>NW_026991717.1:106255248-116255248 GCF_029215605.1 Mirounga angustirostris | reverse complement strand
AACTGGGGAGTCCAAGAAAGTAGCCCTTAGTTTCCAATTTTTATAGCAAACCCAGCCATGGTAAATGAAAGGGGATCCGCCTCTGTATTTTTTTAAGTGGAAAGAAAAAAATACCTGTGCCTCTCTAACCCATGTTTCCTTTGTTGAATGAGAGAGAGACCAAGAAGTATCACTCAGCCATGATGCAGTTTGTCTCTTTTCCAACCAGTGTGTTGGTAGTAAAAGCTTTCCCTGTAATGCCTTTCTTATGTCCCAGAAAAACCTGTCACTTAGATCCAGCCAGTCCTCTGAGGATGTGTAGGTTAAAGTGGAAAGGGACCTGGAAGCTCATTGAATCCAGGCCTCTTGTTTAGCACCGAGGAACTGGAGGTTCTGAGAGATGGAGAAGGACTTCTTCCTACTCAAACCATTTCTGAAACTACTTCGTTGTTAATGTATTGCCTTCCCCTCCTTTGTTCCCCTATCCTGCTGATGCCTGTTTTTAATAGTCTGGCTCTGCCTCACAGATTCCTGTTTGGGGAGGAGAGGCTCCCAGCTAGTCACTGTACATAGCAGGTCAGCTTGCTGCAGGGGTGAGGTGATCCTCACAACCAGGCTCTGCATGTTGGCCTTAGGAGGAGGGCTTCGGGCACTAGCTTCCTGAGGAAAGGAGTGCCCCCACTTCTGGCATGCTCCCATCATCACCTGCTGCTCCTTCGTCCCACATCGTGTACTGAGCCTTACGTGCCATATTCCACTTTGGCAAGAGCTTTCACAAACATGCCATTAACTGGACGTACAGGTGGCAGTTGAAGCTGATTGCCACACTGCCTGGAAGGGTGAGGTTGACTAGAGCAGTGAACCACTGTTTGACCCTAGAGGAGATGGGAGTTCTAGCAGGGAAAAATGGCCTGACACGGCAGGAATGAGTGTGCCCCGTGTGAGATACATGTTAACTCTAAAACCATTACACACCTCCCCACTCAGCTTTAAATGAATCGAGAACCCTGGTAGCTTGCTTTAGAACCCAGTGAATTGATCCTGTATGACAAATGATAGAGGGAAGCCGTAAAGGGTGTCCCTATCCAAGCCAACTCCTCGTGCCAGCGAGCTGTGGTGCCAGCGGCTGCCGAGGCACAGCGGGGCGTGGCAGGCTGAGAAGCCCATTCTCTGAAGGGTAGAGCCCTTTGGCAGCCAGAGGCCACGGACCAGGAGTTGTTTCAGGACTGGGGCTGCGGCTGGCCTTCATCCCTGCCGCCGGACAGGCTGAGCGTGAGGCTGGACGCGGGAACAGCTAGCACAGCAGAAGCTGGAGTAATACTCGTTGCCACAGAGCTGGGCCTGCAGGATCAGATTACAGTTGGCCAGCTCAGGCTGATCCACACACTCCCTGCTCAGGGCCCTGGGCTGGGCGGGCAGTGCTGCAGAGACAACCAGGGAGAGACAAAGGGGTAAGGAAGCTGTGGAGGCTGAAAAGTCTCACCTCCCCTTTCTTTGCCTTAAGAGGAAAGCAGCAGAACTGCCAGATTCCCAAAAAGCACAGTTGCTCTGTACTCTTTATCACCTGTGTGCATCTCCTACCCCCGCCACCGCCGTGGGCCTCATCTGGGCACGCAGTGGTCCTGCAGCCTCAGCCCAGGGCAGACTCTCAGGCGCTGACTACACATGATGACACCTCTTGAAGTTAACTCCCTACCCTTGCTGTTGTGACCTGAAGAGCTGAGTGACAATTGCCTTAGCCCCTGGATTGGGAAGGGAAGGTGGGGGGATCAGCCCTAAGTAAAATTTTGAGTTGGGCCAGAGCTGTCTTGTCTCTTTCTCTCACTGCTGATTTCCTCTAACCTCAAAAGGTTTGTGCCTTCAGTAGCCCCAGTTTATCTCAGTCATTTCATTCCCCATCTTCCCAATTTTCCCACTGCCCCCCGAGAAAGCAAGTGAGCATTAGGCAAGGCGATTAGAAGAGCCTAATGAGCCATGGCTCAAACACTGCACTAAACACAAAATGCTCACTGCTGCCCCCTCTGAAAGTGCTAGGAGCTTCGGGAACTTAAAAATCCCTGTGAGAGGGCGGCCGGGCTGGCTGGGTCTGTAGAGCAAATGACTCTTGATCTCAGGGTCGGCAGTTCAAGCCCCACAGTGGGCATAGAGATTTAAAAAAAAAAAAAAAAAAATCCCTGTGGGTGTTTTATTCCGCTGCTTCATCTTAGGACTGAAGTGGCCTCATCTAGTTAACGTCCCTTTTCTTTCTGGAAGGGGCTCTTGTGACTCAGCTGGACTTAGGCCTGAATAGCACCGTCCCTAAAGTCAGACCTCCTGGGGCTTATCTTCATCTCCTCTCCCCCTGCTTCCTCCCAAAATACAACAAAAAAGATTATACCTCAGTAGTCTTAGTACCTGATTCTGTGCAGGTTAGGAATATCGGTACAATGAGAGTACTAACTACAGCTGATCCTTAAACAACATGGATTTGAATTGCGCGGGTCCGCGTGATTTTTTTTTCACTAAATACTGTACAGTACTGTAAATGTATTTTCCTTATGATTTTAACATTTTGTCTAGCTAGCTTTGCTGTAAGAATACAGTATATAATACACATACAATATGTGCTGTGTTAGGAGGGCTTTGGTCAACAGGCTATTAGTAAAGTTTTTGGGAGTCAACGTTCTATGTGGATTTTTTTTTTTTTTAAGATTTTATTTATTTATTTGACAGAGACACAGCAAGAGAGGGAACTTCCACAAGCAGGGGGAGTAGGAGAGGGAGAAGCAGGCTTCCCGCGGAGCAGAGAGCCCGATGCGGGGCTCGATCCCAGGACCTTGGGATCCTGACCTGAGCCGAAGGCAGACGCCTAACGACTGAGCCACCCAGGCGCCCCTCTATGTGGATTTTTGACTGCACTGAGGGTCGGTACCCCTAATCGCTGGTGTTGGTCAGGGGCCAACCGTACCTACATTTATATAAATATCAAGCCATTTAGGCATATTGTTTTAAAAACCAGTAACTTTGATAACGACTTTCTCTCAGCAGTTGCAGCCCAGGGCCTGTCAAGGGCCCAGAAGTTAGGTGCCCAGCATGGTGGTTAAGCATGCCAGCTCTGGAGCCAGACTGCCTGAGCTCAGTCCTGGCTCTCCTGCTTCCCAGCTGGGTGATTCGGGGCCAGTTACTTCAGCTCTCTGCCTGTGCTTCCTCACCTGAAATGGAGAAGGGAACAGCACCTGGGGCATACAGTGACTGTGGCTAAAATTTGAGTGCTTGACCATGTTTTGCTTCATAGCCTCATTCCCTCTCATTCAAAAACAGTGCACGAGCCCCTGTGTTTTATCCCTACAGTATTTTCCGTTTCTCACCCCCGTCTTTTAGGCCAGAAGGTTGGAAGCATGTCCCTTACAGTAGAGCGTGACTAGCTTAAAGCCTGCTGCCTGGACGCTGACACTAATTCCAGGATGCCACCAGACCACGAATAGGGCAAAGCGAGACCCTACAAAAAGCCTAATCAACAGAATGAATCAAAGAGAGGGGCGAGAGAGCTTCTAGTCAAGAAAGGTGCCCACAAAGTAGGAGATGAGCAACACTCATCCAGCAGAGGGCAGGAGAAAGGCGTCCTGTCCAGGAAGCAGGTCACATCAGACATTTCAGTGTGCGACCACACAAGCAAGAGCCCCAGCAGACTTTGCCATCAGACAAGTTTCTAATTTGGCTTCCCATGTAGACGTGTCTACAAGGAGTCACAAACATGAACACGTGGTCCCCTGACAGCTCTCTTTCTCACCCAGATCTGCATTCTGGTTTGTAAATCTGATTGTAGACAAGAGATCAATCTGCTGGGCAGGGCGGGGGGCGGGAAATGGCCCCGGTGGTCTAGCACTTTTGTGAAGGTAATGCCCTCCCACAGTCACCAAGCCTAAGCACCTAGTGATGCTGAGCACTGAGCTGGGCCCTGGGGACTCGAGTCTCAGTGGCTATCCTAAGGAGCTCAGAAACCGGAAGCCTACATGTCAGTCTGATTCACTGAGCGAGATTTCTACCACGGACCTTCAACCTCTAGTGCTGGTCTCTTCCCACCCACAGCATAGTAGGCCCAGTACCCCTAGTATAGCAGCTCTCCTGGTGCGTGCTGTGGCCCTGACGCCATGAGCGTCCAGGCAGACAGCACAGGAGAGGTCCTGAAAAGTCTGCTTCGGGCCTCATGAGAAGCGGCAGCTTGGCCCAGGGCACTGCCTACCGGTCAGTCAGTGAGCCTGGACCAAGGACACATGGAAGGGCAGGCTGGGCGGAGGGCAGGCCTCCCACTCCCCCTTGCCCTCTGGCCTCTTTGACTATAGAGCTCATGTCTATCTTACCAATTCTGAGATGCGCTGATTTTCCCATTTTAACACCTCTCAAATTGGACTGCGTCTGAATTGATGGTGTCTTAGCACTGTGTCATTTAACAGTTCTAGTGGCATTTTTTTCTTAGTGGTATGAAACTAATTGTTTTACAACATGGTCCTTAGGTTCACTGATCTATAACTCTGGGCAAGAGCTGAAGAATATAAACTACTGAATAACGCAAGTAAAATTCTGCCCAGTTACAGCTACAATCGTTTAAGGAAAAGAATATTAAATATGAGAACTAGGGTCTAATCCCACCTTAGCCCCTCATTTGCTGTGTGACTTGTGAAAACATCACATGAGGTATCTGGATGTCTGTCTCACCTGTAAGATGGCGATACTAACCCCTGCCCTTCCCTTTCTGGATTATATGGTCAAAGGCACTTTCCAATCATAGGTTCGTTTTTTTGCCACCTTGATTAGAATGGACACATTCAACAGTCTATCTGCCGTAAGGATTATAATGAAATTCCAGTCGATCCTATTTCTCAAAATCAGTAAGTCTAAATGATATTTGACATCGCCTATTAAGCTGTTACCAGATGCCCATCATCTGCACCATCTCCTTCACCCTCAGCACAGCTCCTGCAGGTGGAGTCGCCCACTGCACATGGGAGGGGAGAGGCTCGGGGAGGTTGAGCCCCTTGCCACAGGTGACACTACCAGGAACTGGCAGAGTGAGCCAGGACTCAGGCCAGGGTCCCCCCCAGCCTGCAGAGCCTGCCCTCCCCCGCCCTGTGCAGCACAAAGCCAGCTCTGGGGCACAAGCAAGGCCCCGGGCTAGGCCTCTTACCTGGCGGGACCAGCTTCACCTCGGTGCTGCGGCTCACTGCCTGGCTTCCACGGTAGGCACTGCACGTGTAGGAGCCCTCGTCTCTGGCCTGCAGGTTGTGGATCAGCAGCGTGCCATCTGGGGACTGGTGGACGCGATGCCCGTCGGCCCGCACCGGCAGCCCGTTCCTGGAGGGGAGAGGACGCTGGGAGAGCCAGCCAGGCCCAGGAGACAAAGGGAGGAGGTAATCATTGTGGACAGATGACCCTCACCTCGAGAAAGAGATGGGGCACGGTGCCAAAAAGAACATTCTCAGAGCAAAATAACTCAAAAGTGAGGTGAACTCACCCCAACTGAGCACACTGATCTAAGTTACTGTGAATTTGCCTTTTAATCCACAAAGGAACCCTGCTCTCGCTTTTTATCAGCAAAGGTCTCTCAAGCAGCCATGAGGTGCCAGGCCCTGTGCTAGGTGAGGGACATAAGCGCTCCCTGCCTTGAGGGCACAGGGCTGGGGTACAGGTGCTTAGGGGCGCCTTCCCTGAGGATGACCTAGCTGAGCCCTGACCTGAGGATGAGGAGGAACATTTGGCTGGTGAAAGGGAGAACGAGAGGGCTCGCGAGCTCGAGGGGAGGCCATGGTCAGAGCAGGGAGGGAAGTGGACACAGCCTAGACAGAGTTTGGCCTGGACCCTGGGGGAAATGGAGGGGTGTGAGCTAAGCGGGACTGACCAAGTATCCGCCCATGGAAAGGCTCGCCGACTGGGGCGAGGACAAGCCTGAAATCGGAGAGCAGGAAAGTGGCTACGGCAGAAGTGCACACATGGGAGAGGGCCAGATGGGCAAGGTTGGGCGAAGACATGAAGGATGACGGAGATTCCGGGCTTGGGTTACTGGGTAAGAGTGGTGCCCCTCCACCATGGGAAGATCCAGAGTGGGGAAGAGGGCTGAATGGTGAATGCTCTTTTCCACCATTTTGCATTTTGGGTGCCCGCAAGATACCGGACAGCATTGGATTTGAGGTCTAGACCCAGATAGTGTATCAGCACTGGATGATCCTGGAAACCACATGCCAACAAGGTTACCCAAGGTGAAGTTAGACAGACCAAGGACCAAGCACAGCCCCTGAGGTGCACCAGCCTCTGAGGGATTGGTGTGAGAAGATGAGCCAGCCAGGAAAACAAGCAGCGGCCAGAAGAAGAAGGCCAGACCACAGTAGTTTCCTGGAGCCAAGGGGAGGGAGCATGTTGGGAGGTGCAAGCGGTCAGTGGAAGGACACTGCAGGTCGTGTGGGGACTGAGATTTGTCCAGAGGATTTCGGAACAGGGCAGTATCCCTGGAGTGGGGGTGGATGTGAGCCGCTGTGAGGGGGAGACTCCAGATGAGGCCAGGGTCTGCAGGGACATGCAGGGTCAGAGGAGGGTATCTTTTGTTGTGCTTGAAGAGGGGAGTCCTGAGCGTATTTGCTGCTAGGAAGATCAAGGAGAAGCAAAAGTGGAAGATACAGGCCTGCTAGAATCATCAGAGGCCGGACCTGATCAGGGCAGGTCTGCACGGAGCACAGCTGCCCAGAAGCCTACAGAAGCTCCCAGCCACCGTCCCTACTCCTGCATGCAGGCCCCTTCCCATTCTGACATCATCTCTTCTACTCACCTTTGAGGCTCGGTCAAGAACAGCCTTCCCCTCCTCAGCCTTCAAGGCCCAGCCAAGGTCACATGTGTGGCCAGTCCTTCCTGGATTCCCCCAGAGAGGAGGCAGCCTCCGTCCTCCAGGCACACACAGCACTGAGGGCAAACCTCTGGACCCCAGGGGACACGGGGCCATCTCCTGCCTGGGAGTATCTGGGGGGGCTCAGATTACACCAAGATCCCCAGAGCCTAGGCTCTTCCTGACACATGGCAAGGAGGAAGGGGGCAAAAAAGTGTTTGCTGAAAGAATGAATAAAAGAGCAACTGATCTGGGGTAAAAGACCACTGAAGTCCCCAAAGTTGAGTATAGCCCAGTGGTTCTCAACCCCTGAGGGAGATTGTGTCACCCAGGGGATATTAAGAGACGTCTCTAGACATTGTCAATTGTCATGACTTGGGAGGGAGATCCTACCGGCATCTACTGGGTAGATGGCCTGGATGCTCTAAACATCCTCCAATACACAGGACAGCCCCGGCAATCAAGAATTATCCAGTCCGGGGCGCCTGGGTGGCTCAGTCGGTTAAGCATCTGCCTTTAGCTCAGGTTGTGATCCCAGGATGCTGGGATCAAGTCCCACATCGGGCTCCCTGCTCCGCGGGGAGCCTGCTTCTCCCTCTCCCTCTGTCCCCGACCCCCACACTTGTATTCTCGTGCTCTCTCTCAAAATCTTAAAAAAGACAATTACCCAGTTTGAAATACCGATAGTGCCAAGGTTGAGAAACCCTGGTGTAGCCCGGCCAACAGAGAGCAGCATTACGTTGGGAAGAGGGTGCTGCAGCCCCCTCCCCTGGAGGCAGGAGTTGAAGAATGAATGGTGCAAACGGCAATATCCTTGCAGAAAGGTGGACCAACTCTCTGGTCTGCACAGCCTCAGGTGTGAGGGTCTGAGGGCCAGGCCTGTGTGGAACAGAGCCTTACCTGGACCATCTGATGTTTACGCTTTCTCCTGTCACCACACACAGCAGCCTGGCCGTGTCCCCCTCTGGCACCATCATAGTAGAGGGCAGCTCTGTGATGGTCAGCTCCCCTAGGCCCGAGGAGGAAGCACTGTCGGCCACTCGCCAATCCTGCCCCACCCGTGCCGCCTGACCTCAGAGGTCACCTTCCGCTCAGGACTGCCACCTTACCCAGAACTCTGAGCTGGACCCATCTCTGGTCTCGGTCCTGCCCGTTGAAAGCAACACAGGCATAGAAGCCACCATCTTGCGCAACCACATGGCTGATGACCAGAGAGCCATCGGGCTGCAGCTGGTGTCTAGGAACAAAGCACAGTCAGGTGGCTCCATCCCCAGGGGGCTGGCAGGGTCTTCCTTTCCCTGGGGGGGGGGGGGGGGAGGGGGCTGAGTGGCCCCTACTGTTCCGTGGGGTCTGAGCAAAGGGCCATCCGACCCTAGGCCCTGAGGTCCTCCAGCTGCTGGTACGCTCATTTACTGGGAGGGGCGTCCTTTAAGCCTGGCAATAAAAAACTCATTTCAAGCTTCCAGATACAAAATAATTCTGGTGTGGGTTTCTAGTTCTTGCTATACTCATTCAGCAGGCTCAGATCTCGGTTCTGCCACTTAGGAGCTGTGTGGTGTTAAGCTCCTGTGCGTAAAATGGGGATAAGATAGCACCTACCTCAATGTGGCCCTTGTGCAGAGTATACAATGGGGAACAAACCTCATACTCATAACGAGTACAGTAAATGTTAGCTGTTATGATTACAGCCAGAAATGGGTCTGCTCTGTTTTGTCCCTCAGCCATCACCCCTCCTTAGCAGGCCCATTACTTCTGTCCACTAACCACACTGGAAAGACCCAGAGACCCAAATGTTGGTTTGCCCCAGGAACCCTACTACCCAGCTGCAGCATCTCTCGAGAGCCCATGGAATCCTGCTCAGGACTGACCAGGGGTGGCGCCTGGCAGCTCCCTCCCCCGAGGCCTGCACAGGGTCAGGGGCTGGAGGTGGGACACGAGGGCTAAGAGAGGAGCTGAACACAAACCTGGGGGAAGAGAGGGACTGCCCATCTCTCTGCCACTCAATGGCTGGGGGTGGGAAGCCCTCAGCACGGCAGGTCAACTGGATCTGCTGGCCTGGTCGGGCGTCCACCACCCTAGGCTGGTTCCTGTCCAGAAGCAGCCTGCAGAACGAGCAACCCCACAGCCATGAGGGGGGCCCTCTGCACAAGCCCACGGCCCCCTTTGCTCCTGCCAGATTCAGCTTCCTAACAGAGCTGCTTTGTTCTGGGCAGGACACCACCACCAATCACCTGGGGCTTTCTCGCCTTCCCCACCGCCTGCCCCCTCTGCCCCAGAATCTTGACTGTCACCATCCTTGCCCTGCACCTCTGCTGCTCGTTCCTTGACTTGTGCCCTCCAGGCCTCTGCAACGCCTTTATAAACTTCCTTCTAGGCCTTCGCAGGCCCTCTAGCTCCCGGTGTGTTTCCCTTCCCTCAGCCCCTGTGTCCTGGGCCTTGGGCCATCCTCAACTGTTTGGGGAGGGGTGGAGGGCTCCCCTTCCTCCTAAGAGGCTGTGCTCAGGGAGCCACGTTTCTCTTGTCCTCACCAGGCAGAGCGCTCCCCTCCTTTCACCACTGAGACCCCCATCACCCCCAGCCCTCCAGTGGGGTAGGCTGAGAGCAGGACGGCACTGCTGCGCTGTTACCTGGTCGTGGGCCGAGGTTGCAAGGAGGAGACGGCCCCTAGGCCTCCTCTGTCCCCCACTAGGCTGGAGTCCCGAGGACTGTGGCCCTGGGCTGGGTCCCTGGTCTGAGGGAAGTGTCTTGGCTCAGCCTCAGGTAGCACGGCCACATCAGCCCCTGTCATGAGGCCAGGAGAAGGGGTGAGCTGTGGGGAGAATGTGGTGGAAGGAGGGGGGGCCATGAAGCTGGCCAGGGACATGTGGAAAAATGAGCGCCACAAGGGGCAGGACCTCCACCTCGGCCCTTGCGGAGCGCGGTCCCTGCCAGCAGGAAGGGCCCCTCCAGTGTGGGAGCACCTGGCTCAGGCCTCCCAGCCAGGCCCTCCTGCGTGGGGCCCATGGGAATCCCCGGGGCAGAGACCTGTGACACGAAGCTGGATCTTCTGAGAGTCACGGCCTGGCCGGCCGCTGCCACAGCTGTAGATGCCAGCATCCTCTGCCCGCAGGGGACTGATGACCAGGGAGCCATCAGGCTGCGGCTTGTGCCTGAGTGAAGAGGTGGGGGCCTGAGCTCTGGGCTCCTGAGGACAATAAGCCTAGCCCACCTCTGGCCCCAGCGCTCTTACCAGAGGGGACGGTAGCCCTGCGTGCACACTCCCATCCCGGGGACATCAGGGGGCTGCCACACACATACCTGTCGGAGGAGATGGGCTGCCCGTCTTTCTGCCACCTGGTATGGGGCTCCAGGGGCATGTCATCTTGGCAGAGGAGCTGCACCAACTGCCCCCGGGGGGCCTGCACCAGGGACGGCTCCGGGCCTGCCAAGCTGACCCTGGGGGGCGGGGGGCGGCCGTGAGGACCCGCACTGCTGGCTTGAGTGCCAGGACTGGAGACTCCCCTTTATCAGTGATAGCTGGGCGCTATCCTGTCTCCAGCACTTTCGGGCGCCCATCCTGTCTCCAGCACTTTCGGGGGCAGCTCCAGAAGCCCATGGCCTCGGGAATCCCCCCTCTCCATCCTCCCCACACGCCCTTGGACGTTGCTACCTCAGCCTGGTCCTGTGACAGCGGCAGAGTGGGCGCAAAGCCCAGAGCATGGAGGGGCCGGGACAGATTGCTCACGTCAGGTCCATGTGGGGAACTAAACCACATGCTCGACCTCTTCGGAATTTAAAGTTTTATTTTGTTTTTACTCTCCCCAAAGCTCTCATGACTCAGTCCCAAGACTGTGGAACCCACACTAAATCTAAGAATATCACCATTTTATAGGTCAAGAAACTGAGGCTTGGAGAAGCTGGAGGACTTGCCGAAGGTCACGAAGCCTGCAAGCTTTCCCGACTAGACAGGCCCGGGGTGTACGGGCAAGGTCTGACCAAGATGGCAGCACCATCTACTGGCAAGTCTCCTGTCTCCAACGCCAGCTTCCCCATGTGTACAACGACAGGACCGGGGCCCTCCAGGCAGGGCTGTTTGGAGGACTTGAGGTTAGGGATGGGGAGGGAGGGCCTGCAGACCTCAGGGTTTTAGCTCCCACAGGTGCAGCCCCTGACCCCGGGGAAGGTAGGCCTCACCTGTAGGGGGAGCTGTGGGAGGATGGCACTGGTCGCCCCGCATCTCCGCCCAGGCCAGGGGTTGGGGGCCCGAGCTCCCCGCCCCAGTGCCGTTCTCCAAACGCCCCAGGCTCTTGGTCTCGCCACCCGAGGCCACCGGAAGGCAAGAGCTTCGTCGGGACTGTGGCCCCCGTCCCGGGCCAGCTGGCCTCCAGCTGGCCTCCAGGACGGCTGCCGCCACCATCTGCGCGGGTGCTCGGGCCAGAGGCCCCCGGCTCGGGCCAGCGGGGCCCAGCGTGCGGCCCCCGGCAGCTGCTTATGCACTCCTCCTCAGAGGCAAAGTTATTGCCGTTGCCGTGGCACCCGCCGTACCAGAAGCGGTTACACTGGCCCACAGAGGGGACGAAGTACCAGCGGGCGGCCCAGTCCGCGCAGGAGCCGTGGGCGCTGGGCAGCAGGCACCGCACAGGGTAGGCTGAGGGGACAGGGAGGGTGCGTGTCATCAAGCCGAGGATGCTGCCCAGCAGAGCCCTGCCAGCAAGGGCCCACCATCCCCTCCGCCTCGGACTTAGGAGCCAGGCCCTTCCCAGCTCACAGAGCACGTCTACACCCCTGCCCAGACCCCTGACCTGGCCCTGGGGGCAGAGTCTGCTCACTGCCCAGACCTACCTGGGCTCCACCCACAGAACTAGAGCCCTCCAGAAGGTCAGGGCCATGAGCAACCTGGACTGGCCCCCTCATGCCCCTCCCCTCCCCATGCCTGACTCAGGTCCCGAGAGTGCACGCACAGAGCAGCCCAAGGGCCTGGCTCATAAGAACCCAGCCCTCGGCTCCCAGGGACATCTGTGAAGGTGCCCTGTGAGGGGCCCGCCTTTGTTCCCAGGACCCCTCACCAGCCTCGAGCCCACCTGCAGCTGCCCCCAGCCTGCCTGTTCCAACCGCCCACCTCCCCAGCACGGCCCACTCTACCTCTCTGCGTGAACGTGGCTGGCCCCTGCTTAAAGCCCCCCCAGGGACCCAGCCTCCTGCAGACCCTGACCATCAGCCCATCTGGCTTTTGAGGTCCCCCTGACAGTCCCTGGCAGTGCCGCCCACACATGCTCCTGCCTCGGCGACCTCCCTCCAGGACTCATCCCAGGCACGGTGGGGACACCCCTGTCCATCCTGGCACTGACCACCATTCCATCTCTGCCTCTAGAGGGCGCTGAGCCCCAAGGGGGTGGGGGCCAGGACAAGCCCTCCTTCTCTGTGGGGGCCCTGCCCCAGCTCTCCTCGCTTCCCACAAGCAGGCAGGTGGTCTCAAGGGCAAACTGTTGGGAACGAGAACAACATGGCCCCGTCCTCGGACCTGGCGCCTAGTAAGTGAGCAGTAAACATCTGAAGAAATGAATGAATCACTGAGCTAGTAGGAAGCTCCAGGTGGGGGCCCGGTGGAGGTGTGGGGGGCAAAGGGGGGCCGGAGCCCACTCACCAGGAAGCGTGCCGGGACACCCACTCACCGTAGCTGGGCTGGCCCCCGCAGCCTTCCCCCAGAGGGCCGGCCGCAGTGGCCACCCCGTCATAGCAGCAGCCGAACTGGGAGCCCCGGCACTCAGGGGGCTCGTTCTGCTGAGCCTGGGGCCGGTGGGCCGTGGGGGCCTGGGGAGGGAGGACAGGAAGAGGGAGGGGCAGGGGCAGGAGCCCATGATGCAGAACCCCAGCCCCAGGGGAGCTCAGAGGCCCGGGGAAGGTCAGACGAAGCCCCCTGCACACGCCACCCCATCTCCAGCCCAGGCCCGTCTCAGAAGCCCTGTGGGCCAGCAGCCAGCAGGGACCTCCTTTCTCCCAAGCCCAAGTTACAGACAGCCCGGGTCACAGTGGCGCTGAGCAGGCTTGGGGGCTGGATTCCCGCCCCCCCACACCGCCCCCCTGTGTGACCGACACTTACTGAGAAAGCCACTGCTCTTGACCCCGGCCTTCGCGCCACGTTGTCACTGCTGTAAGACCCTGCGCAGCCAGCGTGCCAGGGCCCCTCAGCCACAGACACCCCGTCGGGGCAGCACCCGTACCTAGACAAGCACCACACGGCTGTCTGCTCACCAACCAGCCCTGATGGCCGACCCTCCCAGCATCCTGGGACCCAGGCTCTGAGGCTGCCCGCGCTGGGGGCCGAGCAGCTGAGGACTCGAGCGGGAGACAGCGTGGCCCCGCACCCGGGCCCGACCATTCCACGTGCCGAGGCTCTGCCGCGTCCCCCAACCACCCAGCGGCTGCCACGGAGGCAGCAGAAACCCAGCAGGCAGAGCCGCTGCCCTGATACCTGACGGATCCTCAACTCCCCTCCCCCACCCCGAAACCAAGGTGGAGACTCACTGAGCCTGCCCACATAGCGGGTCCCCAGGGAGGCTTTACAAAATCACAGCTCCATCAGCCAGGAGTGGGGAAGGAAGGTGAAGGAGGAACGCATCAGAGCACCTTCCACGCCCCAGGCACCATGGGACTGTTCCGATCTCACAGCAACCCCAGCCGGGGGCTGTCACGGTTCCCACACCTCGGCAGAGGAAGCCAAGATCAGAGAAGTTAAGGAACTTGCCCCCATCACCCAGCACGTGGCTGGTAAGTGACTGAGCTGGGAATCCTGCCCGGCTCCCAGGCTGCTGGCCCCAAAGTCTGCGCTCTGAGCATCCCAGCCCCAGAGAGACTGGCAGACTGCTTTGGATCTGAACGCTAGAATGATATCCCATGTGCCTTCTTCCCAGAGCCTCAGGCTACACCTCCACAGGCCGACTTCCGTAGCAATAGCGGAGATTTTTACCCCCACTCTGCACATTAGGGAGATCAGCGACAGGAAGCAGAGTCCGCAAGACGGCACAAGCAGGGAAGCCAGAAGACACCTCCAGAGTCCCAGTCCTGAGCTCTGCAAAACCCCCTCCACCCTCCCTGCGCAGGCGTGGCCCTGCCCATCAGATACCACCCCCACCAACACACACACTTTTCCCTCTCTGACCTGGTAAAGAGGAAGAGGCTCCTACCTGCTCTGCTGACATGAGGTCCCAGGGCAGCCCTGCCGCTGCGGCCCCAGAGACGTGGTGTGGCCATCAGGGCAGCACCCATAGGGGCTCTGTCTGCAGTCTTGGGGTGCCAAGCCAGACCGCAGGGGCTGCCGGTGTGGGGACTGTGGCAGAGAGGGGGCTAGGCCTGGCAGGTGAAGGCCCTGGGCTCTTCTGGGATTACCCTGGACTGAGGGTTGCTCCTGGGGGAGCCACCACTGGTCTCTGGAATCTAGGAAGAAGAAGGAAAAGATACCTGCAGTCTCCACCTGGCTGCTCACCTCCATCTGTCCACACCAGACCTACCTTTTCCATCCCCCCTAAACCACCTGCCCCACCTTCAACCTCCATCTCCTGGGCTCTGGGTTGGGGGCTTCCACTGAGCTTCTCACCTGAGGTGGGGGCCACCTGAGGGCCCAAAGACATCCGGGGATCCCTGGAGCTGACGTGCACGTCCTGCATGCTGGGGACTTCTGCAGGGAGCAGAGAGTCAGGCCTGAGCAGTGGCCACCCTAACCACCATGTGCTCCCACCCCACTGCTCAGGCAAGGCCTGGGGCACCCAGGACAGCGGAAGTGAAAATGAGCAGACCTGTGATTTCACAAAACACCCTTCCCATGTTTCAAGAGTCTTTAGTCACTTAGAAAAAGCTAATGTTACATGTCCAGCAAAAAGAAAAGCCAGATATAAAATTAGTATCTATGTTTGATCCCAACTAGATTGAATTGATGAAAACACAAACAATCCAATTAAAAAATGGGCAAAGTGGGGTGCCTGGTTGGCTCAGTCGGTAGAGCACGTGACTCTTGATCTTGGGGTCATGAGTTCGAGCCCCATGGTGGGTGCAGAGATTATTTTAAAATCTTAAAAAAGAGGGGCGCCTGGGTGGCTCAGTCATTAAGCGTCTGCCTTCGGCTCAGGTCACGGTCCCAGGGTCCTGGGATCGAGCCCCGCATCGGGCTCCCTGCTCAGCGGGAAGCCTGCTTCTCCCTCTGCCACTCCCCCTGCTTGTGTTCCCTCTCTCGCTGTGTCTCTCTCTGTCAAATAAATAAAATCTTTAAAAAAATAAATAAATAATAAAATCTTAAAAAAGAAATTAAAAAAAATTAAAATTGGGCAAAGAACTTGAACAGACATTTCTCCAAAGAAAATATACAAAGGACCAACAAGCACATGAAAAGATGCTCACTATCATCACTCATTAGGGAAATGCAAATCAAAGCCACAAGGAGCTACTCCTTCACACCCACTAGGAGGGCTCTAATCAAAAAGGCTGAAATAGTAAGTGCTGGTGAGGATGTGGACAAACTGGAAGCCTCAGGCGTTGCAGATGGAAATGTAAATTGGTACGGCCACCGTGGAAACAGTTTGGCAATTCCTCCAAAAGTTAAACACAGAGTCCTCATAGAGCCCAGCAGTTCCACTCCTGGGTATGTACCCAAGAGAAATGAAAACATAGGTTGACCCAGAAACTCGTACATGAGCGTTTATAGCAGTTGTATTCATTAGAGCCAAAAGCTGGAAACAACCCAAATATATATGAGCTGATGAAAGAATAAGCAGGTCGTGGTATACCCATAGAATTGCTATCAGCCATAAAAAGGACGAAATGCCGATGTATCCAGGCTCCAGCCCGGATGAACCTCAACAGCACTCCGCCGGGTGAAAGAGGCGGGCACGAAAGCTGTGCTACCCCTTTTACACGGTATTTCCAGGATAGGCAAATCCAACAAGACAGAGGGCAGATCCGGTTACCAAGGAAGGAGGTTAGGGATAGTGGGGAGTGATCAGTTAATGCGTACAGGGAGCTTTTATGGGTGATAAAATATGGTGTTTGTACATCGTGAGTATGCAAAATAACACCAAAGCATTAGCTTTACCATGATTAAATGTATGTTTTGTGAACTGCACCTCAAGAAAAAAATTCCATATTAAAAACTGGATCATTTTAAACACACATACACACACACACACAATTTGAATGATAGATGAAGGAACAAAAGGAGTGGATCATGAAAAAGCACATATAACTAAACAGCCATTATAGAATTTAGGTGTGGGTACATGGCTGCTTCCGCAGTTCAACTACTTCAAACAACTCTGTATGTTTAAAATTTTTCACCATCCTTCCTCAAAAAATTAAAAGTAGGGCGCCTGGGTGGCTCAGTTGGTTAAGCGACTGCCTTCGGCTCAGGTCATGATCCTGGAGTCCCTGGATCGAGTCCCGCATCGGGCTCCCTGCTCGGCAGGGAGTCTGCTTCTCCCTCTGATCCTCCTCCCTCTCATGCTCTCTGTCTCTCAATCTCTCTGTCTCAAATAAATAAATAAAAAATCTTTAAAAAAAAAAATTAAAAGTAGCATTACCATGTAATTCCACTATTTACCCAAATACGAAAACACTAATTCAAAAAAATATATGCACCTCTGTCTATAGCAGCATTTATAATAGTCAAAATATAGAAGCAGCCTAAGTGTCTATCCACAGATGAATGGATAAAGACAAAGTGATACACACACACACACACACAATGGAATAGTACTCAGCCATAAAAAAAGAATGAAATCTCATCACTTGCAACAACATGGATGGATCTAGAGGGTATCATGCTAAGCAAAATAAGTCAGAGAAAGATAAACACTGAATGATTTCAATCATATGTGGAATTTAACAAAACCAACAGAGAAAAAAGAGACAAACAAAAAACCAGGCTCTTAGCTAGAGAGAACACACCGATGGTTACCGGAGGGGAGGTGGAGGGGGGTGTGGGTAAAGGGGATTAAGAGGGAACTTATCATGATGAGAACTGAGTACAGAATTGCTGAATCACTATGTTGTATACCTGAAACTAATACAACACTGTGTATTAACTGTACTGGAATTAAACAAACAAACAAATAAGCAGGCCTGTCTTCCCAGCATGGGGAATCAGATTAGGGGCTGCTCAGAAACAGGAAAAAAAAATTTTTTACCATTTTATTGTCCAACTTGGTAAACTTACTAAAAATCATGAATTACCGTTAGAGTGGGTGAATTTTATGGTATATGATATTTAACCACTTCCAAGTTACTAAAAAGATTTTTCATCATAAAATGGAGAAAAAAATGCAAAAGACTGAGTAAATATGGATGACAGGAATTTTTGTAATGATGCATAAGAGGACATGCCCCAAAATGCGCATGGTTCCAAGCACCCGGAGTGGGGGGGGAGGGCAGCAGGTGGTGGGGGTCCCCTCCTTCTATTTGTTGGTGCATTTCAAATTTTCCACAGTAAGCATACTACTACATAATGGAGTAGTTATATAAAAGTAGTGAAGGGGCACCTGGGTGGCTCAGTTGGTTAAGCGTCTGCCGTCAGCTCAGGTCACGATCCCAGGATCCTGGGATCTGGGATTGGGCTCCCTGCTTCTCCCTCTCCCTCTGCTCCCCTCCACCCTGCTCTCACATGCTCTCTCAAATAAATAAAGTCTTAAAGAAAAAAAAAAAAGTGAAAATTCCATCCCCCTCTGGACTACATCTTGCCAGTCCCTAGAAAATACTTAAAAAATAATTTAGGGTTGGAAAAATCTAGTAGATATGCAGTAAAATCTTTGCTTTCATTTCACTGCCTATCCTGCCCAGGCCAAGCCCTGGGACGAGGCAGATGCACATTCTCTCCCCAGTTCCACCATCGCCGGCCAGCACCTCCCACCTCCAGCGCTGCAGTCCCAGGCCCCAGCCAGCCTGGGAATAGGCCCCTAGCTTCTTCTCTTCCACCTTCCCAGGCTTCAAGTGCAGCACCACTTCCCGCGCACCCTCCGGGCACCAGGCTCTGCTGGGCAAGTGCCTGGCCCTTCGTTTTCACAACTCTTGCTGGCCCTTGGATTTCTGCAGCCTGCTCCCCACCAGGCTCCCACTCCAACCGGCTCCACTTCAGTTTGGCCCTCGGGCAGGCGCCACGCCTGTCCTCCTCAAGACCTTTCATGGTATCACTGTTGAGCTCCAAAGCTTCAGTGGCTCCCCTGGGCCTATTAGACAAATTTAATCTGCAGCCCAGCCTGAGGTCCCCAGGACAGACCTCCTGCCACCACCCCCACGTCCTTGGCCTAGGACGGGTTCTGGGGCCCCTGCTGGCCTCACTCAGAGCTACTGAGTACTTGAAATGTGACCAGAGTGACTGAGAAACTACGTTTTACATTTATTCTAATCAGAATTAATTTTAAAGTGACGCTTGATTCATTTATTAGAAAATGCTTCAGTACGTTTGGAACAACTTGGGTGTGTGAATCTACTTTTCCAACTGCACATTCTATAAAATCTAAATATAGATCAAGTATGCCAGTGAAATTTTGCATCTGAATTAAGATATGCTATGTGAACAATAAATACATTGGTTTTGGAAGATTTATTTTTTTAATCTTGTGAAAAAAGAATGTAAAATATCCTATTCATAATTCTTATACTGATTACATATTAAAAATATTTAATTGGGTTAATATAAAACATTATTTAAATAAAAAAATTTTAGGGGTACCTGGGTGGCTCAGTCAGTTAAGCGACAAACTCTTGATTTCGGCTTAGGTCATGATCCCAGGATCCTGGGGGCAAGCCCTGCGTAGGGCTCTCTGCTCAGCAGGGAGTCTGTTTGTCTCCCTCTCCCTCCGCCCCTCCCCCACTGGGGTTCTTTCTCTCTCACTCTCTCTCAAATAAATAAATCCTTAAAAAAAATTTTTTTAAACAATCTCTACACCCAACATGGGGCTCAAATTCACAACCCCAAGATCAAGAGTCGCACACTCTTCTGACTGAACCAGCCAGGAGCTCCTTAAATGTAATTTTTTTTTTCTTTTTACGTCGGCTCCACACCCAGCGTGGAGCCCAATGCCGGGCCTGAACTCAGGACCCTGAAATCAAGACCGGAGCTGAGATCAAGAGTCAGATGCTTAACCATCTGAGCCACCCAAGCACCCTAGAAACCACCTAAATTCTAACTTCCGGCCCATCGTGGACTAATGTAGAGAAATCATGAAGCTGAAAAATGTTCACCCACCAAGTGGCTCTAACAGGGAAAAGCGCCCAGAGCATTCAGCATATGTAACAAAGCCCACTAATGACTGGATCCCACTAAAGCATGGGATCAGGGCAATTTCCATTTCTATGCTGCTTTCCTAATTTCTCCAAATTTTCCACAATGAACATAGATTATTTTATAAAAATAGCCATTAAGGTTATTTCTTTTACAATTCAGCCTGGGCTGAAATGCTTTGTTTCTTTCCTTGCTACCTATGTGAATGCCTCTCTGGGGGCAGGCTCAGGGCCACCTCTTCCAGGAAGGCATCCATGGCTCCAGGAGGAACCTCCTGCTTGTGCCCCACAAGGGCCAGGCCAGGCTGAGGCACCGCAGGAGCCTGACCCCGGGGCCCCCACATGGCCTCACCACCACCACCACTACCGACCCTTTGCTTACCAAGCTCTGTGTGTTCAGACACAGTGCCAACTGACTCACTGTAAGAAAAGCACTCTTATTAACCCCATTGTACAGATGGGCAAATCGAGATTCAGAGAGGAGAGGTGCTTGCCCAGGGCCACACCGCTGGTCAGCAATGGAGTAGACTGAACTGTCAAGTTCAGGCCACTGGTTCTCAGCCACCGTGCCCCATGCCTCCCTTGGAACTCTACCATCCTGGCTCACGGGGCCCCCAGCACTAGCACATCCGGGCCAGACACACCTCCCTGCGGTAGCAGAAGGCCACCATCCACCCCCCTCAGCTGAGCCCCAACCCACGTTCTTCCTCAATATCACATCCTCACACCAAGCAAGTACTGGCCCCAGGCCCTTCGTGCTGCAGTTCCTCAGGCCTGGGACGTCTTCTTTGCCAGTGGGGTTGGGGGTGAGGAGAAGGGGAAGACAAAGGCAGGAGCAGTGCGTACTCACTCAGTCACTCAATAAACATTTACTGAATACCCAGCTCGTGCTAAGTTCTTGGGGCGGCAGGGGTCGGGGGGGAGGTATAAATAGCAAGGAGGAAGTCAGGGACCTGGCCCTCAAGGAGCTCCGAGCTAGTAGGCCTGACAAGCCGCACACGATCACTGCAGCCCGAGGAAACCAACTCGAGATGGATGGCCGGTACGTGGGCTCCAGGGGTGAAGGATGCCGCCTCTGCTGGGCAAACGGGCCGGCCCGTGAGGCGGCACAGACGGGCACTCTGCCGAGGGAGCATTGCGGGGGGGGGGACCCTGGCGCAGGGGAGACAGGTGGGGCCCGCACGGCCTCTCCCCCTTGCACCCACACCCCGCCCTCACCTGGAGGAAGATGGCAGGGCTGTGAGTTACAGGGCTCCACCTCCCCGGGCTTGGACAGCCGCAGGCTCCCGCAGCGGCTGGCTGGCCTGAGGGCACAGAGGACCTGGCGCGTCCGAGTCCCCTCGCTGCAGCTCCGGGAACACTGGGGCCCACGGGGTGGGCGTGGGAAGAGAGAACAGGCTCACAAAAGGAGAGAGACCCCGAGGCTGGGGGTCCCCACAAGGAAGAGAGGTAGGGGGAAGGTGCCTGGTGAGGCAGGTCAGACCCAGCGATGGGGCACGTGTCCAGCCACCTGCCAGAGACCCAAGGGCCCAGGACTGGGCAGCAGGGATGAGGGGGAAGTGGGCAAGCACTCACTAGGCCCCAGGCGCCCACATGCCAGGCCTGGTCATGGATGGGGGGACAGTCTTCACGCACACAGGGTTCAGTGACGGGGGGGCGGTCCTCCGAGGAGCACGCCGTAGCATGGAGCAGAGACCCCTCCTCACTCTGGCAAGTGATGCTCCGCCTCCGGACGCCAGCGCCGCAGCTGACAGAGCACTGTAAGGAGCCGGCTGTCGGCGGGAGCTTGTCCTCGTCCAGAGGAGCCATGCGGGGTCAGACAGCTGGAGGCCCCCCCGCCTGGCAGGGAGGGTGGACGGCACCCTATGGCCCATGCCCAGCTCCCAGGCTCAGAGAGGCTGAGCCACTCCTCTGAGGTCACGTAGCCTACACCACGCCTGCTGACCCCAAGCTTAGGGACACTTTGCACGTTCCCTTGTTCGAGACTTGAACATATGTAGGTGCTGGATGTGGTGACAAGCAGCCCCCATCAGGGCCGGCTCCTCCCTCACCCCCAAAGCAAGGCGCCCGGCTGCTCCTTTGTGCCAAGACAAAGCCTTTCCCGCCCTGCCTGGGATCCTGGAGGAGGAGGAGGAGTCCAAACACCTGCTCCTAGTCCCAGCCTCCACAGCGGCTTTCAAGACGACCTAGCAAGTCCCTTTACCTCCCAGCATCTGTTTCCCCGGTGGAGGCCAAGCTTCCCAGCCCAGCTCTGCTGCAGCCCCATCGCTAGTCCCAGCGCCTGATTTCGTCCCCACCCTGCCCCAGCCCCATGGGGCAGAGGCCTCACCTCTCCCCAGGGCTCTGCCCTCCAGGCTGCACAGCGCTGCAGGTGGCAAGCCCGCGCGGTGGGGGGCTTCCCAGGCAGGCCTGCACACTCCGCCTCCTCGGCGGCCTCCTGGACGCCAGCCCCATCAGACAAGACGCAGTAGACGGAGCGGGACTGGGAGCCACCACCACAGGAGGCCGAGCAGGGCGACCAGGGCCCCGTCTTCCAGCTGGCAGGGAGCAGGGATCCGGTGAGGCTGGCCCAGCAGCAGGGCCGGAGTCCAGGGACCACCAACTGTCACACACAGGAGCGGACTGGGGACCCCCCAACCTGGCCCGTCCTAACATCTGGGCCTGTACGGGTGGGGGGCGGAACACTCTGCATAAAAGGCCAAGCCCCCCCCCCACCGCCCCGCTTGCCATCTCTCACCACCGAGCACTGGTCCCTACAACACAGAGCCTGGCTGCCCCCCGCCCCAGCTTTCCTGTCCTCACCTGTATCCCCTGTTCTCCTCACCAGGTCCCCTGTCAGCCCCAGCCAGACTCCATTGCCTCTGTTGGGGGCATCTCCCAGAGGGGCCATGCTCACCCACGTGTGGAGCGGCCCTGAGGCACCGGAGGAAAGGGCAGCCCCAGCTGCACCATGCAAAGCCAAGCCCACCACCATCCTGCAAGGCCAGATGCCACCAAGGCCATGAGGGCGGAAGGATGGCACCAGCCGGGCAGGGAGCCTGCAGCCTGCAGATTACCTGTTCCTGCACGCACGCTGGGCCCCAGCAAGGTGCCACGCTCTGGGCCGGTGCAGGTAAGAGGTCCTTCGTGCGGGAACAAAGGCATTACTGATGCCCACAGGCCCCCTGGCCCAGTCCCTGGCCCACTTCCTGGCATCTGTCGAGCCAAGTCCCCTGCCGGCTCGGACAGGGCCTCCAGTACCTTCCCCCTCGCTCCCACTACCAGCCTGGACACTCTGGACACTGAGTGGGCACACACGGGTGGACAGAATAGCCCTGGATCTCCCGCTCATGCCCCCCGCCCCACTGCTTCCCCCCGTTACAGCTGCCTCCTCCCCACTCCACCACAGGTGTAGGGAGCCGGGGACACCTACCTGTTTGCGCAACACCTAGAGTAGCCCAGAGACCCCACGGCCTTCCCACCCAAGGGCTTGGGCCCCACCATGGGGGGAGGGGCTGGCAAGGGCCTTACCGCTTGGTCTGCGGGCAGGGGTGAGTGCTGCAGGAGCGGCGGTCAGCCGGCCGCAGCTGATGCTGGCACATGTGGTCAGGGTATACCTCGTCGTCAGTGGTGCAGAACACCGGGCGGGACTGGTGACCTGCAGAGGCCCGGCCATTGAGGGCGGGTGGTCAGTCAGCAGTCACCAAATGCATTGTCTGGGCTGGGCACCATTCTGCACGCATCCCAAGTGTCGTCTTGATTAAGCCTCAGATGACCCCCTGGGATAAGTGCCATCATCACCCCCAATTCACAGAAGAGGAAACTGAGGCTTGAGGGGTGTTATCTGAGGTGCTGGAGCCCTGCTCCGACACCTGGTCACCCGCTGGGCTGGGCCCCTGCTGCCCACGGAGGGCCGTCTCCTCCGGGATTCCGCCACCTTGGGGAAGCCTCTGGTTCTCTTAGCTTCGGGGTTGGGTAAGGGGGACCCTTCATGGAGTCCCCGAGCCCTGCGGTTCCCCCCCCCGTGACCCCCACGACATGCAAATGGCCCACCTCCACCGCACTCGGCGCTGCAGTCACTCCACGAGCCGTGGCCCCAGCGGAAGCCGGGCGGGGGGCTGCCCAGGGCCAGGTGGTACTCGTAGCGCACGCCCGGGTTGGGCTCCTGGCTGAGGAGCTGTGCGGGAGGGTCCTCGCTGAGACCTGCCCCCCCGGGGGACCCTCCCCCCTCGGCCTCGGGGGGGACCGGGCGCCCACCCCCCGCCCCCGCCCCCGCCCCCCAGCCCCTCACCTCGATGACCAGGGGCTCGGAGGTGGGGCCGCGAGCGAGGAGCCGCTCGGGCGCCAGGTCCCCCTCGGCCCCGCGCTCGTAGTGCAGGACGGTGCTGGCCGCGGGCAGGGCCCAGGCGCCCCCGATGGTCCAGTGCCCGTTGAGGTAGTATTCGCCGCGCACGCTCTTCACCGCTGCGCAGGGGTGAGGCGCCGGGTGAGCTGCCGCGGAGGGACCTGCCGCCCGGCCACGGCCCAGACTCGCCCCAGACCGCACTCACCCAGGAAATTCCTGCTGGCCGCCGCCTCCTCCACGCGGATGCTGGTGGCCCCCGTGGGAATTATGAGGATCTGGTTGTAGCCTGCGGGGGCAGAGACGCTCTGGGACCACCCACGCCCCTGGCAGCACAGCCGGGCTCAGGGACCGGCAAGCTGGACCCGGCAGGGCTGTGCCGCTCGGGGGCTCGGGGCAGAGTCCTCCAGAAGGGGGGAAGCAGCTTTAGGAAGGGTGGGCAGGCCGGGGCAGCTGAACTGACTGGGAAGTGGGGGGACAGCTGGGGACCCGCGGGAAGGGGCGAGGAGGGGCATCCAGCCGGCAGCAGGGTGCGCTTACACCAGATAAGTGGGCAGAGGTCCTTACGAGCCCAAGCCGACAGGCTCTGTGACCTGAGTGCCAGATCAGACCCCCTCAGGGCCACCAGGGTGACTCAGCTGGAACAGAAGTCAGGCAAGGAAGGGACAGGTGATAGACCCTCCCCTCAGCTGCCTGGACTCCCCCCAGGATTCCCACCTCTGCTGAGGTCATTGGCATCAAAGGTGCCCATGACAGGGTAGCAGGTCGTGCCGTCACCCCCACACTGCAGACACTTGTCCTCCTCCTTTGAGGAGTCAAGGTTGTGGTCACAGCCGACGACCTACCGGGCAGAGATGAGGAGAAGAAAGACGGCAGAGGGCATCACAGACGCACCAGGATTCGAACCCGGGTCGCCGCTCCGATCAGGGAGGGGCAGTAGCTATTCATCAGCCACTGAGGCCGGTGAACCCTCCAACTGGCCTGTGGCGGACAGTCTACATCTTCCGCCGGCTCAGCCCCCGTCTCCCCTTCTCTGCCAACAATGCCTCATCTTCCTTTGGGGGCCTCCTCTCTCCCAGTTTGGACAGAGCGTGGGCAAGTCAGTGGGTTCCATGCTCTGCTCCAAGAGAGTGGTTCACGGGAAACCCCCAGCCAAAACAAAGCCGAGGCAACCCCGGGTCGCTGGGACTCCTGGGAAGTGGGTGCCCTTTCCAGCCAGAGCTGGGAGCTGCTGGTGGCCATCTGCACACCTCCCAGGATCCCAGTGCTGACCCAGAGGAGAGTAAAGCCCAGAGGCGAGGAGACATTTCCAGCCCCTTGCAGCCAGCCAGCCCACCCCTCGATGGCTTTCTTCCCCTTTGTCAGTTTTAGTGGCGTTTCTGTCACTTGCCACCCAGAGGATCACTCCTACAGTGGCGCCAGTTTCCAAAGGGCGAAGGGAAGAAGGTCACAGGGCATCTGTGATGCAAAGACACCTAAAAGCTGGTCATGAGAAGACATCAAGCTCAGGAGAACCATTGGCCATGTTGGTGCAGGGCAGGGAAACATCCGGCAATAAGCCCCAGGCCAGCCCCCAGGGGGGCGGGGGGTGGGGGCAGGATCACCACTCACCCGGCAGCTGCCATCCACACAGACGTCCCGGGTGCCAGGCTCACAGGGCGTCCCATCCACGACAGCCTCCCTGTGCTTGAAGTAGAAGTTCTCCCCCTTGGGAATGCAGTTCAGTTCGCACTTGTTCGGGGCTGAGGCAGACAAAGGGGAAAGCTGAGATCCCAAGCAAGCTGCAAGTCATATCCTGGGCACAATGAAGCATGGGCGGGGGCCAGAAGCACAAAAATGGGGGGCGAGCGGGGAGAGAAAGTCCTTGCATCGGCTCTCCCAGGTGGCTCAGAATCCCACCCCAACCCCCACGGGAAGCAACTATTCACAAAACTGCGGCCTCTCTGGGGATCAAGTGGATGAAAAATCCCAGGATAGGGAAAAAGCTAGCCCCTTGGAGAGGTCTGTCCAGCCTTATAAATAAGGCTGTGTGTTAACAATCAGCTCCTCTGAGTCAATTATTAACAGACCACTATGCATGTGGGCTATGCTGTAAAGTACAGGGACTATACGTAACATGGGGAGACGCTTCTCCCACACAATGCAGAATGGGGCTACAGAATAATTACAAATACGTGTTAGATAGAGAGAAAATAATGTGAAAAGGGCTAGACTGGAATGCTAGACCAAATCCTATGAAAGGTGTGGGGTCAAGGTCATTTAGGGGTTTAAATTTTTATAGCCAACTAAATATTATATACACATTGTTTAAAAAGCCAAAAGTGCTAATAGGAGTGCGGTCACCTCCACCACAGAGAAGGCATCCCTCTGTGACCCTTTCCTCTGTGTTCTGGTTTTTCTATATGGATATATTTAGGGCACTGGGCGTGGAGTCTGCTTGGGATTCTCTCTCTCCCTCTGCCCCTGCCCACACACAAGCGTGCACACTCTCTCTCTCAAATAAATAAATCTTTTTAAAAATATATGGATATATTTAAATTATCCAGGAGGAGCAATGAATGCCAACAGACTGCCCTGGGGTCACCCCTCTAGCCAAGACCGTGTTCCCCATCCAATAGCACACACAGGATATAAATGTTCATTGATTTGGAAGCCAGAGCACCATACTATCCAGGAGTCATTTGCAATGAGCAGTGACTAATACTTAGAAGGGGTAGCCTAAGGAATCTTTTGACTCATCGAAAATGCTTTAGTTATACACAAGTGTTTTTTTCTTAAACTAGATTGCTCTAAAAATTAACCACCCTCCTCAAAGCCACTCAGAGCAAGCCCCTGGGCCCCAGAGATCCTGAGTAAATGGACTCTTGCCATACCAAGCCCCTTGCAGCCCCAACCTGCAGTTGGCCCAAACTTGGCTCGGCCCCACCAGCGCCCCTCCTCCCCACGGCCTCTGCACATCATGAGGACCTCTGTGCACCATGAGGAATGCTTCCGGAGCAGGCCAAAAGAGCAGGGCTCAAAATGGCCCAGACATGGCCTGGTGGCTTTGCTTGAGAATGTATAGAGGGCAAAAAGGATGGAGAGACCCCAAATAACCACCCCCCCCACCCCGTTGTATTGCGATGAGCACCTGCTGGGAGTCCTGTGAGTTTTTAAAATGCATTTGACAGAGCATCTATAATACGGTGGAAGCGTTGCACAATGGAAAGTCAACGTACAGAAGAGATCCGGAATGGGTGGGGCTCAGCACAGGACAAGGCAGGGGTGCGGCAGCAGGGCTGCGGGCGCTGGGACCTCCACTCACCTCCATAGTAGGGCAGCCACTTGTACCGCCTTCCCTGGAAGTCCTGGCCGTCAAACTGGGAACACTGCTGGGCCCGGAAGTCCCTGGTGCCTGCGGGGCAGCTCTGCGGGGGGCCAGCGGGGAAGGGAGGGACAGGTGGGGCCTCCACCTGCCCCACTGCTCCTGGGGAGGTCTGTCCCATCCCCACCAACAGCTTCCCCCTCACCCCAGCAGCTGCAGGGGCTTTGGGCTGCTTGAGGGGAGGCTGTCATTCTGGGTGGGAGGTGAGGAAGGCAGGGGGTGCACCTGCGGGAGGACGCCCCGGGGACTGGGAGGTCAGTAAGGTAGAGGGTCCCAGAAGCTGACGTCCCCACCCTGCGGGCTTTACCTCCGTGTGGCAAGAGCGGTGGCTCCGGGCGGGGCCCACGCAGCTGGAGCCCCCATCCCTCCTGAGGATGAGAGCACTGGGAAGACGCGAACCCCGCGAACCAACACCCCCTCCTCCTCCTAGGGCTCTCCTGCAGGCCACTCTGGGCAGAGGAGGGGTGCCCACACACACAGATCCCCTCAGGTAGGGATAATGAGCCCTGTGTTTATACTTGGAAAAACTAGACTCAGAAGTCTATCCTGGAGTTCCTTTAACTCGGGGCTACCTTGCCTCTTATAGCAAATTTCCAGAGAAGACCCAAACTCTGCCTCTGGAGATAAAATAAGATGTAATGTATACCCACCTGGTAAGGTCATTCCGCCATTTAAGGAGTATGCGGTGGCTGGAGTAATAGCTCATGGTTCTTGTCCTCACACGAGGTTCTCCAGAATAGTGAGTTCAACCCACTGACAGGCAAAGGGTCACCACCCCCCTTGTTTTGTGCCCCACCCTTCTCTAGCACCTATCAGAGTGCAGGGCACACAGTAGGTGCTTAATATCTCACTTAAAGTGGGAGACCTCTATACTTAACAAAGAGGCCGAAGGGAGAGAAACTGCACAGGGTAGGCATTGAAGATCGTTCATTCGTTCACCAAGAATGTACTCCACCTGGCACATGCCAGACAGCATTGGCAACTGGAGACTCGGGGGTGGGGGAAGCAGGCACAGCTCTAGCTCTCCTGAAATAAGGCTGATTGTTGGAATCAGAGACTGGTGGGAAATGATTTGATACTCCATCCATGCTGCTCTCACAACAAACCCATGGTTCGGTGGGTTCTCCCAGGCCCAGGACCAGCTGCCCCCTGACCAGCCTGCCCCCTGTCCTCTAACAAGCTGGCCCCACCCAGCCTCCCCTACCTCTGGGAGAAGCAGGGGCGCTCCCGGAAGCTGATGCCCACTCCGCAGGTCCGGCTGCAGGGGCTCCAGGTGCCCCAGGGGCCCCAGGTGTCGCTCTGCCGCCTCACCTTGGGAGCCTGGAGGAAAAGACACGCTCAGAAGTGTGAGTCGGCACTCAGAGCCCCCTCGGGCTCACCAGAGGGCCCCTTCCTAAAATCATTCCCCTCCCTCGCCTTGGGAGCCTGGGATTCTCTCTCCCAGAGCAAAAACACCAGGCGCCCCAAACAGACTCAGCCAGCTTTCAGCGTGAGGAGCTGGGAGCCTCCCCAACACGCCCTGGCCTCCTGTACCCAGCACCCGCCACGCAGAGATCCACTTGTGGGGGGCAGGGCCCACGAGCCGATGCCCTCCACACCGTCTCTCCCAGGAAAGAACGCACATTTGGCGGCAGCCACGGGCGGCACAGGCACGTTCTGTTCCTCCGCGATTCCCCGAACCGCGAGCTGGCTGTGCGGCGCGGGACTGAGCTCGGCCTGCCCGCCCTCCCGCTGGCCTGTCCGCACCTGCTCCCGCCGCCCCCCGCACCCAGCGCCGCCCCCTCCGACTCCCCGCACCCTCCACGGCAGCCTGGGGCCCTCTTTCCTGCCGTGCTGCTCCCGGGGCCGCCCGGTGCGGGGGTGGGCGCGGGAGAGGGTTGGGGCGGTGGGGCCGGGGTCGGCGGGCGGCTGCAGCGGCGCGTCCTTCCTCCCTCCCCGCTGTCGGCGCTCAGGGGGACCGTGCGGGGGCTCGGCCCCCAGCCAGAGCCAGCACGAGGGCGCAGCTGAGCCGTGGCGTGGGCGCAGGAGCGTTCGCGGCCCCACCTGAGCTCACGTGCTGCGGGGAGGAGGGCGCCGGGAAAGGGTACTCAGCTGTTTCTACGGCAGAAAGCACCTGAGGACCCAGTGCGTTTTGTACTCCTTGACTCGTTCCACCTGCACAGTAACCTGGGGGTGGGGATTATAACCCCCCAGTGAAAGGGAATCTCAGGCCTGTCAAGCTTATGGTCAAGCAGCAGTTAGGGGGTGGCCCTGGGTTTCCTGCTGGGGTCCTGATGCTGGCACCACAATCCCCTCCACCTGAGCGGGGGCCTTCACGCAGCCGGGCACCAGGGAAAGCCTGTGCCAGGGACCTCAAGGACCACGGGGCGGCAGGGGTGACTGGGGAGCTGGCAGGTGATGGAGAGGACATGAGAAAGGGGGGCTCTAGCCCACCTGCGGCTCTGACTGTGGCTGGTGGTGCTGGGTCAGTGGGGCTTTGAAGGCCTGCCCACCGAGCACCACTGACGTCCATCTCGGCCTGCCCGTGCAGCCCTCTCATCCCTGACTCACACTCCACAGTGTGGCATCTCCCTTGCCCTCCCCCACGGACCTCCCGCTTCACAGAGGGGTGGGCAGGGCTGTGGGGCTCCCCCTGTGAAGAGCTCTCCAGGGGCAGGGTGGCACCTGGCTGCTTCTGTGCCCTCCATCCTGTCAATGCCAGGAGCAGCATCCAGGACAAAGCCCACCTCTATGGACCCTCCCCTCCGCAGAGGTGGGTCCTGCCTTCTAGAAGACTTCTTGTATAACCTCAGGATCCAGGTTTGTTCTCCAGGGAGCCCCGTTAACAAAAGAGCTACTCTGATCACCAGTTGACTCCTGTGTCCACTCTCCAAATTTGCACTATAATGTGGTAACGGTTAGCTACACGTGGCTATTTAGGTTAATTAAAATCAAATCAAACACGTAATTCTTCAGTGGCAATAGCCACGTTTCATGGACTCAGTGGCCACAGAACCAAGTGTCTATCCTACTGGACAGCACAGTTTAGAACATTTTTTATCATCTCAGAAAGTTCTATTGGCCATCCCTGCTCTATCTAGAGCTAAATCCCCACTGTTGAGGGGGACCTCTAAGCACAGTCAAGCTGAGGGGCAGCTCAACTGGGTCCCAGCAGATGATGGGATGGGCCATCTAGCCCTGCACTTTGGCTGGTGCCAGCACCACCCCCGCCCATTCCTTCCACCTTGGAAGGCCACCCCGGGGAGGGGGGGGTCCCGGCATTAGGGTGCACCCAGCACCTTCGGAAGGAGGACGGCGGTGGGAAGTTGCCAGTCCTGCGCACTGCGTCCTGCAGCGGGGAGGGCAGCTCTGCACCCCGTGGTCAGACCGCTTCAAGGCTGCACCCCTTTTTCTGAAAGAGCTGGGGGTGGTCCCAGGGCTCGCCTCTCCCACCAACTTCCCCTCGCCGCCGGGAGCGGGGGCTTGTCCCCCGCCTCGCTGTGCGAAGGGGGGGGCGGGCCGAGCAGCGAGCAGGGCGGCACTCACCGAGGACCCGGGCGCCGGGGCCAGCAGGAGGGGCACGAACAGGAGCAGCCGCATCTCGGCCTGCGGGAGAGGCCGGGGTTGGAGCGGGCGGGACAGGGCCCGGGCTCGGTCCGCGGTCCTGCGGGCGGGGGCGCGTCCCTCCGTCCGCGTTGCCCACCCGTGACCGCAGAGCCGCAGAGGGCCGAGCGGGAACGCCGCGGGGCTCAGTGGGCCGTGGCACTCACGTGGGGGAGAAAAGGCCCGCCTACTACTGGCTCCTAAAAGTCCAAGAATACCTTCTTTCAGGATTTCAAAGGGGAAAAAAAGAGGGCAATTAAAAATACTTGCTGAAGGACAGGTTCAGAATCAAAGCAATCAGTCTCACGGGTTTTAATTTAGCAAAAGAGTCTTTTTTAAAAAGCCATTATACCTGTTGTTTTTAAAACTTAATTTTTGGGGGGCGCCTGGGTGGCTCAGACGTTAAGCGTCTGCCTTCGGCTCAGGTCATGATCCCAGAGTCCTGGGATCGAGCCCCGCATGGGGCTCCCAGCTCCGCGGGATGCCTGCTTCTCCCTCTCTCACTCCCCCTGCTTGTGTTCCCTCTCTCGCTGTATCTATCTCTGTCAAATGAATAAATAAAATCTTTAAAAAAATAAATAAAACTTAATTTTTTAAAAGATTTTATTTATTTGATGGAGAGCACGCTCACACAAGCAGGGGGAGGCAAGCAGAGGGAGAGGGAGAAGCAGACTCCCGCTGAGCAGGGTGCCCGATGCGGGACTCGATCCCAGGACCCTGGGATCATGACCTGAGCAGAAGGCAGACACTCAACAGACTGAGCCACCCAGGCGCCCGTTAATATATATATATATTTTTTGAAGATTTTTTATTTGACAGAGAGCACCATAAGCAGAAGGAGAGAGAGGGAGAAGCAGGCTCCTTGCTTAGCAAGGAGCCGGATGTGGGACTCGATCCCAGGACCCTGGGATCATGACCTGGGCCGAAGGCAGCCGCTTAACCGACTGAGCCACCCAGGCATCCCTAATATATATATATTTTTAAAGAAAGTCTCGGAAGATGCTTTTAAAACTCAAAGGCTTTAAAAACGTCAGTTGTATCCTACTTTAAACCCAAGCCAGCATTTCTCTGCACAAGCTCCACAAGTCGATTCTGTAACCAGTGTGTGTGTGTGTACATGCAGTGTGGTGTCTGAGTGTGCAGGCTGTGAATGACTCCGCAGGAGGAGTGTAGTGTGTGCACAGGTCCAAGGAGGTGTGTAGCATGTGCGTATACACAGTGTAGGTGTGCAGTGCGGCGTGAATGTGCAAGGAGGGTGTGTGTGCAGTGTGCTGTGTTCTGTGCACAGCATGTGCATATGTGCATGTGTGTACATGTCACTGTATTGGAGAATGACATAAGCAATATGCTTATTCAGTACGAAACATTAAGTACTGACTTGTACGTTTAAATTTAAAAATCTGTAATCTACCAATGTTATAAATTTTTAAAGTATAAAATGACTTCATTTTGCAAGGACAGAACAGCATACTAAGCCAAGTTCAGCAAAATTTAACCTGGCACATTTAGCGACGTACATGCTTCGTTAACTTAGCACAAACGGTGATTCATTTAGTTATTTTCACAGTCAAATCAGAGGTTCCTGGGGCTAGCAGGTGGGGGGGGGACTTGAGGGGGGTGCTGCCTCCTCTCCCACACGCCGCCACCCCCACCGACCTCTGCTCTGCGCCCGCAGCTCCTGTAAGGGCAGCGTGCGAGAGGGGAGGCCCGCGTTTGAGAACCAATGACTAGATGAGCGACAAGGGATGCTTCTCTAAAAGAGACCGCCTTTAGGAACGGAGGCGAGCAGAGCCCAGGGAGAGACTGGAGAAAAGACTGTACTTACAACTGCTACTAGGTTCTACCACCACCGCTACAATTGCACTAGATCAAGACCCCCAGCTGCAATCCCGAGGTCCCGAAAGCCAGAGAGGTTAGTTCAATTCACTTGGGAGAAAAACAGAAACAAGACACCGTCCAACTCCAGGGCCAGCCCTGGGTCTTGGGCCCTCGGACCACCCTGCGGGGCTCCCCCAGCTGCACGAGGGCCCGGCCCGCTGCGCCCCCGGCCGGCAATGTGCGCTCTTTTCACGTCGTGTCCCCGAGGAACGCGGCGGGGCCCGATCAGGGCCGAAGCAGCGGCCGGGGGTGCTCCGCGGCCGAGCAGGTCTGCGCCTCCTCGCGGGGGCTGGCCCAGGACCCGCGCTCGGGGCTCCTGCGCGCCCGGCGCCCCATCCCCCCACCGCCCGCGGCGGACACCCGGACGCCCGCGGCCGGCGCGAAGCCCTTCCCCGTCCGCCCCCTACTCAGGAATCTGCCCGGCTTCGGTCGCGAGGAGGCGCCCGCGGCCCGCACCCCAACTCGGGGACGGGCCCCCAGCCCCTCCACCCGCCCGGGGACGCGCCCGGTGCAGCCCCCGAAAGCGGAAAGGTGCGCTTCCTACGGGAGGCGCCGGGGCGACCCGGCACGCACGGGCCCTGGCGGCACCTCGGGGTGGGGGCGCGCTCGGTCTGCGGAGCCCGGTGCCGGGGCGGCGCGGGAACGGCGTCCCACCGAGGCGAGGTCCGAGGGCCGGGCGGCGTGGGCGCGGGGCCCGGGTCGCGTCCGGCTGCCCAGCACGAGCCCCCGTAGCTCCCCGCGTCTCCTGCCCGCCGGTGACCTCCCAGCCCCTCCCAGCGGTGACCTGGCGGACAGAGCCGGAGGCAGGGTCTCCTCGGGGATCCCCCACTTCCTCCGACGCGGCTCTGCCCGCGGGCCGGGCGGGGCGCGTTCCTGCAGCAGCCCCGGGCCGAGCCGCCGCTGCCGCCGGGTCCCGGTCCCTCGGCTTTCCTACCTGTCTCCGGGCGCGCAGGGCCCGCAGTGCCGCTCGGTCGGTGCCCGCCCTGGGAATGGGAGGCTGGCCTGGCGGCGCGGAACGCCTACGGAGGTTGGACTTTCCCTGCCGCTGGCTGGCTGCCTCCCCGCCCCAACTCCCCCCACCCGGCTCTGCAGACACCCATCCCCAATCCCAGTGGAGCGGCCCCCACAGTGGCCGGTGCTGCATCCCCGTGGGTCTGTGCCAGGGCTTGGCTTGCCCTCCACTCTGTTTCCTCTCTTGGGCGGACACTAGTCACCACCCCGTCCCATTTCCTCTATGCCTAAGTCACCCACCTCTGTATCATCCCCCCTCCACGCCCCTCTTAACTCACAACACACCTCGGTGTCAGGCTCTCTGCTCCTCTAACACCCTGGAATTCTATACAGGGAGACCTCACTCTATTCGGCCTCCTGGGGTTGTTTTGGGATTTGGGGGGCTTTTTTGCGATTGGCTTTATTCCGCTTTGCAGATAAATTGCATCTTTTACAAACTGAAGGTTTGTGGCAACCCTGCCTGGAGCAAGTCTCTTGGCATCCATTTTTCCAACAGCATTTGTTCACTTCGGGTCTCTGTCATATATTGATAATTCTTGCAATATTTCAAAATTTTTCATGGTGATCAGTGGTTACGATGCCCTGCAAGCTCAGATGATGGTTAGCATTTTTCAGCAGTAAAGTATTTTTTAATTCAAAAAATTGTTTTTTTAGGGGCGCTTGGCTGACTCAGTGGGTAGAGCGTGGGACTCTTGATCTCAGGGGTTGTGAGTTTGAGCCCCACGTTGGGCATACAGTTTACTTAAAAATATTTTTGGGTTTTTTTAGACATGCTATCTATCGCACACTTAATAGACTGCGGTATAGTGTAAACATAAGTTTTATATGCACTGGGAAACCAAAAAATTTATCGACTTACTTTATTGCAATATTCACTTTATTGCGGTGGTTTGGAACCAAACCTGCACTATCTCCAACATATGCCCGAACTTCAGCCACAGCTGAGTTTCTCCACACATACACTGCTGCTTCCTACCCTCCTAGCCAGTTTCCCACTGCTGAGAATGCACTCTGGAAGCCCACTCTACCTTGCAAACTCCTACTCATCCCTCAAGACCCTGGCCAAATGTTGGCTCTTCGAGAAGCCTTCCCCACACCATGGCAGGCAGAGTCGGTGCCCACCGGGCTCCCTCAGTCTCTGTCCCTGTCTTTGGTGGTTTATGGTGCATCGCTCTGTGGGAATCTGAGTCTCCCAGACTCAGCTGTAAACTGAAGATAAATCTTGCCTCCCCATCACCTGTGCCCAGGGCACTTGGTAGGATCAAGGTAGGGGCTCAATAAATGTGATCAATTCAATTTCCTTTCCTAGTTGTCCTTTTTCTCAACAAAGGCACTTCTTGCCTGCCATCCCTTTTTTGAACCTGAAAATCACCTACCTCTAGGAAAACAGCATTGGCCCTGGGCCACATGGGAGTTGGGGAGGTCACAAGGCTGGTCCCTTTCCCTCATCCTCTTAGGCCTTTAGGCCTTTGCTTACCCTGGCCACTGGTCATTTCTTCCCCGGGTCTCCACTGGGGCAGAGGAAAGTCACCAGCAGGAAGCCCACCCCTTGTTCAGACCTCCCAGCTCCTGTAGGTCATTTCTCTAAGCTGTCACTGATATTCAGACAAAATGCTTATTAAAACAAGCATTTTAAATCTGCCCCATTTCTTACCCATCAATGAAGAGAGAAGCAGCTGCAGCTGTGTAGCAGGGGCCCCTGGGGACTGGTGCGAATTCTTAGGCAAAGATAAAGCTTGGCAGAGAAAAGGGAATGGAATTACTCAAAGCCTGTCTAAAAGAGGAAAACAGTTTCTTCCATTCAAGAAGCCCCACTCCCTGCCCCTGTAAGCCAGGAATTTTCTGACCTTGGTCAAAGGTCCCCCGTAAAGGAGGAGGAAGCTGCTTCTTCTGCTAAGGTGGGGGCTGGGTAGCCGAGGCCCCACCTTCCTTCCTGGCCTGTTCCTGGTTTTCCTCAATGAGCCCTTTTCAGACACCCCGGCCCACGAGTTCTTACTCCCCACCCCTGCTGCAAAGAAGCCCCCGAGGGTGGGGAGGCAGCGCCCACACACAGTGCTAAGGGGCAGCCTTGGACCCACCAGCAAGGCCGGAGCAGTTCCTGGCTTAGGCAAGTTGTCCTCCTCTCCAAGCCTCAGGTTCTGCTACCCCAGAGGGACGTGGTGAGTTCCGTGCCAAAAACTGGTGTGCACAATCAGTGTACATACAAAAAAAAAATGGTGAGGTAGAAAGAAGATTCCAGGAAAAAGTGGGAGACCTTCCCTCTCATTGTAAATCCCCTCCCTCTGCGCCGGCCCCATACCACGCCCTGGTGGCACCAGACGCACTCCCTTCCACTTGGGGGGCTGAGTAGCCCCTGGGGGTGGGGGGCAGAAGGACTACAGCCCTCGGAGGCAGACACACCTAGATTGGGAACCTGTTCTGCTTCTCATAGTGTGTGAATTTAGGAAAGTCAGGTCACCTTAAGCCTCAGCTTGCTCACTGGAGCCTCCCACAGAGGGTGGTGTAGGGAAGTCAGCGCTTCTCTAAAGAGCCCACTAAGCGCCAGTAAAAGTGAGTTCCTTCTGCCCCATGTTCCCTCTGCCTGTATCCTGGATTCCGTACTTCCAGATCATCTCTGCAGACTGCAGATCTGGGGACACCACCTAGAAATAAGGGGCCAGATCTTTTTGTCAGGCTGGGTTGGGATGGAAAACTGGAGAGAGAAGGGAGAAGGCAAAACCTCAGGGCTCCCAGGATGCGCCACTTCCAGGAAGCCTTCCCGTCGGCCTGCCTCTGTGCTCCCCCAGCGCGGGGTTTGCAGTTTGGAACAGCGGCAATGATACATTTGTCTCTCTTTCTCCCTCTCAACTGTGGACTTTGCAAGGTCAGGGATCTATCGTCCCCCCCCCCAACCCCCCACCTTGTGCCCTGTACCAGAGGTTGGTGGCAGCCGTGAGGATGTCCCTCAAGAGAGCACGGTGCAGGAAGCATGGCTGAGGACAGAGTCCAGTTGCCACACATCGGGCTGCATCACGTTCTGAAGGCCAGCCCTGTTCCTGCTCCCACCTGCTTATCTTCACAGCGTTTCCCCTAATAGATCTCTTGCACATCTAATCGGACCTGACACACAGGGTTCTTGGTTGCAATGCACAGAAAAAGAGGTAGTTCACTTAAACAGAAGCATTGCTTAGAGTAAGGACATGGAGAGCTCATGGAATTGACAGGAAGGCTAGAGAATCGGGCACAGACAAGGGCTGCAGTCCCTGCCAAGGTCATAGACCATGGCCCAGGGACAGTTCTGGTTAGGACCGTCGTACTGGATACTGGGCTCCTGCCCCCACCACTTTCGTGCAGGTTACACTTACCCATATCACCCCCGGAAAATCGCCTGAATGGTCCTTGTAGATACCAACCCCAACAGGAACATGCTTGCACCCTGTTTGCCAAGACCTAAGAAACAAGAACGGGCAGGTTCCCCAGATGGAAACCCCATTCAGATGCTGGGCTACCCCCCAAAAACAGATGTCTTCCATCTCCCTTCGGCACCCAGCATATGGTATTTGTGGACCTGAACTTAGAATGCTGCTTCTCTTCTTCCTTCTCTTTCTGGTGGTTGTTTATTCATTCCTTGAACGTTTGACGGCCTACGCTGCCAGAAGCTGGGGAGAGACCTGTCCAGTGCTGCTATACATTTACCAAGCAGCTCTCTGGAGGAGAAAATTTCCGAGGTGTAAATACTTGATGTCTGTTTTCAAGCTACCAAGGTAAAGTCACAAACCACAGGGCTGGGAAGAGACACGGTCAGCTCTCCCAAGCCATGGGCTCCAACATGCACCTCGTCCTGCCCTTGGGGAGGTCACATTCTAGTAGGGAGGGCATTGCATGGGAGCGTTGTGTGTGAATTTAGAATAAAACAATCTTACAACCTGAATATTCAAATATTTCCACTATGCCCCAGCCCACTAGGAATCCAAAAGGAAAAAGAACACTTCCCATTTGAGGATTTCTCCATTTCTCTCTCTACCTTTTCTTCACCCTCCCACACATATATCCATTTCCCTTGATAGAGTCAAAGCTGGGGGAAGGTTGGTGGGGGGGAGCGTAAATGCTCCTTCTTAGTCTGCCCCTCAACTTGACTCTGCTTCCAAATCCCACACTAATCTGTTCTCCTCCCCCTCTTGCTGCCATATCCAAGGCAGGACCTTGAAACACCAAGCAAGACCACGAGAGTGAGAAGTCCAAAGCTCAGTATGTCTGACAAGTGCTGTCATAAGATAAGCCACCTGGCCTTTGGAGGGGAGTTTTATCCTCAAAGCTGGGACAGAAATAGGGCCCCCTGACCCTTCCTGAAGACATGAGGGCCATCTGGAGAGAAAGAACAAGTCCTGGGATGTTCGTCAGTGACATCAGGCCTGACACGGACCCACCCTATCTGCCCCATCCTCCATCCAGATCCTGGGACAGGGCACCAGAAGGGAGGGGGAGACCATGTGAAGAAACTGGAGTTGGGGCAGGAGATCAGAGTCAGGAGACAGCAACACAGAGGGAAGAAAGGGCCTTTCCAGAAAACTTGTCCTGCTTGGCTCCCACCCAGCAGCTCCAGCCTCAGAGATCTCATCCCTTTCCTTCCACACAGGAACACACACACATGTGCACACACACTGTAGGGATCGGGCTACAGTATCCTCTGCAGAAACTCACTGCATGAGCTCCTGAAGACATTAAAGGGGCAGGTGTGAGGAGCCCCCCTGCCTTGCCCACCCTCTGCTTCCTAGTGGGAGAGGGGTTCGGGGCCCAGGCCCCCACAAAGGTCAGTGTGGGGTGTGGGACCAGCCTAGAGGATCCCTCTGAGCTCAGGGTGGGTGCCCCAGCCTTGAGAGTAAACCTGACCTCCTGTGGCTGAGTGGCGGTGGCCTCGGTGCCCCGATCAATAGTGGCAGAGACAGGGTGAGTCCTTGTGCCCTCGCTGCAGACCCTACCTGTCTGGCTCAGCCTCTCACTGCTGTCCCTGCCGGCTGCCAGGGAGGGGCCCTGGACTGGGACCCCCACGGGCCAGTTGCTGACGCTTTTGGATCCTTTCCTCTTGGTCTCTCTCCACCACACTCCCAGGGTGCTGCTTATCTCCTCTGCTGCTTCAGCCCCTCTGTGTTTGGATAATTCTCAGCCCGGAAATTGAGAAGTCTCTGTGCCTTGTGCCGAAGGCCTAGAAACATTACCCAGAAAGTCAGAGGGCCAGCACCTCTCAATTCAGAAATGGACTTCCCAACACTCAAGTTAAATCAGGAAGGAAATTCTACTAACTTTGGTGGGGGTAGGGGCTGTGGCTGGGGACCTTCTCTAACTTCAGTAATTTATGGACCTGTTATCCTATGACCCTTATTTTCAAGTATAACACCACTTAAAGATATATAGACATAAAACTGGGTCTGAGCTTTTTATTTTTACAGCCTTTAAAACCGTATTATATATATCTAGGTCCCAGTTCCTTATTAGAAACTCTTGGAGCCAAATGTGTTTCAGGATTGAGCATTTTTCAGCTCTTAGAAGTTACGAAACTGCATATGATATATGACCTCCAGGACAGTTGGGAAGCCCTCTTTAATCAAAACTAACCAACCAAAAGCAACAACAAAACCACACACACTGGGCGTCTGGGTGGCTCAGTTGGTTAAGCAACTGCCTTCGGCTCAGGTCATGATTCTGGAGTCCCGGGATCGAGTCCCACATCGGGCTCCCTGCTCAGCGGGGGGTCTGCTTCTCCCTCTGACCCTTACCTTCTCATGCTCTCTGTCTCCCATTCTCTCTCTCAGATCAATAATCTTTAAAAAAAAAAAACACACACACACACACTTATAGCTCTGCAGCAAAACATACAAATAGTCACCTAAACAAGCTAAATTGAGACACTAAATAGCTTCATACGAGTTCAGGCCAGGTCTTACTCACAAACTTAGGAGAAAATTTTCAGTTTTGAGTCTTCTGAATTTCATAACTGCAAATAAGGGATTGTAGACCTGTAAAAATTAAACACGACATAACTACAAATGGGGTTCACGACATTAACACAATGTTAATGGCAGTGACAGAAGCCGGTGGCCTGCTGAATTCCATCATGGGTGGGCCATGAATGTGGGAGCATGGGAGACGGTGGGGTTGGAGAAGGCGTGAGTCTGTGCGGTCCACAGGCCTGGACTGGAGTCTGGCATCGCCACTCATTGGCTGGGACACGTCTGGAAGTTAGCCTTCCTGCATGGCAGTTTCTTCATTTTTAAAAGGAAGACAATGGATTAGTGTAAATTTCAAAAAAAAAAAAAAAAGCTAAAATGGAAAATTCCCAAGAATCAACAGCCCCCGGGGCTGAGAACAAAGGAGGGCAGCAGAGAGATGGGGGGTGGTGTGCTCGCATGTACTTATACACACACACACACACACACACACAGGCCGCCACTCAGCACAGACCCTGAAGTCCAGCTGTGAGGGGGCCACACATGTGGCCAGAGTGGGGAAGGATGTGCTTCTCAAAGCGGGGCATGTGGTCTTGGGGACACTGAAAGACACGGAATACACAAGGCACAGATTTGGTGGAACATCCACTTTAAGATTGGGAGTATGTTATGTGGGGGCTGGGGGGAAATATGTTTCGTAATGGTTTATGATGGTGTTGTGTTTATTTTTATATAAAACAAACCTACAACAGCATGGATGAACCTTGAGAACATTGTGCTCAGAGAAATAAGCCAGACACAAAAAGACACCTATTGCGTGATTCCACTGATTTGAGGTAGCTGGGCAGTCTAATTCATAGAGACGGGAAATGGAATGGCGGTTGTCGGGGTGCAGGAGGGGGGAGGGGGTCAGTCCTGAGAGCTGCACAACGGTATGGATGTGTTAAATACCACTGAACTGCACACTTAAAAATGATTCAGATGATACCTTTATATTTTGCCAGAATAAAACAACTAAGTACCCTGTGAAATACAATTACATTAGAAAAAGTCTTTTTTTATTTTTAAAGATTTTATGTATTTATTTGAGAAAGACAGAGATAGTGAAAGCGCAAGCAGGGAGGAGAGGGAGAAGCAGACTCCCTGCTGAGCAAGCGGGGCTTGATCCCAGGACCCCGGGATCATGCCCTGAGCCAAGGCAGACTGCTTAACCGACTGAGCCACTCAGGCGTCCCACAATTAAATTTTTTCTCTCCTTTTTTTTTCAACTCCAGACATTTCTGCCCGGGGCAGTCACTGTGGGCCAGGTCCTAGCTCCTCAGGGTCTCATGTTCCCCTATTGAGCCTTAGTTAGAAAACATGAAGAACATGGTCAGACTCCGCATTTTACAGAGGAGAAAACAGAGGCCCAGAGAGGTGACCCAGTTTGACAGAAACAGGTCTGCAGGGTGCCTCCATCCTGGAGGTAAGAAGCGGAGGCTCTGGGCTCAGCGCCTCTCCGGCTTTCTTGTGGCTGAGTGTGGGGCTGTGACTCATTGTCTCCAAGCTTCCATTTTCTCACCTGTGAAAGGTGGGATAAGGATGACCTGGGAACAGTGCTTGTGATGGGCTCAGTATAGTGTCCGAGGCACATTGATAGTAAATGCTCAGTGGAATTGGTTTTATGGGGCAAGTAGTTTTCTCTGGGGCTTTTCTTGGTTAAATGATGGTTAATCGTATGTGGAACATAAGAAACAGCGCAGAGGATCACAGAGGAAGGGAGGGAAAACTGATGGGAAGAAATCAGAGAGGGAGACAAACCATGAGAGACTCTTGACTCTGGGAAGCAAACTGAGGGTTGCTGGAGGGGAGGTGGGAGGAATGGGGTAACTGGGTGATGGGATGAGCACTGGTGTTATGCACAACTGATGAGTCATTGAACACTACATCTGAAACTAATGATGTACTGTATATTGGCTAATTGAATTAAATTTTTAAAAATGAGGGTTAAGTACAAGTATTAAGAACCATGCTATCCTTGGGGCGCCTGGGTGGCTCAGTTGGTTAAGCGACTGCCTTCGGCTCAGGTCATGATCCTGGAGTCCCTGGATCGAGTCCCTGGATCGAGTCCCTGGATCGAGTCCCTGGATCGAGTCCCTGGATCGAGTCCCTGGATCAAGTCCCTGGATCGAGTCCCTGCCCAGCGGGGAGTCTGCTACTCCTTCTGACCCTGCCCCCTCTCATGCTCTATCTCATTCTCTCTCTCAAATAAATAAATAAAATCTTAAAAAAAAAAGAACCGTGCTATCCTTTATTCCTTCCGCATTCAACGTGGTGACACTGACTCTGGACAAACCCATATATTTCTCAATGTCACAAGCGTGCCCTGGGGGAGGAATCCTGTTTGGATTCAATCTGACCAGCTATTTATAAATAGGGGGTCTCTTGAGCAGATAAAGCCAAGAGGTCATCCCCAGCACAGCCTTGTAAACAAAGGCAAAATTGGTTAATGTTTGCTCTTACTTAAAACTTGTTCCCCCCACACGGCCTGTTTATGTCATCCTGCGTGGAAATCCCCTCCTGTGGACCCCTAATCCACCCATTACATCATTTATTCACCAAACACTTGTTGAGCAACTCACTCCCAGGAGGCCTAGGATGGGGCGGTGATCGCATGCACCCAGCTCCCCCCACCGCTCAGCCAGCTGGTCCCCACACCACTAGAGGGTGTGGGGGGCCTGGGGGCCCGCTGGGAGGCACGCCCCCACGGTCTGCGGGCACTTGCCCTCACTGGCCCCCCTCACCCTGCTCAGAGGCGTCGGGGTGAACAAGACCTCTTCGGGGCCCGGGGGGCTGCGGGAGGCGCAGGAGCGTCCGACCCCAGGGGCGTGGAAGGAAGCCCCGGGCCCCCACAGCCGGAGACGGAACCCGGGGCGGCGGGGGCGAGTCCGGGCGCGGCTGCGGAAACAGCTGGGCTGGCTGGGCCAGTGCGGGGGTTGGGGGAGCTGGGGAATGGGGAATGGGGAACGGGGTCGGACTCGTCTCCGGCGCCCGGGGCGGGACAGGGGCCCTGTGCAGGGGCGGCCAGGCCTCGCCCTCCTCCTCGTCCTCGCCCGCCAGGAGGCTGGAGCGCTGCCCGGGGAGACGAGCTGGAGGGCCTTCCCGGGGGCCAGGGAGCCCGGTGCCCCGGCAGCCCCCGCCTGCTCACCCGGGACCTCCAACTGGGACGGGCCTCTCGGGGTCAGATCGCCTGCCTCCCCTCACAAAACTGTTGACCAGTGCATTTGACTTAAAAACGAAAATCAATTCATGCCACAATTATCATAGGCTTGGAGTGCCTTGGTGAGTCCACCCATCGTTAACGACCAAAGTTGCATAATCACTTGTAACAAGTCTGTGACTTACCTCACCAAGTTATCCACAGCACAAGAGGGAAAGGGGGAAATCTGGTCCTTGCCGGCTGCAAGGAGTCCCTCAGAGGACCCGCTACCTGCGGACAGGGGCAGGGGAGAAAACCCGGTCCCTTTGTCTCCCCAGGGCGGGCTGCGCCGGGGTCCTTGCCACGGGCCCGCCTGACACATAGGGGCGCCCTGGCTTAGACGATCCTGCATCACCAGAGTCCAACGGGCTGCGCCGTCAATAGCACATTCACCCCGAGGCAGGCTGGCTGCACTGTGGGGTTCCCTTAGCAAACACTCATGGGATTCCCTTCTGAACGGCCAGGGGAGCCATAGTAAGAACATACGAAGTCTGGCCCTCCCCTCCCAGCCCGGCCCGGGAGGGCGCCCCCCGGAGAGAGACCGAGTGAAGGCAGAGGTCAGCCGGGATAGAAGAGCCCTTCCCCTTCCATGGGCACTTTACGGCCCTCAAGCCTGACGATGTTTCTTAACTGATGACCTTCTGGCTGCGTTATTCCAGAGAAGACCCCTGAACTAGGAGGGAAAGGGGCGGGGGAAGCGTGGGAAACCCACCCCGGCAGAAGGATGGCAGAGAGGTCGTGTTCAGCGTTTGAGAAAATCTTAAGAAATCATACATTCGCAAGTAAAACCCAGTCACCTCACTAAACAAGCCTTACGCTATTTTATGGCATATGTAGGCAAATCCGATTAGTAAAGAGAAAAACTACTGCCTGATGAGTTACAATACTTGGTGGACAAAATCTTCGAAAATCTAGATGCAGGATGAAGTCCCTGAAATCTCTCCTCAGTCTCTCTCGGTATTTGAGAGACTACTCTGTATCCATCCCTGTGATAGCCCTATCCAGAGGGGATGTGCCAGCCCTTAAAGAACTCGCTTAAATCCAGGTATTTAAATGTAGTGTAAATATAGTGATCTAGCTCCCAGTTTTTTCTACTCTCAGATCTTCCTTGTACATATCACTGAGTTTATTTATTTTTTTAAGATTTTATTTATTTGACAGGGAGAGAGAGAGAGCAAGCACGAGCGCACAAGCAGGGGGAATGGCCGGGAGAGGGAGAAGCAAATTCCCTGCCAAGCAGGGAGCCCTATGCGGAGCTCGATCCCAGAACTCTGGGATCATGACCTGAGCCAAAGGCAGACCCTCAACCGACTGAGCCACCCAGGAGCCCTGATATCGCTGAGTTTAGTGCACTTGACTAGGTCTGCTACCCAAGAAAACTAATCACAATCAGAATCTTACCTGCAGTCCACCTGAAGATATGCTATGGGTAGAGGGGTAACAAAATCCTTTCCTCTTTCCCATGAGGAATTGACCTGGGGTTACTACATAATTAAAACAATTTTAGGGGGGAAAAAGGACAAACAGTGGCAGCAAGAGTATGTCACCCCTTGTCCTAAGAATCAAGACTCCACTGGAGCGCCTGGCTGGCTCAGTTGGTGGAGCATGTGACTCTTGATCTCAGAGTTGTGAGTTTGAACCCCATGTTGGGTGTAGAGATTACTTAAAAATAAAATCTTTAAAAAAAAAGGAATTAAGACTCCAACAAACTTGGTTTGAGGCTCTTCCATTTCTCCCCTTTAGAGGGTGTGGCATATGAGGCACAGAAGGACGAGCCCCTGTAAGAGAATCAATCTTGATCAAGATTAAGAGGTCCCTATGCTGAAAGACCCCTGTGGTAGGCCAGGTTACATTCTCCATGGTTTCTACAAGTCATCTAATGAAGAAGGTATATTCTCAGTAAATATGGAAACAGATTTAGTTAGCTGATTGGGTTTTCCTCTGGGTAAATCATCACTTTAATTAAAAAACCAATTATCCTTGGGTGTCTCTCACATACTTCTTCCTTCCTGATTTTTTGGTGAATGTCCTTCATCTTAATGCCAATTCAGAATCTTCCCTTTTTTTCAAACTTGGTTCCAACTTTGTTTCTGGAAAACATTCTGATCTTAAACCCTGTCTTTTGTGGATCTGTTGCTTTGCACTCCCAAATGATGTAATGAGTCAACACTGTACTTGATTGTTACTCACATATGCTGTCCTCTCACTTTTAACCAGATCCTAAGCTATTGGTGGGCAAGGACTCCCTCACCACACACATACAGAGCACACAGAAGAGTCTCCAGAGAAAATGGCTGGGCTACAGAAGACTGTGGTACTTACCTTAGTGATGCTAGGAAATCCAACCTCATTATTCTTGCTTCTCAACCCTGCTTGAGGACATTCTTCATTCTCTTTAAGAACCCGAAAAATCGGGGCGCCTGGGTGGCTCAGTTGGTTAAGCAACTGCCTTCGGCTCAGGTCATGATCCTGGAGTCCCGGGATCGAGTCCTGCATCGGGCTCCCTGCTCAGCAGGGAGTCTGCTTCTCCCTCTGACCCTCCTCCCTCTCATGCTCTCTGTCTCTCATTCTCTCTCTCTCAAATAAATAAATAAAATCTTAAAAAAAAAAAAAAAAAGAACCCGAAAAATCAGAAACCTCTCCCAGCTGATGAGAACAAATCATGGTATTTCTGTGGCGGACTCTAGTGACATGGCCTATGAGATTCATAAAAGCAAATGATGTCTGTGATTCCCAAAGATAGGAATGAACACCTTCCCTGCGGATTGATGCTCTTAGCCAGTGTAGCTCTTATATGTTCTTTCTGAAGACAATAGCCAACTTTGGTTTTCCTGTACGATCTTTTTTTTTTTTTAAGATTTTATTTGGGGCACCAGGGTGGCTCAGTCGGTTAAGTGTCTGCCTTCAGCGCAGGTCATGATCCCGGGGTCCTGGGATCAAGTATGGCATCAGGCTCCTTGCTCAGCAGGGAGCAAAAAAAAAAAAAAAAAAGATTTTATTTATTTGAGGGAGAGAAAGCACGAGCAGGGGGAGGAGGGGCAGAGGGAGAGGGAGAAGCAGACTCCCCACTGAGCAGGGAGCCCAACACGGGGCTGGATCCCAAGACCCTAAGACCATGACCTGAGCCAAAGGCAGACGCTTAACTGACTGAGCCACCTAGGTGCCTGCCCACCATCTTATTTTTTTTTTTCACCATCTTATTTCTGATCAGTAATTCCCAATATTTTATATGCTATTCACTGTTAGAAACAAAAGGTTTTGCCGAGTTTTAGGAAACTGACAGGACTATCAATACATGTAATGTTGCTTTTTTCCATTGATGTGACCTACATAATTTTTTTTGGTTTTGCTTTTTTTTTTTAAGTAGGCTCCACACCCAACCTGGGGCTTGAACTCACAGCCCTGAGATCCAGAGTTGCATGCTCTACCAACTGAGCCAGCCAGCTGCCCCCATAATTTTGAAAAGATAATCAATCCTCCAGTACATAAAATATCTGCATTGTACTACAACATACACGTTCCATAAGTTTTTTTGACAGCTTTTACATCAACTGATTTTTTTAGAAAAAAATATTTTCAGAAACTAAGTATTAAGAATAGTTGTTTTGAGACTTTCAAAACATGATCCGTGTTTTGCTCTGATCCATTCCACTCCCACTATGAGTAACAGACACAATGCTTTTGTATTTAACTGTTTCCTGCTAAAGGTTCAACAGTTCTCAAAGTTACACATTATAATACTTCCATGTAAGAAAATTAGCACAGCTGGATTCATGCAGTCTTTATTAATTTGACAAGACAGGAAAATCTGCAATCATCTATCAAAATTATATCTTACCAAGAATTCAAAAGGTATTTAAAAAAGATGTAGTCACAGTCTGTCTGAATCACGTACAAAGCAGTGTCTGTAGAAGCAAAAGCCAGACGCCAAGCATGTAAATGATCCCGCTGAAACCTGCAGCCAGCACCTCCCCATCCCACCGTCAACAATCCTGCACTCACTACTTTCTACAGTTGATTTTGAAGCTGCCCTTTTACAAAGGAAAATTGCTTCCGGGGAAACCCTTCCTGCTCCGCACCTGGGCTGAAGTGCCAACACCAGCTTCAGGGCCCAGGGTGGACCCCGCTACTTCCTCAGGGCAATGTGGCAGCTGACCAAGGCCCCAGAAAACAGTCCGAGAAAAGGGTTCATTTCAGCACTTAGCTGGTTTTTAATACGTGCATCTGAGGTTTTTCCTATCACAGAGGGCGTTCAGAGGATGGCATCCAAATGATTCAGGAGGTGAGCGTGATGACAGCGTGGTTAGGAACACTCTGCTCAGCAACTTCACCGAGGGCCGTGAAGAGCTGAAACCACTGTTTTTAATCTCCTGTGCTTGGGGGATTTTAAAGAGAAGCAAGAAGATCACAAGGATCACTTCGGGGCTCAAACTCATGATGATGATATCGTTTCATCCCAGGGCAAGACTAAATGTCCAGTTTTCAAGTCCCCCCCACCCCCGCCCCGAGTCACCTTTGTGGTTCCCCCAGAGGTAAGGTTCTAGAACGGCAGGTCAGACTGTTATAGACCATCCAAAAGCAAGTAGAGAAAAAGGAGTACTTTACTGAAAGGAGTAGTTCCTGGGAGAATCAAGTCACCTTTATAACATCAAAGGGTAACCATGAAAAGGGGTTACTGACAAGTACCTGATATTTTAGAGAAGTTAAAGACGGCATCTATCAGTAAACAGGAAACTATAGCTGCATTCTGAGGATACATCTTATTCATCTTCGCATCTTTAGACTCCAGCACCATGCCAGGCACATTGAAGATGCTAAATTAATCTCTTCATAGTGGTTTCTGGGCTAGATCGTGAATGGGTGAATATGCAAGGCTAGGCCCTGGGGGTCAGGACCAGAGACTTGCTTGAGACGCAGGTGGAAGATCTTATGTGGGAGCTTAACTTTTTTTTTTTTTTTAAGATTTTATTTATTTATTTGAGAGAGAGAATGAGATAGAGATAGCATGAGAGGGGGGAGGGTCAGAGGGAGAAGCAGACTCCCCGCCGAGCGGGGAGCCCGATGCGGGACTCGATCCTGGGACTCCAGGATCATGACCTGAGCTGAAGGCAGTCGCTCAACCAACTGAGCCACCCAGGCGCCCGGGAGCTTAACTTTTGTCTCACATTCTACAAATTATGACCAAGACTACTATATAAATTTTGAGGCCAAGTAAAGACAAGCACTAAGCTTACTGCATAGACATCGGTCATGGAAGGAGAGTTTTTAAAATCAAGGGACTTTAAAAACTGGGGATCCAGGAGTTTAAAAGTGAGGGAAGACTACCTCTCTAGCTGTTGCTTCTGCAGTGAAGTCAATAAATCATTCACTTACGGTTTTCTTCCAAGTTGCTTAGAAAGCTTTGTTCTCATCAAGAAATTTAATCATTTACAGTAAAAGCTGTGATCCCTGGACCACACGCTAACCTAGTGAGAATCAAAAACAGGAAAAGCAAGCTCTTCCTCTTTGAAAAAAAGGCCCACAGATCTTCCAAATATGGTCGGTATGCCCACAGGCTAGTTTGTAGCAACCTTCCGTATTTAAACACTCTGTATTCTGTGAGCCAGTCAGGCTCAGACATCAGTGGCCACTCTTCTACCTCCTCTTCAGTGGCCCTGCAGCCACCCCTACCCTGGGTGAGGGCACGTCTGCAGCGGACTTGGTACTGTGCTCCCTGTGACAATCTATTTTTATGGTGGAAGACTAGCATTTTGATATTTCAGAAACAACTGAATTGACCCTAAGAAGAAAGTTCCGAGGCAAAAAGTTCTGCATCTGAAATTGGGGGTCTCAGGAAAGAAGAGGAGTTCTCTCCATGCTGAGATGTAGTTCCGTCTTGTAGAAAGTGAGTTTTATTGCAGTCTTTCTACACAGGACAGTGATACAAAGGATGGTCTTGGTCACACTCACACCACATACCCTCTTCTGGGATGAACCTTTCACAAAAGATACGGTACTTCTGGGACCTTTGCACAAATAAACTACTCTAGATCAGGGCTCCCTCAGGCCTGCCTCAAGTTGCAAACACGTTCAGGTGGCTTTGTTGTAGTGGTTGATTCATGTGTCTTTCTAGAAGATAATACCCACATTGCTACATATCTAAGGAAAAAGAGAGAATCTTGGAAAGAAGGAGCTACACAAAGATAGAGATGAGCGAACCTACTACTTTAAGCCCCACTCTTCCTGTGCAGAGCACTTGTTTTTTGTTTTTCCTGCAGTTCTCAACCACCTACTGAGAGCCAGTTTTTACTTACACTCCGGTTATGACCAGCACACTACTGCTAAAGTTAGTTTATAATATTCTGTGACAGAAAACAGATATTCTAAACTCCAAGGAGAACCAGAAACCAGATCACATGATAGGCTGGAGAGAAAGCAGGCACAAGAAGAAAAGCTGGCCTTTCTGTTCAGCCACAAGGAGAGACTAAGTTTCTCACAAATGCTTGCAGTCTGATCACCATGGCTAAGGGCGGTCAGTGGTAGAAGGGTTGTACCCAGCAAAGCTTTGCTTAGAGGAGGCATGTGCCCACAGGCTGATGGCTCTGTTCATGTCCCCAGCTGAGTTGCCCTGGGCCTCAGCCTGACAGCCCAGTTCAAAGGTACACTGAAATGAAAGGTAAGGCAGAAGGGAAAGCACAAAACACCCACTGGGAGGTTCTTGAGGAATATCTTGGTTCTCCTCCTTAACATCTGCCCATGGCATGTTAGCTCATTTTGTCCCATTGGCTATTAGAGGCCCCTTCTTTCTCTTCTTGGCAGCTGGTTCTCCTCCTGACCCTAGGTCCTCCCATGCACGGCTCACGGAGTAAAATCATAGCTTTCTCCAAACTCTTACTTTGTACTGACACAACTGACTTTATAAACTACCAGCTTTTGGCTGTTGATTCAAATTCCGACCCACAGTCAGAGACAATGGATTGTAGTAAAAAAAAAGAAAAAAGAAAAACCAGGACAAAAAGTGCTTCACCAGCCATTTTACTCTTCTTTAATTCCACTGTCTTAGGGCACACATTGTATTTGCTACTGAAGAAATTATGACAGCGAGGCTGACAGCACTGATTCATAACACATTCTTTGCACCACACAAAGAGTAAAATTCTAGAGTAACTGGATCATCTGTTACCACAACAGAGCTGTCTCATTTGCTGTATAAGAGAATGCTTACGGGGGAGTCAGGGAGAGACGGGAAGAATGGAAGCATCCAGGGGCACGTGAACCTACAAGCATGTCTAAAAATAAAGAATTTGGTGGAAAATCCAGCACCTAAGGCTGATAGGAAACCATGTGGATACAGTTCCATTCTTTCCAGAAGTTACTGAATTTGGAACCTGAGGTTAAGACTTTTAGGATAAAGCAACCTCAAATCAGTTCAGACTGGCCATGGGAAGAAATGGCAACCGTTGATGGTACTGAGTTTCAGTGCTTGAAAACGAGACTTTTCAAAAATCAACCTATACACCTGACTTGACTCAAGGTGAAAAAAAAAAGTCTTATCTAAAAATGGTAAGTCTGCAGCAAAAAGGTCTGAAAGTTGGAGCCCCTTTTCAAAAATCTTTTCATCTTGCTGCTGGTGCCCGCTCTCCTTACAGTACCTCTGGAAAAGGTTCAGAATTCAAGACAGGTTTATTAGGTTGATCTTCAACATGTAGTTTAAGATGAAGAGTCCTGTTTGGTTTAAACCACGCCATTTAATTTCTTGGTAATGGTAGTCCTGAGAGTCTGCAGTGTTGGTAAAATCCACCTGTGACCAAGGGTTACGCTGCTGGTGGGAGCACAGCAACTTCATGGTCCGTCCCTTCTCCTCAGCCTTGTCCCTCAAATCTGGTAGTTTTTGCACCGAGGGACTCAGTCCATCACAATGACGTATGTCCAAATCATTTTCTGTAGATCCCTCCTTCCAGCGCCCAATGGTACAGGTGGTCAGGAAGACTTGGAAGGAAGCTACAAAAAGTCCAGCTGGGAATCTTGCCTTTGTTAGATGTGGACACAGGAAAATCATCTTTGTCCTCCCCAGATTTCATTATAGTCAAAGGAGAAAAATCCATGGGATTCTAATTGCAAATATGCTAAATATAAAATTGATGGAATGCTAACTGGTCCATAAAGGGCTGTACAAGATAATCTGTGGCAAAGTAGAAAACCAGCCCAAAAGTGATAGAGATCGGAAGAGCTGGCAATGCTTTCTTGAAAATGGCGAGGAGTAACAATGTAAGGCACAAACCCTGTGGAGAGGAGGGGAAAAGACACCGACTCAGACAAAAGTATGGAAGTATTTCATGTAAAAACAACCCCATCACAAGTCCTGGTCTTAATTTAGTTCACTGAATTGAATACTATCCTTTGAGGTTAAATTTTAGGACACTTTTTAAAATTAAATTTGGAAACATTTATTTTCCTTTGCAGCATAGAGTTCATAATGCACACAGTTGATACTTCACCCCCTAATTCTAGGTAAGAAATAGAACCCAAAAATAAGTAAAACTATTTTAAATAACTGACATTTCTATCTAAAATATTGAGTCAGCTACTGTGAGTTTAGTTTGGCTGGCTAAAATCCCAGAGGTGAAAAGCATCCTCTGTGTTGTATGGGGGCAAAGAGGTGCTCACAGAATAAGCCAGTAAAAGTTTATGATGCATACATAGGTTTCTCTCACTATCTGAAAGTAGAGCATTCCTATGAAGCCTTTTGTAAGCCAAAATGGCATGAAGTGAAGCGTATCGCCATTTTCTCAGAGTTTGAATTATGCCACTTCACTCTTATGAAAGACCATTAGTATGGGAATGTTTTTTTTTTTTTTGTAAAAGCAAAAATCCTCGGGCGCCTGGGTGGCTCAGATGGTTAAGCGTCTGCCTTCGGCTCAGGTCATGATCTCAGGGTCCTGGGATCGAGTCCCGCATCGGGCTCCCTGCTCCTTGGGAGCCTGCTTCTCCCTCTGCCTTTCTCTCTCGCTCTGTCTCTCATGAATTAAAAAAAAAAAAGGCAAAAATCCTCCTTGTATTTCTTTTGGTTAGCAAAAATAGCTAAGTGAACTTTCAGAAAGTGGAAGAATACCTGTAAACACAGAGCAGTCATATAATATTGTCCTTTTACCCTAGCTATTGAGACAAGGTCTGAAAACTGAGCATCATTTCAGCTTTATCCAGAATAAGTAATTTTCTTCTTAAAAGATACCACACATCCAGAAAACTAACCTCAAAAGAAAAATGAAACACATGAAAAATTTTAACTGGTTTTATTATCATGACAAACGACAGATGTCATCATAAAATAAATGCATAAGAGGCTCTCATCTAACTTCACTCACATATACCAAAGACACAGCATCTTTAGCAAAAATACCAATAAGATATCTCTTATGACTTACTTATAGTTTTGAAAGCTTCAAGGTTCATGTTGTGACACTAAAAGCAAGATCCATATGGCATCATGCATTGTGTTAGCTTTTCTTGCCTCATACTTGCTGCCCAAGGAGCACCATCTGCTGCAGGTTGTGGCATTAAAGGCAAAATCACCACCAGACTCAGGGACTATAAGTAAGGATCCAAGTACCCCTTTAAGACTGATCTAACATAGCTAACTTCCTATATATCTATGCTGCCTGGTTGAACAGCGGTTCCTAATCAGAGGTGCCTATCAGAACTTTCCAGGGAACTTCTTAAAAAAACAAACAAAAAAACCCCACACACAATTAAAACTTTAAATATCTCAGGGCAGGGGCCCCTGGCTGGCTCAGTCGGAGGAGCATGCAACTCTTGATGTAAGGGTTCTGAGTTCAAACCCCACATTGGGTGTAGAGATTACTTAAATAAAACTTAAAAAAACAAAACAAAACAAAAAACAAACTCAGGGCAGGGATGCATAGTTCTAAAAGCTCCCAGGTGATTTTAATGGGTGGCCAGGTGGCAACCTATTCAGGTAAGTTTCAATTTTTTTTTTAAAGCTCTCCAGGTGACTGGCACATTCAGCCCAGCTGGGGTTAAAATGGACCACCTTAAAAGGATGACATAATCAGAGTTTTGAGATGAGGGGCTGGGACATGTTTTTATTAGTGTATACTTACAATTAATATGGCTACAAAACAGGCTATGGTTGTGTTCCAGTCTCCACTGGCTGTTGCAGAAGCTTTACCAACCAGAACACTGTAGAAAATGAAATCTCCTAATCCAAGTTTTACTCCTCCTAAAAAAAGAAAAATTATGAAGTTTGTCACTCTTTGAGATCAACTCAAAAATGTAACTGCCGCAAAAAAAAAAAAGGCACTGCCACATTCCATCCTGTACTGAATGAGAAAACAGTAAATGATACATAAAATTCGGCTTTAGCTAGGTTTTCCTTTTTGGTTCTCTCCAATATGAATTTCGGATTTTATGTAGCTAACTCTGGAGTCTTTAACAGTAGATGCTGTTGTTATATATAAAAAGAACAATAACTGTCCTTACTGAATGCCTTCTTTACATGTGGCACTTGCTCTCATAAATCCTCACAAGAACCCCTATGATAGGTAGAATTTACTTCATAAAGTATACCCACTGTAAATGTACAGTTCAATTATTGTAAAAAATTTACAGAGTTGTCCAACCATCACCACAATCCACCACCCCAGGCCTTCTGCAACCACTGATCTGTTTTCTATGTGACTCTTCTAGACATTTCAAAGAAATGGACTCATAACAGTATGTAGTCTTTGTGACTCACTTCTTTCACATAATGTATTTTTGAGGTTTATCCATATTACGTGTGTCTGTATGGTTTCTTTTTACTGATGAATAGTTTTCCATTGTACAGATATATTTTACCAGTTGATGGACATTTGGCTTGTTTTCAGTTTGGGGCTATTATGAATAATGGTGCTATGAACATTATGCTGTGACCAAGGGTACACATCCCTGTGTGGACACAGTTTTCATTTCCAGTGGGTACATTCCTACAAATGGAATTGCTAGGTTATATGGTAAGTTTATCTTTAGTTTTGTAAGAAACTGCCGAATTATTTTCCATACTGGCTCTACCACTCTACATGGCCACCAGCAACACAGGAGCATTCTGGTTCCTTCACATCCTTCACCAACACTTGGTACTGCTAGTCTGTTTGATTATAGCCATTCTGATTAGTGATGTTGAGCAACTTTTCATGTGCTTATTAGCTCTTGTATTTCTCCTTTGGTGAAATGTTTAGCCAAAGCATTTCCCTATTTTTTATTGGAGTTAACTTTTTTTTAAATTTTATTTAAATGTGAACCAGAAATGTTTATTGCAGAAATTTGGTCAAAGTCCTCATCAGGTGGCCCCTGTTGAGGTTGGACTAGGGCCCTCTGTTCAGTACTGGGCATATGTAAGTTATCTTCTATTATTGAGTTGTGAGCCATTATTTTTTTAAAGATTTTATTTAGGGGCGCCTGGGTGGCTCAGTCGTTAAGCGTCTGCCTTCGGCTCAGGTCATGATCCCAGGGTCCTGGGATCGAGCCCCGCACTGGGCTTCCTGCTCCGCGGGAAGCCTGCTTCTCCCTCTCCCACTCCCCCTGCTTGTGTTCCCTCTCTCACTGTGTCTCTCTCTGTCAAATAAATAAATAAATAAATTAAAGAAAAATAAATAAATATTTATTTATTTGAGTGAGTGAGAGAGCAAACGAGTGAGCGTGAGTGGGGGTGGAGGGGCGGGAGAGGAAGAGGAGAAGCAGACTCCCCACTGAGCAGGGAGCCCAATACGGGGCTCGATCCCAGGACCCTGGGGTCATGACCTGAGTCAAAGGCAGATGCTTAACCGACTGAGCCACCCAGGCGCCCCCGAGCATTCTTTACATATCCTTAACACAAGTTCTTCAACAGGATTTGAAATATGATTTGTAAATATTTTCTTAGTCTGTGTCTTCTCTTCCTTAATAGTATCTTTTCTAAAAAATTTTTAATTGTGGTAAAATATACAATTCGACGGCATTAAGTAAACTGACACTATTGTGCTACCATCCTCATCCTCCATTCACAGAATTCTTTACATCTTGCAAAACTGAAGCTCTGTAGCCATTAAACATCAACTGCTCCTTCTCTCCCTCCAGCCTCTGGCAACCATCATTCTGTTTTCTGTTTCTGAGTTTGACTACTCTAAGTACCTCGTATAAGTGGAATCACACAGTATTTGTTTTTGTGACTGGCTTATTTCACTTAGCATAACGTCCTCAAGTTCATCCATGTTACAGCATCTGTTAGAATTTCCTTCCTTGGGGTGCCTGGGTGGCTCAGTCAGGTGAGCGAGCGTCTGCCTTTGGCTCAGGTCATGATCATCGGGGTTCTGGGATCGAGCCCCACGGTGGGCTCCCTGCTCAGCGGGGAGTCTGCTTCTTCCTCCTCTGCCTGCCACTCCCCCGCTTGTGCTCTCTCTCAACAAAAAATCTTAACCAAAAATAAAAAAAGAATTTCCTCCCTTTTTAAGCCTAACAAAATTCCATTGTATGTATACACATTTTATTTACACACTCATCCATCAATAGATGCTTGGGTTGCTTCCACCTCATGGCCACTGTGGATAATGCTATGAAATTGGGTGTACAAATACCTCTTCTCTTAATGGCATCTTTTGAAGTGCAAACGTTTTTAATTTTGGCGAAGTCCAGTCTATCAATTTTTTCTTCTATGTATCAGTGTTGTATTGAAGAACTCTGCCCAACCCAAGGTCATAAAATTTTTCTTCTGTTTTCTTCTAGAAGTTTTAGTTTTACAAACACATTTCAGTTCATGATCCATTTTGAGTTCATTTTTGATTATGTGCATGACGGATGGACAGGGTGAAGCAGGGGTTTCCATTCATTCTTTTGCATGTGGATATCTAATTGTCCCAGCACCATTCCTGTTGAATTATTTTAGCACCCTTGGAAAAATTACTGACCATAAACGTAAGGGTTTACTTCTAGATCTGCAATTCTGTTCCACTGATTTATATGCCTGTCCTTGTGCCTGGATTGATTACAATGCCTTTAGAGTAAGTTTTGATGTCAGAGAGTGTAAATCCACCAATTTTTTCTTCTCTTTCAAAATTGTTTTGGATATTCAAAGTTCTTTACATTTACATCAGCTTGCAGACAATGACAAGCTGATCCTAAAACTTGGAACAAATGCAAAGGCCCTACGTTTTCTGTTATCAAACATTTTTTCCCTTCAAATTCTTTTCAAAACAATATATAATTAAGTAAAGGCTAAACAATGGATTCAAAAGATATGTTTTAACTTTGGGTGCCATTACTAATCCACAAAGCTTTACAACTGGCTTTCACCTTTCTGTTAAGTAACTATTCCCAGCTGAAGTTTGAGCCAGCCTGGTCTTAAAGTTTTGTTGTCTGGTTTAGAGAACCACTTCCAGGAGATAGAGGTAGAGGGCCCTGAGAGGTATGGTCTGTTCCACATGTGGGTGAGAAAGAAGCAGAGTGCTGGTTAATAAGATATTACTGAGAAACCAGTGTTCTTCTTGAGTTGTGGGAGCCAGAGCCAAGTCTTCCTTAATGGAAAAGATAAACATATGACCCATGAAATCCGAAACTATGAATTACAGTGTCAACCACCCTTTAACTTGCTAACCTTCCCAGACTGATGAATACTCTTCTCTCCAGTTTCATGTGTACAGAAGAGGCCAGCTCTACTACTTAAGTACTTGTGTGATCCAGAGCAAGTTGATTAACTTTTTTTAATCCTCAAATCCCTCAGCTCTAAGATGGGGATTACAAGCTATTTCAGAGTTGTTATCAAGAGTTAAAAAAATAGGGCACCTGGGTGGCTCAGTTGGTTAAGCGACTGCCTTCGGCTCAGGTCATTCCTGGAGTCCCAGGATCCAGGCCCACATCAGGCTCCCTACTCAGCAGGGAGTCTGTTTCTCCCTCTGACCCTCCCCCCTCTCTCATGCTCTCTCTCTCTCTCTCAAATAAATAAAAAGTTAAAAATTAATACAGGAAAAGTTCTTGGCACAAAGGCTAAACAAATAATAACCTTAGAAAGACTGATTTCAAATGTTAAGTGCTATAAGAAAGTAAAACTAAATTCTTCAGAAAAAAATGTTATAGAAATGAAATTTTTAAAATAATGCAGGAAAAAAAAATTTGCCTTTACCTGAAAACAAACTTGTAGCTAGAATATATAAAGAACCATTACAACCCAATAATAAAAAGAGACAAATAAAAATGGTCAAAGGATCTGAATACAATTCTCCAAAGAAAATATAAAAATGGCCAATAAGCACACACAAAAAATACTCAACATCATCAGCCATTAGGGAAATGCAAATGAAAACCATAAGAAGATATCACTTTATACCCACTAGAATGATTATAATGAAAAAGACAGATAATAAGTGTTGGTGAGGATGTGGAAAAATTGGAGCATTCACACACTGCTGGTGGGAAGGATGGCTGCTTTGGAAAACAGTCTGGCAGTTCCTGAAAAGGTTAAACAGAGTTACCATATGACCCAGCAATTCCACTCCTGGGTATATACCCAAGAGAAATAAAAACATGTCCACACAAAAACTTGTACATGAGTACTGATAGCAACATTATGCATAACAGCCCAAAATGAAAACAGCCTAGATGTCTGTTAATTGATGAATGGGTAATAAATGCGGGATATACATAAAATGCAATATTATTTGGCTATAAAAAGAAATGGAAGTACAGACACATACTACAACAGAGATGAACTTTGAAAACATAATCCTAAGTGAAAGAAACCAGTACAAAGGACCATATATTGTAGGATTCCATTTATATGAAATGTCCAGGATAGGCAAATCTATTAAAATAGTATATTTGTTGGTGTTGGGGGGGGGACATGGGGGCTAATGAGTTTGGGGTTTCTTTTTGACGTGATGAAAATGTTCTAAAATTCACTTGTGGGGATGGTTGCACAGTTCTGCGAATATAATAAAAATCATTGCATTACGTACTTTAAATGGGGGGATGGGAGGGATTGGAGAGCTGGACAGCTAAGGAGTGTGGGTTCTTTTCGAGGTAATGATACTATTCTAAAGTTAATTGTGGTGATGGCTGAACAATTCTGGGAATATACTAAAAAGCTATCAAAAAGTAAACAAAAGGGGCGCCTGGGTGGCTCAGTCGTTCAGCATCTGCCTTCAGCTCGGGTTGTGATCCCAGGCTCCTGGGATCGAGCCTTGCATCAGACTCCCTGCTCAGGCAGGAACCTGCTTCTCCCTCTCCCACTCCCCGTTTGTGTTGCCTCTCTCGCTGTCTCTGTCAAATAAATAAATAAAATCTTAAAAAAAAAAAAACTTCTTAAAAAAAAAAAGTAAACAAAAATGGGGCGCCTGGGTGGCTTCGTCAGTTGAGCATCTGCCTTCAGCTCAGGTCATGATCTCGGGGTCTTGGGACAGAGTCCCACATCGGGCTCTCTGCACGCGGGGAGCCTGCTTCTCCCTCTCCCTGCCACTCTCCCTGCTTGTGCACTCTGTCAAATAAATGGGTAAAATCTTAAAAAAAAAAAGTAAACAAAAATAATGTATTAAATCAAGCTTAAAATCATGGCCTCACTTTTTCATTTAAAGGCTTATGTTTAGGGGTGCCTGGCTGGCTCAGTTGGAAGAGTGTGCAACTCTTGATCTCGGGGTCATGAGTTCAAGTCCCACACTGGGTGTAGAGATTACTTAAATAAATAAATATTTAAAAATTTAAAAATAGGCTTATGCTTAATAGCAAATGCTATAGTTATACTTCACAGAATTCATTTTAATGGAGAGAAAAGTGTAGATATATTTATTAGCAAAATTAGAGTAAGGAAACAAGTAACCATCAAATTTTCTCTTCAGGCATTTACTGAAATGTCAAGTTTTATTCACCTATAATCAGAAGAAACTGAATCAGAATAAAAACCTAAGAAATATCATATTGCTAAGGAATTTTTCTTTAAATAGCTCCTTTTGATTTATTCAATCAAAATGTGCCATAGCCAAATAACTAAAACCACAGCAATGGAAATTGCTTAAGTTAGTCAAAATGAATGAACAGTATTCTACTGGCAAGTGTTAACGCTCAGATTGGCTGCTAGATATTTTACTGCTATTTGCTAATGGTAGTCTAGGCCTTCTATCGTATTGTTTTGTTTTTACCAACTCTGAAAAATAATTTCAAGTAATATGTTGTTCCTTTAATATTAAAAGGAGCATTTGCTTGCCTACCAAGCATAAAACATGGTAAAGACAATAAATGATGGTGAATATTTACTTTAATTGTAAGATTGAACAACTTCTAGCAGTGTAATATATGCCTAGCTTAACATAACATAAAAAAATATTTCCTATTATCATTTTTATAAATGTAAACATATTAAAAACTGCCTAAGGGGTACCTGACTCAGTTGGTGGAGCATGTGACTCTTGATCTTGGGACTGTGAGTTCGAGCCCCACACTGGGTATAGAGCATACTTTAATAATAATAATAATAATAATAATAATGCAATCCAAGATGGTTATGTTACTGGATGCTAAGATGATGAAAGAATGTCAATTATTAGTTTATATTGGTCCCAGAAAAAGAAATTATTATTCTGACATTAGGAGGGGCAATACCTGGGTTTTCCTTCAAAAACAAAACAACAACAACACACACACACAAACATAGAGATACTCAAGAGCACATGAGATGATCAGGAGTGAAGTACGTCAAGCAGAGAAAGACAATTATCATATGGTTTCACTCATATGTGGAACATAAGCAATAGCATGGAGGACCATAGGGGAAGGGAGGGAAATCTGAAGGGGGAGAAATCAGAGAGGGAGACAAACCCTGAGAGACTCTGGACTCTGGGAAACAATCTGAGTTTCAGAGGGGAGGGGGGTGGGGGGAGGGGGTAACAGGGTGATGGGTATTGAGGAGGGCATGTGCTGTGATGAGCACTGGGTGTTATACATAACTGATGAATTGTTGAACACTGCATCAAAAACTAAAGATGTACTATGGGGCGCCTGGGTGGCTCAGTCGGTTGGGCGACTGCCTTCGGCTCAGGTCATGATCCTGGAGTCCCGGGATCGAGTCCCGCATCGGGCTCCCTGCTCAGCAGGGAGTCTGCTTCTCCCTCTGACCTTCCCGACCCTCCTCCCTCTCATGCTCTCTGTCTCTCATTCTCTCTGTCTCAAGTAAATAAATAAAATCTTAAAAAATAAATAAGTAAATAAAATAAAAACTAAAGATGTACTCTACAGTGGCTAACTGCACAGAATTACAAAAAAAAGGAGAGAGCACTCAATCACAAAGGCAGTCATGAAATAGTCATGCTGCCGCTATGCTCAGCAGCTATATTACTTCTTTCTTTTGGCTGCAGGCACCCTTGAGAAAAGAGAGGAACAGAAGAGGCAACCTAATTACGGTGGTAACTTTGCAGGCAGAGAATGTATCAGCAAAGACAAGCTCAAGCCCGGCTGTCAGATGAGGCAACTATGTCTAGTTTCCCTGGAGTGTGAAAGTCACAGGCTGTGGCTGGCTCTAACATCTGGAAAACTCAGCCAAGCACCAAAGTCAAGGATATGCCCAGGTTCTGACCCAGTTAAAAGAGTAAGGCTGAGCTGTAAGAAGTGTTCTGCTCAAGCTGAAGGATAATGTCAAGATCATAATAATTAGTAATCAGTAAATAAAGAAGCTAAGAAATCTAGGTGTTTGTTTCTTTAAAACTACTTAATATTTTCAATATAATGTCTTATTCCAGGGCTTCACTTTCGTGAGAAAAAAAAACAAAACACCAAGAATAATTTAGTTGGAAAATGTGTTAATCTCTTAACAAATCACACCTTTAAGACTAACTGAAGAGGGCGCCTGGGTGGCTCAGTTGGTTAAGCCACTGCCTTCGGCTCAGGTCATGATCCTGGAGTCCCGGGATCGAGTCCCGCATCGGGCTCCTTGCTCCGCGGGGGGCCTGCTTCTCCCTCAGACCCTCCCCCCTCTCATGTGCTCTCTGTCTCTCTCATTCTCTCTGTCTCAGATGAATAAATAAAATCTTAAAAAAAAAAAAAAAAAAAGACTAACTGAAGAGATGACTAAGCCCTAACCAAGGGGCTCTACTGGCTGATAATGTTCCCAAGAAGCCCCAAGTGCTAACCGAAATCTAAATGCCAACATATCTTAGACATTGAATAAACGCTTGCATTTCTCCCCATAACCTAAATCCCTCTGATTTTCTTTAAAATTCATAAAATACAGTGCTTGCCAGCAAAGGGAATAATATGTAAAAGGCTGAAACATTCAAATCCACAGGTCTCTGCACAGCAAAGAGGAAATACATTAAAGAAATTTTTGTACACAAATATTGCAGTCATGAAGTCTTACTGCAATAATAATTCTGAAAAATATCTTTTACCTTATAAAACAAATGCCAAAATCCAGGCTATAAAGGGCCATTTCCAAAAATGTGAGGGGCAGAATCTGGCCCATTAACAAACTGAACTATGAGAAAAGCAACAACTATTAGTAGGTCCCACTAAAAGCTACACTCTGTTATTCAGAATTAGACCATAACACTCTCCATTCATTTTATTTTTGAAGAGTTTGGTAATGCAGCACATAAAGGAACCTATGACTGCTGAACACAGAGAAATGCACGTACTTTCTTCTGGATCCTCACTGGCAAGGACGTTGCTGGAAAGTTCCTGCACAGCAGCTCGTGTCTCAGTCGTAGAATGATGAGGCCCTAGTCGACTGTCCCTCTGGGCTTCCCACTCTTCACTGAAGCCACCATCATCGCTCTCTGTCACAGGGTCTTGGGTCTCACTTTCGGTGCCTTCAAGACAAAGTAGAAATTACAATTTCTTAATACCTTTAAGAAAACTACATGGAAACGGTAACTACCCAACTGTCACGTAACTAAGTTAGTTGGCTCTTAAACCACAAATAAGCTGTAAAAATGCCTGAAGTTTGCTTGACTAATAACTATTTCCCTCCTTGTTTCCTGAAGGCAGAGTCCTGATTTGTTTGGGTTACCACCTCTCATGCATGTGACACTGGCGGTAAATCATGATCAAGCTGAGCCAAGCATGGTAATCTCATTCCTCTTCCCAATGAAAGCTCTAAGGGTGGGGCTGATACTAGCCAATGTGTGGTGAGGCAAAGTCTGCTCTGAATTTGGGGGAAATTTTTCTCACTCTTTGAGACTCAAGGACGAAACAAACAGCCCCTTTCTAACCCTGGATGATGTCTCATCTGGATATAATGCCTGGAACTACAGTTGTCATCTTCTGACCACGAGAAGCAGCGGGCTGAGGACCAAACCCATATCTAAGAATGGGAGAACAGGAAGATGGAAAGAACCTGGGCCCTTGATGACATCAATGGATCATAAAACTGACCAACTCTACAAATGCCTGCACCTCAGGACTTCCGGTCACATGAGAGAACATAATCTTCTTTGTTTAAAGCAACTGAGTTGGGTTTTCTGATCTCGGCAGCTGAAAGCCTAACTGATGACACTCACCTGTGCCTTTAGTGACTAAGATAAAAAGTAGACCATTATTGTGGGGTGGGGTAGGAAAGGGGGGGTGAATTTTTTTATGGGTCAGTCATTTTGTTATAATGACTATCAATCAGACTGAAAATTGTGAGCATAACATGATAGTCTTGAGAAACGTCCATACATCAAAGATAATTAGAATACGTAAGTGAAGTTGATAACTTTTTTTCTCCTTGTTATATTTAATAAAAGTAAAACATGTTCACAGAGGTGGATTTACCATGAAGATACACTTCAGGCCTCTCACTTACATGGAATTCTTCAGGGAGGCCACAGCAATTCTGTATTTGTAACTTGTATTCTTTTTCTTAACCAAGTCCTCAACAAATCCTGAATCTTCCATGGTTTGGAGTTTACAAAATCATATAAGCCTAAGATTTATAAATAAAAACAGCAGTCCCTGCTCTGACCCATACCTCCTCACTCCTACCTGTGAACCTTTCAAGCCACCCCTTTTGGAACCCTGTGTCTTTCTGTTCCAATCTAACTTCTAGGCCTTTTAACACAGAGTTTTTTAGCTAGTGGGTAGCACCTCCCTTCCAGGGGGTTTTGGAAATATTTAGGATGGAGGGCTTTCTGCCTACTGCAATACCTCGAAGCCACTATTAGCATTTAGTGAGTGAGGGGCCAGATGTGCTAAAAAACCTGCAACGAGGGGAAGCCCCACACAATGAAGAACTGCCCACCCAAAATATCACAGCACTCCCACTGAGGAACTCTGTAAGTTCACCTAGCTCCTTCTAATTTCAAGGCTCTTTCCCGTTGTTTCCTCTTCTGGAAAGTTCTACTTGTCAGCTGGTTGTCACCTATTATCACTTCCTCAGGGAAGCCTTCCTGACTTTCCAGAATAAATATTCCTCTACTATAAACTTTCATAGCAACCATACTTCTCCTTTGTAGTGCTTATCACAACTGTATGAATTATTTATGGAATTATTTATTGAACATTTGTGTCTATCCAAATAGGTTATAAGCTCCAAAGGGACAGGATATCTTGTTCAGTGCTACATTCCCAGTGCCTAGTAAAATACCAGGTGCACAGTTAGGCGCTCAATCAGTATTTGTCAAGGGGCACCTGGGTGGCTCAGACGGTTAAGCATCTGCTTTCGGCTCAGTTCATGGATCTCCAGGTCCTGGGATCAAGCCCCACGTTGGGCTCCCTACTCATTGGAGAGTCTGCTTCTCCCTCTCCTCTGCCTTCCCTCCTGCTCATGTTTTTTTTTTCTTTCTCTCTGTATCTCTGTCTCAAATGAATAAATAAAAATCTTAAAAATATTTGTCAAAAGAATAAAATCTTTTTCACCAGACTCATATATATATACTCACAGACAACTCATCTTTTAATTGTCTTTAGCTTAACACAGATCAACACAATAGCCAGACTTATAGCAAATGTTTCCAATATATTTCCTTCTTCTCCACCAGGTCTCCTACTGGTTCTGCTGCCTTGCTCACTGCAGAATTTCCAGTTAAAAGTGTGCTCTTTGCTGTTACCCCAAATTCTAACTCACCGGATTTCATGGCTCTTTAACCCTAAACTTTCCTTTTCCCGATAGACAGTAACCCAATTAAGGCCCTTTTTTCTTCTCTCACCAATCTTTGCCTATTTCTCAGCTTCCTCTAAGGTTAGCTCTTTGTTTTCTTTTAAAGTTTCCTTTCTTCTTGGGGCACCTGGGTGGCTCAGTCCTTAAGCGTCTGCCTTCGGCTCGGGTCATGGTCCCAGGGTCCTGGGATCAAGCCCCACATCGGGCTCCCCGCTCAGCAGGAAGCCTGCTTCTCCCTCTCCTACTCCCCCTGCTTGTGTTCCCTCTCTCACTGTGTCTCTCTCTGTCAAATAAACAAATAAAATCTTTTAAAAAATAAAGTTTCCTTTCTTTTGACTATTTTTAGTGTGCCATTATTCCAATTCTAACAACTCCTAACTTCGGTTCGCCTTAACATCTTCTGTGTATCCACAAGAGGGCTTTCAATCTCCCAGCCTGGATCATCAGTTTTATCCTCCTCCAGAAAGTCATGTCCACCTGGAATATTTTATCTTCTTGGCATAAACATGATCGTATCTCAAGTCAAATTATATTTAAGTTACGCTGGCCATATCAGACAAGAGGCTCTCATTTTTACACGTTTGGAGAGCAAGATTATTTTTTCTTTTTTAAATCACAGCCTCAACTTGAACCTTTCCATACTGGTATTAATGGTATTTAATGGCAGAAATTCTTTACCTAGGTCTCTTGGCTGTATGGTTGGGTTTAGAGCACCTGAATTTCTTAAATATTTATCTGTATTTACTGGGTATTACCACAGCTTCCAGGAGATTCTCAGGAGTCCATGACCAAAGACAGAGGTTAAAATCACTGCTTCATAGCTCACTGTTAGCCAATATAACAGGACAATGACCCGGAAAAACCAGGAAATTACCAAATAAAAGACACCTACTTTGTGCATTATAATTGGAGTTTTTGGATACCTTCCTTTGGGCTTCTGGATCTCCTTCTGCCATATTCACCAGCCACACCATTGTTGCTATTGAGAAAGACAAAAATCCAGGTAAGAACTTGAAACACAGAAAGTACATGAATAGAGAACAGGCCATTATCTTTCTACAGAAATCACCAATCTTCTTAATGTTGCCTTAAGAATCCTTAACAATCAGAAGTAAATGCATATTTATTTATTTATTTATTTATTTTTTAAAGATTTTATTTATTTATTTGAGAGAGAGAATGAGATAGAGAGAGCATGAGATGGGGGAGGGTCAGAGGGAGAAGCAGACTCCCTGCTGAGCAGGGAGCCTGATGTGGGACTCGATCCCGGGACTCCAGGATCATGACCTGAGCCGAAGGCAGTCGCTTAACCAACTGAGCCACCCAGGCGCCCAGTAAATGCATATTTAAAACCACAAAAGACTTTCTTTGATTTTGGCAGATTAAAGAAAAAATTCTTTTTTTTTTATACGTTTTATTTATTTATTTGACAGAGACATAGAGAGGAACACAAGCAGGGGGAGCGGGAGAGGGAGAAGCAGGCTCCCCACCAAGCAGGGAGCCCGATGCGGGGCTCAATCCCAGGACCCTGGGATCACGACCGGAGCCGAAGGGAGACGCTTAACTGAGCCACCTAGGCGCCCCTAAAGAAAAAATTCTAAAACTGAGCATTTACTCTAGCTTTCAAACTACAGCTGCTATTGTAAAACCATAAATTTCATCATTTCCAGTCCCTGAAAAGTAACCATAGGGAAAACTGTTCAGGCCAGCAAGACTCTACTGAAAAAAACAGCTGGACTAGTTGAATATCCTAAAATAATGTGAAATCACTGATGAAAAACACTGATGAAAATTACTTATTGGAACTAAATTAGAGAACAAACTGGGACTCTCTAAAGTATCACATAATCATTATGATTCTAAGCATGCCTGACCTCTGGGATATTCAATAATGCTAAACTGTGATATACAAGGAATAAAAAAAGGTTAAAAGCAATAAACATAAAGGGGATAGTCAACTGGCCTATTCTATGTCCCTTCCACAAAAATACATATATAATCCATATAGATCTAAATATATAACACATACATCTCTGTCACATTTTAAAGGACAACATGCATACATTAAAATGGTGCTTCTCATATACTGCAGGTGGGATGAAAAATGGAATAGCCCCTATATAGCCCCTTATTGAAGGGGAATTTGGTAACATCTAACAAAACTACATATGCCATTACTCAGCCATAAAAAAGAATGAAGTTGGGGCACCTGGGTGGCTCAGTCTGTTAAGCATCCAACTCTTGATTTTGGCTCAGGGTATGATCTCAGGGTTGTGGGATCCAGCCCCACGTTGGGCTCCGCACTCAGCGCAGTCTGCTTGTCCCTCCCTCCCACCCCACCCCCTCCCGCTGTTAGCTCATTCTCTTTCTAGCTCTAAAATAAGTAAAATCTTAAAAAAAACCTGAAATCTTGCCATTTGCAACATGGATGGACCTAGATGTTTATGCTATTATGCTAAAACAAATGAATAAATAAGACAAAACAGAAGCAAACTCATAAATACAGAGAAGAAACGTGGTTGCCAGAGTGGAGGGGGGATGGGCAAAATAGGTGAAGGGGATTAAGAGCTACAAACTTCCAGTTGTAAAATAAGTCATGGATGTAAAGTACAGCAAGGGAAGGAATATAGTCAATAATATTATAATAACTTTGTAAGGTAACAGATGGTAACTATGCTTACCATGGTGCACATTTCATAACGTATGTAAATAACGAATCACTATGCTGTACGTGTGAAACTACTGTAAGACTGTATGTCAACTATACTGATTAACAAAAAACTACCTGTGTGCTAACTCTTTGACCCAGGAATACCACTTCTGGGAATTTATACCGAAAATACACCAACAATAATACAAAAATACATATAAACAGGGAGCCTGCTTCTCCCTCTCCCTCTGCCCCCCACTCATTCTCTTTCTCGCTCTCAAATAAATTAAACTTTAAAAAATAAATAAAAAAATAAAAAACACAAAGTACAATTAAAACTCTACAAGTGGAAAAAGGTATAAAGAAAAATATAGAAGTTACCTCTGTCTTTAAATCCACTTCCCAGGGGTAAACACTATTAGCCGTTTGTCAGTTTTTTAAATGTATCATCGGGATTGTATATACACATACATCCAAATCCAAATATAGCTCCCTTCTTCCCATAGGATATTGCATTATTGCTTAAATCTTGCTTTCTTCTGCTTTTTAAAAAGATTTTATTCATTTATTTGAGAGAGAGAGAGCACACAAGCGGAGGTGGGGAGCGGCAGAGGGAGAGGGAGAAGCAGACTCCCCAATGAGCAGGAAACCCGACACAGGGCTTGATCCCAGGACCGTGAGATCACGACCTAAGCCAAAGGCAGATGCTTAACCAACTGAGCCACCTAGTCATCCCTAAATCTTGCTTTCTGTATTTAGTATATAATCTTTAACATTGAAAAAAACAATTGGACATATACAGAGCTACCTCATTCTTTCTAATGGCTGTATAATTATCTATTGTATGAATGTACCATAATTATTTGAAAGTTTTCCCTTTGGATACTTAAGTTACTTCCACCCAGCATTCACTATCAACATTTGGCAGGACATTCTGTATGCACAAATATAAAATACATAGTCGATTTTAATTTCCAGGAATAACACATAAGAAGCTCACATCCAAATGTTGATTAAGAGGAAAATGTTGATGTTCAAAACTTCACCTGCTCTTTTCTGCCAAAAAACACAGGAAGTACACGATAATAAATTTATATTGGAAAAAGAGCAAAACAAAGATCCTCGCATTCCAGACAATGAGTTTTCTAACATTTGACCAGACTTCTCCACATACAAGCACAGTCCTCATCTCTCCACTTCCCCCAAATGATATCACACTGAGTTCACAAGAAAGATGAAGGTCAACTACAACGTGCTCCCAACTTTACCTCTCTTTTACTATGTCTCACTACCTTCTGGCTTTTCTCTCTTCCTTTTCCTTCCTTCCAAGTCTTTCCCTGTTCTCTTCTAATTCCTCTTGCTGAACTCTCAGCGCAATTTCTACCTGCTTTGTTGATAACCTTGCTCCATTAATCATTCCTTCTAGCTGGTCTCTTCAAAGGCTTTCTCCACTTGGCTCCTTCCCCTCAACCTTAGAAACACAATTACATCTTCTATCTCCTGGAAACACCTTTCCTCAGGCCTGCTGTCCCCTCAGGTCACCATTGCTCTGCCTGTGGACAGGAATCTCTGTAGTAGGTGATGTCTACTGTACCTCTCCTCCCTCACCACCCATTCTCTGGCCACACCGTAACTTCTACCGCCAGCAACAGCAAAACACGGACACACTGCCCTCCCTTTGGAGCACTGCTTCTGGCCCAACCACTCTACTGAAATTGTTCTCTTAAGTGTCACTGAAGATGTCCCAAGGCACCAAATTCTATATGGTTTACTTAGTCCTCATCTTTGGCTTCTTTTGGAGCATTTGATGTTCCTTCCTTCTGGAAACTCTGTTTTTCCAATAACCCAATAGAAAAATAGGCCAAAAAAAAAAAAAGTCTACAGGGATATATCAAACTGGTAACAGGGGTAACTGCTTGGTAAGGTATTAAGATTAGGGATGACAGGTTTTTTTTGTTTTGTTTTATTTAACAAAGAGAGAGACACAGCGAGAGAGGGAACACAGCAGGGCGAGTGGGAGAGGGAGAAGCAGACTCCCGCTGAGCAGGGAGCCCGATGTGGGGCTCAATCCCAGGACCCTGAGATCATGACCTGAGCCAAAGGCAGACGCTTAACGACTGAGCCACCCAGGCACTCCTAGGGATGCCAGTTATAGTGAAAAAAAATATTTAATTTTTTCCAGCATAATATATTAATGTATTACTTGTGCAATTGAAAATTTTGAAAATATGGAAAAGAGTATTATACCCAGTCACAAAACAAGAAATGTAAGTATATAGCTAAGAAAAACATGAAAAAAAAGTCCAAATAATCACTAATAGTTATTAGTTAATAAGCCAAGATCAAAATAAAACAAGAGGTTATTTTTTGCCTCTTAGTTTCACACACACGTAATAATGAAGGTATAAGGAAACTGGTACCTCACACTACTAAAGGAAATATAAACGGGTATAGCCTTTTTAGGAGGCAATTTGGATCCATCAAAATTTAAAAGCATACACGCTTTGACTTAGCAATTCCATTTTTAAAATTGTATCATACAAAAAATTTCACAAAGATGGATGATCTCTACAAGCACTCTTTGTGACAGAAAAGAAATGGAAATGATCTAAAGGTCTATCAACCAGGACACCCTTCTCTGAGTATCTATATAGAGAATACTATGCAGCCACTTCCCATGCTGACATGGAAAACATGTCCTGATATTGTTAAGTGAAAAATCCTGACTATCCCAATTTTCTTCTCTTCCCTTTACTGTTGTTTCTCTTCATTTTCTCATTCTCTAAACACAGGAGTTGACAAAGTTCTCTCCTTGACATCCTCTTCTCATCCACTTTTGTTGAACCACTCATCCACTTCCGAAGTCTCAACCACCTCTGCTACGCTTTCAATTCCGCACCTCTAATCAACCATTCCCCAAGCACTAGTACTTCACTTCTAAACTTATGCTGGGAATTTCTACCTGGTTCACAGGTCCCACCAACTAAGTAAGCTATGGGCTACAGACAAACTAAACGTTCCTCAAACAAGAAAAACACCTCTTCTTCATCACCTTTCCTTCAGGCTTAAAACTTGTCTCAGCAGTTGCTAAGAACTACTGATTCTACCTCTAAAACCTCTCGTCAATCAGTCCTCTTCCTGGATCTGCCATTAACAATACCACAGTTCAGACCCTCATTATTTCCCACCTAGATTGTGACCGTATCTGCTTCGTTATCAGCCATCACCTCGGTTCTCACCACCCACAATTCAGCTTGCACAATGCTGCAAGCCTATGGGGCCACAGCTCTGGTCACATTACTCTTGTGCTCAGGAACCTTTGATTTCCCAGTGATCACTGAATAGCATACAGATATCTAAACCAGCGACTCAAAGCTATTCCTGATCTTGCCCTAATCTGCCTTTCCAAACTCTTCCCCCTTGAACTCTCTCCCATTTTTACTCCATGTTCTAGTCAATCTAAACACCTGAAATTTGATAAAGATACTCCACACTTACGTCTCAAAGCCATTCTTTGACAAGCCCACTTATGGAATCAACTCTCCCATCTGTGTTTGCTGAAATCCCACCATCCTTAAAAGGTTCAATCCAAATGCTATCTCAGCCACAAAGCCTTGATTCCCCAGCCAGGTTTCCCTTCTTCTGAACTCTCTTTACACTTCAATTGTGCCTCCTCTGAATCTGGTAACAATGCTGAATGTTGCTTATTTATACATTTGTCTTATCTCACCTCTAAACTATAAGCAAAGGAGCTCTGAGTAAGGCAAAGTATCTTAAACATCTTTATGTCTCCCAGTGTTCTGTGGCAGCAGGTCAATGCCCAAATGCACATGTACTGAATGATTAGGAAGAATGGGATCCCAAAATAATAAAAAAGGGGCACATTGTGAAGGAACAGTACAATTTTTTCAATAAGCTAGGGCAAGATTCCTCTGTAGTAAGTGCTCGATAACTCTTGGGCGCCTGGGTGGCTCAGTCGGTTAAGCGTCTGCCTTCAGCTCAGGTCATGACCCCAGAGTCCTGGGTTCGAGCCCCGCATCAGGCTCCCTGCTCAGCGGGAAGCCTGCTTCTCCCGCTCCTGCTCCCCCTACTTGTGTTCTCTCTTTCTCGGAAATAAATAAAAATCTTAAAAAAAAAAAAAAGTGCTCGATAAGTCTAGTAAGATTTTATTTATTTATTTTTAAGATTTTATTTATTTATTTATTTATTTGAGAGAGAGCACATGAGAGGGGAGAGGGTCAGAAGGAGAAGCAGGCTCCTTGCTGAGCAGGGAGCCCGATGCGGGACTCGATCCAGGCACTCCAGGATCATGACCTGAGCCGAAGGCAGTCGCTTAACCAACTGAGCCACCCAGGCGCCCCAAGATTTTATTTTTTTAAAAGATTTTATTTATTTATTTGTCAGAGAGAGTGAGCACGTGCACAAGCAGGGGGAGCGGCAGGCAGAGGGAGAAGCAGGCTCCCTGCTGAGCAAGGAGCCCAATGTGGGGCTCCATCCCAGGACTCTGGGATCATGATCTGAGCTGAAGGCAGGTGCTCAACCGACTGAGACACCCAGGCATCCCAGACTAACAAGATTTTAAATGAGAGTAATGGCTCCCCACCTCTAAATATTTCTTCTATTTCTACACCTACTGAAAACTCTCTTGAACCAGTGTCAGGTGGAAGACAATAGTTTGCAAGGAAACAGGAATGTGTAGAAGTTGTCTTAATGTTATGCATTTAAGATGAGAAAAAGTATCATAATAATGACCATAATTACATGTGTTTGAGTTCCTAAAAATTCTAAGCTGAGTACGAATTTAACATCATTCCAAAATACTTACAGGAGTAAATAAGAGCTGGAAAGAGAGTTTCATTTCTCTCCTGAGCTGTTTCAACCAGCATACGAAGTGGGCCTTTTGGACACAAAACAGCCACTAAATCTAGAAAGAGGAAAAAAAAAAAATCTGGAAAAATGTATTGGCTAAACTTACAAATGGGTGTGTTAGGGAGGAATTAACCAAGGGAAAAGGGTTAATGTCCTGTTTACGCAGGAAGATACTGAATGAATATGAAATAGACAGCAGGTAAACAGGTGGGGGAAAAACAACCTAAACAAAATACACAAAACCACACAGATAATCAATGTAAATTTCACTTTGGATTTGCCTATTTGGTTAGTTTACAGTGTATCATCACAGAGTTCCAGGAATAAGTCTTCCCAGTTTGAAGGAAAGAGGCAGAGATAATGACAAGACAGAACTATTCTAGAGCTATTGTCAATTTCCAATAAGCAGAAACAAAGATAAGCCATTTCTGAACAAATCATATCTACGAGCCACAGACAGAAGCTTTACAACGAGAGGAATTTAATAGAGGGGATGACTGAATTTTTCAAAATATGAAGAGCAGTGTAACAGAGATTCATTCCCTTTCCTTTTTAAAAATAGTGTATGTACTACTTAGGGATACTTGAATTAAAGGATAGTAAATTTAAACAAAACAAAATAAATCTTTGCATGAAAACCTTTTAGTATTTCTTTTGTACTTCTGTCAAAAGCACTTCACACTGTCAGGTCTTAGAATGCATGTGGTGCTGAAAAGTGGGTTATTTTTTCACAAAAACAGCAACTCAGAACAGAAGCAATTTGCCTATATTCTTGATTCTACCACAATCTCTTTCCATCAACTGCAATTTTTCTGACATTTTCTGTGCCATAAAAATTCAGATTATAGAAGTACAGAAAATTTCAAACATTTAAAAATATTAAAACAGCTGTAGCTAAATTTGTGAAGGAAGACTTCACAGCTTGTGTAGACATCACCATCATTCAGATGCATTTAAGTAAAAAAAACCCCTCACACCTGCAAGTGGTCATGTCTCCTTGAATACTGCATTGACTACCACTAATATAATAAAACACACACAAAGAATTCTCTGCTCTCACTGCTTCCACTTTGATTTGTTTTGGATGAGAAAAGGGAGATTTGCTGCACTCTGAAATAAGGAGATTTTCAACCTGTTTGAAGCTGCATGTCCTATAACTATCTGCTGCCCCTAATAGAAGTGTTAAATGTTAAACTCCCTTATTTTTAGAGCAATTAAAGTGAATTTTGTTTAAAAAATTTTAGAACCTGTGGGACAAATTAAAAAATCTTCTGATGTTGTAAAAAGGGACTTGAGAAACACTACTCTAAGTAGTGGATACAAAAGTCTCTTAAAGGAACTCAAAGGTCTTGAGAAATAATCATTTATATCATATGGAAGAAAGAGTGTTGACGGGAGAAATAGTATAATGTAGTAGAAAGAATACTGGACTTGGGATTCAGATTCTAGACCAAACAGCGTTAAGCTTGGGCAAATACTTCACCTCTCTAAACTTCAGGTCTGTTAGGTGCAGTAAAATAGGAATTACTGCCTTGATTACTTTACAGGATTATGTATTTTAAAAAATAACAGCTAACATTTATTGATACTGTTCTAAGTGTGTTATATGTATTTTTTCATTTAATCTTCATAATAACTAAGACTTAAGGGTTGATTATTGTGCTAGTCACACAGCCCATAAATGATAGGTGAGGAGCCTGGATTTGAACCAGATATGGCTGCCTCCAGAACTGGCACTCTGTTGTTTTTGAACATATAAAAATAGAACCAGACTCTTTTAAAATGCACCTCTGATGTCTGACTGATGATAGAAATATGCCATGTTCCATTTAATTAAATTTTAAGTTGCTTGAGTATGTCACAATGGTGCTCTGTGAGGTCTGTAGCCCGAGGCTGGTAGGGACGGTGAAAGTCCCACTGAAACTCTTGTTCAAGAGCCCAGCATTGTATACCTTTACAGGTGAGATCAGCACTATTAACAATGTCTGGAAGTCCACAATGGATAAAGTGAGGCCTGTACTGTGGCTTTAATATGTAGAGACATGTGTAACCTTGATACATATTTTGAGTATCTGTGAGGCCAGAGATTCTTGTAGTCATTTTCCTCAAAGAGAAAAACCTTGGATAAGTAATTGCTGTTGCTATCATTGGTGGAGCCAGATGACTAAACCATGGCAATGGCCCAAGAGTCTGTAAAAATGCACAGATGGAGCCAACTGTTGACTAGGATAAGGTGACTGGCTAAAGTTCATCTAATTTTGCTGACCCCTGGATCCCACTCTTCGATCAAGGATGTCCGGATTAGGTAATGAAAAGAAGGGGCTCTTCAGTAAGCTTCATCACATATAATTTTGATGCTGTTCATAAGGTGTACAAACTCCCACTGCTGTTCACTGTCTCCCCAGGTAGCCACAGGTCCAAGAGAGGGGTGAGCTCCTCTAGCACCTTGTCAACAAGCCAGGGACTGAGGACAGAGGAGGCCACCTCTCTTGTAGGTGTGATACTCCAGAAGGCCCAGACTTAGCTGTATCCTGTAGGTAACATTAGCAAGGAGGCCCTGGTAGCTGGCCTGAGCTTGCAGAACGCTGTCTCCATAACCCACAGAAGGACGTGGAGCTTCATGGGTTCGGGGCCTGTGAGAACCTGTTTCCAGGAGAGCTCAGTATGCACTCTCCAACTGCCTCACTAAGGGTGTACAGCATGGGACTGAGGAGGGCAGTTTCTCAAACCAGAATCCATGGGCAACTTCTGATCATCACGGGTGGTCCAGAGATTTCAGGTGTGAGAGGAGGTTGCTATAGCTTCTACAGTGAATGGTTCTCTGGAGGGGACTTTAAGAGAAGTGATTGTCCTCTTACAATCTGGACAGATTCTAGAGCCCTTTATTGTAGGGGGCCCCAATTCAAGATGGGCCAATTTGTAACAGTATGAACAGACTTAAGTAAAATTTGTAAATGAGGAATATGCTGCCTCCAGATCCCAAAAAGCCCTAAAATATACTGGGCTTGTTTTAACATTGTGGGTGTAGGGAGGCTCTGTTGCTATTTCTTGACAGTGTCAGAGATATAGAAGCCTTACTAAATAATTTTCAGGAATTCATCTGGGGTGGCAAAGCCTTGTACTATGTACAGGCAAATGCCCACCCCTTTTTTTGAGCTCCTGTGTGACTATTTGTATGTCTTCAATGAATACGTCAAACGAATCTCTTCAGAGGATAATATCATCGATGTGATGTTCTATCTGCGCTCCTGGAGAAAGCTGGATGTGGTTAAGATCTAGTCAACAAAAATTGTATGCAAAGGTAGGGCTGTGGAAGAATTCCACCAGCAGCCAGGTAACGATACAGTGTGTCCCTCTGAAGGTGAAGGCAAACTGCAGCTGTTGAAAAAGGCACTGAACAGAAGAACATATTAGTAAAACCTCACTGAACAGAAGAACATATTAGTAAAACCTCTGACTGCAAAGTATTTACCAGTTGCTGATTGGGTGGGGGCCAGAGTATACACGGGGACTCTGCAAACCATCAAGTGCTGTATCACCTAAGGTCTTTATGAAAGACACAGAGAGTACATGACTATAGTTCTAGGACTGCTTGCTCAAATATGAGAACAGAACCAATTTAATTCTATTTCCATGGACTTTTTCCTCATCAAGTGGGGATGACGAGGATTCCTACTACAGGTCACCTGACATTTTAATAAGCATTTGAATAGGGATAAAATTATTATATAGAGACCACATACTGACCTCTGAAAGTGGCTCTCTTCCTGGCTTTCATGCAGGGTGACAGCCGGAGAGCACACACCTATACAGCTGCTTTTGTCATTCATGGCAAGGATACACTGTGACTGTTTGGAACCCATGTGACACTCGGTGTTAATGAATTTGAATCTCACACTGCCCAAGTAAGTTTTATTTTTAAAAGAATAATTCTACCCAAGTTGCCTTATAAAAAGGAGGTGTCCTAATTTTGATTTAAAAACTAATTGAGCATTTTATGTGTGTGAAGCACTTGCTAGTGCTTTTCAACATAGGTTCTGAACTCTTACAACTCTGAGAAGTACTGTGCCCATTTTCCAAATGAGGAAACTGAAGCTCAAAGAGTCAGGCTTTTTCTTAGCGTCACAAAGACTGTTGGTGGTGGAGACAGGATTTAAATCTAAGTCTTCTGAACAGAAGTCTATGCATCCTTCCACTAATCCATCACTGGCTTAAACTGGGGGGCAGTAAGACATTTTTAAAGAACTGAACCTCAAAAAAATGGAAATCTTTATATGAAAAAGACACTATAGCTAATTAATTATTTATTGAAGAGCTATGAGGTGTAACTGTTATCACTTTCCTAAGTCAAGATAACTGGAAAAGGAAGGGAAACACACCAGTGAGGTACTTCTGTGATGAACAAAATGTCAGTCTTGAGTTTTACCATATACTGAAATCACAGCCAAGATGAGCCACGCTGTCCATTCTGGAAGGTACTTGATAAATACCAGGGCCATGAGGGCACTGATCATAATGAGATATGCCTGCTGGAGTCGCAGAGGCCCTTTCCAGTGAATGGCAATCATTCCCACCACACCAAAATTCCAGATTAGGAGTGCAACAGTAATGTAGTCCATGGCAACATTGTAGGTTTTAAACACTTCCCTGAAAAAAATTAAACAGAGATCTAAAATTATGTACAGTAATTTTCATCAAAATATTGTTTAGGAATATGGTTCCCTCAAATTAGATATTCATATCCTACCTTCATATTTTTCCCATATCTTATATCAAACTGTGCTATTTAACAGTTTTCTTTAAATTCACTTTTTCTCTCAAGTTGAGCTTACTTTAACAGAAAACTCTGTATCATTCATATAACTGGGAAACCAGTATCATAGGTCATAGCTGTAAAAGTAAATACAAAAACTAAAAAAAGGCCACATATCACTTAAAATGCCACAGTGGATGGAGTGCCTGGGTGGCTCAACTGGTTAAGCCTCTACCTTTGGCTCAGGTCATGATTCTGGTCCTGGTATCAAGTCCCATGTCCAGCTCCCTGCTTGGCAGGAAGTCTACTTCTGCCTCTGTCCCTCCCCACCCCCTCACGTGTACAGGCTCTCTCTCAGATGAATAAATAAAATCTTAAAAAAAAAAAAAAAAATGCCACAATGGAAAGAAACCCTAGTTTAAAATATCTGAAATTAGAAAAATTAAACATCCACAATAAATTTTATAGCTAGGACATATGATGTTATTTTCATAAAATGAAATTTAATGCAGCCATGAAAAAAAATATATTTTATAATACTAACTAGTCTTAAACATACCAAGTACAAACTACATATGGAAACAATCATAACTTAGGAGTATTTCATCAACAAAGTACATGGCTTTAAGTGACAGTTATATAGCTCAAACAGAGTTAATTTCTGAAAAACAGAACAAATATTTTACCACTTACCCCAAGTAAATGAATGAGAAAAAGAAGAGCAACAACAGAGATGAAATAATAAGCCAGGCATGAATGACCTAGAAAAGAAAGCATTTCAATATAATTAACAGATCCCATATCCTAAAGAAAGGCAAATTTCTTACTTCAAAAATAATATATTATTTCTGTATATGTTATTCTTTTCAAATGGCAGAACTCAAACTGACTTCAGGATCAGTGCATACTTATATTGGAACTCTTTGGTACTGAACTACTCAGAATAGAAAATAGAAAATTCAGCAAGACATATACAGACCTTTGTTCCTTTAGAAATATGTGAAAATTTTAAAATAATGCATTCTAAAATAAATTCTCAACAGAGCCAACAGTCAACATTTAAAGAAGCAATATTTTCAATGGAAAAATTTGTGGTATTTCTGAAATAAACAGAAATAAATTGAAAACTGAAAATAAGATAGTCCATTAAGTGACTTATGTATATATACAAGTGTATTTTAAAATAGGCCTTAAGTTACATAGCCATTTGATAAAATAATATTCAGAATCTAAAGTTTCAAGCATTGTAATGCTTTCTGTTTATTTTACATGGCTCATTAATAAGTAGTAATACTACAAATTCTTTGGAACACTTATAAGTCAGTCCATCCTTATTATGCAGAATTCATACAACACTATGTAAATATTAGTCACTATTACTCATGTATAGCTTATGAATATGAGAGAATCAGATTTGACTTTTGTAATCTGTTACACAAGATGAACATTTTAAATGGTAATTTTACGTAATGGGTGTATTTGGGAAAATACTATACAACTCAGGGAGCCTGGGGTTTTTAAGAACAGAATGGAGAAGCACAAAAATTTGTCAAGTAATTTCCAAAACTGAAATTATTTTGAGGTGGATACACCCATTATATGCTTTAATCTTTCAATGAAATTTACTATTCCAAATATCTTTTTTTTTTAAGATTTTATTTATTTAAGATTTTATTTATTTATTTAATTTTTGACAGAGAGTATAAGCAGGGGGAGTGGCAGAGGGAGAGAGAGAAGCAAACTCCCCACTGAGTGGGGAGCCCAATGCAGGGCTCGATCCCAGGACCCCAGGATCATGACCTGAACCAAAGGTAGACGCTTAACTGACTGAGCCACCCAGGCACCCCCTAAACATCATCTCTTAACTGGAATATTATTTTGTTTTCATTAAAAAAAAAAAATCTCCCACACCCACCTCCCAGATCCAGTTGTTCCAATAATCAGGCTCTAAGCTATCAAAATCTAGTTGTGATTAAAATATATGTTAATCTTCTCTTGTTTTGTTCTGATCACCCAAGGTGATCTGTAATTATTAATTCCTTTGAAAGAAAAGATTTCTTAAAAATTCTTGCTGCCTCTTTTTCTTTAAAACAACTTCATAAGATGGTACAATTTGGAAAAGGTTAAAAGAATGCCTTTACATGGAAGTTGGTATTCTTTGGACATTCAAATATTCTAAATTGACTATATGAATACAACAAACTTAATTTCTGGTGTTCTTCCACAAAAATAAATAATAATTTATTATAAAAATGTTCAAGGGGCACCTGGGTGGCTCAGTTGGTTAAACGTCTGCCTTTGGCTCAGGTCAGGATCTCAGGATTCTGGGATCGAGTTCTGAGCCTCCCTCTTCCTCTGCCCCTCCTCCCCACTCGTGCTCTCTCGTTCTCTCAAATAAAAAAATAAAATCTTTAAACAAAAATTTTTTTCAAACACACAGCAAAGTTTAAAGAATTTTACAGCTACCATTCACATTTTGCTGTACTTGCTTTGTAGCATTTCTATACATCTCTCCATCCTTTTTATTTTTAATATATATCAAAGTAAATTAAAGACATCTGTATATTTCCCTCTCAAAATATTCAACTTTAGCAAAATATTCTAAAGGGAGCCCTTACTCTATTTTATCTGCAGAAAATCCAATAAAGCTTAAGCAGAAAGGAACCTCCCCACGGGCATCCCACCCCATCATGCTCATAAGACTCAGCTTCAGAGATAATCCAAGTTACAAAACTAAAAAGTATATAAAATATTACAAAACAGAAAAGCTTTACAAAGTGGAAGATGTACACTGGTATTCCGTATTAAGTTCCGACTTAAAAGGCCAGAGTAAGGGGTGCCTGGGTGGCTCAGTTGTTAAGCGTCTGTCTTTGGCTCAGGTCATGATCCCAGGGTCCTGGGATGGAGGCCGATGCAAGCCCTGCATCGGGCTCCCTGCTCCATGGGAAGCCTGCTTCTCCCTCTCCCACTCCCCCTGCTTGTGTTCCCTCTCTTGCTGTCTCTCTCTCAGTCAAAAAAATAAATAAAAATCTTAAAAAAAAAAAAGCCAGAGTAAATACTGAATACTAGAAATTCTCATCTTTCTTGAGAAATGTTCTTTACCTTGTTTTTCTCAGCGAGGGAACATGGGGATGGTGTTTATTTTAAGAAAGCACTGTTCTGAATACAAAAATAACATGTATGTGTAACACTGAGAAGATATAGAAACACTAAAGGAAGAAAACGATTCCCACTGACCAGGGACAACCAAAGTTATTATTAACATGTTTTTTCAGGCATGTTTTCTGTCTGCATGTATAAAGGCCTTTTAACAACATTATAATCACGTAATTTGGTTTAGCATTCTGCTTTTTAAAACATTTTTTTATTACAGACACATTCTCATGCCACCAAATACTTTTTGAAAATATGATTTTTAAATGAGTAAATTATAATATTCTACATATATGGATGAACCCACAATTTCACCTTTTCTTATTTATTTAGCCTTTTTTTTCTTATTTATTTAACCTTTTCTTATTCCATATTTCTTATGGAACTTATGGTTTTCCACTTTATTCCAATTATAATTTATGCTAGGATAAAAGTCCTAGCATGCAAATATTTTTCTGCATTCATGAAAGCAAAATTATGGAATCAAAGTGTACAAACTTTTTCTAATTACTGACTATTGATATATATTGGCTTAGTGACTTCACAAAAAAAAGACTGTATTAATCTTCACCAAGTCAATAGGTGAAATACGTTAGTTATTTTAATATGTTTCTGTTTCTACCACTGAGGAAACATATATATACATCTCTCTGTCTCTGCCTCTCTCCTGGCCATCTATATTTCCTTTGTAATTCCTCTGGCTTGGGTTTTTAAAAATTTATTAGGCTGTTCATAATTTTCTTTTTTTTTTTAAGATTTTTTTTTAAAGTAATCTCTACACCCAACGTGGGGCTCAAACTTACAACCCTGAGATCAAGAGCTGCATGCTCTAATGTTCTGTAACATTCATGTTCATAATTTTCTGAATGATTTGTAAGTGCTCTTCATATTGTAAAGATATTAAATGCCCTCTGTCTGTAATAATGGTTTCTGGTCACTGATGTTATGATTTTCTGAATTATTACCTGAATTCAAAGCCTCTTCTGATGATGACTAAATAGCACTTCCCTTTTTCTAGAACATCAGATGGTAAAACAGGCTTTTTTCTCATCTTGCAAAATCCCTAGTTCAGCTTTCCTGTGCTAAAGGCTCTGAAAGAAAAGAGCCCTGCTTCAGTACAGAACCCTGCAAGCATCTCCTCTAAACCTTGAACTGTCCAGGCCAGAAATCACATGGCTTTAATAAGTTATACAGTTTCATTTCTAACCATGATATGTAATAATTAACAGCCTTTTCAGTTTCTACCTTCTTCAAGTTTGTTTGGTCTTTTAGCTTCTTGTGCTTCTCACAGACATTGCACAACCAACCACTGACATAACAAATCCCCCAGGTTTATTTCCAAACAGGTCCTGGCAAGTTTCTGAATATCTGACTCAAAAGCTCCTTTTAGTTTAGACTAGGAATCAAAGTAAACAACTTGTTCCTATAGAATTGGCTGTGCCTGCTAAGACTTGAACTTAACATTAAAAAACAAAACAACATGAATGAATAAATGTGGAAATGTGGCTGAAAATAAACCCTTTTTAGACTGTCTAAAATGAGATGTAACTAAAAGATGCACAAAACTGGCCAAAATATATCAAGACAGGTTTGCGGTGCCATGGAGTGAAAGCACATCTACCCTGTCTCCCCTGCCGAATGCAACCGTAAAAGCTGGATAGAATGCATGCAGTCGCTAAGTGAGGACTCTGACAAGTGGACAGAGTCAGGTGGGCTGAGGAATTAGAAGTGAGATTATTACATTTTCTCCTCCATTACTACCCTCCTCCATCAGAACTCAATGCAACCCCAAACAGGCATTAGCAAGATAGCGAGAGCTCTAGGAAAAGCCTAGTTCTGGATAAGCAACAGGAAAGAGGTCTCCTAACACCAAAAGAGAATGCAAAAATCTCACTTTTTGGCTTTTTCCTTTCACCATTCTCTCACACCCAGCTATCAAACAATCCTGTGGGGGTGGTATTAAGGGTACCAGGAGCCTGAAATTCAGACGGAGGGGAGGAGCTCTAGTTCCCAGAAAGTGGGGCAGATGGCACTTGCTTTATTTCTCTCTCTGTCCTACCACTTCTTGTCCCTGTCGTTTGTAAAATAAATCAGCTTTCTGGCTGGAGGAATGGAACAGGGACGTCCAAAAGAACCAAAAAGTACCAGGGAGATCACAGAAAGGAAGCTCAAGAAAGCAAGCTTTTAAAACTGGTATGAACTTATGGGCCCATCCTGAAGGTGTGCAGGTGCGGATATGACCCTAAACAGGATACAGACTCCCCATAAAATGTGAAGAACGAAAGTAGCATATAATCCAGATAAGAGTCACAAAGTGAGGGGCGCCTGGGTGGGTCAGTTGGTTAAGCATCTGCCTTTGGTTCAGGTCATAATCCCAGGGTCCTGGGATCAAGGCCCACATCGGGCTCCCTGCCCAGTGGGTAGTCCGCTTCTCTGCCCCTTCCCCCCTTGTATACACATTCTCTCTCAAATAAATAAATATTAAAAAGAAAAGAGTCACAAAGGAAGTCCAATAAAGCAGAGAAACTAGCATGTAAACACGTATATACAGAAAAGGTAACTGTCATGAGGATATTTAAACAGGGGGAGGAGAATACTTTGCAGCACGGGTTTGTATCATTTGCTCTTTGGTTTTCTGAGTATTGATGACTACCTCCCATCATCATAGACACCTTTGTCTTCAATCTTTTCCACTTTTTTCTCATCTTGCAAAATCCCTAGTTCAGCTTTCCTGTGCTAAAGGCTCTGAAAGAAAAGAGCTCTGCTTCAGTACAGAACCCTGTAAGCATCTCCTCTAAACCTCGAACTGTCCAGGCCAGAAATCACATGGCTTTAATAAGTTATACAGTTTCATTTCTAACTTGCTAATGTCAGACTGCAGATGCTCATCACTTGGGTTAACACTTCCATCCACTCCAATGTTCAACAAGCAAGGTTAAATTGTGCATAATTTTAAAGTTTGTGAACACTGGAATGGTATTTTATCTTACGAGTAATTAACCAAATGCAAATTAAGACATTTTGTTTCGCCTATAAAAATTAGCACACGGGGCGCCTGGGTGGCTCAGTCGTTAAGCGTCTGCCTTCGGCTCAGGTCATGATCCCAGGGTCCTGGGATCGAGCCCCACATCGGGCTCCCTGCTCAGCGGGAAGCCTGCTTCTCCCTCTCCCACTCCCCCTGCTTGTGTTCCCTCTCTCGCTGTCTCTCTCTCTGTCAAATAAATAAATAAAATCTTAAAAAAAAAAAAAATTAGCACAGAATTTTAAAAATTCAGTGCTGGTAAAGGTAAGGTAAGACAGTCTCATTCACAACAAGTGTTAAGTACAAACTGATACTACCATTTTGAAAAAAGGAATTTTGCACATCATGATAATTAAAAATATGTAGATGGGGCACCTGGGTGGCTCAGTCAGTTAAGCGCCTGCCTTTGGCTCAGGTCATGATCCCAGGGTCCTGGGATTAAGCCCCATGGCAGGGTCCCTGCTTAGCGGGGAGTCTGGCTTTTCCCTCTCCCTCTGCCCCTCCCCACCACTCGTGCTCTTTCTCTCGCTCTCTTGCACTCTCTCTCAAATAAATAAAATAAAATTGAAAAAGATGTAGATAATTTGCCCCATAAATTCTGTGTTGAGGGTTTTAGCCTAAGGAAATAATCTGAAAAATTGAAAAAGTTCCATAAAGGTATTCATTGCTTTTTAGAATAGTAAAAAAATGGAAATGACTTAAATGTCCAACATCAGGGAAATCAGGGTAAGTAAATTATAATACACGCATTGAGTCAAATGTTACATAGCTTTTAGACATATTTTCTGAGAATTTAAATACGGAAAAATGCTTATGCCAAAGTAAAAGTTAGGAAAGGACACCTTTATTATACATTTTATTTTAACCATGTTAAACATATAGAGAAATAAATACTAGAAGGAAATAGAGTAGACTTCAACATTTGGAAAGTTATCATTTATTTCTTTTATTTGAGAAAGACCCTAAAGTCTCATGACTTGTAATAATTTATGATTTCTCTGAGGCATGCATATGAAATATGTGCCAGGTGGCTAAAATTCAAGAGTGAATCCCTTAGCTAGAGGGTGAGCTAAGGGAGCAGAGGCTGGGAGGGTTGGGCCTGTGTCTTTCCTACACAATCTCCCCTGACCTTATTTCCCAAGGAAAGAACTAGTGCTACTGCAGGAGAGACAGTGAGGGAATGGATGGCTCCCAATGTAGAAATGGGAATATAACCAGTCACCAATGAATTTAACATCAGTGTCTGCAGAAGGCTCTAGTGGTCTGCACTCAGGAAAATCTGGATTTTTTTAAGTTATCTTACTTTATAGGGATAATTATATCCTATAGTACTATTTGTGAATGAGGGAATTCACAAAGGTCTTAGGATATAACCTGCAATGTCCTAAGTATACTGCAAATCAAAAAGTTAAAACCATTTAGAATGTGATATGATATGACATTTGTTTTTCATTTATGTCTTTTGTGTTTTTTTAAATGTTCTACAATAAGGGGGAAAAAACTAAAAATTAAATCAGTTCTAGAATATATAGCCCTATTCTCTACTAGACCAAGTAAGGCATGTCTCAGGAAAACCCAGTCACAAAAAGAACATGGTGGAAAGCAAAGCTCCATGTTTCATGCTCACCTTATAGCACCTGTATTTATACAGAACCACCAGGAGAATAGTCATGACAACAATGACGCTGATCATGATAGCAGCATTCAGAATTGAGTGCAGGGCTCTCTGCCCCACAGTCTCTGTATCTTCCGTGAATGGGGTATAGATTCTATAATAAAATACAAAAGCCCAAAGTAAGTGTTAATGGATATCTCAAACCACAACCCTCTCCAACACCAGTCTTGCTTCTTTGATTCAACTGATAATGACCTTTTTCCATCTCAGCAGTCTAGCCAAGAATTTTAGCTAAGAAAATTAGCTATACTCTAAAATAAGTGCTTCAAAATAAAAGGAGAGATCTAAAATATGGAGAGGTGGACTTTTGTGAGCCAGACACTAGCTCCATCTAGTGGATGCTTTATATTGAAATAATTACTCAAGAAATGTTCTTTCTCCACAGCTTATTAGTGATTTGTTTAAAGAACTGGATTCTACCACATAAACTACCTAAGCTACAAGTACTTGTCAAAAGAAGGTGGCTTATATAATAATGGCTTACAATTACTTTTTTTTCACCTACAGGGTGACTACACTGGAGTTGTTTTGATACAACGTCACATACCCATCTTCCCCTTGGTTTCTCATTCACATAAACACATTTATTCCAGGTTCCAGTGTTCCCAGCTACAAAACCTTATTTCTGACTCCCTGACAGTTAGGTGTGGCCATGAGACAAAGTATGGCCAATGAGTTATAAGCGGATATGTTGTGTGGAACTTCTAAGAAAGGCGTTAATTCTGCTGAGAGATGGGTCTTAGGTCCTTTTCTCCCCTGCTACTTCCTGCTTCCTGTTGTCTGAATTGAAGCCTGGGGCTCCAGTACCAATAAGGAACCTTGAATAACCTAAAGGATAGAAGCCAAAGAAAAAGGAAAGAAGGAGCCTGAGTCCTTGAGGAAATGTGAAGCTATACTACCAATCTGGACTGACCACCCTGTACCACTCTCTGGGAGAGAGAGAAAATATGTATACCATTTAAACCAGTTCTTTTGATTTCCTACAACAGGCTCAGAAAACTTTCTGTTAAGGACTAAAGAGTACAAATTTTAAGTTTTCTGGGTCATATTGTCTCTGTTGCAACCACTGAACCCTGCCACTGTAGTATGAAGGCAGCATAGACAATATACAAATGAATGAACGTGATTACGTTCCAGTAAAACTTTATTTACAAAAATAGGTGGTGGCAGGCAGATCTGCCCTGTAGACTATGGCTTGCTAACCCTGTTGTATAATATATAGCTAAAACTAACTCTAAGCTATACAGATAATATCCCCCAGTCTCTTTTGACTGCTGTCTCCAACCCCCACCCTTTATTCTTGCCTTAGCCTTTCTCCCAAAGATTAAAAGCTTGGCTTTTAGAATGCCACACAGTTTGCTAATTCAAATTCCAAAATTCATTTAAAACTTTGAGCCCTATAGGGGCTCTACAGAGTCCCAAAGTAAAACTAGGTGAATCTGAATCAAAGCATTTTTCTTGAAGGCATAGGGCTCATACCAAAAGCACTAGAGAATCTACACAACAATCCCCCCATGAGCCTAGAGAATGCCAGCTTGCAATAATTCTTCATCTTTTCATTTAGCAACTTTTTTTTGTTGAGCATTTATTACATAACTAGCTGTAGAAACAATGTACCCTCATAGGCCTTACAGTATAGAAGGAAACCAGGCTTTAAATAATGTAAATAAATAATATATTTGCATATTGTGAAAAAGAACAGGTTGCTATGAGAAAGAATATCGGGAAGGACCTAATTCTGTTACAAGGATCTGGGAAATTATCTTTGAGGACTTAACATTTAAGCAAAGATGAGAAGGATAACAGAATTCATCCATCAAATCTAGAAAAGGAAAGAATGTTCCAGCAGAAGAACAATGGGACCAATGGCCCTGTCCTAAATTCAGTCCTAACCAGTGACACCATACATGAAACAGAATTCTGTAGCTCTCATTTTCTCTACTTAAAGCATCAAATAATAACCCCTCATTCTGTCAACTGCTCTGGCTGTCAGAGAGGATGAACTCTCTAGCCTTTGCGCCCCTTCAAAGCAGAGGCCTCCGAGGTGGTGATGACACACTACAAAGAAAAGCCAGACCGGCCTTGAGAATAATAAAACACTCATACATACAGCTGTCCATCCTTCCGGGTATAGAAGCTGACTGATTTGATGGTAGCCACAACCACCACCATACAGAGTGTCACGGGTACAAAGAGCATGATCACATGTTTGGCGCCATATTTCAATGTCAGCTCTTCATCTTCTTCTTCATCTTGTTCCACCACCTGCCGTGAGTTACCCTGGGGTCGTCCATTAGATAATGGCCCAGGGTTGCCCCGTCTCCGCCTTTCGCTGGTGTGCTCATGCCGTTCTCTACCGTCATTCTAAAAGCACAAGAGAAACTTTTTTCAAGAAGTCAGACTCTCAGCAGAATCAAGGTATTCTACAAAAACAGAAAATGGAATAATTAGACCTGAGATTAAGAAGAGGCCCATCATTACTTGAGTTCTAAAAACTCGAGGCAAGAAAGAATCAATTCACAAGAGGTGTGCAATTTAAAAGTCTAGATGAGGGGCGCCTGGGTGGCTCAGTAGGTTAAGCGTCTGCCTTCGGCTTAGGTCATGATGCCAGGGTCCTGGGATCGAGTCCTGCATGGGGCTCCCTGCTCAGCAGGGAGTCTGCTTCTTCCTCTGCCTGCCGCTCCCCCTCTTGTGCTCTCTCTGACAAATAAATAAAAATCTTTTTTAAATGAATGAATGAATGTCTATCTAGATGATCAGCCACTGTTCGGTGAAGGAACCCAGGTCCTCCCTCTCACCTAGCTCTTGGTTTACCTCATTCTCCTCTTCCATTCTCAACCTAATACAATTGTACTCATCCTCTGAGGTTTGGCTTAAAAACTGATACCTGCATGAAACCTTATTTGTTACAGCTGCAAGCATAGTAATCTCAGCCTTTTCACAATTATGAACTGCTTTCTACCTGTGATTTCATACCAGTTATACAAGAAACTATCTCACTTTCATAATTTTTTTTAACTAGGCTCTACGTCCAATGTGGGGCTTGAACTCACGACCCTGAGATCAAGAGTCGCATGCTCCACCAACTGAGTCAGCCAGGTGCCCCTCACCTTCATTATTAGTAAGACTTAAAATCCTTCTAGTGATATACAAAGGATCTATTATTTCTTACAATTGCATGTAAATCTACAACTATTTCAAAAATTATTTAAAAGATTTTTAAAAATCTTTACAGAGAGAAATTAGGCCTTAAACAATTCTGATGCCCCTCCAGCCAGAGGCATCCCCACCTTGCCCTGTATGGAGTGAGGGAACAATAAATATTTGACAAATGACGGAATGAAACTAGAACTTTTCTTAGATTCTACTTTCCCCAGTCTCTTAATCCAAACACCACTTCCATCCTTATCCTGGGTTTACCCTTTCTTACCCTTTAAGTTCAACTTCCTTTTTGGTATCACTGTTCATATCTAAAACTCAACTTCTTGTAAAGGAGAGAGTGAATCTCAAGAGCATTAAGAACAGTAATACAAACAACAGATAACAGCAGGAAAAGAACAGCACTCCTCCTCCTAGATAAGTATAGGAGAGGAAAGCAGACTGATAGTCATTGTTGCTGGTAAAATGTATCAGCTTGGTTCAGAACAGGTTCTCTTAGGAAGATCATGTGAGAACATGCCACTCTTTTACCTCATTTTTGACTACAGAGTATAACTACTGCTGTTACTCATTAAAAATACATTACACTCTTAATAATAGCTTAAAATTATTATAATGTACTGGAGATTGTGATACGTGCTTTACATTAAATTCTCACAGCCAGCCCTTCATCACCACTTTGTAGGTGGGGAAACGGTCACAGCTAGGAAGCATTACAGAGAGGGTTTGAACCCAGGCATGCCCGACTACAGAAATCAAGCTCTTAACCACCTCTCAATGTGCTGTTCACAAGACAACATGGGAACTCTGCAGACTCAGTGTGGGCTGAGTTCTCTTTTACTTTACTTTGAATATATTCATCCCATAAATAATTATCAAAATTCTATATTCTAGGTACTATGCTATGGCAATATTGAAATTAAAAAGATCTAGATGCTGTCCTTAAGAAGATTGTAAGTTAGCTTTAAAACAGGATAAATATGGGCGCCTGGGTGGCTCAGTTGGTTAAGCGACTGCCTTCGGCTCAGGTCATGATCCTGGAGTCCCGGGATCGAGTCCCACGTCGGGCTCCCTGCTCAGCAGAGAGTCTGTTTCTCCCTCTGACCCTCCTCCCTCTCCTGCTGTCTCTCTTTCTCTCTCTCAAATAAATAAAATCTTAAAAAACAAAAACAAAAACAGGATAAATATTATATCAGAGACATGAATAAAGTGCTGCAGGACTGATCATTCTGTGTGGTCCAGAAAGGCAGCATAAAGATACGATTCCTGAGAAAAGTGAGTGGAAGGTGAAAGGGCTCCAAGCAGAGACATGACAATGGTGCAGAGGTGTGAAATTGAAAAGCAAGGCCTATGCAGAAAACCAGTGAATACTCCTGAGCTGGCTGGGGAACACGGTCTGTCAGGGCTGGGAGCAGGAAAAGGTTAGGAACAGGTTGTAAAAAAATCTAATTTGCCATGCCCAAGGACTTTAAACTTTGTCCTGTAGGCAATAAAAAGTCATAAAAATTGTTAAGGTTGAGGTAGTGACACATTCGATTACGTTTCATTTTAAAGAAACCTGACTAAGTGGCGATGAAAACAAGGAGATGTACGAGAAAGATATTTCAGAAGCAGAACTGACAGGGCTTTGTGGTAAATTACATGTGAATGGTCAGGAAGGAGTCAAGGACCATCCTGGAGGTTTCTGGCATAAGGGACTGGGAAGGTGAAGATGGCACTGACTGAGCAGGGAACACAAGAAGATGAGCAGGCTGGAGGAGACGAGAGCTATTTTAATTAGGGAGATAGGTGAATGTGAGGTACCTGCAATCAGGCAGCAAAGTCCAAGGGTACTGTTGGGGGAGTCATTAGTTTCTATAGTTATGGAAATGGATGAAATCTCAGGGAGAGAGTATAGATGGAAAGCAGAACAGTGTGGACTTGGTCATTATATAATGCAACAACTGTGGAAAGAAAAACAGAGTGGGATGATGATCAAGGAGAGAAGTGCATAACCCCTAAGCTTCAGCAGCAGGTGATAGGAGAAAAACCAGCCAAAGAGATTAAGAGAAAAATAGGGGAGAGGGAATAAATCCCAGAACAGTACACCACAGCAGCAAAAGGAGTACATTTCAGAGGTGTCATCAACAGTCAGGCAGTACGAGAGCTGAAAAGCCACTGAATTTAGCAGGGGGACATGGGCCAAAGTTTTTACAAAAGTAACAGTTAAGAGGGAAATGAGATTGGGGTGCCTGGGTGGCTCTGTCGTTAAGCATCTGCCTTCGGCTCAGGTCATGATCCCCAGGGTCCTGGGATTGAGCCCCGCATCGGGCTCCCTGCTCGGCGGGAAGCCTGCTTCTCCCTCTCCTACTCCCCCTGCTTGTGTTCCCTCTCTCGCTGTGTCTCTCTCTGTCAAATAAATAAAAAATTAAAAAAAAAAAATCTTAAAGAAAAAGAGGGAAATCAGATCATAAATCATAATGAACTAGGGAATGAATGGAAACTGAGAAGTTAAAGGCAATCATTCTTTGAAGCAAAAAAATAAAAGATGTGACAACAGAAGGGATTCACATTTGAAAACATTTTTAGGGATGTTAGACTTGAGCATACTCATCAGGTCAAAGCACAGAGTTAGGACTAGCAGAAGAGATTGAGGATACAAGAATGGGAGATGATAACTCATGGAACAGGATAGGGGATAAGTGGAGGGGAACAGAGGAAGAGAGAAGAGTTGGCTTTACAAAGGAATTGGTGCCCTTCATCTCAGTCTGGAGATTAGGAATTAACTTTTTGACCTCATACAGAAAATACTTACAAAGACTTAAACCCTATGAGGAACGGAAAGGAAACTATTCGAAAGTACAAAAGGTAGAAATACATACACCACTCAGTAAGAAAGGTAATTTTTGTTGAACACAAGTCATTGGAGTGACCAAAGTCCAGTAGGAAGGCAATATAGGCTCTGGAGGACAGGGACACAGTGTGACAGATAGCTGAAAAGGACAGAGTTGAGGAAATTCATACTTCTTTTTTCTTTGAAGGAGGTGACTAAGTCATATGCTAAGAATGTTTTGTTTGTAACTAATGTTCAGCAATACAATTATGACCAACTTAATGGGCTGATTACTGTGCAATATAAACCAAAACACAAATAATAACAGCTCTCTTTGTATATTATTTGATAATTTACAAAGCACGCTCACATTATTTCATTTATTCTTTGTATTTATTGAGAGGTTTTGGTAGATTAAGATTAAAATCTCAAGGCCAGAAAACAGCAGACACAGGAATCAAATTCAAGTCTCTTGCTTCAAAATCTGTGCTCTTTGTAGGGCAGCACAGCTGTCCTATTAGGGCTACATGAACAGTTTAATTGGGTAAGTCTAACACAAAAGAAGCAATATGTTCATTCACAGTACTCAACTGGATGTTCCGGTTTATAATGAGCATTAGCCAACCCCACCTGGCCCCACCCTTGAAGCTGATATGGGATGCTAGAGCACTGTTTACTACACCCTTTCTCTTTACAGTACTTTGGATACTATTTTTAAAATTGACTATATGTTTCAATTTCTTTAAAATACAATTTATTTAAACAGGTAAAATTTTCACACGATTCTAAAGTCAAAGAATATAATGAGGACTAACATAAAAAAAATCTTCCACCTAACTATTTAGTTGTCTAATACCCCAGATTACCACTGTCACTATGCTCTGCAGTTTCTTGATGTATATACAAGCAAATACAAATATATATTCTCATTTCCCCTTTTTACACAAATGGTAGTACAATAAATGTACTTTCTCTGCTTAACTATGTCTCTTAGAGATTTTTTTACACATCAGTACGTAAAGTACATCCTTATTCTTTGAAAAGCAACTTTTTATTTTTTAAAATTTATTTTTTAAGATTTTTATTTATTTGACAGAGAGAACGAGAGCGAGCGAGCACGAGCAGGGGAAGCGGCAGGCAGAGGGAGAAGCAAGCTCCCCGCCGAGCAAGGAGCCTGATGCGGGACTCGATCCCAGGACCCTGGGATCATGACCTGAGCTAAAAGCAGAAGCTCAACAACTGAGCCACCCAGGTGCCCCCCCCAAAAAAACCTTTTTAAACCAGCTACATAACCAGTATATGAATGTATCATAATCTATTAGGCCAATCCCCTAAAGATAGACTTTAACTTGCTTCCACTTTTTTTTTTTAATTCAGTTCAATTCAATTTAGTTAACATATACTGTATTATTAGTTTCAGGGATAGAATTTAGTGATCAGTTACATATCACACCCAGTGCTCATTACATCAAGTACCCTCCTTAATGCCCATCACCCAATTATCCCATCCCTCTACCCACCTCCCCTCCAGCAACCCTTTTTCCCTGAGTTAAGCATCTCTTATGGTTTGCCTCCCTCTCTATTTTCATCTTATTTTTCCTTCCCTTTCCCTATGATCACCTGTTTCTTAAATTCCATGAGTGAAATCATATGGTATTTGTCTTTCTGTGACTGACTTATTTCATTTAGCATAATACCCTCTAGCTCCACCCACGTCATTGCAAATGGCAAATTTCATTCTTTTTGATGGCTAATATTCCATTATATATGTGTACACACACACACACACACATACACACCCCACATCTTCCTTATCCATTCATCTGATCTATCGATGGACATCTGGGTCTTTCCATATTTAGGCTATTGTGGACATTGCTGCTATAAACATGCTTCCAACTTTTTGTCATTTACAAACACGGCTGCAATGAATGCCCCCTATAAGTTATTTCACATGTGCAAAGCATATCTGTAGGGTAAGTTTCCTGAAGTGAAACTACTGAGTCAAAGTATATACGCATTTAAAATCCTGGTACACATTTAAAATGCCTGGGTGGCTCAGTCGTTAAGCGTCTGCCTTCAGCTCAGGTCATGGTCCCAGGGTCCTGGGATAGAGCCCTACATCAGGCTCCCCACTTGGCGGGAAACCTGATTCTCCCTCCCCCACTCCCTCTGCTTGTGTTCCCTCTCTCGCTGTGTCTCTGTCAAATAAATAAAATCTTTAAAAAATAAAAATTAAAAAAATAAAATAAAATCCTGATATGTGTTGCCAAATCACCCTCTGTATGGGTTGTACCAGTTTAAAGATCAGCAATAGGGGCGCCTGGGTGGCTCAGTTGGTTGAGCGACTGCCTTCGGCTCAGGTCATGATCCTGGAGTCCCGGGATCGAGTCCCGCATCGGGCTCCCTGCTCGGCAGGGAGTCTGCTTCTCCCTCTGACCCTCCTCCCTCTCATGCTCTCTGTCTCTCATTCTCTCTCAAATAAATAAATAAAAAATCTTAAAAAAAAAAAAAAAAAGACTTCTTAAAAAAATAAAAAATAAAAAAAAATAAAGATCAGCAATATAGGAGAGTTCCTATTTCAACAAGCCCTTATCAACAAAGTAAGCTATGAAATGCTTGGATTTTTACCTATCTGATAGGTTAAATATGCGAACACAGTGTAATTTTTTATTATTAGAAAAGATGAGCATTTTTTCATGGATTGGAAGAAAAAATATTGTGAAGATGTCAATGCTACCTAGAGCAATCTACACATTCAATGCAATCCCCATCAAAATACCATCCACTTTTTTCACAGAGCTGGAACAAATCATCCTAAAATTTGTATGGAACCAGAAAAGACCCCAAATAGCCAGAGGAATGTTGAAAAAGAAAAGCAAAGCCGGCGGCAACACAATTCCGGACTTCCAGCTCTATTACAAAGCTGTCATCATCAAGACAGTACGGTACTGGCACAAAAACAGACACATAGATCAATGGAACAGAATAGAGAGCCCAGAAATGGACCCTCAACTCTATGGTCAACTAATCTTTGACAAAGCAGGAAAGAATGTCCAATGGAAAAAAGACAGTCTCTTCAAGAAATGGTGTTGGGAAAATTGGACAGCCACATGCAGAAGAATGAAACTGGACCATTTCCTTACACCACACACAAAAACAGACTCCCAAATGGTTGAAAGACCTAAATGTGAGACAGGAGTCCATCAAAATCCTAAAAGAGAACACAGGCAGCAACCTCTTCCGCAGCAACTTCTTCCTAGAAACATCGCCAAAGGCAAGGGAAGCAAGGGCAAAAATGAACTATTGGGACTTCATCAAGATAAAAAGCTTTCGCACAGCAAAAGAAACAGTCAACAAAACCAAAAGACAACCAACAGAATGGGAGAAGATATTTGCAAGTGACATATCAGATAAAGGGCTAGTATCCAAAATCTATAAAGAACTTACCAAACTCAACACCCAAAGAACAAATAATCCAATCAAGAAATGGGCAGAAGACATGAACAGACATTTTTCCAAAGAAGACACCCAAATGGCCAAGAGACACATGAAAAAGTGCTCAACATCGCTCGGCATCAGGGAAATCCAATTAAAACCTCAATGAGATACCACCTCACACCAGTCAGAATGGCTAAAATTAACAAGTCAGGAAACGACGGATGTTGGTGGGGATGCAGAGAAAGGGGAACCTTCCTACACTGTTGGTGGGAATGCAAGCTGGTGCAGCCACTCTGGAAAACAGGATGGAGGTTCCTCAAAAAGTTGAAAATAGAGCTACCATATGATCTAGCAATTGCACTACTGGGTGTTTACTCCAAAGATACAAATGTAGGGATCCAAAGGGGTACGTGCACCCCGATGTTTATAGCAGCAACATCCACAATAGCCAAACTGTGGAAAGAGCCAAGATGTCCATTGACAGATGAATGGATAAAGAAGATGTGGTATATATATACAATGGAATATTATGCAGCCATCAAAAGGAATGAGATCTTGCCATTTGCAACGACGTGGATGGAACTGGAGGGTGTTATGCTGAGCGAAATAAGTCAATCACCCTGTAACAGGGTGATGTGATTTAAAGAAAAAAAAATGTGGGATGGAACTACTTTTAGATAGTGTGGCCAGAGAATATCTTTCTGAGGAAGTGACATTTGAGCTGAGACCTAAAGGATGAAAAGATGTGAAAGGCCTATTGTGTAGTAAGGGATTAACTCAGTAGGTCAGGGATGTCCAAACCCTGCACATGCCAAAGAAAGATCTGGCCTGGTTCCTGGGAGATAATCTCTAAGCCCTTGGAATATCCTGCCTGTTAAGAGTGTTTTTATTTACATGAGGCTTTGGGCCACATTGCTAACAATGTGATCTATGGTGAAGGTCTTGAGCCACAAAGTATCTGCTTGACTTTGGGAGGGGCTAGAGAACTATGGTCAGTCATGTCTGTCTACACGAGCAGCCCCCAATAAAACTCCTGGACACCAAAGCTCAAGTAAGCTTCCTGGTCAGCAACATTCTGTGCATGTTTCTGGGAGAATTGAGCACTGTTGCTAGGACTCTGCTAGGAGGAAAAAACTGGAAGCTCATGCCCAGTATCTCTTGGACTCTGCCCTACAATGTGTTTATCTGCTAATTTTAATTTGTATTCTTTCTCTGTAATAAACTATAGCCAGTGAGCGTAACAGCTTTTCTGAGTTCTTCTAGCTATTCACTGAACATGAGCATGATCCTGGGGAGCCCCAAACATACTTGTACACTGAAAACTACAAAATATTTGCTAAGAGAAATTAAAGAACAAAAGCAGAAAGAGACAAAGGAGACTATATCAAACTTTAAAACTTCTCTGTATCAAAGAAACAATCAACAGAATAAAAAGGAAACCACAGAATGGGAGAAAATATTTGCAAATCATCTATCTGATAAGGGGTAAATATCCAGATTATATAAAGAACTCCTACAACTCAACAACAAAACAACAAAAATAAATAATCTGATTTTATTTTTTATTTTTTTAAAAAGATTTTATTTATTTATTTAACAGAGAGAGCAAGAGAGCACAAGCAGGGGGAGCAGCAGAGGGAAAGGGAGAAGCAGGCTCCCTGCTGAGCAGGGAGCCCAATGTGGGGCTCTATCCCAGGGTCCTGGGTTCATGACCTGAACCTGAGCCGAAGGCAGATGCTTAACCAACTGAGCCACCCAGGTGCTTGAAATAATCTGATTTTAAAATGGGCAAAGGACTTGAATAGACATTTCTCCAAAGGACATATACAAAAGGCCAATAAGCATATGAAAAGATGTTCAAGATTACTAATCATTAGAGAAATGCAAATCAAAACAGCGAGATACCATCTTACACCCATTACGATGGCTACTATCAAAAAAATAACAAGGATTAGCAAGGATGCAGAGAAATTGAAACCCTTGTGCACCACTGGTGGGAATGTAAAATGGCATGGCTATTACAGACAAAAGATTAAAAACAGAATTATCATATGATCCAGCAACCCTATTTCTGGGCATATATCCAAAAGAATTAAAAGCAGTATCTCAAGAGATATTTATATTTGCACATCCATGGTCACTGCAGCAGTATTCACAAGAGCCAAGATAGAAGCACCTCAAATGTCCATCAACAGACAAAGAAAATGTGGTGCATATGTACAATGGAATATTATTCAGCCTTAAAAGAGAAGAAAATCTTGTCACATGCTAAAACATAGACGAAAGTTTGAGGATATTATTCTAAATGAAATAAGTCACAAAAAGACAAATGTTGCATGATTCTACTTATTGAAGTATCTAAAGCAGTCCATCTCAAAAAAACAGGAAGCGTAATTGGGACTGCCAGGGACTGCAGGGAGGGGGAAATGAGTTGTTCTTCGATGGGTATAGAGTTTCAGTTTTGCAAGTTGAAAAAGTTCTAGAGATCTGTTGCACTACAGTGCAAATACAGTCAACATTACTGAAATGTACACTTAAAAGTTAGATATATACCTATTCCATTGGATCATATTCTACTCTTATTTACTCAAAATAAACAAAAGCATATGTCCATTCAATTATTTATACATGAATGTCCATAACAGCCTTATTGATAACAACCCCAAACTGGAAACAACACAAATCTCCATCAACAAGTAAATGGAAAAAAAAATGTGGTATATCCATATAATGGAATACAACTCAGGAGTAAAAAAAGAATAAACAATAGATACATGCTATGCCACGCCACTGATGAATCTCAAAATAATTATACTGAATGAAAGAAGCCAAGCAAGAGAGTATGCACTGTATGATCTCATTTGTACAAATGTCTAGGAAATGAAAACTAGAGTACAGTGACAAAAACTTGATCAGCAGTTGCCTGGGGATGAGTAGCTGGGAAGAACCGAAAGGGGCAGATGGCAAAAGAACATGAGGAAACTTCTGGGGGTGATTAAGTTCATTACCTTGACTGTGGTGGCAGTTTCAAGAGTATATATACAAATATCAAAACTTATCAAATCGTATACTTTAAATATGGGTACTTTACTGTCTGTCAATTACACCTCAACAACAACAAAAAATAAAGTGTCTTTCTCAAAAGGGGTGTGTCGGTGCTTTGAAACTGTTAAAAAAGGAGGATGACTCTAGGGCACTTGGGTGGCTCAGTCAGTTAAGCATCTGCCTTTGGCTCAGGTTATGATCCCAGGCTCCTGAAATCGAATCCCACATGGAGCTCCTTGCTCAGTGGCGTGCATGCGCTCTTTCTCAAATAAATAAATAAATGTTAAAAAAAAATAAAAAAGAGGATGACACTAGAACTATTAAGAGATTTCCAAAATGAAAAATCCTGGCAGCTAAATATTAGGATGATGACTTAGCATTATTTTTAAGGCTAATTAAAAAAAAACTTATTATGGAAAAAGTTAAGACAAATACTATCAGAAGTGTAAAATGAAGTCCCACATGCACTTTACTCAGCTTCAATCACTACCAACTCATGGCTAATCTTATTCTATTTATTTTCTCATACAACTCACCCGTCTAGTATTGAGACAAATTCATATATATCATTTCCTTCGTAAACACTTTAGCATATACCTCTAAAAGATTAAGAACATAAAGGCCTTCTGTGTGTGTAGCTTGGTAGGTCATTTCTAGCTTTAAAAAAAAAAAAGATAGACTTTATTTTTTATAGCAGTTTTAGGTTCACAGTAAAACTGAGCAGAAAATACAGATTTCACATATACTCTTGCCGCGTGAGAGCCTCCACCAACTACCCTACCCGCCCCCCCACTGCCATCAACATCCTATACCAGAGTGGTACATTTCTAATCAATGAATCTACATTAACATGTCATTATCACCCAAAGTCCATAGTTTACATTAGGGTTCACTCTTGATGTTACACATTCCATGGGTTTTTAAAAATGTGTAACATGCATCCATCATAGTACCATATAGAATATTTCTACTGTCCTAAAAATCCTCTGTATTCTGCCTATTTATATCTCTCTCCCCTCTACAACTCTGGGCAACCACTGATCTTTTTACTGCCTCCATAGTTTTGCCTTTAAAAGCTATTTTTAAGGTTCAGAAAAACAAGTGCTGTAGCCATTATAAATGATTTCATTTCAGTGGCAGAAGGAAGGATTACTCATTGTATAAATGTTGTAAGTGTCACAGAGGGTGGAGTCCCATGGGAAGTGGTTAAGTATGTGGGAAGTGAGTTCCTATGAAGCCAGATTCCCCAGGACTCCCACACCATTAAGTGAGAGGCTTCGTTTTAATTCTTTCTCCCTTGTTCTTATTTCAAAACGTGATGCAAGTACAACTCCAGTCACCAAAGGCATGTGGACCCTCAAGCAAGGGACAGTATTTCTCAAGCAGCAAAAATTGTGGAGGTATTTTTAATACAATGTAGTGCCTGCTGTCTTTTTTAAACCTTGTTTTCTGCCTGCCCTTTTTTTTAAGTTTTATTTTTGTAATTAAAAGACTATAAGCAGGGGCGCCTGGGTGGCTCAGCTGGTTAAGTGTCTGCCTTCAGCTCAGGTCATGACCCCAGGGTCCTAGGATCAAGCCCCGAGTAGGAGTAGGGCTTCCTGCTCAGTGGGAAGTCTGCTTCTCCCTCTCCCTCTGACCCTCCCCATGCTCATGCTCTCTCTCTCGCAAATAAATAAAATCTTAAAAAAAAAGACTATAAACAAAAGTTTATAAACATTTTTTAGAAGTTTTAAAAAGTGTTACAAACTTTTGTTTTTAACACAGAAAGTGTCCCCCCAATCTTTGCCCCACAATATGAACATGGTGAGCAATCTTAAGTATTTTAGATTTTTTAATTTAAAAAAAATTTTTTTTAAGATTTTATTTCTTTTTTGACAGAGAGAGACACAGCGAGAGAGGGAACACAAGCAGGGGGAGTGGGAGAAGGAGAAGCAGGCCTCCCACCAAGCAGGGAGCCCAATGTGGGACTCGATCCCAGGATCCTGGGATCATGACCTGAGCTGAAGACAGACGCTTAACAACTGAGCCACCCAGATGCCCTTAATTTTAATTTAAGTAAGCTCTACACCCATCATGGGGCTTGAACTCACAACACGGAGATCAACAACAGTCACATGCTCTATTGACTAAGCCAGGCAGGTACCCCATACTTCTAGATTTTTTTAAAGCCATGTTCTGTAATTTGCTTTTGTCACTTAATAATATATCAGATACCTTCTACGCCAGTATATTAAACCTCAATCTTAACTATTATAATAGTAGCATGGTAATGACACTTATGATAATAATTGCTAAGATTTATTGACCACATACATGCAGGACACTATGCTAAGTACTTCAGGTGAGTAATAAACTTTGAGTTTCTTAATATTATAAACTTCATTTAACCTAGAAAGAAACTGAAGCTTCAGGCCAGCAAATTTGCAAAATATCAGAAAGCTAAGAAGGTCTAGAGCAGGGATTCTAATTCAGACAGTTTAGTCATCCTACTATTAACCATTATCTTATAGTACTGACTGGATAAACCGTAAGTAAGACAAGATTGAAATTATCTTAAAATTCTCATTGTCACACATAATGTTTCATCAGATATGTTTGTCTACATTTCTTGGCACTCTTGTAATATTTTTAAAGGATAAATTTTAAAAGTGGAAATCTTAAGTCAAAAGGTATGTGCACTTTTAGATTTGTCAAATTATTTCCAAAAGGCCTGTGTCTTTGCAGACTTAATTGACAACTTGCCTCCAAATAAACACAAATTAAACTCCCATGAGCAGCACATGAGAATGCCTATTTCCCCGTACCTTTAGTAGCACTGGGTTTCTTTCTCATTTTTTTTCAAGACTTTATTTAATTAACAATTTAAGTAATCTCTACACCCAACATGAGGCTTGAACTTAAACTTAAACCGGGAGATCCAGAGTCACATGTTCTACTGACTGAGCCAGATGCAATGGGTTTCAATCCTTGCTCACTGATAGGTAAAAAGTTTTCATTTCTAAGTTTCGTATTATTAGGAGGTTGATCAACTAGTCTTTTCATGTATTTATTGACATTTATACTTCTTCTTCCTCCTTATATATTGCTCATATCCTTTGGCAATGCTGATACTGAGTTATGTTCCTTTTGACTTCATAAGAATTCTCTGTATAGGGGCGCCTGGATGGCTCAGTCGTTAAGCGTCTGCCTTCAGCTCAGGTCATGATCCCAGGGTCCTGGGATCAAGCCCCACATCGGGCTCCCAGCTCAGCTGGAAGTCTGCTTCTCCCTCTCCCACTCCCCCTGCTTGTGTTCCCTCTCTCCCTATCTCTGTCAAATAAATAAATTTAAAAAAAAACTAAATACTGGGGCGCCTGGGTGGCTCAGTTGGTTAAGCGACTGCCTTCGGCTCGGGTCACGATCCCGGAGTCCCGGGATCGAGTCCCGCATCGGGCTCCCTGCTCGGCGGGGAGTCTGCTTCGTCCTCTGACCCTATCCCCTCTCATGTGTTCTCTCTCTCTCATTCTCTCTCTCTCAAATAAATAAATAAAATCTTAAAAAAAAAAAAAAACTAAAAACTAAATACTCATCTTTAAAAAAACAAAGAATTTTTGTATATTAAGATTTACCTGTCATTATGCATTATGAATCTTTGACAGTTTTTTTATTTTATTCATGGCAGTTATTGCCACACTTAAGTTTATAATTTTATATTGCTAAATATTAATGTAAATGATTTTGTGAGGAAAACAACTTATTCTTACTACACCTCAAAATCTAATGTTTTTCAACATACATACATATTATAGTTACAATGAATGTTCACAAATATTGTGTCCTGCCTTTTTATCTATTATTTCATGTATGCATTTCCATGTAATAACAATCATCATGCCTAAAAATTACAGTGCATTTCAGTATGCTGATGTGCTTAGAGTCTGCAAACTATTTCCTTACTTAAAATGAGTATTTATTTATAACAAAAAGTAACAATCCTATAACACCTTATGGAGACTGTTTGGATTTCTATAATTAGAAATGTGAAGCTCCTGAGCCTGCAGTATAAGAAAAACTAGAAGAGTAGCTTAACTAAAGAACTGGCAAGTTATGTGGAACACTTGAAAATATTTATTAATCATAGGCAACATGTTTCCAACACACACACAGAATTCCATCCAGCATCTGGCCAAGCTTCATGATTCCCTGAAGTTAGAGCTTTAACCATTACTTAACATCAAGAAAGGCTGTTGTTTCCCTAAACAGTTGAAATAACTGGTTAAAGATAGCATTTATTTATGAGGCGGTTGTGTTAGGCTTGAAACTAGAGGGGTTTTTTGTTGTTTTTTTTTTAACAAACTCTTAAGATCTGTGCCAAAGATTTCTGACTACTCTCATGCAGAAGCAAGCATGTTCCTCTGGAGGTCATCAAGACAATTTTCTTTCTCCTTACTTCATTTTGACATAACTGGGAGAACAGATTCATTACTATAACACTATAACACTGTCAAAGGCTTATTGGGCCCTATTCAGTTTGAATTTAGATCACCCCTTTCATTTATTTTCTCAAGGACCCAAGTACTTAAACAATAAATAGCTTATAGGTCTGTCTGCTGTTTAATTTTATAGAATTTCTCACGCTTAAAAAAAGTGACCCACCATCATTTTAGTTCTGCCAATCTATGATTTGCTAACAACTTAATAAAGTTCTTTGCATTTAATGTTTTGAATTCAAAAAAAGAAAAAAGGGCGCCTGGGTGGCTCAGCCATTAAGCATCTGCCTTCGGCTCAGGTCATGATCCCAGAGTCCTGGGATCGAGTCCCACATCAGGCTCCCTGCTTGGCAGGAAGCCTGCTTCTCCCTCCCCCATTCCCCTGCTTGTGTTCCTGCTCTTGCTATCTCTCTCTCTGTCAAATAAATAAATAAAATCTTTAAAAACAAACAAACAAAAAACAAAAAAAGAAAATGCAGCTAACCTTCTAAAGACTAAACATATGGGGTTTTGTTGTTGTTGTTGTTGTTTTCTTTCCTTTTTTTTCTTTAAGTAGGCGCCATGCCCAGCATGGAGCCCAGTACAGGGCTCAAACGCATGACCCTGAGATCAAGACCTGAGCTGGGATCAAGAGTCAGAGACTTAACCGACTGAGCCACCCAGACACCCCAAGACTAAACATACTTTAATGTACATTTAGCAGCTGAAGGTAGCAGACTTATATAAGTGTTCTTTAGCAATTGCTTTATATAGAGAATCATTATTGATCTCTCAATGGATTACTACTTTAAGGATTCTTTTTTAGTTACAAATGACTGATTTTTTTTTCTACTGTAAATCAAAAAGGCTGTTGACAATTTCTTTAAGGTCTAGAAAATTTGGGTCAGAATAAACTAATGAATAAAAATACTATTCAATTTTTAAATCTAATCATTTTTCTTTGATGTCACTTTCCCTTTATTTCTTCATCCAATATATTGGTTCCTAAACCCTAGACCAAAAGTACCAACAAGATCTGAGAAGGGGGGGCAGGGCGCCTGGGTGGCTCAGTCGTTAAGCTTCTGCTTTTGGCTCATGTCATGATCCTGCTCAGCGGGAAGGCTGCTTCTCCCTCTCCCACTCCCCCTGCTTGTGTTCCCTCTCTTGCTGTGTCTCCTCTGTCAAATAAATAAATAAAATCTTAAAAAAAAAAAAAGATCTGGGAATGGGTCAGAAACACAAATTCTGTGGCCCCATCTCAGACTTACAGAATCAGTAACTTTGGGTTTGGGGCCCAGAGAATTTTTATTAACAGTTCATTCAGGGGATTCCAATGTACAAGAAGGTTTGAAAAATCACTGCTCTAATACACATTTAAAAAGGGTTAATAAACAATATAAACAAATCAGACTCACTTAAAAAAAAAATCCACTTGTGTCTTAGAAAAGTAAGGTGTTCGCTAATCCACATAAAAGATGTAAGTCTAGGGGCACCTGGGTGGCTCAGTCGTTAAGCGTCTGCCTTTGGCTCAGGTCATGATCCCAGAGTCCTGGGATCAAGTCCCGCATCAGGTTCCCTGCTCGGCGGGAAGCCTGCTTCTCCCTCTCCCACTCCCCCTGCCTGTGTTCCCTCTCTTGCTGTGTCCCTCTCAAATAAATAAATAAAATCGTAAAAAAAACAAAAAAAGAAATTAGGGAAATAAATTAAAATAACATGAGGGACCTTTTCAAACCCATCCAACTAATACACACTAAGTCAGACAATACCAAGAATTGGCCAGGATGTAAAGAAATGAAAACTGCTGTATGCTCTTGATATACAACCACCTTGGAAAGCATACTGGCTTTGTAATATAGTTTAAGATCCATATACCCAATCACAGCAATTATCATTGAGAAACACACATGTGCAAGATTAATGAATTAGAATATCTTTGAAACACTGTTGGTTACTGTGAAAAACTGGAAACTACTAAATATTAAAAAATAGATTTTTATATATTCACAAAGAGAAAAGGAAAAAACTAGAGGTATATGCATCTATTTATCTATCAATATATTAATTCCAAAAACATGTTTCTCTGTAACATGTACCTATACATTTCAAAAATGTGGTAATTTTCTTTTATAACTTTCACACACAAACACATATACTTCATATACACTTTCAAAACATGAAAAGTGATATATTAAATATCATTTATGTTCATAAATATAGTATGATAAACACGAAGTTCAGGATAGTAACTACTATTCTGGGAAAAGAAGGGGAATGTGGGAGAGGTGCTTCAATTTTATCTGTAATTTCTTTTTGTTATATAACTAGACCATCTGTCCAAATTAATTGCAAAATTTTGTTTGGTTAGGATTTTGTTTCTGTAGGATCAATATATAACAGAAACAGAAAAAGCTTAATAAAAATACTCTTCAGGGGCACCTGGGTGGCTCAGTCGTTAAGCGTCTGCCTTCGGCTCAGGTCATGATCCCAGGGTCCTGGGATCGAGTCCCACATCGGGCTCCTTGCTCAGCGGGGAGCCTGCTTCTCCCTCTGCCACTCCCTGCCACTCTGCCTACTTGTGATTCCTCTCTCTCTCTCTCTCTCTGTGTCAAATAAATAAATGAAATCTTTGGAAAAAAAAAAATACTCTTCAAAAATAACAAAGCATACACAGCAAATAAAACAAGTGTTAAAGTTGGGTGGTAGGTACATGGGTGCTTATTACATTATTTGCCATATTTCCTGTATATGCTTAAAATATTTCACAATAAAGATTTGAGAAAAAAATATTTGGGTTAAAAAAACAACACTATTTTTCAGGTCTCTAACTAATCTCATCAAACTGCAACTCCCTTTACTGTGAATGAGATTACCCATAAGAGCCTACAAAAAGAAAACATTTTCTGGGCTAAGAGAGCCTATCATGTATCTGCTAAGGATGGAAGAATGAAGTCATGGACAACATTTCACTTCTGGAAAGAGAAAAATGTTTTATCTACTTGAACACTAACAATATATCACTGCAATAATACTTGAGGTTACACAACAAAGTCATCTAATTGAGTGAGACTGGGTTAATCAGATCCAAAATGATTTCAATTTCATTATACTTCTGATAGGGTAATCAACTTGATCCTATTTTCTCAGGACTGTCCCAGTTTTAAAACTGAAAATCTTGTGTTCCAGGGACCTCTCAGTCTCAGGCATACCAGGACAGCTGGCAACCCTAATTCATGGTCACAACAAAACTGCAGAGAGAGAGAATTTATGTAGTAAACCATCTTAATGTTACAGATGGGAAAAATGAAGTACTAAGAAATCAGACCAAATTACACATAGCTGTTTCAAATTACAACTGAATCAAAGTTAGTTCTTTCCCTTGAAGGATCTATATACACATCACTCAGCCATAATCCCTAAATGCCAATTCATCAGTGTTTTTGAACAGTCTTCAATATCTGGTTATCCTCATAGGTCTTTCCCAAACTCAAAGGATTGCCTCATAAAAGGAGTTCAAGACTAGGGATGCTCCTGACCTTGGAGGAAGATACTGAGGAGAGGAAAGGAATAGAAAGTCCATTTCTTTACACTGATATTTGAATAAATTCTGTAGGAAAGTTACTCTTTCCAGTTTCAAAAATATTTTTAAGTGAATGCTCATTTCTTTTTGTAATATTTAATGTAAAATAGACTATCTGTATACCCTAGAGGATATATTCATATAGAGAAGCACCTTATTAGCACTTTAATTCAAAGGAGGGGAAGACTGAAGGAAAATCTGCTCACCTATGTCCCCAAAATGTAAGGCCCTAAAACTAATGTTTGTGACAGTACCCTGCAGAGAGTCCAACACAATGAAGACATTCAATATGCTAGTTTCCTTTCCTGAGCAGTGTGGAAAGATTAAAACTTTCCACATCGCTCAATTTCCTTGATACCTCTTAACTAGCCACTGTGCAAATAAAGAAGAAATAAGCCTGATAAGGATTTTTATGCCTGCAGAGGCTTGTCTTCATGTGCTTGTATTTAACAAATCCAGGATCCAAGAAGAGAAATAAAAGAGCTGCTTTCAGTTAATCCACAAAAACAGTCATCTACATTCTATTTAAATTTGGATTTACCCCCATTTTTTCATAACCAACCAAAGCATATATACAATGGCTTCTTTATAGCTATAAAACTTAACAATGAGGGGCGCCTGGGTGGCTCAGTTGGTTAGGCGACTGCCTTCGGCTCAGGTCATGATCCCAGGGTCCTGGGATCGAGCCCCGCATCAGGCTCCCTGCTCGGCGGGAAGCCTGCTTCTCCCTCTCCCACTCCCCCTGCTTGTGTTCCCTCTCTCGCTGTCTCTCTCTGTGTCAAATAAATAAAATCTTTAAAAAAATAAAAAATAAAAAATAAAACTTAACAATGAGATTCTTTTCCTTTCTCTTTGGGTTTTTTTTTTTTTAAGTACACTGGTACAAAATGCATATACACTTAGTAATTTCTTTCTCCAGAATTTTTTTCATACAGTATCTCCTTCCAGTATTCTAACATTTTTCTGGGGTAAGAGACAGTTGGAAGAACAGAAAGAACACTGGAGGAAGTCTGAAATTAGAAAGTATAGTTTTAGGGGCACCTGGGTGGCTCAGTCGTTAAGCGTCTGCCTTTAGCTCAGGTCATGATCTCAGGGTCCTGGGATCAAGCTCTGCATCCGGCTCCCTGCTTAGCGGGAAGCCTGCTTCTCCCTCTCCCACTCCCCCTGTTTGTGTTCCCTCTTTCACTGTGTCTCTCTGTCAAATAAATAAATAAAATCTTTAAAAAAAAATAAGAAAGAAAGAAAGTATAGTTTTATGTTCCAGGTCTGTAATTTAATTTTCTATGTGATCCTGGACAAGCATTTAAACTGTAAAAGGGGAAAGGGGCACCTGGGTGGCTCAGTCGGTTAAGCGTCTGACTCTTGATTTCAGCTCAGGTCATGATCTCAGGGTCCTGGGATTGAGCCCTACCTCCGGCTCTGCGCTCAGGCTCAGCAGCTAGCCTGCTTGAGGATTCTTTCTCTGCCCTGCCCCCTGCTATCTCTCCACCAGCCCCTCAAATAAATAAATTTTTTTTTTTAAGATTTTATTTATTTGAGAAAGAGTAAGCGAAAGAGACACAAGCCGAAGAAGAGGCAGAGGGAGAGAGAAGCAGACTCTCCACTGAGCAGGGAGCCTGATGTGGGGCTCAATCCCCAGGACCCTTGGGACCATGACCTGAGCCGAAGGTAGATACTTAATCAACTGAGCCACCCAGGTGCCCCATAAATAAATAAATCTTAAAATAAAACAGAAATAATACCTATCCCATGGTAACTGGAAAGTATGAGAATGTATACAGAAGATCTTTTAAGTTGTAAAAAACTTTTTTTAAAATTTGAGAGAGAGAGAGCAGAGTATTTGAAAGAGAACTTGAGTGGGGGTGGGGAGGGGCAGAGGGAGAGGGAGAAGCAGACTCCCCACTGAGTAGGGAGCCCGATGTGGGGCTCCATCCCAAGACCCTGGGATCAAGACCTGAGTTGAAGGCAGATGCTTAACTGATGGGAGCCACCCAGGTGCCCCTGTAGAAAATATCTTTGAGAAGATAAATAAAAAATAACTTATTTGATATCACATTATCAATGATAGGGTTAAAATTAAATAAACCAGGCATGATATTCTGAGCAGTGGTGCCCCAAGAGATCTGGAAGGTACCACCGAGAACATCAGCACTAAGACTTACTAAAATTACGTGAGTACATGTAATTATCAATAAAAATCCTGTGTCAATTGTACCTCCTCTATAGCACCCTTTATTTCAATTTGTCAGTCACTAAGGTGTAAAAAAAAAAAAGGCAGACCAAAAAAATACCATGAAAGCCCCATAAAACCTGAGCTTGAGGGATGTAAGTAATACTGCATTAACAATGGAGAGCGCACTATGTACCAAGCAGTGCTCTTGGAGCTGGGGATTCAGGTTTACACGGTAGAGGGAGGCAGGTCAACACAAATCAGTAGACAGCATGCTAGAAATACTAGGTAAGTACTATGCACAAGGAAAGCAGAGACAGGGTATAAGGGGTGGCAGGGAAGGGCAGTTGAGGAAGGCAAGGCCTCACTGGTAAGGTGACTCAGGAGGTGACCTAAATAAATCAAGTGAAGGGAGACATCTGAGAAGATTGGGAGAATAATCCAGGACCCAGAGACAGAACTGAGGAAGCAGTGAAGGAGGGAGAGGGTGCTAAGAGATAAGACAAAGATCGGGGCACTGGAGGGGAAGGTTAAAATAAGACCTCAGACCAGATTTTACTCTGAGATGAGACACCTTTGGGAGGTTTGGGATGGACAGGTGTTTTCTTCAAAATTTGTTAGTTGTGGAATCTTTTGTTCAAACGGATCCACAGAAGATCAATATGTAAAAAGATAAAATAGGAGCTGCTCTAATTAAGGAAAAGGTACCCAGAGACTAATCAGGGCTGTCCCCACTTTCCCTCTCCCTTCTCTGAAGTAACAGTTTAAAAATGATTACAAAGAGTGTAGTATCCAAACTACCAAAGAACTTCATAATCTGGCCTCATCCTAACTTTTCAAAAAGCTATTCCTAAGAAATAACAAAAAGGAGCAAATCAAGCAGCTGTTGCAAACATGTTGCCACAAAAATCAGTCTTTGTAACACCCATTATCCACCAAGTACCAACAAGGCAACAGCTCCTCTCCTCTCCCTTCCCCCACACACCCCTCAGGCTAACTACCCTTTACAGCTTGTGTTCCCTTTCAGGGCTTCCCCCAATAATCATTTTATCTTGATTTCACTTGATTAGAAATGTTTTGGCAGTACAGTGTGATCTGCCTCTGATGATCTCTGGATACAGCCTCCCTGTCTATTTAAATTTTAGGAAAATCCTCCCTCCACTAGTGTTATTTATTCTTTCAGTGATGCCATCCCAGTTTGCTCTATTCTAATCTTACCCATCCATCAAAGTCTACTTTGTGAAGCCTCCTCCTCACATTTTGACCCTTAACTGGAATTCTAAATATTAGTGTGAAGGGAACTTCCAGGCCATCTGGTTGGTGCTCTAGCCCACTGCCCTTTGCAGATTTGCTTGGTAGTCTCCCAGCTTTTGTGACTGCTTTTAGTGACAAGTTAACACTCCACCACACCCTTTCGGATGTACAGTAAGTTGTGAGACAATTCTTTTTTTATTGACCCAGACCTGTTTCCTTCCACCACTGATTCTGTCCTCTGGTTCTAATAAAGGAAAGTCTGACCCCACCCCACGCAACCCGCCCAACCCCTCGCAGCCTGCATAGCTTATAGACGGCTTTGTTGTTTTCCCCAATTCTGGCTCCACCTCTAAAAATCCTACCCATTTCCCAGCCATCTCACAGGCCATCTGTGGGGTCTATATTCAATCTGTAATGATTAGCTATCGGAGTCGCAGGCTGATTTGATGTCTGTGTCTCTTGCCACTGATTACACCCCTTTCTTGATTCTCTCCCTTGAACTCTCTTAGGATTTCTACACTTAGCCTTGCACTCATCACTGTGTAGTCTGTCAGTGAGCATTTACTAGGCACGGTCAGGAACCATGATAGGCACTGACAAAATAAAAGTAAATAAAAAGTACTCAGCCTCTGGAAGAGTAAGAACAAGATAGGTAAAATAATAAATAGCTGGGGAAGTTGGAGAAGGCTTTAGTGGAGAAGGCATTATCTGAGGCAGGGAGGAACTGTATCAACACCCATGTCTCACATAGCCTTGTGTCCCCAGCACCAATCGTACAATGCTTTGTCATCAGTTGAAGTTCAGCAAATAGGTAAACTCGGAAAAGTACAGAAAGCCTGCTCAGCCCCCTTGGCCTCTCTTGGAGATGAGGGAAGGTGGTCACTGAATCCATAGTCTGGCAGGGGAAGTTTGAGAGGCTGGCACTGTACCTGGCTACGTACAGTATTGCTCAGGTGGTTGTCTTCGGACATCTGTGCATTCTGGAAGTAGGACAAGGGTGCAGGTAACTCTGTCATTGGAGCAACCGTATAGAAACACTTTTTCACAGAAAACAAAGCCTCTTGGGGTTCTGAAAAGGGAAAAAGAAAATAATCCTTTGTGCATTATATTTATACTTTCATTTTTAAACATTTTCATAAATTACATTCAGCAAAAACAAACCTTTCTTTCATGTGTTCTTCTCCAGACCAAACTTTCTAAGGACCTCACAGGCTGCTGTCACTTTCAGGCTTCCGGATTAGGTCTGAAATAGGATTTTACCAGGTCACCCAGAGTAAATCTATTCACACCAATCAAGTATTTAGAATTATTTTTGTATTTGTAATTTGTAAACCAGAAAGGTATTAATCTGCCATCAATTTCAAATGACAAACTTTTGTTAGCTCAAGATATCTCTCTGGTAATGAGTAGATCTACTTGAGAAACCAAATATTTTCAATCACAAAAATACCTAATGATTTCAGATTTAGAGCAAAGGGAGCTAAATGATATTAAAGATTGTTCTCATCAACATTCCTTTTTCTATGCTGACTAATCCAACCTAACCTTTCTATTTCCATAAAACTGTCTAGTGCTTTTAATTTGGCAAAATTCTGTCATCTCATTTTAATCCTTACCACAATGCCCCAAGCCAAGGGAAACAGGTAACATACCTATTTTACAAAAGCAGAAGAGGACCTAAGTTTACTGACTGGCTTAAAAATCACACAATTGGGCAGATCAGGCCAAAAATCACAGACTCCTAACTCCCAGCCTTAGGTCTCTCCCTTGCATCCTGGCACAGCCTTATTTACACACATCATTCAGTCTCCCAGAGTTCACTCTCCTGGTGGGGGGGTGGGGAGGGGGACGACACACATTCCCATTTGCTGTCTGCCTTAATTTCCATCAGCCAATTCTTTATGATTTCAACTTCGCATTTCTTTCTTTTTTTTTTTTTGTTTTGGAGGTAGAATTTAGTGATTCATCAGTTGCATATAACACCTAGTACCCATTACATCAAGTACCCTCCTTAATGCCCATCACTCAATTACCCCTTCCCCCACCCACCACCTCTCCTCCAGCAATCCTGTTTGAGAGTTCAGCATCTTTCGTGGTTTGCCTCCCTCTCAATTTTCATCTTATCTTTCCTTCCCTTCCCCTATGTTCACGTTTTGTTTCTTAAATTCCGCATATGAGTGAAATCATATGGTATTTGTCTCTCTGTGACTGACTTATTTTGCTTAGCATAATACCCTCTAGTTCCATTCAATTTCCCTTTTCATAGAAAGTCTTCAGAAATACAGAAGGAAAGAAATCTGTTCATATATCTAAGCAGTACTCTCATTCATACATAGTGACTACAACATTACCATGCACACACTCACATGAAAGTACTTTGTCAAAGTCCTGTTTCATTTTCACTTTCAACTTCAGGATCCTCGATCCTCTAAATACTCTACTTTTTATATTCTAGTGATTTTTCATCAAAAACACAGAAAGCAGCTAAAAAAAAAACAAGGAAAGTAACTATTTTTCAATATAGTATTGAGTTCAAATTAACTCTTAATTACCTGTATCTAGATCATTTAAACCCTGACAAATGTTTAATCAAGGTATGCTTCCCTTCTAGCCTACATAGTTTTATATGCCATGCCAACCTTTCTCTTCCCTTCCAGCTACAGCCCATGGTTAACTGACATGGATCAAGGGATTGCAAATTATTACTAACTAAATAAGACATAATTAATATGTTTGTTTTAAAAATAAAGTGAATTAGGGGCACCTGGGTGGCTCAGTGGTTAAGCGTCTGCCTTCGGCTCAGGTCATGATCCCAGGGTCCTGGGATCGAGCCCCGCATTGGGCTCCCTGCTCCTCAGGGAACCTGCTTCTCCCTCTCTCTCAACTGTTCCCCTGCTTGTGCTCTCTCGCTCTCTCTGACAAATAAATAAGTAAAATCTTTAAAAAAATAAATAAATAAAAATAAAGTGAATTAAAAATACAAATAGAGACAACACTTACTTTTATGGGGGTTATTTGCTCTAAGGGGGGGACGTGGGAAGCTTTGGGGGGAATTGGTAATGTTTCGTTTCTTGATCTGGGTGCTAGTTACACAGGGATTTCAGTCTGTGAAGATGCACTGAGCTGTACCCCCATGATCTGTGCACACTGCTATATACTTCAATTAAACTCAGAGATTTTTGTGGACATAAATCTATATTTATGGTTATTTATACCAATGGTCCTTTTTTTTTTTTTTTAAGATTTTATTTACTTATTTGTCAGAGAGAGACTGAGCACAAGCAGGGGGAGTGACAGGCAGAGGGAGAAGCAGGCTCCCCGCTGAGCAAGGAGCCCTATGTGGGACTCCATCCCAGGACCCTGGGATCATGACCTGAACTGAAGGCAGACGCTTAACCGACGGAGCCACGCAGGTGCCCCTGATCCTAACTTTTTTTTTTTTTTAAGATTTTATTTATTTATTTGAGAGAGAGAGAGAATGAGAGAGAGCACATGAGAGGGGGGAGGGTCAGAGGGAGAAGCAGACTCCCCGCCGAGCAGGGAGCCCGATGCGGGACTCGATCCAGGGACTCCAGGTGGTTAAGCGTCTGCCTTCAGCTCCACTGAGACTCCAGAGGAGCTCAGTAGAAAGCCGAAGGTAGTCGCTTAACCAACTGAGCCACCCAGGCACCCCTGATCCTAACTTTTAAAATGAATAAAATTAAGTCTTGGCAGCATGTATATTAACTTACCCAAAACAGAAGTGGAATGCCAATAGAACAAATATATTTTCTAAGTAGAATAAGTATTCAGAGTAAATGTTCTGACCTATGCTTCTAAGATTTTTTAAAGTTGACTAACTGAAATTTCGACATTAATGTAGCATTAATGATCAGCAAAGAGAGCACATATTATTCCTTCTTTCCCATAAAAACATTTAGTACAGTACTTACTACCTCAGCTAACCCAGAAATGCCATAGGCTGGCAAACAGAAGAGGCTGCAGTTGGTTCCTGGCTGCCCTGAAGACCATACCGTATCATTTGAAGTACACCTCTATTACAGAAAAACCCTTAGAAATCGGTCATTAATATTCTCATATGATCTCTCAGAAACAAAATAACAAATAAGGTAGTGTTAGCCAAATGCAACATGCAAAGGGCAAGAAAGGGCCATGCAGGGAAAAAGGAAAAGTAAATAAAGAAAAAAAGTAAATACAGTAGATTACATTTACAGATAAAATAGAAGAAAACTGTCCATTTACGAAGTAGGAGTTTATTGGATGTCTATTTATATCAAAGCTCAGAGACAGAGAGGATTTACTTAATTATATTCACTTCACCCACTTTACATATGAAAACAATGTGGCACACGGAAGTTTACTAACTTGCCCAAGGTCACATCCAGTAAGCAAAGGAGCAAAGTAAAGGCTCACATAGTACACTATTTTGCCTCTGTGTAGAACTCCACCCCTGCTCTTTAGGAGTTTACAATGAGCATTAAATTATATTGAGCTGGGAGGGGGGAAAAAAGTATATATACAGAGAGAGAGCTGATTTTTATTACTACTAAAACTGCTGCTTAAAAGTATCTTTGAAAAAGTTGTAAATGAGATCTTAAACTTCAATGACTGATCTAACTATAAATTAAAAACTGAGGTGTCAAAAGCATTCCCAATATATAGTCCTAGTATTTATTTATTTTTAAGATTTTATTTATTTATTTGACAGAGAGAGCACACAAGCAGGGGGAGGGAGAGGGAGAAGCAGACTCCCCGCAGAGCTGGGAGCCCAATGCCGATGCCGGGGCTCAATCCCAGGACCCTGGGATCATGACCTGAGCTGAAGGCAGATGCTTAACTGAGCCACCCAGGCTACCCCCCTAGTATTCATTTTAAAAAATAAGTTGTAATGAGAATCTGGTCATTTTAATTTTAGTAGTTTCCATTATTAGGCCTTATGCTTCCAGGATCTGTTCAGCCATTACAAGAAACCACACAAACTGGTTATCATACTGGAACTTTCTCAGACAAATCTTGTAAGAAACACCAAAAATGCAGTAGTCACTTTAGCATATCCTGATAGCATTTTCAAAGGCACATCCTGTATTTACACTTGAAAACTAAGGGTCAGGAAAGGTGAAAGAATTTGGCAGTGCTTATGAGGCAAATAACACCAGTTCCAGAACCCAGGTGTTCTGATGGCCCAGCCCAGATCTTTTCCAGTTCAATTAAAGAAAGCTCATGCTTCCACTGATGCTTTGAAGATCATAATGCTACCAGATGACCCTTCCAGGGAGGGAAGAGCTGCTCTTTACATGGAGCTCAGTAGAAAGCAGAGGCAAGCAACACGGGTTAGGTCTTCAGTCAGGCCTGGTGAACAAACAAACATTGTTCGTACAAAGAAAGGCAGAGGCAAAGCCCCATTTGATTCTGGTCCAGTAACAGCTGAAAACAACTGATGACTGCATGGAGGAGGCCAGAAGGCCATCTGTCCAGGCAGCATGGCAAAGGACACTCGTTGATTTTATAACATTCTTAGCATTCTTGCCCTGAGAACAAAAAAGATAGCTGTTGGGAAGTGAGGATCTTGTGACCTGGATTGCAAAGGGAGGAGGGACAGAAGTAGAGTTTGCTGTTTTCTCTCTCCGGCCACCTGCTAAAGATTTTCTGAGACTGACAGAACGTAACACTTGAATTCACCGCTATCATTTCCTTTTTCTCAAGACACTTGCTCAATCAGATAAAAGGAAAGCGAAATCCTTCTCTGATGGGCAACTACAATTTCTATTATACACAAAGAAACTAAAAAAAACCCCAGGAGAATACAAATAATCTCAAAGCTTCCACTTGCTGATAGAAAAACCTATCCATCAGCACTTCAAAAAGTATCAAAGGAGCAAAGCTTAGAATCTCAAAATAAGTTTATTAAAAATCCCATTTAAGGAAGCACCAACAGAAATGTACAGGCCACCTCAAGGTAACAACTAAACCTCAAAATCTTACAACATGGTTACTTTATTACAGATACCATTTTCTTTCTTCACTGTCAGAGATAAATGTAAACAAAATTTGTATTCCACAAAAACAAACAGCTTCATGAGACTTTTTATCATGATCTTCTCCAGCACAGAGTTGGTGCTTTAATGAAGCTAGCCACTTGACTAGTTTCTTCTTCACTTAGAAAACCATTAAAAGTAAAAAAGAAAAAAAGTGAGGGGGGGGGGGCATCTGAGTGGCCAACTCTTGATTTTGGCTCAGGTCATGATCTCAGAGTCCTGGGATGGAGCCCTGGGGCTGGCTCCCTGCTCAGTGAGGAGTCGGCTTGAAGATTCTCTCTCCCTCTCCCTCCACTGCCCCCACATGCACTCTCTCTAAAATAAATAAATAAATCTTTTTTAAAACAGTGGAATGTATTTAAGAAAGAAAAGAGGGACGCCTGGGTGGCTCAGTCGATTGGGTGTCTGCCTTCAGTTCAGGTCATGATCCTGGGATCCCAGGTTGGAGCCCCACATCGGGCTCCTTGCTCAGTGGGGAGCCTGCTTCTCCCTCTGCCTGCCATTCCCCCTGCTTGTTCTTGCACTTGTGCTCATACGCGCGTGCATGCGCTCACTCTCTTTCTCTGACAAACAGATAAATAAGAATCTTAAAAAAAAAAAAAAAGAAAAAGAAAAAAAACCACCAAAAGTATTTTTTAAAGCATCTTTGTATTGTGAGGATAAGAAGTTTTTAAGTACCAAATGAGCTTGTGATTTATTCTTTTTCCATAAAAGTATTTAATCAGCCTGTTACTTTGACAGCTTCTTCCTGGACAGGCAGCCTAAGTTCTGACTGTCTGGATGGGCTTGGAGAGCCTCTATTTGAGTTTTCAAAAGCTCACATCCAATAATAAATGTAACCAATCTCCAAACTGCATTTATAATTAAATAAAAATAATTTGAAATTAACTTAAAACTTCAGGAATACATGGTGGAAAGACTCTGAATTTTAAGACACTAGGGAGCAAATAATTTCCCCAGTCCTACAAGAGGCTTTGTGAAGGTGGTAGACTCTAAAAAGAGCAAGGATAGTGATACATCTATTTGGTGATTTTTTTCTTCCTTCCATCCCACTCTACTTCTGTGAGCCATCTGTGGTAGATTAGATTATTATTCAGCAAATATGCACTCCTTCCCCAGGCATCCCTGAGAGAGAAATATACTCCACTCCAGTGATGTTGGGCTTGGCTCTGAGACTTGCTTTGGCTTCAAGGTGGGTGCAGTCTACTAGCCACCCCATGCCTTTTGGCACAATCATCTGACTTGCTTTGATCAAAGGGATCTTAGCAGATTAGCACAAGCAGACACCTGAACTGTGCTTCTGCAGTTGGACTTACCTTCTTCTACTTCTCCTGTCGCCTTGAGAAGAGCTTACGATGGGTAGTCACTGCCCCTTCAGCCTGGGCCCCAGAATAAAACATGCAAAACAGAACTGCTCTAGCTGATCCATAGTCCTACACCTTGAAGCAAAGCCTTGAGTCAGAACAAACACTCTAAGGCTGGGTTTGGGGGAGGTCTGTTACGTGGAGTTACTGTAATTGTTTTTAAACAGTAATGGTTACATGGGCTCAGAAGATGCAATGAAAATGAAGACTTATAAATCCAGAATCCCTTATCTGAAACCCTTAGGACTAAGTGTGTTTAGAATTCATATTTTTCTCAGATTTTATAAAGGTAATATGATGCAAATACTCTATGTTTTAAAATGCCCTCTCAAGGTCATAGATAGAACCACAAAATCAAACACATTAATAAGTATATAGTGAAACATATAGTCTTAAATTACATTAATAGGTTCGGGTTAGATTTTTCTGTCAAATGAATTATAAAATGCCTTTTGGTTTTTTCAGGGGCTTTTGGATTTCATAATTATAGATATGGGACTATGGTCCTGTATTATCAATATTTGTAGTAATTATAAAGAATCTTTCCCCAAAAAACCTTTACTTTCAATAAGTCTACATGAAAGGTATGATCACTCCCAGTTTGTTTCAAATTTGCTGTGGAAATGGATTGAATACATCTTTAATGAAAACATGACTACTCACATCTAATTAATAAATCACTGGTTATACTCAGCAATGCTTGCATTCTCTCTTTTGCTTTAGATCAATTTAAGGAGCTGTTCAAGGCATTATGAAAACCAAACATTAATGCCCTTTAATCAATCAACACTTACTGGGTTTCTTCTACAAAACCAGACATTGTGATAGGTGGTGGGGATGCTACTAGCAGATAATACTTCTGTTTACTTAAGAAGCTTACTATCTAGAAGAGGAGTCAGACAAGTATATATTTATATTAATTACATGTTGAAATAAAAATATTTTAGATGGGGCGCCTGGGTGGCTCAGTCAGTTAAGCATCTGCCTTTGGCTCAGATCATGATCCTGGGGTCCTGGGATCAAGCCCTGCACAGGGCTGCCTGCTCAGTGGGGAGTCTGCTTCTCCCTCTCCCTCTGTGTGCTCTCTCTCTCACTCTCTCAAATAAAAACTTTTTTAAAAAATGTAAAAAAATATATTTTAGATGTAGGGAGCCTGGGTGGCTCAGTCAGTTGAGCTCTGGACTCCGATCTCAGCTGTCATGATCTCGGGATCGTGGGATTGTGCCCTGCAACTGGGCTCCACACTTGGTGAGGAGTCTGCATATCCTTCTCCCTCTGCTCCTCCCCTTGCCCATGTGCTTTCACTCTAGCTCTCTCAAATAAATAAATAAATCGTTAAAAAATATTTTAGATGTATTGGGTTACATAAATTATATTATTCAAATTAATTTTATCTATCTCCTCCTTTATAAAACTTGTTTATTAAAAAGTTTTAAATTAACACTTGTAGCTCACACAGTTAGTTGTTTTGGGTTTTTTTTAGATTTTATTTATTTGTGAGAGAGAGAAAGCAAGTGCGGGTGCACAAGCAGAGGGAGTGGCAGGCAGGCTCCCCGCTGAGCAAGGAGCTGGACTTGGGACTTGATCCCAGGACCCTAAGATCATGACCTGGGCCCAAGGCAGATGCTTAACCGACTGAGCCACCCATGCATCCCACTCACACAATTTCTGACAGTGCTGCTCTAAATCTTCAGCTCTTTCAGCTATACCAGCCCAGATAGTAAAAATCCCTGACAGCCTTTTCCTTCCCAAAGCTTCCCTTCCTTCCTTAGCCTTTGTGACACTGCACTATGGACGTTCTCCCATCACTCATTCTTCTTAGCTGGTCCCTCTCACCCTTCTTCCACTCCTTCATTATAAGTGGCCTGCCTGGGCCTCTCTGTCCCCTTGCTTTCCTTAGGCATCTCCTCCACTGCTCCAACATCAACTAGTAAGTCTATTTAAATGACTTATATTACAGTTCTTAAATTACAGTTCCAGGTCTGTCCATGAGATATCTTCACCTGCTGGCACTTCAAAAGTGATAACTTCCAAACCACTTCCTCATCTTCCTCTCTAGTTCTTTGCTTCTAACTTCCTTATTTCTGCAATCGTCTCTCCCATTCTTTAAACTTTAAGCCTTCTAGCCAACTCTACACTTTATTCCCTGCTTTTCAATTAGCTGCCATGTACTGTTCACGGTTTTTCTTTCTTTACCTTTTTTTTTAAGATTTTATTTATTTATTTGGGAGAGAGAACGAGCACAAGCGGGGGAGGGGGAGCCTTAGGAAGACAGACAAGCAGACTCCCCACTAAGCAGGAAGCCAATCGCAGGGCTCAATCCCAGGACTCTGGGATCATCACCTGAACTGAAGGCAGACGCTTAACCAACTGAGCCACCCAGGCACCTCAAAAGTTTTTTTCTAAGCCTCTGTCATCACCAAAGATCAAACTCTCATATCTCACCTGAATTATGCAAAAGTCACCTCAATTCTCTCATCCATTCTAGCCCCCACTATCAGACTAATGCGCCTAAAATTCTGACCATAACAGTGCCACTCTTAACACACCTTCCAAATATGCCTAACATCTATCACATGAAGAAGAGGCAGTATTAGAGTTCTTTGACAGGTTTTTCAGAATATATCGTAAAAAATTCTCCCCTATAATCTGCAATATTAGTGGGAAAGGAGGAGCAGAGACAGCCTGGATCTGAGAGAGAAAGAGGACCACACATAAACTACGGTAATAGACAAATGCTGTATTTTCCTGCTAGGGTGATTCTGAGAGATCAACTTCAATCCTCTGGTTCCCCCTAAATGGAAATTTATGCAGCAGTCTAGGACTAGTTGCAGCCATTAACTTAAAATTCAGCAGTAAATCATATCCATTCAGAAGAAAGTATACCCAGAACTGTGGGAACTGTCTACCCAAGGACCAGGAGTAAAAGAATGGAAAACCAGATGATAGATGCCACTTCTACTATCTACTGGGGGGGAGGGGGCAGGAAGAAATTCATGCACTCAATAAATATGATCCTTTTCTCATTGTTAAGGGTTTATTAGATGGCAGTGGGGGGGACTTTAAGTTGGTTGAACTCTGCAAATGAATTGAGAACTGAAATAGGCTTTTGCAGGTGACTGAAATTAGTCAAATGCAACTAGCTCCAATCTACTTTCCTGTTTTATTTTCCTTCATAAGTTATTTTAATGTTCAGAGTGGGTCACTGGTCGCTTGCGATCCAGAGGGCCCCTGTTTGTAATACACCTTCTGATTATGATGCCCTACCCACTTCAACGCCAGGGGTGAAAACCTTTCCACTGTAAAAGATAACTCAAGGGCGCCTGGGTGGCTCAGTCTTTAAGTGTCTGCCTTCGGCTCAGGTCATGATCCCAGGGTCCTGGGATCAAGCCCCGCATCGAGCTCCCTGCTCAGAGGGAAGCCTGCTTCTCCCTCTCCCACTCCCCCTGCTTGTGTTCCCTCTCTCGCTGTGTCTCTGTCAAATAAATAAAATCTTAAAAAAAAAAAAAAAAGTAACTCAAATAACAAGATTCCCTAACCAGATGTGATCTCTACCTGCCTCAAACTTCAGAGAATGTACGAGCTTTACAATGTGCTCTGTCATACAGTCATTATATATGCCAAAGTTTTTTGCATCCTATTCTTATCTCCCGGAGTAAACCCTGAATACTATATTCATCTTGTCCAAAGCAGCCAAACAATGTTTTTAAAATTATTATTAAATTAGTCTCCTACAATAGAAGCAGATTATTTATTTGAAAAGAACCTGAGCGGGAAGAAAACGCAAATATCTAAGACACATGCAAAGCACTTAACATGCCTCGCGACAGTCCCAACCAAGGCAAAAGCATCAGACCCTGTTTTCCGCCTCGAATGTGAGACATAAGGAACTTAGCCCTGAGTGCCACTCACTTCCCCGGACAAGGACACACTCGGGGCATGAGGCGCGTTGTTTCACCAGTTGCTCAACCAGACACAGGGCAAGGCGCTTCCTCTTTCTCCTGCTCCACTCCAGTCAAGACGGTCAATCCCGGCCCACGGCACCTGCGTCCTGAAACGTCTTCGGGAAACCAGCACTTCCGGACCTAGGCTCCGGAGGGTAATCGCTCTTTAACCTGACCGCGCGCTGCGCCTGGAGCCGGAGAAACGGGCCGCCCCTCCTCGTTCCCCACACGGGGTTCCTCGGTCTCTGCTCGGCCGCGCCCCGCTCCTCATCCTCGAGGACACCGGCTGCGCGGCCCGGGCGGCGACAAAGAGCCGGGCCCTGCCCGCGACCGCCCGTGTCCGCACCGGGTGAGGGGCGCCTTCCCCTCTCCCCGAACTCCCCATCACGCACCTACTCTTCCCTTGCCGCCGCCACCGGCCGCTCGCAGGGGAGGCTCCTTCCCGAGCAGCCGCTGTTTTGTTTCCGATGTGAAATCGCGGCCTCTGGAGCTGCCGGCCCAGGCCCCGCCCAAAAGGCTTCGCTGATGTCGTCACTTCCGGTTCTGGCGTCGTTGGCGCTCGGCCGGGGGAGGAGCGGGACCCATCGGCATAGGGGGCGGAACCTAGAGGGAAGAGGGTGGAGCTTCCGGTGGAGCGCGCGGATAGAGGGGCAAACGCTGCGCTCCAGGCGACCCCGGGACTTAGATGAACTCGCCCAGACAGCTAGTGTGAGTCTGAGATTGTCTGGGATTCGAGACTGCTCTTGAGCTGAGGGCCAAAGTTTCTACGTCAACTGGGCCCGGACATCTTATCTAACATTTATCTATTAGTACCTATTTATAATGTTTCTCAATGCGAATCAGCTGCACGACAGTCATGAGGACTAATTAAATTGTAATTACCTGTGCCCTTCACACCCTACCCAATGAATCAAAACTTCTGGTGGGGGGCGGGAACCTGAAAAACTGCATTTTAAACAAACATAGCCTGGGATTCTTAGGCTCCGAGTTTAAGATCGAGTCTTAGATGGTAAGCTTCCAGAGAGCATAAAAATGTATCTTATTTTTGAAATCCCCAAACCAGAGTACAAAATTGCTCAGCAATCATTTAATTTCCGCATCTGCCAGCTTTCCGTCCAAATTGCGGTAAAGACAGTACCAGTAACAAAAGTAGCTCATCTGAAAGCTAAAAGTAAACAACGAATACAATAACGTAAAACCAAAGATGAAGAATGGAGAAATGCTCAAATTCACAGGTAATAGAAAACTGACAATGAAATCGATGATGCATGCATCTGGCCAAATGATATCTTCTATTTCTTTTAAATTCCTCCCCCAAGATAGCTTTTCATATTCCTGCAGCATCAGTCCCTAATCCCCTCCTCTCCCCGCCCGATACATGAACAGATTTAAATAGGTTTTACACACTTCATATTTAAGAACATCAGTAGTTTTGTCCATTAACAGGGAAAAGTTAAGTTGGGGAATGAAAATGTTGACAGCCCCAAAGATACTTTTTAAAGTTCTCATTTCCCCTTCCCTCCTTAAATTTTACAAGGGTAAACATTTTTTTCCTATTTGTTCACTTCATATTACAAGTGCTGAGAACAGTGCCTAGCACATGGAACAGTTCAATACATTTGAGAAAGAAGCATAGCTAAACCCCATCTATTTGTGAACTGGTTCAATCTTTTTTAATGCAATCTGGTAACAGGAGTGGAAAGTCTTAAAATGCTGGTAAACTATTTTTAGACACAATCTCAGTACAAAATACTTGTGCAAAAATGTTCCCAAAGTATTTATAGCAAAAATTGGAAAGCTAAACATCCCACAATAAATGATCGTTCATCCACTTCACAGAATGTCATTAAAATTGTTTATGAAGGTTGTGTTTAATATTCTTAAGTTAAAAAGACCTAAGAGGGCGCCTGGGTGGCACAGTTGGTTAAGCGACTGCCTTCGGCTCAGGTCATGATCCTGGAGTCCCGGGATCGAGTCCCGCATCGGGCTCCCTGCTCGGCAGGGAGTCTGCTTGCTTCTCCCTCTCCCACTCCCCGTTTGTGTTCCCTCTCTCGCTGTCTTTCTCTGTTAAATAAATAAATAAATAAATAAATCTAAGATTTATGCATATGTATAAATACAACTATGTCAAAACAATTCCTGCAAAAAGTAAACAGGTGGGTGCCTAGGTGGCTCAGTTGGTTAAGCGACTGCCTTCGGCTCAGGTCATGATCCTGGAGTCCTGGGATGGAGTCCCACATTGGGCTCCCTGCTCAGCGGGGAGCCTGCTTCTCCCTCTGACCCTCCCCCCTCTCATGTGCTCTATGTCTCTCTCATTCTGTCTGTCTCAAATAAATACATAAAGTCTTAAAAAAAAAAAGTAAACAGGTGATAAAAAAGTGATAAAAAAGCAACCAGTGACTTTTAAGTAACTGGACTACATACAGATAACTTTTTCACAGTTTTTGCTATTTCTTCATCTTCTTAGAAATACACACACCTTTGGGGCATCTGTGGAGCACGCAACTCTTGATCTCCGGGTCATGAGTTTGAGCCCCACGCTAGGTGTAGAGATTACTTAAATAAATCTTTTTTTTTTTTTAAGATTTTATTTATTTTAGAGGGGAGGAGGAGCTGAGGGAATCTCAAGCAGAATCTCAAGCAGAAATTGGAGCACAGAGTCCAAAGCGGGGATTGATCTCAGAACCCTGAGATCATGACCTGAACCAAAATCATGAGTTAGTTGCTTAACCAATTGAGCCACCCAGGCACCCCATAAATAAATCTTAAAATTTTTTTTAAATTTTTAATTAAAATACAAATACCTAGGATTTGCTGAGGAAGAGCCAGCAAAGACAGAGTAGGACAGGGCAAAAGTAATATCCTAGACACCAAACAGCAGATGTCCATGGTGTTAAGAGATAGGGTAGCGCCTCTCACCAGGTCACAGAGTCTCCTTTAGGCCATCAATGGTCATCAGTGGAATGATGATACAAACATTTGAGACTAGAGGCATGTGGAAGGCACATGTAACTATAAGCTCTTTGTGGAATCTCAATAGTGTAGGAGAAAGGAAATAGGATCCAAGGTTAAGTTTTTGTGTTCTTTAACACTTAGTCCAGGCTGAAGAATGAAGATAAGGAAATACTTGAGCAAGGATCAAGAAACTGCAAGTTAGAAACCAGAGCCAGTGGAGTGGGGGAGGTTTTCTAGATAGGATGGATGGAGTTATCATTAACTATAGAAAGCAAAGGTTTAAGATGCATGTCATGGGGCGCCTGGGTGGCTCAGTCATTAAGCGTCTGCCTTCGGCTCAGGTCATGATCCCAGGGTCCTGGGATCGAGCCCCGCATCAGGCTCCCTGCTCCGCGGGAAGCCTGCTTCTCCTCCTCCCACTCCCCCCGCTTGTGTTCCTGCTCTCGCTTTGTCTCTCTCCGTCAAATAAATAAATAAAATCTTAAAAAAAAAAAAAAAAGATGCATGTCATTATACTGGAAAGCCAGAACTGGAAAATATGCCTAATGACATTTTTAAAGTTAAGGTTTTGTTAAATGTGAGACTTGCTGAGGGGGGGAAATCAAAGGGCTTTCACTTATTCAGCGAATATTTTTTCCACAACTACTATACAGCCCTGGAGGTTCAAAAACAATAAAAGCTAGAATGCATGTGGAAAGGAGCTGGAGTTCAGTAAAACAATGAGATATATAGCACTGAAGGTCCAAAATATCTGCAGAGGTGCATTTATATTTTCCCAAAAGCGTTTGGAACTTGGGAGCAGGAATGGAGAAACAAAACAAAATAAATGGTGGCAAAAACCAATAGTAAGTGGTGAAAGATGAAACATGGGAAATCCAGAGTGCCGGACATGTTAGAACTACTTGGGGGAGAGAGGCTGTCAGAGACTAAGGCCAGCACAGTTACTGGTCACTAGTATGTGAAATCAAGACCTGGTCAATCAGGGAACCAAGGCCAGTTATTTACACCATTGATTCCAAGGCAGTGCAACTCAACACTTCTCCCGTAAAAGCAGTTTGCCTTTTTCTTTTTTTAAACTCTACGCCCAACGTGGGGCTTGAACTCACGCCCCCCCCCCCCCCCCGAGACCAAGAGTCACCGGCTCAATCAACTGAGCCAGCCAGGTGCCCCTGCCTTTATTTATACACAATGTCGCTGCCCTGTTTCTTATGGGAATAAAGAATTGAAATATGACAGTATTGTCATCAGAGCTTGGTGCTTGGCCACTATCTTATCAGCTCTCATATCGTTCTTATTCTTTGCAAGGATTATCTCCTTAGACTTGGACCTGATTAAAAGGGTTATCTTGTATTTTTAGCCTTCAGTTCTGTGTTTGTATTTTATTAAATTCTAATTTCCTCCTTAATCAAGAACTTGGGCCCCCCCTTTTTAAAAAATGTGCCTCAATAAAATACTTGAAAATGAAACTTTTATAGCTTTTTCACCTATAGTAACAATCCAATTCTTCCGTAGGGTGTATTTACTAGTATTTTTTAATTGACAGGAAAGAAATGAACCTTCAGAGTTTTTGGATCCTACAATGTAAAGTGTTCACTAGTTTTTCCTTTTGTTATAAAAAAACAAACAGGAAAAATAGTTGTTTAGCACTGTTTTTAAATTCACACCTAATAATTTTTGCTTCAACAAAGATTTATAAAAATGCTTCCTGTGGACTAATTTTATTAACAAGCACTTCCCTCTCCCCTTGGGTTGATAGCAACATCTAGACCAGACCTGTCCAATATAGCTTTCTGAAACCGTATGTTTGTTTTTAAGATTTTTAAGTAATCTCTATACCCAACGTGGGACTTGAACTTACAACCCTGAGATCGAGTCGCATGTTCTACCAACTGAGCCAGCCAGGCGCCCCAATCACAATGATACTCTATAATCTGCAATGTCCATATAGTTTTGCTAGCCACTGGCTATATATGGCTATAGAGCATTTGACCTATATTGTAACAAAAAAACTGATTTTTTAGTCACGTGACTTTCAAACACTTGAAATACCTAGTGTGATTGAAGAACTGAGTTTCAAAATTATTTAACAAACTTAAAACCTTGGGTAGGCACAGATCCGGACCATGAATTAGAATGCTATATACAGGGCTCCAGACACCTATCTGTCATCCCTAGTGCTGTTTTGGGTAAACTATGTGACCTCTAAGTTCCCTTCTACATATTACTACCTCTGCTGAGAATCTTCCTACTGTCCCTTCCCTCTTGACTGTGAAGTTAGCTCATCAAGTTTGATAGTTGGTATAGTACCTTATGTCTATTAGTATTCCTCTCATTCTTTCTCCACCATCATTAGACAGTCAGCTACTAGAGGAATCTTGTCTTCTGTCTATCACTCTACCTACCATTTAACATGAATGCCACACATTAACTGTGTTTCAATGGCTAAATAAAAGTTATACACAAAAACCAGAGGGAATACCGGTCAACAATTCAGCTACCACTCTGGGCATGAGAAACTAGGTCATTAAGTCCAACTACCATGGGATGTGGCACAGTAGGCATACTTGGGAGTGCCATTTAATGAGAACATGACTTGAAAAGAATTTTTACTTTTGCTTATAGAAATTATCTTTCATTCCTGGGCATTTTAGATTGCTATTCCTAATGTGGCCTTCATATGAGACAAGTGATAAAATCAAAGGCAAAGATTCTGTCAAATAAAGATGAAAATGTAAGCACTCATGCAAATAAATTATTTCAATAATTCAACACAATCACACTTCAAAAAATCTACCATTTATCAAAAAATTGTAAGCTTACTTTGGTCTATAGTATGAATGTTACAGTAATAGTTCCTGGGTTTGAAATATATATATTAATTTCCCAGTTTTCTTCCTGACACCTAGACTGACTGTTTCTTTGCCTATTTGGGATTCTTTCTCATACCCTTTATATCCGGAGCATTCAGAGATCAATTTCACCATCTTTTGCTGAGCTAAATACTATTCTCAATTTCGGATTGTTAAAAGGTGGCTGAAATATGACCTGAAAATATCTGTAACCATTTTGACATAAAACCTTTCAGCAGTTTTTGTGTTACAAGTGGAAACAGTTATAGAGCTTATCAGAAAAAGGGTAAATAAGCCTCATATACACACTACTTATTAACATTATAACTTCCTTACTTCATATGTAAGAAGAAAACATAAGTGGTTTAGTTCAATTTGACTCTCAAGCTGTTTCTCCGTTCGTCCACCATATCCAGCCTGATTAGTACCTGAATAGCACTCCACAAAATCATCATTCCCCTCTACTACATACACAAGTGCTATGAGAAGAATCAGAGGAAGTAAAAACAGAGTTCTGTAAGGAGAAAATGCTCTGGACTGGCTGGGAATAAAGCCTAGAATATTAGAGTTGTTCTCAGGCACCTTTTTTGGAAGACTACTTTATGTTGATGAACATATATAATATGCATCTATTTGTCTCAAAAAATGTTTTTCTCTTTATAATCTACTTAAAAAGAAAAGCTGCATTTGTGTAGTCTGTTGGGATAAAATACTAGTCAGAAGTTATTCCACTTTTCTGAAAATCCTCCAGTAGCACCTGGTTTTGCTAATCAAAAGAAATCTGAAGAGGATTTTCACTTTTACGAAAAAAGAAGGCGAAATACAGGAAAATAGCTTGTTTTGCAGCAAGTCCTTATACAAGCAGCACACAGCCCCGTGCACTGAGTGGCGCCAGCAAGTCCCTTATCCCAGGGACTGCACTCAGCGCAAGCCATCACAGCTTTGAACTGGCTCTGAGTATCTGTGCTTTACCTCGATTTATTTTGTGCATCTGTGAGCAAGATATGGTATCAGGTAAATCTGAGAGAGATTATTTTTCCGTGAGGGATTACTCAAACAAAATTTCCATATAAATTAATGGTTATTGCTTCTTTGCTTTATGCCATTTCGGCTTTCAGAACGTTTCACAGGGACACTCGACTTTTGGGATAACATAGGAAACCTGTACTGAGCACATACCTTCAACTGCTAATCAAAGTGGTAGTCAGTGCTCGAATCAGTTAGCATTGGCCTCACCTGGAAGCTGGTCAGTAATGCAAAATTTCCGGCCCCACCCTATCCCTACCAAATCAGTCTACATTTTAACAAGATCCCCCCAGGTGATTCAGGTACACATTAAAGTTTTTAGAAGAACTTCAAACAACTTATCTTTCCTCCTGTAAACAGATGTACATATTTAAAATTATTTCTAAGGTCAAATAAGGAAAAAGCATATTCATTTTCTAACTGCCAGATCAAGAATGATTCTCAAGGGCCACCTGGGTGGCTCAGTCAGTTAACTGGGCTGAAGTCCTGATCTCAGGGTCGTGGGATGGAGCCCCAAGCTCAGCAGGGTGTCTAATTCTCCCTCTCCTTCTGCCCCTCCCCCTGCTCCTGCTCTTGCTCTCAAATAAATAAAATCTTAGGGAGAAAAAAAAAAGGCAATGATTCTCAAGACTTTGATATAATTTTTTAACAACTTGAATGGGCAATACAGATTAAGATTTCCAAACTGAAATTAATCTATGGGCAAACGGTAAAGACAACCCAGAAAGCTCAAGCAATTTATTGGAAATGTTCTTATGTGTATTCTCCCAGACATTAGAATATGCCAGTTTATACATGTCCAGTTCTTTATATGCAAATCTGAAAAACAAGAAACTTGAAAACCTTAAAATTTTAAGCTTGGTAGCAAAACCCGTCTTAAGCTGATATGAAACTATTATAAATGGTCTTTAACCCAGGGGCTCTGATGACTCCTGTTCTGCTGCAAAAGTTAATGTAGGAATTTGAGATGTGGACACAAACCTCACTGTAGGTGTGATGCAGTATATGGTATATGCCCTCAAGACTTCCAGATAAGGGCCCTTTAAGATAAATAAAAGAGCTGGAGAAGACAAAAGCAAGGGAAATTAAATCTACCTGAATAAACCTTCATGCTAATGTTGGGTAAATAAAAACCTAATATGGTGCCTTAGAAGCATTAATGAAGTAAGAGAAAACAGAGGAATAATAAACTGCTTGAACAACATGTGAAGCTTGGACGGGGGGTAGGGGAGAAGGCCGGGGGTGTCAATTTGAGAAAAGGCTAGTAAATAAACTCACAGTTGGCAAGGAGCATGAACTTTCTGTTTTCCCGAGGCCAGAACTTAAAAATGATAGAATACTAAAAGGGGGTATTCTCCACAAATGTATGATTAACCCAAAGTAAGTAAATGGTCTTTTTTGACCTTCATTACAATACTCATAAAAATCAAGTCCATCAAAAATCCAGCCTATATTTTCACGTTATGTTTCTAGTATGCACTGCACAATTACAACATGATATCATTTATTTAACAAGACTCTGAAAGAATGGGTCCCCAAGATCAAATATATACAGTTTTAATATAGGAAATATTTACATAATGGAACCACATCATGGTCCAATGTTAAGAACAGTGTTTCAAATTCCTTTTAAGATGTAAAAAAAAATCTGTAACTCAAGCTCAGTTATGCTTTTTAACAACCCCCCCCTCCAAAACTTTGTCTTTCTTTTAAATAAATACTCAGAGATGAGAATAACTGCACCTAATTTGTGTTAAGAACTGTCTAAAACCTGTTACATTTTCAGGTAATTTTGCTCCCTGGTGAAGTTCTGTTCTACAATAAAGCAAGCCCCATGTATGTCTCTAAGACATCAGTATATTTTTAAACATTGATGAGCAGAGGTGAAAGAGGTGTATGCGTACATATAAACCCTTTAAAAACAAAAGTGAAAACAAAAAATTAGTGGTAACAGCCTTAAATGATTTACTTTATCCTTAAAAATAAGATGTAAACTGCAAATTGCCATCTGAATTCCTACTGTATTTTTTCAAATTTTCCAAGTCTGTATTGCCTAATTTTACTTTTTAAAATGATTTTTTTCATTTATGCTTTTCAGATTAAGGTTTTTCTTTTTAAACAAAAGAGTACACCAAAATAAAGCTAAGGACCAATTAGTGCAAAAATGCATCAAATAAAGCACTCCAGAGTCTAAGGATCTGCCTCATTTCTGAACAATGAAATTAATGGGAAAACCATTATGATTCACACTCCCTTAAAAAAGAGAGGCTGAAGCAGCCAGCTATCAACAGGAAAGCCCCATTCCATTCACCAGACTGTTGCTTGCCACAAGAGAATACCATGCTCTGGGAGACTAATAACCTAATTATCCCAGACATTTGGATTGGCACAATACCATATTTCCTTTACAATTCTACTCTTCAATAAGGAAATGTTTAAGGGAGCCCTCCAAAGAATATTAGGTAAAAGACATTTATACATACATTCACACGAACACATTCATACAGAGATACAGTGGGAATGGACTGTCTGCTAATCTGAGCACTCTAATTTTAAATTCCATGCCTTCAGGAGGGCTTGTCATTTTTGATCAAGGGGTGGGAAGGGTAATAGGTATGATGGGTATTCTTTCAATTAAAATCATTCATGTAGGTTCCTGTACAGTACAGTTCAACATTAAGTGCAATTCTGCAAAAGAATTGGGGAGTCATTTTAATATTTACAAGAAATAAATCAGCAGAACAAGATTATATCAGATAGGCTGTGTACAGTAGCTGCGGCTTATAAAACATACCAGTAATCTGTACCTGGTGAGTATAAAGAGAACCAAGGCAGGATTCAGATGTCTTTACAACCAAGGGAGTACACAGGGCATCAACAAATTAGAGGACAAAAAAATTCACATTTTCTACATTAAAAAAAAATTACAGATCTCACAAATGTCTTTGAAGACAAAGAAAAAGCCAAAGTCCTCTGAAGGGTGGGAAAGAAGAAGAAAATTGAAACAGAACTCTAAATGTAAAAAGAGTTTTACTTCACAAGACCAATTTTCTTGGCTTCTGTTTCATATATCAATAATCTCCACATTTTGACTATAAAAACTTCTGCTTCTTCATCAAGTACCTAGAAAAGAAAAAGAAAAAACTCAAAAAAAACCCCAGTAACACATGTAAGATAAGCAATCATCAGCATCTCCCAACAGTGACTAGTATTTTATTTTATTTTTTTTTATTGTTGTTAAAGGTTTTATTTATTTGTCAGGGAGAGAGACAGAGCCCAAGCAGAGGGAGCGGCAGGCAGAGGGAGAAGCAGGCTCCCCACTGAGCAAGGAGCCTGATGCGGGACTTGATCCCAGGACCCCAGGATCATGACCTGAGCTGAAGGCAGATGCTTAACTGACTGAGCCACCTAGGCGTCCCGTGACTGGCATTTTAAAAGGCTTTATACATTGACAAGCATTTACTTTCAATAAAACGACCTGAAATAAATTGGTCTAGTGTGATAAATATATTTAGTAAATATAAATTACAAAAAAGGGTGCGGGGGGGGAGAATGCTTTCAGCAAAATTCCATGGCTTACCAAATACTGACACCGTAATACTAAACTATTTCCTAAAGAAAGCATGTTTGTTATAAAAAACATAGTAATTCAGGCAGAACTAGTTATATAACCGAGTATCTTATCTACCCCCAAAACAGCCTTAAAATCATAACACTTATCAAGTCCTTATTATGTATGTGACATTGAATTAAATATTAAACGAGAACATAGGTAGGGGCGCCTGGGTGGCCCAGTTGTTAAGCGTCTGCCTTTGGCTCAAGGTCATGATCCCAGGGTCCTGGGATCGAGCCCCACATCGGGCTCCCTGCTCAGCGGGAAGCCCGCTTCTCCCTCTCCCGCTCCCCTTGCTTGTGTTCCCTCTCTCGCTGTGCCTCTCTCTGTCAAATAAATAAATAAATCTTTAAAAAAACTAAAAAATAAAATGAGAATATATGTAAAGCATTTAATATTGCATCTAGGATATGGTAAACAGAGTACGTGAACACTATCATCACCAAAAAGGACACAAGAGTACTGAATAAATAAATGGTCTTCTCCCCTTGGGAAATTGATAAATCAAATTATCTTCCTATCTACTTATGAGGGAGGGGCATTATATCGACCCCCTACTCCTGCCCTCACCCTACATGCAAATTTGGGCCTCTATACCAGGGTTACTTACAGTGAGGTAAAATGGAACAGCATGTTTCCTCCTACAGGAGGCAGCTATGACTGAGCTCCAGGGTATCGCTGCCATGATGGAATGTGGCCTAATGTTGCCAGGTGTCTGGAGCAGCAGTTTAAGTTAGGAGGTAAGCAAACCAGGGGCGCATGGGTAGCTCAATCAATCAGTTAAGCATCTGCTTTTGGCTCAGGTCATGATCCCAGGGTCCTGGGATCGAGTCCCACATCGGGCTCCCTGCTCGGCAGGAAGCCTGCTTCTCCCTCTCCCATTCCCCCGCTTGTGTTCCTGCTCTCGCTATCTCTCTCTCTGTCAAATAAATAAATAAAATCTTTAAAAAAGATTTCATCTGAGGCTCAGCATTATGAAGTCAACAAACTTTTCACAAATACTTTATCAGAAATTCTAAACAACAGCTGCATCAGCCTGGCTGGGCAGCAGAAAACTAATGTTACCTGGCTTTAGACATCATACAGTGCCTGGACACAAAATATCTCGACCTAGGAGCTCCCTTTGTTTAGGTACCCCACTATGCCCCTCCCTGACAACTGCAGTGGGAAATGCAAGCTCTCCAGGGCACCTGTCATCTTACAACATGCTCGACGTTTCTTCCCCCCTGACTCATATTCCCTCTGCTGTCTTCCCATTCTGCCCTTCATTACTCTTTATACTAACCACCCTCAACTTCTTTAGTTTTTTTTCATCTATTTACCTGAACTGAAAACTTGTGTCCCTGAAAGACCCTGAGACACTCCTGTAGCTTACTCAGGAAGTTCCTTACTTTCAAAGCTTTAATCTCACAGGAGAGGGGAAGCTGCTGGATCCTTCCAGTTTCTCTTTGTGAACAGTATCTCCATTAAGATTCACGAGATCTCATTACACTACCCTTCCACTCCAACAGCAGCTATCTAGCAAACACCTAGTCTTCCACCCACAATAGATGAGCACAACAGAAGTTTCAATTTCTATGTGTATGACCCAAGTGGAAAGTTCACTTATAGTCTAATGACATCAGCTCTACCCCAGAAACTCTCTCCCATGGCCACATATGCACCTCACCATCGTCTGGACCAATCCACCACTTGTTCTTAAACGTTCTACTCTCTCACTATATAACCACTCTTTTCAACACACCTCCCACAGCTTTGGTGGAACAACCAGCCCGTTTCACATAACCACCAGCTCTATTCCGATGTTATCACCTTCTCTTCCTAGCTTGGAGTTCACAGTCCACTCAATCACTCTCACCTCTAGAGCCAATTCTCTCCCTCCTTCCTTTTCTCACAAAATCACATTAGATAAATGTAACCACTGACTCGACTCTAATATCCAAATTAAATGCAAGTGGGGATTTGATGTTTACTGCTGACCAATGGATACCTGTCCAAGTGACAAAGTTATACAAGTCTCAAGTCTCAGTTTAGATGGTAACTCTTGTGATTCTCTTCCTAACTGCCGTCTGTACCATCAGATGCTCCATCTCCTCTGCCCCCCACATCTTTTTTACATATCCCCATGATTGCAAGTATATTACAGTATCAGTATTAGTATACCTGTCTCCCTGTTACTTCTTTAAGGACAGATGTTCCACCTTTTCATGCTTCTAGCACCATGTTCAACCCAGTTAGCACTTAATAAATGTTTTCTAAATGTATGAATAGATCCAGGATTTGTATTTATACATACAAACACCAAAGGTGGGGGAAGGAAAAAGTGTTAGTGTTGTCTAAGGACATCTTGATGTGAGTGCTTTTAACCTCTTTTAGTGCAGATTCACATTTTAATTGGGGCTTCTAAAAAGAAAGATTCTGGAACCAACACAGGTAAAAAATTAACCAAAAACAGAAGTTTCATTTGTTTACAGATATTAATTAGAATATTAACAACAGTAAATTTCTGACTTACCATGGCAACGTCATCTAAAATGCTCTGAGGTGAACTATGAGCCATAACCTAAAAGAAACACGTAACTGTCATTTTAAAAATAAATAAAAAATTAGCATTATAGTCAAAAATTTTTAAAGTACCCTCAAACTAATATGGGAATTTCTTGTGGCTGAAGAAACATTCTATAAATTTAATTCCCAGAATCCTACTCTCTTCAATGGAAGTTTATGACAACCTAGGATCTTAATCACTATACTATGTGTTCTAATTCAAATCCAGAGTTACAAATTCCAATGCTACAATAATTACAAGTGGAAAGGGCAGCCTAATTTTGCTATTCCTAATGCTAAAAGAGCAGTAATGGTGGAAAAATAAGCATTTCCTTAAAATGCAATTATTCCTTTACAGATATACAATGTTTCTACTATAACTATCTTATTAAAGATAAGACTTTGCCTTCAGGAGACAATGGAAGGATGTGGTACACCCTGGTGGTTAAGAGCACTTAGCGCTTATTACAGGACTATGGTCAAGACAATCTCCCCATGACCTCAATTTCTACATATATAAAATGGGGATAATAGCAGTAATTATACTTGCTAAGGTTGTTGGGAGGTTTAAAGAACATAACATTCTATAAAATGCTTAACACAGTACCTGCCAAGAACAAAGCCTGGCCCACAGCAAATTAATCAGTAAAAACAACTATTATTATGCTATGAAGGAAACTATTTTGCTCCTCTTCCAAAGGATGGATGACTGACAAATTCATGAAATAAGCTATCAGCTGTCTCCACAAATACCCCCTCAACTGTACTTCAGCAGCATTCTAACCATTAAGACATGGGGGTGGCAATACATTCCCAGGGGCAGAGAGAGCGCAAACTTGGCAGCAGTCAATGAATCTGTCCTCCTTGACCCTCTGAAATGAAAGCATATGGCGTAGGGGTCTGAAATAAAGTGGAGGGGTTAAGTGGCCATGAAATCTCTTAATAACTGAAACTAAACTATCATAGACTTGGCTTTGCAAGATTTTTTATTTTAGAAAGTGTCTTAATATTTTAAAATATAAAACAAATGTTGGGGATCAGGGCACCTGGGTGGCTCAGCCGTTAAGCCTCTGCCTTCGGCTCAGGTCATGATCCCAGGGTCCTGGGATCGAGCCCCGCATCGGGATCCCTGCTCCGCAGGAAGCCTGCTTCTCCCTCTCCCACTCCCCCTGCTTGTGTTCCCTCTCTCGCTGTCTCTCTGTCAAATAAATAAATAAAATCTTTAAAAAAAAAAGATTTTATTTATTTATTTGACAGAAAGAGACACAACAAGGGAGGGAACACAAGCAGGGGGAGTGGGAGAGAGGGAGAAGCAGGCTTCCCTCTGAGCAGGGATCCCGATGCGGGGCTCGATCCCAGGACCCTGGGATCATGACCTGAGCCGAAGGCAGAGGCTTAACGGCTGAGCCACCCAGGCGCCCCAAATAAAATCTTAAAAAAAAAAAAGTTGGGGATGAAGGGAGTAAAAGACTAACCTTAGAACAAACAAAATCAACTAATGTAGCTTCTTCTTCACCTATGTATTCTATAATTTTCTTATTAATCCATGGTCTAATCCGTCGTTCCATCAATATCTGCAAAATAAAGCATGGTTATTAAATTAAATAACTTTTTATTATATTTACTACAAAGTCTATAGCCTCATAATTTTTCTTAAAACTAAAATATAGTATGCTCTCATTTACAAGTTGAACAAAGACAGGTATGTATCAAGATACAATTATTTGCTTCTAACTGATGAAGACTTCAAGTACCACCAAGAATTTCCCCAATCATTTACCTAAATTCCTTGGCAGGTCAAGATGCCAGCCACATTATCATCTCTACTTGTCATTAATAGAATCAGCTGACTTTGTATGCTATACTCAAACCCACTTCCAATAAAAATGATGAAATACAATGTGCTACTCACAGAATCCACAATAGACCAATCCAAGGGATAAGCAAAGAGCTCAGGTTTGGCTGTAGGAATTTTCTCAATGAGACTCTTAATGTGTTTGCGCTTTTCTTCAGTGTTTACAGTGCCTTTGGCAGCATTTTTATCATCTTCACCATAATCCAAGGGAACCAGTTTCCTTTTTCGGGGTACATCATCACTGTCTTCGTCCTCAAATTTGTTAAAGACACTATCTACGGGGAGTTTCTTTCTCTTCACAGAATTAGGTTGACCAGGACTATTGGAAGCACCTATAGTAAAAATCCTGTATTAGCATGATGACTTAATTTTCAAATGTTAATTACATTTCACAACCCACCATCCCTCAAGAGCAGTGCATAATGTACTTCCACAAATCTCAGAGAAAGATCCCAACTGTAAAAAATAACTCACTACTCACAAGTGCTAGAAAATTTAACTTTTCACTTCTTCTCAGAACTTGAGGCAGCTGCGGATATAGGAGCACTAGTAGAACTACGAAAACAATCGTGAGCTATAAAGGCATTTTTGAGTATTTTTCTATCTACCTACCAAGCAGCACATATTTATTTTTTCCTTAAGGCAAAATTTAAGTATATATAGGGGATTAAAATAAAGGAAAGAAGGAAGAAAATGCTAACATACCCAGTTTAAGACTTAGTCCTATTTTTGGCCTATGTTCCTCCGGTTGTTGTTGATCTGGTGAATTTTCATGAGGAATAATAATACCACATGGAGACTCATCCCCAGGAGTGTTGGGGGTTGCATTGCCACTGGCAGAGGAAACAGATGGGGCAGAACTGATGGGCCTCAGAGTTGGTTTGAGACAGGGCTTTTGCTCCGGCTCTTCCTCCTCTTCCATGGGTTCCTCTCGTTTTTCTTCTTTTTCTTGCTTTTCTTCTTCTTCTTCCTCTGATTCAGGTTCTTGCTTTATTTGTGGTTGTCTGCGCCTTTCAGCCTCTTGTTCCATCTAACACCAAAAAATAATGTGACTAACAGACCACAACTATACTCTACTCAACGAACTTTCTGTTTTCCATTATCTTTCATAAAACCTCTATTTTTCATTAGGAATACTGAAACACTGCTTGCTTCTATAATCAGAAAGCTGAGTAGGTCTACAGAATATATTAGGTACTCTGCAAAATGTTTTCTTATATTTTTAACATTTACATATAAAATTATTTAAACTCTTCAGATATAACAAAGGCAAATACATAATAGGTGGCTAATTTAAAAGGAAAAGGTATGTTTTTTTAATTTTTATTGAAATTATAATCCAAAGTTTTATTTTGTTTTAATTTTAAAGATTTTATTTGAGAGAGAAAGAAAGAGAGAGCATGAGCAGGGAGGAAGGGCAGAGGGAGAGGGAGAAGCAGGCTCCCCATGCAGCAGCAGGGTTCGATCCCAGGACCCTGTAATCATGGCCTGAGCTGAAGGTAGATGATTAACTGACTGAGCCACCTAGGCGCCCCCCAAAAGTTTATTTTAGAACAGCACAGACAACTGCCTAAGAGGCAACTCAAATCCTCAGCTTGGTCATCAACAATTATTTGTACTGTGGCACCTGGCTGGCTCAGCCAGTAGAGCATGCAACTCTCGATCTCAGGGCTGTGAATTCGAGCCCCACGGTGAATGCAGCGATTACTTAAAAATAAAATCTTTACACAATTATTTGGTCTTTCTAGGTCATGGCTAAGTATGGTAGTCACTTTTGTATTCATGAATTGGGAAAGAAAGAAAGAGAGGGGAAAAAATTTTTGGAGTCAAAAGTCTATACCAAAATGAACTCTCCCTGAAATCATGAAAGATTAAACAACAACAACAACAAAATAACCAATAAGAGCATTATAAAAACTTGAGTAAATTTCATCAATAATTTTTCTGAGCATGAAACAAAAAAAATATAACAAAAAGATCCTGGGGGCTCCTGGCTGGCTCAGTCGATTAAGTGTCTGACTTAGGCTCAGGTCCTGATCTCAGGATCCTGGAATTGAGCCCCATGCTCAACAGGGAGTCTGCTTCTCCCTCTCCCTACCGCTCATGCTCGCTCTCTCAAATAAATAAATAAAATCTTAAAAAAAGATCCTGAACTACATAACAATTAAAAGTTGGTGCATGACATGACTTAACCCCATCTAACTATCAATTCACAAAGTAGTACAATGACCATTAAACAAACTGTAAGGCATTCAAACCAACTGGTAGAGAATTAAAACATAAAAACACACCCAACCTAAATGTTACAATGGTAAGGATTTAAAAGACCAACAATATGCCATAATGGTCAAGGTATGAAAACAGACATAAAGCTATAAACTGGCAATATTCTGAGTGAAAGATTAAAAACCCGAATTAAAAGCACATTAGAAAAGAGCATGTAAATTATAATCCCACTTATAAAATTTATGTGAGGAGATTACATAAACATATGCCTGTGTGATGACATTTTAAAAACCACAAATCTAGGGGCACCTGGGTGGCTCAGTCAGTTAACGATCTGTGTTTGGCTCAGGTCATGATCTCAGGGTCCTGGGATTGAGCCCCGCATCAGGCTCCCTGCTCTGCGAGAAGCCTGCTTCTCCCTCTCCCACTCCCACTGCTTGTGTTCCCTCTCTCGCTGTTTCTCTCTCAAATAAATAAATAAAATCTTTAAAAAACCCCCCACAAATCTATGATTGTACCAGGCTGATAAGAAAGCAGATGGTTTTTAATTTCTTCACTATTGTGTCGCATGTTGTCTGAACCTTCTATTTACTCATGTAAGTACTTATTCTATCAACAGGAAAAAAAACACAATTTCATTTTGAAAAATAAAAGGGGCATGTTAAGAACACATGGTTTCTGATGACAAACAGGATATGAGATTTTTTCAAGTTGATATAAAGAATTTACAATATTATTAGATTCATGATATATTAAGAACTAAAAATTTTCTAAAATGACATTCTCCTCTTAAAGAATGGGGTATGCTATGTTCTATGGCAAAGTCTTTTCCTTTTTTTAAATGGCATGCTGTTCATGAAAACATCTTTAATTTATTTAGGAAATAAAAAGATTTAGGGTGGCAGTGAGAAGGAACTAAAACCCCAAGTCATGAAATGTGAGAACACATTATGGGAAGGACAGGTTTCTAGAAAAGTTTTATTAGATGACATTCATTTAACTTAGGTAATATTTCACAGAAATAAAGGAATTAGACACAGGAAGGTGTTTAGAATAATTAAAGCTGTAAATCAACTAACACTGATGGTCTGCATAATAAAATAAAGAAAAAATACTAATATAATCCCCCCAAACAGCAAGATCCATGGAGCATAAACTGCATTTCCCTTATGAGAACATTGTTGTGGATGTTAGGGTAACTCACCCTTTGGAGCTCTGCATCTGGATCTGGGTGCCCTTCAGCCAGAAGGCGCTGCCTGATTTCCTCTAGCTCTTCCTTCTCTCTCTTCCTATCCCGTTCATCAGCTTCCATTTCCTTTTCCCTATCACGCAACCTTTTCTGAAGAGCGCTTCCTCTGCAAAAGTAAATCATAACAGGCCTTGATACGCAGAGATCAACTATTACAACACATAATGTCTCCAAAAGTACCTTCTTTCAATACTAAAAAGCTGCATGTTAGGAAAATGAAAAATGTCTTACTGTTTTTGTATCTGCAGAACACCCAAGACAGTGTGCTCTCCACACATAAACAGTTTAATAAGGAAGCATGGTCTTGTCATTTATCACCATGCCTCATTCTCAAGTCATTCTAAGTGTCTAAAACAAGCAGAAAACAGTTTTCTGACGAAAGAAAGCTCTCATTTTGTACTCATTCCACAGGGAAAGCCCAACACACAATTTGTTTTCTTGGATGCTGAGTTGTGAAAAACTACTACAAGTGGTAGTAATACCACTAAGAACAGTCCTCTATCTTCAATTTAAATCAATTCTTTCCCTTATGGAAAAAATCCTTGAAGGAAGTAGTGCAGAATCAACAGAAAGCAGAGATTCTCTCTAGCTAGCAGTATATTACATCTCAGAATGCTGAAATTATGTACTACTACTGATTTTATGATTCAATAATTTTACTGAACATTTTTTTTTTTCATTTTCTACAAAGTCAAATCCTTGGCATGCTTTTGAAGTTGCTAATTCCAATGTTTTAATTATGGGGTACGGTATATTAAAATGATATACTAAATGCCTTCACTACATGCCCTGGATCCTATCAGATACATGAGGTTAAAAAGAAAAATCAAAATACTGTCCTTATCCTCAGAGAAATTACAGTTTGGAATGCAGGAAGCAGAAGCAGCAACAATTTTACCATACTGGCACAGTGCTAGAATGAGAGTATTTTAGAAATCCCATGGGAACAAAGACATGAGGGAAGGCAAACTTTACAACCGTCACTTTACAATAATATATCAACAGGGCAGGGGATGGGATGGCATTGGGTTTGCTTTGTAACATTCTTGAAATCCTTGAATGCAAAAATTTTTAGACCACAGTTATCAAGACTAGTTATAACTTGCTATAAAAACTGGACCTCTATAAAACACATGAAAAAAATTAATCTGTTTTAATACTATGTGGACCACCACCCCACAAAAGATAGAACTGTTGATCCCTTCCCAACAGTTCTCCCCCGCACTCCCAAAAACATCTTATCAAATATGGAGGTGATTACAAGGTAGAATATGAAGATTTTCTTTCTTATTCCACTGAATAAACTTGCACCCTCTGGTAGGGAAAATACAGCTAATAAAATGCTGAAAGTATGAGCTCATTAAAGCAAGGATTCTTTACCTGTAATATTTGGGATCATCTCTATCATCATCATAATCTTCTAAGAATTCTTTTAGTCTTTTAGCTTCTTTTGCCTTTGAGGAAATAAAAGACAAAGTGTGCAAAATTAACATAAAAGTCACGTAGAATACCCCCTCCTTTCTTGGAGATAAATTTTTCTTATCCATACCACTTGAATTTTATAATTATCATGTACTCTGTATATTAAATTTAAATAACATTAGATATATTTTATCTTTTACTCAAAAAACAAGCCAGATTTAGAACTTATCTATGCAACAAAAACCACATAGAGTATTCCTCTCTGGATATAATCTTCAAAGTACAGTAATGAAACCTGAGCAAACCAAGAAACAAAACAAAGTTATTTTATTGAATCTGTTAACTCAACAAAAATACTTTACCTTTCACATTTGTAGATACATTATGCTACAGAAAATAGTTTTTAAGAAATGCAGGACTGAAAATTCAAATCATGTTCATGCATCAGTCTAACTTCAGGTACACAAACCATGAAAGTATAGGACTCTCTTATTTTTGAATTTCAAATATAACTATTGTATTTAATACCACTTACAGCTAACAATTACATACAAATATATAATACACAAAAATACTTATACTCTATATCCTTATCTGCTCTATCAACAACTATTATATCTAGTGTATCTATATACAAAGGAGATGATACGTTTCTAATTACAGTAAAAATTTAGATTACAGTGAAATTTTAATACATTTCAAATTTCAAATGTTACCTCTCTGTAAAGACTTCCCTGATCTAACCATCTACCGTCACCAATTCCCATCCCCAAACAGAATTCTTTCTCTGCACTCCCAAAATACTGTGAACACCCCTTTATCATACCTTAAACATTCACACACACTACAGTAACTACCTCTCTCTCTGAAAATACCACCCACTTGTTTCAAAGTTAGAAGCATTAGTTACTCCTGTATGCCCAGTACCCAGCACAAGCACCAAGGCTGGGATATAATGTACTTGACTCAAATGTGTCAAATGGGGCACGTGGGTGGCTCAGTTGGTTAGGCGACTGCCTTCGGCTCAGGTCATGATCCTGGAGTCCCAGGATCGAGTCCCGCATCGGGCTCCCTGCTCAGCAGGGAGTCTGCTTCTCTCTCTCCCACTCCCCCCTCTTGTGCTCTTTCTCTCTCTCACTCTGTCTCTCAAATAAAATAAAATCTTTTAAAAAAAAAAATGTGTCAAATGAAGGAAAGCAGATTTGTTAAATAGGAATGACAAAACTTATAAGTATTTAAATAAAACACAGGAAGGTGCATGAGATACATACTAAAATATGAACATAAATTACCAGCTTTGAGGAGTAGAAACCTTCACTTTTTACATCATGTACTTCTGTTACTTGAATATTTCAATGTAATAAGTAACTGCTTTTGTAACTGGACTTTTTTAAAGCTCTCAAGCAAAAAAATAATAGGAAAATTTTCTCTAAAAAGACAGATTTCTGATTTACTTGTAAAAAGCAGGACCACTTCAAATCTATCCCACCATGTTGTTCATGGCAAACAGCTCTTCTAAATAATCATTTCTCACTATATTATTCTCTTCCTATTTTCTAACATAGGGATGAAAAAGAAATTCTAGAATGGGAATTGAAATTACTGTCAATAATTCTAGCATTATGGATATATACAGAAAACCCATACTATCTAACTAGTTTCTACATGCACCCTCTTTTGGTTACTTACAAAAACTCCCTCTAGGTCTCATGTTCAAAAGCTACTTGAAGATTCCTAACTTCAGTGAAGTTTTTGGAAGAATAATCTCCAAACTGGAGATAAAGAAACTTTCACGAAATTCTGGCAAAGACAGAACACATGGAACATACTACTCAAGCAAATACTATGACAGAATTTTTTTGTCATTCTTCTTAGTAACAACCTATGCCAATGGTTTCCCTATTATAGTTCATCAAACAGTGTAAATGCAAAAAATGTCATGTACTTAAAAGATAGCATGAGGAAAAACTATAATTCATATGTTATATACTGAAGACAATTGTGATTCATAAAAACAGGTCTTTACGCTGTATGTTAATTAAGTGGAATTTAAATAAAAACATGAAAAACAAAAAACAAAGAGGTCTTCTCATGACACTATTCCCTTCATCCACATGTGCCACACCAATACAGAACAGTATCTATCAATATCTACCAATGCCTCTTCAAAATCAACAGGTTATAAACTCTTAATTAAGAATGTTTTATAAATTCTCATTTTATATATATTATCCTATGGCAGACTTACTTCAACGGTATGCCAAAAGATAATTTTGTTTATAGGCAGCAAAAATGTGAAAATTAAAGAGTAAAAGAGATTTTGGTGGACTGGAATTGTCTGAAGATTACTTGAAATACATAAAAATTAAATTACCTAGGGTCGCCTGGGTGGCTTAAACAGCTGGGTGTCCCAACACTTGATTTCAGCTCAGGTGGCGATCTTAGGATCATGAGATGGAGCCTCACTGGGTATGGAACCTGCTTGGGATTCTCTCTCTCCCTCTTTCTTTTGCCCCTCCGCCCCCAAATTAAATTGTCTATACTGAGAGCTCGTACATTTTAATGACAAAGTTACTTCTTTTTTTTTTTTTAAGTTTATTTATTTATTTATTTGAGAGAGAGAGAATGAGAGACATAGAACACGAGAAGGAAGAGGGCAGAGGGAGAAGCAGAACCCCTGCCGAGCAGGGAGCCTGATGCGGGACTCGATCCCGGGACTCCAGGATCATGACCTGAGCCGAAGGCAGTCGCTTAACCAACTGAGCCACCCAGGCGCCCTGACAAAGTTACTTCTAATCTAGTTAATGGTCAAGAATTTGACCTGATTTTTATCTGAAAAATCACTAATTTGTAACCTAGAATATTACCATTTCTCTTCTTCTTTCTTCTTCTCTTTCAGCCTCTTTCTCATACTCCCGGGTTTTCTTCCGTTCTCTGATTTCCCAATTCTTAAGGCGCTAAAAAAGAAATTGTCAAATTTAGTAATACAAATGTATGCAAAGGGCTCTAAAATTTTTTTTTTTTTATAAAGATTTTATTTACTTATTTGACAGAGACACAGAGAGAGAGGGAACACAAGCAGGGGGAGTGGGAGAGGGAGAAGCTGGCCTCCCTCAGAGCAGGGAGCCAGATGCGGGGCTCGATCCCAGGTCCCTGGGATCATGACCCGAGCCAAAGGCAGCCGCTTAACGACTGAGCCACCCAGGCACCCCAAGGGCTCTAAAATTTTTTACTAACCTACTGAATAGCAAGCTTTAAGAATAAAAGCATTCCTCGGGGCATCTGGGTGGCTCAGTTAAGTGCCCAGCTCTTGGTTTCGGCTCAGGTCATGATCTCAGGGTCGTGAGATCGAGTCCCACGTGCTGGGCTCTATGCTCAGCATGGAGTCTGCTGGAGTTCTCTCCCTCACCCTCTCCCTCTGCACACATGGGCGCATGCTCTCTCTCTCAAATAAATAAAATCTTAAAAAATAATGATAATAAAGAATAAAAGCATTTTCTCAATTTACCTCTTGGTAAGCAGCCTCTTTTTCTCGGAGTTTTCTTTCAAGTTTCCTTCGTTCGTAAGCATCTTCTTCATCTTCTTCTCGGTCACGCTTCTTGTCTTTCTCTCTCTCTCGTTCCCGTTCCCTTTCTCGCTCTCTCTCTCGCTCTCGTTCTCTTTCTCGTTCCCGTTCTCTCTCTCTCTCTCTTTCTCGCTCCCGTTCCCTTTCACGATCTCTGCTCTTTTCTCTATATAAACAAAAGATTTTAAAAATCTGTCAGTCTTTGTTTTCCTTTGTAAACCAAGGGAAAAGACGGCAACTTATATTACAAAATAATATACGAACTCATAGGCCGGAATTTAGCATTTGATTTCTGCAGAATTGTAAACTCCTCTATACTTATCAGGATGACACAACGTAATTCTAGTCTCAAATTCTCAATTGCATTTTAAATTCAATGTTAATGCTTATCAGCATCTCAGAAAACAAACACACCTGGATATAAGAAATATAAAGGACTGACAAACACGTTAAAAGACAGCCTACTTCACTAGTGATCAAGAAATAAAGGTGTTGGCAAAGGTGTGGAGAAAAGACCATTTTGGCATGTTGGATGGATAAATCAGAACTGTATCTACTGGCAAGGAAAAGCTCAAATATTTAATTCAGAATGATAAAACCAAATTGCAGAATATATGTAGTATGATGCCATGGATCTAATTAAATACAAATATATTTATTTGTACACATATAAAACAATACAGTGTTTATGGATTCATATCAATGATAAAAGTATACATACACTGACTATATGTCAAATTCTTGATAATCCTTATCAGGTTACTCAAGAGGATAATGATTATTCCAGGAGAGGAAGAAAAGGAAGGAAAGGAAGGATTTTAATGCCCACTAAAGACTAAGGACACTGGATTTCTAGTTCCAGCAACTGGTGGACTGACTAAAGTGGACCTCCTTTCAGCTACAATCAGGTGAAAATTTGCAACACAGAAATGTATTATCTGAAAACCAGCTTGGGAAAAAAAGGTGAGCTTTTCTTCCTTCCCCACTTCCTTCTTTCATTTTTGCTTTACTCCTTCCTAAGAATTTGAGATGATTCATCAAACAAATTCAATATAACTAAGAAAAAACTTAAAATAAAAACAAGGTAAAATTACTAGGAGTCCTAAATTGAGCGCTAGGAGGTGAGTCGTGGCCATACAGTGGGCTATAGGACCAAGTAAAGACGAGCGGCTAAAAGCAGGGGTGCTAGAGATGATTTCCCAGGATGCAGGACCTCAGTGAAATGGTAAATAGAAAAGATGCCCACCAACCCAGGGAGACAAGAGGGAATCAGGTCTGCCCATAACACTGGGTGGACAGTGGTTGTGTTCTGGGTCTGCGTATAAACTAGCGTCAGATAAAAATTAACCCTGAAGTTGAGAACTGTTACTTGAACCAATGTTTACATGTGTGAGACAGCAAGCCAGGCATGCTCTGTGCCTAAGGAAGTTCTCTCCTCACACAAATGTAAACAGTGTGGAGAGTGCCTAACTGCAGTTCTACTAAAGTGATCAGCAAACAGTAACTTCCACCAAGCCTTACCTTGATCGACTCCGATCCTTATTCCGATCCGAGCTCCTTTCCCGATCGCGGTCCCGGTCTCTCTCTCGGTCCCGGTCACGGTCTCTTTCTTTTGTCCGGTCACGATCCCTATCTCGTTCTCGTTCCCGCTCCCGTTCTTTCTCTTTTTCTCGTTCACGTTCTCTTTCCCTTTCTCGTTCCCGTTCTCGCCTTTCTCGTTCCCTTTCACGCTCCCTCTCTCTTTCTCTCCGTTCTTTCTCAATTTCCTGTCTTTCTTTCTCCTTTTTGCCTTTCTCTTCTTCCAGTTTCTAGAAACCAATAAAAGTACTTTTAGAGTTAACTCTGTAGCTCCAGTATTCAGATATTTCCCGGCGCAATGCCCAATATAAGGAACAAAAACAACCAAACCACTGGCACTTTAATATTAAGTACTTGTGGTTTTACTTGACAAATTAAACTGAAGCAATCACAAGACTAAATAGATTGCGTGCAAACCCATATACTCTACACAGACCAGGAATCTCCAATCTTGGATGCTGGGAGATTGTGTCAAGTGTGGCTGGCCACTCAATGATTATGTAATAACTAAATGACCATGAGGAATGTGGTGATTAGTAGTAATTTCTAGAAATACAATCACTTAGCTAAAATGTAACTTCCCTCATTATGAATTTCTGTAAATCAGTGTGACTACTGATTTACTATTGATACTAAATATAACCCCAAACTTCCCATTACCTACAGGTTACTACTTGAAGATTTCAAAGGGGAGGTGGGGGAGGAGAGTCAGGTCACTGTAATACAACTAAATAATCTTCTACCCTCTGGTTTGCCCACCCTCCAAAAGATAAGCTGAATTCAGCCAACATTTGCCCTATTATCTAAATGGAAACATTTACTCCCACCATTACAAGATGGACAGCCCACTAAATACAAAAAGTTTAAAATCACTCACTTCAAGCAAAAATGTACATAATTGTAATATTCTCATTTCACTTAATTTTAAAAGCAACATATTTATACCCATTACGCCTATAAGAAAATAAAAATATATCAACAGTGATAAATCCATCCTTGGAAGGAACGATTGCATATGAACTTACAGATGCTGTGCTAGGACATGGATCGCCAACACTGGATTAACCTTGCCTACAAGCTATGTTTCTGGGAGGAAGAGCAAGTACATGGTTCACAAATAAACCAAATAACAAAGTCAGACCAAGTTTGAACCCTGACAAGATTACCAGTGTACTACACGGTTTCTACACAAACTCAGAAAAAAAAACAAAAAACAAAAAACAAAACAAAACAAAAAAAAAACCCAAACAGGAAAAACAAAACAAAAACAAAATACATTTATCCCTTTGGTTCCATGTTTAGTGTCACCGAAATGAAATTTAAACTGCAACAATAAATTGTGCATTTTTTTTTGTCTTTTCTCAGTCATGTAAAGCATTTAAAACAACTTTAAAAAGCAATCTTACCTGTTATACTTTTTCTCTTGTTCATGGCTCAGAGAACTGATAGAGGATTATGAGAGAAAAGCTAATGCATGAGAAATCAATATATTCAGCTGCTGTGCCAGTCTGTATCAAAGGAGAATGTAGGCAAAGCCAATACTGAATACACTGAGGTTACAAAGAGAAGAGAAAAGAAATCATAGAAAGAGGACAGAAACTGAAAGCTATTTAAAGGGGCGAATTCTAATTTCTGAAACAGTTCTAATGGACTATAAAAATTTGTATTGTAAAATGAGGCTAGACTATATAAAACTTACCTCAGTGTCATACACTTATAAAGAAATATTTATTTCTGAGATAATAGATACTTACAGACTTATTTTAGCTGTCCCAATAACAATTTCTTTTGTAGAATTTAACTTTTTTACTTTTGCTTATTCACTGTATTACTTATTTCTTAGTAGTGTATACTTCTACTTATGTAAATAATAATTTGTTTCAGAACTCATTTCAAAAGTTTTGTTCTAAGTAAATGAACAAGTGAGTGAATCTGGTCCACACTAAATGCATTTCTAAAAGACTATATATGCGGTAAGTAGATGGACACCTACATACATATGTATATTTTAAGACAAAACTAGAGATAAAGAAAATGAAGTGAGTCTAAAAAGATGTAAGAAAGTAATGAAATAATGAAGAGGAAAGGACAGAAAAAAAAATCATAAATCTTACCTTATTCTCTCTTCAGACTCGTCCGTGCTGTAAATGGACGCCCCCTGCCACGCTGATACCCTGACAGTCCGTGGTTATTTAATAAACTCATACCAAAACATGCAAAGGTTCACTGAGCTCATTTTTTGTTACTAGAGTTTCAAATGTTCCCTTTAACCATACCACCCAACAAAAAGAACTGTTTTTCATTTTCATTTTTATCTTTTTTTAAAGTACATTTTGGAGAAAACATTTCCCCCCCATAGTGAAGTAAGTCTAAGGCAGTCAAAATGCCTGACAGCTTCTCAAACTCTGAAGCACTTATCTTTTGAATTAATTTTTTTAAAACACAATTTTCTCATACTTTACCAATGACGTGACAGGGTTTAACAAATAACAACAAGGGGGTAAACCACACACACAACTGTATACCATTTTCAAGCTTACTCAGACCCTGAATTTGAGTATTGAACCTAACCAAAAGTATTCCTTGAAAATCACTTCCCACAGACTACCTTTTAAACTCAAAATTAATTTGGCAAAATTATATTTGTGCTTTTAGACATACTTAATTCCTGAAAAAGCACTGTGTATGTGAGCTACGGCTGGGCATCTGGATAGTAAGTGTTCAGCAGCAGTGATTCAATGGCACTGTCACCTTGGGATTTTGAAAGCAGTAAGAAAAAGTAAGATTGAATAAAAGAAAAAGTGAACACTTAACATTTCACTGAGTTGAAGATCACTCAGTCTTTAGGGTAAAAACCAGTACCATCTTATCTCTAACATCAAAATACATTTCATGCAGTGTTTGCATTTTACCGTCCATAAGCATCACCTTAAACACCAGCGAACATTCACAGATGCACTGTCATGAGAGAAGCTTTCAATAGGCAAAACTCGTGAGTGGGATTTACTATGCACAAATACCCATTTCCAAGCCAGTTACCCCTTTGCATATTTTTCTGAGGGGGCATCCATAAATATAATAAAAAACAGAAGCTCATACTTACATCCTATTCCTTGTTACTTTCCAAGCTGAGAGTTTCATCTTGCATTAGTCACCATATGATCTCTATCATAATGGTGGGGGTCAATGAATAGATTAGCTTTATGGGAATTTACAGTTCTTCCATGCATCTAAAATTTGGTAAGTCTGGTAACCACTGACCTACTTTTTAAAATCTCCCCCTCTCAACTTAAATCTACACAAATATATATCTTATATTTTAATCTCAGCTCTAAAGAAACGATTTTCGTAAGATTAAGTTAAATAACTGCCCCAAGAAATACACTACAGTGTAGGTTATCCTGGTGCCCCACTGAATCTAATTTAAATCTGACCTTGATGTTTATGTTAAAATCTAAAAATAAAATTAGCTTTTATAAAAGTGAGATGACTGCAGAGTAGTCAGTAACTGAAAAAACTAAGTACAATATGTCCAGGACCACTTTAATATGGTATTGTTCTTCTGTTTCTTTGTCTCTATCTAAATATTAATTAACCTATAAAAAGCACTTAAAATTATTTTCTAATGTAAGGTTGATTTTTTTCTTTTTGTCTGTTTGCTTTGGGTTCTGTAAAAAGTCTAGATTGGTATCAAGTAAAAAAACAAGAATACTACCTTGTGTGTGTCTCTGAATTTGCTGATCTCTCGGGATATCAGATCTCTTTTGTCTTCTTCCATTTCTATAGCATTTATATCCTCCTAAAAAAGACAGGAGGGACAGGAGAGAATGCATTAAAAATTAATCTACATCAATACAAAGATACTAGAATTCAAAGATATTCTGTACCATCTTACAAAAAAGATAGAAGTAAATAAAACAGAATTTATATAGTAAAAAAAACTAGTGATCTAAGTTAAATAGTGAGAAATCAGATGAACAAGAATCACAAGTCTGGCCATTAGCAATAAATAGTTATTGTCAATGCCTATAATGTAAACGAACCTTAGTGATGAGTGGGTAAGGGATCAGTGGGGCCACTGGAAATCTGCGGAAAATCTGCGGAAAAATCCACAAAGATTAAAAAAAGAGCAAGAGTTTTCATTACTCTGCACAACAATTTGCTGTATGTTTATACTGTAAGCAATGTAAGATTTCTGTGACATTTTCTTGATTTCAAATGACTTAATAAAAAAGATTTCACTCACTCTCTTTAACCCCTCCTGTCACCCACCACCTCCTCACCCTCCAACTCCCCCAGGCAACGGAATAAGGAAAGTCTCACACTAGCAGGACTTTTTCCTTCATCCCCTGGAAACAATCATACCAACAAAATTTACCCATAACTCCTGCCATCGAGCAGGATCTCTTTGATCCTCTCCTCCAAACCCATATCAAACAAATATTCTAACTATTTTTTCCTTTCCCATTAATGCCGCAGAGGAAGAACAAGCTCTACAAACCTCAATTACCCTATACCTGATGGACTACCAATTCCCATTCCCAATGACTTGCATTTCACTAGACAGGTTTTTATGACCATATGAGGAAAAACAAGCCAAGTAATAAAAACGTATTTGGCCACAAAGCAAATTGAAGATGGCCTAATAAGGCACTCAAATTCAAAATAAAATGAACCGTAACTACCCAATGATATTAAAAACCATAGTACATGTTTCACAGTACTTTTTCATGGCATATACAATCCACGCACACAACATACTCCCAATATTTTTAAGAGTACTCCCCGGATTTTCCTCTAAATTTATCCAAAAGAAATGAGTGTAAAAAAACAAACATTTTTGGGGCATCTGGGTAGCACAGTCGGTTAAGCACCTGAATCTTGGTTTCAGCTCAGGTCATGATCTCATGGTCGTGAGATCGAGCCCTGCATTGGGCTCCAAGCTCAGTGCGGAGCCTGCTTCAGATTCTCTCTCCCTCTGCCTCTCCTGCTCATGCTCTCTCTCTCTCTCTCAAATAAACAAATAAATCTTAAAAAAATTTTTTTTCTTTTAACCTGGACACCCTACTATTTAATTAGCTTAGGCTGGCAAAGACTGATAATATAATACACTGGGGAGGAGTGTTTCATCTTCTCCTATTCTTTCACCACCCTCCAATTAGAAATACAACTGCATTACTGTCCACAGAGGGAATGAGATGTGGTTTAGAAGAAAAAGGTGGCAAAAATTAAAGAATGGGTGAAAATATTCAGTGAAGGATAGCTGGTGTCCTGGTTGGAGCAGAGATAGTACAATATCAGGGAGTAAGGCAAAAACAAAGCCAGCCCCTTCATGGCCAAAAAAACAAAAACAAAAAGACTTCCTTTGTCCCTTAATATCGGCATCTACTTCATGAGTCCCGGGTTTTTTCCTTATGTAATTTGAATCCAAAGATAAACACAAGTATCCATGCCAGTGCATTTCAAACATATAAAACAAATATTTTGGTGAAAAAAAATTAGTGAGTTACTTGATAAAACATGGTCAAATTAGGCTTAGCAGTTAAACCTTAGTAATTTTCCCCTTGAAAGTTGCAATGCAATGAAAGCACAAGAGTGACACCATAAAAAGTAAACCGTAGAAATGACTACTGTCAGAAATCAGTAACACATACGTCCTCCTTCTTCTCCTTCTTCTTCTTCCTGGGATGAGAGTCAGATTCTTGTGAGGGGGCATTGAGCTCACTGGAGTATTCTCGTATTAAAACTTCAATGGCCCCTTTGATCATCTGATCTCTTCTCTTTGTTTCTTCATCTAAGGCTTCTTCATCATCATTAGTGACAGTTTCTGGCCTCGCATTCTTTAAAAAAAAAAAAAATCAAGGCAAGTTCAGGGAAGTGAAGAGGAAAAAAAATCAAAAAAGAAAATCATTCTAAAACAAGTTAGTACACAAAACAAAACAAACATGTTTTCTCTAAAACATCTGTGCAGTCCTATTAAATGCAGACTTGGTTTTGTTCTTAACTTCACAAAACTAAATTTCATTTCATTTACTGATTTTTCTTAGACACTGATACTTTATCATTTTTTCTTTTTTCCTTTAATAGCTAATACTCTGACCCCTAACCAGTTACAGGGAGATTAAACCACAGTACTAACATACTACACATCTGCCAAGTTTTCAGTTTTTCAGATTGTCTTCCTCAAATACTTCCACAAACTAATGTTTACTAAAATTTTTTTTTAAGATTTTATTTATTTGACAGAGAGAGAGACAGTGAGAGATTCTGGGAAAACAAGCAGGGGGAGTGGGAGAGAGAGAAGCAGGCTCTCCGCCGAGCAGGAAACCCGATGCAGGGCTGGATCCCAGAACCCTGGGATCATGACCTGAGCCATAGGCAGAAGCTTAACGACTGAGCCACCCAGGCGCCCCTAATGTTTACTAAATTAACCAAAACACAGTTATGGGGCGCCTACGTGGCTCAGTCTTTAAGTGTCTACCTTGGCTTAGGTCGTGATCCCAGGGTCCTGGGATCCAGCCCCGAATCAGGCTCCCTGGGGGAGGCTGCTTCTCCCTCTCCCACTCCCCCCTGCTTGTGTTCCCTCTCTTGCTTTGTCTCTGTCAAATAAATAAAAGCTTCTAAAAAAAAAAAAAAAAGTTGAAAACTTCATTATGTGCAAAAAGCAAAATACAACTGTATGTATACTGTGAGAGCCACCATTTAAAATAAACAAAAGTATGTGTAGGTTAAACGAATGAAAAAACACAAGGCAGCTATATACAACAAAACGCAAGCATCAAAAAACAAAAAGGCGGGCGCCTGGGTGGCTCAGTTGGTTGAGCGACTGCCTTCGGCTCAGGTCATGATCCTGGAGTCCCTGGATCGAGTCCCGCATCGGGCTCCCTGCTCGGCGGGGAGTCTGCTTCTCCCTCTGACCCTCCTCCTTCTCATGCTCTCTGTCTCTCATGCTCTCTGTCTCTCATTCTCTCTCTCTCTCAAATAAATAAAATCTTTAAAAAAAAACAAAACAAAAACAAAAAGGCAAGCATCAGACCTGCGCCAGGGACTGAAACAATGACATCTTTTTCCTCCTCTGCTTCCTATAATATGGTAATACCACTTACAAAAACCATATACTTATACACTAAGAAGGAACCAACTCTAAATACTGCACAAATCTTTCTCCCATGACTTGCACATTTAACTTGCACGTTATAAAAAATAACAACACAAAATTCATGCTGTAATGCTTCTCACAAATAAGTAACTATCTGTAGGACTTTATTATTTTTTAAAAGACTAACCTAATTGTATTGACGCAAAAAAAAAATTACTGACTTCTAATGTACCACTATTCTTCTTCCTTTTATCTTAGATTTACTTTAAGGCCCTTGGTTAAGGAATTAATCCAATTCAAACTACACAATTTAGAGAATGACCTCAAAACTGTTACTCTCAACCAGTCTTTTCTTAAAACTAGAAAAGATGGGAAAGTAGGACAAGCAACAAGATAAAGATATGTACAAAAATTTTTGTAATTTAGAACTACACACACACACATCTTAAGACATTTATCAATTTACTTGGTAAACATATGCTGTGTACATTTTCAGATACAAATGAGAACAATGCTCCTCTGCATAAATACTGGCTCTTGGTCACAATGCATGCAACTATTCGAAGTAAGTTCCATACCTTGTGGCTCCTGAATACAACTTAGCAGTGATTTCATATTTCATAATTCATAATTTTATAATTCTGAAAGCTACCTCCAATGGATACTAATTCAACAGGCATTTATTTCTTGATTTGCTCAACAAAATTTTTTTAGTTAAAAAATTTTCTTGGGGGGGTGCCTGGGTGGCTCAGTCGTTAAGCGTCTGCCTTCAGCTCAGGTCATGATCCCAGGGTCCTGGGATTGAGCCCCACATCGGGCTCCCTGCTCTGCGGGAAGCCTGCTTCTCCCTCTCCCACTCCCCCTGCTTGTGTCCCCTTTCTTGCTGTGTCATTGTCAAATAAATAAAATCTTAAAAAAAAAAAAAATTTTCTTGGGGTGCCTGGGTGGCTCAGTCAGTTAAGTGTCTGCCTTCGGCTCAGGCCATGATCTCAGGGTCCTGGGACTGAGCCCTGCATTGGGCTCCCTGCTCAGCGGGGAATCTACTTTTCCCTCTCCCCCTCCCCATCCCCCTCCTCCCCGCTTATGCTCTCTCTGTCAAAGAAGTAAATAAAATCTTTAAAAAAAATTTTTTTTTCTTTTTGAAGTAATCGCTACACCCAACGTGGGCCTCAATCTTACAACCCTGAGATCAAGAGCTGCATGCTCTACTGACTGAGCCAGCCAGGCGCCCCTGGCTCAACAAACTCTTAAGAGCCTACTGTGTGTGCAAGATACTATGCTAGATGCCAAAAATAATTCGATATTGGAAAAAGAAATAACCTTGCCCCTAAGCATTTAGCAAATACGATAAGCAGTTATGCTACAGATAACTTCAAGTCATAATGTATATTATAAAACTAACTACTCTGAGTTCCTTACTTTCTCAAACCTACCTCTTCATCCAGTCTTTTTTTTTCTTAAAGTAGGCTCCACGCTGGGCATAGAGCCCAAAGTGGGGCCTGAACTCACATCCTTGAGATCAAGAGTTGGACATTTAACCAACTGACCTACCCAGGCACCCCTTTATTCAATCTTCTTCTGCCAACTTTCTACCTGGTATCTTGGATAAAGACAAGAAGCTTTACCCAAGGACTGTAAATACCTGTTAAAATTATTTACCAACAACACTGTAAACTGTAATCGTGGTGATGTGTTTTTACTTTAAATCCGTAATATATCCCAAGAAGGTCTTTGTGCAGCTTTAAAATCCCTTCAGTAATACTATGCTTCTCCACAGGTTTTAAATGAAAGAATTAACCTGACACTAACTTGCCACTAAAACTGTAGGTCCTAAGATATACATGGGCCATTCCAACCCACACCCTCAGGTATTGATACCTCAATTCTTTATTATGAAAATATACTTTATGAGAGAGCATCGAATCTGTCTTTCCCATACATGCTAAATTCCTTTCCATGAACCCTCAACATCTCGGTGCTTTTCTAAGCATAAAGACAGAAGTGGGGTGGGGTGCCTGGGTGGCTCAGTCAGTTAAGTGTCTGCCTTCGGCTTAGGTCATGATCCCAGGGTCCTTGGATGGAGCCCTGGTCATCGGGGAGTCTGCTTCTCCTCCTGCCCCTCCCCCATCAACTGTGAACACGTGCGTGAGCTCTAATAAATAAAATCTTTAAAAGCAAACAAAAAAAGATAAAAGTGGGGTTATATAAATCTGAAGGTCTAGTCATTTTAAAGTACTCATAAGCCCCCAAAGTCCCTACCACCACCATCCTAAATCAAATTTAACTGCTTCTCAGCCTTTTGGCTAAGATCAAGTGTAAATTTAAGTATTAATATAGCTAGTCTTAGCTAAATTAGAAATACAGCATTTGGAATTCACACCACCTTCTGATGTACATTTTGAGAAGGAAAGCTTATTAGCCCAAATCTCTTCACCAATTGTTAATGTAAGACAACCAAAAATAATCAGATATATTATAAAAGGAAAAGTTTGTGTTTCTTTTTTAGTCAAAGAGAACTACACAACTACTTGTGTTCTTTCTTCTGGCTGGCAGTCAGGAAAATGCCTGACTCAAGTACCACAAGAGCTCCTGATGTCTCTGCTCACATCATCCATCTTAAGTCACTGTTTTCTAGACTTCTCCCAACACTCAACAATCAAGAAGAAAGAACAATAATACGCTCTCATATTTTACCATCGTGACAAATCTGTCATCTACTCCGCAACAGTTATATTTGCTTAAATTATTTGAAAAAAAAATTTTCATCTGACAGAATTGCTTTTCTTTTTACCAATATTGCTAAGTAAAATGGACACTCCAGCAGACTACGCCATGTCTGTCTTGTGGTTTCAAGTATCTCTGGGCACCACACCAAGTACACCCAGAAGTCAAGTCTGTTAACATTTTAAATTTCATCTAATCTGAAATAATTGTTCTGTTTTTACTGGAGGTAGCTCCAATTCCATTTTTGAAGATACAAACAGATTTAAATTGAGGTTCCTCTCACTAACAGTGATTACAAATTAAATCAAAGTCACACAATTGTGCATTTCCTTATTTACATATATAGTGAAGTCATTTACTTCATGTTCAGAGTACACTATTTGCAACGTTACAAATCAAACCACCTCACCAGGTGATGATTAAACAATGGGGGCGGGGTGAAGACTCCCAGGGAATTATATAAAAACTATGAAGATATTAATTCCATTTAATTCCATGCTTTATTTTAAATAATTCAGTTACCACTGCAAGGAAAATCTGAAAAGTCTTTCAGACAGTTGTTTTTCTGATGTGACAGGCAACATTGCTCATTTGAGATACAATTTATATTACAGAGAAATTGCATTTTATTATTTCTTTACAAAGCTAGATAAGGACAGTAAGATCATCAGTTGAGCAATGTAAATGCAACTGTTACTCAATAAAGGATCATTCCATTCTTGCTATGGGCAAGATACTGTCTTAGGTTCTGTGCAGGTACAAGAGCAAGAGACAGTCTGTGAACTTACTGCCCTTTCTATCTTGTAATCAGATATATGGAACTGAAACAGGGTTCAAGGGGTATGAGAGAGAGACAGATACCAACAATTTATGTTACAAAGCACTGACCTAACAGCAATAAAAACCTGGGAACATAAGTGGGAAGAGAGTAATCAATTCTGCCTGAGAGAAATCGAACGGAGGACTGATGAAGGCTATTTGAGTCAAATACATTATAATTACAACTGTATGGATAGAATTGCAACAGGGAGCTTGGATGGGCAACAAGGACATGAGAGGTCAGCAAAGAATGACGGAAGTTTGTAGCGATACATGACTGACACATGCAGAAGGACTAATGAGAGAAACCACAAAGGTAGACTGAACAAGCCTTGAATGCCATGCTAAGACTTAATACGTGCTTCACACTCTAAGAAATTCAAAATCATTAAGGATACATGAGCAGAGGGTTGAAATAATTATACTTGTTTTAGAAATAGTCTATATAGATGAGAGAAAACAAAATACAGAGAATCAGTTAAAATATTATTAAAAGTACAAGTTAAAAAAAGCTAATTATAGAATACTTAGAACTCAATCCTGTGTTTATGAAAGAAAAACAATCCATATATTCCGATTAAAAACTATATTCATCCGGGTGCTGGGTGGCTCAGTTAAGTGACTGCCTTCGGCTCAGGTCATGATCCTGGAGTCCCAGGATCAAGTCCCACATAGGGCTCCCTGCTCAGCAGGGAGTCTGCTTCTCCCTCTGACCCTCCCCCCTCTCATGTGCTCTCTCTCTCTCTCATTCTCTCTCTCAAATAAATAAATAAAATCTTAAAAAAACAACAACTATATTCATCCATATAGAGAAAAATCTCTGGAAGAATACACAACAAAAACGTCTACAATGGTTCCTAATGGTGATGGGATTACAGGTGGTACTTAATTTCCTCTTTATAGTTTGCTTTATGAGTTTTTTTTACAAAGAATATACAATGTTTTTGTAAAGGAGGGAGGTGTAATACCAAGAAAGCCATTTCTTTTTTTTTTTTTTTTAAGATTTTATTTATTTATTTGGGAGAGAGAGAATGAGAGACAGAGAGCATGAGAGGGAGGAGGGTCAGAGGGAGAAGCAGACTCCCTGCCGAGCAGGGAGCCCGATGCGGGACTCGATCCAGGGACTCCAGGATCATGACCTGAGCCGAAGGCAGTCGCTTAACCAACTGAGCCACCCAGGCGCCCCAAGAAAGCCATTTCTATTTTTAATGATAATGAAAACCTGAAAGGAACGAAAAGGATTTTTTGTTTTTATAGAGACAAGAAAGTAACAATAAACCTACTTTAAATCCATTCAAGCCTGAGATTCCAAAAGGAAATAGGAAATATACCTAGGTTTTAGCTACTTTTTGTTTTGTTGAAAAGGAGTAATGAATACATAAACAACACAACACATAAAAATCTCCTTTATTTTAGCTTCACTTAATATGGCCACCAACCTGAGGAGAGTAATAAGACTTATTTTCATTTATTTTAGAACCTGTGTACTTTTTTTTTTTTAAAGTAGACTCCATGCCCAGCACTGAGCCCAACATGGGGCTTGAACTCACCACCCTGAGCTCAAGACCTGCGCTGAGATCAAGAGTCAGACGCTCAAGTGACCGAGCCACCCAGGCACCCCAGAACTTGTGTACTTCTAAAAGAGAGGGCAACTAATTAAAATTAATGTGTAGGTTGAAATACATTTTGTTGTACTTACTTACAAAGCTGCCTTAATGAATTAGCTCTGTTTGGAATAGTCTGTACCAGTGTTTTCTCTGGCAAGTTAACCTTGTCCAGACTCCCTCACTCACTACCTTCATCCCAACCTGGAATAAGCAAACCAACAGTCATCCACCCACTGTGGGTAGATAAAAGATTTAAAATAACTATAAACTATAAAAATACCCTCCTGCATTTTAGCCACAAGGACATATTATGATGAGGATGATCTTGTGAAGCCCCATAGCAGATTCACTTAGAAGGAGTATTTACACTGAAAGAGCACAGTTGGCCTAGAAAAGGTAACACTATAGAAACATACCCCATCAGGGGCGCCTGGGTGGCTCAGTCGTTAAGCGTCTGCCTTCGGCTCAGGTCATGATCCCCGGGTCCTGGGATCAAGCCCCACATCGGGCTCCCTGCTCCGTGGGAAGCCTGCTTCTCCCTCTCCCACTCCCCCCCTGCTTGTGTTCCCTCTCTCGCTGTGTCTCTGTCAAATAAATAAATAAAATCTTTTAAAAAAATAAATATATAAACATACCCCATTAGAAGCTTTCTTCTTTGCTTTCCATTCATCTAGTTGTGCCTTTGTCTTTGCATCAACTTTAACAAGGAGCTTCTTTTCTCCAATCTGCAGGTCATGCAATAACCTGAGTGCACGGAGGGTAGACTCGGGTTCCTTATACTCACAGAAGCCGAAGGCTAGAAATGGATGTAAAGAATTAGTGAAATATCAATACAGTGATGAAAACAAAATATTTATGGAAAATTAAAATCATTAGAGACCAAATGTTCTAATACCAGGATTATCATGTTGTCACTTCTCCCTTTCCTTCGATTACCCTTGATGATTTTACTTTTAGCACCCTCAAACCACCAAAAGAAAAAAGAAAACAAGAACGGGAAAGAAAAGAACTCTGATCAGGCAAATTGCTACTTATTACAAGTGCTGATAAAATACTGAGCAGAACCACAAATTTCATAATTGAAGTCTTTTAATTATTTCCTGAATTCATTCTATCCAAACCTCCTCAGAGCTACCTACAAATAAGTGACAACAGGCTCTTTAAACCTACCACAAGGACTTTCCTTTTTTTAAATAGGATATTTCTCCTGTTTTTGTTTTTTTTTAAAGATTTATTTATTTTAGAGAGCGTATGGGAGAGAGCGTGCATGCACACAAGCACAGGAGGGGCAGAGGAAGAGAGAAGACACTCTCAGGCCAACACCGCACCCCACCCCTGCCCCTGCTCGGCGAGGAGTCCGACACAGAAATCAAGAGTTGGACGCCTTACCAACTGAGCCACCCAGGCACCCCACAAGCACTTTTCAATTCTGAGAAGTTAAACTACAAATGTACTGACCTTTTTATCCTAATAATAAGTTTATTTTTCTGAATCTGTTTAATTTTAACAGCTAGTCTCACCATTATTACCATGCCTTTAAATCAGAGATATTAAAACATACACTTTAAAGGAGTAAAAATTGGGGGCGCCTGGGTGGCTCAGTCGTTAAGCGTCTGCCTTCGGCTCAGGTCATGATCCCAGGGTCCTGGGATCGAGCCCCGCATCGGGCTCCCTGCTCTGCGGGAAGCCTGCCTCTCCCTCTCCCACTCCCCCTGCTTGTGTTCCCTCTCTCGCTGTGTCTCTCTCTGTCAAATAAATAAAAATAAAAATAATAACGGAGTAAAAATTGAAAATTAAAAAAATGAATCCAAATATGTATAGTTAAGGACACAACCACATAGAGAGGAACTATTCAGAGTGATTTTAAAACAGCAAATTTGACCACAGGTTTTTAGTGCGATATAAGATGGACAAAAGACCTGTCAATAAACAAGAAAATTTCTATTATCACATTGCTGATGATAGTGTTGGTATTAGTAGTCTTAAACTGTTGTACATGAAATGTAAGATGAAGCAAGCCAGTAATTACTTAATAGACTATCATCCCGATGTCCTTGAAACTAAGGATTCTCAGTATGGGAGGGAAAAAAAAGAAGATATATTACAGAAAAGGTTAAATAAAACATCCTGAATGTAAACTAATATGCACTAATATGCGCTGGAAAAATGTAAAGGCAAAGACTAAACAAGTGTTTTATAAAAAATATTTATTTAAGTAATCTCTACACCCAACATGGGGCTCGAACTCACGGCCCCGAGGTCAAGAGTTTCACAGCCCAAGATCAAGACTTGCACGCTCCTGACTGAGCCAGGCTGGCCCTCCAAGACTAAACAAGTCTTATAATGAGTATATCTAATTCCCAGACTGTGATTTTTAAAGCAATTTCCCACTAAAAAAAAAAACAGAGTTCCTTAAAGAAATGGCTGATCCTAAGTATGGGACAGAAAAACTTCTGGATGAGTTTATAAGATTCCAAATCCCAGATAACATTCCAGACAATAAGGTAGCTATCAAAGGCAGTTAGGCTTGTGTCAAAGCCACTGGAAACCCAATTTGCAGAGAAGATGTAAGACAATTTAAGCTTCACTAGCAATAATGACAATTAATTCTTATTAAATATAACAAATTGAACATATTTCAATCCCTAAGTTCAAAATGGTTTTAAAAAAAGTCACTGCTGGGGCACCTGGGTGGCACAGTCAGTTGAGCATCCGACTCGTTTGATCTCAGCTCAGTCTTGACCTCAGGGTCATGAGTTCAAGCCCTGCACTGGGCTCCACGCTGGGCATGGAGCTTACTTTAAAAAAAAAAAAAAAGTTACTGCTAAATGATACTGAGGACATCAACTCATTCTTTTGAAAAATGAAAGAACCACAGCATTTACCCTGTTTTCCTAATACAATTAATTCTAATAAAGAGGATTTGTTCTTCAATGAAAGAATGACAGAATTCTTCAAAATAGACCACCACATTTTGCAACCCTCTAATGAATGAACCAATCCAGGAATAGACAATCAACAGCTGCTACCACAAAAATTTTAAAAATTAAAAAAACAAAACAGTGTCTCATGATGAAGAACAATACCTTTAAAAAATTCATTTTTTTTAAAGATTGTATTTATTTATTTGACAGAAAGATAGACAGTGAAAGAGGGAACACAAGCAGGGGGAGTGGGAGAGGAAGGAGCAGGCTTCCTGACTAGCAGGGAGCCCGACGCAGGGCTCGATCCCAGGACCTTGGGATCATGACCCGAGCCAAAGGCAGAGGCTTAACGACTGAGCCACCCAGGTGCGCTACCTTTAAAAAATTCTTACAAATAAAAAAACAAAAATAACACATGCGAACTCAAATCTGATTGTGTCTCAAGATACAACCAGTTTACATAAAATACAGAGACAGAGAAGCATTGGCACATTATTCTACTGGAGCTGCAATCAGCAAATCTACACTCAAGAAATGCTACTGAGCAATTGAACCAGTTTCTCCCACAAATAATTCCAAGGGAAAAGAGATAGAAGAACTTAAATTATTAAGAGACTTAAAAATATGCCAACCAATTGCAATGTGTGGACTATATATGGATCCTGTATCAACTATTGAAAGAGTTGACATTTGTAACAATTGGACATCAGAAAACTGAATTATGATACTAAGAAAAGGTTAATTTTTGAAGCTTTTATAGCATTTTCAGTATGTTTTTTAAAAAGCTCTTATCTCGGGGGACCTGGGTGGCTCAGTCGTTAAGCGTCTGCCTTCGGCTCAGGTCATGATCCCAGGGTCCTGGGATCAAGCCCCGCATCGGGCTCCCTGCTCTGCGGGAAGCCTGCTTCTCTCTCTCTCCCACTCCCCGCTTGTGTTCCCTCACTCGCTGTGTCTCTGTCAAATAAATAAATAAAATCTTTAAAAAAAAAAAAAAAGCTCTTACCTCTTAGAGATACACGCTAAAATATTTACAGACAAAATGATGGATGCTTGGGATTGCTTAAAAAAAATATGAGGAGGAGGGGCGCCTGGGTGGTTCAGTTGCTTAAGCGACTGCCTTCGGCTCAGGTCATGATCCTGGAGTCCCGGGATCGAGTCCCGCATCGGGCTCCCTGCTCAGCAGGGAGTCTGCTTCTCCCTCTGACCCTCCCCCCTCTCTCATGTGCTCTCTCTCTCCTCTCATCTTCTCTCTCAAATAAATAAATAAAATCTTTAAAAAAATATATATATATAAGGAGGAAATGGACAGAGTACAGGTTAAGCACAACTGGCCATGAGATGATAAATGTTAAAGCTAGGTGACAAGTATGTAGAAATTCATCATATTATTTTAATTTTACATATGCATGAATTTTCCCATAATAAATACTGTTTAAAGAATGCACATCAAACAGGTGCTTTGGGCGCCTGAGTGGCTCAGATGGTTAAATGTCTGCCTTTGGCTCAGGTCATGATCCCAGGGTCCTGGGATCGAGTCCTGCATGGGGCTCCCTGCTGAGCAGGGAGCCTGCTTCTCCCTCTGCCTCTCTCTCTCTCTCTGTCTCTTATGAATAAATAAATAAAATCTTAAAAAAAAAAAAAAAAGGTGCTTTTACCACCAAGAATGAAAAGAACAGTTTGCTTCTAAGACTAACAGGTCATCTGACCATCTGTTCTGCTTTCTTCCTAAGTCCTAATTGTTGAATGTTGATCATATACTCCTGCTCTGCAAAAAAAGGACTTTTCAAAATAACACTATAAAAAAACAGACTAATTTTTCCTCTCCTACCTCTTTCCTGTTAATACTTTTCCACTTTCTAAACTCAACTCAGCTAAATCTTCCCAAATGCCTTTAATCCTATTCCAATCAGAAGGAAGACAAGAGTGCTGACAGAATACTCCCATGGTTAAGGGCAATGAGAGCAAAACATGCAACAAGTGACTTAAGCACACAGATTAAAATTATCTCAGTAAGAAAAATAACCTACCTTGAAGTTTTCCAGATGCACCTTGTACTCTCTTCCAGCTCAAAACCAAACCACATTTCTTAAAAAGAAAAACAAAACAAAAAATGATCATTACCATTTAAGAAAATCACCTAAACAGTACTAAAGAGCACAATTGATATTTCCACCAGGAGAAAGATAAAAGCAAAAAGCAAAAAAAAAAAAAATCATACCAGCTATGAGTCCTTAAAATTCTCTCAATCCCCACATACCTATTATATGAAAGAAATCTATAATATAAATTCTTATTTGCAGAGAATTGACTACCTTTTAGATTTTATTTGGGGGGCGGGGAGATAGCGAAGAGTGGGGAGAAGGGCAAAGGGGGAGGGAGAGGAAGAGGGAGAGAATCCCAAGCAGACTCCACGCTGAGCATGGAGTCCAACTCAGGGCTCGATCTCACAACCCTGAGATTACAACCTGAGCCGAAACCAAGAGTCAGACACTCAACCAACTGAGCCACCCAGGCACCCCTTGACTACCTTTTAATAAATTAGAAATTTTACAGCATTGGGGCACCTGGATGGCTCAGTCTGTTAAGCGTCTGCCTTTGGCTCAGGTCGTGATCCCAGGGTCCTGGGATCGAGCCCCACATTGGGCCCCCTGCTTGGCAGAGAGCCTGCTTCTCCCTCTCCCACTGCTGCTCTGCCCACTTGTGCGATCTCTCTGTGTCAAATAAATAAACAAAATCTTAAAAAAAAAAAAAAAAAAAAATTTTTACAGCATTATTTATCCTACTCGGAATGTATACATAAAAAAACAAAATTACCAATATTATAATTTTTAAAATAAACTATAGAAAATTCAAGTAAAAACTCTGAATCCATAGAGATCATGTTTTAAAACACACATCTATATTGGGCGCCTGGGTGGCTCAGTTGGTTGAACGACTGCCTTCGGCTCGGGTCATGATCCTGGAGTCCCTGGATCGAGTCCCGCATCGGGCTCCCTGCTCAGCGGGGAGTCTGCTTCTCCCTCTGACCCTCCTCCCTCTCATGCTCTCTGTCTCTCATTCTCTCTCTCTCAAATAAATAAATAAAATCTAAAAAAAAAAAAAAAAACCACATCTATATTACAAAGAACTTTTTTTAAAAGATTTTTTAAAAGTAATCTCTATACCCAATGTGGGGCTCGAACTCACTACTCTGAGATCAAGAGTCGCATGCTCTACTAACTGAGCCAGCCAGGCGCCCCTATATTGTAAAGGATTTTTAATAACATGGAAAAATGCTTGATATGGAATGCAAAAATAACATGGGACATGAAATTGCAGATAACATAGTAAGACTTTAACTATGTAAAGAAAAAAAATTTCCGTAAATCAGAAATATTAATAGGGCAGGTTGTCTGAAGAGTAAAACATTACATTTTGTTGACGTTCAAATTTTTTTATATTATTTCTCTTTTTTATATAAACTTACTTATTTGAGAGAGAGAGTGTAAGCAGGCAGAGAGGCAGAGGGAGAGAATCTCAAATGGACTCTGCTGAGCAGGGAGCCCGACACAGGGCTCAATCCTAGGACCCTGAGATCATGACCTGAGCTGAAACCAAGAGTTGGACACTCAACCAACTGCACCACCGAGGCGCTCCAAACATCATTTCTAATTAAGTAAAAACTAGAAAGTTAAAAAACACTTATTTGTAGGAAATGGTAACTGAACATTGCCTGTCAAAGCTGAGAATGCATGAAATTTTCACATCTCCCTTCAGAGAAACCAATAAAATGATTATCAAGGAATATAAAAGATAAAACTCCATGAGGTCAAACATTGTATGAGCAAACAGCAAAATTCAACAAAATTTTGAAAAGAAAAAAGGCAAATGGAAGGATGGGAACTCATTCAGTAGATCAAAGAAAGCTGTAACTTAAGGATCTACAGATAAAGATACTGATAAGAATTAGGCTAATTGATTCTACAAAGCCAAGTCATCTGGACTGGAGGTAAAAGGTAGCCACAGTGGAGAATGGGATTGAAGGATGAGGCTGAATAAAAACAGGTGCTTGCGGGGCTCAGTCGGTTAAGTGTGTGCCCTTGGCTCAGGTCATGATCTCAGGGTCCTAGAATCAAGCCCCACGTCCTTCCTGCTCAGCAGGGAGTCTGCTTCTCCCTCTGCCCCCACCCATCATGCTATCTTTCTCAAATAAATAAAATCTTAAAAAACAAAAACAAAAACCAGGTACTTGCCTGACAATATGAATATGGAATAATCAAAGCCTCAGTTCTTTTCAAGCCAACTACTTTACTCCCCACCCCTAGAGAAGATAGCCTGCAGTCTTATAGGCAACTATACTTAATAATCTCCATCCTCTAAAGATGTGGTATATATAGATACAATGGAGTATTATGCAGCCATCAAAAAATGAAATCTTGCCATTTGCAACAACGTGGATGGAACTAGAGTGTATTATGCTAAGTGAAATAAGTCAGAGAGAAACAAGTATGATCTCACTGATATGAGGAATTTGAGAAACAAAACAGAAGATCATTGGGGAAGGGAGGGAAAAATGGAACAAGACGAAACCAGAGGGAGACAAACCATAAGAGACTCTTAATCTCAGGAAACAAACTGAGGGTTGCTGGAGTGGCGGCGGGTGGGAGGGATGGGGTGGCTGGGTGATAGACAGTGGGTAGGGTATGTGCTATAGTGAGTGCTGTGAATTGTTTAAGACTGACGAATCACAGACCTGTACCCCTGAAACAAATAATACATTATATGTTAATAAAAAAAATAATAATAAATAAATAAAAATAATCCTATACTCACTAGGCATGAAACTGGAAGTCTTCTAGAGAAACCAACGAGCCCCAAAGAAAAGAACTCCATATATTAACATTCAAAACCTCTACCTGCTGGCTAGATTACCCTACAATGATGCTCAATATTTTACAAACCCAGCTTATTTATGCATACAACAACTTTTTTTTTAATTTTAATAAATCTCTACACCCAAAATGGGGCTCGAACTCACAATCCCAAGAGACACACGCTCCACTGACCAAGCCAGCCAGGCACCCCCAAAAAACTTTAATCCCTAACTCTTAAATATGAAGACAATCAAGATCATTAGATATTTAAGGAATGCCTTAAATGAAAAATGAAAGGAAGAGATAAATTCAGGAATGAAGCTTCAAACAAAACACTGTGCTGCACATATAAGTTAAGAACAGGTTTAAAAGAGGTTTTGGGGTGCCTGGCTGGCTCAGTCAGTTAAGTGTCTGGCTCTTAATTTCAGCTCAGGTCTTTATCACAGGGTCATGTGTTTGGGCCCCGTGTTGGGCTCCAAGCTGGGCATGGAGCCTACTAAGGGGAAAAAAAAAGGGGGAGAGAAAGAGAGAGCTTTCAAATAGGATATAGGAGATATATATATATCCTCACACACCTGCACACAAATATTCACAGCACCATTATTCATAATACCCAAAAAGTAGAAACAACTCAACTGTCCTTCAACTGATGAATGGATAAATAAAATGTGGTATATCCATTAGATGGAATATTTGGTCATAAAAAGGAATGAAATACTGATATAAGCTACAATATAGATGAAGCCTGAAAATATTTTAAATGAAAAAAGACAAAACATGGGCGCCTGGGTGGCTCAGTTGGTTGAGTGACTGCCTTCGGCTCGGGTCATGATCCTGGAGTCCTGGGATCAAGTCCCGCATCGGGCTCCTTGCTCAGCGAGGAGTCTGCTTCTCCCTCTGACCCTCCCCACCTCATGCTTTCTCTCTCTCTCAAATAAATAAATAAAATCTTTAAAAAAAAAAAAAAAAAAAAAAAGACAAAACATGAAAAGCCGTACATATTCTATGATTCTGTTTATATAACATGCCCAGAATAGGCAAATCTACACAGAGAGAAAGTAGGATAGTGGCTGCCATATGCTGGGGAGAGGAGAGAACGGAAAGTGACTTATTGAGCACAGGGTTTCTACTTGGGGTGATGAAAATGTTCTGGAATGAAGACAAGGTGATTGTTTGTACAACTTTCTGAAAATACTAAAAAAAACCCCACTGAATTATACATTATAAAAGGGTGAATTTTAAGGTCTATGAATTATATCACAACAAAGATGGTTTTTAAAAAATGACTTCCCGATGTTCTTGTAAAACTGAAGATAAACATGCCCTAAGACTCAGAAATTCCACTTCTAAAATAATACATGATAGAAATTTTTTCATGTGACTGAGGAAGACACATTACCTATAATACAGCAAAACATAGTATCAAGAAATAGAAACGGGGCGCCTGGGTGGCTCAGTTGGTTAAGCGACTGCCTTCGGCTCAGGTCATGATCCTGGAGTCCCGGGATCGAGTCCCGGGATCGAGTCCTGCATCGGGCTCCCTGCTCGGCGGGGAGTCTGCTTCTCCCTCTAACCCTACCCCCTCTTGCACTCTCTCTCTCTCTCTCAAATAAATAAATAAATAAATAAATCTTTAAAAAAAAATTTTTAATTAAAAAAAAATTGTTAAGCTAGAGCTATATATATGTTAGGTGAAAAAAGCAAATTACGGAGTACAGAATTAAAACTTGTGAATTATAGATTCCTATGAATATACAAATATGTAATTAAAGTAAAAAATAGGAGCACCGGGGTCTAAGTGTCCGCCTTCAGCTCAGGTCATGATCCCAGGGTCCTGAGATCGAGTCCTGCATCAGGCTCCCTGCTCAGTGGAGAGCCTGCTTCTCCCTCTCCCTCTGCTACTCCTCCTGCTTGTGCTCCCCTGCTTGTGCTCTCTCGCTCTCTGGCTCATTCTCGCTCTATCTCAAGTAAATATAAATAAATCTTTAAAAAATAAAAATAAAGTAAAAATGCACACAGGAATGATAAACACCTAATTTAGGATAATGGATTTCCCCGGTGATTACCTCCGTGGAAGAAAGAAGTGGGAATCAGGACCAACTATAATGTTTTATTTCTCTGGGAGAAACATCTGAAGCTAGTATCATAAAATATTGAATGTGACAAAGCTGAGTTTTGTATTTTAACACAAGGATCATACAACTTATAAAACAGAAATGGCAATAAAATCAAGAAGGAAAAGATTTTAAAATAACTTCTCTAAAAAATAGTGGAGATTATGGAGGGAGGAAGTACAGGCACTGTTGTTTTTCATCATAAAATCGTTTGGTATTATTTCACTTAATGCTCATTTATCACCAGGATAACAATTGTTAAACTAAGACAAAAAGGAAAACCAATGACTTCACAAACTCGAAAGAACTTATTGTTTATCCTCAGAATAAAAACCTTAAAAGCAATTAATCACCACTAAATGCTAAAATCATTGTTTTAAAGGCTGCCGGGGGAGGAGGTGGTATGAGGGGTGGGGGCTGGGGGGAGAATGATGCAACTCAAATGGTCTCAAAACATTAACCCAGAGATTACTTATTAATGACAAAGGGAAACAAGGTATCCTTACAATAAAGAGATGCGACCACCTTAACCAAGTTACTAAGCTGAACATCACCAAAAACAGGACCAAGAGACGCCACGTGCCTCTTGTTATGCTGCACTGAGAACATCATCCATGAACCATTCTTGCAAAAAATGCTTACTCTGAATCTATGAGCAAAGAGTCAAATTCAAATTGAGATATTCTGCAAAAGACCTAAACTCTTCAAAAAATGTTAATGTCATGAAAGACAAAAACAAGCAAACAAAAAAAAGGACAGGAAGGTATTCTGTATTACAGAAGTTGTCTAAAGAGGTATGACAATTCAACGCAATGTATAATCCTTGACTGAATCACAGATAAAACAAAAAGCAGCTGTTATGAAGATTACTAAGGAAATTACATATGAACTATTAAGTATATTTAGATAACAATACTATATCAGAAAAAAACCCCAATACTGTAACAGCCTTAAATTTCTTAAGTGTGATGATGGTTTTATGATCATAATAGGAAAATGCCCTTGGTCTTAGGAGAAACAAGTATTTAGAGATGAAAAGTCATGTCACAACTTACCCTCCAACTATTGAGTAAAAAAGTGTGGTGTGTGTATGTAGAAAGTAAATGTGGCAAAATGTATTACAAGAATGTTCATTTTACTATTCATCCAACTTTTCTGCAGAATTGAAATTTTTCAAAATAAAAAGGAGAGAACAATTAGAATCCTCTCTGCTTTTTCATAAATTTAAAATCCATAACAATAAAATTTAAAAATGAGAAACAGTTTAACTTACAGCAAGGAGTTGTCTTATAAGCATGTCTGAGGCTTTCTCAGAAATGTTGCCAACAAAAACTGTAGTAGTGGGACCACAATTTTCATCATTTTCTTTAGCCTTTAAGCCTGGGTGATCCTTTCTTGCTCCCAAATGCTTTCCAACCATGGACACAGTTGGTACTAAAACCTAGAGTGAAGAAAAGCAATAAAATTGGAACTGGCAATTAAATTTCCTATCATATTTAAAGTAACATTAGTCTAAAAACAATTTTAAAGTACTAAGTATACGGCACATTATTAAAGGTTCTACATACTTAATCTAAAGCTTCTATCATTTTTCATTAATGCAAATTTATTCATGACAAGTTCCACTATTAGAGTACCTTTTTTTTTTTTAACAAGATTTGAGAGAGAGCACACATACAAGAGAGGGGACGGGCAGACGGAGAAGGAGAGAATCTCAAGCAGACTCCCTCTGGAGCCCCGATGTGGGGCTAACGACCCCTGAGATCTAAGGACTCTGAGATCATGACCTGAGCTGAAATCAAGTCAGACGTTTAACCGACTGAGCTACCCAGGCACCCCAGATTACCTTTCTTTTGAAAACAACTTGGGGGGCGCCTGGGTGGCTCAGATGGTTAAGCGTCTGCCTTCAGCTCGGGTCATGATCCCAGGGTCCTGGGATCGAGTCCCGCATTGGGCTCCCGGCTTGGCGGGGAGCCTGCTTCTCCCTCTCCCTCTACTGTTCCCCCTGCTTGTGCTCTCTCACTCTCTGTATCAAATAAATAAATAGAATCTTTAAAAAAAAAAAAAAAAGAAAAGAAAACAACTTGGAAAAAGCAAATAAAAAAAATTTGGATGAAAATTTTTTTATATTTAAGACATAATTCTTAAATGTCTAAGACATCATAAATCATTTAAAATTATCAAATAAAAGTATCAAATAGATCCAGGAGCTTCTTCACAACTCTACTCTGTACGAATATAAAAGCAAATTTCAGGATGCCTGGCTAGCTCAGTCAGTTAGGTATCTGACTCTTGATTTCAGCTCAGGTCGTGACCTCAGGGTCCTGGGATACAGCCCCGCATCAGGCTCCATGCTCAGGGGAAGTCTGCTTCTCCCCGCCCCCACTTGTGCTAGCTCTAAAATAAATAACCCCCCCAATTTTTTTTTAAATAAGAGCAAACTACAATTATCCCCACTAATCCTCTGACAGAGCATTACTAATATTCTCAGAGCACTCTCCAACACTTAAATTTTACCTTTATCAAGTTAGTTACTTTTTTTCTTTTTAAGATTTTATTTATGGGCGCCTGGGTGGCTCAGTTGGTTAAGCAACTGCCTTCGGCTCAGGTCATGATCCTGGAGTCCCGGGATCGAGTCCCGCATCGGGCTACCTGCTCGGCGGGGAGTCTGCTTCTCCCTCTGACCCTCCTCCCTCTCATGCTCTCTGTCTCTCATTCTCTCTCTCTCAAATAAATAAATAAAATCTTTAAAAAAAAAAAAAAGATTTTATTTATTTATTTGACAGAGAGAGACACAGCGAGAGAGGAAACATAAGCAGGGGGAGTGGGAGAGGGAGAAGCAGGCTTCCCGCTGAGCAGAGAGCCCGATGTGGGGCTCGATCCCAGGACCCTGGGATCACGACCTGAGCCGAGGGCAGACGCTTAATGACTGAGCCACCCAGGCGCCCCTCAAGTTAGTTACATTTTTTATTTTCCCTTTATAACATTCAAATTCCCAGAGGAAGAACAATCCTACGGATTTTTGTATCTGGAACTGAATTTTGCGAAACATCCACAGCAGGCACCGAATAAATAATGGTGAACTGAGGAAGCTGCTCCAAACCCCAACACCCACCTTTGCCTAGGATGAAATGCAAGAGAGTAAGAGTACCTGTCACGTGGAGGTTTTCCAAAATAGCCAAACAATGGGTATCCAATGCAAGAAAAATTGTACTCCCCCTTGATCTGCAGAACCACATCATCTTAGTGATCTGCCTCACAGCAGATTCCTGTTTGCCCACAGAGTTACCATCTCCTTTTTAATATGAATAATACTCCCCTTCCTCCCTTTTCAAAATCCACAGATAGAAAAATACTTGAAAGTAATGAAATCTACCCTTCTCATAGTGGAATTCCAGATGAAGTCTGATGCTCTACCACTTAACTCAAAGAAAAATTCTGGTTAAACAACAGTTAAGACGGTTATTATTTATTCATGTGTTACAGCATATTAGCATTCTGAACTAATATACTTAGAATGTACAAAAGCTTTGATGAATGTGAAGAATTAAGGCATAAAGTAGACTGAATAATAAAACACTTTAGCAGAGTAAAGGCTTCAAGAAAACTTTACAAAGCTTAAAGATATCATACCAGAGGACAGAGAAAAAATAGTTTGGAAGGGGCTAAAAATCAGGTGAGAGGAAAGGATGGAAATATATTCAACACAAAATTCACTTCAAAATTTAAATTTCTAGGGCACCTGGGTGGCTCAGTTGGTTAAGCAACTGCCTTCAGCTCAGGTCATGTTCCTGGAGTCCCAGGATTGAGTCCCACATCAGGCTCCCTGCTCAGTGGGGAGTCTGCTTCTCCTGACCCTCCCCCCTCTCATGTGCTCTCTCTCATTCTCTCTCTTTCAAATAAATAAAATCTTAAAAAAAAAAAATTTTTTTTTTTTATTTCTACTAGAATCATTTCTACAGTCTTTTTTTTTTTTTTTTCCTTTTATGAGATTAAACATGTCTGATCACTCTCCTACCTCCCAGGACCAAGACAAGAGTAGGGAATGATAAAAGAGCCAATGTACTAAATCTAAAGTAACAAGAATATGAACAGTCTAGAGAATATATGTAAATAGGGAGCCTGTTTTAAAGGCAACTGCATAATATGCATAGCTGAGTGAAAATGATACTCAAATAAGTAGTATGATATACATGGATGCTCTCACTCCCTATTATTCTTTTAAATACTTAAAATAAGGGGCGCTTGGGTGGCTCAGTCATTAAGCATCTGCCTTCAGCTCAGGTCATTATCCCAGGGTCCTGGGATCGAGCCCCGCATCAGGCTCCCTGCTCCGCGGGAAGCCTGCTTCTCCCTCTCCCACTCCCCCTGCTTGTGTTCCCTCTCTCGCTGTGTCTCTCTCTGTCAAATAAATAAATAAAATCTTTTTTAAAAAAATAAATAAATAAAATAATTTAAGTTTATCAAGGTTTTTTTTAGCTTTAGAAGCAGCAACACAACTGTATCTCCTAATTCCTCCTTAAAATCATACTTACAGTTGGAGCAGGAGCCATAATGCTCATTGGTACAGGAATCATTGGGGTCCCTAAGAAAAAAGCATATTAAAATCTTATGAATACAAGTATATATGACTATATTCTGTATCAATTCCATGGCACACAAATAGGTATCCTCACTCACAGTTAATTTAAGTTGAAATATATGACTGATGGAAATGAGATATTGATGAATGAATGCCTTATTTTAAAAAGCAATGTGGTACAGGCTGGTCTATATAAACTTACACAACAACAAAAAACTATTCTAAAAGCGAAGACTAGGGCACCTGGGTGGCTCAGTCGTTAAGCGTCTGCCTTCGGCTCAGGTCATGATCCCAGGTCTGGGATCAAGCCCCGCATCGGGCTCCCTGCTCAGCGGGAAGCCTGCTTCTCCCTCTCCCACTCCCCCTGCTTGTGTTCCCTCTCTCACTGTGTCTCTGTCAAATAAATAAAATCTTAAAAAAATAAAATAAATAAAATAAAATAAAAGCAAAGACTACCACTACAACATGCTTTTGTCTCAGGAGTTTAAAAATCTGGACAGTTACTGATTCATGTTCATCTGATTCAGTACATCCTGAAAGCCATTAACTTACGCAAATACAGATTCACTTATGGCTAAACATGGTATTAATGAATCCTTTAAAAGTTAAAAAAAAAAAAGGTATCAAATGAGAAATTAATCTAGAAACCTAGAATCTTGTTATTGCTGGTTAATAAAAAGAAACCCCATGCAAAAATTTGACCAGCCATCTCAGTTCGTTTATCTCTAAGACAATCATCTGCTGGCTGCACTGGGCTATTATTGACATCTTAGTGATACCTACATTTTTGTTTTCAACTACACTGTTTACCAACCAGTGACTACTGCATTGAGTGTTCATGTGTATATAACTAATGAAAAAATCTTACCATCTGAGCACTAAGAAAAAGAATGCAATGAGGGCAAAAATCAGTGAAAGATTTGTCTACTTTTCTTTTCTTTTTTTTTTAAAGATTTTATTTATTTGAGAGAGAGAATGAAATAGAGAGAGCATGAGAGGGGGGAGGGTCAGAGGGAGCAGCAGACTCCCCGCTGAGCAGGGAGCCTGATGCGGGACTCGATCTGGGGACTCCAGGATCATGACCTGAGCCAAAGGCAGTGGCCTAACCAACTGAGCCTCCCAGGAGCCCGATTTGTCTACTTTTCTAATATAAATTTTTAAATGCTTCTAAATACATCTCAAAAAGTTCTGAAATTTCTCTTCAGTTCAAATTTAACATCAACTTAAGAGAATTCTCCAGCTAAGACTGGTAATAAATTCTTTGACAGGGGCGCCTGGGTGGCTCAGTCGTTAAGCATCTGCTTTCGGCTCAGGTCATGATCCCAGGGTCCTGGGATGGAGCCCTGCATCGGGCTCCCTGCTCCGCGGGAAACCTGCTTCTTCCTCTCCCACTCCCCTTGGCTTGTGTTCCCTCTCTCGCTCTCTCTCTCTCTGTCAAATAAATAAAATCTTTAAAAATAATAAATAAATTCTTAAACGTTTAACATTATCCATTTATTTTCCAATATAACTTATTTAAATTAATTTTTAAATGAGAAAAATCAAGATTCCTGTCAACATAGCCAACAGAATACTGTAAAAAATAGAAAAAAAACCACAGAGGTGCCTAGCTGGCTCAGTCAGAGAAGCAAGGGGCGCCTGGGTGGCTCAGTGGGTTAAGCGTCTGCCCTTGGCTCCGGTCATGATCCCAGGGACCTGGGATCAAGTCCCACATCGGGCTCCCTGCTCTGCGGGGAGGCTGCTTCTCCCTCTCCCTCTGCCTCTCCCTCTGCTGGTACACGCATGAGTGTTCTCTCCTCTCTAATAAATAAATTCTTTTTAAAAATAAAATAGGGCGCCTGGGTGGCTCAGTCGGTTGAGCGACTGCCTTCGGCTCAGGTCATGATCCCAGGGTCCTGGGATCGAGTCCCACATCGGGCTCCCTGCTCTGCGGGGAGCCTGCTTCTCCCTCTCCCACTCCCCCTGCTTGTGTTCCCTCTCTCGCTGTGTCTTTCTCTAATAAATAAATAAAATCTTAAAAAATAAATAAATAAAAATAAAAATAAAATAAAAATAAAGAAAAATTCAGAAAAAGACAGTGGGAAAAATTTTTTTTCTTTTTCTTTTTTTTTTTTTTAAGCAAGCTCTACACCCAACATGGAGCTTGAACTTAAAACCCCGAGATCAAGAGTTACATGTCTACAGAATGAGCCAGCCAGGCACCCCATTGCTTTTTCCTTTTTAACAGTTACTAAAAGCTTTTTGGGTTTTTTTTAAAGATTTTATTTAAAGCACAAGCAAGGGAGAAGCAGGCCGAAGGAGAAACAGGCTCCCTGCTGAGCAAGGAACCTCATGTGGGACTCCTGACCTGAGCCAAAGGCAGATGCTTAACCGACTGAGCCTCCCAGGCGTCCCAACAGTTCTACAAGTTTTACAGTTATGTTTCCTACCTCAACTTACTAATACCATACAATACAGAATTCACAGTGGAAAATGTATTTCTACTCATTACAAAGATCTACACATGCTAAAGTGAAAAGAAACAAAGAACACAAAGAGTGAACAGCGCAGTACTAGTTGAGTTTTTAAAAAAAAAAACAGGGTGCCTGGGTGGCTCAGTTGGTTACGCGACTGCTCAGGTCATGATCCTGGAGTCCCGGGATCGAGTCCCGCATCAGGCTCCCTGCTCAGCTGGGGGTCTGCTTCTCCCTCTAACCCTCTTCCCTCTCGTGCTCTCTGTCTCTCATTCTCTCTCTCAAATAAGTAAGATCTTTAAAAAAAAATTAAAAAATTTAAAAAAAACAGAAGTGGGGAAAGGGTAAACATAAGCAAACACACCAGGATATGCATAGTATGTGTCTGGAGAGTTACACACTAGAAACTGTTAAGAAAGGCTGTTTGGGGGAAGGAAATTCTCAGGAACCATAGGGGGAAAAAACTTCGTTTTTCTATACGCATGTATTACTTTTTAGGGAAAATTTAAGGTTATTTTTCAAATTGATTTTCTAATTTAACATAGAATGTGACCATCACACTTAGAGTTCAATTAATTGCACTAACAGGCAAGACAAGAAAATTATACATGAATATGGATATTATGGTCTTGAATTACTTCCCTAGTTTAGCATATTATTTCATCGTTTACCTTTTAAAGTATTGATGCTACACACAGAATGCAGAATGAGCTGCAACTAAAGTTTGATTTATCATCTAAATATATTTCCCTAAACAGAAATGATACTGTATGCTGTTGTAAATAGAATCAGAATTAACAGGTTACCACTCTGAATAAATGCCAACATCAGTATGGCAATGACCAACAGTCAAGAAGAAAAACTGACAGTCTGCTTTTGGGGTCTGCTGACCCATCTTAAAAAATTATGCAGAGAATAGTCTTAAGAGAAAAAGGTTTCATTTACTTCTACTTCTGTTTAATAATTTGGTATAATGTTTATAGAAAATGTTAAATTTAGTGTTTGCTTTTTAAAAATTCAAAGGAGGGCGCCTGGGTGGCTCAGTCGTTGAGCATCTGCCTTCGGCTCAGGTCATGATCCCAGGGTCCGGGGGTCAAGCCCCGCATCGGGCTCCCTGCTCCGTGGGAAGCCTGCTTCTCCCTCTCCCACTCCCCCTCCTTGTGTTCCCTCTCTCACTCTGTGTCTCTGTCAAATAAATAAAAAAAATCTTAAGAAAAATAAAAATAAAAATTCAAAGGAATTTAAAATCTTTTCTATAAAATCAATCTCTTTAGAAGGAAATTAAGGCACTGATTTTTCACTGTCACCTTCCCTGATTCTGAATAAGTGATTAAGCTTCATTCCCAACCCCTTAAATTTCTTCACAAAGAAATAAAAAGTAAACTATTCTTTCCTTTAAAACTATAACATAAGGATTTTTTAAAAAAAGTATCATGGTTACTAGTAAGGGCTAATAGATCTTCTTATGAGACTAGAAATTTATAAACAAAATCAGGATATATGAACCCCCCCAAAATTGTTGCCCAAATGAAAATGGCTCAGGACACTGTCATTCTTATGTTATTAATCTGTTAGATGGTTGACAAATAACTTTATTCAGTTTTCTGTTAACATTATTCTCTCAATCACCCTATTCAGCAGAAATTCCTTTGTATAGTACATTACAGAACAGCTAAATTACAGACTAAAATTCAGTAATTGTTCCATGATATAATAAACTGGCTCTAATTAAATTTTTTAAATTTAATTTAAATACGCATTTCAAACTATACCCCTGGCAGCAAGTGGTAACAAATACACATCCATGATTACCTAGGATAGCTTAAAACAAGTTGCTACAAGCATAAATGTCTTAAAAATTTGTACAAATTCTGCATTCTATTCCATGATATATATGCATAAGTACTTGCTCTAACTTTTAAAAGTATGATTTACCCCAAATTCCTGAAGTATTAAATAATATTCCAGAAACATTGCCATGTTTATCTTGTGGCTTTTCACACCTACTCCAACACTGCTATATACTTGACCTAGGAATAGGGAGGCCCCCACAGCTGAGCCTCTAGAATATATGTTATGAGTTAACAACCCAACTTATGAGCCAACTTCAATGTACTGTTGATTTCTCAAGAGTCAAGCTCTTTAGAAAAACACTGTAATTTCAAATAGATCATCCAACAGTTAAAAACAGGTCTCTGATATAAAGCTTTCCTCAAACAAAATACTTCCCGATGATTTACAAGAGCATTCGCTGATTTCAGCCTGAATTACACAGATTCTAAATGAAAAAAAAAAACTTTTAATATGCAAAATAAGGAGAGCTCTTAGGTATGGTCTTTTGGAAGGGAAACTGATTTTGTATAAAATGTTTTCAGTCCCACTAAAGTATAAAAATATCTGAACTACCACCCATAAACCAAAGGAAAACTCTTGCTCTCCCAGGCCAAGCAATGTTAATTATGTACCTTAAGATAATGGTTCTCAAACATGGGTTCTCTAAGCTATGCTTAAATACTTAGGAATCCCTTGTTAAAAATTGTTAAACTTGTTAAAAATAAAGATTCCTGGGCCCCAGTATTTGAGGATCTGAATCAGTGGGTTGGAGTGGAGCTTGAAAAAAATTTTTTTTTTAAACCTCAGAGAGTTTTGGCAAGAGGAAGCTTTTATATGGTTATTTGGAAAGCTCTCCAAAATATATTGTCAAGCATAAAAAAACAAGAGGCAGGGCGCCTGGGTGGCTCAGTCGTTAAGCGTCTGCCTTCGGCTCAGGTCATGATCCCAGGGTCCTGGGATCGAGCCCCGCATCGGGCTCCCTGTGCCACGGGAAGCCTGCTTCTCCCTCTCTCACTCCCCCTGCTTGTGTTCCCTCTCTTGCTGCATCTCTGTCAAATAAATAAATAAAATCTTAAAAAAAAAAACCAGTAGATAAAAAAATATATACTTAGGGGCAGCCTGGGTGGCTCAGTAAGTTAAGCATCCAACTCTTGATTTCGGCTCAGGTTATGATCTCAGGGTCATAAAATCAAGCCCCGTATCAGGTTCCTCGCTGGGCGTGAAGCCTGCTTGGGATTCTCTCCCTCCTTCTGCCCCTCCCTCCCGACTCACTTGCTCACATGCATGCACGCTCTCCCTCTCTCTCTTAAAAAAAAAAAAAAAAAAAAAGAATATGTACTTAGAGCAGCTTGTAATATGCATTAAAAACTATCTGGAAAAATAAACTAATGAGCCTGTTTTGTTTCCCTCTTTTGGTAAGAGAATAATAGCAACAGTTATGTGGAAATGTGAGCAAAATTTTTCACTGTATACCTTTTTAACTATTGAATCATATGAGTTAGTATGTATTTACTGGAATATGCATTATCTGTTTTTTTTAAAATAAAGGTGTTTCTTAAAAATCTTCCCAGATGAAAAGAAAAAAAAAAAAAATCTTCCCAGATGAATTTGATACTCAGCCAGATATGAAAAGGACTGTCACAGGAAAATAAGATACCACATTTACAGAAGGATGCTAACATCTTTACTAACACACAGTCACATACATATCATTTTCCTAAAAAAGCTATAATGACCAAAGTACAGGTTAAAAATAACAACAGTATCCACAAACTTACCTGGAGGTACAGGTGGAGGAAAACCAGGAAACTGTGGGGGTGGGATCCCTGGTGGGAGTGCTGGGATTCCCATGGGAGGGCGATTCAAATGAGGGGGGAAAGACATTCTTACTGCAGCGGTCTAAAGAAAAAAATCACGACAAATCATTTTATTTGAAAACTTTGCAATTTGATATGCCTGGTTTGTTGGCCTTCATTTTTAGAGTATCTGCAAAATTCTAAAGTTTTCTTACCCAAAGGAGTTGGCAAAGACCCTCTTTTCTCTGTCTGTCCATTGAGAATTTTTAAAACTTAGATCTTTTCTAAAATAAGTTCCCAAAATGTACACGATCTAAATTCAGGATAGACTCCTACAATCATATGGGAATACATATAAAGGAAGAAAAAAATTTTGAGGTTCAGTTAATATCCAAAAATTAAATACCAAACATCAATGAATTTTTTTAAACCAAACTCAGAATCCAGGAAGATTATCTAACAGTTTTTTTTTCTTTAAATGTTCTGATGCATTCATTTTTTTACACACATCAGCACCGTAAAAACTAAATCTACAAAGTTACACAGTATTTGTTGATTCAATGTTGGCCAGTTCCTCAAGGATATGTGAATGCCTCAGTGAACTATAACCCTGAGAGGGAAGAAACCTCCTGACATCAGGTCACATACTAACCACTCAGTTATAAAAAGAACATACAATTTGTGACAATGGGAAAATTTCCTAATTTTTGTTAAACTTAAAAGCAAACCCCTACAGGCTCCTGGGTGGCTCAGTCCTTAAGCGTCTGCCTTTGGCTCGGGTCATGGTCCCAAGGTCCTGGGGTCAAGCCCCGCATCGGGCTCCCTGCTCAGCGGGAAGCCTGCTTCTCCCTCTCCCACTCCCCCTGCTTGTGTTCCCTCTCTCACTGTGTCTCTCTGTCAAATAAATAAATAAAAATCTAAAAAAAAAAAAAAAAAGCAAACCCCTTAACCATTCATGAATGAAATTCAAGAATCAGAAACTAACATTTTTTTTAATACAAGAATACATTGAACTGTTTCATTTGGTTTGTGATATTATTACTTAAAAGAAATTTAATTTTGGGGCACTTGGGTGGCTCAGTTGGGTAAGCGACTGCCTTTGGCTCAGGTCATAATCCCAGAGTCCCAGGATCAAGTCCCACACATCGGGCTCCCTGCTCAGCAGGGAGTCTGCTTCTCCCTCTGACCCTCCCCCCTCTCATGCTCGCTCTGTCTCTCTCTCAAATAAATAAATAAATGAAACTTAATTTTGTCCTTTAGTTAAATGAACATAAATATTTAAGACTCCCGTACCACCAAATTTTATATTTTCATCAACATACTTGAGTGTCCAGAACTATTAGAAAAAGTAGAAAAACTACGTTAGGATGTCCTGGGAAGATTCCATGCACCAATTTAAAAAAGCAGCCAAAATAAGTGATCTCATACCAGTGATGGCACTAAATAGCAGTGATTTGATCAACAGGAGATATATCTGCCGGACACTAGGAAAAACTCCCCCTACACTCTGTAACTGAAGGGGTCTAGAGTTGTTGGAAGCTTGAAAAGAACATCTGTCTCTACTATTTTTTGTGTTTCATACATTGATTTACTCACCCTTCAGAAGAGAGAAGATAAAAAGTGCATGTCTTCCACTTCCTCGCCCCCTAATCCCAACAGTTTGGTATATATCGTTGTATTCTTCTAAATACCTTTCTATACACAAACTAATATATAATTATTTGTGTTTTTCTGCAAACAGTATAATCATACTATATTGTTAGGTGCATTTCTCCTTCATTATCATTAACATCTCTTCATATCAGTTTATTAAGTTCTATTCCAATCTTTATAATGCAGTAAACTACTATAATACAGGCATATAATAACTATTCAATCAACATGGATGGTTGGCTCCACATTTTTCCTCTTATAATACTGAACATTCTTGGACATATAAATCTATGCACCTGTGCAAGTAATTCTATTACACAGATTAGTACTACATTTATCTAACTTTACCTCCAAATCATTCTCCAAAGCTAGTGTACAAATCTATATCCCCACCACCAATATATGGGAATGCCCTTTGCTCAGAACCTCACCATTGCTAGAGTAAATCAGTGTTTAAATTATAACAATCTAATAGGTAAAAAATACTCTCATTTCAATATGCATTTCCTTAACCACTAATGAGGCTGAATATCTTTTTACCTGTTAGACATTTCTTTAAAACGATCTTAGAAAAGCATGCCCTTCAGACTCACAGCTGTTCTTCCTCAGTGTTCTTTTGACTTAATAAATTAGGATAATACAATATTCTATAAAATCTAAACTTCATTTTCAGAAAACACAATACACTTAAAATATTTAGAAAGCTTTACAAATAAAATAAATTCCTAGGATTTCATACACTTAGAAAATAAGGTATTGGAAATGCTTTAAAATATTAAGTATCAGCATAAATTAAAAAGGAAAATACAACTAATTAATGACTGTAAATGTGTTGAATTTTTAAATAATCTTTCTGTAATATTTTTTGCCCAAAAACAAAAACAAATATTCTATATAAAGGGGGCAGGAGTGTATCTCCTTTTAAAAGAGGGCTACTGTCCTACTTACAGAAACTCTTCTATTATCATTATATACTCTATCTCAGCACTTTCTTAGGAGAGCAGTTGATATTAATACCTGTTGAATAAATAAATCAATGAATGAATCAGTAAACCAATTTATTAAGAAGCTCCCATGTGCCAAGTACTATGCTAGCAATGACCCAGTGCTTAGCCTCACAATGTTTACAAAGACTGGAGCATGAATTCATCTCTAGAATTATTTATTGTCAAGTATTAGTTATAACTATTATTTTTTAAAGACCTATGTTCTTGGTGTTTAAATTATATTTCATGACTTTTAAATGTATAATTCATTATGTACAAGTTAACCAGATTATGTTTTAGTTTATGCCAATATATCCATTCCATTCACTTCTAATTTTTCTATTTTCTGTGTCCCTTTCATTTAGCACTGTTCATAATTTGCTTATTCACAGGCAAGCTTCAAAGGTGAAGGTAACCTTAATAAGATAATGGTCCCTCCTACGGTCAGAAAACTACAATTCTGGTAATCACTGATAAATATTAATGTTCACTTTAAACATCCTATAATGAGAGTATCAACCACTTTTTTCCAAATGAACTTTTGTTTTCACATATGTGAAAATGAGAATAAACTTTTATAACCATAAGCAAAGTTTATCAATTTTTACCTACAATTGATAAATTATAATACTCTCATTACAAATTATATAGAGATTCGGGGCACCTGGGTGGCTCAGTCGTTAAGCATCTGCCTTCGGCTCAGGTCATGATCCCAGGGTCCTGGGATTGAGCCCCGCATTGCATTGGCCTCCCTGCTCCGCGGGAAGCCTGCTTCTCCCTCTCCCACTCCCACTGCTTGTGTTCCTGCTCTCGCTATCTCTCTGTCAAATAAATAAAATCTTTAAAAAAAAAAAATTATATAGAGATTCAAATTTGGCAGGCACTTTGCAGAATAAAGTGGGGAAAAGAACTAGGGAGTGCTTTACTTAAATATGGTGGTCAGGCCTCACCAAGAAGGTAGGCAAATTGAACAAAGACTCCAAAGGGGCCTAGGCAGAAGCCTTGTATCTGAAGGTAATAGCCTTCCAAGCAAAGGAAACAGCAAATACAAAGAGCCTGAGGTGGGCATGGAGGGTTTGTGGGAGGAAAGCAAGGCCAACAGCTGGAGCAGAGTACTTGAGGAAAGTCAAAGATAAATGCCAAATATTACTTGGGGGAGGGGATTCAGAGAATGTGGTACTTTGTAGGCCACTGTAAAGGTTTTGATTTTTACTCTGAATGAGACGGAAAACATTTGAAAGACTTTTGACCTGACTTATATTTTAATAGTGTCACTGGCCACTGTGTTAAAACTGGAGAACAAGGGTAGAAGCAGGAGTATTGCAATAATGCAGACGAGAGAGGGTGGCCTGGAATAGGTGGTAGTGGTTAAGTGTTAGATTCTGGATGCAGTACTTTGAAGGTAGCCATTGCTACTGAGGGATCATGTGTGAGGTTTAAGAAAAGAAATGCAAAGGTTATTTTATTAGCACTGAAATGACTTAAATGACATTTAAAAATACTTGTATGTTTCACTTTCCCTTTGGAGTGTTTCACTTTTAGAAGGGGCTCAAGGCATTTTTACGTGCTAGGTATGAAACCTTAAGACCCAAAGTAAAAACAAGTACCTATGATGCAAGTGTTCCTTATCTCTAGTGTGGCAGTGGTCATATGGATTTATTATGCATTTGTCAGAATTAACTGAAATTAAAATGGGTGCATTATATTGTATGCAAATTTTCTCAATTAATCTCGCCTCCTCCATCCAAAACTTTTTCAAACAAAAAAAACTTTCAAATAAGATTTATCTCTACCACTCAAAATATGCCTGCATTCTGCTTTTCTCTTTTTCCTCTTTACACTTTTAAATCACTCCTTTTTTCCTACACCATTTACTGCTTACAACCATTCCTCCATTGCAGATTTATCCCAACAGAAAACAAATTATTTCACCAAGAATAGATATACTGGCTAACCCCATCGGGACACTGTGTGCCAGCCAAATTTCTGAATGGTTAGGAGGTAAATGAATCAACAGATTCTCCTTAGTAAACACTTATACAACTCATTCATTCATTCAACAAATATCTAGTTCCAATTGTCTGTCAGGTTCTTTTCTTTCTTTTTTTTTTTTTTAAAGATTTTATTTATTTATTCATAAGAGACAGAGAGAGAGAGAGGCAGAGGGAGAAGCAGGCTCCCCGCTGAGCGGAAAGCCCGATGTGGATGACCTGAGCCGAAGGCAGACGCTTAACCATCTGAGCCACCCAGGCACCCTGTCAGGTTCTTTTCTAAGCGTTAGTTTTATTAGCTCTGAAAGAGCAAATTTTAAGTTATTATATAGTTACACAGCCAGCCCAGTGGCTCTACACTGAATATATATGATATGACTATAGAAGGCATTGTTCCCTGCAGTTTATAGCCTGCAGGGTATAACGGACTGACATACCTGCCCCAGCCTAAGCAAAACGAAACCTTCAAAACATCATTTTTCAAACTGAATTTCTACAGAAGTGGAGGAGTCTCCGGGAACTATTCCTAAGAAAAAGTGTTCCATGTCCAAAGAATGGGAAATGCTTTATTAACAAAAAGTTTCTTTTGCAGGAAAACTTTTCAGAGGTGTGAAAATACTCAAGTCTCTCAAAGGGGAGCTGATCTTTTTCTGAGATTTCCACTTAGCTGTTTTACCATCTTCGATGATTAGAAAGTACACTATCTACAGAGAAAAATTAGTGGTAGTCTGAAGCTGAGGTGGGAACAGGGAGTGACGTGCAAACAGGAAAGAGGAATCCTTTTTGGAGTAACAGTTGCACAACTCTGAACATTTACTAAAAAATCATCAAATTACACATTACAAAGAGTGTATTTTATGTGTTAATTACACCTTAATAAAGTTGCTTTTAAAAAAAAGCAATACCAATTTGGGGCAATTTGAGGCTAAATCCAATTAAGACCTGTAGATTAGACAATACTGCATCAATATTAATTTCCTGATTTTGTTCACTGTACTGTTGTTAAATATGAAAATGTCTTTATTCTAGGAAATGTACACTGAAGTGTTTAAGGGCTACGGGATGTCTCATCTGCAGCTTACTAGCAAAACACTTCAGAAGAAAACTATGAAGAAAAAGAGGAGAGGATAAAGCAAATTTGTAAAATGTTATCAATGGGGAATCTGGGTGAAAGGTATCTGAGAATTCTTTCTACTATTCTTGAAACTTTTCTGAAGTTTGAAATCGTACCAAGTAAGTTTTAAAAAGTAGTATCAGGGGCACCTGGGTGGCTCAGTCCTTAAGCATCTGCCTTCAGCTCAGGGCATGATCCCAGGGTCCTGGGATCGAGCCCCGCATCAGGCTCCCTGCTAGGCGGGAAGCCTGCTTCTCCCTCTTCCACTCCCCCTGCTTGTGTTCCCTCTCTCTCTCTGTCTCTTTAAAAAAAAAAAAAAAAAAAAAAGGTAGTATCAATTCTGGTGGTGTAAATATTATGTTCTTTTTCTTAAGTTTCAAAATTCAAAAAAAGGGCAGAAAAAAAGCTATTCAAAAACTTTAAGGCGGAGTCAATCTAAATCCTTTTAGGAATGGCAGTGGTAGTTGTCAGAAAAGACTATCAAGATTAAACAAAATACACAGAATATTTTTGTAAGACATTAGAAGACTCAATGACTACTTCTGCTTCCAAAGTTACAAAACAGTCAATATAATTTTTCTTTAAACCATACATAAATGAGAAAAGTACATAGCTAATTTGTGGCCCAAAAAGTTACTTGAAAATCCCAAACTCATATTAGATCTGAAGTAGTTACCAATGTTAAAAAGAACTCATTTTATTTTAGAAACATATTTAAAAGCTTTACCACAGTGGAATAAAAAGATACCAAACCACAAAATAAAAACACTTAGCCCAAACTATTATTAATATATATGGTGCCTATTTGCAACACTGGAACAATAAAAACATTTTCTTCCTAGAAGTGGTTTGGAACCATACCTAAATAAGGGGAAAACCTACTTTGGGGATCCCAAATGGAAATTTGAGAACCCCAAGGATTTTTTTTTTTTTTTTTTTAAGTAGACTCCACACCCAGCGTGGAGCCCAACACAGGGCTTTAACTCACAACCCTGAGATCAAGACCTGAGCTGAGATCAACAGTTGGATGCTCAGGGCGCCTGGGTGGCTCAGTCAGATAAGTGTCTGACTCTCAATTTCGGCTCAGGTCATGATCTCAGTGTCTTGAGACCAATCACATGTCAGGCTCCACGCTCAGCAGGGAGTCTGCTTGAGAGTTTCTCTCTCTCTCTCTCTCTCTCTCTCTCAAATAAATAGATAAATCTTAAAAAAAAAAAAAAAAGAGTTGGACAAAAATAAAAATAAATAAAAATAAAGTTGGACACAAGTGACTGAGCCACCCAGATGCCCCAAGAAGATAAATTATTTAATAAAAATATTAACTAATGTATTAATTTACTTCTGTTTACAAAAGTCTTCAACATACATTATCTCACTGAATCTCCCAAATTACCTGGTGTAGATGTATTATTCTCCTTTTACAGATGAAGAAGCTAACCTGTCCAAGGGAACACAATAAGTGGGTGGGAACCCCAAGGTCATCCCCACTATCCTGAAATTACCAATCCAAAGGCTGTTTTCACTATATCACAATGCCTCTTTCTAGTAACAACATACCAAGAAGAAACTTCTGATTAAGGGTTAACTTTGATTTTATTTATAAAAGTCTATTCAGAGTACACTAGAAGAAATGTTAAGAGTCAGGATTAGGGCGCCTGGGTGGCTCAGTTGGTTAAGCGACTGCCTTCGGCTCAGGTCATGATCCTGGAGTCCCGGGATCGAGTCCCGCATCGGGCTCCCTGCTCGGCGGGGAGCCTGCTTCTCCCTCTGACCCTCCCCCCTCTCATGTGCTTGCTCTCTCTCATTCTCTCTCTCTCAAATAAATAAATAAATAAATCTTTTTAAAAAAAAAAGAGTCAGGATTAGGCTCTTAAATAACAATATCAGTTAACTTGGACTAAACACTATGTTACTTAGACACTGCACTAAGGATTTTACGTACGTTTTTCTCAATCCCCAGTCACAATAACCTATGAAGCGGATACTATTCTAATCCTCAATTTACAGATGAAGAAAACCAAAACTTCAAGAACAGTTAAATTAATTAGAACAGTATACTATCTGCTTGAATCATGAGGAACCGATGATCAACTGGATGCCTTTCAAGGCCTCTGACGGTTTCTGAAAATCTTTTAAAAATTAAAGTTCCCAACACAACATAAAAATTGTTTATATTCTACTGCCAACTACCTAATTCAGGGTACTTCATACTATAGCAGCCCGGTACAACAGAAGTCCAATCTCTTCCTTCCTTTCGGTCGGCTCCACTCTGCCCAGTATCAAAATGGCTTTTCCATGGCAATATAAATCCACATTACATAACTTCAAAATAATCTTCATATTCCTAGATCTAATTCGAAAAACGTATTTAAAAAGTACTGAAGACCAAAGAAAAGAAAGAAAAAAGTAACACATTTTAATGTGGAGCTTGGTCATCGCCTAGAATGAATGGGGATATAATTTACTGCAACCTCCCACGAAGGAAGGGGGCAAGACCACAATACTCATCACAATCTTAAACAAGAGAACCAGGGGGGTTGCTAAAAAAGGTGGGCATTAGCTGAATTCGGGTTGGGGGAGTGGGGGAGTCTACTCGGTGGCGGGCTCTGAACGCCCAAAGAGGAAAAGAAAGAAATCCGTTGGTGGCCAGCACCTCGCTAAAAAGGGTGGGTGCTTGTTAGCTTGTAAGCAGAGCCTGGGGCAAGAGTGTCCTAGGCCCGGAAAATCTACAGTAGGGCTCCACAAGCTCGGGTTAGAAAGGGGCCTCGGAGAAGGGCTCCCAAGGGGCCGACCGATCATTTTTTGGCAAACGTGGAGCCCAAAAGGGCCGAGGCGATTCACTCTGTGGCGGACCGTGGAAAGGAAAAGGAAAGTGGGCGACAATGCAAGGAGGAAAGCTCTGGCAGTAGGTCCGGCCTCCACGGGCTCCTGCTGGGCCCACTGGTTTTCGAGGCCTTTGAGAAGTGGAGAAACCCAAGCCTCGTGCCCGTCCCCTCCCCCACCCCAACCCCCCTTTACCCCCAATCCCACCCCGGCCCTTTCGCAGCCTCCCTGGCTTCCCCTCCTCCCGCAACCGAGGTACCCGGTTTCCCGGTTCCCACACGCGTTCAGAGGCGTGAACTCACCCGCCGCTGAGGAAACAGCACGGTCTTCGCGGTCTTCCGAGCTCCAGGTTACGAGTGGGCTCCACCGGTTCGAGGTTTCTGCGCGCCGCTCACCGGGAGACTGGTTCCGAAGCGCCTACTCGCACAGGCCGCAAACACAGCCGCGCTGCGCGGGGAGCTTCTGGAGGTCTTCCTCTTGCCCGGCGTGCACTGCGGCCGGGAGAGTGAAGAGGAGAATCATAGAGAAGAACGCGTATAGATAGTCTTCTCTTTTGGCTCTGAATCACCACGCAGCGGCGAATAACCATAGAGAAGGAGCGCCTGGTGGGGACTAGAAAGGCTCGAGCTGTAAATTACGACCCACCCTGCCATATTTGATTGGAGCTGACTGAATCTTATGACTAGGAGACGCCATCTTGAGGTCAAGCTTCCGGTGCGCACGGGGCAAAGGGTGATAGAGAATTTCTTACTTTTTGTAGTTTGTGTTTGGGGACTTATAACTTTGCTCTGTGGCTCATTGAGGTTCGGTGTACTGCACACCGGGCCTCACGTAGTACCTCAGTGGAAACTGGGAGTGCTTACCTTTCCCTGGAAAACAGCTACTCTTGATACCGAGAAATAACTGGCAAAGGGCGTGGTGGTTTCAAGTGTATGCGCACACCCCTGGTAGGGCCAGAGAGGTGGCTAAAGGTACTTGAAATACCTAAAACGGCCTGTGAAAGCTTTTAACATCACTTTCATTCTGTAATGTAAAGGTGCTGAAAAGAACTTCGCTTACTAGATTAACGGAAATAAAACTAGATTATTAGAAATAAACTAACGAGGGTGCCTGGGTGGCTCAGATGGTTAAGCGTCTGCCTTCGGCTCAGGTCATGATCCCAGGGTCCTGGGATCGAGCCCCGCATCGGGCTCCCCGCTCCACGGGAAGCCTGCTTCTCCCTCTCCCTCTCCCACTCCCCCTGCTTGTGTTCCCTCTCTCGCTAGGTCTCTCTCTGTCAAATAAATAAATAAAATCTTTAAAAAAAAAAAAAGAAAAATAAACTAATGAAACTAATCATAAATGATTTTTCAATTTATGAACATTTATGGGCAGTGTCTTTTCACAGGCCTTTGTTGCCTAACTCTGGCTTCTCAAAAGGCTTATCATTTATTCAATATAAATTTATTGCCTCCCTGAGTGCCTGGTGCTGAGCTAAATGCTGGAAGTATGAAGGTAAACGCAAGTGAGATTTTACCGCTGTTTGGGAAGAGCTGCAAACAACGCAGAACAGATGACAAACTGACCACTGTGTATAAAATTGAAACATACTGCCTTTCCTTATATGCTTTTCCTATTGAATTTTACTCTGTTAGCACTTATCACCACTTATGGTAGTATATATTTTTCTTATTTATTTTATAGTTTGTCTTTCCCTACCCCACTAGAAAGTAAATGTAAGGAGTGCAGGGATTGTCTCTTTTGCTCACTGCCCTATCCCAGTGGCTAGGACAAGGCCCGGTACATAGCAAATGCTCAATAAATAATTGTTGAATGAAAGAAATGATTATATGTGAGTACCAACAGAATGTAAAATGCAGTGGGAGACTAATGGGAAAGGCTATAACATTATCATTTGTAAAATTTACATCCACCTGTATTTCTTATTAGGTTTCCTTACCATTAAGTAGAGCTAATAATATCTATTCCCCAGAGCTATTGCAAGAATTAAATTAACTAATGCATGTGGAAGTATTTTGCTCAGTAAAGCGCTAGTCAAACGCTAGTTACATTTTGCAAATAACAGATTATGGGGGTGCTTGGGTGGCTCTGTCGGTTAAGCATCTGCCTTCTGCTCAGGTTATGATCCCAGGGTCCTGGGATTGAGCCCTGCATCTGGCTCCCTGCTCAGTGGGGAGCCTGCTTCTCCCTCTGCCTCTACCCCTCCCCCTGCTTGTGCTCTCTCTTGCTCTCTGTTAAATACATAAATAAAATCTTAAAACAGATTATGCCTTTTTTTTTTTTACAACTACAGGCATGAACAGAAATCCTTTCAGGTTACTCTGTATTCCCTTTGCTTTGTTAGAAACATTATATACAGGGGTGCTTGGGTGGCTCTGTCGGTTAAGCATCTGCCTTCTGCTCAGGTCATGATCCCAGGGTCCTGGGATCGAGCCCCACATCAGGCTCCCTGCTCTGCAGGAAGCCTGCTCCTCTCTCTCCCACTCCCCCTGCTTGCATTCCCTCTCTCGCTGTGTCTCTCTCTGTCAAATAAGATCTTAAAAAAAAAACATTATACTGGGCGCCCGGGTGGCTCAGTTGGTTAAGCAACTGCCTTCGGCTCAGGTCATGATCCTGGAGTCCCGGGATCGAGTCCCGCATCGGGCTCCCTGCTCAGCGAGAAGCCTGCTTCTCCCTCTGACCCTCCCCCCTCTCATGTACTCTCTCTCATTCTCGCTCTCTCAAATAAATAAATAAATCTTTAAAAAAAATTATATACAAATTCACATATTACTTTTATAGTAAAGCCTTAAAGAGAGAGTTGTCTTAAGTAAGTTTGCTAACTTTTTTGTTGCTTACATTGACCCAACATCCATTCCCCTGCCTTTGGTAATGGCACTCCAAATTTCTTAAAAGAAACCATCCTTCCACTACTCTAGATCTTTGTAGTTTGGATGTAAACTCTTAAGCCTAGCCAGACACTTTAGGACACAGGGATAAAGTTATAACCCAAGCAGAGGCAGATAATTGAGTACTTATGTTGTACCAGGCACTATTTTAAGTATCTTGCAAATATCAGCAACTTTAAACCTCACTGCAATCCACCAAAGTAGGAACAATTGTGGTACAGATGAAGAAACTAAAGGCTTAGAAAGGTCGAATAAATTGCCCAAAGTTATAAGAACAGTAAGTGTTGGAGCCAGTTTGGTTCCTGATTCCATGGTCTCAACCATTACACTATTGCTGCTTCACCTAGCAAGAATAATGCTAAAAGGGGTTGAGGGAGGGGACTCTATCTTTTTCACTTAACTTAAATCTGGAAGGATTTAAACTTAGAACTACTGGGGATAAGAATGAAAAAATCACAGAAGAAAGCTAAGAAAAGGTGAGAGATTTTTTGACAATATCATTTGAGAGCATAGATTCAGCCTTTTTTTTTTTTTAAGATTTACAGGGGCACCTGGGTGGCTCAGATAGTTAGTCATCTGCTTTGGGCTCAGGTCCTGATCCCAGGACCTTGGGATTGAGCCCCGCATTGCAGGGCTCCCTGCTCGGTGAGGAACCTGCTTCTTCTCCCTCTACTGTTCCCCCTGCTTATGCTCTTCACTCTCTCTGTCAAATAAATAAAATCCTTTAAAAAAGTAAAATTGGGCGCCTGGGTGGCTCAGTTGGTTAAGCGACTGCCTTCGGCTCAGGTCATGATCCTGGAGTCCCTGGATCAAGTCCCGCATGGGCTCCCTGCTCGGCAGGGAGTCTGCTTCTCCCTCTGACCCTCCTCCCTCTCGTGTGCTTGCTCTCTCTCATTCTCTCTCTCTCAAAAAAAAAAAAAAATCTTTAAAAAAGTAAAATTAATAAAAATAAAATTAAAAAATAATAAATAATAAATTTTAAAAAAGATTTACAGAGAGCACAAGCACATGCACAATCGTGAATGGGGGAGGGGCTGAGGGAGAGAAGCTTCAAGCTAACTACCCCCTGCTGAGTGCATAGCCCAATTCAGCCAGGGCTCTATCTCATGATCCATGAGATCATGACTTATGCCAAAACCAAGAGCTGGAGGCTTAACCAACTGAGCCACCCGGGCACCCCAAGATTTGGCCATTCTTAAAGCCATTATGTTTCTAGACTTCCCAATATGTAAGCAAATATATTACTTTTCCTAAATCAGTTTGAATTGAGTTTTCTATCCCTTCAACAGAAAGAGTCCTAAACAATACACTTGTATATCACTTATAGAGATAGGCCAAGCCATTCACCTGCAATAACAGGCATCCCACTTCTGAAGAGTTTTTTCTCATAAGCCCTTGCTGAGGAAAGTGACTGTAGATAATTAATTTGGATGCTGGTGACCACATTATGTGTGTTCTGACCCTATTCCTATGGCCACATCTGGTCAGCAACATAGCATGGGACCTGTGAGAAAAACATTGTTTAGTTGGCCCATGCAGATCCTGTCAAGAATTTAAACCAGAGATGTAGAGGATTTAATTAATTGACAGCAGAAGAGAAATGCAGTGATGGGTGATAATGTGGGTGAATCATACCAAAAACAGAAGGTCACTAAATAGGCACCTTTGTTCCCTAGATTGGAAGGAGGAAATTATTGGAATTCTTTTTTTTTTTTTTAAGATTTTATTTATTTGACAGAGACACAGCGAGAGAGGGAACACAAGCTGGGGGAGTGGGAGAGGAAGAAGCAGGCTTCCCGTGGAGCAGGGAGCCCAATGCAGGGCTCGATCCCAGGACCCCAGGATCATGACCTGAGCCGAAGGCAGTCGCTTAACCAACTGAGCCACCCAGGCGCCCCTCTTTTTTTTTTTTTTTTTAAGATTTTATTTATTTGAGAGGGAGAGAGCAATCGCACAAGCGGGGGAGTGGCAGGCAGAGGGAGAAGCAGGCTCCCCACTGAGCAAGGAGCCTGATGCGGGACTTGATCCCAGAACCCCAGGATCATGACCTGAGCCAAAGGCAGACGCTTAATCGACTGAGCCACCCAGGCGTCCCAAATTATTGGAATTCTTATCACGCACCTGAGCTGTCATCAGAACTGCTGGATTTAAAGCAATATCCTGATGAATATCTAGTCTCCCAGATATTCAGCCATGTAGCTTCAGTTCCTGCTTCATCATTCCAGGGCGTTCCAGGGATCATGACCTGAGGTGAAGGCAGACACTTAACTGACTGAGCCACCCAGGTACCCCTTAATTCACCTTTAAATGGGCAAGATAGACACATAATGTTCACTAGTGTTTGCTTGTTTTTTTTTTTAATCACAGCGTATCTTTAAAATGTAGCAAAATAATTTTGAACAACCAGATATCAAACAGCTTTTCCCTATATTACTGCCTAGAGCTCCAATGTAGGCTACTTTATCAAGATTCATACTTTATGTGAGCTAAAACTGCTTCCACTTGGCATTATTAAAATTTTTGTGTAGGGACGCCTGGGTGGTTCAGTCAGTTGAGCATCCAATTCTTGGTTTCCACTCAGGTAAAGATCTCAGGGTCATGAGATCAAGCCCTGCATCGGGCTCCATGCTCAGTGAGGAGGAGTCTGCTTGAAAGTCTCTCCCTCTGCCCCTCCCCCTGCTCATGCTCTCATTCTCTCTCTAAAATAAATAAATAAAATATTTTTAAAAAGTATTTGTGAAGTTACAGAAGGCAGATATATTGTGTTAGACCTTCTAAAGTTACCAAAAAACAAGTAATAATATCTGGTTAAAGAGATAATGGGTGTAAAGGGCAATTTTCCATGGACTATGCTTTGACCTGTAAAGAAGAGATACTCACATATCCTTGAAAAATGGAGGGCTTGTTGAAATGTTATGATAGGAATATGCAAAGTATTAGTAGCAGCACTTCCTCTAGCTAGCAGATCAGAAGTCAGGAAAGGCTTCCGGGGAGAAGTATTATCCTGGGCCATGTTTTAACCAGTCCTGTAAAGGGAAGACAAATGATGAATAAGATATGAAAAATTGTCCCCTTTATTAGTAATCACAGAAATGCTAATACCATAGTGAGATAAAGATTTTAAAGTCCTTCCATTTGGTCCCCTTCTTCCCCTAACCTGGGCAGGGTTATTGGTGCCAGCAACTGTCAGGGGTCAAAGGGGCACACCAGACCACCTTCCATTGAAAGGTGTCTCGTGCCATGTCTCCAAGGACAGAGGACCCCGTTCTCCTAGTGGGTACAGCGTATCTGTGTATGTATATGTGGGTGCATGCACACACGCGCACATGCTCACACATGGAGAAAAATGAGTGAGAAGTCGAATCCAAAGGCAGCTGCTTTCCTGAATGTGTTCTACTTGTGGGACTGTGAAGCCAGAGCACGTGTGGAGAATTAAATCTCCCAGTCAGAAAACACAGTTCATAGTTTCCATCATTTTCTAAAGAAAAAACTCTGAAGTAGCTAATAATCTAAAATCCAAAAAAATTAAAAATTTTTAAAAAGTCCTTTCATTTGTAAAATTTAAGAAATCTGGGGCTCCTGAGTGGCTCAGTTGGTTAGGCAACTACCTTCGGCTCAGGTCATGATCCTGGAATTCCGGGGATCAAGTCCCACATCGGGCTCCCCACTCAGTGGGGAGTCTGCTTCTCCCTCTGGCCCTCTCCCCTCTCATGCTCTCTCACACACTCTCTCTCAAATAAATAAATAAAATCTTTAAGAAATAAAATAAAATTTAAAAAGTCTAGTAATACAAAGATGTAGAATAACAGGAACACTCAGGCATTTCTGGTAGAAGTGTGTATTGGTACAACTACTTCAGCATAACCTAGAAAAATAAAGCATGTGCTTTCCCTATGACCCAGCAGCGCACTCCTATTATTATATAGAGAAACCTTTGCATACATGTACCAGGACCATATTCAAGAATGTTTATAACACCGTGGTTCATAAAAGAAAAAAAATTGGAAATTACTCAAATGTCTGACAAGATAATAAACATATTTTCAATGAGTCACATAATGAGCATTATATAAAAATAGAATGAATAATTCAATTTTTTATTGAATTATATATAATTCACAGTTAAACATATGAGATGCTAAACAACAACAACAACAACAACAAAAGCCAGAAGTCTATATTGTATGATACCATTGTCATAAAGATTAAAAATTGGCATAAATTTTAAAAAACTGGCATAAGTAATAATCTATTGTTTAAAGAAACAAATATGTGTGGTTAAACCATATTTTTAAAAAACCAAAGGAATTGGGGAGTCTGGCGGCTCAGTCAGTTAAGCATTCAACTCTTGGTTTTGGTGCAGGTCATGATCTCAGGATCCGGGGATCGAGCCTGGCATCAGGTTCCCAGCTCAGCAGCGAGTTGGCTTGTGGATTCTTTCCTTCCCCCTCTGCCCCTCCCCCTACTCCCGCAGGAGCTCTCTCTCTGTCTCTCCCTAAAAATAATTAAAAACAACAACAACAAAGGAATTATTAATTGAAAATTCAGGGTAGTAGTTACATCCTAGAGTTATTATTTGCCTTTTGGAGGGAGGAAAAGTAATGAGAAACAGAACATACATGTAGCCTCAATCATTTTGGTAATGTTCTGGTTCACAAACACAGTGATGGGTTTACTAGTTTTCATTTTATTATGCTTCACAATTTTTTAAAGATTTTATTTATTCATTTGAGAGAGAGATAGAGAGCACAAGCTGGGGGACAGGCAGAGGGAGAGGGAGAAGCAGACTCCCTGCTGAGCAAGGAGCATGCTGGACATGGGGTTCTATCCCAGGACCGGGGAGTTCATGACCTGAACTGATGGCAGAGCGTCTGAGCCACCCAGGAGCCCCTATGTGTCATAATTTATATATGCATTACATATATTTTCGATGCAGTAAATATTACAAAATTTTAAATTAAAAATAAATTATGCAATGATATCTATATATACTTATAGAAATATTTTCTTTTGCTTTTTAGAATTTTACATAAGTGGAATCATAGAGTTATTCAATTTTCTTTTTCTTTTTTAAGATTGATTTATTTATTTGGGAGAGGAAGGGCAGAAGGAGGAGAAGGAGAGAGAGAGAATCTCCAGCAGACTCCACTCTGAGCAAGGAGCCTGACAGGGCTTGATCCCACAACTCAGAGACCATGACCTGAGCCAAAATCAAGAGTCAGACATTCAATAGACTAGAGTTGAATGAACTCAGGTGACCCTAGAGTTATCCAATTTTCTTTTCTTTTTTTTAAAGATTTTATTTATTTATTTGAGAGAGAGCACAAGCAGGGGGAGGGGCAAAGAGAGAGGGAGAAGCAGGCTCCCCACTGAGCAGGGACCCTGGTGCGGAGCTCATTCCCAGGATCATGAGATCATGACCTGAGTCAAAGGCAGACACTTAACCGACTGAGCCACCCAGGTACCCTGGAGTTATTCAATTTTCACTCATGAATAGGGCTAGGGGTTTTTTTTGTACGTTAAATCAGTATGTAGAAATCTACCTAATTTTATTTTTTTATTTTATTTTTTAATTTTTATTTATTTTTATTTAAAGATTTTTATTTATTTATTTGACAGAGAGAGACACAGTGAGAGAGGGAACACAAGCAGGGGAAGTGGGAGAGGGAGAAGCAGGCTTCCCGCTGAGCAGGGAGCGGGATGTGCAGCTCAACCCCAGGGCCCTGGGATCATGACCTGAGCTGAAGGCAGACACTTAACCATCTGAGCCACCCAGGTGCCCCAAAATCTACCTAATTTGAAAGACTGAGCTACCTCATTTTTTTTTAAGTTTATTTATTTATTTTTCAATAATCTCTACACCCAACATGTGGCTCAAACTCACAACCCGAAAATGAAGAGCCCATTGAGCCAGCCAGGCGCCCCTGAGCTACCTCATTTTTAAAATTGCTACATTGGGGGTGCCTGGGTGGCTCAGTCATTAGGCATCTATCTGCCTTCGGCTCGGGTCATGATCTCAGGGTGCTGGGATCGAGTCCCACATCGGGCTCCCTGCTCGGTGGGCAGCCCTGCTTCTCCCACTCCCCCTGCTTATGTTCCCTCTCTTGCTGTGTCTCTCTCTGTCAAATAAATAAATAAAATCCTTTTTTTTAATGCTACATTGTATTTAATAATATGGTTGTGTCATAGTGTATGGGACCAGAAAATTTTCAGAAGCAAGTAACAGAGGACCCAACTCAAACTGGCTTAAACAGTAAGGAAATGTTTTGGCTCATTCAGGAGAGGGACTACTAGATAGACTGCTCTTCAGGGATGGGTGATGCAGAGGCTCGGTAATTTTATCAAGAACTTCCTGAGGCACCTGGGTGGCTCAGTTGGTTGGGCGTGTGACTTTGGCTCAGCGTCCTGGGATCGGCTCTATGTCAGGGCTCGCACTCAGCCAGGATTCTGTTCCTGCCTCTCCTGCTGCCCCTCCCCTGTTCATGCTCTCTTTCTCTCTCTCTCAAATAAATAAATAAAACCTTAAAAAAAAAAAGAGAGAAAGAGAGAGAGAGAACAAGGTTCTTCCTGCCTTGCTTTTTCCCTCTTTGCTCTACCATCTACAATATGGGCCTATGGACCTTATTCTTTTTTTTTTTTTTTTAAGTTCTTATTTTTATTTTTATTATTTTTTTTAGTAATCTCTATACCCAATGTGGGGCTCAAACCCATGACCCCAAGATCAAGACTCATATGCTCTTCCAACTGACACAGCCACGCACCCCAATGTGGGCCTCATTCTAAGGCCGGCTCCCCTCATGGAGCCCACATGCTTTTTGATTCAGGAGAAAAACTAAGTGGGTTTCACAAGGTCTCCCAGAAGATCAAGGAAGAACTATCCACAAGCTCCAGGAATCTGAATTGAATCACATCCTAAGCTGAGTTTCTTGCTCTTGCCTAAAACAATCATTGGCAAGATAGATGCAATTACCCTTGCAAAAATCAGGCCTATCCCTTGAGCTAAGAGTCAATTCAGCTTTCTCTGAAACCCAAGGTCTGCGCTGGGTAAAGGTGGATATTTAAACAAAATTAGAATTCTGTTAGAAAAGAAGAGGGAAATAGATACTGAGAAGGCAACCATCGCCCACTATACAGTTTATTTATTAATTTCCTTATTTATGGACATTTGTTTCCATTTTGTACATATTTTTAAATTTTTATTTATTTATTTTAAGTAGGCTCCATGCCGTGTGGAGCCCAATGTGGGGCTTGAATTCACGACCCTGAGATCAGGACCTGAGCTGAGATTAAGAGTCCAATTGGTTAAATCGAGGCACACCTTGATTTTGTACACATTTAAGCAATTTTACAGTTAACATCTTAATACATGTTTCCTTTGAAATCATGAAATATGTGTCTATGATATTGAAATGAAATATATGAAATGAAATACATGCTATGTATCAAAGCAAGGTAGAAGGCTATGCTAATTTCTAAAATTGAACAGATACTACCAAATAGCTCTTCAAAAGGGCTATACCATGGGCATCTTGGTGGCTCAGTTGGTTAAGTGTCTGCCTTTGGCTCAGGTCATGATCCCAGGGTCCTGAGATTGAGTCCCGCATTGGGCTCTCTGCTCAGCAGGAAATCTGCCTCTCTCTCTGCGCTTCCCCGCTGCTCCCCCCTCCCAATCAAATGAATAAAAAAATATTTTTAAAAAAGATTTTATTTTAGGGGTGCCTGGGTGGCTCAGTTGGTTAAGTGACTGCCTTCAGCTCAGGTCATGATCCTGGAGTCTCGGGATCGAGTCCCGCATCAGACTCCCTGCTCAGCAGGGAGTCTGCTTCTCCCTCTGATTCTCCCCCCTCTCATGTTCTCTCTCTCTGTCTCATTCTGTCTCTCAAATAAATAAAATAAAATCTTAAAAAAAAGATTTTATTTTATTTATTTGTCAGAGAGAGAGAGCACAAGCAGGGGGAGCGGCAGGCAGAGGAAGAAGCAGACTGCCTGCTGAGCAAGGAGCCCAATGCGGGACCCTATTCCAGGACCCTGAGATCATGACCTGAGCTGAAGGCAGATGCCTAACTGACTGAGGCACCCAGGCATCCCAATAAATAAATCTTCTAAAACAAAAAGATAGACATAGTTTCATTGCATTGGTGGAGACCAGGTTCAGATAACAATTGTAGAAAAAGATACTTTTATTAGGGGAAGTAAGAGAAATGATACTTAAACTAAATTAAATATCATTGTCTCCCATTAGAATGTTATATACAGGGGCACCCGGGTGGCTCAGTCGTTAGGCGTCTGCCTTCGGCTCGGGTCATGATCCCAGGGTCCTGAGACCGAGCCCCACATCGGGCTCCCTGCTCAGCGGAAAGCCTGCTTCTCCCTCTCCCACTCCCCCTGCTTGTATTCCCTCTCTCGCTGTGTCTCTCTCTGTCAAATAAATAAAATCTTAAAAAAAAAAAAAAGAATGTTATACACAGGGGCGCCTGGGTGGCTCAGTTGGTTAAGTGTCTGCCTTAGGCTCAGGTCATGATCGCAGGGTCCTGGAATCGAGCCCCACGTCGGGCTCCCTGCTCTGCGGGAGGCCTGCTTCTCCCTCTCCCACCCCCTCTGCTGTGTTCCCTCTCTCCCTGTGTCTCTCTCTGTCAAATAAATAAATAAAATCTTAAAAAAAAAAAAGAATGTTATATACATATACATCTATATATTGAGTTTAAACTATTTGTAGAAATGCAATTGGTATAGCCCTTTTCTTATTTTTGCAAGAGAGGGAGAGCGCGTGAGCATGAGCGGGGGTGGGGGGAAGGAACAGAGGGAGAGGGAAAGAAGCAGACTCCCCGCTGATTGCAGAGCCCCAACGTGGGCCTTGAGCTTAAGACCCTGAGATCATGACCTGAGCCAAAACCAAGAATTGGCCACTCAACCGCCTGAGCACCCAGGCGCCCCACTACATCTACATTTTTGCTAAGTCCAGTGGACATTTCTTAGCCTTTATTTTATTTTAGTCTTCTAGCATGTAATGCTTCTGACCACTGCACTTTGACAAATCCTCTTTCCTTGAATTCTATGTCCCACAGTCTTCCTCTTACCACTCTGCTTCCTCCTGCTTAACCTTCTTAGGAGGGTTCTTTTCTTACACTCATGTCTTAAGATGTTGGTTTTCCGCAGGCCTTCTTCTCCTTACTCTAAGTGATTCCATAGCGGACTCATCTACTCTTAGGGCTTCAACAACCATCTATTCCCAGACCTGTACCTATAGCCTAGACCACTTTAGTTCCCTTCTATTATTGGCCAGTTCCCCACGAAGTACCTGCTCTGGGATTTTCCCTGGGCACTTCAAACCCAACATGGGCAAAACTACACTTATTATTGTCAGCCTTGTTTTTATTTGTTTCAGTAAAAGTCACATAAAATTCATCATTTTAAACATTTTTAAAATGTACAATTTGGTGACTCTCAGTACATTCGCAGTATTGTGCAACAATCACCACTATCCAGGACATTTTCATCACCCCACATGGAAATTTCATACACATTGGGTAGTCACTCCTTATGACCCACTGGCAACCACTAATTAGCTTTCTGTCTTTATAGATTTGCCTATTCTGGGCACTTTCTATAAGTGGAATCACAGAATATGTGGCTTTTGGTGTCTGGTTCTTTCCTGTAGCATATTTTCAAGGTTCATCCATTTTATACCACATGACAGTACTTCATTCCTTTTTAAGCTGAATATTATGCTGTTGTATGAATATGCTACATTTTATTTATCCAATCATCAATGGATGGACATTTGGTTTGTGTCCACCATGAATAATGGTACTATGTACATGTGTGTACAGTTTTTTTAAAGATTTTATTTATTTGTTTGAGAGAGAGAGAGAACATGCTTGAGAGAGACCATGAGCCAGGGGAAGGGGGCAGGAACAGAGGGAGACGGAGAAGCGGGCACCCTGGGATCATGACCTGAGCTGAAAGCAGACACTTAACCATCTGAGCCACCCAGGCGCCCCCGTGTACAAGTTTTTGTTTGAATATGTTCTCAATTCTCTTGGCTATATCACTAGAAATAGAATTGTGGGATCATATGGTAGTTCTATGTTTAACTTTTTAAGGAAATGCCAAACTGTTTTCCATAGCAGCGGCACCATTTTACATTCCCACCAGCAAAGTCTGAAGATTCTATTTGTCTACATCCTTGCCAATACTTGTTATTCTTTGGGGTTTTTTTTGCTAATTATACATATCCTAGTGAGTGTGAAGTGATATCTCATTAGGGTTTTGATTACTATCTCTCTAATGACTAATGATGTTGAGCATCTTTTCATGTGTTTGTTGGCCATTTGTATACCCTCTTTGGAGAAATATCTATTTCAAATCTTTTGCCATTTTTAATTGGATTATTTGATTTTTATTATTGTGCTTTAAGAATTCTTTATATATTCTGAATATTACCTCTGATCAGATATATGATTTGCAAATATTTTTCCCATTCTGTGGATTGCTTTTTCCCTCTCTTCATAGTGTCTTAATTCACCGAAGTTCTTAATTTTGATGAAATCCAATCTACCTATATTTTTCTTTGCTTGTGCTTTTGGTGTCATATTTAAGAAAGATTTTATTTATTTATTAAAGAGAGAGAGAGCATGAGAGCAGGGAAGGTCAGAGGGAGAAGCAGACTCCTGCTGAGCAGGGAGCACGATGCAGGGCTCTATCCCAGAACTCCAGGATCATGACCTGAGCCAAAGGCAGCTCCTAACCAACTGAGCCACCCAGGTGCCCCCAAAAGACTATTCTTTCCTCCACTGAATAGTTTTGGAACTCTTGTCAAAAATCAATTGACCTGGGGCGCCTGGGTGGCTCAGTCATTGGGCGTCTGCCTTTAGCTCAGGTCATGATCCCAGCGTCCTGGGATCAGGATCGAGCCCTGCATCAGGCTCTCTGCTCGGCGGGAAGCCTGCTTCTCCCTCTCCCACTCCCCCTGCTTGTGTTCCCTCTTTCGCTGTGTTTCTCTCTGTCAAATAAATAAAATCTTAAAAAAAAAAAAAAAAATCAATTGACCGGGGGCGCCTGGGTGGCTCAGTCATTAAGCGTCTGCCTTCTGCTCAGGTCATGATCCCAGGGTCCTGGGATCGAGCCCCACATCAGGCTCTGTGCCCAGCACGAAGCCTGCTTCTCCCTCTCCCACTCTCACTGCTTGTGTTTCCTCTCTTGCTGTCTCTCTCTCTGTGTCAAATAAATAAGTAAAATCTTAAAAAAAAAAAAAAATCAATTGACTGTAAATGGATGGGTTTAATTATGGGCTCTCAAATTTATTCCATTGATCTTTATTTCTATCCAGCACCACATTGTTTTGATCACTATAGCTTTGTAATAAGTTTTGAAATCAGGAGTGTGTGTCCCTCAAATTTGTCTTTTTCAAAATTGTTTCAAGGTTGCTATTCAGGGTCCCTTGCAATTCCACATAAATTTTAGGATCAACTGTCTATTTCTACACACACAAGAAAAGTAGTTGGGGTGTGCCTGGGTGGCTCAATTCGTTGAGCATCTGACTCTTGATTTCAGCTCAGGTCATGATCTCAGGATCATGAGTCTGGTTGAGATTCTCTCTCTCCCCCTACTTCTCTCCCTCTCCTTCTGCCCCTACCCCTACTTGCATGAGTGCATGCTCTCGCTCTCTCAAATAAATAAATTAATCTTAAAAAAAAAGCAGTTGGAGTTTAAAAATTTTTTTTAGAAGTTGGAATTTTTATAGTAATTTCATTGAATCTGTAGGTCAGTCTGGGGGGGGGGATATTCCCATTATAACAATATTAAGTCTTTCAAAACATGAACACAGGATGTCTTTCCATTTGTTTTTTTAAATTAATTTTTAAACATTTTTTAAAGATTTTATTTATTCATTTGAGAGAGAGAGTGAGAGAGAGAGAGCACGAGCAGGGAGGGGAGGGGGAGGAGCAGAAGGAGAGGGAGAAGCAGACTGCCCGCTGAGCAGGGAGCCTAATGCAGGGCTCCATCCTGGGACTCCAGGATCACGACAAGAGCCGAAGGCATACACTTAACTGACTGAGCCACCCAAGTGCCCTTGTCTTCTTAAATTTCTTTCAATAATGTTTTGTAGTTTTCAGCATATGAGTCTTGCATCTCGTTGATTAACTTTATTCCTAAGTAGTTTATTCTTTTTGATGTTATTGTAAATGGAATTTTTTTCTCCTGAAACCGCAAAACTCCTAGAAGAAAATATAGGTGGTAGATCCTTGATATGGGTCTCAGTGATGATTTTTTTTAGGTTTGACAACAAAGCAAAATCAACAAAAGAAAAATAAACAAGTGGGATTACATCAAAGTAAAAAGTTTATGCACAGCACACCATCAACAAAATGAAAGGGCAACCCACTGAATGGGAGAAAATATTTGCAAATCATATATTTGATAAGGGGTTAGTATCCAAAACATGTAAAGAACTCATACAACTCAATAGCAAAATAGAATATTATTTTCATACAGTTGACCAACGGGTACATAAAAGGTACTCAACATTACTAATCAGGGAAATACAAATCAAAACTGTCATGAGATGTCATCTCACACCTGTCAGAATGACTATTATCAAAAGACAAGAAATAACAAGTGGTGGTAAGGATGTGAGAAAAAGGGAGCCCTCATGCAGTATCGGTTGGAAATGTAAATTGGTGTGGCCACTATGGAAAACAGTATGGCGGTTCCCCCTAAAATTAAAAATAGAACTACTGGTGGGCCTACATGAGTCAGTCAGTTAAATGTCTGACTCTTATTTTGGGTCAGGTCATGATCTTAGGGTCATGAGATCGAGCCTGTCGTTGGGCTCCATTCTCAGCACAGAGTTGGCTTGAAATTCTCTCTCCCTGTCCCTCTGCCTGTCCCCTGGATCATGCTCTTCCTCTAAATCAATCAATCAGAGCAGAACTACCATACAATCTGGCAATTCTACTTCTCGATATTTATCTGAAGAAAATGAAAAAAAGAAAAAAGGGATGCCTGGGTGGCTCAGTGTGTTAAGCGGCTGCCTTCGGCTCAGGTCATGATCCCAGGGTTCTGGGATCGAGTCCCGCATTGGGCTCCCTGCTCAGCGGGGAACCTGCTTCTCCCTCTGCCTGCCGCTCTCCTTGCTTGTGCTCTGTCTCTCTCTCTCTGACAAATAAATAAATAAAATCTTAAAAAAAAAAGAAAATGAAAAAATGCTAACTTAAAAAGATATATGTACCCCCATGTTCACTGTAGCATTATTTACAATAGCCAAGATATGGAAACAACCTACATGTCCATTAATGGATGAATGGATAAAGAAAGGGTGGTATATACACACAATGGAGTATTATTCACCCATTAAACAGAATGAAATCTTGCCATTAGCAACAACATGGATGGACCTTGAGGGCATTATGCTAAGTGAAATAAAAAATACTGTACATTCTCACTTTTATGTGGAATCAAAAAACCCCCCACAAAACTGATAGATACAGAGAAGAGATTGATGGTTGCCTGAGGTGAAGGGTGTGTGTGTGTGTAAAAATGGGTGAAGGAAGTCAAAAAGTACAAATTTCCAGTTATAAATTAAATGTCATGAGGATGTAATGTACTACATAATGACTACAGTTAATAATACTCTGTTATACATTTGAAAGTTTCTAAGAGTAAATCTTAAGAGTTCTCATGATGAGAAAAAAAGTTTTGTAACTATATATTGTGATGGATGTTAATTAGACGTATTGCAGTGATCATTTCACAACGTATACAAACACCTGACATAAATATAATGTCACATGCCAATTATACCTCAATAAAATAAAATAAGTCAGAAAGTGTTCCTTCCTCTTCTGTTTTCTGGAAGAATTTGTGTAGAATTGTATTTTTTTTTCAATAAATATTTAATAGAATTCACTGGCAAAGTCATCTGGGCTTGGAATTGTCTTTCTAGGAAGGTTTTATTTTCATTTTTCAAAAAGATTTTATTTATTTATTTGACAGAGAGAGACACAGTGAGAGAGGGAACACAAGCAAGGGGGGATTGGAGAGGGAGAAGTAGGCTTCCCGTGGAGCAGAGAGCCCGATGTGGGACTCGATCCCAGGACCCTGGGACCATGACCTGAGCCGAAGGCAGTTGCTTAACGACTGAGCCACCCAGGCGCCCTCTAGGAAGGTTTTAAACTAAACTTCAACTTAAAGTCTGTAGATCTCCTGAGTTCTTGCTGAGAAATTTTCTCTTCCTATGTATTTCTCCCCATAAATTCTAGTCCCTATAACTTCTCGATACTCTGAACTGTCTCTCTCTCTCTCTCTTCTAAGATTTTATTTTTAGGTAATCTCTACACCCAATGTGTGGCTTAAACTCACAACCCCAAGATGAAGAGTCACATGCTCTACTGACTGGCCAGTGAGGCGTCCCTGAACTTTGTCTCTTCAACTAATGAAACTGCTAGGATCCGATTGGGTTCTCACTCCCTGCACTGTACCTGGGAACTCTCTCCAGGTAGTAACACTGTGGCAATTGGCAATTGTAGGGCTCACCTCACTTGTTTCTTTCTTTTTTTTTTTAAATTAATTAATTTATTTGACACAAAGAGAGAGACAGCTAGAGAGGGAACACAAGCAGGGAGAGTGGGAGAGGGAGAAGCAGGCTTCCCGCGGAGCAGGGAGCCCAATGTGGGGCTCAATCCCAGAACCACAGGTTCATGACCTGAGCCGAAGGCAGATGCTTAACGACTGAGCCACCCAGGCACCCCTCACTTGTTTCTTTTTTTTTAGACATTAATGTATTTTGCCGCTTGTTGTCTCAAAATCATTGTTTCATATATTTTGTCTAGCTTTCTAGCTGCTTAATGTAGGAGGGTAAATCTGGTTCCTATTACTCCATCACGGCCAAAAGCAGAAGTCCATTTAATTTTTTAAAAGATTATTTATTTACTTGGGGGGGCGAGGGAGGGCACGGAGCCCGACATGGGGCTTGATCCCATGACCCCAAGATCAGGACCTGAGACAAAACTGAATCAGATGCTCAACCAACTGAGCCACCTAGGCGCCCCAGAAGCCCATTGAATTTTTAAGATTACTTTTGTATTTTCTCCCTAAAAGTTCTGCCTCATCATTTTTTAAAAAGATTTTTATTTATTCATTTGACAAAGAGAGAGAAAGAGTACAAGCAGTGGGAGCGGCAGGGAGAGGGAGAAAGCAGGCTTCTGCTGAGCAGAGAGCCCGACATGGGGCTCGATCCCAGGACCCTGGGATCATGACCTGAGCCAGAGGCAGACGCTGAACTGACTGAGCCATCCAGGTGCCCCCATTTTTTATTTTTTACAATTTCTTGTTAGTTTTAGCAAACAATTCAAAAATTTCTCTCTATATAATTATTCTCTCTATATAATTATTATATAAATTATTCACAGCAGTACTGCTGTATTAGTTTTCTGTTGCTGCTGTAACAACTTACCACAAATTTAATGGGCTTAAAACAACATAGATTTATTATCTTATACTTTTTTTAAAGGTATTTTTATTAAAGCAAGGGGACAGGACCCATCCTGTCCCTGGGCAGGAAGAGCTGCCCTTATATTTTATACGCCAGAAGTTGGATACAAGATCACTGGAGTAAAATCAAGGTGTTGGCAAGACTGTGTTCCTTCCTGAGTTTGTAGGGGAGAATCTGTTTCCTTGAGTTTTCCAGCTTCTAGCTGCTCCCTTCCCCTCCCCCACCCCTGGATTCCTTGGCTCTTGGTTCCTTTTCTCCATCTTCAAAGCCAGCAGCTCTGACTCCTTCTGTCATCATATCTGTCTATGACTACAGCTGGGTAAGGCTGTCTGCTCTGTGATTAGATCAGGCCCACTTGCATAACCCAAGAAACTCTTCCCATCTCAAGATCCTTAACTTCAGTCACATGGGCAAAGTTCCTTTCGCCATGTAATGTAACATATCTACAGTTTCTGAGAATTAGAATGTGGACATCTTTGGGGGACCATTATTCTGCTTATCACCCTTTCTGTCATTTGAGAGTACAGTGGTGGCAGGACATAGAGAGTGCAGTGGGAAGGGTATTCAGTAGAGACAATGGTAATGATGGCATCCTACTCTGAACTCCCATGGTGAGAGCTTGGTTGTGATTCCTGCTAACTGCCTCCCTTGTACCTGCCCAGTTTTTGAGCCTGACATTCCAAACTTCTCAGCAAGTCTAAGATACCTAATAGCTGTCCAATTGATTAATTTTCTTTTTCAATACAGAGTGACGTTCTATCTTCATGGGTAACCACATCATTTCAAGGAGAAACATAACTTTAGAATTTAGTTATTCTGGTTCCCTGGGCAAAGACCATCTCTAATAAGAGGTCTATACATGTTAGCCTTTTACCATAAATATTCAATTGATCTGATTACTTTCGGTTTTGTTTTTTTTTTTAGATTTTTATTTATTTATTTGACAGAGAGAGACACAGCGAGAGAGGGAACACAAGCAGGGGGAGTGGGAAGGGGAGAAACAGGCTCCCCACTGAGCAGGGAGCCCGACGTGGGGCTCGATCCCAGGACCCCGACGTGGGGCTCGATCCCAGGACCCCGGGATCATGACCTGAGCCAAAAGCAGACACCCAACGACTGAGCCACCCAGGCGCCCCTGATCACTTTTTTCTTGTTCTGATCCTATACTCACCAAGCACCTTTTCAGCAGGCTTCTCCATAGGGATTTTTTTTTTTTTTTTTTTTTTTAGGATTTTATTTATTTGTCAGAGAGCAAGAGAGTACAAGCAGGGGGAGCAGCAGATGCGGAGGCAGAGGCAGGCTCCTCACTGAGCAGGGAGCCCGACACGGGGTTCGATGCCAGGACCCTGGGATCATGACCTGAGCCGAAGGCAGCCGTTTAACCGACTGACCCACCCAGGCATCCTTGCAGGCTTCTCTATAGGGCTATTCATGAGAACTATTATGGGAACAAATGTGTTAACTGTATTAATTTTGAGTATTCCAATCTGGATAACAGTAATATTTCATTGTGAACTATTGGATTGGCATCCTCAATCTGGTAAGATTGTTTAGAGAGTGAGAGATCCACTCTAGGTGGGTGAGAAAATAAAAATTCTGTACAGGTAAGGCTGAAGGTTGAATTCTGGGCTCTGGCAAATTTAACAAGGAAATGAATGTCATCTCTTAGCACCATTTGGGAAATGGATTTATCTTAATCCATACTGGATACCTGGATGTAGCCACTTAGAAATGTTCATTTTAGGGACACCTGGGTGGCTTAGTCGGTTAAGTGTCCAACTCTTGATTTCCACTCAGTTCATGATCTCAGAATCATGAGATCAAGCCCCACATCAGGCTCCAGGCTCAGCAGGGAGTCTGCTTGAGATTCTCTCTCTCCGTCTGCCCTTGCCCCCCTCTCTCAAATAATAAATCTTAAAAAAAAAAAAAGAAATGTGTATTTTAGTAGCTAAAGACCAATTGTGTGTCAGTTTATGTTAAGGATTCCCTTTAAAGGGGAAGTCGAAGGGCACAAGCCTGGAAACCTGTCTTCTACTTGTTTTATATTTCCCGTTGTGGCTAAATATTGTTGAGATCTTTTTCTTGTTCTTGTTCTTATTCCTTTTTTTTTTTTTTTTTAATGTAATCTTTACCCTCAATGTACGGCTCAAACTCATAACCCTGAGATCAAGAGTCACATGCTCTACCAAGGGAGTCAGCCAGGCGCCCTTGTTAAGATCTTTAAAATGTTATGTTGAACAACTTAAGGAAATGATTCTATTAAGTCCAAGGCCTTGGTTTGCTTACCCTGTAGAATTTACTTTTATGTTAACTTTTACTTCACTAACTTTTTTCCTAATTAAAATTTAAAAATTTTATCTTTTATGGTGAGATATACAAATGGAAGAGTGCAAAAGACATATACATGGTTTATTTTTTATTTATTTATTTTTTAAAAGATTTTATTTATTTATTTGACAGAGAGAGACACAGTGAAAGAGGGAACACAAGCAGGGGGAGTGGGAGAGGGAGAAGCAGGCTTCCAGAGGGCTTGATGCGGGGCTTGATCCCTGGACCCTGGGATCATGACCTGAGCCCAAGGCAGACGCCTAACGACTGAGCCACCCAGGTGCCCTGACATATACATTGTTTAAAGCAAAATTATCAAGTGAAGATTAGTGCAACCACCACCTAGGTTAAGAGTTGAACACTGCCAACACCCAGAAGCCTAACATGTGTCCGGATCATCAGTTCCCTCTCTGAGCCAACCACTAGCTTGATTGTTTCGTTTTTGTTATATGACTCAGACTATGGCAAACAGTTCATCCTGCTAAAAACAACAAAAATGTCGGTAAAATATTGAAGAGTCAACAAGAAGATAGGTAAATATCAGACTAAAATCTAGGTAAAGGCAGGATCTAGAGAATAAGTGGAGTAATGATGTCACTTTTACCCTGGGGCATGTTCCTTAATTGGCAATTTAAGCTTGGTTTTTCTAGTCCTTAAGGGCCACGTGGGTCAGAAGACAAAGCCCAGGGCCTGGTGGATGTGGCAAGTCTAAAGCTGGGACCGCAAAGGGCTACAGTTTCAGTGTAAGGGTAAATTATCAATAAATAGACCATTCAACAGACTGAATGGAAAGAATGTTGTCTTGGAAGGAGGAGATTGAGGAGAACTGTAGAGGGGGCACTGGACCCATAAGACAGCCCTCCCAGAGATATGTAACCCAATACACATCTCCCGGTGATTTAAAAAAAATTCCAAACAGTGAATATACCCTAAAGTGGTCCCTCTGGGCAGAAGGAAAAGCAAATCCTCTCTGGAGGAATGAACCTTTATCCTAGGCCTCAAAGAATTCCCACAAATAATTTTCCAAGTAAAATGCTGCTCATAGTAAAAAATAAGCACATGAAGAATGAAAATGAATAAGCAACAACAGGGGCACCTGAGTGGCTCAGTCATTCAGCTTCTGCCTTCGGCTCAGGTCATGATCTCAGGGTCCTGGGATTGAGCCCTGCATCGGGCTCCCAGCTCCACGGGAAGCCTGCTTCTCCCTCTCTCACTCCCCCTGCTTGTGTTTCCTCTCTCGCTGTCTCTCTCTCTGTCAAATAAATAATAAAATCTTAAAAAAAAAAAAGGCAACAACACAGAAATGGGTCTCATAATTCCAATTATCTGTTAAATAAAAACTATTTTTTCCATTATTATTGACATATTTGCACTTACATAGTAAAAAACTTCAAGAATATAAATTTGTTTTGGGGCGCCTGGCTGGCTCAGTCTATGGAGTGTGCGATTCTTGATCTCAGGGTTGTGGGTTCGAGCCCCACATTGGGTGTAGAGATTACTTAAAAATAAAATAAAATAAAAAGTACAGGGGTGCCTGGGTGGTTCAGTTGTTTGAACGTCCGACTCTTGGTTTTGGTTCAGGTCATGATCTCAGGGTCTTAGGGTCGTGGATCCAGCCCTTCATCTGGCTTTGCCATCAGTGCGGAGTCTGCTCGAGATTTTCTCTCCTTCTCCCTCTGTCCCTTCCCCTTCCCCCCCCTGCTCTTTATCTTTGTCTCTCTCTCTTGCTCTCTAAAATAAATCTTTAAAAAAAGAGTACAAATGGCGTGCCTGGGTGGCTCAGTTGATTAAGCATCTGCCTTCGGCTCAGGTCATAGTTCCGGAGTCCTGGGATTGAGCCCCGTGTTGGGCTCCCTGCTTAGCGGGGAGTCTGCTTCTCCCTCTCCCTGGGACACTCCACCTGCTTGTGCTCTCTCACTCTCTGTCAAATAAATAAATAAAATCTTTAAAAAAAGTACAAATGGATTTAAATGAAGTCTCTCTTCTTCCTCACCTTAGTTATACTCCTTGGAGGCAATCATTTTCCATGGTTTCAGGGGTGCTTATTACAACTTAAAAAAAATAAACTTTAAAATGGGTATCCCTGAGGCGCCTGGGTGGCTCAGTCGTTAAGTGTCTGCCTTCAGCTCAGGTCATGGTCCCAGGGTCCTGGGATCGAGCCCCGCATCAGGCTCCCTGCTCTGCAGGAAGCCTGCTCCTCCCTCTCCCACCCCGTCTGCTTGTGTTCCCTCTCTCGCTGTCTGTCTCTGTCAAATAAATAAATAAAATCTTCAAAAAAAAAAAAAATAAAATGGGTATCCTTGGTTTCAGAAGAGAGTAAGTACCATTTTATTCCCAAAATATATCCTCATTTTATAATTAGGAGTATAAAGCAAAATATTAAGCCTACAAAAAATTACAGTGTCAGTCTTAGGAATAAAACCCTCTAGGGAATTTTTCTTTTTTTTTTTTAGATTTTATTTATTTATTTATTTTGTTTTAGCAAGATAGCATGGGCAGGGGGAGGGGCAGAGGCAGAGGGAGAAAGAGACTCTCACACAGACTTGGTGTGGAGCATAGAGCTCGACATGGGGCTCCATCTCACGACCCCAAGATCGTGACCTAAGCCGCTCAACTGACTGAGCCACCCAGGTGCCCCTTCTAGGGAATTATTAAGAGCCTAGCTCAAGGAGCACCTGGGTGGCTCAGTCGTTAAGCGTCTGCCTTTGGCTCAGGTATGATTCCAGGTCCTGGGATCCAGCCCCACATCGGGTTCCCTGCTCGGCGGGAAACCTGCTTCTCTCTCTCCCACTCCCCCTGCTTGTGTTCCCTCTCTCGCTGGGTCTCTCTCTGTCAAATAAATAAATAAAATCTTAAAAAAAAAAACAAAAAAAGAGCCTAGCTCAAGACCTATTCTCTGAACTTATTAAAAATCCCTCCCCCCCCCTTAAAGTAACCTCCACACCCAACATGGGGCCCAAACTCACAGCCCTGATATTAAGAGTTCCACCCTCTGCTGACTGAGCCAGCTAGATGCCCCTAAAATCCCTCTTAAAAAAAAAATAATGGGGCACCTGGGTGGCTCAGTTAAGCGTCTGCCTTTAGCTCAGATCACGATCCCAGGGTTCTCGCATGGAGCCCCGCGCCAGCGGGGAGTCTGCTTCTCCTTCTCCCTTTCCCACCGTCTCTCTCCCCAGCTGTGGGCCCGCGCTCTCTCTCTCTCTCAAATAAATAAATAAAATCTTAAAAGAAAAGAAAAGAAAATCTCTTTTCCTTTTCCTACTTTGAAACTTTGAAGTTTTAAGGTGCTATAGACAGCTTAGTTTTTAATATCCTGGTTTGTGATAAGCATAGGAAAAAAAATTCTCAGTCATTTGTGCAGTTAGCCCAACTGTTGGCTATCTGCCCAGTCTTGAAAACACAATTTTCAGCAATATAACCCTTATATGTGGCTCACTCATTATTACACAGATTTGGTTTTACTATTGGTCTAATTATGTCCTTTGAAACATAAAAGAGTATGTGACTAAGTCAGGAGATGGATTCTTGTCCCAGCTTTGTCAATAATTTGCTGTGTGATTTGGCAAGTCCCTTAACCTTAGTTTTCTCTACTGGGTTAACAATTGTCAAGATAGAATCATAGAACGTTAGAATTGGCAGAGACTTCAGAATTATAAAGTACAATTCCTTTATTTCATGGAGGGGTTGAGCGATTTACCCAGCTTTCTAGAACAAGCGCTCAGTCTCCCGCATCTCAGACCAGGGCTCTTTTTATTACAGCAGGCTTTCTTTCAGTGTCATTCCAAGAAATAAACAAAAAAACCCCGGAAAGTGAAAGCACTAAACAAATGTATGGCTTTTTAAGAAAAGCCAGATAACAATGTTAACCATTAGCCTGCACCGTAGCCCGCAAGCTTGTCTGAAAATGAACCCCGTCTAACTTAAAGATAAAATTCAGAAGTTCTAAAACTATGTAGAGAAGGTCGAAAAGTAAAAGGTAAGGTAAACAAATTCAGCTTGGAGAACACCCATAAAGGGAAAACAAAACTCCAAGAAGAGTAAATTCTTTTATCATTTCTTTCTGGTCTTTTCCTAACTTGGGCAAGGTGAAATCAGGAAGAGGAGATTGCCTGTTTTTACACATTTCTGAAGGAATCGTGTGCAATATGTGTTCGTGAAATAGAGTTATTTGCCTCAACTATACTACACATTACATCAGTCATCTAACTTAGCGCCATTCCCTCTCCGGGCACTACCCAAAACAACGCGCTGAAATCTTCGAACACCGCAGTCAATGCAAAAACTCCAAGTCCCGAAACGCTCGACGGCCAGTCTTCACCGCCTCCTCACAAGAGCAGCCTTTTTCGTCCTGGGAGTTGTAGTCATTTAGAGCCTTGATTTCCGGGATGTGGGGAAGGACGCACGTCCTGGGAACTACATTTCCCAGGAAGCTGTGCGCGCCCTTCTCCGCCCTCGCCGGCGTAGGACTCCACCCCCTCCCGCTCCTCTCTCCCTGGACTGCACTGCTCACGCCTTCCTGGTAGTCTGAGCTGGGAGAAGTTCACTCCGATCAGCTGATCCCAACTGACAACAGGAGAGGAGGAAGCCCGGGAGGCAGAGAAGGAGGAGGGGGGGCGAGATGGAGATGAGGATGGATCCACCGGTGCCCTGAGGAACAGCCCCCGCCCCCGCAGGCGCCCTGCGGTCCCCCGACGCCGCCTCACCGCGGCCGAGCTGCTCGGTGGTGGGATCCCCGGGCCGCCGCGGGCGGGGAGGGAAGGGCACGGCCCAGCGCCGGGCGAGCTATAGTCCTGGAGCTCCGGCTGCCCCCGGGGGGGGGGGGGGGGGCGGGTGCGGCTGGGGTGGGGGTGGGGTGGTATAAACAATGGATTCGGCTCTAGCCTCTGCTAGCGTGGGGGCGGATTTTGGGGGACCTTCTTTGTTTAGACTCTGCTCGTGCCCCTCGGGTTGTGGTGGTGTTGCCCGGGAGAAAGGAAGGGTGAGGAACCCCCGGCTGGAGAGAGGTGTCGAGGTGGGGGCCCGAGTGGCAGATTGTTTGCTTGGCCGGTCGGGCGGTGAGGTGTTCTTTTGAAGGTTGATTTTATATTTTTCTAAATTGTGGCGAATTTCGATTTTTGTTTCCGTTGTGGGAGCTGCTTGGGCATGGCTGAGGTTAGGGTGTAAATAAGGTCTCCTAGTCACTCCCTTGCCTTCCTTGTTTGTCTAAAAATAAGATTGATTGATTACTAGAGGGAGGACTTTACATTTCGTTGGGGTATTAGAATGGAGGTCAAGGCTAAGAGGGGTTAAGAATGTAATTGTAGAAGTGACAAAAGCCTCTTTCCTGCCCCAGTTATCTTTTTTTCCCTTTTTTCTTTTTGAAGTTATTTTTAAGTTAGTTTTTGAGTGACAGAGAGAAAAATTATTTGTTATAACTCACTGCAGGCCTGGCTTTGCAGTGGGCCTTAGAGGAGGAATTCTGTCTCCTGTTGCTCCCTTTTTTTTGCAATTAGAGAAGGGACAAAAGGAAGTAACAATAATTGTTCTTTATTGTTTTTAAACATGACATGGTGACTTTTGTTTCCAGGCTTAAGGTCCTTCATAGACATTTGTCTAGAGTTGAAACAACCTAACTAGATCTGCCAAAGGCTTTGATGGAGCTAAAGTCTACATTATTATCATTTCTTTAGATTTTTACAGGTCTCTTTATTCACCTCATAAGTGTGTGCTGCAGGTTAGGGGAGTGCAGAGGGTTGTCCCTCCAAGGACTGTTTGCTTAATGATTTTGATTCTGAATTATTATAATAACTGGATGAACAGAGAATTTCAGTCTGTGAAATGAAGAGACAAAGTCTCTGAAATGCCTTGGGCCTAGAGATAGTGGCTGTTTTCAAAGGGAGGAGCCTTGCCCATGATTTTGAGAAGAAATTTCTAGGATCAGAAGTAGCCTGTGTAAGTTTTATAGTAAGAATGAGATTTCTCTCAGGAGTTCTGGCCTCATATTTAACCACAATCTTTTTTTTTTTAGGTGACTTCTGTTTTTAAATTAGTGAAATCCTTTTCCTTCCTCTATTGTAGGTATCCCCTGAAATATTGACTTGAGGTTGGATTATATTGCAGAGCTTCTGACCACTCTCTTTCACTACCAAACCCTTGTGGCTGAGGCCCAACTGATGAGCCCACCTCAGTGAACCTATCGGATCTCTCTCATATAGCCATAAGAGACCCTTTCAAGTTAACTTTGACCACAACTTTGCTTGCACTTTATGGAGGATAAAACCATCAAACCAAATCAACGTTGCTGCTGACACAGGAATCTTGGAGGCAGAAAATTAAAAATCCCAACATTCGTGAGTGTGAAGAATTCTGATAGGACACCGAAGGTTTGTTTTTGTTTTTGTTTTTTTTTAAGGTGTTCAGAATCCAGTGAAAGTTCTGCAGTCCTCAGACTCAAAAGCCTTTGTCTTCACTCCTGGGGAAAGCCCAGGGACCGGTCTACGGTGGGTGATTTCCTTACCAATCTGAGTATGAGTGCTCAGACGTCCCCAGCAGAGAAGGGCCTGAATCCGGGGCTGATGTGCCAGGAAAGTTACGCCTGCAGCGGGACTGACGAAGCGGTCTTTGAGTGTGATGAGTGCTGCAGTCTGCAGTGTCTCCGCTGCGAGGAGGAGCTCCATCGGCAGGAGCGCCTGAGAAACCATGAGCGGATAAGGCTCAAACCTGGCCACGTCCCTTACTGCGACCCCTGCAAAGGCACCAATGGGCATTCGCCGGGTATTAGGCAGAGGGCAGCCGTGAGGTGCCAGACCTGTAAAATCAACTTGTGCTTGGAGTGCCAGAAGAGGACTCATTCCGGGGGTAACAAAAGGAGACACCCTGTTACTGTGTACCATGTCACTAAGGTCCAGGGGCTACTGGAGGAAGAAGAGCTGGATGAGGAGACCAGGAGGAAGAAGATGACTGAGAAGGTCGTGAGTTTCCTCCTAGTAGATGAAAATGAAGAAATTCAGGTGAGCCTGTGGGTGAAGTGCGAGTCCTGTGGTCGTGCAGCAGATCTGTTGTTGGAAGATAGCTCTCAAAAGGAAAAGTCCAAGAAGAGCTCACATTTGATCATTAAAGGGCAAGACCCCTGAAAGCTTAAGTTGGGTGGAGTCATATTTCATCACTTAACTGGTTGTGTGACCTTGGGCTGAATTACTTTATCTCTCTGAGCCTTAGTTTTGTCATCTATAAATTGGAGACAGTGCCTACTTCTTCGGGTGGTTGTGAGGATGAAATGGTACCATGTGTGTAAAGCCTGTTGCATAACAAATGCTCAGAACCTGGTAGCTGTTGTTGTTATCATGTTACTGGGGTTATTGTGAGGGAGATCCGACTTAGATCAGCTTTCTGAGTGAGAGCACTTGGCAAGTTGATAAATGGGACTGATGAGGGGCTGTGTGTGCAGGGTAGGAGACACCGTGGGTCCTCTAGGAGTGCCAGGCAGCAAGTCATAAACCTGCTAGCTCAATTTAGAGAGAGGGGTGGTCTTTAAAAAGTGGCTTTTGATAAGGAGAGTATTCTGCCAGATGGCCTCTTCTTTTCCTGTACAGGCTGATAGGAAAAGCCAGTGAGGGCACCTGCCATTACAGAAGGACTGGAGAATATTTGATTGGATTCTGAGTTGGGGCAAGGGTAGAGTGTGATGGGAGCAAGCTGGGGAGATGGTGGCGTGTGACAGTTGGGGGTGACTACGGAAGGGGTGGTATAACGTTTATACTTTCCAGGGAGAGTAGTATAATGTCCATGCTTTTGAGTGAAGACTGTTTGAGTTCCGTGCTTGCTTCTCCACTCACCGTGTAACCGTGGAGAGTGATTTGAGCTTTGTGCCTCAGTCTCACTTGTACTTCCCAGTAGTAATTGAGAAGATTCTGAGAGAGAGTAAGGAATGGAAATGGAAGGGCCCTTATCACAGGGCCTGGCACATAGTGTCCAGTACCAGCTCCTTGTTTCTGTCAGTGTCTGTGGTAAATTGACTGGGTACTTTGCAGCAGTGATGACTCCTCAAGTCTCCAGGTTGGGGGAGAACCTTTGTAAGTTGCTGTTTGACACTCCAGTTGCCCACTAAGAATTTTTCAGCTCTGTCTTTTTCCTCCTTGGTAAGGTTATAGAAATGCATTACATCATGATTCCATTGTCAGCTAAATACTTTGCTAACACAGACTTCTTTATTGGCTGAGAGGGACTAATGGAGTTATGGAAGAGTGACCCAGATCCCAGTCTGCCTCCCTTGTTAGCAATAATGTCTTCATTATGGTTATGCTCTAATTGGGTGACTGTGGACTAAATATTTTATAAATGGAACACTTGGACTTGGATGATTCTTGTTGGTTTTGCCACCAATTCAGCCTATGGAAAGTCATATTTTGGATTGCTGTCACTTTTGTAAAGCAAGAGGAAGATTTGGAATGAACCAGTAATCCTCATGGATGTTGTGTTGGCACCAAAAAGTATTTTTTGAGGGGAGGAGGATGTGTATTTTTTTCTTTTTGTGCCACTGATACATGTTCCTTAGTGTAGAGAATTAGGAAAATATATGGAAGTGTAATGAAGAAGACAAATCCAACTACCCAGAGATGATATTTGTTCATCTTTTTTCTTGGAGTGTATAATAATGTATGTAATTGGGTTGTTTGTAAAGATTCCTCCTGCTTTGCTTTCCTTCTTAAACACTGACCACTTCCCATGAAGTAACAATTTCTTAAGCTTAAGCAGCACTGGTTGGGACTAATGGATTAGACATAGAATATTCTTTTTAGGTGGTGATTTGTTCTCCCAGAGTCACAGTGGAAAAATACTTTGAGAGAATGTCTGGTTCTGTTTTCTAATGTGAATGTCCAAAACAATTAGATGATTGTCTAATCTGAATCTAGATTATAAATTCAGCCAGCATGTGAACTCCTGGAGAGCAGGACCGGGTGTTAGGCCCTGTGTCATGCACAGTGGTAGGTAGGTACATTGTCAGCGCATAAATACCTGTTGATAGGTCGGTGATGTCACATTTCAACTTCAGTTTTTAAAAAATGGGTATCATGCACATACCTAGTTAAAACCTAAAATAACATAAAAAGGCATATGATCGCAAGAGTTTCCCTCCTACTCCATCCCCTTAGTCTCCTCCTTTAGAACAGTCACCACGAACAACGAACTACGTGCCCTTTTAGAGTTTTTTGACATGTATTTATTAACATATGTATGTATCCTTTTTATTTTTATTTATTATTTTTTAAAGATTTTATTTATTTGACAGAGAGAGAGAGTGAGAGAGGGAACATAAGCAGGGGGAGTGGGAGAGGGAGAAGCAGGCTTCCCGCTGAGCAGGAAGCCCGATGTGGGACTTGATCCCAGGACCCTGGGATCATGACCTGAGCCGAAGGCTGAGCCACCCGGGCACCCTATCCTTTTTATTTTTAAACAAAAATGAAATCTAATATGCTTACTGTTCTGTCCCTCAGCTTTTTTTCACTAAAGGATACATCTTATTGCTATATCAGTACATCTTATCAGTACATTGAGGTCTACCTCATTATTTAAAGGCTGTCTACTATTTTGTTGAATGGGTTTTCTGTAATTTGAGCCTGTTAGTGGATACTTGAGTAGTTAAAAACAAGGATATATTGACTATCCTGTGAATCTATTTAGAAGTGGAATCTCTTTGTCAAATGATATGTGCATTTTATTTTATATATTTTATTTTTTTAAAGATTTTATTTATTTATTATAGAGAGAGAGCATGCATGTACATGAGCGGGGGGGAGGGCGCAGAAGGAGAGGGAGAAGCACACTCCCTACTGAGCAGGGAGCCCAACCATGTGGGGCTTCATCCCAGGACCTGGAGATCATGACCTGAGCCCTAGGCAGATGCTTAACCGACTGAGCCTCCCAGGCACCCCTAATATGTGTATTTTAAATTTATAGATACTACCAAATTTCTGAACCTCATTTTCTTAGCCTCTGAAGTACTTCGGTGAGTCCCCTGGGTTCTGATCTTGACTCACAATAGCTAAAATTTAAAAAGCTCTTAACTATGGTTGTTAGGAACTGTTAGGAACTGTTCTTAGCACTTGTATGAACTCATTTAATCCTGATGATAACTGTGTATTAGTTTCTTATTACTGTGGTAGCAAATTCCCAACATTTAATGGCTTAAAACAACACAAATTTATTTTCTTACAGTTTGGAGGTCAGAAGTCTGGAAATGGGTCTGTATGGCTGTGTTTCTTGTGGGACTCCAGGGGAGTGTTTCTTTCCTTTTCTAGCTTCAGGAGGCCACCTACATTCTTTGGCTTGTGGCCCCATTGTCTAGCTTCAAAGACAGCAATGTAACATCCTCCAATCCCTCTTTCTGTCTCTCTGCTTCTGTTGTCATATGTCCTTCTTGGCCCTCTTGCCTCCCTTTTACAAGGACACTTTGATTAGGTTGGACCCACTTGGATAATCTAGCACTGTGTCCTCCTCTCAAGGTGTTTAATGCAGTCACATCTGTAAAGTTACTTTTGCTACATTAAATGAGCTATTCACAGCTCTTGGGGATTAGATCGTGGTGAGTAGGGGGTGCAGTTTCAGCCTACCACACCTCATGAAGTAAGTTGTAGTCAGTTTGGGCTGCTGTGTATGATAGAATACCATATGCCATTAAATTATATACCGTTCAGTAGCATATAAACAACAGAAGCTTATTTCTTGCAGTTCTGGAGGCTGGGAAGTCCAAGATCAAGGTGCTAGCGGATTCGGTGCCTGGTGATGACTGACTTCCTAATTCATAGACAGCCATCTTCTCTTCTCCCTCTGTCCTCAGATGGTGGAAGGGAGTTCCAGAATCTCTTTTATAAGGGCACTAATCTTATTAATGAAGACCTCCCTTCATGACCTGATCACCTCCCAAAAACCCCGCCTCCTAATACGGTCACATTAGGGGTTAGATTTCAACATGAATTTTGGGGGAACACAAACATTTCATTTATAGCATTGTGTTTTATAGGTGAGGACATTGAAGCACAGAGATGAAGTAACTTGCCAGGATCAAGTTACAGTAAGTGGCAGAGGATTTGAACAGAAGTATCGGGCTTTAAAATCCTTGCTGTAACTATGACACTCCAGTTGCCTCTGACCAAGTCTGTTAAGCTTTCTGATTAAGCTTTTTATGGCCAGTACCATCAGCTCATCAATTCCTCAGGGTTGCTTGCTGTGAGGAGCAAAGAAAGCACAGCTCTACAAAATGCAAGACAGGGTTTTTGAAGAACTGTTTACTCACAATAGTAAAGATTCTGTGAGTTAGGCCCCATCTTCATTTTTCTTTTTATGTTTCTAGGCATTTGTGGGTTTTGACTATTTTCAGTTTTGTCCATAGGAATTATTTTAGAAGCTCGTAGGCTGTAACATATGTGTGGTTTTCTCAAATTCTTTGGCCTAGTGTCTCCTAAGATTTGTTGCTTATGGTTTAAGTGTTATTCAGTTTCTTTTGGGAAACCTGAAAGTTCCTTTTAGAAACAAAAAAGTTCCTTTTAGAAGTGTGAATTTTATCATTACCTTGTTATTTGAGTGTGTACTATAGTGCTAAATTTGAGGAGAGACTGGCTTTTGGTCTCAGAAGCAAGAATTCATTTGTGGCTCTTAAATGGACACATTTGGTCTATTAGCCAAAAGCATTCATTAATTGATCACAAGTATTGAGCATATACTGTGTGCCAGGCACTTTCTAGGTTCCAGGGATACATGGCTAATAAGACTTGGTTCGTGGCATCATAGACTTACCCTTCAAGCAGGGAAAGTGGAGTTCACATGTGTAAAACGCATAAAAAGGGATCAGGTGTAGTATTAAGCAAGAATGACTTGGAAGCTACTTGTTCAGGATGATCAGGGAAGGTTTTATTGTAGAAATGACTTTTAAGCAAAGACCTGATGGATACTACCACCTGGGGATATAGACCTCCAGGCAGAGGGCAATGGGAACAAGTAGAAGGTGGATGGGATGTTCGGGGTGTAGGAAGAATGCCAGTATGGTTGGAGAGAGCTGGCAGAGAGTGGTAAGGGCAGAAGCACAGAGGTAAATGGGTTCCAGATCATGTGGGGCCTTGCAAGCCATAGAAAAAAGCTTGGCTTTTAAGTGTAATGGGAAGCACCAGACTGCTTTATGGTAGTAAGTCACATGATCTGACAGAAGTTTTCAAGAAATGGCTTCAGTGTAAAGACTAGATTGAGGTGACTGGCGGGGGTGGGGCAAGAAGAAAAGCAGGGAGACCACTTAGGAGGCCATTGTAGAAGATAAGGTGAGAGGTGGCTTCGATTTGGTGTTACCGTTGACATTGGGGAGATGGAAGGACACTGATGAGAGCTTCGGGGTTGGTGAACACATGGCCATTGTGGGGAGAGGTGTGCCTGGAGAGGGCATGGAAGCTCCTCACCCTTTCCCCATACCTCTCCCTACACATCTCTGCATCTGGCTGTTGATTTGTATCCTTTATCATATCCTTTAGTAAACTGGTAAGTATTTAAAAAAAAAAAAGGAAAGACTGATGAATTTGGGACAAAATTTGGGTGTAAAACAGGAATGCTGTTGCAGAGTGGAGGGTGAGGAATGAGAGAACTTTCAGTGGTGACTTGACTCCTTGGCATTTTGTTTGTGCAGATCTCACCGGCTTAATACCCTGTATCTTCCTGATTTGATAAAACTAAAAGTCTTTAAGAACCTGATTCGTACAATAAAGAGTTAAATTAATCTCATTTGGTATTATCTAACACAGTGGTTCTCAACCAGGAGTGATTTTGCTCTCCCAGAGGGCATTTGGCAATGTTGAGAGACATCTTTGGTTGTCACAACTGGGGGATGTGCTACTGGCTAATGGGTAGAGGCCAGGGTGTTGGTAAATATGTTACAACACATAGGGCAGCCCCCCACAAAAAGAATGATCTGGTACAAAATGTCAGTTGTGCTCTGATTGAGAAATTGATTTAACAATGAAGGTTTGGTCTAATAGGAGATCTGTATTCTGGTGACATGGCAAGCATACCAGGGACAAAATTAAGCTATGCACCAGTTTTTCCTCCCTCTCTTGGTTCTGTTTGCTCCCCAGAAGTAATGTAGCTGAAATCAGTATTCTCTTTTGGCATACTTGGCAACCTCTCCAGTGAAATGGTTACTTTCTTCTGTGTTGTATTCATTGATTTTTGTAGGCCTCAGTGGAACTGTGCTAGGAAAACCAGAGGACTTGCAGGTCCATTATTTAGAGTCCATAGTGAGTAAACAATCCACACTGATAAGTCATCCATAAGCTCTTGAACTTAGAGACAACACCCTTAGCAAGTAACTCAAAGGTTAGAAGAATAAAGTTCTGACAATTGGATTTCTTAGTGGAGGAAGAGGATAGTATTTTTCTATTTGTTGTGTCTTGTGAGGGATTCAGACATCCTGTCTTACTGAATGTTTACTGGTCAGAGAAAAAAGTGAACAGTTGTCTTTTTTTTATTCGTATGCATATCTTTAAACCCCATATAAGTTTTTCTTTTTTTCATAACCACCCCATTCTCTTCTTTGTCCCTTTTCTACAAACTTCCTTTGGCTGTCTTCTTTCTGAGAAAGTAGAGCAGCAAACTGACGAGAAATTTCACCTGTTTCCCTTTCAGGGTCATGACCCCTGACTAGGACATTAGGAGAGCCTAGGAGCTTCTCATGCCAAAGACTCCTCAAGGGAAGTCCTCTCACGCTGAACGTGCAAGGTGATAAGGAAGCGTAGTGACCCAGGAACAGCCAATGAGACGCTAAGCAAGTGTCCACTGGGGCAGGCCTTCCTTGACTCAGAGATCTACAGTCTTGGCCCACTCGGAAATGGGAGGCCAAAGTGAGCCTTCTTCATTCCTTCTTCAGCACAGTGGTGGACTTTCTCTCACTGAGACCGTTCCTTTAAGAAGACCCATCACGTTGCTTGGCTGCTTCACTTGTTTACAGTCCCAGAATAGTGTGGCTCAAAATACTGGGACTTGGCTTTTTTTTTTTTTTAATTGGTTAAAGGAGACATTATTCTTGTGAGATTCTGGATTGGAAACCAGCAGAGCATGTTTTCATACTGTATGGGAACCCTTGACCACAAACTGGCTCTGCTGGTCTGCACCATTTTTGTGCCCCTTCTGTCTTGGACTTAATCTGCTAGTGACCCCTCTGGCCTTGTCATCTGCTTCCTGGTCTAGGGTACCTTGTTGGGCTTGGTCTTACAGACAGGCTGGCAGAAACCCTTGAGGACTTAATTCTGGCCAACAGGTCATGAGCCAGGGGAATCAATGTAAATCGTGGAACTTCCCCATTTTTGCTCTGCACATGGCCAAACCATTACAGTGTAAGGACTGGTTTTAGTGCTGTGGCTGGTTAGCCTTTGGCAAGTTCTGGTCAGTACCTGGATATATGTGCTGCAGTATTAATTCTTGGGTGCCGTATAAGAAAATATAACAAAAAAAACATAGATCTGCTTAGGGGCTGTCAAAATCATAAGCAATAATTGGCTGAGTAGCAGACGCTCCCTCCCCCATCACTGTTTTTTGCTTCTAGAAACCCAAGGAAAAGCCCCTTTTGCTTGGTAATAGTCAGGGGAAGGCATTGGATGGAATTACTGGGAATTGCAGGGTTGAGGATGACTCAGGCAAACAGAAGGAGGAAAGGGCCCCTATTATGTGCTTCCGGTTTCTGCTCAGCATCTTCTGAGCTTTCTCAGCCTTGGGCTCATTCAGTTCTAACAGGGTCCTGGCATTTAACTTGGGAGGCTATTTTTTTTAGTACAGGGCTTTTTAAAATTTGACCCATATAAGCCATCAAAACCACTGTGAGTCAGCTTTTCAGGGAACCTGTCTTTAACTCTTTCAGGTTACCTCCTGTTTGTGTGATTCTTTCTTTCTGTTCTGTTACTTCCTTGAAGTGATTGATTTTTCTGGAATAGGGCAAATATTTGGCTTTTTGAGCCAGGGTTAATAGAATAGGCAGATTTCTTATTAAGTTGACCTTATATGTTTTTCCTGTGGAGGCATCTCCTGCATGTAGCATCCTTGAGTTTATCCTGGAGATTGCGTAGCACGGAAGTGCTTCTGACAGCTGGTTAAACTTTCTGGGGGTGGGCGGCGCTTTGCAGGAGCTCCCATGAGACTATTTCTGAGGTTAGAACTGCTAAATGTATTGGTGAAGAAGGGAAAGAAAACAAGGACATAGGGGGCCACCTGGGTGGCTCAGTCGATTGAGCTCCTGACTTTGGCTCAGGTTATGATCTCAGGATTCTGGGATCGAGCCCCCCATCGGACTCCCCGCTTAGGGAGTCTGCTTGTCTCTCTCCCTCTCGCTCTGCCCCTCCCCTCACTCGTGTGTGCCCTCTCTCTCTCTCAGATAAATAAATAAAATCTTTACAAAAAACAAAAACAAAAAAACCCCACAAGGATATAGAAAGTTCCAGGCAAGAAGAATTGGAAGGACATATGGGAAGGGATACAGAGGGACTTTTGGAGGCAGGAGAGCATGGATGTTTCCTGGGAACCAGTTTTGTTCATTTTCCCATTTTTCCAGTGGCTTTTGGCCAGCAGTTAAGAGACTCTTTGACTGGTTCGTGTGGTCAGTTTGGTGGTGACTGGAGTTCTTGGGCAGAGATGTAGGTATACCAGCCATATAAAGCACCTGACCTCTGGCTTGACTTCACTGGAGGATGATTTTACTTTCTGGTAGCTTCTGGAATTTTTTTCTGCTTCCCAATTTCCTTCTATTTGAGACTGAATTATTGCTGTCTTTCCCAGGGAATTTGACTCTAGATGTTAGAATGCTTGAAAAGAACTGACAGCCTGGTTCCTGCACGTAGTCACAGACATCCTAAATTCAAGTTAAGAGACAGCATGATCCTGAGCAGTTCAGTCCTAGAGTATTCTAGAAATTCCTCTGCTTTCTAGCCCAATCCTTTCTGCCTGGTGAGTGTCATCCAAATGGCTAAACTTGTTTTCCATAATCTCTCATAACCTTTTCTTTCAAAGTACTCAATTCAGTTTATCTGTATCACTCAGCAGCAGTCATAAACATTTATTGAACGTCAATTATGTGCCTTATTAGTTTGAGTAATCTCTATGGAAAATGTTTTAAAATGAAAATTCAGAGGTAAGTGAGCCTGGGGGGTTGGGGGAGGAGATGGCAGAGGCTTCACTCTCAGGAAAGCTTAACTCTCTTTTGTACTTGTCTGTGAGTAGAGGCTGTTTGAGGATCCCATAATTCTTTTTGTACACCCTCTCTGGTCCTGCTTGGTGACCATGGTTTAGTTTGAGGTCATAGGTCATAGGTGACCGCATAGGCACTGTTGCCTTTTTCCCTCATCTTTCTCTCAAGTCAGTTTTGTTAATTAGATCTAGACTGTGACTGATGAACAGATGGACAGATGGACAGCCTGCTTGCCTGTCTTTTTCTGTCTTCTTTCTTTCCTACCCTGTCTCCTCCCTCTCTCCCTGCCCTCCCTTTCCTTGTTCTTCCTTCTCTTTCCCCTTCTCCTCCCTTGCCTTGCCTTCCTTCTTCCCTTCCCTCATCATTCTCTCCCACTGTCCTTTCCTTCTCCCTTCCTCTACTTCCCCCTACCCCCTTCATGAATTGAGAAGTTAAATCTGCCAGTGCCAAGGGGGAAAAGTTTCTTTCTAGAACTAAATAGAAATGATTTTAGGTTTATGTTCTGTTTTGGGTTGTTTATGACATTTCTCTTCCATTTTCATTACCACAGAAAATTGCATTCACTACATTGTTTTTATTTTTATTTTTTTATTTTTTAAGATTTTATTTATTTATCAGAGAGAGAGAGACAGAGGCAGGCAGAGGGAGAAGCAGGCTCCTTTGCTCAGCAAAGAGCCCGATGTGGGACTCGATCGCAGGACCTTGGGATCATGACCTGAGCCAAAGGCAGACGCTTAACTGACTGTGCCACCCAGGCATCCCCACTACATTGTTTTTAAAAGGATTGACCTAAAAAGTTTTTGGCTTCATAGTGCAGCCTTCCTTGGGCACCATATTAAAAAGAGTAGCCCCTGCCCTGGCCTTGTATTTCTAGTCTTCTCTCCTGATTTTTTCACACTACTTAACCACCATTTGACATAACATGTACTTTTATCTAGCTGTCTATTTATCTATCTATCTATTTTTAAGATTTATTTATTTTAGAGAGAGAGAGAGTGCCAGCGTGCACAGGAGCGGCAGGAGGGGCATAGGGAGAGGGAGAGAGAGAGAATCTCAAGCAGACTCCCTGCTGAGCATGGAGCCCAATGTGGGACTCGATCTTATGACCCTGAGATCATGACCCGAGCTGAAACCTTGAGCCAGATGCCTAGCTGACTGAGCCACCCGGGTGCCCCTCATACGTACTTTTAAAAATCAGCTTTGTTGTGATATAGTTTCTGTGTGATATAATATCTGCATTTTAAGAGTATGGTTCTGTGGGTTTTGATAAATGTATATCCACATGTATAAAAACCACCACAATCAAGATACAGAACATTTCCATCCCCCAGAAAGGTTCCTCAGCAGTCACTGATCTGTTTTCTATCACTATAGATTTGGTTTTCCTAGAGTTTCATATAAATAGAATCATGCAGTACTGTTTTGGGTCTGCCTGCTTTCAATTACTGTAATGTTTTGGAGCAGGGGATCATTCATGTTGTATGTCCCAGGTCACTTCTTTTTATTGCTGAGTAGTATTCCATTGCATGGATCTACCACAATTTGTTCATCTGTTGACTTGTTTTTTGGTGTGTGTGCTATATATTTTAATTGTTTGAATATGGTCTTTCTTCTTCCCCATTAGAATATAGGCTCCATGAGGGCAGTTATTTATTTTTTTATTGAGGTGTAATTTGCATCACACGAAATGAACCCCATGGTAAAGTGAGTGAGTCGATGGTGTGTAGTACATTCACGGTTTTGTGCAGCCACCACTCTGTCTAGTTCTCAAACATTTTCATCATCCCGAGTGACAACTCTGTGCCTATTAAGCAGTCTGTTCCAGGGAGGTGACTTTTTTGGTCTTTTTTTATGTAACTTTTATTATTTTCCTGTTATAAAAACGAGACTCTGCATGTTAAAATACTGAAAATACAGAACTATGGAAAAGTATAGAATTTTATCTTAATTTTACAATAAAAGAAGGCCACTAGTACCTCATTTCTTTTTAATGTTGCATTTACTTTTTTTTAAAAACAGTTTTATTGAAGGACACCTGGGTGGCTCAGTCGGTTAGGCATCTGACTCTTGATCCTCTAGGTCATGAGTTCAAACCCTGCATTGTGCTCCATGCTGGACTTGGAACCTACTTAAAAAAACCAAAACAAAACAGTTTTATTGAGATATGATTCACATACTATAAATTCACCCATTTAAAGTATACAATTAATTGGCTTTTAGTATATTCATGGATATGTACAACTATCACCACAGTCACCTTTGGAAAATTAAAAAAAAAACCACATCATTTTCGTTGGGCAGTGATTTTTGTCTCTTCTGTTCATCAGCATCTAGAACAGTGTTTGGCATATAGTAGGTACTCGATATTTGTTGAATGAATGAAATGCACTCATGAGGATAAATCAGCTTAATCATTAATTCGGTAAACATTTAATCAGTGCCTCCTATGTGCTGACAGCTGAGGACAGTAGAAAGTGGCACTCAGATACTGAGCTTGCCCTCAGGGAGAGGACAGTCCAGCGGTAACAGAAGACAAATACATGGAAATAAGATGGATGATGTCAGAGTGGTATAGAGAGGATGTTATAGAAATTCAGAGGAGGGGGGTACTGCTGGAGGGGTTACTATTATTGACTTTGTTTTTATTTTTAAAATTTTTTAATGTTTTTACATTTCTTGTATTTTGTTTTCTAATACATTGCTTCTAGTGTAAAAACATAACAGTTACTTGTATTTTGACTGTATCTTGTGACATTGCTAAATTTATTAAGAACTTTGAGTGCTTTGTTTTTAAAATTTAAATTGAATTAACATAATGTATTATTAGTTTCAGAAGTAGAGGTCAGTGATTCATCAGTCTTTTTTTTTTTTTTTTTTTTTTTTTCTCTTTTTTTTTTTTTTTAAAGATTTTATTTATTTGAGACAGAGAGAATGAGAAACAGAGAGCATGAGAGGGAGGAGGATCAGAGGGAGAAGCAGACTCCCTGCCAAGCAGGGAGCCCGATGCGGGACTCGATCCCGGGACTCCAGGATCATGACCTGAGCCGAAGGCAGTCGCTTAACCAACTGAGCCACCCAGGCGCCCCATCAGTCTTTTTTTTTTTTAAGATTTTATTTATTTGAGAGAGAGAGAGCACAGAGGGAGAGGGAGAAGCAGACTCCTCACTGAGCAGAGAGCTCAGTGGATGCGGGGCTCGATCCCAGGATCCAGGGATCGTCACCTGAGCTGAAGGCAGATGCTTCACTGACTGAACCACCCAGGCGCCCCCATCAGTCTTACATAATACCCAGTGCTCATTACATCACATGCCCTCCTTAATGTCCATCACCCACTTATTCCTTCCCCTCCAGCAACCCTCAACTTTGTTTCCTATGATTAAGAGTTTCTTACGGTTTGTCTCCCTCTCTGATTTCGTCTTGTTTTATTTTTTCCACTCTTCCCCTATGATCCTGTTTTTTTTTTTTGGTGCAAAAAGGTGATTTTATTAAAGCGCAGGACAGGACCCGTGGGCAGAAAGAGCTGCTGATCCTGTTTTGTTTCTTAAATTCCACATATGAGTGAAATCATATGATAATTGTCTTTCTCTGATGGACATTTTACTTAGCATAATACCCTCTAGTTCCATCCACGTCGTCGCAAATGGCAAGATTTCATTTTTTGGATGGCGGTATTCCATTGTATATATGTACCACTTTTTTTTTTTTAAGATTTTATTTATTTATTTGACAGAGAGAGACACAGCGAGAGAGGGAACACAAGCAGGGGGAGTGGGAGAGGGAGAAGCAGGCTTCCCACTGAGCAGGGAGCCAGATGCGCGGCTCGATCCCAGAACCCTGGGATCATGAACTGAGCCAAAGGCAGACGCTTAACGACTGAACCACCCGGGCGCCCCATATATATACCACTTATTTATCCATTCATCTGTCAATGGACGTCTGGGTTCTTTCCATAATTTGGCTATTGTGGACATTGATATAAACATTGGGGTGCAGGTGCCCCTTCAGATCACAAATTGTATCTTTGGGGTAAATGCCTAGTAATGTAATTGCTGGATCATAGGGTAGCTCTATTTTTCACTTCTTGAGGAACCTCCATACTGTTTTCCAGAGTGGCTGCACCAGTTTGCATTCCCACTGATAGTGTAAGAGGGTTCCTCTTTCTCCTCATTCTCGCCAACATCTGTTGTTTCCTGACTTGTTAATTTTAGCCATTCTGACTGGTGTGAAGTGGTATCTCATTGTGGTTTTGATTTGTATTTCCCTGATGTTGTGAGTGATGTTGAGCATTTTTTCATGTGTCTTTTGGCTATTTGTATGTCTTTGGAGAAATGTCAGTTCATGTCTTCTGCCCATTTCTTGATTGGATTACTTTTTCTTTGGGTGTTGAGTTTGATAAGTTCTTTATAGATTTGGGATACTAGCCCTTTATCTGATAATACATTTGCAAATATCTTCTCCCATTCTGTCCTTGGTTTTGTCAACTGTTTCCTTTGCTGTGCAAAAGCTTTTAATCTAGATGAAGTCGCAATAGTTCATTTTTGCCCTTGCTTCCCTTGCCTTTGGCGATGTGTCTAGTAAGAAGTTGCTATGGTTGAGGTTGTAGAGGTTGCTGCCTGTGTTCTCCTCTAGGATTTTGATGGATTCCTGTCTCACATTTAGGTCTTTCATCCATTTTGAATTTACTTTTGTGTATGGTGTAAGGAAGTGGTCCAGTTTCATTCTTCTGCATTTGGCTGTCCAACACCATTTGAAGAGACTGTTTTTTCCATTGGTTATTCTTCCCTGCTTTGTTGAAGATTAGTTGACCATAGGGTTGAGGGTCCATTTTTGCATTCTCTATTCTGTTGCATTCATCTGTGTGTCTGTTTTTGTGCTAGTACCATACTATCTTGATGATTATAGCTTTGTAATAGAGCTTGAAGTCCGGAATTGTGATGCCACCAGCTTTGGTTTTCTTTTTCAACATTCCTTTGGCTATTTGGGGTCTTTTCTGGTTCCATACAGATTTTAGGATTATTTGTTCCAGCTCTGTGAAAAAAGTTGATGGTATTTTGATACGGATTGCATTGAATGTATAGATTGCTCCAGGTAGCATAGACATTTTAACAATATTTGTTCTCCCAATCCATGAGCATGGAACACTTATCCATTTCTTTGTGTCTTCCTCAATTTCTTTCATAAGTGTTCTATAGTTTTCTGAGTACAGATCCTTTGCTCTTTGGTTAGGTTTATTCTTAGGTATCTTAATGGTTTTTGGTACAATTGTAAATGGGATCACTCTTTAATTTCTCTTTCTTCTGTCTCATTGTTAGTGTATAGAAATGCAGCAGATTTCTGTGCATTTATTTTATATCTTGCCACTTTGCTGAATTCCTGTATGAGTTCTAGCAATTTTGGGGTGGAGTCTTGGGTTTTCCACACAGAGTATCACGTCATCTGCGAAGAGTGGGAGTTTGACTTCTTTGCTGATTCGGATGCCTTTTATTTCTTTTTGTTGTGTGATTGCTGAGGCTAGGACTTCCAGTACTATGTTGAACAATAGTGGTGAGAGTGGACATCCCTGTCATGTTCCTGACCTTAAGGGAAAAGCTCTCAGTTTTTCCCCACTGAGCATGATATTTGCTGTGGGCTTTTCGTATATGGCTTTTATGATATTGAGGTATGTTCCCTCTATCTCTTCACTGTGAAGAGTTTTAATCAAGAAAGGATGCTGTACTTTGTCAAATGCTTTTTCTGCATCTATTGAGAGGATCATATGGTTCTTGTCCTTTCTTTTATTAATGTAGTGTATCACATTGATTGTTTTGTGGATGTTGAACCACCCTTGCAGCCCAGGAATAAATCCCACTTGGTCGTGGTGAATAATCCTTGTATTTATTTATTTTATTTTATTTTATTTTTTTAAAGATTTTATTTATTTATTTGACAGAGAGAGACACAGCGAGAGAGGGAACACAAGCAGGGGGAGTGGGTGAGGGAGAAGCAGGCTTCCCGTTGAGCAGGGAGCCTGATGCGGGGCTCGATCCCAGGACCCTGAGACCATGACCTGAGCCGAAGGCAGACGCTTAACGACTGAGCCACCCAGGCGCCCCGGTGAATAATCCTTTTAATGTACTGTTGGATCCTGTTGGCTAGTATCTTGGTGGGAATTTTTGCATCCATGTTCATCAGGGGTATTGGTCTGTAATTCTCCTTTTTGGTGGGGTCTTCGTCTAGTTTTGGGATCAAGGTAATGCTGGCCTCATAGAAAGAGTTTGAAAGTTTTCCTTCCATTTCTGTTTTTTGAAACAGCTTCAGAAAAATAGGTATTAATTCTTCCTATTATTGACTTTAAATAGTTCTAGCAATGTTCTTACTTCACCAGGGCTCCGCTGTTGCATTCCGCACAGAACGCAGGCCCTGCTCAGTCTCTGCCTCAGACACCAAAGATCTCCTTGTAAGTCTGTGTCATCTGTTAAGATCTTCGAGATAAAGTATGAGAAGAGCATTTTTAATGAATCTGTGGTATAGTAATAATCCTTGGAATCACGTCACATCATTCTTCCGAAGACTGAATGCCTTCTTATGCATGATGTATGTATTATGCGATCTCATAACTGCTTTTTCTTTAATTGAAAAGACACATCCTTTTGAGGGAGGGAACAGTAAGTATTGAGTGAGCATCTTGTTCCAGTATCTCTAACTCTTTAATGAGAGCGCACTGGAAGCCTTCCCTCGGAAGGGTTTTTACTTGGGATAATGGAATGAAATTCTGTGGTGGCGGTGGTGACTCTGGCCTAGAGGCAAACAGTGTAGCTACAGCCATGATGTCAGCCAGGTCTTCTAGCATTTACTGCCTGATCGCACCGTGCCCAGGGCCCCACGTGCAGTGATCTCGTTTAATCCTCACAGCAATCCTCAGAAGTAGATTGTGTTATCCCCATTTTACAGGTGAGAAAACTGAGGCTCAGGAAAGTTAAAGGACTTCTTTAAGGTTATTCTAAAAATCAGCAAGTGGTATTGAGGCAGGTTGGTTGAACCCTTCACGGTAAAGCTATACTGTTCCCTTCCCCAGAGGTGATATGGCATTTAGATATTCATTCATTTATTTTACAAATATGTATATACTAATTTCCTGTTATGTGTCAGTCCCTGGGCTGGGGCTGCAGTGGTGAAAACACAGGACAGACCCTGGCCAGCACGGAGTTATGTTGTAGTTGGGAAGCTCAGAACCAGGAAGAACGGAAAATGTTAAAAGAGATGGTGGGTGGGGAACGGAGACTTTGAGCAGGAGAAGGGTTGAGTGAATTGCCCATGGTCTGATCCATGGACCCGAACCTAGCTCTCTTGTCTTCTTCCTGGCCTGGTGCTTTTATTGCTAAGTCTTTTATAGCTGGCCAAATATGGGTATGCCGTGTCACTTAAGAGGGGGCTGTGTCTCCCATCTGGAAGTTCTTTGGAAGAGTCTCTTGGAATGATGTGGGTCTTGAGGATGACTTGGTATTTCCAGTCTGTCCTCAGATTTCAGCTTTGCTTTAGAAAGCTTTTTGTTCAGATACAAAAGGATAGCTGGACAGGGTGAGTTGGGTGAGATCAAAGAAACTGATCATGGAGCTAAAAATGACTCTCTTTAGAGAATTCAGTTTGTGGATCATTTCTACATACAGACACTCTTTCTTGCTGGAGTAGGAGGGGAGCTGCGGGCGGAGTCTGAGAGGCTCTGTGTCAGAAGCACCGCTGGTGGTTCTAAGACAAGGGAGAATTCCTGACCTCTCAAGTAATGGAACACTTTGGGGACACTGGAGTGGAAGAAAGTGATCTTTGCCCTTACCAAATGTGCTCAGTGTGTTTGTGAAGCTAATCTCATGACTTCAGTGGTCTTAAGAAAACATTTGATTGAGAAACAATTGTGTTTTTGTATGAAATTCTGTGGACACATACATGGATAAACACAGAGTTACACACTCCTTTTAGGATAGAATGAAAGGAAATTTTCTGGACTTGCTGGGTTGGAGAAACAGGTTTACTAGAACTTTCTGACAGGGTTTTGCTATTGGAATGGAACCACCTTATCGTTTGGGTTGTAAAAGTAGACTGGCTAATGATCTGTTTGACATTGTTTTAGTAAAATCTTGTCTGAAAATTAGACCATGGAGTTTAAATCATTGCCTGGAGTTTTTTTCAACATGATGAAAATGGCTCTGGATTTTTTTTTTTTTTTTTTGAAGATTTTATTTATTTGACAGAGAGTGAGAGAGCACAAGCAGGGGGAGCAGTAGAAGGAGAGGGAGAAGCAGGCTCCCCACAGAGCAGGAATCCTGATGTGGGGCTCGATCCTGGGATCATAACCTGAGCTGAAGGCAGACGCTTAACCATCTGAGCCACCCAGGCGCCCCTGGATTTTTTTTTTAAGATTTTATTTATTTATTGGAGAAAGAGAGCGAGAGAGCATGCATGATCAGGGGCAGAGGCAGGGGCAGAGGCAGAGGCAGAGGCAGAGGGAGAAGCAGACTCTCCGCTGAGCAGGGAGCCTGACACCAGGCTCAATCCCAAGACCCCAGGGTCATGACTTGAGCCGGAGGCAGACAGTTAACCAACTGAGCCACCCAGGTACCCGTTTTTTTTTTTTTTAATCAGACAGAGAGAGAGAGAGAATGGGGGGGAGAAAGAGAGGGAGAGAGAGAATCTTAAACAAGTTCTTTTTCCAGCACAGAGCCTGACATGAGGCTCGATCTCACGACCCTGAGATCATAACCTGAGCCAAAATCAAGAGTTGGACACTGAACTGACTGAGCCACCCAGGCGCCTCAGCTCTGGATTTTTCTAGGAAGAGTTCTCTCACCTTCCACTTCTCCTTTACCTTCCCAGGAGAAGGAAAATGTTACCTAAGTTCTATTAACTGTCTTGGTCTAACATCATCAGGTCAGTGCCAGACACTAGAGGAAGCTCAGTATGTGTCCGTTGATTAAAATATGCAAAAAAGAGAAAAATAAAAGAAGCAATCAAGCTCTAGTTTCCTTTTGGGATAGTGGTCCCAGTTCTGGTGAGAGTGAGAATTTGGTTTGGTTTCTTTGGGTTCTGTCTCTTCCTCTGAACCCAGGTAAAAATAGATGAAAATAAGATAAATCAGAGACCAACATGTAGAAGTAATTACTAGGAAGTTCCCTTTGGCAATAACTATTGAACTAGGCTAGTTTTAGAATCTTGGTGGGGAGGTATAAAATAATCTTTGGTTCAGAGGTGGGATGTATATAAGCACTGGGTTGTGATGGGTTGGTAGGAGAAACCAAGCTTCTCTTAGCTGAGCAACCAAGCTTTTTTTTTTTTTTTTTTTAAGATTTTATTTATTTATTTGACAGAGAGAGACACAGCGAGAGAGGGAATACAAGCAGGGGGAATAGGAGAGGGAGAAGCAGGCTTCCCGCGGAGCAGGGAGCCCGATGCGCAACCAAGCTTTAATTAGCTCCTTCTGTGACTTTGGGGAAGGAGCTGGTTTTTGCCCTCATCCACAGGGAATATCTTCATAAAAACTTAAAGGTCTGTATGATTTTAGTTGACACAGATTAGATCCTTTTTGTCTCTAGAGGCCAGAACTGAAAGGACCTCAGTGCTGAGCTACTTTCCTCTGTAGTGTTTTTGCGTGCCTTTGGGATTTCGCTTCCGTGGTCTCTGTACTTTGTTGAACTTTCCTCCTTTTGAGGCTCTTTACTTCAGTTCCTTCCTCATCTCTTGCTTTTCCCTTTGCAGAGAACAAAGCTGTTTTCCCTCAGAACAAAGCTTATGTGGTTATTCTTTCTGGAATGATTCTCTAAGGGCTGAGAAGGAATTTCTTGTTGGAGATTGTCATCATTCCCATTGCTTGCTTGGGTCAGAGCTTGACTGCTGGACCCTTTTCACTACCATAAAGTGCTCTGAATTCTAAGTTGGAACAATGGAGATCACTGAGTACTGTTAATATTTCATTTTAGAAACTCTGCTTGGAATCCTATGCAAAGGGAAAAAGCTTTGTGGGTGAGATAGAGAGGTGTACTGTTTGGTTTCTTAAAAACTCTGGGTGTTAGACGGTCACTTTACTAAGAGTCAGCTGTAAAGCCGGTATTAATACCATTTTTTTTCCAAAGATTTTATTTATTTGAGAGAGAGAATGAGAGAGAGAGAGCACGAGAGCGGGAGAGGCAGACTCCCCACTGAGCGGGGAGCCCGACGTGGGACTCGATCCCGGGGCTCCAGGATCATGACCTGAGCCGAAGGCAGTCGCTTAACCAACTGAGCCACCCAGGCGCCCAATACCATGTTGTTTTGATGAGGGGGAGAGGAAAGGAGTTATCAGAGCCACTCAGCGAGTTCTTTCATTTTCAGGTGGAATCAGTTTAGGTCTTTTTTTTTTTTTTTAAAGATTTTATTTATTTGACAGAGGGAGAGACAGTGAGAGAGGGAACACAAGCAGGGGGAGTGGGAGAGGGAGAAGCAGGCTTCCCGTGGAGCAGGGAGCCGGATGCGGGGCTCGATCCCAGGACCCTGGGACCATGACCTGAGCCGAAGGCAGACGCTTAACGACTGAGCCACCCAGGCGCCCCGGAATCAGTTTAGATCTTAGCACATGGCTGATTTAGTCCCTGCATGAGCAACTTCTGGGCCACAAGTGGGTGCAAGCCCGGCCGTTACTGTGGTGCCCCCGGATGCGTTTGCAATGGGCTGGTCTTCAATAAGAATGGGTCCTGTTTAGTGAGTGCTTACTATGCACCGGGCAGTGCCCTTCACCTGCTTTATTTCTTTTAGCCTCTCAGGATCCCGAAGGGTTGCGGACTCTTACTGTCTCATTGCCCTGACGCGTCAGTAGTGAAGTCGCTTCTCCCAGGCCAGCAGGGGCAAAGCTAGGAGTGGAATTTGGGTGTTTCTGACTTGTCTGACATCCAAGAGATGGCCTAGGGAGCTCAGGAAGAGCAGAAGGTGGGAGTTGGAGAGGGCAGCCTTCCCGAGAAGCATTTCAGACATGTAGAGCTGGGCGCGGGAGTGGAGCAGAGTGGGGTCATTGATTGCAAACTGGCAGAACCAGTAGGGCTGGAGCCTTGTTCCCTTCTGCCTCCTTCCTTTCCTCATCAAAGGGAATCTTCTTGTCTTTTCTTTACCTACCCCCCCCCCCCATCAGTCTTGCTACTGCCTAGGCTGCTCTCTCCTTTCTGGCCCAGGGGAAAAGGCCCACAGCTTAGGGTGAGCTGAGTAGTGTAACAGAGAGCAAAATAATGTGCAAGGCAGAAGAAGGAAAAAGGAAGTACAGCGCCAGTTCAGCAGCCATTTTCTCCGTTTCTCTCTCTTTTTTTTTTAAAGATTTTATTTATTTATTTGAGAGAGAGAGAACGAGAGACAGAGAGCATGAGAGGGAGGAAGGTCAGAGGGAGAAGCAGACTCCCTGCCGAGCAGGGAGCCCGATGCGGGACTCGATCCCAGGACCCTGGGATCATGACCTGAGCTGAAGGCAGTCGCTTAACCAACTGAGCCACCCAGGCACCCCTCTCCGTTTCTCTCTTTACTGGACTAGCCATCACCACCCAGTTAGGGGAGGCAGCAGTGGCTCTGCCCTTATTTTACATGTGAAAACCAATACAGTCAGTGCAGGTTGTGCAGGTTAAATGGTTATCCAAAGCTCGTCAGATTCGGTGGCGTATGCCTGACACATGAGCAGGTATGTTTAACCTGCCCTAGGACACTGGGTGCCAAAATAAACCCCCCCGCGTGCTGACAGGGAGTGCTTTATTTTCATCCCATATGAGTTGTTTCTCTTTTTTTTTTTTTTAAAGATTTTATTTATTTGACAGAGGGAGAGACAGTGAGAGAGGGAACACAAGCAGGGGGAGGGGGAGAGGGAGAAGCAGGCTTCCCGCGGAGCAGGGAGCCCCATGCGGGGCTCAATCCCAGGACCCTGGGATTATGACCTGAGCCGAAGGCAGTTGCTTAACGACTGAGCCACCCAGGCGCCTCCCAAATGAGTTGTTTCTTGATATATGTTCCGTGCATCGCCTGGTGGGTACTTCATAGGGATCCTGAGACGGTTAATTGTGTACCAAAAGGCCCCCGTGTGCCCCCTTTCCAGGCGCCCGCTCTTACGTAGCCCCGAGAGCAGCGACCTCATCAAACTCCTTGCCAGTAGAGCTTTAGGGCGCTTTTGTTCTCTTTCTCTTGCGGCTAGCCTGGCTGTTTGGGACCAGTGAGTGACACCAGTCCCAAATGGGCTGTTCTGTGTAACTTCTTGTTCCTCTCAGTTGTCTGGGACAGTGAGCCCATCACCAGCTTTATCGAATGCTGCTGTGTGTGAGGCCCTGTGGAGGATAGAGGGTGGAGAAAAGTGGTTACGGTACTTAGCAACATGCACGACATTCATTCATTTATTCATTCAATAACCAGATACTGAGCTTTTCCTACGTTCAGGTTGTGTCCCAGATACTTGGGATGAAAAGATTGGATAGACATGGTTCTGCCCTCATGGATCTAGCAAAGGCACTGTCGTTGTAGTGGGCATTGGGTAAATTATTAGCGTTGTCATTAACCTTAATGCATTAATAATGCAACAATAGTGATATTATTAATAGGATATGAGTAGTCTACTATCTTGATGAGGTTATGGGAAATGAGGGTATTATCATACCCATGGTCTGTCTACATTTCCCTAACTTCTCATTATCCAACCAGCAGACTCTTGAGAATCAGAAGGTATGTTTTCTCTTGTGGCTGGAGGATACTAGGTGTAAAGGTTCATCACTCCTTGCTGGAGTAGAACATTGCCTGTTTGGATTAGGAGCTTTGGCCCTGAGGTTCTGTATTTTGAGATTCGGGGCCCTGAGCATCTTTCTGGGGGTCCAGTCTGGGATCTCACTGGCACCAGGTCTCTTCCCTCCTGCCCTGACTTTTAAAAGAATTACAGCATTCTTTAACTGTAAACAGAGGAATTATGGATGGATGAAGTTTGACCAATACATTTTTTAGTATAATCTCCATTTTATTTTTTTTCCAGAGAACAGTTTTTCTTCAGTCCTTAAGGACTTAGCTCCTTACATGGGCTTTAGTGGAGGTCGTAGGGCAGCATCTATCTGCAGGTCTAAATCAGGGTGGGGATGTTTGGTCCTACGATGCTTCACGAGAGCGATTCCTGACTATCTTGCTGTGGATGTATGTTTCACATACAGCTTGGGAAGCACATAGGCATCGAAGACACTTGCTTTGGAAATGTCCCTGATGGCGGTGGCCTCTACTATGTTCCAAATACCGAACTTCTTAATGGCCTTGTCCTTGGGTATGCAACAGGCGCAGTTGGTGCGGCAAATAGGCTGCATGTGGCCATGGCCATTTTTGACATGACCATTATTCCTTTTCTTCTTGGTCATCTTAGAAGTCTCTCTCTCAGAGAGCGAGAATGCACGCAAGCGGGGGAGGGGCAGAGGCCGAGGGAGAAAATCTCAACCAGACTCCATGCTGAGTGCAGAGCCTGATGCCCGGCTCGATCTCAATACCCTGAGATCATGACCTGAGCCCAGATCGAGTTGGACACTTAACTGACTGAGCCACCCAGGTGCCCCCCCTTTTAATAACAGCTTCATTGAGATGTAATTCGTATACCATATGTTTCACCCCCCCTTTTTTTTTTTAAAGATTTTATTTATTTATCTGACAGAGAGAGAGACAGCGAAAGAGGGAACACAAGCAGGGGGAGTGGGAGAGGGAGAAGCAGGCTTCCTGCTGAGCAGGGAGCCCGATGTGGGGCTCGAACCCAGGACCCTGGGGTCATGACCCGAGCCAAAGGCAGACGCTTAACAACTGAGCCACCCAGGCGCCCCTGTTTCACCCTTTAAGTGGATAATTCGGTGTTTTTAGTATATTCTAAAGTTGTGCAGCCCTTAGCACTAATTCCAGGACATTTTTATGAACCCAAATAGAAACCCTCTACCTATTAGCAGTCACTCCGTAGTCCCTCCTTCCCCCAGCCATTGGCAACTCCTAATATACTTTCTGTCACTGTGAATCTGCCTGTCATGGATATTTCATATAAATGGGATCCTAGAATATGTAGTATTTTGTGTCTGGCTCTTTTCACTTAGCATGATGTTTTCAAGGTTCATCCATGTTGTAGCATGCATCAGTACTTCATTGCTTTTTTATGGTTGAATAATACTCCACTGTATGCATACACCACATTTTGTTTATCCATTCATCATTTGATGGAGATGTGGGTGTTTCCACCTTTTGGCTATCATGGATATTGCTGCCATGAACATTTGTGTTCACGTTTTGTGTGGACATGTTTTCAGTTCTCTTGGATACATACCTGGGAGTGGAATTACTGAGATATACGGTAACTCTCTAACTTTTTGAGAAACTGCCATACTGTTTTCCAGAGTGGCTTTGCCGTTTTACATTCTCAGCAGGGCATGAGCATTGCAGTTTCTCCATACTCTCATTAACACTTGTTAATCTTTTTTTTTTAATTTTTAATTTTTTATTATTTATTTATTTTTAAAGATTTTATTTTATTTTAAAGATTTTATTTATTTGAGAGAGAGAGTAAGCAAGAGCAGGGTGAAGGGCAGAGGGAGAAGCAGACTCCCTGCTGAGCGAGGAGCCCGATGGCGGGACTCGATCCCAGGACTCCGGGATCATGACGCGAGCCGAAGGCAGACGCTTAACCAGCTGAGCCACCCAGGCACCCTAAAGATTTTATTTTATTTATTAGAGACAGAGAGCTCACGTGTGAGCAGGAGCATGAATATGAGGGGTCAGGGGAGCGGCGGAGGGGGAGGGAGAAGCAGACTCCCCACTGAGCAGGGAGCCCCACGCAGGGCTCAGTCTCAGGGATGACCTGAGCCAAAGGCAGATGCTTAACTGACTGAACTACCCAGAGGCCCCTATTTATTTAATTTTTTTAAAGCTTATTTAAGTAATCTCCACATCCACTTCAGGGCTACAAACCCACAACCCTGAGATCAAGAGTCGTGTGCTTCACCGACTGAGCCAACCAGTGGTGCTGGTTGGTGCCCCCAATAGCTATGTGAAGATTTTTGTTGTTGTTGTTACTATCTTTTTGATCATAACCGTTCTAGTGGATATGAAGTGAGACTTCATTGTGGTTTTAATTCACATTTCCTTAATGACTGGTGGTGGTGAGTGTTTTTTCGTGTGCTTATTGGCCATTTGTAAATCTTTGGGAAAATGTCTATTCAAATTTTTGGCTTAATATTTAATCAGTTTTTTTTTCTTGAGTTAAAGGAATTCTTTTTTTTTTTTTAAGATTTTATTTATTATTTTGACAGAGAGAGAGATAGCTAGAGAGGTAACACAAGCAGGGGGAGTGAGAGAGGGAGAAGCAGGCTTCTTGCTGAGCAGGGAGCCCAACGCAGGGCTCGATCCCAGGACCCTGGGATCACGACCTGAGCCGAAAGCAGATGCTTAACTGACTGAGCCCCCCAAGTACTCCACTCGTATGTCATCTTCTAAGAGTTTTATAGTTGTAGCTCTTTCATGAGCACTAAATTGTACTGCCTAAATCTTTGAAAGTTCCTCCTAGCTGTTTGCTGGGAGTTAGGCTGGATGGGAGCCTATCATCCTGGAGCTTCTTTTCTTTTCTTCTTTTTCAAAGATTTTATTTATTTATTTAATTCACAGAGAGAGAGACACACACACAGCATGAGAGGGAACACAAGCAGGGGGAGCGGGAGAGGGAGAGGCCGAGCAGGGAGCCCGATGCGGGGTTCGATCCCAGGACCCTGGGATCATGACCCGAGCCAAAGGCAGTCGCTTAACCAACTGAGCCACCCAGGCGCCCCATGGAGCTTCTTTTCTTTGCCACCTTGACCATTCAATCAAGGACCTTGACCTTGGGAAGCAGTTGTTGTTCTTGCAAGTTTTCTAACTATTATGCGGTTTATATTTCTTTTTTTTTTTCTGAAGGTAATGAATGAAGAGGACTTTATTAGGAAATTGGACTGTAAACCTGATCAGCATTTGAAGGTGGTTTCCATTTTTGGAAATACTGGTGATGGAAAGTCTCATACTCTCAACCACACTTTCTTTTATGGCCGTGAAGTCTTTAAAACTTCCCCTGCCCAGGAGTCCTGCACTGTGGGGGTGTGGGCGGCATATGACCCAGTCCACAAAGTAGCAGTGATAGACACAGAAGGGCTCTTGGGGGCGACGGTGAATCTCAGCCAGAGAACACGACTGCTGCTTAAGGTCCTGGCCATCTCAGACCTCGTCATCTATCGAACTCATGCAGACCGGCTGCATAATGACCTCTTCAAGTTCCTTGGGGACGCCTCAGAAGCTTATCTGAAGCACTTCACCAAGGAGCTCAAGGCTACCACTGCTCGCTGTGGCCTGGATGTCCCCTTGTCCACTCTAGGCCCTGCTGTTATCATTTTCCATGAGACTGTGCACACTCAGCTGCTGGGCTCTGGTAAGTAGACAGAGGACTGCGTCACAGATTGACCTTTCTGGGTACAAGGAGGCAGCCATTGGGCTTCTGTAGTAACTTGGTGGAGGGCGATTGCCCAGCAAAATTTCTGCCTGGGCAAGACCTAAGGGAGTGTTTGAAGAAGGGTGGAGTGAGCAACAGTGTTAGAATCCAGTCAGGATGAGGGTTGAGGATTACCGATTGGCTTAGGCAGTAGAGAGAGCCTTGGTGATCCGGATAAGACCTGTTTCCCAGGGATGATGGGTGTGAAAGCCTGATCAGGATAGGTTAAAGAGAGAATAGGAGGAGGAGAATTAAGGTTATGTATATATTCCACTCTTTCAAAGAGTTCTATTATAAAGGGAAGCAGAAAAATGAAATGATAGCTAGAGGCTGATGTGGGATTTCAAGGGGTTTTTCCTCCTTTAAATTGAAGCTGGGAGGTATTGCAGATATTTGTGTACTGGTGCAAATGCTTTACTAGGAAGGGAACAATGCAGATGGAAGCGAGCAGAACAGTTGGAGTGAGGCCCATGTGTGTGGGTTGGCCTTAGAAACATGGACAGTCCCTCCGTTAGCACAGGAGTGAAGGCAGAGTATACGGACACGGTTGCAGGTAATTGGTAGATGTGGTATGTGTGTGGGACTTGTCTTACTGGTTGTTTCCTTAGAGAAGTAGGAAGCAAATTCCTACCTGAGGATGACCTGAGGATGAGGGAGCAGTGCAGCAACAGTAATTGGACACAGGTGGGGACAGCAGTGTTAGCCTCCCACTCACTCATACCATTTACCTGTTCATTCAGTCAACGTAGTTTCTTTCTTTTTTTTTTTAAGAGAGCGGTGGGAGGGACAGAGGGAGAGAGAGAGAATCTGAAGCAGGTGCCATACCCAGCGTGGAGCCCAACATGGGCCTCGATCTCACAACCCTGAGGTCATGACCTGAGCCAAAATCAAGAGTTGGATGCTTAACCGACTGAGCCACCCAGGCGTCCCATCAGTTAACAAAGTTCCTTTTTTTTTTTTTTAGATTTTATTTATTTGAGAGAGTGAGTGAGAGAGAGAGCATGAGCAGAGGGGGGAGCAGAGGGAGAGGGAGAGGGAGAAGCAGACTGCCTGCTAAGCAGGGAGCCCGACATGGGGCTTGATCCCAGGACCCTGGGATCATGACCTGAGCCGAAGGCAAGACACTTAACTGACTGAGCCACGCGGACGCCCAGTCAGCCAGATTTCTCAAGTGACACAATGCCATGTGCTGAATACTGGGGCACAGAGCTGAGAAAAGCAGTTCTCACCCTCAAATAGCTCCCTGTCCAGTTGCGGAGCCCACACGTGTTCTCTAATGTAGCAGATGTGGGTTCTGGAGCTGTGGGAGTGCGGAAGAGGGACACGTTACACCTCCTGAGGGGGTCTGGGAAAGAGGAGTGGAGATGGGGCTTGAACCTAGACACGTGGCTTGCTAGGGCAGGAGAGGAAGGATGCTCTGGAACGTGCAAACCCCTGGTGGCTTGAAGGGGCAGCTTGTGTCCCGGAACCCGCAGGGTTCGTGCAGGTAGTTCTGCCAGAGCCTCCTGAGCCCCCTCTAGCCCCTCCGTGCGTGCTCCACGCAGCAGCCAGGTGCTCTTTCCCAAGCTTTATTTATGCTTTAGATCGTGCCGTGCTCCTGCTTACAAGCTGTCAGTGGCTTTCCCTACAAACTCATGACGATGTCCTTACTCTGAGTCCTGCCTGTTCTCTGAACTCCTTCTCTGGTTATCCCCTTCCTCCCCTCCCACTGCCCCACATGCCCCCACCGCGCACGGGCATGCACACACCACCTCTGTATATGCTCCGTCCGGTAGCCACACCAGCCTTTTCTGTGTTTCCACCTTTGCGTACGCTGCTCTGTCGGCCTGGAACACTGTTCCCTCCGCAGGCCGTACTTCAGACTCAGCTCAGCAACCACCCCCTTGGTGCCTTGGCTCACCATCCCCTGTAGAGTGGTCCTTCCTGCCCCCGAGTTTGCACGCTTACTGCATCGCTCTGTTCCTTTGCATCAGGACCCTTGTCACTATCTGAGATCCTCCTGTGTGTTTGCTTACTTGTTTTTGTTTCTCTCCCATTACAACAGAAACTCCATGAAGGCAGGAACCTTGCCTGTCTTATTCACTGCTGTGCCTAAAGAGCCTGGATGAGTGCTTGATGCTCAGCGTTGTTGGATGAATAAATGAAGAGGTTCTTACTGTGTCTGAAGCACAGATTGTATTGGAGGGAATGGTGGAGTTACTTGGGGGTCAGAGCATGGGCTGCCTTGACTCAGTTCTCAAATAGGACAGGAGCCCCTGAAGGATTTTAAGCAGGGAGTTACACGATCGGATCTATATTTTCTAAAGATCGTACGGCAGCCTGTTGCAGGATGAACTATAGAGGCATGGCTGGAGGCAGGGAGGCCAGCCAGGACATTACCATGGTGCTAGATGAGAAGTGATAGGGGCCGAGCCTGGGCAGTGGCACAGGAGGGAAATGGACAGACTGGGGCTATATTAAAGAGTTAGAATCAGAAGGACCCGAGTCTAGCGGGAGAATGAGAAATCTAAATGTTCCAGCAGATGCTTCTTATCAGGTGACCTGAGGTAAGGAGAGAAGGTTGGAAATACTGACTTGAGGATGCTTCCTGTGATCCACATTTCTTTTTTTTTTTAAAGATTTTATTTATTTGAGAGAGAGCTCATGCGCGCTAGAGCACAAGCAGGCAGAGGGGCAGAGGGAGAGGGAGAAGCAGATTTCTTGCTAAGCATGGAGCCCGATGTGGGATTCGATCTCAAGACCCTGGGATCATGACCTGAGCCAAAGGCAGATGCTTAACCGACTGAACCACCCAGGCGCCAACCCCCCCCACCCCGTGATCTGCATTTTTATGCCACTTTGGATTTTTACAACCTTCGTAAGGGGAAGGTTTAATTTCTAGTTCAGGATTTTGAAATAACCAGCCCTTCACAAATAACTTTTTTTTTTTGCTTTGTACCATACCACGTTAGGTGGTTTTTAAAAAAATAAATGCTAACTTACTGTATCCTTGTTATTCGGCCCACTCAATAGCAGCCCCATTTTACAGATGAAGCTGAACTCAGAGAGCTTGAGTTATGTAACCAAGAGTTTTTCCAGCTAGTAAGTTGCAAAACTGGGGTTCAAAATAAGGTTTCCTAATTCCTAAATCCAGAGCTCTTTCTAAGGAATACTGTTGCTGCTGCTTGAAATTTGGAGATGGAACCAAGGCAGCCAGAGTTTATGCAGGGTAAAGGAGAGGTGCCAGAATTGTGGGCAAATTGATAATTAAGAGTTTTCTGTCTCATACTTTCTGATTTTATTTTATTTTATTTTGATTTCTTTTTTAGAGAGAGTGAGTGAACAGTAGGGAGGGGCAGAGGGAGAGGAAGAGAGCATCTTAAGCAGGCTCCGTGCCCATCGGCGGGGCTTGGTGCTTGATCTCATGATCCTGAGATCATGACCTGAGCTGAAATCAAGAGTCGGACATTCAACCGACTGAGCCATCTGGGGCGTCCCATTTTCTGATTTTATTTGATCCTGTTCCTTTTCTGGACTGAGGATTCTAGGAGGGAGTTAGAAGGCAAATGAATTCTCTGTTTTACAAATGAGGCGAACCCAGCTCCCATAATCATTTGGGAGCAGAGATTCTATGTCCAGAGACAATCTGTGAGATGATGTTGGGTTGGGGGGAGGGGGGCCAAGCCAGTACCTGGGTGGCTTTGGGAGGAGTCACTCCTTGATGGTTGACCCTGGGATACCCTGGGACCCAAAGTCATTGCCACAGGAAAAATTCAGGGAGAGATGGATTTAGGGATGAACTACAGAATTTTGGCTACTTCTTTTTGATGACTGTACTTTTAAATGAGTAAGGCCGTATCTCCAGTAGTAATTGGAGTGATTTTGTTGTTGTTGTTATTAAAATATTAGAGGAAATTAAAAAGTCCTTCTAACATTTATCTCCAGGATATTTATTGAATTCATTTATAATACTACTCCACAAATTTCTGGATAAATATTGGTGAAACTACCCTCAGCTACATTGGCAGTTTGTCTGTAGCTTCACCAGCATAAGACCAGCATGTTCAAAGTAGCCATTTGTTTTAAATGTTCATTTGTAGGTGACTGGTTAAATATGTCCATAGGATGGAGGACTATGTAGCTATTAAAAAAAATAAGGAACTTCTCAGAGTATCATGAAAAGAATAGGTCCTTACAGTATGTAATTGATTCAAGCAAGTTGCATGTATGTGTTGGTATGTGCGTAGGAAAAAGAAGTCTGAATGGGCAAACAAACACTGAATTGTAGTCTCCTCTGGCAAGTAGGAGGGGGCAGAGGAAATCTATTTCTTTCATGCTTTGACCTGTTTGGATTTTTTTACAATGAGCACATTAAAAAAGACTTTCCCTTGAAGTATGTATATACAGAGAGTGCACATCCTATCACAAGTGTATTAATATGATGATTTCACAGTCTGGTTGTACCCGTGAAATCAGTAGCAGAAAATGACATGAAATGCCAGCACCCTCTTCATGGGGAAGCCCTGCTCATGCTGCCTTCTGGTTAACAGTAACCTGAATCCTAACAGCATAGATTAGTTCTGCCTGTTTATGTACTTTAGAGAGTCAGATTATATATTACTTTTATGATGCAAGACAGATCTTTTTTTTTAAAGAAAGGTTATTGTTTACGTACCTGTTTCCTTGTCCAGATCACCCCTCGGAGGTGCCTGAAAAGCTCATCCAGGACCGGTTCCGGAAGCTGGGCCGCTTCCCTGAAGCCTTCAGTTCCATTCACTACAAGGGAACGAGGACTTACAACCCTCCCACCGACTTTTCTGGGCTGCGGCGAGCTCTGGAGCAGCAGCTAGAGAATAACACCACCCGTTCTCCCCGGCACCCGGGGGTCATCTTCAAAGCCCTGAAGGTCAGTTGGCTTCTGCCCTGAGTGCTTCTTGTTGGGGTACCAGTGGGTGGTGAGAACACTCAGCTCCCCTTTTGTTGGTGCTGGGGATTGGAAACGGGCTGGAAAGCGAGGTTGTCGGGAAAGGAAGCACAAGAGTGGAGTTTGCACCTGCCGAGTGAGAGCTCATTCTGCTAAGAGCATGAGCACAGAGGGATCTTGGGTTAAAGTTAAAAAGTGACAGGTCCCCATGTTGGAGAAAAACCAGGCTTTCAGACAATAGGAAACAGCATTCATTTCCTGTGGTATGGCCCCGCCCTGGTGAGTTGACCTTGTATTGAGGTTCAGTTATCTGAACAGGATTCATCTTTTTTTTTTTTTAATCTATATTAATTTATTCAAGAGGGCCACTTTTTGTTATCACTATAAATGGAAAACCAGGACCACAGGTAGAAATTTCCCAAGACAAAAAACAAACACAGACACACGATAACAAAAATTGCTGTTTATTATATACCAATGTTCAGGGGACTTTGTATGAATTAGTTCATTTAATCCTCCTTACACCACCAGTTTGGGGCTTGATTGGCTCAGTCGGTAGAGCATGCAGCTGTTGATCTCGGGGTTGTAGGTTCAAGCTCCATATTGGGTGTAGAAATTACTTAAAAAAAAATTTTTTTTTTTTTAATTTATTTGACAGAGAGAGACATAGCGAGAGAGGGAACACAAGCAGGGGGAGTGGCAGAGGGAGAAGCAGGCTTCCCGCTGAGCAGAAAGCCCGACGCGGGGCTCGATCCCAACCTGAGCCGAAGGCAGATGCTCAATGACTGAGCCACACAGGCGCCCCTAGAAATAAAATCTTAAAAAAAAAAAAAAAGTCCTTACACCAGCTTCATGTGTTAAGTATTGTTACCCATCCTCATTTTGCAGATGAGGAAACTGAGGCACAGGGAGGTAAAGTAATTTGTTACACACAGTTACTAACTAAGTAGCAGCTCTGGCTAGTTTACTCTAGAGCTCCTTAAAACCAGGAAGAATCTCCTGCCTCTCAACAAATATAACAACATATTATTTCCTTTCTAGGGACTGTTGTTCATGGAAGGTTCTGAGACTGGGGCTTGTTTTTTTCTTTATTTAAAAGGGGGATTAGCAAGTGTTCAGGAGATGATAAAGATAATGCTGTTACCTGAGACTTTCTCTTTAACAGAATCTGAAATTTTGAAAATGAATTTAAACAGGAGTAATTTCTTCTGTGGAACTTGATGCTCTTCACTGTATCACCTACAGTCCTGTGCCATGCCCCTAAAATTCATCTTGTATACCCCAGTGATGTGAGGCCTATCTTTTGGGAAACATCTCTAAGCATTGTATCTTTGTCCTTTTCAATCAGGCAAATTGTTTTTCTTGTGTATCTCAGCAGTACTGTCAATGTATTGTTTTGATAATACAGTAAAATCCTGTTTATAAAGCACCCTGCTCTTCCAAGGATTTTTGTTTCCCATCCTTTTTTTCTTTTTTTAAAATTTATTTGACAGAGAGAGGGAGTTAGCGAGAGCAGGAACACAAGTGGGGGAATGGGAGAGGTAGAAGCGGGCTTCCCGCCGAGCAGGGAGCCCGATGCGGGGCTCGATCCCAGGACCCTGGGACCATGACCCGAACCGAAGGCAGACGCCTAACGACTGAGCCACCCAGGCGCCCCTTGTTTCCCCACCCTGATGGTTGGTGCTTACGTCTTTGTAACAGAGACCCTGCCATCTGGGTGAGCTGCAAGCCCACCAACCACAGCAGATGCTGTATAACCTGTCTGGGGCCCTCAAGGGTTAAACTGTTGCTCCTTCTTTATCAGATGGCATCTTAGGCCTCACAAGTATCTGGGTAGGTGGGATCACTGTGCTGGGTAGTACCACTTCACTCCCATAGCAGTATGGCTACTCTACCATTCCTACATCATTATGGCATCAACAGGCAAGAAATCACTAAAACAGTGGTAGTGGTGGTGGTGGGGCAGAGAATGGGATAATTGGAAAGTATGCCTTAAAAAGTATTTTCCATTATTGAAAATTGTCGTTTTAGAATTGACTAGGTAGTCTCAGTGAAATCTTGATGTCTTAGCACAGGCGCATTGATCAAAGCATTCCCTGGGCCTAGTAAAAGCTGGGAAAAGACTTCCCAAAAGGAATGTCAAAGTTGTTGATATCATTGTGGGAATAGGAATTCTAAGTTTAGGACAGTTTGTTCAGTGATGCATTTATATTGTGTTTGTCTAAATCCATATCCCCTGGCTTATGTTAGGAATATGTGTTAAGCGTAGAAAACGTTGGATACTGTAGCGGAGTTATGGCAATGGAAACAAGAACCAACTACAATCCCTCCACCTGGGGATAGCCATCGTCAGCATTTTAATGTGTGCTCTCATAGTGCATGTTCTGGGTGTTAAAAAATATATATATATAGCTTGTTATCACATTATAGATGTAAACTTGTAATCCTTTCCCCGTGAAACTTCATAAACATTTTACTGTATTATGTTTTTAGCATGAGAGTGAGCGGGGGAGGGGCAGAGGGAGAGAGAGAGAAGGAGAGAGGGAATCTTCAGCAGGCTCCACACCCAGTGCAGCACTCTTGTCTCACGACCCTGAGATCATGATCTGAGCTAAAACCAAGCGTCGGACACTTAACTGAGCCCCCTAGGGACCCCAACATTTTACTGTATTATTATAGGGTTTTTATAAATAGTTTTGATAACTGCACAATATTTCTTTGCCTCAACATACCAAAATAACAGTTGTTGGATAAGAGATTATAAGTAAAATTTCTCTATTAAAAATAATATTGTGGGGCGCCTGGGTGGCTCAGTCGTTAAGTGTCTGCCTTCGGCTCAGGTCATGATCCCAGGGTCCTGGGATCGAGCCCCGCTTTGGGCTCCCTGCTTGGCAGAAAGTCTGCTTCTCCCTCTCCCACTCCCCCTGCTTGTGTTCCTGCTCTCGCTCTCTCTGTCAAATAAATAAATAAAATCTTAAAAAAAAAAAAATACTACAACTAAATATCATAAAAGCTCTTTCTGTATCTGGAATTATTTTTCTGGGTTATATTTTCTTGAAGTAGATTGTGTCAAAAGTGTGTGTGTGTGTGTGTGTGTAAATATAAACATATATGTGCATATATATATAAATATATTCATACAGTGAATGTCGCATTTCTGTCATTTCATATCATTGGACATGGAATCCTATTTAAGTACTTTTGCTTATTTGGTGTCTTTTTTTTTCTGTTTTGCCTATTTTTAGTATTTCAGGGATTTTACTTCAACAGTTTCTGATCTTTAGGGCACCTGGGTGGCTCAGTTGGTTAAGCAACTGCCTTCGGCTCAGGTCATGATCCTGGAGTCCCGGGATCAAGTCCCGCATCGGGCTCCCTGCTCAGCAGGGAGTCTGCTTCTCCCTCTGACCCTCCTCCCTCTCATGCTCTCTGTCTCTCATTCTCTCTGTCTCAAATAAATAAATAAAATCTTTAAAAAAAAAAAAAAAACAGTTTCTGATCTTTACTATGTACATATTTACTTTAGCATTCTTTATAATGAATTCATCAAAGGGATCCTGTGAATACAGCTTCCTTTTTGCAGTTTGCTTCCCGCACAGCTCTGTGTTACCATGCCTGCAGGCTTAGGACAGAGGAGCAGGAAGGGAGCAGGGCCTTTGGGGCAGTGCTGGGTGGGTGGGATCTGGAGAGAGGCTGGGAAATGTTGGCAGAATTGGAGCTAGAGATATGAGGATGCCCTGAGGACTAGGGGATAGAGACTGGGGCTGGGAGGGATAGGAAGGAAGGGATAGGAGAAAGATGAGGCAGGCTCTGGTGTACACAGGAACAGACTTTGGGCATAGCGGATTTGCTCAGTCCATTGAGTTTTTAAAAGGTTTGTAGTGGGATACAATGTAGACAGTTTGTGAATCTGGGTAAATTGCGGATCAGAGGTCGTTGTACCATTCTTGCAACTCTTCTACAAGTTTGAAATTATATCAAAAGGAAAAGTTTTTTTTTTTTAAGATTTTATTTATTTGAGAGAGAGAGCACAGGCAGGGGGAGCAGCAGAGGGAGAGGGAGAAGCAGGCTTCTCACTGAGCAGGGACCCGATGTGGGGCTTGATCCCAGGACCCTGGGACCATGACCCGAGCCAAAGGCAGATGCTTAACTGATTGAGCCACCCAGGCGCCCCTCAAAATGAAAAGTTACCCTTTAAGCAAAGTTTGTGGTTTTTGCATTGTGGTTGCTTTTTAGGCCGGATGTTTGTGTCCTCCCAAAATTCATATGTTGAAACCCTAATGCCCAAAGTGATGATATCGGTGGGCCTTTGGGAGGTGATTGGGTCATGAGGATGGAGCCCTCACGAATGAGATTAATGCCCTTGGAAAGAAGCGCCAGAGAGCTCACTTGCCCCGTCCACCAAGCAGGATACAGTACAGAGGCACCATCTGCAAACCACGGAGGCAGGTCCTCACCAGAACCTGACCTTGCTGGCATCCAGATCTTGGGCTTCCAGCTTCCAGATTTGTGAGAAATACATTTCTGTTGTTTAGAAGCTATCCAGTCTGTGATATTTTGTTTTAGCAGCCTCAACGGACTAAAGACAGTGGTTAAAAGCTTGGGTTCTGGGGGCGCCTGGGTGGCTCAGTCGTTAAGCGTCTGCCTTCGGCTCAGGTCATGATCCCAGGGTCCTGGGATCGAGCCCCGCATCGGGCTCCCTGCTCTGCGGGAAGCCTGCTTCTCTCTCTCTCCCACTCCCCCTGCTTGTGTTCCCTCTCTCGCTGTGTCTCTCTCTGTCAAATAAATAAAATCTTAAAAAAAAAAAAAAAAGCTTGCGTTCTGGAGTCAGACAGACTTGTGTTGGAATCCCAGTTCTACTTACCAGTGGCTTGGTCTTGGCAACTTACTTTGTTTGTTGGTTCATTCATTCAACAAATAAAAGAGTGCATCCATGTGCCAGGTAGAGTTTGAGGTGCTGGAAGTACAGTGGAGAACAAGATAGACAATAACCTTTGTCCTCCTAGTACTTCTTCAAACCATTTTCCTCATCTGTAAAATAGGAATAATAAAAGAATGTTCCTAATGAAGTTGAGCTGAGGATCAAATAGAACAGCACCCTTGAAGAAACAAAGTACGTGGTATATAGTAAATGTTCAGTACGTGTTAAATAGTGTGGAGAATATTAAGGAAAAAACTGTGAAAAATGATTGTATTTGAATAATTCATGAAATAGATACTTCTAATTAGATTTGAGGTTAAGGTCTACTTAGATGTACTGGTGAATGTCCTTGAAATGGCTTAAGGGTAGTCACAGTGGAGGATTACACTCAGGTATTGAACACATCCTCAAGAGAGGCTTAGGCCATACTGTGGTATACAAAGGGCTGTGAATCTGATCAGTATAAATTTTAATGATGAGGCCAATGGCTGGGTTCTAGAGTTCCTTAGGTCTTCTCTAAGCTAACCCAGCTTAATGTTTAAATTAGACTGTCAGGGACACTGCTGTAAGCAGTAATTAATGCTCAGGGATTTTACCCTCAGGGGACTTGGATGTCCTACTCCAGGCCAGTTTGTTAGGCAATTTTGAGAAAAATAGTTACACTATGCGTATGAGGTGGTATGAGTCATGAAGTTTTCTGTAAATACACTGAGCCTGGTCAGCTGGAGTTGTAATGATTGGAGGTAACTGGTGTCCGAAGAGTTTCACCTGGACCCTATATTTAGTTCTGTTCTCTGGGGCAGAGACTGGGATGTGGGACCTGCTGCTTCTGTCCCTGGGAAGGAGTTATCGGTTTCAAAACTCACGTGTTTTTGGCTCTCCCCAGGGAATTGTGGGGTGCTTGCAACTTACTGAAATCCTTGAAAAATTTGATTTTATCTTTTTTGGTTGTTGTTTTGCTTTTAATCTCTTCTTTAAATTAGAAGTTTGTTAATTTTCCGATTATCGTTCTATAGAAAGCTACTTGTAAGGTCTGCATTAGGCAAATTGACCCACTAGAGTTTTTATAGCTGTTAAGACACACTAACTGAAGTTTTCATAGTTCATAGCCATGTATAATAGAATGGCTGTCTTTTCTTCATTGATTTTATTTGGCTTTACGTTGTATTTATTTCTACAAGGAACCTTGAATTCTTTTTGGAACAGAAGAGGGGATGGGCATAAACAGATAAATTATCAATGTCAGACTAATTTGTTTGGCTTCCAGCTTCTCCCAGTTTTTTCTTTCTCTTTCTGGTATTTTTAGCCTTGTCCAATTCCTCACTAACTCACTGAGTAAAAACACTTTGTGAAGGCCAGGGCTATGTTCTAATATGATAAATGTAATTTTTTTTTCAATATGATTTTCTCTTTATTTTAGATAAAATACACAGGAATATGGTCAGGAAAAAGTATATAAGCTTTTGGGAAAATGGAGAGACAAATCACCTAAGAGGTGATCAAAACTCTGATGCACAAATGAAATCTCAACTCTCTAGCAATCAAAGAAATGCAAATAAAAACCACAGCATTAGGAGGGCAGACACTGATAAGTCTGGCAATACAATTTTTTTTTTTTTAAAGATTTTATTTATTTATTTGAGACAGAGAGAATGAGAGACAGAGCACGAGAGGGGGTAGGGTCAGAGGGAGAAGCAGACCCCCTGCTGAGCAGGGAGCCCGATGCGGGACTCGATCCCGGGACTCCAGGATCATGACCTGAGCCGAAGGCAGTCGCCCAACCAACTGAGCCACCCAGGCGCCCTGGCAATAAAATTTTAAAAAGGATGTGAAGCGATGTAAACTCTTACAGACTGCCAGTTGAAGTTCAACTCAGTACAACCACTTTGAAGTGTCATTCAGAAGTACCTAGTGTAGGTGAAGAGATGCATAATATATATTCTAGCCAAATCATTTCTAGGAATTTGCCTTAGAGAAACTCTTCCACCGGAAAACAGGGACACCTTTATGAGGATGTGAATAGCAGCTTTCTTTGTAATGGCAATGTATTTTTGTGTAAAAAATGGATAAATAAATGGTGTTAAGTGATCCTTTCTACTTAATTTTATTTGTATTTTAATTTTTAAAGAAGATTTTATATATTTATTTGACAGAGCGAGCGTACAAGCAGGGGGAGCGGGAGGGGGAGAAGCAGGCTCCCCACTGAGCAGGGAGCCTGATGTGGAACTCGATCCCAGGACCCTGGGATCATGACCTGAGTCGAAGGCAGACGCTTAACCGACGGAGCCACCCAGGTGCCCCTTGCTACTAAAGAGAGAATTGGGGTCGTAGTGTATGTATGTGCAGTTACATACTTCGCTTTTCTCATGGAACATTGAAGCCTAGTATTTTTTCCCCACACCATTAAATATTTTATGAAAATAGGTCTTTAAAGTAGCTGTATGCTTTTTATATGGATGGATCATTTTTTACATTTAATTTTGCCCTTGTTTTAGTAGTGGTTTTCATTTTTTCCTGCTTACAGTTTCCATGTATTTAAAGGAATGGGCCACATTTTGCCTATTTCCTTGGGATCAATTACAGCTCCTAGTACTATTTTGGACTGATGTTGGAATGCTTACGATGTACCATGCTCTGCACTGCACATGGAGTGAAATTCACTTCATGCTCATGCCAGCTCGATGAGGTAAAGACGTGGAGGCACAGAGAAGTTAATTAATTTGCCTAATATGACTCACTTAGTAAGTGGTGGAGAATTTGAACCAGCTAGTCTGGCTACCAAGTCCATGCTTTTAACCCAGTGCTATATATTTCTTCTCAATAGTTATTCTACTTCTAAGAAGGTCAGAGAGTGCAGCCATCTTTAAAGGTTCCCGAAACATATTGCCAGTTGCCTCTTGAAAGGATATTCCCATAAATTGTATTTGTTTGGTTATTTTAAAAAGTCATTCCTTAATTTTTAAAAGCAATATGTGTTCATGATAAACAATTCAAATAGTACAGAAATGTGTAAGGTTCAAGTTAAGGTCCCTCCCCACCCCCATCGTAACCATTGTTAATACTTGTATATGCCTCTAGAAATTTTTAGTCCTACATAAGTGCATACATAAGTATATGTATGTGATGTATATATTTTCTCCCTAAATGGGATCATATTCCTACTGTTCTACAACTTGCTTTTTTTCGCTTTATTATGCGTCTTGGTCATCTTTCTATAGTAGTACATAAAACATACCGTATTCTTGGGGCTCAGTCAGTTGAGTGTCTGCTTTGCGCTCAGGTAATGATCTCAGGGTTCTGGGATCGAGCCCCACATCGGGCTCCCTGCTCAGCAGGGAGCCTGCTTCTCCCTCTCCCTCTGCCTCTGTTCTCTCTCTCAAATAAATAAAATCTTAAAAAAAAAATACCACATTCTTAATGCCATTAGTATATGTTAAAAAGTTATTAGCTGTATCTTATTTATGAGGTTCCACCTGATTCATATAGCATTGTTGGATTCAGAGGGAGCCCAAGTGCTACTTTTCATGTTCATTATTGAATAGGAAATGTGATGATGAGGAGGGAAGAATTTGCAGAATGTGTGCAGGAGAGAGGTCTGCAGGCCTCTTCTCTAGTGGCCTGCTCAGTTGTTTCCTGGTGTATCATGCTGACCTGATCGTTCTTCTGCCAGTTGGCCACGGTGTGGTCCAGGCTCCAATCCCTCTTTTCTAGCAGGATTATTTCCCACTTCTTGACCACTCAGTGCTTTGCTCAGGTTCCATGGGAGCAATAGCTCAGCCATCTACCAGTAGAGTATACCCTCACTGAGCAAGTAAATCTGTTTAAAGATAGCTGCTTAGTTTTCTATTGAATAAGGGAATTGATATTGAATTAACTGTTGTCTGTATTTACAGTTCTGAATACGTGAGAGAACCATTTTATAGTTGAATTTGTATAGGTTTTATATAATACCTTTTTTAGCCTCTGATCTCTTAAGTGTAGAAACTCCGACTTTCCAATTCTGTCACATCAGGAAGTATCTATTTATATAAGTTATTATATTTTGTGGGGAGAGGTGGCATCAGTGATTACGTAAGAGTCTCCATTTTGAATCAGAAAATTCCCTGCTAGCCTTTGATGACTGGGACTAAACCTTACAGATTCAATAGAAAGGGCCATACTGTTGCCAAGGTGACTAAAGTTCAAGATCATCTGGTCTCCAGGCAACCTTTTCTGGAGTTGCCTCAAATGCTTTCCCTAGCTTTCTCAGAGAGGTCTCCCTGCCTTCCTCTAACAGCTTGGGGCCTCAGGAGGAGGAGAGCCCAAGAAAACCTGGAATGATGGGAGGTTTGGAATTTTTTTTTTCTTAAAATATTTTATTTTTAAGTAATCTCTACACCTAACATTGGGCTCGAACCCATACCCCGAGATCAAGAGTCCATGCTTTACTGATTGAGCCAGCCAGGTACCCCTGAGGTTTGGAATTTTTGAAAGACAAATATGTGGATTAGGTGGCAGTGTCTACATTGGAAAGGAACAATCAGGCTATAGAGGAAGGAGGATAGTTTCTCTTTACCCTTGTGTCTAAAACACACTAACATCAGGATTTTTTTGTAAACAGTTCTACTGTTACATTCTCCTACTCTTGATTGATGTCAGTCCTCCTGAAGCTTGTTAGGGTCTGATTCATTACCAGCTGCCAGCTCTTCATTGACTTGTGAGGGAGGTGAGATGCTTATCGTGTTACCCAGCGGGTGAGAGGTCGGGTGACCAATGTCTGAGTGCGGAGGCTGGTTAGCCTGGGAGTTCTTCTCTTTCTGATGTCATAAGAGATTATGGCTGCCCTGGGCAGCATAAGCCAGCAGTTAATTTGTCTAGGGCAGGTGACTGGAGGTTCTGTGGGCACATGCCCCATGGAAATCAGCATGCAGGTTGTTCCATGCCAAGCTTTGAGATCCTTGCTGCCATTTTTCTGGAGAACCTTCAGAGAAGTGAGCTAGGCCACTTGGAACAGAAAGAACCTCGTGCTGTCACGGTTACTCGGCTGCAGTTGTATATTTGCTGGGGAGTGCCATCGCCCCTGAATTCAGCCCAGCTGGTGAACTCATGCCAGATTTGATATGTTCCCTAAGGGCAACTAGTACTTAGGTTATCCTTCCAGTTACCTGTTTAAAAGAAAAAACCCTGGGGCTAAAAATATTATTTTTTTGGTTTCCCCTGTACCTCTTCAGTAGCTTTTACATTCCTTAGTGATCTCTTTTTTTTCCTTCCTCTGTTCCGCCATTAGATACATAAGCATCTTTTTAAAAAAATATTTTTATTTTTTTAAAGATTTTATTTATTTATTTGACAAAGAAAGACAGCGAGAGAGGGAACACAAGCAGGGGGAGTGGCAGAGGGAGAAGCAGGCTTCCCACTGAGCAGGGATCCCAGGGTCCTGGGATCATGACCTGGGCTGAAGGCAGACGCTTAACGACTGAGCCACCCAGGCGCCCATTTTTTTAAATTAATTAATTAATTAATTAATTTTAAAGATTTTATTTATTTGACAGAGAGAGGCACAGTGAGAGAGGGAACACAAGCAGGGGGAGCGGGAGAGGGAGAAGCAGGCTTCCCGCCAAGCAGGGAGCCCGATGTGGGGCTCGATCCCAGGACCCCGGGATCATGACCTGAGCCGAAGGCAGACGCTTAACGACTGAGCCACCCAGGTGCCCTTTTTTTATTTTTTTAAGATTTTATTTATTTATTCATGAGAGAGAGGCAGAGGCAGAGGGAGAAGCAGTCTCCCCACTGACCAGGGAGCCCGACACGGGACTTGATCCCAGGACCCTGAGATCATGACCTGAGCCGAAGGCAGATGCTTAACCATCTGAGCCACCCAGGTGCCCTATTTTTATTTTTTTACATTTGATCTTAGCCAAAAGGCCGAGAAGCAATTATTTTTATTTTTTTAAAGATTTATTTATTTGTCAGCGAGAGAGCTTGCACGCGCACAAGCAGGGGGAGTGGCAGGCAGAGGGAGAAGCAGGCTCCCCACTGAGCAGGGAGCCCGATGATGGACTCAGTCCCAGGACTCTGGGATCATGACCTGAGCCAAAGGCAGACGCTTATCTGACTGAGCCACCCAGGTGTCCCAAGATTTATTTATTTTTAGAGAGAGAGCGAGAGTGTGTTCACACACAGATGGGAGGGGCAGAGGGAGAGGGAGAGAGAATCTTAAGCAGACTCTGCGCTGAGTGTGGAGCCCCACATGGGGCTTGATCTCATGACCCTGACATCATGCCCTGAGCCTAAACCAAGAGTAGGACACTTAACTGACTGTGCCACCCAGGCACCCTGATACGCAAGCATCTTTTTGCAGCTAAATATTCGCCCACTGAGTTCAAGCCCCACGTTGGGTGTAGAACTTATTAAAATAATAAAGTAAAATGTTCACCAGCAAATGCAAGCAGCTATGAAGACCAGTGAGCTATCATGGAAAGGATGGCAAGGAGAGAGATCCCTTGCATTACCTGGGTTAGGTAGGAGGGTATCTAAGGAAGAAAATAAGAAAATTATCAGCATAAAAAAAAGCAATAAAAATGGTTAATAATGGCAGTGAATGTTTTGAGCTCTTAATTTATGCCACGTGCTCTTTATTTGTAAGTTCCATTGGTCTTGACCGTGTAATCTGTGAAGATGCCTACTGAGGAAGGTACTCCTAGCAGCCGCTTGTTATAGATGAGGAGATAGAAGCACAGAGGGTGCAGACCCACCAGTGACAAGCTGAAATGACTGGGGCGGGGGGGGTGTCTTATTTATTTATTTATTTATTTATTTATTTATTTATTTATTTAAGATTTTAATTTATTTATTTGACACAGACACACAGCGAGAGAGGGAACACAAGCAGGGGGGGAGTGGGAGAGGGAGGAGCAGGCTTCCTGCAGAGCAGGGAGCCCGATGCGGCGCTCGATCCCAGGACCCTGAGACCATGACCTGAGCCGAAGGCAGATGCTTAACGACTGAGCCACCCAGGCGCCCCTTATGTTTTGTTTATGCAGATTGTCCATTCAGTTTCATACTCTACCCATGTCTGCTTTATCTCTATCAAACTTCTTCCCCCAATCTTTCAGTAAATTGATGCATTAGGAAGATAATGCTCTATTTTCGCACCAGCCAGTCCCAGACAGCTATGCACCTACCTATTTGAGAAATAAAGCCTTAAGAATTCTCAGTAATTTGGCCAATCAGGGAGCAGCTAGCCTTAAATTTTTTTTTTTTTTTAAGATTTTATTTATTTATTTGACAGAGAGACACAGTGGGAGAGGGAACACAAGCAGGGGGAGTGGGAGAGGGAGAAGCAGGTTTCCCGTGGAGCAGGGAGCCCGATGTGGGGCTCGATCCCAGGACCCTGGGATCATGACCTGAGCCGAAGGCAGACACTTAACGACTGAGCCACCCAGGCGCCCCTAGCCTTAAATTTGAGAGTCTGTGGGCATGGGATGAAGCCTGGCAGAGAGGCAGGGCCAAGGTGAGGAGGGGAGGGCGGGTTTGGTGTGCACATGGGGGTTGGTGCTGGACCACTTCATTCCAGAGGTCCTAGTTGAGAACCTGTTAGGTTCGCTGCTTCGCTAGGAGCAGTGGAGGATACAAAGGTAGGAAACGACTTTCACAGCATGTGTGATCTTGTCTGGGAGGTAATATCCATACAACTGGGCCATAACTTTGCATCATCGCCCAATTACTCAATATGTACCTCAGGTATTGAATATAACTGGTGTTCAGAGAAGGCAGAGTGTGGTATGTCTAGAGTGGTTGGGAAGGCTTCGTGGAAGAGATGAGACCAAAAAAATCCTGGTAGGATAGGTTATTTAGAAGTAGGATAGGGGCACCTGGGTGGCACAGTCTGTTAAAGCTTCCAACTTCAGGTTTCAGCTCAGGTCTTATATCAGGGTCGTGAGATCGGGCCCCGTATGGGGCTCCGAGCTTAGCGCCAAATCTGCTTGAGTTTCGCTCTCTCCCTTACCCTCTGCCCCTCCACACCCACCCTTGCGCGTGTGCTCTCTCTCACGTAAATAAATCTTAAAAAAAAAAAAAGAAGGGGCGCCTGGGTGGCTCAGTCTTTAAGCATCTGCCTTTAGCTTGGGTCATGAAACCAGGGTCCTGGGATCGAGCCCCGCATCGGGCTCCCTGCTCAGCGGGAAGCCTGTTTCTCCCTCTCCCCCTCCCCCTGCTTGTGTTCCCTCTCTCACTGTGTCTCTCTCAAATAAATAAATAAAATCTTAAAAGAATAAAAAAGGACAGAGGAGAGCAGTGTAGGCTAGTGAGTGATTCTGCTTTTGATTATTATTAATATTCATCTGTATATTCATTTGTATCCTCTCTCTCAAAGCTCAGTGTTTTCCTAGGTTACTCCTCACAAAATACCCCTAAGAGGACAGGACTTATATATATTACTTGTCAGACCTTTATTGTTGGTCTGAGTCAAGGATTGTGACCTGCTCGGCCATGGCTGGCAGATCCCAAGTGTGATCCACGCAGAAGCTGTTTGAACGTGCCTGGGTGAGTCATGCACCCTCACTTTGACACACTCCTTGCCACTCCTCCTGTCTTACACCTGACCTGACTCAACATTGACTTCAGGTGCGTTTATCAGCACTCGAGTTCGCAACTCGGGATATTAACGATTTCACTGAGAAAAGGAGAAGGAAGTTTAACAAGTTCCCATTAAGTGAAATTCCCTTCAGAGCTTGAGAACTTAGGTTTAAAACCTAATCTGCTCTTTTCCCAAATCTCCTCTTAAATTTTCTTTCTTTCTTTCCTTTCTTTCTTTCTTTCTTTCTTTCTTTCTTTCTTTCTTTCTTTCTTTCTTTCTTTCTTTCTTTCTTTCTTTCTTTCTTTCTTTCTTTCTTTCTTTCTTTCCTTCCTTTCTTTCTTTCTTTCTTTCCTTCCTTCCTTCCTTCCTTCCTTCCTTCCTTCCTTCCTTCCTTCCTTCCTTCCTTCCTTCTTTCCTTTCCTTTCCTTTTTTCTTTCCTTTCTTTCTCTTTCTTTCTTTCTCTTTCTTTCTTTCTTTCTTTCTTTCTTTCTTTCTTTCTTTCTTTCTTTCTTATTTTATTTATTTGAGAGAGAGAGAGCACAGCAGGCGGAGAGTCAGAGGCAGAGGGAGAAGCAGACTCCCCACTGAGCAGGGAGCCCGATGTGGGGCTCGATCCCAGGACCTTGGGACCATGACCTGAACCGAAGGCAGACAGCCAACCGGCTGAGCCACACAGGCACCCCTCCTCTTAAATTTTCTTTTGCCTTTTTAAAAGGAAGTAACATCTTGTCTTTTTGTTGTAGGCCACTTTTCTCTTCCCCCTGAATAGTGCGTGGCTGCCTCAGAAAGGGAGATTGAAACTTGGAAGCTGGGAGCTGCATGCATATGATGATTTTTAAAGTCTGAAAAGGCCATTTCTCTTGAATTTATATAACTTTTCTCCACTGCATATGAGGAAGGGCCTGGGGGGCAGGGGGGAAGAAATCAGCTTGAAGGATGCTTTGTGTGTAAAGTAGTGAGTGAAAACAGAGGACCAGACATGGAAGCTACCTTTCAACATAAAATTTTCAGTTTGCTTTTGCAAATACTTTATTTTTCTTCTTGGCATTTATTTTGGCTGTTTGCTGTGTTTTAGGTTACTGTTTGTTAATAAAAGGCTGCCAAACACTACAATAATTCTTCCTTGTTTTTTGGCTGATGACTTTTCTCCTACATCAAGCTAGTTCTGTGGCCTAGTAAACTCCAAAAGAGCGCCTGTGGTTAGAACTGGGATAGAGGCCCAGGGAACTCCCAGCTCACCACTCAGCTCTGCCTGTCTCTGACTTAAAGACGAGGCCTCTTCTCAGGTCTCCGTTTCTTGGTTCTAGCTTCAAAGGATGAAATGGGCATTAGGATCTGTGGTGGTTTTGCATGAAAGACTGAGTGTGTGAGATGTTTATAACCTCCAGGGTAATTAAGAGAGCACAGTAACATTGCTGGCTTCCTTCTGACCTCCAGGGGAATGGGCTGGTTCTTCTCAGGTTTCCTGTGGCGAGGATGGGTGCAGGTTGGGCCAAGAAGGTAAGGAGCAGAAGTCATTGGGTTGCCTCTTCCAGCAGTGGAGACTGTAAGAAATAAGCCAGTGACGAGGGGAACTTAGAAAGGCAAGTAGCGGTAAGAGCCAGAGCGTGGGGCTCTCTGCCAAGTGCCTTCATGTGTCGCCTTCCCTCCTCGGCAGGCACTGAGTGACCGCTTCAGCGGTGAGATTCCTGATGACCAGATGGCGCACAGCTCCTTTTTCCCAGATGAATACTTCACCTGCTCCTCCTTGTGCCTCAGCTGTGGGTAAGTGAGGCTGGCCATCTTGGGCAAAGAGACGCGGACTTCAGACTTCAGTGTGCGTGCAGGTCCCCTAGGGTCTGGTTAAATTCCAGATTCTGAATTAAGGGTGGGTTGGGGTCTGAGAATGTGTATTTCCAACAAGTTCCCAGGTGAATCCCGGTGGTCGGGGGACCACACTTTGAGGTTGTAAGGGATTCTAGGATACATGGCTATGAAGAGTCCTCTGACGAGTCCGAACTGGTTTAGATATGAAATTGGCTGGCTTCTGGCTTGGGCAGGTTTTTACTACAGAAAACGTTAGGTTGCTTTGTTTTTCTACGTTTCTCCTACCAAGGCTTTTCACTGTAGTCATTCCGCTTGCTTAACTCACATTTGCCAGCCTCGTGTGTACAAAGCTCTGTTGTAGTAGGTGTCAGTCCTGGTTGATTCCTTTCACTGTGAGGGCAGACTCTGAGAGCACATTAGAATTCTCCAGGGAGCTTTCAAAGTTACCAAGGCCTGGGCCTCACCTCCGAGGATGCTCACTTAACAGAGCTGGGGTGGGGCCCTTCGTGTTGGTGCGTTTGAAAGGGTCCTCAGATGATTCTGATGTGTTGAGAACATTGAGTTAGGGCAGTGCTCCTCAAACTGTAATCTGTGTGTGCAGCGCCTTGGGGTTTTGTTCGAATGCAAATTCTGCATCAGCGGCCTGGGTGAGATTGTGCATTTCTGACAAGCTCCCGGGTGACGTGGTGCTGCCCCGTCTGCTGACTGCACTTTGTTACTGGGGCCTTGGAGCCTCGATTCTCACATTTGATCATGCGTCAGAAAAACCTGACGGACGTGTTAAAATACGTCGGGCCTTGCCTCCCCAGTTTCCGGTTCAGTAGGTCTGACAGCGGATCTGAGAATTTGCATTTCTGATAAGCTCCCAGGTAATGCTGATGTTGCTCATTGGGGCCACACTTTAAGGATCCCTGGATTAATTTGAGCTGTTGACGGCTATTAAATCACAGTCTGGTGACTTGTCTGATGGAGCTCAGGGGACTTAAATGCAATGTGTCGGTGAGATCGCAGTCTCTGGGTCCCCACCCCGCCATCTTCTTCACCATTGAATTGTCTTCACTCCCATCAGGACCACTGCCCCACATCCTCCACGTGTATCCCTCTAGAGGAGGAGACCTGAGCCTTTTGTTGTGAATGGTCTTCCGGCATTGAACCCTGAATGCAGGCTACCTGCTGGGCACTGAACTGCCACCACCTTGGCTCTGAATCTGTAAAAAGGATTTGCTTTTAGATTATATGGTCTGGGCTGGGGAGAGCTAAGGATTATGTTGGAGAGGAAAGCGGGATGTTAGTTGCCAGCGTGATTTACCTTCCTTTTTGTTTAGCCCATAGCCCAGCATGAGGGGCTTAGGTTCTGTTGGATCATCACTTTTCCATTCTGACAGCCTCACCAGGGTTTCCAGAACTTTCCCTTCTATCATGGTGAAATTCTAAAGTCCTGTTCTCTTGTTTTTGCGTTGTCAGGATGGCAGAGCTCACTGTTCATTTGGAATGTTTTCTTGTTCAGCTTAAGCCTCCTTTTAATGCATTGCCAAATTTTGGAGGTTGGTTTTTGTTTTACATCTTGGCAGCCTGTTCTCGTTAAACTTCCCATTTTGTGCTTTTTTGGATTTTGGGGTTTCCTGAGCGCCATTCGGGTTTTATCACCTGTCAGGGCGGCATCTTCCGGCTCCTCCATTCCTTCTGTGGGGCCGTCCGCGTGGGTTTTCCAGGAAGAGAGTCCTCCCTCTCTTCTCCTTTCTCCGCACACAAGGGTGATAGTGGCCTCACTTCCGTCGTGCTGTTGGGTCTCGTATCAGAGAGGCGTGTGGATTTCTGAGCCACACGCGGCACCCTCTGTGCTCAGGATTCGGGGCCCAGTTCATAACCCTGGGTCCGGCTCAGGGTCCCACTCCCCCGTGTGAGTGCCAGGGTCTCCTTTAGCGACCTCACTGTCAGCTTTTGGGCTTCACTCAGGGCTGGATGTAAGAACAGCATGAATCATGGGAAAGAAGGCGTCCCTCATGAAGCCAAGAGCCGCTGCAGATACTCCCACCAGTATGACAACCGCGTTTATACCTGCAAGGTGAGTGCTCTGCTCTGGCAGCTGGCTTGCTGATCCTGCTCTGCTTTCGGGAAAGACTAGGGGCCACCCTTTGCTGCGTCCCGAAGTATTTGATGTTCAAATCCACTATCTCTGGGACTTCTCCCCAGCTCTAACCAGAGGAACTCCCATGCCTCCATTGCTGGGGCCCCTTGGTTTATTTATTTATTTATTGATTTATTTCCCAGTCTGTTTTCCCTTTATTCTGTTGAGCTTTGTATGCCAGGGGCATATACACTGACTGTTCATTCTTCTCCAGAGCGGGAGTGCTCTGCAGGAACCCAGTCTAATGGCTTTTCGGGGGCGGGTATAAATTACAGCTCCGTTTTGGGGCCTGGGATGGGTACACATTCAATTCATGATCTTTTAGGGCCCTGGCCTTTTTAGAGAAACGACCCTTCCCCTGCTGCGCTGAACTCAGGGTCTGCAAACCCTGATGTGGTTTGTGGGAAGGGGCCTGGCCAGGGACACGAAGGGGCCAGGGGGTCTGGTGTACAGAAAAGAAGCTGATGGAGTGCTCCATGTTTCAGGCGTGCTATGAGAGAGGCAAGGAGGTCAGCGTAGTGCCCAAGACATCCGCTTCCACGGACTCCCCCTGGATGGGTCTCGCAAAGTATGCCTGGTCTGGGTGAGTTTAAATGGCGACGATGTAGCTGAGGGTTGTGGTGTGTCGGTCTGCCAGGCACCTGGCCCGGTAACAGTACCTCTTTGCTCTGCTTGTAGGTATGTGATCGAATGTCCCAACTGCGGCGTGGTCTACCGGAGCCGGCAGTACTGGTTTGGGAACCAGGATCCTGTGGATACGGTGGTCCGGACAGAGATTGTGCACGTGTGGCCTGGGGTAAGGGCTGCTTCATTTCTCGTATCATTCAGTTATTCATGGGTGTGGAGAATGGAACTTGTGTAGAATTAAGGTTCACCTTGAATTTTAATATTTTGGTGGCTGAGGGAGGCAGGATCTGGAGAGCCTTTCTTGTCCTAGACCCTTACTTATTTTCATTTCTTCTTGCCTGAATATTAGAAGCACAACTTTAAATAAACTAAATGTTGAGCTCCTATTATACTGCCTTAGCAAATAAGGTATTTTTTCACATTCTCATTTCCACATGCATGTGTGTGTAGATGCAGTTATAATTTACGTGCCATTTTATACCTGCTTTTTCTCATACCTCCGTTTTACTTTCACATTGCTTCCACTTTTCATGATTCACATTTGTAGTCACTGGAACATTCTGTCGCATGTTCTGGTTTGATTCTCCATCCCCTTCTTTTTGAACATGCTGTTTATGATTTTTTTTAATTATCAAAATGCTATAGTGACATTCTTTATGTGTGAAAGCCTCTGTTCTGGAAAATTCTCTTGAACTACATTCTAAGAAGGGGGATTTCTACCGACCCTTACTATTTTTTAATTTGACTTTTGAATTCAAGATATTGGAAAAACAAACCTGTTTGGAGGCAGTGATGTGCTCTTGTTCTTACCAGTAAATCACAATACACCCAAACCTTGTCTCTTCGTAGAAAAAAGATGAGTGATTTTCTCGAAGGGACTTACCTTACTTGGTGCTGTTCCCTTTGCTGGGTGACTCCTAAAGGTACCGGTCAGCCCCACAGGCCTACCTGCAGAGCCATCTTGAGCTTTCTGGGGTCCTATAGCTCCCATAAAACCGAAGATTTCCTTATTGTTTGTTCTTCTCTCCAGTTTCCAGTCCCACCAAAATGTGTTCCTGTGGTATGGTCTCATTTCTGGAGCCCACCCTCTTGGCACGATGGGCCGGGCCATCCTGTCCCAAGGACTTAATGTGGCCTTGACTAGTATAACTTTCTCACTACACCTTTTCTGACTAATGTCTTTTGTTTTTGGACCTGTGTTTTTTCTTGTGAATGCCGCTGTCTCCATGGTAAGATGGTTCTGTTCCAAGAAAGCAGTGATATCATCGTTCCCTTTTAGGCCACATTCGTCATGGTTCTTGGGATTAGGGGATACAGGCCCCTCCCCTTCTGTTCGTTCACTCAGTCATTATGTCAGCCCAAGTAATGGTTGAGTACTCTGTGCCCAGAATTGAACCTGATACTTTAAAAATACAAGAATGAAAAAGGTAGGTTATTTTCAGAGAGCTCAGTCTAATAGCGAGTCAAATACATAAACAGGTACTGTTTTTACACATGGAAACAGGATTCTTAACAATGTACAGGTATTAGAGGAAGCCAAGAGAAAGGGCTCCTAACCCAGCCTGGGGTGGGGGTGGGGGCTTCCTGAAGGAGGTGCCATCTTTACTCGAATACCTCCTGGATTGTACATCTTGCTAATGGGCAGGTAAGGCCTGAGTTGAACAGTTGTGCACCACGTCTTATGGTCGCCGTGAAGGGAGTAAGTCAGTAATGACTGGTGGGTGTGATACTGCCTAGAAGCTGGAGGGATTCGTGATCTGTTCCCACTCTTCTCTGCCAGGGAGTTTGTGGGTTCTGAGTTGGCCATTGATGAGTGTACAACTCACCTGAGATCCCGTCTCCCTCCTTGCCTTTACTCCCTTTACTCAGAGCATGATGGGAGCCTGCATTTTCATTTCAGACTGATGGATTTCTGAAGGACAACAATAATGCTGCCCAGCGCCTCTTGGACGGGATGAACTTCATGGCTCAGTCGGTGTCTGAGCTTAGCCTTGGGCCCACCAAGGCTGTGACTTCCTGGCTGACAGACCAGATTGCCCCTGCGTACTGGAGGCCCAACTCCCAGATCCTGGTATGGTGCGGCAGGATGCCCCTGCATCCCTGGCGTGGCCCCTTCTGCTGGTGCCATTTTGCCCCGTCCTAAGCTTGCTCTGTGAGGGAGGCGGGGGATTTCTCTTTCAGCCAGGTTCGATCCCAGAGCGTTAGAAAGCGGGGGCACGTGAGGAAGCCATGTTCTCTTGCCCATTGATTTCTCTTTGTCTTACTCTGCGGTTACTCCTTTTGGTGGATTATAGTTTCTTTGCCTCCAAGGGGTAGTTCTTATTGGTCAGATGTCTGAGGTGGTAGATAACAGAATCTGGAGTAAAAGGGGCATTTAGAGGTCATGTGGCTTGATGCAAAAATCTCTGCCCACAGCAAGGGAGCCCCCAGCTTTGGTCCACACACTTTGGGACAGGAAGCTTGCTCCTCACCCCCTTCCCCAAGGCTCCTTTGAGAAGCCGCGGAAAAAAAATGAATTCTCATTGGTCTTCTTGCTAGACTTTGCAGCAGAGTCCTTTCTGAGGATGCTGTGACTCAGCCAGACAGATTTGAGGTGGCTTTCCAGGCACATCTCAGGAGAAAATGGGTCACAGCTGGGCTTCGGTGGGTGCGCTGTGACTGGAGGTCTCAGGTTCTCTCCATTACTGCTGTCGGGGTCCTGCCGTTCTCAGTGGTCCTGGGGTCCTCTGCCGGGGTCTCGCTGGCTTTCTCAGCTGGTAGAAGCGAATAATACCTGCCCCTCTGTTTGTTTTGGGCTTGGAACAGAGCTGCAACAAGTGCGCTACGTCGTTCAAAGATAACGACACCAAGCATCACTGCCGCGCCTGCGGGGAGGGCTTCTGTGACAGCTGTTCGTCCAAGACCCGGCCCGTGCCTGAGCGGGGCTGGGGCCCTGCGCCCGTGCGGGTGTGTGACACCTGCTACGAAGCCAGGAATGTCCAGTTAGGTAACGTGGGGCCCAGGAGCTGCCGGGGTGGGGGGGCCCTCTCTCCTTGCACAGTGGACTCCCACATGCCTCAGCCCGTTCCAGCCCCGTCACTCTAACGACGGCAGCTGCCCGCCTGGCCCTGGCCGGCGTCCTCTAAGCTCTTTGTTCATAGAGTCCTGGGGGTGGGGGGTTCACCCTGCCCTGTGTTTACCAGACATGGCTTAGACTGGGTCTTCTTCCTGGAGAAGGTTCTGGGTCCTGCTCCTAGAACCTTTCTGGCTTACCCTGAGAGGAAGGTTATAAAACAGCTCCAGAGGGTGGAGGTCAAGGACTACCAGAGCTCACTGCAGGGCAGGAAGCACAGTGGTATCCTGGGAGAAGAATCCAGAAGCGCTCTGCGGTTGCCCCGAGTTTCCCATTTGGGAAATGACTAAGAGGTGACGGCTTTTCCTTTCTCACTGTCTACAGATGTGACTGAGGCACAGGCTGACGATGAAGGCGGGACGCTGATTGCTCGGAAGGTGGGCGAGGCCGTGCAGAGCACTTTGGGAGCCGTGGTGACAGCCATTGACATACCACTAGGTGGGTGTAGTGTGTGTGGGATGAGGGGTTTCAGAGTGCCCCGGGCTGTCACTGTGTCGGGCTTGCTGACCTAGATTGAGCTGGGCAGCAAGGAGTTGACGGAAAATTTACGTTTCCTTGCTTCTGCTGAACCTTAGTGGTTTCATGTTTAATCCTGGAGGCCATCTCTTACACCATCCATTGCTGCATAACAAACTACCTGAAAATGTAAAGGCTTGAAACAACCGCCATTTTTTAAAAAATTATTTTATTTGACAGAGAGACACAGTGAGAACAGGAACACAAGCAGGGGGAGTGGGAGAGGGAGAGGCAGGCTTCCCGCAGAGCAGGGAGCCCGACGCGGGGCCTGATCCGAGGACCCTGGGATCATGACCCGAGCTGAAGGCAGACGCTTAACGACTGAGCCTCCCAGGTGCCCCGAAATAACACCATTTTATCATGTCTCACAACTTTGAGTCAGGAAGGGTAATTATTCTGGTCTAGGTGGCATTGCCTGGAGTTGCCACCTGATAGTCCAGTGTGGCAGCCTGTGTCCTGAGGGGCCAAGCCAACCTCGCTTACATGCTGGGCACTTCGGCAGGACTGCCTGGAAGGCTGGGCTTGGTAGATCCCATCTCCGTGTGTTCTTCAGGCCTCTCTACATGGTTTCTCCAGGGGTCGTTGGACTTCTTACGTGGGGGCTCAGGACTCTTAAGAGCCAACATCCCAAGAGATAAGAGGTAGAAGCCACCAGTGTCTTGAAGCTCTGGGCCCGGAAGACTCCTCTGCCGTAGACTCCTGTAGTCACAAAGCCTGCCTGGATTTGAGGGAGGGGGCAGGAGTGTCAGTTTGTGGCTGTCTTTAATCGACCACACCAACCAAGCCAAGCTGTTACTCATTAAGGATTTAAGATCCTTATTCACCTCCAGTTGTGAGGGGTACCTGTAACTAGGAGGGCCAGAGGGAGGGGAAGGGAAACCCTCCAGTGTGTGTGTGGAAGGCTTGGGCTCGGTTGGCTGGGCCTGGGGTGTTTCTGCCCATTGCAGGGGAGCGACTGAAGGCTCCTGGGTGGGTGGTGGTAGAAATCACTTGGATCTGATTTACCGTCCTTGTGGCTCAAAGGTGAGCAGATGATGAGCTTTTGACTCAAGGAATAGATTTGGTAGGAATAGATTTGCCCAGGCTTGAAGCTCAGGTTGCATCCGCTCTCGGCTGCCTGGGAGGAGCGGGGCTGCCCTCGGCACAGAGAGCCGGCCGCCTGTGCTCCCCAACGGCTCACCTGCGCAGCGCCCACTGGCTGTTGGGTCCCAGGCCAGTGTGTCAGACATGTCACGTTATCTCTTGTAATCCCCGTAACTGCTCTTGAATGTGGGTTGTTGAAGAGGAGGAAGCCAAGGCCCTGAGAAGTTAGATAACCTCTTGATCCTGCAGCCGCTAATTAGCACGTGCTCAGTGGAACTGGGATTTGAATGAAGAGATATCCTGACTCCCAGAGTCTGGGCTTCTTTTTTTTTAAAGATTTTATTTATTTATTTGAGAGAGAGAGAGCGAGAGCACAAGAGGGGGGAGCAGGAGAGGGAGAAGCAGACTCCCTGCTGAGTAGGGAGCCCGATGCGGGACTCGATCCCGGGACTCCAGGATCACGACCTGAGCCGAAGGCATTCGCTTGACCAACTGAGCCACCCAGGCGCCCTGTGGGCTTCTTTATCATTATTCCAGTGGTAATTTTTTTTTAAGATTTATTTATTTATTAGAGAGAGCGAGAGTGCAAGCACAAGCAGGGGGAGAAGCAGAGGGAGAGAGAGGGAGGAGCAGGCTTCCCGCGGAGCAGGGAGCCCGACGTGGGGCTCGATCCCAGGCCCCCGGGATCATGACGTGAGCCGAAGGCAGACGCCTAACGACTGAGCCCCCCGGGCGGCCGCCCCGGTGGTGCCTGATGCAGCTGCGCTTCAGGATCACCTGTGAGCTCAGTAGATGCGCGGATCTCAGCACCTGGGCTGCAGCTCCGGGTCTGACCTGCATGGTGTGGGCGCAGGCCAGGGCTTTGCGTGTTTTACAAGCTCCGTAGGTGCGGGGCGCCGGCGTGGCCGTGTAGGCGGGCGCGGGGGCGGCGGGGCCGCGAGCCGGGGAAGAGCCTGACGGTGCCCCCTGGCCCGGGGGCCCTCGCTGTTGTCCCGCCGCAGGGCTGGTGAAGGACGCGGCCAGGCCGGCGTACTGGGTGCCCGACCACGAGATCCTGCACTGCCACAGCTGCCGGAAGGAGTTCAGCATCAAGCTTTCCAAGCACCACTGCCGGGCCTGCGGACAGGGCTTCTGTGACGAGTGCTCCCACGACCGCCGGGCTGTCCCCTCGCGAGGCTGGGACCATCCTGTCCGAGTCTGCTTTAACTGCAATAAAAAGCCCGGTGACCTTTAACCCCAGCTCCCTCTCCGCGTCCTTCACAATTCCTTAGGTTCTCAGGGTTAGAAACAGAAGTCTCATTGAGGTCGGCCCTCCTGCCGGGAACCTGTCACAGTGTGTGTCCTCTACTCCTGGGGCCACTTTCCTGGGGTGGGGGTGGGGCAGGTGGCCAGCCGGGGCGAGCCTGGCGGCCGGCCCGAAGGTGTGAGCCCCTCAGCGCGGGGGTCCGGGCAGCTTCCCGCAAAGGGGAATGAACCTGAATCCGTTGCGTTTATTTCAGTCAAAAATAATAAAGATACAAATCTACGTGTAGATACATCTGAAGGGAACGTGGAGCATATTCAGGCTGCTGCTGGCTCTGAAGACTTAGCACAGTCTGTCCCCAGCACGGGGACAAGGTGGCCGCGGCCGCAGGTCTTCCCCACAGAACAGAGCCAGGTACAGAGCCACTGTGTCGCTAGTCACCTTTTGCTTCTTCTCTGGGAGCCTTTGAAGCCTCTCCTTTCCTTGCCTTTTCCCAGGTACCTCTTGCTTGGAATGGCCCGACAGGAATCTCCGGGGGCCCTCTGGGGTTGGATCCCTACTCCAGGCCTCGGCTGATGTCAGTCATCAGAGACTGCCCAACTTAGCGTGCGGGTCACCGGCATGGGTGGAGGGCAGGGGGTAGGGTCCTTGGCCCCGAGTACTGGGGAGAGCACGGGAGGAAACGGGCCTTCCCCAGCGGGGTTTCCTGCTTCGTGATGCTTCTGTGTCCGCTTGGCTTTCCCAGAGGCCGCACCCTGCTCCTAAATAGAGCACCTGCTTCCTTCCCCTCCGCCCCTGCGAGCCCACCATCTGCTTCTGAGTGTTGCACTAGGATTTTTATTGCTTATTTTGAAGTGTCTTAATTCTTTGTTCCCTGATACATGTCCCCTCTGGCTATTGGAGGGGTGATAACGAGAATCTTCCAGGGAAACAGCGCTCCGAATGGACTGTTAGTTGTTTTAAATATATATAAATATTTCAACGGATCATTAAGAAAAAAATTCTCTCTGGTTCTTGCAAGAGAAGTCAAGTGAACTTTTGTTTCTCACCAAGAGCCGGGACATCCATCTCTCATGACTGGAAAGACTGTTGTGCTGAAACCCTGTCATCGGGGCGGATTTTATCTTCAGTGGCCAAACGTGAAGAATGAAGTGCGACGTAGTTCCTGACAGAGCTGGTGGGTGGGCCGCGCTTCAGGGAGGGACGTGGCAGGCGGCCCTGGCATGAGTCGGTGTGACGGGAGCCCCGGCACGCGCTGGCCCTCCTCGGACCCGCGTCCTTACGGCCTCCCGTGGCCCAGTGACTCAGGCCCGACTCTCGTACTGTGTATTCTCAAATTCGCCATTATAAAGGAATCTTCCTGCTGAATATGGACTGTGCTCTTTCCTTTAACCTCCTCAGTAGACCTGGCCTCTTTCTAGTCGATAGGAAAGTAGCTGGTGGCTTTCAGAGCAGAAGCCAAGCGAGAGGCATGCTTCTGGGGTAATATTTGACCTTTAATACCTCAGTCTATTACTCTAATAAGAACTTAGAAAAAAGCAGAGCTAAATACCACAGAACTGTGATAGGGGTTTTCATCTCACGACGACGGGCTGTTTTCCCTCAGCTTTTAGACAGATCGCCGCCTCCAGCTGTTTGCTAACAGGGAACTTGGTGGCTAGTCCTTTAGAGAGGGTACTAATGGCTGCTCACAGAACTTTCTGGTGGTGAGGGCTCCACATGTGCTCCCTGGCTGTGCCATGGCCCTGCACTTGCGCTCTTCATCAGAGTTTTCCCCAGCGGGCGGCCACTGGCCGTGGGGTGGGGGAGCCACGTCAGCCCGGCCCCGAGTAGGGCCGCCTGTGTCAGACGCGGCGGGGGCCACTGCCTGGCGACTTGTGTGCTCCGTTTCACTTGGGAAGCTGTGGGGCCTCAGTCCACGGGGAGTCCTCTCTCACGAAGAGTCTAGGTGTTGCTACTGACCTAGGGAAACCCTGGGAAAAACTTTTCTACCTTTTTATCTGTTGCTTCCCTTTTCAGTCCCTTGCCCTGCCTTCTCTGTTCAACTCCCGCGTCCGTCCTCCATGGCCTCCTCCTCCTCCTCGTGGGCACGGACACTCTCGTCTTTGTCCTTTCCCTCGACTTTCCCTGTCCTGTTCCCATCCCTTTCATCCTTACCCCTGCTTTTTGGGTGAGTGGAGCGGAGGGGTGTATGGTGGTGGCCCTTTGTCCCGTTGTCTTGCGGGGGCGGCCCTGAGCACGCATCTGCCGGGCCACATAGGAATGACGCAGGACAGTCTTCTGCACGCCCTTCCTTACACTAGTCAGACCGAGAGTAAAGGAAGAGAAGCGACCCAGTGTTGAAGTAATCAAACGTTTGCTTTTTTTTTTTTTTTTAAAGATTTTATTTATTCATGAGAGAGAGAGAGAGGCAGAGCGAGAAGCAGGCTCCCAAGGAGCAGGGAGCCCGATGCGGGACTCGATCCCAGGACCCTGGGATCATGACCTGAGCCGAAGGCAGACGCTTAACCATCTGAGCCACCCAGGCGCCCAAACGTTTGCTTTTCTTGTCCTATACCTCCAATCCCAGCCTCAACTGAAGGGGTGAAAACCAGATAAACTCGGGATGAAAATGGCTTAAACTGTTTTATTGAACTGTTTTAATACAAATTTCCACTTGATAAATCTTCTGAAACTGAACATAACATCAACCAGTGTCCAGATGAAGAAACAGGACATGATTACAACCCCAGAAACTGCCCACCCGCTGGCCCCCACCCGGAGAGCCCACTATCGTGACATCTAATAGTGCAGATTAGTTCCCCCACCCTTTAGGGGGTGGCTGCATAAAGGCTTTAATAAATTTCTAGTTTGGGGCACCTGGCTGGCTCATTCGGAAGAGCACGCAACTCTTGATCTCAGGGTTGCGAGTATGAGCCCCATGTTGGGCACAGAGATTACTTAAAACAAATTTCCAGTTTGAAAGCCTTGCTCCGAGGTGGGGATCACTGGGGAAGCGCCTGGAGAGCTGGGATGGAAGGCTTTAGCTGTGGCTGAGAACCACATGGTCTCCTGAGCAATGGGACACAGGGGGACCCTTCCGCATCCGTTGGGTTTCGCTCTGCTGGTTTGACTTCCCAATACATGGGTGCCAGTTAACACCAGGGACTGCTGGGACTAAATATGGTTGATATTCTCGAAAACACCCACACTGGGAGGGAGGGAGTGTGTTCGTGTTTTATAGCTGAAGACACTGGCTCAGAGAGGTTCGGAAGCCCAGCGTCGCTTGACCAGTGAGACTCGAAGCTGGGGTTTGATTCCAGGCGGCCCTGAAAAGCCTCAGTGCCTTCTGCGCTCCGCCCTGTGTCCCCTGCCCAGGGAGAGCTTAAATTTCCTTCCTCCTCCTTGGGTTGTGAATGCTGCATTTCCAGATAAGAGAAAAAGGTACCTGCTGTGTTGTATCAGGAGGCCTTAGCTTTACATCTGTTCGTCATGGTAAAGGGGAACACTACTTCCCTTTCACTAAAACATCACAGAAACTGGCTCATAGATGAAGCAAGTTGATCTGGCTTGTACCACTGGAGCTCAGCTTCCGGTTGTAAATAAAAATGGTAATTTCCCCCACCATATTTGCGTTTTCAATTTCAGAATTTCCATCAACCAGGGGGAGAAAACTGAACCCATAATGGCAGCCCATAACTCTTACCACCGATGGGGTTCGTTTTAGAATCTGAGTTCTGCCTTCTGTTAAATTACACCTGGTGCAACTTTTTCCTTTGTTTTTGTTCCTGGGAAACTCAGACTTAAGAGCACTGAAGCACATACGGTACAGAGGTATGTGGAGTCAGAGAAGGTGTAATTTCGGGATATGCTCATATGACCGACGCCATCTTTGAAACTGCCACTTACAGACCACAGCATGTCTTTCCGGGTCTGGTGGAATTTGGCAGAGTCCACTGGCCCACAATGCCAGTACTGGGTGACTTCATCCACTGCTGTGGTTTCAGCTGCCACCTTATCCTTAACTCCAGCCCGAATCACTCTCGAGGCTCTGGCTCCTCCAGCCCTAGACATCTCGCTTCCATTTCCCAGACACCGTGTCACCTCGGTTTAGGCAGCCCTGGGCTATCGGCAGCATTTATTATCCGGTGCCTTTGCTCAGATTGTGGCTTCTGCAGAGAAAGTCCTTTTTGCTGTAGCTGCTCTTAATTCAGATGAAGCCAAGAGCGCAAGCGGGTGGGGGGCAGGAACAAGCCAGGAGATGGAACAGAAGACAGGCCAACCAGTCCAGAGGTCACTTGTGGGGGACAAAGATGGCTGGTCTTGAGGAAAGAGGACAGAAGGGAGAATTAGGTTGAACTGAACCCAGATCTTAAACTTCCAGGCTTACATAAGAAGTCCCATTCTGTCAAGCCCAAGGGGCCTAATGGATCTCAGGGTTGAGCAGGAGACGCTTCTGGCTCTTCCACTTATTAGAAGACCTGGGCTAGTCACTTTGTTTTTTTTCCTTCAGTATATTGGAGTGACCGTCACCTACTTCACAGGATTGTAAGAATGAAAAGGCGATGATGCTGGCAAAGCTAAGCTTTCTGAGGTTTCTGAGACTTAATAGTGGGACTTTGACAGATGGAAAGGAGGGGAGTCCGTCTTGCTCGGAGGCCCAGGTGAGGGAGAATCTTGAAACATTTGTGTCCTGAGACCAGGCAGGAGGTGGAGATGGGGCAAAAGGGGCAAGGCACACATGACCCAATCTCAAGGCCACACCTTCTGAGGCACAAGACCACACTGAACGCAGGGACCCAGGAAGACTGCTCCCGTGGCAGGGGCCACGCAGTGGGTAGCCCGGAGAGGCATACGGGAAAGGGCCCAGACGCAGCAGCATGCACAGAATGAAGAGGAGACCGAGTTTGGCCTGCAGTTGTTTACAGAGATGGTTGTGGAAAATTTCGGCCAGGACAGATCTAGGGCTGACAGATAAGTGGGGCTAACTTGGTCTCAAAGGACACTTCTGGGGAGCCGTTGGGGGACACCAAGGAGGCTGTCCGCCCTCCCGAGCACGTTAGGCTGGCTGAATTCTAAGGTGGCTACACAGCAGGATGGTGTGAAGCAGGTGTTTATCTTGTGGGCGTTTGTGATCCCCAGTGCTAAGCAGAGCAGCCGTCCTCTCAGCCACTCACAAGGCGACAAACCAGCAAGCAGCATGTATCATCCCAGCGTGGTGCTGCGTCCCATCGCCTGCTCATCCTCCACCTCTTGCTGTCACCGGGGAACAGGGCAAAATGCCCTAATAGATGTGCAGGTGAAGAGAAAAAAAATACTTCATCCGGACTGTGGGGCATTATGTTAACAAGCAAACAGACCATAATGTTTAATTTCTCAGCTAAGTCTGACTTTTCATACAACCTATACCAGATGTTAGAAGTGACTGCTAACCAGAGATCAAGAACAAATTTGCTAAGTTTAGAGTTTTTAAAGAACCACTCCCTCCCTTTTTAAAAAGCCTAGGGGAAATCAAAAACGATTCTTTGATAACTGTGTCTGCCTAACAAGGAACTTGGGCCAGGACACAGGTGGTGTTTAGAAGGTATATGGGGACAGGGCCATCATGTCAGAACTCACTGCTACTCTCCTGAGTAGTCCTGTTGTCTCCACTGCTTGGGGAGGGATCCAAGTTGACAGGGTAGCCACCCATGGGCTCCCAGCTCCACAGAAACAATACAGAACCGTGGGGGAAACTGCGTTAGATGGCCAGTGCCAGCAATTTTAAATTGCAGATCCTGTAATGCACTTGTATATTGTGATAACCTAGAACTTGTGGGGACAAAAGTGAGTGTTCATGGCTCAGCAGTTCTGCTTGTGTGTTGGGCAGGGACACGCCACCAAAGTTGATCCAAAAGACCCTGCAGTGACAGTGGCCACCTGGACCCTTCAGTCACGTAGGTGTTTCCTGAGACCTCTGTGCAGGTCAGTGCCAGGGCTGCAGAGATACAGGGGCCAAATCTAAATGACTGACCACCTACAAATCCTACCATTGCTGAGGACCAGAAAAGTGCATTTACCTGGTGATTTCAAGATCTTGGGCTGTTAGCTGCACACGTACGCTGGCACCAGGCCACTTCCTGATTTCTCCACAGCACTTGCCTTGATAACACGAGCGTCGTCTGCGACTGGAGGAGCCTGAGCAGCAGGGAATGTGGTCTCAAGTCTCTCTGCTGAACAGGCCTGAGATCTGAGCAAGTCAGTGTCTCTGTGCCCAGACTTCCCCACCTGTAAAGGGATGCTAATAATTTTTACATTACTCCTGCTGTGCCACCTTTATGGGTTGTTACAAGGATCAAGGAGGATGGGGGAAAGTTCTTTATAAAATGAGACACTAAAAATATTTGCCATAATGTGTAGCTCATCTATCAGATGACCAATCTGATGGTCTCATCATTTTTGTTTTTGGATTTGGTTCTCGTACTAGGGTTCTGGCAGGAAACAGAATTAACTACCACTCAAGGGAGTAACTGAAGAGTTTAACTGGCAAAGTTCCTGGGCTACCAACAGTGAGGTACAGTTACTAGGAGATCTGAAGGGACGAATGGAGAAGCTGCTGGAACCCAGAGAGTGCGCTGTTCCAACAGGGGCTGCGGCCTTGGGTGGAGGGACACAGCCACGGCCGCCCACAGGCCAGCCAGAGGGGGACCAGGGAGCTCACCGTTGTAGTCCCTGCAGGTCAGCTTCTTGGGGCTTGCACAGAGCAGGCGGGAAAGGGCACGGCGGCTCTGGAGGGCCAGGTGAAAGCTCTCTGGCAAAGTCATTAAAGCTGGTCTATCTCTATTACCCCGCCCCCAAGATCTGAGTAGACGTTACTGCAGCTGGTTCGTTGCTATAGCGGACAAGCATCAATCCTGATCTAAATCATTCACAGAAGCGACGAAACATGCATGGTTCTTTCTAGTTTATTGTTTGGTAGAAAGACAGGTTCTTGAACGCTGTATAAACATCTCACAAAGTGCTTCTTCTAGATTACAAAAAGTCAAAGCCAATTTTCTTTGAGATGGGGCCCTTAAATCTGACATTCAAGTCACCGTAATAGAAACAGGAGCTGTTATACCTAACGTTCTGGAAGGCACCTCAACAAAGGCACGCTAGGACCTGTTTAAAACCTTTAGCATCTAGAAAGATCCATCTTTCCTTCCAATACCTCTGAATGGTTGTAAAAGGAGAAAGTGAGGTCTGCTATGGATGCTGAATAAGTCTTGAGAAGGCTTTTTAAAAATGACTCCAAAATCCAGCCTTCAGTCTTCATCTCTAGAGACTCAGAGAAATGACCCCCCTTCCCCCCGCGCCTTCCCGGTCTCCCCAGCTGACTTTCTCCAGTCCACGCGCACAGCTTTCCGGGACCCAGGCACTGACTGCACTAAGAGCCTCACCCAGTCTCCTCATTGGGCTTCTTAAGGGGGCTTTTGGTGAAAGCAGCAGCTTGAATTTAGTTACTGCCAATCTTCAGCCCTTAGCAAAGTATTTCTTGTTTAAAAAAAAAAAGGGAGGGGGGCCACAGACTATTCTAAGGAATTTAACAAGGAAATAAGTACCTTTTATGAAAAGGACTTTTGAGTTCTCTGAGCTCACAACTTAACTGAAAGAACTTTACTGAAGTGTCTCCACATAAAACAGCACCTACTTCCCGGCAGCTGGATGGATGGGATCTGTGTACACAGAGCATCCATTTAAAATGCCCTCAGCGGAACCAGCAACTGTGGCAGAAGTCTGGCTGCTCCTTCCTCCCTTACGTCAAATCCACATCCCTCCAGGCTGCATCCTGTAGAATTAGGTGTAGGAGAAACAGTAAAGGTCCTGCTGGACGGCCATGAGCAGCCCTGGGGCTCCCCGGAAACCCCCAAGCCGAGAAGAGAAGGCCACACTGGGGATGTCAGCCTTGGAGGTGGGGTGTGGGGAGGGTATGGTTCTGAGCAGGCAGGCGTCATGGAAGCTCCAGATTCTCGTGTAGCAGTCCTGGCCCACTAAGAAAGAGGGAAGACATGGCAGGTTAGAACACACAGGAGCACTTGTATACATGTGGACACGGCTTCTCACGATTCCTAAGGGACTCCACTGAGCCAGAACACAAACTCAAATGGAAATTATTTCTGCTGATAATCTGTACTTCTTGAAAATCAAAGTCACAGGTCTCCCTGGTGCTCCAGAGTCACAACTAGTCGCAGGTACTCCAAGTGACAAGATGCACTGGCTGGTGTCCCCAGGCATCCTGGCGAACAGGTGGCCACTCTGCTTCTCTTATGTCAAGGGCTGCTCAAGGGAGAGCCCAGCCCCCTGGTCTAGGTGACATGCAACTGATTTCCTTTTTGTGAAAGAGTAACCAGGAAGATCTCTTCCCTTCAGTATATCCTGGGGACACACCAGGAGACCACTCTCACCAGAGCGGTTTCTGGTTTAACGGCTCAGTTTCTAAGACCAGGTAAGTCTCTGGAGCTCACAGCCGGAAGGAATGTGGCGCCGAAGCAGCCCTAAGAGGCTGCTGGAGATCTTCAGAGGAAAGGGGGGCAGATCTCAGGGTCTCTCGGACTTCACCTCACTCCCTCAGCTGTGATGGCTCAGGCTGCCTGGCACGTCGAGGACTGCACTAGCCCACCACCCACGTCTGCCTCTCAACGGGCTCCTCTCTTTCCTGTTACCTAGAGCACAGTGGCTCTACTGAGGTGGAAACTAGGCTTAAACAGGAAGCTAAACAGCCTGAGAAAGTTCTAACAAAGTGATGCTTCTTTGGCACAAGAGAAGATTCACAGAGAATAAGTACATTCTGGAGGCGTATCTGCAAATCTGAGGACATGTCAAGACCAAGAACATATTCCTTGATGTCAAGGGCTTACTATTTCATGTGTCAAACCACTGAACTTCCATGCTATCAGAATATTCTGTTGCCCCAGAAACAGCAAAATCTGCAATCAACTTGTAGCCCTTTTCAAGGGAGTTTAGTAGCTCAACACCTCTGCTCCTATTCTGCAGATAGGGATCCCCAGGGATAGTGTTAAGGGGACCAGGAACCAGTTCCATCACAATTACCTTAATTTCTTTTCTCAACATCCAAGACTGGAAAGTGAGCACAAAGTACAGGGAGCCTAAGCTCTTAAACAGGATAGGATAAAGGTCACACTGAATGCTGACCAGGTGGACACCCAAGTCTCTCAATGTTTTACTGCACGTAACTTGCCTGTTACTGAGGTGATGTTCTCCCACCAATGTGAGGAGAGGGCTGTCCCACCGGGTGGCCATTTAACTGCTCCTTACTAATGTGCTGTTCTATGTCCCATCTAGTGTCTCCGACCAGCAGCCCACAGTCCCACGTACGAGGTTGTGATGTGGAGTAATTTCTCCCTCTGCCATTTGATAGGACAGAAAGAGCTCCCCTTCCCCAGGTTACCTGCTACCACAATTCCTTCTTCCTCATGCACGTGCAGGGGCAGGTAGGCGTACTCGTTCACATGACCTTCGTACTGCCTTATACACTTAGTGGTCCTCAGGTCCCACAACTTGATCTGTGGAAAGCACAAGGGGCCATGAGAGGGTCCGGGAGGTACACTAGTGAACCCAGGCAGGGCAAGTTGGTCTCCAAACACCTCTTAGAGTGAGGGAAGTCTAAATTTCAAAAGCACCCAAACCAGTTTCATGTCAGTCTACACCAGGCTGGGCTCCCAGGTGGAGAAAGCAACTGCCCTACACAGCCCGCAGCTCGTCTCCAGCTGCCCTTCCCCCGCTACTGTCTGGCGCAGGCTCTCTCTCGCTCCCAGAAGATTTTATTTTAAAGTAATCTCTACACCCAACATGGGGCTCGAACTCATGACCCTCAGATCAAGAGTCACACACTCGTCCGAATAAGCCAGCCACGTGCCCCACCACAAGGGTCTTTGCTGAAGAGTCCTTCACCTGGCAGAGCTCTACACCAGCGGCTCCAGTGGCCTGAGTCATCAAGTGCTACCCCCCTACCGTTCCTGCCATGTCGGACGCCATCAGGTTTTGCTCTTCTTGGAGGATTTGCACAGAGGTCACTGCTGAGTCATGGAAAAGGCGGGTGGCCTTCCAGCCCTTGCCCTGATTTCGACAACGCAGATCTATGGCAAAGATCTCCCCAGAACGACAGCCATTAAACAGCAGAGGAGCCTATGGAAAGAGAATGAGTGGTACCACCCCCTCTAAGGCTGGGAGGGGTGCGCCCTCCAGAATACAACTCCTGCCTCGCCTCCCCTCTCCCAGCCCTGGGTTAGCGGTGTGGGCGATGGTGTGGTCAGGCTTTGAGCCTCAGTATAGCTGGAAGGGGTCCTTATGAGAGGGTAAAAGAACTGGACCCAGGTGTCTTCCAGTGTCCTCCCCACTGGCTGCATTGGCCCCTTAGGCCTCACTCTGTGAAGCTCAAGTGAAGGTGCCTTCTCTCCACCAAGATCCTTTGTGAGAAGCCAGGGGGAGGAATATGGGGTAGGAGAGATCAAAGATCCAGGTAAGGCTTGCAGTCCCAAACACGGCAGACAGCTGAAGCAGCCTGAATAACACGCCCTGTGCTTACTGCACAAAGCAGGTCGGCACACTCTCTCCTCCATGCTTAAAGAAAGATGGCATTTTCAGTGAGCAAGTCTCTGAAACGTATTGTCTAAAAGTAGGATTTTTAAACTTATAAATTACATAACTTGAAAACTGTATGAACCTAGTAAGTATGATGAATTGGGACTTAATTTATACATTAAAAAAATTACTTGTCCTGCTGGCTAATCCAAGTACTCAAGAACTGCTAACAATTCATTTAAATAGGAAGCTGTTTAAAGCCAGTTTAGCCAGACCTTTCTGAATCAGCCAACTTTCATCCAGTGCAAATATAATCACCAAGTAACCCGCTAATCCTTTCTGATGCCCTCTTTTTTTCCCCCTGAAAAAGCGAGACGACCAGATGCCACACAGAGGGATCCAGTTTCAATCCAGCAAAATTTCCACCCTTGGGAAACTTTACATTGCTCTCCTCCCCTAATCCAACCAACCATGAGAGCAAACTGCTGGGCCAAGACATCACTGCTGGTCCCAAAGGACTGCCGGTGTCCCGTCACCACGTTGGTCACTAGGACCCGCCGAGACAAGCCTGACAGAGACAGAGGGGGCAGAAAGAGAAGCATCACTCAGTCTGGAGAGGGGGTTCGAAGCCTGTGAACGTCTTTCCTCTGGGGACCCGTCGGGGCAGCCGCGGCTCACCTGTGCTGAAGGAGTTATTCGCCTGAATGTTGAGGGACCACGCACAGGACCAGGCCCCAGGGATCCGGAAACTGCAGAGCATGCCAGGCCGGTCTCCTGCTGAGGGCAACAGTGAATATAAAAGGTGGCTGCTCTCGAGGGACCTTCCCTCCGTGCTGCCAGGCCAGTGACCGCCCGATCGCGGAGACCTCCAGGAATGGTTGCTCAGAGATCTATACCTTGGCCTTTCTGGCTTTTATGGTAACAAAAAAGACACTCAGCTGGGGTACCTGGCTCAAAAGGGGCTATTCTGAGAGGGAGCACATGAATCTTTCCTGACTTCGCAGTAGTGTTAGAACTAACTGCCGTCAGGGAGGCAGTGTGGCATCTTGACAAGAGGGTTCCAATCCCACATCATACTATTTGATGGGTGATCTCAAGCAAAACATTTTAAAAATAAGCCTTTTAACTAAGAATCCATAAAGGGCACACACCCCAAATAGAGAGTGCAACGAGTGATCACAAAGTAAATGTAGCCACATGACCGTCACTCAGGTTAAGAGGCAAAACATTCCAGAACCCTGATACCCCTCCCCGTTACGACCTCCCCACTGTTCCCGAGAGGGAACCACTGTCCTGGTCAGTTTTGTAAGGCAGGCTCTGAACCTCTCTTCGCCTCAGCTTCCTCATCTGTAGAAACGGTGGTTAACACACACTCCTGCCACACAGGCCTGCCACACAATGAAATGTCAGGCACCAGGCTGAGTCTGCATCACCTCATTTAATCCCCCCGTAACCCGACGGGGTGGGTGTTCTCTTCACAGAAGGTAAGCAACCTGTTCACGTTGGTAAGGGGCAGAGCCGGGATTCATGCCAGGTCTGCCTGAAGACCTGCACTCTTAGAGCCTTGAGCCTTGTCAAATGAGTCCTAAGTCTCTGAAAGACTGAAAACTTAATACCCAGAGTGCCACCTGGAAGGAGAAGTCCAGCTGCCTTCAGGCACACAGATCGCAAGCAACGCCAGCAGCAGGTGCCAGGCTTTTCTGCACCATCTCTACGGGCAGCCCAAATAAATACTTTAATCTCGCACTTTTAACTGTTCTGGCTGCTGAAATGACCCCAAAGGAGGGGTATGTAGGGACGTGTGCACTTGCAGTCCGAATCCTGGGTCAGGTTGCAGGAATTCTCCGACAAGTGCTTTCGCAGGCTGACTCGGGCTCACGCAGCCTGTGCTTCCCACCCCTCCTGTCCAAGCCTTGGCCACGGAGTTTACACCATCGTGGGCTGCAGCTCCTGGAGGCAGGGACCGAGACCTCCCTCAAAGCACCTCCTCCTCTGAAGGGAAAGGACTTGGTACCTGGATGACTACTGACGAACAGCGACGCTGGGAGCAGGGTGGCACAGCCCGGAGTCTCTGCGATGCCCATGAGGCAGAGCCTGCAAAAGCTGTTAAGGACAGTCAAGTACAAGGTCTCTTCTGGGAAGAGAATGGGCATTAGTACCCTTCAAGAAACTGTAACACCATGAGCCAGATTTAACACGTTCCCATATTCCATATTTAGTTTCAGATTTATTATTTATTTATATATTTTTAAAGATTTTTATTTATTTATTTGACAGCGAGAGAAGGAACACAAGCAGGGGGAGTGGGAGAGGGAAAAGCAGGCTTCCCACTGAAGAGGGAGCCCGATGTGGGGCTTGCTCCCAGGACCCTGGGATCATGACCGGAGCCGAAGGCAGACGCTTAACGACTAAGCCACCCAGGCACCCACAGTTTCAGATATTTTAAAAGGAAAGAAAATGTCACACAGTTGAAAGCCTCTCTGACCCCTCCCCAGTCCCATTCTTCCTTCTCCTCTACCCAGAATCACATTCTAAAACTGCTCTGAGTTCTGCGCCGTGCTCTATTCTTTCCACAGAGCATCTTTTACAACTCTCCATCTCCACTGTCTTCTAGATTCATCTAGGTTGATTTTGTAGCTCCAGTCTCTTCACTTCCACAGTGGAGCATGCCTTTGTATGAATATACAACTCATCTGTCTCGTCTCCCGCTGATGGGCACTTCCACGGTTTTGGGTTGTTTTGCTCTGCTGCTGGAATGAGCATCCCCTCCTGTCTTCCTGTCTCATACGTCATGTGGGGGAGGCTGCTTCACGGCAGTGTTTTCTTGAACCCACGGTACAGGTTTCATTCTGCTACCAAGCTCTACATACACACAAAGAACTGAAACACAAGTTTCATGAAGTATTTGCTCTTACTAAATATGGGACTCATTATTTTCTAGTCGGCTTCATTAAAAAAATGCCGCTCACAAATGGACGTAATGGCCCACAGAGGGAGGTCATGTCGTGCAGTCTGGAAACAGCCTGATCTGTGCTCATCTGAACGGGCATAGTAACTGCCACGTCATCATTTTAACTTCAGTTTCCCAACTACAACCGGGTGTGCTGATGCATCGGATCACAGTTGCTTGGGTTTCCTCTTCTTTGAACCTCCTGTCTGTGCCTTACCCATGTGTCTGCTGGGCTGTCTTCCAAGTGATCTGCGTCCTCTCCCTTCACAGCCAAACTTCTCTCAGAGGAGTCTGTGTTTCTCCCACTCCCTTGTCTTCCTTTCACTCTTCAGCCCACTGAAACCCAGTCATCGTCCAGTTAAATATCCTCCCCGAGGTCTCCAAGGGACTCTGTTTCTCACACTGATCAACACTTTCCAGCCTTGCCTGTGGCCACGCAGCGCTGTTTCCAAAGACACGCTCGGTGATGGACTCCAGAACCCCCTCTGGGAGGTCCCCTTGGACCTTCTATCACCTACATTGCCTGGCCTAGATCCTGAGCTTCTTTGACTCGTGCCTCTCCTCCACCCCTGGCTCATCCACCACACCCTCTCCCCTGCCTGCAGTCTTACAGCAACCGCCCCCCCTCCCGCCCCGGTCTGAGGTCTCACCCTTGCCAGCTTCTCATAAGATACGCCTCCAGGGCCACAGTCCTCCAGAACATCCCAGCACCAGGTGCCCCACCTTGCCAGAGACCTTCGGATACTACTAGACCACTTCCCGCTGCCCCAGGTGCCACGCTCCCTCCTGCCGCTTCCTTCTGCTGGGAGCTCCGTCCCCTCCTTCCCATGCGGGAATCACCTCCAGGAAGGCCACCCCGATCCCTCCATCCCGCCAGCATCCTGCTGCCCCTCGGACATCACGGCAGAGACCGAGCACCTGCCGTGCTGCCTGCTCTAGCACTCACAGGGATGCGTCTGCCCGACGGCCTCTGGTGGAGCAGACGCGCACAGCCCTCACTGAAAACTGTAAATGTCTGCAAAGTTTTCAGGCAACATTCCTGGTCGTCTGAACGTGTGACGTGTGCATGTCATGCTGCCTTGGATGGCAGGCTCCGTGTTAAGTATCTCTAGTTAGAGAGACTGCCGAAGCTATAAACGATAACCCTGCAGCTGGGCAGCCCAAGTCCTTCCTAAAGAAACCTCTTTTGCTTCTGGGTTTGGAGGGTGAGGATGTGGGGAGGAGTCCCTACCCAGGTGCACTTTTAATTACTAGGACTAAGATCCAAACTACCCTTACACTTCGTGTGATGCTAATGGGGCCATATCAGTTGGTCCTTTCAGAGGCCACAGGGGTCGAAGAGCCCAGGAAGGGCAGCCTCGGCCTAACCTCTTCCCATTTTGTGGGGGGAACTGCAGAGGACCGGGCTCAACAAGGTGCCATTTTGGTAAAGGGAGAAAGTTCCATGACCTTCAGCAGAAGCAGCAGGTGCACAGAAGCCTGAAGATTACCGAAGTGACCACCAGAGGGCAAGCGGCTGAAGAAGCTACCACAGACCACGCTCTGTAAACCCAATTATATGGATTTTTATTCTCTCCTTAGTGTAAGGAGAGAAACCTGGGAAAACGTCATCCTGTTTTAAGATCAGAAATGAAAGCAAGGTTCTTGTTTTCTCTCCTTTAAGATCTGGTCTCTTCTGTCCTCTGGTAAGATCATCACAGTAACAGGTGGTCCTATCCCCCCCACAGAATCCCATCAAATGAAAGCCACATAAAATTTTCAATTTACAGGCCACACAGTTTTGTGTTTGTCTTACGTAAAATGATAACCAGATCTCTAATGTACTTTAGGCTTTTAAAAATAGAGTGCCGTGGAACAAATTCAAAAAACCCCAACTGGTTCCGATTCAGCCATCATGTGCAGAAAACCCATCATGTGCCAAGCACTGTGCTAAGTGCATTCACAGATGTTAAATAATGTTAGCCCCGGAACAACTCCCGAAGTAGGTGCTAGGTACAATGAGTGGTCAGAGTTTTAAGAACTCATTTATTATGAAAATGAACCATGGACAAGACTCATGCACATGTGGCTTTGGCTCAAACCGTATTACTCCCAGAAGCACAGGACAGACCGTTGTCTTGTCCATCATCAACAGCCCCCAGGGATTCCAGAGGAAGGGTCCAGACAGACTGACGCTGTACTCCTGTGCTTTTAGCAAAAGAGCCCTGATTGTTCTCTGAAAGGGCAGAGACTAGAATGAAGAGAGCTCTAAAGGCAGCTGTCTCTGGGGGCGCCTGGGGGGCTCAGTCAGTTAAGCGTCTGTCTTCGACTCAGGTCATGATCCTGGGGTCCTGGGATCGAGCCCTGCATTGGGCTCCCTGATCAGCCAGGAGTCTGCTTCTCCTTCTGCCTCTGTCCCCCCACCCCCTGCTCATGCCCTCCTCTCTCTCTCAAATAAATACATATAATAAAAAAAAAAAGAAAGAAAGAAAGAAGGCTGTCTCTGACAGGGACCCTAGGCACAGAGCCCACACACTCATGTCCAACGCCGAAGGATTCCCCTCCCCTTTACTGATGTCCACCCTCAGTCTCCCCCCCTAAGAGGCCTGGCCCACCCTCAAACCACTGTAGCTCTGAGCTCCTCCTCCTTCACCTCAGGAGGATGTGGGGTTCCTGCCTAAGGCTTTACCGTTCCTAAGTGTCCGGCACACAGTGACATCAGTGTCACCGTGGGAACTCCGCTATTGCTCCATGGCAATCCTCGTTCTCTACCGAGCTGCACTATTCTTTCCTAAAGGGTGAGATGTGCATACAAAATGGGACAGACCTCTGGCCACTAAGATGCCACCTCACAAACCCCACAGATGCCCAGCTCCACAACAGGGCATGGCCTGCCCACCAAACCTCTTCATCTGCCAAAAGATACAGAATGTGGGAGTCCAGGTGATTCAGCGAGGCCCAGCACACAGAGTTCACCTGGTGAGGAAGCACACAGCAAGACTGGTTTGCCCACTTGCGGAGAGAAACAGACAAATGCTTTCCTATGGAATAACTAATGCGGATGTAGACACGGGACTTCTTTCTTCAGGTCTTACTCCTTTTAAAGGGGCTGGAACAAGCTCCAGAACAGGCAAGTCTCCCCTGCTCCACCATGTAGGGCCTTGAGAGGAACAGGGAGGAAGTAACCCCCAGACTTTGGTCCTCTGTCATTAGCATGGACCTCGCAGTGAGACCTCTGGTATACTCTCTGGTTTGGGGATGGAGTCTCTGCAATAGCAGGGGACAAACCTAACTCTGAAAGGCATACTGTATTCTCACTTCAACCAGAAACCATTTTCAACCTGTATCCATCTTGTGGCTCAGGTCCCAAATGAACAGAATGTCACTGCTTCTTACACATGCAGTCATCACCCCCGTGGAATTTAAAGGTTGCTCCCTAGACAGCAAGCTGTGCTGTATTATATTTATTTAACCTCTGTGTAGGTCACAGACCGGCTGAGTGACTGATGCACCAGAGGACTCCCCACTCAGCTACCTCAGCCCCCAGCCCAGGAACTCTGTGCTTGGCAAGGGCTCCTTTGGGTCACTGCAATCCTCCTGGAGGGAAGGTCTGTCCAACCAGTTAAAGAAGCCTTTCAAGCATTAAGAAGTTTCACGCCTTCTCCCAACTATCGACAGTTATTTCTCTTCCAAGAAAAGAAACTTCTGAGGCCCTTTTCTTCCCCTATGGGTTCTCAAGAGCTACGACTCCATTTTCCCTGGGGAAAATAGGTACTCAAGCTCCACCTTCTTCACAAAGTTCTCTCCTCTCCTCTGAATTGGGCCAACTACAGCAGGGCCCTTGGCTCCGAAGTGCAAAGGGGGCTGCAAGGCTCCCAATTAATGGGAAAGGCAGCGTACCTTCCGGTTGGTGAAGTAAAGGTTTTCGTGCATATGCACCTTGAGTGAGGGGGCCTTCAGACCTCGTAGGCTGATGATGCCATATTTGGAGCCTCCGACTTTGACATCATTCACTGTGAAGAGCCGGTCACTGTTGGTATCTGCCTGGAGGGAAAAGAGACTACAGGTCACCTCCCTGGCTGAGCTGCCCAAGATCATCTGCCCATCTCTCTAGGATCCCATGCTCTGTGCATTTTATTGTGAGTGCGCCTACCCACGAGGGAGCGTGGAGCATGGAGGTCATCTAACTTGCCCCTACTCAGCCCAGCTGTCACCCGGCAAGGCTGACAGCTATGTGGTCTCATAAGCAGGAGCAGGGCTAAGGGCAGTGAGGGAGCGCCGTCAGGAAGTCTGAGGTCTGTATAGTGACTCCACTCAGAATTGGGTTTGGAAGAGTCCCAATGTCTACCCAGGTGAACTGTTTAGATGGGCCATGTGGTGACATGTGGCCATCATGAAAGCCACACACAATGTGGAAAATGCTAGTTGTATCCCTGTGAAGGGGTAAAAGGAGGATACAAAATTGGATTCCCATTACACAAGCACTTTTCTCCCCACCAAGTAAAAAAAAAAAAAAGCAAGCCCACTGCACTGAAAAAAAATTACAATAGAAAAGACTGCATTGGGATCTGAGTTTTTTTTCCACTTAAAAAATGTGATTACTAATTACTTCACAACAAAATGTGTTTTACATATATTTATATACACATACATGGGTTTGGATGCTGGTGAAAATGTATTCACTTTCCAAGTTTATTCAGAAAGCACGCTTCCTGAGTGCCTGGGTGGCTCAGTTGGTTAAGCGACTGCCTTCGGCTCAGGTCATGATCCTGGAGTCCCTGGATCGAGTCCTGCATCGGGCTCCCTGCTCGGCAGGGAGCCTGCTTCTGCCTCTGACCCTCCCCCCTCTCATGTGCTCTCTCTCATTCTCTCTGTCTCAAATAAATAAATAAAATCTTTAAAAAAAAAAAAAAAAAGAAAGCACGCTTCCTGAAGAATCATTACAGTGACTAGAATCAGATTGGAAAAACTGATCTCTGGGTGGCAAAGCACCCTTCCCAAAACTCCAGTCCACACAGCCAGCCAATCAGCTCTAACTCCGGGTGACTGGGAAGGTCTCTGAGCCAGTGCAAGGCCTGTGTGAGGTGAAGCACGAAGACTGGGGGCTCGGGCCACACTAAGCAGCATGTGCATCCCTACCTAGTTTTACCGAGGAACCTGAGGGAGGGGACTCCTGAGGAGAATGAACCGCAAGAAAATATTCTACTGATTCAGGTCAAATCGTACCCCCAGACGATTAAAGTAAAGCCACAGGAGTAAAGCCACAGGAGAGAATGTGAGTCCTGGAATACCCTTTACGTAAGGGTTCTCCTGTTGAGGTCTCCTGGGGCAAGACCTCAAGGGTCAGCTCTGTGGCTTCAGATTCCAGTCCTGTCCAGCAGGATCCAATCTGGATCCTTCTCCCATTCTCCTTAGCCTTTCTCTGGCCTCCAGGAAGGACAGGGCTTGCAGGGCAGGCCATGCTCTCCTGTAACCTCGAGCTTCTAGTCTAACTCGGCGGACCATGAGGTCCTCTGCCAACATTTCTCTGAACTCTGGGTTCAAGCAGTTGGCTCTGGCTTTAGCCTTGGCTTCCAGCCCAGGTCTAACCTAACGAAGAGAAGACTCTCTGCTCCCTGTAAACAATATGATAAAGGTGTGCCAGATGTGCAGGCCCAGGAGTCCAGGCCTGTGGGCCCCTGCTGCTCAGGTCAGAGCCAGCGAGCAAGGGAGTAACACATGGTTGCTACTGAAGGACACTGGAGCTTCAGGTGTGGCCACCAGATAATGCCCCTAGTCCACTGCATATCTTTTAGTCTGTAACCAACACACCCAAGGGAAAATTACTTTGTGACAGTTCTCAGTCAATGTGTGGTGGGCCCAGGCTCTCAGACTGAATGACAGAGCTATAGTGCGGGTGAGCATTGTCAGCAGGCCCGCCCTGCCAGCTCAGCACCTGCTAGCGGGTAGCCAGCAGGCACACGTTAGAACCGTAAAACCAAGGGGACACTGCCTGCTTTCATGGCACTGGCTTCCACATAACTAGGCCTGATGAAAGCCAAGGTTAAGCCACGCAGTGTCAGGGGATAAAAGCTATACCTCTGGCACCCAAAGGGAGCTCCCTCCCACTCACCAGTATGAGGTTAAATCGGTCGCTTGCCAAAGCGGAGGGATCCGAGCTCTGAATCTGGACCTTTTTCCTCTGCATGCAGCTCACTCGCAGCTCATGAGCTAAACTGCAGAGGGAAAGAGGGGCGGGGAGGGCATGGACACTGTGCCTAGACACCCATGAAGCAGCCTCCGAGGCTCTGCCCTGGCCCACACCCTGGAGATCACCTCCCCTAGTCAGCCGACTCTCCTCCCGAGTAATTCTCAGCAAGGGAGCTGAGCGGGATCCCAAATCATCTCAATTATAGAACTCTTAGGAAAACTAAGGCCAAGAAATGGGTGGACCATCCACAGGGTCAAAGAAAGTTAGAACTAGACAAATTTGGTTTTGGATCATCTAGTACAACTCTTTCCCGAGATGAAAAGAATGTGCCTGAGGGGCGCCTGGGTGGCTCAGTTGGTTAAGCGACTGCCTTCGGCTCAGGTCATGATCCTGGAGTCCCGGGATCGAGTCCCGCATCGGGCTCCCTGCTCGGCGGGGAGTCTGCTTCTCCCTCTGACCCTCCTCCCTCCCATGCTCTCTGTCTCTCATTCTCTCTCTCTCTCTCAAATAAATAAATAAAATCTTAAAAAAAAAAAAAAAAAAAAAAAAAAAAAAAAAAAAAAGAATGTGCCTGAGAAATGAAACAGCATGCCGAAGAAGAGGGCCCAATTAGTAAGAACCAGGTATGGAGACCCTTCCCTCTCCATATCACGGCCACCACCCCACTAAGAACAAAGCAGGTTTTAAGGTGAAGAGAGATCTACCTAGACCTTAACTCTTTTCCTTCTGAAGAGGGGAATACAGGAGAGAACTGCCCTACCTACTTTGGCGGGTAACCCTTGCGTGGCCCACCCTTTCTAGCTTTACCTTGAGCCAATCGCTCTATTCTGAGCCTCAGTCTCTTCTGAAAACTGGGGGAAGTACCAATCTAGCTCACAGGGTTTTAGTTGGAGTATCAGTCATCACAAGTATATGAAGTTTAGCACACATACATCCCTTTAATGCTCTCTTTTGGGTGACAACTGATTGGAAGGGGAGGCAGAAATCTCATGGTAATGAAGTTATAGGACCTTCATTACACTGACAATGATTTCGAGTAACACAGAGAAAATGTCTTGAGAAATTTCTGCTGAGTTTCTCTGCCTAGATCCCTTCTCCCTCTGTGGCCTCCTGCAGGAGACTCTCCCCTTGCTCTAAAGGGAAATGATTTTCTCAGGGCTGGTTTTAGCAGAAGGCAGGCTATGCTCCTCCCCCCTCCCCCCCACCCCTAACTGTGAGGACTCCTCAGAGTGGTTATGTGCTCTATCCTGACTGGCTTCTTGGACCATGGAAATAAGAAACAGGAAAAGAACATTCATGAAAAAAGCTTAACGAGGCTTTGTCTTACCGGCAGTAACTGGTGACATTGAGAAAACCCAGCTTGCTTTTCTGCAGCAGTGAAGATGCATTAAAGCCCATTCTGGCTATTTTCTAAATAAAACCAAAAAGATTCAATGAAGTTTTAGGTTGTGGGATAATGGAGAATGTTTCTAGTTTCATAGGATCTAATGAAGAAGCAGGTGTACTAAGTTGGCAGAAATTATATGCATAGAGATCTGAGGGTCTCCTCTCCTTGGCAAGAGGAAAAGTCCATCACAAGAAAGCACATGTGAGCTGGAAAGTTGGCCTGGTGCCCATGTCTAAGCTCCCCATCAATTCACCTGGGGAGCCAGGTGAAGAGATGAAGCCACCCCACTAGTGAGCACAAGAACCGTACTGGTCACTCGGGTCTTCACCATGCTTTCTGTTTGACCAGGGGTGACCACGGAGCCCCCATAAACCCCTGAAAGGTCCTGGCATTTAATCCCCAGAAGGGATGCAGGAAATCCTCATATCCACACACCTTGGTTTTCTATTTAAGATATACAGTTACTGAAACTGTATCATACCAATTCCCAAGATTCCTCTGGGGAAGGACAAGATGTGAGTATCACTGATGAAACTTTGCAGGTAGGGCGCCTGGGTGGCTCAGTTGGTTAAGCGACTGCCTTCGGCTCAGGTCATGATCCTGGAGTCCCGGGATCGAGTCCCGCATCGGGCTCCCTGCTCGGCGGGGAGTCTGCTTCTCCCTCTGACCCTCCCCCCTTCTCATGCTCTATCTCATTCTCTCAAATAAATAAAAAATCTTTAAAAAAAGAAAAGAAAAGAAAAGAAACTTCACAGGTAAGAAAAGGGGCGGTGGGAGATTTCTTGCCTGTTCTCATCAGAATCTCTTCATCAGATCCCTACAGGGGGAGCTCAATGCCACACCCACAAGTGCACCATGCTAAGTGTTATAGGGGCATCTAATCGGCACCTCCCATCACCAGTGGAGGGGACAGGGTGGCCACCAGGAGTGTGGAGCCCACCTTTTTCTGCTTGTCTTCTTCCTCCAGCAGCTGCAGCCTTTTGCTTTCCATCTCCTTCTGCCGGATGCCCTCCTTTGTGAGGGGGTTGCAGTTGTTATGTCCAGGGAGCAAGCGGAAGTATCGTTTCTTTTCAGGGTCAAAGTAATACCCTGGCAGATCTTTAGTCAAAAGACATGAAATCCACTTCAACTTAGAACACTGCATGGACCCACCTCTGAAGGAACCCAGGGGTCTGTCCACACCACCCACAGATGTCTGTCTGTTCTGAGGGGCAGGAGGTGGGCTAACGTTGTCAGTCACCATCCTGTGCCCATGGGGGGAGCCGTCTGCCTCAGGATCCCCATTCCTGACACAGCCCGGATGTTTAGTTAGTGTTTCAATTTGCTCCGAAATTTCCTCCAAGCCAGGAAAGGGCTGGTGACCCACATGGAGTGTCCCCACATGCAAGTGAAGACACACAGGGCTAAGCAGGGCAGCCCAAGCAGACGTAACCAGATGATGAGGTGGGACGAGGTTTCATCTTTCCCCACAGGCAGGGCCACAGGAGGTCTACTGTCCAACAGACAGCCTCACCTGGCACGGAAGAACTCCCAGCTGTGCCGGATGAGGTCGATGGGGCCTCGTCATCGCCGACATGGCCAGAATCCTGTGAGCTTTGCTGTGTCACTGAGTTACCCCTGTTGACACATAGTCATAGTAACTCACAGTGAAGGGCTGGAGTCCCAGTCATTCTCTTACCGTAGGATCCTGCAGGGGTCAGTTCAGGCAGTTCCATGGCCTTCACCCCAGCCCTCTGACCCTTCTGATTACTTGGGGAGCCCTGACCTCTCCCTTCTCCTTGAAAGCAGTTTACCTACTTCAAATATACAAAAGTTAGGACAAGGTTTTGGTTCCTCATCCTTAACAGGATGTGTGTCACAGTAAGTCCCTTTCCTTATCTCCTCACTTGAGCATTTTGTAAGGTCTTTTTGAAATTTCCAGATGAAAAGAGGAATAATCTTTGCCAATAAGAATATTATCAGCTAGGCACATTTGTCAGTTCAACAGCAGTTACAAGGCAGGTGCATTTTATTCTTTACTGGATTTAGCAATACAAAGGGTTTAAATTTTACTTGGGCACACCACCTTACAGATGGAGAAACTGGCGTTCAGGGCACAGAGGTGATTTGCTCAGTTAATACTGGGATAGAGCCATGGTTTAAACCGTTGATTTGCAAAGCTACAAGCAGCTTCTGTGGCAATTACAGGCTGAAGGATATAATGATAGAGCAAAACACCTAATTTTAGAATCCTGACAAAATCTGCTTTAAAATCAAGAACTTCCTCCCCATCCCCCAAAGGAATACAAATTGAGTAAGTATGCTGAAGGAATGAAAGAACGTTCTCTTTTGTCTGTAAATACTAACCATGCAGTTTCAGAGAAAATTATTTATTCTCCCTTTTTATGGCCTGGAGCTTTCTGAGGCAGCTCATGTGTGATCAGCAGCAAGAGGAGGAAGGATTAAGTGTCACAACAAATGTCTACATTTCTAGTCCAAGGACTGCTGCTCCATTCTTTCCACATAGAGCCCAGAAGGTGGCTGCCCAGCGTGTTTCCACATGACTCTGCCAAAGCAGAGTTGAGACTCTCTTCTTGCACAGATCACATTTTGCTACACATTGTACTCTTGTGGGAAGGCCTGGGGCCCCAAAAATATCCATGGTTCTCCTTACAAAACATACAAACATTGGGCACTGTCCTGATCGTTCTACAATATGGGTCAAATCTGTGACTCTGCCTTAGAGTAATAGATTTTATTCTGCCCCACCATGTATGAAGGGCCTACTCAGAGCCAAGCAGCCCATCAGAGGCTTTCCATGCAGTATTGCAAACCTCGTATTAGCTCTCTTTTGTATAAGAGTGACTCAGAATGATTAAGTATCTTGCCCAAATTCATATAGGAGAAGGCAGAATGTCAAATCCGGACCTCCTAATTCTGAAGCCCTGTTCTTTCCACAATATTTTGATGGTTTTTGTTACTGTTTAGGTTCACTTGTTCTAGAGAAGCATCTTGGTATTTGTCATCTTCTGACCCTGTAGCTAGAAATCTGTCCATTTTAGGAGGAGGTCTGAAGTGTGGAAGAGTTTTAAAATTGGCATGTGGGCCTCTTCTGGTGCAAAGACTTCTGCACGAAGGAAATACAATCTAGTCTCAGCACAAGATAACCCGCCCACACCAGGAGAGGACACCTCCTCACAGTCCAGGGCCAAAAGGACTTCTGGCCATAAGAACAATAAGCTGAAAGTGGAAAATGTTTGCACTGGGGGCTTCAACTCAGTATAAACTAGGTTTTACTTTCTAAGCGGGGTAGTGGGTACATGATGTTCACTGTATTATTCTGTATACACTTTTGTGTTCATTAAATACAATATGATATATTTAGCCTTTCTAAGGACTTAGGCTGAATTAATGAAATTAGATCTCCAGGAAGCTATTTTCATTGGCTGGGAAAAAAGGGAGAGAGACCGAAAAAGTGCAAACTAGAAAAATAGCTTTCCAGTTCTATCTGATACTGTCTACTTCTAAGCCTCTGGCTAATGCTCTGGCCAGAGGTCATGGTCACTCTGAAAAGAAAGAGCGTGGCCGTATCTCCTGACTACTCCAAGTGCAGCAGGCGGGCTGACTTGCGGCAGCGGCGCCCCCCCCAGACCCTGCGCTGCGGTGACAGCCCTGGTGACTCGCGCGCACCTGAGGCCGCCACAGGGCTCGCGTGGTCCCGGGCAGCAGCACTTGCCTCTCGTCAGAACCCTGTTGCCTGAACCGAGGGTTCTGCTGGTTGCTCCTTCTCCCACGTCTTCTATTCTGCCAGCTGTTTTTATGCATTTCTTCTCCTAAAAGAGAAAAAAAGCAAGTTCACATGCAAATGGGTGTGTGTGCGCGCGCACGCGCATGCACGTGCTTTGCTGTCTGCTTGACAGCTCCTTCATGCTCGGAGCTAGGCAAGGGGGTGGCCTGACCTGGGTTCTCACCGGAGCCACCACTCCACGCCTCGCCTGTAAGGGCTGCCTCCAAGTGGAGACAGCGACGAGACCCCAGGCTTCTGGAGCCACTTCTCCAGCTACAGTTCTTACCTCACGGTTGACACCTGGCCTGCCAATCTGCTGACCTTCGTTTCCTTGGGTCACTGTGTGAGGTGATGACAGATTCTCGCAAGTACTTTAGATGGCAGCTGAAGCTGGCAGGAGAACTCTTAGGTTATTCTTCTTTCTTTTCTTTACCAGATAACACCAGAGCATATAATCTTTCAATCCACACACATCCCTATTCATAGAGAATAGTTGACAGTGAGCACTTTCTCCTGCACAATTCCAGCACCGAGCAGGGAAAACTGTGAACACAGTTAAACAACCGCCCGTGTGTAGGATTTCTCAACGTGCTTTATAAAAGTTTTAGCTCCCTGAAGTAAGCAAGCTGTTAAAGGGACAGATGTGCACATGCATTTTTTTTTTTTTTAAATAAGGAATGAGAAAAGAACACTTCTTACTGATATTGCCATATTTCAGGTGTCTTTTTCAAGTCTTATCTTGTATAGCCTGAATCTATCACTTAACTGCCAGTTTCAACATTGGGAATCACATTAAGAGTTGTTGTGTTTTTTTTTTTAAGATTTTCTTTATTTATTTGACAGAGAGACACAGCGAGAGAGGGAACACAAGCAGGTAGAGTGGGAGAGGGAGAAGCAGGCTCTCCGCCGAGCAGGGAGCCCGATGTGGGGGCTCGATCCCAGGACCCTGGGATCATGACCTGAGCCGAAGGCAGACGCTTAACGACTGAGCCACCCAGGCGCCTGACATATTAAGAGTTCTTAAAAAGACCAAAATGGTACATGGACCAGCTGCTGTGAGTTCCATGCCTTCCCAACGCCTGATTTTTCCCCCACTCACAGGAGACAGTGATGACATCTTACTGAATATGCTTTTATTTATTTTTTACTGAATATACTTTAAAACCACATTCAAATGCCATAACAAAATTAGAAAAACATTTCTAGGGCTGAATGAAACCCAAGAATAGATTAGAAAACTATTTGCCTTTATTTCCCAACTTCTCCTTCTGAGTGGGGAATGCCTGTTGGCATCAGAGCACCAGAAGTCTGGACTCCCGGTCCAGTACTTACCCCAACATTTTGCGAATTCTGTAACCAAGGCCTCAGTTTGCTTGCTTCAGACAGTCAGTCTGCCACCCCCACGGGGCCATTCCACAACCTGGATTACTTGCACCAGATGCTCTCCAGTCCTGTGCCAGAATTAATAAGCACCACTGAAGAAAAGCATGTAGCCGTGCTGAAGGGGAGCTATGAGAAATATCTTATTTTCATCCTCTGATGAATTAAATGACTTTAATTATTCCTAGTCTGAGTCACTCCTGACAGCTCAGGGTGATATCCCTTTCCGCTTTCTTCCAGTCCTCCTTCCTTGCTAGCATAGCTCCCTACCTCACAGAGAAGAGAGATGTTGCCAGGTATGAATACTCCCAACTTCTCTCCCTTCCCTTCCACAAATACCTGCCTTTAATATTTCCAATGGTCTTCCCGCTTGTCTTGGGAGAAACGGGTGTCCTTGTGCCTTTTCCTGGCAAACCCACCCCACCTGGCTATTGCTCTCATTCCTTCTCAGACCCTACAGATACCTTTCCCGTATGTTTAACCAATTTCCCCTGTCCTTACCTCACCTATGGACATGCTCAGGTTTTTCATTTGTATGTGCTTCATCTCTGACCCAAAAGGAAGAGGATATCCTGAGCATGTGGTCTATGTGCACACATCCCACTGCTTGTTTCCCAGTCACTCTTCAACCCACTGCAGTTAGGGCTCCTCCCTCGCCTTTCTGCTCAAATGCTCTTGTGAGGTATTTAACTAATGATCCCCCTACCTGCCAAAGTTAGTCGTCTCTCTTTAGCCCTTATTCCTAAAACATGTGATGCCACGAAGCTTCACTCTTCCTTTGGCTTCTGGAATAGCTTTCTCTTGGGTCACCTGCCCTGTATCTGTTTTCTACTGTTCTGTCCTAGATCCTCTTCTTTTCATACATATACCATCTCACCTGCCAACACAGGTTCATCTCCAACCTCTAGCATCCCTCCTGGGCATCAACTTCTACCGCCACTCCTCCTTCCACAGCGACAGGAGACTCAGCAGGTTCGGAGCCCAGAATCTCTCCCTACTTCCCTGCCTGCTCTTGTACCTATCCATATTTCCCTTCTCTGTAAATACCACTGCCGCCCTCACCCCTGTCCAATAGTATAATAACTTTATTCAATTTCCTAAGCAACCCACTTTCATGGCTCCTGGACACCACACACATGGGTCTCCCTAAGGATCAATCACCTTAATCTTTATTTACGAATAAAGTTGTATTTACTAACTAGTTAAGTTACAAGCTAAGAGGCACTATGCAGAGGAAGGGAAATAGGGCCAGTGCTAAGAAAACTGGTAAGAAAAAGAAGGCATATTGACCTAAAGATTATTATTAGCAACTCTATAAAAAGATAAAAATTTCTCTAGATTGCACATTCTGTACATAGGACTCCAGTTTGCTTTAATTATGAAATAATGCAGGATTACATTGAAGAACACATATAATGGTAAGTCAAAGGCTTCAGATCAGGAGGCAGGAGCATGGCATGCCTGTATCCTCAAAAGAGGGGTGCGGGGCGCCTGGGATGCTCAGTCGGTTAAGCGACTGCCTTCGGCTCAGGTCATGATCCCAGGGTCCTGGGATCGAGCCCCGCATCGGGCTCCCTGCTCTGCGTGGAGCCTGCTTCTCCCTCTCCCACTCCCCCTGCTTGTGTTCCCTCTCTCGCTGTGTCTCTCTCTGTCAAATAAAGAAATAAAATCTTAAAAAAAAAAAAAAAAAGAGGGGCGCAAAATCAAGGACATAGTAAATAATGAAATAACTGGTGACTGCTGATTTTGGAACATTTCTAAACCACTAACTTACACAAGCACAGGGTCAGGTCCTACAACACAAGGAGAGGCTGACGACATTAACTGATTTAATAAACATGATCAAGCCAAAGTCATTTAAAAAAGTCACGATAAACAGAAGTTGACTCAACACAGAAAGGGTTAGAGTGGGATGAAATGATACCTTTTCGTACTTTTAAGCCTATTTCAGGGGTGGGGAGAGTGTCTTCCCCGAATGCAGACATAGTTCACTCTCAGTATCCACTTTATGCATTATGCTTGCCCTTATCACTCTGTACTAAACTTTGTACTCCCATCTCATATTAGGTGTAATGTGAATTCTCTAAGCAAAGATCTTGCCTTGTTCCTTCTGTTCCTAACACCCATGACCTAGTTGGTTCTCAGTAAATGTTCACTGAACTAAACAAAAAACAAACCCAAACAACCCTGCAGCTACTTTAAAATCCCAGGTAGCCCCTTTCGGCTCTAGGCATTTTCATTTGCTATTCAACACAGATTTACGGAGGGCCCACTGGGCCCTGGGGAGCAGGCAGAGATAAACTGTGGTTCCCATTCTCAAGACACTTGCTGATCACCAGGGACATAGTCGTGAATGAACCGATTCCTGCAGTGCCTCATAAGTGAAGACCCAGGTCTCTCCAGGTGTAGCAAAGGAGGAGGGTCATTCTTTGAGTGGAAGGGCTGGAGGAGAGACAGAGTTTGAACTGCATCTAGAAGAATGAGTGTCAGGCAAGGGGGTGAGGAAAGGGACCTGCAAGCAGCTTGGTATGGCCAAAGGCTGGGGGATGAAGCTGGAAAGGGAGGCAGGGCCAGCCCATGAGGGCTCTGACAGGATTAGACACACATGTTGGAAAGGGCACTTTACAGGTAGCAGAGAGAATAAGCTGGAAGTTAAGGACTGCTGCAGCAAGCTACGGGAGATGAACCTTCCCACTGTGGAAGTGACACTTGGGACAGAGGATCTTGAATTTAGAGAGACTCAGGAGGTGAATTTCATGGGAGAGGTGGAGACAGAGAAGTGAAGAACCAGTAAGTGACTGACTGGTAGGGTCCTGACCTGGGAGACCAAGACTAAGGACGAAGAGCAGTTTGGGGGAGAGAAGAGAATCAGTCTCATTTTGAACAAACCAATCTCAAGACGCCTGTAGAACACCAAGGCAGGCAACTGTACACAAGCTCTGGGAATCCAGAGAGGAAACAAGGCTAAGGATAGAGATTTGAAAGTCATCAACACATGGTGACAAAGACTCAGACAAATGTAGATCCAAAGCCAAATATATAGTGAGGCTTTGATTTCAAAATCAGAGATAATTTTATTGGATAGTAATAGGAAATCCAGCACGTATCAGTTTTTAGATCAGTGTGTCTCAATGAGGACAATTTTAACCACCAGGGGACATGTGACAATGATGGGAGACATTTTTGTTTGTCACAACTTGGGGGGGGAGGAGGTGGGGCTGGTGGTGGCTGCTATTGCCATTTAGTGAGAAAAAGCCATTGATGCTAACCATCTTACAATACACTGCGAGTTAATCCAGCAACAGTGCTGAGGTGGAGAAACTCTATTCTTGATAGAAGTGCTAACAATTTGCTGGATCAAATGCTGAATCCTGGCTCCTTTGGAGCTGCTCTGCCAGGCAGGTACTAAGAAGTGTTCTGAAAGGCTGGACCTGGCTTTGCCTTTCAGAGAATCTTTTAAGTACTTGAAGGAGTAAAGAGAAATAATTTCTGAGAGACCATTAGTCCGGAAAGACAATGTTAATCTCAAACAAATAAACATGATTTAACTTTTTGGAAAATGACCAGGCAATACTTATCAAGTAATTTAAAAATGTACAAGCCTTCTTTTGGGAATTGATCCTAAAAAAAATAATCCAAAAGATTATAAAAATTACAACTTTCCAATCACTTTATGAGGCTAGTATTACCCTGTTACCAAAACCAAAGACATCACAAGAAAACTATATATTGGGGTGCCTGGGTGGCTCAGTCGTTGAGTGTCTGCCTTCAGCTCACGTCATGATCCCAGGGTCCTGGGATCGAGCCCCGCCATCGGGCTCCCGGTTCCCTGCTCCGCGAGAAGCCTGCTTCTCCCTCTCCCACTCCCCCTGCTTGTGTTCCCTCTCTCGCTGTGTCTCTTTCTGTCAAATAAATAAATAAAATCTTAAAAAAAAAACCTATATATCAATATATCTAGGACACAGACACACAAAATACTAGCAAACCCAATCCAAAAGCTCATGAAAAGGATTATACATGAGGAGCAAGCAGGATTTATCCCAGGAATACAAGGTTGATTCAACATAGGGAGATCAATCACTGTAATACAGCATATTAATAGAATAAATGTAGGGGAAAACCCCATGTGACTATCTCAATAGATGCAGAAAAATCACTGGGTAAAATCCAGTGGCCTCTCATGATTAAAAACTAGGAATAGAAGGTAACTTCCTCAACGTGATAAAGGGCATCTACAAGAAACTCAAAGCTCACATACTTTATGGTGAAAAAGTACAAGCTCCACCCCCTCCCCCATTCAGGAACAAGACGAGGATGTCTTTTCTCACCACTACTTCTATTGGTAGATGGCATGATCTTATAAACAGAAAATCCTAAAGAATCCACAGTAAAACTATTAGAGGTGATAGATACATGAGTTAAAGTTTCAGGATACAATCTGAAAATGAAATTAAAGAAAACAATTCCATTTACAGTAACATCAAAAATAATAACTTAGGAACTGGATATCCGCCTGCAAAAGAATGAATTTGAATCCCTACTTCACATCATATATAAAAATTAACTCTAATGGATCCAATATCTAAAACTATAAAACTTAAAAAGTTTTTTTTTAGAGAAAGAGAGACAGTGTGAGCATGAGCAGGAGGGGTAGAGGGAGTGGGAGAGGAATCCCAAGTAGACTCCATACTGAGTGCAGAGCTCCACACAGGGCTTGATCCCACAACCCTGAGATCACGACCTGAGCTGAAACCAAGAGTTGGACACTTAACTGACTGCACCACCCAGGTGCCCCTAAAACTATAAAACTCTTAGAAGAAAATAAAGATATAAATCATCATGATCATGGATTAAGTAATGGTTCCTTAGATAGAACACCTGAAGCACAAGGAAAAAATAAATTGGACTGGAAGAGGTAGTTTCCAGGGGGCTGGAAGTAGGGGAAGAGAAGGCAGAGAATGGGGAATGACTAACTGGCACAAAGATCCCTCCACCCCCAAATATTCCTTTTGAAAGAAGCTTGTTGGGAGTCTTTTTTTCTGTTATGAGTAAGTGCTTTTCCCAGTCACCCCAAATTAGTTTATAAAGGTTCCGATTAAATTGTTTTATATTTCTAGGAATAAGAGTCACTGTTATATCCTTTCATTATCTAGGTGGTAGCTTAGTAAAATTTTTATAAGACTTTAAGTGATTTATAATGTTCCATGTGTACCTGTTTATGTTTTCATGCCACCAAATTTTTAGCTTTGGTACCAAAAGCAATAGTCACATATATAATACTTCACTATGACAGTTTTGTTTTAAAACCAGAATCAGGTTGAATGTGACTTTTATTTAAACTAAGATTTATGCCTGTGCATTCATAAAACACTGATACAGTAGTACCATATTTCCTTTACTTTGTTTGATTAAACACTTACTGAAAGGTAAATACATAGATCAAATGATGAGACTTCATGTTTCAGTAAAAGTTAAAAAAAAAACTTGTCTTTTTACTTAACTCTTCATGAAATCGAATTTTTTTAAGAGAGTGGGTAGGATAAGGGGCAGAGGGAGAGAGAGCCCAGCACCGAGCCCTATGCGGGGCTTGATCTCACAACCATGAGATCATGACCTGAGCTAAAATCAAGAATTGGACGCTTGATCGACTGAGCCACCCAGGTGCCCCATGAAATAGAATTTTTTTTTTTTTAAAGATTTTTAAAATTTACTTGACAGAGAGAGACACAGCGAGAGAGGGAACACAAGCAGCGGGCGAGGGAGAAGCAGGCCCCCCGCGGAGCAGGGAGCCCGATGCGGGGCTCGATCCCAGGACCCTGGGATCATGACCTGAGCCGAAGGCAGACGCCTAATGACTGAGCCACCCAGGCGCCCCTGAAATAGAATTTTTTAATCAGAACAACTAGATAGGATCCTTTCCTGGAGTCGACCTTAAAGAACTGGAATTGGCAGATTTCTTTGGTTTCTGTTATCTACTTATAGCATTCCCAACCAGGAATAGTGCAATAATATGAAACACTTTGAAATCCATAATCTTAAAAAAAGGAGGGAAGGGGATTATACAATAAGACCACACATCACAGGTAAGAGATTAAAATGACTGAGTATGTAATATTTTTTAAAACCTTCATTTTAGGTCAGCACAAACTTCCTTTATTTTTTCCCCCTATTTTCAGTAGCATTTCGAGGTTTAACATAGCAAGCCAGTATAAAGTTTTACAATTCAGTCCAGCAGACCCCCTGACCCAGTTTCACTTTCCCCGGGTTCAGTTATCCTCCATTAGATCCAGAAGCAGATGATCCTCCTCCGGATGTATCCTTGGGAGATCAGTTAACAGTCTAATGCCGTGTCACAATGTCTATAAGTCGTCTCATTGCACTGGCATTTTATCATCTTACATTATCACAAAAAGGGTGAGTACAGTACAATAAGATTTTGAGACAGATCATGTTCACATACCTTTTATCACAGTATATTGTTGTAATTGTTCTATTTGATTATCAGTTATTGTTGTTCATCTCTTACTGCCTAATTTATGAATTAAACTTTATCACAGGTATGTCTGTATAGGAAAAAAACAGAATATACAGGTTTCGGTACTACCCATGGTTTCAGGCATCCACAGGGGGTTTTGGAATGTGTCCCCCTGGATAAGGGGTACCACTGTAATCCTGGATTGAGTCATTTTAAGATGAAAATGGAAACAAGTATAAGAAAATTAATTTTCTTCTGTAACATCTCAATCATCTGCTTGTTGACCCTTTCTTAGTCAACAGGTGATGTCCTGTTGCAGATATACACTTAGCTGACAGTGATCTCTGGAAACTCTGAATTTGTTCTTGTCAGTGAGCCCTCTTGCTTAACTACAGATCCCAACAGTTAAAACCAGAAATAGACAGGATGCCTAACTCAAGCTCTAACTGAAACCTATTGCTCTTATTTCTAATCATGCTTTCTTGAGGCACTGATGAAGAGGTTTTGCAATGACCAGAACATTGGAACCGCCAGGCCAGAAAAGCCCCAACAGCAACAGAATGCCTAGAAAGACCACATCCCATACATCCCCTCCCTGCCCACGATCATGGGATGCACATACCAACCCCCCAACCTGTGATCACACACTCTGTTCTTTGGCACGTACCCCTCTGAACCTCTCCCTATAAAACTCTAGGTATCCAACTTGTGGGCTGAGAGGTCAGTTAAGGCTTGAGTCTGCCACCGCCTCTGGCTGCTGGCACCTGAAATAAATTTCTCTTTCTCTTTTCTAAACCCTGGTCTCTTGAGTTACTGGCTTCTCTTGTGATGAGTTTATCCGAGTTTGTTCGGCAACAGGTTTGTTGGCAAACCTAGCCAGGAGCTGTGGTTTTGATTTGTCCAGCTCCCCGGGTAATCCTGGAGATGGAGCACTTGGCCTCACAGTGCACAAAAGCTTTCCTTTTGGTTTCCGGAGTTACTGGCTGAGCTAGATCACTGGGTAACATTCTTACATTATCTAAATGAGGTTGATAATCTGGTGGATACCTAAAGCTTCTGAAAAACCTGTAAATCTTCCTCATCAACCTTTGGTGCATTTTGGTAGGCAGCAGTGTATACCTCTAATGCTTTGCTTTACTGCTTTTCAGTAGGGCTAAATAAATGCTTTTCAATAGTGATAAAATTGAAATACAGTATTGGTATACTTTACTCTTTGCTTTTCAGAACTGCCAATAGCTTTCTCCAGATGAAAGCTGTTTGGATAGTATCCACTGCATTAATTGGGTTCCGCCCGTGAAATAACATGACCATCAGATGGGTTTGCAGTCTTGCCCTTTCTAATTCAGTTTAGCTTCTCCATTCTTTGCTGTTATGTTGCTATGAAGTCATTCCGTTTCATTTTTACCTTGGTTGCAAGAGCTTTCAAAGGTTCACCTCCTTTGGCTCCAAGTCTGAACCCCCGCTTGTCGATAATCCTGAAGTTTGGCAAATTCCTGAATTTTTCAGGCCCTGCTTCAAATCTAGTCTCTGTAGAGGCCCAGTTGTGGGATCTCATCTGGAAGTTGGCTTGGCCTGGAAGTCGGGCAGTTCTCCCCATAGGAATGGCCAAGATTTGGCACAGCTCTCCCAAAGGCTTGTGGTTGGAACACCCCACAGTTTCTTGGATAACTGGCCCTCCCCCTCTCCCGAGACACCTCCCCATACCAGGGGGCTGTGGGGCAGCCTCTACCTGGGCCTCTGCTCAGCAGGTGTGCTGGGAGCCCAGGGCTGAAATTCAGGGTGGGAAGAGGCTCCATCTCCCCCACCCAAGACCTCAGGTTGGGAGGCCCTGGCAGCTGGGCCTCAACATCTGGCCTGGAGTCCAACAAAACTCCTCTGAGTTGCCTGGGCCACACTGGGGCCACAGGGTTTCTTTTTGGGGTGATGAAAATGTTCTGGAATAAGATCGTGGTGATAGTCACACAATCCTGTGAATATATTACAAAACCCACTGAACTGTACCCTTTACAATGGTGGATTTTACGGTATGTGAATTATATCTCAAAAACAAAAAAGAGGGCGCCTGGGTGGCTCAGTTGGTTAAGCGACTGCCTTCGGCTCAGGTCATGATCCTGGAGTCCCTGGATCGAGTCCCGCATCGGGCTCCCTGCTCGGCGGGGAGTCTGCTTCTCCCTCTGACCCTCCCCCCTCTCATGTGCTCTCTCTCTCTCAAATAAATAAATAAAAATCTTTTAAAAAAACCAAAAAAACCCCTCCAAAAAACCCAAAAAAAACCCCACAAAAAAAAAAAAAACACAAAAAAGATTTACTACAGAAGAACTATAATACTTAAAATCCTAAAAATCCAACGGAGTAATTACGATTATGGAGACTACCGGATTGTAATACGGAAAATGCTAATGCTGAATGGTTTGTAAAGCCGAATACAAAATGGCCTCTCCAAGGAGCTTGCCATGCCCACCTTGAGATGGTTTTTCTATTTTTACAAATGAGGAAACTGAGGCTTCCAGGACTAAGTATCTTACCCAGCAGGACACAAAGAATGGAGAAAAAGGAATCTCACCCCGGCTGGTCAGGCCCCGGGGGTTGGTTACCCACCGACCACCACCTCAAGTGTAACTTCCATTGTTATTTAAAACCAGACTTGGGAATTTCGGAATTTCGTCTGTTTCCTCCAGGAAGTTATGACAGTTTTCTCTCCGCCTTGCTGTTTCAGTCACAAGAAAGGGACTGTGGACTACCCCCCGCCCATGGTGGGCGGGGGGAAGGGGGTGGTATCACCGTTTCTGAGGTCAGCGGGGGCGGGGCGCGATGAGGCGCCCGGGACCCCGAAGGCACGAGTACGAAAAGGTGGCTTCCTCGCCCACACACGACTCGGTGTGGAGGTAAACTCGGAACGCCTGGGTTCAAACCGGGGCTCTGCTACTGACTAGTTCCGTAGTTATCCTGGACAAGCGAAACCTCACTGGGCCTCTTCCTGCGTCTGACAAAGGTACTCCTACCTACCTCACCGGGCTGGTGGGGGGGAAACTTAGTTAAGGCTTGTAAAGCAGTTAGCACAGCGCGGAGCACTCAGTACGCGCTCAAGGTGCGTTAGCTGTTCTCACAACCTGAACTCCCAGGGAAACGGCCACCAAGGGTCCGCGCTCCAGCCAGAGGCAGGTGTGGGGTGCTACCTTCAGCACCAGGGCTTAATAAAACGCTCTCTCGGGTCCGACACAGAGCGGCGACACTCGGGGTCCCCCCACGTTCCACCGTTTACGGCTGCAGAGCCGACCCGACAGGACGAGCCGGGCTGTACACGCCCCCGGAGCCGGCGCAGCCGGAGCTCGCCGGCCCAGCCCCCCATCCACGCCACGCTCAGGCCGGCGTTCCACGTGCTCCGCTGCTCCCCGCCCCTTTCTCGGGCCTTCCCCCACGGCCCATCCCACCCCGAGCTCTGAGGGAGAGCAGCCGCAGGAGAACGATAATATTTAAAAGTGAGAACATCCTAAAAATCCAACAGGGTAATTACGATTACCGGACCGACGCCAACGGCCACCGCCGCGGCAGACACTTACTTAGTAGACGGTCCTTTCCGGCTCGCCTTCAGGGCCGGGACCCGCAGGAGTACGGTCTAAGCGGGGAAGGACCCGGAAAGACCACGATGTAGCGTCTGCCAGTTAGTTGCGTCCGTTTTTTGTGTTGTCGCAGCGGATAGGACCAGGCGGCCGCCCGTTCCGTCTCATTGGACGTGGCTTCTGACTGTCTACGCCAATAGGGTGGATCTTAGGGGGAGGGCGGAGATTGGAGCTCGGCTCCGCCCAGGCCAGGCGAGGGGGCCGCGTGTCGGCACGCGGGTCTGGGGCGGGGCCGAGCACGTTGGGGGCGGGGCCGGGCGGGGTAGGAGGCTGAGTTCTGATCCCGGAAGCTCGGAGGAGTCGGCTTCTTCTGAAGAAGTTGGGTGTCTGACCCAGCAACGGGTTCTTTCTCTGTCCGCAGCCAACTGATCCAGCCCAGAGTCGTCCTCTCGCCGCCCTGAGACTTGGGGGGAGGAAAGATTTTACTGTGGGAAGGACAAAGGGGTCTGTGAGATGAGGGAGAGAAAACAGGTGGTGACGTGTTGGGCAGTGACCACAGGTGGCGGAGTCGGCTGACCCTAGGTCTGTACGGCTCCAAGGTGCAGAGGAGCGTGGCCTAAAGGGCCGTCATGGAGGGTCACTTCTCGGTCTAGTTGTGTTTTCCTGCTTTGTTGTGTGACTTAGGTCGAGTCTCTTCTCTTTTTTGTGCGTTCATTTCTTCTGTTGTTGAACAGTGAAGTTGATCTGATGTTCTCTTCAGCGCAAAGTCTGTTCGTACGACTAATAATTCCAGAATGTTCTGTGTGCTTTGACTGTCCCAGATATCAGCCGGCAGCTATCAGAACTTCTAGAAGCCTGTGATGGGCACTTGGCCAGAAGTGACAGTTTTGTGAGAAGATCTGGGTTCAAATAGGCCAGGCTTGGAGGGGAAAAAAAATTAAATAGGCCAAGCTTGGTTGTTGCCACTAGCAGACCTGGCACACCATGTGCCTTTTTAATCCGGGTCCCTGTGAGTGGCTGGACCAATTAGAAAATAGGTCGTGTGGTTTATCAGTTGTATCTCAGTGTGAAAACATTTCAATCAATAATGAAGAAGGTAGAATTTCAGCTCTCAAGGAGTTTACAAATAAATGCAGGGTGTGGAGTGGGGAGAGGTGGTGAGCAGAATGAGAAGTGAGTATAGTCAGAATAAAGCACAGCTTTGTGAAGCTTGAATGGCCCAGAAGAGAAGGCAGACAGAAATTCTAAGCTGAACAAACAACCTCACTGGAAGTCTGTTCAAGGAATAGTGAGGCATTCATTTTGGCTGTATGGGAGGGGAGTCTTGGAAGCAAAACTGGCAGGGTAGGTTGAGTCAAATATCAGGGAAAGGAGCAGGCAGAGGGGACCTCAGAAGGTTTGGAAGTTGGGGAGTGCAGGACTAGAGCTAAGTTTTGGAGAGATCACCCAGGTGGCACAGTGGGAGAGACTGGAGACGACAGATTGTGGAGGCTGGGAGCCTCCTTAGGAGCTTAGTGCAACCACAGTCCCTGTGAAAGGTAGTGAGGGCTGAAGCAGAGTGGTGGTTGCTGGGATGGAAGGGAGGGCAGATGGGGGACACACTTAAGAGGAGGGAGGATCTGCAAGGTTTGCTGAACCCTGTGGGAGGAGTCAAAGGGGATTGCAAGCTGAAGAGCTAGGGTCACTGGAGGAAGTCAGGAAGGAGTTGGCTTGGGGCATGCTGAGTGAATGGCCGCCAGCCAGGCAGAGGGCTCAGACGCAGGTTTTGCCTTCGTGATGTGCAGTAGGCACGCCAGAGAAAAAAGATTTAAGAATATTTGCAAATCAAGGCACAAAGGGAGCTTGGTCTCAGATGAGAGTCATTTGGTGTCTGTGAACCCCAGTTTCTTCATAGATAAAAGGAGGATGATGCTATGTACTGAAGAGAATTATTGTGAGGAGTAGATGTGGTGACTATAGAGCGCCTCACTGCTTGGTCTACATGCCCATGGATTGAGACCCTCCATTATGAGGAAGGCTGGATATCTGTATGGTACATTTTACCATCAAAAGTAAAAATAGGGTGACCTTTGGGTGGCTCAGTCCATTAAGCAGCTGCCTTTGGCTCAGGTCATGATCCCAGGGTCCTGGGATTGAGTCCCGCATCAGGCTCCTTGACCAATTTAACAATTAGTAATACAGGTTTTTTTTTTTAAAGATTTTTCTTTTTTTATTTGAGAGAGAATGAGAGAGCACGAGAGGGAAGAGGGTCAGAGGGAGAAGCAGATCCCCCGCCGAGCAGGGAGCCTGATGTGGGACTCGATCCCGGGACTCCAGGATCATGACCTGAGCCGAAGGCAGTTCCTTAACCAAGTGAGCCACCCAGGTACCCCAGTAAAACAGGTTTGATGCAAAAATGTACGAAACAGAAAAGCACGAAGTAAAAAAAAAAAATACCCAAATTACCTATGATAAATCCATTCCTTGAAATAAACCACTGTTACTGTTTGGATGTCTTTATTTCTAAGCATGTGTTTGTTGTACTTGTTTATGTAGTTCATTAATTCATTCAAATATTTATTGAGCACTTGGAATGCCATGCCTGTTCTAGGTGCTGGGGATTAGTTGTATTTTTTTTTAATAATTAAAAACTTCTTTTTGAAACAATCACAAACGAATAGAAAATTCCAACTGTAATACAGAGGAATTTCACACTGGAATACTCTTAGTTTGTATTTTCCACAGTATAACCACTATATATATATATACACACATATATATATATGTGTGTATATATATCCACAATATAACCATCAAAATCAGGAAATCAGCATTTTTCTACAATCCAATCCTCGGCCCCACTCAAGAATCACCCATCGTCCCAATAATTTTCTTTATGGCAAAAGAATCAGAATCCCATTGTATTTAGTTATGTCTCAAATCTCCTTCAGTATAGCACAGTTCCTCAATCTTTAATTTTCATGACCTTGACACTTTTGAAGATTACAAGCCAGTTAATTTGTAGAATGTCCCTCAATTTGGGCCCTCATCTTAGGTTTGCCTGCTGTTTTCCAGGATTAGATTCAGACTGTGTCTTCCAACGGGGAAATCACAGAGGTGACACTGCATTCTTCTCCTTGCATCCTATCAGGCTGCACATAATTTTGATTTGTCCCATTACAGATGATGTTAACTTTCATTTCTTGATTAAGGTCATGGTCAGACAGGCTTCTCTAATGTAAAGTTGCTCTTTTTTTAAAATTAAAATTTATTTTATTTATTTTTTTTAAAGATTTTTATTTATTTGACAGAGAGCACAAGTAGGCAGAGTGGCAGGCAGAGGGAGAGGGAGAAGCAGGCTCTCCGCTGAGCAGGGAGCCGGACGTGGGACTCAATCCCAGGACCCCAGGATCATGACCTGAGCCGAAGGCAGCCGCTTAACCGACTGAGCCACCCAGGTGCCCCTAAAATTAAAATTTATTTTAAATTATGAAAGAATTACAGACTCACAGGAAGTTGCAAAAATAATATAAAGAAGTCCCTGTATGGGGCACCTGGGTGGCTCAGTCGTTAAGCGTCTGCCTTCGGCTCAGGTCATGATCCTGGGGTCCTGGGATCAAGCCCCGCATTGGGCTCCCTGTTCTCAGGGAAGCCTGCTTCTCCCTCTTCCGATCCCCCGGCTTGTGTTCCCTCTCTGTCAAAAAATAAATAAAATCTTAAAAAAAAAAAAAAGAAAAAGAAGTCCCTGTATCCTTCATGTAATTTCCCCCATGGTAACATCTTACATAACCATAGTACAACATTACCTTTTTTTGGTAACTTGGTAAGTATTTGTCTGTCTATGTAAATATCCTATTCTTTACCAAGCATTCAATTAATCAACTGATTAATGTGCTCAGAGTTTCCTATGTTATTTGATGGGTTAAATTCAGTCTCATCATTATTTATTTTTATGCTAAAATAGTCCCAGTTTGGCTAGTAGAAGCTCTTCAAACTGACTTCTGTGTCCTTTTGACATGTCTTCATTATCCTTTGGTCATTCTTTTCTGGCAAAAGATGTTGTAGGCTCATCTTGTACTGTTCCTGCCCTGGGCCCGAGTCCTAGTATCATTTAGTGGGACAGTGGTATTTAGAAGCCAAGATCTAGGGGCGCCTGGGTGGCTCAGTTGTTAAGCGTCTGCCTTCAGCTCAGGTCATGATCCCAGGGTCCTGGGATCGAGCCCCGCATCGGGTTCCCTGCTCAGCGGGAAACCTGCTTCTCCCTCTCCCACTCCCCCTGCTTGTGTTCCCTCTCTCTCTGTGTCAAATAAATAAATTAAAAAAAAAAAATCTAAAAAAATAGAAGCCAAGATCTGAGTGCTAAGCATACTCATTACTATTAGGGCGTCCCTCTTGCAAGGCCCACTCAGGGTCACAGTTGGGAATATACACCCACATACTTCCACACAGAATGTACACACTAACACATACACACATTTACATCTATATTTACTTGTACATTTATCTATCTATCTGTCTTGCTATCTTCACTTGATCTTAGCCAAAAGGCTGAGAAGTAATTAACTATCTTGAAAACCATGAATTCACACCAATACCTCTAATTCCAATCCATCACCATAAGGCTCATTCAAGTTTTCTCCCTTTCCATATTTGTATCTTCTCTAACAGTGAATTATCTTTTTTTTTTTTTTTAAGATTTTATTAATTTATTTGAGAGAGAGACAGAGCACAAGCAGGGGGAGGAGCAGAGGGAGAGGGAGAAGCAGACTCACCACTGAGCAGGGAGCCCGACACGGGGTTCAATCCCAGGACCCTGAGTTCATGACCTGAGCCAAAGTCCCGCCTAACTGACTGAGTCACCCAGGCACCCCAACAGTGAATTATCTTTAATGTATTTACTTATTTGATCAATCCTTCTAGATGTAGCCATACATATAGGAGTCTCTGCCACCATTCCTTTCCCAGCGCAGATGCCCTCCTAACCCTGTACATGTTCTGAGAATGTGTGCTGGGCCATACTCTCCACCGCCCTCCAAAGAGGATGCCTTCTTCATTCTTGGGTTCCAACACTCCATGTGGGGATATAGTTTTGGAGAGACAAAAATCCTTGCTTTCAAGGAGCTTACATTCTAATGGTGGGAGAGGGGGGACAGAGAGACAAAAATAAAACATCAGGTAATGATTAGTGCAGTGGAAAAACCGGATAATGTGATAAGAAGGAACTGAGATACTACTGTGAATTGGTGACGTGAATTGATGTCATGCCCCACTCTCCATCCTTCTTTGCCCTGTTCCATGCATACCCACACAATGTGTTACTTTAGGTCCTCTGCTGCCTGCTTTCTGATTGAATTCAACCAGTAGGAGACAGGTAGGTGAGAGGAGAGAGAAATCTCTTCCTGCTTTGGGAATGCAGGGGGCATTTCTTGGGCTCCAGCTCTCACCAGGCTCCAGAAATGCCATTTCCTCCCCTTGTCCCTCCAAGCCTCCTGGTAGTAATAGCTTCCCACTGTCCCTAGCATATGGGTGTCCCAACGATCTTGTTTCTCTTTACCCTGCTTCCCCCTTTGTTAATAGTTCCATCATTAAAGTCTCCTGAACCATCTGAGCTGGGTTTTATTTCAGGAAAGTGCTCTTTGAGGAAATGACTCTTTTTGTTTAAACAATTTTTGTGAACCATATTTTTTTCAGGTCAATATATGTTCTTATACAATATGATTTTCAAAAACTCAGTCTGATCAGTTAAAAAATGAAAACATCAGCCGGGTTTGTCTTTCTGGAATTGAGTGCAGAATGGACTGCCTTCTTGTCCTGCCCCTGACCTGAGGGCTAAGTGGCTTACGCTGTGCTTTACTGGGGGTGGAATGCATGCTGCTGTGACTCCCTCCCTTCCCCCCACCCACCGCCAGACATCCAGTTTATCCAAATAATTCCATTCTGGGCTTCTTTATGCTACAGACTGTAATTCCTTCATCAGGCTTCATCCTCAGCTGTGCATTTCTCCAGTCGCTGCCCCCTAAGGAGGGATCTCAGTCATTAGGAGTCAATGGAGGCCTTTCTTGGAAACAGGCCATTGCAGGAGCCTACTTTTTCCACTTTCTTATGTTACCCTGTCTACTTGGTGCTGAGAATTGTGCTTCCATTTGGGGGATTCTTCAAATAATTTCTAAAACTTTTCTCCTCCTCTGAAAATACTGAGCATTTGCAAGCCTAGGGTGTTCCCCGGGTGGCCTGGATTTGAGAATGAGAAGGGGCCTGCAGGACGGGTACTTTGCCATAGCTTCAATGAGCATCACTCATTTTCTCGGCAAGCTAGAAGAATGTTAAAAGGATGTGCCTTGTTTCCCATGACTGGCTTTATCAGTGACAACAGCTTTATAGACATAAGAAGGTATGGATTGAAGAAGGAGAAAAAAATCCTGCAGATTAAGAGCAGGAAAAAAAATTGAGGCATGTAATTGTTCTAAATCTTACTGCATCCCTGGTTTCTTCTGCATTTGGATTTGTATTTAACACTGATGGGGGAGGGGATTGTCTTTAGGGGACATGAGGGAGGGAGCAGGGAGAATTGGCTTCAGCTTAGCCTTAGGAGACAGTGAAAGACTTGAAGCAGAACCTGCTTTATCAAGAAACCTGTGTAAGCACGTGCCTGGGGAGGCTTTTAGAAAATCAGATGGGCATGTTGTTCCTGACCTCAGGAGAGGACATAAGGGACTGGATTAAGCTTTTCTTTTGTTTTGTGGGATCACATATGTAGAAAATCAGATAACTCAAGAAGGCTAAAGTAAGGGACCTCTTTAGCCCCCATTTCTCAGATGAATCCATACTGAAAGCCAGATGCTTTCACAAAATTAATTTCTTCCTTGTTCTGTCCCAAATTTGATTACCTAGACCCCACCTTTCCAGATTAGAAAAGTATTTCACCATGGATAAGTGTGACGACATATTTGAAGGTGTTTTGTGTATTGGAAGGAAGACACACAACATTGTGTTGCCTAATATTGTTGGTCATCACTTGATAGAGTTAAGACTATGTGCTCTGGAACCAGTTGGCCCATGTCCAAATTCCTGTTCCTTTACAGTTTAGCTGTGGGCCCCTGGGCATGTTAATTGGCCTCTCTAAGCCGCAGTTTCCTCGACTGAAAAATGAGGCTACCAAGGATATCTACTTCAGTGTGAGGGTTAAACGCGCTTGGTTCCCACAAAGCACTTAGAACAGCGCCTGACCCACAGTGAGCACTTGAGAACTCAGGGAAACTGAATGCAAACCTTCCCCCGACTCCACCCCCAAACCGAAAAACAAACCTTCTCCATAGTGGGAGTCCTAGCCGCTTCGCTGGACCTCCTTGAGGAAGAGCTGGGAAGGCAAGGGAGAATTGCAGAGGGAGGTTTTGCAGGCATCTGTCTTCCCAATCTGAGGCATGGGTGTGATTTCCTACCTCCCCCTGGAGAGGCCACTCCTTCCTTCAAGGCTCAGCATCAGCCACAGTGGGCTTTTGCTGCAACGGCTTTAACTAACACTTCATCTTGCAGCGGAGGTTTCAGCAAAATAAGCTTCTCTTTCTATAAATGGCTTCTTCCCACCTTACCTCTGTGGGCATTGTCTAATGGGTGGGCTCATTTTCTGGAACCAAATAAACATTTGTTCCCTCTAGCCCCACGGTGATAGATCCACTATTAATGAGCTGCAGTGTTGCCCATTGCTTCAGGAGCCATTAGGGAAGCCCTAATAGAGTTCTGTTTATTGCCAGGGGAGGTGTCGGAGGCAGAGAAAGCACAGCTGGGGCTTCCAGCCCCCAGCAGGTCGTGCGGTGCAGACAGCTGGAGCAATCATTCTTGGACTTGTGAAGTCAGGACATAAATTCCAAGAGGAATAAAAATGAGTGAGATAAGGGAACTGGGGTCTGTGATTTAGAGTCATTTTTCAGGTTTCTGAAATTTTGAGTCAGTTAAGGTAATATGGTAGTGCAAATGAAAGCACACTGCCTAAAGGGGTAGCAATCTGAGCAATGCCCTATTAAGGTACAAGCTCTGAGTTGGTTTCCTTGTCAGAGATTGCACTCTCCGGTGCTCAGTAAATATGCATTGTAGGTGCTGCGGATTGGATGAGCCATTGGGGAGATCTTCAGAATGAATAGGGTCTATCGCAGTACAATATACATAGAATATATGTTGTGACAAAATCCATTGGTTCCTTCACTAAACCAGCCTCTACAAACACTGAGATTGTGCACGGCTAGTTGGTTGGCAGCGAATACTGAACTTAGATGAACGAGAGATCGCTACAGAAATAGGTGCTTCTTAGAATTCACTGAAGGCAGGCTGGGCCATCCAGCACGAAGCATTTGTAGGCACTGGTTTTCGATGATGTTTTTGGCTGGATGGACTGAGATTTGCAGATAAATGAATGTCTAAGACACACCTCTCTGTGCAAAGCTCCAGAATCCCAATCAGGCTAGCACAAGCCAAAGGAGAATTAGTGGTAGCATTCTGGGGGTATGTCCTGTCTATAAGGAAGCACTGGAATTAGAAACTGGAATGTCAGGAACCCAGGTGATTTTTTTCTTTGCCCCTTGAGAGCTACATCATCTCTTAGCTCTGCTACTCTCTGTAATCTGAATGTTCTTGTTCTTCCCCCTCCCCCAAGATTGATATATTTATCTTATTGAGAGAGAGAGAGAGCGTGGAGGCCAGGAGGGCCAGAGGGAAAGCGAGCGAGAGAGAGAGAATCTCAAGCAGACTCCCTGCTGAGCATGGAGCCCAGTGCTGGGCTTGATCCCATGACCCTGAGATGACCCCAGCCGAAGTCAAGAGTTGGTCACCCAATCCACTGAGCTCCCCAGGCACCCCTGCAGCCTGATTGTTCTTGACACAAATCTCTGCAGCCTCATGCCCACTCTGATGAGCTGTAAAATAAAGTAGAAAAGGTATAATAATGTTTTAGAAATGAGTAGATATAATTTAAAAAATCTAAGGAAAGGAGTCCTCTGCCCAAAAAAAGTAAATCCCAGAGTTTAAGGAAAATGAAAAAAGATTCAGATCTCCAGTTGGCATCACCAGCACCTCAGAGAGAGGAAACATCCAGGTCCCTGGATTCTAATAACACCACAGTGGAGGGGACCAGGACTTTCAGGCCACCCTGAGTGATTACCAGGTAGGAACCTGGGTTGAGTCAGGAGACAGAACAGAAGGAATAGAGGCTTTTATATTATATAAATGTCCAACCAGGTCTGTGTGCTTGAGAACTTTTTGATTTCTGCAGATCAGTCCTGCTGACTCAGGTCTAAGCAATGCGTGTAATAGATTGGACACATCCCTGCAGCATCCCCGCAGCCTCATCGGTTTTTCTAGTTGGCACCGATGCCCAGAGAAAGCTGGCCTGGAAAAGGTGAAAGTATCTTGGAAGAATGAAGGTGAGATTTAGTCCAAAAGTCAGTGAGTAAGGCTAAGCAAGGTAAACATCCATGTGATGACGTCTGTGACCTGGCGCAAGGTGTCTAGGCCTGAGTGGGGCAAGGGGGGTGCTAGAACAGGGGAGGGAGTGCATCAGGGACTGTGGTGGTCTATTATGGGGAATCAGAGCCTAGGCTGAGTGAGGTGGGCAAATACATGGGGGAGTGAGCTTAATGATGTTAGTAGCAGCAGGGTCAGCTCAGTATGGTGTGTTGGAGCCTGAATGGGGTAAGGAGGGTACCCACTCAGCTGAGGGGTGGGTTGGAAGGATGTGAGGGACCATAATAAGAGACTGGTTACATATTGGATGGGGGAGGGAGGGAGGAAGGGAGATTGATTTGTATTAGTTTACTACGGCTGCCATAACAAAATGCTACAGACAGTGTGGGCTTTAAACAATAGAAATTTTGGGGCACCTGGGTGGCTCAGTTGTTAAGCGTCTGCCTTCGGCTCAGGTCATGATCCCAGGGTCCTGGGATCGAGCCCCGCATCGGGCTTCCTGCTCTGTGGGAAGCCTTCTTCTCCCTCTCCCACTCCCCCTGCTTGTGTTCCCTCTCTCGGTGTCTCTCTCTCTGTCAAATAAAGAAATAAAATCTTTAAAAAAAAATAAATAATAGAAATTTATTTCTCACAGTTTCGGGGTCTATAAGTCCAAGATCAAGTGTTGGCAGGGTTAGTTTCTCCTGAGGCCTCTCTCCTTAGCTTGCAGATGGCTGCCAGCTCACTGTGTGCTCTCATGGTCTTTCCTCTGTGTGCGCATTCCTGGGGTTTCTCCATGTGTCCAAATTTCCTCTCCTTATGGGGACCCCAGTCAGATTGGATTGGAGCCCATTCTAATGGCCTCATTTTAACTTAATCACCTCTTTAAAGGCTCTCTGTCTCCCAATACAGACACATTCTGAGCTACGGTGGTGGTGGTGGCAGGGGAGCTTGGGGCTTTAACATATGGATTCTGGGGAGACATCAGTCCGTAACATGATCCAATAAATAAATATATTGAGACTAATAGGAGACAGGGTTCTCACTGTCAAAGAAGGGAGCTAGCAATACAGAAAGATAGAAAGCTAGATTGGAATTGAGGTACTAAAGTGAATCATGATTTTCAATAGAAAGAAAACAAATACAGATATAAATGTGTGTGTGTCCACATGCACGTATTCCCTCCCTTTGGCCCCTGAGAGGGCCCAGGAGCAGCAAACCCGTAATGACAATAAGCATACCTAATGTTCAGATCTTGGCCCCTAAACACTATTTTTTAGTAAAAGGAACCAATTTTTTTTTAATTTAATTTTTTTAGAAATGTCTGACTTCAGGGTTAGGGCAGAGAAAGTCCAAGATGAATCTGGAATATCCAATTTGAAGGGACTCCTGTTGGCCCAATCTGGGACTATCTGAGCACCTAAATGAATGATGGTATTAATGGATTCTAGCCCACTGAATAAGTAGGAGTTGTTGTGTCCATACTGATATAACAAACTAAATGAATAAACAAATGAAGAGAGAAGAAAAGTTTTTCTTCCAGCAGAATGCCAATGAATAGAGATGACAGAGTTAGAAAATCATGATTTGGCAACCATCATCATCATAATTAATTCAGCAAAGAAACGCCAATGGATGATGAAACTAGGGGGCAAGTGTTTGATGAGGTAAGGACATAGACAAAATTTCAAAATAGCTGCTAAAAATGCTTATTAATGACAAGGAGGGAAAGAGTAATTACACAGTAGAGAAGTCTGGCAGATACCACCTTGATCAAGTGACCAAGTTAATATCACCGGTAATAGCACAAATCTTGATTGGATACCATCTGATAGATGCAACGAAAAGAACACAGCATCACTTTTGTCATATTCTTGCCAAAAACACAGAACCTGAATCTAACCATGAGGAAACATCAGGCAAACCCATATCTCCAAAATAACTGTCCTGCAATCTTAAAAAATTTTAGGGTCATGAAAGACAAGGAAAGTCTGAGGAGCTATTCCAGATTGAAGAAGAGTAAAGAGACATGACAATTTAATGCAACATGTCATCTGATTTGGATCTTCTAGTTTTCCAGAGGATATTATTGGAACAATTGGCAAAACTTGAGTGGGTCTCTAGATTTGATAGTGGTAGTGTATACTGTTAATTTTCTGATTTTGTTGTTTGTATTCTGATTATATAGGAGAATGTCCTTGCTGGTAAGGATTATACATTAAAGTGTTTAAATGTGATGGGGCATTACGTTGCTACTTATTTCCAAAAGGTTCAGGAAAAAAGGAGGTTATGTTTACAATTCTTTCTTTCTTTTTTTAAAAGATTTTATTTATTTGAGAGAGAGAGCATGAGCAGGGGCAGGGGCAGAGGCAGAGGGACAAGCAGATTCCTTGCTGAGCGTAGAGCTAGCTGCGGGGCTTGACCCCAGGACCCTGAGATCATGAACTGAGCCAAAGTCAGAGCTTAACTGACTGAGCCACCCAGGTGCCCCAAAATTTCTATTGTCCCCTACAATTATTTCTTTTTTTTGCCTTCTCTACCAATTTTATTTTATTTATTTATTTATTTATTTTTAAATTTTTAAATTTTATTATGTTATGTTAGTCACCATACAATACATCATTAGTTTTTGATGTGGTGATCCAGGATCCATTGTTTTCATGTAACACCCAGTGCTCCATGCAGTACGTGCCCTCCTTAATACCCGTCACCGGGCTAACCCATCCCCCCTCCCCCCTCCCCTCTAAAACCCTGTTTGTTTCTCAGAGTCCATAGTCTCTCATGGTTATTTCTAAGTTACAAAATTATCTAGACAAAAAATGGGGATAAAATTAAAACAAATCTTTTTTTTTTTTGACAAAAACTGAGAGAGTTTTTCTATCAGTAGACTCACTAAAGGAAATTCTAAAGCACATTTTTTTTTTCCAGTCAAAATGAAAATGATCTCATATGGAAGGTTAGAAATAAAGGAAGGAATAAAGAAAGGGGCAAATAAATCGGTAATCTAGAAGAATAGAAACTGTAGAGTTTTAAAATAAAATACATGTCAATAATGACATGTAAATTGGGAGGGGGATATATTGAATTTTCTGGGAAGAATGTAGTTGTACTGATTGAATTAGATTTTAAAAAGTCAAAGATGCATTTTTGTAATGCATCTTTGTAATTTTTAATGTGCAGCACGCTAACAGTAAAAGAAGATAATATAACTTCAAAAAATGTAAGAAACTAAAATGATAAAAAATGCTCAGTTAATCCAGAAGAAGGCAAAAAGGAGAGAAAAAGGAACGGAAAACATATGGAGCAAGAGTAAAGCACATAACTGTTGGCGAAAATGCAAACTGGTGCAGACACTGTGGAAAACAATATAGAGGTTCCTCAAAAAACTAAAAATAGGGGCACCTGGGTGGCTCAGTCATTAAGTGTCTGCCTTCAGCTCGGGTCATGGTCCCAGGGTCCTGGGATCGAGCCCCGCATCGGGCTCCCTGCTCCACGGGAAGCCTGCTTCTCCCTCTCCCCCCGCTTGTGTTCCCTCTCTCGCTATGTCTCTCTCTGTCAAATAAATCAATAAAATCTTTAAAAAAATTAAAAATAGAACTAACCTACAATCCAGGAATTGTACTATTGGGTATTTACTAAAAATACACAAAAACACTAATTGAAAGGGATACATGCACCCCTGTGTTTACTTATTTATTTATTATTTTTAAAAAAAGGTTTTATTTATTTGAGAGAGTGAGCGAGAGTGAGAGAGTGCATGGTGGGGAGAGGGGCAGAGGGAGAGGGAGAAGCAGGCTCCCCGCTGAGCAGGGAGCCTGATGGGGGGGCTCCATCCGGGACTACCAGATCATGACCTGAGCTGAAGGCAGACGCTTAACCGACTGAGCCACCGAGGCGCTCCCACCCCTATGTTTATTGCAGCATTATTTACAATAGCCAAATTATAGAAAGCGCCCAAGTGTCCATGGATAGATGAATGGATACAGAAGATGTGGTGTATATAAACGATGGGATATTATTCAGCCATGATAAAGAATGAAATTTTGCCATTTGCAACAACATGGAGGGATCTAGGAAGTATAATGCCAAGCGAAATAAATTAGAGAAAGACAAAACCATATGATTTCACTCATATGTGGAGTTTAAAAAACAAAACAAATAAGCAAAGAAAAAAAAGAAAACCCAAAAAACAGACTCTTAATTATAGAGAACTGGTGGTTACCAGAGGAGAGGTAGGTGGGGAAGTGGGTGAAATAGGTGATGGGAATTAGGAGTACACTTATTGTGATGAGCAGTGACTAATATATAGAATTGTCAAATCACTATATTTTACACCTAAAATTAATATAACCTTATATATTAATTAGGAATACTAGAGTTAAAAAAAGAACAAAGCACATAATATTTTTTAATCCAAATATATCAGAATTTACATTAACTGTATCTGAACTAAGTGCTTCAGTTAAAGACAATGATTATTAGACTGGATAAAAAACAAAACAAAACCTAACTATCTGTTACTTATAAGAGACACATCTAAAAACATAAGGATACAAAAATTTTGAGAGTCAAAGGAGAGTAAAAACCTCATGTGAGCTAGTGGAGACCGTTGTGTGGCTGTGTTTGTATTAAACAGCATGGATTTTAAGGCAAAAACCATAACTAGAAATAAAATAGTCACTTTGTAATGATTACATGTTCAATTTACTGGAGTGATGTGAAGAATCTACCTTTGTTCTTTTTTTTAAAAGGTTTTATTTATTTGAGAGAGAGAATGTGGAGGTGAACAGGGGGAAGGGCAGAGGGAGAGAGAGAATCTCAAGCAGACTTCCCGCTAAGCACGGAGCCTGACACAGGACTCGATACAACGACCCTGAGATCATGACCTGAGCCGAAATCAAGAGCCGGCTGCTTAACCAACTGAGCCACCCAGGTGCCCCAAGAATCTACCTTTGAATCACCTGATAATGAAGGCTTACAATGTATAAAACAAAAATTGACAGAACTACAAAGAGAAATGGGCAAAATCTTAATAACTGGCTGTTTTAGCATATGGGTCTCAATAACTGATAGGATAAGTGGACAAACGGTAAGCACACAGAAGATTTGAACAACATGATGAGCAAACTTAATTTAATGGACATATTAGTAGATAAAACCACATCCAATGACTGCAGAATACATACTCTTTTTAAGACCAGATAATATTTGTAAAACCTGGATATATATTTGGCTATAAAGGAATTCTTGACAAACTTCAAATGATTGGAATAATAGGGTGTGTGTTTTGTGACCACAATGCAATTATACCAGAAATCAATAACAAAGAGATAATAGAAAATAAATCCCCTTGCATCTGCAAATTGTTTTAGTTAGCTTTAGTTAGGTTATCGTGCAAACAACCTCAGTCTCTCCTTGACTTACAACACATTTATTTATTTCTCATTCATGTTCATGTTGTCCGTATTGCAGCTCTGCTCCAAGCCATAGGCTAGCTTCAGGTCTCTTTTCTGTACCTTTTTATTCTATTTATCATATCTGGGATCCAGGAAGGAAGGAGCAACCTCCATGTGGGACATGCCTTTCTCCTGGCAAAAGTCACTGGAGTGCAAAAGGCCTAGCCAAGCCACACAAGCAAACTTAAAACTCTGCTGTAATATAGTGTACAGATCTCCCTGGACTTATGGTGGGGTTATGTCCTGACATACTCATTGTAAGTTGAAAACATTGTTAAGTTGAAAACACATTTAATACACCTAACCTACCAAACATCAGAGCTCCAGATAGCCTACCTTATATGGGCTCTGAACACTTACTTAAGCTTACATTTGGGCAAACTCATCCAACGCAAAACCAATTTTACAATTAAGTGTTGGATATCTCATGTAATTTACTGGATGCTGTACTGAAAGTGACAAACGGAATGGTCATATGGGTGCAGAATGGTTGTCAGTGTATGGGTTGTTTACCCTCCTGATCATGGCTGGAAGCTGTGCTGGCAGCCATTTCCCCACACCCTGAGAGAGGATCCTACACGTATCATTAACCTGGGAAAAGATAAAAATTCAAAATTCAAAGTACAGTTTCTACTGAATGAGTATGACTTTTGCACCATTGTAAAGTAAAAAAAATTGTAGGTCTAACCATCCTAAGTCAGGGACCATCTGTACCATCTGCTCAGTAGTCCATTGGCCCAAGAAAGCCACATGGTCAAATCTAAACTCAGTGGGCATGTATTATCCTACTATGGGTGAGGAGGGAGTAAATAATTGAGAAAAAAAATATATCTATAACTTAAATGAACAGATTCTAAATAACCCATGGGTTGAGGAAGATTTTTTTTAAAGATTTTTATTTATTTGTCAGAACGAGAGAGAGAGCACAAGCAGGGGGAGCGGCAGGCAAAGGAAGAAGCAGGCTCCCTGCTGAGCAGGGAGCCCGATGTGGGACTCAATCCCAGGACCGTGGGACCATGACCTGAGCCAAAGGCAGATGCTTGCTTAACTGACTGAGCCACCCAGGCGTCCCAAGGAAGAAATTATAGTGGACATGAGATTAAAAAATTGAATTAATAATGAAAAAAACCCAACACATTACAATCCTAGGATGCAGTTAAAGCAGTTTTTATAGGAAAATTTATACTTAAATACATATGCTAAAAATGAAGAAAGACGGACAATTAGTGGGATAAACATTCATCTCCAGAAGTGAGAAAAGAGCCACCCTGTAGTGGTTGTGTCTCAGGAGGGTGCTGAGTGGCCGGAGGACATGAGCAGAAAGAATTACTTTCCACTGTCTTTTTTTTTTTAACCTTTTAAGTTTCATATCATATGCACTTGTTTATCTTTAGGAAAATAAAGTATTGAATATGGCTTGTAATGCGTCCGTTTCTTATATACATTTGGTTTGAGGGGCTTGAAAGGAAAAAGCAAAAGCAAAAACAGACTAGTTTAGGAATGAGAAGGGAGACATAATCAGTACAAAACAGAAAAAGATTAAAGGAATTTTGGTAGACTGCAACATACAACTCTATGGCAGCAAATTTGAAGTCCCAGAGAAAATGGGTTGTATCTTATCAAAATACAAACTATCAAATTTGACCCAAAAAGAAATGAAAAAGCAGAATAGATTACTTACCAGAGAAGAAATCAGAAAGATCTTTCAAAATCTACCATTAAAAATGGGGACCAGGTAGATTTAAAGCTGAGTTTTATCTAATCTTTAAAGAATGGATGATTCTGAAGTTATTTAATATATTTCAAGCTACAGGAAAAAATTAACCCCCTCAACTTGTTTTACAAAGCCAGCATAATTTTATAGCCCAAACCAGATAAAGGTAGTACAAAAGAGAATTCTAGAACAATCTCACTAATGAATATATATTTGCAGAAACTCAAAATATCAGTAAATTGAATCTAGCAAAAAGAGCCTAGAAGTTTATCAAACGCACGCGCGCACACACACACACACAACAAACAAAACAAAGCAAAACAACAAAACAGCAAAAATAACATCCCTTCCTGATGTACCAGGATCAGGAAGGCTTTCTTGAGATGATTCAATATCAGGAAACTTTCTGATAAAATTCATGCTAAGAAAAACTATATGATCATATAATAGATGCTGAAAAGGTGTTTGATAAAATTCATCTCATTCCTAATAAGAACTCTAAGGAAATAGTAACAGAATGAAACAAATATGATAAAAGCTATTTACCAAAAACTAAAAGCAAATAATGTCCTACGTGGTGAAACATGAAAATAATTTCCATTAAAATCATTATTATAATTTGACTGGCAAATTGGAAAAAACAGAAAAACTATCTTTTTTTTCCTGATGATATGATTACATACCTAGAAAAAAGTGACAGACTCCAGTCAAAAAAAAAAAAAAGTACAAGAATTAATAAGGTAATCTGGTAATGGGGATGGAATTTAAATACTTATAAAGATCAGGGCACCTGGCTGGCTCAGTAGGTAGAGCATGTGACTCTGGATCTCAGGCTCACGAGTTCAAGTCCCACATTGGGTATAGAGATTACTTAAAAATAAAATCTTAAAAAAAAAGTGGAAATGGAAAAAAGTATTACATTTACAACAACAACAAAAATAATGAAATACTTAGATATAAATCTAACAAGACACAGGACTTATAAAGGAAGCTACAAAATATTATGATAAAAACACAAATGAAGATCTGAATAAATGCAAAGGTCTATCATATCCTTGGATACGAAGACAATATTTAAAATGTTATTTCTCCACAAAATAATATATACATTTAATGCAGTTCCACTTAGGATGCTCATAGGTTTTTTCTGAACCAGATAAAATAATCTCCAACTTTATACAAAGAATAACTGATATGCCATGGGAAAAAAGAATATCAGCTATCAGAACTTATTAGTATAGTTATTGGTGTTGGTCTAGGAATCATTAGCTAGAGCAGTGGAAAGCTGAGAATCCAGAACTGGCACATTAGAGATTAGTATTCACAAAGGAAGCATTCGAATTCAGTAGCTAGAGGATGAGATACTTAAAAAAAATTTATTTATTTATTTATTTATTTATTTATTTATTTATTTATTTTAGAGATAGATAGCGTGCAATGAGTGTGAGCCCGGCGGGGGTTGGGGGTGTGGGGAGAGGGAGAGGGAGAGAGAGAATCTACAAGCAGACTCAGCCCTGAGCACAGAGCTGATGCAGGGCTTGATCTCACAACCCTGAGATCATAACCTGAGCCTGAGATTATGACCTGAACCAAAATCAAGAGCTGGCTGCTTAACCAACTGAGCTACCCAGGGAGCCCAAGGATGAAACTCTTTAAAATGATGTGGGTTTGGGGCTCCTGGCTGACTCAGTTGGTGGAGCATGCGACTCTTGTTCTGCGTTCAAACCCCACCTACAGTGGGCATAGAGCTTACTTTAAAAAAATTAAAAAAAAAATAGATAAAATGATGTGGGTTCAACTGGTATCCTGCTGGAAGAAAGTAAATTTGGACCTCCATCTTACTTCATACACACAAATAAATTCCAGGTGGAAAAAATGGTAAATGTAAAAAATAGAATAAATATTTTACAAGACAATTTAGGAGGCTACATGTGTTTTCTAAGGATCAAAGAGGTCTTTTTAACTAGGACTGGAAGCCCAGAAGTTATAAAAGAAAAGATAAACATATTTGATTAGAAGATTAGGGGTTAAAAAAAAAAGGGGAAGGGGTTTAAAAAAAAGATGGAAAAAATTAATATCATAAATAGTACCATAAGCAAAGTTAAGGGACAAATGATAACTAACATCTGTATATTGGAGATGGTAGTCAAATAGTTTCTATAAACTTAATCTTACAAATTTCATTTCTTGTAAATCGACAAGAAAAATATTAAATAATGCCAGAGGAAAATGGGCAACTGATTATAAAGAGAGAATTCACAGAAGAGCAAGTTCAAATATCCTGCCATGTAACTGCCATATAAGAAGATGCTCCAATTTCTTGAGGTCAGGACAGGAACATTGGCAGCACCTTCCCATCAACTAGAAAAGGTCCTTCCTCTGCACTGAACACAGCCAGGATGGTTGGTTTTGCAAGCCATTTGTGGGCTAGATTTCAGCCCCAGCAAACTATGCACACATTGCACAATGCATGTAGTAGTCCAGATTCAGAGAAATGCAAGTTCATAACGAAATATTGCTTTATATCCGTCAAACTGGCAAAAACTCAAAAGGAGCTATAATACCTGTTGCCAACAGGGATGTGGGGGAAAGTGTGCTCTCGTATATTGAAGTTGTAAAGCGTCCCAGCCTTTTTGGAAGGCAATCTGGCACTATCTGTTAAAATTAAAAATACATATTCCCCTTGACCCTAGAATCCTACTCCTAGGAATCTATTCCATAAAAATAAAAGTGCTAATTTGTAAGGACATGTGTGCAAGAATGTTTATTGCAGGATTGTTTGTAGCTGCCAAGAACTGGAAACATGGTGAATAGCCATTAATCAGGGAATGGCTGAAAAATTAAAATATATTACTCCATAGAATATTACATGGCCATTAAATGAAATAAATTATAGCCTTACCAGATGTCTGAGAGAGATTTCCATGAGATACCAGTGAGTCAGAAAAGCAAGATGCAAAATGAGTGTAATATGATTCCATTATGGCAGAAAGCAGAACATAAAAACCTCCCTATATATGTGGGCACACAGGAATATGTATATGTGTGTGTGTGATTGTAACAAAGGGAAATCTACATGGACACACTCTCGTTAATGTTAGGGGGAGAGAGGAAGAGTTGCCCACAATAAAAGCAGCAGGTGTGATATAATCCCGTTCATGTAAGATTGTGGAGGTTTCTGTGCATAGTGTGTGTGACTACGTGCGTCCATAAATGCATCGAAGGATGCACCCTTCAGTGTCACTGGCTGGGATGGTGAGATTTCAGGGGACTTTTATTTTCATGATCATTTCTTGTGTAGTGTTCTGATTCTTTATAAGGGACATGTATTATTTTTATATCCAGAAAGAAGACGAACTTATTTTCATTTTGAAAATGAAAAAAAAAAACAAAACAAAAACCAAATAAACCCCAAACTCCAAATACTAATATGACTCCGTAATACACACATTCTTATTTATAGTTGGCTTGAGGGGACTCAACTTGAAAAAGCGATGCAAAAGAATGAACAAAGCAAATGTCTGTTGCTCTGAAGTATTACCTTCATCACAAATTATGGGGCAGTTGGGAAAATGTTTAAAGTTGCACGTATATTTTGTTACGGCACATCTTCTTGATGGGTTCACTGTGTCAGCAGAATTATTTGCTGCCTTTCGTAAACTTTTCAAAACTTTTAGTAGAAGTTTGATAGTTTGGTGTTTGGTTTTTCTTTATGGGAGGGCATGGAGGGGGGAGGGCCGTGGGAGGGGAAAGAGCAGTGTAAGTAAAAGGTGGGGAGGCGTCTCCAGCAGTTGGGGGCACAAGCTCAGTGTTGCCTGCTGCCTTTTAGCCATTAGAGAGGGAGGTTTCCTCTTTACTTTTCAGATGGCTAATGAAAATAGCACTATGGGATATTATAAACCCAGCATTGCAAATTTTAGATTTGGGGGAGAAACTCATTTTTGTGTTTTGGACTTGAGAGGAGAATTATTGGCACTGGGGTTTAGAGAGCGGGAAATGTGTTGACCTAGTTTTAAGTCAAGGCTGCTAGTTAGTATGTGTTCGCTTTTACCCAATTATCCCTTTACAAACCGAGAAAACAAGGGAAATCTTTCCTGCCTGTTGAACGAGGGTCCTAAGAATACGTACATTTAAATGGGCTAAAATGAAGAAAGCGCTTTAGAACGGTGCCTGCGCTTGGGAAGCACTATGTAAGTGTTGCTCTATTATTACTATTACTGTTATTAATCTTGTCTCTTTGGTTGGGCTCAACTGCTTGCATAAGAAGCACTTACTTTGTTTTGGGAATGGCTTACAATGTAAGGCATTGATGTAGTTTAAGATTCTGACATGCTGTCTGAATTACTTTGTGTATGATACTTCTTCACCCAACCCTGTCAACTTGAGGGCACTCTATTCTATTTGACGGCAGAATTAAATCAATAGTTCCTTATAGTCACCTCATAATGACACTTAGCAGTTTAATAGGATATTAAAAATACTTTTGATCCTTTTAAAAGATTTTATTTATTTATTTGAGAGAGAGAGTGAGCGAGAGAGAGCACACGAGCGGGGGCAGAGGAGAGGAAGAGGGAGAAGCAGACTCTCCTGCTGAGCAGGGAGCCCGATACGGGGCTCCATCCCAGGACCCTGGGATCATGACCTGAGCTGAAGGCAGATGCTTAACTGACTGAGCCACACATGCCCCAATACTTTTGATTTTTAAAGATAAATGTGTTTTTCAATAAAATCAGGTGTTGCCCATGCTCAGTTTGGGATGGGACATGGAGAAAGTTTAGCCTTATTGGGATATCCAGCAGTTTTCACCAAGGATGTCTTTTTCTAGTAATTAAAAGAAGAACCTTTGAAAACATCATGCGATGAGGATGAATTAAGGAGTTTTGCTTTTGGGTTTGGTGTTTTGTTTCATCCTGTTACAATGTCCCACCACCTCTGTGACCTCTATAGTTCTGAGAGCAGAGTCTTTGAATGACCTACTCTTTCTTCCTCCCCTCCCCTCCCTGAATTCTGGATAAGCTATTTTGACCCACCCACTGGGAGAGCACTCCTGGTGTGGGAAGGTCAGGAGCCCAGACGAGAAGACTGGAGAAGAGAAGGCCTCATTCCTCTGTGTTAGCTGTGAGCCAGAAAAAGCAACCCCCTGCAGGGCTCCCACGTTTGAAAAGTACCCTGGTGCCTAATGACAATCGTGCGAGTGCAGAGCAAATGTAGGAGGACTCTGCCCCTCTCTGACCTCATTCCTTGTAGTCCTTACTTAAAATAGTAACCAGTTAAATGTGGTGGCCAGTGGTAGCCTGAATTTTTGCTCCCAATGCTCACCTGCCTGCCTTACTTTTGGAAATGACGAGTAAGTGCCTGTTGGGCACCCTCTCCTAAGGGATTTTATCTGGGGAACAGATTTATACCCCCTTCCCAATGACACCTTCTGCCCTTGATGCATTTAAGGCCTCTGGTCTCCCTTTGTCCTCTTGGTCCTGGAAAGGAGATTGGGAATGATCATTGGAGTTCTCATAGTTTGTGCTCTGGGTGCCTCTTGCCAGAGTGTCTGAGGCACAAATCTGTCTGTGACTTGTAGGCCAAATGAATAGTCATCGGAAGCATCAACAGTCAGTAGGTATGGCTTTGGGGATTTACCAAAAGGCAGGGCAGGCCTGATCTGTAAGATACCATCTGAGGCAGTTCTGCTTGGATGTTCAATTTCAGGTAATCGACCATCTGGGGGACATAGATACAGGCTAGAGATACAATACATAGGTATACTAGGCTGCCATTCACATCGGAAGGAATGGGAAGTGTTGCAGATTTGGTAAGCTAAGAAAGTAGCATGGTGCATGTCATCATTTGCACTGCAGTTGTATAGGGCATGTCTTTCGAAGTTCTCTCCAAGTGGGGATAATGCAGGTCCCAATACATTGCTGGCTTTCCCAGAAATCCAGGCACCTGATTAAAGTGGGTCATTGCATGCTAGGGCTTCTGCGCGCCGCCCCCCCCTTTAAGACTTGCGATCCTTCTTGGCAAAATTGGAATAGTCAGGGAAGAGTCGTTCCATATTATGTCGAATCTACTGAATCTAAGTTTCTGACAGCAAAAGAAACTGGAATGGCAAGCAATTTGAAGTAAGGCTGTGTGGTTAATTTTTTATTCCCACTCTCAATGTAGTAACACATCTGATGCCAAAACAGCTTTGGCTATAGAACTGAGCATGTTTTTTCCACCTGACTCAGCATGGGTGATAAATAAATCAAGTACGTTTTACTGCTCTAACAGTATGTAGGATCATGGGTAATCTTTTCTCAGAGGCAAACCATGTTCCCCACTCCCCCCAACTTTGCAGATGGACTCGCCAGAGCTTAGAGAGGAAAAGATGACTTGCTTTTATGACATGCACATTTTGGTTGACCCAGTGGAGCAGTTTCCTTAATTTCAACCAGGTGACCTAGCCGTAGTTCTTACTCAACTGTATCACTCAGAAAGTATCCTAAAATCCAGACAGTCAAGTTTTCCATTGCTGCATCAGTTTGACAGGTGGTGTATTCATTGCATGTCAATGCCCTGATGTGGCATTAATCCAGGACCTAATGCCATGGACCTAATGCCATTCACTCATTCAGCAAATATCTTGTGAATACTGCTATGTTCCAGAACATCATGAAAAAAGTACTCAATTGTGTCATACTGATACGTTTTCAATCTTTTTTTTTGCCTTCGAGGTATCCATGTGAATATTGCTGTGTTTGGCAGTTTCTTCCAGAGTTGGAACCCTGCAGGGTTTCCCAATTTTATGACTTTCGAAGGGGGCCTTCCCCACTGGCTGACACTAGAGGGCGCTCAGTCGCCAGTAACAAATTTGGGTACTTGGATTTTGCGCACTATTTCAAGACTGGTTTTAGTCTTTTCAGGAAAGAACAGTTGCACAACTCCATTCCCCTCCTAATGGAATGTCAAAAGAGGGGACCTTCTAACGTGGACTACACTTTCGTTTCCATGAAGGCTTTCTCCCTTAAAATCCAGACTTTTGAAATATCCCTGTTGTTAATAGTGATTAACTTGCTAGGAACTGCACGCGCTGCACATGACATTTAATCGCATCCTACTGCCATCCACCACATCCACATCGAGTTCCATGATATGCCAAAAGGAAATTCTGGAAAGGACGGACTCCTTTATGAACTCAAAGAATTTACCGACAGGCCAATTCGGCTCTTATTTACTGTTGCGTCCAACGCCCTTTCCCCTTGAGCACAGGCGAGTCTGGCCTCCCATTTTGGCCCCAGGATTTTCTGGCTTCTTACGATTTAACGGATCACATTCTGTTACCCCTGGACTCCACCTAACTCCCCCATCCTGTATCTTACGTTCTTTCTTTTTTTGTACCTCTTCAGCATCAACCAGTACTCAATCCTTACAAATGCTCACTGTGGGTCAGTTGCTTTTCCTTTATTTCCCTTACACTATCACATGTATGCCTCACCACCACCCTTAGAAGCTGGTATCAAGCTCCCCATCTTAGAGATGAATAAACTGAGGGTCAGGATTAAGTCACCTGCCAGAGTTTGTGTACCTTGTAAGTAGTCAAGTCAGGATCTAGTTCTAAGATTTTCTGATTCATTTTGTTCTGCACTGCCCTCCTTAATCAGACTTTCACACTGTTTAGTACTGTCATCCACTTGTATCATTCCTGGTCACGCTCCTTGGTTTTTACCAGGTGAGAGTTGAACCAAAATTCACAATGCATGATAAAAACTAGCGAAAGACAATATAAAAATGGAAATGAATCTCAATTGGATGAAATTGCCTCTCCTACTCCCATTATATTTCAGAATTAAAAAGAAGCCAAACTTGAGATAGGAGTCGCTTTGGTCCTTAGGTAAAATGGGTTCTTGGTTCGGCCCTTCTATGATGAAGATTTCACCTTAGGAGTCACGCCAGAGTGGCTAATATGCAAGATTAAAATATTTGTATTTGACTTTCTAGGAAGACTTCTTAGAAACCCAAAGGCTTTCAGGATCTCTGTCAATGAGCTCATTTGTTGGGTCATAGTTACAGCTTCAATATTTCGAGTTTTTCAGGGCAAGGAATTTCTGTGTTACTTAGTATGAAACAAGGCTAACATGAATATAGAATCACCAGGTTGGAAATTGAATTCCCTCCAATAGTTTACGTTTTCTACATGTCTAATGTGGTTCTAAAGAAGAAAATGACCACGGAAATGTCTAGGTTAGCGAGTGTTTGGCATTTATTATGAGTAGAGATTTTTAAAAACACAGCTTTATTGAGATATAATTTATATACCATACAATTCATCTATTTAAAGTGTATGATTGAATGGGTTTTAGGATACTCACAGCTACGTACAGCTATTGCCACAGTTGGTTTTGGAATATTTTCATCACCTGCAGAAGAAATCCTGTGTCCTTTAGCTGGCACCCTCCTTTCCCCTATACCTACCCCCACGTCCAGTAACCACTGGTAACCACTAATCTACTTTCTGTCACTATGGATTTCCCTACTCTGGACTTTCACAGGCATAGAATCATATAGTATGTAGCCTTTCGTATCTGGCTTCTTTCACTTAGCATAATGTTTTCAAGGTTCATCCACATTGTGGCATGGATCAGTGCTTCATTCCTTTTTTATAGCTGGCTAATATTCTATTGGATGACGCACCACCTTTCATTTATCCATTTATCTGTTGAGAGGCATTGAGGTGTTTCCACCTTTTGGCGATTAGGAACATTCGTGTATGCATTTCTGTGTAGACATGTTTTCCCTTCTCTTGGATATACACCTGGGAGTGGAATCGCTGGATCATAGGGTAACTTATGCTTCATTGTTTGCAGACCTGCCAGATTATTTTCCAAAGCAGCTGGATGATTTTACAATCCCACCAGCGTTGGGTGAGGGTTCTGACTTCTCTCCATCCTTGTCAACACTTGCTGTTCTTTGACTTTCTGATTCTAGCCATCCTGGTGGGTGTGAAGTAGAGTTTTTTTGTTTTTTGTTTTTAAATAGGGTGGGATTTATGTCCCTATGACATTATGTTTTTATTTATTCTTTCCACTACCAATTATTAACCATCTACCAGGCCTTGGGCCAGGCTCAGGAGATTTAAAGGTGCCACACCTGCCCTCCACATCTCGTGGGACAGGGAGCCAGCAAATGGGACACATGAAAATACAAGTATTTCTCCCCCTTTTATCTGTTTTACTCATCTCCCCAGCCCCTGCCCCTCTGGGAACCACCAGTGTGTTCTCTGGAGTTATTAGTCTACTTCCGATTGTTCACTTGTTTTGTTTTATAGGTTCCACATATGAATGAAATCATATGGTATTTGTCTTTCTCTGTCTGACTTATTTCACTTAGAATAATACCCTCCAGGTCCATCCATGTGTCACAAATAGCAAGAGCTCGTTCTTTTTTAATGGCTCAGTAATACTCCATTTTGTGTGTGTGTGTGTGTGTGCGTGTGTGTGTACACCACATCTTCCTTATCTGTTCATCTCTTGATGGACACTTGGGTTACTTCCATATCTTGGCTATTGTAAATGATGCTGCAATAAACGGGTGCACATATCTTTTCAAATTAGTGTTTTCATTTTCTTCGGGTAAATATCCAGTAATGGAATTACTAGATCATATGGCATTACTATTTTTAATTTTTTGAGGAACCAAGTATTTTAATATAGCTATGGATAAAACTCTGTGAACGCCAACAGTAGCAAGTGACTAATTTGAGATCCATTTAATCTGCATAGGTTTACATTCAAGCTACGAAATAGATAAAAGTATTTAATATCAGCTTTATGAAAAGCCATTCTAGAAACATGATGGCTTTCAGAGTCATCATCATTGAGCCCACTCATGTCTAGAAAATAGCCCTGGTTTTTAGAATCGTCACTGAGTTCCAACTGTTACAATATGGCAACAATACAAGTTTTTGCCTGTTGAATGGGGATAAAATAAGTTGATTGGTGAGAACAGAGGACAAGAACATATGGTAACTTTGGGAATCCAGGTACCAAAATAAATTTCATTTCTTGCCTAGACCTTAATAATCCCATTTCATTGGATTTGTGCTTTTCTCCTTCACCAGAACCAGTTGCTTCCATTCTGTCTCATCTCCCATAAGTACCCCTCACTCATTTCCATGCCCGGTTTCTTTGCTGTTAGTTTTTGGGGGGTTTTAGACTGCCAAGCCTCTGTCCTGGAATCCAAAGCTGCATTGCAGAAGTGATCATCAGGGTGTCTGCCCCTGTTGGCTTAGATGCATTGAAAACGCACTGGGCCCTCTGTGGGCTTCTGGAACATTTTCTTACCACCTCCCTCTGCCCTCTTGAGTAGAATAAACATGGAGTTGTCCTTTTGCAGCTCTGCAGACCAGAGTTCACCGCCTAGAGCTGTCAGAGAACAGAAAGCACCTGCTGCAATTCGGCAGGGCCGGGTCCCACTCTTTGCCAGAATGTGGGACATTTTAGGTCCCATGGCTTCCGTCCATCTCTCCTGCTTGTGGACACCTATTTTTATGGGGCGTAAATATCTGCAGAACAACCGGACTTAATGTGTTCTCTTGTGCTTGGCTTTCAGACTTCTCCTGGATGAGCTTCTCATGGCAGAGGAGAAGCCTGAGGTCAGAGAAATGGTGTGAGTGAGAGAAACAGATGCCTTGGAAGTGTCACCATACTTAAAGCCATACCCCACAGAAAGGCCTCTCTGGGGCCCTTGGGGCAGCCACTTTTGCAGATGAAAAGACATTTCTTTCCCCAGGAAATGGCTAAGGGAATACATTTATTTCTTTATATGTGGACTCAGGCTTAAGAGAAATTGGTTCATGCGTGTCTTGGTCCAAACATGGTTCTAGTCCCTCCCCATGGTGGTAATGGTGGAGTTCTTTTTTCTTTTGTTTCCTTTGTTCCATCCTGTCCTTCTCTGTAGGAGGACCTTGCCAGTTGCTTTGATTTAGGATGCAGGGGCTGCCAGGCAACGAGGCAGCTACGAAGGCAGCCCTGACCTTCCTGTCTGGTTGGTGCCAGTATTTCAGATCTGGTGTCCATGTAGACGGGCCAAGGGGGGACTCGGAAAACATGGATTGGCAGGTGGGGGGGGGATAAGAGAGTGGAATTAGTTCTCTTAGACAAATAGACACAGCAGAAGCTCTATAAGCAGTGGCTCTACCAGGAAGAAGAACCAAGGCCCACTGGTGGTTGTCTAGCATTAGTGAGGGAGAAGAGGGACCTGGGCCAGTTCTCAGAGTAGACTGTGATTACTCTGTGTGATGTGAGTGGAGAAAGCTCCTGTATAAAAATATCCCATTCGCTGTCTTTCCTGGTGCCTGAGATTCTAATCAAGCCATTGCTTCTGCATGCCTGCGTGTGTGTGTGTGTGCGCGCGCGCCTGCGTGTATATGAACACCGTGTCTCATGAAGTCTTGATTCCCCTCCTTGTGAAGGTTTTGGGGTGTCCTAGAATCCCCTATTAAGATGCAACTACCCAGGAGGGAGAGTCCTTTAAGCCGATTCAGAGCATGCCCTGAAAGAAAGGGTGGGGATTAGTAGGAAAGGATTTGGAAGAGGCCCTTGACACAAGGTGGAATCCATACAGCAAGGAGGAGCCAGAGGATGGGGACTAGAGAGAATCCCAGCCTAGGTCACTGTCCTGCCGGGAGAAGAGACTTATACCAATTTCAGGGGGTGATAGGTGATGGAGGGATGGGGGCTAAGGTATTCTAGTGAGGCAAGCCCCTCTCCCACAACTGAAAGTCTCAGTGCTTCATTGGCCTCCAGCCTTCAGGCCTTGGCTTTGACTTCATGTTTCTCCAGGCAAGTGGAGCTGACTGATGTCCATTCCCAGAAGCTCAAAACCTGGCAGCATCCTGGGCCTTTCCATCTCCTGCAGGCCCGTGGCCTGCCTGCCACCATGGCCTGCAGGTTCTAGTTCCTTAGAAATCCCCAATTCTGCCCCTCATCTTCTCCCTGATGCCCCAGACCTTCAGCTCGCCCTCTCTCCAATTCATGGTCACACTGCTGATGGAAAGGGCTTTCTAAAAAGGCAACCTCTTCATTTTCACCCCCAGCTTAAAAATCTTTCAGTGTTGCCTGGTTGCCTTCCAGATAAAACTCTTCCTCTCTTAGTGTCGGCACCCACTCCTCGTCTCTCCAGCTTCTTTGGGCTCGCTCAGATCTCTGCCACTCCCTTCCTACCAGAGGGATCCCCGAAATCACGGTGCTCTCTCTCACTTCCCTGGGGGCTTTTCTACGTGCTGCCACTTCCGTGGGGACATCTTTCCTCCTACAGGGTATTCGGGATTCAGCTCAGGAGTCACTTCTAGGAGGGCAACCCTGACCTTCCTGTCTGGTTGTTGTGCCTCATCCAACCCCACAGTGTCCCCTGTTCCTCTGCTTCATGGCTCTGTGTTGTCACTGCCTGCTTCTCTCTCCCTCCCCTTTAAAGGTGGGAACTGTCTTAGGTCTCTCTGGATCCCAAGGCCCAGCATAAAGGAGGCATGGTGGCACAGAGTAGGGAATCTACAAATATTTGCTGGATGAATGAATTGTTCTTGGATTATGGTTTGGGTCTGGAAGGCCTGTCATTCCTTGGCTCATTTCTGATGTCTACCCAACCAAGGCCTGAATTGAATGGGACCGTCTCCATGAAGCCTTTCCCTGCCCCCAATGTTGGAGGTCCTTGCTCCCTCCATGAAGGTTCCTTGACATATATCACTTCTTCCCTGTTTTAGACCAATTTGTGAAAATCTCAATACCATGAAACCTTGAAAACCCAAAAGAGTGAATGCACTCCGTAAACACCCAAGGATGCTTCCATTGGGATTATGGGCATTGTTCCAGGAAAAGGAGAGCCTGGCTGGGCAGGCTGCTTTTCCCTTTTAAGTCGCATCAAGTAATTACTCTGCTTGCTTGTAGGGTTGGGCCTACTATCTTTATTCTCTCTCCAGATGGATGGGAATTGCTTTTTGCGGGTTTTTTCCCTGTCTGGTTTATTTTTATTTCGCCACCTGTGCCTAGCACAATGCCTCCCTCAAAGAGAGCCTCCAATGGATGAGTGAATGAATGGACTGAGTTAGTGGGAAGCAGCAAGCATTGGTTTCTGTTTGGCTTTACCTTGAAATAAGCGGTTTCAGAGGTCTGGCCCTGGGAGCATCTCAGATACCCAGAACTTGACTTTTTTTTTTTCTTCTTCTGTGCTTTGAGATATCGTGAGGGGAGTAAGACCCTCTCCATCCACATCCCCAAGAGGAGAGAAAACCAGATTATAGTTTTGATGTCCCCTTTGCGGCTTAGGGTCTAGAACATACCAGAGCTGGTTCTGGATCTCAGGGAACCAGTGTGGCCAATCAGCTGCCAAGGCCATGACTGATTGTTCTGTGGATGAATAGAGGGATTGAGGGTGGGAGCTTGTTCTTATTTTTTAAATACCCATAGGACATAAAACTCCTTCAGCTCCCCGAGACTGCTAGGTAGTGCATTTATTTTGGATGGCTTTTGTGGCACACTTCCTCTTTCAAGTGAACTCTTTGGCTGTTGGTGATTTCTGCATCTCCTTCCGCCCTCTCTCTTATTTTGATGTGCCTCAAAAAAAGTCAGCCACAAAGGCCAACACTTGCTACAGAAATGCCATTCTTCCCTGCTTCTGCACGGGCATCTCCTCACAGCTTTGACTCAGGGTCTGCTGAAACAGCCCTCAACCTTTTTTTTTTAAGATTTTTTTTATTTATTCATTTGAGACACAGAGATACAGAGAGAGAGCATGAACAGGGGGAGAGGCAGAGGGAGAGGGAGAAGCAGGCTCCCCGCCGAGCCAGGAGCCGGATGTGGGGCTCAATCCCAGGACCCTGGGATCACGACCTGATCTGATGGCAGACACTTAACCATCTGAGCCACCCAGATGCCCCAGCCCTCAAACTTTTTAAAAGAAAACAGATTTGGGTGCCCGTAGTGGTTTGGGTCCTTGGGTCTGTGGTCACACCCCCCAGTGATCCTTTGGATGGTGGTGTTGGCCACATACCTGAACTGGGCCAGGGAGTTTTGCTAACTGATATTAAGGCTGAATTTGAGAAGGGTCCACAAGATGGATTAACATGATTGAGAAAGGCCTCATCCTCCCTCCCCTGGTCACACACACTATCTGGAGCAATCCTGTATAATACAAATACAACACCTGCCACATGAATAATTTAAAATTTCCTAGTAGCTACATTTCAAAAGAAACAGATGAAATGAGCTTTAATAACATTTTTTTACTTAACCTAGTAAGTCCAAAATATTGTCATTTTAATGTGTAATCAATATGAAAGTTATTAATGAGCTATTTTACATTCTTTTTTTGGTACTAAGTCTATGAAATTTGGTGTGTACTTAACAGTTACAGCCCACCTCCATTTGAACTAGCCACATTTCAAATGCTTAGTAGCTACATGTGACTCCCAGCTCCCATGTTGGATAGCACAGCTCTAGACTTCCCAGGTGAGATGGAGAGTGGTTATTCTGGGCCCACTCTAACCTCCAAATTAAGCTACCCAACCAGCTGAATCAAGATGAAAGAGATGGGCAACTATACCCCCCGCCCCCGCCCAAAAAAGGGAAAGAGATGGGGAGGGATGGAATGTATTTAAATCTATATCTATCTATAGCTATAGAATATCTGTAGAGCTTTAGAGATGGGATTTTAAAAGCGTCTTGATGTCACAGTCAGCAAGAAGACATTTTTTGGGTTTAAGTAGTTATATGGTTCCTAACTGAAGTAGTCTGATTTATTATTTTGTTCTCATGAAAGTTGTTCTTTGGGGCGCCTGGGTGGCTCAGTTGGTTAAGCGACTGCCTTCGGCTCAGGTCATGATCCTGGAGTCCCTGGATCGAGTCCCGCATCGGGCTCCCTGCTCAGCAAGGAACCTGCTTCTCCCTCTGACCCTCCCCCCTCTCATGTGCTCTCTCTCTCGTTCTCTCTGTCTCAAAAAAGAAAAAAAAAATCCAGAAAGTTGTTCTTTGTTCATTCTTCTCGAATTCATGAGTTTAAAAAACTAAACTTGATAGATAGTTTTACTTTTTGTAGTGTCTTTTTGTTCAGATCCCCTACATTCCTTATGCCATCAGGAAAGAATTAAATATCTCAATAAAAAATGATAATCAACATGTATTGAGAGCTTGCTATGTGCCAGACACTTGATACGTGTCCTGAAAAAGAGCCATATGAAGTAGGTTCCATCATTATTGCCATTTTTCAGATGAAGAAACTGAAACATTCAAGTTGCTAAGTAAACTTGACCAAGATAACCCAGCTGGTAAGTGGTGAACTTAGGCAAGTGGATTTGAAGGCCCACACCTCTAACCATATATACTACTTCTTTGCAAAATTAATGTAAAACTTAACATTCTCCAGAATTGTTCAAGATTCCAGTCTCCTTTAAACATGTCCACTCTAAACACCCTTGCTTTTGAGTGTTCTGACAAAAAATATATGTCTTTTTGTGGGGTGGGATCAGTACATTTTAAAGTCCTATTTGGAAAATCTGGCCTCACTGCAGAGGGATCAGGCCATTTGCAAACTGACAGAATCTGCCTTACCATTGGCAAAAAAATAACTTGATCTGTTATGTAAAAACCAAAGTTAAGATAATAACTCTTACATGTCTTAGAATTATAAAAGGTAGATTCACAACAATTCTGTTTACTCAAAAGTCATACCACTGATAGACTTAAAATGACATTCCATTAGATTATAAAAAACATGCGTATCCTACTTAAAAAAAATTCTGTCTTTAATTCATTATTTTTTTCAGTTCAATCATTATAAAATGCAACTTAAGTGTTTAAGTTCTAGGTTAAAATTTCTCAAAGTGAAGACGGATCTGATCTGCCATTTTCAAGTGTGCCAGGTAGTTAGGAATTATGCTGGTTTCTGCATCTGGGCCTTAACACATAAATAATTATACATGCTGAGAGTCTATATATTTTTTAAATTTGTAATATGAATTTGTCTTCCCTCTCCTATTAAATTGTAAGCCTCATTCAGGGTAGGCTCCACATTTCCTGCTTCCTTTATCAAGCTGTGTATATTAAAATATGCTGTTGTCTTCCAGTCTGAGTTGCTGTGGTTTTGATACCTCAAAGAGGTTGGTGGGAGTTCTGGCTGATACTTCAAACTCATCGTAGTTCTTGGGTCTGAATACAGTTCTTGCTTTTTGATGTTCTCAAACCCCATCCCAGGCCAAGAACTAGCTTCTGAACCATTCCCTTGACAAATAAGTAAGAAAGGGATTTTTAAAACTTTAATTTTAGAAAAATGGATAACTTATTTTCAAATGCCAAGATGCTGTGCAAAGGAGTTACAAAGCAATCTATAGGACTCGCCTATGCTATTACTAGGCAGAAAGGAGTTAAAAATTTCAAGTCTTACACACATACCCATTCAGCCTTGTGCTGTTTTCTGTAACTTGAATAGTGTATAGAATTGAACTCTGAAAGTCCTGGAGCTTTATTTTATTATTATTATTATTATTATTATTATTATTATTATTATTATTATTATTTAATTCATTGCCTTGAGGAGCCCTGAGAAAGGAAGTGAGAGGGCACAGCTCTGAAGAACTGGCAATTTGGCATCTCCTCTCCCCCTTTCACCCCTCCTCCGCTATTTTAGCTATTTGACCTGATTAAACAACTTTGGGATGTTAGCCAGATTTCTGTATGCTAACGAGGCCCCTATTCATGATGTAGTGAGATTTCATCCACCGGGAAGCTCGGGAGCTTCCCGGCTGCTCAGTGGAAGCCTGGCTTCACAGAAGTCTCCCAATTTTGTCAGGGGTTCGCTAGTGAGGAGTTCACGCTGACTTGGAGCAGACACAGACTCGGGTCATACCGGATTATTCCCTAGCAAATTTTTCCACCTTGTATCTAAGTAGTGAAAAGTGACGCCAGAATCGCGTGTGCTACTCCCCGAAAGAGACTCTGGCAACACCTTCTGTCTAGTTACTCTTTCCTAGTAGCAGAAAGCGTTTCCAAAAGTTTCCTTAAACCTCGTCTGTCCCTAAGCCTAAAGGTCAGAGCGCCAGGTCCCACTTGGCTCCCCAGCCGGCCGGAATCTGATCGTTTCAGAAGTTTCTGCGGTGTGTGTAGATGAGAAGTGGTGGTAGTGGGGAACCGCGCCGAGTGACCACCGCGCATTACGTAACGAAAGCCCTGGCTGCAAGAGGGAGCGAGCCTGACATTGAGACATTCCAGGGGGAGGGGAGTTGCTGTCCTGGAGTCGCCAGGAACGGCGGCAGCAGTTCCAAGAACAGAGAGAGAGAGAGAGAGAGAGAGAGAGAGAGAGAGAGAGAGAGAAGGTGGCTGAGATAAAGAAAACACTACGGGAATGAGAATGTTAAAAAGCCTTAGGACCCAGAGCATTAGCAAACGGCTGGGCACGTGTAGTAATTTGTTAGACGAAACGGCAGCCTTCCAACTTTTGCACGGGAACAAGGGGATTTGCCCTTTGGGGGATTAAAAACGTAACAGCAAAGCCAAAAGCTAATGAATGGGGTTCAGTGGTTTGTTGGCAATACTTAAATATTTCTGTCCAGGAGCGCAAACTCTCTGCAATTATTCAGAAAGTAGGGGCTCAAACCAAACTAGAATACTCTCCCGTGCGTCTCCACTTTTCCAAATCCGAAAAGGAGCTGCTCGCGCGGTACTGCCCCTTTAAGACCTGCTTGCTCTCGGGCTCTACAAAAGGGAGTGACCTCTGGGCTTTGACAGCTCCCCTAATAACTACCACCGTGCAGGCCCCGCCCATCTGGCGACCAGCAGCGCCAATTGGCCAGCGGGCCGGTATCCCGTGCTCTGATTGGCTCGCCGCTTCCCCTGAGCGAACCTTTAGAACTCTGAGACAGACAATATTCTGTTACATTGTAGCAAAATGGCGACTGTCATTCACAACCCCCTGAAAGCGTAAGTAAGACTAAAAAATGTACATATTCCGCCTGGTTTCAATATGAAAAAAAAGGCGCCTTCCGCGTGCCGAGCGCTGCCAATGCACTGCGCTTTCAGGCGCCTGCAGCCGCGGCGGGGCTTCTCTTTTCTTTCAGCTCTTACTTCTTCATCTTCTTTTTTTTCCCCCCAACGCGCAGAAATGTCAAGAGATGCAATTAACAAGAAGAAAATTGTTACATTTGTGTTCTGCTTAATTGGAGGACGCACCGAGAGGGGTTTTCGGCAGGGGAACCAGGCGCTCGAGCGCTCTACAGGGGGGTCGTGGGCAGCTCGGGGACAGCACGGTCCCCCGAGTGCCCGGCCTCGCGGGGCGGCGAGCGCGGCGCGGGGGGGCGGTGGAGCTGGGGGCGAGCGCCGGGCAGGGGCCGCCTGGGTGCACTTGGCTGAGCCCCGCGCCTCCTGAGTCCGCAGCCCCTGTCCGGCTGCTGGGTCCGCCGGGGCGAGCGGACCGTGGCAGCTCCGGAGTTTGCAGGGCGCTTTACGCCTTCCGATCGCTTGCGGGGAGTTTGTGCAAACCTTCCGGAGTTGGGAGGACCGCAGGGGGAGCAGTAGGTCCCGGGAGCCCTGCGGCCCAGGTGGTTGCCCGGGGCTTTCCTGCCGGGGCAGCCCCCCCGAGCATGACGGCGCTTCGGGCGGTCACCGGTGTGTCTGTGTGTGTTTGTGGGCGAACTGGCTGTAGTATATTAACGACTCGGGTTAACTTGGGGTTGATTTGGACGCAGGGAAGCTGCTGGTCTTATGAATGGTGTTCTCGCCTTCTCTGGGTGAAAAGCCGAGGCGGGCGGAGAGGCAGCTTGGGGCTCCCCGCCTGAGCGGGCAGCTTCTGCTCCCGGCCAGAGCGAGGGGCAGGTGCCTCTGGCCGCCGCCGGGAGACTTTGAGCGGACGCCCAGATCCCGGACGCAGGGGGGCGGACTGGGCGAGGACATGCGGGGACCAGTCCCCGGGTCCGACAGCCAATTCCTGCCTGCCTTCCTTCCTCCTCCTTTTCATCCTGGCTTCCTTCCTTCCTTCCTTCCATTCGGTGGAACTGTTAAGCCGCCAAGTCCGATCGTGATCGCGGAGCTTCGGAAAACTAGCGTCGCTCTACAAGGGGTGCTATTGGCAATGATGTTGGCAGAGGAGAGCTCCCCTCCCGATCGCCGCGCGACGTGGGTCGGGGTCCGCGCCTCTGGGACCAGGACTTCCCAGCTGGGCTGGAAGCCGAGGGCGAAGGGAGGGGGAGGTGCGGGTGGGGGGCGTTTCATGCAGAATTCTCCCGGGTGTGTGGCCGATGCCCGTGCAGGTTCTTTCAACTCAGCACACCGCGTTGGCACCCCGGGGTCCTCCTGGAGTTGAAAACCAGGTTCGCACCGGGGGCGGGGGAGGGGGGGCGGCAGGGGGGCCGTTCCTAGCGCGAAGGAACGCGCGAGGGTAATCGGACGTGTTTGCACCAGTTTATCTCCCATCAGTAATAGGGAAAAAGGTAGTAATATCCCCGGTATCGGAGTTTTACATGTACATATATATTAAAGCTGCCGTTAAGAGGATCCTGGAAGCTGATGTTCATCACAGAGCAGCTCCCGGCTTTAGTTCTCGCTCGCAGGCTCGGATACACTGCACTTGAACGCCACAGCGTTTCACCCAAGAAAGAAAATGTTTTATGGCAGAATAAATGGGCGTAACTTCGCCGCATCCTCGCTCCCAGTCGCTCGCGCAGCCACACCGCTGATGCTGAGTTTCTACTGAACCTACAGCTGATTTGCAGTTTCCCCATTTCCAGCCGAAATCACATAGGCGGGCCGCTGCCACCTGGTAAACTCAAGTTAGAGAAATCTATTTCATATGTGCGCCAGGTTTGTTTCCTACTGGGAAAGCGGTACCATCGTTACCCTGGAGCCCGCTCACGCGCGGGCAGGCGCAGTATCTCTACGCTCCAGGGTTTCCCAGCTCGCTCCAGTTTTTTGTTTGTTTGTTTTTTGAACTGCAGAAGGGTGCGTGTTTGGCGAGGGTGTCTGAGTGGGGTGGGGTTAGAGGTGGAGGAAGGGACAGAGCATAGGGCTGGTTTAGTGGAATTAGTTCTGAATTATTATACTTGTACTTTGTATAATTAGAGACAGTTGCAATGAGATGTTTTGTAATTCTGTGTCACCACACACACACACGCACACGTACGCACGCACACGCACGCGCTAGCATATACACAACACCCTTGCCTGCTTTTTCTAGATGGGAGTTGAGTGGTCATTTTTAATTAGCCCCTCCTTTTTGCATCCCAAACCCTTTCCCTGGAGGTAAGGGGGTGTAAACAATACCCACCCCCTCTCCCCAACTAGCCGAGCCTCCTGCGCTCCGGACGGTTTTTAAACTCCTAATGCAGCAGCACAGGCGTTATTATTGGGAGACCTACACCATCTGCCTTTATTTTTGAAAACAACTTGTTTAATAAAACATCTTACACATTTCATTTGTTTTTTAAAAGTTGCTGATCGGGAAACAATACACACGTAAATAAATTATGCATGGGATAAATTAGAACAAAGCGCAGAGACACATCCAGCTAAAGGGTTGGATGGTGGTGTTGGGAGGAGGGGAGCAGGGAGAATGGTTTGGAGAGCTAGGTTTTTATCCTCTTGTGTCCCTCCTGACAATGAAACGGAGCTGAACGACATTAGCATTTTCTCTGTGTGCGCCCGAGTCAGTCTCTCCCTTTCCTAAAAAAAAAAAGCCAACAACACGGACGCCCCCTACAGAAACCAGTCACACAAAGGTTTCCTCTAGGATTGGGGAATAAAGTGGTGGTAGGTTAATATGCTGGGGAGAAACAAGCTCAGGTTTCATGCAACACCTCCGTGGGGCTCTGCCTACCCTGAGTATGAACTATTTTTCATTATACTGGCTTTTCCATGTGGGACATTTAATAATTCAGTAGCTCGGGTGACTGGATAGTACAATTTGAATCTCATTGCTTTGGTGTCTTCCTTAGGGTCCCAAGCTCCTGGAACCACATCTCCTCTCTTAGCAGTTTGGCTTTCTTCCTGCCTGTCTTTGATCTCCCCTCAACTCCTTTCTTATTCCTCCTCCTTGTACCCTTCACCCCCTTTCTCTCTGAAGCTGACAGCCTGGCTTCTCTCTGTTGGCGCCTTTAACATCTTATTACTGCCCAACAGGGTGTTAGAGGCAGAAACAGGAGCCGCCTGGACTGATCAGATCACAAAGAGGACACGGCGGGTGGCCCCACAACCAAGCAGTCACATCTGGACAAATAGAATTTAAAAGCATTGATAGACTTGTATGATGTGTAAATGGGTATTACACATTATTTAATTTAGCAGCTACATTGTCTGAGCTTAGATGTGTGAGTAACCCTCATTTCTTACATGGACAAGCAAAAGAAGGGCTATGTAGTGAGGTAAAACCCATGCAGGTAACATAGATATGGGTTTGGTAAAGGTCTATGTAGAAGTAAGTCACATAACATATTCTGGTTGATTTCTGCATACGTAGGAAACATGATGCTTTTAATATAAATTCTAATCTTACTCAATATTCTAGTTCAAGTAAACCACCTTCCCCCAAATCTGCTATCAACACTTTAAACAACTTACTCTTTTATTAAGTTATCAAAACCCTGGTTTGTATGCACTTAACTGGGAATGTCTGCCACCTTCTGCCAGACTTGATTATGCACATATGTATCTATTATTATAACTGCCTGCTTAGAAAAGAATAACTTATTATTATTTAATTATTCTATATAAACCAACAGGGCTTTTCCCAAGTAACTATTTGTTTAAAAAGAATGAGACCAGCACACTATTTTGTCATGCTTCTAACTGTGAACATACAAATACATTACTGTATTGAAACTTTCTTTGGTAAGGAGTTTCCCTGGCTTGGAGGTATGTGTCTGTATCTCTGTTTTGTTATTAAGGAACAATTCTGGGAGAAGTAAATACACACTTACTTAGCCAAGGTCAAACAGCAGGTCATGTTTGTAGATGGACTTCAAATCTTCATCTCTTTATACATCCTATGATCTGGATACACTGTATTATAATCTAAAGTGGTTTTGGTGCCTGTGAAAGTTGTGCAATTGTGGCCACTTACAAGCCAGACCTCACTCTTGCTGTGGCACTCAGTTTAGATATCAGAGAAGAAGGGGTGTGTGTGGGGGGGCCACATTCCTGGTTCTAATCTCCTCTTAGCTCTTTCGGTCGGGGAGTGGGGGAACGTGGGTAGGTACTAAGTGGGGAATATGGAGGTTGGGACTTTGTGAACTTGTAGCCTTTTATGGACATTATTTTAGCCCCTTATGAAAAAGGACCCTCAGATATTTTAAGCCAACAGATGCCTAAGAGCCACCTTCTCCATCTGCTTCTGGTTGCCACTCAAAAAAAAAAAAAAAAAAAAAAACCCTGAATTCCCCAAACTTCATTAGCACACATTATTTTTCAGCAGGAAGAATGTCTGGTTTTGACGATACACCCATGAAGGATATTAATTTCTGCTAGAACCCAAGTAGAGGTATTGTCACAGGGTAAACCTCTGAAAATAGCCTGTCTTGCAGACCACCTGGGAGACATCCAGAGACGGCCAGGAGAATGGGAGCTGCCGAGATCCCTAAGGTGGGCTGGCATTCAGAGGCCACTTAATTGGAGACTTCTCATCTTCCTCTGTGTTTATGCAATCATGCAGGTAGCTGGAATTTGGATACATCTGAGAAAGACCATAGTGTCTAAAGCGGCTTCAGAGCCATCTGCTCAGATCAATGCAAAAAATAAAATGCTATGGTCAGCAGGCTTTGTTTTGCACCAGAAACAGAAAGGAAACTGAGGCAAAGTGCAGCCTCCGCTGATAGTAGTGGCAGTGGGGGCTGGGTCATAAAAAGGCACAGAATCCAGGTCTGTTTATTATCCCAGCCTCTGCAAAGTAACTTTTGTGGTTTTTGAGTGTTCTGAAAGTCAGTGGAAGACAGAAATGTAGCCAAATGTGGCAAGCCCCTGGCCAAAGAAATGCCCCAACCACTGAAATAGTTTTCGCTTCTACTTGGGTTCTGGCACCGTTTTTCCAGCAGGGGCCTATGTAAGCATGATCCTAGCTCGAAATAGTCTTTAAATATGTAGCTATTTAACAAAGAAAGATAAAGCGTGGTCTGGGGGTGGGGTGGGGTGAGGTGGGGTGGCGGGAAGGGAGTAGGTGAGTGGATAAAACCTCTGTGCGGTCCGGAACTTTGAAAAGATTATTGTTTAACAGGGAGAGAGCCTGATATTATGATCTATTGCAAGTTCCAAAGTTTTCTTTAGTTGTGTGAGTGACTAGGACGAGATGAGGTGTTGTGGTGTTTTTCTAATTTGTTTTTCTTATTGGTCCGGTTACTAGTGTTTCACAGTCTGTCAGACCATATGGATGAATGGAGCTTAGCATCGTAAAACTGTCACCCAAGGAAGGTTTTTGAAGCCTGTGATTTGCATCAGTTTTAAAAGCAGTGGTTAGAGGTGTTGGGTGGGGGTGGGTGGGAAAAGAGGAGCAGGCGGTGTTGGGAATTTCTAGGTTGTGTTTGTGAATAGTAGTGGTGTGGGGGATGGGAAGGGAAGAGAGAAGCCTTGAGAAGGTTAAGAGTTAGGGGCTATGTTTGGAAGCAGGGAGGGGAGGGGGTATTAGACTCAGAGTGCCTAATAATGGGGTTCAAATAGCCCACAGTGAGTCCTCCGCCATCCTGGTCTTGGATAGGAGTCTGGGAAACAATGATGACACATGTCTAATCCCCCTTTTGCCCCCTCTCCTCCCCCGCTGAATCCAGAGACTGTGGTCATCTCAGGTTGCTGTGAAATGAGCATGTTTTTGTCGTTATTCACTTTGAAAACCTGCTGTGTATGAATTGCCACAGGAAGCTCCACCAGAAGTTTTCGCATCTCCAACCTTCCACCTGCCATCATTGTGGCCCTATCTCGAACTGTGTCCCTCTTCCATGTTCATTTCTCACCACTTGCTAGTCTTGGTAGCTGGGATGACTTCAGAGTTATAGAGGAGAAAAAGCTCTGAGAGAGAAATCCAGAGCCTTGAGCACCTGCTCCCAGTTGTGCCACCAACCCACTACTGAATCTTGGACACAGAGCTTCTCTGAGCTGCAAATCCCTTATCTTTAAGATGAGGGTGATGCACCTCGATTGCCCAAATTCCTTTCCGTTCAAAAGCTTGGTGGCTCTTACTATGGTCGATTAGGATGGGGTGGGGGGAGCCGTTAGGGGCCAAAGTTCAAATTCTTTCTTATTTTTAAAGTGTTTCTAAAGGGGATTTGTTAAGACTGGGGGACTCTTTGTTAGTTTCATCTGCTCGGGTCCAGTCCTGCCCCGTCATGCTACCAGTTGGGGTTCTAACTGGGATGGCACTCCTTTCCCTTCTCAGGGCCTAAGGCTGAGGACCAGGTGGTGGGCCATTTAGAACATGGGCTTTCCTCCTGATTCTCCTTTGTGAACACTTTTCTTCTCATTAGCACCCCAACCAGAGGATAGAGAGAAGAAAGAGAAGTGGGAAGACTATCTGGCCTATTTTGCTGTTTATTAGCACTCTGATAAAGTTTTTCTTTGTGGAAAAGACTGGAATTACTGAGAACACCTGTCTCCCTCCCCCTCTTCTTTTCTTTAAATGTGTGGAGGGAGGGGGGAAGCAAGCAAAAGATTTTTCTCCTTTGGATTTCATTTATCCAAAATCTCCCTGGACCTACCCCCCTCCTTCCCTATAGCACCCATCCCATTAACATGGAAATAAAAGTGCTTACTTCACTTCCATTTGGGCAGCTGCAGATACCTGTCTGTTTAGTGAGCTGAAGCAGGTGGACCTGTACTGATGTCTCACTGTGCTTCCTCTAGTGGACCCTGTGTAACACTACTGAGGGAATAGAGGTGACTAGCAGCCATACAGAGGTGGGCTGTATCCTGGTAGGTATTAGCAGTTATCTAAACTGGAATTCACTGCCTCTCCTCCTTCTCCTCTAGTGACATGCTTCCAGAATATCCCAGATTCCTCTGGGGGTGTTATTATCAGGCTTTCCTTTGGTTGAAAACTCCCTTGGTAATTTTCTAAAAGCCTAAAAGAGGAAGAGGGGGTTGCAAAATCCATCAGAGAATTCATAGAAGCCCAAATTGTGATTCTCAGGCAAAATAAAAGAGAAATCAAAATGGTTACCCTGACCTGCAGCAGACAGAGTCAGCCCCTTAATTTTTTTCTCATTGTGGTAAAATATACATAACGTGTATATTTAACATTTGTAACGTGTAAATGGGCCATTGTAGTCATTCTAAAGTGTACAATTCAGTGGCATTAAGTACATTCATAATGTTGTGCAACCACTGATAGAATCCCTCTCCAGAATTTTTCTATCAGCCCAAGCAGAAACTCTGTACCTGTTAAACAATAACTCCCCACCTCCCCCACCCCCCAGTCCCTGGTAACAGCCATTCTGCTTTCTGTCTTTATGAATTGCCTCTTCTAAGCACCACATGTAAGTGGAATCACAATATTTGTCCTTCTGTGATGGTTTATTTCACTTACCATCATGTCCTCAAGGTTCATCTATGTTGTAGCATGTGCCACAATTTCCTTCCTTTTTTAAAAGATTTATTTATTTATTTTAGAGAGAGCGATAGAGAGCACATGCGAGTGTGAAAGGGGGGAGGGGCAGAGGGAGAGGGAGAGAGAAACTTAAGCAGACTCTGCACTTAGCAGGGAGCCTGAAGTGGGGCTCCATCTCACAACCCTGAGATCAGGACCTGAGCTGAAACTGAGATGCTTAACCAACTGTGCCACCCAGGTGCCCCAAGAATTTCCTTCCTTTTAACGGCTGAATAGTGTTCCATTGTACGTACATACCACATTTTGTTAATCTACTCACCTGATGAGGGACACTTGGCTTACTTCCATCTCTTAGCTATTGTGAGTAATGCTGTTATGAAGATGGGTGTATAGGTAGCTGAGGGCCTGCTTTCAATTCTCTTGGGTATATGCCTAGAGCCCTTAATTTTTAGACTCTTTAAAATTCAGGGACTACATTTCTAAATAGTAGAGGCAACCCCCACCTTATAAACTTAGGGGAAAATACTAATAGTATCATAAAATGCAACCTCCTTCTCCCCTCTCCCCTATAGGAATACCATTATTTGTTGAGGGGTAAATCCTTTGAGAACCCAAAGACTCTCTTTTTTAATCCCCAGCCAGGCAGATTGCCTTCCCCTTGGCTCCACCCCCTCTGGAGGGCATGTGGGGTGTCAGGGTTTGGGTTTGGGGAGGCTCCAGGAGCTGTAGCAGTAGTTACCTGGTGAGTCTTGGAGTGAAGGTTTTGTTTGTTTCCTGGGCAGGGTGGAAGTTTCATTTGGCAACAGGGGGTGAGGGAGCACGGGGAGGATGGGACAGCTTTAAAAGGCAAGAGTTAGTAAATCAGATCTATCGGCTTCCTCAGTGAGAAGAGCTTGGGAGGTCTCCTTTCTCCTCCCTTCCCCCCACACCCAGCCCTGCTTGGCCCCCAAGGTGTCTGAATGAAATAATGGATGTGAAAACATTTCCAAAGGTGTAAAGTGTACATGGGAGGTGTTACTAGGAGAACGGCACAGTTTCAGGTAGCTGACTGAGGCCTTCTCAGAGTCAACCATACCTCATATGTTAAACATTGTTTTAATACATTAAAACTCAAATAAATGAAATGAGTATGGCCTTACACATCAAGCCTAATCATTGTTTCTCAGGAAATGCAAAGCCTCACTCATCCAGCTGTGTGTAAATAGCCTTAAGATCTCATTGGGATTTTCCCCATTGTCTGGGTTTGAAATAGGTGAGAATATGAGCTCAGGGGAAGCCCTCGTTTCATTTCCCATTGTCAGCTCTGAACTGAGTCAGCCGCAAAATCAGAGGAAACAGAAGCTCGGAGGGCAGAAGGGAGAGCTTTCCTGGAACTTGGGCTTCAGTCATCTGGCAGTCCCTGACTCCTATCAAGACGACTTTAAGGAAGAGAGGAAGAGAGAAGCGGTGGAGGTGGGGCTGGAGCTTCAGTCTGCTGGTCAATGAGGAGGGTGTGCTATTGACACAGGAGATCAGCTGCCTGAATTGATTCTTTATATAAAAGTAGCCTATGGAGCGCATTGTGGCGGGGGTCAAAATTCTAGAGAGTTCCATCTTGATCGCCAGCCTTCACATTCAAGCTTGCTGCAACACCACAACATTCTTTTACTTTGTGAAAGCAAATTGAGTAAAAAATGTCATCTGGGCCCCCATTATCCTCAACTAACAACTCTTTACATGTCTTTGTTTGCTGCCAGTTGGTCTCAGGGAGAACTGTCTCATGCTCTTTGGGGCTTTCTTCATCCTGTCCTGGCCAACACCGATGGCCAGCCTGCCCCTCAGAACTCAGAACTCAGAACTCAGCAGCAGAGTAGCCTCCCTCCCTGCATCTAGGACCTTCGCCTCCAAGGAAGTCCTCCAGGCTGTCTGTTTCTCCTTCCAGACACTGGTTCTTTGGCAGGGCAAAGTAAGTGCTTGTAAGCCAGGAGGCTGACTGCTCCGCTAGGCTTCTCCTAGGGAAACCACTGTGGGTTGGGGGGTGGGGAGGGGAAATGAAATGTGTTGCTGGGGATGGGGGAGGGCAGGGTGGATGGGGTAGTGGGAGTGGAGAGAATATATTCTCTCCTGCTAATTATTTTCCCTGAGGACTTAGCCAATGCAGAACCATCTATTATCGTGGGAGAGCTCTATGGTGGTTCTGCCTGTGATGAATGCTAAGTGGAAACAAGCAAGAAAAATTAACAGGCGGCTGCTTCTGTCCACCTAATTAAAATGCATATCCAAATGCATAATTCCTTATGTTTCCCCATGCACACACTCCCCTTCCAATCCCAATTCTATGGAGGAGAAAAAACACTTTCCCCCAATCATTTCTCTTGATTATATTTCCATCAAGGAAGAGCCGGAGGGTTCCCCTAGAATAGAGAAGGGCTGTTCTTGTAACACTTTGAAAATCGCTTGTTTTTTACTTAGATTGAGCCCGAAAATTCTGAACTGTTTTTTGTTTAAAATGAAAAACAAAAACTTTATCGGACTGCAGAAAAAAAGGGGGAAGGGAGGATATAGAGAAAGAAAGGGGAGGAGAAAAGAGAGAAAGCAAGCAAGAAAAAAAAGTTCCCACCATTTTTGCTGACGTTTTTGTTTTGTGCTAAAAGTCTGTTTTGTCTGTTTTTGTTTGTTTGTTTGTTTTTTGGTGCTAAAAGTCAGCGATGAGAATTTTTAAGGTCTTTCCTATCTGCCCTCTCTCTGTTCCTTTCCCTGACTTCGCACTACCTCCCTCAGCCGCCCTAGACAAATGTGTCACCCAGGGTTTTGTAGAGAGACCGGAGAAGATGCAGCTATCTGTGCAGATCAGGTAGAGAGAGAGAGAAAAAAAAAAAAAAAAAGCGAAAGTCTCTGCATTTGGGGCAAGATCAGAGATACTTGACATCGCAGTTCCGAGTATGTTTTGAATCAAACAAACAGTACCTCTTCATCTATTATCGTCTTCCCTCTTTGTTCGCTGATCGTTTTTTCCCCATCGGAGCACAACTTTATTCAGTGGCCATAAAATATTTAATAGACACGAAACTTGTAAGTTGCTGGGTTCAATTTGACGTCACTGCTGTTTCTGCAGCAGCCCCCCTCCCCGGCCGGTAACGCGCCCACCCAGCCCCTTGACTGCCCTCCACAGCAGCCCCAGCTGTTGATTTATCAGGGCCGGCTGGCTCAGCAGTGCTGGAGATTGCTTTTAATTAACTCTCTTCATTTTTCCCAATCTTCAGGGAGCAGCAGCCCTTTAATGATTTTAATATTTTATCGGGATTTATACCGCCTTATTTGTTGTCTGACTTCTGCATTTGTTCTTCCTGAACCGCTTCTAGAGCGATGTAATTTCTTTGCCCCTTCCCACAGCCCCCAAGACCTTCCTGGAGAAGAGATGGACGGGTTCTAAGAAGGCCCTGTCTACCCAAGTTTTCTTGGCCTCTGTGATGGTTTGGGTGAGAGCCTTTGTCTTCAGAATCCCAGGCTCATCTGACTCAGCTGCAGGAATTTCTGAGCTTTCCATAAAAAAAAAAATAAATAAATCAGAATTTAAGAAAGTAAGATCTCTTTGCCTCTTTCAGGCTTGCTGCCCCTGGAAGGGAGGAAGCGGCCTGCCCGCCCCCCCCCCCCCCCCCCCCCGACCCCGAGTTGGATAAAAGCTGCTTCCTGGGTCCCCAGTTAGCTGCAGGTGGAGGTCTGGTGATGCCTTTAGGGGAGTGCTGGATGGAGGGGCAAGTCAGATCTTTGCCACTTAATGTGGCTTTAGATACGGCTGGGAAGAGTATGTGTGGTCTGGTCTGGAAGAGCACGTGCAGAGGCTCCAGTTGCCTTCTCTACTCAGGCTGCCTTCTCCCTCAACCCTCAGTTCCGTGTTCCTGTGCCTATTTCCCAATGTGCGGGCAGGTGGATTGGGGGGAACACACCATCACTCCCACACCTTCCCAGCTCTGCCCTCCAGCCTCCTTTTGGCTGCAAAGTCAACACCTTTCCCTAGCATCCCAGAGGGACCTGGCAGACAGACTTGGAGTGGGGGCTCTTTTCAGCACCAGCTTATCCGCAAAATGCCTTTTTGGTATCTCGGTTTGGTGTTGTGTCTTCGGGGTTACCTGTTGCTAGGCAACTGCCAACTAAAGTTTGAGCCTGATCTGGGGATTGCGGTGAATTGCCCTGGGTGACTCGTATTCACATTTAGGGACCTGGCTTTGCAATCCTAGCTCTGGGAGTGGGAGGCCGGGAAGATGTATTTCCACGTGTCTTTACGGAAAGAGGTATTGGTTTTTAAAATCTAGCCCAGTGCCTGGCACACAGTCAGTACACACGGATGTTTGTGTTGGTGATGAGAATGGTGATTTCTTCTCATCTCCTTGCCCTCATTCTTTTAGCTCTGCTCCTTCTGAAAACCTAGGACATGTTAGAGACCAAACTCTATGTGGGATGCAGAGACAGAAAACCATGGCTTCCTCTCCATGCTGTGGTGTTCAGGCTACTCAATATCCTATGGAATATTTCTTCCTCACCTTTTCTTGGCAACTGTAGACCCTTTTGAGAATCCTGTGAAAGTGGTGGATTGTCTTCCCAGAAAAAAGGCATATAGATGTGAGCATCTGCATATGGGGTCCACGGACCTTGAAGAGCCCATCCGTGCATGCCCTAGAGGTCCACAGGCTCCAGGTTAAGGACCTCAGAATGTGGGGTGTGGGTGAACTTTTGATCCTAAAACATTAATGCTTCTATATCCCTGCTCAGAGGGACCGTGCCCCCCATCCTCCGCTGTAGTCCTACCAAACCTCTGTGGCTCCTCCAGCCCCACCCTGCCCCAGGCACCCTCGATGAGCACCTACCTGCTTAACTTCTAGGCACTTCGGAGGCCCCCCTTTCTCCAGTGAAGTCCTTGTGGACCCTCAGGTAGAATCGGCCACACCTGCCTCAGCCCTATTGTCCCAAGCATACTCTTCATTCTTGGCCACTGAACTACTTAACTCTGGTTAGTTGGAATAAGGCCCTGGAAGGCAGGTTACTTGTGCCTGTCTACTCCCAGGATCTAGCATAGCAGGCATTGAATAACTACATGTGGAATATCTGAGCAAATGCAGTCTGCAAGCAGACATACTGCTCTTTCTACCTAATTTGCTTCCAGCCCTTTAGGGTTGACATGTTTCCCGTTCTCTCTCTTGACTGCAGGAGTTTGGAAAAGGCAGCAGAATTCCTTTCTCCAAATTCTTCAATCTCAGGAGTTGAGAAACAGGCACCAGCTTGACCTTGCTTGCATGTGGCATGTTTGGCTATGATGAATGTTGGAGTCATTGGTTCTAGCCCTTTGTTTCTTCACCAGTTCATTTTGTGGAGCTAAGACTAGCTTTGGTCTTGGGAAGCCAAGACAAGTCTTCTCACTTTGCTCTCCTTCAGGGATGAAGTAAGTAACCAAACTCTGTGAACAGCCACTGATAAATCAGCCACATTTTTCTTGAGCGTCTACAATGTGCTCCACTATGTATGTATGGGATTTCCTGTAGCCTTATTTATGCCTGAGGACTTTTATGAGTTTTTAAGAGGGAGGAGACCAGAAGATGAGAATACGATAATGGTTTACCCCAATGCTGGGACCTGTCCTATTGACTTTTGGAGATAACGATGGCCCAGTCACTGGTTTCAGATATATATATTCTTTGAAACGATGCCTTTTGTGTACTTTCATAGTACCAACACCTATATGCATATAACTTTCCCTATGACTCATTGTCCCAACTACGTTCAAATGCAGATAAATTCGCTTGACAGTGAAACAAAATATGATGACCTGGAGATCATGTGGGGGCTTTCATTTTTCATATCGAGAGAGAGAAAAATATCACTGTAACTTTTGTATGTCCTCTTACTGCTTTTCCATGCTCCAAATCATTGCGCGGTGGGGCTGTTTGGGAGAAGGTACCACCCAGGAAAGACCTGGTTCTGGGTCAGGAGTAAGGTGAAGACCAGGGGTGGTGATGGGCTACTTGAGTCAAGTTTTAATTCAGGATTCTGGTCCGCTAGACATCGTTCAGTGCAGAAAGCCAGAGAAAATGCTGATGGTGCACCAAACACAGGTTGCAGGAGCAGAACTGTACGAAAGTGTTTGTCAACTCAGAAAGGTCATACTGCACTAGCACTTTCTCTCAAAGTGACTGTGCCTCAGTCCCAGTGTGTAGCCCTTCAGTGCAGAGGGCTCACACAGGGCTGTCCGGTTCCTGGTGCTCATTTCCTTTCTGGGCAGCCATCCCAGTATAACAGATACTTATACATATTCTGTCCTCATTTTATCTAATTACACACATCTCTGGGGGATGGGAAACAGGTTTGGATCATTCAATTTTAGGTCAGTTATGCACAGGGTGGCTGAGATGAACGCTAATCTATAGAGTTCTGTGAAATTCGGGAAAGTTCCCATAGTTCCCTGGCCCAGAGCACACCAGGGGGCATTGTTTGCCATCGCAGGGGCTGGAGATCCCAGTCAGCATTAGAGGAGGGATGGAGCCTGACTGGTTCGTGAGGCTGAACCTTCTGAGACCAAGCTCGCCCTGGCTATCCTTTGAGCAGTAGGATTCTTGTTTTATTATTAGATGACCTGCCAAACTGAGAGGACCCAATGGTATGGGTCCCTCTTCTGGCCATCATTTGTTCTCACCCATTACCTGCCTGGAATGGGATCAGTTTCCTGAGAAATACAGAACAAAAGATGCTCTGATTGATGGAACAGTCTTTATTATTGCCCCGTGTTGCCTGGAGCTCCTGTCTCCTTTTCGACCCAGATGAACTACTCTGGACAATATAAAAGTTCTGAAACGTCCCCACCTTTCTCCAAGACCCATATTAGGCAGCCTTGGGCCACTTCCTGGCATCTTTCCTTCAGGCTGTATTGTAGCTTTTGAAATTCCCAGGAAAGAAAAGCCCACTGGTTACCCTTTTATTTTTCTTTTGCTTTCTGCTTCTTATTTCATTTCTTGACTCAGACCTAAGTCTCCCCAGCGTTCTCTGAGCCCTAGATAGAGGAATAATCCACTTAATGCCTAATATCAAGGTTTGTATCTCCAGCCTCGGTTTCCTTCTGACCCCTTGTCCCCTTTGTCCTTGCCCTGTTGACATCTGTCTCCTTTTCCTTGTGCATCGCCCCTTGATCAAAAAGCACAGAAGGGGCACAAAAAGAAGGAAAGAGTATTTGCTTTGTCCCCAGGAGGGCACACTCAATCTCGTGCATGTGGGAGTGGGGAGAGGGAAGGAGGAAAAGGTCAAAGCTTGCACACAGCAAACCAGGTGAGAAGAAACACGGTGTGTGGGGTTACACTGCAGTAAATGAGCGGGCCAGCCCCTGAGGGGTCTGTGAAATCGGAAAAGAGAAAGCGTGTCCTGTGGTTGGGGTGTCAGAGAAGGTTTCAGGGAGGAGGTGGCTTTGAGCTGAGTTTGGGAGGACAATGGGATCTGGTCAGGCTCAGAGGAACAGCGGAGGGTGAGGATGGGGAAAGGCAGAAAGGGAAGTGAACAGAGATTTGGGAAGCATTTGAGTAATTCCTTCGAGAATCCCCTTCCTTTCTGGGGGAGGAAAGGCCAGGTGGGAAGGAGTGTGGAGGGGAGCAAATGGATCTGTTTGGCCGGATGGGAGTGGAAAGGTGGTTCATGAACAGAAGGTAAAAATGGGAAAGAGCCTGGCGCCAGGTTGTTCTGAGTGGAGTCCCAGTTTGGCAGCCAATTCCTGGGCATACTTGAACACCTCAGAGGCCAAGAGAGGCTTCAGGGGGAAGCTGGGCTGTCATCCTGTGTCCCCCAACAGGGGGGATTGCCTACCTTCAAAGGCTCCCTCACTAAGGTTGAATGGAATCCTCGTTCTTGGTTTTCTTGGTAATATGTTCTGGGTCCTTTTCAGGGCTCCTCCCAGAGGGGTGGGGTGTAGGGGACACGCTGAGGGGCCTGCACTGGTGTGAGCCCCCCATCCCGTCAGGTATAGGACAGCCCTGGCCCATGCATGGGCAGATTTGCCTAGTAGGGCAGGATTGTAGGGTGAAGCAGTAGATCTAAAAGTTTTTCCCCTTTTCTCATCCTTCAGCCACCATGCCTTTTCTTTCAAAACAACAGCAATAACCCATAAATGGTAAAATAAAATATACAAATCTGGTCAAGGGAGGAAAGCATAAATGCTGACCCTCGTAGCTCAATCAAAGCCTGGTGCCCCGAGGATTAGTTTCATGGTTCAAATCGGCGGGGAGGGGGACTGCCATTCTCTAGGATGATGTTTCCTTCTGGGAGGACTGAGCTGGTTTATCCTGCAGGTAGTGCTTCCTCACAGCCGCCCAGGCACGTGGGCACCCCCGTGACCCATTCAGGTGGCCCACCTACGTGTTGCCCACCCCCTCCTGCAGGAAGGCCCGGGGCCCAGGGAGCTAGCTTTCAGGGGGAGGCTGGGCATCACGTTAGAGTCTTGGGCTCTGGAAGCTCCAACACTCTGTCCCAGGGAGTAGCAGTGTGGCAGGCAGGGGCTATATGGCCTGGAGCTCAGATGCAGGCTTTAGAGCTCTAAGAGTCTGGGTTCAAATCCAAGGTCCCTGACGGTGGGCAGGATTCCTAACCCCTCTGTGTCTCAGTTGTCTCATGTGTAAAGTAGTAATGATAGTGTCTGCCTTCCGAGGGTTGTTGGAAGAATTGAAGAAGTTAATATATGTTAAGTGCTTAGAAGAGTTGGCCCATATTACCCTCTTACTAGATGTTCACAGGGACCCTGTTTTTCTATCCATAAGATGGAAAGATGGACTAGCTGATTTTCCCCCCACATTGTCGTCTTAAGGAAAATGAGATCATAACTAAGAGAGCCTCTGATTTCCTTAGAAGAAAGTTCTAGAACTCTATGGCATTATTATTATTTATTTTTTTACTCTTCTAAGAAATGTGCGAGGAGACTTTGGGAAAGATTTATCTGCGGGATGTTTTGTCCAGGTTTCGATTATTGCCTGCCACATAATTGGTGCCGATAGTGGGTCCTTCTGAGAAAGAACGCGAATGTCACAGATGCAGAAGCACAACACGCGGAAGTGAACGGACTTGGACGTGATTGAACTCCTGGCTCGTGCTTCCACCCACCGCTGCCTCCTCCGAGGGGGAGGAAAGTGCTTCCTTCCCGGATGAGCCTGCCCTTTCCACAGCTAGAAGAGGGCTTGAAAGTCCTTCAGACCGGAGTGGGTGGCGGTTGAGAGTTGGTCTGTGCTCTCGTGCGGGGGTGGGCTCCCTGCTCGTCGGTGGCCCTCCTGTCCCCGCGGGCGTGTGTAAACGTGTTCCTAGCACACGCTTCTGGTTGGCGGTGCTCTGTACTTGACAAGCTGGCATTCCACACTCCCCAGATCTTCCAAACACCAGACCCCTATGTTATTTTTAACTGTCCAAAGTTTTTTCCACGTGGTGTAATTGATGGGATTCGGTAGCCTAGTCAGAGAACCTAAACTTCAGCTCGTTTTGCCTCCCTTGAATGGGCATGTGTCTGATGACCCAGAAGAAAAACCAGCCTGTTTTCTGAATTGACTGTTCTAGATCTTCCCGCCCGCCCTACCCCCCACTCCTCTCTGGGGAAAAGAAGTGTGCACGAAGATAACTTGAGCTCGCCTGTTTTGGTGGCTCCAGATAGGAGGGAGGAAGATCGGTTCTGTCTGTGACCTTCTCCTCCCTGCTCTCTCTGAGTCCCGCTACTGAGGGACAAAGTTACGTGTCCAGAGAGACGACAGGAAGGGCACTGAGGAGGTTGGTCCTCAGTCTTCTCTGGCCTCTTTTCCAGCTCCCATATTCCCTGAGGGATAAGTTACATTCTCATTGCCCTCTGGGGACAGTCCTGGACAGATGCTTTTTTTTTTTTTTTTTAAACCTGAGATCTTGTGGTGTCCGGTGACCACTGTTCTTGTGATAATGGAGAAGATTCTCAGTTGCCCACATCCAGGAGAAAGTGTACCATCTCACTCTGGCCTGTCATGTACATCATGAATTTCTCCAGCTTGTGTCTTGTTTCTCTTTTTCATTCACAAGTCTCTCCAGACCACAGTGCACTTGGCATTTATCTTATAGTAGTAGAACAAATATAATGTACCAGTTATTATGGCCCTGGGTTTACAATGGCAAGCAAAACTGATTTGGGCCCTATCTTTATAGAGCTTATAGTCCAGCTGGGGAGACAGACACTAATCATATAGGTATATAAATAAAAGTTGGATCTGTGTTATGTTGGAAAGGCCTGGAGAGTGTAAGAGAGTATAGCAGGAAATACCAGTCTGGTCTAGTGTGTTGAGGGAAAGTTTCCTTGAAGAGGTGACATTTTATCCCAGGCAGAGGAATGGCACATGCAAAGGTCCTGTGGCATATTGGAGGAACCAGCAAAGGCTGTTGGGGCTGGCGCTCCAGAGAAGGAGGGAAAATAATATGGTAAGAGAGGTCAGAGGGACCAGAACACACAGGCCTTGATGGGAATTTTAGAGATGTGTACTTTTCCCTAAGAACAGTGAGCAGTTGTAGAGGTTTCAAGTTAGGAAGTGGCTTGATCCAATCCACATTCTAAAAATTTCCCCCTGGAAATATAGGGAGATTTAGCGATAGGCCCTGGGAAGGGCAGGACATGTGAGTTCTGGGTAAAATATTGAAAATAGAAATACGGTATGAGCATGTACATGAAGGACAGGGTATTAGCTGGAAAAGGCTGTGACAGTAGAGTTTTCCCTGTACCTGCTTCCCTCCTTCCTGTATTCCCAGTCCCATCTGGCAGTGGAAAGAAACTGCCACCCCATCCCCAACCTTGGAAGTTTTTGAATCTGTGGCTAGATGGATTTTCTTCCCAAGTAGAGTCTGGAGCGGTTTGCCTCCCTCTGCTGTCGCTGCGGCTTGTTCCAAACCGTTCCTTTGGGCTTCTCAAGGTGTGGACTAGCTACATGAGGTGCACCTGAGTGACTGATGGAAAGGTAGGCCGCTGGGCTTTCCCTGAGACCCACTGAACCAGAATCTCAGTGGTGAGGCTGTGCAGTCTGATTCTTCTGCCTTCTAAAGCTTGAGAGCCACCGTCTCTGTAGCCCTGCACCTGCAACAACAAATGTAAGGATGCTTTAACTGTTACAGGGGGACCGAGTGCTTTGGAGGCACAGATGGTCTTCCTTAGGCCTGGCAACAGTACACTGGAGCAGGCAAGGATCTGGGGACGGTAGTATCCTAGCTGACACCATTACAAAGTGATGGAGCCCATGGGAGGAGGGGGGCTCAAAGCTTCATGGCTGCCCCCGAACACCCCACTGTGCCTTTCTTCACACCTCTGTTCTCTAGTGTGCAAGGTGAAAAAGCAGTGCATCCTTACAATTTCCAGATTTTTTTTTTTTTTTAAAGATTCAATAACTTTTTTTGTGTATGTGGGGGGGTTCATGAGATCCATCCAGAAAGTGAGTATCTAGCACATGAAAGGGTGGAATGAGGTGAGTTTATCATTATTTTAACTTTTTTTTTTAGTATGGAAGATAGCAAACCTATATGAAAGTAGACAGAATAGCATAAAGAACCTCCATAAATCCATCACCCAGGTTCAACAGTGATAATGGGCCTGGGGGGTGGGCATTTCAGTGGTTCAGACTTTGCCCTGGGGTGCCCTCATTTTTATGTCCATTGAATGAAATGCCTGATAGGAGAATGGGCAGAAGGATCAGACAAGCTTTTAAAGTACCCCTGCCAAGTAATGACCAGAGAGGGAGAAAGCTCTTTTGACTCAATTTGTCCCTTAACAGTACAGCTCAGAGGCATGGCTGGTGCCTGCAACTGCAGATCTAGGGAATCCATTTGAGAGCACTGGTGGAATCCCTTACTGTCTGGACGTGGAAGCAGAGGCCTGGCAAGTTCTGGGCTGGTGCTCAGGCCTCACACAAATCGTCAAAGCTCAGAACCGGGCTTGGGACCCAGGTCCTGCAGCCCTGCCTCCCTTACCGCGGAGGGTCTCGGCATTTTTTTTCTCATTTGCTTTTTTACTTTTTACTTTTTAAAATTTAGATTTATTTAGCAGCAAACATTATATAAATTTCAGGGGTACAACATAATGATTCAATATTTATATATATTGCAAAGTGATCACCAAAATAAGTCTAATTAACATCACCACACATACTTACAATTTTTTTCTTGTGATGAGGACTTTTTAAATTTTTTAATTTTTAAAAACTTTTTGAAGAGATTATTTATTTGAGAGAGAGTGAGTGAGAGAGAGAGAGAGAGAGAAAAGGAACTAGGGGAGAGAGAAGGAAAAACAGACTCCCCGCTGAGCAGGAAACTGGACGCAGGCCTCGATCCCGGGACCCCGGGACTATGACCTGAGCCAAAGACGGATGCCTAACCTACTGAGCCACCCAGGCGCCCCGAGAGCTTTTTAAAAATATATTTTTAGAAGTTTATTATTTATGTAAGTTATCTTTATGCCCCATGTGGGCCTCGAGCTCACGACCCCAAGATCAATAGTTGCATGCTCTTCCGATTGAGCCAGCCAGGTGCCCCTAAAATCTACCCTCTTAGTAATTTCCAAATGTACCATTGTTAACTATAGTCATTATGCTATACCTTATATCCCCAGGACTTATTTATTTATTTATTTTTAAAAGATTTATTTATTTATTTATTTGAGAGAGAGAGAATGAGAGACAGAGCACAAGAGGGAAGAGGGTCAGAGGGAGAAGCAGACCCCTCGTTGAGCAGGGAGCCCCATGTGAGACTCGATCCTGGGACTCCAGGATCATGACCTGAGCTGAAAGCAGTCGCTTAACCAACTGAGCCACCCAGGCGCCCAGGATTTATTTATTTTATAACTGGAAGTTTGTACCTTTTAAACACCTTCACCCCTTTCACCCTTCCTCTACCCCTGCCTCTGTTCTCTCATTCCACATGTAAGTGAGATCATATAGTATTTGTCTTTCTCTGTCTGACTTCACTTAGCATAATGCCCTTGAGGTCCATCCATGTTGCAAATGGCAGGATTTCCTTCTTTTTTTATGGACAAATAATACTCCATTGTGTGCATATATATACCACATTTTTGTTATCCATTCATCCATTGATAAACACTTAGGTTGTTCCCATGTCTTGGCTATTGTAAATAACGCTGCAATGAACATGGGGGTGCAGATATCTTTTTGAGTTAGTGTTTTCATTTGCTTTGGATAAATACCCAGAAGTGGGATTGCTGGATCATAGGGTAGTTCTATTTTTAATTTTCTGAGGAACCTCCATGCTGTTTTCCATAGTGGCTGCACCAATTTACATTCCCACCAACAGTGTACAGGGGTTCCCTTTTCTCCACACCCTGGCCAACACTTGTTCACTCTTGTCTTTTTGATAATAGCCATTCTAACAGGCGTGAGGTGGTAGCTCATTGTGCTCTAGTGTTTGTTTTTGTTTTTGGCTCTGATGTTTTCCAGCACGAAGCCACGGGAGACAGAAGCCCTATGAAAAGCTGTCCGGAGTCCCAGTGGTTGAAATACCAGTGTTTGGCCACCTCAACCTTTGCTTCCTCTTTGTGAAAAAGACCTTTGGTATAGCCCAGCAGTCCCCCAGTCTGGTTAGAAAAGCTATAAAATGAGTACTGATGAAAGCGAGGTGGACTGCATGTGTATTCTCCCTTAGCTCTGCCTGTCCTAATAGTCTAGAAGCTCTAAGGCAAAATATGACGGGATAGTGGGAGCCATAGACTTTCAGGGAAGGAAGAAATCAATTTCACCAGCCAGCTTCATGGAGGAGGCTGGGCTGAAGGGGGGCCTTGATGGATGGGCAGAAGTTAGGGAGCCAAGGAGAGAGAAGCCTTCCCTTTAAGAGGGGAATCAATCTCTTAGCATGGCACATCAACCAGGAATGATTTAGCACCTCCTGAAGTGGAAGCTATGTGCTTCTCACTGAGGGGGATACTAAGAAGCAGAGGATACAATTTCTGTTCTCCAGGAACTTTCTATCTAGCTGAGGGACAAGACGCATGTTGAATATTAATGTAAGTTGAAGACCCTAAGACTCTAAGATGCAAGTTGACTTTTAAGTTAAGCCTAAAGAAGAGTGCACTGGAAACCAAGAGATGCCCCCCAAAGCAGAACATAGTAGCTATGTTAACGGCCGTGGACCCAGTGTCTTGTGTGTGCGGCCCGTGTGCTGGTCGCTACGGTAACCGCATCATCACAAAGCAGGCTTTTTAAAAAAGTAATGCTTATACTAGTTCCAGAGACCATCTCTTTTTTTAATTTTTTAAAATTTTTTTAATTTTTTAAAAGATTTTATTTATTTATTTGAGAGAGAGAATGAGATAGAGAGAGAGCATGAGAGGGGGAAGGGTCAGAGGGAGAAGCAGACTCCCCACCGAGCAGGGAGCCCGATGCGGGACTCGATCCCGGGACTCCAGGATCATGACCTGAGCCGAAGGCAGTCGCTTAACCGACTGAGCCACCCAGGCGCCCCCAGTGACCATCTCTTAAACACCCGTACTCTGCTCAGCCCTGTGCCGGGTGCTTTACACACAGTAACCCATTCGATTCTCCTGGGAAGCGGATAATATTAACTATTTTATAGAAGAGAAAACTCTAAAGAGTTTAAGCAACTTGCCTAAGACGCCGAGGCACGGACCTGGGTCTGTACATGCAAACAAGGTTGGGTTCAAAAAAAGAACTGCAGCCGGACTGGGTAGTTGGGAGAGAGGAGGCCAGAGCGGTAGTGAAGCCCCCGCTTATAAGCGTCAGTGTGAAAACTTTGGCGCCGAGCCTGTAGGGGCTGGGGAGATATTTAAGGTATGGCGGGATGGATGTTGAGGGCGATTAATTTGCAGGATGGCTTGAGAGGGGAGGCTGTGGCAGGAACACAGACAGAAGTGACTGGAGTCTATGGGGGGGGGGTGGCGGCGGCAGTCAAAGCAAGTAATGAAAACCCTCACAGCCCATCAAACTTAATTAAAATCAAATAAACACTCCAGCAAACCCATCTCACACAAAGTAGGGGGAGAGATTCCAGATCACTCCTAGGGCATTAATGCTGGTTTCAATATAGCTGCAGGGACATAAAGCTTCATCGATATATAATATCTGTAAAAGATGTGTATGCCCATCGTCGATAGGCTCCCTTATACATTTACAGTTTTGGCCCTCAGCTAGGTCCTCAGTGCCCAATCATAACCTCTTTCCTGAGCCTTTTTCATTTCTCCCCTTCAGCACTTGTTCCAGGATTTTCCATTGACCTGAAAACCCTCTCCATCCTCTCGCTCTGAGCAGATGATTTCACCATAGACTCGTGTGAGAAAGTCGAAGGCACAAAGCGAGGAACTTCCTTGTCACTCCTGCCCTCCACCTCTTTGTGGCAAAAGCCACTTCTTCAGAGGGGCCTCCCCTGACCACCACACTTAAGGCAACACTTAGCCCTGGTGTAGCACCCTCGTATATTTTTCTCATAGTGCAGACAACCATTAGAAATGACGTATCTCTTTATTTTTTCTTTTAAAATTTATTATGGTAAAATATACATAACATAACATTCACCATTTTAACCATTTTTAAGTGTATAGTTCAATGGCATTAATTACATTCACACTCTTGTGCAACCAGAAATGACGTATCTCTTTACCTATTTTTAGTCTGCCTTTCCCCTTGGGATGTAAGTTGTGCGAGAGCGCAGGCCTTGCCTATCTTGGGCACTGCAATATCCGTAGCTCCTAGTACATAGTGAGTGTTCCGGACATGGAAGGGGCTTAAGATAGAAATGAATGAATAAATTCCCATGGGTTCAGCCAGTGCTCGCAGTTCGATCTTCTCTCCTCCCGACTGTCCTGTTGCCTACTCCATTTCTCCTGGGCGTTCCCCTTCAAACTTATATCCTAAATGAATTCTTCTTCTTTCCCTAAAGCTGCTAATTCCCCTCGGGGGTCACTATTATTTAAGCAAAAATCTCAGGGTCATCTTTGGCTCCTTTCTCTTTTCACCTGCACATACTCCTAGTCCCCGAGTTCTGTTGACTTAATCTTGGCAATGTCCCTGGACTCCATCTCCTCCTCCATTTACATAGGCAACATTAGTGCTCCTAGGGACACTGTCAGGAGCCTCCGAATTGGCTTCTCAGCCACAGTCTCTCCCCATGTCAGGCCATCTCTACTCACAGGGAGAGTTTTGCACAGTTCAGTCCTTTATACTGTCAGTGGCTCCTAATGATTATAGAATCCATCCATCCACCCATCCACCCACCCACCCATCCACCCACCCATCCATCCATCCATCCACCCACCCACCTAGCCACCCCATCCATCCATCCATCCATCCATCCATCCATCCATCCATCCACCTATCCATCCATCCATCCATCCATCCACCCACCCACCCCTATCCATCCATCCATCAACCCATCCAACCATCCATCCATCCATCCATCCACCCACCCATCCATCCACCCATCCATCCATCCACCCATCCATCCACTCATCCATCCATCCATCCACCCACCCACCTAGCCATCTCCATCCATCCATCCACCCACCCATCCATCCATCCACCCCCCCATCCATCCATCCATCAACCCATCAACCATCCATCCATCCGTCCATTCATCCATCCATCCATCCATCCATCCATCCATCCATCCATCCATCCGCTATTTACTAAGTGCCAACCTGTGCAGCTCTGTGTGAGGTGCTGGGATAGAGAACTGAGAGCACAATCTTTGCTTTCATATCAATTTTCAATCTTGTAGGTGGGGATAGATATAAATAGCCAAAAATCTTTCAAGTGTTACAGGTGCTTTTGATTCATTCATCAAATATTTATTGAGCTCCCACTACAGTCCATTCCACCATGGGTCCGTGGGCTCAGCCCATTCCACCATGGGTCCATGGCCTCAGCTCAAATCATGCCAGACTATGGACTTCCCACGTCCAGGCCTTTGCTTCTCTGACATTCTCTGCCAGGACTTCCCCTCTGACCCCCATGCCTCTGCCTGACGACCCTTTCCAATGTCCACTCAACCTTCAAGGTCTGAGCCTCCCTCAGGCAGAGCCATTGCACTTTGCTCCCGCTAGCAGAGCACCGTGTAGCATGGTGCCTTCTGGAGAGCTTGTCTGTGCCAGTCCCCTCCACCTGCCAGAGCTCCTCACAGGAAGGAACTGTCTCCAGCACGTTGCACTGTGTGAGACACACAGTAGATGGTTTAATGTACATCCAAAGCAAATTTCATTGGCAAACAACCCATTTTATTACCAGATTACTCTACAGAGACATGTAGGCAGACATATATGCCCTTTTCCTACATTGATAAGTTGCCTTTTTTTTTTTTTTTAAGAGTCCTGCAGTTCCTAATGAAAGCAACAGGGTCATGAAATTAATTTGTCACTCTGGTGCCAGCTTCACTCAGCTGACTCATGGCCTGGGTTGGGATTTTTAAACATGTGTTTCTCATCTATGTGCTTTTCTCTTTTCCTTCTTGGTCATTTCTCTTCCCTTCAGATTTGTGGGTGGTGACTGCCTTTGGATCTGATGGCACCTGAACCTCCTCCTGCATCTTCCAAGCAGGTGCTTTCCAGCTTTGGGCTGAGAAGGGGGCAGGTGGGCCCTGACTTGAGAAGGGTGGGAGGGAGTAAAAATGAAATGAGAGTTCCTTCCTTCTCGAAATTCATTAGATCATATTTGTTTGAGAAAGTCCTGAAATATATATATATATATTGCTATGAACTGAATCATATGTCTTTCCGAGGATTCTGTGATCTTCCCTCCATGATGGAGAAATAAGAATATTTCCAGGTGCCCTGAGATTGATTTGTTAATTCAAGTATTTATGGAGCACCCACCGCTATTCTGATGGACATAAAGGAGTGAATAAAATGGGTGAAATCCTTGCCTTCCTGGAGCTTATATTCTAGTGGGGCAGACAGATGATGACCTAAGTAAATAAATAAATGAGATGGTAATAACGTATGAAGGCAACGAAAGCAGGGAGTTGAGACAGGGAGTGCCGGGGGAGGACAGTTTAAAATAAGGTGGCTATGGATTACCTCCCTGAAAAGTGTCTTTGGGGGTCATCTGGGAGAAGCAGATTCAAGACAGAGGGAACAGCAAGGCCAAGGTCCTGAGGTAGAAGCATGGCTGATGTTTTGAAGAGCAGCAAGAAGGCCCATGTGGCTGGAGCAGGATGAGAGAGAGGGAGAGTAGTAGGAGAACTTGGGCTTATCTTTGGCATTGGGAGCCCACTGGAAGATTTTTACAGTGTCACTCTGGTTGCTGAGTTGAGAGTATATGGAGGAAAGCAGGGGCCAAATAGGGAGACCAGTAAGGAGGCAGTGGGTGGGAGCAGGGTGGAAATTGTAAAGGTTGTGAGAAGTGGCTGGATTTTGAATACATTTCATACATAGGGACAACAGCATTTGCAAAGGAATTGGAAGTGAGGTCTGACAACAAGAGAGGTGTCATGGGTGACTCCAAGGTTTTTGGCTCAGGCAAGTGGAAGAATTGGATTGTTAAGATGGTGAGGACCATGGGGGCAGTGGTTGTGTGTGGGCTCAGCTTTGCCCTTGGTAGGCTTGAGATGGTGATTTGACATCTAGCTGGAGATGTCCAGTAGGCCGGGGCCTTACTGGGCCTGCCCCTGTTGGACCTCCACCCAGGGAGGAGATTAGGAAACATTCCAGTGGGTCTTGTTGGGACATGGTTGGCAAACTGGTTGATCCAAAGGCACAGGGAACTATCTCTGGGCATGTGCCATTGAACTTAAAAATAACAATTAAAAAAAAAACATTTAAAAAAGCATAGTGGGATTTAATTCAAAAAATATTTACTAGCATCAACTAGGTGCTGAGGATATAACACAGGAGTGTATAACACAAGGACTGAAATGGGTTTTGCCTCTTGCAGCTTATAGGCAATGGAGAAAAGTGTGCAAAGCATGCATTTTTATTAGAACAATGGTAAATCCACAACTAATATGAGAATAGGCCCTATATCTTGATGAATAAATTAAAATCTTTACTCATGACACTCTATTTCCATTATTGTGATAAAGCAAGAAAATTTGAAAATGTTTTTTCCAAATGGAACATTTTTTGCAGAGAAATTTGATTTGGAAGTCCTTGTGACCACGTGCAGGTAGAAGTGAGCGCTGAACAATGCTAAACGCTTTCCCATGACTTAGCATTTACATAGGAGGCCTGTGGTTATAGAGATTATAGAAGTCATCCCCGGCAGGGAACTTTTGTTTTTAAAAACTGCTATCATCATGCCAGCCATTAAAATTTTACTTAGTTTAACCTCAAAAATGGATGAGAAGCAGCAAAGGTGACAAAAATTCTGATATGAATATGACACCCGTGTGCCTGGTCCCTATTGTCTGCTACCATTTACTTACCTGGTGGTCTTCATCATTTCGGTCTTTGTGTTGCATGAACTGGGGATTGGATTAAGGTAGGGAGTTGGGTGGTATTCTCTCTCTTGGCATCAGATCATGTCTTTCCTTATTTTGGACAAGATCCCAGGTGACTCAGGGATGTCTTGGGCAATATAGCCCTGACCCTACGTCTTAGAGGTTTGGGGAGATGACATCTAGAGTAGCTCCTTGTCTAGCATGAAAACTGTGAAGGTGACAATTTTGTCTTGTTCACCAGTGATCCCCAGCATATGACTCAGTGCCTGGCACAAAGTAAGTGATTGACAAATATTTGTTGAATGAATAAATGAAAACTGCCTCCCACCCCGCTACCGGTCAAGCTGTTCTGTCTCTAGAGCAAACAGAGTCTGAGAGTAGCTGACTTTGAACAGAGGTGTGTGGGAGTATAGTTCAGGCCCATACCCTCTGTCCCCTGGGCAAGGGTAAGGTCAGATAGAGTGGCCTGGGCACCAGAATATACCAACAGACTTGATGGATGATTCCAGAAGGTTTGGGGGAATGGTGTCGGGGTGGAATGAAGCCACAAAGGACAAATGAAGTTAAACTGTCATAGTCAAAGGAAGAGTTAGCCAAAGATGGTGAAATGCTCAGGCAAAAGAGGTTGCCAGCTGGGGGCTTAGTTTATCTTTTGGGAAATACCCTTACCCTCCCACACCAGGGGTTATTTTGAAATAAATCCAAGACATCATTTATTTTATCTGTAAAAACTTTAGTATGTATCTGTAAAAATCAGGATTCTTTTAACAAACATAGTCATCCAAGTTAATAATAATTTCTTAATATTATAAAATATCCAGTTAGTGATTAAATACTTCTCTGTATACACACACACACATACATATATATACACAGACATACATACATATTATTGTTCTAGCAGTATTTGAAAAATGACTTCATTGGTTTTATGGAAATGTGTATTTGTTACTAAAAATTCAAGTAACACAAAAAAGTAAAAAGGTGAGAGCAAAAATGGAGCAAACCCATTAGATGGACTCCATTTCAGATATCTCTCCATGCCTATGTTCACTTGGGAGAACAAATAGAAGATGGGTATAAATACAGTGAGAAGTATTTTAATATTTATATTAAAAAAATGCTAAGTATTATTTTAAAGATTTTATTTATTTATTTGAGAGAGAGAGAGAACACGTGAGCGGGGGGAGGAACAGATGGGGAGGGAGAAGGGGGGGAAAGAATCTCAAGCAGACTCTGCACTGAGCGCAGAGCCCAATGTGGGCCTTGATCTCAGGACACTGTGATCACTACCTGAGCAGAAACCAAGAGCCGGTCGCTCAACCCACTGAGCCAGCCAGGCGCCCTGCTAAGTATTATTTTAGAGCTGAAAGGGCTCCTAAGGCTTTTGCATAAGGCAGGGCCGGACCGCAGAGCCCCGGAGGGCCGGGCTGTGCCTCAGTTGTGTTTATTTATTTATTTTATTAATTTTTTTTTTAAAGATTTTTTAAAATTTATTTATCTGAGAGAGAGAATGGGAGACAGAGAGCATGAGGGGGGAGGATCAGAGGGAGAAGCAGACTCCCCGCTGAGCAGGGAGCCCGATGCGGGACTCGATCCCAGGACTCCAGGATCATGACCTGAGCCGAAGGCAGTCGCTTAACCAACTGAGCCACCCAGGCGCCCCCTCAGCTGTGTTTAGAAACCCGCCTCCCCCATCATCGAGCCCGGCACCCAGGTGGCCCATTACTGTGATCTGAATGCAAGGGGTGCTTAAGAAACCCCTCGGCCCTCTTGTGGAACTGGATGGCGCGCGAGGTGAAATCACCTGCTAAGATCCGACCGACAGCTAGCGAGGGCACAGGGGGGCGGGGAGCCCTGGTTCCTGGCTCTTCCTCCAGCCCGGGGTGGAGCTGGGTAGCAGTGGGGTGCAGGGCACCAGCGTGGAGTCAGACACCCCTGGGCTGGACTCTGCTCTGAATCTTTTCCCATGACTTCGCAGCTGAGTGACGTCTCTCGGCCGCACCGCGTACCCACGTCAGAGGGCTGGTGTGAAGTCAGTGAGATAATGCTTGAAAGCTTCGGGCACAGTTCCTGGCCTGTAGCAGGTGCCACATCAACGTTGACTGTGATTGTTACCGTTGCGTGCAGTCACGGCTGCCGCGGTAGTAACAGTATCATTCTTACTCCGCTGGAAATGTCAGCTGGAACTCAAAGAAAGTGCAGCCCTCCCCCTCTTCCCTTCCGCTGCCACTCAGGTTCAGGGGGGAACCCAGCTTATAATTTTGACTTTTGCTTTATTCCTGCCAATGGGAAGAAAAGATTACTGCGTGTGGGAATCCTTTTCCTGGATTACGTCAGCTTCTGGCTGGCCATTTACGTTTAGGGGTCAAGGTTCATGTGTCTTCTGTCTATGCGTAGTTCAGCGGTGCTGCCTTAAGGAGAGCTTTGCGAAGAAGTATTCTAAGCTCTTCAAATAGAAATCCCGGGCAAAGGGCTGGGTGCAAGAAGTCTGGCCTTCGGCCTTCGGTCTGCTGAGTTAGCAGCTCTTCCAGGGCCCTCCTCCAGGCCCTGGGTCTGTCGGGTCACTAATGGAATCTGCTGGAAGCAAATTAACTCATGGGGGAAAAAAAGGGCTAACAAATCACTCCGACTGTTGGTGTCTGCCCCAGGATGGCTGGCACTTCCCTGCCCGCTCCTAAGTCTTCACCCCACATTTCATACCTCTCTTGGGGAGCCTACCACTTTCTCTTGCATGTCTCCGGAGAGGCCTAGAGGCTGCTCTGGACTCTCAGCCCCTGACAGCAGAGCTGTGGCCTGTGCACATTGGAGGGCCGTCTCTGCGGCCCAGCATGCCCTCCTGTGTGCAAGGCCTGTGAGCTAGCTCCATGCATTAGTCACACTTCTGGGCTTGGGTTGGCTTAACCGTTTGCTCCAAGTCGAGGCTGGGGAAAGGGGAGGGGGGCAGGTAGGGGGGAAAACAGCTATGCTCTTAAGCCTGGGCCTGGTCTCTTCTTCCCTGGCCAAATATGTGCTCTTTTAAAAATATGATCCCCCATGGTGTGGGATCCAGGCTCCACATGGGTCTGCCCTGTCCCCCTGCATTTCTCAAATGCAGCTTCCCTCCCTAGCCCCCTGCAGAGTTTGGGGGTCTTCACGAAGCAGGCTGCAAGTGCCAGGCCAGCACTGTGACCTTCTTCCTCTTTCCTCAGCCCTCTTGGCTCTCCCAAAGTTGCCTCATGGATTCCTGAGTAAATTGAGGGTGTTCTGGGATGTGTGTGTGTGTGTCCTGCTGGCGGTAAGAGGAGTGATAACAGAAGAGGGAAGGAAAGATGCTCTCCTTCTGCCTCAGAGAGGGGGAGTCCGGGGGGCGGGGAGGGTTTCGTGGGGCCGGAGAACCACCGGCAGCATCCTCTGGGGCCCGCAGAAGAGAATCTGAGTAATGGAGTGGGGGTGTAGTGGTAGCTGATGATGTGTCTGGGACGGGAGGAGCACAGACAGCCTCTCCCCCTGCCATAGGCGGAGAACGTTGAGAGACTCATGCCATGCGTGAAGCCGTCATGTTGAGATGAGCCATGTGAAGACCCAAAGAATAGGCCAGGCCCTAGAAGACACTCATGACCCACTTGTTTCTGTCTTCCTTTCAATTCACCCAGCTCTCCGCTAGCAGCGGATGATCTAGATTCTAGAACATAAGTTGCCTGACATTCCCTGCCTAAGAATAGAAATTACACCCGAGTACTGGTATCATGATTTGGGGCTTCTGCTGATCACTCATGTCTTAAACCATTAAAACCCCCTGAGGTATGATGTCCCTGCAGACAGCACCCAGGGGCTCAGTCCTAGCTGCTGTCTTCTCTCTTTGCCCAGGGACCTAGGGTGACGCATGTGTGCTCTGGACCACATTGACACCTGGGTTAGATAGAGTCCTTTGCCTTCCCTACCCATGCCTTGGCCAGGGGGACTCTGAGAGTGTCTTAGTTAAAAGGCTCCCTGTGAACTAAGCTGTGTAGAAGCAGGGTGAGCCCAAGGAGAAGGTTCCGGGCTGATCTCCCAGGTGGCCAAATCTTGAAGGCACCACCTAGAGAGGTCTTCACAGGTCAATATCACTGGAATGCATTTCAACGTGTTGAACTGGACTGTGCTTCTACAAACCACGCTGCCCTGGTCAGCTCACCAGTCTGTGCCTCAGTTGCTTCTTCTGTAAAATGGGGCTAATAATAATGATGTGTTATCTCTAACCAGGGGCGATGAGGAGATGGCATGTGTGAAATCTCTTTAGAAAGAAGGCAAAGGGTGGGCTCTCAGTTCTTGCTTCTGGCATTTGTGTTATTATTATTATTATTATTATTACTTTTGGTCATGGCAGATAAATCACTTGAAGTTCATTTCATTCATCTCACAGATAAAAAGGTAGGGAGGTAAGTCCACATCCTCTTTGCTTCATAAGTCAGAGCGACCGTCCCTGGTGAGTCAGTACTGGAGATGGCAGGAGCTGGGCCCTGGGCCTCCCAGTTTGGTCTCCCCGCCCCTCCTGCCTGTTACTTTTTCATATTCCATATCAAAGTCTTAGTCGTTCTTTCAAGTTCTGTGTAGCCTGGGCTCTGATCATCCGGGGACTGCACAATTCTTATTAATATTAAAGGGGAGGGTTTTCTTAGCCTGCTTCCCTTCTTTCCTAAGCGAGTCTTGGAAAGGAGAGGGAAAAGTGGAATTGGAAGGACTTCTACGCCCCAGAAGGAACGCATCCCGGTTTGTTGCAAATTTGGGTTGCCTCTGGTGACTTCAAGGATTGTGAGGAGTGAAGTGTGAACGGTAACTGATTAGCTGCAGAACTTCTGTGACTGTTAGTGAGCTTTGATTTCAGGGTCAGGCTGGAATTGACAATTTGATCTTGCTGCCTAGCTCCGCCAAAAACCAGGAGTCCGAGAGACCCAGAACGTGCATTTTCCTTCATTTCAGATCCCCAGTCACTGATTGGCTGATAACAACTGTATCTAGCTTTATTCAGGCTAAAAGCAGGTGTAAGTGAAAATCCTGTAAATGAATTGGATTTTCCTACTGGCCTCATCACTCCAACGCTTTTTTTTTTTTTTTTTGACTTCTTTTCTATTTACTTTGCAACTGATAAAGGCCCTTTGAGGTTAGATCCCCATTTCTCAAGCTTCCACAAGCTTCCAACAGAAATATTCTCTATATAAACATTTAAATGATGGAAGAGTTTGGTGTCACTGGAAAAGTCCATTCTTTAAGAAGATGATCTTAAGATTTGGAGGGATTCCAGCCTATTGGCTGATTTTGTGAGTTTGTGTGTTCTGGCCATTGGTAGGGATGGGGGAGCAGGAGGTGTGTCCCACTAATGCAGAATGATAGCTTTTCAGCCGTGTTTCTCAGGTTATCCATAAGCCAGTCAAGTCAAGAAGCCTGAGCCATTCCCCTGGTCTTGGAACTATGTTTCTGACTTAGTGTCTGCCTGATGCACCTTCAAACTCCTCTGTGAAGTGGGTTTCAAGGTATTGTCCTTTCTTAGCTTGGTGCATTCTGGATGAAAGTATTGACAATATCATGATGAAAGTTTGTCACTTTTTTTTTTTTTTTTGTAAAAGACGGCAAGATATTTCCAAAACCTACTGACTTATTTTTTTTTAAATGTTACAGTCTTTTTTTTTTTTTTTTTTTAAGATTTTATTTATTTATTTGACAGAGAGAGAGACAGCGAGAGAGGGAACACAAGCAGGGGGAGTGGGGGAGGAAGAAGCAGGCTTCCCGCCAAGCAGGGAGCCCGATGCGGGGCTCCATCCCAGGACCCCGGCATCACGACCTGAGCCGAAGGCAGATGCTTAACGACTGAACTGCCCAGGTGCCCCACCTACTGACTTATTTTGTATGGGCATCAGGACAAAAATGCCACACGTGGGAAAAACTAAAGGATCTTAGAGTAACTTTTTCATTTTATAATTTTACACATTGAAAAAGTTAACGTGCTGACTGTAAAAAATGCATAGAAGATAAGGGCATAAAACAAGACAAAAAAGAACAGAAAAAAGAAAGACTTCTTCCCTGATTGCCCATTTTGCTCCCCACTGTCAAGGACAGTTTTTTGGTGTGTCCTTCCAGATACTTCCCTATGGCTCTGTAAGCATACATATGTATATGCAAGGCTATGTTAGAATAGCTGTTGGGTATTTGGATGAAAAAAAGAAAAAGTCAGTTTTAGGGTAATTTCCTTTATTTCTTTGACTATGGTAAATCGAGAGAAGACTCATTCAGACCCTTTAGGAAAATCCTTTTTTTTTTTTTTTTTAAAGATTTTATTTATTTATTTGACAGAGAGAGAGGGAACACAAGCAGGGGAGTGGGAGAGTGAGAAGCAGGCTTCCTGCGGAGCAGGGAGCCCAATGCGGGGCTCGATCCCAGGACCCTGAGATCACGACCCGAGCCGAAGGCAGTTGCTTAAGCGACTGAGCCACCCAGGTGCCCCTAGGAAAATCCTTTTGACGAACACTTAAATATCTCTAATCAGCCTATAATTTGCACATGGCCTGGGCTCACTTTTGGCAAACAGTATATGTCATGTGTGGCAAAGAAAGTTAATCCAAGTTTTCAACAAAGTGCAGGCTGACCATAGAAATCAATGTATAAGGTAGTAACACTGCCTGTGTGTGAAGAAGGGATCTTAGGGTGTTTTTACAACAATTGATCAGTGGCATACAACTTCTACAGGTATTTCAGAGCGAGATATTGAAGGTCGAAATAAATGCGTAATGTGAGACTGTGTGACGCTTATTGCCAACCACAGTGACAGGGGTGATCCTTAGAGTGTGAAGTGTAGGAAGCCGTGGATGGGTTCTCTTAAGATGGAAAGACGCACCAGGGCCAGGCAGGGCATCCCCTTGGTTTACACACACAAGCCCCCTCTCCCCCTTTCAAGAAGTGGGGGTGGGGTTACCAAAACAGGCTCCCTGTGGCAAATTGGATCCAGATTTCAGTTTTTCCTCCTCCCACAGACTTAGCGGTCATCAGGCTGGAAAAGGTCCCGTCATTTGAACTCTTGTCTCATTTGAACTCTTGTCTGGTTCCTGGTCAGGTGCACACATCGGTCTCCGGCTGTGTTTTCACCTGCAGCCTGCTCCGGGATGGAGCAGTGGGATCCTTGAGGAGCACCCTCCAAAGCAGCAGTGTCTCCGTGGCCTCCTTTGCCCCAATTCTATGGGTCCATTCTTCTCCTGCAACTTGACTCTCTCCGGAGAACCGGATCTGGGGCTCGGAGCCCAGCGCTGTTTTTTCTCCCCTGCCCTCCCTTCAACTACCTGCCACACCTCTTAGCTTCCCCATGCTCAAAAGGGATAATGTTCTCCTTGAAAGCGTCTTTTGAGGATTAATTGATGTTTGCTCTATGCTTTGAAGAGAGAATCCTATCAAGTCTCTCTGCTGTCCTCAAAGCTGGCCCCGGTTCCAGCTGGTGCCAGGCCTGGCCAATCTGGCTGCAGCGTGAGCCGGCCTCTCATTGGCCGCCTTTCTGGAGCATGTCCGTCGCCTGCTCCTGGCCCACGGTAGAAGGGCGACTGCCCAAATAGGAGGCACAGACCCTCCCGTGGATGTTTGTACATTGCATGTTTTTTACTTGGAGAAAGGAGCATTTGCCTCAAAATGATCATTCCTTGGGAAGTTAGTTTGTGGCTATCTGTGACATTTTCTCATTTGGAAGTTGTTCTTCTCTCTGTCTCTTTTTTATTTTTATTTATTTTTTTAAAAGATTTTATTTATTTGACAGAGAGAGACACAGCAAGAGAGAACACAAGCAGGAGGAGTGGGAGAGGGAGAAGCAGGCTTCCCGCTGAGCAGGGAGCCTGATGTGGGGCTCAATCCCAGGACCCTGGGACCATGACCTGAGCCGAAGGCAGATACCCAACGACTGAGCCACCCAGGCGCCCTTCTCTGTCTCTTTTTTAAAGCTTTGTAGGTGTAAGAGTAGTTTGACTCTGCCACCTCTCAAAGAAGTCCCTTCCCCTGGCCATTTATATGGTAATTGCGTGTGGTTTGGGGAGGAAAAGGATGTTACCTGTTTCATGATAAGCACTTTCATATCAGTAGATTCTTTGTTAGAGTTGTTTAATCAAAGAAATGGAAGCTGCAACCTACTTATTGGAAAGATCTAGATAATGCAGCATGAGTTAAGGACTTGAGGGTCCTAGGAGAAGATGGTTGAGAAAAAGAAAAAAAGGTTTGTTTTAAGGACAGACCAAACAGGGAATTAAAACAACGTAAGTCAAAGACATCTTTGTTGTCTTGTCATCAAAGAAGACAAGGCTGAAGGGCAAAGCCAGCCATGCACACTAGGGTCCTATTCTGTGTCCTCAGATGGGTGTCAGGACATGGCAGGGAATCGACGACTTGCTGCTGACCATTCCAGTGGGGTATTTCAAGGGGAGCCTTCACATCCTGTCATTCCTATCAGCCCTCCAGCATCTGATCCTCGTAAAGTGTCTCAAGTGCTTGGAGGCTTGTTTTCAGCACTGGGCTTATGAATAAAAATCAGCGTTTCACTTTTCTAAATGATATTCCTAGCTTCTTGCAAAATCCAGGATCTGATCTCAAGACCCTGAGTCTTCATCCCATCAAGGCGAGCATCAGCAGCTGCAGCCCCTTTTGATGGGGCAGTGAGACAGACACTGTCTGGTTCACTGCCCAGGGCACATGCTGACTTCTCACCTGTCTGGAAAGTTAGTGAGGGGATAGAGTGTTAGTCCAGAAGCATCCTCGTGAGCACAGGCATGTACACACACATATGCACATACCCGTCACCAGGATTCAGGCCCAGAGGGGATGACCTTATAGAAAGGTCACCTCTTCGCAGGTTCAAGGTGTGTAATCTGGACGACAGATTTGAGAAAAGTGAGTCTTAGGGTGAGATGAGAAGAATCAGATGATCAAGGCACACAGTAAAAAAGATGCTTGTGTCGTGTGCTATGCAAAAAGCAAGTGCCTTTCTCTGGCACAGCCATGTGTTTGGAGCGGCAGCGTGGAGGAATAGAAGGACTGGGCAGAAGCAGGGGCAGTGGCCTGTATCTGAACCTCTGTGATGCTCTGGGCAGGGCCCGGGCACCCAGGGGCTTGATCAGTATTGGCTAATGAGAGCCAGCCATGGGTTTGCGGATGAATGCAACTTTGCGACCTGGAAGAAGAATTTCTCTTCTCTGTTCTCAGTGTGCTCATCACGACAGCAGGCATTGCGAACTCCTGTGCCTACGGGGGCCGGGCTGGGCGCATGAGGGAGTGAAGGGATGTCTGGATGGGAAAAGTAGAATAAGGAGTGGAGAAGATGGTGGTAAGCTGGAAGTTCATGCCCATCCAGTGGGATGTCCAAATTCAACCCCAGCCATTTGTCACATGGGAAGGTGAGCCCAGTGTTGCCCAGACTCCCGACTTTTCATGAGAGGCTTGAAACCTGAATTTGTATGTGAACTCTAACAACCTTTGATGTGATGAATTCACTTTTCAAAGAGCATAGTGCAGCCAAACAAAACATACTGGGGGGCCATGTTTGGCAGGTAAGTCCTAGGTTTGCAACCTCGGGGATAAAGCTTGCTTGGTGTCTCCCTACCAGCTCTACTGGGTACCAACTCTACTTTGCTGCGCCTATGGCTTGAAGAGGAAGGAACTGTTATAGATGGAGAATGGCTGTGAGGACAAAGTTGGGGTGGAGGTGAGAAGTGAAACTTGGACCATACTATTACCAGGCTAGACAGATAGATCTGGACATGTTGGCTTCAGTGAGCAGAGTTGCAAGGCCAGGCAAGAATTGTGCATGGAGGCAGGCCAGAGGACAAATCCAAGGGAGGCGGCTGAGGGAAAGGGCAGAGGCTGTGGGTGGCAGTGGTATGGGCAGCGAGGGCAGCCCAGGAGAGAGCAAGAAGGAGCTAGGTGGGCTGTGGGGCTGAGGTAGTTTGCCCTCTCCCCTGCTCTAGCCTGGTGGGTGTGTGCAGCCCCTTACCAACCATGCCTAGCAGAAAAGTGTCATGGCCACATGGGAAGCTCTGTTCATTGTGCATCTACTCAGAAAAGTACAAAACTCAGTCCAGTCTCCCAAACTTGTAATCATAGTTGGGAATATAAGTCTGTCACACATGAAGAGGCAGCATAGTATGCTGGGTGAGCAGAGAGTAAGTTTAAGGCTCATACAACTTGGGTTTGAATCTGACCTTTGTCATTTAATAGCCCTGTGGCCGGGGCAAGTTAACTTCTTTTTGAGCCCAGTTTGTTCATGTGGGGATTAACAGCAGTTCCTACCTTGTAGTGTTGTCATGAGGACTGAATGAAAACAAATGCCTTAATGTGTGTGAAGTGCTTAGTTCAGGACCTGGCACAAAGTAAGTGCTCAAATTGCGCTCATTATTATTGTGAGACAAGCAATAACCTCAGCTACCTTGTGGTTAAGCACAAAATCCTTCGTCTCAGCAGAGAGTCAACAACAGATGCAGTAAAAGTTGACTCCTCCCCTACTGCAAATCCTTCCCTAGACATAGACCCTCTAGCCTGAACTCCTGTTTGCCAGAAAAGCAGGAGACATTGTACTCACCTGGATAAGGGTCATCTATAGAGCTTGGGTGACCCTGTTTGACCCCAGTACTACCTGGTTTATATATTGGTGTTTTCATTCACCTAACAAATATTTGCTGAGTAATAACTATGTTCCAAGCACTAAGAAAAGGTTTGGGGGATGCTGACTAGAAGAGGAGAAGGGTTGGGCCTTAAGGTACTGAATCTAACATGTAGGGTAAGCTGCTATAACACAAATCTCTAAATAGAATGGATAAATAAGACAGAGGTTTATTTTTGTCTTATGTAAGCCCTAGGGCAAGCACACCAAGCTGGTAAAGCAAGTCCATGAATGAGTTCATGGGCCCAGGTTTCTTACTATTTTGCATCTCTAAGTCTGTGTTTCAGGATGTGGGAAGTAGGAGGTGATGAAATCCAAGGCAAGCAGCTAATAATTAAGGAGCTTCCACTCACATCCCAATGGTTGGAGCTTGGTCATATGGCCACAGCTAGCTGCAAGGGATGCTGGGAAATGTAGTCTGGAGCAGATGGCCAGGTACTTTTGCAAAACTTGGGAGTGGAGGTTATTATAAGAAGGAAGAAGGGAGAATGAATCCTGGAGGGAAGCTAGCAGTTTATGATTCAGGGAGATAGGGAAGTAAATGAACGCTATCACAGGCAAATGCTCAATAGCACCAGCTGTAATCCTTGAGTCCAGGAATATGTTGTGGCCCTCATGGGAGTTTGGGATTTGGAATCAGACTTCTGGGTTCAAATCCCAGTTCTATCACTTACCACAGGGTTGGTATAAGAATTAAATAAGTCAACCCATATGATGCTTTTAGGATATGTATGGTCTGATCCAGAGTCAATGCTTAGCAAGTGTAAGCTATTACTGCTAGAGGGTGGGCTATGTCAAGAAAGACAATGACTCAGGATCTGGGGAATTCCTCATGGATTGGCCACCTCCCTTGGTTTTATAGCCCTATAGGCCTTGTCTCTCTGGATGCAAACATTGGGCCTTGAACCCTTGGCCCATCTCATCATGGAGAAATGTTAATGAAGACAAACAAGGCCATCTGAAGGGGCCAGTGTTTTGAAAAAATAGAATCAATTTGTGTTTGCCTGGACTGGGTCTCGAGGATGAATTTAGAGAGGTTTCAAGGTCCGCTATCTTGAGTAGGAGCCAGTGAATTTAGTACATCGTCTGTAGGCCTCTGTGGGAAAAGTAAGAGCCCTTCTTGTTGGGTGTGTCTCCAGGTAAAGAGCTTGAGAAATTATTTAAAAACTCTGCTACTTAGCTAAATAAAAGGGATAGTGAACAGTGAGGCTTCCCTCACAGGAGCTGGGGAAACCCTTGCTCTTGGGGAAGCCCCTGGTGGCCTGTCTAGGGCCCCTCCAGCAAGAGGAGAAAAGTGGAAAAGCCACCCCCACTGGGTGCTGCACTGGCAGGAGTTGGGGTGTCCTCTTACTGGGAGCTGGTGTTCTATGATATGCAGATGGTGTCATGTTTTCTATCTTCTGCAGGTATCATGTGGAAAGAGAACCTTCCTAGCTTCAGAACAAGAGACTTAGCTTTCCTTGACAACTCACACAGTGGGTAGATTTTAGCAGAAAAATAAACAGACACTGGAAAATGATTTTCTACCAGTTTTCTGCACTGTCTCATTTTCAGAGGTTTGAGGAGCTTTCATACCCTTTTTATCCCCAGATTTTGGAGTCAGACCACACACTACTCTGGAAAAAAGTAGCATTGGATGTTGTCTCACAATGGGTACCATTTTTGACACCCTAAAAGCATCCAGTTGACTCCCAGGAAAGGGGGTGGACATACAGGAGGGAGCACATGTTACAAGACTCATATGTGTTTAGGACCCCACCTGTGCCTGTAGGGAGGCCGGCAAGAGGTGGGCCAGGGCTGAGAGTGGAGCACCTGAAGGCTTGGGTAGGAGCTAGCTCGTGGGAAAGTAGGCAGGTGGTTGTAGTCTTGCCTGTCTCTCGTAACCTTGGCTGACCTCCTGGTCTTGACCTCTTGGTGTCATGAAGATCCTACACTTGGCTAGCCTGGGTCTGTAGGTGGCCATGGCCTGCGGTTTTCACCCACATTTTCTCCAGCTCTGTGAACCTCATGTCTTCTCTTGCACTGGTTCCCAGCTGGGCCTTCACTCTTCCTTACCACTGGGATTAATCTTTTATTCTTTTTCCCTTAAGGAAAACTTATCAAGGGGATGAGGACAATAGTAAAAGCTGATTAAACCAGGGTCTCCAGTCCTGGGGCCTCAGATGAAACTGGGATGTTGTCTCTGTGTGAGATTATACTCTTAGTGTCCGGGATGTGCCTCATAAGGCATCCAGTGTATAGTCCGTGCCTAGACCACATCATCCCTAGGCACTAGGAATTAATATTAAGAAGAGTAAATCCTATAATTCTCCTGAGATCAAAATAATTTTTAAAAAAGATTTATTTATTTTAGAGAGAGAAAAAGTGTGCACACATGTGCACACATGGGGGTAGGTGAGAGGCAGAGGGAGAGAGAGAATCTCAAGCAGACTCCCCGCTGAGTGTGGAGCCCCAAGTGGGGCTTGACCTCACGATCCTGAGATCATGACCTGAACTGAAACCAAGAGTTGCAGGCTTAACCGAATGAGCCACCCAGGTGCCCCTTGAGAGCATAAGAATTTTACATTATATTTGAGTTTGTGTGTGTGTGAAAAGTGTGAATTTATTAAGTGTGAGTATTTCAAATGTGCCATACATGTTATAATCCTGCTTTGAATTTCTTCATTTTTTAATCACCTGGGCACCTGGGGGGGTCTCTTCCCCTCTGAGGAGCCCTGTATGCAGGCCTACTCGATCAGGGATGAACAACCCTTTTTACACAAGAGAAAAATCAACAAACGTATTTACGGGTCTTTACCCCTTCATCAACCTGAAGAGAGCTTTATGGAGTCTCACGACCCAGGGGTGGGTGGGGCATCAAGGAATATTCATTTTACAACTTACTCTACTGGGTAGAATAGTTATCAGTGAGAAAAGGGGCACTGCTTTTTTAGTCATTGAAAACTTAATATCTGAGTGTTTGGAGACAGTTTTCCAACTTTTCATTCTGAAATTAGACATGGGGATGCCCGTGTGATCCTTGTTGCTGCAAGGACTCACCCCAGAACCCTTGGATTTGTGCTTTCTGTAGCTCAGTGCGTCTCTCACCCAGTGTAGAGCCCAGTGCATAGTAGGTGCTTAATAAATGCCTATTCAGAAACAATATGGTAGAATGGTTAAGAACAGACTTTACCAGGGCACTCGCTGCTGCACCGCATCTACTGCAACAACCACATCCTCGTGCGGCCCCGCCGCGGCCGCGTGACGGTCTGGCCCCGGGCCCGGCCGCCCGACGGCCCCCGCGGGCACCCCTCGCCCCCCGCCACCCCGCCGGCGTGGGCAGCAGAGGCCGTGGCCAGCGAGTCCGGGGGCTCGTCCGAGGAGGAGGCCGTCTGGGAGACGGCGGAGGAGCCGGACGAGAAGTCTGAGGAGGGCCAGGCGACCAAGGGAACAACTCAATATCAGCATGGGAAGTCTGACAAAGAGGTCCGCGATTCCGAAAAGGAGGAAGAAAAAGACAAGTTCAACAAAAAACAAGAAGGACCCGACTAAAAACGATCTGCCCCACCAGAGAACAGGCCCAGAAAATCCAGCAAGAAGATGAAAGAAGAAAGAATCTGTTGTTCATTATTTTTAGGTTTTTCATTTTTTAGAAGCCCACGGGAATTTCATTAACACTGATGTCATTCCAAACTGCATCACCCACAAAGTGATATCCAATGAAATACAACTCTTCTCTTAACGTTTGACGAATATATTTGACAGCATTTGTTCTAGTTAAAACTAAGTTTGTTTTAAATTAATACACCGGAATGTAGGCAGATTTTACTTAGTTAAATTATCTTGACTCAAATCTCTCTTTTTCCTCTTTGTTTTGGCCCACCGTACCTTCATTGAAAGGTATCACTTTCCACCATTTGGTGAGCCTATTTTAAATTAGTTTATTACAGCCCCAAATAAAATAAAATGTCAAGTTTAAAACACTTTTTGTAAGGAGAGAGATGTAAGTCAGGTCTTTAGCGCTACACTGTCCACGACATCAGTAACTGTAGTCACACATGGCTATGAAATATGGCTAGTCTAATCTGATATGTGCTGTTAAGTATACAAATGTTACATTAACTCACTGGTAATTTCATATGGATTACATGTTGAAACGATAATATATTGAGTTAAGATACACTATTAAAATTAATTTTTCTCCCCCCCCCCCAAAAAAAGAGCAGACTTTACCAGACTGCTTCCTTCTGTCACTTAACTAGCTGTGTGTCTTTGGCAAGTTTCTTAACCTTTCTGGCCCTCAGTGGTAGTCTGTAAAGTGGGGATGGTATCAGTCCCTACCTCATAGGTGAGGACTGAAGGAGCAAATACAAGCACTTACAGCCATGCCTAGCATATACAAACCTGCGTAAGTGTTAGCTGTTGTTATAAATATTGCTATTGAGCTGAGTAGAAACCCATCCACTATAAGGTGCTAGAGCCTTATAGAGAATCTCTTTCCATCCCTGGCTTCCGCTTCATTACCATTGATCAGATTTTCTCTCTAGTCCCTTGTCTGTGAAAATACATTTGATTTCCACATGAAATAACTATGACTTTTCCCTCATTCCAAACTTTAAAAGAAATTGTACTAATTTATTTGACAGAGAGAGAGAGCGAGCACAAGCAGGGGGAGCAAGAGAGGGAGAAGCAGACTCCCCACTGAGCAGGGAGCCCGATGCGGGATTTGATCCCAGCACCCTGGGATCATGACCTGAGCCAAAGGCAGATGCTCAACCGACTGAGCCACCCAGGCGTGCCTTTAATGATTTTTTAAAAGATTATTTATTTATTTATTTATTTATTTATTTATTTATTTATTTATTTATTTGACAGAGAAAGACACAACGAAAGAGGGAACACAAGCAGGGGTAGTGGGAGAGGGAGAAGCAGGCTCCTCGCCAAACAAGGACCTGATGCGGGGCTTGATCCCAGGACACTGGGATCATGACCTGAGCTGAAAGCAGATGCTCAATGACGGACCCACCCAGGCGTCCCTTTAATAATTTTTTTTAAAGATTATTTATTTATTTGACAGAGAGAGACACAACGAGAGAGGGAACACAAGCAGGGGGAGTGGGAGAGGAAGGAGGCTAAGCAAGGAGCCTGATGCGGAGCTCGATCCTAGGACCCTGGGATCATGACCTGAGCTGAAAGCAGACGCTTAACTGACTGAGCCACCCAGGTGTCCCTCCAAACTTTTTTTTTTAAGGCAAGAAAAGCAAAAAACAGAAACCCCAATGTGTTTGAAGCAAACGTGGGTCCATCTGTAATAGTGCATTGGATTAATAACCTGGGTGGAGGCTGCACAACCAGATTTGGGGAAACTGCTCTTTTCCAAAGAAAGTGCCGGGCTCTCCATTCCCCTTCCACCTCTTCTCACAGAATGCCCTTCCTGTTCGCTTAGCCACTTGGTCTGCTCTTTGCATCGACAGGAGATCTCCGGGGAATGACGCACTCCAGATACAGTCTAGCTCCAGGAGCCTTGTCTACCTGATTTTATTCGTAATCACCTTTATTTTCGTTCATTGACTTTTTCTTTAAAGTTTTAAATATTGAAATATAGCATACACACAGAAAGGAGCTCATGCGTTCGGCTCAATACATTTTGACAAGCTGAACTTATTGGTGTCTTCAACACCCAGATTAAGAAACAAAGGACAGAATCCTAGCTGTGCCCCTTCCAGTTACTACCTCACCCCCTACCCAACCCCGCCAAGGGAGATTATCCTGGCTCTAACCCCATCAAATGGAATCTTCTAGTATTTGCACTTCAGTGTTTGGATTTCCCCCTTCAACACTGTGAGATTCATTCATAGTGTCGACTGTAGTTGTAGGCTCTTCATACTTAGTGCTGTATAGTATTCTGTCATGTGAGTATACCGTGATTTCTTTGCCATTCTACTCTTGATGGGCTTGTGGCAGTTTCTGGTTGGAAACTTCTATGAATCTCGCTACTGGGAACAGGGTGGCATGTCTTTTCGGGATGACGTGCACAGACCCGCCAGTGGGATATCTAGGTCACAGGAAAGGCATCTATTCAGTAAGTGCTTGCTAAACACTCTTCCAGAGTAGGGGTGCCAATCATCTGCCTGATTTTGATGAAAAAAATGATTCCATATTCAGATTTGATTTGAGTTTTAAAGCAGAATAACACTGCACTGATTCTGTTGATTTCGCCATTCCTATTTCTCCCCTTTCATGTGGGTGAACCATATGGTAACCGGGCAAATCCACTCAAGTGGCTGTAACTCTTTTTGGGAGGCGCTTGACTTTTAGACCTGCTACCTGAAATGGAAGGTTTAGGATTCGTTTTTTTCCCCTAAAGTGTCTGTTTTATTTTCAAGAACAGAAAATGCTAATCATCATATCCCCTGAAAAAAACAAACAAACAACAAACCTCTCCCACCCTCCCAACACTCCTTACACTTTTTATTGGGTGAAATTCAGAGCTTGGGGAAGTTTTGAGTGAAAATCAAACATCAGTGAGATTACGGATTTTCCAAAATTTGCTTGCTGGGTAAGTTCACTCATAAGTTGAGTTATGGGTGCCCTTCTTTGGAATTTGACAAAGCTGGGCAAATGGAGAGTCAAAAGTCCCCTGGTCCAGTCCTGACTTTTGGCTGTAAACAACCATGGTGCAAGGTGCTTCAGCGGTGCAGAGAGACAGAAGGCCTTCCCGTCCAGCCCCAGACACCTTATAAATAGGGACCTCTGAGTCATAGAGGGACTTTAATCGAATCTCTTCATTTTGGCTTGCCCTCCCTTCCCTGACGCCAAAACAACAAGCTAGAAACAACAACCCAGAGAGTACGTCACACACTGCTGCCTCATAAAAATCACAAAAGCACTCTCAAATCCTGCAGCACCAAAAAGTTACTCTTTTATTTTACGGATGGGAAAATTAAGACCCATGGCGTTGACTTGACACTCTAGGATCCTGGAAGAACGGGTGGTTGGAAGCCAGGCGCATGCCTGGGATTTGCCCTTCTAGGAACGGGGGGGGGGGGGGGTCTTTTCTAAGAGGAGTTTTAAGGATGGGAGGCTATATCAGGAGCTCATCATGAGGTCCTTTTGATGGGTGACTTTCACATCCCAGAGCTTGGCATTTTATCTGGTTAGAAAATGGTCTTCGGTAAGGACATATACAAGGAATTGATTGCTGGTTTGTTTGTAGTGGCCAAGAGTGAAAACTCAGTGAGTATCTATGTCAGTAGGGAAATGGCCCAGTAGCTACGCTTCCATCATACCTTGGATCGTTACAGAGCTATTGAAAGGATTTTGGCAAGGTATGGCAGAATAAATAAGAGGGAGAAGAGTGTATATATGATTCTATTTTTTAAACAAACAATAACCATCCTCCCCCAAAACCACGATTTGTGTGTGTGTCTTAAATTACATGAGTATGGGGAAAAATGTGGATGGACACAAACTAAAATGTTAACATGGGCTACCTGGGGAAATCAGGGCTGAGGATGTGGGAGAACAAGGTATAGCAAAATAGCATGTGATAAAATGCCATCTGAATAAATTTATATATACGCATATATATGTATACATATGCATAAGGAAATGCATAAAAAGTACATGCATACATTTGAAAGGCAAACGAGTTGTTCCAGTAAGAACAGGGCTGAGAACCTTAAATGGGTCAGTTAGCTTTGCAGGGATGAGAGCTCAGTTCTGTGGCTGATGGCTTTACCCCCAGGTCAGTTATGTTGTAAGTGAAGGACACTGGTCAGAAGTGGAGTGGGAAAGATGTGTGGGTGTTTGAGCACAGACATGTGGCTGCATTTGGCAAAACCCAGTAATCGTAACTACCCTCCTGATGTGCCTACCACGTGCTGGCATTTTCATACTTTCTAGAAGTTAGATATTTTTATCTCCATTTCATGATGAGGAAAGCTGAGGAGCAAGCAACTCAAGGCCACAGAGTGAGTGAGTGGTGCTGAGGTTTAAGCCCAGATCCGCCTGATTCCAGAACTTCTGCATTTTAGATCTCCTCACAGCTCGGGGTTTAGTGGGGGTGGTTGGGCTGGCCTGCTTTGATCCACACTGAGATTTCTGTGAGGTCCTCTCTCACAGGGTCCTAACGTGTAGGTTTTGCTGTTAAAAGCAACCATGCCACCTTCTAGGGAATGTTTCCTGTGTGTTCTTGTTGGCCTGGTTTTGGATGGCTTCTTACCTGGGTGAGGGAGAGCAGCCTGTCCTGGCCTCTGTTCCTGAGGGAGCAGGGCTTCATGGAAAAGTGGGGCATGTGGGCACTTACCTCAGGACAGGTGAGAGACAGACTGGCTTGTCAAAAAGGACAGTTTGACCACATCTAACATCTGGCCCCTGCACCGTCTCAGCAGCCACTTGGGGAGTAAATGTTTGGGTTTCATGGGGATCTCTCTCCCACCTCTCCTTGCCATCCTCCCCCCCGCCCCCCCCCCCCCCCGCCCCACTAAACACAAAAGAGCGAATAGTCGTGGCTTGTTTGGTGGCCTGGGGGTGTGACTTCCACCCAAAGCGCTGAGCTGAGCGAGTGCTTGTGCTGTCGCCAAAGGTGCCCCAAAGTGAGTATTTAAGATAAAAATCTCAGATCTGCAAGTCCATTGTCACCTGTGACCCCCTTCTCTTTTCTTGGCCTTGCTTTCCTCATTCACCAAACGGGGATCGGATTTTTCTCTTGCTTATGATGAAAAGAATAGATGATCTAGAATATATTTTGTTAAACGATAAGAAGCATGCTGTCTGTTTAGAAAGACAAGGCCGGTTCTGCGTGTTAGGTTTTGGCTACAGACAACAGCGCTGCTGACACCGATGGTCAGTGCCATTTTTATGGAACAAGTCTGGGTGTTTCCAATGCGGCAGGGCCACTGTTTTTTACAGGGAGCCGTGTCTGATCTACAGTGGCATTGGCGATTTCCAGGAGCGGGGCCATTACCTAAAGGTGAACGTGGCCACAGAAGGTGAGCTGGCCAGGGGGTGGCCTTCCCTGCGCCCTCCTACCTTCCATCTGAGGCAGAGGGCTGCCATTCCCCTGGTGCGGTTGCTGGAGCCAGCCTGCTGCCTTCCTTCACTGCCCGAGGAAGCACCACGGGTCCCAGGAGGGCAAGACAGAATGAGGAGAGAGCATGTGGCAAGCTGTTGCCCACACTTTCCCTCCTGCCCACAGGTTGTAGACTGAGCCTCATGGCTGAGGACAAATTGGTCTTTCAGAGCCTCTGTTTCTCTTTTTAGTGGAGCAGAATCCTTTGAATGAGCCTGTGTAGATGTTGTGAGGGTGAACAGTGATCTTGTTACTAGTTCCTTAAAGATGGGGATGAGGACTCCAGTACTTGCCATAGTACCTGGTGCACAGGAGGAAGCCTGAGAAATGCTTTTCATTGACATGGAGCCCCTAGACATGTATGGCTGGATGGTGCGAGAAGTAACCGTTCAGGAAATATTTTTCTTTCCTCCTTTGCATTCCTCTATGCATGATAAAGTGTGGGATTTGGACACCTTTTCCTCTATCCTTATTCTTCTTTGCATTTATTTTACTTCAAAAGTGATTTCCGGGTTGCTGGTGGCTCAGTGGGTTGAGTGTCCAACTCTTGATTTTGGCTCAGGTCATGATCTCAGGGTCGTGGGGTCGCGCATTGGGCTCCGTGGCAGGGAGTCTGTTTGGAATTGGGATTCTTTCTCTCCCTCTGCCTCTTCCCTACTCACACTCACTTGCTCTCTCTCTCAAATAAATAAATGAATCTTAAAAAAAAGTGATTTCTTTCTGACCAATTAAATAAAATGGATAGGACCTAATTATACATCCCTCTTCTGTTTGCAGTTTTGAATGGAGAAGGTAAAAATCTGTGCTCTGCTTGATTCTGCTTAAATATAGGGATAGATTGAGCAGTTTGGGAAGAGAGCTTTCCTGCGTCCTGGAAGCTGCTCCTAACTCTTCCCTTTTCCCATTGGGACTATAGAGTCTCCCGAGGTCCCCAGACAGAGTGGTTTACCTGGGTCTAGATAGGATGAGGGCTGGAGTTCCCAGTGGGCTCCCAGGCACTGGATAGTAGGGTATCCTTTAGAGAAAAGAGGGGAAAAAAATCCACCCAAATGGAATGATAAAGGAATGACATCACAGTAGGCATAGCAACGGCAGGGTAATCATAGTCTCTGCACGAGGTGGTCAGAACCCCAAGGGAAGGCCTAGTTTCATTGTGTTCCTTTTCCCATCGGAGCAGGCAGGAGCAGAGAGGCATGGAGGAGGGGTTGCTTATCCAATGGCTAGACCAGGCCAGAGGTTTGCTTCTCTCTTTAGACCTGCCTCCCTGCTCTGACAGTCTCTCTGGGGGTGGTGGCGTGCCATCTTGAAGCATTTGATTCTGTTACTTTATTATTTAGGGTTGCCCTTGGAACTTGGCTAGAGAGGGGGAACAAAAACAGAGGGAAGCATGTCAACGGAGAGGAAAGCAGAGGGGTGAAATTGTCATCAGGAAGTTTCATGGAACCCTGGAGCTCAGTCCTCAGGTTCTCCTGCCCAGAGATATGGAGCTCCTCCAGCACGTGCACAGGGTCCATCTCCTGTCCCTTACTTGCTTCTTTGGGCCTTGACTTCTGCAGCAAACAGTGTCGAGCAGGGTGCAAACCATGTAAGTTGTGCTAATTACAAAGTCACTTGCGCCTAAAGCCCAGAGTGATTCCAAGCAACTTCCTGAGGCACCATGTGGATAAAGCAGCTATATATATGTGGTCAGTGCTGACCCTCTGGGACAGCTTGGAATGCTGTCTCGGGAGGTCATCTTGAACACAGTGCAAGGGTTATAGGTGTCGAAGAGTTGATTAAAGGGCATGAACTGGGAGACTGCTATTCTGGGGCTTTTGGGTATTCTTTGTCCAGACATCATTTCTCCTTTCCTGTCATTGTGGGATGACTATAACAGGTCATGCCCAATTGCTGTTTCTTATAGGTCAAATCATGGTTGCCTTTTTGTCTCCCTGTCACCCTGGCATTTTGAAATCTTAAAAATGGGTGCAGCAGCCTGACCAATGCATGAGTAGCTATCATGAGGCTGAGCGCACCATCTCTACTCTTCAGCAGAGCTGCTCACCCCCGATCTATGGATAGGTATTTAAGAGTCTTTTGGGAAGCATGCTTTTGGGCTTCTTTGGTTAGAGTATCTGGAATTGTGTCTTCTTTATGCAGAGTATCTGGACAAGCTGGAGAAATTACTTACCCAGCTGCTCTCAGCTATGGGTAACTTTGTACAGTGAGTTTATTATTTGAATTTTTTTATTGAGATAAGATTCATATAACATAAAGTTCACCATTTTAACTGTGCATGATTCATTGGTTTTTAGGTTAAAAGTGTACGATTCAATGGTTTTAGTAAATCTAAATATTGAGCAACCATCACTACTACCTAATTCCAGAACATTTTCATCACCCCAAAAAGAAATCTTGCACCCATTAAATAGTCATTCCGAATCCCTCCCCCTCCCCAGCCCCTGGCACCCACCAGTCTGCTTTCAGTCTCTATGGACTTCCCTACTTTGAATATGTCATATGAATGGAATCAGACAATATATATGGCCTTTTGTGTCTGGATTCTTCAACTTAGCATGTTTTCAGTGTCGAACAATATTGTAGCATATATTGATACTGCCTTTTTAAAAAAAATGGCAGAATAATATTCCATTGTGTGGTATACCACATTTTATTTATCCATTCATCAGTTGATGGACATTTGGGTTCTTTCCACCTTTTGGCTATTATGAGTAAGGCTAACATGAACATTCAAATACAAGTCTTTGGGTGGACATATGTTTTTAGTTTTTTTGACTCTATCCCTAGGATTGAAACTGCTGGGTCATATGATAACTGTATATTTAATTTTTTGAGGAACTGTGCACTGTTTTCCACTACACTATTTTACATTCTTACCAGCAATGTGTGAGGGTCCAGTTTCCCCACTTCCTTGCTGACACTTGTGATTATCTGCCTTTCTGATTCTAGCCATCTTAGTGGATGTGCAGTGGTGTCTCATTGTGGTTTTGATTTGCATTTCTCTAATGGTTAATGATGCTGAGCATCTTTTCTTTTTTTTTTTTTAATGTTTTATTTTTATTTATTCATGAGAGTCAGAGAGAGAGAGAGAGAGAGAGAGGCAGAGGGAGAAGCAGGCTCCCCGCCCAGCAGGGAGCCCTATGTGGGACTCGATCCCAGGACCCCAGGATCATGACCTGAGCCGAAGGCAGACGCTTAACCATCTGAGCCACCCAGGCGCCCTGAGCATCTTTTCATGTGCTTTTCGACCATTTGCATATTTTCTTTGGAGAAATGTCTATTCAAATCCTTTGCCCGTGTTTCAAATGAGTCATTTGTCTTTTTGATGTTAAGTTTGTTTTAATACCTCATCGTTCCTTTCTCTACTCTAACATGGTCTGACCAGCCCATGGAGATGGAGGGGTATAATGGGTCACTTAAAAGCATCTTGAGGTCTCTGCCTCTTAGGCCACTCCTTGGTATTCTTGGGGGATCTCCTCTTCATTGCCTACCCTTAACAGTTTTCTCCCCCACAGCTTCTGTTTTTCAACCAATTCTTATTTTGCTCTCAGTTCCTTCCCAGTTGACCTCCTCTACACCCATGGCATCCACCACCATATATATGCTGATTACTCCCAAATGTGTACATCCAGCTCGGACTTCTCTCTGGAGCTCCATATTTACATATCCATATGGAACGTCAACATGTTCAAAACCTACTACATTCCTCTGCCAAACCTTCTCCTGGGTTCCACATCTGGATGACTGGCAGCATCATCTACCAGGTCAAAAAAGCTGGAAGTCATCTTGGACTCCCTTCTCTCTCTCTAGGGCACATCTGCCCTCTTCCTGTCAAGTACAGTGCATTGGCTCTCTTTAGTAGCTCTCTCTAACTTGTCTTCAGTTCTTCACTCCATGCTGACTACCTTAGTTCAGGTCTTTGTCATTCCAACTAGATTCCCTAGTTTTGAGTTACTTCCATCTATCCATCCTCTGCCAGAATGATCCAGTTATATTCCTCCCATCTTAAAGTGGTGCCTTGTTACCTGAAGGATAAACTTCTTACTCCTTTGTTGGGTGTACAGGCCCTCTTGGATCTGACCTCTACCTATCTTTCCAACTTCATATTCCCCTGCTCATTCTCTCCTCAGCCCTTATTTTAGCCATAAGGAGTTCTTTCAGGTTTCTTGGATGGCTTGTGTTCCCTCAAATCTCCAATGAATTTTATCTCTGTGGTCAAGGATAGATTTTCAGGGCTGGATTATGGATCCAATATGGCCCCAATTAAATACTACTATGGAGAGAGAACATGGTGACTGTGGCTTGGATGTGGATTTTGATTTAATAATTTATTTATGTGAAAGGATTTAGAAAGTAAACTTCATTTTATTGTATTTATGAGCCACCTGTATTGCAAAGGTGATGGACATCTTGAGAAAAATTCTGACATCTGCCCCATCCATCGCTTATTGTTACTTTAGTTACTTTCTGAATCAAGAACACCAGGATACATGATGTGACACGTATATGTGTATTTTGGGAGCTAATGGGACAAAATATTTGAAATCAGATTTGGATTCCAAGGTTGCCATAGCTACTGACTACTCTGAACACCAGCATCACATATTTGTTTGGAGAGCTACACCTATAAACTCTGTGGTGTCTTCTTGTTCTGAAGACGTTAGTCCTTAGATAAAGAAATTCGGTGAAACTGAAGGAATGGTTCCTGGCCCCTTCCAAATATTTTTATTTTTAAAAATTATTTATTTATTTATTAGATTTATTTATTTTTAGAGAGAGAGTGTGAGCAGGGGGAGAGGCAGAGGGAGAGGGAGAGAGAAAATCTCAAGCAGGCTCCCTGCTGAGCACAGAGCCCAACTCTGGGCTCGATCCCAGGACCCTGAGATCATGACCTGAGCTGAAACGAAGAGTCAGATGCCCAACTGACTGAGCCACCCTGGTGCCCCTTTCCAAATATATATATGTATTTTTAAAGATTTTATTTATTTATTTGACAGAGAGATAGAGAACACAAGTAGGCGAGAGGCAGGCAGAGGGAGAGGGAGAAGCAGGCTCCCCGCTGAGCAGGGAGCCTGATGTGGTGCTCGATCCCAGGACCCTGGGATCATGACCTGAGCTGAAGGCAGATGCTTAATGGACCGAGCCACCCAGGCGCCCCTCCAAATATTTTTAAAACAATTTAATTTAGTTTAGATATTTATTTATTTATTTTTTAAGATTTTATTTATTTATTTGCCAGAGAGAGAGCACGGGAGAGAGAGAGTGAGAGTACAAGCAGGGGGAGCAGCAGGCAGAGGGAGAAGCAGGCTTTCTTACTCTCCCTCAAATTTTTTTACTTAGAAAGGTACAATGAACACCCCTGTACTCTTTGCTCAGATTCGCCATTTACTAGTATTTTTCCACCTCACTGTCCCCCTTTCCCTCCCCTTTATGCACTTGTGTGCACCTCCCACCGCACACTTCCCCTAAATGGCCTTACCGTCCTCTTTGTATTTTGGTTATAGTATCAAATAGTCTGATGAGGATGGAGGATGCTTGATGGGGCAGAGAAATTAGTTGCTGGATCCTCCTGTGGAAGGTACTTTATTCTCTCAGTTTCCAAACGGTTGGAGAAGCCATGGGACTAGATCAGTGGCCCCTTCTGAGAATTTGTTAATCCTCTCCTCATCTGAAGTTGCAAATGTGATCATCTATTTTTTCAGGAAGACTGAGATTTAGTTCACAATACAACCTCTTCTGGGGATGTTTCGGAGCTCCCGGCAAAGCTGAGTGCCAGAACTGAAGCCTTGAGCTCTTGGCTCAGCGCTGCCACTGACCGGAACATCCTCGAATGGTCCTGAGCAAGTTCCTTTCTCGTGGTGAGCCTCAGTTTCCCCATCTATAGAATGAGAGCTTGGATTCCCCACTCTTTAAGTCCCCTCCCCGTGCTCACACCCTATGACCCTGTGATGGCCAGAAAAATTCAGTCCTTCGGGAAATTGCCACAGGTACTCATTGTGCTTGTGAGGCGGACTCCAGAATTGATCGCTGGCTGGGCTTTGGCCAGGAGTGTGTCTGCTTTATGACGAGTGTCTGTCCCCTTGTAAGAGCCACCAGTGCGCTCTCTGCCTGCTGAGGGGGGAGGCGGACTTGGCAGGGATGGAGGAAGCAGCGGGAACTCTGACCCCTTCATTGGAGCCTTCCCACCTCCTTTCCTTTGAGGTTGTCTGCTTGTTTAATTTGTCATTTGCCTTGCTTCCCACGCCCTTTTATAGCTACTTTTGTTCAAGGATATCACCATCTCCTTTTCCTGTTCCTGGCCTAACTCCAGGTTAAATATCTAGGGAGGACAGCAGGCTCCTGAAGATGTGGTGAAGCGGGTGACGGTGGTGGTGGGTGGTGGTGCACGCTCATTGGTGGGGTCAGTGTTGTTCAAAGTCCAGGGAGTGGGTGGCGGACTGATACGGCGTGCTAGATGGGTCCACAAGTTTCCCACCCACAGGGCCCCAGCCAGAGGTCCTGGACTGGCCAGGCTTCTTTTATCACTTAATCCCCATGGGTAGGATATGAGAAAGTTCTCATAAAAGAGAAAAGGACTTAGATGTGGCAGGATTGAAGAAAGGAGCTGGTGGGAGCAGGGTGATTTAGGGTTCATGTATTCATTCAATAAATGTTTTTTGAAGACCTGCTATGTTACATGTAAGGCCCCTTTACTCAGAAAGTCTTAAATCTGGGTAGCCGTTGTTAATGTGCTATGTGTTTAGAAGCATTAGAAATAATATTTATAATGGTCACACTTCTGCTCCTGATAATCATGTGCCAGGCCTGTGGCTAAGTGGGTTACATCTACTCCATTCAATCCTGTCACCCACTTGGACAAGATAGATGCTGTCCTCCTTCTGCAGGGGAGGAGAGGGAGGTTGAGAGCAGTCACTTGCTCAAGGTCAGGCAATGGGAAGGAGGAAGAAGTGGGGTTTGAGTTCAAGTCTGATTTTAAATCCCACCCTCTTAGCCTCTGTGCCTGTGGTTTATGGACTGATGCCTGTCTGTGCTAAACTTTTCACTGGTCTAAAAGATAAGGACAATAGAGCTAGATTTTTAATAAGGCTCTATTTAATTCAGTGGTTCTCAACTGAGATGATTTTGCCCCCAGGGGATGTTTGGCAAGGCCTGGAGACATTTTTTGGTGGTCACAACTTGGGAGGCCCTACTGGTATGTAATGAGTAGTGGCCAGGGCTGCAGTGGGGCCCCCACGGTGTGCAGGACAGCCCCCTATTGTCCCCCTTCTTCCCCATAGCAGAGACTTATTGCCCTCAAGTGTCAATAGTGCTAAGGTTGAGGAACTCTGATTTAATTTGAAGGATTATCCTTAATCTTATACTATTCTGACTTTGGGATATGGATTAAATTTTTTTTTTTCTTTTAAGAAACAAAGTAGTAGATGGCAGTTAGTAGATGGTGGCTGGGTTTTAGATTGTCCTTATTTGGCAAAATAAAAAAATTGGCAAGACTCTGTTGATCCTTCTAATTTTTTACAAATGTCCTGGACTATGAAATCCAAACCTCTAGGATTTATTTGATTTAGGAATTATGTTTTACAAATACTGTGTGTTAAGGATTGACAAAAGAAAGTGGCGTGTGTTGCACGGAAGGACAATGCCTGGGGTGCCCTTGGGATCCTGGGTTTGATTTAATAACAAACATTCATTGACCCCTCAGCGCCTAGTACGTCCAGGCCCTATGAGAGGTCAAAAGAAATTTTGCCTTGATGAGTTCATAGTCTTCCTAGGACAAAAAGCATATGTGCATGAAACAAGTAGGGAACGAGGAAAGAGCCTGGCAATCGAGGGCTCAATTTAGTCACAGGTTGATGCTAACATGGCAAACCAAGGGGTTTCTACTGGAAAGAAATTTAGGTTCCTGGCTTCGGTCTGCCATCTAGTAATTTATGGGACCTTAGACAAGGCACTTAATTTCTCCACCTCTTGCTTTCTTATTGGTTTCCTGTCTTGGATGAGGGCCCCTCCAGCCTGAGGGGTGAACCTCCTTTCCTTCCTACCTCCAATGGGACACCCAGTCCTGTGGATTCTGTTTTGGAAATGTCTCTTGAGTCTGCCCAGTCTCTTCCTATTTCAGTGCATTCTCCACCCAGCAGCCGGAATAATCTTGCTAAAACATAAATCTGATCGTGTCACCTGCCTCTGCTTAAAACCCTCAGTGGTTTCCTCATTGCCCATGGGATAAAGTCCAAACTCCTTGGCAAGGCTTTCTTGGCTCTGTGGTCTGGGCCCAGCCAACCTCTTCAGTCTCCTTTCTCATCCTCTGCCCTTCACCGCCACTCACCCCACGGTCTGGATGCGCCAGACGGTTCATTCTTCTCTGAGCACAAATTGCTGACCCATCATCTCCCTGGAATCTCTTCTCCCTCTTCTCCACCTGGCAAAATCACTGTCGCCTTTTAAGGTTTGTCTCCATCATTTCCTCTGGAAGCTGCTCCAGGTGTTGGAGGCAGAGTGCATTTCCTGGTCTCTCTCCCACGCTGGACTGTGACCCCGTTGAAGGCAGGGCTTGCCTTTGGCTGGTTCTGTCTAGAACACTTCATACCCAGCATGGTCATGGCACATGGTTGCTGTTTAACCATTCTTGAGTAGAAAACAAATGGATAAAGGAGGAACATTTAAAGCTGAGATGATAATGTTTTTTGTTTGTTTACCACCCAAGGTTGCTAGTGGCATGAAAAAGTAATATTTATCGAGGAACTGAAAAATGAGAGGCTACACGCATGCAGCACGTGTACATGTCATTGTTTTCAAAGGGAGAAGATGTTAACTTTTGAGCCACAGATGAAAAAAACCTTCGAATTTCCTCCATTGTATCACCCTTAGCATGCGTACGTGTGCTTATGAACATGTATGCGGTATTGCTAAGAGTAAAGGGCACACGGTTGTCAGGTACTGGGAATTGGTATATCAAATAGAAAACTCCAGATGGTCAGAGTTTTGTGCAATTTGGCAAAAATGTGCCTTGTTGGTATAGGAGCATACGTGCCTCGAATCGTGACTCGGTGGCCTGGACCTGCCTGGAGACCTCTAGTGAAAACTGGTCCTTTGCTCTCCTGGAACTAGGGCTGAGCTTAGAGCAGGGGCAGGAAGGAGGAGCTTGGTTTCTTTTTTCTTTTCTGTCCCGTTTTTCTTTCTCCTCTTTCTGATTCCCCTGTTCTTTTTTTTTTTTTTTTTTCAAGAATGTCTGCCCCAATCACCCAGATTGACTATGGTACATCAAAGAAAGAAGATGCAAAGAAATGAAAAGAAAGGTCTAGACTTGTGTAGCTCTTTGCAAATACTGTTGTACTAACTTTTATTTTCTGTACCTGTGGATGTGCCTTATTGGCAGCACTACTTCCCAGACTGTAGTTCCATTGAGGGGAAGTATTTTCCTTGTGCAGGTAGGTGTCTTGCCCTATGGTTGGAGTACATGAATGTTTGCGGAATGAATGAGTGAATGAGCTCACCAAGTAGGAACAAAGTTTACCTCTTGTGCCAATTCCTTAGTGCAGCATGTCTCTTGCTTTCCCCTATTTTTTGAAAGGAGTCTTCTTCCTTTCACCCAGATCAGGTTAGAGGGAGTTTCCTTTGACACTCTTTCTGGGAGCCGTCCCTTTCTCCCACAGGTTTGATTCTCCTCCACAAACCCCCTCAGCTCTCAGAGGCTTTGAGTCTCGGGGTTGGATCCCTCCACTCTGGACCCCTGAAGGTTGCCCAGTCTCAGAGCGGGGGCAGCGGGGAGTAGGCAGGCTGCGGGGAGGAAGCCGAAAGGATTAACTGGTTCAACATTATTACAAAGGCTGGTCCTATTGTTTACAGACCATTAAAAACCGTGATCATCTTCCCAGGCTAGGCAGACAGCAGCTAGCTGCTTTGATGCATGTCTTAGAGAGATAAGGAAAATTTATCCCTTGTTTTGACTTCAGGATTTCTTTTTGGTTTATTATTTGACTCACTATTCAACTTTCTCTCCAAATGTCCCTGGTCTCAGACAACTTTTTCAAGTTGTTGGCAGGGGAGGTTCAGATTAGAATCCTGTAAGTTTGGAGTTGAAAGAGACCTGGGATAAGTGACTGTCCCTAACCTACCCCTTGTCTCTTCCCACACTCCTAGTCTCCCCCCCATAGCAGAGCAGTTCCTGGACACACCAGCTTCTCGAGTAATTTGCACTTACTGATCCCTGAGCAGGGCAGACTTTTCTCATGACCTTCAGCAGATCCTCCCCCAACCAGGACCACATCTGCTCTGCTGAGACGACTTTCTAGAGCTCTCCCCCGACCCCAAATTCCCAGCTCCTCCCCTGAGTGTCCCCAGGATACTGTGTACATAGACAGATGGGCTATCTTGGCTCTGCCATCTTCTGTTATAGGCACATCCAGGCTTCTCCTGGGTGGGCTGGGCAAAGTCCTCAAGGGTCCTCACCCATGTCCCAGACCATCTGTCTCCCCCTGGGCCTTCTTGAGGGCGTGACTTTCCATCTGGACAGATACAGGCATTGGGATGTAGGCTGCAGCCACCTGTCGTGGTCAGGTTTTTATTCAGGGATCCTGTGGAATTTTCCAAGTCCTGGATCTGCAAAGAAACCTCAAACTAAAGCCCGGATTCTGAAACTTACTTTTTGGCTGCTTGATTAAAGAGTTCCAGGGTGCTCTGCAAGCGTGTTAACCAGCTTGGCAGATATTGGGCACTCACACGTTTGCTGAACAAATGAATGAATGGATGTAGGGACAAGACATGCCAGTCACTGTTCAGTCACTCCTTAGGGCTCCGTGTATCCAGTCAGTAAGTGTTACTGAGTGGGCTGCTCTAGAGAAGTGGGTGCTAGGGGCCAAAAAGACGTATAAAACCCAGTTCTTGGCATTTGAGAGCGTATACCTAGAGGGGTGTGAGACTAATTATAAGACAAGGCAGGTAAGCATACCTGGAAATCGAGATACAAGCTCTTGTTGAAGGAGCGTAAGGGACAAGTGACTTAATTTTGAACGAGGGGCTCAGGGGAGCTTCAGGCAGGGAGAGGGTTTTTAAGGATTTCAATGAACAAGGAAGAGAGAGGAAGGAAGGCAGGCAGATTCAGACTGGTCAACAGCTAGGGCAAAAGCTCGGAGACCTGGAATCGTCCTCAGCTTGCCGCGGACCCGTCCTGGCAGCCCCAGTCCAAAGCCACATCTCTCCTCAGCCAGGATAGCTCCAAATCCATCTTAGACAACACCGAATAATCCCAGGAATTTTTTCCCCGGCGTCTGACCCTGGGGCAAGGCTCGGGACAGACATTCCTTTCCTCCAGACTTTGCGAGAGCCCTGTGTTGCCGGAGTTTGCTCTTTGGAGGGTGCATAGGACACACTCAGAGATGGACTGTTGTTGGTGAGGGTGGATAAGCTCCTAGCGCCAGATCCCTCAGTTTCCGTGAGACTTTTCTTTGCCCCTCCCCCAGCTGTCCTCACTGCCGGACAAGAGCCACCCGTCCTGGAGGCTTTGCTCATGCTCTTCCCTCTCCTCAGAGGCCTTCCTCCCGTATCTGTTGTCCAAGTGTGTCCACCCTTCCCCGGAGGTCCAGCCTCCTCCTGGAAGGAGGCACAACTTTTCTGGGCTCCCAGAACCTACCCCCCACCCCTGGCTGAGGGTAGGTTGGAGATCGGCCCCTCCCAGAGAAGAGAAATGAGCTTCGTCCTCTCCTTGTTTTATTGCAAATCAGTATCCAGGGTCAACGTGATTTTAACACATTAAAAACCTCATACCCAAACCCCCAATTTTTCGTGTTCTCAAGCTGCTTAGTTATGTTCCAGGGAGAGGGAGGCAGACGAGAAGGAGAATTCTTAATCTTGGGGAGAGGACTGAGTGCAGAAATGCCTTGGAAATGGAAGAGTCCCTTGGCTCCTTGCTACGGTGGCGCTACAGCTCATATATAACCGTGGGTGAGCTCCCCCTCTCCGCGTCGCTTATCTCTGCCTCACATTCACAGACTCACCAGCCTGGAGTCTCTCTGGATGTTGGCCAAGCCAGTTGGGAATGCAAAATAGCTGAGATATGGGATGGGGTGAGCCCGCATGTCCTTGCATGCTGCCGTGAAGGTCTTCCTTCTCCCCCTCTTCCCCCCCTTCTAGCCTCTTCTCTGGCATTGGGAGCTAATCTTTGTGGTCCCACTTCCCCAGTATTTGAAAGAAGGGAGAGCCAGATTCCATGCCTGCAGGTGGCTGTGCTAGTAATTATGGACACCCCTTGGGGGACGGGGTGAGGGAGGTTTGGGTGAGCAGACTTAGACCAAATGGAGTTTAGCTAGCTGCCATTTTGAAACCTTAGCTAAAGGGTCTTAGGAGCTTAAAACCTTCCCTATAACCCCTCCCTCCACCTCCACCCTCTGAGCTCACTTGCTTTTTATGACCAAGATTTTGTCCTTCCGTTTTGCTTTCTGGCAGAAGTAGGGATGAGGACAAGAAAGGCCCCTGGAAAGGATTCTAGCCTGATGGGAGCAAGGGCTGCTGGGAACTTTGGTGAGGTCTTGGTGGGAATCTGTAGCCTACCCTGGAGGTGCGGTGCCCAGCACCCAGGTGGTTCAGAGCCCTGCTGTAAGTGCTCCTGTTCTGGGAGAGCCTCTATTTTGGGTGCACAGCTGGGTGCCCCTTGAATCCCCGAGGGCTGACAGAACTAGGTGCAGTTGTGAAAGCTATAGCTTCCTTTTTGGAGATGTCTTGGGCACTGACAGAATGGATGGTTTCTATTCCACAGACAAACTAGAGTTACCAGGGGTTTTTCTGGTATATTCTTTTCTTCCAGTGTCTTTAAGTCAACACTATTCTGGGCAATGGTCTGTTTCCCCTAGGTGGGTGGTCCAGTATTGATGCATGGGATTGTAATAAAGTCAGGTGCCTCTGTTGTTTTACATTTTTAAATTAAATGTGTGTGTGTGTGAGAGAGAGCGAGAGAGAGCGCAAGAGAGTAAGAGAAGCATTTACTCCAGAGCTACGGGAGTGGGAGTGGGGTGACGTGATGGATTGGTTATGGGAGAAGATGCTGGTGATGTTTGTTTCTAGGATGGTTGGTTTGATCGTTGCGAACCTTATCATTTTTGGTTTGATTTCATGTTAATATTCATCCCTGGATTAGTCTGCTCGGGTTGCTGTGGTACAGTACCACAAACTGAGTGTCTTAAGCAACAAAAATTTATTGCCTCACAGTTCTGAAGGCCAGAAGTCCAAGATCAAGGTGTTGGCAGAGTTGGTTCCTTCTGAGGGCCGTGAGGGAGAGCTCTCTTAGCTTCTGGTGGTTTGCTGGCAGCCTTCGGTGTCCCTTGGCTTTTAGAAGCGTCACCTCAATCTCTACCTTCATCTTCACATGGTGTTCTCTCTGTGTGCATGCCTCTGTGTCCAAATTTCCTCTTTTTATAAGAACACCAGACATATTGGATTAGAGCCCATCCTAATTGCCTCATCTTAACTAATTACATCTGCAGTGACCCTATTTCCAACTAAGATCACATTGTGAGACATGAGATACTGGGGGTTGGGAATTCAGCATATGCATTTTGGGGGAAACAATTCAACCCATAACACTCCCCTTCCTTCTTTTAAATAAGGTGTGTGTGTGTTTTCTCTGTTTTGAAAAAGACCTCTATATAATAAAAAATTCAAAAATTACAGCAGAGTAAACCAGAAGAGAAAAATAAATCTAAGCCTCCCTCCCAACCCTCCTCCCCATCCTTAGACCCTAGTTCTCCAATTCAGAGCCAACCATTGTTATCGTTTCGTTTTTTCCCCTCTATCTTTTTGGAGATGTCTATGAGCATAAATTTATATCTATCCTTCTTCCCCCGCCTTCAAATAGTTGTATTCCACATGCCCTATTCTGCAACTTGCTTTTTAAATTTAATGATACATCTTGAGATTATTCCATATCAATAGCTGTATGTCTGTCTTATTTTTAACAGATGCATAGTATTTCACTGTATGGATTTACTATGATTTATTTTATTTTATATTAAGATTTATTTATTCATTTGAGAGAGAGCGAGAGCAAGCATATACAAACGGGGAGGGGGCAGAGGGAAGGAATATTAGAGCAGACTCCCCACTGAATGTGGAGCCCTACTGGGGGGCTCCACGCGGGGCTCGATCCCACGAGCCACGAGATCATGACCTGAGCTGAAACCAAGAGTGGGATGCTCAACTTGACTGAGCCACCCAGGGGCCCCACCATGATTTATTTAACTTCACCTCTTTTGCTGGACATTAGGTGATTTCCAATCTTTGCCGAATGAAAAAATTTTTCTGTATGTTTCTCTACCCATCTGTGTAGGTCATCTATACATCTCACTCCTTAAAGTTCTTATATAGTATATAAATTGAGTACATTTAAGAAATATTTGTTAAGTTCCTATCATCAACAAATATTTGGTATTTCATTATATTGATGTATCCATATTTACTTAGCTCAATGAGTTGTTCTAAGACAGTAATGAAAATTTTCACATGTAGATCCCTAATTTTGATTACTCACCTTTGATTATTCTTTAACAGTGGTTTCTAAAAGTGGGTCAGATAATCTGGAAATTGTTAAGGCTCTGAATCCTTATTGCCCAATTGTGTTCCAGAAATGTATCAATTTATATTTTTGCCAGCAGAATGCCCATCTTGCCCTACTAGCCTTATTACTAAAACAAACAAGAAACTTTGCTAATTTGGTATGTGGAATATGGCGTTTCATTGATTTAATTTTTTATTTGCTTATAAGCTTTTCTTATTTCCTCTTTTTTGGCTTATTTGTGTCCTTTGGCCTTTAATCTATTAACGTCTTAATGCTTTTTATATTTGTGTGTGCACTTTATATATTAAGGATATTGCTTTGTCATATCTGTTATATGTTTGGCAAATGTTTTCACCAGTTTGTGGTTTGACTTTTAAAAAGTTCTTTTTAAACCAACTTCATTGTGGTATAATTTACATACAATCAAGTGCATTCATTTTTAAGTATATAGTTCAATGAGTTTTGACAGATGTATATACCCATGTAACCACAACCACAGTAGAATATTTCTATTATCCCCTAAAAGTTCCTTATGTCTCTCTGCAGCTCATTGCATTTCTGGTCGCAGGCAACCATTGATCTGCCTTTTGTCACTATAGATTACTTTTGCTGGTTCAAAAATTTCATATAAATAGAATAATATATGTATTTTTTAAAAAACATCTATCCATGTTATTATATATAGTAGTAGTTTGTTCCTTTTTATTGCTGAGAATATGCCATTATATGAATATACCACAATTTTTATCTGTTCACCAGTTGATGGACATTTGGGTTGCTGCCAGTTTTTGGCTATTATGAATGAAGCTGCTATGAGCATTTGTACACGTCTCTTTGTGGATGTATTTTTCCCCTCACTTCTCTTGGGTAGATGCTTAGAAATGAAACTGCTCAGTCATATGGCAAGCACATTTTGTTTTGTTTTGTTTTTTACAAGCAACTGCCATACTCCTTCCCAAAGTGGTTGTACCACTTTACATTTCCACTGGCAATGTATGAACATTTTGGTTGCTACGTGCCTTTACCAGCATTTGATGCTATTAATCTTTTCAATTTTAGCCATTTTAGTGGGTGTGAGTGGTATCATTGTACTTTTAATGTGCGTTTTCCTGATGACTAAGATACTGAGCATATTTTCATGTGCTTCTTGACTTCTGTGTTTGTGAAAAGTCTGTTCAAATCTTTGTCCAATTGAAAAAAGGATTGTCTTCTTATTACTGAGTTGCTAGGGTTCTTTATATATTCTGGATATAGGTCCTTTGCCATATATATGTACTATGAACACTTTCAGTTGTGGCTTGCCTATTCGTGTTCTTAACAGTGTTTTGTTTTGTTTAAAAAAAAATTTTTTTTTTAAAGATTTTATTTATTTATTTGACAGAGAGAGACCCAGCTAGAGAGGGAACACAAGCAGGGGGAGTGGGAGAGGGAGAAGCAGGCTCCCTGCCGAGCAGGGAGCCCGATGCGGGGCTCGATTCCAGGACCCCGGGACCATGACTTGAGCTGAAGGCAGTCACTTAACCAACTGAGCCACCCAGGCCCCCTTGTTTTGTTTTTGAATTGGGATAAAATAGGGATGCCTGGGTGGCTTAGTTGGTTGAGCATCTGCCTTCGGCTCAGGTCATGATCCCAGGGTCCTGGAATCGAGCCCCGCATCGGGCTCCCTGCTCGGCAGGGAGCCTGCTTCTCCCTCTCCCACTCCCCCTGCTTGTGTTCCCTCTCTCTGTCAAATAAATAAAAAAAAAATTGTGATAAAATATATATAAAAGTTGTCATTTTAATCATGTCAAGTGTACAGTTCAGTGGCATTAATTACATTCATATTGTTGCACAACCATTAATCCTGTCATTAGCAGTGTCTTTTGAAGAGCAGAAATTTTTAATTTTGATAAAGTCTAAATTATTTTTTTCCTTTGGTGGTTCTTGTGTTTAGTATCCTAGGAGTCTTTGCCTACACCAAGGTCATGAAGATTTTCCCTTTTGTTTTCTTTTGGAAGTTTTATAATTTTAGCTTTTGCTTTAATTCTGTGATCCATTTGGAGTTTTTGCACACTGTGTATATATTATATGAGGTCAAGTTTGAGGTTTATTTATTTATTTCTAATACCGCTACCAGTGAAAATAAGTACAAGTAAAAATAAGTAGATATTAACTATTACAGTTGACCTTTGAACAACATTGGGTTTGAACTGTGCGGGTCCACTTATGTGCGGATTTTTTTCAATAAATATATGTACAGTATTATACATGTATTTTGTCTTCTTTATGGTTTTCTTAATAATATTTTCCTTTCTCTAGCTTACTTTTTGTAAGAATATAGTATGTAATACATATAACATACAAAATATGTGTTAATTGACTTTTTATGTTATTAGTAAGGCTTCTCTCAGGTCAACAGCAAGCTAATAGTCAGTGTACCAACTGCTGCATTGTTCAAGGGTCAACTGTATTGCTTTTTGTTACCCTCTGATTTATCCCATTGTTATTTAGCTTAGAAATTTCATCCCCCTAATTCAGCTATCATGTGGATATTCACCTATATAGTCCGCTGGATTCTTCTTCTTTTTTTTTCTTTGTTTTTTCTCTCAGTTCTTTGATTCACTTAGAATATGTTTGGGTTTAAGAGTTGAGGGACTAATTTGATTTTTTTTCTCCCTCCCCTCCCCCAGCAAAGTGAATAGTGGGAAAGGGAGTTCTTAGTGGGGACATAAGGGGGAAAGAGGGTAGAGCTTTTGGGAAATGAACTTGGGGGGAGCCTGGGGAGGAGCATTTGTGAGAGACAAGCCAGAGAGCCTGGCTGGGCCACTCCATGGAGGACCCCTGGACTCTGAACTTGCGGGTCCTGAGCCACATTAGCATTGTATAGGTTGGTTCTGATTGGGGAGAACCAGAGGCATGAGGACTGAAAGTGGGTGCTGGCAATTTCTAGCTTTGGGAGGGACTAATTGTGCCAGAGAGGATGGGGTGGGGTGGGGGGTGGGGAATGGCCAGTTCTTGATTTCAGAAAGAGTGAAGCTGGAAGGAGGAATTCAAGATCGAGCTTGAGGTTGATGTTGAGGGGCTGGCTAGAACTTCTGCACTTTACCAGGACATAAAGAAAGCAGGAGGAGAACCTGGCTTTCTGAGGGATTAAAAGAAACTTTTAGAGAAAAATTGTGACTTTCCTTGAGAGTATAATTAGAATAGTTCCTTATATTTTGTACATGTTAAAGTTTCCAAAGTGCTTTTACATACTATTTCTTCCTTTTTTTTTTTCTTTTTGTGCCTGGTGTGATAGGCAGGGCAGATATTACCCCATTTTCCATCTTATAGATGAGGAAGGTGAGGCTCAGCTTACTTAGGAGGCTTGTCTCAGTTCTATTCTCCGAATTAATAGGCACTTGTGGTGTGAGGAGGGGAAGCCTGGAGAGGATTTTGATCTTGGCTTTGCCTCACTTGCTATGTGAATGTGGCCATCCTGCACCCACCTTCAGTACCTCAGCTTTCTTATCTGCTAAATGGGCTTGGTAATATCTGTACCCTTAGCCTCACACAATGGGGAAGGCCAAGTAAAATAACCTAAGTGAAAGAGTGCTGACAAATATAAAGCAGGATGCAAATATTAATCTTCTTAAGGTCACAATTTCATCAAACTGGGGGTGGGAATTGGCTGGTTGCAGGGCGGGGAGATGGGGAGACCCAGGGTCATGCACCTCCACAGGTTAAGCTGCTGAAGAGGAGTACAGAGGCAGGAACTGTCTCTGGTGGGGTGGGGAGGGAGTGCAGGGCCACTGAGACATGGGAAAGATGCCCATCCAACCTCCAAGGCTGGAGGTCTTTAAGGTCAAGGTGGGAAAGTCTGAGGGCTCACATGTACTGGGGAAAAAAGTCTGATTTAGATTTAGAATGTGACTTTTACCATGTCCAAAATCTGGGGTAAGACACTTAATCTCTTTGAATCTCAGTTTCCTTATCTTCGAAATATCACAGTATACACCCTGGAAATATGGAACTGCTTAGAAGTTCAAACTTGCTATGCCTCTGTGCCTTTGGTCAAACAACTCCTTCAAGCAGAGTTGGCTTTGAGGAAGGGACAAGAGCCAAGGAATGCAGGTGGTCTCTAGAAGCTGAAAAAGATATGGAAACAGGTTTTCTCTTCAAAGCCTCCAGAAGGAATCAGTCCTGCTGACACCTTGACATTAGCCTAGTGAAACTGATTTTGGGCTTCTGATCTCCAGAACAATAAGATAAATTTGTGGTGTCTTAAGCCACTAAGTTTATGGTAATTTGTTATAGCAGCAATAGGACACAAATGCAATGCACTTAAGATTCACTCATGTTATTGCCTGTATGGGGTGCATTCCACTGTACGGATACATCTCAACTCGCTTATTCATTTACCAATTGATGGGCACTTGGATTGTTTCCAAGTTTTGGCCATTATGAATAACACTGCTCTGGACATTCATGTATGTAGGTCTTTGTGTGGACATATGTTCTCATTTCTCTTGGGCAAAATGTCTAGAAGGGGGATTGCTAGGTCATAAGTGTATATTTAACTTTGTAAGAAACTGCCAAACTGCTTTCCAAAGTGGGTGTACCATTTAGCGTTTCCACCAGCAGTGCATGAGAGTTCCAGTTATTCTATATCCTTGCCAGTGCTTGGCATTGTCAGTCTTTTTAATTTTAGCCATCACAATAGATGTTTAGTGATATCTCATTGTGATTTTAATTGCATTTTCCTGATGACTAATGATGTTGAACCTTTTTTGCACAGGTGTTTTGGCCCATTTGTATTACTTCTTTTGTGAAATGTCTGTTCAGTGCTTTTAGCCATTAAAAAAAATTGGGTCATTTGTCTTCTTATTATTGAGTTTTAAGAAATCTTTATGTATTCTGACTACATGTCCTTTATCAGATATATGTTTTGCAAATATTTTCTTCCAGTCTGTGGCTTGTGTTTTTATTTTCATATTAGTGCCTTTCCAAGAGCAGACATTTTAAATTTTGATCAAGTCCAATATATTAATTTTTGGTTTTATGGTTTGAGCTCTCTGTGTCCTATCTAAGAAAACTTTGCCTAACCTAAGTTCACAACAATTTTCTTCCAGTTGTTCATATAGAAGTTTTATAGTTTTTGCTCTTACATTTAGCTGTATGATCCATTTGGAGTTAACTTTTTTATAGGGTGTGAGGTAAGGGTTAAAGTTTTTAAAATTAAAAAAAAAAATTTTTTTTTTGTGATGTCTTTGACTGGTTTTGGTATCAGGGTAATGCTAGCCTCACTAAATGAGCTAGCATTATGCTAGGTGCTGTGGGAATATAAAGGGTAAGATCCAACCTCTGCTGGAATCACACACATGGCACTCCCCCCCCCCCCCCCCCGCTGGGGTTTGAGTTTGATGAGCTCCAGAGAGAAGTACAGATGAACTGCTATTGGCATTCAAAGGAAGAAGAGGCAAAGGAAGCCTTAGAAAAGGTTTCCTGAAGGTGAGGACACAGAGGAAGGGCTTTAGTAGGGCTGCAACATTGCCCAACTCTGGGGGCACCATTCAAATGCTGGTCTATTGAGTGGGGCTCCCTTCAGGGCACAGGGAATAGACACAGATGGCGCTCACCTAGAGTTGTCTGACACAGAGACCCTATTAAAAGGAAGTCTAGCAGCTAAGAGACTATCAGCTGCTGGAGGTGGGGGAAGGTGGCAGCGGGGGTGGGGCAGGGACCTGTGTTCTGGGGTGGATGGGGTTCTATTAAACTCATGACTTGTTCTATTTTTTTATTTTATTTATTTATTTTTTTAAAGATTTTATTTATTTATTTGAGACAGAGAGAATGAGATACAGAGAGCATGAGAGGGAGGAGGGTCAGAGGGAGAAGCAGACTCCCCGCCGAGCAGGGAGCCCGATGCGGGACTCGATCCCGGGACTCCAGGATCATGACTTGAGCCGAAGGCAGTCGCTTAACCAACTGAGCCACCCAGGTGCCCCTAAACTCATGACTTGTTTTATATAAGCATGCCTTTGTCTCCCCATCTTTTAACTTAAGCTCCCACTGATCTGCATCCTCCTCCCATCGAATGTGGGGCTGGAGGGCCCAGAGAGGAAGGTGGGAAGGAAGGGGGCCAGCCCTCAGGGAGCTCCCCTCCCCCGCTCCCTGGGCTTGGCACCGTGAATACATGATCTCATTAATCCTCCCCCCAACTCTCCACCCGCAGCTTCCTTCTTGCCACTTCTGCAGATGAAAAAAATGAGACTCATAAAGGTGAAGTGCCTTGCCCAGGGTCAGCCGAGGGTGAGCAGTGGACCTGAGGTTGCTGGCTGGCCGGCTGGGGCCCCAGCAGCGTTCTCCCCTCTGCTCTGGCAAAACCATATTTCTGAGGAAAGCCGCACCTAGAAAGGAATGGGAGCCAGGGGGAGGTCAGGACTAGATATTTGTGAGTGGGTTAGTTCTGATTTAGCAAAAACACTCTCAGCACTGTGGGCTGGGCTATGGCTGACTGGCTGCATGGTCAGGGTTTGCAAAGCTTCCAAAGATCCTTTTGCTAGAAGGGCTTTAAAAGCTGCACGCTCTCAGCAGTTTCTATCAGCTGGGATTTTTCCCCCTCCAGATTAAATCCTGTCGGGGTTTTACTGGCTTACATGTTCCCAGAGCGACCCCACCTCTCCCTCACCTGAGCAGCACCTGCTTTGACACGCATACCACTTCCTGTCACCAAATGGCTCTGGAAAGAATTCTTACCCTGCACTAAGTTTTGGCTCCTAACCTCCCCTCTTCACTCTCTCAAGCCCCGATGGTTTCTCCAGGAAGTGTAGAGCGGAGTACGTCAGGGATGAAGGAACACCAGGACCTCATTTTGATCCCAGATTTGGGGGTTTGTTCCCCTTCTTGGTCTCCTATTTTGAACCATTTTCTTTTTTTTCTTTTTCTTTTTTTTTTAAAGATTTTATTTATTTATTTGAGAGAGAGAGGATGACAGACAGAGAGCATGAGAGGGAAGAGGGCAGAGGGAGAAGCAGACTCCCTGCCGAGCAGGGAGCCCGATGCGGGACTCGATCCCGGGACTCCAGGATCATGACCTGAGCCGAAGGCAGTCGCTTAACCAACTGAGCCACCCAGGCGCCCTATTTTGAACCATTTTCAAAAGAGCTCCTGCAAAACAAGGATACCGTGGAAAAGCTCATGGTGTGAATGTATCTGGAAAATCAGGGGCACCCTATAGGAAAGTTCCCGTGGTCCCCCCCAGCCCCCGCCCCAGCCTGTTGATTCCAGTCCCCCTGAACACTCCGAATGCCCTTGTCCTCAGACCCCTCTCAGGCAGTCTTGCCTGCTTGCCTCTAGGGATTTGGCATCTTGTCCTTTGTTTGGTCATCATGGGCCCTGCCCCTGCCAACTCAGAGGCAAACAGAGATAGGGCCAGGCCCTGGCTGCCCAGCCTCGTGGACAGCATTATACACTGCTCCATGTCAGCAGAAAATTATCCACCATAACTTGCATTCTAGAGGGCCGTCTCCCCCACCGCCCGGGACTTCCCTTCCCCAGCCTGCAAGGCCTCTGGGCCGGGCCAGCCCTGCCCACCCGGCCAGCAGCGCTCCAGGAATCCCAAAGTGCAGCTCGGGTGGCTCTGGGTGACTTCGCGGGAAGGGTTCTGGGGTGGTTCTCCTTGCCTCCACCTCCTTTAGGGGACTTACTTGCCCAGGAGGATGACGCCCGCAAGCCCCTCCCAGCTACCACACCACCAGCCCTGCCTCCTGGCCCTGCCAGAAAATGCTTAGCACATTAGCAGGTTTAGCTGCCACAGTTGTATCATTTAGAAGGCTGCAGAGGCACAGAGATTTCATTCTGGAACCCTTTCCAGCTGCTCGCTATTTTGACAACACTGGATGGCACCGTTACCAGGAACCTGGCCTGCCTGTGAGCCCGCAGTGGTGGGGGGCCTGGGGTGGAGGGTAGCAGGAGGCCAGGAGGGTGGTGGGGACAGTAGCAGCCGTGAGAAAGGAGGGTGGAGGGCGCCCGTCTCTGTTCTCCCTGGCCGGCTTCCCTTCTTGCCTTCCGGAGCTTTATTGGAACGGATCTTGGATCCTCGCAACTTTTTTCCAATCGCCTCAGTGCAGGGGCTTCTGCTTGCAAGAGAGGCAAGAGGCTCTAAGAGGGCCGGAGAGGCAGCAAGGCAGAGAAAAAGAAAGCAAGCTCACCAAACATCTTCCCAGACTCGGAAGACCTCGCTGCACGCGCTTCCCTGCTGCTCAGTGGCCGAGCGCTCCGAGGCAGCTCGCCACCCCTCTAGAGCTCACCATCCTCATCCATCATCCCAGGACCCACCCCCTACCTCAAGGCGAGGTTAGGGGACTGACAAGAGACGATGCACATGAAAGTGTTTTGTAAACTGTAAAGTGACAAACATCTGCGTACCTGTGCGCCGGAGGACTATGTTTAGTTGATCTTTGAGTTCCTCCCGTGAGGTCTGGTTTGTTGGGTAGAAAAGTAAATATAGTGACTTTCTGGAAATTTCTGGTTTTCCTCACTGGTGATCCGTGTGGTGAAGACAAGTAAGGCTGTGGGCGTATTGGGTTGTTAGGGTTGCTGTAACGAAGTACAGACTGGGTGGTTTAAAGAACAGAAATGTATTGTTTCCGTTCCGGAGGCTGGAGGTCAGGGTCAAGGTGTCTGCAGGGTTGCTTCTTTTTGAGAGCTGGGAGGGGGACTCTGTGCTGGGCCTCTTCTTAGCTTCTGGTGGTTTGCTGGCAGTTTTCGGTGTTCCTTGCCTTTTAAAAGTATCTCCCCAAGCTCTATCTTCATCTCTCCGTGGTATTCTCCCTGTGTGCCTGCCTCTGTGCCCAAATTTCCCCGTTTCATAAGGACACCAGTCATGTTCAATTAGTGCCCACCCTAACTACCTGACTGTAACTAATCACATGTGCAGCGACCCTATTTTCAAATATGGTGGGCGGGGGTCTTCTGAGCCCCGGGGGGCCAGCTCCAGGATAGGGAAGGCCAAGGCTTGGCTGGGAAAAGAGAGTTCTTCTGATGCAGATGTAGCTGATGGCTGGGTGAGGCACCCCATTTTCTACTACCGTTCCTGGATTGGGGGGGTGGATCTTTGTTCCTAGAGTTAATTTTGTTTTTTTCCCTTCTGAGTAGCTCCTGTTAAGCAGAGTCGCTCTATGTTTTTTAGACCCCAATGCAGTACCCATTCTTACTCTTCATACCCACTTGCGCTTTCATGGCCCTATCTCCCTTCAAGCTGCTAACCCCATACATGCATGACCCCCCTCCTTTATAACTCTGAAGCCTGGGGACATAGTTGCCGATACAGGACACCCCTGGGGTTAATATGGCTCACCTTCTCTTCTTCTTCCCTCCTCCTCTGCCATCCTTTTGGTCCTGTACCACAGTCTCCTTCCAGAGCATATCCCTGATGGGAGGACCCTCCCATGCCTCAGGCCCCCCCTCTTTGCCCTGGGTGCTCGCACATCAGCAAGCGTGTTCTGAATTGGTGGGATCCACACCGAGTGTGTTCTTGGACCACAGCGTTGGCGCTGGTCATGCGTGGCGCAGGGAGACCTTGGTGGCCCTGCCTTCTATATTGGCATCATTTCCATCCTCCCCAGGATGCACCGCAATTTAGGAAGGGGCTGATGTGGAAGAAGGCATTTAGAAAAGCCACTCCCTGAATAACAAGAAGGAGTCTACTGAATTCTTACTGCACAGCAGGCTCAGTGCTAGGTGCTTTCCACTTTCTTCTCTTGTTCCACTAATCTGAAGAAGCAGGTACTCATTTGCATTATCCTCATTTTCTAGATGGACAGTTGAGGTTTTGAAAGGAAATAAAGGAAATGTAAATGCTCAAAGTCGCTCAGCTAGTGAAGGACTTTACACCCCTGTCTGGAACCTCAAATTCTTTTCTCTCCTCACAGCGTGCCTCTGAGCGAGGGTGGGAGCCTGCTTACATCAGCATCCCGGACCCTGGAGTGCGAAGTCAGGCTCCTGCTCTCCGCCCTGATCTGCTGAACCAGAAGAGGGTGGGGTGGGGCTGGGGATCTACTCTCCGAAGGAGCCCTCCCCTTCTGTGACTCTTGCACACTCCCCACCTCCCCAGTGCCTTCTCGCCTGGTTCCCAGCAGGCTGAGAACCTGCTGTTCCCCGACATGGGGTTCAGAAATGTGGGGCAGCCCACCTTTATACAGCCTCCCCATGCCCCCCTTTTCCCCCTGGTGTAGAGTGGCTCCACAAGCTCTGGGGGAGGTAATGCAACTGGGCCGCACACGGGTTGGGAGAGGGCTTGTGTGGACCGCGTTGACCCGTGGCTTCTTACCCTTTCTGTGGTTCCCATGTCCTTTCCCTGCTGCGCTCTGCCCAAGGTCCCTGCAGGAGAAACCAGCACTGGTGTCATCAGGCAGCAGCCAGGGCACTGCTGGCCGGGACCAAGCCCTGTTTGGTGATGATGTTCAGTTTCCCTGTGACTGAAAGGGAGTCAGTATTTCCGAGTGAAATCTTAGCGTGAACCCGGTGGAATATGGGATCTCTGTTGAGAACGACACTTCCTTTCCTTGCTTTGTCTTCCTCTGCACTCATTCTGCCTACCTCATGTTCTTCACTTTCCTGTACATTCTAGCAACTTAAAAAGTCTGAAGAAAGAAGTTCTCTTGTCCTATTTACTGAGGGGCGCAATGACTTGCTCACCCATAAGCTTTAAGATTTTTTTTTTTAATTTATTTGACAGAGAGAGCCACAGCGAGAGAGGGAACACAAGCAGGGGGAGTGGGAGAGGGAGAAGCAGGCTTCCCGCTGAGCAGGGAGCCCAATGCAGGGCTCGATCCCAGGACCCTGGGATCATGACCTGAGCCAAAGGCAGATGCTTAACGACTGAGCCACCCAGGCGCCCCATCACCCATAAGCTTTAAGTCAGATCTTATGGAGCCCCTGCCGCGTCTATTTTCCTGAGATATGCAAGCACATCATGCAGGGTGTGGTCTTCACAGCCTCTTAGGAGTCATAGGATATTGGGGGTAGAATGTCAGCCCCACGAAGGCAGGAACCTGTCATATGCCCACTGTCTAGAAGGGTGTCTGACATGTAGTAGGTGCTCAGTGAATATTTCTTGACTGAATTAACATTAAAGCTGAAAGGCAGTGCTGAGTTAAGCTTGTCCAGAAGGACCAGGGAAGCGAACAGAGGCTCAGAGAGGTGAAATCTCTTGCCTGAGTTTGCACAGCAAGTAGGTGGTGTGGCTGGGGCTAGAACCTAAATCAACAGGGTTATTCCTGAGCCCCCAAGAATATTAAATCTAAGTCATGGCTTTTGAAAGGTACATCCTATAAGCCCAGAGACCTCTGGCTGGTTTTTTGGTGGGAGAAGCTGTTCAGACCCTGCTCTCTTTCTGGGTCCAAGATCTCAGGGATCTGGACAGAATCAACAAGCTGTTTTTTTCCCCCTCAGAAGAGACAGCATCCCTGAAAATGCTAGCTTAGATTTTCAGGCTGACATTCTAAACACTACCTCATCCTAAAAGTAAATGGTGAACTATTTTCATACACTCTTAAAATTTTAATTTGGAAAACTCCTGCCCTTGGAATGCAAAATTCACCAAGCATTTTATATCCTGCAGGCTGAGCTAGTTACTACAACCTTCTTGCCAGTCCTACTTGTGAGCCCCACTTGTGGAAAAGGACCAGGGGAATTTGACCAGCATAGTGACTTACTCTTTGAGTCAAAATGTCTTGTTGGTTTAAAAATGTTCACTCAGTTCAGATTTCTTCTTTCTTTCCCTCCTTCCCTCCCCCTACCCCCTTCACAAAGTGGGGCATTTTGACGCTGTGGTGGGGGTGAAAAATTAAAATGATTAATGTGAGCATCAATCAGACAGTCCTAAATTTCGCCTCACTTGTGCTCCCTCCAACGTTGACCTTTACTCCATTTCTGACCTCCCTACTTTAAGACCCTTCATCCAACTTCGGTCCTCCCCCTTCCCTGACCACCCCAGGCCTAACTCCCACAGTATCCCTACCCCCATCTCTGAGCTTATCTTTTCCCATCCTGTCCCAGGTTAGGGTGGGGTGATCTCAGGGAGGGAGGGAGAAGGAGCTGTTTCTCACATTATCTCATTATTTTTTAAAAGCTGAAAGTTTAGGTTTGTTTTTGAGGCATTGTCAAAAGGCCATCTGTCCAAACTAGCCAATTCAAAAGGGCAGCATCCAAGTTATGTGGGAGTCAATGTCATGCGCCCTTTCTAACCTGTTGATAACAATAATAATGATAATGATAATAAAGTGTTTATCAATACTCTGCTACATAGTGAGCACAGCCTAGGCACTTCCTCTAGTGTGTGCTTGTCAAATCCTCATAACAATCCTAGGAGACCCGTACTCTAATCTTTATTTTATTGCTGAGAAAGCAGGGACAAATATCTGAAGGAGCTTGCCCGAGGGCACGCAGTAAGTAAGGAAGGCAATTACAGAATTACTAAGTGACACAAACTCATTAAGTTTGCTCCCTGAATAGGTGAAGTGTTGGCTTCAGGGTCCTGCTCAGATGTTTTAGTGTGGTGGGATGGTGGCCCCCCGAATGCCCATGGTCAGAGAAAACTCACCCCCACGACCCTGTGGGTAGGCAAGCCCTCCCCCAGGCTGTGCCAGAAATAAACCCCGGGGACAGCTTCCCAAAGGTGCAGAGCATCCTGAGGAATGGTGTAGAGATGAGATTTGATGCTGAATTTCTCCCTGCTCTTGCTGTATCTCAACAAATATTTAAGCATTGGGCAGTTACGGGGACAATAAAGAGACCAGTCTATTCCATGCCCTCCCGGCGCTCACAGCTTAGAGATGGACATGTGGTTACCTCTGTGATAAGGGACACACAGCAAAGCACTCAGGGAGAGGGGGCAGTGAGCAGAGCACTTGGGGAAGGACCGACACACAAAATCATGTCACATTTCAGGAGTCATTTGGTGGTACTTCCATCACAGGTTTTCCCACACTTCCAGAATAGCATCGGTTCCAAGAATAGGCTCTCTTCTTTTCCAGGCGAAAAATTATTACCGTGTAAAATGTTCTCTCAAAGTTTGCAGGACTGGACTTTGTTATCACAAGAGGTAATGAGCGTGGACACGCTCTGAGTCCTTTAAAACCCTTTGGCTGATGTCAGTAGTAGATGTGGAGAGATGAGCAGAAGGCGAGGGCTGGCTCTGGTCATTGCCCTATCCCACCACCCAGCATAGGATGGAGGGACCGTTCATTGAGGGAACTAAACGAGTGAGTAGAATCAAGGTTATGAGAGTTCCAAAGGATACATGGCTAATACTGTCAATGTTGGTCAAGCAGCATGATGACTAAGAAGTGGCCTTTGGGTTTGGCAAGAAAAGGAGGAAATTAGTATGAAATAGTGGCTTCTGAGGAAGGATGGTTAATGGGTTCTTTTTTTGTTTTTTAAAAGATTTATTTATTTTAGAGAGCAAGCGAGCGAGCGAGCGAGCGAGCGAGAGCCCATGAGTGGGGGAAGGGGCAGAGGGAGAGGGAGAGAAAGAATCCTAAGTAGCCTCCATGCTCAGCGTGGAGCCCAACGCGGCCCAATGAGGGGCCCGATCTCACAACCCAGAGATCATGACCTGAGTCGGACGCTTAACCAACGGAGCCACCCAGGTGCCCCTGGTTAATGGCTTCTAAAGGGAATGGACAGATGAGAATACTATATATCTGAGGAGCTTTTCAGTCAACGTAAGGAGTGAGGTGGGATCTTGGCCAGGAGGGCCCTTTGACAATGAACGGCCTTCTCTAGTGCAGTCCCCAGTTAGTGTGTGAAGGTGAAGAAAGGGGGGCCTTTGAAGGAAGGAGCGCTGACTGGGTCCAGAAGAGGCAGCGCGCATGGGGCTGTGGTCCAGGAGGACGGCTCCCCCTGAAAGAGAAGAGAGACCTTCGCTTCGAAACTAGGGATGTGTTTGAAAACGAAACCATCGATTTTCCACACCCTTGCTTTTTACCAGGACACACAAAGATGACCCTGTGTGCCCCTGGCGGGCGGCTTCTGCTCCTCTGCTCCGAGAGTTCGGGCTTCATCTCTGTTTTAGAAGCGGCAGGCTCTCTCCTTCCGCAGTGACGGCCGGGGGAGACGGCCTCGGTCAGAGCGGCCGCCCGCCAGGCGGCCCCGAGCCGCACCTTGAGTCCGGAAGTGTGCGTGCGTGAGGGCCGAGCGTGTGTGAGCGAGCGTGCGCGTGTGCACGAGTGCGCATGCGTGTGCGCGTGCGCGCGTCTCCAGGGCTGGTAAGGACTCTCAGCTTGCATCGGAGGAAACTGAGGCTCGGGGGGGGGGGGGAGGGACTGTCTGTCATTTTCCTCAGTGGCGGGCTCCATGCCTCGCATGTGGCAGAGATGGGACACAGTTCCTGAATAAGCCACGGAAGCGGCTAGTTACGGCAGGGAGATGGGAACTCAGAGATTCAGATTACTTTTGGTCACGGTCTTGCCTGTGTGTGTTTTTTTTTTTTTTTTTTTTAATTTTTATTTGCGAGAGAGAATGAGAGACAGAGCATGAGAGGGAGGAGGGTCGGGAAGGTCAGAGGGAGAAGCAGACTCCCTGCTGAGCAGGGAGCCCGATGCGGGACTCGATCCCGGGACTCCAGGATCATGACCTGAGCCGAAGGCAGTCGCTTAACCAACTGAGCCACCCAGGCGCCCTGCATAAACACTTTTTAGAAAAGATTTTATTTATTTGAGAGAGAGAGGATGAGAGACAGAGAGCATGAGAGGGAGGAGGGTCAGAGGGAGAAGCAGACCCCCCGCTGAGCAGGGAGCCCGATGCGGGACTCGATCCCGGGACTCCAGGATCATGACCTGAGCCGAAGGCAGTCGCTTAACCGACTGAGCCACCCAGGCGCCCTTGCCTGTGTGTTTTACGCCACCCTCCCTGGACCCTGGTTCCGTTGGCGAGGCGGGAAGGAGTCTCTGTGAATGGAATGGACTCACTGAGTGCACTCAGACCCCTTTCCCTTTGAGGGCGGCCTGTGTGGGTCACAGCCTGGCCTCGGCACTGTCTCATGCCCTCCACTTCCTTTACTCTGTGCCTCCTTATTGGGGAAAAAAAAAAAAATACAACTTCCCAACCCCTGCCCCCAATACTCTCCCAATTCTAGTGAAAGAAGGCCTTGTGCTTAAATAATCATGTGAAAAGAAAAAAAAAAATCCCCCCCTCATAGAAATGTGAAAGGGTACTGGCTCTGGGCAGCTCAGAGTCTTTATTTAAATTAGGGATTTTGTGGATTGTTGTTGTTTTGTTGTTGTTGTTGTGGGATGGTGTCCAGTATCCCGATGTTCATGTAATGCCTTGACTTCACTATCGCTTCTCCTAGGATAATTATAGGTTGGCATAATGTACCTATTGTTCTCTTCCACAAAGAAGCACTGTTACCAAACGATGGGATGGGGTGGGAGGGGGGTGCCGTGTGGATCTGGAAGGAGGATCTTTGTGTTTGTGTGAGTGTGTGTGTCCTGGACGGCCATGCTGCATCTTAAATTATTTCTGTTGTTCCTTCTTTGGGTCCCTACCCACCTAGGCGCCATTCCCCTAGTTGTTTGTCCCTCGTGTTCCTCCCCATATTCCCGGTTTTGGCTTCTCTGCACACTTGCCTCCTGGGGCATCACCCCGGGCTGGGCATAGTCTGAGGACTTCAACGATGGCTGCTGAGCTGAGGTGTTGAAGAAAGTGTTTAACATTCTTTCAGTGAAGTGACTTGCCCAAAGAGGACAGGCTCAAGGGCTCATGGTATTGCAGATGACCTCGGAGGTCATTCAGGCTGGCCCTTATCGACTGGACATGTTTGTGTTTCTCATTTGAGTTGTTCAGAGCCCTTTGCACTACAAAGCTCATGATACTTTTTGGGACATGGTGGATAATGTAGACATTCATTCACGCGTTCAACAGAAGCTCACGGAGTGCTCGCTGTGAGGCTAGGTCCCGGACGAGATGGTGGGTATCCGGTGATGAGAGGAGGAAGGCAGAAGCTCTGGCCTCGTGGAGCTTCCACTCCAGCTGCCCAGCTCTGCAGCTGTTGTTTGACCTGCTTGACCGTTATGGAATCCAGACCTGGGGGACATGCTGGGCTTATCTCTTATAGCCAGAAACCAGAACTAGAAGTTCGTGGCCCATGTCACCAGCCATTGCCAGGTGACACTTTTTTTTTTAAAGATTTTATTTATTTATTTGAGAGAGCACCTGAGCGCATGAGCTGGGGGCGGGGCAGAGGCAGAGGGAGAAGCAGGCTCCCCACTGAGCAGGGAGCCCGATGCGGGGCTCGATCCCAGGGCCCCAGGATCATGGCCTGAACCGCAGGCAGATGCTCAACTGACTAGGCCACCAGGCGCCCCATTTTTTTTTTAAAGTGAGATCTCTCATACTGAGATCTCCCCTAGAGACTTTTATGGCAGTACCCATCTCACATTTCCTTTCTTCCTCGCTCCCCCTCTCACCAGCCCCTTCTGCACTGGGGCTGGTAGCTCTGGGTAGAAATGTTTTTGACTCCAGCCATAAGCAGTTTTTTGGCCAAGCACCATTGGCATCCAAATGGGAACTACCTGTGTTACCATGAGCCTTGGAAGCCATGGCCTTCATAGCTCACCCTGAAAGAGGCAAAGGCAGACTTCAGTGAAGCCAGGGAACACAAGGGCCCCTGGGCTGAGGTTCTGTGACCACAGGCTTAGAGCGAGAGAATTTTTCTATCCTTGGAAGGAAACTGCCTCAGTTTTGCTGCCTGGAAAGGCAAATGTTATACTAAAAATGTATGTCCTTAATCTAACACTCAGATTTAACTGGGATTCCTTATTTTACCTGGCAGTCTTACCATGTGTGGCGGATGGAAAGGTGGGCAGTGGGCAGGGACCCTGCACCTCCATGGAGGTGATGATGGCAGGATGTGGTCATTGGAGCACCGAGGTCCTGAAGGATAATGTGACAGTTGCTTCTGACCAGGGTATCAAACTGAGACAGGTCAGGAGATGAGAGATCGAAGATCCTGGCCATTGGTAGTCTTTGGAGAAATCACCATGGGGGTATAGCACTCACACGAGCCAAGAGAAAAGGATGGTGTATAGTCTTGCTTCTCACCAGTTGTATCCGAAAATACATTCTGCAAAATAAACAGATGCATTCCCTTTGTATATATTTTACAAGAATCTAAATTCTTTCTTCCTGGTAAGTTAAAACAAACACCCAGGGCTGAAAATACACGTATTCAGGGACAATCAAAAGGGCGTCTCAGTCTTGGGCTGCTCGGGGCCATGTACCTCGAGGTGTGTGCTGCCCGAGAGGCTGAGGGCGCAGCATCTTTGCTCTCACTCCTAAGAGCGAATTCTGAAGTTTCGATCTGTGTGACTCTCCCAAGGCATCGCCTCTGAACCCTGGGCGGCCCCTTGAAGATCAGCTAATCTTAAAACCAAGAACTCACCCAACTTTTGAGCGGTGAGGGGTCTCACTTTACAGATGAGGAAACTGAAGCCCAGAAAACTCCGTGGTGGGCTTTAAGCCCAATGCCATGGAGCAGGATGAGAACCCAGGTCTCTTGGCTCCAGGTCGTATATAGTTTACCTCGGCTATACGCTCATGGGTCTCGTTGCCTCTCTCAAATAGAAGCATGTTGAGGGTGGAGACAACATGTCAGTCTTTTGTAGTGTTCAGGAGGCTGCTGACCATCCTGCACACCCAGCTGTTCCTGTTAGCAACGGGCGAGGGAGCATTTGCTTGCTCGTGGTACTCACATTTGTTGGTGCCTCCTTTGCTCCTCAGTGGGAGTCTGCTTCCCATGACTCATCCCACACTTGTGTTTCCTCAGCTCTGGGACTGGGTCACCTGGAAAGTGGATGCCTGGCAGGGATGCTATCCGCCATGAAGGCTGATTGGCGAGGAAGCTGGTACTTCTTAGCCCTCAGCAGCTACCCTTCTTCTATGCCCTTGCGAGTCTTTAGGTGTGCAGCTCTGTTTTCTCCCACTGTTACGTGCATTCGTTACCTGGTGTAAGGACCGATGAGGTGCAGGGCCCTCACATTTTGTGTTTTATTCCTCATGTTTGGGGTGACATCGCCAGCACAAATAGGCCTTGTCCAGGTGCCACTGAACGTGAGTGCTGCTTTCCTGGTCTGTCCTAGGAAAAGAGGGATTCGTTCATGCCGAACTTTGTGATGGCTTCACAAAGACAATGAAGGGGGAATACACTTCACAGTGGAGGGAACGCTATGTAATTTCTGAGGCAAGCAGTGGCCTAACTGTGAGCATACACAACCACAATGAAGAGCTCACAGTGTGGCTCTTTGGGAATCGCCAGCTACCTCCCTGACGTCGTGCTGATGTCTCCAGCCAGGCGTCCAAGGGATAGGCCTTGTCTTGGCTCTGAGCTCCATTGTCACTGTCTTTGTTTTTTTTTCTCAGTTCTTTGAGGCAGCTGGTGCCCCTCGTTGGTCACCCTAGACCCCTCAGATCCTTGTTTCAAGGCAAGAGCCTCATGGATCCATTTGGAGACACTGCTAATGATTACCCCAAGTCCAGGCACCAAAACAGTGCCTGCATTCTCTGTAGTTCTTTCTATGTCTGTGGCTGGTGTCTGGATCCAAGTAGATGCTGGGGACTGAGGGGAGGCTACCTCCTCAGGCCAGGGTTTCTTCTGAGGCAGCTGCCTGTGAATGCAGGAGTGGTTTCTGCTCCTGCTGCACAGTTGGTGGGATCGTGTTAACCACCTGGGCTCAGGAGGGAGGAGAACACCTGTGGGATGCGTGCTGCCAGAGAGGCCTCCCCCATTATTCCAGAGACCAGAGCCGCACGGAAGTAAGTCCGTGGCTATTTTTTTCCCCATATTATCAAATGGTCCCCTGATGGCAGCAGCCTGACGTTTAATTGTTTGTATTGTGCCTGTTTGTAAGCAGGCTTATTGTGCAAATCCATAACCACCTGCCCCTCTGCCCATCCGCTCATCCATCCACTGGCTTATCCACTGATGGATCAATGGGCTCATCTATCCACCCATCCTTTCCTCCATCCATGTATAAAGGATGATCCATTTATGTACTTCAAGGGACCAGGTGGGTAAATTAAATGAGGAGAATGCACAAGGTGAAGACAAGAGAGAATGGTAGGGACTCAGGGAGCAGTTCACAGAGCTGCCTTCCACAGCATTCCCCGACTGCCCCCCCACCCCGCCCCTCAGGTTTGATAGGTGGCACCTGATGACCACAGTGACCAGTCTTTATATCAAAAGCATTTGGGTAGCATTTGAGCAGCCCAGAGGTGTTGGGGTGGGGATGGGCCAGGCTCTTCTTCAGCCTTGTGTAAAATTCGCTGGTAAAATCAGACTCTGGAATGTGTATCAGTCAGGGCTTTTTAAGGTTGCAAATGGCAAGAACCCCAACTCAAACTGTTGGGGCGCAAAGAGGGATATATGGGCTCGTGTAACTAAAAGTGCAGGAGTGCATCCGCTTCCCTTGGGCCTGGGGCTAGGGGTTCAACAAGGTCATCTGAACTCCCTCCACCTCCCCCTTCCTATTGGTTCTGCTTTCCTTTACACTGGCCCCTTTGCAGACAGGCCTGCTTCCTGTGTGTCTCCCAGCAGCACCTCTTTCCCACAGAAACTCTAGGGTTGACCTGAGTTTGCCTGCCTTCTACCACATGTTCACCCTTGAACCAATCACTCAGGCCAGGGGAGATGGGAGGGTCATAAGCCTGTCTCTAAAGTTGTGGGTTGGAGTGGGACTGGTTTTACTCAACTGGTGGTGGGGGAGAGGTGGTTCGCTGGAGGAAAATGGAGGTATTATGATGGCAGCTCAGCAGGCAGACACACCTGTGACGCCCACGGTGGGTGGGTTGGTGGAAGGACTGGACTCTTGCATTCGCACCGTAAAGCAAGACCCAGGACGCTGAGCATGACTGGGGCCGCCCCGCCCCCCCTTTCTGTCCTGTATCCCAGCTTGATGTCTGTCCAGCTCCCATGGTGCACAGGATGAGGAAAGCATGGTGCTAGGTGGGCCAAGGGTGGGCCTTGCACAGCCTCCTTCACACTCCCGAGATGCTTGCATCTGTGGAAACCAATGTTTACTCCAGAACTGAGACTTTCAAAGTTTCTGTTGTTTGGGGAAAGGACAGTAACCCAAGAGGGTCGCGAAGTGCTCAGAATGCTCCTTGAACTCCCACCCAGTTTCTGCCATTGCAGGAGGAGTTGCCAGGATGAAGGGCTCCCTTTTAGCAGGGCTGACTCAGGTGCACGGATCCCAGGACTTGGCCCAAGGCAGGAACTGAGGCCGTGGAAGAGCCATACTTGCAATTTGGAGCCTCTGACTTCCCACCCTGGGCAGAAGCCGCCGAAGGAGAGAGGGACCAGGCCTCATTCTCTGCAGCTGGTAGCCCCTGGTGTGGCCCGAGTGGGGACCCAGAGTCGTCCATTGGAACTTTGGTCCCAGAGAGTAAATCAGGCAGATCAGGTCTGACCTCAGTCACGTGTAATCCTTAGTGCCAGAAATACCAGCTCTCTTAGGGTTGAGCAACAGTTTTCTCCTCCCCATCAAGGATGATTTTAACTGTTTCCTACCTTGGATTTTTGTTACTGTTGAAAATAGCTACCAGAGAGCAGAATGTTAAAATGAAGATGGAAAAAGGGTAGATTGAACTCATAAAAGGATGTGTTTATAAAAACACTAGAAGCTATCAATACATAAAACTCTGCTTCTAGGGGCACCTGAGTGGCTCAGTCGTTAAGCGTCTGCCTTCGGCTCAGGTCATGATCCCAGGCTCCTGGGATCAAGCCCCGCATCGGGCTCCCTCCTTCGCGGGAAGCCTGCTTCTCTCTCTCCCACTCCTGCCTATGTTCGTTCTCTCACTGTGTCTCTCTCTGTCAAATAATAAAATATTTAAAAACAAACAAACAAAAGAAAAACTCTTCTTCTAGGGGAAGTAGAATCACTCACGGTGGAAAGCATCCAAGAACCTTCACACCCTATCTCACTTGCTACAACAGCCCAGGGAGGTTGGTAGGGAAGGGCCATTTTCTTTTCATATATATCTCACAGATGTAGACATGATAATTAAGAGCACTTTTAAAACTTTTTTTGAAAAAGATTTTATTTATTTGAGAGAGAGAGCAGAGCGAAAGAGATCATGAAGAGGGGGAGGCAGAGGGAGAGGGAGAAGCAGACTCCCCGCAGAGCAGGGAGCCCAATGCAGGGCTCCATCCCAGGCCCCCGGGATTATGATCTGAGCTGAAGGCAGATGCTCAACTGACTGAGCCACCCAGACGTCCCCATTAAGGGTGTTTTTAAGAGGATTAAGTTTTGCTGTCTCCTATCCATGCACCATGTGTTGTCCTATCTCCTATATGCCTTACTTCTCTTGTCACTTTAATACCTCACCTTACCCTGGTGGGAAGATCTGGCATCTCTCTGTCCTCCTCTTCTCCAATTCTACCTACCTTCCAGATTCCACCTTTATAAAACCTTCCAGAATGATTCCAGACTCAACTGATCTCTCCGTTTTTTATCAGCAACAGTGCATTTATTACTCACAGCGTATTTGAGTTAGAGGCTGAAGATGCAAAAAATATCCCTGCCCTCCAGAGGCCTACATTCTAGGAAAATGGCAATAATAAGACCTATTTCATGGAGTTGTTGTAATGAGTAAATGAATTAATATACATACAGTGCTTAGCACAGTGCCTGAGACATAGTAAGTGTCCCATAAATCCAACATGCCAAGGGTTTTATGTGATATTTAATTCATGGAACAGTTGAGAGAGGCCGATTTTCCTGTGTCCTTTTACAGATAAAGAAAGGGATTGCTCAGATAAGTTATGCAATTTTCCCACAGTCACACAGCTAATTAGCAGATCTGAGCTTCAAATTCTAAAACTCTCTTTTTTTTAACCTCACCCGAGATACTTCAGTGATGAAAGCAAATGACGCACGATGTTGTTGTAAGATAAAATCCTTGTTTCTTTGGTGCCTGCCTCAGTTTGCCCACCTACGAAATGGGAGGTTGGAAAGATTCCTGTTGGGAATTGTTGACTGCAGCACGTAGCCCAAAGTGATCACAGTACAATTTAAAATAGCACCATTGTTTGCAGGAGAAAGGCATGTAGGGGAATGGAGCGTGGGTTTGTGGAAGATTGCTGGGGTCTCACACTTGTCTTCTTTCTGCAGAAAGTAAACTCAGATCCAGACCATGTCCGATCTAGGAAATTCTGATCATAAATTCAGATCTTTGGGTGCCTCTGGCAGGGGGTAGGGGGGCTCTGCATTGGGCTGAATGGCCCCTCTGATTCCTGGGACCTGACACGGCTTTGCTGGTATTTGCTGACTGACAAGTAGCTCATGTCAAGCTGGTTTATTTAGTCACTGGGCCTGATAGAACCAAAGCAACGGGCTAACAGAACTAGTGGGCAGCTCATTAGTTGCTGTTTACTGAGCACTAACTGTGTGCTTGGCATGGAGTGAGGGCTTCTGGGTGCATTTTTTCCCTTTGTTCCTCATGATACAAGGACCCTTCAAAGTTAGTACTTCAGATGGGGAAATAGAAGCTCACACAGACATGTCTCTTAGGCACCATACACTTTATACTTTAGATTTTTGCTGCAGTGTAGGATATTTTCAGTATTCTTGAGCTAAGGGCACAACCTTATTTCCTATAATCCCTCACTGTAGCTGTAACAGTTCTCAAGTGTATTTTGCAGCAGAACATACCTTTCTAGACAGAATAGGGGCCCCTCAAAGAGGTCTGTGTCCTAATCCCTAGAATCTGTAAAAAGGTTACCTTATAAGGTAAAAGGGACTTGCAGATGTGATTAAATTAAGGGTTTTGAGATGGGGAGATTCCCCTGGATTATGTGGGTGGCCCCAATGTCATCACAGGGGCCCCTATAAGAGGGAGGCAGGAAGGTCAGAGCCAGCGATATGACAGCAGGAGGTAATGAGCCACAAAGCAAAGAATGCAGGCGGCCTCTAGAAGCTGGAAAAGGCAAGGAGACACACTCTCCTCGAGAGCTTCCCAAAGCAAAGCAGCCCTGCCAGAACTTTGATTTCAGCCCTATGCAACTCATTTTGGACTTCTTTTTTTTTTTTTTTAAGATTTTATTTATTTATTTGAAACAGAGAGAGACACAGCAAGAGAGGGAACACAAGCAGGGGGAGTGAGAGAGGGAGAAGCAGACTTCCCGCGGAGCAGGGAGCCCGATGCAGGGCTCGATCCCAGGACGCTGGGATCATGACCCGAGCCAAAGGCAGATGCTTAACGACTGAGCCACCCAGGCGCCCCTCATTTCGGACTTCTGACCTCCAGAACTGTACGATAATAAATTTGGGTTGTTTGAAGCCATTACGTTTGTGGTAGTTTGTTGCAGCAGCAATAGGAGACCAACGTAATGCCTTTCCACATGTCCTGTTGGATATTCTGAAGTTCCAGCCAGCTAAGACTCCTCTTCGTTTGGGTCAGAGGGGATAGGTGCCCTCCACCCACTGCTAGGAGGGTCTGTACTAGTGTTGGGTTTTTGCGGTTGGAGGTGTTTTTGTACTGAATCATCCGCACACTCATCGTTGTGCTTCTGACCACTGACCCTACTGGCTAGACAGCTGACTGGTGGGGGGAGGGCAATCTGAGCCAATGGCGTGGAGCTATTTTATTTTTTAATACATTCTGCTACTGCTCATCTGTGTGGACGGAGAAGCCCGTGGAAGAGATGATACTGTCTGGGGGTTAACTCACGAGCTTTTTCTACCACTGAGGATGGCAGCGAGTAGCAGGTGGGACCCCCGTGTCAGAGTAACGGCAGCTAATATTTACCGATCACTCATGGTGAGGTTATATCACTGGTTCTCAATCATCTGAGGAGGAGGGCACTATAATCATCCCCTCTTTACAGATGAGGAAAGGGAAGCTCAGGAGGTCGGTGGGTCAGACAGCAAGTACACAAGGAGCCAGGACTCGAACACAGCACCCTTGCTGCTCACTTACATGGTGTGCTACCTCTCACACGTGTGCTATAGCATGGACTAGGTGCTCCTTAAGCGCTTACTGGCTAAATGAATGAATGATGACCACTCAGGCCAGGAGCACCTTTATGAACCCCATCCAGAGGCAGTAGGGGAGACTGAGAGGCTGCCAGAAAACCCGGCTGGACAGCAAGGAATTTACTCCTGCAGGTGCAAAGATAGCGCGGACCTGGCTATCTTACTTAGCATCTCCCATCTGGACTCATGGGGAGGCCCAGCTAAATTCTTGTTGAATTTGTCGGTGTCTTCTATCCAGTGGGGAGCCCCAGGCGCCGAGCAGGAGGCGGGGACGGTGATCTCTGGAGATCTCCCTTTCCCCTGGGGCTTCCCACACCCCATCTTTGGATGCTCCAAATGGCCCAGCTGGTGATCCAGGGTGGATGTTGGGTGTAGGCTTGTTAATTTCCTTTCTTCCTCGCTGAATATGGACGAGAGAGATGGGGAGGGGGCCGTGATGATGGACATAAACTTGGTATGAAGCTGCAGGGGCCCCCTATGGCCTTTGCCTGTCTAGACATGACCAATGTCCCTAACATATGACAGCCTGCGAGGATGCTTTTTCCCTTTTGCTTTCTTTTATGTTTTGCTTTTGTGAGCGAGAGGAGAATTTACCACTGATGAGCCTCGTGCTATGTAATGAATAGAAAGCAATAGAAACCAGCTCTCTCCCCCTCCCGTCATCCCAGGAGTGTCTTGTCAGCCTTACTGGTCTCTGCCTGGCCAGTTCAGACGGGCTGCTGCCGCTTTGTTAAATGGCCTCGTGGCTGCCGTCGGACGCTTTTGGTTTCCTTCTTCTTCAAATCTCTCTCAAGTTATTAGTTCATTTGTAGCAGTGGACAGAGCGAGGAAAGTCTATTGATTTTCCTTCCTTCATTCTCAGTTTCCCATATAGTAATTGGGTCTAATCATGTTCGCTATCCTCCTGTCTTTAGGGGAAATGCAGTTTTTGGTGTCTAATGGGAGGGACAGAGAGTGTTTTTGACCGGACGGAGGCTACTCCAAGTTTAGTGCACAGATTTTAAGACGGAACTCAGTTTTGTATTTTAGCAGTGTTTTGTTTTTGTCTTTGTTTTATTTCGAAGAACACTCTGTTCTGGATGTTTTCCAGTCTCTCCAATGCTGTAGGAACCATCCGTCTAGAGATGTCACATCCGTGATTGACGATTTGGAGGGGCTCGGGGAGAGGAGGTTCAGGACAGCTCTGGAGATTTGGGTCCCATCTCATGCTGGGTCACTGGAAACGGCCTCGGCTAATTGGACCTTGTCCTGTCAGGACACATCAGACAGGGCCATGGCTTGGTGGGGGTGGGACGTCTGCAGAAGCAGATGTCACTGCTGCCAGGTTCTGGAGGCTTTGTTCCCCTGGGGTGCGAGAGGCAGCCAGCGGTCCTGTGGCCCGAGGTCGGGAGGCTGTGCAGAGCCAGCTTCTCCACTGGGAGAGCCACTGCTGAAGTCAGGGCTGTGTGGGGCCCTCTGGGGCCAGAGCTGGGATGTGTGCGCGTGTGTGTCCTCACGAGTGAGGATGTTTGCCTTCAAGAACAGTCCTAACACTAGAAATGTGGGCGTTTTTTTTGCCATTGCCTTCCAAAAAAGACCAAACAAAACCCTTTAGTCCTTGAATTGTGTTAAGGGGGACATAAATTTAGGCTGCAGGGAGGACAGGAGGAAGCCCAGTTAGGCTCCAGGTCCCAGAGCAGGAAGCCTTCCTCCCTTTCTGTTGCCGCCTGGTCCCCCTGCCCTGCCCTTCAGAGTTTCCTTGTGACTGTCCAGGGCGAGGGCGGGAGGGCCCATGCCTGCGGGCATGTTTTGTTGACATGCTGGTGTGTGCCCAAGGACAAGCACAGGGCTCCCTGCTGGCTCTGCAGGAAGGAGCAGCGGGGGCATGTTCCAGTGTCCCCGGGCTGGGCTGTGCCTGCCGTGGCCGGGCAGTGCCCCGGCCCTTGGGCAGAGTGGCTCCAGGCGGCAGGGAACACGCCACACTCTTCTCCCCAACCCATACCCCTGGCCACCCGCCCCTCTTGCTGTCACGGGTGGCCGGTGTCTCTGAGCTGCCTGCCTTGGGGTGAATGTGTGGCCCTCCTGCAGAAGGACAGGGTTGGCCGTCAGGCAGCGTGGCCTGGGGGGAAAATACGTCTGCGGATTGAGGCTGAGCTGCAGTCTAATCGCAGCTGCTCTGTGGCCTTGGTTGAATTCCGCGTCCTCTTTGAGCTTCAGTTTCCTTATCTTTTACTATAATGATGAAGGAATGCCAATGGTGGTTGAGTACAGGACCTGCCACCGAGCTGTGGCTCGGCAGATTGTGCTAAGATGGTTGAAGTTGTGATGTTGGCTTCGCTTGAGCTAACAGTACATCACCTATAAAGTCCTCCAACGCCCTGCATAGGATGAGCCTGATCCGAGCAAAGGGGACCCCGCATTGAGCCTGATGACCTCTGTGTTGGTGGGTGTGGGCGGCCGGGGGTACAAGCTGGGTACTTGCAGGGCTGTGTGGTGCACCCCTCTCACCCCGGTGTTGCTTCAGTGGTTAGCAAAGGGGCTGGTGGGGCCCGGGCAGAGAGCGGAGGCTGCCAGGGCAAACCTTCAAGCCAGCAAGTCAACATTTATTTATAGGTCTTGGAGGGATTCAACACCCCAGGCAGTGGAGGAGGGCCTGGCAGAGGGCAGGGGCCGGGGGGGGGGGGGCTGGGGGCTGTGATGGTGGGGGCGCCACTGGAGGAGACAGAGAGGCCAGGTGGCATTCGGAGAGCCAGGGTTCCAGCAGAAAGCAGCAAATTCCAACAGAGTAAACGGAAGTGTGTTTAATAAGATGGCTATTTATAAAAGTGTGGGCAGGGAAATGTCCGAGGTAAGATAGCACGCAGTGCCCTGGGGGCTAGGTCAAGGGGAGAGGGTAGCTTATGGGGAGAGGGCTGCCTGACAGGAGCTGTGACCTTCACTAGACCCAGCAAGGAGGTGGCTGGGGGAGTAAATGCCCCATCTTGTTGTCTTCCCTCCCTCTGACCTGCTGCTGGCATTCGCCCTTCGCCAGGCTGCCAGAGTCTGTGGGAAGATGGCAGGTGGCTGACCATAGGACATACTCCTGGAGGCACGGAGCAGGGAGAAAAACAGTGGAGAGAGAACCTGGAAGGGCCAGTGGAAGAGAGTTGGCACAAAGAAGCAAGGGCTCGGGGAAGAGGAAGGCAGGGGACATTTAGGGATACATGGGTGAAGAGAGTTGAGTTACCCAGGGGACCCAGCCAGAGGCTCTGTGGCAGAATGATTAATATCATGGACTCAGGGAGGCAGACAGAATGGGGACTGATTTTACCCTACTTCTGTGTGGTCTTGGGCCAGCCGTGGAACCTCTCGAAGCCCGTTTCCTCATCAGGAAAGTGGGTATTTTCTACCTCATAGTGGGGTACAGTGAAATACTAATGTACTCTGCAGGATGCCTGGAATGCTGGAACCAGGTAAATGAAGATAGGACAGACAGCGGGCTTTCCACAAAACAAAGTGTCCCGCTGAGCAGGCTGCGAGGGTTGTGTAAGGCCCAGTGGGGATATTATTTATCCAACTGCTGTATGCCAGGTACCTAGTTTGAGTCACTGGGGATGCAGAGGTGAACAAACTAGGCCAGTCTTTCTCCTGGGGAGCTTACATATCTGGAGTGGAAAGACAGGTAGTAAGTAAATATTAATACAATACTTTTTGATAGTTGGCAAAGTGCTAAAAAGACCAGAAACCAGGAGGGTGGGTGAAGAAAGAGTGAGTGCTGTAGAGAAGGAGTCTGGGGAAGGAGGCGGGAGTGAGCAGGGCCCAAGGAGCCACAGGAGCCGCCCCGTAAAGATGAGGGGAGTGAGTGTGCCTGCAGTGGGCCCAGCAGGTGCCACGGCCTGGAGGAGGGGCAGGCTGGTGTTTCTGGGGCAGAGAGGTGGCTTGGGGAGTGCAGCCTCCAGCTGGTAATGGCAGCGGCCTGTCGGGCGGCCAGGAGGACTAAGTGGAGAGCACCCATACGTGCTCGAGGACCCGAAGTTGTCAGCTGGTATTATGATTACTTTCACGAAAATTATTCTTTTAGAACAGGAGGGCATAAAGAAGTGTGGAGACATGGTGTAAAATGTTCCAGTGGGTCGGCAGACATTTACTGCCAGGCAGTGCAGAGTGTTGAAGAGTCTAGACTCTGGTTCAGATCCTGACTTGGCTGCTCCCCGGGTGGCCCTGGGCCTATGACCGTAGCTGTCAGAGTGTCCTCATCTGTGTCACGGAAGGAGAGGGATAGCGGCTCTCTCATGGGGTTGCTGCAAAGATGAAATGCATTATTCTTTCTAATGCACTTAGAACGTTCTGGAACCTGGCCCATGGCAAGGGTTACCTGGTGGTATTGTCACTGCTGAGGCTCAGGAGGGGACTCAGTGCCAGAGTGCCAAGGGCTCCATCGGCAAGGAGCTTGCAGTTGGGTCTGAGACAGGTGTTCGAGGAGATCCCAGCCACACAAGGCAGCGAATGCTGATCAGTGAATAAGAGGCCCCACCATTATTGGCGGGGGCATCATCAAAGGGTTGGAGGAGGGAGGGGAAGGCTCTCAAGGGGGTTGTGGAGACAAGAAAATAAAAATACTGACCAGACCTGATGGCATCAGGCGAAGACGAATACGGTCAAATCCGTGCTTCTGCCCTTCACACACAGCCTTTTGTTAGCTGTGTGCTCATCCCTAGGCCAGGCCTCAACTTACCTCATATCTGTCAGTAAGGGAGACTCCCCCACCCCCTGCATCAGCTCCTAGGGGCCCTTAAATCTGATGGAAGTTGTTGAGACTCTTCTACCCTCAACTTCCCCTAGGCCAGAGAGAGAAGGAGAGGTTAGAGGTCAGAGGATGGGAGCTGGGGAGCTGGGGACCTGGGGAGGACGAGGTGGAGGTGGATGGCAGTGTGGATGGAATTAACCAGAACCCTGTGTGTCTGGCAACCGGCAGATTCTTGTGGTAAGATAAGTGGAACCCTCTGCAAGGTAATTATTAGAGAGCATAAATTCCCCAGATAAGCTGTCCTCAGAAGAGATATTGATGGCTGTGGGGCATGTGCCGGGGGCCACCCTCCCTCCACAAATATTGACTCCTGTCCCCCATCTCCTCTGTCCCCCTCCTCTGCCTTCTTTGTTGCCTTTCCTCTAATCAGCTGCCCATCTGGCCCTCCTCCCCTACAGACCTCAGCCTACAGCTCAAGTAGGCTCTTCTGGGCCCTTCTTTTTGCTCGCCTCTTGGCTCTCTTCATGATGGAGGTCCCAGAACACAGCACGCCCACCCGCACCCCTGTAGTTCAGCAGGGTTGGTGGAAGAGGGGCAGCCCCTTTGGGGAAGAGTTTCGAAGAACAGAAGGAAGCCCTGAGCTTCACCTGGGTCCGGGTCCCCAGACATGCACTTCCCAAGGGCTGTTGGGTCAGCGTCAGGCTCTGTGAAGGGCCAGGACCCTACCTGGTCCCAGGGATGAAGAGAAGTTTGGGCAGGTGCTTAGCACAGGAGGCAGGGAGTAGGCACCTGTCGGTACATCTCCTGCTTCTAGCACTTTCTGAAGCCCCCTGTTCTCTCCAAGCCTGGGGGCCTCCTAGGGAGTTCACCCTTTGGCTCACATTCTCTAAGTATTTGTTTAACAACTGTAAAAAGAGGCAGAAGGCCTGATGAGGGGCAGCTGGAGAAGCAAGACTGTTTTTCCTGTCTTGTCCCGAGCTGTTCAGTTCCGGCCCCAGACCTGTACCCCAAGGCTTCACCAAACCGGATGTGACCGCCTTAGAAGCCCATTTACTGCCATCACTGACCATGTTCAGGGCAGAGGGGCCCTTACCTCTCTCTGACCCCAAACAGCTTATCAATAGAATGACCTTATCATTTATCAGCCAAGCAAGGGCACTTGTGAAAGGGAAAACAGAGTTACTAGCAATGATTGCTTGTACCTCCATGTGAACTGGCACCGCTCCATGCAAGATGGGTCCTATCTAGCAAAGCTCTCTGCCTGAGATAATGCTGTTACATATAAGCCTTTCCAACTTCCATGGTTCTCTGATGTTCTAATCCTGGTGAGATTGGACCCTGGCTGCCGCCTGGCTGGCTTGCCTTGCCCCTGCGTTCTGACTTTGTGCGTGTTCCATCGTTTGGCATATGTGAAGATGGTTCTCTCCCCTTCACCGATGGAAGCCTGGGGCTCAGCAGGGTTGGGAGACCTGCTGAAGATCCACAGTGATCAAATTCCAACTTCGACCTGGACCCGAGGTCCAGCCTTGATTCCCACTTGGGCCTCTCAGGGGCCAAGCCCCATTCCTCTGCTCCAGGGCATGATAGAATATCCTCACCCAAACTGCCAAGGGCTGGGATGCTTCTGGGAGCCGAATGCTGCCTCTGATCACATTCTGGAGAGCAGAGAGGGGGTGAGGGAGGCAGGGAGGCACCGCAGGCAGGAGAAGCCTGAACAAGAGCCTCTCCTGTGCCTGGTGGTTCCTAATAATGTTATTGGGAAAGAGGGGCCAAGGAGGGTTTCGGCACCATCCTGTTTGACAGGGAGCACCCAGGGAGGGGACAATGATCTCAGTGCCCCCATTTTCACTCCACAGGAGGAGATGAGGCCTCTGCAAACTGTAGGAAGCATGCTTCGTCCATTGGCCAACAGCGTTTTCTAATGAAAAAGGGCTTTCGAGAGAGGCTAGGAAAAAAGTAATTTCCAGCGATGAGTTTTGCATGCTGTAGTTAACAATAATTATTAAATAGGTAGGGTGAGCTAGTGCTTGTTTTCCTTATTATTAGCTGTATTTATGGGTTTTTATTAAGTTGTACCAGACTGGGATAATTGTAAAATGCTCTGCTTGAGCTGTGTGACTCTCGGCCTCCCATGCTATTTTCTTTCATTCCAAGGGCGGAGTCTTTTCATCATTTGAGACTTAGATTATAAACCAGGAGTTGGCAAACTTTTTCTGTAAAGGTCCAGAGGCTTTGCAGGCCACGCAGTCACTGTTGGAACTCCTTAATGCTACCATTGTCTGTGGTGTGACAGCACCTGGACCATACGTGAATGAATGTGCATGGCTGTCTTCCAATAAAACTTTATTTATAGGAATTTGTGGGGGCTCCATTTGGCCCGGGGGTGGTCATTCGCAGACCCCTGCTGTATACAGTAGAGAAGTCCTGAGACGCGGAGCCTGGACACTGAGGATCCGATCTCAGCCCTGGCCTGGTGTGACTGGAGGAAATGACTTCCCCACTCTAGTTATTGGTTTTCCTTGCAGTACAACGAGCGCTGGGCATTAGACAATCTGTAACACCTGGGATTCTTATGGTAATCTGGCATTTTCCTTTTTGTCCCCTCAGCCAACGTTCAGAGAGCCACAGGGCCTCTCAAAGCCCATTACCCCTTGTTCACCTTCGGGATGGATTTGGTTTCTAAACCACATAATAACGTTTTGTATCTCTCTGATGGTATCTTTTCAGGCAGCTCCATAACCAACCTACTTCTTGAGTTACTAAGAGGTGGCCCTGTGACAGGCTCTGTGACTAGCAGTACCTCTGGAACCGTTTGGCAGTTTGGGAAACCGAGGCACAAAAAAGAGAAAGGGCTAAGATTGCCCAGCAAATTGGTGATGCCCTTAGAGAAACCTGGTGCCTCCACACCTGCAAAAAAGAAGTGCTGTTCAAGTTATGCCAGTTCCAGAGGCTCAGTTCTCGGTGAGGGGGCAGTGGTGCCCCTGTGAGAGGCTGGTAGTGTCATGGCCAAGAACAAGGTTCTGGGTGGAAACTGCCTGAGCTTATTGCTTCGCAGCACCCACCACTTGACACTCGAGGCAAATCACTGAAAACTCTGTGTGCCTCAGTTTCCTCATCTGTGGAATCGGGGGAAATAATGAGATGTGTGAGGATGAAATGATACAATCGGGTTGAGTGCTTAGAACAGTGCCTGGTGCACATAGTAAGTGCTCAGTAAATGGCGGCCAGGCCACAGTTTTTGTTACCACCATCTTGTCGCCTTTCTGTAAGTATGTTGAGGATGTCTCTTCCTCATTTTTATACCTGACTCATCTTCAACTTTTGGATTGGAGATCTGGGCTGACCTGTATGTCAAGTGATTCTAGATGAGGTGGAGAGACCGGAGGAAGGGAGGGAAGAATGGGGGGAGGGAGGGAACTTGGGAAATAGGTCCATGAGGAAAGGAGGGTCAGATTTTAAATGCAGTCAAATCTCCTTATATTATTGGGCTGGCAAGAAAAATAGACTCCCTTCAGTGGTTTGGAGGTTCTGGTATCTTTTGTTCTTATGCCAGGATATAGTTATGAGGGCAGATTTAGGTATTTCTAGGGTGCACTTACCTTTTGGTTTTGGTCTTCTTAGTTTCTCAGAATATTTCTATCTTTTCTACCAGAGAACTTAAGTTTGGTGACATGACCAGCCTCTTGGTCAACCTGGCTTTGTTCTGTCCTTATTAAAAGGTTTACAAGCATGTGCCTCGAAAAAAACAGCAGGCCAGAGGTAGTTTTCTCAGAGGAGTGCCAAGAGAAATTGGGGTGACTCTCAACCTTGTGGCAGGTTAAATGAGACTCAGTGCTTCTTTATTTGGCTCGATGTCCCTTAGAAGGGCAGCCTGGAGATCATTTGGTCTGCAGGGCGTTTGCTTCTACCGGCTGATTTTAACCAACTCTGACAGGAGGGCAGAGGCCCTCAAGCGAGGTCAGGACCACAAATCCCATCCCAGCAGGTGCATGATGGGGAGACAGCGCCCTCCGGATGACCTTCAAGTTCCCATTGATTTCCCGTCAAGCAGTGCTTCCCCACCCCCATCCTGCTCCTGCCCCTGCCATTACCCATAGGCTCGGGGCTCCGGAAGAGGACATGGATCAACTCTCTGGGAAAGAACAAGTAGGGGAGGTTAATTTAGAGACCGGTCCTTTCAGGAAACTGGAATAGGTACATTGGGGACCATCTTTTGGCACTGTTAGTTTACAGTGCCAGTATCAGGCCTGGAATGTTCTTTTTGGGCATAGAAAAGAAGAGCTGATGTCATGAAGGGCATCATTTATCCTCTTGCCCCCACTTCTCTGCTGGTTTTGCAGTGTGCGGCTGGCACTGTTGGGTCATGAGCAAGATTTAAGTATGGACAGTGGAATGGGCTCCTAACCCCCTGATGAGTGTGTTGGGCGGGGAGGATCAGAAGTGAGAAGGTGGTGGTGTCATTCTCTTTCCCTGTGCTGGGGGCCTCCCCCTAGTGACGGCTTTCTTGCCCTTTGGAAAGCCAGGCTCCCATACCTTTCAAGCTGTCCCTTGCAGGTAGCCTGGGTCTTTCACTTCTTTGTTCAGTGTTATTTGTCAAGCAATTTCCTTTGTGCCAAATCCTGTGTTGGGTTCAGAGAGTGGTAGACAAGAGAAATAAAGACCTGGCTCTCATGGAGTTCATAATTTTGTTATGTAGAGACAATCAGCAGGCAAAAAAAAAAAAAAAAAAAAAAAAAAAAGTTTGGTAGTAGTAAATATAATAAAAAAAAAAAGTAGAATGGGTCATAGCATAGGACTAGGGCAGAAGTGGAGAAGGGTGGCTGCCTTAGGGTGGGTCAAAGAAGACTCTTCCGAGAAGAGTCCAGCCATGAGAAGACCTGGGGGAACTGTATACCAAGAAGAGGGAATAGCACATGCAAGAGTCCTGAGGTGGGATGATTTTTGGTATATTCGAAGGGCAGAGAGAAGTGCAGTGAGGATGGAGTTGAGTGGGCAAGGGGGGGGGCGGAGATAAGGGAAAATAGGAAAGGTGGGCATGGCCAGACAATCTGAGGGCCCATAGCTATGGGATGGAGTTTGGATTTTATTTTGAGTGCAGTGAAAACCGTTGGGGGGATTTAAGGAGAATGTCATGATCTGATTTCCATTTTAAAAAGATCACTTGGACTGCTGCGTTGAGAATTGACTACAGAGGATGTGTTCTTTGTGGCTGTGTTTTAAATGCCAGGCCAATATTCTCTTTATCAGGGAGGGCAGCCTTGAGGCCCTTGTATTCCAGCAGCGAAGATGGGGTCTGAGAATATGTTTGTCCAAGAATTGTCTCTAATCAATGGTCCACTTCTCCTGGCGAAGCACACCCAGGGGACAACATACTGGTGCCTAGCTCATCGCTGGGGTTTCAGAGAGGACTCAGTCTATGAACCAGGGAAAGTAAAAACACTTCCTCAGTCAATGAAGTTTCTGTGATGGGTGTGTATTTTCTTTCTAGGTATGCTTCACCCTAAGATAAAGCAGTCTTTTTTTTTTTTTTTTTTTTTTCCACTTTTGAAAGTTGGTTGCATTCTACACATTCTTCAGCCTCCAGAGGAGAGATTTATTTTGTCACGTCTGGATGCCATTTGAAAGGCAAACCTTGGATACCAAAAAAGCTACAGTCTTCTTCCTCCCCCGAGCATCCCCCTTTCCTGGCCCCCCCCACCCCCCCATTATTTACTGGAAGGAATCATCCTTTTCCCCTCCTGCCTCCAGTCTCTTGTCCTTGGTAGCCCCTTGACTTCAACCCTGAGTTGCATTTGTCATCAGAACACCCAGTGGCAGCTCAGAAATCATGGCCAGGTTCAACATAAATTCCGTCTTGCTTAGGCAGCTTTGCATAATAAGTCCCTGAAAAGTCTTCACCAGAGTAGATGCTGGAAAAGGGATTTATTGGGTCTAGCAGGCCTGAACATCAGACTGCGTGGCATTTAAGTCATCACAGGAGTTTTTAGGGTTCAAATTCTTCATCGGACTTGGCTTTTGCAAGGCAATACCCTTGTCTCCAAGGTGCCTTTCCTGTGATGTTATGAAGGTCAGAGTTACTGCCAGAGTGACTCAAAGAATGTCACGATCTTCTCCATAAATTTGCCTTCACCAGGTCTCTTGGATGTTTTGTGAGGGATGAGGCTTTCTGTGGGACTAGTCTACTACAGGTTAGTGCTGCTTAGTCCATGTCTGCTGCCAGGAAAAAAAAAAATTCAGGAACAAACCCAGCTGAGTTAAAGTCAGTTAACTGGGCTTTCCTGCTCTGCCATTAGAATGTGGCTGAAAGAGCATCACAAGGCCCTCTTGTTCTTCCCCTTGCTTTGGAGTTTAGGGAGCCATCCTTAGGTCAGTGAGTCTCATATGTCTCAGAATCACTGGGGGATCTATCAAAAATACAGATGTCTGGATTACATGCCAGACCACCGGAATCAGAATGTCACAGCCTCCCTGGCCCCCACCGATTCTGACGCAAACCAAAGTTGGAGAGCCACTCCCTAGAACATTCTCCTGGAGAGTGGGGTGTTGGGATTCTTGATAAGCACCGAAGCCTTATTTCCTGCATCAGCAGAGGAAGAGCTAGTCTTCCCGAGGTGATCTGATGACAGCACAGTATTCAGTGAGCTTCTTGTAAAGTTCAGAGAAGGGGAATATTAGTTCTGTGTCTTGCAGAGTGGCATGGATTTTGTAGATGGAGAAGCGAAAATCTTCAGAGCTGAAAGGATTTTTTTAAGATGGTAGGGAAAATTCAGTGAGATTTGAACTTACAGGATATGCGTTTTCAGTTGGCCAAGCTTGTGTTCTGGAGAAGCCAGGTAACTTCAGGCTCCCCTCATCTGCATGTGGAGAGTGTCCCAAGCATCTCTCAGCTGGAAGCTTCCATTAGGATGGCCTGACATCAGTATTTATCACATGCTTCTATAGTCCCAGCACTGGGCTTTGTTGGGTAACATGGAAATTTAGAACTCGTAGTTCCTGTCTTCAAGATTCCTATATTTTAGTTGGGTAGGGAGAGATAAGGAGGATGGTAGAGAATGGCCAAACACAACTGAGACAATCAGGCAGCTCTGAGAGGGCAGAGAGCAAACACTATTGGCAGGGATAACTGGTGTCCCAGAAGAGGCAGGCCTTCAGCCAGCCCTTGAACAGATTAAGATTAGCCAGGCCGGGGGCAAGAGGCAAGAATTTCAGGTGGAAGAAAGAACCTGAGTAAAGTATATTGTTGGGGTCCAGAGGTAGGGCTGTCTGATTCATATATACAAGAAGGTCAGATGAAGATTCATTCATTCATTCATTCATCATTCAACCCAACATGGCAAGCTCTGTGCTGGGCTTGGGGATAGAGCAGCAAACAAGCCAGGAGCTGTTTCTGTGTTTGGGCAGGCTTTGGACTGCTGGGATCATCATGCAACAGCTCTTCAGCTTTCCTTGTTGCCTGAGGTTTGGCCTCAGCCACCCTGCTGCCTAAGGTTTTGGGACAGAGGTTTGGGTTGTTGTCCACCAGCCTCAAAGACACTGCACCAGTGAGTGTGGTGTGCGTGTGTGTGTCGTGTGGGGGCATCAGCCAGCTGAAGCAGATGGTGTACCACAAAGTGGCAGAAAATGCTGCTCTTTGGGGGAAGGAGAAAGGAACCACCATTGATGAAAAGCATTTCCCTCTGGGTGCCAGAGGTTCCTTCTCATTTAATTCTCTCACAGACCTGAAGTAGGGGTTGTAGGAAGTAGAGCTGAGGCTTGGGGAGGGTAAGTAACCGGCCCCGGCGTTGTGTAGCCAGTCAGCCTTGGAGCTGGACTCAGATCTGCCTGATTCCAAGTCTCTGTTCTTTCTGTTCCACCTCAATCCCTCGGCTCTCCAAGGGCCCTGTCAGCCTCCAGAGGAAATTGGGCACCAGTGGGAGCCATCCTGCCTTCCATCCTGAGGAGTGAAAGACTAAAAACTGGGCTCCAGGGAGATTTCTTTTTGTCAGGATGGGTAGAAGAGCTGTAGTAATTATAGTCAGGGGACTGCTGCAGTAACCCAGGAGCTGGGTGTTGAGGACTGAACGGGAGTGGTTGCAGGCATTCTCTTGATTTTTTTTTGCAAGTTGTGACTAGACATCCATGCAATCGAAATCATCAACCTATATGTGCAACAAATTGAAGACTGTCCAAATGGAAACACCTACCATAGGTATATGAGTTGTTGTTGAACGCAATTCATCTGTGTGCTGGGCTCTGTACTGGAGGCTGGGGATAAGTCAGGAAAAAGGCCAGGCTTACAGGGTTACTGGTGCCCCCGGGCAGTTTAGTGCAAAGCCTGGTGGCTTTGTGCAGTGGCCCCGCAGATGTGGTCTCTGCCCTCATAGAGTTTATAGTCTTGTAAAGAAGATAAACAGTAAGCATGGCATGGAATTGAAATTGACCTCATGAATAGTATTACTGTTGCCATCTTTGTTGGAAGAGGACAGAATGAGGGAAGAAGGGGACTGGAATCTTGCTCCACCATCTACAGGCCTTTCTTCTTTTAAATATCAGAAACACTGCCTTAGCTTGGGCTGCTGTGACAGACAACAGAGATTGAGTGGCTTAAACGAGAGATGTTTATTTACTTCCCCCAGATATTTATGTCTGGAGGCTGTGAAGTCCAAGATTAGGGAGTCAGCATGGTCTTGTTCTGGTGAGAAACTTCTTGGGTGTAGATGGCTGCCTTCTTGCTGTGTGCTCACATGGCAGAGGGAGAGAGAGAGAGTGAGAGAGAGAGAGAGATGTCCTTCTCCTATCTCTTCTTATAGGGGCACCAATCCCATCACCAGAGCTCCATCCTCATGAACTAATTACCTCCCAAAGGCCCCATCTCCAAATACTAGAACATTAGGGTGTTAGGGCTTCAGTGCATGAATTTCAGGTGAAACAATTCAGTCCACAGCAAATACTCAACCTGGCTTTCTTTGAAGGGCGGCTTTAGGAACAGTGTCACTGTGAGGAAAACGAAGAGGTTCTTCCACCTTGCCAAATATTGCCCCCTGCTTGCTAGTTATTATAAAATGCTTTCCACAGCACAGTTAGAGTTAAATATATTTAAATGCAAACAGGAGGAGGTTAGCATATTGGTGTCAATGAGTCTTAATGTGTGTTTGTGGGTGGTGGTGCAAGTGTGGGCAGTTGGGTGAGAGCAGGAAATCCAGGTGCCCGCAGAGAGGAGGAGGGGCCCATGGTGGGGAAGGAGGGGCCAGAGATCCTGCCACAGGCTAGGGCTTCTTGTTATCTCTGCTTATCTCTGTTTATGTGCACAAATAGCAATGATGGGCCAAGGTCCTGTTTTTACAGTCAAAGGGGACTGGTGGCCATGCAGCAGGAATGGACAGAAGAGGCAACTTCCTGAGAAATGAAAGAATCCAATGCCAGAGGGAAAGGGAAGGGTCAAGGACACCTTGCTGGGGAAATACGGGGTTCTCTTAGGTCTCCCCCTCCCCCCACAACCCCAGAAGAATGGAGACTCTGGGGAGGGAGCAGGCTTCTGGCAGGAGATGAGGAATTTGCTTTTGGACACGTGTTTGGGGTATGGCAGGACACCTGTTCTTGGGTCAGAACATAGGACCAGAGGGACAGTAAAGAGGGAGGGCTCCAGGTGCCTGGGTTAGAGGGTTGGATCTGAGAGTCAGCTCAGGCCAGTGGATATGGAATAGAAGAGAACAGGCAAGGTGTTGAGAGAGAGAGAGGTGGAAGCATGAGGAAGAAAAGGAGCAGAGGGTCTTGGAGGGGCTGTGATGGGCTCTGAAAAGCACATTTGGAGCCTAGTTGGCAATCGTTTCAGAGAAGTCTTGTACCCCTCCGCATCCTCTTCGGTTCCCTGGAATCCATTTTTTCCACAGATAGGCTCAAGGAGGGTCACTGGAAAGCTCTGAGAACTATGCCTTACTCCAGATTTGATCGCTGGGGGATCTCACCCCTCACGGCGCCCCCAGAACGGGGCAGCCAGCGCTGCTCTAAGCCGCAGGCCGTGGGGGACAGAGCCCAGCAATGTGTCCCGCTGTGCCACTCCTGCTTCTGATTGTAGCCTCGGGTAGCCTGAACGAGGCTGTTGATGAGAACATCATTCTACTCTGCCTTGTGCGAGCTTCTTCCAGCCCAAGACATCCATCAGCCCGTGGTAACCCAGCCCCCTTGGTTTGATGCAGACAGGTGATGGCCAAGGCTGGGTGACCAGCCTGGGACATGCTGGTCACCACCCACTGCCAGCCTTGCCCCCCCCCCCTCGCAACTTGAATGCAAATGTCACCCCTGGGATCCTATCATTGTGGGATCTTTTTTTTTTTTTTTAAGAAATCCCATATTAAAAAGGACATTTGTCCTCTCTCTTGTTTAAATTGCTTTCCACGGGTTAGGGAGACCTGGCCATCGATTTTCTTCTTGAGAGCAGAACAAGCCCCGTGAAGATTTTGGCTAATTAACTTTCGGAGCGGTTCTGCTTGAATTTATCAAAAAGGCTGAAGTCTCTCTTCTCCTCCTGTATCTTGAAAAAGGCTTTAAACTTTTGTTTCCGAGTCGCTGCCAACGCCTGGTCTGTTTAAAAGTGACTTCCCTGGAGACAGGGGCAGGGAGGGTGTTGGATGTCACATTTTTGCAGGTTCAATCTTTAATACGGTTGTTCCAGTCTGGAGAAGGGTTTCTCTGTTTACATAAGAAAGGTATCGTTCACACAAAGATTACATTTAAAAATACACATCCCTGCTCCCCACCCCCCCCAGCATGCCTGTTACTAATAACATCGCATGTTACGGAAAGTGGAAAGTATTTAAGATGAAATTAATTTTCGCCCAGCGCACCACTTTGTTTGACTTTCTCGTTCCATTCGGTGTGGGGCATGGACTTGGCCAAACTCACTTTTCATTTTCAGCAACTTCCCTTTCTTGTGCCTCTCTTTGGGATGTTGGAAGCAAGTTAGGAGCGTATCAGGATAAGTCTAATTTGAGATCCTGCTGTCGTTTTCTTTTATCCCGGCTTCCCGAATTTGTTTTGAAGATGGAAACCTTCTCTCCAGTCTAGAGTTCTAGTGTGCCATTTGCTTGGTTTATGGATTCTCTTTCAGCAGAATTTCTGGGGTTGGAAGAGTTAACATCTACTTTGGCCATCTGCCAAAAGATCGTGGGAAACCAGATGGCTGTTTCTCACATCGGACACCTCTCTGTTACCTGTTCTTGTCAGTTCTCATCAACGTGGTGCGGCTGGTCGCTGTTTCATGAAGGAGCTGGAGCATCCAGGATGCCCTGGATGGGGCTGTGTGTCATCTTGGCTGCACTGAGCTGTCTGGGAAAGTTCTGTCACCCTGAGCTTTAGCAGTGGAGGCATTGAATTCGGTGGGACACAGATGTGAACGCTTTGTAGGAAATGGTTCTTTATTTTTGATCAATCTCATGATCCTTGTTACCATCTTTGATTACATCAGCTCATGTTCTGTTTTATAGCATTTTAATAGGCTTCCATCCCCCCAATTCATTTCCAGCTGTGTGGCTATTATAATTTGATTACAGTTTGGTTTTGCAACTGCTAGGACACTTTCTGAGCACATTATGCCTTCCTTGTGAGGCTGAAGATGTTTAGAGGGGGAAAAGGAGCAAAGGGGCCTTTTTTTTTTTTTAAGTGGTATGTCAATAAGTAATTTCCAAAAGATGCCTCAGAAGCTTCAATGGTTGTATCGTCCCAGAATAAGAAATTTGCTTTAAATTCTTTGGTAGACTCTGACCTGCTGATTTTTTTTTTTTTAAAGAGTATAGAAAAATCCCTCTAAAATTTTGCTTTCTTTAGTTCTCTAAATATTTTGGTTAAGAAATATATTATTTATTTATTTATTTATTTATTTATTTGAGACAGAGAGGATGAGAGAGAGAGAGCACATGAGAGGGGGGGAGGGTCAGAGGCAGAAGCAGGCTCCCTGCCGAGCAGGGAGCCCGATGCGGGACTCGATCCCGGGACTCCAGGATCATGACCTGAGCCGAAGGCAGTCGCCCAACCAACTGAGCCACCCAGGCGCCCCAGAAATTATTATTTTTAACTCCGAGACTTTCTCACCCTGATTTTGGCTTCTTCAAATCTACATAGAACCAAAACAAAAGGACATTCATAATGTTGCTTCAAAGTGAGCTATTTGATTCTCCCTTCTGGCCCAACAATCCCTGTGGCTCCTCCCTTCTGCCTTTCCCCACAGCTCCCCACAAAGAAGTACAATTCTACCTGGCAGAGGCTAGGTTATGACATTTGTATTTCCTTGAGGCATTTATTAACCTCCAACATGTGCCTGTCTTTTATTTGTTAGGTATTTGATCTCACTGATTTTTTTTTTCTTTACATTTGATCAGTTTTACCAATGTTATATTTTTGGTCTTTGAAAAGGATACTATCTTAAAATTAGTAGCATCACCACATGTCCAAGGATACCAAAGATTCAGGAACATAAAATTTACTGTGCTTAATCAGATCACCACTCCAACAAACCAGAAAGGTCTTTCTATTTGTGTTTTAGATCCCAGGGATTAGATTATCTTGAATTCAAAATTCAACTCTTATTACAAATGCTTCCTTTGTTTTCGGTTAGAACGTCATTTTTCTTTAAGTGTGTGGTTTTAAAAGATTGGTGCATCGTATTGAATGGAGCACTGGGTGTTATATGCAAATAATGACTAATGATGTAATGTATGGTGATTAACATAACATAATAAAATAAAATGAAGAAAAAGAAAAAAAAAAAGGTTGGTGCATGCCTCTCTTCACCTCCTTTCACCACAATAGCTCTACTTTTAGGGGATATTTCCTCTGTTCTTCTAGTCTGTGTTTATATGGGTGTTTCTCTTCTGTTGTATTGGAAAGCCATGCATCGATACTGGTGTTTTGGGTTCATTCTAGAGTGCCTTTGCTGGCAATTACTGAGAACAAAGTCTGGCTAACGGAGGATGTTAATGAGGGGACTCTAGAAGCCTGAGCTCCTGGTAGAACCCGGGTAGAAGACTGTTTCAGAGCCACCTCTATCCTGGAGCAGGACCTCATGCTTCCTGAAACAGGGACTTGTCACTTTACTGGTGGTTTATCTAGGGGCCCTAGGCTCTTTGTTAAAGGGGATTCTAAATTCCCTGGTGGATTTGGTATGGGAAATATAACCTGATTGAGACCTGACACCAAGTTGGATTCTGCCCCTTGGCAAGGCTATTGGTCCTCATCGCCTGGGTCTTCATAACTCCATCATTTCCCCAGGGAGGGAGGTGGGTAACATCAGTTTCCCTCTGTGTGTGCTTCCATTTTTCCCTGGCCTCACTCCTCCTCTCTTCCTCTCCCGGGCAGGCTTGGGGACCAGTTCTACAAGGAAGCCATTGAGCACTGCCGCAGCTATAACTCGCGACTCTGTGCAGAGCGCAGCGTGCGCCTCCCCTTCCTGGACTCGCAGACCGGGGTGGCCCAGAACAACTGCTATATCTGGATGGAGAAGAGGCACCGCGGCCCAGGTGAGCCATGCCCCCCCGGCACGTGTGCACGTTCTGGCTTTGTGTCTGGATGGAGGAGGACTAGACCGCACTCGGGAATCTCCGCAGGGTGGCTGGGGAAGGAAGGGCAGGCTGTTCCGCAGGCCTGGGAGACTCTCAAGAACCTCAACCACTTTCCTAGCTCTTGGCGCATGTTCCAAGGGTGGTGTGGGGCAGAGACGCCACACTGGGGAGGAGGCAGCGGCAGAGTGGAAGAACTCAGGCTTTAGCCCCCCAAAAGGGAAGACTGAGGACGTGACAGCCATCTTCATCTTTTGCCCTTTTGTAGCTTAGTGGTTATAAGCTGGAAATCCGCAGTCAGATCTGGGTTTGAGGCTTGGCTCCTTCATCACACCTCTCTCCCTCAGGTTCCTCACCTGTAAAATGGGAATAATAATAGTATTTACTTTAGGATTTTGTCAGGATTAAATGGAAATATTCATAAAAGGCTTATGAGTTAGCTCATAGTAAGTATGTGTTCCAAAAATGCTGGCTATTATTGTTGATATTACTATTATTATTACTATGACACTAGTCTTAATAGGCACCAGAGAACAGAATAAAGACCAGTGGGTAGAGATTAGAGAGGCAACCAAAGTAATGCAGTTTTCTGGCTCTATATGGGTATATTTAAAAAACTTTTTATTATGAAAAATCTCAAATCCATACAAAAGTGGAGAGAACAGTAAAATGAGTGTGCATGTATTAATTGCCCAGCGTCAACAATGATCAACTCATGGCCGGTCTTGTTTCATTTATACTCACCGCCCACTTCCCTCCTTGACCCTTGGTTATTTTGAGGTAAATCCAAGGCAACATATTATTTTGTCTGTAAATTTTTCAGTATGTATCTGTAAATGGTAATGACATAAACAAATCCACAATAGCTATCAAAGCTCCAACTTAACAATAAGACATTAATAGAATCAAATATTTGTTCAACATTTATTTCCCCCTGTAGTTGAAATCAGAATCCAAAGAGGATCCCTACATTGTAATTGGCTGATGTGTTTCTTCAATCATTTTAAATCTGTAGGTCTTGGGGTGTGTGTGTGTGTATGTGTGTGTGTGTGTGTGTATCTGTCTCTCTCCCCCTTGCATGTTATTTGTGGAAGAAACTGGGTTGTTTGCACTGTAGGGTTTCCCAGAGTCTAGATTTTCTGATTGCATCCCCATGGTGTTATTCCTGTGAATTGGTAGTTAGGACTAGAGACTTGAGCAGATTCAAGTTCAGTTTTTTTGGGCAAGAACAACTCCTAAGTGGCGGTGTGTACTTCCATCACGAGCCTCACGTTGCCTGGTTATCTCTCTTTTACTGATGTTAGCAGCCTTCCATGGTAGTTGCCTAGGTCCTTTATTCAATTAAGGGCTGCAAAAAGGTAACATTCAGTTCAAGGGCTGTCACTATTTTTTCATTTCTGAGCTCTATAACTTCTATAAAGAGAGACATCTCCTCATTAAAATTTTGGTTATTGTGAGGTATAGTTCACCTATGAAAGGTGGGATAATTTTGCCCCTTTATTTACCAGTTTATTTTATTTTTCATCATGATAAGTGTACTCTTTAATCCCCATCCCCTATTTCATCCCCCCCCCCCACCTCCTTTCTGCTAACCAACAGTTTGTTCTCTGTAGTTAAGAGTCTGTTTCTTGGTTTATCTCTCTCTCTTTCTCTTTTTTTTCTTTGCTTGTTTGTTTTGTTTCTTAAATCCCACATATGAGTGAGATCATCATTTGTCTTTCTCTGATGGACTTATTTTAACTTAGCATTGTACTCTCTAGCTCCATCCATGTTGTTACAAATGGCAAGATTTCATTCTTTTTATAAGGGCATAATATTCCATTGTGTATATATACCACTTCTTCTGTATCCATTCATCTATCGGTGGACATTTGGGCTGCTTCTGTAATTTGGCTATTGTAAATAATGTATTTACCAGTTTTCAAAACAATGAGTTGGTTCCCTAGTATTTACCAAAGGTGATCAATAAAGTTATTATTTTGTTGAGTACCATCATGGATTCACAGATTTAAATGCACTGGGTACATTTTAATCCATTGTAGCTGTTATTCTTTTTGATGCTTCTATTGTCCCATCTTTGGCCAGTAGGGGTTTGGGCCAGTGTTGGTGTTTTGAAAGAATCCCAGTAGTTTCAGATAACTACCTTGCTATCCTAGTATTAAGACAGATGTTTTAGGCTCATCTTCCTGCCCAGACCTGGAATCAGATATTTCTCTAAGAAATCCTGTTGCCTTTTTGTAGGAAATGTTATTTAAAGACCATAATCTGGTGGTGCTCATTGTTGCTGGGTTGGTTGCTGTTTCTAGGACTTTTTAGTGAGTAGATCTAAGAAATATGATTTCTTCTCTGAAAAGAGAAAATACACCTATATTTCGCATTCAATTCAGTTTTATACAGTTTTTACTTAACTATCCTAATTGTGTGTCTCCTTTCTCCCACACCAAAAAAATCCTGGCTCTTAATGATGCTGACATAATTACTTATTTGCTTTATCCCACAACATACACACCAGAGTATCAGAATAAAATGAGACTTCCAACAATGAAATTACTGAAATGGTTTCTTCTTCTTCTCCTCCTCCTTCTTTTTCTAATTCTTTTTGTCCTTAAGGTATTACCCATTAAGGATGTAGAGTCCGATTACTGTGTTTTAAGGTCACTTGAAAGAGTTCCTCTGAGTGGTTGTGCCATGAACTGAATACACAGTTGGATTTGTTTCATTTTGTTTTCACTTATTAGGTATTCCTTTTTTTTTTGAATTTCATACAATTTCTTTGTCTTTTTAAAATTGGTTTTTATTTTGAAATAATTGTAGATCCACAGGAAGCTGCAAACATAGTACAGAGAGATCCCCCATATCCTCCACCCAATTTCCCCCAATGGATACATCTTATATAATCATAGCACAATGTGGAAACCAGAAAATTTGATATTGGTAAAATGTGTGTGCACAGTTCAATGCCATTTTATCACACATACAGATTTGTGGAACCACTCTATAATTAAGATACAAAACTATTCCATCACCACAAAGATCTCCCTCATCTCTACCCCTTTATAATCATACTCACCTACCCCTCTCATCATTTCAATACCTTTACAGTGTCTTAAACATTTCCTCTACACACACTGAAAACCACAGCAGAACTGTTAACTTAAAAAACTTAAGAAAGTGTCTATTGTATTTACTCATATTTTTACTCTTTCATTGTTCTTTCTTCCTTCCTGATGTTCCAAGATGCCTTCTTTCATAATTCCTTTCTGATTAAGTACTTTCTTTAGCCATTCTTTTAAAGTAGATCTACTGGTAACAACTTATCTTAAGTTTTCTTTCTTCTAAGAATGTCTTGATTTTTTTCCCTTCATTCCTGAAGGATATTTTTGCTGGATATAAAATTCTGGGTTGCTAGTCCTTTTATTTTAGCATTTGAAAAATGTTTTGCATTTCCTTTTGGCGTGTGATGAGGTTTGTGATGAGACATTTGTTGTTATTCAAATTCTTGTCCTTTATAAGTGAGGTGTCGGGGCGCCTGGGTAGCTCAGTTGTTAAGTGTCTGCTTTTGGCTCAGGTCGTGGGTCCTGGGATTGAGCCCGCATTGGGCTCCCTGCTCAGCGGGAGGCCTGCTTCTCCCTCTCCCACTCCCCCTGCTTGTGTTCCCTCTCTCGCTGTGTCTCTCTCTGTTGAATAAATAAATGAAATCTTAAAAAAAAATAAGTGAGGTGTTCATTTCTCTCTCACTGCTTTCAAGGTTTTGTCTTTAGTTCTCACAAATTTGATTTTGATATGTTTTGGTGTGGATTTGTTTGGAATTCACTCAGCCTCTGGAATCTGTAGATTTGTATCTTTTGCCAAATTTAGGAAAATTTCAGGGTGCCTGGGTGGCTCAATTGTTAAGCATCTGCCTTTGGCTCAGGTCATGATCCCAGGGTCCTGGGATTGAGCCCGCATTGGGCTCCCTGCTCAGCGGGAGACCTGCTTCTCCCTCTCCCACTCCCCCTGCTTGTGTTCCCTCTCTCGCTGTGTCTCTCTCTGTTGAATAAATAAATGAAATCTTAAAAAAAAAATAAGTGAGGTGTTCATTTCTCTCTCACTGCTTTCAAGGTTTTGTCTTTAGTTCTCACAAATTTGATTTTGATATGTTTTGGTGTGGATTTGTTTGGAATTCACTCAGCCTCTGGAATCTGTAGATTTGTATCTTTTGCCAAATTTAGGAAAATTTCAGGGTGCCTGGGTGGCTCAGTTGTTAAGCGTCTGCCTTTGGCTCAGGTCATGATCCCAGGGTCCTGGGATCAAGCCCCACATTGGGCTCCCTGCTTGGTGGGAAGCCTGCTTCTCCCTCTCCCACTCCCCCTGCTTGTGTTCCTGCTCTTGCTATCTCTCTGTCAAATAAATAAATAAAATCTTTAAAAAAAAATTTAGGAAAATTTCAGCTATTATTTTTTTGAATATATGTTTAGCCCCACTCTCTTTCCCTTATCCTTCTGGGACTCTACTAACACAATTTTTAGATTTCTTGTTATACCCCACAAACCCCCCAGGCTCTGTTTTTTTTTGTTGTTGTTGCTGTTTTTGTTGTTTGTTTTTGTATTTAGTCTGTTTTTTCTCTGTTGCTCGGGGTTATTTTTATTTTTCTCTCTTCAATTTCACTGCTTCTTTCTTCTATTTTCTACATTTGTTATTTTTTTTTTTTTTTAAGATTTTATCTATTTATTTGAGACAGAGAGAATGAGAGACAGAGAGCATGAGAGGGAGGAGGGCCAGAGGGAGAAGCAGACTCCCTGCCGAGCAGGGAGCCTGATGCAGGACTCGATCCCAGGACTCCAGGATCATGACCTGAGCCAAAGGCAGTCGCTTAACCAACTGAGCCACCCAGGCACCCTGTTATTGTTGTTTTATTGTGTTTTTCAGTTTTATAATTTCCACTTGGTTCTTCTTTATATCTCCATTTCTTTGCAGAGACTTTAAATGTTTTCATTTGTTTCAAGTGTTCACGATTATTTGTTGAAATGTGTTTATGATGCCTCCTTCGAAATCTTAATTCAGATAATTAGGATTCAAGATTGATATTTCTTTTTAAATTTTTTTTTTTTAAGATTTTATTTATTTGAGACAGAGAGAATGAGAGACAGAGAGCATGAGAGGGAGGAGGGCCAGAGGGAGAAGCAGACTCCCCGCTGAGCAGGGAGCCTGATGTGGGACTCGATCCCGGGACTCCAGGATCATGACCTGAGCCGAAGGCAGTCGCTTAACCAACTGAGCCACCCAGGTGCCCCAGGATTGATATTTCTAATAATTCTATCAGAATATTGTCAGATTAGAATTATCTGGCAATTCTAATATTGGTGTTGATATGTTATCTTTTATCTCATTCAAGTTGAGAGTTTCCTGGTTCTTCACATGAGTGATTTTGATTGAATCCTGGACATTTTAGGCATGATGTTGTAAGACTCTATATGTTCTTTGGTAAAGTGTGCACATCTTTTATCCATTTAAAAATTGGAGTTTTAAAAAAATTGAAATTTATTTGACATACAACACTGTGTCTTATTAAGGTGTACAACATGTTAAATTTATACATTTATAAATTATAATATGATTGCCATTGTAGTAATAATTATCAGCTGTATCACATTACATAATAATTCTTTTTTTAGTGGTTAGAATAATTGAGTTCTAATATCTTAGCCAGTTTGGTGATTATAATATAATATTGTTATCTATATTCTCTATACTCTGTATTAGATCTCTAGGGGGAATTGTTTGTTTTCTTATTATTAAATTTTGATAGTTCTTTATATATTCTGGATTCAAGACCTTTATCTAATATATGCTTTTCAAATATTTTTTCCCAGTCTATGGCTTATATTTTCATTATCTTAACAGTATCTTTCAAAGAGCAGATATTTTAAATTTTGATTAAGTACAAATTTATCAATTTGTTATTTTATGAATTGAGATTTTGTTGTTGTATGTAAGAAATTATTGCTTAATCCAAGGTCAAGCAATATTTGTTTGTTTTTTTCCTAGAAGTTTTATGATTGTGGGTTTTATACTTAAGTCTGTGATCCATTTTGAATTAATTTTAAAATATAATTTGAGATACAGATCCAAGTTTATCTTTTTGCAGATAGATATTTAATTGTTCCATCATAATTTGTTGAAAAGACTAGCCTTTCTCAACTGAATTGCCTTTGTACCTTTGTCAAAGATTAAATGTTCATAGCTATGTGGGTCTATTTCTGGACATTCAGTTTTGTTTCATTGGTCTATTTGTCTTTCCTCACACTAATATCATGCTGTCTTGATTATTGTATTTTTGTAATGCTTTTTGAAATCAGGTAGTGTTAGCCCTCTAAATTTGTTTTTCTTTTTCTAAGTTATTTTGGCTATTCCAATGTCCTTTGCATTGCTACATGAATTTTATAGTCAGTTGGTCCATTTTTACAAAAACTCTGCTGGGATTTTGATTGGGATTATGTGGAATTTGTAGATCAGTTTTGGGTAAAATGAACAATTCTCAATACTGAGTTTTACAATCCCTGAATATAACATCTCTCTCCATTTGTTGCCTTCTTTAATTTAATTTTTCCCACTGATGATTTTTAGTTTTTCGTGTACAGATATTTCACATTTTTGTCAGATTCATCTGACAGTAAGTCTTAGACAGTAAGTCTAAGTACTTAATATTTTTGATACTATTGTAACTGGAGTTTTTAAAAAATTTCAATTTCTGATTATTCTTTGTTAGTTTACAGAAATACAGTGGATTTTGTATATTCATTCTGTATCCTGCAACCTGGCTATATTCATTTATTCTAACATCTTTCTGTAGATTCCACAGCATTTTCTACATAGTTGATTGTTGTTAGTGAAAGAGAAAACTTTTCTTTTCAATATGGATGACTTTTATTTATCTTACTTGTCAGTTGCACTGGCTAGAATGTCTAGTATAATATTAAAAAAAAGTGTTTAGAGTGGACATCCTTATGTTGTTCCTGATCTTAAGGGAAAAACATTCATTTTTTTCATTATTAAATATGATGCTAGCTGTGGGCATTTTGTAGTTGCTTTTTATTAGACTGAGGATGTGCTTATTTCTAGTTTGAGAATTTTAAATCAGGAACTGATGTTGGATTTTATTAACTGATTTTTCTGAGTCTGTTGAGATGATCATGTGATTTTTCTTTTGTGGTTTGTTAACATGATGAGTGACATTGATTGATATTTGAATGTTCAACTAACATTGCCTTCCTAGATAAACCTCACTTTGTCATGATGTATTATCTGTTTTATATATCATCAGATTCACTTTGCTGAAGTTTTATTAGAGGTTTTGCATCTATGTTTATGAGAGGCACTTATCTATAGTTTTCTTTACTTGTTGTGTCTGTATCTGGTTTGGGTATCAGGATGATGTTAGCCTCATTTAATGAGTTGGGAAAAATTTCTTCCTTTTCAGTTTTCTGGAAGAGTTTATGTAGAATTTGTATTTTTTCCTTAAAATGTTTTATAGCATTTACCAGTGAATTCATCTGGGCCTGGCAATTTCTTTGTAGGAATGTTTTTAAAACTACAAATTTAATGTCTTTAATAGATATTTAGGTTATTCATTTTATATTGAGTGAGTTTTGGCAGTTTGTGACTTCAAGGAATTTGTCCATTTCATCTAAGTTGTCAAAATTGGTTGTACAATGCTGTTCTTACCATTAGTATATTATTCTTTTAATATCTGTAAAACCTTGTGATGTATTCGCTCTTATTCCTTCTGTTGATAATTTGAATTTTCTTTTTCATCTAATCAGTCTAGCTGGAGGTTTATCAATTTTATTAATCTCTAAGAAATAGCTTTTGATGTAATAGATTTTTTCCATTTTTTTTTCTGTTTTCTATTTTATGTTTTCTGTTCTGATATTTGTTTTTTCCTTTCTTTTCCTTACTTGGATTTAATTTACTCTTCTATTTCTTCTATTATTTCTTCAGGTAGAAACTGAGGTCATTGGTTTGAGACTGTTCTTCTTTTCTACTATAGGTGGTTTCTAACATAGTTTACCCCAAATATAAATACTGCTTTAGCCTCATTTCACAAATGTTGATACTGTATTTTCATTGTCATTCAATTAAAAATGTTTTCTAATTTGTCTTTTGAGTTCTTATTTTACCTATGGATTATTTAGAAGTGTGTTATTTAGTTTCTAAACATTTGGGAGATTTTCCAAATATATGCCTGTTACTTATTCCTAATTTAATTCCATATGGTCAGAGAATACTTTGTATGACTTGACTCCTTTAAAATTTACTGAGACTTGTTTTATGGTTCAGAATATGGCCTATCTTGGATAAATTTTCTCTTTGGTCTGAAAAAGAATGTGTATTTTCTTGTTGGTGGTTGGAATGTTCTATAAATATCAATTAAATCAAGTTGGTTGATATTATTGTTCAACTCTACATCCTTACTGATTTTTCTGTTGATTTGTTCTATGAATTATCAAGAGAGAGTACTGAAATTTCTGACTATAGTTGTGAGTTTGTCTATTTATCCTTACAATTTTATCAGTTTTTGCTTCATATGTTTTGAAGCTCTGTTATTAAGGGAATACACATTTAGGGTTATTTGCTCTTGATAAATTGGTCCATTATCATTATGTAAGGACCTTCTTTATCTCTACTAATATTCTTTACTATGAAATCTGCTTCCTGTGATATTAATATAGCCATTCCAGCTTTCTTTTGGTTAATGTTACCATGGTGTATATTTTTTCATTCCTTTACTTTTAATATATTTGGATCTTTATATTAAACGTAGATTTTTTTTGGTAGGCACATATAATTGTGTCTTGCTTTTTTTTTTATTAACATATAATGTATTATTTGTTTCAGGGGTACAGGTCTGTGATTCATCAGTCTTACATAATTCACAGCATTCACCATAGCACATACCCTCCCCAATGTCCATCACCCAGCCACCCCATCCCCCCCACCCCCCTCCACTCCAGCAACCCTCAGTTTGTTTCCTGAGATTAAGAGTCTCTTATGGTTTATCTCCCTCTCTGGTTTTGTCTTTTTTCATTTTTTCCTCTCTTCCCCTATGATCCTCCGCCTTGTTTCTCAAATTCCACATATCAGTGAGATCATATGATAGTTGTCTTTCTCTGATTCACTTATTTCGCTTAACATAATACCTTCTAGTTCCATCCACGTTGTTGCAAATGGCAAGATTTCATTTTTTGATGGCTGCATAATATTCCATTGTATATGTCTTGCTTTTTACTTTTTTTTTTAAGATTTTATTTATTTATTTGACAGAGAGAGGCACAGCAAGAGAGGGAACACAAACAGGGGGAGTGGGAGAGGGAGAAGCAGGCTTCCTGCCGAGCAGGGAACCCAAAGCGGGGCTCGAACCCAGGACCCCGGGATCATGACCTGAGCTGAAGGCAGACGCTTAACGACTGAGCCACCCAGGTGCCCCTATGTCTTGCTTTTTAAATGCAATCTGACAGGGGGCACCTTAAGTGTCTGACTCTTGATTTTGGCTCAGGTCATGATCTCAGGGTTGTGGGGTCGAGCCCCTCTTTGGGCCCCATGCTGGGCATGGAGCCTGCTGAAGATTCTCTCTCTCCCTCTCCCTCTTCCCCTCATCCCTCACTTGTGTACGCACACACATGCACTCTCTCTTTCTAGGAAAAAAATAAATAAATGCAAACTGACAATCTGTGTTTTTAAAATTGGGATATTTAGACTATTTACATCTAATGTGATTATTGCTATAGTTTGGTTTAAAGCCATCAGTTTGCTATTTGTTTCCTATTTATCTATCTGTTTGTTCCCTTTTCCCTCATTTTCTTCCTTTCTGGGGATTAATTAAGTTTTTTATGACTCCATTTTATTTCCTCTGTTGGCTTGATAACTCTTTTTGTTATTTTAATGATTACTTAATGTTTGTAGTCTCCATCTTTAATTACAGTTTGCCTTCAGGTGATACTTTACTACTTCATGAATAGTATAAAAACTCTACAATAGTATTCCAGTAAACAGAATAATACTATCCACAAAGACGTCCACATCTGGAACTCATGGAAATGCTGCCTGACATGGCAAAAGAAACTTTGCTCTTTTGATTAAGTTAAGGACCTTAGATGGGGAGAGTATTGTTATTATCCAGATGGCCTCAATGTAATCATAAGGGTCTTTATAAGGGGGAGGCAGCAGGTCAGAGTCAGAGCAGGAGATGTGACAACAGATGCAGAGGTTGAATTGAGGCCACTGAAGAAGAGGCCACAAGCCAAAGGATGTGGGTGGCCTCTAGAAGCCAGAGAAAGCAAGGAAGCAGATTCTGATCCAGAGTTTCCAGAAAGAATGAAACCCTGCTGAAACCTTGGTTTTAGCTCATTGAGACTGATTTTAGACTTCTGACTGCCAGAATTGTGAGACAACAAATTCATGTGTTAAGCCTCTGAGTTTGTGGCACTTCATTATGGCAGCAGCAGGAAACTAATACAAGTGTACTTTTAACTTTTCCCTACTGACCTTTGCAATTGTTGCCATATATTTTAGTTTTACATATGATATAAACCTTTTTACTACACTATCATTATCTTTGTTTAATCATCTTTTAAAGAATTTTAAAAAATAAGAGAAAAACACCTTACATAATTATTCATGTACTAAACCATTCCTGATGCTTTTCATTTCATTGTGTACATCCATATTTAGATCTGGTATCACCTTCCTTCTGCTTAAATGACTTCCTTTAATATTTCTTGTAGTGTGGGTCTGCTGATGATTAATTTTTTAAACTTCTGTATGTCTTGAAATATCTTTAGTTTGCTTTAGTTTTTTGAGAGATATTGTTTTGGAGCATAGAATTTAAGTTGACAAGTTTTTTTTTTTCCCCATTTCAATACTGTAATGATGTTGAACCACTGTTTTCTTGCTTGCATCATTTCTAATGAGAAATCACCCTTATCTTTGAGCCTCTCTGTATAATATGGCTCCTTTCTCTGGCTGCTTTTAATATTTTCTCCTTATCACTTTTTTGGGTTGTTTGTTGTTGTTGTTGTTTTTTTTTTTTTTTGGCTGAGTGGCTGCAAAGACTTTATCAAATTATTTAAAAGTGTTGGCATTTAAGTATTCACATATGTACATTAAATAGCTATATAGACTATCAATATTTTTGAGCAATTTTGATTATGATGTGCCTTGTTATAGTTTTCTTCATGTTTCTTGTGCTTAGTTTTATTGAGGTTCTTGGATCTGCATGCTTGTAGTTTTCATTAAATTTTGAAAATTTCTAGCCATTATTTCTACAAATATTTTTTCTTCCCTTTTTCCTCTTTGGGGACTCGAATTACACATATATTAGGCTTTTTGAAGTTGTCCCACAGCTCACTAGGCTGTTCTAGAAAAATTCTCTTTTTCCCATGGTTTTCATTTTGGATAGTTTCTATTGTTGCACTTTCAACTGCACCAATTTTTTTCTTCTGCAATGTCGATTTAATCTGACATTAATCCCATTCAGTATTTTTTTTATTATTATTTTTTATTGTTATGTTAATCCCCATACATTACATCATTAGTTTTAGATGTAGTGTTCCATGATTCAATGTTTGTGCATAACACCCAGTGCTCCATGCAGAACGTGCCCTCCTCAATACCCATCAGCAGGCTAACCCATCCTCCCACCACCCTCCCCTCTAGAACCCTCAGTTTGTTTTTTAGAGTCCATCCTCTCTCATGGTTCGTCTACCCCTCCGATTTCCCCCCCTTCATTCTTCCTCTCCTGCTATCTTCTTCTTCTTCTTTTTTTTCCCTCTTAACATATATTGCATTATTTGTTTCAGAGGTACAGATCTGAGATTCAACAGTCTTGCACAATTCACAGCACTTACCAGAGCACATACCCTCCCCAGCGTCTATCACCCAGTCACCCCATCCCTCCCACCCCACCCCCCACTCCAGCAACCCTCAGTTTGTTTCCTGAGATTAAGAATTCCTCGTATCAGTGAGGTCATATGATACATGTCTTTCTCTGTTTGACTTATTTTGCTCAGCATAATACCCTCCAGTTCCATCCACGTTGTTGCAAATGGCAAGATCTCATTCCTTTTGAAGACTGCATAATATTCCATTGTGTATATATACCACATCTTCTTTATCCATTCATCTGTCGATGGACATCTTGGCTCTTTCCACAGTTTGGCTATTGTGGACATTGCTGTTATAAACATCGTGGTGCATGTACCCTTTCGGATCCCTACTTTTGTATCTTTGGGGTAAATACCCAGTAGTGCAATTGCTGGATCATATGGTAGCTCTATTTTCAACTTTTTGAGGAACCTCCATACTGTTTTCCAGAGTGGCTGCACCAGCTTGCATTCCCACCAACAGTGTAGGAGGGTTCCCCTTTCTCCGCATCCCCGCCAACATCTGTCATTTCCTGACTTGTTAATTTTAGCCATTCTGACTGGTGTGAGGTGGTAGCTCATTGAGGTTTTGATTTGGATTTCCCTGATGCCGAGTGATATTGAGCTCTTTTTCATGTGTCCCATTCAGTATTTTTTTTAAATCTCACACATTGTAGTTTTCATTTCTAGAAGTTAAATTTGAATCCTTAAAAAAATCCATTATTGACTTATCTTTTGAACATATGGAATACAAATGATAACTGTTTTAATGTTCTTGCTGCTAATTTTACTGTCAGTATCAATTCTGGATTGGTTTTAATTGATTCTTTCCTTCTCATTATAGGTCATATTTTTCTGCTCCTTTTTATATGCCCTGTAATTTTGGATTGGATGCCAGACATCATGAATTTTACCTTGTCGGTGCTGTCTATATCATTTATTCCTATAAATATTCTGGAGTTTTGTTTTGGGACAGTCAAGTGACTTGGCAACAGTTTGATCTTTAGGTGATACTGGAGCAGTGCTTAGTCTAGGGCTAAATATTCTCTGTCAGAGAGGTAAGACTCTTCTCTGACTCTACCCAGTACTCCATGAATTATGAGGCCTTTCTAACATGCTGGTGGGAACAGACTGTTTCCAGCCCCTTTGCACACCAGGCACTCTTATTTCTATTCTTACTGGGTGGTTCTTTCTTCAACATTGAGTAGCTTCCTCACAAGCATGCACTGATTAGTACTGAATTGAATACTCAAAGGGGACTCTCTGTGATCTCCAAAGTTCTTTCTCTATGCAGCTCTCTTCTGTTTCCTATTCTGTTTCTTGAATTCTAGTCACCTTGGTCTCCCCAGACTCTCAGCTCTTTCTTTTCACTCAGACTCAGAGAGTCTCTTGGTTTCCATCTGTGTTCCTCTTCCCTATGCTGCAATCTGGAAGCTCTCTTGAGGTAGTAAACTGGGGCAATTATAGGGCTTATCTTGTTCATTTCCAGTGTTTCAGGCATCACTGTCTTTCATTTCCTGATGTCCATGGTCTTGAGAATTTTATTTCGTATTTTCTTTCTCTTTTGGTTTCATGTAGGAGAGTAAATATGATCCTTGATACTCCCTTCTAGCCAGAAGCAGATGTTTGCTTTTTTAATTTAACTGTATAAAATATTCACATGGTTCTAAAGTCATATCAATAAAGCATGGTATAATCAGAGAAAGTCTTGTTCTGTCTCTGTTGTTTTACTCTGTCCCTTTCTTGTTTCTATAGGCAACTTCCTCTTCTCCTTGTTACTATTATTTTGTTTTTGTTCTTTCTCTAAGTAAATTTTTTTCTAAGCTTTTGGTTTTTAAAAAACTATGTGAACGTATGACATATGTATTTATGTACATATTATGTGTGTGTATCCCCATTTGTTAGATAAATGATAGTATGTTATATACACTATTCTCCACCTTGCTTTTTTCACTCCATTGCAGGATATAGTTCCCTCCCTCTATGTCTCAATAGCTTCATAATAGTCCATTGTGTGTATATCCTATTGTTTATTTAGCCAGTTCCCTATAGATGGACATTGGATTATTTCCAGTCTTTTTCTAGTATTAAAAATGATACAATGAATACATATTTTTGTGTTTTTGCATTTTTGCATATGAATCTGTGATATAGATTCCTGGAAGTAGAAATGCAGGGCCAAAGGGCAAATACATATGCAGTTTTGCTAGATATGCTAAATTTCCCTTCATAGGGTTTTGCCACTTTGCATTCTTACCAGTGGTGGATCAGATTGGTACGCATATTTCTAACACAATATTTCAGTAGCACAGTAGACTGCTCCATGAAAGGGTGAGGACTAGAATTATTGAAATGAAGGCCAGGGTGGAGGCTCTTGTCAGGGATGTTGGAGAGGTGATTCTTGTATCGGGTAAGAGTCAGACCCAATAATGTTTAAGCTCCCTTCTCACATTATAATGCTATTATTCTTAAAATATCTTTTTCTGATGAATTTAGAAGGTATGTAGTGGTTCCCCACACATTTTATGTGCCTCTCAACAATGCTTTTATATTATCAGGATGCATTTCTCCATGAGCAATTTTAGTTGGTGATGTGGAAGGAAAGGAAAAGTAAATTCCACAAGAAATGGCTTGATGGGGGTGAGTGGGAGGGCTGGGGGATATTTTCCTGATAGTTTTGGTGTAAGGAGCTGCTTTCCCAAGGGAAGGACTCAGAGGTTCAAGCATGCTGTGTGTGGACCAGTAATGGGATGGCTTGGTGGGGAGTTAGGTTAGTGGAGAGGTTTTGAGTGTGGGCTGTGGACTAGATTACCCTTTGAATTGTATGACCCTGTGCCAGGTACTTAATCATTGTTAGCCTTACTGTCCTTGTCCTTTAAATGTCTCATAGGATTGTTGTGGTGAGATAACAGTGAGTGTGAGTTACTAGCCTAGGACAGAGTAAGAGCTCAGTAAATGTTAGCTATTGTTACTGTGTCAGTGTTTGAGCGTGATGGGGCCAGTGAGGGGCTTGGGAAGCTCTGGGCCAGAAGGGGCAGGAGGCATACTGGATTTGAGGCCTACCTTACCAGGATAGTCTTGGTACATGGGACATTAGAATTGAATGTTAGAGAGAGAAGCTAGCTTATGGAGAAGAATGGGAAGGGTGGTTGGAGGGAATGGTTGGTGAGCCAGATAGAGAGCTGTGCTGAGGGCTGGGGTGTTGTGCCTAGTGCCCAGGACTTCAGGCTTTCAGGGAAAAGAAAACACACTGAGACCTGGGATGCTTGAAGGGGGCTTCACTGAATAGGTGGTCCACAAAGTCAGGACAACTTTTATTTTTTTATTTTATTTTATTTTATTTTTTAGGACAACTTTTAAATAAGCCAAGAGAAGAGGGGAGGGCAGAGAACCAGGAAATATCATGGGTGTAAGTGCTTGTGAAATATGTCTTGCCCGCTCCTCAAGCCCTACCTCTGGACTTACCGCTCATCCCTCCAGCTCTGTAGAATTGGTCCAAATTGGTGTTTTCAACCGCAAACATTAATGGAGCACCTATTATATCCTGGGCCCTGGGAATATAAATATGAGTAAGAGTTGATCTAGTAGCATCCTTATGTAGGAGTTTTTCAAACAACAATTGCCTTGGTTATCTCTGATGTTCTGGTTTAGTAGGATTGGGCTGGAGTCCAGGCATCTGCCCTTTTCAATAACTACTTATACAGTTCTGATGCCCAGTCTTGGGGAAGAACCCCTGGTTTTTGTCATTATCTGTTTATAAATATGGGGGCTGTTGGTGACCCATTGTGGAGGCATGTGGTAGGAACAACATGCAGAGGAGCTCTTTAATGGCAGTGATGGTCTGAAGAGCAGCCTGCTGTTCCATCCCTTTCCTGTCCAGTAGGGGGTGGGCAAGGGGGAGATGATGAAAGGGAAGCAGTGTTTGGATTCTTAATTTGGAAACTTGAATCCTGTTACCCCTGTTCTGAGCAGGTGTGGTCACTGCCTCTTTCCTGTAACTCCCATCCCCTCCGGTTCCTCAGCCTGTCGTTGGCTGTCCTTCAAACCCAAGTGGGCGGATGGGACAGATGGTTGGGATACAGGTGACACCTGTCCACCCTGGGGACCGAGAGTGGACAAATTGGCATAAGTTACAGGAAGGTAGATTTTGATTCAAAATAAGGGTGAAGCGAAACTGTTTATCACAATAAGAGTTGACCAACCACAGGCAGTCTGTCCTGTGAAGTAGTGAGGTTTCTGTCGCAGGGCGTGTTCGGCGGCAGCTGCTGGCCCACCTCTCTGAGAGGAGGCACGGTGGGCTTGAGCTGCCACCGCTCAACTCTGGCTGGGGGAAGAGGAAGTTACTTCAGTTCTTTTCTTCTTTTCAAACCCTGTTCCTATCCCCTATCATCCTTCCTTCTCTTTTCTGTCCCACTTCTTCTGAATTCTTTTTTTTTTTAAAGTTTTATTTATTTATTCATGAGAGTCAGAGAGGCAGAGGCAGAGGGAGAAGCAGGCTCCCCACCCAGCAGGGAGCCCGATGCAGGACTCGATCCCAGGACCCTGGGATCCTGACCTGAGCCGAAGGCAGACGTTTAACCATCTGAGCCACCCGGGCGCCCCTTCTTCTGAATTCTTTTTTTTTTTTTTTTAAGATTTTATTTATTTATCTGAGACAGAGAGAATGAGAGAGACAGAGAGCACATGAGAGGGGGAGGGTCAGAGGGAGAAGCAGGCTCCCAGCCGAGCAGGGAGCCCGATGCGGGACTCGATCCTGGGACTCCAGGATCCTGACCTGAGCCGAAGGCAGTCGCTTAACCAACTGAGCCACCCAGGCGCCCCCTTCTTCTGAATTCTTAATAGCTTATGCTGTGTCTGTCAGAAATAGTCCTGACACTTAGGATCCACCCGGTGATTTGGTCAATGCTGGTAACAAGCGACTTGTCTGGAGTCTGCTGACCATCCAGGCATCAAAGCCCATCCTGCTGTTTTTTTCTGTGGAGACAGCTCTCCCTCCAGCCAGTGTGTGAGTTCGTGTGTGTGTGTGTGTGTGTGTGTGTGTGTGTGTGTGATGCCTGGGTTGGCATCTGAGTACGGGTGGTACAGCTGGAGTTGCAGCTCAAAGGGACAGAAAAGCAGTTTGCTTAGTGGGGTATATGCATGGAGGGGTAGCTGTGGCCTTGGTTACCAGGGAAGACTAGTTCCCCCCCACCCAGTCTTTGTCCTGCCTCCTTTCCCCCCTCCTCCACAGTCCCCCTAGCCCCAGGCTCACTCCTTCAGGTTAATTTCCCTGGCTGCAGCTGTGGGTCCCCCCACCCCTTTCCTCCCTCCTCCATCTACCACACACACAGGCTTTGAGTTATGTGCCTCCTGTTCTAATGAGATAAACAACGTAACTCTCACAGGGCTCTGCTCGTCCCTCTATAAGTGGAACTCCGGGGCTGAATGCGTTGGCCCTATAAAGGCACCCTGGTGCTTGTCAGCCTAGGGAGGAGGGCAAGGAAGGGGGGTTGGAGCCCCGAGAGAGTTCTTGGGGCCATTTGCTTGTTGAGATGAGGTGGAGTCAAGGCAGACATCAAAGGGAGGCCTGTTTCTACCCTCATGGCTAAAGGAGCAAAGAGCAACATGGGCACGCAGGGTGGCGGCCTTGTCATGCCACATGGCTGTCGAGTCCAGACTCATCTAAATCAGCCAACTCACAATAATTAATAACTGACATTTGCACAAGGCTTCATGGTTATAAAGAGCTTCTTCTTGAATATAAGCTAATCCTCGCAACAGCCTCTGTAAGGTAGGTATTGTTAATATTCTTATCTTCTGGGTAAGGAGACAGGCTCAGAAATGTGTGATGATATTTCCAAGATTATAGGAGTGGTGGTATGAGGACTCATGTGCTCTTCCTCTGCACCGCGGGCCTTCTGTAATCCATCAGAGAAAGTTAAAGAATGATATAAAAACAGTCCCCTCTTCTGGCCATTCGAACTACCTACTACCAAGTGGGTGGGTGAGTGGGTCTGCAGCTATAAACTGAACAGCCCAAGGCTGCATTGATGCTGCTGACCAACAAGTGCAGTGACCAGGTCTCAGGGAGGGCAGAGGCCCTGGGCAAGTGTTGACAGTTTTGACCTCTTGTCATTTAGATCTTTTGAGTGCTGTCTGGACCAGTCCTTTCTTACTCACCTGCTCTTGGTCAGGTTGGAGATACTATGAAGCAGTCTGTGGGGCAAGAAGGAGCCTAAGGCACAGAGACTGCCATCTTGGGGTGGATTCTGTACTCACCTCCTGGCCCCATCTCTGGGGTCCCTCTTGGCTGGTTTGGATGTGGGTGGATGAGTATCCTGGAACCAGGAATAGCAGGTCATTTGCTTCCTGCATTTCTGAATCTGATTCAGTTCTGGTTGAATTCATTTGGTAAGTACTTCTTGATATGCCTACCAGGCACTGTGCCAAGTATTAGGGATACTAGAGATGGACATAGTTCCTGTCATCCTGGGTCTTATAATGAGCAGGAAATTAATGACAACATGTTGGGGGAAACACTGGAACCTTGAGATGCTTTTGGGAAGGCCATGAAACTAATCTTGATACATTAGAGAGAATATCCAGGCAGTAACTAGATGATGCTTAGACACCCAGGGGTTCTTGGCCAGACATTGGAACAATCTATAAGGTTCTTTAAAAAATAGTTGGCCTATTTCCTCCACCCATTACATTCAGATTGGGTAGTTTGGGCATTAATTTTTGGCCTTGATGTTATTAAGAAGTTCTCCAGGTTCAGTCTGGATTTTTGGGTTCAGTCTGGATTAAGAATCACTAACCCAAGATGAGTGGGGATTTGTGGGGCCAGTTCTGGGTTGTAGAGTACTGGGTCTGCCCTTGTACTTGGCCTCTGTTGGGATCCTGGGGCATACCAGTTTCAGAGGTGGCTCAAGGGACCAGAATCAATGCAGCCATTCAGGAATTCTAGGGTCAGAGATGACATGGTCCTGGAGTGAATCACACCAGAAACATCAAACTATTCCCAGTGATGCCTTCCCTCAAAGAGAGGTCAAAACTGGACCTTCCATGGAAGGGAGAGCAATATTACTTTGATTCATTTGGTCTTCTCCAAATCAACCACAAGGCTGGTCCTTAGAGCACAGGGAGCTCAGAGCTTTGGGATCCTCCTACTGTGCAGAAGCTATGAAGCTATCAACAAAATTAAGCATTAGGATGACTCTTGGACATGAAAAGCCCTTAGCTCATGACATCAGAGATTTTTCTGGAGCTTCTAGGCTCCATGATCCTTAATGGTTTCTGAGAACCCAAATAGGGGAGCGGTGGGGACCTCCAACTTCTTCATAGCCTTGCGACCTGTGGGAGAAGTTTTGTGATTAAAGATGAAACTTAGCACTTAAAGAGAATTTGACAATTTTGCTTCCTTTAGTACTGGAATAGTTGCCTCTGCTTTGGACCCAAACCAATAAATGGGTAGAGATGACTAGTAAAAATGAAAAATGGAGAAATGGATATATAGCAGTGAAACTTTGGTAGATTGTCTCTGCAAAAGGTCCCCAAATGGCAGACAGCCGATGGAAATAGGGTCCTGATATTTTCTATCCCTGTGGTCCTAGGTCTAGGAAATGACCTTCCCACATGGGTCTAATGGTTGTCACATGCCCCATTTATCTATCTGTGGTTGTTATGACAGATGGCGCTCGTGTAGAACTTTGGTGCCAAAGGCCAAATCTAAATGGAGACTCTTGAGAGACAGTGTGGTTGGCATATAAGCCCAGCCACTGGACTCTTGCCCATTTCTTTCTGAAAGGCCCAGGCAAGTGGGCAGGGATGTAGAAGTATGCTGGCTCTGCAGGCCGAGGAGCCTGGTCACCAGAGTAGGCTTATATTCTGTTGGAGGTTCTTGGGGCTTGCATTGGCTTCGGCGAGATGCCAGTAGCTAACAGTGGGTGGAGAAAGTCAGTGGGTAGGAGATCTGGATCCTTGATCCTGTTTCCTTGAAACGCTTCCCAGTCCAGACCATCTATAGGTAGGCAGACTGACTTCTGCTGCTTTGCCTGGAAGAGAACCTGCTTTACCTGGACCTGTATAGAGGGGCAGTTGATGGGTAGTAGCTGGAGGTCTACTGCCTTGGAAACACTGTCGTGAGGTTGAATCTGAAGAGGTCCCTCTGATCTCCCCAGACCAGGAGAGCAGAACTGTCTTGGTCATGGTGATGATGGTCCTGGGCTTACAGAGACAGCATGGTGAAGCAGACAGGGCAAGGGTCCTGGGGTCAGATGACCTAGATACTGTCTCTGTTCTACCGTCAACCAGCTGTGTGACCTTGACAAGTCACGCTACCTTTCTGGTCTTCAGTTTCCTCTCACTGTGAGTGAGAAGCTTGGACAGGGAGGTTTCCAAGGCCCCTTCTAGCCTGGAGCCTTTAACCTTTATGCTGTCTCTGTCCACAGGCCTCGCCCCGGGCCAGCTATATACATACCCAGCCCGCTGCTGGCGTAAGAAGAGACGATTGCACCCACCTGAGGATCCTAAGCTTCGGCTGCTGGAAATAAAACCTGGTCAGTGCCCTCTGGAGCTGGTGGGAGCGGTGGGGAGGGCTGGGCTGGCCCAGGACAGGGTTGCTTTGCTCCTTTGTCTATAGAGCTGAGTTTTGTGGGAGAGTGAACCTGGCCCATGGTGCCCAAAGGTGTGCCTCTGTGCCTATTCTCCTGTATAAACATGTCCATGTATTCACCTGAGCATCCTTTCCTCTCGTCTCTCTCTTGCCACCCTGTGGAGTAAAGCAAGCAGGCAAGGGTGGGAGCAGGCCCAGGAGGAATGCCTTTTCCAACAGGGCCCCAGGAGGTGTAAAAAATAGAACCCATCTTGGGCATGGAAATGGGAGGGTCTGAGTTCAAAATTTGCCTCCAGGCGATGCTGAGTGCTTTGTGGCCATGCAGAAGGAACTGGTTAGTTTTCTCCACTACTGACCTATTAGAACACTTCTGACTTGATGGCTACCTTCAGACCTGTGTCTAGGTTGCAGTGAGGCCAAGTGATTGTCCTGGGTCTTCAGCTTTCAGAGAGTCTCTGGTTTTAGGGGTGCTACTAGGGCTGGGAGGTGACTCAGGGTGGTGGGGACAGTGCTGACAAGTGGAACAAAGGCAGGGCTGACATGTCCGCTCCCACTGTCACCAAACAATGCAGACCTGACTAAGGAAGGCTGCCTGGCAAGGTTACCTCACGCCTTTCCATGTTGATTTCTTAGCCTGCATTTTCTCTGCAAAATCTCTATTCACAATTGTTTGGGATGCTTTCACTCATGGTTCTATGGTTAAGCCTGTTTCGATTGTTTATTTTAACCTAGATTTCACTCGTCGGAGAAGTTTTATTTGTTAGAGATGGGTGGAGGCTAGATTTTTTCAGTGAGCTCTATCCACGTTCTTGATGGCCCTGCAGAATTTACAGACCCTTGCAAACACTTCCGGGTGGTGACTGAGATTGTTCCAAACTCTCAAGACGGAGGTTGTAGGAGAGCCAAGCCTCCCTGAGCAGTATAATCCAGTAGAAATATAATGCCAGCCACATGTGTCATTTTATACTTTCTGGTAGTCACATTAAACAAAGGAAAAAAACCCAGGCAAAATTAATTTTAATTATAGATTCTATTTAACCCAACACAGCAGTCATATTATCATCTTAGCATGTAACCAATATAGAAATGATGAGTGAGATATTGTACATTATTTTTTTGTATTGTTTTTTAATTCCAGTGTATATTTTACACTTTTAACATATCTCATTGCAGACTGGCCACATTGCAGGTGCACACATGGCTAGGGGTGCCCATGTTGGTTGGAGTTGTTCTAGAACTACACTCAAAGTGTGGTCTTGACCGGCAGGCAGCATAGGCAGCCCCAGGGAGCTTGGTAGAGATGCAGAATCTTGGGTCTCACCCCAGGCCTGCTAAGTCAGAGTCTGCATTTTACCATATCCTGAGGACTGCATTCCCCACGATGCACACTCAAGTTTGGAAACACTGGTTTTAAAGACTTACAGGTGGTCAGATCAGAAGTCCGCATGGTGTGACTCCACATCACCTATGTTTCTTTTTTTTTTTTTTTTAAAGATTTTATTTATTTATTTGACACAGAGAGAGACAGCGCGAGAGGAAACACAAGCAGGGGGAGTGGGAGAGGGAGAAGCAGGCTTCCCACGGAGCAGGGAGCCCGATGCGGGGCTCGATCCCAGGACCCTGGGATCATGACCTGAGCCAAAGGCAGACACTTAATGACTGAGCCACCCAGGCGCCCCTATGTTTCTTTGTTAAACATGAGCAATTACCGATATGAACAGTTTATTTTGGAGGTGGGGACTTCCTCCTTCTTTGTTCTGGAATCATTGATCCTGTTCTTTTGGAAGTGCCATGGATCAATCCTTACCTGGACCAATTTCATTGGTCGACCCCTGGCTCGATCCTTACCTGGACCAATTTCATTCTACCCCATCCAGGGCTTTGCAGGAGGGGCTGTAGCAGGAGGCTGACTACATGCTGTGTCGTCTGTGTGGACTTTGAAGGGAGGGTATTAGTGAGGTGTCTGCCACTAGCTGGATGTGTCTCCATGGTGGAGTATGTGAACCCTCTGGGTATATTTCCCCATCTATACATAGGCACAGTGGTACTTGGGGATTCCTAGTTGGGGTTCAGTTTTACCATGAGGTTCACCTAAGTCATCTGTAATAGTATTGCCCTTTTTTACCACTTTCCCCCCCTTTCTTACTCTTTTAATTAGAATTAAAAAAAAATTTTGAGTAAGCAACACAGTCACGTGTTTTGACATTCCAAGGATAAAAAGCATATATAGTATGCATAGTGAAAAATAAGACCTAGTCTCCAAAGAGGCCATCAGGTCATCAGTGGCACCAGTTTCTTGAGATTCTTCAAGAGATTGTCTATGCACACACCAAGAATTACATCCATATGACCTTTTCCTCGTCTTTTGACATAGCACGGCCACCATGTGTTTTGCCCATTCCATTGAAAAATGTGCCTCAGGCATCGGCCCTATCAATATATAAAGAATTTCCTCATTCCTTTTTTACAGTTACACAATATTCCATTGTATGAATGTACTGCAACTATTTTAACCAGGTTGTTCCCATTTTTTGTCTCTAATCTTCCCAGTTTAACTGGAGATGCAACGAGTGTTTTCACATGCGTGTATGAATTCATATGAAATTTCAAATGGGAAGACATCTCACACGCAACTTATCAGTTTAAAAGATTTTTCTTGTAAGTGCTTGATGCTAATTTTAAATTGTTAGTCTTTATTCTTAACGTTTATATAGAAAGTCTTTTTTTTTTTTAAGATTATTTATTTTAGAGAGAGAGAGCAGGAATAGGAGGGGCAGAGAGAGAGGGAGAGAGACTCTCAAGCAGACCCCATGCTGAGCTCAGAGACTGACATGGGGCTTGCTCCCATGATCCCATGACCCTGAGATCATGACCTGAGCCGAAAGCAAGAGTCAGATGCTTAACCGACTGTGCCATCCAGGTGCCCCTAGAAAGTCTTTCTTAAGAACACTTCGGGGCGCCTGGGCGGCTCAGATGGTTGAGCGTCTGCCTTCGGCTCAGGTCATGATCCCAGGGTCCTGGGATCGAGTCCCGCATAGGGCTTTCTGCTCCTTGGGAGCCTGCTTCTCCCTCTGCCTCTCTCTCTCTCTCTCTCTCTCTCTCTGTCTCTCATGAATAAATAAATAAAATCTTTAAAAAAAAAAGAACACTTCGTATTAGATTAATTGGAATGTCTTTTATGGAACTGAAGACATTTCGTGCTGTAAAATACCTTAGACATCATTAGCTCTAATTCCTTATTGTATGAGGTTCAGGCAGGTTAGGAGACTTACTCAAAGTCACACAGCAATTCCTGTGGGAACAAGCAGAGAATCCACGTTGCTCAATTTCTCTATTCAGTGCTTTTTCTGCTTCTTTGCGCTGCTCATAGGTACGTTAACTTAAAAAAAAGAAAAAAAAACTTTAGCAAAGCGTTTCCCTTAAAAACTTTATTTTGTGATTAAAAAACTAATACATAAATGATTAATATGCACCCAAGAGATAGTTGGAATTCCTTTAGTTATAAATGTCAGACACACACTCCAACTAGCCTAAGGAAAAAAAGAAGGGAAGTTGGTTCATGTAATGTTAGATCTCAGCGTTGCCCTGGTTTCAGGCATAGCTGCATCTAGGGGTTCAAACATTGTAGTGAGGGAGCCTCTTTCCACCTCTCTCTTCCCCTTGTGGGGCAGGCAAGGTGGCCATCTGCAGTCCCAGACTCTGCACTCCTTAGACGCAGCAGAAAGTCCCCTTCAATAGCTGTGGCAGAGAAGTCCTGGGAAGGACTGATTAGCTGGCTTGAGTTTACGTCTGCCCTACCAATCACTGCCACCCAGGGGTTGGGGAGCTCTGATTGAATCATCATCGTCATCATCATAACCAGTGTCTGAACAGCACACTGTCATTTACAAAGCCCTTTACAAAGCATTTTCATTTATAGCATTTCCTTTGGTCCTTACCATAGCCCTGGGAGGTAGAGCAGGAAGGAGGGCATCCAAGTGGAATAAGCCCACGTTATATATTAGGGAAATCTGGCTGCGGACAGCGCCAGGCCACGCAAGCTTTACTGTGCTGTTCACCTATCTGGGAACTGACGGTCTCGTTGTTGGTGAGACTGAGGAAGAATTTGTTTTATGAGTGTCTGGCCCTTTTGTCTACCGACATGTCATGACCTGTGGGCAGTGGGAAAGGGAAGAGCCCCGGGGCTGGGGGTTCGCTGGAGCCAAGTGCCCACCAGCACATCATGTCTCTATCTGCGATCCTTTAAAAGGTTGCCTTGGCCTCTGCCCTCGTGCTTGGGGCAGAGGCTGAGATGGTCTCGGCCCAGCCCCCTGAGATGGGGTGGTCCTGTGGGAGGATGCTCTCTGGGAAAAGTGAGTGCCAGCTTGTTAAGAATGGGCCCTCAGAGGCGTAGCCATGTCCCAACGTGGCAAAAGATCCCAAGTTTGTGGGGCTCTCCCCTCCATGCCAGCATCCAGGCACTGAGAAACAATAAACAGCCAGTCCTGGAATAAATAACTGAGCTCTCTCTCAGGCGAACTTGTTCCCCCGATTTGGGGGATCAGATCTACAGCTACGCCTACTAAAAACAAAACCCCCCAAGCCGTGGGCCAAATGCGTGTCATTTCCATATACCGTTCTGAGTCTGCCCTACGGGGGCCGCACGCTCAGGCTGCCCCTTGCACCAGCGGGCCACCGCAGGCTGTGAATGAAACGGCCGGGGGAGTGCCTGAAAGTCGGTGATAAGGAACCTCAGCCTTGGACCTCGGAGCATCAGGGAGCATCTAGAGAACGCGAAGCTGCACGGATCACTGTCTTCCTAGAGGTGCCGCACGGTTGAAGTTGAATTTTTCACATAAGCCAAAATGTCAGAAAAGGGCCTTCATCCAGGGCCTCAGCTAGCCGGAATGGCAGCTTTGTGCAAGAGTAGAAGACGCCCTCTCTGGCTGCACGTTTGCAAAATGATGTCCCTTCTGCTGGTGAATAGAGCCCAAGCTGGCTCTCAGCCCTCTCTGTCCCCTTGGCAGGTCCCCACCTTCCAGTGGCTCTGCCCACTTCTGAGTGTGACTCAGGCTAGAGTCATGGCGAGAGTCCCTGGAGCATTTGCTATAAATTCCTAGGAGGTGGGGACAGTCAGTTGGGTGAACGAAGGCTGCCTTCCCAGGGCTAGAGGAGCAGCAGAAAGAAACAGGGACGAGGGGAGAGGCGAGGGATCTCCTCTCTCTTTAACACACTGCCGTGGAATTGGGTATAACCTTTTGGGAGGTCGATGCTTAGTACCTATCAGTATTTAAAAGGCACATGACCTTTGACCTAGAAATTCTGCTGCTAGGAATTTATCCTACAGATAAATATATACTCCCAATGTGTAAGGTCATCCATTGTGACATTGTTCGTAACAACAATAACAACAAAGAATGGGAACAACCAGGAGGTCCATTGGTAGGGGACTAGTTAAATATATAGTACATTCATAAAATAGAATACTATTTTGTCTTTTAAAGAAATTAGTGGGAAAAAAACGGAAAGATGTCTAAGATATATTGTTAAGTGGAAAAAGAAAAGCAAATTGCACAACATTATGTATAATCCTTTTTGGGCAAACCTTGCTGAAAATCGATAATCAATTTGTCTAACCTGAGCTGAATCGCTTTAAATTTATGGAAACTAGAAGACTAAGTTTATGTTGAAAGAAAACCAATGAATGAACCAATCAATCCTTGGCACCCCTCCACCACCCAGCGCCTAGGATACCATCCTGTCTTCTCTCTTCCCTCCCAGCCTCCCGCTGCGAGTCTCCTGAGGTCCCCTTGACAAGCTCCAGGAATGTAGTTATGTCTGTGATGCTCAGAGCCTCCCCTGGGCTCCACTGTCAGCACCCTCATTTCTTCAGGGGGAGAGGGAGAGGAGTTCCCCCGATTTGTGAGAGACGGGGGCACTGGCCTGGAACAGAATTGTCTCAAGGCATGAGTTTTCTTCCATGTCAGGCCCCTCTGTGGACAATGAGGAGATGCCACAAGCAATTTATCATGCCAACACCCAGTTTGTACCTCTTGTCTTCCTTTGTGTCCCTGCCTGAAGCCTGCCAGTGATGGGTAGCTTTCCGCAACAGAGGCCGTCAGGTAAGAGTTGTCCTTGACCTCAGGTCTGCAGAGCTCTGTCAGGAAACCAGGTCAAGGCAAGGGGAGGGGGTGTAGATTAAGGAATCTCGAGGGACCTTGGGGAAGGTCTGAGGACAGGGCTGCAGAACCGTCTACGTCTGGTTCAGCCCCTGAAAGGCAGAGAGCTCGTCTGGGCTAAGGACACATCTCAGGGCGGGGAGAGGGGAGGCGGATCATGGCTGCCATTCAGTCATCGTTCAGAGCTGGATCACACACCGGTGGATTACCCCCTGTCTTGCTATCCTCATCCCATCTTCCTCACTGTGACTATGACATCCTGCCTGTGTTTCTTTACTACTCGCTAAAAATAAAAATGTGTCTATGTGTGGGTGGGATGGGGCTGAGAGCTGCGGAGAGCTCTTTGGGACCTGAAAACATTCTGTGTCCCTGGACCTATGTGTTTCTCACGCCTAACATCACCCCTTCAATCTGTCTTGAATAAATATCTTGCAACCTCCTACTTGCGTGGGCGTCTGAAGGACAACACATACAACATTATTTCTCTCCGCTGACTGACAATGGAGTTCAGTGTTCTCTGCTGCTTGCACTTGGCTGCAGAGGCGAATGCAAGGTGTTTCACGGCGCAGCTATCACAATTCATGCAACATGAAGACTGGGGCAGAGGCCTGGTGCCAGAGAGGGGCCTCCCCTGGACCATTTCCCCAAGAATGGAGCTCTGTCCTTGTGAAGGGGGAGCTGAGCTGGCAGGAGAGAAAGGTGGATAGTAAATATCCACCAGAAGGCCCTGAAGCAGGGCAGATGTTGGGCAAAAGCCAGCTGATTAAAAAAGAGGCCTTTAACTTCACTTTGTGTGTGTGTGTGTGTGCGTGTGCGCGCACGTGTGTTTGGATGAAGAGAAGAAAAAGGCTGGGAACAAACTTTTACTTGTGTCTCTTTGGATTAAATGCTTGGATGGTCTGCTTAGATCAATTTAGCAGCTTCCAACCCCAGACCCTTTGGTACCCCTGGTCTAAGGTAGATTTTATCTTCGTTTTAGAGGTTGGGGAACTGTGGCACTGAATTAGGAAGTTAATTTCCCAGGGGAGATCAGCGGTGAGGCCAAGGAGAGAACCCTCAGGGAGAGCGTGTTGGAACTGGTGCCATGTTGCTCCAGGACCCAACACACACGTTCACGGTGGTGTTCTCAGACCAATAGGGCCTTTACAACAGATGTTCTTTCTGCTCCTGGAATGTACCTGAGGCCTTGTAAATCCCTTCTGCTCCAGGATACTTGGGGAGCAACACGGCTCTTTGCCACCCTTGCCAAATTCCAAGGGTGATGGGAGGGAAGGCAGCCAGGAATAATAGGGTTCTGGTTCTTTCTCTAGGGTTTTTTTTTTTTTTTTTCCCTTTGGCAGCCACTCAGTGACTGGGGATGAATGATCAGGATGGTCACCACCCACCACACGTCATTGGGGGAACATAAGCCGAAGGGCAGGACCCCTGAGGAGATGGTAGCCTAGGGTGCCTCAAAGCAGAGGGTGCCCCAGCAGACCAACAAGCAAGTCACGGGGACCCTCCGAAGGGCGCCCCCCACAAGGGGGCGGTCCAGGCAGAGAAGCTTGAGTCCTGCCTGCTTGGGCAGGGGTGGAGAGGCCTGTTTCGCCGGCCTAGGATGCTGTCCCCACCACACTGCACCGGCAGAACCCCACAGATGGGAGCAGGCTGCGGCCAACTTCCCCAGCTTTTGCAAATCCTGCATCTTAATTAGTTCCCTACTGCTTTTGTACATGGCCCACATTTTAATAGTCTCCAGGCTTCTTCCACCATTTGCTCTCTGATGTTCGGCGTGATTTCTCTTCTCCTCCAGACAGTCCCCCTGACTCCTCCAGCACCCTCCCAGTCCGGGAACAACTTAAGGAATGCCGATGTGCCAAGCATGTAGCCCGAGATTGATGAGCCTGTCAGCTGGCTCCCTCTGCCCCTGGCCCTCCCCCTCTCCCGGGTGCTCCTCGCAGGGATGAGCCTGGCGGGGGGTGGGGGGAGCGGTGGGCGAGGTGGGAGGCGAAGGAAAGGACCCGTGGAGCCCCCAGCCAGGTGTGAGCCGGTGGACACCGTGACCTTCTCCCGGCCTGCAGAGGAGTCTGGCTGTGTCCTTCTGAGGGGGAAGGACACTCCGGCTCCCACCCGCATCTGTCAGTGCTTATCTGGCTCTGTGCGGGGGCTGCCTGAGCTTGGTACAGCTGGGAGAATGGATGCCTCCAAGTGCATCAGGGGGAAATGACCAGTCATTTATCTCCTTCCTGCAGTGTCAGAGCCTGCAGCCATCCATCCTGAAGGCTTGAAACAGCGGCTTCTTTGGCTCTTGTTGGCCTCTGGAGCAGGAGAGCCGGGGAGAGGTGGGCAGGCCCCTCCAGCCCCCCGCTTCACGCTGCGACTCTTCATGCTCCCTCTGCCTTCCTGGCAGGCTGGGGGACTGAGGCGGGGCTGTCTCAGCCCTGCTTGCAGCCCGCGGGGCTCCGGGAGCTGGGGCTGGCGGAGGACGCGGGTGGCAGCCGGGAGTGGACAGGGCAGCGTGCCCAGCGGGGGCCGAGTGTCCATGGTCACGTGTGCCTTCCCACCCGGCGGCACCGCGGTTAGAGCATGGGTCATCCGCCGCGCTGCCTGTTCGCTCCTGTCTCTCCCCACTGGGAGGTACAGTGCACACTTTGAGGGCAGGAACCCACCGGTTTCTTCATCTGGCTCCCCAGCACCCAGCACCAGGCTTGGCACGTCGCAGGCAGACGGGAAAGATTTATGAAAGGGATGGAGGAGAGAGAGGTGCCCAGTGTTGGGTCTCAGCCTCGGAGAACATGGGTATCTCTCAGCATGCCCGTTTCACAGATGAGGGAGACCCGAGCTGACTGTGGCAGCTGGCCTGGGCTTCCTGTCCGGTGCCCAGCCTGGCCTGTGGGCCTGTCCCAGGTTGGCCACCTTGCCCCTCTTCGATTTTAGGTCATAGCGGCCTTTGCTGTGCCCTACAGCTGTGCTCTGCAGGAGAAAAGGCACCAAAGGATCCCAAGGCCTGGGTTCAAGTCCAGACTCTTCCACCCGCTGGCTGTGTGATTTGGGGCAGCTACGTAACAACTCTGGCCTTGGCTCTTCGTCCGTGAAAGGCGGACCCTGGCAGCGGCTTTGCTCACATCATAGGGCTGTTCTGAGAGTCCCAACGGAGGGTGGACCTGGAGGGCTTCTACAGAGACGCCGTCTCTGCACTGTGCTGCCGGGTGGGCCGCGGGGGTCTCGGCTAACGCCACGTCTGTCCTCTGCCCAGCGACGTGCCCTTTGCTTGAGGAGCGTGTGCTGTCTGGCCTGGAATGGCACCACATTCTGCCTTTGAGTCTTTTAAAAGCCCCAAGTTTGGAACCTTTTATACCGAGGAGAGAAGACCTGGCACCTGGCTGTGGGATCCACCTCTACCAGACCCACAGCTTGCAAAAGTCACCCCTTGTGTCCCAGAACTCTAGCATCCGTTGTCCAGGGCACAGAGGTCAACTTGGAAGGGTTCCTCCCCACTTTTACTGACACCTATCATCCCATAGCGGGCTAGGCCAGGCCTGTCTGACTGGCTCTTTTCTCCTGCCCATGGCCTAGGCTGCTCCACCTTCTTCTGGAAAGCCCTTCCTCTGTGGACTTGCTCTGGTGTCCATAAGTCTGCCCCTCAGCGCCGGGCACTGACCTCCGTACCCGTCCTCTCTCCTGGTTCACTGTGTGTGGATGCCCCCTGCTCAGGGGTCAGGGGACTGCTCCCTGGATGTATCTGGAAACCAGAGTGCAAGTGCCATGAAGGCAGGGCTCATGTGGATCATGCACAGCCCTGTCCTAAGCCCTGGGCTCATTGGTGGGGCCCCACACATATTCCAGTAACTCCCGACTGCTCTGCGCACTCTGCCTTTCCTCCTTCAGTTATTTTCAGAGTGATCCTCTTAAAATACAGGCAGCATCATGTCACTCTTTGCTCGAAACTTCCAGTGGCTTCTGATCACACAGTGGCAGCCGACCTCCTCTCAGTGGCCTGCATGGCCCTTCAAGGCCCCTGTAACTCTGGATTCGTCTCCTGCTCTCCCCCCAGGCTCACTGTGCTCTAGGCTCACTGTGCCCCGGCTTTGGGTCATTGTACTGATGGCTCCCTGGCCTGGAGCGTCCTTTCCTAGATATCAGCGTGCCCCCTTTCCCCTCCTCAGGTTTCAGACACATTTCAAAGTGTAACCACCCTCCCGCTTCCCCTGATACCCCGCGTCCCCTCCTCTGCTCTGCTTCCCTGCCAAAGCACTGATTATCATCTGTTGTGCTCTAGGTCTCACTCATTTATTTTAGGTATTGTGCCCCCCCGCCCCCCAACTAGAATACAGTTTCTGTGAGGGCAGAACTTCTCCTCTCTTGTTCACAGCTGTGTCCTCAGCACCTAGAAGAGAACCTGGTACATAGTACATGCTCAGTAATGATTTGTCCAATGAATGAATAGGACAAGGAAGGCATTTTCCACGTGGTTCTGCCGTGACTTCCAAATCTGCAGGTGCCTACCCTGGACCTGAAGCAGGGCTGGACTCTGGCCTTCAAGCTAGGTCTCACCCTTGGTCCCCTCTGTCCTCAGCACAGCTCTGGACTCGGCCTCTTTGCTGCCACACTCCCTGGGCTGGTGCCCAGGCTGGGGGAAGCCGGGCCACACTGGTTCCGCTGGTTGAGAGGATCCGAGGGTGAGGAGCTTGCTGGGAAGTGCCACCACTTTGGAGGCAGAAGGGAGGGCGCTCACAACTGAGCATCACGCCTCTTGTGCAGGCACTCTGTGTCCCTTGTCTCAGCCCCACAGCAACCCTGGGAAGTGGGCTTTGATCCCTTACTTTTATAGTTAGGGAGATCAAGGCCCAGTGTGTGGTGTCAGGAACTAGAGTGGAGCTTCCACTCCGGAGAGGCTCCTGCACTTTCTGGTTATCTGTATTCCCTTGAACACAAGGGAGATATCACCCCTCCATGCGCCGCCATCCTTCCCTTCCCGCACCGTCCTGCTAAGCTGCATCCACCTGGTCTGCCAGCCAGCCCAGTGGTGAGCTTCCTTTGGCCGTGTAGGTGTTTTTCTGGGCCTCAGGGGTGGGGTGATGCTTATCTGAGGGGCTCACCCCTGGGTGCTGTGCATGAGGGCCAATCCTTGCATGTTGGCTTGGATGTGAGAGGATAGGCACACCAGGGAGTGGGGGGCAGGGGCCATATGGGGAAACAATCAGCCCTCCCGTTGTGTGGATATCATGGGATTCTAAAACAGGTGGTAACAAGGGCCTGCAGGGTGCAGCCTGGGTGATGGGTCCTCAACGTGAACCTCATCTATTTTGAGCTTTATGAATCACAAAACAGGGAGTCAAATGCAGCCAAGAAAATGGCACCCCTGAGGAATGAGCAGATGGATTTCTGGGCCTGCCACCATCTCAGGAAATCAGGGCTTTGGTCTGTCCCCCACCCCAATCTCTTCCTCCGTGGGGTAAGAGATAACAATATCCATTCCCTATTCTTTCTCCCCATGAGTCTGAGAGTCTGATGGGGATAAATGAATTAATGATTCTTAAGCTCCTTGCTTCTTGGTGTAAGTTGATGTATAAATCCAAGGAAAGAGGATGAGCTTAACTCCTTACAATAATAAGCACTCAGAAGCAAAAACTGCACATTTGTATTTTTAAAGAAAAACTAGAGGCAGGTAAAAAAAAAAAAAATCTGAGCACTCCCGATGTAGCAGGAGGATTGTCTGCCATTGTCTGTGGGGTCTCTCCCTCCCTTTTGCACCGTTGCTCTGTCTCTAGGCCCCTGCGTCACAGAGAGCCCATGATGGATGGATGGATGGATGTGCCTTGTCGGGGTGTTTCACCACTATTTCCCTTGGGGCAGACTGTCTGTTCGCAGAGCACAGCCTCCCGAAAGATGGTATCTCTTGCAAACTCGACAGCTAACAGACAGCTCCTCTCTTTGTATATTTCCCCAAAGAAGAACTGTCTTAATCTGTTTTCTATATGGCATATTTTATTATAATCCATACATGACTTGCAGGTTCCCAGTCCTCCACCCTGAGCCAAAAAACGCATGAGGAGTCAGAGGCTCTGTGAGCCTGTGACATCCAGGCGTTTGCATTTTTAAGTGGCCTGGGATTTAATTACTCACTGTGCTCCCATGTTGCACTTTCGGGCTCAGCTCGCCTGCATCCTGTTAATGAGCTCAGTGGCTCTAACAACCCAGTGGAAGCTTTGCTTTCAGTGTGTTGGGTGGCAGGCTTGGGGCACCTGTGTCAAAAGCCTGTGGCTTTGATTTCCATCAGGGAGGATGCTGCCCTGTCCACAGCCCTAGATCGAAGCGACTGCTCTTCTCTCGCAAATTTTTTTTTTTTTTTGCTTTAATTCATGCATTTCTTTCTTTCCTTCTTCTTCTTCTTCTTCTTCTTTTTTTTAGAAGACTTTCTATGCTTCAATCCTTGTTTGTCTAAGAGGTTTTTTCTTATTTGGAAACCGATTTGCTTCGGTTTGCACAGAAGCTGTCTCTAGTGTGATGGATCGTGCTGGAAGTCACCCAAGGAGTATCTCTGTTCCCAATTAGAAGTGGAGGTAGAGCTCCTTACGGGGGCCCAGGGAGGCGGCTGGCTTGGGTGGCGGCTGCTGCCACTCTGGAGAGAGTAACGATCCGTGGGTTTATATCCTTGTGTATAAAATCAGGCTAATTTAAAGATGAATTATGTGTGGGTTTTGGACCATTTTCTTTTAATGTTAAATGTCTGATGGCTCTTGTCAGGTGATGTGGTCCCCAAATTTGTGCGAGGGTCAGAATGAGAACACTTATAAAGAATGACTAAATCCTATGTCTAGATGGAATGTATTAGAATAAAACAATCAATGAAATCCCTGAGGGCTCAATAGGGAGCATGCCTAGGACGTATGTTGTGCAAGAGCTTGGACCTGTTACCTTGTTTTTCCCTTCACTCTGGGACCTCCTGTGGTCAGGGGCCAGGGAATGTACCCTCAGCTGGTTTGTTGGGAGGGCACTGGTTAGCCTGTCATTCTGACCTTGCAAGCCTTGCCCAGAGGGCTTTGAAACCAGGGTTTGCCAGTGGTCAGCTAGAACGCTGTCCTGGAAGTGTGCTCAGCCGGGTATGAAAAAGGCAACATTAAGAACCATATCCTTCCGTTTTTGGGGAAACAAAATCATAGTACATGTTACTTTTTAAGGGTAGAAACCTGCACTAATATGGTAGCCACTAGCCACATGTGGCTATGGAACACTTGAAATATGGCCTATCTGAACGGAGATGTGCTGTAAGTATAAAAATAAACACCAGATTTTGAAGACTCAATGCAAATCAAAGAATGCAAAATGTCAAATTTTTTTATATTCGTTACATGTTGAAATGATAATGTTTTGGACAGAGTGGGTTAGAAAAAAATATATTAAAATTAATTGCACCTGTTGCTCTTTTTAAAATGTGGCTGCTGGAAAGCTTAAAATTGTGTAAGTGGCTTGCATGATATTTCTATTGGTCAGTGCTGCTGTACCATTAAAATTAGGATTATTCTAACTTTGACACTAATAAATTGTAGCATTTATAGGGCACTTGGACCATCCCAGGCTCTTTACATATACGATCTAATTTTGAATTATAAGTTTTGTAGAGAAAAACCAAAACCCAAACAAAAATTGATACGCTTCATTTTCCACTCCATTTCCATGCTTCCGTGCTGTTTTTTTGTGGATCTTTCATCTTTATGCAGCATATCACCTTGTTTCATTTTCGCATCAACACTGTGAAATATTCTGATCATTCTCACTTAACATGTAAGGGAACAGAGACTCAAAGGTCTAAGGAACTAGCCCATAGTCCTTTAACTAATACATGGCCGGGCTAGAGCTTGACTCCAGGGCCATCTGGAAGCAGCACTTCTATAAGCCCATCAGATATTTTGGTCATTAGACAAGGATAATGCCACGGAGTTTCTCCGTGACCCTGGGAAAGGCTCCTTATTGTGCTGTGCTATACTTTCCTCCCTGAGGAATTGTACTCTAGATGCTACTGGAAGTCCCTTCTGGCTTTTTGCATGTAGAGAGACCATCTCACTGTTCCCAATTTGGTTCTTTTGTCTCTCTTGGGGCTTCTACTGTGCCCATCTGGTAAATGACCAGAGGACCAAGAGAGTAGACTGAATTATGGGAAAACAGGATGGAGGAATATTTACCAGGGGAGGAAGAAGGAGTAGTTGTAGGAGGAGGAAGTTCACAGTGGTTTGAAAGTTCCGTGTGGGGTCAATACTGTTGCAGAAGGGGTGAACACCACATGGGGATGTTCATATACAGCAGAGCCCAGAACCATGACACAGACCTGCCCTAAGCCTCAGCAGAGAGCTGTCTTTTATCTTGAAATATGACAATTGTGAAGAGAGTATAGGGATGCAACAGAAATGCACAAAGGTTTGGAAAAGGACTTTTTAAGGAAGAACCAAAGAGAGACAAAGCAATGTCTGTACAAACTAGAGAGTATGTGAATGGGTTGTGGGGACAGATTGGGGTAAGGCTGGGCTTTGCCCCCAAACAGCTGTGTGATATTAAACAAGTTCTGCACCTCCCTAAGCTGCAGCATCCTCATCTGTGAAATGGGACAATAACTGTGCTCGCCTCTTGGGTGGTAGTGGGGATTAAGCAACACACAGCAATAACAGCCACCGCATTTTGAACGTTTTGTGTGTGCCGAGCACTCTGCATGTACACAAACATATCAGTGCCCATTGGGGCTGAGCCTGGGCCTGCAAACTGCTAGTAAGGATGCATCAAGTGGGGCCTCATCCTGATCTTAATGGCATCTAAGAAAGAGATCACTGGGCTGCATTCTTGTTCTGCTGTGTGGCTTTCTGTGAAGTTACTGAACTTCTCTGAGCCTCAGGTTCCTCATTTATAAAATGACATGATTAGAGCAGATGATCTGTAAGGCTTTTTTCAGCTCTAAAATGCTGTGCGATTCTGGAAATAGGATTTATTTAGTGTTGGGAGGCTAAGGGGAATACTAAGATACGAACTTCAAATATATATGTATATGATTATTGTAAGTTTAAAGGATGGTGACCAGCTGTTCTCTTTTGACTGAGGACAGGACATGAGGCAGCATGCTTTAATTGTTTTATATTAGATGTTTGCAAGCTTTTTTTTGACTTGGGAGAAAGAGTAATATGTCATCAGAGCAGGCTCTGGAGTTGCACGCTCTGAATGCATTAAAGCAGACAGTGGACTGTTTTCCTGACACTCAACTTCAATGCAACTTCATCACATAGTCCTTCCCTGACCCCCTGATCTAAAGCAAACCCCCCACTGTATTCTCCCTTCACATTGCACTCTGTTTTCCTCCGTCACCCTTATGGCAATTTGTCATTACGTATTAATTTTTTATGCAGGTTTAATGTTTGTCTCTTTAGATTGTAAACCACCTGCGGCCAGGCCTGTCTTTATCTGGTACACCTCCTGGGTGCCTAGTTGCAACACAGTGGTTCTTTGTAAACATTTGTTGAATGAATAGGTGTGTGGATGAGTTTCAGGGGTGGTTTATTTGGTGGTAATGTTTCTTTTCTTTTCTTTTTTCTTTTCTTTTTTTTTAAAGATTTTATTTATTTATTTGACACAGAGAGAGATAGCGAGAGCAGGAACACAAGCAGGGGAGAGGGAGAGGGAGAAGCAGGCTTCCCACCGAGCAGGGAGCCCGATGCGGGACTCGATCCCGGGACTCCAGGATCATGACCTGAGCCGAAGGCAGACGCTTAACGACTGAGCCACCCAGGCACCCCGGTGGTAATGTTTCTTGATGGAGATGGATCCTCTGCTTGCCAAAGACCTTGTTGTCTCTCAGGGGACTTCAGATACAGTTTCTCCTTCCCACCATCTTCTTCTGGGGGCTGGTCACTTGTAGGTGTGGATTTCTTCAGTTTTAATGAGATACCCTGGTGCCTCTTCTTTGTGGACTGGCCAGCCTGCATCTGGTTCTGAGGAGACGGAAAGGGTTGGTAGAGTTCCACTTGAGTTAGAATGAAGCCCAGCAGAGCAAGGCTTGATTGTGCTGGTTTTTTCCATTTCTCCCCTGTCCCCCCCACCCCCCACCCCATCCACTCTTTATCCTGGGGTCCCTGATCTGGGCCCCAGGAAGCTGGCTTTGGTGTGCTCTATCAATAAGGCCCCCTTGCCCTTCTAGTTGAGGTTGGCCAATGGGAGGGCAGAGCAGGAAGACAAGGTTGGAAAGAGAGAGGTTAGGCCATGCGTCTCTTTACCTTGGTTCTCTTTTTCATGAGCTCACTGAGGCTGCAAGCCACAGATCTCTCCAGGCTCTTGCAAATGCTCTCCCTCAGTCCCTCCAGGAACAGCAGTGGTAATGGCTCCCCACTGTTAACTCCCCAGGGGTGCTTCACCTTTCCCTGTAGTTCCCTTATTCCTGCCCACACCGCTGTAAATAGTCCCTACACTCAACTCTCAATTCCCTCATACACATGGGCCATTCCCCTCCCCTGGCTGTTTTCTAGGGCACCAATCCCTCATATTCTTGTATTCATCTTACCTGGTAACAGGATAGGGGCCATGCATCTGATTGCTGGGGGGTATGAGGTACAGGATCAGAGGAGAGATCGGAGGAATGTTTCATAGCAAATCAAAATAGGATCACCTGTACCTGAGGTTTCTGTTTTTAATTTAAGAAAAACCAAAACAATCTTCCTTTGGGTTGAGCAAGGAGTTCAGCTTCTTTCTCTGATCTCTTTCAGATAGGGCTGACTCTGGCTGCCACTACTCAGCTGGCCCCATGACCTCAAGCCCCAGGTAGCCGAGCAAACTCTGACATTTCCAGAAAAAGTGCCCTGCTGTGCAGGCGCTGCAGCTCCCAGCCACTGAGCTGGGGTCTGTTAGGCAACTGTGCTCCCTCCTCTCTTCCCTTGGCTTTAGTGGTCTTTGTATCCCTTGATGAGAACAGCCTCTCTGGGGTCGAAATAGCTTCCCATGGAGCAACCCGGAGCTGGGCAGCCAGCATGGCAGAGGGCAGGTCATGGAGTTGCCAGATGAGACTTGGGGTAGAGGGAGAGAATAGTAAGATTTGAGGTGAACATTGGTGTACTGCTGTAGAGTTTTCAAAGTACTTTCATGTAAAGGGACATGTTTATACCCCACAAAACGGCCCTGTGGGGTACTGAGCATTGTTATCCTCACTCTGTAGATGCAGAAGAGGGCTCTGGGATCGCTGAGCGCCTCGCTCACAGTCACGGTCTTTCTGGTGCCCTCCTGCTCTGCCTCTGCTGTCTGTGAGGGTATGGGCAGGGTTGGGATCTGTCTCCGGGGCTGGGAGCAGGAGACGGAAAAGCCGGACCCAGCTCCGGGGTTCCTGTTCCACCCAGAGGAGAGAGCGCAGGCCGCCTCTAGCCCTACCCAGAGCTCCAGTTCCTGAGTGTCTCTCTCGGTCCTCCTGTCCCCCCTGCTTCTAATGGCCTGACCCTGCTTCTCTGTCCTTACTTTGCAGAAGTGGAGCTGCCCCTGAAGAAGGATGGCTTCACCTCAGAAAGCACCACCCTGGAAGCCTTGCTCCGGGGTGAGGGTGTGGAGAAGAAGGTGGATGCCAGAGAGGAGGAGAGCATGCAGGAAATACAGGTATTTCTGTGCCCGCCGTGGGGGATGTGTCCCGCGTGTCCGCGCTGTGCTTCCGGGAGGCCCGCACCCGGCTCCTCCTCCCAGGCCATTGCGTGCAGGGTGATGGGGGACTCGCACTTGCCTTCCTACTGTGACTTGTCCTCCAGAACAAGCCCTCACTGCTCTCTTGGCGTCCCCATGTAGCCATTCAGAAACTATTTTTTCCAGCCTGCTGTGTCCCAGGGTCTGGGCTAGGGCCTGGGGACACGATGGTGAGCAAAACGGAGTCCTCACCCCCGCGGAGCGGGCGGGCCGTAGTTCGGGCTTGAAACCTCAGGGTCGTCTACACCGGCTTGACCCCAGTGAGCCCCTGCCTTTCTCACACCCCATCCTCACACCCCGTCCTCAGCTCTAGTTCACAGCACCGCCTTCTCCTCCTTCAAGGCCCTGTGGAGGAGTCACCCTCCAGGTGGGGCTGGTGGCTCCTGTCCCTGCTGGTTTCCCGCCCTCTGTTCCCAGCACTACCGAGGCTCTGGCTACTCAAGATCATAATGGTGCGCTCTGACCGGTTCTGATATATTCGTCTTGAATCTCTGTTGTCGAATACAATGGTTGGCATGGAGTATTGTAGTATAGTAATTAATATAAATATTAAACAATAGTATTAAAAATTAAATACAATTCAATTATTAAAATCAAATTACATTGATATTAAATGTATATTTTATTTTACTTTATATTTTATGTGATACCTATCATGTATTATATATTTATTAATTGCATATCTAACGTAATGTTTAGTATTTGCATATTCATTTATTGACGTGATAATTAAAGTAATAACAGGTACATTTCTGGTTTGCTTCATGAGTGCCACCGGTCAGTGAATTCCGTTGAGTCAGGGACCATGCGGTCGTGCTCACCTTTGTCCCCTTGGGGCCTTGCACGTGCACAGCAGAGCCGAGTCTCAATGAAGATGTAGGATGAAGCCATGGATTGGCCTCCTCCTCTGCCATCCCTGTGTGCAGATGAGTGCTCAGGTCTCTCCATATCACAGCATGGCTTATATGGTTGCCTGTGCTCCTCAGAGCTAAGGCCCTCGTGAAGGTCCTTAATCGCTGTAACCTCCATGTGCCTTATGCACCTTGGAGTCATTGGCCACTCCCGCCTTAACATGGCACCCAGCATCTGGTTCATCAGGAATCCCGTCAGCTGTGCCTGCAATCCAGATCCAGAGCGCAGGCTCCTCTTAACCATGTCCCCCCGCCACTGCCCTGGTCCTGGCCACTGTCATCTGTCTGAACGGATGCACTGCAACTGCTTTCTAAACGGTGCCCCTGCTGATGGCTGAGAGGGAGCCCTTTAAACCTAAGTCAGATCCTGTGCCCCAAATCTGGCACAGGCGCCTGTTCCCCCAGAATAAAAGTCAAGGCCCTCTTGCCTCTCTGACTCGGTTTCTGGGCCTTTCCCTTGCTCATTCTGCTGCTGGCACACTGACCTCATTTTGCTCCTTCTAGAACACACTCTGTTGCCTCGGGGTTTTGCTCGGCCTGTTTCCTCTGCCTGCAGGGTCCTCACTCCAGACATCAGCTGGGCCCTCACCCTCACCTTCTTCAATTTGTGTCTCTTCCTCTCTATGCACTTGACCCTGACCCTGTGTGTACTACCGAATCCTGTGCCCTCCCCACCCTCCACATCTCCTGATTCCCTTACTCTGCTTTCCTTTGCTTTTTCTTTTTTCCCATAGCTTTGATCACTATCTACCATACTTTGTACTCTGCTGATTTATTATGTTATTGGGTATTTTCTGTTTTCTTCCAATGGAATGTAAACTCAAGGGTGGGATGCTTTGTTTTGTTCACTAATATATCTGAAGCATGCAAACAGTGCCTAACACATAGTAGGTGCACAGTAAGCATCTGTTGAAGGGATGTACGAGTGAACAGATTCCTGGGGGTCGCCCTGTAGGGCAGTCCGTCCCTTCTTCGACATGTCTCGCTTTGCTAGCTGATCTTTCATCCTGAAAGAAAGTTCTGCTTGTGCCAATCCCTTCTTTAAAAAACTTAGCTGAAACGCTTGTATCCTACCAGGTAAATCCAAAATGATGAGTGTGATCTTCTTGGGCCTCCTCACTCTTTCTCCTAACCTAGTTTTCGGGCTTATTTTCTCCTACATCTGTGCCCCCCCCCCCCCCCGCCCCATTCTTCAGTCTTCTCTCCTCTGTGCCTGTGGTCATGCCGTGTCCTTTACCTGGGGAATCTTTTCTTCTACTCTATGTGCACAAATTCCACCCATCAGTCAGGCTCAGCCCCAGTGCCACCTTCCCCAGAAAGCCTTTCTTGATGGTCCCACAGCCAGAGGGATTCTTCTTGTCACTGGCATTTAGGGTGCCTCGTCCTTTCTTCTTTGGTTTTTTCCTTATTCATGTTCCCCCCCAACTTTCCGCCAGTTTTTGGACTTTTCAGGTCTTTGAAGTTAAGGTGTGTCCCATCTGTATTGTGTAGTTAGTGTAATTTCACTGAATCAGTGGATGGGACAGAACCATTGCCCCGAAGCTCTGACTCTCTAGTGACAGCTTACTCTTTTAAGCTGGTGGTGGGTTCAAGTTCCTCTCAGGCAGTGTTGGGCTAGTATATAAGCTGTCACTATGAAATCATCACCATGACCATCATCCCCGACATAAACAGAACGTCTACTACGTTCAGAGCATGGGTCTACCATCTTCCGTGCTAGAAGCTGAAACCAGGACCATAAGCCAAATGAGTTTACGTGTCCTTATCGGCTTTGGTTATTAAAATAAAGTACACATGTAGTAAATGGATTATATTTGTTCATTTTTTCGTTCATTCATTGAACCAAAGTTTACTGAGTGTCTCCTCTGAGCAGGCACTGTGCTAGGTTCTGGGGAGAGAGAGAAACCAATAGCGAGCAGTCCCACCTGTTCATATTTATATTCTAGTAATGACATACAGACAGAAAACAAGTACACAAAGGAAATAATTGCATTTCAGGATAAATGACCATGAAAAGAACAGAGTATGAAGATTAAGGAAAGAGGAGGGACAGATTCTAGGTAGTGTCCTAAGGGAGATAAAGGGATTTAACCTCAGTCCTAAGAAATGAGAAAGAGCAAGTGAAGTGAGGATGTGGGGAGGAACTTTCTGAGCGGAGGAACAGTGTGCCTGAAGGCCTTGAGATAGGTCTGAGCTTATAGTTTTGAAAGAACAGACAGAAGATGCAGAACTCATACAACTCAAAAACAAAAAACCAAACAAGTCGATTACAAAATGGGCAGAGGACCCGAACAGACATTTTTCCAAAGAAGACATGCAGATGGCTAACAGGCACATGAAAAGATGCTCAACATCACTCATCATCAAGGAGATGCAAATCAGACCACAGTGAGATCACCCCACACCTGTCAGGATGGCTATTATCAAAAGACAAAAAAAATAACAAGTGTTGGTGAGCATGTGGAGGAAAGGAAACCCTTGTGCACTGGTGGTGGGAATGTAAATTGGTGCAGCAACTATGGAAAATGTATGGAGGTTCCTCAAAATATTAAAAATAAAACCATCCTATGACCTACAAATCCACTTCCAGGTATCTCTCTGAAAAAATGAAAACACTAGTTCAAAAAGATATATGCACCCTTATGTTCGCTGCAGCATTATTTATAATACCTAAGACATGGAAACAATCTAAATGTCCATTGATGGATGGATGGATAAAGAAAATGTGGTACATATATGCAATGGAATACTACTTAGCCATTCAGAAGAATGAAGTCTTTCCATTTGCGACAGCATGGATGGCCCTTGAGGACATTATGTTAAGTGAAATAAATCAAAGAAAGACAAAAACCATATGATTTCCCTTATATATAGAATCTAAAAAACAAAACAAAACCCAGAATTATGGATATAGAGAACAGATTGGTGGTTGCCAAAGAGGAGGGGGGTTGGGAGGGTATGAAGTAGGTGAAGGGGATTAAGAAGTACAAACTTCCGGTTATAAAATAAGTCACAGGGATGTAATGCACAGCATGTGGAATGTAGTCAATAACATTATATTAATTTTGTAGGGTGACAGATGGTACCCAGACTCACTGTGGTGATCATTTTGCAGTGCCTACAAATGTCAAATCACTGTGTTATTCACCTGAAACTAATGTAATATTGCATGTCAATTATACCTCAATAAATAAAAAGAAAAAGAAAAAGAGGAAAAAAAAAGAAAGAAGGCTGGTGTGGCTAGAGCAGAGTGCTAGGGAGAGATGGGCCTAGGATGGAGCGGGAGGGTTGGGCCACGTCCGACCACTCCAGCCTCTCAGCACACGGAAGAGGCACTTGATTTCATGGAAATGAAGAAGGAAGCCATTTTAACAAGGGCAGTGAATTCATGTTTCCTCAAGATCCCTCTGTCTGCTGCCTGCAAAAGAGACTGGACGCAGGGCCGACGGAAGAAGGAGGGAAATCAGTTAGGAGGTTTTTGCAGTGTTCCAGGCTAGAGATAATGGAGTCTTTTAAAGGCATTCCTTCTTTTTTTAAACACAACCACAAACAATTGTTATCGTCACTGTAAAGACTGTTTAGAGTAACAGGGAGAAAAGTTATTTTAAAATGTGTTTATTTTCCAGATAATGTCCTTGGACAGGGAATGCAAGTATGTTAGTGGGGGATCAGCTGCATCTTAGTTGGACCCCCGCCCTTGACTCCTCTGCACAGGGCGCCCCCTCTGCTTCCTGAGCCCTGTAGGCGCGCTTTGTTTGTTAGGGACTCCTGGCTCCTCCCTGGTTATGTAGAGAGGCTTCTGGGTATCAGGGCCACGTTGTCGCAGGAAATGCAAACACACTGGGGTGGCTGCTGTCACATTGGAGGCTGGGGGCACAGACTAGGGGTTCTCAAGACGCAGGGAGACCAATGGGAAAGGGAGGGAGAAGTCCCTTTACTTCTGAACCTTGAGGCCATGCGGTGGGCACTGCTGGAGACTAGCTCAGTCACCTTCACCAGGTTTTCACTTCCCACCCGGGGTCTGTATTGCAGGTCACAAATACCTGCATGATAAAAAATGAGAGTGGAGTCAGGTTGTACGACAGGCCAGAGGCCGTGACCTTTAAATTCGAGGCCCTTGGAACTCACCATGATTAAATGACTTCAAGACCCAGAAGTGGGCAAGACAGCTGTTTGAACGGCAACAACAGTCATAACAACAACACCTCATATTTATACAGCATCTTTTCACTGAACTCTGCAGAGTGTTCGACTTGTCATCATCTTGCCTGACTTTCACTTGTGTTCCCACCTATGGTTCAGGAAGCCAGGTGCAGAGAGCCTAGGAGGCTCAATGGGGAGGTGGGCCAACGTTTCCTGGCTATGGGCCAGAGGGCGTGTCTAGCAGACAGCACCACTTCTCTGTTAGATGGCTGTGGTCCGCCCAGAAACCCCCGCGTGCTGTCAGCTGATGGCTTCCCAAGTAAGCCAAGTAGAGAAGCCGGAGGAGAATTTGTAAGACCTGTTTTGGGTTCCGTGTGAGGATTTGTAATCAGCAATGTCCTGACTCCTGTGATTGGGAAAGAACTCTGACAAGAAGGCAGTGGGAGAAGGTCCCTGGAAACTCACTCCTGGGCTTCCTGCTTGGAGGACAGGCCAGGGGCATTGTCGGGGAGGCCACTCGAACAGTGATGATGATACCACATGTCGGTACAGAATGTGCTGCTTCTAAGCCTTTTCATAGCTTGTGTCATTGTCACGCCATCACAAGCATGGGTGGATGCAAATGTGCGCTGTTATCCAGTATAACGTGGTGCCTGCCCTCCTTTCTAGCCTCTTCTTATGCCAGTCTCTCCCTGAGTCACTGAGCTCTAGTCACCCTGGCCTCTTCCTGCAACGTGGACAAGCCATGTCCTTTCACTGCCTGTGGGAGCTTGCTCATGCTGTTCCCTCTGCCTAGGACACTCTTCCTCCCTCCCTGCCCTTGGTCCCCATTCCCAAGGCTAGACTTTGCTCATCCTTTACATCTCAACTCACTTGGGTTACTTTGTCAGGTAAGCCTTTCCTGACCCTCAGATTAGGTAAAATTCCCTCTAATAGCCTCTCGTAGCAGCTTGCACTTGCCTGTCACTGTGTTTATGGCAGTTGTAACTATATGGTTGTGGATGTTACTTGAATCTGTCCTCCCTTCATTATACTGTAGAGTCCTTTTAGGGCAAGGACTGTAGTCATTCTGTGGCTTGTCTAGCACAGTGCCTGCCATATAGTCAGCACTAAACAAATGTTTGTTGATTGAATGAATAAATGAATTCCTATTTTATAATTGGGGAAACTGAGGCATGAAGAGATGATGACTCACCCAAGGTTGCACAGTGAGTCCATAAAGGGCTCCTGACATGGAGTCTGGTGAATTCCATGCCCCCCTTCTGCTTATCCCACTTTCAGTCTGGGGAGCTGGGTCCTCTGCCACAATCTTTTATTTCGCCCTTAAACCTAGAGGTACACACCTTACCTGCCCTCCCCTCCCTGCAAAGGGAGTGAAGTGTTCAGGTCCCTACAGGAGGGGTCTACTATCTTCTTCTACTTCTATCTTCAGACACATGGGTGAGAAATGACCAGGAAACTCTGAGCTGATGAACCTGACTTGGCTTTGGCCATGGATTCACTGTATGACCTTGGGCGATTACAATTGTTTTTAGCCTCAGTTTATTCACCTGTAAAATGGAAACTGGATTCTCTGCTGCTGTGTGAATCACAGATCTGTTGGAGAGAGATAATTAAATTCATGATCTTTAAGCTTCATTACAAGTAATGTGCTGTAATGAAAATCCATTTTTCTTAAAAAAAACAACAACAATGGATGATTAAGAACCAACACATTAATGTCAAATTCTGGTCAGATGAACAGGAAGTTACTTGTTTTCATTAAACAGGGCAGGGTTCCAGAATGGCAGAGAAAAGAAGAACACATTTTCATATTTAGGAACAGAAGGAAAATTACGTTAAAAATGTAGGTTTTGAAAAACATCTTGGGTCCACGTAGAAAAGCACCCCTACCAGAGTATTCTCTTCTTAGAAAATGTTTTTTTGGGTAAAAAGAGTTGAAAAAAGTCAGTGTTCTGGGAGGATCAGGCTGGACGGGACCCAGGGGTTTGAGAGGCTTGTTACCGCCAAGAGCTCGGACTCTGGGCAGCCTTTTGGAGGCTCTGCTTCCCCAGCAATGGTCTTCACTTTGTTAAAACACAACAACAAAACAGACTTCCCATCCCTCCCTCAAATTACCTTCTGACGGCTTCTTCCTTTGCATTTTATTTCTCAACCCCTCTGTTTATTTTCTTGTCATTTCAGAGGGTTTTGGAAAATGATGAAAATGTAGAAGAAGGAAATGAAGAAGAAGATTTAGAAGAAGATATCCCCAAGCGCAAGAATAGGACCAGAGGACGGGTAAGCCGGGGATGCCATGAGGGAGGGAAGAGTTAAAGGAGGCTGAGGCTGGGAGAACAATTGGGCCCCAGACCCCAAGTCCCACCGCATGACCTCTCATATTCATGGTCTCCCTTGAAGAATACTCAGAAAGGAAGAACTCCAGAAGAGCTCTGGTCCCAGGCGATAGCCTGTAAGAGTTTAGAGCTGGCCAGAGGGAGAAGAAGAGGGAAAGGGTGCCCTGAGGGGACAGTGAGGGTCCTGGGAGGGTTGCGGTGGGGGTCCAGGGAGGGTGGGGGAGGAGGAGAATGTGACTGTTGTACCCATTACTTGGTCTTGAAAGAAGGCTGCATTTTCCTGTCCCTGGGGCTGCCCCAGAAAGACCTGCTTTGGGGTGTGCTTCACTAGGCAGAGAGTAGGATCACTCTGGGAGAGTGTGGGGGCCATAGCTAATGGTTTCCAAGTGGGTAGGGCATGGGTTTTTGGTGTGGGCTCCGGATGTGGCAAGAGGAGGCCAGAAGCCTGGGGTGTGGCCAAGGGGAAATCCATGGTGGAAGTTATACAACTTATGGGAGCGGGCCTTGAGGGGAGGGACCCAAGCCTGAGCAGTGCTCTGAGGCATGCGGGTTGCTCCTCCAGAGTCCTCATGTCCAAGCCCAAGGGGCTTTTGGTGGCCACCCTCAGGGGTCTGCAAGGGCATCTGACAATAATGAGGTGGAGAGGGACCTCCAGGGGTACGCTCGCTTGGCGTCTAGAGAATTAGGATTGGGCCTTCTGGCTCCTTCAGGCTCTAGGCAGGACCTTTACCCCTCTTCTCCATGGGTGCCTTGCAGGTTTGGGTCCAGGGCTAATTGTGACCCGCCTCTCCATTCCTGTGCTGCTTGTACTTAAGTATCCATCAGAATCACCAGGAGAGCGTGTTGAAATGCAGATTCCCAGGACCCACTCCCAGAAGTTCTGATTTAGGAGGTCTAGGGTAGGGTCCAGAAAGCTGTAATTATAAGCAAATAACCAGGTGATTGGTGTAAGTGGTGCAGTGCTGCCCACATTGAGCTCGGATGCTCTGACTTGTTGGCAGGGGCTGGCATTTCTCAGGCTGGGCAGGGCAGCCCTCTGACGCTTCATGCCTCTTATAGTGGCCAGCCAGCTTCAGCGATGAGCTTGTCTTATTTGTTCTTTACTCCCACTTTTTGTTGGTTTGTATATTCAGTTCTTGGGAGAATATCTGAAGGGAAGTCCTAGACATTTTATCATTTAACCTGCACATACCTCAATCTCTAACAAATAGCATTATTACAACCAATAAAAACAACAGCTCTTCTAATATCTACTCTCCAGTCCCTGATGATTTCCCTGGATTTTCTCAAAAATGCCTTTTTACAGTTGGCTTGTTTGAAACTTAAGCCTCTTTTATTCTAGGGCATACCTCTTCCCTGCTCTACTCCACCATGCACACACATGTTTTTTTCTCCATGCTATTTATCTGTTGAAGAACTTGGGTGGTTTGTCTTGCAGAATTCCCGACATTCTAGATTTGGTGGATGGGTGGTATTTAATGTATCCTCTTTATTTTCTGGAAACTGGTGGTTTGATTAGAGACTTGATTAGACTCAGGCTATTTGTTCATATGTGTAAATATTTTTTGGGGGAGGCAAGGACCTTTTCTGTGCCTCTTACTGCATCACATCAGGAGGTACATGTTGTCCAGCTGTTCTGTTCTCGGGGTGGGGTGGGGGCAATGGGTCAGTGGATTCAGGTGTTGTTAGCCTGATCTCTCCTTAAAAGGTTCCCCATCAAGTTTTCATCTAGCTGTTTCAGCAGCCGTTGATAATGCCTAGACTCATGACTTCACTGGGGCCCACAAAATAATGAATATCTAATTACATCATTGCAGGAGGTTTTAGAATTTCTGGGCCTTTTGTGAACTCAAGAGCAGTGTGCCTCCAGGCCTGCTTCCATCCCGTCCCTCAGCGCAAACCAAAGTTACTCAGGTAGATTTTGGAGAATGGTCCTCTTTACATCTTCTCCACTCCCAACCTCAATCTAGATGATTGAACTCGGCAGTGCATGGATGTGAGCTAGGTGTCTCCTCTGTAAGAACACAGCAGTGGTACTCACTGTGTACTGACTGGACACCAGGCCACGTGCTGGGGCTCTTTACAATAAGAGCTACACGTCAAGGGTGACGACTATGTACTTTGTCCTGCACTCTCGATTTCTGCCCTGTTCCTTTGGCAGCCACTAGCCACATGTGGTGAACCAAGCACTAAAAATTTTGCCAGGTCAAATTATAATGTGCTGTAAAGGTAAAATACACACCAGATTTCAAAGACTTAGTATGAAAAGAATGCAAAGCATCTCATTAATGTTTTTTATATTGATTATGTACTGAAATGATAATAGTTTGAATACATTGGGTTGAATAAACTATATTATTAACATTCATTGTACCTGTTTCTCTTTTTATCTTTTTGAAAAATGTGGTTACTAGAAAATTTAAAATGATGTGTGTGGCTCGCGTTATGTTTCTGTGGCCAGCACTTCTTGTTTCATTCCCATACATTGGTATTATTACTCCCAGAGAGATTACGTAACTTGCTCAAGGTCATCTAACCTAGTAAAGAACTCAGGATTCGAATGCAGGTCTGTGCTTTTGTCATGGAGTCATGCCTGGCCCAGTGCCCATCATGGGCTAAAGACCAGCTTGTTGAATGAATGACTGTGTTGGGAAATAAAGAAAAGCTATATTTCAACTTTGTGGGAGTTGAGAGAAGGCCTGAACGCAGTGAGGGAGCTGGATGGAGCTTAGACTAGCTCAGGGCCTACCTGATGCTGGCCAAGGGCCAGTTGAATGGCTCTAAGTTGGGTAGTGACACTGTGGACATGTCATCCATGGTGGGAGCCATGGGATGATCTAGAAGGGCGTGAGTGGGCCTGCCTGTGCTGGAATACAGGCATGAAGCTGCTTTACCCATAGCCTCAATTAAGCTACCCTTTTAAGTGGTGTGTTCAGGCTGCTTCTGGTTCCTGGAGAGCATTTCTGTTGTCAGGACTGACAGGAAGCACCTCAATGTGTGGTCCCTGGACCGCAGCCTCAGGATCACCCGGGAGCTTGTCAGACACACAGGGCCCTGGACTCCACCCTAGATGGACCAAATTACCAAATTAGAGTCTGTACTTTGACAAGACCCCCAGGTGCTTTGTGCACTCATTGAAGAAGCCAGGGGTAAGGCAGTAATTCTAAGAACAGCCTCTGCCCTGTTTGAACCATGAGTTCACATCCCAGTTCCACTATTTACTAGACTTTGGGGGAATTATGTAACTGCATCATCTTGATCAAATTATAGCAATATTCTGGGCCTCAGTTTTTCATCATGAAAATGGGAGTAATAATACCCAGCCAATTCTGAGTGTTTAGTAAAGGCTAAACATCGTTCAGAGGTTGCAAAGGGAACAGCTCTTGGAGTTTTGACAGTGGCCATACCCTGAGGGGTGAGGGCAATTCAGACCCAACAATTAATAATTGTGTCTATGCTAACTTTAGCCCAAGGAATCCAAGCTCTTTAAAATTCATGAAATTCCTGGAAGTCATCCATGTGAGCATTATCAATCAGTCAATCAATCAGGAACTATTTATTGATGCACTCTGGTGCAGTCCAGTGCTTCTCAAAGTGTAATGTGCATGTGAAGCACATGGTGATTTTGTTAAAGTGCAAATTCTAATGCAGTGGGTCTGGGGGTTGGGGGGAGGACTGAGAGTTTGTCTGGTTAACAAGCTCCCAGGTGATTCCAACACTGCTGGTCTGAGGGCCACATTCTAAAGAGCAAGGATAGGGAGCTATGGCTCTCAGGGGTTTTCTTTTTGGTCTCAGGAATTATTTTCTTAAAAATTACTGAGAGAGGCCCCCCAAAAAAGCTATTGTTCTGGTGGATTATAACTAGTGACACTTACCATATTAGAAATTAAAGCAGAAAGAAATGTTAATCTTCAGAATACACCAGCACACAGAGTGATGACATCATCATGTCAGGTAGCCTCTGGAAAACTCCACCGTGTACTTGTGAGAGAATGAAAGTGTAAAGTTTCGAGTAACATTCTATTACTATTTAGTACTGTGATGCAGACCCCCTGAAAGGGTCTCAAGGATCCCTGGGGATCCCTGGGCCATTACTTGAGAACAACTCTTATACAGGAACTAGCTCTCTGAGCCTGAGTCAAGAGTCTTTTAATTGCAAGAAACTCAACACTTCAGCAAAAATGGGGAGTATCTGAAAAGCTGCTGGGTCATTGCCCCAATTCGGTACAATCTTTGAAGTTTCAACCTTCAGGAAGGGCAAGAAAACGGCAGACAGGGACTTAGGACTGGGATAGAATAAGGAACCTTGGCGGCTCGTGGCCTCTACTTCTTCCTTCTTTATTTTTCTATCAGAAGACTGTATTGCCTGCGTCTCTGTGCCCTTGGCTCCATAGTTCCTGCATTTATGGGTTCCCAGCTCAAGTGCCCGTACTCACTGGAGTCATTGCCCCAAGTCCAAGTGCTTTGGAGGCAGAATCTGATTGGCCCAGCCTAGGTCATGTGACCACTTTTGAGCCAGCCAATCAATTGTGGCCAGTGGGGCCAGGCTACGTGGTATATAATCAAGGGTGTCTTGGCTTACTAGTGTCTGAATAGGTGAGGTGGGGTGGGGTGGGAGGAGTGGAGTGGGGTGGACAATTCTCAGAGAGGGAGGACTGGTTTCTTTTGGACAGTCAGCTTCAAAGTTTTACAGAATAGAGTCTGGAAACTTAGGTCCTGCTCCTTCTACTGACTCTGTGACTGTGGGTAAGTCAGAAACCTCCTTAGAGCCTGTCTCATCAAGGGCCAAATGGGAATACTATTACTTTCTGTAACTCACGGTGTATGGTAGGGATGAGCTGAACTAATACATGTGAGAGCTTGGGATGCTATGTGCCCAACATAGATCTAAGTGTTGGGCGTTCATAATAAAATATGAAATGCCATCTTTGCTCTTAAGGACCTTGGGATTAAATTGAGGAGAAAATGCGAATGGCCATGATACAATTAGAAAACAGCAGGCTTCTGCCTGTGCACTAACTGAATGCAATAAAAGTTCAGAGGAGAGAGAAGAGATCAGCTTGGGCAAGAAGGGGAAGTAATTTATCGAGCACTTCCTGTGGATGTGGCGCTCTCCCCTGTGGTTTCACACACTCTGAGCGCGAACCCTCTCAGCAACTCTGCACTAAAGGTGTTGCTGTGCCCATTTTACAGTTGAGAAAATGAAAACTTAAGAGAAGTAACTTGTCTACAGACACGTGGCTGGTGGTTAAACCTATGCCTGTCTGAATTTAAAGCTGTGCTCTTTTTACTCCTCAATATGGCAAGGGGAAAGCTCTTGGAGGAGTGGGATTTTAGTGGGGGGGGGGGGGTTAAAGCATGCACCAGCGTGGATGGCAGAGGAGAGGCTGGTCCATGACAGGGATCATAGCATGAGCATGAGGGGAACCTGATGGGACAGGCACTAGGTTGCTGTTGGATGTGTCAGTGGGTTTTAGATGGCAATAAATGAATGAGTGAACGACCATGGGCTCTGTCCTTCACTCCCTTGGTCTAATTGATCTGGGAGTCATGCAGGGTGGATTGGGAAGGGCCGTGCAGAGGTAGAACCCCAGCTGGTGGGTTCTTCAAGCAACCCAGGGTCAATGGATTAAAATGTGGAACAGAAGGAAAATGCAAAGCCTCAGATGGGCTTTGAAGGAAGAAACAACAGCGCTTGGCTGTAAAGAATGAAGGAGAAGAACCAAAGATGACGGACTCGCTGACCGACCGATGGACCAATTGATTCAGCCAAGGTTTACTAAGTGTGTCTTAAGGGGCAGGCCCCGTACCAGGTTCTGAATATAGTGTGGCTCAAGTACACGTTTTCCACCCCTTGTTAGGGAGACAGAAGATCAACAAGTACACCAATAACATGTATGATATAATGTCAGACCATGCTAAGTGCTGGGACCAAACACAAAGCCGGGCAAGGGAAAGAGAACGATGGAGAGGGTATGAGGGGATCTAGGCTGGTCAGGGAGGGCTTCTCTGAGGAGGTGATGTCTGAGCAAACTAGCGGGATTCTGAGTTTCCAAGTCTGAGCGATTCCCGGAGACTAGAGTGCCACTGCCGCAGGAAGAGTCCCTTGCGTGTGCCCATTTTGCAGTTGAGGAAACCAAGGTGCAGGGACAGTGTGGAAGTGACTGGGCTGGTCAGCCCTGCAGAGTGCAATCCAACCCTGGCTCTCAGCCCGGCCCTCCCCCTCCCGCTGGCGGCTCCCCCAGGACTGCGTGCTTCCAGGGCTTCTCCTCTTATCCCAGGCGGTATTTTTAGTCTCTCAGTGCCCCTTCCCCGCGTCTGCTGTTGGCTCGTCATTCTGCTTGACTTGCTTTCACCTGCTGCAGGCGGCTGTGACACGGCTGCGGGCTGCACACGTCAAGCTGTCCCTGGCTTCACCACGGGGCGTGAGGGGGGGGGAGGGCAGCGGAGGGTGACCACCCTCCCCGTCTGTCGTCGTAGTCGTCGTGGGCAGGCGGGGAGGCCTGTTAGTGCCCGCGGGGGGACCGCAGCGTCTCTCGGCTCCCCCTTCGGGTCAACTCCGAGCACCGAGGGCGGGGGCGGGGGCGGGGCTGCAGGCTGTGGCGGGCTCGGCTGGGGGGTGGGGGGGCAGAGAGGCGAAGCGGTGGGAGGGAGGTGGAAGTTTGTAAATTGTTTTGGAGAGAGACAAGCTGAGGAGGTGGTGGAGGTGGTAGCTTGGCAGGTGGTGTTGATTGTGAAGAGTGCGTGTTTGGTGAGAGCGTGTGAACATCGCGGGCCTGGTGTACAGGCCTTTCCGCTGTGAAATCCCCAGTGAGTGCGTGTGCGTGCGTGTCAGCATCACAGGCCTTTTGGCCCTGAAGTCTCCAGGGCCACTTGTCCAGGCCCAGCCCCTGGACAAGTGGCCCTTGCTTTCACCTGCAGCAGGTGAAAGCAAGTGAAAGAACTAAAAAGCAGGTGAAAGAACTAAAACGTGGTGGCCGCACCCCAGGCGGCCGCCACGTTTTAGTTCTCACCTCTGTGACTCCTTCTCTGTCCCCAAAGACCTCAGCAGGCCCTTTCCCTGGTTGGGATTTTACTGCTACTCATTACCAGAGAATGACCTGGAGGAGGCCAGGGTGCTACACACGTGACCATGTGGGACTTACAAAGGTTTAAAAATAAACCTTGCCCCCTTCTTGTAGCCATTGTCCCGGGCCTGCAGAGCTGCCAGCACCCTCTCTGACTGTCCTCCTCTATCCTGGGAGGTGGAACTCCTCCCACCCCCACCCCAGGTTATGCTGGCTCTTTCTGGAGATGCACGCAGGGTGGTGGGATCAAGAGTCAGGCCCCCCGAGACTGTGAGGTGTCAAGGCCTTTGTCACTGGCGGGAGGCCTCAGCTGAAGCTCACCCCAGGAGGAGCGGGGGAGAGGGGTGGGGGGTGCTCCCTGCCGTGCCTGGGCTCGTGCCCTAGCCTGGATGCCAGGCCTGGCTGGCCCTTGAGAGACTTGAAGGGGACAGTGTGAGCCTGGGGCGAGAGCCCGGGGTGATGGTTGCTCCAGTCTGCCATCATCCGGTCAGCTGAGGGGAGCAGGGTGAGCTTCTCCATGTGGGGTCAGTGAAGCTAGGTGGCTAAGCAGCTGGAGGAGGAGGTCCGTGTGATAACCATAGAGTACAGGGATTGGGTAGATGTAGGCTTTGCAGTCAGACTGTTGTGAGTTTACGTCCTGGCTCTGCACTTAGTAGTGGAGTGACCCTGGGCAAGACTGCTGTTGCCTCAGTCTCCTGATCTGTAAAATGGAAATAACAGTAATACCTCTCTTGGAGTTGTGAACATTTAATGAGATGATGTGGGTGAGTAGCTGAGTGCTCTGGAGCAAGTTACCTGACCTCTCTGGGCCTCAGTTTCCAGGCCTGTAAAATGGGGTTGGTTATTGGTTCAAAGGCTGTGAGGAAGGCCGGATGAAGAGATGTAGGTGAAGTGCTCGGGGCCTCACAGAGTACGGTCAGGAGCCGCAGTGGCCCTCACCATAACAAGCATCCTGCTTCCTTGTCTCCCCAGGCCCGTGGCTCGGCAGGTGGCAGGAGGAGGCACGACGCTGCCTCTCAGGAAGACCATGACAAACCTTACGTCTGTGACAGTAAGTACGGCAGGTGCCGCCTTCCTGCCCCTGCCTCTGCCCCCAGCACTCCCTTCCCTGTGCTTCCCTGGCTGTCGCGCCCCCAGCCCCAGGCTCACTGGCTCCTCCTCTTGGGCCTGCGCCCCAACTCGCATGCCTGCCGCCTCAGCGAAGGCACCATCTCCTGTTGCTGCCACCACCGCCCCTCGCCCACCCAGGTGTTTGTGCATGGCGGGGGGGAGGGGGGGGGCAGCCAGGGAGGCCTTCTGCCTTTGGTGCCAGCCTCCTGTCTCCGGCAGCTCCTCCTCGGTGGCTTTCTCCTGGCTCTCTCTCTCTCTCTCTCTCTCTGTCTGTCTCCTGAAGATTCATCCTCTATTTCTTTCTCTGTTTCAGAGAGTTACAAACAAAAGCATAACTCAAAATCCTCCGACAAAGGTACTTGGCTCCTCTCGCTTTTCATGTTTCCCTTTCATTTCCCTCTCTCTCTCCTGTCCTAGGTAGGGCAAGTTAGGAATCTTTCTCTGACTTAGCTTAATAAATGGCCCTCGATCCATCTCCAGCCTTTCTTGCTTGCTTCAGAGGCATCTCTTGGACAAGGACTGCCTGGCTCCTGGGTCTAGGTGGTGCGGACAGAGCTGGGGAGGGAGGAGCTGGAGAGTGGGGCAGGGAGCAGGGCCAGTGGGTGTAGCTCCAGAACCTTCAGCTTTCGGAGGGATTGCTATCAGCTCAGACGCTGTTGTCTTTCTCACCTACCAGAGCATTGGGTGGTGGGTTGAAAATCCTTGCCCTAATTATCTCTCACTGTATGGGGCGCCATCTGCTCATTCCACAGCAGGGACCGCCCTAGAAACCACACTCCCTGACCATCTTCCCCTCGTGTCTTCTCCCCTCCGAGGATGCAGAGCTGGGCCACGGGAGAAGGGCAGCGAGGGGGCTCAGGCAGGGCCCTGGCACTGAGGTTCCTTCTGCCGGCATCTGGCAATGTGTGCGGTCTCTGTGGAAGCAGAGGGCGAGTGGGGGAGATGGGGCTCAGGGAGCACATCGGGGGTGGTGCCCTTTTCCTCCCTCTTCACTGGCCTCTTTTGATTTCAAAAAGTTATTCTGTGCCCGGTGGGGTGACAGCTGGTTGGAGAACATTTTGCTAGAAGAACTCAAACTCCATGACCCCCATTTGGCTGCTTAATACACCGTGCAGATGGCATTCCTGAGACAACTCTTGCAGGTAACATCTCCATCCCACAGCGGTTCTGTTCCAGGATGAGGAGGGAGCAGGGCATGGGGTCTGGTGTCTCTTGGTGATGTCAGGAGGTGCCTGCTTTGGCCTGGGTCTTGCCCTCCCGGAAGGGCCTCTGTTTTGTTTGGTTGCACAGAAGCCCTAGCTGTGTGAGCCCTCTGGGGACTGGTTCTGGGCTGGGAAGGGTCCTTCTGACCCCCTCGGAGCAGGCTTTCCAGCTGTGTATGGCTGGAGAAGCCCAGCCCTCAAGAAAGCCAACAGCTGCTTTGGGACCGGGGCATTGCCATTCGATTCCTCTTTTAAAGAGCTTTATTTTTGTGATGTGATTTTCTGCTTCCATAGCTAGTGGGATTGCTTTTTGTTCCATCTCTTCAATTTTCATGGGATTTGCAGCCAATAATCCCATATATTCCCAGACATAACCTCACGTGCCCTTCTTCACCCACCTCTCAGTTCCTCTCTTCACTCCTTTGTCTGCTGTCTGCCTCCTCACCTGTCACCTCCACGGAGCACCCTCTGTGGGTGTCCCTCTCTTGCCTGGCTCCCCTCTTGCTGCGCCAAGTGCTTGCATCACGCTCTCCCCCGCAGTTCCTGTGGCTGTGATTAGGGGCTCTTAGGACCATTGGCTCTTTTCCTGTCCCTGTCCCCACGGTCTCTTCCTCCTTCTGTTTACCCTATGATGCTCGGGAGGCCTACACGAAGGCCTGATGTTGGCTTTCTGGAAGTCTCAGCAGCTGATTCCTTGGCTCTGCCCACACAGCCGCTGCCTCTGTTCTCCTCCCTCAGGGGACCAGGGTCCACCGTAGATTGCCCTTGTCTCTTCTGGCTCTTGTAGGAAATTATGTGGCAGCTTGGTGATTAATAGACTTTATTTTTATCTGGTGCCCTTCAGACATGTGATCCTTTGGGATAGGGATGACCTTTGGAGAGGTCATGAGGCCCACCCTCCACCCCCGAACTGAGCAAGGAATGCTTTTAATAATCTCTAATGCATCCTAAGTAGAGAGGTGTCTGGTCACCTCCTTGAGTGTCCCCAGGGATGGTGTTACCATAAGCTACCCTTTCTTCCATGATTCCAACTGTGCTCTGAAGGATTGTTTTTCCTTAATAGGAGCTACATTTTTTTTTTCTCCTACAGGCCTCCTTATCTTTTGCGCATCTTTTCCCAACAAATGGGCACTGAGTATTTTGTCTATTTTGGAGATGCTTTTCACGTCCCCTTGTATTCTTGGTTTATCTAGGGCCACATCCCATAACCTCTGTGATGGCCTGCTCTAAATTCCCTTCCAGGTTTACATTTAAGCTCAGCACTCCCACTGGAAGTAACACCAAGGCCAAGTAGCTCCAAGAGTAACAGACACATTTCCTTGTTTATTTTAGACATTGGCTCTTAATAACAGCCCGTGTCTGTAGAGAACAGAAGTACTTGGCCCACCCCTTGCCCTGTGCACCATGCCCACGACTTCCCATGCAGGGCCTGTCCTGACCCCATGCCTCCTCGCCAGGTGCGTGCTCCTTTCTACTTAATGCATTTGATTATTCCTTCTTCCATAAATCACTCCGCGTTTAGCCCTATTGAGTCTCAATAAAGAGATACAATAATATGTGACTTCAATATACAAGATTCAATAAAGGCAAATTTAAAGACATTGCCCCGTAGTTGAATTTCATCCTCTGCAGATTTGCAATCCCTGCCATTGTTGTGTTGTCTATGGTTTGATTTGCATAATCCCCACTCCATCTTTTGAGTTATTTATGAAAATATTAGGCCACCTTGTACCCCACCACCTCTTCCTGGGCTTATACGTGGAGTAGTAATAACTATCTTTCAGATGCGATTGTGTTTAACCCTTCCTGGTTTATATTCCTAAATGTAGTTGTCCTATTATGTTCTTGGTCCAAGCATCCCTTTCAAGATGGGTGGTTGAAATATTATCTTAGCTGCTAACTTCAGGTGATAGATAGTTTGCCTGTTGCCTTTCACGGAGCCATCGAATTTATTCCATCTCAGAGAAATACTAAATCATCTGAACATAATTTATTTTTTTACCCAATCTGTGGTGTGTGTGTACATGAATACTTCATTTTCCAGCACGTAACCAGTCCCTATTAATTATCCTGAACGTTTACCAAGCTTGAGGATAAAAGTGCTGTTTCTTCTGTTCCAACGTCTTGCCAAAGAAAAGTGTTCATTATCCACAGAGCGACTGAACATGACTTCATGGGGAAGGCCGTCAGTGTTTGTCAAAGTGTGGGCCTGTGCTTTTTTTTTTTTATTTTAAAGATTTTTATTTATTTATCTGACACAGAGAGAGAGAGCAGGAACACAAGCAGGGGGAGTGGGAGAGGGAGAAGCAGGCCTCCCGCCAAGCAGGGAGCCCGATGCGGGGCTCGATCCCAGGACCCTGGGATCATGACCTGAGCCGAAGGCAGACGCTCAACGACTGAGCCACTCAGGCGCCCCTGGGCCTGTGCTTTTTGCACAGAGAGAACTGAGATGCTTATTAAAATGTGATTCCCGGGCCTCATACCAGACCTCCTGCATCAGAACCACGGGGAGCAGACCCAGGAACCTGCATTTTTTTTGAGAGCTCCTCAGGGGAATTACTTCTGAATACTGACTTTTGAGAGTGACTGGTCTACTTCATTCAAATTTGAAGGCTTCTGGCCTCTAACTGTTCAGCCTTTTTATTAGTCCCTGCTTTTGGCACCTGGAAGTTCTAGAGTCTTCAGGAATTCTCCACGCCAACTGCCATAGGCTTGCTTCACTGTTTTAGTTGGCCTCTTTAGAATCTTTCCTTTCTCGTTTTTTTTTTTTTTTTTCCCCCAGCATTGATCTCAAACTCAGCAGTCCCATATAAAACTCAGCAATCCAGCACTTGGCCTTAATTTACTTAATAGCTTTAAATCCTAACAGTGTCATTAGCCCCCTTTTAGAGGTGGGATGATAACTGGAGACAGACATATGAAAGCAGTCCTTGGGTCGGGCTACTGGGATGTTTTAAAAATCATTCTAAATGTTTATCTCTTCTCTCTCCAACTGCTCCCAATCCTGAATTTTCTATTGGCATCACTGGGACTGACTCTGGATGAGACCCACTTTGCCATTGTCTTTGTACAGGAAGCATCACAGGGGAGAAGATGGGGGTGGTGGGGTGATATTCAGCGGGGGGAGAGAGGGAGAACATGGTGTCTCTAAGCAGCAGCCATTTAGGGGGAAGCCAAGCCCCCCTTTACCCCTTTGCTGGGCACAATGGAAGTGAAGTTTTTTTTTTTCCCCTTCCCATTTTTCTTTCTTCTTTTTTTTTTTTTTAAAGATTTTAAAAATTTAATTGAGAGAGTGAGAGAGCACACAAGCAGGGGGGGTGGGGCAGAGGGAGAGGGAGAAGCAGGCTCCCTGCTGAGCGGGGCTCCATCCAGGGACCCGGGGATCATGACCTGAGCCAAAGGCAGACACTTACCCGTCCGAGCCACCCAGGCGCCCATTCCCAGTTTTTTCTTTAAAATTTTTTTTTTTTAAATTAAGTTTATTTTACTGTGGAAAGAATACTTAACCATCTACCTTCTTAATACATTTTTTTAGTGTACAATATCTATTGCTGAACATAGGCACAATGCCGTGCAGCCGATCTGTAGGGTTTATTCATCCTGCTCCACTGAAACGTTATGCCCATTGGTTAGTGATTTCGTAACTCCCCTTCTCTGCCAGCCTCCAGCAACCACCATTCCCCTCTCTGATGCCCCGAGGCTGACTATTTGGGCTACCTCATGTAAGTGGAATCAGGCAGCATTTGTTTGGCTGGGACTGGCTTATTTCACTCAGCATAACGTCCTCGAGATTCATTCATGTTGTTGCATATTGAAGGATTCCTTTTTAAAAACTGAAGGATAGTCCATTGTATGTTTCTACCAAATTTTCGTTATCAGTTCATCTGTTAACGGACAGTTAGGTTGTTTGCACATCTTGGCTATTGCGAATAGTGCTGCAGTGAACATGGGAGTGCTAATATTTCTTTGAGATCCTGATTTCAGTTCTTTTGGACAAATACCCAGAAGTGGGATTGCTGGATCCTATGGCAATTCTATTTTTAGTTTTTTGAGGAAGCTTCATACTATTTTCCAGAGCAGCCGCACCATTTTGCATTCCCACCAGCAGTGTACAAGTGTTCCAGTTTCTCCACAGCCTTGCCAACCCTCGTCTTTTGTTCCCAGCTTTTTCTGATCACGGTGATAATGCCTGCTCATGGTGCTTACGGCGTGCAGAGCACGGTGCCGAGCACGTTACGTACGTTGTCTCTGTAAATCCTCACAATAACCTTGAGAGGCAGGGACAATTGACCTCACTTTAGTATGAAGAAACCGAGGTGCAGAGAGGTGAGGGAACTTGTCCATACATCCTGCGGGTGAAATATGGCCTCCTACCCTGGAGTGTGGCTGTCCTGTGAGTTGAGGAAAAAACATGTTTTAAAAGTGAATTAGGGGCACCTGTGTGGCACAGTCAGTTAAGCGTCTGACTCTTGGTTTTGGCTCACATCATGATCTCAGGATTGTGAGATGGAGCCCCGTGTTGGGCTCTGCACTCAGCCTGGAGTCTGCTTAAGAGTCTCTCTCTCGGGGCACCTGGGTGGCTCAGTCATTAAGTGTCTGCCTTTGGCTCAGGTCATGATCCCAGGGTCCTGGGATTGAGCCCCGCATCGGGGTCCCTGCTCCGCGGGAAGCCTGCTTCTCTCTCCCACTCCCCCGCTTATGTTCCCTCTTTCGCTGTGTCTCTCTCTGTCAAATTAAAAAAAAAAAAAAAAAAAAGAGTCTCTCTCTCCTTCTGCCCCTCCCCCACCTCAAATAAATAAGTCTTTAAAGGTAAATTAATGAGGTGCCTGAGTGGCTCAGTCGGTTGAGTGTCCGACTCTTGATTTTGGCTCAGGTCATGATTTCAGGATTGTGAGATTGAGCCCCGAGTCGGCTCCTCACAGGGCATGGAGCCTGTTTAGGATTCTCTCCCTCCTCTTCCTCCTCTCCCTCCACCCACCATGTCTCCCTGTCTCTAAAAAAAAAACCAGAAGTGAATTAATGATCACATACATCTCATTTATGAGGTGAAGCCATGTCCACTGTTAACAAATGGCTTCTAGGCGTCAGGCTGGCAAGCTGGAGTCAGTGGAATGGAATAGATTATATACTTTTAAACCTTTTACATTTAAATCTATTAAAATCACCCCCCCCCAACCTGGGGCATTAGGGTGGATTAGTGACAAAAGGCATATAGACATGATCAAAGCCCTCCCGGGAGCATGACTCACCTCTGAGTCATGTCGAGTATTCACACATCAGGAGTGGGTGCTCTCAACTCAGCCTCCATATCAGTAAAAACTTTGTTCTCCACCACCCTCACCCCACAGGCATGTATTTTTGATTGTGTGGCCCGTGACTGAAAACACGGCCACTTCACAGTATTACCTCCCTTTTAGAAATTCAGTGGGGGTGTAACTATGTCCAAATGGGGCAGTGTCAGAATAGGATTTCGGGTTCCTTCCTGCTCTTCTTGATGGTGGAATCCTGGAGGGAGAAGGGTATGGGATGAAAAGCAAAGAGTCTGGGGGTCTGGTCCTGGTTCTACCCTTCAGGGGCTATGGCGTCACTTTCCTGATTTGTCAATGTGGGGGCTCCTTTCTTGAGTGTCTAGACCTCCCCCGTCAGCACCCCTTCCCCACACCATGGGCTCCTTTCTTCTCAGGCAGTGGCTTAACAATGAGGCTCTTCTCCCTGGAGACAAGATGTCGGGCCGCCATGTTACAGGCTGAGAGGGGTTGTGGGCTGGACGGACTGGTGTATGGGGCAGACCCAGCTTGCACCCAAGGTAGTCTCACAAAATCTGCTTGATCTCAACTCCCTAAAATTACTCAGGATTCCCCCATACCTGAGTGTACAGGAGAATCAGATGACTATTGCAGTCTTATAAAAAAAAAATTTTTTTTTTTTGAGGGCATTAAGGCCCCACATTCTCTAAGACTCATGTGCTTTTAGCTTCGAGCTGCAGTGGAAAAGCCAATAACGCGGCCTTCAGGCTGGCTGCCCTTGTCACTGAAGGGAAGCCGGGCTCATCACTCAGTTGTCCATGCTATTATCTTGCAGGTCCTTGCATGGGGTGTGGCGGGGGAGGGTGGGAATGGCTCTGTGCCCCAGAAACTTGATTTGTGGAGCAGGGCCTGTGGCATGGGATTGATCCCTGGAGATGGAGTGCATTGTGACAGCGAAGCTGGGTCTGTTTAAATATTTAAATGCCATCCTGTTGTGGACACCAGTAGCACCCAGCAGGGCTGGCTGCAGGCAGGGCTGAAGAGAAGCTGCAGTCTGTCCCTGTTCCCCGCACACCTGCATCTCTCCCCTTCCTTTGCTCCTGCTGCCTGCCCTCCCCTCCCTGGCCTACACCTCTGGCTCTCAAGGACTTGGTTTGCCTTTTCTGAGCTGTAACCCACGGCCTCCTGAATTATTTTATCCTCCAGTCAGAGCTGGTTCTCAGCTAGCTGTTCCTGAATGCAAACTTTGTGGCAAATAATTCCTACCAAGATGTAGATGACCGATAACAGGGTAGATATGAACATGTTTAAAAAAGCAGTTTGCTTTTTTAAATAATTTTTTTCTATGGAAATGGTATATATTCATTGCAGAAAAATCAGAAATTACAGATATGCATAAAGGAAAAATAAAAATCACCCATAATCTTACTCCTGAGAGATAGCTTCCATTTTGGTTTTGTATACCGTTTGAGGATTCTGTCCGTCTCTGTCTCTTTCTACACACACACACATACACACACACGCACGTATGCACACCATGGTACAGACCATTTTAACCCATGCCTTCACTCAACAGTACATGGGAAACATCATTCCAGGTCAGTAAAGACATGTTTATGACATTTGAGAGCTATATGGTGTTCTATCACGTGGGCACGCCCCAGTTTGCTCAAGCTGTGTTCCACTTGTTGGATATTTAGATGGTTTAAAGTTTGTTCACTATTGCAAACAATATTGCGGCTGTATCTTTGCATAATGCTTTCATGATTTCCTAGGGGTGGAATTGTGAGGTCAAAGGGCCTGGTACACAGCCTTTGATGTCTCTTACTTCAAGTTGTGGTGGTGGGTAAGGGAAGTAGGCAGCAAGGTCCGTGCTGCCCAGGTGAGAGAGAAAGCTCGGTGAAGAGGGACATGCACTGACTTCGGAGTGAGAAAAAGCTGAGATCAAATTGTGGTTCTGTCACTTGTTAGCTGGTTATCTGGGGCATTTTTGAAAAAAATCATTTTGCTGCTGGGAGGCTCCATGTCCTCAGGTGTGGAGTGGGGATGGTGCATGGTTGGGAAAGGCACGTGTGATAATGTATATAAAAATGTTTGCACCTGGGTTGTGCTTAATGAATGTGTCTTCCTCCTTCACCTGTTCCTTATTTCCTCTATCTCCAATAGAGTTGGAAAGATAAGGCTGATATCACAGAGATAACACCCCACCAAGCATATTTCATTGAGTAGATAGAGAGCACTGTCGGAATTCAGGGGAGGGAGTGGTTGGGGGGCAGGAGCCGGTGTGTCAGAGGTGCTTCCCTAGGAGGCCAAGCAGATCTCCAGTGAATTAGTACTGAATTGACTTTATTCTCCAGGGATGGAGGGGTATGTGTGGGAGTTGGTGGTGGTGGGCCGGTGAGGTAGTAATAGTAATAGCATAAGTTCGTTGACTTATATTATGGACCTGGAATGTTCTATGGGTTTTATCTATATTAATTCTTTAACCCTCACAGAAGTGCTATGAGACCGATGGTATGATCATCTCCAACATACAGATAAGGAGACTGGGGAGGAGAGGCGTTAATTAACTTTCTTGAGGTCACACAGCAAAAAATGGCAGAGACAGGATTTGATCCCAGTCAGCAATGCCTCCCTCCCTCCCCTGCAGTGTCTCCCACCTCTCCTGTCACTCACCTTTTCCTGGAATCTGCCTTACCTTGTATATACCTTTGTGTAGGCCACCTCCTGTCACATTGGATGATAGCAGTCTGTCTGTTCTTCAGGTTGGACTGTCAGCCTTTGGAAGGCAGGAAGTACACTACATTCATCCTGCATCCTAGCCCCAGCACTGTGGTTGCTCCCAAAATGTGGAGGAGTGTGGGATGCACATAGCAGGACAGGAGAGAGACCAGCTTGGTCAGAGCAGAGCTTTGGGGTAGGAGGATTGGGGGGTACAGAGTTGGACAAGGGTACTGGGAATACCAGGCTGATTTTCTTAGATGTCAGTGGTGAACATGATGATCCCAGACACATCTCTGGAAAGGTGTGTTCAGGGCAGAGAGCCTTAAGCCCAATGGCTGAGAAGGAGATAGGAGAACACATGAAGTCTGGATGGTGATGACAGCAGAGACAAAGTAGACGGTGACAACAGGAGAGACTTTATGAGTGAAAACCCTGCAGAACAGGATGTGGAGTCCAAGCGAGAGGGAGGAGCAACGATGACTCTTGAAGTGTTGAGCTTGGGTTGTGGAGACACGAGGGAGAATAACTAGAATATTCTAGAGGAGGAGGTAATTTTGGAGAATGATGAAATTTTCACATAGGAGTGTGTGGAACTAGCAGGACATCCAGGCAGGAATATTTACCACATGCTACTGGACATTTGGTTCCTCAAAGGAAGTGAGGCACTTACAGGGATGCTGCAGGTGGATGGGGGTGTACCTCAGGGAAAGGCCAGCGAGACATACCGGATAGGTCGGAACTCACAAATAAAGCCCCATCTGCATCTGAGGCAGTGTTTATGGCAGATATTCACCCGGAGATCCTGAGGGAGAGCACACTAGCCACATTTCCAGATCTGGGGGCTGCCATACTTTATGGTCATAGGTCTAATTTTTTTTAATCTTTCTTTGTTTATTTTCTCCAGAAATGTTGACATTTATATTTATTATTTAAGTAATTTTAAATGTATGATTTAAAAAAAGGATTATATTTTGCCCTTTAAGTAGATTAAGGACACGCTAGTGTAGGACACACCAGAATAAGAAATGAAGATACCATCTCTGCAAAGGGGACGCCAGAAGATGGTTCTCAAGTCAGAAGTCCAGGATTTGCATCTTTGCTATGTCACTTCCTGGCTGTGACCTTGGACAAATCCTGAAACCTCTCTGAGCTTTGCTTTCTTTTTGTGTCAAGTGAGGACAGTAAGATTAACCTTAGAGGGTTTCCAAGGGGGTTAAATGAGACCACGTGCAAAAACAGTTAGCTCCCTGTCTGGTTCATAGTTGCGCTCAATAAATATTTATTTTCTTTATGCCAAGTCAGGAAAGTACATATTTCGCACCTACCTTGGGTCCCCAGTTCTGTTCTGTGCACTGGCTGCTGGAGGTGTCAGGAACCAGAGAAGCTAGCCAGCCCAGCTAATGTTGAGTGTTTGCTGTGTACCAGCCACTGTGCTGAGCACTTTACAAGGATGAGCTCATTCAGTTCTCGTAACACCCATGTGAGATGGGAACTATTATCAGCTCCATTTTCCAGACCAGGAAACCCAGGTTTGGAGAGATTAAGTAACTTGCCCAAGGTCACACAGCCAATTAGCGGACACAAGAAGGCAGATCCCAGAGTTTAACAGAGTTCTGCTACCCTGCTTCTCAGCAGGGCAGGAAAGAGTCCCACTAACACATTTAATGCTTTGGTTTTGGGAGTTTCTGCATTCTCTGCTGGGGATCCGAAATCAGGTTATATAGTATTTAGAAATGAAAAGCTTGTTGCTTATCTCCATTCTTCCTGTTTTTTAAAAACTGGAGTCACATTCATATATAGCAAATTCCTAAAATAAGCAGAATGCCCTCCCTCAATGAAGATACAGGATTTGTGGATCCCTGGCATTTGATAGATCCTGTCTCTGGACTCATTCCTCGTACATGGGTCAGTGCCAGGCCCCAAGGAATGTGGCTTTGAAAAATCAGGATGTTACATCCCACCCTTATTCCAGCCCCTGTGCTTCTATCTGGAAGAATTCAGTTTAAAATAAGCACCAAGTGTGGCCTGGAAGAAGAAACGAAGCCACAGGAAGGCAGCTGCTGACCTGGCTTGGTGAGGGGGAGGGGAGAGGGATGTAGGCAAGCCCTGGGTGGATCCTAAGGCCGGGAGCTTACATTGGTTTTCTATCAGAGTCCAGGGACTAATTCATTCAGGAGGCATACAGGCCTCAGAGAGCCCAGAGAAAACAGAGAATGACGAAGTGCTAGAATCAAAGGACTTCAAGATCATTTGATTCAATTGTCCTATTTTACAGATGGGGAAACCAAGGCCCAAAGAAGTATGGGGTTTGTCCAAGGGTGCATAGCTGGTTAGTAGGAGAGCCAGGGCCAGACACCAGGTCTCCCAAAGGCTACCCACGTGTCTAGCCTCTGGACTTCCAGGCCAGGAGGAGAAGCCCACGGGGACTTGCCCAAGAGGAGCCTCTTGGTGCCTAGACACTGCAGGACCTGGGCTACTCTCATCATTTGAGCTCAGTGGAGCCATGGTTGGCTCTTTGGGTAAGGCCTAGGCATTTAAAATAGTCATAGGGATTAATATTCCACCATGAGTATGCAAGTCTGACCTGGGGAATTTTTGAAGTATCCCCTGAGTTTTATCCCAAACTGAGTCATGCAGGGCTTTTCTCACTTGGGGCTTCTCTGGGGGACTGGTTGTAGGCATTCCTCCATCCTCCACATGGTTCTGCAGAGAGAAGTCAGGAAGGTGTGGGGAGCCCCAAATGTCTATGACCCAGTCTGGTAGGGTATGATCCCTTTGTCAAAATGGCCTCCTTTTGTATCTGTCCTGGGCCCACTGGGACATAGGATTCTACTCAGAAGGGCTGAAGGGAAGAGAATTAGATGCCAAAATGATTAAGGAGGTGTGGGCAGGATAGAAGTGGCGAAAGGGAGAGGGGGAGCCCTTCCATCTTGAGTGCCAAGGGGCAGGGGGAGGACACATGGTGCCCAGGACAGGGGGGTGGGGTAGTACCTGCACCAGCATGCTGCCCAAGCAGGGAGGGCAGGGCACAAATCCCCATCTTCCCCTTCTCGCCCCCCATTCTCCTGTCCCTGCCTCCCACTGGCCCAGCGTCACCAGAGGCAGAGAGCCAGGGGCCATAGACACGTCGGCCCCGGGCACTGGGAGGAGTGTCCGGATGGAGAATAACGCATCTTGCAGTCCTGTGCTTTAAAGTCAGGCAGACCTGAGTTCAAATCCTGGCCCTGCCACTGAGGGAGTTGCTTCAGTGCCCTCAGACTCAGTTTCCTCATCTGTACAATGGGGCTGACCATCCTTATCTTGTGAGCTACTGTGAAATTCAGCGTAGGACCGTGTGCCTGCCTCACAGCCCGTAAGTGTGATGCTCTGGGGGCATCGGCAGCTGACAGGCACGGCTGGGTCGATTTTACAGATGAGGAAGTGGAGCTGCAGAGAGAGGGAAGTAGCCTCCTCGGGTTGGATGCAAGTGCCACCGGGCACAACTGGGAATGAGATGCGGCCCGGTGACTCCCGAGGCCCAGGCTTTGTCGTTGGACGCTCATCCCGTAATTGCTTTCAGTCTCTGGGAAACCACTGGCTCAGATCCCCACTGCATGCTCCAAGTTGGACTGATGAAAATGTGCCAGAGTCATTAAGTTATCAGTGGGGAAGGCGGCTGTCTCTCCCCTGCAGGAAGGATGCTGCTGTCTGCGGCAGCCGGCTTTGTTCACATAAACTGCCCCTGATTCTCCGCCCGCCACCCTGCCGCCTCCCCCTACCCTGCTCCCCCAGACAAGGAGTGAGTGGGGTAGGGTTGGAGTGGGGAGGGGGCTGCTGTAAATATTCTGGGGCAACACTGAAGGTATTCATAACTCCGGACAGGAGGTGCTACCTGGAGAATCCAGCTCTGGATGGGGAAGTGGGCAAGCACGATTTCTGCACCTTGACAGATGGATCTGCCCCAGGGGAAGGAGAGAGAGGAAGGCAAGCTGGACCTTCCTTACTGTCACAGCGGGTCCCCTCCGAGCGCCGTGCCAGGAACACAAATCCAGGTGCATACTTGCCAAGGGAAAAACAAGGGCCAAGGGCTGTGCCCAGGCCGGGCTGACCGGCCCCTGGGATGATGGCTTCAGAGGGCCAGGACACAAAAGAGCAGGCCCCGGGGACGGAGACCGGGGTGGGAGGATGGGGCGCAGCCCTCTCTGAATGCTTCAGCAGTCTTGGGGCTCGGTCTGATTCCGCACGATAGATCATTCCAGAGTGAGGTTGCTGACGTGATAAAGGGATAGCAGATGGTTCTAAGACTTTATTTTCAGAGTGTACTTTCCCCACCTTCTTTTTCTTGCAACTCCATCACCCCTGACCACAGAGGAGAAATGCTTAGCTACCCCCCTCCCCTTTTGGGTTTATTCCCTTTGCTTTGATGGCCATGGTGCTGATAAGAGCTGACAATGGCTGCCCCTCAGGACGAGCCAGGCACTGTTTTAAATGTGTTTCTTTCACAGACTCTCATGACGACGTGAGGCAGATGTGCTGTTGTGATCATCCCCATTTGCCACAGAGGATGCGGAGGCACAGAGAGGTTTAGCAATTCAGCCCAGATCACACAGGCAGTCAGTAGGAGACTAGGCAGGGCTTTGAGTCCAGGTGGTTCCGATCCAGCCTACCCACTTACTCACCACCGAGAAACTGGTTCTCTGAAGGGTGGTGCTGAAATGCCCTGGCCAGACTTCCAAGGTTACCGCAGAGGGGCATTTTACTCCCAGCTCAGGGCTGCTTGGGTCCTGTGTTCCATGTGGCAGCTCCCATATTTCGGGGCTGTGAGGTTGTTTGTTTCGAGTAACTTAGTCCCTGATCTCTGACCCCAGCCCTAACAGGTTTCCAGGACCAGATACACAATGTACGGGACCCGGTACAAAATGAAAACGAGGGGCCCTTTGTTCAATATGTATTAAGAATTTCAAGATGGTGGTAGCAAAGCATTAAGGCAAGTGTGGGGCCCTTCTGAGAGCATGGACACTGTCTGAATGCACGGGTCCCACGCCCATGAAGCTGGTCTGTACGTATTTGGTGTGGCGGGGAGATATCATTAAATAGTGCTGGGTTTTCCTTTTCTTCCAATCCAGTCAAAGTAGGATTTCCAAGGCATTTCTTTCCATCAAAATGTAGCAGTCTGATCCAGATACAGTTCCACCAAGATAAATCTTAGAAATCTTTTGTCCCTAGGATGAAGTCATTCAAAGGCCCGGTACTTGGCTTAGAAGCTTCATTTTGGGGTCAGGCATCATGCTGTATTATCTCCAATTCCTCCTAACCCTGCCTTTTAAACTCCCCTCCCTCTCACCTCCTTCCCTTTGCCTGTGAGCCTGCTCCGGGATGCGCCCTGTTAAAGAATGAGCCCCACTCAGCCTCCCTGACCCCTGCTCCCACCATCCTCCCCGCCTCCCCAGCCTCACTGGTGGAAGGAGTGGTCTGTTAGCCCCGTCACCACTTCCTCAATTCCAGGAGCATTCTAAACCTCTCAAGTCTTGTCTCATCCTCCATGAGGTCGTGGATTCCCTTCTCACGAAGGTGGCCTCCTGGTTGTCAAATCTAGTGCTCTCTTTCTAGTCCCCATCTTTCTCAACCCTTCTTGGGCATCTGACATTCTCCTGGCTCTGCCAGCTTCTCATCTGTGAAATGGGGACTTGGGTTGCAGTGAGCAAACTGACCTGGATCATGAGAACAGGCCTGGCACTCGGTACACACTCAGTAGCTGTTCTCAGTGACCGTGACTGGTGGTATCCTTGGTCCTGTCAGCTGGAAACCCTGCCTCTTTTTAAAAAAAATTTTAAAAAAATTCCAGTATGATTTACATCCCAGTATAATTTACATACCTTTAATATTAGTTTCAGGTGTACAATGTAGTGATTCAACAGTTCTATATATTATGCGGTGCTCATAATGTTAAGTGTACTCTTGATCTCCATTCCCCCCCCCCCCCACCTCCCCTCTCGTAACCATCAGTTTGTTCTCTATATTTGAGTCGGGTTGTTGTTTTTTTTTTTTTTGGTCTCTTTTTAAATTTGTTCTTTCTGTTTTGCTTCTTGAATTCGACATATGAGTGAAATCGTATGATATTTGTCTTTCTCTGACTGGCTTATTTAATTTATTATACCCTCTAAATCCATCCATGTTGTTGCAAATGATAAGATTTCATTCTTTTTTTATGGTGGAGTGATATTCTGTTGTCTGTATATGCCACATCTTCTTTATCCATTCATCTAGTGATGGACACTTGGAAACCCTACCTCTTTGGCTTATGTTGCTCATTCCTGGATGAGTCTTTCTTGATAAACTTAAAAAAACCAAACCAGTTTCTCTTTTTTCACCAGATTCTTGAGATACTGGTGTTTTCTGAGTTCTATCCTCTGTCCACCTTTTTTCTCTCTCTCTGTAAATCTCTCCTTCTCTCCATATCCCTAACTCCCCCTGCCGCCCTGCCAACCTCCACATCCACATATCTTTCCTAAGCTCAGGGTGTGCAGGGCAACCCTAGACTGAACATTCTTTTCTTTCTTTAAATCTGGTTTTCCTCCTCATCCTTTGACCTATTGCCCCATAGGAACGTGGGTGTTTTCGTTGTTTCCCTTAACTGACATCGAGGGCCGGCCATGATCTGCCCTGTACTGGTGACTGGGGATGCAGCAGTGTGCAAACACACAGGGCCTGCCATGCTTGCTGCCGGTGGGGGCACATGTAGTGATCCATGATTTGTCCTAGGAAGGTAACAAACTGGGATCCTAATTTTGACTGGAAAGACTCCCCTGGGGAAGGACATTTGAACTGACATCTGAAGAATGATGAAGCATTCATTAGGCAAACTGTTGCTGGGGACCATTGTAGGCCAAGGGAAGAGCTTGTGTAAAGGCTTTGTGGTAGAAAGAAAGATGTTTACAGAGTGAAAAGGCAATGGGCAGAAGGGCAGAGAAGGTGGTGGAATGTGGTGTTGGGTGAGGCTAGGGGCCTAGACAGGGCCTGGTTGGTGCGTGGCCAGGAAGGCCAAGTTACTGTCATTCTAGGCTTCTCCTTGCTGCCTATACCCACCCTTTTCCACCAGATTCCTTCTCTTTAACCCCTCTCCCATCCTGAAATCCTCATTGTTCACACATGGAAAATTAAAATAGCCTCTTGCCACTTTCAAATCCCATCCTCTGCACTGTAGTCTTAAATGGGATTTCTAAAATGTAAATCTGAGTAAGTTGGTCCTCAGGCTACAATCCTCCCCTGGCTCCCCATTTCCAGGACAAAGTCCTGCCTGGCTTCCTTGCTTGTTAGCTCCATCATATCCCACCCCAGCCCGCAGGTCCCCAAAGTTGGGCAGAATGTGCTTTGCTGCCTGAAAGCCTTTGCCTCCTTTGTCTGTCTGGTAATGTTCTGCTACCTTGCAAGCCACAGCTCACCTACCTCCTCCAGGAAGCCCCCCCTCCACACTCAAGCAGGTGTGCTGGCCCCTCCTCTTTCCTGGGTGCATGTGCACACTGGTGCGTTTGTCTCATCTCCCTCTTTGCTTGTTGACTTGTATGTCTTCTCTGCCAGAATGGGAGCTCCTGGAGGGAGGGCACTAGGGCTCTCCTTTATGTTTGTCCTTCTGATGCCACAGGGTTGGGCACATATGAGGTGCTTATTGTGAAGACCTGGTGATGAAGAATAACATGGTATAAACAGGTGGTGAAAAGGGCAGCTCCATCAGGAAAGCTCTGTAGGTCTGTGTATAGGGATGATGGGTAAGAGGTCTGGTTTCCATGACCTCCATGTACTGTCTGGCTCTGGTTCCTCTAATGACAGAGCACAAGTCTCACTGCCCCCACCTGCCACTTCCATCCATCCCAAAGGGCAGGTGCACCAGGGTGGACAGAGTCAAGCCTAAATCTATTCATTCTTCTAGTAGAGTGGTTCTTAGACTATAGTGTGCAGCAGAATCACCTGGAGGGCTTGTTAAAAGAGAGATTTCTGGCCCCACCCCCAGAGTTTCTGATTCAGTAGATCTGAGGGGAACCAAGAATATGCATCTCTAACAACTTCCCAGGTGATGCTGATGGTGCTGGTCTGGGGACTACTCTTCCAGAATCTCTTTTCTAGCAAAAGGATTTACTCTAAAAATAATTACTCTCTATGGTGTTGGGGAAGGAGATATGGGAAACTTTTTGCTTGGGTTTGGTTTTGTAGGTTTAAAGACCTATTAGTATGAGATTAATGTGGATAGATGGATCAGATTTTACACGCTTTCCTCCTCCCCTATCTCCTGGCTTTCCCACAACGTGTTTCCATGTTCATTCATCAGCTATTCAATGAATATATTTTGAAGGTGTAGTATGTCACGGCAACAGAGGGGGTGGAGTTGTTGTTATTAAGATGAAATTGGTATGAAACTGTCCTTGAGAGAAGTCCTCCAGTGCAGATGTAACTATGATTCAAGGAGATCAAAGAAGAAATGCTTGCTCGGATGGGTCGTGATTCCCCGATCTGTGGAATTGTCCTAGGCATCTAGCATTAGTGAGAGTAAAACAATTTGATAAGTGAGACCACATGACTATTAAGATCCTGAAATTCTGTATTAAGGACAGTGATAATTGACACAACAAAATGACACCAATGGAATGCTGTGGAGTTTGCAGTAGGGAGGTCTCCAGAGTCAGCTGAGGCATCCTCATGGAAATACTATTATTGTCCTTATTCTTAATAAACATTTATCCCTCACCAACAGTACGCTTGGTTACTAAGTGGATTTATAGCTGATGACCCCACAATTTGCTGTTTATTGACCTCAGATCATTGCAAAGGTTAAATAGAAGAAGCCACAAGCAGGCCCAGAGTGCGCCTCAGGGGCCTCTTTAGGTCCCATTTCCCCAGTCAAATGGAATTGAGATGTCTAGTACTGTTCTATTTTTTTGAAATATTTACAACAGAGAGAGAGAGTGTAAGTAGCCAATTGTAGGACTTGAATTTATAGTCATTAGGTCACCAACTTGAATTTCAGACTCTCACCTTATTAAGAAAGTCTACCCATTGCTAAATTCCATTGTTTGAGGCCAGGTTCAAAGTCCTTTCAGGAGGGCCCAGCACTTAAGATGCGGCAGGCTAAGCTGAAGCCCCTCGCCCCTCACCACCATTTACTGAGCATCTGTTATGTGCTGGGTACTGAGTGAGATACTTTACAAATATTATCTAGAACCCTTCAAGGCAAGTAGTACTATCATCATTTCTAGATACGAAAAAGGCACGGAGAGGCTATGTATCTTGTCCAGTTTCACACAGCAAATCACCTCAATTCATTTTTGGAATCAGCATAACCATAAAATTCAAACACGGTAGAAGATAGGTCAAAAATTCTAGATCTATCTCAAGTCTGAGTATAGATCCAAAATGCAAGATTAGAAAATAGAAAACAGCAGTTTATCAAGTGGATCATGCACTCTTGCCAAATGGCGAGCGTTCTAGGAATATAAGAATGGCTCAATAAGAAGAAACATTGGGAAATCAACATAATTCACCATATCAACAAACTGACGGAGAGTCATATACCAGTAGATGCTGAAAGGCTGATCAGATTTTCCTGTAATAAAACTCTAACACAAGGATAAGAGGAAATACTTAAATTTGATAAAGACTAAAAATTAGCCACATGTATCATTCTAAACAGTGAACCACTAAATCCAACTTCATTGAAAGTGAGGGTGGTCTAGTCTTAAGCCATTTAGCTGGGCTTCTGCTTCTGAGGTACTGGGCAGCCAACCAATGGAACTGCCCCTTTCTTCTGTGCCCAGTGAAGCCATATTTATGTTGCTGGGTGTCCTTATCTCACACTGTCCATGTGAGAGGTCGAGCTTATGAGGACACATTCCTAGATTTTGGGTATCGGAGGCTTCCTGGGGCATCAAGGGCACAAGCTCTTGGTTGCCACATCTACCAACGATGGCTTGGCTTTGTGGCTTTCATGGCAGAAGTGGGATGTGTTTTTCTGGCACAAAATCACCGTGTACTTTATACAGAGTTAACCACCGTATGGTGGAAGGAGCACTGCATGGGAATCCAGGAGACTGGGTTCTGGTGGCTCTGCCTCAACTGGCTGCGTGTTCCCAGGCAAATCACTTAGGCTTGCTGGCCTCACTTGCCTCATCAGTGCCATGGCGTGTTGGACTGGATGGACCACCAGTGCTCTTTGGCCTCAAAGTTATAATAATCATCACCCTTCCCACGTGCCCAGCACTGTTCTAAGTGTTTTGCATAGAGATCATCTTATCCCAACAACTCTATGAGTTAAGTCCTATCATTATTCCCATTTTCCCTCTGAAGAAACTAAGGCCCAGAGAGGGTAAGTGACTTGCCCAGGGTCTCACAGAGAAGAAATGATGGAGCTCTTTTACAGTTCAACTTCCACCCTTTACTTTTCTGATTTTTCTTTTCCTGGGCCCATGTTGTTACAGTGGTGTCAGTTCTGTCTAGCGGGGCAAAGGTTGTTGAGGGTGGGAGACACTTCTTAAGGGAAACCCAGCTCTGGGGTAAATGGATGGGAGGCACTGCCTGGGAGAATGATGGCAGTGACTGCAGAGGTTGCTAATCTTTGCCTTTTCCCCTCTTCTCTTCCTGTCTAGTCTGCGGCAAGCGCTACAAGAACCGGCCAGGACTTAGCTACCACTACGCTCACACTCACCTGGCCAGCGAGGAGGGAGATGAGGCTCAAGACCAGGAGACCCGGTCCCCGCCTAACCACAGAAATGAGAACCACAGACGTGAGTTCCCAGTTGTTGGGTTGGGGCAGTGATGAAGTGGGTGGGCAGGGCGATAGAGTGTTCTTTTCACCTCTGGCATCTTTGGTGGCACCCATTGATTGGTTTCAACGTCCTGTGGTGACTTGGCTCTTTTAACGCAGCCCCAGCTGCCCTGTGGGTCATCTGAGCCCCAGGCTTAGAGTGAGTGGGCCAGGTGGCATCCCCAGTTCTGTTCCCAGAGGAAGGGATGTGAGCGTTAAGGCAGAAGGGAAACATCCTTACCTGGCTGTTGTCAAATGCCAGACCTGTTCCTCTTCTCCCTCAGCTCTAGAACTTCCATTCACAGGTACTAACCTGACATGGGCATAGCCCTTGGGCATGTCAATTCAGATGGACATTTCAAATGTCGCCTTGACCACCAAGAGATGTAGAATATTCTTGATCTATTGCCTTGGCTATTATAGGGGTCACGATTTTGGTTCAGGGCTCTCCTGCCTTAGAAATACTGCCCTTGAGCTTCCATGCATTTCACTTGAGTACTCCCATCAGCAAGCATGATCTGGGTGCACTTGTCAAAAACTCAAAATGGGGTGGCATGATGGAGTCTTTAGAGCCTGTTTCAAGATGTGGGTCATTCTAAGATCATTAGGTGAAGAGTAATTGTGGACAGGCCATGTATTTTTTATTTTGTTCACGAGATTTTGTGGTAGGTGTTCTTAAGGGGAGCAATGCAATGTAATTAGAGGGATCAGACCTTTAAAAATATCCAGACTCTAGGATCTGAGGGTGACTCCTGTGCATTTTAGTCCATCAACTTAGTCAACAGATGTCCATCGGCTATTCATCAAATATTGGAAATAATTAACATACTTTGGCCAAGACCTTTCTTGGGATTAGGGTCAGTGTTGCCTAACCCCACCCTCCTTTCTCCTTGTAACATTGCCTTCTGTATTCGTGTGCTCAGGCCGCCCTAACAAAACACCACAGACTGGGTGGCTTAAAGAACAGAAATTACTTTTCTCGCTCTTCTGGAGGCTGCAAGTCCCAGACCAGTGTGTCATCGGGGTCGGTTCCCTCAGAGGCCTCTGTCGTTGACCTGCAGGTGTCCGCCGTCTCACTGCCTCTTTGCATGGTGTTCCCTCTGTGATCACGTACCCCCGCTGTCTCTCTGTGTGTCTAAGTTTCCTCTTAGAAGGATACCAGTCAGATCGAATTAGGACCCACTGTAACTTAATCACCTCTTTAAAGGCCCTATCCCAGAAGAGTCATGTTCTGAGGCCCGGGGTTGGGGCTTCAACATACACGTTTTTGGGGGGACCCAGCTCAGCCCATATACCTTCTTTAATTCCTACTCACTTGCAGGGTTCAAGCCTTTCAAGTGACAGACACTTATTTCCTTACCTGCTGTTGTCATCGGGACAGAACCTGGGAAGCAGGGCAGGAGGGTCTGACAGAGCTAGCCCACCTCCCCTTGCCAGCTACTGAGGCATGGCGAGCTCTCTCTCTCTCTCCTCCCTGGGGAGAGGTTCCCTTGGTCCAGTCTTTCAGAAAGGAAAATGTACGGGGCAGCTGGCATTTGCATCTCTCTGTTTCTCCTCTTATCCTTTCTCTGATCTCAGTGGCCTAGGCGTACCTATTGTCTCTTCCGGCAAAGGAGGCCGAGAATGATTTCTTTTGATTTGGATTGCGATCTGGAAAGTATTTATTAACCACGGTTGCTCTCTCTGAAGTATTTGTTAACTTGGTATTATTTCCCACTCCCCCCAGTGCTGGCTTATCTTCTTCTTTTTTTTTTTTTTTAAAGATTTTATTTATTTATTTGAGAGAGAATGAGAGAGAGCACATGAGAGGGGGGAGGGTCAGAGGGAGAAGCAGACTCCCTGCCGAGCAGGGAGCCTGATGCGGGACTCGATCCCGGGACTCCAGGATCATGATCTGAGCCGAAGGCAGTCGCTTAACCGACTGAGCCACTCAGGCGCCCCTGGCTTATCTTCTTTACATCTCTTCTCAAATGTCAAGCCACTTGGTCCTTGTGCTGTGCGGTACTTTACTCATGCAATACGGTTTGGAATGCTTCTGTCTGTGTGTCTTTTGTGTGTGCACACAGTGATGGCCACAGCAGAGGAAGGTTCCTCGTGCTCCCCAAGGTACGCTGCAGGCCCGAAGCAGATCAAGGAAGTCTCTTCCTTAGGCATCCCCCCCGGCTCCCCCATGCCTGCACCTGCTGGCTCTTGACTTCCGGGGTGCGCACCGGCCTATTTCCCTCTGTCTACCAGGATCTCCTCATGTATTTTCGTGATTCAGCGTCTTCTGTCTCCTCATGTCTTCACCGTGAGGCCAAATGGCCTTGCTTAGTCAGGAAGCGGTGTCTCTCCTCCTCCTGGATGGAGATGTGTCCCAGTGTGGCTGCGAATCCTCTCCCCTCCCCCCTCCCCTGCTGATGACAAACTGAGTTCTTCAAAAACCCAAGGGTTTTAAGCTGCATAGAAAAGAATAGCTGTCCCTGGGTTCATCAGGGGCCTCCTTACATGAGGAAAGTTCCAGAACCTTCACAAACACCTTTTTAAAAAACATCTGCTCACGATGCCTCTGAGAACTCTATTGTTAACTCCAATTTTGCTAGCAAGGAGGGTGTGGCAAGAAGGCCCCAGAGGCCACAGAAGCCATTCCTTCCCTCTTCCCCAATTTCTCGGAACAGATCTAAGAGACAGCAGCTCTTCCCAGGTTCTCTGCGTCACGCATGCCACCAATCTGTCTGCTGCTCTGAATGTCTGCTCTGTTCCCTCCCACATTCCCCTGGTGAGCAGCCCCCCAACCATTTTCTCGTGAGCGCTAATTGCCGGCATCATTAATACCCAGTCATTAGCTGCTCCCACTGCTTGGGGTGGGGGTGGGCTCCCATCCATCCTGCCCCTAAATGCCACTGGGGCTGTGTGGTGAATTGAATGCGACAGCTCTGCGGCATCGAAGGTCCCAGCTTTGTGATCCTTCCTTGGCAAGGCTTTTGGACTGGGGGAGGGGGGCAGGAGAGCTTCATCCAAGAGGCTAATCTGCAGATCCCGCAGGAAAAGTTCTGGACGCCAGCAAAGTGGGAACGCTGACTTTTCCCTCTTTCGCTGAGCTGCAGGGTGGCCCAGCTGCTTGTGAGCGCACACAGGCCTAGGGGAAAAACAGCCCTATAGGCTCTGGAGTTTTCCGTGGCATGGGCATCTGCGCTCGCGCCCCCGGCAGCAGTAGAAACCTTTTGACTTTGGTGCACCTGCTGTCCCTCGCCGCACCCCCCGACTGTGTCTCCCGCCAAGCCGATGCTCATGCCTGCTTTCAGGCAGAGTGGAGTGCCAGAGCCAGCACTGACCTCCCCTCGCCCCCCAGCCCCAGGCTGCCCCAGGCCGCCAGCTCAGCAATCCACCGTGTTCTCTCGCCTTTGTTTCTCTTCTCGCCGCGCATTTTCTCCTGAGTATACACTTCTTGTCTCTTCTGTAGCTTCGTCCCCTTTCCTTCATGCCCTTGCCTCTCTGCATCAACTATAGGCAGTGCTGGGATGCTTGGAGCTCCGACATTCACCTTGGGGGATAGGACTTCTCTGATGGGGTCTTCCCTACCTAAGCTGTCACCCTTCCCATCCCTCCCTGCGTGAGGCTGGATTCTTCTTCCTTCTTGCATTTCTCTGACCACCTCTGTTTGCTTTCTACAAATGAAATCACCATGTGTATGTATGTGTGTGTGCAAGTGTGTGCGTGTCCATACAGGTACACACACACATAGACTACATGTATATGAATAAAAGGAGGGAGGACTGGGGGCAGGTTAGGACTCTGTGTGGTGCCACTCAGAAGCATTCTCTCTCTCTTTTTTGGTAAAGATTTATTTATTTATTTTTAAAAGATTTTATTTATCTGAGAGAGAGAGAGCGAGCGAGCATGAGTGGGGGGAGGGGCAGAGGAAGAGGGAGAGGAAGAGGGAGAAGCAGACCCCCGGCTGAGCAGGGAGCCCTTGGGACTTGATCCCAGCACCCTGGGATCATGACCTGAGCCTAAGGCAGACGCTTAAAGACTGAGCCATGCAGGCGCCCCTATTTGTTTATTTTAGAGAGAGAGTGCCAGTGAGCAGGGGGAGGGGCAGAGGGCGAGGGAGAGAATCTCAAGCAGACTCCCCACTGAGCACGGAGCCCGATGTGGGGCTCAATCGCATGACCCTAAGATCATGACTTGAGCCGAAATCAGGAGTCAGATGCTTAACCGACTGAACCACCCAGGCACCCCACTCAGAAGCATTCTCTTGTGACTTCTGAAATGCCACCTTGGTAAACAGTCCCAGTGGGGCCAGGGTAGCAGAGAGAACTGGATTAGAATTCAGAACTCTTTGACCCATGCTCACCATGCCAAAACTCTTCTTGAATTTCCTTTTATCTTCTATGCACAGTGGGAATCTACTAAAGATGATGTTTTCTTTCTTTTTTTTCTTTTTTTTAAAGATTTTATTTATTTATTCATGAGGGACAGAGAGAGAGACAGAGGCAGAGGGAGAAGCAGGCTCCCCGCGGAGCAGGGAGCCCGATGTGGGACTCGATCCCAGGACCCTGGGATCATGACCTGAGCCGAAGGCAGACGCTTAACCGACTGAGCCACCCAGGCGTCCCTAAAGATGATGTTTTCAAAGTCCTTTTCTGGGAGGTGGAGTGGGTGTGGGCATTGCTGATGTCCTAGACCTGAATGGAAAAGCTGTGTAAATGAATTCAGTCTACTACATTCATCTGTCCACCCATCCTTCTATCCATCCGTCCATTGGTTTAGTACCTGTGTGCTAGATACTGTCTTACTCCCTGTCATGAGAAGGAGTGTGTAATGGAGTATGTATAAATTAGTGAAGGGCCCAAGGGCACAGTACACTTTCTGCCCCTTAGGGTAGCCGTACTCCCCATGTGGCGTCAGAATCACCTGGGAACTTGTTGGAAATGCAGATTCTTGACTCCACCAGTCTCTGAAACAGAGACTCTGAGGGTGGGGATGGCAATCTGTATTTTACAGGGCATTCTGGTACATGCAAAAGCTTGAGAACCACTGCACCATTGCAAAGACTTCGCTGAGGACATTCAAGTTAGCTCTGGAAGAATGAAGAGGAATTTCCCAGGTAGAGGCAAAGGCAGGGAGGTATGAAATAGCACAATGCCCCAGACAAGGGATTGTAGTTGGGTCCGACGGTAGCATTGGAAGAATGGTGGGAAAGTAAGCGGGAGCCACCATTGGAAGCATTTTCTATGCTAGGCTGTGTAGCTGGCATCCTGTATGAAAGCGAGAGCCACAGTAGCAATTACTAGAAGGCAAGGACATATGATTTATAGAGAAAGTTGTTTGACATATTATTAATTGTCACATGGTGTATCTCTTTTACCTGGTAGCATAAATGAGTGTAAAATGTTCTGACACACTTGGAGCTCCTAAAGGGAAGTGCTTTTTAAAATATGGAGCTATAAAGTTTATTTCAAGCCTGTTTCTCAGGCCCATGGAATGGAAGTTGGGTTGTCCTGGGTCCTGGAGGTCTCCGTCTTCTGCATAATGACAGGGTGCCTGGCACATAGCTAGGCTTTCGGTATCTGCTGAGAGAAGAGAAGGCCCCACCCTACTGCGCTTTTGGAGGGCACGTTGTACTCTGCAGGACTGGAAGAGGAGAGCTGAGTTGATTAAGGGTAATGTCGGCTGATTAGATAATCTGAAAATTAGTCTGATAATGTGCAAATTACCTAAAAGAAGCATATGATGTCATTGCTACACTGATGGGAAAGATCTAATAGATATTAGTCTCCTGACATCCCTGTCCTCTAGCATATGGCCCCGGGGCAACGAGTAGAGCTTTAGGAGAGAGAGTGAAAATTGCCTTTGACACAAGCTTAAGGATTTTGGATCACTCTAAAGGTGCCTAAAAAACCATAAAGCGCACACAATCCACCACTTACCAGCCTTGACGCAGGAAATTCAGGCTTTGTTCCAGGGGAGAGAGAGGAAAATTCAGATACAGGGCTCTGTCTGGAAAAGTGAGCTGCTTCTCTCTTCCTGAAGAGCAAATTAGGGAACTAACAACAGGTGTTCTTCAGGTGAATTATTATTTAACTAAACAGTTTACAGATTATGAAGCAAGCGAAGAGAAACCTGAGGGGTCCCTCTGGCCTTGAGGATAGATTTGGAGTTAATTTTTCAGACCTTTTGTCTGGGAGAATGGCAGTGGAATTGGCCAGACCAGAGTGTGAGTCATGACCTTGTCACTCTGCCATCTTGTGCCTGTGTGAACGTGGATCAGTCACTGGCACTTCCTTGCTCCTTTGTTGCCTCATTTGTAAGATGGAGAGAGTAACCCCGTACTGACCTCATGGGGTTGCTTCCAGTCTTCAGCGAGATGGTGTGGGTGTTCGGCACCATGCCTGCCCGTTGCAAATGCTGATAGCCCATCTCTGTGCCCTTCGGACCAACAGAGCATGTCTATGACCACAGATGGCTAATCTGAGTCAGGGCCTGTCTGTGGCTGTGTGATCCCGGGAAACTAACTGCCTGTGGGGGTCTCACTGGCATCAGGCGAAGCTTTCAGAGCCTGGCCTGGCCCTGGCGCATCCTTTGCTAAACCTTAGATGGTTTAGGTACAGAAGGACAGCAATCCTTCTGTACAGGCTAAACATGAGTACTTATTGAGCACTTACTGTGCATGTGCCCACTTGTGGGACTAAGTATAATTGGGCCTCTAAAAAAGCAGAACATGTGGTCTTAGCCCTAGGACAATTTCAGGTTTAACTGGGGAAATACGATGGATGCAGGAAACCTAGCAGGAGGACGCTGTGGAGTAGAGTCCAACCCGTGTAGCATCCCTGTATTACTGTCCCATTTCCCCAGGATGGGGCATCCAGCCACCACTTGCCTTTCTGTGAGCCTCTTTCATTTCTCTTTCTCTCATGTTTTGGGCCTAATTACCTAGAAGATTCTGGATTGAAGAATTCCACATCCTGAGTAATGACAATGACAGTAATACTTGCTGACATTCCTTGAATGTGTCAGACAGACCCTGTGCTAGGCAGCCCACGTCTCTCTAATTCACTCCTCGCAGCAACCCCGTAAGTAAGGTAGATGCTGTGTCCCCTAGAGGACATCAAGGCACACAGACCCTGACCGATGTACTCATGGACATGGAGCGTGAATGTGAATTCTCCCATCATGTGTCACTTCTTGGGAAGCTTATTTAGGCCTTTGATTCCCCCCCCCCGTCTTTATCAGAAATAAAATGATTTTACATAGGAGAAGAAAGAGGGGGAGAAATGACAGAAGGCCTCCTAGGTGCCAAGCACTTTGCACACACAGGTACATGCTGGGACTCTCATTTTGTAGAAGAGGAGACAGAGTCTCAGAAAGGTTGTGTCACTTGTCCCAAGTCACATGGTTATCAACATTGGGAAGCTGAGATGTGAATGTGCTTGAGTTGGACACCATTCAATTAAGTCAGGACATTGGAACCCCAAGTGATGGATCCTAATCTCAAAGATGGGATCTTTGTCCTAGTAGTGTCTCTTAATTTTTACATGTAGGACAGTTGTGAAGTGCATCATAGTACACAGTGGCTTTTCAAAAGAAACGAATGTATTAACACGCACTTATCTTGGACTGCCTAACAAAATACCATAGACTAGTGGCTTAAACAATTGCGATTTATTTCTCACAGTGTTGGAGACTGGAAGTCCAATATAAAAGTGCGGCTGTGTCCATGTTTGATGAGGACTCTCCTCTTGGGTTGGAGATGGCCATCTTCTTGCTGTGTCCTTGCATGGCTTTTCCTTGATACATGATGGTAGAGAGAAGCAAGCTCTCTGGCGTCTTTTCATATAAGGGCACTATTCCTGCCATCCTCATGACCTCATCTAAACCTAATCACCTCCCAGAGACCCCACCTCCAAATACCATCACATTGAGGGGTAGGGTTTCAACATACACATTTTGTGGGAGATGCAATCTAATCCACAGTAGATACATTTAATCTTCAAAACTAACTTTAGTTGTTTGTGGTGTTATGTGCTCCCCCCATTACAAATTCTGCCTGAGATTTTATTTTATTTTTATTTTATTTTTTTTTTCTGCCTGAGATTTTAATTCGTAGATGAGTCTTACTTTAGAAAAAAAATTACACATCTCTTAGTCCAATAATTTTCCTGCATCTTTCTCTCATTTGTGTCTCGCTGTCTTTCCTATCCTAACTCTTACATGCATCTCTTTCTGACCTTGTCCTTTAAAAACAATAATGCTGTGCCAAAAGTGAAAATCCTTTAGGATTCATCCTTGGCTTTGTTTTCCTTCATCACCTGTACCAGCTTCCTCTCCAAAATATACTCCAAATCTGTCTTCCTTTCTTCATTTCCTGGCCTCCACCAGCTCCTGCCTGGAATCACTGCAACTTCTTTATTGGTCTGTCAGCCTGTTTTACTCCATGGAGTAGCCAAAGCTGTCTTTTTATTTATTTTTATTTAAACATACCTTTTTTTTTTTTTTTAAAGATTTTATTTATTTATTTGAGACAAAGAGAATGAGAGAGAGAGAGAGCACATGAGAGGGGGGAGGGTCAGAGGGAGAAGCAGACTCCCTGCCGAGCACGGAGCCCGATGCGGGACTCGATCTGGGGACTCCAGGATCATGACCTGAGCCGAAGGCAGTCGCTCAACCAACTGAGCCACCCAGGCGCCCCTAAACATACATTTTTTAAAGTAGGCTCTACACCCAGTGCAGAGCCCAATGTAGGGCTTGAACTCACAACCGTGAGATCGAGACCTGAGCCGAGATCAAGAGTTGGACATTCAACCGACTGAGCCACCCAGGTGCCCCAGTTCTTTTTAAAATATAAAATAGATTATGCCATATCCCACTCTCAGAACTTATATCACACTTGAATATGATCCAAACTTCTCACCTTGAGGGTCTGCATTTTTTCTTCTCAAAGTGTGATCAGCGGCGTCAACATCAGCTGGGACCCAGGAGACCAACTCATCCAGGTTTGCCCAGGACATTCCTGTTGTAGACTGAAAGTCCTGTGCCCTGGGAACCCCTCAGTGCCAGGCAAACCTAGACGGTTGGCTACCCAGTAGGGGAGCTTGTAAGAAATGTGGAATCTTAGGCTCTAAGCCAGACCTATGAATCCTAATCTGAATTTTAGCGAGAGGCCTCCATGGTTTGTTTGCACAGCACTCACATTTGAGAAGCCCTGGGGCCTGCTGTCCACTCTGACTTGACTTCCCCCAGGTGTTTGGCTTCCGTGCCCAGGGTAGGGTGGTAGCTGGTGGGCGTGAGAGCCAGTGTAGCCGCTTACTGACATATGACCCGAGACAGCTACCTAGCCTCCTTGTGCTGCGAGTATCATCTGTGTAAAATCAGAACATTAATGCATTTATCTCTTAGGGTTATGTGAAGATTCCATAAGTCAATTCATATAAAACGCAGCATTAACAGAAAATGTGTGTAACACACGTGTTGCTCTAGACCAGTGATTCTCAAGCTAGAGCACATCAGAATCGCCTGTTCCTTAAGACAGAACCTGCTGGATCCTCCCTTAGAAGTTTGGACCTACCAAATTCTAGGGGCCTAGAATTTGCATTTTTAACAAGTTCCCAGGTGAACCACTACCTTAGAGAAATCCACTTTTTGGAAACAGATGTTCAGTTTGTTTTCTTTTTTCTTTTGGGTTTACCGAATTAAGATGACTGGCCAGGAACCAAGTTGCACTGTTGAGTCCAGGGGATAGACTTAGTTTTCACTCTTTTCCTAAGGCTCTGTCCTACTATGGCAGACGTGTCTGTGGCTCTCAGCACCTGCTTCCTGGCTTGCTTTCTGGGTGTGTCCCCCTCTGGGCCCGCATCCCTGGGCTGGGCTGCCCTTCTGCTCTGTGGTCTCTTGACTCTGTCCTAATCCTCAGGTCTGATGCTAGAGGCACATCCTTTTCCTTTTCTTGAGTACTGTTTTTCAGTCTGAAGGATCTAGAAAATGCTGGTCCATTGTGGGCTGCTGGGGTTGACATAGCCAAGTACCCCAGAGGTGGTGGTGAGGAGGAGTGGAGAGAGGCAAGGCTGAATAAGAGATGAAGGGAGCTTGCTGAATTCTAATATCACAATAATAATATCCTGACAACTTAAATGGACGAGGCTTATCCTGCTCTAAGGCGCAGAGATGTCCTGCAATTCTCTAAGGGGAATGACACCACTTCATTCAGAGTCCTGTTGACATAGTTACTCTCAGATTAACCGTTTTCCCCTTCCACTGACTCATTTGGTGGCAATAACAAGTTGCTACGCCAGGGCATGAACTGACCCACATGACCTTCCACTGGAAAACTGAAATACCTTCTTGTGCTTTCCCTAATCAGCACTGCGAAAAGTCCTCAGCTTTGCTTGGTCTTTTCCTCGCTTTTCCGAAGCATCGGTGACAGACCCGAAGTTGCCAGCCTGAGGCTGGAACACAAAGGACATTGCTAATGGGTCACGTGACCACCGAGCCCGAGAATTGGGGATGTGCTATCCAAACTCCTGGCAAATTGCAACTCTAACCAAATACGTCCGTCAGGACGGAGACGTCGATGTGAGCAGACGTGTCTTCTGTTTTTACGGCACAGTGTTTAGGAGTAAATATTCTCAAGCTGTGTGTCTAACGGTGTGAGTTTTGTACTCCCCAAAGATGAGGGAAAGGAAGTAGAAGCAAGGATGGGTGGGGTGACTGACACCACATTTAAAACTTTTATAAAGATTCTGCGGCCACTCAAATAGTAGGACAGGCTGTTTTCTCTCCAGCGGCTATGGGGCCCCAGGCGAGAGGTCCTCAAACATGGGGTTCAACGGGCTTTGGAGCCAACTGAGTCTGGGAGTTCTTAACTCTTCCATCCTGGTTTTCCAAGAAATGCCTCAGGGAGAGGGTTCCTGAGGGAGGGAAGGCCCGTTGGCTTTCTCCACCACAGCTTTATTCTCTCCGCTGGGTCCCCACTTGCTTCTTCTGCTCCCTCTGTCTGTCCCCGCTATGAACAGGCTGATGCTCAGTGCCTTAGAATGGTCACTCGACAGCCACTCAACTCCTAGTCTTTGACTTCCCTTTGCCTGAGTTTTTTCTTTGTCCAAAAAGCGTCTGTGAAGATTGTTCCTCCTTTCATGAAGTATTTATGGCCAGCACTGCGTCAGCCACGGTGCCGGGTGCTGGGGATTCCCCCATTAAAGACACTGCTCCTGCCCTCAGGGAGCTCTCGGAGGACGGGGGAGAGATGCCGCCGCCGTGCACACAACTCAGTGATGAGAGGCTGAGCTCCTCTGGGTTTGGGAGTCCTCCCTTTTCTGAGTCTACCTTCACCCTATTATAATTATCAAATCATAGGCCGGAAAGGGACCTTCCGACCTGTGGGACCCAGCATATTCTCTTGCCGCTAACTAGGCATGCACTCCACCCCGGGGCCCGAGGCCTCTTCAGAGAAGCCCACTCCTCCTACTGTGCCTTCGTTTGACTGACTCTGCTCCCTGCTTTCCTGCAAGCACGCTCTGCCATTTCAGCTCATTCTTTCTCGTGTTGTCCTGAACACCACGGACTGTGGTGAATTTAGGGCCATCCATAAACTTGAAGACTTAGGAATCAGCCCTTGGCCTTCGTCTCTGCTGGCCGACTAATCTCAGGGCCTGGAATCACTCTGCATTAGCAGCCCCGCCTCCTTCATCCTCACCTACATTCACGTTGTCCCTGGTGCTAGGTGGCACGATGGCCGGTGAGGGAGAGTGAGTTCTCTGCCCATGAGCACTCGGGCGACCCAACGGGTGGGTGGGGAGTGGCCCCCGGTGTCCGTTTTCCTGCTGGGCTCTGCAGTCCCCTTGCCTTTTCACATGCGGGGAGGTAGGCCTCATTGGTCTTCCTTCTGGAGCCCTGGGGTAGGGCCTGAATGGAATCACAACGTTTTTATTCCTTGGATCTGTAGGATTTATTTTTTCATCAGTTCTAGGGAAGCAGTGAAAAAAGGTGTCAGGCCTTGGGGATAATTTATATGAGTAAACACGTAAGGAGTAGGGTGAGCAAGAGCATGAGAATTAAGGCCATTTATCCAGGCTTTGAGGCTCTGTTTGCCCTCTGGTCCAGCCTGCCCCACAGTCTTTATCTTGCTCCTTTAACCCTCTCCTTGCCCTGCTCCGTGTGGGCCCACGCAGAGCTCCGTGTTGCTGCCCCAGCACCCTCCCGCTCCCCGCGCCTCCCACAGCCCTCATTAAAGGCTGGGTACCAGGGAGCGGGATGTGGTGGTGGCCTCCAGCTGAGGCCTGCTCGCTGATTCTGAAGGGAAGGCACGTTGGCTTCCACCCTCCCTCCTTGCCTTCCCTTCCTTCTCTCGCCCAGCCCGTGTGTGTGTGTGTGTGTGTGTGTGTGTGTGTGTGTGTCCCGTGTGGCCAGCCTGGGGCTGCCTTTCTGCGTTCCCTCTTTCCTCTCCCCTTTTCTTTCCTCCATCCTCTGAAGATGCGCTCTGCACAGCCAAGTGGCACTGGCTAGGATGCTTTACACTTGAGAGATGAAGTAATAACAGGTGGCAAGACCAGAGGCTGCCAGAGCCCAGGATTCCGGTTGCCATGGAAACAGGTCAGCCCTGTGGAGGGATGGGAACTGTCAGCTGTGGAGGGTGGTGGGGGAGCCAGTGAGAGGGGGCGAGGAGAGGCACAGCTTCTCCTGGAGGGCTCTTCTCACTGCCCCCCTGCTCCCCAAGGGCCACACACCCCAACTCGCAGGCCCTGGAAGAAAGAGCTGCTGGGCGGCACGGCTGGGTAGTGGGCATGGAGCATGGTCGCGTGCTTGTGCGCACCAGGCCCTGGCAGGCGGTCTGAGCGTCTGCTCAGGATGTGAAGTCATGCTTTTGTGGATGTGCCATTGGGGGGCGGGTGGCTAAACTTCTGGCTTGCTTCCGATTTCCCTAGGACACTTGGGACGCAGCTTTGGTCTTGGCAGAACCAGATGAGGGGCTGTTGCTGGTGGCCAGACTGTCCTTGCCACTCCTTCTTTTCTTGAGTGGCAGGCATATCGCCGCAGAGATCAGACTGAAAGGGGGAAAGACAGTCCTGTCTAGGTGGTAGTTTTATGGAAGATTTGGGGCCTTGTTTACCAGAGACATGTGGCCTGATTAAAGGGTACACTAATACCTTTCCAGAATGACTGCTCACCCTTTACTGAGTGTGGTGGTGGGACTGTTTGGGGCTTGGCTTTTCCTTTCTCTTGGTTTGATTTGAATGCTCCCTCCCATCTTCTGTTTATTTATTTGTGTGCATGTGTGTGTGTGCGTGTGTGTGTATGTGTGTGTGTTTCTTCATGAACTTTGTTCTTGATTTCCATTTCCCCCCACCTTTGAACTTTGTAGAGTTATCTCCCCCGGGTAAATTCCTAAACTCTTAAGGCTCACTTTATTTTCTCGGCAGCTTCCTTGTATCTCTTATATGATCTCAGCCCATGAACATTAATCAACAGAAAACCAAATCCATCATTATGGACGCTGCCATCGAGATACCACTCAGGTCTTTGCCCTCCTGTTGTCTTATTCTATAAAGTGGGACTCCATTTCCCTCTCTGTTTAAATCCCTCTTGCAAGGTCTGTGTGAGCTTCCTATTTATAGTAAAATCCTTTTTATAATGATCTCATACATGGTATCAGGAAATTGCTCATGGCTGGGTCAGGCCATAGGCCAGTATAGCTGTGGTGTAAGCTTTACTTAAAAAATAAATTCCTTCCAGAGCCTCTGGAATTCTCTGGAGAAGTGTTTTCACAGAGTATGTGACAATAAACAGGATCACCCAGTATGGATTACTGTGGTAGGGACATGAAATTTAAGTTCAAAGGGAATTTCTGTTTTTATCAGGCCAATCTCAATCATCTTTATCCCTTTGGGCTTCCTAAATGACGTATTGGGTGAATCAAGCTGACTCTAAAGAGATTTATGAAATATTTTATATGCAAGGTATGGCCAGGAAGTGTTTGCCTCTGGACTTTCCAGGAGGCAGATAGTCTATGGGGACATAGAAAACCCAAAGGTGAAGCCAGCCCCATAATCTCTTTGGGTTTCGGTTACGTCATCTTCAAATAATCCCCACTTCACAATGTTTTTGTGAGAATCAGTGAAACAACATATGTAAAGCATCCAGTGGAAGGTCTGTCACAGTTTTGTAGTGTAATAAATGTCTGTTTCTTTTTCTTTTCAAGAAACCGTTGAATAAGAGGGAGGCTGTCTGGGTAGGAGCAACCTGGACAATCAATTGTAGTCTTGTTCTTTCTTATATATTTGTGTACAAGATGATGTTTGTCCTACTGTAGTAGGGGTGCAGCGTTATTTTTCCAGCAACCCAGTGCCCTCAGCCACCCACTCTTGTTTACTCTGGGAGCTAGACATGACACCAGGCCAGATGACTGACCAATCCATTTGGACATGGACCAGCACTTCTCTCTGAGGACTTGGGAAATAAACCATGTAGTGAATGATATTCAGAGTGACTCTACCACAGGGAAAGCAAACACAGTGTTCTGTCCCCACTAGGAGGGATGTCCCAGGGGTGTCACTGGGCTGTCTACTCACATCTCTGCCATCCTTTCTAAGCCATTCATCCTCTGCATTGTGGTTAACCATTTCCTGCATGCAGGGCATTCAGGTATTCCAGTGATGAGTTAGACATGGTGCCCAACCTGAAGGAGGAGATCACTTAGTACAGGGAGCTGAGGCAGGTATACACGGGTATAAACAAGAAAAGGGTCATAAAAGTGATGTCAACAGAGTGCCCTCCCCAAGGCCTGACTGGTCTTTCTGGCTGGGGAATTGGGAGAGCTCTATGGGAAAACTCTCACCCTGAAACCAATCCTAAATGCCAAAAAGTATAAGAGAACCAGATGCAGAAGCTTCTGATTAGTCTATCCCACACCATTTGACCAAGATGAAAGGAAGCTCTGAGTTCACTATTATGAGAAGAGTGTAGGATTTTGCCAAAAATGAAGCATAACTCTTCACTGTCACTTTCTCTGCTGGGTCATTGCTAGACTAAAATGATACCCTTCCCCTCTCCCCAGCAATGACATGTCACAGCTCCACACAGCAGGGCCTACAACTGGGGTCTTAGCACCTTCTTCACCCCCTTGGTCAGGCCCTTTGTATGGCCAGCAACCAATACAAATATATGTGGGGATCCTGCACTGATTCTGTCTTCTCAGAAACTTCTCTTCATTAGATGAATTAAATTCTGTTCCTTTGGTCTTTTTACACAGGACCAATTTCTCTATCACTACCTGCTTTGCCCTACTAGATAATTTCTGAATTTTTAACTTCTTGCAGTATTGGAGTCCCTGATTCAATGAGGGCATTCTACCAACGATCTCTTGGTGGGAAAGACTGTAAAGAATTACCTGGGAGTTCTTATACTCTATTCTACTTCATCCTCATAAATCACAAGGCATACACTGTGTTGGAGAAAACCAGATTCTTTGGTTGCTTAAAGATTTTGTGAAAGGAGAGAAAATCTGACATAATAGGAAGTCCCTAAAAGAACAGGGGAGACAGATGGTGAGGCTGGGGCTCCTGAGACTTTTAGTGGGATGATACACGTGGACGTCTTTGATCGCTTTTCATGTGGGAAGCTACTTGAGTTGTGATTGGCATCTCCATATTTTCTTTCTAGTTCCTATCGCTTTGGTTTACACTCAGCCCCGAAATTTCACATACCCCACTTCTTCCTATTCACTTTTTGATTGATCTCTAGGATAATCTCTAAATAAGAAAACCCTGAGTTTATTTGCTTCATAGAAATGCTTTGATTTTCTTTTAAGATTTTTTAATTTAATTTAATTTTATTTATTTGACAGAGAGAGAGATAGCGAGAGCAGGAACACAAGCAGGGGGAGTGGGAGAGGGAGAAGCAGGCTTCCTGCCGAGCAGGGAGCCCGATGTGGGACTCGATCCCAGGACCCTGGGATCATGACCCAAGCCGAAGGCAGACGCTTAACGACTGAGCCACCCAGGCACCCCATGCTTTGATTTTCTTTATTTTTCTTTCTTTATTTTTTTAAAGATTTTATTTATTTATTTGAGACAGAGAGAATGAGAGACAGAGAGCATGAGAGGGAGGAGGGTCAGAGGGAGAAGCAGACTCCCTGCCGAGCAGGGAGCCCGATGCGGGACTCGATCCCGGGACTCCAGGATCATGACCTGAGCCAAAGGCAGTCGCTTAACCAACTGAGCCACCCAGGTGCCCCATGCTTTGATTTTCTTAAGAGAGTTCTAGAAATGTTGAAGATGGCAAGTGAGAGAGAAGGATGAAAGGAGCTTTCCACTGGATTTGGGCAACTAAAATTTTAGAGAACAATTTTTGCAGGCGTACTGATTTTGGAGATTATTTGCAAAACCGTTCTTTATGACCTTTGATGTCTTTGAGATGCAGTGGGTGATGAAGAAAAAACCCACACTCAAGAGGCCACAGGGTGTGGTCAGCTCCTCCGTCTGCCCCCAACAGCCAACACCTTTTTTGCAGGGAATTATCTGCCTCCCTGAAGATGAAAATCAATGATTTAGAAACTGATTAAACAATCCAAATAGCAACTGATAAATGGATTAACTCTCTATAATGTAATTCTGCGAGCTTTTGTCTTCTGCCTTCCCCAGGTAAGTTTTTCTATTCCTGGAGGCAAAGCAGAGGCATGGAGGAAGTGAAGGCCAGAGGGAATCATATTAAAGTGGGTGAATCCGTTTATCACTTACTGTCTGGATGGTATTTCTGCTCACATATCTGCTTCCTTTTACAGATTTGTACCCTACGGGACCCTGATTAATGTTAGCCAGTAAATAATGAAAGATAGCAGCAGACATTGGGTATAGCGAGGAGGAAGATACCCCCGTGGTTTGGGCTGATCCCATAAACAGACAGACTTTTCTTCTTAGTTGCAAACAGGGAGTATTCATGTGACAAAGAAATCTCCACAATAGGGATCGAAAAGCAAGAGAATGGAGGCATTTCTCCCCATGCAAAGAAACCTGTCCAAGCTTTTTCAGCCAGCCCCTAGGAACTGAGGATGATTTCAGTGCTTGAGAATATGTGCCGTTCTCACAAGCTTTGTTTTTAAGATCATGTCCCAAGATTTTTCTTTGCCTTTGGATAAGGACCTTTGGCAGGGGTGGCTTACACAGGTCTTAAGCCTTAAGGCACACTCACAAACTCACCATTCAACTTATCTTTGGCATGAGGCTGAGCTGAGTGCTCAGGTCTGATTCTAGGCCCTTGAGGTCTGCTGATTAACTAGTCCTGGATTCTCTCCATACATGCAAGTCTGACTTTAGGGAGATGAGGCTGAACAAGAGTGGACACTTGTGTACCTACCAAGATGTTCATCAGAGTCCCCAGAAACATCTTCAGTGTCCTTCCTGGGAATGACTATTATCAGTTCTTCTTTGTTTTCATTTTCAGGGACAGAAGGAATATCTCCCAAACAAGAGCATCTTTCCCAGGGGAAAGGCCTAGGCTTTGCCCATTCTCTCTCCCTCTCATCCCACCACTGGTTATGGTTACTACCTGCTGTTTAAAGCCTAAGCTCCAAGAGTTGGTTGTTCAGGGATGAGAGAAGTTTACTTGACTAGTAGGCCTTCTGGATGCTTTGCTCATCCAGGGAATGCAATCCGAGGAGCAAGGTAGTTTTTGTAAAAACACCGAGATGGGTTTTGCAAATATTGCCGAAATTAAACTAAACTCTGGATGGCTTGCAAGAGATTAGAACTATTGAGCTGAAGAGGATCAAAAAGAAAACTTAGACCAATTTAACAACTTGGTTGTAATGAAACCTCGCATTCTAGACTTGATATTCTTTCTAAAACAGATTCTGCCACTCTGTGGGAGATAAAGGGCCAGTAGAAACTCATGTCAGCCTAAAATCAGATTTTTTTTTTTTTTTTTAATGTTTCCATAGCCCAGAAAGGACCGGATGGGACAGTCATTCCCAACAACTACTGTGACTTCTGCTTGGGGGGCTCTAATATGAACAAGAAGAGTGGGCGGCCTGAAGAGCTGGTATCCTGTGCAGACTGTGGACGATCTGGTGAGTGTGGCCCCTTCTTGCATCTGTGCCCATAGACCAGGAGCTGTTCCACTTGCATCCCTCCACCATCTTGTGTGGGGGCTGGAGGGTGGAGTGGAGAAGACATGGTGGTGATTTTGGGTGGAGAGGAGTTTTCAAGTCATTTTGATATTTTTCTTCTTTGAGTCTTAAGAATGAAAAGTTGTGCCCTGGGCTATAGGAAGAGGGGAAAGGAGCTTCTGGCTTATGTCTGGCCTCTCCACGAGGTGGATATTTCTTTGTGTGTATCGTGGTGGACAACAGTGAGCTAGTATCTAAGAAACACCTGGAGACACAAGCAACATGCTTCCTTGTATCAGATGGTGCGCACCTAGCAAAGAGATGTGTGTGTTCTCTGGAAGTGCCCAGGGCATCCTGGAAGAGTATGGAAACATGAGTGTAAGGAGAACAGCCACATCTTGAGCTGTGGGAGTCTGAGGCCCCCGGGGCTCATGGGCAACTGCATAAAGACCACCTTCATTGGCCACTCATCCCATTTTCCCATATAAAACAGACAAAAGAGACCCTGATAGATCAAGGGGGCCAAAAGGCGGGTGTTCTCAGGGCTGATCTGGAGTCGACTTGGCGTGTTTTAAAATTTTCATCTTTGACCTCTCCAAAGACTAAAATGACAGAAACAGATTTGGGTCTTGTTCTCTCATTCTTAAACTGAGTTCAGGCCTTCAAGTTTTGTTCAAGATGTTTCATTTTGCAATTCTAACCAAGCCATTATCTTTGGCTAGTCGTGGTTGGTTGGTGAGACCTATTTTTCCTATTGTTTGATGTGCTAGTGAAGCCAAAGCACAAGGCAGGGAGGAGAAATGATCTCAGCTTCATCTTCAGTCCAGCCCAGTGCTGACTAGTGGGTGAGATGCTGTTCAGCTGGGTGGTTGCTGTAACAGTGAGAAGCCATTGCTCCTTCCCATATTTCTCCCCACGGTCTTTTCTGCTCTGAGGCCCAGGAGTTTACCCGCACCTGAGTTTACTGTAACAACTCAGTTCTTCCCTTGCTTTGCTTGTAAACCTGAACTTCAGTCTTTTTATATTTGTTTTTGGGCTTGTTTAGGGTTCCAGACTGACTTGAGTAGCAAATCAGTAATTGGAAAAGGACCGTGGTCTCTAGTGCACATACCCTCAGCAGTGAGCTCTTAAGGACCTGACTGGGTGGCCCGTCCATGTTCATTTGTTTTCCAAACAGGATACCTAATGTTGAACTCTTTACTCTGCTGGTGCTAGCTTAGAGGAGAGGGCTCACGTGACAGTGTACTCGGGGTTTTAAATACTTAAAAGAAAATGAATAGTTTTAGAAATAATTAAAGAAGATGAAACAAGTGAAATTCAACTCAGTGTTTTTTAAAAGCAAACGATCAGACAAAATCTCTATTGCCAGAAGCAAAGTCACCTGGCGGAGTGATATTCTAGGCAGAATGTGATGGACTATTATGGGTTTGGGGTGCAGTAGAGAGGGCAGCTTCAGAATGCTCACTGCAAGCTGCTTGACTCTTCTCCTTTTCTTCCCTACAAACGATGGGGTACTTGGATCTGTTCCACGGGGGACCAGACGTGGGCACTTCGTATTGTCTGTCCAAAGCCTCTCTCCTCCCAGCCTTTATTCAGCATTCCTCCCCGCCCCCCCACCCCAGGATCTGTCTGCTATGTGACTCAGGGGCTATTTGATACCAGCCTAGGTGTTCTCATTGCATTTGCCAATTTTGGTGGATGATTTAGTCAAGGTCTGACTCTGATGCTCCTGAAATAGTCACTACCTTGGGAATAAACAGGTGGCATTAGCCCATGAGACATGCTTGTGAAGGCAGGTGGGTGAATACTTCTCTAGGGCCTCCTTGGAGTCCTTCCAAGGAAGAGTGTGAAGCTCAGAAAAACCGTCTTTCCCTTCCCATCTTCCCTTCTACCTCTGTTTCCTGGGGAGAAAATGAGATTCCTGAAATTGACACCATAAGTGAAACATTGTGACCTCATTTGGGGGCGGTCCTGGGGCCCATTTACAGTGTGAATAAGTTTAAACCTGAGTTTTCTGGATTTCAGGATACTGTATTTTATTAGGCTTTGAAACCCCTATTTCCTGCTTTTTTAGTGCTCTGAGTTAGTTTGACAACTCTGGACTTTCTGGAGTAACTAAGACCGGGGCGTGTTTAGTGGCTGGAGTGTGTGTGTGTGTGTGCACGCGCATGTAGGCGGGTGCAGATCATCGGAATTTCCTCCAGTCGTTAAAGAAAACAAAAGACTCTTCTGTGGCCTACCGCTTATCAGACTTTCCAACTTCTCGCTTTCAGTGCAAATGAACTACGTGGTGTAAGGGCAGAATTGAAAGGGTGCCATAAGAATGGGACTAGAAATGGGTAAAAATAAAAATAAAATGGATGGAGGCTTAACCACCTTGAATGGGTTATCTGACAGTAATACTTTTGTAAAGCTGACTGTCAAAGTGAAGGACAGTGTTCAAAGAAACACCAACCGAAAACACCAAAGAAATACCAACCAGGCTTAAAAACCACCAAGGCAACTCGTTGTCTGGGGCGGGCTTGAGCGGGCGTGCATGCGTATGCGTGCAGACAGAAGACGGGAAAGAAAGACCACGGTTGAATCTGTCGCTGTCAGAGCTGTGGACGTATGCATTATGGTAGAGATGATGCCTTTCTGGGGAGGGAGGAATCCTTTTCCCTGGAAATGTTGGCTTTGTCCCGTTACCCTGAATCCCTGTCACCAGGTGATGCACCCAGCTAATCCCTTTTGGTGTGAAATGGTTTTTGGTCTTGCTATTAAGAGTAACATTGTAAGAATGTAATAAGAATATTAATAGTGCTGTCTGTTGCTTAACCCATGTGCTGATATATTCATCATACATGTCAGCTCATTTGGGAGGAGAAGGCAGGAAGGAGGAGGCAGCGGCCGCAGCACGCACCACGGAGGACTTATTCGGTTCCACGTCAGAAAGTGACACGTCAACTTTCCACGGCTTTGATGAGGACGATTTGGAAGAGCCTCGCTCCTGCCGAGGACGCCGCAGTGGCCGGGGTTCACCCACAGCAGATAAAAAGGGCAGTTGCTAAACCCACGGAACAGACTCTCTGGGCGACTAACCGTCACCCTCTGACTTTGGTCATTATTCTGGGTCTGATATATATTTTTTTTAAATGAAAGTCAACTTTAGGTTTTCCCTTCATCCTTGCTTTTTCCTCTCTCCTTCCACACGCATCCTCTCCCCCCGCCCCCCATTTTGGGTATGTACAACAGAAGCACAAACTACTGAAACAAAGCAGAACAAAAGAGCAGGATAACAGTCCTTCAGAGAGATGGCATTGTGACGTACTGTTTATTTTCCGTAGAAATGGGAAGTTAGGCGGATTGTCTCTCTTTGGGGGGTGGGGTGGGGATCTTTTTGACATGAGCAGAGTCGATTTCCTCAGTTTTCCTATTTATTGGCAAAATGAAGAGAGGAGGAACATTGGGTTTGGAAACAACGAATAACATTAAGAATGATTATTTATGTATTCTAGCTATTATTAGAAATGGACCTTTTTTTTTGAGAGAGAGAGAGAGAGAGAGAGAAGGCAAATCAAAGCAATTGAAGTGATATCTTGCTTGGGAGAGAGCCCCTGGGGGAGGGATTGATTCAAGGACACCTAGTCGGGAGGATTTCCTCGCTGGGAGATGATGGTGCTTTCTGTACCCCACGGAGTGTGTGACTCCCTACGGCAGGCCCCCTCCCCATTTCTGCCCCCTGACCTTTCCATCTTCCTCCCTGCTTGCGAGAAAATGTCAGCAGCTCCTGGGAAGTCTGGGCCTCACGTGTGGCCTCCCTCCAGTGCCTGGGCCCTGACTCCAGCACCTCCCAGGCTCCTGCCCTCCACCAGCATAGCTGTTGTGGTGTAGTCGCTGGGCTTCTCCTCACTTTCCTCCTGGCGAAGAGCAATTTCCGAATGCAGGAATGGAATATAAACAGAAAGTCATGGACTCAGCAGTGACAAAGCAAGCCGAGGCCGCGCTCATGGAAGGAAGAATGATACCTCACAGTATATGTCCCTCTCCCCTGGCCCCTGTTGACAAACATAAATTCCCGTTGGATGATCAAGTCTCCCGTGTTTCTTCTTCCATTTTTTTTTTATAGTGCCCTCCAGGCACTTTGTTTTATGTTTCCAATAGCACCTCCTGAAATAAACCAAAGCGACACTTGCTCAAGGTCCCTGGGCGATGGAGAAGACCATCCACCTTGTTGGCAGTCCCAAGAATGAACAGCTGTGCAGTCCTAGTCAAAAGGTATGTGTTGGCTGGCCTGTCTTACAGGGAGGGCAAAACCATCATAGTTGTTTTTTGTTGTTGTTGTTTTTTGTTTGTTTGTTTGTTTTTTCTTTCTTTCTTTCCTGTTCCTCCCCCGGCTTGTCTTTTGTTTTCCTGCGTTCACACCACCTTATTAGTGTGGGCCTGGCTACCGGCGTGGAGTGTCTTCCCTCCAGCCCTCTGCTTTCTGCGTGTGCATGCTTAGCCACGTGGGCCTGGGCCTAGTGTGGCAACCGAGGCTTGCTTGGACTATGGGAGGGACCCTGTGCAGAGAATGGTGGGCTTCTGGCTTCTGGCTTCAGCCATAAGAGAAAATGGCTGGGGCAGTGCTTGGCTCACTCTGCCTCCCTTGGCTGCATCTGGTGGGTGGAGTCCAGGGGTCTGAGGTCGGAGCTGGCTACTGTACTTGGGTGGAAGGAGAGAGTTCAGCCACATGGGGTCTGCATGTCTAGGGTGGTATTCCTTGCTCCACGGACCAACTTAATAGCCAAGGGGATGAGTCCAAATTAAAGAGGATCTCTGATTAGGAAAACACTCAACTGCACTGATCTGAAGATTCTAAACTTCCACTAAGTGTGGTCAGGGTCTCCGGCCGCCATGAGAGCACAGGTCCAGAGACATGGGCGCTGCCATTTGGCTCGGGTTGGGAGAAGCAAGTAGCCACCCAGGCAACAGGCCGCTTGTTAAGTGCCTGGGAAGATCTACTTTGACAATCCGGGCTTTGCAAATCTCCATGAATGAGACCTCTCATTAAAATAACAAACCCACCAAACAAAAGCAAAGACTAAGGAAAGAAACCCACAAATGGACTCTTTGTGCTTCCCTGGTAGCCTGAGACAGAAAGAACTTCTACTTTTCTCCTGCTTGAAATGTGTAAGTGCTGGCCTGGGCATTTGCTGTCAGTTGTGAGAGAATGAAAGGAACAACCTCACCCACTTTGGGGATGTTCTGCCTAATCTGTATGTGGCCCTGCTCCTAGCAAATATGGAATAAACCTCCCATGTTGTAATATTCCTGCATGCTCACCTGTGTGAAAAAGCCCATATGGTCAGCTGCAGTTGATTTCTGCTAAGGGGGTATGACCTGCTCTTGCTGTCATTCTCCTTATCATCTGTTCTGTTGCTTTGACTTAGATGTTGGATTCCTAGCATTGCGACTTGCTCTCACTGATGAAGTGTGAGCTTCTATGTTAATAAAAATATGTCTAACCAATCTATATGATCTTTTAAAATCTGTGTAGTTGTTTGTAGTCCTAACATTTTCAATGACAGCTTGCCTTTGAACTTGAAATTTAAAAAAAAAAAATCTACTTAATTTGAATTATAAAAAGCCACCTAATTTCAGAGTCTAGCTTGGGATTCTGAAGGAGAACCAAAATGAAGACCTGTCTAAACAAGGCAATCTCCCATGGAAAGATTTATCCGAGGGTGGCTAAATGCTTCTCTATTTTAATTTTACGAGCAGAGCTGGATCTTCAGTTTCTCCTTTTGGGGGTAGTAGATGTCCTCATCTTTCTCAGTTGGTGTAGCCAACCGAGCATAGTAATGTATCCTAGCATGGCCTGAGCACCTTGTCTCACTTTGCTTATAGCATCTGTCAGATGTTACATCCTTTAAAAAAACAAAAAGGAACTGGAGGGGACTTCGAAGATGATCAAGTTCAAATTTTCCACTTTTCTGTTGAGAAAGATCAATCCAGAGAGGTTGAGTGAGGTTTGAGGGAGTGGAATGAACGTAGCTTTGAAGACAAATGTCTTAAGGTGAAGGAAGGAAACTCAGAGGAGGCGCAGGAGAGGAAGCTGGCTGTCTTGGGTTTCCAGATGCCTGCATGGTTGATGTTATACCTCTATCCCCCTTTCTCCATATAACAACTGCCAACATTTATGTGCCAGGCATTGTTCTGAGTGCTTTCCCTAGGACAGTTCATTTAATGTACCTAAGGCCTCACAGTTAATAAGGAGCCAGTTTTTGATCCCTGGCAACCTGACTCCAGGACTTGTATTCCTTTATTATTGTTCTGTGCTGCAACTTGCATGGTCCTGTATATGGAATATAGGAATATATTAAATACATATATATTAAAAAATTTTTATTTATAATTTTTAAAAGTTTCGATATCATTAGTTTATTATAAAAGAGAGACATGGAAATTCTTTACATGATGTAAGCTTTCAGAATTTCAGTGGAATGGGCAGCTTCCTGTGATGCCATTTCAGTAGTGATTTTTTTCAATCTACGTACTTCCCGACAATGTCACCCATCGTCTCTAAATAAAAAGTAATCCTTGTCATCTAGAACTACTTTGGCGCCTCTGTATTCTGGGAGAAGAACTTTATTTCCAGCTTTCATGCTAACTGGTTGAATCTCTCCACCCTTTCCTTTAGAGCCCAATCCAGCAAGCTAATATAGTTGCTTGCAATACTTTTCCTTGAGATTTTCCTGGAATCATAATGCCTCTTTTGGTTATGGTTTCGGCTGCACTTCTTTCAACTAATACTCCTTTTCCAACTAATACTTGGTCAAAGAGGGGAAGATATAGATAGGTAGGTAGGTAGATAGATATCCCTTGCTTTTTCTCAGGTCCAATCAAAGAAAGGGGTATTGTAATGAATATAGCTTTAAAAGATAATCTTATTAAAAGCAAATTTAAAACTGAAGAGTAAACAACTAGATCCCCAAAAAGACAATTCCGATTAAAATTCTGTGCAGAATATTGCAGAGAGCTCATCTTCTAAACCATCATTTCTAGACATTCCCTACTGACTGACACCTATTAGGAATGAAGTCTTTTTTGTGTGTGTGTGTGACCTCCGGAGTTGCAAGAGCTGCGCCTGCAGTCAACACATCTATCATTTTGTTGCTGCTCTTGTTAAATAAGTATCACTACTCAAATTCAATATAAAAGAAATTAGAGTCATCAAGATGATCATCAATGATCTGACTAGTATCCTTTGTCCTCAGCTCAGGAAAGCACCACCCAAAATGCTTTAGACATGTCACCAAATTTTCTGAGTCTTAGCCCAAAGATAGGGGAACCAAAGATACAGAACTTTCTAAATTTGTTACAAACTTCCAATCCCCTGGGGAGAACTGTTGATGTAAAAGTGATGACTGTTGTTGTCTATCTGATGTTTTTTTTCCCCACCTAGAACAATCTAATCCTTGATTTCTGTTATTGAGACTGTAGAGATCAGGTCCTGCAATCTGTAACACTGGGAGTGAGAAATATGCATTTAATTTTTTAAAGGTACTTTAAAGTCAGTAATGCAATTTGCTACTGGTATTTTAGAGAGAAGGATTTAATAAAAATATGATGTTCACATCAATTGTACCCCTTCAAACCTTCCTGCTTACTTTGTATCTCTCTATGCACCTAATGGGCTGCAGCCTGATATTGCCTTTAGATAGCACTTGAGGGAACACAAGATCATTACTCCGGGAGAGAACTAAAAGCTGTTTGGAGGTACTCACTTCATGGTGGAATAAAATTAATTAATATTATCCCAATATGCCTCCCGTTACATCTGATGAATATGATCTTAAACTTGTACTTACAGTTTGAGCAGCCTCACCAGGCTCAGTAAGTGGTATTTGGGTCTTCTAATAATCTTTCCCCAGTCTATACGGACTTCTCCATAGATCATATTTTGAGATTTACTGAGAAAATGCGTAAAGCTTTTGAGGTCTTTCATTCAAGACCTCATTGGATTGAGAGGAGGTATTTGATGCTACAAAAACAAAATAAAACAAAACAAATTCACATTAGATTCCTGCTGAGAAATAGCAATGTTGAAGTCCTTGTGAACTTTCCCAAGGAACTAAGGTTGAGCTTCTTACATGGGCAATGTTTTGGTGGTGATATTGGGGTGGGGGTGAGGGTGGGAGGGTGAGGTGGCAGCGAGTGAACACTTCACATGCCCAAGTGCTTCTAACACTGAAGAATTGAATTATATGATACTGTTTTGCTCAATAAAAGTGATTTCTGACCATTTTCTCAAAATAACAGTACCAGAAAAACCATTCTGCTTGATTGATTTACAAAATAGCTGAGAATGATGGAAGAACACTGTCAGAACTGAATTATTAGCTAAAAAGCATTGGCAGTTAGGTTTTCAAAGTATCTCCATACTGGCCCTCAACCAATGACTAAGGCTTAAAAATTGTTAATTTTGAAATAATTTCAGATTTACAAGAAACTCACACAAATAATACAAAGAATTCCTATGTACTCTTTACTTAGATTCTTCAAATAATCTCAATAAAATGATCACGATCAGGAAATTAATATTGATGCAATACTTCCCAGTCTATAGACCTTATTCATATTGTGCCAGGAGTCTCACTAATTATGTCCTTTTTCTGGTCCAGGATTCATCTAGGATCACATGTTGTATTTAGTTGTCATGTCCTCTTAAAGCCTTTTAATCTGGAGTAGTTAGTTCCATAGTCTGTCTTTGTCTTTCATACTTTGATGCTAGTCAATTCCTAGGAAGCCCTTCTCTTTGGGTTTGTGTACTGTTTCCTAAGGGCTACAGTCAGGTTATGAATTTGGGTAAGAGTACCATAGAAATGATGTTGCACCCTTCCTCAGGGCCTCATATCTGGGGGCACATGATTGATTTATCCCATGATTGGTGACTCAGACATTTGTCCTTTCAGCTTAGGTTCAGGCTAGTATGTTTATACACATTTTCATTCATATATGCCTTTATTTATTTGGTGACTAGAGGCTGAATAACAGCGGTATGCTTATGGCTGCTCAGCCCTGTGAAGAATAGGATGAAGTTAAAGATGGGACCAATGGATTTGGTGTCCACTGGATTTTTGGCAATCTAGTTGGGCAGACCAGATATTCACAAGTAGTTAAAAATGTGTGAGAGCATCATGGGGTAGTATGTGATTATTTTTGCTGGGCATCACAGTAGTCAGGGAGATTTGCTTGGAGGAAGCCATCCAGATCAACTAAGAGCTCTAGATGGGCTATTGCTATTTAATCTGTAGGCAAGAATGTCTGTTGTCAGAGAGGATGGAGATGGAGCTAACAAAAGGCAGAGCTGGAGATCACAACCTGAACCATGTAAAATGGCAAAATCACAGGTGAAAAACATGCTAAAGTATTGTGCTGTCGTGTTTTGTTCATGCCATTAGTTTGGTGCTTAACATAACATGACTGTAGTCTTTCTCATGCAGCAGATGGTGTGTTCCTTGAGGGCAAAGATGATGTCATTCATGTCCCTTGGACAGTGCCTGACACCATTGTGCCATAATTATTTGTTGAAAAAAACTGAGAACTGAGCAATGTTTCTGAGCTAATTAGTGGAAGGATTTAGTGTCTCATTCCATACATGGTGGATGCTCAATAAATACTGTGGACCGAGAGGTTGGAGAGCATCCATTGGTCAAATCAGAGGGGGGCTGGTTCTCCAGGAGCCAGTGAAGTAGTGATGGGGGGTCAGGAGGGAGAATGAGGGTGTGAGGAGAGGGGTAAGGGGAAAGTTGAAGATGTGTGGAGGGATGGAAAGGTAGCCTCCTTGAAGGGGACTGAAAGCAGAAGACTGAGAGGCAGTGGGACATTTTCAATAGCCTGCCTTTGGCCCAACCAGAGGAAATGAAGGAGGAAATGGATGTTAGGAGCACAAGTTTGGGAACCAACCAGCTATTTTCTAGGTGGCTTAAGTGGGGCAAAAGAAGAATGTGTATGTGTGTGTGTGTGTGTGTGTATTGGGGGGGTCAAGGAGGGAAATTTGAAGAGATTGAAAGGGCATCAGGGTATGGTTATGAGAGATTCACTAAAAGTAGTAGATGATATCTGACTGGAGGGGTTGGGGGCACTGGGGGAGGCACAGAAAGACTCCCGGAACGGAGTGAAAATTTGGGTGCCCGATAAGGGAACACTTGGCAAGCACCTGTGGGAGGTCTGAATGCCAACTAGTTTTATCAGTAGAGTGAAGGGGCTGGAAGCAGGAGGCACAGTGAAGAGATGAGCGCTCGGGAAGAGGACCAGAGTCTGGGAAGGGGCACCAGGAAAGCAGATCTGAGAGGTCAGACTGGGAGGGGGTAAGATGGGAGGGAGGGGAAGGAAATAGGAGCAGATGGAGGGGGAGGGCTTGGTGGTGGGTAGAGGTGAGGCTCTTCTCAGCCTCCCTTTGAAAACATTAAGTAGACAGATAGAGTCTTAGTTTTGGGAGCATCTATACCAGTCTTGTATCCCTGAACAGTGAGTAATGCCTTGGGTATTAGAAAGAAAGATGGAGGATGGGGGTATTCAACTGAGCCACTCATTTGGTTTTGAACTTTGGTCCCTGCTGCCTTGGCCATTTTCAAGTTGGGCCCCTCTTTCCTTTCCTCCCTCCCTCACCACCCAGCCCAACATGACCTGGGCACTGTTTAGGGGTACCCAGCTCTGCACTCTGCTTCTGGGGTGAAATGTGATAGTACTTGGTTGTATTGCTTTCTCCTTTGTTCAGAATACTCCATTCCAAAGACTGAAATAACTTAGCAGATTTCATTTCGGCTAGCAGTAAAATCCACTCCTGGTTGGTACTTATCCTGGCTAAAAGACCTGTGAGGATTGAACTGCCACCAGGTTCCAAGGCTGACAGTTGGGATCACTGGGCTAGTTCAGGACTCGAATGAATCTTGGGCTTGGTTCTCTCCCTCCCTAATTCTGACAGCCTGAAATCACTTGGGGTTGGGGGGCAAGGGTGTGTGCATGAAGCCTCAGACCCCAATGGGGTATCCGTTGGGGTTTTTGTAATTGCCACTGGTCCTACAACCCAGAACTACGCATTTCCACTTAGGTGACAGGTAGACAGATTGCATCGTAATGGTCCTTCTGGGGTATTTTAACAGCAGAAGGATGCAGCTTCCAAGTAGAGGAGAAAGAACAATAGATTTTGCCAGCACCCAGTTTTGCCTACTCCACCACCTAGGGACTGAAACTGCAGCCGCGTCCTCACTGTTTCTTGTGTCACCTGGTTGCCCAGGCGCAGCTGACCTTCCCGATTGCTGGCTGATCTCGTGCTGCTGGTGCTCACGGCACAGGAGACACCGGCCTGGCTCTCCTTGCACATGGCCGTGGTCTCATTAGCATGGCCATAGGTAGTACGTTCTCTTCCTTCCTTCCTTTGTTTTTCTTTTCAATTCATTTCATTTCCACCACCCCCTTAATTTTAATCTTTCCTTTTTTAGGTAGTTGTCCTGTACTGTTGTTTTTGTTTTATCTTTCGTTGCCTTTCCCTCTGCAGTCAACTCTATGACCTGGGGACTCCGGCATCCTCCAAGCAAGCCATTTCGAAGAAGGTGACAAGAAGCCACGTTGATTTGCGCCTCCTCCTCCTTCTCCTCTTCCTCTTCCCTTGCCTGGCCCCCTCCTGCACGTGTGTTTCAGCCAACACAGGAGCCTGGATTGTGGAAAAGCCTCCAGCACGACTCAGCTCAGCTCAGAGAAGTCTCGGGAATGGCCTAAGTTTGTGCAATAAGAAGATTTTTTTTTTTTTCCTTTTTTAAAATTCTTCATTACATTTTCTTTAAGTGTCTGTGAGAAAATACCCAGGTCAGACTGGAATTGCTCTACAATAGAAATAACTAAACACGAACAAACTGATGGAAAAAAAGAGTTAACTATTTTATTTATTTCAATATTTAAAAGAAAAAAGTGCTGCGTGGCACAGTATTTTTGTTTAAAGTACCTTCTACTTCGAAAGTTAAAAGCAATTTTGTGAAGACACGAAATCAAAAGAGTACTTAATGTAAAATAAAGACTGCATATTAACTCTAAGGAAAAATACCCCACATTTTTAATAAGAAAATAAAGATCAACTCTGCTCTCTCAGGCTTTTAAAAAAGCCATTCATGTATGTGCTTTAGGTATTTTTATTTCTGCGAGTTGGATGTGGTAAGTGAGGAGTGATTGGTTTTTTTTTTTTTCCTTCTTCAAAATTCTATTGAAAGTGTTGGTGATGTTCTATGGTTTTGTGTTAAGATGTGACCGAAATAAATTAGCCACAAAGGCTATCAGCAGTCTCTCCATCCCTGCCCCCCGCCAAAAAAACTCCTTTCCCCACCCCCTCCCCGTAGGCAATCCCTATTTATCTGGATGTCAAGAAGCAGCTCGCCTTCTGGTCGTCATGTCTGATGAGGCCTAGTTCAGAAAGGAATTCCATCTAGTGATTAACCATATCTCTGCAAGGGCAACATTTTCAAACACAGCTTTGTTTAAAATAATGCAGTGAAGAAAGAGCAAAAAAAAAAAAAAAAAAAAGGATGACAAAATATGCATCAGCTGAGATGATGTTCATTTGGTCACCTAACAACTTCCAGAGGATACTTGCAGAGGGAGCCTTCTGCTGAGATGGCTTTAAGGGGCCTAAAGTTCTAGAGTTATCTCCAAGGATGAGGAAGCCCAACCTGAGTGACAGAAGCCTCAAAATCAGTTGCTCGTGGGGGTAAAGGAGAAAGGCTCGTTTTCTAACATGTTCCCTTGTGGCCATGTGGGTGGCAGTGAACGTGATGGCCTAAGAAATGTTAATTCAGCTCTGTGTCTGTGGCCTAGGGACAGAGCTGGGCTGACTGGCCGGGCTACTCCGTTCTATTCCACATCTTCTGCATTTCCATGCTCTTGACCTTCCCTCACTTGCAAGCAGAGTCATCATCATGAACATACAGCCTAACGCCGGATATTCCCGTCAGCGAGTCCTTGAGTGTCAGTGTTACTGAAATGGGTCTGAGCTTGAGAATCTCTCTTGCCTTTGAAAGGGGAGATTGGGTGGCACAGAATTCCTGCTAGCCCCTTCAGCTTTCTCATTCAAGGCCAGTCCCGGGAGGAGCTCACCGAGGGTGTCTTTGTATCCTGTAGCCCTTTTCGGTGACATTTTCTGATAGAAAAGGTCCCTTCAAAATGCTAATAATTATAATAATAACCCACTCTCCAACCAACTCCCGCAAGATATAATGTGTAGAATTGTGATAAAGCTTTGCATAATGTAGGGTTTGTATCAAATTTGTGTAAGTTTCTGTTAAATAAAAGCCTGTTTCCAATGCTCCTATAGCATCTCTGTAAATTTTGCTTTACCGACCTCATCCTACTTGAGTTTGACTTTCATACCATCTTGGAAGGATTCTGCCCACTTGCATGCCCAAGCTGTGTTGAACCTTATTGTTTTATTGAGAAGCATGGTGCAGAACAGCGGTTGCCGCTGGCTCGGCTGACGGGTGGTTGGCTTGGGAAGTGAATGGTGCCCAGAGTTGGTGCCAGTACCTGCTCTCTGAGTCCAGAGTTGCTGCCATCCACCCATCATCACCACAGCCATTGTCCCTCTCTCCATGGAGAGCCTCTTTATGTGTCTAGACTTGATACACCTGTCGAATGTTGCCGTTATATCTGTGCCAAGAATAGTTTGGCATAAGAGCGCAAGATTTAGTGTGTGCTTGGAAAAATCTGGGAGGTTAATGTTTCCATTGCCTGAGAGGTGCTCTTGGTATAGTGTCCCCAAGCTGCCAGTTGGTACAGCTGTCAACCCTATGATAGGTTTCTTCTTGTGCATGGAAGTGAATACTCTTCTAGGATGGGCGCTTAGGGCAGGTGGAACCAGACCAGCCTTTCAGGCCACGTCTTGCCCTCTGAGCATTGTCACATTGTGACATTTATTATGGGCTTTTAAGTTCACCTAGCAGTAAAAAGCTCCCCCCACCCATATGCCCTCCTTCTGCTTTTGTTTTTTTATTGTCATAAAATATGCATTACATAAAATTTACCATATTAATGTTCACTGGCATTAAGTACATTCACACTGTTGTACAACGATCACCTCCATCCACCTCCAGAACTTTTTCTTCTTCTCCAGTTGAAACTCTGTGCCTATTAAACAGAACCCCTCATTCTCTCCTCTCCTTAGCCCCTGGCTAGCACTATTCCACTTTCTGTCTCTGTGAATTAGGCTACTCTAGGTATCTCATATAAGTGGAATCCTACAGTATTTGTCCTTTTGTGACTGCCTTATTTTTCTTAGCATAATGTCTTCAAGGTTTGCCTCTCGTAGCAGGTGTCAGAATTTCCTTCCTTAAGGCTGAGTGATAGTCCATTGTATGCATATACCACATTTTATTTATCCATTCATCTGTTGATAGATCCTTGGTGTAAATAGAAGGTTTTGCACATTTATTACATATCACCCACTTCCTATAGTGACTTAAATTTGAGACACTAGACCCCATTCAGAGGTCACCAATGGGGTTAAATATCTTCTTAGGAGGGAAGTGATTGCACCTGAAGTCTTCCTTCTAATTTATGCCCTAGAAAAGGGTACTTTGATTCTAATGGGCAAATATTCTGTATGTAAAGTGTATCTTACCTCATGACTAAGGCTTTCTTTGTAGGTATTGTCTTTGGGCTGCTTTTAGGGATAAGATGTCTAGCATGCAGCTGTAGTGTCAGTATAAATAACTAAGGATTAGAGGGGACCCAGCAGAATCAGTTGTCTTTAATGATGGCCCATGAGGGTAGGGAGGGCCTTTTTCAAATGATAGTGAGTTGCCGGCAAAGCGTGCATGTGCTCTAAGTCTGTAGATGGTCACTAATCAAGAGGGAGGGGAAAAGTATACACGTGAGCCAAAGAATGACAAAGAGAAATATCACTGCAAATATATTTGGAAATATATTAGCTCACGTCAAATGTTAGTTCTGGGGTAAAATTCAGATGCCTACAGAGCAGGTATCTTCAGTGAGTGAAGCAGGACAGGCATGAGAAAATTAACAGTGCCAGGGAGAGGGGGCAGCCCTTGATACTCAGCCTTAGGACATGGGTAGACCCTAGGCAGTGGTAGGGAGTGTATGGAGCCAGACAGCACCCATGCTTTGAATGGGATAGCTGCTACCAGCTCAAGGGATCCTACCTGCAGGCATGGGGACTTAGGGTTCTCAGGTCCCAGGTGTCTCAAGAGGGACCAAAAATTCAGAAATTTTGGTGAGATCTCCCCCAAATGTTGGTAGTAAATTGAAAACACTGAAAATCAGTTTTGTGTGGACTAAACCAAATGTGAGTGTGTACCAGACACCCTTTGATGACTTTGGGACAGCCTTCCCCAAGGGCTCCAGTCTAGGTAAGGTTGAAATTGAGGATGGAATGCCTTGACCAAACTCCTTCACTTTACCTATGGATGTGTCTAATGGTAACCTGACTTAGAATTGTTACGTGCTGGGAATGGGCCCCTGGGTTGGTCTCTGGATGGAGCTAGGTCATTATTAAGCACATTAGGGATTCAGAATGAAATTCTAGTGGAAGATATTACCCTATCCAGTCCCCCTCTCTCTGCATATAAATGAAAGAGTTTCTCTTTGAAACCCTGGGTATGGCTATACAGTTTAAAGATATATATATATTTATTTATTTCAGAGAGAGAGAACATGCAAGCATGGGGGGGTGCAGAGGGAGAAGTAGAACCCCACTGAGCAGGGAGCCCGATGTGGGGCTCGATTCCAGGGTCCTGGGATCATGATCTGAGCTGAAGGCAGATGCTTAACTGACTGAGCCACCCAGGTGCCCCAAAAATATGCTTTTTATTTTTATCTTTATTTCACTTTATTCTTATTGCTGACCAGTCATCTGTTATATCACCTTCCTTTTACCCTTCTTTTCTAAGATTTCCAAATTACTCCATGTGACCAGAACTCAATTGAAGTTTTATGTATCCCCAAAAGAGCAAATTTAGAACTTGTTTTGATTAAAAGAAATATATATATATTTTAAAGTACATTAAAAAAGTATATATATAAAAGTATATTTTTACATATATATTAAAAAAGTATATGTGTGTGTGTATGTGTGTATATATATATATATATATATTTATTTATTTTTTGGAGAGAGAGAGTGAGGGACAGAGGGAGAGGGAGAGAGAGAATCTTAAGCAGGCTCCATGCCCAGTGCATAGCTTGACATGGGACTTGATCTTATGACCCTGAGATCATGACCTTGAGGCAAAATCAAGAGTTGGACACTTAACGGACCGAGCCACTCAGGCGCCCCTAAAGAAATATATATTTTACAAAGTGTTCTCTGAAATGAGATGCATAGAAGATATAAAATACTGAAAAGAAATTTAAATAAAAATTCAGGAGGAATATACATATTTTTATTATATATTTTTATATAAATATATTTTAAAGGTTTTATTTATTTGAGAGAGAGAGAGAGCATGGGGAGGGGCAGAGAGGGAGGGAGAGGGACAAGCAGACTGCACAGGACACAGAGCCCAACGTGGGGCTTGACCCCAGGGGTGACCCTGAGATCATGAGCTGAGCCGAAACCAAGAGTTGGATGCCCAACCAACTGAGCCGCCCAGGTGCCCCTATGTAAATTTATATTTTATATAAAAATATATATGTCACTCCAGAATTTTTGTTATTTAAATTTGTCTTAAGTATTTCACATCTTATATGCATCTTATTTCAGAAGACACTACAATGGAGAACAGATTTCATGCAAAGTAGTATATGTAAAAACTAGTCACTTGGGTCAGGGTTGTTTTCTTGCTTTATTTTCTTTGGTCCAGAAGAGAAGGAGAAGGCTATTCTGAATAAGCAGTTTGTTTTCCTCATGCTTTATAACAGGGGCTCTGTAGACTTTTCTATAAAGGGCCAGATAGTAAATATTTCAGGCTTTGCAGGCCAGATGTCTGTTGCTACTCCTCAGCGCTGGGGCTGTAGCATGAAAGCCACCACAGACAATATATAAATGAATGGGCACAGCCGTGTTCCTATAAAACTTTATCTACAGAAATAGGCAGCTAGCTGGTCAGATTTGGCCCATGGGCCATAGTTTGCTGATCCTGACTCAGAAATAGAGAGTATTATACTATTAAATTGGGAGGTAGTGGTGGTTGATATTTAAGGCCTTTTCAAAGCATCAGGACTAAGAGAAGAATTTCACATCACCAGGTGAAGGGCAAGAGGTGCATTTCATGATCAGTAATGTAAGCTGTGCTGAGGCCTATACCCCAAAATGTTTTTGAGCCCAAAATTCCATCGCAAGATGTTAGAAAGCCATTATTAGATTTTCTAGTTTTGGTGCCGAGTCCAAACTACAGTAGTACAGGGCTTACCAAAAGTACCTATAAATAATCCAGCCAGTGGACATGCTAGCCATACATAATGGTGACTCTTGGAGGCATAATGACTAACATCATTCATCTCTACCAACTTAAGCATGAAAAAAGGCCAAATGTAAAAGAGCTGAATTCAGGCAAATGGCTCCTAGAAGCTAAGTGAACATAGACCGTGGTTTGTGTATGAGGTAAATGATAAAGGACATTTAGTAGAGCCCAGCTTGGGAGGTGTGGGCTTGTTGCAGTTAAAGAAATGGCCTCTTTCTGGTTCTCCAATGGCGTGGCTTCCTGAAATTGTTAGTGATGAGGTGTTGAGGATGTTGCCGAGGTGCATTTCTTCCTGAGCACTCTGATGCTTGTGGTCATATTCAGAAACAGAACACTTCTCCCACTCAGTACCTCACATTCCAAAAGAACCAACGAGTAATTGTCTTCCCTAGATGGTAATGAAGATTCCTGATACCAGATCTACTACAGAATTCAAACCTTCTTCCAAGTTAGTGTGGGATGAGCCTGATGGGCGGCCTATGAGCTAGTCACGCCAGGTGGCAGCTGCCTTGCCAAATCTATCAAAGAGATGCTCTTTAGCCATCGTGAGAGGATACTTCATTGTTTGGAGAGAATGAGCAACTTTTCAGATTTCAGGGTGTGTGTTAGGGGTGCTTATTGCTAAGTCCCCTGAGTTACTTCCAAGTTTTCTTAATAGGGTTCAGGTTTGGGATCAGTATGTTGTATGTCTCCTCCATTTGCGCCAAGCTCCACCCTGTGATCATACCTGGGGTCATCCAGATGTTCGCTTTTAGGCACTGACTAGAAGGAGGAAGATTCTAGTTAGAAAACAGTGTGTCTTGTATTTTACATAAATATGGTGTCAGTAGCACAATCCCGTGGTTCCCTGATCTTTCCTTCCACCAGAATAGGAACTACTTTGGTGTGAGGTGATCACAGTGGGTATCAGTGGTTTAGTACCCACTTGACTGATGTGATCATGGGGACTGTGCTGTTAGGGGTCACCTGGCAGGACACTGTCATCAGTGAGATGGACCTGGAAGTTCTAGCGGAACTAGCTGAAGGGGCAGCGTGCTGTTTATTGTTGAGTTAGCCTGATGCCAGGCTGTGTTATGTGGGGCATAATGTGCAAGGGCTGGCAAGTATTTCTCCACTTCTACTCAATATTTGACACCACTGTGTTTGAATTGGCTGAAAATAACTGGGAAAACAAAAAAGTACAGAAAAGAATATTAGAAATAATTAAAGGGATGAACAATAAAGCCCTTTAAGAAAAGGGGAAAGGATTTGGGGTTAACTTGGGGGAGAGGATTGTGGTCGCTTAATAACTATTCTTATGTGCATCATTGAGAAAAAAGATGCTGATCTTTTTGGTCTCTAGAGAGGACAAGAGAAGTAGGGACTTAGAACACACAAACAGTTCCTTTGACATCAAGAATTTTTGACTATTGAGGCTGATATGACCTCACTGATAGCCAAACACTTCTGCATAGGAGTGAGGGGTGTGGGCTAGATGACCTCTCAGGGTCTCGTCAAGTTTGGCAATGCTTTGAATTGTAGCTAGAGAACCTGCAAGAGTTAGTGTCTGACTCACCACCCAGGAGGGGGGAGGCCCGGGGAGAATTGGTCTTATGAATGTGTATTGTGATCATTAACCAAAATTACATTTCTAGGCTGGTTCCTATTCATACCAAAGCAATATCCCAAGGCTTATGGGGACTTCCATTGTTTGGGTAATGTGAGACACCAGCTGGAAAGTGAATACAGTGGCAAGAGACATTTTCCTCCAGAGAAATGTTAAATATGTAAAAAACAAAGAGCGAGAAGCAACTGGAAAGGACAGTAAGTCCAAAAGGCCACAAGGGAAAATAGTTCTTCTGACAACTCCTTCTGAGTTCTGAGTTCCAAACCAGTTCTCATCTCATTGGGCTCCACCGTGTCCAGCATCATCCTTGGGCCACGGAGTTCATCCTTGTTCATAGGACCTGGATATGATTCTCAGCTTGATTTTGGTTGAACAACTTCACTAATATTCATGGTTGTCTACTCCCCTCTCCCCAACTTAGTAGGTAGGGGAAGAAAGATCTTATTAAAAGATAAAGTTAATTTTATATTTATATTTATAAAACAAAAATTCTGCTTGGGAAAGTCTGTGGTCAGGGTTCTTTCTACATTAACTTAGAAAAGAACTCCTATCGTTTTGCTCTGTGTTTGATTTGAAGAAGTAGGAGGGATTGTACTGTATTTTTTGGTGTGTGAAGTCAACCTTCTGAGGACCCGAAATATAAAAGAGGTTGGGATCGGGGAGAGCTTGTGTAAGAAGGGGTGAAGGAGGGGCGTGATGAGTTGCTGGCATGAACACTTATGCTGAAATTTCTCCCTGGCTGAGTTATGGGTTCAAAGAGACTGGCAGTTTCTAATCCTGAAAAGTTCTTTAGTTAAAATAGATTGTTTTCCCTCCATAGACATCAACCTTTTGTCCGTAATTGAAAAATAGATCAATACGTTTTGACTGCATACTGTTACTTTGTATAATGACCCTCCAGTTATTGGTTTGCTTTATGCTCCTGATCAATTAAACATTTATTGAATGTCTTCTATGTTGCAATACTGTGCTGAGTTTTATAGGGCATAAAAGAGTCGAAACAAATTTCCAGGGGTACTTTCTATGTCCTAGTCACCAATAGGCTTCTTATAGATGTTAGCTTGTTAAAGCTGTCTATCAGTCTTTTCAGGTTCAGATTACTATTCCTATTTCACAGATATGGAAGTTGAGACTCAGGGAGATTGAGTTGACAATGGTAGTAGTCACGGCTGTAAATGTCTGATTTTTCCAATCGAGGATTTTCTGGCTCTGACTCTCTCCACTGTGTGAGTCGTCTTTTCTGTTCACAGAGAGAGGAGACAGGTGGTTAGCATATTATTCAAGACAAGACCATTTATAATTAAGTGCCAAGTTGGTACAAAATGTGAGTGCCATGCGGGCTGAGCAAAGGGAGTTTCCAGTGCAAGCGGAAGTAGCGAGGGAGGTCTTCGCGGGACGATGAGTACAGTTGGGGTGAGCAAAGAGAAGACAGGCCACTGAAAGTGGGAAGTACCTGAGCCAAAGCACAGAGGTGTGAGCAGCATGGGGGTGTTGCAGCCAGCATGAGATGAGCCTGAATGGAGTGGAGGAAGGTCCTGGGCTGTGGAGAAGCATCCTGGCGTGGTGGGGCCTGATCCATAATGCGGGAAACAGGAAGGGAGGAAGTCAGTGTGTCCTGGTTCTTGAGCAGGCTGAATGTGATGTTTGGGATGGCTGAATGAGGACAGCCGAACTACACGTCAAGAAGTTTGGGTTCATATACTCTTCCCTACCAGACTGCCTCTGACCCTGTCGTGACTGGGGGATCCTAGCCCTTGGGGGGGAAAGAAGTGGTTAGGACTCCTTCTAAATGACCTGTGACAGAACCCCAGTGTATCCTGTCTTCTGTATGATGCTTGGCCAACTGATGAAATGTTCATCTTGCTGAGTATCAAATGATTCTGTGGGCTTTTTCTACCAAGTATTATCCTGAAACCATCTTCTAGTATCTCTTGGTTTGTAACACATTTGAAGAGGAGTATGGGATATCCTGAGAGGCTGGTTGGCCCCAGAGAGCTTTGTATCTAAGAGATTGAAATTTGGGATCAAATCAATCTTGTCCTTTTTGTCAAGCTGGAGAGAGTTTCTTTGAAAAAGTGACCTTGAGACCTACTGGTCACTGAATGTAGTTGAGGAAAATCAAGGAAAGGAGGCTCAGATTCTGGCCATTGCCTTGGTTTGGGTGTGCAAGCTCCCGGTACCATTGCCTGTTTGCACTTAGCCGCTTTCCATGTGGAGGAATCAAGAAGTCCCGAGATGACGGTTCCTGAGTCCTCACTTCCATTTCTACCTCCCGTCCTCATGTCTCCCCACTTCATCTCGTCGGTGGGTTCTTTGCTGGCCCCCAGGGCTGAAAGAGGTGTCGCCGTGTGGGGGGAACATGCATCATGAGTCCAAAGAGTAGGGCCATCTTCTCTACTTGGCCAAGAACGGTTGGCACTTCCACCATGCTCTCAAGGCTAGTTCCCTGGCAGCCTGGTCGGGTTACCGTCCCACTTAGCAGATGCATGGGCCAAAACTCAGCAGGGTTATGTGACATGGTCAGAGCCAGGGGGAAGGGCGGGGCCCGGGCTAGACTCTAGATCTCTAGTGCATTTGCCTTTGCTTATTATTTGCCTGTAACGTTCAGTGGCACTTATGTTGGTGTGGGCATGCCCTGAAGTGGCAGAGCCGTGGACTGAAAAGGTCACCTCCCAGCACAAGAGTTGAAACCTGCGATGGAGGAATATCCATCTTACCTCTGAGAAAAGCAAAAACAATCGGATGCCAGCTTCTGGATCCCCTCCGCTTCCCCCCTGCCATCTCCGCAGTCCGCCCCCGCTGACGTTTATGCAGCACCTGGACCTCCTACGGCACCGTCTCACCAAACCCTGTCAAATTCTCTCTTTCCTTCTTCTGCCTTTGACTGCATCGATGCTGCAGATCGGGTTCGGCCAATGCGCTGGGGCCAAGTGTTAACTGCATCCGGTGCAGTGTTCTGTGTCTGTTTCATGCCTCCACCTACATCACCTACATACTGGCTTGAAATTTCACTGTGTGCCCTGCAGAAATCACCCCAGGCCTGTCTCTAATGGCGCATTAGATCTATCACAGGCAGCTCTCAGAGTTGATTTTGCCCTACAGAGTTTGCGAAGATTGGCTTTAAAAAAGAAGTCCCTGCGTGGTGATTGGCGCAGAGAGAGATCTTCCGAGACAGCAACTTGCCCTTCCTGCTCCCTCTCCATTAATTCCAGGAAACTCTGCAGCTCGCCCTCCCCTGCCCCCATCCTCTGGTCTCTGTGCTGTGCTAATCACAGCTCATTTCTGCTGCACGCCTCATTTGGGGGAAGAGCACTCCAGGGCTCCCAAAATGTGAAGAGGGAAATTAAGGACGGTTGGCCAAATGAGTCAGCCCGCCACCACTGGGACAGCCCTCCTCCTCCCCGCGAAGGCCCCTGTGCCTTGTTCCAGGGTTTACTGGGAGAGGGTTTCCCCTGGGGCTTTTCCTCTGGACCAGATGGGGTTTTGTATTGTGTCAGCAGCCACACGCCATCACACGTTCTCTAGTCTCGTCATCTCCTCTAGCAACCCTGGGATGTTGGGCCTATTTTACAGCTGAGGGAAAGAGGAGGAGAAATGGCAGGTACTGATCTGCTTTGACTTCAAAAGCCGGCGCTCTTTCCTTCCTTTCTAACCATCGGCCAGGGAGGGGGACCCTTCGGCATTCTCCCCCCTCAGTTCTTAAACCAAGAGCTCTGGGCTTCTGTTCATTCTTGTTTCCTCTCCCCCAACCTCTCTGTGAAACTTTACTTTTTTTTTAGTAACAAGAGTTATGCTGGCTCCTGGGAGAATCCATCCTGGCTGGGAGTCCTGTTACCCACTGGCCGGTCAGCATTGTGGGTTTAGCCAGTATGCTAATGAATCTGTGTTTCCCAGCAAGGGCTGACTGGGTCATTGCAAAGAGCCAGCTGCCCTGGCCAGGCTCCCCAGTGCCAGGCAGCTCTGTGGGACCACTTTAGGTGTCTATGCATCTGTCGGGAGGGGAGCAAAGAGCTTCCTCTCAATCCCAGATGCGGTACTTTTCCTCTCCTGGGACTTCTTTGCTTCTCATTACCTCACTTTAAGGCTCCAGGCATCATTTGGTTGATCTGCTTCAAAAGAAATTCATTCTCCATCTTTGTAAATAAGGAATCCAACCTGGTATATTAGTCAGATGAACTCCAAAGTTCCACGATACCTTTTTGGTGAGAATGTGACATTAACCAAACAAACAAACCTACCTTTTTCTTCCATCCCCCTGTTTGCTTGCCTTATTCCCATTGTCCAGAGGAATGTTTCTTAGAAGGGTCTTTTTTCTGTGAAAGCCTTTAGAGTTATCCCCTTCTGGACACTTCTCTTACCCAGGAGGCCGTGGAAAAGGGAGCTGGGTGCAGAATGGACAGTACCCAGGAATAGTTTGGCCCCAGGGTTTTGATGTGCATTCATCCTTCCGGAAGGCAGGGTCAGGGAGGAGTCAGCTGGTGAGGCCCCAGGGGCTCTCTTTTGCTGTGGTGGCTGAACGGAAGCAGAGGCGGCCCCAGGAGCAGGATGCCACGATTCCAGACCACCTGAGTTACACTCCCAGGAGCCAGTCCACACTGTAGAAAGACCTAGGAGACCCGGGTTAACGTTCCAGCCTCGCTGCTACCTTGCCCCGTGGCTCTGGGCTGGTCACTTCACCTTTTGGGGGCTCAGTGTCCTCAGGTGTTGAGAGAAGGGGTTGGACCAGGTGGTCCCAGCCTCACCGTGGTGCCGACAGTCAGAGGCTCTGAGGAGACTGAGTGAGGAACCCATGAGGGAGCGAGCTGGTCTGACAAACTGCTTTGCATTTTAACTGCGGCTTTTTGGAAGTCAAGTTTTTCAGCCACGGGGGTCAGTTCACTGGTGGAAGTTCCAGGCACTGTTCCAGGGGTTTGGGAAAGAGAGATGGCAGTTTGTATCTTACCCTGCCCCCCATTCCTGGTTACGCTGTGGGAGTCGAGGCCTCCTCTGTCCTCTGTCCACGCATCCTTGTGAATCCCTGCCCGCCCAGATCCATCCATCTCTTCCCCTGGAGAGGTAGTTGGAGAACTGACTGGGTTGGATTAGACCGGGCATCTTCTATGTGGCCCCCCGGGCCCCTGTGGGGTGCGCACCTGCGGAGAAACATTGATGTCGTCCAGCTCTGGCCTTCCAGAGGTCAGGCTCCATTGTCCCACAGACTGGGCCCATTTCACATGAAACCGCATTGGCCCCGACTGCCACTCTGGCTGAGGCTGTTGGGAGCAGAGAGGAGGCCTCAGAGCAGACCCAACAGTGGAGGAAACAGAGTCAATGCCAAGATTTCAGAGCTCCCTCAGGGCCATGTAGGCCTGAGGCTCTGGACTCCCCCTTGAGTGCTCTCTTCCTTGGGCCTCCTCCTCCAGCTATCCCCTCTATCCAGTCTCTGTTCCTCCCCTTTTGGTTTTAGGGAACTAATTAGCTTCTTTGCCTCGAAGCTCTTCCAGTTCCTCACCTTTAACTCTGTGAGGGTCAGGTTTGGAGGTGGCCTTGACCTGATTTTGCCCTGGGCTAATTCAGGAGCACCTTTAATCCAGGATCCGGGATTAGCTGTGGGGGCTGGGATGACAAGTTCCCCCAAATCCTTACACCATCCTGCAGACTCCTCAGACTCGCCTCACACTCCCCAGCCTGGAGGGTGAACAGGGGAGAGGGGTTGTGGAGAGGAAAGTAGGACCTTAGCGCAGGAGGGCAGCCCTCTGACTGGGGGAGCCACCGGATGCTCAGAAGGCCCAGTGCTCCCTGGAGGGTGGCCCATTGGCACCTCAGCCTCCTTGTGTCAGGAGAAGGGTCTCTCCATGGTCTGTCTCCTGTGGCTCAGTGGTATGGTAGTTGCCTGCATGGATGTTGGGATAAGATGTGGCTGTGCATCGTGCTGCTGCCAACCCTTTGCCAGGATGTCTTGAGTAGATTCTTCCCTACTCTGAGCTTCAGCTTCTATAAAATGGGGACAGTGACACCTGGGTCACAGGTTGTTTCAAGCATTAAATGAGGACGTGTGTTCAAAGTGTCTAGCACTCAGGAAGCACCTTGATAAATGGGAACTGTTCGTAGTAATAGTGCTGAATACTTTTCTAGGGAGGACTCAGAGAATTGAGTTTCTACATCTTTTTAAGAATTCAGCCAGAATTCTGGTTTTGTCTCCTGAATACGTAAGAACCCAAATCTCTTTTCTGGGTTCTTACTTTCATTCTCTTACCCATTCCTTCCAGCTTCCTTCTTTGTCTCCCGTCTCCCTCCCCACCCCATGTCCTTCCCCCAGATTTACTAATTCTTCCTCTTCTCACTTCATCTCTCCTCTCTGTTCTCACGATTTCTGGAACCTGTGATCACCTCTTTACTTATTCATGATCTCAGATGCATCCTGGGAGTTCTGAAAGCTGGTGCTATCAGCTTTTCTGCTTGCTATGAGTTCTACCTCCCAGCTCCATGAAGATAATATAGCCCCCAGCTGCAGGCTCCCCTCCTGGCTTTAGGGTCCCCTGAGATGGGGATTTTCCCACAGTGATCCTTCGCCATCTTGGATCTTTCTTACTTTTAGTCCTTGGGTTCCCAACCACCATGGCAAGTGGTTATATGACTCTGGAACTCAGGGCACAGGTCCGTGCTGGAGAGATCAATTTGGGAGTTAAAAGTATGTGGATGAGGGCACCTGGGTGGCTCAGATGGTTGGGCGTCTGCCTTCGGCTCAGGTCATGATCCCAGGGTCCTGGGATCGAGTCCCACATCGGGCTCCCTGCTCCTTGGGAGCCTGCTTCTCCCTCTGCCTCTCTCTCTCTCTCTGTCTCTCATGAATAAATAAATAAAATCTTTAAAAAAAAAATCTTAAAAAAAAAGTATGTGGATGATACTGGGGGAAGTGAGTTTAACTAGATAAAAAGAAGGGTCTAGAGTTAGAGAGAAGAGGGGATTCCAGCAAAGGAGATTGATAGGGGGCAGCTGGGGAGGTGGAAGGAGGACAAGAGAGTGCGGAAAAGAGAGTGCAGAAAGGGGATGGAGGGCGCTGGCCCTTTCGAGGAGTCGGGCTGAAAAGAGGAGCAGAAATTGGGTCCTTGATGGAGGGGATGCTCAGTCAGGAAGGTCTCTTTGAAAGATGGGAGCTCTTACAACGTGTTTGTATGCCAGCAGAGAGAAATTGATGCCAAAGGAAAGAACAGCAGGAACAGAATTCTCAGGGAGGTGTGAGAGGTTGGGATCCAGGCACAATTGGGGGATTAGCCTTGGGTTGGAGCTGGGAGAGTTTGTTTCTGGTAATAGGAGGGGCACAGGTGCAGGGGGCTGGGGGGATGTGCACGGAGAAGAAGAGATCGTTTTATTCTGATCACGAATATATTTTTTCAACGAAATAAGGAGAGTGTGAGGAAGTGATGCAAGCTATGGGAGACTGGAGAAAATGGAGAGGTGTGGGAGAGTGGTTTGCCCAGGGAGAAATGGGGGGTACTGCCAAGATTCGTGGTGGCCATTTCAATGGAGGCTGGTCAGCACCGTGGCTGGGGTGCAGGCACAGAGCAGGCAAGGGTTGGGCTGAACTGGGGTTGGGGGGAATAGGAAAGAGAGAGGGGGTCTGTAGATATATGCAGAGGTGTGACTTCGAGGATGGGCGTGGAGTCTCTGGATACAGGCGTGCGAGAAGCAGTGCAGGGAGGGTGGTGTGTGGCAAGGAGTAGCGGTCGGAGCTTCCACTGAGGGGAAGGAGTACCGTCTCACTCAGTGAGTAAGGGCCAACCCGGCTCTGACGAGCCGTCCCCTTCTGATGTGGGCTCCCGTGTTCTCCTCTTAAGATGGTTAAATCGACACTAGAATAGAAAATGGTGGAAAGCAGTGCTTGTTCTGGGGCTACTTCATTCATCATTGCAAGAGTGCAATTTAATTAGGCTGCAAAGATATTCAATGGTTCGTAACAACACAATGGAAATGCCGCCTTAACTCTTTCCTAACACTGGGGTGGGCACTTGGGTTTGTTCTTACACAAAGGAAATATTCTGAGTGCTTTGTTGTCCAAAGGGCCTTATCTTGGGGAGAGAGTGTATGTTGGCCTGAGGCCCCCGAGAGGAAGTGAGGGCCTCCTTTTTATGCATGGGACCCATGGGTCTCTGGCACACAGAACTGCCATCAGGAAGATGTAGATTATGTCTGGACACTGGCCAGTATGAATTGATGTCTTCTGCATCCAACAATCACAGGACTGTCTGAAACACTTAAGAGTATGTCGACAGTAGGCTATGAGGTTGAGAGAAATACAAAATTTCTGGGAATGAGAATAGAGGCTGTTGGCTGGTGCCAAAACAAAGCAGAAGAGCGGCAAAACCTTGCTTTTTTTAAAGTGTGTTCCAGTTTAACAAAGCAGTAGCCACGCTGTATTGCTGTGATCCACACAATAGAAGGATGAGGTGGGCAAGAAAGATTCTGGAGCCTCGTTTGACCAAGGTGGACTCAGGATCAGAGTAGTTGGTGGACTTGCCCGTGGTCCCATATACCAGCATCGTGGCACAGTTTGCTGATATGAGGAGAGTCTAGGAGGCGGGGGGTGGGGTGGTCCCCGAGTGTGGCCCCAGGACTCCCGCCCCTGTCAGGATCTGCATCTCCCCTGGTGTTTCTTCTGGGCTCTAAGGTGGGAAAGCTACAGGATCACCACAACAACGTTGCTTTGGCGTGGGGAAATGGGGAGACCAGCGACTGATATTTCCTCTGAGGGCCTTGTGCCCCAAAGGAAAAGAAGAACTTCCCCCTCGAGGCAAGGAAGTGGGGCTGCTTGGGAAGGGGTTGGGGGATTGGGCAGCAGATAGGAACCCGAACAAGGGAAGCTGATTTGCTCCGCCCACCTGGGGCCTTGGCCACAAAGCAACGTTAGACTTGCCGTACCTGCTCCGGCCTTGGAGCTCGGCCTCTGACCATGGCTGCAAGGGCCTTCTGCGGGAGATCATGGGCATCCTTCCTGACGTCACTCAAAGGTGGCACAGCGTGGGTGCCGAGAGTATGCATTGGCTGTGTTCCGGCAGTGCCCCCAGCCTCTTGGCACTTGGGTTTCCTCGTCTGCATTGGTCTTTATAGAAGTGGGGCTGGCCTTGAAGGACGAATAGAAGTTCCAAGGAGAGGCAAAAGGTGGAAGTGGTTATTTCATTGATTCTTTTATTCATATATGAATTGACAGTTTCCCTCGTTCAGTGAGAGTTGTTTTGGTGGAGAGCTGGGGAGGGAAGTCAGATTAGAGAGAATGAAGACTGAGTGGGGATCCCAGAAAGAGAAGGAGTGGATTTAGGGCAGTGCATCTCAAAATTCACTGTGCACACAAGTCATCTGGGGATCTCGTTAAAATGCAGATTTAGGTTCAGATGTCAGGAGTGGGTGTTTCTAACAAGCTCCCAGGTGATGCTCAGGCTGCTGGTTCATGGACCCCACTTTATGTAGCTGGAGTGTAGACCATCTGCTTGACAGGTTTGGCTGTGAATGGGAGCTGAGGGATAGGACAGAGAGACCTCTGTATGCAAAAGTGTGAAGTGCAAAAAGAGCAGGTTTTGGGGGCGTTGGGGTGGGGAGAGGGAGGAATTCGGCAAATGCTTTTCTGTGTGGCTGTTGCATGGGGTGTAGTGGTAGTTGGGTCAGGGTCATGAAAGAAGATGAATCTAAAAAAGGCAGTTGTGACCAGACAGCAAAGAGGCTTGTAATGCTAAGAGCTTACTTCTCGCCCCAGGCAATGAGAAACAGAGGAATTACTTAAAGAGGGGTGAGTTGATACTTCATAACTGCTGTAGTAGTTTTAAAAACTATTAACCACTATTTAAAAAAAATATATCTTTAGAAAGCGTCTTTCAGATCATTTTCTGTGAAAACAGGAGTATGTGACTGTGGGAATACCGCCTGTTCGTCCAGCCACAAAACAAGGCCACCGTTGGGTTAGTGGTCCTAGTTGTTTAGATAGGGTCTCTGACTCACAGAAAGGGAAACAGGAGTTAAATATTTGGTGAACTTCTTAAGGCTTGAATCCTTAATTCTCACAGGAGGCTTTTAACCTATTAAGCTTACCAGCTTCCAGCTCAGAGGTAGCAACTCTTTTCTTTTTATATGAAAACTCAGATTGGTCATGGTTGCTTGGAATGCTGGGCTAAGAAGGATCCGAAGGTCTCAGCCATGAGCACTGGAAGAGAATGTTGAATTGATTAGTGATGTCTGCCATGAGTATGGGATGGAAAAGTGGTATATGTGCCACATATTTAGCTATCTCTGAGGGGAGGTTAGGTTCCTGGTGATGTATTCCTAATTCTCTCATTCCTATCCTTCAGGTGAACGAGGGCCATTTCAGAGATACTCATTTCATTTCCCTGGTTTTGTAATGGAGTTGACCACCACTTACCCAGAAGAGCTTTGTGAGTCTTCCAACAGTTGTGAGGCTCTGGTCCACATTTACAAACTACCAGGAAAAGCCCTCCTTTAGCGGTACTCTAACATCGATGGGTATTATTGTACTGAATAAACTACGTGTCTTAGAGCATCATTTCTATGAAATCTGAAGACAGATGCTGGTAACTGGAAATAGCCATTGATTTGCTTTCTCTTGTACTATCTCAACTCCCTAATTTATCTGGAGGAAAAAATAAAGCCCACGTAAAATCAACTCTTCCAGCTTTCTAAGTAAACAGCAAGATCAATCTTATACATGAATTTGTTGGATAAATGTTTGTTTGATTATAAGGAAAGGCAGATTAATCTTGAATGAGAATTTGTGGTGGAAAATGATCTATGAGCTGGACCGAGTGACCAAAGATGCAGGAAGAGTGCAGAGCTGGTGGTGCCTTTGTGCTGGAGGTTGGAAGCAAATGCGGAGTTAATACAAGGCCAGACTGTGCTGGGTTTTAATGTAATCCCATGAAGCCCAAGGATATTTCTCTTTCGAGCAGCGTTGGTTCAGTGTGATTTTTGTTTCCTTCTTGCCTAGAGTGTTGAAGGACATCAGGGATCTTGGGTGTTCAAGGGACTTGGGTAGGAGGCTTCAGGGGAGGCTGGCTGTCACCATCACCATCTTCACTTTCCATTCTCCTGCCATCTCAATTTGGAAAGTGAACTAGTGACTCAGGAAATTGGGGGATGAAGAGGGAGGAGGATTGGGAGGAGTCAGCGAGTCTCTTTTGGGGTTTCAGGGTGAAGGATAAGTGTTATAGGCGTCGTGACTGCAATACAGTCTGGTGAATGCAAGAAGCGGGGTCCTTTCTGTCTGCTCTTTTGTTCCTCTCCTAAATAAAGTGAAAAAGGAACACTCCTGTCCTTTCTTGACTTGACAGTGTAATGGAGGTGTCTGGGCCTGTTGTGAAATTGGCTCTGGTTGCCAGATGTCTTTTTGTGCTTCTCTCAGAGGCTCCACCTGGAGAGCTGATGATGGGCAGTCCACTCAGGGTAGCTCTAGGGAGGACTTGGACAACCGGCTCCATGCAGGAATAAACGGCCAGCAGGACTGAGAGGGATGGTGAGGAGGGAAGAGGGGAATGATTCCTTCCCTCTCTAACCTCTGGCAGAGGAGCTGTAGCCAGTGAGGTCAGGGACCTCTGTTGAGATTCTTAGGAGCCAAAGCCCAGTAATGCCACCAGAGGCTGCTGGCTTACTTCTGGCGGCCTCCAGGGCCCCTTTGTATGGGCCGGACTGGCTTACTCCTGGGCCATTCTTCCCCAGGGATTTCCGGGATTTGTCACTGCGAGATGGTAAGGACTTGACACCTTGCCTAATGTGAGGAAGCCTGGCTTTCTGAGAGCTTTTGCTCGAGGTATGGAACACTGAGGCCCAAAAAGGCCTTAGGGTAGAACTAGTCCACCTTTGGGTGGTACAAGCTGAGGAAACGGAGGTACAGAGAAATTCAGTGACCGACATTACTGTTCACTTCTTGTGAATAAGAGGGGAAAATGCTGTTATATTTAACAGCTCAAAGTAAGAAGCTGAAATGAAGTTGGGCAGCTGCATTTGGGTCAGCCATGTTGGAACACCATGTAGTGAGAACCCGCAGGGTGAAGTAAAGGGTCCAGAGGACTAGTGTGTGGAGACATGGATGCTAGCCTAGCCCTGTGTCCACTGGTTGCTGCCTGCCCGAGCCATTCTGAGCTGCAGTTTCCTCACCTATAAATCAGAAATATTTGTATCTGTCCTGTCTACCTCACAGGGTTGCTGTCCCCACAACAATGAAATCAATAATTTCATCAAATGAAACCATGACTTGAAAACATTAGGAGCCGTGATCATTTAGCTATGCAAACACTGCTTTCTTTAGGCCAAAATACTGGCTGTAGGCTGTTGCTCTGCTCATATCAGTTTGTTGAACTCCCAGGAAGTCCCTGACTTTCTAAAATGGAGGACTTGTTGCAGGGAACCTGAGCAGAAAGGTTGTTGGAGGTGAGAGGTAGACTCCGGAAAGTGGAAGGAGGGCGGAGCAGGGTGACACGGAGACAAGGGTGTGGAGAACAAGATGAGAGGCCAGAGGCAGCAGCTTGTATGGTGGAGAAGGGCTCTCTGGCCCACACTGTGCCAACAGGTTGGGCCCAGGAAGCTGTGGATGTGCTCCCGTTGCGTTCTGAGTCTTCACATCTATTCACTTCTTTTTTTATTCGTCCCTACATCATCCTTTAAATTATCTTCATTCCCGCTCTTAGTTCTTTTAAAGAAGATTTATTTAAAAAATAACAGCCCTCCATGCAAGAGAGGAAATGAGATAAAATCCCAAACCCCACTTCTGCCTTCATTATTCAGCGCTGGGCCTCACTGTGGCCGGGATCCTGCCTAGGCAGTAGTCCTATCAAATGTCTGGCTTTTCTAGAGCCTTCCCACCCGACCCGTTACTGTTTCTCATTTGCTAGTATATTAGTTATCTCTTGCTGTGTAACAAATTACTCCCAAACTCAGCAGCTTAGAGCAATAAACATTAGCTCATAGTTTCTGAGGGTTGGGAATCTGGGAATGGCTGAGCTGGGTGGTTTTGGCACATGTTCTTTCATGATGTGGTAGTCAAGATGTTGGATGGGGCTGCAGTCATTTCGAGGCTTGACTGGGGCTGAAGGAGTCACTTCTAGGCTTGCTCACATGTTGTTGATAGGCCTCCATTCACCTCCATTCATCTCAGGCTGTTAGATTGAGGGCCTCAGTTCTCTGCTGGTTGTTGGCCAGAGGCCAATCTCAGTTCCTTGCCATATGGACCTTCCCATTGGGCACCTTGTAATGCAGCCGCTGACTTTATCCAGAGTAAGATGGCGGGGGAGGGAGGCAGGGAGGGTTGGGGAGAGGGAGGGAGAGACCAAAATGGAAACCTGAGTTGTCTTTTTATAACTCAGAATTTGCATAGTGTTACTTCCTCTTTTACTGTTATTTGTTAAAACAAGTCAAGTCCAGCCCACATTCAATGGTTGGGGAAACCTCTTGAAAAGAGGAGGATCAAAGAATTTGTGGGCCTTTTAGAAAAGCACCACAGTCTCCATCATTGCTGCCTGGTGATTGTTTCCATCCTCCCCTGTCCTCACCATTCAGTCTGACTCAGTGCTGCTCTCCTGCCTGTGCCACCAACCTCCCTCCTGGATCTGGGCATTTCTGGAGAATATGAAGGTGCCCTTGACCAGACTCAGGGCTGTGAGAGAACCTGGACCTGCCCCAGCCTTGCAGGCAGGGCTCTGAAACCAGGGACTGAAGAGCTTCAATCCAGGGTCAGAGAGAAAGAACTGGCTTCCAGAGACTTGATGCATCTCCTGGGACAAAGATGGAAATTGATCCTGGCAGGGCCTAGCTTTGGCCATGGAACCTCCATCAAAAAACGACCCCTGCTATCAGTGAATGGAATCAGATATTCCTGAGACGATTTCATATGGCGTTTCCAAGCTTGAGAGTGAAGGACAAAGCCTGTGGAAGGAGAAGCATGTTGTGAGAGAAGCTGCTAGTGACTTCTTCCCTCTATAATGCTGAAACCATCCAGTCATCCAGAGAGGCCCAGGGCGCACTATTCCCAGAGACCACTTTATCCAGTTTCAACGACCAATGGCTTGCTTGGGGTAACATGTTCTCTTCAGTTCTTATATTTCTTCATCTCTCACTCAATGCTGTGACCCTCCCTTCCCTTTTCTTGGATGACATGAAGGGCTCTCTCCAGGCTCTCCTGGCCCTTTTATGACCACATTGTCTCTGTCTTTCTCACCGAGTTCTCTTCTTCATGCCCTGGGATGCCTTCAATTCCAATGGTTACCCTCCCGCTTCCTCCCAAGGAGATCCTTCTTACTTTTTCTCTGTGGTCTCTCTCCAAGTATCTCATCAAGTACCAAGGTTCCATTTACCACCCACACCTGATGATTTCTAAATTGACATCTCCAATCTGTCTTCTTTCCTGAACACTGACCCGTATTTTCTCACTGACACCTGGACATCTTCACCAAACAACAGATGCCATGTGTTGAAACTGACTCTATGTTACTCTCTGCAAGCCCACCATCCCCATCTCAGCTAATGGTGTGGCCCACCCACTCTGTGGCCCAATCTGGGAATCTTGGTGTCATCTTTGACTCCTCCCTCTTACTCACGCCTGTGTCTAGCTGGCATCATGTCCTGTTGACCAATTCTACCTCTCAAATGTTTCCCACATTTATCCCCACAGTTATAAGACTGGTTCTGGACTAGTGTCCCCACTCTGGAAGCTAAGCTCCACATTAGTAGGAGCTTTTGTCTGTGTAACTCTTTGCTTAGCACTTCCCACAGTGCCTGCTACATCATAAGTGCTCAATAGAAGTTTGTAGAATAAATGGATACTGTAACTGGTCATCCTGCCCTAGCCTCTCTACTACATCTGTCCTCTGCCCTACCACCAGTCATTTCTCCAAAGCGTGTGTACAAGCAAATTGGGTCCTTGTTTAAAAATCTCTGAGGATTCGGGGTGCCTGGGTGGCTCAGTTGTTAAGTGTCTGCCTTCAGCTCAGGTCATGATCCCAGGGTCCTGGGATCGAGCCCCACATCAGGCTCCCTGCTTGGCGGAGAGCCTGCTTCTCCCTCTCCCACTCCCCCTTCTCTTGCTGTCTCTCTCTCTGTGTCAAATAAATAAATAAAATCTTAAAAAAAGAATCTCTGAGGATTCCTCAGTGCATGTAGAAGCAAATTCAGATCTTTATGCCTGCATAAGGGGCCTTTGACAGTCTTTCTCCTTACCTTTTTAGCACCATGTTTTGCCACTTGCCTTTTCTCCGGCTCTCCTTGAGCCACTCTGTTTTGCTTAAGTGGACCATGCACCTTAAATTTCCTGGTATTTCTTCTCCCTATAATGCTCTTTTCTCTCTTTTTTTCCACTTAGAAAATTCCTCTTCATCCTCCAAGGCCCAGATCAAATGTTACCTCCTCTCCCTGGCTTTCCCCAAGTCCCCCATTATTTATTCCTTCTCTGTCTGTAAGCACTTTATTTGTTCCCCTATTATAGCACTTAGTATATTATATTATAGTCATTTTTTTTAAAAAAAATGACCTATAATAGTTATTTGTTGCTGTATAACAAATTACCCCAAAACCTAACAGCTTAAAACAATAAACATTTATTATCTCATAGTTTCTGTGGACAGGAATCTATGTGGTTTAGCTGAGTGCCTCTGGATCAAGGTCTCCCATGAAGTGGCAGTCAGCTTGTCATTTAGGGCCATGGTCTCATTTAAAGGCTCGATGGGAGAGGATCCAATTCCAAGCTCACTCACATAGTTGTGGCAGGATTCATGTCCTCCCAGGCTATTGGACTGAGGCCTCCGTTTATTTGTCGTGATATGGACCTCTCCAGAGAGCATCTCACAACACAGCAGCTGGCTTCCCTTAGAGCACTTTGTGAGAAAACATAAGAGAGGGTGCCAATGATGCAAGTCACAGTCTTTTTATTACTCAGTGTTAGGAGGGAATACCATCACTTCTCATATTCTACTTGATACAGGTGAGTCAGTAAGTCCAGCCCACACTCAAGGGGAGAGAATTATACAAGCTTATAAATACCAGGAGAGGGGGGACTTTTGGTGGCCATCTTATAGGCTGCCTATCACACCTCCTAAACTTGAGCTCCTCAAGGCAGAATCCGTGTCTCAACTGTCTTTGAAACTTCATCATTTATACAGTTCCTAGCACTTAGTAGGTGCTCAGTGAATTCGGTCAAATTAAATATAATTATTTTTCTGTAAGAACCTGATCACAATCAAGTAAACTGCAGCCAGAAGAACCCTCAAAAGTAGACTAAAAATGATTTAAAAAATAAAATGTAAAACAAAAGTGTCCAAAGGTCACAGGCATACTGTCAGTCCTCTGCTTCTAGGCACTTCTATGATTGCTTCCCAGTTTCGCATAGAGAAAGACAAAAAAGCAAGAAAGTATCTTTTTCCTTTTGGCTTGGTACAACTCTGAAATATTTTTGAAAGAAATAAATTAATACCATCTCAAAGGTCCTCAGAGAACTCAAGAACTTAGACTACTCATGAACCCATCTTCCAATTCATGGAAGATCGGCAGCTGGAGGATACAGGTAATCATGTGTTGATGAATCACCACTCTTTTCCACCAGCTATCCATCACTTACACCACAAAACCTTCAAGAAGGAAGCACAGGGATTACAGGGTCTCCAATCTGAGCAACAGTTTCTTCTTCAGGCTCACTTTTCCAAGGAAAACCCAAAGCCTTTAGCCAAGGCCCATGGCTGGATGCTCCTGATGTCCAAAGAGGCCTGAAATGCACAGCCTATGTCAGAGACTCATACCTAATACTGATATTGGGCTCTGGACAGTGATTCAGTCTGGCCTCCACACACGTGTGGAGCAAGCATCACCCGCAGATGGTTGCCTACAATCTATAATTCCAGCTAAAGATTTGAAAGGCGAGTCAACCTGAGTTGCTTCATTCCAATGGTTACCCTTCCCCCTCCTCCCAGCGAGGTCCTTTTTATTTTTTACTCTGGGTTTCTCCCTGAGTATCTCACCAAGTGCCAAGGCTTCATCTACCACCCGCACCTGATGATTTCTAAATCTACATCTCTAGCCTCTCCTGTCTCCTGAATATATATGTTGGTGATCCTCTTCTTCCACTGGCTGCCAGGCAATACCAGCCCCCTGTCCCATGACCAGCTCAACCCAGATCTAATATTCTTCACAGATGAAAACTTTCCCAAGGCTTCTGCCTGCAGATTCATTGACAACACATCTGAATAGGCCCACCTTATTGCATGGGTGTAAGTGGTGAGGTTGATGAGAAGTGCTTTAGGTTTCTAGATTTCTTTTGCCTTCTTTCATGGTATTGGACTAGTACTGGGCTAGCCCAGTGGAAAAGTTGACATGAATTCTAGCAATACTAACTGCTTATTTTAATTTCCTTCTTAGTTTTTTTTTTTTCACTTTGAATTTTAGCTGGCAAACTTTAGAAGACTAATTTATCCCACCAACCAGATGGGCAATTTGGGATTAATCGTATCTCTAAAAATACTGTTTATGAATGCATAGGCAGGGCCACAGCTTTGTGGATAGCGGATTTTTATCCTTTCATTTAATATATTGAAAAACTAATGTTCAGAGAGGCAAAATGACTTGTCCAAGGGACTCAGATGCTGCAGTAGATCTCAAATTGTGGTACTTACCCCATGTGGATAGGGTTTGGTTTTTCTCACTATTGGATCCCCAATGCCCAGAAAAGTGCCTACCACATTTATCTATTCAACAAATACTATTAAGGGAATGAGTAAATCGATGAATTATCGTTGGTCCTCAGCTGTGGTGATGAATTAGGGATGCTGGTATCATTACTGTGGTTCTTGACATCTTTATAGTGCTGTGCCTTGGCCCTAACCTGGGCCAGTCAGGTAAGTTATATAAATCCAGGTCAACTCTGCCTCATTCCATTATTTCACTTTAAGAGGACCAACCACATGCCTTCAGGTTTATAGATGAGACTCTATCTTGGACCATTCTTGACCATGAAAACTTTGGGGGATGGGGAGAGGAATTTCTAGGGCCCTTTGGGAATGGTTCCATGAGCCCTTAGCTATTTAGCCCATTAAATGTGTCCCTAATGCTTTTGCACAAATGTGCTTTCTATAGTTATTGATAATAATGACCAGTGCAACAGTCTCTGTGGTTTGCCTCCCACACAGTACTTGGGTGCCCTAGAGTTTGGCAGCTTTGAGGGAGGATAAGCAGACCTCTAAGACTAGTTGAATTTGCTGCACTTTGCTCAAGCAAAAGGCAGCTAGGGCTCACACCATCATTTATTTTTAATGCATTTTTGTTTGTTTGGCCTTTACCCTTTCTACTCTCTTTCTCTTCTTTGTCCTCTTTGAAGTACATTAAAAATGATAAGAAAAAAAAGGAGCCATGCAGGTGCCTCTGGAATGCTATTGTGATCATCGATTTGCGGATGTCTTAGCATTAGAAGTAATGCTGGGGCAGATGAGAGTTGAATCTGCAGACCATGGCTGAAGGTTTACAAAGCAGGGCTTGGGAAAGATCTATGTGAAGAAGCAGTGCCTGGTTAACATATGTCATAATATATGTGTGCAGAGGTTGAATTCTTGATTGCTCAGAATTGGTTCACCCCTTTACAGATGAAGTATAATGACTCAGAGCCTCATTCCCTCCACCTGACAACCTGGGTCTCAAAGTGGAGGATGATGGAAAGAAGGAGCGAGGGAGAGAAATAGAGGGAGGGAGAGACAGAGACAGAGAGAGACAGAGAGGAGTGAGGGAGAGAGAGAATAAATGAGAATGAATGGATCTGATTGAATGAGAGGCTTCCCAAAGTGAGCTACTAATATTTTTTTCTCCTCAAATTACTCTTTAGCATGGATGATTCCAATTTGACTGCACTTTGCATAATTCTTCAGCTAAAGCTTCTTATATAGTTTTGCAATATGTAAATATTAGAAATTTTATGTGTGTATGAATATAGAGAACTGTTAGAAATTTGAACCAAATTATTTTTTAATGAATGCCCACGGAGACTTGTTTTTGGTGCTGTTTCAGACTGGAATTGATCCTATGTATTTTATATAATGTAATTTCTTTTTTTTTAAAGATTATTTATTTATTTATTTGACAGAGAGAGAGAGAGAGACCCAGCGAGAGATGGAACACAAGCAGGGGGAGTGGGAGAGGGAGAAGCAGGCTTCCTGCTGAGCAGGGAGCCCGATGCGGGGCTCGATCCTAGGACCCTGGGATCATGACCTGAGCGGAAGGCAGACGCTTAACAACTGAGCCACCCAGGTGCCCCTTATATAATGTAATTTCTATAAACTAAGCATCGTAAGGAGCACAATTTGAGGTTTGCACTTATTTGCCTGGGAATCATGGGTATTTAGGCTTTTCTTTCCTGAGAAATTAGTTTTTAAGAGATCAACATTGATAAATAAGGTAATAAAACATAATTAGGTGTTTATAATTTCACAATGAATAAATAATAGACTATGCTAGTCCACAGTTATTTGTATCTGTTTTATTTATATTTTCAGCACATACCTAGCAAGATAATGTTGTGTCTGTGTGTGTGTGTTTTTTTTTTCCTGGAGCTGTAATTTAATCAGCAATGTGGCTTAGCCTAGTCCAAATTAAATATTGGTGATGATGAAATAACAAACTCTTTTAATAAGGACCATAATATAAGAGACGCATGTCACAGCCCCGTGTCCAGTTTTGCCCAGGGTTTGTTGACAATGAACTGCGTTTTTCTCACTGTGCTGAATATCTATAGAGTGACGTTGACTGGTTAATGACTTCTGTTAACTTCTAAGTCACAACTGTAATGTGAGCTTAATCAACAAGGCCTGTTTAGATATTTTTGTCCTTGAAAGGTTGGAAATATCCATGTGTGTGGGCAGTTGTACACGAGCATGTGTAGGAATAGGCAGCTCTGAGTGTGAAACTGATTTTTGCCTGGATATTTATCCATGTGCCTTCTAAGTCAAATACCACGAAATCCCGTTTGCTGTCCCTGGCACTTCTCCATCTCTGGTCCAGGGGTTCTGAAAAGACATGAGTTGTGTTCTTTGGGTGGTGAGGGAGCAGTCGCTGCTTTCAGATGCTGGCCTTCTCTCTTTCATTGAGCTCAGCAGACTCTAGTGTCAGTCACCCCAGCCTCATGGATGGGCTTCTTTCTCAGAAGCTTCTTACACCCTGCTGGTTTCCTCTTTCTTCCCGTCTTCTGAAATAGCACCCTGAAGCCAAATTCCTATTGTCTGTGAAAGCCTTGTTCAGAAGTTACATTTCCTGCACATGGTGGCCATGTGTTAAATTTTTTCCCAATGTTTACGGAGGATTGAGGTCAATTTTGCAAAAGGTTAGCGTTGGATTAGGAATGCATCTTCACACCAAGTCACTATAGGACAAACTAAACAAGCAGGCAGAAGATTTACTGAACCCTCCTGATAGTACGAATTTGGTGGAACACTCAGGAAGGGCTTGGTTTCTGATGATCTGGCTGGGATGAACCATGCACAGTGCACCGCTTTCTAAATTCATTTTGGGTAATTGGAATTTTATAAATGTCCTGTTGAATCATTTTGCCCCAGGGGACCTGGGAAGGGTTGTTTCCCCTTCACTCCACTGGGCTAGTTGAATAGCAATACAGGTATTCCTTGTTTTAAGAAAAGTGGAGATAAGAAAAAAATCTATATTTCCAAGCAAATGTCTTAGAGACTGATAGTTAACTTTACAAAAGAGTTAAGCTAGGAATCTTTAAATAGTGAGTGACTATAAGTAAATTGTTTTACAGCAGTCTGTCTCTTTTTTTCTACCCTTGCATTAGGAAGACTCTATCTACTGTCTTACTTCCAAGGATTTTAGGAAGTAGTTCTGGGCAAAAATAAGGAATTCTGGCAGTCAAACTTAGAAATGGGCTACCAGCACTTTCCTTAGAAACTTTTCCCTTTGTCCTTTGTCCCAGTGTGCATTATTTCAGTCATTTCCATGGTAGATAAGAATTTGTGTTCTTACAGTTTTATTTGGCAAATGACTTTTCCAGTTACTGGAGATGGGCAGTAGACAGCCAACCTGTTATGGTAACACAGAGGATTTAGTTCTGGACATAATTTTTGCACCTGCTAATGGCTGCTTCGGTGACTTAACTTCTTGTGCCTTATCCTCCCCAGCTAAGAAGTTGCACCCCCAGCTTTCCTCTTGAACTTCAGTGATGTCTGAGTTCTGAGCTGATCTGAGCTGAGCTCTACAGCCAGCACTGAGGCTGGTCTTATTTCTACATTTTACTGGAGGTGTTGGGAGTTGGGAGGAGGCTGTGTGAACTTTGTTCCCTTCCTTTGGGTTGGAAGGTCTTTCCCGGAGGCTGATGACTTTCTCAAGACAGGAACACAGAAAAAGCCCATGGGATTTTTTTCAGAGACTTCCAACAGGAGTTTCCAAAACCCATTTGCTACTGTTCACTGGTCCGAAGCTATCCCAGAAAATGTCTCCAGAGCTTGGCCCAGTGGTCTAAGAGAACTTGAACATGGAATTAGCTCTTAATAAATATTTGTGGAATGTTGTTGGCACAAAACACACATACCACCCTCCATCCCTACCCACAGAGGCAGCTCCACATGCACATTTGACTACTGAATTCCATGTCATGTTCTGGAATGTGCTGACCTTCCTTCCTAGGGAAGATGACACTACTGGAGTGTTATTATTAGTAGGGCAGGTTTTGCTCTGATCTGTCAACACTCCCTCGCTCCGGGTCTTTATTAAGCAATGACAAACTCAAGAACCTGTGGCAGTCAACACAACTGACCACCCTCTCCTTGAAATCTCTTCTTTTGGCTACTCTCACCCCATGTTTCCAGTTTGTGTCTACCGCTTTGGCCATCCTTCCCAGTTTCCTCTCGGTTCTTTCTTTTCATTGTAGTTGAGTCTAGGACTCCTCTACATGCAGTCCTACACCTTTTTCTCTCTCTTCTCTTCTCTCCTCATCCTTTCTCTTCTTTTCCCTTTTCTTAGATAACTTCATTAGTTCTCATGGTTTTGATGACCACCTATTTAGCAATGGCTCCTAAATTTATATGTCCAACCCACATTTCTCTTTTGTGTTAGAAATCCATATATTTGACTCTCCACTTGACATTTCCACCAGTGGTCTCCCAAACTTGGCAAGTAACCAATATGCCCCAAACAGAGTGGCCCCCCCCTCCCCTATCACATGTGCTTCCTCTATGCTTTCTATACTCTTTCTCATCTGAGGAAGTTTCTCTGTAACCCACCCAGTTTCTTAGGTCAGAAACTTGAGACTATGTCTCATTATCCCCACACTCTCAACCTTCTAACAGTGGTCGAATCCTATCAATTATTTCTTTACCATCCTGAAATTTCCACCTTGGCTTAACGATCCTTGTCTCTCCCCTGGTAGATGCATCAGCCCTTCTAACTGGCTTCCTGGCAGCGATTCCTGCATCTCTCCTTTCCCCTGCCCCCCACAATTTCTTTTCTTAGACAGAAGCTTCTTCCTTACTACCTTCCTTTTTGATGATTTAAATCTTTATTTGTGCTTTCCTTATTTAAAAATATCTTCTCAACTTTCTATTTTGAAATGATGATAGCTTCATAGAAAGTTACAAAAATATATTATAGAGAGGTCCCATGTGCCCTTCATTCAGTTTCCCCTAATGGTAACAGCTTACATAACTACAGTACACTCTCAAAACCAGGCAATTGACACTGATGCAATTATTCGTATTTTACCGGTTTTACATATAACACACGTGCATGGTGCTTATGTGTGTATACGTATGGCTCTGTGCAATCTTACCACATATGTAACCACCACCACCACCACCACCAAGGTACAGACTGCTTGATCACCCCAAAGATCTCTCATGCTAAAGAATGCTCCTTTAAGGCGCAATGTGATCCAGTCACTGCCTTGCTTAAAACCCTTTAATGAGGGGCGCCTGGGTGGCTCAGGTCATGGAGCCCCACATCGGGCTCCCTGCTCAGCGGGGAGCCTGCTTCTCCCTCTCCCTCTGCTGTTCCTCCTGCTTGTGCTCTCGCTCTTGCTCTCTCTCAAGTAAATAAATAAAATCTTTTTTTAAAAAAACCTCAATGATTTTAAAGCCCTAAATCCTAAAAAAAGTGCTATAGGTGCCTGTGTAATCTGGCTCCAGCTACCTCTCCAGCTGCCTCTCGCCTCCCCCCACCCACCCCCAACCACCACCCCAGCGAAGTCCTCTTCATCTGTCAGGTATCAGCTTTAAACATCTTTCTCAGAAGTTTTCCTTGACATCTCTGACTAGGTGAGGTTCTCCTGTGGTTTGTTTTCATTATGATTTTCCTTCATGGAACCTATCACATGTTTGTAAGTAAATAGATACACATGTGGCTTATTAACTTGAGTTCTCTTTGGCTGGACTGGAAGGGCTTGGGTGCCCTACTCACCACTGTGTCTTTTCTGTCTACTGCAATGGCTGGGCTAGCAGGTGCTCAGTGATTGCCTGTTAAGTTCATGAACAATTATCACAAGTCAGCTGGCCGAGGCTGGGATGTGGGCTGAGGCCACAGAACTGGATAAAGTCGACTTGCATATATGGGTATCAGTTCTGTGGACTCATCTTCAACCTTCCCAAGGGTGCTGTGTCTGAAACCTGGGCATCATGGCCCACAACACTCAGAACCTCAAGCCGGTGTTTTCTCTATTACTCCCTCCCCAGTATTGTCTCTGAGAGATTGGAATAGAGAACAACCCTGGCCAGTGTTCTTCTTAGACAGATCTTTGCGATGATTTCAAGAATATCAACTGGATAGTCATCTAGGCTTGTTTCTCTTTGAGATCATTGCCATGGTGTCACTTTGAGAGGGTTATTAGTTCAGAGCTGTGGGAGCTCCTAAGTTGGATGGCACCTCGTGAGTACTTGAAAGGCTTTTAGACCTGCTTTCTCCTGATGCTTCCATGTGTTCCTTGCTAAGTGTCCCCCATGCTCCCTGCTGATGAGTCATGTCCATCCCACTCTTACTCTCTCAGAGACAAGTCAGTGGGGTTTGCATTTGTGGAGCCTCATTGTTGAAGGACCCTTACTTTGACTGAATAGACAGTATGTTCCCAAATGACCACAATGTAACCAGCTGTCTGAATATTTGGAAGGGAGGAAATGGAGGCCTCTTGCTGGGATGTGGCTTTGCCAAGCGGTGGTGGTACCATATGGGGTCCTGAACATCTGTGGAGGGTACTAGGTGGGTGGGACTAACTCTAACTGGTGTCCCCTCTCTGTAGTATCCTTCTTTAGAAGCACGTTTCCTTATGTGCAAGGAGCAATGCAATGCGCCATGTGGTTGGTTTGGCAGAGTTGGGAGCTCTGGAGATGGGTGGCCCCCAGCAGTAGGCAAAGCTTTCAGTTCTTTTGTGACAGACTCAGTTATGGACTTTGCCCTGGGTGCTCTGGGCAGATTTCTGCAAAACCTGGGAACATCATCCAAGTTTCTCTTCCCTGCCAAATAGAAAGTCAAGGGTCTTCACATTCTGTGCCTCATAGTTGTCCTCTCAATGCTGACATCTCTCTTTTGGGTGGGCTGTGGCTGTGAACAGAGTCCAGCCCTTCAGGCCAACCCTCAGGTGATGGGCCACTGGCGTTGTGTGCTCTAAGGTCACAGCTTAATGTCCTCCCCTGATTTGCTGTTGGTTCGGCTACCATGATACTCAGGATGCAGAAGAGTAAGGACCAGTGGGTAGACCTGGTCCTTGCAGTGCTCTGGTGCTGCACCTGCCAGGCCACTCTCCCTGTGGTCTCTGTTGCTGGGCAAGGCGTGGACTTCTGCTGGTCTCCTGGGCATGGGCATGGATTCTTGAGATAGCGGCACAGTGCCTCCCAGTGCCCTTGAGCTCTGCCCTGGGAAACCTCACATGCTCCCTCTGACCTCCTCCCCTGTGCCCAGAGGCAGTGTGAACACCCGTGCGGGTGGGAAGGCCCAGGTCCAAACAGCTCTGATGGGTTGCTCCTGCCACGGTTGATGCTGGGGCTTGGGAAGAAATTTTGGTGCCATTCACAGTGCTCCCTTGTGCAGTGCACGCCACAGTTTCCTTCACCACTTTCTGTCCTCATCAACTGGCTACACCTTCAGGGGGACACATCTCTAAGTGTTAATGCCATTTCTCTCTTGGGCCTCGATCTGATGTAACTGCAGGTGGTTGGGGGGTGTGGGTAGGGCCCCTGTTTTTTCCAGCTTGTGCTACCCTGCCCTCCCTCCAAGGGGGGGCATCAGTGTGTTTCTGGGTAAAGCGATGTCAAGGGGTGACAGGTCAGATCCTCTGACCCTAATGCTGCCGTTTCTGCTTTTTGCAGGTCACCCAAGCTGCCTGCAGTTCACCCTGAACATGACCGAGGCCGTCAAGACCTACAAGTGGCAGTGCATAGAGTGCAAATCCTGCATCCTCTGTGGAACCTCGGAGAATGACGTGAGTTTGGGACTTCCCTTGCGGGATCTGGGAGTCCCTAGAGGGCTGGAGAAGAGGGTGGGACTCTTGTCACTGGGTTCCTAGGGAAATGTTAGCCCCCTGCCCCTTGCCTCCAGGACCTTTGGGATCCTTGCACAACAGGGACCCTGGGTACTCTTTGTGCCTGTGAGGAGAGGTGCAGAGGTGATGGCCAGAGGCTGCATCACTGGCCATTTGCCCTCGAGGTTTCGGTGATAGACAGTGGTGCCTGCTGCTTCTGGTTGGATGTGCTGGACCGTTTACGCCACGTTCCAGAGTACGTGATCTCATTGGGTCTAAATGTTAACTATAATCAATGCAGAATTAAAAAAAAAGACACTTTCTGTTATAGACAATTTCAAACTTAGGCCAAGGTGCAGAAATAACGAAACTGATGTAGCCTATCACCAGCTTCAGCTGTGATCAGTACATGTCCAATCTTGTTTTATAAATACTCCTACCTCCTCCCACATAATTCTAGTCATAATATCACTTTACCTGCCAATATTTCATAGGTTTATCAAAAAGAAAAGGACTTACTTTTTAACAAAAATGATAAAAATGTTAACGCAGCTAAAAAAAATCAGTAATTTCTTAATATAATCAAACATCCAGTTAACATCCTAATTGCTGCAATTGTTTTAAATGTTGCCTTGTCTTAAATATTTTTTATTATAGCTTATTTATTTGAATCGGGATCCACATAAGACCCATACATTGTGACTAGTTGATATTTCTTTTGGCGGGGAGGGAGGGGCAGAGAGACAATCTTAAGCTGACTCTACGCCCAGCACGGAGCCTGAAGTAGGGCTCCATCTCACAACCCTGAGCTCATGACCTGAGCCAAAATCAAGAGTCGGATGCTTAACCGACTGGGCCACCCAGGCGCCTCTATTTTTATTTTTATTTTTTTTAGATTTTATTTATTTATTTGAGAGAGAGTGAGAGAGAGAGTGTGAGGTGGGGGGAGGGTCAGAGGGAGAAGCAGACTCCTGGCTGAGCAGGGAACGTGATGTGGGGCTCAATCCTGGGACTCCAGGATCATGACCTGAGCAGAAGGCAGATGCTTAACTGACTGAGCCATGCAGGTACCCCTATTTTAAAGTTTCTTTTAATATGTAGGTTTTCCCTCCATTTTTCTCTCTTTTTTCCCTTTGAATTTTTGTTGAAGAAATCAGTTAGGGGCGCCTGGGTGGCTCAGTTGTTAAGCGCCTGCCTTCAGCTCAGGTCGTGATCCCAGGGTCCTGAGATCAAGCCCTGCATCGGGCTCCCTGCTCAAGTGGAGAGTCTGCTTCTCCCTCTCCCTCTGCTGCTCTCTCTCTCAAAAAAAAAAAAAATCTTAAAAAAAATAAGTTAATTTGTTCAACAGAGTTTCCCAGGACTGTGTTTTTACTGACTGCATCCCTGTAGTGGTGTTTGACATTTCCCTCTGTCTCTTATGTTTTTTGTACATTGGTGTTTATAACTAGAATCCTGATCAAATTCAGGCTCTTTCTCTCTCTCTGTCTATAATATAAAAAAATATATTATATTATATATGGGCCTTGATTTGACTTTACATATATATACTTATATATATCAAGACTACTTCATAAATAGTGGTGTATTTTTCTTTATCAGAAAGTATGTAATGCCTGGTATATCTCTTTTTTGTGAAGGTAGCAGCTATTGATGACCTTCAATGAGACTGACTATTTCATTAGAGGTTGCAAAATAATGATATTCTTATTTTATAAAATCTTCTTTGTTTACTAGCTGGAGTAATTCTGCAAAGAGAAACTTTTCCAACCTCATATTTGGTTACTCTCAGGTTTAGATTATATAGAAAAGATAGGATAAATGCTTGCTTCTTTCCCTTCATCAGTTTTCAAAATCACAAGGTAGTTTCAACACCTATTCATGAAAGAAACAACAACAAACCACTCAATAAAATTGGAATTGTGGGATACTTTCTTAATATGATAAACTTTTTGTACTTCTCTTAGAACTAAAGCCATTATTTTATTTAATGAGGAAACACTAGAGGCATTTCTACTAAGTTCAGGAACCAAGTAAGGATGCCCACTATTTTCATTATTATTTATCATTATTATAGAGATATTAGCTAATGTGATTAGAAAAGAGAAATCAACTAGAGGTATAAGAATAGTAACAAAGTAGCAAAACTCTATTTCACAAACGATAATAGTGTATCTGGGAAACCCTAGAGAATCAATGATAAAGGTAACTCAAACATTAAAGGTAGCAGGATATAAAATTATCATATAAAAATTAATAGCCTTCATATGCACAAATAACAACCAGTTAGAGGATATAATAGTAGAGAAATCCTACTCATAATAGCAACAAAAAAGAAATACTTAGAAATAAGCTTAACAATAATGTGTAAAACCTATATGAAGAAACAAAATTTTGATGAAAATTTTAAAGCACTTGAAAAAAAACACAGAGGTAGACCTGAGCAAATGGAAAGATATTGTGTGATCTTGGATAGAATGATTCAACACTATAAAGATGTCAGTTCTTCCTGAGTTAATTTACAAATTTAATTCAAACCCAATAAAAACACCAAACAATTAGACAAATTGATAGTAAAGTTCATATGGAAAAATAAACATGAAAGAATAGTCAAGAAAACACTGAAAACAACAAATTATGAGGAGAGACTAGGCCTACCAGATATTAAAACATACTATAAAGCCTCTAATTAAAACAGTATAGACAAATAGACCAAAGGAATAGAAAAGAAACCCATAAATGGACCCAGCTACATATGGATCTTTAGCATTAGGATAAAGGTTGCCTCTAAAATTACATTTTCATGAATGGTGCTGAGATAATAGGGTAACCATTTGGGAAAAGATAAAATTAGGTCCATATCTCACATAATGCATAAGAATAGTCTCCAAATGAACTGGGGATCTAAATATAAAAAATAAAACCATATTAGTGTTAGAAGAAAACATGGGTGAATTCTTCTTTAAATATAAGGAAAGACTGGGGCGCCTGGGTGATGCAGTTAGTTAAGTGTCCGACTCTTGGTTCCAGCTCAGGTCGTGATCTCAGGGTCATGGGATTGAGCCCTGTGTCAGGCTCTGCACTCAGTGTGGAGTCTGCTTGAGATTCTCTCTCCCTCTCTCTCTCTGCCCCTCCTGTTCATGTGCACGCTCTATCTCTCTCAAAATAAATAAATAAATCAATCTTAAAAAAATATATATAAGGAAAGATTTTCTGTGACTCAGAATTCAGAAGCAATAAAAGAAAATACTGACAAATTTGGCCACATAAAAATTTGCATAGTAAAAAACAGATAAAGTAAAAAGACAACTAACAAACTGGGAGAAAGTGTTTACAGCATATACCACAGATAAAGAGCTAATATCCCTAATACTTAAAGAACTCTTAAAATTTGAGGGACAAGGGACCAGAAACCTGATAGAAAATGGGAAAAAGACGTGAAAGACAATTCACAAAAGATATAAAAATAGCCCTTAAACGTTTGAAAAAAAAATAGTTTGAACACACTCATAATTAAAGATTTCAAATTGAAACAAAACTGGGATACTATTTTCTTACCCATAAAACTGGGGAAAGAAGTATGATAATACATTCTGTTGATGAAGCTGTGGGAAAATTGGCATCCTCATACATTGTCAGTGGGAATACAAAGTGGTACCACGCTTCTGTAGGGACATTTAGCAATACCCAACACAACTACTATGCATTTACCTCTTGACTTGGCAATCTCATCTATTAGAATCTACCATAAAGATATAACACTATGAAAATACATGTGCATAAGGTTATTCATGGATGCAACTGTTTATAATTATAAAGTATTAGAAATGACCTAAATGTTATGCAGAGGAATGGTTGAATAAATGATGGCACAGCCACACAATGGAATACTTGCCGCTCTAAAAAAAATGAGGCAGATTCCATACATTTATAGGGATGTATAATTTCCAGTGTATTTCTAAATTTAATATTGGTAAATGAAGAAAGCTAAGTAAAGGCAATATCTATATAGTATGCTGCCATTCTTGTAAGCAAAGTGTAAGAAAATATACATGTATCTGTTCCTTGTGTTAAAGAAATACAGGAAGGATAAACAAGAAACTAAAGAGACTGATTACCTACAGCAGTGGGTGGGAATGAGGTAGAAAGAATGGGGAAACAGGTGTGGGAGAGTAGGGATAAGGGGAGATGGCACTTCTCTGAGAATACATTTTTGTACAGCTCTGACGCTTAGGACCAAGGTATTTTTGCACACATCCTTTATTACACATTACAGGTAACTACCCAAATCAACCATGATGTAGGTGGCGGGGACTGAAACTGGAATATGAACAGTAGCAAATGAACCTAACTATAATGTAAATAGATAGAGCAACCATACTGAGGGGTGGGGAAGGAAAGAACCAACTTTGACAACTTTGGAAAGCAGTATATGACTGTGCATTCTAAGGCTAAAGGCAGAAATGACTACATAAATATTATACTTTAGTTAGTAAATGCGTTTCTTACAGGCATGTAGTAAGTTAGTCATTCTGCAACTAGTTTATGTGTGTCCGGTCTGAACTAATAACTGTACATTGTGGTAATGAGAGCCAGGTTTCTCAATGTCAGAGAAAGAATAATCAAATAGAGGGAAGGCTAGACTGAATCCTATGGTGTTGGGTGGAATAGGGGGTATCGGGATTTTTTGATATAACATATTGTGTATATATATGCTTATATATATATCTATAGCTATATACATATATGCACACATATGGGTAGACACAAAAATAAATATAGGTGTGTGCATGTGTACTACACATACATTTACTTCCTAATTCTGTTGGCTGGGAGGGCCTAGAAACAATGGCAACCCAGAGGCAATGAGGATCCATGGTACCCAAACACTGGTTTCTAAATACCATTCTCCAGTAAAAGGAACTAGGAACCCTTGGATAAATGGCTGGAAAATACAAGAGGAGCCTGGAGCATCCTGTGGTACCAGAAAGTCAGGAAATGCTCAAAAATCGATAAGGCATGTCTAAAGGACACAGGAACCAACTTGAAGGAACTCCTAGTGGCAAGTCTGGGACAAGTTGAACAACAAAGTAAATAATGATATTATTGGATTATAACTCAAAGAACAAAATCCATACTGATATTTTAAAAATTTGAATAAATAAATAGGGACGAATTAAACTCTTCCTCAGAGCAGAATTATAATTAATAAATGTAGAGGGAAGAAGGAAATCACCAATAGGCAAGCATCACCATTCTGGTTGTTGTAAACAAGAACAATCAATTGATGCCCAAATTAGTGGGCAAAAAGTATGGTCAGAAACAGAATATTTGCATAATCTCAAAGTATCTCCCTCACTAGTTTACTTATTAATACATTACAAAGGGAAAAATTATAACATTACAGTGGAAAGACTGACAGACACTACCTTAACTATATGATCAGAGTAACATTACTAGTAACAAGACATATTGGTTTTAATATGCCCCCATATCATGCACTGAGAAGGGCACATCTCTTTTGTAGTATTCTTGCCAAAAGTACATAGCCTCAATCTTCTCATGATAAAAGATCAGACAAACTCAAATTGAGTGACATTCTACAAAATCACTGGCCTAGTTTCTTCAAAAGCATTAAGGTTGTGAAAGATAAAGAAACTGAGAAACTGTCATAGATTCAAGGACACTAAGAAAACATGATGACTAAATGCAAGGTGAGATCCTGGATTGGATGCTGGGAAAAGAGACAGAAGTGGGAAAATTGGTGAATTTCAAATGAGATCTGCAGATTAGTCAATAGTATAATGGTAATATAATATCCTGCTTTTCATGATTGTACTATTGTAATGTAAGATGGTAACATTAAGGGAAGCTGAGTAAAGTGTGTACAGAAACTCTCTGTACCATTTTGCAACTTTCTCTGAGATGAAAATTCTATCAAGATAATAAATCAAAAAATAATGGGATGTTTTCCTAGCATCTTCCAAAGGTGACAACTTTTTTTTTTTAAATAGTATCTTTATGAACTCAAGGATTTAAACATATTTGATTTGTTTCAATCCATTACAGTTAAAATTGTCCTATATTTGGCCAGTGAGAATGTAATCAGGTTAGATCTTGAGTCCTTTTGACATGACCCCAATAGCATTTGATGGTTTCCTTGTTTTCCAATATATGAAAATATTTATACATTTCATGCCCTGGACCTGGAACCAGCCATTTCTTCAAGGACTCCTGGTTCCTTTGAGTGGGCAGTGATCTTTAGAGAACAGAATAGGAGTGCTAGGGGTGCTAAATTTTACTGCAGTAGTCATTATTTTGGGGCATTTTAAATGTACAGAACTAGAAAATATGTTTTGTTTGTTTTAAAGAAAAAATGCTGAATTTGTATGGATACTTGAATTTATACTGCTACTTCTAATTCATACCCAGGACTAACTGTAGGGTTTTTACTTAAACTTCATCAATCTTACATCTGTATTTTCTTTCAAGTATGTCAAAATTCTTTCCAGTAACAACATAATCACTCATTTGATACATAAAGGCCTCAGAATATTAATTCCATTATTACCACCAACAATATGGTTGCTGGAAAGACACACACACACACACACACACACATTTTTGTTCTTAAGGTATATTTGACTCAGGATGTATAGTCAAATACTTGTTTTAAAGTCACTTGGAATAGTTACTTTCTGTGTGGTTATGCCATCAACTAATACATAATTAGATTCACTTGTTTCATTTTTTTTTTAAAGGACAAGAACAGTGTGAATTTTGTTTTATGACTATGCAAAATATTTACTGGTTCCAGAATCAAGTCTATTAAAATAGACAGGAAATTCAAAGAAATCTAGCTTCTATCCCTACTCTTTCACACTATTCCCTCACTCTGCTCATAGGTGACCATTTAAAAAAAATATGGCTTATTTTTTCATTCTATTTAAATATAACATATTACATGAATATGTGTATGAATCCAAAAGAATTCGTGTGTATGAATTAAAAAAAAAGAATGCGTTTTCTTATACAATAGTAACAGACACACCTGTTTTCCTCACCTTGCTTTTTCACTGGATATCCTTGAGATTACTCACTCCGCCACAATATATAGACATAATCTTAATTTCTTCCTACAGCTGCATAGTTCTTCATTAGTTTATTTAACTAGTCTCTTATTGATAGACATTTGGGTTGGTTCTGGTCTTTGGCTTTACAAGTAGTGTAATACAGAGGCTTCTCATTGAGTTGGCAGAGCTGTAGGGGAGGAATCAAGGGGTGAGGCTGCTTGGGCAGTAGGGTTCCTCTCACATAGTCAGAGATTTACCCTGCACATCCCATAATGGGGCTCCCATTCTACTGGAACTTGTTCTTGGGTACTTGGGAGTAAGAGGTATTTAAATTATATTTTTCACTGGGGTTAGCATGAGCTGGCTGATCTGGGTGGTTTTGACGGGCAGCTATCCTGAAAAGCACATGAGAAAGAAGAGAATGTAGTGCTAGACAACAATCAGCCCATGAAAAATGTATTTAAATTCACAGGCGCCTGGTTTCCCTTTGGGAAAGTCTAACCCAGGGTATTCTGCCTTCTTGTGTTTCTTGGGTCAGCAGTATAGCAGCTGTTACGTGTCTTTAAGGCTTTAGTAATACACTTTCTGAAAAGTCTCTCCCTACTTTCTGTTCCCTAACTTGTTCCTCCTTGTATTATTCCTAAATCATATTGTAATTCGCTTACTTCAGCTCCAAGACAATGGTGTGACTTTTTTTGGAGTTAACCACACTGTCTGGGTTTTCATCCTACCTCTCTGACTGTATGTCTTAGTCCCTTTTTTCTCTGCCTGTACCGTAAATTTGGTGTTCCCAAGGGTCTGTTTTTGGTCTTTATCTCAGTAACGTTTTTTGAGTCCTTGATTTTTCAGAAAATTCAGTGAAAACTATGAACTTACTGTCTTCTCAGAAAAATGTACATTTGCACCTATACACAAAGTTGTGCATATATTTTCAAGAAGTTCATGGACATCCCTTTATGAGCTCAAGTTCAAGGACATCTGTGATATACTCTGGGCTTCCTCTCTTAGGCCCTCCACTATCATCTAAGCACCAATGACTCCTAAATCCATAACTCATGATCAGGCATCTCTCCTGATGTCCAGCTGCCTCCAGGGCATCTCCACTGCCTGATCTGTAGATGTGCAGGACATGTCTTTAGCTGAGGCTGCCTTCTGGCTCCCATGGATCTACTCTTCTGCCCATGTCTCAATGGGTAGCTGTATCATCTTGCTGACCAAGCCACAACCTAGGAGACATTCTTGATTTCTTCGCTGTCATTTTCCACACCTCATCATTAACTTTTAAATGGAAACAAGACCATTGTCTTTCCCCCATGCCACAACCCTAGTTCAGGCCACTATCACCTCTCACCTGGATGGTGGCAGTAACATCCTAAGTGGTCTTCCAGCCTCTAGGACCAACCTTTCTCCACCCAGGTATCTATTCTTACACAGCAGCTAGGGAGATCTTTCTAAATTCCATGTGTGACCAGTCACTCCTGTTGCTAACTCTTCAAAAGCTTCCCATTGCCCTGTTGAAAGGTGTCAGTGTGATAAAAAAGTCTTTCATGATATCTCCTGCCTTTATTGCTTGCTTGCTGGGTTTTCCAACTTCAATATCTACTTTTTCCAGGATCTCTGTGCTGAGGGGAGCCAGGGTGAGATTTGATGCAAAACTTAGTTTTGCAAACGTCTTACAAGCCATCCAAGCAGGTCCAAAGAATAGAGCAGAGCTGAACCTGAATAATGGGGAGCAGATCACAAATGTGTAGCTCCTGTGTGCAAGTTCTGAAGGAGATGTGGAGATAAAGAGTTAAGACAAGGTTCTGCCCCAAGGGCCTTACAATCTGTAAAGGAGTAGACAAAGGAGGCATAATCCAAAGGAACTATTCAAGAAAACAATTGTGTGTAGATGTCTACCACATGCCAGGCTTTGCGGCATGAAGGAAAATGCAATTAACTGTCATAAGAAAGAGAGAGGACTATGGGGATGCAAGAGGTGAGAGAACTTCCATTTGAGCTAGATTAGTGACATCTCTATAGGATGGAGGAGCTGGAAGACTTGAAGGGTGGGTAGGGAATGATCTAGAAGAGCAGAGGTCAGGGACTGGGAGAGCATCCGGCCAGAGGGAGCTGCAGGAGTGAAGGTGCAGACTGCGTTCTTTGAAGTTAACGCCACGCCAGAGGGTTCTGTTCTCACCTGGGCTCCAGCCCCCATCCCTGAGGAGGCTTTGGGGATCTGAAAAGTGACATCGCATCACATGCATTTCTCTATATTCGCGTAATGAAACCCTGAAAAGGTTCTGAGGTGTCATAGATGTTACCATCAGATATGGCCGTTGCCCTTTTCACAGATGGAAAGGGTGAGGTTAAGAGGAATTCAGTTAAAATTTGCAAACATTTAAAGTACTTTCTATGCACTAGGGAACACAGAAATGCATAAAAGTGGTTCTCCTTCCTTATGGAAACAGAGTTATTGGCTACAAGAGTTCAGAAGAATAAGGAATCTCTTTAAACTTGAATGTGAGGTGGTAGTCAAGGAAAGCTTCTTGGAGGAGGTATGATTTAAGCAGAGCCCTTAAGCGGGGGTAGGGTTGGCACAGTTGGGGAGGCAGAGGGGGACTTTCCAAGTGTGGGCAAAGCACCAAGCATATTCAGGGGATAGTGAAGACTTCAAATGGGGGCCTGGAAAGGGGCATTCAGGGAGGTGGGTCTGCACAGAATAGGCTGGAGGAGAAGGTGGGGCTGGATACTGGCCCTAAACAATTCACTCTCTCTCTCCTCCTCTCTACCTACTCTGTCTTCCACCAGGACCAGCTACTCTTCTGTGATGACTGTGACCGTGGCTATCACATGTACTGTTTAAATCCCCCAGTGGCTGAGCCCCCAGAAGGTAATGATGAGGAGGTCGACAGTAGCAACAACAGCTACTCCTACCACTTAGGGAGCCCTCACTATGGTGCAGGCCTTGTGCTAAGTCCTTTCCATGTCTTGTCTCATTCAACCATCACAATCCTATGAGGTAGGTACGACCGCTACCATTTTACAGATGAGGAAACAGAGGCACGGTTCCACCCCCTGAAACTTCAGCTTGGGGGCCGAGGAGATGTCTCCCAGACGTGAGGCTGAGGTGGTAGGGAGGTGCAAGCTTCCCGGGGAACTGGCCCAGGCCTGGTGCAGCTGCTGGTGGTGCACCGTCCAGGAATGAGGGTCTTTCCAACAGTTCAGCTGATCGCCTCGGAGCACTTAACTGTTTCCTGAGCGCACTTACCCTCTGCTGAGTTACGGACTCCAGCCCGTGTTCAGCAGCGGGCCTCGGTCTCTGAACGGGAAAGTCAGAAGAGCAACGGGGCTTGCTGGACTTAGGGCCAAGGGGCGGGCCTGAGGGTGGGAGAGGGGCGGCTGGTCAGCAGGGCGTCTTGTTTCTTGTAGGAAGCTGGAGCTGCCACCTGTGCTGGGAATTGCTCAAAGAAAAAGCCTCTGCCTTTGGCTGCCAAGCCTAGGGCCCCGGGTCACGGAACGTGACCTGCTGCTGGAGAGGCTGAGGCGGAGCCCACTTCAAACCAGATCACGCCCCCACTCCCAAATATCCAGACAGACCCACCGTAAGGAAAACCCGTGGTCACAGAGGGCTTGGACGTGTGGAACCGAGAGGGTGAGGTGTCTGCTCACCTCCTACGCACAGGTTCCAGGATTTCAGCCAGCCCCTCCTCATTTCCACCAGAAGGATCTTGCACTTTTGAAGAACACCCTGAGCCCCGGCCCTGTGGAACCCCCTCACATTTACCCTGGCCCTGCAGCCCTCTCACTGGTTCCCATTTTAAGGGAAGCTCTTTTGTGACCACCTATCAGTCACTCACATTGTAGTTTGGTGTTTTCTATCTATTGTGTTCCAAGAAATCTTCACACAGCCTCTCGCCTCCTGCTTTGGCTCTTTATCCTGAACTCAGCAGAGGAACAAAAGGCTGTGGAGAAGTTGTTATTTATGACAAGCCTCCCTGGAAACTTCTAGACTCGGAATCGGGAGGCCGTCTTGATGATGAAAATCCCTTTGTTCCTTGGTCTCTGTGAAGAAGAAAAGTGGTTTTCGGCACCCCCCCCTCCCCGCCCCAGATACCTAGTGCTGTCTGCAGCCAGGGTGGTCTCTTGATGGGGCTGGAGAAAGAAGGAGAAGTGCTGAGGGGTGGGCGGAAGTGTTGGGAAGAAAATTCGGAGGCCACAGCCAATCAGTATTTGTTATCCATCGGGAGTGGCTTTGCAAGGGATCAGGCGTTGCGGTTCCTTGTTGACCTTCAGAGCTGGGGTGTCCTTGAGGTGAGACGAGCCACAGCCTATGGCCGGGGAACAACGCTAAGGCTCTGCCTTCCCACCAGCCTGGGTCTGGAGCTTTCCCTGGTGGGACTCAAGAACCAGGAAAGCAGGTGAAGGCTGCCCAGTCCAGAATACAAGTACAAAGGACTGCAGCTTTGCTAAGCCCATCAGTATTGACGTGGTACCACAGGTTCCTTTCCCCACGTAATTTCTTCCTTCTACACACCGTGTGTTTAACACTGTCTGCCGACACCCGACTCTGGAGGTTTTAGGGTGGGGGAAGAGATGACTGTCACCTAAACAAATAAGCGGGGTGAGCGGATTATTTATGATCATAGTGGCAACGATGCAGAATCCTCAGCTTGAGGGCTTCCCTTGCCCCCTGAGCTCCCCAATACATGCTGGACTCTTGTTTTAAAAAAAAAAAGATGTTTTGAGAAGAAAAGGTGGGAGGCTGAGCGTTCGAGAAGTCTCTGTTGGAAGTCAGCCCTGAGGGCCGGAGCGGCTCGGGCTGTCTTTGCGTCTCGGTGGCGGTGGCCACGGCAGCAGCTCACAATAACTGACACATTTCTGGAAAAATCATTTGCCCAAAGGGCAGGACTCGGTGAGCGGGACCCCCGCGCATGCTCGGCTGCCCTGAAATCAGCTCCATCTCTGTGGTCCGGCTGCTCACAACAAAGGCCGAGGTTATTTTTAGTCCTTCAGCTCCTGAAGAAGCCCCTGGAGACTCGGGCTGGTTGGGCCACTTCTGCCGGGCTGCAGTGTTCCACGACTTGGCAAGAGCCTCCCTCCCGGGCTCACTGCTCTTGGCCAGGGGACCCAGGGCAGCCTGGCCTGGAGCCGAGCGGTGCCGGTGCCCCCCCGGGCCTCGCAGAGTGACCTGTGGCAAGAGACAGGGGTCACTCTCCTGTAGGGGCCCGTGGCCTCCCAGTGAGCTGTGTGCATACATAACAATCTGGTTTAAAGGGCCCTGTCCAGATGGCAGTTTCATCTTCCTCATACGATACGTCCTTCCCCCTGCTGGTTGGGGAACCTGTTTTGGATTCTGGAGGTCCAGGGAGGGTTTGGGGAGCTGCTGTGCTGTCTTGTCACCTGTTCCCCTGAAGTGTCACATCAGATGAGCAGACTTCCTCTCCCAACTGCTCTGGCTCTCTGTCCTCCCACAAAACCCAAAGTGGGGTGTTCTCAAAGGCTGATTGTTGGTTTTGAAAATCACTTTGACTTAATTTCATAGAAAAGGTTACCAAAATGTTCCCACACGTCACAATGGCTTAAAGGTGAAAAAACGAAGTCTGAAACCCCAAACCGTGGCCCTCCTCCAAATCCTCTTTGGAGTGTGTGCAAATTCATTCCCCACCTCGGCGCAGATGATGGGGTGGCCCTGTTCTGCCCGCATCACACCTGCTGCCCGCGGAAGCTGCGAGGAGGGATTGAGTCTTGCAAGGGAGGGTGCTGTAGCCCCACGGTGGAAGTGGGGAGGGGTGCTCAAGGCTCTAAAATGGATGTTCAGAGGGTCCAGAGTTCCCTTCCCAGTTTCATTGCCTGTAGGATGGGTCCAACCTCTTCCTCTTTGGAGATCTCAGTTTCCCCATCGGGAAAGTGGGATAGCAAAGCCAGCTTATGGGACGGCACTTTCAGGGTACTGCAAGCAGACAAAATCTCTAGAGTCACATTTATCACTTTCTGTACTGAAACAAAGAAAGTGATGATAAACTTCAAATTGGTCTTTCTCTGAGCCCCAGAGAACGAGCTAGAATCATGGGGTGCATATGGATGATCCGGGTTTTGATTTTGCCTTTGCTATTCAGTAGCTGTGTGACCTTGGGCAAGTCACTCAATGTCTCTGAACCTCAGTTTGCCCACCTATGAAACAGAGATAATCATACTTGCCCTGCCTGTTCCACAGTGACATTGGGAGACTGAAAAAGCATAATGTTATATAGATAACCACTGGAAAGCAGGGCTTTCCAGGGAGGGATCCCCAGTGCTTTCTATGCCCCCTTCTTGTGTGAATTAGCCAAGTTTAGATGGCCTTCTCAGAATCTCCCTTTTGATCAAAATGGGTTTATGTTTTAGGGGCTGGGCTGCCTGTGATCAGAGCCAGTGGGCCAAAGCTGTGACAAGGACCCATGCATGGGTTTCCTGTTGGTGGGAGGTGAGGGATTTTCCCTGGGGTTGGGGATTTCAGAATGAAGATACTTGGGATACTCCCTTCTACAAGATCATCACCGCCTAGACTGGGAGCCAACTTCTGGAGAGGGCTATAATTCAGTTCCGTGTAACATTCACTTAGAAACTTTGGTGTAAAACCCAGCTCTGCTACTTTCTAGCTGGTTGACCTTGGGCAAATGACTTAACCCCTCGGGGGCTCATTTTCCACATCTGTGAGGCAGGGAGATGTGGCCTCTCCCGTTGGTGCAGGGCTGAGCACGAGTGCTGGTGAAGGTCCTGGCACGGGGCCTGGCCTGACGGAGGCCCCACAGTGGCGGATCTCTTGTCACTGGGTATAGAGGCCACCGAGTGGAGATAATGAGGCCCTCGCCTGCCGGCTCGAATCCCTAGAGCAGCCAGAGTGACTTTGTTCCACTGCACCCCGATCTTGTGGCTCCAGCCTGGCCAGAAGAGGGGGCGAGGCCGTGGGATCCACGCCGGGAGTGGAAAGCCTCTGTTTTTGAAAGACGGCTTTTTGCGCCTGCTTGGAGACTGGCATTCTGATTTCCTTCTCAACCCCCCACTGACGCATAGCACCCAGAGCAGGACCCGTGGGTCCCGCGGCGTCCCTGCTCCTGTCATGGCCCCAGGCCGGGTGGGAAGTCCAGGCAGGCCGCGAGGAGCAGCTGCTCCCCGGGGCCCCGCTCAGACAGGAGACCGGAACGAGGGTGGTGAGCCGTGGGTGGGTGGGAGGCAGGCCAGATTCTTCCAGAGCTGGAGAAGATAACAGGTTTTAAGGTCGGGGGAGGGCTTGGATTTCACAGTGATGGTGTCATGATACCCCAGAGAGTTCCATTCGTGGCGCATTTTAGGCTTTGTACTTTGAACACAGCACGATGATTCCTTTCGGCCCTCCGCTTGAAGAGTTCAGATAGTTTAAGGAAGGAAAATGAGATGATTATTATTACTTTTCCCGCTGGGGTAAGTGTCGGAGACAGACCTGTGCTCTTGAAGAAAGATTGCTGGCAACCTCAGGCTTTAGAGTTCGAGAAGAGGGGCCCCTGTTCTCCTCATTGAGTCTGTGGTTGGCGGGGGAGGGCCGGGAGCCCCAAGGACCACCTTCCCTGTCCCAAGGCTGGTTCTCAGCCTGCTACAAATGGGGAACAGCAGCCTCCCTTCCTCTCTCACTCCCTGACCCGCCCCAGTGCAGGCCCATCCTCAGGACGTGCCTCTGTCACACCCCAAGGAAATGCTGGCTCCCATGCTCTTGTTCCCAGCAAAGACACCCAGCATGCCACAGCTGGTTCCTTTTCGGAGCTGTGCATGGTGTCACCTGTAGTGGGCTCATTATTTTGCGGGAGGGAGGGAGGAAGGGGGGCCCAGAGGAAGGAGATGGGGAGGGTCAAAGATCTTTCACGTCAGGCAAAGCAAGATGAAGAGAAGGGAGGGGAGGGCACTTGAGGAGGGCCCAGGAACCTGATTTGCACTTGGAAGTCCTAGAGCTAAATAAGTAGAGGGTGTGGGGTGGGGAGGCAGAGCGCGGGCAACTGCTCTGGTGCCTTGAATGTGGGAGGATGAACAGAGCCTCCAGACAGACGGACTGGGGGCTTCCTTTGAGCATCTCAGCAGCTGCTCCTAGGAAGGCCTGGCTGTGTGGCCCCCTCTCCATGCTTCCAGCCCAGGCTGCTGGGAAGAGAGGCCCAAAGGAAGCACTTCCAGGAAAGGGGGGTGGGGAGGGGTCTGGGCCTTGCCCGGTCCTCCTCCAGTTGGTTTCCTAGAACGAACAGGGGGCTCCCTGTGCGAGGGAAAAGATCTAGAAGTGGGTGGATTCCCAGGGAAGCCTCTGTCTGGGCTCTGAGTGAGGCTTGGCTGTGTCCCTGCAGATGGCTGAGACCTGAGGTGACTCCCCAGGATCCTATGCGGCTGTGGGGAGGGGGTGTGGATAACAGGAGTCAGAGGGTACAGGAATGCCCCTTGGTCAGTCTCTTTGTTCCCATCTCCCTTCCTTTCTTTGCTCCAGGGTTTCCCCCTCTTTGGCCCCACCAAGAGAAGGAAGCATTTGTGCTGATGGTGACATTTCCCAGGGCAGGCCAGAGGAAGGCAGGAACCGGGACTGGCGGGCAGCCAGAGCTCTCTTCGACAGAGATATAAATACTAATCATGACCTCTAGCCTGGGCAGCGAGCAAAGTGGCCATTCAGGACGGCACCGACCCAGTCTGGCACATATATGTGCCGTGGTGGGAAAGGCAGGGAGGGGAAGCGGTCCCTACAGGATTTGGGGAGGCCCCTGAGCCCCTGTATTTCCCCTCAGCAACCTCTCCAGGTTATATTTACACCCAGTGCATCCTGTTTGCCTGCCTCTTTGCCTCTCTATTACTTCTATCAATGTTATCAATATTGATGATGAAAACAGGGACACACACACACACACACCCCTCGCTTAACAAACTAAAGTGAACCTTCTGTGTTGCTCCAGGACGAGAGGGAGAACCTGCTTGTCACAGGGGGTCTTTCCCTGAGGTCCAGCCAGGCCCACCCCAGGTTCCAGCCCCTGCACACCTCGGGGACTTGTACGGGGAGCCTTATGCTTGGAGGACCACTGGCACACGGACTCCTTCCCCTCTTCCCTCACTTCTGCTTCTTTGGGGGAATGTGTTTGGCAATCGTTGTGGACTTGGAAGCAAAAGTCTCAATCCTGCTGTCAAAGGGACGTGCAGATTTTATGGCTGGAACTGGGAATGTGGTTCTTATTGACTTTGCCCTTTTGTGTTTACTCCCCACCCGAGGCCTTGGTTCTCCTCTTGCTTGGCCCACCTCCTTTCTTGCACCCGCCCCTCCCTTCCCTCCTACCACGCTAGATGCCGAAGGGTGGGGTGCTGGCAGGAACACGCAGTGGCACAAAAGGAAGAGAAAATATACCCCCTGCACATTTTCAACATGTAGTTGAAGAGGTCTAAATTAGGTACTAGAAAAAAGGGAAGGAAGCATTGCTAGATAATATGTGAGCGAGAGAACGAAACTATAGAATGGTTAGCTCAGAGCAGAGGAGGTGGGAGCAGGTGGCTGGGAGGGGGCTAGGGAGGCAGAGAGCCCTAGCTTCCAGATGCATCTGGTCTCTGTGGCATTTGGGAAAGCAGAGGAGTCACGCTGTGGCAGGAAACGGTCAGATGCTTAGGGAGCATTTGTGCCTTTGGCTGGGAAAACGAGAGACATCCATCCGAGTTGCTCACCGTTTATCTGCCGTGTTTGCCCACAGGGCATTTTTGCTCTGAAGGAAAATGAGCACATTTCTTGCCCGCCAGGAGGGGTTGCTGGGCAGGCTGGTACTGGCTAAAACACTTGGCAGGGCAACACACTAGGTCCTCTGGGGGCTGGAAAAAGAAACCACATCCTGGCCCAGCCTTCAACCTGCTTTTCAGTTCCAAAATCACACTCTCCCATGGCATTCTGACCACATGTCTGGTAACATACCATCAGGGAAGGTGTATGTGTAATCTAGGTCTCTCCTTTTGTGTTCATTCATGCATGCTCATGGATAGAAGAGGAGCAGGCTCAAGTATCTGGTCGTTTCCACCCTCTGGAGAGGCTGGGGGGAAGAACACCGTTGACCTCAGCCTAGTTGCTTGCATCCATCTGCCCAAGCACTGGCTGCCCTTGGAAGGTGACCGTCTTTACTATGAATTTCAGCGATGATGAAGGCACCTGGGTTGGGGTGCGCCGAGCGGCCGAAGGGAGCTGGGGCCGTGCCTCCAAATGCTGGTTTGGACTCCTGGGGTGGTGGGCGGGGAGGGGCAATTGGTAGGGCCTGACCAGAGCTGGAAAGTGACTCATCTGACAGTCTTGTCCTGTCCCCACTCGAAAGAGCAGAGGGGAATGGTGGGATGGGGGCCTCATGCTCAGCCTGGGGGGTGGACTCCCTTGGAGACCCCCAGCAGCCTGTCTCGGCCTCCTGTGCAGTTCTGGCAATGGCAGCGGGAGGAGGGCACGGGGGAGAGACGTAACGCTGGAGGCGTTTCCAGTAACCCTCCTATGCCCACCTTTGGCCAGGTGCTCATCGGATCCCGACTTCATGCTTCAGTAGACTCCCTATTGTCTGAATTGACGGCATCAGGAAGAAGCCATTTGTTCTCTCTTGTCTCTGCACAGGTGACAGCCAGATTTCGGCTTCTCGCTGCTCCCTGAAGCAGCGACACTGAGCCTGCTTTCAGGCTGGAGGCCGGGGCTCCGGGGAGGGCACGGATCTGCTCGGGTGGGGGTGTTGGTGCCGAGCCGGCCGAAAGCCGCCTTGGTGTCTCTGCTGGGGCAGCCCCGGGAAGGCTCTTTGGGGTCCCTGGACAGCATGTGGCTCCGAGCAAGGCAGAATTTTGGTGATCTCGGTGAGAGACTCAGGGACATAAGGCTTTCGTAATGCTTGGCTGCCAGACTGGTTTTCAAGTGATTGAGAACGGGAAATGCATTCTGGGCTTTGACCACTGCCCATATGAAAGCCTTCGGTTCTTTTGAACTGAGCCTCCTTTGAATGACCCCGATTCACCTGGTCTGTTGTGCTGGTGGCAGGGCAGAGGGGAGAGTCATCTGACTTGGATCCCGTCCAGGCCAGACTGGCAGCTCCATTCCCAGGCAGCCGGCTTCAGACTCTGAGCCCACTGGCCCCCTCAGCTCCATGAGGGATGGACCTGGGAGCGGGACAGCTCAGAGCCCTGAGACGGTCTCCCCTCCTGCCTCCACCTGAGTAGACTCTTAGGCTGAGAACACAGCCTGCTCAGACCCCCTCCCAGCCTGATGCTGACCCACTGGACCAATTAGGAAATCGACGCCGGAAGGAGAGGCTGGCCTGTTCACGTGACACAGTGGACTGGGGCAAAAGCCAGTCCTCAGGTAGGTCTGCTCCCCAGCCCCCATGCGTTGAGGCTGAGGGCGATTTTAAAGCCTGGTTTTGAGAACATTCCCTTTTGAGAGCCAAGAAATGGAGCATCTCTGCCCAGAAGCCAAAAGAAACTGCTTTTCTTCTTCTAGTTGCCTGATGCCCCACTGTGTTTCTCCCCAGGAGAAAGGAGGCTGGTTCTGGGGGCTTTGGTGAGGGCTCCCACCACATATGAAGCCTGGAGTTGCGGGTGGGCTAGGGTAGAAAGGGTGAAGAGGTCCTTTAGAAGAAGCTTCCTACCCAGGTACCGCATGAGGAAGCCCATGCCTGTGTAGGTTCTGGGAAGGGCATGGAAGCCCTTGGTTGGGCTCAGAGCTGGAGAAGTCTGGGAAGGGCTTAGTCTCCACTGCTCTGTCTCAACTGGTGAATAGACCCTGGGTGCCTTGCAGCCTCATAAATTTACTGCCCCCAGATGGCTTTGGCCATATTTGGAAAGGGTAGCCCTGGAAATGTCCCAGTGATCTCCTATTGCTAGGTCTCCATTGTATCTCTAGACCTGCAGACACGATGCAAACTCGGGGTCGCTTTCTTCCGGGTGTGGGCACAAGAGAGGGAAGCCCTTTCAACAGGAACACCCCCATCTTTCCAAAGTGCTTTCTTGTCTCTTGTACTCTCTCACCCCACCCCCACCCCGCCCCAGCTCTTTCTGAAACTCTTAGTCATAAAAGAATGGCCGAGAGAGCTGGCCTTGGCGATAGACATGCCCGCGACTGAGGGGCTTACTTTTATGCTCCCTTGGACTCCCTCCCCATTGGACCTTGGGTTCCAACACCACAGTACCTCCTGCTGACTGGACAACTTAGGGTTTTTGCCTTGAGCTGCTCGGGAACTTTGGGAGGCTGGCACAGCTTTCAGGAGACTAGAAAGAAGGGCTCCAGGCTTAGGAAGTTGTATGTAATGGTCTGAAGAAGAGATCCCCATTGGCTCCTCTAAAAAGCGACCACCGCAACAGGCAAACAGAGGCCCCCCCAGCCCCGCCCCCTGACTCTTTCAGGTGTGATGTGATGTAGTCTCAGTGTGTAGGTGTGTGCCCCGCTGTGCTCCCATCTTCTGGGGTGCTCCTTTCTCTTGCGCCAAGTCTCCCCTCTCTTGTGGCTCCCGAAGTGGGCAGCATGTGCTGTTTCCGCCCTCTCGAAGGGATGTACCACGAGCTCTCGCGTTTCAGTATTGGAGGTGAGGTGGTGCCGCATCTCCCGCTGTCCGAAGGGGCCACGCGGGTTCTGTGACTTCCCAGACAGCTGGTGTGCTCTGAAAGTCTCCAGGAGGCTCTCCGGGTTGGAAACAGCTCACATCCTGATTTTTAGGCTCACCCAGAGGCCCAGGCAACTGCTTTGTTTGGGAAGGCTGCCTGGAGGGGCTGCCCGGGACCCAGGACCCCTCCCTCTCTCCCTGCCTTTGGTCCTGTCCTGACCGGGTTCCGGGAGGAGGGCCTTGGAGAGGTCAAGACCTGGAGCCAACATGACGTGGGCATCAAGCAGTCTTTATCTTAGGGACCCCTGGACGTCCCAGCCCCTCTGCGGAGCCCTTGCACGCTCACAAAGACTGAGTCACAGGCCCCGTCCCTTCTTTGCTGTGGTTAGTATCTTGTTCTGTGGTTGGTTAGCAGTGTTGATCACCTACGTAGCAAATCTTTTTTGTCTGCAATTTAGAGAATGTGTAAACAAATAAAAGGCTTTAAAACACTTGGAGACTTTTGGTTATTTCCCCCGTCTTGCGCCACCTCCCCCCCGCCCCCGCTCCAGGACTGAAGTCTTCAAAAAACCAACTGGAAACATACAGATCCTGTGGGAGTAGGGCCCTTTCACGTTGGGGTATACAGTGGGACTCCATGTGTGCGTGTAGTGTGCGTGTGATTGTGTGCACAGCATGCGTGATGTGTGTCAGGCTCCAGAGAAACCTGGTGCTTCCATGTTTGCAAGGAGACTCCCGGTCCGGGTGTCAGTTGTTGCTGGTGATGGACTTCCGACCCCCACAAGCTCTGGGGAAGCCCCAGTCCCCGCAGCTTTCGTGGGCATGGCAGGCAGCACCACCTAGAGCTTCACCGAGGAGGAGACCCCCGTGAGAGGCCAGGGCGTTCGAAGAGAGCCCCCTGGAACTTCTGGGGGAGGGGAGGTGGGTGGTTCAGAGATGACTCACGGCTGAGGTGGGGGAGAGACAGACCTCAGGCTCAGGACCCATCTAGAAGCCAGCTGAGTCATTGCTTCTCCCCTGTCAGGTCAGAAACCGCCTTCCATAAAAGGCAGTGAGATGGCTGCCCCAAGCAAGGAGCAGGAGGCTTTGCAGAAGACACATGTGCCCTGAGAGTCTCCCGAGCCTGCTTAGCAACCGCCTTAAAGGAACAGTGGGACTCCGGGACCACGCAGCCAGGGGGGTCCTGAGGCCTCGAGCTAGGAGTCAGTCTTCCAAAAACACATTTAAGATGAATCAGCAAATAGAGCCTCTCCCATGTCCCCTAGGCCCTGGGGGTCCGGCAGGGAAGGCAAGGCCCTACCCCTCACAGGGCTTACAAGCCAGGCAGGTAATAACACAACACATGATGACCGGGGTCCAGTGGGAAATGGGGGAGCTAGAACCCGGGCAGGAACTCCTGTCTCAGTCCATCAGTGGGCTTTTCGTTGGAGTCGGCTTGGGCTGTCCAGGAAGACACGGGTGGACATGGCAGCGGGGAATAGCAGGTCTCTCTTAGTCCCTCTGCTGGGGGAGGGCTCTCCTGCTCTTCAAGACTGTGTGCCTTCAGCCTTTCCTTTCCAGGCTGAATCTGGGCTGGTTCTTTCTAGCCCAGGAGCCACTGCTCTTGCTGCAGACGTGTGCCATCCAGCAGGTTGCTGAGCCATCCCTACAGAGGGAGTGATGGCCCCACGCAAGGGGCGGAGCAGAAAGGCAGGGTCTCCACCCAGAGAGATCTCGGGAGCCACTGATGCCGGCTGTGGGGGCCACTGGGCTCAGGACAAAGTCCGGGCCAGCAAGAGATGGCCCAGACACCCAGGCACAGGCCTTCCGTCTGCACAGACGGTGGTGAGGTTTCCACCCGGGCCCCAGGGAACCCAGCTTCACATCCCAGGCTCATTCCACCTGTTGCTGAGAGATGCACGTGGTCAGCTGGGCTTGGGAAAGTTCTCTAGCACAGCCCAGACACCGATGTTGCTCTCGGGAGTCGCAGGGATGGTGGAGGGAGGGGGGAACATGGAGGGACCTGCATTATTGTTCGAGCAAAGTCAGAGCCGGATGGATCTCCTTCGTTCTTTCCTTGGAGAGAGGGAAAAGCACGGGATGGGGGTGGGGCAGGGCGGAGGACTAAGAAGAAGGGGCCAAGGGGATAGCACCCCGTGTTAGAGAGAGCCCAAGGCTGTGGACTTGTGACAGAGATACAGGGGGGTTTCCCTGTCTTGGAGCAGAAGGGACACTGGGAGAGGAGTCAGAAGCTCTAGGTCCTGTGTTATCTAGCTGGGTAATGTTTGACTTTTGCAGACACGGACACGAACTTCTATCAACTCAGCAGGTTTGGAGAAGGAGCTAGCAGACCAGGGGAATATGCACACAAGCACCCATATCCACCCTGTACCCAGGTTCCCCAACCTGTGTCACAGGCCCCCTGGGGTGGCTGACACGGCCTGTCCCCCACACAGCCCCTCGGAAGGGCAGGGTGAAGGCCAGACACAATGAAGCCAGAGGTTTAGCTTGTTTACAACACTGGTCTTCCCAGTGAATTCTGCAAAGGCTTCTGGAAGGGACTTTGGGGGTGCCCAGGGCCCTCGGAGAGCACAGGTGGGAAAAACGTTCCTGAGCCCCAACCTTCCACTCAAGCCACTGACCAGCACCACTAGGGTGTCATCTACTTCCTATGTGCCTGGTTCTGCTGCTTAACAAAACCCACAACTTGGAAGCATCTTTGGGACTACACGGTAGGGACCCAAGGGGTGTCCCCTGAGGCTGCAGAAGGCAATGTGATGACGGGAGGCCATCATGGGCCCGTGACCCTTTGCCGAGTACAAATAGATGCGGTCTCTCCTCCCAGCTTTCTCCAACGGGGGCCTGACTCCCACCGGGGCCTTCTCCCTTGGGTTCCTCTTAAGCAGAGCCGAGGAACGTGGGTGTCATGACTCGGAGGCTTCACTTCCTCCTCTCTCGGGGGTCCCTGCAGCCCGCAGCACTCACTACCCGCCCTCCCGCACTGCACTTCCCACCCTGCTCTGGTCTCACTGGTGCTCTGCAGTCTGCTGTCACCTCCTCGTCCCGAGCCCCAGCCCACCAGTGCTCTCGAAGGGCCAGAACAACAGCGTGCTCCCAAGGCGGGTGGGTTGAGAATGTTCGGGCTAAACTTGAGGTCATTAGCATTGTTCATGCTCGTTCTGTGATATCACAGCTGTGAGCCTCATTAAAGTGCTCTCCAGGGGGAGGCAAGCCGAGATTCAGGTGTCAGCTCTGCTCTTTGCGCAGTGCCCGCCTGCCATCTCCAAGCTCTGCTCAGAGGCCTGGTTCATTCCCGGCCCTCCTGGGCCCCGCTCCCTGTCTGCTGGCATCTGGGCCCCCGCCTCTCTCGGCTGGGCCTGGCTCCCCCCGGCCCTCTCTGGCAGGAAGCTCTCTCCCTTCCACCCGGGAGAAACGCGAGGGAGCGGCGGGGCGGCTGCCGACCTCGCAGCCCCGACTGGGCTTTGAGAGAAAGGGTTCTCGCCCTGGTGGGGAACCCAGCCTGTCCTCCGAGCCCTGGGGCTTTTTATCCAGGGCTGTTCCCTCCTTCTCTTCCCGCCCCCTCCGCAGAGAAAAGCCAGGGCCTGGTGCCCCCACCCCACCTCCTGGCTGGATCTCCCCGCTCGACTCGCATCTGCTGCCGAGGCCCGTCCTCAGAAAGAAACCAGAGTCCCTCTGGTTTTAATTTCTGGGATTCCTGATGTCTGGGAAGGGAGGGAGGGGACAGACTGTTTGCCAAACAGAGAAATATGAAACGCTCTTCAACCCCCTTGAAACCTTGAGGAAAATAATGCCGGGCCCACCAGGGACTACACACAGGCTCAACCCCAAACAGAGGCAAAACACAATCCAGAGAGCCTCCCTGGGGTCTGGGGTGCTGGGAAGGGCCCCGTGGTCTCCCCTTTCTGCTCCCCTTACAGCTCTGGGTCCTCTGTGTCCACAGAGATGCTCAGAAGGGTCATCTAAGACATTTCTCATGAGCATAACTTGACCATCTTCTATGAGCTATAGACTTGGAGGACACCGAGCTCAGTATCAACATGAGAAACTCTCAGTGGGAACAAAGGGTCAACCGAGGGGACTAACAAGTACACAAGTGACTTGAATTCAGGATGAGATGACAGAGGTATGGTCCTGAATGGACACAGTGGGGGAGAACATACTCAGAAGGGCTAGGCAACTTGGAGTCAAATGCTGAGGGATGGTGTGGGACTTCCATAGCAGTGATTTGGAATTTGGGAGTGGGCTTTCCAAGTGAAGATGGAAATGAGAGCAAAGGCCTCCTATTACCTGTGGATAGTGGGCTAGTCTTAGGCCCTGGGACTCAGGCTGCCTCCCCGATCTGGGGGAAACTCTTCCATGGAACCCTAGACTGCACAGAGGGCCTCTTCTGAAGCTGAAAGCTGGTTCTGGAGGCTCTCAGAGCCCTTAACCTATGGGAGATGAGCAACTCTCCTGCCATTTTGTTTGATGTGTGGGCTTGACTCCTTACAACCCTTATTCCCTCTCCCTGCCCTCTATACATCCTCTCCAAGGATAGTTCCTTAAGCTATTCTCAGTTCTTGAACCTTCATCTGGATCCTTTTTAGGTGGGTTTTCACAATCCTCATTTCCCACAACTACTCAGAACTTCTCCAACCTTCCATTCTGTCTTTCGTCAATGTGTCTGAGTTGTGTTCTGTCTAGAAGGCCACCATCCATGCTCCAGGCTCCCACCATCTTGTACTTCTACTTTCTCCACCTACAAATACCTTTAAGGCTCAACTCAGCCCTCTCTCCTCATGGAGCCTTTTCTGACTTGCTCAGGGAGGAGCAGCTCCTTCTATGGAGCTCCCATTATGTTGGGCACATACCTCTTTTATAGCACCTAGCACTCCCTGATTCATTTGTCAGCTTTCTTGCTGGTGGTCCCCCATCAGACTGAGCTTTCTGGGGGCACAGACTATGTCTTGTTCACTGTTGAATCCCAGCTTCTCTGGTACATGTTCAATAAATGGAGGGATGGATGGATGGATGGATAGATGGCTGGCTGGCTGGATTCATGAGTGAGTGAGTAAATGAGCGAGCAAATCAGAGGAAATGGGGTGGGGCCTGGAGCACAGTCTGCCTTACAGACACGGGTCTTTTCCCCTCTTGGGCAAGGTCCTGGCAAAGCCAGCAGCAGGTCCTGCACCATGGGCCCCGGCCCCTGTGGGGGAGATGGCTCTGTTAGGTGGGAAAGACTGGGTGGCCAGGCCTTTGCCCAACGGTCTCTGCTGGGTTACTATGGCCCACTTAAAACCTGAATCCTTCAAGTCCTACTGCATTATTAACAGGATCTATATTTAGTGGTCTACCCTGTGTTCTTCTTAAAGGAAATCCACTCGGCACTTAAAGAAATAATAAATTATGAAAATGATTTCTATGCCTCTCTGGGGGCAAAAAAGACCAGCGTTCTCCCTAAAGAGCTCAGAAAGGACCCTGAAAAAATACATTATTAGATTAGTCCCTAAACCGACAACCAGAGGCTAAAGCCATTTGTAAAGAGCACCTAAGAGTACAGGGTTTAAAACTGGTGGTTTATAACTATCTTTTGATTTTAAAGGACTAGGTAAGAATCATGGCCCATCTTCCTCCAGCCAGGATCTAACTATGGAGGGGGTGAAATGCAGCCTCTGGGGCCATCTCTTAGTGGTGCTTTTGTTGTGTCATAAAATCATTAGCTTTCCTCTAGCTGCACCATTTACAGAATATACACTGTACTCCTGTAGGCTTTTAATTCTGTCTTGAGGCCAAAATAATTGCCCCTGGGAATACAGTTCCAATCATGGAAGGCAGCAAAAAAAATACATTTCAATTACAAAAGTCAGTGGACTCTCACACTTGGGGACCTATTTGTTGACCGGAAGGAGGTGCCAGGAAAGCTCATCCCGGCCTCAGTGCACACCGAGAAGCAGCCGGTTTGCAGGGGCTTGGGGGCCCGAGAAGGCTCGGAGGGAAGGTCAGGGCTGCTCCTTGTGGTGACTGCTGGTGAGCATTGCCACCCGCCCTCAGGAGCCTCAGCAGCTTCATCTGTAACATGGGATAAGGACACCTATTTTGTAGAGGAACCGTAAAGATTAAAGACAGTCACACGTGCGTAGTGCCTGGTGCATATTGTTCTCCCTCGCTCTTCTCCTTCCACCTCTCTCCCACCATTTAATGACAGATATGGCAACAGCTTTGATCTAGAAGAAAAGGTGAATAAGATCCTGCCCTCAAGACGGGAGGAGTTCCCTCAAGAAATTTAGGCAAAAAAGGGCCAAGGAAAGTACATGAGTTGGGAATCAGAGAGAGGTGGCTTTGCCTCTTTGTCTCGTAATAGAGAGAGTTGCATCTACCTTATATCTTGCATTCGTAGGAAGATGAAATGGGCCAACTCCGGTAAAGCTCTTGGCCCTGTACCTGGCACATGAGAGGTGCCCACTAAATAGCTGTATGGTCTTAGATTGTGGAGTTTATCCTCAGAAATGAGGGGAACATGGCAAAGGTCACAACAGCTGTCAGATAATGAGAGTTCAGCCAGGAGAGGACTTCCAACTAGAGAGAAAGCTAGGAAGGCTTCAGAGAGGAGGTAGCATTTTAGGTAATTTGGACATTAGGTGATGGGAGGAGCAGAGAGAGCGAGTGAGTACTCCAGGCATGTGTGTGGAGGCAAGAAAATATGGCTAGTAGTTCAGGCTGGTCAGTGTGGACACAGTTTCAGGAGCCAAGGCAGGAATGCCTGAGGCTGGGGTCTGACCTGGAAAGTCTTCAGCAAGGGAATGGAGTTGGGAGCTTCCAATGGAGAGATGCTAAATGTTCCTGAGTTGGGGAGGTGTGGTGAGTTGTGCTGAGCAGGCTGGATTTGAGGACCAGGGCCCTGTCATGCAGAGCCTGCTGATGATTGCAGGCAGACAGACTGGCTGGGTCAAGGCCAGGTGCCAAATGGGGGCAGGTGCGCTACAGACTATAATTCCCAGGCCAGGGTTTTGGAGGCTGAGAAGGAGGGACCAGAGGCTGCAGCCCCTTTGCTCTCTGCCCTCTCCACTGAGGGGCCCACTCCTCTCTCCACTTCTTTGCCAAGGGTGTGCTAAAGATGGGAGGGGGCCCCACCCTCCTGTGTGTCCTCTGGCATTTCCAGGCCAGCTAGCACGGTGTGGAGGAGCTGGGCCCAGGGTCCCAGACTCAGAACTCGAGCACAGACAAGACCCCTGGATAGCCTTTCTCTAGTTCGGGGATGGGCTTCCAACTCATCTGTAAAATTTTATGTGGGGTGTGTGTGTGTGTGTCTGTGTGTGTGTGTGCGTGCCTGGTTTTCCTCAGATTCTCAGAGGGATCTGTGACATCCCCAAAGTTGAAACACCCCTTGTCAATGTAATCCCTTCTTTTTCCAAATGAAGAGACTAAGGCCAGAGAGGAAGAGTGACTCCCTGAGTCTCACAACTAGTTAACCGCCATCAAGGGCAAACTACCTTTTCTTCTGAAAAGGATGTCTGTCAGGAGAGCAGGGGTGCTGGGAGCTGGACTAGGAGTGGAAACAGAGAGGAGAGAGGGACTGGGGGAGGAGGAGAGAGGAACGCCCAGAATTGCCCAGGGATTAACCATCTGTGTGTTTTGTAGGGGCCGGTCCCCCCAGGATACCTGATCTCCTTCTCCAGGTATTGTTCAAATACTTTCCCAGGGATGGACTGGGCTGGGCTGGCAAGTGGGGGTGGGGCAGAGGGGGGAGGGGAGAGGGAGAGATTGAAGGTGGTAACAAGCTGGTGGGGGGTGGGGGGAGAGAGAGAGAGAGAGAGAGAGAGGAAGTGAGCGCATGCTTGAGGACTTAGAAGGTAGGCAAGCCCTCCTCAGCTGCCCTCAGAGGGGAGTTCACTGGACTCAGGCCGTCCTTCCCAAGGCCTTGGGGCCAGGATGGCTGTGGAGGGAGGCTGAGCCTCCACCAGGATTTTCCGGAGGGCAGTATCACAAATACGAACTTAAGGGCTGAGTGTGTATCAACCCACAGGTTTGCTGGCTGCACTTGAGCCTTGCCATTAGTTTAAAATCCTTTTTCATTCCCCCTCAGCCCCATCTTATGCACTTCTCAGGCCACCATTACTGGCTTTGAAATCACAGACTCCGGCAGCGGGAAGTGACCTAAGGGACCAGCGAGCCCAGTGCTTTTCACAATGTTCTCTGATGGGCCTCAGGGGCTCCGTGGGCTGAACAGGTCGGGGAGAGGCCGACTGACCTCTTGCTCCCAGAGCTGGGGCAGCCAGGCAGCACAGTTCAATGATCAGCGGCCCCTCAAAGATCGCGTTGGGGGAAGGAGTTCCTTGGCTAGAAACATGATTCTAAGCTTCCTGCCCCGCCCGCAAATTTATAGAAGGGGAAACTGAGGCTAAGACCTGCTGGGGGCGATAGGGGATCCGGTGGCTGAGCTGGGTTTCAAGTCAAGTCTCCCCACGCTCAGGCCAATTGCCTGGTCTCTTCTTTCTCCCTGGGCTCAGCAAGGGAAGGGAAGGCCTTGCAGAGAGGGATGGGGCTGGGTGGGGTTGAGGCCAGGGAAAGGGGATGTACGAACCCCAGAAAGGTGCCGCTCTCCTGCCGCTGGGGCGTGGGGAAGACCTCCCCACAGTGCCCTGGCTAGAATCCTGGATCTTGGGCCTGGCCCAGCAGGGAAGCGGCTGCAGGGTGGAGGTGATGGGTGAGTCGTGGGAGGGGGAGGGAGACCCCAATTTCATACTCCAGAGGTTTAAACTCTTTGCACCCCCAGTGCGGGGGTGTCAGGATGACTCTGTGTCTCTGTGAGCTTGATGGAAAGCTCTGGCAAGCCCGACATCTCTTTCTTCTAAGGCTGAGCAGACAGATGAAAGCAGGCCCCAGCCGCTGAGCAGGGGGGGGGGGGGCGGGGAGGGCTCCAAGCAGAGGTGGCTTCTGGACAGCTGTGGAATGCCTCGTTTGCATATATGCAAATGAGCGCCTGGCTCCTTTCTTTCCCAGCCTCTTCCAGGCAGACCCAGGTGCTGTTGGAAGAGTCCCAGATCCTGCATCAAAATTAGCCTCTTGAATGGGTTTCTGGTCTCCCAATGTGAAATTTCCTTTGAACTCCTTCCCAAACTCTGGGAACCTTCCCAGTCCCCAACTCTGCCTCCCTTCCAGTCATGTTAGCTCCTCAAACCCTAGGAATGAGAGCTGAAGAAAAAGATTTGGAGACAGCCAGGGACAGAGGGCAGAGCAGTCAGGAGGTTCTAGATGCTGGTCCTGGCTCTGCCACTTTTCAGCGTTACCTGGGGTAAACCACCTAACCTCTCTGTACCGCAATGTCCCCAATGGGTAAACAAAGAGAGGGGCTGAAGGTCCCTTCCAGCTCCAACAGTCTGCAAATATTTGCGAACACCTGTGCATTAAAGCTCTGTGGTGGGAAATAACAGACACCAATTCAAGGCTACTAAATTGAAACAGAGGGAGCAGGACACAGGGTGTCTCAAGAGGGACAGTGGGGTGGGTTCAGAAGGGGAGGGTGGAAAGCTGTCTGGCCCCTCCATCTCTTCTCTCAGCTCCTTTCTTGGCAACTACTTTAATCCCCCCCTTTCTTTCTAGAGAGAGAAAGAGAGAGAGAGAGAGTGAGCAGGGGAGGGGCAGAGGGAGAGGGAGAGAGAGAATCCTAAGCAGGCTCCACGCCAGCACGGAGTCCCACACAGGGCTCAATCTCACAACCCTGAGATCAGGACCTGAGCTGAAATCAAGAGTCCAAACCAATTCAACCGAGCCACCCAAGGGCCCCCAATCCCTTTCCTCTCTTAAGACTGACATTTCTCTGTTCTTCAGTGCACATGGTGAAAAATGAATGTCCTCCAAAACCAGGTCCAGGGAAAGTGACCCCCAGAGACTGAGTCAAATGTCTGGTGGGGGTCTGATTTCAGATTCCCTGTAGAGAACACCTATTGGCTTGGCTTGAATCAGGTGATCACCACTGGACCAATTAGCGGTGGCCAGAGGGTCAGGGACACAGAGGAGAAACAGGACTGCCTGAGGCCCATAGCCAGATGTTGGGAGAAGGTTTCCAGGTGCTGGGCGGACACCCAAGGAGTGTCTACTACATCTTAAGTAGTGTAAGGTGCTGAATTACAGTGTGAGGTACTGAGCCTTTACAATGAGACAGACACTGGGCTAACCATATTTCATACCAGATTCAACAAACCAACGAATGAGATGCTACTGTTATCACATTTAATCCTTATCACTATCCCTTGAGGTGGGTTCCTCTACCCACTTTATAGACGGAGAACTCGAGGACTGATGAGGTGAAGTTACTTGCTTAAGGTCAAGTATCTTACATCAGGCAGAGCTGGGATCCTTATCTGAGTCTCTCAAATTTATCTTCTCTGAAATAGTAACTTCTATTTAGTAGGACTTTTGTAAGGAATAAGTGATGTAAAGTATGATAAGCATTTAGCAGAGTGCTTGGCATGTAGGAAGCACTTATTTAGGATGAAGTGGCCCCTTGGCCCATACTTCAAGCCCTATAGGAACTGGGAATTCAGTGGAAAGCAGTTCTACTTCTAGGCACTTCTGACTGGTGAAAAGGTCTTTGTTTCCTGAACTTTTAGACTGGACCGAAATTGGACTCTCAGTAACTTCTATCTACTGATCCTAACCCTACCAGTTAGGGGCTGCAGTAGGCAGAACCATGGCACCTCAAAGATGTCCGTGTCTTTGTCCTCAGAATATGTTACAGTGCACGACAAGGGGGCATTAAGGTTGTAGATGGAATCAGGGTTGCTCATCAGCTGACCTTAAAATAGGGAGATTCATCTGGATTATATAGATGGGTCCAACATAAAAGGGTCTTTTAAAGATAGAGGAAGGAGACAGAAGAATCATCTTCGGAGTCAGGCGGTATGAGAAGGACTAGACCCACCATTGCTGGCTTTCAGGATGGAGGAAGGGGCCTTGAGTCAAGGCATGTGGGTGGCCTCTAGAAACTGGAAAAGGTGAGACAGCGGATACTCCTCTAGAGCCTCCAGAAAGAATCCAGCCTTGCTGACACCTTGATTTTAGGACCTCTGAACCTCAGAACCGAAAGATAATAAATTTGTGTTATTTTAAGGCACTATGTTTCTGATAGCAATGATAGAACAAAAACAAAAACAAAAACAGAAAACAAAATGAATACAGGGGCATTCCAAGCAAACCAGAGCTTTCAAACCATATCCTCTTCATTTGAGTGTCTTCTCCTCCAGACTGTAAACCCTGGTCCTTCGAGTGTTCCTCACATGCATGTTTCAAAGAGGGCCAACCATATCAGAACCAAGAAGAGCACCTTACGTTTAGCAGTTATTGGCTCACTGGTGACTTGGCGTAGAGGCGAGCCCAGGTGGCACAGAATGGGTGGAGTGTAGGCCGTCAGGGTTTGTGGTGAAGGCCGTGGTGATGGAGAAGAGTAAATGCAGGCATAATTTATCACGTCTCGGCCCCTCTCAACACCCTGCTAAATATCAGAGTAACCTTTAAAGAAGGCAGAGACCATCAAGTAAACAGATGCCTTGATGGAGAATAGAAGTGTAAACACAGTCACCATTTCATAATTTACTGATGGTAAATCAGCCTTGTTCTCTTGGTGGCCTGTTCTCCACCCACACAAAAGAAAAAGGAGGAAATCCATCAGAACAGGGCAAGGACCTTCATGAGACCCGCTAACCAACAAAACAGATTACAGAGAAAGCTTTGACATCTTCTTCCTGGGGTTAAGATTTTTTAAACAAGGGGTTGCATATGAGTTTTTCTGGAACGAGTCAGGCGATGCCTTTGGAGATGCAGGAGGGTGGTTGAGATGACTTTTGGACGGTTCATACCGCCTTTTAATTCCAGTATCCAAAGGTTGTGATTTGCACCTGCACATTCACACTCATGATTAAACCATATACACAGGTTACTTAATATAGCTAGAAAAACACACCGAACCATAGTTCTGGTGACCTGAGGATGTGTATGACATATTCAGCAAAATTGGGCCAGGGATTAATATTGCTAAGGTCAGTGTGGTCATTTTGGGCACACAGCAGATAATCTTTCATGAGGGTTCACCACTCTTCAGTATCTTAGTTCATCTGTAATGGACTGGCAGAGAGAGATGGTTATTAGAAAATAAAATGCACTTAGAGTCCCCCCATGAATCATTTATGGAAGATACCATGCTTCCATAGGCCATGAAAATATGGCTGTTAAGGGCAACTCAGTCACTATTTCTGGATGGCTTTCAAGTGTGACTACAGACCAGACAAATGGGCCTGGATATACTGGAAAGATCTAAGCCTTCAGGTGGAAAGGAAGATGTATAGACAGAGGTGAGCTCAAGGGGGCAGCCTTCACAAGCCACCACATGGTGATACCCATCCTGTGAGGGGTCCCTCGCAGGAGAAAGTGCCCCTGGCCTTACTCTCCTTCCCGTTCCCACTATAGGCCGGAGGAGGAGAGGTCAGCTGAAGAGGCAATTAATTCAACAGGACAGAGGTTTGGGCAATTAACTTTTAAATATGCAAGCAGTTCAGGAGAGGGAGGAAGTGGTTTCCTCCTAGCACGGCTGGTGAAAGATGGTGCGATGTTATCAAGGCTTTTGGGTAACCAGCAGAAGTGTTTTAATCCCCACTCTGCCCACACTCAGAATATCAGAGCCCTGATAGCCTAACAATGGGGGCCTCAGGAGCCAAAGAAGGAAAGAATCAGCATTCTGTGGGTCAACTATAAATAGAACTTAAGATCTTTCTAAAAGGCTGGGGGAAGCAATCAGCTAACTAAAGAACTGTGCAGGAGTTTGCCCAAGGGTGCAGTTTGACCTAGGCTTTTTGTTTCCTTTACAGTCGGTAAGTGAGGGGAAATGTCTTTGCTTCTTGCAGGTGTGTCTGAATCACAGCAGACCTCCTGCTGGAAAGGAAGTGGAGGCCGCACGTGGGGGCAGGAGGACCTTGCTTTGAATCTTGGCTCCACCGTGTTTGAGTTGTTGGATCCTCAATAAGTCACTGTACCTGCTCTGGGTTCCTCTGTAAAGCAAAGGTCAAAACACTCACCTTACAAAATCCTACCCTGTTATGAGGATGAATAGATGGTTAATAAGCATGCACTGCTTTCTAGGGCTGCAGGGAGACAAACTACTGGCCCAGGCTGTTAGATTTTGATTCTTCTATCCTCCACCACCAGCCCATTCCCTTATCAGAGAATAAGAGGTCACACCAGGTGCCTCTGTAATCTCTGGGTGACTCAGCTTCCCTGGGCCCCCTCCTGGAAGTTCTGGTTCAGAAGTGGTAGGTTGGGCCTAGGAATTTGTTTCTTAGCACCAGAGATGTTTGAGAAACCTGGATTGGATTATTTTCTCCTGTGAACATCTCAGATCATAAGGGTTATAGGGTAGAGGTAAAAATGCAGACTTCCAGCACCTCTAGCAAGGAAGGCTAGAAAGTTGCATTTTCATTTTTTAAAAATATTTTATTTATTTATTTATTTGAGAGAGAGAGAGAGAGAGAGAAAGAGCACAGTGAGCTGGGGGAGGGGCAGAAGGAGAGAGAGAGAATGCTGAAGCAGACTTTGTGCTAAGCGTGGAGCCCAAGCAGGGCTTGATCCCAGGACCCTGAGATCATGACCTGAGCAGAAACCAAGAGCCGGCCACAACTGACTGCACCACCAACGCGCCCCAGAAAGTTGCCATTTTTAACTAGCATATCAGGTGACTCATATGAACAGGAATATTTGGCAAAGCTAATCGAAATGATCTTTAGGGTCGAAGTCTATGACCGTTCGCTCTGAGCTGATGGTCCGCTAAGGTACATAGGTCTGGCCATATTGTGTGTCAAAACAGGCAGCTCTTCCCTCCAGTTGGTAAATGGCTGCTGCTGCCCCCACCTCTCCGTAGTGTCCTGACCCAGGACCCTTTTCTCTGAGGACCCTCTCCCACCTCTGCACAACCCAGCCACTAAAGGGTAAACACCCGACACAGCGTGGGTCTCATTGCTGTGGGCCAGCATCTCTTCTGACTGATGGGTACCTGGGCTACAACACCTGTAAAATATCTCAGTGTTACTTCTGCTTACCCTCCTTAAAGCCGTCATCAATCCCAGGCTGCCAAACGTTGTGGGAGGAGGCAGAACCAAGAGCAACTCATGGATTTCCTAACTTTTCCCAGCTTTGATTTGGCTTTCATAGCTAGCTCCTTTTTTGATGGTGGTGCATCTTCTCCCTCCTGGGAATGTCTGTGTTAGACTCTTGATTGCAAGGATCAGCCCACCTCAGTTCATCTCAATATGGCAGAAGATCATTTATGGGCAGTGAGATTCCTACCAGTGATCACAGCCTCTGAGAAAGTCCCCAGGACTACCGACTGCCCTCGGTTCAGCTCTGCCCACATCTTGGGGACTGGAGGGTCAGCAAATCACCCACTGCAGTCACGGCCTGGAGATCCAGCACATCATGTGCACGCCACCCCACCGCAAACGCTTCTTGGATGTTACTCTGGGTAAAAATGTTAACACAAATCCTTTTAGAACTATCTTTAAAAAAAAAAAAAGTCTCAGGCATAAAAATGCTTGTATTGTAACCAGGTGTTGATTGTGAAGGTACACGGAGTACATTGTGGCAGGATGGCCCCAGAGCTTCAGAAGTTAAAGAACAGACTCCAAAGTCAGATTGCTGGGTTTGAATTCTCCTTTAGCACTTACGACCTGGAGCAAATTGTCCCTTAGCCTTTCTAAGCGTCTGTTCCTCATCTGTAAAATTTGAGTAATGAGAGGACTGGATTAATATCACAGGGGCTTTGTGAGAGCTAAGTGAGATTTTGCAAGCAAAGCATTGAGAGCAGCGTCCGGCATATAGAGAGAGCTCAATGATAAACGTTATCTGAAGGCAATCTTGTCCTATAAAGAGCCAGACAATAAATATTCCAGGCTTTATGGGTTATGTGGTCTCTGTCACAACTATTGAACGTTGTCTCTCTGACGTGAAGGCAGCCCTAGATAATATTGTAAGGAATGCTAGTGGCTGTGTTGCAATAAAACTTTATTTACAATAACAAATGGCAGGCTAGATGGGCCCACGGGCCATACTTTGTTGATGCTTGTGTTAAAGGAAGATAGGTATCTTGTGGGAAGGCAAGAACAGCTAAATCACCAGGCCTCCTGGACATTAGAATAGAGTTCAGGGGCGCCTGGGTGGCTCAGTTGGTTAAGCGACTGCCTTCGGCTCAGGTCATGATCCTGGAGTCCCGGGATCGAGTCCCGCATCGGGCTCCCTGCTCAGCAGGGGGTCTGCTTCTCCCTCTGACCCTCTTCCCTCTTGTGCTGTCTCTCACTCTCTCTCTCAAATAAATAAAATCTTTAAAAAAAAAAAAAAAGCTTTAAAAAAAAAGAATAGAGTTCAGGAATGGGGAGTCTCTCCAGTTCCTGTGAGTCCCTTCATAATTGTGTGAGCCAATTTCTTAAATAAATCTCTCTCTCTCTCTCTCTCCATACATATATATATAATCTCCTATTGGTTCTGTCTCTCTGGGGGAACTCTGACTGATACAAGAGTCCTTCCTGAGTCTGTGGCCATATACAGGCTGGAGGCCTTGGATCAGTCAGCACAGTGGTTAGGGATGAGGCGCTGGGTGTCTAGGATCTGCTTCTCTTAGCAAAGGGCTATGGGAGGGAGTCCCTTGGAAGGGCCTGAATTCTGGGGCGTGGCCCACCTAGCACGCTGTCTTCCTGTACTGGTTTTTTGGCATCACTCATAGAGCTTTCAGCCAAGCTTCCCAAAGCTCTTGGCATTATATTGGCCCGTAGAGTCCCAATCTAAATATGTACAATATAGAGATGCAGCCTGGTACAGTGGAAGGTGGATGGGCTCTATAGACAATGACCAAGAGCAATTCACTTAACCTCTATAATCCTAGTGTCTCCTCTGCAAAATGGGGATAATGCTGTTTCCCTGCATGACAGTGGCAAAAATTAAATGAGATGACATGTGTAAAAGTTACTGGCACATGTGAAGTGCTCACCAAGACATTAATTTCTTTCTTTCCTTCTCCTCCCCAACCCCTGCCCTGAATCATAATTCTATCCATGGTATTTCCTTCTGGTGCTGCTGGTAGAGCTGGTAGAACTTTCTGGACCTCCTGTTTTGGTACTGCAGAATATCCAGGTCCCGAGAACAGTAATGGTAGATTGAGCAGCTTTACCTCTTCCTTTGTAGGGTTTCCTGCATTCACGATGCTCCTTGCTTTCCTTAGGATCGCCTCTTCCATCCTTTTGAATATTTTCATTAGCCAACCTACAGCTTTATCTAAAGGACTGGGACTGAGTTCAGCTGTGGGGAGAGAGTGCTCTTTGGTTTTGGAGAGAAGTGGATTCTATGGCAGAGGGAACGACGTGGACTTTGAGCAATCAGAACCCTTGAGAGGTAAGTATAAAGCAATGCTATTTTCTTTTCTTTCTTTCTTTTTTTTTTTTAAGATTTATTTATTTATTTTAGAGAGAGAGAGAGAGAGAGAGTGCATACACACACACACACACACACGTGAGTAGGCGGGAGGGGCAGAGGGAGAAAATCTTTAAGCAGACTCCCTGCTCAGCCTGGAGCCCACTGTGGGGCTCATCTCACCACCCAGGAGATCATGACCTGAGCCAAAACCAAGAGTTGGATGCTCAACTGACTGAGTCAACCAGGTGCCCCAGCAATGCTATTTTCATTTTCATTGTCTTTTTCAAATATATTCATGGAGGAAAGTTCTTCCTTCTCATTGGATGGAAACTCATGCCATTTCATTCCTTTTCAGCTCCCTCTTAGATAATAAAAGTCTTGCAGTCATGCTAAGTTTCAAACACTGTCTCAACCCAGAAATCAGAATGCCCAGGCCCATGCAGTACCAGCTCTACAACTCATCAGTATGGCTACTTGCAGGCAGGAAGCCTGTGGTTGGTGAAGGGGTGGGGACAGTAGGTTTCTTTTTTCCCTCTCAGTTCCTCCTCCTGGGCAGTCATTCTCCTCTAGTTCATTACAACCCTTCCCACACTCATAGGAACTGGAGATCATTTCAGCTTCTTCTTACAGGATAGTTAACCCCTCATGGAGGCCCTTCTTGGACAGTGCCAACCTGACCACAACTCTCGTATCATTGGCTCAAATTCCATTCAGGGGAAACACCCAGGTGTCCCTGCCCAGGCATACACTGGGATTTATAGGTCAGTCTCCAGGCTGCAGAAATAGCTCCTCCCATTCATGATGGGAGAAGCCAGCCAGCCCATCTCTTCCTGCCTTTTAGATTTCCAGCCTGGAATCCATCATGGGTCCACTGTGTCCCTCCAGTTCCAGGGGACATGTGCCAAGCTTTCTGAAGTCCCTTTCATGAGATTTGAGAAGAGAAATAGGCACCTCCCATCTTTCCTCTTGGAAGGGTTGAGGCTTATAGCACATCAATATGTTTTTTCCAAATAAATCTTCTCTATAGATCCTCTCCCTCAATCTCTAAAAGCCAGATCATTTCATGCCCTCAGTGTGAGTGTCAGTGAGAAGTTTGAGTTCGGTAACAAATTTTTGGATCTTACCTTGAAAATTTGCATCTTCTTCTGGCACCACATTAGAATGTTATGTCTATCGTGATGCCTTGGGCAAAACTTTCAATTTAACATCTTGTTATATATACTTTGGCCTTGATGCAATTGCAGGTGAAGATGGGGCAGCCAAGGAACTTCTGATGATCGAAATAGAGATCACTGGGCATCCATGCCCATGTCATGCATTTCTTGTTGTCTTGTTGACAGTCTCTTGGGAACCAGCAGATTTGGTTGGGATCACCAGAGAGTCTTGTGGATGCACTTGGCCAGAGAACACACTGGATACTTCACAGTCTTCCTTTGGAGAGCATTTTCAGAGAGAGTTCAGTGTACTCTTCATTATTTTTTTCTTATTATTGGCTTTTTCGCTTCTCCATAGGAGGACTGATTAAGCCTAGCTCCCCTGGAGTCAAGTGTGGTTGGGTGGTAAAGAACCCCAGGTGTTTGTTGCTTTCCATTCTTGTCTCAGACATTTGGAGGACTCTTACCTCCTGGGGCTGGGGAGGAGAAGGGGAACTGGCTTCCCAGGGCCTCTGTTGGTTTTAGGTGGCAGAAGGGAAAGCAGGCATTGAGAAGAGAAGCAGGAAAGGAGAGGAGAGGTTGCCATTGAGGATTCCACCACCAACGATATCCAAATTTTCCATCTGTTTTCCATGTGGGTGTTTCTTCTCTTCTGCAGACTGGTCTGCCACATGGTAAGATCAGAGTCAGCCAGTGCCCTCCATGTCCTGCACCCACACAGCCTCTCCCACAGGTCAATGGGCACAGTAGGCACCAGGTGAATGTTGAGTTGCTGAGGCCTACTGGCTTAGTTTGAAGCAGAAACCAGAGAACTTCATTTACATTTAGTTCCGTTAATGCCACAAGTGCTCATCCAAGGCCTTCTACGTGTCAGCACCACACAGAGGCATTACATAATTATTTTGGTCTGAAGCCAATGGAGAGATGAAATTTAGTTCTCCAGCCAAACCTGGTTTAATATGCTTATTACGAAAAATATATATTGGGGGAGAAAAGGAAAGATACGATGAGAAAAATCACCCATAATGCTACTACCAAGATCATTACTGTCAATATTTTCTTAAGTCTCTCTACTTTCATGCATATTGTTTTAAATAATTGAATTCATTTTTATATTCAATTTTGTTTCCTTCACTTCATTTCCAGTATCATGTAAAACTGGTTCCTAAACATTGTTTTGATTTTTATATAACATTTTTTCCTGTTTCTAAAAATAATGGATACTCATTACAGGAAATTTGGGAAAATGGAAGAATAGAAAGAAGAAGCTAAATAGCATAACACAACTTCCACTCAGACACAGCTACTATATTTCTTTCAAGTCTTTTTTCTATGATTTTATTTGTGCATGTTTTAGAATATTGGCAACTGCATGCTGCTTACAGTTCTTTTAAGTGTTTTTTTTTTTTAAATTAGTGAAGTAATATGTACACATGATTAAATAAAAATGGCAAGTATAGGAGAATTTAGGATGAAGAGCAGTCCCAATGTTGACCTCCTCCCATCCCTAGTCCTGATCCTCAGAGACAGCTGCTTTGAGCCCTTCTGGTATTTTCTTCTGGTGATTTTGTCAGCCTGTGTCTCCAGTTGACATGGGTCTACCACTATTTCCTGCTTATCAGTGTTAGACATTATCCCCTAGACTTCCTGCTCTCATGATGTGGCTTCTCTGCCCTGTCTCGTCCCCGTCTCCTCCACGGTGATAATTCCCCTACTGGTTACTTTTCACTACAAGCAACAGACCCAAATCTTTTTAATCTTGTTCTATCAACTCTACAGTTATTTTGGCCCTTCATGTTCTATAGGGAGGATAGTAACACTCCCCAGCAGCCCGCCCTTTCTCAGGTCTCCTTCCCAGAGTCCATGGATCAACTGCCTGGTCTGCAGTACTTTAGCTTCTTCATAGTGTTCCACATGCAGCCATTAAGTTTTCCATCTTTCCTAGAGGTTGTTCTGGGAAGCTAAGAATCAGTAAACAATGTTTATGTCATTGTGGCTGTCACTATGGCTCCTGCAGAGCCGAGCGGTACCCCAATGTCGCATTTGCTGTTTGAACGGCTCTGTTTTTGCCTAGGTTTTCCTTGTCCCTTTTCTTCATCTTTATTACATTTTCTATTTTACCCCAACTTTTTCATCCAACCAGGTAAACCAGTAAGTGTGTTGCTTTCCAGAGGCTCGGCTCCCGGATTCTCTGTCTTGCTCTTATCTACACTGCCTATAGATCAATATCTTCTAGGTTTCTGTTTGGTTGCAGTCCATGAAGTAACTTCCAGAAACTTGGTGTGAAGGAGGTAAATTTTTTGAGCGCTTAAATATTCCACTGTAACACTTGACTGGTGCTTTTGTCAGGTCTGGGATTCTAGATTCTAGATTCAGGGCAATTCACTCTCAGAACATTGAAATTATCACCCTCATTGCTTATGAGAAACCTAAGGCCAGCCTGATTCTGATTCCCTTGCAGATGACTTCTTTCTTACACCCTGAACTTTCAGGATTTTATCTTCATCCCTAGGATTCTGAAATTTTCAATCATGTACCAAGTACAGGTGGTTTTCCAGTCATTGTGTTAGGCATTTGATGGTCCTTTTATTCTGGAGGCTCATGTCCTTCAGCTCTGGAAAGTTTTTTTTTTTTTTAGGATTTTATTTATTTATTTGACAGAGACAGAGACAGCGAGAGCAGGAACACAAGCAGGGGGAGTGGGAGAGGGAGAAGCAGGCTTCCCGCTGAGCCGGGAGCCCGATGTGGGACTCGATCCCAGGACCCTGGGACCATGACCTGAGCCGAAGGCAGTCGCTTAACCAACTGAGCCACCCAGGCGCGCTGGAAAGTTTTGTTGTATTATTTCTTTGATAATTTCTTCTCTGTTCTCCCTTGGAACCCTACTATTTGAATATGGAGTTTCTGGATTGAGTCTTGATTTCCTTATCTTTTCTGTCCTCTATAATTTTGATTTACTTTCTTGGAGGGTTCCTATAATCTGGGTCTCCTATATCGATACATCTGTGCGTATGTGTGCGTGTGTGTGTGTGTGTGTACATGTTTAAGAGTGGAACACACTGGTGTCTTATCACAGGTGGTGTAGGGGGCACTTGTCTGCTTTCTGTGCCACAGCACATCATGGTATGGGAACAGACTGTCCCATCTACAGATATTCAATGAATCCTTCTGCAGTCACTTCCTGGTCTCACTCCTGCCCTGATTCACACGGACATTCTGAGTGCCCAGGCTTCTTTCTTTGGCTGAATCATCCAGTGAATGTGTTCTAGGCTGAGGGACTCATCACTCCACTGGGTCACTTACCACCTGTCCGTCCAATTTCCAACCTGGCCATGCCTTTTGAAGTTGAGACCCCTACTTGTCCTTTTTTTCCTTTACTATCATTTAGTGGGGTCTCAAAGAGAGATGCATGTAGTTAATGTGCTATTTTTTACTGGAAGTCTCTATAACATATTTTTAAAGAAAAAGAACTTTATTGAGATAAAATAAAGTGTACCCCTTTTAGGTATATAGTTCACGGAGTTTGAACAAACACATCACAGTCAAGATGTAGTACATTTCTATCTTCAAAATGTTCCTTTGTTCCCCTCCTGTCAATCCTTACATCCCCTTCCTCACCCAGCCCCAAGGAACTGCTAGTTTTGCCTGTTCTAGGATTTTATATACATGGAACACACAGTATATGTACTTTGTGTCTGGCTTCTTTTTCCTGGAATAACGTTTTTTGAGATTCTTCCAAATTGTTGTAGAAATCACTAGTTTGTTCTTTTTATTGCTGAGTAATATTCAGTTACTTATAGGAGCCATGGTTTGCTTATTCATTCATCTGTCGGTGAGCATTTGGGTTGTTGCCCATTTTGATGAAGTAATGGTGAGTGTTCATATTCAAATATTTTTTGTGGACATATCCTTTTATTTTTCTTGGTTAAATACCTAGGATTGGGGTTGCTGGTTTATGTGGTAAGAGTATGTTTAACTTTATGAGAACCTGCCAAACCATTCTCTAAAGTTGTTGAACTATTCTCAGCTCTCACCAGCAGTAAACAAGAGTTCCGTTTGCTCCAAGTCTTTGCAATACTTGGTATTTATTCTCCCTTTTGATTGTAGACATTCTGGTGAGTGTGCAGTGCTAGCTCATTGGCTTCCTTTGGATTTCTCTGATGACTACTGATGTGGATCATCTTTTCATGTGCTTTGTTCATTTGCATGCTTTTTTTTTTTTTGTGAAGTGTCTTTAAGTCTTTAGCTCACTCTTTAACTGGGTTATCATCTTATTTTGTTGGAAAGTTGTTTTATATTTTGGAGTCAGGTCTTTGGTCAGGTAGTCCCTATATGTCTTTAAACCCTGTGCTTCCCCCACTTATTATTGTATTATAAGTAGTTCTTCATGTAATTACTTTGTTTGAAAATATGATATTTAAAATTTCTCAATATTCTGCCATGGATATGTACCATTATTTATTTAATAGTTTTTGCTATTGAACATTTTTGTTTCTACTTTTGTTTTGTGATTGCTCTAATAACAGTACAGTGCATGTCCTCTTGCAGAAATCTGGTTTGTTCCTTAAGATAGATTCCTAGAAGCAGAGTAACAAGGGCAAAGGGTCGAACATATTAAGGGCTTTTGATATGTACTGCCACACGGCTTCCCAAAAAGTTTGTACCAATTTAAAATGTCACCAGTAGAAGATAAAACCCCCACTTCACACCACTGTTGCCAGCTCTGGGTATCCTTATTTGAAAAAAAAAAATCTGCTAATTTAATGGGTGGAAATGGGAGCTGGTTTTAAGCAGAATTTCTTAAATTATTAGTGTGGTTGGACACCTTTCCAAGTGTTCAGTAGTCATTTGTTTTTCCTCCTCTGTGAACTGTTTATTCATATCTTTTATTCTCAGATGAGTTTCTGAGGCAGGTTTCCCAGCTCTGCAAAGAAGTTGCAGTGGGCGGAAGTGTTCAGTGTTGGAGGTAGGGGAGGAGAGAATCGGCTGCCAGCTGACTAGGAAGCAGGGTGCTGGCTCGGTGGGGCACCCCGCGATGCCCGGGGACCCTGTACCCTCTTTTCTTCATACAGGACAACTGGTTCCTGAAAGCTCCCGTTCCTTTCTGTGACTAGCAAGAGGGCAACACTGAGGGGGTCCCACAGAAGGAGGGACAAAAGCTTGCCTTCTGGGAGTTAAATTGCAACTTTGTTGTCTAATGGAGCACAGCAGTGATATGCAAGGTCACCAGACAGGGTCAAAATGGCTCCCAGGCCCACAAGTTTTGATAGTGACCTCAACAAAAGAATTGCCAGACCTAAATAATAAGTTTGTCTCTCAGGAGGGGGGATGGGGTGTAATGCTCAGCAACCAAAATGAATGTGAAAATGCCCCCAGGCCTGTGGGGAAAAAGAACATCACATGAGTTGTAATCCTTAAATTTCACTGGATTTTGCCTCAATCTGGTCACGCAGAATGCCCCCCCCAGAATATTTTGAGCCTAAGAGTGCCTCATTCATTCTCCCAATAAGTACTCCAGTATAGAGGTGGGTGTCCTCTGAGGTGTCTCTCATGCGTTCATCAACCATAGTCCTTGCCTTGTCCTTCTGGGAGTCTAAGGACATGTCCCCCACGTGTTCCTGATGACATTTATGGGGGTCTCTGAGAAGCCCCATACATAAGCCCAGGAACAAGTCTTCCCCACATATCTCTGGGAACTCCCAGCGGCTCACAGCTGAGGGTGCCTCCAGTATTGTCGGGGTCCCCAAATAGTGTCTCATACCTGCACCTCAACATGTTCCTCTGCCCAGATATTCAGGGAGAACTCAGGGAGAGTCGTACCAGAGTTCACAAATAAGGCCTCCCCTTTCTATCATAACCATTGCTCCAGCTGGGGGCTCCTCTGGTTCTAGTGCCTCCCACTCATCCGACCAGGCACTGCCAGCTCTTGATGGTGATGATGTCCCCTTCTCACTGAAGCCTTTGGGATGTGATAGCTGCAGAATAATTTGAAGCCAAGTGGGGCAGAATCCATCTTCTTGCTCTGTTAGAGAGGGAGTGGCCAAGCAGGGCTGGCCCTGACTCGGTGTTGTACATAGTGTCAGTCGACAGTTCTTTCTGTTTTTACTGACAGTTCTCCTGTTCTTAATGGGATTCCAATAGGAGTCTTTGTGGGCTGGGCCAGGAGATGCATGTGAATGACAGAATTATCCTTCTGATGACAGAGGCTCTGCTGCTGGGTTACGTTCCTCACATCTGGCTGCTTCCCCCTCCAGAATGAACCTTTTCCAATCCACAGGCCTCCTTGTAAATGGGTGTACTATTCATATCCTAGTTTAAGGATAAATGGACTTATTATAAGGTATGGGGGTGATGTTACCAAAGGTCAGGAGACCAGCCAGGAGAAACGCCTGACTGTTGGAGCAGAAGCCCACTGCTCGGCCCACATGCATACATTTCATTATTTCTGAGGCAGGGTCCCAGCAGTAGAATTTCTACCACAGCTTCTTCTACCAAGAACCAAACTGCTCTGTTCTGATCTCGTGGCACATGACTGCCACCTCACATTACTCATTTCCACTTTCTGACTATCTGATGGGTGTGTCTGCTTGGTAGAAAGTAGGTCACATGAGGTCTGGAAATGGATGTGATTTTCTGTTCTTAGTCTCTATAGTGCAGGAAGGCATGTGAGAAGGGGTTTGGCATGAGTATTGAGGTGAGTCATGGTGGGCTTCTTATGGACACGTCCACCAGCTTACCAGAAATACATAGACATGGCTGACCCTCAGCTTATGTTAGAACCATGCTCAGGGCTGTCATGGCTGCACACAGTCCTTACACTCTGTGGAGGCTGTTGCCTTGGTATGAGGGTTCACTCTCTCCATTCCTGTGGCTATTACATCCCTGTTGGGTAGATGAACTCCTTAGAGTACCTCATTTTGGTATTAAATAGTTAGACAGGGGTGCCTGAGTGCCTCCGTCAATTAAGCATCTGCCTTTGGCTCAGGTCATGATCCCAGGGTCCCGGGATCGAGTCCCGCATCGGGCTCCCTGCTCAGCGGGGAGCCTGCTTCTCCCTCTCTTCCCTGCTCATGCTCTCTTTTGCTGTTTCTCTCTCTCTCTCAAATAAATAAAATCTTAAAAAAAAAACCCAGACAACATTACTAACTTCTCTTATTCTCATAGGTTGACTAATTGATTCATTCACCAAATATTTACTGAGTGCCTATTATGTGTCATGCACTGTGATAGTATTTGGGATATTATAAAGAATATGATATAGTCTCTTTTCTTAGGGATCTTGCTGAATCACAGGGAAGGGGTACAAGGTATCAGGTTCTTAGGAGAGAACTGTGAATGTTGGGATAGAGACACGGCCAAGATGTCCTGGTGGGATTGGGGTAGTGGGATGGATGGTTATATTGTTTCAGGACTGAGCACTGCAATGAGTCCCAAAAGTCAGAGAGGATGGAGATTGGAAAGGCTTTCCTGGCCAAAGAGCCACATGTGCAAAGGAAAACTTAGGGAACACAGGACTCATGCAGAAAGGCCAAAGCATAGAGTCTGGGGTGGGGGTGGGGAGAGATAAGGACAGAGGCATCAACAGGGTCAGGTCATGAAGGATCTGAAATTCTGTGATCTGAAATTTAGATTTCATCCTGAAGAGAATTAAGAGTTTATTCTGAAGATAGCTTCTGAAGAGTTTTAAACAGTAGAGTAGTGGGCTTAGATTTATGTCTTAGAAAAATACGACAGCCACGTGGCTACCATGTGGAGTATAGACTGGAGGGGGCCAGGGAGACCTGGTTGAAGACTAGTCCAGATGAGAAATTTTGAGACTTGAACTAGTGCAAGATGGAAGGGGAGGACAGGATAGGTGCGGGAGATGTGTAAAAGTTAGACTGCCCACCCCCCAACACCCAGGACAGGTCTCATCTCTATAGGATGGTGGGAATGACACAAAGGGAGAAGTAGATGTTTTGAGGTGTTACCCTGAATCCCTCAGGACTGAAGGGCTTACACCCCCAACCCCTGGGAGAATTACCCTCAGCTGAAGACAGTTATCTTGTCCAAGGCCACACCACCTTCATGGACAGCCTACATTCAGCGTTGGATTGACATCAGGGTACAAAATCCACATCCCAGGCCCCTTGTCCTGCCTTGACACAACTCTGAGGGCCATCACAGATTCAGAGCCCCCTTGGGGTTGGCTGAAACCTTAGCTGACACTTCACTGCAGCTCAACATCTTCTTTTTCCAATCCTGCTTTCCTCCCTTCCTTTCCACAGGTGGACATCCCAAGAACACTTTCTAACATATCTCCTTATGCTAATCTTCATCTAAGAGGCTGCTTCATGGGAAACCCAAACCTGCAGTGGATGATGTCCAGCCCCTTGGTTTGTGAGCAGCATGGATGGTGACATCACTCACTGATATGGAGAATACAGAAAGAGGAGGTGGTTTGGGAAGGAGACCATGAGTTCACATTTGGAAAAGTTGAGCTTGAACTTCCTGAGACTTCAGGTAGTGAGACTAAATTTCAAAATCAATGTGTAGGCTGCAAGTGTAAATTTGGGAGTCATTAGTGTTCTGGGGTTAGCTGAGCATCAATCTATCTCACCTTGGGCTTTGGCTTTTGTTATTCCCTTGATGCCTGTGTGGTTAGCTGGTTCCTCCTTGTCATTCAGCCTGTAGCTTCAAATGTCAGCTTTTCCAAAAGGACCTCTTAGTCACCCAATCTGAAGTACCAGCCACTTCTTTGTTATCACATCAGTCCATTTTACCTTCCTGCGTAGCACTTGGTGCTATCTGACATATTCTTATTTGTATCTCTGTCCTCCCCCGACTGGAATGTAAGTCTCTAAAATGGAGGGTCCTTATGGAAATTGCTCACCTTTCTGTCCCTAGCATCCAGAACAGTGTCTGGCACATGGTAGGTGTTCAATAAACATTGAACAATTGGCTGAATGAATCTGTTCTTTGTCTGCTGTGGGCACTTATTAGATGGAGTTTGTTAGACTGAGCAGCCCCAGATATTGTATCAACTAGAATTAAATCTGAAGTCCCCAAACCCTTTGTCTCCAAGTTTCTGGGATTCTCTCAAGCAAAGCCTGCCTGAAATATGGCCATTTATGCTATGTGAATCCAAACCATCCCTTCCTTGGCCACCAGTCATTTCACCTCTTGGATGACGATTCTTTCTCATTTTGTTTTCCCCTACACCACTGGCTTGATTGGTGGTGATTAGCAGAGGGTAGTCCATTTATGTGAAACACCTGCTTCCCACCTGTGTCCCCCATGAGCAGTCAGCTTTGGACCTAGTGCAGGAAGTTGGTGGGTGTCCTTCAGAGCTCAGTGGGCTTCCAGAATTTTCTCCAGGAGTCAGATCCAAACTGGCACCATATGGGTAACCATCTGTATGTCATTTTGCCAGCATTGCATCAAACACATCTGCCAGCTTGTGAAAGAGACCAGGGGAGGGCTGGGGCACCAAGGAGGATTGACAGAAAAACTAGCCCAAGAAGAAGGCTGAGCCAGACAGAGCAGTTTCCACTTTGTGAATCGGGTTGTAATTCAATTGGTCTCCCTTCACTTTTTCGTGAAACCAGCAAACGTCAGCCCAGAAGGTCGTGTTCTTTCATTGCTCCCATCAACCCACTCTGAAGAGAGTAGATAAGTGTGTCAAAAGTTATTTTATCTAATCCAGGGTGAAGAAACACATCCCGGTGCATCAAAGTTCCCATGGTAGATGAACTAGATGATGGACACTGTGCTTATGCTCCTAGTCCTTGCATTATAGCGAAGTCGTTCATCCAACACCTAGTCAGGCTACGCTATGGGCCAATTACAAATGTTGTTCCTTGGGTCAGTGATAAGATTCACAGAACCACGAGTCAGCACATTTGATTGGATGGACTAGGGGGATTACACCTGTCCAAAGTGCAAGGAAATCTCTGAGGTGAAGCTGAAGGTACTCTATTTGAAAACATTCCCTAGTTCTGCATGTGTGATTTGCACCCAGGGTTCTGCTATCTCAACCCCCAGTTACTCGACAAGCTATTGTCCCATTGGCTCATTGGGGGCTTTGCAACCTCCTCCATTATGTTATTTGTTCTTTCATGAATTCAGCCATTTGATCCTTTTGAAATGCTTTTTAACTGTTACGTGCTGTAACAGGCCTAGGGGATCCAAAGTTGTCTGCAACAGCATCCTTGCCTCGAAGGAGCCCAGATGGGCAGGGGAGATAGACGTACGGGTAATATACTGCACTAAGCCCATAAAAAGGAGGCCCTTATCCCAAACGTGGGGCAAAGACGGATCAGAGGAGGCTTCTGGAGAGCAGTGGAAACTGAGCCAAGCTCCGAAGGAGGAATGGGATTTAGTGAGGAGGGAGGAGAAGGGAGAGCATCCCAGGCAGAGGCAGTGGCCTGTGTGAAGCCTGCTGGTGAGAGAAAGCAGAGCTCCCAGCAAGCTGTGAGCAGGCTCTGTCTGGCCACTGTGCAGCGCAAGAAGCCGCGGGGCGGCGAGGCATTGGGACACCGCCTGGAAGCGCAACGAGAGCTCTGAAAGGCTTGATCGGAGGCGGCCGAGGGTCAGACCTGAAATCTGTGGCACGTGATTCCAGCTGAATTGCACACAGACGGCCCGGTTAGGCTGTGGGTTGGGCTGTGGCGGTGGGAAACAACTGGAATGGAGTGGGAAGGAGGAGGGTGGCCAAAGAGATCCAAGGACAGAATTTGTCACTGATTGGTTGTGGAGGGGCTGAAGGAAGGAACAAGACTCCTGCTTTCGGCTCGAGGGAATGGATGGCCGGGGGTGCCAGGAACAATAGCGAGGCACCTCAAGGAGGAGCAGGTGGGAACACCCTTTCCTCTTCTTCAGCCTCAGAAGGAGGCCTGGATCTGCTCAGTGGCTAAGAAGGAAGGAGCTGGGCAAGAGGCTTCATCCACAGGGACTCTGAGGACTCTTCTCTCATCAAGAAGCTGCTCTTAGAAATGAGCCTGCTGTTGAATGCCCTTGGGAAGCCTGAAGGGGATGGGATGGCCACACTGGGCACGGCCACAGACACTGCCCGCACTGGGGTGCAGAATGAGGCCACTGCCTGTGAACTAAAAGGAGGTACTTATGCTCCGGACGTGGACTGGGAGTGTGAGACGGGGACTCACGGCTCGCACTTGCTCACACAGGGCAGGTGGCGTAGGTAGAGGGCAGGGCTTTGGCTGGCACATCCTGCATGCCCTGATCCCTTTCAAGGGCTGGGGGGGGAGGTGGCTAGTTCTGACTGTGGTTAGCTGGAGACCCGAGTCCTAGCCCCTTGGTCATGTAGGCAGCAGAAGAGCTACTTGAAAGAGATCACAGGCATAGATTATACCAACACAGACCCTGCCTTCTCTGGAAAGTAATTTCAAAACCACTTCATTCTCCACCTGCATTTGGCTAATGGCCTGATTATAGCCACACTAATAACCTTCAAACACTCTCAGGAGCGGCCTTGGCTCTGCAAGTTACCACCTCCCTTCCTCCTTGCCCTATTTCATGCTTCTCTGGGACTGCAGTGACAACAGCTGTTTATTTCTCCCAGGGCCCGAGTTACTTGGAGGAGAGGCAGATGGCTGTGGGCTAATTCCTGAAGTGCACTTCTGGGGACCATCAGCCCCGGCTCCCAGGCTGACAGCCCACACAGGGCTACAGGTCAGAACATGAACGATTGCCATGAATATGGATGCTGAGGATGGAGACTGATTGCTTCTGTCCTGCAGGGCAAAACTGCCGCCCTGGGTGGGGATGACATTTTTGCTGAGATATAGGGTCGGGGAAAGGGTTGTCCCCTGAGTCCCAAGGCAAAATGTTTTAGCATTTAGGATATTGGTCTCTCAGAAAGGTGTTACTGTTAGGAGAGGCAGCTCGGAGAGGGATTTGTGTCTGCCGGACAGTCTTTCTGTTCAATTCCTTCCTCCTGCCCTGACAGCACCCAGCTAGTGACGAGCCTGGATGGTTGGGGTTGTAGGAGGGTTTTTGTGATGGCTAAGAATCTGGACAGGTGAGCAGCAAGTTGTTGTCTTCCATTTCTAAGGACCCAGGTGTCCAGGTTCAGGAGTTGCCTGACAGTGCTCCCCCAGCTTGTTCTTTGTCCCCTCTCTTAGAGTCCAGATCCCACCCAAGCTCCATGGGTCAGCTCATGCCCCACCCACCTGCTCCTTGCACCCATCTCTGATGAGCTCAGTCCACACGGAGCTTTTACTCTCTGAGGGCTACATCCCTGTAGCAGCTGCAGTTGGGCATGTCATTGCAGGGGGCTTGCTGGCTCCTTGCTCTGCATGGGTCTCATCTGGGCCCCGAGACTGTGAGCACTCTGTGGTCAGAGATTGCGCCCCTGACTGTACATTTTTGGTCTTGGGCGGCCCTCGGTTAGTGCTGAGCAACCAGCATTCTAAGGGATGAATCTCTAGGACATTGGTGGGGCTGGTCATTGTCACTGGATATCATTATCCTGGGGCCATAGGAAAGCCTACCCAAGAGAGACGCCTCTGAAGATGGGTCCATATGCTTCCCTGTAGTGTCTTTGGGCATTGGGGCAGGACATTTCCTCCACCTCCTGCCCTTCCGTAGCCTCTTAGTAGGTCTGTAGGATGCATTCTGAATTGGGTTTGTTATTTGGATGACTGGCTTCCCACCTGGTGTAGCAGCCAGCCAGAGAGCTGCTCTCTGGCCTAATTTTGATGGTCTGCTAGAGACAGACGGACGGTACACGTGGCACATGGCAGTGATGACCAGGGGCAGTGATTACCTGTTCAGAGGCCCTGTCCACTCGGGGGCTTCTATAATCCTGTGCTTTTGCCCACATCATTTCCTTTCCTGAAAGATCCTCAGCATCCCTTTCATCTGTCCCTTGACAGATGCCTACTTACCCCTTAGCCTTAGTCCAAATATCACCAATCTTCTGCAGTTTCTCCCAACCTCTGGCCCCCAGAATTCCAAAATACTTTATAATTCCTTTCACTTTAGTGCTTTTCACATGAAGCCATATTCATTTATGCACCTATGCTCCAGGCAGACTCCTGGGAACTCTTCAAGGGCACAGACTTGGCCTTGGACACCTTTCCATCCTCGACACTAGCTTGACACCTCATGTAATACACACCATGCGATGGGGCTGAGTGAATTCTGATGGCAACAGGGAGACACGGAGATGTTTTAAGCAGGAAATGGGTATATGTTGATAGCACTGCAGGCTTTTGACCAGAGACAGGGATGGTACTGCAAACAGTCAAGGTCAAGCTCAGCACCTCAGCTAAGGCAGAGGCAGTAAGGATGGAGCAGAGCAGAACGGACAGGATTTGATGTCCAGTGGGGCTGGAGGCTTAAGGAGCGGTATAGTCAAGGTTGGCTGCAGGCTGTTGGGCAATGGGGCCGTGGAGTATCACCAAGGGAGGCAGTCATTTGGGAGGAGGGGGAGGACGTGGCTGTGTCCTAGAAGCTCGTGAAGGTCTTCCCAAGCCAAAGAAAAACTTAGAGCATTTGTTTTCCCCAAATAAGTAAAATGAAGATCTCTCAAATGAGCAGAACGAAGTTGTAGTGGTTAGAGCAGGTAGATTGGCTATTTGTGTCCTGGGTTGAAGGGAGAAGTACACATGCTCCGAATCAGCGTCCAGGTGTAAGGTGTCGCTAATTTCAACTGCTTGCTGTGAGGGCCAAGGCAGTGCGGAGCGCAAGAGCTCCAACCCCTGGAGGAACAGGACAGGTGTTCATAAAGCCTCTGTACACGCCTTGAAGGTGACACACTCCAACTTCTTCCTCTATTTAAAGTGAGATGTGATTCGGGTTTTGAAAGCAATGTCTATCTATTACCGGGGCTGATGGCCTGGGTTAGAAAGCCACTAATCTGAGCTGTTCCCCTGTCCCTCAGATCTGGAGATAGCAGTTCAGTGACATGAGGAAGCGACTTTCTGCAGTGGGGGCTGTGCTGGGCTTCTTCCAAGGACACTGGGAGACGTAAGTCACCTTTCAGACTTGAGTGGGAAGTGGTGCTTCAGGTTGGCACACGTACCCAGCGCTCTAGTGTCATGGTTCAGATGGGTGTGTGGCATGGAAACACATCTCCTTGGGTGTGTTTTTATTACATTCGTGGCCAAACTAACCCAGCTTTCTTCAATTTATAATGATGTTTCCTGGTGACATTTCAATGATTACCTTGACATGATGAGAAACGGAGCTGTGCTAAATGTGTGTGCTTTTCAGGGGCAGGGTCAACGATGGAGGTAGGAGAGGTGGGAGAGAGAGGTAAAAGGTAAGTGCTGAGAGCTGGTGAATGCTACAGGAATGTAGAACCCGGGCCATGTTTCCTCGTAGAGAGCTCTGTTTCTTCTTTAAGAGATTGTGCTCAGATGTCCAGCATCTAGGCACCGTGGACCACCCTTAACAGATGACATTGCAAATTTTCAGTGTATTTGTTCAGAAAAATTTCATAGAGGTATGAATTTCATATGGGTATGAATATAGAATTCTGGGCAAGAGAAAATTACTCACAGCTTTGGTACCACCCCTGAGTTAGAGACAGCGTAGGGCTCCGTCGTTGGTATCAATAATGTCCTTGCCTGTTACAGCCCTCACTTTGGGACCATCAGTGCAGGTGTGCATGAAGATGACTTTAATAAACAAAATGGGGTGTTTAGCCTTGTGAGCCTGGGGGGACCCTCTGCCAGCAGCCTGACTCTTCAGATGGCACCAATAGTTCCAGAAAGAAGAGGGAAGAAGTCTCTGCAAAAGAGGGGGGTCAGTGCTGTCACAAAGCCCTTCTACTTATTTCACCTGAAAGGCATACAGAAGGCATCTCAGAGCCTTGGGCTCTCAAACCAGGCCTCAGATAGAGAATTTGTATAAATTAATATTACTCATGAAATTTGCATGATTTTAGAGCTCCTCTGAAGACCACTCATTCTTCCCAAGGGATAGTGGAGCAGGTTAGGAGCACTGAGGGCCTGGAAGAGGGCAGCCTTGGATCCATCATGCTGAGAACCCCAGATTGACAGATTCCTACTCTCCAAGGCTGCGTGCATCCTGGGACCACAGCATGGCTCTCGTGACCTCACCGTATCACAAAGCTGTGTCATTATGGATACTCATTTTGATGACATTTCTGCAAATAGTTTTGTTCCAAATGGTTAAAACCAACAAAAGGGTTTATGCTTCAAGGTGTAGAAAACATTCTATGAAATTACAGATTTGTCCCTAACCTGTCTGCTGCTTTAATGGTTCACTAAAGGAATGACCTTAATGTGTTGGAGACCTGGGTCCTTCTGCTATAAATCATCATCTTTTATTTTATTTCTGTTACAGATTCCAGGATGATGCCATTCAATGAAGACTTGGTATGCACTTTTTGGGGAAGAGAACAATAGGATCTCTCTTTGTTCTTGGGAACTCCATACGTGGCAGGCCTGCGTGTGTGGGTGCCCACCTTTATGTGGCCAAAGAGAGACATATCTAAACTGGTTTTATAGGATTTGGAGGAAATGCCCTAAATAGAAAAGCTGGGAGAATAAAATCTGTGAAAAGGAAAGCAAAAAGGTGACAGGAGAGCCACAAACAAAGGAGAATCTTGCCTTAGCCGTGTTCAGTGGAGACTGGAATTTGGTAAGAACCAGTTCATCTCGAGCCCCACAGAAGGGTCTGATGACTAAAAAATTAAAGGAATACTGTCTTCAGACTGCTTTCCAGAGAGGTGGTCCCACCAGATGGCCCTTGAAGACCAGGAAGGGGAGCTTCCAGCCATCCTAGACCCCTTCCTACAGAGGAACAGGGCCGATGAGAATGAGGTGTGGGAGCAGAAGTCATCCAGCCTGGGCTTCAGTTTTGTGGAGAGGACCACATGTAGCATCGGCTTCCAAATGGGACTGGCTTTTATTTCTAGAGTGATGGAGGTGGTGAAAGAAGTTTCATCCCAGCTGTACTTCCGAGGGCAATCTGGATGAAGCTGGAGGCATGCATGCCCATCCCCCTCACTCCTGTCTTTAGGCCACCGACCAGTGAACTCTGCCCAGGAGCCCTTCTCCATCAGGAGGAATGTTGGCTGGTAGTCTGTCCTACCCTTACCCTCAGTCCCCCATCTAGGACCTCCAGGTCCCCTCTCCATAGTCCCCTAGGATAAGGACTCTAGTCCCCACCTCCTATGCTCTTCCTCCATTCTGCCTCCTGCTGTCATCCCAATGGCCTCCACATCTACTGGGATGACCCTCACCTCTTCCACTTTGGCCTGCCTCCTCCTCTCCAGTTCCACTACCACCATGGCCACACCCCACATGGCTCCACCTCTGTCTGAAATGCCCTTTCAAACACCACCTCCTATCTTTTCCCCTCCCTCACCGCCTTTATTCTCAGGAAGTCTGCTCCTAGACTGCCAGCTCTGTCCTCATGCCCCTTGGACCAGGTCTTAGGTCTACTGACCCCACAGCCTTCTTCCATCCTGATTTGAGTCTTCTGAAACCTCCTTGACTCATCTCTCCTTGTCCAGCTCCCATATTCATCGAGTTACCGTTGAGCTTTATATTCTCCCCCAGCATCTTGTGAGTCTGCCCCCTCTCTCCCCCTCTTCACTGCCAGGCCCTGCCCTGGTTTGAGCCATCATGATGCCTCTCTTTGGTCTGTAGCTCTGACCTTTCTTCTTCCTTCACCCTCATTGCAGGTCTCCATATGCTGGCATGCTCCAGTTATGGGGTCCACTCACTGCTCCCTAAACAGGCCAGAAATTTCATGAAATTTCGTTTTCAGGCCGCCCTCTTCCTATCTTCCTCCTATGTAGAATTAGTTGCATTTTATGTGAGCTGTGCCCCGAAGCCCTGTGTCCCAGTCGGTTGGTTACATGTCTGTATCTTCTACTAGAAGGTGTGGTCTTTGAGGACAAGGACCACTTTTACTCAACTGTATAAGCTTAGCAGCTAGCAGAACGCCTGTCATATGGCCAATGTCAATAAATATTTATAGACTTAAATGTCCCAGGATGTGCCTTCCATTAGAACTGGCCCCTGGGTTATTTGTCAGCTCGGTTACCAAATCCTGCCTCATTCCCATCTATCTTCTTTGGAGGGATGCACTCCTGCCTTCTGCCAGTTCCTCTTTCCTCTGTGAGGCCAACCGCTTGGTGGTCTTTCCTGTTCTGCCATAGCATGAGGCTGGGTTGTAGGGGGGCTGGGAGGGGCAGCAGGGAACTGGGGAATGGCCCAGAACACTGCGTGAGTGAACTGGCATAAGTTCTGTGGGCTTGCCAGCTGGCACCATGTGGGAGAGCCAAAGGGAAAGTTGGTTTTCTCCAGCCCAAAGCTCCGACTCCAGAGTGCAGTCACGAGCCTTAGTGCTAAAGGCTTAGGAGTGAGAAGTATCAAGGTCACCTCTGCTTTATGCCTGACCAGGGAGGAGCCTTGTGGATGTCATGTGTGTGTTCATGTGTGTGGATGTTGCCAGCCACTGAGCATGTCCAGAGAGCTAATAACACGCTTCCACAGTGGAACTAGAGGAAGAGCCACTGATCCAATTTGTAATTTATTGTTCGCTTTCTCTTTGTTTCTGACCTGATGGATTCATCTGCATGCTCAGTGGGTTCATGTTGGCAGAGTCTTGCATGCATAGAAGCATTTAACAATAGATTGGCTCATAATCATGTGCGTGTGCATGCATGTGTGTGCATGTGTGGGTGCGTGCATACATGAAGCATCCTTAAGCCCTAGGTGAGGGACCTTTCTTCCAGAAGGAGAACCCGGGATTGGTTGCTTTGTGAGGGTGACAAGCAGAGAACTAGTGGAGGGGGTTGGAATTGGTTTAAAGCAATTCTGGGTGTAGCCAGACTGCAACACATAGGCCTTTACCCTCCATCTTTGGCTGGAGAAGTAGATAGGAGTTACATGTCTTTTCTGAACTTCAATCAAACCCTCTTCCCATACAGTTCTCAGGCTGAAAGACCCATAGGAAGCATCTAGTCCAGTGGATCACATCTGACTGTGTTATCAGAATTACCTAAGATTACCTTTTCTTCAGTTTTATTGAGATTAAAAAAATTTTTTTTGAGATTTAATTATATAATTATCATAATTATATAATATGTAATTAACATATTACATTGTATTAGTTTTAGGTGTACAACATAATGATTTGGTACATGTATATATTGTGAAATGATCACCACAATAAATTTAGCTACTGTCTTAGCAAATTTCAAATGTACAGTACAGTATTATTAACTATAGTCTCCGTGCTATACAGTAGATTCCCCAGAATTTATTTTTCCTATACCTGGAAGTTTGTACTTTTTGACCACCTTCATCCATTTCCCCCATCTCGCATCCCTGCCTCTGGCAATCACCAATCTGTTCTCTGTGAGTTTATTTTTTTGTTTTAGATTCTACATATAAGTGAGATCATACAGTATTTGTCCTTTCTGTCGACTTATTCCACTTAGCATACTGTCCTCAAGGTCCATCCATGTTGTCTCAAATGGCAAGATTTTCTTCTTTTATATGGCTGAATAATATTTTATATATATTTTCTTTATTATATTGTTATTTATTTTACATATTCCCTTTCTTTCCACATTTTCTTCATCTGTTCATCCATTAACGGACACATAAGTTGTTTCCATGTCTTGGCTATTGTGAATAATTCTGCAATGAACATGGAGGTGCAGATGTCTCTTCAACACAATGATTTCATTTCCTTTAGATATATACCCAGAAGTGGAATTGCTGGATCATATAGGAGTTCTATTTTCAGTTTCTTGAGATAGACCTATACTGTTTTTTGTGGTCGTTGCACCAATTTACATTCCCACCAACAGTGCACAAGCGTTCCTTTTTTCTCCACCTCCTCACCAACATTTGTTATCTCTTATCTTTTTGATAATAGCCATTCTAACAGGTGTGAGCCAATATCTTATTATGGTTTTGATTTGCATTTCCCTATGATTAGTGATGATGAGCACTTTTTCATGTACTTTCCTGGCCATTTGTATATCTTCTTTGGAAAAATGCCTGTTCAGTTCCTCTGTCCATTTTTAAATTGGATTGTTTTTTTGTTATTGAGTTGTACGAGTTCTTTATATATTTTGGATACTAACCTCTTATGGTTTGCAAATATCTTCTCCCATTCAGTAGGTTACCTTTTCATTTTGTTGATGGTTTCCTTTGCTGTGCAAATGGGATTACTTACTAAAAGTGGGGATTCCTGGGGTCCCGCTCAAACCTCCTGATTTGGAACCTCTGGAGGTGGGCCTTGGCATTCTTTATTTTCAACCTTTGCCTCAGGTGGCCTGAGGTACCATGAGCTGCCTAAGGACACACAGCTAATGGTGTCAGATCCAAGACTAGAACCAGAGTCTTGTGACTCCATCAAGGGCATTTTCTCTTACAGCTTGAATGTCCCTAGGGCTTAAAGCTTTGGGAAACAAGGCTCATACTGGATGCAGGAGAGTGTGTTGAGTGGATCTCTTATCCAACAGACCACTAACCCACCTAATTTAATTAGTTCCTTATAAGGCGGGGCTCAAGGGCTTGATTTCCTAGAGCAGGCAGAGACCGTTGAAACAGACCACTTGCTCTGGGATGTTATTTGGAACTTTTGGATTTTGAGGTCTCTAACCAAGAGAACCCCAGGTCACCTCTTCCTCGTGGCCTGGGTTTCATGGCTGTACCACTCTACCCTAGATCCCTATGTCCCTGGGGTCTGTTCTCACACTTTGCTTCCAGGTATAGCTTATCACTTCATTATTCTGTGTTAATCTATTTGGAAAAGGACTGGGAAAGTCCCAGAGTTATTGGTAGTGGTCTACAAAGCCCTACTTGCTAACTGAATAAATAAAGATTCACTCTGATATGCACCATTGCTTCCCTTTGCTTCCAAGGGAGTAGCTTCTGGTAGATGAATAATCATGCGTTCTCTTCAGGAGACAGGAGCTCATGGATTTGGGGGGCTTAAAAAGGACTGTTGCCTGAAGAAGTTGTGGCCAACGAGGCTGTGGGGTGACTGGGAATGGGGGGACCTGGACTCCAGGCCCTGCTCCTCTACCTCCTCTCTGCCTTGCCCCTCTGGGCCTGTTTCTTTATGCTTAAAAACAAAACATCAAGGAATGTTCCACTGATATATGCAACAATGGGCATTGTGCTAAGTGAGAGGAGCTAGACTCAAAAGGCCACATACTGTATGATTCCCATTATGTGGTTTTCTGAAAAAGGCAGAACTATGGGGTTAGAAAACAGATTCATGGTTGCCAGGAGCAGGTGAGTGAGGAGAGGGGATTAACTATAAAGAGCCACAAGGGAACTTTTGGGGGTGATAGAATTACTCTCTATCCTGACTTTTGATGGTGGTTAGTTACATCACTGTGTAAGTTGGTCAAAATTTATAATGCTGTATCTAAAAAGAGTGAATTTCACTGTAGGTAAATTATACTTCAATAAACACAAAAATGCAGGGCACCTGGGTGGCTCAGTCGGTTAAGCGTCTGCCTTTGGCTCAGGTGACCCTGGGATCAAGCCCCGCACTGGGCTTCCTGCTCAGTGGAGAGTCTGCTCCTTCTCCCTCTGTTCCTTCCCCGCTCCCCACTTGCACTCTCCCGTGCTGTCTCTCTCTCAAATAAATAAAAATTTAAAAACAACCCCACAAAAATGTGAACCACACGCACATGCGCGCCCCCCCCCCCCATTCACTATGTAACTTGAAATTCTCTAAGTGCCAGGGTCTCACAGGTTCTCCACCGAAGGTACACTCACGGGCAGGGCAGTCTGGGACAGGGCAGCAGGAAGAGATGCCCTGGGCCTCATCTCATTTTAAAATTTCCTTTCCCTGGGGCGCCTGGGTGGCTCAGTCGTTAAGCGTCTGCCTTCGGCTCAGGTCATGATCCCAGGGTCCTGGGATCCAGCCCCACATCGGGCTCTCTGCTCAGTGGGAAGCCTGCTTCTCCCTCTCCCACTCCCCCTGCTTGTGTTCCCTCTCTCTCTCTGTCAAATGAATAAATAAAATCTTAAAAAAAAAAAATTTCCTTTCCCTGATGATTCTTATTCTTCCACAACTCAAAACAGCCTTTCTGTGATGTAATGGGCAAAGGAGGAAAAACAGGCTTCATTCGTTTGGCCAGTTTTGGAACAAGGCCAGTCCCTCCACCGACATACATGTGTCTGTGTGCATGCCGAACATTCTCAGAGGACAGACCTTGCCCAGACGCGTGTCCTAGGTCTGAGGTCTGAATCATTGGCCTGAAATGGAATATATCTGAACAAGATCAGAACCTAAATCCCAACGAAACAGCCATGGAGGCCTGTCAGGTGGGTGGGAATCTAGACTGAGAAAGTGGGCTTCTGCTTCCATTTTCCATCCAGGGTCTGAGGGAGGAGCCCCCCAGCCCTCTGCTCTGCTACTTACTGAGGCCTAATGTGGGATCACTGAGACCATCCAAGTGACACACAGCGAGAGAAGCAGGTCCCAGCTAGGAAGCGGAGAGCAAGGGGCTGGACACGGGCAGGGCTGCATGGCTACACAGGCCAATAAGCCACAGCCTCCCCGCCGGCAGGAAGAGCCAACCGTCCGTCTGTCCATCTGTCTGGGTCCAGGCTGTGGGGAAAGCAAACGTGCTCCACCTTCACCACCTCTCAGCGCCTCTCTCAGATGCAGCAATAGCTCATACCAGCTTCCGTTTCATGGGCATGTACTATGTGCCAGGCACATCTCATTCACGACAGCCATTAAATTATAAAATTATTTTTTTAAAAAAGATCTTATTTGTCAGAGAGAGAGAGAGAGAGAGAGAGCACAAGCAGAGGGAGAGGGAGAAGCAGGCTCCCTGTTGCGCAAGGAGCCTGACACGGGACTCGATGTCAGGACCCTAGGACCATGACCTGAGCTGAAGGCAGACGCTCAACCGACTGAGCCACTGAGCCATCCAGGCACCCTAAGATTTTAAAATTCTTATCCCTGTTTTACAAAAAGGGAACTAACACTTAAAGCGAGGATGTGTGGCTCAGCCTCTGCAATCAGGGGCTGTTTCTCTCTTTTGTCAGCTGAAATAAGCCCGACCTGACCAGGCTAGCTCCAGGGTCCTGGGGGGACAGAGTCCACAGTTTAAGGGAGAAGGAGCATAACAGAGAACTCTGTTCCTGATGGAGCTCGTGCCAAGCTACATGCCCCACCCTGAGCCCCTTTAGAACAAGCCAACCCCTGTAGCTTCTCCTTGGCCAGGGAGCCCTGCCCCTTGGTGTACGGGGTCAGGGACAGACCCTGTGATCCCACAGCGGGTGCTGAAGGGCTGGGTATAGGGAAAGGGGTCCAGCTGCATGCACTGGAAGTCCCAGTAAGGGAAGCCAGGATATCAGACCACGTGGGCACTTCTGCTCAGGAAGGCAGACTGAGGGAAAGCATGCCATCAGAACTCTGTGGCCCAGTGGGGGGCATGACCCTCAGAGGGCCTCCTGGTTGCTTCTCCAAGCCACAGAGTTTGGAGGCTGCCGCATCCCAGAAAAGGTCCTAGGAGATGGCTTGTTGATCCCCTGGAAGCTGGGACTAATGAGCAATTGGAAGCTGGCACCAAGGGAAGGGATAACCTCAATGCCCTTTGCATCAGAAGTCCCCAAAGAGGGGTGGGGAAGAGAGGATTGCAGGGTGGATCACAGACATTCCTAGGTGGGTATAGCTCTTCGTGTTATAACTGGCAGCCCCAATCCCCTCCTCCACCCTGGACCTGAGCAGATCAGGATACCTAGACGGTGATCACTTGTTAATGGAAGATTCTGGAAATAAGCCAGATGGCTCTGCTGGGTTCTGGGAGGAGTTCTGGGTTCCCTGGAGGTGGTGGCCTTGATCCGGGAGGACAGGGAAGCAAGGCTTTCTCGTGGTGGGCCAAGACCTGACAGCGGGATACACTACAGCCTTGACAATTCAGGTGCTGGGGCTGGTGTGGATTTGGTCTTGACTGTATGGGGCAGGAAGTCCCGCTCTGGGAGGTGGCCCAGGGGTTGGGAGACGAGTTGGTTCCCATGCAGGTGTGACTGAGGACCCATTCCCATGGCTCTAAGATCACTCCTGTTTTCAGAAGCAAATTTTCTGCCACCGAAGCGAGCTGCTAGGTACCAGGCTTGTTGTTAACGGGGAGATTGCAGCAGTGTGTGGCCCCTTTTTCTCTCATTCTTGTCCTCCTCCTGTCAACCTGACTTCCAGGCTCTCAGAACCCTGCTGCTTCAGTATTAGTGGGAGATGGGATTGTCGCTTAGGAAACCGAGGCTCCCTATAAGGAGCATCATCTGTATGCAGCAGGCTTCAATCTTGGGACTTTATTTAAGGGCATCAGAGTGGTGTCTGGCCACTGCTGGTGTTCATCAGGCTACTGGATTTTGTGGTTGAGCACAAACAAGGGGGCATAGGGGCCATGCAGCCAAAGAGAACTTGGCAGAGTCTGGGGCTCTAGCCTTCCGGTGACACCATTGTCCCAACCTGCCAGGATGAGTCCCACACCCCAGAGATCTGGCTTTCCTGAGCTTTCTGCTAGGGAGAGAGGGGGAAACAGTGTGTGTGTGTCTGTGTGTGTGTGTGTGTGTGTGTGAGATTAATGGGGATGGTGGGGAGTGGAGAAGGAAGAGAGGTGGTACATTTTTTTTTCTAGCAGTAAATCCTGCCCAATAACCCCCAAACCAAGGAGCCACACAGAGTTAGCTGGATTAGAGTGGGTTCAAGTCATTTATTTTTAGACTGTACCAGCATGTTTGGTTCTGGGGTCCCAATCCCCAAATTCCAGAAAAATAAACTAATGAGAACCACATGCACTATGAGAAGGCCATTCCGACGTGTCTGTGTTCATGCTGTGAGTGAGCATAGTATATAGACCAGGAGCCCTCCCTGGGCAGGTGACAGCAGCTGGCTCTGAGCCCTCCTTGGGACTGGGGAGAGGGCCAAGACTGGATCATTTGGACCCCGTCCCTTTAAGGCCCAAGCCCCTTATTGCTACATTTGCTACTTTGCTACTTGATGGCCCCTGGGTCGTGCCCAGGGGAGGCCTTATCACTGGGTGGTACTAATGAGGAGGCTGCTGGCATTTGTCCTTGCCATCATGACCATAGCACAGAACTCTTTTCAGAGGGTCCCGGGGTGCGTTATGGGGGATTCATTTGATCACTACTCAACTATGCCACAGAGGGTCCTTGCTACATACTCAGCTTGACCAGCCCTGCTGGAGGCCCGTGGCCCATTATCTCCCCCCGACCCCAGAGCTTTCCAGCTCCTGGACCTTGCTGGAACACCTCCCTCCGACATATTCTGCAAGGTCCGAAGACCAACAGCCTGCTATCCTTTCCAGCGTGGGGCAAGGCTTCTTAGTGGTGGCTTCTGAAGCCCATGCATTCGGAGCACAATGGGAAGGGTGCGTTTTAGGAGGAACATCAACTTCCACCAATAGCCAAAAGGCCGGCTGGGTGGCAGCCTCCTGGTTCAGTGTCCTGTTGGTGAGGTAGTTTGAACACACCAGCAATCCTGCCAGGAGAAGCACGCCTGGAGCACGTCCCCACACGTCCGCTGGTCTCAGCAACAACTCAGAGTGGTGAGCGGGACCCTGGGGGATTGGCCTGGACCTGACCCCTCGGCCTCGGTGGGCCAGGGGCACCGCTCACCTGACTGCCCTGGGGGACAGCCACACCTGACAGTAGAACAAAGCATCACTTTCTGGAAGGGAAGGAGCCCTCTCCCCAGCGGAATTGTTCCTGCTGCTTGGGCTGAGCCCTCTGGCTGTTGCCGAGCGCCTGCACTTGCCAGCCTCCAAGTTTTCTTCTTCCCATGAGGCAAAGGTGATCCCAGTCCGATGTCCGGTGCCTGGCACCCGTGCATCTGACTTGCTGGCGGGGTGGTTGCTTCTGTGGCTGCCCTGAAGCTTTGGCTGTGGGGCTGCCAGCATGATCTGTGTCCTGGGAGCTCTCAACGGGAAGAGTCCCAGATCCAGAGACTGTGCCCGGTCAGGGGAGCTAAGGAAGCTTCCGGAAGCAGGGGGACCTGCTTTGCTATGGAACTGCCTTCGAAAGTCTAATCCGGTTTGAAGTTTTGGCTGTGTAGACCAGGCCAACGGGGAACTGGCCCAGATCATATTTTCCAAGTGTGCTTGCATTCTAAGGTCTGCACAGTAGACTGACCTTGGACTGGCCAACTGGGCAGAGCAACCCCACCCCCCACCCCCTGCGTTGCTTGGCTTAATCTACCGGGGAGGATGTGGTGGTCACAAGACCGAGCATGCCTGCTTGGGAGATGGGGTGACGGGGTTTATTGCTCTGGGTCTGAATGCAACCAGAGCACCCTTACCTCTACTGAGCCTGCTGGCCCGCCCTTCCCTCTGGATGTCCCCAGGGGTGTTTGGAAACCTTCAGCCTGCACCATCTCAGGGGTACAGTCCACTTGGCTCTGAGTGGGCCTTCTGAGGACCTCCAGGGCTGGCCACGTGTCAGCCAGTATCGCTCGGGAGCAGAGGCCAGGAGGACTGGGTAAGCCAGCCCTGCCCTGTCCACAGCCCATGGGGAAGGGCAGGAGGCAGCCAGGCCTTTGCCCTGGGTAGCTGAGGGCACCAAGGCACCTACTCTTCTAGAACTTCCTCTGTCCACATACCCTGTGCCTCAATGTCAACACAGCTTGTGGACCCTTGACAGAGAGGAGCTTCTTTGGGGCGATGTTGGTTGCAGAAAAGCTTGGGCTGCATTTTGGTTCTGAGAAAGGAGCCCTGTGTGAAAAAGCAAGGAGATAAAAACGGGTGGGACAAGGAGAGGAGTCCAAAGACCCCATAACATGGAATAGGGCTTCCTCTCATTCACTTACTCATCAAGTAGTTACCGAGTATCTACAAGGGCCAGGACCCATGCTGAGGTTGTGTGGAACCAGGGTGTGGGAGTGCCTGATGGGAATCTGGGTCTATATTGCCACCACTGGAGACAACCTGAGGACCCAACACATGTCATCTACTAGCTACTGTACCTGGTAGAGAGAGCAGCTACTGCCAGTGGGGGAAACTGAGGCATAGTGGTCAAGAACCCACAAGGGTGCCACCCTAGCCAAGTCTCCTAATGCCCACAGTGGCCCTGCTGTGAAGGATGGAAGGCTGGTGCCGTGGGGACAGGGCCCCGTGGAATCAGACATACAATGGCATAGACATGGGGCTGCAAGGATGGTCACGGAAGCACCCAGGAGGCAGGGTCTGCAAACAAGCTTATGAGCCTTTGGTCACCAGCTGGTGAATTTGCCTACATGAGTAAAGAAATACCAGTGATCACTTTTTTTTTTTTTTTTTTTTTGCTTCTATGTTTGCTGTTTATACACTCCCCAGGGAAAATTTTCACCTATGGCCAAAAATAGATCGAAGGAGGCTAGTTCTAGCAGGTGGAGTGAGTGTCCGAATTCAAAAACATGTTGCTTAATACCACTCTGTCTGAGGGCTCACGGGCGTCACAATGGTGACAGTGACAATGAGGAGAGTAATAGCTACCATTTGCTGAGCACCTACTACGCGCCAGGCACCTGATTCAGTGCTTTACATATATTACCTCCCGGCCGATTGGCAGATAGTCATTTTGACATACACACGAAGGGAGCACAAGTGGGTTTTTTGCAGGTTTTTGCAGGTTTTGCTTTGTGTCTGCTTTTTCCCTTGGGGACCACCTCTGTTTCGCGGTGCCTTTGTTGGGCTGTCCGAGAAGCATCTGGCTCTGGCCTAGGCCCTCTGTTGCAGCTTCAGCCGCAACTCCAGACACAACTGAGACCTGGCCCAGCCAGGGGCCCGTCAGGATGCCACAGGGTGGGCCCCAGCTGCCAGCTGGACGACCCAGCCACCTCCCCCCACCCCGGGGCCCGGAACTCTCCCAGCTTCCACCGGGGCTGCCGGAGGGGAGGATCCCAGGGGCCCCTGAGTTCATGGCCATGTTTATTTTGAGTAAAACACGAGGGAACAAGCCAAGGAGAAGGGGGCAGAAACAGAATGAGTTAGGAAGTAATAAATGTTTTAAAAGATGGTCAGAACCTCCACGGCTGTCAAGCTACAAGCTCTTTCAGGGGCGCCGGTGCTTCCTCTGGTGTGGGACCCTTGAGGCATGTGACAGGACCAGAGGGCAGCCCCGCGCCCGTGGGGACCTCTTGGAAAGCCGGCCTCCGGGGGGGGGGGGCTGGCAGAACTGAGGCAATCCGCGCGGTTGCTCAGCACGGTCGCCACGACGCGGACGTGTGGCGCGGGGGGCCTTACACAGACTCGGGGCGAGGCAGGGGGCCGTCGGGACACAGTGGCCGTCACTACGGGGGGTGGTGGTGGCGGTGGGTGCCCCAGAGCCGGAGGGGGGGGGCGGGGCGTAACACTGGATGTGCTCGGGGCCAGCCGGTCCCTCTCGCGTGTGCCGGGAGGCGTGATCCCCCAGACAGAGGGAAGAGTGGCGGGACCAAGATTAGAATCTCAAGTGATAGTCACGACAGGAGCCCCACGAGGTGGTGTGCCCCGAGCGAGTTAGGGCCCGGGACCTCCTCGAGAACGGGCTGTCGGCGCACAACTGTACAAGGAAGAGAGGGCTGTAAACAGGGCCGACGCCGGGCTCTGTGGACTTGTTCTCTCTGGTGTCCCCGGTCACCCACCGGGGCTCCCCTCTGCTGCCCGTCCTCGCCCTCACTCCTTCTCTTTCACAGTGACCAGGTCTCCCCGCAGGGAGACTCTGTCCGCGGAGGTGGAGCGCCGCCGCCTGCCCGTGGGGTCGTCGGGCCCGGGCCCTGCGGTGGGAACCGTCAGGAGGACTGCATCAGGCCGGTGAGGCGCTTGCCCGCCAGCGACTTTCCCTGCAGAGACAGGCGACAGAGTTGGCACGCACAGGCGCGCACGCCCACGCACGCCGCGCGCGCGCACGCACACCATGCACACGCACGCGCGCGCGCGCGCACGCACACACACACGGACAGAGACCGAGACAGAGAGCCAGACAGGCGAATTAATTGCTGCACGAGCCCCGAAGGCCAAACGACTTAGCTCACGGACCCTGCTGATCTCTGGGTTCGGGCCCTTGACTGCAGACAGTTGGAACAACCAGGGCTCTGGGGCACGGGGTGGGGAGTGAACGTGTGTTGCTGGTCTTTTTTGGGGGTGTGGGAATTTTACTTACCCCAAAACGAGGCATTTTCACTTTTAGGTAGAGTATCTCTTAATGCTTGTGGGCTGCCCCTGAACTTGATTTCGTTCAAGCCAGGAAGGAAAAGGTGGACTGAGGAGTAGTAAGATCAGGGAGAGTGGGTTGACCCACACAGGTGATGGTTAAGGATTTGGGTGACTAGAAGCTAATGAATGAACTAGTCTTAAGAATGCAGGAGATGTGGGAATGCAGAAGAGTGCAGAAGACCTAGGATCCTGTCTGAAAGGCAGGATTGAGCCCTCCCCGGGAGAGACACACAGGCTTGGCGACCTCTTGATGACAAGTTCTGGGACTGTGGAAATATAGGGGCCTGTGCCAAGGCTGGGAGCCTGGGCTGGCGAACAGGTACCACCACAGGCCCCAGGGCAACACGCTCCTGCCGTGTCCTGTGTTCCTGGCTCCCTGTGTGTGGTACCCAGGGGCTGAGTTTGATGACTCCACATCGGGACATCTACAAGCCCTTCACTTGCCATGTAGCAGTTCTTGAAAATGAAAAAACTTAACTGGACCGTGAGGCCTGGTGCATGAGGCACTGAGATCTTGAGAGAGGCCAGCGACTCCTGTGCCTGGGAGGAGGTGGCCGAGGAGCCTCTGATGTGGGATTGGGTACCATGAGGATGGATGAGGAGGATGACTGAGTCTCCGTCGTTCTGCTTATTTCCCTTGACGCAGCCCGTGCCCATTCCCTGCTCACCCTCTGAAGAAATCCAGAACATCGGACAGGGGTCTAGAGGAGATTGTGGCTGGACCTGAGCAGACTGATCACTGTGTCTGAGAAAATACTCAAAACCCATGCTATTATTGACAGCCGGTCAGCTAAACCATCGCCATCTGCAAAGGGGAGCACGTGGTCCTCATCAGCATGGGCTGTGGTGTTTGGTAGTGAGGGACTGCAAGGGCCAGCGGCCCCTCATGTTCATTTCCAAGTGGGGTGTGAGGGCTCATCTTGTTTACTGGGCTTGGCTGAGTGCAAGCTGGATGTAATTAAAAAAAATTGATCAGGTTTGTGAAGCCTGGTAGAGTACTCAATAAACCGGCTGATTGATGAATTGATGGATAATGGGTATATCTAGTAAATGAACAAGGGCTGTGAGTTTGCTGGATGCAAGACAATGTGTCATCTGGCTTAACTCTCCATAGAGGGATGTGCCAGCTTGACTTTGAGAATTCCAGTGGCATACACGGGAGCTTGTCCAGAAATGGAACTGCCCTCGGGAGCTTTGGAAAGTCTGCATCGACATCCCCTTGCTCTTTTTCCCCTTTTATTTCACCCCTCATTTTCACTAGTGAGACAAAACTTCATTTTTTTCTCCCCTATTTTAAACACACATGCATGCACACACACACACACAATCTCCCCAATAGCAACCTTATCTGGATCTTCAAATACACTAAACTTAGCCTGCAGCAGTCTACATTTATACAAGGGTAAGGATTTTTTAATCAGAATTTTTTAATCCTAGAGGGTTCCAGTGCCAGTCTTTGCAAATCACTAAAAGCAGGGTGGCTATTCCCCTGTGTAGAGTGGGTTAGGTGGGACAAGAGCTCACAGCTGGCAGAGGCTGCCCTTCAAGGACTTGCTCCAGCCCTGGATTCTAAGGCACACACATGGCTGGTGCTCTCCTTGACTGCCCTTTCTTAGATGGAGCTCGAGGCATTTGTCATCTTGTTGGTTCACCTGGGACTGTGCCTTCTTGATGCAAGCCTGAAGGCAGCAAGTGTGGGGACGTGTGTGGGGTCCTCTCGGGGGAAATGTGGAGCTGATGAGTCTAGGGGCCTCCTGGTCTGAGCGTTCTAACAAACCTCCCCCAGCCCCTTCACCCATGTCCATCCCTGCTGATGTGAAAGGCACTGCGGGATTTTGCTTGCCTCCCGGTGCCCCTTATTGCTGCAGGAACCACACCCCAAATACTGGCTCCTCCCCTTCTCCTTCTGTCCCTTTTCCACCAGGGCAACAAATCACATTTGTGTCACCAAATATATATGTTTTGGCTTTGCCATACATGGTATTCGGGCTCGGATTGAGCTGGCGGATGTGGGAAAAAAAAAATCAGTAAAGCTCCTGAATAACAGTCTATTGCTAGCGTGTATGTTAAGAGCCCAGAAACAAAGAAGGTGAGGTTTACCAGGCATCCAAACCCTCATTATGGCTTCTTCCTCATTAGTGAGGTCATTTTGGCTGGAGAGGGGGCTGTAGGTTGAAGATTCTATATCTGGATTATTATGGGACTGTTTGAGGTGCCTTTGGCCCCGAGGTCCTCCACCCTCCACCCTTCCCTGTTCTGTAGAAGGGGCTGGGCTGGGCTTGGAGGCACTAATTAATCTCTTCCTGCTTGAGTCCTGGAGCTCAGCCTCACAGCTCTGACTCCAAGGCCCTGTGGCCGGCCGTCAAAGCCTGCCCCTCCCCTTGCCCCCAGCTGCTTCCATTTCTCAAGACTTCAGAGGCCAGCCTAGAGAACTTGCCCTGAGATTGTTCCCAGCCTCTCAGCAATCCAGGTGGTGTTCCTTGGCATTTTTGTCTCCCTCCCCCCACCCCTGCACACACACACATTTTTCAAATGCCAGTTCTGCTGCTAAAGGAGGTCGTGAGGTTTCAGGTCCGCTCAGGGGGCAGCTCAGTCCAACTGCAATCTGTCCGCTACTCAGTGACCTCCTGGGTGGGGCTGGAAGGTGGTTATTCATGCAGGACGCAGGCATGGCTAGATGCCTGGCCTCGGGCTTTGGGGAAGAAAGCCTGCAATCACACTGGCTCAGCAGCTGCCTCTCTTCTGAAGAGCTGAGGCTCCTGTAATTTTCAGGGATCAAAGTGAAATCTGACAGCAGAGGCTACCTGTGTTCAGAGATGAGCTGCCCCCAGGTCTATGCTGCTAGGGGCTTGCTGGGAGCCCCTGAGCTACCTGCTCTGTCCAGAGAGAAGAGAGCTCCTGCCCTGCACGCTCTCAGGCTCTTTTCCTCCCTCTTCTTCACCCCCTTCCCTGCCTCAATCGGACGATCCTGTAGGAAACACTTAGGAAGGGGAGTGTGGTAATTCTATTTCCACCCGGCATCTTGCATAGTGACGGGGGAAGCCATTTTTTCAGGGTGTGAATGTGTGATGTTCCCCAGTGTAGGTCAGTTGGGAATGGATCATGGTGCCAGGAAGGGCAGCCAGCTCAGCCCGAGGCCTTGTCGTAGCTGAGCGTAGCAGCTGAAGGTGGTTGAAAATGCTATTAGCAGGCAGCCTTTGTCCAAGTGAAAAAATACACAGTGATTAAGAACTGAACTGCAGAAGGTACATTCCAGAGACACCAAAGCTTTGCATACAGACAAAGTGCTTTTCACCTTTGAGACATTTGGCAAAATTAACCCAAGAGGATCAGGATCCTTCAGTTTCATGGACTGGGTTCACAAACGTCCACCCTCCACCCTGACTAATCATTTCAGCTCTGTGGCCATCTTGATGGCTAGAAGCCTGGAAGAAGGTGGTCATGGAATCCTTCATTTCTAAAAGGAAATGCACAAAAGGAATGTCTCCCTTTCGTGCCGTGCTTTAAGAAAAATCAACATGCTGCTTGACATGCTGTGGCTCTGTGCATTGCACTTCCAGATATTAATCAACAAAGCATGCACGATCCATGTTACCAAGAGCTTTTGCCACTTACTTACCTGGGACACTGATGCTACACTCTTTGGCTGGGAGGAGGGCTGTGGCTCAGAGAGTAACCCTGGGGGTTAGGTGGCATATTGGGGACAGCAGAGCCAAGCACTAGGGACTCAGGCAGGACCCTTCTCAATGCTAAGGGAGTAAAGACATCTGAGCTGCTGATGAGACTCTCAAGCTGACTTGCCCAGATGACCAAAGACCAAAGTTATAGATCTCAGGTCCACCCAATCTAAATCCATGTTACTATGGGGCTAGGAATCAACTGTAGTTGCCTCTGGAGGAGAAAGATTGAATTGATTGGAAAGCGGCATGAGGGAACTTTCCAGGATCATGGGGTGTAGGTGACAGTGGTGCATAGATTTGTTAAATTCACTGAACCACACACTTCAGATCTGTTCATTTTGCTATCTGTAATTACCCTCAAAAGAAAATAAATATTGGGAAACAAAATCCAGCTATCACATCTCTGCTTTGAAATTTCCCACTCCTTATTCTTTTTCAGTTGCAGGTCCCGTGACTTTGCCTTTTGGCTCAATCCGGGGCTTCCTACTCCAGTGTAGGAGAAACCCGGTTCCTCTGTGAGAAGAACTGGAACTTGCAACAGGACCAATCTGGAACATTGTGTCTAGTGCCTTGATCCAAACTGATCACCTTGTTGTGATACAGGCATTTTTCATCCTTGCTAATGAAAATAGGGTTTTGCTGAATGGGCCTCACCAAATGACCTCAGTAGGCAGGAAATGGGAGGCTCCAGAGATGAGCTGTTCTCTCAAGGAGACTGAAGGTTACCCATGAGTAAATATGATGCTCGGGTTCATAAATGATGAGTGAGCATGTGATAGCAGGCCTGGGGGGGCCTTGCTGAGGGAAGCAGTCAGGAGCCTGAGAGCCAGGTAGGGAGGTAAGGGTTCTGGCTTGGGTTTGGCAGAAGGGGAGAAGTCAAGAACTTGCCTGAGTTCATCGGGTGACTTCCCTGGAGGTTGGTGCCCCCTGGCGCCCCTTCTCCACTGAGCAAAACAAAAGGAATGATTTCAAAAGGGTGTATAAGGAATTCTGTGACATATCCTTTCTTGATGGTGTTTCAAGCTGGGGAGAAAGAGCCACTTGCTAGGGGTAGTGTAGGGGTTTTCGAAGTTGGCAGAGGACTGGGAGGAAAATCCATACTTAATACAGAAGAGTTTCAAAAAACTTCTCAACTCTCCATCTCTCATCAACTCGCCCTCTTTTGAACTTCATGGCAAGGTGGGGCAAGATGAAAGGGGGAAACCTGGTCTTGGGACTAGCCAAAGATCACACACTGCTAATCCACAGCAGGGCTAGGCCAGAGCCGCACGGGGGGACGAGGATGCTTCTGCCTTCCTCAGTCCTCACTCAGTAGTAGGGGGCTGGAGCCTGTGACAAGATCCATTCCTGGGGTCTGTATTACTCCTGGCTCCTTGCAAAGCTTTCTGATCTCTCTCAGGAGCTGAAGGGCATTTTATTTGGCTTTAAAATATTCTATTTGACTTTTAAAAATAAGATACCACAAACATAAAACAACGCTCAAATAAAAAAAATCAAGAAATAGGTGAAACTTGAATTAATAAAAAAAAGTTCACTGGCTGAAGAATTAATATTCATTCTTGTATATTTAAACCTGTTAAAAAGTAAGGAATATGATCATAATAAAAATAACGGATTCTTTTGAAACAGGTCACTATCTTACAGTGGTATAAACAACCGGATTTTGCCATGTAAATTGTGGGTCTATGGAATCTACCTGTAAGTCATATCTTCTGAAAGCAATTCCCATAAATGGTTACTGGGACTGTTAGCAGTTTCAGAAACCTTACTCTAGCCTATATTGGCAGCTACCAGTGCTTTTTTTTCCTTAAAAAAAATTTTTTTTTTAAAAATTTAATTTAGAAAAGGTAAGTCGCCAGCGCTCCTAACTGTCCTAAATGTGAAAGAACCAACCTATCCCATGATCTATCTCCTAGGGACTTTCTCTTTGAATTTCTCACCCCTGCTCAATGGGCTGGCATCAATATCCCAGGTACACTCCCTTCTCAAGGGCCTTCCTCTTCAATTAGCACAGACCTTGATGGTGAGTGGGTGGGGATGGGCCCGTTACCGGGGGTACGGGTTAGCTACCGAGGACTGTAACTAACAGCCACCTGTCGACTGAACATCGAACCACTCTTGTGTGTCAAACACACCAGGCATTGTACAGACACTCGTGTTAATGTCCACACCCTCCTTGCCAGTTTAAAGCCTTAGGACATCTTAGGTTAAAGTCTTAGGATATATTGTGTCAGGATCGATGAAGAAACAGGCTCATATAGCGCTCGAGCCCCTTGCCTGAGAGCATACAGCTAGTCAGTGGCAGAGCGAAGCGGGTCAGCCTTCATGAGCCACACGCTTTCTACTTTGTATGTGGCCATCCCTCTCAAGGAAGGAGGCAGATGGAAATGCTCAGAGACTAATGACTCCTCCTCACCCATCTCCACCAGGCAATCTCTTTGGGCAGCCCAGGGAGATCTTCTCAACCTTACTGAGAAAGAAGGTTCCACCCCTGGACATGCCTGAGACCATCTCAAGCATTTCTGCTCTGCCTGAGGTTCTTCCCCTCTTCACATTTGGTTCTCCTGAGAGAGAAGGCGCCACCTTCTGGCTGGCAAGCCTGGCCAAGTGAGACTGGCTACTGCACCGAGCCAGGGCACCCGTCACCGCTGCTTGGGGCATGTGGCTTTAAGGTGCACCTGCTGGATGGGCCAGGTGAAGCTACCACTTCTGTTTGTGCCCTCATGTTATTGGTGCTGCTGCCCCTGGGGTCGCCATAGCAACTGTCCCAGGGAGGAGAGGAGCAGGGGTACTGTTTACCTTTCTCGGGAGGGGCAGGCGGAGCTGCCTTACTCTAATTAGAAACCAATTCCAATTAGAACCAAGTGCCTAAATCAGGGTGTCGCAGCCAGGCTGGGTGGGGGAGAAGCCCTCTGTGGGTGGTGTTCCTGGCCCCCAGACTCCTGCCCTCCATCGGGCTCATCACTTTTGGGGCTCTTTGCAGTGGCCAGCCTCTGCCAGCTAATTTCAGTGGGAGAGCTTCTTCCACTGTCCCCCAGCTAGGCAGGGACAAATCTGGAACCAGGCAGGCATGCAGGAGTGACAAGGGGGAGAGCAGCTGTGCCCTCTGCTGGGGGCACAATGCCCAGACACAGATTCCCCAGCTTCCTTCCCAAGCTGTACATTTCCACCTGTGTTCTTCCTGTGCAGGGGCCATGCCTCCCCCCTTTCATATCAGATCTCCATCTCTCCTTCCTCTGGTTCTGACTGCACAACCCTGGTGCTCTCTGTGTACTCAGCTTCCAGGGAAGCTCTTGGTGGATTCAGGAGTGGAGTGGAGAGGGGGGCATTTCGCCTGCGAGGCCCCTCAGAGGTGTGCCTTCCTCTGCCCCTGTTCCTCCATCTCCTCCCCAGAAGTACTCTAGGATCTTAGCTCTGGTTCACTCCAAATTAGGCAAAGGTCAAAAGACTCGAGGAAACGGGGACATGGCTGTGTTGCTACTAGCAACATCGTGATGCTTTTTTCCAAGTAGGACGTTCAAGTGACCCTTGTCCATGGCTCCAGGGGAGAGTGTCACTGAAGTTTAGTGGAAGAGACAGCAGGAGGAATCATTTGCTTGGGAGTGTGTGACTCTCCTGCAGAACCACGGGGACTCTACCTCTGCCTCCCAAGGGCACCTCTCATCTCCTACACACGTGTTCACCCAAAACTCATCCATAGGTTGGGGTCCGTGGTTAAGGCAGCTGCCAGAGCAGAGCCTAGAAGGCACAGGCAATCAACATGAGGACTATCCCCCACCGCCCCAAAGCATAATCTTTCCATGAATGTCCATGTCCGTTCGGACACAAATGCAAAGGAGGCCGGCTTATTTCTCTTTCTTCCCTACCACCAGGAATGCGCTGCAGCAGGCATTTATCACACATGTATTTCTAACCTGAAAAAGTGCTTCAGGGGATGGGTCAAGCAGCATTTTCAGAGATCTCTCGATAGAAACTTGGGTCAAGGGGTCTTCCCTACAGACCCTTTTTACATGTTGCTGTAATGCTTTTGGTGCCCGTGGGACAGAGGATAGGTACTCGCCCAGCCTTCTTCTCCCCTGATGGTCAAGGACGTAGAAATGTAAGATTTCCAAGTTTCCTGCAGGATTTGGCCCTGAGTCACAGGGGAAGGGTTATGGAAGCTGTAAGCCTAAGGATGCTGCTGTTGGATTTAAAAGCATCGTCAAAGGTAGTGAGCATTTCTGTCCTGTTCTGCTAGGGGCTCGGGAGAAGCGATCCGTACCTAAAGACCTTATTTGCACATTGCCTCTGGGACAAGGGACTTACATCTTAGCATCATTTCTGGACCCCTGGCTCCTTGCCTCTTAGGAAGAAAAAACTTATGGGTGCAAAAAAAAAGAAAAAGAAAAAAAAGGGGCAGAAAAATGGGGACACCAAAAACTAGATGCTGCTGACTGTTCCTGGAACAAGGGTGCGGGAACGAGAGTGATAGGCAGAGACAAGGCCACGGACAAACAGATCATCTCTTCCGGATTTTGGAGCACCTTCTGTGCAGAAGGATCCCAAAAAAGGTTAGAGAGTGCGGACGCCGGGATCACTCACCCACTGCTGGAAGGAAGCCACCTCGGGGGTGAAAGGCAGCGGCCATTCTGACTCTGCGCCAGCAGCACTAGGCAATTGTGTTTTTAGGAAGGGAAGTGAAGAATAACTTATCCAGCTGAAACCAAGAATACCTGCAGCTTTCGGGGGGGCCCCTGCCCAGACATGCGCACAGCCGCAGCGGGCATGCAAAGCGTGCGCAGAGGCCCATGCAAGTCCGCAGCGTAGGGGACTCGCGTCCCATACCCTGAACACAGAGGCCCAGGCCGGGCAGGCGGCGCATGCGCCCGTGCGGACCTCCGTGCGCACGTTCGTGTGCGTGTTTCCAGCACAGGCAGCCGCAGAAGCATCTCGAGCAAGCCGCAGAGGCATCTCATGCAAGCCGCCGAAGCAGCCATGGGGTTGGCTGCAGAGCTTTCTATCAGGCTCCTAAAATGCCAATCTTTGACAAGCACTGCAAACTTAACGCATTTACTTTAAGATCCATCTATAAAACCTGAATTCTCCCCCCCCAGAAGAAGCCATTCGTGTCAGTGGAAATGGCCTCCCCGCTTCGGTTTCTGTCAATACCACAAGCAGGAGAAGCATGTACCCCAGGGATCTGGTTTAGGAGAGATTTCAAAGCATCCCCAGCCACTCGCTTCGGACTCCTCGAACAACCCCACTGTGTAGTGTGTGGCTAAAAAAATACAAGCCTTTGTTGATCTGGCAGATGGAGAACCAGACTCAGGGAGGCTGTATTGCTCAGGGTGGCCACAGACACTTGAGAGGTGAGGGTTTCTGGGAATGAGGCTTCTGCTGAGCAGAGCGCTACATCTGGAGGACTGCACTGCACACGCTTGTCATGGGGAGAACCACTCCTGATCTGCGTCTGGAAGCAGGAGGTGTCTCAGGGTTGTGCACCTCGGTGGCGGTGAGGGGGAGGCGGCAAATGCCAGATTCTGACAATGTATGCAACATTTTCTAGGTGGCTCTCCCCACTCCCAGCACCACACAGCTCTCATGGCCTCCTGGGAAGTGCTTAGGGGCCTCCAAGAAACTGACCACAGGGCAGAAGCTGGCCTGCCAGTCACCTTGGTCCCTCCACTCCCAGGGAAAGCAGAGAAACTGGCTCTGGACTTTAAAAATAAGCCAATAATAACAGCTACCATCTATCAAGTCGTTCTACGAGCTGGTCACTGTGATAATTGGATGTGCCTTGCACACATTGTCATATATGAGATACGCATGTAGCCATCCTCGACTGCAAAATAAATATAACGATACTTACCTCAGAGAATATTCTTGGAAATTAAGTAAGGTAATACGAGCTAAGCATGGGGGGCAAACAATGTAATAATGCAAATAGTAATACAAAGAGTTCCACTTGAGCACATAGACTACAAACACTCTGCTAAGCATTTTTTTCCCTACTTAATCTTTTACTCTTATCTCCCCTTTACAGATGAGGAAACTGAGGCTTAGAGAAGCTGTTAAGTGGTAGAGCTGAAGTTGAACCGAAGTCCCTTGCTTGCCAAGCTCAGCAGGTGCAGACACCCGCAGTAAAGCACTGTGAGCCCCCAAGAAATGGCAGTAACTACTATTATGCCCTCATTCGGTGCCAGCATCCACCCTGTGCAGAAGGCTGGGGCTGTGTTATATCCGTCAGCCAAGTGAGCGGCTCCCCTGGGGTCTTATGCCAATCTCAGGTGGACAGACAGGAGTTAGCCGGGGCTGTCCACCTCTAACCCAGTCTGCTTCTGCGCATTCCGGGGGGGCACCAAAGGGACATTGTTCTCAGGGCAAAGTGAGCAGGTGGTCTTTAGTAGGGGGTGAAAATGCAGTTGGAAATGTCACTGCCAAGTTTCAACAACATTTGGCTCTGGCTGGCTGGTGCTGCTCAGGCACAGCCCAGATGTGACTACCTGCTACGGCTGCGGTAAGGAGTGGTCTGGACAGCTCCGGGCAGTCAGCCACGAGGAGCTTCTCAGAGCAGGCGGGGGCAAGGTGCACCTCCCTGAGGTTATTCATGCAGTCCTGGGGAGGGTGGAGAGGAAGAGGACCCTGACAGGAAACCTGAGCAAAGCTGCCAAAGGGCAGGTTGGGGGTTCTGGTGACCACCACCCCACCTGCACTCTTTCCTGGTGATCCTTCCCATAACATCCTATAGATCTAGAAACAATTTAGGAAAAGCTATCGTTGAGAGCTAGCAAATGACGGGCTCTGGAGCTGTGTCATTACCAAGGAGACCGCCATCAAGTATAGGATCGCAGTGTTGCGATCACTCACAAATGCTAATGTTTGACTCCTTTACATATTTAGAAAAATGGATGCCCTAGAACCTTCCAGTATCATCCAAGACAGAAAATCCATCAGAATTTCCTCTCTACTTTTGCTGCAGATTACAAGGGTGGATTGAGTTTTGTATTGGCTGTTCCTATCTCTATGTTCCAACTTAATCTGTCCCGATGTAAAGGCCAGGCCCTCTATCCTTGCTTGATGGTCTGTCTTTTCCCATTTGGCATGGGGGTTCAGATGCACCCTGCTCTTGGGGCAAATGAGAAAGGCCAGGGGCGTGGCATGGGATGGTTCTCCAACCCTGTGAAAAAGTGTGGGTGCCTTCCAGATCCCCATACCTTTCCCTCCCCACCTCTTATATCCAGGCCCCAGTGGCCTGACAGTTTTAAAGGACTGTCTTTAGGGACATAGTACCAATCAACTCTAACTGGGTTTTCTTTAGCTTTAAAAAATGTCTTATTAAAACTTTGCTGACTTTATGGGGATCGCCATGTTTAATGAGAGGCCTCAAAGAATCTGAAAGCAAGAGATGAGGAGAGGAAAAAAGCCATAAGCTGTAATCACCATAATTATACAATCCCATGATGAGTAGAAAGCAGCCCTGGTAAAGCCTGAGAGAAGAGGGAGTGTCATTTGCAATCGTGCTGGTCTTCAGGACAGCTGGAAAGAATGTGACACGAGAGCCCTTCCTTCCCCTGAGTTGGGCTGAAGATAAGTCCTCAAGGCAGACCCCAGGAGGAGGGGGCGCCAGAAGGGCAGTTTGTCCCCAGTCTAAGGCCTCTGGAGCGTGTTCTGCTCCCGGCCACGTGGAGATGGTGCTGGAACAGCCTGCGCCCCTGAAATTGGCAACTGGCATTGGGCGAAAGGCAACTGGTTTTCTCATCTTTGCTTTCAAAAAAGTGCCCTTTCTGGATGGGAAGGAGGACAGGCCAAACTTTCTCCAACTCAGAGCCAGGGTCCCCCCTGCACGAGCCCACCCCGGCTGTGCTCAGCCCGACTGCACGACCGCTGCTCAGCTGCCCTGTGCCAGCAGGCGTCTGTGTCCTCTGCTCCCTGACCTCCCTTCAGGCCTTCAGGGGAGAGAGCCCTCTTGCCAGAGCTCAGCTGCAGCAGCAGCAATCGGCTTAAAACAAAACCAACACACAAAAAAAACACCCAACAAAACAAAAGGCAAGGATGACATGTGAAGGGCAGTAATTCCACTCCTTGACAGTTTCCCTTGCTTGGCTTGTGTCATCATCTGGCTTTTTCTCCCTCAAGGCAGAGGCTGATCTGACTCTTGGATCCCTCTCCTCCAATCTCAGCAAACTCCCTCCATATGATCCACTCTCTTTTTCTAAGACTTATTTATAAACCATAGACTAAAATGCAGTAGGATCCGTTTAACAAATATTTAATGCATCAGAGGATTCCAGCTAAAAGACAGGATAGAGGGGTGCCTGGGTGGCTCAGGTGGTTGAGCAGCCGACTCTTCATTTCGGCTCAGGTCGTGATCTCAGGGTCGTGAGATCGAGCCCCGCAGTGGGCTCCACGCTGGGCGTGGAGGCTGCTTAAGATTCTCTCTCTCCCGGGGTGCCTGGGTGGCTCAGTCGGTTAAGCGGCTGCCTTCGGCTCAGGTCATGATCCCAGGGTCCTGGAATCGAGCCCCGCATCGGGCTCCCTGCTCAGCGGGAAGCCTGCTTCTCCCTCTCCCTCTGTCTGCTGCTCTGCCTACTTGTGCTCTCTCTCTATCTCTGTTAAATAAATAAATAAAAATCTTAAAAAAAAAAGATTCTCTCTCTCCCTCTCTTTCTGCTCTTCCCCCACATTTCTCCCTCTCTCTCTAAAAGAAAAAAAAAAAAAGAGAGAGAGAGAGAGAATCCAATGCAGAAGGCTGCTCTATGATACCCTTGGCCATTCAGCTTCTGCACGTTTCCAGGGAGCTTGGTGATCCTCAAGGTGACATACCCCACTGTTGGAAAATTGCTACTGTTATTCTCCAGCAGGGTGGCCCTCCCTGTATCTTCTACCCAGTTCTTCTAGCTTTGTCTGAAACCACCCAGAAAGGTCCACTTACTGTGGGAGACAAACACAAATATATCTCATGACGGTTATCTCGTCTCCTGAGGGGCTAGACATCTCTATCCCACCCGACATGGCTTCCTTAGTTACTCTCTTCTGAATTTTCCCTAGATTGTTCAAGTTCCTGACAAATTGTGGGGGCTTAGAACCAAGACTCAACACAGTCTAGAACAACACGAAAGCAGTGAGACATTTTTCTCTTTTGGTCATTCCACTTTGGGTATTATAGCCTAAAGTAGCTTTTCTCTTTTTTAAGGCAATTGCATCTTGCTTTTGCTTATATGAAGCTTGTAGCCAACTACAACCCCAGAATTTTTTTTTTTTTACTTGAATTACAGCAAAGGCTATGAATGCCATCCTATAGTTATGAGGCTGAATTTTTTTAACATAAAATTTATCTTGTTAAATTTTATGTAGTTGTTTTTGACCCACCATCCCCACCTGAAGGAGATACTCTTCAAATAGAATTCCACTGTCTACCAAAGGAACAACACCTTGCAGGTGCTGATCTGTGAATATGACTGATGTGTTTTCTCTTCATCTGAGTCCTCAAAAAGGATGTCGATAGGACCGGGCCATGTGGCCTACCACCAGAAACTGCCTTTCCGGTTGACACAGATCTATGAATTCACCCTCTTACCAGTCATTAAGGTGCCATGAATACACTGGCTTTACCTAGTTCTGGGTGGGGGGGAGGGGCAGGAATTGCCATTGGTTTCGACCTTACTGCTCTAACAGCAGCATATGAATAAATATTCTCTGGAGCAGGGGGATGTAGTGATGATAGTCACTCTTCTACCATCAGCCAGGCTGACAAGGGGGTTGTGGGAAGTTCCTGCCAAATACTATGCCAATAAGAACCATTCCTGCTAGGGCCATGGTGCTCGGGTCAAAAGGATTCGGCCGTGATTGGGGAGAGTGGAACCGCCAGGAGGGCGGTTGCTGGGGAGGTTCCAGGCTCCCAACCCTGCCTCGCCTTCCTATCTGTTGGGGAGCCACCAAAGGGTCCTTCCCTCATGGGCCTTCAGGTCACGTCGTAAAGCTGACAATACCCGCCCCCCTCCCCGAGCCTTTTTCAGCCCCACGGCAGTGTTCCAGTTAACCTTCTGCTACATGGCAACATTTCACAGATTGTGCCTATGTAAGATTTTACATCCTGCCCTCCTTCCAGAATGCTGAGATTCCCAAACTTGACTCGAATCAAAGACACTCACTTGCTGCTGGACAACAGGGGAGACCCCCGAGTCATTTTCCCCGGGAGCTCATTTGGGGGGAACTCCATGGTGGTTTTACTTCTTAGCCTTCAAGGTCCTTAGAACTTGAGCTCTCTGACTTCTAACTTTCCAGTCTGGACACAGGCCGACTTGGGTCTCTTGTTCTTGCCCTTGACATTGGCAGCTTTGTCCCCTTCCTAGGTTTCTGCTATTCCAAAGCCTGGCTAACACCTGGGGGTTTCTCTCTCTGGCCCCTCTGGCCCCCTGGCAGGACAGAGGTGGATTCGGTCCTTTGCAGAAGTGGGTGTTCTGTCCTGCTGAGTTCTGTACTTCCCACTGTGCATCCCACTGAGGGCCCTGCGGTCACCTTCAACCTCTGCCTTCTCACTGGACAGATGGGAACCCACGGCTGTTCCCATGTGGCTGCCTGGGGACAGGTGCCAAAAGTCTGACCAAATAAGTGACAAGGAACAGACTGAAATCCCACAACCCCATCAGCCGCTGTTAAAATAAGAGCTCCTTCTAGAAGGACATCTTTCCTGAGTGGGGGGGTGAGAGGAAGCCTCTGTTATGGCAAAGGGCTGCAGGTCACTTCCCGAAATAGATTCCCGCCTGGCACGTACAGACACAGTTTGCCCCCAGCCTGCCTTGCGGGAGACTGGCAGGGTATGCGATGTGGATCTGAATCAGTGGCTGTAAACACACAGCTGTGCCTTTCTGCCTCAGAGGAGTTAGATTTTCACTTGACTGCTCCTCACACTGGGGTCTGGGGAAGGCAAAAGAGGGCCTGGGTGGTGGGGAGGGAGGCTGGCGAGAGGAAGCGGGAGCGGCTTTGCAGAGCCTGGCTGTGTGCCCCACGTGCCCCTGTGTGGGGAGGCTGAGTCACTGCTGGGTTTTCTCCCGGGGGGGGGGGGCACTTCGTGGGGAGGGGATTTTGGCTGCTTTGGGTTGACAGGTTGAATCATCAGCTGCAACAGCTGGGGGTTCCTCCTTCTGAAAGCAGTGGTAGGATGTAGGGTTGAGTTTCTCCAAACTGACAACGTCTGACCCTTTGTGATACACAAAAATCTCACTTCTCCCCAGAGTTTCGAAGACCCAAGCCCATCCCCTGCCATTGGGAATCCCTTGATCACTTTTCCTTTTCTGCATCCTGGCAGCCAAGCTGATTTGGTTGTCTTACATGTTGTGTGTGTATAAAAAATAGACTTTTACATTTGCATTTTCCAGCTATGACAATATACTATTAAATATGCTTTGTGAAGCTTTACTTGGAGCCAAGATGGAGAGAGAGAGACAGAGGAGGCTTCGCTGACCACTGCCTATAACCAGGATAGCACAGACTTTGGTAACCTCCTTTTGCCCATCTCTAAGAGAGGACAGTGGCAAGCTGGCCCAGAGTTCTCCAGGGAATCAGAAAGTGTGGTTCAGGTGAGCAGCAGAGTGATGCTGAGGTCCCCAGATGCTCATCTTGCATTCTTTCCCAAGCCCCACGAGTCACGGTGATGCCATGGCACCCACCCTGGAGCCCACCCTTCTGCCCAGCAGACCTCATCCCTACCTCCCACCACACACCCAGCTGGGCATCCATCCAGAAGGGCAGGGACTGCAGAACTGGCAGAGGTGACCAGCGTGTGTTGCTTACCCCGTTTCTGGTGACACCCTCCCCCCACCCCACAGCGCTCACAGTGTGTGAGTGAGCCCTGGGGATCTGAGCGGGCCTATGGCTTAGGGAGCCTGTGGTACTCTTAGTTCTGCTGGGGCTTTATCCTCACAGCCTTGCCCAGGGCTTTTAAATACAGATCCAACTCAATGCTAGCCATGGTTTCTGTCCCTGTCCCCAAGGCTGGCAGCCACTTTCCAATCAGGAAGGCAGCTCTTTGCTCATTCTGAGGGAGGATTAGCACAATTCAGGAATCTTAGCCTAGAAAGCAGCACAGACCTATGAACACTCCCAGCTGGAAAAGTCTGTAGAGATTATTTAGTCCAAGCCATTGTATTTAGGAGGAAACCAGGGCTCAGAGAGGGCTAGCGATTTGCCTGAGGTTGCACAGCTAGCAAGCTGTGGCTAGAAGCAGGGGCCACTCCGCCTGGGGCTGATGACGAATTCCACAGGGTCCCAAAAGTCCTCACTGCTCAAGAGAGGCAGGAGTCTATGCTTTCCTTCCCAGATACTACCATGGAAGTCCATCTCCATCTCTGGGCAGGCCACGGTTTCACTATTGCTGGGCCTCAGGGCTCTGAAGTGGGAGAGCCTAGAACGACAGTCTGACCCTGTGGTTCCAGAGGGGCCCCAGGTTTTGCAATCAAAACCAACCCTATGTAAAGATTTGTAGCCGAGAGTCCTCGGCTGGAAGCCCAAAAGGATTTTTTTTTTTTTTTTTTTGATTGAGGTCAAAGCCCTTTGGGGGCTCTGCTGAGTCTAGGTATTTGAGAACTCATTCCTTAGGGGTGGGTGGCTGTCTGCCATGACACGCTGAGGGGGAGGGGGACCAGCCTCCTGGGGGAAGGAGCCGCTCCTGCTGGGCCGCCCAATACCCCCTCTGCCCCGAGCCTCAGCCTTCCACTTCCTGTGCAGCATCTGGGCCTGGAGCTGGGGTTTCTTCCTGCAGCACTGCCTGGAAAGGCGGGGAGGTGAGCTGCTGACTTTTCCTCCCTCAGCTTTCCTTGTGGCCAGGGAGGGAGGCGAGGGAGAGGGCGGGAGGGGCGAGGGCGGGTGACAGCTGGCTCCCAGAGCTTCCTGGTCCCCGCCTGACTTTCCTGCTGCATTCCTCGCCGCCGCCTGTTGTGGAGATGCCACTGGGAACAGGCCAGGCACCCTGAGCTTCCGGCCCTGTGGTTTCAGTTCAAGGAGCACCTTGACGAAGCTCCACTGCTTCACTCTTAGGTGGGTGAATACCTGGTCCTCATCTCCGCTCCCCTCTGGGGCCTCTGGTGCTTGGTCAGGCCCCAGCTGGTCAGGCCCCAGCAACCCCATTTCCCATCTTTGGAGCCTGAGGCCCGGGCAGCTGGGGCTTCAGCCGAACCGCCAGGCCCAGGTGGAAGCCTCCAGGGAGGCTGCTGCCTGTTGCTGACCCCCCTCGAGTGCATCACCCCCTGGGGCCGCTTCCACAGAACTGTACACAAGAAGCAGACCCTCTCTAGCTTCTCCTCCCCAGGTAGCTTCGGCCACCACCCAGAAGGCGACAACCAAATGGCCGCTGCTGAGCCTTGGTGGAAGGAGCTTTGCTTCCTCTCGCCGTCCTCCTAGGCATCCCAGGCCTCTGTGTCAGAGTCAGCCCGTGGCAGGGCCCTCCCGGCTCTCGGGAGGCCCCAAGGGAATGAGCATGCCTAAGAGAGAGCAAGGGGGCAGCAAGCCTTTCTGCTCTGGACACCCTCACATCCGCCTTGTCATCCGTCTGCAGCAGAACCAGGAGGATGGCAGAGAACGGCAGGCTGCTGGGCGCTGAGTGGTAGGGAGCAGTCTTGAGTTGGAGAAGTCCCCTCCTCCACCAGGCGGTCACACCAGGACCCCCCAGAAGGAATCAGAGGAGGAGGGGAACAGAGATGCAAACATGAGCCACAGTGATGCACCTCATGTTTCCCCCTGGGGCTTTCGTATTTTACAGCCATAGTGAAAGGAAGCCTCCCAGCGCACAGGACTTAGGGGAGACAGGCTGGGTTCATATAACCTGAAGCCATGTGTGGGCCCCCCCACCCTTGTGCGGCTGCTGTAGGTTAGAGTTCTTGGACTGGGCCTCCTCGGACCAGGCCCCCACCATGTGCAGTGGTGTGGGTCATTCACTGCCCAAGGGCAGCTGAAGGTCAATTAGGGGCTGAAATCTAGCTGGCACTGTGCTGGCCATCTGTGGGGCTTGGGCCCATCGGAGTCCTGTCTTCTGTTTTGAATGAAGGTACAACATGGACTAGTTGCACTATGCCATAGACTTTCAGTCTTAGACCTGAGCCTTCCTGTCAAATCAGCGGGGCTTTGTGCAGGCCCCGTGGCTCCAGCAGCCCCAACTACACGATGTTCGGCACAGCATATCCCCTGACAATTGCACTGTATACTCAAGTTCTGGGTGACTCAGAATCAAGTTTCCGTTGGAAGGAGAAGCTCACGCAGCATTGCCTCTACTGGGGATTGCAAGGCTCCTTCTGCAGCACATGAAACTACTCCTTAGCATCTCCTGTAAAAGGGGCCATCTCTGGCCTTTAACAGATAATCCCTCCATGTCATAATACGTCTTAAGACTTGGAAAGAACAATTTGCTTTCTCCAAAGTTTTCTCTTTTACCAAGAAAAGAAAGGACATTGGCATGGGAGAACAGCCGACTGAGCTATCCAACCACCTGGATCCAGGCCTCTTGCCACCAATTAGTCCTAAATGGCAGCTGGTCCACATCCTTGGTCTATGAACTGTGTAGCTTTACTCCTTAGTTTTTCCATTATTAGTCCCATGACATGGATGGTCTTTTACACATCTTTCCCAGTTACATGGGAAAGCGACTATTCAACTAGTTGAGTTTTATAGTTTGCAGGAGGTAGGAGATGACATATTCATATAGATCTCCCTTTAGAGAGGTCTAGCATTTGGATAGAAAATGGCTACCAGATTGAAAAGCATATTGGTTGGTGGGTTAATTCCATTTGATTAGAACACTGGGATGTTTTAGACCAAGTTCTTGGGTTCCAGCCTCAATTACTCTGAAAGTTGCCACTATTCTACAGTCATAGACCGTTTCCTCAGACACGGCCACATCTTGTGGGTAGGTGGTGTTGCCCCCAGAGCACAGGGAGCATGGCTGCATCAATGCAAATCCATTTCCACCACTGGAACCAAAAGGTCGGAATGCGCCCCCCATTAGAGTCTTCACAAAAGAACAGCAGGGAATTTATAAACTTTTTTTGAAGTTTGGACCTTTTATCATATAGATGCTAAAAATCTCAGGAGCTTGGAAGATTTTTCTCCTTCAGCTAGCCCTGAAAACATCTCTGTAATTTGTCCCACATGCACACTTGAGACACTTGGAAGGTGTCTGGTATTTTCTCGTTCTAAATGCTTTGTTAACAGACTTTGCAGAACCACTGACCCAACACTACTTCTGGGATGAAGAGACATCATTAAAAGCTCTTCACAGAGCTTCACTGAGATCATTCTTGCCTTTCCCAATACCCACTTCTTGTGAAAAGCAGCCTGGAGATGTTTGAACATCTTGTCTGGGTACCAGCCTTCCTCTCTCACACCCTCAGCCTACACGGTCTACCTGAAGGGCCTCCACAGGGCTGTGGGAGTTCTCCTCTCCTGCAGTTTGCACCCAGTGGTCCAACTGGCCTCCCAGTACACTCTGGGTTTGTCAACAAAGTCCTTAAACATCCTCTACCCACAGTGTGCACCTCAAAAGCAATAAGGAAGGGCGGGTTCCCACCATTCTCCATAGGGCCTCCGGGGTGGAGAAACTCCCGTAGGCCTTGCCTGAGAGCCTGTGGCACCTTCTTGGTGTGTGAAGCCACGGAGCCGTGGCAAACCAGCCACAAAGACACACCAGGGACCAGCAGGTCTTCCATTCAGCAAGTTCTGATTTCTCATGAGGGAAGGCCAGAGAGAGAGAGGACCAAAGAAGAGAAGGGACGAGCACTCATATTTTAATCGCCCCCTACCACAGCTATTGTGATGTTTACATCTAGCAAATTCAAAATCATGTTTAAATTCCGTTAAAATGCATCTAGCTATGACAGGTTGCTTTCAACCCAGAATTCTTAGAATTTATGTTAAAAAGATGAAGTAAAGATATAGATCACACGGGGGTAGTCAGGTTTACAAGGACCTTCAACAGAGGGGGAAGAAAAGGGCAAGTCAGCATCAGTGGGTTTCTGTCCTTTGGCAAGGGAAGTAGGGCCAGTTCCATGCATGGGAGTCCTGTTCCCTGGCTGCCATTTTGCTACTCACTGGTTTGATGTTAACAGTGCAGGCTGGGTCCCATGAACTCAGGAGCTCGTTTCTGATGAGCAAGTGAATGAGTGAGACCGAGGCCTTCCTGTACACCAAGCCCTGTGCTCGAATCTTGGAGAGAATGGCAGGAAGAGGAGAGATGGGTCCGTGCTGTTCTACAGACCACAGGACGGAACCCCCACCAGGCGCCATGGGGAAGGCCCTACTCATTCAGTGCTCTCGCCTCTTACCACGGGGTCTCCTATCTGCCACTGTGTTGCTCTCTACCCCCCTCGAATCTGGATGTGCATGAGTAACAGGCCCCTCCCCTACAAGAAGAGTGAACTTATAGCCCACCTTTACTCCCTCGGTCACGGTCAAGGCCTGGGGAGCCTGATAAGGCCTTGTCCCGGGGAGCACAGGGACAGCTCGGGGACTTGCTTCTTCCTCCATCCCACGGCTACTGCCTCTCTCCCTGTCCCACTATGTGGATGAGGCTGACAGGGGCCGTAAGGGACATCGGAGCTCATGCAGAGGCCACCAACACACGCCAGCTAGACTGCATCGCCAGGACCCATGCAGCACGGTCACCTTCTGCACCCGCAAAAGCCGCTACAGAGAAGCATCAGCTCCCGACCTGCACCTGTGTGATTGCTAGAGCTCACAGAGGGAAATTTGGAATTTTCTCTCTCTCTCTCTCTTTTTTTTTTTTTTAGATGAGCTATGGTTCTGAGCCAATTTATTTCATGGTACAGTTCGATGGCCTTCTCCCTGGGCTGCCGCGGAAGATGCACACGCCGTGCAGCCCCAAGGGCAGCAGGGTCCTTCCTCCTCAAAGCCCCGAGCAGAAGATCAAATGCGAGGCCCGTGGCTAGGTGGCTCTGTGTGCACCTTCTGCAGAGGGAGCTGCTTGGGGTTTGCAAACCCGTCCCTAGAAGAGAAGCCGCAGATGCTCGCAAAAGAAAAAGGGTGTATCGAGTGGGGAAAGCACTGGACTCCCTCCCACCCCGAAGGAAATGACAACCAACAACAAGAAATTGAAGAAACAAAGAAAAACCAGAAGAAACATTGAGGGAAGAAAACCAGCTGAACTTACCACACTGCGAGTGAACTTTTCTAAGGAAGTTCTACGACCTTGCTCACTTTCTGGCTTTAGGGAAAAAAAAAAAAAAAAAAAAAGGTAGGGAGAAAAATACAGAAAAAAAAAAACTCTTCAGCTTACATGTGGTTTCCAAACAGCAGCAGCGGCAGCTAATGCACAAAAACAACAGCAAAACAGGGTGAAAAACGGGAAAAGAGAAGCAGCCAGCGCCGTAGGTGAGAGTCAGCGGGAGAGACAGCAAACGGAAGCCCGCCAGAGATGGTGCTGCGTCCGTGATGCAGTTAGGAGAGAGGGGTGTTTGCTTCTAAGGGGCCATCGGTGGTGCTGTTGGGCTCGGAGTCGGAGCCTCTGTGCCTTTGCACGAGCCACTGTTGGCCCTTGGGAGCTGTCTGCTCCCTGCTTCCCACTGGCTGTGCTCGTGGGCTGGAGCCCCCAGTTTGTGTCCCCGAGGCTGCAGGCACACAGCTGGGGGTCCCAAGTGGGGACCCAGAACAGACTACTCCTGAAGGCTGGGTGTAGGCAGGGGATCCTGATGGGACATTAGGAAGTGGCCGTGGGCAAGGTGAGGTCATCAATGCCTCCGGGAGTCGGGCTTAGGACTCTCAGATTTTTCCCCACCCAGACACAGCCAGAAAGTTCGCTCACTGCAGTTACTTCCTACTGGGCCCCTGCTGACTTTCATTCTGTTTCCTTAGAGCAAGGAGGGTCTACCCACGTCCTCTCTGCTGACACAGGGTCTTGTGCCTCAGAAGGAATGTTTCAGACAGAAAGTGCTCTCTCGGTATGTAGGCAGGTGACCCCTTCCGAGGTTTACGCAGGGCCGGCTACAGGAGGCTCAGGGACCCCCGTGGAGAACTCCTAGCTAAGGAGCCCTTGCCAGGGGCAAGAAGAGGCAAAGCCCTTGAATCCTCTCTCCAGGCCTAGTCGCTCACTACCACACACTACCATAGGAGGAGAGGAGGGTGTCGTGTGTACCTGACCCTCTCCCTAAGTTTCCTGCTTTGAGAAGAGGTTTGGGAGAGAATTACATCCCAAATACTGGCTAGTTGATCCTCGAGCCCTGTTCCAGGGTCCTGAGTCTGAGACTGGGAAATTTGGAGAGTAGAGTCACTCACATGGACACACACACACACACACACACCCAGCAAAAATGGAAACCGGAGAGCTGAAGAAGCAGCCAGGTGCCTGTGGGTCTGCAGGGTGCCGAAAGCAGAGGGGTGGGCAAAGGGCAGCCATCTGTCTGTGCGGTCAAGGTCAGAGGGCTTCTTTGGTGGTGGTCATGCCCCTATCCCTTCCCCTGGCTGCAGGGAGACAGGACGTCGCAGAAGGAAAACACAACACACACACACACACACACGACACACACACGACACACCACGGCAGAGCCAGGCTGGACTTTCTCCTCACACAAGGAGCCGAAGGTTACCGTACCAAGTCTCGGCTCTGGGGACGGCGGGACTCAGCTTCAATCCGGTGCGCGGCCCAAGCGACACACACTCGGCTGGGGTCAGGCTGGTCCTGGGCCCTGCAGCTAGCACGGTGTGCTTGTCATTCTTGTCCTCTGGCTACTGGGTTGCTGCTCACAGAGGGTTGCCATCAGCCTGACTCATTCGGGTTCCTGCCTTGCATGTCCTGGAGGAGCACTCGAAACCCAGCTCACCGGCCCCTTGAGAACCTGGTTTGCCAGAGCAGCTAACCTTATCTTTGACAATATTAGGACAGAGGATGAACTAGGGATGAAGGTTCAGGAAGCTGTGGTTCCAGCCTCCATCATGAGATGGAAAAGCAGAAAAGTGAGGTGAGATCCAGGTCCCCTCTTGTAGCTGGAGCGTGGGACCCTCACATACCTTTATGACCTGGACATTGATATCACACAGCAAGCCCATCTCTGACATCAGGGAAGGCCTACCTGAAAAATACCGAGTTACAACTCCAATCCGCACCTGGAGACTCTCAGGGAGAAATGGAAGAAAAAGTAGGTTTTGTCACTGTTTTTTGGAAATAATTAACCCCTGGATATTGCAAGGGTGTTGGCATCTGCAAGAGCTTTTCTGCCAAAGAACATCCCTTCATTTGGGGGCTGGGAGGCTCGTTCTAATCAGTTTCACATGTAACATTTCACAGGCAAGCCGTGGGTCCCTTTCTCACATGAGGGATCTCCTTTGAGAAGTTCTCCCCTTATGGGAGGACCTGTGGGCACAGGTGTATCAGCTCCACTCCCTGAGCCGGAGTGTGTTTCCCCTTTGTGTTGAGACCCATAAGAGGACGGAATGGCTTCTGGACTCTCCTGGGCATGTAGATGGCCCCAGATGAGCCAGACTGCTAGAACCTTAGAATTTTTCCAAACTGGGATCAGTTCAGGGTCTTGAGCCACGAGAAATAGGAACATTCATTTTGACCTTCTCCCATGAGATCTGGGCTGGAGATACCAGAAGTGTCCATAGCTTTTCTTGAAAAAAATGGGCATCTGATGTTCCCCTCCATCAGAGCCCCAATACCTACACCCTCCTGCAAGGGAGCTGGCAAGAGGCCAGGCTTCACATTTTCCATCAAGTAGTGACACTTGTTGGAAGGAGTGCAGGCAACCAATAAAGCTGGGTTTCTGACAGTCTGGGTGTTCCAGAAGTCCCTTTTCCTTCCTCAGACTCTCGGGGATATTCTCAGGGCTACCTAAGGGCAGGAGAACGGGATACAAATGCTTTTCTAGACTCTGGAGTTAGAGGGAACCAACCAGATGCTCAGACAGGGTCCTGGCACACGAGGGAGACAGACAGACAGTACACAAAGAGGAGGGCTGCGTGGCAGGGAGAGGCAGCTGACAGAGGGCGTGTGGATGGACAACCGCAAGCTTCGGGACTGGGCTCCGCAGGCTGTGAGGGGGGGCGAGGGGATGCCCGTAGTCCTAAGCGGCGTGGCATGGACGTTGTGGATTTGGGTGCAAGGGGAGCCACACTTAACCACATGGGGGCCTTGGAGCCAAGCTGCAGAGCATAGAAGGTTTGCAGGCATACAGGAATCCCGGACCATCTCTCCTGCCTCCCCTTTCCCAGACCCCAGGCCCCTCCCGGCTCTTCCTTCCCTCCTCCCAGAAATCCAGCTGAGTTCTTCCTGCTTCAGCTGCCCCTTGTCACCTACATGCTGAGGGTCCCTGGGGGCCCCCAATCCAGACACCAAGGGCTGCAGGGAATCAAGGCTTGACTCTGAGGGGAGGAGGCATATGAAGCTAGAGTGCAGTTATTTCATGGTTGAAAGACAAGGCAAACACTGTGGGGCATCAGGGAGGGGACGATTCCACCAGTGACTTCCGGGGCTAGACGGGATTGGAGGGAGGGCTTGAAACCTGTAAGGTTTTCTACCCAGTGAGGGGGTTGCCCTGATCCTTGCCTCATCCTCATCGCTGAGCTGGTGAAACTTTATCTAAAGTCTGTGGTGAAGGGGGCCGGACTTTGCAGTGAGGGGCTCTTTCTGGTTTCCTAAGGGATTCGTGGGCGTCACCGCCAGTCCTGAACTCTTGTGCTGAGCCACTGTGGCCTTAGTATTTGGTCACACCCCCTGCTGTGGGCCGAACGCGCAGGCCGAGGTAATGGGGACTTGGAGACAGGATGCCACACCCTGGACCTTGGGGGTGCGCTGGGATGGTGACGATTCTATTTGTGTGTCTTCCCTTGGACGGGGAGCAGAGAGAGAAGGGAAAGAAGAAAAGTGAAAATAAATAAAACCCAAGGGATGATACTGTCATCTGACACCAGAGCAAGCAGCAGGTAAGGGTCAACAGTGCTAAGAAAGGCAGGCCTGCCCTTCCCAAAGATCTACCTTCTTCTTGGCCAGCAGCAGGTCCTGGTAAGCGTTTGACCGGAGGAAGCGGGCATAGCTGTCACTCTTCATCAACTTGTAGATGTGTTCCTGGGAAGGACGGAGGCAGGAAGACACAAGAGAGAATGGTCAGCCACTGCTAAGGACGGGGAGTCACAACCCAACTGGCCACTGTTTTAGGAAAGAGACAAACTGGGGTACGCTTGCATGGATCGAGAAACACTTGTGATATGTTTGCTTTGTTTTCTTGCCCCACCCAGAAACACCAAACAAAATATATTTTCTCCCTCAGAATAAAATCTCCTCGAGGATCATGTCCCAAAGGCTTTGTAATTGGGCCTTGGCGCCATGTTGAGATGCAATATTGTTTAATGATTAAAACCACAGGCACAGCAGTGAGAAGGAACAAAGTACTGGTACACCCAACCACTTGGATGGATCTCGAGGGAATTATGATGAGTGAAAGAGCCCATCCCCAGAAGGTTACATACTGGATGATTCCACTGGTATAACATTCTTAAAATGACAAAGTATAGAACTAGACAACAGATGAGTGGTTGCCAGGGGCTAAGGATGGGAGGGGGTAAGGAAGGGTGTGGTTATCAAAGACAATATGAAGGATGCTTGGGGTGATGGTGCTGTACAGAACTAAACACACACACACATACGCACGCAAGAGTACAAGTAAAATTGGGAAATCTGATACACTTGGTGGTTGTAGCAATGTCAACATCAGGGTTGTGATATCATACTATGGTTCTGCAGATGTTACCATTATGGGAAACTGGGTAACTGGCACATTTCTGTATGTCTTACAGCTGCATGTGAATTAAAAAGCTTAATTAAAAAAAAAAGAACTCCATAGGCCAAGGTGCAATTAGGTCAGTTGTGCATGTTAGGGCCACCCTCCTATCCTGGGAGTGTGCCCTTGGCAACCATTTACAGGGCATGTGAGCAAATACGCCTGGCCTAAGGCTTACATCCAGGAGGGGCAGATGCTATGGTGTGCTCCCCTCTCTTCTTCGCCCGGGCTTCTAGAGGCATTTGCATTCTGGCCTTGGTGATGAATTTCGCCCTGGACTTCCGGCTAATTCCTATAGTCTGTGGGCCCTTCCTCACAGATCTGTCCTCACCAGGGTCAGGGTAAGCCTGGTGCCTTAAAAAAGGGCATTTGTTGATGGGAAAAACATTATTTATCAGTTATGATGGGATAAATGTGGCTCAGTGGTCCAGAAGAGCCTGGCTGTCCCAAGAGAGGACATGTTAAGAGGAATGGTGGGCTTTCACTAGGGAGGATGGGGTTGCTGGCAGAGGCTGGCCTGGTAGAGGAAGCATCTTCTCTTATACATAAGCATTGTTCATGCCATGAAGCTGGACAAGGGCCTTGGGGCTCGGGGGAATGAAGAGCTGGTCAGTGAGGAGAGAGTGCTCAGTTGAGAGGTGAGACTGGTCATTAAGGACCTCTTCCTTGGGTACTTGCCTCTCAGGGGAGGATGGAGGAAGGGCAGCCTCCCCTCAGCTGGGGGGCACATTTTATAGATGCCTGGCCAGGCTGCTGTTGCAACCCAGAGGAACCCGGGACAATGGCGAGGGCTTGCTGGGAGCCTCTCCCTTCCCACCTCAAAAGAAAGTGAGAGCAGAAAGCAAGCAAGTCCTTGGCCACGTGTGGATCCTTCTCCAACTCATCTTCAGCTTGGGCACCAGCGTCATTCTTCCTGTGATGCCCCCATATTTACAAAAGCAGGGTGTAAGCTGGCTAACGGGATGGCCCACTGCAAGGAGCCAAGCAAAATTCAACAGTGGCTTGGATCTGAACCGACTTTGATAATCCAGACGTGGTGCATTTCATAAACTTAGTGAGAACATGCTTCACCTAGTGTTTTCCTGCAATTTTCAGACAAAAATCCAGCCCACTTTAGTGTAAGTTCCTTGAGGGCAGAAACAATATGTCTTTATCTCTTATATGGGTACAGCGTCCAGCACAGGATTCAATGTTAGTGACACTGTTTCCAGGTTCACTGACGTGCTTGTGTGAGTAACATCCGGCGAGTTTGCAGGCACCATACTTGTGCTTTCTGCTCACATCAGTTCCTGCCCTCTGCGTGGAAGGGGAGTGGGGCTGGCACTCAGCTTGAAGGAATCCCACATGGGAGCATCTTGGGTCATCTCTAATGGCCTCAGAGCTTAGGCTGAGGCGCTGCATTGGTCTTTGTTTTCATGTGTGGGCTCTTTCAATTGTTCTACCATTTAAATCATAGGTACAAATATTAATGACTCACTGTCTCTTTCTTCTTGTCTCAGGCATCGCTTGTGTCTGGCTGACAGAGGCAGGTGGCTCCTGAGTCATCGGGAGAGACCTATCACTCATGCCTGGACCCTCTCCAAACCCCTCTCCAAGGTAACAGGTCCCTGCTTCTTATCCTGGCTTCTCAGATGAATCTAGATCCTGGTCTATCTCACAAAATACCCCCCTACTGCCTCAAGAGAAGTAAGGAGATCTCTCCTCATCCAGCACTTCTGGCCGTGGCAACAAATTTCACCCCTGATCTAGCTAATTCCTCCAGCCTCACTGCGGGATGGAAAAGCCTGGTCCATTAAAAGAAAGAACTCGTCAATTAAAAAAGAGCAGGATAAAGCACGTGTCTAAACATTTAGTCACAAAGTCAGCAAATATTTAATGAGCATCTACTAGGCACGAACACTCTGTCAGGCATTGAGGTGACAGCCTGAACAAGACGGACTAAGTCCCTGCTGTCATAGAGCTTAGATGCTACGAGGCAAGATGGATGCACAAAATGATAGACTACAACTCCCAAAGCAGTCTCAGGTCCCAGCCACTTGTCAATTTTGCATGGCTCCTTGCAGTGGGCTTACTCCCGTCAGCAACTTTTGTAGACCTGGGCGTGTATTTGAGCTAAGGGCTCCAAGGACAAAGTGTGAACACAGGGTGCTGGGAATGGGTGTATATGGGATGACCCACTCTGCCAGAGGAGGGTATGTCTCCCCGCCCCCTCTGGGCCTCCCTTTCCCACAGTCTAGAGACCCATGACTCTCCCCTACCCTCCTCTGCTCTCCCAAGCCAAGAAATGGGGCCTTTGATAGACCCAGTTACGGAACTCTGTTCCTTCCTCCTTGCCAGCTTTGTCTAAGAAGCACAAAGACAGTAAACAGGGGGTGGGTGAACGGAGCGCTGAGGTTTTTCTGGGAATGAGAATTAAGATGGGACTCAGGGTCTTTGGCCCGTTCCCAAATGCAATGAGTTTATCACTGCCAGGGACAGCAAGTGTACAAAGCTCTTGGCAGTGACCTCTACTGATTTATGGGAGGTTCTGGTTTGTTTCGCCTACTCTGAAGACAACCAGTCTTAAGGGAAATGTATATCCAGAATCTGCACAGAGCCACTGGCAAAACCAGGAAGCCCTCACTGACAGAATTCCTCAGGGGCTAGAGAAAAAGAAGTTTCGTCTTCTCTTTTCTTCTTTGCCTTTTCTTGTCTTATCTTCTCTTCCCATCCTTCGCTCCTTCCCTTCCTCTTTCTCCTTTTTCTCTCCTTTCTTCCCTTCCCTCTTTTTTCATTCTTTTCCTCCCTCCCTCCTCCTTATTCCTTCTCCCCCTCAAAAAGAGATAGCTGAGTTAACTATGAACAAGCAGAACTAGCAGGGTCCACATATGCCTTCCTGACACATGGGAGGGTGGGAACGGTTCTCCATAGGCTGAGCAACTGACGCTCTAGGGCCCTAAATCCTACTGAACATCTTAGCCACAGTTCTCAGTGTGGGGAGGGAATCACGTCCCTCTAGCGGCTGACTGTTACAGCACAGGGTTGTCGCCCTGACGAGACATTCCACCTGCATCTCCCTTTTTGGGCCCAGGGTTGGGATGGGGAGTTCCACTTGCCTGGGATATTAAGGCGGAAGCAACAACAACTGGAACCAGGAGGGTGAGAGACACACGTGGACGCTGGAAGGAACAAGAAGTGCAAGCTGTCTCAAAACCACACCTGCTTCAAATCGATGTTTTGCTGTGATAGTCCTCATTTGGAAATATCCTTTATTTTTAGGCAAAACACAGTGACCCTCACAAGCACTGGGGAAGGTAATCAGACAAATGCCTGGGGCCTTGGGCCCCAAACATGCTGGAGCAGCTGACTTACTTAAGAGCACCCTCATGTCCTCCTCTTTGCTGTGGGTCCCTAAAACTGCTACAATCTCATTTCCCAGCTTTTGAACATCCTCCTGGAATAGGAAACCTTGTCAACTGGAGCATTGCACAGCTGCCAAGAGCCCTTCTTGTGATTTTTAAGTGTCCTATTTTTCTTTTTGCAGAGATGTGGGCCTCATCTCTCCCTCCACACCCAGACTTCCTGGAACAACATCCAGACTTTGGGGACTGCTGGGTCCATCACAGTCCCTTGGAGGAAGATGAGACTGTGGTGTAGAATGGGATGTTGCTGAGCAGACAGGTGGAAGCAAGACTGGTCTGGGAGCCAAAGGTCCCAGCCACTCATGAATTTTGCATGGCTCCTTGTGGTGGGCTTACTCCCATCAGCAACTTCTGTAGACCTGGGGGTGTACAGGACCCGGCCCTGCCTATCACACAATTAAATGAGGAAATAGAAGTGAAAGCACCATAAAAACTCTATACATGTAAAGTAATAATAATAATTGGCCTTCATGTTGTGACTGTCCTTGCTAGGGATGACATGGGTGTGAGCCCAAAGACTGCAGGTTCCCTGGGGTGGGAAGAAAGGTGAAGCAGAGCCATTATTTAGTTGCTGTTGTTTGCTCTAAAACATTATTTTTGTTGCTGTTGTTTGCTCTGAATCAGTGCTTAGATTTAAACAACCCCACTTTATAGATGTGGATTCTGAAACTCTAAAAAGTTAAGTGACTGGTCCAAGTACAGAGCTAGGATTTGAACCCAGAACTGTGTGACTCCAAAACTCACACTCTTCCTGGGCAACGTGTTGCTTTTCATTGTCTTTGAGTTGGAGTGTTGAGGGGAGTCAGTGTTGCATGACTGGGACAAAAGAGGTCCTCAATGTGTCGTTGGCAGAAACAATAGGGGTCTCCTCTTGAGTCCTGATCTGAATCATCCTGGTAGTAGATAACCTGCCCTTTGAGAGACCATTTACTACCTCTGCCATCAGTGATGGTGATGGCTGGGTCATTCAGGGCAACGGGCTCAGGTTTCTTACCTCACAGACTGTGTACAACTTGCCTTCCATACCAGAAGGAAGGTCCTGACCTGGCAAAGCTCTGGGGGCTGACTGGGCTGTTGGGAAGCCATAAGCAGCAGGTCTGTATCAAAGCAAGTCACCCAGGAGATCCCTTTCAAGAGTCTTGAATATTGTAAACCAGAAGTCTTTAGACCCTAGGCATGGTTAGCTGAGGCCAAGGGGAAATTAGCACTTGTTTCAACATGAATCCTGCAGGAGGACACAAGTGGTAAGGACTTGATGTGAGTCCTAAATCAGTATCTGATGAATAGATGTAGGCAAGGCAACAGAAATCATGCCTTGCAGTATGGACACCCACTTGCAGGAAAGGTGATAGCTTGTTGTCCTCATGGAGCAGCTTTGGATGACCCACCTAGGATCATGTGGATATTAAATGAGAAGCCCCCGTTTGGATTTCCTTGACCTGCTAAGCAGAACACGGGACGCTTGTTTCCATGTAATGCAGCATTCAAATCATAAGAGAGTGTAAGAACACTTTCTCATTTGCCTTTACCCTGTGAAGCATCTGTATCAACACGTTCAATATAACTGACCAAAGGGTGCAGTCATTTGACGCTGTTCAATCCCTATTCTGTAGATAAGGGTAGCTGTGAAGACAGCTTTGTGTATTGCCTTTTGCCCACCCAAATACCATGGGCATTAACTCAGACTAGTGTTTTCCTTTTCCTCTACAAGGTCATGGGGTTTGGTGCAGGCAAGCTATGCTCCGAAGCATCAACAAAGAAATTTTGGAATTTAGCTCTCTGGCGCCTTCTCTCTAGGAGCTACTAGTCTGTGTGGTAATAAACAGAACCATATCACAAACAACGGATCTGTTCTTTTGGAGAATGCAACCCTCCGTCTGCTGTTCATCTCCCTAAAATAAAACCACCCACAGAATAAAGTGAGTAACTCCTGGAGCAAGCGATGCAATGGCATTCTTTACTAAACTATGTCTGGCATGGGAAATCTACCAGGAAATGCCCTCCAATTGATGATTAATGTCAGGAAACTTGGTGCAGTCTTGTGATACAGGCACACGAGACCACTACCTCCACCACCAGAGCAAAGGTCACCAGCCTCCAGCAGGGTGTGAAGACTTCTACTTGTGAGTAATCTGGGACAAACACACATGTGTACTCCACATAAAAGCTTTTACCTCTTAAACAAAGCACATGTCAGAAATCTTGCGTTCCTTAATCAAGTTGCTTTTAAACATCTTAGATGAGATAATAATAGAGACTTTTGACTAGAGGCTTCCTGTCTGTTTAAAGGAGGTGTAGATGTTGGTGTATTTCTCATCTCTTTCATCACCCATCCTCATCTTGGTCTTGAGGTTGCCCTTTGATCATGCCATGCATGGATGATGGCTGAATAGAGTTTCAGGAACTTAGATTGAGGTCTACTTAAAGGAAGGGTCCCTCCCATGTATCTGTATATTCCCAGAGCCTAGAGCACCTGACTCTTAGTGGGTATTCCAAGTTTTGCTGAATTGGCATGTTGTAGAAATTTAATTTAACTAGTATTTATTGATCACCTACTATATGTGTTCCCCAAGGTTGTTTGGCAAGATTTTTTGAAGTGGAAAGCCAAGGGACAGATTGTCCTTCTTTTTTCTAATGACAGGTGCAGCTGAGAGTATTAGGATTCTGGACTCAGTTGTCAAGGAGATTTTTTAAAAATTTGAGCTGTGGGCAGAGCATTACTTTAGTGTTGTGGGGACTTACGAAAGGTAAAGAAGACCAAATTCTCATCAAAGAACTTTGAAGTCCTGAGGTGCTGGAAGGCCCAGAGGGGCCTCAGTGGAGCGTTTCAGCAGCTCCTGCAGGGCAGGAAAGCAGTGGGGCTTGGACAGCTAGGAGGCCAACACAGGGTCCTGCAGGAAACGGAGCCAAAGGCTGAGTTGGTCTGCCCACTTCAACTGTCAGTCCATTTGATGGATGGATTTCCAATCCAATCCAATCTCAATGAAGTATTTTTTCAGGCCCGTTTTGTTTTGTTTGTAAAGAATGGTGTGCTCTTAGACAAGCTCTGCCTGATGGCCAAGAGTCATCCAGGCCTCCTACTTCCTTTGCAATTTCCCTCACTATAGAACTTCACAGCTCACAGGTCAAGGTCTCCCAAGTGGAATGGGAGAATGACTGTTCATGAAATGGATGGGGAGATAGATGAATGATTGAACGGGCCCAGTGACACATTCCTGGGAACATCCAAGACTTTTTAAATTGAAGCCAGGCAGCCACTGTGCCATCCAGCTGACTTCCATCTCCCTCCTGCAGCCTGCAGAGGCTCTGGAAAGAGGTGAACGCCATAAGAGGAAGCCTTAGGTTCTCAATAATTCCTGTGGTTTCATTCTCTCCTCCAAAAACCACCAGCAAAGCTTTAGATTACATGCTCTAAGATTCAGACCTCTCTTGCTCCAGCTCACCCTGCCTACCACCCTCTGATACCCTCTCTTAGCTCAAAGCCTTCCATACTATCTTTCCTACTATCTTCAGGGTGACAAAGTTTGAATTCCTCAGGATGATGCGTGAGGCCCCCAGCATTTGGCTCCTACATTCTTTTTCTGCATTTTTCTCCTAAGACCTCCTTAGATGAGCAGGCATCTTAGGAGAATTCTTATTTGGTCTAGCTTGGAATTAGAAGACCTTGGGAACACTAAAGCCATTCATTTTTGTGAATTCACACACATAAGTATGTAGCACTTTTTACTTTTTTTCAGGGCCATTAGCTCATCTGGTTTCTCAAAAATTCTTAGAGGGCTATACAGAAGACATCATCCCCAATTTCTAGATAAGAAATCTAAGGCACGAAAGGTCAAGATTCTTGCCTGGGACCACATAGCAAGTGAGTGGCAATGCAGGTCCTCTGATGCTCCATGGTTGAGAACAGAGAATTCAATCCCTAGCATAAAGAACGGAGTCCTTTAAAACAAACAAACAAACATGGCCCATTTTCTTTTTTTCTCCCCTTACAAAGCTAAATCTGTGAAATTGGAACAACACAGCAAACAGCTGAGGGCTATGGTCACAGCCCACAGACCTTTATGGAAGATTTGGTCTTGGCCCAAATCTTCAAAAAAGCCAAATGGATCAGTAAAACACAAGTTGCAAATGTGGGGCCCATGCTGATGGGGTGTCTTGTGAAATATTTCCACAGGAAGCAAACACAGGCAATTAACTTTGCTATAACAATGCATGTGGTCAGATAAAAAACAAAATCCTTGGAGAGAGCTGGCACCCCACCCCCAGTCCCCATTTCAAAGGAACCCATAAATCTGGCTGACCCATTTTGGCTACTGACCCTAATAGTTGAGTACACACTCACAGCTCTATGGCATTCTGACCCCTGTCGGGGGCTTCTGAGAACCCTTGGGACCAGCTGAAGAAGCCACTCACAGCTCCTGATCCCATAGGGGAGGATTTCAAAGGGCTTGGGTATCCTCATTCCCACTTTGCAGATAGGCAAAATGAGGAAAGCAAGCTTAAGACTTAAATGTGCAATCCTAGACAAAGCAGGTGGCAGAAGCAGTATCAGAGCCTGCTTCCCGGCTGGACCCTTCTGTAGAGACAGGAGTTTCCCCAGCTCTCAACCTGACAACCGAGCCCTCAACAACTAACAATCCGGGGACAGTGTGATCTGAGCAGCAGATGCTTGGCCCACAAGTCAGGAGATCTGAGAGCAAGTCTAGGCTAGTCATGGGCTGCTAAGGATTTTAAGCTCTTTTCCTCACCTGGAAGCTTCCAAATCACACCTGTGTAGCTGGTGCAGGCAGCAGTGCTGACCAGGTGTGAGCATCATGGGGCTGGCTGACTTCTCCTCAGTCTGATGGGTGACATCCAACCCCCACTCGGACGCATTTGCAGATGGGGTTTGTTATGCTACCGCACCAAGACAGAGCCCCTCTGACCTCCTCTCCCAAAGAAATGGAAGATTAACCATTCCCAACCTGCTATCTTCTACCTTTTTCTGGGTTTCTTGAAGTGTTTCAGTGATTTTCATGATAAACTGTTTAGCACAGGGGTCTCAAGTGACAGGCCTCCAACTCACGTCTGGCCCTGAGCTAAGAATGGTTTTTACATTTTTAAATGGCTGGAAAAAATAAAAAGAATATTTCATGAAAAATTATATGAAATTGAGCCTTCAGTATCCATAAATAAAGATTTTTTGGAACATAGCCATATCCACTCCTTTATGCTGTTTACATTGTAATGTTGTTACACTGTAGCTGTTTTTGTATCACAGAACTGAGTAGTGGTGACAGACCATATGACCCAGAAAGCCTAAAATTTATACCATCTGGCCCTCTACAGAAAAAGTTTAGTTTTTTTTTTTTTAATTGAACCTGGTTTAGTGTAAAAGGCAGGCTACAGAATCAACACTATTTGCATAATCACCCTGTACACATAAATTGAGGAGAAAAATACACTAAAATGGGGATTATCTCTGGATGCTAAAATTACATGCAATTATTTGAATTTTGTCACCAAACGTGTTAAACATAAAGGTATAAAAAATATTAATCACATTAGGAAAATAAAATAGTGTTTATTCTATCTTACTGTGGGCCAGACCATTTTAGTTGTTGATGTGCTTCATTTCACCTGGTCCCCTTTCTGCCCCCATGTGTAGGGACCCCTGTATCTCTGTTGTACGGATGAGGAAAGGAAGACTCAGGGAATTTAAGTAACTTGCCCAAGGTCACACTGCTAGTTAGAAGCATATTGTGTGTTCATGGTGGAAACACACTTAAGAAACAAGTTCGTTTAGGAAGAGTGTTTTATTTGAATTCATAGGAGACCAATCCTAACAGATAATGAGGAACTTAGGCTATGAGTATCCTCTCTAAGAGTCCACTCTGCTTCAACAATGAGGTATCCTATTTGTGGAAGTACCTGAAAAATGGCAGAGCACTGTACTAATGAAGGCTGTGTATTCAGAAACTTGTCAAGGCACAACCTGTTGACTTCCTAAGATTTCCTATCCAATCTTTCTCAAATTAGAAACAACATAAATGTCAAGAAGAGAGGACTGGTTGGCTAAACTATGGTGCTTCCATACAAGGGAATACTATGCAGCAGTTAAAGAACCAGGCAATAATCATCTTGTTGCTGCTAGTGTGGGCACTGGAGCTCTGAGGCTGCTCTGTGGTAAGGCAGGAGAAAGTGCATGAGTAATGACGTGAAGTACTAGGCCATCACCTCTGGCATCCTTGAGAACCAAGATTCTCAGCATAGACAAAGGAGGCACAAATATAAAAAGAAGAGGTTAAATAAAATCCCCTGTTCTTTTCCATTTGAATAGAAAGTATCAGTTTGAACTTATGATGTATTTTTAATCACCACCAACAACCACTAATTTCCTAGCTCTGTCCACTGAAAAGGTCTATAAAGGATGACCAGCCCAGGAACAATGAGCACCTCCAAGTGCCTGGATTATGGTCTCTAAGAACCATGTCCCACTAAGAGAAACCAGGGGTCCTTGGAGAAATGGCTGATTCCAGGTCTGGGGCAAGGCCTGGAACATCTTAGCTTCCTTGCTATTTGGATGACACCAAAGACTACCAGGATCATGTAAAAAGGAGCCACTGACAGAGATGGCACAATCCAAGCCTTAATAAAAATAATAAAGAAATGGACTAAAACACATCAAATATGTTTAAACTGATGAGTTTACAAAGGTACTAAAAGCAAAACAGAAAACCCTAATTGGTCACCATTAGAAGATGATAGTAAACCACTCATTATTTTGAAAACTAAGAAATAAAGGGAAAGAAGCAAACACTTATCCTATCTTCCCTATATAAATTGTATTATTGGATGATCTAATAGGAGATATATTTGATTATTTGTATTTCAGCTAATAAATGAAGTAATTAACTAATGGATCTAAGCAATAAACATCAATAATTGCTAAAATCACAAAAAGAGAGAAAACTAGACCTTATGTGCCTTCTGACAAGAGAGCACAACATGATTTATGAAGCATTTTTGCCCACAGATCATCAAATGTAAATCCAATTAAATATCTAAATCAAACTACTAATTTGTAGGAAATACAGAGGGTAGAAGAACATGTTAAACAGCACCACAGGGCTGCAATTAAAAAAAAAAAAAAAGTCCAGGCTGTGGGAATCTCTACAGGACAAAGAATACAATGTCTTCATGAAATAAATTGCAAGGGGGAAGGGAGGGGAGTAAAGGGATATAAAAGAAACCTATAGATTAAAAGGCATGTGAAAGACATGTCAATATACAGTAATGTGTGGGCCTGATTTGGATTCTGATTTTATTTTATTTATTTTTTAAAGATTTTATTTATTTTTTTTAAGATTTTATTTATTTGTCAGAGAGAGAGAGAGAGAGAGAGAGCAAGAGCACAAGCAGGGGGAGCAGCAGGCTTCCCGCTGAGCAGGGAGCCTGATTTGTGACTTGATCCCAGGACCCTGGAATCATGACCTGAGCCAAAGGCAGATGCTTAACTGACTGAGCCACACAGGTGCCCCTGGATTCTGATTTTAAATTAAAGATTAAAAAATGGCATTTATACCACTGCCATAAATTTGAACTTGCATGACATTTGATGATCTAAAGAGAATGTTGCTAATTTTTAAGGTGTGATAGTGGTGTTAGTAAAGCTACATACTAGGTATTCACAGATGAAATGATGTAATGTCTCAGATTTGCTTTAAAATAACCCAGTGGTAGCTGAAAAAGTAGGTGGGGACACAAACGAAATGAGATCAGTCCTGTATTGATGATTGCTCAGGCTGGATGAGGGCCTGTAAAGGTTTGTTGTTCTGCTCTTTCCACTTTGCCACATGTTTACATATTTCCATAATAAAAGATTAAAATAACTTCCTAACATCCTAACAACCTCCTTCCTAACATCAGGCTCAGAGTGATAATAGTAGATGGAGTGCATCATGGTTCTGACCAGTATCCCTGGTCTTGTATTTTATGAATAATGGAGAGTTGACCTGTGTGTTTCAGATCATTCATCTGAGGGTCCTCTCTATCACCCAAGGAGATTCTCCATCACCCAAGGAGCTTCTTTATCACCCAAGAAGCTTCTCCATCACCCAAGGAGCTTCTCCATCACCCCAGAAACTTCTCCATCACCCATGGAACTTCTCCATCACTTTCCTCACCAGGATACATCAATATGTACTTGGGAGCATATACATAGACCCATACAAAAAAAGATTTCTCTTGACTTAAACATTTTGCTTTGAAGCTGCAAAGGGTGTGAGGATGTTGAGCTTTCATAAAGCAATAACACTGAACTCTATAGAACCAAATCTGCCTGACACCAGCATCCAGTGGTGCTCATGGCCAGAGGAAGGGAAAAACAGTTATGGTGTTGAGCTTGGGAGGTGTTTCCATTCTGAAGTTCTGAGCAAATAACCAGGCAAATCTGGATGACAAGGGACACTGGTTCTGTTCCCATGCTATTATTCACATCAGTGCCACTGAATTTCCTAAATTGGATAATAATGTCTGTAGGGAAGCAATCTATGCAAATTCTCTATCTGGGGACCCGACAGGTAAGAGAAATGAAGAGGGTTGAGGAGACAAGAGCAAACCCTTAAGCCCCATCACCAGGTGTAGGATGGGTGAGAGGGACTCACGGTTGGGGCCAGGAAGTGGACAGCTGACTGGATGCTTACCTTTAGAAATGGTACTTCCCAGCCTTCAAGGTAAAGCGTGCTGTTTAGAGTGGCTTACATGGCTTCGGTTTCTGTTGCCAACCTCCCAAGCATCTGTGCCCAATTGTGCCATCCAGGCTTAGGAGTCCCTCCCATGGGCTTCCTTAAACCTTAAATCTGGGAGCTCACCCCAGTTCTCCCATTTTCTTGCCTTTCTCCCCAGCTAGCCCGTAACCTCCTTAAGGGCAGGGGCTCTGTCTTTCTTGGTGGTATCTCATCACATAGCACGGGGCCTGGGATATAGAGGTGCTCCCCAAACAGTAACTGCAGAGTTGGAGATCACTACGGAAGCAGTGTAGGGTGGTGGTTACGAGCGTGGGCTTCACGGTGAGATGTGACTCACAGCCCTGCCTGCTCACTATACCCACTTTGCCGATGTGGTGTTATGGTTTCCGGACCCTACTACTGACTTATTACAGGACCTCAGGTTTTGTAAGAACATTCTGAGACTCTCCTGGAAAAGATAACACATATAACTAAATGTTTATCTCTCTGTAACAATGTAACTGATCTAGGAAGCCGGGCCTAGGAAGAATTTCACTATGCACCTACCTGGAATGGTTTCTCCTGATGGACTTACAAATAATAAAACCTGAAATTCTAGCTACACACAATGCCTTGGACCTATGTGAAAGGGTGGAGTGGTGGAGTGGACAAATGAACATCTTTTGAGTAGATAAGAACCGCTCGAGTAGATAAGCAAACCTGGGCATCTTCGAATGTGTATCTCCCTCCATCTTTGACGTTTTGACTGGTTATCTCGTAGCTGTGAGAGTCCAGGTTGATTGCACTTGGGGCCCCTGGAGCCAGAAACTCTTGCCAGATTTCTTCTACCCTCTTGGCCACATCCTGGAGGGGTTGTTTCTTGAGGTCTTGGACAGCCAACCAGAACCTGATGTAGAAGCATAAAGAAAGTCAGTTCCAGGGGGCTCAGCCTCTGGACTCTGCTGGATGTGGCCCCAGAACTGAAATCCCACAAAACTCATTCTGCTGCATCCCCCAGCCTTCCCTGCTGCCCCTACCTAGGTAACAAAGACGGTAGGGACTGCTGGAAATCCATAGGGTGCTCCATCATGGTGGCGAACTGAAAGGAAGTGCCCATTAGAAAAATCATTGTGCTTCTGGTTACCAACCAGAGATTTCTTTCCCTTTACAACAAGGTTGCACAACCTCAGCACTATTTCCATTTTGGGCTCAATAATTCTCTGTTGTGAGGGTTGCCCTGTGCATTGTAGGATGTTGAGCAGCAACCTTGGCCTCTACCCACCAGATGCCAGTGGCAACCCCTCCCCAAGTTGTGACAACCCAAAATGTTTCCAGATATTACCAAATGTCCCCTAGGAGGTGAAATCCCCCCCTGGTTGAGAGCCAGTTCTCAACCTGCCCTGACGTGGACAATGTGAATTCCTTTGTCATATCTGGTTGGGATCAGTTTGCAGCATCAAAATTAAGGAAATCACAGAGGCAGATAGAATCTTGGGATCATAGAGAATATCTGAGCTGGGAGGACCCAACTATTCATGTTGCAGATGGAAAGGCAGCCAATTTGCAAGGTCGGCATCCAGCATGATACTTAGCATATAGTAGGTGCTCAATAAATGGCTGTTGGCTTGAAGATGGGCTCATGAGGAACAAAGCTGAAGAGGCATACATGGGGAACATCTATGCCAAAAGATTCTCCAGGGAGCACTGGAGAGAAAAACCTCTTGTTCAGTTCCATATGTGCCTTTCATGAATTCCTCAGCATCAGCATGGCAGCGGCTGTTGGAAGAGCTGGGTGTGAGCTCTTTTCTGCTGAGAGCCAAAGCACACGGGGCTAAGCTTGGACAACAGCTCCCTGGTCGTGAGGATGGTTTCCGAGGCTGCCCCGGGGAGGGCTTGCAGCAGGGCCCAGATCTGAGTAGCACACTTTGTGCCTTGTGAACAAGACAGGCCCATGGCCCCATCAATGAGACATGAGGACAGGCCCCAGGCTATGTAGTTCCCATAGCCTTAGTATTCACACATACTCAAGTCAATGAAAGGGCAGGGACAAGAGAAGCTGGATCACGACACGGTGGAAAGTGCATTCAATCTGTCATCGAATTGCGCCCAAAGTAAGATGTACTTGTTCCCCCCCCGCCCCCTTTTTTAAAGGTTAAGCATGTTTTTCTGTTGCTGTTCTTAGAATTGTCTTTGGAGCCAAGTGCATAGCCCAAAGGCGCCACTCAGTGGCCAATTGCGGTAATACAGCTCCATTTCTACAAGGAGAGATGTTTGCGTACAGGGGCTTCTGGACTCCCAACTCTTCCCCTGCTTTGCCATTTGGGATTCAAATACTCTCTTTAAAGGAAATCCTCATGGTTCCCTTGTTGGTCCTGAAGAGCGAGAGGCTGGGAAGGAGATTTCATGACCTCACTTGACCAGAAGACCAGGAAACACAGTTCTGTCCTCATCTTGCCTATGCCACTTCTTGGAATTATGCCTTTCTGGCCATCTCTTTCTTCATCTGTAAAATGGGTACAAAGTGGGTGGCAGGGTATGTGACATGGGTCTGAAGAACTTCCCATCCAGGTGTAACAGAAATGCTTTCAGGTCCCGTGGGTGGGAGTGGTGGAGGGGCCAAGGGGCAGCCACAAGATTAGTACGGGGCTTTCTCCCGGGGGGCTGGGCAGAAGCTGCCAGGGGCTCTTGCTCCTGCCATCTGTCGTCACCTGCCCCTCAACACCAGCCTGCTTTCTTGCTTCCGCAGGTCTGGCGCTCATGTCCTCTGGCTACCGGGGAGAGAACAGCAAGGGTTCTTTGAGCAAAGTGCAAAGGCAGGAGGTCCTCGGAGCCTTAGCTGGGGAGTGGGGCTCTTCCACCTCCCAACCCCATGCCTCTGGGCCCTTAGGTCTCTCCGTCCCGCCCTCGAGGTCTGCCATGGAATGAAGGAGGTGGCTGGGACACAAAGATGAAAATGGTCATCTGCCGATGACAGCGCCTATAGGCTTTCTTTGTCAGGACAGCAGGGTTTGATGGGCAGGTGGGATTTAGGAAACCCAGCTCTAAAGAAGGAAGCCGGTGTGGGTTTTTCAAAGGACCGGAAAGAGTGCTAGTGGGCAACTCACCAAAGACTGAGTTGGTGAGTCTTTGGCAGCCATGTGCTGGGGCTGATGGGAGAAGGGCCCTCCCTCAGGGAGTCGCCTCTGGGCCGAGTCCCCCGGCTGGAAGCAGCTTCTCTGGGCCAGCATCCTTCCCAAGCCTACGGGACCCTGCAGTTTCTCACACACATGGATGGTTCCCGGGCAATTTCCTGCTCCCTCAATCAATGTCATGTGGGGGGTCACCTTCTGTCACTTTCTGTCCCGTGTTCCAGGCTGCTCTGAGGAGGAGCTCTCAAGCTCCGGGAAGGCCCTGGAAGCTCCCAGCAGCTTCGGAGCTGGGCAGGCTCCTAGGGTTCCCGAGGCCTCAGAGTCCCTTTGGGAGAATGATTTGGGAGCCACAGTCATGCACCTCACTCAGCTGGGTATAGAGAAGGTCTAAAGTGGATGTAAAGGAGATTTCAGAATCAAATGTAACAAACTTTTACATAAAAGTTAAAAAGGCTCCCTTTGCCACAAACCAAGACTTTTGAAAAATAAAAGGACGAGGAGAAACCACAGGCCGGTTAGAAGCGGAGGAGGAGATGACATGCCTTAGGCGGCCGTCTTTCCTCCCTGCCCTCGCAGGGACCCTCTCAGCCTTCTGTCTGCCTCGGAGGTGACCTGCCTTATCCTTCTCAGGTAACAGCAAAAATGCTGTCACAACAGCATCCTGACATCCCATATGTGTTTACCATCACCGGCTTCGAAGAACTTTTGTGTCAATTTGAAATTCAGAACAGGCTCTGGTTCGCGTTTGCCATCTGTGAGCCCACAGGCCTGAGGCGGGAGCGCTGAGTTCCGAGGCCCCCCCGACCCCCCCCCCCACCCCCAGCCCCGGTGTCCCGGCCACACTCCCCTCGCTGGGGGCCCGCGCACCTCCCTGCCACACACCCAGGGCGGGTGCTGGCCCAGGGAGGCTGGGGCAGCTTCTGCCTTATGGAAAGCCCTGCAGGTACGACGCCCATTCTGCACTAAGCCTCCGTGGCTTGCCGCAGAAGGGCTGTCGTGACTGGCAGGCCACAAGGACTTGCCGGTATCAGGGAGACCATCTGTGCTGCTTCGCTGGAGTCCTCAGAGCGTGGGGAGGCAGCCCGTGCGCCAGCATGCGATGCGTGGGGATGGCTCAGGAACGCAGGCCGGCACTGGCCTGGGCGGGGAAGCGGCGGGGGGGCCTCTGACGCCCCAGGGCCCAGCAGCAGCCGTGTTGGGGGGACCCCGGAGGGGAGGGGGTAGTCCTGATGGCCTCGTTTGTCCCCAGGACTGTGGTGCGGACGAGGAGTGGGATTTTCTCCTCGAGGCAGGCTGGACGCAGGAACACTGCGCAGCCCTGGGCCCTCTCCCCCTTGCCAGGGGTTCTGGGCAGCCCCGCAGTTCTTAGTTTCCCTACTTTTTTCATAAACTAAGATTTTCATGGCTGAGAAAAATCTAGCTTTTAGTTCATTCCCAGAGAAAAAGCAAACTCGATGCTGAAGGAAGGCTTTCTGTGCCCTCTGCTGGTCAGCAGAGACTCAGGAAGGACAGAGGCAACTTGACCGGGTCCCTGGTGGGGTGAAAATCGTCCGGGGCCCACGGCGGCCACAAGCCCCAGCCCCACGGCGGCCGCTGAGGTATGCTCCTTTCGGGGGCAGTGGCTGAAGTGCCACAGATTGTCACGGTGACGCGCGAGCCACCTCTGTTCCGATTAATCATGTGTTTGGTTAGTGGGGAGTCCCCCCGGGGCCTCGTGAACCTTCCCAGGTCCTCCCAGGACCGGGGGCAACTCTCGGAGCCGGGAGCTCTCCAGGCAAACCTGGCAACTCCCCCGTGCGCTCTTTAATTGCTTCTCCCTTCAGCTGACACTGTGTGGAACTGGGATAATCAATCTGCAGGTTAGAAGAACAACCACGTTCTCTCAGGAGACGTTACAGCTCATAAAAAATGTACGGACAACGCTCTTTGCTGTGGGTTTTGAGTTTTAACTCATGCCCTGCCGGGCAGCAGAGACCATTGTGCGGGGAGGGACCAAGGTGGGCATAGGGGCGATGGGGAGGGGGCAAATGTGGACGAGGGACTCCTGTCACCATTCTGGGAAAACGCACAGAGAAGGGAGGACGAAGTCAGATAATGCACTTGACGCTCCTGCTTCTCGCCTTATGGATGACAGCCCGCGTGCCTTGTGCAGGCCCCCAGCAAACAGCTGTCTCAGGGGCCCCGCGCGTGTGAACGGGGTGCCCCAGCTCAGGGTGCCACAGAGAGCGCAGGTTCCCATGCTGTGCCGGCTGCAGCAACATGCACTGGCCATGCCCTCTCCGGGCCCTGAAGCTGACGCCCCTCCCTCCATGACCTCACCATGAAAGGGGACTTGAACTTACATTGTATTATCATAGACGTCTTTCCTTAAAGGATCCAGGGTGACGCTTTGCTGTTGTGAAAGTGATTTCTGTGTGTCTTGGGGGCTCCTCTGTGCTGCTCTCTGAAGCTCTAGGTACAGGTTCAACCACTTGGCTACTTAACTGGGCTGTGCTAAAGGGTTACAATCTAAGTACTCCTTTTGCTAGAGAGATGCGAGGGCGTATGGGAAGATGAAATGGAGATGCCCTTTGCAGTGGATCCAGTTGAGTTCTGGTTGGTCTCTTTTTTCTCCCAACCCCTGATGCCAGTTGCCGGGGCTGTTGGTCTGTCCTGGGGAGAAGAGATGATCCCTAGCGCGGCGAAGGCAACAGACGGGCAGGATCCCTGGGTTATGCTGCTTCTACAGCTCCAGCGGGCGCCATTCACGGGACGTGGTGGAGGCGCATCGGCAGGGCGCCCACGGCTGCCCTGCTCAGCTGAGTCCTTGGGCCCTGGGTCATGGGGGCTGCTAAGCCACTCTCTGTGGCTGGAGGAGTGAATGCAAAGGGGAGGGGAGGAACCACATGGTTATGGATGACTGACGAGTCCTAAGGAGTTGTGTGATGTCAAACCAAACATGTCCCCCTACATGTCCAATTATGCTGAATATCATAAAAGTGGAACTTGGGCCTCCAGAGAGGATTTTATAAGCTCTTGGGCTGTACTTTTTATCTCCGGCTGTTCTAGTTTCTTTATCCTCTCTCCTGTCATGGATCAGAGGGGGTCCCTCTTCAAGTGTGGATTTATGCATTCCTGCTGGGGGTGTAGATGAGTCACTGGCCCACTCACAGGTGTTCCCCCACCCTTTCACCCAAGTGCAGCCCCCCGCCACAGGATGAAGGAGCTGGCCGAGGCACAGGAGGTAATGGCAGGATGAGGTGCTGAAGCCCCGCCAAGGACGTACTCCTCCCTGCCCCCCTGGCCTTAAGGGTAATGTGTGTTCGTTACGCTAGTCTGAACCGATGTGTGACTCCGGCTGCGCCCAGACTGGGCACGGAGGTGCTGAGCCAGCGATGCTCCCGCTCAAAATGACCCTCAAAATGACCGGGGCCCCGTGGTGGTTTTTCAAAGTCACTGTAACGGTGCAGGTGGCAGAGGGTCATAAGGCCACGCATGGGCTGAGAAACAGTCAGGTAAAGGAGGCCTCTATGTCACTTTATTTTGGGGGGGCCCGCAGGGGACAGAATGAGAAGGAGAAATGGGAAAGACTCCCACGGGCGGCTCACGGGGACCGAGCTCCATGTGGGTCCTGGGGTGAGCCTGAGAGCATCCTGCCGGCCACAGAGGGCGTGGCTCACAGAGGGCGTGGCTTCCTGGTCAGGACCCGCCTCGTCCACGCACAGCCCCGGAGGCTGGTCTGAACCGCAAGCCTTCTGTTACAGATGCTTGACTCGGAATCAAAGCAAAGCTGGGAGGCGTGTTCAGAACAATGGCTCCGCCTCAGGAAAGAACTCTTGTGTCCTGACCTGGCATCAGATATGCAGCCTTATCTGTTGTACAGTAAGCTCCTGGTTGCCTGGAAAGGCATCGACACATATCGTTAACTGGCATCTACACGTCCCCCGGAGGCTGTGTGATGTGGGAGAGCCCCACTGCCACACCTTCGCTCATAGGGTCTTCTCGCTTAGAATACTCTCCCTCCTTCTCGTTTGTCTATCTGTATCCTGTGTATTCTTCAAAACCAGCTTATGATTTGCCTGCTCTGGCTTACATTCAACCCTCCCTTTTAAAAACATTTCCAGGGGCGCCTGGGTGGCTCAGTCGGTTAAGCGTCTGCCTTCGGCTCAGGTCATGATCCCAGGGTCCCTTCCCAGCTCCCTGCTCGGTGGGAAGCCTGCTTCTCTCTCTCCCACTCCCCCTGCTTGTGTTCCCTCTCTCGCTGTGTCTCTCTCTGTCAAAAAAATAAATAAAATCTTAAAAAAAAAAAGAAGAGAAAAAAAAAAACAACATTTCCAAAACAGTTCTTAGAGTTTATACTCATTTATATTCATGTAACGATTTAATAGTTTCTTGTGTTTTTTTCCTCAAGGACCTACAAGATCATGGTAGGCAAAGATCATGCATCTTGACTTGTTTGCCTCCCTCAGCAGACTCTTGCAGGGCTTGATGCAGCCTAGGTGTGTGATAACTAGTGCTTGATTGATGTATGGGACTGATATGGTCTCTACTGTCAAATAAATTACATGGTCTTTGCACATTAACACCGGAGTGGACAGTCCTTTGCCCACAGTCTATGCCCTGACTTTTTAAAGTTAAAAAACATTTAGAAAATGAATAAAACCACCCTTTCTGAAAAAAATACCACTGGAAGATGGGAATTAACCCAGCACGCAAAAAAAGAACCTGGTGCCAAGAAAAAATCCTGAGCTTTACATCTGAGAAGTCACTGGTTTGCTCAGATCATTCAGGGGGCTCAGACCCATTAGGTCTCTGTGTCCATTCTAATACAACGGAACCCTGAATAAACCACAAGTTTCCCAACTTTTCATGACAATGGACCCTCTCCCACTGAATGCTCTCCCTTTCCCCCCTCTCTCAATGGACCTCATGTTTTGAAAGTTTTGCTTTTTCCTCCTATTGAACAGTAATTATTAATACATCACTACATCTCCCCTCATCTTGATTAGCTGGAGACCAACAGCGACAGCCATGTGTTCTCATTGGCAGCAGGTGACCACAGCAACACAGGGTTGATAGAATCCCCCCAAAAGGAAAAGCATGTTTTAATTAGTTTTTACAGATATGTCTCCAGGTATTGAAATGTATATCCTTTGGCTTTTTGAAATTCTAAAATGAGCTCAGGGATCCCTCTTTTTCTCTGGTTAGCTTGTCAAGTATTTGGGACCCCCGACTGAGAAGTTTTGAAGGAGACAGTCTCTGAGCTGCCTTTCCACTCTGCAGCTCCATGGTTCCTGGTTTCAGTTAATGCAAGGTGTCATCAGACCCATTTGATCATTTACTTATCATGGGAGACGTGTTTCCAACAACTTGAACAAATGTCATCTGGACCTACAGAACAGAAAATGCTGATCTGGGGAAGTGCCCACATGGGGATGCCTGAGCTGCACATCAAGTTTGTCCTTCTCCACTTCTGCCTTAGCCAGATTAGTGGGGATATGAATCTGCACCATCACGTTTTTATTGAGAAAGGGGGGGAGGGTGGAATGGGAGGTTGAATATGCACATCTCCTCATACACCCTCTGCACATGGCTGCAACCTTTGAGAGAGTTACCTGAGGTTTTCTGAGCTGAACTCGGACTCCAGGAATCTCCGGAACTGGTCCCGCCCCACCTGGTCCTTCAATACCTCGTCGAAAGAGAAGCCCCATCTCTTGACTCGCTGCTGGCTGGGTTCTTTGCTTTTGGGGGAGAAAAAGGTTTAAGAAAATGATCAATGCTAGGCAAAAACCGGTGTCCTATTCCCTCCAACAACTCAAATCTATTTTGCTGCCCCACGCCAAAGGGCAATGTCTCAAATTTAAGTGATGGATTTGGTAAAACCTGCACAAACTCCACATGCAGACTCGGCACAACCTCAGCCAACAGTAAAACGTCTCTTTAGAGAAGGCATTTCAAAGGGGCCACGTTTAGGTGAAGGTCACCAGGAGACCTGCCAAATGGCTGCCGTCTACAGGAAATGCAACGACCCTATTTATTTGGCTTCCCTGGACCCTGCCTGTCCGTTAATAGCCCAACCCTCAACTCTACCACTTCTCGTCTTATTTAGATCCAAGTGACATACGAGTGGTCAGAAATGCATCAGCTCATCCAGGATGAACCCTAACACTTGCTTAGAGGCAGAATGTTGTGTCCACTGAACAACCACCTAGTCAGCGTATCCGATGCTCTGGCCATTGTTCCGAGCATCTTAACTCTGCTGACTCACTGGGTCTTCACAACTGTTCTGTAAAAAAAATGTACTAGTATTGGCCCCATTTTACACATAGGGAAACTGAGGCCTAGTGATCATTTGCCCAGAGACACACTAGGAAGTGATGGAGTCAAGACGAGTCCAGACAAATGTGGCTCCAGAGTGCAGCCCTTGGCCAGGCTGTGCTGTCCCACACCCATGTGACCCTCCTCAGACCAAAGCAGGGTTGGTCTTATTCTTCCGCTGTGGGAAGATGAGACTAGTTCCTTCAGCTCTGTCTTTCCATTTGCAGTTCACTTGTGTATTTATTCGCCTGACCCTTTAAGTAGCAACAGGGTCCTAGGTCACAAGCCACACGCCATAACCGTCATATGCAAGGAGTGGTCTGGGGACCAGCGGTGGACTCTTAGGCTCCATGTCAGACATGGGGAATCAGAATCCACAGCACAATGAGATCCCTGGGTGAGTTAAGTGCTCCTTAAACTTTGAGGAGCATGGGTCTGGCGATCTTACTTTCCCTCTTTTTAAGAAACTGACACATATTTCTTATCTCTAATAGGCATTAAGTGAATAAAATCATGGAGTTGATATATTCTCAATAGTTATCTTAGAAAATTACACTCAGTGAGAAGGGAGAAGAGGGTGTATGTGTTCAAAGGTTTGGAAAAACAAAGAGCTCCAGCTGAGTGTTGCCCAATAGAACTTTCTGCTATGATATGAGTATTCTGTATCTTTTCCCTCTATATGGAAGCCTCTAGACCCGTGTAGCTCTTGACCACTTGAAATATGGCTAGTGTGACTGACGAACTGATTTTTAAATTTTATTTCATTTTAAATCATGAAAGTTGGGGCGCCTGGGTGGCTCAGTCGTAAAGTTTCTGCCTTCAGCTCCGGTCATGATTCCAGGGTCCTGGGATCGAGCTCCGCATGGGGATCCCTGCTCAGCGGGGAGCCTGCTTCTCCCTCTCCCACTCCCCCTGCTTGTGTTCCCTCTCTCGCTGTGTCTCTCTCTGTCAAAAAACAAAAAATCTTAAAAAAAAAATAAAAATAAAAATGAAAGTTGATGCTGAGGTGGCCCCATGTAGCTCTGGCTACTGTACTGGAAGGCACAGCTCTGGATTTAAGTGATTCAAACCCAACCCTTCTATTTTTGCACTGCAAGGCATAACCAGCAGCAGCAGGATCTTCTAATTCTGAGATTGTGTGCTTGGGGCTTGGGAGAATCTTGTGCACAACTCGGCACCTCTTAGCCCAGCAGGGTCACCGTGGAAGACCAAGTCCATCAGGTCAAACCTGGGGACTTCTGTGAAAGATCTCTCCCAAAGTTCCAGACTGGGCCTTTTACAACAAGACAGAAGGACAGATCCTGGATTCTCTCAAGTGCAAGCCACAGCACCCATCACACTTGATAGCTTTCCAGGGGACGGAAAGTGTTGTGTATGGAGAAGTCTTCCTGGGGTTGAGGATAGCAGCAAATGTAAGTCCCAGAGAATGGCAGGATCTTTCTGCCAGGGTCATGCTGTGGCCTGGACCTGCACCATCACCAGGTGACTGGTACAATAACTTCACCGTGGCCTAACTGAAACAAACAACTCATGGAACTCATAGCCCCTTTGTTTTCAACCACTGCATAGAAATGCTTCCATATGACTATGTTTGCTTACAGTTTGCACCATCGTTTAGCCTTCCAAGGGTATGTCACTGTCTCTCCAGCTATCTTGTCAGCTCTTTGAGGGCAGAGACCATGTCTCATGCATCTTTGTATTCACCTTAGCGTTTTCACACAGCAAGTGTTCAACACTAAGAGGAAATCAATAAGAAAATGTGTATAGTGATGGGGTGATATGTCCTTATCCTGACAGGACTTTCTAATTGCTAGCTGGATGCCTTTTCTCTACTCAAATTTGTCTTCTGTGTCCACTGATTCTTACCAAATTCCTATACCCCACTGGGCAGCCCAAACCAACAAGAGCATAGACAGGTGGCTCTCCAAGGGAGTCCATCTTTCATTCCAGCTGATCTCCCAACCTAAGAGCATGGTAGAAATCTCATACATTGAGAATAAGAAAGAGAGATTCAGAGGAAGCAACCATCTATAAAACATTCATTTCTGCAGGGCTAGTATAGTGGTAGGCATGGTGCCAGGGGCTTTCCTTACAGTGGTCCCTTTGGATCTCAATATAAGCCAGCAAGGTGGAGATTTGTATTCCGATGTCCAGAGCTCAAGACAGGTCAGATTGCCCAAAGCCACACAGTTGGTAAAAGCCAGTCTGGAATTGGTACCTGGGTGTGTCTGTCTCTAAAGCCTTTTCTTTTTTTCCCATGACCTTGTCTTCTACTACATTTCCCACATTTGATGCCCAAACTAAGATTTGGAGAAAGACATAATTCATCTTGACAAGACTTTTGAGGGGTGCCTGGGTGGCTCAGTCAGTTAAGTGGCTGCCTTCAGCTCAGGTCATGATCCGGGGTCCTGGGATCGAGCCCCGCATCGGGCTCCCTCCTCAGCAGAGAGCCTGCTTCTCCCCGCACCCCCCCGCCTGCTGCTCTGCCCACTTGTGTGTTCTCCCTATCTCTCTGTCAAAGAAATAATTAAAATCTAAAAAAAAAAAAAAAGACTTTTGAGTCGTGAGAAAAATTATGAAACAAGGGACAATTCCTTAAACAGGAAATATCCAAAGATGCCATTTTAGGGTCAAGGCTATTAAAGGAACAATGGCAATTTTATTTGATGCCCCAAGAACAGCCTGAGGGTCCTGCCTACTCTGATGGGGAGTGGTCTGGGTATGTATTGCTATGTAACAAATCATCCCCAAACTTTGGCTTAAAATGGTGATTTATTATTCTTTGTCACTGTCCCCTGGGTTGACTGGACTCAGCTGGGTGGTTATCATGTGGGGTCTCAAGTAGTTGTAGCCAGAAGCTGGGGGTGGGATCATCGGACAGCTCAACTGGGCTGCACACCCAAGATGACTCCTCACATGGCAACTGATCCTGGTTGTTTGCCAGGAGCTCAGCTGGGACTGTTGATGACATGGCCTCATCAATGGCCTGGGATTCTCAAAGCATGGTCAGTGGGTTCCAAGATGGAATATTTCAGGAGCAAATGTTTTTAAATGACTGAGGTAGAAGACATAGAGCTGCTTTATGACCTGTTCTCAGAATGTTAGTTCTGCCACACTCTATTGGTCAAATTAGGTACCACAGCCAGCCCAGGTGAAAAGGTAGGGAGGTGTCCCCTCCTGATGTAAGAAGTAGCCCATGTGAACAAAGAGGGAAGGCACAGATGGGGCCATATTTGGAGACTGACCACCACAGGGAAGGAGCTTGACTAATATGCTGGACTAATAGTTCTATCAGACTTGCTGGGCATAGGCAGTCTGGGGACAGTTGCTGCCTCTCAGCAGGTCAGGGTGGCTGGTTGTGGATACCTACGGCCAAATAGGATAAACCAGGCTCCTTGCGGCTCTTGGCTCATGCACCTGATGTCCAGCGGAGAAAGAAAGCTAAACCCGAATCAGAGCAAATTATGGAGGGAGCAATTTATGAACCACAATTATGGCAGTGCCACGTTTTTGTTAGACCCACTATCTGGTTAATGGCACGGCCAGGAGTACTTCCCAGAGACCTCCCTGAGACACTCTCAGGGTGGTGTTTAGACTACACAGTTCTCTCCACCTGCAACCTGGCAACTTTTGGCTGATTTTTCCTCCACGGTAAGCCCTGGCTATCACCCTTTTCTTTAAGCTTTATTTCTCAGAATTTTCATCGGATAGACTTGAGATGTAGTTTGCCCATCCTTAAAAGGGTAGCCTTATATTGCTCTCTGAACAGATGATTTCTCATCCTTGGATTTCTAGATCTAATAGTTTATCTGAGAAGGAGAAAGGATGAAAACACAATTTTCTATTATTTATGCTATATCCCGTATCATCTTGCCAGTTATCCTGTTAAGTCCCGCTGCTATCTTCCACTGGGCCCTCTGTAACCTCCACATGGCAGAGACAGTATGATGAACTCTGTAGAATTCAGACATTGTGTGTGAGGCCCCTGCTCTGGACATCGTCATGAGTCGGCCTGGAGCCATAGAAATCAAAGCCCATCTCAGACTAACATGAGTTCCCGAGGGGAGTCCTGCTTTCTTACCTGCTGCCTCCACTCTGCCACAAGCCTCCCACAAACCTCCACCCATCTTCACCCCAATTCTTCTTCCTATCAGGTGTTTGAGGGGTGGAAGGCTTTACTGAGATTCAAAGGTCTTGAGAAGGGGGTACATATTGCACCACCCAGCAGCAAACATTTAAAAAATCACATACTTGACATTCTTGCTTTTGCAAAGTCCTTGGGCTAGGGCTCTTCCATATTTGTTTTGGGCTGCAGTACTAGGGCTCTTCCTGGTCTCTCCTGTCACTCTGCTCTCCCTTGCCTCTCACTGCGCTTAGGTCTCACCTCTCGGAAACAAAAAGTACGTTCTTCTCGTCTTCTTATGTCACAAGTCCTTCCCCTTGTTTGAGTCTCTGCCAGCACCCCTGCCCTCTGAGACTGATTTTTGTGCCTAAGTGACTTATCCATGTCCTTTGCCAAATGAGAAGGAATCCCGGGGCTGGGAGATAGGATAGCATGTTTTATACACCTTGCTACATTTGCATCTTGAGAGACCTTTTTTTGTTTGGAATGCAGCACATAGTAAGTTCTCAATACATATTTGAAATAGTCACTCCTTCATCTAGCCTCCATCCAATCTATACTTTTTGAATGCCTACTATGTGTCAGGCATAGTCCTGTTTAAGTCCTATTTTAAGTCCTAACTAGAAAGAGAACCAGGGGGAGGATGTGATAAAGAATAGCTGGATGGATGGGGTGACCACTAGAGAGTGAGTGATCAAGCAGACCTTTCTGAGGAAGGGTCACCAATGCTGAGTGAGACTTGAAGGAGAAGGGAAACCAGCCAGGAGAGGTTCTGAGGAAGCAGGCCAGGAAGAGGCAACACGCAAGAGTCTGGAGTTCAGTAAAATAAAGTTACAAAGAAAACAAACAAATAGGTAGTATGTAGAGGCAAAGAAATTTGTTATCAGCAGATGATAAACTTTGAGGAATTTGGGGAACGTATAAAGCAGATGGACTGAACTGGTATCAACTGATTGAGAACCACCTATGTCTCTGGGGCCATCTGAAAAGAAATTAGCTGGGTCCCCAACAGAGGCCTGGGAAAACCCCAAGCTCTGAGCAGCAGGACCGGAAGTAGAGGCAGTTGGTGGGCATTGGACGGGGACATATGGAAGAAACTCAGAAATATGTACCAGATTAAAAAACAAAAACAAAAACAAATATGGACCAGAGGTTGCCTATGGCAGAGAGGGTCTCCTGAGCAAATGGGGGGTGTTTTCTGGCCAGCTGCTAATATGGGTAATAAAACCAGGGAGTAGTGCCTCTGTAATCTCGGGGTGAACAGCCAATAGAGAGGGGAAAAGCATCTCAGCAAAGCAGAGAAACTTCTAAAGACATTCTGGCCTTTTCCCTACTTTTCATTGGTTTCTGCAGTCTAATCAGGCTCCCTAAGGCCCCTCAGCAGAAGGGAGAAGAGTGGACTTATTGCAAGCACTGTGGAGAGGAAACTGAAGAACTTCAGAAACCCCGTCAGGATCTGAGATAGAGCAGAGCACCCGGCTTAAGGGACTGTGGAGCTCTACCACCTGTCCTGCTCTGAGAGGGGACCCAGTCTTTCAGTCTGCTCTTGAGTCACATGGCCAGGACCCAGAGGGACCCTGCTGACTGACCTATGGCCCCCCAAAACATTCTCAGGTGAAACCTTACAGCCATGTGGACGGCTCAGAGGAGAGCCTGCATTGGGGTGGACGGTGGGGACTCTGTGAACCACACAAGGACTTCTCAAACTGCTGTGCCGCAGAACCACCTAGAACACTTGCCAGAAATACAGACACCCAGAACCACCCTGAGGCATCTGTTTTCTTAATGAGCAACCCAGGTAATTCTGATGTACCCGGTGTTTTGAAAACCATAGACCCCACCCCGCCCGCCGTCCCCCCCCCTCCCCCTGCCGACCAGTTACTGAGGGAATCCTCATCAGCTACAATCCAGTCCGTCTGGATCAGGGCTGCCCTTTAGAATCACTTGGACAGATGAAAAACAAACAAACAGACAAACAGACAAACCAATGCCCCACTGCCAAAAATTCTGATTTAATTGTCCTAGGGAGGGGACTGGGCATTGTTTTTGTTGTTGTTGTTTGTTTTTTAATAAACTCTCCAGGTGGTTCTAATGTATGGCCGGAGTTGACAGCCAAGAGCTTCACTTATGAAAACCAGCAGTCCCTCAAATTGCTGGGTATATGAAAAGACGGACTGATCTGCTCTAAACGGTGATTAGTCACAGTGATTGATTCTGTGATAAATGACCCCCAATGAAACAGACTATGTCAGAAATAGAGGGGAAGTATGAAAACAAAACCAAACCAAACCTGTATCACACCCTCAGGGGGATTTAAGAGGATAAATGTCAAAAAGATAGAGGAGGCTACTAAGAAAAAGGAGTCCAAGAAATAGTAAGAATTCTTGGAAATGAAAAGCACGATTGTCAATAGGCCCTCTCAAAACTCAGTAGGAAAAGAAAAACTCATGAAGTATACAATCACAGAATAGACATTACTGAACACCAAGCCGGGAGCTCTGAAGAGTAATTCAAGGAATTCTATCCTTGAATATAACATAAAAAGACTAAGAGATGGGAATTATAAAAGAGAAAAAGATAAAGAGATACGGCTGCTGCATCCCAGAGGCTCAGAGTTTCTATGAGAGGATTTCTTGAGAAGAGAGGATAAAACAGAAAAAAGAGTATTATGATTAAAAAGAGAGAAAGAGAGAGAGAGAGAAATCCCTTGAGTTAAGGAAAGATTTAAATTCTTGGATCAGATTAGAAGGGATGATGTAGGGCACGTTAGAACTATTAGAAAGAAGATACTCATCTACAAACTATTTTTCTTTTAATGTTGAAGGAGAAATATTAAGTCTCAAAATGTTGGTTTAAAATATATCAGGTTAATATACCTATCAAGAAGAATGGGATTTGGAGGAGGCAAAGGGAAATTTCTATTTTTTATTTTACATAATTTATTATTATTTGCATGAATTGATGCCATTGATTAAAAATTAAAACAATAGTAAATATGATTAGCATAGAAACTAGAGTAAGGAAAGCTAATACAAAACTTGATTAATAAAGCAAAAATCAGGGAAGAGGAAAAGAAACAAGAAGAACGAGATTGGGAAAACATGAAATATCAGGAAAAGATAAAATCTATAATCCAAGTAAATGTAACTGTTTTCTATCCCAAAGTCCAAAGCAAAATACACCACTAGAAAAGTGGGTGAAGAACACAAAACAGTCAAGTCACAAGAGAAAAATGAATGTCAACCATGAGAAAAGATTCTCAAGTCTTTCAACAAAGAAGTGGAAAAAAAATGAGATTTTTACTTTAACTTATCACACATGCAAAGATGACAAAGATTGACAATGGCTGAGGATAATGCTTGAGTTGGTGAGGAATGTGGGGAAATGTACACTTTTAAGCTGTGGGCATGAAAAAAATGATATTATTTTGCTTAAGAGGAATCTGGCCATATGAACTAAAATCAAAATAAACACGCCAGTCCTAGCAATTCCACTCCTGGAAGTTTATCCTAAAATAATAATTGGACTTGTGTATAAGGATGTTCTTTGCATCATTGTTTATACTAGCAAAAAAAAAAAAAAGGATATAACCTTAATGTTTATGACCTGGGGACTGATTAAATACATTATACTACACTCATGCAAGGGGACACTGTGTAGTTACTGAAAAAGATAAGGGGGATTTATATGTGTTCTCATGATATATTAATTAAAAAATTATGGGACAATGTATAGATAATGAATCCATTTATGCAGAAGAATATGATACTGTATACCCATAAGAATCTAAACTCCTTGAGTTCATGGCACCCTTAGTGTGTTAGCAACTTTTTCATGGTGGCCCTGGGCCAAAAAAACCACATAACGGCTTTGTTTTTTAAATAGTCAAGTCCAAAGGACTTAATAAATATCTATGTCCTAAAAACTTACTAGCTACAAAGTACCTATAAATTGAAAGAAAAAACAATGTTTACTTCATTCTTAAATAACTACAATGTGGGCCTGTTGAGCGCTGTACATCTTCTCAAACTTTGGAATCAAACTGGACCCCAACACGCTCATTTTCTGTTCCATTTTGATTTTTGCACAGTACTTGCATTTTATCATAGCAACTGCCCTGAAAACCCAGATTTGCAAAGAAAAGAATGTCATATGAAATGCTGAAAACGGTGAAGTATGTTAAGCTAGTACTTTATGCAGTATCGGACACATGTCAGACGTCACGGTGTTTCCCTCAAGGATACAGAATAGCCCGGGGTGACCCTGTGAATTCCCTGCAGTGGTCCAGGGTGCCCTGGCTCAGTTTGGGAACCACAGCATTAGACTATAAACAAAGATTCTTTCTGGAAAGTGAGATTGGATGGCGGGGAGAGAGACTTTTCTTTGTTATGTACATCTGACTAGTTTGAATTTTTTATAATAAGCAAAATATAAAAGTCACAAAAGACTTTCATTACTTTTTAAAAAGATTTTGAATTTTATTTTTTTTAAGATTCAATTTATTTATTTGAGAGAGAGAGCATGCAGGAGAACAAGTGGGGGAGAGGGGAGAGGGAGAAGCAGGCTTCCCGCAGAGCAGGGAGCCCGATGCGGGGCTCGATCCCAGGACCCTGGGATCAGGACCTGAGCCGAAGGCAGACGCTTAACTGACTGAACCACCCAGGCGCCCCAGACTTTTATTACCTTTTATAAGGTTTTTTTCATTTCCGGATAAGTAACCAGAAAAAGAGCAAGAGTGAAAGCGAATGAGGGAGAGAGAAAGAAATGAAAAATGAAATAAAAAGTCTTCTAGCCGAGGGGCAGAGGGTGCAAAGGCACACCACACCAGATGTGTCTGTGCGCTTCCCTCGGTGACTGTGACTCTGGTCCAAGGCTCTCTGGGATTTGGCTCCTGGGCTAGTCAATGAACGCACTACCTTCCCTCACAGGCAAAGAGTTACTTGCAGTCACTCCCCAAGAGCAGAGTGATGAAAACCACAGCTCTGGAGCCTGCTGTCTGGGTTCTGACCCTAATTCTGCTACCCACTTGCTGTGTGACCTTGAGCAAGTTCATTAACTCCTCTGTGCCTCAGTTTCCTCATCTGTTCAATGATGACATTACTGTTTACCTGTTGTGGGGACTCCAGGCAAGACCCCATGTGGCGGGTGCTGAGTCCGTGCTCGCTCTTACTATTCTTCCTGCTGCTGTTATATACAAACAAATTGGCTGACAGATTTTTTTCCCTCCAGCAATCAGAACTAGGAAACTGGGGGGCACCTGGGTGGCTGTCGATTGAGCGCTCAACTCTTGGTTGAGGCTGGGGTCCTCAGGGTCGTGGGATCAAGCCCCGCATCTGTCAGGCTCTGCGCTCAGCAGGAAGTCTGATTCTCTCCCTCTGCCTCTGTACCCCCCTCACTCTTCTCTCTCAAAATAAATGAATAAAATCTTAAAAAAAAAGAACTAGGAAATGTGAAGGACTGTCCCCATTATCATGATATCCAAGGGTCACAGAGAGGTCAGAGGAAGCCACTGAGGATCCATGTACAAAGCGAAGCTATAGGGAGGTAGAACCATGTGTGGGCAGGACTTAGGAGGTAATTTGAGGGGTTTCTGTTCTAGTGATAAAAATAGTCAAATTAAAACAGGAAATAATGTAATCTCACTATCTCATGATTTTCTTCCTCACATTTCTTTCCTTCTCAAACATTAAAACTTTTTTGTTGTTGTTGTTTTTACCTCATCTCTATGTCCCATAAAGTGATATCGTCGCTGATCCAGGGATTGGAGGGCTCAGCCGGCGTGACCAAAGGATCATATTCCACATACTGTTCCGTGTAAGCAATTAAGCTGCGGGAGGGAAGCAAAGAACGCCACTGATTTCCTGTAAAAACTTGTATTCTCTTTTACACAAACATTCTGTCTTTATATAATTCTAAGTTAAAGAGAAAAAACACCTTTACTCCCAATTCTGGGACAAATCCAACTGTTTCCTTCTCATGACGAATGTATCATTTTTGCATTATGCAGTCATAGTTATGTAGGCATTTTATATCTTCTCCCCACTTTACTCTTTACCTGAACCCTGGTGCGTCCCTTCCTGGCTGCGCAGGCCTGACGGATACACAGGTCCAAACCTGCTTGTGTATCATCCTCTCACAGAGACTACGGATCTCAGGGCATCCGGGTCACACCAAGGACACTAGAAGCCCTCCAGGCTGCCAGCCAAGTGTTCCTACCTGGGAGACTTCCTTATTACAAAGACTAAAATCCTGATAGACCAAAAGGAGGTAATGCATTATAAGCATTATTCCATAGGGCGACTTAGTTTTTTTCAGTTATAATTTAAATGGCCACATAATCTTTTTAAAACAATAAAATAGTACTAAATGATTTCACACACACAGAAACAGCAATTTTAGCAAAAAAAAAAAAAATAGAGATTTTTTTTTTCTCCTATCCCTTCTCACAGAGACTTATACTTTCTACTCTTCTGTTTCCTTTAGCACTTACCTGTATATTTCTAAATTTGGTTTTTATAGTTGTTCTTGATTATCAATTTTAGATGAGAATTTAACTTTCCCTTCACCGGTCCCCAAATTTCCCACCCCTCACCTCCTCCCATGATCCTCCTAAGAGACATGTAATAATTTTTGTTAAATCAGTATTTATTATTGTCCACATTATTAAACTAGATACAAATTGTCTTCTGCTGCACTAAGTAGCATATTACCCTCTTCAAACGTTCTAACAAATCTGTAAAATGCCTAGCAATAATTTTTCCACATCTTAAACACATTACATAATCGTTGTTCAGTTCTGTCTCCCCGTCTCCCAGAGGTCCTCTCTTCAAAGTCTTGAGTCCTCTCGCTCCAGTCTGGATGGTTGGCCCTACACGCCTGATGTAAAATCACCCTCTTGGGACGTCCTTCACTTCTGTGTGGAGACCTTGCTTTTCTGGACTTCACTCCGTTTACTGGTTTTACTCCCTGATTGTGTTGAAATACTCCTTGAGTCGTTTCCTAAGAAAGGATGCATAAAGGCTAACTATTTCAAGTCCTTGCAGGGCTAAACATATTTTTATTTTATCTTTATACTTGGCTGACAGTGCTGGACACAGAACCCCAGGGAAAAAATTATCTTCCTTCAGGGTTCTGAGGGTGATGCTCTACTGCACTTTTTGGCATCCAGTGTTACTGCTGATCCAGTCTGATTCTGGATCCAGTTTGATTCTTGTTCTTTTGCTTAGTGTCTTTCCTCTCTAGAGACAGAGCCTTCTCTTCATTGTTGCAGTGCTCTGAGATTTCACCCTGGCCCTTGATGGTTGTTTTTATTTACTGTGCTGGGTATAAGGTGCAAGAGATTTAAAAAATTTCCCAGAAGTAAGTATTATTTCTTTGCTAATTTCATACCCTTCATTTCCTTGGTCTTCTCTTGCTATAATTCTTTCTAGTTGAACATTGAACATTCTGGATTGGTAATCTAATTTTCTAAATTTGCCCTGCCATTTTTCATCTTTTTGTCTTTTTGCTTGACAGTCCTTTTCATCTTGTTATTTATATATTATTTTTTAAATTTGGGCTATCATTTTCTTAAGTTTCCAGAGTTCACTCTTGTTTATCATAGGATCTAGTTCTTGATGTATGGATGAAATATCTTCTGATATCTGATATTAATATTTCTTTTTTTTAAAGATTTATTTATTTATTTTAGAGACAGAGAGAGAGTGCGAGTGGAGGGGGAGGAGCAGAGGGAGAGGGAGAGAGAGAATCTCAAGCAGACTCCTTGTTGAACATGAAGCCCGAGGCGGGGTTCAATCCCATGACCCTGAGATCATGATTGAGTCGAAATCAAGGGTCGGACACTGAACTGACTGAGCCACCCAGGTGATGCGGATACTAATATTTCTGAGGATATTAATTCCATATTTTTATTTTCTGTTTTTTTTTTAAATAGTTTTTGGTTCCTCCAAGTCCCTTTTGCTCTTTGTTTGCATCATACTCCATCACATTGGGGTTTCCCTTGAATGTCTGGAAAATCTCTGGACATCCACTTGTGTGTAAGAGTAAAATACTAAAACCTGCTTGGAGAACTCAGTGTGTATGTGGACAGGGCTTCACCAGACTTTTCGCTAGAGCTCCAAATGAGGGATTTGGGGGTTTTCCTTGGGGGGCATTGATTTTTCTCTAGAGCAAGGTAAGTAAATGTTTTCTGCAAGACACAGTAAATATTTCAGGTTTTATAGGCCAGATGGTGTCTGTTGCAATTACTCAGCTTTTCTGTTGCAGCAAAAAGCAGTCATAAATAATTCACGAATAAATGTGTGTGACTGGGTTCCAATAAAACTTTATCTGCAAAAGCAGTAGAGTGGAGTAGACTTGGCCCACAGGTTGTAGTTTCCTAGGCTCTTGCCTGTGGGCATATACATCTAGCTCCTGGAGGGCTGAGAGCTAGGCAGAGACGGGATGGAAGATCCCACTGTTCAGTATGTTGATCTTCAATTAATTTGCTGTTTTCACCTGGCCATTTATGATGAGAGCTGCCTGAATTCTGAACTGATGTGACTCAGTTTCTCTGGAGAATAAACTGCTCATCTTTTATGGTGGTTTAAACTGGGGAGAGATAGTTTTCTAGTGGGGCAGGTATCTAGGGATCCAAAGATCCAGAGACAGACTTTACCCATTCCTCTTGGTTAGCTCCATGCTTTATTCTTGCTCTCCATGGTCTCTGGTACCTTCAAGAGCCAAGACCAAATTTTTTGGGGGGCAATCTGGCTCACTTTGTTATAATACTGACACTCTTAACATGTAGGTTATAATGTTCTTCATTCTGTCCCCAGCCATCTTGTTTTTTTTTTTTAATTAAATTTTGAAATATTTCAGGAATACAGAAAGGCATAAGAATTGTAAGGATATCACCCTTGTCTTCACCACCCAATTTAAAAAAATACAACAGAGACAGGGGCCCATGGTTATACCTTAATTCCATAGACTCTCAATCTGGGAAAACTTTGTTGAAATGGTTAATCCATTAATTTGTTGCCCGTGTCATTCAAATAATTTTTATTCCTTTACTTACATGTTGCTTTTGTCTTGAATGAATTTATTATAATTAATGTAATAATTTCCTTTATAATAGACACAGATTTTAAATTTTTTTTTTTTTTTTTTTAGATTTTAAATTTTTTTAGTATACATAATGCTGTAGTAGAACACCGTTGTTCACATAGGTTTTTCCATCTTTTGGGATTATTTATTTAGAATTAACACCCATAAGTGGAATTACTGGACCAAAAGGTATGAATATTTTTATGGTTATCGATCCATAATAAAACTTTTCTCTAAGCACTGCCAACTTGAGTGTCATCAATCTCTCCTGAAATGATAAATTCAGAACCACAGTTCTTACTACTGAATTAGAGGGCAAGCATGGTTAATTACTGCTGTAAGTGTGAAGAAATTAGCCAGCAGCTACATCTCATTGCCACTCAAAAATTGTGGTCCACAAACAGGCAGCTCAGTTATCACCTGAGAGCTTGTAACAAATGCAGAATCTCAAGTCCCACCCCAGACCTAAAGAATCAGAAACTGCATTTTAACTAGATTCCCCAGGTGATTCATATGCACAGCGAAGTTTGAGAAGCACATCTAATTCTTTGATGTTCTGAGGAGCTCAGGACACACGTTTTATTCATCCAGTCAAAATGAAGGAGCCTAGGATACTTCCGGTTTGAAACATGACTGCAGACTTCCCATCACCTCACAGCCTCCTCGTTGTCCCAAGTGTGGGCTGTTGCCTAGCGGAGGTGTAGAAGGAGCATTGGTCCAAGTTGGAAAACCTTGGTTCTCATTCTTGGGTGAGCCATTTAAGTGATCTTTGTTAAGTTCTCCATGTTACGTAATGGCCTCATTGAGCACTCAGGACCATTTGAGAAAAAATGGAAAAGCATTTCAAAAGAATCTTCCAAATCTTCTATACACGTAAGATATGTGATTGCAGTCACCATGTGCAGTGGAGGCATGTTGTCCTTGCTGGGGTACCAGGCAGGCAGTGTGCCCAGATGAGCCTTCATCCCTGAGAGCTTTGTGGCATCTTAAGGCTCTGGGGCAGCACTGTGGCAAGAAGGGTGTTGTGACAGCTTCACAGGGAGCCCTCCCTTTGCCACTTGGGATAATTCTATTCTGTTTGAAAGAAACTGGTTGCACATTAAGGCACATAATAGTTTCCTAGGGCTGCTGTAACAAATGACCACTAACTTGGTGGCTTACAATGATAGAAGACTACTCTCTCTTACTTCTGGAAACTAGAATTCTGAAATCAAGGTATCAGCAGGCCTATGCTCCCTCTGGGGACTTGAGGGGAAGAATCCTTCCTCGCCTCCTCCAGCTTCGGGTGACTCCAGGCAGTCCTTGGCTTGTGGATGTGTAACTCCAATCTCTGCCTCCTCTGTCCTCACATGACTTCTCCTCTGGATCTGGGCCTTCTTCCCTTCTCTCTCTTACTTGTCACTGGATTTGGGGTCTGCCAGAATAATCCAGGATGATTTCATCTCAAGATCCTTAATTTACATTTGCAAAGACTCTTTTCCCAGATAAGGTCACATTCACAGTTCCCTCGGATTAGGACTTGCACATACCCTTTTGAGGGCCACTATTCAACCCACTGCAGGGAACGTGAAAGAATCCAGGCATGAGGCTGGAGAGGGCACACTTGACTACCTGACTCCTTTATTCAGATTGGCACAAAAACTAACCAGCAGCTGGTAACCTCAATCCTGTTTCAGGGACAATAAGCCATGTGAGATATGTCTGAGTCATGATGAGGTGTTGGGGCTTTCCTGATTATGATGTACTTGGGCATCCACGGAATTCTCAGAATTTAAGATGGTGGATGTAGTCCATGGGGCTCTCCTTAGCAGTGACACCTTTGTCTCCCAGAACATCTGCCCCTGGCCATTCCAATGACCTCAGCCTCCGGTGGCCCCAGTGTCCAATCAAAGACTTCTACTCGAGGAGCCCAAGGCAAAGGGTGTGTGTGTAGGGGGGGGGGGGAAGAGTCTTCTAACTAGTTAATTTCAAGTAATGGGGGATTTTTTTTCAACCAGAAATGGATTTCCCACAAGTGATACATAGGGATGGAAAAACAAAATTTCCTCCCCTGCCTTCCTTACCCCTCCTCAGATTTCTGTGAGACAGGCTATGAGCTATTCCACATGGCCACACCTCATCTGGCGAAGGCAGGTCTGACCAACCATGCCACCCCTAGGTTCCTGGATGGAGCCCAGCAGGAGTGCCTGGGATGGGAGGAGGCAGGGGAGGCTCATGAGAGGCTGGGTGAGAATTCTGAGTAGTTGAGCACTTGGGGGAGCCTGCCTGTTGGTGGCCTGTTATTCATTGCCAGTGAAGACAGCTGTCGTGCTGACCAGCCCAAGGCAGCAAACTTACAGGGCCAGGGAGCAGCTAGGAGGATGTAAGCTGTAGTGAAACATGGGCTCACAGCCAGGTCTCTTTTAGAGAAATTTGGGGATACCTTCAGAGGGTGGAGAGGGGTGGTGAGATTAATGGGTGATGTTGGTTCAAGAGAAGTGGTTGAGAGCCCAAGGAGCGATTTTGTAACCACTGAAGTTAAGAGGGCAAGATAGGACTATGTAACCTGCATTCATTGTGACTAAAGTTGTTCCCATGGCTTCACCCCACGTCGTGCCTTCTCAGAACAGGGTTCAGACGGGACCCTAGATATGCGTGGAAGAACATGTGAAGAGAGGGGTAAGAACTTCCTACAGAAATGCCCGACAGTCTGTACCGAAGCAACAGAGCTCAAATCAGGATGATCACCCATCAGTTACCCAGCACCAGTGATGGGCAGCCTTGGTCAGCAGGGAAATTTGCTGTATTGGAAGAGGTACAGCTATTTTGTTAGAGTATAGCTACATAAATAAAGTTGGTAAGAGGCTTTGTAAAGAAAACAGTAAAAATTGTATGGGCATGTGCATTTTGCATGAAATATTTTATTGGTAGAAGTGGGATGTACTGACTGAATCATCAGAATTAGACAGGGCTATTCCAGGACCTTCTGATCAAGCAAGAGACTTGGAATTTTTTTTTAAGACAGGGAGGGAAGGGGGATGGGCAGAGGGAAAGGGAGAGAGAGAATCTCAAGCAGACTCCCCACTGAGCCAAGAGCCCAAAGTAGGGCTCGATCTCATGACACTGAGATCATGACCTGAGCCAAAATCGAGAGTTGGATATTTAGCCAACTGAGCCACCCAGGTGCCCTGAGACTTGGAAAGTTTTAAAGGTATTTTAGAAAGGAAGATCTTGAGATTCTAAGAGGAAGAGAGAGATTGGATGGTATATTAATTTCTTACGGCTGCTATATAACAAACTGCTACCTACGTGGTGGCTTAAAAAGGGACAAATGTATTATCTTATAGTCCTAAGCATCAGAAGTCTGAAATGGACATTGTGGGGCTAAAATCAAGGTGTCAGCAGGACCGTGTTCCTTCTGGAGGCTCAAGGGGAGAATCCATTTCCTTGCCTTTTCCCCCTGGTAGAGGTGTCCCATGTTCCTTGGCTCCTGGCCCCCTTCCCTCTTCAAACCCAGCAGTGCCTGGCCAAGGCTGGCTCACACTGTGTCAGTCTGACACGGACCCTTCTGCCTCCCTTGTCTACAACAAGGACTCTCCTGGTTACACTGGGCCTACCTGGATAATCCAGGGTAATCCCCCTGTGTTAGGTTAACTGATCAGTAACCTTAATTCCATCGGCAGATGTAATCTCCCTTTGTCATGTAACCTGACACTTTTACAGAGTCTGGGGATTAGGACCTGGGCATCTTTGAGGGACTATTATTCTGTCTTCCACGGGTGTAATTTGAGAGGCATTTGTGCAGAAGGTGGAGAATGAAGTCACTTAACGGAGGGTGTGGTGGTAGGTAAAAGGTTTGTACCTGGCCTGCGTGGACTTTTTGAGAATGGCAGCAACATGTTTTATTGCATTGTCATTGTTACAACCTATGCAAATAAACTCAGTTTTCATGAATCTATGCTCACCCATGTCCTGTTTGCCATCACTTCATGGAAAAGACAGGAGATAGCCAAGTGCCTTCTCTTGGAGGTTCCTATGAGTGGCTTTGGCTCTCAGTAGTCTGTTGCCTTAACCCCTCTCCTAGCTTTTGTGGGGCTGATCCTTCTCAGATAGAGGGGCAGAGAAGGTTAACTCCATAATCAGGGTGACAGAGGACTGAGAGAAGGTGAAAGAATACCCCACTCCAGGAAGAGATGGAAGAGGATCTCCTCTCCCCTAATCTCAACACCACGAGACTGGCCAGAAACAGCACAAGGGGTGGCGTGAAAGCAAGCACTGCCTACCTTGTCCTTGGGCTGGAGGTGTCTTACTTAGGAACTAACACTTCCAAAGTGGGATACAGAGGAAAGGAACAAAGGGCTGGTTGCCTAGGATAAGACCTAAGCTTCACGCAGAGAGAGTACAAGGCATCTTGTACAAGGGTCTACATCTGGGCTGCGCAATGCCATTTTTCAGGTGTGAAAAGAGGTACAGATGGAGACAGAAATGTCATCTAGGAATATAGTGAGTGTACTGGGTTGGGTTGACCCTTGTGCTGTGTCTCTTGGGGTCTGAGTGAAGCAGCTAGGGATCCTGGGTGGTGAGAAGCCCTCCAGAATGGGTGGACTAGCCCAGAAGATGTCTCTGCGTTCTTGCTCAGTCCTACCCATCTCCTGAGAATTTCACCCCAACATGTACCCAGGGCTACTTTAGGGGCTGCCAAGTGCTTATAAGCCCTGCTCTCGGCCACAGTTGATCTGTCCAGGAACGGATACCTTACTGACCCAAGCTGGGTTGCTATGCTCTTTCTCTAGCTTCAAGTGTAGTGAAACTGCAGTTACAAAGTTCAGGGGCTGGAGGCAGTCCTGTTTCCTAACACCTGTCTGTGATGAAAGAGGATGAGGCCAACATGGAAAGTGGAACAGGACAAGAGGTGAAGAAGGAGCCTTGGGAATGTTTGGGGCCCTGGCTCCTTTTTTTTTTTTTTTTTTTAAGTAGGCTCCACGCCCAGTGTGGAGCCCAACATGGGGCTCGAACTCGCGACTCTGAGATCAAGACCCGAGCCGAGATCAAGAGTCATTCACTCAACCGACTGAGCCACCCAGGTGCGCCCCAGCTCCAGCTATTCTTGAGCCTAGGGGTATTGCTGGCCTTCCCCGAGCTCAACTCTGCAGCTCTTCCTTGTAGCCTGCGGGTGAGTACATGTTCCTTTCAGCAGAACTGGGTTCAAGCTGGAGTTCTATTGCCTGGCAACAAAGCAGTAGAATTGAAAGAAGGAAGAAGGTGATGGAAATGTGAAGGGGAGTTCATGGAGGCAGCCCTTTGTAGCATTAGCCAGAGAGCTTTCATCTCCCCCAGAACATGCACTTCCTTGCAGGGCACAGACAAGATATCAGAGTCTCCTGGAGACACACATAGACAATGAAATGGGCCAGCAGGCAATGAGGGAGGTAGCAGTCCTGTTTGAGTCCAAAGTCAACATCAATGACTACAGGAAGACTTGAGAGAGGACAGGGAGAGCACAGAGAGAGAACAGAGAGGCATGGAAAGAGTTTGCAGACAGTTGCCTCATAACAGCACACATGGAACAATGTCCACAGATCTTTGGGGGTGGGTGGCACCCAAGCAGAATTGCGAGGTGTTACAGACTGAATTGTGTCCCTCCCACATTTCATGTTGAAGCTCTACAGGGTGACCGTTTTGAAGATAGGGCCTTTAAGGAGGTCATTAAGGTTAAGTGAGATCATGGGGTGGGGCCCAGATTTGATAGGACTTTGGTCGTAAAGAGAGGAAGAGACACCAGAGCACTCTCTCCTCCGTGTGTGTGCACAGAGGAAAGGCCATGTGAGGATACAACATGCTAGCCAGGAGGAGAGGCCCCACCAGAAACCAGCCCTGCCGGCACCTCGATCGTAGACTTCCGACCTCCAGAACTGCGAGAAAATAAATGTCTGTTGTTTATGTCACCCAGTCTGTGGTATTTTGTTATGGCCACCTGAGCTGACTAATACAGGAGGAAATGGAAAAGATAAAATAAATACAGGAAATCCGGAGGAAGTCCATTAGGAGCATGATTTCTCATTGAGCAGTTTTAACATCCTTGTCTCCTTATCTCTGCCTCCTTCTGATTAGTATATGGTGTTGTTATTATCAAAGGCCAAATTCTCACATCATTAGAAGATCCTGACACACCAACCATTGGCAAATGTGCTACCCACCATCATCAGGTGCTTTGAACTGGTTCTTGGGTGAGTATGGAGCTGGCCAATTTATCCCCATAGTCCTTTCCATTTCCTTGTAGAAAGGGGCAGAAATTCACCACCTCGCTGCCAAGGGTAGAGCCCATGGTCAGTCGTTCAGTTAACATTATTCAGTACCTACTAGTGCCATGAAATAGTGAACAGCTCTCTGGATCACAGGATGATGCTCACACCGAGCTAATAGCAAAATCATGGCTTCTAACAACTGTGACCAGTAGTCATGGGTTATTTTATACACACACACACACACACATATTTTATATATGGGGGCTCATATATATGACATATATATGTTATAGATATTATAGTTGACCCTTGAACAACATGAACAACATGGGGATTGGGGCACTGAGTCCCCATGAAGTTACAAATCCATCCAAATTTTGACTCCCCCAACACTTAACTGCAAATAGCCTACTGTTGACCAAAACCTTACTGATAATATAAACAATGCATATTTTGTATGTTATATGTATGATGTGTTGTATTCTTACAATAAAGTAAGCAGAGCAAAGAAAATGTTATTAAGAAAATCATAAAAGAAGATGCATTTATAGTACTGTACTGTATTTATGAAAACAATCTGTGTATAAGTGGAGTTCAAACTCATGTTGTTCAAGGGTCAACTAATTGTATATATATAATAGGGGGTTATTAATATAGATTGTTGATTAGGTTCTACCTTTGATAAACCTAGAGAGGAGAGAAATAACAAAAGTGAATTTAGAAAACTTCTAGTCCAACCACTTAAAAAAATCTGATAGAAAAGTTTTAGAATTCATCCTCTCTCCCTTAACAAAAAATAAAGACACAGTTTTGCTACAAATTGTATAGAATATGACAAAAAAGTAAGACAGGTGAGTTGGAGGAAGAAGTGATGGGTTGAGGGGTGCCTGGAAGGGACGCCTAGAGCGACGCACACGTATGGAGTGTGGTCCACAGAGCAGGTGTGGGAGAAGATGGAGACACAGAGTCTGGGGAGATGGACAGTGAGGGATGGCTCGCAGCTGTAGGACAACAAGGCATGGAGTGTAAAGCATTGTGGGACAGTGACCATCATTCCTACTTTAGAAATATAATACAAATGCGCTACAACACTTATTAGGAAATTGGGGCCTCTAAATGGGGAGGAAACCTGGAAACTGAATGTGGAAAAGGTGACTAAGAGAGTGTGTTTGCAGCCCCTTGCATTGCATGTGTGGTTTGCTAGACTCGATTCACTAGAGGGAACCGGGACAGAAAGAGGCTCTGGCTAGAGAGGGAAAGGAAAAGCAAGCAGTACTGCAGAGAAGGAAGAGGAACCTTTGGCTCCCATTCATTCATTCATTCATCCAATTTTTTTTCTCACATTGGAGAAGGTGAGGAAAAGAGAGACTATAAAAAACTCCTAAATTGTGGGTCACCAAGAGAAGATACATTCTATGGAGAAAAGTGGGACGGGTGAAGGGACGTGAGGGTGAATTTAGCCCCTCAGAATGAAGAGCATATGCCAGGCCAGGTATCTCAGCCCTTCTAGGTTTTGGTCTGGATACAATCGCCCTGGCTATCACATTGCCTCTGATCTTTCCTTCTCTGTCCCCTAAGGTGGGCTGGGAGAAAGGAGAAGCAAGGATCCCAGAGTGTCTGGAATCACATAAAAGCAAAGCTGTAAAGACCTCTTCAGCCCTTTTTTTCCTTCCCCGAAACTATCATTAAACATTAAGTTCATGGACTTCCATCACCGTAGCATGTTTTTAATAACCCTTAAGGTATCCAGCCCCTTGCTGTCTTATCTCATTTCGTTAATTACATTTCATGATCATGGAGGGTCGGGAGGCAGAGAAGGAACCAGCATCCAATTTCAGAGAGCAGCCGCGATCCCGAGATGGGCAAGCAAGATGATGTAAAAAATCAATTCAGCAGTCAGCTGTGATGCACAATGGCTCCCAGGGATAGGGTAAGGACAGCCAAGTACACAGGCAGATAGGGAATGAGACAACTCGATCCCTCTGTGTGGGGCAGTGTGATGTGACTCTTGCAGTGAGTGGGCATAACTCAGTGCCACTATGAGTAGGGAGAAATCTCTGCAGATACCCTGCAAAACGTAGAGACTTTTCAGACCACTTGGAACTAAATGTGTACAGTTTTGCGTTCCCAAATTGATTTGTCAAGTGCTGTAAGGCTTGGGTGAATAAACAAGGGGCTCCATTGAGGACCCTGGCAAAGGACAGTAAGACCTCAATTATTTGGCAATCTCAACTATTGAGGGAACACAGGTGAGATAGATGACCAAAAGGGCCTCTGAGCAGAGTCTACAATGACATAAACCCGATGCCTCGAGGCTCATCATCTGCATTCAGAAGAGCACACCCCTCGGAAAACACTCTTTACTCTTGCTTTGGGACCAAGGCTAAGGGACTCGGTCATTTGATTTTCCTGGTATGGTAGATCAATTTAAAAACAAGTCTCCAGCCCATGAATCTGGTCTGGGCTTGTGACATGCGTTAGCCAATAAAATACAGCAGAAATGACAGAGTGTCAGTTCCAAGCCTCAGGAGGCTTTGCCTGCTTCTACTCTCTCTCCTGGAATTCTGCTATTCCCACGTGAGCAAGGTCAAACTCGTGGGAGGATGAGAGACTGTGTGAGGAAGAGCCCAGTATCCCAGGTGAGGTCATGCTAAACCAGCTGGAGCCAAGCGTGTGAGAGAGCCCAGCCAAGCTCACGGAGCTGCCTGCCTGGCCCCTGGCTGCACACAGACACGAGCCTGAGCCCAGTGGAGCTGGCTGGGTGGCACGTAATCATGTGAGCAGTAGCAAATGCCCGCTGTTTAAAGCCACTAGGTTTTAAGGTCGGTTGTTACTCAGCGGTATCTAACTGAAACACCTGGTCTGCTGCAGATTGTTGACCGGGAACAAGAAAAAAAACCCAACAACCAAACAACTAAAAAGCAGAAACAGAGACTCAAAGGTCGTAATGGTCTGGGGCTGTTTAGGGAAAGGGAAGCAGTTTGTGGCACTTCCCGAGACCCTGATCACTGGTGGTTTTAAAGCACAGTATAAAAGTCATCCAGGAAAATTAACTGAAATATAGTGTCCGTTCTTTAAGAAGGCAAGTGCATGAACCATACTTAAGAAAGATTCTCGTGTGGGGGCACTTGGGTGGCGCAGTCAGTTGGGCATGCAACTCTTGGTTTTGGCTCAGATCGTGATCTCAGGGTCGTGAGATCGAGCCCCGTGTCGGGCTCTGTGCTCAGTGCAGAATCGGCTTGGAGTTTCTCTCTCCCTCTCTCTCTGCCCCTCCTCCCTTCTCTCTCTCTCTCTAGTAAATAAATCAATCTTTAAAAAAAAAAGAAAGAAAAGAAAGAAAGATTCTCATTTAAAATAGTTAAGATAAAAGGCTTAAGGTGTTAAACGTTATTTATCTGAGAGATTCATTTGTGTGTGCAGGGACCATACTATCTGAAGCAAAAATCGGGTAACATCTTAGACAGGACTTTGTATTGCTTCCAGGTGCAAAAGGCAGCGTATGCTGGGAAATGGAGTTTGGTTGCCATGATATTGGCCATTAGCCACTCATGGTGACAATGGGACACTGTAGTCAAAACCAGGATGACCCAAGAAGATCTGGGCAGAAGAACCAAACTCTTCCCATATGGTCCTTCCTTCTTCAAAGGTGCCAGATTAGTGGTGCTGACACACAGACGTGGACTGCAGAGCCAGCCTTCATGGGCAGCCTGCAGGGCTCTCTGTGCAGCAGACTGAAAAGAGACAGGGTCGAAGAATTGCATTCACACAAAGCTGCCATCTGCAGGACCAGCTTCACTCCTTGGCTTGCCCTTTATTGCTTCCTCTGAACACCATACACCCAGTTCATTCCATTCCATGTACCTGAAGCCTGCTCCTTTCCAAGACACCATTAAGCACCACAGGGGTAAATGATAAAAATAATGGCTCACATTCATTGCATGTGTAGTAAGTGCCAAGGACTGGATGAAGCTCATGTCATGGACGAACCCATTAACCCCGTAAGTTAAGTGCTACTGCTCTCTCTCCTTTAAAGAAGTAGAACAGAGGCACAGAGCGATAAAGCAACCTGCCCAAGGTCACACAGTTAGAAAATGGCAGAGGCAGGATCCCAGCCCTGATGGCTGGCTCCACACCCATCCCCTAAATCGTTCGGCTCTGCTCCTTCAGTAGGCAAGTGTCCTTATTACCTTCCCGGCTGGGTGTGGCCACAACCTTTGACCACAACTCTGAGCCAACCCATCACTCATCACTGGCCCTCACGCCTCTCCCCAACATCAGCTCTCAGGGAACTGCATGACATGCACCTGTTCTCAGGGGGATGAGGTCCTTTGCCTGACGGCTAATTACCACCCATCACCTGCCGCAGGCCCACGGAGAGCAGCCCTGGCACGGGGCTGTGTGCCTCCACCTGAGGCAGCTCAGCTTTCAGCTTTGGGGAGCAGAGTGGTGGCACCCAAGGCTAGCTGCCAACACCCCCTCCCTGTCCCCACCCCCGCGGAGCCGCTAAAGGCCAAGGCTCCAGGCTGTTTTATCTCCTGCTCACACCCGTCTCCTCTCCCTCCTCCTCTCTATCTGGGAGTTTCCTTGTGGTTCTAATGAAAAACCCTTGTGTCACGTTGAAAAGTTGCCAGTTATTGCTGCCGGGAATAAAATCCAGTCTCTGCGGGGCGGAGACTCCCGAATTTTCGAGCTGGGAGTGAGGAGTGGCTGGTTGGAATCATCTTTCCGGTGCCAGCCGAGCAGTCTCTCAAGCATAAAGAGATGCCCCCAGGTGGGGCCCTCCCTGACAGCGGTAGGCAAACACAGACCAGGCCTGGCCAGGCTCCCCGCCCCACCTGGACTGTCTCTCGGGCCGGCCTTAGGCCCCAGCACACCTGCCAGGAGTCAGTGGGCTTCCCTCAGGCTGACTGGTTCAGGCTCTTTCCCCATCTCCCCAGAGAGCGGACAAAGCTTGGTGCCCCTTCTCCTGTGAGCTCTCAGGTCAGTGAGGGCTAAGCAGTGGCTTCCCCAAATCCTTGGAGACCTGCTCAGTCCACCTGCAGATTATTCAAAATGTGGGCTCCTCTGGATCTACCCGGAGTCCCTGAATCCAAATCCCCAGAGCCACGGTTTGGGAAACCCCATTCTGAACCCCTCCCTGCCTGGACTGTCCTGCTCAAAACCATGGGACCTAAGCCACTTGACCCAAGGAAAGATGCTCCCCGCACCGCGCTCCCCCCCCAACCCCCACAAACACACATGCTCTCCTAGGACTGCAAAGTCTCAGGTGCCCTGCGAAGGCCAGGTGTGACTGGCACATGAGGACAGCCAGGTGGTCTCTCCTCTTCACTGAGGATTCGAAAAACAGACCATTTAGTTGACAAAATGGAGTTTCCCTCGAGTTAACGGAGTGGGAGTGGAACCAGCTACGGGTTCAAACAGCACAAATGCTCCCAAGGAAGCCAGGCTGGAGGGGCCAAATATTTTCTTTACAGTTGATTTGATGCAGTTCTGTGGTCAATGGTGTGTGGAGGTGGGATGCCTCCTGATGGCCCGGCCCCCTCCTATTTGCGCGGCCAGCACCTCAAAGGGCACACATCATTTTTTTCCCCTATAAAGTGAATCTGGGCATTTTATAGCTGAAAAGGGAGCAATTCCATTTGAATGAATCAAGAGGCTGAAGGCAAAAGTGCATTACGTAGCTTTTACGGACATTCCTCCTGGATTGACAAGGATTGACAAGGTCCCGTGGCCACCCCCTGAAAAGCTTCAGCCACAAAACATTTCTTGACATCACTCAAGGGAGGTCTGCTGTCTTAGCTGTACTCACACAGGGCCTGTGGTGTTTCTTCACTTATCAGTTTAAGAAATGACTATGGTCTGCCTCTTGGTGTGGTGCATCCTTGTTAGCCATGACCCTGTAACGTTTCTCCTTTGTTAAATGAGAAGAAAACAGTAATATTATGGAGGGGAAACATACCTTTCAGCCACTTTGGACATTTTTAAACAATGTCTGTCAATCTGTGCATTCAAAAATGTTATCTGGGGAAAGATAGAACAGAGGTGTTAAGACCAAACTTGATTTTTTCCCCCCCTTCACCCCATGAACCCAAACCCTGTATTTCCATCAATAGCTAAACAGCTCCTCTGGCCAGCCTTTGCCAACCCTCCAGCTTTGCAGTCCAACAATCATTTGCCCTTCTGGAAATTCCCACCACACTCAGGAATCACACTCTACAATTTAGCCTATGCTAATATTCTGTACTGTGTTGTAGCCTAGGTCTCGACTCCAAAAAGTGATTGCAAACTTAAAGGCAGTGGTATACATCCTACAAAGCTTAGCAACACTTTACAGGCACTGTAAATATCTGGTTGGACTAATTTCCAGTGATTTCCCTCTGCACACTCTACACACCTACATCACACCCACCATTATGCTTGGTGTACTCGACTAGATCATGAAATAGCTATTTCACATACATCTGTTTCCTCTTCCCCACCCCAAATAAACTTGTCAAGGGCAGGCACCTTTGGGTTTCCCCCAAGAAGCCAGTAAAACATAATGTAAAGATCCTAAAGTTACTTTATTGCCAGTGAATCCTAGAAAGGAGTAATGTAATTAGCCATTGTCTGCTGACCTGGGTTGACCAGTTAGCTTCTCATCATCAAGGAAGACAACACTGAACCAAATAATGCTGAATTGGCACTGAGAGTGGGGCTTTCTTTATTTGTAAACTTGCCTTTTGCATCACAGCAATAAAGTCGGTGGTTCTGAGCTGGCTTACTCTGTAAGTGCATTACAATTTTAAGGACTCCATGATATCCGTCCCTCCCCCCTTCAGCCCCCACAGCATTCTGTGGGAACCCCACCTACAGCAGTCACCCCAAGGCATTGGGATAACTCCTCTATGTCCTTCTCTAGTAACTGCTGGGGAAACTCGGTGGAGACTTTTTCCTCTCAAGCTTCCATGGGTTGTTCGCACACAGCAATCAGAGGTTCAAGTCATCCACAGCTGGGTTCCACTGTGGTTTCCAGGAACTCAAAGCTCACTCAGGCTTCAGAGGTGAACATTCAAAGAGTTTTCAAACTGGCCACGTCTCCTCCTGGGAGTGCAGTAGTCAATTCATTCACCTGTTTCCGGATGTCCTCTTTTGTAGTTTTCCTGATTGGCTGACTGGGTATGTGCACGGGGCTTTGCGACTGGGACTCTTCAGTCACGCCATACACTGACTAGAGAAGAAGCAAGAAGATAGAATCATGCACCCTCAGAGTTGCAGGGCGCCTTAGGGGCAGGCACTGCAAGAGCTCTTTTGATGCTTCCAATCCCCTCGGTGACATCCTGACAATAAGTGATCAGCCTTTGTGCAAATTTCTACAGTGAGGAGACCTCTTCCTCTTGAGGCAGCTTGTCCCATCTTTGGGCTACCACTGTTAGAAGATCTTCCCTCTCACTAAGCTGCAACAGTCTCTTGAATATCAGCGTGTCTCCAAATATGGTCCTAGACCATCCGCAAAGAATCATCTGTGGGTACTCGGTAAAGATGCACATTGCTGAGCCCCACCCCGACCTACTGAATCAGTCTTTGTGGGTGGGGTTTGGGAACCTGCACTTTTATCAAATGGCCCAGGTGATTCTGAAGCACAAGAAAGTTCAAGAACAACTGTTGAAAGTTATGCACGAAAGATCCTCTCTAGATTTTCTCTTCCCCAGCAGATGACAATGCCCATCTGGTACAAATTTGAGATGGCAGGGTTTCAGATTCTTTCCTTTTCAGCCAAACAGCTTTCTGGCCTCAGTTTCTCCTCATGCTATGGCTGCTTATTAAGCAGTTCCCTTGTGCTGGAGACAGACAAAAGACAATCTTTGCTTTGGGAATGAAATGAAACCCCAAAGGCTATGCAATGTATAGCTGAAATCTATAAAATCAAGAGGGGCTCAGACAGAGAGGATGTGAGCACCATGAAATTCTGGAATATTAGAATTAGGTGGCCCTTAAAGATTAACTGAGGATGCTTTAAGACTAGCATCATAAAGTCTAATACCTACAAGGGCATAACTTTTTCAGTAAAGAATAAAATATGTAAGTAGATTCAAGAAGTTGATATATATATCATGTCGTGTGTGTGTGTGTGTTTGAGAAAATGAGAGCATTGGTCATTACAAGAAATAGGAATGTCTGGGGGCACATCTCTAACCTTTTGAAATTAATATTATGGGGGACAGACTTGTTCTCCCACAATATGGTCCTTGGTGTCGTGGTAAGGTTGGGATATACCAGTTGTGGGGCAGGCTGAGTGTGGCACCCTTGAGTATGTCATGGCCACTGTCCCTTCCAGGAGAGTGAAACACAAATAATGACGGTTGGCACATTCATAGTTGGGTACGATGGTGATGTGAATTTGGATGATCTAGCTACATAAAAGACTTTCAAAGTACTAAGCTCACCTTCACCCATGGGACTTGGATACTTTTTGTTCCTTTAGTTTCTTTTCCTCCTGGGAGCCAATTGCTACTTCCCCTGCACACCTCAGCACACTTGAGCCTGCTTTGGAAGCCCTCAGGAAGCCCCCCGTCTGGTGTCCCCTCCTGGCCCCTTGGTGCCATCCAGCACTTCCCTGATACAGCCCTCCTGACTGCCTGGGGCTTCGCCTCCCCCCACCCCAGTTGTGGCTTTGTGACGACTCGTCACTGTATTTCAGCAGCAAGAACGGTGCCAAGTACACTCCACAATATTTGTAGAATGAATGAATGAAATTGTTTCAAAGGACAAAACGGGGTAGAATTAACAAATAGCAAACAACTGTTTGAACAGTACCAGAAACAGAAAGGCTATTTGCGTCAAGAATTTTTAATTCAGCTAAACTAGCGAACCTTTTTAACCTTTTGTGGGTTCTTCAGACGCCGGCATTTTCTGATATCCATTTCTGTTGTATTCACACACCCTGGCTGAGAAAAAAAAAATCATTATATAAATTACTAAGTTATACCTTCCAGTGTGACCCAAGCGACACTATCAGACCCAGTCTTTGTCTTTCCTATTACAGATATTACATGATTATCTCCACTTGGCCATTTACAATTCCTTTTATGAAGATGTTTTGTCTTCAGTATGTGTTCCTGCACAGAGTCCCCATATGAAATATCAAAGCCTACCTCCCACTATCTAGGGGTGACATGTAGAGGGTAGAGTGTATAGTTTATAAGAGTAAACTTCTTCTTTTTTTTTTTTTAAAGATTTTTATTTATTTGACAGAGAGAGACACAGCGAGAGAGTGAGCACAAGTGGGAGGAGGAACGGAGGGAGGAGCAGGCTCCCCACTGAGCAAAGAGCCCTATGCGGGACTTGATCCCAGGACCCTGGGATCATGACTCGAGCCAAAGGCAGACGCTTAACCGACTGAGCCACCCAGGCGCCCCAAGAGTAAACTTCTTATTCAGAGTGGCCAGATAGTTTCAGCCACAGCCTTTGTTACTACACGTTATCTGACCATCTACCAACAATCCAATATCACAACGGGGAATTACTTTTTGGGTTTTGCTTTTAACCAGCTTTTAGGAAGGGCTGACATAGTTTCCTCATTCTAGTTCCAATTCATGAGGAGAATGCAAGATTTGTTTTAATCATAGGAAATTAAAAATACTCATTACTTCTAACCTCATTATGCATGGATTTTGTATTTGTGAATTCACCTACGAACTAAACTTTATTCATAACCCCCAAGTCCCTATTTGTGGTGCATTTGTGATCATTTGTGGACACGGGCAAAGCAGCAAAAATCATGAGCGGCCCGATGTGGTGTTCCTAGGGAGGCTGACTAAGCTGAGGCTCGGCCTTCTTGTTTCATCTCTTACTGTAAACGAATGTCCTTTTGACGGTCTATTTAGGCCCACCTTTTCCACAGTTCTGTGCTTTTTGTTGATTTTGCTGTTTAACATGGCCCCCGAGCATAGTATGATGTGCCGTCTAGCGTTCCTATGTGCAAGAGGGCTGTGGGGTGTGTGACAGAGAACACAAGTGTGTCAGGCAGAGAACACTGGTGGCCCTGAATTCCGTATTCATAAACCAAGAACATACTTTAAATAAAATGTCTTTAAACAGAAACAGGCTTTAGACATGGTTACCTATTGATTAGTTGAAAAGATTGTGACCAGAGGCTCACGGAAACCTAACCCTGTATGTCTCCCTGGATAATGACTCAGCATTGGCTAATTCAGGGAGCATGGCTACTTTGCAGAACATAACTACCATGAATACTGACAGTGGGCCGCATCTGAGGAAGATTATTCTACAATTTAGAGTTGAGTGACAGTAGAAATGGAAACTGCTTATTGAAAGTGAAGGGATGGAGAAACATCTATCATGCAAATGGATATCAAAAGAAAGCCGGATTTAGCTATACCCATATCAGACAACTAGACTTAAAACCAAAGACAAACGAGAAGTGAAGAAGGGCTCTGTATCATAATAAAGGGGACAATCCAACAAGAAGTTCTAACAACTGTAAATATTTATGCACCCAATTTGGGAACACCCAAAATATACTTAAAAAAAACCCCAGAAACTGCTTATTTTGGGGCTGTAAACTTCTGGGGCCCAGATGTCCCAGGGGGACTTCCCACGGTTCTCCTTTTCCAAGTCCATATTTTCATGGATGAATAATTCTTAAAAGCTGGAACTGACATACATTCCAGACAATCTACCGAGATTATATTGACTGAATGGCAAAACCAATTTCACAAAATTTAGCAATGCTCTTTAATTTTAAGAATGAGATACCTGGTGGCTAAAGACAGTCTTTTCTTTCAAGTGAAGGAAGAGGGAAACAAAACAAAACAAAACAAAAACATAGAGAAACAAGCAGAGCTTTCTCACCACTGGCCTGTGCACATCCCAAAAGGCCCGTTCTTGACTATCCAAAATTTTCCTTTCCGTCTTGTCCTTTTTCCGATCTATCCTAAAAAAGCAAAGAAAGGAGATCAGAGCCTCCTGTTTCTAGGAGCTTAGTGCACACAGGGCTATTGGCATCTGTGTGGTCCCTGCTCTTTGCAGAGCTGTAACATAGGGGCGGACCATTCTCTCAAGAGAACCTCAAGAAGTCCACACGTGGGAGGAGTACTTGTTTTAGGCTGGACTACAAATCATCATAGATGTGGACTGAACATTGTGGGCCTAAGGAGAGAACCAGAATCCAACTGTTCATGTGGATGATTAAGATTGATATTATTCAGAACTGAATTATCCATGGACATGCCCCCCATCAAAGTGAATACTGTGTATTCAAATTATAGGAAAGAATATAACCATGGGCTTGCAGTGTTTCATCCTCAAATTTGAGAGTTTGCTTTAGATTCAGTTAATAGAAATGCCTTCAAAATACTGCAATTGCATGTTTTAAAAGTCACGTAAAGCATCTAGCTTTCTAAAAGCAGAGTAATAGCCCTAGCATGTGACAAGATCCAGAAGGCAAACATCACTGGTCTCAGCTGGGGGAGGTACAAATTGCAGGAGGTAAATTACAGGTGACTAAGACAGATTCTTTATGTTCTGATCAGTAAATAGATAAGAGGTTTTTTTTTTTTTTTTTTTTTTTTTTTTAAGGCCTGTATTACTTCATATTACCTCTCTAAGTAAAAAGTAACAGATTAATTGTTGTGTAATTTCTGGTTCTTGGCTCTCTTGGGAGCACTTCAGTTTACTGGCCTGAAATAAACCATAATCACCCTCTGATTTTTGTGATAATTACTGTGTATTTCAACGGCCCACAATTATAATGTAATCACGAACTTAATCAAAAAAGTTAATCGAGAAATACCATACATGTAGAAAGTGACAATTTCCCCTCCTTTTTCAACATGCAATGCTGGGTGATCCTCAAAGTGCAAATTAGCTCTCCTCTTTGCTTCACAGTGGCTTCTGAGTACACAGGCTCGGTTCTGCCGTCTCCTCCCCCCTCAACCCCCCTCCCACTTTCTCTTTCCTCAGGGGCCACGGCTCCTCCAGCTCAGCACAGAATCCTGTGCCCAGTGCCCACCTCCCTCCTGGCGGCCGGCAGCACCAGGTATGGTCTGCAGGCGTGTGGAATCGTTGCAGAGGGGAAAGACAGAGACTGCAGAGGGAGGGGGAGAGCCATGGCACCATGCTGGCCACCGGACCCAAAGTCCTTGGGTCATTTCCAACTATGACTACACCTGTGATCGATGAGCCAGCCCGGGGTGATGGGCTACAATGCTGCCCCCAGAGTGCGGAGGGGCGCTGCTCAGGGACAAGCAGCGTTCAGAGAAGAGGTGCTCACCTTTGCCTAGCTCAGTGTCCCTTTCTCATCTCCTCCTCTGTCCCATTTCTTCTGTTAACACTCCCGGCTAGATCAGAGATTGTTGTTGGAGAGGGCAAGAGAGAACCCAACCTGAGCAAGTTCAATTTCTAGAATTGCAAGGACCTGGTTGACAACTATGCTTATGGGCGGGAGGCCATGTATTGGCCACTTCTTATGTTTCCTTAGAGAGGTAGGAATTTCCACTGTAGTCCCTGGGAGGGAAAAGTATGGGGAAACACTCCAGCTAGTCTTTCATCCCCTGTACTCTGGGGGAGAAAGAGGGCCTTCACTTTGTTGGTGGATCTGAAAGAAGAAATTGAGAAAGCTCAGGTCGGTCCTTTCTGGGCCCTGTGTGGGTCAGCCTGTTCTCAGGATGCCTGTCCTCTGCATGCAGTGAACTTACAGGGGTCAACTCTGCCCTGGGGTGGGGGGTTCTGCAGATATCTAGCTCTGTTCAGCATGGGCAAGTTGAATTCCAGGGTAAAGATCTGTGGTCACAGATCCAAAGTCACGCCCTAGAACCTGGCTTTTATCAGTAATAATCTTAAGACACTGGACTCCAACATCTGACTTCTGCGCCTTATTTTTGATGTGCTCAACTCCTCCCCTGGGGGGGAAGGGAGAGGAGCTGGCCTCCCTAAACTCCAACATGTTTTCCTATGAAGAGAGAATCTCCAGAAAAGTGGGTCTGATGTTTTTCAGCCCCTGAGCACAGAAGAATACTTGGAAATCTCTTTAGGAAATAGGAACATCTTCTAACCAGATTTCTACATTGGAAAGCAAGCCCATTGCCTGCTAGAACACATGCTTTTGAAGTTATTTCAGAGTGCCATTGATTTCAAAGATGAAACTTATCCATCTCGACCTTGATTTCTACTCTGCTGCTCTCATGCAAGACGACAGCATTTGACTGGCCATGGCTGGCCGGCCGTGGAAGGAAACCACTCTCACGCCACCTCCACATTCCAGAGAGTCTTTCTCTCTTTTCCAGGGTCTCTGTCAAGTTCACCTACTTCACTTGTGCTTCTGCTTGCATAAAGATGAATTCCCACTTCCTTGCAAAGGCCCTCTGGAGTCTTGCTAAGTTTTCCTAATGAGAAATGAAAATCAACGAGAAGGCATTAATCTTTGTAAGTTTGCACATCGATACCTATGCTTATTACAAGGCAGTCATCTATTTTGGTTACTCTCCATAGAATAGCAGCGCCCCACTTTAAATCCACTGGATGTGAACCCAATGTGATTTTGCACCAGACCCTGCTGTACAGAGTAGAACTATTAATATTCATTTACACACCCATTAAATCTGCAATCTCCGTGGTTCACCTGATTCCTCTTCTCTTATGTGTTTTATATGAACTTGTCGTCACCGTCACTGAAGATAGGGAAAAGGGTTTGTGGCTATTCATGCAGGATTTGGGGAAGGGATGAAGGGGCTCTGTGCAGCCTACTGGACATCTCCAAGAGCAAAGGCAAGAAGGGATTTCTCAAGACTCATCTTCTAGCAAGCAGGGGCCGGGAAAGGCATCAGGAAAGGAAAACACTGATGACCTGGCATTCATGCCTTTGAAAGTTTAGATTCAAAAGAGGGAGAAAAGGGAATGTCTATATTTGCGAGGTTCATGAAAGGAAAACCCAAAAACAGAAAGAAAGAAAAGGCATCCAGGGTTGCCTTAGAGGAAGAGGGGAGAAGCTTTTTCTCTAAGCCTGTAGTCTTACCTGATGGCACAATAGGACAGTGGTTGGGGGGGGGGTGTTTGACAGGTCTCCTAATGATCCACCTAATTCTGATGGAATGCAAGGACAGAGCCCACATTATGCTATGTATTTTCATAGAGCTCATGCCAACACTAATTGATTACCCTCATTAGTGGGTTATTAATATGAAAGGAGCTTCAGTTGAAGATCAACACACGTAAACTAAACTCAGTTATTACCAAGGCTCAGTGTACAAATACCTAAAAAAAAAACCTGTTCCTTTGATTCTTCCACTGTTCATAGGAAGCAAAGCTGGTGATACCTACACATCAGTCCATTCAGGAGCAGTTATATAAATTATGAAGAGTCATACCATGGAATACTAGGCAACAATCAAAATCAATAATGTAGATTATTGTTACTGACATGGAAAGATTCTCAATATACTTACAGCTAATGATTGGGGAAAGAAGCAGCTTATAGGATAATGTTCAGGGTATGATTCAAGTTTTTTTTTTTTTGTAAAGGAAAAAATATATGTACAGAAGAAAGATTAGGGGAGAAGGATTATAGATTCTTTCCCCTCCTTTCTTTGCTATTGAATTTTTGGTTTTACAAAGAGAATGTGTCATCAGAAAAAAATTAATAACATTACTGAATTTTGAAAACAAAATGCTTTTAAAATTTTCTAACCCACTTTTAGGCAGAACTTCAGCCTGAAAGAACATCTTAATGCCATATTCTTTACAAATACCAGAACAGAATATTATACAGCAAGAGAGGAGAAAACTAAATAAAATATATCGGGAGTTGATGCTATCTTGTTTCTGTGTCGGACCTTTTCTATGACATGGAAAATCTGGGGAAGAGAGACACAGGGGGGCTGAACCACATGCTTCTGCAGGCTAGGTCTTTTTGATAGGTCATGTTAGGGAAGGGATGCAGCACCTCGTACTGGGTGCACAGAAGTAGGAGAGCAGATTCTGAATGAGGGGTGATGGCTGGCACAGGAGGGCTGATGGGGACAGGAACTGGGTGCGCAGGATGCTCAGATCCACAGAACAGCCATGCTAGGGTTTGCTTGGGAAGATCATAATGTTCCAACATATTTACTTGTAATGGCTCCCATTGATAAGCACACTTTGTCCAGGTCCTTAGGCCCTGGGTCAACTGAACCATGTCCTCCAGGACTGTTTCCCCACTGGCTTATGCACAGGTCCCCAAGAGCGACAAAGCCTGGTGCAGTGGGCCTCACACTTATTGTGGGAAACTGAGGCAGCGTGCGAGGGACGTTTGGAAGGAAGGAGCTGGAAGTCCTGTTAGTGCTGGATTACGGGGGAAGGACTCCTCACTGCTCCAGGGCTGCCCCTCCCCCTCGCTGCCAGCCCGTCAGTCATTTCATGGATCAGCAGCTGCCGTACCTTCTGGAGGGTATGTGAAAATCTGGTCCATTTCCCAGATTCTCTGTGACCCATATAAAGTTTGGTTTGGGGAAAAGGTGGTGCAGTGGGAGAACTGGGAATGTCAATACTTCATCTGACACATATCTTATCTTCTGGATTAGATTTGGTCCTTAGATTCTACTGCCAAGAAAGGCAGAGTTGGGTTTAAAGATGCAATTAAAAATTATCATATAGTCTCTGAAAAACAAACAGGGTTCTAGAGGGGAGGGGGGTGGGAGGATGGGTTAGCCTGGTGATGGGTATTGAGGAGGGCACATTCTGCATGGAGCACTGGGTGTTATGCACAAACAATGAATCATGGAACACTACATCTAAAACTAATGGCGTAATGTATGGGGATTAACATAAGAATAAAAAAAATAAAATAAAAATTATCATATAGTATGTTTTAAAAATTCTCATATTACCCTCCCCTTTTTTTTCTTTTGGTGTACAGCTGTGTGCATTTTAACACATGTATAGATTAGATCTGGAACGACCACCACAATCAGGATACAGAATAGTTCCATCATCCCCAAAAAACTCCCTGTGCTATCTCTGTATAACCACATCATACCCCCACCTGTAACTCCAAGCAACCAGTGATCTGTTCTCTCTCATGATAGTTTTGTATTTACGAGAATGTCATATAAATGGAGTCACACAGTTTGAAATCTTTTGAGACTGGCTTCTTTCATTCCACGTAATGTCTGGAATACTCATCCAAGTGGTTGTGTGGATCAATAGTTTACTCCTTTTCACCACAGAGGAATATTCCCCTGAATGGACATACCAATGTTTATTTCACCATTTACCTCCTAAAGCACCTTCGGGTTGTTTTCAGCTTTTGCTTATCACAAACAGAGCTGCTACACCCAGGTTTGTGTGTGAACAGAAGTTCTGATTTCTCTGGGTATGTATGTAGGAGTGGGACTGCTCAGTTATATGGGAAGTGTATGCTTAACTTCGTAAGAAACTGCCAAACCATTTTCCAGAGTGGCTGTGCCATTCTGCATTCCCACTTGGGATTCCCAGGACTTTTTATTTTGGCCAATCTAACAGATCTGTAGGGGCATCTCACCCTGGATTTAATCTTTATTTCCCTAATGGCTGCGGATGTTGAACCTCTCTTAATGTGTTTATTTGTCCTCCCTAATGTCCTCTTCGGTGAAGTGTCTGTTCAAGTCCTTTGCCCATTTTTGAGCTGTTTGTTTCTTATTGCTGAGTTTTAAGAGCTCCTTATATAAAGATGCAATTTTATTGGATGGTAAGAAGAGGTAAGAACAAAGGAGGGGAGATAAAAAGGACTTCCTTTCCCCTGTCTGAAAGGGACTAGGGAGAGAAAAAAGGAACCACAGAAGCGGAAACAGAGCTGCAGATATGGTTTTACTCTCCTCCCACACCTAAACTGAAAAATAACCATACTTACTGCTTCATAATCTGCCAATTCCAGCCTTGCTTTATTCTGCATTGTCCTCTTACAGAGATAGATGGCTGAGGGAAGAAGAGAAATTACATGTGCAAAACCTGCAGTGTGGTGGTGTTACAAATCCATCCGTCCATCTGTCCATCTGCTCATCCAGCCAGCCACCCAGCCAGCCCTCCCTGTGTGCCCGGTGCTGCGCTGTGCAGAATTTGCTTCTGTGTGGAAGCCATGACACCTAACCTCCAGGAATCTTCCTACAGCTCAGGATCAGATGAGGACTCCATCTTCCAAGTCTTGACCATTCCCTTTCATCCTCCTCACTCTGTTTCACCCCAAGCATCCCTCACCAGGGTCATCTTTTACAAATATGATCATGTTACCTCCTCCACTCCCTGCACTGCTTCCTCAGTGACCTCAGAAGAACCATCGGGCTCCTTAGGGTGGCAGGCTTGGTTCTTTAAGATCCAGTCTGCTTATCTTGTCAACCTCTTCCTTCCCTGCCTCACTTTCAGTTCCACTCTTCTGCCCATGTGTTCTCTGCTAGGAAAGGCCTTTCCACTTCCCTCTTTTTTCCCTCTCTCTGGCAACCTCCTACTAATCTTGGAAGACCTAGCTCTGTGTTCTGGATAGCATCTACCTACCCTCACCCATGAAACCTAATTCCAGTGCACGGTAATCATGGGTTTACTAGACTGTCCCGGCTCTAGGCTGAGGGCTCTTCAAGGGCAGAGGCTGTGTCCTACTCAGCTTGAATCCCTACACCTAGCACCAGCGCGGCCTGCCAGGTGGAGTGCATGAACAGTGAAAAAGGAGGACAATTTGGGTCTCTCTTTCCAAGCTAAGGAAGGGTTCTTGGCCCTCAGTTGCCAGAGGATTCTTTCTGAAACCTGCCTTCATCACTTCCTCTCCCTACTTCTGCTTCTTCAGTATCTCCCTCCTTCTCCAGTGCCAAGTAGAATGACCCAGGGAAGACAATAGATGAGCGGTATGAATGACATTTAGGATGACCAGAAGAGAGGGTCAGAGAGGACCTGTGGTTGACCTGTGGTTCGACAACTTAGTTATACTAGGAGATCTAGTCAACTAACTCCTTGCTGGATCAACCAATCTCCTCCATGCAGTTTGAAAAATGTGCTCATGGCAGCTTACAATATGCTAGAATCCTGTGGCTGGCAGCCTGCTCTGGTATGTTCATGCTTCTGCTCACGCCAGTGGAGTTGTATGTGAGATTCAGTCAGTTGTGTTTGTTCTCAAATCTGTTTATGTCAGGCATACCTGTTATTTTAATAATGTAAGTTCCCTAAATATTACATTTCACTGATGAAATTAATGTGGAAAGAGAGAGTTGTTGTTTCTATGAAGACCCAGGTGGGGTGTTCAGAACAACTTGATAAAGAAGAGTTGGCTAAGACAATTGCTCATGAGTTTGGTAGAGGTGAAATAACTGAAAAAATGGGGAAAAATAATAAAAATCTGAAAGGGGTCAACATACAGGTTGTTTCAAAAGTGTTTTTAAGTTCTTGATGCACTTTAAAGATGCCCAACCTGGACAGTTTATCTTGAGTGTGTAGCTAAGAAAGGAATTCATATCTTTGGGGTCCATAATCGAAGAGAGTCTTTGATCCTATCTCAAAAAGCTGTCAAATGATTGTTCCTTTGTATAGCTTATGTTGATACGAAGTGATTCAGTATGAATGTATCTCCTCTTCATAATCCTCCACTTACCAGCTTTTCCAGAGAACCAGGCACCCATAGCTCTCCATAACGTCTGAAAGGGGCATCTGCTCTATTACAAGGTATCTCCTTTATTCCCTTGGACCACCGTTTAGGCAGCCTGTGGAATTGGGGGCTACTAAAGAGGAAGCCTGTCTACCAGCCCCACCACGCTGGTCTCGTTGACCCAGGGGCAGAGCTGCTCAGTGGAGGTGAAAGCTGCTTTGACAATGCTGTCCCAAGCAGTGTTTTGTACTGGATAAATGTAAGATGCAGGGAAGTCCAACCCAGGTTGGGCTATGGGCTTTATTTAAGCAGAATCATCCTGAGAAATTTCTAACCCATCTGGGTCAGAATGGGCCAGCTGGGTTATAAAGTAAAATACCCTGCACGGAATGCAAAGCTGGCACCATTCCTGATGACCATGAGCTACTTGGTCACATGCTTTCCGCTTGCTTTCTGTGTGGCTAATGTCACATGTTAGGGAGTCTGTTCACCACAACTAGGGAGGTAGGATGGAGCTGTTGAGTCGACCTTTTCTTGGTATAGAACTCAGGGCTTGTCTGTGCTACCATAGCGCCTTCAACAGTGCTTTTGCTCCAACGCCTAACCCATCAGATGACCATTGGCAATGACAGCCAGTCCTATCACAGGGCATCTGGGGGACTTGCTGTAAGCTCAGATGTGGGTTTTTCTTGGATAGTTAATCTCTCACTGTTAAATCTTTGTCTCCTCACCCTCACACTTGGCAATCTGACCTCCTGGCATCTCACTTGGATGACCCACTGCCATCAGGGTCACCACATCTCACCGTGATACAAATAGAAACCATTCGAAATTTCATGAAGTGAATAGCTTCATATAATACACATGCAATTAAACAATAAGAAAATATTGACCTCGTCCTATTTCAGTGTACTTAAGGGACTGACTCCCTTCTCAAACTTTGTCTTCATGAGTGACATCATTTACCTCAATCTCTTAAACCAGGGAACCTGTATAACATGTGTTTCTCTGTGTTCCTCATACCCTCAAATTACTTTCTGGTACAATGGGATTTTAGCACCGGAAGTAACCTTGGTGACCAGCAAGCACAGGCCCCTCATTGCCAGATGGGAAAACCAAAGGCCCAGAGAGGTGAAGTGATTTACCCACAGGCCGGTGAGTGGCAGAGGTGGAATTAACTTTTCCCATAATGACATTCACTGGTCATTCATTTGTTCATTCATTCACCCACTTAAACATTTATTGAGTGCCTCTTATGTGCATGTTGAGACATCATAACAGCCGCTACACCTGTATGAAGCTCACTGAATGCCAGGCGCCATTCTGAAGACTTCCCAAATGTTCACTTACTCAATCCCCATAATGACTCTATGAGGTGGGTTCTGTGATTATCCTCATTTTACAGATGAGGGAACCTTTTCAGGTCATTCCGCATTGCTGAGATTCCCTAAAGCTGCTGCATCCATTCTAAATGTCTCTCCGTGACTCTGATGGCTTTTGGATAAACCTGCCCCTCCCAAATGATTCAACCTCCCCCCCGTCATTCTTCATCAACATGAAACCTCTGAATACGCAGATCAGACTCCTCACCACCCTCTTCCTCCCCATCACACTGCCTGCCCCCCAGCCTGGAATGCTTAGACGGTAAGACTGGGATTTATTCAAATCTGTGCCCTAGCAACTGACACAAAGCAGGTGATCAGTAAAGGTTTGTTGGATGAAAGTTTTTGGTTCTTCATCAGTCCAAGTCATACCTATTCTGAGTTCTTAGCTTTGCTTTCACATCCTCTCTGCAAGAGGGCCACCACAGAACTAATACTGTCAAATTTAACAGTAATAATACTAACCACCGCCATGGTTTCCACTGAATCCTTACTGTGGATCACACACCAAATCTTACAGACATTGCATTTCATTGTAACAAAACAACACTAGGAAACAAGTACTATTATTATTATTCTAATTTGCACATGAAGGTTTTGAGGCACAGAGAAGTTAAATAACTTGCCAAGATCACACAGCTAGTGGAGCCAGTTGATCTTGAGCCACTGTGCTAAATTCTCTCTTGGTAAATACTTTGATTTTCTGATTGAACTGCTTTGGAAATGCTGGTGAGTACTTTTGCATCCCGTACCTTGCCTTCTCCATCTGATCTGCTGAAGTCGAGGCACGGGAATTCGAAATAATTTTGTTTTAATGAGAACCTGATATAAATTGTTATTTCTATCCTTGTTCATGTGCACATGAAATCATGATGTGGAGAAAGGGAAACCTAATGCCCTGGTGTATGCAGTGCCTGATAGCCGAAGCTTTATGGGTTCATATTCAAGTCGGTATTTTTATCTTACTAAGGTCTAGTTATCTGGTCCTGCCATCCTCCCCCTGCCCCCTGCCCCTTCACTGCCTGTAAGAATATTGGTTTTTACATTCACAAGGGCACATGGCTGCTACCTGGATCTGAGCTACAATTACTCAAATTTCCAGTTGGGCTTTCGTGAGCAGTGTTTCAGCCCCAGAAGAATTTGTTTTGTGAATAGCCAAATGTAGCTCTGATTTTGAGTTGGAAGCCATGCTTATCCACTTATCATATCACTTAGAGCACAGCCCAGTTCCAGAGGGACCCACCATGGTGCCAGCAGACAGCCACAGAGACCGTCAGAAGGCCCTTCCCCCTGCATAAGGACCGTCCTTCAGACCTGAAAACAGAAGAACTGTAGCCTTAGCAGGCAATGACTTGTCTGCACTCCACCCTCGGCATTGCTCACACCTGCTGGCGTTGGGAGGGAGCCAGTCTACTTCATTGCCAGGTCTCCTGGACAGGCTTCCCTGAACACTACCCAGCTGCACATCTCCCTCCATTCTCTGTAGCTGCCTCTGCCTTCCTGAGCAAGCAATCCTGCAAAGAACCTAGGGAGAAGCTGTGGGTCTCACCAAGTGCCCCAGTCCCAAGGACAGCCACTGTGGACTTAGCAGCCAAGTCAGTGACAAGAACGCTGTGCAAAGGGACAGACCATGAAGGAAGCATGGGCCTGGAAGGCACTCAGATCTGAGTTCCAATCCTGATGCTTCTACTGAGAGTCTGTTAATCACATTTAATAAAGAACCAGAACTGTCAGCCACTATTTACTAACGCCTCAGCTGTGCACGGTGCACCAGGGAACACGAGAGTGAACAGGTAAGACCAGTCCCTGCCTTCCTGGAGCTAATGATCTGCATCCAGATAAATAGAATGCAAGGGGGAAGTGTGAGGATGTGGCCTCTCTGAGCCTCAGGTTCTTTATCCAGAGTAGGGGGACAATATAACTTCTTTAGAGGATTGGCACGTGGAAATATTAACCAGTCTCATGGAGAGTAATATGGCCAGAATCTAACAGATCCCTGCCTGGACAGAGCTAACTCCCTTCTTGCCAAGCTCCAAACTTCACCCACTCTTATTTTCCTCGTCCAGGGTACCTTCTGTACATTCCTCCCTGGTCTGTCTCCCTTCCCCCCTAACTTCTAACTATCAAAAACACCCATGAATTATTACTAAGTCTTAACAAGGCTGTGAGAATAGAAAGAACTAGGGGGAGGTGGCCCCTAGATCCAGCCCTCCCTGAAACCCTGTCCCAGAAAGGACGGGTCAGCAGCCACTGTCTTGGCTCTTGGCTCCACAGAATGAGCACATTGGCCAGCTCGATAGAATTTTTCTTCCCTTCCCCCATTCCTTTCCAAAGGCTGCATCTTTCAGTGTGCTCTGCCTTTCTTCATTATGTGGAACAGGGAGCTTATTACATGTCAACGGTATGAAAAGGATTAAGCAGGACAACGACCCCTCCTCCCTGCGTGACCGTCACCCAGACACCAGGCATTTGTCTTCCACTCTCCCAGGAGTGACACTTCTTCACTGCTCACCGTAGTCAGTGTTTTCAGGCTCCCAGCAGTTCGAAGGCCAAAAGTACGGGGCCTGCAAAAGAACACAGGTGTCAGGACTCAGAGGAATGCGGGCACCTGCCCTCCTCGGCCCGGAGCGAGTGTCCACCCTCTCCAGCACCCAGTGAGGACCCCTCTCGGTGACAGGCTCTGCCCCGTCTCTTTCGTGCCGACACCACATCCCCAACTTTCTCCTGTTCTTAAGGCAGCTGAGGCTGTCGACATTTTAACCTAGGTATTGAGAAATGAAATCCAAGGTGAGCAAAATCAATGCAAAAATGAGAAACTTAGTTTATAGGGCAAACATTTCTTATCCCAAGGCCGGCACAGCTTACTGGGCACACAAGCTCCAAGTTCCTTTTATCCCTTTGAATTGTATGCCCCTAAAACTGACATGCAGAAGCCTAGCCTGCAGTGTGGCTGTATTTGGAGTAAGGAAGTAATTGAGGTTAAAAGAGGTCACAAGGGTGGGGCCCCGATCCCATAGGATTAGTGTCCTTATAAGAGGAGCCACCAGAGAGCTTGCTTTCTCTCTGTCTCTGCCATGTGAGGAGGACACAGCGAGAAGTGGCTGTCGGCAAGCCCAGGTGAGAGCTCTCACCACAAATCTAACCTGCTGGAACCTTGATCTTGGACTTCTAGCCCGTGGAACAGTGAGAAATAAATTCCTGTTGTTTAAGCCACTCAGTCTGCAGTATTTTGCTATAGTAGCCAGAGTGGACTGAGACACCCTTTGATGCTGTCTGAAAAACTCCACTCCAAACACCTTGGTGTTGACCTTGACACAGACTCTTATCCTCTGCCCCATTTCCCTCTATGACAGGATCTGTGAAAAGGAGAGGAAAATGGTGGGAGGGCTTAGGCAGAGGATAGAAACTTCACACCAGGAAGGCAGCATGACAGAGTAGAAAGATCAAGGACTTTGCCGTTGGGCTGACCCACACTCAAATCAAGGCCACCTCCCAGATTTATTAATCCTCAGAGCACCTCCGTGTTCTCATCTGTCAAATGGGTGATATTTACCTCCGAAAAGTTTGTTCTTCAGAATGAATGAGGGAATATGTGGAAACCCCCCACCCCAACAACACGGTGGCCCAAATAGAATCTTGTTTGGCTTCCCAGTGCTGGGGGGAGGTAAGGGTTCCTCCCTTAAATACCCTGTTTTGTAGGTAGTTCTAATCTGAGATCAGATGATAAGAGAAGGTTCTTCAGGAAGAGACGCTGGCAGGCCTACCTGGAAACGGTAAAAGGTGCCATCATCCTTCATGGTAAGAACGTGGTCCGAGATCGGAAAGATGTAGCCCTGGGCGGCTATAAGGCTTCCCAAGTGTATTGCTTCAACTGCACGAACAGGGCAGAAGAGAGAGAGGAGTATTTAGCAAGTTGTCAGAGTGCAGGTTTCCTTAGCTGGAATGTAAGTCAGGAGGGCAGAAAGGCAACCAGAAATCAATAGTTCTCACCCTCAGATAACTGCATGATCGATTGACTGATTGATAACCTTTGATATCAATCCACTGGGCTGGATGGGGTGGGTGTCAGTGGTTGGGAAGGGCCAACATGTGTCTGGGACTCATCTGGATCCCAGCTCTGAGAGTCTGGCTTTGGTTAACTTCCCCCAAGACTTCCAGAGGAAAGTAGCTTCAAGGTTAAGAGCAGGGGCTCTGGCACATATAGACCTGTACTGAATCAAGTGGGATGTTTCATGTAAGTGCTTAGCAGTGCCTGGTGTTCAGTAGGGGCGGGCATCTTGCTAGTTTCATCATTTTTATTCCCCAGCAATGAGCACGTAGCCTCACTGCCCAGAGAGACTCTCGACTCCCATGGCATTCCCCAATATGACAGTCCCACCAGAGAAGAGGAGAGCATTTCCCTTCTCTTACGGACACAGAGTAAAACCTCACTTTCTTAGAAAATTGGAGGAAGGACACTGCAGTGGGGAGTGGCAAAGGGAAGCCGACCTGATAGAAATATGTACATCTTTGCCACAATTAACCCATTGTTTTGTGACTTAGTATCAGCCATAAATAGATCCACGTAATCAATAATTTATATTTATTCTGAGCAGAGCTAAGGAAAAAAATAACAGATCTATATGGTTCTACCATGCATGATAATCTTTCACAAATATAAAAGTGCTCTTCTTGGTAAAAACTAATTTTTGGATATAGAAATTATTGATATGCTTAAGGAGTCTCCAGGAATTATTAATTTCATAAGCTCTGAATTTTTTAAAGCAACTTGTTTTGTCTTTACTTGCAGACTTCTCAAGAGGTTGTATATAATCCAAGTGTTTTGCTTATTTAGAATCACCTATCCTTCGGAAATAACTGGTGGAATCAGAATAAAGCTGTATCTTATTTGCTTAGTGATGACCAATGTGCATTTTAAAGTCTACATGCTTCAAGAATCATGGGTCCAGCAAAAAAAAAAAAAAGAGTTTCATCACTGGCAGCTGCTCCTTCCCCAGGGAAGAGAGCACAGCTTCCAGTAAGAAGGTGACTTTCATGTCACCAATGTAGGAGCTAGAACTCTCACTTCATCTTTCGTGGTTTTGCTTAGATATATGGCAGATGGGGAGGGAGGGATAGATGTTGGATGAGCCTGACTTCCAGGACTGTGATTTGCCTCATTTCCACCCTTCTATTCCCAGCTGGTGAACTGTTCTTAACTCCTCCTCATCCATTTCTCAGAAGCCCAAACAGTTCCCAATAACGTGATGTCCTCCCAAGGCCATCTGTGTATAAGAGAGCTTCATAGATACGATCCTTATTAGGTATTACTCACGACCTTTCAGGGAAGCCTCTCATATGAGGGCCGGAGGCCTCCTGAAGCCTATTCCCCTACCACCCGCTGGCTCAGGGCTCTCACAATACTGCTGCTGGTACTAACGATCATAATAAAGCATGTGTCAGAAATACAAGGATTATCGTAGAAAGGCAAAGGACAGAGAGCTACCGGAAGAGAAAAGACCACCATGGAGAAAGGTACTCCCTAGGCTTCGCATTATAACCAAAGAAACATTGATTTTAAATACATGGGACTAAACTGGTAGAAATGTATTTGGTCCAGGCTTTACAAGTGGACAATGGCAAGTCCAGGCTGCATGAGGAGAACACGTGGTGTAGTTAATTTGGGTTCTTTCCTTAAGAGGATTTGAATTCACAGTTTCTCCCTGTGGATTAAGAGCTTAACTAGATTTAAGAATTTTCACTAGTCGTGGAAGTGGCCATTAATCATGATGGTGAACAAGGCTAGTATCACTTCTTTTGTGGCACTCAGATTTCTGGCAACTATATTTCCTTGAACGCCATGTAAATTATATTGGTTCTTAGTCAATAGTATATTAGGAGCATCAGATTAAAATAGAGCAATTTCTGAGCTGACATAGTGACCTCCAGCAAGGAATCACAGACACCTAGAAAAGGCATTAAAAAAAAAATCTTTAGAGGGGCACCTGGATGGCTCAGATGGTTAAGCATCTGCCTTCGGCTCAGGTCATGATCCCAGCGTCCTGGGATCGAGTCCCGCATCGGGCTCCCTGCTCTTTGGGAGCCTGCTTCTCCCTCTGCCTCTCTCTTCTCTCTCTGTCTCTCATGAATAAATAAATAAAATCTTAAAAAAAAAAAAATCTTTAGAAAGCAAAGCCATTGGTAGCCATTTAATTTGGGTCAGATAGATCTAATCCCCAAGAACATAAGAATACATTAATGGATATTTATAAATATGACCTTCAGGCATTGAGGATACTCAGTTAAAACAGGAAGTATATAATAAACTCCAAAAAGTATTAACTAACACATGGATAGTAAGCTTTACTTATCTGCAATTTTTATTTTTCTGAAACTCCTCATTTTCTAATTATGCTGTGAAAATAAATTTTACTACTTATTTTCTGGTGGGAGGACAGATTTGGAAACTGTTTTATTGGCCAGAGTTTTGTTGTTGTTTTTCTGGTAAGGTTTTCCTAATTGAAATGCACAATTAAGGTCGGAAAAAAAAACCATTCTTTCACTTCTTGCAGAAGCAGAAAACAGGAGTCTTAGCAAATAATTAGACATCTTAATTGTGGATCAGGCAATCTAATTTTAAGAGCTGGCTCTAGAAGGCTGTTCCGTGATAGTTCTACAACTTATCTTTAATTGCTGTGGCTAACGAGAATTCATCTCATTTCACACGTTATTGTATTGGGCTCTTTGGCACTCTAAATAATTGCTCATTTCCTCAAAGGGTGATTCAGATTTAAAGATAGATATTCAGTCAAGAAAATAAATTAATTTTATTTGCAAATGGACTGATTCCACATCTTGGGATTCACATTTATAAGTCCAGTTCTCAGGAGAATAGGAGAATCTGGTCTGGAACTTGTTTATGGGATGTTTCTCAATACCATGGAGGATAAAGTCAGAGTCAAGTACCTGGGTCCTCGATGCAAAGGTTCTTCATAAGCCACTGCACAATGTCAGTACCTGAAATGATAAAGCAAATTGAACTGAAGACATCATGGATGAGTACCCTCTGGCAGAAGAAACATGTTTATCTAAGAAAGTCCTAATTCCAACTAGCACACGCCCAGAGAGCTGGGTAATATTGACAATTTTCCATCCTAACTAAGCATATCTAGCCATTGGGACACTTCCATAGTCACAGTCCTATTTGTTTCCAAATAAATCCACTTCCAATGACTCAGGATGATCTTGTGTCCACACTTCTAGGGAATATCTACAGGAGACTTCTTGCAAATACAGATTTTGATGACTTCCCAGAGAAAGGCTAGGTGAAGTTTTACCACACCTGGCCCCCAGGATATTTCCTGAGGTTGGAGGCCTCTTCAGCTCCCTACCCTAACTGACAAGGCCTGACCAACACAGGTGACCTTACAGGTCCCTAAAAAAAACCAAAACAACAAAAAACCCGACAAAAAACAAAACAACAAAAAACCTTTAATTTTTTCTGGCATGGGCATAGTTTAAATTAAAATGCGCCTGTTTCTGAGGAGAAACTTCTATGTGTTCACCAAAACTTCTTTCCTCTATTCCTTGGGTCACTAGATTATATCTCTAGACTCTTCTGCAATTGGGTATAGATTGAGTTCTTACGATGGAATATGGCTAGAAATGATATATCCTGCTTCTAGGCCTGGACCATAAAACTCCCACGTGACTCTGCAAACCCTTCATTCCTTATCTGCTGGCCGAATGGAGAGAACCCCAAGAACCCAGGGGAGGGCAGAGCCACAATGTGGAAGGAGCTTGGGATCCTGAACAACCATAAAAATTGATGCCCATTTTGGGCTCTGACTTGATTAAAAAATAAACTTTGTTGTGTTAAGCCCCAGAAGTTGGGATTTATTTGTTTTGATATTGAGTACTACCTTAATTAATATAAAATTGTAAGAGTCGGAAGGGACTCTTAAGTCTTATCTACTCCAACCCTAGCCAATACCGGAACTGCATCTATAATACCCCAGACAGGAGGTGCCATGATCTCCACTGGGAAAAACCCTAGTACCTGGGAATCACAGATTCCCCCCTAGACAGCCTGTCCTAGTCAAATCATCTTTGATTTCTCTGAACAGAAATTTGACCCTTTCTAAATTGCTCTCTTTGGACTTAATTTTGCCCTCTGATGATAGAGAAACAAATCCAGACCTTCTTGCTCTGGAGAGAGTCCATCCGATATACTATCAACATTCTTCTTAAGTTTTCTCCCCTCAAGGTGAAACATACCTGGGTCCCTCAGCTATTTCCTGCCATGACATGACCTAGAGCCCTTTCCCATTTTGGTCACAATTCTCTGAATATGTTTCCTTTTGTTTGCCTCCCTTTGAAGATGTTGCACCTAGAGCCAATGTGGGAGTAGAAGAGTCCAAATTTCTGGAAGGTTCTGAACTTCCGGTCTTCTCAGCCATCTCATTTGAAACCAGTGCAGATCTTCAAAGGTGGCTTTGTCACCTTGGGATGGAATGTTTGATGGAAAGCAGCCTGAAAAGGGCAACGTTTCTAGATGTCTGAATCCTGTCATGCGTGGGTCTGAGGCTTGGTGTGAGAGAGAGGGTCTGCCCATAGCTCTTCTGGAACAGATTCCCAGCTGAAAACCTGAGGAGCTAGCAGAAGTCTTTAGTGAGCATTGCCCTTTCCCCAGAAATAAAGTTTCCAGACATGTTCCAGAGGTGAGAGCAGCTCAGGCCTGTTTCTCTCTGGCTCCCTGGAGGGGGAATGAACCTTCCGCAGTAGACAACCAGGGCCCCATCCTACTATTCCTGTGCTTCCCCCAGGTCTAGCCTCCACTGACACAGCCCAGCAAGTTCCCCCCATTTCAACCTCCAAAGCAGAACTTCTAAGCTTTTCCCCACTCTTGCTCCCGGATGGCATCTTTGAGCTAAACTTCGGATCAAAAACTTTCCTATTCATTCACATTCTTTGAGCAAAAGGAGAGAATGTCTGTGTGTGGTTGTGTGTGTGTGTCCATATCCTCCAAATTATACAAGTTCAACATTTGTCCTAGGAAATGAAGAACAAAGCAGAAATCAAATAAGAACTGTAATCCCAAGTTGGGGGTGGGGGAGAGCCTCTAACCTGTTTTTTCCTCAAAAGAAAAATAGTTCTTTTTTGTGGGTTGCCTGGAAACAGATAGGTTTCCAGCATCAGCAACAGCTCTCCCCCGGGCAGGCGGATTATCTTTCTGCTGAGCTTGCTGAACCATTATTTATCACCTGCCAAGATTGATTACTCACCCTGGGACAATGACAGCCCTTCCTTTCCCCTGTTAATTACTGTCATCATTAATATCCATGTCACTAATTAGTATTCATTCACATTGAAACTCCTTTCTTGCTATCATATCCGTTCCCCCCACCACCCCACCCGAGACTTCAGCACCATTGTCTAGATTTCTACCCCCTTTTGGTTTTCTGCACTCCGTGTCTGGCCTAATTGCTCTCCCCAGTCCACCAGGCCCTGGTTTGCATTCACAGAGCTGAAGGATCACATTTAAACATTTAAGCCCCCCTCCCTCCCCCCCCCTTTTTTTTGGTCAAGAAGAGAAAGTCACAAAAACCTCTTTCCTTTTTACCTAGCAATGTGGGGACCACAGACCTGGATTTCTTGTCCCTGGTGCAGCCACCGAAACAGTCAGGGTCTTTATCTGGGGACTGGTGTGAGTGTCCTCGAGCCCCGGTGAGGGCCAAGCTGGACCCCCTGGCTGTCCTGGGTCCCTGCCCCCAGTCTGCAGCAGTAGTCACCTCCCCACTGTCCCTCACCCACCGTGGGCCTGTAGGGTGGACTTCAGCGAGCACAACAATGCCTCGTTCTCTCGGGTGTGGGGTGTTTTAGCTTCCTCGGACTAACCCAGGAGGGGCCAGCCTCCAGCCTTGTGGCAGGACGTAAATGTTGCATGTTCAGCCCCGGGGAAAAGTAAGGGAGGGAAATCTGTCATAATATTATGTCCTTTAAAAGACCTACAATTATTCCACAGCAGAATGAGGTGAGCATAGTGCAAACAACGGTCAGGAGAAAGCATTTTTCTTCTTTTTTCTCTTTCCTTTCTTCCTTTTTTCCCTCCGGCCCCCAATCATTTTTCCCCCTCTTATTCAAAAAAGAATTTGAAGCAGATTATTTTTCTATTCTCTCTCAAATGAATTGTTGCCCTTTGTTACCACTGTTGGATGCGGTTCTTATCTTAGTCAAGCTGCCCTGCCAAGGACTTAAAACCAAAAAAGAAACATTAGGAACAGATGCAGAATAGCCACCCTTTATCCCCAAAGGTTCTAAAACACTTGGCTGGAAGTTTTCTTTTTGAGGCTAATATATCCACATATATCCCAGGGATATCCATGAACTACATCAGAGGCACCCGAAACTCTTCTCCACAACATGCGTGGTGTGTTAGTACATTTAAGTAGACATTTCTATGCAGATATGCTTTCAGTTTCTATATGTGTTGTACATACGTATTTCAGTTATGTCTTTTACATATAAGGATGTGTATTGGAAGGGTGTTTGGACACAACTCAAACGTTCTCAAGTAGGGGATTGAATAATTAATTATGGCTCATCCATACAATACATATTTATTGAACACCTACTGTATTGAATGAAAAAGTAGAACAGGAACAGTGTGTATTGTAAGATGACATTTAAAAAAATTTTTTTAAATGACATTTTTACAATAGAAAATACATATTTACATTTGTATCCTATTATTTACGTATGTATAGATATATACAGGTACTAAGAAGAAAAGTTCTGGAAGGGTATTTAAACTGTTTAGGTGATCTTGGAGAGAGGGGAGGGTCAAATCACAGGAAATTTCTATTCTTTACATGTCCTTATTATTTGGAGCTCAAGAACTTTAATATATTGCTTACGCACTGAGAAAAAGACTTTTCACTGTCAAGAGCAGAGAGGGACGTGCTGGCCTCTGAGACTGCTGTGGGTAGGCTGTGGGGAATCAGGTTGCAGACGTAAAGCGGAGAGGGTGGGGGGGACTCTGAGCTGCTGCCCCTGGGCCCTGGGCATGTCCTGCTCCCCTGGGAAAGGGCGAGGAGTAAAGAGTGGGAGGCTCACTCCTAAGCCTCAAGTTGTCACTCTCTGTGGCCACTGGGCCAGCTAAAGGGGCTGCTCACTGCAGTCCTGGACTAAGGGTGACCATCTGCACTCTGCACCCCTCAATATAAACTGGATTTGAGTAAGCTGGCAAGATCTTCCAATATTTTAGGGAGTTCTCTTTCTGGTTTGGGGGAGATCCTTACTATAAAAAGGTTCTATACTGAGCTTTGTGCTCAGGTGTTTTAAGCATCCCCAAAGATTAAGGGATACCTGGAACTTCCTCCCAAATAAGTCAGAACCTAAGGGGATCCTACTCTGAAACACTTGCCCCATTCTCCCCAAAGTATTGTAACAACTGGAGCCCAAACTGATTGTGCAAACTTGAGAAAAGACTGGTTCCAGGCACTTGCAAATTTCAAGTCATGTGAAACTTGGTAGCTTATAAATCATAGTCCTGATAATTGAAGCAATTGATAATTTACTTATCAATCCTCACCATTGGGGAAAGACACCTTCACTTGAGTAAACTCTTTCTGGAGCCCAACAAAAGATAAGATTGTTCCTGCTGTGAGTGACCTCCTGGTACTCCTCAGTCAAGGTTATGATTCAGTCCACCCCGGGGTTCTCACATACCTGCCAAGGTCTCTGCTGCACCCGTGAGTGAAGAGGACAGCTTTGTGCCACCTGATCACGTAGGTGCCACGTGCAGGGCAACACTCATGAAGGAGGGAGACATTGCCCAGGGCCCCTTGTGTACCAGGCCAGAGCCAGGCATGTGACACTATAGTCACATAGCATCGTGACAATAATTGTGCAAAATATGATATCTAGCCTACCCATTTCACAGATGAGGCCCAGAGAGGCCCAAGGCCACATACCTATAAGAGCCAAGTCTGGAATCCAGGAAAAACCCATGCCGGATACCATGGTCACTACACATTCTGCCTCTCTTATTTCTGAATAACATTCCAAACAGTACTCAGAAGAATAATCGGAAAGGGATACTCTGTGCTCATAGACATTCATTTAGTGGTAATAATAATTACTCTAATACTAGCTATTGAGCACTTTCTATATTTCAGGCTTTGGAATGACCCTACTCTAATAATCCCATGATGTAAATAGATTATTACCATCTCCATTTTGCAGATGAATGGAAGGACACCCTAAGTAGGGCAGTCTTTATAGTTTTAGACTTTTCTTTTTATGCCTTAGTTAAAAAACAAACACACACAGGGGTGCTTGGGTGGCTTAGTCGGTTAAGTGTCTGACTCTTGGTTTCAGCTCAGGTCATGATCTCAGGGTCCTGGGGTCGAAGCCCGTGCTGGGCTCCATGGTCAGCGGGGAGTCTGCTTGACATTCTCTCTTTCCCTCTCCCTCTGTCCCTCCCCACTCTCAAATAAGTAAATAAATAAATCTTTAAAACACACACACACACACACAGGGGCTCCTGGGTGGCTCAGTTGGTTAAGCGACTGCCTTCGGCTCAGGTCATGATCCTGGAGTCCCGGGATCGAGTCCCGCATCGGGCTCCCTGCTCGGTGGGGAGTCTGCTTCTCCCTCTGACCCTCCCCCCTCTCATGTGCTCTCTCTCATTCTCTCTCTCTCAAATAAATAAATAAAATCTTTAAAAAAAAAATAAAACACACACACACACACACAATGCAACAGTTAGCCAGCAGGGAAAGCTGAACTTACTTAAGAGATGTTAAACTTTAGGACTTTGGAGGGTGGGCACAGGGTATGGCCGGCAGGAAGACGAAAGGAGGGTCAGAAGGTAGAACTGGGTTCCCTGACAAGTCTAGTGGCATTTTGAAGAGTAGAGTTTGGTCAAGGCGCTTGAGTTTCTCCAAGGAAAAGCGCAACAAATTTCACAGATATATGCTTGTTTACCAAGCATATGAAGCAATAAAGTCAGGCTTGAGTTCAGTTCAAGCCGTGTCGCTTACAAACTGTGTGACCCTGGGCAGGTCCCCGAACCACCCTCCACCCCAACCTGCATTCCTTCATGGGCCGATGGGGTGAAGTACTGGCTACTTGGAGGGTAAAGCAAGATCACGTATCCACGCGTCCATGTACATGTCATGCCAGCGCAGTACCTGGGACAGAATAAGCATTAGCACACATGAGCTACAGACTTAGGGACCTTGTCTTGGAGCCAAGTATCTAATCGAATCATCTGCATGCAGCAACTAGAAAGTTTTGAGGGTGGAAGGCGGAGCACGTGCCCTCATCCCACTGCAATTCAGTCCAAAATAATGAACTGAGCATCATTCTTGGTCTGTGTGTGCTGGTCCCTGACATCCCCCATCCACCTCCTCTCCCTTCTCTTCTCTTCTGCCTCATGGACACCCCTTCCACTCCCAGAATGCGCCATGATCCATCCCGCTTCAGGGCCTTTGCATCAGCAATTCCCTGGGCCAGTAATGCTCTCCCATTTCTCCACCTCTGCCCCGAGCTGACTCCTTCCTGCATGTCCTTTGGCCCTGACTTCCTCAGGAAAGCCTTCACTGCTCTCCAAACCAGGTCAAGTCCTTCAGCTTTCACTTGCAGGGAATGGGGTTCCTTCTCCATTTGGAAGTAGACATCCACCATGTGGTTATTTGATCCATGTGTGCCTTCCCCTCTGTATTAGCTTCCTGGGGCTTCTGTAAGAAGTACCACCAACGGAGTGGCTCAAACAGCAGAAATGGATTGGGTCCCCTTTCTGGAGGCCAGACCCTGAGATGAGGGTGTTGGCTGGGTCCGTTCATCCGAGGGCAGCGAGGGAGAACCTATTCTGCTCCAGGCCTCTCTCCTTGCTTCTGCAGGTTTGTGGCAGTCTTGACGTTCGCTGGCTTGCACACGCATCACCCTGATCCCTGTCCTCCTCTTTACATGGCCCTCTCCCTGCAGTGTGCCTCGGCATCCAACTTTTCCTTTTTAGCAGGGCACCGTCCTAAGGGATCAGGGCCCACCCTCACTAGTTCATATTAACTCATTACATCTGAAATAATCCTCTGTCCAAACAAGGTCACACTCTGAGATATTGGAGGTTAGGACTTCTACATATGAACTTTTGGGAAGACACAATTCAACTCCTAACACTTGCTAACCTATCACTCTGAGACTGTAGGACTCTGTCATTCTGTCCTCTCCCCAGCACCATGCAAAGAGCTGGAATGGAGCTAGGGTTTAATAAATGCTCATTGAGATGTAATATATTCAGTTATATTCAAATAGACATCATATAACATGTACCCATCCAGATGCACATATTCATTACATTTAAAAAATTCCTCTCAATTTTTGTGACCCCTGAAAACCTCATCCCAAACCAGCACCAACTGTGGATGGGCATTTTGCAACCATTGTTTTCGAGGACATTTTTGGGTGTTTTCACCCACTGACATGGTTCTCTTTCAAAAATCACCTCTTTTCTTGTATAAAGAAAGCTTAACAAATGAATGCTTGAAAAAATATTAGGCAGCAATTCCAAGCCTCCTCCTTCTCTTTATGCAACCCTGGCTGTCACCTGAAGAGCACGGTGAGCACAGGAAAGGGAGTCTTCGACTCTCTCCTTTGGGGCTGACGGCCACCGTCCCCTTCCCGCTTCTCTGCCTGTCCCTCTGCTCACTCCACAGGCTTCTAGACTGCAGAGTTCAAACTGCCTTTGACTGGCTTTGATCCACTGTGTGATTCTCCCTTCCTCACAGGCATCTGCAGAGTCTGACTTGGTTTTGAACAGGTTGCAGGGATGAAATCCAGACACGCCAAATATAATTTTGAACCCAGTGGGACCCACACATCACCACCTCATCCACTCCTAAACCAGGGCCTGGCAGGACCACCTCCCTGGGGTCTTCTTCCAGGCCACACACATCGGCTTGCTGACCTCCACGGCCGTGTGGCCACTGCGCCCCTCAGCAACCCAGGGCCCACACAGCAGGAAGGAGGACCAGCTGCTGGGAAGCCCCTGGTGGGCCTCCCCCCTCAAGCCCAGCCTCCCTGCTCAGATCCTGCGTTTTCCCATTCTCTGAAATTTAAAGCTTCCCGGTGCATTATGAAAAATAATAGGGGGCAGGAGACCAGGCGAGGTTATTACCAACTCATAAATCAACCAGGAGGCTCTGAGGGTTGCGGCAAGGTGTCTGAGACGGGCCCCCCGGTTTGTTATCTCACCCAACCCCCCACAATTGATTCATAACCTCATAACCCTCCTGCGTCCCAATCCCAGGCCTTATATCTAATTGTCAGCAGCCGAGTACATGATTTGCAAGAGGATGCGGTGGCGGCAGGCGTGGGGGCGGAGGAGAGATTAGTTTTGTCAATCAAAAGCGTCCAGGGGAGGTTGGGGAGCACTCAGGATTTAGCTTCACAATCAGCGTATTAAAGAGAAGGCGGAACACGGTTACCCTGATTGGGCCTCGGTGTAGGGAGATGGAGGTCACGGCCACTGGGGGTGTAGCCTCTGTTCCCGGATGGTGGTGGCCACAGAGGCCCGCCTTCCGCTCAGTCCAAAGGCAGGAATGATGAGCAAGCAGACTGGGGGCTCCTGGGAAGAAGGGAGCTAATGCCAGGCCTCCAGCAGCACCCATCAGAGAGCATTACGCATGTTCTGAGGGTGGCCGAGTGTTCCGGGGAGGTTCCGGGGATGGCTGGAGGGGACTCTGTAGCTGGCAGGTGCCAGGGCTACATTGCCTCTCAGCATTGTCTAATGGTCATCTCCTTTGTGCAAATTCTGGATCTGAACCGTGGTTCATGAACACGTGCATTTATATTGAAGTTAATCTGTGGGGCTAAGGCTTTCTTGAGGGTAGCAGGAGGAAGAGACTTTCTGATGCCCAGGTCTGCAGGCTGGGGTCCCTTCTCCGGAATGTGATCCATCCGTCTGCACTATTACACAATTATACTCACCCAGTTCCACAGCACGCTTTAATGCTTTAAGTCTGCAAAGTGCACTGGAAATCTGCCAGTGCCGTGGGATGGGCGAGGTGTGCACAGCAGGGGTGTGTGAGCAAGCCGGGGCTGAAGCAGCACCTGGCACACACAGGTTCATGAGCAAAGCTTTTACCGGTTTTGCGCTAATTCCAGCTCCAGTCCCCGGGAGCCTGCCTCTGGGCTTTGTCAGAGAACAGCTCCAGTATGGTGGAGCGAATTTTTGCAATCAGATGGACCTGGGTTCAAGGCCTGGCTCTGCCCGTTGCTAGAGCATCCCCTTGGATGAGTTATTTCACAACACAGAGCCCCAGTTTACCCACCTGCAAAATGGGGTCAATCACAGAATCTCCTTCACATTCTGTTATGCTTATTAAAATGAGGTAGTAGAAAAGATACCACCCAAGTCTACTTTTCACCTACAACCCGTGTGGACCCCTCCATATGCCCCAACTGGAATCTAGAGCTGATCTCCCAGGGAAAAATGCCCCACCTGGAACCAAGCCTCTTTCCCTGCTCCTCCCCAGCCTATACTACAGGCCCTCTGGGGAGCTCACCACTGGTTCTAGTGCGGCTCTTCCCAGCTTCTCTGTTTCCTTTCATTCAGATGGATGAGCCCACTTTTTTTTTTTTTTTATATTTGAGAGAGAGAGCATGGGGGAGAGAGAGAGCATCGGTGGGGGGTGGGGAGGGAGGAGAGGCAGAGTGAGAATGACAAGCAGACTCCCCACTGAGTAGGGAGCCCAACTTGGGGCTGGATCCCAGGAATCCCGGCTCATGGCCTGAGCCAAAGGCAACGCTTAACCGACTGAGCCACCCAGGTGCACCGAGCCCATCCTTTCAAACTTGGTCTGGGCTCTTCTCTATCAGCGAGAGATTTACTCCCAGATCCACTTCCAGTTCTTGAGGCAAAACACCAGGAAGACCCCTCCAAGACCCCTACCCCAGCTATAGCCCAGCCCTAGACTAGCTTCTCCCCCAGGAGCAGCGAGGAGGCCAGTGGCCTGGGTGTGAATCCAGGTGCCCCCTTCCACCAGCTCTGTGACCTTGGGGATGTGTCTTGCCCTTTGAAAGCTTCAGTTTCTATAAGATATGAAAAAAGCAGTCTGAGAGGGTAGACATGTGCTGATGTGTCCTTCAACACATAGCGAATGATGAGTACATGTTGACTTTATGATTATTATTATTGCTGTTACTCTGACTGGAACATTTCATTCATCCACCTGTGGTGATGAATAAAACAGCTCTGTCCTTAAACAGAAAGGCACACCAGTGGGCTGCAGGGACTGTGACTGGAGTATCTGTGGGGTGCTCTGGGGCCACAGGCAGGGAGTGTGTCAATCCAGCTGACCCAGTGTCAGGAAGCAGGTGTTTGGGATCAGTGGGAAACGCTGAGAAGACTGGCTGGGGTGTGGGGCAGGGGCAGAGTAGAGGATGCAGAGCCAAGGGCTCTCCCCGAGCAGCCTGAAGGAACCACACGAATGCCATCTGGGACACCTACCATTTATATCAAGGTCAAGGTGGATTCACAGCAAGTCTCTGTGAAAGGGAAGTGTCCTAGGAGGGCAAGAAGTGAGCAGTATGCACTCGCATCTCTTATGTGCAAAGCATTGTAGCTCGGCACCAAGGGCTGAGATTCAAGCGTGAATGAGAAAAAGAAGCAGGCTTAAGAGCTAAAGGGAAATGATCTCAGAGTTGCTGAGGAATGAGCTCATGTTCTCCCTGCATAAGGATGCTGGCCTTTCCCTCCGTTCTGTTCCCAACCTGAGCCCCATGGCCTCTGTCAGCATTGCCGTGAATCCTGCTGGGCCAGTCTGCAGCCCCCATACCTCTGCAGCCAGTGGGGCCCCCTGAACCCAGGAGAGTGTCACACCCCCATGATTTCCCCGCCTCCCCACCTTTCAGGGGAGGGCCAGAGGCTCTGGGTTCTCTGGGGTCTGCTGCCATCTTGCCTCCCCAGGACCCCACTCCCTCGACTCCACCAGGATTGACAGCCTTGAGTGCCAAAGGCAGAGAGCTGGGCTGTCTGAGAGTGGGGAGGTGTTGGCACCAAGCACAAGCAGTGGCCGGAGTGACAGGAGCTGGTCAGAGGACTGTGTGTCCTGCCCTTGTTGATGACAGGCTGGGGCCTTGGATAACCAGGAGGCAGAATGGCCCTCATTGCTCAGTTGTCAGTACGACACCAGGGCTGGGCCCAGGCCAAGCCACACCACCCGCTCTCCCCGCCCCACTCTGTCCTCCTGAAATCCCTCACTCCTTTTCTTCTTTAGGCAGAGAAGTAAGGGGCCAGGGCCTGGCTTGGGAAGATTTGAGGGAAAAGGGAAGTGGCCACTGAATGGAGGGGAGTTTTGAAAGTCTACAAGTCAGACCTCTCTTCCCTGCCTTTTCTGGTTTCAGCAGGCCCAGGTTCTTAAATTAGTCACATACCCATGTGTGGGGACAGGGAAGGACACTGAGGGAGGGGACCTGAGGCTTGCAGGGCCTGGCTCCCTCCTCTTCGTTCCCTCAGTCTCTCATTCCAGCCTTCCTTCCCCCATCCCCTCCCAGTGATTGCGCATGCCCTTAGCAGGCTCACACCCTCACAGCCTCACACACTCACACCCTCACACGCTCACATGCTCACACACACCCTCTCATATTTCATAGTCCTCTCATTGCTCCTGTAATACATCCCCATCCCTAAAATCCTGACAAATGACAAAAACAAGTTTAGATTCAGAACAAGTTTTGAAGAAAGAACAGTTTTTTATCTGTTAGAAACCCAAGTAATACGGAGTATAGGCCAAAGATCAGTACTCCTCATATGGTCAGCTCTGCCATGAGTCCCCTTGCTGGGACTAATCCTGACTGTCCCCAAGCAGTGGCTGTGGAGGGAAACAGAGGGGCCGAACCCAACCCGCAGAAGGGAGAAGTCACCGCATTCATCTCCAAGATGTTGAACACATTTTCTCTGGTAAGCTTCTAGATGATTTTGGTCCTCCCTGGTTAAGGGGTGGTCTTGGTGCTGAGGGCAGAGGGTTGGGATATCAGCTGGGCAAAGGAAGGCCGGAAAGAAAAGCGAAAGAGCCACCACTGCAAGTGGGCGGGATTCTAGTAGAAAGTCTGGTCATGCTGACACTGTGTCAGTGAGGTCCTGGAGGGGAGCAGGGCGCCCCCGTAAATACCACAGTTGGGGAGCATGCAAGGAGGGTGCTGTAGACAAAGGGATGGTGAAACAGTCTAGAGCCAGAGCATCGGCTAGAGAAGTTTCTAGCACTAGGTCCAATAGGACGGGAAGACAGAGCAGTTATGGAAGCCCAGAGGTGGGGTTGCTGTAAGAGGGGGTGGCTGCACAGGGACTATGGCTTTTAGGACAATACAGCCACTATCAGACCGAGGTCTTTGAGGGATCAAATGCTGTGGCCTCTCCTTCTCTGCACTGAGGTCCTGCTGGTGCCAAAGGGCAGGGGTTGAACCTGTTGTAGCCAGGGGGCAAGGGAGCCTGTTAATGCAGCCCTCCGTGGGAGCCTCTGAGGATGCAGAGCTGGGCGGGAACGGGGGAGGGTGGCTCTGGAGGGACACAGGGAGAGGATCCAGCACTGAAGTGGAGGAGAGAAAGCATTTACCATAAGCCTATCCATAAAGTGTTGTTCAGGCGCGTTTATTCTTCAGCACACTTTACTTCAGCAGAAGGCAGGGTGGAGGATTTTGCTCTGATGTCCTGGTCCCCCGACACTGATACTTTTCAGCTCTAAGGAGATGTAGTGCTCAAAGGGGCTGCACACATACCAGCCCTAAGTCACCAGCACAATACACCTGAGCCTTCGCTCAGATGCTCCCACTTTACAGATGGGGAAACGGAGGCTCAGAGCCTAATGGCTTCTTCACTCACTCGTTCCGTTGAGCTCCTGCTGTGCCCCCTGCTGTTCTTCATCTGGAGAGGTGGCCTCCAAGCTCACACCTTCACAGAGAAGTCAGACTATTAAGAAGCAAGGCACGCAAAGACAGCAACAACAACCAACCAGTGCAATAGTGAAGACGAAACGGGGTGGCGGGAGAGAGGGAGACTGTGGGCTGCGGAGGCTGGGAGGTGAGTGGGTGGTGGTTACCTGCGGGCCTGAGCAGCAGGAAGGATGGGTTGTGTGAGTATTTGGAGGCAGAGCAGGGATGCCAAGACCCCAGGTGGGCCTGGAGACGCAGGCCAGGCTGGAGATGAGCCCGAAGAGGGAGGGGCCACAGTGGGGAAGCCTCTGGAGGGCTCTGAGAAGGGGAGGCGCCTGGCGTGGGCTTTCATTTCTTTTAGGTCAGTGATTCCACAAGTCCGTACGTGACACTGTGCTCATCACAAGTGTAGCTATTGTTGCCACCAAACAGCTCTGTGACAATACCATCGACTATCTTCCCTATGCTGTGCCTTCTGTCCCTGTGACCTCTTCATTCCATAACTGTAAGCCTGTACCTCCCACAAACAGGATGGAGGTTCCTCAAAAAATTAAAAATAGAAATACCATATGATCTGATAATTCTACTACTGGGTATTTACCCAAAGGAAACGAAAACACTGATTTGAGAAGATATACGCATCCCTATACAGTGTTATTTACAACAGCCAAGATATGGAAGTGTGTCCGTAAACAAATGGATAAGGAAGATGTGGTATGTATACACAATGGACTATTACATAGCCGTAAAAAGGGATGAGCTCTTGCCATGCGGCATGTTTTTCAAAGATGGCTTTGGCTGCTGGGAGGAGGGGTTGTAAAAGGACAGGAGCAGAAGCTGGGAGACCAGCTAGCAATCATTTTCAGTGGGTTGGGGGAATCTGATGCTGGCTGGGCTCCATGGTGGCAGTGGGTTGAGAGAGGCAAGTAGAGTCCAGGCTACCTTGGAGGCAGGGCTCCCGGTCCTCTTTAATGGATGGGACATGGAGACTCAGAACAAGAGGAGTCAGGATTGACTCCCAGGTTTCTAGCTTAACTAATTGCATGCATAGTGGAACTTCGACCAACTGAGATATGGAAGCACGTTGGGGAGGAAGCCTGGGCCTCCTTTGTTGGCCATGTCTTGTCTGAGATTTATATATAGTAGCCATCTGGTTGGAGTTGTCAAGTTGGCTGTTGGACAAAAGAGTCTGGATTTTTGGGGGGAGAGCAGGCTGGGGATGCTACTTGGGAGTGATTGGTGTATAGGAAAGCACCTCAAGCAGGGGCGCTGGATGAGGTCACCCATGGAGAAAATGTAGATGAGAAGACAATGGCATTGGAACGAAGTCCTTGGCTTGTAAATGGTGCAATGGCAGGGGACACAAGGCTGTCCTTCCTTAATCTGAAATGCCTTCCGTTGCTCTGAATGCCCAGGCTTCTCTCTTCTTGATTTCTCCTGTGACCATGGCACTCCATTCCCTTGCTCGGGAGACAGCAGGAAAAATGAGCTCCCACACTGGATCTTCTCTGCCAGGCTCCACCAGAACCTGCTGTTAGAGCTGGTAGAGCTCTTGCTCAGGTCTCTACTGGGGGGGAAGTCCATACTACCACCATTTATAGCCCCTGACTGCTCTGTCCAGTGACCAAGCCAAAGAGACAGTTAGGATTTTGGTATTCTCTTCTGATTTATGACAAGTTGAAACATGTTTTCTGGCTTTTCTAACACTAAATGATAGCTGACTCCTTGAAAGCATCTTGTGCGACTCTGGAGCCGGCCTGTGGCCAAGCACTCTATCTGAACGCTGGACACGGTCACTCAGCCCAGGAGGTGACCTCAAGCTCCAGATCCCACCTGTGTTAGAAGACTTTGGGGTGGAAAGGTGTCGGGAGCCAGGTGTCTTTCTTACGAGCGAGACTCATTTCCTACCAATCAACTCCAGACAGAGAGAAGCTGGCTTTTGTCTAGGGAAGATGCTGAGAATATTCCCAAATGAAAAAACCCTGCGATAACTAGGAAAGAATAAGTATAAAACCCAACATGAGTTTATTCTTTCTGGCCCCATGGTCTCATCACCACCCCTGCCCAAGTGCTGGATACTTCCAAAATAGAATAGGGTTGTGGTGGTAAATAATTAAGGATATTGCTAGAATTCATAAAGAGAATACAACAGGATCCAAATGATGAATGGGGAGAGCTATACGAGGAACCCCGAGCCAAGGAGAGGTGCTGTAAGTGAACACAGAATTTAGCTTATGATTCCTGGAAATAATAAAACGATTAAGTTAATTGCACTTGTTTCTTGGTTTGTCTTCTCCACTGGGGCCTATGAGGGTCCCTAAGGAGAGAGATCCCCGTCTCCCCAGCTCTGCCTCCCTAACGCCTTGCACAGAACACATCACAGATTTTCAGTAAACATCTGATGAATATATTATAGAGTGTTGGCCAAAATCGACGATTTGCATTTTGGTGTAACTAATAACTGCCTTTTTTTCTTCCAGATGTTGGTTTTGATAGGGTTGGTTTCTTCTCAGGGCCACTACTGAATCTTGATAGTAAGGCAGGCCAGATAGATCTTTGGTATGGAAAGTTACCTTGCTGTTTCCTATTGCAGATTGTTTGTGTGTGTGTTAAAGATGAGGGGGCCAGTCCAGGGTCTTATTTTAAGTTATCCAGGACTAGCGCATTCTTGCCCACCCTGGTTCTCCTGGTGCTATTGTAGTAAAATATGGTCAAAGCTCTGAAAGAATTATTAAAGCCGAGATTAATATTGAGGTTGTACAGCTTAGCTTACAGGCAGAACTAAAGGCTGGTGTCTGATCAATACGTGATAAAAGTGGTCATCATACCCATGCTGATGGGAGGGTAGTGCATTGAGAGAGTCAGACTTGGAGCTGATTAAGTAGAGACTTGTGTATCCTTTTGAGGGACTGAGATTAAGTTTGGCTGCACATTCCAGAAAAACAAAACAAAACAAACAAACAAAACCAAACAAAATGACAGTGACTTAACCAAGACAGAACTATATTTGGTAAAAGAAGTCTAGAGGTGGTGGTTCCATAGGTTCTCAGGAATCCATGCCTTGATGTTTCTCTTCCACCCTCCTGGTGCTTGGCTTCCATCCCCAAGGTCACTTGATGGTTCAAAAAGTCTGCCAAAGCATCAGGCGTCACCTCCCAGCTTTAGGAAGGAGGAAGCAGGAAAGGCACAAGAGCTAAAAAGTGCCTTTCCCTGTTGACACACCTCCCTTCAAGCACATTTTTTGGGAGTCCCTTACTCTATTTACACATTGTGAAACACAGAATAATGGCTCCCCAAAGATGCCCATGTCCTAATCCCTAGAACTGTGACTATCTACCTTACATGGCAAAAAGGACTTTGCGGATACGATTAAGGCACTCAAGATGGAGAGATTCCTGGACTATCCACGTGAGATCAATGTAATCACAAGGATCTTTATAAGAGAGGGAGGGGGTGTCCGAGAGAGGAGATATGATGACAGAGCAGAGGGGTGTGTGTGTGCATGTGAGAGAGAAAAAGAGAGAGTGGGAGAGAGAGGGAGGGCATGAAAGCAAGTGAGGAGAGGTGAGGGAGGGGGGAGGAGAGAGAGAGGGAGAAAAGGCGGCTAGCTGCTGGCTGTGAAGATAGAGGAAGCCTACGGAGGGAGGAATGCAGGCAGCCCCTGGAAGCTGGGAAAGGCAAGGAAACACACTTTCCCTCAGAACTTCCAGAAGGAACATAATTCTGCCAACAGCTGGGTTTTAGCCCTCTAAGACCCATGTCAGACGCCTTACCTCCGGACGGTAAGATAATACATCCATATTGTGGTAAGTCACTGGGTTGGCAGTAATTTGTTGCCCAACTCAGTCACTGACCACATCTCCTCGCAAGGGAAGCCGGGAAATAGACTTTTACTCTGGGCAACACTGTGCTCAGCCAAAAATGGGGCTTTCTTACTAAAGAGGGAAGGAGAAATAGGTGCCGGGGTCAGTCACAGCAGACTTCCAGGTGGGGCTGTGATGCAAACGGAAGCGTCTCTATATTTAGGAGGGGAGAAAAGCATTCTTCTCAAAATAGAACTGGCAACACTTGGAATCTATATTGAGGAAATATACCTAAGAAGGTGGCATAAAAACTTGAGAAATATTGTGGCAACTGATCAAAAAAAGGGGGTTTAAGTAATTCTTTTGGCAGAACATTTTCTAGTATGCCTATTTTAGCCTATAGGATTGTCTGAGCCCGGCTGGGAAGTCTGTAGCCTACAACAGGACTTTGATTTTGAGAGAAATAGCTCACTTGGTTATCAGTAAGACTTTTGGTCTCCCAAATTTCTCTTGTTAAAGTCGGGCCACGAGTAACTATAGCTCCTTTTTACCAATACAATTACTATCCTATTTCTAAAGGGTTGAAAGTGGTACACATCCTGTCCACTGGGTTTTCCACTTTTTTGGAAATGTCAGAGATGAGATCTTGCTGCAGGAAGAGGGCACTTCAACTGTCACATGGCGTTTAATAAGTGGCTCCAGGAGTCATCACAGGTGGGCAATGGGAGGTACCTGGCCAGTGACAGAGGGAATTCTGCAGTGAAGGCAGAGATTGATCCCAAGAGAGCCAAGAATGCTCAGGGGGCCTCCCCTTTGCCAACCATTGCTTCCAACATGAGGTGAAGGCTGGGAGCTAACAACTCCTGCTAGGGTTCTCTCAGAAACAGCACCATTCCGAGTGAGGCTGAATCTTCCAGAGAGAAATAAATCTTCCCATCTGTCTGTCCGTCCATCCATCCATCCATCCAACCATCCATCTATCCTTTTATCCAAATAACCCACAAATATGTATTAGATGATCTGTAACCTGAGCTAGAAGAAATGTTGGGACCAGTTAATTCTCCTTCATCCTTAGTCAGTGAGTAAAACCCAAGTGCCTCTGGTGCCCCATTATTTCTGTCTCATTTCTTGTTGCTTTGAGCTTCTTCCCTTAATCAGCCTCTCCCCCGTTTCCCCATGCACATATCTGGAACCTCTGTTCTCCAGCTCCATTGGTGAAAAAGCCTTCACCTAAGCACAGAAGGACCCCCGACCTCCTGGTCTTTGCTCACTCCCCTGCAGTTGTTTCAAGGGCCTTTTTTTTTAGAGGGAGGGAAAGAGAGAGAGAACAGTGGGGGAGGGGCAGGGGAAGGAGAGAGTCTCAAGCAGATTCCCCGCTGAGCTCCGAGCCTGACACAGGGCTCAATCTCACAAACCTGAGATCATGATCTGAGCTGGAACCAGGAGTCAGAGGCTTAACTCTTCACTGACCAAGGCCCCCAGGCGCCCCTCCAGTGCCTTCATTCTTGGACCACCCTCCCCCACCCCACCACCTCATTTGGGGTGAGGAGGGAAAGTAGGCATCTTCCTTGCTCTCTGATGTCCTTTAGGACATTTCTTCTTTTTCTTGTGTAAAAATTCCTGACGATTTGAGGCTTGCATACATGCTACCAGGTCCCACTCAACCCCTCCTCTTGCCTGTCATCTCTAGTTTTGTTCATTCCTCCTCATTCATGCAAGACTTTGACACGATTTTATTCTCCCCCCCCCAAATCCTGCTGTTATCCTTGGTGATCATGTTATCCACGTGGAGGACCCATTTAATGGTTGGCCTCACAATTCCCTGCTCTTCACTCCAATGACCTTCAAATTCAAACCATATCCCTCTTCCTGTCGATAAATGGGGTAGAGATTCTGGAGTCAGAGCTCCGTAAGAGTGACCAGAGTTCTGTGCCAGGGCCCCAGAATTTAGAAAGCACCACAGAATGATTTTCAAATGTTATGCAAATACTTAAACGTTTCAGTTCTCCAAACACATTGCAGCTCTCCAGCCGTGTCCTGTTTTGAATGGTAAAGTTCAGGCCTCTCATCAGGACATAGAAAAGGCCAAGCCCATCCATCAGCTTCTCCCTGCTGACTCCCTGGCTCTTTTGTACGTGCTGTTCCTTCACTCACCACACCAGGCCTATCCCCAAGTCCCCTTCAGGGCCCTGCTCGGATGCTACAGCCTCCCCCTGCCCAGACTCCATGTACTCCTGCAGCCCACACCCATGCACCTCCAGCAAACTGCCTGCCACACTGCGTGGCTGTTGCCCGCCCAGGGACCTGTTCCTCTCACTACACGGATGCCACCTGCAGAAACGCACAGCATCGCGTCCGTCTCTAAATGCCCGTTGCCAGGCTGCGTGCCCACCGTTCAGCAGCCACTCGGTTGTTCCCGTGGAACAATGGACCTTTACAACCCACAGAGTCCAACTGCCCGACAGCACAGTGGGCTGGTCTCCCGACCTTCAGCTCCCACCCTGCTCCCGTCCCACTCACCGTCCTCCTCCTCACGGCCGATGGCAGCCCCGTCCTTACAGCTGCTCAGCCCCACCCCGCACGGCGACCCCGGAGTCCTCTCTTTCTCTCACACTTCACAGCCAACGTCTCAGGGAATGCGGTCGGCCTCCCCTGCCGAACGTGGGATGTGTCCCAGAACGCAGCGCTTCTTACCAGTCCACTGCCTCTGTCCAGGACTGGCCACCCTCTCCCGCCTGCGTCCCTCACTGGGCTCCCTGCTGTCGCCCTTCCTTCCTGGGGCTGCTTCCCCACGTGGCAGAAAGAGCCGCCACCCGTGCCGGTCAGCTCAGATCTGCTGAGAACGCTGAAGGGCCCGGAGTCCTTACAAGTCCCCACAAGACTCTCCATCCTCTGAGCACACTCCCCACTCAGCTCCTTCCCCAGAACCCACAGGCCAAATCCCCAGTCACCCTCTCATGGAGGCTTCTCAGACCACACCGGGAGCACAGCAAACTGCCCCCATGCCGTGCTCCCGACTCCTTTCCCGGTTCTACTTGTTAACCTTCCACATACTAGATGCTTTTTTTTTTTAGATTATTTATTTATTTGTCAGAGAGAGAGAGAGAGCCCAAGCAGGGGGAGCGGCAGGCAGAGGGAGAAGCAGACTCCCCGCCGAGCAGGGAGCCCGATGCGGGGCTCGATCCCAGGACCCTGGGATCATGACCTGAGCCGAAGGCAGACACTTAACGACTGAGCCACCCAGGCATCCCAACTAGATGCTTTACTTACTACATAGTCTCTGTACCCTGGGCTGAACCACAAGCTTCACCGGGGCAAGGACCATATCCATTTTGTTTGTAGATACATCCCAAGCACCTGGGAAAATGTCTGGCACATAGTAGGTACTTCACAAAATGAACGTTTTTCCACGCAGAATTACTTTTAAAAGAATGATGCGATTCCCAGATATGTCGGCTATGGTTGCTGCAAAAAAACCAAACCCCAAACACCCCCAAAGCCCCCCCAAACCGGCCCCCAAACCACATCGCTTTTTTTGCTCAGGAATCTGCCATCTGGGCAGAGCTGGATGGGTTCAGTTCACTTCACCCCACGCAGCATCAGCGGAGGTGGCTCCCCTGGGGGCAGGAAGATCTCCTTTCAAGATGCCTTCCCTGGCTGGCAAGTTAGCTCTGCTGGGAGCCAACCAGGGTGTGCGCTGGGGCCTCTCCTGTCCATGTGGGCCTCTCCATGGGCTGCTCAGGCTTCAGTGCAGCTCGGTGGTTGGATGCCAAGAGCAAGCATCCCAAGAAAGCAAGGCAGAAGGGCATGGAGTTTTTAAGACTTCGCCTTGGCTAACACAAAGTAACATACATTACAGAGCATTACCTCAGCTACACTGCATTGGCTCCACCTTTGGGGACGGAAGAGTGACAAAGTTCTGGAAGAGCATGTGGGACGGGAGATAGTATTCCACACGTCCCGGAAATACACTCTGCCATGCAGGGGTAGCGCCCAAGTCTTGTTAACCCGTGTCAACCATGCTGAAAGGGCACTTAGGAAGGACTTATGCAAATGATAAACCTCTGGGAATGTGACAGTGCAAGTTAAGAGATATTGATAAAGTGATAGTTTATTATGTCATACTGAAGTGGACCAAGCAGGGGATTTGGACTACAAGTGTGTTTAAACAACCCCCAACTTCACTTACTGTGTACAACCTTGAAAAAGTCACTTTACATCTCTGAGCCTCAGCTTCCCTGCCTGTAAAATGGGGATAATAAACTTATCTTGCCTGCTTGACACTAATAATCTAATAGGATCATGCCTCGGGAAGTGTTCCCCAAACCATGGAACAGTTTGCTCTATACTTCTGCAGGCCAATCATGGTCTAACAGTCATTCAGATTTTTATTCTGAAGAAGGAGCACCTACTGAGCTGTGGGGGTGGCACCCCCGACTTTATGACCAGGCTTGCTACTGATTTAACTGTGAGATACTGAACAAGTCATTAGTTTTTCTCAGCTTCAGTTTTGTCACGACGTGGAGGGATAATGCCACCTCCCTGCTTAACTCAGAATTACGGTAAGGACTTGATATAGATGAACTCAGAGGCTTACAGTAAAGACTTAATAATATGGGATAGTTCACTTGGTAATAATTACATTATTACCTAAGCCCCCATGATTTTCTATTCCGAAGAATTAATTTTTTGTCAATACCAAAGTAAAAGATTTCATTTACTTTAAAAGATTTTATTTTTTACTTATTTGACAGAGAGAGAGAACACGAGAGAGGGAACACAAGCAGGGGGAGTGGGAGAGAAGCAGACCTCCCGCCGAGCAGGGAGCCCGATGCGGGGCTCGATCCCAGGACCCTGGGATCATGACCTGAGCCGAAGGCAGACGCTTAACGACTGAGCCACCCAGATGCCCCTAAAAGATTTTAATAATTAAAAATCACATCTGGTGTAGCCACTGTGAAAAGCAGTATGGAGGTTCCTCAAAAAGTTAAAAATAGAACTACCCTATGACCCAGCAATTGCACTACTAGTTATTTATCCAAAGGTTACAAAAATAGTGATCCAAAGGGGCACATGCACCCCAATGTCCACAATAGCCAATATATGGAAAGAGCCCAAATGTCCATCGACAGATGAATGGATAAAGAAGAAGTGTATAATGGAATATTATTCAGCCATCAAAAAGAATGAAATCTTGCCATTTGCAACGATGTGGATGGAACTAGAAGGTATTAAGCTAAGCAAAATAAGTCAGTCAGAGAAAGACAAATATCATATGATTTCACTCATACGTGGAATTTAAGAAATAAAACTGATGAACAGAGGGGAAGGGAAAGAAAAATAAATAACAGAGAGAGAGAGACAAACCATAAGAGACTCTTAACACTAGGGAACAAACTGAGAGTTGCTGGAGGGGGGAGGGGTAACTGGGGGATGGGCATTAAGGAGGGCACGTGATGTAATGAGCCCTGGGTGTTATATGCACCTGATGAATCACTAAACTCTACCCCTGAAACTAGTAATACACTGTATGTTAACTAACTTGAATTTAAACTTTAAAAAATCACACAATCTCCCCGAGATTCCCCCTCTCTCTTTCTCCTCATTTTATAAAAACAAATGTTTACGTTTATATGTAGCTCCTTGTAGTTAAAAAGCTGTTTTCCACTTTGTTTGTTTTTGCAATAATACTATAGCAATCAACAGTTCTAGGTTTTTTTTTTTTTTTTAATGTATCTTCTATGATTTCCTTAAGATAAATCTCTGTAAGTGAAATCTCTGGCTTACTCTCAAGGCTTCCGAACCTGCTACACCAAATTCTCCTTCTTCTGGAAGTGCATGCTCCTGTTTATCTCCTTGTGTCCCACACAGCACTAGATATCTGCATTCTTGTTTATCACTGCCAGTCCGACTGGGAGAAAATGGTAGCCCATTTCAGAAAAGAACTCTGTTTTTATCAGTGAGATGTAAATGTTTCGGATACATTTATTGGCTATTTGTGTTTCTTCTCCTGGGGTACCCATCTTTGTAGATTGATTAATAGGGACTTATGAAGTATTAAAGTTATAACACCTTATCTGAAATTTGTGCTATCCAATGTTCCTCCTTCAATTTGTTATTTATACTGAAGATGCCTTCGGAGGTAGAGTTTTTAAATATTTTATCCCAATCCATCAACTCTTTCTTCTATGGTTTCTGCCTTTGTTGCTGTGCCTGCAATATTGTCAAGGTTTTTTAAGGGACGAGCTCTTATGAGTTTTTGTGGAATTCATGTATTCATTCATTCATTCATTCATTCATTCAACAAATACTTACTGCCCACTTCCTGCGTGACTGGTCCTATTCTTAGCACCGGAGTATTACCTAAAGCATAGAGCTGAGCTCAGAATGAGAACATTTATCCCTGAAGGACTTGGAAACTGAAATGAGCACAAACCCCAAACACATTCCAGTCTATTGAAGGACCAGCTGCACAGAAGGGTTCGGCCCCTCGCGGCCATTATAGCGATGCCACCCAGAACTCAGATTCTGGGATTTGGGGGCATTTTACAATGACTAAAATCTATATGGGCATGACAATGCTTAGGAAAGGGTAACAGGAACACCATGGACGGGAAGGCCTGAAAAGACGCTGGGGAAAGTAGTTAATAGGTTTTGGTCCACATCAGCCCAAAAGGAATTGTCATCAATGACATAATGTTTCATTTCATTAGTCAGTTAAATGCAGATATTATCTATCCCCCAAGACTCCTTTTAGAATCTTTCTGAATCACATAATTCCAGCAAGAGAAGAACTACCTCTCCTATGAGGGTTTTGACTGAGAAAGACCCATGAGCAAGGAAAGAGCATCTGGGTTTACTGCCCCTTGGCTGGACCTCATCCACTCAAGGGAAGTCTCAATGTCCTCAGGTTGCCAACCCCAACCTGAACAAACCTCTGCTTATTTATTTGTTATACTTTTTATCTCACATTTTTCTTTTGAGGTGAAACAATAAATCCCCAGAAAGCTCACCCCCAAAAGAAGTGTTCTGCAAGAGGCACAAAGGCTCAGCCCATAACACATGGGACATTCTAGCAAAGACTGGAACAGGACAGGATACGTGGCCTGCTCTCCTTACCCCGAGAGAGGAGATGTGGGTTTGTCTAGGTCCAGGCAGAGTGCCTGGCCTTACCAAGAATACTCCCAAGCAGATGGCCACCCTAGGAGACCGAACCCCCTTCATTTACTGGAACCAACTCATGCCCGAAATGCCACCTGTATGGCTTCACCACCTGAGTAAATGTCCCCAGGAGACTGGAAGCCACATGAGGAGAGGAATACATCTGCTTTTGTTGATCATAACTCTAGTCTAGCACTGAAGGAATGAATGGGAGGGTGGGTAGGTGCCCTGACTTACGACTTGTGATGAATGATTTTGTAATGAGTAAATTGCTAATAGTTATTTTTATCTCATCTTATATCTTAGAATTAGGCACCAGCTGTTTGGTTTTGAGAGGAGAAGCCAGCCTGAGGTCATCCAGCATGTGTAGGAGGGACAGATAGAGATTACATGGAGGAAATACAGGTGGAAAAAGAAAAGGCCCTATCAGTGGGACCCATTTCTGGCTATTTCATGATCTTGTCTATAGCCAGCTCTGACACGGATGGTTTGTAAAAGAATCTATCCAAAATTGTGTTCCTCATTCAAAACATTGCTGAAGGACCATCTTCCGAAAGTCAGAAGTTCAAAATCAAAGTGTCAGCAGAGTTGGTTCTTCCTGGAGGCTGTGAGAGAGAAACTGTTTGTACCTCTCTCCTGGCTTCTGGTGGTTCCCAGCTTTCCTTGGGATTCCTTGGCTGGTAGACGCATCATTCCTATATCCATCTATTGAATGGTAATTTCCTCCATGTGTGACACCAGTTTATTTGTCCCTTTGATACTCCTCAAATTTGACCCTGCCCCACCCTATATGGGCACCCACTCCAGGTCTCTTGGGTTGGCTCACTGAAGCTGGACGTGAGTTCTCCTGAAAAAAGACTCCTTTCTCCTCCCATTCAATTCCAGCCAGGGCCACTTCTCCATCTCATTTCTCTAGATTTGGTTTCCCCAAGGGTGTAGACACTAACAAGAATTACTAGGTTATCTCACCCCTTTATTATAATAAATAATAAAGATGCTATGTATATTTATTTGTTATTATGTATTGATTTATGTTATATTGCAGATACAAAGCTGCACATTATAGTTATGATGACTCAAGAATTCCATCCTCATATCCAGTTTAACCCCTGAGACAAGTCTGTGAGGTCAGCAGGCGGCATTATTCCCACTTTTCAGATGAGGACACTGGAGCCCCTGCCCCACACCACAGGTCAAGTGGGCAGTGGCCTCCTAGAGAGGAGGAGGTAGGAGCTGCAGGCAGGGTGTGGGCATCAGGGGTGTGCAGAAGTTAAGAACAATCAAAGGGTCAGTGATGAATCCGTCTCCCACTTGGCACCCCAGTGACAGAGGTCAGGGCACAGTGGTTTCGGAGGCTCCTGGAGGGGGAGCATCCCAGACACTCTGCTTACAGTTAGGAGAAACTAGATCCTTCTTTCTCAAGAGAGCATGGAGGGTCAGCTTGAGGAGGGAGGCAGCCACTGAAGGCATGATGTCATAGCTAGAAATTCTGTTTTGGTGACACCAATTTACTTCTCTGTTCTGTGTGCAAGACACTTCTATGCAGCCTTTGGTTTCGTTGGAAATACAAGCTATTACATTTCCCATCATTTTTTAAAAAGATTTTTATTTATTTATTTGACAGAGAGAGAGAGAGAGAGAGAGAGAGAGAGCACAAGCAGAGGGAGCAGAAGGCAGAGAAAGAGGGAGAAGCAGGCCCCTGCTGAGCAGGGAGCCTGATGCGGGACTCGATCCCAGGATCCTGGGATCATAAGGCAGACGCTTAACCAACTGAGCCACCCAGGCGACCTCCCTTCATTTTTATTACCAGACAGATCTTAGCCTACCTCCCTCTATTCCTTGGCTCCCAGCCGTTCTGGCCACTCTTCCTCTCTCCTGATCTTCACTCCATCTCTCCAATCCCATGCCTTCCACTCACCCCACACTTTCAAACCCTGGAAATGATTCAACCAACCCATGCTGCTTGCTGTCCTTTTCCTCATTTTACAGGGAAAAAGAGATCCTCGCTCAGTTTTAAGACAGAAATCAGTACAATAAAACTTAACCGTGCTCATCTTTTTGGCAGAAACAGCCTGTTGGTTTAAGGCGGAAATTACTTGGGGCTGAATAGACGTCCTTGCCCAAGGCCGGGATTCCTTCCAGCCCGGAGTTTTCGAGCACTCCTGGGGGTGCAATGCACACGATCACCACACCGGGGCGCTGTTGTTCTTGAAAGCCGCAACACTTCACAGGCAGCGTCTTCAGTTAGGAAAAAAATGCCAGGATCCAGGATTGCGGTATTGATTTCTTATTTCTTCTAAATGTATAATCATGGGTACTCTGAATGATTGCTTAATTTCTTAGTTCTAGAGGTGGTAGCTGAAGTCTGTCTGATGCCACAGCATCTTCCAGAAGCAAATAATGAAGGTCAAGGGAAATGAGCTTCCAGCCGAAAGTTAACTTGCTAAAGTTGTTCAGGAGTTTGAAAAGGTTCCAGACCCCCAGGTTATACGGATTAGATAAACATGTGAATTTCTGCGGTCCGAGAGATACAAGGGGAACAAATGAGTAGGCGGGCAACAAGAGTTTTAGGTTTATCTGAGGACGGTAGAGGGGAAGAAGAGGGGGGTGGGGTTAGCCTTGTAAATTGCGCGGCGGCGATGGCTGCTTATGACAGAAGCGTCATTAAGCCCGCGCGTCCAGAATTTAGGAGACTGTGGGTTGAAGGCCTCGCTTCTCCCAAGTGTCTGCAGCCACCTCGATTCCTCACATCCTCAGTTTCTCCTGGCATATAGAGGGTGCTTAGCCTTGCCTGCAGACAGGGGCAGTCTTGAGCTGATACTAACTCCAAATGCAGACTATGTATTTGGAGAACATCACAGAGAACAGGTTATTAAAACGTGAAGCTTTTCTGGCATTGTGAGCCCTTGACACTCACCTGTTTGCATCTGGGGAGGAGTACAAAGGAAACTGGGGCAAGCCCGAGGTCTGAGACACGGTTCTGCCATGAACTAATGATTGTATTGTGCCCTCCACTTAATCCTAAATCTTGGGTCTGTCTTCTGTAAAGTGAGGGGCTTGGCCAAGCTGCCTTCTGAGTCTGTTCTGAGTGTAACACCTACTCCTCCCCGCCCCCCCCCCCCCCACCGGTGACAGCCTTCCTGGTCCTTCAGGCCACCTCTCTCTCTCGTACCCTCAGGTGGCCAAACTGGACCATTTACCGCACCCTGAAACAAACCCCCTTTCCTATTTGTCCTTCCTACCCTCCGCTCCATTCTCAAGTTTTACTCCTATTTCAAGTCCTAGCACAAAGGCAGCCTCCTCTGAGAAGCCTTCCCTGACTCCACAGGTGCAGAGTATCCCTGTCCTTTATGAATTTGCTGTACTTTGTCTATACTTCCCTTTTAGCATCTACCATTTTCCTTTTGTGGTATAACGATTTCTGAAACCTTTTTGTACCCACTGGGTCTTGAGGGCCGTAGTTTGCATCGGATTCGTCTACCCCACAGGATCCAGCCCAGGGGCCGGCACACATAGGGACCCAGGAGATGGCTGAAGGAATTAACAATCACGTGCCCACACACACTGTATTTTGTGTGATGGATCTGGGTTTGACTTAAACACTCTGATGTTCAGCTGATGGGACGTGGTCCCTGGTGCCCTCACACTCTCTCCTGCGGGGTAGGCAGGCTTGCAGGTGGTCAGTGCTGGGACTCTGGAGACAGACTGCCCAAGTTCCTAGCCTGGCTCTGCCACTTGCAAGCTGGGTGAACGTGGCCAAGCTATGGAATTTCTCTGTGCATACATTGCCTCACCTGTACGGTGAAGGTCATGAGAGCAGCCACTTCCCATGGGTGCTGGGAGGATAAAAATGCCTTGTGACTTAAACTCAGGTCAGAGAAAATCCATGGCACCACTTCTGTGTTCTTTTTTTTTTTTTTTTTTAAAGATTTTATTTATTTATTTATTTGAGAGAGACAGAGAGAGAGAATGAGCGGGGTGGAGGGGCAGAGGGAGAGGGAGAAGCAGGCCCCCCGCTGAGCAGGGAGCCCGATGCGGGACTCGATCCCAGGACCCTGGGATCATGACCTGAGCCGAAGGCAGACGCTTAACCATCTGAGCCACCCAGGCGCCCACCACTTCTGTGTTCTAATGTGAGAAGGTATTTACCTGTGGGAGCCTCATTTCCAGCTTCCCAAACCCACCAGATAACAGAGCCCCTAGTAACCTCTCATGGGCTGCCCTTTGTAAGATTACACTTTAGTGACCCCCAGCCCTGGCTTCCTGCCTTATCCCTCACCCAGTAACCAAAACTGGCTGATCCCCTTGCCGCCACCTGGGTTACCTGCCTGGGTAGCAAGGGGAAAAGCACCCAATCAAAGCAATCTCTCCATAAATGCTAGCTTTGAATAGTATTTTTTTTATTATTACTAATTACAATACTAACACCTAGGACTTCTTGCCAGTTACCACTATCTTTCTTTCATGGTTAACCGCCCCCCTCCCCGCCACACACACACAACTTCTTGTGTTTATCCCTATGTCTGGTTAATTTTACTGGCTTCTTCTGCTCAGAACTGGGAAAAGCCATCTAAGACAGCCTGCTCCCTGGGTGGGCTCCAGCTTTGCATCTTCAGAGTGCATGCAAAACAGATTAACTGGCTATCATCCCAGCCTGCCACCGGCCACTTGCTAAATTGCACAATTTGATAATGGTGAGTGTCCCGCGTCCCCCTCCCAGGCCCTCCCAGGCGCCAGTCTTGCTTCTTATCTCTGCGGTGTTACGGCTGTAATTCACCTGACCGCTTGTGACTTACATCCTCTCAGCAGATTTGAGCTTTTATCTGCTGGGATTGGAGGGTAGAGGAAGACAGGAAAGGGGATGAAGGGAGGTGAGAAAGGACAACCCAGCAGAATAAGTGTGCTTTGAGTCACCTTCCCTGAAGGAAGTTCTGGAACATTCTCTCGGGCTTAGAGCTCAGCCATGGGTGTGCCTCCCTATCCGTGGGCCTGCTCGGTCTGTATCCCGGCTGCACCATGATTTCAGAAAAAGACAAAAGCAAAAACCAAAACCAAAACAACCCCCCCCCCAAAACAAACAAACCAACCAACCCCAAACACATTTTCCTATCTTCATGATCCTGTTCTAATTTTTTTCTACCTACTTCCAATTCCATGTCCTAGCAAAGAAGCTTATTTTGAATGTAGACCCTGGCAGCAAAAGAGGAGGTTATAGCCGCCCCCTTGACTTCTCGCACACTGCCTGGATTCAGTGAACTGGGGCCGTGGTTCCCGCATGGATGTGCAGGCTGGGGCGGGGTGTGGAGGGAGGGAGTGGAATGAGTGGAAACAGGCATAGCCTAACCCGTCTTCCTGCCTCCAAGATCCTGTATGTCCCCTGAGCTACACTATAAACCACTGCCACATGAAGCCAAAAGCACAGCCTTCCACCTGCCCATCAAAACCCTGAGCACAGAAGGATGTGATGTTATGCGGTCCAATTGCTTCTCGTCTCAGATGCAGAAACTACGGTCCAAGAGGCAGGAAGCAATGATGAACACCCACATACATCTGAGGATGCACCAGGTGTTGTTCCAAGTGCTTTACCTTTGTGCGGTTTTGTTTATGTGTCTTTCATGTCTATTTTGCGGGTGAGCCAACTGAGGCACAGATTTGCTAAGGAATTTATCCAAGATCATTCAGCCAGGGAATGGCAGCACCACGATCGCACCCAGAACCAGCCCCAGCGTCCATGTTCTCCGCGTATCCAATGATCCCGCCTCCCCAGCAGGATCATTGTTATTTACAGCTGCACCGTTAATCTAGAGTTGTCACGGGGTCTAGAAGCAATTCTTGTCTCCAAATCCAGGTTCCCTGTTGTCTGGGGAAAAAAACCAACACACCCAAGATCTTCAGCCTGGCTTTCTGCCCCTTGCCGGCTTACTCACAAAGCACCTTTTCCACTTAGCTGCCACCTTTCCCCCGATGAACTAGCTCTTGTCAACTGCTGGCCAAGGGAAGGCACAGACGTGAGAGAATAAATGAAGCACCAAACCCTCCCAGGCTGACCAGCCGGCAGGTTTCGGGAGACTGCGAATGTTTGACAATGACATCATCAGTATCTCCGTAGATCTTTCCAGTTCTTTCCGGGCCTGTGCTGATCACGCAACTCAGCTGGTGGGGAGCATTCCTGAGACCCACCATCCAAGTCTTGTCTTTATGCGGATGTCATGATCAGGGTGCCACACTGTCACGCCTGAAGGGTCAGGTCCCTGGGCCCTCCCAGGCGGTAGCAGTAGGAACAACAGTAACTGTAGAAGAAATGATGCTGGCGGCTAACATTTCCTGCATGCTTACCATGGGCCAGGCACTGTTCTAGGCATTCCCTGTGTACCCTTTAAGCTGTCTGACCCTCACACTACCACCATGGGGGTCCTTACACTAGTATCAGACCCATTTGGTGGTGGAAGCACTGAGAAATTAAACGTCCACATATCTGGAGTCAGAGGTGGGATTTGAACCCAAGCAGTCTGTTGTCAAAGCCCCTACTTATAACCATACTCTCTAGCTGGCTCAGAAAGCTCAAAGAGAGAAATGCTTGCTTCCTCCAGAGCCTGAATCTGGAGGATGGGCTCCCTGTTAGCGGTGGGCAGCTATTGACGCAGGTTATGTAGGTGCAGAGCCTAAGATCAAGTGTCAAATGCTATTTCCTTACAGCACTCATACAGTTCCACCAAAAGGCCTAAACAGAATGAATGACTTCACTTGACCTTTTTTTTTGGGGGGGGGGGTGTCCCTTTATATATTGGGACTAACTTGAACTGGAAACACGTTGGGGAATTTAAGTTAAGAGAATCAACCTCAGTTACAAATCTGATACTTTATGAGTTTTAGGCTTAATAGGCAGTTCTGGAATATTTACAAAATATTCCCATTCAGAGCTGAGGGCAGGTAACAAAAAGAAAAGAAAACCAGCCTGAATGTTTGTGGCCAGGGCTTGGGTCTGCCAAGGGTAGGAATATTCAGGTCAACGTTTCTCAAAAGTGAGTAATGATACAGAGCTCTGTTAAAGAATTCGTTTTCGTGGTGCTCCAGTATTTACATTCTTTTTATTTCAATGTTATAAACATAAAATGAGGAATAAACATTTTATGCTTTTAGTTCTTACATAAGTCATACAGCCAATGAATGCACAAATAAATACAGAGATACAGAAGAGTAAGATTCAAATTCAGAAGCATTAATCCTTGTGATGGATGTCGCTTTGCTGACCCTAAATTGCCACTCTTGTGCTTCTTAGGTCAAACAATATGGACTTGCCATTTTTGTAGGTCTGGAATACCAGTGGCAAAAAGAGTAATTTACATGTTGCGCTTTTTGTTAACTTCGGTCTTTGGACGATGAACAAGGTGGACCCCCTCACTGGAGTCTCTATTATTATTCTTATTATCATTACTATTTTTAAAATAATGTACTTGCTTTTACAGAATCAATCCAAGTGTACCCTAAGACACATGACTTAAAAACTTAAAAAAAAAAACAAACCACTTTGTTTCATCAAAATAAGAGTCATTTTGTATTTTCCGCTGAGTTGCTTGTACCAAGATGGAACCCAAAGAAGAATCTGCTACCACAGTAAACCAGGTACGATGCGACAGGGCAGACCCCCTGTGATGACTTTATTCCCCCATCATTTTTTATCTTTCCCAATTACTGTGAAACTTCTGTTTGTACAGACTGCCACAACTTCATTTAGCCAAAATGTATCAATTACCTAATATGCCCTTTTCTGTCCTTTATCATTAGACTGTGGGTGACTCTAATGTACTATGCCATTTCTATGATGCCAAATCGATTTATTAACTACTCCAAGAAACTAAATTCCTGGTTTAGAAAAAGGTCATTCCACGGAGAACTCTCGTGGCAAAAGAGAATTTTTGCTTTTGCACCCGGTGATAGATTTCAACACAGTACAAAATGAGTACAAGTCAGATGTTGTCAACCAAATGACAGCCAGCTAGGCCTTGCAAACATTTAAAGTTAAATGATGTTATTTTCGATGATGTCTAGGTTATAGGCACCGATATCTCATGGCAGTGCTTAGTCATAAGGTGATCGTTCACATGATATATACGTATAACTATCATCAGCATTGAAAAGATTACCATAAACATTGAAAGCAGTGATCATTTAAAAAATCAGATGACAAAATCATAAACAGTGGCAGAATCTGCAAATCTTCAAGTCATCTGAGAACCATTAGGAGTCTACAGATGTTGGTGTAAAGTCAGTCTTGTGCTGGGACAACGAAAAGGACCCTCAACATTTCCTTTAAAGAGGAAGAGTTATCTGTGCAGGAATGAGCATGAGTCAGCTTTATTACAGCTTGACTGAAATACAACTTTTTGGGGAGCATGTTTGAGGCAGAAAGCAGGAGCCAAGCATATAAATGACTCCACTCCAGTGAGAGCAGAAAGCAAAGCAAACCCTCAGGTTTAATCTCTGGCTGTGCTGTTTTGAGGTGTAGGGCTCCTTCTCCTACTACACTGGTCACCTTCTTCATGATACGCAGATCACAGGAAATGTGATAAAAGTAGAGCACAAGGGGCGCCTGGGTGGCTCAGTCGGGTAAGCACCTGACTCTCGGTTTCGGCTCAGGTCATGATCTCAGGGTCTTGGGATTGAGCCCCCTGTCTTGCTCTGTGCTCACCGGGGAGTCTGCCTAAGATTCTCCCTCTCCCTCTGCCCCTCCCCCTCCTTGCTCGCACACTGACTAAATAAATAAATAAATAAATGAAATCTTAAAAAAAAAAAAAGAACAAAGCATGAGTTAAGAAAACAAGATGGTGATGGTGGTTCTTGATCTGTTGGGAGGCCAAGGGATGGTCCCTCCATCACAGCCATGAGCCATTTCCCCAAAGCTTCAACGACAGGAGGAGGGCGGGATTTTAATGTCATTGCATCGGAAAGGTCATGGCATCTGGCTTTCACCCAAAGTCAGATTCTAGAAGGAAGAAATGTTTCCTGACCAAGGGGGCTTTAAAAGGGGGCTATTCTAGCTCATTGCCTGAACCTACACTGACCTTGCTGGGATGAAAGTGTCAGCAAAAGAAGACAGCACGTATCTGAGGGACAGGCAACAGTAGTACCAGAGAGTCATGGAGGGAAGCAAAGCTCTCCGTGGAATTAACCAATACAGACCCATTACTGCAAGATGGTCCTCTGAAAAAGCACACAAGTGAAGACTAAGGGTTTTGGAGGAAAAAAAAAAAGTAGGCACCCTAACACAGGCATCTTGGGGTGACACTCCATGGGATATACAGGAGACAACCCAGAGCCTTCCAGAAGGATCTACGCTCTGCCACAGGGGTTATGGATGGCTACCAGTTTTATTTTTTTTTTTAAGATTTTATTTTTAAGTACTCTCTACACCCAACGTGGGGCTTGAACTCACAATTCAGAGATCGAGAGTCACATGCTCTACCAACTGAGCCAGCCAGGCGCCCCATGATGGTTACCGGTTTTTAAGAGAGGAGGACCTTGGGACTTGGTATTAGAATGTACAATACGATATGACATGATACAATACAAATCAATATAATTAATTATGAACAGTATGTAACAATGTCAATGTAACTAAAGAAAATTGTACAGTTGGGCCTTGAACAACACAGGTTTGTGCCACACTGGTCCACTTATATGCAGATTTTTTTTCAATAAATATAACTCAGTACTGTAAGTGTATTTTCTTTTTTTTTATTATGTTATGTCAATCACCATACATTATATCATTAGTTTTTGATGTAGTGTTCCATGATTCATTGTTTGTGTATAACACCCAGTGCTCCATGCAGAACGTGCCCTCCTTAATACCCATCACCAGGCTAACCCATCTCCCCACCCCCCAGTAAGTGTATTTTCTTAACATTATCTTTTCTCTAGCATACTTTGTTGTAAGACTAGAGTATGTAATACATATAATGTCCAAAATAGGTGTTGGCTCTTTTTTAAAGATTTTATTTATTTATTTGACAGAGAGAGAGAGGAAGAGAGAGAACAAGCAGGGGGAGTGGCAGGCAGAGGGAGAAGCAGACTCTCCCCTGAGCAAAGAGCCCGATGTGGGACTCGATCCCAGGACCCTGGGATCATGACCTGAGCCGAAGGCAGATGCTTAATTGACTGAGCCACCCAGGCGCCCCAAGGTGTTGACTCTTTATGTTATCAATAAGCCTTCCAGTCAATGGAGGCTATTAGTTACATTTTGGGGGAGTCAAAGTTATACACAGATTTTCAAGTGTGCAGGGGTGGAGGGTAGGGGTTTGGTGCCCCAACCCCTGCATTATTCAAGGGTCAAGTATACGTCATTTTCATTACCAAATGTGGCGTTAGGCATTCTCATGAGTTATTTTCATAAAGTCTGAGTTAATGTCACAGGCAGTACCTCAACAGCGTGTACCAACTCAACCCTAAAATCAAGACTGGATGCCCACAGTGGGCAGCACCGAAAGCCCACAGCAGGTTGCTGCCCTCCCTTCACCCTTCTTACCAAATACAGCCTTCAGGAGGCCGGTTTCCCTGAGCCTGTTACCCGTAACCAACCTCAGTGGGATGGTTGCCTTGTGAGTCTGGGCTCTGAATTCCCCGGGTGGACACAGCTGTCTAGGGGCACATCAACTATGGGAAAGAACACACATCTCCAAGCACAAAGACAACACAAACCCGGAGCCTGTCACTACAGATGGGCTTCTCTCATCTCTGGGATGAGCCTGAGAGCCAGTGAAAGAAATGAGCGCTCGCTCCCGCCCCCCAGCCTAGACTCGCGTCCTACACACCTGACAGGCTCTGTGCAGCCCCCGCGGCCAGTCACCTGCACCCACACTCACAACTGCCTCTACCTTCCTTTCTCAGCATTCCACATGCAGACAGCACAAGTGCTCAGCGGATGTTTGGCTAGGTGGCATTCTCCTTTACAGTCGAGAACCGCCCACCCAGGCTCTTGGGTGACATTTAAACACCCCCTTACACTCCCTCCCATTTATTGTCTACAGTAACGCGAACATCTGGATTCAGACGTCCCCAGCAGCGCGAGGACACCTTGCAGAGGAGAGGGCCACGTTCTATACAGAAAACAGCAACCCTGAGAAGCTGAAGTGACGTTGGGATTTTCAAAAGAAGGTACAAGGCAGGGACCGCAGTGGCAAGTGAGAGCTGATTACGGCTCAGGAAGTGGAGGATGAAATCCCAGTCACCATACGAGGTCCCCGGCAGGGACTCCTTCAGCTAAGAGGGGCAAGCACGGCGGCGCAGGGTCAGGGGTGAGGTCTGTGCCTCCCCCAGACTCCGATGGCCGGGCACCTCAGGAGCTTGTGTGTGGTGACGGGAGGCTGCGGGGCTGACGGATGGCAGCTGCACCCACCCATACACACGTCTGCGTGTGTACAAGCACCGTCCACGCCATCACACAACCAGCCTGGGTGGGCAGCATAGCTCTACTGGGAATTCCCAGCCGTTGAGGCTCAGGTGACCGCCCAGGGTGACACGGCCAGTCATCAGCGGGGCCAGACTCTGAACCTGGGTCTTCTAAGAGTGAGTTCTTTACTCCTTGCTTTGTTAGAAACGTCCTTTTGAGAGTTTAAACAGCTAAACACATGTAAGGGGTTATTCCCCTTGTATTATGGTCATTTGGGGTCAGGGGAGACCAACTAGTCACTTTTTTGGGGTAAAAGGAAGGGTAAAAAATATTGTGAAAAGGTCCTCTTCCCCCTCTTTTCCTCGCTGCCTTCCACCGTCTTGCGTGAGGTTCAGGCTCATGAATGAGAGATTGGGAAGGCAGGAAAGGACTTGCAGGGGTAAAGTCCGGCCTCTCTGATAGGTGTCACCCAGCCCTCTCCTCGCATTCTTGCTCCAGTGACTTCGTCTCAAAATGTGGCTGATTCTGTTTGAAACACCTCTGATTGTCAAGGAATTTCCCCCCCCTTTACACTGATTTTTAATTCAGTTTCCCTGCAACCTCATCTCACTCAGTTCTGCCTTCTTCAACTTCTTATGAATCCCTTTGAGTTTTTCTCTTCTCTGGGGTCCCCACTTGCTTGCATGGTCCTTCCTGCTGATGAATTTTCCAGCCTCATCACCCTGCAGGTTACTCTCCTAGTGAGAAACCGAGATTTGTCATTGTTCTCTTAAAATGGGTGCCTTACCATGTAGATAGCCCTTCCGATGTGCTCTTGCTATGTCACTTCTCCTAATTTAGACACTATACTTCTACCTGTGGCAGTCACTGCAGTGGTGGTCCTTTCACTCAGCCTTCGTTTTGTCCCACTTCAGCATATGACAGACAAATGAGCTCTATAAACCATAAAATTTCATTCCATAACATTGCATTTCATGTGGTCCAGAAGTTGAGATCTTGTAAAACCCTGTCCTTTAGCCTATTTGTCATGCTTGCTCTCTGGGGCCACACAGAGCGTCCCGAGGCATGTGGTGTCTCTGCATTTCTGGGGACAGCTCACACAGCATGCTGGTTGGCAGCAGAGGGGTAGGTGACAGGGGTTTCCCTGAGGGGTGAGGGAGAAGAGAAAGATAGTGGGGTCAGCTCACCCCTGCGTGATTCCTTGGGTTGGCTGGGGTCCACCACTGAAAGCCACTGCTTCTGTCTTGTGAACCTTCCCAAATAATTACTCTCCTCAGGTTCAGACTTGCTTCATCTCTTGCTACTTTCTGTACTCTTCCCATATCTTTCAAAGTCTTTTTATTAAAATATCCTCAAATATCATCAGTGAGCCATCTGTTTCTTTTGAGACCTTTACTCATCCTTCTTGTGACTCCAAATCTTTTTGTTGTTGTTGTTGACCTCTGGATGTTTCATAAGACTCCAACCTTTCTCACTGTTAGCCTATCTGAATATTATTCGTTCAGCTTTGGTTACTTTATGTTTTTCTCCTTAGCTTCCTTGCTTTGTTGCATGCATCCTTGTATAATCTAAGCCCTACAGAAAGCTTCCTGTGTAGCTTTTTAACATTTATTTAGATACTTCCTTTTTCTTTCTCATCAGAATCACTTGGAAATCCCAAACTGCCACAGAACTGCAAGGTTGGAAGGGACCTGGAAGGTCACGTCGTCTAAGCTTCCCCATTGAGCATCCCCTCATTTGAGCAACATCTCACAGATACAAAATCATTTGTGGATTCTGCTCTTTATTTCTAGTAACAAAGTAGTTGTGATACCATCACAAGTGATGGAATGTGTTGCAACAATTAGTCTTGTGAACCCAGCCAATTATCAAAGATTCTCCCACCTGCTTTGAAGCCCTTCAGGAGAACAAGCCAGGGCTGGGAAGGCTTAAAAGAGACAGAGTAGAAATTATTCTTTAGGAATTGATCCAACATGAGGAGGCAGACAAGGAAAATCTAGTTAACATACCTCTCTACCCCTACTCCGGGAAGCTCATGATGGCTTGATTTTATATCAGGGATTTGTGTTCATAATGGTATTTTCAAGTAAAGAAGATAAGATAGCAAATTCTGATCATAACATTTTTCTAACTTAGCGATTCGTAATAAAATGAACAATGACAACATCAAAATAGTGAAAAACCAAATAAAAATGTTATCAGCAGCAACCAAAAAGGGAAAGAGACCTAATAGGCTACCACCACTCACGTGCACAACTGCAGTCAAGAAAATTCTACAGAGAAGCAGGGGAGGAAGGCTCAACCTGCAACTGCCACCCTGCAAGGTCGTTGCTCCTCAAAAGCAAACCCAGGAGGAAGCAGAATGGGGAAGCTGCCTGTGAATCTGGCAAGGAGAGAGCTTTTCCCTCTTTTAAAGAGGCAGAATGCGAGGGATGTGGGGACAAATGAAGGTAAGAAGATAAGTCAATGATGGGCTGACTTTCAATGATGGAGGGGCATTTCAAGCATCCTCCCATTTTCATAAGGTGTGTCTGTCTCTCTCTCTAGTCTGCCAGACCTCTACTTCGATATATGCACAGAACGAATTCAATTACAGAAACAACCCTGAGCAGTTGTGAGGCTTAGTGAACAGAATCAGCATAATGGCAAAATTGTCATTTATTTTTCCTCTCTGTTAAAATGCAAGAGTCATGACAGGTGAGAATTCTGTATGCTTTGCCTACAGCCTGTAAGCTGTGGGCACAGCATCTTGAAAGTGCCTTGCACAAAGCTGACCTTCAGTTAACATCTGTTGAGTGAAAGAATCAGAATGAACTGCTAAAATGGGGAGGTGGAGGAAAGAGAAATGGGAAGAAGTTTTAATACATATTTTTCGTAGCAGGGAGTGGATTGATATGCTATAAAAGTGAACCATGTGGTCAATACAAGTATTATGACTCCAAACACTTTTATAGTCTCTTTTGTTTAGGCATCTTCAAGGAAACAATGTAGTTGCATAGTCAACATTTACATGAGGTTCAGAATTCTTCCAGTGTTACTTCAGTCTCTTTTACTTCTATATATAAGTAAAATTGACCTAACTGTATGTTTTTTAATCAAAGAAAGGCATTAGAGTATGATCCCCATTTTACAGTTTGTCTGTCTAGCCACCCAGCTTCTCTCTCAGACACATATTCTTTGAAAGAATCTGAACTCATGTCTACCTGATACTCAACATTGTTATTTTGGGATGGTGCAATCTGGAAGATTATTTTACTTTTTTCTCTTTGTACTTGTTGGCAACTCTTGAATTCTTGAAATGAGAATGTATGATTTTAATAGAAACAATACTGCAATTTTTTCTTTAAAATTTTATAAGAATAGTCACCATCTGTCACCATACAACATATCGTGGTGAGCACTGAAAAATGTATAGACTTGTCAAATCACTATGTTGTACACCTGAAACTGATATAACAATGGCGTGTCAATTATACTTGAATTAAAAAAAAACCTGCAGATATTTACATCATAAATGTGAACATCATAAATATTCCCTACCACTAGATATTTTGCTATAACATTAAAATATAATAGATAAAGTAAGAAGATAGTAAAAGTAGATATTGGTATATTATGTGATCGCCACAGATTGAAAATGTCTGATCATTTGATTTTGTTTCTATTAAAAATAATTAATGATAATTAGGAGGACCAGACTGTAAGTTGAATGTTGCTTTGCTTATTTACAAAAGTTTTCTTAATCTAATTCACCATTTCCCTCTTTCTATTGTTTTCCTTTTTAAAACAGACTGTCACAGAGGCTTCTGGCTCTATTCTAGACTGAGCATGTGACCATATGCTAGCTAAGGTGGTTCCATTTTTAGGAGACCTAATTATTGGCTATTAAGCTGTCCTGTCATTTCTAGAATCATTCTAAAATGCATTCCATGGAACAATACATTCCTAGACTCACCTACTTTCCTTTCTCTTTCTCATGCTATGGACAAGGTAACCTAAGGCAGACTGCTGGGAAGCATGAAAACTGTAGGGTCACATGTGTTTGTCTACATGCTTCAGGAGTTTGAGTGAATGACCGAATTGTCAGCCTCATCGTCTTCTATAAATAATAATATTTTCTACTCAGGACACAGTAGACATTGCTGCTATGAACATTGGGGTGCAGGTGCCCCTTCTTTTCACTACGTCTATATTTTGGGGGTAAATACCTAGTAGTGCAATTGCTGGGTCATAAGGTAGCTCTATTTTTAACGTCTTGAGAAACCTCCATACTGTTTTCCAGAGTAGCTGTACCAGTTTGCATTCCCACCAGCAGTGTAAGAGGGTTCCCCTTTCTCTACATCCTCGCCAACATTTGTTGTTTCCTGTTTTGTTAATTTTTGCCATTTTAACTGGTGTAAGGTGGTATCTCATTGTGGTTTTGATTTGTATTTCCCTGATGGCTACTGATGTTGAGCATTTTTTCATGTTTGTCTGTCTGTTAGCCATTTGTATGTCTTTGGAAAAGTATCTGTTCATATCTTCTGCCCATTTTTTGACTGGGTTATTAGTTTTTTGAGTGTTGAGTTTGAGAAGTTCTTTATAGATCTTGGATATCAGCTGAGATGCCCTTCAACAGATGAATGGATAAAGAAGATGTAGTATATATACACAATGGAATATTATTCAGCCATCAGAAACGATGAATACCCACTATTTGCATCGACATGGATGGAACTAGAGGGGATTATGTTAGGTGAAGTAAGTCAAGCAGAGGAAGACAATTATCATATGGCTTCACTCATATGTGGAAAATAAACAATAGCACGGAGGACCATAGGGGAAGGGAGGGAAATCCAAAGGGGGAGAAATCAGAGAGGGAGATGAACCATGAAAGACTATGGACCCCGAGAAACAATCTGGGGGTTTCAGAGGGGGGATTAGGGAGGGGATAACAGGGTGATGGGTATTGAGGAGGGCATGTGCTGTGATGAACACTGGGTGTTATACTTAACTAATCAATCACTGAACACTACATCAAAAACTAATTATGTACTATATAGTGGCTAGTTGAACATGAAAAAAAAAAAGATATATATCTCAGGGTGCCTGGATGGCATAGTTGGTTGAGCGCCCAACTCTTGGTTTCTGCTCAGGTCATGATATCAGTGTCATAAGATTGAGCCCTGAGTTAGGCTCTGCATTCAGTGGGGAGTCTGCTTGAGATTCTCTTACTCTGCCTCTGCCTCTTCTTCCTGCTCTCTCTCAAATAAATAAATCTTTTTTTTAAAGATTTTATTTATTTATTTGACAGAGAGAGACACAGTGAGAGAGGGAACACAAGCAGGGAGAGTGGGAGAGGGAGAAGCAGGCTTCCCGCAGAGCAGGGAGCCCGATGCGGGGCTCCATCCCAGGACCCTGGGACCATGACCTGAGCTGAAGGCAGACACTTAACAACTGAGCCACCCAGGCACCCCTCAAATAAATAAATCTTAAGAAAAAGAGAAATGTATATGACACAAATACATTTTACAAAAATGGTATTTCAAAAATAACAGGAAAGATGAAAAAAAAAAAAACCCCACAGTAGAGAATGCAGTTTTAATTTATGTTTCTTTGTTTCAGCAGGGGATATTGTAGGATACACAGTGGAAAGTGCCCCAGTTTAAGAGTGAGGACACTGGGATCCCATTCCTTGTAGGCACTGCTGGGCAACACACCTAACTTCTCTATGGCTTAGCTTCATTACCTAGAAACAAGAGGGTTAGACTGGATCCCTGGTTCTCAACCCTGGCTCCACATCAGAGTCACCTCAGGACCTTTATGAACTAGTGATGCCTCATCCTCACCCCAAGCTGTGGGGGACTTGGATTTGGACAGACTATAAAGCTCTGCAGGTGATTCTAAGGTACAGCCAATCTGAAGGACCACTGAGCTACTTGATCACCCAGCTACCCTTTTTCTCAAATCCTATCTTACATCACAGAATGTCTTATTACAGGCATGGTTCTGGTTCCCCAACACTGAGAAAAGTGGTGGCCAAACTGTATCAGACCCTCTTGTGTATGGCTTAGAGATCCTCAGGTAGGAGGAGACAGAAAACACCCTATCTATCTAAGCAGATATACCAAAGATGTAATGACATCAGACTCTTTGTTCCACTGACATGTCATGCAGGGTTCAGCATTATCTTCAGAAGCTTGCCACTCTTTATTTGATTTGGCCATTAAGAGAGCCTCTTTTCCCTCCATTCGTCATACTTGTGATGGTGGAGGTTTGCATCACTGCCAAATGGACTTATAATGTTATTAGCTGCTGCTTCCCTACTTTCGTCTGTTGGTAGCTCATCTGGGAATTCCAAATCTTTCCCCAGTAAACTTCTTGCAGAGTGGAGTGGCTAGGTTCCTGAAAGTGCACATTGACCCAGGAGACTAGTGTGGAAATGGCCACAGAGGAATGTGGAAGGCTTTGCACACCCATTGCATCCAGGCTGCCTGGTAGCTTTGTAAAGCATCAACTTGGCTAGGCTGAATCACCTTCCCAGGGTTCCCTTTCCCCAGTGTTTCAGGGACATTCCTTGTGGGAATGGAGAGTGGAAGTGAACACAACTCACACCTTGTCCCTTATCAGTGGGCTCACCTCCTTGGGCGGGGCAGCAGCCAGCCCTACCACTGCCCCACTTTCCCCTTGATTTTTCTTTAGCTTCTCTGACTCCTGGGCCAGGTGCCTGTTTACCTCTGGAACGCTGGGAGCCAGCATGGGCTGCAGGACAACGACATCATCAAGGGAGGCAATGAGAACCGACATGGGTCTCAGTCAGTCTTTGTGGGTTCCAGTGTGGGTCCCAGTTTGTCCTTGTGCTCCCTGCCTTACATCCATCTTCCCTTGCTGACTGCCTGTCCTCTGCACTCTGAGCTCCAACATCAGAGGACCCGAGGTGAACACTGTATTGTGATTGCTTCAATAGTTAAGAATATCAGCTGTCATGACTTTGAAAAATCAAATCAAATCAAATCTTCACCTGAGGTGAAGACAGCAGCCTTACAGAGACTGCACAACAACCACAATTGCCTAACGTCCAATCCCTGTAACAAATATTCATAGCTCTACTTGTAATGACATTCAATGCTACCTCTTAGTGGTTCTGCTACTCTGATTGAACTGAGTGACCTTTTCAATCTTCATATCCAATGCTACCTCTATTTGAAATCTTTAGTGCCTCCCACTGCTCTGGAGACCAGAGTCCCCGTCTGCCCTTCCAGCCTCACACCATGCCATGCCCCTCTGCCTTCTCTCTGCTCCTGCCACCATGATCATCTTTTTCTGTACTTGATGTGCTCTCACCCATGATAGAGATTTTGCACATGCTGTTCCCTCTGCCCACTTCTCTCTTTTTAGCCATCTCTACCTGGCTCACACCAACCTGTCTGTCATACTTCAGCTTGATGTCAACCTACTCAAATTGTGTGCTCATCTCTTACATCATTGTGTACCTCACCTTTGAGTGTCCTCACTCATGCTTGTCCATTTATTTGTGGAATGTCTTGCCTAACGTTTCTGTCCTCCCTTGGATTCTAAGCTCTGGGAGGGCAGAGAGGGCTGTCTGTTTTTGCTTTCCATTGTATTTTCCCTGCATACCCAGTACCTTGCATACCCAGTACCAATTAACTTTTCTTCTTGGCACAAGAAATATCAATGGAATAAATGAATAAATAAAAGATGCTAGACAGATGAAGGAGAAGGAGGGGGAGCAGCAGGAAAGCATCAAGGGGATGAGGTATGAAGGCAGCCAAGGCTTGGAGCCCAGCCAGGCTTGGGGGTCCGTCGGGGCCAGCCACTGGGGGGGTGAGGGGAGCTGATCCTGACAGCACACAGGTGCTGCATTTCTCTCCAACAAGAGATTAGGAATTACTTGCTCCTATAAGATGAATGCTTGTTGTGAACTAGACAGATTTCCCTTTTCCACAGCCAATTTTTGCTAATGATTTTTCAAAGTCATGACAGCTGATATTCTTAACTATTGAAGCAATCACAATACAGTGTTCAACTTTTTTTTTCTTGAAGTTTGAATTTTTTAAAGTAAAAGTAGAATTTGGAAATGTATCATTCCCTTCAGAATAAATTAGTGAGTGTCTGCAGAAGAAAGAAAACAATTAACACGTTCATGGATTATGGGTAAGTTTTTACCATTTTTTCTAACAGTACTTTATATAAGAAAAGCTTTCTGCCCCGATTTTGGTTGATTTATCCATGTGCTTGCATTTGCCACATGTTTGAATTTCACAATTTCTGTTTCCAGCCTAGCACAACTGTGGACACAACACTGGAGCATGAAGTCTGAATGGAAGGTTCTAGAAGATTGGTGCTTATCTGTGGCCCCAAAAGGAAGTAGCCAGCAACCTGGGAGGGTCATGTCTCTAGATCTCAGACCTGGAATAAGAGCCAGGAAACCTGGTTTTTGTTTTTGATTCCACCACTAACTAGCCATGAAAGATCTCACTTAATTGGCATCTCTGACTCTCTACTTCCTGGCCTGTAAAATGAGTCAGTTGGACCAGAGGATCACAAAGGACCTTTAAACTCTGGCATATTATGATTCTAAGGTTTACCCTTTCTGGCAGCAATTATGGTAAATGGCTCTTATTAGACAGATACAATGACTTTTGGGGGAGATTGTGTAATAGCTAAATTTATGAATTACTTAATCATGAGCTTTGCCCTGTTTTTCCCTTAAAACATTTTACCTCTGAACGTTTCTCATATAAATATTTTAAATCTAAGTATAACATTTTTTGCATGAAAAATATCCCATAATTTTATTTCATGTGAAAATTATGGTTTATAATGAAAATTTTTCATAAGTGTCCCAATGTTTTCCTTCCCCCCGCCATTAGACCTTCTCTAGCACCCATATTAGGAATTTTCCAGGCCACCACAATAGCTGATGTGAAAGGCTTCACTTTCAACTAAAACTATGGCTCTTTACACTCTTATGTTTTATTTGGCATTCATCTATTTTAAGGACCCATTTATTTTTTTGAAGGTTTTTTTTTTTTTTTTGCGGTTTTCCTACACTTTGCTGTTCCTACCATCTGTTGTTGAGTCTTTACACAAGTCTGTTTATTTAGCATGTGCTCTCCCTGGACTTTAACTTTAAATTCTAGTTTAACTTTTATTGTTAATTTGAGGATGTGCAATGGAATCAGAAAAATCTATGAAAATTAATTTGATAGCCTCATGTAATTAATGTGATTCCAAGAATTCATTCACATGTGATAGACTTCAACTTTATGAATTTACACAAAGTATTCAAACTTAAATATATAAACTATCCGAACAGTTTTATTGTGGGATTTTTTTCTTCCTCTGAGTCTTCGAAAATAGCTTGTGTCTAAATGATGAAAAAACAAACTAACCAGCCATAATTATTGGTGGATCTTGGGAAGTAAACAATTATACCACTGAAGATGTTCCTGCTCATGACAATTAGTTTCCAAATATTTCCTAGACCATGCATCAGGCCCTGGGGACCAGTGATGAGACGGGTGACACAGTCTGACTCTCGGATGTTGGAGGGGCCTTTCTAAAGTTTCTCTGGCATTGCTGGGGAATAAGTTAATTCTAGTGATTTTCCTCCACCACACTTCCATCACCCACTTGTGTCCTGCCTTTTGCCACAGGCAGTATCCAGGGAGATCTCCCTGCCTTGGGAGGGAGTGACCAGGCAGATCAGGAGTCAGTCCTCTGCATGTGAGTCCAGAAAGCTCATTTAAGCTTTTAGAGCATTCCAGGAAAAGCAGTCTATGGGATAAATGGTGGTAAAGGAGAGAAGGAAAGGAAGCTGAGGAGTCAGGCACCCCTGAGGGGCCTGGGTACTCAGTTGCACAGTTAATAGAACAAAGATTTGGGCATCTGGGATAGCGATGATCTGCACCCCTCCATGTCCCAAGGGAAACAGAGGGAGTCTGCAAGATTCTACATTTCTGCACCTCAGCCCCACAATTGGTATCTGATATTCCCGGCATGATGTAGGAGCAGAAATAATGTGTATAGCAGATGGGTCTGAGATGCCCAGCAGAATTTCCCACCCCTAAGAGGGGTAAATTGAGTATTTTATGTGCTTCTGAAAAAAGCACTGATGAAGCACATGAAAGAGAAGAACACTACAACTAATACTAATAATAAGAAATATACCAGCCCTTTACTTGCAATGTCATTTGCAAATATCTCCTCCCATTCCGTGGGTTGCCTCTTAGTTTTGTGGACTGTTTCTTTTGCTGTGCAGAAGCTTTTTATCTTGATGAAGTCCCAAAAGTTCAATTTTGCTTTTGTTTCCCTTGCCTTTGGAGATGTATCTTGAAAGAAGTTGCTGTGGCCGATGTCAAAGAGGTTACTGCCTATGGTCTCCTCTAGGATTTTGATGGGTTTCTGTCTCACATTTAGGACTTTCATCTATTTTGAGTTTATCTTTGTGTATGGTGTAAGAGAGTGGTCCAGTTTCATTCTTCTGCATGTAGCTATCCAATTTTCCCAGCACCATTTATTGGAGAGACTGTCTTTTTTCCATTGGACATTCTTTCCTGCTTTGTCAAAGATTAGTTGACCATAGAGTTGAGGGTCCATTTCTGGGCTCTCTATTCTGTCCCATTGATCTGTGTGCCTGTTTTTGTGCCAATACCATGCTGTCTTGATGATCACAGCCTTGTAACATAGCCTGATGTCAGGCATCGTGATGCCCCCAGTTTTGGTTTTCTTTTTCAACATTCCCCTGGTGATTCGGGGTCTTTTCTGGTTCCATACAAATTTTAGGATTGTTTGTTATAGCTCTGTGAAAAATGCCAATGGTATTTTGATAGGGATGGCATTCAAAGTGTAGATTGCTCTGGGCAGCATAGGCATTTTAACAATGTTTATTCTTCCAATCCATGAGCATGGAATGTTTTTCCATTTCTTTGTGTCTTCCTAAATTTCTTTCATAAGTGTTCTGTAGTTTTTAGAGTATAGATCCTTTACCTATTTGGTTAGGTTTATTCCTAAGTATCTTATGATTTTTGGTGCTATTGTAAATGGAATCTATTCCTTAATTTCTCTTTCTTCAGTTACATTGTTAGTGTATAGAAATGCAACTGATTTCTGTGCATTGATTTTTGTATCCTGCCATGTTGGTGAATTGCTGTATGAGTAGTAATTTGGAGGTGGAGTCTTTTGGGTTTTCCACATAAAGTATCATGTCATCTGCAAAGAGAGAGAGTTTTACTTCTCCTTTGCCAATTTGAATGCCTGTTATTTCTTTCTGTTGTCTGATTGCTGAGGCTAGAACTTCTAGTACTATGTTGAACAATAATGGTGAGAGTGGGCATCCTTGTCATGTTCCTGACCTTAAGGGAAAAGCTGTCAGTTTTTCCCCATCGAGAATGATATTTGCTGTGGGCTTTTCATAGATGGCTTTTATGATATTGAGAAACAGATATGGAATATAGATAGCTCTTGCTATAGGGCAGACACTATTTTAAATATTTTTATATATTAACTCATTTAATCCTTCCAACACTCCTGTGGAGTAGGTACTACTTGATGCACATCCACAGTTGGCTCAGTAAATGGTAGGTCTATTCTCTTTACATTCATGATGTCCCAAGGACTTAAACCAGTCCTCGTCCTCTGAGTTTGTTGGATGTCACAAATGGCACCTGGTATTTACTGTTCACAAAGACATAGCCTCTCCAGAGGCCAGGACATATTGGGATTCAAAAATGATCTCACAAATAAAGAGTCACTCTACAGTTTAGGATTTTAAAGTAGGCCAATTATGAGACAAAAATGAAGGTGTTTTTTTTTTTTTTATAAATAATTATACATGTTATGGGGAGAGGGGGGCAGAAGGGGAAGAGCTCAGGGTTGGAAAAATGTCTTAGTTTGGGTCAGGAGTGACCCAGATGTTGGGTCTCTGGGCTGTGAGGGTGGCTTCTCATGACTCTGTCCTAGAGGTAGACCCTGGTGGGGGTCATTCCACTTCCTGTAAAGAGAAATAGGTGGCTCCAGCTCCTTTCATAATGATGGTGATCTTGATGTCAATGACCGAGGAAGCAGCCCTCAGTGAACACCTGTGGACATTTTCTCATTCACTCTTCATAACAACACTATGCAGTAGGTTCCCCTGTCCCCCTTTTGCAGGAGAGGAAACAGGGCCACACAGTCAGATATTCAATGAGAGGCAGAGCCACATCAGTGCAGCTGGGATCTGAGCTCCTGCTCTGATTTATATGGCGTTGGCTCTTTGCTCACTGATTTCACTCATGTACAAATGCTTCCCAACACTTTGAGAAATTCCCCCAAATATTACTTACTATAAAGGTAGGCTACCATCAGATATGATTCTGCAAGCATTTTCAGATGGGAGGAAGCGGGACAAAGAGATGAGGGATGCCGTAAGTGCCAGGACTAGGAATAGAAGGCAGGAAGCCTGCTGCCCAAGATGCCAGTCTTCTCCCTTTGGTCCACTTCCTGCACTTGCCAGTGACCCTGAGTAAGAAAGCCCCAGGGACCACTCTCTGAGGAGGAGAAACACTTACCCAACAGCATGAAGTTCCTCAGCTTTGCCAAGCCCTCCAGCAAGAGTGAATTCTCTCTCACAACATTCAAGGGGAGCTCCTCAGAGGCAAAACGAAAGGTCACCTTGGGAGAGTTTTCTCTACCCTCATTTATGATTACAAGTATTCCAGGCTGAAAATAGATTTTGGCCATGTTTACAAATTAAAGCACAGTTCAGGGAATATGCCACCTTCCTCACTTGTCCCTTTGGAATTCTTAGTTCAGCATTACACTGAAGATCAAAGCCAGCCCTAAACACAAGACAGGGGAGGTGGGGGGATGCCCATAGTGGGCTGGGTGAAAATCCCAGCCCCATTACTAACCAATCCCGGAGTCCCCCAGCAGGGCAAGTTAGGTTCATCTTTATCAAAAGAGCCCTATGTAGCGGTGTTTCACTTCATTGTTTGGAATATTAAATAAGAAAACACATATTAAGTACTGGTTAACCAGTAGCAAACAAACTTCCAATAGCATAGCTCCTTACTATGTGACTTAAGGAATACATCCCATTTGCCTGAACCTTCTGTCTTAAGAATTCTCTGGAAGCAATACTGAGGACCCTTGGCTGCTGACTGTTGAAATCCCCCCACATGTGCACCCTGCTTAACACTCTTGTACAATAGCAGTCTTTTCTTCCTCATGTTATCCCCAAAAGAAAACTGAAAAACTAGGAACCCTCTTACATATTTCAACATAACATCTAAACATTTAAAAGGATGTGAAAATGGCTGCAAGGATGTAATTTCAGGTGCAATGTCCATGACAAGCAAGCTTTAAATATATTTTTGATAAAACCTCAGAGAGTTGAATCATTCAGCTTATGAAAAAGAACTGCCATATAACCCAAATGGCAAGCAAGGCTCATTCTCGGGCAGACCAAGTTTAGGGAAATATTTGGAAGTTGAAGATTCCCTTAAAATATCTAGTTAAAGGAGTCGTTTTCCACTTGCCCTTAGCTCTAGATTTCCCACTGACACCCTGGGGAACTAAAAGGAAAAGAGGATTCCAGGGTGCACCCATGTATCTGACACCTGGAACACCCTCTCCTTACTGACAACAACCAAGAAGTGAACTTTAATAAAACAGAAATATCTGCAAAAAGCACAATTTAGGTAGCTACTAAATCATACCACTCAGAATATATCACTTCCTTGATTTTTTTCTTACTTTTAATTCCCCAAAATGACCAAAAAGAATAAATTTCACTTTTAAAGCTATTTCTAAAATTCAGTAAATATTTCGTGCACAGACTGAAACTTATGCTTACCAAACAAAAATACTACCCTTTGCGTTTTTCACGGTTTTCACTTTCAAATACAAAATTTAGATTCAGGTATAAACTCGAAGTGGTCACACAGAATGACAGAATTGAAATAGCTTATGTCTGTTTCATTGTGCTATCAGTGTTTATTTTAATCTATTAAGACTATTTAAGTAGTGCCATAGAGGTTTGAGACATGAACTGTGCCTAATTCCAAACTGTTATGCACTTGGTCTCAAAATGAGTGCATGCCCTGCTAATTGTGTTGGGAGTCCCCTGTAACTATTGGTTCTCTGAGTTAGCTTCCATGTAGAAGAGGAGGTTATTAAGGATGGGTAATTACAATGTGCTAATTTGAAGCATACATATATAACATTATATCTCAATAGGAACTGTAGCAGTTAAGAACTCTTAGACCAACAAAATAATTTTAGGGGGAGGAGTATTTTTTAAAAAGATTTCATTCATTCATTCATTCATTCATTCATTCATTCATTCATTCATTCATTTTACAGAGAGAATGCAAGTCGGGGGAGAAGCAGAGGGAGAGGGAAAGAGAATCTGAAGCAGACTCTACACTCAGTGGGGAGCCCAACATGAGGCTCGATCTCACGACCCTGAGATCACCACCCGAGCCGAAACCAAGAGTTAGATGCTCAACCAACTGAGCCACCCAGGTGCTCCAGGGAGAGGAATAATTTAATACCAACATTATTTAGACTTGTATGGTGATAACATAAAGAATGATTTTCATTCCCTTTTATTATTATTTAAAAATTCTCTACAGATAATGTCTCCCCTACTCCTAGTCCTTAATGTTTGCATTTGGAGTGGAGGCTCCCACAGCCCTGCTCTGGGTTCTCCCCTGGAGGACAGGTGACCATCCTCAGGAAAGAGTAAACCAGAGGAATTAGGAGCGAGAACTCTGTATGGAAGATGAAATTCTCTGCTTTTTCCCTTCACAATTTTGAATAGAGCTGAGCATATGACCCATCAAGGGAGGGTGTCAGCTCCATGTAGGAATATCGCCTGCTTAGGGCTCTTAATAAGCAGAATAGATGATAATTGGATAATAACCAGGGAGCAGTCAGATGGATCATGTTGCAGATCTGTTTACAGAAACTTGACAGCGTGGGTTAAACACACAACACCCAAAGTAAAACAGCCTGTTTGAAAATACGCAAGCTTGAATGGTTTTCAATGGTCTCCTGTCTGCTAAAAGCCTGAAGTTAGATTATGAGGCTGGGTATAATCCAAAAGCACAGCAGGGTCAAGTTCATCTTCTAAAAGTAAACGTATTTGTTTATTTCCATCTTATGATATGCTTTTATTTTATGTTTCTTTAAAATCTCAAGCTCAATCTCTCCTTCTCACCCATCCACACACACAGGTGCATATGTCTACATGATTTTTGCATGGTTGTAATTGTAGTGTATACATATATACAGTTGTAAACTCCTGAAAAATACATCACCAATATACATATAAAAGGGATATCAATTGATGGATAAATGGATAAAGATATGGTAGATATACACAACGGAATATTATTTGGCCATAAAAAAGAAGGAAATCTTGTCATTTGCAACTACATGGGTGGACCTGGAGGGCATTATATTAAGTCAAATAAGTAACACAGAGGATGACAAATACCATATGATCTCTCTTACAGGTGGATTCTGAAAAGCAAGAAAGCAAACAAACAAAACTAAACTCATAGATACAGACAACAGATTGGTAGTTGCCAGAGGTGGTGGGTAGGGGCTTGGCAAAATGGATGAAGGGGGTCAAAAGGTACAAACTTCCAGTTATAAATAAATAAGTCATGGGATGTCATGTACAGCGTGGTGACTATAGTTAATAATACTGTATTATATATTTGAAAAGTTGTTCAGAAAGTAGATCTTAAAATCTCTCATCACAAGAAAAAAAGTGTTTGTAATTATGTGTGGCGATAGACATTAACTAGACTTATTGTGGTGATCATGATTTCACAATATGTGCAAAAATCGAATCATTATGTTGTCCACCTGAAACTAATCTAATGTTATGTGTCAATTACATCTCAAAAATATATATACACACACACATAAAAGGTATAAAGAATAGATATAATAGACTTGTAGATTTTACCATTCTATTCTGAACAATGCTGGTGTTAAATACATAATGATAATCAAACAACCACTTAGGTACCTACAACCCAGTAAAAGCAAGCAAGTAATACTAGTCCCTTTGTGATCCCATGTGCCTCCATCTCCAGTATTTCATGCTTTCTATAAGAGCTACTCCCTTTCTTCGAGTTCTATTTTCTTTATCCCACGAAAGCTAAGATCACTTTTTCCTTTTTCAGTTTTCTAGATTGTTTCTATTATTTTATTTATGATTTTTCCCCCTCTATGTTCACAAAAGAAATTGGACTGTAATTTACCTTTGCCATACTGGCCCTGTCTAGTTTGGATATCAAGGTTGAATAATGTTATATAATGAGGTGAGGAATGATCTTTTTTCTACTGTTTCTATGAGTTGTGTAAGATTAAACTTATTTGATTCTTGAATGTCTGCAGAACCTATATGTAAGAACCTGGAACTAGTATTATATCTGTAGGGATATTTTAAAACATTCATTAAAAATTATAGGAATAATCATAAAAAATTTTGAGTCATTTTTGGTAATTTATATTTTTCTAAAAATTTGCCTATTTCACATAAATTCTCAGGTGGGGGCATAAAGTTGTTTAATATATACTCTGAACATCTTTTGATCTCTCCTACATCTGTGGTTATATGTTCTTTTCATTTGATATTTATTTGTTCTGATATTCATCTTTCTGTCTTTCTCAATTTGATCTTGCCTAAGGTTTGTCAACTTGGTCAATCTTTTCAAAGATGATTTGGGCCTTTTAGATAGATTTTTCTGTTCTACCAATTTATCGTCTTTAATTTCTGTGTCTATTTTCTATGGTTTATTCTCTTGTTTTTATACTTCTCAAATTAGAATCATAGTTCCTTTGTTTTCAGCTATTAATTTCCCTCTAAGTACCACTTTATCCAGATTCTACAAGTTTTCAAATGAAGTGTTTTCATTTTTGTTTAAAATCTTTAATAATTTCTATCATAATTTTTCTTTGATCTGAGGCATTGAGAAGTATGCTCTAAATTTCTAATCTTAGTTGTTACCTATATTACTACTACTACTACTACTACTACTACTACTACTACTACTACTATTATTATTATTACCAGGTTAATTGCATTGCTGTAAGAGAATATGGTCTATATGACACCAAATCTTTAAAATTTGTTGAGACTTGTTTTATGGTCCCTAGAAATTTTAGTACATATTGTGCTAGGTAGAATAATGGCCCCCAAAGATATCCACATACTTCTTCTGGAAACTGAATATATTACCTTACATGACAAAAGTGACTTGGCAGATGTAATTAAGGAGCTTGAGAAGGGTGAGATTATCGTGGATTATCTGGGTGGCCCCAACATCGTTACAAGGGTTCTTTAATGTATAGAGGAGAGAGGCAGAAGACTCAATGCTAGAGCCATGCAGCCTAAAAAGGCTCAGCTAGGTGTTGTTTGTCATGAGGCAAAGAATGTGGGCAGCCTCTAGAAGCTGGAAAAGACAAGAAACACATTCTCCCCTAGAGCCTCTAGAAGGAACACAGAACTGCCAACACTTTACTTTTAGCCCATAAGACCCATTTCATACTTCTGACACTTGGAACTGCAAGGTAATAAATTTGTATTGATTAGCCACTCTTTGTGGTAGGTAATGTGTTATAGCAGCAATGGGAAACTAATACACACATATATAAATCTTAAAGTCTAGAGTAGGGCTATCCAATAGACATTTCTGCAATTATGCGCATGTTCTATTTCTGTCCTGACCAATATGTTAGCCACTAGGCACAGGTGGCTATTGAGTACTTAGACTGAAACTAGTACAACTAAAGAACTGAATTTTTATATTTTGTTTAACTTTAAATTTGATTTCAAAAGCCCTATTTGGCTAGTGGCTACCACATAGGACAGTGCCAGTCTAGACTAAGTATCTTTATCCTGTTTCCAAGTAATACAGGACCTTTATACATGTTAACTGATCAACTCCCTCCCAATTTGCATGCCTTTATTTTCCAGTATTTAGAAGTATTTTTTTATTCACTCTTCACACTAGAGATTATTGGTTTTGCTTTATGTAGTCCATGTTTGCTTAGATCAATCCCTTCTTATCATGTTTCTTACCATTCTCAGACTTTCCCTGGGATAATTTTCCTTCTTCCTGGAATATGTTCTATAGAAATTCCTTTGGTAAATGTATGTTAATAATACATTCCCTTGGGCGCCTGGGTGGCTCAGTCGTTAAGCGGCAGCCTTCGGCTCAGGTCATGATCCCAGGGTCCTGGGATCAAGCCGCGCATCGAGCTCCCTGCTCGGCGGAGAGCCTGCTTCTCCCTCTCCTCTGTCTGCTGCTCTGCCTACTTGTGCTCTCTCTCTCTGTGTTAAACAAATAAATAAAAATCTTAAAAAAAAAATAATACATTCCCTTTAGTTTTATATGTTAGTTCTGCTCTTATTGAAAAATAGTTTCACTGCATGCAGAACTTTAAGTTGACTATTACTTTCCCTAAGTATTTTGAAGATTTTCTTTCACTGCCCTGAAGTTTCTATTTTGACATATGAGAAGTCACTGCATGAGAAGTCATCTTTTAGATAAACAATCTGTCCTTTCTCTCTAGTTGTTTTGAAGATCTTTTTTTTTTGGTGTTTCTGCAACTTGATGTCAATGTAGCTAGATACAGATTTGTTTTGTTTATCTTACTTGGAATTTGACTTTTGGAATCTGAGGGCTGATGTTTTTAATTAACTCTGGAAAACTGTCAACTATTATACCTTTAAATCAAAAAGGAAATAATAAAGAAAATGGGGATGAATTACTCTTCCCAGTTGCTCTATTATTTCCTTCTCAAAATTTGATAATATGTTAGAATTTCTCACTTTTCAATAAGTCTTTAAACTTCCCTTTTGTATTTATGTTTTTGCCTTCCTATACTGCATTCTGAACACCTACATCCGCTCTACCTTCTAGCTTGCCATTTTTCTTTTTAGCCATGTGAAATCTGCTGTTTAACATTTCTATTAAGTTTCTAATTTCAACTATTAAATTTTTTGTTTCTAGAGATTCTATTTGGCTCTTTATCAAAGCTGCTAGTGTTTTTTGAGAGTACATGATCCTCGGTCCTTCAAAATACTTCCAATATCATCTCATTTCTTTAAAAATATTAGGTTAAACATATGAGATTGCAGATATTGACCAGTTTTGAGCTACAAAAATGGCAATTTCATATGGTCTGACCTAATAATTATTCCATATTTGTATATGATAATTCCAGCAACCATGGTATTTATTCTGCTGTTTGTGCTTTCTGCTGACCTTCACTCACGATGGTTTGTTTTCTTATATTTCTAGCAATTTTTGTGGGTTACCCCCACCCTGGGAATTTTTGAGGTCCATATTTAAAGTGTGTTCCTCCAGAGAGGAGATTTGTTTGCCTGGTGACTGGAGGAAGTACTGAAATGGAGAAACTTTATATTTTTTGTTTGGCTCTTGTTGGTCACATGGAGTTTGGTGAAACACACCAGCAAGAGGAGACTTAGAATCTGGAATTAGGAATTATCTAGGAAGATATTTTTTTCCCCCTTTCTTTCACTCTAATAATAACCCAGGCTAAAATGATTATTCTTATCATTTCCCTTTCTGAGGCTCTTTTCCTCCTGGTTCACCTAATGATGGCATTGCCCCTCAGGAATCTATAAAGAGCCTGTCTCCCTAGTCAATTTTGCCACTTGACACCCACATGCATGGCTCTTAAAATCCAGGCTTTGGACTACCTAGTATTAACAGATGTCTTCTAAAAAAAAAAGGCTAATCTAATACTCATTAACTTGTCTGGATTCCCACTTTCCAGTTTATGGTCTCTAAAGATTTCCTTTATGTTCTTACCAGTTCTGTGTTCTGCACCAAAGAATATTCTTCTGACATCGGGTTGGCTGTATGACCAGAGATAGAAGTCCTAGATTCCTTTTGTCACTCAGTATTATATACAGTTTACTGAACACTATGAACTAAATGACATACAAACATGAAATGATTTTGCTTTTCCCTGATCACTGCCCTGAAACGTGAAAAGTCAAATCTCCACTGTTCTTGTTTAATAACTTCTTGGTCAGAGTCTTTAGCTTTCTGGCTACTTGCAGTCAGTTCTATTTAAAATTTAAATCCCAATTGACTCTCACTTCTTTCTTTTCTACGAGCCCCATCCAGAGGGTCTTGTAGTGGAACAGGGTAAGTTCTGCTTCTCTCTTTCTCTTCTCTTTATCTCTTCTTCAGTTTCCATGGAGATCCTTCCTTGAGCCTCCAAGGGTCACAGGGATCCTGGGGGTCAGAGTTCCATAGTTTTCTCCTTGGGAATCATGCCACACTATAGTCCCTGTTTGCCTATTGGTGTGATGGGCTGCCCCATCCAGCCTCTTAACTTCAAGATGCAGACATTCTTGGTTCACATACAGCCACAAACTCAATGAGGTAACAGCTGAGCTTCCCATGAACTTTTCCATATTTTTCTTCCTGGTGGCAGAAGCAGGAAAGAACTAGGGGTTCAACAGCTCAGCAAGGATCTACTTAGGGAGAGAATTCAATGTGTCCCTTCTTGTGGCACCCTTTATCATCACCAGTGATTTTTTTGGAGCCCTCATCCCTTGGTTTAGAGAAAGGAAATACTTGGATTTAGGAAGTGTTGTTTAGGAAAATCTATAAACAGTGACTCTGGAGATCCCCTCTTGGGACTTCCTGGCTCACCCTCCACCCCAGCAGTTTGCTCATATGCATCAGGATAAAGATGGGAGTGTTTTAGACAATACTGATGGTCAACAATGTTTAGTTAGCTATGGTGAGCTCTATAAATGTTGCTGTCATGATTAGTGCTCAGGAAAATAATGCTCCAGGGGCATATTACCTGAAGAATATATAAGGTAGAACTCTGTAGGAGACCCTGAGCCAATGATATTGTTCTTAGATCTATAACATGATGTCGGGTGCCCGGGTGGCTCAGTTGGTTGGGTGACTGCCTTCGGCTGAGGTCATGATCCTGGAATCCCAGGATCGAGTCCTGCTTTGGGCTCCCTGCTCAGAGGGGAGTCTGCTTCTCCCTCTGATCCTCACCCTCTTATGCTCTCTCTCTCTCTCATTGTCTCTCTCTCAAATAAATAAATAAATAAAATCTTTAAAAAGAAAATGATGCCTTTGAACCATAAACTAGGTAAAGTATTATAATCCAATTTTATATAAAAATAACTTCACATTTCCTTTGGCTGCATCTGGGGGAAGAATTAGGCTTTATTTGTGCAGAACATATTAAAGTCAATATATTTATGGGGAAAAATAGCCTTCATAGATGACACATGACAACTTCTAAATTTGGCTTTAAAATTTTTTATATATAACACATGCCATAATTATTTTAATATGCCTTTAAAAAAGTTTTGTGTTTCCATAAATTAAAGCTTTATCTGGTACCATTGTCCTCCATAGAACAGAATGACAAAATCAACGACCTAAGTTGGCTAAGCTGAAAACTAAGTCTCCATGTTCACCATCTTTGCATAGACTTCTTACCAGTAACATGATTTTGCTCCTCTTCCTACCAGCAACACATCTAGCCATCTAAATATCTAGAATTCTGTGCTACGATAGTTGATTCAATGAAATCAATAGTCATCATTGTTGCTAACCCAACACCCTTTGTTACAGGGCACAGTCTCCACGATTCCTTCTTTAAAAAAGAAACCAGTGACCCTGGATCAGTTACAATAAATCTGAACCTATTCTCTTAAGTTTTATCTCACTCTGATATAGACTTCTTAATAGAAGTGTTTAAAAATTTTTTTTAGTGAACAAATTAGAGGGTTGTGTGGTTTGGTTTCACTTTTAATAAATGAGCTGTCTTTTTCTGCTTTCATGCCACTTAGCATTTCTTCTCAAAGGAAAAAAATCAAACAAGGAAAAATGTGAAAAAGATGAATTAATGTGACATTTAGAGTAAGATTTTAATGGCACAAAAGCCAAGAATACCAGAGTTATGCCTTTTGCTTTCACAATTATAACTTGACAGGATTTCAGGATGTTGTTACTAAAATGAACTTCATCAGAAGAAAGTTAAAATGCATACATTTAAAGAAAATGTGTTGGTAGAGTTATATTTGTTAAGGCAAACACAGCAGAGTCAATATTTAATTAAGCATTGTCCTTTTCAGAGTTGGCCCCTCAGAGGCTACACCCTTATTTCTATTAGTATTGGTTATGCTACACATGTTTTTTGAAATCCTCTTTGGAAATAAACTCATAAACAAGTTTATAAGGACAGCAAGAAAACCAGCTTCATTTATTCAGAGTCATACCTTATTTAAACCAAAATTGCATTGGCAATTAGCATTTCCCAGACCTTCCTCACCAAACTGACTTCAAATTACTTTTTATAATGAAAAAAGAAACTTTTTTTTTTTTGTGAAGCACTACACGCACAAAACAGTTTACATTTAAAGAAAACATTCATGTTACCATAACTGAGGTTTAAAACATTTTTCTAACATTCCAGATGTATTGTCTCAGTCACAATAGATTCCCTGCCCCTTCGAGGTAAATGGTGGTCACTTCCATACTTTTCTTGTCACTTTTACTACCTATTCTATATCCCTCAATGCTATCATTCCATAGCTTGTTTCTTAAATTTTATGTAAGTGAAATTGTACAGCATATATCCTTTTGCATCTGACTTCTTTTGCTCAATATCTTGTTTATGAGATATACCTAAGGCAAGATAGGCAAACTATAGCCTGCCATCTATTTTTGTAAATACAGCTCCATAGGAATACAGCCATGCCTACTCATTTGCATATTATCTATGGCTGCTTTTGCATTACAATGGCAGAATGGAATAATTTCAACAAAGACTGTATGGCTCACAAAGCCAAAAGTATTTGCCACGTGGTGTTTACAGGAAAAGTTTGCCAACCCCTGACTTAGATATTTCGCTTGATTCAAATTTGCTAATATTTTGTTTTAAGATCTTGCATTTATTTTCATGAGAGACACTGGACTGTAGTTTTCTTGCAATGTCTTGGTCTATTTTTGGTACCAGGATAATCTTGGCTTCAGAAAATGAGCTGGGAAGTGTTCTTACCTTCTCAATGTAGAACTTGCATTTCTTCCTTTAAATCTTTAATTCGATTTCCCTAGGAAGTCAATTGGCCCAATAGTTTTGTTTGTGGGAACATTTTCAACTATGAATTTAATTCCTTTAAACAGATAATGTTCTATACAATTTTAAGATTTTCCATTTGTTAGTTTTGGTAATTTGTGTGTCAAGGAATTTCTACCTTTTATCTAAGCTGTTAAATTTGTTGGCATAAGGGTAATTTTGCTATATACAGCATTTTAGATTGACAATTATTTGCTTTCAGTTTATTGTCTTTCAGTATCTACTGTTTCTCAAGAAAAACTAGCTGTGGTTCTAATTGTTTTTTTGAAGTTAGATATGTCTTTTTTTTCTCTTGCTGTCTTTAAAATTTGTATCTTTGTTTTTGGTTTTCTGTAAGTTTCCTATAATTTATCTAGGTGTAGGTTTTAATTTTTTTTGAGGATTATCTGGCTTTCTGAATTTGTAGGCTGAATTTTTATTTTATTTTATTTTTTTAGTTTTGGAAAGATTCTCAGCTAATTTCTCTTCAAATATTGCTTTTGCCTCATTTTCTCTTCTATATATAAGACTCCATTAAACATTTGTTTCACTTTCTCACATACTCTATACCTTTTACCTTTTCTTTTCATTTTTTTTAAAGATTATTTATTTATTTATTTGACAGGGAGAGAGACAGTGAGAGAAGGAACACAAGCAGGGGGAGTGGTAGAGGGAGAAGCAGGCTTCCCGCTGAGCAGAGAGCCTGTTGCGGGGCTTGATCCCAGGACCCTGGGATCATGACCTGAACTGAAGGTAGATGTTTAATGACTGAGCCACTCAGGCGCCCCTCTTCTCAATTTTTAATCCTGTTCACTTTCTGTTGTCGTCTTCTTTTTCTTTCTGAATGACTTTCTAGTCCAGTTGTTCTCTTTTCAGCCACATTTAATAGGCTATTAAACCCACACACTCCATTCTTAATCCTGGTTATGAAGTTTATCTAGTTCCAGAACTTCCATTAAAAATGTTCTATGAATTTTTTTGTTTGTTTTTCATGGTTTACAGTTCTTTGCTGAAATTTTCCTTTTTGCTCTCCATCTCCTTGACCACAGTCATGACAATTATTTTAAAGTTAGTGTCTGATAATTTCAGTCTGGAGGTCCTTCGAGTTTGTTTCCATCATCTGTTGTTTCTACTAGCTCTCATTCATGTTAACTTGTCTCCTTATGTGCCTGGTTATCTTTGATTGCATATGAACTTTATATTTGGAAAGTCACTGGTAGAAATAATTGATGGACTAGAATAAAGTTATCTGCTTTTTCCAAGTGCCAAGGGGCACAAATAACCTGGAACCACTTTTCATCAAGAAGTTAGATTTTTGTGGTCTGTGTCAGTTACTAGGAGAGCTGGCCTTTGGTCTGTGCAGAGATTGAATATTTTCACTTCACTTTTAGCCTTTCAGAATCTCGATCCAAAGAGCGGTGAATTTACCAGGATGCCCATCTTCAGTGCTCTTTCGGCTCCAATTTTAGTTATCTTCATCCTATTATATTCTTAAAAGCACTGCTCAGCTTTGCCATTGCCTTTTTGGATTGTCAAATTTCCCCATGACAAAAATAGTCTCCCAAGCCAGGATTACATCTATGGATTTTCATATTATCATGAATCTTGGCCCAGTAATTCTTCATTCTCTCATTAACTCTCCAATAACATGAAGTTTATTTTTTTCCCTCAGATTTTAGAGTTGCTCTCAGCCGTTGGTCTGAGTAGACTAGTTCCCTATTCCCCAAAGCAGAAAACTGAAAAACTATTTTGAAAATATATATGTACATGTGTGCATATGTATATGGATATGGGTTTATGACTTTGCTTCTGTTGAGGATATTTCAACAAATTCTAGAAGCTTTAAAACCTCTTATCAGAAAGAAATTCTGGAAGTAAAGCAATGGCAGTATTCTTAAAATAAATACGTCACTTCTCAAGGTGACTATTTGAAGGGAATAATACATGCATGTGTATAAATTCTAGCATGCTAATTAAAAAAAATTATATGTATATACTACTAATTGATTTAATATAATTAATCACAAATGCAGGAATAATAGGAATACTTAGGATATATAAAAGGTATCTACATTGAGACTTGGACAAACAAAATTTTTATTTTAGCATTATGAAGTAATTTAAGCTAACTACTCATTGAGTTATTATATAATATAGGTACATGTCAGTGCAATTTGCTTTCAGGATTAATATTATAATTTATATTTTCCACTACACTTTGAAAGAAAATTATTTATAAACTTGTGACTTTTTTCCAATTAATAACATTTCAGCCTTCGAAGACATCATTTACTCTGTCATTTTCTTCATGCTACAATGTGTTTAGTGCAATTTTGGCACTGTGTTAGTTCTTTAGGGCTGCTATAACAAACCACCACAAACTTTGCAGCTTAAAACAACAGAGGTTTTTTTTTTGTATCACATCTGGAGGTCAAAAGTGTGAAACCAGTTTCACTGGGCCAAAACCAAGGGGTTGGTAGAGTCACACCACCTCTGGAGGCTCTAGGGGAGCTTCTGGTGGCTGGCCCATTCCTTGACTTCCATCACTCCAACCTCTGACTCTGTGGCCATGTGACCTCCTCTTTTGTCTGTGTCAAATCTTTCTCTGATTCTCTTCTACAAGGATACCTGTGAATGCATTCAGGGCTCACCCACGTCATCTGAGACAATCTCCCTATCTCAAGATCCTTAACTTAATCACAAATGTAAAGACCCTTTATCATCATAAGATAACATTTACAGGTTTCAAAAATTAGGGTCTGATATCTTTGGAATCTACTATTCGGCCTGCTACAGTACCCAACAAATTATCTCTATTTTGAGTTTTTTTTTTTTAGTTCCTCTTCCTCTCAATGATATAGGAGCAGAGGAGAGTAACAAAAATCAAGAATGTTTATTAATTTGGGGGTAACAAATTAATGAGGAAGAGAGAGAATCTTAAGCAGGCTCCATGTCCAGTGCACAGAGTCCAATGTGGGGCTTGATCTCATGGTTTACAGTTCTTTGCTGAAAGATCCCGAGATCATGACCTGAGCTGAAATCATGAGTCAGACGCTTAACCAGCTGAGTCACCCAGGCACCTCTGTGGGTTAGACATCTTGAGTTTGGGAAGGTCAGCCCAGAGAGTAAATGTCCTGAGAAAGGGAATGAATATGTTTAGGAGAAAAAGAGTAAACGTAAGATATAGCCATTAGAATACAGTTTTCCTAACCAGATTCTCTTACTTTGGAAGTATCACAGTTTAAGAGAAAACTGATGGCCTAGATTAACCCAGGGGTAGATTCAGTCAGAACATCAAAAGCACTAAGTGGAAAGTGGTAACTTCAGATAGGCCTTCATACAGATCCAGTGAAGAATCACAGAAGGGTAGAGCCAACATGGACCACAGCTGTTGTTTAATCCAAACTTATCAATTAAGAGATGAGGAAACTGAGGCCCAAAGAGGGTCAAAGGTCGCACATTTACCAGCTCAAGTCACTGAAGCAGTTTACAGCCCCAGACTCTTTCATCTTTCATGCAAACTGTACTGCCAAGAAGCCATAAGGAAAACACTTTAAAATGTTTATGTCAACATAAAACCACTAATAAATTCATGAACTACAAAAAGAGACAGAAATGTGCACATGAAGAAATGTGTTGAGATAAGCAAAATAAAACTACATGTATATACCTAGCATATAATCTGAAAATTATTTGTATAACAAAAATTCATAAGAAGAGCTAGGTGGATGTACTTTTAATCAAATTCATCCCTCTATTCTTTGATTGTGATAAAGAGGTAAAAATTGGTACTAATGAATTAAAGCTATAGGGAGGTGGGCAAGTTTCTATCCATTATAAGGAAGAAGTTTCTAAAGGTCAAAGTTGTCCAAAGATGGAATGAGAGATGATGACATTCATCATTGGCAGTTATTAAAGCAGAGGCTGGAGAGCACTTGGCAGGAATGTGGTGGTTGTACTGATTCCCAAATTCAGACAGGTTGTATTAGATAATCTGGGCAGATGGTAAAAATAGACCTCAGGCCTCTGGGGAGCCCTGGGATCTGCATTTTTAATAAGTAACCCAAGTGATTCTCATATTCAGGGGGAATGTATCAGTCATCTAAACTATTCCAATTCAAGAATTTGCAATTTTTTTTAAAGATTTATTTATTTATTTATTTGACAGAGAGAGACAGCGAGAGAGGGAACACAAGTAGGGGGAGTGGGAGAGGGAGAAGCAGGCTTCCCCACGGAGCAGGGAGCCTGATGCGGGGCTTGATCCCAGGACCCCGAGATCATGACCTGAGCTGAAGGCAGATGCTTAACGACTGAGCCACCCAGGTGCAGGAAGTAATGGAAACAGCATTGCAAAAGTAGCATGAAATCCAGGTCCTATCTTGATTCAGTCCCTAACAAGCTGTGTGATTTCTGGGTACATTACATCATGTCTCTGGGACTCAATTTTCCTGTCTGCAAGAATAAGTGAGACTAGATGAATCTTATGGCTCTTACATGCTAGGAAATTGTGTTTCTGAGGGTGGACTAGGAGAAACTAATCTTCAAAGTCCCTGGAAAATTCCTCATGACATTTAGGTGACAGAGAATTATCCTGGAATGACTGTCTATGACAGCTGGGCAAGGCCGTGCAATCTGGCTGGTTTCCTGGAGTTGGCAGGCATTCGGCCCAGGATGTGTCTGTCACATGCAGGGTAAGTAGATAGGACTGGCAGGCTGGAAGTTGGAAACTCAGAAACCTCACCATGCTAGCTCCAACCATCTTTATTGCCCACCTATTATTCAAAAAGGAGGACACAAGGAGGCTGATGTGTTGTCCTGAAGAGGGAGTGGTTAAGCTGCCCATGAGGTGCCCCTTCTGTGTGCATCTTGCTTAGAAATACCAAGCCTCTGGAAGGTGAGATAGGTTGGCATTGATTTTCATTTCTTATGAATGAACTTAGCCCCCAAAAGCCAATGAGTCTTGGCTTTTGATTTTGGATTCTCTTTTCTCCTTTCTTCACTACTTCTCTCTTCTATTGTCTATCTGTATTCCCTGAGAGTCATTTATTTCTAAGCCTCATCTCTTATAGCTCTTAATTTTTTAGTTCTGGGAGGGGGGTTGTATTCTAATGGCTATATCTTACGTTTACTCTTTTTCTCCTAAACATATTCATTCCCTTTCTCAGGACATTTACTCTCTGGGCTGACCTTCCCAAACTTAAGATGTCTAACCCACAGAGGTGCCTGGGTGACTCAGCTGGTTAAACATTTGACTCTTGATTTCAGCTCAGGTCATGATCTCGGGGTCATGAGATCAAGCCCCACATTGGACTCTGTGCACTGGACATGGAGCCTGCTTAAGATTCTCTCTCTTCCTCTGTCCTTCCCTGCTCATGCTCTCTTTCTCTTAAAAAAAAAAAAAAAGATGTCTAACCCATAGGTGAATCAATGGTCATCCCTTCATCTCTTCATCCTAGCAACATCTATGAATTTGCCCATGAGTTTTTATCTGAGAGGTGAAGATAATTTTCTCACATCAGCAGGAAAATTTCAAACCAAAATCATAGAATATGATGGTGCGTTATCTCAGGCTAGATAGGGGATAGACTGGTATATAGCTTATACATGAAGATATACAAATTTCAGGCCCCATCATTTCCCTGAAATCCCCTGCCACTTAGGATCTGATGATTCCTAAACCCATATCTCTTATAGAAAATGTTTCCCAGAACTTCATTTCCTCATTTCCAACTGTCTCCTGGAAAACACCACCTAAATATCCCTTCAAAACTTCTAACTCAACATGACTAAGACTGATCCTGTGTCTTCTCTTCCAAACCTGAAACTTCCTCAAGTCTTTATACTGGGTAAAGTCTAATAGGGTTAGAGCAATAAAAGTCTTTTATTTTTATTAAATTCATTTATTTTAGAGGGAGTACATCTCAACATAATAAAGGCCATAAATGGAAAACTCACAGCTAACATCATACTCAATGGTGAAAAACAGAGCTTTTCCCCTAAGAGCAGGAATAAAACAAGAATGTCTACTCTCAACATTTTTATTCAACATAGTACTGGAAGTCCTAGCTATAGCAATTGGACAAAAAAAAAAAAAAAAAAAAAAGGAATAAAAGGCATCCAAATTGATAAGGAAGAAGTAAAACTTTCACTATTTGCAGATGACATGATACTACATATAGAGAACTTTAAAGACTCCACCGAAAAACTATTAGAACTGATAAATGCATTTCGTCAGTGCTCAGGATACAAAATCAATATACAGAAATCCTTTGCATTTCTATACACTAATGATGAAGCAGCAGAAAGAGAAATTAAGAAAACAATCCCACTTACAATTGCACCAAACATAATAAAATACCTAGGAATAAAGTTAATCAAGGAGGTGAAAGACCTTTACTCTGAAAACTATAAAATATTGATGAAAGAAGTGAAGATGACACAGACAAATGGAAAGGTATTCCATGCTCATGGATTGGATGAACAAATACTGTTAAAATGTCCATACTACTCAAAGCAATCTACAGAGTTAATGCAATCCCTATCAAAATACCAATAGCATTTTTCACAGAGCTAGGACAAACAATCCTAAAATGGGTATGGAAGCATAAGAGACCCTGAATAGTCAAAGCAATCTTGAAGAAAAAGCTGGAGGTAGAACAATTCCAGATTTCAAGTTATACTACAAAGCTGTAGTATCAAAACAGTATGGTATTGGCACAACAACAGACACATAGATAAATAGAACAGAATAGAGAGCCCAGAAATAAACCCACAATTATATATGGTCAATTAATCTTCAACAAAAGAGGCAAGAATATGCAATGGGAAAAAGACAGTCCCTTCAACAAATGGTGTTGGAAAAACTGTGGAGAGCTACATACAAAAGAATGAAACTGGACCACTTTCTTACACCATACATAAAAATAAACTCAAAATGGATTAAGGACCTAAATGTGAACCCGAAACCACAAAAATCCTAGAAGAGAGCACAGGCAGTAATGTCTCTGACATCAGCCATAGCAACATTTTTCTAGGTAGGTCTCCTGAGGTGAGGGAAACAAAAGCAAAAATAAACTATTGGGACTACATCAAAATAAAAAGCTTATTCACAGAAAAAAATCAACAAAACTAAAAGACAACCTACTGAATGGGAGAAGATATTTGCAAATGACATATCCAATAAAGGGTTAGTATCCAAAATATACAAAGAACTGATACAACTCAACACCAAAACAACAAATAATCCAATTAAAAGTAGGCAGAAGACATAACAGACATTTCTCCAAAGAAGACATGACACATGAAAAGATGCTCAACATCACTAATCATCAGGGAGATGCAAATTAAAACCACAATGAGAGAGCACCTCACTCTTGTCAGAATGGTTAAAATAAAAAACACAAGAAATAACAAGTGTTGGCAAGGATGTGGAGAAAAAAGAACCCTCTTGCACTCTTGTTGGGAAGGAAAACTAGTGCAGCCACTGTGGAAAACAGCCTGGAGGTTCCTCAAAAATTAAAAATAGAATTAAAATATGATCCAGTAATCATAATAATGGGTATTTACCCAAAGAGTACAAAAACACTAATTTTTTTTTTATTATGTTCAGTTAACCAGCATATAGTACATCATAAGTTTTTGTTGTAGTGTTCAATGATTCATTAGTTGTGTATACCACCAAATGCTCATCCCGACATGGGCCCTCCTTAATACCCATCACCTGGTCACCCGATCCCCCCAACCCTCTCCCTTCTGTAACCCTCAGTTTTTTTCCCAGAGTCCAGAGTCTCTCATGGTTTGTCTCCCTCTCTCATTTCTTCCCATTCAGTTTTCCCTCCCTTCCCCTATGGTCCTCCACTCTATACCTTATGTTCCACATATGAGTGAAACCATATGATAATTGTCTTTCTCTGCTTGACTTATTTCACTTAGCATAATCCCCTCCAGTTCCATCCATGTCGATGCAAATGGTGGGTATTCATCCTTTCTGATGGCTGAGTAATATTCCATCGTATATATGTACCACATCTTCTTTATCCATACAACTGTTGAGGGGCATTTTGGTTCCTTCCACAGCAAAAACACTTATTTAAAATGACATATGCCCTCCCATGTTTATTGAAGCATTATTTACAATAGCTAAATTAAGGAAGTAACTCACTGATAGATAAATGGACAAAGAAAATGTGATACACACACACACACACACAATGGAATACTGCTCAGCCATAAAAGAAAATGATATCTTGCTATTTGCAATGACATGGATGGAGATCTAGAGAGTATAATGCTAAGCAAAATAAAGTAAGACAAATACCATATGATTTCACTCATATGTGGAACTTAAGAAACGAAATAAACAAAGAAAAAAAGAGACAAACTCCAAAACAGACTCTTAACTATAGAGAACAAACAGATGATTACCAGGGGGAGGAGGGGAGGGATGGGTGAAATAGGTGAAGGGAATTAAGAGTACACTTATCTTAATGCATACAGTTGTTGAATCACTATATTATACATCTGAAATTAATATAATACTCTATGTTAACTATATTGGAATTAAAGTTTAAAAATTATATTTATTTTTATTAAATAATAATTATTAATAAAGATCTGACCAATAAGGTTAGATCAGATACTTAAAGGCCAGAAGAAAAAGGACAGAGTAACATGATAGGAAAGGTTTTATTTTCAACATAAATGATCAAATAGGTACTTTCTGTCCAGGCTCTCTATGGATCCTGCATGAATGAACAAAATAAATTTAATTTGTAGGATGGGAGGTCAAGAAATGTCTACCACCTCTTGTGTCATTAATTCCAGCTGATAGGCACCAAAACATTAATAAAGTTGTAAACAAAGGCACCATAAAGCCTGCTTCAAAGGGACTCATCTGAAAGAAATAACATCCACTCAACTCTGATCTTTTTGTGTCACTGGGTGTCATGGATCCTTTTAATGTCACCTGTGAATTCTAGAAAGCTTTCTTTATTTCAGTGTTCAGCTCTTATATCTTCCCATCACCTATACCCTTATTCCTCACAAATTCCATTTTCCAGTCTATTTACTAAGTCTGTGTATTTTCCTTTATTTCAATGTTGATTTTTTTTTTTTTTTTTTGCAAATGCATTCTGTATAAGGAAACTTTTCCTTATACTCTAGAAACTTCAGTTTGGAGTCTCTCACCCAGACTCATTCATTTGATCTATTACAAACAAATACATCTGCATATTCACATGTATTAGTTTATTTATTTGGTGTAGATCACTAACAGTTGTTTATTCTTTATCTTTGGGATGATTTGGATAAGTTAGTAAGATTCTCAACTCAGGGGTAGTTGCTGGACAGCACAAAGATGGTCCTTCCAGCAGGGATACATTCAGATTAATGTTACTCTCATCTTTGGTTTTTACCATGCTTCTGAGAAAGTGGTGATTAGTAGCTTTCTAGAGCTTTTCTTACATGCCCCTCATCAATATGATCTTTGGGAGGAATCTCATACTTCTCAGCTTTCACCACAGGACACTCATTGCACTATTTGTCTCCATCTTCTTGCCCTCTCCCATGGAATTCACTTTCTGTTTTATTCAGGTGGTTGGTCACATGTAGGTATGGACAATTTGTCGTCCACCAACACAAGTGATAGAAACATTGTGTTGGTTACACCAGCCTCATTTCATCCATCATTTTTAATCTTTACATTTTAATCTTTACTGAGGAAATGGGGTCCTGATACAGAAGAGAGAAAGCTACTCCTAGCTGTTGCCCATGGCGGGGAAACTCTAATGTTGGAGCAAAACTCCCAAAACGTGTGAGAGGATGTCTGCTGGTTTTGATGGGTGATGGGCTATTTCACTAAAGGTTAGAAAGATGGATGCAGGTGCTGAGTGGGAGAAAAGGCTGCAATGTGGGCTGATTATGGGTCTGTACACACAATCTCCATTGGCACAGTAACAGAGTGGCCACATATTCATGGATCTCCACCTTGGGTTTGGTACTAGAAGGTCTCAGTGACCTAGATTTTTTCTGGATGTAGCTCTCTACTCTAGTACCAGCAATTTAAGGAGTTTGAAGAGGTATAATGTTTTCCTGAAATATCATCCCAGATTTTCTCTAGAGAAGGTTGGTGAAGGTGAAGAGCTTGGGGCTGCTGTGTTGGTGCTAGCACTCTGGCTATGGGTTTAAACATAATGCTCATGGGATTGGCTACAACCATGGCTCCATCCGACAACATTACAGCTAAATTCTGTTTCAGTCTGTGGCTGCTGAGTACCCACTGGTGCAGACTTAAGTTCTTCTGTGCTTGTTGGCATTGCCAAATGAGGTTCCTGTGTTCCAGTTGCTAACTCTTCCCTGGGTCACAGCAGGTGCTGGCTGAATGTCATGTTTGCTGCCTACCTTGAATAGGTTGAGCATGAGATTTATCTTTTGTACCGGAGTTGGATTGGTGTTAGGGGCAATCTCAACTCCAGCCCGAGCTGTGCTGGCCGTGTGGGAACCGATAGCACTCAACAGTAGACACTGAGTTGGTGATTGGCCCATGGAGTGGTGGTTAAGCAGAAGGTGAGTATGTTGGACAAATGCATTCTAACTAGATAGAACTACAAGTATCTGAGCCTTTTGAGGACTCTATCACATAAATAGAGTTGTTTTTTAGCTTTCTCCACTGACTAGTCATCACTAGTTGCCTCAGAGCTGTGCCCATTACCATGCATCCATTTGCTTTTCAGATCCCTAAATTTTGCTGTTACTGTCTCCTGTGTTGGGAACTATTTCTCCACGAGTATCTCACATACCTGCACATCGTGAGAGTGATGCATTGATTGTCTTTTGTATTGGACTATCTTTTCAAGGATATTTAATCCAAGGATATTTACTTTTCACATTGTATTGTTATAGTAATGGCCTCCAACTTTGGGATTACATCTTTAAAAAATCCTTTATTATCGTTTTTGTGTGGTTTCAAAGGAGAAAAAGATGAATGTATTTAATCCACCATGTTAACTGGGATCCTATTTTGAATGAATCCCCCTTTGCCCCACATCTAGTCACCAAGTCCCATCCATCTTTTATTCTATCTTTCCCTCAGAATCTTACAGTCACTATTCTTTCATGGGGGTCACTGGAGGCAGAGGTCCTGGGACTGACTAGCTGTGTGACCTCAGAAAAGCAACATATGTTCTTGAATTAGTGGGTTCCTCACCTGTTCAATGGAGATAAGAACACTTCTTACCTTACAGAATCTTTGTGAAGATTAAATGAGGAGCAGCTCTAAAGCTGAGGTTCCAGTTGATACTGTGGCTCCTTATTTCCTGCTTAGACTCCCTCATCTAAAGATTCTCTAACCAGTTTTCATGCTCCCTGTCTCTTCCTGCTTCTTTTCTTTAATTTAAATTCAATTAACCAACATATGGTACATCATTAGTTTCAGATGTAGTGTTCAACAATTCATCAGTTGCGTATAACACCCAGTGCTCATCACATCATGTGCCCTCCTTAATGCCCATCCCCCAGTGGCCCCATCCCCCACCTACCTCCCCTTCCACAACCCTCAGCTTGTTTTCCAGGATTAAGAGTCTCTCATGGTTTGTCTCCTTCTCTGATTTCTTCCCATTCAGTTTTCCCTCCCTTCCCCTATGATCCCCTGCACTGTTTCTTATATTCCACATATGAGTGAAACCATATGATAATTGTCTTTCTCTGACTTATTTCACTTAGCATAATACCCTACAGTTCCATCCATGTCAATGTAAATGGTATGTATTCATCCTTTCTGATGGCTGAGTAATATAAACCACATCTTCTTTATTTATTCATCTGCTGAAGGATATCTCGGCTCCTTCCACAGTTTGGCTATTGTGGACATTGCTGCTATGAACATTGGGGTGCCTCTAACACATGGATGTGATGTCACTCCTATTTAAAACCATTACCTTTGGGATAAATTCTATAAGTCAAGTTCCTTTATAATCTGTTGTTTTTTTTAAAGATTTTATTTATTTTACTTATTTGACAGAGAGACCGAGGGAGAGAGCATGAGCAGAGGGAGCAGCAGAAGATGAGGGAGAAGCAGGCTCCCCACTAAGCAGGGAGCCTGATCTGGGGCTCGACCCCAGGACCCTAAGATCATGACCTGAGCTGAAGGCAGGCGCTTAACCCACTGAGCCACCCAGGTGCCCCTATAATCTGTTATTAAGGTCAAGTCTCATATCCTTTTAATTTCTCTGGGTATTCTGCCAATGTGCTCCTCTCTTCAAATACATACACACATACATGCATTTTAAATTATAACCACATAAACGAGCTCATCTCTGCTGCAAACTGTCATACTTTTCATGCATTTCGGCCCATGAAAATTCTATTTTCTCTGCCTGGAATGACCTTCCCCAGTTTTCAACTTATGTTTAAGATCCAGTTCTAAAATTATTTCATGTGGTAGATCATTATAATAATGGCCCCTAAAGAATCATGTCTCCTTATGTCAATGTGACATTCTATTCCTACACCAGAAATTGGTTTCTCTATCCTCTTCAATCTAGGCTGGTCTTGTGATTTGCTTTGAAGAATAGACTACATGTACTTAACATTGCATGAATTCCAGAGTTTTGGCCTTAAGAAGCCTTGTAGTTTTCTCCCTTTCCCCCTTAGAACTCTGAGATCATCAGTCTCAGTCTCAGTCTAAATTGCTGGGTGATACAAGGTGACACAGAGGAGAACTGAAGCCCCATCTAAGAGTAAGCACCACTGCCAAACAAATGAGTAAGGCCATCATAGACTTCTAGTCTCCACTGAACCATCAGATGACTAGGGCCTCATGGGTAAGACCAGCAGAAGAACTACCTGGATTACTAATTCATGGAATCATGATCACAAGAAATAAAAAATAATTATGATTTGTGGTGGCTGGTTATGCAGCAATAGAAAACTGATATACAACCTCAGAGAAATGTTCTAGACCTACTCAAAAAAAACTCATGATTCTTTCTTCTGGGCTTTGTTCATTTTTTCTATCATAACACATAGCTCATATAACTATTGGTGTACCTGTATCTGTTTCTCTCATTAGATTAACAGTTTTTGAAAAGCAGAGACTAGGTTTTTATTTATCTTTACATTTCCTGTGACTACTCTAGTGCCTGGTACCTAGCAACTGTGGACTTTTATTACCCAGGTTAAATATATACTATTTCCTGAAAGGCTTTCACTTGCCTTCTGGAACTCATGGTCAATCATACGTAAAATTGTTCATATCCTCATCCTTTTCAGTTAATATTCCCTTCATCTTCTTGTTCTTTCTCAATGGCCCTGGTTTCCTACAGCTCTCTGAGGCAGTGGCTATTTTCCCTCCCATGCTTTACACACCATAGGTTTGAAGGCAGGTAAGTGACACCTAGCTTCTCATGTCTTCTTTTAGACTGTCTTCATTCCCTGCCTCTTCTACCAAAAACAATTAGCTTTGGCTCTCATAACATCAGATTAAACCACCTATACCTCTTGTTGTGAAAGTCACCTACTGATGCCTAGGGCTCTCTCATTCCATGAAGATTTTAACCATAGACTCACAATCACGCTCTCTAACTATCCCCCCTGCAGTGATTTCAATATCCACATAGTTCAGTCTTCCCAAATCATGGCCCCTTAGTTCCTTGACCTCCTCTCTTCTACCTCCATCCTATCTCAGTCATTTATTCCCATGGTCATACCTCATATCTTGTGACCACCAATACATTGCAATCCCTCCATAATCCTAATTTCAAACATTCCACTATCCAATCACCACTCCCTACATTTCTAGCTCTTACTTTGGCCTCCAAAACTTCTTTTCCACCAGACTGTAAAGTTTATGGTCATCACTACTCTTCACTATTCCTCACCTATCTCATGTTTCACTTCCATCTCCTTACTCAGTTAAAATTTAATGGTCAATCATTTCAGTTACTCTCTTGCCTCTCTCTTGATTTATTATACTCTCATACTTGCTATAGCCTTAATTAAGTCCAGCTTTCTACCTGACACATGTCCAAATCCAGAGAGCTAAATGTGGCTGGAGAAAGAATTGCCTCTTTTTAAATTCATAAATATTAATAATCTCAAGAGGGTCCTTAATGCTACCTCACAGTCAAACTCTATTTCCTTAGTCCAGACAACCTCTCTACACCCCTAGATGACTATTTCACAGCTTCTAATCTCTTCGCAAATCTAACATTTCCACTTTCTTTCCTTTCCATATTACTAAGAAAATAGAAACAATTAGGAGACTCCTACAAGCTACCACCACCCCACCATGCTTATTCGCAACTCTGTACATCTACTGTGCCTCTACTCGTCTTCCTATGAATAAATTGTACATGTTTCTAGCTAGAACAATCCAACTAACGTGCATTAGATTCAATCTCTTACCTACTCAATATCGCTTCTTAAATTTTTCCTCTATCTCCTGCAGCATTTTCCCCTCCCTAGTGAGTCATTGCCATCATCATATAAGCATACTGTCACTTTCATATTACTTAAAAACCTACATGTCCTGACTCCATTTACCTCTCTATATTTACTGCATTTCTTCCTTTTAAGGAAAACTCCTTCAAAGATTAATTATACTCACTACCTCAAATCACTCTCCCCCCATTTTGACTTGAACCCACTCCAATAAGGCTTTTTGCTATCCCCTTTCCCAAATGCTTCATGGAATGTGCACTTATCAAGGTCAGCAGTTGAATTCAATTGTTGCTAAGTTCAAAGGTTGATTCTCAGTGCTTATCTTACTTGACTGTCAGCAGCTTTTGACACAGTAGATCACTCCATTCTTCCTTGAAACACTTTCTAGAGAATCTGGCTTCTAAGAAACCATGTCCTCCTGATTTTCCTCTTCGTCTCCAGCTGCTCCTTCTGTTTCTTTCACTGACTTTTGTACGCCAGAACATGCCTGCCTTGGAGACTTAGCACTTGCTTTCTGGAATGCTCTTTTCCTCAATATCCACATGACTCAGTCTTTCATCTTCCTTCCATCTTTACTCAAATGTTACCTTCTCAGAGAATTTTTTGGCCACCTGTTCCAGAGTTGCAACACTACTATCGCCCGTTCACACTTTGTCTCTTTGGCTTTTATCACTACCTCAAATTCTGCAAATTTTCCTTATTTATTTTGTTGTTTCCTCCATTAGAATCTAAAATTCCACGAGCAGAAAATTTGATTTGTTTCATTTATTTCTGAATCCCCACTGCCCAGCAATGTTTAGAACATAGTAAGCACCTAATAAATATGTGTTGAATGAATGACCAAGTATACTGCAAAAAGAACCAGACGGAACTTCTAGAAATAAAAAAATAAAATAACTGAAATGAAACACCTAAAATCTAGATTAAAGAGAAAAACATTTTTCAGAGAACAACACAATATCAGCAAAAGAAATATTCCATGGTTCATCTTAGGAGTCTAGCATAAATTTGATACCAGCAAGGAGGGTAAGTAAGAAAAACAACAAACTAATCTTGCCATGAAAATAGATTTAAAAATGCTAAACAACATTTTATCAAGCAAAATCCAGAAATATATGAAAAATATAGTATATTATAGCCAATATTATAATTCCATTTATATAAATTTCAAAATTAGAGCATACTAACAATACAATCATCCTTCATTATCCAGATCTATTTGGTACCTGAGTTCAAACAGTGACAGTCTGAATAATGAGTTAGGAAACTTATGGGTACCTCAGTTGAATGTATTTATTTTTTAAGGTGACATACTAATATTGACTCTTTTTTTTTTTCTGGTGTGCTGTTCTATGAATTTTGACCTACATATAAATTAATTTTACCACTACACCACAATCAGGATACAGAATAGTTCCACTGTAACCTTATAAAATTCCTTCGTGTGAAATAAGTCAATCAGAGAAAGACATATATCATATGACCTCACTGATATGAGGAATTCTTAATCTCAGGAAACAAACTGAGGGTTGCTGGAGTGGGGGGGCGGTGGGAGAGATGGGGTGGCTGGGTGATAGACATCGGGGAGGGTATGTGCTATGGTGAGCGCTATGAATTGTGCAAGACTGTTGAATCACAGACCTGTACCTCTGAAACAAATAATGCAATATATGTTAAGAAAAAAAAAAAAAGAAGATAGCAGGAGTGGAAGAATGAAGGGGGGGGGAAATCGGAGGGGGAAACGAACCATGAGAGACGATGGACTCTGAAAAACAAACTGAGGGTTCTAGAGGGGAGGGGGGTGGGAGGAAGGGTTAGCCTGGTGATGGGTATTGAGGAGGGCACGTTCTGCATGGAGCACTGGGTGTTATGCACAAACAATGAATCATGGAACACTATATCTAAAACTAATGATGTATGGGGATTAACGTAACAATAAAAAATTTAAAAAAATTCCTTCGTGTGATCCCTTTATAGTCATATGCTCCCTCAGCTCTCAATCTTTGGCAACCACTGATCTGTCTCCATCACTATAGTTTTGGGCTTGTTTAGAATATCATATAAATGGAATCATATAGCATGCAATCTTTTGAGACTGGCTTCTTTCACTCAGAAAAATAACTCTGAGGTTCATCTCAGTTGGTGCCTGTATCAATAGCTCACTCCTCTTTATTGATGAATATGGGTCTACCACAGTTTGTTTATTCATTCTACACTTGATCTTAGCCAAAAGGCCGAGAAGCGATAGTTTGTTTATTCATTCACACATTAAAGGGCATTTGGGTTGTGTACAGGCTTTGGAGATTAAAAATAAAGTTGTTATAAATACGAGTTTTCATCTGAATGCACATTTTCATTTCTCTTGGATAAATGCCAAGGAGTGGGATTTCTGGGTCATATGGTAAGCATTTGTCTAACATTATAAGAAATTTCCAGAGTAGTTGCGTTTTTACCTTCCCACCAGCAGCGTGTGAGAGTTCCAGTTGCTCAATAGCCTCACCAACACTTGGTATTGTATTTTTTTTTTTTAAGATTTTATTTATTTATTTGACAGAGAGAGACAGCGAGAGAGGGAACACAAGTAGGGGGAGTGGGAGAGGGAGAAGCAGGCTTCCCGCTGAGCAGGGAGCCTGATGCGGGGCTCGATCCCAGGACCCTGGGATCATGACCTGAGTCGAAGGCAGCCGCTTAACCGACTGAGCCACCCAGGGGCCCCCTGTATTGTCAGTATTTTTTATTTTAATTATTCTATAATTTGGAAAGCAAATAAATAGCTATATTTTGATGAGAGAACTACCTAAAATTTTATCTTAATTTATTTGGTTATCTGTTTAGATATAAGGGATGCATGCCCATGTGGTAAAATTATGAAGAAAAGCAACAAACTGATAAGGATAAAAGTATATAGTGGTTACTTGTGGTGGAAAGGGAGGCAGATGTCATCCATTAGGCTCACGAGGGGCTCTAAGATACTGATGACACATTATTTAGGAAGCAGGATGTTGGGCACAGGTGGTCTGTTTTAGTATTATATCTGAAACTATAACCATGTGTTTGATACACTTCATAATTAATTTTAAAAATGTCTGAGCATATAAAACACATAAAATCCTCAAAGTAATGCAGAAAAATATTCTAAAACCACTTCTTTCAAGAGTTCAAGTACCGTGAGTTAAAAACTTAAAAGCATTTTGTAGAATTTGAACATGAGACTTTCTTAAAGCTTGTTTAAAACTAAAATACTTTCTTTAATATATCTGTGCTTGTGTACATCTCATAGGCCAAAATTGCTGATGGGCTATCCAATTCATTAGTGAGTTTGTTTCTTTCCAGAAGCATCAACCTGTACACAGAAGGGCTGGTCATGGTAAGACATTTCTGAATCACTGGCAAAGAGTAGCTTCTGGAAACCATGACCAGAACTCGACTTTGTTTAAGAAGCACATTGAATGTATCATCTTTACTAGTCACAAATTCTTAGACACACCCCAGGGCACAATCAAGATATACAACTCTTCAGCAGCCTTTCCTATTGCCACCAACACTTGTAAGGAGAATGTTTACCTGTGACAACACTGGGAATTTTGGAGAGAAAGCTCTTGACTGTTCTGATGGGCACACCACCTGTCTTGTCATCTTGCATCTTTGTAATGATGTCTTCAATCTGAAAGAGGATAAAGAAGTGTCATTTCTTCCCATAAAGTAATAGTTTATTAATAGCCAAAAGGAACATGTATGAACAACAGATATAAAAAAAAGCCTCCACCTAGACAGCCAATAAACATAGTAGCAGGATCTGCAATAAACCAAGCACTGGGAGTGGGTGGGGAGGCCATGAGGTTATATATAAGAGCATAAAGCATAGTCTACAAGAACAGACTCCTAGATCAAGAAGGTAAGGAAGGAGAAATATTAGGATTCCTAATGAAATCCAACTTGTAATTCAGTATGCAATGAAATTCCTCCTTTCCCCCAAATTTGGTTTATACATGGGCTGAACAATATGAACCATCTGGCCTTTGGGACCAGTGCAAGATCCAGGCAGAATCACACAGGAGAAAAATACATACTGTAAATTAAGACATGGAAAGTTCTAATCCAGAGAAATTAGAGGACAGGTTTCAGTGGTTGGTTGTGGTGGTGTGAGGGTGGTCACCTTATGCCAGGATTAAAGTGGAACAAGGACAGAATCTTCTCCTTTTGGACTAAAGAAGACCACACTGCCAAAAGAAAGTCTATGGTGGGCTGTGGCTTGAAGCCAGTGAGATTTTATTAATAAAACAAGATATTATGTATATATGTTGAACACAGAACTGAGAGAGAAGATGGATTACTAAGGATGTAGGTGCATATATTGGGAAACCAATTTGTAGCTAAGAATTTACAAGCCAGATGTAATTTCCTGGGCAGAAAGCTTCAGAATAGGATACAGAACAATCTGTGACAAGGACATAGATCTTATTGTTCGGGGACTTGGGGGTAAGGAGCAACTGGAAAAGGAGAGAAGATGATGTTTAGTTTTATCACACATCTTGTTCCCCTAAGCAACAGAATATCTGTGAAACACCAGGATGATCCTCTGAGTGCATCCATAAAAGATGCACATAACTTTAAGTCTAGAGATTTAAAACTCGAGCCCATCTAGTCTAACATAGTTGTATTGCAATTTGAGGTTGAATTTCTCGAAGTCACATGGCAACTTGTTTGATAGATATGAATACGTCATTAGAGACTAGGTTAGGATACAGAATAACTTAATAATAATATACAATAGCTAAAATATATTAAGAATTTACTATGTGCTAGGTATTATTCTAAGTATATACACATATTATCCTATTTAATCTTCATGATTACTTCACAAGCTAGATTCCACTGTTATCCTCATTTTTCAGGTATCAAACCAGGGTAAATCAGGTTAGGTTTTTCTAACAAATACCCCTCAAAATCACAATGGCTGAGTACAACCAAGTTTATTTCTCTCTCAGGCTTCAAGTCTATCACAGGTCACCAGGGGGACTCTGCTCATTGTAGTTACTCTGAGACCCCAGGCTGATGGAACAGCCACCATCTTGAATGTTGCTCATCATTGTGCTAGAGGGACAAGAGAGAATTCTGGAGAATCTTGCATTGATTATTAAATGTTATAGCCAAGAAGTTATATATAACACCTTTGCTCACAATTCTTTAGCCAAAACTAGTTCTATGGGACCATGCTACCACAAAGGAGCCAGGGGGTCCAGTTTTCTGGGTGCCAGCAGGAAAGGGGAACTGACCATCTGTGAGCAGCACCAATGACCACCACAGAAGTTAAACAACCGTCTCAAAGTCACACAGCTACCCAGTTGCGTTTAAACACAGCCACAGACTTCAGGGCTCAGGTTTCTAACTCCTGGGCTGTGCTACCACTCAATAAGATTCCCAGAAAAGCAGTCAAGCAGGAAGACCACTTTCCTTTGGCTATTTCTGGATTTTCCTGAGAAGTAGTGATAATGAGAAAGAATCTTAAGCTCCTGGCCCTTTAGGGAGTGGATGGATATATCATGCTAAGAATAAAGGTTAGTCTCTGAAGACCTGCATTCTGTTAAAAGACAGGATAAGAAGACTTTTCATCCACACTCATATTAATCATCTCAGCTAGTGCCCTGCCTCACTGCCCCTAAACTTAACCCAATGATTTAGAGTAGTCTGAGTATTCCTTACTGACAGTCAAGGAGAGTTATTACTAGAAAAAAATGGTCATATTTTCAAAGTAATCTATGCTTTCGATCCGGTGTGCTATCTGAAACCACATATATCAGTTACGTTGATGCTTTTTATAGAATGGACTCAAAATCACTGGGAATTGGAGGGAAGCCAATATTTCAATTCAGTTAGACTCCTGACTTGCCATTAGATGACAGTAATTTCCAGTCTCTGCTGACGTGGGCTGGATTTAAGGACTGGCTGTGCTGAGGAATGCTCCACAGTTCTTTTCTTCTATGCTCTGTGTAGTCATTTCATCACACCACCGAATTTTAAAAGGATGTATTTATTAAAGAAGACCTATCTTCTCATGCGGGTTCACAATGTGCCAGGAGGTATATTATTTATCAGAGGTTACAGCCAGATCCAGAGGACAACCCCCTTAAGTGACCAGAAAGGGAATTACATTGCAGCAATAGTTTACAACACCAGAGGTGTTGAAGAATGTTCATTGGTCCCCAATTCTCGACTCCTCCATAGTATTAATATTTACCCAATTCTATGCCCTGGCCTCACAGTGGGCGGAGAGTCCGCCCCTTGACTTTTGGGCTTGGCCATGTGACTTGCCTGGCTAATGGGAGGATACTGAACATCATGTGAGCAGAGGCTTTCAATGTACCTGCATGGTCATGCTCACCCTCTTCTCTTGCCCTCCTGTATCAGATAGTTTTTGTTCCAAGGAGGGTGAGAGACATCTGGAGCAGAAGGGACCCAACCTACAGCTAGATAGGTCAAACCTCAGTTGATGTGCCCACTCAGGAGCTTATTGTTGTAATCCCCTGAGTTTGGGTGGTTTGCTATGCAGAAAAATTGTGGCTATAGCTTCCTGATACAAAGGGGCTCTAAAATAAATGCACGGATCAGAAATTGCTGAAGCCACACAAATACTTAGTAATAAGAATCAATGAGTCCTTGAGGTGGGGCATCCTAAAATCCAGTGCTTTTTAAGGATGCAGAAATTCCAATTATACCATCCACCATTTACTTAAAAATTCTTAGGGCCTATACTCTTCTGTAGCCCATTCTGTTGTTGTGTTAGGAAAATTTGTAATAGCTGAGTTTGATTCTGGAGGTTGGTGCTCTGCAACATCAGCTAATCATACTACTTCCAAATTTTTTTTGGTCATGGTTTCTGGTGAAATGCTAAGAGTACCGACCTACCAAAAAATCCAAAGTGGGCTCCCAGGGGTTTATATACATTATAATGGCAAACATTTTCAGAACGCTTACATATGATCAACGCTGTCCTTGGTATTGTTTAAAATAAAGTATATAATTTATTTCTCAGTCTTAAAAGTTACTTAGTAAAGGTGTTGAAATTTAGGCTGAGAAAGGTTAGGGGGATTTACCCAAGGACAAATGGCTAATAAGTGGCAAAGCCCAAATTCTTATCCAACTCTTCTTGACTCTAATGATGCCCAAGCTCCACCAAATCCAAGATTCGCCTTAGTTTCAACCAGTGTCTGCAGACATGCTCTTTAAATACAAGGCACTTAATACCGTTTGCATTGAAGGGGAAGTTTAGCTCAGTCCTAAGGGGGTGGAAAAGGAAAGAGAGAAATCGATCCAGATAATCAGATTATCAACCATCTCAGGATTTATTTTGGTCCAATGACTGCTGATGCCTAGCTGCTCTGTGTTTTTTCTCTCTTTGTCCTGGAGACTTGGTGAGCTTTATCTTCTACTCGTAGATCACAGCTCCTGGGACTGGGGAGATGGGAAAGTATCTACTTATAGTTTCTTGGCTATTCAGTCCCATCTAAATTTTAATACTTTTGTTCCTGGAGAAGAGCAACATCAATTCCCTGACACCCTTTAATATGAAGCTCCGTGTCATGAGGGAGAATGTTGGACCTCAGTTTCCCTGTGCCAATCAATACGGCCCTTATTTGACAGCGAGTGATGCAAAAAACCTCTTTGGCCCGCTCAGCAGGTTCTGCCTGGATGAGTCCCAACAACCAGGACACCCTCCTTCAAAGGAGCTCAAAACTCAGCACTGACATGCAGGTAGAACATTCTTCCAAACAGCAGGACGAATGGAAACCATTACACCATAGGGTGGGTTTCCTTTGAACTGAGGAATGTCATGAGACAGTAGACAGAATTCACTGATAGAGCTGTCGGGGGTAAGAGAGGGGTGAGGAGAAGCAACCGTCTCTCCACAAAGTGAGGCCACAGCAGGACTGCAGGAAGAACCCTGGTCTGAGGCCCAGGAGAAATGTTAGCCTCAGCTTCACTGATTTGCTGTGTCAACCCTGGACAAGTTCCTTAACCTCTCTGGACGTTACTGCCCTCATCTCTACGGTGAGAGGCCCGGTTGCTAAACGAAGATTTCTAGTTCTAAGACACAAGAGGCTTCTCCGAGTTGACAAATGCAAAGCTGTGTCTGCAAGGAAAGATCAGGACGGGCAGTCAGGCCTCTGGGTCCCCATTCTCCACGCTGCCATCTGCCTGGTGGCTCAGAACCACGCAGAACCCTTCCCTGGGCTGAGGTGCAAGGTGGCATGCTGAGCAGGACCGGGGAGTTTTGATGTTTTCAGAAATCATTTTGGACAAATGGCATTAGAAGCCAGAGAGAGACATGATCCAAAGAGGCCCTGACACTGTTCCTTACTGACCAGTCCATGCCTGCTCATACAGATGGCGCTCCTAACAGGAAGGACAAAGGGCCAATGTTAGTTTTGTTTGTGTAAATTAATTATCCAGTGAACCAATTTATTTAGCCTGTCCAATTTTTCCTCAGTGGAAGATTTAAAAAACTTCAAGAATAGGCAAACTATATTACTATTATTTAAAAAATATATATATATATCCACCACAACTTTAGCAAAAAATGTATGCCTCAGGCATGAAGTTCTTTTTTATTGAAGCATTTCATCTTGACTTTGCCATCAATTGCCTATTTCTCACTACTAATGCCTGTCACTCCAGCTCCTGCATTTCATTAAAGACCCCTTTTGTTTTGGTGTCTGTGAAGGAGTGAAAATGACTCTTTGGACACATCTTATCAACCCAGAGGCAGCAATCAGAGCTGGCAAATGATCATCATATTTCTTAATCCAAAATGTGTATGCTTCCCTGAGCATGCTCCATCCCGTATGTGTTCCATAAGATCAGGCTATCTTTCATTCCTTTTTAAAAAACATAGCACACTGCTACTCTCAACTTATAAATGGACTCAGCTTCACTTACTGGGTTACTGGACATTTATTGAGCGCCTACAAAGTGCCAGGTGTAGTTTTTTTTTTCTACTGTGCAGAAGTGGGTAAAAGACAGTCTGTTCCCTTTCATCATGGACTAATACATTTCAGAAAAACTCAGGCATTGAGGCTCCAAGTTAAGGATGTGGCAGCAGAGCCACGAATGGGCTCGAAAGGGGCTTGCCAGTGAAACACAAAGCAGTAAGGAATACTACTTCCAGAGGTCATCACAAGGGGACCCCCCTCCCTTTTTCACCATCCCGTTCAAAAGACGATGATGTCAAAGACAGGAGGGGAATTCTGAGAGTCCTGGCTATGACAATGATTGAAATGCTTGTTCATTTGTTTTCAGTTAAACTTACTTTTGAATCATAGTTATCAGTCTGAAATGCTTTTGATAGAAAGCAAAAAAAAAAAAAAAAAAAAAAAAATTCAACCCCTAAACATGGGGGATTATTTTCCCCACATAACAGGCAATGCGTACGTGGGTGCCTGGTAGCGTTAGCGCAGTTATACAATTCTATGTGAACCACCATCATGGACTTTCCCTCGTGCTTGCCAGACAGCTGCCCCAGCTCTAGGCATCACATCTACATGAAATAATAAGGAGAAAGGCAGGAAGAAGGGCAGAGTGTTGGTACAGCTGTTCTTATTCTTTTTATCCAGAAAGCATATACCTTCCCAGAAGATGCCAACAGATCTCTGCTCTAGTCTCATTGGCCAGAGCAGGGTCACATGGCAAAAGGAGCTGGGCAAAGGGTATTCAGCTTATCCAGCCTCCATACCCCATGGAAGCACGGGAAGAGGGGAATGGAAATGGCGTTGGGTTAACCAAATAACATTGTCTGGCACAAAGATCCTGTATCAAAGAACATTCAAAAAGGATGGTTGGGCAGGCCTGATTCCTCTCTGATCTGTTCTCCATACTGCAACCCATGTGATACCCTTGAAGGAAAAAATTCATCATTTAACTCCCCTGCTTAAAATCTGTCTGTGGTTCTCAGTGCTTATTCTGTTATAAGCTCTAACAGGACCCTCTATCTTTTCTCTATGTCAATTATCACTTTAACTTGTACTTGCATTTCCCCATTAGACTATTTTTCTCATCATTTGATCCTAATAGTAGGTGACCAGTAAATATTTATTGATGAATAATTGAATGAATGACATGAGTGCTATATTCTTCTTTCAACTGAAGAATAATCGACATACAATATTATACTAGTTTCAGGTGTACAACATAGTGATTCAATATTTATATACATTACAAAATGGTCACCACAGTAAGCCTAGTTCCTATCTGTCACCAGACCAAGTTGTTACAATATTATTGACTATATTCCCTAGGCTGTACATTACATCCCCTTGTATTATTTATTTTATAACTGGAAGATCGTACCTCTTAATCCCCTCACCTATTTTGCCTATCCCTCTACCTCCCTCCCCTCCGGCAACCACCAGTTGGTTCTCTGTATCAGTGAGTTGGTTTCCATTTGTCTTGTTTGGCCATTTGCTTTGTTTTCCACATATAAGTGAAGTTGTATGTCTTTCTCTGTCTTATTTCACTTAGCATAATAGCCTCAGGGTCCATCCATGTTGTTGCAGATGGCAAGATTTCATTCTGTTTTTATGGCTGAGTAATATTCCATTGTGGAGATATATGTATCTATAGATATATATCTCATCTTTATCCATTCACCTATTGATGGACATTGAAATTACTTACATATCATGAGTACTATTTTTTTTTTCTTTTTTTTTTTAGAGGGATAGAGGGGTTGGGGAGGGGCAGAGGGAGAGGAAGAAAGACAATCTTAAGCAGGCTTCACGCCCAGCACAGAGCCTATGTGGGACTTGATCTCAGGACCCTGAGATCATGACTTGAGCTGAAATCAAGAGTTGGACGCTTATTGACTGAGCAACCCAGGCACCCTCATGAGTATTCTATCCTCAAAGAACTTTATCTTGGATTCCAGCATTAAATGGGATGCTTAATATATTAGGGTCTGCATTTTAAAGTGAACTTGGTATTTACATTTTTAAAGATCATTCTGCTTTGGAAATGGATTAAATAAACAGAAATCTCAAGATTCCATGAACCTTAGCAACAATGTTCAAAGAATTGCTCCATAGGCACCCAAGTATCAGCTGAGCTTAGAGCAGCTCCCCAGTGTACTGTGCTTGACATCATCCACGGGCAACGCCAGGGTAGAAGGATAAAGTAGTGTTACTTGTTCTATCTCCTGGAGGCTTATTTTTATGGTTTTAACATTACTGTATGTAGTGCTTCATAAATTGCTTTTATGGAAAACATTTCCCCCCATTTAATTGAAGAGGAAAACAGACAAGAATGATGTTCTAGGTCAGTGAACAAATGGCTTGTTGATGATATTTTAGGGCAAATGACTTTCCCCTCAGCTTGGCTGGAATAGCAAAGCTTTAGAAGGCATAGTGTCTCTTGTATAAGAATCTATTGTTTGCTCGGAAATATGAGTGGAGCAGGTCCTTTGGGTGAGCCATGGAATAAGGAATCTTGGACTGCAAAAGGCCAGCTACAATGCAAATGAGGAAAATGGACACTGATCAATAAAACATTCTAGCAATGTGAGAGGACCTAAAATCTCTATTATAATCTTCTCAAATTGCCCTAATTTGTGTGCCATCTGCTTCTTATTCTACTCCCTTTATAGAGAAACACACTGATACTTAGGGCAAGCAAATTGTCCAAGGCCAAATGAGGCTGTTGAATAATGAGAACACGGGTTATCAAACCTAGGCGGTCTTGCCCCAGAACTGGCTCTCTGGATCCCTATACCAGCTGCTAGAGCAGTTCCCAAGCAGACCCCAGTTCACCTAAGGCTTTAGCAGAGTGGAAGAAAAGGCAGAAGATGGGGCCACATCCTATGCTTAAAAGTTTAGTACACAGTGTGGAAGGCAGAAGAAATGATCCCCTCAAAAGTTGTCCACATCCTACTTGCTGGAACCTGTGAATCTGTTACCTTATGGCAAAAGAGAATTTGCAGGTGTGATTCAAGTAAAGGCCCTTGAGATGGGGGCATGATTATCCTGGGTTATGCAGGTGGGGTCAGCCTAATCCTATGTGTCCTTGAAAGATGAGGACTCTTCCCAGCTATAGTCACTCAGAGAGAGCTGTGACCATAGAAAAAATGTCAGAGAAATGAGACTCTGTTGGCTTTAAAGATGAAGGGAGGGACTACAAGGTAAGGAATATGGTGACCCTAGAAGCTGGAAAAAGCAAGAAAACAAATTGTCCCCTAGAGCCTTCAAAAGGTATGCCCTCCACCCCAAATCTTGATTTTAGCCCAGAAACACCCATTTCAGACTTCTGACAACTAGAACTGTGCAATAGTAAATTTATCTTGTGTTAAACCATGAAACTTGAGGTAATCTGTTAGAGCAGCAATAGAAAACTAATACATACAGAGTGACCCCTACTCATGAATAAATGTTTGGAATATCATCATTTTACATTGTTTCCAAACCAGATTAGAATTTTGTCCTCCTGGAGAGGAAGTGGGTGGATTTCCTCACATTCCACTGCTCTCTGTTCCTTCTGAATAGCTTAACAGCCAAACCAAGGATTTGTGGTTGTCTGCTTGGGGGAAGATGTCAGGGTTGAGGACAGCAAAAACATCTGTCTATAACCTGAAGTAATTGTTTCCATGACATTTTAAACACTTCAGTTTCTGGTCTACCTGGGACCAATTAGAAGATGGGTGGCTCAGAGGTTACTTCCAAAGACTTCTTAAGTGAGTCACAGTAGCCCATTAATTAATGCCAACACCACATTCTATACGTGGAAAAACAAATATCCTTTTTTATTTCCATCTCAAATTTTATCTTGCCACATTCTTCAACCTGGCCTACGATATCTTTGTTCCAAGGAAAAACCGGTCTATCCAGTGTCCTGGAATATGACTACAATTTTTTCCTCCTGGAGAGGAGCAAGGAACATAACACCTGTCCGTCTGACCCCAAGGACACCCTGGACTCTGAAATCACTCGTTCTTTCTGGCTCACTTCCTTTCTGACTCTACCTCAACACCTTGCCCTACTCCAAACTGAACAACTAAAATGGGAACTGGAGTGAATTTTGGGGCTTGAAATAATTTATGTAAGTTATCCCCTCCTCAAAAACCTGCTGTGGCTCCCTCTTGCTACAAAATAAACGCCAGGTTTCCTACTAGGGAATTCAGGGTCCTCTATTATTTGGTGTCGAATGACCTTTCCAGCATCAGCTCCCAGAATGCTTTTTGTTTCTGGACACTCCATCTGCAAACAACTCCCAGCACGCTCTCCTGGCTCACTCTGTACTTCATCTACCCACTGCAAACCCTGCCGGGTCCTAGTCATGCTTCCAGGCCCTGTTCAAAAGCCCCTCCCCTAGGAAATGGCCCTTGATATTACCAGTCCATGTGCACACATATGTATTATAAATTGTCTATAAGGGCATTTTCTTTGATTATCCCATTCTTCATGTCTGATGCCCCGAACTGCTCCAGTGAGCGCACGAGTCACCCCTGAGGGAGGAAACTGAGACAAATCACAGTGTGGGGGACCCTCCCTTCCAGAGGGGCAAAATCAGGCAAAGCGGTCCTAAAGGAGAAACAGAAGGTGAATCATTCCTTATTCCAAGTATATTTGAACACTCACGATGCACCAGGTGCTGGGAAACCAGACAGGCAGGTCCTTCCTTTGGTGCTCACCTTTTAGGGGAGAGGCCCCTCTGGATGTTTCATGAGCCTGAGGAAGAAGGGGTACAGTCCCCCAGGGGGCCGTGCCGAAGATGGTGCTGTACCACCACCGACCTCAGACAATTCCTGCCTCTTCTCCTGAGGAAGCCCCTGAGCCCCCGCGTGTTGCATCCTGGAGTCTTGCTGGATCCTGTGGGACAGGGCCCTGGTCAACCCTGACTGGTGCTGCCGGTGGTCAGCAGCAAGGCTTCCATTGGGGTTTCATGTCTCAAGGCTCTCCTGCAGCTAATGAATGCTATTTCTGAACATGCAGCCCGGGGGCTGATGTTTTCTGGAACACATACCCAAGTGATGCCAGACTCCCCTTCCCAGGCTGTAACTGACTGCCCAGAGGCTGTGGTCCCCCCTGCAGAGTTTGGGTCCTTCCCCTCACTACATTCCTGTGCCAGAGAATGCTCCAGGCCTCTTCCTGCCCCTCACACGAAGGCAGAACTGGCCGGTCTCCCCCTTTCATTCCAGCCGCCAAGGGATTAAACAGAATAGATCAAGGAATGATGGGTCATTTTATCCTCTTCTTAGGCTTGTTATTTCCCCAAATTTCTTTAAAATCCAGGAATTACTTTATTTCAAGGAACAACAATTTATTTCTAAAATGTAAATGAGTACGTAGGCAAAAGTTCTTAGCACACAGTGCCCGGCACATAGTCGCTCCTGAGAAATGTTCATCTCTCCTCTCTCACAATAGATTTAAATTTCTTCTTCCATCTGAGGCAAGGGAGTAACCACAGAAGGTTCTGCTGCTCCCTTCAGAGGCCAAGGGATGGGCCCTTCTTTTGTGTTGTTGCCTCCGGGGCCAGCAGCTGCGAACAGGGAGCCGTGCTTTCCCAACAGCACTCCAAACAGCGAGTCACTTCTCACTGAATGGGACCCACTGTGCATAGGTTTCCAACTACAGAGAAATGATGATCTCATTACCCAACTCCGCATTAGCCCAAGCTCCCCAGAGCAACCTTATTTTGGCCTTAGATCCCAAGTCCCACCACAAGGCAGGGTAAGCAGCAGAGCTTGCCGAAGGGAGGTCCACACCTGCCCAAAGGAAGGACAAGTTTTGCAAACCCAGGAAAAGGTGTGCTTCTTAATTTCCAAGTCCTTTGCTTATTGCTCCTGAAAGCACAGACTGAAAGAAAAACTTTCTTCATCTCCAAGAAAATGAGATTTAAGACAGTATGTACCTCTCTAATTCTGATTTTACTCTCAGGAGCCTGAGCAACTCTGGGAAGCAGCTGATGGACCGTCAGCTGCACACTGAAAACCTGGGGATAAATACCAGTATCTGAAAATAAACCGGGCAAGCCCCCTTGGGAGAAAGGCAGGGTCATTTGCCAATGACTTCTGTTCATCACCCAGATGAAGTGGCTTTCGCAGTCGCTTTTTGTTTTGTTTTGTTTTGCAGTCTCCCTGCATCTCTTCCACAAAAGGAGGGCGAGTAAAGTGTCAGGTGGAGGCTGCCTGCAGACCAGTGAGGCAGGCCCTGGGAGCCGGGGGTGTCCAGCCCCCACCTATGCGGGAGACAGGTGGGCTGGGGTGAATGTGGTCCTGTTGCTTTGTCAGTCATTAGGCCACCCTGCCTACTCCTCACATCATCAGGAGGGACGGTGGAGAAAAAGATCATACGTAGAACACCTGCTGCCTCTTCTCCAAGGAAAAGGAACTTCTTCCTCTCCTTATGGGTTAAGGAGTTGCGGGGATCCAGGAGGTAGAGAGGAGGGACACCAATCAAGAAACTACTGGATTTGACACACTGACCACAATTGGGGAGGGGGTGGGTTTTGTAACCCACCAGAGGAGGAGGGCTTCCACAGGGCCTAAAATACCTGCGGAGGGGTGTCGACTAGGTAAATGGCTGGCGGGGGAGGGCTCAGCGTCAGTGCTGATTTCCACACGCTCTTACTTCCCAGGGGCTCCCTGCTGCGTCGGTGATATTCTCAGTTCGCCTCGTTGTGAATCCCCTGGTTATGGCTGAATGGTGTCTGCCCCAAGTTCAGAGTCCCCCAGTGCCTCGGAATGGGACCTTGTTTGGAGATAGGGTCTATGTAGAGCTAATCATGTTAAAATGAGGTCATTCAGCTGGGTCCTAATCCAATACGACTTATAAAAAGGGGATATTTGGACCCAGAGGTGTGTAAAGGCAAGATGTGAAGACTCAAGGAGAAGACAGCATCCACAAGCCAAGGAGAGAGGCCTGGGACACATCCGTCCCTCACAGCCCTTGGAAGGAACCAGCCCTGTCAGATACCTTATTCCCCAACTGGGAGACTCCAGAACTTTGAGACAAAACCTTTATGTAGTTTAGGCCACTAAGCCTGCAATGCTTTGTTACAGCGACCCTAGCAAACTGGCTACAGACCACAGACCTTAGCTTTTTCCAGCTATTTCTGTTCAGCATGCAATGAAAACGATTTCCTCTCCTGCTCTCTTCCTCTCCCCTCCTTTCCCTTCCCAGGCTCCCCCTCCCCAAACACATACACACACACACACACACACATTCTCCCAGGAGATGGTGACTAATTATTTTCAGATTAGACAGTGTTCCATGTGCGAAATTAACTAATTTGACATCTCGTGTATTGTCTGGTCCTCAGGAAGCCACACGGCATACTACTTCGAAGTTCTGGCTTTCTGAAAGCCAAGACTACATCTAACGTTAGGGCTGGGAATGAATGCCAGATTCACAGACCAGATTCACAACCAGGAGGGTCAGGAAGTCACTACTTTCCAGAACCAGGAGTGAGGAGTATCATGATTAGAGTTGGTCTCTTGTTTGTTCTAAAACTATCCGTGATAAGGAATATATAGAAACCTCTACACTTGGGGCACAGACACATAGATAAAACACCACACAAACAGTCTGAGGGATAAATGACTTTGCAGCCCAGATGTAAGGTATTCTGCCAGTGAATCAACTGAAAACTTGAAATATAATGTGGCAGCAAACAAACAAAAGCTAAAGGTTAATTGGATCTTAGGATGGGTGCATTAATAGAAACACACCTTAATGAGGGAGGTGATAGGGCCCTCATCTGTAATGATGAGTCTGCATTGAAAAATCCCAAGTTCTCTTCTGGCACCAGACTTAAGAAGACAGCCGTGAACTCTAGTGAACATAAAAGCAAGTGACCTAGATCTTAATGAAAGTATTAAATGGCAGGGGTAGAAGTTGGCAGGGCAGTGATTACTCCCTTATCCCAAATATCTTATCAACTGAAACAAAACCAGAGTCCAAGTAAAAAGGCATGCTTGCTCTGCAAATGCAGCTTCCGAGCAAGGACCGCAGTCCTTTCTATGGCCCTTTCTATGTAGAGATCCTGGAACTGCCACTGCCCAGCTCTTGAAGCATGTCTTGAGCCAAGGCATGGCCCCTAGGAGTCACTTTTGCAACTTAAAATGCACCCAGTCAGCTTGGAAGAGAAACTTGTTAGCCCATTAGCTTAGTCCTCCCTGGGGTGAGTTAGTCCATCCAATGAGCTAACTGTCACCAGGCAACTCAGAGAACAGGACCATGTAGAGGACAGGGGACAGTGGGAAGTGGGGAGGTGGGAGGAGGGGGAGTCTGAGACTTGAATTCTAAGGTGGGGAAGGCCCAGGTGAGAGGCTGTAGGCAGAAGGGGTGTGGGTGGGGGTGGGACAGAAGGGCCTTCTAGAGCCCTGACGGGTGGGGGAGGGGGGGATGTGTCCTGGAGGGAGGGGAGATGCTGAATGGCGTGAAGTCTCATCTCCATAAGCCCTCAGAGTGGCTTTTTTTTGCATGTGGGTCTCACCCTTGCTTTGTCACGAAGGAATCACTTCCCCTCTGAGGGTCTCAGTCCCCTCGTGAATGAATTGGATTGGTGGCACCATGGAACACATTTTTGTTGAAAATGTTTTAAGACCGACAAGTTCCTTCATTTCCCTGAAATCCCAGTGCCGGTGTGGGTGCTATTTGGGTTTCCGTGTTTCCAGGCCCATCCGGACCAGCTTGCCTCATCCCTCCTGCCTTCAAGGTAATGATGGTTCCATGGGGAGGGGTGGAGATGTGAGAAAGAAGGGCTCCCTGACTTGCCTACCCTGTGGCCTTAACCTGTGAGCCACCGGCTCTGCCTCTTCCCCAGGTCAGTGTAGTGTTGGAATGAGATACACAGGGAAGCTCTTTCAAGAGCTGAGAAGGGCCACACTTGGCCTGCCCCCAGGCCCAACTGCTCCTGGAGAAAGGCGGGGCTTGGCAGGAGCCTCAGGGGGGTGGGTTCTGGCATGGTTGGGAGCTTTCCAGCACTGAGCTTTAGGGAGAAGGACAGCACCATCCAAAATGTATCAGTGGGTTCCCTCCAAATGTCCTTTTTGTCCCCAAGGGGCCTCCTTTCAGACCAATTACTTGCTGGCTCAGACATTCTCCTTAGTGTTCAGGAGCCTGGGTGGTTGGGAGGCAGAGGGTTCTGGACGGGGGTCCGGGGAGGGGTGGGGTAACGGCACAACTTGCATTTGCGATAATGCGTGTGTCATAGAGGGAGGAAACTTCCATTGGATAATAACTTCTGACAGATAGGGGCGCCTGGGTGGCTCAGTTGGTTAAGCGACTGCCTTTGGCTCAGGTCATGATCCTGGAGTCCCTGGATCGAGTCCCGCATCGGGCTCCCTGCTCGGCAGGGAGTCTGCTTCTCCCTCTGACCCTCCCCCCTCTCATGTGCTCTCTCTCATTCTCTCTCTCTCTCAAATAAATAAATAAAATCTTTAAAAAAAATAACTTCTGACAGATAAGAAGCCTTTGCCAACCTGTAGGTCATTTGGGGATGCAGAGATTTGATGGGAATAGAAATTCGATGCGTGTGTGTGTGTGTCCACGTGTGCACGCACATGAGTGTATGCGTGAACTTGTGACATTGCAGTGCTGGACCGGTGGGCTTTTAGGTTTCAGTGGCTCCACAGGCAGCGAGGGAAGGAGAGCCCATGGGGAATGCCGTGGCAAAGGTGCATGCCTCCTGGACATCACTGGGTGCATCGGGAATGGGCCTTTTCCCCCGGTTGGTGTTCCACTGGGGCTCGGACCAAAGCACTTGGGGTTTGAGCCCCAAACACCAGCTGAGGGAAATAATGCACAAATCTAGCACCACAGTGAGTTGCTGGGAGAAGCAGGATTTTGACAGTGTAAATTGTTGACGGGGTAAAATACAGCAGCGGGGACTGTGTCCAAAGGTCAGAAAGAAGCCAAGGAGCTGCCTAGAGTTCTGAGCATTTGCAGAAGCAGGCATGAGAGTGATCGCCATCTGAGTGGGAGGCAACAGCCTTCTTCCAGTGACATACCAATTAGGTCCCCTCCCCTCCCTGTCTGTCCCCAAGCTGGCTGTCCTGCCCTCCAGCTCAGGCAGGAGCTGACTGCATTCCCAAGTGCGTGTTCAGAGTTGAAAAAGCTCAAAGTGTCAACAAAGACCTTGACTTGACTTGATTTCATAATAGTAATTTTTTTCTAAATTACCATTTGCTGCAAAAGCAGTCAGATTACTGTGCATCCTCTAAGCTTGTCCCGATCCCAGGGGGGACAGAGGAGGAGGTGGGGGTGGGACTGGGGCCTGAGAACCACAATGGGGTGGTGCCCCCCCTTGGACAAAGAGGTACACAGAACTTGGCCTTGCCTCTAACAAGCCGCATTACTATGGGCGATTCCCCAACCTCTGTGCCTCAGTTTCCTTTTGCAAACGAAAGGGTTTCAATGGCCTCTAAGATCTGCACGAGCTCTTCCAATCTCTATGATTCTGTCTGCCAGAGATACAGCTCCTCATGGCTGCTCAGGACAGATAGGAAATGCTGCTTTCCCTGAGGAAGGCCCCTGACCTCCCTGCCCCTCAGCCTCTCCCTTTCCTCCACAGGTGAGGCTGTTTTCCAGCTCTGGGCCAGGAAGCGTGCCTCCATTCTAGGGTTCCGAATCAGGACATCCCCCAACAATCTCCGGTAGGTCAATTGGTAATAAAGGTGATATTTTGATCGTCCTCTGCCTCATTCTTCCCTCGCTCTCAGTGCATCCAAACTCCGATGGGGATGGGAGTGAGGGGGGTGGTGGGTGTTATTAAATGGACTCTCCAAACCCCAGCAATAACCCCCAGGTTCACAGTGTGGGGAGGGCAAACCTACCACCTGGGTGGGAACACTGCCAATTCTCTCTTTTTTGGCAAAGCTTTTAAGGGTTCTGCAAGACTCCACTCTAGTTTGCAAGCCATCTGGAGCCTGTAGGAGCTAAGTTCAGGTTGTTCTCAAGGAGACCTGGTGTTGGCAACGGCCCATGGTGTCTGGCAGGCTGTTTCCACAGCCAAGGGGAAGCTCGGGGGCTGCAAACAGCACCTCCAAAGTAACTCGGGGCTGAACCGTGTCTAGCCAGATACCGAGCCAAGAGTCCTCTTAGTTAAATAATTCACAAGCCACCCTTGGGTCTGTAAACACAGCCCTGTCTAATGTGGGCCGACAGGTGATTTCATGCATCATTTAACTCTTTGCATTGCAGAGGAATGCAACAGATTAGATCATCGGAATAAGTTCACCTTTGTTAACAGCTTTTTTTTTTTTCTCCAAGGGACAGAATATTGCAAACACGAACTGCAAAAGAAGAGGCCGTGGAGAAAAACAAAATTGGGCATTGGTTACAAAAATAAATTGGACAAACACCTTTCTCTCCTCTATCGGGAGTAGTCTTAAAGAGAGGTTCTCAAGGGCAGAAGGAGATCCTGCTTGCGCTTGGCTCCAAAGAAAGTGCAATGAAAGAAAAGAAAGGGTGGAAAAGAGAGAAGGAGAGAGCGAGGGAGGGAAGGGAAGTGGGGGAGGGAGGAAGAGCTAGACAGAGAGACAGAGACAGAGAAAGAATGGGAACAAAAGAAAAAGGCAGTACACCCTTGACCTTGGAGGTTTGGTCTGAAAGAACACTGAAGCCCCAGGCCAGGCAGCCCTTGCCTGACACCAAGTGGAAATGCAGCTCTGTAGGCTGCCCTCCCTGGACAATCATCTCCAACAATAGTTCGTCCTAGTCAACCCCCTACAATGCCAAGTTAGCTGGGCAGTCCCATCTTGCAGAGCAGAGAGGACGTGAACAAACCCGGCAAGAACACACAGCCTCATAGCGATTCCCAGATTGCAAGTGAAATCTGAATGCCTGGCCACTTCTCTGACAAACCGCTACCCTTGGGAAGGAAAGTTTTCAAACTCTGGGGGCAAACAGCTCCATCCTCCTGAACAACAGGGCGATTTTAGGTGTGGGAGTGCTTAACTGCAGCAAGCCAATGCAGGTGCAACGGGAAAAGCTTCCCGAGTCTTCCGGACCACGGCTTTCAGCCAGGGAGCCTTCTGTGCCCAGCACAATCCCAGGCCTGTCGCTTGCCTTGATCACGTCCCTCTGCGACTGACCCCTCCAGATGGGCTCTGTTGAAAGCCCTTGCTTGCCTGGGCTGGCAGCCCTGTCCGCATCATCTCTGATAAACGGATTAATTGGGGGAGGGGAAGCTCCGCTCCAAGGCACCCTGCAGACCACTGGGCTTTGGAAAGAGGGCAGACTGACAGAAACTCACATCTTGTCTGGGAAGATGGGACACACCAAAAACTTTTCAAATGTCACTCCATCTGGCCAGGAGTCTCTAGGTCCCTGGCAAGGCTGCTGTGAGAGGGGTTGGAATTTGTTCTGGAGAGCATGCGATATTAACCTTAGATGTGGGCCCAGTGGATCTGAAATGAAATAAACATTCACCAGCACAGATTTTAAAATCATGCTTAGGGGCACCTGGGCGGCTCAGTTTGTTAAGCGTCTGCCTTTACCTCAGGTTACGATCTCGGGTTCCTGGGATTGAGTCCCACATGGGGCTCCCTGCTCAGCGGGGAGCCTGCTTCTCCCTCTGCCTGCCGCTCCCCCGGCTTGTGCTCTTTCTCCCTCTGATAAATAAACAAAATCTTTTAAAAAAATCCTGCTTAGTGGAGGTGTAGGAGAAGTTAATGCCCTTGCAGATGAATCAAACTGAGGGAGAGACACGGCCAAAGCCTTGATTTTTCAACCTGCCAACACGCTCCCGGGCATGGGTGGGGGAGATCGTGCTAAGAGGGTGTTCGTCCTCCTTGAGTGCCCCATTGCCCCCATTCGTGAGGGTTCAGGGTGTTGCTGCCCTAAGGCACTCACGCAAGTTCTCAAGCACTTCTCCCTTATTTACAGTCTACCGTTCATAGTGCAGGGGTACAGCGGGGTACACCCAAATCTCAGACATGCCAATGAAAGGCAGCAAGAGCTGGGAAAACCTCCCTTGCAGAAGTGTTGCTCCTTCCCTGGGGCCTCCCTAACACCCACTGGCTGGTGTCACACACACACACGGTGGGCACTTAATACATATGCATTTAATGTATTCATTGTCATGGACAAAGCCGTCTTAGTAGGTGGAGAAGTGGACCGGAAAGTTGAAAACCATCACCCTGGGCTGGAGTCCCAATGGCAGATCTTATCAAGGCTCCCGATGTGGAAGAAACATTTGAACCTACAATGTCAGTCGTCGCTGACACTGTGCACCTGCTGTGTCTGGCACCATGGAGAACACAAAAGGGGCGTGTACCATCAAGGAGTTAATAGTTCACCACGTGGGAGGCTTCTCTTTTAAGATTTTATTTATTTATTTGAGAGAGAGAGAGAGAGAGCACGAGCAGGGGGAGGGGGAGAGGGAGAGGCAGACTATCCGCTGAGCCCATGGGAGCCTGGTGGACACAGGGCTGGTGCCGGGGACCCTGAGCTGAAGGTGGCTGCTTAACGATGGAGCCACCCAGGCGCCCCCACATGGGAGTCTTTACTCCACTTAGAAGTTTGACGTGGTGCCATCTGACCTCAACATTGATTACGTAGACATGGGCGGTAAGTTGTGGTCAGAAGCGGTGAGGAGAAAGGCTGCCCAGTGACGTCCTCCCAGAACAGATCTTAAGACCGCATTTCGGGGACAGTCCTGTATGCCCCTTCCTTCTCAGTTTGGCAAGTTTCCCCTCCTCCTTTGTACTACAGGGGCCCCTCGCCCTCACGCTGATCCCTACCTGCCCCATAAGATTCTTCCCTTCGATGCCCCACCTGGCCTCCGCTTCCCAAAAAAGCACTTGCACACCATAGATTTTGCCAACGTGCTAGTGACACGGAAATGAACCTATCCTGGCTCCTTAATTCCACGACCGTCTTCTTTGCCCTAAAATGGGAAAACCTGTGTGTTGCTAATTAGTTGATACTTGCCTTCCTTAGAAAAGCGTGCTCACAAGGGCTTTCTGGGCACCTAACAGCTGTTTCAGCCTCCTCAGGAGAGCATCTGCTTGGCGGTTGCTCCCGTGCGTCCACAAACACTTCCTTGGATCAGGCAGTGCTGTGTCCCCAGGCATGTGGCCTTGAGTCTCTGCAGTCCCACGGCCTCGAGACCCAGGGCGTGGGGGAGGGGCTGGGGGTCTCACCCGGCTTAGTAGTCCTCACCAAATTCCCGCGAGTGGTAGGAAGCACCCTGGGGTGTGCGCGCCGGCATGCACGTGAGCACATGCCTGTGTGCACGTGCGTGTGCATTTAAGACAGTGGGTGAGTGAGCAAGAGAATTTTCACTAAAGCCATCCAACACCTAAAATAACAAAGGAGTGTTTGTGTGTCGGTGGACTGGATGGCTCACATCTTCCTCAGGTCAGGAAAGTCAGATTTTCACGTGTTGTGTGCAAGTAGAAAAGTTCGAAGTGTCTCCGCTTTTTGTGACTTCTCACATCGCGCCCACTTTCCTGTTCCCTACAGCTTTCCGACCTTCCCGAGCACTCCGCTGCTTTGAAGTGTGGAGGACTGGGATGCTTTTTCTCCTCCTTGGTATTCCGTCTACCGGTAGTGAACGTGGCTACCCTTTCACTGGTGATTAGTCTGTATTAGTCATGCTTACCCTCTTCACTTCACTTTCTACCACGACGTGGCTTTTGCTTGAGTTATCAGAGTCATTGTTTCATCTACCAATTTGTAAGGACTTTGAAGGTAGGGGCCATCTCTTGCTTCTCGCACAAGTAAATGTTTAATACTCTTCCAAAAATATTTGTTGAGGGCCTAGCATGGATTGCATGCTTGTCTAGACTGACTTTATTTAATCCAGATAGCACCTCTGCAGGATATTCTATTTTAAAGTGATGCTATGGAAGGGCAGAGAAGTACAACACAGGACTGCTCTGTGGCAGTCAGGAGTGACGGAGGCCGGGTTTGAACCCAGGCATCTGAGATCCAAGGCCAGTGCCTAATAGTGCTTTGGCAGCTTTCGTCCTTTTCACCTTATTCTAGTTGTGCCAAGGACTAGTTAACACCTAGACTTGGCTCTTGAAATAAAAAATGTTATTTTCCACCGGGGAAAGAGGTATGCCTGACTGGTGATGTATACTGGTCCCCCTCTTGCTTAATTATGCCTAAGGCAGCCAGATGTTTAAGTCATTCGTGTATTACAAAGAAAATTAAAAACACAGCAAAGCACAATTATGCACCTTATTAAATTGTGAGAGTTAGAGGAAACTTACTTTAATTCTTGGGTAAAAGAGGTGGATGGCATTTACTAAGCAATTACATGTTACTGCGGGCGCTGGGCAGGGTGCTTTTTCATGATTGCCTAGGTAGCCCTGATCCCAGCCTGCGAGGGGCCATTATGATCGTCCCTGCTTCCTAGGGAGGGAGACCGGGGTGCACTTTGCTCAAGGGCACAAAGCTGGAAAGAGCAGATGTAGGATTTGAACTGAGATCTAAATGAACTTAAGATTAATTTTTTTTTCTTAGGTAACACATATACAGGATAAAAAATTTAACAGATGGTAAAGGGGTTCATTGAAAAGTAGGTCTACCTCTCAATGCCCACCCCAGACTCTCGAGTCCTGTCTCAAGAGGCATCTGCTGTTATCAGTTCCTGAGTAGACTGTCAGTGATATTCTATCCATATAAGCATGCATATATGAATATAAGCATATACTAGTCATGATTACTATCACCATTATTCTATAGTAATGGTAGCATACCCTCTAGTACTCTCAGCATTTTGTTTTCTGAGAGGTCATATCCTTGAAGGACACAGTATTCCTTCATATAAATTGACCAGATCTTTGCAGTTATGAGTCTATATGGACCACCATTCAGTTTATAACATTTTGTTCTTACAAATGATGTGGGAATGAATATGACTATACATACATTATTTCATACAATTGCACATACACACAATTGCACACAAATACAATGTAGGATAAATTTCTACAGTATTTCTGAGTCAGAAGACTCAGCAAATTGTATCTTGATAAATATTGGCAATTTGTTCTGAATAAATATTGTAATAATTCATGGTCCCACCAAAAACCTATGAGAATATTTGATTTCCTTATAATATTGCCAAAAATAAGTAACTAAACTTTTTGATCCTTGTCAATATGAAATCTGGTAAGTTTTTGAAAATCAGTAACTCTCAGTAGTCTTAATGCACAATTCTCTCATTTTGAGTGAGAAATAGGCATTTTTTCCATTGTTTGCATCATGAGTATTTCTTTTAGGAACTACCTACTTGCATTCACTGTCCTTTTAAATTTCCATTATTTTTAAAAAGCAGTTTTATTGAGGTATTATTGACCTACAAAAAAACTAGACATATTTAATGTATACAATTTGGTGGATTTGGAGATATGCATACATCTGTGAAATCATCATCATTATCATAATCAAGGGAAAACACATCCAAAACTTTCCTCTTGCTCCATTTTGTCATGTGTGTGTGTGTGTGTGTGTGTTGGGGGGGGTAAGAACACTTTAATGTAAGATCTCGTTTTTAAAAAATATTTATTTATTTAAGTAATCTCTGTGCCCAAGTGGGGCTCAAACTCATAAGCCAGAGATCCAGAGTTAAATGCTCTACCAACTGAGCCAGCCAGGAGCTCCTAATGTGAAATCTCTTCACAAGTGTTTAAGTGTATAATACTGAATAGTTAACTATTAGTTTTAATATGTTAAGAAGTCCTTTGTCTGCAAATTATTTTAATTAGCATGTTATTTTTCTTTTTATTTTGTTTATGGTGCTTTTTGCAGTGCAGATGTGTTATTTATAGCAAATAGAATTTATTAATATTTTAATTTATAGTTTTTGCATTTTGAATCCAAAATTGAAAGGTCTTCCTCATATCAGGCTCATAAAAAATTTCCATTTTTTTTCCCAGTGCCTTTGTGGTTTTATTTTTTGTATTTAAATCTTTGAGTCACTTGGCATTTATTTTGGTGTAAGTTTTGAGGATGAAATCCAGGGTTCTTTTGAGAATGGAATTCTTTTTCTTCCCAAAGAAGTATCCAATTATTTAAATAGCATTTTGAATAGGCCTGTTTTTCATTGATATGTAACACTATATTTATCATATGTAGTCTAGTCTACTTCTAAACACTCTTCCATTGAGCTTCCTGGCTATTCAGGTATGGTACTGTGTATCTCTATCTATATATCTATTATCTACATATCTATGTCTGTATATCTATCTATTTCCATTTGATTTTTTTGGTATTTTACAATGTATAATAATATAATCTGCATCTCACAATAATTTAAACTAATTATTGGTTCTAATATCTGTGCTTAATTCTTTTGTCTTTTCTACTTGGGTTGGCTAGGATCTCTGGAGTAATGTTAACATATACTGTTGATTAGGGTACACTTTCTTTTAGCTGACATTAATGGAACTGTTTCTACTCTTTCTCTAGTAAGTATATTAGTAGATCTGGGGAACATATGTTATTAAGTATGTGTGTGAGTGTGTGTGTGTGTGTGTGTAATGAAGTATTTTATTATGAGTTTTTCATCAAGAATGAAGCATAAATTTTATCAAATGCCTCTTCAGTTATCTATAGAGATAATAAAAATGATTCCTAATTTTGACACATTATATGAATTAAATTAACATGGTTCTGGAGTTTGAAACATTCTTACACTTTAAAAGAATAAATCCACTTGGTTGTAGTGAATTCTGTCTTCGTGAGTGCTTGGATTTATTTGGTAATATTTTAATTAGGATTTCTTGCATTCATATTCGTAAGTAATATTGGTTTTTATTTTGTTTTTTTGAACTCTCTTTATCAGTATGTGGTTGATGTATGCTAATTTTAGAAGAAAGAATTTGGGGGGCACCTGGGTGGCTCAGTCGTTAAGCGTCTGCCTTCGGCTCGGGTCATGATCCCGGGGTCCTGGGATCGAGCCCCGCATCGGGCTCCCTGCTCCGCGGGAAGCCTGCTTCTCCCTCTCCCACTCCCCCTGCTTGTGTTCCCTCTCTCACTGTGTCTCTCTCTGTCAAATAAATAATTAAAAAAAAAAGAAGAAGAAGAAGAAAGAATTTGGAAGTCTTCTGTTTCTATGTGCTCTGAAAGAGTTTAATTTTGGTCCTACCTTTTCCTTAGAGGTTTGGTAGAACTAATCTGTGAAACATTCTGGGCCTAGTGCTTTCTTTGGAGAGGTTTGTTTGTTGTCCATGTTTTGTGTTTTTTCTATGTTAATTAGTTTAGTTCTATTTTTTTTTTTTTTTCTATTTGGGTCATGGTTGGTATTTATATTTTCCCAGTAAATGATTTACTTGCATCCATCTTGGTTAGTTTACTAATGATTGTTTTTTTCCCTAAAGAACCCACTTATGGGGCACCTGGGTGGCTCAGCCAGTTAAGCGGCTGCCTTCGGCTCAGGTCATGATCCCAGGGTCCTGGGATCGAGCCCCGCATCAGACTCCCTGCTCAGCGGGGAGGCTGCTTCTCTCTCTCCCACTCCCCCTGCTTGTGTTCCATCTCTCGCTATGTCTCTCTCTGTCAGATAAATAAATAAAATCTTAAAAAAAAAAAAAAAGAACCCACTTACTTGTTGGTTAATAAACCAGTTTACTTGTTCTTTCTTTACTAAGTTACTGTTTTCTGACTTTATTAACATTACTATCCTTCTTATATTTTTCTTAGTTTAATTTTTTCTTATTTTTATCTTCATGAATGTAAGACAATGCATTCATTTCCCTTCCTTTTTGTCCATTAATTTAAGTACTTCCGTCTGTGAATTTTTCTTTGAGCAATTGCTTTAGCTAATCCCATAGGATATGCAATGTGGTTATAACCACTATCCAGATCCAGTCCTTTTTTTTTAATTGGAGTATAGTTGACACACAATGTTTACATTAGTTTCAGGTATACAGCACTGTGATTTTTTTGAAAAAGACTTTATTTATTCATCAGAGAGAGAGATAGAGAGAGAGAGCCAGCACAAGCAGGGGGAGCGGCAGGCAGAGGGAGAAGCAGGCTCCCCATGGAGCAAGGAGCCCAATGCGGGACTCGATCCCAGGACCCTGGAATCATGACCTGAGCCGAAGGCAGATGCTTAACAGCTGAGCCACCCAGGCATCCCCAGCATTGTGATTTGACAAGCCTATCCACTATTCTATGCTAACTAGAATTGTAGCTACCATAATCATACAACACTATTACAATACCACTGACTACATTTCCTATGTTGTACCTTTCATCCATGTGAATTATGCATTCCATAACTGGAAGCCTGTACCTCCCACTCCCCATCACCTATTTTATGCATCCCCCCTGCCCCCTCATCAGTTTGTTCTCTGTATTCAATGGTCTGTTTCAGCTTAAAAAAAAAAAAAGTTTTTGTTCACTTGTTTTGTTTTTTAGATTTCACATATAAGTGCAATCATATGGTATTTGTCTTTCTCTCGACTTATTTCACTTAGCATAATACCCTCTAGGTCCATCCATGTTGTTGCAAATAGCAAAAATCTCATTCTTTTTTATGGCTGAGTAATGTTCCACTGTAGCTACATACCACATCTTCTTTACACATTCATCTATCAATAGACACTTAGGCTGCTTTCATACCTTGGTTATGTAAATAATGCTGCAATAAACATGGGGTGCATATATCTTTTCAAATTAGTGTTTTCGTTGTCTTTGGGTAAATACCCAGTTTACTATTAGTCATTTTAAATATTAGTTCTAATATTTATATACATTCAGAGCTTATACTTTTTTCTGTAAATGAAATTTCCATATTTATTTTAGACTGAGTCTAAATGCTAAATGGGTTCAGTGTTCAGTTCTTTTGCCAGGAATTCTCAATTCATCTCTCAGTTAAAATCTTTCCTTTAATAGTTTCCTTTTCGCAGTTTTTTAAAGCATGACTCAATAGGAGCTATCAGCTCTGGGTTCTTATATGTTGGACAAGTTTTATCTATTGCCTTTATTTTTAATGACAGTTTGGCTGTGCATAAAATTCTTATTAGGCCACACACTATTTCTTTCCCCTTTCATTGAGGGCTTCATAGGCATTATCTCTGTTATCTTTTGATGTTTCTATAAGGAACCCTTGGGCTAAACTGACTTTTAAAAATCTATGGTTTTATATAGGTTACTTGATATTTCTGCTGGGTTGACTAAATGATTATTTCTTATCTCTAAAGTTTATTAATACTCTTAAATCTAAAATATAGCACACTGTGGATAGCCCTTTAGCAAATTTTTCTGGAACATGTTACATCTTTCAATCTATAAATTCAAATCATCTTTTACTTTTTGAAAGTTGTGTTGAGTTATATCTTTGGTTGTTTGTGTTTTATTTGTTTAGTTCTCTTCCTCAGAGATATTTCACTATGCATCTGTGGGGTCTTCTGTGTCACCCAAATCTACCATTTTATCTCTAATCTCCTTTTATCCTGTTATTTCCACTTTATTTTATTTGCTTTGAAAATCCCATCCTTCAGATTCCCCTATTCTATTTTCAGCAGTGTTTATTTTACTTTCTGCTGCTTTAAAATCATCTTCACTTCTTTGGTGAGTTATATCATATATGCTTCTTTTCCTCTCATTTCATTGTATCATCCCTGACCACTTCATCTCTGTTTTGAGCTCTCTGGTGGTTTCTTTAAATTTTTAAGTTTGTGGTCACTTTATGTTTTCATTTGGCTGTTAGAATCACTACAGAGCATTCTGTATCTACCGTTTGTTTTCTCCTTCTTTCTCTCCTTTTCTATTGCAGTTATCTTTGCATTAGCATGTAGGATGTTACAGCATCCTATGTTAGTTTGTTTTTTTTATTGTCACTCTTCATTGAATGTAGAGAATTATTTTTGATCCAGATATTTGGAAAAAGTTTATGAGGGGTAGGAGGCAGGATGTTGTGAGTTGGTAAAAATTTGCCTTGATTCATTATTAAATCTTATTACAAATGCTTGTGTGTTTATGAGTTATTTTTGCCATTGCTTCTTCTCAGCCAACAGGGTGAAGCAATGCCCTACTAACAGGCTCTTTCCTCTATACACAGCATAACTGTGCATTTCCCTTTTCAGCTTCATCGGCTACCACATGGTGTCAGGTAAAGTCCAGAAATGCGTGTGCTTCCTGGTTTGTAATACTCTTGCCATTTGTCAAAGCGTTGCTGGTTTTATTATTTAGAGTATGTTTATTCTGGAGTGCCAATTTTGGGGATGTATTTTCTGCCTGGTTTGTCAAAAGCTACAGCCTGGTCACAGTCATCTCAGCTCTTCCTGAATTTCTGTTCCATTGCATTTGGCCAGCCCTATGTCATATATTGTGTTTCATGGATACAGAATCTCCCAGCTTTTTTGAAAATGTAATTTATGCTTTTCCCTCTTGCTTTTTTTTTTTTTTTAAGGTTTTATTTATTTGAGAGGGAGGGAGGGAGAGAGAGAGAGAACACAAGTCGGGGGGAGGGGCAGAGGGAGAGGGAGAAGCAGACTCCCTGCTGAGTAGGGAGCCAATGCGGGACTTGATCCTAGGACCCTGAGATCATGACCCAAGCTGAAGGCAGATGCTTAACTGACTGAGCCACCCAGACACCCCATCTTGTTTTTCTGTTTTATGACTTTCAAGAGGAAAATGGGAAGAGCTTTCTTTCTAATGACATCTTAAATTTAAATTGTTATCATGCTGTTTTCACTACTCCAAAGTTTATAGCAGACTCATATAGGTCTTCTTTCCAGGTTAGCATTTAGAATAGCCGTTTTACAAATCAACACAACACAGGTCACTGGAGTCAAAAGAAACCAAATCAAGTATTGAACCTTGAAGCCCTAGATGTGTTGGGAAGCAGTTGGCTAGGATAATTAGGTAAAACAGCTATGGCCTTTGACAACGGAAATAGAGAGAAGGGGCAAGCATACACATTATCACCATTCAAAAGGCCCCAAAGAAACTTCTCTAGGATGAGAAATCATTGACCTTTAAGAAATAATTGATTTAATTCTGGAAGGATAGTAATGTTAGATTAATTTAAAAAGGAACCATAACAGATGAATCCAGAGAGAGAGAGAATTAGAACAGTTTTACTTTGGTTGTATTTTTTATAAATGTTCCCTCAATCTGCAAGTCTTGAATAATTATAGTAGTAGTAGTAGTAACAATAATACCACCTATTGAGTGCTTATTATGTGCCCAATCCAGTGTCAAATGCCCCCCAAATCCCTATGAGGTAGAACTATTATTAGCCCCAGTCATACAGAGACAGAAGTCATCAGTCATCTAATTAATACTATCATTTTAATGGAATTGCATTCTAACTCTTAGAGCAACACTGTGTGCGTGTGCGTGTGTGTATTCACATTTCTCAAATACCAACACCTAGGGAACAACTTGTATACCAGGAGCTACCAGATGGCCACTTTGAGGAAGCAAGTCTACTGATCTGGCTATGGGGAATGAGGAGGCAAGCAGGGAGACAGAACACCAATAAATGGCCTCTTGAATACAATAAGAGATTATTATTTTTCTCGTTTAACAAGGAATCTTCCGTCAGGCAGCTTAGGGCTAGTGCAACTGGTCAATATCATCAAGGAACTGGACTTCTGCTACATCAGCCTTAACTGTACAACTTTCCTTCTCATGGTCAGGAGTGGCTGAAAGAAACTTTACCTATTTGGGAGAAGGAATGTTTTCCCCCAGGGCATTCTGCTTACACATCATTGGACAGAATTATGTCTACTGGCTACCCCAAGTCAAGCTATAGGAAGGCTGAGAGCTTGAGGCTTCTGGGCCTCGGTGGTGGAAGTAGACAAGATAGGAGTTGTAACAAGGGTTCAATGGGCCAATCTGTTGGGTCTGCCACACTGCCTGGGAAAAACTTACTTTTATGAATAACTGGTAGAAGAACTTGACTCCTTCCTAGCTGCGGTCTTAGACTCTGAGAGTCTTCATTGTTCATCTAGAAAAACATGGCTAAGAACTGTACAGGGCTGGGTGAGACTTCAATGACTTAATGCTTATAAAACTGCCTGACCTGGTACCTAGCACATAAGTGGTAGTTCTTAAACATTTCCACTCGGTTTAAAACATTTCAATCTGTTAAAACTCTTAATTAACTTAGGAGTATCAAACTCTCTTGCTAAAAGAAAAAAGATTCTCTGGAAAATGCAAGGTGATTTATTTTGTCAACACTGAATTACAGTTCTCTCCAGGGCAGCTATTATTCAGTTCACCCTACACAGACTTCATGACTTATTCAATGCTTCAACTACAGCTAAACATTTAGCAGGTGCTATACTTCCAATTTACTGCCGGGAGCATTTAAAGAAAACACAACAAAAATCCCTCAAATAACATTCCCCAGCTAAAAAGGAAGAAGCTGATGATAATGCCATTTCAAATATCTCCAAAAGAAACATATTTACATCTCCAGATTCTGTTATTTCTCTACCTTGGACTGAATCACTCAGCTCAGCTTTTCTGCTGTGTAACTGCATGTGGTGATGACACTGGAGAAATTCCATTTTGGCTCTTGTTTCTAATCTCTCAAGCTGATATTTATGTATGTTTATGACTCTGGTCTTGTTTAGGAAAGCGAGTTTGACAATTTACTAAGGGCATCTAAGTATCATCTTCATATGTAAATAGTTCCTACCAAAAAACAAGTTAGTTGTGATTTGAAGCATGGTGGGAGGAGGGGCAGCTTAAGCCTGGAAATTCCAGGGCACAGAGCCTAAAGTAATGTTTCACACAATTTCTGTTATGTGTTCCAAATATACCAGAACTGGTTTCATGAAACTTCGAATGCACAGAATTTCTCACGTAAGGAAAAAATTCTCTATAAACCATCTATCTCTCGCTTTTACATAATTTGGAAGAGGTTCTCTGAGGAGCCTTAAGGGCATAGTAAATGTATTCCCTGTTTTCAAATTTCCATAATGTGGAGGGAGTGACTTCTGTCTGCTTATCTCAGCGGGAAGTGGCCAAGCTGAATGGTGCTGAATACATTTTCAAAAGAAGAGCGATGTGGCAGTGGTAAAATCATGAAACTCAGAGAACGGAGGATTTGGGTTCAGTCCCTCTGTTCCTGACACTTGTTATCTGTGTCACTATGGCCTACGCTGTTGTGTGCTTCACCCAAGAGGTGTCTCAACACCCTTCTCTCTCCCCATCAGTATAAAGACTGGAAAAGCTAAACACTCTCTCAGCCTTTTTATGCAACCAAGACTTCCATGGGACATGGTTCTGGCCAATGAGACATGGAGCAAAGTCTGCAAGCCAGGGGATGCCCAAGAAAGTTTAATGTTCATGAGAAAAGACATCAGTATGGCTGATATTGCTCCTTCTCACATTTCTTCTCTTGACCATGTTTGTGACGTGATACCAGGAGCCAAAGCAGCCATCTTGTGACCTTGAAGGAAAGGTCAAGAGAACAGCAGAAAGGAACCATGATGTCTGTGTCCTGCCCAACCCCTGAGGCAGCGGTTTGCGTCCAAGCCTCTTTTTAGGAGGACCTCTCCTCCCCAAATACAGACACGGTAATTCAGGTTTTCTGCTGCTTGGAGCCAAACATTCCCAACGGACACAGTAACTATGGAAAGTTACTTTATCTCCTCCTCTGTAACATGAAGATATAAGTAGCATACCCAAACTCACAGTACTGTGAATTCTGTAAAGTAATACATAACAAAATATTTTGTTAATTATAAAGTTCAGAGACAAGTGAACCAAGACCTCAGAAAATGTTCGGTTGTTTTGACTTCATGGAAATGGCTGAGAGTTGGGGAAGAAAGTATAGAAGGCAATTGTAGCATCAGCCTCAGGTGTGCTTGGACGTATGGTAGCAAAATGATATTCTTTGGGAAGTACAGGCTTTTACCTTCTTCTAATACCTTCATTTTTCTGTGTTCTTTTTTCCTTGCCTTAGTTTGCCTTCTCCATCCTTCCTCCCTTCCCCCTGTCCCATATACATACAGTCTAGCCCCTTCTTTGTTTTTTTTGTTGTTGTCTGTTTTGTTTTTATTTGAATTTTAGTTAGTTAACATACAGTGTAATGCATGTTACAGGGTTTATCAAAACAAGTGCCCTCCTTAGACCCATCTAGCCCCTCCCCCACCCACTGCCCCTCCAGCAACCCACAGTGTGTTCTCTAGAGTTAAGAGCCCCATGTTCTGCATCATGATGCTGTTAGTTCCTCGTTTTCTTGGACTATCTTTGAAGGAGCTTGGGAAATATAGACATAGGGATGGGAGGGTTCTGGAGATAAACTGTCCTTTCTTGATCTTACCACCTGACCTCCTGATTTCAGGGCAAAAGGGAAGAAGCAGTTTAATCGTCAGAGGGAACCTCATCCTAGGAAACTTGTAAGAAAAACTGCAGTAGGATATGAACTAGGGATATAGGTATATAAACTAAACTATAAAGGAAAGAAGAGAAAAAAAGAGAGAGTTAAAGAAAGAAAAGCAACCCGTCTTTACTGAGTGCCTACCAGGTGGCAGGCTGCCCCCATGCCAGGAACTGTGGCCATGGCTGGCTTCATGGTGTGCTCTGCACATTTGCCCAGAACCTTGACTTTGGGAGGGCCCCAGGCTGGTTTTAATGCTCCGCTGTTGCCATCTTGACACTCTTAATAATGTTTGAACAAGGAACCCTGCATTTTCATTTTGTACTTCACCCTGCAAGAAAAGTGGTGTCTCCTGACTGTGGCATTGTGCCATCTTAACCCATAACTTCCCTCAGAGGGAGACAGTATAACACCATGCCCAGATAAAGAAAGAAGCACAAATCACACCCAGCAAGCAAGAAGCAGAGCTAGAATTCTAACTCAAGTTGCTGCAGCTCCAAGGTCATTCTGGCTCCAAGGTCATTCCTTGTTGATTCCTCATTCCCTTCCAAAGAGCAGCTAAACTCTGCAAATGTCTGGGAAGCAGGAATGTGAGCCTCCAGAAGAGCAGTCTCCAAAGCCAAAAAATACTAGCATTGAAGTGACCTTTGAAGCTAGTTAGATTCTTTTGCTTCATATGGGAGAAGGGTTATAGAAGAGATCGGGGGTAACACCCCGCCTTGATCCTCCAGCGGCCATCTATAGGGTGCTATTTATGTGCCAGGGTCTCTGCTAAGCCCTTTGACCTTCAATCCTAACTGCCTTTTTGCAGCATGAGGTGTAATTCATTACTCCCTTGACACACAAGGAGACACTATCTAAACATTTTAGAATTTTGCAACCATTTTCCCATCTGTGATTTCACTTCACCTTTACCACCATGGTATAGGATGGCTGAGGCAAATATTATTAGCGTCATTTGACAAAAAAAGAAATCAGTTCCTGGGAAGATTCAGACCTTTGCATGAAGAAACACATTGTTGGTGGGCAGAGCGAGAACTGGACGCTGCCCCTCTCATCTCCGACGGATTCTTCTCCCACTAAAACATAATAAGATGAAAAGGCAGGAACAAAAGAAAACAAACAAAACCCAGAAAAACTGCATTGGCCGCTTCATCCCTTTCTTCCCTAATGTTTCTTGGCAAAATGATGAGTGATAGTAGAACCACATAGAAATTTATTCCCGAGTTTTCAATGGGTGCCTTGATCTCAAAGCTCTGGAACAATTTGCCAGGGAAAATTGAGTCTGGGTACAAAAAAAAAAAAACCCAACAAAAACCCACCAGGCAACTAAGCAAGTCTATAAGTTTGTGTAGAAGCTTAGTAATGAACGCTAGTGTGCACCCCCCCTGCAGAAACTCTGCAGGGGCCATCCTGGCATAGCACAAGCCAACTGGACCCAAAACTCCAGGCTGCCCCCAGGAGCTGGGGCCCTTTTATGGGCATCACTTGGTATCCAAGAACATTTGCTTCTTTTTTCAATTACCAGAAATCCTAGCACTGGAGTTTTCCACTGGGGCTTCTTCAGAATACTGCCTAAAGAAAATGAAGAAACTGATCTTGACCCTTGTAATCTTTTGATTTAGCAAGGGAACTGGGAGCACAACTCTTTGCAATTTCCTACTGCATTGCTGAAGGTCATTCTTCCTTTTCCCATCAGAAGCGATAACTTCTATTACCACAGCTCTAAAGCCAAACTACAATTCAGTATGCAAATTGGCTATGTATAGCAACGATTGTTATAAAACCCAATAGCTGTCTTTTGGAGGGACAATGACAGAGCACTTGGAAGATGTGGTTTATCCCAGAAATGCTTTTCATCATCATCATCATTAGAAACAAAGAGAAAGAGGAAAGAGACAGACCTCATGAATGATACAGGGGAATTGCTAGATCACCAGAACTGTCTATGCCGGTGTGGCGGTCATAAGTTTATGCTAGATTCATTTGGGTGGGGGAAAAAAAAAAGGAACATCTACAATGTTTCCTCTCCTATTTATTTTTCTAAAAAAGATTTTCTTGACCTTCAGTAGCAGGATTATCCCACTTTGATGTGAATGCATTAAACATTAATGATCTTACCATGGTAGTCTTCCAGACCAAATCTTATTAGCATTTAGTTCTGACATTGGTTCTTGGTAGTGAATTATTTAAAAATTGTAAGAGTCTGAGGTTGTGTGATAAAAATCACATAACCACATAATGGAGATTATTAAAAGGCCTTTGAAGATGTGAACTAGGCAGAACCAATAGTACATGAGGCTCTTAATCTCTGTTTGGCTTTCATTAAAATATTTTGTGGAGCAAAGGACTGTTTGTTTTGTGACACAATTCTGAGCAAACTCGAAAAGCTTTAGGTGCATTGTCCCTTGTAGAAGTTTAGGACTCAAAAGATGGTCTCCCCTTCTCTTTTCACTCCTTAGCTAGAGTGATCACACAAATCACTTCCTTACTCTCTAGAATAATTCTAAGACAAGGTTGCCCAGTGCCTGGGACACAGCAGAGTCCTATTTTTTTTTTATTCTCTCTAGAAGAATACTTGGTTTAACTTTTTGGAACTGGGAAGTAGACATCTGATTGTCTTTGGCCAACATTCCCCTGGTCCCTGTGAACTCTGAATGCTCAAATATGAAATCTGATCACTGTGGAAGAAGCCGAAGTGAGATGAGTTCCTGGAAGGGTCAGGCTTGCTAATATTCCCTGAAGCAATAGGCTGTGTCATGTGAAGCCCCAGGAGAGTCTGGCTGTGGACGTGTGGACGGAGCTCAATGTGTGTAAATTATGCATACAAATGTGAAGGCAGACAGGTCCCAGAGGTGTGGCTCCAGGCTCCTCTGCAGAATCCTTAAGCAGAGAATCTTCAGAAAGGGCACTCTGTGGAAATTATTCACCCAGGTGTATCTTGTCAAAACTTGGTTGAATAAGAAGGGGGGAACAAAGAGAATGTTCCTTTCCTGCAGTGCTTGTCCCCAGTAACTAAGCTAACGACACACACTAGCCTCCTTCATCCTGACCAAATAGGAAGTAAAGGAAAGCGCTATAAGGAAAGGGCAGCTGATGTGTTGGAGTAAAGGTCAAGATCCTAGGAATCAGACCATTCCTGAAAGACAAAGGCCAGTACTTTATACCCAGGGGGTCTCTTAAAATGAACAGTTTAACCTTTTACTGCCTAGAGAACAAACCCTCCCTAGTACTGGCTGGGCCTCGGCCGCTGCCCTATCTCCCGTGCCAGGGGTCCGCTCCAGCGGCCAGGAAGAGAAAGGAGCCCCAGCAGCCTTGGAGTGGCAGTCCTGGCCCCCCATAGGCCTTGCACCTGTCTCCACTCAGCGGTGCACAAGGGCTTCGGAAACACTGGGGTGGAGCAGGGGCCGAAGGTCATCAATAATGCATGACCGACGTGCCAGGAAGAGCTGGTGGAGAGGGAAGGATGGGGAGGCAGAAGCAGGAGAGCAGCTGTCTTCTGGAGGAGCTCACACAGGCCATGTGCTCCCACAAAACTCAGATTCTACCAATGGTGGGAGGGGGAGAAGGAAATGATGATAGCCCTTAGAAGAAAGGTTGGCACCAACTACTGGTCACAGGACCCAGAATATGTCCCCAGTCACAAAGCCATTCTTTGAATTAAATCCTGATAATAAAATCTGGCCAGTTGCAGAAATGATGATGCAGGGGGCCCGCAGCCGTGGGCGCTCTCCTCCATAGGCTATGGCCAGAGACTTGGCCGACCAGGCGTGTTGCCACTCTGACCAGTGCTCTTCCCGGAGCTTGAAAGAAATCACCTCTTCAACAGAGCACAGAGCTTAAGAGGGTTTGCTGTTGCTTCCAAGGCATGTGTTCTTTCAAATGCATGAATTAATAATAAAACCACATTTATCAAGTAAGCAACCTAAACTTCACAATATCGCATGAGGACCGGAATACAGGAACTTTTCCAAACCAAGTGCGAACATACCAGCTGCTGGCTTCAACCATATTGAAGAATCAGAAAAGCGTCTAGTGAAAGTCAGTCCACGGTCTAGCTCCTGTAGAGACTCCAGCGTGCTCGCTCATTCACTTACGCCTTCGGTCAGTCATTCATAGAACAGACACTGATGAAGAGCTACACGTGTACCAGCAAAAATTAGGGCCTACTCACAGGTTCTTAGAGGAGATACACTCTCTTCCTATTATAGGTTATAACCCGAGGAGTCAGGAAATTCGGGCTCCCACAGCCACTTCCCTGGGCTCACCGTCACTCAGGCCTCTGAGGACGTTGGTAGGGAGGTGGCAGTGGGCTGGTAACAGGTCCCCCCAAAATAGCTTCAGCTCTGCATTAAAGGTTTTTACGTAGACTTGCAAAGGGTGTGTGGATAAATCACTGATGTGAGGGAAACAGTGAAGTGAACACAACACAATGTATGGAGAAGCTAAAAATAGGAATTTAAAATCCAGAGGACATTCCATGCCAGATAAAACCAACTGCACATTACAGACCAACCAATCACTGATACCAAGGTCACTCACTCTATTATCCCTATCGAGAGACGCCTTTTAGAGGAAAAGATTCTGAGGATAAACCTAAAAGGCATGAAGTGACTTGATGATTTGCATCATTTTGTCTAGATTTGGAAAACTGACCAACGTCCAAAGGTTCCACGCACTCTGGCTGCAGGTGGCTAGTTCCCTTCTGTTCTGTTCCCGCTCTAACAATTGAAAGGAAAATGTTGTACCCCTGTTTAGCTAGTGCTGAATATGAACGTGTGTGTGTGTGTGTGTGTGTGTATTTTGTCAGCTGGATTTATATTTCTTACTCATGGCTAAGTGCTCTGTATGAGAGTCCTGCATTTTATTTGAGCAGATGCTTACCTAAGGTTTATTGGAGCAGATCTTCATACTAATGAGTTAAGAATTAACTGAGCTGCACAGTGTTGAGCATTTGCTGTGTGCAAGGCGGAATTCTGAGCACGACTGGATGATCGTCAAAGACCCTGCCCTCCCTGAGCGTGTGGAATTTTAAGGGACTAAAATAACAAAGGCACAAGTAACTCTAAAACAGGATAAAAAAGTAGGAAGGGACACAAGGGAGGAAAATAGGAAGTTTAGAGGAGACAAAGACAATTTCTGCTTGAGTTGATCAAAAGGGGCTTTGGAAGAAGGTGGATTTGAGTTGAGTCTTGAATGACAGCTGGATTTGCTACATCCTGGTGTCTGGAATATAGAGGATACTTGGTTAATATTTGGTGTGGGAAAACCACAGAAGTTAAAGACAAAAATAAGATAAAGATACTCTTTATCTTTTACTCAGCGTTGTTTTGAAGGCCAACCCAAAACAGACAAGAGAAAGAAATAAGAACTATAAAAACAGCATGAAGAACTAAAATCATTATATTTAGAGATATGACTATATATCTGGAAAACTATTATAAATACTAAAAAATTCAATTAGATGGCTGGGGGAGGTTCATATCTAGAAGTCAGTGGCCTTAATATTTATAAATTATAACTAGTTAGAAAACCTCAAAGGAAGTAAAGACTACTATATAAATACCTAGAAATAAATGTATGAGAAATGTGCAAGATCTGTATAAACTAAATTTTTAAAACACTGTTCAAGGACATAAAGACCATTCAAGAGATAAAAGGCATATCACATCTTTTGGCTGGAAACCTCAACATCTTAAAGATTCAATTCTCTTTAATTTAGTATGTAAATTTCAAATAAACCCAACAAAAATAGCAACAGAATTTTTTTATGGAGTTGTAAACAAGACGATTCTAAAGTTCATATGGAAAACAAAATTAAGAATAAGAAAAAGAAGGAAAATGCAAATTATAACAGATATTAAAGCATATTTTAGATATATAATAATCAAAACATTCTTGTATGATTACAGGAAGAAACAGATCCACGGAATAGATCACATACCAAAAGCAATCTCTTATTATTTGATAAAGGTGCTTTGTATGTTAGTAGAGAAAAGACAAATTATTCTCAAACAGGCAGTCAACTGAAAAAGAAAAGTTTTGGATCTTTATCTTATACCTTACATCGCTATAGATTCTAGATGAACCAAAGATTTAAATGCAATCACTAAACCATTACAATCCAGGCAAAAATATCTAGAGAATTTCTTTATACAATTAGAGTCAGAAGACTTCCATGTGTATGACCCCAAAACCAGAATCCACAAAAGAAGATAATTTTGACAATGTAAAATGAAATAAAAATCTGGACAGCAAAACCTACTATAAATTAAGTCAAATGACAAATGACAAGTTTTCAACTCCTAATTACTTAAATAGTAAAACTTCCTCAAGTCAATAAGAAAAAGACCAGAAATACAAACGACTCTTTAATACGTGAAAAGACACCCTCACTAATAAGGAGAAGGTAACTAAAGCACAGAGACTTGACATTTTTCACCTATCATCTTGGCCAGGATCAACAAGTTTAACCTCCTGGGTTGACGAGGTTGTGGGGACTAGGTTCTCAGACATGGCCTATGGGAGACTAAATCAGTATATATTCTATGGACAGCAATTTGGCAATGTTCATCAAAAATTTAAATATGCATAGCCTTTGATCCATAATTCAACTTCTTTGAATTTACTCCTTTAGGTGTGAGATGACCTTTGTTCAAGAAAATTCACTATAGTACTGCTGTGAGACCAGAGAGTGGAAACTAAATGTCCACCAGTAGAGAACAGCATCAGTAAATTAGTTTGTATTTGTACTGTGAGAGTCTTTGCAGCTATCTAAAAGAATAAGTCATTGCTATGCATGCTAATGTGGATCTGTTCTAATTGTCTCTTATTCACCCAGTCAGTGAGGGAGGGATCCCCTGCCCTAAATAGTAGGAGATGGCTGAGAGTCACAATGCCTGACACCAGACAAATGAGATAGGTGGCAATTTATTAGTCATATATACTCACAGCCTGGGGGAGGAGGACATGGCATGTCATGCTGGACCACGTAGGGGTTACACTCCAGAGTGGAATGAACCAGTAGGGGCTATAGGAGACACAACTTTGTAGTAACAAAGTTTCCCCTTGTTTCTAGGGGAAGGATGTGATTGGCTTGATAAGCTTATTCTGAAATTTATATAGAAAAGGACCCAGAATAGACAAAACATTCTAGAAATGGAGGACTTACTCTACCAGATTCCAAAATTTACTATGAAAGCTACAGAAATCAAGAGTATGAAACTGGTGTAAGGAGGGACACCTGGGTGGCTCAGTCAGTTAAGTGCCTGCCTTCCGCTCAGGTCATGATCCCAGGGTCCTGAGATTGAGTCCTGCATTGGGCTCCCTGCTCAGTGGGGAGTCTGCTTCTCCCTCTCCTTCTGCCCCTCCCCCCACTTGTGTGCATGGGCGCACACGTCATCTCTATCTCTAGTAAAGAATCTTAAAAAAAAAAAAAGAAACTAGTATAAGGAAAGCAAAATAGAACAAGAGAATAAAATTGAACAGCCCAAACATATACCCACACATATTGGTCATATCAATTTTAACAAAGGCACCAAAGCTTTTTCAATGGAAAAAGTAAAGTCCTTTTAACAAATGGTGCTGGAATGACTGGATATCCATTTGGAAAAAGACTTTTACCTCATATCATACATAAATATTAACTCATGATGGATTATAGACATAAATGTATAAGTTAAAACTATAAATATTCTAGGAGAAAATATAAGAGAATATCTTGGTAGCTTTGGGAAAGGCAAGATTTCTTAAAACACAGAAAGCAATAACCACAAAAGAAAAAAATATTTGTAAACTGAACTTCAAAAAACATTTGCAAACTGCTCATCAAAAGACACCCTCAATAAAATAGCAACCCACAGATTGGGAGAAAATATTTGCCAGATACATACCTGACAAAGAACTTATATCTAGAATCCCTACAGTTTAATAATAAAAAAAGACACAATTTTTTCAAAGACCGAGGAATTGGACAGGAATTTCACAAAAGATAGATAAATGGCCAGTCAATAAACTTGAAAAGGCAATGAACATCATTAGTTACAGGAAAATACAAATGAAAACGATAATGAGCTACTACTATAAAACCATTAAAATGGCTAAAATTGGAAAGCATTGACAAGGGTGTGCAGCCATCAGAGAACCCACATATTGCCACTGAGTGTGTAAAACAGACAACCATTTTGGAAAACTTTTAGGTTTTTATTTTTACTTTTTTAACTAATTTTTTTTTCTGTTTGAGTCTAGTTGACACACAGTGTTGCATTAGTTTTAGGTGTACCACATGGCAATTCAACTTTATAGGTTATGCTATGCTCACCGCAAGCGTAGCTACCATCTTCTTGGACAGATTTTTTAAAAAGAGAACATACACTTCTTGTGTGACTCAGCAATTCTACTCCTAGGTATTATCCAACAGAAATGAAAACATATGCCTGCAAAAGGCCCTGAACAAGAATTTTTACAGTAGCTTTTTCATACTAACCAAATACCAGAAACATTCCAGGCATCCAACAACAGAACGGATAAACTGTGGTATATTCAGTCACATGCTGGAACACTACTCAGACATAAAAAGAATGAATAGTGACATATTCTGCAACATGGATGAATCTCAAAAAAAATTTTTTTTAAAGATTTTATTTTTAAGTAACCTCTACACCCAGCATGGGCTCGAACTCATGACCCTGAGATCAAGAATCGCACGCTCTACCGACTGAGCCAGCCAGGTACCCCGAGTCTCAAAAATGTTATGCTAAGAGAAAGAAGCCAGACTCAAAGAGAACATACAGTGTGATTTCATTTATATGAAGTTCTAAAATAGAAAAACGGATTATGGTGATAGAAATCACATTTGTGGTTGCTTCTAAGTGGGGAGGGATTGGGGGGGAAGTGAATGAGAAAACCTTATTGGGTGACAGAAATTTTGTAGATTTCAGAGCTGTGGGTTACCCAAGTACGTGCATTTGCCAGCACAGCCCAAACTGTGCACTTAAGAGCTATGCATTTCACTGTATGTAAATATACTTCAATCCAAATAAGTGAAAAAAATTTCTCTCCAGATGTTTATATGCACAGCTGATGCACAGTTCCATTCACGTGTGAACTAACATTAATAGCAGTTTTTTCATGCAGTTATTTTTATTAACTCCCTCCTCAGTGGCTGCTTAGATCCAACAGAATGTCAAATGCCAATATTAAGCCTTACAATTATATATTAATCTCTATAAGATATTCTAAATATATATGCAACAAAGAAGTTTACGGAGGGGGAGTTTGAAAGGAAAAGATGTTTTCTACAAATAGAAGCTGGGAGAACATATTATTAACCCAAATTATTTAATTTCTTTCTTTTTTTTTTTTTTTAGATTTTATTTATTTATTTGACAGAGAGACACAGCGAGAGAGGGAACGCAAGCAGGGAGAGTGGGAGAGGGAGAAGCAGGCTTCCCGCAGAGCAGGGAGCCCGATGCAGGGCTCGATCCCAGGACCCTGAGATCATGACCTGAGCCGAAGGCAGAAGCTTAACGACTGGGCCACCCAGGCACCCCCAAATTATTTCATTTCTTTATGCAGAGTGACATCAGCAACTTCCACACTGGTTCCCTGGAAGAGGTCCAGCAGCCGCCCGGGGGCAGACAGGAGGCCGAGGAGGGAAATCAACAGTGAGGGGCTGTTAGTCTTCCTTTACCAATTGTGCCAGAGTTCTTGCTCTCTCCATTCTCAGTTGTGTGTACTGGAGTTCCATACAAGATATCTTATTTGAGAAAAGAATTCTGGTGTTAAAATTCAAAAAATCCTGCCTTGTTTTCTCCTACTTTAAAAATTCTATGATTCTGGGCACCTGGGTGGCTCAGTCAGTTAAGCGTCTGCCTTCAGCTCAGGTCATGATCCCGGAGTCCTGGGATCGAGCCCTGCATCGGGCTTCCTGCTCAGCGGGGACTCTGCTTCTCCCTCTGACCCTCCCCCTTCTTGTGCTCTCTCTCTCCCTCATTCCCTCTCTCTCAAATAAATAAAAATCTTTAAAAAAAAATTCTACAGTTCTAAGATAGAGATTGGTGGCCTGGAACATAATTTTTGAATGAGAACAAACTTTTTAAAGGGACTATGGTTTTGGCAATACCCCCGAACAAGATCCCTGTCTTAGTCTGTGCAGGCTGCTATAACAAAATACCATAAACTGGGTGGCTTATAAACGACGGACATTTATTTTGCACCATTCTAGAGGCTGGGAAGTCCAGGATCAAGGTGCTGGCAGATCTGGTGTCAGGTAAGAGCTTGCTTCCTGGTTTCCTGGTGGTCATCTTTTCACTATGACCTCACGTAGCAGAAGGGGTAAGGGAGCTAGTCCCATTGATGAGGGATTCACTCTCCTGACCTAATTATCTCTCAAAGGCCCCACCTCCTAATACCATCACCCTGGGGGTTAGGTTTCAACATAGGAATCTGAGGACGGGGAGAGACAAATATTCAGATCATAGCACTCCCTAACCAAATGAATCACCTTCTTCAGAGTTCCCCTCACCTGGGGAACCTGCCCAGTTTACAGCTCCTTTGGAATTGCTTACATCACCTCCTCCCAGGCCCGAGGTGTGGGCCAAAGAAGCCATGTTTGAACCATGTGACTCTGTTCATTTCAGTAAGTCAACTAGATCAAAGGTTGACCCTAAGCCTAATCCAGGAGAATGAGGTCCCTCTCCCTCCAATCTGGGGTTGGGATAACAGGAAATAGATCAGTTGGATGGTTGGGGGTGAGAGGCAAATGCCTAAAATGAAAGGGACCATGGATCCAGGGCTGCGGCAGACCATGTGTACATAGAAATGGGTGAGAAGAGGCATCTGGGTGGCTCAGTTGGTTAAGTGTTGGCCTTTGGTTCAGGTCATGATCCCAGGATCCTGGGATCGAGTCCCACATCGGGCTCCCTGCTCAGTGGGGAGCTTACTTATCCTTCTGCCTGCTGCTCCCCATGCTTGTGTGCTCTCTTTGACAAATAAATAAATAAAATCTTAAAAAAAAAAAAAGAAATGGTGAGAAAATGAAGAAATAGAGAGAGGCAAGGATAAGGGGGACCATGTGCGATTTTATGAGAGGGAACAGTTCCTGCTTCCTACGCCCAGAGCCTGCTATGCTTAATCTTTTGTCCCTCCATTCTCTTTAGACTCTCCATCAAGGTGAGGGAATGAATGGGTTTCTACTCTTTGCAGTCAAATGGTCCTAACAATGGCACTCACTCATTTACTATTTGGGCAGTGTTTGTGTTCAAAAACAGTGATATGGATACTAAAACAGATGGAGTAAGATCCTACTTTTGAAAATAAAGCCCACCAAAGAATGCAAAGGACTCAGCACCACTATTAGTGACTCTGGCATCTTTTTTGCTAATTAGGTACTATGGTTAATTTTATGGGTCAACTTGACTAGGCCATGAAGTGTCTAGAAATCTGGAGAAACATTATTCTGGGAGGGTCTGGGAGGGTGTTTCTGGATGAGATTTAAGATTTGACTCAGGAGCAAAGCAGATTGCCCTCCCCAAGGTAGGTGGGCCTCATTCAATCAGCCAAAGGCCTGATAGAACAGAAAGACTGACACCCCTGTGAGTAAGAGGGAATTTTTCCTCCTTTCAAACTCAAAATAAAACATTGGCTCCTCCTGGGTCTCAAGCCTTCCGACCTTTGGACTGGAATGGAAACATCAGCTCTCCTGGCTTTTGGACTTGTATGGGAACTACGTATCAGCCACCCTGGGTCCCTAGCTTGCTGCCTCACATTGCAGATCCTGGGACTTGCCCACCTCTATAATCGTGTGAGCCAATTCCTTATAATACATCGCTTTCTGCTTATATACATTTATCGGTTCTGTTTCTCTATAGAGTCCTAACTAATACATTAGGGAAGGTGCTCCTGGTTGGACACCGCCGAGAAGCTGACGGTACCGTTGTGTGAATTACAAGTGCTCCTTGTGGTAGGCGGTAGGGAGAAGCAGAGCCTGGGTTGGATTTCAGGTCCCACCGGCTCCCTTGGCTGGGCACCTTCATGCAGGGGCCCAGACTGCATATCTACCAGTGGTGGCCCTGCTGAGCCGGTGGCTGGCAAACGAGGGCTTCTGGGTCAAATCCAGGCTGTCACCTGTTTTCATCACTAAGTTTATTGGCACACAGCCAGGCCCAAGTGTTTCCTATGGTCTGTGGTTGCTTCTGCAATACAACAGCAGAGCTGAGTAGCTGCGGCAGAGACCGCGTATGGCTCACAAGCTGGAAAGAGTTACTGACCTGGCCTGTTACAGAAAAAGTTCACAGACCCTTGGCTAATTAGCCCATGTCTGACCTTCATTTTCTTTAGGTCTGTACTCCTAAATAATGAAATGAACCCACCCCTGGGTACAGAATATATACCTCACCTGTTGGAATTGAATGGGGACTTGGAACACTTCGTTGACATTGGCTTATACATGCAGTGCAATGCTGGGATCCCAGAGGAGTTCATTTACACCCCAAAAGGTTGAGCAGTGTGTTCTCTGGCAGGGTAAATCAGGTCTGTTGATTATAAGAATCTGTGTGATTCCGTTTCTATGTAAGGGGAGGGGAGAGAGAATAAAAGCCAAACTCTAGCCCATCAGAAGAAATGTTCAAAGCCTTCCCCCAATCACAGTGTGAGGAATGCGTGCACCAGCTCCATAGTTTCTGTAAATAGGCCTCATCTGTCGCTTAACTGCTTTTCTGTGCTTCCTCAGTAATCTTCAACATGCAGAGGGATCAGGAATAATAATAGGGGGTAAAAACACAATTTTCTCAAACTTTACGTTACATGATCATGGCTTAAAATGAGCCAAAATAGATGCATGGGAGGATGGAGGTTCTGATGGAAATATGTAGTAAGAAAACACCTGTTTAGTGTAACTATATGTTTAGGGTCTCTTTTTGAGGAGTAAAAGAAACTCACAAGCCCAGAATGATTTTTTTTTTTTTTTTTTGCAAAAGAGGAATTTAAAAGGGATGAAATTCTGACAGATGCAGAATAACCACAATAAAAATATCACCAGAGAAAAACCAGGATACTCTAAGGATATGAGAGAGCATTTCAAAGAAGACTGAAAGTTGTCAGCAAAGTAATGTGTTCAGAAAATGCTACACTGTTCCCAAGTCAACAGCCCATGTCAAGGTTCCTGAATCACGTCTTCCAAGACAGGTCTGGGCCTCTCTTCCCAGGTCAGGATTTGAAGTGAGATCTTTACAAAGATATCTCCTATGAGGGGGACAGTCCCTCTGTCCAGTGGTATGGGAGGGCCCACTTCCAGGCTTTTGAGAAGCTACCAATCCATAATATATTGCTTACGTCCAGAAAGCTTTGTGTTCTGCCCATCCTGCGGGGGAAACCCTAAACAGGGGGAGGATGGAAGGAAGACCAGCAGGGAACTGTAGTTTTAGAAATAGCCTGTAGAGGGCACTGTTACAACAGTCTGATGGGAAATGTAAGTAAACCCAACATAGTCAGGAAAAGAAAGGTTTGTTTTATGACCAGGACCAGCTCCTTCTCATCTGGTCCATAGATATGGATAATTTTAAGTATATGGGATTCCTCAGTCATTTTTAATTCCACTGTCCTATTTGCCCTGTGTCAGCCTTCATTCTGTTGGCCCAGAGTCTCAACCTCCCCGCTTTCCCTGGCGGTGGGAGATGTGGCCGTCACTCTTCCTCTGTGCCCGTGGGCAGGGAAAGTGACAGGAAAAGTGTGACATCTGAGATGCAGGTAGCAGCCACTGGGCCAGAAGAGGGATGAGCAGAACCGAGGACGAGCAGAACCGATGACGAGCAGAACCGATGACAGTTGGAGGCGGCTATCCAGAGGTCAAATCTGCGCTTGTGCCTCGAATACAAATTTACTAACTAGCCTGAGGCCCTGGTTGGGATTAACCTTATTCCACACCATCAGGGAAAAACCAATAAACTGGGGCGAGCAGGCTCCACATTCGGTGGGAGGATCTCCACCCATCGCTTCTTTTGCCCAAGACAGTCTGAATCCTGCTCCTCAGAAGCAGTGGGTCCAATCAAGTTCCTGTGCTCCTGTCTCTTAGACCCTGCTTCCTCTGGAATGCGCTACTTAACACTGGATTTCAAAAAACACATTGGCGCGTATATATGTATGTCTCTATACATATACACACATACACGCATACATATATGCACACATACCAACATGCATGTATGTGTGTTACATGACTGGACATTCATGTACAACTAGTTCAGAGTTAACAATAGAAGGCCCTTTGGGGACTTAGATGAAAACCGTTGAAAAATGACCAGCTCCTGGATTTAAAAAAAATGAAAAGCATCTACTCTTCCTTTGGCAGCCTTCTATTGCCCTCATGTCCGGCCCCGTACACATGGGTACTCAGTCAGTACTGCTGATGAACTCAGCAACGACTCCCCTCAGCTCCAAACCTGCCACAGTGAGGGGACGAGTCCTAAAGGGGAGTCTTGCTTACAGCAAGGTTTCAGTCTGTCTTGCCCTTCTCATCTGTAGGACAGCTCATCTGCTCCACCCTTCTAGATCGTTCTTTCTAGCTCATCAGGGAGGTTGTTCTGCCATTCTCAACTCAACAAACACTTTTCTTGGTGTATACCGAGAACTCTATCGGGTACTGTGAGGTTCCAGAGATGAAATAAGACACAAAGCAGATCTTAAGAACTTTCAATCGGGTGGGAAGAGAAGCCATACACACCACTGTCATACAAAGGCGACCAAATACATGTGTGCTGGCGGAAGGGAGCCTTTCAGTAGCATTAGAAGGGGAACAGTGAACTCTTAGCAAGGAGTGTGGGAGGTGGATTTGAGCCATGAAGAATTAAAAGTGTCCTTAGGGGAGGAAGGGAGAAGGGGGAGCCTGGATGAGATGACAGGAGGTGTCAACAGGGTACATGAGAGACAAGCATCTGTCCGCTGGGGCTTGCCTACCAGGCTCATGGAAGGACACAGGGTGGAGAGTGACATGGTGTTCATGAGAACACCATGCAAAAGGCTTGGATTTAGGGATGCAGGGGATGAGGAGTTGAACATTGGCACCTGGGAGATCAATGAGAAGGCTCTGGCTGCAGCCTGGCCAGGGCAGACCAGGACGGGGAGAATGAGAGCTGGAGCACCTGCAGGAGAGCAGAGGGGTAGAGCCGACAGGCAGGGGGGTGGTCATCTGGGGAGAGGCAAAAATAGGGAGCAAAATTCACCCCAACTGCTTTTCCGTATCTTCTGCCTTGAGGATGCCTGCTCCCAGAGTCTGCAGAATGAAAGAACCTTCTGAATTTGCAAGAACCCAGATTTAAACCTTCCTCCCCTTTGCCAGCTGCCAACGGTTCAACCCAGCTCTGAAGGTTTCACTAGTGGGAGTAGTTGCTTTCATTAACTAGTGGGAGGATCTGCTGATATCAGGGCAAAGTGAACGAGTTTCCCGTGAGACCCCTGTGAGGACTGTTCCTAACTAGGGTATTTTCTCCCACTACCCGCCCGGCGTCCCCCTTGCCTCTGCAGTTACAGAAGCAACGCTGATGTAGCAATCAGCAAATCAACCCCCACCCAGCTGCCAGCTAGAAGAGGGGGTCCTGTCAGTCCAACAAGTTTTTGAAGGCTGAGACTCGATAAAGGATCAGTTTAAAGGGGCTAGTGAAACACCTTACACGGAAGCTGTAGAAAGGCACGGAGCTGGGGAGCAAGCCGGTCTGAGGCAGGTCTGGAGGAAACCTGACCACCAGCTGCCCTGGCAGCGAAGGCAGGGAAGGCAGAGGGCGGCCCGAGAGTGGCCTGAACAGCTTGTGGGTGCACCGGGGAGGGGGTGTGGGGATGATGCTGTCTTCGTGAGAACGAACCCAAATGGGGACCGGGGTCCCTGTGGCCTCCTGGGTGTAACTCTCCAACTCCGAGGTCGGTTCAAGCAGCCTTTACACAGTGGCCAAATTCTTTTTTTTTTTTTTTAATTCTTTTATTTTTTTACTATGTTATGTTAGTCACCATACATTACATTACATCACTAGTTTTTGATGTAGTGTTCCATGATTCATTGTTTGCGTATAACACCCAATGCTCCATAAGCGACAATGAACTTTTGGGACAGTGGCCGAATTCTTAGCAAGGAGTCCCTTCTCCTTTGTCCTTTTGTTTTATGAGAGATTGACCTTCCTCCTTCCTCGAATTTCTCTATGCCTTCTTTCTTATTTGTGGTTCCTCCCACCAAAATGAAAAGTTCATTCTTTTTTGAATGAGAAGTTCCATTGGGCTGAATGGTGAAGAATGAACACATTTTAAATGCCAATTTTCTTCACGCTTATTTTTCTCTTTTTGTCTCCAATCTGAGGAGTGACAGACAAAACAACAGTTCTGACAAGGAGTAACCAAAAACTTTCAACAGAATCATTAATTAGGGTCATGTTTACACTTCTTGTCATCAACTAAACATCTGCCTAAATAGGTTTGCTTAGTATATAAAGTCATAACCATCTGTCCACACGAGGTAATGCACTCTCCTTCCGTTCTGTAAGGATGTGACAACTGCAGGCTTATGTTTTGTGTCAGAAGGGGGCTCTGGCTGCATAAAGGATGCTGGGTGTGGAGTCGGACCACCCGGGCTGAGTCTCACCTTTGACCCTTGGTAGCAGAGAGGTCTCGAGCAAGTGACCTCTGCTTTAGCATTTTACAAGGGAAGTAGTAACTATTCCAAAGATGCAAGTAAGTGTATAACTTCTATGATAGTGGGCACTAAGTGATTAAACCATAATGTCCTGAGGAGTCTCTGCTGAGAGAGGGAGGGCAGGGATGGGGAATACTACTTAGCTGGCTTGCCCAGGAAGCATTCGTGCTTCTGTGAAATGGGCAGGTCATCGACAGATTGGGTCCTAAGCAGTAAAGCACTCCTCCTGACAACAAGCTTTTTTTTTTTTTTTTTTTAAAGATTTTATTTATTTATTTGACAGAGAGAGACACAGCGAGAGAGCGAACACAAGCAGGGGGAGGGGGAGAGGGAGAAGCAGGCTCCCCGCAGAGCAGGGAGCCCGACGTGGGACTCGATCCTGGGACTCCAGGATCATGACCTGAGCCGAAGGCAGTCGCTTAACCCACTGAGCCACCCAGGCGCCCCTGACAACAAGCTTTTAACACCACAGCGACAAAAGAGAAAATACTAAGCCCACAAGGAGAACATGGGAGCCAAAGAAAATACAGAGGGGGAGCATACAGGTTAAGAGATCTGGAATCAGCCATCACCAGACAGTGAAGGAGATACAAACCTGGAGATCCACACTTGACTAAAAATGATTCCCAGAGCTGCTGATTGAGGGCTAACACCAGTTCCCTGGTAGGGAGAGTTTAAAGACTTTTATCAGAAAACACTGTATAATCCTTTCTAATTTATTGTGTGTACATTGGTTATAATCCTTGTGTCAAAATGTGGGTTTAGTGGCTCATCCGAGCCCTTTGCCATCTTCATAGTAATTGCCAAGTGGACCTTAGCTTAGTCTTAGAATCAAGATTCAGGTGCCCAGAGTAAGAAAACCCAGGGAAACTGGGAAACTCTCTTTAAAATGCTGTTTTCACCAGACATTGTTGGCAGGGAGAGACATCTATGATGGAAGCCCACTGATGCAGCCTCTTCAAGGAGCCGTCCTCCTGCCAAGCTCTCTTGCCCACACTTCTTCAACCCCCAGCCTTCTAGAGTGCCTGGTCTTCTCTCCCTCAAGCCTCACTCCATTCTCGAAATCCCCCTGGCTAGCAACCCTACCGCCATCCACCATTACATACTAGACTTGTGCCTTCAGCTCAGCATACGAGCTAGTCTCCCCGGATCATGACTCTGACTTCCCGCAGCCTGCAATTTCATCTTTGTGCTTTGATTTGCAGATTCTGGCAGCCTCCTGAGCTGATTCCCACTTCCACGCCAACCAGACCACTACGACCTTCTTCCCTGCTTATCACCCCCGGGGAGCTGCCCCCTCATCAACCTCTCGTAGGACTGGAGGCTGCACCTGGGTGAATATAAAGTCTATTTTTAGCAGGGGATTCCTTTCATTCCATAGTATTATAGAATGACTCTCAGTATTATTAAGCCAAGACACGAGAATTATAGAAGAGTCTTACAAGAATTCTAGAGGTTTCTAGTGCCTTTTTTTTTTTTTAAAGATTTTATTTATTTATTTGACAGAAAGAGACACAGCGAGAGAGGGAACACAAGCAGGGGGAGTGGGAGAGGGAGAAGCAGGCTTCCCGCCAAGCAGGGAGCCTGATGCGGGGCTCGATCCCAGGACCCTGGGACCATGACCTGAGCCGAAGGCAGATGCTTAACGACTGAGCCACCCAGGTGCCCCTCTAGTGCCTTTTGAAGGACAGTTTTTGACTTATAAAATTATACATATATATCTGTTATCCTACAAGCTAAAAGGGAATTTGGGCTCATGTCTTAAACCGAGGGCAACAGAGGCACATGCAGAGCAGGTGGCCATCATGGCCCATGTTTATTGTCCTGTCTTCTAGCCCTTCTCCTAGAAACATGCTACAGACTTAGAAATCCCGCATATCAAAGGCTTTTTGAAAAGTTGGGCATTTTCAATGGTTTACCCTGTTACCTGAAAAGGGTAACACATTGACTATCTGTCACAGTGACCTGAAAAGTAATCAATGCTAATCTACTGGTACCCTGTCATCAAGCAGTAGAAGGGGTCATGTGAAGGTCAAGTATGCTTGACAGAGAGAAGTGACAATCAGGGGACTGTACTGGCATCATAGACTCCTCTGTAGATGCCACAACTCCAAGGTCTACAGCATAGCCAGGATCCTAGAAGTTTTTTACTCTTACTGATGTTCCCTTCCTTTCCATCTCAAGTCTGGAATACATGAATGAACAAGCACACAATAATCTTTGAAAAGAGTTCAAGGTCTAGAAGTGCCCTACAAGTCATGATACTTTTATAGCAGCCACAGTGATTTAAAAACAAAACAAAACAAACAACCCAAACCACACAAACGAGATCATTTCAGTCCTGCTTAAATTTTCCAATGGCCTCCCCCACACTTTGTATAAAATTCAAATCCTTCAGTGTGGGCTACAAGGCCCTGCAGGATCTGGCTCTTCTCTACCTTTCTAGATGCATGGGTTACCATGTTCCACTTGCTCATCAGCCTCCAGGCATTCTTTATCCTGTCCTCAAGCACACCAAGCCCAGTCTCCTGCCTCAGGGCCTTTGCCCCTTGCCCCTTGCATTCTCTCTCCTACAGCGGGCTTCCTCCAGATTTTTGCACATCTGCCTCTTCACAGAAGCTCTGCCTGACCAACCTGTATAAAGAGGCCTCCTCCCCCAATCACTGGATCCTACCTCTCCCTCTTACTTTCTTTATTGCATTGACCATTCTATTAGTGGAAACTTGGTATCATTGGAACTCATAAAATAAGTGTGACTAGTTCCCACTGGTTTCTCTTGTCCTAAAAATCCTGTTTAACTTCTCACTTTTAGCTTGGTATGTATGACTTACTCTCTGCATTAATACACCCATAAACTATCTCTGTGTTAACAGTAACCAATAACTTGCAGCAAATCCAGTAGGGTCATGTTCATACTTATTGTCATCAACTAAACATCTGCCTAAATAGATATTCTTAGTATAAAGCCATAACCATTTGTCCACATGAGATAATGTACTCTCCTTCAGTTTTGTAAGTATGTGAGAACTGCAGGCTTATGTGTTCTGTCAGAGGAGGGATTTGACTATACGAAGAGCACAGGACGTGGAGTCAGAAGACCTGGGCTGAGTCTCTCACCTTTGATACCTGGTCCTAGAGAGGTCTCAGGCAAGTGACTTCTGTGTCAGCATCTGTAAAAGGAGAATAAGAACTACTTCCCAGGATGCAAGTGAATGTATAATCTGATAATGGGCATTGAGTGATTAAATCAATTACTATTGATTTGCTTTTATCTATCTCTTCTCACTACACTGTGAGCTCCATGAGCACAAGGCCACGGTCCCTCTCTTCATTACTATGTCTGCAGTGTGGGGAACGGTACCTGGCCTAAAGCTGGTGCTCACCCCATCTGTTGAGTAACTACCTTAACAGTTGGCTTTCGCAATTGTCCTGGGAGATAAATACATCATCCCCACTTCACATGTGGGAAGCCTGAGGTTATAAATGGCTAGCCTGTATGGCAAAGCTGAGACTTGACTCCCACGTGCACATTCTTTGTACCATGACATGACAGTTAATTTTATGGCCCAAGTTGACTGGGCCAGGGTGTACCCAGATGTTGGGTCATACATTATATGGGTATTTCTGTGAGGGTATTTTTGGATGAGATTAATATTTAAATTGACAGATCTAGTAGACCCCTCATCCTCTCTAATGTGGATGGGCCTTGTGTAACCAGCTGAAGGCTTGAGTAGAACAAAAATGCCGATGGTCTCCTAAATAAGAAGTAATTCCTACTGCCTGACTGCCTTTGAGATAGCACATTGTTTTTCTTTTCTTTTTTTTCCTGCCTTCAGACTTGAACTGAAACATTGGCTCTTCCTGGGTCCTGAGCCAGCCAGTCATTGGCCTGGAACTGTATCATTGGATTTCCTGAGTCTCCTGCTTGCTGACTCATACTGCAGATCATACTGCAGATCAATTCCTTATAACACCTCTCTCTCTGTCACTCATTCTCACTCTACACACACACACACACACACACATACACACACACAAGAGAGATCTTCATGTGTGGGATTTAGAGGGAAGAAGTGAAGCAGCACTTCACAAATATATTCTATATATCCATCAACGGTAGGAAAATTCCTCCTCATGCTTCCAGGCTGATTTCCTCTTTTGCTATTAGCCAGAGAAAACTCTCTGCCTTTAAAGGCTCCATGTGATTAGATCAGGCCCACCCAAGTAATCTCCCCATCATCAAGTCTGTGCCACATGACATACTTAGTCATAGAAGTTAAATCCATCATATTCACAGACCCAGAGATTATGCAGGGCAGGTGCACCCTTGGGGGCCTCTTAGAATTTTCTGCCCTTATGAAACTCATAAGAATCTGGACATCTACAGTCTACACTCACTCTTGTGCATTGTTCCTCGCCTATGCACAAGGAAACTGCTTTCACTTACAGGATTAATCTTCCAGCCTTCTTCTACCTTCTATTTGGGCAAATGACACATTCTCATTTGGGATGAGGTAACACAGATGAAGGCACTATAGAAAGGACGGATTTCTCTTTTCCTTTAGCGTTTTTAATTATTATATCGTTTCATCGTAAAATTAATGTGCGCTCACTAAAGACACGCTTAGAAAATTAGAATAGCAGAAGTAGTAACCTGGCCCTCCAAATTTAACCATCACACAAGAGAAGCAAACATTTTGTTAATTGTAATATGAAAGCAAAATCCCATAGCAGACAAGCTGCCCTGCCCAGGACGGACGCTTCAGTGCTCTGTGGCATTTGCTGGAACCACGTCGGTGGGTGAGGGTAAGTCTTCCGTTGAAGGAAGTGAATGTGCTCCCTTAATTAGCCCATTAGGTGGTTAATTCTGAGGCAGAGAACAGGGCAAACTGCAGTTTGCTCTTGCTGCTGTAACAAGTCATCTCAAACTCAATGGCTTCAAGTTACCCAAGTTTATTCTCTTGCAGGTCTGGAGGTCAGACATCTAACACGGGGCAAGGCTGCGTCCGTTCTGGAGGTTCTGGACAAACACTCATTTCCTTCCTTCTCTCAGCTTCTAAAGGCTGTCTGCATTCCTTGGCTTGCAACTCCTTCCTTCCTTCTTCAAAGCCAGCAGTAACATCACTCTGACCTCTGGCCCCCCGTCATCCCCTTATTGATGACATGAGACCCAGGCAGGTAATCTGGGGTAATTTTCCGAAGTAAAGAGCTTCACTTACATACACAAGGGCCGTTTTGCCGTGCAGGTAATATACACAGAGGTTCCTCGCATTCGGACATGGACAGGGTTGAGGACCATTATTTTGCCTACCAGGTAAGCCTTGGGCCTGAAGAGACCAGATGCTTAGGGCCTTTGGGTTCAGTCCTGGAGGCAGTGGCAGGTCTGGAGTGGTGCCATGGTGGGGGCTGAGCTCTCCTAATCACATGGTCACCAATGCAGGGAGCAGAACCCCCAAGCCTTGGATGCAGCACTGAGGAGGCCTTGGTTTGAAGGTTCACGGACACGCACCTGAGTTCCAATCACACTGGTGGGTGGTGAGACGAGTCAGACTAATAGACTCAAGCAGAGCATGATCCTACTTCCTAGGTCAATGGGTAAAAATGTTTCTGGACCCAGCGTGGACTGGTGCTAGAACCGCTCCTACCCCATCGTCTTGGCTATTGCAGGTTTGCCTGAGGGAAATGACTCTCTGGTACACTCCTAACTGGGTGTGGCATGGGAAGCCATGACCCCTCCCCCAGATCTCCAGGAACAATCCAGACATTGCCAGCAACTATGTGGACAGTCCAAGTCCAGTATTAGCACTGTTTCATGGTGAGAAAACACCACTGTTCGGCAGCAGTCAATGTTTCCAGATCGTCTCCATACTTGAGCAGAGAATGCCTGCACTTTTGCAGCTAGGCACATTTCCATACATCCTCCTGATGAAATCCCACATCTATCTGCATGTACCAGGGCCAAGGCAGCTTTCCTACGATCCTGTTCTAAAATCCTTTTAAGGTTCTCCTTAAGCTGAATCAACGATCGCTTTCACAAATGGATGCAACTCCATGCACTTGTCACACGTAATGTTGTCAGGTCTGCCTGCAGCCACCCAAAGCTACTCTTTGAGCAACTACAAAGGTGACACCCTAGGTGTTCTTTAGGGCAGCTCTGGGGGCTAAAGGTCACCAAGAGGGATTTCACCTGAGGCACTAGGAACAGAGGCCCTAGAAGCCAGTAAGTGAAACAAACGCCTTTATAAGGCAGGAATGTGGATCAGTTGCTGGTAATCATATTTCCTCTCATCTTTTATTACTTTAAATCCTAATAGGGCCCTTGCACTCTTCAACAGCTTATCGATGCTGGCTGTGCAGGGTCGTTTACTTCCTGTCTATACCCCTTGCTGTCCCTGCTGTCTCTCCTTATGCTGTGTTAGCTGTTGACCTAATTTAATGCTAGGCTGGAAACTTTCCTCTCTGTTGTGATTAAAGGGAAAAAAGGAGAGAAGAAGAGGTGATCCAGTTACTTGCATATGTATGGTTCTTTGATCAAAGGAAAAAAGGTAGTGAGGGAGGAGGTTGTCTGAGGGAGGAGGCTGTCTAACGACCCACATACATATTATTTCTTTAGGCTCAGGTTTCTTGCCCATAATACAAGCTTTGAAAGGCGGACTCAACCTTCTCAAGTCACTCTAGAATGCTCACTTTCAATTACATGTGACCTCATACATCTCCAAGTCGATTTCCTTAATGCCGTGTCTCAACTGTAGAGCCATGATTTCATCTCTAATTCACCTAATTCGCCGGCATGACTCTTTTGTCATAATTTCCAGCTTAGGAAAAAAAGACTGTGGGTGGCTACCATGCATTACAGTCGTCAGGGGCAGGATGATGGGGCTGGGCCCAGGAGGGGTACAGACACTGAGTTCTATGTAGACAACCTTTTATACACTATTCTAGCATTTTTTTTTTTAAAGATTTTATTTATTTATTCATGAGAGACAGAGAGAGAGAGAGAGAGGCAGAGGGAGAAGCAGGCTCCCCGCCGAGCAGGGAGCCCGATGCAGGACTCGATCCCAGGACCCTGGGATCATGACCTGAGCCGAAGGCAGACGCTTAACCATCTGAGCCACCCAGGCACCCCTATTCTAGCATTTTGATGCTGCATGATGGCAGCGTATTTCCAACAGGCCAGTCTTTCTCGTTTTCAGTACATTTCCTAATGAAGAGCCATGGAGAGCGAGAAACTGAAAGAGGACTTGAGAACATCTGATCCACTATCTTCATTCTATAGAGGACAAAATGAAAGCCCAGAGAAGTCCAATGACTTGCCTACAGTAACTAGGCAGTTTGTTTTCAGGAGAAAAACCAAAATCCAAGTCTTTTGATGATAAGGCAAGTGCTGCTCCCTTATAACATGCCATTCATCCCTTTCCCCTTGAAGGAATAAGCTCAAATGTATTGGGTGTGGCGGGATGAGGCCACTCTTGGCAAAGGCCAGGTAACCCTCCTCTCTCTTGAGCCCAGAATGCATATGCCTAGCTGTTATCCAATTGATCACAATTATTGGTTTTGGAAGCGGAATGAGTTTTTTTGTTTGTTTTGTTTTGTTTATGGTAGACAGAATAATGCCCCACCCCTGCCAAATATGTCCACATCCTAATCTCTAGAACCTGTGAATATGTTAGGTCACATGGCAAAAGGGAATTAAGGTTGCAGGTGGAATTAAGATTGCTAATCAGCTGTCTTTAAATTAGGAAGACTATCCTGGATTATCCAGGTGAGCCCAGTGCAATTACAAAAGTCCTTAAAAGTGGAAGGAGGCAAAAAAAGGTCAGAGTGATGAGAACTCAGCTCACTGCTCCCGGCTTTGAAGAGGGAAGGGGACCATGAACCAAGGAATGTGGGCGGCCTCTAGAATCTGGAAAAGGCAAGAAAACAGATTCCCCTTAGAGCCTCCAGAAGGAACACACCTTGTCAACAACACCTGGATCTTAACCCAATGAGACCCACGCCAGACTTCTGACCTCCAGAACTGTAAGATAATAAATCTGTGTTCTGTTAAGCCACAAAGTTTGTGGTAATCAGTTATAGCCACCCTAAAAACCCAGCACAAAGGTGGAATGACACCACACAAGTCCGTCACCTGTTAAAATGCTGTGCTCTCCTGTGAAAGGGGTGGTATATGTCTCCAACCAGCTCCATGACTGTTGACCAGGTGTGAACCTGGTGGTGCCTACAATGGAAACAAGGGGGGTGGGCACACTAGTTTCTCACTCTCTCAAAAGCACCACGCCTCCTTTCCCTGACCTTCTGAACACATTGCTGATGCTCCTTCTCCTGCACTATTAACAACCCAAATGAAAGTCACAGGTTTCCTGGCCACAAGTTTTTCATCCATCAACTGGCATAATGCATGGCATACAGGAGGTGGTCGGTAAACACTTGTAGGACTGAAATGCATGCCTAAAGGGGATGCCCTGTGTCTTTTTGCAGTTCTCAAAAAAAAAAAAAAAATGTACACAGCACAGGAATAAAAGGATTCTACCTCATCTTAGGTATCCTAATAGTTTCTCGTGGCTGATGAGGGCCGGGGGTCAGGTATGCCTGCGTGAAAGGTGAAAATCATGGCCTCAGATGTATCATAAAGTTCTTGAATGACTCATCTTCCCCAACTGCCTGGCAACAAATGAAGATGTATTTCGAGGCCTGGTTGACAGGCAGTGTTGGAAGTCCAAACTCTTGTCACTGCTGTGGAACAGCTTGTCACTGCTGTGGAACAGCTTGTCACAGCAGCCTCATTTATTCTCTTTCTCTGAAAGCCTGGCACAAGATCTGCAACTGAAACTGCTTTTGTTTAAGACTCGATGATTTTGCCACCAACCCAGCCAAAATGTGTAGTCCCTGTGCGCGTCTGGTTGCATGCTAATTGTGGCAGCGTCCTCTGGTGACATCTGAAAGGCTGGCCAGTTGACAATGAACACAGCGTCATCATCTTTGCCAGTTGTCCTCTCCCACCCCTTCCCATTGGCAGTTCCTGGGATGATGCCATTTCATTTCCTCTCTCTGTTTTGCTTCCTGCCCGAGAGGATTCCATTTGTTCTGGCTGTCACCCAGTCTCATTCTTTTCCACGGACCCACACTGTGGGCACGAACCTGGTTACAGATGATGGCTGAGTGCAGAAAAGTTGCACACGACCTGACATCTTGCACGTAAGTGCATTTGGAATGCAAGGAGGAGCATGAGGTATAAGGGGACCTGACTGATCTAAATCCTCTGCGTTCCTCTGTGTCTCCTCTTCTAGCCCCTCCTCCAGGAGATCTCTTCTGAATGTTCCCCTTGCACAACACCTCCCTTGCAACGTTTTTGGTATGTGTGTCATGCTTGCTATAAATTCTAGCTGTTTGTTTTCTCCTTCCTCCAAAATGTAAACTTCCTGAAGGGAGGACATATATATGTTTCATTTTTTTACCCTCTAATAGCCCTACAGAATAGTTTACTCAGTAGAGACTAAGCCCATATTGATGCATAAAATGAAAGGTATGTAGCACTTCATTGAGATAAAATGTTGGGGGGGTGTGGAGAGGGAAAGAAAGAGTTGGTGCTCGAGCATGAGCTCTTCTCAATATTCTGTCTATCATATAATACCATCTATAAAATCATATTAAAATAACATACATTAATTTTAAATCTCACATGTAAAGGGCAATCAACCAGTTCTTACTAAAACATCGTTGACTGTGACATTAAAACACACCCGAGTTTCTTATCATTAAAAATCTTAAGCAGCAGAATCACAGTCATTAGAGGTCCATCAAGATTTAAAACATTTTTCAGTATTTCAAATACTTTAATCTCTTTGAGGCTGCAGACTTGGGACACCGAGAGCTGTTTCTTTTCCCACAGACACTTTGCTCTGATCTTCTATAATAAGCAATAGCCCACCAATGTTGCTCAAGCCATGCTGGTATCTTAATAGTCATCCCTTCATTTCAGGTGGCTTTTGAACTTAGAACCTCATACAACACACAGATCCTAAGATTTCCGGCATGAAGATTTTCAGTAGATTTCTGATATTTCTTGATAGCCTGTAATGTTGATCTCTGTGTGAAATTAACTTGGCCAAACAGAAGTGTCTATTGGTTATGGTGACTGTGGATGCAGCCATATGACACAGAAGTGTAGTGACCTCTGATGTTGGCAATAGAGACTATTCTCTTAGAACTAATTTATCGAACAACAGAATTTAAACTGAGGGGGAGCCTAGCACTCAATGCAATTTTGTCTTCAGTTGTGTCAACAAAGGATATTGAATGCAACTGAGTACAGGACAGGACATCTAGGAATGTGAGGAAATAAAAAAATCAAGAGAAAGAAAACTTAGTTCTGGTTGTCAGAGAGCTTGAGCCTTTGGTACACATTCAGAAACAGGCAACACAAACTAAGCATCAGGTTGTTTTATTTATCTCAACAGATCAAAGAATATCATTTTTGACGTGAAAGAAGAGTAATGATTATCTACCCAGCTTGCATATTTTATAGACAGGAAAGCTGAGGACCAAAAAGAGATGACATCCAGAGCCCAAGGACACCCCCTGTCTGGGAAACCCATCCTCTAGAACTCAGATAAAATTTGGTAACACAAAATCAGCCTTCGTAATCAAAGAATATCCAAATCCAATGGATTTCAGAAATCAGGGCCAATTTCCTCTCTTGTACCTGCATTCTTCAGCTATTTCCTGAAATGAGGGGTTTTCTAGCAATATACTCATATACAAATTAACCAGCAGCATGGTGGGCCTCTGGAAAGAGCAGACATGCTTGGATTTCAAGTCCTAAGATTGAATAATCCCTTCATTCACTCACTGAGACTTATTGAGCATCTACTACGTGGCAGGCAGTGGGAGAGGTACTAGGGAACTGGTACTGAATGACACAGACAGAAGTCATACCCTTATGCAGCTTACCTTCTAGTAGGAGACAGCCAATAAACAAATACATGAGTAAAATATGCAGTATGTCAGATTATGAATAGTGCTATGAAGAAAACTCAATACCAGAAACCAGGAATCCTGTGCAGGGAGGGAGTGAGAAAGGTTTTTACATGGGATAGGCTTTGAAATGGTATCATTTCAGCAAGGACATAAAGAAGATTAGAGAGTAAATCATGCAGTTCCCTGGGATAAGAGTGTTCTAGGCAGAGGGCATAGCAAGCGCAAAGGCCCTGACTATTCAAGAGACAGCAAGGAAAACCAGTGTAACCGAAACAGAGTGAGCCAGTGTGGACAATAATGGCAGAGAAGGCCAGAGGGAGAATGGGGGTTAGGGGCCGGCTTGTAGCCTCTGTACGCACTTCTGCTTTTATTAGGAATGAAATGGGATTTCCAGACAAGAGTTTGGTCTGATTTATCTGCCTGTGTGTTGGGAACTGCCTCTAGGAGAGCACGGGCAGAAGCAGGGAGACCAGAGAGAAAGGTAGCGCATTGGTCTTGGTGGCTTGGAAGAGGGCAGGACTGGCAGAGGTGATAGACTCTGGGTCCACAGGGATTCAGTACTATACTAAAAGAAGGATGCAAGAGAAATACAGGAGAAACAGAATCACAGCAAGGTGTTTAACTTGAGCATCTGGAAAAATGGCACTGCCATTTACTGAAATGGAGAAGGCTCTGAAGAAGTCTGTTTTGGCAGGAAGATTGGATCTACTTACCATCTGAATATCACTGGACAAGTCACTTCACCTCTCTGAACCTCAATTTCCCCCTCTGTATTCAGTAATGCCCATTTACTTTATAGAATTTCAGGAGTCCACCAGGAAACGTGCAAGGTGCCACCTTTCTTGGCATAAAGCGTGTAACACCAAAGGCTGTTACAGCCTGTGGGGAGGGATTTTACCACAGCTGCTCTGCCTTTGTGTCTCCCCTCCCCCTACCACCCTGCCTCACCCCAAATCTTTCTCTTTCTGAGCCAAAGGTACATGAATAACTGCTGCAAAGTCTACTAGAAGTCACAAGTAACTTATAGGAACTGGTGAATGAAATCCTATTCCCAGTGAGGGTGACTGAAAAATCATAGGCTACACAGCCTGTGCTAAGCACACAGATGCAGCCTCGTTCTCCCTGATTTGTAATCGGGAGTGGGAGGAAGTAAGAACAATATCATGGGGGATGCTATCCCATTTCCCTCAGGGGGAAACCACCCATGAGAGCAAGTTCATTGCCTATCAAACTGGTGGGGAGGTTGTTAAAAATTGCTATGGAATTTTTTTTTTTTTAAGATTTTATTTTATTTATTTGAGAGAGAGAGAATGAGAGACACAGAGCATGAGAGGGAGGAGGGTCAGAGGGAGAAGCAGACTCCCTGCCGAGCAGGGAGCCCGATGCGGGACTCGATCCCGGGACTCCAGGATCGTGACCTGAGCCGAAGGCAGTCGCTTAACCAACTGAGCCACCCAGGCGCCCTGCTATGGAATTTAAAAGAAAAAAAATAGCATATAAAAGGGAAGAGGAGCACAGAAAACTCCCAATATCGTACCTTTGGGGAAAAAAACCCCCTCACTTTCGGGTACCAGCTTGTCATTCTTATGTTAACAAGAGAGGGCCTGCCTCCGTAGGGACTGGTAGAGTTCCAGAGGTAAGCTCACCAGGAACTGGGGTGGGCAATTTCGAATGAGTGTCTCCTATGATGTCTTGGATCCAAGAATAACAGTCTACAAGGCAAGCCTAAATGCCAGCAAATTTCAGTATATAAAACATAAATGCTTTTAATAATCATTTGTAAAATAATTAGGGGGAAATTATCACTCCTGAAAGTTAAGTCAGATCCTTCTGATAAATAGTTGCATGTGTGTATGTGAGTGTGTGGATATGTATGTCACTGAATCATCAGTGGCTCTGGAAACTAAGATAATGACAGAAATAATCATATTCTATGCTTCAGGGTAGAGATTAATTGGCTATGGGGAGAAAAACACCTTTTTTTTGGCTTATATTAAGAATCACTAATCTAAGTGGGCTAGAAGAAGAGATTCAAGTGTTAGGAATATTCTAACAACAGAAGGCTTTCATTCTTCTCCCAGTCCAGGTAATTAGTTTCTCCTCTGACTTTTAGTTCGTCATTTGCACCAGGGAGTTGGAATGACAAAAAATCTATTTGTCACCATGGTTTGCATCTTTCTCCCTTGTCACACATCATCACCCAGTCAGCTCATGGGTGAGCTGACTATTCCTATCCTAAAAATAGGAAGCACACTGGATCTGGCCTGTGGGCCACAGTTTGCTGGCCCCTGATCTAAAGTACTATGACAGGGGAAGATGGAGGTGGTGATGCAGGTGGTGGTAAATGAGCCTCCATGCAGCCAGACAGCGAGAACTGCTCTTTGGCTCAGCCTGGACATGGTTAAGTCTTGGGTAGAAAGAGCAACGCCTCATATCCCCAACCCGCTATACCTGGGAAGAAATCTAGAAATGGCTGTCAGCTTAGTTCTGAGCCCTAAGCTATGAGATTAAAAGAGGTATCCCCAAATTGTCCCAAAAAGCCCTGACATCTCTCTGAGAAAGTGGTTAGAGGCAGAAATGTTCTCTCCTCTAATTCTTTTCATTTCAATTAATATTTCTTGAATCCTGCCCTACATACCAAAAACTTATGAGGCAATCTGATTTGGAGAAAGCAGCACAATACTGAAGAAGGTTGGATAATATGGAAGGCAAGTGTAGTAGATTAAAGATGGAGGTCAACTCTGCTATCCCACCCAGTGAGAGGTGGGGTCTAGGTTCTCTTCCCTTAAAACTGAGAGGATATTGTAACTGTGTGACCATTAGAATATGTCAGTAGCGACTCTGGGCCTAGGCTTAGGAGACCAGTAGTGTCCACTTCCTTTCTCTTGAAATGGTCACTCTTGGGAAAGTCAGTTGCCATGCAAATAGTCTGAGACCATCAAGTGTAGGTGTAGTTGTTCGAATGGATATTCTTCCTGAGCACACCTTCTAGCCATCCCCACCAAGGCACCAGGCATGTGTGTGAAGTTGTTTAGAATCCTTCAGATCACCCATCTGCCAACGGAAACCACTGACTGACCTCAATTGCTGCCACAAGGTACAAAACAAGCTCCTAGATGGGCTCTGCAAGAATTCCTGGTCCACAGAACCATAAGATATGATATGATAGAACGTTAACTGTTTTAAGCCATGAAATTTGGGGCTAGTTTGTTGCATAACATAGATAAGAAGGCTAAGTATGAAGAGATGTACTCCTCCCATCCCCTGCTGAGAAAAGCAGTATGACTAAAATTCAGATAAGCAAAAGGTCAATGTGGGCTTGACTCATTAAGGAAAGCTATAGGAAGGAAAGAAACTGGAGGCTGGATCAAACAGAAAAGGGAGGCTTTATATAGGCAGGTAATTCCCAAGAGGTCTTCTCTGCCCACTAGTACCTGACCAGCACCCAGCTGGCAATGCTCCATTTGATCCAGCAGGCCTGTGGCTGAACCAGGGGGCAGGTTCCCCATGAAGTGGGGACAGAGACACAGGGTCAGTGCGCTCAGACCAGAAATGCTGCTCTGCTGAGATTTCCTCAGCTTGCCAGGTTTCTGACGATGCCCTCATTTATGCAAGGATGCCAATTCCTATGCCACCATCCTAACCAAGCATGTTTTTAAAACACCACCAATTTTACCAGCCCCAAAGTGTTTTCCAGATGAGGACATTTCACATGCACTTGGCCAACCCCAAAGTCCTCGCATAGAGTATTTGAAAAGTAAATTCCCAAAATTCTAGTAAGACAGCTACCCCTAATTCCATTCTCCCTCATTGATGGCAGTATGTACGTGATCATTATGAGGATTTATGAGGAGATTCTCCAAGCCCTTCCTCCAGCTCCCTCCTGGCAGGCATCAGGGAGAGGTGCATCAAATCCATCCATGACAGTTGCCAAGAACCAGAATGTAGTGTTGAGAAGTTCTTAAAAACATGATAACAGTTGAAATACAGCAAAGGCTCTTTGAGCTGACAGATGGGACAACTGAGATATCGGGATGGTAAATGCTTGACACAAGCTGGCTGGAACACTAGCAAAAGTAGAATTGATTCTGCCCTTTGCATCTCCCTGGTAGAGACCAAATGTTGTAAACTTGAAAATTCTCTTGAACTTCATGGTTCCAAGTGGTAAACTAATTTATTTTTGGATGCTTGAATTGCTTTCACTCCTGGTAAGAGTGCTCTCTAATTTCTCTGCTCAAAGACAAAAGATTTGGAAAATCTTTTTGTGAAACCCCAGAAGGGTTGAAAAAGAGTTAGGAACTCATTTCATGTTGACCTCATTTCACTTGGTAATAACATTTTTGGTGAGAGTGCTTTCCTCTCCCCTGGATAGTAGGTTGAACTTTAAAGAAATGAGTAAGCAAAAACTTTTAATAATAAGGTTTGATGGCTTTCTAACTCCTTGCCCGCCAGGAACCTCTCAAAGTGAAGACCCTGGCATAAAGTCTGTTCTTCTTTATAGTTATCTACCCACACAGATACACTTCCATACTTTAAACATTGGAAAATGCTGCTTTGAGTGCTTTAAGTTAAACATCTAACTTCAAGTTAAAATGTTTCTTAAGTTTTAAATTCCATAGATACCAGTCAGAGTGAGTGAGACTACAACAAAGCATTCATGGGCACCTACCATACACAAGCAAATATAGGTCTGGGATCCCTTGTTTACAAATCTGAAATATAAAGAGCCCTCAAAACAAATCTCTCATGACTTTCGGTGGCCACACCTGACCTGAACTAACTGACGTAAGGCAACGACAGCCTTCCTTTATTCCCACCCAGTGTAAACATTCCCGTGTCACCCTGCAGAAGTATTAATGAGCTGGGTTTCTGGCCACTGCCCTAGACCCTGCCAGGAGTGTCAGTATTCACTATATTTACAGTGTGACTGTTCTAAAATTAGAAATCTATCTCAGCCCAAGAATTTTGGGCAAGGCATCAGACACCTGAACCCGTATGAGAGGGGTTAACTGGATGTGCAGAAGGGAACAGAGACAGGAAGGGTTAAGGAGCAGGTCAGAGATGAAGGCCCTCTGTAGACAGCCCACAGGCAGCAAAGAAGCCACAGCCAAATCTGCCAACACTGACAAGGGTATATAGGCAGTCTGAAGGGCTTGCAGAGAGAGACCCCTGCAAAGGTCGACATGATACCAACCGGCTTTCCAGAAGAGTCTGATGACCTTAAAATGGAATCTCTTAGAGTATGATCAAGATGAACTGGAACATTTCTGAACTGTTAATTATAAAATTATAGAAGTTACAAAGTACAAATAAATGGTCTATCTCAGGAACTTAGAAGGGTCAGATTGTGGCATATTTTACAGATTAATCTGCTCAGAATCTTCTCTCTGTGAGAGTGAGAGCTGGTCCTCTCCCACCTGCTGGGTCTGCCAGCTCATAACTGCAGGGGTCCAGGCTGCCAGCAAGTATCCCCACCCCATGCAGGGGCAATCAGAGTTGACCCTTGGGAGAAAGTGTCTCTCCTGTTAGAGCTATAAACGCGAAGGACCAGGCCAGCCTAGAGCCGCAAGTCACCAATGCCACCAAGGGAGAGGGCCCACCTGAAGAGGAAGCCAACACTGTGGAAAATAGGGTTGGGGGAGGGGACCGAGACCTGATGATGTGAATCCCTAGATCCAGCTGTGGCTAACATATTTGACCCTCTGCCATCTGCTATGTGAGCCAAAAAATGTCCAGTTTTGCTTCGACTAATTTGAGCTGGGTTTCAGTCACTTGTGAAGGAAATTCTGCAAGCAATTGGCTCTAAAAAGTCTTCCAAATTTGGAGATTAAATTTGTTTTTGTTTTTGTTTTTTTTTTCAGAAATGTCAACTTTAAGAAAACTTTAAAAGAATTTCTTCCTTCCTCCCTGTTAGGGACTGAATTATGTCTTCCCCCAAATTCATATGTTGAAGTCCCAATCCTCAGTGTGACTCTATTTGGTGACAGGTCCTTTAGGGAGGTAGTATGAAGGCTAATTGAGGTCACGGGGTGGAGCCCTGATCCAGTAGTATTGGTGTCCTTATAAGAAGAGAAAGGGAGAGCAGAGCTCTCGTGCACTCTCTCTCTCTCCTTGCACAGACAAGAGGCCATGTGAGGACACAGCGAGAAGGTGGCCATATACAAGCCAAGAAGGGATACCTCACCGGACACCAACCCTGACGGCACCTTGATCTCGGACTTGCAGCCTGCAGAACTGTGAGGAAACAATGTCTGTTGTTTAAGCCATCTGGTCTGTGGTATTTTGTTACGGCCGCCCAAGCAGGCTCCCGACTACACACTCCCCATGAAGTTTCTGAGGGAAGCAACTGACAGCTTGTCCCATTGTGAGGGTCACCCTCAGTCCTGCGTTCTCCAACCCCCAACCCCCCTCACAAAGGAAAAGCCATGATTAGGATAAGCAGGAAACTAGAGCCTGCCTTCCAAAATTTGGAAATGCTAGAAGGCTCTAACTCTAACATAATAACTAACACTCTAACATAATAAGGAAGGAAGAAATCCAAGAGGCTCTAGGTTAATTTTTTCATATTTTCTTCAAAAGTTACAGTAATTTAATAACCTCACTTGAAATCACCATGACTGAAGATCAAAATCAAAATATTGTTTTACATTTATTATGTATCTTGACTCAAAAAAATCTCTAGAATAAATTCACCTTTGACACTAATTAATGAAGACAATTCGCTCTAATTCCACTGTAAGAGAAAATATTTTCAAGTAAAGCTTAGAAGAGGATGGTTTTGATTTTTTGGCTAGAAGACTTTAGTTTTAGACAAGAAAACCCCCCAAAAACTTGTTATAAGACACATAAGATGGTAAGAGAAGAGGCCTCCTTGTTTGGAAAGATTCATATTAGAATCTCATCAAGTTTTCTATGGGGTATTCTTGTCAGGGTTCTAGGGGGTTGGTAACTGGTTTATTGAAGGGTAAGGATTTAAGGATATGGTTTCATTTTTCTCTCATCACTATCTGTGGCCTATTTTGTTGGCTCTCCTTCCCTGTGGCCAGACAGCATCTCAGAAAGACCTCACAGATTTTCTATCACTTTCACTTGTAGGAAGAGTCTTATTTGAGGAAACTAAGATTCATTCATTTGTTAAAGGTCTAGTGGTCTATATCAAAACTTCAATCTCAGCCAATTCAAAGCTTCTCTCCTCCCACCCCATCTTCTGTGACTCTGCAGTGACCTTTCCTTTTGCTCACTGCTCCCCACCATCACCCGGCTGCTTGTAGCTCCTCTAGGGTCAACCTAAGGTGAGAGACATCAGTGGAGTGGAGGCTGACTGTCTTTGTACATCATCAGTTTGTGCTGTTGGCCATTGCCTCTTGGCTATCAAAGTTAGCTGTGTGAAGCAAGTGGTCACATGTTGGAACTTTCCCGGGAAACTTTCATTTGTAGGTTCTTCAGGGCCCCACATGGAACTGCCCCTGCCTAGTTCCCTATTGTGGTTGAACAACCACTTGACTGGTCTTTTATGATCCACCTCCCCACCCCTGTTTGTGCACAAGCTCACATGCACTCAAGTGCATGCGTGCGCATGCACACACACACACACACACAATCTCCTACCTCAGCATGCACATCATGGTCTGGGTCCACTGCCTGGGTTAACTCACCCCAAAACTTCTACCTCTCAGGCAAGGAACTAGCAATAACTGTACCTTTCCAGTGATGCTGATCTCAAGGAGAACATATACATTTTCCTGCACCAAATGGCAGAAGCTGAGCTTGCCAATATGGACACCTGCCTCTATATTTACAACCCATGTCTTCACTGTGCTCCACTTTGACCGGCTGGAGGCAGCTCAGCAGGCAGCCACCTGGGGAGTGGAGTTGTTGTCCTAGTCTTCAGATTAGAGAACCTCCCCTTAGCACTCCACTCCTCTCTCCACGGCACTGGGAGGGAATGCCCCAGCCATCTTTATGAAGCCCACCGCTCCTTACAGAGATGACTGTCTTCAATCTCCTTATGAGTCACTAGTCATCTCTAATGTAGGCTAGAGCTGTGATGGGGTTGGTAGTCACTAGACTGGTTTTGACATCTTTTATTAAACACTCCATAGCCATGTCTAGCACCCTATTTTAGAACATTAGATAATTATCACTCATTTTCAACTTTGGAGTATTAATTCCTTCTGATAATTAAATATGTCCCATTCAACATCCTCACTTCAAATTATGTTGCTGGAAAGTTAGCAACTCAGTGCTGAAAACATCTTACCAAACTCAATGAGCCAGAAGTGCACCTTGACTGAAACACCAACCTTACAGGGATTCTGCTCTAACAGTGATGACCATTATAACCATATAATACTTTATACATGTAGAGGCCTACATAAAACATGCCTTTGCTATAATACTGTTTTCTGATTAAAATATACAGATATGTAAATATTTAAATGAAATATTCTTTTTTTTGAGTTTAAATGCATTTTATTTTTAGACAACCTACATGACATGTTTTTTTCTTAAAAACAATGCCTCCACTCCAAATAAATCAGGGCCAAAACAAATGAAGAGCTCAAGATGCCCTCAGTCCCATCTAAGTCCTGGTGTCATGTGGATGAAGAGGAGCAGCCCGTTATGGCAACAGGTGACACATCCAAAGTCATGGCCTAATTTGTTAAATTTTTATTTGATTAAAAACAAATGGAGGGCGCCTGGGTGGCTCAGTTGGTTAAGCGACTGCCTTTGGCTCAGGTCATGATCCTGGAGTCCTGGGATCGAGGCCCACATCGGGCTCCCTGCTCAGCAGGGAGTCTGCTTCTCCCTCTGACCCTCCCCCCGCCATGCTCTCTATCTCATTCTCTCTCTCAAATAAATAAATAAAATCTTTAAAAAAACAAAAACAAAAACAAATGGAGATGCCCTGGGTAAGCTACTTGCTAGAAGCAAAGTACTTTGGGGGATTTATGACTTTGTTGAAGTTGTTTTAATTAAGGTATTTCAAATTCTTGCTCATTAAGTGTTTGTCTTTAACCCTCAGTGACCTGATTTTAGAGGACTAACAATGACAATAATGAACACTTCTGTTGTAGTACAGTGTTGTATGGTATGCCGGCATCTCCCCATATCTTTTCTTAATCAGTCCTCTCAGGGATAAAACATATTGCTGGGCCTATAATAAGGATGTTATAAAATAAGAGTCACTAAATCAGATGCCTAAGTTACCAAGCAGGTATTATAAAGTAGAAAGCAAGAGTAGGGAAGAGTGGGGACTGTGGAAAACTTGAAATCATATGCTACATAAAAAGAAATAACTTCTAGGAGTGCCTGGGTGGCTCAGTCGGTTGAACATCCAACTCCTGATTTTGGCTCAGGTCATGGGCTCAGGGTTCTGAGACTGAGCCCCGCATAGAGCTCCGTGTTCAGCCTGGAGTCTTCTTGAGATTCTCTCTCTCCCTCTGTCTCGGCACCTCCCCCTGCTCTCTTTCTCAAAATAAGTAAGTAAGTAAGTAAATAAATAAATAAAATCTTTATAAAAAGGAGTAGCTGCTATTGAGGGCCAACTAACTTGGATGTGCAGTTCAGATGTTATCTGATTGTTTGATTTTTTTAAAAATAAAATTTAAAATTTCAGTTGTCAAATCTATTGATATTTTATTGAATCAAATTGATACTGAATCAAAAATTTTAAACATCAAGCCAAAACAAAACAAAACAAAAACCCCCAAGTGCTGACATCTGCAGGCTGCTAGTTTGTGACCTTTCTTTGTAGCGGATATTGTTGGTTCCATTATGGAGTATCTTCTCAATGCAGACCCTTGAGAGCAGTCTCCTTCAGTTAAGGTATTTGGAGGAGGACTACTTTTCCTAAGTTCCTACTTTGTTGTTGATCTTGTGGACACTGTGATGAAAGAAAATAACCAAGCTTCCACATCTTCCTTGACTGCCAGAGAGCACAGAGGCAAATTTGTGGCCCAATCCTAGCAAGCAAATAGATCTGGACAGAAGGTACAACCCCTTGGCCCCATTTTACACATTTTCCTCCCCTTTCCTTTCTCATCTACTTTTAATTTGTCACTTGCTGTATTTCATATAAAGTGTATAGGTCTGTTTTAAATCCTCTTTGGAACAAAGCAGGGTGTAAATTATCTTTACAACATTGAAAGAGACATTCAATGAAACAGATATTATTTCTGTGAAATAGACATTACCGGTCCCATCTGACAAGTGACTAAACTGAGCCTGACCGAGGTTAACTGACTTGATCATCGACGCTTGAATCAGGAAGTGTGAAGTGTGAAAAGTGTGAAGACCCAACCCATCTGTTTTAGCTCCATGTCAAACGACTATTCAAAACAATGCAGTCACATAGCAGGAGTCTCGAACTCAGATGTAACCCACACCTGGATACTCTGGGAGCTGGAGAAGGCCTCGCCCAGAGCCACTACACTGTGAAGGGGAAGAGTTCCCTAGAACACAGTGTGATCATGATGCAGATGGTGCCCTCCAAAGTTGTACAGTGTACGCAGCGTGCCCCTTTCGAAGGCATGAAAATCCACCGTGCTGACAACTACACCAAATTAATGAGCTGATCTGGAACCCCAGTTTGAGAACGAGGCTATAGCATCTGGCCAAATACAATATGTGGATACATCATCAAATGAGCCTTACTTAAGGTATGTAATGGAAATAAGGTGGCCTGTCCACTGAGTGCCCTCGGGGGCAAGGGTGCCTCTAAGATCGGGGCTGTAGGGCAGCTTTATGGGTGAAAGCACACAAAGAAGTCCTTTGCACTTCTCTGTAACCAAATCCCCAGAGTGTGTTCCAAAATAAATCAGCTGCGTACAAAACTCCGTTCTTTGCCGGAATTGAATTGTAGTGTGGTTCCAATGTATTTCAATTAAATTATAACTGTATAAGAGCACAGGATGTTCCCAGATCTTAAGATATTAGTTGTTCAAATTCGGTATGGTTCTTACTCTTGTTTCTTTCCTGGTTTTTAAACCTTTTAAGCAGCGAACCTCTTTTTTCCAAATAGTGCATGCACCTCCCGTACTTTGTGGCTGTGAGAGTACTGGGAGCGAGGCTTGTGGGCCGGCCCTGGGTGGGCTGCCCTTTTTGGACCAGAGCTGTTGTAAAGACAGCCTGACCCCTCCACCCACTCCTCCAGGGTGGCCCACCCTCAGGGCCCCTCAGCTCTTGTCTTATTAGTGAGACTGCTTTAATGTGATCCAGGTGCTTAGCGGAACCTCTCAAGTAATTTCGAAGAATCCCAGGGCTTCACAGAACATAGTTCAAAAACGACACCTTTTCAGGACATATTGTCAATCTAATAATTGCCTGGGTGATAATCCATGAGGGGCGTGACAACATCACTAGAACAAATCAAAAATATAGCGCCAGCTAATTCTGGTTTCCACAGCAACTTCTAACAACACTGGCAAAACTCCCACTGAAGTAGAAAGAATCATCATATGAACATTTTTAAAAGGTCCTCCTCTTTGCTGGTGTCAGCTCATCTCTATGACACGTTTTGGGGGGTACACGTTTATATTACAGAGTATTATTACCGACCGTGCCTCAATCCCAAGACCAGTAAGTTGGCAGCTGCCTGGAGTTATTAGTGATGTTCAAATGAAATTCTAAAACTGAACAAAGCATAGTATAACATTGTTTATAAGGAACAAGTGGTTTACTATTTAAATTTGAGAACATTTAATATGGGTCAAAAGATGTATGTTTCCAAAATCACAAAAGAAATCTCAAAGAAAAGCTACCAAAAAGGGGGAAATATTTTACTGACATAAAAACCAGGAAAAAGAATTGTCGAGTTTCAGTCTTCTGCATGTGGCTGTCCAATCTCCCCAGCACCATTTATTGAAGAGACTGTCTTTTTTCCATTGCATATTTTTTCCTGCTTTGTCGAAGATTATTTGACCATAGAGTTGAGGGTCCATATCTGGGTTCTCTATTCTGTTCCATTGGTCTGCATGTCTGTTTTTGTGCCAGTACCATGCTGTCTTGGTGATCACAGCTTTGTAATATAGCTTGAAATCAGGCAACGTGATGCCCCCAGCTTTGTTTTTCTTTTTCAACATTTCCTTGGCGATTCGGGGTCTTTTCTGATTCCATACAAATTTTAGGATTGTTTGTTCCAGCACTTTGAAAAATGTCATCGGAATTTTGGTTGGGATGGCATTGAAGGTATAGATTGCTCTGGGTAGCATAGACATTTTAACAATGTTTATTTTTCTGGTCCATGAGCATGGAATGTTTTTCCATCTTTTTGTGTCTTCTTCAATTTCTTTCATGAGTGTTCTGTAGTTCCAGGAGTATAGATCCTTTACCTCTTTGGTTAGGTTTATTCCGAGGTATCTTATGGTTTTTGGTGCTATTGTAAATGGGATTGTTTCTCTATTTTCTCTTTCTACAGATGCATTGTTTGTGTATAACAAAGCAACTGATTTCTGTGCATTGATTTTGTATCCTGCCACATTACTGAATTGCTGTATGAGTTCTAGTAATTTGGGGGTGGAGTATTTTGGGTTTTCCACATAAAATATCATGTCATCTGCGAAAAGAGAGAGTTTGACTTCTTCTTTGCCAGTCTGAATACATTTTATTTCTTTTTGTTGTCTGATTGCTGTTGCTAGGACTTCTAGTACTATGTTGAACAACAGTGGCGAGAGTGGGCATCCTTGACATGTTCCTGATCTTAAGGGAAAGGCTCTCAGCTTTTCCCCATTGAGGATGACATTTGCTGTGGGTTTTTCATAGATGGATTTTATGAACTTGAGGAATGTTCCCTCTATCCATATACTCTGAAGTTTTAATCAGGAAAGGATGCTGTATTTTATCAAATGCTTTTTCTGCATCAGTTGAGAGGACCATATGATTATTCTCTCTCCTCTTATTAATGTGTTCTATCACACTGATTGATTTGCGAATGTTGAACCACCCTTGCATCCTGGGGATAAATCCCCCTTGGTCATGGTGGATGATCCTTTTAATGTATTGTTGGATCCTATTAGCTAGGATTTTGTTGAGGATTTTGGAATCCACCATACACAAAGATAAACTCAAAATGGATGAAAGACCTCAATGTGAGACAGGAATCCATCAAAATCCTAGAGGAGAACATAGGCAGTAACCTCTTTGACATCTGCCACAGCAACTTCTTTCAAGATACATCTCCAAAGGCTAGTGAAACAAAAGCAAAAATGAACTTTTGGGCTTCATCAAGATAAAAAGCTTCTGCACAGCAAAGGAAACAGTCAACAAAACAAAGAGGCAACCCACAGAATGGGAGAAGATATTTGCAAGTGACACTACAGATAAAGGGCTGGTATCCAAGATCTATAAAGAACTTCTCAAACTCAACACCCAAAAAACAAATAATCAAGTAAAAAAATGGGCAGAAGACATGAACAGACACTTCTCCAAAGAAGACATACAAATGGCTAACAGACACATGAAAAAATGTTCATCATCATTAGCCATCAGGGAAATTCAAATCAAAACCACATTGAGATACCACCTTACACCAGTTAGAATGGCAAAAATTGACAAGGCAAGAAACAACAAATGTTGGAGAGGTTGTGGAGAAAGGAGAACCCTCTTACACTGTTGGTGGGAATGCAAGTTGGTACAGCCACTTTGGAAAACAGTGTGAAGGTGCCTCAAAAAATTAAAAATAGAGCTATCCTATGACCCAGCAATTGCACTCCTGGGTATTTACCCCAAAGACAAAGATGTAGTGAAAAGAAGAGCTATATGCACCCCAATGTTCATAGCAGCAATGTCCACAATAGCCAAACTGTGGAAAGGGCCAAGATGCCCTTCAACAGATGAATGGATAAAGAAGATGTGGTCCATATATACAATGGAATATTACTCAGCCATCAGAAAGACTGAATACCCAACTTTTACATCAACATGCATGGGACTGGAGGAGATTATGCTAAGTGAAATAAGTCAAGCAGAGAAAGTCAATTATCATATGGTTTCACTTACTTGTAGAACATAAGGAATAGCATGGAGGATATTAGGAGAAGGAAGGGAAAAATGAAGGGGGTGGAAATCAGAGGGAGAGATGAACCATGAGAGACTATGGACTCTGAGAAACAAACTGAGGGTTTTGAGGGGCGGATGGGTTAGCCCAGTGATGGTTATTAAGGAGGGCACGTACTGCATGGAGCACTGGTGTTATACGAAAACAATGAATCGTGGATCACTACATCAAAAACTAATGATGTATTGTATGGTGACTAACACAGCATAATAAAATAAAATTTAAAAAAAACAGGAAAAATATACATGTTTGAGACAGATGTTCCTTATAAATGATTACTTATTTCTATCCTTAGTAAATGTGAGCAACTAATTCTATTTAAAAAGGAATGGCAGAAAATGGGAAATGGGAAAAAAGTTTTACAAATAAGCAAAAAATCTTTTTTGTATATAGTGGATATAGTAAATAGTTGTTTTGAACATAAGGAAAGAAGTACAGAATTTTTAGTGACAGAAAATCAGCTTCTTCGAGGCTTCCCGAAAAAATATCAGTTGGATAAAGAATGTGAGTGCCCCCTTCTCCGCCTGCCTAAGGTATCCACATGTCTCGGTCCATCTCTGGGAACCAATGAGGAAATAAATTCAGAACCTCTATCTAAATACAGACTTCAGTCAAATAGCCACTAATGGCACTCTTAATAGACACATAGACACAACAAAACACAGTTTATGGAATAACTGTGGCAGGGACCAGGACCCCAGCATTATGGTGTCTCTCCTATTTGTATTACCGATTTTGTGTGCTGACTTGACCCAGTTTTGAGGCCCCAGCTAATGACCAGTCAGTTCCCCTTCTTGAGTGGCCAATGAAGTCCACACCCCCAGTCACCTCTTGTATGGGGCTCTCACACCGTGGGCCACTGTGCACCCACCCTAATCACCCTGCACCAGGTACCAGACAACCAGGATTAGCTCCTTTGCCCTAGAGTCTGCTGAAATTATTTAAATTGGCATATCCTAAACCTGTTTGCTCTGTTTCATCCTTTGCTTCCTGTGGAAACCACAATAAGCAAGCTTGCCCACTCTCCCCACCCCCTCTGCTTGGCGATGGACCCTGGAACGTTCCCTGAGTGGCCCTGTGTGGCATGCTGTGTTCTCCCCAGGGAGCTGTAACAAAACTGTAAATCTCCAGTTTCTCTCTTGATCTACATCTGGCCTCATCATACGTCACCCAAGGTCATAGGATTAAAACACTATTACCTTTCACTAAAAACAAAAACTCTAAGATTAATTGTAGGTGACGCTATAGGGAATGTCTGAAAAGCATGAGCCACTGTCATGGTGCCCACAAGCCCACACCCACTGTGAGTGACTGCTGCACAGGGACTGAGTGTTCTCTGGGCAACAAAGGGATTTGACCTTTCATTCTGTTCCTCCATCCAGGGCTTGTAGTTTGAGACACAGAGAGATTGGCTGCTTCTCTCTGATTTGTTCTCCCTGGGGCATAACGAAGGGAAGCAAAGAGCCCCTTGTGAATCGGGAGTTTTCCAGAAATAACAGTGGAGATCACAGAGTAGGTGCAAAGGGGTTTCTGGCAAGCTCAAATTGGATAACAATTTAAGGCTGCTGGTTGACATGTTGCGCAGAGAAGCAATGAACCAGACCTGGGAGAGGGACAGGGACTGTGGAAAGGACAGCTCTCCTCTATTCACTGCCAAGAAGCAGACACAGCTCTACACGGGAAGGCATAGCACAAAGGAAGCCACAGGTCCGAGCAGACCATCACACAACTGGCCTAGACTTGACAGTGGGTTGAAGGAAGATGCTTCTGGTTATATAATGCGATGACTTCTGTGAACTCATGTTTTTGTCACCAAGCACCAAGTTTGATAATTAGCCTTTACACACCAGAGAAAATATGGCTAATATGACAGTCTCTGATGTGTGCTTTTCCAAAGACCAGCCTTGTGAATCAAACTGCTAGCAGATTTTATCTACCACAAATTTGACTTAAAAATTATTTCAGGTGAATTCATACTTTAAAAAAATTCAAGAGCTCATTAAGACCAATACAAATATTTACCAAATACTTGTGGTTATATTGGTTCAATAGAACAATCCTCCCTACACAGTGCTACCACAATCAAAACATCATCTAAGTAAATTCTGTCATTATGATCAACAAACCAAATACTATAAATGTCAGTAATGTAGAATGCCACATAGGATCCACTGGGATGGTAGTGAGCAGAGGTTCTCTAAAACATAATGTCAGATAGACCTCTATCTGTAAATATAGGCTAACAAGCAGCCCACAAATCTTAGTGGTTTAAAACAATGAGGTTGGTTTCTTAGTCATGCTACATACCTATCATGGGTTGGCTGGCACTCGGCTTTCCAATATTCTATCTCAAGATTCAGGCTGACAGAGAAGCTACCACTTGCACTAGTTCGTAAAATGGCTTACATTCTACTAGCCAGAGCACGTGTCACATCCAACTTCACTGGCCATATCCAACTTCAAGGAGGTAGGGAAGCTATAGCCACCCATGTTTGTGAATAAAGTTTTATTAGAACACAGCCACACCCATTTGTTTACATATGTCTATGGCTACTTTTGCCACAGTTAAGTAGCTATGACAGAAACTGTATGTGGTCCATAGCCTAAAATAGTTACTATCTGGTCCTTTAAGAACAAAGTTGTGGATCTTTGGCCTACTGTAGTAGTTAGCTTTCGCTAGGTTATGTTATAGTAACAAACAACCTCCCAGTCACAGGGGTTTACCAAAACAAAGATTTATCTGTTATTCACATTACATGTCAGTTATGGGCAGGCTGTGGCTCTGATTTGGGTCTTCCTCACAGGCTGGTAGAGTACCCCCTATTACAATATGCCATTTTCATGACAGAGATAAAACAGCATGGCTTAATGCCAAGATGGCTCTTAAAGCTTCGGCACGGATGTGCATAGTTTTATCAGTTTGGCGCACATTTTATTGGCCAAAGAAAGTCACATGGCACAGCCTGATATCACTGGATGGAGAAGTGTACTCCTCACCACAAGGAGGCACTGTCAGTTACCTGACTACTTACAGGGGTATGTGATACTCCTACAAAGAAGGAACAATAATTAGGAGTAATAACACAATTGACCATCCCTACATGTGGGAGTCTGGGGAGAAAGCAGCAATGGCTGCCACAAGACAGTAAGAAGTCACCCCGGTGCTCTGTAGTCAGCTCAGTACTGTGAAAAAAACCCAGGACCAAGAGTTAATGAGCTGTTCATCTAGAACTAGTCATTGTCTTTCTCTGAACCTGAGAGTTCTCCTCTGTAAAAGGAGGTGATCAGAGGACATCGGTGTTTTTAAACCTTTCTGTGTCAATGCATTTTGAGGATCAACCCCACATGTGCCCCCTCCCCCCACCCCGCATGACTATTGCTCTACTTTATAGACTGAGAAATGATTTTAGCTAAAACCATCATAGTCATCAATCGCAAACCATTGCTTACTATACCTAAAGGTAACATTGAGACAACTGTGAATGACAGTACTTCTCCCCTGGGATGGCCAATTACCACTTGAGCAGATATGTACAGGCTAACAGGGAGATGAGAGCAAACATGCTGGCTTTAAAGGCAATTATTCTAGAATTACAGACACCTAAATTTATACCACAGATAGATACAATGGGATAGGTACTCAATTCACTAGATGACCATCTGTGGGTCTCTGTGGCTTGGGGCTATCTTATTCAATTCCCAGGATTTAGTACATAGTTGTACTCATTAAATAATTTTGAACTAATTGATGAAGAGAATCATGTGTTCCATATGCTTTTCTAATAATTTTTATCCTTTCTGTCACTCAAGCCCATGCATACATTTGAAAAAGAATGTCTGACATATGTGTGAGTGAATCATATTACATGTTTATTTTACAGATAATGCTTGATGTTTATACAGATTTGCATTTCTTGCAACACTTCCTTAGCCCTCCAAGGATCTCTGTCCCATGAGTTGGCATCACTGGAAGAAGCACAGGTAATTCATCCTGTAGTGTAAAAACTAGCCTAACACATTCCTTCTAGTTTTTTTGTTTGTTTGTTTTTTTAAAAGATTTTATTTATTTATTTATTAGAGAGTGAGCAAGAGAGAAACAGTGTGAAAGGGGAGAGGGTCAGAGGGAGAAGCAGGCTCCCCGCTGAGCCGGGAGCCCGATGTGGGGCTCGATCCCAGGACTCCAGGATCATGATCTGAGCCAAATGCAGTCGCTTAACCAACTGAGCAACCCAGGCGCCCCGCCTTCTAGTTTAATTCAGAGTCTTCATCCCAATGACATTGCTTATCCAGGGAATAAACTACAATTGAGTAACTGAGCAAGAAGTTGCAAGGATGATGAAACAGAAGGAAACACAGGTATTTTTTGGCAGTTGCTTACCCCCTGCCCTTGACCTAACATGTTAACCCCACCCTTCTGTGCTCCATAAATCCAAAAGGCCATCAAAAACACAAACTCCAAAGGATCCTTCATTCCATTCATGTTGCAGCGTGAATATAAATGTGACAGGTCAGCCCCTCAGCAGGTTTCATTAGGAGCTAAGTTTTATCAGGATAAAATTTCCAAGTTAGAGCTGAAAACCTGGCTTAGGAGGGAAAGAAAGAGAGTTGATCAGCATGATGGGTAGAAGGTGAAAGAAGGGCCTCGAAAGTTCAGGAAGACACAGTTGAGCACAGCTGGCCTAAGACAGCAATTCTCAAAAGTTCTGGTCTTCATATTCTTACTGAGGACCCCAAAGAGCTTTTGTTTATGTGGGTTACATTTAGTCCTACTTGCTAGATTTAATTCAAAGAATTAAAAGAATACACTTAAAAGTATACTAAAAAGTTAACAACAAACCATTATATGTTAACAAACAGAATATCTTCATGAATAATATTTCCCCAAAAAATTTAGTGAGAAGACTGGCACTCTTTTATATTCTTTGCAAATCTCTTTACTATCTGCCTAATGGACCACACTAGATTTTCATATCTGCTTCCATGCTGAATCTATTAAGCTATTGCATGTCATGTAGCATCTGGAAAACTCCAGCATGTACTTATGAGCAGGGAATGAAAGAGGCAAATGATGTCCAGGTGATGTTCTGAAAAGCATTTGACCTCATGGATCCTCTGAAAAGGTCACTGGGACTCCTGGGGATCCCTGGATCATACTTTGAGAACTGCTGGCCCAAGACAGGGGATGCAAATAAGATGGTTTTCATTGACCTCGCTGAGAGTCTGCTAGCATCTCTTCAATCAGTTCCTCTTCAGTGCTGTAAAAGTATCTACTTGGGGGGTAGAGCCCAAAATTAACTCCTGCTATTGATTCCCCTTTCTCGCTGCATGTGCCTTTAGAATGAATGTCTGAAGCAAGCTCTGTTTCTTTGAAGATAAGCAGTTGCATTTGGTCACCCGGATCAAAGTTTCAGAAAAAGATGACAGACAATGATCATATAAAGTTGTAAGAGCTCTTACAATGACATTCTCAAGGGTGGAAAAGTTATTCTGGAAGGATCTATTGGGGCGATAGAGCACATATCTCCATCAATCAGATACTTGTGGTAAGTGTGCTTGGGGGACGCAAAAGAGTAGACCTGAGGCATAACCCAGACTGTCAGGCAGCTCACATTCTATTTCCGAAAAGAATATATTAGAAAGAAATCTAAGCTAGCCTACAGCTACATGCGACATCTTGTGGGATACTATAACATGTTAAAGGAATTCAGAGAAGAAAGAAAGGAGGTGGACTAATCAGGACAAGTCTATACATTAGTAAAGTACTTCTAGGTGTTTACAGAGCACGGGAATGGGGAAGCAAAGAGTGGGGAGAGCATGGGGTAGGGCTGTACCTAGAGCTGGTCATTAAAGACCTCCCTCATCTGTACAACAAAATTGTCTTCAGAAATGATCTTAAAGTTAAACAAATAATAATAAAGGTCAGAAAAGAAAATATAAAAAATTGTCTTCTGTTAAATTTTGTGTATATGTAATTAGGCCAGTAATTAATGACTGTTAATACAAAAAAGAGGGGGAAAGTAATGGATTAATAATTTTTAATTACAATAAAGTATTTTTAAAAGTCACATAAAAGAAGCACTTCTAAAGAGTCAACTCCATAAGGTTCAGAGAAAGGTTTATATATAACATTGAAGTCAGGCAAGCCTTGCTTTTTTATCCTTAGAATTCTTGTGCTGTCATTGGTTATTTTGAGTCTACTTTTAAATTCAGGAATATGTAGTATCCCAGGGCTTAGAGACACAAACTGTGCTGGAAGCAACCTCAAATAATTCCAGTCCTTATGAATTTATACTTTGTATTAGGGTTCTCCAGAGAAATTGGAGATATGATAGATGGATGGATGGATGGATGATAGATAGATAGATAGATAGATAGATAGATAGATAGATAGATAGATAGATAGATAATGAGGAATTACAAAGGCTAAGAATCCCATGATCTGCCATCTATAAGCTGGAGACCCAGAAAAACAAGAGGTGTAATTCAGTCCAAGTCTGAAGGCCTGAGAAATAGGAGAGCCAGTGATGTTAAATGCCAGTTTGAGGGCAGGGGATGAGATGAGATGTCCCAGCTAGGACATCAAGGCAGGAAAAAAGAGTGAATTCCTTCTTCTTCTGCCTCTTTTTCTATTCAGGCCCTGAAAGGATTGGATGATGCCTACCCACATTTTTGGAAGGGCAAACTCCTTTACTGAGTCTACTGATTCAAATGCTGATCTCATCTGGAAACACACACAGGCATACCCAGAAATAATATTTATTTTATTTTTTTCAGAAATAATGTTTAAACTGGGCACCCCATGGCCAGTCAAGGTGATAATAAAATTAACCATCATACATTTGATTGTGTGTAACTGAGTCCATGTGTGTAGGAAGTCAAAATGTGTATCTGAGAGTTCTCCAAATTAACTTCCAAGTAGAATACAATATTTCTTAAAGAATAAGTCATAAAGATGCTACTTGATTATTTTTTTTTCTTTTAACTTTTTATTTAAATTCCAGTTAGTTAGCATACAGTGATACATTACTATTATTAAGACCAAAAAATCATTGTACCAATTGTTTAGAGCTTAGACCAACAAAAGAATTTTCTGGGGAGGACTACTCTATCACTGATAATTTAGAATTGCTAGAACCTAGTAATAATAAAAAGCAGATCTACTTTTAGTCCACTTTATTATTGTTTTAGCATTTTCCACAGACAACGCATCCCTTATTGCCTGCACCTGGGGCTGATGGCACTCACGGCCTCACCTTGGTTCACCTTGGACACAGGAGGGCAGTGTATCAGTGTGGGATGCAGGGATGAGGGGAGCTTGCTTCAGGCCCCACACTAACTCTCTCTCCATCTGAAAGAGGACCTCATCTACCTCCATTTTGACCTCAGTCTGTACTTTCATACTGATTAAGTTCTTCCCAGCTTACGTTTTTAACTCAGGCAAAAGATCTGGTGGGCAAAGCATCCTATGATGGGAATCAAAACCACTCCCTCAAGCAATAAGGACTGTCCTGATACCAGCAGGATCCTGTATAACTGACCCCAAGACAATGACCGACCTGACCTTTCCTGCCCATCTGCATGTACCCATCACCCTTTGTCCCATTTTCCTTATATAAATCCAGAAGTATTTTCAGCACTTTAGGGACGTTAGTCCACTGTCTTCCCAGTGTTGACCTCACTGAAAAAAATCCCTGTCTTATTTCACCACCACTCATCTCTCTGCCTTTGGATTTTGTCAAGGGTGAGTGGCCAAGCCTGGTGTATTTGGGACCTCAGAGCCAGGTGCTCATTTTTTTTCCCTTCAGAAGGAGCCAGTGGCTGATGGAAGGAGTTTGACTGTTCTTGGAGCAAGTGGAGGTCCAAGGGATAACACTATGAGATCATGTAGAGCCAGTCCGCTTCTCCTTGAGAGAAAGGGAAAAGTATAAGCACAAGCTAAGGAATAGATAGGATCACAAAGCGGTGGGAGCTATTATCCCCCTGGTAGCAGTTTTCTCAGTGAAGTAGTAAGTGTGGGTTGTTTGCTTAGAGAGAAGGAGGTAGGATTGACACTTGAGGAAAGTAATGAAAGTCTGAAAAAGAAAATCTCCAAAATTAAAAAAAAAATAGACAAATAGTAAACAAAAGCATGGAGTGGGGACTGAGAATTCTCCTGGAGGTCTTACTGATAACCTTCCCTGCCCCATGTTCTAGCTCTGCTATGCTCCCTGGGCTGTGGCTCTTAAGTCATCAATATCTCTTAGGGAATACACAGGGTCTTCAGAGTCTCAGGTTGGCTCCGTATGTTTAGCTGCTCCTAGGGTATACTGCAGGGATTTTTCCAACTTGCTAAATATATCTGCTATTTCTATCTTCTATATATAATTAGAGTCACGGATTCAGGCCAACAGAAATATTGAGGAATAAAATTCAAAGTAAAGCTCTAACAAACCTTTGGAGAGCAACATTTCTAGTCCCTGAGCTCCCAGGCTGTTACTTCTCTAACAGAGTGAATTGCATTCCCTTTATAGCTTCCTCATAGCTCTAGAAACTTAAAAGTCTCTTTGTCCCAGACTGAAGAGCTGAATCAGTCACACCAGATGCCAGGGTTATGAAGGTAGAGGAAAAATCGTACATTTCCTAGAGGAAATGTTTAAATGCCCCCTTCCCAGATAAAATCAAAGGAAGCAAGGTGGTTCATTGCAAACAACCCATCTAACTTTCACATTAAATCTAAAAGAAGGGGAAGGGGCCTATCTGGTTGGAATGGAAACATTCTCTTACTCATGTGATTTATGCCTTGTAGGATGTGCCAAAGGATCTGGGAAGAATTGGAAGGCAATGAACATACATGACAAGTATGCAATGGAGAGCCCAAAATGAATCGCATCGTCGTGTATAATGAGCCTTTGTTTTGAGGTATATAACCTATTTTGTTACTTGTCATGCCTTTCAGTTGTGTCTCTCACACTGCATTATCCACAAAGCTGCTCGGGGAAATTCAAATCAAGGGTGGCAGCAAAAGTCAAGATTCAAGGAACTGAGATTTGCTTGAATAATATCTGTAGAACAAACTATTTCCTAGGGGAGCAGCAACACAAGGAGAAATTAATCTAATTTTCCAACTCTGATATTTGTGACTATCCCAAGAGTATAGCTCAGAAGTTTTAAACATATCTGTATGACATGACTATAACCTAAAATAATGAATTCCAGGTAATACTATATCAAAGGGTATGTTAAAAATTCTTTGAAAGCCACGACTACTATCTCTTCCCCTCCCCCAACACACTAGAGTCAATTCCTGCCAATTTTCTTCTAAAAGAAATTGTCAGTTCCAAGCAAATATCTTCATATCTGTGATAAAAATTATCCTTGGAACTTCTTTCTTTTCTTCTTTTAGTCTCCTGTATCATCCCTCACTGGCAATTTTTACCAGTTAAAAATGGCGGAAAACACCATTACTACTAATCCTCAGCATAATTCACGATGGAAAATGTATTTATCATGCAGCACATTTATTTATGATATTAAAAAAAATGGAATGTAAGGATTCACTCAGACCCCCAGTGTTGGTATAAAGATTATTTTGAAGTGAAAACTTTTGAGCTACAGAAGATACAGAAAGAAATCTTATCTGAATTTACCTTTATCGGACTAAAGCAGAGCCTCCCAAACATATAACTGCCATTGACCGCCCTCCAAGGTTTGCTGCAAATTCAACTCTCATGGAAACTGACTACCCACCGCCATTAGCATCAAAACACCAATAGAATTTTCCATATTTTCTCACTGAAGCCCTATACCCGCCACCCCCACTCCCCTGCGCTTTGTTAAATTGATATATACAACTTTACCTCTGACTATAATAACTAATTACTGAGCAGTTCTCACAGGCTTGTGGAAATAACCTTTGTATTTTCTCGTCAATCTATGTGTTGCTAATTTGCAGGATGCCAACCATTGGCTCCAGTTTGAAAAAGAAAAGATTTTCTTTTTTCCCAATAAAAACAACATGAGCCTTTGAAAAGAAATAGGTCATTATTTGATATTCCAGCATTATTTCCTTCATCAAGTTTCTACAATCAAAAATTATTAAATGAGCAAGTGAATATTATTATTAGCTTTTTAGATACAGTAAGTGGTACGGCCACAGTGGGCCAGGCACTCTGAGATGCTTCTAGTGGACTTGAAATTGGTGTAGTTCCTTGGAAAGCAATTTTTAAATATGTATCATTAGGGGCACCTGGGTGGCTCAGCTGGTTAGGCATCTACCTTTTGCTCAGGTCATGATGGTGGAGTCGCTGGACTGAGCCCTGCATCGGGCTCCCTGCTCAGTGGGGAGTCTGCTTCCTCATGCTCTCTCTCTCACTCACTCACTCACTCACTCTCTGTCTCTCAAATAAATAAATAAAAGCTTTAAAATAAATAAATAAATACGTATCATTAATTCTCATACCTTTAGGAAAAAATTTCATTTCTAGGCATCTAAGGAGATAATTGGAGATGCTCTCAAATATCTATTTAAAGGGCTGCTCAATATAATATATATTTATTGTCATAAGAACAAAAATTACAAACAACTTAAATGCCTAGTAACAAAGAACAGTTAAATAAAAGGGGGGTAAGATAAAGTCATAAAGCTGTGTGATCTAAATTATGCTTTATGTATATGCTTAGAGAGGTATCTTAGAAGGAAATACATCAAAATGCCGATAGTTATTTTCTAAAATCTGGAGAACTATGGGTGATTTTTTTCTTGATATAAGAGCAAAAAAACAAAAACCCAAACCAAGCTGTAGGTAAAAGAACCAATGTGTACCATGATTACCTAGGAGCCTGGTTAACAAACATCATCTGGAGAGCTGGGTCAAGGGATAGGGAAGGATTTAAAACTTTCAAAAATAAAAACAAGAAAGCACACAGTACTGTTAACTAAAGTTAACTAAAGATGTTTCCATCTGCATTTGTCCAACCTGATTTGAGTTCCTACAGTACACAAAATCCCATGCCAGACCTTTTCTTTTCCTTCCCTTATAAAAGCATGATTTTAATTGTTGGAATTAGCTATGAGTTCTCATCGAATGGGTGAACACTGAAATACTAAACCACACGGTTAAGTGTTGTAAAATTTCTGTTACAAACCACAAAGATAACATTCACAACACAACTCTCAAGCCATCCCACAATCTCTCAAATGTAGAAAGTTCTGGAAATAAAATCCCCAAACTCTTAGTATCTTGATAAGGAAACTGTCATATTTATTTTTAATTTTAACATACACCTTAAAAAATATCCCCTGAGGAGACACCTTCCACTATAAATTGATAGTGACATAAATAATAGCAATAGCAGAGCCAGGAACCTAATAATGAGGCTGTAAACTTAATTAACAGCAATAATTACCAAACATGGGTACTGTAACAGCCTGAAGAGTGACTTGAAAGCATTACATTGTTGCTTGGTTTCTGTGCCATTTGCCTTGAGGGAAACAGTAAATCTAATTTCAGTAAATCCTTAACTCACACGGGTTTGCCATCAATGAGGGTAGGAGGGGATGAGTGAGAGAGCATGGGGGCTGGAGCTCTAAAATCACAATAAGTCTAGAGGCAGAAACTCATGCTAATATAAAGGATTCCCTCTGTTTAAAAAGAGACAACAGGCCCCAAATGGAGTCGCCTGTGCTAAGCCATGTCACCAAACCTGAGACTTAATACCTAACCTAATGGCAGTTTCAGCCTCTTCCAGGGATGTAATCAGCTAGTCTGAAATTACCTGGTCAGCACTAGTGAGCTTATTTGCCTGGTAGACCCCTGCCTTCCCCTTGCCTGAGCAACCCACTTTTTGCTAATAACTTCCTTGTCCTGCTGCCTTCTGTCTACAAAAGTCTTCCGTTTTGTACAGCTCCTTTCTAACTGCTAGACAGGATGCTGCCCAATTCATGTATCATTGAAAAAAGCCAAGAAGATTTTTTTAAATTTACACAACTGAATATTATTTTTCAACACCTCAAATGGAAAAAAATCAAGATCCTATAGAAATGCCAGTATTAGAGGGACACTCCAGTGGGGTTGGAGGAGAGGGAGGTTGAGGGCTGGGGGGTATGCATGGACTCTCGTTTCTCCCAGCATGATCTGTATTTTGCATAGAAATGCATTAACATCAGTGTTGAGCTTTGTGTATGTGGATTCATGTTTAAGCCACCCCTGAGAGTTATTAGTTAACATGTGAAGCATCCTAAGTAGAAATATAGAGACAGTGGTGTTAGCAAGGGTTGGAAAGATCCCAGCTGGAGTTCATGCTCCTTGAGGTAGCTTTCACAAAAGCTTCAAACACCCCTCTGAATCTGCACCAGACAGCTCATTGATTGGCATAAAGGGATATTAGAAATCATTTTCCAGTGATGAAAGGAGAGATGTGAGTGATGTGTAAAGGGGCTAGAAACTTCAAGTTTACATGAAGGGGGTGTCAAGCCTGGCTACCCTCACAACCTCCCACTTTCAGAGGAGGGCAGACTAGAACTACATCTGATCCTCTGTCCTGAATAGGGAGCCACCTGACCCTGTAGTCAGATCACTGCCCGATGAGAGAGGTGCTCACAGGGGTGCCTAAAAGGACCGATGGAAGAATCCTTGAGGTTACAGAACAGGTTGTATGAGTGCTTTTGAATCTGCTTGCTAATAAATATTTGTGTGTTTTGTCGAATCAGGTCTGAGGCTGGTTTTCATTGTCACAGACCGGCCGGTAGAGAGATGGTAGAGAATTTGTGGCTGAATTCTCTCATTGGAGGTAACTGACAGCCCCTGACATGAGCTATCAGATTGGCTTAGGCCACTTCTCCACACACCCCCTCCACAGCATTCCCCCCTGCCCCCCTACACAGTGAAGGCCTAGCAGTGGGTAAACAAGATGATGGAGAAGAGAAGAAAAGTCCATAAATTCTGGTGAGCTGGAGCGTAAGTGACAATAGCCATTAGTTTTCTGTTTTGCCAAAGTATAAGCCAGAAACTATTGAAGGCCACAACCATGGTGCAGCAAATACTTTGGAAAAGGAAGGGTAGGATGTGAGGCGGGACACCTCCAGCTTGGTACCATGATAGTCGTCAAAAGGGCACTGGATTAGGAGTCAGGAAATCTTGGTTCTAGGTTTCTATGACAGTTAGCAAGTATCTTAATTTCTCAGCTGCCTCTTTGTGGACCTCCTTTGCCTCTTTACCAGGTAGTTATGAAGCTTATACGAGAACAGATGAGGAAGAAAGTTTCGGCTACACTGTAAAACCCAATACGTCACGTAAGTTTTGTGCCAGGTCAATAGTGTTCATTAACTATCAACTGTGCATAGACCCTGTGTCAGGTTAACATAGTCCAGGGTTTCAAAAGTAAACAAAAAGCCTATACCTACAAAAACACTTGGATAAGAATGTTCATAGCAACCTTATTCATAATAGCCCCCCAACTAGAAACAGCCTAGGGGAACTTCAACCGGGAAATGGATAAACCAATTGTGGCATATCCATGCAAAGGAATACCAGTCAGTACTCAAAAAGGCACTGATGACTGACACATTGAAAAAAAAAAAGATGAATCTCAAACATATGCTGAATGAAAAGCTCATGCAAAAGAGTATATACTGTATCTATTTACTGCAAACAGTATATATACCATAGGATTCTAGAACTGTATGAAGTGCTAGAAGAAGCTAACCTAATCTAGACGAGAAAAATCAAAACAGTGGTTACCTCTGTGCAATTGGCATTACATAGGTATATGCACTTGTCCAAACTCATTGAATAGAAAATTTAAACTTTGTGTATGTCGCCAAATGAGTTTTATAAATTTGTAAAATAAAATTTAAAAAAAATTTATCTTGAAAAACCCAAATGCAGTATTGTATTTAGTATTTAGTGGTATTTATTATTTAGTGGTAAAGTGTACTGATTTTGGCAACTTGCTTTTAAAAGCATCAAAAATGGGGGCACCTGGGTGGCTTAGTTGGTGAAGCATCCGACTCTTGGCTTCAGCTCAGGTCATGATCTCAGGGTCATGAGATTGAGCCCCGGGTTGGGCTCTGTGCTCAGTGCGGAGTCTGCTTGAGATTCTTTCCCCCTCCCTCACCTACTCCATCTGCTCTTCCCCCTGCTTGCACTCTCTCTCTAAAAATAAATAAATAACTTCTTTTTTTAAAAAAGCATCAAAAATAAGATGGAGAGAGGGATAGATATATAGACAGTCATAAAGTAAATATAGAAAAATGTTATTGTAAGATATAGGTGGCAGGTACGTGGGTACTCCCTGTATAATTCCTTCAGATTTTCTATTTGTTTGAAAATTATACTAATAAAATGTTGGAAAGACCCCTGACCACTCCCCCCTCCCTTTCATTTTGCCATGTAATTTTAAGATATTAAGAAAATGAAAGTGTGGGATAAACACAGTTGCTGTGAGAACATTTTTCAATGCATCATGTAAATTGCATTGTCTATAAATCTTGCTTGCTTTCTTTAATTATTGAAGAAGGTACAGAACTCTCTCGCAGTAAGTAGCTCCATTTGATTTGGAACAAGATATTTTTTTTAATGGCCTTTCAGAAGACTCAGAGAAAATAACTCCACTTTCTAATATAATAAATATAGGACAATTTCTAGAATTTATGTATCTCCGTACCAAAGGTGCATCTGATATGCAATATTGGACACATAAATTAAAATTTGTTGGTTATTCACAGATTAAAATATGCAGCATAGTATGTATGTCAATCAACCATCTATTAACAACGAGCAAATTAGCAGACTATAATGGGGCCATATAATCACATTTGGGGTTTGGGGTTGCAAAAAGGCAACTCTGAGCCAATTCATTTTGTCTTAGATATTAATGTCTGACATGCAGGGGGCTGCTACCAGGTAAATGGTGTCTCCTTTGGATTTGAAACTATAGATAAAAATACGTGAAATAAAATTGATAAAGGAAAAATTATAAATGATTCATCTGGATCCAGATACCATTTATAAAAATATTAAAAGCAGGACAAATTGCTTCCTTCTTTTTTTAAATTATTATTATGTTCAGTTTGCCTACATACATCATTAGTTTTTGATGTAGTGTTCAATGATTCATTAGTTGCCTATGTAGTGCTCATCAAAACACATGCCCTCCTTAATACCCATCAAGGTTATTTCAATTATGCGGAGAAAGGCCTTCAACATTCTTATGTCACTATGTCACCAGCTCTGGTTCCCACTAGGCCAGGCTGGTTCTTTAAGAAGAGGGAGGGACACAAGTCCCCCCAGAACATGCCCTGAATCTTCACTGATTTTCATTTGGGCTCAGATACTGTCAGATTTCTCTTCCTTCATTTGCCTCACCAAACTGAGTCTGGGGTGTGGTACAGCGTCTTTTAGAGCCAGACAGACCTAGTGTCTGATCATCCATCCATCTGACGTGTATATATTCTGCCTGCCTGCACCCGCAATATGCCACGTACTGAGTCAGGGACTGCGGATATGGTAGTGAATAAAATAAAGACCCTGCTCTCCCAACACTGACACCCTAATGAGAGAAGTCAACAATAAACAAACACCTAAGTGAATACTATGTTGGATGGCAATGAGAGCTAGGAAAAAAAACAAAACAAAAAACAGCAGTGTAACCTTATCTACTTAACTGTAAAATGGGGACAGTAATATCCTCTCTCCGTGGGAGATGGGGTTGACAATACAGTGCCTCCCCACTTTTCCCACCTCTTCTTACCCGTCTCCCCAAATTTGGAAATGAAATGATAAGATTTCCCTGAAGAACTTACAGCCATAAGACAGCAATAATGGATTGAAACAGTGATATGCAAAAACACTAGAAAGAGGAAACTTATCTCAAAGGAAGACTACAACTTCACTGAAGGCCTAGCATTAAAACGTTTAAAGAAAGAACATATCAGCCCAATCAGGTGACAGTCACTGCAAGCAGAGACTGAGAGAGGTTGGGACTGATGATGTTTCCCTCTCTGTGGCATCCAGTCTCACAGAAGGCAGGGTGATTGGAGCCTAGACTCTCACAAACCTGAGACCCAGCCAGTAAGATCCGCTACAGCATCCAGCCTGCTCTGCTTCAATGCATAAGTAACCTGATGATCCTAAATTATGAACGTGCCCTCAAGAGAGTGCCCTGATCAAACACACATATCTGGTTCACAGGATAATAACTGCAAAATAACTGGCTGGCATTCCTGTTTTTATACATCAGTCCCTTATGAGTCAGGATAGTGTATGTCTCCTAAGCACCCATTCATCCTGGTTATACAAATCAGAATTTGAACCTACACAGCTGAGATCCAGACCTTGGACAATGGTTACCCCTCTGAGATCCAGTCATTGTATGGGGTCTTGTCAGGGGCCAGCCTGTCTTAACTGCTTGCCTTCCTTAAAGTGGAAGGACTGGAAAAATTAAAGGCAATGTGTGCTAGGTGCTTATCAGAATATGGAGCATCGCAGGTACTCATATTAAGACATAAGCCATATAGTGGTATAAGGATTCAGCCCACCCCTTGGATATATATGCTTTTAGCTTCTGGTCTGTCTCATGCAAGCCTTCTACCCTGTCCCTTTAGCTAACTGTGAAACCACAGAGGTAAGCATCATGCTGGTCCTCCACTCCCGCTGAAGGTTCGCATATAACTAGCTCTGCCAAACACGCACTGGAAAAAAGACAACTTACTGAAAATGGTATTATAAGCATTGTGCTAATTGCAAGTGCACAAGAATCAACCTGGATCCTTTAATATGGATTTAGATTTAAGTGATGTGTCACACGCAGAAGTTGTGAAAGTTGCTGATCTCAATTCAGTTTTAATAGTTTCCACATTTACAAACAGGTTTTAAAGGCCTACAAGCCCTGCACTCCATAAACAATGCACCCACCTGTGGAATGACTGTACTCTATCCCACTGGAAGAAAATAGCAAGGTGGCACTTGAGAGCCAGAGAATCTCATATGCTCAAGGTCAAATGGAAAATACAAGTTATCCAGTTAAGCCCCCAAGAAATGCTGGAGTCCCCATTCCCTACATTTCTTCCAAGTAGCTGTCCGTGGGATTGCTTAGACATTGTCAATGAGGGAACCTCACCCCTCTACAAAACGAGGGCAAAGACGCCCACATTGAAAATGGGGAGGTCTGGCCCCTGAAGTGTGACAGTCTGAAGAATTTGACTTCTGTGGATGGAGATCTCTTCAAGACGATCTCTCTCTGCCAGTTCTACCTGGTTTGGAGTCAAACCTTCACACCCTTCCAGGCTACAGCCCATTCGAGAGTTAAGCATCCTGGAGCTTCCCAGTTCTTCCTCACACCAGCCACTCGCACCTCGTGGACATCCTATGCTCTGTTCAGTGCCCCAGGAAGTGTTTGGTTTTGGGCTTGCCAGGACCTCTAAGTTCACTTACCACTGTCTGGTCTCCTCAGCTCGAGTTCCAGCACTTGTGCCCTCCAGGCCTCTCAGTACTTCCTCCCCATTTGGTTCTTTCCTCCTCTTCTGACCTCCCTTGGACACGATTAATCCCACTGTGCCTGCTCAGACTCTTGGTTCATGGTCAGTCAAGTCCCTGGCATTCTTGCCCCTTTCACAGGATAGTCCCTCCACCTTTGGGCCTCAGCCCAGACTTGCCTCTTCCCTGTGGACACGACTTCCATGTCAGACCTGCCAGGTGGAAGCTGCCCATTTTCTCGCATTCCAGGTGATGTAGGGGCAGAGGCAAGAGAGTTATCTTAGTTCTTACTCTACTACTTCCTGACCAACAGTCTTCTAGTCTATTTAGATAGAAACCTGAATGGAGAAAGGAAGAGAATGTTCCTTTCCCAGGAAAAGATAGCAGTGAGTGCAAAGGACCTGAGGCAGGAGACTGACATCAATCTAAAACCTTTTTATGCCCTTTTACAGCTGTCCCCTACCACCTTCTTTGTCATATCCCCTCACTCACGAAGGACTTCAAAGCCTAGATCACTGTCCATCTTTCTATCCCCAGCCCTACCTATCCTGCCCCATCTTGAACAAGTTCTATGTCAATGTAGAAGATGCCTTCAGAAATGCTGCTCTAAGGTCCTGGAGCACCTTGATTTTTGCCAACAGGCCACTCTGGTAATGCATTCCTATGGACATATCCTGGCCTTGTTAATGCCTAGTGAAGCTTTAAAATCACAAATTCTTGCCTAGATTATGGGAAGATCTTCCTAACTGATCTTCTTTTTCTACACTTGTCTTCCTTTGTGCATTCCTCACACAGCCTCCAAAATGACCCTTATGAGAGGTAACTCAGATCCTGTCACTACTCTGCTCAAAACTCTCCATTGGATTGCTGAGAATAAACTCCAGAGAATTTACTATGACTGACCAGACCCAACCTCATCTGGCCTCTTGCCACCAACCTGAGTTCACCTCCCACCTCTCTCCTCCTCACAGGGAGGAACAGGCTCCTGCCTCAGGTCCTTTGCACATACCACTTTCTTTCCCTGGAACACTCTCTCCCTTCATTCTTTCAGGTTCCTATGTAAATGTCACTTTATCAGGAAGGTTTTTCTTGTGACTCTATCATCTTGCCCCAGCCCACCTGGCCCCATCATCTCTATTGCTTAACTCAACTTTACTTTTCTTCCCAGCACTTTTACCATGGGATCAATTGCTTCTTGGTTTGTTGAAGTTATTTGTTTGTTAGCTGATGCCTCCTGCCACCAATAGAACATAAGCCGCATGAGGGCAGAGACTTCTGTTCTGTCCACTGCTCTATCAACAGCACCTCAAACAGTGCCTGGCTCATAAGTGGTACTCATTCAATAATTGTTGGTGGAGTAAATAAACTCCAATATACCACACCTACCTCATACTCTTACTTCCACTAAACCTACTCTTTGACTTCATGGGTAGTGTCCATTCCTTGGCAGTTAAATGAAACCACAATGATAACAAGTGAAAATCAGCGTGGTGCTTAGTTCAGTGCCCAACACAAGTCTTCTTCATGCATTATTTATTTTAACCTACGTGGTTGATATTCTCATTACTTCCACTGTACAGTTTGGGAACTAGCTTCTCAGTCCAGCCTCCACATGAGGGACAACACTTACCCATTCTTTTTTTTTTAAAAGATTTATTTATTTATTTGAGAGAGGGTGCACACGCAAGAGAGTGAGGGGGGCGGAGGGAGAGGAAGAGAGAGTCTTTAAGCAGATTCCGCTCTGAGCACAGAGCCTGATGTGGGGCTCGATCCCACTACCCTGAGATCAGGGTCTGAACCACAACCAAGAGTCCAATACTCAACCAACTACACCACCCAGGTGCCCCTACATTTACCCATTCTTTAGCAACAACTTCCTACCGTCTCCCCTCAGCCTCCAGTGTCCCCACCCTGAAAATCACCTCAATCTTTTACCAGTTTAACAGCTCATTTCTCTACTCCTACCTGCTCCATACTTAGCTCTGATGAACTGAAGAGGGGAGAAAAATGCAGATTGGTCCCTAGAATTTATGGTCTCTGTGTGACACATAATTTTACATGTCAGCTTGGTTAGGCCACAGGTACCTAGGTATGTAATTGAATACTAACCTAGCTGTGGCTGTAAAGGTATTGGGCAGATGTGATTAACATCTGTAATCAGTTGACTTTAAGTAAAGGAGGTTTTTATCAGTAATGTTCGTGAGCCTCATCCAATCAGCAGGAAGGCTTTAAAAGCAAAACTGAGGTTTCCCTGAGGAAGAAGAAATTCTGCCTCAAGATAGCATCTACTCCTGTCTGAGAGTTTTTCTTCTACAGGCCTGCCCTACAGATTTCAGAAGTGCCAATTTCCACAGCTGCATAAGCCAACTCGTTGAAATAAATCCGTATGTTTACACACACACACACACACACACACACACACACACACACACACCCTATTGGTTCTGTTTCTCTGGAGAACCCTGACTGATAGAGTTTCCAATCTTAGTTGGGCCTCCAATATCTCTTAGCAGTTCTTTTTATCATCCCTGTCACCTACGCCTTTCATTCCTCAAACCCTCAACTAGTTCTTCAAGCTCCCCACTCTGCCCTACTCTCTTTTAGCAGACCACTTTATTTTTTACTTCATGAAGACAGTGAAGGTCGGTAGGTCTGAACTTCAAATTCCAACCTCACACGTATAAAAGTCTCTCTGCTTGCAGTCACCCTTGCCTTTTTCTCTCAACACTGACCATAATTCCCAGAAGGGACATCCGCGGGTACTGTGTGACATTACTTCTCTCCTCACCACAGGAGGGGATGCCCAATCCTTGTGAAACTAAACTAGACATTAGTAGTTTTTTCCCAGCACAGCATTTTCCCTCCATTGGAAGAATCATCTCTCCCTTTCCATTTGGATCTGTCAAGGTTGCTACCTCAATCCCAGGACCATCAGATGAAAAGTAGCTCAGGTTGAGTCCTTCATAATATACTACATGCCCCTGAACAAGTGATCGGTCTATGAGATTGGCATAGGATATAAATTGGGCCAAACAGAGCCCTTCTCAGTAGGGTTTTATATTGAATGATGGAGGGGCAAGTCTTATTCCTCAGGCATCACTCTGAGCTATAAGGACATGAGTTTAGATCTACCAGTGGTCCTATAAACCATACCATGATGAGCATAAAGTCAACAGATGGGCAAAGGGGAGGAAGGAAAGAGAGTCTTGACCATTTTGTTTGAGTCTCAGAAATCTCTGAGGGGAGCTCTATCCCTAGACTTCCCAGTTCAGTGAGCCAATACACTTATGATTCTTAATTTAATCTGTGCATCTGTCACTTGCATACCAAAGCCTTGAATACTATAGGAACATATTTTCCAGAAATTTGGAACAAGAACCCTAAAAGACTCTACCAGTCATCCGGGGAGACCTGAGGCCAGAATCAATGACATGCCACATGTTTTAACAATATGGTAAAGAGCACTGCTGAGTCTGCAATCCCTACAAGCAGACACCAGAGGCTAGCTCTGTGGGACCACCAGCCTGAAGTAAACAACTCCAGCCCTGAGGGGGTCAGATGGACACCAGGCATCTACTAACCACCAGGGATGTGATTTTCCATATCAAAGTCAAGATCTGTTCTACCAGGGGAGAAAGGGAACAGGTGCTGGTACTTAGAGCCATTGGATTGGGATGGGGGCAATAGATCAGGGAATTAATTATTTAAAAATCAGCCTTTTGGGGTGTCTGGGTGGCTCAGTCATTTAGCGTCTCACTCTTGATTTCAGCTCAGGTCATGATCTCAGGGTCGTGGGATAGAGCCCCGAGTCATGCTCTGTGTTCAGTGTGGAGTCTGCTCGAGATTCTCTCTTTCCCTCTCCCTCTGCCCCTTCCCCCACTCACATGGGCATGTGTGTGTGCATACTCTCAAAATTAATAAAATCTTTAAAAAATTTTTAAAAATCAGCATTAAAGTATATGGATATTTTAACTCAAAATTGTTCATAAATCATAAAATTTTTATTTTTATTTATTTTTTTAAAGATTTATTTATTTGAGAGAGAGAGAGCAACCGATGAGATCAAGACCTGAGCTGAAATCAAAAGTCAGATGCCTAACGGACTGAGCCACCCAGGCGCCCCCAGATCATACAACTCTTAGAAGAGCTTGTTTTACTATAGTTATGCAAGATGTTACCACTGGGGAAAATCGGGTTAGGGGTATATGGATCTCTGCATTATTTTCTACCAATGTATCTACAATGATCTCACATAGAAGGGGACATTCAAACAAGAACTAATTGTAATAGAACAAAAGTGGAAAATGCAAGAAAACATCTTATATTTCTATCTTCATTTAATGGCACCAACAGCTATCATGTTAGCCTAGTTAGAATCTTCAGTCTATCTTGTCCTTTTACTCTCCCTATCCTCTGCTCTGTCCCTAATCTTGTCAATTCCACTTCTAACATCTCTCTGAACTCAGTCCTCCCTCTACTATTGCCATATTCACTGCCTTCCTTCAAGCTCATCTTCTACCACTCACGTTGTTGCAACAATGCATTTGTTGATCTCCCCCGCTCTGACCTCACCTCTATTTCCTCTAAATACCAGAATTATCTTTCCCAAATACAATCTTATCAGGTCACACCTCTGATTAAAATCCCCCAGCAGCTCCCTACTATCAAGATGACAAACACATTTACTAACATGCCAGCCTATCTTTGTATATTTATATTAATTCTTACCGATATTTGATGTGTTCTTTCCTCCTGGGAAAGATTATCCAGCAAGATTCAGTTCAAACGCCCCTCCACTGTTAAACCTTCCTGGCACCCTCGTGCAAAATTAGGTGTCCTCTTTAATCTCTGGACACTTATGTTTTTATGATTATTGGTACATGAATTGCTTTTCCCCCATCCCCAGTGAAGTACCTGGAACCACAGCAGGTGCTCATGAATAGTCTGTTGAATGGCTAGTGTTGGGAAGAAGCTCTCAAACCTTTAAGATCACCAACAACCAAAATACCAAGGGTTTGCTGAGCACCTTCACTTGTTCTTTTTTTTTTTTTTTCCATTCTAGTATTACACACTGGGGTAATTTTCTAATCTGCAAGCATCTATTTTTATTTTAAAAAATTAGAAATAAGATTCACTATTTGTAAATTTTCATTTATGTCAGTTTGGTTGAACATATGCATGCTAACATTAAGGCACATGCAACATCTTCATAGTTTAAGTCCCTTTACAAACACTACTGCAAGAATCAATTCCTTTTAAAAGAAATGCTGTTTATCTAGTGGGGAGCTGTAGATGGAGGGTGTGTATATATTTAGTTGGTCTGATTTATTGGGTGTCCTGTCCAGCAGTGCTTCTCAAACTTTTAAAGTGTATGAAAATTAACTGGGGAATCTTGCTAATAGGACGATTTTGATTCAGGAGGTGGGGTGAACTCATGGCTCTACTCATCTAACAGGCTCCCAGGGGATGCTGATACCATGGGCCCATGGACCGTGCTGTGAGCAGAGAGGCTCTACAGGGGCTTAAATGATAAAAGTGGCCCCCAAACATGATATCAAGCCATAGCTAGTAGAAAAGTTCTCTTTTCGCCCAGAGACCTACACAGATATATCCAGTTATATGCCACCATTTAGCTAGTTAGAAGACAGAAGAAATCATATTCTAGTCTGGTACACTTTCATATGATCTAAATTCTAAAACTTTACCATCTGATATAAAATGCTAAACAAAATATAGCAATTAAAATGGCCCTTTCTTTAAAAAAAAAACTGGTTCTTGCTTTAGGAACTGCTAAACGCCTAATTAACAATGATGTAAGTGGCATTTCCAGCTGTTTCTCTTTGAAATTTCAGAGATTGAGGCTGACAACTTTCTCAAGGTGGGTGGGCATCAGTTATAGATTTGGATTTTACTGATTCTTAGTTTTCCAGAATGAAGTGAAAATTACATCTAAACACCCTTGACACTGAGGAATTTGCTTTTAAGCAAGAAAACTGAACTCTACAAAGCACTTGTTTTTTTCAGAGATTTCAAGATTAGTCCTAACAAGCAAGAATCGCAAATGTTAACAGCTGTAAGCACAGAAAGATATTAGAAAATCCAACTTAATGGAATGAGCCTAAGCATTCATTCATGGGCACTTAGTTCAATAAAGTATACACATACCATCCATCAGTAAATATGATGTATTTACTGATACAGATATTTAAGATATATTAAGTGAAGAAATCAGATTTCTGATTTCTATGATCCTATTTCTGGGAAAAAGTATAAAATGTATGCTAAAGTAACACTCTAAATTATGAATATTAGGTATTTTTGGTAATGGTATTATAGAATTTGTTTCTTTTTTCCAAAGTCAACAGTTTAAAAAAAAAAACAAAACACCTAGTTTATAATGGGCCTATTTCCACATATCCCTAGACTAAACAAGAATGCAAAGTTCAAATGCTAGAAAACAGCATCTTTGTTTATTGTGGAAAAATACAAATATAGACCCTAAACCTGACCAGGGGTTTAATGTTATTAGTGCAGAGTAGTAAAGGCTCAACATCACTCAGCATTGGGAAATACAAATCAAAACCACAATGAGATACCACCTCATACCAGTCAGGATGGCTAAAATTAACAAGACAGGAAAACAACAGATGTTGGCGAGGATGTGGAGAAAGGGGAGACCTCTTACACTGTTGGTGGGAATGCAGCCACTCTGGAAAATAGTATGGAGGTTCCTCAAAAAATTAAAAATAAAGCTACCCTACAGCCTAGCAATTGCACTATTAATTATTTACCCAAAGAATACAAACATAGTGATTCAAAGGGGCACCTGCACCCCAATGTTTATAGCAGCAAGGTCCACATCTGGAAAGAGTCCAGATGTCCACTGACACATGAATGAATGGATAAAGAGGATTTAGTGTATGTGTATATATATATATATATATATATATATATATATAAAATATATAATAATATATTATATATATAATGGAATATTACTCAGCCATCAAAAAATGAAATCTTACCATTTGCAACAACATGGATGGAACTAGAGGGTATTATGCTAAATGAAATAAGTAAATCAGAGAAAGACAATTATCATATGATTTCACTCATATGAGGAATTTAAGAAACAAAACTGATGAACATAGGGGAAGGGAGGGAAAAATAAAATAAGACAAAATCAGAGAGGGAGACAAACCATAAGAGACTCTTAACTATGGAAACAAACTGAGGGTTGCTGGAGGGGAGGGGAATGGGGGGATGTGGTAACTGGGTGATGGGCATTAAGGAGGGCACGTGATGTAATGAGCACTGGGTGTTATATGCAACTGATGACGCACTGAAGTCTACCTCTGAAATTAATAATACACTATATGTTAATTAATTGAATTTAAATAAAAATTTTAAAATATTTATTTATTTGGGGGGGCAGGGCAGAGGGAGAGGGAGAGAGAGAATCCTCAAGCAGACTCCCTGATGAGCAGGGAGCCATATGTGGGGCTCAATCCCAGGACCCTGAGATCATGACCTAAGCCGAAATCAAGAGTTGGTTGCTTAACTGACGGAGCCACCCAGGCAACCCTATCTTTAATTATGATTCTTGCCAGGCCCTAATGAGCAAATTGGGGGAAATCTGAGACTTGCCACCCAAGCTAGGTAAACCTCTAATGTTATGGAGAAGCAAATACTTTGGTGGCAATTCTGACAGATTTGAAGGTCTGGGTCAAGGCCTTGAGGGATGCTTTCCTCAGGCTTACTATCATCCATTTGTTCCACACAAACTATGCTCTTTTCCTCCTTACTTTAGTTGTGTGTTAGGTGTGGCTACTGGAGTTTGCAGAGCAGCTGGTGTGTGATTTATAGGTCAGAGGTTCTTAATCTGGGCTCCATGGATCAGGTCTGGGGGAGGTCTATAAATTGTATTAGAAATTAAATATAAAACTTTATACATCTATGTACACTTATGATTTGTAGAAATCAGAATCCAAGTTCTTCATCACATTCATGAAGTATAAAGTACCTTAAAAAAAGTATCATGAATTATGATGTTCAACTTTTCACAAGCAGGAAAAAAAAAAGTTTCAGCACATTCATATTTCTTATATGTATAATAAGACACAAAAATTATTGTATGTAGCCAAGTCAAACACACATAACTAAACAAGACTGCATAGAACAGGAAAAGAAAAACCAAAACCTCTAAAGGACAAAAAAATCCATTCTCTTGTTACCTGTTGCAAATTAGACCCCTGTACTCTCAGTAACTTACCTCCATTGTTTAGGGCAAAAATCTCAATAATAAAAAGAAGTCAAATGGCTCCCCAAAACTTCATTACAAAGTGCTCTGATATCTTTGCCACATCTAATTTGCTTTTCTATCTCTTCTTACAGGCATCTTCTGGGATGTTTCTCAAACTTTAGTTTGCCCAGAATAATCCACAAGGCTTATTAACCAGATTCCTGGGCCCTATCCCCAGAGGTCTGGAGTGTGGCCCAAGGAGTGACTTTTTTTTTTTTTTTACAAGCTTCCTAAATGATTCTGATGCAGGAGGTCTTCCCACCATATGTGGTATAGAACAGGCCTAATGAAAACCTTCCTTCCATTGCAAAAATTCCCTTCTGGATGGGCTGAAGCAATTACCCTTTCCTTCAGGTATAAACCACCTTCCATCCTGACTCTGGAAGGTCTGGTTTTCTAAACTGTCCTTTTCCATTATGAGACTGGGTGGTGTCACCCGTCCCAGCTGTTCCAAACTTTCCAGACTGTATCTGCACGAATGGCTTCTAAATGGGCTACACCACCCTGAACCGAATATGTATTCTCATCAGAAACATTATTTAACACACTCATTAGAAGTAGAACACAGATTTCTTCTTATCAGGGACAGGGACTAATGACTCAAATGAATGAACACTTTAACTCAGTCTAATAGAGGTGACAGTCAGAGGTGTGATCAAAATCCAACTAATGAAACTGCTAATTGAGCTTCACCGCTACATTTTGGTTTGGTTTTAAATCATTACAAGAATCTCCTTAAGAGGTGAGTTATGTGTAACATGTTAAAACCAGAAGGTTAGGTTTATCTGTTGTTCTATTACTGCTTTCCCTAGTAAAAACTGGGAAGAATAGCTCAGAATTTTTCTTTTTATGGTTGATAGTCTGATCATTTGTTTCCCAAGCTCACAGTGAAGACTAATGAGAAAATTTCATCAACAAATTTGAACTCTTGAAGGGAAGTCTGTATAGAATTCTAAGGAGGTTTAATTAGCATGTAGTTAAACCTCATTAATTTGGATTCCACAAACACAAAATTTGTTATAATTTGCTCAAGAAACCCACAATACAGTTGGTCTTTGTGATATGAAGAGAGGCGTTTTTAAGTAAATTAATGAGATAAATATCATATTAATGAGATAAATATCATCATGATTACTGTTTTGGAACTGAAAGGAAACTTGAAGATCATTCAGCTGAGGTGATTGATTCTCAGTTGCACCCAGAGTAAGCAAAATCAGCCCTTAGGGCTCCTCTCTTCCAGTCCAGAACTCTCATCATCCTAGTGATTATTATTGATAACATTTCTATTAGATGTATATCTTATTATACTCAGTAAATATGAGCCAGTTACCTAGAACCCAGATTTTCTCTTGGAGTACTTGGTGGCATAAGGGTTACAGAATCAATCTGACTTTTCTTTTTGCAAATTCAGCCTCCCTTTCTACAATACAGATAATAATCCTGGTTACACTGGTCACATAACCCTTAAACTTAACTGCAGCTCATCAAAGTGGTTCCATTTTATAGTAGTGAAGGTTCTTGAATCATGTTGACTCTATGAAGATATGAAGTGGATGTGTCCTGCCCTGCATTGCATCTTAGGCTCTTCTGGAGATGTGGCAAATGTTACTGCTGAAATCTTTCATAAGGAAAATGTAACACTCATGGCACTCATGACAGTTTCAAGGGTTCAAGTGGATGCTAAGAAGTGTAGCAGAGGGCATTCCCCAGAAGGCAAGGGGACTGGATGCCAGGATGGCTCGTAAGGTGCCATTTATCTGGAGTATTCCCTGGTCTGGGATGTGGTCCTTAGCCTCCCAGACTCAAAACCTGGTTTATTACAGGCAGACCAGATCCATATCTTGAAGGCGGGGATAAAGGACTTACATTAACTAAGTTCAGAGCTGCTGAGTCATGAAATCTTGTGTGTAAATATATTAACTGGCAATCAGACTACAAGGCTTGTATTAGTAGTGCCTATCACTCTATTATAAATTCTATGGGAGTCAAATCTAACCAGCAGATTGCTCAGTGATCATGAAAGCAGAGTAAGAGTAATTAGTAATACATTTTAATGGCATGTCCACAACAGAGATGGAGTGGACATGTTACCTGACTACTTCACATCCAACCTCCTCTTCTTCTTCTTGTCAGCACCTCTACCCTGTGGGGCTGCAAACAAATATGTTTAATGGGATTGAGCCCAGCTCCAAGGCAGGGTTCTTACTGGCTTAAACCAATTAGCACACAGCATTCCTCTTGCTAATATAATTGGACATGATGTTGGTATGGAATCAAAACTCGCCCAGTTAGCGAAACTGAGGCATTTTTACTTTTTTATGGGGAAAAAGATGCTTTCCATCTGCCACATCACCTATTCATGATGGTGTGTGGCTGAATATAAAATTAAATCCAACTAAACAATGATTTAAATAAATTAGGTTTCTTCCTCCTTTCTTTGCCCCTCCATTACATAATAAAAAGAAAAGTAGCAGTAGGTAACCACTGTCGTTTGTTCAGAGTCTTAAAAAGGTCACCAGGACTAAGGTCTTATCAATTGTCCTGGCCTTTCCCTCATGAGCACAAGATGACTTCTACAGTTTCAGAAATGATGACCATTCTCAGACAGTAGGATGGAAGATGGTACAAGAAGGAAGAACAGCACTTTGGAAAGCAGCAAAACTTTTAAAGAAACAATCAGTAGATTTACACTTTTGTCTCATTGGCTATGTCACATGGCCATCCATAGACGCTAGGAAGTTTGGAAAATGTATTTTAGCTGAGTCATTGCAAAAACAGATGTTCATGTTAGTTAGGAAGTAAATTAATGTGTGTAATGGATAACATCATGCAGATCTTCGTGAATAAAGATTGAAAAATCTTGTAAATTCTTTTGACATGTAAAAAATTACAATAGAAATAATAATAGAAGAAATATTTTTGTTCCAAGATGTGACATTATGATTAGCTCTCTGTGATACACTGGGATCTGATTTTGGATAGGGAATGGAAGCAATGTGGGGGGTCATAGGAGTGGGTAATGAAGAATCAGCATCCTCTTATAAGGTTTTTGGGTAGGAGTGATCTATGAGGCATCTGAATCCTCCCAAATGTCTCCATTTCAATTCTTAGGGTTTCATCTTCCCTTCTCAATGCCCTAACTTTCACTAAAGGGACCTAGCAAGTCTGTGAATTCAGCCTATATTGTTATTCAACAAGGCATAGGATCAGAACACATGTTTGATGCTCAGCTTCATCAACTCTGTGTGTATAAGAGATGATATTCTTTTAGGCCAGGTATAGAAAATTCCCTTGTCGGATGCCTGCATGGCTCAGTCGGTTAAGGGTCTGCCTTCGGCTCAGGTCATGAGCCCAGGGTCCTGGGATTGAGCCCCGCATGAGGCTCCCTGCTCAGCAGGGAGTCTGCTTCTCCCTCTCCCTCTGCCCCTCCCCCCTGCTCATGTGCACTCTCTCTCTCAAATAAAGAAATAAAATCTTTAAAAAAAGGAAAAAAGAAAAAAGAAAATTCCCTTGTCTTCTGAACCTACATTGAAGCAAGAATTGAAAACGTTGAGCCTGTTTTCTTTTTATTTCTTTAAGTTCTCTAGCATAATTACACATAACAAGTGCAACCACGTTTCTTTGAAATATTATATAGAAGGAGCCACTTGAGCCCACCAGTCTTACCTTCAAAAGGCACTTCACTCCAGTTAACCACAGCCAATGTTTTAGAAAATATTTCACTGTATATGCCTTCAAGCCCAACTAAATTAAATAACTAATCCCAGGTTCCTATTTCCTTGACAGTCTGTTATATGAAAACATTTTAGGCACCAATTACTACACTTAGTTGCAAAAACAGAATCTACTTTAACCAGGCTAAGTAGACAGAAATTAACAAAAGATATTAGGTAGCTCACAGAATTGCTTGACGGCCTGGAAACAGGCTTGGAGGCTGCAGATCCAGAAACAACTCAGCCACATCACACACTGACAATGATCTTCATTATGGGACACTAACACCACTTGGTTCTAGATCCTAGAAACTCTGTCAACCACCACAGAAGAACCATACCTATGTGGAAGTATGTCCACCCTAGCCACCACGCATGAGAAAGAATATATAGCCCTCATTATTGCTGTTGGTAAATACACCTTATGAACATGAAAAAAGCCAACTTTAGGTTAAAGCTGACATTGAAGAAGGCTGAGCACAAACAGAAAGAAACTGGGTCTTTGAGATATCATTGAGCTATTAGATCAAAGCAACCTAAAAACCATTCTCCCTTGGATTTTCTAGAGAGGTGAGTGAATGGATTTGAGATTAGTTATGCCATTTTAATTTGGCTGTCTAACATGAGGCCCTGATTGATTTAAGAGATACACTTACCATGCAGACACAAAGATCATGTCTTTGAGCTAGGGTGTTCTTTTTCCTGCATAGTGCTTGAATGGACACTTCTAACTTGTAGCTTACCAGGTTTCTATTTTCTTTTTTTTTTTAAGATTTTATTTATTTATTTATTAGAGAGCAAGTGAGAGAGAAACAGCATGAGAGGGGGGAAGGTCAGAGGGAGAAACAGGCTCCCCGCCGAGCCGGGAGCCCGATGTGGGGCTCGATCCCAGGACTCTGGGATCATGACCTGAGCCGAAGGCAGTCGCTCAACCGACTGAGCCACCCAGGCGCCCCCAGGTTTCTATTTTCTATTCCATGGGCTGGCTGATCTCAGTGATGCAATGTTAATTCCAGATTTAAATATAAATTATATCCTAAAAATATGGAATGAAAATTTGAAGTCTAGATAATCTTGGAAATACAAGAAGATAAAAGACCTGAAATCACGAAAGGGAGAGACATACTCGGTTATTAAAGAATATGACAAAGATACTCAAACCATCATTAGCCATCAGGGAAATTCAAATCAGAACCACACTGAGATACCACCTTACACCGGTTAGAATGGCAAAAATTGACAAGGCAAGAAACAACAAATGTTGGAGAGGTTGTGGAGAAAGGAGAACCCTCTTACACTGTTGGTGAGAATGCAAGTTGGTACAGCCACTTTGGAAAACAGTATGGAGGTGCCTCAAAAAATTAAAAATAGAGCTACCCTATGACCCAGCAATTGCACTTGTGGGTGTTTACCCCAAAGACACAGATGTAGTGAAAAGAAGGGCCATATGCACGCCAATGTTCATAGCAGCAATGTCTGCAATAGCCAAACTGTGGAAAGAGCCGAGATGCCCTTCAACAGATGAATGGATAAAGAAGATGTGGTCCATATATACAATGGAATATTACTCAGCCATCAGAGAGAATGAATACCCAACTTTTACATCAACATGGATGGGACTGGAGGAGATTATGCTAAGTGAAATAAGTCAAGCAGAGAAAGTCAATTATCATATGGTTTCACTTATTTGTGGAACATAAGGAATAGCTTGGAGGACATTAGGAGAAGGAAGGGAAAAATGAAGGGGTGGAAATCAGAGGAGACGAACCATGAGAGACTATGGACTCTGAGAAACAAACTGAGGGTGTTAGAGGGGAGAGGGGTGGGGGGATGGGTTAGCCCAGTGATGGGTATTAATGAGGGCACGTACTGCATGGAGCACTAGGTGTTATAGGAAAACAATGAATTGTGGATCACTACATCAAAAACTAATGATGTATTGTATGGTGACTAAATAATAAAATAAAATTAAAATTAAAAGAATATGACAAAGATACTCAAACCAAAAATAAGACAAACAATAGAGTGAAAAAATATCTGCATAACATGTAACAAAGGGTTGACATCCCTAAGATGCAATGTTTCTATAAATTGATTAAAATAAAATAAATAAGCTACTTAATAGTAAAAAAGGCAAAGTACATGAACAGGTAAGTGGTCAAAGACTGCACTCAAATGTACAATAAATGCAAGAGAACACTCTCAACCTCACTAGTAGTTAGCAACAAGAAATTATTTTTCACAAAAATTTCACAAATATTTTAAAAATGAGAACATTCAGTGAAGATGAAAGATAATGAGCATGACAAACACATTTCTGGTGGGAATACAGTCAATTCTTATTATTTGTGGATTTTGTATTTACAAATTCACCTCCTCTCTGAAATTTATTTGTAACCTCAAAATCAATACTTGCAGTGATTTTTCAGTCATTTGTAGTCATCCATGGATATGTGTAGAATGGTGAAAAATTTGAGTCATTCACTGTGCACATTTCCAGCTGAGGTCAAACAAGGTAATCTTCTACTTTCTCATTTCAGCTCTCATACTGTAAACAAGTATCCTTTTCGACATCTATTTAGTGCATGTTTTCTGCACTAGTGATTTTGTTGTTTTAAATGGCCCATAAGCATAGTGCTGAAGTGCTGTCCAATGTTCCTAAGCACAAGAAGGATGTGATGTGCTTTCAGAGAAAAAATGTTTGTTAGATAAACTTTGTCCAGGCTTGAATTACAGTGCTGTTGGTTGTGAGTTCAATGTTAATGAATCAATAACATAGAAAAAATAGGCTGTCTTTAAACAGAAACACACATAAAACAAGGTTATGTGTTGATTGGTTGATGAAAATGTTGGAACCAGAAGCTCACAGGAACCTAACCTTGTATTTCCTCTAATGATTTAGCATTCACTACTGTAGTGTTCATGATGACTTTATAGGATATAATTAAGTGGAATCCTAATCAACTAAATTTGCCTCAAGCTTTCAAAAAATTATTATAATACTGAAATTATTAACAATATAGCTTTTGACCAAGAAAAACCAATTCTGCAAATCTATTTCCCCAAAATAAAAACAATGTTTAAAATGGCAATAAAACAAATAGTAACATTAAGAAGTTACCTGAATATTCATTGATGGAGAAATGCTTGAATCTCTGAACATATCCATACCATGGGAAATTATACAACAAGCTTAAGGAATGAATGAATAAATTAAAAAAATCTATAAATCTATATTTATATCTGTATCTATATCTATCTTCAGAGGGTTTTTTTTTTTCAACTTTCCCTTATGGTACTGATTAACTATTGTGTCAGTATTTGGCCTTAGATGGAATTTATCATCCATTGAGATGCATTTCCAAGCAAACTGATACATACATATTTGTGTCTATGTGTGTGTATATATATAAACATATATATATGCATATATATATGCACATTTTTTTAAACCTGGAGAGTTTTCTATTATGACTTGAGAAATATAAATTTCAAAACAATATGTGTAATATGACCCAGTTTATAAAAAGAAACAACAGAAGCAAAAATAAAAACCCTCCAATGACTGTATATATGTTTGAATGGGTAATGCAGAGAATGGGGTGGAAGGGTGCTCGCCCAGCTACTAACATTGTTACCTCAGGGTAGAAGAAACAGAGGAGTCAGGTAAGATTTACCTTTTTCAATCATATTTGCATTCTCAGTTACAATTAACACATTTTTTTTAAGATTTATTTATTTACTTTAGAGAGAGAGAGAGCACACACATGCATGAGCAGGGGGAAGGGCAGAGGGCAAGAGAGAGAATCCCCAAGCAGGCTCCCCACTGAGTGCACAGTCTGGCCTGGGGCTCGATCCCATGACACAGAGATCATGACCTGAGCTGAAACCAAGAGTTGGACACTCACCCAACTAACTGAGCCACCCAGGTGCCCCACACATTTTTGTTTTTAAAAAATTTAAAGAGAAAAATATCAAAAAGAATATTCCATTGGATATGAATAAACAAAGTGCAGATTCTTTGACCCCACCCCCAAATTTCCAGTGCTCGTGCAATGAAGCTGCAGAATCTGTGTTTTCACAGGCACCTCAGGAGATTCCTAGGGGGGCTGGTGGTCTTCTCACCAGAAACCCAGCTCTGGGCTAACTTTGCCCTTTCCATCCAGTCTTCCTAAGGGATGACCACTGATGAGGTTGTTACAACTAAATGCAACCACCACCCAGTTCCACGAGGTAGCTGCCCTATCACCCTGATGGGAGCTTTGGGTATTCTCAAACTCTTCAAACATGCATTGCTGGAAACTGTTTCTTTCCCATCACACGTGGCTAACGGCATCTGTTGTGTGTGCGCTTACCTCATTTAACCCTCAGGGAGCAACTTGATTTTTCTTATCTTTAAGATGTTAGGGGAGGGCTCTCTTACCAGCCCCTGAACCAATAACTCTGTCATTTTTCTCACAAGATCTGTATTAGGAGAAGTCATCATTATACAGTGAAACCCAAATCCCCTGTGTGCCTGTTTTCCTTTGCTGAAGGAAGGACTTGGCTATCTTTACCACAAAGTCAAAGTTCGTTCTTTCTTTTCTATATTTGCAAAGTGAATGTTTCTTCCCTCCAAAAACAAATATATTCTCAATCTATGTAATTACTAAAGGGAATTGCGACCTTGTTGCCCAATGTAAAAATTATGTGTTTCATGAAAGGCACAGAAAGAGGGAAGTAAAGAGGAAAAGCTAGAGATGAGCAGTAACCAGAGAGGGAGAGAGAGGTGGGGGCAGTGGAGGGGGGTTTAAGCCTGATTAGCTCTTCAATATTATTTTTACAAGTTCACTATTTCAATTCATCTGATCCCAGTCAGCAAGTATCATTTTGAACTTACCTTAATTACTGTTTCCTTAGTACAAAATTGTGAGACCTGCAATTTAATGTGCATGTGTTAGTATTTTCCTTTATGTGTTAGTGAAATGATCTTTAAATATCTTATTACATTTCACATTTAAAGAGCCTGGAAAGAAATTTACCCTATATGGAAGAATTCTGCTCTCCCCTCAATGACAAGATTGATAACTCCTTGTGTTGGGGCTATGTCTTACACTTGTTTTGTTGTCCCAGCTGTAGCTATTAGGAAGAGTTAGGATAGATGGCAAAGCCTCCATGCTTTGAATACATCTGTGGTCTCTTCATGATATACATGACATCTTTGCATTTATAGAGAGCATGATCTGACAACTAAAATATTGGACAGCACCCAGCGAGGTTAGCTAAACTAAAGGCTGGCTGTACTTTGCTCTGAGTCAGGCATGCACCTTACCAAGTGAGGTTCTGAGGTTATCACTCAATCTCTCTGAAATGAAAATGCCACCTCCATGGAACAAACTAGGTCTGTAGTCCATGTAATTCTCAAAAGAGAATATGGCTACACTGCATAAGGTAAAATGTATGCTTATCCGCACTGTTTATCATGAGATCTTTTGATGACAGAATGGATATTGAGGGGAATACAATACTATTTCAATATCTAAGATGCTTTCTGTCCTTCAGAAGCTAAGGAAGAACTCCAGAAGAGCTGGGAAGTTGAGAGAGGAACACAGCCTTCCCTCTCTTTCTATCCCCATTTCTGTCAGGAAAGCGATAGCCCCTCAGGTACTCAGAAATACCCCAAAGAGACAATGGACAGAACGGAGATGAGGCCTCTGATTGGCTGGATGTCCAGAATGTACTCATACGTGAAATAAGTCAAACGGAGAAAGACATGTATCATATGATCTCACTGATATGAGGAATTCTTAATTGTAGGAAACAAACAGGGTTGCTGGAGTGGGGGGTGGGGTGGGAGGGATGGGGTGACTGGGTGATAGACACTGGGGAGGGTATGTGCTCTGGTAAGCACTGTGAATTGTGCAAGACTGTTGAATCTCAGATCTGTACCTCTGAAACAAATAATGCAATATATGTTAAGAAAAAAAAGAAGAAGAAGGTAGCGGGAGGGGAAGAATGAAGCGGGGGAAATCGGAGGGGTAAACGAACCATGAGAGACAGTGGACTCTGAAAAACAAACGGGGTTCTAGAGGGGAGGGGGGTGGGAGGATGGGTTGGCCTGGTGGTGGGTATTGAGGGGGCACGTTCTGCATGGAGCACTGGGTGTTACGCACAAACAATGAATCATGGAACACTTCATCTAAAACTAATGATGTAATGTATGGAGATTAACATAAGAATAAAAAATAAATAAAAAAAAAGAAGTCAAATGGAAAGGAATGTAAAAAAAAAAAAAGAATGCACTCATACATGCTTGAATAAGAAGGCTGGCTAGAGAAGGAAGAAGAGAAGATTAGTGGCCCTGGTACTGAAAGCAGCAACGGTGGCGATGAGTTGCAGAGAGTCTGACAGTGAAATGAGTAGCAAAGAGTAAAACTGGAACCCTCCTCTGGTCATTGTAACGTGAAACTCATTAGAGGGAGGGCATGGTGTACTGGTGAGAGCCCTAGACTAGACGATAGAATAACTTTGTTCGGTTGTGGCTCCACCTCTTAGAAGTCAGGTGACACCATGCAAATCATCATTTCTCGAATCTCATTTTTTCTATCTGTAAAATGGAAATAATTTTGATATCATATGCTCTTCATGCCTCATGGCAGGATGGTTTTCTTCTACCCTTACCTGTTTCTTTCCCTCCCTGCTTTCTGAAAAAGGATTGTACCTACATGTTCTTCTGGATTCTATAGGTATAATTAAATGATTATGCTATCAGTTGCTACTTAATTTTTTTTTCTGCTAACATTCGCAAGTGTCAGGGGTAATAATAAAATGGCAGCCGGATGCCTGTGTTATATCTCAGGAGCCTTTCAGAAAGTTAGCTCACATCTGATTCTTGTGGCTACTTTCTAAATATAATAGCTTGATACATATATATATAATATATAATATAATATATATAAACACATACACATATTTATATATGTGTGTATATATAAAATGCAAACTCATATTTAGAAAGTAGCCACAAGATATACAGATATAAATGTGTGTATATATATATATGTGAACCCTGATTGTTTTTTAAACAGTGTTTTGTTTTGCTTCCAGCTAAGTGAAAGGTCTCCATTATATCCTACCCAAAGGAACTCAATGTTAACTCAAAAATACATGAAAGAAAAGTAGCTGCTCCAGCCCCCAAAATAAACCGGCTCCAGTATTAGTGCCAGATGAGCCAATATCCCACCCAGAATTAGCTTTACCATCAAAAAACACATCTTGAGCACAACACCATGACTTACAGTCTCCAGGAGGAAGCCAGGTCTCCAGGAAAAAGTCACGTCCAATATACTCAGTGTTAAAGAATAAAATAGTGTCAAATTAAAACAAATCCAAACTTAGATAAGGAGAGACCTTTTTTATTTGTTTTTTATAGTTTTTCCCTTTTTATTTTGATCTGTCTCATCCCTCTTAAGACCCTTGACGCAACAAAAGAATTAAAAGATGAAGCGCTTTGATCTTCTCCCTTTGAAAGCTTAACTGTCCTTGGTAGTTTAATATGCAGCTATTTTAGGGTAGGGTTTTATAGATGCGTTGCTGAAGTTGAGTACTTTCCACCTCCCACAAACGCATTTCTGTGTGTGCCTAGCCGTGGTTTGGGTGCGTGACTTTTGAATAGTGAAGAAAGTCGTGGAGGTAGGTGCCTGCGGCGAACCGTGCAAAAACCATCCCAGCTCCTGCGCAGGAGCCCGCTGCAGAGCCCGGAGCCCGTGTGGTCAGCAAGGCGCCTTCCGCCAGGCAGCGCCGCTCCAGGGGCCGGTGACCAGGATCCCCAGCCAGGTGGCCCTTGCCCAGCGTTCCGCCGGAGACGGGCCCAGCGGCTGCGTGGGGAAGGCTGTGCTGTTGTGACAAGTGTTCAGCATGCTGTTCCCTCACTGTTGGAGGTGAGTCCAGGGGGAGCTCCTTGCTGGCCAAGCTCAATCTTGCTTCTTCAGGGTCTCCCCACCACTCGGCAAGCCTCTGGACCAGAGGGAGCAGCTAGGATGCAATATTGCTCACATGCCCGCGGAGTAAATCATTCCAGTCTGAGACGTTATTTTAAAAGATTGTTTCAGAAGGGGAGGGGCGTTAGTGCCATTTTACAGGTAGGGACACTGCTCTGACCATAAGATGTCTACGCCTCTGCCTCAGCAAAGGTCAGGCAGAAAAGGCTTCCCTTTTAATAGGGAGGAATAAACAAGACTAGGAAGAGTGAGTGTAGGGGGGTAAGTAGGTGACATGATCTAACAGTTGAGCAGGAAAGGTTTTCTTTGCAGCCAGCAGATTCTCAGGAAGCACCATTAAGGAGGGATTATTCCTTATTCCAATGCTTCCTGGACCTCAGGGGTGAGCAGAGGCCTCTGGGCTTAACTAAAGTTTGCTCAAGTCAAATCAGCAGGCATTTTGTCCAGGCTGATCAGTGGGGCACATTCACTAATCATTTATGGGACAAAGAACGGGATTTTGGAGTGTCTGCATCTGGCCTTGTCATAGGTAAACACATAGGTCATTCATGAGTCTTATATGAGTCACATGGGGGAAGTGACTCTGCAGGAAGCTGTTTCCTAGTACACAAATGGATGTAGGACATTTCTTAATCATCAGGATAGGGACGATTCTTAATCATCACTGTTCTCCAGAAGCATGGGGCTCAGGTAAAATTTAACACTGTCAATAGTTAAAGAAAAATTTCCATTTGACCCACAAATTGCTGATGTTTGTGAATAAACCCTCACCTACCTGGAACCATTTACCCTCTCTACTCAAGACAATGGCTGCTGCCGACGTATTACGGCTTTGATACTATTCGCAAAGTCTGCCCCCACACACTGTTCCTCAAGATGTTGTTAGTGAGAATTCAATGATGATGCAAATGTCTTTGGGAAGAAGAGCCTACTTTCCCATTAGATAGTGCTGTTTCCTGGGGTGTCTCATAGGACCCTCTGGCCAGCTTGGGTGGACAACATAACAGAGAGCAATCTGAGATGGGAACGAGAAGAGTATGTGACTTAACCTCATGTATTGTGTGGCTTTTGAAGACATCTCTCTTGACACATTCCAGAAGCTCCTGGGAGTAACATCAAAGAGGCACTCATAGAAACTCTTGAGTAGCCATCCTTGCCTATCTCATAGCTTTCAAAGGAAGATACACAGGAGTAGTGGTAAGAATTGGGAAAGCAGCCCAAAGATGCTGGTAAGACCATTTCTCCCCCAGGAAGAAACCTACTTAACTACAGAGCTAACAAATAAGCCCTTAGTGTTAACACAAGAAATTATAAAATAATCCAGGGGAATGCTGGTCTCTCTAGCTCTGGTTCCTGTCCACGCCCACCCACTTTACTCCTTTACCCAGGTAATGGAATACAATGAGGCTATACACCTGATAGGAGGGGCTTTCAAAAGGAATAAATGGTCAAGTGCCTAGGCATGAGTACCTTTGCACAAGCCTACAAAAGGGGTTATATTGCGGGTTTGTGTCAAGAAAAGGACTAGAGAATCACTCCTAGATGTTGTATACTAATTTGGAGGTTTTCTTGTATTTTCCAAAATTAAGAACAGTGACAAACACATACTGAGAAACAAACATTGATAAAGCATAAAGAAGAGAGATGTCACAGAAAGCAAGAACACAAAACTGTAATAATTTATTAAATCTCTGGTGTTTCCCTGGAGAATTTCCAAATGTAACATGCCTGCCAATTTTTGAAAAATCTCCACCATATCCAGCTACCCACAGTATCTATTCACAGCTCCCACTGACAAAAACACTACCTTCGTGGCTCCATATAAATCACAACACAATCTGCCTCCAGTTTCCCCATTTCCCTCCTCTCTGATGAAACTGTTGGCAGCCAACACAGGCAATCAGTGAGGTCAGCTTGGCTGAACTGAGTCTTTGATTAAGTTATTGATATGAATATAAGACCAGACAGCTAATCATGGGTACTAAGCATAATTAGCATTGTCATATCTCCAAAGCATTGCCCAGTGATTCATGTCTTAGAAGTCTTGGTGGAGAGCCCTCAAAATGGACATAAAAGGAGTGGTGTGCAATTGAGATGTCAGGGGAGTGCTGTTCATTGGTCACAGCCATTTTTATTTTATTTTTTAAATTCTGGACTTTTCCAGGCACACCAAGATCTATGGCTCTAGGTATTCTTCCCCAGCTAATGTGTTGGTTCTACATTAATTTCTTTGGTGACATCTTTCAATATTTGCAAGTCCAGCTTGAGGAAAACCAAGCTGCCTGACCACTCATCTCTCTCAACTTATGGCAAAGCTAGCTAGATTCATCTATAACAAATTTAGTGGCCATGTCTAGTTTTTCATTTTAATCTTAGACATCCTCACCACCTGCCTCTTTCCTTATTTTTCAAGGCTTGATGAAATGTCTAATATGACTTTGAATTCCTTAGAGTCAAAGAAGGAACAAATGGAAACTCACCCCTCTCTTCCTTTCAAACTTCAGGCTAATTTGGTGAAACTTGGGTTTACTAAATCCAGAGGCCATCCTAAAATAGGGTCTTTTCCAGGTGAACCTGGCATATCTGGTCTATTCTAAGATGATTCTTGGGTTTGGGGTCATTGTGGATCTCAGGAACTTAACATCATCTATTATTGTATCATCTCTCTTGGCTATTCAGCTTTTCCCTTAGAGCTGAATTCTTCCCATCAGCTTTTTTTTTTTTTAGGCTGAATTTTTTTTGTTAATTGCACTATCTATCTATTTATTTATTTATGTTAGTCACCATACATTACATCATTAGTTTTTTTTTTAATGGAACAATCTTTTTATTTTATTTATTTATTTATTTATTTGATACAGTGTTCCATGATTCATTGTTTGCATATAACACCCAGTGCTCCATTCAATACGTGCCCTCCTTAATACCCATCACCGGGCTAACCCATCCCCCCACCCCCCTCCCTTCTAAACCCTCAGTTTGTTTCTCAGAGTCCATAGTCTCTCATGGTTCATCTCCCCCTCCGATTCCCCCCCCCCTTCATTTTTCCCTTCTACTACCTTTTTTTTTTTTTTAACATATAATGTATTATTTGTTTCAGAGGTACAGGTCTGTGATTCCCATCAGCTTTTAACCTGTTCAAATATCTCCCATCTAAAATAAATACTTTCTAGTTCTCATAACCCATATTCCTCTAGCTACTGTTTTATTACTCCCTTCACAGCTTGTTTGAAGGATGTGTCTATATCTACATCTACATCTCAATTTCCTTCTCTTCCACTCACCTCTCCACCTTCCAATTTGACTTCAAGACCCAGAAATCCTCTAAAATAATGCTTAAAAAGGTCACTAATAACTTCCAAGTCTCTAAATCCAAACTATACTATTCAGTCCATTCTTGATATTTTAGTAGCACTTGACACTTTTGACCACTTCTTCCTCCTTGAAGCAATACTCTTAGCTTCTGTGACACCTCAATCCAGGGTTTCCTCTTATCTTTCTGGCCCCTGAAAACCTGCACGATTTGTCTCTTGATATTCTCTCCGAATAACTCCAGGCTGTGGCCAAGATAAGTGTCAGTGGCCTCCTTTGCTCACATATATCTGTTTTAATTTCTTGGCTACGTTAGGCCTTTTCTTAGGAATTTAGGCTCTCCCATATTCAAAAGCAAAAAATAAAAGAGAGAGCTCTGATTTTGACCAAGGATGAAAAATGTGACATTGGTCATTTTTCAATTGGTATTTTTTTATTAAGTATATTGATTGGTAATATGAATACATACATATAAATGTTTATTATTCTTTATCCTTATCACTCACTTAAAGACTTGTTCGGAAGCTATCCCTTTATAAGATCGTGAAAAATTATAAAACAAACTGGCAAGGAAAGAAAAGTAGGGAAGGAGAGTCAATAGCTTTAAGAGAGTTCTAAGATGGGGTACTTGGGGATTCAAAACAGGATGGAGAAAGGAAAAAGAAGACCAAGTAGATCAATCCTAAAGGGGTATTCTACTGCTAATGTCAGTTGTGTTTTCTAGACTATAGGATGCAAAGACTTGAAAGTGCTTTTTCCCCCAAGATCAATCTCACTGAGGCAGAGTTTAAATAATAATGAATCTGTTCTTAGGATAAAGACCTGAATTGGCAAGGACTCAAAACTCAAATTCTTCTTTCCTTCTAATGACATAAAAATTATTTTTCTCAAAGATTTTCTACCTCAAAGTACACATAATACGGTATCATGTTCTTCCCTGATTAGGCACAAATAGGTATTAAACTTAGGACAAATTTGAGGATAAAATGAAAATTTGTGGGACCCAAAACTATGTGAGAAAGGTACAGCAACCTGATCTAGAAGACTCTAGAAACTCACCTTTCTGACAACGAGCAAAAAGGCACTTGGTGCAGTTTGCCTTTTCCCATTCTTTTCTGAATAACTTGCTTCTTCTGGCCCAAGAACAGTGTGCTGGTCTGCCTATGGTTCTCACTAGCATATAAATCTTTCAACCTACTGTGGGCCAACCACATTCTTCAACACTTTTTTAGATGAATTTCTCCATCCACAAAATTCCCATCACAAGGGAAATAAAGGGATTCAAGGACAACTCAGGCTGATTATCAGCTCCTTGTAGACAAGAGACCCACTGTATCCTGGGTATCTCTGTATTCCACAGAACTTGGTCCACAGAGGGATGCTCTGTAAGTCATTTACTGAATAAATACAGCAATAATCAGTTTCAATAATTCTTAAGTAGCATTTAACAGGTAACTGGATGATTAATAACTGTTATTACAGATTGCTTTATAAAGAGTAATTACACAAGAAAGAGCTGGACCATACTACAATCTTCATTCTTATACTCTGAAAAACTAATCCAAAACAATATGTAATGTACAGCCTAAGGACTATAGTCAATAATACTGTAATAACTTCGTATAAAGACAGATGGTAACTAGATTTATCATGGGGATCATTTCATAATGTATAAAAATATTGATTCACTATGATGTACACCCCAAACCAACAGGATATTGTATGCCAATACACACACGTGGCCTATAGATGGAGGACAAGCATTATAATTTAGGTGTTCTTAATACTGCATGCTCCTTGAGCAGAAGTCGTCAGGGACAAAGTCAACACAAAAACCTTTTGGAGTGAATACTGTTCAGTATTTCTCTCCTGGTCACCTGTCCCCAAACTGAATGTCAGCAAGTAGGGGACAACAAACGGGAAGCCTGGAGAGGGGAGAGGGTTTCCTGTGACTTGCAAAGTAGTCACCTGTAGGCAACCACATCATGTCCCTCAGCTAATTAAGGAGTTGAGTACAAGCCCCTCATTTTCTGTATCTTCAGGGAGTTCTGAATTGAAATGTTTCGTAATTGAAATGGCATGCTTTAATGAAATTACTCCTTTCAAAAACAATGGTAATAATTTATAAAACCTAGCATCTTGAACTCAAAAGACTCAAATGATTGCTTCCTTTTAAAGTACCGAACTTGGGTGTTTTTTATCTGCTTTTCATTTTTCTTATTAGATGCCTGAAGATAGCTCATATCTTGTTCTTATATCATCACTCACTTGCACAGTGATTATTTCATTATTTCATATTATTTCATTGATAGATAAAATCACTCTCCTATCATGGGAGAGCAGGTAGGGAAGAAGAGCAATTAGGTTTCTTGATTAAATGATATGATGTAATATAAAGTATTATACAGTATTCTCCCCTTATCCCCAGTTCCACTTTCTGTGGTTTCATTTATCCATGGTCAACTGCAATCCAGAAGCTGATGATCCTCCCTTTGATGTATTGTCAGAAGGGAAGAGTAGCCCAACGCTGCATCAGTGCCTACGTCATTCCCCGCACTTCACCTCAGCACGTAGTCATTGTATCATCTCACATCATCACAAGAAGAGGAAGGGTAAGTAGAGTATAGTAAGATATTTTGAGAGAGAGAGACTACATCATGTAATTTCATTACAGTATATTGTTATCATTCTTCTATTTTATTATTGTTGCTAATCTCTTACTGTGCCTAATTTATAAACTAAACTTTATCACAAGTATGTATGTATAAGAAAAATCATAGTCTGTATAGGGTTCAGTGCTATCTGTGGTTTCAGGCATCCACTAAGGGTCTTAGAATATAGCCCCCATGGATAAGAGGGGACCACTGTATACATTACCTAGCTCCTAACAGGCATTCAAGAATGTTAATTCCTTCCCCCTATCCTATTATGTCTTTCTAAAGAACCAGTGGAATTTTAGGCCTGGATAAGTCAGCAGCCCTGAACAGGCTATGCTGAAACACTCAACCGATATGTTAAAACAGCCTCTGGTGTATTTTATTCACTCAAGAAATAACATCTAATATGCTCTAGTACTGTCTTGGGAACCAGAGGTACAAAGGTAAATATGACCCAGGTCCTTTCCTCACAGAGCTTAAACCCAGTGAGGAGGAAAGACCAACAGACCAAGTATTGTACTAAGGGACAGTGTTGGTTAGATATAGGATACATGTCTTAAAACTCTGGGTCACAAATGATAGAAAACCCAACCCTAAGTGATTCAGCAAAAAAAAACCCAAAAAAGAAAAAAAAGGAACATTCTAGCTCGAATGAATGAAGAGTGGAGGGAAGAGCTGGTCAAGCATGGGTTCATGAAAATGCCCCACACAGAGTCACCAGACATTCTTTCCTTCTCTTTGGTCTGCTCCATTTGCTTCTGTGTTGGCTCCATACTCAGAGGGGCTCCTGCTTATAATCTCTTGGCTGAAGCAGCAATGAGCCTGGCATACATCCTGCTCAAGCCTAGAGAAAGAAGAGAGTTTCTCTCCCTCAAAATTTAAAGTTTTCATAGTGACTCTCATGGGCTCAAATTGGGTTGCATGTCCCTTCCTGGACCAATCACACAATGTAAAAGGAGATTAACCAATCACTTTAGCTAATCCATAATCTACCACTAGAGAAGAAGGCAAAAATCAATCTCAACCAAACCAAATGAGTAAAATAGCAACCACAACCACAAACACACAGAACACTTACTCTGCACCACGCACTTCAAAGCCCTGAGATGCATTCATTCATTTGGTCCAATTAGCAATCTTAGGAGGTAGATACTATTATTATCCTATTCATAGATGAGCTTGAAGTAGAGACTGCTTGATAACCTTGCTCTGGGTCTCTACACACGATGAACGACTTTGTCAGGAAAAGGCAGAGTGCCTGTTGAGTGTGAAAAACAAGAGCTGCCCAGGACTCAGGGTAAGCTCAGAACACATGGGAATCAGAGAAGTGGTTGAATCTGAAATGGAGGAATGGAAGCAGAAGCATGAAGGAGGAGTGAGAGGAAGCCAGGGTGAGGTGGGAGCTGGAAAGGAATTGGAGGTAAAGGTGTTGACCAAAGATATGCTGGAGGATAAACGTGAGCAAGAAAATGATAGACCTTGTAATCCATATGAGGAAGGTAGAATTTTGATCTGGAGGGCAATTAGTGGCCATGGAGGACTTTAGTTAAGACACTGACAGAGCTTAGGTTGGATAGTGTGGACATAGGGATGGACAAGACTGAATGCAAGGAACCAGGTAACAGGTTTTTGCATTAAAAGTTTACCTTGCCCCATTTCTAATTCCCAGTTTCCAGCAATCTCATGTACCTAAAAACCACAATATTATAACCATCAGACATAACTGAATACCTACTGACATATAAATGTATTTATTATGTAACTCCTTAGGGAATAATTGCATTTATCATATTTTATATCATATATTTTTAACTAAAAATAAGTAGCTTTAAAATAGTCTATATGAAATAATTACATTTTTAAAACAAATTCAGGTGTAGAAAAAGGTATGGACGATTAATTAATGGTAATTGCATCTGAGTGAAGGATTGTAGGGTTTTTTTTGCTTTCCTTGCTTAAAAATAAACACATGTACTTCCATAGTAATTTTAAGAAGCAATGTATATAATTATAAAAAATTCAAACAATATGCAAGTATAATACAGTAGAGTGGAAAGCAACACTCCCATCCCTTAGAAAATTCTATTCTTTTCCCAAGAAGAAGAGTAATCACTATCAACAGTATGGTGTGTATCCTTCCAAATAAATCTATGTGAGCATACATGTAATATTATACATACATAGAATATATATATGAGATATAAAATTTATATTGTATACATTTCATATATATATGAATAATATATATATATTATACATATATATATATATATGTATAAAGTTTCTTACAGAAGGGGTCATTCAATAACTTGCCTTCATCCAGGTAACAAAATACTATGTCCATCTTTCCATGTGCAGGCATATCAATCTGCCTCACTATCTTAACTGATGCATGGTGCTCCTAAACAGAGGCACATTGTGACTGATTTACCTAGTATATTACTGATGAACACTTTGAGTTGTTTCTAATGTTTTCTTATCACAAACAATACTGCAGTGAAACTCCTTGTGTATGTCCCTTTTTGTAGGTGTGCAAGGATGATTTAAGTTAATTTCTAAAAGTAGAATTTCTGGGTCTAAGAGTACATTTTTTTTCCTTTTTTTAAAATTTTATTTTATTATGTTATGTTAGTCACCATACATTACATCATTAGTTTTTGATGTAGTGTTCCATGATTCATTGTTTGAGTATAACACCCAGTGCTCCATGTAATACGTGCCCTCCTTAATACCCATCACCAGGCTAACCCAACCCCCCAACCCCCTCCCCTCTAAAACCCTCCATTTGTTTCTCAGAGTCCATAGTTAAGAGTACATATATTTTATATTCTGATAGAAACTACAAATTGCCTCCCCAGAGAACAGTCCAGTTCATAACCCCAGCAGCAAACAACCTATGACTGTTTCACCATATTCTCATCAACCCTAGAGATTATCAATTTAATTTTGGTCAGTGAGCAAACAAATAGCATTTCATTCCATAGAAACACTTTGGAAAACACTGTTCAGTAATTATTTTTGGTTTTTGAGCATTAGCCAGGAAACTATTTTTATTTCAAAAGTCTTCAATAATCTTTCTAAAATACTCATCACTGGAAACCTTTCTACAGAATATTAATTCACTTCTTTGACTTAAAATCTGAATTAGTTTTCAGCTGATTAGTTATGGATTCAAATTGATAGTCTCCTATAGGACTATGGAAGGAGAAGTATAAAGATGTGGCTGGAATGTATGGTGACCTCGGAACACATCTATATGCTTGAGTTTGGAAAGAAACCCTGACCTGGGTAGGGCTGACCTGTGAGACGGGATAAGAACAGATACATATATTGCCATTTTAAATTTTTAAAGAATAGTTTTAAAAGCAGCCTGCTTGTTCATTATATAATCCCATGTACAGAGCTCCAGGGGAACTGTTTCTTACTCACTGCATAGGACAGCTCATCAGGGAAGAGAGGAGATGCATTAAAGAGATGTTTGGAAATTTGCATGGAAGAAAGAGAGTAAACCATAATGGAGCAAGGATGGCATCTTGGTGGTGAATATGAGCAACTGAGGGAGGGGTGGACCAATCCCTAGAGGTGGTTATGATGAGACCATAGGAGCTAAGCATCGTCCAATATGGGCTTCTTCGTTAGAGGAAACTCTGCTTCATATACATATTATACTGTGAATATTTAGGGAATGTATTCTGGATCTGCATGATTCTGCCTCTTCTTCTGTCCTCTCTGTTCATGCTCTCAGGGGGTCCAAAGATGTGATGGTTTCTGAACCATCATGGAGAATCCAAGAGGCTGTGCAGGAAGATAGGGTCTAGGGTCCAAGGTGCTTAAACCTCACGGCTCAGGGCCATGCATTCTATCTCGTGTTGGTGAGCAGAAAGTCAGGTGGTGGCGCCCTTGGATATGAGCACAGCCCTACAGGTAATACCATCCCTGCTTTACAAAGGCTGTAACCGAGGCTCAGTGAGATAAGTAACCCACCAGAGATGGCCTGGCTTCTATGGTAGTCGGCCTCTAGGACTGCCCTGAGGGTGCCCACCCTCCTGGTATTCTCACTCTGTGCAATCCTCTTCCTGTGAGAGTGGGCTGGGTTTAGTGCCTCGCCTCCAAGAAACGGAACAGACATGCCCGTCTGTCACTTTAGAGATTAGGCTGTAAAAACACTGCAGCTTTAAATTCTGTTTGGGGTGACGAAAATTTTGGAACTAGTGGTGGTGACATCACAACATTGTGAATGTACTAAATGCCACTGAACTGGATGCTTAAAAATGGCTAAAATAGGAAATTTTATGTCATATATGTGTGTGCGTGTGTGTGTAGCCACAATAAACAATTTTTCAAAAAACAAAACAAAACAGAAACACGTAGCTTCTGTCTTGGGACTCCCTCTGAGATTCCTCTCTCTGGGGGGAACCGGCTGCTATGTTGTGAACAGCCCTTTGGAAAGGCCCAGGTGGCAAGGGAGGGATGTCTCTGGCCAACAGCCATTAAGAATCGGAGGCCTGCCGACAGTTACGTAAGTCAAGTTGGAAACGGGTCCTCCTTCAGTCAAGCCTTGAGATGACTGTGGCCTTGGGAAAGACTCTGAAGCAGAGGGGCCCAGCAAAGCCATAACCAGCTTGCTTGCCCACAGAAATGTGAGAGAAGAACTGAAGCTGCTCAATTTGAGGGTAATTTATTACGTGGCCATAGACAACTAACAGCTATGAACTGGCAAAGCTGCATTTCAACCCAATCCTGCCTGCCTCCACAGCCTGAGGTCTTAATTAATTCATTAATGTATGCATTCACTCAGTATGTTTTTGCCTATGTACCTGGTATCGGCCATGCTAGAGACAACACCTGGAGTGATGTACTAAGGGTCTACTTTTTCTAACCAAACAGGATCCATTCTACATAAGCTCTGACTTCACATTATGGGACCAACTTGCCAGTTAAATAGAGGTGGGCAATTGCAGCCATGCGTGTTTCCATCTACCACCCCTGTTACCCCATGCTGGCTCCCCTTCCCTGCTCCCTTCCTTCCTTCCTTCCTTCCTTCCTTCCTTCCTTCCTTCCTTCCATCCTTCCTTCCTTCCTTCCTTCCTTCCTTCCTTCCTTCCTTCCTTCCTTCCATCCTTCCTTCCTTCCTTCCTTCCTTCCTTCCTTCCTTCCTTCCTTCCTTCCTTCCTTCCTTCCTTCTTTCCTTCCTTCCTTCCTTCCGTCCTTCCTTCCTTCCTTCCTTCCTTCCTTCCTTCCTTCCTTCCTTCCAGGAGTCTGCTTTTCCAGTTCCTATGGAGAAAGGGCATCTCTAGCCCGCAGCAAAGCTGGGGGCAAAGATATGGCACAGAGACCTGGGCACTGGTCTTGCTTCTGCTTCCAGGGGAGGGGCCTTGCTTGTCCTGAGTTTGGCTACAGAATCAGGAGGGTCAGTTGTTTTAAAATGTTCTGTGAAACACAGGGCACAGACTTCTTCCCAAAGCCTCTGAAATAAAGGCCTGTAGAATGGGTAAGAATTGAACTTCTCAGATCCAGACAGAGGCCCTCTTGTAGGATAGACTCTATGCAGGCCTGCTGGAGAATTAGGAGGGTGAGGGAAACTTTACTGAAATACACCACATGGGCTCTTACTCTGTTTAGACACCTCTTTCCCAAAGAGATTTTGTACCCGCAGCTGAGTGATTTGGCTTTTCCTCTAATCGTGTCATGGGGGCGCTGCCTGGTCCCTCCCCTTCCCACCTTATCACCAGATTTGGGTATTATTCTTCTCCTGCTGGTGAAGATGACTTGTTTCATAAAGTATAGAGTAGTCCCTAATTTGTACAAAGTGACATGCACATGAAAACAATAGAGACTTGAAGTAAGTATGTGCTAAACAGTCCTCGGAGCTTCCATGTTAATGCTTGCCATAGAAGAAGTGGATATTTGATTCTGATTTAAACCCAAGTCTGCCTAGATTTGCAACCAATGTTAAATATACCAATGTATATCGGGAGGCTCACTCTAGCTGACCTAATCCTCAGAGGGCGAGCAATGCTGGTGTGATGGGGAATGACCGATTTGGCTAAGATACCTCTGGTGTCTTACATTATTTTGGTTACTCCCACAAAAATTTATTTTTTTAAGCAATGTAAACTTAGCAGTAAATATCTCCTTTTAGGAACCATCCCTACATCATACCATACTCCCTTCATCCTCCGATGATTTCCCCTAGTCATGTCCAAGTAGGAAGTCATCTCCAGTGAAGTGTCCCAAATAGCATTTGAGTCTTCTGCTTTTTGTGTTAGCCTTATGTGGTTCTATACAAAAGCCAACTTCATTGAGAGAATTCTTTTTAAGTCTGGTATCTTCCTGAAGATTTGGGGCCTTTGAGCTAAGAGAGGCACAGACTGTGATCTTCACAGCAAATTCAGGATTAGGTACACTGAGCCATACAGCCATGGGAGGCAGACTCGTGCCATTTCCAGGACATCCCTGTCCCCACCCTTTCTCCTTGGGCCACTCCCATCCTACCAATCTCCCCCAACACCTCTAAGTTGGTCAAATCATTAGGAGACCACAACGCTGCTTACTCCCCAGAGGCGTAAAAGCTTCAAGTGCAAATACCCTCAGAGGAAATGAGAAGGGGACAACATGAATTTGAATGGAGATGCAAATGAGGCAGCGGGAGCCTTCGGTGATGTGGCTGAAAGACAAGGAGGAGTCAGAGCACTGTGTCCCAGAGGTGGTGAGGTAGAGTCAGGGTATAGGTGGGAGGTGGAGGGCTGACAGATGAAAACACAAGCATTTAACTCACAGCTCAGCTCAGGCCAGCTCTACCAGGTAGGGTTCAAAGATTACAGCAGCATCGCACCAGCCTCCAATTTCCTAACTATTTTAAGACAGTAACAATTGATGTTAAGAACAGACTAAATTCCCTCATAGAGAAATCAAAGAATCTTACACAAAGCAACAATCATCTAGAATTTCCTAATTGTAAAAACAGAACAGATTAGAACACTTTAGAGAATCAAATAACTGAAATTACATAAGCTGAAAGCACAGGGCAGAAATGATTGTATTTAGAATGCGTATGTCAGGGGTCTGCCAGATAGTAAAGATTTTAAGCTTTGGGGGGCCAGAAGTCTCCATCACAACTACGGGACCATGTTATTACTTACAGTGTGAAAGCAGCCACAGGCAATCTGTAAACAATGGGTGTGACTAAGTTTCAATAAAACTTTATTGACAAAAATAGTCTGTGAGCCAAATTTGGTCCACAGGCTATTCAGTCTGCTGACCTCATGTTAAACATATTACATCATGTTAAATGGAAGATACACCTTTTCACCATTCAGACCTTGTATATCATAACATCTTACAGTGGATTAGGTTCTAAAGCTAGCAAAACAATAGTCAGAATTACCTCTTAGATTTTAGAATCGCCTACGGGAACAGCCACCTACTGAGGGAAGAGCGTATCACGTCTCCCACACCAAGTTCCTTCTCAGTAATTCACTCGGACAGCAGAAGAGCTCATGCCACTGGAATTCTCTCATGCCAACAGTTTCTCATAACTTAAATGCTAATGCGACAGGAAGTCAGTGAATGCAACAACCTTGAATATTGTATGGGCTCCTTTTAAAGGAAAGAGAAAATCTCCTGTACCTTCAGCATTTAGATTACTTTTATCGCAACCTTGCTTAAATATGTATAAAACTAACACACCCCGATGCAAAAGTGCTTTTGCTTATCGTTCTCATGTTCTGAAACCAAAATAAACACCTGTTCAGCAACAGGTGATCAAAGGCACACACACTCACTGTTTTCAAAGGGAACCCCAAGTCCCCTGAGTACACCCCACTTTGAAGCCGATTGCCATGGACACTGGATTACTGAAGCCTAGTTATGTGTCTGAAGGGATTTCTGTCCTCCTACAAACCCCTCTAGTGTTTACTATTTTCACCATTCAGGAGACACTGGGCATTTACTTTGTTCTTTCCTTCTACAATGATCACTGGCTGCTTCAGATGAGAGCCCTAGGAAGGTGGACTATTTTCTGGAGGCTCAGGTTCTAACCTGAGTTATGACTGCAAGAAAGTCACTTATCTTCCCCAAGCCTCGGTTTCCCATCTGTGGTGTAGGAGGCTACATCCCACGGTCTTCTCCCTCCCTCACATCCTCTACTGCTATGAGCTTAAAGGGAGGGAACTAAATCAAAGAAGAACATCTTACTCAGGTATACATAGAGACAAACAGAATATTTTCCTCGTAGAAGGAATCCATGAATGCCTGTTCATATGAAGAAAAACATCACAACTATGGAATATTACAATTAAGATAGACCATAGAATGGAAATTGGGGCCCTGATGTGCCATATCTTCTGATTTTTTTAAGAGAAGCAGGGTTATTTGGGTTTGTTAAATAAAAATTACCGCTTTTAAAAATTTGGCACTTAATGTGAATTTTAAAAAATACTGTTAAAGAAAGCCCTCACCAAGCCCTTCTGTTTCCCCCTTACACTTTCTGCTCTTTGCCCACCGTTCTGCTGGGCTCTTTTGCATTTGCAGTGTTCTGCCCATGGATCCATTGCAGGACGGGGAAACTTGCAGACGCAGGACTCTTGCCTGGGTTCGGTATCTTTAATGAGGTCTGAGGTAGGCACTCTGGCATGGGTATTTGAACTCAGAAATCAGAGAATGTTTGGAATTTAGTGGACTGGCGGGGGGGATCCTGAACACCCTTTCTTTAGTTCTCACGCGCCTCCAACAGGAGGTCAGGATGTACTTAACTTCATGATTTAAAGCAACTTACATCTCTGGGGGAATTTATGAATTTCAAAAGCATTTACTGAATTCAGCTTCGGGTTTCTCCCCAACACTCAGTGTTGAGCTACTGTATCAGCCTTGGGGGATTTTCATTTTGTATTAGAATAGGCAGTTTTCAGGAGGGCAGAGCCCAGGGCAGGGGAAGAGGGACCCAGGTCGTAGTTCCAAAGTGGAAAAATGAACTTTGATGTGCACTTGACAAATGCATGAAAGTTGCCGTGGTGTTTTTGTTAAACATCACTACTGAGAACAATAGTTCTGTGGTGCACATATCGTCCCCTTGCTCTGTCTTTTTTTGCCATTAGGCAAAGAACATCTGCAGAATTATGGGGAGACAGAATCTGATGTCCAGGATGCCCCTTCAGAGCTGGGTTTATGGGAGGAGAGGAGGAACTGTCATATAAAGACGGAGACTCTGGGTGCCCCTCCCTCCTGCACCATAGCAACTCTGGGGGTGGCTCAGAGCCTCTCCTCCCACCCCACAGGGGGCAGGTGATAGCATTAATCAGCCACTGCCTAATTACCAGCTAACTAATTCATGAGGAGGGGAGCTCCCAGGTCCCTGCTGTGTCTTAATAATTAATCCATAAACTGGTTAATCTGGCAGCCCCTTCCCTTGATCTCCTGACAGAAATCCACAATGGGCCCTATCCCTGAGCCACACAAGAGAGAAACCCAAGAGTTGTCTTCAGTCTTCGCTCTCTCAATATCCACCCCCATCACCTACCAAATACTGTCAAATCTGCCTTCTTGATGTCTCTCGCCTCTCCACCCCTTTGCATTCTCCCTGTGTCTCCTCTGGCACAGGACCTCCCATCTCTTGCCTCCACCACTGAAAACAAGTCTCCCTGCCTATCCCCCATCTCTCCCCACTCCACCCCATCCTCCCTTCCATTCTTGAAAAGATCCACATGACACAGGCTAAGACATGTCACTTCCCCTGCTCAAAAACCTTAACCTAAACCCCACTACCTATAAAATTAAGTCCACGATCTTGTTTTTTAATTTTATTTTATTATGTTATGTTACTCACCATACTCATCATTAGTTTTTGATGCAGTGTTCCATGATTCATTGTTTGCGTATAACACCCTGTGCTCCATGCAGTATGTGCCCTCCTTAATACCCATCACCGGGCTAACTCATTCACCCACCCCCCTCCCCTCTAAAACCCTCAGTTTGTTTCTCAGAGTCCATCTCATGGTTCGTCTCCCCCTCCGATTTACCCCCCTTCATTTTTCCCTTCCTACTATCTTCTTTTTTTTTTTAACATATAATGTATTATTTGTTTCAGAGGTACAGGTTTGTGATTCAACAGTCTTACACAATTCACAGCGCTCACCATAGCACATACCCTCCCCGATGTCTATCACCCAGCCACCCCATCCCTCCCACCCCCACCACTCCAGCAACCCTCAGTTTGTTTCCTGAGATTAAGACTTCCTCATATCAGTGAGATGACATGATACTTGTCTTTCTCTGATTGACTTATTTTGCTTAGCATAATACCCTCTAGTTCCATCCACGTCATTGTAAATGGCAAGATTTTGGTTTTTTGATGGCTGCATAATATTCCATTGTGTGTGTGTGTGTGTGTGTGTGTGTGTATACCACATCTTCTTTATCCATTCATCTATTGATGGACATCTTGGCTCTTTCCATAGTTTGGCTATTGTGGACATTGCTGCTATAAATATTGGGGTGCACGTACCCCTTCAGATCACTACATTTGTATCTTTGGGGTAAATACCCAGTTGTGCAATTGCTGAATCGTATGGTAGCTCTATTTTCAACTTTTTGAGGAACCTCCATACTGTTTTCCAGAGTGGCTGCACCAGCTTGCATTCCCACCAATAGTGTAGGAGGGTTCCCCTTTCTCCACAACCTCGCCCACATCTGTCATTTCCTGACTTGTTAATTTTAGTCATTCTGAGTGGTGTGAGGTCCTATCTCACAGGTTTTGATTTGGATTTCCCTGATGCCACATGATGTTGAGCACTTTTTCATGTGTCTGCTGGCCATTTGGATGTCTTCTTTGCAGAAATGTCTGTTCATGTCTTCTGCCCATTTCTTGATTGGATTATTTGTTCTTTGGGTGTTGAGTTTGATAAGTTCTTTATAGATTTTGGATACTAGCCCTTTATCTGATATGTCATTTGCAAATATCTTCTCCCATTCTGTCGGTTGTCTTTTGGTTTTGTTGACTATTTCCTTTGCTGTGCAAAGCTTTTTATCTTGATGAAGTCCCAATAGTTCGTTTTTGCCCCTGCTTCCCTTGCCTTTGGCGATATGTTGTGGCTGAGGTCGAAGAGGCTGCTGCCTGTGTTCTTCTCTAGGATTTGGATGGATTCCTGTCTCACATTTAGGTCTTTCATCCATTTTGAGTTTATTTTTGTGTGTGGTGTAAGGAAATGGTCCAGTTTCATTCTTCTGCATGTGGCTGTCCAATTTTCCCAACACCATTTGTTGAAGAGTCTTCTCTTCAACTGTCTTTTGACATTGGACATTCTTTGAATGTTGAACTGTCTTTTCCATTGGACATTCTTTCCTGCTTTGTCAAAGATTAGTTGACCATAGAGTTGAAGGGTCCATTTCTGGACTCTCTACTCTGTTCCATTGATCTGTGTGTCTGTTTTTGTGCCAGTACCATACTGTCTTGATGACGACAGCTTTGTAATAGAGCTTGAAGTCCGGAATTGTGATGCCGCCAGCTTTGCTTTTCTTTTTCAACATTCCCCTGGTGATTCGGGGTCTTTTCTGGTTCCATATAAATTTTAGGATTATTTGTTCCATTTCTTTGAAAAAAGTTGATGGTATTTTGATAGGGATTGCTTTAAATGTGTAGCTTGCTCTAGGTAGCTTGACATTTTCACAATATTTGTTCTTCCAATCCATGAGCATAGAACATTTTTCCATTTCTTTGTGTCTTCCTCCATTTCTTTCATGAGTATTCTATAGTTTTCTGAGTACAGATTCTTTGCCTCTTTGGTTAGATTTATTCCTAGGTATCTTATGGTTTTGGGTGCAATTATAAATGGGATCGACTCCTTAATAGAAATTAAGGAGTTTTTAATGTCTTGTAGTTGGAGTATAGAAATGCAACTGATTTCTGTGCATTGATTTTTATATCCTGCCACTTTACTAAATTCCTGTATGAGTTCTAGCAGTTTTGGGGTGGAGTCTTTTGGGTTTTCCACATGAAGTATCATATCGTCTGCAAAGAGTGAGAGTTTGACTTCTTCTTTGCTGATTCGGATGCTTTTTATTTCTTTTTGTTGTCTGATTGCTGTGGCTAGGTAAGTCCACGATCTTGTGTGTGGCATTCAGAGTCTCCCATGATCTTGAACCAGGGGCACTTCCTTGGAGAACAAGCACTTATTCTTAAGTGAACCATATCAACACTGGCCAACAAAAAGGGCTCAGCCCTGGTGGGTGCACAGTGAGAGCACACCCTTCTGTGACTCTACACCCCACAGTGAAATGGTGACCACAGGGTAATGTGATTACTCGCCACCCAAGAAGGAGCCTGTAAGAAAGACCTTGTTCATTTCCCTGACCCATCAGCATCTTATTGGATGCTTTGGACACAGTTGATTGCTCTCTCCCTTTTTAGCCCAGCTTCCACTTTTCTTCTTGCATGCTCCTTGTCTTTCCTCTGCTTTTCCGATGGCTCCTTCTGGGTTTCCTTTGCTAATTCCTCTTTTCTTTCCTCCCCTTGGAGGACCCAGGAGCCCTTGGACCTCTTTTCATTCTACACCCATGCCCTTGGAGATCTTATCTGGTGTTGTAGCTTTTTTTTCTTTTTAAAGATTTATTTATTTCAGAGAGAGAGAGGGAGAGAGCACAAGCGGGAGGGGTAGAGGGAGAGAGCTTTAAGCAGACTCCACACTGAGTGTGGAGCCCAATGAGGGGCTCAACCTCATGATCCTGAGATCAAGACCTGAGCTGAAACCAAGAGTCAGATGCTCAACCAATGGCACCACCCAGGCACCCCTGCTGCTGTAGGTGTTTAAAGACCTTATAATCTCTGATGCCTGAAATCTGTAGCCGTGACCTTTCCCTAAGGCCCAGACTTGAATATCCAGTTACCTACTTGATATCTTCACTAAGGGGCAGCTCAAGCTTACTACTTAAACAGCTTGTTTACCACCTTTTCAATCTGTTCCTTCCTCCAATTTTATCTTACTCTTTTTAGACATCTCATTAGATAGTGGCATTATCCATTTAACTACTCAGACCAAAAATCTGGGTGACCTCTTAAGCAGATCTGCTCGGACAACCCTAACTAAAATTGTAACTATCCTTCTCCTAAGGGTCCCTCCCCTGCTCTATTTTTTCTTTTTGCCACAACATCTATCATCTTCTGAATATGCAATACAATTTATAGTTTTTTACTTTGTTTTCTTTTTCTGGCTTTCCCCTGCTAGAACATAAGCTCTACAAGGGCAGGAATCTTTGACTATTTTGCTCACAGGTATATCCAAACACATAGAACAATGGCTGGTCCATAATAGGTGTTCAATAAATATTCATAAACGAACTCCTGAGGGATGCTTGACTCATCTCTTTCCTTCATAGCTCACCTCTGGTCCAGCATCAATGGTGAATGAGCACCACCTTCAAAATACACAAGCACCTGACCTCTTCTCGCCACCTCCACTTACACTCCATTCCAAGTCCCCTTCTTCTTTTACTTGGAATGTCCCAGTAGGGTCTCAGTGGATCTCCCCTGCCCAACTAGAATCCATTCCTCAGTGCACAGAGCATCCAGAATGGTCTCTTTAAAGCATCAGTTTGATCATGTGCCTCCCATTACAGACAGTGGTGTGCATAAAGTTCCTCCTGCTTTGGCCCTGCCCACATCTCTGGTCTCACTTTCTGCCACTCTGCCCCTCACTCCACGCTTTCTAGCCGCCATAGCCTCTTGCTCATTTTTGGACAATCAACCTTACTCTGGATTCAGCTTTACATGTGCTTGGTACCTCACCTGGTAAACTTTTCCCAGACCTTCATGTGGCTCCCTCTTCCCAAGACATTCTGTTCAAATGTCCCTCTCTGGGGAGGCCTTCCTTGACCACCCCACCTGCCAACTTCCACCATCATCAAACATTATCCCTATTATCCCTAATTTTCTCCATGGCACTTGTACTGGAAATAAAACTTATCTGATTACTTGTTCATTGACTGTTTCCTTCACGAGAATGTAAACTTCAAGGGGACACGGGCTTTAAGTTGTTCACCACATATGCCCAGAGCCTAGAAATGCCTAGCACACAGTGGATGCTCAGTAAATATTTGCTGAATGAATGAATAGAAAACCATGGAGGTAGCACCCAATCCTCTCCGAGGCATGCACTGTTTATGGGGGAAAGGATGTGGACTCACGTTAGAGGAAGCAATTGCTACTGATAGAATATTTCCCAGGCTTGACCCTGCACCACAGTGGGGTTCAGGCCGAAGTGCAAACAGCAGCCAATGACTTCTGCCATGACCACAAGGAACCATTCAGAGCTAGTGTTCCGTTCCTACACTGATGAATACCTCAGTCTGTGCTTAGCTTCCGTGAAGGTCTGTCAAGTGAACAAGTCTAATAGGAGACAGTCTCTCTCTGGAAGCCAATTTAACCTGAGGGCTAATAAGAGAGACAGATCCAATTAAGTCCCTCCCTTAAGGTGAAGAGGGTAAAGTCAACCTGAGAGAGTGGACAAGAGAAAGAAAATTATCTTCTGCCAGGAGACACCTTTCATTGCTTTTTATTTGTTTGTTTTATTGCCTTTTATTCACTGTGGAGCTTATACCAAACAGCCTCTAAGCGCGGAGATGTGCAAATGAGATGTTTTAAGGGATTAACAGGAAAAGGAGGTCTAGAAATTGGTAAGGCATTAATGCTAAGAAAAGTTTCCTCATCTCCTTTGTCCTTTTGCTGGAAAGTGAAAGGAGAATGTCCTTCAGTACCTTCTCTTGACAGAGCGAGCAGAGGAGAATAGAACGAAGAGGCACACCCAGAGTCGTAACACCCAGGTGAGAATTCTTGGCCATACTACAGACTCCCCTCATTGGGCTCCACACTCAGTGTGGAGTCTGCTTAAGTCAGTCAACCTCCCCGAGATTCCCTTTCCTCATCTGTAGTGATGGCTTCATTTTTCCTTTGACTTGTACTCCCTCCTCTTGAGGATTAGCTTGAGACAGAGATAATCAGAGATAACGGTGCATCCTACCTGAGCTGCCACCTGCTGTGAAGATGAGAAAGAACTCCACAAATGGCAGACAAGGTGTCCTCTTACTCCCACCACCAGGAAACAACCCTTTGAAATCTCCAGATCCCATATCATGGGGATCACCAGAAGCAGAGTAGACAAACACCCATTCATTGTTTATTAATCATCGAGGTGGGAGCCACTGTGCAGAGAGAGGTAGAAAAGAATCGTCCTACTCTCAGGGAACTTCTGGTCAGACGGAGGAGTTAGATGTCAACAAGCAAAATGCTCCAGTGCATATCTACCTGCCCAACGCTCTCCAGGAAGGGCATTCACCTCCATGAGGACATACAGTGGAGGCAGCTGACCCTGAGAAAGGACACTGAGTGAGTCCTAAAGGGTCAGCAGGGACAATCCCAGGCAGGGATGAAGAAAGGGAACAACACATGCAAGGGCTTACAGGGGAGGAAGCATTGTGGGTTCCAGAAAGGTAAGCGGCCACAGAGGTCAGTGTGGACGGAGTTTAAAACGAGAGGTAGAGAGGTGTGATGAGGCCTATGGTGGCCTCCCGGAGACATGATGAGTGTGGGTCAAGGCCTCATTTATAAATACAGATGTGAGCTGTAGTTTGCCTATTAGATTTTTAGAAAATAGTGCATTAAATATTTTTTATCTTGATTACTGACTTTTGGCACTCCCTTTCCTTTGCATCCTGTCTTTTTCCCTTAACCCTAACATTCTTGGAGAGCCATGAGGGGTTTTAAGAAAAGGAGTCACATGATTAGTTTCCCCCCTTTAAAAGATACTGCAGGGGCACCTGGGTGGCTCAGTCGTTAAGCGTCTGCCTTCGGCTCAGGTCATGATCCCAGGGTCCTGGGATTGGGCCCCTGCATCGGGCTCCCTGCTCTGTGGGAGGCCTGCTTCTCCCACTCCTTCTGCTTGTGTTCCCTCTCTCGCTGTGTCTCTCTCTGTCAAATAAATAAATAAAATCTTAAAAAAAAAAAAAGATACTGCAGAATTCACTTAGAATAATAATGATGAGAGATAATTTCTTAAATAGAGTAGCAGGAGCACCTGGGTGGCTCAGTCAGTTAAGATTTGGACTCATGGTTTTGGCTCAGGTCATGATCTCAGGGTCATGGGACTGAGCCCGAGTCGGGCTCCATGCTCAGGGGGAGTCTGCTTGAGGAGTCTCTCCCTCTGTCTCTCTGCCCCCCCCCCCCCACTCTCATGCACACATGTACACATTCTCTAATAAATAAATCTTTAAAAAAATAAAAATATAATAGAGTAGCAAGGGGGCACCTCGGTGGCTCAGTTAGTTAGGTGTCTGACTCAATCTCAGCGCAGGTCTTGATCTCAGGGTCGTGAGTTCAAACCCTGTTTGGGCTCCAGGCTGGGCATGGAGCCTATTAAAAAAAAAAAAAAAAAAAAGTAGAGTAGCAAGGAAACCTTCCCACAGAAAATCAACAAAGGATAACAAACCCATTATGAAAATAAACATATTGCTAAGGAAGAGAGAGAAATCTCTTTCTCCCTGATATCCAGTAGTGGTTTAACAACTTCACTATATGGGACAACCTACACTTCTAATCTCAGGAACTTACAGAGATTTCAAAAGGACTAATGTAAGGATTGAACAGCAAAAAAAGAGGCAGCATCAGGAATTTCTGCTCGTTAACAGTGTAATCCATGCTCTGATGGGATGCACAGCCTGCTGGAAAGCTGGGATCACATTAACAAGAATAAACTATAACAAAAACCTAAAAGAGTAAAACTATATAACTCAAATTCTCAGCTGACCACACTTCATCCCCTAGAATCTGCTCCACATACTTCTAGAAGTCTCTGGGCTTTTCCCGTGTACGTGCACCAACACATCTCATCCCAAGAAGTCCCTTATTGGTGTCCGGACCCTGCCCCAGTGCAACCAGTGGAGAGCTGGGGTCTGGAGCATGAGCCCTGTCACTCTCCACTGCCCCCGAAGCATCAGTTGCTGGGCAGCAGTCAGGCAGTTGCTCTGGGGGCCACTTCCCCTGCCACTGTCACCCGGGCTCATCCTGTGAGCGGCTGTCCCACCCAAGCAACAGCTGTCTCCCGCTCTCTGCCGCGCATGGGAGTTCCAAGATGTCTCCTTATTCCCCACTTGATTCACAGAATCAAATCGTGGAAAGATAGCCCTTTCCCATACAGAAATAAGACTGATTAAACGCTGAAATTGTCAGTAGGGGGTAATGAAGTCGAGCATTTTACTTACCAGAGTGAGAGAACAACTGCTGTCCCTTGGGAAAGACGATCAATGAGGAGGCACAAGGCTGCTAGGCTCAGGCAGCCTCAATAGACTCCAGGTGACGGGAGGGCAGGGGCAGGTGCAGGTACCCGTGGGTGCCCCTCCACCAGGGCAAGGAGACACAGTGGTCGGGTAAGGGGGACAGAGGTTTGACTTAACAGAAAGTTGCCCAAGGCTAAAGATAACCCTGAATCTTGTGCATGTCCCAAGCATACGCTACTCATTTCTTCCTGGAAAAAAACATAACACATATATACATACATAAAATACTACTAAGGGGGTGGTCAACACTAATAAATCCAGCCCCAGGTCAGAAAATGAGGAGCTGGCAAGTAAAACTGTAAGAAAAAAAAAGATGTTATATAAAAAGGATTAAAAAAAATCTGAGTTTTATAATAAGAATCCAGATGGCATGGTTGTTATAACCACGGGTAAACGTTGAGGGGTCATCTGAGGGATTATTAGTTCAAGGTAGAAAGCTCCTATTTTGCCCTGGTTCAATGACCAACTGAGCATTGCAAATCTACGAAGAGCTAGCAACTCCTTACTGCTGGGCCTGCACATCAAGTGCTTGGTAATGAAAATTACTTATTCTACAATGATCAAGGCCCTACCTTTTCAGTGAGCTTCTAGTGGGATCCTCAAAGTGCAGCTCCTTCTCTTAATGCCTGAATCTCTTATAGATTGTCTTCCTGCCACTAGTCTTTCCTTCACAGCATTTATCAGCATAGGTAATTAAATGTTAATTCGTATGATTATTCATTAAGATCTCTCTCTTCCCCTCTAAACTGTAAACTTCATAAGACAGGGAAATTGGAAAATCATGTTTTGCTGCTCTTGCTGGTGTTCCTGGCAGCCAGTGTAAGACCTGACACATACTAGAAGTGCATGTAACAGAGTAACAAAAGCACGGCCCACTTGAGCTTCAGACATTCTGTTGTACCTTAATTGGAAACCAAGTTTTATTGGAATATAGCCACATGCTTTTGTTAGGCATCATCCACAGCTATTCTCTAGCCACAATGCAGAGTTGAATAGTTGTGACACAGACCATATGGCCCACAACATCTAATGTGGTTACTGTCTGGCTATGTACAGAAAAAGTCTACCAACCCCTATATTAGACCATGGCTTTCACTCAGGTTAGAATGACTCTTCCTTTGTACTCCCAGCACCTTTTTTCTACTGAATAATACCCCAGACCCTCGGGCTTAAAAAAAGGTTTTCACTAGAGATAAAAAGATCGCACGGTTGGGGCACCTGAGTGGCTCAGTGTGTTGAGCGTCTAACTCTTGGTTTTGGCTCAGGTCATGATCTTGGGGTGGTGGGATCAAGCCCTACATCGGGCTCCACACTCAGGAGGAGTCTGCTGGAGAGTCTCTCCCTCTGCCCCTCCCCCCACTTGTGTGCGCGCTCTCTCTCTCTCTCTCTAAAATAAATAAATAAATCTTTTTAAAAAAAGATTGCATAGTAAATTTCTCTGCTCAGTAAGAGTCTTCTCTCTATTGCTGAGCTCTTTTTTTTTTTTTTAATGCTTAATTACAGAATTTTAAGGCTTGTTGGGATCGTGAGGGATTAATCAGCCTCAAACCAGAAAAAGACTGCTCTGGAGTCATCCCAGGAACCACGTTTTCAACAAGACCAGGGAAATGAAGGCTGTGTCATAACACAGAAAGAAGCACATGACAGGAAATAAGTTAATAGAATTATTTGAAGTTGTATGCATTGTGGAACTGTGTAAAAATGTGAATACAGAGAAACAAAGACTGAAAGGAAGACTCAAAATGTAGCCAAGTATTGGGATAAAATAGTGGAATTATCAGTAATTCTTTTTTCTCTTCCCATGTGTTAACCTCCACGGACAACGACACCAATGGCAGCCATGCCAGGCACCCTGCAGTCGACAGGCATTACCTCATGTGGTCCTCACGGCAACCCCAGAGCAAGGTGCAGTCTACTCTTGTTACTTGTAATAATTATGTTCTACAAAGTATTTGTGAAGGGTGCCTGGGTGGCTCAGATGGTTAAGCGTCTGCCTTCGGCTCAGGTCATGATCCCAGGGTCCTGGGATTGAGTCCCGCATTGGGCTCCCTGCACCGCGGGGAAGCCTGCTTCTCCCTCTCCCACTCCCCCTGCTTGTGTTCCCTCTCTCTCGCTAGGTCTCTCTCTGTCAAATAAATAAATTAAATCTTTAAAAAAAAAAAAAAGTATTTGTGAATACTGAACCACTGCTCCTAGAAGAAACACAGAGTTAGGTTCCTGGGAGCGTCTGGTTACATTTTCATCAACGGATCAACACAGAAAGTTGTCTTGCATGTTTCTATTTCAGGACACCTTATTTAATATATTTCGTGGATTTGCTAACATTGAACTCACAGGCAGCAGCACTGTAACTTGTGCCTTGACAAAGTTTACCTAACACATGTTTTCTCTCTGAGTCATGTCAGAACCTTCTTGCACTTAGGAACACAAGAGAGAGCACATCAGCTCTGAGATTGGGGGCCATCCTGAACAGTGAAATCACTGACAAAAAGCACAAAGAATGCAAAAAATGTGACACCAAATAGAGGGAGAAGAGAACACTTGAATACAGCATAAGGAGTGAAGCAAGGAGTCTGAGGATTTGGTTCAAATATATTATTATTTTCCCCATTGTATAGATGGGAAATCTCTGGGGAAAGAAAAAAAGGAAAGGTAGCAGGAGTAGATGGTGGGGGAAGGGAGCAAAGGAGAAGGCTTATAAGATCCCCATTTTTTAAGGGAACATTAATGGGTGTTCAAAATCAGGAAGGCCTTCCTAATGTTGAACTTGTCTTTGAAATTTCAAACCCGTTCCTTGTTTTGTCTACTGCCAAGACCGAAAAAGGCTGCTCATCTCTGTGCATATACAGGTACACAAGTGTATTGCCAATTTGGAAGGAATCTGACCTAAGGAACCAAGCTAGATTTTTTTTTTTATTCTTATGTTAATCCCCATACATTACATCATTAGTTTTAGATGAAGTGTTCCATGATTCATTGTTTGTGCATAACACCCAGTGCTCCATGCAGAATGTGCCCTCCTTAATACCCATCACCAGGCTAACCCATCCTCCCACCCCCCACCCCTCTAGAACCCTGTTTGTTTTTCAGAGTCCATCGTCTCTCATGGTTCGTCTACCCCTCCGATTTCCCCCACTTCATTCTTCCCCTCCCGCTACCTTCTTCTTCTTCTTTTTTTTTCTTAACATATATTGCATTATTTGTTTCAGAGGTACAGATCTGAGAATCAACAGTCTTGCACAATTCACAGCGCTTACCAGAGCACATACCCTCCCCAGTGTCTATTACCCAGTCACCCCATCCCTCCCACCCCATCCCCCACTCCAGCAACCCTCAGTTTGTTTCCTGCAATTAAGAATTCCTCATATCAGTGAGATCATATGATACATGTCTTTCTCTGTTTGACTTATTTCACTCAACATAATACCCTCCAGTTCCATCCACGTCGTTGCAAATGGCAAGATCTCATTCCTTTTGATGGCTGCATAATATTCCATTGTATATATATACCACATCTTCTTTATCCAGTCATCTGTCGATGGACATCTTGGCTCTTTCCACAGTTTGGCTATTGTGGACATTGCTGCTATAAACATCGGGGTGCACGTACCCCTTCGGATCCCTACTTTTGTATCTTTGGGGTAAATACCCAGTAGTGCAATTGCTGGATCATATGGTAGCTCTATTTTCAACTCCAAGCTAGATTTTTATGGCAGAATTAAGAACCAACTGGTACTAATAGACCACCCATGGGCCCTAAGCTTTTTAGGGTGGCAGATTCAGCACAACACACTTGTAGCCACAATGACAGAGACATCTCTGAAAAATGTCATCGAGTCCACCAAGTTTTGTGTTCTTAATGGTGTGCAGTGGTCGGGTTTCCCAAAGTATTCAAGACATGTTCAGCAGTATTCTGCCGGGCAAAGTTCATTTATTTAGGACCAAGTTTCTTAATGTCAATAGCATATTTTAAAAAAATCAATACATATATTTGAATAAGCCAGGAGATTTGCTTAGACACATAAAGACCGTCAACCAATCATGATGGCTTTACATTTTCCAGGCCCGTGTAGAACTTTTTGAGGGCTTTTCTATTATTTCTCTTTTTATTTGAGGCATTTGTTGTGGTTACAAAGCAGAAAATCCAAATGGCCATTTCTTGACATTTTCCATTCAGGGAGAAACTGATCCTTCCACCTGAACATGTATGATCATTACATCAGCCTTTCTGCATCTGAACACAGTCCTCTCAAGGGCTTAAAAGGAGTTCTGTTGCCCTAGAGACAAACATTATTCCCATGCATTTATGCAATCAGATCCCACAACTGCTTCCACTGACTCACTGAAGCTGGGACACATGTATTCAGCGTCTATTTAAATATCACTTATTGCCATAGTAGCTAGGCACTTGGACAAGTCTGCTATTTTTGCAAGAAAATAGAAAAACAGTGTAGAGAAATAAAAAGAGGTTGGCGCTAAGGCCTAGCAGTGATCATCTGCCTTGGCAAGTAAAGCAGGAGGGTGAAAATCAGGTCAAACTGTCCCCAATAAAAGGCATCAGTCATCTGGAATGTTTTTGTTATCCCGGACAGAAATAGGTCACCTTAGCACATGCAAAGTTGCCCAATTCAAGTTCTTGGGAAGTAAGAAATAAAGGCAGTAGATGTTTAGCAGAAGACCTCTCCCCCTCCCAAAGGAAGCCAAAGTCCTGGAGAAGATAAACAAATCAACACCTGTTCCAGGAAATCTACCTCCTTCAACCCAGGCGACTTGCAGGCTCACATTAGGGCACTGGTGACGTGCCACACGGTTCTTATGCAAAATCTGGCTGTGTTTCATCTGCACTAATACCCAGCAGAATGCACTCTGGAGGAACGCAGGGCAGGACAGAGGACAGATCTTGTCTACGCTGGGGATTCTTGGGCTTCATCTGGCTCAGCGAGAGAGAAATGGGATCAGACAGTGGCATGTGCTTTGGTGCATGAAAGAGCAAGGGCGGTGGGCTTGGCCCACATCATCTGCAAAAGCACCAGACTCAGATCACCAGAGGAGGCCCCACCTAACGAGCTGCCTAAAGGCCAATCCACTCTTAGAGACTCCTTTTTGCCACTGACAGAAGAGAGAATAACGACGCTGACAGGATTGTTTTGAAGATCAACCCCATAATGTTTGGAACATAGTCAATACATCAGAACACTGGGTACAGATGCTAATTTTCACGATTTTCAATTACTGCAATCTCTTTCATGCAGAGCATTTATATCTACCCTACAATCCCATCCAAATAATCCACACTGTACGCCAGTTAGCGACACCCTGTCCCTCATGTGGAGTATTGTCATTTGTGGTGTCAAATACTGACTGAAATAAATGTGTTCCTGAGAGGACTTGGGTGTAATCATGATGATTATCAAGAGTTTTCTATGAGGGGATTTTAATAAGATTGGACCTGGCACAAAATGGAGTATGTCATTTACAGAAACACTCAGAAAGGAATATACAAATACATACGTTTAACAAAATTCATGTTTGTGCAAACAATGCTTTGTGCCAGTAGCAGAGAAATATGTATCTTCTTGTGCTTAGGCAAATGATAAGTTTTGCCAAATGACAGAAAATCAAATCTGACATTTTTGCTTCGACTCCAAGACTAACCAGGTAAAGGAACGTATGCAAGTTCTCCTTTCCTGCCTGTTGTTTCAAATTAAGCATTTCTGGGCCTGGACTATGTGTGATAGCCGTGGAAATGGTCGTAGTTTATTTGTAGCTATTACATAATGTGTACAAAATATATTCAGGGAAAGCATAAATGAACTATAGACTCAGTAACAACTAGCAACAATGGTATCATTCTAATGGTTTCCCTTAAGTGGTTTGTTGGATCGGGTTGTTTTTTTGTATGTATGTAAAACACTTTTGTTGTATGAAGAGGTCATTGCTAAACGCCAATACTTTTTGTTGCTTTACTAAGTATCCTAAAGGAGGTGTTTATAAGCGTCACAGACTTTCTGTAAATTATATTATTTATTTAGTCAGTATATATTTATGGAGAGCACTGCAAAAAATAAAAAGATCAATGAGGTCCAATTCCTGCCCATAAGAAGCTTCTTGAGAGAGAAATAACATCTGACCAGTGACTCAAAGAATGTGTGATATGGGGATACACAGAGACAAGATGTAGGTACAATAAGTTTGCTTTTAATTAGAAAATTCCTATCAAAAGCAAACCTCTGACTTTAATGTTACAGAAACTACAGAGGCTCTCAACTGGCAGGAAATTCTTTAACTGTGTAGACTGCTAATGAACAATCCCCTAAATGGCACATTATTTGGTACATTGATCATCTAGAATATTTACCCAGAGTTGAGCCAACACAAGTAAATAGACCTTCCAAGATGAAGAGCTTTGACTCCCAACACTTACCAGACCCCTCGATCCCCAAGGCAGACCCAGTCTCACAGAGACAGCTCAGATTGACAGAGGAAGGAACAAGCATTCTCTACATCTAATTTGAGATGTGAGCACATGTGCTTTGGTATTTCTTTTCTTCTTTGTTTTCAAACTTCTCTGCAATCTCTTTCCCCACTTGCTGCAGGCCCCCCTCCCTGTTCCCAGGTTTAGTGTGTTATTTATGTCCTTTATACTACACTGTTTCCCCACCCCTCACCCTATTGTAAATTGACATACTATTTATGTACCAGATTGGAACTGTGCGTCTTGCCTTGGGGTTGAAGGCTAATAATCGTTCTTAGTGAATGAATGATAAAACCACCATAGAACCAGGCAGATATAAAAATGTACCTGAAATTATGCCTATATTATTACGGTAATTTAGAGACCTACAATATAAGGAATTCTCTGGACCCAGAGTCCATTAATCACGCAAATTATACCAGAGGCTACACCGGGTTTTGGGTGCACATGCAGCAGAGATGTATCATTGTGAATGTGAAAGGTACAAGAGAGGTTCGGGGGGACAGAAGCGATTCAGCCGGGTTTGAACATTACAGCACAATTACCTAAGCCAGGCTTGCTTTGTCCCAGCAGAAATGGAGCACTTGAATACTTGATTGAATACTTGATATCTTATAGTACTTAGATTCTCATTTTAAAGTGACATAAAGTAAGGCTATCCTATCAGATCAAATAGAAGAGGATTTTTAAACTTGTAATTAATAGCATATCTGAAGGCTAGGAAGAATGCATTTTCCAAACCACAGCCACAGAAGCATCCACCTTTGCCCTCCATGGTCTCCATCAAATGTTGTAGGGACTACACTATATGGTCCAAGAAAGTACTAGCTTAGGGTAGGTCACGGGAAGTGGACCGACCCTACATTACTTTTTCTTTCTCTCACATATATCATGTACAAGAGACAGTATGATAAGGAAGTCATCAATGACAACAACACTAGATGTCTTTCTAAGAGCTTCAGAATGCATTTGTAAAGTACTGCTAAATCTTGTCCATTCCAACATTTAACTAAAAACAGTCATTGGCAGATTTCCCCAGGATGGATTTTCCTTCTTACGCACTACAAAATTGCTGCTGACCTTATCTAAAATAGTGTGTGCTCTTCTGCGATTTATTCTCCGCTTCTTTGAAAACATCATCCATATTTTAATTTGCTCTCATCTGGACCAGATTTCCACTCAACTTGCAATGTGGATGGATGTTCCTGTCAGCATTTTCCCGGAATAGCCCACCCACCATCTCTTGCTCACTGAATTAAAAAGCCCACAGTGTTGCTGGGTTGCATCCCTAGGACCAACCTTGCATTTTAAAACTTGGGAGGGGGGTTTGGAGATAATAAGCTGTACATTTTCAAAAGAAAAAAAATTAGGAAAAAACTCAACCCTGATATCATTATGGAAAGAACAATTTTCATTTCTGAATTGTTGCAAAAATCCAAACTGAACCATAATGCAAAACAAGGAGCAGAAAGCAACAAATCTCAGTAATTTTCCTTTCCCTTTTTTGTAGTAAATTGGTCACTTAGTAGTCTGCGAGTATACACACATTCATCACTAACAATCATTCCTATTGCTGCCACTGTATATTTGCATAATAAAGACAAATTTTGGTAACTCAAATTAATTGTAACGTGAGCTACCCTTACACCTTGTATTAGGCACATAAAAGGCACTCAAATGCCAGTTAGAAAAAAGGAGCCTCATACTGTTGGTAGGACTGCCAAAGAATCAGCTTGCTTGTATTCAAGGTTAGCAAGAACCTGATGATTTTATCACATTGTTGAGATATTTCCAAGAAAATACCCATCTTCCTAATCTGGTTGAAGAGGTCTCTAGTCCACACAATGCGGACTGTATATAGTATATTATGTTGAAGAAATCTGCTTGGTCTTCCTGCTAAGCCACGTTCTGTGACATACATAGGTTTCCTGAATCCCTACACCTGAAGGCTCAAATCACAGTGGTGTCAATTCAGCTTTTTATTCTTCAAAGGCAGACACATTTAAGTAACAAGCAATTTGCTCTCTTGCAAAGCTCTGAATGATGGCAGAAATGAATGTTCTGTCAGCACCTTATGGTCAGAAAGGACCTGGCTTTGAACACTGTCTGTACAGCAATTACAAGGGCCTGGATCAAAACGTCTGTTAACAGCCTTACCTCTCCCGATGGCATAATAACTACCCAGCAAAGCAAGTTATTTCATCCGCTACTCACCTAGTCACGAGGATCAAGGATGGGAAATCCCATTCCCCATTCTGTGAACTAACCAAACTTTCCAACAATGGTTTTCTAATATGTGAATTATTATTAAATGGAGACAAATAAACAGATTATTTTTAATATCAACACTGTAGAGACACTGAAGACATGCTTTACAATGTCAAGTTTCCAACCCCCAGCCAGACTTTCCAGGATTAAGAGAGCACCTGAATACAAATATAGGTAGAGAATTATAAGACAGGAGGTTCTTACACTCTGGCTATCAAGACACATGGGGTGAATTTTAAGTTCTTAAAATTGAGGATGAACCTAAATATGCCTTAGAAGAATAGACTTTGGGGCATTTCTGAGATGGTCTCCCATGATAGCCAACTGAATCCATAATGTCTTAAGAGAAGAAAGGTTAGGGGCGCCTGGGTGGCTCAGTCGTTAAGCGTCTGCCTTCGGCTCGGGTCATGATCCCAGGGTCCTGGGATCGAGCCCCGCATCGGGCTCCCTGCTCAGCTGGGAGCCTGCTTCTCCCTCTCCCACTCCCCCTGCTTGTGTTCTCTCTCTTGCTGTCTCTCTCTCTGTCAAATAAATAAATAAAATCTTTTTTAAAAAAAGAGAGAAGAAAGGTTATATATTATAAAGGCTAAGATCAAGTTGCTGCTGCCTTTTATAAAGGTTGGAGAGAGCCATTCAACAACTGCATCCACTCTATGCAATTAAACATTGAGCATCTCTCACATTCAGTCATAAGAACAGCTGCTATACGGGAAGTCCCTTTGTCTAGTCCAACTCAGGAGTTTTGGTGCTAAGATTCTGGGGGACACATGTGTTACTTAAGTGCTACCACCAACATGGCGGCTCAAATGTAAGCACAGGTGTAATGCACTGAGGTTTCAACAGACCCCAGCAGTTCCTGCCACGTTAAGTCATCACATAAATAATGGAGACGAAATGAACTTGTCTTATAATTCTCCCACCAGTAAAAGCTTAAACTTCCTTCTTAATCTCCCATTCATTTCCCACCTCTGAAAATCCAAGTAATTATCAAGAGATGATCTGCCGTACCAACAAAGAGAACACCTGACCCATCAGAACAAAGAGGTAAAAAGTTGTGTTCTTCTGACCATGATGCTGGATTGGTATCAATCCTTAGATAGCAGTGGTTCATGAACTTTAATGATGGTGGGCCTCTGGAAACACTGATTGCTGCCCCCCTCCAATTTTGATTCAGTAGGTTTGGGGTGAAGCCTGAGAATTCTCATTCCTAACGAATTCCCAGGTGATGTCATCCTGCTGGCTCAGGGACCAAACTTTGAGAATCACTGTTACTAGAGGATTCCATTCACAAATAACCTAAAAGAACAGCCTCTTCAAGTATGCACTTAACAGAACAGTGGAGGAACGGGACATCTAGGTCATGCAGAATTGGTGGCGGCAGGGGCCAGTGCAAATAACTTGGCTGAATAATCCCTGCTTCTTTTATGACCAGAGACATGCTTTGTGTGCAGCAGGGGCTCAGAGAAGGCTTGCCTTTCCTGTCCCTGCCAGGGGGCTATGTCACACCTAATTACCAGTGTCACTGCCTATACCTGTTGGGAATACCTACTAGTTTAGTCAACACTGGACCCACCATGTGCCAGGCACTATTATAAACCGAGCAGGGCTTGCCAGCTCCGGGTGGCTGGGCAGAAGTTATTGAAACATGAAATAGCCTGATAGCCCTCCTTAACCAAGTCAGATGGATTTGAGGGATCCCCGCAGACCCTCCACAACTGGAGCCAACACTCAGATGCAGGTTAAGCATACATTTTAGCCCTTGGAAAACTGCAAAGCAGATAGCTTGCATAACAGGAGAAAAAGATCCTTGCTTGCAATTTTTGGAAAAATCTGTTCCAATGCTAGGGCTCATTTGTCTTTTCTTCATTTCTCAAAGCAGTATCTTATTTTTCCAAGAAACGGTCTTAGGCCAGATTTTATAATTTTCTGATTATTTTTATGACTGAGTTTCTCTTAGCTTTCATCAGATCAGAACTATGTGCTGGATTCCACATGAAAAAATGTGGTATATGAATGTTTAGAGGCTATGCTTACTGATATTTACACGAGAGACTTTCACCTGGATCAGATATCAATTCTTTCCTGATCTATCACAGCATTGCCACAAGTGCAGGAATAGTCTAAGTCTTAAATGTTGAACTATTTATACTAATTATGAAGACCTTTCCCCTTCAAAATATTCTGTGGTATACCTGAGATGTTCACATCAATGCCCTGTCTTGTTGCATATTCCTGCAATTCATGTACTATATCACCAGGTGGCAGTAATACATCAGCACCTCTCAGCCTTGAGTGGGGCTCTTGGCAAAACTACTTCCCATTTTCACTTTATGCAGTATGAAGGGTTTGTGTATACTGGATATCAAACTAGGAACCAATAATAGGAAAGAGGGACTTATATGGCCCTTCCTTTAGCACAGATATAATTATTTAAAAAAAATAGCTAAACTTCAACAAACAATAAACAGAAGTTGTAAAGGTATTTTAGTGCAGTTCTTAAAAGAAGAAACTAGAACTTGGTGAGGTCTAGAATTTCTCAGGTAGGACGGGAATAAATTGTCTCTGGTGATATGTCTATTCTAAGGACCAGGGTAGTTTTAGGAGAAAAGGGGTTCCCCTCCTGCAGGAGGTTGGGCTCTTTAGGTGGAAGCATCCTGAGATATCACAAGTGTGGGCTCCATCCAGTAGGCTGTGAATTAGCAGCCCCCAAGAGTCCCATCTTATTTCTCCAGGGCCCCCACCCATCTTGGTGGGAGGGTCATTTCACAGCCCCTGATAAACATCAGAAAGGCTAGGGCTGAACTGTTTTTTCCAGTCCCTGAGCTGAAAGGCTGGGGGAGAAGCATTAAGAATCAGGAATGTCCTCTGGGGACTGCTGATTTTGCGGCGGGGGCGGGGGGGGGGGTGATTTGACCCAAGTCACAAAAGGAGAGTAACGTCTAGGCCATGTCTGGGGATGGGCCAGGGTTGGCAGCCACGGCCATAGACAAATGTCAAGAAAGGTATCATAGCTCAGTGTGGCTCAGAAATGGCTACAGTGGCCCTAACTGGAGTTACTTCATGAATGGATAAATGAGTGAAAAGAAAATGGTCCCCCTACCTGTGTCCACCCTCACAGGTGGTTTTTAGTAAGTGCATCAGAACAGCCAGCAGACTAGCCAGGAACAGTGGCTGAATCAGTGAGAGATGGGGAGGAAATGGACTGGCACCTGTGGGGTACAGGGCTCCCTGGTGAGATACAAGGCATAGAGTCGGGGAGGGGACAAGAAGAGGCTCGGGGGCTGCCCATGAAGGACCAAGGGCACACAGCTGGACTGATCTAACCCTAGGAAGGACAGATCCTCATATTCCTTTAACATCCAGTAGTGGATGTTAAGAAACAGAAGGAAGCAGCTTCGGGCTTTTCTTAGTAATCTCCACGTGATTTTTCTCTTATACTTGAACTGATAATCCATAACAAAGCTACTATTCATATAATGAGATGATGAGGGGCGCCTGGGTGGCTCAGTCAGTTAAGCGTCTGCCTTCAACTCAGGTCCTGGGGATCGAGCTTGGCGTCAGGCTCCTTGCTCAGCAGGATTAAAAACCTTCCAGTTTCTTAAATCTACCCCCTTGGCCCTTTACTCAACTTCCCCTGAACCCAGACATAGTAAAAAGTGATTCCTAATGAATCTTTCTGAGTCTCTGGCTGGACTGGGCTCAGTCTTCCTCTGGGGTCTTCCCAGTTCCTGCTCCCCTGCCTGCACTCTGCTCCCAAGAGCCTTTGCAACCTCTCTTTCAGACACCATGTTTGCTACCTTTGTCCTGGGCAGCAGAATTGAACAAACCAGGTGTAAAGCTAAACCTAGACCTACCTGGCAACAGATAATTCCAATCTTAAACATGTATCTAAGAGAAATGAGTGCCTTTGTCCACCAAAAGGCATGCACACAGGGAGGTTCACGGCAGTTTCGTTCAAAAGTACCCCATATCAGAAACAATTCAAATTTCCATCAACAAGTGAATGAATAAACGAATTGTGGTTTATTTATACTACGGAATGATAACACAGTATTTAAAAATGAGGAAAAAAAATTACCGATAGGTACAACATGGAAAAACCAGGGCACCTGGCTCCGGACTAGGCTGCTCAACAGTCCCGCATGGTGCCACCTCCGTCAGTGGCTGAAGCGTGTCCCCAGGGAGAAGCCACTGTGCGGACCTCTCTCCTGCACACCCAGGGCGGGAAAGGAAGGTCCTCTCTCATCCTCTTTTGGAACCACAGCTACAACAAAGTGGACGTTTCTGTGTAACTTTTCTACTGAGGGGAAGGGGCAGGAGGGTGCCATTCGGTTATTTTAATCCCAAGAATCTGGGGTCATGGAGTATTTTTAAATAAAATCCACGAGACAGGCCCAAAGCCCAGATGGCCAGCTCCTGTTGGAACCTCCAGCACCTGGTCAAGGTGGGAGGTTCCTGGAGAAGAACAGAGAAAGGCATCATGTCACGATGGCTCTCTTCCTGAACGCGCATTGTATCGGTGAGTATTCTTGGCAAGTGTAAGCATGAAGGGAGCATCCTGGTGCCAGTCACTCTGGGGCTCAACAGAAGACAATTCTGTCCCCGAGACAGGCTACGGCATAGGCTCTCCTGGGCCAGGAAAAGGGATCCCAGACAAAAGGAGTTTAGATGTCCATGCCTACTTCAGGAAGACTACTGGACCCCTGAGCATGGCTCTCGTGCAAGCTTTCTCTGCGTTGGCACTATTTTGACATTCTGAGGTCAATAATTCTTTTTGGGGGGAGGGGCTGTCCCACCCATTGTAGGATGTCAGCAGCACTGCCTCCCCCAGATGTGGCAACAAATTGCCAAATGCCCCTCGGAGGCCCACATTGCCCCTGGTTGGGAGCCAGTGCTTGAGAGTAAGAAAAGCCTCAGATGAGGTGAGACCTGGGAGAAGCTGGGGAAGTAGCCCTCTGCCCAAATGTCACAGTGGCTTAGCTGACTTCATGGTTCTTCAGAAGCACTGCCTGCCCCCTGACAGAGGACACATTTATTTTCTCTCCGGGTGGCTCCCCCTATGAGATGGCCAGGTCCTCAGGTGGACTGGGTCTGTGCGAGTCCCTGCTCTCATACCAGGGCCTGACCTGCAGCTGGCCCTCATAAATATCCACCGAGCCCATAGAAAGGATTCTGGGACACGGTGCTAACTCGAATGCCAAACTGCTACCTTGTCATGTACTTAAAAAACTCACGTTTTGGGCGCCTGGGTGGCTCAGTTGGTTAAGCGACTGCCTTCGGCTCAGGTCATGATCCTGGAGTCCCTGGATCGAGTCCTGCATCGAGTCCTGCATCGGGCTCCCTGCTCGGCAGGGAGTCTGCTTCTCCCTCTGACCCTCCCCCCTCTCATGTGCTCTATGACTCTCTCATTCTCTCTGTCTCAAATAAATAAATAAAATCTTAAAAAAAAAAACCCTCACATTTTAAAGTCACAATTGGTGGTCGTTGCAAAATACCAGAGGGGGTCAGCAGGACACTGCCTGAGTTATGTCCATAAATGCTGCAGAGTCCATGTTTTTCAGACTGTGGGTTAGACCCCATTTGTAGGTAATACAGTCAGCTTTGTGGGTCACAAGCAGCATTCTTAGTGGAGAAGAAAGGAACAGAATGCAACACATCAAGACATATCACATACACTAAGAGAGTTTCATGAAACTTTTATGTGTATAGATATATTTGATACATGATATACAATATTATATAGACAGCATATACACAGAAGTGTATGAATTCTCAGTTGTATAAAAATAAACTTTAAAAACCACAACCTAATTTTTATAGTCCCCTAAACAGTAACTAAACACCACTCACTGAGCCTCAAAGGTGCGATAAGGATAAGATAACATTTGTGAAATGCATTGGCTTCCTCCCCTGGAATACTAGCTTACACAGAAGAACTATGACATCATCTCAAAAGGACTGCTGAGTGAGGTTCTATGGAAATCTGAAAGAGTTCAAATGCATCTTAAATCATCACAGTTCTTGATTTTTGCAAACTAGCAGAGCCCATTAAGAAGGGAATGAAATGGATTTCCTTGGAAGCCCCGCCCTGCCCATGAGCCATTTTCATATGCCTGAGCAATCTGAATCTTTGTGAAACTCCCAAATTTAAGTGAGTTAGCCAGAATCATAGGATGCAAAGCCTCAGGGAATGACCATGAGGTGTGGGCAAGCTTGTCAACTCCACTGCAGAGGAAGGCTGATTAAAAAGCCAGTTCCTGGAGCCAGGTCACTTGGGTTGGGATCCTAGGAGACGGTGGGCAGGAAACTTAACTCCCCTGTGTCTATTTCCTCCTCTGCCGCATGGTACAGTAATAGTACCCATCTCATAGGGTTGTCATAAGGATTAAATGAGAAAAGGCTCACACAGCACTTGTTAATAATTCAGATTTCAGTATGAAAGGTCAGGCTAATTGAGCTCACATTTTGTGATTGTTACTGTTTCCCTCCCCTTTGCCAATCAAGATAGTAACAATCAGGCTATGAAGGATAGTAACAATTGGGCTGTGAAGTCTTACAATATAAACCAGAGGACGTGTGTGTGTGTGTGTGTGTGTGTGTTTCCTCCTCCTGCTTCAGGAAAAAAATAGCTTCCTCATTTAAAAAAGGGTGAGGGGGCACCTGGGTGGCTTGGTCGGTTGGGCAGCGGACTCTTGATTTTGGCTCAGCTCATGATCTCAGGGTCCTGGGATCAGCCCTGCATCTGGCTCTGTGCTCAGTGGGAGACTCTGCTTGAGAATCTCTCTCTTCCTCTCCCTTGCCCCTCCCCCTGCTCTCATTCTCTTTCTCTCTCTCTCTTAAATAAAGAAATAAAGCTGTAAGGGAAAAAAACAAAAACACCTCAGCACATATAACCCCCACCTCAGCATATATAACCCTCACCCCCACTTCAGATAAGAAGTGACAGAAAGCTAAAATTTGGTAAAACCTCCATCACAGTTGCACCTCATCTCTTCAACACCTTGATGGATCCCTGTGTTGGGAAACATTGTCTATTGTTAGTATAGCCCAGGTGCAAAAAGCTTCAAGGAATCTTCTTTTCTCTACCACTAGGCTGGTGGTTCTTGTATATTACACTTTTCTGCTTGAATTTTTGCAATAAATGGAAGTTGTCATTCCTCCCTACAATGACTGGCTGGGAAAAAAAAAAAAGGAGACGCTGAAGGGATTTGTGCATGCACGTGTGCACACATCCTTTCAGCTTCTCTTTTTTCTTTCCTTTTTAGCATGTGTGTGTGTGTGCATGGGAGTGTGTATGCATGCATACATGCATCTAAGTCCAAGCATGCATATATGTGTCTAAGGAAAATGATGAGATTTAGACATGCTGGTGCTTTAATAATTTAGTTATATGTATAATGTAAGCCAATAAGGAAAAATTACCTGGATTTCTTAATTTAAAATGTATAAATATAGGGAATTCTTTTTTTAAATCTTTTTTAATCATTATATTAATCACCATACATTACATCATTAGTTTTTGATGTAGTGTTCCATGATTCATTGTTTGTGCATAACACCCAGTGCTCCATGCAGAACGTGCCCTCCTCAGTACCCATCACCAGGCTAACCCATCCCCCCACCTCCCCTCCCCTCTAGAACCCTCAGTTTGTTTCTCAGAGTCCATAGTCTCTCATGGTTCGTCTCCCCCTCCGATTTCCCCCCCTTCATCCTTCCCTTCCTGCTATCTTCTTCTTCTTCTTCTTCTTCTTTTTTTAACATATATTGCATTATTTGTTTCAGAGGTACAGATCTGTGATTCAACAGTCTTGCACAATTCACAGCGCTCACCATAGCACATACCCTCCCCAATGTCTATCACCCAGCCACCCCACCCCTCCCACCCCCACCACTCCAGCAACCCTCAGTTTCTTTCCTGAGATTAAGAATCCCTCATATCAGTAAGGTCTAAATATAGGGAATTCTGATGAAGGTTTTAACATACTGTTTCTGCCTAATCCAACACAGACAGCTCCTCGGATACACTCAGATACACACATACACATCTGATAAATTCATCCATCTTGCGAATACCTTGCATTTCCACATCTATAGGGGGAAAAAATCAGTAAATCTCTTATTAACACCTTTGAGGCTGATTTTTGAGGGCTGTCTTATACCTGTCATAGGTATAATGGATTATTTTTGATTGGATTCTTCTCTATACCTAGAATGAACAGATGAATATACAAATAATTGTATCCCTTGTGATAATAAAGATTGACCTTATTTCAACTTGTATAATTAAGTTACAGAAATCAATGTGGCCTAAGGAAATTAAAGATAGTCAAATGAAAATAAGAGATATGAAAATCTGTACGTTTGCCTTTGCATCTTCCTATACTTCAGCTTCCATGGGGATTTTGTAAATGAGTGATCTCCTCACCCATCATGGAAGCAAAGACAATTTTCACCCCTTTGGTGCTACTGGGAAGTGAAGGAGGCAGCTGAAAAAATAAAAGGAAGGAAAGACGGGGGATAGAGGGAAATTTATAAAATATATATATAGGGCAAAGACAAATTTGCCAATGTTTTGTAATTTGGGTGATTCCTAAAAATTATCTACCAGGTTTCACAAATATCACTTATAAGATCTACTTTAGTCTTTATTAAATAATTTGGATAATGGAGGTATATAATAAGATCATTTTGGTGTGCAAAACATTAGTAAGAAGGGAATACATTACAGGTGCACAGTTCTTCAAATGCTTTGTGAATATATTAACTGGGGAAGGCTAACTGGTGTAAAAAACTAACCTCAAATCTCAGTGACTGACTACAAATAAGCTTTTATTTTTAACATGTGGAGGGGTGGCTCTCCTGGGTGGCTCTCCTCTATGCCACAAGGAAGGGACCTGTGCTCCCTCCATGTAGGTGGTTCTGTTATCTCCTAGGGCAGTGTTTTTCAAATGTTCCTGTGCATAGGTATTGGCCTGAAGATCTTGTTAAAATGCAGATTCTGAATCTCTCCCTTCGATACTCTGTATCCACAGGCAGAGGAAGAAAAGGATAAAGAGTAAATGACAATGTGGGCAGGAATACATCTCGTGGGCCAACATCTCAGAGCTGGTCTCAGTCCTATGGCCACCCCTAATTGCAAGGGAGGCTGGGTAATACACTCCAGCTATGTGTTCAGGAGGAAAAAACAGTTTTATTAAGAGTTAGTCACCCTCTGCCACAATAAGAAAAGAAGCAATGAACTAAAGAGATTTCAAACATCTAAATTATTAATCCTTCCTACTTGTAAACTTGAATCAGATTTATTCAGGAACAGAAGGCACAACCCTCCTAACTAAGCCATTGTTTCTGTTGAAACCCTAAAGCCATAGTCTAAAGCATTCATTGTAAATTCTTAAAGCTGTCAGAAAGCAATATACCATAAACATGAATTTCTTAAGCAAGTCATAAGGGACTAGCTACTACTTTCTCTCTCTAGAGATTAGACAAGTAAGTTTTCTTCTTAGACAGTGTCTGTACTGTAACTTAACAGTTTATGTTAACCCCTAAAATACAGTAAAATGTTTGCCTCTTGAATCCAAAAAGGTATTCCTTATCCTTATGTCATCATTCTACTAGAAGAACCAATTCAGAAAGATAGATGTGTTCTCCAGACTAAAAAGAGAGGGAGGGAGGAGGCTCTGTGCCTGCAGAAAAATTGTTCAGTGATTGGATGCTGTCTTATCCAAAGAATGACAGCTTCTCAAAAGATCATTGTCAAAATACAACATTTTTACTTCCAGTGCCTGGTACATGTTGATTCAGAAGTAGTTGTGATGGGGTAGAGGGCATGTGAAGGTGATCTTTTTGCCTCAGGTAAGACCACCTGTGAGCAAAGGGGAGCCAGATTCGGAGGTCATTGAGCCAGGAGAGGGTGGAAAAGCGAATTAATTTTGATTAATTAATTAATTAATTGATCACCTTAAAGCAAAACCACAAGGGGCCTCTGCCCAGGACCCCATACTTTAGAGGGCTCTGCTGTGGCTCTTCCTCCTCACAAGGCAAAAAGCCCAGGGTACCAAGGGGATGTGCCCTAGCAGACCCCTATTTCCTCCTCCTAGACCAGCAAAACCCAGTAGAAATGTTAGGGGGGCCACAAATGAGATCTCCGTACATAATTTTAAAGTTGTTAGAAGTCCCATTAGAAAGTAAAAAGGATACCAGTGAAATTAATTTTAATACTGTATTTTATTTAACCCAATATATCCAAAATATTAGTATTTCAATATGTAATCATTAATATAAAATATTCACTTCCCTTTTCATATGAAGGCTTCAAAATCCAGTGCGTGCTTTACACCTACAGCTCATCTCAACCAGGGTTCGGTGGCCACCAAGTCGCTGCTGTGTCTCAGAGCAGAGTTCCAGACCACGCTCTGGGTCCCTGATCCTGGAATTCCCGCCAGCAGGATTCTATGTCCACTCCCAGGGCCTGCGAAAGCCGCAGCTGAGCCCCATGCTCCAAGGTATGAGGGGAACCAAAGAGCAGCTGTTTGAGGGGTGTGTGGGTGGAGGCTCGCCGACATGCTGGGTCCCCTGAATGTGTGCCCGGCACTGCACAATGAAGGATGCGGCAGGGATGCAAAATGGAAGGAAGCAGGACACAGGCCAGAAGCTGGCTCTCCCCCGACCCTACCATGTGGGGGCACAGGCCCTGAAAGTGTCCAAGATTCCTAAATTCAAACCTGGCCTGCAGATCTGTGGAAAGGCACATCTGTCAAGGTTGGAAGATAGAAAACCTTTGTTTTGTTGGCTTGATTTATGTCTTCTAATTATTTAGCCATTTGGTATTTGCTCATCTGTTTGTATTTTGATCCAGCCCCATAATATTAAGGGAGCAGGAGTTGCTTTAAAAATCTGATTAAACTCAAGGCGCCCGGGTGGCTCAGTCTATTAAGCGTCTGCCGTAGGCGCAGGTCATGATCCTGGGGTCCTGGGATTGAGCCTGGCATCAGGCTCCCTGCTCAGGAGGGAGTCTGCTTCTCCCTTCTCCTTCCCGCTTGTGCTCTCTATCTCTATCTCTGTCTCTGTCTCTGTCTCTCTCTCTCTCAAATAAATATATAAAATCTTTAAAAAAAAATCTGATAAAACAGTAACAGAGCAGCTTGGACTACTAACAAAATCTGCAATCACCCAGGGCAGAGGAAAAGGACCTCCTACTCTAATTTCAGAAGAAGGCAGTAGATAAGCTGAGACGATTCGTGAAGCCCCAGAGAGCTAGCTCTGTGTATGATGATGGACAACCTCCTACTGCCCTGGACTCCCCCCCAGTGAGAACTGGGCCTCTGTGCTTTATTGTTTGTAATAGGCCCAACAGGGTAAATGCCATGAGGTTTCAGATGAGTCCGTGTCCTCAAAAGTTTAGGGCTAAAGATACTGCTAGACATGTTTATATTACGGAAATAAAGCACTAACAGTTCAAACTATGCCTTCGTTCCCTTGTTTTGTTTGCTCCTATATCCCCAGAAACTAGAACCGGACCTGGCACATAGCAGGTGTTGAGTAAACTTTTTTTGAATAAATTGTCCTTTCTACTTTGGCCCTTTCTACGAAAAGCTAGAAATCAAATCACATGGACTGCTAGTCCCTCTGATAAGAGTTTCGACTGGTACAGGAAATATTGGCTCCATTCTTTTTCTGTATATTACAAATACTAGATATTAGCTATTATTAAGAGCTGATATTCAGACAGTATCGCTGGCGGGTGTACCCATCATTGTTATTAAAATATGTCTCTAATGGTCAGTAAATATAATTACTCTCAGCTCCCCCGGAGTCCTCAGTCTCCACCACTCAGACTCCTTCCCCAGAATTCCCACCAGAAATCTCCCCACTATTCAGTAACTGATGGCTGAATACCAGGCACAACCAGAATCTTCCAGGCACGGTACCAATAGGGCCAGAGTCATTGATCAACACCCTCCCTGTACAGGCTGTTCAATGCTCTGCCATCCCTAGCTGGTTAATATTAGCTACTGTGTTTTATATGTTCAGACCCATTTCTCCTGGCGATAATATGTTAGTACAATACACAAATGGTCCTATCTCATGTTGGCTATTAATGACATTTCTAGAAAAAGGATTCTGTTTTACCACTGATATGCCCTTAAGTTTTGTTAGTTATAATCATGGATGGGGTAAAGAATTAAAGCAAGAAGATCAAAGTTATCTGGCATACAGCGAATTTTCCTCTGGAGAGTACTGGGATGCAGAAGTACAAACGATATTAATATTCAGTGTTCAAACCGTGTAGAGGACAGAGTCTAGGATGGCCCTCAATGATCCCCACATCTTAATATTCATGTGCTTGTGTAATCCCCTCCCCTTGAGGTTAGGTAGGACTTGTGATTTGCTTCTAACCAATGGAATATGACAAAGGTGATGGGAACGCCACTCTGTGATTACATTATGCAGAACTCTAACTCCCATTTGCCGGCAGACTCTCTTCCTTGCTGGCTTTGATGAAGCAAGCTGCCAGGATGGGGAGGCCCATTTGGCAAGGAACTGAGGGGGTCTCTGGCCCACAGCCAGCTGGAACCTGAGGGATCTCAGTCCTACAGCCCTCTGGGAACTGAATCCTGCTATCAACTACATAAATGAGCTTCGATATGGACCCTTCCTTAGCTGAACCTGCAGATAGGACCCAGTCCTGAAACTTCCTCATGAGAGCCCCTATAGCAGAAGATTCAGTAAAGCTGCGCCCAGATTCCTGACCTACAGATACTATCAGATAACAAATATGTGTTGTGTTAAGCATCTACGTTTGTGGTAATTTATTACACAGAAATAGATAGCTAACACAGTTGGCAAATGTGTTTTGGTTGAAATGTATAAATAGGCATGTATACACATACATACACATGTAAATTTGTGTACATATACAAAATTCTTCGACTAATAAACTCTTAAGAGGTGTTACCTGCTCAGTTACACTCAGATTCAGGGGAGAGAAGGAAGATTTTACTTTGCTTGTATAACCTTTTGTATTATTTTAGTTTTGTCATTGTGTTCACATTTTTATAAATTAAAAAAAAAAATCTAGCCTAAATGTACAATAGATTTGAAACCCTTTTGTTCCAAATAATATGATCTAGCCAAGAAAATATTCTTATTTTTAGAACTTCAGTCTTGTACTTCTACCTAGAACAAGATTATTAAGCCAATAAAACATGAGTCTACTAGTTCTGATGCACTAGCTTTGCAAGAAAGGGACCATCAAAGGGCTTGCCTTGCTGACCTCACAGGTAGGACCTTAGGCGTGCAGGGCAGGGGTGTGCCTTATTGAAGATCTCAAACTGTGTTGGGTAGGGGGTGCAGTGGTTCACCTTGTTTTTTCAGATGATGCTTTTAATCCCACTTGGCCCCTCCCTCTGAACTTCCCCTTTAGGAACAAGGGGCAGATTTGCAACAAGGTGGATGGAGGGTATTATGCTGAGCGAAATAAGTCATTCAGAGAAAGACATGTATCATATGACCTCACTGATATGAGGAATTCTTAATCTCAGGAAACAAACTGAGTGTTGTTGGAGTGGTGGGGGTGGGAGGGATGGGGTGGCTGGGTGATAGACACTGGGGAGGGTATGTGCTATGGTGAGCGCTGTGAATTGTGTAAGACTGTTGAATCTCAGATCTGTACCTCTGAAACAAATAATGCAATATATGTTAAGAAAAAAAAAAAAAAGATAGCAGGAGGGGAAGAATGAAGGGGGGGAAATCGGAGGGGGAGACGAACCATGAGAGACTATGGACTCTGAGAAACAAACTGAGGGTTCTAGAGGGGAGGGGGGTGGGAGGATGGGTTAGCCTGGTGATGGGTATTAAAGAGGGCATGTTCTGCATGGAGCATTGGGTGTTAGGCACAAACAATGAATCATGGAACACTACATCAAAAACTAATGATGTAACGTATGGTGATTAACATAATAAAAAAAATAAAGTGACAGAGGCAGAAAAGGTTAAAAAAAAAAAAAGAACAAGGGGCAGAAACTGGGTTCCCACAGATTAAGTGTTAGACCAAGAGGTGGCCCAGATACAACATCCGGTACCAGCCCACCTGGTTGGATGCAGAAAGCTGAGGACTGGGAACTCAAGGTGGGGCAGGGGGGTGCATTGCTATCTTCTCCTTTAGGCCACTATACCCAATAAACAAACATTGTCCCTTGGGCTGGCTCAGTCTGTAGAGCATGTGACTCTTGATCTCGAGTTCAAGCCCCACATTGGGTATAGAGCTCACTAAAAACAAAACAAACAAACAAAAAACAATAAACCTCCCTTAACAATACTCTCCCTTTAAAAATGACTTATTCATTTGAAATGTGCTAGTGAATTGGTAAGGAATTGAAATAAATTCCTGAATCTAAAGCAGTGCCCAACAGTTAAAACAGTACCTAGCGAAAAACACACGCAAAATGATCTGGTGATCAAATGAATGGATAAGAATTAAATGAATCCAGCTACCAGCCCTCAAAAATCACCACCAAACATTAGGTAGAGAAAATATTCAGAATAAATTTAGAATGTTTGAGAAGGAAGAAAATAGAAGAGTGGAGCCTGGAGCGTGAGCACTGCCCTCCCCCCGCTGTGTCCTGTCTGCCGAAATCAATGGGTCCGTAGAGAAGTGCACCCTCTCCTTAGAGCTTTTCCAGTCATGAGATGGAACCCTTCTCACTGATCATTTTTTACCTCGAGCCTTAGGAATAGCTCCCGTGCTTCCTTAGTGAGGCTTTTCAAACCTCCCTCCCTCTGCGGTCTGCTTCTGAGACCTATCACAGACAGGCTCCAAGGAGATACCTGTCTAGCTAGTGTTACCATGTCAGAGGTCTTCCTCACCCTGAAAACTCCTCCCGTGGGAAGCTCCTGAGTGTGTGAAGCAGTGTAACCCCCTGTCATCTCTTGCACTAAAAATCTGCTGGTCTGTATTCACGATTAGCAGTGGGAAAATGAGTACATAGAGAAAGAAGTTTGCAAATATAACAAATGCCCTCTAATTTCCACTTTCCTGCATGTCTTTGAAAGTAAGAAACATAGTAAAAGAAACACAGAAGGTCTGATTTTGACGGCAGAAAGATAAGGAAGTGGCAGAGAAGAGGGACTTACCTAACCAGTCAGTTAAAAACCAGTAAGGTATGGTAAGGTCTGTCCCTGTCTGTCTATCTCTGTCTGTCCCTCTCTCTCTCAAAAATGGGGATAAAAGGAGGGGTGGTTTAAAGGGACTTGCAGAGGGAAGTCAAATTTTCAAACACAGACTAGTTATTGCAAAGTAACTCTAACATCTCTTAGCATACGTTCCCTGTGGAGTTTTGATACATTTAGTAATACCGGGAGTTTATAAAAAGGCGTTTTCTAGAACGTGTGACAAATTTATTTCAGTGCATTATTACACAAAGCCTAGCAGGGATTCCCTGAAAGGGTTTTGACTTCCAAAATAACAGCATGTCCACAGAGAACAGGCCCTTTTTGGACTGGTGCTGGGGAGCCACACAATGGACAGGCACCATGAAGCATGAGTCTGAGCAAAAATCTCACCAGGAGGAGCCCGGACTGGCGGCTGGCTGCCTAGTCTCCTCACACTCATGGCGCATCCCAACACAGTTGCTCTTTTCAGCGGTATTTTCAGAAAACGGAGGGCTGGCATTTGTAAACATGTTGCTTGGGTGGAAAGATGCCCATGCACAAAGCAAGCTGTAAAAATCCGTGCGGCACATTTTGCCAGACCACAACAAATAAAAGCAGGGCCCCAAAGGAAGCCCAGCAACACTCTTTTGAGTTGTGAGCTAAGCGAAAGCTATCCGATGTACAGCGTAACTACCTGCAGCTGGGGTGGTGGAGACCACACGGCTCGTGCCAGGTAAGGCTGGATGAAACCCACTGCTGCCACCCGCCACATTTCCCCCTGTGATGCAACTACTGGACTGCTTTATTCCTCCTTCACACTCTGTTTCCTACAAGTGAATCCACCTGCTGGATCCATGTCCCCCAGAAAGTCTTCCTTGCATCTCCAGGCTGATGCACATACATGTTGTGTTTCCTTGCCTGGGTCTGACTCATGTTCTAGGCTTGGTGAACAACCCAAATGGAGCCTGGCTTCTTGGGTTTTCTATCCCTGGCACCGTGTTCTTGGCTCCTTGTTGGAACTCACAAAGTGGTAGCCGAGTGACCGCCGAAGCAGCGCCCCTTAGACAGAGGACATGGACCTATAATGTATCCCCGCTTCCTGGTCCCACCCCAGCCCTACTTGGTTGCTGGGGCCATGTCATCTTTAGAGGTTTGCAAATTGACCCTGAATTTCAGAGCAGAAGATAAATGATGACAGTCACAGTCAAACACCACCTTGTCAGGCCTATTGAAAAATAACCTGAAACATGTTACCTCTGTTAAAATTGTAGAATAAAGTATGATTACAAATTCAAGTGTCATGGGATGCCTGGGTGGCTCAGATGGTTAAGCGTCTGCCTTCAGCTCGGGTCATGATCCCAGGGTTCTGGGATCGAGTCCCACATCGGGCTCCCTGCTCAGCGGGAAGCCTGCTTCTCCCTCTGCCTCTCTCTCTCTCTGACTCTCATGAATAAATAAATAAAACATTAAAAAAAAAATGTACCTGTACTACTCAAGAGTTATCACCTTTCATCTTAAGATAGACCAAAAGAAAGGAAGGGAAGGGAGGGGAGGGAAGGAGGGAAGGAAGGAAGAAGGAAGGGAGGGAAGGCTAAGTCATGAAATTTCCCACCTCTGACAAAAGAACACTTAGCACATGACTGCACTACGCCACTGCGTAACTAGGAGCTGCTTGCTCAGGCTTTCTGTGGTTCGGTCTCCTCATCTCTAAAATGGAAAATCATCCCCGTATCAAAGGCTTGTGCTGAGGATTGGATAAGACGATCCACTTGAAGTAGCTGACACAGAGATGGTCTCCAACCCTGCATTCTGGGTTCCCTCCTACCCCCCACAGCAGGTCAGGCAGGGGCTCAGTGCCCTCCCTGAGCAGCCAGATGAAATAATCCCTCTGAGGTGTACTGGATACAGAGAGCAAAACATATGACCTGCAGATGAAACATAGGTTTCTTTTTACTTCCACAGAGCAGCACAGCTCTGAAACCCGGTATCTGGAAGACGGAGCACTGGATACCGCCTTCCCCCGTCCCCACTCCTGGGCTCTCATTTACTCTCCTCAGAAAATCTCTTTGCATAAGAAAGTACAAAACATTACAAACTAAAAGGCAGGCTGTAGACAGGGAGGGCAGGTGGACCCTGGGAGAGCAGGAGTTGAACAATCAGCTTGCTGCCTAGAATAGGTCATTATTTTTCTTTCCTAAAATCTTCTTAGGTGATGAACCACCACCACATGGGATGTTTCCATCTTATTTACCTCTCCTGTTACCCACCTTCCTCCTGCCACCACCCTTGGGAAAAGGTGAAGAGTCCCTCTTTCCAACGGCATTTGAACAGAAACATTCTCTCCTTACCCTCAGGTAGAGATCTCAAAACTTCTACAACTGCAGAACCCAAGCTTTTGGAGCCTGGCTTTCTCCCAAGATCTCCAGCTTTCTAGGTGTTACTATGAAGGTATTCATTTATAATGGTTGAAAGCAAACCCTCACTAATTGCACATTCTTGTGGGAGTCCAGTGTCCTCCTCAAAATTTCTGTATACTCCTGGAGGGTTTACAGTCTCTGTCACCTGTTGACTTTGATCTGCTGGTCCCCCTGAGTGTCATTTGCATTTTACCTCCTGTCATGATGCTCTTTTGCCCCCTCATACTAACTCTAATGAGGAAACCATAAGAGTTTTCATCTCCCAGAGACGAGTCTCTAGTCACAAGGCAGTCTTTTATGAAGGTTTTGGGGAATGCAATGGGCAGAGGTCACACCCTAGCCAAGTCCCACAGTCCCTGCTGCCCTGGCCCCCACCTTGGCAACCATCTCCCGGCTGGGCTGAACTCCTTAGTTACCCCCGCTCCACACCCTCAACCCATCACACCTCACCTCTCTTCTATCCACTCCCCACAACTCATAAAATTCCTCCGATTTCACCTTGCAGAGTAATTCTGCCTCATCTCTACTCAGAAGGATTCCCTCTAGACAATTCGGTGGGAAACAGAGGCAGGGTGGGCTCTACTGCTCTCCCACTCTGAAAAGACCATCAAAGGTGTTTTCCTCCATAAAGAGAATAAATCCAACCCTTTCCTCGAATGGGAAACAGAAGAGCAATCATTTCTTTTTTCCCATATAGCGGTTGTCCCCCCTTTCTAGTACACTCATTAGGCATTTTATGCTAGTTAATGAAAATTAACAATGTCAAGTACGTGCAAGTGCCAATTATGGACTATATCACAAAGTTTTGATTCTTGAAATCTTGATAAAGAATTCACGTCACTCAAATTTTCATAGCAGCATTCTGCTCTATTAATCTAGCCCTTGAGTATATTATAAAAACACAGCACAATAGATGAGAGAAAGAACAAAGGAGATGAAGAGATTTGAAGTCAAACACCCTGGCTAGTGTCTCTCCCTTCCCATGGGTTTCCCACAGAACTTAAAGAACAGGAGGAGGGGCACCTGGGTGGCTCAGTCTTTAGGCGCCTGCCTTCAGCTCAGGTCATGATCCCGGGATCCTGGGATTGAGCCCCGCATCGGGCTCCCTGCTCGGCGGGAAGCCTGCTTCTCCCTCTCCCACTCCCCCTGCTTGTGTTCCCTCTCTCCCTGTGTCTCTCTCTGTGAAATAAACAAAATCTTAAAAAAAAAAAAAAAAGAACAGAAGGAAAACAAAGAAAACAGAAGCACCATCATATGGTATAAGGAAGGACTCACATTTTGTTTTTCTCATTTATTATCCAACACTCTAGTTGGTAGCTATGATCAAATAGTTTAATTCAAGCAAGGCTGGCCCTAAACAAAATTCTACATCAAAGGCATCATTCCTTGGCATTCCTGTAGTTTTGCTAATTGCTGAGGTTGGAGGAGAAGGACCTAGAATGATGTTCAGAAACTTCATGGACCTAGACTATGACTTCACCACAGTGTCTGTGTTGAGCCCCCGAAGTCGTGGCACCCGTGTGGAAGATCCCACTTGGCCTCTTCCAAGACTGGTTCTGGCATCAGAATTGAGAGATAGAAGCAAGTTTGGGCACGCAGAACGACACCAGGGATGCGTATGCACAAAGGTAAGGCCACATGAAGACACAGGGAGAAGGGAGTCATGTGGAAGCCAAGGAGAGAGGCTGCAAGACTCATGGATTCTTTCACAGTCCACTGTGATAAAATAATTCCATGAAATAAGAAAAGGTCTGTGTCCATTCACATCACCTCCCCTTTTATTTTTGACATTCTCTACTCCTTGGATCCTTCAGATGCTGAAAAGTAGGTGGTCGTATTAGTTTGCTAGAGCTGCTATGACAAAATACCACAGACTGGCTGACCTAGACAATAAACATGTATATCTCACAGTCCTGGAAGCTGGAAATCCAAGATCAAAGCATTGGCAGGTTTGGTTTCTTTTGAAGCCAAGGCTTCTCCTTGGCTTACAGATGGCTCCCTTCTCCCTGTGTCTTCACACGGCCTCACCTTCATGGGCATGCATCTCTAGTGTCATTCCGTGTGCCCAAATTTCTTCTTCTTAGAGGCATACCAGTCAGATTGGATTAGGGCCCAACCTAATTTAATCACCTCTTTAAAGGCCCTATCTCCAAATACAGTCACATTCTAAGGTGCTGGGGGGTGGGGGGGGCGTGGGTTAGGGCTTGAACATGTGAATTTGGAGAGGAACACAAATCGGCCCATAATAGTAGTCCAGGTAAATCATTTATCAACAGAACTGAGTCTCTCTCTACTTGACACAACCGCTGTCCATTTCCTCCCATGTGTAATCCAACAAGAGGAATCATTTGTAAACCAAATAGTAGTTCACTCTTTTGTATATTTATTAGCTTCCAATTTTATATGTTGCTTTGATGGTGAGGGGAAAAAGAAATAGCTATAATTCTGCCTTTATCAAAGCACACTGGATTTGTTAAAATAACTTATATTTTTGCACCTGAATTCAATGTGCTTCAGTGCACAATATAGGCATTGCCAGTTGCCCAGGGAGGTGGTTTAGATTATATCTAAGCTTTGGACAACATTTACCATTTACTAAATACCTACTATTTCCCAGGCATTACTGAGCTCTCTGGTACAAAGTTAATTAGGTCCTAGTGCTCACCCATGAGTTGGCTCATCACCTAAAGGGTAAAAGACACATGCTACAATGTGATAAAAAATAATTTCATAGAACACTTTATATTAATTTAAAATTTTTTAAATTAGCCAGATTGGTCAACTTCGCAAATGTCTGCAAAGTTCCAAGTTGGCGATACATAGACACGTTAATGGTGCCCTCCTCCAACGCGGCCTCATCACTAAGAGAATATTGACTTCTCCTCATTAATTTCTGGTGCCCATGCTTGAGGATGCAACGTACCCTGGTGAGGACCACACTTCAGAGAACAGGGAGGAACTTGTTTCATCTCAGTGCACCGAGTATACAACTGCGAGTCTTGGGGAAAAACAAAATCACAGGCTGTACGCTGAGCACTGGAAGCATCATAAGACTCACACAGGGTGGTCACCGGGCAGAGCCAGCACAGGACTGGGAAATCTGAGGCAACTGAATTCCACAAATCTCATAAAGGAAACCATCACATCCAAAGACTGCCTTTAGCATCAAACAGCCAAGAAGGGTTCAAAGTACAACCCACCTGGACAGTGTCACAGCTGGTGATGCATCGACCAAGAGGCAAGGTTCTTGGGGAGTGAGCTCCTTCTCACCTGCCATTTGCTCCTTCCATCACTTTTCTCCTCAGGATGACTCTCTCTGAGGAGCTTACACCCTTGCTCTGCCCCAAGGTTGTCCTGCAGGAGCCCACACTCTGGCCTCACCTTCCTGGGAAAAAGCTTATCATTTTGGAGTTCTACTTCTTTTCCAAAAGGCATCATGAACGGTGAGACAGAATTTGGGAACACTGCCATATGCTGGGAAGGCTCATTTGATGGCTTACAGCCTCAGTCTCTTCTTCTGTAAAGTGGGACTAATTACTTTTACTCCACAGAGTTGTTTCAAGAGCAAAGAAGAAAACAGAGAGGGCTGTGCTTCATAATTCATAAAACATCATAACAACAACAGTCATACTAGCAGCTAACTTCAACTGAGAGCTGACTAGAGGCAAGGCGCTTTATATATATTAGTTCGTTTATCTTCTAAACAACCATATAAGGCAGGTGCTACTATTATGCCCATTGCTCAGATGAAGACAAAAATCACAGAGAGAATAATAATTAGCCTAAAGTCACACAGAGAACGGGGCAGAGCTGGGATTCAAACCCAGGCAGACTGGTCCAGAGCCCATGCTATGTCCAACAATACCATAGGGATAGATTATATATTCTGTATTGTAGGCTCTTAGGCTCCCTAACTAGTGCTCATACATTAGCATTTGCTCATAATTTGGTAAACAAATTCATCCAGTAAATTGGCTGCCCTTATTACTCTTACATAAAAGGAGTGTATGTGTACAGAAATTATCTTAGCAAACTTCTTTATTCAACCAAGTAATTCTAGTGACTGGATACAAAGCACCAAGAGATGATGAACATAATTTCGGGCAGATGGTGGGTCGAGGTGGGGGGTTGTTGGGTCTTAAATACACCTTAAAATAGCCTGTAGTTATCTAAGTGTAAGGCCCTAAAAGAGAAAACCTCCAAGAAGACTGGGTGTTATAGGCTGAATTGTGTGCCTCCAAAATTAATATGTTGAGGTCCTAATCCCCAGAGCCTCGAGATGTGACCACATTTGGAGATAAGGGCTTTATAGAGGTAATTAAATTAAAATAAGGTCATTAGGGTGGACCTTAATCCAACAGGACTGATGTCCGTGTAGGAAGAGGAAATTTGGACACAGAAACACACAGAGGGAAGACAATGAAAACATGGCCATCCACATGCCAAGGAGAAAGATCCAGAACAGATCCTACCCTCAAGGACCTTAGAAGAAACCAACACCGCCAACGCCTTGATCTTGGACTTCTACCCTCCAGAACCGTGAGAAGATAAATTTCTGTTGTTTAAGACACCCAGTCTGTGGTACTTTGCTCTGGCAGCTCTAGCAAACTAATGCACCGGTCAAGGAAAAATTGTGTTCTTGGGGGCACGCGGCGTCAGAGGAAGCACAAGAATGGACGATGGCATGGTGGTCCAGCATCTTCACATTCACTTATCCGTTTCATTTACCCTTCACGACAAGCCAGCGGTTAAGTATTATTGTCCCCCACCTACACTTGACAGTCAAGTGTACGTTCCTAAAGTTTTTGTCAGTGTGTTGCCCACCTGTCCACACATGTCAGTAGCTCCTCACTGTCTCAAGGGGAAAGTTCCAATTCTTCCCCAGCAGTCCTGGAAATATCTGTCATGTGTAAGCCACAGGACAGAAAACATACTCTTGCAGAAGCACATATCCACAGCACGGTGGTAAAAGCAAGCTGGGATCCCCCTCCCAGCACGATGAGGACACTCTGTACCTACACATTCCACCTGGGCTGTGAAGGGACAAGAAGCCAGATTTCCTACAGGAGAGACTTCGCCCAGTTTCAAGTGAGTAACAGACGTATGTACCTGGGAATCCAAACATTCTCAAACCCCTAGCGCTGCCAATCCCGAGCTGCATCCCTGTTTCCAGTGGGCAGATATTCCGTTTTCCCACATCAACTCCTTTGCCTCCAGCTGCTTGGGGCCCACTTAGAGGTGAATCCTGAATGCCCCAGTGCAATGCTTTGTCCACCTGCTCTTTCTGCCCTATCTGCACACAGTGTGCAAATGATCTTCCTTCATAAGGAACCCAGAGAAATCTTTAGAGACAGGTGTTATCAGCGTGGTTTGGGAGATGAAGTTACTTTCACAAGAAGACACAGCAGAGTATCTCTACCTTTCCAGTCAGTCCTAATGACTGCCCTGGTAATTACAACAGACTCAGAGCCAGCCTTTCTATCCAGACCTCCATGTTCCGGAGTTGGTCAGCCTCCGACGGCCTCTGTCTTGGTTGACATAAGAACCTCCAGCCTGGGTGCCTGGGTGGCTCAGTTTGTTAAGCGACTGCCTTCGGCTCAGGTCATGATCCTAGAGTCCTGGGATCGAGTCCCGCATCGGGCTCCCTGCTCAGCGGGGAGTCTGCTTCTCCCTCTGACCCTCCCCCATCTCATGTGCTCTCTCTCTCTCATTCTCTCTCTCTCAAATAAATAAATAAAATCTTTAAAAAAAAAAAAAAAGAACCTCCAGCCTTTGTTTTCCTGCAGGCTCAGCCTTGAGCCTGGACATAAATGAGGAGCCCCATCACCCAGCCAGCAGGCAGGCTCTGTAGTCAGCCTTGCTGTCCCACTGTCCCTGCGAGTGGCAAGCCCAGTGTGAGCATGACAATCAGGCTGCTGCCTTTTCTTTGAACCACAGCTTGTGGACACAGCCCAGATGGCTGGCCCTTTGTCCGATTCCCTATTTGACTCCCTCCTGCTGGAACTGTAGATCCCATCTTATTTGCTAGGGAACTGTCGATCTGCTCAGTCCTTGCCACCCATCTAGGTTGTGCTCCCATGTCCTGCCCCTGCACACTCATCGACCTAATGAATAAACATTCCCGCTGAAATTCCTGCTTCCATCAAGTTTGATCTTGAGGGTTAAAACGCCATCACGCATCACAACTCTGTTTCCAATCCCTCGTGGCCACCACCATTTGGATGGCCTTTCCTGATGCTCAGTCCCCCCAGTCACTGGGTCACAGCCCTGCCTGCACACTGGGATTAGTCATGGGGATTATAAAACTCCTGACGCCCAGGCTGCATCCCAGATAAATTACATCAGAACTTCCAGGAGTGATGGGGCGCCTGGGTGGCTCAGTTGGTTAAGCGACTGCCTTCGGCTCAGGTCATGATCCTGGAGTCCCGGGATCGAGCCCCGCATCGGGCTCCCTGCTTGGCGGGGAGTCTGCTTCTCCCTCTGGCCCTCCCCCCTCTCATGCTCTCTTTATTTCATTCTCTCTCTCAAATAAACAAATAAAATCTTAAAAAAAAAAAAAAAAGAACTTCCAGGAGTGGGATCCAAGTGTCAGAATTTTTTTAAAGGTCTCAGGTGATTCTGATGTGCAGTCAAGTGTAAGAACAACTACCCTCAGCCTCTTCCCTGGTTGAACCTCACTCCCTCACTGGTGCAGAGCTGAGGTCCCAGCTCAGCACGGGCTGTACCTACATAGGTAAGGACAGCCCCACAATATAATGCCAAACTGAGAGAATGAAGATTAAGAGGTCCCCAGCCAGCTCAGTAGATGGGATGATTCCAACAGCCAGTATTAGAAGGGGATATGGTCAATTGTTAGGCATTTGCTACTGTGCTATAGAAAATGGGTCAGAGCTTCATGTTGCAATCAAAAAATGGCATGTAGTGAATCATAATTGGTAACCAAAAAGCCCATCATAAATTTAAGGCATCCAGGGGCGCCTGGGTGGCTCAGTTGGTTAAGCATCTGCCTTCAGCTCAGGTCATGATTCCAGGGTCCTGGGATCGAGCCCCACATCGGGCTCTGCTCAGTGAGGAGTCTGCTTCTCCCTCTCCCTCTGCCCCATCCCTCCCCCACCCCCGTGCTCTCTCTGTCTCTCATTCTCTCTCAAATAAATAAAATCTTTTAAAAAATAAATTTAAGGAATCCAAAGCACTAACAGTTCAGGTTGGTAACCAGAGCCCAGCTCACTGCCAGGGGTTTCCTGACACCCTGTGGACGGGCCCCTTCTCCTGCAATGACACGGCTGCATTGAGTAACCACATAGAATATTATTAATCAGCACCGTGGGTGGTTTGTTCTGGAAGGCATATCCCGGGTGGGAGGTTGAATTAGCTGACCTTTAAGATCCTCTTTAGTGTTGGCAAGTCTTTGATTCCAGGTGACAAGCCCTGAGGGTTCTAGAGGAGGGTAAGGAGGAAGAGACCTGTTGCTTGCCTGGGCCACTGATCTGCTCGGCAGAGTTAAACCAAGCCAGGAGGAAAAGAACGTCCTGCTGCTCAGACAATGTCAGAGGTTGGATTTGTCATTGCTGCAAGACCTGAGCTAACGAGAGATAATCATTCCAGTTCCAGAAAGCCGGGGGGTGTGACTCAACGTGACAGGCAGGAGGACTGTGTGGGTGAGAGGGGTCCCCTGCGCTCTGGAGGGAATAATTCGTTTCTCTGCCTTGTTTACTGGCTTCCCAGAAAACCAACAATGAAACCTGCAAAGTAAACCATGAAGCACTAGAAATATTTACTTAGCTCCGGATCACCTTCATAGAGAGGGCCAAATTCTCAGAGCTTTTGTTACTTCCTGCTCCCTGGGCGTTCATTGCCTCTCTTAGGCATGCAGAGCCCAGAGAAGTGTTTTTCTTCGCATGCTGCTTGGTATCATGGTTGTGCCCTTGTAACTCATCAAGGTGTCCTGTGACAGCCAGCCTCCCTGGGGAACAGCCACAGAGAAGGGATGTGGGATCTTCCCACTCACTAGGAAAGCAGAGCAAACAACAGAACAGTTAGAGAGAGGCACTTACAAATAAATGGATAAATAAATAAATAAATAAATAAATAAATAAATAAATAAATAAAATAGAAGGAACGCTTAGCATCATTTATCTATTTAGAAAGGGAAAGTCTGGAAACTTGAATTAGCTGGGCCTGACAGTAAATTAATTAAAAATCACTTTTGTGTCAGTTGGCTGGAGCCTGATGCCAAGGCCAAAGTCAGACATCTCATCCCCATACATCCTGGTCAGCACCACGCAGGGAGATCAAACTCTATGAACACAAAGTCTTCCCCTTACCCCCATCAAGAGGTCCTCAAAGTCCCATTGATAACAAGAGAGTTAGACCAGGAAAATGGTTAACTGCACTTCTCAAAAGCGAGTCAGCATTCATCCAAATGTGATCCCCCGCGAAAACAAGGGAAACCCCCTTCCCTCCCACCATTGTCTTTACACTCTGCTTTCCCCAACTGGCTCAGTCCGCCTTCCTCCTGAGGCTTTGCTTTGAACACATGGTCACCAGAGAGTTCCAGGAGGGAAGGCTGAGCAGCCCTGTAACCCATCCCACACCTGAGGTTTCCAAACCAGGCTGCAGAAAGAACCCTCAGGGGCTGATTCAGGGGGACCATCTGACCTTCAACAAGATGCAAGGTTTCTCAACAGAGCACTATTGGCAGTGGGGTGGGATAATTCCTGTCTGGGACAGTCCTGATCATGTCGGCACATTTTCTAGCTCTAGCCCCCTCCCCCAAAATGCCAGTAGAGCTCCCCAGTTAGAGTAGAGAAACCTAACTATGCCCCATTCTTTTCTGAAAGGCCTGGAGAAAGGGTGACAACAAGTCCCTCAGAGAGAACCCCTGAAAGGACATCCCTGCTCTTATAGGTCTTATCCGTATATGCTTTCTGCTAAAACTTCCTTCAAACAAGTGTTGATGGTTTACAAAATGATTGTATGCTGGCCGCCACTCCACAGGAAGCCAGAGACCCCACCAGAGAGCTGATTCCAGGTGGTCTCCATCAGCTGCTCCAATATGGCAGCTGCCATAATTGTTCCAGTGATTTGGAATGTACTGTCCTCAGAAATGAGCTGATGTCATCCCCGCATCATTCATAAGAAAGTTCCACTTAATATTGCATTGAAATTCATCTCCCTGTGACTTCTGCCTGATGGGCCTGAGTCTGACCTCGAAAGGCCACAAAATGTGAATTTGTTACCTCTTCCTCACAGCTGCCCTTTAAATATTTGAAGAAAGCTGCCTTATCTCTCCCGATTTAGCAAGCAGCCTGATTGACTCTTCTTATACCGTTTTATCATTTTTAGATCGCTTACTGTGTCTCAGGCACTTTCCTGATGTGATCTTTGACCATCACAAAACCCCATCAGGTAAGCTTATTATCCCAGTGTGATGGAAGAAGCTAAGCAATCAACTCGAATCTACACAAGAGTAAAGGCGAGAGCCTGTATTGACTTGTTTTCAAGGCCACACACCTTTTACTAGAAGCCTGTGCTTCCCACACCCTGACCCCCAGAGCACCCTGGGAAGGCTTTTAAAAAAAAATATATAGTAACACACAGATCCTAAAAGATGTAATGGACCAGAACTAGACGACTCTGATAGAACAAATTCAGAGATCAGCATTTAAATACTGCTGCGTTGTGTAATATTTAATCTCCTCAACTTCTGGTTTCCTTTTTTGGGGAAGAAACTTGAATTTTTACAAATTAACATGTGATTACAACTTGTTATCCAAGTGTGTCCAAAATAGATCAACTACTTTTCTTACTCTGGGCTGCTGTGCCCAACAATGAAAACGGAGTTCATATCCCACAACCCATGAGAGTGGGAAAAACCCCACCCAAGGACACAGTCTCCACCTATCCTGCCAATGTTGGAGATTCAACATGGCCACTCACCTCTGATTTTGTCCCTGTGGCTTCTTTTCCCCATGCTAGTCTTCATGGAGTGCATCTCTTAAAGGCAATTAAAATTACACAGTGCCCTGATTTCAATCCTCCTGTAACCATGCTGAATATTTTCCACTTAAAAAAATTAAATTTTAATCAAGTTTTTTTCATCAAAACACCAGTCCTGCTGATAATGTCAGGAAGGTCTGAGAAAGTAATTATGTGCACAATCTGTTTTTGACACACTTCATTCTCCATTGGGAGAATTTCTTCTGTCTCCTTTACTTCATTAAAAATCCCCTGTTGCCATAGGAAGGCTTGCTTTCTTCCCTATTTACCATATTAGAGATAAAGAACCGGGCTCCCTCCTTCGGTACATAGTAGCAACATGTCCAGCATTGACTGAGCCCTGTCAGCCATCAGGTCACACAAGGGAGTGTTCATTCTCCACTCGTCTTTTGGTGACCATCCACCAGTGCAGATTACACGCCTGCCCAGAGTTACGTGAGCACACTTTGGTGGAGCCCATTATTTATTCCTCTTACCCCTTTCCCAGTCTGATATACTTACCCATTACATTAAGAAAAGAAATATGTTAGACTCTCTGATTTCCTGAGGGTAGACATGATAAAAGTAATACCCAATTATCAACAGACTCAAAATTGTTTCTGTTGGGCATCTGGCAAACCAACACCTGTATTTTCTCTGCCTGGCTCAAACTCCTCATATTGGTTTCCTAGTGCTGCCATTACAAATTGCCACAAACTGGGTGGCTGAAGAAAAAATGAAAATGTGAAAAAAAAAATACCCACACCCACAAATAAAAACAAAAACCAAAAAAGAACAAAAAAAGGAAAAAATAAACCAAAAACTACACACACACACAAACCCCGCAAAACAAACAAACAAAACAAAACAAAACAAAAACCCAGAAATTGATTCTCTCCGTTCTGGAGGTCAGAAGTCTGAAATCAAGGTGTTCATAGGCCTGAGAGGAGAATCCTTCCTTGTCTCCTCGAGTTTCTGGTGGCTCCTGACAACCCTTGGTTTACAGAAGCGTAACTCCCACCTCTGCCTCTCCATCTTCACACGGCCTTCTTCCCTCTGTCTCTGTGTGCTCTCTCTTTCATATAGGGACAGCAGTCATTGGATTGAGGGCCCACTTTAAACCCATGATAATTTCACCTTGAGGTCCTTAACTAATTACATCCACAAAGATCCTATTTCCAAATAAGGTGACATCCTCACATTCCGTGTGGAAATGAATTTGGGGAGATACTATTTAATCCATTATACTCCTCCTGCTCCAGGCCCTTTGGGGTAGTCCAATAGTGACATGGAGAACTTTGAAGGCACAGCCAGGAACAGAAAGACCAAGATTCCTGCAGTGAATCCACTAAAGAATAAAGGAGAAACACCTCCAAATGGAACCCTGAGGCATGCTTTTGTTTGACTCACATTTCCAACTGGCATAAGGCAAACCACAAAGCCCAAATAAAAAGATTTGAAGATGTAAGCAGTTTAAATTTGGAGACACAGGATCCAAAATTTGTAGACCAGAACTAATTGGCATGAATCATTTTATCATCAAGTATAATTATTCCTAATCTCTGCCAGTCAGCCACTGAACTGTTACCTCTACTTTTGATCTTTATTTAATAAACATGAACTTGTATTCTTCTCTGACAATGTGTTTCAGGGTTTAACACAATGGATTTCCAGAAATTTAGGCTCTACTATAATTTGGTCCCAAACTTTTTTTAACCTGTATTTCCCACTATTTGTGACTCTCCATGAACTCTAATTCAGTCAGCAGCACTTTTATTGAATACAACTACTTTTTGCTTCAACCTGTTCCCTCATTCTGGAATGCTCCTGGTCTTCTCTCAACTTCTTACCCCATGGGGTGGTTTTAAAACATATTTGCAAATTCTTCGATACTCCTCCCATTAAAAGGTAGACTAAGTCCTCTCCTCTGGAATATGGTCTGGTCTAGGGAGGCACGTCTAATGAACAGAATCAGTGGAAAGCAGAAGTGATACTGCATGACTTCTGAGGGTAGGTCATGGAAGATGATGGAACCTCTGCCTGGCTCTCACTCTACTCATGTGACAGTCATCTTGGAACCCAGACAACCAACCTCAGCCAAGAAGCCCAACAGCCACATGGAAAGGTCATGTGTAAGTGTTCTGGCCACAGCCCCAGCTAAGGTTCCAGCCAACAGCCAGCATCAACTGCCATACATAGAGGTGAGCCAGCTGTCTGATGATTCCAGTCTCCTGCATTCAGGCTACCCCAGTTGACACCAAGTGAAGCAGAGACCAGCTATTTACACCAATGCCTACCAAAATTGCAGATTCATGAGCAAAGTAAATGTTGTTTTAAGCCGTAACTGTTGGGTGTCTGTTATGCAATATTAGTAACTGGAAAACTTTACCTCTAGCCATCTTGAATTTTTAAAAATCCATTCATGGGGTGCCTGGGTGGCTCAGTCAGTTAGGTGTCCGACTCTTGGTTTTGACTCAGGTCATGTTCTCAGGGTTGTGAGATCGAGCCCCATGTCGGGCTCTGTGTTGGGCGTGCTTAAGATTCTCTCTCTCCCTCTCCCTCTGCCCCTCTCCCACTTCTAAAAAAAATCCATTTTTTTAGACTATGTAACAAGAACTTACTTTACAACACTGTATAACAGTTCAAACGCCACGTGTCCAAAGTAAAACTCAGTTTGCCCCTCAAATCTTATTTTGTCCTAGGTTTCTACCTAAGTTAATGGTACCACTGTTTACCCTGCTAAGCAAGCTAGAAACATAGAGATCATGCCAACACCCCTCTCCCAGACCATATTCAATAACTACCAAGTTCTATTGCTTCTGCCTCTTCCACATCTCTAGAATCCATTCATGGCTTCCTTCTCCACGATGTCCACCTGAGTTACTGTCACTTTTCACCTGGACCCAATAGTGCTCTAACAGATCTTGCTACCACTCCACTCTAATGGTACTAGAGTAATCTTTGCAAAGGACAGAGGCGTTCCCTCCATTTTTCATGCTTAAAACCCTTCAATAATTTCCCACTGTTCTTAAGATAAAACCCCCAATTCTTGAGATGGCTATCAGGTCCTGCATGGTCTGGCCCCAGACTCATCTCATTCTGAGTTCCCCCGTACTTTGGGCTCCACTGTCATGACACTTACATGCTTTTTCAACTGTGCTGTGCTCTCCCTCACCACTGACCCTCAGCAGCAGCTGCTGCCTTTACTTGCAATATGGTTCTGCACCCCACTCCTTACTAAGTTAATCTTTCTTCGTCCTTCAGTCTTCCCTTAAAAATCACTTCTTCATAGAAGCCCTTTGCTCCTAGACGATGTGATTCCTCCCTTTTAGATCTCATATCACACACTGTAGTTGTATGTGTACATACATGTGTGATTTTTGATTTATAGGTGTCTCCTCTACTAAACTCAACTCCAAGAGGGCAGGAACAATGTCTTCTTTTGCTCTCCACCACTCCTAATTCTTACCTACATAGTGCGTGCACAACAAATATTTGCTGGGTGAATGAACCATTTCTCCTCTATCTTTAAATCTAGCCCAATACCTTGCTCCAAATAGATTTTCAATAAGTTATGAATGAATGAAGAGTGCTATTTCAAGTCATTCCAAAGGGTTCTTGCTTCATAAAAGGCTTATAAGAGCTTCAAGGCTCAAAAACACAACCATCTTCCAACTGTTAATCTGTGAGTTAAAGAAAGAGAATGTTCTATGGGGTGGCAAGGTCCATTGGAAGAAAGGGGCTTAAAAAGAGAAGTTGTAACTCTGTAAACTTTTCCTAAAGGGCCTAATAGCTTTAGTTTTTTGTCAGTTATGACTCCCAAGCCTTGTTGAGTGGGCAGTAATTGAAAATAACACTAAAGAGAAAGAAATGGAAAGAAAGTCGTCTCATGGATCCATGCATTTGAGACTAATTTATTACGGTTGTAACTTTTCTCTAATTTGTTTTTATTCAAGTGTAGTTGACACACAAAGTTACATTAGTTTCAGGTTTACAATATAGTGATTAGACAAGTTAATATACTATGCTTTGTTCCCTGCAAGTATAGCTGCCATCTGTCACCGTACATCACTATTACAATGTCATTGACTATATTCTTTATGCTGTGCCTTTTATTCTCATGACTTCTTCATTCCATAACTGAAAGCCTGGATCTCCCTCTCTTCTTCACCCATTTTGCCCAACTACCCCCTCTCCAACCAGCAACCATCAGTAATTTTTCTCTAATTTTTGTGGATAAAGGTTTCCTAGACTAAATACACCAAGAAGCATGACGGCTTTCTAAAGGCATAACAGCCAAATGATCTGGTAATGGGTGTGGTTGGGTCAAGAATCAGAAATAATTTCTCAGTTTTACCCGTCTATCACTGATGATTTTGAGATTCTCCAAAGATGAATCCAGTCATTTCCTACATTTCTTTTGTCTTCTTTACCTCACATCCCTAAAAGTCCTATGATTGAGGGGCACCCTGGGTGCTCAGTCAGTTAAGTGTCCAACTCTTGATTTTAGCTTAGGTCTTGATTTTAGGGTCATGAGTTCAAGCCCCACATTGGGCTCTATGCTGGGCATGGAGCCTACTTAAAAAAAAAAAACAAATCCTGTGACTGAGATGCCACTTACTAATCTGATATTAACTTGGTTCTAATCTGATGGCAATAAATATTACTGACATTAAACTAAGATATTAGTAAGCATTATTGTTCCTGTGTTACTTTTTGTTATATATATTTCTGAGAGAAAAGTGTGACTTAATAATCTAAACAAACCATCAAAATAACTCTAAATAAGTTAGATATTTGAGATACCAAGTAAAAAATATCAGATATTGGACCTTAAAGACATGTTTTGACAGGAGAAAAGTCTATGAAAGGCTGAATTTTCTCTTAGCTCAGAAACCACTGTCCATTTTGCTTAAGGGTTCATTGCTTTCACCTTGACATTAATTGCTCCCCAAAAGTCATTAATTGTTGGCAAATGGGCCATTTCAAAACTGATGACCTGCAATGTTCATAACCTTTCATTTCCAACTTGAACAGCAAAAGGCCAGTAGTCTCTTATGGCACAATTCTGCAACAGACATTAATGTTATTTAATCAACAACTGATCAAATAAAAGGCAAATGGAGGGCAGGGAGAAATAAACAAAGCTAGAAGAAAGTTTTCTTCTTTATCCAGGCTTCTCCCTCTTTTTCTTCCTGTACCTCATTATAGTCTTTAAGAGTTCTTTCCCTACTACACGCTTCTTACCCAATGGCCAACGATGACAGCAGAAGCTTTGCACTGAGAGGTGGGAAAGAAGGATTCCTCCAAATTCTATTAATTTATATTGATTAGTATCCACCTGAGATTGTGTTTGGCTCTTATTTTGGAGTGACAGTCTTCAAGGTTCCTCAATTTATGAGCCTCTCTTGCTCATAAGTTAAAGGACCCCTTAAATCATCTGCCCCAGCACCTGCTCTCAACTGTCACTACTAAACAGAGCCTTACCTGTGTGAAAAAAGGGAATGGAATCATCCTTGAACATTAAATGGAAATTGATTCTTGAGGGAATGAAATGTGGACCAGGTTATATTATGAGACCATAGCTACAAAGACTAGTCTATGAAGAGCTGGACTGCAGGGCCCTACCTGGCCATCAGCAATTGGCTGCTAACTCCCCTGGAAGAAAGAGCCCCTTTCTTCAAACCAGCCAAAATGCCATTGTCCTTAATTCCTTCTGATTTACATCAGAGAAATGCATGAAACAGATGGAGGTGATCTCAGAGGCCCCTGGGACTTCCTCTGAGTGATTTTCATACCGGCCTAGTGAAGCAGTGACGCAGAAAAGGGGACTGCATCAGTATATTTATTTTAATCACTGAAAAGTTTTCATTTATAATTCATAAGTACTCAGCCTGCTTGGGATGCCTTATTAAAAAGGATGTCTTTTTTTTTTTCCCTCTTTGTGACCACAGGGAAGAGAAACCTCTCAAACGTGGTATAAGAATAAATTGTTACCAAAATAGAAGCTGGTGCCCACTAATTACAGTGCTATCCAACCAGCATTTATAAAATCATCATCACCATATGAAGAGAGGAACATGCAATTTAGGTTTAAGCTAGTACAATTAACAGGTTCTTGAAAACTCAGCACCATAACAGTAACTCTCTGATGACTGCTAAATATACCAATTCTTCTCTCTCAGAAAGTCCTGGCTGAGTGGCTCCTCAAGTAGGGAAGTTAATAGTAGGGATAACGAGAGGAACGCTAGAGGAGACAAAGTTACTTCAATATATACTTAATGGATGCCACACTGTTAACGGGCATTTATTTAGGATCCAGTGTGGTCCTAGATACTTGGGGGGATTTTTTTAGTGTAAAATACATAATCTCGGAATGTAATTTGATAAGGAATCATATGGAACATGGTACTGGTACTGAAGTTTGCCCTGAGTCCCAAGGTCCTATGTAGGGCATACAAAGATGTGTTCAGGGTTGATGCCACATGCTGGAGGAACCCAAGTGAGGACACAGCCAAGAAGAAATGATGGGCTCCTAGAAGTACAACTTTAAGACATCTTTGGAGAGTATGAGAAATCACCTGGAGCCGAGAACTTTGGCCTTGTGCCCTCTCCACTGTCCAGTGGAGGACAAGCTCCAAGAGAATCACGAGGATGACAGCTCAGACTCAGCAGAGATGTATGTCTCTCTGCAGCTTTTGAAAGCCTAAGAACATTGCCCAGAGAATGAACTCATGCGAAGAGGGGTGGGGACTCAGGGTTGTCCCTACGGACCCACTAGGGCACTGTGACTGGCCACTTAGGGAGAGGGTCGAGAACCATCAGAGGCTGCCAGACGCACCAGTTCCAGTGCTGCATGCCGAGGACAGAGATAACCTTGGGGCAGCTGAGGAGCCATATTCCTAAAACCAGTCCTCAGGGTGATGGCATCTTCATGAAGACTGGAGTTCTTGAGTCACAGATAAGTCATCAAAATGGGGATCGGAGCACTAATGACCTGTGTTAACACTCTTTAGCTGGGTGTTGTTCCTTTCCTGTGCCATGTCATGGTCTACTGAGTGAGGGAATGGCTACAGAAACTTCAGGTGAGGGCTGTGATCAATCATACAGACTCAGAATACATCGGATTAGATGCTTGCTTCTGACGTGAATGGAGAAGGATAGGTCTTTACCTCACAGTACTTACCATCTGCACATAACAGTAAATGGTAAAGCAATGTTCAAATAGAGTTTATGTCTTGACAAGGACACCTGCACATTTTACACAGTAAGAGTTTGAATGCTCAAATAACCTCTCTCAAGTCAAAGGAAAGGCAGCTGGGGTGTAGTCCATGCCTATTAATGAAAGATTAAGGCAGGTCGCCAACAGCCCACTGCAAAGAGCCTCAAAAATCCTGTGCCTGGCTCACCCCTCTCCCCAGGCTCAAGGTCCAGCCTGCTCAGAAGCCCAGCTGAAAACTCTCAGGTGAAGACAAGAAACCAGCACAAACAGCCATTCTGGAAAGGTTCAAATCCAAATGTGATGTCAGATGCTGGTTACATGCTGGCTAACATAGCAAGGATGCTTTACTGCAGGTGTGAGTTTTGAGAAACCCTGCTTTAATTTTGAAACAGACTTCTGTTAACATTTCTAATGATGCTTTTGGAAATCATGTCTGCCCTCTTTACTATAATAATCCCATAGTCATCAGCTCCTCCCTCCCCCCCTCCTTAAGCCTCTAAAAAAGCGGGGGGGGGGGAAATAGCCTGGCTCACCAGGCTATGGAAGAAACCTTCTGCCATCGCTCTGGTGCTATCACCAGCTCACCACCAATTAGCGTCTTGTGTCAATTTCATGTCATTAACTACAGTTTTCCTAGAAAAGGGTGCCAATCATGTTACACCCAGAGCATTGGTGAGAAAGCACTAATTAAAATGATTATAAAGCCTTTTTCAGCTATAAAGATCTGCCATATAAAAGCTGAAATGGTAATAGGGGTATAGTTCCTTTTTTGCCTATGAAGGATCTTGCCCAGCGCTCAAGCCAAATGGGAATCTGATTTGCTTTACAAGAAGCTGTTATGGCTGTTTGTACCCATGACGTGTCGCTCTGCCTTGTGCAAAGGCCATGCCCATTCCAGGGGGAGCAGTTAGCATGGAGGTCAGATGGTCACTGGTAAATGATCACATGAGCCAAGTCCATGGAGAAATGTCAGGACCTTTTTAACTAGCAATCGACGAGAGAATTTCTAATCTTTCCTTTGGAATGACTTGGTGGCATTTACAACTCTAAATGGTTTCCTTAACAAGTCTCATCCAAGTGAAATAACTGAGAATCAAATGGGGAAAAAAAAAAGTCTGACCATTTTTTGGTGTGATTTTTTAAATTTATTATTTAAATATGCAAGCGTAGGCACAGAATACCAAGTGGTGGGGAGAAAAATACCTGCCCGAGAAATGTGAAATACTCTCATAATGAACATTAAAGATTTAAATGTTTTGGCTTACAATACTTTATTCAATATTTTTATCCTCTTTGATGCTTTATTTTTCTCCTTGCCATGAATTTTCCTAGCTCCTTTTGTTGAACGAATGGGCAGAAAACATAAACAAACAAATAAACCTTTGGAGCTTTGCTAAAATTCTGCCTATCAAGAGCTTTATTTCCTTATATTTTAATGCTCAGGGCCAACACAGTGTTTCTTTTTCTTTGTTTTCTGCTTATTAAACTCAAACCAAAATAATCATGCTTTCACACATGGAACCAGTTTTCACCGTAAAAGTTAAATTAACAGTGATTCATATGGACTACGGATGTCTCTAAACTGCCTGTGCAGAAGGTGGTTTAGGCCAGGTGACAAAGTGAAGTCACACTGTATTATGTGACTGAATTATACAGGGTCATTCATCGCGAGCAACAGCAGTTCTGTCTGGCTACCTTAAGCAGAAAAGGAATGTGTTGGGAGGACACTGAAGAAGAGAATCAATGGATGTGTGAGAAAGCCAGACAGGAACTGAGGGTGGCTGTCCCAGGAGCTGGCCCAGGTGCTGCCCACAGAAGGTCTGGTGGACATTGGCAGCACACTGGACGCTTCTCTCAATGCCTGGCAACACCGCTGCCTTCAAGTCTTTCTCAAGTGTCCTTTGATCTCTACTACGTGTCCCCCAGCTCCAAAGTTCAGAAGAAGAGTACCAATGGGCCAAGCCCAAGTCACGACGTACCCCTGCTCTAGCTGCCAGGGAGCAGGGAGACGGAGTATCTGGCCATTCCAGGGCATGAAATAGGAGGACTCTCCCTCCAAAACAGAGAAACACAAGTGAAGACCCACTATAGTGAAGTAGGTTTCCATCAGGGAGGATGCAAATATAATTCTGTCATAGGAAGAGAAATGAGGACATTATCTGTTCCCCTCCGTGTACTCATGATGTCCATTTTTGTGATGCTGCTGGAAAGGCATCGAAGTTCTCCACCCCCACAGAGGTCTTCACCCATTTTGCACTTGCATTCTGGTCCTCCATAACAGGTGACAGAACTCACCTTCTCATTCAAGGGCATCTAGCAGGCCCCTGCATCCGAGGATTCCATATATGTGCCTTTTTTTTTTAAGATTTAATTAAATATTTATTTGGGGTGGGGAGTGGGCAAACAGGGGGAGGGGCAGAGGCAGAGGGAGAGAATCTCAAGCAGACTCCACACTGAACATGGAGCCTGACGCAGAGCTCCATCTCACAACCTGGAGATCATGACCTGAGCCAAACACTTACATGGACTGAGTCAGCCAGGTGCCCCCCATATCTGGGTCTTCTATTCTTGGAGTATAAACTTTATAATAGGGTTAATACCTACCATATAGTTTTCACTCATATGTGGAACATAAGGAATAGTATAGAGGACCACAGGGGAAGGGAGGAAAAACTGAATGGGAAGAAATCAGAGAGGGAGACAAACCATGAGAGACTCTGGACTCTGGGAACCAAACTGAGGGTTTCAGAAGGGGGGGTTGAGGGGATGGGTATTAAGGAGGGCATATGTGGTGATGAGCACAGGGTGTTATACACAACTAATGAATCGTTGAACACTACATCAAAAACTAATGATGTACTATATGTTGGCTAATTGAACATAATAATAAAAAACAAAACAAAACAACAACAGCATAAAACCTACCATATAGGGCTGTAGAAAGGATTATATAAAACAAATACGTAAGGGCCCTGGCACAAATGGTAATAAAACCACTGAGGAAATCCAGGCTGACACCCAGTGGTTGCAACCCAGTTTGTAGTACTTGAGAATTTGGGGATCCTCTCAAGTTTCGGGAGAAAGGCTATGTCAACCCATTGCAGCTGTGATGTGGGCAGACAGGCTCACTTGGGCAGGGAAGGAGGCAGCACTAGCAAAGCAGGGTTTAGAGAAGGGGAATGCATGCCAGAAAGATGGTGCAATGAATTTCCTTGCATTCAATCTCAAACACACACCACTGTCCAAATTAAGACACTCAGGAACAATAAGAAAGTTGAGATCATGCAAAAATGTTCTAGCTAGGTGTTTCCTAGATTCTTCCTCCTGCTCTTTCTATTTCAACAGTAGGGTGAAGCCTAAACACTTAAGACATCCTACTATTTGGGAAAATAAATGTGTTATTTTAATAACCCTCCTAAAATGGTACCATATAACCATCTGTTATGAACCCTAGCAGTCCTGCATTCTCCACTCTTCTCTGAATATCAATATCGCAAAAGCTACCCACCCGTCCACCCACCCCCCAAAAAATATCGGGGGAAGAGGAAGAAAGAGAAGTTTGGCAGGAAAAAAAAAAAAAAGGATTAGGCTGCTCAGAATGCATTTATATTAACTATTTCCCACCTCTTTCTCATGTCATAAACAGCTCTGAAAGTGGGGACAAATTTATTAAATTAAATACAAAGACACTTCAAAAAGTGGTAGATACGGAACAGGGGAAAAGGAGGACTCAGATAAGTTTAGAGCTGGAAGGGAGCTTGCTGATAATCCCATCCTCACACTTCACAGCTGAGAAAACTGAGGCCCATGTCCTCAGATTAACCCCACAGTAGCATCAAATGAGAGTCTGTGCCCGGTCTAGAACCAAGTGAGTCTCCTGCCCCACAGGCCAGGAAGTTCTGCAAGATACCAACATCCCACGAAGTTTATCATAAGAAGAAATACTGAAGGCCAAAGTTTTTGTGACATTGTGTTAAATGCCATAAAGAGAATTACAATACATTGATCCCACCCTAGTGGTTGGTGAAGTCAAGGGATAAGATAGTAACTCAAGGGGCGCCTGGGTGGCTCAGTCGTTAAGCGTCTGCCTTCAGCTCAGGTCGTGATCCCAGGGTCCTGGGATCGAGCCCCGCATCGGGCTCTCTGCTCTGCGGTAAGCCTGCTTCTCCCTCTCCCCCTCCCTCTGCTTGTGTTCCCTCTCTCGCTGTGTTTCTCTCTGTCAAATAAATAAAATCTTAAAAAAAAAAAAAAAAAAGATAGTAACTCAACTACTGCACATGTACAAGAAACACAGGCAAAAAATTTAAACTATTTTAGAAACATGTGGGAAGCATATTAAATGGCACATTCCTGCTTCAATTTCTGGTCCCAGAGATCTAATTAATGATTAAGTTTATGCACACAGAACCAGGGAAAATTGAAACGTCTCTGTTGGGTTAACTCTGAGGTTCCAACACTGAAATATTAGCGTATCATTCCAGGCAGTCCTAGAACAACTATGTGCGGTCTTTATGGAAAGGAGTTAATACCATTCCTAATGGATGGGGCTTTGGCTACCACCTATGAAGAGAGACTTATGGACCAAGTAGAGACAAAAACCTGAGTGGATGTGGGAGGGAGGGTGTAGAAACAGGTGATACCTATCCTTCTAGAGATGGCCAACACATTCAGAGGTAACTGGGTGCAGCAGGAAATCACCAGAGAGATTCAATAAATGAGTAATCCAGGGCACCTGGGTGGCTCAGTTGGTTAAGCATCTGCCTTCGGCTCAGGTCATGATCTCAGGGTCCTGGGATTGAGCCCCGCATCGGGCTGTCTGCTCAGTGAGGAGTCTGCTTCTCCCTCTCATTCTCCCTCTGTGCTTTCTCTTTCTCTCTCTCTCTCTCTCTCAAATAAATAAAATCTTAAAAAAAAAAAAAGTAATCCAGTCAAAGCTGACAATGGAAGAAAAATTTTGGCAGCAGTATACTTAAGGGGGCTGATGCAAGTTGTTAGGAAACCAGTGTAGAAGAATATCTAGGTAAGAGAAGACTAGCTGCTAGGGATACCAAATGGGCTTCATTTTGAATAACAACTCCAATCAATTGAAAGTGATTGCTTAGAGTTCTGTGTTGAGAAATTGCTAAGTCTATGCCATGAAAGAGCATTATGATCTGCCATGGAGAAACCCACTTCCATGAAGTCTATACTATAACATTACTGGTAAGTGTAGAAAGACAGACTGAATATATATGATGTTCTCTATAAAGTAGAAAATGATGTGTCCACCAATCATGTAAGAGTATGTCCTTTGCTTTAAGAGATGAGCAGACTGCTTACCATAATATGCAAGCTTGGGTCATGGCAGAAGGTCGTCAGAGAAAGTAGAGGAGCCACACAAATTTAGGGACTTACCTGATGGTGGAAGAATTAGCAATATCTGTTATGTCTATCAATTCACACACCAGGGAACCCTACTATATAGTATTTTCCCATCCTCTGAATGGAGGAAACACTAAAAAGGTATATGTATAAGGTGTGGGCTTTTAAAGAGAAGGGGGTTATTGCAAGCCTGGGAGAGGGGAAGCCTAGTAAATTCTCTGAAGGAGAGAAGCAGGAAATATTAACAGACTTTACTGTTCAGCATGGTCAGCATTTACTGATCTTCCTGCTGAAGCCTTAGGGCCCCCTTTCCCCATACAGCAAAAAGTACCTAGTGGGAAATTCTGGACTCCTTCAGCAACTCAGTTCTAGGATTGGAGCTGAGTAGAGTACATCTCTAAATCCATAAAACATAAAACAGCAGATGAGAGAGGACAAAAATTGCAAGTATTGGAAATACTGAAAATCTAAGTAAGGTAAGTAAAGGGTATGGAGGTGAAACACCATGAGAGATCTTGAAATTCAGATGAAAGAAATGCAGCCAGTGTTGGAGTCAAAAAGGGATCTTCAGGGTGATGTAGGAATAGATAAATGGGTAGAGTCATGACTCAATAAGAAAAGAACACGTCGTTTCTCCTGCCATATCTCCTTGGTCTTTCAGGTTCCTTCTAAGAGGAGGCCATCCCAGTGCATTTAAAGTCAGTCTCATTTTAAATAAAACATAGCTTTAAAAATAAACCACAGGTATATAAATGCTGAGTAGAGCACCTTTCATTTAGTTCGATGCCAAATACCTTTCGACCAAGTATGAGCAAAACACTGCCGAAGATACCAAGATCAATGAAGCCAAGTCACTGGCCTAAAAGAGTCCATCAGAAGCTGATGGTACATATTGTGTCTGGCAGAGGAAAGACTACAAATAAAATATGTCCAGCTTTTATACCTCTGACTGTTGATGTGTTAACAAAGCTTAGAGAACACTTAACCACAGTCATAGTCAAATAATTCTTCCAAATGGCTGAATTTCTTAATTGTCCATAGGAAAAAGAGAGTGTGAAGCAGAAATGCAGCTGCAGAATGATACACACAACAAATATAGAGAATATACACAAAATGAGGACTGTCTTCATTCTTTGAAACACTAGGACCAAATAGTGACTAATAGATATCCAATGCCTAATGAAAATAACTGAATAAAAAGGGATGGCCTGGGTGGCTCAGTTGGTTAAGCATCTGCCTTCAGCTCAGGTCATGATCCCAGGGTCCTAGGATCGAGTCCCGCATAGGGCTCCCTGCTCAGCGGGGAGCCTGCTTCTCCCTCTCCTGCTCCCCCTGCTTGTGCTCCCTCCCTTTCTCGCTCTGACAAATAAATAAATAATAATCTTAAAAAAAATAACTGAATAAACAAATGAAGCCAACAGTTCCCACCATTCAGTTGCTCATGTCCAATAGGTAAGATGGGTGAACAAATGGTTACAAGACGACATTTGAAGAGCTGTAATATACCTGTGTAGCAAGTTATATGAGGTATGGATGAGGGAGTGACCAATCCCAAAGAAGAGTTTGGTCAGACTTCCAGGAGATGGTGGCCTCTGGGATGGATCTTGCAGACCGCCTAGGATTTTATTGTGCAATTTAAAAACTTGCTTTATAATCACAACTCAAATTTCCACAGAGTCCTGCCCAATGGTGAGCCCATAGTAAGCACCAAAATTAATTAATGGTATCACATCTATAAAACAGGTTTACTTTTCTTTAATGCTCATTAGGAAAGTAGAGGTAAGAGCTGAAATAATGAAAAAGGGGATGCATCAACCCTTGACACCCAAAATGCTCTTCTCTATTTCACTCACCAATTATTCAGTCTGTCCTTAAATTAACTCCCCAGAGAATTATCATCAAGGCACTGTTAGTTGGTTGCTGCCTGAGGCCAAACTCCAAGCTAGCTCTGGGATGTGGGAGGGATATAAAAGTTTCTTTGCACTTGAGGATTTCAGTTACACAGCAAGAGAGAAGGGGATAAAATTATCTCATAAAGATTACAGTTGAACCCAAAGGGGCATAAGGAACTTCATATTATAGGTTGTCATTGGCAGCTTACCAGAAAATGTCCCTTACAAAATAAAACTCTAGATGTGGAGCATTAAGATTTTTAAATATCTGGGGCGCCTGGGTGGCTCAGTTGGTTAAGCAACTGCCTTCGGCTCAGGTCATGATCCTGGAGTCCCAGGATCGAGTCCCGCATCGGGCTCCCTGCTCGGCAGGGAGTCTGCTTCTCCCTCTGACCCTCCCCACTCTCATGTGCTCTCTCTCATTCTCTCTCTCTCAAATAAATAAATAAAATCTTAAAAAAAAAAAAGATTTTTAAATATCTGAATGGAGAAAATAAAGTTCTCCCCAGGACAAAGTGATGATTTTCTTTGTTTCTGATGTAGACTAGGAAATCCTAAAAAGACTCCAGCAAGAGATCCCACTGGAACCTTCAAACTAGACCCAATGAGATAATGATGCCAAAAAGCCACAGTTAAACCTAAAATAGATTTTTAGCAAGATTGGATTGAAAAAAAAAAAAAACATTTGAGGAGGCAGAATAAGATGATTGGGGGATGGGGATAGGAATCTGGCCCAAGACAATACTCTGTGAGCAAAAGAAAACAAACAGGCAAAAACTAGGTCTGAGCCAGGCTTGGAGAGAGGAACACAAGGGTGAGGAGGAAAATAAATGATGGAGACAGTCAAGTTTAGGGGAGCCAGCATAGTCCTAACTCTCCTCAAGTCAGAGCCTAGCAGGCATGAGCGAGGAGGGGGTTAGGGAGTAGTCGCCAAAGAAGCCATGACTGAGGACCAGAGGCCTGTTGGTGGGGCTTTCCCATCACCATCTCCTCCCCCACCCCCACATCAATTCAATAGCTTTTCTGATAAATCCATGGATGTGTCTGGCATGTGCCACAAGGCATAGCATCAGCTCCAGGAGCCTGCTCTAGCGGCAATGGGGAAAAACACAGGTCATTTTCCCCGTATTTCCCTACAGTTCAACCTCCCCCAGGAATGCAGTCTTAACTGGCCAGTCAGGAATTTTCTGATCAGCATCAATGAGGTTATCGGTCACATGGGTCCTCTCCACCCCCCAAAAGAAGATAAGCTAATCCACTTAATAAGACTTCTGCCCATCTCAGGGAAGGTAAAACAATCCTTTCTTTTCTTTTGCTAACAACTTATTGTCCCACCCTCCTTCCTATAAAAACCTTCCTTGGCGCTCCCCTTTACTTGCTGGATGGGATGCTGCCTGCTTCATGAATTGATTAATAAATCCGATGAGATCTCTAAAATGTACTTAACTGAATTTTTATTATTTAACTGATTTGGTGGCAGTGCTGGGATCTGAAGCGAACGTCCAGTGGCATCCAGGGACAAGAAACACGAGTGTGATACCCCATGAGCCCTCTGCATTTCCTCTCTCCTGCCCTTTCTGAGGGCTGAGTGAGCTCCTCTCAGCTCTGAGCTCCACCGTTTTTGTGTTCAAGGTCTCCATCGAATTGGCTTTCCTTTACGAGGCAGGTCAGCTTGAACCAGCAGACAGTTATGCTTGGAGCCCAACTGAGCTGGCAGATTTGCCCAGAGCCCAGCTGAGCAGGCAATTCTGCTCAGGAACCCAGTTGAGCCGGTAGTTTTGCCTGGAGCCCAACTGAGCTGGCAGAAGGGTCTTCCCAGAGCTCAAGCCTCTAGCCTTTCAGATCACAGTTCCCCAGAGTGAAAACCCCAGCCCTTGGTTCTATCCCTGGAGTCCATCCTGGAAACTGTTGGTGGCCGCTGGAGTTCTCCATTTTGTTTGGAATCAGTCCACAGTCCCCATTCCTTGGGGTTTGCTGCTTTAATCCCTTCCCCAGCCCAAGGTTCCACAGGAATTGGTGGCGGTATGCACAGGCCTTCTTGTGGCCAGGACTCAGTAACATCTCTTGACTACTGCTGGTACATTAAGGTGCACATGTTTGTCTGTCTTGTTTTGTGCAGATAAAAGTTATCACTGGGGCGCCTGGGTGGCTCAGTCGGTTAAGCGATGGGACTCTTGGTTTCTGCTCAGGTCATGATCTCAGAGTCGTGAGATGGAGCTCCACGTTGGGCTCTATTCTCAGCGGGGAGTCCGCTTGAGATTCTCTTGTTCTCCCTCTGTCCCTCCCCCGTTCCCTCTCTCCTCTCTCTCTCTCTCAAATAAATAACTAAATCTTTTTTTTTTTAATTAAAAAAAAAGTTATTGCTAAGGGAATCTCAGAAGCCAGGAAAGCTGCAAAAATTGCTGGGCATAAGCCAAGCATTTAAAAGCTGTTAGAGCACTCACCACCTCAAAAAGATTCTCGTGGTAGGATAAATTGGTCATGAAACAGGTTAGATTGATCCTAGGTCACTCACCAACCTCAAGAAAGCTTCCATGCGATGAGGTACACTGTGAAGCATGAACAATCCCCAACCCAGCAGCACATCCCTTCCAGGTATTAGTTTGGCTCAGAGAAACCCAAAAGCTTAGCTACTGGGATCCTTGAATTCTAAAGAGTCAAGCACACTACCTTCAGGCACACATGCTTATTTTATGTCTAAGAAGTATAATCCTGGAAATTGCAGGTATCTCAAAAAAAAAAAAAGAAAAAAGAAAAAAGGCAAAATCTTACTAAGCTTCTTTTGTGTCCTGAAGAATTTGGCTTGGCAACTGTCAGGTTGGGGGCCCCAAAATAAGGCCAGAAAGTAATGTGAGTTGCACGCCTTCTGTGGCTAGCTATGGCTGGAAAGAAATATGGGTTAATTCCATTTGCAGCTAGGGTCCTACCAAACTGATGCCAGCCCTCAGGGGAATTTCAACTCAGAAGGACAATGGCCAGTATGGGGAATGTTCTAATTAGACAAGATTGTTCATTTAAGAAGTGCACTTAAAAGCCGGGGTCCCCAAATTAAACAGGATGGGTTATCTGTTTTAATGGGCAAGTAGCAGCCTCCAAGAGGTTTCAAAATTCCAAAGTAGTTTCATTGAAAGAATCACTGCACAAGGCCAATGAAACGTGAAAGATGTAATGATACCTAAAACAGCAGACTGTAAGAGGGACGTAACTCCCACTGTTCCCCTCTATCCTCCTCTGAGACCTTACTCTAGTCTGGATTGAAAAGGCAACATAACCGTAAACCAAGGTCTGCTGAGTTAATGGCCTTACGGACACCCCTACCCCCCCCTCCCTTGAGAGGAGGACCCCTTCTGGACCCCGCCCAGAGTTGACAAAACTGAGGGAGGTTCTGGTACATTGCTATGCTTGTCCTTTAAAAAGCCCCGGGAAAACTCGGATGGATACCAGAGCCTGCAGAGGGGATCCTAGGAAAACTGGCAGAAGCCAGTGAAGGGGGAGGATTCAGTTCTCCTATATCTCTGTCTGTCTTGCCCAGTTAAGAAAGGAAAATGAAATTTCATGTTGTTCCTTCCTTTCCAAATCTAGGCCCATAGGTCACTGATCCTCTCCCTCCCAGGGATACCTGTGGCCTTCTTTGCTTGTCTCAATGTGTATCACTAGGCTTGGCTTTCTGCCTGCCTGGGACAAGTGGGTTGTTGGTTCTTTCTTTTGGCTATCTTCAGGAATGACTCTGGATCTTGGGAAGGGAGTATCATATGCACCCTCTTTGGGAACCCCTGTTATACTCAAGTCAGGTTATTCAATACTGTCAGAAATATGTAAAATTAGAACTATGTACCCAGAGGGAAAGAAATATTGAGGATAACAATGTGGTTGGATGGGTGGACCAATATATGATATCATTTAAGTTACAACTCAATTCTTTGAGGAATTAAAATAACTGTCCTTATTTTACAGATCTTTACAAAACTAGAAATGCAGCTCTAGAGGCAATGCAAAATTCACCTACTCCTTTACCAATCCCCAAACTTCTCGTTTATCTCAAACAGCTTATAAACTATTGGCTCTGGGAAACCAAAGTCCTCTTTGGGCAGAACTTGCATTCTTTCTTTGCCCTTAAAGGTATAAACCTATGTCTTTGAAATACTGTAGGCATAGCCTGTAATCACCTGAGACTGAAGGAGAAAGAAGAAGAAGAAAAAAAAAAAAAAAGGAGGTCTTTTTAAAATACAAAATGCTAGGGGCACCTGGCTGGCTCAGTCAGTGGAGCGTGCTGCTCTTGATCTCGGGGTTGTGAGTCTGAGCCCCACGTTGGCGATGGAGATTACTTAAAAATAAAAAATCTTAAAAACAAAATAAAATACAAACTGCTAGAAGAGTTCTATAGCAGAGCCTCCTTAAGATTAATTCCAGGGACAAATACAAATCTTAAAAATCTTCTCTGCAAACATTGCTAACTACAGGGTCTTTGCATCTGTCTCTGTGTATGTGCCTATATATGGTACGAGTGAGATATTTTTCTACCTCTGGATGATACTGCTAAAATTAATTTGTAAAAGCGCTCTATCTAATTAGTTTGAAGGCAAGCACTTGTAAGGACTGGGCATTCTAGAACTCTTAGAAAGATGGAAACTAACAATGTTTTTTCAAGTTCATGTGATCTGGAAAAATACTCGGTTGTTGGTTTAATTAAAATAGACATGTCTTTAGAGTTATCAGCATTAAAATTAAAACTTTTATTCTGCCTGGGTTTATTTAAAATCAAATATGTCAATGTTATCTGTTACAAAATGTTTTTTAAAAATAGCTTGGGAGAATGACTGACTTTGATATCTCATTAAGTTTTTATGGGCAATTCAAGCATAATTGTTAAGAACAAGTAAACTGAACTGATGTAAATAAAATTATAAAAATTTGAGGCACCAAATCTTTTTGGTAACCTAAAGCCTTAAAGTTTTGCCAAGTTAGGTGAATTGATAAACTAAATTCATTTAATACCCAGATCATTTCCAAATAAGATAAAATACTAAAACATTAATTACTGAACATAGGCTTATCTACTTTTGGCTTCTTATTAGAGAGAAAGTAAAAGATATTTGGGTGTGTTTGGGCTACACTGGAAAATGAAAGAGGAATATGCCTCTAAAAATTATGAAATGTATTCATAAATTTGCAAATCTACAGAATGCTGTTTTAACAGTTCACAATTGCTTACTACTTGGTTTTCACCAGAAAGTAAGGTTTCTAAGGGTTTAAAAAAATTCTAATACATGTAATTAAAGCCACTAAGGATTGTAGAAAAGAAATCTCCAGAAAAAAATGTATTATGTAATTAGCTGACTGATGCAAAGGCTATCCCGACGTCCTTCCAACATGGCAACAGTCAGCTCCCAGATTAGGAGAATCAAGATGGGCAAATAATGGTGGTAAATTCAATGAACAGTCGTAGTTATGGGAAACCCAAGGTGGCCACTTGGTTCTTCCCGGCTCCCTGGCAAACAAACCCCATGTTTCGATTTTTACATTCCTTCACCCACTACAGGGCATTTAAGATGACTCAAATTATGAACAGACATTGGTGGAGAGATTTGTATAAAACTGCAAAAATAGTCTACTAGCAATGTCTGACTGGTCAAGTCCATAATCCTGGAAAAATTCCTTTTGTCCCCAGACGCCTCAGACCTTCTCCCCGTGGAGCCTTGGCACACCTGCAGTTGGACTTGATTCAACTGCCAGTTAGTATGTATCATCACTGTGTTCTTGTTATCATTAGTGTGTTCTCTGGACGGTCTGAGGCCTTCCACTGCCACAAAGCTGATCCCTCGTAGTGGCAAAGAAACCATTAGAGAATGTGTTTCCCACTGGGAACCTTCCATAATTTCCAGTCACCGAGGAAACCACCTCACTGAACAAATCATACAAGCCTTAATGGAAACCTTGCAAACTTCTCGGGATTATCACGGTCCTTATCACTTCAATCATCAGACAAGGTTGAGAGAATAAATAGGATCCTCCAACTTGAAACTTCTAAACGTGCTGTGACTACTGGGCTTCCCTGGGCTAAGGTAATGCCTTTGGTCTTGCTGACGGTTTGCAGCCCCCGCTTTGAGAAACAAACTCACTCTACATGAGACAGTCACCGGCAGACCAATGTCTACTAGTTATACAACCTTCTGCTTGTCCTTTGTCATCTCATGCTACTATGACCAGCTACTCTAAGTCTCTAAGGTCTTATGCTCAAGCCTGTCATCAACAGGTTGAAGAAGCCTTTCTAGATCCCAATTCAGAGGTTCCTGTTGGTCATAATCTAGAGCCCGATGACTGGGCATACTGGAAACGTTACCAGAGGAAGACAGTGTTCGAAGCCCATTGGAAGGACCTTAGCAAGTGCTCCTAACCACTGACACTGCTGTGAAACTAGAAGATGCTGATGACCTTTGAACCAAATTGATGAGGAAGGGAAGGAGCTGACAGCAAGGTTGATTGCTTCTGTCCAAGAGGACAGGTAAAGACTTCACACTAACTGAACATGAAACCCTTTCTCCTTCTTTTCCTTTCCTTTATTCTGGCATTAGCCTGGAAAGAGAAGACCCTCCTCTGCATCTCCCAGGCTACTGCCAAAAGGGGGTAACCTCTGGAATTTAGAACAATCTTTTATTTCAGGCTAGAAGAAAACCCTAACTTTTCATAAGGAAAACAAGACATCTCGCTGGTCGACTCCCCTGAATTTATATTGTTGAATTAGAAAGCACCTACCAGAAGGCTTTCACGATTCAGGATTCACCCCTTTTGGTACATCTTTATCTCTTCGTTTAGGAATAAATGTAAAGGAGGCATGATCAGGAACTTCTCCTTAATTCTTGAAATTGTTGCAGAAACCACTGCTAAAGCAAAAGCAGTCCAACAAGGATTCTTAAACTCTCTGGCAAAAATTGTTCTTGATAAGAGGAGAGCCCTTTAAGTATCTTTTAGCTGAGCAAGGAGGTATCCATACTGTGGTTACCACCACCTGATGTACCTGGATCAACCCATCTGGGGAAGCTGAAACTCAGTTACATAAAATCATGGAGCAAGCCACTTAGCGTAAAAGGGTGACTCCTTCAACAAGGTCTTTCTTTGGCTTGGGTCTTGGGGACCATGGCTCCGAAATGTACTCCAAACACTGGGAATTATCCTGTTTATAGTAATCTTAATCATCTCCCTGGGGCACTTTATTCTCTCAAAAGCTTTAAATGCATCTTTGTAGCCACTAACCACCAAGCAAGTGATCTCCCTAAGACTGGAATGTCAAGAAAGGAACAAGGAAAACGACCAACTTAAAGAATGTCAACCCAAAGCCATGACCTATGAAGATCCCAGAGGTTAAGTAAAAACATCATGACCTCTGAATACCAAAGAAAGAAAGAACAAAAACTATGAGAACTTCAGAGCAGTAGCTGAGAGTTGTGCTAATGCCTTAAATTTTGATCACATCTCTCAGCTAAGCTGAGACTCTGATCAAAAGGAAGGAATTGTAAAAAGAAAACCGCAGGCCCCAAATGGCACCATTTAGGCCAGGTCACCAAACCAGGACTCAAAATCTAACCTAACTGCAGTTCAACCTCCCGCAGAAATGTAGTCTTAACTGGTCAGTCAGGAATTTTCTGATCAGCATCAGTGAGGAATCTGTCACATGGGCCCTCTCCATCCCCCCACCTAATAAGACCCCTGCCCTGCCCCCTAAAGGAAGGTTACCCTGCCTGAAACAACCATTTTTCTTTTGTTAATAACTTCTTTCCCACCCTCCTTCCTAGAACTTTTGTACTACTCTTTGGAGCTCTCCTCTACTTGATAGATGGGAGGCTGCCCAACGTGTGAATCGTGCTTAATAAAGTCACTTGGATCTTTAAAATGCATGGGTTGAATTTTTGTTATTTAACAAAGTAAATGATAGGAAGACAGTCACTTTTAAAATGCCATCTATTTTGTGTAAGGTATCAGGCCAGCCTGAGTCTGTGGAGGACGAGCATGATGGACTAAAGGTAGCCACAAATTCTTTGTCATTACCCCTGTCATATAACAAAAAATACATTTTACCTTTGTCCACATTTCCAGTTCCTGCCACAGAGCTTCCAAAACCCTTGAAATTTCCTGAATAATAGGAGTGCCTTTTGTTATTCATAATGAACCCCTTTGGACTATACCTGGGTTTATGCTATCATGGTCACTCAAGGTGGGCCGTTAGATAGTTTCAAAAGAGGGGCTGGCCACACATGCGATTATAGGGTTAGAACTTTCAACCTCATCCTCCTACTGCTGGGGAGGGGAGAGGAGATGGAGATTGAGTTCAACCATTTAATCAATCATTCCTACTGAACAAAACCTCCATAAACACTCTTGAATAATGAGGTTTGGGGAGCTTCCTGATTGGTGAACATATTGATGTACCAGGAAGGTGGTACACCCCAGCTCCAAGGGGACAGAGGCTCCTGCACTCAGGATCCTTCTGGCCCTCCCCATACCCTTCTTCATCTGGTTGTTCATTTGTATTCTTTATAATAAACTATAATTCTAAATACAGCATTTTCTTGAGTTCTTTGAGTCATTCTAGTGAATTACTAAACCTGAGGTGGGGTTGGGGGAACTCCCTAAATCTGCAGTTGACTGAGCAGAAATGTGGATAACTTGGGAATACCCTCCCTTGTGGCTGGTGTCTGAAGTGGCGGGCACTTTTGTGGGACTGAACCCTTAACCTATGGGGTCTGTGCTAACTCTGGGTAGTTAGTGTCAGAATTGAGTGGAACTGGGTATTTACCCCAAAGACACAAATGTAAGGATCCGAAGGGGTACATGTGCCCTGATGTTTATAGCAGCACTGTCCACAATAGCCAAACTGTGGAAAGAGCCAAGATGTTCATCGACAGTTGAATGGATAAAGAAGATGTGGTATACACACACACACACACACACACACACACACACACACACTGGAATATTATGCAGCTATCAAAAGGAATGAGATCTTGCCATTTGCAATGATGTGGATGGAACTGGAGGGTGTGATGCTGAGCGAAATAAGTCAATCAGAGAAAGACATGTATCATATGACCTCACTGATATGAGGAATTCTTAATCTCAGGAAACAAACTGAGGGTTGCTCGAGTTGGGGGTGGGGTGGGAGGGATGGGGTGGCTGGGTGATAGACACTGGGGAGGGTATGTGCTATGGTGAGTGCTGTGAATTGTGCAAGACTGTTGAATCACAGATCTGTACCTCTGAAACAAATAATGCAATATATGTTAAGAAAAAAAAAAAAGAAGATAGCAGGAGGGGAAGAATGAAGGGGGGGATATCGGAGGGGGAGACGAACCATGAGAGACGATGGACTCTGAAAAACAAACTGAGGGTTCTAGAGGGGAGGGGGGTGGGAGGATGGGTTAGCCTGGTGATGGGTATTAAAGAGGGCACATTCTGCATGGAGCACTGGGTGTTATGCACAAACAAGGAATCATGGAACATTACATCAAAACTAATGATGTTGGGCGCCTGGGTGGCTCAGTTGGTTAAGCGACTGCCTTCGGCTTAGGTCATGATCCTGGAGTCCCGGGATCGAGTCCCGCATCGGGCTCCCTGCTCGGCGGGGGGTCTGCTTCCCCCTCTGCCCTCTTCCCTCTCGTGCTCTCTGTCTCTCATTCTCTCTCTCTCTCAAATAAATAAATAAAATCTTTAAAAAAACAACAACAACAAAAAAAACTAATGATGTAATGTATGGTGATTAACATAACAATAAAAAATTAAAAAAAAAAAGAATTGAGTGGAATTGTCAAACACCCAGTTGGTGCAGAGAATTGTTGGAAAACCACAGTGGAGCCCCATCAAAAGGGGGGATTTATTACCCCTCCCTTTAAATCTGAGCTGCTCGCGTGACTGCTTAACTAAAAGAAGGTAGAGGAAGTAGCTTACTGACAGTTGCAGGCCTGAGCCTTTGAAAAACCTGAAAGCTTCCACCTTGTACTGAGAGCCCTGAGCCATTAAATAAGAAGTTCAGCTACTTTGCTGGAAAGGCCATATAAAGAGGAAAGGCCCTGAGACCACCTGGAAAGAGAGGCAGCCTGACATCCCCTTAGCCAAGTGGAGCTTCCAGAAACTCCATCCCAGCTGCTATCCAACTGCAAGAGATGTGTCAAGGACAATCAGAAGAACTGTCCAGAAGCATCCAGTGAACCTCCAGAAATGCTGTCCTAAGCCACTAAGTTTGGATTAGTTTGTTATGTAGCCATAGATACGAGATACAAACACCACCACCAGGATAAGGTGGGTGCCTGAGAAAGGCATTTTTAATCACAACATCAGGAATCATTGTAGTTTTTTCATCCGTATGTTATTTATGCATTAAACAAACATTTATTGAACGCATCCATTGGGTGAGACTCAAACTAGGTACTGGGAGCACATATGAAAGAGGATCCTCGCCTTCAGGGAGTGTCCAGCATAATCATCTCATTCCCTTTTGTCTTTCTTTAACAAAGCTGTCAACTTTTATCCTCTGGAACTATTTCTCTCTTTAGAGTCCCCATTTTCTAGGGGAATCTAGGGTTAGAGTCAACTAATTTCCTTATCTCCATGAAGTTTTCCCAGACCAACCCGGTCTCTATATTTCAGTTTCTTAATTATAAAATAAGGCCCCAAAGAAGGCTAACAGTATTTCCAAAAGATTGTTATGAGATCAAAGCAGAACATTTTTTTAAAACCTTAAGCCTTTTAGGAAAAATTTACTAAGCAGATGACATTTTATTGTCAGTGCTAACATGTTTTGCCTAGAGAAATTCTGTGAATTCGATTAAAAGCAACATCAACAAATGACCATAGCTAGAAGCACCTGTTGGGCAGATAAGATGTCAGTTACTTCGTTTCCCCACTTTGCCAGGGCTAACATGGAGCATGAACAGATGCATGCATATACTTTGTGGGATCCAAGGGGAAGCAGACAGGCTCTTTGTACTTCCTACCCACATAACCGCATATTTCTGAGTGTCCCTCAACTGATAGCCTACCATCCATCAATAAGCTGGACACTTTGCAGACTATGCCTGTGCTGGCCCTTCTGTTCATAATGGAATGCTTATTTAATTAAGCCTCTTCATCAGAGACTTCCAAGCGCATAAGGGTATTTAATGTGTTTTAAACATCCAACAATTGGGGTTGGCAGCAAAAAAATAAACACAATCATGTGCTATCACAGTGCCAGAAACACAATGAGATATGTGAGCAACACTTAATAAAAGCAAATTGTTTATAGCATATGTTGAGAAATCCTTTAGGTTGAAAACATGGGCGCAACACAACTATTCGTAAATCCTATTGATGGACATTGGCCAATAATAAACTTGTTTGACTGAATATCAAAAATAAACTACATTAATGAAATCAAGCTACTCTGAACTAGACTGTCATAGTTCATAACATTTGTTTTAGTCCTACATGATTCTAAGCCTTTAATCTTACTCTCCTCAGTCCAATAACTACTCTGTAATAAGACAGTCATAAAAATCTCTATAACTATGTCTTTAAAAAGTTGTCCTTGCTTTTTTATAATAGGCAAAAGCTGGAAACAGCCCAGATGTCCTTCAGTGGATGAATAGTCCATCCACACCATGGAATACTGCTCGGCAATAAATAAGGAATGAATTTCCAATCCATACAACTTGGATGAATCGTGAGGCAATTGTACTCGGGGAAAAAAGACCATCTTACAAGGTTATATACTGTATGATTTCATTCTTGAAATGACAACTTCTAGAAACAGAAAACAGATTAGTAGTTTCCAGAGGTCAGGAGAAAGGAGTGTAGCTATGTGATATAATGATTTATAAGAAATATATATTTAGTCATTCAGATGAATAAAATATATTTCTCAGATATATGTGGTCTTTGCCCACAGTTCCTGAAAATGCTTCAGAGCCCTAAAGGTGGAATGGATGTCCTGTTATTTATGAAGTGACTTTTGGACCCCACCCAAGGGCAGGGGCTGCTTGCCAGGAATGCCAACAAGGAATGTGATTAAAGCGCTGAACTTTCAGTCCCACCCACCCCCCCAACCTCCAGGGAGGGGAAACGGGCTACAGGTTGAATCAACCAATGATCAGTGACTTAGTCAATCAAGACTATGTAATGGAGCCTCCATAAAAACCCAAGAGGAAAACTTTTTGGCTTTTTTCAGGGAGATTCCACACTTGGGGAACCAGGATACTTCCCAGTGCCGCAGAGCCTAGCTTCAAGCTCCATGAGGACAGAAGCTCCTTTGTTCGGGACTTCACCCTATGTATCTCTTCATCTGGCCATTCACTCATATCCTTTATTGTATCCTTTAATAAACTGATGAAGGTAAGTGTTTCCCTGAGTTCTGTGAGCCACTCTAGCAAATTAATCAAAACTGAGGACGTCACTGGAACCTCCCGTGTGTGGCTGGTTGGCTGGTCAGAAGCACGAGTAATAGCCTGGGGCTTGCCACTGGCTTCTGATGTGGAGGGTGGGGAACAGTCTTGTAGAATTAAACTCTTAACCTGTGGAATCTGATGCCAGAATTGAGTTTTAGGACACGGAGCTGGCGTCACAGAGAATTGCCCGGTGTGGGGAAATCTTCCACAACATTTGGTGACCAGAAGTGTCAGAAGTGAAGTGTTCTGTGTGAGTAGTAACGAAGACTCATAGGGAACAAACAGATAGTAGGGAAGAACTAAAGTCTTTCCTATTTAGGCTACAAAAGAGCAGCTCACAGGAGCCTTGTGTTAATGGAACTGTTCTGTATCTTGACTGAATCAATGTCAATAACCTAGTTGTGATATTGTGCTATAGTTTTGTAAGATGTTACCGGGGGGTGAGGAAAAAGAACAGGGTATAGGGAAATGCAGGATCTTTTTGTATTATTTCTTACAATTGCATGCGCATCTACAATGACCTCAAAATTCAGAAGTTGTTCTAAAGTTCTGGCTAATTATGTCCTGTGCTAGAACTCTGCTAAAACTTTCAGGTGGATACTATTTTCTCATTACCTTACATTTTTAAACCATTAATGTGTTCTACTAGAAAAAACTGTTGTTTCCTTAAGTAATGAAACCCAGCCTAAAAATTATGACTTGTTGGGGCACCTGGGTGGCTCAGTCGGTTAAGCATCTGCCTTTGGCTCAGGTCATGATCCCGGGGTCCTGAGATCAAGCCCTGCCTGGGCTCCCTGCTCAGTGGGGAGCCTGCTTCTCCCTCTCCATCTGCCCCTGCCCGCTGCCTGTGCTCTCTCTTGCTCACTCACTCTCTCAAATAAATAAAATCTTTAAAAAAATTATGACTTGTTTTTAAATCAGTTTAAGAAAAAATTTAACAATTAAATATTAAAATGTACTAAGACTATACTTAGATGTTATAAATCTCATAATTTTAAAAATTAAAGCTGAAGTGTTAGGTAATAAAATGTTCCTTTACATGCTGATTTCAAAGTAAAAGTAACAGTTCCAACCTTTTTTTAGTAATACTGTTATTTTCACCCACCATTCTAAAGGTGGCTTAATAGGTTGGTGACTTTACATCCAAAGTATTTTTTTTCTGTTTTTATCACTTTCCCTATCACTTTAATCTTTAATCACATTCTCAAGACCCTCACCTAGGCAGGCCCCAGAGTTCATGCATGGCCTTAAATAGGAAAATGCAAAAGCATAGGACATTCTGATAAGACAATTTTAACACTGTTCTTTTGACTTGGGAACTTTTTAATAAAACCTAAAAAAAAAAAAAAAAAAAAATCAAGCGTCAGCTTTTTCTCTCCTGAGTAATGCATAATCCACATATGCATCCCCACCTCATGACTTCCCTCTACCCACTGGGGGGTGGGCTGAAGCTGAGAGACTGGATGAGAAAAAATGGGGTATGAGTCAGGGGCGGGGGGCTTAAATGGAGTAATATGGGGAATCACCATGTGCATTACTTAGTTATTCAAAGGACAAGCAAGTAGAAACTGCGTTTTCCTTACAGATTCAGCCCCATGGATCCAGCCAAGTCAAACATCCTCCTAATCAAAACAGCCTCACGGAATTGGCTACAGGGGATCAGCCACTTCCAACGCCCTGATAAAAAGATCGCCACATGCAAAACAGAGAATTCAGGTGTTTCTGTTTTCTCAGGAAGATTCTCCTAAATAACGCCCCCCCCCCCAAAAAAAAGGCCTGAAGGAATTCAAAGGTATCAGCTGACCAAATACCCAATGAGACAAAAACGCTCCCGATGCCCAAGGACTGACCAGCAGGACACACGGCCGTCCTCATGCCTCCTTTGTGGAAAACAAGCAGCACCCCTTTATCAAAGACACTATATGAGCAGGGGCACCCCAAGAAGGCATGAGACGGCCATGACTAGACACAGCACCTCTGGTTGCAAGCCTTCCGAGCGCTGGAGACAGGAGCGCTCTGGTGTGGCTACCACCCACACAACCCCACAGGGGCCTTCTCCCTCACCTGACAGGCTGCCAGGAGGGGACCCCTTCACCGCACGGTGGTCCCTGCGAGGAGGTCAGCCAGCCCCACCAGGCAGCCCTTCTGTGGCACCCCGGCCACGAGTCTCTGCTAAGTGCAGACGAATGAGCACGTTAGGAAAATGAGGCCTTCCTCCCTGAAAGGGCAACTGAAAGAAAGATTCCCACCCTACACTTCCCAGGAAAGTCTCGAAGAAGTAGCTGGATCGTATTTGTTCACTGTACTTTACTGGGCGAAAGATTACCTCGAAAGGCGGGGGGAGGGGACCCGAGGAGCTGAGCTGGGAAAGGGAAGGACACAGGTTCGGCACATTTCCTCGCTGTTCGGCAAACCCCAACCTTGTTCATAATACTGGTGGGTTAGCATTTTTACAGCACAACTGGGGAGACCTAAGGTGCACAATTATTGCCCTGCCAGGTTACTGCGGGCTGGAAGAGCTCCGTTCAGCACCTGATGGGCGATGCCATCCCCTTCGGAGCCAGGCAACACTGGCCTTCCCCGGGGGTTATGACTGATTCGGCGTCAGGCCACCAGGAAGGACTGTCTTCTCCAGCTATCTGGAAGGAAAAGCTGGAACACTTTCTAACTCTGTTACAAGCTTTTGGAAGTCTGGCGGAAGTTGACATATTTTGTACTTGTTGACTAGGAAAAGAGAACCTTTGAAAATGATTATCATTAAAAGTCTTTGCAAAATGTCAACTGGTGTCTCTCTGTTATACAAAACAGTCTCAGTCTCATCCCCAGGGCTGTCACCTTCCCTTTTCACATCATTTTGTCTGACTTTTTGCCTTTACATTAATTAGTACTGGATAAAAGCATGGGGGGCAGGGAAGGGCTGGGGATAAAAAGCTTCAGTCTGAATTCAGTCCTTAACTTCCAACATCTGTGTCACTGAACTGTTCCAGACGCTTTTATGTAAACTGGACAAAAAAAGAGCTCTTTCTATAGTGAAAGTTATTAAGGAAAGATAAACAATTTATAATTCCAAAAATTATACAAAAGACAAATCTTTGGATTTCTGTAGCTATAATAATGCCCAGTTACTGCAAATGCTTTTCTATTTCTATTCTGAAGAATCCAGATTTGTTTTTTCACCAGCAATGAATTGCTGAAAACCTAGGGTAAACTGTTTATAGATTAAATTCTATTCAAATGCCTAGGACAACAGTTGCTATTTGGAGGCATTCTATGGTGATTTTTCTTGTACACGGAAGAATCATATCACAGAGCTCTTAATTTAAATATAGATTTTCATCTAATAAGTCTTTACCTACAATCACAGGCTCATTCGTTGCTATGCTTTTTCTGTGTGCCATGTTCATTACGAAGAAGAAACTCTGATTAAGCCTACCCTTGCCTGTCGTGGTTTGCTGCGAACCTTAAAAATCAGGTTGAATTGATGAGATCCCTGGGAGTTTATAAGATGAAAAATGCAGCTGCAGACACAGAGACATTTTTATAACTCATATTGAGAGCTTACATGGAATAAACAACGTAATAAAGCAAAGGAGACTGTATCAGCAGAGACATTAAATGTTTGTTTTATTATGAAACAGTAGTGGGTGAAAGAACCCAGTTCCGCGCTCGCGCTATAGGATACCACAAAGCATGTGTTACTTAGCTTCCATGTCCGATTTTAATTAGTGCTTCTTCAGCCAGCAGTTTAAGGGAAGTTTTAAGTGTGGCTATATACTGTGACTCTGTAGATTGTTACTTATTGATATTTTGGGGTCATTTCAGTCATTGCCCAGAGTAGTCAAGCTCTGGCCAGTTGAAGATAGTCTGTCCTTGAGTAGACAAGGGACAGGGGGCATCTGTTAGAGAGTCAAGAAGAGGGCATTTCTGTATTTTTCATCTGAAACATTTTCCGCATATTTTTCCAAGTTTCGAGGACTATTTATTTCTTGGTAAAGATATACCATCCTTGCTTTACAAAGGATTTTGTGTGAAAGGTTTTGGGCAAGTCAGATTTTTGAAAATCACATTGCTAAAAATTCAAAATTGGGTCTGTTATTTTAAGGAACCCTCTTATTAATTTTCCAGCATTATGAATACTTTTTCATCACAGGAACAAAAGGTGGCTCCTAAATTGCCTGATTCTAAGTTTGATTTTGGCCACAGGTTTCCAAAGTACTGGTCATAACTGGTATTATGATCATGTCATGTAGGACTATGCTCTGTGTTTAGTCCACTCAAAACCTGTGGAAACTGAGGCAGAGACTATCTGAGAAACTGAGTCTTCTTAGAGAAATAAGAGCTTCCCAATACATACCCAGAGTTTAAAACTATATTCACAATTTCTACCAATTACATCAAATCTTGCCTCTTCTATGTTAGAACAGCTCTTTCTTAATTCCTACATGTTAAGCTGTTGAATACTACAGATTTAAACTAAGAAAAATGGGTGTGTTATAATAAAAAAGAACCCTAGCCCTATGATCATAAATTTTGAGATTTAGAATGAAGTCTTGTTTATCGTTTTAAAGATGAGAGAGATTTATAAGTGGCTTGCCCTCAGTCACATTGTTAATTAGTAACCTAACTAGAAAATGTTTGGTCTTTCACTCCATTTCATTTTTTTTTCTACATGTCAATTTCTACCATAAACAAAAGAAAGATTCTTATGAAATGTACAAGTTGAACAGAAGGATAAACTAGAACCCACAGTACCGGCCCGATTCAACTTCAGGTCAGAGAAGATGAAACTATGGTTCATAACAAACACAGTGATGTCTCTGTACTGATTGAAGAGCCTCAGCACTGGACCAAGTTTCCTAGAGAATTGGTAACAAGGGCATATCAATTTCACCAGGTAAAGGTAGGAACACTTAATGAAATCCAAGAAAGCTAGAAAGTAAGCATTCTGGATTTGAATGCGGCTCAACATTCTTGCCGTGTGGCCTTGGACAAGTAAATTTAATCTGAGCTCATTTCCCAGCCCCACAGACCTCTTTTAGCTGAGCAGGCAGATCCCCACAATTTGTGCCAAGGGCCCCTGTTGTTTTGGCTACAGACTAAGGGATGAGACATCCAAAGCTAAGGTAAGGCAACACTGGCTTAAAAGATGGACTGGTTCGCACTCTGCCAAAGGTTATTCCAATTTGGCTAGTGACTACCTGACTCACTCAGACCTCCCCCGCCAACTCAAGCAGCTCGACTTTAATGCCTAGAGAATCAAGAGGCTAACAGAAGCCGAGAGACCCATCATAATATTGGAAAGTATTGGTCCCAGCTCTGAGCAAGCAATGATTTCATGATGTTGTTGACCACTTATCTTCCGTACAATAAAGTATATTCTAGTTTAGAGTTTCTCAATCTTGGCACTATTGATATTTTGGGCTGGGTAATTTTTTACTGTGGAGAGTTACCCTGTGTATTACAGGATGATTAGCAGCATCCTTGGCTTTTACCCACTAAATGTCAGTAACACCCTGCCCCCAGGTTTTGACACTGAAAAACAGGTCCAGCAAAATGTCCCCTGGGGTACTGGGGGCAAAAATAGCTCCCAGTTAAGATCCATCTTTCCAGATTAAGGCACTGTCGTGGGTACTGAGAACACAAAGACAAAGATACAGTCCCAGTCCTTGAAAAGGTCCAGTAGCGTGAGAAAGCCCGACATGAATACATGTGACACTATGGATGGGCAATGTCCCCAGCACACTCCAGGCAGAGAGACCATGAGCAAAGCCTCAGAAGGATAAAAGAGCTCGATTCTCCTGAAGATCAGTCAGTGACTCAAGGGGGCTGCCCTGCTGCCCAGTGCGTCCATGAGCAAGAAGAGAGTAATAAACTCCCACTACCTCCCACCTTCTCCTGGAATGATATTCTTTTTTTTTTATTGTTATGTTAATCCCCATACATTACGCCATTAGTTTTAGATGTAGTGTTCCATGATTCATTGTTTGTGCATAACACCCAGTGCTCCATGCAGAATGTGCCCTCCTCAATACCCACCACCAGGCTAACCCATCCTCCCACCCCCCTCCCCTCCAGAACCCTGTTTGTTTTTCAGAGTCCATCGTCTCTCATGGTTCGTCTACCCCTCCGATTTCCCCCGCTTCATTCTTCCCCTCCTGCTACCTTCTTCTTTTTTTTTTTTCTTAACATATATTGCATTATTTGTTTCAGAGGTACAGATCTGAGATTCAACAGTCTTGCACAATTCACAGCGCTTACCAGAGCACATACCCTCCCCAGTGTCTATCACCCAGTCACCCCATCCCTCCCACCCCCCCAACTCCAGCAACCCTCAGTTTGTTTCCTACAATTAAGAATTCTTCATATCAGTGAGATCATATGATACATGTCTTTCTCTGTTTGACTTATTTCACTCAACATAATACCCTCCAGTTCCATCCACGTCGTTGCAAATGGCAAGATCTCATTCCTTTTGATGGCTGCATAATATTCCATTGTATATATATACCACATCTTCTTTACTGGAATGATATTCTTAAGGGAGCAGTATGTGGCTCTCCTCTGGCGACCACTGTGGAGTTGAACTGTACATCTGTGTAGGTGAGCCTCTAGGCTATTCAACAATAGGTGTGCCTTGAGAGCTGACATTCTACCAGGGTAGACAGGCTTATAACGGAAGCCACCGGAGCCTTCTCCTCTGCCTTACTTCCATCTAGCATTAAAGTGGCTAAGTGAGACAAGCCCCCCATGGCTATGGATTGGAGCACCGTTTATCAATCGTTTGGCAATACAAACAGAGGAAGCATGGTATGTGAAATGTGTTTGCCAGGTCTGGTCTCACTGTGGGAAAATTTAAAAAGCGGAGTCAGAAGCTCTACAGTGCTGTCAAGTTAATGTTTCTCAGCAACAGTGAAGTTTTTGAGCTAGTAGCGGGGAATTGGGGGTGGTGGTGAGTCAGCGTTGATGCGGTGTTGGTCAAGAGCATACATGGGTCTGAGGGAGGGGGATATGGTGAAAAGTAGTGGATCAGGGATTCAGGAAACCCAAGCTCCAGACCCTGGTCTCCCTCATAACTGGCTACGGGGACTGGGCAACTTGCCCTCTAAGGACTTTGGTAACTCAGCTTCTGTTAGCTAAGCTATAATATATGCAGCAAAATGCATACTTCTTTGGGGTTTTGTTTGATGAGTTTTGACAATTGAATACACAAATGTAACCATCACACAAAAGCTGCAGAACATTTCCAAACCCCAGGAAGTTCCCTTGTGCTCCTTTTGAATCCATCCTCTTTCCTGCCACCCAGGCAACCACTTTCTAATTTCTTTCCCCATAGGGTACTTTTACAACGTCTTGGACGTCACATAAATGGAATTAGAGGATGTGTATTCTTTGACGTCACAGTTCTTTCACTTAATGCTTCTGAGATTCATCTGTGCTGTTATGTGTATCCGGAGGGCGCTCCTTTTACTGTTGCGTAGTATTCCCCATTGTGTGAGTACACCACCGTTTGCCTATCTATTATTCTCCTGTTGATTGACATTTGGGTTGGGTCCAGTTTTTAGCTATTATAAATAAGGCTGCTAGTAACATTGTCATACACGTCTTTTCGTAAACATGTTTTAATTTCTTTTGAGTAACTTCGTCTTTAAAACAGCAGGTTTTCTCTGCAGGTACCTTGGGGATTGCTACAAGGGTAAAGGGAAGAGAATGGAGCAAATGCAAGACTCTTCCCATCATTTTCCCACCAGAACCGCTCTTCCATCATAGATGATAAGGCATTTGTCAAGATGTCATGTGAAGGGAGGGTTTCACACAATATCTGAAAGCCACCTCAATAGGTACTTGCTAATGTCCCTTCTAGCTCTAAGAATCTATGATTCTTTAATGGTTTCAAGGAAAATATTTCACAGTTAATACTTAAATTATGTCCTCTAAATTTTCCACGACAATCTCCTATTCAAATTCCTGCAACAGATCTTGCATTGCATGGAAAATACAATCCAAATTCATCAGTGAGGGCTTTATAAACATTCTCCCAGTCAGTTTGGATATTTTTCAAGGATTATCTCCAATGCTTCACTTTCCTCACTGTTCCAGTCACAGGACTCTGTTGTCCTCACAAAACACAGCTGGTAATAACCAGCTCTGTACCTTTACCCTAGCTATTTCTGCTACCAGAATATTCTTGTTGACCTCACTTGCCAAGGTCCCATCCTTTGCTTTTTTTTTTTTTTTAAGATTTTATTTATTTATTTGACAGAGAGAGAGATAGCGAGAGCAGTAACACAAGCAGGGGGAATGGGAGAGGGAGAAGCAGGCTTCTTGCCGAGCAGGGAGCCCGATGTGGGACTCGATCCCAGGACCCTGGGATCATGACCTGAGCCGAAGGCAGACGCTTAACGACTGAGCCACCCAGGCGCCCCCATCCTTTGCTTTTAAACCAGATTGAAATCTACACTCTTCTACAAACCTGGGATATTTTTCTGAGTCTGTGAGAATACATATCCGTGCATACAGTATCATAGCGACATGTGCATGTACCTAGATGTTCACTTCTAAATCGCAAGAGCCAGAGACTGTCTCCTTCCCTCCCTCTCTCTTTTGATTCATGTATAACACCAAGAATAGTCCTTTTTCATACAAGGCTAAAATCAATACTGGCTGAATGTGATTTGTGAGTATGTATGACTGTTATTTTTCTAAATCTTTAAGCCAAGTGAAAATGCAGGCTCTTCACAGAAAGAGCAAAACCTAAAGGAACCTTCACTTGCAAGCTTACCTTGCTCAATGACCTTTCAAATGCATGGTCAATTTTGTAAATCTTACCTCCCACAAAACTACCACTGGCACAAATGGCCCATAGAAAACTACTGCTGATTTTCTTTCAGGACAACTGGGGTGTGATTTCCTGTCAAAGCCCAGTAATATCTTTAAAAAAAAAAAAAAAAAAGCTTCCCAAGTGCTTACAGTGCTCATTTTTGCCCCATGGTCTAAGGCAACTGCTATCTGGCACTGTGTTAAAAAGCTCAGTCTGACTCCTATTTACTGATTCTTCACCTCAAGCGTTTCCTTCCTTAGCTTCAGATGATGTTCCTTCCCTTCCTTTTTACATCTACTCAGGAAAACTGAAAGAAAGCCATTTGTATTCCTTAAACTACCCCTCAAAATCAATCTCATTACTCTTTAGAATTAGTTTGCATCGACCATAAATCCTCCAACTTTTATGTGTCCTGGAAACCTTACAACATAACAGAAAAATAGATAATATCCATCAAGAAAACATGCATAGAAGGAAAAGAATGGATTAATGTCTTTTGGAAGATTCCACTGAAACCTATGCCAAATAATAAAATTTGGAAAAGGACTAAGCTGTAGAGAAGCATTCTGGAGGATCAGTTTTTTCCCCCAAGTAACTCTTTAAGCACCAAAACCACTCCATTTTACCCCCTATCATTTCAAATTAGAGTAACTAAACTTGATCTTAGCCAAAAGGCCGAGAAGCGATAAAAGAGTAACTAAAAAGTACAACAATTTCCTGCATTGCTAAGTAGGCTGTGTTAAAAGAAGTTAATTTTATCTTGAGGTCTCAGGATCTTCATTAGGCAATCCATTGATATGCTGGCTGGTCACACAAAGAATGCCTGAGGAGGACTTGGGTATGGCAGTGTCTGGAGCTATTAACCCTGTGCTGACCATAGGAAGATATTTGTGAATCCTGGCTCTGCTGTCCTGATCGCTGGCTGTCAGATGCCACCTCTCACCACTGCCTGTAGCCGGGCTCTTCTTGATCTCTACTTTACAACCAGGTGTATTCAAATGGTGTCCAAAATGAAAGTAAATCATTTTTCCAGGAAAAACAGAATGTCTCTTCAATGAGTAAGGAGCATGAATATTCATGCTTGTGTAATTCAAATATAAATGGGAGCATAAAACCAGTAAAGAGTAAAACCTCATGAGGGTACGGGGTGTGTGTGGGAGCGGAAGGGAGTAGTGGGAGAGAAATGACCCAGAGAGTAAAGGTGTTCTGATAAAAATGAAAATAATATTATGGGCAGTCATCAGGCAGGAGACTTGCATATTTCACCCAAACTTTAAATCTACGGAGGTCCGTCCACTACAGCCTTAGTCAAAAGCTAATGTTCACCAAAGGCTGCAGAAGGCATGTTTTTATTATTTTTTTTTAAAAAATTTTTATTATGTTATATTAGTCGCCATACAGTACTTCATTAGTCTTTGATGTAGGCTGTTTTTTCTTTGTTGTTGTTGTTGTTGTTTTTAAAGATTTTATTTATTTATCTGACAGAGAGAGACACAGTGAGAGGGAACACAAGCAGGGGGAGTGGGAGAGGGAGAAGCAGGCTTCCCGCGGAGCAGGGAGCCCGATGCGGGGCTCGATCCCAGGACCCTGGGATCATGACTTGATCCAAAGGCAGACGCTTAACGACTGAGCCACTCAGGTACCCCATGATGTAGGCTGTTTTTAAAAGGGGGGTGAGGATGGGGCCTGGCACTTGTAGCAAGGACCAGAAACAGAAGTAACCAGCATTTAAGAAATGCTAATGATCAAAGTGGCCATATTTTCAAGTCTAATTTCCATCACTGGCAGGCACAGAGACTCAAAACTCTCTCTCATTAGCTGACCAGTCTGTTAGATGGAAACAGCCAGCTGTGGGGGTTATCATGGGTCCCTACAGGTCACTGGGCAGAGAAAGCAGGGTGCCCAGCACTGCAGGACAACAAGGCATCGGTCCACCTACCATACAGCAGTAGCATGGTCCTTCTATGGAATAATTCTTATCACTCCCCCGATCAAATCTCTCCCATGACTTCCCAGAGTAACCAGGGTTAAATGCAGACTCTGCATCATGACCCCTGTAGCAGAGCCCCCCAGGTCAAGGCCCCATGTACTCCAAGTCCCGTGGCATTTCTGCTCTCCAACATCCCAAGCTTGCCCTCACCCAAGGCCTGGGTGCTGGCTCTTCCTCCTGCTACAAGTATTTTGACCCCAGATCTCTGAAGAGTTACTGCATCTCCAATGCCAATCCTCCATAAGGCCTTTCTTAACTACCCTGAACATGGCCATGTAATAGTCTTAGTGGTACCTATTAGCTTCTGAAAGGATCCCAGTGGGACTTATTATCTGTCTTTTGCTCTAAAACAGTAGTTCTCAACTGGGGGTATTTTGCCCTCTAGGGGACATTTGGCAATGTCTAAAGAGGTTTTTGGTTGTCTCTACTGGGAGAGGAGGGAGGAAGGCCTCCTGGCATCTAGTGGGTACTAGCAATACTGTCAGATGTTCTACAATGCACAGAACCATCCCACAGCCAAGAAGGGTCCAGCCAGGATGTCAACAGTGCCTTGGCTGAGTGACCTGGAATGGAATGGAAGCTCCTCGGGGCTGCCACCAGTCCATAAACTGCTGTGTCCCCTGTGGCTTCAGCACCACCTGAAACACAGTAGGTGCCCGATCAACGTTCGTAAGCCTACTGAGCTACTCTCGTTCCCGGGATTCGCTGATGAGGACTGTGTGGGTCATTGCCAGGCCATATTATATCAAGAGCTGTAGACTGTTTGTAGCACATATGTATGTATAATATTCATATCCATTTATGTTTACATATCTCCCCAGCAGATATAAGTACAGTGTGCTACCCTCTGTTACTGGTTATTCTCAGATAATCCTTTTGATGTCATTACAAATTTGAGAGTGAAAAGATTCCTATCAGGCAAACAGCTCCTTAACAGGAAGTCCGCAACTGATGTTTGCATCTGAGCACCCAGCGCCGGAATGAGGCAAACTAGGTAGATAGTGGCCCTTATAAAATGGTGAGCCAACAAGGATTATTCCAGTCTGTGTGGGCCATGTGTGAAAAATGGGCTTAGTGCGATCAAGGGTGGTGGGTCTCCATGGTGCTGCCGCAGCTAAGCGGGAACCTTTTCCCGCACCTGCCTCTCCTGTGATGCTCTGGGTTAGCGGGGATGCCACGAGGCGTTCTGGGTGAGACAGGAAGAAGGAAGTGGAGCAGCCCCTGTTGTCCTTCTGGGCTGGACAGGTCCGTGCAGGGCACTAGCACTTTGTCGTCGTTTACGGCTGGCCACCTCGCTGTCAAGAGTCAGCAAATGGGCCTGCGCAGCCCTTTCTGGAATGCCTCCTTCACCTCCTCTGACTCCCGGCCGGGTGCACGCTCAGTTCCGTGATGAAGGTCAGGGAACTGCTCCTGGAGGTCGACCCTATCATGGACCATGTTTGACGGCAGCAAGAGACCAACACGACTTCCAGTCCATGCACGTGGACGCCAGCTCATCCTCATGGGTTCCACTTCATCTTTGCCTCCTCGACTTCACGTACATCTTTCCTCCCCACTGCCTGCCCCACCGACCCCGGGCCCCAGGATCAGTCACAGATGCAACAATCTTCCACTGACTGTTTAACCAGATCCCACAACCACATAAGGGAAATCCAGACAATAAATCCTAGTGGCTCTGCTTTTCTGATCAAACCCTGACTGAGACACTTAGGATGATGCTTTGGTGGCCTTCCCACATCCTTCTGTATTCTGAGACATGCTCCATGTCGACAAGATTGCCACATAGTTGAGGTCCAGGTAGATGGGATCTTATTAGAAGGAAATGGATTTTAGCATGTTGATACAGTCAGCTTTGACTCCAGATAATTAGAAAATGACTTACTAAATCAGATAAAGTAGTCATACGTATATAGTGCCTATGGTTATTCTTTCCACCTCTTTAAATGTCATTGGAATCGATTTTGGTGAAACTAACCAGATGCATGGCTTTTTGTGTCATCTGATGATTTCATTTCCCTTTATCGAAATCACTTGTGCCACAACATAATCGCCCTCCCACTCAGAACGTTTGGTGAGGAACCCTCGGATCAATTGGCACACACGGCTTGCAATGTTTAATGACTGTCACCCAAGTAATTAAACTCACTGGGAACAAGAGCAGGAGGTAAGATGGAGGCTCTGTGTGCCCCGATCCTCCAGAAATAATCTTTATTCTGTGCCTGTAACTCTGTGCATTTACATCTTTTGCCTTTGTCTTGATAACCTCCTCATGGAGTCCGTTTTAATAAACATTCTGCTCGGTAACTCCTGCACCATTTTTCCGACAATGAAACAGAACACTGCTGGTGTTGTGTTCCAAGGCAGATTGTTCATCATTTGGCCTCTTATCCATTTTTCTTGAATTGCATTACAAAGATTACAGAATTAAATGACCTTAGCCGAATCTGATAGTTTATGAAGGCAAATTAGCCAGCCTCGGGTCAGAAGGTACAAACCACCTAGGAATAGCTTTCAGCAGGTAAAGGCTTAGAGCTCAGATGCGCGGCTGACACTGACAGCCCAGGAGCTGGTGGCAGACGAGAGCTGGATCTATAGTCCGATCTAATACGAATGCTGGGGACAGCGGGGATCGGAGGGCGAGGTGAAGCACAGAAGAAAGCTTCCAGCTACAAGGAGGATGGAAGCTGATGAGGTTGGTAGGCAGGGGCACGTCTGTATCTTGTAACTCTCTTATACACGCACACACACGAGCCCACGTGCACACACTTAAACATCAACCTACCTGAGCAAGCACCGAAAAGATGAGGACACCGGCCACACCCCAAACTGGCCACCACTCACGACAACATTCCTCGGGCCTGATTCTCTCTGCGTACAAAGCTCCTGTCTTTTATTGCACCGCCACCGTCCATGGAGCTGACGGGTACACGTGGCTTGAAACACCTCAACAGCCTTCCAATTCAAACAATGCAGGGATACTACGACTCGTAAAAGTAGCTGTGAGAGGTTGTATTATTGGCCCCAACTTTTCACGCCTCCCTGCATCCGCGTCTTGCCACAGCCCCATAAATGAGCAGTGAACCGCCCCGCCCCCTGACTTCGGGCTTGGCTCCGGGACTGGCTTTGGAAGTGACAGCATGCCGGTTCCAAGCCAGAGCCTAGGAGATGTGAAGAGCATGCCCTGGCTAGTCCACGGGTCCAAGGAGGAGGAGAGGCCAATGGAAGAAAGCCACCCCAGCCGAACCACACCACCTGCAATAAGCTGCAGAGTGCTCGGATGCTGCCCCCGGAAGTACAGCAGCCTGGCAGAGCTGGCCCAGACTCCCGCCAACCTGCCCCCGCACAGTAATAACCAAGTTTGGGAGTGGTCACACAGAAATACCAAACTGTTAGAATGCCAGAACATCTTTACAAACAAAACCTATAAATCAATCAGAAAAAGTGGATCTGTTCTATTTGAGGCAGGACGTAGGTCCTTGAGCCCCTCACCCCCCTCATCATGACAGCATCTGAGGCACCTCCACATACCACAGTCGGAAAGCAATTTCTCTAACAGAAAGAGCACTGGACCAGGAAATAGAAGTCTTGAGTTTGAATCTACTCGATGTCACTCAACCACCTTCGAGATTCAGTTCCTACCCATGTGAGGAAAAAGAGAATAATAATGCATGATGCTTGGTCAACCATCTCTGAAGTTGATTAGATAAGGATATGTGTAAAATACAGGGTACACTGATAGAAAGATCACTGTCATCATCACCACCCTCTCCCACTGTAATCATCCACATGGTAGGGTAGACTTGCCAGAACCATGCCCTTCACCAGGACTGGAAGCAAGAAGTGGGTGTGTTATGACAGAGGGTATGGCTAGTAGCTTCCAACAGTCCCTCCCAAGACCCCCATGAACTTCAGATGAAAAGTAGGACAACACATAATTATTTTCTACAATTTGTTAAGAGTGTATGACAAATTATGGATATAAAGTGTTCTTATCCTTTTGTGTGTTTTCTTATGCTCAAGGCAACAAGAAATGATCTACAGAATTTAGGCTTTGGTGAAGCAAGAGAGACACACACAGATGAAGGACTCTCTGTCTGGAGTTGTTCTCGGATGTCAAGAGCCCATATGTGCCAACAGGCACTAAAGCAAAGCAGATAAGACCACGGCTTTGGAAACAGACCAGTCTGGGGAAGGCCTGGAGCTACTTACTAGTTGAGCAACCTGGCTGGCAAGGCTTTTATTTTCTGTCAACCTCAGTTTCTTTATCTGAAAACGGTGGCTATATTATCTATGCATCAGATTATTGGAAGGATTAACTGAAATAATGTCTATAAAATGATTAGTGCCGTTTCTAAGAACCCAATAAACAATTACCGTTGTAATTATCAACGGATGAGGGACTATTTTATGCCTCAGAGGACCTCCTCAGAGAACCATCATGATTGCTATGACATGACAGGCCTTCTAATTAAGAGCCTGGGCTTTGGAGATTGATGAATGAAGCTTAGCATCCTGCACTGCTGCCACTCAGCTGCTTGGTGACCTTGCACATAGTGCAGAACGTCTTAGCTCCTGGAGTAGAAGCCAGGTCCTTGCCCTGGAAGACTTGACAGCCAGCCTTGTAGGGGCGTACGTATCAAGACAGATGATCAAAACCACCGCCAATGGGCAACATGAAAAACACAAGCACAAGTGCTATAGGAACAAAAAGAGGGAGCAGCTAGTGAGCAGCCATGATGTGTGTTGGAGAGGGTGTATGTGAGACTACCAGGATGGCCTCTCAGCCCATCTGTGGCTGGGAGCGCAAACACTCCTCGCCAATCAACACGGTAAATGCCACCATCTGCCCAGCATGACAAGTACCATCGGAATAAACCTCATGCATTTTACAGCCACATTTCTCTAAGACCCAGAGCCCTGCCAGTGGATTCTGGCCTCCCAGAGTGATTATACCAAAGAGACAAACAGCATCATAGCCAAGGAGGAGGCCACAACTGAGAGACTACCCATAGACAGGGACCCATCCAGCTCCTTTGATGTTTGTAGTTAAGAAACATCCTGGACATGGATTAAAATCTACCAGATCGCCAGCTGAAGTCTGCCAATTTTTATGGGCATACATTGATTTAGGCAAATAGTCTGTCTGCTCCTTTGAGGCTCCCTTTTTGAGTCCACACTGAATGGCTCTTCGAAGCTCCCTTGAGCTCCATGCCCCCCATGGATGCTGCTGGCCACACACATACAAACAGGTCCTCCTCAGGCCTCTTGATCTGCAGAGGTGGTACCCTCTGGCAGGAAAAGGCATTTTATCAAAACCCTGTTGGGAGTGTCATGCATAATACATAACAGCAATGCCCTAGAAATTTTAACATGCTTATGTGGCTCTGTTACTCAAGTTCTATTTTAAAGAGACAGATGTGGACAGAGTAGATGACCCATCCTGTCTTCCCAATTGAAATGTGTACACACTAATGTGTAAGTGGCAAATTATACAGAAACACTGTGAATTCTACAGGGAGGTTTACTAATTAAGCGTTAATTACCACTTCCCTTCCACATGGCATGGCCATTCACCAGTTAAATTTGTTTCTGGTCATCCTGGAAGGATAACAGCAAGAACATCCCTCCACTTCCGAGATAGTGTCTGTCAGCACTTCCGTGCCTTTTTTCCACATAAGGAGAGCTGGATATAATTTACTTTAGCTAAAAAGAATCGATTTCTTTTTACAGTAACTGTGGAGAAGAAAATGTTGTTCACTAAAAGCAAAGGGGGCAGAGAGAGTAGGATGGAAGGAAGACAAGGGTCATAGACCATTACCAACTGAGGCCCTTCTCTCAACCAACTTTAGTGAGGCAAGATTAGAGTGTCTTCAAAGTCAGGCTGGAGTGGGGGTTTGATCTGGGGAACTATGAGGAGGCGTCAATGGTGCTAGGTAGGAAGGTGACCTAGTGAAAGTAGAGTCTTCGGGCCTGGGTTGGTTAGTGTGTTCAACGGATTTGAGAAAGATAAAGGTCAAGACAGGGAGACAAGTGAAGAAGCTAGTGGACTTGATAAGCCCCTGTAAAGATGAAGGCCTGGCAAAGTGTGGGCCATGCCTCCTGGCCCCAGCCTCACACAGTCCTTGTGGCAATGATCTGGGCCAATGGAGATAAAGAATCAGCAAAAAGCTCTTTTGCCTTCAGCATTTCTGGTTTTAGTTACTGCTTATTCTACAGCCCTAGATATCCAAAGCAACAGGTTATAAAGAGTTCGGGTAGAAATTTTACATAGAAAATGGCACAAGGATGTACAGGTTGGCATGAGTAGGGAAGATATGCTGGATCCACACTCTGGTTGCCAATGAACTGACTGCTAAAGAGGGTGGGAGATGGAAAGGTGAGAGACAGGAGAACAAACAGTGGCTCCTACGAGGTTGTTAGACAGGACAGACTTACTACCAAGATAGTCAACCAGGATACCCTCTCGCCTCCTCTCCGCGTGCATCTGCTCAAAGTGGGGCAGAGAGGGGAGGGTACTGGGGCACACAGACCATGGTGGCCGCAGTGACAGAAGAGAAACACCAAGAATAAGAGAGGGTCTATTTCCACAGATCCACAGTTTACTAGCAGGGTAATTTGGGGCAACATACTCTAAGTTGTTTTAAGATTCCTCACGAGTGAGGGCGCCTGGGTGGCTCAGTTGGTTAGGCGACTGCCTTCGGCTCAGGTCATGATCCTGGAGTCCTGGGATCGAGTCCCGCATCGGGCTCCCTGCTTGGCAGGGAGTCTGCTTCTCCCTCTGACCCTCCCCCCTCTCATGCTCTCTCTCTCTCATTCTCTCTCTCAAATAAATAAATAAAATCTTAAAAAAAAAAAAAAAGATTCCTCACGAGTGAACTTGGGATGATGGTAACACTTGGCCAGGGGGTGAGCATTACGTAAGAACATGCTGCCGAGCAGCCAACAAGGTCTGCAGTACAGCAAGCCACTCACTGAACGGCCACAGCCAAGTGAGTGTGCGAGCCTGAACAAAAGAATGTCACAGGGATAGCTGTAACACTCATTGTCAAGGAAGGAGAACTCACAATCTTCTTCAAAAAATAGCATACATTCCACATCAGCAAGTTTTATTTTTGGCTAATAAATCCATCTTCTTACTATTTGGTGATGAGGTAAAACGTGGTAGCAGGAGGAATCTTGGATTGGAGTCAAGCAAACACAGGCTGGAGGTCTAATTCTCAAAGCACCTGTGTGGTATTGGGCTAGTCACTTCCCTTCACCGCGTCAGCTCAGGTCCTCTCGAGTGAAGCTGGTAGCTAACAGCACGGTGAGGGGGCCAGATGGGCAAGGGGCAGCACAGTCTTAAAGCGCTTAACGAAGTATCTGTCCATTGCAAAGTGGTGGTAGCTTCATAGTTCTGGGGGGTCTCCTGGAATCCCCACATATAAACATATGTAATTAAATAGAAAAATTAAAAAATACATAAATAATATTTACAACAAAACTAGGTGATAAGATACCCTCCCCCCGCCCCCCCAAACAGCAAAATTCAAGCAGGTAAGGATAAACCACCAACAGCTACATGACTAGCCAACTCCTGCTCCCAGGACAGAGCCTCACGCTGGAGAGAATCTCCTGAGAGAAAAATCAAAATTGAGCAAAACAAGAATAACAAAGATGAAACAGCAGAAGATCCAGGTAACAGTGGGGAAGGAAAAGAATAGTAGGAAATTTCAGACAGTAAGTTTTTTTTTGTTTTTTAACACTACATGAATAGAAGAGGGAGTTCTGTGAAGTTAGAAAAAACTATCTGAACCAAGTCTCTTGGTAAAACATCAGGAAAATGAGCAACAGAAAAGCACTGAGATCAAATTCTACCCAATATTACTATAAGAACAAGAGAAAAGGGAATAAAATAACGTCTCCACAGATAATAAAAGCACACCGAGGAAAACAGCCTCAAAAATCAGATCACAACTATAATATACAATTTCTAAATGTGCCAAAAGACGCAGAAAAAATATACTAAAGAAACAAGAATAAATAAGAACTAAAAGAAAGTCAGAAATGAGGTGACAGAACTTGAGGGAATTTGAAATTTTAGAAATAAAGGCTTAACTAGAAGGAACTTAAGAGTGAATTAAAATGATAATAATACCTTGAGATAGTGAAGAAAATGTTACAAGGAAAAATGATAAATTTTTGAAGACAAGCAAATAAGATGCAACATAATAAAATAACAGGAGACTCTGAAAGGGGAAAGAAAACCTAGAACAAGGGAACATAATGCATACAAAGAAAAAATACTTTGATAAAGGAAACTTTCCTAAAATACAAAAATTTAGAAACTGCATGTTAACATGTAGTTAAAAAAGAAACTACACGTGAGAATAATGACCCAGAACTACCAACACCAGACATACACTACCAAAATTTCAAGACTTTAAAGAAAGGAAAAAACACACCAAAAACTTCCCCCCAAAACCAACCTCTGGGGTTCTAGGCAAAAAGAGAACGTGACTTACAAGAGAAAGAATACTGGATTATCAGAATGTACGGCAATGTTTTATGCCAGAAGACAATTGAGGAACACATCTAGGTACTCAAGGAAAGAAAATAAAAGCCAAGCCTGTTATATCCATTAAAACTGGACATATCTCCTTTCTTCCACCTTAAGAATCTTGGTTCTCAACGGCACAGAGGATGCTAGATTCAAATATTTCATAATTACTCATTTGCTCTATTCCACATTATACCCACACTATTCTTACTACCACCACCAATTATGATCACTAAAAAGACTTTAAAATTTTTTGTGCACATGTTAGTTCAATTTTCCCTATACTTTATGGTTACACCAAATCTGTGTTATCAGATAATAGTTATTTACATGCTATACTTTCTCTCATTTACCCCTCATTTAATGTGAACTCTTAGTTTTATATATTTAATGCTTACCACCATCTCTGTATCAGTGGTTCTCTAGTCTCTTGGTTGTCTGAAACTCATTCTCTAGTAGATTCCTTAGGAAGAAAGGAGATATAGATGCCATAGAAAAGAAGAAAAACTCTGTAGTCCTAAATTGTAAACATTAGGATAAATTTGTGAAGTATTTTAACTTTATTTATATTTAAATACATATTTAATTATAATATAAAGTCGGGGCGCCTGGGTGGCTCAGTCATTAAGCATCTGCCTTTGGTTCAGGTCGTGATCCCAGGGTCCTGGGATCGAGCCCCGAATCAGGCTCCCTGCTCGGCGGGAAGCCTGCTTCTCCCTCTCCTGCTCCCCCTGCTTGTGTTCCCTCTCTCGCTGTGTCTCTCTCTGTCAAATAAATAAATAAAATCTTAAAAAATATATATATATATAAAGTCACTATATCTATATGTAGGTAGAAAAAGACATGTAGATAAAAATATTTCCTAGCTCCATCAACTGAAAAGATGCAGGAAAAAAAAACAAAGCCAGTAGCCATAAGGGCCTAGTTTATGGTCTTATTTATCATTTTCCCATTAAAAGGGAGGTTTCTTGGAGAAATGGCTGATTACTGGTCGAGGGTAAGCAATGTACCAGATGAGCATGGAATAAAGAAGGAAGAAGTCAGAGAACTGGAGTCAGACCAAGAGGCAAGCCAAAGAAGTTCCCATTGGCCAAAGGATAGGACAGTTTGAGCTTTAAGAAGGGTAAGGTTTGCCAATATTCGATAGCCTTCCAGTATGTTTAAGTCTAGTAGCTCATAAGGGCATTTGAAAAAAAAATAATTGGTCATTTTCTGAACACGACAGGGAAATAATTCACCATCTTGAAAACTAGGTAAATAAAAGGAAAGCTGAGCATTTGATCTGCTTTTCATGTATGACTCTATCACTGGGAAGCCATATACCGATAAACCTTTATTCTACAAAAACTATTCCAGCTAATAAGTAAAATTGAAAATGAAATGACAGATTATTGCCAGTATACGCCTCCCAACAGATCCACATATCGAACAACTATGCTTGATAACATCAAAAAACTATAAAACTAGATATCCTATGCCTCTTGATGAAAGAACCCAATACCACCTATAGTCTTGGCAAAAGGATCAAGCTTGGCTTTGATAAAGCCCCCATATCCAGCTGCCAATATGCAGGAACTGTAGAGGATCACATGGAACGGCACCATGAGGATGCAATCGCAAAATCTGCACTCTGGGGAATTCAACAAGTCAAACATCTAGGTTTTTTTGTTTTTGTTTTTGTTTTATTACTCAAAAAAGCTTCATTTTTTTATTTAGCTTTCTGACTCTGTGCTTGGGCCTTCAACACTTTCACAACAATTTTCTGCTCCTCAATAAGGAAAGCACGCTTGATCCTGTCACAAACACACTTAGCACACATGGAACCACCACAGGCCCTGCTGGCGTGTTTCTTCGTTTTGGACAACCTCATAAGGACTTTAGGTCTCACAGCACGAACTCCTCGAAGTCGGCCTGGGCACACACCACATGCAGATTTTGGTGCTTTCCCAACCTTCTTGGTATAAAGGTAAATGATTCTATTACCAGGGATTCAGGACAGCCTAGTTTTGTTAGAGGCTGTATTATAGGACAGCCTACCACGGTAGGTCAAACGCTGGACAATTCTGAACGTCTATGGACGCCGTCCCCGGAAGAGAAACATCTAGGTTCTTTAACAGATACATTGCATGAAAAAGAAAGCAACAGTGGGGAGGGGGCAATAGATGGAGAGACAAAAAGTTACCACAAACAGGAAAGACTAAACTATAGTATCTGGGGATGTATGATTCAGTAATAAAACTATAAAGAGACAAGGAAGCAATTACTGTGAAACTCAAGATAGTGGATTCTTCAGACGGAGGAAGGAGCTGTGGTTGGGAAGAGGGACATAGGTCGGGTTTCTGACTTGACTGGCAAAGTTCTAGTTCTTGACCTGGGTGGTAGTTACAAAAATGTCCACCTTACCATAGTTCACTAAGCTAGAGGTTCTTAAACTCCAGCATGCCTGGGAATCCTTTGAAGGGTCTGTTAAAACAGAGGCCCCACCTCCACAGTTTATGATTTAAAATCTACACAGAAGCTCAAACATGTGTATTTCTAGCAAGTTCTAAGACAATGCTGGTGCTGCTAATCTGGAGACCACACCTCAAGAATCTTTGCAGTAAGCTATCCTTAATTTGTCTGTTTTTTGTTTTGTTTTGTTTTGTTTTGAGTCTGTGTCTTATTTTTCAATAAAAAGGTTAAATGGATGGATGGATGGATGGATAGATGGGTGGACGGACAGATGGAGGGGCAGGTGGGCTCAGTGGGTGGGTGGAAAGATAGGCAGACTGACAAACAGAACTAGGAAAAAAAATCATATCAAACCATGGGAAGATTGCCTTACCACGTATATGTTATATACCTGGTCCCTCTTTACTCAATGATGTGCTATCCAACGTATTCATACGTTTGCTAGGTATCCCTCTGTAACCTCTGGAGCTTTCTCTCCCAGTCATTATCTGAGAGTTTCCCAATCCAAAAGAGACACTGGAACCTACTTGGAACCCAGGTCAAAGGCAACTTATAATGGTTTATTTTATTTTATTTATTTATTTTTTATTATGTTATGTTAATCACCATACATTACATCATTAGTTTTTGATGTAGTGTTCCACGATTCATTGTTTGCGTATAACACCCAATGTTCCATGCAGAACGTGCCCTCCTTAATACCCATCACCAGGCTAGCCCATCCCCCCACCCCCCTTCCCTCTAGAACCCTCAGTTTGTTTTTCAGAGTCCATAGTCTCTCATGGTTCGTCTCCCCCTCTGATTTCCCCCCTTCATTCTTCCCCTCCTGCTATCTTCTTCCTTCTTTTTTTTTTTTAACATATAATGTATTATTTGTTTCAGAGGTTTATTGATAAGGTTGGGCACTATTTTGTTTTTTCAATGTAGGAAAGATATTTTATGCACAAAGCCAACACCTCAGTATCCCTCTACAATCTTGAGCTTTCTTATTAAAGGCAAATTCACTCCACTGCATCTTACAGACTTCTCTCCAGAAGACTGCTGTGGGACTATTTAAAAAAGATTAATCCTGATCACACAAATTATCAATTAAATATCTACAAGCTATTTCTTATCTTCTCAACATTTACCCTCAGACCAAAATAAAAAGCAAAGTGCACTTCAGAGCCATGAATAAAAAAAATAATTGGTCATGAGTTCAAATATCAGAGACTGAGCTTCAGCCATTTAAGTTTAGGGAATATTTCCTAGAAAGAAAGAAGAAAAGCAGAAGTAGTAAATAAAGTAATAAGTGATCTGAAATATAAAAGAGAGCAAAATTCCTAGAATTCTAACAAAATCAAACCATAGTTATACAAACAGGAAAGGGCACTCACAAGATTTATCTAGCTAATAAATTCAATTCTACAACTGTTTATATGCCTGCTGCATGAAAGTACAAAAATGAACAGAACATAATCCTTGCCCTCAGGACATTAAAATTGAAAAAGGAAGCTCTACAACATTTTTAACTCTAAGATCAGGAAAAATGTGAGTGGTGATATAAGGTACAAAAAGCTTTTGCTTGGGTAAAAAGGGAGAGATTTGATTTATTAGAGGCAAAACCACAGCCGAACTGTCTCACTGATAGAAGAGTCATCTATGAGTTATATCTGGAATGTCCAGAAAGGGCTTCATACAATCCTCATTCCTTGTATATTACTGGCTGATGCCTGACATTCAGTGCATTCAGCTTCATACCTAGTGTCAGGATCTGATTCCTGCAGGGCCCATATAACACTCTAGTAACCTAGCTGCCTTTTATGGGGTAGTACAGTTATTCTTCGACCGGGGACCACGAACATATCCATGGACATGTGAATTTTCTACTGACAAATGTTTATGTATTTCATTTAAATAATAATCTAAAAAATATTCCTAGAGGCATAATCAGATCCTTGTACTCACAATGGTCCCTGGGCCAACAGCATGAGCATAAACCTGAAAATTTGTTGGAAATGCAGAATCTTGGGCCCCACCCCAGTCTGCATTTTACCAAGATCCTCAGGTGATTCATCTGCACATTAAAATTTAAAAGGCACTGAGTTATATAACCATCTTATAATCGAGCAATGTCAGGGGCTTCAGTGTTCATATTTGTGTTTATAATCAAGTCGACACCACATAGTGCCACGTTAATTACTGTAGGCCACAGAGAAGTGGACAGAGGTGGAAATGGTATCTAAACGGTGCTTTCATAGCAAACAAAGGATGACTAATGTCACAGCGCACTGTGAAATGGAAGGGTTTATAGTCATCGTTAACAGAGAAAACTGTGGGAAAATGAAGGCGTCAAAGGCCATGGTAGTTTTGAGTCAGGATGTCATTTCAGTAAAAATAACATCATCTGTCATGTTAGGTTAATGCTGTTAGTTTGAAATTCTGAAGTTTTTCTTGTCTTTAATTTTTAAGTCTGTTCCGTTAAAATTTGATTTTCAATTTTTTGCTTTATAGATGCATAAAGGCTATAAGCAAGCATATTAGTAGTTTATACATGGCTTTATGTTTGCACATAGTTAAGTAACATTAAAGTAAAAATGGAATACCACACCTATATTCACAAGATTGCTTTCCTTTAAAGGGAAATATCTCTCATATTTAGTAAACACTGCAACGGTAAAAATAAAGGATGGGCATTAGTTTTGACAGAAGGAAAAAGCATGAAAACAGAGGATACCTGGGAATCCCCAATAGCACCATCTAGAGCAGCCTCTGAGAGGCCAAAGAAACATCTCTCCCACCTCACATACCTTTGTTTTGGATGGCAGAGGACATCAGCCCATAAATAGCATTTTCAGGGCCCGAAAAGTCAATGCTGTTCCTCCCACATCATTTTAAAAAACTAAACAAAAGTAAGATTCAATAAGCTCCTGGAGAAACATCCAGAAATAATAATAACAACAACAACAAAATAGCAATTACTACAAAATAGCACTCTTCTGAGCACTTTACTTACATTACCTCATTTATCTCGATTAATAATCTATGGCAAAGTCATTTCTTTGGTAGATTATGAAAAAGGCCATACTCTTTCATTCATAGATAGAATCTGTTTCTACACTTTTTGAACTGACTGGTCTTAATGACTTGCTCTGACCAATGGAAGGTGGTAGAAGTGATGATGTACCATTTCTGAGGCTAGGCTTCAAGTGGTCTTGCAAGCTTCTAGCACATTCTTAAGAACCCCATGTCTGCTATGCAAATACACCCAGGCCTATTCATTCAATCTAAGAAAAAAATGCACAATTTGATTTTCTTTCCTTGAAGGGCATAGTGTAATTATGATCTTCTGTAACTTTTTACTTAAGGGAAAAGTTGTTTTCTACTATTATGACTTTCCCTACATTGTTGTATATACAGAAATATATAAGTTCAAGAAAGCAAAAAGGAGCTGGAAGTTAGCTTGATGACAGCTGCTGGAGAAAAGGGAGATACGATGAAAAGGTATTGCTTTCCTCCTGTGTTTTTAAGAACTTGACTAAAATTGCACAAAACGTATTTAGTTGCATAAGTAAGACAGGAAAACCATTAGTTTAAAAATCATGTCAAAGTGTTAAGGTTTTTGCTTTTCTTCCTAAGTCCTACTTAAATACAGTGCATGCCACCATTTGACACTCACACAACCTCATACTGCAGTTTGGAGATGTGTTTAAAGATGATTCCTAGAGGTCAAGGACAGCGCTGGGACAGCTGGGATGCAGCTGTGAGGGGGCGTCATTTACAGAGACACAAGTAAGACCACACAGGTGCTAAGAATGGGTTCTCTTCTAGGTCTTAAATAACAGCACTATCAAATTCTAAAGATATTGGGCGCCTGGGTGGCTCAGTTGGTTAGGCGACTGCCTTCGGCTCAGGTCATGATCCCGGAGTCCCTGGATCGAGTCCCACATTGGGCTCCCTGCTCGGCAGGGAGTCTGCTTCTCCCTCTGACCCTCCCCCCTCTCATGTGCTCTCTCTCATTCTCTCTCACACAAATAAATAAATAAAATCCGTAAAAAAAAAAAATTCTAAAGATATTTTGTACATAGCGTGCACCTCTAAGCAGCAAGCCAAATCTTTGGTTCTTCCTCTGAAACTTATGGCAATCTTGTAGTCTGGATTTTCTAGAACATTTCCAATTTTAACTATTCTGTTCCATTGTCAAATCCCCACTGAGATTTTGGCTGAGGGCTTCCTCGACATCGTGACTTCATGAACAAGTAAACTTTTGAGGGGAGAAAACAGTGATTGAGGGACTGACACTAGATTGCCAGCTTTCAGCCAATGAAGTTATTTTTTAAATAATAAACAAGTTTTTAAAAGTTAACAGTGTTGGGCGCCTGGGTGGCTCAGTTGGTTAAGCGACTGCCTTCGGCTCAGGTCATGATCCTGGAGTCCCGGGATTGAGTCCCGCATCGGGCTCCCTGCTTGGCAGGGAGTCTGCTTCTCCCTCTGACGCTTCCCCATCTCATGCTCTCTCTGTCTCTATCTCATTCTCTCTGTCTCAAATAAATAAATAAAATCTTAAAAAATAAAAAAAAAAATAAAATAAAAGTTAATGGTGTTCTGCCACCGACTTGGTTGTATAATCTTGAGTAAATTATTTAACCTTTCTAAGCCTCCGTGCATTCATCTATAAAATGGGGAGAGTAATAAATGTTTCCTCCTCAAGCTTGGGAGTGCTTACGCTAACATCTGACACTCTAACTGCTCAACAGAGGTATCCGGGACTGCTACAATGATTATCGCTGCCATCACTTCCAGAAAAAGTAATGAGTCCAATGACAATTAATCCTAGCCAGAGCCGAAGGGAAGAGGGGAGGGTACTCACAAGAGCAATGGCAGAGCTGTCTTAATACATCTGGCCCAGCCTTTCACTAGGGATCAACAGCTCCCAAGGAGAGCAACCCCAAACCTACAAAACCTTAATCAACTGAAAGAAAGGGCCTCCAAAGGAAGAAAAAAAAATCAGTATTTCCCTTGGCACACCAGCTGTTGCAGGATGGGGTTCAGATGTGCAGGATACAAATAACCATGTCAAAGCCCACACTCCCAACTCAGCGGGGCTGTCACTGTCTGTCCTTTGCCCACCTCTGCAGCCCTTTTGTGTTCATCTCCTGGGCCCTTGGTTCAAGCCACACACCTCACTGACTCAACTATGACATTATCTTCCAGATAAAACGTCCATTAACTCTGCTCACATAACACACTGAGGCTCCCATGTCTGCATCTATCATGCACTTAACCACAGTGCTATTGTTAAATGTTTAAATTTGTCATTTTCATAGTTAAGGAGATTACAAATCCATCATATAAACAGGCTGAGTATAATAATCATCATTTTGCCTCCATACTCTCACATCAAACACATCATAAATATTCAGCTGTATTTCCTGCCCATCTTTTCCCCCCCCCAGGCATTGTTTACATGGTTTTGGTTCACATAAACACATAGTTTTAAGTGTGCAATGGTTGCTGTATTTTTCAATTATCTGAGCATTTTTCAAATTACTTCACAGTCTTCAAAGATCATCATTGAATTGCTGTGTAACATTCTACCAAGGAAATGTTTTTAATTTACTTAAGCATGCCTCTCCTGAGGGACATGCAGAGCATCCCCATTTTTGGCTATTATAAATAGAACTAAAATGAATAATTTCCATGCATATGGATTTTTCCATATTCTGAAATATTTCCTAAAATGAGATGCCCGGAAATTGCATTACTGGCTCAAAAAAAATGGGCACTGGGATGGCTTTAGAGATATACGGTCAGATTGTTCTTGACAAAAATATAGATGTTTCTTATACATAAGTACCTATTTGCATCTCAGCCATTTTCCAAGCAACTCATTCTGTCTATGCTGTCTATGCTCCTCACTCACTCTTCCCAGTGTTTCTCTCCCTGCTGTCTACAGCACCGCCTGTGGACAATCTATCCTGTAGGAACACCGATTGTCCACGGACACCCTGAACGTCTTGCCTTGGTCCAGGACTCCCTGAAAAAGTCATCCCTCATGTGTTCCTTGGGGGTCCCCTTTTCTCTTCAGGGAACTTTCTCATGGATGGGATATTAAAATATGCCTATAACTCAATGGACTAATGTGCTTTAAGTGCAAATATATTTGAAGATCACAACAGTTTGATTTATACATTAGATAATGTAAAACTCATATTACTTCCTTAATGCTAAAATATTTTTTAATACTAATAATGTACAAGAAGACCCATTTCATTACAGTTCTGCTTTCATTAGGAATCATTTGCTCTGTGTGTCTATTTGAGCAAATGTTTGATGAACACTAATGTGCACTGTAATGTGAAGTTTTTAAAAAGTGATTTTTTTTTTTACATGTCTACCTACCTCCACTAAACCTCGTCTTCTCAGAGAAGAAACTACCATATTTTTCTCTGTAGTGTTGGCACTCAAAGATCTTGATAGAGATACAAAAGGGAGGGGAAAGAGAAAAGAAGAGGGGGGAGAAAAAGGACAAGAGAAAGGAGCAAGGGAAGAACAATCAAGAATTAGGGTTGTGAGCATTTTGGGACTCTGCACTACAAGTAGGTGGGTGCAGAGACAAAATTCAAGGACATGATCAGGACTAAAGACATAACTAAATCTGCTAATCTACACGTATTTCACCACAAAATCCTCCTTTATATTCATGCAAAAAAAAAAAAAAAAGATAGTGGCTTCTGAGAGCCAATTATACTGAATCTTTTATCAGGACCTCCCTCACCCCCACCACCAGTGGAACTTTCTTCAGAGCAGACTGTTGTTTAACAAGACAGCAGGGTCATCTATATGCTCTTCTTTTGGGGTCATGAACTAGCCTGGCGGATAAGCAACAGGAACATCCCTCCCCAAAACTAGGTATCTATATCTGAAAGCTCATTTAAATGTCCGCAAAGCAGTCACCTAAAGAAGATGATATTACTGTCCCAGAAATAAACCTTAAAGGTGTATAATTCCCTTCGCCCAGGCCTGAGTTCAAAACCTGGCGAGACCATCTCCTCGCTATGTGAACCTGGTCCTTAAGCTCTCAGCTTCTCATCTGAAAAACATGAGGATAGAAAGAGGATCTGTAAGATGGGGATAATAATAGCTGGGATCTCACAGGCAAGGTTGTTGTGGGATTAATGAGTTAACACATGCTCAGAGCAGTTACTAGTATATATTAAGTGCTAAATAAACAGGGAGTGGTTATGAACATTGGTAAATAAGCCAAGAGATGAAAAAACACGTGATTCTGAGGGATGCACAGAGGTCCTATATCATTTCAAGTGTGTACAATGAGAAAGAAGTCCACATATGAATTGCTTGTATATAAGGTTTTCTTTGGCAACCCTGTGTGTACTAGGGCTCTATGCATTTAGAAGTCCAACAGCACAGAAAATAGGCATTTTCTAGAACAATTTACCTAAGAAGCAAGAAGGTAACACAAATGAGAGTGTGGGGGTGCGATTTTATAGGGGACAAGAGAAGGGAAGCTCATCTTCTGTCTGAACGGAACAGTCACCAGTTAGTTCAAAGCAATTAGTGCTAATGGGGAATTGAGGCCCAATTTTACCAAATCTTCCAAATTTTTAAGATAAACTAAAACTCTGTATTCTTATGTAGTTTCTGGATCATTAAATGTTGCAGACTATCTCAATTGTTTCTAAAAACTCTGTGCAGGTCAATCAAAATATATCTGTGAGACAAATTTGGCCTGAACTCTGACAGCGTGTCCTCTTTAAGCTTGGAGAAAAACCATGTCCCTCAACCAGTGTCCCCCCAGCCCCATACCTTCCCAAGAACCAATTCCCACTACGTTCCCACCACATGGAGGTGTGAAGAGCGTTAGTGCTCCGCGAATACCCGCACACCGCACTGCTGCTAGTTAGTGAACAGCAACTCCACCGAGGGCCTGCTGCATATACAAACTACTTAACCATCTTCAGGGGGCAGAGAAGAAGTAGGAACAGGAAGATTCCGGCCAGACACATGCAGGTAAAGTGACAGCCAGCATTACGTTGTACGTAACTGTCCAATTGTGTGGTGCCCATTCGAGGCACCAGAGGGATTTGGGACAGGGGTCCTGAACCAGACCACCCGACCACGAGGATAGGGGAGCCTCTGGAGAAGACAGAGGGGTACGTTCCAGGTAAGAGAGGTGAAATGAGTGGCAGTACAGCTGTCTCAGGTTATTAACATTGGAAAAGTCTGTGTGGTCCAGTTCATTTTTAGTGTTTGTTTTGTTTTGTTTTGGTCAGGGAAAGGTATAAGCCACCCTTAACACGGTTGCTGCCAATTACCATAAAAAACCCGTATGTTGGTGTAGTTGACTATAAACTCAAACATTTCTGAGCCTCTGAACACGATGCGTTGCTTGGCTGGTGGCGCCGGGCCACGAGGTGGCCCCTGCCCATAAGAAGGCACAGTCCAGTGAGGGAGTGGACTATACAGAGAGACAGGGTGGCAGGCCCGGGGATCGTGGCTATGGAGTGCTGTGTCCGGGGAGTGGAGGTGCCTTCACGCAGAAGCCACCAGCTGGGCTGCATCTGGGGGGCAGGAGGAGTCTGCCAGGCAGACAGGGGGCAGGACGGGCGTTCCAGGTAGTGGCAGCAACACAGGCCAAGGCGGGGAATGGTGCAAGCTAGGAGTTTATAGCAGCAAAGATACCCTCCCGCTTTTCCACCTCTTCATTCTTGGTCTGTTTGCTAGTTACGGCCTTCCTGTGTCTCAGCAAGACAGGAATCTCTGAAGATCCTTAAAGATTCTCAAAACTTGCTCTAGCGTGCTGTTCATTCACATGAAAAGGCAGCAAAGATGAAAAACCACCAAAGACGTGAAGAGAACGTCTTACGGTGCCAGATGTGATTAACCGTGTCTGCGCAGTCTGGGCACAAAGTGCAGTCAGTAAAATCGACTCTGATCTTACTGATCTGGGGATAGAGTATTCTCTGCTTGGCCTCTAATACATGAGGAGAGGGTCACATACCAAGAATAGAAATTGCACAACAAAGCTCAGGGTTGGTTTTGATTTGAGCTTAGGGTTGTTGCATGTTTTGTTTTGTTTACAACTCTGTTAAAAAGAATTTTTTTTAAGTTAGTACTTATTTTTGCTCAGAAACTTAGGACCACCATTGTCATGTTTCAAAATGCCATGAAAAGGATATTCTAAGGGTACTAGAGGAGTAAGTTTTAGGATCCTGGCTCCATTACCTGCTACATGGAGCAGGATTTTCACCCTTTTCTTCTCTTTCTGACTGGCTTCCGATGGCCCTTGAATCCCCAAGGGGAGGAAAGGAAGGAGACTGGTAGCTTGTTCCAAAGATGGGTCCCCAGTGGACGATGCCTCCTGCCTCACCTTGTCTGGGCTATCCTGCATAACCAATGGAAGGTTAATGCTGCAGTACTTCTAAGGCTGAGTCAGAAGAAGCTTGCAGTATCTGCCTTGATCTCCTGGGACTTTCAGCTTCAGAACCCAACCACTAGACTAGGAGAAGCCCATGCCACATGGACAGACCATGCCAGAAGCCAAGCTGAGATCAACGGCCAGCCACGTGATGAGCCATCTTGGACATGTTCAGCTCAGTGAGTGTTCAGATGACTCCAGCCCCAGTCGCCATTTGAGAGCAAGGGCATGAGTCCTCCCCCCTCCCCCAGCAAGGACAACTGAGCTGAGTGCAGCCAACACCTACAACAGCAAGATAGAACCAGAAGACAGATATCAACAGAAGTGAAAGGAAAACCTGAAATTAAACCAGACTTTTCTACCTATGGCAACATGGTAAATGAGACTGAAATTTGTGGCCCAACTGAGCTTTTTAAATTTAAATGTAGTTATTTATTATCCCTCACCCCCTTTCCCTAGTGATCAGCTGAGGATAATCAAGACATAAGAGTATACATTTTCTGGGAAGAGATGCAGAATTAACAAGCCTCATTTCATATGTCTATGTGTTTTTCTTAATTATCTTCAAAGTTTACTTTTTAGCCTAGAAAAACAAAAGCAAAATCTTCAGAAACAGAGCAAGATTAGTCTCCACCAACATCCTTCATGTATTAAAGTCAACAATCAAATACATTGATATGGGCAGTGTACCAGCACTTCCTATCTTTCCATTTTAACTATGAAATGGGCATGACATTAGAAATGTAACAGTTTTCCATTTTCATGGTGATGGCCTTTGTTTTTACATTTGATGCTTAGTAGCGAAACTCTTGTGTGCCCAATATGATAGGCTGGTGGTTGGCAATTAGTTGCCCCCTCAGCACCCATCCCCTGTGTGTTCCTTGTTAGTGCCCTCCACTTTGTTTGAAACCTTATGGGTCAGCTAAATACAGAGCTATCCTTGAAACCAGACACTATTATAGCCATTTAGAATTAAGAGCAAGACTGCGGGGGAGCTCTGATGAAACTTTTGCTATCCCGATAAAAGGAGAGAGCTATGGCCAGCACCACCACTTCACATCTCCCTTCTGAAGTATGGACATGATGCAGGGCACCTGGATGGCTCAGTCGGTTAAGATCTGACCCTTGATTTCGGCTCAGGTCATGATCTCAGGGTCATGTGATCAGGCCCTGCATCGTGCTCCATGCTCAATGGAGAGTCTGCTGGAGATTCTCGCTCTCCCTCTCCCTCTGCCTCTTCCCCTGCTCGTGCCCTCTCTCTCCCCCTCTCTAATAAACAAATCAATCTTTAAAACGTGAACATGATGCCAGGAGTCACAGCAGCAGCCATTTTGCAACCATGAGGCAATAAGCGTAAGGATGAAGGCTAACATATTAGGAAGAGCAGGGAAGAAAACACAAAATAATCGGGATTTCTGACAGAATGTCCAAACGTCTGAACGAAGCCTAAACACTGCCTATCTCTAGATTTGTCAGGTGAGAAAAATGCCCCGGTTATTAAAACCACCACTGATTGTTTTTATTACCTGCAGCCAAATGCATTTCTGCTTGATAGTGCTAGATTATTCATTGAAACCTAACAAGTAAGACTGAGTTCAATTATACCTGCTCAAATATAATTTTTCTTCAGACTCTACTATGGTCCCCATGGTTGATGAGGTACATTTTGCCCACTTCAACCACTCATTTAGATAAATGACATTTCAGCACTGAGAACTTGTCCTTTATGAAGAGCCTGCCATGAAGAGCCAACTACTCAGACTGACAATCAAAAAAACATCAGATAAAAGAGCAATAGACTTTCAAAGGCACAGTGGAATGAGTGGAGTGATTTGTCGGAGGCCTTTTTTTTTTTTTTTGGCTTGATTGTTGTGTAATAGCGATAATATTCCTGCCTTTGGAATATACTTGCAGAAACAACTGTTGTGGTTATCAAACATCTCAGCTTTGCTTTAGCATTTAATCACCCACAAAACCCTATTTATTGTCTCTCTACTCCTCCATGGTTATCAGAATCCCATAATTAAGGCATAATGAAAGTAAACAGTGTCACAGAAAACTAGATGTCTTTAAAAGGAGAGTAGTTAAGGCAAGACAAATGTTCCTAAAGATAGCAGCAGAGCCAAGTAGAATTGCTAAGGAGCTCTGTTTGTGTGTGTGTTGGTGGTGATTAAAAAGAATCATCATCCAAGTGAAGTATTTAGGGAAAAATTGCCTCTTGATGGATAATAAATTAATCTGAAGAAGTCATATTGAAATCAAATAAGCATGTCAGTATAGTAAGACCCCTACACCAACCCCCAAACCCCAAGAAAAGGAAGGCTGCTCATCTCCGAAAAGCTAAAGTGAGGATGACTAACCCCTTATCAAGAGCTTGTCTTGTCTCCATGATTTATACCTTAGTTACTTCTAACTAAGGTATAAATGCACATCTTTTGGTGTGTAAAACACGGCATGTAAAAATAGAAGAAAACCTTTTATTCATAAAGCCAAAATGTAAATACAGTACAAGTAACTGGGATGAGCTGGGCACCACATTTAGATGTGAGATTCCCGGTAGCTAAGGCAAAAAGAGAAAGCTTTTGCTTTACATTGCTTCCATTATTAGATAAAAGGAAGCATATCTATTCAATAGGAGAGTAGCTTTGTCCTGGTAGGGAATTCTTTTGGTAATTTCGGATACAAGAAATATTAAGGTTCATCATCTCTCTAATCACCTTTATCTTTTTTCATGGCATACAACACAATTTACTGTTCCATATTTTTAGACTACATCTGTGTAGTCCATACATACCTTTAGTGACTTCTTTAATGTCTGTAATCCCAAATAGACTGTAAACCCTGTGAGGAGGGAGGGATTCTTTGTTTTCTTCCAGAGCCTGGCTCCGTTTCTAACCCATTTTAGATTTTCAATCAATATTTATCGAATAAATGAATAAACTGTTTTGTCAAAGATAAAATTTGAAACCCAGAAATCCCCTTTCCCAATCCGCAAGGTACAACACTTGTATGTGTGCATAAGGTGATACGTAAAGCCTGTCTGCTCAGCACTATCTACAATAACCACGGCAACAACCAAAAGGAGAAAACCTAAATGTCCACCAACAAGAGAGTGGTTTCATATAATAGAATCTGATTTAGAAATTAAAATAAATAAATTGGAGCAATGTAGTTAAAAAAAAAGTGCTATGAAAATAGGCTTACAGGGGCGCCTGGGTGGCTCAGTCGTTAAGCGTCTGCCTTTGGCTCAGGTCATGATCCCAGGGTCCTGGGATCGAGCCCCGCATGGGGCTCCCTGCTCAGCGGGAGTCCTGCTTCTCCCTCTCCTATTCCCCCTGCTTGTATTCCCTCTCCCGCTGTGTCTCTCTCTGTCAAATAAATAAATAAAATCTTTAAAAAAAAAAAAAAGAAAAGAAAATAGGCTTACAGAGAATAAGGCTTACAGAGTAACACTCATATCGTTTTTAAATAAGAATAAGGCTTACAGAGTAACATTCATATGGTTTTAAAATATGCAACAGAACATTATATATAGTTGTTTTGAAGTATACATGGGACAAATACACCAAATCTAAGACGGTGGTTTGTTTTTAGAATGGGATCGAGAAGGATACACATGGGGCTTCAATCACATCTGTGCTGTTCTGCTTCTGAGGCTGAATGGTGGTTATATGGCTATTCTCTCCCTCTCTCTCCCCAACCATACGTGTGTATACACATGCGCCATGCATGCGCACACCCAGACGCTTTTTTGAATGCCTGGAGTATTTCAAAATAAAAAAACAGGAGAAGTCTGAGAAGCTGTCACAGACAAGAGAACCCTAAGGAGACTCGGAGGCATGCCAGCTAAGTGTAACATGGTAATCGGCTGGGGTCCTGGGATAGAAACAGGAAGTTAGGTAAAAACTGAGGAACTATGAAAAAAGTATAGACTTTAGTTGATAATAATATATCAATATGTGTTCATTAACTGTAACAAATTCATTATCCAAATGTAAGATATTAATAAGAGGAGAAACTGGATACACCGGTATTATGAGAACTCTCTGAACTACCTGCACAATTTTTCTGTAAATCTAAAACTGTTTCAAAGTAAGTTCATTTTTTAAAAAGTAAACACCACAAAAATATTCTTTAAGTGGACCTTTCTTATAGCAATCCTTAAAAAAAAAAAAAAAAAAAAAAAGCATAAGCTGTAACAAACCATTCTGCTTAGTAAGGGCCTTCCCATAGTCCCAGTGTGTTGGGTTTTGATCATCTGAGTTGCAGAAGAGAATGCAGAGAAGAGTAAGGTAATACATCCCCTAGACGGTTGTTATTTTCCTCAAACATCAGACAGCTCAAGCTTGCCTTTTGTAAGACCTGGCTAACAGCCAAACACCGGCTTGCTCCCAGGAAGTGAGTCCATCTGAGAACAGTGGCCCAGGGCAAACAGCTTCCTACCCCGCGTGGCCACTTCCCACTCTCAACGTCTTTGCCAGCAGTGTCTCTTGTCCTGCTTGTATAGGCCATTTTCATAGTCAAGTGAAGCCAAACTATTTACATCCTCTTTAAAGGAAAAGAGAATAAAAAGACTGCATGGCAGATGTGGGCATAACACCTGGATGCCAATACATTTAAAAGGAATTGCATTGTCAAAGCCAAGCTCAGATGAGATGAAAGCCACAGAAGTGTAGACCCACAAAGAAGCTTGAAGCTTAACTCCTGTGGCCTCTTTGTTTAAGGATGAGTTAAGCAGGGTCTGGGGAGTTGATGTGACTTGGTCAAGGGCCCCTCACTCCGCCGGGCCCCTTCAGAAGCTAGGTACACTGAATGCCCTCCTCCTGTGAGCAAGGGAAAATGGGATCTCAGCGGTGACCAGGGCTTCTCTGAGGGAGGCAATGGGCTAAGCCCCTCTGCTTGCAGGGGAGGGTGCAGGCTAGGGGAAGGCCAATACAACAGGGGAAAGGCCCATGGGCTTTGAGTGAGAACAGGCCAGGGAGAGAAGGCTGGGAGCCTGAGGGCCAGTCTCTGGGAAGCAGCCAGTGGAAAGTCCCCTTCTTGTGCAGAGTGGCTGGAGAGACTGCTCACACCGCAATTGATGCTTCTGCTCTATTGCACTGGGACGCTTATGTCACCGCCCCCCCTCCCCCCACCCCGTCCTCAGTGAAGCCCACCGCACTCACAAATGCTCATTTGGAGGGGTCTGCTTTGTAGAAATCACTGAAGCAGGACGTCTGTGCCCAGATGACAGAGAGGAAGAAAGGCCCCTGGAAATGAGGAATACTGGGGAGGATGGGGGACTCTCATGGAATGTGGTGCCAGAGGCATGAGTCAATCCTACACAGATTTCAAGGGCATGGACATCAGCAAGGCCAAGTTGGATCTGGCTAATACTCCATTCCTAGTACACTAGCCTGGAAGTCTCCAAAAAGAGAACTTCATAGAAACTGCCCTACCTTTCCGTTAATCTTCTCCAGGAAGGTTTTTGCTGGTCCATGTGTAGATATGATCATTGAAAGGAGAGCTGCCTATAAAAATCATTTAACTGGGTGCCTGGGTGGCTCAGTTGGTTAAGCGACTGCCTTCGGCTCAGGTCATGATCCTGGAGTCCCTGGATCGAGTCCCGCATCGGGCTCCCTGCTCAGCGGGGAGTATGCTTCTCCCTCTGATCCTCCCCCCTCTCATGTGCTCTCTCTCATTCTCTCTCTCTCTCAAATAAATAAATAAAATCTTAAAAAAAAAATCATTTAACTTTGCTAACAAGGGAACTATGATGACACTATAAATCTAAAGGGATTCAGGTTTTATGTCTAGCCACTACTGAAGGTATTTTTTAAAGATTTTATTTATTTATTTGAGAGAGAGAGAGAGCATGAGCAGGGGAGATGGGGAGATGGGCAGATGGAGAGGGAGAAGCAGGCTCCCCGCTGAGCAGGGAACCTGAAGCGAGGCTGGATCCTAGGATCCCAGGATCATGACCTTAACCGACTGAGCCACCCAGGTGCCCCACTACTGAAGGTTTTTAAAGAATTCTTCTTTGTGGTGGTAATGTAGGAAAAGGAGGACTCAAGACAGAACCTAGAGCAGTTAGAGAAAGAAAAGCCTGTGAAGGAGACCAAGAGAAACTGCCAGGTCTTTAGGAGGAGAATCATGAGACACTAGTATCAGCCTCACTGAGGAAAGGAGGTTGGTTCTAGAAGGGAATTCTTAAACATGTCAAATGTCAAAAAAAACTTAAGATGAAGTATGAGAAGTGTCTATTGATTTTCCCAGTAGGAAGGCATTGATGACCTTGCCAAAGCAGTGTTCCCCGGCCAAATATGGTTGCACAAGTTGTTGAATGAACAAGAACATCAGCCTGCCTTGTGCTCATCCCCTCATGGAAATGGATGCATTTTCCCTAATTGGGGGCACAGATTAACACATGTGCTTGTAAAATAATCAGTGTTTCAGCAGGCTGGAGGGGACAAAGCCCTAGCATAGTGAGTTGAAGACTGAACAGGAAAAGGGAAAGAGGGTACATTTTAGGGTCAAAGCTCAGTCTTCCTCTTGGGCAACTTCAACCTGGCAGAAAGAAGGATTGTTACTATGCAGGAAAGAGATGAATTCCAGGAGAGGAGTCAGAAGAACAAAGGGAAAGAGTAGAAGGGGAGAAGGGACTGTGGTAGAATATGGGTTCTAGCTTCAATTGCTAATAAAACTTAGCTGTTTATTCTGTTAATTCTTATAGAGCTCCACAGAGTTTCCACAGAGCTGTTTTCACATAGCTTTGGACTCTTAAATCACCTTGGGAGATAGGTAATGCAGGCTTCTCATCTCCCTTCCACACATGAGAAAACTAATATGCCAAACGTTCCATTTTAAGTGATGGAGCCACGAAGTGTACGCTGTATTGGACCAAGGATGGATCTCGCCTGCAAATTCGAGTCCCGGCCCCAGCATGGTCACTTAGGAGCAAGTTGCATCAAATCACGGAGCCTCTGTTTGCACAACTGTTAAATGGCACACATGAGATCTGCTTTACACAGACATGAGGATGGACTGAGATGTACAAACACCTACAACAGAGCCTAATACAGGTGGAGCCTAGTTCTCCACCTAGAACTCATATTCAGATTATCTGATTCCAGGTCGATAGTTAGAAATGAGAGGACTGCTACGGGCATTTACTCATTCACTTATTTTCAAATCTATGTCAGCTCTGGTTTAATGAGAATCTAAGAATTATGGTGTAGAAATTAAATTCCTTTAAGCATTTTTGTTGTTAATAAAATTTGATGTGTTCCATTTACCTAACATCTTACAGCATGCTTCCCAAAAGTACCAGTTAACTCTAAGGCTACTTCCAATCTCCCTTTCCATCAGCCCCTCGGGGATTTGGAGCTCAGCTGTGGGAGGGGAGAAGGAAGGACTGTCCCAGGCATCCCCGAGGAGCTCCCACCCACGCTGAACTGGGAGCTGGTTTAAAAAAAAAAAAGGAGGTTCCTGACCTGACCAGGGAGGAAGCTGGGAGAAAAGATGAAAATCATCCTCTTCATTGCTGCCTTATGCCATGGAGTTATCCCTCAAAGGAATGAAGAAGCATTAGCATAAAAAAATACATGAAACGGTTTAATTATCTGGCTCTAGTAAACATTTTTTTTCCCCACTAAAACATTTCCATCAAAAGATCAGGAAACAGGGCCAGGCAAGTCACTTTTTAAATTCAATAGTGATTCCTCTCTTAAGAAAAAAGAAATTGGATAGAGCAGATAATCTTCATATCCCTAACAGAAAAGACATAGCATAGACTAATTAACCCAGTTCTGATCATCAGGAAACTAATGCACAATGTGTAGCAATATAAACTCAGGTCATCTGATGCTGACCTAATTCTTTTGGCAATATTTAAATGTATATCAGCGGGTCACAGCATTATTTAGTGTCATTCCAGCTGTGTGCACTTATTTTCCATCATTTGTAATATTATTCCTGAAAAATGGGAAGGCTTCCCCCATGCTCAACTGGGAGCTATTTGATTTGGTTACGTATGTGGTAGACACAGAGAGCAGTGGGTAGGTGTCCATCTTCAGTCCTGCTTTCACTTCCTGAATGCTTTGCATGCGCCAGGCAGTGCTCGAGGCACCAGGAACCCAATGGTGAACCTGTCAAAATTCCAATTCTCCTCGTGGAAATTAATTCTCACTGGGGCACACGTGACCAGAATGGTATCAGAGAGCAATGAATGCAGTGCAGAGAACATAAAGGTACAAAGAGATAGTATCCTTCGAGGTGGGGCTGGGGCTGCTTTAGGCACGGTGGCCGTGGAAGTCCCACCTGGAGATGATGAGAATCCAACAGTTGTGCAAAGATCTGGAGCAGGAACACTTTAGCAGAGGGAACAGCATATGCAAAGGCCCTGAGGAAAGAATAAGTTCAGGGCAACTGCAGAATGAAAAGAAGGCCAGGGTGCCGAGAACACAGAACAAGGGGAAAGCGGCAGCAGACGGCAGCAGACGAGATGAGGGACACAGACGGGGGCCAGACTGCAGTGAGCCCAAGGGCACGTGATGAAAATGCAGATGGTATTCTAAGGGCAATGCAAAACCACTGGAGAGTTCTTTAAGCAAGGGAATGATCTGGTCTACTCTAAGCCTTCAACAGAGCACTGAGGCGGAGAACAGAATGGGCTAGGAAGGCACAGGAAGGTGCAGGGAGGGGGGCCTGAAGGGAGCAGAGAGACCGCACGGTTGTCCAGACAAAAGATAATGGTGACCGGGCGAGTAACTGTAAGTGAAATTATTTTAATGAATCATTTCAAATGAAATCCCACTTCCGTTTCACCAAAGAGAGCAGAGGCCTTAATGGGAACATGGGGATAGGTGGTGAATGCTGAGCGGACATCTGCCAGCCCCTGGAGCAGGCCAAGGAGCCCAGCACTCAGTAACACGTTTCTGTGATAATGGGCGGCAGGAATGCAGCTTCGTCCTTGATTCAGGCGATGGCGCCCACATTATGAACACACTGTGTCCCAGAGATCACTGATGAGCAGAGGATGCCAGTGAATCAAAACCTGACAACACAGAGGCATGGGGCAACTGCTTTTATTTTTAAAAACAAAGTTTTATCTTCAATGCAGAGAAAGAGAGGTTTCAAAAAGACCCTGGTCTTCTCTTTGCTTAGCCCCCAGCACAAACTCTTGCTCCCTGGTCTTTATCTCGGGGATTGCCCATTCCCACCTGGCCCCCTGGTTCTAAGATTTCACCAACCTTTATTTCTACCATCAGGAGCTAGAGGCCTGTTGGCTCTGACGAAGACTGTCTCCTTACCAAACCTCAGTCAGACTCCTCGAGTCCTCTTTCAGACCAGGCCTTGCCCTCGGTCTCTGTCCTTGGCCTGATGATTCCAGTTTTAGCAAGAAGCCTGCTGAGGCCATTTAGGGAAAGTCCCCCAGCCTGGTATCTGATCACCCTTGATATCCGACCCAATTCTTAATCTCCCACCTTCGAGATCACGCCAGCCTGCCTTCAGCAGGAACCCTCCTTACCCCCTGATGTTTCCCCTTATTGATTCTGTGTCCACTGACCCTCACCATACTCTTTGGCTATAAATCACCACGTGGCCTTGCCGTCTTCAGAGTTGGGCCGATCTCTCTCCCCTATAGCAGAATGATGCTGTAGTAGCCCCCCTGAATAAAGTTCTCCTTACTATCTTTAATAAGTGACTCCACAATCTTTTCTTTAACAGCTCCCTGAGAACTAGAGTCATAAATATAAACAGGGAATAGCAGAAACTTTAAAAATCCCAAATCTCAAAGGGATGAGCTCATCCATGTGACTTACTTGGAAAGATCTTGCATGATCAGACCTGGTTGTTTATAATCAGGAGAAATGATCCTCCTTGGTCCACATGGGGCCTTCAAAAAAATTAGTTTTAATAACATAATGAAGAGCCATGAGCTTATGATTCAATCCAAAAGTTAGAACAAACCAAGAATTACTCATGTGTTCACCGAACCCCAGCTGTAACAACCACTCTCCTGACTTGGGCGGGGGGCGGTTATTGTTGAAGTTTTTATATTTCTGAATTTTATGGAAAAGATATCACACGCATTGTGTTCTTCTGGAACTTCCTTTTTCACTCAGTCATTACTAAGATTTATCTGTGTTGAGTGTAACTATACTTGATTTGAATTTTACTACTACATAATACTCTGTTGAGTTCCATTTAAAAAAAAAAAAAATGTATTGCCATCTGACCTGATGAAGGAGACAAAAATACTCACAGTAAAATATTCCAAGTCTCCCTAATTCAGTATTTTATAAGTATGGTCCTAAGAACACATGGTAATAAATACTTCAGGGGAAATGGGGTTTAGGTATTTCCTGGTCAGGACCATTAACCATTTGGAGGGCCTTGCTCATTAGCTACAAATATCCAGGTGCTATTCAGCTGACTGATTAGAAACTGAATCAAAACTTTTATTTTTTAACTTCCAGTTAGAAAACTTATATTTATTATTGCATGCTTTTAAGAAGAAGTTTACAAGAGTTTAATCTGTCATTTAATCGCAGAGGAACGGGTCAACTTCAGATATGTCACAGCATGCCTGAAACAAACCCCATAAATCTCCTGGTCAGCGTTCAGGTATGGATTTTTTTTTTTTTTTTTTTTTTTTGAGGGGAAGAAGAATTAAATGTGCTAATCCTGATAAAGTGTGGTAGGGTGAAGAGAGATATTGTAGGAGCACAGAAGAAAGGGAGAAGCCCTTAAGCAAGCAAAATATTGCTGGGAACATTGTTAGAGTTCCTAAGTGGAGGCATCCAGCCTCAAGTAAAACGTCCATACGGCTTCCTTTGGAGGCCAGGAGTTAGGCATGAATGCAAAGAGAAGAACCCCAACAACCAGGCTGTCATCAATTAAAAATAAGAAAGCCAAACATTGGGGGGGAAAAACTCTGATGCCTTTAGGCCAAAGGAGGTCACAGGCGTCCACCTGCAAACATCTCTGAGATCTGGAACACTCTGGGAAAACTGCTTTATCCTCCATAATATCTTAGCAGTAGAGAGCAGGAGGCAGAATCTGGTTAGCCCTGTTGCTCTTCTGGATGAACACACAGCTTAACTTGAGTCTTTTCTAAGATAGTAGTCATTCATTGTATTTTATTTGAGATTTTTTTTTTAAATGACTTTAGTATGTCTCTAAGAGGAAAGAACAGAAATAAACACCACAGTCTTGGCATTCTATGCAAGAAAAGGAGGGACAAAAGGCAGCTGTAAGAGAGCCCAAGGAAGACAAACTTTTCTCATTTATTGTGCATGAAGCAAAGATAATATGCTCTGAGTCCGGAAAGTTCCTTCTCACGAGGATCATTTTAATTCTTCTGATCCTTGTTCTCTTCCTATTAAGCATAGCCCCAGTGTCTGCACTCTTGGAAATGATCGGTTTGCTCAAGTAAGGATGGACCAGGAGAGCCCCTGGACAGGAACCCTGTCTCACATGTGGGCTGGGTGCTCAGTGCTTCCAGACGGAGGCCAAGTTGTGCAGAGCTGGACAGCCCTGGGTTGGAATCACTGCTCTACCAATTAATACTGGAGACGTTGGGACAGTTACTCCATCTCTCTGGGCAACAGTTTCCTCACACACAAATAATGCTAATGACCACATGGGATTAAAATAAAATAGCATTAACTCCTTTCCCTTTTGCATTCTTGATGCCCTCCCCTCATGCCCTATTGTGGCAACAGTAATTACTCTAAGTCCTTCTACATATCTGGAGTCTCTACCAGGTTACTCCCAATAAAGCACATTATAGGTAATCAGCACACATCCATGCTGACAGTGAGGATAATGCTGCCCAAGGTGGGTGGCTCCTTACGTATCAAATTTCCCCTGGAAACAAATCAGAGGTGTGGCCAGGAGATTTGAAGTTAAACGTCATATGCACACATCCTTCCAGAAAGGCCGTCCACCTGATCAAATACTTAAATATTTTAACACTTTGCTTATTATTTGAGAACAATTTAGGGTTCAGGGAGTCAAGCAGCCACAATATTATACACTGAGCTGGTGAAAATTAACTTAGGTTTCTGTGTTTTATATATGTGCAAGTTTCAGCAGAGAAATCAATAAATGAGCTTTGACCAGATATATGCAGGCTTGAGAGATTTCAACTGATACATTTCTCATTGATTGTTACGAACAATAAAAGCCCAAGCAGATGCTCACTATAGCTACCATCACAGTTGAGCATTCTCTCGAATTGAGAAAACGATCTTTTTTTTTTTTTTTTTTTTAATCTGAGGCAAGGGGAATTACAGGACCTGTGTGATCTTATAATTCAATTTTTTAACTTTATAGATAAGGGCCCAAAGCTGAAAGCAGTCACACAACTTCTCAAAGTGGTCGAGCTAGGACTTGTGGAAGATCCTTCACTGCTTAATCCGGAAAGTTCTGATATATTACTAATTCCAAAACCACTATCTGGGGGAGGAAAAAAAACCACAAAGGCCCATGCAGTGTGGGATTTCATCACATGACTATGGCTACTTTTTTGGTAATGAGAATTTCCACCGGTTCTCAACCCTGATGCTTGGAGGTAGAGGTACTAGCGAACATCTCTGCTCACGAGGGTGACGACTTCCCCTCTGTCTTCTAGACTACTTCAATCCCTAAGTAGACTTCCTCACTCTGAAATAAGAAACACAAAAGGCAGATGGCATTTCTCGTTCCTCAGGGCACTGCTGCATCTGGAGCTGAAGACCCAGGTGTGAGCACACCTGGAATTGTAGCCGCATGAGGGCCTGGTCTGGGGGCAAGCGGAGTGGGTCTGGAATACACTTACCGTGCTGAGCACTGAGTAACGTAGAGAGTTGTCAAATCACCACAGTGTACACCTGAAACTAATACAACACTGTAGGGGTACCTGGGTGGCTCAGTCGCTTAAGCACGCCTGACTCGATTTCAGCTCAGATCATGATCTCAGGGTCTAGTATATATACATATATATATATATACTAGTATATATATACACACATATATATATGTGTATATATATGCAGTATGTTAACTATACAGGAACTAAAAAAAAAAAAGCTGAGGAGCCTTGTTGGAGAGGGACTGTTTCAATTCCCTTTATGCCAACTGGAGTTGGGGTTCTCTGTAACCTGCAGCCCAAGAATCCTGATGCCATGTCCCTATTGTGTTGGGCACTAGAAGTACTGACAAAACAATACTGAGATCCAGGATTCATTTCATTGAAACTGTAAAATACCCTTCCCTGCCCCCTGCAAGACTTCTTTCTGCCGTTTCTGGCATTCCTTCTAGCTCAGCTCCTCTCATTCACAAGCAAAAGTCTAAGTACAGTGAAGAAATAATTGAATGGCTCCAACTCTAGTCTTCTAGATAGTATTTTAATATATACTATACTCTAAAAAAATACTTTCAAAATATTTGAAACAAATAAGACAAAGGTTAACAGTTAACTCTTGCCTGGGCTAAATTAAAACTTACCACATTATTTTCTGTACTGTTGTAGGTTGATCTGGGGCGGGGGTTGTTTTTTGTTGTTGCTGTTGTTTTGGAAAAACATGCAAACAAATATAAGGAAAAAAAGTAGGTGTGAGGGGCGCCTGGGTGGCTCAGTCATTAAGCGTCTGCCTTTGGCTCAGGTCATGATCCCAGGGTCCTGGGATCGAGCCCCACATCGGGCTCCCTGCTCGACAGGATGCCTGCTTCTCCCTCTCCCTCTGCCCTTGCTTGTGTTCCTGCTCTTGCTCTCTCTGTCAAATAAATAAAATCTTAAAAAAAAAAAAAAAAAAAAGCAGGTGTGGCAGTAATTTTTTAAATTAGAAGAAAGCTTCCCTGGTTTTATTTTTTTAAAGCTATTTGTTTTTTAAACTTTATTTATTTGAGAGAAAGAGACCACGAGCAGTGGAGGAGGGGCGAAGGGAGAAGCAAACTCCCCACTGAGCAGGAGCCCTACATGGGGCAGGATTCCAGGACCCTGAGATCATGACCTGAGCCGAAGGCAGATGCTTAACTGACTGAGCCACCCAGGCACCCCTAAAAGCTTCCCTGATTTTAAAACTTTAACTTTCAGCTTGAAAAGTTTTACTGAGTCAAAGACAGACTTGCATTTTCAGAATAATAATAATAAAAAAGCTTAGAAATCCTAGTAAGGCTAATAAAAAGATATCTGGACATATTCTGGAGAAACTTCCTCAAAGATAAAGGAGAAAATTCTGCAATCTTCCTGAAGACAGAGCAAGTAACTTGAAAGGGAAAAGTAATTCCTCGAACTTCAGACTTCCCGTCTGCAACACTGACTGGCAGACAACAATGAAGCAGTGTTTTTACACACCTGTGGAGGAAAAGAAGGGCCATCCAAGACCACATCCAAGTATCTAAAAAGATACTTTTAGAAACAAACTCATAAAGTATACCAACAGCGGGCTCTAAGAAAGCATCCCAATCAAATAAAAATTACACAAAAGCAAAGATCTCAAGATTTAGATAGAGAAGAAGAATGAGTGTAAAAACAGGTTAAATATATGATAATGTAGGTAAGTAGAGAATATAAATGTGACTAGTGGTGTGTTTTAAAAGCTTTGATTCTTTAAACAACAGAGGCATGCTGTAAAAAAATTAAAAAGTTATCAGTATCTTTTGTTTTAAGTAGGCTCCACACCCAATGTGAGGCTCAAACTCACAACCTCAAGATCAAGAGTCACACACTCCACTGACTGAACCAGCCAGGTGCCCCAAAGTTAACATTATCTTAAAACTAAAATTCTAAATTAATTCAACTAGCCTCAGACTTTTCAAGGAAGGAAAAAGGAGGAAAAATAAGGACACAGAACGGTCTAAATGCTCTACTTCAACCGCGGGAGAATGTGTGGGTTTGGAGCATGGTAATAAACACTTGAGTTGAGGGAGGGCATCTAAGGGGCTCTTTAATTTTGGTATATTGGTAGAGAAATACAGTTGGAGATCTGGCTGTTAAAAACAGAAAGAGGAGCATTGGCAAAACAAATATATTGAATAAACAAATTATTAGGGGTAAAGGAGGTTTACAAATTCTGATAAATATAGTAAAAGTATAAAAGGGGAACAGAGAAAATGAAATTTAAAATATTTCTCAGCCATCAGAAAGGATGAATACCCAACTTTTGCATCAACATGGATGGGACTGGAGGAGATTATGCTAAGTGAAATAAGTCAAGCAGAGAAAGTCAATTATCATATGGTTTCACTTATTTGTGGAACATAAGGAATAGCTTGGAGGACATTAGGAGAAGGAAGGGAAAAATGAAGTGGAGCGGGGGGATTGGAGGGGGAGATGAACCATGAGAGACTATGGACTCTGAGAAACTGAGGGTTTTAGAGGTGAGAGGGGTCGGGTGATGGGTTGGCCCGGTGATGGGTATTAAGGAGGGCACGTACTGTGTGGAGCACTGGTGTTCTACGCAAACAGTGAATCATGGAACACTACATCAAAAACTAATGATGTACTGTATGGTGACTAACATAATAAAATTAAATTAAATTAAAAAAAAGAAAAAATAAGAAGTAGAAAATGGAAGAATTAAAATCAAAGACATAAGCTACAACCACGATGGGCAGATGAAGTTGGGGGTGTGGATTCAGAAGGGTAACAAAGGGAAGTCTCAGGGTAGCATCAGCCTGGGCACTGGGGGCCTGAGAGCCATCGGGGGGTGCCGGGAGAAAGGAATCCCAGTGCAGAGGGATTTGAGAATTTTGATACCATTATTGAAAATTTGAAAAAGGTTAAGGAGATAAAGATAGACAATGCCTACATGCCATCTTAGACATGCTGGAAGACAATACCACAAAGATGCGATCCTCTCATGAATTAGCTAAAAATTTGATATAACCTAAATACAAGCACCAATGGACTCTTTCTTGGAACATTACAAAATGTTTAACATTCATTTAAGAGAATGTGTGTTTAAGAATAGACTAGAAAAAAACTGTAAAGAAGAGTAGCAGGTGTGTTTGCTCTATATGTAGTTATAGGGCTTTCTATGTAGATATAAATATGGATCCTGCTGTAGCCACAATAGTTAGCAACAGACAGAGGAACAGATGAGCAGATAAAGCAAGAATTAGAGGGCTTCCAGGTAGACCAGATTATGCAGGAGCACTTAGTAAGTATTAAATGTGGCATTTCAACATCACTTCCCAGTGGTTTTACAACTTCGGGGTGGGAAGGGGCTTTCTATGCATGCCATCAAAGCCAGAAACAATAAAGAAAAAGACTGAAAGAATAATTACATGGAATTTAACATTTCAGAAGGAAGAAAAACATTAAACTAAGGTTAAACAACTAATAGGAAACTGGGGAGAATATTTGTACTACACAAAATAGGCAAAGACTGAGGTTCTTTCTATATACAGAGCCATTGCATATCAATAAGAAAAACAATTTAATGGAAAAGCAAGCAAAAATATGAAGAGGAAATTCATATACAAAAATCTAAGAATGATATGGAAAGATCCTCAATTTTACCAGTAAATAATTATAAATCTTTATAATTTATATATCTATATAATTTATAATCTATATAATTTATAAAAAATTATAAATTATAAAATTATTTTTATCTTAATTACAAAGCTTAAAAGGATTGTGAATAACCAGTGTTGGCTAGGCTCTGGGAAATTGTAATGCCTTGTTTGCAGGAATGTAAATTGGTACAATTCTTCTGTAGGATAATTTGGATACACATATGTACACACACACACACACACACACACACAGGTATCTGTTACATTAGACATCTTTTAATCCAGCAATCCTGCACCTAGAAACAAGTCCCAAGTAAAAGGATATTAATTATAGTGTTAATCAGAATATTAAAAAATTGAAAATAACTCCAATGCCACACAGTTGATTATATAAGTAATGGGATGTCCATACAATGGAATGTCACATAACTATTAAAAACTATTTTGATGTAATTACGATGACGTAGGGGAAAAAAAGATATCCATAAAGGGAGAAGAGGTAAACAGACCAGAGCATCAAGTATAACTTGACTTACTGTTGTTGAATGGTCAGTACTCATCAGTGGAGAAATTCAGACTAAAACTATACTGAAGAGGAGAAATGAAAAGAACTTAGATTAATAAATGGAAAAAAAAAACAACTAGTAAGATCAGCAGTAAGACTAGAGTGAGGACAATAAAACAAGAACAGAAGAAAGTTATGGCTACAGAATATTTCATCCTTTTTACCTTGTGAAGTGAAGAACAGAACAGGAACATAGCCATGCAGGGTTAAGGTGCCCATGGTTGGTTGCACAGCGAACTGTCACCCCCAGCTTGCTCCCGCACTGGCCTATTCTCCTTCTAGTAAGGGCATTATAAAAGGAAGGAGCAAAATGCAAATGCTGTGAAGACAGATGTAAATTCACACATGCTCTGACTAGGACCTCTTGGAGAGATGGTCTAGGTAGGAGTCTGGGAGTGTGTTTTCCTTCAAAAAGGAGAAAGACTTAGAATTTGAAGAAAGAAATTTGAAGAATGCTCCAAAATTAAAGTGAGCCCTGTGTCTGGAAGAACTCCTGCGTATTCCTGACATCTATCCCTTCCATTGACTTTGGTTGGACGAATAAAGTGAATCGATTAGGTTTCAGCCCCGTTGCACTGCTGTCTGATGACCTACAAAAACTGGTGTGGGACTGCAATAGTTGTAGCAGCCTAGGAATGCACAGAGTAAATGCCTGCAAGAAAAAAGGTCAGCCTGGGAGTACACAGAAAAATTTGTAAGAGTAAATAGCAAAATGTTAACAATAGTTATTACTTTTAAGGGGGGGAGGGATCACAGGTAATTTTCTCTTTTAGATACCTTTCTTTATCTCTCTTTTACAGTGAACATGGATTATGTTTATAATAAAAAGTAATCTATTCTACTTTGTGGGAAAGAAAAGACCAGCTAGATCATGGTAAAAACAAAATGTAAAAGAGCTTTATTTGGATTCCCCCTTTATCTTATGTCTGTTCATATCTTCAGACATAGTGTGTGTATATATTTTTTTCCTAGACTATAAAATCCTTAAGTGCAAGATTGTATCATATTATTCTGTTGGGCACACAAATAATGAACAAATACGTGAATTTATGAATTAGTGAAAATGACTCTTTACAATGAGAACAAAGAAATTAAATAATATTTCATAAATGCTCTGACTAGTATGATGTCACAAGTCCTGGTCTACTTTTAAATTCGGTAGGAAAAGTAGCTATCTTCTTAATGATAATGATACCTAATTGGAGAAGTCAGACTGAGATAAATAATCAGAAATTATACTTGCACACGCCTTTACCCAAAAAAATAAATGAAAGCACATCCAGTCTGGCGGCAAAGGCTTAAAGAAACACGGCAAGTTTTTCCAGAAAATCCTGAACAAAACATGATTTACATTACAAAAGATCCTTTACTAAAATATTTCTTTAAAAAGGTAGTTCATTTAAAAGTTTGCTTCCAGGGGCACCTGGGTGATGTAGTCAGTTAAGCGTCCAACTCTTGGTTTTGGCTCAGGTCTGATCTCAGGGTCCTGAGATCGAGCGTCAGGTTCTGTGTTCAGTGTGGAGTCTGCTTGATATTCTCACTCTCCCTCTGCCCCTACCCCCCCCCCCGCCACGTGCCCTCTCTCTCTCTCTAATAAGTAAATCTTTAAAAAAATAAAAGTTTGTTTCCACATCAGTTAAGAAGAGAAGCTAAATATAGGACCTGAAATTAGGGGCATTGCCAGTTGAAAATGAATAAAAAACAGGAATAAAGTTGTTTCTCTGAAATTATCCAGTAATTTAATGGGAAAATAATATGACTTACAGATGCAGTATCTGCTATGACTGTCTTACTATTCACTTGAGGGAGAGTAAAAATATAAAACCAAGAACACAAAACATTTAAACCATCTCCTATATGACACAGAAACCACTGAGGTGACACTGGAAAATGAGAATAAAGCACAGGGTATGTAGATCCTCAGAAAAACAGGCTCTACACTGGTACAACTTCAGAAAAATTAGGTATTTATGTTAAGCTTGCCTCTAAAATTCTGAATATTTTCACCAATAATGGCATATGTTAAATCATTATGAAGGCACTAATTTTCAGTTTAAGGAAAACTCCCTGGTGCACATTCTTCTCTGTTAGGGAGGAGGGCATTTTCTCTAGGCTACTGACAAGCTGTCCATCTTTTCTCTGCAAATACTTTGATTTAATTTTTGCAGTCTTTTGGAAACAAACATCTTAAATGATTCCAGCAGATACGGCCTAAATTTAGAGGGTGATTAGGACTAACTTTTAAATAAAACTTCGGAACAAAAATTAAGCAAAACCAATCTAGCATCAAAGTTAGGTTGGTACTATTCAAAACAAGATTTAAATTTTTAACCCTCCAAAATGCTTTTGAGACAGAAAATATCCAATTACAGTAACAATTTTGTATCAATATCTATAAAACAGCAAGAATAACTGTTTACTTTGTGGCAGCCACCAGTCTATACATTTTGCATTTATGTACTAGTTTTATCCTCACAACAACACTTTGAGACGTAGGTCCTACTATCATCATCCCCATTTTACAGATGAAGAGACTGAGCCACATTATGAAATTTGGCTAAGGTCACACATCTATTGAGTGGCAGGGCCAGGATTTGAACCCAGTTAGTCTGAATGTGGCACTGGTATAAATTAACTACTATCAAGTAATCCTCAACCTCATCTGCACAGTAGAAGCCCTTGGGGAGGTTTTAAAACTCCTGATGCCCCAGGCTTCATCCAGACCAGAGGCATCAGTTTCTGGGGATGACTTCCAGGCTGCATGATTTTTAAATTTCCCCAGGTAGGGCTGAAGTACAGCCTGATGTGAGCTCTGCAGCAGGATGCCACGTGGCTCTCATGGTTACAAGGCTAACTTTATGTCTAAGGGGAGGCTGCTCATCTCTTTGACATGAAAATTAACATCCATTAACTTCATCTGTAAAACACAGATTAAGTTTCTAATTGAGTGGAGGACTGGTTCCTACCTAAACGGACTACAAACCACTGCTTTCTCATGAACAGGAAGCTTTCGGCCTCCTCATTTAAAACACATCAAGCTTGGGGCGCCTGGGTGGCTCAGTTGGTTAAGCGACTGCCTTCGGCTCAGGCCATGATCCTGGAGCCCCGGGATCGAGTCCCACATCGGGCTCCCTGCTCAGCAGGGGGTCTGCTTCTCCCTCTGCCCTCTTCCCTCTCGTGCTCTCTGTCTCTCATTCTCTCTCTCAAATAAAAATAAATAAAATCTTTAAAAAAAAAAAAAAAAAAAAACACATCAAGCTTCCCAGAACTGGGGGCAGGAAGGACCACAGCAAACAGGGAAACTGCCCAAATCCAGCCTATGCTCTCTTTACCGAGCAGTGTGACTACACATAGAGATCCTCCCCAGCATAACCACCACAAACAACCCATTAAACTGTGTTCCTTGAGGAGTACAAGAAAACTGGCCTATCCCTAATCTTGGATGGAAGAAGGGGGGAAAAAATCAACCCTAAGGATTCGTTGCAACCAACTAAAACTCATGCAAGGTTGCAGCACAAATCCATACAACAAGCAGAGTCCCAAAAAACCCTGAAACAGAACATTTAATGTTAAGGGTCATAGTTGGTAATACCTCAGGCACATAGCAGAATTCATCTGTAACCTAGGTCTGGAAAAATCCTCGCCAAGTTATGAGAAAAAGGAGTGGCTCACACTTTAAAATTAATCAACCCCAATTGGTTAATTAATTCACACACACACACACATACAGAGCTAGGAAACAAGACACAATGAGTAACAGCCAACAGAAGTAGACTCACAAAGATTTCAGACACTGGAATTATGAAATTCAGAACAAAATATTCTTTCATATGTTTAAGCAGTAAGAAAGGAAATTTGAAAATATGGTCAGAAAAAATACTATTATCAAAAAACTGAACAGATATTAAGAAGTAAAAATGAAATTCTAGAAATAAAAATATTAAAAGTGAAATAAGAAACAGATACATTTAACAACAGATTAGAATAAGGGCAAAATAAAGACATTTTCAAACAAAAATAGAGAGCTTGTCACCAAGAGATCCTCACTGGAAGAAAATCTACAGAATTTAGGTGGAAAAAAAGTGATCCCAGTTAGAAGATCTAAAATGCCAAAATAAGTTGGCAAAGAATGTGGCAAATATGTGGATAAATGTAAATAAACATCCTCCTTAAAACAATAACAAATTCTTATGTGATTAATAATGTTTTAAACAGACTAAATACACAATAACAACAGCATGCAGCACAAGAGTAATAGGAACTAAATATTCTAAGGTATTGCTTGGGAGGAGGAAAGAGACTGGCTAAATTTAGACTTTTATACATGTATATATACGGTCAAATTCCTAGGGTTACTGTTATAATATAGAAATGTAATATGTAACAAACTAGCAGAGGAAGGAACAGAGATGAGAAAAAAAAATATCAATCCAGAAAACACAAGAGAAAACAAGGCAGAATAAAGAGGAAGTACAAAATGAGAGAAATAAATTCCAAAGCATCAAGAATTACGATAAATGTAAATAGATTAACTAGATGATCCAGTTAAAAGTCAGATGTGTCAGACTGATTAAAAAATAGTAAGTAATAATAAAAGACAGAGGAAATACTGAGCACAGAAGCCGGTCATGTTAGAGTCATCTGGATGGGTCTAGCAGAGAGAGGGGATGCTGAGACACAGAAAACTTTATTGTCCAAGGGTTTGAAAAGCTAAAATATTCCCACATGAGCCTTTGTCCTGCCAAACTGAACTCTAAATTAAACGCAATACAAGACTGTATCAGTGCTTCTTGATCTTTAATGTACACATGAGTCACATGAGGGCTTATTAAAATGCAGCTTCTGATTCAGCCATTCTGGGGAGGGGTCTGAGACTCGACACTTCCAGCAAGTTCCCAGGTAATGTGGAAGCTGTTGGCTCCGGACCACACTTTGAGTAGCAAAATATTAGAGTATATGGTAAACACAGGCTTCATTTCTTTACAAATAAACTAATAATACATAAGGTAGATATCCAGAGAAAAGCAAGGATAGGGCCACAATTGAACTGCAAGACCAAATTTCAAAAGTTTGAAAACAAGTTTTGTTTGTCTGTTTGGCTGGTTGGTTTTTAAAGTTTGGTTGCCAAGATTCGATAGGAGGCAAAACCTTACCCGAACTGATGGGAGGTTAGTCTTTATTTCACTTCATGTGAATATCCACATTTTGCCAGGAAAGTCCCCAGCATGTTTGATCAGCAAGTGCCACACGGGACCCTGCTAAAATCCAAAAAATCTTGAATTCCAAAACACAACTGTCCTGGAGGTTTGGGGTAAGCCACTGTGGGTCCACAGTGCATTTCTTTCATTCTTAAGCTAATTGGAGATTTTATGGTCTTTTTAAAAACATTTGGCTCTAAAGTCTAAGTTAGAACACCAGGAGATAAAAAGACACAATTATTCAGCAATATAATATTATTCAGTCTCAAAAACTGTTTCTTTCAGGAAGTGAAGTACTTAAGTAAAATCCCAAGTCAATATTCACATGGAGTTTTATTTTTGTTACCTGAAGACAAAATAACACTGACCTAATTCCAGCTCTCAGTGGATAGCCACTGAGTACTTTAGAGGAGAGCTATTTCCTTGGATATGCCACTCTTGAGATAGATGCCAAATTAGCTTAAAACCAGAAGAAAAAAAAAAAAACCTATTGATGAAACTAAATAAAAAGTATCTATATAAAATGTGATTCCTATGAAAGTGTTCTTATCTTGGGAAAACACAAACTCAATGAAATCCAAATGGCCAAGGGCAGAGCTTGAAGTAGTAACATATGGGTCTATATATAGACCTAAAAACCTTTAGAAAACTCTTTGGCCCCATACAGAATTTTGCCCAACTGTTACCGACCTTTGATTCTCAAAGCATGAAACCTGGAAAGGCAGCAAAGGTAAAATCTCCAGTGACTTGTCCCCTCCCACAGTCAAGCCACACACCTTCGGAGATTAAAACCACTTCGAAGGCAGCAATAAAGGGGTCACATCAGGCACTGCTGAATTTGTTCCTTTTGAGATCCCTATGCATTTTATGGAGGATTTTTAAACTTCACCGGCACAGAAAGACAACATACTCCCAATCATTTACAGTAGATGCTGACCTTAGTCCATAAAGTAACCAGGTACCATATCCATCAACAGGCAGGGCATGATTTAGTGATGGGGCCGTTTCCAAAAGCCATGTGAGGCACAAATGCCTTGCCCTCTCTGCTCTTTTTCAAATAGTCATTTGAAAACCCTCAGTGTAGTGGAGAGGCTCTGTCAAAGGTTTGAAAATAAACATCCTGATGATCCCAGTGACCTTTGATGGTTTGTTGTCTTAGGGACAAGAAGAATATGGCAATAGAAAGATCACTTTAAAAGGGAAAAATTGCATTGGGAAGTCAAGGATGGGAAAATTAAACAATGAGTGAACCTCACCCTAACTCTACCAAATTAACCAACACTCATATTAAGACTTCAGACCTTGTGCACCATCAGTTCACCCCAAACATATATTGCTGTAAGCATCAATCTAAAATTACTTCAAAAAATAGTTATTGCCCAGGTACCTGGATGGCTCAGGTCATGATCTCAGGGTCCTGGGATTGAGCCCCGCAGGGAATAAAATAAAATCTGTGACTCTAATCCCCCTCCAAAAAAAAAAAAAAAAAAAGTAGAATAAAATAAATAGGAAGTTGGAAGCCAAAATAAAACCAATGCTAGATGCTGAGATAACATTTTCAAAGTGTGCCAGCTGGATATTTAATAAAAGTGGCAATTATCCTATTTCAGTTTCAATTCAGAAGGCTCTCCTTCTAGACAACATATGTTAAGCACTGGTAAAACTTTCCCTTAAAACACAATGTATGTGAGAATGCTTACAGTAGATTTTTGGTAAATAAAAAATAATCCTGACTACTGCAATATTATTAGCCAATAATACCCAAGGTACTGTAAAAAGACATGAGAAGATTCACCTGTGATATTAAGTATATTTACATATATTATACACTTTACAATTGCCATATTGTTGATGGGGACATTATTATATTTCCAAAGCAAGTTTTTTATTCACTGATGCTTCACAAGATACATACACAGGACAAATCTATAGGAGGGAGATCTCTTTGTGTGCTATTCTTTAACAACCAAATAGATGACATCTATCCAATGATCTCTCATTTGTGACACACCGAAGCTTCTTTTGTTGTGCCAACCAAGACCTTATCTTCCAATTTTATCTCCTTATGTGAGGCTCAGTAGCCCAACTGAACTGACATTTCTGCAATTCTAGCCTGTCAGTTAAACTGCAACAAAGCAGTGAAATCCTGTGGAATCGAACAATCACGAAGTATTCAGTTCTGCTTTCTCGCTCATCTCCTTTTATGGGTGAAGACACAGAAATAGTTGCCTAATTTTAATGACTTGCCCAAGAATATCAGGGTGAACATCCTGGTACAAAATGAGTTGAAGTCATATTTGAAAAGTACCTTTTTTTCCCCAGCCATGCAGCAAAGTAAGTAATTTTTTAACTGTCTCTTTTTGAGATTAACCTTGAGGAAAGCTGCCAACTTGTATTTTCAGAGGTATTTCCAGCTCATTCCCTCCAGTGCCCCAACTTCAACAGTTTGACATTTGTGGCCCCTGAATCCGTTGACTGGACCATCTCTTCATGGTCAGTCACCTGCCCCATGGTTCCACCATCCTGGTCATCCAGCCTGATGCACTGAGCTTCACAGTAGTCACTCCCTTGCATTTGTCCCCAGTCCATCTCTGTCTCTCTCTGTTCCATATTATTCAGTTGGCAAAGTTATAACCCTGGCTAAATAGAATTATCCTTGGATTCCCTCCCTACGCCAGAGAAACTGACCCAAACTAGAGAATATAAACAACTGTCCTGGCTGGCTTTGCTTTAAAGATAGAACTCTGATCTCAAAGGCTTTCATTTCTGCTCAACAATCTCACCACACGCTTCCCTGGCCAACTTATACTCCAACTGCTAGAAAACTATTTTATACTTCCTCATACTCATCTGGTGATCTCGATTCTTATTTTTTCTTAGACAACAGAGCCCCTTCCAATAATATGTATAGTCACCGACACATGTCTGTAGCAATCTAGAACATGTATTGCTTTAACTCTGGATAAAGTGGCCAAGCCACCACTCGATATACTAGCTCTCATCCCCTCTTACCGACTTACAGAGACCCTCTGTCAGTTCCTTTATCTCTCGTAAGTCCCACCAGTTTTCAAATATATTATAATCATTCCCACTTAAAAAAATAAGGTAGGGCGCCTGGGTGGCTCAGCTGGTTGAGCGACTGCCTTTGGCTCGGGTCATGATCCTGGAGTCCTGGGATCGAGTCCCGCATCGGGCTCCCTGCTCAGCGGGGAGTCTGCTCCCTCTGGCTCTCCCCCCATCATGTGCTCTCTCTCTCTCTCTCTCTCTCTCTCATTCTCTCTCTCAAATAAATGGATAAAATCTTTGAAAAAAAAAAAAAGGTAAATATTTCTGGCCTCACATCCTATATAGCTCTTCTCCCTCACACTGCCCCCATAGCAAAAATCTCTCAAGAACTACGTATCTGTCTCCATTCCCTCATTACTCAATCTCACCTGAACCAACACCAATCCAGCACTGTCTCCACCCGACTAGTGACACTGATATCGGCAACAGCAACAAGATCTCACGCTGCTACATCCACCATTCACATCCATGGGTAAGGTCTTCAATCTCTCAAGCAGCATTCCCATGGTTCTTTATTGCTCCTTCATTCTTGGCACTCCCTTCTTGAAGCTTTGAGACACTTCACTTACCTGAGTGTCCTTCTACCCTCAATGGCTGTTCCTTCTCGGTCCTCTTTACTGGTTCCTCTTCGGCTCCTCCACCTCTAAATGTTGGGAGCTCCCCAAGATTCAATCCCCGGGCAACCTCTCTTGGCCCACTATATTAAATCCCTTAGGGATCTTATCCAATTTTATAGATCTAAACCCACCTGCCAATTGAACACCCAATCTTACTCCTCCAGGCATAACCTTTCCCCTGAACTCCAGGCTCACACATGCAATGGCCCACCTGCTCTTGAACAGGTAATAGCCTCTCAAATGTTTTTCTCATCTAAGAAAATGGTATCATCATTCAGCCAGATGGCCAAAGTCCACATCCAGTTAGCAAATTCTAACAGCAATACTTTCAAAATATATTCTGAATCCAACCACTTCTCAAAACCATCACTTACCAACTGCGTATAAACCCCATCATCTCCCACCTGGACTCATGTACAAACCTCCTAACCCATCTTTCTGCCTGTTCTCATGCCCTCGACAGATGATTATGGGATCATTATCCATTTAAAACAAAGCAGATCATGGCTCTCCCACATTCAAAACCCCGATGGCTTCCCATCAGATGTGGTAAAGATCCAGATCCTGTTATCTGGCTGCTGACCACCTCTTTGGCTTTTTCTCCTCCTAGTTTTCTCTTGTGCTCACTCCTCTCTAGCACACTGGCCTCCTAATTGTTCTCTAAACTCCCTATGATGTTCCTGCCTCGGGGCCTTCACAATTGCTATTCCTGTTGCCTGAAGTATTCTTCTCCAGGGTATTCACATGGGTTTGTTTTCCCTCACTTCCTCACGCCCTTCTCAGAAAGACCATTCTCAACCACCCTATCTAAATGCACCTTGCCATTCTCTATCCCGTCTCCCTGCTTTGTCCTCAGAGCACTCATTCACTAATGTCATGTTGCATCTTTGTTTACTTGCTTATTACCCAACTCCCTCATGAAGTTAGAGACTCTATCTTGTTCTTCATTGTACCCACAGCATCTAGAGCTGAACCTGGTTCATACCAGATGCCCAATAAATGTTTGCTGAGTGAATTACCAATTTAAGCAATGAATGAATTACCAATTTAACCAATATTAGCTATGAGTATGTGTAATCAGGCAGGCTGTCCCCATATACCAAAAAGATAAAGTAAAATTTTGATTAATAGATGCCATCAAAGCAAATCTGTATTGTTTTAAGGAATTTCGTTCCATTTCCTAAGGAGATAATAAGGTAGAAAGAACAACGGAGAGTTAACTCATAATTGCTCTTCTTACCCCCAGTTTCAGATTAAAGATATCATGTGTCTACTGGGTAATTAACAGCAAATTTTAATCCCCTGCATAGGTGTTCTGATCAATTGTGATCTGAAAGTCTCATGAAAAAAAAGTTATTTTCCCAGCTGAAATTAGGGTCTCAGAAATATGCTCAAAGTCTCAATCTCATACTCTGACCAGCTTCTCTACTCTTCAGTCATAAACATAGCTACATAAGGGATACAGTCAAGTGCCCAGTTCTTCCTTCATTATGCAAATGCGTGTTCTCTGCCCAATTAGATCTCAAGCTCCCTGAGTATAAGGAACTCCCTGTAATAACCAGAATAGGTTAGGTTACATTGGGTAATCCAAATCATATTTCATTATCCTCCCCAAAAATGGCAATAAAAGAATATTGCTTAAGGTACGTATCTAATACAGGTTGGCCACAATTCAGTTTATCATAGTCGATTAACTACCCAGAAAGATAGAGTCTCTATCTCAATGCTTGCTTTCATAATCACAAGGACAACGGGATAGAATGTGGTGGATCATGTACCAGTTCTTAAAGCCTCCAACACTCTACTCGTATTTCAGTGGCCAAAGCACATCACATGACTCCTCCCTACCTTCAAAGGAAGAGGGGAGGTGAGATCCTACAATTCTGCCAGAATATTTGCTGCCTTCATGACTGCCATGTTGCCCTTACAAAGCCTTGAATAACAACGTATATAATAGCAGGTAAAGACATTCCTGCTGACCTCATACATTCTCCCCAGTCACACGTGTGAGCACACAAATGGCCCTCAGTGGATAGCCCCAACCCCTTGTGGCAAAACCCCTGGAAAGAAGAAAGGAAGGAAGGAAAGAATAATTGTTTCCAAAATAAAAAGCAAAATTAAACAATACTGAACACTGGATAATTAAATTAAATTGATTAAACAAAAGCAAAATTAAATACTTCCTAGGCATTTCACAATAGAAACCAAAAGCTTCCATCACCAATGCATAAACTTTATTCGAGAATAAGACACCAGTAAACAAAACTCTGCTGATGCTTCCCTGGTGATGTTTCTAATTTTGTAGGTACTTGATGTAAGATCTTTCTTGGCTATAATCCAGGTCTAGCTGCACCCTATCTATCTGGATAAAAATGAACTCTGACCTCAAATGACTTCAAATTCAGCTAAAGATGATCCAGAAGCCAAAGAAACAAGATAAGATTAACGAATAGCTAAAAAGTGTTGGTGTCTATGCTGAGATTTGTATATGACAGACTATATACGCTCTATAAGACAATGACAGATATGACAGATGGATGAAAGTGGAAACATAGCTGCAATATTCCAGTCTGCTATAGTTCACATTACATAAAAGCATATACCATAGTAAAAAGGTTGGGTGGGGAGAGGCAGAAATGCTAAATATAAAGATGATAAGCAATTAAAGAAATAAAGAGTAAATGAACAAATGCTTGCAAGGAAATTATTTATATACCAAATAACTATTATAAAGCTTTCACGTTCTACACAGATCTAATGATATAAATACCTGCCCAACTTTTTGATTCATTGAAGAGGAGATTTTAAATCATCAAAAACCTAGTGAAAAGGGGTTTGCTGACTGATGCCCCTTTGTGTGTCTGGCCCAGTACTATCTCACAACATAGGACGCTGGTGGACAGAGAAGAGAAAATTTTCCATGCATCTGAACACTGTGCCTCTTCCATCACAGAGACCTGCTCAAAGTGTGTAATTTAGACAAACAAGGAAGTAGGCAGCTGAACAACACACACTCCAGCAGAGGTATCTTAGTCTGCTCTGGCTGTCATTACCAAATCCCACAGACTGGGCAGCTTAACAACAGAAATTTATTTTCTCACAGTTCTAGAGGTTGGAAAGGTCAAGGTCTGACAGGGTTCAGTTTCTGGTGAGAGCCCTCTTCCTGGCTTGCAGATGGCTGCCTTCTTGCTGAGTCCTCACTTGGCTTTTCCTCTGGACTCAAACAGAAATCGATCCCTCTCTCTCTCCCTCTCTCTTGCCTCTTATCGAAGCCACGAATTCCACCAGTAGGGTGCTACCCTCATGACCCTATCTAACCCTAATCACCTCCCAAAGACCCTATTTCCAAATATCATCACATTGAGGATTAGAGTTTCAACATATCAACTGGGGTGGGGGTGGGGGCACATATTCAGGCCATAACAAGAGGTAACACAGGCCGTGACTGGATGATAATGAAACACGGGCTCTTTTCGGAAGCATGGGTTCAAAACACAGTTCCAGCTACCAAACGATATGGCACCTTGTCTTAAGTGCCAAGGTACTTCAAGGTAAATGAGAATGCACAAGTAAGAAAAAAAAGACCTCATTCAGTTTTTGAGTGAACATAGGACATGTTCTTTCAGACTCTCCCAAAAACATCCCTGCTCTTCTTCCAGGGTAAGCCCTTCTAAATGCATTAGAAGAATTTTAAATGATGGAACAGATGCATACATATAAAGCTTCCAAACAAAGGCATTATAAAAGCTGAAAAATCGCCATCCTGCTCCGGTTCTCAAGGTCCCTGAGAAAAGAATATGGAAAATAAATCCAGTTGTGAACTGCTAATATAATTAACTACTTACTTGATGCGAGGCATTGGGTTAATTGCTTTTTTTAGATGCAGCCTAATGTAATAGGGACAATAATGCATTTTACAGATAAAGAAACTAAGGCCCAGAAATGTTAGATAACTGGTAAAACATCACCCAATCAAAAATATGAAAATCAAGTCTCAAATAATGTGCTTTTATCCATGAAACCATCTTTGGACTGGGAAATAATTTGTTGGACCACTAACTAGCTATGGGACCACAAGCAAGTGAGTTTACCTCTTTGGAATTCAGTTTCTTCACCTGTCAAGTCAAAGGATGAGACTGTGTGATGACTAATTAGGTTTCCCTTTCTCAAATGTTATGTTTACTTTTCAATAACACTTGACTAAAAACAAAAACAAAACACTTTTTACAAAAACCTACCTCACAGAGGCTGTTAAAACAAATGAGTTGCTGGATTAAAAAACAAAACAAAAAAACGCTTTTGGTGAATAACCATGTGATTTTAGAGTTTCCTTATCATTGTTTCATGACCAAATAAGCACTTCCCAATTCTAACCAGCTCTCTTAAAATACTTAACACCAAGACCACCAGAAAGAGAATGAGGATGAGCATATATTCCCATGGAAAGAAAACTGCCCCAAAATGTATGCTTGGCTGGCAGCTGTGTCCATGCACCAACTTCAGAAGAAATTTTCTGATGACAGCTATTCTAACATGAGTGTTTGAGACCCTTGTTGAAGCCTCAGCATATCTCAGAAAACTGGATTGATTACAGCCACACCTTCTGCAAGTCAATGTCTGTGCTCTGGAAATACTCACATGGAAGATCACAAGCAAAAATAAAAGTCATGAACTGACAATATGATGACCAGCATCATATCCCAGGATGAACAAACACTTTCATCATGGCAGATTTAATGGCAGTCACTCTTCGATGACATTCTTGCCTCATGGCACCCAGAGATCTGATCCTGAAGGAGAATTCAATGAAGAGGTCAGCATACCCTTCAAGAGACTTGGTGAGAGCGTGTGGAGCTGGATCAGCCTTCACTGCCAATCCAGATGGAAATTCTATAAGGAATAAATTCGAACTCTGAACATACTGAGAACCTGGGGAGATTATGGGTGACAGGGCTGATTCTAGGACAGTTGACCTTGTACCATCTATGAGCATTAAGGAGAGGCACCAGATGATCCTCAAAAGGTCCTTGGAAGGAAGCATTTTGGAAGTCATTCAAAAAGTCACTGCAATGCAAGTTTGCTGGTTTGATAATGAGTTAAAAAGAGAACACATAAGGGAGGAGGAGATGATAGTGAAGCAAAACTTCCTAAAGTAGCTCAGCAGTAACTATTGTGACAGGCAATGGCATCAACAGACCAACTCTCTTGGCATGTTGCCAAGAGACCCAGGGCTCTTCTAGAGCAAATGTGCTGGGAAATACCCATGTGAGAAACTGGCAAGAACATAACCACAGACCCTACAGACACACCCTTCCTGAAGCAGCTGCAGACACAAACTGCAATGCATGTTTGACCTGTCGCACAGTGCAGACAGAAATGGGCCTACGGCAGCAAACATTCTTAAGAGGGTTGTCTTCCTCTGTGAAGATCTATCACAAACCAACACACATTTTGGCATTGCATTTACTGCAGGTAACATAAGAAGGATATGTAACTCTTGAGAGTGACTATGAGGTTTTCCTGCCAAAATATGGACACCAGCATCCTCATGATGTTTTCTTGACAAGCTACCATCTGCTCACAAATGGAACAGAAACTTAAAACCATATTGTGTTTCATGCAGACATACACAGCTCTATTACAGATGGTTGCAGATGTAGTACAATATGAACTTAATTTAAAATACACAGGCCGGAGGCCCAGATTTCATGGTAAAAGTCCTAATTTGGGGTTGGGGTGGGGAGAACATGCACTGAATATAAGTCTTAAAACATGTCAGAAATACTTCCATCCATTTGTACATGAGTTTAGAAATAATTCTTAAAGTTGTATAGAAGTCATCGTCAACTAAAGCCATTGTTTTAGGGCCAATTAAGAACAAAAATACAGCATATTTATTTGCAAGGTCAGTTTTTAGTAAAAAAAAATTCTCTGTGTGAAGTTTTCTCAGAAAAATTAATCACCTCAAAATCAAGAGTTCTGAGCCAATGGCAGGCAAGTAAACATTTTTAGTCTTATCTTTGGTTATCTATGGGGATTGCTGTAGAGACAGTTATTTATATATCAATAAAGCTCAACACTTTTACTGTACAAAGAGCCAAATACATAAAGTCATTTACACCCCTCCAAAATTAGACACAGAAACACCAAATTAGATATGGATTGCTTTGACTGCCCAGCAACCGCCTTGCCCTTTATCTGGAATACATTCCCTCCTTCTCCAGGAAAACTTCTCTCTTCTCCATTCCCACCATGAGATTGAAAATCATTTCTACCACCTTCTATTTACCAGATAACTGATCTTGATCTGGTGTGTAACCAAAACCAAGCCAGAGCCTTCTCAGGGTGTACATTCTGGAGCACTCCCTTTCCAGGGAAGCTGTGAAGGACAAAGCAGTACTCTTACCAAAAACCACAACAGCCACTAAATGGGAGAAGCCAGGCACAGAAAGACACCATCGCAGGGAGGGTTAGGGGCTGGGGATCCTGAGTGCCGAGAGGTCCCTGGACCCCAGCTATGCCCCTGCCCTGCTCTTTGCTACATAAACCACTAAATTCCCTTCTGCTTGCTCGGCTTAGTATTCTCTCCCTTGCAACTCAAATTGTCCCAAGTAATCAAAACCCAGGAGTCAACAGAAAGTATACACTCAAGTCTAAAGGAAAACATTTGCTCTTGGTTATAAACCTCTGGAATGAGTCACACAGGGCAGCCCAGGACGATGTCCAGAATGCAGCCCGCCTGATGGTCCACAGGAATGAGGTGGCTTTGGGTGTGACATTAAAGGTTTTTGTGTTGTTTTTGTTGTTTTGGCGGAGAGAGTCGTCCCCAGATGAGGAAAGAACATAAATGGAGAGAAGACAGCATGTGTTCCAAACTCTGGCAGACTTCCCCCACGTTCTGAGGGCTTTGCTGAAAGTTCACCATGAAAAAGGCTAAGAAGACAGAGCAAAGGCTTGACCACTAGGTAGCTGTGTGACCTTAAGTTCTGAGTTTTCTTAACTTCTCTGAGCTTCACATTCCTGTATCTGTTAAATGAGAATACCCATCTATGCTGCAGGACTATGAGGAGGCAGTTTTTCTCCAAGTATGCCCCTGGAATCACCTGCTTCATAATCACCTGACATGCTTTGTTAGAATATCAATTCCTAGGCTTTTGAATCAAAATCTGCACTGTAAAAAAACAAATAAAACACTTCCCAGGTGACTATTATGTACACTAAACTTTGAGATCCATAGTTGTAAGTATAAAATAAGTGCCAAGCACAGTGTGAACCCATAATAATGTTCACTGGATGCCTCCTATTTATTTCTATCAACCACACACACACACACACACACACACACACACACACACACACTCCCTCAAAGGTTAATTAGAGGCAGGAGAATTCTGCAAAACAACACAAAATCGATACTTCAGAAAAGAGAAAGAAATAATTAACAGTATCACGCTACCCCAAGCTAATACTTGCTTATCAAGATCTCTCTAATTTAAAGCAGTCTCAACCTTGATTGCACAGTAGAATCACCTGGGAAGCTTTCAAAAACTCCGCACGTTCAAAGCTGCACCCCAGACGAATAAATCAGTCTCTGGAGGTGGGGGTCGAGGCATTAGCATTTTTAAAAAATTTCCCAAGTGATTTCATTGTACAAGCAAGGTTTTAATATTTTTAGCAAGTATGGAAAAGAATGTCCACGGCATCCAGTGAGATAATGGGGAGAAAAACCTGGGTGCTGTTAAATGAAGCAGGCATCATCATTTAATTGTTTTCTAGTGGATATACATGAAGCGAGCCAAATCTTACTCCCCACCTTTTTTTTTTAATTTTTAATTTATTTTATTTATTTTATTATTTATTTATTTATTTGAGAGAGAGAATGAGAGAGAGCATGAGGGGGGGAGGGTCAGAGGGAGAAGCAGACTCCCGGCCGAGCAGGGAGCCCGATGCGGGGCTCGATCCCGGGACTCCAGGATCATGACCTGAGCTGAAGGCAGTCGCTTAACCAACTGAGCCACCCAGGCGCCCCGCCCACCTTTTTTTTGAAGTGATAGACAAAATACTTCAAAGTGTATCAGTAGATTTATACCCACAAATTGGCAGAAACAGGTAAGTCTGAAAATACAAAGGGTTCATGAAGATGTAGATTAACAGAGTATTTTCTGCACAGCTGGTGGGAGCGTATGCCGATAAAACCACTTTGGAAAGTGCTTTCACATTATCTTGTAAAGCTGAACAATCTCACAGCCTACAACACAGCAGTGGATGCTGTCCTACCTTTAGATACACACATAAGAGAAACCTCGGCACACATTTTACCAGGTAGCAGCGCTGGGCATAAAAACCAGAACTGGAAACATCTTAAATGACCAATGACAGGAGCATGGGTAAATCACATATAAATAAATATAAATTGAATATAAATATAAATTATACTATAACTTACGGAGGAATTGCATTATAATCACAAAACAAAATATTACACAGTTATGGCATGGATGAATCTCAGTGACACAAAGTTGAGTGAAAAGCAAGGTTTAGGAGATTGTATAAACCAGGGATGCCTCTTCATAAAGTTCAAAGACAGGCAAAATGAAACAATGTATCACTTAAACATACATGCAGATAAATATGGCTAAAGCAAGAGAAGGACCAATAATGTTCAGAATAGTGCTTTCCTATGGTGGCAGAGAGATGGAGAGGCTAAGGGATAAAAGAATGAAAACAACTGATGTAACAAAGAAATAATGTTCTGATTCTTGGGTTAGACAATGTGTTCACCAGTCTTCACTTTAAAAATAAGTAAAATAGGGATGCCTGGGTGGCTCGGTCAGTTAAACGTCTGCCTTGGGCTCAGGTCATGATCCCAGGGTCCTGGGATGAAGCCCCGCATTGGACTCCCTGCCTGGTGGGTAGCCTGCTTCTCCTTCTCCCGCTCCCCCTGCTTGTGCTCTCTCTGTCTGTCTCTCTCTCTGTCAAATAAATAAGTAAAATATTTTTAAAAATAAATAAGTAAAAATAAAAGAAGGCCATGCATGGAAAGTTAGTGGTATATCATGAGCCAAGAATTATTATTCTAATTCTGTGCACTATAGTTCCAAAGAATGGAAGGAAAAGAAAAATTCTATAAGTAAAGACAATAGAACCCAATACCAGTGAGTGGGAAATTCAAGGGATTTAGGATGATTCTAATTAAAGTCAAATACTAATAAGCTAGGATCATCCCATCTCCTAGGGTCTATCTCCTTTTAGAAGCAAGAATCTCAAAGTTGTCCAGATGAAGTACAGAACTGTCATCTCAGATTTTGTCTCTTGCACCTTGCAAGCCAGAGGCGGCTCTGGTGAAGCTAAGGATGAAGAAAAAAAAAATGTCCCAAATAGCAAGAAAATTTTAAAAACCCACAAAAATCCAATTTCTAATGTAACAATTCCCAGGTTCTTAAGGGTTATAGTCCTCATAATTCAGTATGAAGTTAATTGTAATTTAATCTCTGACACGGAAGGAATCATTAGGTATGATGTCTACTATCTAATATTTATCATTATTTGGGGATGGAGGAGTTATTTATTTCACGATACCCTTACCCAAAAGATAATTGACAACAGTTATGGAAATTTTTGTTCTCTTCTTCCCTCTACTCCCGTGATGTAAAATCTATCTGAACCATTTTGTCTTTTCTCAATTTCTCCTTTTAAAACCAAATGACAGGCTCGGTTCTTTTCCATTAGAAACTACAGAAAATATGTTTTGACTTTCAGGACACACTTGAATACATAAGCGTAAGGTCAGCAATTCTGACAGGCAGCAGTCGGAGAGAGGAGAGAGTTGCTTAGCATGTGAGTCAGCAGGTCTTCTTAAGCTCAATTTCATAGAGGAATTTTGCAGAGGATATTTCCCCTACACAACAAGGGTCTTATTAATTTGAAGACAGTGTTCCAGGTTTACCAAAAATAAATTCTTAAACTCCTACTTTGTATGACATAAAATGAAAACAGAAAACTAAGTCTGTTTGCAGAATCGTTAATGGCCCTTAGCAGTGGTTCGCAAATTTGGGAAGGTCTACAAACTTCCTGAGACGGTGGTAAAAAGCAAATTCCTAAGCATCCCCCCAGAGCGACTGAATCAGAAACTGAGGAATAAGACTAGGAAGCTGCATTCTTTTTTTTATTTTTTTAAGATTTCATTTATTTATTTGACAGAGAGAGACACAGCGAGAGAGGGAACACAAGCAGGGGGAGTGGGAGAGGGAGAAGCAGGACTCCCGCTGAGCAGGGAGCCCCATGCGGGGCTTGATCCCAGGACCCTGAGACCATGACCTGAGCCGAAGGCAGATGCTTAACGACTGAGCCACCCAGGCGCCCCTAGGAAGCTGCATTCTTAACAAGCCCTCTGGGCCATTCTGATGTAAGAGACCCCTGAACCACACTTAGTAGAAAATGCTATTTTACAATGACAATAAAAATCTGAGCAAACATGCTCTGTCCTGAACATCAGGCACACTGAAAGAACCTCTGGGGTCTGAAATTGTATCCATTCAACTTTAATAGTAAGTTTTAAAAGATACTCTTGTGGCCTTTGAGAATTTTTTTTAAAGATTTTATTTATTTATTTGAGAGACAGAGAGGGGGGCAGAGCGAGAGGGAGAAGCAGGCTCCCTGTTCGGACCCTGGGATGATGACCTGAGCCAAAGGCAGATGCTTAACTGACTGAGCCACACAGGCGCCCTGTGGGCTCTGAGAACTAATGTACTTTCAAAGAAACATCTCTGCTCTTACCTATAAAGCCTGATAACAATTTTTAAAGGACTAAATGAAAGCAGCAATGTTCAAGTGGCTTTAATCACTTGAAAATGTTACTTTCCTTAGCTCTCCTGAGGTGTTCATTCAAATAAATAATTGCCAAATAATGGCATGTAAAAGTCCTGTAAGAAAAATTCCTCATGTGAGGGAATCTAGCTCCTTGAGATCATAGTAGATGGAGACACCTAAATGGGTATGGCTCAGAACAGCAAGAAGCTGTGTATACTGCCAATACCAAGTCCATCCAGAATGAGCCTCCTCCTCATTATAGCCAGATATTGGGGAGTAGTCAATCACTAAATTAATTTCTCTTTATTGATTTCATGGGTGTTTCACTTCAGTACATTACGAAAGGGGTGGGGATTGAGGGTAAGGAAATGCTACCATGTATGTTCATTCTGGTTTTCTGTTAATAAATCCCTTCAAAGATTTTTGATAAAACAGCACATGAACATGTTCTATGTTAAGTACCAAATGTACTAAAAATACCTGTTGTCTGAAGATTGTAATAAGATCATAATGCTGTTTGATTAAAAGGTATATATACACCAGGAAGGTTTGGGGGGTTTTTTTTGTTTTGTTTTGTTTTTTTACAAAATGTGCTCTTCTGGCCTAGAGGTAGATTTCTCTTCCAAGTCTCTGAGGCTAGAAAAGCTTTTCCTGATGCTCAAAGCACATCTTTCTCAGTCCCCTGGCTGTCCCCTCCTCCTTCCCCTCTGCCTGACATTTGCACTGGTACCTAGCACATCTCCTTTTGCTTCCAACCTTAGCTGCCATTAGAGGAAACAAGCCATGCCACTAAAATTTCTGTATCGACTAGAATCCATATAAGCAGGAAGGGCATTAGGGCTGGGTGCAGAAGAATGAGGGTCAATAGAATCGTTTTTGGTTGGGTCACTGTTTTACTGAGTTGGGAAAATCAGCAGTCTTCTCAGTGACTTAGTGATAAGGACAGAATTTACAGCTCACATACTAAAAATCATGACCGTATCTCCTGATAAGACCTTTATCTCTAAGTTTTCAATTTTATGGAATTTTACCATGAGGAAATGTCACAAAAATAAAACTTTTCATTCCTTCTACTAGAAAGTGCCTGAAACCTATGATCAGAAGAAACTGTGCCTTTCCACTTACCCCCAAGCCCAAGAGGCCTGCCTTTCAAGACTTCTCTGGAGATGCAGACTTCTTCTTAAGTATATTCTGGTTTTGTACATTAAATTAAGCCATTTAATTGTTATTCTAATTTTCTATGTGCTAACATTCTCTTACCCTTTCTTTTAAAGATTTTATTTATTTATTTGAGAGAGAGAGTGAACGAGAGTGGCAGAGGGAGAGGGAGAAGCAGGTTCCCCGCCGAGCAGGGAACCCGATGCGGGGCTCGAGCCCAGGACCCTGGGACCATGACCTGAGCCGAAGGCAGACTCTTAATTGGCTGAGCCACCCGGGTGCCCCTTACCTTATTTTTTAATTCTTTTCTCTTTAATAGTTTCCCCTTTACCAATTGTAGTGCTGGTTTTCCATGTGTAAAGATCCATAATAGTAATTTAATGGTGGGCTGTAACTTTCACCATTACAAAATGTCCCCTCTTGTCCACTTACTGCTTTTTTCCTTGAACTTGTCCCAGGTTAACATCGCCAGCTCTGCTTTCTTTTTGCTTGCCCTTGCCTAGAATCTGTGCCTGTCTATTCATTGTCAGCCTTGGTGTCATTCTGTTCAGGTACTTCTCTTGTAAACAACGTGGCGGCAGGTTGTGCTTTTTTGGTTGCATTTGAGACTCTGTCTTCTAATAGAGAAATATAAGGAAGTTTTGCAGTGTAACTGTTTATCACAGTTTCTTATAGATCATGTGTTCACCTTTTTTAATTTCAAAAGATACACATGAGTATTTAAAAAAAAAAACAGAAATTAAACAAAGAAACAAAGTGAAAAGCTTGCCTTGCTCCCATATGCCTCTAAAACTTTAAGCAATTTATATTGATTCCCTATTTTGAGAGAAAGAGATTTTAGGATACATTGTCTCCTTTCCCTTTTGTCTCCATATATAAAACCTTTTATTGGTTAATCATGTAATTATATACCTAAATCTGTTTCTCTTTTGATCAGGACTAAAGAGTACCATTCATACACCATTATGAAGTAGGAGAAAACGTATGCCCTTCTGCTCCACTCCACCTTCCAGCCCCTTCTAATTTCTCACACTTTTTCACCCATATCATTATTTCATGATGTCAAGCTTTACAGCATTTCCATTTTGTTCAGTAAAAGTAACTTATCTTTCATGCATTCCCTACAGGTTAATTCTGAAAACTGAAAACTAACAGAATAGTTCTAATATTACGGTTAGGGAAATATTTTTATTCCACACAGATCCAGATACTGAGACCAGACCAGTTAAAGGAGATGTAATCCTTTGTCACAACACCGGTTCCAAGTATCAAGTTCAAATGTATTCTTTATTTTTACATATCAATTACTCAGAATTCTGCCACATTCTAGTTTACTTCATAGTTGAATTAGGATGTCCTTTGCAAATTTTTGTTTTTCTAAGAATTTCTAATTCTTTCTTTCGTCTTGTTGGCAGAATAAATGTGCCTTTACTCCAAAGTCAGATGATGGTCAGTTTTACACAGGCATACTGTTCAGATTCTCTCTCTCTCAATCTTTCTTGTGTGTGTATATGTGTGTGTCACTCTTTTGTGTGCTTATTTTTGATTATTCCATTTTCTTAAATTGCTTTTTTTTAATTGCTTTTTTGATACAGAAAATATTCAAAAAACAATTGGATAAAATCAGTAGCCCTTTCCTGTCTGAAAAGTAGGGATGGGTCAACAGTAAAGGCTTCCCTCTCAGGGTTTCAAGAGCAGGAACCCATCAACAAATGGGGCAAGAGGACAAAGCTCAGAGGCAAAGCTCCAATTACGTTTCTTCGTGATCACCCAGGGGATCCTAGGGGCCAGTATCATAGCCAGCCACTCTGTGTGGGCTGCGGGGGTGCAGGGTCGAATCCTATCTGTTTGCTTCTGGCTCACTGCTCCTGACTCATCCATTCCTTTGCTTCCTACCGGTGGGATCTTGGGCATGTTTTAAAAGATGCCCTTCAGCAGATGAATGGATAAAGAAGATGTGGTCCATATAGACAATGGAATATTACCCAGCCATCAGAAAGGATGAACACCCAACTTTTACATCAATGTGGATGGGACTGGAGGAGATTATGCTAAGTGAAATAAATCAAGCAGAGAAAGTCAATTATCATATGGTTTCACTTATTTGTGGAACATAAGGAATAGCATGGAGGATATTAGGAGAAAGAAGGGAAGAATGAAGGGGGGAAATCGGAGGGAGAGATGAACCATGAGAGACTATGGACTCTGAGAAACAAACAGGGTTTTAGAGGGGAGTGGGGAGGGGGGATGGGTTAGCCCGGTGATGGGTATTAAGGAGGGCATGTACTGCATGGAGCACTGGGTATTATAAGAAAACAATGGATCATGGATCACCACATCAAAAACTAATGATGTATTGTATGGTGACATAACATAATAAAATTTAAAAAATTAAAAAAAAAAGACACTGGAAAAGAAAAGCAAACTAAATCCAAAGCAAGCAGAAAGAAGAAAAAAAAAAAGATTAGCTCTGTTTTTTACTGTTACAGAGACGCTGTAAGCATAAAGGTAGACATCATAAGAGACTTAACGTTTTGCTGAGCTTTCCCAATATCCTGACCTGTGGTTGGAAGCCCCTCCTTCATTTTGAACCTAATGCCCTTATTAAAGAAGAGGAAAGCCAATGCCACAGGCAACCCTTCTGTGTTCCAAAAAGTGGCAGTTTCCAAATTAAATTCTGCATGGAGCACTGGGTGTTATAGGCAAACAATGAGTCATGGAACACTACATCAAAAACTAATGATGTAATATATGGTGACTAACAGAACATAATAAAAAATAAATAAATAAATGAGGTCCAAGAAATTAAAAAAAAAAAAAAAATCCTTCACCTTGCCATGTCCCATTTCCATAATCCTCCTGCTATTCCAGGGTCTCTTCCCTTGGTTTTCCAAGGTTTTGCTGGGATTCTACTTATTTCTAAGAATGAATCAGGAAGGCAGGAGTTAAAACCTTTTCTCTGTCTTGAAATTAGAACCACCACCAACAAATACACACTTAGAAAAACATTTTTCACTCTTGAATCTTTTTTTTTTTTACTCTCTACTTTCCAATTGAGAAAATAAAATCCTGGCTTTCTATTATGGCCATAATTTCAAATCTCTGTGAATTCACTCTGGGGCAATTATTTACAAATCACCATCCTAATAAAAGTAATATTACTCTCTCAATATTCAATAAATCAGCAACATAGAACACAGTCATTGCACAGAACTTGTGAGGCTGATGGAGTTGGACCTTATCTCTGGCTGGGTGGGATTATAGGTTTTTAGTTAATTGGGACTTTTTTTTTGCTCTTCCGTTTTTCTTTAAAAACATTCTACAATTGCCATGTATTGGTGAAATTAAACAGTTTAACAAGATAGGAATGTTGATGGTTTCATCTGTTATTTTAGAGATGGCATAAACAATTTTATATCTCGATTTTTCTCTTCAGAGGAAAAAAAAAGTCTGCTAAAAGGAAAAGTGTAACAAAGGACAGTCTATATTGAGAGCTGGCTAACCTAGTACTACCTGTGAGAGCTGCTCAGAAAAGAACTGATTGCAAAACTTGCAAATACTTGATTGCAAGTGGTATGACCATAAATCTCCATTCTGATTCAAAAGGAAAATCAGGCCAGAAAAGGCCCCCATTTCTTACTGCCGCATGATTTCTCTGTCTGTTGCACCACAAGGGGAGACAGGCAGCCTGTGCCCAGGAAGATAGGTGCTTTCCACTAAAAGGGAACGAAGTCCTGTGCAATCATCTTTGGCAAAATTGTGACACCTGCTGCACTGGGTTAAGGGCCTCACTGATTCAGATAATCCTAGGATGGACTAAAAAAAGTTCTGTAGTTCTGAAGCTTGATGGAAAATCAGGGATAAAGTGCCATTTGGTAACTCTGTTAAAGTAAAAACATATAAAGATGAGTAATGATAATTTAGCCATCATTAACCCTAGGACACAGTTATGATCTATTCCCCAAAACCCGAGTCAACATTCTCTTCAGTTCAGTTTGCTTTGCCTGGAGGAGATCCTCCGCCAGGTGCCATGTGTCAGCATAACTCACAGTGGGCTTCCTCCACAGGAGCTAATATCCCTATCTGAAGTTTGCAAACTCAGACTGTGATGGGAAGGCAAAGGTCAAATGTCACATGTGGAATAAGACTATTAACGATTGTTGCTGCCACATCTCTTTGGCATTATCTCCAGAACCCCAGACTCACACTCCTACAGCAAGTGAATCTTTCTCCACCCTGCCTCAGTCAGTACCTACCTCTCCTCTACCTGGTTCCCACAGTGGTCACTTGACTGGCTAACTAACCTGATAACATATGTCTGTGTGGTGGAGTTAGTCTCTCTCAACTCAAGCTATTAAAATATAAATGTGGGTGATGCCAAGAAACTATGGCTATATAATAGCCCTCAGCCCTGTGATAGTACAAAGTTATCAAAAGTCAACCAGAGATAGTAGAGCAGGAACCAAAGAAACCATGAAATAGTGGAAGGGGAAGGCAAAGATTCCACAAATAAGCACAACATAAAACATAAAATAAGAGAAAAATAAGATCTAAAGCAGGGAGGGGTTCTTTTTTTTTTAATTTTTTATTGTTATGTTACTCACCATACATTACATCATTAGTTTTTGATGTAGTGTTCCATGATTCATTGTTTGTGCATAACACCCAGTGCTCCATGCAGAATGTACCCTCTTTAATACCCATCACCAGGCTAACCCATCCCCCCACCCCCCTCCCCTCTAGAACCCTCAGTTTGTTTTTCAGAGTCCATCATCTCTCATGGTTCGTCTCCCCAGGAGGGGTTCTTTATTTGAGAGAAGAAGTGACAGAAGTGAATCAGAATTACCATGAGTAGTGCCCCTTAGAGTTAGGCAAGATGGCAGCCTTGAAGGGAATCCATAAGAGTGAAAGAAGAACAGAATCTCAGTGTATTTTAAGAAAAAATCGAGAGGTTAAAATATACACATTCAGGCAGGTAAGATCTGATGAGACCAAATTTCCTAGAGTCAGAGGGTAGATCATACCAGCATGGCCGTGTGTACCAAGTTTCAGCCTCAGAAGTTTTATCTCTGGTCTTCCTACACATTCCCTTGTTCCCTCCACCTGCAGTTTCCCCAGCATGCAGGTGGTGCCACACTTCCATATCTTTGTGCAGGTAGCACTCCCCATCTAGACTGAATTTTCTCCACTGAGATCTTAGATTTCTTTCAATTTAGTCCTTAAGTTTTCTCCTATAGTAAGACCATCCTTATCTCTTTCACCCATACCAAACTAATATGCCATTCTTTGGGTGCCTGTGGTACACACTTTGACTACAGCATCTACTGCACATGTCTGTCTGTCACAAAATCATGAACTATCTGATCATCTAATTCATCTCTATGTGCCATGGGCCCGGTACAATGGACTATCAAATGACAGGCATTTGACAATTTATTGAAACCTACAGGGTTCTGGCACTATTCTAGACTCTGGAGAGGCAGTGTGAATAAGACAAAGTTCTTGCCTTATGGGGCAATAAACACATCCATAAAATAGTATCAAGTAGTGATAAACAGCAAAATAAAGCCAGGTAAGGAGATTGACAGTGATGGGGGAGGGGTGGTTAATGGGAAGGAAGAAAGCTTTTGGATAGGATGATCAGAAAAGGTCTCTCTTAGAAGATGATATTTGAGCAGTCACACAAGAAATAGGAGAGACAAATTTAAAAAAAATATGGAGAAAAGTGTTAATCACAGGATTTCTTTTTAGGGAGATTTGATCTATTTGTTGAGAAGAAATGTCTTGGTAGGCCAGTTTGAAGTAGCAGATGGGGCCTCCAAAGGACTGACTCAGATAGAAAGGAACTGATTTGCTTCTGAAGCATAGGGGGAAGAAGGGAGACAAGGGGAAAGGAAGGAAGCCCAGCAGCAGGGACTATGACCTTCTGGGTGCCCTCCACTGCCAGCTTCCACTGAAGTCTTGGAACCCATGAAATACTTGGTAGGCACATGGAGACTCTCAAACAGCCCGTGTGGTTTAAGAGCCCCAGAGTCAGGCAGGCCCTGCCTGAGACTCAATGGTAGCTGGTGGGCAGCAGGTTAGAGAAGGTGGGCAGGTATAACACTGACAACCCAGAAGCAGGTCTATAGACTAAACGGAAGACCAGAAAAGAGCAGTGGAAGCTAGGAGGAGGGTCCGTGGAAAGTCACTACTGCCTAGCAGCTTCTACAAGGATAATTCCTAAATCTGAACCAAATCACTTTGTCTGCTTAACAGTTTGTGAGAGTATGTACCTTTGAGTTAGTCATAATTAGTTATAATTCAACTGTTCAGTTTGTGCCAGGGGCTTCTTTTCATGGTGTACAATTCAACTTTGATGACAAATGATAAGCCACATCCACTGTGCACCTCCAAGGCACTTTACATATATCACCTCTAATCCACATAAGATTCCTGCAAGGTTCTAACAAAAATGGGGTCCTGAGAAGTTAAGCAAATTCCTCAAGATAACACAAAACTAAAATTCAGAACTTTCTGATTCCAAAACCATAATCCTTCTTCAACACTGAGCCACTTTCCAAAGCAAGCCTTCTGCTTCAGAACTAAAGGAAGAGACAAGGGCCAAAATTCCCCCGATGAACCTGAAAGTCACTACAATCAGGGTTTGGGGGAGAGAGGCAATGTCTGGAGAGAAATTAAGGTGGACAGAATCCCAGGCATGGTTTCCCATGATATATTGCTCTACCCATTTTCTACTCTAAGGATGACAATGACTACCACCACCACCCTGGTCCTATTTATATCTCTGACTTCCTCTCCTTCCATCCTCCTGTTCAATCACTATCTTCCAAATGATCCTCCACTGGTCTTTTTTCTGTCCTCCCAACATGTCAACTTATTTCCTTTGCTTTTGGTTCCTGCTGGGAACAATCTTCCCCCTGATCTTGACTTGCCTCTTTGCATTACCCAAGTGACTCAGAGCAGCTCCTCTGGGTGATCTTCCCCAGTGACCACTGCTTGAGTAGCACCAATCCCAAGTCATTCCCTACCATATCACCCTTTTATTTCCTGCTTATCTTTCATCAAAATCATCTATTTATTTCTCCCCCCCCCATGTATCCTCCCCCACCTCACCAAACACAAACTAGAACATGTGCTTCAGAAATCTACTAAAATGTATCACTTCCCAATCTTTCCCAAGCAGCTGGCATAACGACTGGACCAGGATAAATACCGAACCACTACTGGACTCTTACACCTCCTGAGAAGTTGGATAAATATGTCAAATTTGCAATAAACTCATCTGGTAAAGAAAATTTCTCCAAAAATTCAAGTTTCTGTTAAATTTAGATTTTAAAAGATAATAGAATACCCAGTGCCCAGACATTAGTTTCTAATACTATTCTCCAATTTAAAAAGCCAAAATTCCTTGGAGAAATGGTAGACTCTATAGCTGGGCAGAAAATATACAAGATGAGCATGAACATCTTCTGGACACAGGAAAGTAAGAAAGTGCTCAACACACACACACACACACAAGAGGGGCTTATCAAAGGGACACAAGAGCCAACTGCAAAAATGACCAAAGCTGGAATAATTGGAGCAAAATAAGGAAGTGTTGGATTAAAACTCGAGATATAAAATAAATATTCATGATTCCATACTGACATAAATAAGTGATTAAATAAATAAATAAACAAACAGGGGAGAAGAGACAAATCTTCCACGCAGACGAATTCCAAATTAATATATGTAGCTACTTTGCCCTCAAGGAGAGGAAATATAACTCGCCACTTAAGTGTGGGTTACACATAGTGACTTCTGTCCAAACAAGATCATATGGAAAAGGGGGATAAAGAGTAAACTTCATAGTGGAGAACCCAACAAATACTGTCTCAGCCTGGTGATCAAGTTTAACATCAACAGTGATAACTCATGTTAATAGAATGTACACTTGATGTAATGTGATGAAAATGACATTCAACCTCAGTGGTCTTCTTTCTAAAAACCCACAGCCCTAGTCCATTCATGAGAAAATCAGCAGACATCATCATCCCCAAGTTTGGGACATTCCACAAAATATCTGAGTAGTACTCCTCAGAAACAAACTCTGAGAAGCTGTTATAGCCAAGAGGAGCCTAAGGAGACATAACTTACTAAATATAATGTGGTATCCTGGATGGGATCCTAGAGCTTAAAAAGGCATTAGGTAAAAACTAAGAAAATCTGAATAAAGTGTGGGCTTTAGTTAATAGCAGTATTTATCAATATTGGTTCATTAGTTGGGACAAATGTATCATACTAAGATATTAATAATAAAGAAAATTTGGTGTTGGGTATGTAAAAATTCTTTGTACTATCTTTAAAATCTTTCTGTATATCTAAAAATGTTCTAAAATAAAGTTTGTTTTTTAAAAATGCATTAGGAATTTTTATAACTTGACTTATTAATGCCAGGATAATTATTCCTGTACTAATTTATAGGCTTAGTTAGTATAGCTCTGACCAAAATCCCACTGGGATTGTTCTGGGGAGGGATGGGTTTAGGGAGATGACAAAAATAACCACATTCATCTGGACTAATATTTAGTGGAGAATGGAAGATTTAGAAGAAAGTTAACCAGGGAATATTTGCCCTGTGTCATAATAAAATGTATCATAAAGAATAAAAAATTAAAATAGTATGGCTCAAATACAAAAAAAAAGACTAAACTACACAAGTTGGATAGTACTGAAAAACATACTGAAGCAAGTGAAAGAAAATGTTTGTGTATTTAATATGATAAAGAAAGCATCATAAATCACTGAGAAAGAGATGAATTAGTTAATTGGTAATTTGTGGGAAAATTCAAAATATTCTTTACCTCACATACTAAATATTTATGAAATTCAAAGGAAAAAAGTAAAACTCTAAAATACAAAGACTTCCAGTTTCAGCTCTAAAACATAAGGAACCCAGAAGTCATCACTCCCAACCTTACAATAAGAAGTGTTGGATGACGTTTCTTGGGCCTGTCAAAGAACTGAGGTTGCAGGGCAAACTGCCAACCCCAAATCTGGAAAGACAGGTGAATTCAGTGCATCACATCCAAGATATGCTTATCTGAAGCAGAAGCTGTGAGAGTCATAAACTGGTAAGAATGCTTACGTGGTAGTTCTCCAAAGCTGCTGGAAGCTGAATGTGGACTAATGTGGCGATGAGAAATTCCTAAAGACTGCAGTATTGAGGGGACCTCACAATTTCACGGTTTTTACCTACCTCCAAGAACTACAAAGATATCCTCATGGTTCTAGCAGAGAGAGAAGAGGAACTGTATTATAGACTGGGTGGCTTAAACAACAGAAATTTATTTTCTCACAGTTCTGGAGGCTGGAATTCCAAGATCAGATGTTAGCATGGTCAGGTTCTAATAAGGCCCTCTTCCTGGCTTGTAGATGACTGCCATCTTGCTGTGTTTTTACATGGCCTTTCCTTGGTATGTACACATAGAAAGAGAGACAGACAGAGAAACAGAGCAGGAACAAGCTCTTTGGTGTCTCTTCCTGGAAGGGCACTAATCCTATCCAAGCAGAGCCCCAGCCTCATAACTTTATCTAAACTTAATCATGTTCCCAAGGCCCCATCTCCAAATAACACGACATTGGGGTGTAGGGCTTCAACCCATGAATTTTTTATTTTAATTCCACTGTAGTTTGTTTTGGTTTTTATTTTTTTATTTGCATTTATTCTGTGCAGAATTTACTCCCAGGCCATAAGTTTTTGTTTCTTCAGATTCTTCTGGGATATCTTTTTCTTCTGTGCAACCTCCTCTACTGGTTTAGGGACAATCTGCTCTTTTTCGGTAAGGATCATTTCGATGTGGCAGGGAGAGCTCATGTATGGGTTAATCCACCCATGAGCCCTGTAAGTTCTATGCCACACCTTGGGGGCTTTGTTCACCTGGCTGTGCTCCATGACCAGAGAACTGACATCTAAACCCTTAAGTACAGCATTACTTTCTGCATTGTTAAGCACGTGCAGTAAAAATTCAGCACTATTCTTGGGCCACCAGCCCTGTATACAGCCCTACTGTTTGGCCCGGGCACACCTACCAACTCCACCATGGTAGCAACGGACTGGCACACCCTGCTTCTGCAAAGTGATGTCCCTCAGATACTTGGTGGCACTTCAGATCTGCAGACCCTTGATGGCCTGGGCAGTTTCACGTGTGTTCTTAAAGTGAACATGAAGATTTGAACCTCTTGATTTGCATGATTTCATAGGGTTTTCTGGGTCAAGTGAATAGCAAACCATTTTCAGGGGTCACCTCAGGCCGCTGAGGGGAAGAATAATTCCACTGTAGTTAACATACAGTGTTAACAATGCTAAGCAAAGTAAGCCAGTCAGAGAAAGACAAATACCATGTGATTTCACTCATATTTGGAATTTAAGAAACAAATGAACAAAGGAAAAAAAACAAGACAAACCAAAAAGTATTAATTTTGAGAGACACAAACATTCAGACCATATCAGTAACCATTGAGAAATAAGCCCAAAGCATTCTCAATAACAAAGGTGTATTCTCCAAGGGAAAAGACTTTATCAGAGCCTTACTCCACCTGAGGAAAGGACATTTCTCCCTCTCCAACATCGTTTAGCCTTCTTGTCTCAGCTAATAAAGTTTTTAAGAAAAAAAAGAAAGAAAGAAAAAGCTAAGACATACGTGTGAAGGTCACAGAATACTTCCCTTTCCCCATAAACTTCAAGTTAGTACCAAACTTTATCAGCATAGTAACAGCAGATTATGGCTGAAAAAGCTGCCAAATACAGACTGTATGAGGCCTTTTTAGAGAATCCTAAAGACAAAAGGAGAGACAACAAGGACCGTTGAGGAATTTTAAGCCACTGGCTCCTACAACTATAGCAAGCACTCAACACAGTCCAACTCCCAGCCAGATTAACATGACTAAAGGCTTACCACCCAATGCACTATGTTCAGTTTTCAATAAAAATTACAAGGCTGCTAAAAGGCAAGGAAAAAAGAGTCTGAAAAATGAAGTAATCATCAGAACCAAACTGAGATATAACACAGATGTTGCAATATTCAGAAAGGGAATTTAAAAATAACTATGATTAATATGCTAAGGGCACTAATGGGAAAACTAGACGATATACAAGGACAAATAGGTAATATCAGTGGAGAGATGGAAACTAAGAAAGAATCAAAAGGAAATGAGAAAAATCAAACACACTATAACAGAAATGAAGAATGCCATTGATGGGCTCATAAGGAGACTAGCCACAGCTGAGGAAGAAATCAGAGAGCTTCAAAATAGGTCAATAGCCATTTCCCAAATAGAAATGCAGAGATGGAAAGAGAATGGGATGAAGAAGATGAGAAGAACAGAGGAGAAGAAAGAAGAGGAAACCATACAAGAGCTGTGGAAAATTTTCAAAGGTATAATACATGTTTAACTGGAAATCAGAAAGGGAAGAAAGAGAGGATAAAGAAATATTTGAAATATTAATGACTGAGAATTTTCCAAAATTAATCACAGACACCAAAACATTTATCTAGGAAGCGTAGAAAACACTGACCAGGATAAATACCATAAAGTCTATATCGAGGCTATCATGTTCAAACTACCAAAAACCAAAGTTAAACAGAAAATCTTGAAAGAAACCAAGGGGGAAAAGGAATCATCTTACCTATAGAAAAACAAGAGTAAGAGTTACAGTGGACTTCTTATCAGAAACCATGCAAGAAGAGAGTGGAGTAAAATGTTTAAAGTGTTAGGGGAGAAAAAAAAAAAACCCCTACCAACTTAGAATTCTATACCCATTGTGACTGTGAAGGAAAAGAAAAATTGGAAACAAAAGGAAGGAAAAGAAGATACCTACCACGGAAGGAAGAGAGAAAGAAATAAAGAAGAATGTGTTGTTGGGGCTCTTGGGTGGCTCAGTCAGTTAAGTGTCTGCCTTTGGCTCTGGTCATGATCTCAGGTTCCCGGGATCAAGTCCCATGTTGGGCTCTCTGCTCAGCCGGGAGTCTGCTTTTCACTCTCCCTCTGTGCTCTCCCCCTCTCTCAAATAAATAAAATCTTGGAGAAAAAAAAAAGAATTCTATATCCAACAAAATTTTCCTTCAAAGTGAAGAAAAAATAGAGACTTTCTCAAAAAGAAATGGAGGGAACTCATTCTCAGCAGACCTGTCCTGCAAAAAAATGTCAAAAGAAGTTCTTCAAAAAGAAGTTCTTCAAGAAGAAGGTCAGAAACATGTATACATATTTAAAAATTAAAAGAAAATCTACATGGAGATTTATCTAATATCTGGTTGAGACGTACTGCTGGCACAATCACAAAGGAAGAAAATCACTAAAGAAAAGTTGTATAAATTTGACTAAACAAAAGGTTCAATATGCCAGAACATGAGATAAAATTAAAAGCTATATATGCCATAAATCAAGGAAAAATATTTACCACAAAGCTAAGAAAATATTAATGCCCTAATATATAAAGAGCAAAAACTAATTGAAAGAAAAATTTCTAATATTTCAATAGAAAAACAGGGGCAAAAGGATAAGAATAAATCAGCCACAAAAGCATAACAACTAAGAAATAATCAAAGCTTGGTAATAATCAAAGAATATAAATAAAATGCAATATACTTTCATTATTAAATTAGCCTAAAAATGTTTAAATACGCATGAGGAAAAGAGCAATGTAATAGATACTGTCCACTTTGTTCAACAACAGTTGGCAAATGGTGTAAAATCACTCATGTCTACACCCTTCCTTGACCTAGGAATCTCATTTCTAACAATCTACTTGAAGGAAATAGCATATTTTAAAATGCATACACTCAGATGTCCATCAACAGATGAGTGGATAAAGAAGATGTGGTATATATATATAATGGAATATTACTCAGCCATCAAAAAAATGAAATCTTAACATTTGCAGTGATGTGGATGGAACTAGAGGGTATTATGCTAAGTGGAAATAAGTCAATCAGAGAAAGACAATTATCATAGGATTTGACTCATATGTGGAATTTATGAAACAAAACAGAGGAGGGGGAAGGGAGGGAAAAATAAAATAAGATGAAATCAGAGAGGGAGACAAACCATAAGAGACTCTTAACTATAGGAAACAAACAGGGTTGCTGGAGGGGAGGTGGGTGGGAGGATGGGATAACTGGGTGATGAGCATTAAGGAGCGTGTGTGATGTAATGAGCACTGGGTGTTATATGCAACTGAGGAATCACTGAACTCTATCTCTGAAACTAATAATACACTACATGTTGATTGAATGTAAATAAAATTAAATTAAAAAAAGCATATAAAATATTTCTATAAAGATGTTCATATTTATAATAAGCTCCCCAAACAGATATGAGATATGGTTATATGGTTAAATAAGGTACAATACAGCCATATTTTAGAATATGTGGCTATTGAAAAATCACCAAATGCTTAACATGGAAAAAAAAGTTCATTAAATAAAGTCTGGTGATCAGAGAGTGAACAGAACTGTGTACAGAAAACATTTAAATTTATGTAATTTTGAACACATTATGCAGGTACATACAAAATGTAAAAGAAATATTCCAAAATGTTAACAGCCATTACTCAAGTTGAATCGGTTACAGATGCTTTTAACAGAGTAGTTTTTAAATTACGAACTGAACGAATGCTTATACTAATATAATATACATTACATTAATGAATGCACATATATGCAAGCATTCATTAGACTCATAATTTTTAAAACACCGAAATTACCAAAGGAAATTTCTTCACTATTGAAACTCTGAGAGCAGGCAGGAAATAAGTAATAAAGTCCTTCAGATTTCATAGTTTCAACAATATGCTGTTATAATCTCTATTCTAGCACCATTTAATTTTTCATAAGATAGGAGTAGGTTCTACTATTAGTTACAGGAACAGACATGGAACCTTATCTCCTGACTCCCAATACAAGGGTCGTTTCACTCCCCTCTGCTGACAGGTATAAAATTTGATCTTCCTGAGAGGTGATATCAGCAAGACAGCAGAATAAGAAGCCCCAGATATTGTTCCCCCTCAGAGACACTGATTTATCAATGGTCCAAAAAGCCTTTATGAGAACCTCAGAAACCAGTTAAGAAGTCACCATATCCCAGGCAAGCACAAAGTCAAGAACAATCTCACTGAAACTGGTAAGACAGAGCCATTGCATTTCACCCTTGATAGGTGTTCCCTGGCATAGCTTAGTGTCATCAGGAAAAAACACCCAACTTGCAGCTTCTCCCTTAGGAAGGAAAGAGAAGAGTGAAATGTATCTCCCACATTCTGACTTTTCAGGGGGCTTCCTGACAGAGGGCCTGATTCAAAGCACTGGTGGGGGACTGGCATAATTAAGATGCCTGAGGGCCACTGAGAAAGATGGAGAGGTTGGTAGCTTGCTGCTGCACCAAAGAACTTATAGTACTGCAGAGATACCAGACAGAGCAAGTGATAATGAGCTCTGGAAAAAGAAATCAGCAAACCTCTCTGATTGGGAAATTATACACACAAGCCCAGAGAGGATGATTCCCAGAAAAGGCTGGAGAAGTCTCCAGATTCTCTCACCGGGCTGACCAGTGGTCTTCCTGTATATGAAGCCAGTCCATAAAGACTAAGAGGGGTGGCTGTTTTTTTAAGTGGCCAAATTTCAGCAAAAATAACAAGGCATAAAAAGAAAAAGGGAAATATGGCCCTATCAAAGAACAAAATAAATCTCCAGAACTGAACTTAAAAAAATGGAAATCTATTAATTACCTGAAAAAGAATTCAAAATTATCTCACTGAAGAAGTTCAATAAGCTAAAGGAACAGAGATAGCCAAAGAAAATCAGAAAATTGATGAGTGAACATAACGAGGGTATCAACAAAGAGACAAAAACTATAAAAAAAGAACCAAATTCTGGAGCTGAAGAATAAAACTGAATTGAAAAATTCACTAGAAAAGTTCAACAACAGACTTGATAAAGCATTAAAAAATCAGTGAAGTTGAAGATAGATCATTTGTAATTATCCAATCAGGCCAGTGAAAAGAACAAAATGAAGAAAAGTGAGATAGCTTAAGAGACTTATGGGACAATATCAGATGAACCAAGATACAACATTATGGGAGTCACATGATTTTCACTTAAGGATTTCACTTAAGGATTCTACCAAAAGTTTAAAGAATTTATGCCAATCCTTCCCAGAGTCCTCCAAAAACTTGAAGAGGGAACACTTCCAAACTCATTTTATGAGGCCCACTACCCTGATACCAAAACCAGATAAGGACACTTCAAGAAAAAAATAACTATAGACCAATATCTCTGATGAATATTGATGAAAAATCCTCAACAAAATACTGGCAAATAGAATTCAACAGCATGTTGAAAGGATTATACACCATGACAGTGGGAATATTCCTGGAATGCAAGGATGGTTCAACATTTGAAAATCAGTCAATGTGTTACACCACATTAACGGAATAAAGGATAAAAACCACATGATCATCTCAGTTAATGCAGAGAAAGCTTTTGACAAAATTCAACACACTTTCATGGTAAACACACATAACAAACTAATCATAGAAAGAAATCACCTAAACATAATAAAGGTCATATATTAAAAGCTCACAGCAAACATTATATTCAGTGGTGAAAAAGTAAAAGCTTTTCCTCTAAGTACAAGTCAAGGATGCCCACTCTCACAACTTCTATTTAACACATTACTGGAAGTCTTAGCCAGAGCAATTAGGCAAGAAAAAGAAATGACACCAAATTGTAAGGAAGAAGTAAAATGATCTCTCTTTACAGATGTCATGATACAGAAAACTATAAATTCCATGGGAAAAAAACCTGTTCCAATTAACAAATTAAGCAAAGTTGCAGAATACAAAAATCAACATGCAAAAATTAGTTGTGTTTCTCTATACTAACAATCTGAAAATGAAATTAAAAAAACAATCCCATTTACAATAGCATAGAAAACAATAAAATACTTAAGAATAAACTTAACAAAGAAGGCAGAAAACTTACACATTGAAATCTATGAAACATTGCTGAAACAAATTAAAGACAATGCAAATAAGAAGACATCTCATGTTCATGGATTGGAAGACTTAATATTACTGAAATGTCTATACTAGCCAAATCTGTAGATTCACAGGGATCCCTATCCCAATGGCAATTTTTGCAGATGTAAAAAAAATCTTAAAATTCAGATGGAATTACAAAGGACCTGAAATAGCCAAAAAAATCTTAAGAAACACAAAGCTGGAGGCCTAATACATCCTGATTTCAAAGCATATTACAAAGCTACAACAATCAAAACAATATGATACTGCATAAAGACAGACCTATAGACCAATATAACAGAATTGAGAAGCCAGAAACAAACCCTCAGGTACATAGTCAAATGATTTTAAACAAGGGTTCCATGACTACACAAAGGGGAAAGAATAGTCTCTTCAACACATGGTACTGGGAAAAACTGTATATCCCTATACAAAAGAATGAAGTTGGACCCTTATCTTATACCATATACAATAATTAACTTATAGTGGATTAAAGATCTAAATGTAAAGCCTGAAACGATAAAAATCCAAGAAGAAAATATAGGGGAAAGCCTCATGACATTGGATTTGGCAATGCTTTCTTGGATATAACACCAAATTTATATCAAACTGAAAAACTGTGCAGCAAAGAAAACAATCAACAGAGTCAAAAGGCAACCTACCAAATGGGAGAAAATATTAGCAAACTATGTATCTGATAAGAGGTTAATATCCACAATACATAAAGAATTCCTAAAACTTAACAATAAAGAAACAAATAAACTTAAATAAAAATGGGCAAGGAACTTGAACAGACATTTCTCCAAAGAAAATATACAAAATGGCCAACAAACATGAAAAGATCCTCAGCATCACTAATAACAGGGAAATGCAAATCAAATCACAATAGTACCTCATGCCCAGTAGGATGGCAGCTATCAGAGAGTGAGAGAGAGAGGAAGGAAGAGAGAGAGAAAAAGAGAGAGGGAGACAGAGGAAGGGAAGAAGAAGCACTGGCGAAAATGTGGAGAAAAGTGAACTCTTGCCCACTGTTAGTGGGAATGTAAAATGGTACAGCTGCTTTGGAAAACAGTATGGAGGTTCCTCAAAAACTTAGAAATAGAATTACCATATGATCTAGCAATCATACTTCCATATATTTTGGAAATATATCCAAAAGATCTTGAAGATAATCTACACACCCATGTTCATTACAAATCATTCACAATAGATGAGAGGTAAAAGAAAAAAAAAGAGTATATCAGTGGATAAATGGATAAATAAAATGTGATCTACATAAACAATGGAATAGTATTCAGCCTTAAGAAGATAAAACTGTCATATGCTACAATATGGATGAGTCTTGAGGACATTATGCTACGTGAAATATGCCAATCACAATAAGATGAATAATTCTGCTTATATTAGGTATGAAAAGTAGTCAAACTCTTAAAAACAAAACAGAATGGGAGTTGTCAGGGGCTTGGGGGAGGGGAATAGGGTTCAATGAGTATAGAGTTTTAATTTTTTGAAATGAAAAAGTTCTAGAGATCTGTAGCATAAGAATGTGCATATAGTTAACACTATTGTACAGTATACTTTAAAATCATTAAGATGGTAAATTTTATGTTTTTTACCATAATTTTTTAAATGTATGAAAAATACCTAATCTTAATATTAATCAAAGACATGCCAATTAAAATGCTGAAAAATGCTATTTATTTTGCCTTTCCATTTAACAAAGAAGAAAAATAACCACTGATAGCAACAGGTAGTGAATTGATCTTTGGGAAAGTAATTTGGCAATACATAGAAAAAGCCTTAATAATAGCTTTACCATCCTCTTATAATTTGTCATTCCTTCATCAATGTATACTTAGCATTTATGATGTTCCATTTAGACGACACAGCTCTGAAAAAGAGAGGTGTGGTCTCTATATGAAACTTAGAGTGTTGTGGCAGAAATTAAATGCTACAAAATATATAGAGGGGAACTTAATCTAGTCTATAATTTATAAGAATTAGTGAGGTGTCCAAAAGAAGGAGCAGGGTGGGGGCATGGTGACCATAACCAAAATGGTCATTTCAGCATTACTAATAAAGTATTAATTGGAAACATAAACAGAAGAGCTAACTCTGTAAACTACAGCATAGACATTCATTGGGAAATTATCCCAATTGTTTAAAAAAATATTTTCAGTTGGTCATCTGGGGTAATCATTAGAACTCTTCCCAAATATTCCAATTTTCTTCCTTCTGGACACATAGTAGGACTGCACTTGCCCACCTTCTTTGAAGTTAGCTTGGCCATGTGACTTGCTTTGATCAAAGAAATGTAAGCAAATGATGTTTCCCTTCTAGGAAGACTTTAAAAGCCAGTGCCGTGTGGCCATATTTTTTTCTGCTTTGATGACTGTGAATGTTTGTGTCTAAATGAAGTCTCCATCAGTGTCAGCATGGATCCCTGAATTAGAGTGAGCAGTTTCTCTGTCAATTTACATTAGACATGTAACATGAGCAAAAAAACAACCTTTATTGTGTGAAGTCACTAAAATTTGAGGAGTTATATTACCACAGTATTTAGACTGATATAGTGTCTACTCCATGGAAAAAAATTCTAATTACATTAAATAATATAAAAGAATACAATAAAAATTGTATACTCTATAAGTGTACCTCTACTTTTATAGACATCCTATTCCTAGAAAAAGAATAAAAGTACACACACCCAAATACTGATAATGATTGTCTTTTGAGGACTATGTGGGGAATTTTTCCTACCTCTTTATCGCATGCATTCATAGATTACCTTTAATGGGTAGAATAACAATTCTTATCAAGCATAGAGGTCACAATAAAAAAGTTCAGAAGGGAACTCTATCATTTAATATTTGCAGATGAAAAGTTTTCCAGAAAGAAGGGATTATCCTTTCATATAAACATGCTCCCCTCAAAAATGGGAGCTACTTGGCCAATGTTTTAATCTATTTATATATTTATGATTATCCACAAGCTTGCAACCTAACATAGTGTGTCTTATATCTTGTATTAACTAAGCTCAAACACTAGAAAGTTTTTGTTGCTAAAGTTCTAATTTCTTCTCCTTTCCAGATTCCCAGTTCAATATCTAGTTCTATTCAGGCCTCTGAATCTGTATCAGGTACAAATCAATCCAATTAAATATTGCTTTACTTAAAGAACATCATTGATCTGTTTTACTGAGAAATAAGCTAAGTCACTGGGCAGGAAAAAATTACTTTACTTTTAGCTGTAGATCATATTCCCCAGGGAACTTGATTTCTACTGCAATCTCCCCACCCCTTTTACCATGATGATAATGATATTGCTAACACAAGATATTTCCAATTAACTTAGAACGACTTAAAGTATTTATGGTCCACTTATCTTACACAATGATACATAGTAGTTAGCACTATGGTTGAAAGGCCCCTTCAGAGGCAGCAAAAAGCCTACATTTTTATGGAAAGGAAAGGGAAAGGGAAAGGGAAAGGGAAAGGGAAGGGAAGGGAAGGGAAGGAAAGGAAAGGAAAGGAAAGGAAAGGAAAGGAAAGGAAAGGAAAGGAAAGGAAAGGAAAAAAGAAAGAAAGAAAGAAAGAAAGAAAGAAAGAAAGAAAGAAAGAAAGAAAGAAAGAAAGGAAAAGAAATCAGCTACAATTATGAAATATTTTCTAGTAGTCAAAAATTTGATAATTTTTTCCTAACTATAAGAAACACTGATTATGAAAACATATGACATAAAGTATAAACCCAGACCATAGTCAACCACATCCATGATATGATCAACAATGCTATCAAGTGATATCTGCTTTCCTTTGGTATTTGCATGACATATCTTGTCACCTTTTTATTTTTTAAACTTTTATTTCCTTATCTTCTGAATATGTCCCCTGAAAGTTTTTAAAATCCATCTGATAGTCTTTGTTTTTTTCATTTCAACATTTAGTCCATTTATATATAATGTAATGACTGAAATATCTGGGTGCTGGATGCAGACTATGCCAATGAAGAGCCTCTCTGTAAGGATACAACTTTAGAACCCAGAATAAGCCTTGGGAACTTTCACAGTAGTCCATATCATTGAGTATCAGGTGGTCTCAATACCTCTATGACCAAGAAGCCCAGGGCTTGAATCACATTCAGAGGATACACAGCTTGATGCATAAAAATACAGTGATGGTTCTAATTTCCTTACATGGCCAAGTGACAAGATAAATGTATGTCAACAATCATCAAGGCCACTGTTAGACAACTTCCAGCAAGACTTGCAGTCTTTGGCTGACAGGGATTATGCAGTTGCTGCTGCATTTGAAACCAGAGGCCTCTGTAACAGAGACCCAGCTAGCAGTCACTGCAAGGGGGATCATGAGACACTGGATCCTGCTATAGGTGGCACTGTGACTTACAATCAATGTCCACATCCAGTACACTATCCATCCACTGTCGACTATTCCCAATGATAGGAGATTATTAATAAAATATAATCCTGCCTAACTTATCATTGGAACCCAAATAATAAGAGCCCATATTATGCCAGAAACCAGCTAATGGGTCACAGGGATTCTGTGTTTCATGATGCCAACCATTTAGGTCATATTTCAATTACAACTGGACCTACAGATGAGGAACTGTCAGAAAGACTTCAAGAAGACTCCACAGTTTTTTGATTCACTAGACAACCAAAAGTAACAAAGAAAAGAGTCAACCCATGCTGATTTTTCAACTCTATCTTCTGAGAATTTCACCAGAGCCACAAAACCAAACAAGCACTAAGCCTTCTCTAGATACTTCAGCTACCTGCATTGAATCCCCTAAGACATCTGGACCCATTACAGACACATTACAATGGAGCACAGACACAACCTCAGAATGGGATCTCTCTGTGCTAATTAAAACAATAACAACAATACTACTATCGTCTATACTAAGTCACTAGCCACAGCATTTAATATGTTTAAATAAATTCTCCTTTCAGAAATAACAATAAGCGGTATTAGCTAAGAAAGGAGAATGATACAGGCCTACCCTCTGAGCATCTACTAGTTCCTTGCTTGTCTTTTTATTTCCTGCCATTCAATGTAATTGGTACTCAGGAATTCTGCAAACAACTGCCAATCTGGGGAGGGAGTGTCCACAGACAAGGCTGCAATGCAAATATGAAAAAGCAAAACACATACCCAAGTGTCCAAGGTAGTTTGGAGGTGTGGCTGAAGGGATAGGTTCAGCAGTTGTGACTGATGAAAAGGAGAACAATTTCCAGCCAAATCTGAGTTAATGCTTTTGTAAGAGCAAAACCGCCAGGAATCAGAGAATAACCTACCAACCCACACAAAGCTGTGAGACCGGCCTTGTCATTGCATGGTGTAAATCCAATGTCAACGTCAGCAAGAGCCAGCAGCACAAACATGCAGTCACCCAGGGCAGCATCAATCCCCGGAACTAGAACAAGCACATATGGGATTCATATCCTAAAGCAGTTTCAATCATGTTTCATGAATTAACTAACAAAGACATGCCCAGCAGAAGATGGTCAAGTAAACCTGCCGAAGAAGCAACTAACTGTGTATAAAAAATAAAAATGGACCATATTTCAGTCTTTGATTGGCCTCTATCTCCTTCTGTCAGAACAGTGAGCAGGATAAATCATGAAGGCAAAATACAGACATTGAGCTTCATGTGATGACTAAGGAAAACAATGGGCTAATATATTTAGGAGGAGACCAACCCCAACTCTTGGGCAGCTTTCATAGTATCTTGGAACCCTATGTAACCCCAGTGCCTGAGATAATACGGCAGCTTTCTAATGAAGTAAACAACCTCTCAGACCCACAATTTTTAACATCACTGATTGCCTGTCACTGGGCGACATTTGTGGTAGTAAAAGCACCTTGTTTATGGGACTCCCAGTTGGGGAGGGTAGGCAGATTCAGCAGCATGCTGTGGAGGGCACACAGACTCACATGATCAGTGGCAAAATAGACACTGTTAGAGACCGAAAGGATCCTTGAACCCGACTTCAAAATGTATTTGCATGTACGCTTGTGTACACACGTATACATACACAAGCATGTGCACATCATTTTTAAAGCAGAGAACATGGTCCATTCCTGGGTCATTTTCTGCCTTCCCAGTACACCTAATCCAAACCCCACCCCCCACCCCCACCCCAGCCCTGAAGAATCAGCTACCACCCATTTCCTCTCCAGCCTCGTCTTCTACTCCTTCCCCACATGCACAGGCATCCTCTCCTACCTCGATGCCTCTTCCCACTTTCTGGAAGCTCTGGGTCTAGACCTGCACATGTCTGGACACTTCTGGGGTCATTCCAGTCTCTCTACAAATAATCTGCCACAAAAGAGGCTCTTCTGAGCTCCCATCTAAAACAGCTCCCTCCCGGTCATGCTCCAACCTCTTGCCTGTGCTGTTTTCTCTGCAGCCAGACACTACCTGATGTGGTACACTCGCTTGTTTTATCAAAGGACAACGAGAACACCTCTCAGGATCTGAAATCGAACCACAAGACCGAATTTATTGTTCACTATAATACAGATAAGCAATGTCGGCCAAAAGGTACCTCCAAGCAAAACGGGTGGCTGATCTCATAGACGGCTTTGGAGAGCGTGGAATTCTGTGATTGGCAGATGTTCAGAGGCAAATGTGGGCTAACATCAGGTGGGTGTTCAGGTGAGGCTACTGTGGATCGGCTGGCACTCAGAGGCAGGTTTTCTGGAGAGTATCCATCCCGGGTTGGCTGGCTTTCAGAAGTGAGGAGCTGACACTGGTTGGTTTTAAAACCAGCGTTTCCCAAGACAATTTGGTATTGACCTCATGAACAGATTTAAAATTGGTTCTGATTGCCACCTGTCACCATAGCTACAGAACAATCAGGCTTCTCCTCAGTCTGTGGGAAATCTTATTTTATTATTCTGTAAAGGTAAATACGCTCCATGTGATCAGGTTTGTCTGTTTTATTCATCTGATATCCCTAGTACCTACTACAGCACCTGGCACATTCACTGTTGAATGAATAAATTAATGTTTTTTTTGGCAGGATTACTGATAATAAGCACTTTTAAGGTTTGCCTCTTCATTTTCAGAGCATACTGTAGAAGTGAAGAGCATGGCTTTGTAATCATACAGTCCTGGCTTTGAACTTGGGACTGCCATTGGCCTAGCTTATTGCCTTCCTGAATCTCCATTTCATTATTTGAAAAAAGAGTGGGAGGAAAGAACACCAGTATCTACCTCCCAAAGTCTCTGAGGATTATGGAAATAACACCCAGTTTCTAGCATGTCAAGTGTTCAAAAATATGAATCATGTACATTACTACTTGGAAGGTCTCTGAAAGGTTCAAAGAAACCATTTCAGATCATAAAATCTAGGATGCTCGGGCCTGGCCCTATGGAAAGGGACAAAGCGAGGTCTGAAATAAAGACTCCAAAAGGTCTTCTTGACCCCAAATCCTCTCATACCCCCTCCAACCCCCGCAACCACAGCCCTCATTACCCCCTGGAGTTTCACCTCCCTTCATCCCCCCCTCACACAGGCCAACTCCTCCTGATGTTCCCAGCATTAGCATCTCCCAAGCCTGCAGATATATTAACTGAGTTAAATCATTTTTTCCCAAAAGAAACACTATTTAGCAAGTGCGCTATGCTGATCTACTTATTTGACTAACCCTGTCTAACTCACTGCAGCTTGTCATATAGCAGAAACCTGACAACAGCAAGACAAAGGATAAGTTTTAAAGGGACACTCAAGACACTGAACTGGACCTGCTGGGGCAGAGGACTCTACAGGCCTTGAGGTTCAAGGTAAAGTCCATCTATGCTGTTGCTTTGCCCAAGTCCAGTCCCAGCAAAAATGATAGTTTTCTAGGTCTTCATAAGATTTAACATTCTCTCTCTCTCTCTCTCTTTCTCAAACACACACACACACACACACATACACACAGCATTTCACTCAGTAGTATTGTCCCCAGCTCTTACCAATCAAAATCTCTAGTACCTTTAATTAGGTTTATGGTCACAAAGGAGCCTCAGGTTGAGTATTTATCCCTTTGTAACTGTCTGAAAACTGACAAGAGCAGAGTGTATCTGCTCACACTGATAGTGAACTATACTCCCTCTACAAGACATTGTTTCACATTATCTGAATTTTATTATAGCAGTATTGTCCCTGGATCTCATTAATACAGATATATTAAACCGTGCTCTGTGTGAAATGTAATAAAGACCACAGTAAGGCCTGTGGGGAGATGGCCCTGGGTTTGAATCTTCTCTCTCCCACTTACTAGTTGTGTCACTCTGGGAAAGCTGCCTAAGCCTACTGAGCTGATTTATGCCCATCTGATGAAACTGCTCTGAGAATTTCAACATATAAGTCATAGGCACAGAGCAGGTACTCATCAGGGAGCGGCTTAAAATATGCAGGGTTACCCAACACTTCAATCCACAGGCTGCCAAAGTTGAGTATAAGGCTATCAGGGACTTTGGAAAAGAGTTTCGGAGAAAGTACAGGATCAATAGGAGTATGAGTTATTTTGGAGAACAGGGGATAATCAGGAACAATGGAAACCCACTTGACTCAGTGCAGGCCTGGGGTAGAACTGGTTCCACATCCCAGAGTTGAGCCATAAATTAAAACCTTCTAAAGGATTCTTATGGGTCTCCTGTGAAATTGACCCGAGTAAAGAAAGCCAGGGCTAGCCACCTACCTGAATTCTGTATGCACATTCAACATCAGGAATAAGAAAGTATGGTGAATTGCTGGAGGGCATGTGTTCCAGTGAGGGTTCTGGGAAAGACCTAAGGGTTCTCTCAGGTTATCCACTGAAAGTCAAGACTTCATTCGCTCCTGCTCTCAGGAAGGCACCACCTAGTGGCTGCTACCAGAAACGACAGGGCAAAATTAGCCTCTGGATTTCTTCTAGCAATTCATTCATTATTTTTTATTTATTCATTCAGAAAATATTTACTGAGTCCTTATTATACACCAGACAAGTGCTAAGTGCTGTATGTACAAAGAAGAATAAGATTCAGTGGCGGCTTTCCGGACTTCAAGCTCTATTACAAAGCTGTAATCATCAAGACAGTATGGTACTGACATAAAAACAGACACATAGATAATGGAACAGAATAGAGAGCCCAGAAATGGACCCTCAACTCTATGGTCAACTAGTCTTCGACAAAGCAGGAAAGAATGTCCAATGGAAAAAAACAGTCTCTTCAACAAATGGTGTTGGGAAAATTGGACAGCCACATGCAGAAGAATGAAACTGGACCATTTCCTTACACCACACACAAAAATAAACTCAAAATGGATGAAAGACCTAAATGTGAGACAGGAATCCATCAAAATCCTAGAGGAGAACACAGTCAACAACTCTGTGACCTCGGCCGCAGCAACTTCTTATGAGACACTTCTCTAAAGGCAAGGGAAACAAAGGCAAAAATGAACTCTTGGGACTTCATCCAGATAAAAAGCTTCTGCACAGCAAAGGAAACAGTCAACAAAACAAAAAGGCAACACATGGAATGGGAGAAGATTTTTGCAAATGACACTGCAGACAAAGGGCTAGTATCCAAGATCTATAAAGAACTTTTCAAACTCAACACCCAAAAAGAAATAATCCAGTCAAGAAATGGACAGAAGACACGAACAGACATTTCTCCAAAGAAGACATATAAATGGCCAACAGACACATGAAAAAATGCTCAACATCACTAGGCATCAGGGAAATACAAATCAAAACCACAATTAGATACCCCCTCACACCAGTCAGAATTAACAAGTCAGGAAACAACAGATGTTGGCGGGGATGCAGAGAAAGGGGAACACTCTTATACTGTTGTGGGAATGCAAGCTGGTACAGCCACTCTGGAAAACAGTATGGAGGTTCCTCAAGAAGTTAAAAATAGAGCTACCCTATGACCCAGCAATTGCACTACGGGGTATTTACCCCAAAGATACAAATGTAGTGATCCGAAGGGGCACCTGCACCCCAATGTTTATAGCAGCAATGTCCACAATAGCCAAACTGTGGAAAGGGCCGAGATGTCCATCGAGAGGTGAATGGATAAAGAAGATGTGGTGTGTGTGTGTATATATACGTACATATATAATGGAATATTACTCAGCCATCAGAAAGAATGAATACTTACCACTTACTTCAACGTGGATGGAATTGAAGGGTATTATGCTGAGCAAAGTAAGTGAATCAGAGAAAGACAATTATATGGTTTCACTCATATGTGGAATATAAGAAACAACACAAAGGATCATAGGGGAAGGGAGAAAAACTGAATGGGAAGTCATCAGAGAGGGAGAAAAAACATGAGAGACTCTTAACTATAGGAAACAAACTGAGGGTTGCTGGAGGGGAGGTGGGTGGTGGGATGGGTAACTGGGTGATGGGCATTAAGGAGGGCACATGATGTGAAGAGCACTGGGTGTTACATGCAACTGATGAATTGCTGAACTCTATATCTGAAACTATTGATGTATTATATATGGCTAATTGAATTCAAATTAAAAAAAAAAGATTCAGTGGCAAGCTTTCAAAGAGCGCATGGTCGAGACAGCAGCTGAGTAATGCAGGTGCATGTAGCCAGAACAGCAGAGATCAAGATCCTGCTCTAACTTGGACCAAGCTCTGACCTCCCAACCTCCCTCACCTCAGGAGAATTACTTGCAAATAAATGGCACTCCTTTGCTTGAGTGCACCAAGTCCTTTCCACCTCATTCCTCCTGCCTCTATTATCCATCCTTACAGCTGTACCAGGAACAGGTCTCATTCCATGTTCAAAATGAAATTTCTTGCCCAATCTTCCCGTGAGGAAGGCTTGGATTTGGAGGGGAATGTTCATTTTCTTTTTTGTATGGTTTAACTGCTTCCCATGACTCAACCTGCCTGGGAATGTTTCCCTTTTCATCTCCACGATTCCCTTTCTCCCTGTCCTTCTGCTAAGAAACAGACAAGTGAAAGACAATGGATTAAGAAATAAAAGGAACATTCTGGTCCTGCCTTTCTCCCAGTTTCATCCCCTGACATTTTAAGCAGACATTTTCAGAACTCTTATTTCAGAATTTCCCGTGACACGTTCTAGTGAATATCTAGTTTTAATCCCTTGAGGATAAATTTGATTTAGGGAAATAGTCAAATTTCAAATGGAGTCCCTACTGATGACTCAGATAGGTGACTGAACGGGGTTCATGTCATCATGAGTCCAAAAATGAGTCATAGCTATTAAAGAAGGAAATTGACTTTCTTGGGTAGCTGGGAGGCAATTTAGAAAGGGAGCTCCTCCAAATGTATTTTGAGCTCTGAGAAGCTTCAGTGAAATAAGTATATATCTCCGGAGGCCCTTACTTAGAAAAGTTACACTCATTTTGCATGCATAAGTTTTCTCGGTATTTTAGGATCACATGTGAAAAAGTACTAAGGAAATCAGTGGGGATGGCAGGTTGGTGATCAGGACTGGGAGAGCTATAGGTGCTCGGGGGATGGCCTGGCATCTGAAGCTGGGACTGGCCTAGAACAGGCAGGACACCCCTTCTAACTGAGTGGAGGCTCAAGGTAGAGATGGATACAGGTTGAGAGGAGGTAAGTCTGAGCTGGGGCATGAAGAGAGAGTGAGTTTACACAGAGGGAATGAAAACATGCTCATCTTGTGAGCCCAGGTATATTTACCTATGTAACACATTTGTGTATGCCCAGCAAAGGTTGTCACTGGAGGGAAGTCAGATGCAAAACTGGAAGACGGGTGGAGTATGGCCCAGTCATGAAAGCCTTTGAATACTATTCCAAAACATTTGGACATTCCCCTGCAGATGCTGGGAAACATGAAAGAATTCTGAGCAAAGGAGGTAAGAGATCAAAGTGGGGTCTTGATCACACATAATGGCAAGGTAGAGGCAGCCCAGGCTCGAGATTGGGAAAGGCCTGTGGATTTAGTCAGATGGGAGTTCAAATCCTGGTTTTACCACTTACTGGATCAGTGAGCAACTGACTATGAGAAAGTCTGTTTCCTCCTCAGCAGAATGGGAATAATGCTAGCATCATCAAGTCCTTGTGAAGATCCCATGTCTGGCTCCGAGTCAGCACTCAAACGATGGCTTATGTGTTCCAGCACATTGGTGGTAGTAGATCGGAGGAAGACAGAGCCTATCCGCTGAGAGGGATCACTTAGGAGGCTGTTACCATAATTCTGAAATGCAATGGCAACATGTTCAACCAAGCAATAGTGTCCTTCCCACAAAGGCAGTGGAAATGAAGGGTTTGCGGCCACACATATTTCAAAAAAAGTCAAAGAGACTTGGTGATTTAGATAAGGAAAGAGGAGGGAAGGGTCAGTTTCAGGCCTAGAGCCTGGGCTCTGGGAGAAAGCAGTGCCACCAGCAGAGACAGGGAGGGGAGAGTGGGGTTCCACATGGGACAGGTTCCCTTGCTCCTTCCATCCCTTGGAGACTCTGCCCTTCCCAAATATCCCTCCATCACAGAAACTTTCCCCAACCAGCCCCTACACACATCGTCGCTCTCCACCCCTTCTTCAGAGCACATGGAACTACCTGACACAGTATATGTTTGCTTCCTGGTGGGTTTTACTGTCTGGCTGCCTGCTCAATAAAACATATGCTCCAAGGGGGACAGCCTCTGTTTTCTTTTGCTCCATATCCCTTGTGGCTAAAGCAGTGCCTAGCACACAGTAGATGCTCAGTATAGATTAGCTGTTGTTATTAACATGTTTTCAAGAGTGCGTGGCATATAAAACACACTCAAATTCAGTAAGATTAGCATTTATTGGTGAATATCTCAAAAAAATTATAAAAAGGGAAAGACAGATGGGAAGTACTATACCTGGGAGAAGTCACACTTACCCACCAGGAAGAGGAAGAAGAATTAATAGAGCCACTGGGGTTATAGATTAGAAAGGCTGGGCCTTTTTTAGGGTAGGGAAGAGAGGTGAGATGTGTCCCGGGGAGGCCACATCGCAGACCAGGTAGCTGGAGGCTTTTCCACATGCTACTGCTGAAAACAGAAAAGGGAGGCAAGGACAGGTTAACAGCTACGAAAGGGGAAGAAAGGGTATTTTCTGGCAACAGAAAAGCAAGGAGCTTGGGCTGAGCAAATTTCTAACTATACAAAATTGACCTGTGATGGCTTCTTTGGCCCAATCTTTCCTTTTTCTCTTGTCAAATCATTTGGAAATCCAGATTCTGGCAAAGTTCACAAGAGCTCACTTAGCTGGGAGACCAAACTTCAAGCAAATTAGCAGATTCATAATTGACTGCTCCAGATATATGGGATTGCAAGATCAGCTCCTCCAGGAAATATGCCTATCATGCACTGAGAAAATTTTTGGCAAAGTCATTAACACAACTTCACAGTGAAACAGGTCAATGCTGCTGGTGGAAGGGAAGTTCCACCACTTCTCAACCTCTCCTACATAACAGATCAGGGCTCAGAGAGGCCATGACGGCTCAAGCACCTCCTCTCAGGAAGCATCAGGTAACATGCAATATTCCAGAATGCTCTTACAAGCACTGAGCAAAAATTTCCAGGGCTGTCTTTCGATTCAAGTTAGATGTTGCTAAATTAGATGGTGAACAAGGGTGAGTGGTGGTGGAGCGCTCTGGAGTCCATCCTCAAACCATTAAGTGAGATTACAGCGTTAGCCATCTGCAATCTCCTAATCACAAAATATAATGACCACAGACTCCATCTTTATAGAGGCCTTGATTTCAGAATGTGAATAAACAAACCAAGAGGGGATATAAAAATCCAACTCTCTGTGGCCTTCCAGAAACCACAGGCATGACAACATATCCTTAAAACACGTCTTAGTAGATCTGGGAGTAAGATACATTCCTCCAAAATCTTACCAACACGGGAAATGACAGGTGTCCATTAATTCCCTGAGGCTCTGTTATGCTGAAAAGGAAGTGTACCCATGTTCCTTCTTCAACTGTTGAAAACCCCTAAAAAAAACCTGCTTTTCAGATTAATTTAAATCTACCTGAAATTGCAAATTCTCACAAATGCAATCACGATTCTACTCTAGAATTACCAGGTGAGACAATTGTGTCAATATATTAGGAACATTAGAAAATAGCGTTGACCTTCACAGCAGTCACTTCGAGAAGGGGCACACTTAATACCCAGTGCTACCACTGTTCAGGCCATTTAAGAGGAAGCAATGTCTGACAAAGCTGAGTTCCTTGCTTGGCTCTGCCTCTGGCTGACTGCTGGGCTGGTTACTTAACTTTTCCATTTAAAAAGAGTTATGAAGACTTTGTAAGAATTATATGAGCTGATAGAAAAGCACCTTGCATGCTGCCTGGCTCACAGTTAGTTCCTTTAGGGATCCAGTTTTTGAGATTTGTTTTTTGTTTTTTGTTTTCTTGGATTTTGCTTTGCTTTTGTTTTTTGATTGCTGAAATTGCATTTAGAAAGCAGACTCTCATTTCAGCAGCATGGTAAGCTAAGATGACACATTCACATATTCCTACTACAAGCACCTGGAAATACCAGCTTTTTAAATGCATAATTAAACCTGCAATAATGAAGGAGAAATTAACAGGTGCCAGAAATGAAGCAGCAACAGACAAGCAGAAGTAAGCAGAGGAATCAACTGGGCAGCTTCCCCCAGTGGTAAGGGAAGTCATGGGGAAGAAGATGGTGTAGAACAAGTATCGATCCAGGAAAAATAAGGGTTTAGATGTCAACTAGCACATAGGGACCAGAAGCAAAGCCCAAAGGGCCTGCCCAAGGTAGAATTCTTGCTGCTGCCCTAAGGAAGGCCCCGCAAAGAGTTGCAAGCATGGGGAAAATGGGCTGAAAAGCATTCTCCCCCCAACTCAGACCACTCATAAGTCTCTGTTTAACATTAGGAAAGGAGGACAAAAAGCTCCCTGCAAAATCTAAACCCCAGACCTCTGTTTCTGGGGTACAATTTTAGGCTACCTGCATGGTCCAAAAATGCCCAACCTGAGAGATTAACATAACAATTGGTCTAGGCCAAAAGAGGCAAGGAAAATCTAGAGCAAAAACTCCCATGACCCATGACCCAGACAATTCCCACAGAAAAATCAGGCCCACTAAGCTCACAAGTTACAGAAGCACATTAAACAAGAGAATTCTAGCTCCAAGAACTGGAAATAGAATAATCTAAAAGAGAATATAATTAAGTATGTTTAAGAGGAGAGAAAAACAAATCTTCTCAGATACTAAAAGCACATTTGATAAAATTCAACATTCATTCATGATATATACCTCTGAAACAAATAATGCAATATATGTTAAGAAAAAGGAAGAAGAAGAAGAAGAAGAAGAAGAAGAAGAAGAAGAAGAAGAAGAAGAAGAAGAAGAAGAAGGAGAAGAAGGTAGCAGGAGGGGAAGAATGAAGCGGGGGAAATCGGAGGGGTAGACGAACCATGAGAGACGATGGACTCTGAAAAACAAACAGGGTTCTAGAGGGGAGGGGGGTGGGAGGATGGGTTAGCCTGGTGGTGGGTATTGAGGAGGGCACATTCTGCATGGAGCACTGGGTGTTATGCACAAACAATGAATCATGGAACACTACATCTAAAACTAATGATGTAATGTAGGGGATTAACGTAAGAATAAAAAATTAAAATAACAAAACAAAACAAACAAAAAAACACTTCTTACAAATCTAAGACCAGAAGGACATTTTCTTAACCCAATAAAGAACACACATCAACCAATCTATAGGCACATCATTCCTAATGGTACAGCATTACAAGCTCTCCTTTTAAAATGAGGAATAAGACAAGAAGGTTCTGTCACTCCTCAGGAAATGTTATGTAAAGGGTCTGATAGCAAATACTTTAGGCTTTGCAAACTAGAAATTTGCCATCCAAACTAGTCAATTTCTGCCACTGTAATGCAAAATGAGCCATAGACCAAATGAGTGTGGCTGTGTTTCAATAAAACTTTATTTATAAAGGCGGTGTATTAAAAATACAGGCCAGCACCTTAATACAAGAAAAATAAGTGAAAGTCACTGTGATATTGTGATGTAATAAAAAATTTATATTTGTCTTTGTTTTTGGTTCCTGGCATAGAGCTCCTAAAACCCTTGGAATTTTTAAGAGTAGTATCTTTTGTTATTCATAATCAGCCCCTTTGAACCATACCTAAGTTTATGCTAACGAAATGACTCCTGAGGAATGATCCTGGTTACCAGTGGGGAGGAGAGAGGGGCTGGAGTTGAGTTCAATCAGCAATTGCCAATGATTTAACCAATCGTGCCTATGTAGTGGAACCTCCCAACCCCCCCCCCCCAATTATGGAGTTTGAAGAGCTTCTGGGTTAGCAAGTACATGGAGATGCCAAGAGAGTGGTGCACCTAGACAGAGCATGGAAGGTCCATTCACCCCCACCCCCATACCTTGCCCTATGCATCACTTCCTTTTGGCTGTTCCTGAGTTGTATCCTTTATAATAAGCCAGTAATAGTAAGTAAAGCACTTTCCTGAGTTTTGCGAGCCATTCTAGCAAATTATCACACCTGAGGAAGGGATCATAGGTGATGTGGGAAACAAAGGCAAAAGATAAAAATTAAATTTCCTTACTACTTACAGCCCATTGACAAGTCCTTGAAACAGGCAGAGTGACATTCCTCTAGGAACTCAGCTGCCTCAATGTTAGTACTTTGTTAAGGGCAAAAGGCAATTTTAGTCTGACCCTCAGGATCCTGTGAATCTACTTTAACATATAAAAATTCCTTTGGAAACTTCATCTCTACCTCCCCCCCAAGATATATGTTGGCAATCATCCCCCAAGCATATGGCCCACTGATATACATCTGAAGGGTCTCATGACTAAGGGTTTACTAGACAGTAATAAATGACTTTTTCCTAACAATAGCTAGCCCCCTCAAGCTCCTGGAAACCTTGCTTCCAAAATTCTTTAGAGACTTACACTCTCCCTAACCCCCTACTCCCCCAACTTGAAAGTATATAACCAGCCACTCCTCACAACCCCAGTGCAGCTTTTTCTGGCCACAGGTCCTGTCCCCGTGCTTTAAGAAAACCACTTTTTGCACCAAAGATGTCTCAGGAATTCTTTCTTGGCCATTGGCTCCAAACCCTAACATCTTTCCTACATCAATAGGTGCTCCAATTTATAGCCAGTCAGTTAGAAGTATGAGAGACCCAGAGTTGTGATTGGTGTCTGAAGTGGGGGGTGGTCTTGTGAGACTGAGTCCTTTAACATGTGGTAATGTTAATGCCAGAATTGAACTAAATTGTATGACATCCAGTTTGTGTCTGCAAAAAAAATTAGAGAATGTAATGTGGGGAAAACCTGCACATTTGGTGTCAGAAATGTTCCAAGTAGAGAGACAGTTTTCCTTTAGTCATGCAACTTAGGGGGGAAAAAAGGCCTGTCATTATCAAAAGATTATATATCTGTCTACATAGGAAATGTAAGAGTGTCTACAGTAAAACATGAAAATTCATGAGAATTCAGCAAGGTATATAAAAACAAATATTGTTCCTATATACCAGCAACAATAGGACGGGATAATAAAACAATGCCATTAACAAGAGCAATATAGACTATGGGATACTTAGGAATACATTAACAAAGATATGTAAGAAGTATGGCAAAAATAATGAAATTCTATTGAAAGAACTAAACAAACACAACTAGTCTATATTTGTGGATGAGAAGACTCAGTATCATAAGAGGATAAATTCTCACCATGTATCTGTAAAACGTCTGAGTAATTCCAACAAAAGCAAAACGAGGCCTCTACAGTCTGAAAATATATTTGAAGGTGTAAAGAGTCAGGTGTAGTCAAAGCAATTCTGAAGGTGGAACTTAAGCCCAAAGAGAGTAAAAGAGCAGCTGGGGCAGAGTAGACAAACACACCCTTCACAAAGAACACAGAGCCATAGAACACATTCACATACATAGGGGAATGTGGTATCTGACAGCACTGAGAAGATTCAGTGTGTAGAACTGAGACAACTGGCACCCATATGGAAAAAGAGTAAAGTCCAATGTCATACTAACACACAAAAATTAATTCTAAGTCACTGTAAAACACTACATTTCAAAACTTTTTAAAAGAAGGCATAAGAAATATTTTTATAAGATTAGGGTAGAGGAGGACTTCATAAACAAGACACACACAAAAAAACAAAGAAATTAATATACTCTATTAAAATTTAGCATTGCTGTTGAATAAAGGACATCAATAAAAAGTAAAAACATAAACCACAGACTAGGCGAAGTTATTTGTAGCCCATCAAACTGACAAAGAATTAATATCTAGAATATAAATGATTCGTATAAATCATTAATAAAAAGGCCAATGGCAGTATGAATGGACAATTCACAAATGAAGAAACTCGGGTGGCCACCAAACAGATGACAAGATGCTCTACCACACTAGTGAGCAGAGAAATGCGAGCTAAAATGAGGAGATACAATTGCGTGACAATCAAATAGGCAAATATTTAAAATGTGATAAATCAAGAGAATGCAGGGAAACAGTAACTGCAAATGGGAACATAATTACAGTTGCTGTGGAGAGCAGCTTGGAAACATCCACTGAATTGAAGATGTGCATATTCTAGAACTAGGGATTTCTCCTACAGGTACTTGCTTTAGACAATCCCTAGCACGTATTCCTAGGCAGATATGCACACAGATGTTCACTGCAGCATGATCTGCAACAGCAAAAGGGTGGAATCATCTTAACCTTCTCTTAGGTGAGTGGACGAATAAACTAAGTTATTCGTATAAAGCAATTAAAACAAATCAACATGGACACATCTCAAAAACGATGTCAGAGGGATACATACAGTAAAAATACAAGTTGTGTACATTTTAAAGCACTCCCTCCAAAAGGCATAAACATGTGGGAATGAAGCACAGCGACTCTGGCGGAGGGGTGACTGTAGAGGGAAGGGGGGTGGGCAGTGGGCGTGGGGAAGGACAGCGTTTCAGGAGTACCTGCAAGATCTTCTGTCAAAGAAAGAACAGGGGAGGAGAGAAAGACGAAAGAACACAGGCCAACAAATACAGCAGAACATTAGCCTCCGTTTAACGTCAGTGCTGGGAGCATGCCTGTCAAACAGTGTTCCGTAGTGTTCTCTAGGCCTGACGTATTTTATAATTTGAAACATTATTTTACAAAAGAAGTCGTGTTCGGAACACACCTGTAAGTCCCATGACATAATTACAAGATGTCTAAAACCCTGCTTTGCCTTGGACAGAACCAGTATTCCCAGCCCGCAGCACGCACTTCAGAAGCCGGACTCGACGCCTCTGGCGCTTTCCTCCTTCCAAAAATCAAAGCTTCCTACAGAGAATGAATATTTGTCCAACTCAAAGATATTCACAAGAATGTGAATATTTCATATTCATAGCTCTGAAGGCAACTTAAAAAGGATTCCAGGAATGTTCGGGGCAATAGCAACATCAATGGAAGCATCAAAGGATTACATCTATCCTAAGGTCACTACTTTGAAAAGAGTAAAATCCATTTATACTGTAAGTCAGACTTTTTTTTTTTTAATTCAGCAGCAACTAAGTCATTCCTCTCGTGACTGTCAGTGTTCTCCAACGTGGGAGTCAACACAGTGCAGAAAGAATGCCCTCAGACTGGAAGCTGGTGCCAGGGTTACAAATGACAGCACATCCTCGGGCGCCTGGGTGGCTCAGTTGGTTGAGCGACTGCCTTCGGCTCAGGTCATGATCCTGGAGTCCCGGGATCGAGTCCCGCATCGGGCTCCCTGCTCAGCGAGGAGCCTGCTTCTCCCTCTGACCCTCCCCCCTCTCATGTGCTCGCTCGCTCTCTCTCTCATTCTGTCTCAAATAAATAAATAAAATCTTAAAAAAAAAAAAAATGACAGCACATCCTCACAAAGAGCCTGTGGTTCGACACCAGGCCCACGCAGTGCTTGTAAAATGATGGCAGATCCTCACCTCATCCAAGGGGGACTGACCTGTGTATTTCGCTCAGAAAATGGGAAACATGTTAATCAAACACCGAACCCCATGGGTGGGCAGAAAGGAAACACTATTTTCCTAGTGAGATCAGCCTGAGCAGCTGCGGTAAGGACACAGTGAGCTCCCACGCGGGAACAGCGGAGGACTCAGAGAACCTGACCAGCATAGAGTGGGGCATTCGACAGAAGCGACAGCCGCCTGCAGCATTTCTGAATCTGCTCACTCTCCAATCCTGTAAGAATCAGGAGAAAATCCTGAAAGCCTCCAGCCCACTCTGCAGACAAGAGTTCCATTGTCAACTGTCAGTGCATTATACAAAGCCTTCATTATGTTTACAACATACGTGGGCATACATTCAATGATGCGTAGACATGGTTATTTATAAATATTTATTTCACAAATATTTATTGAGTGCCTGCTATGGCCAAATGCTAGACTGGTATACCAATGATGAACTGAAAGAAGCCACATCCCTGCCCTCATCAAGTGTCTGGAAATTAACCACACTGTTCCCCCCACAAATGACAAGTACCCTCTAACAAGACTAATTTCCCCTTCATTTGTCTCCATATAAATCTACCTATGAAAGGGCTCCTGTTAAGCTTTCAAATCTACTCTGTCCCTACAAACGACGACACATTGAGATTGCTATGTTCACGGTCCCTTCTTAGGAGAACTGATAAAATGAAGTCATTAATATGTAATTCATCTTCCTGAGGAATATAACCATGCTTTATTTTACAGGAGCTACTTGATGATTAACTTGGCTTACTTGACAGGGGACATACACTAGAAAAAAACGCCAAGATTTACTGTTTGCTTACTCTATGCCAAGCACTGTTAAGTATTTTCCACTTAACTCATTTAATCCTCACTGCAACCCAGGAACACAAAATTGCCTCAGACCCAGACAGAAAAGATGGCAGTAAAACCACAACTCTTCAAGAAACATGCAAATCACAGGGATTTTGCCTAAAGAAATATCACAGGTATATAAGACACGGTTAATAGCATCTGTTTTACAGAACTGTTTAAATAGCAAAAAGAGGAATAAAAAAAACAGAGGAGCCTAAAAATCCAACAGCACAGGAATTAGGGTATTTAAATCAATTATTTTTATACTTTCATAAGATAAAGCCATTAAAATATAGGGAAAAAGAATGTTTAGTATCAAAAGAAAGTCATGACAATCTTCAAAGTGCAAAGAACAGTGTACACAATTTACAAAAATAATAGAGCATGACCCTTCCTTTTTAAAAGAAAATCATATCTGTATGCATAGAAAACTAGCTGAAAGGAATATACAATAGAATTTTATATAGGAGTTGTCTTATGATAGGTGATTTTAATTTATTAATTTTTTTTGTCTATTTAAAATTTTTTCTCTACAAAGCAGAAACCCATCTAATAATTAAATGACAGGTGTCAGGGGCACCTGGGTGGCTCAGTCGTTAAGCGTCCAGGTCATGATCCCAGGGTCCTGGGATCGAGCCCCGCATCGGGCTCCCTGCTCGGCGGGAAGCCTGCTTCTCCCTCTGCCTGCCACTCCCCCTGCCTGTGTTCCCTTTTTCGCTGTCTCTCTCTCTGGCAAATAAATAAAAATCTTTTAAAAAATAAATAAATAAAAATAAATGACAGGTGTCAGTCAGTAGCTTACAGCCAAAATTAATATCAAAGAATATTTATAAAATGCCTAGTGACACATAACCGTTATTAACCTCTAAATCTTTTGATTGTGTTCCTCAGTCACTTAAAAATTTGAGCATGTACTTCCAATACATCAAAATTTAATTATTCTGAAAATACAAAGACTCTCTAACTTTATATACATTTTAAATGTCCATCAAAACAGAAATTCTTTTTTTTTTGAAAGATTTTATTTATTTATTTGACAGAGACACAGCGAGAGAGGGAACACAAGCAGGGGGAGAGGGAGAGGGAGAAGCAGGCTTCCCGCGGAGCAGGGAGCCTGATGTGGGGCTCGATCCCAGGACCCTGGGATCATGATCTGAGCCGAAGGCAGACACTTAACGACTGAGCCACCCAGGCGCCCCCATCAAAACAAAAATCTTAAAAGGTAGTGTCTAATGGGTAAGAGTTCCAGTCAGAGAAGATGAAAAAGTTCTGGAGATGGATGGTGGTGACGGCCGCACAGCAATGTAGAATAGGCACGTAATGCTACAGAACTGTACACTTAAAAACAGTTAAAATGATAAATTTTATGTTATGTATATTTTACCACAGTAAAAAAATCAGGAGTAAAAAAATTTAAAAATGAAGAGTAATTCTACTATCTTTTTTTTCATATCCTAATGGATTATCATTCATAAACCCTGAGTGCCAACAGAGCATAAACACTCTGTAGCATTGGAGCCCTGGAAATAAAGCACAATGTAATGCGGAAGAAGGTGGGGGCCATCACTGGGAAAGCAGGAAAGCCTTCATGGAAAAAGCTGCAAACTCGAGATGAAGCTTAAAGGTGAGGATGACCTCAATGGGCAAAAATGACATGCATGTACATGTTTCTTAACAAATAGGCATTTCCTCCAAACTCCCAGTTTTTTGTTTGATCTCCAGAATTGCCTGCCAAGCTGGATTCTACTCACATAACCTAATTCAAGGGAAAATCATGAGCAAAATAGAGGAGGAGAGCCAGGGCAGCTACGAGGGTGCAGTGGGCATAGGGGAGGAAGAGAAGAGAGGCATTTACCCTTTATTTGTCAGAAATGGATGAGTTCCAGATGGTGCCATGATGGGGTGAGGATTTCACTTTCAAAAGAGCCATCGGTCCCATGTATATGGGACTGAAAGTAGGACAGGAGACAAAGGCAGGAACTAGGAGACAGCTATAGTGGGACTGGGAATAGAAAGATATCAAACAGAGGAAATATCATACAGGACTTGAGAATTACTTGGACACAAGGGTCGAAGAGAAGAAAAAAACACGATTCCTATCCTAGAATCAAATAAAAATAAAGAGGTCGTAAGAAGCTATATGGAGAGGAAGGAAAATGAAAATTTTGGTTTTAGTTAGAATTTGATGAGATCAAGGTACAGTTAGGTTGATATGTTCACCTTCTGGTTGGAATATGAGTCTTGAAATGTAGAACTTTGGAGTCATATCCAAATGGAATAAACAAGACTGCCAAAAACAGTACCTAGATGGCACATTCAGATGCAATGATCTCATACTCTAGGTGAGCAACTGAACCCCTGGGAGTTAAAAATTCTGGGAAGAGAACAGGACTTTTGGAAATGGACCATTCGTCCCAGAAACCAATTTCTTCCAGCTTGGATAAGTCTTGATTGATTGGTCCATTAGTCAATAATCAGAAATATAGCTATAAAAGATAGGATGAGAACCAAGGCAAAAATCCCATACGTCAAATAAAGAAAAAGTAGTTTCAAAGAAGGTAACAACAACAGTAATAAATGCTTCAGTAAGGTAAACAATCTGTTTGCAGGGTGTGGGGGGCAGAGGGTTAATAGACACGGTCATAAAAATACCTTGGAGGGGAATTTCAGAGAACAGTGGGTTTTAAGTGTTAAGCAGTGAGTGAATGATAAGGAAGTGAGGCAGCCAGCAGAAATGACTAATCTTGAGAAGCTTGGCAACAAAGAAAAGGAAGTACACAAAATTACAGTTCCAAAAGAAAGCAAGGCAAAGAAAAGGGTGGTTGTTCTATTTAGAGTTAGAGAAACCTGAGCATCCTTATTGAAACTGGTAAAAGAGGAAAAAAGAAAATGCAAAACTATAAAGCAGAATCAGAGATAAAATAATGCTCAGGTAGAGGGAGGAAAGACTGTAGAGAGGGCCCTTTGAAAGAAGGATAGATTTTTTGATAAAAGAGGGAGAATATTTTTTTTAATTAAGGAAGAGGAGATCTAATCGGAGAACCCCTATTAGATCACCTTGAGATTATCAGGAAAATAGGAATCAAGGTCATCTGCTATGACTGGAATAAACTTGAAGGGAGGGAAAATACTCTGTTAACTACCAAATGGTAGGTCACAGAAATCAACTTGGGATGAGTATGTGTGTGTGTGAGTTTGTGTGCACATGCACACATCTACACACAAGCATAGACAAAACCTTTTGACTAAAACACTTCTTTCAGAAACTGTAGATAAATCCAGGAAGTCTACTTCTAGTATATACTCTGGGTTTCTCTCCCACATTAAGGTTACCTTAGCCTGAATGGTTGCTATCTTTGTATATAAGTCTATTTCAAGACAGTGTGCCAAGGAGGGGACAATGTAAAACAAAAACGGTCATTTGTCAAGGCAATCATTTGACAGAATAAGAGGCAAGACTCAAGAGAGAAATATTAATATCTTATAAGGCCCTGAAACATTTGGTAATTAATTTTTCAGCAGGCAGAAGATTTTCTTCCAATGGTAAGAATAGCTGTCATCACCAAGGCATAGAAGAGAAAAAATACCAAAAAAAAAAACCAAGGAAACTAGGAAGTAACAGAGAAGCATGCTCATACACTAATTCCTATACACATGAACCTCATCCAAAAAGGAAGATGGCAGAATCTGATAATGGTAAGACAGGCTGCTGCCCCTGGGACTGGTTCTTCCAGACAAAAGAAAGGGAAGATAAGCCAGCTTCACAGTAATAGGCAAGGATTTAGATTTCTCCTGCAAAGGCACCAGATGGACTGTAAAATTCTTCAAAGGCAGAAGTATTAATTCACTCAACAAATATTTAACGCCTATGTTCTAGACACTAAGCTAAACGCTGGGGGGAGAGAGAAATAATTGGCTTCATGTATTATCTGTTGCTCTAAAACTCAGTGTCTTAAAATAAACAATTGTTATCTCAGTTTCTGAGTAGGTGGTTCTTGCTCTGGGTCTTTGTGTTGAACATCCCCAAGAACACCTCCAGGTTCAGTGATCACTGGGAGGATTCACATACATATGGTATCACTTGTGGCTTTGATGACAGCAAAGGGATATAAAGCAAAAATCAACTAAGGGAAAAGGCGCATGGAATGAAGTCCATAGGAAACCCGGCACAAGCTTCCAAGAGTCCTCTCCCCATGGAATCACACAGGACAAGCTTAATTCCTCTAGCATCATATTGTGACAACAATTTGTGAAATGTTGTCTACCAGGGAAGCTCATTAGAGACTCAATGTCCAAGGGTTTTGTTGGGGACTGCTCATGCATGCACCCTCTGCCTAGCACATACCAAAATTCCAGACTCACAGATAAAAGCAGGTGTTCACCATAAATAATATTGTTTGCACACTTTAGGCAATGTCAACCACTCATCATTAGAGAATGGTGGGAACCTTCCCTAAATCCAAGTTCCCAGATGCCAGCCAAGAGCCAATCTTGCAAGCAGGTCTTTCTAAGGATAGCAGTCTTGGGTCTGCTATGTTAATTCCTTTCTACATGGTGTCTCATGAAGTTGCAGTCAAGCAGTTGGCTGGGGCTCCATCATTTGAAGCCTTGACTGGAGCTGGAAGGTACACTTATAAGAAAGTTCACTTACGGGGGCGCCTGGGTGGCTCAGTCATTAAGCTTCTGCCTTCGGCTCAGGTCATGATCCCAGGGTCCTGGGATCGAGCCCCACATCAGGCTCCCTACTCAGCAGGAAGCCTGCTTCTCCCTCTCCCACTCCCCCTGCTTGTGTTCCCTCTCTCACTGTGTCTCTCTCTGTCAAATAAATAAAATCTTAAAAAAAAAAAAAGTTCACTTATGTGGCTAAAGGCTGGAAGTTCTTCACCAGGTGTTTCTCTCCACAAGGATGCCTGAATGTCCTCAACATACAGTGTATCCCACAGTGAGCAATCCAAGACAGCAAGAGAATGAGAGCATCCCCCCAATGGAAGCTCTAATAAACTTATCTCAAAGTGACATACCACCGCTTCTGTTATTGGTCACAAAGACCAACCCTAGCACAATGTGGGTTTGGGAAGGAATTAACAACTCTGAATGCCAAGAACCAGGGATTAATGGGGGCTATCTTAGAGGTTGGCTACCACAGTCACCTTCAGGCTTCCAATGATTCCCATCTGTCCTACATACAATATACGCTAACCTCTCCCACAGTCCCTAAAAGTCTCATCGAACCCCAGAATCAGCTCCCAGTCCAGACTCTTATTGCCTAAATCAGGTCTAGGCACGGAAGAGGTTCATTGGGTGTAGTCTCTAACATACACCTCACTGACTACGGTTTCTCTCAATGTCTAAGACATGTGCAACCAAAGCAACCAGTTATCTGTCCCCACACACTCAGCACACAACAGTGGGACAGCAGAGGATAACCACTATAAACACTCCTGCCCACAAAGGGGGGAATAGGAAGCATGGGCTAGCAATTCTGGAATCCTGCCAAGCACATGTGAGTTCCTTGCTGAGGCCATAACTCTCTATGGCTCTTAACTCTACCCTCTGGACTCTAGGTTTGGGCCTCCTGGTGGTCCTTCCATTTTCATGAAAGGTAACAAGTGTTGGCACCTGAGTAGTTTTCTCTGCCTGCTTCCTACTCGTGATACTTGGGGGTCCAAAGTCCTCTTTTCATTTTGTGCTATGTCCCTTTTATTTCAACCTGATGGTGTTTCTTCAAGTGTAACTCAAAAACTTTGAAGGTTTTCTGTGATTCCTTTTAGGCTTCATTCCATTAGACAGAAGCCATACCATAAATCTCTTTGCAATGGATCCTTCCTCACCTTGAGCTTTTGCTGAGGTACAATGTCCTTGAGCTTCTAAGGAGCCCTACCATTGACCAAGAGGGTCTAGAAGGCAAACCCTTATCTCTTGAGAGGGCCTCTTGGCTGACTGTACAGTTCTCTGAGACACCATCTTTGATTTTTGAGATTTTAAAAAGATTTTACAGTCATACCCTTGGCTTCATGTTTGGAACTTGTTTTCCTAAAAGTGCCCCCAAATTTGATCTTTGTTCAAAAGCCATTTCTTAATTTTAGTATCATGTGCCATCTGGAGAGTCTGGAATCTTCAAAAACAGCAAGTCCTGGCTCTTTTTGTTCACTAGTTCTGCCTTCAGTTTCTCTGTCTTTGCAATTTTACTATAAGCAACAGGGAAAAAACGGAAGGCACAACACTGTTTTGAAATCTCCTTAACTGTATCACCCAGTTCATTAGGTACGTTTTCTACTTTCCACATTACTGCAGATGACAGTATTGCTAAATTTTTTGCCACTACATAATAAAGACTCTGCCTTTTCCAGTTTCCAATATGATTCTCATTTTCCTTTAAGCCTTCAATGATAGCCTCCTCAGAGTCCAAACTTCTGTGAACAGTGTACTCATAGCACTTAAAGCTTTTTGCTAACATGTTCTTCAAAATCCTTCCAGCTTTTTCTACTGTGCATTGCCTAGTTTCAAAGCCCCTACCATATTTTCATTTCTTGCTATATCAGTACCCCACTTCTAGTACCAAATTCTTATTAGTTATCTACTGCTGCATAAGTTACCTCAAAATTAGCACTTAAAACAACATGTATTGTCTCACATAGTTTCTGAGGGTTAGAAATTGGGAGGCATTTAGATGGGTTTTGGCTCAGGGTCTCTCATGAGGTTGCAATCAAGCTGACAGCAGAGCCCGTAGTATCTGAAGGCTCAACAAGGGGAGGACCTGCTTCTAAGCTCACTCACAGGGTTCTCAGCCAGCCTGTTTCCTATTAGCTGTGCCACTTAAGCTTCTCCCCACACACTGCCTGTCTTTACAACATGGCGGCCGGTTTTCCATAGAGTGACTGATTTAAAAGAAATAACCCAAGACAGAAATTTCAGTCTTTTTTTTTTTAAAGATTTATTTTATTTATTTGAGAGATAGAAAGACAGAGAGAGTGCTGGTGGGGGGAGGGGCAGGGGACAGGGAGAGAAGCAGACTCCCGGTTGAGCAGGGAGTCCACGGAGGGCTTGATTTCCCGACCCTGAGATCATGACTTGAGCCAAAATCAAGAGTCAGGTGCTCAACAACTGAGCCACCCAGGTGCCCCAAAACCTCAGTCCTTTATAACTTAATCTGGGAAATGACATATCATCACTTCCATTATAATTTATTTGTCAAGGACATGAATACGAAGAGGTAAGGATCATTGGGGACCATCTTGGTGGGTGGCTACCACATTTTCTATCTGGAGGTCTTAATGGGATGACAGCCATCAACGACTACTTACAATAAAATTTAATGAGGGCCATAATAAACATATGGAGAAGACAGCACCAGTTTACCCTGGGGGAGCCAAGAAAATAGGACAAGGGGAGGTGATGTTTAATTTAGGGCCTAGAGGGATGAATGAGATTTGTCAGACACATGGCAGAGCCCTGGCCTGCTGGACACTTTCCATGCATTTCTCTTTTTGCATATCCTACCTGCCTGGTAAATTTGATAACCTCAAAGCTCTTCCTAAGAGCAAATATAGAACGACTTAATTTAATATCAATATTTTAGAGGACACATTACCATTTAACAGATGAAGCAGAAGTATAATGGTAGATGATGGATGCTATGCTTGGAAATGCCTCATCTAAAGGTCAAATTTACTTTAGGAAAAAAAAAAACGATGAATAAAGTGAAAACATACCACTTGATAACAAATGTGCAAGTCAGAATAAATGCCCCTAATTTTGTAAAGCACACAACTATGCAACACATAATAGTGATTATTTAAATAAGAAGGCAGGGAGAAAGAAATTCGAACCAAAGGACCCTTCACAAGTAATAGATGTAAGCACTATTTAAAGGGTGGATAGAAAACTAGGCCAGGCAAGCACGCTGAAATATTAAAACCTCCCTCTTTTTATTTCTCATTAAAAGAGTGTTACAATGATATAAAAATTTGTGAAGAATAAAGAAGTATAAGGAAGAAAACAAAAATCACACATGACCCCCAATTCTAGGGATAGCGCTAATTAGATTATAGACTGTTCCCTTTCAGACTGCTGGGGAGAAGTGGGGATGGACACACATACACAAGCATGTAAGGATGGAAATGTGTGTGTATAATTTTGGAACCATGTCATTTTTGGAAATGGCTCTGTTTTTCCTGAATATAAAATTAACACAGGGCGCCTGGGTGGCTCAGATGGTTAAGCGTCTGCCTTCGGCTCAGGTCATGATCCCAGGGTCCTGGGATCGAGTCCCGCATCGGGCTTCCCGCTCCTTGGGAGCCTGCTTCTCCCTCTGTTTCTCTCTGTCTCTCATGAATAAATAAATAAAATCTTAAAAAAAAAATTAACACAAAAATTAATATACGGGTAATGATTTCTTTAAGTCTTAAGCATTATGGAGAGATACGTAAAAAACACTGTTTACTCTTAACATCTGGTATTTTTCTTACAGGCATTTTCAATGCAAATACGATTTTAGTGCAAAAATAGGCTTGTGCTGTTTTGTTTACCGCTTTTCTCCTTTAAAAATACATGGTGGTTATCTTCCTCTGTTAATACATGCACGCTACATTATTTTTTTCATGCATGCTACATTATTTTTTTCAATGACCACATAGTTCCAGAATAGGTATGTACCATAAGTTATTTAACCAATACCCTGTTAGGGGCACCTGAGTGGCTCAGTCAGTTTAGCAGCTGCCTTCGCCTCAGGTCATGATCCCGGGGTCCTGGGATCGAACCCTGCATCGGGTTCCCTGCTCAGCAGGGAGCCTGCTTCTCCCTCTCCCATTCCCCCCTACTTGTGCACTCTCTCTCTGTTAAATAAATAAAATCTTAAAAAAAAACCCAATACCCTATTAATGAGCATTTGTCCTACTCCCAATTTCCCACCATTGCCAACAAGGCTCAGTGGTGACACCTTTATGCACACATCTTGACACATTGATCCATTATTTCCACAAAATAAACCTCTGGAATTAGACTTGATTCACCTTTTAAGAATTTGTATGCATATTCCACCATAAATGCTCTACCGATGCACACATCCCAAGAGTGTAAAAATGTCCCCAGCCACCACCGTCACCATTACTGAGCGCTATATGCAAATAGTTTTAACTTTCATTTCTTCCAACATGAAAGGCAATTAATACATTAAGACAATATATCTTCAAATGTTTAAGTTATTTGAACTTCATTGTAAATTATGCATTCTTGGTTTTTGCCAAATTTTCTTGGAAGTCTTCGCTGTTTTTGTATTGATTTGTTGAAAGTCCCCTCCCACTCACCCAAATGCAGCCCCACTCATATTTTTTTAAAGCCCAGCGGCACAGTCTTATCAGCAGGACATAAATGAGAACTCAAAGAGCTAGGAAATGGCTGAGCCACATGCAAATCTTTCTGACTCCAATATGCAGGCTCTTCCCACCAACCTGCCACCTCCTCAGGATGGAAAGCAGGTGCTCCCAAACTGTTGCCCTTTAGAGTCACCTGGGAAGCTCTTAAAACTCCTGCCACCCACTCCTCACCCCATGTCAATTAAGCCAGGCAGAGTATTTTTGAGGATGCCCAGGTGATTCCAAATGGCAGCAACGTTTGGAGAGCACTAGCTGAAGACTTCATCCCCCAGCTGCCAAGCATGCTTGTAGCCCTCAGCTGTCAACTCTCTCCCCAGCTGTTCCTGGTTGAAGGAGTGACTTATTTAGCCTGGGCTCATGTACCTCCCAGGGCCTTCTGGCCTCTGATGCCTGGAGGAAGAAAGGTATGAAGACCCGTCCTTGTTGCCCAGCTCCAGAGTCCCCAGTTCCAGAGCCCCAGTGGGTAGGCTGGGACCTCCTGACTGCAGCGCAGTGCACCCTCTCCTTCCACTAAGCCTGCCCCCTTTTCTCCCGCACCCCCCCATTGTGGACCCTGAGATGCTCCCATAATGTCCCGCTGCTTCCTGAGCACCCAACCTTTGTCATGTACCATATGGACCTTCCCCTAAAAGAATAAAGAAAATCTTCCTCAAAGGCCTTACCTACACCTGAAGGTAGCAATAAAAAATCCTTTCAGGTGGGGGTATTGTTAAATGAGCCCAGGGTTTCTGTTTGAGGTGATAAAGAAAACCTTTGGAAATAGTTGTGATGGTTGCACAAAACTGAGTATAGCTAATGCCACTGAACCGTACATTAAATATGGTTAAAACGGCAAATTTTATGTTTTATGTCTTTGACCATGACTGTAAAAAATTAATAATGTAACATACCAAAACCATTGAATAGTATACCTTAAATGTGTGAATCGTTGGTGTGTGAATTATATTTCAAAAAGCTACTAAAAAAATCCGTTTAGTGCAGTGTAATGACATGGAGATCAACGAATGAGTAAATTAATAGTCTTAGCTCTGTTAATCCATAGAACAATGCCAATAAGTTCAAGCCTTCATCAAAGGGTTTTCTCTCACTCATCATCTCATTCCCTAAAACACAGAAACAAAATGCTTATTGATTTGTACTTTACGTACCTCTGGTCAGCAGTAATTCAGGACTTATATGCTGAGTGGTATGGGGAAAAGAATAAGCAATTTCTTGGGCCAGCTCCTGGGGCTAAGAATATTTAAAGACTACTCGAGGGCTAAGATATTGGCAACGTCACTAAATTCAGTTTTGCAGCAGTATAAATGTTCCATTAAACTGGAGCCACCAGCTGACGCGTACAGAAAGCCACCATGAAGCTAGATAACAGACCCGTTTCTAAAGAGAAGCAAAACAGGCTTGTTTATGAAAACAAGAATGTGCCAAAGGCAGCAGTGTCCAGAAGATAACAAATGCAAATATCCATCTCCTCAGAAATGCAGTCTACTGCCACTCCTCCAGGATTTATAAAGTACTTCACATCTGCAAACTCCTCCATAATCATATCATTAGCCATCCCCAAGGAGTCCAGAAATTTCTATTTTTTGAGAGATTGGCAAGCCTCTCATCTCAGTGCATACCTTTCTTTAACAAGAGAACTCCATTCAATAAAGGCCAAACCTCCAATAAGGGTAATGTCATTTACAGTCTGTGGTTTCTGCTCCTGGCCCTCCACAATCAATGTACTCCCAGAAACCAACCTCGTGGTTACAAAGCTTGTTCATTGACGTGCTTAAGAATGAAAGAAAACACTCATGTCAAAAATGCCACTCAGAGCACAGTGGGGAAAAAATGGGATAAATCTGGAACTGGGGGATCTGGGGCTCGTATCCTATGTGACCCTGATCTAATTAATTAACCACTCTGAATCTCAGTGCCTTTATCTGTCAGATGGGCTTAATGATCATACTGCCTACCTCACGAATTATTGTGCGGTCCAATGAAATTAATGTATGTTTAAATATTTCAAAAACTGAAGTTCTATACAAACGTGAAAGAGTCCTAGAACACTTCCACTCTCTAAATAGCTCCAGAGCAACACACCTGAGGGCCTTGAAGAATAACATAGTGGTTTAAATATAAGAGTAAGGAAGTGAATTCGACAGAGGGAAAAATATGAATCCAAGTTACCTCTTCATGCATCCATTTCATAACCCACTTGAGACCCAGCTGATGCTACTGGCCAAGGTGTGAAAGAAAATAAGGGTTAGAATAAATAAAGAGCCTAAATTTAGACTGATAAATCATTTCCATCTGAGACTCTAGAATTTGTTTGCCTTATTGTTATTGTATATGTTCTGTTTTTGTTTATTATCATAGAAGCACTCGTAAGATACTCCATTCCTTCTGGAGCTTGGGCATACCTACTTTCTTTCTAGAAAACACTCTGGAGAGAACAAAATTTTCACAGCAATTTTCACTGCACAGCAATTCTCTGGTGGATTTTAAAGGAATCCTGTGAGGTAAGACAAAAATCATCAGTGCACTGATTTTATATTCTGCAAATGTATAACCTCTGAAATTTCAAAGTCAGGGACTTATTTTTTCGCCGCTGAATGAAGACTTAGATTGGGACTCATGCATGTTCCAAATTTAGCAGAGCCTCCATGGCTGGAAGCAGTTGCTTAACAACTGCACACATTTGTGTATCACCTCACAGGTTGCCAGGAGATGCCACGGGCAGAGCCAAAAAGCAAAGTCAAGTCAGACACAAACAACTGATCAAAAAAAAAAAAAAAAAATGGATCCTGAAATTAAGAGAGAATCGATGATGCTCTTCCTCCAACTGCCTTTTCTTTAGGAAGACCGGGCAGGGGAGACAACGGGATACATTCTGACGAGTGAAGTCACTGATGGTGTTCAGGCACTGAAGAAGTAATCAACTTTAAAACAAACAAATTTCACACCCAAAAAACAAATAATCAAGTCAAAAAGTGGGCAGAAGAGATGAAGAGACACTTCTCTGAAGAAGACATACAAATGGCTAACAGACACATGAAAAAATGTTGATCATCATTAGCCATCAGGGAAATCCAAATCAAAACCACACTGAGATACCACCTTACACCAGTTAGAATGGCCAAAATGGACAGGGAAAGAAACAACAAATGTTGGAGACGTTGTGGAGAAAGGGGAACCCTCTTACACTGTTGGTGGGAATGCAAGTTGGTACAGCCACTTTGGAAAACAGTGTGGAGGTTCCTCAAAAATTTAAAAATAGAGCTACCCTATGACCCAGCAATTGCACTACTGGGTATTTACCCCAAAGACACAGATGTAGTGAAAAGAAGGGCCATATGCACCCCAATGTTCATAGCAGCAATGTCCGCAATAGCCAAACTGTGGAAAGAGCCGAGATGCCCTTCAACAGATGAATGGATAAAGAAGATGTGGTCCATATATACAATGGAATATTACTCAGCCATCAGAAAAGATGAATACCCAACTTTTACATCAACATGGATGGGACTGGAGGAGATTATGCTAAGTCAAGCAGAGAAAGTCAATTATCATATGGTTTCACTTATTTGTGGAACATAAGGAATAGCATGGAGGACATTAGGAGAAGGAAGGGAAAAATGGGTGGGGGGAATTGGAGGGAGAGATGAACCATGAGAGACTATGGACCTGAGAAACAAACAGGGTTTTAGAGGAGAGGGGGGAGGGGGGATTGGTTAGCCCGGTGATGGGTATTAAGGAGGGCACGTACTGCATGGAGCACTGGGTGTTAAACGAAAACCATGGATCGTGGATCACTACATCAAAAACTAATGATGTAGTGTATGGTGACTAACATAACATAATAAAATTAAAAACTACCAAAAAAATAAAATAAAGTAAAATTAAATTAAATTAAAAAGAAAGAAAAGAAAAAATGTATAATAAAACCATATTCAAGAACTATAAAAAAATAAAAATAAAAAATAAAGGCTATAGGGGAAAAAATAAAAAAATAAAAAAATAAAAAATAAAACAAACAAATTTCAATCTCCCATCTTCTCTCCTCTTTCCTTTCCATATCAAATTCCTCAAGTGAACAGGCCACAACTTCTGCCTCCACTTATTCTCCATACACTAAAAGGCTCTCTCAGGGTTCACCTGCCACAAGGGTCTCCTCACCTTTCATGAAAACTTACTGTCCTCTCAGTGGCATGCAACACTACCAGCCATTCCTTTTTCTGGAAACAGCTCCTCTCCTGAGTCCTCTGATGACACTCACCCTGCCTGGCTCTCTACCTACCCTCCCTACTCCATTTCCCCATCCCTGTGCCTCTCCGGGTTCTTGATGACCTAAGGCCCCTGGCTTCTGCTTTGGGAATCCTCCACAACCCACAACCATCAGAGACTCAAGCTTTTCTGTGGCTCTCTGTCCATCTGTACGTAACAACTTCCAACCATCTCTCTCTTGAAAATCAAGCCCATATTTCCAATTGCCTGAGGCATATGTCCATTTCTCCCACCCACAATCTTTCCTACAAAAACAACCTCCTGCTCATAGCTTTCCAAGTTTTGTTATTCTCATTTCTCACTATCCAAGGCATCCTTCTATCCCACCTACATTTACGAGTTTCCAAGTGCCATGAATGGCTCAAGACATCCCTCATATCCACTGCTTCCTTTGCTTGAAAAGATATGGCAATCACTTCCTATGTGAATTCCTGTTGACTGTAGCTTCTGAGTCAAAAAATTCCGTACCACAATATCAGATAATTCTCCCTGTAGTTCAAAAATTGCCAGGGCTTCTGCTTTTTAAGTCCAGGTTTTTCATCGTAACATCCAAGGTTCTCCATAATCCAGCCCTCCTCTCTTAAAACCCTAGAAGTTCACAATGTTCGGATGAGTTTGGATTCCTAGCTGTTTCTGTAAACTTGCCTTGAAGTTTCCCACTCCAATTTAAATGCTCTTTTGTGCCCCACCTGCTCCCCTACCATCTCCACCTATTAGAGTTATACCTTTCTCTAACACCTAGCTCAAACAACTTCCACAGTGAAAGTTATTCTGATTTCTTCTGTCAAACATGCCTTGTATGCAAAAGCACTTTGCACCATTCTTGGGGCTTTTAGCATGGTCTGTAACAGTGAGGTGCACATTTTCTCTCCTCTTCAGATCACAGGTCTCTCAAAGGGATGGGCTCAACACCAAGGTTTGCTGAAAAGAGCATGAACTTTGAAACCAAAATAATGAGGGTATGTTTTCACTTACACTGGCTAAATGGTCCTAAATCTCTCTGGTTTAATTCCCTCATCCATAAAATGAACCCACTGTAATTATTGTGAATTGACCTGCTTACCAAACTATGGCCCACAGGCCAAATCCAGCCCACTGCCCATTTTTATAAATAAAGTTTTATTAGAACACAACCATGCTCATTCTTTTATGTACTTTCTGTGGCTGCTTTTGTACTGCAATAGTAAAGCTGGGTAGGTATGATAGAGACTACATGGCCCACTAAGACTGAAATATTTACTCTCTGTTCCCTTAGGGGGGGAAAAAAACCCCTCCTCTTTACCTACATTTCACTCTCTTTTTTAGGTGGAGAGGTAGAATAAAGATATTTTCCAGAGTTCCCTGAATCTAGGGGAGTAGGGGTTAATTGGGTTCCACTAATTAGATGCATTCACGCAAGGAGTTGTAGAAGGTAGATAAGATGGTGGCCATCTTCTGGCTCCCTGACTGTTCACTCCAGTCAAGAAATGTCATGGAAACATGAGACTTTTGAATGCCAGCTGTACCCCAGTGCCCTTCTCCAGCTTTCTGAGGGTCGAGAAGCAGTTGCAGCAATGGCAGTGGCCACAGGGACTTTTGGATTCCGGCTTCCCAATGCCAGGATGGCAACTGCATGGGTGTAATTTGACCTTGGCACCACATTGTTCTGGAAATCTTTTCCCACAGGCTCGCTCTTCCAGTGATTTTGTAAGCACCCAATTCTCTGTATTAAATCCCTTCTTGTTTAAAATTTATAGCCAAGTTTCCATGTCTTGTACCGAACTCTGACACAGAGCCAAATGATAAATATCTAGTTGAGTTACTGAGACATGAAATGACAGTGTCTATGAAAGCACTTTATAAGCAATAAAGCTAATGTTTTCTGTAAATCTTCATCTCACTCCCATACACTGACCCCCACTGCTAACTCAGCACAGTGCCCTCATCCCCAAAATGTTGATGCTCCCACAGCTCTCTTCCTCCTCGATCTACTTGAGCAATCCCATCTCTCCTCCTAGCTCCAACAGCCCAAAGGATCAAGGGTTAACTTATTTTAAAAGGCTGACACAAAGTTAACTCTCCAGAACAATGCATGTGCATTAAAATGTCAACATAATTTCTGAGGCTCATGGGCCTTCTGAATTTTATCAATGGATCTCTAGGTTATAAAACCTTGATCTTCTATGCTAATGAGCATCTAAACCTGTATATTGAGAACCAGATTGTTCTCCTGAGGTTAAGTCTGATGTATGCACCTGCCCTCTGAACCTCCCGTAGGCAACTCAAGCTCAGTGTGTCCACATGTGGTTTTATCTCCCCACTGCACCTCTTCCTCTGTTGTTTATCAGGTAAGTGAATGGTGCTAGCATCCCTTAAAGATGCAGTGCCATTCCTTCCTTTCTTCTCTGGAGACAGTTGCCAGATCTTGGTGATTCTACATCCCTAGCTTCTTTTGAATCTATCCGCATCCCCATCTCCATTATCAGTAATTTGTCCAGCTACCCCCATCCCTAATCAAGATTGCTACAGAAGCCCTCAAATTGGCCTCTCTGCTTCCACTCTGCCCTCTCCAATCTAATCCCTTTCCTGTACCTTAAAACATGCATGTCAAATCCAACCAGTCTTTCTTGTTTAAAATCTTTAACAATTCCATGTTATTCTCACCATCAGCTTTCACCATGCCTCCTGAATTGCCTCCATACCTCCCTACCGTATGAGCAAATAGTTTCCAGAACCAGTCTTTGTCCTTCCCAAGGAGTACATGCCACTCCCTCCCATGATGTCCTTCTCACCATTTTATTTCCTACTGCCACTCTTCTACTCCCCCAAATACACACTTTCCTCCTCGCTAACACCCCATCCTTCAGTTCTCAGCTTAGATGCCATTTAATTACCTTATTTACCAAATGTTTATTGAGCCTCTACCATATGCCAACCACTGAGATAGCACGGGAGATAGAGCAATAAAAAGACAGCCACATCCTTGTCCGGTCCAAAGTCAGTATTATAGGGGCATTAAATCAAAAATGACAAGTATGATGGTCCCCTAGTTGCCCCCAGGCTGAGTCAGAATCGCCCACTCTGGGACACCATAACCCACATCTGTGATGCCCTAACCCCAATGCCACTATTGGCTCACCGGTCTGTCCCAATGATCAGACTATAAACTCGTTACAGGCAGGACTGTGTCTAACTCATCATTTCATTTATCATCAACAGCTAGTACTGTATCTGGCACTCAGGAATTGCTTAATAAATCCCTATTGATTATGGAAATTCAGTAGTAAATATCACTGAATGAATCAGCTCAGTTTAGGAGTGGCCCTATAAGGGGAATATGATGCAAACAACTGGGTTTGGGGTCCTCACTGTTTGCTTGTCTGGGCTTTGCCAATGCTTCAAACCATAGGGAACATGCTTCTCACTAACACTGGGCTTGCTACCTGCATTTCATGTTAAGCAGCTGTTCCCAGCAGCCCTTCTTGCCTCCAGGATAAATACCTGTGTGCTCAACAGTGTACCTAATTAGAGGCAGCCCCTGGCGACTCCAGAGGCCTCAGGAGGCCAGTCACCAAGCTATGCCCTTGGTCACTGGAACCTAAACACCATCGAAGACAGGTAAGCACAGGGGACTTGGAAGCCAGGAGAGGCCCAGGAGCTCGGCCAAGTTAGATCTCAGAAGCTTTGCTCCAAGTTCCCTGCTAAGCCAGCCCTGAGTCTATGTGTATAAACTACCACCGCATTTCTCAATGTGTGTGAAATGGGTGGGAGAGGAGGGAAGGCAAAAAAACCTGAGGATTAACTATGCCCTTCTTTATGAAAAATAATAAGGTGGTTTTAATAAATGCCAATGAGATTTTCTTGCATATATAACAATACAAGTGAACATTTATGAAGCATGTGCCAGGTTCTCACCTCTTGATGTGCATTAAATCATTTAATTCTCTCAATGCCCCTATGAAGTGAGCTCCATTATTAGCTCATTTACAGATTAGTAAACAGAGCCCCAGTGGGATTAAGGAGCCTCTCCACAGCGGCCCCCACAGCCAGTAAGTGACACAGCAGGATGCAAACCTTCAGTCTGACTCAGCCCAGGATCAGAAAGTCTACACTTACATCCCTGTGAGGGACGGGCAGCGTTCTCACCTCACCCTGTCAGAGTCCCAGTCCCCAGTGCCAACAAGCCTGGGTATGTGCATCAGGCAGGACTGAGAACACATTCTCTAGGTTAAGGGCCTGCCCTCAGTTGGCCAATTATTGCCATCAGTAATGAGGATCTGATTCTTTTTTTTTTTTTTTTTTTTTTTGAGAGAGAGAACATAGGTTTAGGTGGGGTGGTGGGGAGGGCAGAGGGAAAGGGATAGAGAAAATCCTAAGCAGGCTCCATGCTCAGCATAGAGCCTGACGTGGGGCTCAATCTCATGACCCTAAGATCATAACCAGAGCCAAAACCAAGAATCAGATGTTTAAATGACTGAGCCACCCAGATGCCTTGAAACCTATATTTTTTTAAATTGGGTATAAGAAAAGGGAAGGACTGCAGAAGATTTTAGCCAGAGGGACTGACAAGAATATGGTAATAACTGAGAGAGGCTTATGAGGGAGGAAGAGGGTTAAAGATAAAAGATTGTCCATTTCTGACATGCTGAGCTTCCAGTGCTAAAAATGCTCTGAGGGCCATACGAACTCAGACTGGAGCAGAGTACCAGGGGTACAAATAATAGAGAAGGTTCTAGCTGCTTTGTTATCAGGCTACCCCACCTCAGTCCTCAGTTCTACCAAGAAAGGGATCATTTTATTTTATTTTATTTTTTAAGATTTTATTTATTTATTTGACAGAGAGAGAGACAGCAAGAGAGGGAACACAAGCAGGAGGAGGGGGAGAGGGAGAAGCAGGCTCCCCACTGAGCAGGGAGCCCGATGCGGGGCTCGATCCCAGGACCCTAGGATCATGACCTGAACCGAAGGCAGACGCTTAATGACTGAGCCACCCAGGTGCCCCGAAAGGGATCATTTTAAATACCACATTTTTGTTTGTTCTGGGGATGGTGAAAATACAGGCTGGTATTAGTTTCCCAGGGTTGCTGTAACAAAGTACCACAAACTGAGTGTCTTAAACAACAGAAATCTACTGTCTCATAGTTCTGGAAGCTAGAAGTGTGAGATGAAGGTACCAGCAGGGTCTTGCTCTCTCTTAATGCTCCAGGAAAAAATCTATTCCAGTCTATCCTCCCAGTTTCTGGTAGATACTTAGCTTGTGTTAGCAGAACTCCAATCTTCACATGGTGTTCTGTGTGTGTGTGTGTGTGTCTGTGTGTGTGTGTGTCCAAATTTCCCTTTTTATAAGGACATCAGTCATATTGGATTAAGGGCCCACCTTACTCCAGTATGACCTCATCTTAACTAATTATATCTGCAATGACTTTATTTCCAAACTAGGTCACAATCTGAGGTAAAGACAGTTAGGACTTCAATATAGTTGGGGGGAACAGAATTCAATCTATATCAAAGCTCTAAATGGAGGTTTCCTTTCTTACAGAATCAGGATCCATAAGAACAGTTCTCTTGGAAAATCACTGTGTTCAAGGAACCATGCAAGCCCTACAGGGAATACAAAAATGAATTAGATCCTAATTCTCAAGGGCCTTCCAATGAAGCTAGAGGGAGAAGACATACACAAAAGCTATCTTACAAATAAGTAGGTTATAGTTGACTTGAAAGTAATATAACTACCATTAGAATCAAATGGGATGGGGTAGTCACTTTTGTCTATAAAAATCAGGAGTTGATCTTTAGGTAGAATTTTATCTCAGTATTGAGAAAGGTGCAGAATTCTGACAGATGAAGACTTGGGTTTGAGGCAGAGAAACTGAAGACATTTCAAGTACATAAAACAGGTTAAAGAAAGGAGAGAGAAAGCACAAGCTGTTTGGATCAGGTCTGTTTGCCCAGAGAATTGGGTATGTATTATGGAGTCATGTCATAGAAGACTAAAATTATACTCTGGGATCAGTTGATAGAAAACACTTTATTAAAAAAAAAAGAAGAAGGTAGCGGGAGGGGAAGAATGAAGCGGGGGAAATCGGAGGGGTAGACAAACCATGAGAGACGATGGACTCTGAAAAACAAACAGGGTTCTAGAGGGGAGGGGGGTGGGAGGATGGGTTAGCCTGGTGGTAGGTATTGAGGAGGGCACATTTTGCATGGAGCACTGGGTGTTATGCACAAACAATGAATCATGGAACACTTCATCTAAAACTAATGATGTAATGTATGGGGATTAACATAAGAATAAAAAAAATAAATAAATGTAAATGTTTAGTAAAAAAAGAAAAGAAAACACTTTATTGGCAGGAAAGGGAGTTTTGTATGTAAATTAGTAGGCACTTCGGAATAGTTTGGGTGGCCAATAGAAGTAGTTCCTCTGATAATGGCTGAACACTTCCCAAATCTTGGGAGAGATACAGGCATCCAGGTACATGAAGTTCATGGGTCCTCAATCAGATTCAACCCAATGACGACTTCACTGAAACACACTATAATAAAACTGTCAAAAATCATAGGCAAGGAAAGAATCTTGAAAGCAGCAAGAAAAAGAAATTTATTACATACAAGAGAACCCTCATAAAGCTATCAGCTGATTTCTTGGCAGAAACCTTGCAGGCTCAGTGAGAAAAGGATAATATATTCAAAGTATTAGAAGAAAAAACTGCCAACCAAGAATACTTTACCCGTCAAAGATGCCCTCTGAAAATAAAGGATAGATAAAGACTTTCCCAGACAAACAAAAACTGAGGGAGTTTATCACCACTAAACATACCTTACAAGAAACACTAAAGAAAGTTCTCAAGCAGAAATGAAAGGATATTAATTAATAGCATAAAAACATATGGAAGTATATAATTCACTGGTAAAAGTAGGTATATAGTCAAATTCAGAATACTCTAATACTGTAAAGGTAGTATGTAAATCACTTAAATCTGGTATAAAGAAAAAAGAATTTAAAAGAAACAAAGACTTAAAATAACCATAGGTATAGGACACCTGGCTATCTTAACCAGTAGAGCATGTGACTCTTGATCTCAGGGTTGGGAGTTTAAGCTTCATGTTGGGTGTAGAAATAACTTAAAAAAAATTAAAAATCTTAAAAAAAAAAATAACTATACAATGGAATATTATGCAGCCATCAAAAAAAAAATGAAATCTTGCCATTTGCAATGACGTGGATGAAACTAGAGGGTATTATGCTAAGCAAAATAAGTCAATCGGAAAAAGACATGTATCATATGATCTCACTGATATGAGGAGTTCTTAATCTCAGGAAACAAACTGAGGGTTGCTAGAGTGGTGGAGGGTGGGAGGGATGGGGTGGCTGGGTGATAGACATTGGGGAGAGTATGTGCTATGGTGAGCGCTGTGAATTGTGTAAGACTGTTGAATCACAGACCTGTACCTCTGAAACAAATAACACATTATATGTTAAAAAAAAAAAAAAAGAAGAAGAAGCATATAGTAGGAAGGGAAAAATGAAGGGGAGAAATCAGAGGGGGAGACGAACCATGAGAGACTATGGACTCTGAGAAACAAACTGAGGGTTCTAGAGGGGAGAGGGGTGGGGGGATGGGTTAGCCTGGTGATGGGTATTAAAGAGGGCACATATTGAATGGAGCACTGGGTGTTGTATGCAAACAATGAATCATGGAACACTACATCAAAAACTAATGATGTAATGTATAGTGATCAACATAATAAAAAACATAACTATAAGTACAATAATTTGTTAAATTAAATAAAAAGATATAAATTGTACCATCAAAAACATAAAAGGGGGCAGTAAAAAGGTAGAGTTTTTGAGTGCAATCAAGGTTATCCTCTTAAAATAGACTGTTATAACTATATTTTAGTTAACCTCAAGGCAAAAAACTATATTACATACACAACAGAGAAAGAGAAACCTAAGCATACACTACAGAAAATCATCAAATCACCAAGGAAGATAGCAAGAGAGGAAAAATGGAATAAAGGAACTACAAAATAACCAGAACACAATTACAAGATGGCAAAAGTAAATCTTTATCTATCAATAGTTATGTTGGGTGTAAATGGATTAAACTGTCTAATCAAAAGTCATAGAGTAGCTGAATGGATTAAATTTTTTTTTTTTTAAAAGACCTAACTATATACTGCCTACCAGAGACTCACTTCAATTTCAAGGACACCTATTGCTGGGGCGCCTGGGTGGCTCAGTCGTTAAGCATCTGCCTTCGGCTCAGGTCATGATCCCAGGGTCCTGGGATCGAGTCCTGCATCGGCCTCCCTGCTCAGCGGGAAGCCTGCTTCTTCCTCTCCCACTCCCCCTGCCTGTGTTCCTTCTCTCGCTGTGTCTCTCTCTGTCAAATAAATAAATAAAATCTTAAAAAAAAAAAAAAAAAAAAGGACACCTATTGCTGAAAGTGAAGGGATGGGAAAAGATATTCCACGCCAGTGGAAACCAAAGGGGAGCAGGGATAGCTGCATTTATATCAGACAAAACAGATTTAAAGTCAAAAACTATAATAAGAGAAAGTTATTATATAATGATAAAGGGGCCAATTCATCAAGAGGATATAACAATTGTAAATACATATGCACCCAACATTGAGCACATGAATATATTAAGCAAATACTAACAGATTTGAAGGGAGTAATAGACGACAATACCAAAATAGCAAGGGACTTCATACTCTACTTTCAACAACAGATAGATCACCCAGACAGAAAATCAATAAGGAAACAGTGAACTTAAACTACACTTTAGGGGCGCCTGGGTGGCTCAGTCGTTAAGTGCCTGCCTTCGGCTCAGGACATGATCCCAGGGTCCTGGGATCGAGCCTCGCATCGGGCTCCCTGCTCCGCGGGAAGCCTGCTCCTCCCTCTCCCACTCCCCCTGCTTGTGTTCCCTCTCTCATTGTGTCTCTCTCTGTCAAATAAATAAATAAAATCTTTAAAAAAAAAACAAACAAACAAAAAAACTACACTTTAGACCAAACAGACCTAACAGATACACAGAACATTCCATCAAAGAGCAGCAGAATACACATTCTTCTCAAGTGTACACAGGACTTTCTCCAGGACAGATCATTTGCTAGGCTACAAACAAGTCTTTTAAAAATTTAATAAGATTAAAATCATATCAAGAATCTATTCCAACCACAATGGTTTGAAACTAAAAATCAATAACAGGAGGAAAGCTGGAAAATCCATAAATGTAAAAATTAACAACACACTCCTGAATGGCCAATGGATCACTAAAGAAATAACAGGAAAATCAAAAAATATCTTGAAACACACAAAAATGGAAACACAGCATATAAAAACCTAAGGGATACAGCAAAAGCAGTTCTAAGAGGAAAGTTTATAGCAATAAACACCTACATTAAAAGAAATAAGAAAGATTTCAAACAACCTAAGTTTACACCTCAAGGAAATAGATAAAGAAGAACTAAGCCCAAAATGGGGAGAAGGAAGGAAATAAAGATTAGGGTGGAGATAAATGAAACAGAGACTAGAAAAAAAAAAAAGAAAACATAAACAAAATTAAAAGCTGATTTATTGAAAAGACAAAATTGACAAAGCTTTAGCTAGACTAAGAAAAAAGAGAGAACTCAAGCAAGTAATATGGGAAATGAAAGAGGAGACATAGCAACTGATACCACAGAAATAAAAAGATCACAAAAGACTACCATGAACAATTATACACCATCAAGCTGGATAACCTAGAAGTAATGGATAAATTCACATACACATACAACTTCCCAAGACTAAATCATAAAGAAATAGAAAATCTGAACAGACAAGCAATGAGTCAAGAGATTAAATCAGTAATCAAAAATCTCACAACAAAGAAAATCACAGGGCCACATGGCTTCACTGGTGAATTCAACCAAACAGTTAAAGAATTAATACCAATTCTTCTCAAACTCTTTCAAAAGATTGAAGAACAGTGGACACTTCCAAACTCACTTTAGAGGCCAGCATTATCCTGATATCAAAGGCAGACAAAGATACTGTAAGAAAAGAAAAATTGCAAGCCAATAACCCTGTTGAATATAGATGCAAAAATCCTTAACAAAATACTAGCAAACCACATTTAACAGCACATTATAAGTATCATATGCCATGATAAAGAGGGATATTTATCCCTGAGATGCAAGGAGGTTCAACACTTGCAAATCAGTAAATATGTCACAACACATTAACAAAATGAAGGATAAAAATCATATGATCATTTCTTTGGCTGCAGGAAAAAACACTTGACAAAATTCAGCATCCATTCATGATAAAAACTTGCAACAAATTAGATATAAAAGGAATGCATCTCAATATAAGAAAAGCTATATATGAAAAGCCCACAGCTAACATCATAATCAACAGTGAAAAACTGAAAGCATTCCTTCTAAGATCAGGAACAGGACAAGAATGCCCAATCTTACCACTTTTATTCAACACAATACTGGTAGTCCTTGCCAGAACAATTAGGCAAGAAAAAGAAATAAAGGCATAGGAAGAAAAGAAAAGAAAAGAAAAGAAAAGAAAAGAAAAGAAAAGAAAAGAAAAGAAAAGAAAAAAAGAAAGAAAGAAAGAAAGAAGAAAGAAAGAAAGAAAGAAAGAAAGAAAGAAAGAAAGAAAGAAAGAAAGAGAAAAGAAGGAAAGAAGGAAGGAAGGAAGGAAGGAAGGAAGGAAGGAAGGAAGGAAGAAAGAAAGAAAGAAAGAAAGAAAGAAAGAAAGAAAGAAAGAAAGAAAGAAAGAAAGAAAAGAAAAGAAAAGAAAGAAAAGGAAGGAAGGAAGGAAGGAAGGAAGGAAGGAAGGAAAGAAAGAAAGAAAGAAAGAAAGAAAGAAAGAAAGAAAGAAAGAAAAACTGTCTCTGTTTGCAAATGGCATGATCCTAACATATAGAAAACTCTAGACTCCACCAAAAAAAAAAAAAAAAAAAAAACAGTTAAAATAAATGAATTCAGTAAAGTTGCAGAATACAACTGCAAGATTGGGGCGAGATTTGGGTGAGATCTCACGAGATTTCGACTCAGTCTCGGAGGCATGGTTGCAACCTGGCGGGATTTGGGGTGAAATCTGCCCAGAGTCCGAGAGATCTCTTGGTGTTTTGCCCAAATCTGGGTGTGATTCGGGGGCGATCTCATGAGATTTGGAGATGTGGAGTGAAATCACACCCGAGCTCCATGCTTTCTCATGAGATTACCACAAGACGGAGCGAGATTTGGATGTGAGCTCACAAGATTTGGAGTGAAATCTCGCACGAGGTCCATGAAGTCCGTGAACATATAGAAAACTCCAGACTCCACCAAAAAAAAAAAAAACAGTTAAAATAAATGACTTCAGTAAAGTGCAGAATACAAAATCAACATACAAAAATCAGTTGCATTTCTATACACTATAAATGAACTATTTGAAAGAGAAATTTAGAAAAAAATTCTACTTACAGTAGAAGGAAAAACATAAAATACTCAGGAATAAATTTAACCAAGGACATGAAAGACCTATACACTGAATATTGTAAGACACTGATGAAAGAAACTGAAGAAGACACAAATAAATGAAAAGCTACCCCATGTTCATAGATTGGGAGAATTAATATTATTAAAATATCCATACTACACAAAACAATATACAGATTCAATTCAATCCCTATCAAAAGTCCAATGGCATTTTCCACAGAAATAGGAAAAACAATCCTAAAATTCAGATGGAACCACAAAAGATCCAGAATATTCAAAGTAATTTAAAGAAAGAAGAATAAAGCTGGGGCATCACAACTCCTGATTTCAAATTATATTACAAATCTATAGTAGTCAAAACAATATGGTACTGTCCTAAAAACAGATACAGAGACCAATAGAACAGAATAGAGAGCCCAGAAATAATCCCACACATATATGGTTAAGTAATCTTTGATAAGGGAAACAAGAACACACAATGGAGAAAGGATAATCTCTTCAATAAACAGTGTTAGAAGAACTCTAATCTGGGGCACCTGGGTGGCTCTGTCATCATGCATCTGCCTTTGACTCAGGTCATGGTCCCAGGGTCCTGGGACCGAGCCCCGCATTGGGCTCCCTGCTCAGCAGAGAGCCTGCTTCTGCCTATCCCACTCCCCCTGCTTGTGTTTCCTCTCTCGCTGTGTCTCTCTGTCAAATAAATAAATAAAATCTTAAAAAAAAAGAAAGAAAGAAAAACTGTAATCTATATCCAAAGAATGAGATTGGACCCCTATCTTACACTTCTCACAGAAATTAACAGGAAATGGATTAGACTCAAATGTAAAACGTGAAACTGTAAAACTCCTAAAAGAAAACATAGGGAAAAAAAACTCTTTCTAGAGTTTTTTAAACATTGGTTTAGACAATAATTTTTTTGACTTGACACCAAAAGCACAATCAACAAAATCAAAAATAAACAGGTGGGACCACAACAAACCAAAAACCTGCACAGCAAGGAAAACAGTCAACAAAATGAAAAGGCAACCTACAAAATAGGAGAACTCATTCATAAACTATATCTCATAAGGGATTATATCAAAAATATGTAAGGAACTTATACAACTCAATAGCAAAAATAATAATAATCCAATCTAAAAATAGGCAACTGACCTAAGTAAACATTTTTCCAAAGAAGACATCCAAATGGCCAACAGGTGCATGAAAAGATTCTCAACATCACTAATCATCAGGGAAATGCAAATCAAAACCACAATGAGAGTCACCTCACACCTGTTAGAATGGCTATTAACAAAAGACAAGAAATAACAAGAGTTGGTGAGGATGTGAAAAAAGAGAACCCTTGTATTCTGTTAGTGAGAATGTAAATTGGTACAGCCATTATGGAAAACAGTATGGAGGTTCCTCAAAAAAAATTAAAATAGAACTACCATATGATCCAGCAATCCCACTTCTGGGAATATATCTGAAGGAAATGAAATCAGTACCTTGAAAAGATATTTGCACTTCCATGTTCACTGCAACACTATTCACAATAGCCAAGAATGGAAACAACCTAAGTGTCCATCAGTGGAAGAATGGATAAAGAAAATGTGGTACACACACACACACACACACACACACACCAGAATATTATTCAGCCATAAAAAGAAGAAAATCCTGCCATTATTGACAACATGGATGAACCTGGAGGACATCCTATTAAGTGAAATAAGCCAGACAGAGAAAGACAAATAATATCACTTACATGTGAATTTTTCTGTTTTTTAATGTTGAACTCAGAACCAGAGTGGTTGCCAGGGCTTGGGAAGTGGGGAAAATGGGGAGATATTGGTTAAAAGGTACAAACTTTCAGTTATAAGATGAATAAGTTCTGGGGATCTACTGCATAGCATGGTGACTATAGTTAATAATACTGTGTTGTGTATATAAAATTTGCTAAAAAAGTAGATCTTTTTTTTTATTTACTTGACAGAGAGAGACACAGCGAGAGAGGGAACACAAGCAGGGGGAATGGGAGAGGGAGAAGCAGGCCCCTCAGCGAGCAGGGATCCCGATGTGGGACTCGATCCCAGGGCCCTGGGACCATGACCTGAGCCAAAGGCAGACGCCCAACAACTGAGCCACCCAGGTGCCCCTAAAAGAGTAGATCTTAAGCATTCTTATCACACACAAAAAAGTAACTATGTGAGGTGACAGATGTGTTCATTAACTTTACCATGGCTGATATTTCATAATATATGCATTCTCAAATGATTATGTCCCTACATGTGTGTGTACACAAACATACATACACACATACATAATTTTGTCAATAGAGCTGTAAGGAAAAAAAAAAGATTCTTCTGTCTTATTGCCTAGGATTTCTTACAACTCTACCTTTCCCCATCAGATATCCTCTTTCAATTTGATGTCCTCAAGAGAAACCCAAGATAGAAATATATTGGGTCAGCTACCCTTTGGGTTCTTTGAATCTCATAAAGCATCCTAATTCTGATCTTTATAAGAGCATGGGTTCTGAATCCCAGGTCAGATTCATGGCCCATTGATCCTAGTGTTATTAAATTCTAGTAGTGCTGACTCCACATTTGACAATCAAGATATCTGCCACACATGTACATACAAGTAAGCATATACCCCACAGCTTTCTGTAATAAGCCTATAAGTCTCACACAGTAGAGCATCAGGGTCAAAGTCAAGCTCCACTCCTACTTAGCAGCTGTAGAGTCCAGGCAAGCCACCTAGGTTTTTGGTCTGTTTCTTCAGTATAAAACAAGGATAATAACAATATCTATGACCTAGAATTATAGTGAAGATCAAATTAAATAATATAAAGCATTTAGCATTGTGCCTGGAATAAGGTAAGTAATCAGTAGATAGTAACTATTAATTTTTATTACTGTTATTATTGGTCTACCACCCATTAATTCATCTAGACTCTCCATGAATACACTGGATAATGAATTCTATCTAAAACCCACTCTCTAAAAAATATTTTGTCAAGGTGTATGTTCTTCATGGCAGCTAAGATATGTTGCCATGGCCACAGCAAAGCAGCAATTCCAATTAAAGAACCCAAATCCTAGTGACTTAAGACATGTGAACTAAAGGGACAAGTTCCTCAGCAGCAGTAAGTTCTCTCTTACCTTACAGGGTTTTGTTTTGGCTTTTGTTTATTTGTTTAATTCCAGAAGTCTAATTAGTGCTATTATGCTAAAACCCAACACTTTTCTGTCTAATTCTCTTTAACTGTAAAGACAATCGCTTTTTAAAGTAAATGGACCCTTTTCGTAACAAACCATGTAACATCAACTAAAACACCAAAGGAGTTCTGTATACAAGGCTTCAATAAATCAATAGAAAAGACAACTGCTCTTATAGAATAATGAGAACCTTTCCTTCACGAATGAGAAATTCACCTAAGAAGAAACACAGATGAGAAATATGCATAAAATAAATGTTCATTTGCATTTATAATTTTTAATGTGATTTAAAACAATGAAGTATTATTGCTAAGGCTTATACCACCCAAGAAATAGGACTTGGCCATAGATATCAACCTGGAAACACAGATCAAAAGCCTTAAGATGCATTGTTATTCTAACTCTAGGGATTTATCCCAAGGAAATAACCACCAATGTGCATAAAAATATAATGAGTAGTTAAAAACGTGGTTTCTAAATATCAAATTAAATTTTGTCTTTTCTACTTAATAGCCATCTAACCTTAGGCAAATTACCTACTTGTTCTTTATCTAAGTTTGCTTATCTGTTAAATAGAAAGAATGATACCTTTATTTCACAGAGTTATGGGTGGGAAAAGTGAAAAAGGAAATAGAAAAAACCCTTCAGTGTGCAAAGCACAGTGTAAGGCCTCAAAGAACATTAGCTATTATTCAGGTTGGTTAAGTAAATCATGATCTATTGATAAAGTAGAATTCTGTTCAGCCATTAAAAATGGTATTCTGGAGCAAACATAAGCAAACCACGGCCCAGCCATGAGCCAAACTTGGCCAACTGCCTGTTTTTGAAAATAAAGTTTTATTGGAACACAACCACACTCATTCATTTACATATCACTCTCCGACAGCAGAGTTAAGTAGTTGAAACAGAAACTGTATGTCCCATATAGCCTCAAATATTTACTAAGTGGCCCTTTACAGAGAAAGTTTGTTGACATCTGATCTAGAGGAGTATTTCTTATCATGGGAACATGTTCTCAACCTATTAAGTGAAAAGAAGTTTTCCAACAGCAAGTACGATAAGTCTACATTTTTGTTGAAATATGCGTATAGGAAAAAAAAGTATGGAAGTAGGTATTATATTAAAAGTTGACTATAGCTCTCTGAGTGAGGGGGGTTATACATTTTATTTCCTTCTTTGTGTTTACCTATAATTTCTAATTTTGTATAGTAAACATGAATCATTTGTGCAATAAAAATACGTTAAAGACACTAAGAAGGAAAGAAGCTGTTTTAATTGTGACATAGAAAGAAAACAAGGAACTCATTTAATAGTAAAACAAGATGGAAAGATATTTTTAATTGGTGAGAGAAATATGGGTTTGTAGTCTTCATTTCTTCTCCTTCTCTCTCACAGATAGGACTGTGAAAAGTAGGGGAGAGCAAAGAAAGAAAGCAAGGAGGGAAATGTGACAGCAGAGTTGTTACATGATGTGGACAGCTGCCAAGCTCAATAATTCCAAAGATAAATAAGTTTGCAGAGCTCAGAGACATGCTACCGATCTTTGCACCAAAGATTGAGTTACACAGTTCAGCCAGTGTAAGGAGAAGTCATGTGGTAGCAAATCTCATCTGGGAAAGATAACAGGATATGTTTCAGGAATGCTTATCTACAGGTATGCCCACCAAACATTTCTTTATTGCCTACCTGGTGGCAAGCATTTACAATATCATAGGGAGGCAAACATAAAAGATGACACATACAAAAATAAACACATTTATGTGGCAAAGAGAGGTGAGTGGCGAGTCCTGTCAAGGAGAATCATGTTTGGGTTTTTACTCAGATGCTAACTGAATGAATGATGTGACACCAACCACTGAATTCCAGAGGGAGAACACTTTGTTATGTTCTACCTGTTGAATCTGTAATAAGTAAGGAGGATTCAAACAGAGATGTCCTTTAGCAGCTGGATATAGGTATTTGGAGTTTGGGGAGGAAATAGCATTTTGAGGAATCCCCAAATCAGTGTACACAGAGCACAATGTTGCCCCTGGACAGCATGCAGAAGAGAAGGGGGCTAAGGAATCATAGGGTGGGCAGAGGGGGCTACTCCAGGGATGGAAGACTGGGGAGGAATGTATAGGGATTGGGGCAAAACCAGGACAGAGTGCTTGTTAAATGTGCTCAAGAACCATCTCCACTATTTAAAATTTGCTGAAAATGAGCTCTTTTAATAACTTGTGCAGCTGTAAGCAGAAGTTGTGATTAATGCTATATTCCTATGTCCCAAAGAACACAAACCTTCTTTGAAAGTGTGTTTCCCACAATTTTTCAGCCTTTTTCTGAGCAGAATACATGCAATATACCTTTCCTCATGTGGAGCCATGTGGTAAGAGGAACATGAATGGGAATCCATTATTGGTTTGGTTTGGGGCTGAAACACCAGCAACAGATGTGGTGATGAGGAAGAGAAAGAGATTGAGCAGTACACTGTACTCAACAGAGTCCCAATTTTGGGTAATGCCAAAAAATATCTAGGATGTAAAATTAGTCTCTGGAAATCAGTTTGTGATCACCATGAGGATGAACCCAAGCACCATATGCCTAGACTGTAGCACGGTCCTCTGCGAAGATTGGTTTAAGTGTCACGGCTCTATGGCTGAAGGCATGGGAAGTAGTGTGCAGGACACCAGACCCCAAGGTCAGAAGGTCTGGCTCTGCCACTAAAGGCTGGTTGACCCCACACAAGCCTCAGTTTCCTCATTTACAAAGTTTAGATAAATAGTATCTCAGGACTTTCATGAACATAATATGAAGGATATGGAGCACTGGAAGGAACTATAGAATGTAAGGTAACATTTTTTTTTCCCAAATTTATTGAGGTATAGCTGACTAATAAAATTGTACATATATGAAGTGCACAAAGTCATTAGTTGATACACATATACATTATGAAATATTTGCCGCAACAAAGTTAATTAACACATCCATCACCTCACATAGTTACCTTTGTGTGTGTGTGGTAAGAACACTTAAGATGTGCTCTTTTATGTGAATTGTTCAAGACTGTTGAATCTCAGATCTGTACCTCTGAAACAAATAATGCAATCTATGTTAAGAAAAAAAAAAAAAGGAAGAAGAAGAAGGTAGCGGGAGGGGAAGAATGAAGCGGGGGAAATCGGAGGGGTAGACGAACCATGAGAGACGATAGACTCTGAAAAACAAACTGAGGGTTCTAGAGGGGAGGGGGGTGGGAGGATGGGTTAGCCTTGTGGTGGGTATTGAGGAGGGCACATTCTGCATGGAGCACTGGGTGTTGTGCACAAACAATGAATCATGGAACACTTCATCTAAAACTAATGATGTAATGTATGGGGATTAACATAAGAATAAAAAATAAATAAATAAAAAATAAAAAGATGTGCTCTTTTAGCAAATTTGAAGTACACAATACAGTATTATTGACTATAGTCACCATGCTGTACACTAGATCCTCAGAACTTACCCAACTTATAACAGAAAGTTTGTATCCCTTGACCAACATCTCCCCAACATTCCCCCCACCCCCAGCCCCTGGCAACCACCATCTCCTCTCTGGTTCTATGAGTTCATTTTTACTTGTTTTTTAGATCCCATATATAAGTGAACTCAAACAGGACTTGTCTTTCTCTGTCAGGTTTACTCCACTCAGCGTAATGTCCTCCAGGTTCATCCCTGTCATCCCTAAAATGACAGGGGGGTTTCTTCTTTTTTATGTCTGAGTCATATCCCACTGTATATACATACCACATTTTCTTTATCCATTCATCCACTGACAAACATTTAGGTTGTTTCCCTATCTTGGTTACTGTGAACGTAAAATCAAGACCACCATGAGACGCTACCTGTTAGAATGGTCTTCATAACAAGTGTTGGTGAGGATGAGAAGACAAGGGAATCCTTATTCACTGTTGGTGACAATGTAGGTTGGGGCAGCCACTGTGGAAAACAGTATGAAGGTCCATAAAATGAAAACAGAATTACCATATGATCCAGCAATCCCACTTCTGGGTTTACAGCCGAAGGAAACAAAGTGAGTCCCCCAAAAGGATCTCTGCCCCATGTTTGTTGCAGCGCTATTCCCAGTGGTCAAGATACCACAACAAGCAAAGTGATGGAAGTTAATGTGATCACTGAGTACTGTAACTCAGTGATGAGAGCATTTTGCTGATGAGGTTGTGATAGCTCTGCTCTCACAGAGAAAAGACCAGAATGAAGCGGCTCCCCGAGTGGCTGGCCTGCTTCTTCCAGGTCACACTTAGAGCAGCACGGCAGGCGCAGGGTTTCCCACTGTGAGCCCTTCCCGCCCAGGCAGAGCGGGAATAGCACCAGTGATCTTGCAGAGATGCTGTCAGTGTGAGCCATCATGTGCCAAAGCCCTGGCCCGATGCCTGGACAAAGTGGGTCCTGGAGAAATGAGAGCCATTTGGGCATTGCATCTGAAACGTAGGTAGCTGGCGCCTATCCTACTGGGATATTTCAGAACACACAGCCCAACACTTCCAGCAGCTCAATATGCTCTTCTTCATTTAAAAAAAAAAACAACAAACAACCAACCAAATAAAATCTCTTTAATAAAGTACTGGAATAAACTCTGTGACCCCCTCAGTAAAGGAGACACGCTATTCAAGGAGTGAATGGCAGGATTCGTGTATTATTTATAGCATCATATGAGTATACCTGGTTTCCGGGTTAACTTGTATACCCATTCCCCTGCTAGACTCCCTGTGGGTTCCTAGAAATGAGTTCCCACTGGGCAGAATCACTGGGTCTTGGTTCCTATCGAAATATTGTTCCAACAAGGACATTTGCAGAGGCTTTTTCAGTCTCCCCCAAGTCCCTATAACCTGAGGCTACAAAATTCTCTGTACAGGGTCAGTTAGTAAATATTTTAGGCTTTGTCAGTCACATGGTCAATGTCTGCCACAACCACTCAACTCCTCCGTGGTCGTCACGGACAACTAATAAATGAATAGCATGGCTGTGTTTCTGCAAATCGTGATTTATGAACACTGAAATCTGAATTTTACATAATTTTCACACATCATGGAATATTGCTTTTTTTATTTTTTCCAGCCATTTCAAAATGTAAAAACCATCCTTAGCTCAAGTGCTATACAAGAACTGATATGGGGATGAGTTAGGTCCAAGGACAAGTAGTCTGCTGAACTCTGCCCTAAAATTGTAACATGTCATCGGCTCCAGTAGATTTTGTTTTCAACTACTGACTTCTCCTTCCCCAGAAGGCAGTGAAGTTAATCATTCCTTTTAGAAAGAAAAAGCTCACTCCAAACCCTTGCTGACAATTAGGCTTTATCATCTGTTTCCTGGACTAGCTCCTTGGAGGGGCTCATCCGCCTTGAGTCATTTTAACATCCAGGATCCTGCTATTGCTTGGTGGCTTTCCAGACAACACTATCACCTGTGTACCTTTTGTCTGCCATTATGTGTTGTGACTCACCAGAACATGAAAAATGGTGAAAAGAGAGGCCTCAGGACAGTCAACAAGCAGACTGGCACATTCCTAAGCTAAGAAGACTAAGTTCTTCTTACTGCTTGAAAAAAGAACATAAGGTCATGATTTCTACTGTTACTCTCTGGCCAGTCATGAGGAAAGTGTTTATTAACTGTATTGTTCAGTACCACAGTTTTTAAATATTCTAAAATATAAAATAACTAGAGACGAACAGTCCCATAGGAAAGCCACACTGTAGGAGACAATAGTAAAGGAGGGTTTCCTTCATTTATTTAGAATGCATCTGCATGGCGGACACCTGGATGACTCAGTCAGTTAAGCGTCTGACTTGTGATCTCGGCTCCATTCTTGATCTCACAGTCGTGAGTTCGAGCCCCACGTTGGGCTCCATGCTGGATGTGAAGCCTACTTAAAAAAAAAAAAAAAAAAGCATCTGCTTGGTCATTTGCCCTCAATGCCCTACAAGAGCCTAAGATAAGGACCCAGTAAGGAGGGAAGGAAGGTCTTTAACTAAGATACCCAACCCCATCCTTGCTGTCAGTCACTGAAAGGCTCTTCTTTCCTGTCTTCAAAGGGACATTAGCAAATACAAATGGATATCCTAGACTTAATTTAGGTTGCCATATATCTACCATCCCAAACACTGAAAGGAAAACCAAGCCTTCAGCACATCCTCTCTGTAGCTATGAAAAACAGATAAAATTCTAAAATTATTTTTCCATCCCTAAGATAGTGTAATAGCCAGAATAATGCCCTCCTCCCCCTCAAGATGTCTGCATCCTAACTCCCAAAACCTGTGAATACGCTCCCTCACACAACAAAAAGGACTTTGCAAGTGCGAGTAAGTTAAGGATTTTGAGATGGGGAGGTTACCCTGGATTATCTGGGTGGGCTCCATGTGATCACGGGTTCCTATAAGAGGGATGCAAGAGGGGCAGAGTTAGAGAGGGAGACACGATGGCCGAAGCAAGTCAGACGGATGCAGGGTCATGAGTTGAGAAATGTGGGCAGCTTCTAGGAAAAGGAAGGAAATGGGTTTTCCCCTAGAGCCTCCAGAAGGAATACAGCCCTGCCAAATCATTTTAGACTTCTGCCCTCCGGGACCGTGGAGAATAAATCTGTTTTGTTTTAAGCCCCTAATTTTATGGTAATTTGTTACAACAGCCATAGGGAACTAATACAGCAGCTGCTAAAAATGTCCCAGATAAAATGTAGTTTCTTACAAGTCAGCCACTTTATCTCAGTACACTTAACCCTGAAGAATGAAAGGATACTTCTACTCCTCTCTCAAGCAGGGTCCCTGAACTCCAGAACTACTGAACACTGAAATAAAATGCGATATAAAAGGGAAGGTTGAAAGGGTGAGTGGGCAGCAAGAGAACACTGCAGTCATATACAAAAAGCATTATCCACGAGGGCTGCAAAGGATGAGATAGAAATGGAATGTGCCTTATTTATAGCAAAGCCTGCCTCCCCTCCCAAGTGTGTGACAGAAGAGCTGTTTTAAAGTTTTATTCTTCAAACTTGGCTGCAGAACTTGGCTGTATCTCAGAACTGTGCTTTTGTATTTAGCTTTAAAATATAAGAAGAAACCCCATGGCTAAACTGGAGGCAGAGGTGGTGCGGGCAGGAAAAATGCAGGGGGCGGGGAGTGGAAAGAGGTTGAAATGTTATTCTTATTTAGTTAGTTGCTTAAGAAAAACAAATAGAGGATAAAATAGCAAAAGGCTTGGAAAAGTTCCAGGTTGAAAATTTCTCAAGACCCAGGCGGCGAGGCTCTCCAGATAAGGGTTGTGCTGCAAAGGCAGTCAGACATTATGTTGGGGATCTGGTTTCGAGGTAGAGAGGAAAGAATACTCTAGCCCTAATTATTAGAGATCCCCTCACCCTCTTCCTTTTTTTAAAATTTATTTATTAGAAGGAGAGTGCACTCAGGCATGAGTTGGGGGGGAAGGGCAGAGGGAGAGGAAGAAGCAGACTCCCCACTGAGCAGGGAGCCCAACACGGGGCTCGATCCCAGGACCCTGGGATCCTGACCTGAGCCGAAGGCAGACGCTTAACGACTGAGCCACCCAGGCGCCCCTCTCACCCTCTTTCTTAAGTTCAATGAACATTGACAGCAACCCAGGGAAGGCCAGCCTGTACATGCAGAAACTAATACTGACCTTCTGGAAAACAATATGTATCAGGAGTCATGACATAGGTCATGCCCTCTGACCTAGAAATTCTAAATTTTGCTAGTAATAAAAGGAACTGAATAACTAAATTACAGTATATTATCTACTCAGAATATAATACAATCTTCAAAACTTATGATGATGATGATTGTGGCACAGATTAATGCTTAGGATATGGCAGGAAAACATAAAACAGTATATTTTTTATTTTTATTTATTTATTTTTAAAGAATTTATTTATTTATTTGAGAGAGAGAGAATGAGAGAGAGCACATGAGAGGGGGGAGGGTCAGAGGGAGAAGCAGACTCCCTGCCGAGCAGGGAGCCCGATGCGGGACTCGACCCAGGGACTCCAGGATCATGACCTGAGCCGAAGGCAATCGCTTAACCGAATGAGCCGCCCAGGCGCCCCCATAAAACAGTATATACACTATTATTACCCACTAGACTAATATATATTTAATTTTTAATTTTTAAATTGAAGTATAATTAACATGTATCATATTAGTTTCAGGCATACAGTATAGTTATTCAACAATTCTATACACTTCTCAGTGCTCAATAAGTGTAATCTTAATCCCCTTTATCTATTTTACCCATCCCCTTGCCTCCCCTCTGATAACCACCAGTTTGTTCTCTATATTTGAGTCTGTTTTGTCTGTCTCTTTTTTGTTTGTTTTGTTTCTTAAATTCTACATATGAGTGAAATCACATGGTATTTGACTTATTTCCTTAGCATTACACCCTCTGGGTCCATCCATGTTATTGCAAATAGCAAGATTTTATTCTTTTTTTATGGCTGAATAATATTCTATCATATGTATACACTGCACCTGCACCTTCTTTATCCATTCATCCATGGATGGACACTTGGATTGCTTCCATATCTTGGCTATTGTAAATAATGCTACAATAAACATAGTGGTGCATATATCTTTTCAAACTAGTGTCTTCATTTTCTTTGGGTAAATACCCAGTAGAGGAATTACTGGATCATATGGTAATTCTATTTTTAATTTTTTTGAGGAACCTCCATACTGTTTTCCACAGTGGCTGCATGAATTTGCATTCCTACCAATAGCACACAAGGGTTCCTTTTTCTCCACATCCTTGTCAACACTTGTTATTTCTTGGTTATGAGTCTAGCCATTCTGTCAGGTGTAAAGTGATACCTCATTGTGGTTTTAGTTTGCATTCTCCTGATGATTAGTGATGTTAATCATCTTTTCATGTGTCTGTTGGCCATCTGTACATCTTTGGAAAATGTCTATTCAGGCCCTCTGCCCATTTTTTAATCAGACTATTTGGGCGGGGGGTTGTTGTGTTGTATGACTTCTACATATATTTTGGATAACAACCCCTTATCGAATATATCCTTTGCAAATATCTTCTTCCATTCAATCAGTTGCCTTTTGTTTTGTTGATGGTTTCCTTCATTGTGCAAAAACTTTTTATTTGGGTATAGTCCCAATAATTTAATTTTACCTTTGTTTCCCTTGCCTGAGGAGACATATCTAGAAAAATGTTTCTACAACTGTCAAAGAAATTACTGCCTATGTTTTCTTCTAGGAGTTTTATGGTTTCTGGTCTCATATTTAGGTCTGTAATCTACTTTGAGTTTATTTTTGTGTATGGTGGAAGAAAGTGGTCCAGTTTCATCTTTTGCATGTAGCTGTCCATTTTCCCAGCACCATTAACTGAACAGACGGTCTTTCCCATTGTATATTCTTGCCTCCTTTGTCATAGATTAATTGGCCACATAATTGTGGGTTTATCTCTGGGTTCTGCATTCTGTTCTATTGATCTATGTGTCTGTTTTTGTGCCATTACCATACTGTTTTGATTACTACAGCTTTATAGTTTCTTGAAATCTGGGACTTTGATACCTCCAGTTTTGTTCTTCTTTTTCAAGATCACTTTGGCTATTCAGGGTAGCCCTGAATATGATATATTATATATGTGCTAATTATATATATATATATATATATATATATATATATATATATATATATATATATATATATATATATACTACTTATATAAAATAAAAGCTGAAAGGAAATAAACCAAAATGTTAACTGTGGTCATATTCTCATGGTAGGAATATGTGAGATATTTTTTTCTGTAGTTCATATATTCTTTTGAAAATGAATTATTACTTTTAAAATGGAAAACAATGAATTTTTAAAAGGAAAGAAAGAAAATCAGTCAGGAGAAACCTCAGCATTACCAACATTTTACGAGGTGAGTTTCAGAACTAAAAATGTTTAGTGTTTTCTTGCTTCGGGTTCTCCATAAAGAACAAGGCTATTATTACACCAGGCACACCTCCTAGATTTAGTGTAATAAAATACACTGCCTCCTAAGTACGTCTACGTTTTCTTATCACCACACCTTTACTTCCACAACTCCCACCACCTAGAATCATTTCTTGGCCTTTCCTACAGAACAAAATCCTCCCCTTTCTTAAAGATGCAATTCAAGTCATTTCTCTTGAAACTCCTTCCTCCTCTGTAAGCACACCTTGTTAACACCAACCTTCCTATAATTAACTACAAACAACTTTGAAATCTCTTTTGTTTTTTTCTATGTAATTTAATTTCTTTAAAAAAAATTACAAACTTTAGAATAATGCAAACTCAGATTCAAGTCTCATACCAGTCATTTACTCCTTCTGGTCCTGTTTCCTTGCGTATAATATAGAATGACCACCAATTGCTAACAAGCCATTCTGGTGATTACATGATTCAGTGTATATGCAGTACCTAGCACAGTATCCAGTACAGAGTGGGTAGCCAATAAATCCCTATTATCTTCCTTAATCTTGCATCAGCAGGTCTGCACTGAAGAGAATACTAACGGTAATTCTCCAGACAAAAGAAAAATGATCCTAGTATTAAGCACAGAGATGTAGAAAATAATAAAGAAATGAAAACAGTAATTTTTTAGCAAATCTACACAACCATTATATTTAGCAAAGAAAACAAAAATTTTACAAAAATGGCCAAGTCCAGTAGGGTTTTTAAAGTAAAGAATATTCAATTGGACCATATGCCAGGATGTCAAGAACCATCTTCTTTTCAAGGCGATTAGTAGGTCTACCAGAACAGGGACCCAGTGACCTAACTGAGGGGTCATTCCAAATATAAATCCTATCCCCCTATGATTATTTAATTCCTTTTCAACAAATATTTGATTGATTTATATCTTTTGGTGTTATTTACCAGAGGTATGAATATTCTTTTGGCATGAATGCGTGTCTATATCTATATGTCTATCTTTGTATATTTTTTTCTGTTCCCTTATTGTAATACATTTTTAGAAGTGAGAATGTGGATCAAAAGACTTGTCCATTTTCAGTTTTGATTTCCATTGGCAATCATGTTTTTTAAAAAAATAATGCTCCTATCCCACAACGACTGAAACATTTATTTTCCCTTCACAGATACCTGCAGGCTTTTAGTTTTTCTTTTTTTTTCTTTTTTTTTTTTTAAAGATTTTATTTATTTATTTGACAGAGATAGAGACAGTGAGAGCAGGAACACAAGCAGGGGGAGTGGGAGAGGGAGAAGCAGGCTTCCCGCCGAGCAGGGAGCCCGATGTGGGACTCGATCCCAGGACCCTGGGATCATGACCTGAGCCGAAGGCAGACGCTCAACCATCTGAGCCACACAGGCGCCCCGGCTTTTAGTTTTTCTTGTTCAAAATCCTGAGAATGAGAACTTCACTCTATGGCCATTCAAGTTCTCCATAGTGCGGGAATACGCAAAGGAGTGTCAATAGTGAGAGTAATAAATTGCCAAAATGTAAAATCTGAGACTCTTTGAAACGAAATGAGTGGGGAGAGATGGGAAAAAATGAAGTGAAGCCTTGAACACGCTAAAGGCTTTCCAAATTAGAAAGCTATACTGGGGGCAACACCTCATATTAAACCACACTGAGCTACTCTCGACACTAAAAATACCATCCCTTTCATCTGCGGACACTGATACCACTAGCTGGGGCCTTGCCCACACTCCTGTCTCCTGCCAACCAAGATAATGTGATGGGGAGCTTTTCCTCTGGCAATTCCATTCCTAGGGGGAAAGGAAAACGGAACAATTTTTTCCTAAGGCAATAAAAAACTTTCAAAATACTTAATGAAAGGAACCTTAAAATACAGCTTGAACAATTAAATTAGTTACCCAGAATACTCTCTGAAGTTAGTCCTTGAAAAAAGAAAAGAAAAGAAACCCTAACTGTTCAAGACCAAAAAGCATTTGTTTGAAACATACTGACTTACCTGACTTTTTAAAGTTTTGCTTGGGTTAACTTTTTAAAAAAATTTTTTTAAAGAAAACAAAGAAGGCTATAAAAAGAATAAATAGGTAAGGAAATGTGGGTGTCTTTATTTTAGATTATGAAAGCCCTGGCATGTTAGAGCTGAAAGTACTTTCGCAATCCCCCAGCCTAGCTAACCCCTCACTTCACAAATAGCGGAACTAGCCTTGAAGCAGAAACAACTTGTGTACAGCCTGAAGTCATCTAGTGGTGCAGCCACAATCAATCAGAGACACCCTGGCCCAGTTACACACTCCTTCCATGACACTTGACTTCTCTGCACACAAGGAGGAGAAGGGCAGGCAACGCAGCTCTACAGTTATTTGGTTCAACATTTTGTTGGTTCCAGGAGATCTGACATTTCCCAGGTGTAACCTGGTGAAAAGATAACTCCTTTGCCCTCAGATTTGCCCTCCACTCTATTGGTCACCAAACCCGGTTGGTTGTACCTCCTAAACATCTCTCGAGCACATCTTTTCATCTATGTTACCACTGCCATTGACCTGGACGTCATTTTGTCCTCACCCGAATTCCTACAAAATCACCAAACCATTCTGCCCACTAATCTTACCATTTCTTTCACACCCTCTCTGCACAAGTGTTTTCTCCATACTGACCATATGACTTCCCAGCTTCAAGTTCTTTCGTGGTGACTTTCCTTATGAAGAAAAACAAGGTTTCAGTGTCTTTCCTTTGCTTTGGGGTTAATACCTGCATGAGTCACAGACTCATCAGGAAACAGATGGCACATACAAGACAATTCAAGAAAGGTTTATTTCAAAAAGGACCAAGTATAAAGAAGTGGCAGAGGATAGGAGAACCACAAGGAACACTCAGGAACCTCTGACTTGTGCGTAAACCCCTCACCTAGCAGTGGACCTAGTCACCTGCTCCTAACAGAAAGGATATAGAATGTTATGTCCAAGATTAGATTATAAAAGAGTGAAACTCCCACCCCCACCCCCCTTTCTGCCTCTTCTTCCTTGCTCACTCTGATAAAACAAGCTGCCTTGTTGTGAGCTATCCTGTGGAGAAACACATGTGGCAAGAAACTGAGAGTGGCTCCAGTCAACAGTTAGTGAGGAACTGAGGCCATCGCTCCCACAGCACTCGAGGAACTGAATCCAGCCAACACCCACATGAGTAAGCTTGGAGTGGGCCTTTCCTCAGGTGAGCCTTCAGATGAAACTGCAATCCCAGCCAACATCTTGATTGTGGTCTTTGTGAGAGGCACTGACCCAGAGGACCCACCTAAAATTACTGACCCATGGAACCTATGACATAATCAATGTTATGCTTAAGCCAATTAACCCCATCACATTTTGGGGTAATTGGTTATACAGCAATAGAGGACTATACAAAACTGGAGCCACCCTGATGCCCAAAAAAGATGAAGAGAAGAAAAGGGTATCAGGACCAGAGAACAATGATCTTCAGTCGAGGGGCATGGGCAGTGCAAGACTCTACAGAGAGGGAGCCACGGCAAGGGACGCCCTGGCTTTGCTCTTCTTCCTCCCTCCCATCTCTCCCCAGGCTTCTACTGACCAAACTTGATTCAAAGCCAGAGATCCCAAGAGCCCTGCAGATGAGTCTACTTCCTGGGGCAGAGAGCAGCACATTCCAGTAGAACGTGGATGTGCAGGTACAAAGGGAAGATATATGATGTCCTAAATCTTTGGCAGAATATGTAAGGTCTTTTGTGATCCAGCCCTAATCTCCCCAGCCAACTTTATTTCTCAACCTCCATCACATATACGTAGCTCCAAGAAAACAGCCACTTGAAGTTCCCAGAACTCAGTTTATAACATCGCAACTCTGTCCCTTTCCATGTGGTAGTCCTTCTGCCTCCTACACTTCTTTTTCCCCTTCTCTGCCATGTTAATTCCTATTCATCTTTCACGAATTAAGGCAGGTGCCAAATCCTCTGGATGTCTTCTATGACATCATCATCCTCTCTCTTGATATTCGTGACCTTTCTACCTCCTTCCACATTCCTCAGCTCACCTCTCACCAACTGCCTCTTGCAATTGTCTAGTTACCCATCTCTGCCCCATTAGCCTACAGGTTTTGTCAGGGCACAGACTTCATCTTGCATTCCTAGCATCTGGCATGCAAATGACACTAATGCATATTTGCTGATTAAATTATTGCTAATATTCACTGTGCCTTGGTCACCAGGATCTATAGATTCCCTGACTCTCTGTTGTGCTGGCCACTCCCACTGCCTTCCATGAATTCCAAAACAATGTCCTGTTCCCAGCTTGTTCATCAGGCTTGCCTCTTCCAGGCTAGATTTTTTCCCCTTCTTGCTGCATACCACTGCCTGTGTAACTAAAATAGTGCTACATTTACTTTTTGGAAATATGCCTAAAGCAACTTCTATGCAGGACTGCAAGGGTCCTAGGACATTAGGGAAAGTGACCTTGGAGTATCAGGGCAACACAAAGGCAAGACCCGAATTCCAGCAGAGGAGGAATAAATAACTGGAAACTAACAAGTGAAGGAAGCCAGCAATGACATGCAAGAACATTGGCTTTTTCTTCTTTCTCTAAGACTTCTAATTCATCCCTAACACTATGTATTACTGACAGTATCCAGTGCTACCATTTAAACACTGTTCCTGCTATCTGTCTAAGGTACAATCAGTACCAGCAAAAAATACCTGGACAAACGTCTTAAATGTTACCAGTGAGCCAAAGAAACAAGTCGCCACCAAGAAAATACTTTAACTGTTGAATGTTAAATCATTACAAGTACAGTTTTTCTCTTGATGCCTAACTACATTAGGTTTTATCTCAATCCAGTTTAGGTTACCTAAGACTGTTTAAAATATTTCCGGAAAAGTTTGAAAGACCCTTAATTATGTCTACAGTCTCACAACATTGTTTTGACATCAGGGAAGTTTATTATCTTCTAAATGGTTATAAACTTACAGAGAAACTGGTAAATCATTGCAGAAAAGTATGTTTACAATATTTAGTCCAATCCCCTCATTTTACAGAAGAGGAAATGAAGCCAAAGTAATATTTTATTTATTACATTGATGGGTTACTAGGTACACAGGGTTCATTTTATCATGCTTCTTTCTACTTTATGTGGACACTGAATATATTCTTTTGGTGTAAGAAGTATTTTGTGGTTGGGAAGGAAGGAGGAAAAGAAAGGAGAGAGGAGGAAATCAAAATAAGAAACAGAGCTAGGAAAATGAAGTTGTTGATCCAGAGAACCAAAGCATTAAGCGTGGGAGCTGGGGCCAGATATCCAGAGCAATCTGCTCCCTGTCTGGCATCTTCCATCACACTGTACTGCATCATGACCCAAGTCTGGGTCAAGTTAAGCTACAATTTTCTCTGTCCAACTACCATCTAATTGCCCAGAGTTGTACCAAATCAAATTACCAGTCAAGTTGGAAATTTCTCAAGAGACATTATTAACACCACTCAGAGAACTAAACAAAATCGGAAAGCAACTTACTTATACTCAAAAGAATTCTGAGTTTATAAAAGAAAGTAAAGATTTTAGAAAATCTTTACCCAAGAAACAAGAGCACCAGCAAGCAGAAGGAAGTTTTAGCATTTACCAATGTTCAAAGTTAACCCAAGTCAAATCTCTGAAAATAACCATGAAAAGCAAAGATTTGCTGCACAGTATTTTCATTTATTTAATTCATCCAAAGTCTGTTGAGCCCCAACAATGTGGCAGTGGTAGTCTGTGGCTGATAACATGACGGTGGAAGGGACACCAACAGGGAGTCAGGCTACCTGGACACAATCATGGCTTCACTGGGAAACTGCTGAGTAACCTGATATAAATTACACACTCTCTCCATCCTTCAGTTTGCTCATCTAAATGAGGGTGTTACTAAAATCCCTTACTTGTAAGTCTATGACAGGAGATTGGTCCTTCTACATCTGAGAGATTTATAAATAATTATAAAATCAAAAACCCACTTCAGAACATCAACTTTCCCATTACTTTGCCATGTGTACTCTACCTGAATATTGTAAAAGATAAGTAAGTGTGTTTAAAACTCAGATTCCTAGGGAGCACCTGGGTGGCTCAGTCGGCTAAGCGTCTGCCTTCAGCTCAGGTCCCGATCGCAGGGTCCTGGGATTGGCCAGTGTCAGGCTCCCTGCTCAGTGGGGACTCTGCTTCTCCCTCTCCCTCTGCCCCGCCCTCCTCCCTCTCTCTCAAATAAATAAAATCTTTTTAAAAAAAATGTTTTTTAAAGATTTTATTTCTTTATTTAAGGGAGAGAGACAGAGAGAGCATGAGCTGGGGGAGAGGGACAAACAGACTCCCCTCTGAGCAGGGAGCCCGATGTGGGGCTCGATCCCAGGACCCCAGGATCATGACCTGAGCTAAAGTCAGATGCTTAACTGACTGAGCCACCCAGGTGCCCCTTAAAATTTTTTAAAATAAAAAATAAAATAAGACTCCGATTCCCAGGACCCAGTTCAGACCTATGAAACAAAAATATCTTGGTGAGAGGGATCCTTTGAGGATCAATATTTTTCTAAAACACCCCTAAGTGATCTGATGTTCAGCCAGGTTCAAATATCATCCCTATATTGGGCAATTCAATGACCCAGGATTTTTCAGATCCAAGAATATAAAAAAGGTTAACAGGGTCTGGGTGACTTAATGAATAATTAAGGTTTTCTCTTAAATAGATTTTTAATGTGACCAATACATTTTTCACATACACCTCCAATCCAAAATGTGAATGTGAAGGATGAAAAACTAAACCAGAAAGTCTGTTCCACGCAATAAATAAATCATGCCTTGGGAAAGTACAACTTCTCACAATTAATGACACAGAAAACATGAAAAGAAAATGAAAAGGATTCTGAGAATGTAGGCTTAAGAAACCCACCCATCATTACTCATATGTCAGAAGGTGACCATCCTAAATGGCATTTAAAAGTCGCAACAACATCATGGACATAATCATCCCACTTATTACTCGGAAGTTTACCCGAAAGCTCCATTTCTCTAGATTTGGCTTTTTAAATGTCAGCATCTGAATCAACACAACACAGTCCAAGCAAAAACTTCACACTAAAAACATCTGACATGAGTAAGAAACAACAAACAAGAGAAAGAAAACAAAAAGGAAAGCACTATTTGCATAACTTTTAATGTAAGTTTCTGTTGTAGACCTCTAAAAAAAGGTTTGGTTTTAGAGTTTACAACCTTGAAGAAACCATTACAGAAGAGGACTTCCATAGCAAATGTTTTGAATTGACCTTGGTTTCAAGGTTTAATCTTTACTGACACCTTGAGGATAGTGTCCTGCAATATTGGTTGTATTGGTTGTAGCCAATGGCTGGTCCACAGCACTGCTAATAGAGAACTAAGTAAATAACCCATGGTTGAAACGCAACCAGGATTTAGTCAAATGAACTAGGTTTAAATGATTCCAGGTCCTAGACCCATACTAAGCCATGCCTTGTTTCTAATAGATCGAACAGATGCAATATCCCCTTTATAGCAATTAACTAATATAGCAAATAACATGAACACATGCATACCCCACACACAAATTTGTCATAAGTAAGCAAGATATATTTCCAATATAGAAACCAAATGGCTAGTAGTCATATCTCTGAAGAACTACAACAATCGACAACTTTGTATCTAAATTAAACCAAAAAAGAGTCCCCTCCTACCACCTAAAAAGTAAAAATCAAGTTCCCACAAACCTGAAGGAAGTTTTCCTTTCAACATAATATCAAACATTCTAGTAGAAATGTGTTTGGGTTGCATGACCTTTACATTTCCTACCAACCTTTAATAACCCATTGGTTTATAATCTCCTGAACAACATAAAAATAATTGAATTTAAATTTTAAAAAATTGTATTGTTTTCCTGTGTCTTAAAAAAGCAACTCACTGTATAAACATACTTTAGTCAACTTATTAATAGCACCAACATTTATACATTTTGTAATTTATTTCCCCTCCAAATGACACTGTCTTTATAAGACCTAAAGATAAAAGAAAAGGAGCATTCACTATGGACCACAACCATGCAAAGTAAGATATGAAATGCCTCATTTACTTTATCTAAATGCATCTTCATAATGACCCCACAAGGTACTATCCTTCCTCCCACCTTTTTTTCTTCTTTTTAAAATGAAGAAACTGAAGCTCACAGAACTCAAGGTCACACCACTAGGAAGTAGTAGAGTTGCAATAATTTTAACCTAGGTGTGATTCCAAAGCTCACATTTCTATGAGCTTGGCATTAGGGTTTCCCAGCATGGGGTGGGTTAAGAAGGTGATGATGAATAAACATCTTTCTATTCTGTATGCTTCACTAATTGGTTAGCCCTGTTAATCTCTTTTTTCTTTACTACAACTTAATAGGCATCTCTGTTAGAGAAGGGTTACCTAAGCATTCTCTTACAAAGCAAAGGATTAAGAAATTTGATACTCAAAGCAAGATTAGTTTGAGTTCTCTATAAGGAAAGAGACAAATTTACCATATTGGTCATCCAGAAATATCTAGTTCAACCTTGCCCATGTGATTAGCAGAGATCAAACACAGTCTTGCAAAATACACAGAACCCAGCAGACAACTCAAATATTTAGTGAAACGAATGCACATTAACTCATTTTCCTTATTAATATGTAATATAGTTAGGTTAAATTTTCACACATATGCAAGACTTAAAAAGGTGTATTAATAAGAAGCAGTTATTCCCTCAAATTCAACATGTGCACAAATAAAACTTATGTGCCATAGTTCCTTCCTATCCCTATTTGAATTAATGGCATCAATGTCTTTCTATACCCAAGGTCAAAACGCAGTCATCTTTGATTCTCTATTCCCCTTCTAATTCTATATTCATTCAGTTTCCAAGTCATTTTTACTCTTTAATCCCTTTGCTCAGTCTCACTCAATTCTGAGGGTTATTTCCCCCGCTAGATTAGTGTCCTCCTTACCTTTCTCACAGAGACAGAAATACCAATCCCCCCCCACACCAGAACCTAGAATCTGCCTTCATAATAATGCATCTGGCACACTGGGGCAAGATTCATAATCCCAAAGAGATATTAATTTTATAACTCCTAGCACAAATTTTTTCATGATTAAATTGCCTAGGATTCAACGTTCTAAAATCTGGCTACATCCAGACTCTTCCCAAAATCTTACCTCAATTACTCCATGTAAGTCACCTATGTCTCCAAGCTCACTGGTTCTGGTTGCTGTTCACCTTCTTCAGCTCCTTCCCTTTGCTGAACGTATCTCACCACCTGGAATGTTGTTCTTCCTTTCTGTTTTCCACATAAAACAGTCCTGCTCATCCTTTAAAACGGAGTTCAAAGACCACCCCTCCGCCAGTCCACACCTGGCCTCGAGCCTGGAAGTAATCACCTACTCCTCTGATTTCATATAACACTCTATTTGCACTTCTCTTTTGGAAATTGACACTTAGATTACTACAGTTATTTGTGTACATCTTATGTCTCCTACCAACTGCAAACATCTAATACATGCATACCTCTGTATCTCCCACAGCATCTAGACCAGATCTTGTACCTACTGTGGGTTCAAAAACAATTGATAAATGTCACACAAAGGCTTTTACCTCACATGAGAATATATCTCCCTCTGCATTGCTTAGGCAAACTTTGCATTTAAAGAAAACCAAATCGGGGGCACATGGCTGGCTCAGTCTGTAGAGCGTGCAACTCTTGATCTCAGGGTTGTAAGTTCAAGCCCCACACTAGGTGAAGAGATTACTTAAAAATAAAATCTTTAAAGTAAACCAAATCATATTTTTCAAGTATGACAAACCTAAGTTCCTTGAATTTTAGAACTGGAAAAACAGAGGATATGAGAAGAAAACGATATTCATTTATCAGTCAAGGCAGTTTAGGCAGAAAACATTTGTCAAGTTGTCAACCATCAGTCAACCCTACACAAAACACAAAACACACACACACACACACACACACACAGGCAGCACCCCTAGCATTTAACGAGAGGCCTTACTTTTCGGTAGACTATCATATTTGGAGAACTCTCCTCTGGGTCAGCGATCCCCACTGCTCTTTGATCCCCAGATCCCTGAGCCATCCCGGATATCTTCACTCACACTGCAAAAATAAATGAACAGATCATTAAGACATGAAGATATTATATAAAGAAAGCTCTACAATGCAAAGAAGTTAAGTATCTTTTGGCAGGTGATACAAAAATAAAACATGATGAATTTATTTCTCCTCATTAATTTAAGCAGTATTTTAAAAAATGTTTAGGGGATAACTGGGCTCTTGTTATCCACATACATTAGTCTAATCCCAAGCAACTTATTCTTTATTTTCAGCCCAGAATCATGCACCCTAGGGGTGAGTTTATGCCAGTCCTACATAATCTTCTGAAGACAGATGAAGCCAACCATCTTGATGTTGATTTCGTCTTACCAGACTCACTTTCTGATTAACTCTATGCATTAAAATCTGAATAGTTTAGTCACCATACAGTACATCATTAGTTTTTGATGTAGTCTTCCATGATTCATTGTTTTCATATAACACCCAGTTCTCCATGCAATATGTGCCCTGCTTAATACTGTACAGTGACTAACATAACAAAAAAATATCTGAATATTTTATCAGGGAAATGCAAATCAAAACCACAAGGAAATACCGCTTCATACCCACTAGGATGGTCATAGTAAAAAGGAAAAACCTGAAATAACAAGTGTTGGCAAGGATGTGGGGAAATCTGAACACCTGTACCTTGTTGGTAGGAATGTAAAATGGTTCAGTCGCTATGAAAAAACAGTTTGGTGGCTCCTCAAAAGTTAAACGTAGAATTACCATATTACCTGAAAATTCAACTATAACCCCAAAGAACTGAAAACAAACACTCAAACAAATACTTGAACACAAACATTCACAGCAGCACTATTCACAATTGCCAAAACATGGAAACAATTCAATGTCCATCAACTGATGAATGGATAAGCTAAATATGGTCTATCCCCACAATGGAATAAAATTCACCCAGGAAAAGTCATAAAGTATTGATACATGCTACAGTATAGATTTATCTTGAAAACATTACGCTTAATGAAAGAAGCCAGACACAAAGATCACTGCGATGGACTGAATGTTTATGTCCCCACCAAAATTCACATGTTGAAATTCTAACCCCCAGTGTGATGTACAGCCTACTGTACATCACAGCCTACTGTACCCCCAGTAGGAGGTACAGCCTTTGGGAGGTGATTAGTGCCCTTATAAAAGAGACCCCAGAGAGCTCCCTTCTACATGTGGGGACACAGTGAGAATAAAGCCATCCATGAACCAGAAACCAAATCTGCTCAAGCCTTGATCTTGGACTTCCTAGCCTCCAGAAATATGAGAAATAATAGGTCATTCCCAACCTTGCTGTTATTAACACAGTTTTCTAGGTGGGAGATAAGCCAGCCAATCTGTGATATTCTATTATAGCAGCCCGAACAGACTAACACAGTCACATACTGTGTGATTCCATTTACGTGAAATATCTAGAATAGGTAAATCTATAGAGACAGGAAGCAAATTGGTAGCTACCAATAACTGGGCGGAGGATGGAATGGGGTTACCGCTTAATGGATATGGGGTCTCCTCTGGGATAATGAAAACATTTTTGAACTAGATAGGGGTGATGGATGCAGAATGTTGTGTGAATGTGTTAAATGCCACTGAAATGTATGCTTTAAAGAAGTTAATTTTATGTTATGTGAATTTAACCTCAATTAAGTAAAATGAATATTTTTAATTTGACCTTTTTAAAAAGTGTGAAAAGATATCAGTGTAACAGTGACAGCATATGGAATTTTTGAGAAAAGAAGTTCAGTGCTTGGTATCACCCTATATTTGCTGTGCTACTTCGTACAAGTTAAATAACCTATTGGGTTCTCTTTGTTAACTTTCTTTTAAAACAAAATGTTGAATGCCTGCTGTGTACCCAGAACCATGCCAAGGCACCTCCCTTGACATTGCTCTCATCAGCAAAATGTGAATTCCACGGAGTACTCACAGGGACGGGTCCGATAAACTGAGTATAAACGTATCATATAAAGCCAAAGAAGTCCTATACAAATGTTACCACTAAGCTAAGAGCCTGCCTGGGTTATTTGCACAAAATTCATAGGCTTTTCAACAAGGAAACTTTTATAAATACCATAGTTGACAGAAAAGGCCATTTCAATTCAAAATAAAAACTCAGGAAAGATTTTATTGTAAAATAAGTTGGTACCAAAGGTCATTCCATAAAAGCCAATTTGGGTGGGAGATGGGCAAGAGACAGGAATTTGTCATTTGTGCTAAGAATTTAAATGCCCACAGTATACCATTTGAATGTTGCTTGCTTTCTTCATCATTTGTGAATTAAGATGCATTTTAAAAGTCAGATTACATGAAGAGATAAAGAACATCATTCTCTTATCCCCACTCACTGTAATGTCAGGGTTTCCATTAATATAGTGCTACATGGAAACGCTGATTATTAATTCCCATCAGTGGCTTTTAAAGTTAAATGAACAACACACTGTTTTATTTTTAAACAGCTACTTATTTGCCTACTCCTTTGCCTGAATACAGAATATGACAGAGCATGAAAAACAAAAATTGAGTCCATTTATGTCTGCTCATTTATCTATGTAATAGAGCCATTTGGGGTTTCTGGCTTTATTTGTAAATGAACACTCGGACTTTAATGAGCCTATTATCTCCCACCTAGAAAACTGTGTTAATAACAGCAAGGTTGGGAATGACCTAGGAACAATCCTTCCGGCCCTGCCTTGGCCTTTCGCTGGCTGCCCCCTGCCCCCTACAGAAACATTTCTGGTGTTACAACAGGCTGAGAGTTCAGGACTGGGACTTCAAACTACCAAGTGCTGGCAGACAGTCTCTGTGGTAGGAATTTCAGTGAGTCTCGTATGTAGTAGAAAAGCTTCTATTTTTGGTTCCTCTAGCAGCTCATTTTGAAACTCAATGTCATCTAACTTTTCTGTGTCTAGAAAGAACCATTTCTAAAATAGTGACCTAACCACTTTCCAGCCCATGTGTCAACAGTTGTTACAGAAACAGGGTGCAAAACCCACACAGGTAAGGAGGCTATAATTACATTCATTGACTATGAAGCTAGGGTTTGTGACATTAAAGGGCTAGATTCTCATTCATTACAATACAGGATGAAATATTTATTTTTACATGGAATACGATAGAAATGAAATAGGAATATCTTAAATTTCATGGTAGCGAAAACCCAAAAACTTCTTCATGTTATTTATATGTACTGTGTGTATATGCACACAGTAAATAATTCAGGGCCTTTTATCTTAATATTTGAAGAATGTGAATGTTTTCCTGAAAGCACACCACTAGACTTCAACAGAAAGAAAATACATCATGTCTTACAGCTAACAAAGGGGAGAACTGAAAACATGTTAAGAGCTTGAGTTTTTAAGTCCCCAAGAAGAGACAGGTAGCTCAGGGGTTACCAGCTGGCATCTGTCATCAGACAGATCCACATCTGAATTTACGCTCCCCCACTTACAAGCAGTGTGATCTGGGGCAAGTTACTTCACCTCTCTGTGCCTTTGCTTCCTTAGCTGTCACCAGAGTCCCCACATAGTGGAAAGCCTTCTGAACTGAGTGGCCTGGTTCCCCCACCTGATTTGCAATTAAGTGTCAGAACCAGGTCAAGCCACAGCCTCTCTGGACTGCAGGTGGACAACAGCTGTAAAAGCCTGCATCTTCACTATTCCTTCCCGCTCGGTCCTAGAGCCTCAGAACTTCACATTTCTAACTTTCCCTCAAACGCTCATCAGAATGTTCCATACCACCTCTCTTCACTCAATACTGCCCATATCCTAGCCCGTGTTCTCTGGTCATGGCAGGGCTCATGCTGAACTTGTCAGAGAATCACAGAACTGTTGGAGCAGAGCGTCCTCTCCCAGACTCAGCATCCCTCCCCTTGAAGTGATTTCTGTAATACCATCACCTACCACAAGGAGCGGTGGGACTCAACATTTCCTCGAGCAAACGCACTGAGCATCTGCGCAAAAGGCTGCATGCTAGGCCCTGGAGACATAAAGATAAATCAGACACAGATGTTCTCATTAAAGTGTTCCGAGTCCAGGAGGGGGTTCAGGCATGTCCACAGAAGCAGGACATCTTAACGTGTGGGTGTTTAGCTATGCTGGCACAGGGCAAAACCTGGCAATGGAGATCAGAGGAGAAGGATGAATAGGAGTCTGGGGGAGGCAGCAGAGGCCATTCCAGCCTAGGGGACAACATAGGCATGGCCCTTTGAAACCCCAGCAGCAGTAGGCACCCAAGAGAAAAAAAACATGAAGACAATCTGATCTCAAGAAGATTAAGTGGAACAGTCAAATGTGGGGTTAGAAATAACAGGGCTTTGCACCTCTCTTTGTTTACTCATTTATCAGGGATCTCTACTAAAGGCAGTTCTGCTTGGGTGGAGTCTTTGTTGGTGGGGTTCACCCCTCTATACCCAGCACCTAGAACAGGGCATGACACATAGTAGATACTCAAATATTTTTGAATGAATGAAGAAACTGATAAGATTCTACCAAGATGCAGTGTACTCCTTTTGGAACATTCATCGGGATAACAAGCCATTAAAACTGCCCCACCAAGGCGGCTCTTTATTGACAAAGACCTATGTACGAAATCACACTTTTCCACAGGGTTTATTGGTATGGGTCAGCCCTGAACTCAGGAATCCACGAGCTATTTATTTACTTATTTGAGAGAGAGAGAGAGTGCGCGCACTGGCCCAAGTGGGGGGTAGGGGCAGAGGGAGAGGGAGAGAGAGAATCTTAAGCAGGCTGCACACCCAGCACGGAGCTGACATGGGGCTCGATCTCACAACTCTGAGATCATAACCTGAGCCGGAATCAAGAGTCGGACACTTAACCGACTGAGCCACCCAGGCACTCCATCCATGAGCCATGTAGATAAGAAGGAATATGTGGGAGGATGGAAAGTATAGTGAGGAGAGACCCTGTGAATAACAGAACAATTGAGCGTCTCTGACTCAAACTCTGATTAGTAAATCTTCTGCAAATCAGGACTGCAATTTACTCCATGTTGTGTGTGTAGCTTGCAGTTACAACAAATACGAGCTGTTTCCTTTGTAATGCCGGCCCCTCTGGAGCAAGCCAAGCCTAGGGTCCAGCAGATAACAGTGCTGGACCCAGCAGGTAGAAGGACCTCAGTGTGCAAAAGAAAGGGGCTTTGAAGTCAGGGCGGAAATAGCACCTCGGCTCTGGCTACACCAAGCCTGCTGGGTAGCCTCTGACAACTGACTACCTCCCCATACTGCCCCCAACTTCCAGCTCTTCACCTGGAAGATGAGAACCCTCATCTTTGCAGAGCTGTTTTTGAAGAGGAAATAAAACAAGGCATGCAAATTCCCTAGTGCAGAATGAATGTCGCAACTGACCAGCAGTCTGGTTTCATGAAATCCCAGGCCACCAGCATCAAGATGGTTGGAGAAACCCTTCCCCCACCTCAGGGATTCAGAGATGAAGCCACCAGCTGTTTAACAAGCTTCTCCGGTGATAGTGACTCACAGCTAAGAGTCAGACCACTGCAGTGACACTCCAATACCACTAAGATCAGCATCACATGCAGCTAAAAGCCTTCAACATCATGCCTGCCCCTCTTGGTGTCTAGCTCTCAAAACCCTATTCAGGGAGATATCTTGCCGGAGAGGTAATCAAAGCCTGACTGTAATATAGTCTGAATATTTGTGCTGCCAAATAAGAATTTCTGTTGATGTTATTTCCTCTCCTCCATATTGTATCAACTTCACATTGTTTGCCTCAGCCCATTAAAACCCAGTGGAGGGGCGCCTGGGTGGCTCAGTTGTTAAGCGTCTGCCTTCGGCTTAGGTCATGATCCCAGGGTTCTAGGATCGAGCCCCACATCGGGCTCCCTGCTCGGCGGGAAGCCTGCTTCTCCCTCTCCCACTCCCCCTGCTTGTGTTCCCTTTCTCGCCGTGTCTCTCTCTGTCAAATAAATAAATAAAACCTTAAAACAAACAACAGCAACAACAACAAAAAAGTGGATTTTTTTTCTGACATCAGCAATGTTAAGCACTTCAGGAAAAAAGATTTATAAGATGTGTGCTAGCTCGGTAGTACAAGCTTGTTTATATAGCTCTAATCTGACTGAGTGGGCAGGAACCTCCAGGGGGAAGAAGAAAGAACAACATCTCTGAAGAACAAATATCTCTTTCTGTTTAACAGGTCTGCCAACGTGACATATATAGACCAACTCAAAGTCCAGATGCTCAGTGACACAGCGAGAGTCAGCTTCATGTCCCACACCAACGATCTTAAAGCAAGGTGCTAAAGCTCAAGTCCTAAGGGCCAATTTTGTTGGCCATGCCAAGGCACCCAGGATTCTACTGGGATATAGTCACTTGATCATTTCAGGACATCAGTTAGCATTCGGTGGTTCCCAAAAGCTGGCCCAAGGACCTGAACCAGGCTAGTAGCCGCAGAATCACCTGGGCTTGACTCTAAAGATACACGTCCCCGGGTCCCATGCTCCGGAAATTCCGATCTGGTAGGCCTACGGTGGCCCTATACTTACTTAGCCTCTCTGAGCCTTGGTTTCCTCATCTATAAATGGAACAAACACCAATCACCGGTATCAGGGGTTCTCAGCCTTGTCTACTTCTCAGAATTGCCCAGGGAAGGTGTCACAGCAACTCCAACAGGTGACTATTACTATTCCCACTCTACAGATGAGAAAACTGAGGCCCAAGAACATAGGCAACTTGCCAAAAGTAAAGTAGCTTGTCAACCAAGAAACTAAAATCCAAACCTAGGACTGACTCCGATGCCCACATACTTTCCAACTTGTCAGTCTTGGTCTCCAGTGACCTCACCCATATAAAGTATTCAAAACGAAATTTTGTAAATATACAAAATTTAAGTATATGCTTAAATATAAAGTCGTTAGCACCTCTATATTACATATAAAGTTCTTAGCAGTAGGTACTTCTGGTACATAGTACAACTTGCACATAGTAGGTCCTCAACAGATGGTGTGGTTCCTGACTTCCACTTCCTAGTGTATTGGTGAAGTTGACTTCCCCATACCAACCTGTCCTCAAGACATAGACATAAATACAATCCTCTTTAAGTTGCCACAGCTGCCTTACAGCCTAACCAAACTAATTTTTGTTAAAAGCTGCTTAGAAAGATATTTTTGCATTCTTCATATTAAACAAAAGTCCTAAAAAAATTAAACTGGGAGAAGCAGAAAGTTTTTCACATAACGGGATGTGCTTGACCATGTGATGCGGTTCACGGTCCTATTACCGCAATTACCGCTCAGAGTTCAGGTCCACCCAGGCATCCTCTCTCTTGACCCCACACAGCTCTGGATACTCCCAGACCCTGCCACCTCCCCATCCATTCTTCCTGCCTTTCAAACTCTTCTTCTATAAACAGTATGGCCACTATGGTCTTCCACCTTCCCTCTGAACTTTGACCTTCAGGGACCTTCATGGAAACCTGGCTTCCCCCAAAAACACTCCCCTCACCCTAGAGCCCAGCTGTTCTCATCCCACATATCTCAAACCAGAAAGTAAGATAAGCATCCTCTTGCTTCCCCATTGGTGCTTCAAACAATTTCTCTCCCGTCTTCCTACGCAAATCCCTGCTCTTGTGACACTCAGACCATCTAGCTATGCCACTTTCTACCCATGCTCACTACTGTTTCCTGGCTTTTCATTTCCTGAGTACTCTCACTTCCAGTTCTGAGGTTTTCTTCTCTATCCCTCACTCCTTCATCAATCTCAATGACTTGAACATCAGAGTCAAAGACCTAGCTCGAAGGCTGGTTCCTCCATCCTTTTATTTCCCCACCTGAACCCTTTTCCTCCACCCCCCTTCCTCAGCCACTGTCTCACATGGCCACATGCTGAACCCCATCATCAGTGGTGACTGTACCACCTCAAATACCAGTTCACTTACCAGTTCTTTCCAGTCCACTTACTCTACTTTCACTGTACACATTTTTCAAACTTCTTTAGACATTTCAATCCATGGAATTCACAAGTTGTTTACCCTCCATTACTACTCCTCCTCACTCTGCCTTCATGTCCCTCTCTTACTGGGCCCATCGTCTTAGCCACTCAGTCATACCCTTGCAAATATCCTCAATGGCCTCAATATGCCCTTTCTGTGGCAGATTTCCAGACAAAACTCTGACACCAATGGAACCAGAACATCCACCACACAATATCCATATAATATCTCAATATCCAAGCTCACACCCAAGCAGGTGCACTCTTTGTGGTGGGCGTGAGGAAGAAATCACACAACCAGACTGACCTGGCTGCATTTTACATGCATGAGCACAAACTTTAAGTTAATCAACGCTGCCTGTCAAATCTAAGATGTTTTCCCACCAAGTTTGCTGTCTCCCTGTCTGAGTCGGCTTTCTCATATCTTTTTTTTTGTTCAAGCTTCACACACAGTCTCAGTTGAGAGGCTCACTTCAAAATTCACTGAAGAAATGGAAATCAGCAGAAGGCAAGTCTCTCATCTTGAGGCACCCTCACCTACACCATGTTCTTTGACTTCCCTCCTCTTGCAATAGAAGTGTTGCTGTATTTACTAAAGGGAAGTCACTCCACTCTTGCTCTTAATTGGAAGACGACAGAACATTCCTTCTCACTTATCTCCTACCACCACACTAACGGGGCTCCAGTATGATAACAGTGGATTACAGCTCAAACATCTGCAAGACGCAAACTCTCTGAGGACTTCTTAGGGAAACCTAAAGTCAGGAGAAGAGACGCAAACAAGAACACGAGGAGAATTTGAAGTTTCTAGCACCTACAGCTATAGCAAACATTAAACACAGTTCAACTCTTGGCCAAGGTAAACAAAGCCTCACACTAAGGGCCTAGTTACCTTAAAACCCATTACTGGATATACCGTGTTTGGCTTTTGACAAAAAATTACAAGGCATACATAAGGCAAGAAAAACACAGAAAGGACAAGCAATCCTCAGAACCAGATTCAAGACAGAGATGTTGAAATTATCAGACAAGAAATTTTAAATAACTATGATTAAATATGTTACAGGCTCTAAAAGAAAAAGTAGATAGTAATGAAAGCAGAGGGATAGAAACTTAGAAAAAAAAAAACCCTCAAAAACATAAATGCTAAAAGTCAAAAACACTGTAACAAACGAAGAATGCCTTCCAAGGGCTCATGGTAGACTCAAAATGGTCCAGGAAAGAATCAGTGAGCCTGAAGGTCAATAGAAGCTTCTCAAACTGAAAAAAAGAGAGAGAGAAAAAGAAGTTTTTAAGAATGGAGACAGAATATCCAAGAACTATGGCACAATATCCAAAGGTATAACATAGGTGTAATTGGAATACAACAAGCATAACAATAACATATGCCTTCTGATCAGAGACCACACAAGAGCAAGGGAGTGAAGTGAAATAGCTAAAATATTGAAAGAAAAAACACCAAATGAGAATTCTGCATCTAGTGAGATTCTTCTTCAAAATGAAGGATAAGATAAATTTTCTCAGACAAATAAATAACGAGTAAGTTTATCACTAGCAGATTTGCCCTTCAGGAAATGCTAGCAGTTCTTCAGGCAGAGGAAATGATACAGGTCAGAAACTTGGGTCTACAAAAGTAAAGAGAAAGCATCAGGGAAGAGATAAAAGGAAAATAAAATCTTTTATTTTTTTATTCTTAATTGACTTAGGAGAAAGGAATAGACTCTCTTGAACAATGTTCATGGGACAGAAAAAAAAAATTTTTTTTTAAGATCAGCATATCAGGGGCGCTTGGGTGGTGCAGTCGGTTGAGTGTCTGGCTCTTGATTTCAGCTCAGGTCATGATCTCAGGGTGGTGAGATCAAGCCCCGCGTTGGGCTCTGCACTCAGCAAGGAATCTGCTTAAGTTTCTCTCTCCCTCTGCCCCTCCTCCCACCTCTCTCTCTCAAAATAAATAAAAAATCTTAAAAAAAAAAAAAAAAAAGATCAGCATATCAAGGCCTAACACAGAGCTCTGGAATAGCCCTTTGCAACCAACTAGTTCAAAGGTAGGCAAACTGAGGCCAAGGGGACAAATCTAGTCTGCTGCCTGTTTTTATATGGTCTGTGGGCTAAGACTGGCTTTTACATTTTTAGAAGGCTGCAAAAAGTTAAAAGAAGAAGAATACTTTATGACCCATGAAAATTGTACAAAAAGCAAATTCCTGTGTCCATAAATAAAGTTTTATAAATAAACACTGTGTTTACTTATCGTCTGTGCTGCTTTTGCACTACAACAGCAGAGTTGAGGAGCTGCAAGAAAGACCATATGGCCCACAGAGCTCCAAGTATTTACTATTTGATCCTTTTCATAAAAAATCTCCTGTTCCCTGAAACAAGCCCAACCATTTAATTTTTCAGAGGATGAACCCAAAGTCTGAGAGATCAAATTATATTCTAACGTCATCTTGCTGGTTAGTATTGGGGCTAGCATGAAAATGTAGGTCTTCCGGTTCCAAATGTCTTTCCTCCCACGTGGGAGGACTTACATTTTATTAGTATGAGATCTAAGATCGTAGCGTTTAATACTCCTGACTGTAGGGACTGCAGAAGCAACTCTTGTTATTCTCTGATTTCACATGACAAAGATTGTATCACTGCCAGGGAAGAAGTAGGAGTGACAGAGAAGCTTTGCCAATTTTTATACACAAGAAGGGGATGACTAAGAAATAAAGAGGAGGGCGTGTTCCCAGGGGACCCAAGAAGAAAGGCACGCCTATTGGCTTTTTTTTTTTTTTAAAGAATGTCAGTTATATTCCTTGAGATTTTGTTGTTTTCTTTCTTCTTCTTCTTCTTCTTCTTCTTCTTCTTCTTCTTCTTCTTCTTCTTCTTCTTCTTCTTCTTCTTCTTCCTTCTTCTTCCTTCTTCTTCCTTCTTCTTCTTCTTCTTCTTCTTCTTCTTCCTTCTTCCTTCTTCTTCTTCCTTCTTCTTCTTCCTTCTTCTTCTTCCTTCTTCTTCCTTCTTCTTCTTCTTCTTCTTCTTCTTCTTCTTCTTCTTCTTCTTCTTCTTCTTTCTTCTTCTTTCTTCTTCTTTCTTCTTCTTCTTCTTCTTCTTCTTCTTCTTCCTTCTTCCTTCTTCCTTCTTCTTCCTTCTTCCTCTTCTTCCTCTTCTTCCTCTTCTTCTTCTTCTTCTTCTTCTTTTTTTTAGAACAGGTAAAGTCAGTATCTTTTTACCCTAAAACTAGGCATTTAAATATCAGGTGTTTCTCTTTTATGACTCCATACTATGGCTACATCTGGAGCAGCAGTAATACACTTTTCCTGTTCTGGAAATAGCAAGATTTAACAAACAAACAAACAAACAGATCTATTCAGGAAGCTCATCAAGCAGAGAAGCAATAGACGTCAAAGAAATAACAAATGAATAGGTTTCTGAGGGTTTCTTACACTCTTATTTGTATTTGATGGATGACAAAAACAGTACGATTAGCGTGTACCCCTCCTACAAGGAGGGTCTACCTTATTACAAAACAACCTTCAAGAACTAGAAAAGCCAGATAACATTTGAAAAAGGAGAGCTCCCAAGGCAATGAGGAATGTAAGACCAAGACCCCTCTGTGCCCCCCCCCAAAAAAGGGAAGTGCAGAGGTGGACCAGACATTCCATGCAACTATTCTGTACGCATCTAGTCAAATTCAGCATCTATTCAGGAAAATACTCTTAGCCAGTTTTGAACATAAAGGAACTGGCTTAACCAGATAAAGGGTATTTATGAAACACTGCAATCATAATATTTAACAGTCACACTTTGAAAACTTTCCCACTGAGATTAGGAATGAGACAAGGCTACCTGCTAGGACCACTTCGATTCTCTGCTATAGTAGAGGTCTAAGCCAGCACAACAGGCAAGAAAAAGAAATAAAAGGAAAGGAAGCAAAGGAAGATTGCAAAGTAAGAAGGCAATTTGATTGTGTACGTGGAAATTCCATAATAAACTACACAGAACTATTTGAAATAAGTGAATTCAGGAAAGTCACTGGATTCAATGTCAATAAATAAAAATCAACTGTATTTCTGTATACCCACAGAATAACAGCCAGAAAATACATTCAAAAATGCTATCATTGATAATAGCATTGACTGACTTCAAATACTAGGAATATATCTGAAGAAAGATGTGCCAAACCTTTACCACATAGAGAGATACAAAACACTAACAGAGAATAAAGATTTAAATAAATGAAGGGACACACCATATTAATGAATTGAAGAGTCAACATTTTAAAGACATTAGTTTACTCCTAAATTGGGCTAGAGATTTAATGCTGTCCTAATCAAAATCCCATCAAAAGAGGACTTTAAAATGTATACAGTAATGCAAATGTCTAAGAATAACCAAGCTATTCTTACATAAGAACAAAACTGGACACACACTACCAGATATGGACTTATTATTAAGCTATATTAAGACAGTGTGGTATCAGAATAAGAATGCCAAATAGAACAATAGAAGGAGCTAGCAAGCAGAGAGCTACATATAAATGATCACCTGACTTATAATGAAAGTGACATTACAGAGCTGTGGAAGAGACTTTTCAATAAGTAGTGTAGGAGGTTAACTGGATATACATACGGAAAACAAAATAAATATGGATCTCTTTTTTATGTCTAGGTAAAAAATCAGCCTCAGGTGGATCTTTTACCTACCTACAGATAAAAGGCAAAACAATAGGGCTTCTACAAATCAAAATGGGAAAATGACTTTATGATCTCAGGGTAGGCAAGCATTTCTTCAGCAGTCACAGGAAACAATAACCATAAAGGAAGAGGTTAACCAGCTAGATTACACTTAAAACAAGATCTCTTATTCATCAAAGAGAGTCAAATGGCAAGCCAAGGAATAGTAAAAGATATTTTATATACATATAACTGGGGAAAATATTTGTATTCAGATTTGTTTAAAAAAAAAAAAAACTCCTACAAATCAGTAAGAAAAAAAACCCTCAATTTTAAAATAGGCAATAAACTTGAACAGAGACTACAGAAGATTAAATAAAAGTGACCCCCAAAATATTAGAAAGACACAACACCATTAGTCACCAGAGCAAATCGAAACCACGATGAGACACCACTACACACCCACTGTAACGTCCAAAATTAAGAAGTCTGACAATCCCAAGTGTTGACAAGTATGTAGAGATACTGAAACACTCATAAACTGCTGGCAGGAATATAAACTGGTACAACCACTTAGGAAAACTCTTTGTAAGAACTTACTAAAGTTGGACATATGTACCCTATGTCCCAGCAATCCAGTCTTAGGTGTATCCCAGACAGAAATGCATTCACATGTGCACCAAAAAATACATACGAACAGTCTAGAGCTGCATTATTCATAGCAGCCCTAAACCGGAAATGTCCCAAATGCCCATCAACAAATAGCAGATGAATAAACAATCTGCAAATTGTTTAAAAAGTGGATTGCTATATAGCAACAAAAACAAACTAGTGCTCCACGTCACAACGTGGAGGACTCTCTCAAACAACGTTGTGCGTTAAGAAACCACAAAAGGGGTGTATATACATATATTATAATTCCATATATATTTGGAATATTTCCAATAAAGTGGAACACCATGGTATTAGAAATCAGGTTAGTAGTTACCACTGGGGAAGGAGAGGGTGTAGTTACTGGGAGGGTGCATGAGGTGGTTTCCAAGGGAATTGTAATATTCTATCTCTTGATCTGGAGTGATGATATGGATGTGTTTACTGTTTGAAAATTTATTGAGCAATGATTTATGTACCTTTCTGTGAATGTCTTGTCCTCTAAAATTGTATGTTTAAAAAAGAATAGTGCAAATATTCTGGGAGAAGGCTACTGCATCTCTTGTTCTCAAGGGGGCACCTGAACCATCTCAGGCATAGCAATGCAAAACGTGAGAGACCTGCACGGTTGGAGGGCTGGAGGAGGGGCCAGAGGTCCTGTCTGTCACCACCATATACACATATCGTATAGCATCTGTGCAGTAGCTATAGATCCGAAGCAGTAATCATTGAATGAGAAAACTGGTATAGAAGTGAAGCGAGATTAGAAACACACAATTGAGGGAACGTTTCACATTATCCAAAAGCTTTATTTTGGATAATGACATTTTCCAACTCATATAACGTATCTCAGGATTCTCAAACAGTGGCTGAAATACTCTGCATTCATTCTACTGTCCAGCAAATGAAACCCAAAGTCCTTCAGCCAGGTTAGAAGATTGAGGCGGTTACTGTTTCTCATTGCCCCGTATATTTTTTTGCTCTCAAATTTGCTGCTTCTTTTTTTTTTTTTTTTTTTTTTTTTTTTTTAATTTTTTTTTAAAGATTTTTATTTATTTATTCATGAGAGACAGAGAGAGAGAGAGGCAGAGGGAGAAGCAGGCTCCCAAGGAGCAGAGAGCCCGATGCGGGACTCGATCCCAGGACCCTGGGATCATGACCTGAGCCGAAGGCAGACGCTCAACCATCTGAGCCACCCAGGCGCCCCTCAAATTTGCTGCTTCTGATAGGGAAGGATGGGCCCAGGAACTATCTTGGCCAGAGTAGGCTGTATCACTGGACATGCTGATTGGATCAAGTTAGACAATCAGGACCAATCAGGGTCCTTCCCCGAGACTGAGATAAGGACACTGGAAGAAAGAAGACCCCTTCTGTGTGAGAGACAGTGTGAAAACGATATGAGGAGAGGGATATTAGTGATCATCTTCTTTTTCTCTAGTATCACCGTAGGAGGAAGTAAAGAATGAGGTATCAAGTTAAGAATGCTGGATCCAGCCATGCCTGAATTCCCAAATGTATGAGTCACAAATTCTTTTTCTTGAGCTGGTTTAAATTTTGCTTTAATTCAGTTCTTTCAGGTTTTGTTTTGTTTTTTCCTCTGCCAGAAAACCCTGAATATCCATTATCACCCCCACCACTATGTATTTATGTGGCATTCAAGTCCCTAATAGACTGGACCCAATTTGAATTTCTAGTCTTGTCAATCACTGTCCACCTTCCTATGACCAACAACATATCTAATCTCAACCCCAGGAAACTTACCCCCACCAAGAATTCCCAATAAGCAAAGTTCAGCTTAAGCCAATCTACTTCCAAATACACATTTGAGAGCCAACAGGTCATTCCTGTTACAGATAATTAGAAAATACAAGAAACTGGGGCTTAGGCACAGATTTTGGAAATTGGGGGAGGGAGGTTGTAAGGCAGATGGCAGGCAGGGGAAGCAGTTTTTGCAGAGAAGCTTTTGAAAGCTACAGGAAGCCAAAGAAATGAAAACCTGGAATCGACAACATATGCTTTGGCACGAAGCTAAATACCCTACGCATTGGGGTAAGACATCTGAGAACTTCCTAATCAGTTCTGCCAAGGAAGTTAAGTAAGGTTTATCCCAGATTCATCCACTTTACCCTTGAGCCACAGGAAGATTCGGGAGTCAGCAGTCAAGCTCTCAGTCAGAAAGTCTAAACGGCACTGAGTGGAGAGACAGCCTGACACCGTGCAGGGAAATACCCATTTACTTGCATGGGAATCGTGCACTGAGTCTAATAAAGCAAAAGCACCCAGGAGCATTTCACCAGAGGAGTGATCTCCGGGATACAGCAAGAACTAGAAATTCACGGTGGCACACACCCTCTGTTACCAACAGAAGGTTAGGAAAACGTCACCCACAATCTCCTTTGTTTTCTCTTTTCACTTTTGATAAACATAAATATTTATTAGACAGTTTTTCTTACTACCTAGATTTCCCCTGTTCCTGTTTCCCCTTAAATTTTCAGCTCACCAACATGGACTTCTCCTGCCTGAAAGGTTTTTAAGGACCTGATTCTCAAGAGGGGGCTATTCTTTGAACACTTTGTCATCTCTGTCCTTTTACTTGTACTGAAATGCCTCAAGCGTACCCTTGCCAACTCGTTCCCCTGTCCCCATCTCTGCAGGCCCCAAAACCATTGGTTATCAAATGTCCAATTCATCCACCCAGGGTCTTCAATGAAATCTCCCAGTAATCCCTCCCCCATCCCATTTATATGTGCCTGTCTTACCACATTCTGTTTCTCTTTTCTCTCCCCCACAGAATTTTAAACTTCTCGAAAACAGGAGCTATACCTGATTAATCATCATCTAGAAAAGTGTGTTCAGTAATGGGACCTACTGCTGAGGAGGACAAGCCAGGCAAAAAGTAGGGAAGAACAGCAGAGACCTTAGACAAACTGTGCCCTGGGGTAAGAACCCCATCCGCCACCCCAACTAAGAGCTGCCTAAACCAGAGATTTCCAGAAACAATCTCTCTTTCAGTAATGCCCTCGGAGGAGTTACAATTTCTCAGACCTATTCTGCATTTGGGGAGAATGCGGATCAATAGTGTCGAGCTACTTTGCCCAATGTCACAGACCCCGGGGTTCCGGCAGAAGCCAGCCAGCAGCCAAGCCCCTAAACTATCTGCCATTCTAAAAGGTAAAATGCCTTCCCCTAAAACAAAAAATCTAAAATACAGTCAATAAATTTATTCTTTGTGAATGCATCCTATTTTGACCAGCTGCTGAATCAGTCTTTGTTTTAGGATGTATGGTCAGCAAAATGATATAATGGCATCTTCCTGCTTGGTTTGGAATCTGAACACAGTAGCACTTACAGAGCAGCTTAAGGGAAAAATACACTGGACATTTTTTCAAGTTGTTGTCTTTCTTTTAGAGAGGTCACAAACATGAAAAACAAAGCCAGCTCAAACAAGTGTTCAGCTTGGATTGGGCAATGTACATCTATATATTTTTCTAATTGAAATTAGTCGCTAATGATTAAAAATGAATGGCAGCAACAGGGCTTTCTGAGCTGCACATACCCTTTGCTTTTAACACAGTCCTCACCTGTCCCTAATTACTCCCAGCCCTGGGGTTCAGTGCCACACACCATTCCTCATCACACATGGGTGGCTTCTTTTGCTTTTAGAAAAAAAGGCAAGTGTTGTCCGGTACCCATGTTTCTATCAAAAATGGGTCAGAGGGCCCCAGGTTTTCAGAAAAATGGGTTCTTAACTCTGAAAGCAAACAGTAATTGCTTTACTCACCAATTATCAACACCTCCACCTGCAAAGCTTGCTGTTATCCTCTTCACCTATGAAATTTCCACCTATTTCTCAAAGCCTGTCTCTACCAGGTCTGATTATATAACGTCTCTCTGCACTGAATGGCATACTGTCTTTGTTATCTATTTGCTACCTAATCTGACTTATGAAATCCCATGCATTTTTTCCTAAACTGCCATTTAACATCCTTCATTGTTAGTTTTCTATTTATTTCTAATATCTCTCCAAGATAACTGATGTGATCTCAAGGGTAGGGTGTCTATCTCCTGCTTTGGGTTATCTCAGAGAGACTCAGGACTTTGTGGTCAGATGAGATATGAGTTTAAATCTCTCAGTTTCTCAGGGAGCCTGGGTGGCTCAGTCAGTTGAGTGTCTGCCTTCAGCTCAGGTCATGATCTCAGGGTCCTGGGATGGAGCCCCACCTCCTTGCTCAGCAGGGAGCCTGCTTCTCTTTCTGCCTCTCCACTCCCCGTGCTTGTGCTCTGTCTCTCTCTCTCTCTCTCTCTCTCTCTGTGAAATAAATATTTAAAAATAAATAAATCTCTCAGTTTCTCTCTACTCAATAACTATCTGACATAGGGCATGTGGCTGAACCTCTTCTTCAGCCTCAGTCTTCTCATCCGTAAAATGGGAGTAATAACACCTAATTCTTGTTGAGAGGCTGTGATCTACAAAAAGCTTTACAAGTGCTGAGTATTATCAGTCCACTGCTTTAATACAGATCTATAGCTTTGTAGGCCTGGCAACTTTTTATTTAGGAAAGCAACAAGTGCTTCCTCAAGCATTGACTATGTGTGTGGCCTTGTACTGGGTGCAGGATAAAATCATGGTTAAAAAAAAAACCAGACCGGGCGCCTGGGTGGCTCATTTGGTTAAGCCACTGCCTTCGGCTCAGGTCACGATCCTGGAGTCCCGGGATCGAGTCCCACATCGGGCTCCCTGCTCAGCAGGGAGTCTGCTTCTCCCTCTGACCCTCCCCCTTCTCATGCTCTCTCTATCTCATTCTCTCTCTCAAATAAATAAACAAAATCTTTAAAAAAAAAAAAAAAAACCCAGACCACAGCCAGTGGGAGAGACAAATATTAGTGTATAATTACAAACCAGGATGAGGGCCTCAGTATATCATCAATCCAAGGTGATCTAGCCAGGCAAAATCAAGTAAACAATAAGAATGGGGGTAATAAGGGCGCCTGGGTGGCTCAGTCGGTTAAGCGGGGGCCTTCGGCTCAGGTCATGATCCCGGGGTCCTGGGATCGAGCCCTGCGTCAGGCTCCCTGCTCAGCTTCTCCCTCTCCCTCTGCCTGCCGCTCTGCCTACTTGTGCTCTCTCTGTCAAAAAAAATAAAGACCTTAAAAAAAAAAAAAAAAGAATGGGGGTAATAACCTTTTGCACCTTGCATCCACACCTGCCCAGCCCATGCACCTGCACCCAGACCAGTCCATGCATCTCTACCCATCTCATACTCATTCATCCTCCCTCCCACATTCACCCGCCCAGAGCTGCCATGCTACAAGTCGATAACTCTGCAAGCGTTCACCAAACTCCTACCGTGCCAAACACTGTAAGAGTCACCAAGGGCAGAGAGGAAAAATACCACACAGCCCTGCTTCGAGTGTACTCACAATCTGACATAAGACACAGCCAGGCAGTGGCAGTCCCTCATTTTCACATCTCTTCCTGCTGGGGATTAATGGCCTTGAGGCTCAAGGAAACAGACACATCCTTGGCTACTGCAAAGGCAGATCTTTCCCATTCCACCCTCTCCACCTAATGTCTGGCCCACTTGTTTTCCACGAGCCTTCTCAAATCCACTCTTAGAATGATGGAGCAGGATTCTCCAAGGGATTTGGGAGTGCCTCAAATGCTAGGCTGATATAAGCAAGTCCTGAGGAACAGAAGGGGGAACCATTACCCCAAAATACTTACTTCCCAACAGACTCACTTTGGAAGAGGTCATCGAGAGGACATGACCACCGGGTGACCCAGGAGCTCGACCTGGGCACTCAGAGGCTCCTCACCCCCTCTCCTGTCTTTGGAATGTCTGCTCTGCCCACCGTTCCCACAGTGGGAGCCATCTGGAAGGGCACAGCCCTGGGAGAATAAGGGGTTGTTGAGCTCCCTCTGGACTGAATATATACCTGAACCCCATTAAGGCCGCTATGAAAACCTAAATATTCTGGCAGGCAATACAGTATGGAGAGCTATTTAGCTTGCAGCAGCTCAGACAAAGCTCATATGTAAATTTCCTTGCCAATTAAACCTGCACCTACCAATCCGGAGTGACCTGTTTCCTGGGTCTCCTTGCCCTCCCGTACCCAGCTGGGCTTCAGATTATACCCGGAAACTCCCAGGGCTGCAGATCAACAACTCATAATCAAAATTATTACAAAATAGGCAATTGGTGGGACAGGGTCCACCTCCTGGCGCCACCGTGCCTCCTCCATGCAGCACGCTACGCTTTTCCTTTTTTCTCTTTTCCTCCCAGCCACTCATACTCCAGGGGCATTTTGTTGTTCCTATTTTACAGATGAGGAAATTGAGGTTCAGGAACACAACCAATAGGGTTTTCGATTGCCCGCTGTGTTACTTTAAGAGCCACCCATGTCTTGTCTCTGTCTGGGCTCAAGGCTGTCCAGGTGTCAGGGAGCCCAGCACAGGTGCCTTGGGTCCTTCCGATGGCGGCCACCGCTGGCTCCTGTTCATGCAGGTAAATGCAGCGCTCATTGGAGAGGGCTTTGCTTGAGGTGTGCGTCCCTCCAGGCCAGAAAATAGCTTCCTGGGTAGAGCAGACACTAGGATTGAATAAGAGAACTGTACCATGCAAAAACTTAAAGGTGGCTTTTTCCTTTTATGGTTTTACTAAGTATTGACAAAAGCCAAGACAGCGGGTCTCCACAATCCATTTGGATAGCCTGGTTATGTGAACAGCGACTTTGTTTCTACTCAAATATTTACATGTTTTTTAAGTCTCAACCATAAAAATGGGGGTTGTCTGCACCCTATGTTTCTTTTTTTTTTTTTAAGATTTTATTTATTTATTTTGAGAGAGAGAGAATGAGAGACAGAGAGCATGAGAGGGAGGAGGGTCAGAGGGAGAAGCAGACTCCCTGCCGAGCAGGGAGCCCGATGCGGGACTCGATCCCGGGACTCCAGGATCATGACCTGAGCCGAAGGCAGTCACTTAACCAACTGAGCCACCCAGGCGCCCTGCACCCTATGTTTCTAACACCTAGGTAGAAGGATTAGTTTTCTAGTCACAAAGTAGCCATGCAAGGATGATCAAAGGCTGTAACTGGTGTATTTCAGCCAGCTGGAATCTCCTGGCCACCAAATGCATTCACTCAGTGTCCACAGAGGGAAGTAATGAAGAACACCCTTAGGCGTCAGGCAGAAATCAGGCCTGGGTCTGATTTCTGGTGCAGCCACTGATCAGTTTGTGAACTTATGCAGGTTAATGTTTTCTACGAGTCTTAGGTCCCCATTTTATGATGTTCTAATGAGCATTGTTCTACCTTTTGGATGGGGTTGTGGGGAGGAGTCTAGGCCATTGCTTCCCTGACTTCTGCTTTGGTAGTTGGGATAATTAATAGTGAATTTACACACACACACACACACACACACACACACCCTTTTGGAAATGTACATGTGATAGAAAATGAATTGCCTCTTATAGGTCTCAGGAAGGCAACAGTGAAGCATTCATAAGCTTTGCAGTTTGTAACATTTCAAGCAGGTACTGTGAGCTGTTATTTAAGATAACTCATTAGGTTTAGCGTTCATCTTAACTGCCTACTTGTAAGCACTTTTGTTTTCCTTGCAGTTTGAAGAACTGGGTTTCATGACTGAGTATTACTCTTACTATAGACTTAATGGTTCCAAATTCTGAATGATTGATTATCTTTTTTATCTTGACTACTTAAGAAAGTTTTTCCCCATGGATAAAACTAATATTGATTCAACCGATGCTTACTGAGGTCCTACTGGCAGGTGCGTTGCTGGGCACTAGGCAGATGGATGCCAAGAGAAGTGAAAAAGGGATTCTTCCCCCAAGGAGCTCATCATCTAGTTCTGGATGTCGGCCCCAGACCATCAGAGTCAGCATCATCTAGGGACTTGTTGGAAATGTAAATTCTCAGGCCCCACCCCAGACCCAATTACCTCAGAAACTCTGGGGTTGACCCCCAGCCATCTGTGTTTGAAAAAGTCTACTTCAAACAACTAGCATCATCATCAAATGTCAAAACAACAAATATGTTAGTTTACTAACTAAATCTCAAAGTTTCATTTATCTTTTGAGGAAACAGAGGCCCAGAGGCCAAAGTCCACATGAGGTGGAGAAATTAAAACCATAACTCAGGTATCCCCCCACCCCACAGACACACACCCAACCCTACACACAGCCAATAACCTTTTTCTTTTCTGATGCTTTAATCCCTAAATCTTATGGGGAGCCCTAAGTATTTCCAACCTAAAGTGAAAACCTTCCTTTTTCAAAGAAAACAGAAAAACAGAAACTACTCCCTTTGAAAATAAGGACCACTAACAAAAATTTAAATCTGATCTATCAAAACCATCCACTAAACTAGCAGTAATTTCCCAAACCTTTAACACGTCCAAGTTCCATTTACAAGATACGAAAATTTGGAAGGCTGGGGAAGAGAAGTATAAAAATGCAATGAATAACATGATCAGAATAAAATCTGGAAAAATATATGGTATGTAGAAATGTCAACTGTGGTTCACCTTCCATGGGAGAATTACAAATGATCTTTTTTTTTTAATATATTTTTCTGAGTTTTTCCCAATAGTTATATATTACTCTGGTAATCAAGAAAAAAAGTAAAGCTGTTTTTTGAAATGTTACCTCCAAATCACTCAACATGAAGGTTTATTTTATAATTCCATTTCTCTCCATACAGCAGGATACTGTGTGTGTAGTAATTATTTATATCATGCCATATGTTACAATGAAGATGAAACTCAGTAAATATATTCCTTCCAGCTGGCACTAAAAATGAAGAGGTTAAGTGTTTCCTAGGTTCAAAGCACTATGAATTAAGATAAGCTAACTGTGAAGCTAAAGGAAACATTTATTGAAATCTCTGAGAGCATCCCTTTTGAAAAACGTTGATGTGACACACAGCTCCTTACTCATACCGCCCTGATGTTTAACCCCTGGCACAAAACAGAATGTTCAGCAATTCCTGGCAAAGTCTTAGGAGTTCAGGGGATAAAATGCATGGGAGAATATTAGAGAAATAAGAAACAGAATGATCCTACTTTCACATAAAATTCTGTCCCTGTGGACAAAAAGACATCCAAAATTACTGGCAAATTTCATTGTCCTCAATACCCTTTAAAAAATGTTTTTCTTTCTCAAGAAATGTTTGCTCATTTAAAAAATATCTATATTGGCTACTTCATTCAACGAGTCATAAGTAAATAGATAAATAAATAAGGACCATCTCATTTAAAGAGATTTTTCTGCCACAAAAGCACTGCTGTAATGTTTCACTTTATAAGACAAATTCATCGCTTGAAGAAAAACTAGCATTGTTTTACTGAAACTCTGAGCAAAATAAATGCAGTGAGTGTTGATTCAAGTCTCTTAAATGAGGCAGGGAAGTAAAGTTAACCAAGGTGATGACTATGGAAAAGGAAATTCTAGTGGCTACCTGTTTTACCAAAATACCTGACAACAGCTGATGTTTCTAGAATTTACAGACGCTTTCAGGAAAGAATGAGTTATGGCGGGGGTATATATTATATCCCAACATTTGTAGTATCTAAGATCACCAGACTTATGCAACAATTTGCCTTGACAGTACTATCAGAGAACTCAGAAAGAACTTACTGTCTTGGGTTTGGCTGTTTTGCATGCAAACTTTCACTTACAGAGGTACATCTCCAAAGAGCCTCAAATTTCCCTCAGTCCTCTGCTTACTTTCTTTCACAGAGCAGTCTCACCCATTGCAAAATTAATAAATTAATAATAATAATACAAAGAATGTACAACTCACAGAAAGTTTCTCCAACCCCCAGTTCCCATTCCATGTAATTACCCATCTGCCTATGAAAATTGATATATAGAAGCCTTGCTGTGAACATAATGAAGCTAAACCTACAAAACAGTCCCCTTTCAAACACTTTTTGACAGAACACACAAACTTGTGGCTCAGTCTGTAACTCCTACAGACACGTAGAAGCCTGGTCCTTATTCTTCCATCTCTCATCCCCTCTGCTGAGAAAAGGGTCCAATGTTGGGTTTTGCCCAATACTGCCTATTTTTGCAGTTTTACTTTGGGGCTGCTGAAAGGTATTGATTAGAAACTACCTGCAGATCCAGCTTCTAACCATTGATAAATGCTGAGGGAACAATCCCAAGCCAACGAGCCCCAAAATATCTTCAATTTGTAACACAGAAATACCACTCCTCTCATCAACAAATAACGTTCCTACTCCATCAAATTTAAGAAAAAATAAAATAAAACAGCCCCTTTCGTTCTGAACAAAACTAAATTTTCTGGGTCACTTTTTTCTGTCTCACCCGGCCACGTTTACAGTCTGACGGTGACAGTAAACACGGTCTCTTCTCGCAGCCAGTTTAGTTGTCGCCCTCTGAGAGTGAATATCTTAACTGCTCGCTTTCCTGCAGCAGTTCCCAGAGATCTCCCACCCACCCTGCCCTCCACACCTCACCACTCGCTTTCCTTGCCTCCAAACTGCAAAAGGGCGAGCTTCTTCAGAGAAAAAGTTAATGAACGTCTGCTTCTGGGGTAAAGGTGCCCCACTTGCGATCACAAAATCGGAAGACTGGAAGTACCTAAGAGCACGTACCCTCTGCTCGCTGGACCCAGTGAGTGAGCGCTTCACACCCAGAAACCCAGAAACATGATTTATATGCAGACCTGCACCCATCCCACACAAGTCCGCACGCCAGCTTGCCTAACCACTTATGTAAGCTCGTGCCTCTACAGTCCCAAACTGCACACACACACATACACCCCGACACCTGTCACGCATCTGAAATGGACAGCATCCACACCCAGGAGATGAAATGAAATCGACACATATGAATTGGGGAGGGGGGCTACCGTTTTAAAAACAGCTTTTCCCCCATTTGTTTCTTGCCCGTTTTTGTCACAACTACAATTACCTTAGCAACCAAAGAATTGCACTGACTCCCCCTCCGGCTTCTGAATTTCTCCTAAAGCCAAGCTTGCGCCAGGTTCATGGTAAAGCTAGAGAAGCCCAGGGAACGAGGGACCCGCAGCCTCTGTGGGGCGGAGGGCACGTCCAAGGCGGTCTCCCCGCGGCTCTCCAGCGACCCGCCTCGTCTTTGCGACTTGCTGCGGTGGCGAGCGCGGGGCTCAGCGAACGGAGAGCGAAGCCCGGGGCCGGCGAGGAGGCGCGGCGGGTCGCATGGTGCCTGGGCGCGGGGCGCTCGGGGTCTCCGGCGCTCGCCCCTCGCCCGCCTCGCCCGCCCCAGGCCTCCGGGCTCCGCGGAGGTCGGTCCGCCCCCTTCGGCGCCCGCCGGTTCCCGCAGCTGGGGGAAGCCGGAGCCGGAGCCGGGCGGAGCTCTCGCCGCGAGCAGGGCCGGGCTCAGGGGCTGCCCCAACTCGCGAAGCCGCTCAGCTCCGCCGCTCGCGAACCGCCGCAGCGGCGCCCACTGTCGGGCGTCGAGCAGAGCTGCAACCCCGCGCCGCGCGCACCTGGGCGCCGGCACCTGGGCCCCGAGCCGCACGGCGCGGGGCGGGGCCGGGGCGGGGCCGGGGCGGAGGCCGGGAGGGGCCGAGGCACCTGAGCGCGTCTCGCGGGCGCCGCCGCCCCGCTCACCTGCTCCCAGCGCCGCGAATGGTGCCGACTGTGATTGTGATTTGCTCCGGGAAGGGAAAGCCTAGAAATTCCTGGCACTTTAGCTGCCGCGGAGAAAACGCGCAGACTGGCTCAGCGATGCCGAGTCTCCTTTTGTCAGTCCCGAGAGCTGGCCGCGTCTGGAAACTTCAGTGGCGTCAGGGTTGTCTAAGGAATTCCAGGTCCGGAGTGGTTTGCCCGGTAGCTTTGAATCGCTGACGTGTGGTGGCGCCCTCTAAATTAAAACAGGCCTCCGCGATCGTCAGGGATATTGTTACTAAACTCGTCATTTTTATCGATCGATTCAACATTTACACAACATGCTGTATTTGGAATGTTTTATGATCATTCGCATCTGGAACACCACAAAAGAATTTTTAAGAAAAATTAACTCGGCAAATATTCTCGGGGAAAAAAGAAAAAAGTTGACGACAGAAAATGAGAAAGGGTAATTTGAACTGAAGACATCCTTTAACGTGGGATCTTTGAAATTGGATGTTTAGTTAAAAACTCAGGAAGGTGCAGGTGAAAACAGAACAAGATTGTTGGTGCCGGATGGTAACCATGGGATTGGTGTGCAATATCAATGTAACCAATATCAAGAAAAAATTCAAGATTTATTCTTGAATTGTATTGTGTTACCAGGAAAACAAAAACTTGAAATGAAAGGTTTCTAAGGATGGATGACCTGGGCTATCTTTATCCACGTGGGTCCAGAGGTTGAAATTTAAAGTCTCCTTCCCAACATACAGCTCCTTTCCCACCATCTATACTGATTAATGGATATATTATTCTTTAATCCAATAAACAATTAGCACCTGCCGTGTGTTAGACCCTCCGCTAAGCACTAGAAATCGATGAAATAAGTCCCTGCCCTCAGACCCTTCTGCCTAATGGGGACAGTAACACAAGCAGAGCAGATATATATATTACCTTGGGCTAAGTCACAAATGTGGTGCCACCAAAACCTGGAAGAAAACCTGCAACCTAAGGAAACCACACTTAACCTAGTTAATAAAATATAATTTCAATTGATGTCCCAGTTATTTCATTTATTAAAATTGAAATATAAAATTTTTCCTTCCCCAGGTTTAGCATTTGGCTTAAGCATCTTTGTGGAGCTGGCTGCAGCTGTTTGTAACACTTGGAGAATAGGCTGCTTACTGAGAGATGGGTGGTGATTGGGGCTCTTCCTCCTTGGGGAGCTCTGCATTTTTTAGACCAGCAGCTTCTTGAGGGTCAGGCATGAGGGAACAACCATGTGGAAGTATGAGCAGTGAGCTCCAGGTGCATCTGAAGAAAGGCCTAACTGTGTATTTCCCTTGATACAGTAGCATCAAAAATAATAAAATGCTTTAGGATAAACCAAGGAGGTGAAAGATTCACACACTGACAGTTGCAACGCATTGATGAAAGAAGTTGAAGAAGACACAGATAAATGGAAAGATATCCCAGGTTCACGGATTGAAAGAATTAATATTGTAAAAATATTTATACTATCCAAAGCCATTTACAGATTCAACATAATTTCTGTCAAAATTCCAATGGCATTTTTCACAGAAGAAAAGAATCCTAAAATGTATATGGTATCATAAAAGACCCCAAATAGTCAAAACAGTAAAGAGCAAGAAGAGTAAAGCTAAAGGCATCACACAACCTGATTTCACAAAGCTATAGTAATCAAAACAGCATGGTATTAGCATAAAAAACAGACAAGTAGGCCAATGCAGAGCCCAGAAATAAGCCCACTCATATACAGTCAATGAATATTTGACAAGGGAGCCAAGAATATTCGGTGGGGAAAGGATAATCTCTTCAATAATATATATTAGGAAAGCTGGATAGTCACGTGCAAAAGAATGAAAATGGACCCCTATCTTATACAACTCACAAAAATTAACTCCAAATGGATTAAAGACTTAAATGTAAGACCCAAAATGGTAAAACTACTAGCAAAAAACAGAGGAAGATCTCTTTCCCATTGGTCTTGGCAATAACTTTTTGGATATGACTCCAAAAACACAAGTAACAAAAGTAAAAATAAACAAGTGGGACTACATCAAACTAAATAGCTTCTGCATGGCAAAGGAAACAGCAAAATGAAAAGGCAATTTATGGAATGGGGAGAAAATATTTTCAAACCACCTAGCTGATGACGAGTTAATATCCAAAATGTATAAGAACTCATATAACTCAATAGAAAACAGTTTAAAAATGGGCAAAGGACTCGAATAGACATTTTTCCAAAGAAGACATACAGATGGCCAACAGGTACATGAAAATATGTTCAACATCACTAATCACTAATTTTAAGGAAATGCAAATTAAAACCACAATGAGATATCACTTCACACCTGTTAGAATGGTATTTTCAAAAAGACAAATGACAAGTATTTGCAAGGAAGTAGAGAAAAGGGAACCCTTGAGCACTGTTGATGGGAATGTAAATTGGTATAGCCACTATGGAAAACAGTATTGAGTTTCCTCAAAAAATTAAAAATAGAACTACCACATGATCCAGCAATTCCACTTCTGGATATATATCCAAAAAAAGTGAAAATACTAACTCAAAGATATATGCATCCCCATGTTCATTGCAGCATTATCCACAATAACCAAGACATGGAAACAACCTGAGTGTCCATGGACACGTGAATGGACCACACGTGCATGCGTACACACACACAGGTACATTTATTATTATCAAAATTCCAATGGCATTTTTCACAGAAATAGCCATTATTAGCCATACAAAAAAGAAGGAAATCCTACTACTTGCAACAATATGGATGGACCTTGAGGGCACTATGCTAAGTGAGATAAATCAGGGAAAGACACATACTGTATGAACTCAGTGTGGAATCTAAAAAAGTTGAACTCACAAAAATACAGAGTAGAATGGTAGTTACCAGGGGATGGGAGAAATGAGAAGATGTTGATCAAAGGGCATAAACCTAGTTATTAGATCTAATTAGTTGATCAAAGAGTATAAACCTAGTTATTAGATCTAGGGATCTAATGTACAGCATGGTGACCATAATTAACAATACTGTATTATACTTGAAAGTTGTTAACAGAATAAGTTTTAATTGTTATGCACACAGAAAGTGGTAATTATGTGAGGGGATGGAAGTGTTAACTAACCTTATTGTGGTAATCACTTTGCAATATATACATGTATCAAAAAATCACATACTACACCTTGAACTTCATGTTATATATCAGTAATATCTCAGTAAATCTAGGGGGAAAACATATACACAAAATCAGATATCTTATATATATTTACTTATATTGATATATTTTATGTATTATATGGGCTTTCTAATATGGGATATATAATTTCTTATATACATATGGAAAATATTTTATTTCATTATATTCAATTTCGTATGAAATATTTAATTACATATATACATATATTTATATATAACATGCAGACATATATACTATATATTTTATAATGTATATAATTATATATAATTTTAATAAAAACACATTTATATTATAAATATAATTTATATATATATAAAATGATAAAAATAGCTAACTTCATAGAGACAGGCCATACTTTTTGCCACCATGTCTAGCAGATGGCTTACATACCAGGAATTGAGCAAACAAATAAATATATTAAGGATATAGGTAGGCAGTTTTCTCACTGTTGGAGAAGGGAATTACAGGTATAAAAAGAAGGAAGATTAGAGTAAACCCAGTGATGTGGCTTGAAATTAGAGGAGATGGTATGAAATGATTTTTAATTTACATAGATAAAAATATAGAAAAATATAAGTATAGATATACATGTGTATATATGTTGATATGTTTCCTAGTTCTGTCCACCGAGAGGGTCTAAATCCAACAGTACCCCAGTAGCTATGAACACACCTAACACTCTGACTTTGATTTTTAAATACCATTCTCTACTAAAAGGACCTATGGCTCCATGATGGAGTGGGTGAAACTGGAATAATTTGTTGTGCAAGAAAATAAGAAGGTACTTAAAGAATTATGGAGATATGTCAAAAGAATATAGGAGCCTGAAGGGGTCTCCACTGGCCAAATCTAGGACAATTTAAGCATCAAAATAAATAATGACAGCAATAGGTCAATAAGTTGTAACCTTTGAGTAAAATAGAAATCAATGAGTCCATGCTGGTAGAAAGAAAAAAAAGGAGAAAGGAAAGCTCTACTAGTAGAATACAACTAATAGATGAAGAAAGAAAGAATTAGAAAATCACCATTTTACAACCATCATTGTAATTGATTCAAGCCAGAATCATCAATGGATGCTAAAATTTGTGAGTAAAAGTTTGATGAGGAACAAGATATTTACAGAGTCTCAATATATGTTCCTAAAAATGCTCACTAATTCTCATGAATATATCATTAATTATTAATTAATAAGCACAGCATATTTACCAATTAACATGACAGCTATAATACTTGGGAGATACCATCTTAATCAACCAGCAACAGTTCACATAAAAACTGGTAATGGAAAAAACCAACCTCATGTTGCCTCCTGACATAATACAGTGAGAAGAACACAGCAGTACTTCTACATAAATATGTAAGTCATGTGAGGAAGCATCAGACAAATGCAAATTGAGAGAAATTCAAGTAACTGGCATGTACTCTTCAAAAATGCCAAGGCTATGAAAGTAAAGATTGTTCCAGGCTAAAAGTCACTATAGAGACAAGACAACTAAATGCAACGGGTGATCTTTAATGGGATCCAAGACCTATAAATGATAATAATGGCATAATTGGTGAAATTTTAGTGGACTTTATTAAATTGGATCAATGTTATTTTCCTGATGTAAGATTGTACTGTGGTTATTTAGGAGTTTCCTTGTTTTTAGAGAATATACACTGATGTACGACAGGGTAAAGAGGCTGCACATCTGTAACTTACTCTCAGATGATTCAGAAATGTTAACAACTTGAAGAATATGAGGGAGCTCTTTGAACTATTTTTTGCAACTTTTTTATAATTTAAAATGATTTCAAAATGAAAGTTTAAAAAAACGTATCAAGGTATAATTGTTCTCCTTGCCAAAAAACAAAAACAAATAAAGAAACGAAACAACAACAAAAACCGCCTTCACTTTCAAAAGTGCTCACCTGGGTTTTCTTTAAGAATCAGCTCACTGCTGTCCTGCAAATATGATCTACTATTTTGTGAATATACACGATAATGTGATTCAGCTTGACATGTCATTCATTCACTCAGAAATTATTTATTAAGGGCATGCTGTGTACAGGATCTTTCCAAAAACTCCTCTAAAGTATAAAATGAAATACATTTATAGGTAAACTCTCATTTGATTACTTCATTACCAAGAGAGTTGCAGGTAAGTATGTAATAGAACTGATTGTGGTGTAGCTCTCAAACCAGGTGACAAATTGAACAGAATGAAAACAAGTTGGCAATTTAGTTGCAATGACTGCATCAGCAGGTGAAGGTGGGAAAACATGGCTAGTGTCAGTGCATTTGTGCAAGTGTGCATGGCAATGAATTTGGGGAGGATAAGGGCTTTGGCACTATGTGGCCAATTTCCCAGGACAGTGAATTTGTGACAGTTGACTGCTGATGCTGCTTTTCTTAAGACCCCCACATTTTCGTTTCCTCACTCTGTAGTGTAGTCTTTTTCTTTTCCTGAGAGCTAAGGGCTATTTTCTTTGCACTTTGACAACAAAAGGAAACAAGATTTGGGGCGCCTGGGTGGCTCAGTCATTAAGCGTCTGCTTTCTGCTCAGGTCATGATCCCAGGGTCCTGGGATCGAGCCCCGCATCGGGTTCCTGCTCCATGGGAGGCCTGCTCCTCCCTCTCCCCCTGCTTGTGTTCACTCTCTCGCTGTGTCTCTGTCAAATAAATAAGTAAAATCTTTTAAAAAATAAAATAAAAAATAAAAGGAAAGAAGATTCTAGGTAAATGTTTCCTCCTGTTCAGTCCTAAGAGAAAACGAATTTCCTGGTTAGGTGTTTTAGAAAAGGGTCTTTTCTCAAGGGATGACTTAAAGGCCATAGCATCTGTAACACCGGGTTATTTATGAAAACTTGGCAATAAAGATTCTAGAACCCCACTTCAGACCTCAGGTGAAATTTCTAGTGATGGGACCAGAGAATCTGCTTTTGAACAAAAATTTGCACTGGTTTGCAAACTAGCCTCTGTAAATGGAGGGCCAGAAGACTGAGAAAAGAGGCAGGCCACTCCAGATGGGTAGGTAACAATTTTAATAAGCAAGGGAACTTACATATGAAGCTTGTCTTGAGCAGCCACAAGATGAGTAGATCTCTGCACCCGCCTGCCAGAATCTTAAAGTTTCTGTAGAGGCCTCAGCAGGGTCCAGCCCACATAACCAGTCCAGATGGTCTCAACAACACATTATTCTCACAAGGCTGCATCCTGGAAATGGCTCCAAGTGCAGTAACAGTGGACAAAACCTGCATTCTGAGGACAGGGGAGGGGGCGAGAAGCCTCTAGTTGCCTATATCTAGCTCGAGGGTCAACCAGTGGTCATGTCTTCTCAATTACCTCCCTCTGACAACTTGTGACTGACCCACAACCTGTGGGATGCTTCCTTCCTAGAATGCCCAGCATTTCTGTTACTACTAATAGCATAATCTCTTTCTCAGGAGAGGGCCATGGCAAGCAAGCTGATTACAACATGAAGTGGATTTCGTAATGATAGTTTAGCACTTAATCTGCAGTTTTGAAAATCATGTGTCTGGGGATGGATGTGTTTATGTCATGGTGCTGGAACGGTAATGTCTGAAACCTAGAAGGAGTGTTAGGTCAGAATGGAATGTATATTTACAAAGCCCCAAGTGCTTAATAATCAGGAAGCAAGGATATGTATATATATATATATATAACACCAATACACATGGGAGAAAGTTTACATCAACAACAAGTTTTAAAAAACCTACACCAGCCCCAAAATAACCATGACACCAATTGTTTGGGCCAAGCTTCTTCATCAGATCACCTCAGAGACACTATTTCGTATACCACCATCCAGATGTTGTGGTCAGAACTGTCACAGAATAGGCAGCTGCTTGTGTGATGTGACTTGAAATGTTTGACACGTCCCCTCAACCAAAAATATCTTTTCTTCACCCTCCCCCCAACACCCTCCTGCTAGGTGCTGGGATTCCCACAGTTCATCAAATTCAGTTATAGACATGTTTGTTTAGGACCATGGTAAATGGTCAGAGAGGTACTTCAACAAGAAGGATCCTTCATTGAGGCAAAATCTGTCAGTTGCAAACTCTATCAAAAGCCACCTAAGGCCACAGGTAGCCCCCCAAAATAAGAACATTGAAGTTGAACACATAAGAGCCTCTGTAAAGCACAGCAAAGCTTTCTTCTTAAGGAAAACCATATTTTAATCCATTGAGGCCATTCGCAGGTGTTTAAGGACCAGAGCTCAGCTCACATGGTATTCTCAGCCCTCCTCGGAATCTTGTTTGCCAACTCCTCATTGATACTCTGAAGAACACAGAAATGAAATTTGTTGCATTTGCCCAAACCAAAGCCTGGGCAGATAACCCTGTTCTCAAGACAACAGACCTGTATCCTCTGCTCAAAACGAACTTTCCTGCAGTGTCTTTTGTCCCTTTTCACACATCACCCAAGATCCAGTAGCAGTTTTCTCTTTAATCTGTAGAATATTTTTTATGACCCCAAAAAGTTCCTTCTTTCTCCTTTGTATCTAGCCACCTCCCTCCACCCCCGCTAGCCAGCTGCGGATCTGTTTTCTGTCCCTATAGTTTTGCCTTTCCCATAATGTCATATAAACAAAATCATACAGTACACAGTCGTTTGTGTCAGGCTTCTTGGCATAATGCCTTTGAGATCCATCCACGATGGTACATGTAGCCTCAGTCCATTCACTTTTACTGCTGACTAGTGTTTTCATTGTATGGATATACCACATTTTGTTTACCCATCCGGCTGTGTTTTGATAAGTATCACGCCTCTAATATGCTCTTCTCCCGGGAGGCCATGACCCATTTCAAATTTACTGATCTATAGAATATACAAACAGACTCTGTAACAGACACTGTTTTATTGTCTACCAAACCCATTCCCTATGCCATCTCCATCCCTGACCCTTCTCTACTCTCTCCTTTGCTGGCTTCCTCCACTTCTGGCAGCCATAACTAAGAGGACCTAGTCCCACTTCCACCAGAGTGGATCTTCATTAAACTATTCATGGTAGTTCTGCTTCTGTGGCCATGTTGGTAGAATTATGACCAATGAGGTTTGATGGAAAATCTGCTTGGGGCTTCTGCAGTGCTCTGGGGGATCAGGGCTAGAGATGTGAAATAGGTGGAAGTTAAAGCCATGGAACTTAGAGAATTTTCCGTAGCAGTGACGGTGTCTGCAGAAAGCAAAACAGGTTCAAAATCGGAAACTCCTTCAAGCCTATAATTTGTGTTAATTACACGTACTCATACACACACACACACACACACACACATATCCTGATACAAGCCCATGGACCTTCCCCTCCCACTGAAAATCACTATCCTAGTCCTTCTTATGAGGCTTCCAGCTGGAGCATCAGGAACTAATGGATTTTAACCTGCATCTCAGCAAGATATGTGTGTCCATTAGATTTAATATACACACAAGCAAGTAGTTAGCATCTAAAATACCCTGACCAGAAATGCTATTCTAAGGGGGGGGGGTGCCCCAAATTGATCTTCTCTCCATTTGCAAGAAAGAATTATAAGAAAGGTCTTTGAGTTCTTTTCCATTAACTCAAAATGCCTTCTTATTCGTATTTCTCTCCATTTTGATCTCCTTACCCGAGGAAGCCTTTATTTCCTCCCTCGTTCCTGTAGTAGACGTCTGCTCCATCATGCACACTCAACCATCAGCCCTCCTCACCAGCACCCCAACCCCTTCAGTGTGGGGCTTTTCCTTCCATCCTCACCTTCCCCACCCTGTTGACATCACAACTCTCATTTATAAGGAACACGATTATTCTACAGCAAACTGGGAACATAACAGCAACCAAAGGTAATTCCTAAATTTTATGATCTAGATGATAATACGCTCAACTGTCCTGTGTATGTTAACCAGTAGCACGGATCAATCAGTACCCCAGGCTCCCCTTCTCCTCAGCGCTCGGGGCAAGAGATTGCAAAGACCTGGGTCTGAATTAACAGGTGTTATGGGTTTTCCTAAACCTAGCACAATTACTTTACCCTGTTCATGTGAGTGGGCTGCCTGTGTAATGTCTAGCTTTTCTATGTATTTTGAGTCCCGCTAATTTCACCAATGAAAAATATTTCTAATGTGCATTGTGCTAATTAACAAATCCTCTGGTGTTGATGGGATATAAAGATAACTGAAGCTGTGTTTAGTAAGCCCACCCCCTCACACATGTGGGCTTCAGATGAGAGTCTCTAGGAACTCCCTAACTATTCCTGGAGTAGGCACTCTTGACTAGGATATTTCAAATATTAAGTACTGCCTGCTTATCTGTTCATTAAACTTCACTAACACATGGACATCTTGTTGACATGCAGGTTAAAAACGCAGGTGCCTTACCTCCAAAGTTCTGTTGAATCAGAAACTCACAATAGAGCTAAAAATCACTGAGGTACCATGCTCTCAGGGTAATTCAGGTAATTCAGATACAGCTTAGGGTTTGAAAACTCCCACTGTAGAGAGGAAGAAGAGGAGGCCCTGTCCTGGCCCTTGCATGCACTCACTCTGTAAAAATCTGAACAGGTCAAGGGAAGAACCAGCTCTCATTCTTCTGCCCTTCCAAGGCTCAGACTATAGTAGAAGCCACGCAGAAGTTGGGAGCAACTCTGGAGGACTTAAGAGCCACAGATGACAGAATCCACTCCTTTCCTTATCTGGAGTTCCCCAAGCTTCTCCAGGCGCATAACCACAAAGGAAATGGGCCCTTGTCTCTTTCCTATTTACCCCAGCACTGGGGCGGGTCATAGTTTGGTTACGAACATCCTTTTTGGGGGAAAAGAAAAATTATTCTCTAACCAAGAAGAGAAGAATTTGAATAAATGTAACTGCTTAGAATCCACAGCTGTCCTGTACCTCAGGTGGGTTTCAAACAAACCTTTATCACAGTATCTCAACCCCCTTCCCACTTACCATATATTTGCCTTTCACTTAAATATATCTTAAAATGCAGTAAAATCGTATTATCCCTAAAAAATAGAACAACTGACTAAAATGAAGACTAAAAACTAATCCCCAGAGGAAATTATTAGAGTGCTTAGTTTTGAGATGATAGGTTAATAGAATTACATACCAGGAATGAGAACTATTTCATGTAATGGAAAAAGATCGAGGTCTAAGAAAATATACACACATAAATATTTATACCGAGAGAGTATTTTTAAGTAGATTTTTTTTTAACTACTATATCTACTCAAATGGGAACACAAAATTATTTTAGGGTAAACCAGATCTCTGTATCTTTCCTTGCAATTAAAAAGTAAAATATTTCAGCAGTAAAATCCCATCCCAATAAACTATGCATTCTCTTTCTCTTGGGAGGACTCTAAAATTGGGCAAAATTAAGAGAAGGAATCTATTAGCTCATCCTTTCATGGGATCAGGGTTCAGCATGTGATCTACGGTAGCAAGGGGGAAACAAGCCTGTCGATGGTGAGTAGAGCCTCATCCTTTAATTGCCGTGCTGGTAAACATAAGTGTTCTCCAAATGGGATAAACCCAAGCTGAAAAATCTTATGAACCACAGTATAAAACGTTCAATTAAAACATTTTTCAAGTTGGCCTAAGGGGAGAGACGCTAGAACTGACAAGAAAGCACCTGACATTGGAAGTCCTACATGATAGCATTTGTAGTGAGCCTGCAGCATATTTTGCAGATAAGGAAACAGGCCCAGAGAGAACCATGAAGAATTACAGCTGGAACAGACTCGGTTCTCCTTGTCCCTGCCCTGCTTTCTTTCTGATGGCGTCGTTCAAAGTTTTTGCTATTGTGTTGCTTTTTTAGCTGAAAAACACTGAGGACTCACATAATAATAGAAGGAGCAGCTGGGCCACATGGGGGGCTGCTGCCCAGGCCATGACTTCTACTGACATTGACAGCTCCCAGGGTCACAGGTAGAAGCCACTGTGCTTCCCATCGCCCCCAATTCCCTGTTGCTTGACCTTGGAGAAGTCTAATAATTCAGTACTTCTGTCCCCGTTTGTAAAACAGTGGTGGTGAAAATCTTTTCCCGGCCAAGCTGCTATAATGTATACTTTTAAAAGCAGCCGCAGAAGAGGGTGTGTGGCAACAGCCTGGCACCCTGTGATGAGGTCTGTCACCGGGACTACATGACCCCAACAGCCCAGGGGTGCTCTGACAGCATGAGGGCCCATGTGCCTACCACCCCACATTTCCACACAACAAAGCTGGCAGGACAATCCTGTAAGTTAAGTGTCTAAGGCCATTGGCTACACCCAAGATAGTTTCAATACCAGAAGCATTGGTAATTAGCTCTGAACTACTTGAAGATTCACCCTGGCTCAGGATGTTAAGCCTGACCCAGGGGTGTGTCACCCAACATAATGACCTATGGCATCCTATTTCTGGATCTGCTGGAACCTGACGCTGGGCTTTCTTGCCACCTGTTTTAACCATTCTCCCGCCTGGAGGGGACGACTAAATGCGAGTTTCCACAGCATAATCCTCTGCACGCTCTGAAGGCATGAGTTCTCAAATGGTACCCACCCCCCCCCAAAAAAAAATAAGCCGGGATGCTTCTTGAAATGCCTGTCCCCAGGTTGTGCACTCAGAGGTTCTGATTCAGTGACTTTTGTGGGTGTCCTAGGAATGTGCATTTTAACAAACAGCGTGACCATGGGTCACTGGTCCTCCACTCTTCACCCTGCAAGCTGACCCAAGACACAGACCTGCTAGCCTCCTGACCCGGCCAGCAGGTACCTCCATGGCCATTCTGCCAGGTCTGCCTGGGCCTCTGATGCCTTAATTGTCCAGTTCCTTCAGGTGCCTGCTCTGCCACGTCCCTCAGAGACCCCTCACCACAGCGGGCTGCATCTGAACGCGTGTGGGCTTGTTACCAGAGAACCGGTTTCAAACTCAGGTCCGGCTGCTCCCCGCTCCAAAATCAATACTCAAGAGACAGGTGATGGTGGGAAAGGAAAGTTTGCTTTCTTCAGGAAGCTGGCAACCTGGGAAGATGGCGGACTACCGTCTCGAAGACCTTCTTCCCTGTCCCAGGAAAGGCAGAGGGTTTTAAAGAGAAAGGCATGGGCGCAGGAAGGGGGGCTGCGTGCAGGAGCAGCAGGTGCCCAGGTGGTTAGTCCTCTGTCGGCATGACCCTGAACAGACGTGCTGGCATCAGGGCAGCTGTTTTTTAATGGAGTCAGGCCTTATCTTCTAGGAAAGTTGCATCCTTCATGCCTCAAGGCCAGTGGTCTGCAAATCTCAAAGAAAATAAGTTAGTTCTGCTACATATTAGGGACTTAGGTCAGCAAGCAAGGTGTGCATAAGCTGGAAGCAAGTTAACCCTTAAGACCGGCCAGAGCGCTATTAGAGGCTCAGCCCTGGCAGAATTCCGAAAACATCATTGTCTCCCAGGCTAATTTTCTTCCCAGTGCTCAAAACACAGAGAATTCATGCCCCCCTCCTTTCTTGAGCAATACAACTTACTCGCCTTGAGGAGCCTAGACTTATAAAACACATAGGCCCGTTTACTCACATTCCTTGAGGGCAGCTTCTTCCCCGGCCACTCCGTCGGCAGTGCCCTTTAGGTTGCTGCTAATGGAAAACTCAGCCAACAAGAAAGGGAGTTCTTGGCCCATGTCTCCCGAAGGTCCAGAGCCAGGTCAGGCCTCAGGCCTGGCCTGATTCCCTGTCTTTCCATCTGCTTTTGTTTTGTTTTCGGTGCCTCTACTTGACCTTGCACGGCGTGAGCAGCACTCAACTCACGCCCACGCACCAGGGAAGGCGACGGCACGTGTCCGCTGTGGCATTCCAAGCAACAAAATCTTAGGACTCGTCCTGATTGGACTATGTCCATCACGTGCCTGCCCCTCAACCAATGATGGGAGACGTGCTGACTGACCGATCCCACCCTGACGCCGGGAGTGGCATCAGATTCCCCCAATAGCACAGGCTCTCCGGGGTGGGTGGACCCCGGCTCCTATGAGGGTGGAGGAGGGGAGGAGTCGGGGGCGGGGTAGTCTCCTAACAATGGCCGAAACCCGTGCTGCTGGCTCACGGTGCACCCAGGGGATTCCCTGGTAGCTCTCTGACTAAAAGCCGCCGAAACCAGGTACAAAACAAGCCTTGGAGGCGAATCCGCTACACGTGAATACAGGTGAAGGCCCCGTGAGGGGTAATAGAAGGGCAGGGCTTCCATCAAATGAGGAAAGGGTTTACCTGACACACACATTTCTCTCCTCTACTATCTCCTCCGAGTTGAATCTCCAAGTTTTCCCCCAGATAAAAGTCGCTTCACATTTAATTGCTCCTTTTCCTTAAGTAAGTTTGTATCGATTTAAAAATCTGACAGGTATCTACTCTTAAAGGCGTGGTGCCTGTTTTCTTTGTAAGCATAAAAATATGCTCAAGCAGAAGAACAAATGGAAGTGAAACATTTTTAACCATGAAAACAGTAGTGCGGATGTCTAGATTCTTTTTTCCTGTGAAGACATTGGTATCACACTGTTTTTTAAAACAAAGAACACCTGTTTTATGATTGAGGCATTTAGGACCCAGGGACAAAAAGAATTGATTCTTTTAAGAGAAACCAACTGGCAAAATGAAAGAAACACCTGTGAGCTAGGAGGAACCTGAGTGAGTGAAGGCTCAAAGGCAAGATAAAAGAAAAAAATATCAGTTAGGGCTCCCAGTGCGGAAAGCTCACCAGCGTCCATGAAAGATCTCCAAGAAGAGACAAGAAATGTGACACCTGGAGTTGGTCCTTGGTGTAGGTTTCCTTAAATCCATCCCACCCCAGCCCAGGTAGGAGGCAGCCCGTGAGCACTGCCACAACCCTGCTCCCATTACCAGCGACTGACTTAGGAAAGGATGAATATGGGCTGTGGCTTACAAAGAACCTCTCCTCGCTTCTCTGAAGAGACACAGGAATGGACAATCCCTCTTCTCCCACTGAGCATTGTCTCTTTGGGATGTGGTGCCTAGAACTTGGCAGTCAGCTGGCCTGAGGACCAAACCCACCCACCGGAGAAAGCAGGATGGGACAGCCTCAGAGAAGCAAAGCCAGGGCATGGGTGCCACCTGAAGCCTGCCCTATTTCCGTTCTTCCTCTTACACAAGGTAATAAACTTCCCTATATTGAGCCAGCAGGAGTCAGGACTTTGAATTACTTGCAGCAGAAAGCTTTCTTACACAGTGGGGTTTGGGTGACCATGAGTTCTAACAGTTAAATTCAAGCAGGTAAACTTGACAATCCATTTTAATTATTGGCCGAGGATGTTTGGGGCTGCAAATGACAGAATGCATGACGAACAGGCTTTAACCAATAAGGATACTTCTTGATCTCACCTAACAAGAAATAAGTAGGTAGGTACTACCAGGCTATCCATCTAGTTAGACTCCAAATCTGTCATCCTCCGATAGCAATGTCAAAAAGCAGGTAGGGAGACATGGAATTATTTTTTTCATGTCTCCGCTTTGTTCAACAAAGAAAATTGCTGAAGCCCCTTAGCACGCTTCCTCTTAAGTCTCATTGGCCAGAACTGGGCAGATTACATGGCCACCCTCCCTTTACGAAAGTACGTGGTGGTAGCTTCCAGAATCTCATGGAGATGGCTCTGCCAGGCAGGAGGATATGGGAGGAGAATGACTTCTGGGTAGGGGGCTCTGTCTCTTAGCTGAATCCCCCAGCCCAACTCCTTCAACCCAAGTTCTCCTAAGGAAAAATTTCATACTCTCCCAGCAGAAAATGTATAATAATGTATCAGGTTAGTTCCAAATATTATATATTTAATGAATAGCTGGATATCAAATTCTTAGAAACACCTGTGAGCTGTTCATTGTGTGATATGCCAACAGCAGAGAGAGCAGGCAAGGAAGAAGCTCTCGCTGTGCTGGTAAATCATTACAAAACTGTCTTTCTGTCAGAAAGTTAGTGGAGGTAGCCTGTGTCCTCCTATAGGAGAATCACACTTGTTCAAAGTCCTTGGCTTGTTAAAAGGGTCATTAGACAACAATTTGATCCTTGAAGTATTTAAAACTATGCCTGGATTTTATTTTATCTTCACAGTTTCTTACACTGTTCTTTTTTTCCTGCCCCAATACTAAGACCTTTCCAGGGATGTCTGGGATCTGGTCCAAGACATTTTCTACGAATATATATTTTATAGAAACAGTAAAGAGGAAAAGGAAAGCAATAAGAATTCAATATCTATTATATGCCAGACACTGTATGTGGTACTTGCCCCGTTTTGATTCCATTCAAGGAACAGACAAGGCAGTCTAGTAGAAAGGATACAGGCTAGCTGTGTGTCCACACACAAATCTCTTCACCTTGCTAACATCCTGTTTTCTTATCCCTAAAATAGGGATATTAATAGTCACTACCTCATAGCATTGCTAGAAGAACTAAATGAGATTATCCAAGCACAGTGCTCAGCGGTAGTGAGTGCTCTAAGTACAGTCGACACCCCTGTGAAGTGGGGATCACTACCTCCGGTGGTGAGCTGTATCCAGGGGTTTATGAGAATTGATTTTTAGAGTTGCAAGCTAGCTGTGAAACGGTCGTTAGCTTGAATGTGAATATTTACACCACAGAAATCAGCAAGTGCTACAAAGCCGAGCTTTTCTTCTTCCTGGAGAGCCAGTTGTAAAACATGTATACCACTGATTTGTGCCATTTGATAAATGAGATTGAGAGTTTAATTGACCCAAGATTACACAGCAAGTAAAGGGCAGAAATGGGATGTGACCTTAGTTCTCTATCACTTCAAACCTGACCTCTTCTCTTTTGCAAGTACAAATGTAAAATATTGTGCAATTTTCACAGCCCATCATTCTTTCATTTTGGAGCTATTTACTAAGCACACATGTATGTAAGGACTCTGTTCTAGGAACTGCAGGGTCCACAGACATTCACTACCCTCAGAGGGCACTCATCATCACATTACAACCAAACCTTCAAATCATTTTCATTCAGTCCACTTGTCCACCACTGCACTAGATTAAGTGTTACTACCCAAGGACTCTCTCCACTGGAGAGTTGGATGAAATGGTGAACCTGGTGAAGTGTCTTGGGACAGGCTCCACTTCCCCCTGACTGCAGCCCTACTGCGGGGGGAATCTCCTTCCCCCTTCCAACAGGTCCAGGTTGGAGTGTAGGCATATCATTTAAAAAACCTGCTTGCCATATGGTAAGATATGACCCTCCTCGGATTTTTTCTGTTTTCAGAGAATAATCTTCACGTGAAAAAAGCCTGTGTGATGAGCTAAGCTGGTCATGAATCACCTGTGGGCCATCACCTATGGGCCATCACCTGTGGGCCATCACAGACCAGGTGCTTATTTCCCTTCCTTCCTGCTTCTCCCCCCAAACGGAGCACAGCTTTTGATGTTTCCCGAGCTTTGGTCATTCTAATACTGCCTTTCTATTTTTTCCATACTCTCTCACCTGTTTCTTTTAATAAGTACTTTTTCTTTAAATTGGCTTACTTTTTCCCCCTCAAATTTACTTTAAAAGAAAATGTTGTGCCAAAATGCCTTAAATAGAAAAGTGTAATGACTTGCCAAAGATAATGAGAGGCATCAAATAAACATGCAACTATTAAAATAGAAGAATATTCATATGTTTAAGCCAACCATCTTCTTACAGGGCACCATTAGGACATTTATTCCACCCTAAAAACATTGCTCTAAGAGGTGGGCTTTTCTCTCCTCCCAGGAGCTGAGTTAGCATTTAAAATACCTGACCAGAAGTGCTATTCTAAGAGTGGTTGCCCCAACTTGATCTTCTCTCCATTCGCAAGAAAGAATTATAAGAAAGGTCTTTGAGTTCTTTTCCATTAACTCAAAATGCCTTCTTATTTCTATTTCTCTCCATTCTGACCTCCTTTCCCAAGGAAGTCTTCATTTCCTCCCTTGTTCTCTGCATAGACCTCCACTCCATCATGCACACTCAACCATCAGCCCTCCTCACCAGCACCCCCCTTCAGTGCTTCAGTGTGGGGTTTTTCCTTCCATCCTCACCTTCCCCACCCTGTTGACATCACAACTCTCCTCATTTATAAGGAACACGATTATTCCACAGCAAACTGGGAACATAACAGCAACCAAAGGTAATTCCTAAAGGTCTGGATAACAATGCTGCTGAGTTATCTTGGGTATGTCTTGATATGTCTTGGGTATGGGTACCTCAGTCTCCCTTTCTCCTCAGCACTAGGGGCATCAGATTGCAAAGACCTGGGTCTTAATTAACAGGTGTTATGGGTTTTCCTAAACCTAGGACAACTAGTTTACCCTGTTCATGCCAGGGTGGGCTACCTGTGTGTTGGGAACGTCATTAAAAAAAACAAAAACAAGACCAGGGCACCTGGGTGGCTCAGTCGGTTGGGCATTTGCCTTCAGCTTGGTTGTGATCCCAGGGTCCTGGGATTGAGCCCCACATTGGGCTCCCTGCTCGGCAGGGATCCTGCTTCTCCCTCTGCCTGCAGCTCCCCCTGCTTATGCTCTCTCTCTCTGGGTCAAATAAAATCTTAAAAAAAAGGGGGGGGGGCGCCTGGGTGGCTCAGTCATTAAGCGTCTGCCTTCGGCTCAGGTCATGATCCCAGCATCCTGGGATCGAGCCCAGCATCGGGCTCCCTGCTCCGCGGGAAGCCTGCTTCTCCCTCTCCCACTCCCCCTACTTGTGTTCCCTCTCTCGCTGTGTCTCTCTCTGTCAAATAAATAAATAAAATCTTTTAAAAAAATAAAAAATAAAAAAGACCACCAACTGCTCCGTGAGCTAGACCCAGGCACTTGGAGGTCTCTCCCTCCTTCCCCTGTCCTGGGAATATGCATTCTGCTTGCCTTTCCCACTCCCAGAGGCTACTTCAAGGACATAGCCTTGAGGTAGTGATATGGTGTTGAGGATACCTGCACAGTATATGTGACTGAACCCAGTGAACTGAACCCTCTTTATAAAGTTTTAAGCTTTGGCAGGCAGGTGCAGGGATCCATTCGTCTTGCTGCCGCCCAAGACATAAATTCCCTTTGTTATTATTAAAATTGCCACCCCCAACCTGGAGTGGCCCCCCTCTTCCATCTCTCCCTGCCTTTTGAGTACAGAGGCCAGTTTCAGATTATACCAGAAAAATTCCTGAGAGGGTTGCAAACCAACACAGTGTAATAGTTCTAGCCTACATATATGTCTTAGACTTCACTCATTTCACCAGTGAAAAACAGGATTTTTATGTGATCCAAAGGGAATCTTAATTTTGACTGAAGATGGATGTTTTGCCCACCCTAGCAAGTGGGAATAGAAAAGTGATTTTACAAGATTTAGAAAAAAACAAAGAGACATAAGGTCTGGTGAATCGGTGTGTTGCAGAGCAAATAACTTTTGTCTCCTAGAAATGAAGCCATCTTGGCCAAAGGACAAGCAGTGATATTGGCAATTCTGCAGAGAAATGTCTCCTGCACGTTCTGCCTCATTGCAAAGGAGCCACATTCTCTGCCTATTTACAAGCTAAATGTGCTGATGACTCTGCTTTTTTACACCTTGAACTTCCCTGAAAACATAAATATTTACATTTGTGAAGACATTTACAAAGTGCTTTCACATATTTCTTTTCCTCAAGACTTCAAATCAAGCCAGAGCAGGCAATACATCTTAGGGACTAAGAGACAGCTCAGAAATGATGGGAAGTCAAACAAGGTCATAGCAACAGAGCTAGTAAAAGAACTCAGGTGTCATTGCTCCATAACCTGTCACTTTGTCATGCAGGCCCCACGGGATACAGTTCCAAAGGAAATCCATGTTTCCCCAGATTGCATCTTTCCCTCTGGGTTCCCTCTCTGAGAAGGGCACCACTACCCAGTCACCAAGTTGGCAACCTTGACATCTTCCTAGACACCTCCCACCCTCATCCACATCCTTCATACTACCTCTCAAAGCTGTTCCTCTCTTTCTCCCCACCGCTGCCCTCATCATCTCTCTCCTGGACCCTTGGAATAGTGTTTTAATAGGTCTCTGCCTATGGTTTGGGAACTCTTCCCTACCCAGTTATCCACGACCCAGCTGCCTGAGTGAGCTTTCAGTATGCAGCTCTGGACATATCACCCACTTGCATAAAAGTCTTTAATAGTTCCTCCTTGAATAGAGAAGTCCAACCTCTGGAGTCCAACCTCTCTGTCTTTCTCTTTCTCTCTCTCTTACACACAGAGAGGCAACTGTATGTTCCACCCCTACTAAATTGTATTCAGCTTTCTGAATATGCCAGAAAATATAACTGTTTATTGTCCCTGGGAGGGCATTCCATCCTCCACTGCCCATTCACCTAACCAACACTGGCTTATGAGTTAAGACCTAGCTTATATATCAAGTTACATCTCCTAGGAACTTTTACCCGATCCAGTAGAACTGACACTACCCATCATGTGGCACATTGTACCTGGACATACTTTGGGGTCTGCAGTGCCTTATCATGCTCACCTATTTACTTTCTGTCTTCTGCAGAACTTGAGCTCCTAAAGGTTAGAGAAACATCTTAATGATCTTTGTGTGTCCAGTGCCTAGCATGGAAGAAACACATCATGCATTATAAATAAATGAATTAATAAATTTCTATATCAAATAATGATTACTCCCCAAGTATTCAAAACAGATCTTCTTTTCTCTGTTAGAAAAGGTTGAAGAAGTCCAGGGGATATTCAAAACTTTGTCCAGTAAATTTGTCCTATGAATGGATAACCTTATATTCAAGGAAAAGAAGTAGCCCATAAATGACCAGTCCCTTAACTCTTTACACATGACCTTCACCCAGCAACTGCCAACCCTAAGGATTTTCTTGGCCTACCGGTCAGGGGTAGCTTGTTGACCCAGTCACATACTTTCCCAATTTGTTCTTTCTTACTTAGGTCATGGTTTCTCTTTCCTTAGTAGATTATTGATTCTAGATGAAGGGAATAGCTTGCACATACTGTCTATAAGGAGTAACAGGGACATTGATTTGGTCAAACCTGAGGTTTTATTTTAAGAAGCTATGGGAAATCAGCCTGGGTAGATAGGGGCAGATGTGAATGATAGCAAGTTAATACTGCAAGAGAGCTAAGAATCGGCTTGTCCAGAGTTTCCTAGAGTGGGGTCTACATATCGTGGTGGAGTGTAGTTTGATTTTACATAGATAATATGCAAAAAAAAATTTTTAATTATGTGCTTATTGATATGTACTAGAAGAAAGGTCATTATCACTTTCGTCCCACAATTTCACATATGTTATTGCCAAGACTTTTTTTTAAAAAGGACTTAAGTAAATAAATAAATCAATTTAGAGAATAAAATGTTAAAAAATAAGTGAAAAGTCAACATGGCGAGTATTACAAAGGTGATACCCAAATGACTGAAGCTGGAGAAATGCGGAGCTAGTCTAACACCTCTTCATGTCTCAGGCAGGGAAATCTAGACCCAAAGAAGCTAAATAACATGTCCCAGTCAAGCAGGTGGAAGGCCTGAAATGCTAACATAAAGACCAGCTCAGCAATAATTCAGACACTGACTCTACAATTTGAACTTATTGAATAAAAAATGTTTTTTGTTGTTATTAAATGAAAATATTAAAAAAATAATCTTACCTCTGGGAACCACTTGAGGGCAGGGAGGAAAAGTAGAAAAGAAAGAGGAGTAAACCCTAGCTACATCATCATGGCATGTCCGCAGAGTAGCCATTCCCTACCGCTCCTACCGCAAAGACCATGGAAAACTCTGACATTGGAAACTTGCTAGAAGATATCCTGAAATGATCAGTCACTCCATGCTGTCCTCTCTGTTCCACTTCATCACACTTGAAGTTTTGCCGGCTGGGATTTTTGCTGTCTTGGCAAATATGATGATGGTGTCAAACATAATGTTTGCTAAATTTTTGCAGAAATTGCTTAGAAGACTTCTGTGGGGGCCTATTGTCAATTATCTGGAAAAAGAGAAGTTTGCAGACATTAGAAACAAGAACAGTGTGGGGTTAGGCTCTGGGTTTTAATGAGAAGAATTAAAATTAGAATGTTGGCTATTTCCTATAGCTTTTGCTAAAAATAACCTGGGTGCCTGCTTCCTTCCCTCGCACTTCATTTTCAGTGCCTGCTCATGCTGAAGATGCAGGAAGGCTGGAAAATGCTCCTTGGGATCTTGCACCAATGCTATTTGTTCAGATAAACGTAATTTAGCTTTGACCTGCCCTCTCATGCACCAATGGGCATGCTACTTTCAGGCTCCTGTCAGATTTACACTTGAGGAAGCTTAAAGGTGATGAGGGGAGCACACACACCACGCACTGTTGATTTTACCTCTTGGATGTCTCTTTGCATCACTGTCACCAACTTCGCCCAAGCTACCATCATTCTTTGCTTGGGCTGCTACAAGACCATCCTGCATGCTCTTTCTATTTGAATCTACCCTGTCCTCACCCAGTCACACTGTAACCAGAACAATCCTTTCCAACACAAAGCTGAACATATCCCCCATCGCTACCATGACTACCACCACCAGTTAAAACCATTCAGTGGCTTCCCATTGCTTGTATGATAATGACTAGAATCCTTGACATGGTCTACAAGCAAGGTCCTCCCTGATCTGTGCCCTAGAACCTCTCCAGCCTCACCCCCTCTCCCCTTTGCTCTTCCTGCTCCAATGCACAGTCCTCACTCCAGTGCCTTCTGCCCACCAGGCCCCCACAGGGCCCCAGCTCATGCCCTGTCCTTTCTTCTTTATCTACCTAATCCTTACTCATTATTCAGACCCCAACCCAGTTACCACTTTTTTTAGGAAAGCTTTTCCTGACCCTTTGGACAAGGTTACATCCTTTCTCATATTGCCTCTCTGAGCCCAAGAGAAACCTCTCCTTCACAGCACTCATCACTGCTCCTTTTTATTTAGGAGCACATTTATTTAATGATTAATTGATTACTAGAGTTACCCCTCTGGATGGTGGTTCCATGAAGGCAGGGACCACATCTGTTTGCTCATCCTTGTATCCTCCATATCTAATACTGTGCCTAGCACACAAGAGACACTCAATGTTTCTTGAAGGATATAAACATTAATCCCCAGGAGAACCCAAGCCTCTCTTTCTCGCAGAGATCCTTCCCAAGAGAAAGGAAAGTATTACCGCATTCAACTACAGCGCTTTCTGTACTTCAGTCCAGCCCCATAAACTCTCTGATTTCCCATCCTTACCTTAGTCCTCCTGATGGGATACACTCTGTAGATAATAGGTTGGTTGAGGTGGGGGTGGGGTATTCCTGAATTTTCCTGAAGTGTTAGGAATATATTAGTTTTTTGCTTTTCATCATAAACCTGTCTGACTTCAGCCCGAATCTTCTGAAGGAATAGTCCCCAAATAAAGCACAGTGTTTCTCTCAATGTCTTGATTCAAATGGAAGATCTCATATATCATTTCCCCCATTAAGTTAAAAATACATATTTTCTAACATCTCAATGCAGAGGAGTCTTGGGTCCTCACTTGTATTGTGGAGGAGGTTTAAGGAAAGAGGGCAGAGAAGAAAAATTAATGGTGTCAAGGGAGGTGACTCAAAGCTTTCTACATGAAGCTTTAAGGAATCTGTCTCCATGGGGAATAGGGGGAGACAGGGATGGCAAGACAAGCAGCAGGACCTTCAAGGCAAAGAAGGTTAAGAAAGACTAATGTAAAAGGTGAGATTTCCTTTCTTGTCCGCTCTGCCTCACCCACATCTCTGTGCCCTGCAGTGGACCAGTCCTGTGCTTTGCAGTAAGGTGGGCCTGGGGGCCTGGTGAGAACAATGCCCCCAGTAGGGTCCCCACTGTCACCCTACTCACGCCTTTCCTGGAGGATCAGCATTCAGCTTCTGGTGCTTTGGAAATCCAGCCCAGCCTATGATGAGGGAGTTATTATTGGCACATTCTTGAATTTTATCAGTGTTTTTAAACAGTGATTACTGTGAGGACATGCAGAAGCCCAAAAGAAGGCTGTAAGCACTGGGAAATTAATCTGCTTGCTCTGTGACAACTCGGCCAGTTTCCACATGCCAGATGTTTGGGGCAGGGTCAGATCAAGGCTGCAGATGGTCACTGGCAGAGAGCTACTATTTGGGGGGCACAGGTCATGGGAAAAGCTTACAGTTCAAAGTTGGCCTCTATGTCTGTCCCATGACTTTTCCTTCAACCTCATATATCACAATCATCAACAGTCCATCAAATTTGAGGAAATATTTGGATATTTTGTTTAAAGACCCTGATATTGTACTGCTATGGAAGCCCAGAGGATAAATGGACTCACCTTACAGAAGAGAGGGCAGGTGACCTTAGACTTCTCCTGCCTTTCATAAAAGGGGAAAGAAAAAGGAAAACACTTAAATACTGTGTTATGTTCTAAGTGTATATTTTTCAATCTCTGATTTGAGCTGAGTTTTGGGAATTCTGTGTTCCTTTCAAAAACTATAACTATGGGGGCGCCTGGGTGGCTCAGTCAGCTAAGCATCCAAATCTTGGTTTCAGCTCAGTTTGTGATCTCAAGGTCGTGAGATCAAGCCCCATGTCAGGTTCCATGCTCAGCATGGAGTCTGCTTGAGACTCTCTCCCTCTCCCTTTGCACTTCCCCCTACTCTCTCTCTAAAATAAATAAATAAAATCTTATAAAACAAAAACTACAGCTGCAAAGAATACAGAAGACCACATCAATGTATCTTATTAGAAGATATAAGTTCATATTTCCAAAGGGCAAAGAGCTGAGTTTTGAGATAGTTCATCCAGGAAAATTTTCCTAGCTAAGTGAATGACAGAAAGCTCAGAGTCACACTAGCCAGTGGGAAGTTCACGTAGCTCTACTGTTTCTCATTTACAGTCTATCCATGATTGGAAGAGAAACTGATCAAGGGCAGAGAGTGACCTATGGGTTTGGGAGGAAGAGCAGAAAGCAATCATAGATAAGAGTCTAGTGTTAAGACTCTGTTTTTCAAACTTTACAACAGAAACACCTGGGAGCATTTTTAAAGTGCAGATTTTCAGGGGCACCTGGGTGGCTTAGTCAGTTAAGCATCTATATTTGGCTCAGGTCGTGATCCCAGGATCCTGGGATTGAGCCCTGTAGGGCTCCCTGCTCAGCAGGGAAGTCTGCTTCTCCCTCTCCCTCTGCCCCTCCCTGCTCACACTCTCTCTCTGTTGCTCACTGTCTCAAATAAATAAATAAAATCCTTTTTTTTTTAAGTGCAGATTTTCAGATCTTCATGGCATGTGGCCCAACATTTGCACTTTCATTGGGCATCACATGTGATTCCAAAGCAACCTGAGGAAAAGCCCTGCTAGGATAGCTAAAATCACAATAGGGGGTGGGGGTGAAAGGACAATGGTATCTAGAATTCACTGTCATTATTAAAAACCCAGGAAGAAAGACAAATATTGAGTATAAATCCAAGAAAAATTCAGGATCTTGGAAAGGTGATTTCCATTCAGACATCAGACAAGACTAAAGTTAGCTTACCAGTAAGTGAAAGCAGCAGCAAATTAGTAAATTAGGTACCAAATTTCAGTTGTTAAGTGAGAGAAAACCCAACTCAAACTGGCTTAAGCAAAAAAATCAAGAATCTATTGGTTCGTATAAATGGAAATAGTAGAACTGGTCTCCAAGGGATTCAGGAGGTCAAACATCATTGAAACTCAGTCACTCTGCCTTTGGCTCTCAAATGTTACATTCCTTCTATCTTGGTTTCTCTTTTCTCCTCTTGTGGAGGAGACATCTGTCTGAAGTTCTGACCATTCATACTTGATTCCAAGTCTGTAGAAAAGAGAACTCCTTTTTCTAGGTTATTGCATTAAAAAAAAAAAAAATCCCAGGATTACTTCTGATGGGAAAAGCTTGGTCACATGACTACTTCTGAAACAGTCTCCCTGGTCAGGAATTAAAATACAATATTTTCTTTTTCTTTTTTTAAGATTTATTATTTACTTATTTGAGAGAGAGAATGAGAGAGAAAGAGCACAAGGGGGGGAGGGTCAGAGGGAGAAATAGACTCCCCACTGAGCAGGGAACCCAATGCAGGACTTGATCCCAGGACTCCAGGATCATGACCTGAGACGAAGGCAGTCGCTTAACCAACTGAGCTACCCAGGTGCCCCTAAAATACAATATTTCTGAGAGCTGGATCATTTTCCCACCCCTAGATCTGGGGAGAGGAGTGGTGAAGGGATGACCAAACCCCATGCATTGAAAGTACAGCGGGGGGCGCCTGGGTGGCTCAGTTGGTTAAGCGACTGCCTTCGGCTCAGGTCATGATCCCGGAGTCCCGGGATCGAGTCCCGCATCGGGCTCCCTGCTCAGCGAGGAGCCTGCTTCTCCCTCTGACCCTCCCCCACTCATGTACTCTCTCTCTCTCTCTCATTCTCGCTCTCTCAAAATAAATAAATAAATCTTTAAAAAAAAAAAAAAGAAAGAAAGTACAGCGGAAAGGGGAGATAGTTGCCTAAGAAAAAACCCAAGATCTTCCCAGAAAAAAAAGGAAATAGATTCTTGGTAGCAGAAGCCATGATTATCTGCTACAATGGCTGAAAAATATTTTTGTCTGTTTAATTACACAAAAATGTTGTGTTAACTTTAAAAATAAATCTGCCAGTTATTTTACCAGCAAAAAAAAAAGGGGGGGGGTGGTTATTTGGGGAATAGTAGAGAATTGTAATCCAGGACAAGTAAGCTACTGCAAAACCATAGACAAGTCCTGCTGAGCAAAGGAGAACGAACGCTCTTTTATAGAGAAAAGCAGGGAAGTTGGATTGGCTGTCATAAACAAAAAGTCCATTGAAGTAAATTAAGAGTTGGAAGTATAGTGACTTCTCATTGGCTAAGTTATGACAGTCTTTCATTGGCTGGGCTATTACCAGGGAAGGAGGTAAGTCTTTCTTCTTCCTGCTGGGATAGTAAGGTAGAATCCACATGCACCATCCCTCTCTTCCTATTGGGTCTAGGATTGACCAGGAGTACGAGGGTGGTAAGAGCTCCCCCTGCCGGCCCCCAACTCCATTCTAAACGCATTTTCTTTTACTAATTTCCACAATATCTATCAGTTAATATTCACTTATTTTAATATTAAGTATAGAGTCCTATATTTTAATATAGATATTATATTATTGTAATGGCCTGTTTGTCACTAATCTTCCCTAGCGGATTATAACCCCATGAGGGCAGAGACTGTTTATCTTATTTATCCATGTGTAGACAAGCAGTCTTTACAGTGGGATGTGCAAAAAATTGTGGTGCATGAAGACGATAGTAAAATTTCTATTTTTCTTACCTAATTCTTGAGGAGATAAAAGGAAGTTTTGTTAACATTTAGTATACAGATATATGGATTGACAGTGACACACTCATTATGTTCAGAAGTGGTAATGTTAATAATGGGTCCAAAGAGAAGAACGTGAACTCTACTTATTCATTTATCCCTCCGGTTCCTGGCCTCCCACCCTCCACTCTCTCTTCCTCCCACCCAGCATCATTCAGACTCACTGCCTGATCTATGATTTGTCTGACTAACCCCAGGACCTCTCTCTCAGGAGCTGCCCTCCTTGAAGTGGGACACCCACCTTCTTTCTGACCCCAGCAAACTCAATGTCAGACACTAATGGGCCAACCTGTTAATCCTGGTGATATTTATCTAGAGCCTCACTATTAACGAACCCAACTTTTCAAAACGTAGGTCGGAGAACGGGCTGACCTCAACCGTCAACCAACTAGGATTTATCAAACACCTACTATGCCAGGAAGAGGTAGATAAAGGGAAAGGCCTTTCCCTCAAGGAGCTCAACTAGTTAGGAAAAGAAGTCATGTAATTCTAAAGGTGGCTCACATGTAGAGAGGGGAGGATCGATAGCAGGTGCTTTCTTTCAAAAGGCATCATTTCCCTAATGCGATTTTAAAGGGAGCACTGCTTTTAACAAGACCAAGTCTTCCTGCATCCCAGATTCCTAGAGTTCTTTTTTTTTTTTTTAAAGATTTATTTATTTATTTGAGAGAGCGAGAATGAGAGAGAGAGAGTACATGAGAGGGGGGAGGGTTAGAGGGAGAAGCAGGCTCCTCGCTGAGCAGGGAGCCCGATGCGGGACTCGATCCAGGGACTCCAGGATCATGACCTGAGCCGAAGGCAGTCGCTTAACCAACTGAGCCACCCAGGCGCCCCCTAGAGTTCTTTTAAATATAATGTTGGGACCCTGCCATGCCGAGACCAATGTCAGTATATCTTTTGTAGGTAGAAACAAAGGAGACTGGATACATACCTGGTTGATCCAGTGAGTCAGGAAATCAGCCTGTCAACAAAATCTAAGGAGTAAAGATTAGACTCCCAGACTAGGAATCAGGCACATCACCTCCCAGGGCTCATTCCAATAAGGTAAACAGACTGGCTGCATTATCTGTCTATCTACAATGGTTGCAGGCAATATCACCAATGCCCAATTTTATGTTTCATTAAGATTTCAATTAATCTCTTCCTCATTTAGCCGGGGAGAGGGATTGATCTGCCTTTACATAAACACCACAAATCTTTTACTTTCCAAAGGCAAATAAGCTTATATATTTGATTTATGTCCTTTGTCATGTCCAGAAACAGCATCTATTCTATTTCCCTAACTATATCGACTTGGCCAGAAGTTGCAGTTCCAAGAATTATCCTCTCTGTCCCTAAGAAGAGAATTTTTCTCTATCTGAATCTTTTATTTCCCAACAGTTCCACACCTCCCTGTGAGCATACAGACTTTTAATAAAAACTGTACTAAGTAAAATGTGCCAAAGATACCCAAAGTTCCCTTGGAGGTACCCAAGTCACCATATCTAACAGGAACAAAAGGTTTTGTTTTTTCTTTAAGCCAATAAGCTATGATGTCACTCAAGTGGCTATGAAAAGAGTGAGTTACCAAAAGAACCTTTGGTAATTTTTTTGTCTACAAATTGAGTGGGGCAATTCATGTTTTTCCACAGCCTGCTTCTCTCTGAATAAAAAGAACAATATCTAAGAGGAGAAAATAGGTTATTCATGTCCCATAATTGAACCATTTAGATGTTTTTTTCTGATGCAAGTAACAGAAAACTCAGCTTTCAATGGCTTAAACAATAAAAGGCTTTAATCTCCCATACAACAAGAAGTCCCGAAGCACTTTGGTTTTCCATTGTTCAACAATGTCTTCAAGAACCAGAATCTTTTCTCCTCAGAATGTAGATTCTGGTTTCAAGCTTCACCCATTATGATAGAAAGATGGCTGCAGCGACCTCAAGCATCACTTCCTTGCATATCAATACCCAAAGACAGAATGTTCCATCTCCATTTGCCTTTTACAAGAAAGTTTTCTTTTCCAGAAGCCCTGTGAAAAGGCTCTCCTCACATTTCATTGACTAAAATTGTATTACACATTCATTTCTAAACCAATCACTGGCCTAGAAATTCATATTATCAAGATTTAATCCCCTAAAGCATCCATATGACCAATAAATGTACAATTAGATTTCTGTTAGCAAGGAGGAATGGCTGTTATGTATGCAATCAACAGCCTCTATAAACAAGATCAACCAAAAAAAAAAACAAAACAAGGAGATAGAGATGGGATGGGGATTAACCCAAGCAGGTTTGAGGAAGTCATACAACTATCACCTTAGGATTGGCCCGAGCTTTCAACCACTGGAGCCATTCCATTAGCATCTGAACTGAGTATATTTTCTCTAAGATGTCTTTGTTAAAATGCACATATATTAATTGGCAAGAAGAAAGACCAATAGGTAACCCTTATCTACTGGCATGTAGACAAGAATTTATCACTCAGATTAACTATAAATCAGATTGGAAACAACATTAATAATTGGGTTAGACATTATCACATGCTTACCATGTGCTTGCAATGTATGAAATCCTTTACATGGTTTATAGGTTGTACAGATAAAAACTGAAGCCTAGAGAAACCAAGTAATTGCCAAAATTCACACAAATGGTTTGGGGTAGTCAGGACTTGAAATCAAGGCAGTTTGATTCCAAAGTCCATACTCTTGATATAGGTAGTTAATCCTTGAATTGATGGGGGAAGCCATGAATTTAGAAATGTATGGACTGCAGGGTCTAGGTTGTTGAACCAATCACATCAGCAAAGGAAAATGAGATTACCTGGATTGGCTCAAACCACATTGTGCCCACCCTTAAAACTGAGGGGTTGGGCCAATTCCACCTAAACAACATAGTTGTTACTTACTGTGGAGGAGTTAAAGTCAATGTTGGAGAGACCATCACAAGTTCTTAACAGTGTTTTCTTGCAGTGGGAAAATGGGGGAAATTTGCGAAAGGGATCCAGTTTACAAAAATACTTACTCAAACTGGTGAAAGCCTACTGATATTCCAGGGAGGAAAAAAGTAGCTCTGATGAAGAATTTTCTTAGTAAAGCCTATAAAGAAAGTACAAATTCACACTTGAAAAGTTGGATTCTGGGTGGGTTTTACATTGTTTAATTGTTTTTGCTCATCTGTATTTCTTATTTTTTTTCTATAGTCAACTTGTATGATTAAAAAAAATTTAAAGACCACTTTAAAAAAAGGGAGAGGGGGGAAGGGTGCTTTACTGATAAGTACTTGGAAAACCAGCCCAGAGGACATCACCAGCATATGGGTTTTCCCCACATCAACACCACTTAAAGGAAATTGGATTTAAAACAATAATATTGGGGTCATTCTTAGCTTTAGAGGAAAATTCATCATAGGATGAATGCTCCTAATGCATTTAAAATGTGTTATAATCAATAAAAGTGTTCCTACATATTTTATGAACATTTCTATAGCATATACCATGTCAATTTTGTAGAATACCCTATTTCACAGATGCTAAAGGCTTCAAACTCAGCTGAATATATTTCTACTAGATTGTACCAAACACTAGTGACTGATGATCATTTAAAAGAGAAATTTCAATAAGCTTCAAAAAGATGAAGCCTTTATTTTATATGCTAAGCCCTTGGTTGTTCCTTTAAGAAAATTATTTTCTTAATGATCATTACTCTTTTGAAAGGAGTCCTCCCTTATTGTAAACATGCTTTTACAAAAACTAACAACAGTGGATGGGAACAGCAGCAGGTGTCCCTCTAATCCCCACCTGCCTTTTTTCATGTTCCCAGCCCTACTAGGCACTTAACAGTGTGTCTCATTCAAACTTAAGTGAGTAAATTTAGGTGGGTAAATTTTATAATCACCATATTATAGAGGAGGAAATTGCAGCTTTGAGAGATTAAGCCATTTGCTAAGGCTTCTCAACTTCTAAGTACAGCCGAGATTCAAAACCTAGTTCTTCCTTATTCCAGAGCCCATACTCTCCCCACTTCACTAAGCTGCCTTGCTGACAGATAATCATTCCTTCATTCAGTAAATAATAATGATTGAGCACCTACAATGTGCCTAGCACCAATGTACCTAGGCAGTGTAGAGAGACATAGCTCTTGGTCTTCATGGATTATGGTCACTGAATGGAATGACAGGCAAACAAATCAACAAACTAATAAATATATAATTATGAATGGCAACAAGTATGATGAGGGGGAAAAAAAAACCAGAATGTTTTCTGTATAAAGATATACAAAGTTTACCTAATCCAATCTAAGTATGAGGTATTAAGAAGAAAATCTCTTCCTCATAGCCACCACTCCTTATAGGTAGATGAAGCAGTAAGCCTCCTACCAGGTGGTGATTTATAATAAAAGCCGGGTCAGACCAATTTCTGCTACACACACTGAGAAAGAAAATTGTCCCTAACTGAAGCAGAACTTTGTGATCTGAAGTGATTAGTTGCTCCTTTGGAGAGATAAGTACTGTTCCTAATAAATCACATAAGCTATTTTCTGATAGACTTCAGTGAGCTCAACAGTCCTTTCTAGATGGAAAATTTACTGTGCTGGATCTTCTGTTTGCCCCTCCATCTCCGCTCTACACCTTTCCCCACCCTCCTGGGCCCTGGAAGCTAGCCTGAGTGGATTGCATTCCTGGGCTTCCTGGCCTTCCAGTTTGGGTTAAGTCTGGCTCAGTGAGGAGCACCAGCCGGAGATTGGAAGGTAAAAGGCAGCAGAATGGGGTTGGGGTATATATGCCCTGGTTCTCTCCTTGCAGAGATGCCATGGGTGGGCTATACCCCTCTACTGAAGGCCTCTGCTCCTGGCAGATAGCACCTTCTATGTAGATCCCATCTTTGGGTCTACCTTTCTGTTGCCCCTTCAGGCCCAGGAGTAGAAATGGCTCCCACTGTTACTAGTTCTGAAGACCACACCATCCCTTGTTAGTATCCGCAAACCCTGCACACCCCATAATAGTCCCTCTTCCAGTGTCTTCACGTTACCCATTTTGAGTGAGCCATTTGCTTTCCACCAAGACTTCAACTAACACGTCCACTGTCAACCTCAGGAACTGTTTAGTTACCTATGACCAATCTCCCAGGGGTCTCATGACCTTTATTTAAACATTCTTTAAAAAAAAATAATACAGGGGCGCCTGGGTGGCTCAGATGGTTAAGCGTCTGCCTTCGGCTCAGGTCATGATCTCAGGGTCCTGGGATCGAGTCCCGCATCGGGTTCCCTGCTCAGTGCCGAGCCTGCTTCTCCCTCTCCCTCTGCCACTCCCTCTGCTTGTGCTCTTCTGTCTATCTCTCTGTCAAATAAATAAATAAAATCTTTAAAAAAAAAAAATAATACAAATAGTGATTATCCACACAACTTTTTTTTCCTACAAAATATGTATCAAGCAAGAAATACTTAACGTTAGTGTGCTCATAAGATCCCTCCCTGGCAGCAAGTTTAAAAAATATCTTTGATATATGCTTGCAATTAATTTGTCTGAGACGTTACTTTAATATTAAGCACAAAAAGAGGCATACATCCGATTCTGTACACTCGATAAAGTTCCAAATTTCTGCCCTTTTGGGTACTGAGATAGCATCTCTCATGAAAAGTTTACTGTAAGTAAATGTGAGTATTCTAGCAGCAGAATAGCTGCCAAAGCAGGGCCACAAAAATTCTCCACTCAGCATCTGAGCACAAAACAAGTTTGGAGTCAGGATCCTAAAGAGAGGTTTTGGCCCTGCTGCCTATACTCTATACTCTATTTAAAGGTAGAACTACCCACACAATACTTCTAGCAAGTCCACACATTTGAAGACCACTCATTTCATTGATGACAAAACTCTAACATCCACCCTATTAGTCAAAAGCCCTTAGTGCGGATCAGAGATAAGGAATGTTTAAGTCCCTCTCCTACCAGCTGTCTCTGGAGCATAGACTTTATTCAGAACTTTTAAATGCTAATCAACCATCCCTTTGGTGTATAATTTCTGATTAGAATGCTTCAAATATCAACTGCTTCTGAAGTGTAGATAAAACCAACTAATACAGATGTTTCAGTGTCTGCGTAGAAATGTTTTAAAGGGGCGCCTGGGGGGCTCAGTCGGTTAAGCGACTGCCTTCGGCTCAGGTCATGATCCTGGAGTCCCAGGATCGAGTCCCGCATCGGGCTCCCTGCTCTGCGGGGAGTCTGCTTCTCCCTCTGACCCTCCCCCCTCTCATGCTCTCTCTCTCAAATAAATAAATAAATAAGATATTTTTAAAAAATGAAAACAGAATATGCTCTCATATTTTGTTAGAAAATTAGAGTTGGGGCGCCTGGGTGGCTCAGTTGGTTGAGCGACTGCCTTCGGCTCAGGTCGTGATCCTGGAGTCCCGGGATCGAGTCCCACATCGGGCTCCCTGCTCGGCGGGGAGCCTGCTTCTCCCTCTGACCCTCCCCCTTCTCATGCTCTATCTCATTCTCTCTCTCAAATAAAATAAATAAAATCTTTTAAAAAAATAAAAAAATAAAGGGCGCCTGGGTGGCTCAGTCGGTTAAGAGACTGCCTTCGGCTCAGGTCATGATCCTGGAGTCCCGGGATTGAGTCCCATGTCGGGCTCCTTGCTTAGCAGGGGATCTGCTTCTCCCTCTGACCCTCTCCCCTCTCATGCTCTCTGTCTCTCATTCTCTCTGTCTCAAATAAATAAATAAAATCTTTAAAAAAAAAAAAAGAAATGTTTTAAAGGAAAATACAAACAATATAGCAAATAAATATCGTGGGGCAGCCCACTGCCTCCTATGGTATGCCTCAGGTCACTTCTCCGTCTGCGCGCAGGGCACATTAGAGTGTCCTGTTACGTTATTTCTGTAAGACCAAACTGCATACGAAACAGAACATTAACGCAAAATCATCGTGAAAAGCCATAAAATGCCATATTGTAGTATAGGAACCATGTTCTATTTGTAGATCCCCAATTACCCGTTGTCTTATAAAACCTCCATTTAATTTCTAAGAAAGCATTCACAGTTTATTGAATAACCCTATTGGCATCTCAGTGACATGCTTTTCTTTCTAAATTTACCATTTCCTTTTGCTTCAGAGAGCAATTTAAACAGTTTGCAAATCGAAGTCCATGCCCTTGGAAGCACTCAGTGGGAGCGCTCAGGTTCTACTGTGACATTTGCTCTTCCCTGACACCATCCATCTTCAGAACTTCTTCCTACAGGAAGAGAAACCACTCTTGCATCCTTACTCAAGAAGGGGTCCAGCCTGTCAATCTCAATCCATTCATTATGAGGCAGCTACCATGAGCATAACTTTCAGGCTGCCCTGGGAAGAACGAGAAGGAAAATCTAGGGTGATTATAGGAAGGCTGTACCCATCTGGCTGAAGATTATTGGCAATTATCCAGTTTTTAAAGCGGGGAAGAATCTATTTTTATGAAGCTTATTGGTGGCTAATTGCTTGAAATGTTTGACAGAACACAATTTCTCAGGCATTCAACCAGCTCTCAGTGTCTTTCCTTTTCTAATGTGGGCCCAACCCATTACAATTGTTTCCAAAGGACTGTCCATAATATTTTATTGGGAAGGAATTTCATTGTATTGTTTGAAATAGAAGGGCAATTAGATGCCGCTGAGATAAAAAACAGACTTCACTGAAAAGATTATTTCAGTGTATTATAATAAGATTCATGTGTAATGCAGTCGTTTGAAAGATCGTTCAAAAAGTAAGCTATTCTATTAAAATCTCTGCTTTGTAACAAATACAAAAATAAAATTTTATGACTGACATTTTACATGTAAGTTAAGAATCCATTAACTGATTAAATCAGCTGGAAAGTGCTTTAAAAAAAAGGATGAGATATTTCTTTCAGGTGATTTATCCAAGTAGTTAGAAAGAAATGGAGAAATGTGACAAGGAGGTTCTGGGAAGAAGCTGGAGAAGACAACCTAAGTGGATATCAGAATACTAACCGAGTTAGATGGGAACTTGATAGGAATTCCTAGAATGGTGCTCAGAGAGACATGAAAGCTGTCTGTATAGGACTATAGCAGTTTTCTGGGGTTTGTTTTTGTTTTAAGGCCTGCAAATTATCTGATACTCCTCTCTTCAAGAGGGGGGTCTCTGCCTCCTCTCCTTGGGTGTGGGTGGCCCTGACTGCTTCAACCAATACTGGCACCATGTGACTTCTGAGGTGGGCTGGAAACAGCCAGATAGCTTCCACCTGGTTTTGTTGGGATGTTTGCTCTGAGGGAAGCCAGCTGCCATGAAAGAAGTCTGACTACTCTGAGACTGCCCCACTGGAGAGGCCATGTGTAGACGCTCCTGTCAGCCAACAGGGAGCCTTAGTGGCCAGCCATGTGACAAGCGATCTTGGACATCCAGTCCAGTTGATTGCGACCCCAATAGACATTTGACCAATTACCTGAGAAACGCCAAGTGAGAACTATCCAGCCAAGCCCTTTAGAATTTCTGTCCCTGGGATAATTTGTCTTACAGCGATGGTAACAAGAATAAGGACTGATTCATGGACCTACAGGAGATCTGGGTGCAAACGTTACAAACTAGAATATTCTGTGAACTGCATTAGGCAAACTTTTTTTTTTTTTAATATTTTTTATTTATTTGACAGAGAGAGATATAGCGAGAGCAGGAACACAAGCAGGGGGAGTGGGAGAGGGAGAAGCAGGCTTCCCGCCGAGCAGGGAGCCCGATGTGGACTCGATCCCGGGACTCCGGGATCATGACCTGAGCCGAAGGCAGACGCTTTAACGACTGAGCCACCCAGGCGCCCGCATTAGGCAAACTTAAAAAAGTGGACTTGTTGTCTGGTTCTGGCAAACTGTCCTAACAACCATGGAGCCTTCTTTTCTTTCCAGATTCAGAAAAGTGCTCCTGTCCTCCAGACATCAAATAAAACTGAAGGAAATTACCCCTTAATTCTGGAATCATTTTTTTCACATTTTATTTTACCAGAAGTCTCTCTGAGTACTAACATATTTTCTCAAAACATACAGATTTGAAATGGAAAGAATTTTTATTGGAAAGGAATTTACTGTTTTTAAGCCCAAATTGAATCGAATCCTCTTTAGTTGCTCCTGAACTAAACCTTTTTCACTAATAACAGTTTTATTCCTAAAGGTTTCACTAGCTCTGAATCAAGTTCTATTGTGACTCATGTGGTGTGTGGGCAGCAACTAAAGACTTTCTAGAAGGGTAAGTTACTACAGGGAAAACATCCCAAATGCTTTTGAAAAGTAAGTTGTAACAGTTATAAAACATCATGGCACAATCTGCAGGCAGGCCTGGAATTAACTGCACTAAAGATTAGCAGCAGGTACATGATTAGAAAAGGAATAAACTGGAAAATAACCTTTTATAAAGTGGGTTCGAACAAAGGTCTTATGCTCACCAAAAACATCTGACAGTTGTCCTAACAGGAAAACAGGTGCCATAGAATCATGAGGGGTTGAAAGGAAAGCTTAAGTACAGAGCCATAAAATCAGACTAATACCGATTCCTGCGGTTCTTTATGGCAGACCTCTCCTGCGTGATTATGCTGCCCAAAGAGCATTAGAAGGACTCCACATGAATCAGGCTGACCAGATCTTTGGCCTGTTCAGGGCAGAAACTTGGCAAAACGACAACATGGAAAAATTATTTTTGTTGCCCCCCCACTTTTCCTTTCTGCAATTTATACCCCCTGAAATACACGTCATGGTGTGCCCATCCCATTTAACTATCCCCTCTGGCCAAATGGGTATGACCTATTCGGTTAAGGGTTCTTCTTAAGGGATGGTTTCCATAATGGGATTTTTTTCCAACTCCCCCCACCCCCACTCATCACAAGCTGTTCTCCAGTGTCCCCTTCTCAGAGTGCTAAAATCCCTCTGCTACTCTGTTAGGGAAATGATCCAAATTCTATATCTAAGTATTTAAGAATATCCCCAACTTAAGACCCAACCCATCTTACAGCTGTTTCTCAATCTTTCCTTCAAAGGCAGAGATATTCATTGTTTCTTCTGCTGTTGTTCACCATGTCTTTGTCTGTGCCTTGCCCCCAACACAGAATGCCCCCCTCCTACTCCAAACACACCTAAGTCCACCTTTTTTTCAAGGTCCATGTCAAATCTGACCAGATCCATGAAGCATTCTCCTCTCCTGGCAAACTCTAGTGATCGTGTCCTCCTCTGAATTCTAGATTGCTCACCTGGCACTTAGCATGTACTATGTTTTAATGTTATTCATGTATTTATATTTTCCTTTCTCCATATGGGCCAGTGACAATAGCATTTGTCTCTGGTATCTCTGATGCACCATGCTTCGCACTCAACCTGTATCAGACAACAATAATGCCTCAGTCAAGAGATCATCTATATCAAAAGTTCATAGGTACTCTTCCTAGGGAGTTAATACATTTAAGTCCTATTGTTCTTATTGCTTTCAACAATACAGTAACTCTTAGGGATATGTCTAAGGAGATTTTTTTTTTTTAGCCCCTTAACAGCCAAATGGAGCAGATATATTGGTGCAACTCAGCTGACCCTTTAGACCAGAGTAGGTCTTGAACCTTTAAAGTCCCATCACAGCCTGTATGTCCTTATAATTAGGATAGAAATCTGTGCATTTTCGCAAATTCCCTTGACCGCCTCCTTCTTTTTCTCTCTTGATTAGCATCCTGTCTATAGCAAGTCACCCTTCCTACTTACGGACTTAAGAACATTGTATTGCTGAGCATGGTATCTGGCCAATTTGAGTGGCTGTTGAGGGGCCAGCCGATGCTTCCTGTAGAGTGAACCTTGATCAATGAGAAATAGGATATGAATGGGATGAAGACAGATAAATTCTCCCTCCTCTTTTTTGCCTGTTACCTACTCAGGGTGTGATTTCTCTTTACAGCTCTCCCAGGAGAAGTCCTAGATGCTGAATGGGCACATCTGCTGAACAGCCAGCTCTGTCCCTTGTCTCTTTGTAGTTCAGTGAAGTGGTGGCTAGTGTGGTGATACATTGCATCACTTCCCATCATCCTTGCTTCATTTCTTTTTCCTTTACTCTTCCTGCTTTGGGTTTGCATCTCCCTTAAAAAAGGGTTAGTGCTTTAATCCTTGCCTCAGGCTCTGTTTTCTGGAGTACTCAGGCTAAGATAGTTCCTTTTATTAATCATCACATTTTACTATTGAGACTTGGAGTTCCGCTTCACAGAATGGGGTACAAATAAAAGCCTTCCTGTAGTATCCAGTAGTTTAATATTTATCCAGCAGTTCATTACTTATCCGCTAGTTCAATACTTGAGCTCTCATCTGCCCATTTAATTAAAAGTCTGCCTTTTTTTCTGGAATCTTCATCCTCTTATGGACTCCAGATCTTACTAATGCACAGAGAGCCAGACCTGGGCATTCCTGAGTCACTAATGGAATCAAGATAACCTCTTTAAGCTAGGAGACCTCATAAGTGTGAGAGGTTGTTGTCTGCTAAGATCCATTCTCCTCTTCTTACTTAGTTATGTAGTTTTAGTGGGGTATGTAACTGTCTTAAGACTACATTTCCCAGGGGCGCCTGGGTGGCTAAGAAGTTAAGCGTCTGCCTTCGGCTCAGATCATGATCCCAGAGTCCTGAGATCAGCCCATATTGGGCTCCCTGCTCAGCGGGGAGTCTGCTTCTCCCTCTCCCTCTGCTCCTCCCCCTGCTCATGTTCTCTCGCTTGCTCACTTATTCTATCTCTCAAATAAATGAATAAATGTAGTCTTTAAAAAAAAAAAAGAGTACATTTCCCAGTATCTCGTGCATCTGGGATCTGGATAATCACATGACTATGTTCTGGCCAATGGGATATGAGCAGAAGTGATGGGTGTGCCATTTCCAGCCCTTGTTTTTAAAAGAATTGGCACATACATCTCTGGCCATTTTCTCCTCCCTTCTGACCAAGACATAAAGAAAATTGGAGTAGCTTTCTTGTCCTGAGATGGAAGCCACAAGTTGAGAATGACAGCTGTTCAAATAGCCCTGGACAGCTTACCTGTGGAATGTTACATATGAGGGAAATAAATTTCCATCTTGCTCAAGACACTGTATTTTGGGGTCTCATTATATCACTCTAACCTGTTCCCTCTTTAATATAACACATACCAGATCCTGGTTGCTGCTGTCACCAAACTGAGAGGTGCATTGTTGCTCCATGTCCTTGCACCTGCTGCTGGTGTTTGAGTCTGTTGTCACCACCTGCTGAAACCCCAGCATCCTGAAGATGTGTTCTCCTATGCAACTCACTAAGTTCTTGTTTCCAGTCACTAACCCACAGTCAGGCCAGCTCAGTACTTCTGAACAAGTTTGGGAAGAAATGAGTCCTCTGTGGAAGACTCTGCTAGTGGCTAGTTGTTTACCCATTATGTATTCTCCCCCTTTCCCTTAGAAATAGAAACCATTCTGTAATGGAGGGGCATGTACCATTCTCCCTCAACCCAATACAGCTTTTGCCCAAAGTAAAGAAACTCCTTGCATCGGAGGATGAGCATCTGACACAGTTTTGGAAGAAGTCTCTGGTGACTTTAAAGAAGATTTTAATTTCCCAATATAGGTACCTCCCTTTCCACCTTGTCACTTCCTTTTCCTTCTCGGAATGGAAAGTGGATAGGAGGCCTAAAGTAGAACAGCCATTTTGCCATCTTGAGGAGTAAAGTCTGATGCTTGGGATGGCATAGCAAGAGGACAGAAAGATCCTGAAACACTGACGGCATCAAGGAGCCACTTTACTAGTCTTAGACTGCCTGGCCAGCCTGTTTCTATATGAGGAAAAGTAAATCCCAATTTGGTTACACTTCCAGAGTCAGGATTCCATTATATGCAAGCAAAAGCAACCTCTAATGGGTAATCGCCTGCCAGAAGCCCTGGGTTTCTTTCAAGAATTTGTCAAGCTGTACCCAGCAGGCTTCAACTTACACCGTAATTATTTTCCCCCAAAACAAAACAAGCAAAATTAAAGTTCTACCTTATGAAAAATGCAGTACACTGAAATTACTTGTTTACTGCTTATATTTCCTACAAGACTCTAAGCCCCATGAGGCAGGAGCCATGTTGGTCTTCTTCCTTGCCTTATCGTCAGTGCCTAGCACTCTGCCTGGCATATGTCCCCAGAGGTATTTTCGATAGAACAATGACTAAATAAAAGAATTTCAACACACTATTATCGACTTATTTAACTTACTCATTATTTAAAGGCAACTCATTCATACACTGATTCATTCCTTCATTTATCCAGCATTAATTGATGTGATATGCACGGTGGTGTAGGCACTATACCGTTGAGGGCAACGTTACTGCCCTCAACGAGCTTAACTTCTAGTGGGAGTTAACAGACCGTTAACTCTTACACAGAAAAAGAAGAGTTTCAGAGAGTGATAAGTAGGGTAGGCAGTAGAACTACTACACCTGGGATATTCCAGGAAGGCCATATTTAAGCACAATTCACTGTCATCAACATGGCTAACCCCTCAATCACATCTACCTCAGCAGTTCAAGTCCTGAGAGCGAATTGTTTTCTAAGGGATGAGGTGGTCAATTTTCCTTCTTGGAATTTAGGATCACATACATTTCTAAAGAAAATAAATGACCGAGAAAGAGAAATAGAGGAGAGAGAAAGAAAGAGAGAGGAGGAGGGAGGAAGGAAGGAGAGGGGAGGGGAGGAGGAGGGAAGGAAGGAGTTTTATCCTACTGTTAAGCACACTTCCTCCTCTGTGGCCACAGAGAGACATTCTATGGATGAAAAACAAGGCCAAGGGGGCAGGTCTTCTCTGAAAGGAGTTGGCACTAGAAACAATAGCTAATGTCCCACAAAAACAGCTTTTGAACTCTCCTATGTTCAAAAGAATGTACTACATTATTAATGCTGCAGCCCCTGTTTATGTTTCAAACCCTTCAAAAACCTCAATCATTGTTCCTCCTCAAATCCCCTCTGAGTCCTGCTACACCCAAGGGAGCCCTCGTGAGACATGAGGAGAACCACCAAGACTTGCCCCACCAACACTTGAGCTCCCCAAATGGTAAACTGCCTCCCTTAGAATTTGCTTTTGGAAGAACCGTAGTGAAGAATACTTTTAATTTCTAACATCCAGAGATGGCTGTCCTATTGCCTTGCTCAGGCTTTCTAGAAATCACTGTCACATGTTTTTAGTATATACTGAGTTAGTTCGGCAACTTTATGAAGGAAAGAAAAAACACACGGACTTGGTCATGTTAGTGAAGTAGAAATGTTTGTTTCCTTTAGTGTTGGCTAAACCACGTTTGTTTACAATGTCAGTAGAATTGTTTCTTCCCGTTGGTGAGTTAGAAGAATGGCCAGGGTTAAGGGGAGTAAAGGGGGCTGGTTAAGGGGAGTAAAGGGGGATGGATGAAACTGTCTGAGCCCAGCTGAGGGTCATACTGAGGGAGGAGATGGCATTGGAGAGAAAGTTTTGATTAGCCATGGGTCAGCTTCCACTGGATGGGAATAGAAGGGCCAGGGCCAGGGTAAAGCAAGTGAGACAGCGAGGACGCACCAAGTAAGGAGGCATCATCACTCTTGGGTGCTGCCCCTGCTCTTGTACACCCCGGCATGTTGTGTCCAGGCCCCCCTGCCTCTAGCTCCTAGTTCGGGCTCCAGGGAATTGAGTTCCGTCAGGGCTACAAGAGTGAGGAGAGCCAGACACAGATTCTCTTCGTCATGACAAATGGACATGAAAAGGTGGAAAACCGGATTGGTGAAGAGCTGGTAAACAGCTTTACTACTAAAACAGAATAGACCTCATTCTCTGGCTGAGAAGAACAAAGTACGTCTTGGCTTCAAAGAGACAGGGCCACTTTCCCGAGGGAAGACGAGGGCTGGTTATAAAAACTCAACTTTTCAGGTCGGCCCCCTCCTGCTCACTCATGATCTCCTCTCTTTTCTACACCCTGCCTATCACCAGAATAAAATAATACACAAACATAAGTCATAAAATGAAGAAGGGGAGGGAAATATGTCTGAACTGTTGAAAGAGGGAGCAGGATTCTCCATAAGAAATGAAGACTCCAATCTTAACCGAAAAACCTCCAATCCCCAAACAACCACCCCCAGGTGGAGTGCTCAGGCCCTCCTGAGAGCCCCATCCTCATGCTCTTGACCTTGAAGACACTGTGCTTTCTTCCTTACCTCTTCATATAAGGATTTGTGTTTCTTCCACTGGGTTGCAAACTCCTGGAGGATAGAGACCATCTCACCTTCGCCCACATTTCCTTGAGATACAGCAGAGTCCCTGACACAGTATGTGCTGTGGGACTTACTTTCAATGGTGGACACTAGGGACAATAGAAGGCAGAATTCTGTGTTACAGGCTGGCCATACAGAGGGTTGAACCCAGGGACAGGGGACAGGGTAACAGGGAGCTGGAGCTGTAGGGGGCAGCTTATATATGACAAGTGGGATAGGCTTAGCTAAGTTTCTCAGGCTCCCTGTGGATTGGTCAACTTGAGTAATTCTGTGGGCTCCCGGGCATAGGGGCTGTCCCTAGCGGCCTGGGACTTGTCCTTAAGGCAATAAGGCCAGTACACAGCACCATGGAGTCTGAGAGCCCCTAAGGGAAATGGTTGGCAGGGTGGATTTAATCAGATGCTCAAAAGGGGGAACTGACCAGGATCTAGCTACAGCCTCAATACTGGCTGAAAACAGCATTTAGAATAAAATAAAATAAAAATTATATTACAGGTGCTTGATATTATCTTAATATCTGCTGAAATCTTGCATTGATTTATAAAGCCTGAAATGCCTTTCTCTGAGCTTTTTCTGAGCTTACTTAGGTCACAGGTCACAGTTAAGTCACAGTTAAAACGTAAATGCCCCTGAAAGAGACAAATTGCTTCAAACTCAGCTGATCAGAAAAGTAGGAGCTCAGACAAGAGCCTGCACAGGAAGAAGCTTCGAATGTATCATTAACACACAAACATGGGCTTCTCGCTGTTTTGCCCAAGACCAAGCCTGGCCTAAAGAAGGGCAATTTAGGGGTAGTGTCTGGTAGTTGAAGGGACAAGCAAGTCCACCAAACACCGTTGTGGACTCTTCGGGAAGCAGAGCGAGATAGACCAAGGAGCAAAAACCGTCCTTATTCAAATTATACAGATTTTCTATTTCCTTCACTACCTCCATTAAAGCTGCTAAAAGATCCTACAAGGCATTAACTATAACCTTTGAGTTAACTTTCTTTTCTCCTGGGCAGAAATCATTTGCACTGCAACTGGACGAGAATTACTTGTAATGCTCCTGGTTTGGGACACTTCAACCTCTACCTTTACAGAGCTGTAAGATCACTGAATCCATCAAAAATAGGAAATCAAACAAAGGCAAACATCCTTAGCAAATCCGATCATCCTGACACAGGACAGACTTGTTAAACAGCACCCAGCACAGCATGGAAAGTGCACCCGGTAATCCCATTTGCCTATTTCCAAATTTTGGATAATTTTTCATGACAAACTACATCTTTTAAAAGTGCTGTTCAGAAAGCAGGAACTCAAATAGGTATTTGAACACCAATTTTCGTAGCAGCTTTATTCATAATGGCCAAAAGGAGGAAACAACTCAATGCCCATCAATAGATGAATGGATAAACAAAAGGTGATATATTCACACAACGGAACATTATTCAGCCATAAAACGGAAGGACACAAGCTACCACATGGGTGAACCTTGAGGACATTATGCTCAGTGAAATAAACCAGACACAAAAGGACAAATACTGCATGATCCCACTTATATGAGGCACCTAGAATAGTCAAGTTCATAGAGACAGAAAGTGGAATCATGGTTACCAGATGCTAGGCAGAGGAAGGAATGTGGAATTAATGTTTAATGATACAGCGTTTGTTTGAGATGCTGAAAACGTTCTGGAGATGGATAGTAGTGATGGTTGCATGACCACGTGAATGTATTTAATGCCATTGAATTATACACTTAAAAATAGTTAAAATGGTAAATTTTATGTTGTGGCTATTTTACCATAATAAAAAAGAAGGAGGAATGAAAGAAGGAAGGAAGAACGGAAAGAAGGAAGGGAGGGAATGAGGGAAGAAAGGAAGGAAGGAGGGAGGGCCGGGAGGGAAGGAGAGAAAAAAAAAGTGCTGTCCAATTGCTGGACTCGCTTTTAGTTTTGGGGGATTGTGATTTTGTCTGCTGCTATGTGTCAGGCTGTGTGCAAAGCACCTGTCATTTTATCTTCACAACTTACCCCGCTTGTTTTCTAGATAAGAATACGGAGGTTCAGAGAGGTTAAGTGAGTTCCCTGTAGTCACACAGCCGAGCTAGCTCTGTCTCCATTCAAAGCCCATGCTCTTCACCAGTCCTCTTTACTGCCTCCTCCTCTTTCCAGTCAAATCTTTCACTTCTGAATAAAGCAAATTTCCAAGTTAGCTATTACATTTCCAAGCTCTTTCATTTTGTGCTTTTCAAGAGGGGGAATGAAAATAACTTTCTCCCATAAATCCACAGTGAGTTTTTCCCCATGCGGTCTTACAGCTTACGGGCTCTAGTCTCAGTTTTTTTCTCCCCTTTCATAAGCCTCAGGCTCAGCATCCTGCCGGATCACGAATCCAGACAAGGAGTGTGTGGAGGGCAGGAAAGAGAATGGACCAGGAAGTGGACGACATCCGGAAAAACAGATACGCCAAATATGTCCGGGAAAACAACACAACACCAGACACAGAAGCAGAGTCTTGGTGGGACTCTAAGAAATAAAGCTTTAAATCAACAGCCCTAAAGCAAGGAAGCTATGGCAAGGATAAAACTGCTGAATTTAAATACAAACAAACAAACAAACAAACAAAAGCCCACCTCATTTCTATGAGGTTTGGGATAGATTTTTTTACATTTATGCATAATATTACTTCAATTTTGCTAGCTTCTGCCCAGTTGTACCATTTGATTAAAAACTCCCTTTAAGACCTAGAATGCCCTGGGGCTTCCAGACAAAGGAAATGAATGGTTTGAGACCCCTCACACTGGGCGAGGCCCCCAAGGGAGATAAAGCATTTGCTTGAACTGGAGGGGACAGGAATGACTCCCCAGTTGGTCCTGATGAGAAAATCGTGCCACCCTGGGATTAGGCCACTGCAATCCTGGGAAACTGGGTGCCCCTCAGGCAAGAGGGTGGGATTGTCAGTGGGAGAAGGAAGCCCTGAGTCACCGAATCGATTCTTCTTTTATCCGATCCCGTGGGAGGAAGTGTGGAAAACTGCTCATTTTTCAGCTCCTCTTAGTGAGAGTAACAGGAGTTAGTGGCTAAGGAGAGGGGGTGGCATTGTGTTCACTTGTAATTAGAACCGAAGAAACCTCAATCTAAACCAGAGCCAGAGCCCTGCTGGGCGGCTGCCCACGGCTGCTCCCGGCAAAGCTGTCAAGGAGGGACACCTGCCCTGTCGCTCCGCGCGCCTCCCCTCTCTCCTGCGCCACCCCCAACATCCCCACGCAGGTCGGGCACAAATTTGGTGCATCCGGAAGAGTTGTTAGAGGTTCAGCTGTAAGTGGGAGGCAGGACATGGTGAAAGATGCCTGAGGACGATTCATCCAACGATGAGATGTGGAATGAGCGGGAGAGGCTAGGATGCTGCCAGCCAGATCCCTTGGCACAGTAACTCAGGGGTGAGAGAAGGTCAGGGTGACAGGCATGGGAACATCAAAAAAAAAAAAAAAAAGGAAGGGGACGAAGGAAATCACCCAACTTGATGGCCATCGAATGTGGTGGGGGGGAGGAGACACGTCCCGGTTCGGAGTTTGTTGGTTGACAGGAGCGTTCCTGGGTCACAGGAGCGTTCACAAGGACAGGTTCACAGGCAGGGGTAGAGATGGATTTGAGAGGAGTCCAAAGAGGTGATATCTGGGGAGTGGGCTTCTTGAAAATTAGCTCTCAAAAAAGAAAAGAGAACAAAGAGCTCTAAAGAGCAAACTTTGGGATACCCAGTGCATGGTCTGAACGAAGAAGAGTCACCAAATACAGAGACAAAAGGAAGGAACACAAAAGCTGTTCAGGGACTAGCAAAAAAGGGATTTTGGTGTCTTTGGGAGGCAATTTGGCTTCTATCAACTACACATCTACACTCCATTTTTGTGAGTGGAAGATTCTGGGGGAAATGCCGTGCTTTGGGATTTTCCCTTCCAGTCATTGTTTTGAGAGCGTGGGTCTGGTTCGACCATCCTAACTACCCTGAACTCACCAAATGGCTCCTTACCTGTCAAGAGTACAGTCGCTGAGAACAGGGTCTTGGTGGAGGAAGCTTTACCTAGGCTGTTCCATTGTGACCCAGAAGTCAGCTGGAAGCCCTGGGCATCGGGAAAAGCCTCAGCAGAGCTGGGAAGCAGGTCATCCCACTTCTCAGGCACCCCTACCTCATTGCTGCCATTTTCGCCTCCTCCCGGGGGGACTGGTGAACAATCTCCGCCATTCCTGGAGGCTCGAGCAGAAAACTACGTCTGCCTTATGGAGTGATCCAGTGCAGGAGGCAGTGCGGCCCTTAGCTGGGTGATCTCAGTGGACAGTCCTGGCAGCCTGGGCACACACCCTCCAGATGTTCTGTGCCAGGGCTCCAGGGGGCCTGCAGGCCCTGCACGGCGACAGCCGCCAAGCCCGCAGCCTCAGAATCCTTCCCTCTGGGGACCCAGGGCAGCTTTGATGTGCTTCCTGGACACCGAGCCGGTATCACACATGAGGGCGCAAACCTACCACATTGACTCTGAGTGAGTTCTCAGACTCTCCAGACTTGTTAAGCAGCAACTCCTCAAGCTATTGCTTTGGTTACCCCAATAGTGCTCAGGGGCCATCTGCAAACATCACCCCCTACCGTTGCCTCTGAAGAGCCTAGGGCACCTCCCAGGGAGGCAATGATGTCAGCTCACTTTACTAACACTGAAGACCTTTCCGTTCTGTTTTCCTCCCACGCTGGAGGTGAATCAGACGCATGTCATTGTTATCCTGACTCGACTCAGCTCTCTTCAGCCTCCTTGCAAAGGGACTAATAGTTGAATGGGAAGAAGAAGAAGAAGGAGGAGGAGAAGAAGAAGAAGAAGGAGAAGGAGAAGGAGAAGGAGAAAGCTGAAGATTAGTAGAGATGGTTTTGCTTCTGTTGTACAGGGTCGGACATTGTGTCCTTGCGAAAGAAATCAGCTGAGTGGGGCCCAAAGACCTTGGTGTGGAGGTCATTCTTTTGGTAAACTATACTGTGTTAAGTTTTGAGATGCTAAAGTGGTTTGAGGGGCTTTATCTCAAGGTTTTGCCTCATCTAATTAGCAGGCATTCTATAGCTGGAACAGGTTTTCTTTCTTTCAAAATGGATATTTTACTTTTAACTTAGCACATTGTGTCATTTTCCTTTGTTGGGAAAGCTTGTCAGGTTGGGTTTTAGCAGCAGCAGTGACTACAGCAACAATGTCTAGAGAGAGCTTTTGTTTCTCCGGTGACTGTCATTTCAACCTGATTACATTTGCGGAGCGAAGGACAGCCTCCGTTCCTTCATTTGGGAGAGGGCTTCTGGAATGGTCATCCAGTCCCAGCACCTCCCCTTCTTCTTTCCTGTGCTCCTTCCCACCCCCCTCCAGTGTCAGGGTGGGAGGAGGAAAGAGCAGAGAAATGGCATTGTCTCCATGAAGGCCTAGTACACATATGACCCTTTCCAGGGTTTGTTATAATTCATATTCTAGCTGTTTTCTGTGGTCTGGATGTGGATGGTTGATGGTCTCAACAGGCTTCACTGATGTGAGACACAGTTTCCCAAGGTGTGTGGGGTCCCTCAAGAGGAGTGATCCCATCTTCAGGATGACCCCCTGGGAGCAGTCCAAGCTGTACTTCTGAGAGGCCTAGGTTCTTTGCTTCTTGTATGATGGACCCCAGTGAGCCCTTTGCCCACTTCTCAATTTGAGAAGGCCCATAATCCTGGAATCTGCCAGTATAAGTGGAACCTATTTCCTGTACCTCCAGGAATGGAAAATTTAAAAAATGGTCCTTGTTCCTGCCTTGCTTAGTCATGTCTTCCTCATCTCTCCCACGGTGCTTTCTCCAGTCCCAGCCAGAAGAGGAGATGTCGGCCTGCCCTCCTTGAAGACACTCCCAAGTTGTACAGATGAGATCCAGGTCCAGTTTCTTCTCCTTGTCTTGGAAATTACTCCCCATCCCCATGAGGGGTGAAAGAAAGGTGAGATCATAGCTGTTCTTCATCATGTCCTCCTACTAGGAAGACCATTTCTCTCCCTCAAAGTCCTCTACTGGGAGATGGTATGGGAGTTCAGGATGGCGTTGGAGGGACACTGGGAGGTTGGAGTTGGTGGTGGTATGGGATCTGCTGTAAGTGTTGCCTCTCAGCAAATCATTTTGGAACACTGCCATCCCCAACAGCTGGCCGTTCTCTGCACTTACAATGTGGGGAAACTTGAGGTTTTGTTTCCAGCAGTAAAGCTAGTTATCAGTTCCAACCATATGAGAAAGAACTCTCACTTGGTACCTATCTTCATCCTGTTACATAAATATCCCCAGTAACTGAATTTTTTTTTAATATTAGCAATTCTAGTGCCTTTTGGGGTGATTTTACAACCTCTATGAATTCCTGTCTGTTTTTCTAAATATCTTCACGTTCTGGCCAGGGAGGTTTGCTGCTTTTTCCTCTACTGTTTAGTTCATTTTTAGTCAATTATCCCTGGTCTTAAGTTTGGAATGTCAGCCATCACATCCCAGTTCCAGCAGCAGGACAGAAGAAGGGAAGAGCAAGGGCCCTGTCCACCCCCTTTAAGATATTCCGGAAGGATCATGGAACCCCTCGGCTAAGTTCAAAACCCAGTCCCAAGACCCATACAGTCATAGAAGAAAGGCAGCCCTCTGGCCAAGTGCACCTACTGCCTCAGATGCCATGAGGGTGACGTAAGGCAACGGTCTCCACCATATCCCCAAAGCAAGAAAATTCCGGATCATTCTTTCATAGTTTATTTTATTAAGAGCATTTCTTGGGGTACCTGGGTGGCTTGTCAGTTAAGCATCCGACTTGATTTCGGCTCAGGTCATGATTTCAGGGTCAGGGGATCAAGCCCCGCATCAGGCTCTGCACTCAGCACAGAGTCTGCTTGAGATTCTCTCTGTCCCTCTCCCTCCCCGATGAATAAATAAATAAATAAATAAATAAATAAATAAATAAATAAAAATATTTTTTAAAAAAGAACACTTCTCAAATTATTTTTACTAAAAAAGCAATGGGTGTTTATTAAAAAGAAAAAAAAAAGGGGGTGCCTGGGTGGCTCAGTCGTTAAGTGTCTGCCTTAAATTAAAAAAAAAAAAAAAAGACAAACCAAAGGTAACTATAAAGAACCATCATATAAGTCCACCCATCAGAAATAATCACCAAGGTATACATCTTCCAGATTTTTTCTGTGTGTGTCTGTATGTCTTTACTATAAGAACGGGTTACACGTCTATAGCTCTTTTTTTTTTAAGAGTTTATTTATTTATTAGACAGAGAGAGACACAGCCAGAGAGGGAACACAGTGGGGGGGTCGGAGAGGGAGAAGCAGGCTTCCTGCTGAGCAGGGACCCGATGTGGGGCTCCATTCCAGGACCCTGGGATCATGACCTGAGCCGAAGGCAGACGCTTAACGACTGAGCCACCCAGGCGCCCCACGTCTATAGCTCCTAATAAATAGCTAATGTGGGGGAATTAGCTGAGGATTTTCATATTTCTTTGAAACACACCATAATTTATTTGAGCAGTCCATCTGTTGTTGGACATGGAGGTTATTTCAACTAATAGTCTTTTGCTACACATTTAGGACGTTTCCAATTTTTCATTATCATACACAGTGCAAAGCTGGAATAATGGTCGAAAATTAATTCCAAATTTTAAATATCCAAAGAATAAGGGGGGATCTCCCTGTACTTAAAAAAAGAAAGGGAGGAGAGACAAAAAAATGCTAAAAAAAAATGTATTATGGGTTTCAAAACCTCCTTCATGATCTGCCAAAATGACTAATACATGAAAAACCAATGACTGAGAAGCATTCATTTTTAACCAAAATTATCTTATTGGCCAGCTTATGTTTGACCAAATCGCTAAACTGCTTTCAGCTAAATCACCTGGAGCTGAGTTAAATAATTAAACTCTCTTGGAAGGGATTAAGGGTGACCCACTTAACCTTCATGCACTTCTTTAGGGAAGTGCGGGTGAATTTGCTAGAATGCACCAGTGCCCTTTCAAGCAGAAAAGAGAAATAGACTTTTAAGACCCAACTTTTTATTTCCCCATCCCTGGAGTTTTGCTCAAACAAAATTCCAAAAAGTTAGAGCACCTCTTCAGAATATTTAATTAGAGATGTTCTGACATTCATCAGACATAAAAGAGGATGCCCAGCAGCCCCACCCAGCCCTGACTTATTAGAAACAAGGAGGCTTTTAGCATTCACTTCTTTTGATTCCTGTGCCAGAAAGAGAAAAGAAATCATTGCTTTCCTTCAGCTTTTCTTAGGATTTCTCCGAAGCAAATTTAAATGTATGTCACATGCTCATGTACATGGATTCTTCTCTCCAAGGGGCTCTTTCCTCCCCAGGCACTAAAATAACGTCTTATGTTAATGATAGCCCGGCTCCTTTGTCCTTTTCTGACTTTATCCCATTAACTCCAGCAACAGGACCCTCTGCAAAGATAACCAGAAGTCAGTGTCGGGAAGCAAATGGGCAACTCTGAGCCCGGCACAGTCCACTCACCCAGCATCCCTTAGGGGATGGACTCTGCAGGAAGCCCATTGCCACGAACATCCGAGAGGGTACACTTTTGAGCATCAACATCTTTGTTTCTGTTTTAGTCATTTGCGATGGCAGTCTTCTCCAAAATACATTTTATGGTTTCTGGCTTTTGAAGCAGAATATGTAGAATACAATTAAGCCTTTTCTTGATGGGGTCACTTTATGGTACATCATTTAAAACTTTTATTGGAAGCCAATTTTTGTTCCAGGCGCTATGCCAAAAGGATACAAACATAAATAACACGCAAGCCCCACGGCAAAGACTCCACAGCCTCTTGGGAGAGACAGAGGACTAATCAACTCCTTACAAAACTTCCTGATAATTAAATGGATTGTGAAAAGGGTGGTTTGAGAACACAGAACATAACATCTAGCTCTCCATGAATTTCAGAAAGGGAAATGTTTAGAGAGAAATTGATGCCAAAGATTAAGTAAGAAATGCTTCCGTTCCCAAATGGTTACAGTGATAGAACAACATTCCAGGCAAAAAGAAGCACGTGCAAAAACCCAGGGTTTGAGGACATGTCTAGGGAAACTTCTTATAGTTTGGGAAGGCAGTGTGCACTGCAGAAGGGCAGGAATGTGGACCAAGCCTCAGAGAGCCTAGCGTGTCACACTGACGGGTTGACACAGGACTCAAGGATGCCCTTTACAGAGTTATGATAGGCTTGTGACATTCTTGGAGGATTTTTAAAATCTAAGGTCATTTATATGTGGTATATGCTAAAGAAATATGTTTGAGTTAAAAAACATTTTCAGATTAGCATATTACAGATTACAAGTTTCACTTTTTTAATAAATCTTTATAACATTTATTTTAAAAGAGATACTTCTTTGTTCTGTTAATAAGCAACACATGTCCTTAATTTACCTTACTAATTATGCAAGGAAAGGCATGGTCTCTCGACCAGTATACATTTAATATGAACATCTTGCCTTGTGTGTTTTGAGATTGAACACACCTAATATAGAATGATTTTGAGGACATTTTACAGTAGCAAAAATAGATGAAAACTCCTTTCATGACCTAATGTTGGAATGCTTGTCTTTGCTAGGAAAAAAAAAAAAAACGCAACGGGTTTATTTTTGAAACATTCATGTTTGTTTCTAAATGATGAAATTAGAAAAGGCCTTCAGGCTGCTCTTTTCCACCCCTTCTTAGCAACGAACATTTTACAGGTATTAGTGGTCTCCGTACCCAATAAACTGGACACCGAACTGGATGGAAGAGTCACAAGCATCAGCAATACCTTAATATACTATATAAGACATTGTATTATATAACTGCAACTTCTAGATCTGATGAAATCATCTTGAAGAGATTTAGAAAATTTCTTTCTTATGTTTTCCATTCGTTTGTTGCATTTCACAGAAGTTCCTACATGTATCCCTTCTTTCGCCTTTAATCCGTTATGGGCATACATTTTAAAATATAGGACCTAAAATACAAATAACTTAAAATAGTATAACAGCTAAAAACCCCACCGTGCACATCAGTGGTCCCTGGATATCCCGGCTGAGTAATTGTTTCGAGAGAGCTTTCCTTCTTCCCACCTCTTAACCACTGCATGCACACCCACTCAGAAGGGAGCAAATGCTTCAGCTTTAACAGGTGGGAATAATTACATAATTCTAAAATCCATATTTCATATTCAGAAAAATAGAAACTGAAGCAGGAAATTAAGAAAGAAAAAAAACCTTTGAGGGCATAAACCCCCTAGGACATCTGAGACATTCCCTGGCTGGGAAGTACTGAAGGATTTGAAGCATAACTTGGTTTGCATTTTTAAATGATCTCTCTGGCAACTCCAGTGGGGATGACTTAAGGAGAGGTGAGGCTGAGCCAAAGAGACCAGCTAAATGGCTGTTGCAATAGTCCAAGCAAGAGATAGGAAGAGTCCCCACCTGGGCAACAGCAGTGGACAATGGATTACTATTTCAGGTCAAGAACAAGGAGTTAGGAATTAAAACCATTTCATCTAAAAATCTGTAAACACGATCCATTGGGACCACACCTGAATTGTGTAGAGCTGCTTGTCCTAAACTAAATGGGTGGCCCCATGCACTGAAGCTACTAATAATTATGGCTGCCTATTTTCAATATGTTTTTGCCCTTCCCTTGTATTCATTTTTGGTTCTTTCTGTGCCTTCTTGTAGCATAAAACTACTCCCTTCTAATTTTTTTTTTTACTCCTAATCTGTTCTGGGTTTAGAAAATAGATATCTAAGATTGCTAGAATTGACATGAAGTAATGATCGCTAAGTCATTAGTGTGAGACTCAGCGTTGCTCCTCAAAAAAGAAAAATGCACAAAATTAGTGATCTCTCTTCTGTCTGCTTATATGTGCTGTTTCTCACAGTACTCTCACTTGGGAACTGTCTTAGTTAGGGTTCCCTCAGAGGCAGACCCTAAGACAAGGACTCTAGCAGAAGCCATTTTGGGGGGAAGTGAAGGAAACACCAGTGGGAGCCAAGAGTAAGTTATTAAGGTAACTACCACATGGATGCTTGTTGCTTATCCCCGCTGGGAAGACTCTGGCAGCCTGCATAAAGTGTGTGTCTCAGAGTAAGCCCACACAAGAGGGCATTTTTACACCAATTCACGTAAGCAATTGGTGTTACGTGAGGTTGAGGTTGAGGGCTGCTTCTGGGGAGCATTAACTCCCCAGTATTTCTGGCCTGCTATGTAAGCAGCAGAGCAGCGGGCTCCAGGAGCAAGAGAAGGTCCTCAGGCAAAGAAATGCCCGTGCTACCAATGAGAAATCTGGGGGGTAGAGGGGGCACAAGGGCCAGAAATTGACAATGACTGCTACAGGGTCTAGGGGGTTACATTTAGAGAGTGCTGAGCGTCTGTAGGTTTCCTTATTGTCATTATCATTGCCACCACATCTGACCACTTTAGAGCTCCCCAAATTCACTCAGAGCTCTGTGGCTTCTCAGTGCCTTCCGTGGCTGTGCTCAAACACCCAATAAATGAAGGTCGTGATGGTTAATTTTATATGTCAACTTGACTGGCTAAGAGACGCCTAGAGAGCTGGTAGAAACCTTTCTGTGTGTGTTTGTGAGGGTGTTTCTGGAAGATATTAGCATTTGGATTGGTAGGCTGAATAAAGAAGAGGCCTCACTAATGCAGGTGGGCATCATTCAGTCAATTGAGGGCCTGAATAGAAGAAAACAGTGGAGGAGGGGTGAATTTGCTCCCTGACCGAGCCAGGATGCCCATCTTCTCCTGCCCTTGGACATCAGCACTCCTGGTTTTCAGGCCTGCAGACCTGGACTGAACCATACCACTGGCTTTCCTTGTTCTCTAGCTTCCAGATGGCAGGACATAGGACTTTGGGCCTCCATAATCACGTGAGTCAATTATATAATATATATATATTTCCCCTGCTTCCTTAGGTAACAAAACTGATTTTATCCTGGGCTGCAATGGGCCCTGCTAAAAGACATTTCCCAACCTCCCTTGCAGATTTGTATAGCCATATGACTAAGGTCTGGCCAGTGAGAGCAAGTATATAAGGAACACCAAAGAAAACTCCTTAAAAGGACTTGACTCCGTTGGAAGGTGTACCCTTTTGCAAATCCTTCTCTCCATCTTTCCTGTTCCCTTGGAGAGTAAACACAACCGTTGGAGATAATCAGCTCTGGTCCATGAGGTGTCCTTGAGGATGCAGGCTATATGCTAAGGATGGAGGAGCAGAAAAATAGGAGGTCAGGGGTTCCTATTATATTTAAGCCACTGTGGTCAAAACAGTTCCTGACTGAAATGCAAATGTGTTCTAATTAGGTTAGAATGACTCTTACTCTATTCCCACCTATCTTCTTGCCTCACACATTAACAAAAACAACTGTTTCTGTGATAAATAAAATACCTACTTTTAAAAGTCTCTATTATTCTGTAATTAAAGATTGAATATTCAATCTTTAGTATTCAAGATTGAGTTTTGACCCAAAATTACGCTATTGGAAGCAATTAAATTAAATATAGATGAATCTCTCCCTTAGTCTTGTCCCAAAGAACTGCTCCATAAAAATCAGAGCTAGAAGAATCTTGAGGGGTCATTTAGTCCAACTCCCGATTTTTAGAGTTTGCAGAAATTATTTCAGAAAACTAAATGTCTATTATTAAAACTCAAATGTTATTTTTTTAAGTTAACATATGATGTAAAGTTCAGTGAATTTTAGCACATGTACTGATTTCTGTAACTACCACCACAGTCAGAATACAGAGCGGTTCCTATGCCCAAAATGGTGCCCCAGGGTAATCACACCTTCACACCACCCCTAATCTATTGTCTTTTATTATACTTTAGTCTTTTCAAGAATGTCATATAAATGGAATAATACTGTGTATCACCTTTTAGCGTAATGCCTTGAGGAATTCCAAATTGTTATGTCTATCAGTGGTTCAGTCTTTCCTATTGCCGCATAAAATTTCATTGTATAGATGTGTCACAGTTTGTTACTTATTCCCTTTTTAAAAATTTTATTTATTATTTATTTATTTATTAGAGGGGGAGAGAGAGGGGAGGGGCAGAGGAAGAAGGAGAGAGAGAGAGACTCTTAAGCAGGCTCCACACTCAGTGCAGAGCCCAACATGGGGCTCGATCTCATGACCCTGAGATCATGACCTGAGCTGAAATCAGGAGTCGGGCACTTAACCAACTGAGCCACCCAGGCACCCCTACTTACTTGCTTTTGATGGACATTTGGGTTGTTTTCAGTTTGGGTAGATTTCGATAGAGCTGCATGAACCAAAGTTTTCATTTTCCTAGGGTAAATACAGAGGACTAAGATGGTTGGATCAATCCTGCTCTTCCTGTTACATTTTGAGAGTTTACCTTTTTATATACTCTGCATATAAGACCTTTGATGTGTGATTTATAAACATTTTCCCCCGGTTTGCAGTATGTATTTTTTTAATTACTATTTTTTTCTTTTTTTATTATGTTATGTTAATCACCATACATTACATCATTAGTTTTTGATGTAGTGTTCCATGATTCATTGTTTGCATATAACGTTCATGCAGAACGTGCCCTCTTTAATACTCATCACCAGGCTAAACCATCCCCCTACCCCCCTCCCCTCTAGAACCTTCAGTTTGTTTCTCAGAGTCCATAGTCTCTCATGGTTCGCCTCCCCCTCCAATTACCCCCCTTCATTCTTCCCCTTCTGCTATCTTCTTCCTTTTTTTTTTTTTTTAACATAATGTATTATTTTTTTCAGAGGTACAGGTCTGTGATTCAACAGTCTTACACAAGTCACAGCGCTCACATAGCACATACCCTCCCCAATGTCTATCACCCAGCCACCCCATCCCTCCCACCCCCCATCACTCCAGCAACCCTGTTTGTTTCCTGAAATTAAGAATTCCTCCTATCAGTGAGGTGATATGATACATGTCTTTCTCTGATTGACTTATTTCGCTCAGCATAATACCCTCCAGTTCCATCCACGTCGTTGCAAATGGCAAGATTTCATTCCTTTTGATGGCTGCATAATATTCCATTGTATATATGTACCACCTCTTCTTTATCCATTCATCTGTCGATGGACATCTTGGCTCTTTCCACAGTTTGGCTACTGTGGACATTGCTGCTATAAACATGGGGTGCACATGCCCCTTCAGATCACTACATTTGTATCTTTGGGGTAAATACCCAGTAGTGCAATTGCTGGATCGTATGATAGCTCTATTTTCAACTTTTTGAGGAACCTCCATACTGTTTTCCAGAGTGGCTGCACCAACTTGCATTCCCAACAGTGTAGGAGGGTTCCCCTTTCTCCACATCCCCTCCAACATCTGTCATTTCCTGATTTGTTAATTTTAGCCATTCTGACTGGTGTGAGGTGGTATCTCATTGAGGTTTTGATTTGGATTTCCCTGATGCCAAGTGATGGTGAACACTTTTTCATGTGTCTGTTGACCATTTGGATGTCTTCTTTGGAAAAATGTCTATTCATGTCTTCTGCCCATTTCTTGATTGGATCATTTGTTCTTTAGGTGTTGAGTTTAATAAGTTCTTTATAGATTTTGGATACTAGCCCTTTATCTGATATGTCATTTGCAAATATCTTCTCCCATTCTGTCGGTTGTCTTTTGGTTTTGTTGACTATTTCTTTTGCTGTGCAAAAGCTTTTTATCTTGATGAAGTCCCAATAGTTCATTTTTGCCCTTGCTTCCCTTGCCTTTGGCGATGTTTCTAGGAAGAAGGTGCTGTGGCTGAGGTCGAAGAGGTTGCTGCCTGGGTTCTCCTTTAGGATTTTTATGGACTCCTGTCTCACATTGAGGTCTTTCAACCATTTGGAGTCTATTTTTGTGTGTGGTGTAAGGAAATGGTCCAGTTTCATTCTTCTGCATGTGGCTGTCCAATTTTCCCAACACCATTGGTTGAAGAGACTGTCTTTTTCCCATTGGACATTCTTTCCTGCCTTGTCAAAGATTAGTTGACCATAGAGTTGAGGGTCCATTTCTGGGTTCTGTATTCTGTTCCATTGATCTATGTGTCTGTTTTTGTGCCAGTACCATACTGTCTTGATGATGACAGCTTTGTAATAGAGCTTGAAGTCCAGAATTGTGATGCTGCCAGCTTTGCTTTTCTTTTTCAACATTCCTCTGGCTATTCAGGGTCTTTTCTGGTTCCATACAAATTTTAGGATTATTTGTTCCATTTCTTTGAAAAAAGTTGTCAACTTTTTAATTTTTATTCTCTTTACTTTTATCAGCAAAATTTTTTTATTTTGTTGGAGTCTAATTTACCAATATTTTCTATTGTAGGTCATGCTTTTGGTGTCCTAAGAATTCTTTGCCTAGGGCGCCTGGGTGGCTCAGTTGGTTGAGCGACTGCCTTCGGCTCAGGTCATGATCCTGGAGTCCCTGGATCGAGTCCCGCATCGGGCTCCCTGCTTGGCAAGGAGCCTGTTTCTCCCTCTAACCCTCCTCCCTCTCATGTACTTTCTCGCTCTTTCAAATAAATAAATAAATCTTTAAAAAAAAAGAAAAGAATTCTTTGCCTAATCCTGATCGTGAAGATTTTCTCCTCTGTCTTCCTGTAAAAGTTTTATAGTTTTGTGTCTTACATTTAGATCTGTGATCTATTTGAGTTCATGTTTGTATCTGTGTGAAGTTTAGGTTTTCTTTTTTTTTTTTTTTTACATGGATGTCTACTTGTTCCAACATTATTTGTTGAAAAGATAACCCTTTTTCCATTGAATGGCCTTTGAACCCCTGTCAAAAATTAATTGACCATATTTGTGTAGGTCGATTTCTGGTGTCTCTATTCTGCTCATTGTTCTATTTTTTGTCCCATCACCAATACCATGCTGTCTTGATTTCTGTAGCTTTTTATAGTAAGTCTTAAAATTGTATACTGTGATTCCTCAAACTTTTTTTTTTTTTTGCAAAATTGTTTTGGTTATTCTATTTCCCTTGCCATTCCAAATAAGTTTTAGAGTAAGCTTATCCACGTCTGCAAAAAGTTCTTCTGGAATTTGTGTTAGAATTATGTTAAATTTGTAGATCAATTTAGGAAGAACTGGATTTTTACTATGTTGAGACTTCCAACTCATGAACAAGATGTATACCTTTTTTTCCTTGCCCTATTTCACTAGCTAGGACTCAGTACCATGTTGAAAAGGAGCAAGGAGAGTGGACATCCCAGTTTTATTCCTGATCTTAGAAGAAAAACATCATACCATTAGGTATGATGTTAGCTGTAGATTTTTTTATAGGTGCTTTTATCAGGTTGAAAATGTTACCTTCTATTTCTAGTTCACAAGTTTTTATCATGATTGAATGTTGTATTTTTCAAAAGTTTTTTTTCTACAACAATTAGTATGATTAAGTGGTTTTTCTTCTTTAGATTGTTAATATGGTGTGTTACATTTGTTGTTGTTTAAAAATTGAGCCAGTCTCTTGCATTCCCAGGATAAAACCCACTTGGTCATGGTGAGATAGATATATATGTAGGTAGGTAGATGGATGGATGGATGGACGGACAGATAGATAGGATGTGCTGGATTTAATTTGCTAATGTATCATTGGGAATTTTGGTACCTATGTTCATGAGGGATATTGGTCTGTGGTTTTCTTCCCTTGTAATCTCTTTCCTGGTTTTGCTATCAGAGTAATTAAGTAATCATATGAGTTGGGAAGTGTTCCTTCCTATTCAATTTGCTGAAAGAGATTGTTTAGATGATTGGCAGAATTTATCAGTGAAATCATCTAGGACTGGAGATTTCTGTTACAGAAGATTGTTAACTATGAGTTTAATTTCTTTAGTATTTATAAGGCTATTCAGGTTGTCTGTTTTATATGGGTGAGTTTCATATTGGGTAAATTTTGGTAATTTGTGGCTTTCAAGGAACTAGTCCATTGCATCTGGTTTGGTTGAGTTTATATGTGTAAAGTTGTTTTTAGTATTTCCTTCTTATCCTTTGCAGGGTATATAGTGAAATTTCCTTTCTCATACCTGGGTAATTTGTTGTAGGGTGACAAACCCTCCCAGGTTGCTCAGGACTGGGGCATTTCCTGGGATGCAGGACTTAAAGTGCTAAAACTGGCAAGTCCCAGGCAAATCAGGATGAGGTGGTTACTCTTATTTCCTTTTTTCCCCCTTTGGCAGTCCTGCTAGAAGTTTATCACTATTATTGGTCTTTTCCAAGAACCAGCTTTCGGTTTTATTGATTTTTCTCTATTATTTGTTTTCCTGTTTTCAGTTCCATGAATTTCTTTTATCTTTATTTCCTTCTTTATGCTTGCTTTGGGTTTATTTTCTTCTTTTTTGGTTCCTTGAAGTGGCAGTTGCGATTATTAATTTGAAACATTTATCTTCCAATACAAGTATTTAATGCTATAAATTTTCCTCTAAACACTGCTTTAGTGGCATGCTAAAATCTTAATATATTATATTTTCATTTAAATTCAGTTCACAATATTTATACTTTTCTTTGAGACTTACTCTTTGATGCATGATTATTTAGGCATGTGTTGTTTGGTTTTTCAAGTGTTTGGGAACTTTCTTATTATCTTTTTGTTGATGGATTGTAGTTTAACTCCATAATAATTAGAAAACATTCTTGTATGATTTCAATTCTGTTAAATATCTTAAGGTTTCTTTTATCATCCAAGATATGATCTATCCTAGCAAATAGTCCAAGGGCACTTGAAAATATGTCTAAGCTCTAGCACCTGCCTACTACTGGCCTAGCAATGGGACATCTGGTAAATCACCCCATCTCACATGGCCCTCTATTCCCATGTCTATAAAATTAGAATGAATTAGATAATCTCTAGCAGTTCCCCTGTCTTTAATATGCACCTCCCCTTCCATGAGTAAACAGAAATGCGACAGCTTCCTTCCTGCCCATCTGTCAACAATAACAAACCAATTTTATCTACTCCTGAATGAATAGACATGGGAGATACAACCTGTTCACAAAGCCTTGTCTTTAGTTGCCGAGAAGCCACGAGGAATTTGAAAAACTACATACAAAAATTTCATTCTTACAAGGCAGTTTCTGCAGCCTTAATAATATTAAGAAAGGAGGATGTGAATCTGTTCATTTTTTCTGAACTTGAAAAGATATTGCAACTTCTTCAGTCTCTTGCCAGTCAGCCTAGTGATAAAATTTCTATTTAGATCTGGGATCACAGAAGTGACTCCATAACCTCTTTGGTGAAGTGAGCTGCACACCCAGTCCCTTCTCTTTCCTTGGCCCATCTCAAACATTTCACCAACATCACACCCATGAAACCTAAGATCAAATAAAAACAGAAAGGATGGGTTTTCAGAAACATATCCCAGAACATGTCCACAAGTAAAGAACCGAAGAAATCAGAGGAATAAGAATAAAAAGGAGGGCATCAACTCCTGGGGGATCTTTCTGAATCCTCATCCTTGGGTTTTATGTCTCTTATATTTCCACACATGCCATTTTTGAGGGGCCATGGTACTTTGTAAGAAGCAGACATTAAGAATTTTGGAATAGAAGGGACATTCACTTATTAAATATCATCCGATATCAAGAGACAGATCTCTCCCTGAACACCTTCAGTAGAGAAAGCTTCCAACCAGGACTCTGACAGGGTTGGAAGGCTTAAACTCAGGCACACAACATGCCCCCAGCAGGGGGCAGCAGCTTGGCAGGAACATGGAGGCAGGCCTGGGTATATGGTGAGGCCAATGAAACTCTGCCAACAGGAAACCAATGTGCTCTGCTCTTGGAAGAACTTGATTATGAGCTAGAGTGTCATATGATAATCAAGATGCAAAATATTTTGGAGTCCAAAAAATTTTGAACTTTTTATTATGAAAATTTTCTTTTTTAAAAAAGATTTTATTTATTTATTAGAGAGAGAGAGAGAGAGAGCACAAGCAGGAGGAGGGACAGAGAGAGAAGGACAAGCAGACTCCCTGCTAAGCAGGGAACCCAAAGCAGGGCTTAATCCCAGGACCCGGAGATCATGACCTGAGCTGAAGGCAGATGCTTAACCAACTGAGCCACCAAGGCACATGCACACGTGTGCACACATACACACTCAGAAGCAAAAAAATATAGTAAACCCATATATCCAGTCTTCAGATCATCATTTATCAGTATTCTGCAATATTTTCTTAACTATACCTATTTTCTTTCTTATTTTAAAGACACTTGGAGTTTTAAATTCTAGAATGTGTGTTCTTCAAAGGTGAGATTCAATGGGTAGTCCAACCCTGGTACAGTCCAACACAGCCATTAAGGACCTAAGGTTCCTTCTATCTTTCTGCCCTGATACCCTTAGGTTATAGGATAATCCTCATGATGGCAAGATGGCTACTGTACCTCCAGGATCACATCAACATTGCAGGCAGAAAGAAGATCCAGGTTAAGAGGCACATGCTAAAGGTCACATTTTGCATTAGAAATGAAGACAGGGTCTCAAGGAGAGCAGTCAAAAATAAGCTTTCCAAGCCTCCTAAGAAAGAGGGGAGAATACTAAGAAGTCCAACTGAGAAAAAAAAGCAACATTATTGATCACTTTTTACAGCTTCCAATGAGACCAGGTTTTTTTTTTTTTTTAAAGATTTATTTATTTGAGAGAGCGAGAATGAGAGAGAGAGAGTGCATGAGGGGGGGAGGGTTAGAGGGAGAAGCAGGCTCCTCGCTGAGCAGGGAGCCCGATGCGGGACTCGGCCCAGGGACTCCAAGATCATGACCTGAGCCGAAGGCAGTCGCTTAACCAACTGAGCCACCCAGGCGCCCCGAGACTAGGTTTTTAGACAAATTATCTCATTAAATCTTCATGGCTACCCAACTGAGCAGGTGAAATCATTTTACAGGTGATGAAATGAAGCCTCAAGAAACCTAGTAGCTTTCTCAAGGCTACAGAGTTGATAAATGGTAACTCCAAAGCCATCCCCTTTACTCTGTCTTCATTTCCTTTTTATTGATCCTCCCAGAGATGTGGTAAATGTCCCTATAGATTGAAAAATCCATAATCCTCACCATCAAAAGCCACTATTGTGTATACATGATTTCTAACTCAGTAGCACAAAGGTGCACATTCTTCTCACGTCCAGTGCGCAATGCTGCCCACCCAGCTGCAGGCCTGGCTGTGCCTGCACCACAGGGGGGCCTTCTGGGTTTGGGTCTGTGCTGCCTCTGGGCAGAGGCCCCCCCAGCCCGAGGCCCACATGCATCTGCTTAAAGAAATGGAGTAAAACCTCCACAAAGCCATGTTTCCCCGCTTTTTCCAATAAAAGAAAATGCACATAGATCCACGGGGCTCAAAGTGACCTTCTGTCAAGGGCTTCTGAATCATCTTCAAAGAAAGAAAATATTGCTTTGTGCCTAGCTCTTGGGATAGATTAATCATGAACCGAACTTCACATAAAAGCAAAGGTAAGAGATTTGATGAAGTCCAAAAATTTTTTTAACTTTTTATTATGAAAGTTGTCAGAAGTACACAAGAGAGGGGAGAATAATATAATGAACCTCATGTGCCCATCCCTCTGATTCAACAGTTACTCACTTTTGGCTCTATTTTCTTCATTCCTTTTTATCTGCCTTCCTTTTTTTTTTGTGGGTATTTTTTTAAGCCAGTTCCTGTCATCAGGTCATGTTGCCCCTAAATATTTCCATACATATCTCTAATAAATACAGATTTTTTCCTATAGAAACACAGAGCCATCATCACAGCCAGTGGTATTAATATCTACTCTATATTCAAATTTCAATTGTCTCAAAAATGTCTTTTTATAATCGGTTTCTTCAAAACAGGATTTAAACAAAATCAAGTCACTGCATTTGACTATTACCTTCATTAACTCTCTTCTACCCTGAGTTAACATGTTAACAATGCTGGTGAGGCCCTCAACTCCTTCAGTTCTTCAAGCATGCTCTCTCCTACCTCCAGGCCTTTGTACTTGCTGTTCTTTCTGCCTGAGAGATGTCCCCATGCCCATACATCACCTTGAAACAATCTACTTGTCCTTCAGCTTTCAGATTGGATGTTCTTCCTTCTCTGAAGTGCCTCCTACCAGACCTTCTGTTACTAAATGCAGACTCTGATTCAACAGTTCTGGGGTAGGATATGAGATTCTGCATTTCTAACAAGCTCCGTGGTGATGTCTGCGCTGCTGGTCTGAGGATCATACTTTGAGTAGTGAGGGACTATATTATTCCCCACTTTATCATAGCACTTATCATACTGTATTGTCATGGCCTCCTTGAATTTCTGTCTGCCCTCTAGACTGGGGGTGGCAAACTACTTACTAGAGCTTTTGGAATACAGCCAGACCCTTTCATTTGTCTCATACATGGCTGCTTTTGAGCTATAACAGCAAAGTCGAATAGAATAGTTGTGAGACTGTGTATCCCACAAAGCCTAAAATATTTGCCCTCTGGCCCTTCATGAAAAAAGTTTGCTGAGCTTGCTCTAGGTTGTAGTGCAAAAATGATAGCTTTTTCACTAGCATATCTCAGAACCCAGTGCGGGGCTTTGTACATAGTAGTTACCCAATAAGTACTTATTAGATGATGAATAATGACAGTAGTTGGCAATAACTGAGAGCTTACTATATGCCAGGCACTGTAATAAATGCTTTACATTTACTCAACATCTCTAATTACCCCACTAACCCTCTGTGAAAGGTAGGGTGTCCTCATGTTTCAGATGAAGAAACAGAGGCTTAGAGGTCCTGCCCAAGTTTAAAGTACCACAAGCCCATGTAATCTAACTCCACGACGCTTTCAAGAAAGGACTGAAAAAGGTAGCTATGCAAAGCCAGGCAGAAGCTGTGTTTCCTGGGCCCATTTAAGGCAGCCTGAGCCACTGTCTCTGTAAAAATGGCTACCAGTGGGGGCGCCTGGGTGGCTCAGTTGGTTAAGCGACTGCCTTCGGCTCAGGTCATGATCCTGGAGTCCCGGGATTGAGTCCCGCATCCGGGGGGGGGGGGGGTCCCTGCTCAGCAGGGGGTCTACTTCTCCCACTGCCCTCTTCCCTCTCGTGCTTTCTGTCTCTCATTCTCTCTCTCTCAAATAAATAAATAAAATCTTTTAAAAAAAAAAATGGCTACCAGTGGGACCGGGCCAAAAATTCAAAATATTCTTAGTATTTTTATCCAGATATGCTAGGTCAGTTGAACATACACACAAACACACAAAAGCACCTTTTTTGTAGTAATTCTATCCAATTATAATGGGTCCCAGCATCTCTTCTGAGTCCAAAGCAGGATCTGCATCAAAGAGAACAGCACTTCAAGATTATATACTACCTGGGAGCTCCTTTCCCTACAATTGCCCTCACTTACTGTCCTGTAAGAGTTTCCAAGCTGTGGTGCAGGAAAGGAAGACCTATGCAGAGCCCAGCAGACTCCTGATTTGAAGAGAGAGAACAGAGTCTGGTGGAGACCAAAGCAGAGCTGGCAGGACAGAGTGCCAAAGGAAGAGCACTGCACAGAGTGAGAATCCTGGAGATGTGCAGAGGGTCTGCTTTGAGTACTCAGCAATGTACCGATCATCATACTCATGTGAGAAAATTACCCAAGGTCAGGGAAAGAACCCCTCTAAAAGATAAGATAGAAGAGTGGAAAACCTCAGAATTGGCAAGAAAATGGATTGACTACTCAGAAGAGTCTCTAGGTCTTACCACCTAAAGAATCTTAAAAACCAAACTTGGAAGGAGCAAACTATTCCCAAGTAGTTTAATTGTATCTCAAAACTAAATTTAGGAATGTTTTAGGAAGATAATATATCCACACTCAATGTACAATTCACAATTTGTAGCATCCAATCAAAAACTACCAGCTATCTAGGAGTGGCTAGGTGGCTCAGTCAATTAAGTGTCCAACTCTTGATCTCAGCTCAGGTCTTAGTCTCACAGTCATGAGTTTGAGCCCCACACTGGGCTCCACACTAGGTATGGAGCCTACTTAAAAAAAAAAAAAAAAATTACCAGCGATCTAAAGAAGCAGGAAAATATGACCCATAATAAGGATAATCAATTAATAAAAACTAAGTCTTACAGATGTAAGACTTAGCCAACAAAAGCATTAAAAGCATTATAACTACATTCTCTATGTTAAAACAGGTAGACATGGAGGAAATAAAATGACTCAAATTGACCTTCTATACATAAAAACTATAATATCTGAGATTAAAAAAAAAAAGAAAAGAAAATTGGATGGAATTAATGGCAGATTAGTCATTTCAGAAGAAAAGATTAGTGAACTTGAAGATGTAACAATAGAAACTACCAAATGAAACAGAGAAAAAATAAATTTTTTTAAATGAGCTGAGACAACTTTAAGTGTCCTAATAAAAATTCAAAGTCAAGGGGCACCTGGGTGGCTCAGTTGGTCAAGTGTCTGCCTTCAGCTCAGGTCATGATCTGGGGTCCTGGGATCGAGTTCCACATCAGGCTCCCTGCTCAGCAGGGAGTCTGCTTCTCCCTCTCCCTTTGTCCCTCCCCCCACTAGTGCTCTCTGTCTCTCTCTCTCTCTCTCTCAAAATAAATAAAAATCTTAAAAAAAAATTTAAAGTCAAAAGGTAAAGACTGTCAGATTGATGGGGAAAAATAAGACGCACCTAACTATATGCTCTATATAATGAATGCTCATTCACTATAAAAACATAAGTTAATAGTAAAAGAATGGGAAAATATATATTACGTGCAAAAGAAAGCTGGAGTGACTAAATTAATATCAGTAGTATTCAGAGCAAAGCATAGTACCAGTGGTAAAAGATCATTTCATAATAACAAGGGATCAATTCATCAAGAGGACATAACAATAATAAGGATTTATGCATCTAATAATAGAGCTTCAAAGTCCATAAAATAAAAGTTGTTAGAACTTCAAGGAGAAACAGACAAATCTGTAACTATAGCTAGAGATTCCATTGCCACTTTCTCAATAATTAATAAAATAGAGATAAAAATCAGTAAAAATAGAAAAGGCTTGAACAACACCCAATCAACCAATGTGACCTACTTGACTCTCCACCCAACAGTAGCAGAATTCACATCCTTTTTAAGTGCACAGGAAAAATTTACCCTGATAGACCAAATTCTGGGTCATAAAATATGTCTCAGTAAAGTTAAAAGGATTCAGTTCATCTGAAGAATGTTCTCTGACAGCAGTAGAATTAAATTGCCAAGACCTCTAGAGAATTTCCAATTATTTGAAAATTAAATAACACACTTCTAAATAATCCGTGAATCAGAGAAGAAATCAAAAGGAAAATTAGAAAGTATTTTCACCTGAACAAAAATGAAAATACAGCAATCCACATTTAAGGAATGCTATGAAACCATTACTTGTGAGAAAATTATAGCTGTTTTCTATTTTAGGAGAGTTGACACACAAATGTTACAATAATTTCAGGTGTATTACATAGTGATTCAACTTCTCTATAGCTTATGCTATGCTCACCACAAGTGTAGCTGCTGTCACCATAAAATGCTATTATCATTATCATTATACTATATTCCCTATGCCCTGCCTTTTATTTCCATGATTTATTTATTCCATAACTGGAAGTTTATATCTCCTATTCCCCTTCACCCATTTTGCCCATCCCCCAACCCTTATCTTTAAATTCTTGTATTAGGAAAAAAATAGAGGTATCCTATCAACAACTTCAGTTTTCACCTTAAGAAACTAGAAAAAAAAAGAGCAGAAGACATGAAACAATAAATATTAAAACAAAAATCAGTGAACTAGATAACAGAAACACAGTAGAGAAACTCAGTAAAATTAAAAGCTAAGTCTATGAATGATCAATAAAATTGATAAATCCCTAGGCAGACTGATCATGAAAAAAAAACACACACAGATTTCCACAATCAAGAATGAGAATGGCTATTTCACTATACATTCTACAAATATTAAACAAATAATAAGGAGATATGGTGAACAACTTTATAATAACTTGATAATTTAGATGAAATGGACCAAAACTTCTCAAAATGAAAGAAACAAATTGAATAACTTTATATCAAAAAGAACTTGACCTTGTAATTAAAAACATTCACACAAAGAAAACCCGAGGCCCAGATGGCTTCACTGATGATTTCTACTAAATATTTAAGGAAGAAATAATATCAATTCTACACAAATTCTTCCATAAAATTGAAGGGGAAGGAAGACATCCCAACTCACTCTATAAGGTCAGCTTCACTCTGATACCAAAACCTAGGCACATTACAATAAAAGAAAACTACAGATCAAAATCCCTCATGAGCATATATGCAGTGCAGAACCTAATGTGGAACTCCATCTCATAACCCCAAGATCAGAACCTGAGTCAAAATCAAGAGTCAGATGCTTAACTGACTGAGCCACCCAAGCACCCCATATATGCAAACTTTCTAAACAAAATTTTATCAAACTGAATCCAATAATATATAAAAAGTATAATATGACCAAATATAATTCATCCCATGAATGCAATACTGTTTTAACACTGGAAAATCAATGTGATTCATCTGTTAACACACTTTTAAAAAGTTATTTAAAAAGAAAAGTCATATGATCATTTCAGTAGACGCAGAAAAAGCATTGACAAAGTCCAACATCCATTCCTGTTAAAGGAAAAATAAACTCTCAGCAAACTGAGAACAGAGGGAACTTTCTCAACTAGATATTAGTAATTTAGAAAAACTTATTGCTTACATAATACTTAGGGGAAAACATCCAGTCTTTCACCATTAATATCCAGAACAAGACAAGGATGTGCACTCTCCCCAATTCTATTCAACATTGTACTGGAGGTTCTAGTCAGTACAGCAAGAGAAGACTAAGAAATAAAAGCATCCAGATTGGAAAGAAATAAAGTTGTCTTTATTTGTAGCCAATATTTGGTATGGTTTTTAAGAAAATTTGTTGGAATCTATTTTTTAAAGCTACTAGAATTAAATGAATTTAGCAATGTTACAGTATATAAGATCAATATTAAAAATCAGTAATATTTCTATTTCCTAGCAATGAATCAAAAATTGAAATTTTAAAAAATTATCATTTATAATAGTGTTAAATGTGAAATACATAGGGATAAATCTGACAGAATGTTTAAAACATGGGCTTTGAAAGCTACAAAAGTAGCCAAAGGAAAATAAAGAAGTCCTAAATGAATAGAGATATATGCCTTGTTCATGGGTTGAAAGACTCAAAATTGTTAAGATGTCAGGTTTCCCCTAAATTGTTCTATAGAGTCAATGCAATCTCCATCCAAATTTCCGCAGGTTTTTTTTTTTTTTTGGTAGAAATTCACAAGCTAATTTTAAACTTGGTGGATAAATATAAAGGATCTAGGCTAACCAAAAATAACCTTGAGAAAGTCAAATTTGGAAGGCTAACACTATCTGATTTAGAGACATGTTATAAAACTACAATAATCAAGACAATATGGCATTGACATAAAGATTAAATAAACGAATGGCACAGAATAGAGTCCAGAAATAGGCCCACATATATATGGACAACTGTGTTTTGACAAAGTTGCAAAGACAATTTGGTGGAGAATGGACAGTCTTTTCAACAAATGGTGTAGGAGCAATTAGATATCCATAAGCCAAAATTTAGAACTTCTATCCAGTCCTCCAGCATGTGCAAAAATTAACTCAGAATGGATCACAGACCCAAATACAAAAACTAAAATTATAAAATTTCTAGAAGAAAATGTAGAAGCAAAATCTTTGTGACCTTGGGTTACACGAAGATTTCTTAGATGTGATACCAAAAGCATAGTCCAAAAAGCAAAAATTGGTAAATTTCACTTAACCAAAGTTAAAAACTTCTCTCTGAAGGACATTGTTAAGAACAAAACAAAACAAAAAACAACTGGAAGAGTGAGGAAAGGATTTTCAAAGCGTGTATGTGGTAAAGGGCTTATATCCAGGAAATATAAAGAACTCTCAAAACTCAAAAATTTGAAAACAACCCAATTTTTTTAATGGGCAAAGGATTTGAATAGACATATCACCAAAGAAGGCATGCAGATGGCAAATAAACACATGAAAAGATGCTCAGCATCATCGGCCATGAGGGAAATACAAATTAAAGCCACAAGGAAATACCACTAAACACTTATTAGAATGGCTAAAATTAAAAAGTGTGACCATGCCAAATGCTGGCAAGGATGCCAAAAAAACGAGAACTCACACACACTGCTGGTGGGAATGTAAAATGGTGCAATCATTTCAGAAAACAGTTTGGCAGTTTCTTAAGAAGTTAAAATACTCCTACCATATGACCCAGCCGTTCCAGTCCTTGGTATTTAATCAAAAGAACTAAGGCATATGTCCACACAGAGACTTACACAGACTTATACCTGAATGTTCATAGCAGCTTTATTTGTAATAGCCCAAAACTGGAAACAATCCAAATGGGCAACAGGCAAATGAATAAACAAATTGTGGCATATCCATGCAATGGAGTGAAAAAGTAATGAACTATCAATACATTCAATAAGGAATCTCAAAATAATTATGCCAAATGAAAGAAATGCATACAACATGATTCCATTTGTATAAAAAGTCAAGAAAATGCAAAGTAATCTATAGTAAGAGAAAGATCAGTAGTTGCCTAGCAGAGGGTGGGAAGGTGGAGGAGAAAGAATTTACAAAGAGGGACAAAGAGACTTCTGGGGTTGGCGGATGTGTTCATTGTCTTGACTGTGGTAAAAGCTCACAGGTGTGTTCGTATAGCAAAATGTGTAATTGTATGCATTAAATATGTGCAATGTATGCCAATTATGCTTCAATAAAACTGTCTTTTTAAAAAGATCTCTTATTTCAAATTAATAGGGGTAGGATAGCTGTCATTAAGCAAAGCTAAATGAAAAAGAAAAAATTGTCCCTTGAAGCATTGTGAACAAGATGCAGTTTCTTTGTGAAGCTGTCCTTCTTGCCTACAGGGGACCCCTCCTCCTTCCCTGGCATTCTGTGGAATTCTTGCTGAGCTGGCATCCAGGGTTTGCCATCCCACTTCCAAGAAGGATCACCCTGGCAGCAACTCCTTCCCTTGTCTTCTCTCTCCCCCTTTTCCTCCTCTTGGAACCTATTTTCAACTTACCTGTCAGTCTGGGAAGGAGATGATTTACTAATTCACACAAAATTGCAGGGGGAAGAATCAAACAAGCAAACGTGAAAAGCATGACATTCTACCTCCTTTAGCTCTGCCCCCTCAAACCTTGGTGATATTTGCATTTTTTAAAAGATTTTATTTATTTATTTATGTATTTATGTATTTATGTATTTATGTATTTATTTATTTATGTATTTATTTATGAGAACACAAGCAGTGGGGAGGGAGAGGGAGAAGCAGACTCCGCAATGAGGGGGAGGAGGGGGAGTGGGAGGGATGGCCTCCATCCCAGGACCCTGAGATCCTGTCCTGAGCCAAAGGCAGCTGCTTAACTGACTGAGCCACCCAGGTGCCCCGATATTTGCATCTTAAAAGAGGCAATCATGGGGCACCTGGGTGGCCCAGTTAAGTGGCCAACTCTTGATTTGGGCTCAGGTCTTGATCTCATAAGATCAAGCCCCAAGTGGAGTCTGCTCCAGATTCTTTCACCCTCTGCCTCCCTCCCCCTCTGCTCCTCCCCCTACTCACACTCTTGTGGGCGTTCTCTCTCTCTCTCTCACTCTCAAATAATAAATAAATCTTTTTTAAAAAAAGGAGGAAATTGCTTTTATTCAAAAAAAACAAATGTTGCAAGAGGAACTAAAGGAAGCATCAAGGAAATACTTTGGGGTGTGGGGGATTTGCTGACATCTATTTCATACTTCAATTCAATCCCTCTATACACAATATCCCCTATGCCCTCTATTTATTGGTTACAACAAATGTATCTGGAATCTGAAAAACAAGAATTATTTCACAGCTGTAGCCATGTGCTTCCTCATAAGTATACATAACTTTGCTTTTGTAGTTTCCAGACAGGACTGGAATGTATGAGGTCAAAATACCAGAAGAAAGACTTCTCTAAAGGAAGCATTTCATAAAGCAGAATTCTCAAACATCTCATCTCCTGAGGGTTGGTCCCAGGAGAATGCTAAACTAATTTTCAGATAGTGAATTATGTCCTGGATATAAGCCCTATAAAGTGTCTGAAGTGTTTATAAGATATCCAAATTCTCAGAGACCATGGGCCCAGAGAGAGGACTATTTTTTAGAGATGCCAGTTTTACTTTGGGACTTAAAAAATCTTTATTTTAGAGCTGTTATATGTCAAGCCCTTTGTTAGGCAATAAGGACCCAGTTGTGAATAAGATAGTTACCCTCCCTGGCCTTATTGAGTTTAAAGTCTAGAAGAGAAGACATATATCTAACAAGTAGTTCCAAGCATGATAAGTGTTAGAGATTGCTGTGAGCATGTAATGCTGAGGAATGTAACCAAGGAGCATCAGGGAAGGCTTCCTGGAGGAGGCAATATCTGAGACTTAGAGGATTATGAGACAAAGATAGAGGGAAAGAGGGTTTCAAGCCAAGGGTCCAGTATATATCATGCTCTTGGGGAAGGAGAAAGCATATTATACTGGAAAATCTTAGAGATGATTTCTCTAAGCTATATGAATGAAGTAGACCAAGGGAGAAAGTAACTCAAAATGAAGCTGGGGAGGTGGATAGGAGATAAATCTTCCTTGAACAGGTAAAGAATTTTGGTCTTCAGCCTAAGAACCATGACAAGCCATTAAAAGGATTTGACCATCAAGTGTCATGATCAGATGAGCATATCAGATTCAGAACCTAATAGTTGACCTGAGATCATTCTATCACTGTATGTTCATAGTGGTTGAGTTGGGTCTCTGAGCATCACTGCCTGGCTCACATTCTGCCTCAGCCCTCTACTAGCTCTACAAGTAATCTAGCTTCTCTGAGCTTCCCATTTATAAGAAAAAAAAAATTTTTTTTAAGTGGGGTGGGCACCTGGCTGGTTCAGTTGGTAGAGCAACCAACTCTTAATCTCAGGATCATGAGTTCAAGCCCTACATTGGGTAGAGAGATTACTTTAAAAAAAAGAAAAAAAGAGAATAATAATGTTATCCTCAGAGAGTGGTTACAGGTATTAAATCTGTTAGTATGTGTAAAGTATTTGGAATTGTGCTTGTCATATAGAAAAGGCTCAAAAAATTATTTCCACTTCTAGTTGTATAGCTCTTAGGATTCTCAAATATAACATGTCTGTAAGTCTTGGTTTATCTCCCTAGCTGCTACATCTCTTTTAGCTTTCTTCATCTCAAAAAAAAAAAAAAAGTGACACCTACTATCTATAGAACCCCAAATAACTACATCATTAATATAAGGGTAGTATGTCTGCCCCCACAAAATCATGAGACTATAAGGAAAATTAATTGTCTTGAACCTTGGTACTAAGTAGAGAGAGAAAAAAATCATAAGGATTATAACCAGAGATAAAGAGGAATATTTTATAAAGATAAAAGGGTAAGTTCATCAGAAAGACATAATGATCCTAAATCATTATGTATCTCAGATTAGAGTTTCAAAATGCAGGAAATAAACCTGGTAGAACTAACAGGAGAAATAGACTAATTTGGAAATTTTAACACTTCTCTTTCAATGATAGATAGACCAAGTAGATTTTTTTTAAAATCAGTAAGAATACAGAAAAAATGAACACTATCGAGTGACTCAACCTAACTGACATTTCTAGAACACAGTGACCGAAAATGGTGGAATATACTTCTTAAGTGAACATAAAACATCCTCCACAATAGACCACCTGCTGGGCCATAACACAATCTCAAAAATATTCAAAATGTTGAAATCATGCAGGGTGCATGTTCTGACCATGATAAAGTTAAATTAGAAATCAAAAACTAAGAAATAAAAAGAAATAAAAACTCCACATTTTAAATATTATACAACATACTTCTTAATGACCCATATGTCAAAGAAGAAATCATAAAAGAAACTAGAAAATACTTTGAAAAATTCTGAAAATACAACAAATGTGTAGGACTCAGCACTGCTTAGAGGAAAACTTATAAATACTGATCTTAATAAAAAGGAAGGCTTAAAACAATGATCTAGATTAACAGCTAGACAAAGAACAACAAATTAAACCCAAAACAAGTAACAGGAAAGAAATGATAAAGGTAAGAACAGTAATTTTAAAAAGGAAAATAGAAAAACAGCAATAAAATGTTTAAAAGTCAAAATTGCTTCTTTGAAAGATTAATAAAATTGGTAAACATTGACAAGACTGAATTTTTAAAAAGAGAGAGAAAACTCTAAATGCCAGTATCAGAAGGTAACCACAATATTACATACAGTAGAAGGATAAGTGAATACTACAAACATCTTTGTCAATAATACAAGTTACCAAAGACACAAGAAGAGATAGAATATCTGTTGAATTGAATTTGTAATTAACCTTTTTGCAAAGAAAACTTCAGACCTAGATGGATATAGTGATGAACATTTAAGAAAAGAAATGGCAAGCATTTAAGGAAGAAATAATTATAATCTCACAAAATTTCCTTAAATAGTAGAAGAAACATTACCCAATTTGTTTTTATGAGACCAGCTTAGCTCTAGCAAAACTGTAAAGATATTAAAAGAAAGAGAAATTACAGAACCATCCCACTCATGAACATAAGCTTTAAAAGCTTTAACAAAATGTAAAATGAATCCATCAATATATTAAAATAGTAATCCACCATGAACAAGTGGGTTTTAATCCAAAATATTTTGATAGAATATTCTAAAAACAAAGTTTAATATGATTTATTAAATTAACAAAGAAAAATATATAATTATTTCACACAGAGGAAAAAACATTTTACAAAATTTAACACACATTTATGATAACTTTCTGCAAGCCAGGAGAAATGGAAACTGCCTCTGTCTTAGGGCATCTACAAAAAAAAATCTACAGCAATAATGGTTACACAACAATATGAATGTGCTTAATGCCAATGAACTGTACACTTAAAAATGGGTAAAATGGGGACGCCTGGGTGGCTCAGTCAGTTAAGCGTCTGCCTTCGGCTCAGGTCATGATCCCCGGGTCCTGGGATCGAGTCCCACATTGGGCTCCCTGCTCGGTGGGGAGTCTGCCTCTGCCTCTCCCCCTGCTCATGCCCTCTCTCTCTCTCTCTCTCTCAAATAAATAAAATCTTAAAAAAAAAAAATGGGTAAAATGGTAAAGTTTGCATCAGAATCCCTGCTCTTAGTGAACCCAACCTAGAACAAACTATCATATCATAGTAATGGACTTTAAGACAAAAATGCTTACTAGAGATAGAGGGTCACTTCGTAATTGGTAAAAAAAAAGATTCAATTTACCAGGAAGCTCTAAAAACATTAAGTTTGTATGCATCCAAGTAATTAAAGAAAAAATAGAACTCTAAGAAATATACAAATCCACTATCTCCATAATTGATAAGACAAGCAGAACAAAGAAATCAGCAAAGGTATAGAAGATTTGAACAACACATTTAAGTTGGTCAGTCATTGACCTTCCGAGCATTGCTTTGTCTCAAAACAGGCTTGAATCCTACAGAGTGTTTCCAGATTCCTTTGTCAGTTGGCTTCAGTCTATAGTCTATCGATGGGAGGCACTGGTAAGAGATCAGAAGGCAGAAGGGAAAGGGAAGCCCTTTTTCTTTTCTTTTGTTTTTGGTGGCAACCACACCAGCAGCAGCAGCAAAGCACCTGACTGCTGGTTGCTGGGCTCCTACATCATCTGTCCCTGTGCAGGCTCCTATTTGTTCAAAGCAACAGCAATGGTTCTAATGGCAGTTGTGGGTGCTCTAGCATCCTCAAATGTGTGGGGATATTAGGCTCTTGGATGAAGCCATGTTAACTTTTTCTCCTAGGAGAGGAGGAATGCTAATGGTTTTCTACGGTTACTAAGCATCCCCCCCCCAGACTTTTTTTTTTTTCTTTTCTAGCTCTATAACAAATTTGTAACCAATTTCCTGTATTAAATTCTCTCTGAAATACCTAGAATGGTTTCCACTTTGCTCAGAAGGTACTGACTGATACACTAATACAGTGTAACACTGCACTCAACACTGCAGATTACATTGTCTTTTCAAACACATGTGAAATATTTCCAGCTTTTCTTTTTCTTCTTTTTTTTTTTTTTGAGAGCAAGAGTGAAGAGTGGGCAAGTGAGCAGGGGGAAGGGCAGAGGGAGAGGGAGAGAGAGAGAGTCTTAATGCGGGTTCCACACCAGCACAGAGCCTGACACTGGGAGCAATCTCACAAGATCGAGACCTGAGCCGAAATCGAGAGTCCGATGCTTAACCGACTGAACCACCCAGGTGCCCAGAATATTTCCAGCTTTGATGATTCACTGGACCATCAGTAACTGAAATCATACAGAAAATGTTCTCTGGTTACAATGTATTAAAACTAGAAATAAATTGCAAAATATAACTAGAAAAAAACATGTTTGGAAATTAAGGAATGACAATAAATGAATCAAAAAGAAGTAACAGCTACTGCATAAGAGCTAACATGTACATTGCTCTTACTGGGTGCCAGGCTCCATTTAATCTGTACAAAAATCCACCCAAGGTACACATCATTATTATTTTCTCCCATTTCCACAAACAAAGGAATCAATGGCCCCAAGGAGTGATTTACCCGAGCTCACACAACTGGCAGTGCTACATTCAATCAGTAAAGCCCTAGATTCACACTTGTAATCAAAACACTGGACTGTCTCTCATCATAAAGGAAATTAGAACTATTTCAAGACGAATGATCCTAAAAATAACACTATAGATCACAACTTAAGAGATAAGATAAAACAGAACTTACAAGTATATTTATAACCTTACATGCTTATGTATATATATGAAAAGATAAAAGGCTGGAAATTATTGAGCTATAGTTAGAAAATGAGATAAGGATTTAGTAAAAGGCTAGCAAGAAAATCTCAAAGGCAATGGGAGGAGGAAAATAATAAAGATAAATACAGAAATTGATGAAATAGCAAATAGAGAAAATCAAAACCCAAAGCTGATTTCCTGAAAACCCATAAAATTGAAAAAAAAAATCTCTGGAAAGACTCCTAATAAAAGGCAAAATAAACAATATTAGGAATAAAATGGGAAACATACTCTAGATGATGCAGTCATTAAAAAAATAATGAGATCTACAACTTTGTGCTTATACATTTGGAAATTTAGATGAGATGAATAAATACTTGGAAAAATATAACTTACCAGAACTGACTCAAGAAAAAATAGAAAATCTGAATGTCCTGAAATCATTAAGGAAATTCAATCAACTTTTTAAAATCCCACAAAGAAAACTTGAGCCCCAGCTGGTTTCCTAACTAGTACTACCAAACAAATTTAAATACAAACAAAATAGTCTTATGCAAGCTGTTACCAAGTATAGAAAAAGAGAGACCACTCCCTTATTTGTATTATAAGGCACATAATCTTGAACCCAAAATCTGACAAGTAAAACACAAGAAAAGAAAATTATAAGTCAATCTTTCTCATGAGCAAAGATGGGGGGAAAATTAAGCAAATCCAGCAAAGTTATAAAAACAAGCCTGTCATGAGCAAGTTTCGTTTATCCCAGGAATGCAGTTTTGGGTTGACTTACTTTCTTTCAGCACCTTAAAATGCTATTCCAATTCTTCCTGGCATCTGTGAGTTCTGATTAAAAAATCCATAGTCCCTCGAATTGTTTTCCACTATAAGCAATGTGTTGTTTTTCTCTCGCTGCTTTTAAGACTTTTTTTCACTTGTCTTTAGTGTTCAGCAGTTTGATTATGATGTGGCTAGACATAGATTTCTTTGGTTTATCTTGTTTGAGGTTTGCTGACCTTCTTGAATCTGTAGATTTATATATTCAGAGAAATTTAGGAAGCTTTCAGCACTATTTCTTCAAATTTTTTTTCTGTAACATATTCTTCCTCCTCATGTTGTAGGATTCTGTTAGACCTTTTGGTGTTGCCCCCTAAGTTCCTGAGACTCTTAATTTTTTTCCCCAACTTTTTTTCTCTCTGTAGTTTACATTGGATAATTTCTATTGCTTTATCTGCAAGTTCACTAACTTTTACCTTTGTCATGTTCATTTTGCTGTTGAATCCAACCAGTGAAATTTTTATTTCACTTCTTGTATTCTTAGTTCTAAATTTGCCATTTGTTTTTTTCCCTTATATCTTCTGTTTCTTTGCTGAGCCTTTCTATCTTTCCATTCATCAAAAAAATTCACTCTTACTTTTTACAGCAATTTGTAACTGTTACTTTAAAGTCCTTGTCCAATAATCTCAACATCTGTGTCCTTTCAGGAGTAGTGCCTGTTGATTGTCTTTTTCCATACAAATTGAGATTTTTTTTCTGGTTGTTAATATGCCAAATAATTTCATATTGTATCCTGGACATGTTGAATATTATGAGACTCCAAGTCTTGTTTAAATACCACAGAGAATGTTGATATTTTTGTGTTGCCAGGATATAGCTCTGCTTGGGTTCAGGCATCAAGTTCCGACCAGTCTTCTGTGGAATGGAATGCCTGTGTCAAATCTGTTTTGAAAGTCATTGCTGTGCTATTCATGGCTGTCAGTCATGTGTGCCCCTCCACGGCCAGTCTGGGACTTAGGCAGTGGCCTAACCAGAAGCTAATTCCCCATGTCTAGGGTGTGCTATTAGGGTCAGGTCCAAGTATGCAGAATTTGAGGATGAACCCAGGAGCTTTATGGGATTTTTTTTCCCCCAAGCTCTCCCATTTCTGTCATATTTCTCGTACTTTCTGATTTCCTGGGGCTCCTCTTTGTGGTTCACTGGCCAGAAAACTGGGGGTTTTTTTTATTTTATTTTGCAGCATATTTCCCACAACTGCACCTGTTAACAGAGGCCAACTGGCAGAAAGTCAGAGGGACAAAACAAAATATAAGTTTACCTTATACTTTTGGGACCACAGCCCCTTTGATCAGAGAGGAAAATCTCCCTGTTTCAGCTTTAGGTACCTGCAGGTTCCACGGCTGTCACTGTCTCTCCACTTGACTGCCATTGTCACAGGATTGCCTCGGGGCTAAGGTGCAAGAGAATGAAGAAAACAAGGAGGATTTCTCAATATGCTAAGAATCCCCTTTCCCACTCTTCAAGCCAGAACTAAAGGCTTCTTCCCACATCCCTGTCTTGGTGCCTACTTTCTGGTTTCAGGGTGCTTTGAGTCCTGGCTGGGGGATAACAGAAGAAAAACAGGGGGAAATGAATTACTGATTTCGTGATTCTTTGAATTCTGGTCTTCTTCCCCAATCTTCCTACTATCATTTATTTTTTGGAGTCCTCAAATATCAGTTCCAAGTATTCCGTCCAGGTTCTATAACTGTGTTCAGTGGGAGCGACAAGGTGCAATGTCTATTCCATCTTACCAGCAGCTGGAACTCTGGCTCCTTCCATCTTGCTCTTCATCATCCCCAATGGTCCAAGACAGTTGGCAACATTCCAGTTTTTTTTTTTTAAAGATTATTTATTTATTTATTTGAGAGAGAGAGAATGGGAGACAGAGAGCATGAGAGGGAGGAGGGTCAGAGGGAGAAGCAGACTCCCCGCCGAGCAAGGAGCCCGATGCGGGACTCAATCCCGGGACTCCAGGATCATGACCCGAGCCGAAGGCAGTCGCTTAACCAACTGAGCCACCCAGGCGCCCCTGCAACATTCCAGTTTTTATGTCTTCATTCCAGTCAATAAGAAGGAGGAAGAGACAAAGAATACATCCCTCACTGTAAGGACATTCTCTAGGATCTCATATAACCGTGTCTTATTTTCAGAACTTCGCCACAAAGCCTCAATACACTGCCAAGTGGGTTTTATTCTAGATAATCATTTGACTAGTTAAGAAATGGTAGCTGTATTAATAAGAAAGAAGAGAATTAAGATATGGGGGATAAGCAGCAGCCTGCCACAAGGGCCTCATTTTAGCTCTTTCCAGTGTCTTTTTCTAATCCTTATCTCTTAAAAATACCTAAAGTGTGTATAGCACTGAAGTCAGTCCTAATATATTATAGAAGATGAAATTATTATAGAACAACCTGCTCTGCATTTCCCACTAGTCTCCCTGCGGTACCCTGGGAGGGACGTCAGGGCAGCTGAGATTTGTGAGTCAGAGCAGAGGACGATGTTTGCCCCCCCCTCCCGCCTTACCACCTATAGACTTCACTCTAGCTGAAGGTCTTTCTGAATTTCACCTGAGTGTGATCAGGGAAAGAAGTAGGCATAGGCTGACCTTTTTACAGCTCTTTTCCTTTTATTTCCTTGCAAGTTCTAGCCCTGGTTTCCTACCCTCCAGAGAGCCTCATCCTGGGCTAATTAGCCAGCCTCTTGGCAGTCTGCTGGCTCTCAGGAGGCTTGGGAAGAACATGGAGTTACTCTGATTCTTTTCAATAAGAATGAGTAAGATGTATTTATTATAAGATCAAAGAAAGGAATTGATAGGAAGAAATAGTATAAAGAATAATTTAAAACCAAAGGGGAAAAAAATACGAAACTACTGATTTAGGCAGATATTCTCCCTAAAAGATCTGTATTTCAGCCTCTGGCCCTCACTTGTACTCTGTGTGTGTGTGTGTGTGTGTGTGTCTGTAACATGTTTTATTAATTACAGGTGTAACCTCTTTAAGTTTGGCCCTGGGCTACTTCTGGCCTCCGTCAAGATCTCTGATAGTATACTATTGCCAACATGTACCTACCTAGTTGCCTGTGACAAATCAATCTTCATACTTCCTTCCTCTTCCCATAATCTGGAGCTTAGTTTTGTAAGCTCTGCATTATTCATCATATTTCATTTATACCAAGCTGCCCTCCCTGCCTTAGTGGGAATCTTTTTGAGAGCTGGGAGCTTAAGATAGGCTGGCTGCATCTCAGAGGGTAAAGCTGCCCTGTAGTCATCTGGGCCTGGGAGGGAGATCCACATCTTCTATGAAGCCAGTCCTGGTCCAATGGCCCAACCTAAACTTCCTAGAATTCAATTTTGAAAATTACTGTGGTACTAATTCCCAGCCTGAGGCTGATATAATTAAGTCAGAAACTGTTACATTGAAACTTGGGGAACAGAATTCAAGTATTAGCCATTTTTCTCCAGCTTTAGTGAAGTCTGATTGACAAATAAAAACAATATAGTTAAGGTATCTGAGATGTTTTGATATATGTATCCATTGTGACGTGGTTATCACAGAAGTTAAGTAACATTTCCATCCCCTCACATAGATACCTTTTGTTTTCCTTTCAGTGAGAACACTTGAGAGCTACTCTCTCAATTAAGTATATAACACATTAACTATAGTCATTATGCTGTACGTTAGGTATCCAGAACTTAATCCACCTTATAACTGAAAGTTTGTACCCTTTGCCAAATATCTCCCTTTTCCCCCATCCCTCAGCCCCTGGTAATAGCATTCTACTCTCTGTTACTATGAGTTTGACTAACTTTTTAGATTCAGCATATAAGTGGAATAATGCAGTATTTGTCTTTCTCTGTTTGGCTTATTTCACTTAGCAAAATGTGCTCCTGGTTCATTCATTTTGTTGTACGTGGCTGAATTTCCTCTTTTTTAGGACTAAATAATATTCTACTATAGGTAGATAGATACATATCACATTTTCTTTATCCATGCATCTGTTAACAAACACTTAGCTTGTTCCCATATTATCTTGGCTACTGTGAATTTAATGCTGTAACCAACATGAGAGTTTAGAGATGTCTCTGAGGCAGTGATTTTATTTCCTCTGGATATAGACCCAGAAGTGGGATTTCTGGATCCTATGGTTGTTCTATTTTTAATTTTTGGGGGGACTCTTCATACTGTTTTCCCTAGTGGCTGTACCAATTTATATTTCCACCAACAGTGCACAAGGGCTCCCTTTTCTACAACCTCACTAACACTTGTCTTTTGACTTTTCATAATAGCCATCCTACCAGGTGTGAGGTGATATCTCATTGTGGTTTTGATTTGCATTCTCCCTGGTGATTAGTGATGTTGAGTGTGTTCCCATATACCTGTCCTATGTCTTTTTTGGAAAAACGTTTATTCAGCTCCTTCATTCATTTTTTAATTGGGTTATTTGGAGTTTTTCTGCTACCAAGTTATAGGAGTTCCTTATATATTTTGGATATTATTTCCTTATCAGATATATGGTTTGTGAATATTTTCTCCCATTCTGTAAGTTCCCTTTTCATTTTATTGGTTGTTTCCTTTACCAGCAGGCTGTTTTCATTCTTTTTCATTCTTTGGTCTTTTTGTTCCTCTAACTGGGTAATTTCAAATGATTTATCTCTTGGTTTTCAGATTCTTTTTTTGGTTCCATCAAGTCTGCTATTGATGCCTTCTGTTGTACTTTTTATTTCATTCACTGTACCCTTCAGATCTACAATTTGTTTGGTTCTTTTTTATGATTTCTCATTTCTTTGTTGAACTTACCATTTGTTTATATATCATTTTCTTGATTTCACTGGGTTGCCTATCTCTATTATAGCTCACTGAGTTTTCTTAAAATAATTATTTTGAATTATTTGTCCAGCAATTTATAGATCTCCACTTCTTGGGGGTCAGTTACTAGAAAATCATTGTGTTCCTTTGGCAGTCCCATGTTTCCTTGATTTTTCGTGTTTCTGTAGCCCTGTGGTGACATCTATGCATTTGACGTAGCAGTCATGTCTTCCAGATTTTATGGACTGGTTTCAGTGGGGCAAGACCTTTACCTGTGGGTGTGGGCAAGGGCATCGGCTGGGTGGAGCGTGGCAGTTCCTGCGCCAGTGAGGGCACGGTGGTGTAGTCTAGGGAGAGGCCAGTGTTTGCAAGGATTGCAGGGTCCTCAGCAGCCAGCACTGCAGGTGACCATAGAAACAGTGAGAGCTATTGGGGTCTTTAGTGGCAAAGGGTTCTGGGCTCTTCCTGATCTCCTTTTCTCCCATAGGGGACGCTGTGGCCAAGGGACTCCTTCTGGTTCTAGTTCTGGCTTTTGAGTGTGTTCCCAGTGGTGGTGGCACCAGTGTCTGATGTACAGGCACCCAGAGGGTGGCCATGGAGCCAGTGATCTAGAGCACAGACACGTGCAGAGTTGCAGTTCGTCCAGGTCCCACTGCAGATGGATTCAGTGCCCTTGGGTGGGCACTTCCAGAGTAGCTGCAGCGTCCTGCACACCGGTGTGTGCAGACTGACCATGGCTCTGGGGCTCGGGATATAGATGTGCCCATTGCGGTGGTAGCCCAGTGTCCTAGGCACAGGTACTCACAGAATGGCTGTGGAGCCAGGGTCCTAAGTGGGGGTATGAGCAGAGGGACTATGGCTCCAGGGTTCAGGGTGTAGGCACACCTGCTACAGTGATGGCTCTAGTTTCCCCAGTGTGGGCACTCACAGAGGAGCCGCAGAGCTGGGGTCCAGAACTAACTCAAGGCCCAGGCTAGCCCACAGTGACAGTGGGACTGGTAACTAACAGAGGTGCACACAGAGAAGCCATGGCCCCTGGGTCCAGTGCGAATGCAGGGCTGGGTGGAGAGGTGTCAGCCCGAAGCCCAGGATGGAACAACAGCAGCTCATTCTTGGGGCAAGGGCACAGAAGCATCCCCTTCTCCAAGGGGGCAGTGATAACTGTTGGTTACCTAGGAAGGTGTAGGTGTCCTCTTTGGAGGAGGCCACTGGGATCCATGCCAACAAACACTATGGGGTCCTCTGCTATGACAGTTGCAGGGAGTCTGTGGCTGTCTCAGAGGCTGTTGAGTCCTCAGTGTTTAATAAAGACAGTCAGGGTCCATCACGAGCAGGCCACTAGGAAATGCAGTAGCACCCGGTGATACTGATGGCCCTATTCTATTTTTCTATGTTCCTAGCCATCTCCAGACATTTCAGCAGTGCACACCTCCCCAGCAATGCTTTCTATGTAGTTATTTCCATTTTTTGTTATTTTTGATGTTCTGCTGTGTTGCTGCAAGTTCCTCATCGGACTCGTGCCCTCCAAGGGCTACTTTTGTTCATGGGTAGGTGTCTAATTGTTTTATATTGGAGACAAAGGGTGGTGTCACCTATTCCACCATCTTGCTGGTAACTTTCTTCCAGATATTCGTGGTTTTTAAAGCTCCCAGGCCGTAGTGGTCTGGTGGTAATGTTTAACAACCAGCTCTCCAAAAGAAAAAAATCTGTATGTATATACCTACATAAGCGTATTACAAACGTTAGTAACATAAAGGATATGTAGTACACAATTTAGATATAAAAATAAAACATAATACCCTTTGTTGCAAGTTCCATTTAGCCAATTAAATCTCACAGAATGCTTTCATTGACTTTTGGTGAACTCTTACATTTCTGGTTGACACATGGTTGCAGCTGACAAAGGAATGTAGTTCAGACATGAATATTGGTTAGTATTTTTATTTATGTTAATAAGGAAAATGAAAATGAACCATGTAAAAAATACGCCAGAATTTTACTTGTCAATTACATGAGTAGCTTCTTCATTTAATCAGATAACTTCGAATGCTGGAAGAATACTTCCTCAACTTCTTGTGTTATTGACAGTGTGATGGTTACAGGCAGGACACACTTAACTTGAGATTTTTCTTGCTTCTTGAAGTGGGCCTGTAATGCTATAAACTTCCCTGTTAGGACTGCTTTTGCTGTATCCCAAAAGTTTTGGACCGTTGTGTTATCATTTTCATTTGTTTCCATGTATTTTTTATTTCTTTTTTGACACCCTGGTTGACCCATTCATTGCTTAGTAGCATATGGTTTAACCTCCATGTATTTGTGGTCTTTCCAAATTTTTTCTTGTGGTTGAGTTCTAGTTTCATAGCTTTGTGGTCAGAAAAGATGCAAGGTATGATCTCAATCTTTTGATATTTGTTGAGGCCTGTTTTGTGACCTACTATGTGATCTGTTCCGGAGAATGTTCCATGTGTACTTGAAAAGAATGTGTATTCTGCTGTTTTAGATTGGAATGTTCTGAATGTATCTGTTAAGTCCATCTGTTCCAGTGTGTCTTTCAAAGCCTTTGTTTCCTTGTTGACTTTCTGTTTAGATGATCTGTCCATTGATGTAAGTGGGGTGTTAAAGTCCCCTACTATTATTGTGTTATTATCAATTAGCTCCTCTATGTTTTATGTATTTAGGTACTCCCATGTTGGGTGCATAAATATTTACAATTGTTATATCTTCTTGCTGGATCGTCCCCTTTATGATTATATAATGCCCTTCTTTGTCTTTTTTTTACAGTCTTTGTTTTAAAGTCTTGTCCCATGTAAGTATTGCTACTCTAGCTTTCTTTTGACATCCATTTGTGTGATAAATGTTTCTCCACCCCCTCACTTTCAATCTGCAGGTGTCTTTAGGTTTAAAATGAATCTCTTGTAGGCAGTATATAGATGGGTCTTGTTTTTTTATCCATTCTGATACCCTATGTCTTTTTTAAAAATATTTTATTTATTTATTTGACAGAGAGAGACACAGTGAAAGAGGGAATACAAGCAGGGGGAGTGGGAGAGGGAGAAGCAGGCTTCCCGCGGAGCAGGGAGCCCGATGCGGGGCTCGATCCCAGGACCCTGGGATCATGACCTGAGCCAAAGGCAGATGCTTAACAACTGAGCCACCAGGCGCCCCCACCCTATGTCTTTTGATTGGAGCCTTTAGTTCACTTATATTCAAAGTAATTATTGATAGGTATGTATTTATTGTTTTTTATTACTTGTTTTAGGACATACTTTTAAGTTTAATCTGCATTATTGACATTTCTTCTATCATTTTCTTAAGTCTAGATAATCAACAAGACAATAGATCCAGCCCTAATTATAGTATTTGTCAGTTTCAATGGCATAAATACTCCCATCATGGTCAATTTTTAGCTAGCAATATGCCATCACAGAGCACAGGAATTGGGAAGAGATGAACAGGTGAATACCATTATATAGTATTTCCACCACGCAAATACAACACATGCAAATAACCTCTAGAGTACAGAGAAGAGTAAAATAATTAGGAAGTGATTAAGTGTTGTTTTTAATATAATTTAGCTAACTATACCTTTATGTAATTAATTTTTAACCATAGGTTTATTTAACCACTGCTTCACAAAAATTCTGAAAATTTCAGAACTGGTTTTTATGAGCTAGTATGCACCATCTCCAAAATATACTTTTTCCAGATGGGTCCAGTGAGCAGCCAGGATTGGAAAGCAGACATGATTCTGTTGCTCAGAAGTCTGAAGCCATAGAGTGATCCCATGGCTTCCTCAGCTGCGGGGTTGGTTCCCATTAGAGGGTATATATCAAAAAGAATTGCCTTTATTTTTGGACACTCAATACCAGCAGTGAAGGTGTCTGGAGCTGTCTGCTTCCCTGCATAGGAGAGGAAACCAGGCCTTACCAGGAGCCAGAGAAACCATGCCACCAGCAGAGCAAGCCGTGACTCCATCCCAAAGGGGCCCTCTCCATATCAACTTAAACGTGACTCCTTGGTCTTGTCCCTTCTCCCAGAGGAAGGGGTCACCCCCTCCGCAGGTGTCTATTTTTCTAAAAACCAGGCAACATAAAGCACACGGGGCACAGGTCCACAAAGCTGTGTTCCAGCCACGGTCCTTTCTCACCGTTAGATTGGACAACTCAACCTCACAGGGTCCCTGCTTCCTTGTCTACCGGGTAGAACAACACCTGCTCTGTCTGCCTCTCTGTGACTCAAAATAAGGCCGATTTGCAAGTGATCTTTAAATAGTACAAAACTCAACATCTCTCTCTACAATTTGCCATGACTGGGGTCTTCTCATCATAATTGAGGAACAGAATCCCCTAGTAGTTGACTGTGGGCTTTGTAAATTTTTTTTCTCATTTTGTGTTTTACCGTGATTTCTTTACTAAGTCTCCAATTGAAGGTCATTTGGGTTGCTTCTCTGGTCTTTTGTTTGAACAAAAACACCGAAGCGTCTTCAGGTATATCCTTGCTTATATGTGTGTGTGTATGTATGTATATACTTATATATTTGACATATTTTATATACATATATATATATACATATTTACAAAATCCTAGAGTGGAATTTCTGGGCCAAAGAAATGTGAATTTATTTTAAGATTTCTTTATTTATTTTGGGGGGGGAGGGGCAGAAAGAGAGGAAGAGAATCCTCAAGCAGACTCCTTGTTGAACATGGAGCCTGACACGGGGCTCGATCTCAGGACCCTGAGATCATGACCTGAGCCAAAATCAAGAGTCAGACACTTAACTGACCGAGCCACCCAGGCGCCCCAAAGGGAATGTGCACTTGAAATCTTCACAGGTATTGTCTGCCAACTTGCCCTCCAAAGCAGTTGCACTAATTTCCATATTCTCCAACAAATATGCCATTGCTTGTTCTCTGCCTTCCTTTTATTGTGATGTCCTTAAATTTTTATACCCCATGCATATGTCCTTTAAATTTACTTGTATTAAGTTTTTGGAAGACTGTTTATTCATGCCCTTTGTCAATTTTTCTTTTGGATTCTTGGAATTTCTCTTACAGGTTTGTGATAGCATTTTCTTTATTATTTAAAACTGACCCTTTGTTAAAATGGATGAAAAAGGAGCGCCTGGGTGGCTCAGTCATTAAGCATCTGCCTTCGACTCAGGTCATAGTCCCAGGGTCCTGGGATCAAGCCCCACATCGGGCTCCCTGCTTGGCAGGAAGCCTGCTTCTCCCTCTCTCACTCCCCCTGTTTGTGTTCCCTCTCTTGCTGTCTCTCTCTGTCAAATAAATAAATAAAATCTTTAAAAACATGGATAAAAACGTGTGGGCTTTGGAGTTAGATAAAAGTTCAAATCTGGCCTCTCTTTCCCTTACTAGTCCCTAGAAAATACTCAGTAGGCTTTTGTTCAGGGAAGAGAGATGTTCCTTTGGGCAACATACATAACCTCTCAGAACCTTGGTCTCCCCGTTGGTAAATGGGGATGATGTGATCCATCATTCATGATTTTTATGAGGATGGAATCATAGGTAATATTTGTGACTTAATAAATGTTAACATTTATTGATGATGATGTTGAGTCCTGCCCTTCTGAACCTCCCTCAGGCCAGTCTAGGATGAGTTTCTAGAGCCAGCCTTTGGATCCAGAAACAAACCAGACCTTTTGCTTTTGACTTGTGGCCCCCCTCAGAATGGCAACAGGCTTCCCTCCCCCCTGGGACTGCCTGGGGAATTACCCACCACAGAGAAACAATTTCTGGAAAGTTCCTCCTCCCGCTGCTTCTTTGTAGTCAGTTTTCTCATGTTTCCTCATAATTTTCTATTTGCGAATGCAAAATGGTTGGGCAAGTTCATTGCTGAGACCCTTGCTCTTTAAGATAACCTAGTTACTAACTGAGATGGCAGTTTACTTCATCGCACTTGTCGTTTGTCTTGTGGCTCTACCTGTACCAAAAATGTCAGGTTTCCTCTGCTCTTCCAGGCCTCCGAGGGCTTCTTTACATCCCCTGTAGGGCTTCCAGCCCCGCTCGGTTTTGTGGATGTAATTTTCTTTTTGGTTCTTGTTTGTTACTATTCTTATTTCCTGCCTTTCCCCACTGGCACCATACCGGTGAGCCCCAATCATTTAAAACTTTGAACCCAAGATTTTAGCCACATTAGCACAGCTCTCATTCACCCCCTGCAAGATCCACAGCAAAACTGGCCCCTGGAGGGTTGACAGGCTCTAATGGGCATCCCGCCAGGGAGGCAGCCTCAGCTCTCTGGTGCCTTTCTAGGTTGAAACAGCTTCCCTTTGTCCGAAGTCACTTTTCTATGGCTTCAACCCATGCGTTCCAGTTTTTCCCACAACAACAACACTGCCTCTTATAAGATAGCATTTCCCAACACTTTCTGATATAAAGAACTAGCTGGGGTTAAAAAGCCAAACAAACAAACAAAAAATTCCAGATTCTCTAGTCCTACTCCATACCCAGTGAATCAAAGATCAGCAAACAGCCTGGATTCCATATTTTTCAACAGCCCTTCAGGTGATTCTGAGGATGAAAACCACTTTTCTACAAGATTAAACTTCTGTGTTTGAAGTTTCTACCTCCAAACTTCTCTTTTTTCCAAAATGAAATCTCCCTTATTCCTATAACCAACTCTTCTAAGAAATGGTCTCCAGACTTCCTTCCAACTTGTTTGTTCTCTAATGCAAACAACAGACCCTATCAATTTCCCTACTGAAATAAGACACTCATATGTGAAAACAATCTTCATGTGTTAATGTATTCTCTTAACAAATGCCTACTGAACACATGTTGATGGACAGGCACTGTGTTAGGAGCTGAAGATAAACAGAGAACAAGATAATCATAGTTCTTTCACTGTCCTCCTAAAGCTTAGGGAGAGAAAGGAAGAGAAGGAAGGAAGCAGGGAAATAAGGAAAAGAAAAGAGGAAAGAGGTAAGAAAGGAAGGAGAGAGAGAAGGGAAAGAGACAAATAAATAATCACAAAATGTATGAAATATCATGAAAGAAGCAAGTGTGGTGAGGAAATAATTTCCCTCTGCTCTCTGAGTTCCTAGCTGAGACCCCTATGATAAAAGACAAATCAACAAGAGAAAAACAAACAGAAGCTTATTAACATGTATACCACATATATACACGGGAGAATCCGGGAAAACTGAGTAACTCCCCAAGACCCTTAGAATTCAGGATTACATATGATCTTAATAGGGAAAGGGGAGTGGGATGTAGGCCTCTAGGGGAGAGTAAATGGTTTTTAGGAAAGATGAATGGGCCCTTAGAAGAACTGATGGGAGGTACGATGGTTTGTGACAAAGTTTGTCTGGGTGTAGGGGTCGGCTTCTAGGCTCCTCTCCTGTGATAAGAGTCCATCTTTCCTAGTTAATGAAGCTCCAGGGAAGGATATTTATTGCAAGTGCGTTCCTTTTGGAGGATCTATCTTTAGGCATATAGGGGAGTTCAGAGAAAGCCTCTCCTTTCATTTGCTGGTTCTCAAGTTCCTACAGCTCAGAATTATCAATATGCCAAGCACACATATTTTGGGGTGGTGTTTTCTACTGCCATCACAAGCAAGGGGCTGGAATAGGATGGTCAGAGAAGGCATCATTCTAAATGTGTTATTTAAGCCCAGACCTATAAAATGAGAAGGAGCTAATGTAAAGAATGCTGAGACCAGAGGGAGAGGAGAAAGAGGTGTTTAATGGACAAAGACCCTTAGGTGAGCAAGAACCTGGAATGTTCGAAGAGCCCCAAGATAATCCATGTGGCTGGAGCATGATGTATGTGAGGGAGATTTAAGGTGAAGTTGGACAGATGAACAGAGGCTAGGCCACCACACAAGATTTATTAGTACAAAGGAATTTAGATTTTATTCTAGATGAAGTGTGAAGCCACAAAGAATTTCAAGCTGGGAATGACAGGATTTGGTTTTTCTCTTAAGAAGGTCATTTTTCAGAACTTCTGATATAAACAAAGTATCCAAATCAGTATCATTTCCATTCTCCGGGAAATTATACAGAAGAAATAAAGAAATGAAAAAGAAAAACCACAAATTCAATTTCAGCAATACTAGGAGACAAATATAATTCATAGCCTTCAAAATATGCTAAAAGATGCCCCAAAGCAGCTAAAATAGGGTAGAATGTAAAGGTGAGAAACAGAGAATTGCAAGAAGGTTCTGTGGTATGATATCTACAAATGTGCCGTAAAATACTCTTGCTGAAATTGACGAGGCTCACCCAAAGTGCAAATGTCTCTTATTTACAAAGCAAGTATGGGAACTGAAATGATCAGGGCTGGTGACAGGTGACCTCCTGGATCTGGCTGGCATCAGAGAAACAGTGGGAACTAACTACACGACGAATCACCAGATGAACCATATTTGTAGAAGGCAGTCTCTTCAGCAGCAGATAGTAGAGAGCCTTTGAATTATGAAGCCTTAAAAGTTACTTGCTGCCCTACCCCAAGGAAAATTCCTGCAAATAGCTTCCACAAAAACATAGCTCACTCAAAGGTGAGTAATCATAAGGAGACTGACACAATATTGATACAAAGATACCATAAGGGAAAAAAAGGTGGAGAAGAACAATAAAATTTACCAACAGATAAAATTGCTATCAGAAAAATGTTACAATGAAATGGATGGAAATGGTTGGCAGATATTTTGCTAAGAATTAAAATAACCTAATGAAGTAATTGCTTCTGCAAAGGAAAATCCACAAAGCACAGATGTAAGATATCAAGGAGGAGATATCAGGCTTCAAGAGGAGAATAAAATCTGAGCTAGAATAACTCAGAAAAATGTCAAAGGAAAAAAAAAGCAAAATTTGGAAGGAGCACAGGGAGCACAGACATTATAGGAAAAGGTAATAAGGGACACAGAGGATAGAAATAAAAGCAAAGACTAAAATGAAATGTCAGCAAAGGAATAACAAAAAAGGGCTAGAGAAAACAGACGGAGAACAGATGAATTAAACTGGATATGCCTTTATTTTTTTTTTAAAGATTTTATTTATTTGAGAGAGAGAGTGAGTGAGAGAGAGAGTACAAGCTGGGGTGGGGGGAGAGGCAGAGGGAGAAGCAGACTCCCCACTGAGCAGGGAGCCCAATGTGGGACTCGATCCCAGGACCCTGAGATCATGACCTGAGCCAAACGCAGATGCTTAACCAACTAAGCTACCCAGGCGCCCCTAGATATGCCTTCAATTGAAAGAAAGAAGAAAGTCAAGACAATCAATGAGAAGAACAAGTAAAGGTAAAATTCAAGAGCTCTTGCCTCAATCTTAAATTTGCATATTGAAATGGCACTTCCCATGTCAGGGAAAGTGTTATTCTTGACAATGTAAAAATTATACAATAAAATATGGGAGAGAAGGAGAGGAATCTTGTTAGGGACGGTAGAGTGAGTTCACAGATGATCTCATCCATAAAAATGGGAGCCAAAGATATCATTTAAAATTTAACAAGTAATTAGGGGCACTTGGGTGGCTCAGTCGTTCAGCACCCAACTCTTGGTTTCTGCTCAGATCATGATCTCAGGGCTGAGAGATCAAGCATCGAGCTCCATGCTCAGCGGGTCTGCTTGAGATTCTCTTCTCTACACCTCTACCCCTCCCACCTCTCCCTGCTTGCGTGCTCTCTCTCTTAAAAGAAAAAAATTAAAACTTAACAAGTAATCAAAGTCAAAGTCTATGTAACAGTTCGAAAGAAATGCTAAGAAAGAGAACATTGACAAAAATCAGGTGAAGGAAAAAAGGAGGAAAAAAAGGCGGAATGGAAGTGAAAAGATGTATTAACTTTTTAACTTCTCTTAGTAAGGAATTAATAGATATTTTCTAAAGAAACAGAGGTCTAGGGGCGCCTGGGTGGCTCAGTTGTTAAGTGCCTGCCTTTGGCTCAGGTCATGATCCCAGGGTCCTGGGATTGAGCCCCACATCAGGCTCCCTGCTCAGCGGGAAAGCCTGCTTCTCTCTTTCCCACTCCCCCTGCTTGTGTTTCCTCTCTCACTGTCTCTCTCTCTCTCTCTGTAAAATAAATGAATAAATAAATAAATAAATAAATAAATAAATAAATAAATAAATAAAATCTTTAAAGAAAAAAGAAAGAAACAGAGGACTAAGGGCATTAAACACAATTACATTACAAATTATTGTTAACAAACAAAAATAGATACCTTTTTAAATAGCAGAAGGACTGCCCAGAGACCCATTGCAAAGAAAAAAGACCATATGGTTAAAAAACCAAAACAAAACATGGGGTGCCTGGGTGGCTCAGTCGGTTGAGCATCTGACTCTTGATTTTGGCTCAGGTCATGATCTCAGGGTTGTGAGATCGAGCCGTGTGGGGTTCTGCACTCAGCAGAGTCTGCTTGAGGTTCTCTCTCTCCCTCGACCCCTCCCCCCCATCCTCTCTCTCTCTCAGATAAATAAAATCTTAAAAAAAAAAAAAGAACTTCTCTAAATTCAGAAAACATAATATAAATCAAAATGATAGAACTGAAACCAAATATATCTGTCACATCAATGAATATAAATGGCTTAACTTACCTATTAAAATAAAAAGATTTTCAGGGGGTACCTACCTGACTCAGTCAATAGAGCATATGACTCTTGCTCTCAGGGTCATGAGTTTGAGCCCCACGCTGGGTGTAGAGATTACTATAAAAAATTGTAAAAAAAAGTAAAATAAAAAGATTATCAGATTGGATCACAAAGCAAAAACTACCTCTATGCAACATATAAAATATATACACAAAAAAAAATGTATACAGCAAGGTTGGAAACAGAAATCTGTGCTAAGACATACTAGGTCAAAGCAAGCAAACAAACAAAAAAGCAGAGGTCACAGTCTTAAATATAAGCTAAGATAGAATTTAGGCCAAAAAGCACTTATTTGGAACAAAGAACAAATAAGATATAGAATACCTAAATAATTAATAAGGTCTGTCCAAATTGATACACATCAAACCGTGTATCCTAAAAATTAAAACCATTCCTTCTCTTCAAGTGCCTATGGAATTTTCGTAAAAACTGACCATATATTAAATCTGCAAAGAAAGCCTCAGTAAATTTCAAGTAGTAGAAATAGCACAGACAACATATTCAAGTGAAAGGCAATAAAATTAGAAATTAATAACCCTCAGAAAACAAAGTTCCTTCCATCTGCAAATTTTAAACACTCTTAAATAACTTTAGGGGCCAAAAGGAAATACAAACAGAAATTTTTAACTTCCTAGAAAGGAAAAGAAAGAATAACAAAGATGTATCAGAACCTACAGCATACAGCTAGTCACACTCAGAGGAAATTGTGGAACCTTAAAAATATTTATAAAAATAAACATGAAAGAAAACCAAACATATGAATTAGGCATCTGACTCAAAAAGTCAGGAAATAAACAAGAAAAGAAATGAAAGGAAGACAGGGGAACTAATACAGAAAAAAGCAGAAATTGATATGTTAGGGGGAAAACAGCAGAGGCAATAAATAAGTCAAAAAGAATCTTCCAGAAGTAAAACATCGATAACCCATGTGGGGGACACGCCAACTGTCTCTTCTTGAAAGATTGGTCGCTTCAGCTGCCAACAACTTTGGGGATTGCCTCAGCTGAGGAGAGCCACCTCACTCAAGTGGACACCTCTTCTGGAATCACTCAGATCTACTATTTCTTCAAAGGAGGAAGAGAGAGGCCTGGCCATCCCTACCAGCTGGCCCGATAGGGAACAACTCTGAAGGAACATTCCGGCTCCAGAGCTGCCTGAGAAGTCGTCAGAGGTTGTCAGTGGCCCTGCCTTAACTTCTCATCTGCTGCTCCTACCCCCACCCCCCACCTTCCACAGGTGTTGATTCTAGCTGTGTTCTCTGATAAACATCTGTGCCCCCAAATCTCCTCGTAGTCCACTACCCTGAGAATCCAACTCCCAACAAACCATTGGCTCAGGTCAGCAGAGGGAGGGTGAAAGTACACAGACACAGAATGAGAAATGGTAAGAGGACAATAACCATAGATACAGAGGAAATTAAGAGAGTTACAACATGTCAGTAGGGATGAAATGGACAATTTTCTAGGAAAATAGAACTTAATAAAACCAACACACAAGGAAGAGAAAATCGCAACAGGTCTATTCCATGGGGAAAAGGAGAGAAAGTTGTCAAAGAATTGACTCCCAAGATGGCACCAGGAAGTTCCATAGAGGAATTCTACCAAACCCTCAAAGGTAGATCATGCTAACGCACACTGTCTCAGAGCATGGAAAAAGAAGGAAAATGCTCAAATTCCTTTTATGAAGTCAGTATAGTAATAATAAAATCTGTCAAAGCTTGCACAAAACAAACCAACTATAGATCAATCTCAGGTACGGATAGTGTTTGTGAATTTAACAGCTCATTTAAAACTAATACATCATGACCAAGTGGGGTTTATTCCTTGAATTCCCATATGATTCAGTATTAAGGAAACTATTAATATAATTTAACAGATTAATAACTCTAAAGAGAAAATCATGTAATAATGTGCATAGACCTGAAGCAGCATTTGACAAAATCAGTAAACCACCTTGATCAAAATGCACAATAAAGTAGCAATGTACGGATACTTCTTAACATGATGTATCTCCTTCACGCCTGACTTAGGGTGAATCAGGACCTAGGAGAGGCAGTCTCACCAAAGTCAAGAAGTCAGTATGTTCTCTTTCACCACCATTATTAACATTTTCCTGGAGGTACTACTAGCTAACACAGGCAGGAGAGAGTAGGAAATTAAAAGTATAAAAAATTTAAAAGGAGAGGCTAAAATTCTCATTATTTGAAGATATTACTCTTTCCCTGTACAACCCAAGAAAACCAGCTGAAAATTCACTCCAAAAGTAAGAGTTCGGTGTCCTAGTGGGATACAAAATAAATATACAAAATCAGGAGTTTTCACACATATATAAATAGCAACTAGTTAGTAAAGTGGGAATTTTTTTGAAATTTAAGTAACAATCAAAAAAGATAAAATGCCTAGCAAGAAGCTTAACAAAACGTGTACAAGGCGGGGCGCCTGGGTGGCTCAGTCATTGGGCGTCTGCCTTCAGCTCAGGTCATGATCCCAGAGTCCTGGGATCGAGCGGGAAGCCTGCTTCTCCCTCACCCACTCCCCCTGCTTGTGTTCCCTCTCTCGCTGTGTCTCTCTCTGTCAAATAAATAAATAAAATCTTTAAAAAAAAAAAGTGTACAAGGCTATCTGAAGGAAAATGTTTAAACACTATGAAGACCCAGAAGGAGATGTGATCGAGCAGAGCAGAAACAAGAGGGTCAGCTAGGAAGCTTCTGCACTGACCCCTCCAGGTGACATGCTCGAAGTAGTACAAGGAACCCTGAGGCCTTCTTTTTTTTTTTTTTTAAAGATTTTATTTATTTATTTGACAGAGAGAGACACAGCGAGAGAGGGAACACAAGCAGGGGGAGTGGGAGAGGGAGAAGCAGGCTCCCCGCAGAGCAGGGAGCCCAATGCGGGACTCGATCCCAGGACCCTGGGATCATGACCTGAGCCGAAGGCAGTCGCTTAACCAACTGAGCCACCCAGGCGCCCAACCCTGAGGCCTTCTTTTCCTCTATTTGGAACTTCCTCAGTCACACTTTGTCTGGTAAATGCCTGGGGGATGGATTGTTTGGAGTGCTTCAGAGGTCAAGCAGAGAAGTGGGGTTCACCTAATGTAAGCCAGGCTGTGACTGAGGGCTGAGCTGGTGGTCCATCAGCTCTCCAGGAGTGTAAGGAGAATAATGAGGCCCTGAGCACTACGCAGAAAGTCCATCACCTTCGCCAGGCTTCATTCAGCAAGGAAGGTGAAGGGGGCTAGGGTGAGCAGCAGGTCCAAGGAAGGGGGACCTAGTCGGGGGCAGCAGGACGGAGGGCAGGCCAGCCTGTTGGCCACGTGTTCTATACCTGCTCTGTGCCTCAGTGTGCTGTCTGTGAAATGGGAATAATAAGAGCACCTTCTATGTGGGACTGTGAGGGTTAATGGGATGATATATTCAGGTGCTTAGAACTGTGCCTGGCTCCTGTGAGCATTACAAAGTATTTATTGTTGTTCTTACACCACAGATTTAGGAAGGAGGAGTGGAGGTAGAGAAGTAATCCAGCAGGTTGTCAGTTGATTGAAACCTCTTCCAGCTGGCCATTGGGCCCCCCTTCCAGAACCCTGGGAGCCACGTCCTTGGTCTGGAAAATTTCTTCTGTGGAAATGTGAGGGGCACTGGGGGGTCAGGTGCTCCTCAGGAGGACACACCCCGGAAACCACATATGCCTCCTCCAGATCCGCGCTGGGTGAGGCCAGTCACTGCCAAGTGGAAGGGGCAGGAAACCTTAGACCCAGTTTATCTACTTCTGAATGACCAGTGTTGGGTGGGGCAGTTCAGATGCAGGGAGCGCCTGACTTTTTCCCTGGGCTCGGAACCACACAACCTCGACCACCCTGACATGGTGCCTGCAAGTGCAAGTCGTCAACACAGAAGTCCTTCCCCAGCCTGCTCCCCGACGGGACTTGCCTACACGGGAGGTGGCATTTCCCTTGGGCCAGCTGCCCAGCCCCCGACCTGGGAGCCATCTTTCACTTTCTCTCTCCTTCACCCCCCACGGCTCATCTGTAGGCAGTCGCATTGGTTGTGGCTTCAGAATGCATCCTGGCTTCAGAATGCATCCTGACCTCAGCCTTCCACCCCTAGCACCTCATTCATGCTGCCGTAACTTCTTGCACAGACCACTGCAAAATCCTTCCACCTAGCCTACCTTCCTCTGCTCTTGACCTCCGGCAGTCTGAGTGATCCTTTTATTTTATTTCGTTTTGTTTTTTAAAGATTTTATTTACTTATTTCTTTATCTGAGAGAGAGAGAGACAGACAGAGAGAACATGTGAGCAGGGGAGGGGCAGAGGGACTCTGTAGACTCCCCACTGAGCTAGGAGCCCAACTTGGGGCTCGATCTCACAACCCCGAGATCATGACCTGAGCCGAAGTCAAGAGTCGGATGCTTAACCAACTGAGCCACCCAGGCGCTCCAAAGTGATCTTTTAAAAACATACACAAGAATAGCCCACAAAGCCCTGCTTAAACCTTCCAGTGACTCCTGTCAACTTAGACTACAATCCAAGGGGACAGGGGCCTTATCGGTCTTGTTCAGTTTATAACCACATTACCTACAACAGTGCCTGGCACACTGGTGGAACTTAATAAATATATTTGTTGAATGAACGAATGAGGGAAAGAATGAATAAGTGAATGAATTGGAGTCATTTACAAGCTCAGTTCCTCTGTTTCACAAACGTGGCTAATAGGAGCAATGGGAACGTGGTCAAGTTCTTTTGCATCCTAGACAGAAAGTGCCTCTATCCATATCATTTAACCTATTGCAAATTATTCAAAATTCAGTATAAATTTTCAGATCATTTATGCCCACAGTTGTTCAGCCATATTATGGCTTTACATCTTTAGAGGCAACGTAGGGATATTACCTTTTCACCATGGGCCAGTAACCACAAGACAATTAAATTACACACACTGCAGTTGAGTTTAACAGCACATGGCAGCGAGGGAGGCAGGGGCACTATCATGGAAGAGCATGGCCATTGCCGCCAGGCCTTCCTGGTTGTGAACCCTGCCTATATAGCAGCTGTTAGCAAGATGTCCAAGTGCATAGCTGCTGAATCTCTGGATGGAGTGTGAAGCCTACTTTTGCCATTTCCTAGACATGAGACCTTGGGCAGGTCATTTGGCCTCTCTGAACCTCAGCTTCCTTAACATTTAAAATGGTGGGAATCCTATATTCTACCCCACTTGAGAATCAAATGAGATAGTACACGTCACTTAGCAAAAGCTGGGTCTTTAGTGAGGTGGTAAATGCTCAGTAAATATTGCCTCTTTATTGTAATAATCTTGGGCATAAGCATTTGTGAGGATTAAATAAAATTACATGTAAAGTCTATACTGTGTTTAGAATGAATGCTCTTTCAACACCAACCACACCTCTCCCCCACTGCCCACAGGGAGAGAGAAAACCAAGGATAGCCATTCAATGTTAGAGAAGGGAAATTTGACACCATGTGGACACTTGTGAGGGGGGAAAATGTAAAGGAAGAGTTACAAGACAAGATAGAAAAAAAAAAAACAGGCAAACAAACCCATAGGAAGGCTAGACACTATTTAAAGGGCCTCTTATTGGAAACCTAGGAAGAGTGTGCCAAAGACCAAAAATACCAGGCACTCAAAACCAGCAAAGTCAAAGAGAATGCCACAATGAACAGAACACTTTTCAAAAACTGCATTGAGAGCCCAAGTACCCTGAATGGGAAAGCCCGCAAAACACAACAGCCGAACAGCACTCAAGACTGCACACATTTATGAAGTACCTACCAGATAACCTGGGAACTGGGCCAGAAGAGCACTTTGCAAAAAACTCCTGCGTCAATAAGAACTCTTTTCACTACATCACAGGGAGGAAATGATCATGGTGTGACCAGCTTCCCCAAGTTTGACAAAGAGAAAGCCGCAGGGGAAATGAAGCTAAGTCCTGACAACCAGGGCTGCCTCAGTGGATCAGAGGACTGGGGAGTGTAAGGGGATGCACCGAGCATCTACCAGTGAGGTGATGTCTCTTCTGTCTTGGTCATAATATATATAAACACGGGTTTACATAAACATAATGGCTACAACTTTTTTTTTTTTTTTTTTACAGCTTAGAAAATGTCACAGTAACTACTGAGCAAAAACTGTTAGAAGTATACCTAAGAGGTCTGTAGCCCCAGATTTTCAGGCTATTGAACCTCAGTTCATGCAAAGTCAACAAATGTGTATTTGGTTTTGTATTTTTTTTAAATAGTTATAGATTTATTTTAGAGAGAGTGTGCACGGTGGAGGGTGGGAGGGCAGAGTGAGAGGAGAGAGAATCTCAAGCAGATTCCCTGATGAGTGCGGAGCCCAACGTGGAGCTCCATCTCATTACCCATAAGATCACAACCCTGAGATCATGACCCTGAGTTCATGACCTGAGTGGAAATCAAGAATCAGATGCTCAACCGACTGAGCCCCCAGGCGCCCCAACAAATGTGTATTTGTTAAGAGGTCAAGTTGCTCATGTCGCATGATGTCCTGAAGGAGCCCCTGTCTGGCTCTTTAACTCTCTCAGGAAAAATCCATTAAGTGGCTTTTTCTATGATAAAAGATGACTACCAGTGTTGTTCTTTATTTTACCAATTTTGGATGCCGGTAAATAGCATCTGGAATGACTCATTGTCCTCACAATAGACCGCCTTCACCAAGCTCTCAAACTTCAGTTTTATTTGTGATTAAGTGCAATTAAAAATGTTATGTTTGCCTTTGTGTTGAATGAGAATGTTCAATCTTGAAAAGAATATCTGCTGCCAAAAGGCAACTTTGTAAGTCACTTTTTATCATCAAGGTGTGCAGCCTGCTTGGGATTCTCTCTCTGCCCCTCCCCTACTCGTTCACACGTGCTCTCACTCTCTCCCTCTCTAGGAGAAAAAAAAAAAAGAAGAGACAGCCAAGCTGAGATGATGCATTTTTACACATTCCAAAGACATATCTGAACTCTGAGACTAAATTCAACCCCATTTTTATTTCTGATTAGACTAAAACCATTAATAAATTTGACATTTCATTGTGCTTGGTTTGCTCCATTTTAAATGATGTGTGGGTGAAAATGTGTTGTTTTGGTCAAGTTAAAGAAATTTTCAATGAGATAGGTGATGGATTTTGGTAGTGCTGTCTCTGCTATTCATTATGGAGATTTATTATGAAGCCTCAAGACCACACCGAATCTGCTGAATTATCATTTACTTCAGTTTGTTCTGAATGTCCCTCATTGTCATGTGGACATTAAAGCTTATACTTAAATGATGTTTAACCATCTATCCATGCTCCCAGTTGAAAATTTTTAAATTAAATTTTAAAATTATCCCACTTAAAAATAGAATGATATTAAGATCCCACTTAAAAATAGAATGATATTAAGATCCCTCTTCCTCCAACCCCACCAGACACACACACATACACAGAGAGAGAGAGAGAGAGAGAGAGAGAGAGAGAGAATTTTCCATACTTTTGTCTAGAAACACAAGATGTATTTTCATGTAGGTTAATTTAGGAGAAAACTCAACCCATCTTTGGCTGATGGATCACCTAACCTCACCTGGATTAGAAAACCACATTGTATCCCACAATGACACCTCTTCCTTAACCAGGCTATCCCTCTGCACCTCCCACCTACCACACACTACTTAAAGTTAGCAAAGGAAACCCTCCATTACTGTCCTATTGAAACACAAGTGGCTAGAGTTTGCAAGACACAGAATGAGGAGTCAGGGCTTCTTTATCACGTAGGAAGGAATGGATACCTCTAGCAGGGTTGGAAGACTACCAGAGAGGGAAGATTGGGACATAGCAGTGGTGTGTGTGTGTTTGTGTCTGTGTGTACTCTGGAAGCCTAAAGGACAAGACCATCAGATAGTAGAAGACAATGAGTTACTAAAAAGGAAAACAGCTCCTAGTCTGTGACCCTGTAGCTTTTGGGTATGCTCATTTGAACTCTTCAGAGAGAGAAAGCTTAACCACCCAGCTAAGCTCAGCACCACTGTAGCTAGGAGGGAGAGGTGCGCTGGCCCTTCGTAGGGGACTGTGGCCCTTCTCAGAGTCTCTAGCAAGCTAGCCCTTCCCTGGAGCGTCACCAGGTCCTCAAGCAACTCCCCTGCCTGAGTCCCGAAGGCTGGTTCAGGTTCCCCTGACCTCCCTTTGGCCATTGCCTGTGGGTCCCCTGCCTCACGGGTTACAAGTCTGTCTCTGCAGGAAGAGACACATGTGGAAAGGATGGGGTACACATCCCCACAGCCCTCACCATCCTCAAATACAGCCCCTCCCAGTAATCCCTGCTCTGTGTAGAATGCATCTCTGTTCCCAAGGAGCATGGCCACTTCCCGACAACGGCCGACAGGAGCTGCCGTGGTTTCCAGAGCACTTTAACACATCTTTTGTTGGTTGTCACAATAATCACGTGCACAGGTACTAGCTGTGGTTCTGAGGAGGCTCAGACTCGGAGGCTGGCGTCAGGCTGCGAACAGGCCTTTGACTCCAACTCCGGTGCCCCGCTCATCTACCCTGTACTGTCATCCTTGAGCAGCGTGGGACTCCAGGTCTTCTCTGGCCTAAGCTGGATTGCTGGACCTATCCCTGACATTACTTCTCTTTCCCCCCCTCCCCCTGCTCCGAAGGGCTTTCAGCAGAAAAGATATTTCAGTGGGATTTTTAAAAAAATATTTTATTTATTGGGGCGCCTGGGTGGCTCAGTCGGTTAAGCGTCTGCCTTCGGCTCAGGTCATGATCCTGGGGTCCCAGGATCGAGTCCCGCATCGGGCTCCCTGCTCAGGGGAAAGCCTGCTTCTCCCTCTTCCTCTGCCTCTCCCCCTGCTTGTGAACTCTTTCTCTCTTTCTCTGTCAAATAAATAAATAAAAATCTTTAAAAAAAAGTTTAAAAAATAATAATAAAAAATATTTTATTTATTTATTTATTTGACAGAGAGAGAGACACAGCAAGAGAGGGAACACAAGCAGGGAGACTAGGAGAGGGAGAAGCAGGCTCCCCGCCAAGCAGGGAGCCCGATGCGGGGCTCAATCCCAGGACCCTGGGATCACGACCTGAGCCAAAGGCAGACGCTTAACGACTGAGCCACCCAGGCGCCCCATTTCAGTGGGTTTTGATGTCGTTTTTTTTTTTTTGGAGTAGTGCTGTTGGGGTCTGGACACAATGGCCAAGAAAGAATTCTTGAGACATCTTCAGTGCAAGAAAGGTGGTTTTATTAAAGCCCAGGGACAGGACCCCTGGGCAGGAGGAGCTGCTGCCACCCCGGGGGCGGGGATTGTGAGGGGCAACTGATTATATACTTTGGTGTTGGGGAGAGTGCACTTCCAAGATAAGGGAAGTTCCAGAAGGATTTTCATATGCTAATGAAGACTCACAGGATACCGAGGCCTTGCTATCCTCAAACCAAGGTTTTTCTTCCCTCTAGCAAGGCATTAACTTTGACCAGTTAAGGAGCTTCCTGGAGGAACATTCCACTCTGCCTGCCTCAAGCATTCATCAACGGGCTGCAGGTTATAAGGACATTTAATTTTATCTACATTTCCTTCTGTCTTGGTTTCCCACATCAGGTCTCAGGAGGTACGACACAAATGGAAAGTTCCCTGAGTTTTTGCCAAACAAGGCTCTTGCAACCTAGTCATATTTGAGCCCTTCCCAGACCTTGTGCATATTAAAAGGACTGGCGTGTGCCGTTGACCAGCTGCAGCACAACAGAGCCCTTTGTGGTCATTTTTTTTTTTTACCATTGCTTCCAGAATTAGGCATCACCCTGTGAAGAGAATGGGCTTGCTTTGCTTCTATTTTATTGTAAACTATCTTTTGGTAACTGAAAATGCCCTGATGAAAACATAATTGGGGCATGCCCTAAAGAACTAGCTTCTTTTGCTGGGCTTTCAGAGGTCTTCCCTCCCTAATTAAAACAGCCATTCCACCTTACTAAACATAGATGTATGGGAAGTCGCATGTCTTTTCCAATTCCATCCCAGTTTAAAGGTTAAGGGAGATTTTGGTATTTGGATAAATATAAGGTATAGCATAGGCAAGGGTGAGGGGAGGAAGAAAATAGAAAGGAGAGGACCAAACGAATACTCTTTGTTTTTCGTGGGGTCATTTTATAATGGAAGATGGGCTAAAAACAGGCAAGAAATCTAACAGAAGGTTAGAGCTGGAAGACAATCTAGAAATCATTTACTCAGTCCCTTTCAGTCTCATTTTCTAGATAAGGACAGTGAGCGTCAGAGAGGTTAAGGGGCTTGCAAGAGGTCACACAGCAAGTGATGGAGCAGCTGGGGCTGATGTGATAGGCCAGCCCTGGGAAGCCTCGAGGTAGTATCTGTCCCCAGTAGATACCAGCTTCCCCAGGAGTCGGTCCTGGGAACTCAGCCTTCCCAAAGCCAAAGGCCAACTTCAGTTAGTTTCAGAGCCAAGAAATGAGGAAGTGGGCCTGAATAATCCTATTTCAAATAAGCTACTTTGTGGTTTTGTGCCAACAAGAATTTTCAAACTATCATGCTCCTGAAGTCACTGTGACTGAGAGTTTTGCCTTCAGGCTCCTTTCTGGAGGTTGAGCCAGACTCAACTATTGCAAATATTTACTATTTCCGTTCTCCCTCTCTCCACTTCTACATATAAACACACATTCTTGTCTAAGTTAACCAGATAATTTAGAAGAGATAGGTCTGTTTACTCTGCTTAACTTACAAATGCAGCTGTGAAACTGACCCCAGGGTAGACCTAAACTAAACTAAAAGTAACCATGGCGAACATTAGAAACTTTACTTCCTGTTCTGGTAATCCCCAATTGCGTGATGCCTCCTGCCCTAGAACTTTGCTTTCTATCACAGAACTGTGAAATCAATGCAAATCTATTGTGATTTCATAATAAAGGAGTTTGTTGGGGAAGTGCCAGAGAACCTTGTTGTGAGTGTCCTGAAATGTTAAAATGGCAGTTCTTCCAAGTTTTGGCTCAGTGCCAAGATGTAACTAGCAAATAGTCACTCTAAAGGACTTGCTCAGGAATTGGTTAAAAACCCATTTTGTACTTACGGAATTCAGCTAAGTAGTGCTTAAGGAATTTCATAGCTATAAACAGCTACATTTAAAAAGAAGAAAGAATAAATGTACATGAGTCCTACTGATACAAATAAGTTATTGAATACATTAATCAGTGATAAATCTCCTATATAGAAAAATTACAAATAACTTATATGGACACTCCACTCTAAAAGAGGGGACATGGGGGGCGCCTGGTTGGCTCAGTCGGTTAAGCGACTGCCTTCGGCTCAGGTCATGATCCTGGAGTCCCGGGATCGAGTCCCACATCAGGCTCCCTGCTCGGCGGGGAGTCTGCTTCTCCCTCTGACCCTCCTCCCTCTTGTGCTCTCTGTCTCTCATTCTCTCTCGCAAATAAATAAATAAAATCTTTAAAAAATAAATAAATAAATAAATAAATAAATAAATAAATAAATAAATAAAAGAGGGGGCATGGAAGGGTGCCTGTGTGGCTCAGTGGGTTAAGCCTCCGTCTCTTGGTTTCCACTCATGTCATGATCTCAGGGTTGTGAGATTGAGCCCTGTGTGGGGCTCTGTGCTCAGCGGGGAGTCTGCTCAGGATTCTCTCTCCCTCTCTCTCTTTCCCTCTCCGCCTCTCCCCCCACTTGTGCATGCTCACTTGCTCTATTTCTCTCTCAAATAAAATCTTTAAAAAAATAAAAGAAGGGAGCATGGAAATCAGTATGGAAACAGTATGCAGGTTCCTCAGAAAGTTAAAAATAGAACTACGCTACGATCCAGCAATTGCACTACAAGGTATTTACCCAAAGGATACAAAAATACTAATTTGAGGGGATACGTGTTTATAGCAGCATTATATACAATAGCCAAATTATGGAAAGAGCCCAAATATCCATCGATTGATGAACGGATAAAGAAGAAGTGGTATGTGTGTGCATATATATATATATATATATATATATATATATATAAACATTACTCAGCCATAAAAAAGAATGAAATCTTGCCATTTGCAACAACATGGGTAGAGCTAGAGAGTATTATGCTAAGTGAAATAAGTCAGTCAGAGAAAGACAAATACCATATGATTGCACTCATATGTGGAATTTAAGAAACAAAATAAATGAACCTAAGGGGGGGAAAGAGAGGCAAACATAGAAACAGACTCTTAACTATAGAGAACTGATGGTTATTGGAGGGGAGGGGAGTGGGGGATGGGTGAAATAGGTGATGGGGATTAAGGAGGACACTTGTCCTGATGAACACTGGGTGTTGTATGTAAGTGATGAATCATTAAACTCTACACCTGAAACTAATATGACACTGTATGTTAACTAACTGGAATTTAAATAAAAACTTGGAGAAAATAAAAAAATAAATAAAAGAAGGGGAGCATAATTCCCATTCCTGAAACGTGAGCTGCATATGTTGACTGCCTTCCAAAGAGTACAGTATGGAAAGGGATAAACAAGTGTAACTTCACAGTGGGGAAATCGGAAAAACACTGCCTCATCCAGGTGACCAATATCAACATCAATAGTTATAAATCATGTGGATGGTACATACTCTTAATATGATAGAAATGACACTGTACCTCTATGATTTTCCCCCTAAAAACCCATAGCCCAGTGTCGCCATGAGAAAAACATCAGACAAGTTCCAATAGAGCGACATCCTATAATATGCCTGAACAGGACTCCTCAAAACTGTCAAGTACATCAAAAACAAGGAAAGTCAGAGAAACTGTCAGTGCCAAGAGAGCCTAAGGAGACTTGACAGATATAACATAGCATCCCAGATGGTATCCTAGAACTTAAAAAGGACAGCAGGTCAAGAGAATGAGAAGACAAGCCACAGATGGAGAAATATTTGCAAAAGACATGTCTGATAAAAGACTATTATCCAAAATATACAAAGAACTCTTAAAACTCACCAATAAGAAAACAAACTACCCAATTAAAAAGTGGGCCAGGGCGCCTGGCTGGCTCAGTTAGAAGAGCGTGTGACTCTTGATCTCGGGGTTATGAATTCAAGCCCCATGTTGGGTATAGAGATTCCTTAAATAAATGAGGAAATAGACTTTTTAAATAAGTTAATTAAATAAAATAAAAAGTGGACCAAAGACCTTAACAGACACCTCACCAAAGAAGATATACAGATGGCAAATAGCATAAGCAAGATGTTCTACGTCACATGTCCCCAGGGAAATGCAAATTAAATCTGCAACAAGATACCACTATACACCTATTAGAATGGCTAAAGTTGAGAACACTGACGATATCAAATGCTAGTGAGGCTGTGGAGGAGGAGGAACTCTCATTCATTGCTGGTTGGAATGGAAAATGATATACCCACTTTGGAAGACAGTTTGTTTCTTACAAAACTAAGCATACTCTTACCATATGACCCAGCAATTGCACTCCTTGGTATTTACCCAAAGGAATTAAAAACTATGTCTATGCAAAAAACTTAACAAATGCTTACAGTAATTTTATTCATAATTGCCAAAACTTGGAAACAACCAAGATATTCTTTAGGTAAGATAAGTAAACTTCAGGTAAAATAAGTAAACTGTGGGACATTTAGGCAGTGGAGTATCATCATTCAGGATTAAAAAGAAATAAGCTATCAAGCCATGAAAAGACATGGAGGAAATGTAAGTGCATATTACTAAGTGAAAGAAACCAATCTGAAGGGCTATATACTATATGTTTCCAACTACATGGCATTCTGGAAAAGGCAAAGCTATGGAGACAGTAAAAATTTCAGTGGTTGCAGGGGTTAGGAGTGGGGCGGGAAGGATGAATAGGCAGAACACAGAGGATTTTTAGAGTAGTGCAATTATTCTGTATGATACTATAATGATGGATACATGTCATTATACATTTGTCTAAATCCACGTAATGTACAACAGAGGACTGAACCCTAATGTAAACAACAGACTTTAGGTGATTATGATGTGTCAGGGCAGGTTCATCAGTTGTAACAAATGTACCACTCTAATGGAGGATGCTGATAATTCAGGAGTCTATCCACGTGTGTGGGGAGAAGGTATATAGGAAATTTCTATAGTTTCCTCTTAATTTTGCTGTGAACCTAAAAATGCTCCAAAAAATGAAGACTTCTTTACAAAATTGTAAATAAAAATAAAATTTAAATTTAAAAAGGACATTAAGTTAAAATTAAGAAAATATAAATAAACTAAGGACATCAGTTATTAATAATGTATCATTATTGGGTCATTAATTGTAACAAATGTACTTTATTCATGTAAGGTGTTAATAATAGGGAAAACTGGGGTGGGGATATTTGAGAAACTTCTGTGCTATCTGTTCAGTTTTTCTGTAAATAAAAAAACAGTTCTACAAATAAACTTTATTTTATAACAAAGAAAGGTCTCAAAATCAATGACCTAGCTTTCCTCCATAAGACAATGGAAAAAGAAGGGCAGCTAAATGCAAAGTAAGCAGAAGGAAGACTATAATAAAGATTAGAGCAGAAATAAAAGAGAGAATGGGAAAACAATAGAGAAAACTTGGTTCTTTGAAAATATCAACACAGTTGCAAACCTTTCACTAGACGGCCATAGAAAAAAAGAGAGAAGACTCAAATTATTAAAATCAGGAATGAAGACGGAACGTTATTACCAACCTTACAGAATTAAAAAGGTTTATGAAAGAATATTATTAGCAACTGTATGCCAACAAATATCAATAGCCTAGATGGGAAAATTTCTAGAAAGTCACAAATTACCAAAACTGACTCAAGAAGAAACGAAATATGAATAGACTTGTAATGAGAGATTGAATTAGGGGGAAAACAACAACAACAACAACAAAACTACTCACAAAGAAAATCCCAGACCGAAATGGCTTCAGTGGTGAATTTTAGCAAACATTTAAGGAAAAATTAATACCAATCCTTCTCAAACTCTTCCAAAATATAGAAGAGGAGAAACTCCCAAATTCATGCTTTGAGGCCAGTATTATCCAGTATCAAAAGCAGATAAACACATCACAAGAAATGACAGACCAATATCTGTTATAAATATGGACACAAAAACCCTCAAGAAAATATTACCAAACCAATCCAGCAACATATAAGAGATTATACACCATGATCATGTGGTTTTTCCCAGAAATGCAAGGTTTAACATCCAAAAATCAGTTCACATACTACAACATATCAATAGAATAAGGATAAATACCACATGATCATCTCAATAGATGCAGAATAAAAATTTGAATAAATTTAAAAACCTTTCATGATAAATAAACTTAACAAAGTAGTACTAGAAGGGAACTTCCTTCATCTGAAATATGGTATATATGAAAAACCAATTGCTCTTACTAAAGCATGAAAAACTGAATGCTTTTCTCCTAAAATAAGGAACAAAACAAAGATGATATCCTGTTTTGTCACTTCTATTCAACATTGTACCAGAGGTTCTAGCCAGAGCAATTATGCTAGGAAAATAAATAAAAGGATCCGTGTTTGAAAGAAAGAGGTAAAACTATCTCTATATGCAGATAGCATGGTCTTGTAAATAAAAAACCTTAAAGAATCCACTAAAAAACTATTAGAATTAATAGATGAGTTTAGCAAATTTGCAGGATATAAGACCAATATATAAAAATCAATTACGTCTATATATTTGTCTTCAACAATCCAAAAATAAAATTAAGAATACAGTTCCATTTACAATAGCATCAAAAAGAATTAAAATACCTAGGAATAAATTTCACAAAAGGCTGCAAAATTTATACTCTTAAAACTATAAAATATTGGAGGGGGCGGAGCAAAATGGCGGAGGAGTAGGAGACCTGGATTTCGTCTGGTCTCAGGAATTCAGCTGGATAGGGATCAAACCATTCTGAACACCTACAAAACTCAACAGGAGATTGAAGAAAAGAATAGCAACAAGTCTCTGAACAGAAAACCGCCTACTTTCTGGAAGGTAGGACGTGCGGAGAAGTGAATCCGAGGCGATATTCGGGAGGATAGACGGCGGGGGAGGGGCCTCCGTCCGCCGCTTCTGGCAAGTGATAGAGCCGCGGAGCACAAAATCTGAACTTTTAGAAGTCGGCTCTGCTGAGGGACGTTGCTCCAGTGGCTAAGCGGGGGGTGGAACCCTTGTGGGACAGTGTGGTCTCAGGACCCTCAGGGTCACAGAAAGACCGGGGGTGCCTGAGTGCAGCAGAGCTCCCAGGTATCGGAGCGGGGAAGCCGGCTGCAGAGGCGGAGCCCAGGCGCGGGCTCTCAGCTCGGGGTGGCCATAAACCGTGATCCGCGGCACAGTCGGGCCACTGCTCCTCCAGCAGGGACCCCACAAGCGGCAGATCCGGGGAGACTCACCTTCCTCCCCCGGGAGGAGCCGCGTGGGAGGGCACCGCAGGGATCTGCTGGGTTTGGAGACTCCACCCAGGGTCGGGTGCCCGAGATAGAAACGCTCGGTCACAGGCTGGGTGAGTACAGAGTGCGGCCGGAGACCGGGGAGATGGGAGTGACTGACGGCTTTTCTCTGGGGGCTCACTGAGGAGCGGGGCCCCGAGTTCTCGGCTCCTCCGGAGCGGAGATTGGGAGGCCGCCATTTTCACTCTCCGCCTCCAAAGCTGTATGGAAAGCTCGCAGGGAACAAAAGCCCGGAGAGCAAACCCGAGCAGATTACTTAGCCGGGAGGGGGCAAGGGCGGGGCACTTCCGCCTCCGGCAGAGACATTTGGAAACCACGGCAACAGGCCCCTCCCCGGAAGATCAGCGAGAACAGCCAGCCAAGACCAAGTTTACCGATCAGTGAGAACGGCAGAACTCCACCGCTAGGGGACTACTGCAACATAGAATCCATGGCTTTTTTACCATGATTCTTTAGTCTTGAAAAGTTAATTTTTTTTAACTGTCTTTTTTTTTTTTTAATTTTTCTTTTTCCCTTTTTCAACCAAAATCTTATCAATCCCTTTTTTAAAAAACATTTTTATTTTTCATTCTTAGAGTCATATTCTATCCCTTCATAGTAGTTACCCTTATTTTTGGCATATATATATATGTTGTTCTCTCTTTAAAATTTTGAGATAGTTTCTTCTAACAGATCAAAATATACTCTAAATCTCTAGTGTATGGTTTTGTTCTACTCTTCTGCCTGATCACATTCTCTCCCTCTTTTTTCTTTTTTTATCCTCTTTTCTTTTTTCAAACAACTTCTTATCAATTCCTTTTATAAAATTTTTTATAATTTTCATCTTTACAGTCGTATTCCATCCCTTCATCATATCAACCCTTATTTTTATACATATATAAGTTTTTCTTTCTTTAAAATTTTGGGAGGCACTATCTTCTAACAGACCAAAATACACCCAAAATCTAGTGTGTGGCACTGATTTATGCACCAGCCTGATCATATTTGATCATATTCTGGTTTTTTTGTTTGTTTTTTTCTGTTTTTTGTTTTGTTTTGTTTTTATCTTTTTCTTTTTCTTTTTTTGCTTTTTCTTTTTTCTTTCTTTCCCATTCTTTTCCCCCTGACTTCAGGTCTTTTCTGATTTGTTTAGAGTATATTTTCTGGGGATGTTGTTACCCTGTTAGCATTTTGTTCTCTCATTCATCTATTCTCCTCTGGACAAAATGACAAGACAGTAAAAATCACCTCAACAAAAACAAGAGGTAGCACTGACTGCCAGGGACCTACTCAATATGGACATTAGTACGATGTCGGATCTAGAGTTCAGAATCATCACTTTAAAGATACTAGCTGGGCTTGAAAAAAGCATGGAAGTTATTAGAGAAACGCTTTCTGGAAAAATAAAAGAACTAAAATCAAACCAAGTCAAAATCAAAAAGGCTACTAATGAGGTGCAATCAAAAATGGGGGTGCTAACTGCTAGGATAAATGAGGCAGAAGAGGAAATCAGTGATATAGAAGACCAAATGATGAAAAATAAAGAAGCTGAGAAAAAGAGATAGCAACTACTGGATCACGAGGGCAGAATTCGAGAGCTAAGCAATACCATAAGGTGAAACAACATTAGAATAATTGGGATCCCAGAAGAAGAAGAAAGAGAGAGAGGGGCAGAAGGTATATTGGAGCAAATTATAGCAGAGAACTTCCCTAATTTGGGGAAGGAAACAGGCATCAAAATCCAGGAAGCACAGAGAACCCCTCTCAAAATCAATAAAAAATAGGACAACACCCCAACATCTAATAGTAAAACTTACGAGTCTCAGAGACAAAGAGAAAATCCTGAAAGCAGCTCAGGAGAAGAGATGTGTAACCTACAATGGTAGAAACATTAGATTGGCAACAGACCTATGCACAGAGACCTGGCAGAAGACAAAGGACTGGCATGATATATTCAGAGCACTAAACGAGAAAAATATGCAGCCAAGAATACTATATCCAGCTAGGCTGTCATTGAAAATAGAAGGAGAGATAAAAAGCTTCCAGGACAAACAAAAACTAAAGGAATTTGCAAACACGAAACCAGCCATACAAGATATATTGAAAGGGGTCCTCTAGGCAAACAGAGAGCCTAAAAGCAACATAGACCAGAAAGGAACACAGACAATACACAGTAACAGTCACCTTACAGGAAATACAATGGCACTAAATTCCTATCTTTCAATAGTTACCCTGAATGTAAATGGGCTAAATGCCCCAATCAAAAGACACAGGCTATCAGATTGGATTAAAAAACAAGACCTATCGATATGCTGTCTGCAAGAGACTCATTTTAGAACCAAAGACACCCCCAGATTGAAAGTGAGGTTGTGGAAAACCATTTATCATGCTAATGGACACCAAAAGAAAGCTGGGGTGGCAATCCTTATATCAGACAAATTAGATTTTAAACCAAAGACTGTAATAAGAGATGAGGAAGGACACTATATCCTACTTAAAGGGTCTATCCAACAAGAAGATCTAACAATTGTAAATATCTATGCCCCTAACATGGGAGCAGCCAATTATATAAGGCAATTAATAACAAAAGCAAAGAAACACATTGACAACAGTACAGTAATAGTGGGGGACTTTAACACCCCCCTCACTGAAATGGACAGATCATCTAAGCAAAAGATCAACAAGGAAATAAAGACTTTAAATGACACACTGGACCAAATGGACTTCACAGACATATTGAGAACATTCCATCCCAAAGCAACGGAGTACACATTCTTCTCTAGTGCCCATGGAACATTCTGCAGAATTGATCACATCCTAGGTCATAAATCAGGTCTCAACCAGTACCAAAAGATTGGGATCATTCCCTGCCTATTTTCAGACCACAATGCTTTGAAACTAGAACTCAATCACAAGAGGAAAGTTGGAAAGAACTCAAATACATGGAGGCTAAAGAGCATCCTACTAAAGAATGAATGGGTCAACCAGGAAAATAAAGAAGAATTTTAAAAAATTCATGGAAACCAATGAAAATGAAAACACAACTGTTCAAAATCTTTGGGATGCAGCAAAGGCAGTCCTAAGAGGCAAGTATATAGCAATACAAGCCTTTCTCAAGAAACAAGAAAGGTCTCAAGTACACAACCTAACCCTACACCTAAAGGAGCTGGAGAAAGAACAGCAAATAAAGCCTAAACCCAGCAGGAGAAGAGAAATAATAAAGATCAGAGCAGAAATCAATGAAATAGAAACCAAAAGAACAGTAGAACAGATCAACAAAACTAGGAGCTTGTTCTTTGAAAGAATTAACAAGATTGATAAACCCCTGGCCAGACTTATCAAAAAGAAAAAAGAAATGACCCAAATCAACAAAATCATGAATGAAAGAGGAGAGATCACAACCAACACCAAAGAAATACAAACAATTATAAGAACATATTATCAGCAACTCTATGCCAGCAAATTAGATAACCTGGAAGAAATGGATGCATTCCTAGAGATGTATCAACTACCAAAACTGACCAGGAAGAAATAGAAAACCTGAACAGACCTATAACCACTAAGGAAATTGAAGCAGTCATCAAAAATCTCCCAACAAACAAAAGCCCAGGGCCAGATGGCTTCCCAGGGGAATTCTCCCAAACATTTCAAGAAGAATTAATACCTATTCTTCTGAAACTGTTCCAAAAAATAGAAATGGAAGGAAAATTTCCAAACTCGTTTTATGAGGCCACCATTACCTTGATCCCAAAACCAGACAAAGACCCCATCAAAAAGGAGAATTACAGACCAATATCCTTGATGAACATGGATGAAAAAATTCTCACCAAAATACTAGCCAATAGGATCCAACAGTACATTAAAAGGATTATTCACCACGACCAAGTGGGATTTATCCCTGGGCTGCAAGGTTGGTTCAACATCTGCAAATCAATCAATGTGATACATACATTAACAAAAGAAAGAACAAGAATCATACAATCCTCTCAATAGATGCAGAAAAAGCATTTGACAAAGTACAGCATCCTTTCTTGATCAAAACTCTTCAGAGTTGGAGGCGCCTGGGTGGCTCAGTCGTTAAGCGTCTGCCTTCGGCTCAGGTCATGATCCCAGGGTCCTGGGATCGAGCCCCACATCAGGCTCCCTGCTCGGCGGGAAGCCTGCTTCTCCCTCTCCCACTCCCCCTGCTTGTGTTCCTTCTCTCGCTGTGTCTCTCTCTGTCAAATAAATAAATAAAATCTTTAAAAAAAAAAAAAACAAAACTCTTCAGAGTATAGGGATAGAGGGTACATACCTCAATATCATAAAAGCCATCTATGAAAAACCTACAGCGAATATTATTCTCAATGGGGAAAAACTGAGAGCTTTCCCCCTAAGGTCAGGAACGCGGCAGGGATGTCCACTATCACCACTGCTATTCAACATGGTATTGGAAGTCCTAGCCACAGCAATCAGACAACAAAAAGAAATAAAAGGCATCCAAACTGGCAAAGAAGTAAAACTCTCACTCTTTGCAGATGATATGATACTTTATGTGGAAAACCCAAAAGACTCCACCCCAAAACTGCTAGAACTCTTACAGGAATTCAGTAAAGTGGCAGGATATAAAATCAATGCACAGAAATCAGTGGCATTCCTATACACCAACAACAAGAGAGAAGAAAGAGAAATTAAGGAGTCGATCCCATTTACAATTGCACCCAAAACCATCAGATACCTAGGAATAAATCTAACTAAGGAGGCAAAGGATCTGTACTCAGAAAACTATAAAATACTCATGAAAGAAATTGAGGGACACAAAGAAATGGAAAAACGTTCCATGCTTATGGACTGGAAGAACAAATATTGTGAAGATGTCAATGCTACCTAGAGCAATCTACACATTCAATACAATCCCCATCAAAATACCATTCACTTTTTTCAAAGAAATGGAACAAATAATCCTAAAATTTGTATGGAACTGGAAAAGACCCCGAATTGCCAGAGGAATGTTGAAAAAGAAAAGCAAAGCTGGCGTCATCACAATTCCGGACTTCCAGCTCTATTACAAAGCTGTCATCATCAAGACAGTATGGTACTGGCACAAAAACAGACACATAGATCAATGGAACAGAATACAGAACCCAGAAATGGACCCTCAACCCTATGGTCAACTAATCTTTGACAAGGCAGGAAAGAATGTCCAATGGGAAAAAGACAGTCTCTTCAACAAATGGTGTTGGGAAAATTGGACAGCCACATGCAGAAGAATGAAACTGGACCATGTCCTTACACCACACACAAAAATAGACTCAAAATGGTTGAAAGACCTAAGTGTGAGACAGGAGTCCATCAAAATCCTAAAGGAGAACCCAGGCAGCAACCTCTTCGACCTCAGCCATAGCAAATTCTTACTAGAAACATCGCCAAAGGCAAGGGAAGCAGGGGCAAAAATGAACTATTGGGACTTCATCAAGATAAAAAGCTTTTGCACAGCAAAAGAAACAGTCAACAAAACCAAAAGACAACTGACAGAATGGGAGAAGATATTTGCAAATGACATATCAGATAAAGGGTTAGTATCCAAAATCTATAAAGAACTTATCAAACTCAACACCCAAAGAACAAAGAATCCAATCAAAAAATGGGCAGAAGTCATGAACACACATTTTTCCAAAGAAGACATCCAAATGGCCAACAGACACATGAAAAAGTGCTCAACATCGCTCGGCATCAGGGAAATCCAAATCAAAACCTCAATGAGATACCACCTCACACCAGTCAGAATGGCTAAAATTAACAAGTCAGGAAACGACAGATGTTGGCAGGAATGCAGAGAAAGGGGAACCCTCCTACACTGTTGGTGGGAATGCAAGCTGGTGCAGCCACTCTGGAGAAGAGTATGGAGGTTCCTCAAAAAGTTGAAAATAGAGCTACCATATGATCCAGCAATTGCACTACTGGGTATTTACCCCAAAGATACAAATGTAGGGATCCGAAGGGGTACGTGCACCCCGATGTTTATAGCAGCACTGTCCACAATAGCCAAACTGTGGAAAGAGCCAAGATGTCCATCGACAGATGAATGGATAAAGAAGAGGTGGTATATATATATACAATGGAATATTATGCAGCCATCAAAAGGAATGAGATCTTGCCATTTGCAATGACGTGGATAGAACTGGAGGGTGTTATGCTGAGCGAAATAAATCAATCAGAGAAAGACATGTATCATATGACCTCACTGATATGAGGAATTCTTAATCTCAGGAAACAAACTGAGGGTTGCTGGAGTGGGGGGTGGGGTAGGAGGGATGGGGTGACTGGGTGATAGACACTGGGGAGGGTATGTGCTCTGGTAAGCGCTGTGAATTGTGCAAGACTGTTGAATCTCAGATCTGTAACTCTGAAACAAATAATGTAATATATGTTAAGAAAGAAAAAAAAAAGAATATAGCAGGAGGGGAAGAATGAAGGGGGGAATCGGAGGGGGAGATGAACCATGAGAGACGATGGACTCTGAAAAACAAACTGAGGGTTCTAGAGGGGAGGGGGGTGGGAGGATGGGTTAGCCTGGTGATGGGTATTTAAGAGGGCACATTCTGCATGGAGCACTGGGTGTTATGCACAAACAATGAATCATGGAACACTACATCAAAAACTAATGATGTATGATGATTAACATAACAATAAAAAAATTTTTAAAAAACTATAAAATATTGTTGGAAGAAATTCAAAGAAGACCTAAATAAATGGAACTACTTCCCACGTTCAAGGTTCAGAAGATTTAATATTGTTCAGATGACAATATTCCCCAAATTGATCCCCAAATTGATGTACAAATTCCCCAAATTGATCTACAAATCCCTATCAAAATCCCAGCTGGCTTCTTTGCATAAACTGGCAAGCTGATCCTAAAATTGGTGTGGAAATTTGAGAGACCCAGAATAGCCAAGACAATCTTGAAAAAGAAGAATAAAGATGGAAGTTTCCTGATTTGGAAAATTTACTATGAAGCTATAGTAAGCAAGGCAGTCAAGTACTGGCCTAAAATAGACATATAAGTCAACAGAACAGAATTGAAAAATAAACCATAACATTCACAGTCAATTGATTTAAACAAGGGTACCAAGACAATTCAGTGAGTAAAGAACAATCTTTTCAATAAATGGTACTGGGACAGCTAGATATCCACATAGAAAATAAATAATTTGAACCCCTACCTCACACCATTTACAAAAATTGACTCCAAATTCAACAAAGACCTCAATCAGACCGCTAAAACTGTAAAATTCTTAGAAGAAAACATGGGTATAAATCTTAATGTCCTTTTATTAGGCCATGACTTCTTAGCTACAACACCTAAGGCACAAGTAACAAAAGGAAAAATAAATATGCTGGACATCATCAAAATTCAAAACTTCTTTGCACCAAAGGACACTATGAAGAAGTGAAAAAACAATCCACAGAATGGGAGAATCTTTTTTGCAAATTATATACCTGATAAGGGACTTTTATCCAGAATATAGAAAGAACACTTACAACATAATTGTAAATAACTAACTTAATATGGGCAAAGAATATGAATAGACATCTCTCTGCACAATGGAATATTATTTGGCAATAAGAAGGAATTAAGTACTGACTCATACTACAACATAGATGAACCTTAAAAACATTATGCTAATTATACACAGCCAATCACAAAAGACCCCACATTGCATGATTCCATTTATATGAAAAGTCCAGAATGGGCAAATCCATAGAGACAGAAGTAGATTAATGCTGATCTAGAGCTAGGGGTGCTACTGGGAGGTATGGGGAGTGACTGTTAATGGGGATGGAATATCTTATGGGACTGATAAAAATGCCCTAAATTTGATTATGGTGATGGTTACACAACTCTATAAATACCTAAAAATTAATGAATTGTACACTTTAAATGGGTGAAGTATATTGTATGCAAATTAAATTTCAATAATGCTGTTATTAAAAAAAAAAAGTTTTGCAAGCCTAAGTTGACAACAGTCTTCCAGTCTAAGAATTTGTAGAGGTAGAAACAGTTGTTGGAGACTGAAGAGAGGGTCAGAGGAATTTTCCCCATGGGGGTAAAGTAGGGTAAAGTTCAAGATTAGTGAGAGGGACATCAAGGTGACCACTTTAGAAACTTGATATGACTCCTTGGGGCGTGTGGTGACATATACCTGAAAAATCTAAAAGGCAGGAGGTGGTGGCAGCCAGAGAGAGCTATAGTTGGGGTCAACTGTACTCCACCAACAGTGGGTCTAAGGCACTGCTTTCTGGGAAAGGTATGGGCACCTGACAGTCACTCAAGTGTGCTTAGTGATCATGCCCAAGAGCTATAGGGAGGGCTGGAAGTGTCCTGTGGGATGTCCAAAGCCTGAGGGAGAAGTCATGAGTGTATAGAGACAGAGTATATACACCTGCAGCAAGACAAACACAGCGTCAGCCAGGGCTGGGATTAGAGTAAGGGGAGTGAGGAACTTCATGTGGGCTCAAAATTTCAGGGAACACCAAAGAAGTCAGTAATCAAGATGAATAATATTTTGATACATTTTTATAAATTAAAATTAAGGTTAAAACACCCATGATGAACAAAGAAATAAAATTTTAAATAAACAAGGGATTCGTAACAGTGCTACACCAAGCCATGTCAGAGCCTGAGGGGAAAGGAAAGATGTATGTCCTCTATATACATTTTTAATGTATCTTTTTCATGGTAATTTTTTTCCAGACCATTAACATAGTTGAAAAACATATTGAAAAATTGAAGTGTATTGAAACCACATTACTTTACATTTAAATATTTTATTTATATCCCAAACAGATTTACTACCATTTTAATTTCCTGGCGTATATGGACATAAACTTATCAATATTTTCAAAATCAATGTATTTGCTTATGACATTTTCAATTGAGAGAATTGCTGTGTTTGGCAATTTCTCTTGTCTAAGTGACTATTTGAAATAAATTAATTTCAACTTATCCTGTCTTTATTTAAAATTTTGACATATTATTCACTGGATTTTTGCATTAGTTAGTTCTTTAGAATTATACATTAAAATATTATTTATATTGATTACTAATTTGGGGGGCCCTTAAATTTTATGTCTTAATCCCAGCCCCAATGCCAGTCATGTCTGTCCCTGTCAGGTAAGACTATTCCTGACATCTTACCTCTCTTCCCTCTTCCTCCTTTGCTCTAGAATGATCAGAAATGGTGGTTAGCAAACTGAGGAAGGTGGGTGGGGAGAGTTGGTTTAAGTGCTAGATTGGGAAATCTTGAAGAATTCAATCAGGCCCCCTTTTCCTGGGGCAAAGCTGAGTTAAAAGAGGAAAGACCTGTAACTCTAAATGTAGTTGGCGTTGAGATGATTTCATGGAACCAAATATCCTAATTACTGAGATGAGACTGATTCTGTGACTTGAGGTGATCAGAAGATTTTTTTTCTTATCTGGAAGTGACCAAGACAATCTGGAACCTACCTTAGATCTCAGGAAAAGGAGCTCTACAGAGCAGATCTGAGCCAGGATCTGGGGGTAGGAGCACCAGGAAGGTTGTTTGGGCAGTTTAGGCCAAACTCAATCCTTCCTGTTCATTGCACTGGTTGTGGTTTTCCATAAAAGTCTCATATATGAAAGCGAGGACATGATCATAGTAACTCCTTAGCACTTTGATATTTCCATGCTTCTCCAGACCCTGAATTTAAGTAGATCAGATTCATTGTCTGAAAAATATGCCTCTCCTTCAGCACTATTTCCATTACTGCAAGAAAACATTTTCTTTTCTTTCCCCTTTGACATGAGTGATCTACAACTCTATTTCTGCCCGTATGGAAGTTTGAAATATTGATTTCTTCTTCCAACTTTTTAATCAAAGCTAAGAGTATGGCCTATCCTAAACCAACAATATCCTTTTAATAGAATGATTTTTTTTTTTCTTTTAGAGAGAGAGAGAGAGATTAGGAGGAGGGGCAGAGGGAGAGAAACTCAAGCAGGCTTCACGCCCAGCCTGGAGCCTGCTTGGGGGCTTGATCTCACGACCCTGAGATCAGAACCTGAGTCATAATCAAGAGCCGGACGCTAAACCTACTGTGCCACCCAGGTGCCCCAATAGAATGAATTTTAAAATCAAGAAATCCCTCCAATGACTTTCTTTTCCTTCTCTCAATTTCTGTGTTTCCTTTTCAATTTCATTCAACATTGTCTTGGTTTTAACACCTTCCCTTTTCAACTCTATTCCACTATAATTTCCTAGGGGAGTGTTGAGTCTTCTGTGTTACATAGTTCTATTCGCTTCTATCAGCAGAAACCCTTCCAATGCAATAACCCGGTTATTTCAAGGGAGATTGGAAAAGCAAAGGTACCACTTTTGTATAAAGTGGAGTTAGTGCAACCGGCTTGAAAGTTTCATGAGAAAAGAGGGTTCACTCTAAGATTTTAGGGAACATAAGAAGTAGAAACTAAAGTTCGTGAGGTTCACCCCCTTCCATGCCATGAGTGTTTCAGTAGGTTACAGCATGCTGACATTCATCATTATCAGGAAGCCGAATCTAAGGACTTATTCCCAAGCACATCCTACCCAATGAGGTGCAGATTCAGGTGCCAACAAGAAACCCCAGGTCAATGCATAACGCTGGGTCTAAGCAAACTTTGCGTGTCAAAAGCAGGAGTAGTCTTGATTTCTGACAGAAATATCCTCTTTTATGCCTTGAAACATACAACCCCCTTCATCTTATTTTTCCACTTTGGATAGAATTATGCTGCTGATTCTTAATGCTACTGTTAAGAAAAGAACAGGGTGAGAGTGATGATAAACAGCAACTGGCACGCGATGTCAGGTAGAAATGGGGACTGATGGGGACTGATGGGGACTGGAGAGTACAAGCCCCATCTAGTGGGAACAGCATCGTCACCCTGGGGGAACGCTGGGTGTAGAGAATAGTTTGCTACTTCCCTACTCTTAAATGTTGGTTCCTTTTTTTTAAAACACCATTAAGACCCAGTTCTGATGGGCTAAACTGCTCCATCTACAGGCTGGGTTTTACCAAAGGAACACAGATTTACGATGTCTATGGCACACGCTCGGAAATTGTGTCAAGCTCAGCTAAATATTTTTGTAAATAAACAAAGCAGCTAAAGGAACTTCTGTTTCCTTTTTTAATTTGACAGAGTACACATATATAGGAACACACAATCACTGAGCCTTGGTTAATCATTCATCCCCAGCTGCCCTGTACCCAGGAATATGCTCATGTGAGAAGCAGCCCAATTGTAAATGAACACCTGTAATTCAAGGTGAGTCTTGATTAGGAACTCATATCTGAAACCATTGCTTGTTTTCTCTGCTTACAGCATCTTTTTTTTTTTTTTTTAAGATTTTATTTTTTTTCGAGAGAGAGAGAACAAGCAGGGGGAGCAGCAGAGGCAAAGGGAGAAGCAGGCTCTACACTGAGCAGGGAGCCCAATGTGGGGCTCGATCCCAGACCCTGGGATCACGACCTGAGCCGAAGGCAGACGCTTAACCGACTGAGCCACCCAGGTGCCCTGCTTACAGCATCTTAATACATGGAACAGATTACTCCCGACCAAAAGCCATTTGGACCTCCTAATGTATCTGAGCTTCCATTTCTCTGAAGTGTAATTCCCAATCACTTTGGAGCTCCCAGGACTCTTCTAAGTACAGTTTGGGCACACAACATAACTTATTTTATTTTATTTTATTTTACTTTATTTTATTACTACCCAAACATACTCTCCAAATTTTATATTCTTATGAAGTATTAAGAGACACCAGAAATCTCATTATCTTAAAAAGGTTTTTATTGAAATTTCTTCCATGTAAGAACACTGCTTTCATAAAAAAAAAAAAAAAGAAAGAAAGAAAGAAGAAAAAAACAAAAAAGAACACTGCCATAATAAAGCTATTGTATGCACCCAGGGAACTAGTTCCCTGGGGAGAATTGGGCCCTGGCTCAGAGGTGTATAAGGCAATCAGCATTGGGGGTATATTTTTTCTGGGAGAGAGGAAGGAGAGGACTGCAGTCACCAGGCACTTCCCAAAGACTGACCGTCATCAATAGAGAAGATGTGTGACAGAAAGACCTGTGGGGTGTCGTTGGATTCTGTGACCACAGAACTGGACAAAGCTCTGAGATACCCAAACAGAATCCAAACAGATGTCATTTAAATATTGTAAGAGTTGTAGTCTGGGCAACAGGAACAAGGGACAATCTTCAGAACACAACCAGGCAGTAAGGGGATTAGTAGAATCCAATCAAGTTGCAAAGCACACTTACTGGTGGGAAGGGAATGGAGATTAAGTCAAAAGAAAGAATGAGGGGCGCCTGGGTGGCTCAGTCCTTAAGCGTCTGCCTTCGGCTCAGGTCATGATCCCAGTGTCCTGGGATCGAGCCCCACATCGGGCTCCCTGCTCCGCGGGAAGCCTGCTTCTCCCTCTCCCACTCCCCCTGCTTCTGTTCCCTCTCTCACTGTGTCTCTCTCTGTCAAATAAATAAAATCTTTAAAAGAAAAAAAAAAAAGAAAGAATGAATCAGGGTGCCTTGGTGGCTCCTTGGTTAAGCATCTGACTCTTGATGTTGGCTCAGGTCATGATCTCAGGGTCATGAGATTGAACCTCCCATCACCTCCTCCTTCAGCTAGTGCTAGGTGTGGAGCCTGCTTAAGATTCTCTCTCCCTCTCCCTCTGTCCCTCCCTGCCACCTGCAAGCAGGCACAGGCCCTGTCTCTCTCTCTCAAAAAAAAAAAAAAAAAAAAAAAAAAAATTATGTATCATTTCAAGCCAGAGGAACTGGGCTGGGAGACTGTGTTACCGAAGAAACAATTTTAAAAGGGTTCAAGATGTAGTGCACATCCTGGGAGGACTCCCCTATTTGCAAAATCTCTTAACTGCTTATCGCAGCCAAGTGCTTCATGGATCTCCTTCAGCAGCTTCAATTCTTGAGATGACAGCCTCGACTCAGGGATGGAGTAATGGATGTTTTTTCCTCAGGGGAAGATTTGGACTCAAAGAGATGATGAAGTACACTAACTCCAGAGAATTGATACTTTCTTATTAATTTTAAGAACAGAGTTTATGAACATTGGGACAGTTTGTATATTTTTGATGCTTAAGATGTCTAAAATGTTTAAGGGAATTTGGTATATTAGAGAATAAAACATTGCCTTGTGATTCCAATTTAAAAAGTAAGATTGAGTAGTTGACTTTAGATTATGATTTTTAGTTCATAGATGTTAGGAGAGTTTTACAACTTTACTGAAACAGTTAAGATTGTCACTAAAAATTCTACTAGATTTATTAGATTCATTAGGGTTAAGTACTTGGGAAAGTTATTTATTAGTTCAGACATTTAAAACCTTTAAGAATGAAAATGGAATATATGACCTTTATAAATAATGTTTAATGGATTTTAAAAGAATTTTATTAACTGGGTTCAATAAAGCTGTTTGATAAATAAAAATATAAGATATAAGTTGAATGTAAAAGTTTAGGGAAAAACTATGTTTTTGAATTTATAACATTAATAAATCAACTATTTATTTTAAATCCCCCAAATAGCCCCAAGTAACCCTCAAGGACAGCAGAGACATGCTCTGGCCCAGTGTAAGAGCTTCAGGAAGGCTTCACCCTAATATTCCTTCATTATTGGCTGTGTGACCTTGGGTAAGTTGCTCTGTCTCTCTGGTCATTAAGTTTGTTCCTCCTTTAAGAAATAAGGGAGATGACTGAGGGTTCTAGAGGGGAGGGGGGTGGGAGGATGGGTTGGCCTGGTGGTGGGTATTGAGGAGGGCACGTTCTGCATGGAGCACTGGGTGTTATGCACAAACAATGAATCATGGAACACTTCATCTAGAACTAATGATGTAATGTATGGGGATTAACATAAGAATTAAAAAAAAAAAAAAGAAATAAGGGAGATGGCCTAGTTGGTTTCCAAAGTCCCTTTCAGATCTAATATTCTAGAATTCTAAGACTATTTATTCCATTGGCAAGCCATTTTGACATGCTGTGGAGTTGTCCTATTGCTCAGGAAGGCTGCCACACCAACAAATCCTGTTTGGCTGTTCTCCAAGGACTCTCTTCATCTATGCCTTCTGATGGCTTTCCACCTGTTTATTTTTAAACCTTAGGAAAATGTTTCCTTCCTCAAACCCAGTAAGCACAATAGGACAAACCATAAGTAGGGAAAGCCCCATGATCTACAAAACATTGTGACTCCTCTTAATCACATCTTGACCTAGAATTTTTGGATCTTAGAGTTGACTTTTATGCCACCTTGTCCACACAATGTCAAAAGACCTGGCCGAGAGAGTCAATTCTGTTCTCAGATCAGTCAGATCAAAGATGTTGAACAAATCCAACAGTTTAACAAGATTCTATCTTACAGGTGAAGCAACCCATTGCTTGTGTTTAGGGCCAGTTATTAGCTGAGCCAGCTCTTCCCGATGGATGGGATTGACCACAAGCAAAATTAGGATATTGGAGAGGTTGCTTCCATATGATGGTGGCATTTCTCACTTCCTTTGAGGGGTTTCTCTCAAATCCCTCCTTGGCATTCTCTTTCCTCCCCACCTTCACCTATGTTCCAATCTCACTGTATCTGCTCTGGGTCATTTGTCAGCACTACCATGTGTTAACTCTGTGAACAACTGACTAGATTGTGTATCACCTAACTCCATGGTCTGTAATGTCAATGCCTCTTGAGATATACAGTGACCCCTATGTGTAACCTTGGACAAACTACTGACTTCTCTGAGCTCCAGTTTCTTCTTTTCTCGAAAGGGGCAATAATCCCTACTTCATATGATAGCTTTGAAGATATAATAGAATAATATTTATAAAGTACTTAGCATGGCCCAGCACAATGTAAACACTCAGTAAATGGCATCTCTTTTTAATAATTATTATTAACTTTTGGGGCCGCTGGGTGGCTCAGTCAGTTAAGCGTCTGGCTCTTGATTTCTGCTCAGGTCATGATCTCAGGGTTCTGGGATCAAGCCCTGCATCCGGCTTCCCACTCAGCAGGGAGTCTGCTTGTCTCTCTCCCTCTGCCCATCTCCCTGCTCGGGCTCACTCTCTCTCTGTCTCTCAAATAAATAAATAAATCTTTAAAAAATAATATTATTAATAACTCTTGAATTGGAAAGACCTTGAACACATATGTGGAATTTCCAAAAGAAAAAGAGCTGCTACCTTCCACCAAGTCCCCTCCTAAAACAGTGTTGTGTGAGCTGGAGCCGAGTACTGAGAACCTAGTTAGACACGGAGGTTGATAGATGGGGACCCATAGTGCCTCTCTGGAGAGTGGAGTGGGGTCATTTTTGATGCAGGCTGGCTGGGTCCACAGGACAAGCCGAGAGGATCCTTGGCTTCACACAGGATAGAAATCAAATGTGAGTGGGCAGAAAGCAAGAGCAGAGTTTACTGAAGACATAGAGAGAGTGCAGATGCAGACAGAACGTCTGGGAGACTCAGAAAGGAGAGTAAGTCTCGTCTTTGCTTGGGGTCTGGAGTTTTTATTGAGGACGGTAGTCTGGCGTATAAGAGTTCTCTCTGGCATCCAGGAACTGGCCAAAACAAGGGTGAGTGCTCAGATGTCCACCATAAGTCACTCATGCTGGAGCCAGGGGTCTTGGCTTCAGGAGTCAGTGGTGTCTGGAGTCTGTGATCTTGAAAAAATGAATATAACCACCCCATCCAGTCACTCCTTAGATGTTATCGATTGTACTAGGAGACTCCAAAGAGATCATTAATTCCTTGACCTTTACAAAGAGGACATACATTATTTGTACTCTCAACCATGATGCAGGGTGCAGTGCAGGTCCTAATGAGAAGAGAAGCAGGAAAGGGAGCAAAAAAAAGCAGTTTTTCGTGGGATCCCTTTAGTTTCCTTGTCTCAATTTGATCTTGATTAGGTACAGTTTTCTTAACCATAAAATATAAATAATTATAATATTGGCTTTGTAGAGTTGGCCTGAAGATTAAATAAGGTAATTATATAAAATGTCTCCCACAGAGCCTAATCACATGGAAAGAGCTTGATAAATGTTGGTGGTGCTTAGAACGTAAGCTCCTTGAGTTCCCTCTTGTTTGATATCCAGCTCAGTGCTTCGTTCAGTGTAGGAACTCAATAAACACTTGTTGAATTAGTGAATATTATTAGTATTGGCATGGCTTCCTTTGGAAAATTAAACAAGAAAAATCAATTCCAGGGCACCTGGGTGGCTCAGATGGTTAAGTGTCTGCCTTCAGCTCAGGTGATGATCTCTAGGTCCTGGGATTGAGCCTCACATCGGGCTCCCAGCTCAGTGGGGAGTCTGCTTCTCCCTCTCCCTCTGCCTCTCCCCCTGCTTGTGCTCTCTCTCTCTCTCAAATGAATACATAAAATCTTAAAAAAGAAAAAGAAGAAAAATCAATTCCTAATGGATAAGCTTATGTATCCACACGGACAGAATGCTCCTGAATCCTTAGGTAAAAGCAGGAGATTGGTAAAACCCAACTGGGGAACCAGAAGATGTATAGAAAGGTGGAGACTTAATTGGCAAACACCGCAATGTAAGTGAAGAGAGTTTTGCTAGCCTGGGGAAGCGGGGTGGGGGGGTGGGGTGGTCTTACTGAGACCTGTAAAGTTGAGGCCAAATGACTGTGTATCTGGACTAGAGGAGACTTCCACCCTTCCTGGCAGATGCGTGCCTGCAGGATGGAAACAGACGCATCAACTTGTACAGTTTGATGACCGTAACCATTGAGGTCAATCAACTAACTCCTTTATCCTAAAACTGGCTCTCAAAGCAGCATTCTGGTTATAATTTAATTAGTGGTTACAAATGAGAAGTGTGTGGGCATGTTTGGCTTGCACAGTGATTTTTAAAATTAGTTGCTAATATTTATACATCAGGAAATTTCTCACATAAATCCAAATCTTCAACTTCTGAAAAATCAGAAACTCTGGACACACCAAATTCTGAACAGCAACAATTGGGTAGAGATCACATTGGCTGCATATTTTATAAGGGGAACAGGGTTCCCTGTTGGGCACAATCTCCATGATTCCCCTTCACCTTACCTTTGGTCAGTTCATTTCTTTACCTGCTTGGCCTACCAGCACTGGGGTTTGCCATCCCTTTGGGGAGCCAACATGCTGACGAGCTGACACAGTATGCCGCTGTGACGTTTGTGCTGTAAATTAATGAATTGTCACTTGGGCTTTTGCTTTTGCCTCTTGTGGGTTTGGTTAGTGTGAGTCAGTTCCTTGGGCACTGACTCTCAACACATAAACCAAAATCAAATGTATAGACTTGCTCAGGGTGAGGCTCAGTTTCCCCCAAGAGGTTCTGCCTCAGCTGATATCAACTATGCTCTGAACATCACTCTTCAGCTTATCAATTATCTTGGTGAATTCCTCAAAGCCCAGAGAACAACCTGCCACATGACGTCTGAAAGGCAGGGGCATCCTTCACCAGCTGAGTTGCAAATGAGGCACTGACCCAGTTAATCTGTGAACCTATTGCAGATGCTGGAGAAAGCTTTGTTTATGACTGCCCTTGAAGGACTTGGCCTTGAATGTCGCCTAATTGTCTTGTGCATAACAAAAGCCAATGGAAAATTGCTCTTGACAGACTCATTCCTTCTTGGTTTCCTTGCCATCTCTTTGTGGCTTCCTTCATTAGCTCCTTTCCTCTCAGAGAAAGCCCGTGACCTTGGAGGCTTTTGTGCTTCCTTTCTGAATCTGTGTCACCCCTGCAATGGAATGAAGGTGTCTTCCTGCTAGCCTGGAATCTATAGGCAAGCAGAGACCACAGATGCCCTCTCAGCTTGCAGCCTATCCTTCTCAGTTTCATCTCAGCAGGAAAGGGGTCTTTGCAATCCACACTCTCTTTTTTTCCTTTCTCACATCAGAGCAAAAGCAAATAATAATTTAAATAGCATCTTTTTATAATAAGAAAAACCTTCAGCTTCCAACACAACCAGAAAGGAAGCCATTTGTCGCTTGGAATAAGCTGTCAGCATGCACTTCACATTACTTCCCCCCTGGGGTGATGGATATGCACTGAGCCATCTGTACTTCTCAATCAGTTTTCATGACCAGTGCTAGGCATTTGCAAGTCACATTAGAAAGGTGAGTTGTGGTCAGATATTGAGTATGGACTAAACCCCTGGCTTCATTACTCTTGCTCCAATTACCACGGTGATCAGCCTAGTGGTAGGCTGAGGTATTTTGCATGCTTTGACATGCAAAATACCTCAGTCACTTCTCTTGTTCTTTACAGTAAGGAAATATGTACTGAAAAATACATAGTCCCCTTTGCGAGTGTATAGAAAAAACTTTGTATTGAATTCTATACACAGGAGGCAGGATGTCTGCAGTGTCTACCGCTATGTTAATGGATTCTTCTGGAAATGTCAAGGTTGATGATCCACCTAATGTATAGTCCATAAATCCACTTACCACCCTTCTTTCCCCCAGAGAAACCTAAGAATAAAAGAAGCTTGAGGAAAGCCACTCTTGACAGCCTCCAGGAGCCATTACACTTTTGTTCCTAGATCACGTAAATCTCTATGGCTCACTTACTGAGGTTCCAATGTTTGTGGAGTCTATTCCTCAGAAATGCTTGGACCATAGCCACTGCCTTATTTGCTCAAAAAGAATAGGAGTAAGTCAAGGGGCCTGAAGTTAAAAGGAGGCTGGAACTTCTCTCTGAGCCCTCTGATCTTGAGATCCACAAAGAAGTTATATGTTCACCATCCTGAAGAGGGAGAGTTTAAATGTCTTTGACTTCTGAAAATTAGATGTTCTCTCACATCTTTTCATAAATTCAATAGTTGCTGGACTGCAGGAAGCTCACAGAGAGATCATATGTGTTTCCCCTCTCTGCAAAATGACCACGCAAATGTTTGATGGTTTAAAATTTCTAAAAACTTTACCTTTCCAGCTGAAAGTGAGTACGATCACAGAATCCAGAACAATGAAAAGTCTGGGCAGAGCAACTCCCATCTGATCACCACTTCCCAGGATGGAAGGAGGAGACATTCCTTAAAGCTGGAAAGAGCTGGTTTGGTAGCTCATTCAAGATTTAAACTCTAAAAATAGAGTAGGTGCTGAAAACAGTGGAAACAAATGAATGATCGAAATAATAGCCAAGCAAACTAACAATCAAACAGATAAACTTGCGGAATTCCTGATCCCAGGAGGGAGAGGTGGGTTGAAAGCTGTAAATCCCAATAGGGTTTTCATCTTTGTCCCACCCCACTCAGACTCCTGCGTAGACCAACAACCTTGGGCAACTTACCATCCGCACTTCTGTTGCTAGCTGTGAGTCTGCCCTCTCCCACCTCTCCCCCACAAGAAAACTCCCTTCTGAGCTGCCTGCCCCGGCCTCTGTGGGCTGAAGTGTTGCCAGGGCTGGCCGGCATCAAGCCCTCCATGCCCCTGACACCATCCCAGCCATAATGGCCTCCTCCCCACATTTGTGAGGCCCTCAGTGCACCAGATGCATAGCAAGGCACACGTTCTCTCTCCCCCTACACTCCTAAACGTAAAGGGGTCTGTCTCCCAGCCTCAGCCCCACAGAGGTGGGATGGGGCAAGAGCACAGAGCCACATGCCAGCACCGTGGCTCTCATCTTCCTCCCCGACTCGCCTCAGTCAGCAGACCCTTGATCAAGTTGAGGGCAGGAGAGCTGGTGATGACATCTGGCTTCCTTTTCCAGGCCTATCATGTATGGCACACACTGTGGTTTTGGTACTCAAAAGGTGGGGTTTTGCCCAATTAGCGATGTAAACATCCTAATTGTAAAGTCAAAACCTAAGCAATGGGTGGGGTTTTACTTTGCCCTTAGCACTTCACGCTGACAACACCCCCCTCCTCGCCGAGAACACGGTCTGACTGACGCTCATGAAAGGGTAGGGCCTCAGGGGAGTTGTGGAAATGAAGAGCATCACCGCCCGCCCCCCAGCCTGGCTTGTCCCAGGAGCTTCTGGAGATGCAGGAATACAACTACACTACCCATATAAAGGGCCTCTCTCCGCACTACTTCATTACAACCAGGATGTTTGTCCCTGCCATCAGCATTCACTCTGTCTCGTTCCTATACCCCTCTGCAAGACGCACCCAATCGAGCGCACCTTCAGTGGGCTCCTGGGCTCTGGGCTGCTGCGTCCAAAGCTGGCCCCACACACGTGGTCTTTCCTGCCTCAGCTGCTGTTCCCAAGACACATGCTAGACCCCTCACATGTCCTGCTTCCCCACCTCTGCACCTGAGCCACAGGCCTGCGGTGGTCCCCAGACAGATGACGGGTTGTTGGTACAGCCAGCTTGCCTTTGTCCAGCCGGGCAAACACCTTTGATTTTCCCTCTTCCATCTTCCCTGCTCACCATAGAACCTCCTCCCCAGCAGCTCACTTTGGATGACTTTCACACTCCAACTTCCTTTCGCCAGGAGCGTCTGACTTTGCTTTTTCTTCCCAGGATAAGGATAAGTCAGGAGCTTTATTTAGGACATGAACAGAAATAAATTCAAAGGTGTTGCATTTGGCTACTATGTGGCCCCCAGTTTTCCCTGATGTAGACAGAGAGAGAGCTCAAGCCTTCAGCCAGGGTTGGTCCTTGTATCTCCAACATTTGTGTTTCAGACTTAGCTGAAAGAGGTGATCATGGAAAGGGAGAGATATAGTGTCTGTTGCTGGTTTGTAAAGAATCCTTTATGGCCTGATTACATTGTGATTATTTGGATTTACATTCTTTTTCCCTAAAATAAGATTAGAACACACAAGGTGAATGCAAATAAATGTTGGTAATGACATATCCAAATGTCCAACTTAGTAGGCTCAAGACATCACATAATATTACTTGTAATGAGAGCTATTATTTTCAGTGTCAAATAAATACATGAGTTGAAGGAACTCCTTTTATTCCTGTATCTTTAATGTTACGACACTTTTTTCATCTGCATGAAATTTCAAGGATGCTGGCCTATTCAGACAGCAATTTTCCTACTCAGGAGGACTTAAAATAGGGGTTACTTAGCAAGATAATCACTGCCTCCCAAAATTTCCTTTTAGAGGTTTTAATTAGAGTTCTCCAGTGCCTCAGGTTATGAATTGTTGAGGTTTTGTTCAGTTTGGCTCTTGCATCTCAATGATTGACATTGAACTACTCCCTCCTGTCACCCAGGAGAATCGTTCCTGATGGGCAAAAGTGAAGTCAACTCCAAGGGCAGGTCTGGGCTTTCCCAGATTCATTACTGCTGTGATGAATAACCCACTGGTTCTGGGGGGTATAATGCATGTATCTGTGTTTAGGTGCAGGTAAGAACAAACCCATATAAATGGTAAGGCTGTGTGCGTCTGTAAGGTGTGTGTGTGTGTGTGTATGTGTGTGTGTCCAGCAAGTGCAAATTGGCAATAGGTAAGAAGCTTACTGGTGGCAACTAAACTGTGCAGGAAAGTTTGAGTGGTGTGGTCCTGGTGTGAGCAGAGCAGATGCGACCCAAGGCAGACATCTGGGGACAGGGTTGGGCCCAGTGCCAGATTCTTCCCTGTGACTGCCAGGGATAGCAACAGTTAATTATGAGGCAGAAGGCATTTGGAATTAAACCAGAGATGGATCTGGCCTCGGATTAGGAATGCAAGGGAATGACAATTTAGGAGTCCAGATTTGTAAAGAAGCAGCTGAGAGAGAAATCAGTTCCAGGTGTGAAGAGTTTAGGGCAGTTTCCAAACTGAATTCAAGGAGGAAGGAAAGTCAGAAAGAACTTTGTTTTTATCTAGAAGTGGGGTCATCAAGAAGAAAGTGAGGCTGGTGAAGCCTCAGAAGTGAAATGAAGGACCTCAGATGAGAAGTCAAACTTTTCTGTGAAGTTATCATTGCGTGCAAAACTGCATAGTGCCTGCCTGTGGGCGATGTTCAACCCTCATAGTGCAGAAGAAAGGATTTAGCCTCTGGTAGGAGGGGTTGGATGGGCTGGAATGTGTTCATATGGAGGACAGAGGGCATCATGGCATTGTGGCCTAGAAGACAGAGAGCAATAAACTGACACAGGGCCTCATTCCAGTTCTGCCAGACCTCAGTTTGCTCATCTGGAGGAGAATCAGGCAGGCAACATGTCTAATTGAGTGGATACTCCAGGAGATGCCCACATGCATTTTACCGTCTAGGGGGCAACTAGGTAATCTCTAAATTCCCTTCCAGCTCTAAAATTTAACATGCTGTGGAGAAAAAAAAGCTCAGGCTTGGGATTCATTGCTGCAAAAAAACAAACTCAGTTTGCTTCCCAGTGCTGACGATGACTAATTGTGAACTTGGGAGAGTTGTTAACCTCCCTAAAGCTGAGGGAGGTATCTAAAATAGGTATGATGATAAGCCTCCTGTCAGTCCTTGGAAGAAATACCTAAGGCAATCGGTCCCCTTCCATAGTCACAGTGTGGCTACTGGGAGGCTGCCATGTTCCCAGCCCCACTCTCCCCAGCAGCCAGGTCTGGCCCTGTGACTCGGTCTTACCGATTGAATGAAGAATAGGCCAAGCTTCACCAGAACATTTCTCTTTGGTTTTTGGCTTTCTTCCATTTTCATTGGGGAACTGGGGTGGAGATAGCCTGGCTCCATGACACATTTATTTCTCCATATGAACTTCATCATCCCGCTTGCCCAATTCTCAAAAATATCCAGTTAATATTCCTTTTTTAATCAGGATCATGGCATAAACTATCTTAGGTAAAATTGACATCCCCAATATTTGAATTTTCTTATCAGAAACATTGTAGCTTTCCATTTATTTCAAGTCTTATATACATCCCTGCAAGGGAATTTTTAAGTTTCTTAAGTTTATTTGTATACATTTTGTCCTTGTCTGCTTGGACAGTTACAACAAAATCCCATCAACTGGGTGGCTTAAATGATGGACATTTAGAAATTTCTCACAATTGGAGAGGCTGGTAGTGGCTTAAACACTTAAGTAGTTTTTGGGGGTTTTTTGTTTTTTTCTCATACAAGAAGTCTGGATGCATGGTTGCCAATGTGAGTTGAGAGGCTTCAGGATATTAAAACTAAGGTCACCTCTATAGTTGGTCTTTGCCTTTGGGCTCAATGTGGTGCTTCAGCTCTAGCCATCACCTCCACAGTCTAGGCAGGAAGAAGGAAGGGAAATGGCAGAAAGCACCTCTCTCTAGGGAGCAAATGGTTTCCCAGATACTGATCAAGATGCTGGTTTATGCCTCATAGACCCGAAGTGGGTCTCATGGCTTCACTTTATACAAGGGAAGTAAAGAAAACAGCTTTCTATCAAAATTGCATTTCTCTCCCCCAAAAATGGGGATTCTGCTAGAAAGGGAGATAGAGGGAATGGGTATTGATTGAATAAGCCACAAGAAGATTCTGCTACAATGTAAAATCAAATGGATCATCCATCTCCATGATTAATTTGAAATTCTGAAAACCTCCACGTGTCTGGAGAAGTATGGCAAAGAATGGATCTCATCATCCTTTATCCCCTTCTCCTTGGAATCAGAACCTGGATTCAGGACCACCATGTAATTCACAGTCTCCTTTGTGCCTGGAGTGGCCACGTGACTAAGTTCTGGCCTCTGAGATGCAAGCTGGAAAGTTGTGTTGGATTTCCTGAAGGGCTCCTTTAAACAGAGAGGGTACTTTTTGTCCTTCCCGCCATCCTCTGTCTTGCTGCCTGGATATATATGGATGTATGGATATAATAGAGTCATACAATGTGTGAGTTGCACCTCCAGCTGTATGAGCAATGACAATGACCAGCATTTGCTGAGGGCTTCCTACATACCCAGCCCTGTGTCTAGAATTAACACGTTGTCTCATTTAATACTGATAACGTCCTATGAGGGAGGTGCTAACATAAGCACCCACTTTTTAAGGATGAGGATGCAGAGGCGTAGAGAGTCTAAGTAACTTGCCACGGACCAAGCGGTAGAACCAGGACTTGAACTCAGGTCATCTGACTCCAAATTTCACTTTCTTTAACACCATAGCACACCACTCACTGCCCCAGCGTTTCTGAGACCAGCAGAGGTGAGGTGGGAAAGCGGCACAGGTATGTAGTCCATGGTCTGAGAGGCAGTCTGTGTGTCCTTCCATGTCTGTGCATTCACATGACCAGCGGCTTCTCCTGAACACCAACATCCTTACTGGCTGCATTGCCCTGGACTAGATACTTAACCTCTCTGTGCCTCTGTTTCCTCAACTGTAAAGCAGAGGTAATCTACCTGATGGAGTCCTCGTGAGGATTTATGAGTTAATATGCGCAAAGTCCTCACCTGGAGAGTGCTCAGCCTGGGTTGGCCATTACTGTGGCTGCCACTGTTGCCACTTCTTTGGAGAAGTGTCTGATCATGTATTCTGCCCATTTTTTTACTTGATTATTTGTTTTTTGGGTGTTGATTTTGAGTTCTTTATAGATCTTGGATACCAGCCCTTTATCTGTAGTGTCATTTGCAAAAATCTTCTCCCATTCTGTGGATTGCCTCTTAGTTTTGTTGACTGTTTCCTTTGCTGTGCAGAAGCTTTTTATCTTGAAGAAGTAATATTTATTTATTTCAGAGAGAGTGTGCATGCATGTGAGCAGGAGGGGCAGAGGGAGAGAATCTCAAACAGACTCCCCACTGAGCATGAAGCCTGATGCAGGGCTAGATCCCATGACCCTGAGATCATGACCAGAGCTGAGACCAAGAGTTGGACACTCAACTGACTGAGCCACCCAGAGTGCCCCAGAAACGGTATTGGTTTTTAAATGATCTTTAATCCAGCAATATTTCTGTGGTGATTTAAAAATATGTCCACGTATTATTTGATTCTCCTTCCTTCAAGAAGTGGATCCTATTCCTGTCCTCTGAGTGTAGGTTTGGTGACTGGTATTAACAAATGGAAAGTGGTGAAACTGATGATGTGTGACTTCTGAGGTGAGGTCATAAAATGCTTTACAGTAAGTCATTTGCTCTAGGAGGAGCCACATTGTGAGAACACTCAAGCAGCCTTATGGAGAGGTCCATGTCATGAGGAACGGAAACCTTCTGCCCATGTAGGCTCCAGCCAACATCTTGACTGCAACTTCATGAGAGAGCCTTATCCACACCACCCATCTAAGTCACCAAAGACCGTGTGTTACATGAATTCACTCATATGAAATGTACAAAATGGGCAAGTCTATAGAGACAGAAAATAGATTAGTGATTGCTTGGATTTGAGTACAAGGGGGAGAATGGAATAATAGCTAAAGAGTACGGAGTTTCTTTTTGAGGTGATAAAAATGTTCTAAAGTTGACTATGGTGATGGCTGCACGTATCTGTGAGTTAATACTAAAATTATTGAATTGTATACTTTAGATGGGTTAATGTAGGGTGTTTGGGGCTGAATGTGTCTCCCCAAAATTCAGATGTCGAAGCCCTAATCCCCATCGTAATAGTATTTAAGGGTGGGGCTTTGGGGAGATAATTAGGTTTAGATTAGGTCATGAGGGTGGGCCCCTCAGGATGGGATTAATGCCCTTATAAGGAAGAATGGGAGATTATTTGTCCAGGTGCATGAATCAAGGAAAGATTCTGTGAACACACAGCAAGAAGGTGCTATCCACAAACCAGGAGGAGGCCCTCACCAAGAACAGGATCTGCTAGCACTTTGATTCTGGACTTCCCACTCAAGAACTGTGAGAAGTAAGTATCTGTCGTTTAAACCAAGCAGACTGAGACATGGCATGCATGTGAATTATATCTCATTAGAACTATTGAAAGAAGAAAGAGAAAGAGAAGAAAAAAGAGAGAAGAAAAGAAAAGAAAGAAGGCAACCACAGAGATCATTGCATCGATTCATTTCCTCCTTGGAAATCAACTCTGCATACCATGGGATAAGGTAGTTTTTTCTAGGATGCTCAAAAAAACTCTAGAATCTTTTTATCCCTAATTCTAGACCAATGAGGCCAACTCTCTTTGTATTTACATAACTAAGAGGGATTAAACGAGAGACCATTTATAGGACACAGACCATTTCTCTCATTTAAATAAAAACACATGAAGCTACACTTGTCCATAAATTGTGGGGGAAAATATCCAAAGAAAACTACAATACGTTTTATATGAAACAAAAAATCTTTTTAATATTACTACAAGGGAGAAATAAAGTCTTATACATTATTCCCTTGCTTTTCCTGCTCTATGTATAACACTGTTGATAAGAACCACCTGCACAGGTCTTTCCCAAAATATATACAATCCAATTTGGGAGTGCGGTCAACATCTGGATATATTTGATGTTGGCTAAAACTTCCTAAGTGATTCCAAAGCTGATATTTCAGTTCCCTAGTAATTAGTAAGACATGCCATTAAAAATTGTTTTGCTTTACAAAATAAACCAAAATTCCTTCTGTGTTAAACTCCCTAGAGGACTCTTTTTATTCCTAAGCCAGCTCAGTCTGGGAAGGCTGATTGCTCAGCGCATGGTGCCAAACTATATTGTTGTGCTGTATTTAAGATGTTTAAAGTAAATTAATTCAGAGTCACTGCTAATTGTGAGCTCATCAATAAACGAAGCACAACAAATCCAATCTTTCTCCCATAAGTGCTTTCAACAGCTGTCTTTTCACCCTCCCCGCTCCCCCTCCCCATGCTTATTATCTCTTTAAGAATGGGACCTCCTCAGAGCTGGGATATCCACTTTCCCTTGTGCTCCTTACTGTGTATCCTCTACCCCCCCACCTACACCTTTCCCAGCACCCATCCAAGTATGGAGGTGACAGACACCGGCATCACCCAGCAGTGTAGACCATAGCTGTACCTCTCATGACGTCCATGCACTAAACCAGGCTCTTGACTCTTTAAAAGAGCTTCTCACTCAGAATCTTTTCACTTTTGTTGAACACATAGTTATGTCAGTCCTCCTTACCTGGTTTCCTAAACACCACCAGACTGGAAGTGGCTAACTGGTTATTGGAGCTAAGCCCCTGTCAGAGGCGATGAGTGTCAGATAACAGGAAAGTGGAAGATAGAAAGCCCTCAACTTGAAAATCATTTCAGTCCCTTGATGTAGGCACAAAAAAACTTAGATCTCGACAGCCTTTTGAGGGTTATGGTCCTGAGACTTTGGAAGATTACGCTAAGCTCAAGATATTCTATTTCAGAGAGCAGAAAAATATATATATAATAAAGTTATATATTTACCAATGTATGGAAACATTCTATTTTTCAAAAAGGTAAAAAAAAATTTAGACTTGATGCTTAGAGAAGAAATTTTTGTTATCTAAGAGTTAACCTTTTTAGATAGCCCATTCCTGGTTATGAGGTAGGCAGATTGGGTCCATGGATCCAGAGGGGGTCCAGCAGGACCAGCTAAGAGGATCCTTGGCTTTAAGCAAAATAGAAATCAAATGTGAGCAGGGAGGAAGTGAGAGCAGAGTTTCTTGAAGACATAGAGTGCAGATGCAGACACAGCATGAAGGAGACTAGGAAAGGAGAGAGTCTCGTCTTCGCGGTCCGGAGTTTTTACTGAAGACAGTGGTCTGGTGTACGAGTCCTCTCTGGCATCCAGGAACTGGTCAAAACAAGGATGAGTGCTCAGATGTCCTCCATAAGTCACTCATGCCCCGGAGTCAGGGTTATTGGGCTGGAGTGGTGTCTGGAGTCCGTGATCTTGAAAAACGAACATAACCACCCCACCTGGTCACTCCTTAGATACTATTGTGCTGGAAGACTCCAAAGAAATCATGAACTCCTTGACCTTTGCAAGGGGGATGTACATGATTTGTAATCTAAGGCACGTGTAGGGCAGGGGTGCAGAGGCGAACAAGAATAAAAGCAGGAAAAGGAGCCAAAAAAACAGTTCTTCATGGGGTCCCTTCAGTTTCCCTGTCTCAATGACTCTGAACCTGATATTGAAAACGGCTGCAGAGCAAAGAACTAGCTGCTAGCGTTAGTGATTCTCATGTAGTGATATTTGGCGAATTCCAGAGTCCCTTCCTTCAACAAATACTGAATACCTAGAATGTGCTGGATGCTGTCAGATGATACGAGGAAACAAAAACAAATCAGATATGGTGCCTGCCTCACAGAGCCTGCCTGAGCCTAGTGCGGAAGGCTTCTAGATTAAGAAATAATTACCACACAGTCTGTTGCTATAATAAAGTGCTTCAGAGCCAGAAAGGGAGAAGTTTATTCTGCTTTCAGAGGATGAGAAAGGCTTTAGAGAAGATGTAACTTTTGAGGTGTCTTATTGGGGTTTTAAGGGTGATAATAAAGCTCACTGTATCTCCTTGGAGTTTGAACCAATTAAGAAATATAATAAGGAGTAAAATATTGCTTATAAAACTGGATTACAGAATGAGGCTTGGGCCTACAGGCAAAAAAAAAAAAAAAATCATCCTTATATTTCTCTCAAAGTCTAGACCTCAGGAACTGCGCGCACACTGAGTTCAGGAGAAAACCCGGTGAGCAGGGCGGACTTGGCAGCAGGCAGGGTTGTTGACTGCCTCACGCAGGCTGAACGCTGAAGAGAGGAAGGCGTGTGTGGGAGACATTTTTAACATGGCAGCCTCATGGCATAGAGAAATAGGTGGCAGAGAAGGGTCAGACTCCTCTGACTCTCCAGTCCAAAAGATTAGACCTCCTTCTGTAAGGAGATACGGCCAAGCAGAAGAGAGGGAACAGACGTTCTTCCTGCAACACTCCTCCCTCCTGGTGAATATAGCGGGAGTGCCCTCCCCTCAACCCAAACGTGAGGAGCAGTGGGGAGCATCCATGCCAACAGGTCTGGAAGGATAAATGGATATTCAACGGATACTCAACAGATTTCCCTCATAGATGGAAAAGCAAGAGCAAAGCAGGGAGATTTCAGTGTACGCAGTGCCTTGGGAAATGGGGCAAAAAGCAGAGAGAGTTTCTTGGAATCTGTAAGTTTTCTAACCAAAGGTAGTGGATGCCCCTGAGTAAATACATGTATTCCTCTAAGTCAAGGCCCTTATTTCTTAATGTACTCAGTCCAGGATCTAAAAACACCATGCAAGGGCTCCACAGGTTTGTGGTCATCTTACTTGGGGTTCACTGAGCTTTCTGAATCTATGGGATGATGTCTTTCATCAGTTCGAGAAATTTTTCAGTCATAATTCCATAAATATTGCCTCCATTGCCTCTCCCTGTTCCTTCTGAGACTCTGACTCTCCCACCTGTCACATGATTGATGTTCCCTTTTCCATATTTGTCCTCGGTATCATTTGTTCTGAATGTTTTCTAATGACCTATCTTCTAACTAGTTAGTAAACTGTGTTCACAATCTGCCATTAAATCCAGTCATTGAGTTCTCATTTTTAGATACTGTGTTTTTCATCTCTAACACATCCATTTGATTCTTTTTAAAGATTCTATTCCAAATGTCTGGTGACATTTTCTATTTTGTCATTGCTTCTGTCCATCTTCTTCTCTACTTTCTCAAATATAGTAATCATGGCTATTTAAAAGTTCTTAACTGCTAATATATCTGGACCACCTGTGGGTTTATTTCTATTGCCTGATTTTTTTACTTAGTTATCTGTGACATGATCTTTGCTCTTTAGCAAATTTTTATTGTATGCCAGACATTTTGATAAAGACCTATAAAGGCTCCAGATCCTCATCAGGCGTCAGGCAGGAGACTGTTCATCAAAGATTGAGCAGATCAAGATGTGGATACAGTTTTGGTAAGAGTTATGGGAAAACCCCATCTACCCTCAGCTTATCCCTTTCCTACGGTGTCACTCCCCAGAGATTTCAATTACAGCCTGGCAGTTCTCTGTCCCGTAACCCCGAAAGACTGCAGGAGATGCAGCTCCACCTTTGGGAGGTTTTGTGCTTAGTTTTTTAACATCTCACCTTACACAGATTCCAAATTTGGTGTATATCAAGAGGGAGCCCAGCCATCTGCTTGAGGTCTCTCTGATCTTCAATCAGGTCATCCCTGTCTCTCATAACTGTCATAAACTCTTTGTCCTCCAGCAGCTGGCTTAGGGGCATGCGTAGATTCCTAGGCTCTAGCAGCTTCCAGAATTCACAGGTGAAAGGGGCTCGCGGGACTTCGGGGCAGTCACCACTCCCTACAGCCTTCATCTGTTGCCTCTTTGTATTCAGTTCAGCTCCCCTGACCCTTTTCCTTTCTTCAGCGCCTCCAGACCATAAGATATTGCACTCCACCTTTTAAAACTTCTTACCTAATTCTTTGGTCACCTATCCAGCCTCAGATTCAGAAAATGTTCTGGCGGGGAGGTGGGGTTAGCCACATGTTTGAGCATGTGGCCTCAGCCCAGGCCACAATCAGAAAATGACCCAGGGGAATGAAGGGCAGCCAAAGGTCTACCCACCTCCAACAGCTCTCCCCTTTCTGAAATTTTAGTCCATATATTCTTGAGCTTCCTCAACTCTCAGATGCCATTAAAAATAAGACTTTGTTGCCTGGGTGGTTCAGTCGGTTAAGCGTCTGAGCCTTCGGCTCAGGTCATGATCCCAGGTCCTGGGATCGAGCCTCACATCAGGTTCCCTGCTCAGCTGGGGGTCTGCTTCTCCCTCTCCTTCTGCCCCTCTTCCCCACTTGTGCTCTGTCTCATGCACTCTCTCTCTCTCAAATAAATAAAGCCTTTTTTAAAAATAAAAAAAAAATAAGACTTTTGTAATTTACCAAGTGTTTTTTCCTGCTTTTTGCCAGTGGGTGAGTTGGTCTGCCAGGATCTACTGTAACCTACCCAGAAGCAGAATTCAGCTTCACAGGTTGGTCCTTGGTTAAACCGCTGCCCACCCTGCACCTGCCCCCCAAATGTGCACTCTCCATTCCCTTACTCTGAGGTATTTTTCCTCACTGAACCCTTCACTCCTATAAACACCGATGGCAAACCCTGGTCACCACGTTCCTGGCTCCCCGATGGCCAGGGTCTCCCCTTTCAGCACAGCCCTTTGCCAAGGATCTGCACCAGTGAGGGACAGGTGTAGGAGTGCCACAGTCCCTGTGTCTGGGGGACAGGGCTCACAGGCTGAGCTGTGGGCCTAGAAAGCCTCAGATGCTTCTCACCCTCTCGGCTCATCACATCCTCACTCTGCTTGAAGGGGAGGTGCATGGCTTTTAGAAATGGGATAGAGAAGATTTTTTAACAACAAAGACTGCTTAGAAAAGATATAAGCAGAGGGATATTGTTCAAATTGTGGCCCTTATATGTCTCAGGTGAATGGAAAAAGTTTGAGGAAAATATTCTTAAACCGGGAGGTTTTAGTGCATGCTCGCATCCACACACAAATCTAGATACCTATTGTCTCTTTAAAAACCAAATGATCTGATAACTGGGCTCACAGTCTCCATGCAAATGCTGTCTGGAGGCCAGACGTGCCCCCCTCTGCAGGTGACATGGGTGAGGCCCCCTCCCAGCGGGGCCTGAGTTGAGGTAAGTGGGTTGCCTCCTGTCAGCAGGGTTCCTCTCAGGGTCCTGCTGGAGGAGAGGCAGCATCTGCCTCAGCCTGAGGGAGAGAGTGAAGCCTCCTCACCTGGCTCTGCCCCCCAGTGCCTCACCCCAGCCAGGCAGCCCCCTGGCCCGTGCGGACCCTCCATCAGCCCTCGCCTCACACACCACCCCTCATCCCAACAACAGGCACAGCGACTCAGAAAAGCTCATTCTGAACACTCTTCCTCTTTCCTTCACTGCTGCTTAAATGGAGTGTTTATATTAATTACAAACAACTTCATCATCCGGTGGGAAAGCGAATACGTGCCCCTTCACAGCGTTCTGAGTCCCGACACAGCTCAACTGTACCTCAAACAGGAAGCCAGTTGCTAGGAGACCAGCAGGCAAACTTCAAGAGATGAGTGCTTTCTACCTTTTCTCTCTGAAGTTCTTGGTCTAATCCCAGCCCAGGGTAGCCTGTCAGTACATTTAGAAAAAAAGAAGGGGAAAACTCCCTCCCTCTCTTACTCTCTCTCTTCTCCCCTTTCATAACTTCAAAGGAGACTTTGCATGTATTATTTGAGAAATAAAACTATTTACGAACACACAGTAAAATATAGTCTCAACTTCTTAAGTTTCACCTACAACTCTGTGGTCTGCTTTCCTTAGGATGGTGGCATGATGTGCTGGTATAGAAACCCCGATGAACCTGTGAGCGTTGTTTGGTTTTTTTTTTTTTCATGTTCCTTCTTTTAGAAATATGAAGGTGAAGGGTTGGACCCCAGAAAGAAACCTAAAAAATATAAAAGAATTGGGAAATTCTTCTTCACTGAGTTTTCAATGTCAAGACTCAGTTTGGTTGGTCAAACAGCGTGGATCCCTTAGAAGATGTGGGAATCCAGTTAAACAAGAAAAGTCCTAAATATTCACAAAGAAAATATGCAGCATCAGTAGGAGATTATTAAACATAACGTGCCACAGGCATGTCTAATTTTGTTCTTCCAGTGGCAGATGGGAACAGGATGTTGAAAAATGAAGATTGGGGTCTCTAACTCTGCACAAGCCCCTTCATGGGGCACATTTGTAAACAGGAACCCTGCCAGGCATCCGGAGCTGGGGATCCCATGATGTCTTGCGGCATTTCCTAACATGTTCCAGCTGGGACAGGCTGACCCCTCTACTATCCTAGAACCTGTCCTTTGCGCCTGAAAGAGCTAGAAGAATTGGAGGGAATTGGAGGCACGGTCAGCTTGCAAAGACCAAGATATTTATGATCTAGCCCTTTACATACAAAGTTTGTGGACCTCCACTTTAAGTCAATGCCTAAAATTTAAACTTTTTTAGTCCTTCGCTTTGAACAAGAATATTATCTTTCACAATATTTGTAAAACCAACTAAAAACATTAAATTCAGCTTCCTTGTTTTCTTCTGGTAGTTCAATGTATAATGAATATTAGTTATGCAACGTGACTTTTGTCCCTCCCTAGTGCAATCCAGCTCAGTTGGCTACAGAATATGTATGATTTCTTTTCTCACTATTACTCATAAATTAATAATCTCGTTTGGAAGTTTCTATCCTAGAGAGGGGTTACTTCTTTAATTTTTATCCAAACCACACATTTCAACCATTCTAGCATCAAATTTCAAAATCCTTTCTATTAAAGTTAAAAATGATCCATTATTTCCTGTAAATATTGCACTACTACCTGCCATCAAAAGCCATCACTGTATTTGGCTAAATATTGATATATAATATTATTTCAGGCTTTGACACTTATTTGTCTTTGTTGAATACCTTGACTAGTGGCTGTTTATTCAGCCTTCTGTCAGTTTTAATAAAGGCATGAATGCGTTTGACATGCAAACTGCTCACGTTTAGGGTTTCCAGTTTTTAAAAATTTAAGCAGTTCATCTCTCTGAAGATTTTCTTTTTTCCTTTTCAGGCTTTTTTCTTTTCTGAGCTCTGCTGTCATATTTTCTGTTTTTATCATTATCTTGACTTGCTCTCATGCTTTCAAGGATCTAGAAAAATGAAATGGAATTGTATCTATTTATCAAAAAAAGTAAATTACCATAAATGTAAAAATAAAAATGAATCGGCATCGCACTTTAAAACATGTTACCTCTAGACCTTTACAAACACACATTTAAGAGTCATTTGAATTGTTTAATGTTACAAAATGTTCCTCAGCCACCATATGCACCTGTTGTGAATGCCACAGAATTGGAACCATGACTCAGAACACAAAGCAAGAAAATGGACACTTGGCACCGAGAGAAGCAACCCTTTGCTGTGCACAAAACTATTCCTTTGATGCCAAGAGGAAGTATTTGACAAGTCAATTTCTTTTTTCCACCCTAGGCACTGCCAGGGCACAAATCCTTCCGACGTTTCACAACAGGGTCCGGCTCCCGTAAACCTCGGAGCGGTCTACCACAGCCCCCTTTTGTTTTAAAGCCCTAGAACAAGAGACAAAGACAGGCATGTCTCTGATTCCTGACGGTGTTGGTGAGGAGGGTTTCGGGTGACAAGTGACATTGTACTAGCACTGGGGCTGGCATCCTGAGTGACCTCAGTGTTCTCTTGCACATTGTGTATGTTGCGTGGGTGCATGGTTTGTGGGCCCCGTATACCATGGCACCCCTGTTGCTTAGGTTTAAGGGTGGTGCTGCGATTGAGGGGCCATTTTCTTTGGGATCCACCTGTCTCAGGCTGCGCTGGGCACAGAAAAGCAGGAAATCTAGGATGACATCTTGAGAGCATCCCCCAAGCCTGGGAAAGGGGCAGGAGTTCCTGGGTTCTGAGCACAGTGTCCCGGGGATGTGAGGGGACCTCAGAGGAAGATCTGCTAGGACACACTGGAGAGGCAGGGACCCTGGTCTGGGCAGTGACCTCCCGGCCGCAGCTCAGCAGGAGCAGAACAAGGAGTGTATCAGATGGGGATGTGGTGACCACAACACCGGAGACCTCCCTGCTAGGACCCCCAGGACATTTATATGACCCTTGAAGGACAGGTGAAAGCCTCAGTAGTTATCAAACTGGAACGCCCTTTGAATGTAGCCAGATCAGAACCCATTAGGCAGATTTAGAGCAGGAAGGAAGAAATGTGACATTTCTTACACACCATTTTGTTCAACAAAATCATAATCTACCACATAAATAAGTTTAGTGAAGCCCGACACTCTTCTCCTCCTTTTCTCTGCCCCACCATCTTGAAGTGAGGGGAGGAGCTCACGGTCTGGAGAAAAGTGGGCATTGGGGCCTTCCATACCAGACAACCTGTGGTGCTTCTGGAACTTACCGTAGGGGAAAAACGATCTGTGTTTCTGCATCTGGACACTTCGCAGATCACGCTGTGGAAGAATCCCTGGTCAGAGAAGCCAGTGCCTGGCAGCTCTCTCCAAGCTCAAGCACCTCATCCCCATCCCTGCTCCCTAATTCTTTCCACACTGGCTCAGGTTCTGGGGGAGGGGAGTTATGGGTGGCAGGAAGTTTTGCCAGCAGTCTGAGGAGAGGAAGATGGAGCCATTAATGCGAAGTCTTCTTTCCTCTGAATGCCTTCTGGGTTGAAGGAATAATGTCTTTATCATTTGCTCAGTGCTCTGAGGATCCCTCTGCTTTCAGGGACCCCCTCTTCTCTCCTGCCCCAGAAACATCCTTGATAGTAGTGCTCTGGGGCTCACCTGGCCCATGAGGGGGTCTCTCCAGCCATTAGCTCAGACACTGACAGAACTGTGGGTCCAGCACAGGGGTTCTCAGGGTCCCGGGAGAGCCCCTGTCCTGAGCCGAAGCTTCTCGCCTTCACATTTTCTCCTGGCACAGCGCTCCCACACTGAAGGCAAACCTCAGAAGCGGACAGCAGAGGGAGCCAGTGGCCTGCTGTTGGCACTCAGGCTGGGCCTCGCAGTCACTGTTCCGAGGGCGCTGGGCTGGCTCACCCTCCAAGGCACTGGGGCGCGCAGAAAACGCACGGTCACTTAGGTGAATGCCTCCCAAGGGCTTCCTGTGGTTTCCCTCCAAAATCAGGACCTGCGTCCCTCCACATGTTAAACCCAGCCTTCCACCCTAGTCCTGTTCCTAATCAGCAGGCAGAAATACAGCTCTTGTCTGTTAAAGCTCATTTTCCTCAGAGACTTACAGAGGGAAGGTACGCTCATGTCCAACTCCTTTGCGGGAGACAATCCTTCCCCTGTCCTGGATCTGACATGTTTGCCCCTTCCCTCTGGCTCTCTTTGAATGGTTAGTCTGTGGACATGTGGGGAAGTGGTAGAGGGACGCCCAGTTTCTGGGGGCCTGGAATGAATGAATCGTCTATAAGAAGCACCTTTTGGCCATGAAGCTAATCAACTCAGCCAACTCTCCGATGCCTGATTTTTGAAGAGGCACTCTTAAAAGTGAAGCACGCTGCACTTTGTGCTGTAGGGATATCATTGCCAAAGAGGGACTGAGCCCCGTCAGAGCAAACCTGGGGTGCAACCCCTGTGGAGCAAAATGTGAAGAAAAAAAGGAGCTGAGGCAACGTCTGTCCACTCCCCACGCCCGCGGGCTCGGCCAGGCCAGGCCAGACCTTCTTCCTTCCTTCCCTCTGCTAAGGCGTCGAGCTCTCCCCAGGGCCCATGGGCTCTCCACAAATTCGCGGGACAGGTGCTGGAGGCTTCTTGCCATCAGCACCAGCCGACTGCTTTCAGAAGCGCTCCCACCTTCATGTTCCGGGAGGTGCCTTCCCCTTCCTCCTCCTCCTCGCCCACCCCTGAGTTACCTGCTTGTTTCCCAAGGCCCTCCTTCTGTCACCTGCACCCTGATCCCCCCGCAGCATCACGGAGGCCTCAGCCACCCAACCGTCAACCTTGTCCAAAGACAGCACAGAGAACATTGACGGGGGGCCCGACACGGACGATGCTTCCTCCCCAAAGGAGTCAAAGTCAGACTTCATCTGTCCGTGCAGACGCAACAAGCCTGGAGCCTGAAGGGCCAGGAGAAGGCAGTGGTGGCCAGGAGGGAGCCTGGAAGGGTGAGCAGGGGTTTGGATTAAGTGGAGGGTTCATAACAGGCTCAACAGTGCTTCCCGAGGAATCCTGTTTGAAAGCGAAGGGTTCCGGTCTGGAGGGCGATGGGTGGTGGCCACAGGCCCTGTCCTTGGCCATTCGGCATCGTCGTCAGGGGTGGTGATGGAGGCATGAGGCATGTGGATCACTTCCTGTGACACACTTTGAGGGATAGCTGTTGTCCTAAATGACAGAATCAGCACTGTTAAAAGTATTCAACAGACTGAAATAGTCAAATCGAACAAGATGAAATTTAACTGAGATAAATGTGAAGTTTTGAAGGCAGAAGGAAGAACTTCAAACACCACATGCGAACAAGTCTCAGGTGTTGGAGGTGCTTTTGAGGGCAGGGCAGAAAAAAAAACGCATGGGAATCATAGGCTGCATCATGAGGGATATTGAATTCAGAATTGGAGACGTGGTTACCAGCGCTGGAAGATTGTGTCCATTCCTGCCCATCACCCTTAGAAGGGACCCCTAAACACAGTGACCAGGATGGGGAGGGGACTGAGGCCAAAGATGGTAAGTGGCAATGAGAAGCTCAAGGATGCTTGGTCCGGGAGAAAAGACAGGGATGTGGAAAGGCCTTGGGAAAGAGGGGTGACACTTTGGGGTTTTGGAGGATAGAACCAGGCCCAGCAGGCCGGGGGGGCACATTGGCCCAAGGCATTGGGATCCCACAGACCTATATCCAAGCCCATCACTGAGTGACTCAGTGATCTCCCTAGCCCCCCGGGCCTTAGCTTTCTCAGCTGTAATGCAAAGGTCCCATTACCACTGAGCTCCAGAACCACCCCCAGGATAGGATAACAGCCACCAAGTGCCTAATAGAGGGCCAGAGATATTGTAAGCGCTTGATCATGTGTACCTCTGGTTACTCCTGCAGAGCAGTTAGGGGGAGGCAATTTTTGGTTTAAGTGTAAAAGACTCTCGCCCTTGGAGCTTCCCCTGCACAGAGGGCAGCTTTGGCAGACATTCAGGTGCTGATAATACCGAGGACGGAATGGTTTCGTGTCCTGTGCCAGCCTAGCGAGATTGGTTGCAAGTGGTTCCCCTCAAGGGGGAATTTAGTGATTAAGCTCTTTCCTGCCTTTGAGATAAGCACCGTGCGTGGCTCCTCTGTGACCACCCCACGCAGACCCCCTTCCACCAGTCAAAGGGGAGGCGTGGAGAAGTCCCTACCGCTAGACATGGGGCAGCTGTCCCTAACCTGGGCCAGGGGTCCCCGTCCCTGCCAGGAAGTGGGGCGCAGAAGCTGAGAAGGCAGAGCCTGCCTGGGTGCAGTGGGACCGTAAGAGGCCTGTCGGTGTCGGGGGAGGTGGGTGTCCCTTCTTCACCCGACATCATCTTTCTTAAAGAGTCACGGGGATACCAGGAGATGCTCCCTGCGCCCCAGCTGGGGGCTTTTCTTGATTTCCCCCCACTGCTGTGGCTTGTGGCCAGTTGTGTGGCAAGTGATGGATTTGGGCCAGCTAGCAGGACTCGAGGCAGAGCACTAGGTTCACATGAGAAAGATGTTTAGGGGATTAAGCGGACAGATCTCCCCCCTTAAGCTCACCCAGGCTTGAGGCCCAGAAGGCAGGGCAGCCCGGCTGCCTCCCATACGCCGGGACGGCCGGCAGGGGGCGTCACGGCCCCGCAAACTGCAGTTCCCGGCACGTCGCTTCCCTGGCACCGGGAGTGCGGTCACGGGAGCTCCCAAAGCAGCTAGGAATCTTCCTAGAGCTTCGGCCACCTGCTCCGAGCGAGCCTCGGAGCGGACTGGGGCTTCCCTTACCACTTCCTGCCAGCTAGCCTCCCACTGCCCTGCTTACCCTGCCCTTCTGGGGGCCGTCAGGTGGTCTCTCGGAGCCTGTGAGGGCTGCCCCGAATATATAGCAAAACCCACATTCTCAGGAATGAAGGGCAGGCCCAGAGAGACCGCTCTTTCCCAGCCCTGAAGGTTTGGGGGCCCTCTCGGGACCCACAGCAACTGTAAACCTTCGGCGGGGTTTTAGGGCGGAGTTCATGGTCTTCGTGGGAAGAGGGGCTGAAGGTTGACATCCTCGTCCTCCGCCAGCCTATCTGATGGCAAGCCGTGGCCCTCAGACCGAGCTGGGGATAAAAGTGCATTTTCCCGGTAACTGATGATGCCCAACATCAGTGTGTCTTGGTCTTTTAGATATCCTCGTGTGTGAAATTCCTTTTCAGATCTTTGCTCCTTTTGTCTGTATGGTGGTCTTACCGACTTTTTAGGAGTTCTGCATTCTGGATAGGAGCCCACTGTTGGGTATGTTTTACATATATTCTTCTCTGTGTCTTTTGAGGAATAGAAGTTCTTACTTTCTGTGGGATTCAGTCCTTTCTTTTATGATTCAACTAAAGAAACCTCTGCCTCTATCATAAAGATGTTCTTCATGGTATGGTCCAGAATCTTTAGATCTACACTTAAATATGCAAGCCAGCAGGAATGGATTTGTAGGTAAGGTTGCAGGTGCGGGTTCAAGACTGACTTTCATCTGTGTGTATTCTCTCAGCACCACTAAGATTTGGGTGGTTTTTTTATTTTTGTTTTGTTCATTCGCTTAGCTTTTTAATAAAAAATGTTTGTGTTTTAGAATAGTTTTTGCTTGCAGAAAAGTTACAAAGACGGCGCAGAGAGTGCCCGTGTACCCCCCACCCGTTGTCTGTGGTACGCTGGCCGTAGCTAATGCGTCATTAGTAAGTCCATACTTGATTCAGCTCAGGACCATTGGTTTCTGACGGACGAAGTGCTGCTGGCAAATGCTGTGAGACCACGTCCTGGTAACTGAACTTTCAGTGACCAAGTCCCCTGTGGTAAGAGCCCGTGTCTCTGGTCTCAGCCTACCCTGGAGAACTCAGAGGGCTCACGTGGTGTGGACTCAGGTCCTGTGAGATCCCAGGGGGGGACGTGTGGTAATTCTACCATCGAAGGGCCTCCAGCGTCGTAGACCACCTGAACTCTCAGCCCCAGGTTTAAAAATCCTGAGTTTTAATGTGATGAGTAGCCTTTTCCTAGAGTCCTGTAGACTTTAGTTTTGTAATCTTGAACCAAAGTTTAAAACACATCGATGATGAACAGCTTTGGGTTTTTATATTTAGTCACATGCTGTACATCACATCTCCAGGATTCATCTTATATGTGGACGTTTGTACCTTTAGATCCTCTTCCCCCATTTCCCTCATCCTCCACCCCTGCACCTGTGGCCACCACCCATCTGTTCTCTGTAAATTCAGAGTTTGGTGTGTGTGTGTGGGGGGGGGGTGTTGTTAGCTTTTGAGTTTTTTAGATTCCACATATGAGGGAGATTATATAGCATTTGTCTTTCTCTAACTTATTTTACTCGGCATAATGCCTTCAGTGTACTTCCATGTTGTCACAAATGGCAAGATTTCCTTCTTTTTTTTTTTTTTTTTTAAGATTTTATTTATTTATTCATGAGAGACAGAGAGAGAGAGAGAGGCAGAGGGAGAAGCAGGCTCCCAAGGAGCAGGGAGCCCGATGCGGGACTCGATCCCAGGACCCTGGGATCATGACCTGAGCCGAAGGCAGACACTTAACCATCTGAGCCACCCAGGCGCCCAAGATTTCCTTCTTTTTATGGCTGCATAATATTCCTCCATGTCTCGTGTGAGTGTGTGTGTGTGTGTGTACCACATTTTCTTTATCCATTCATGCATTGATGGATACTTAAGTTGTTTCCATGTCTTGGCTATTGTAAATCACGCTGCAGTGAATGCAGGGCTACAGTTACCTTTTGAGTTAGTGTTTTCATTTCCCTCAGATAAAAACCCAGAGGTAGAATTTCCGGATTATATGGTAGTTCTACTTTTACTTTTTGAGGACCTCCACACTATTTTCCATGTGGTGGCATGAATTTATATTCCCACCAACAGCTCACCAAAGGTTCCCTTTTCTTTACACCCTCACCAACATTATTACTTCTTGCCTTTTTCTTTTTTTAAAGATTTTATTTATTTATTTGACAGAGAGAGAGATAGCGAGAGCAGGAACACAAGCAGAGGGAGTGGGAGAGGGAGAAGCAGGCCTCCCGCCGAGCAGGGAGCCCGATGTGGGACTCGATCCCAGGACCCTGGGATCATGACCTGAGCAGAAGGCAGACGCTTAACAACTGAGCCACCCAGGCGCCCTACTTCTTGCCTTTTTGATAATAGCCATTCTAACAGGTGCAAGGTGGTATCTCATTGTGGGTTTGATTTGCACTTCCCTGATGATGAGTGATGCTGAGCATCGTTGGCCAACTGTATGTTGTCTTTGGAAAAATGTCCATTCAAAGATCCTCTGCCCATTTTTAAATCAGATTGGGTTTTTTTGCTATTGAGTTGTATGAGTTCTACATATTTTTTGGCTATTAACCCTTTATCAGATATATGATTTCCAAATATTTTCTCCAATTTGGAAAGTTGCCTTTTCATTTTGTTGAGGGTGGCTTAGCTGTCCAGAAGTTTTTTAGTTTGATGTAGTCCCACTTGTTTATTTTTGCTCTTCTTACCATTGCTTTTGGTGTCAAATCTGAAAAATCATTGCCACGACCAATGTGAAGGAGCTTATTGCCTATGTTTTCTTCTAGGAGGTTATGGTTCCAGGTTTTACATTTAGGTCTTTAATCCATTTTGAGTTAATTTCTCTGTATGGTGTATGATAGGGGTCCAGTTTCATCCTTTTGCATGTGGCTATCCAGATTTCCCAGCATCATTTATTGAAGAGACTGTCCCTTTCCCATTGTATATTTTTGGCTCCTTTATCATAAATTAATTGACCACATATGTATGTGCTTATTTCTGGGCTTTCTATTCTGTCCCATTTCTTTGTGTGTCTGTTTTTATGCCAATACTATACTGTTTTGATTACTTTAGCTTTGTAATATAGTTTGAAATAGGGAGTATAATGCTTCCAGCTTTGTTCTTTCTCAAGACTGCTTTGGCTATTCAGTTTTTTGTGGTTCCATATAAATGTTAGGATTGTTCTATTTCTCTGAGAAGTCCCACTGGGATTTTGATAGAGATTGTTGAATCTGTAGATTGCTTTAGGTGGTATGGACATTTTAACAATATTCAACATCCATATTTTGATAAAACTTTATTAATAATTATTTTATCAGTTGTCTTCCATTCCTTGAGGATGGTATATTTTTCTGTTTATTTGTGTATTAAATTTCTTTCATTAATATCTTACAGTTTTCAGTGTACAAGTTTTTCACCTCCTTGGTTAAATTTATTCCTAGGTATCTTTTGATATAATTGTGAGTGGGATTGTTTTCTTAATTTCCCTTTCTGATAGTTCATTATTAGTGTAGAGAAATGCAACAGATTTCTATATATTGATTTTGTATCTTGCAACTTTACTGAATTCATTTAAGTTTTTTATATAGTATCCAGCTTAGAGTTTTTTATATAGTATCAGGCCATTTGCAAAGTTACAGTTTTACTTCTTCCTTTCCTATTTGGATGCCTTTTATTTCTTTTTCTTGCCTAATTGCTCTGGCTAGGCCTTCTAATACTTTGTTGAATAGAAGTGGTAAGAGTGGGAATCCCCATTTTGTTCTTGATCTTAGAAGAAAAGCTTTCAGGTTTTCACCATTGAGTATGTTAGCTGTTTACTTGTCATATAAGGCCCTTATTATGTTGAGGTATGTTCCCTTTATATCCACTCTGTTGAGAGTTTTTATCATAAATTGATGTTAAATATTTTCAAATGCTTTTTTCTTTATTAAGATGATATTTTTTTTTATCTTTCATTTGTTAATCTGGTGTATGATCTTGATTGGTTTTTAGATGTTGCACCATCCTCGTATCCCTGAAATAAATTCTACTTGATCATAGGTCATAGCATTGGTATTAATTATTCTTTGAATGTTTGGTGGAATTTCTCAGTGAAGGCTTCTGGTCCTGGAATTTTCTATTTGTTCATAATTCAGTTTTGGTAGGTTATAGAATTAGGAATTTTCCATTTCTTTTAATTGTTCCATTTGTTGGCATATAATTGTTCATAGTAGTCTCTTAGGATCCTTTGTATTTCTGTGGTATCAGTTGTAACATCTCCTCTTTCATTTCTGATTTTATTTGAACCCCCACTCTTTTTCTTGGTTAATCGAGCTAAAGGTTTTGTCAATTTTGTTTATCTTTTCAAAGAACTAGCTCTTAGTTTCATTGATGTTTCTGTTGTCTTTTTAGTCTTTATTTTATTTCTGCTCTGATCTTTATTTCCTTTCTTCTACTAACTTTGAGCTTTGTTTCTTTTCCCAGTTTCTTCTGGTGTAAACCTAAGCTGTTTATTTGAGATTTGTTTCTTGATGTGTAGGCTTTTATAACTATAAACTTCCCCTCTTAGAACTACTTTTGCTGCATGGTAAATTTGGATATATTTCCATTTTTGTTTGTCTAAAGTATTTTCTTACTCTGTGATCCATTGGTTGTTCATTTGTTGTTTAATCTCCTTATATTTGTGATTTTTCCAGTTTTCTTCTTGTAACTGATTTCTAGTTCTTACCATTGTGATCACAAAAGATACTTAATATGATTTCAGTCCTCTTAAATTTATTAAGACTTGTTTTGTGGCCTACCATATATGATATGATATCCTGGAGAATGTTCCATGTGCACTTGAGAAGCCTGTATATTATGCTTTAAGTCCATCTGGTCTAACACATTGTTTGAGGCTGATGTTTCCTTATTGATTTTTCTGTCTGGATGATCTATCCATTGATGTAAGTGGGGTATTAAAGACCCCTGCTATTCTTACATTGCTGTCTCTTTTCCCCTTTAGGTCTGTTAGGTGCTCCTATGTTAGGTGAATAAATATTTTCCCCTTTAGGTCTGTTAGGTGCTCCTATGTTAGGTGAATAAATAAAGAGAAAACTCTTTATCCCTCCTTCAATTGTGAATGCTTTTTTATTCACAAACAACTTAAGTTTGAAAACATGTTATATCCTTATAGGATTGATCCCTTTATCATTATGTAATGGCCTTCTTTGTCTCTTATTACAGTCTCTGTCTTGAAGTCTCTTTTGTCTGATATAAGTATGGCTATCCTGGCTTTCGTTTGGTTTCCATTTGCAGGGAATGTCTTTTCCCATCTCTTCACTTCCAGTCTTCATGTGTCCTTATATCTGAAGTGAACTGTAGGCAGCATATAGATGGATTATGTTTTTTTTTTTTTTTTCTCCATTCAGCCACTATGTCTTTGGATTGGAAAATGTAGTCCATTTACATTTACAGTGATATGTAATAGGTATGTCCTTATTGCCATTTTGTTCATTGTTTTCTGGCTGTTTTGTAGTTTCTCTGTTCCTTTCTTCTTTTGCTCTCTTCCTTTGTGAACTTTTTTACTTTAGTGGTGTGCTTAGAGTCTTTTTATCTTTTGTGTGTCTACTATAGATTTGTTGCTTTGGGACTATTGTGAGGCTTATATAAAAGAACGTATATTTATAACAGTGTATTTCTAGTTGGTAACAACTTAAGTTTGAAAACATTCTAAAGCTCTACCTTTTCACTGCCGCCTCCAACATTTTTGCTTTTGATGTCACAATTTACATCTTTTTATCTTGTGTATCTCTTAATGTATTATTGTAGTTATAGTTTTACTACTTTTGTCTTTTTAATCTTCATACTAGCTTTATAAGTAATCAATCTACCATTTTTACATTAGATTATTCTGAACTATACTGTGTATTTACTTTTACCAGTGAGATATATATTTTCATATGTTTTCCTGTTACTAATTAGTACACTTTTCTCTCAGTTTAAAGTCCCTTTAAAATTTAAGGCCAGTCTGGTGGTGATGAGCTGCTTTAGCTTTAGCTTGTCTGGAAAACTCTTTATCCCTCCTTCAATTGTGAAAGACGACTTTTCTGGGTAGAGTATTCTTGTTTGGAAGTTTTTTTTAGTTTCAGCACTTTGAATATATCATGCACTCTCATCTGGCGTATAAAGTTTCTGTTGAAAAATCTGATAGTCTTAGTAGGGTTCCCTTGTATATAACAAGTTGTTTTGTCCTTTGCTGCTTTTAAGAATCTCTCCTTCTCTTTAACTTTTGAGACTCTTATTATAATGTGTGTCAGTGTGGGTCTCTTTGAGTTCATCTTATTTGGAACTCTCTGGTCTTCCTGGATCTGGATGTGTGTTTCTTTCCCCTTCCCCAGGTTAGAGAAGTTTTTAGCCATTATTTCTTAAATTTTTCTGCCTCTTTCTCTCTCTTTTCCTTCTGGGACCCCTATAATGCAAATGTTGGTCCATTTGATATTATCTATAGGTCCCTTAAACTATCTTTGCTTTTTTTTTTTTTTCATTCTTTTTTCATTTTGCTGCTCTGATTGTGCGAGTTCTATTGCCTTGTCTTTATTTCTTCTGCCTCATCAAGTCTGATGTTGAACCCCTCTAGTGTACTTTTCAATTCAGTTATTGTATTCCTCAGCTCTGTGACTTCTATTTGGTACTTTTCATATTTTCTCTTTGTTGAAATTTTCACTTTAACTCATTCTTCTCCCAAGCTTGGTGAGCGTCTTTATGACTAATATTTTGAACTCTTTATCAGGCAAATTAATTATCTCCATTTCATTAAGGTCTTTTTTTGAAGTTTCATTTTGCTCTCTGTATGAAATGTATTTGTCTATTTCTTTATTTTTCTTGATTCTCCTTGTTGGGTATGTGTGTGTGTGTGTGTGTTGGTTGGTTTTTATGTATTAGCTAAAAGAGCCAACTCTCCCAATCTTGAAGGAATGGCCTCATGTAGGTGATGAAGCTTATTGTTCAACCCTGCCTTAGCTCTTAATTTTCTCCCAAACAGCCAATTTTATTTTTAGTGGCTCCCAGTAGATGAAGGTGTGCCAACACTTGTTGGTGTCCCAAAGGGGAGGATCTAAGTCAGCATCTAAATTGAGGCTGATTGGAAGCCAGACCCTTAGGCTGCAGGTTTTAAAATATGCAAATATACCTCTCTCAGGGGAAGATTGGGAATTGGCAGTTCTCTCTGCTCCCTCTGTCCTGAGCCCTGGGATGATAGTAAAGAACCATTTCTTTCTTGGCTACCATCACATTGAAATGAACACAAGTCCTGCTGGCCACCAGCCTCAGGTGATCAAGGGATATCTCCTGGGTGACAACCACAGAAACCAGGACACTGGTCTAAAAACTGGAGCATCAGACATGTGCACAGGCTCCCCTCTGGGAAACCTGTGCTCTGGAGCACTGCACAGGGAGAGTGGGAGGACATGCCCAGAGAAGATTACAGTTGACTTTTAGATGTGTGTTTAATTAGAAGCCTGGCCCTTAGGGCAGAGATCTGAAGATAGGCTAATAGGCATCTTTCACAGAAAGACTGAGCGTCTGTTTCCTAACTGCTATGCTCTAGAGATGGTAGCCAGTTAAACACTCTTTTTCCATATGTTACAGTTCTGTGAAGCCCATGAGCATAAGCCCTCCTGGCCAGCAGAGCCAAGCAAGTTAGAGGTGTCCCTTGGGTGGCAGCTACAAAACCAGGGTGCCAAATGAAAGTATAAGCTCCTTTTTGGGAGATACTGGCAAACTGGAAGAGGAAGAAGGAGAAGGCAAAGATGGTGCCTAGTGGCCCCTGCCATTGGAGAGTGTTTCTTTCAGTAGCTCTTTTTTTTTTTTCCCCTGAAGATTTATTTATTTATTTGAGAGAGACAGAGATGGAGACAGAGACAAAGAGAGAGCACAAGGGGAGGGGCAGAGAGAGAGGGAGACAAGCAGACTCTCCATTGATCAGGGAGCCCAACATGGGGCTTGATCCTAGGACCCTGAGATCATGACCTGAGCTGAAATGAAGAGTCAGATGCTTAACCAACTGAGCCACCCAGGTGCCCCTAAGCCCTTTAAGTAGCTCTTTAGATGTGTGTTAAATTAAATGCCTGCTCCTCCGGCTGACACTTTTTTTTTTTCTTTAAAGATTTTATTTATTTATTTGAGAATGAGAGAGAGCACATGAGAGGGGGGAGGGTCAGAGGGAGAAGCAGACTCCCTGCCGAGCAGGGAGCCCGATGCGGGACTCGATCCAGGGACTCCAGGATCACGACCCGAGCCGAAGGCAGTCGCTTAACCAACTGAGCCACCCAGGCGCCCCCCGGCTGACACTTTTAAGATAAGCAAATAAGCCTCTGCCTCTGCTCTGCATCCTGGGGTGGAGAGTCTGCCTCTGTGAACTTTTTAAGAACTGTTTCTCGTTTGCTATAGTCTTGTGGGTCTCATGGATGCAAGCCCACTGGCTTCAAGGCTAGATGTTTTGGGGGCTTATCTCTCAGGTGCAGGTCTTAAAAGTTCAGATGCCACATGTGGGGTTCAAACCCTTTGCTCCTCAGCAAACTGGTTTGTATGTTCTCTCCTGATTGTGGGTCACACACCACGGGTGGGGTTTATGGTGAGATTATGTCTCAGCCTCTCTCTCCCACTTTGATGTGGGTTTCTTCCTCATTTGCCCAATGTGTAAGAGTCACTCAGCTAGTTTTAGGCTCTTTTTTCAGAGGAAATTGTTCTGTATGTAACCATAGATTCAGTGTCTGTGGGAGGAGGTGAATTCAGGATCCTCCTACGTTGCCATCTTGAACAAGAACCTCATATTCTAGTCTTGGTGAAGGATTTAGGAGTCTGAGAGAGAATGACACTTGATCACATGGGGACCAGAGGAGGAGAGGCCAGCTGTGGGATATTAAAGATGGTGCATATTCTTTGAAAAGCCTGTCCTTGAGAGGTGGAATCTGTTTCCCTTAGACTTGAAAAAACATGGGAAAGTGATACTCTGCCATTTCTGGACCTAGCTTTTAAGAAGATTGGCAGCTTCCACCTTGGTCTCTTGCAGCCTTGAATACCATGTTAGAAGCCCAAGTACACCGTTAGAAAGTGTACATGGAAAGGCTCTGAGACTGTAGAGAAAGTAGAAGGGGCCCTGCTGAGGGGATAAAATGTGAGTGAAGCCATCTTGGACTCTCTAAACCAGCCCAGCTGAATACCACTAAGTCACTCCAGTTAATAGCACATGGAATGGATAAATCACTCAACTGAGCCCTGCCTAAATTCCTGACCTGTAGAATTATATATAGGCTTACCCTGGTGAGATTGCAGGTTTGGTTCCAGACCACTGCAATAAGGCAAGTCACATGAATATTTTGGTTTCCCAGTGCATGTAAAAGTTATGTTTACCAAAAAAAGTTATGTTTACATTATACTGTAGTCTATTAAGTGTGCAATAGCATTATGTCTAAAAAAAACCCAATGTATATACCCTAATTAAAAAATACTTTAGGGGCACCTGGGCAGCTCAGCTGGTTAAGCATCTGCCTTCAGCTCAGGTCATGATCCCAGAGTCCTAGGATCAAGTCCTGCATCGGGCTCCCTGCTCAGCAGGGGGGCCTGCTTCTCCCTCTCCCCACTTGTGCTCGTGCTCTCTCGCTCTGTCTCTCTCTCAAATAAAATCTTAAAAAAAAAAGATAAATAAAATAAATTAAAAATAAAAATATTACTGAAAAATGCTAACCATCATCTGAGCTTTCAGTGAGTTGTAATCTTTTTGCTGGAGGGTCTTGTCTCCATGTTGATGTCTGCTGACAGATCAGGGTGGTGGTTGCTTGGTGAGGTGGCTTGGAAATTTCTTAAGACAACAAAAAAGTTTCCCACATCAGTTGACTCTTCCTTTCATGAACAATTTCTCTGTAGCATGTGATACTGTTTGACAGCAGTTTACCCACAGTAGAACTTCTTTCAAAATTGAAGTCATCCTCTCAGACCCTGCTGCTGCTTTATCAACTAAGTTTTTGTAATATTCTAAAACATTTATTGTCATTTCAACAACCTTCATACCAGAAGTAGATCCCATCTCATGAAACCACTTTCTTTGCTCATCCATAGGAAGCAACTCCTCATCTATTAAAGTTTTATCAATAAATTACAGCAATTCAGTCCCATCTTCAGGCTCTACTTCCAATTCTAGTTCTGTTGCTACAGAACTTTCTACCACATCTGCAGCTACTTCTTCCACTGAAGACTTGAACCACTCAATGTCATCCATGAGGGCTGGAATCAACTTCTTCCAAACTTCTGTTATTGTTGATATTTTGACCTCCTCCCATGAATCATGAATTTGTTTTAAATTCCAGTATAGTTAACATACAGGGTTATGTTAGTTTGAGGTATACAATATAGTGATTCAACAATTCTATACATTACTCAGTGCTCATCATGATTATTGTACTCTTTAATCCCCTTCACCTAGTTCACCCATCCCCTACCCTCCTCCCCTCTGGTAACCACCACTTTGTTCTCTACATTTAAGAGTCTGGTTTTTTGTCTTTTTTTTTCTTTGTTCATTTGTTTCTTAAATTCCACATATGAGTGAAATCATATGGTATTTGTCTTTCTCTGACTGACTTATTTCACTTAGTATTATTATACCTTCTAGATCTGACCATGTTACAAATGGCAATATTTCATTCTTTTTTATGGCTGAGTAATATTCCATTGTATATACACACTGCATTTTCTTTATCCATTCATCTATGAATGAACACTTGGGTTGCTTCAGTATCCTGGCTATTTAAGTTTTTTTTTTTTTTTTTTTTTTTTTTATTCATGAGAGGCAGAGGGAGAAGCAGGCTCCCAAGGAGCAGGGAGCCCGATACGGGGCTCGATCCCAGGACCCTGGGATCATGACCTGAGCCGAAGGCAGACACTTAACCATCTGAGCCACCCAGGCGCCCATTATCTTGGCTATTGTAAATAATGCTACAATAAACACATGAGGGCATACATCTTTTTGAATTAGTGTTTTTGTTTTCTTTGGGTAAATTCCCCATTTCTTTGGATCATGTGGTAATTCTATTTTTAATTTTTTGAGGAACCTCCATACGATTTTCCACAGGAATCATGAATGTTCTTAATGCCATCTAGAATTGTGAATCCTTCCCAGAAGTTTTTCAATTTGCTTTGCCCAGATCCATCAGAGGAATCACTATGGTAGCTATAGCCTTATGAAATGCATTTCTTTAATAATAAAACTTGGAAGTCAAAATTACTCCTTGATCCATGGGCTGCAGAATACATGTTGTGTTAGCAGACCTGAAAACATTAATCTCATTGTACATCTCCATCAGAGCTCTTGGGTGGTCAGGCATATTGTTACTGAAGAAGCAGTTAATGAATATTTTGAAAGGATTCTTTTCTGAGCAGTAATCTCAACAGTGGGCTTAAAATATTCAGTAAACCATGTTGTAAACAAATGTTCTTTCTGAATCCATTGAGAGAGCACAGGCAGAATAGAATCAGCATCACTCACTCTAAAGGGCTCTAGGAGTTTCAGAACGGTCAGTGAGCACTGGCTTCCACTGAAATCACCAGCTACCTTAGCCCCTAATAAGAGAGTCAGCCTGGGCTTTGAGGCTTTGAAGCCAGGCGTTGACTTCTCCTCTCTAGCTATGAAAGTCCCAGATGGCATCTTCTTCCAGTGGGAGGCTGTTTGATCCACATTGAAAACCTCTTGTTTAGTGCAGCCACCTCCATGAATGATCTTAGCTGGATCTTCTGGATAACTTGCTGCAGCTTCTCCATCAGCACTTGCTGCTTCACCTTGCACTTTGATGTTACGGAGACGGCTTCCTTCCTTAAACGTTGTGACCCAACCTCTGCTAGCTTCAGACTTTTCTTCTGCAGCTTCCTCACCTGGCTCAGCCTTCACAGAATTGAAGAGAGTTAGGGCCTTATTCTGGATTAGGCTTTGGCTGGTTTGATCTTCACTCCAGACCACTAAAACTCTCCTTATCAGCAAGGCTGTTTCACTTTCTTACCATTCATGTGTTCACTGGAATTGTACTTTTCATTTCCTTCAAGAAGATTTCTTTGCGTCCACAGCTTGGCTCATTGTTTGGTGCAGGAGGCCTAGCTTTTGGCCCGGTGGCTTTCCACATGCCTTCCTCACTAAGCTTAAACATTTCTAGCTTTTGATTTAGAATGAGAGACACGCCACTCTTCCTCTCACTTGAACACTTAGAGGTCATTGTAGTAGGTTATTAATGGGCCTAATTTCAATATTGCTGTGTCTCAGGGAACAAGGAGGCCTGAGGAGAGGGAGAGAAATGGGGGAATGGTTGTTTGGTGGAGCAGGCAGAACACACATTTATTAAGTTTGCTGTCTTATATGGGCACAGTTCCTGGCACTGCAAAACAATTACAATAGTGACATCTATGACCACTGATCACAGATCAGCTTAACAAGTGTAATAATAATGAAACAGTTTGACATATTGTGATAATTACCAAAATGTGACAGAGAGACCTGAAGTGAGCAAATGCTGTTGGAAAAAATGGCGCCAACAGACTTGCTCAATGCACGGTTGCCAAACACCTTCAATTTGTACAAAATGCAATGTCTACAATGTGCAATAAAGTGAAACACAATAAAATGAGGTATGCCTGCATAATAAAGTGGTAGTTGTTTTAAGTAACTAGTATGAAGTGGATTCAATGGCCATTGATAATCAGAACACTGGCTAAAGGAAGAGATCCTGACCAGGAACCCTGCCCCCCAGGAGCACCTTGGCTGGCAGTTGGGATGGATTTGGACTGTTGCTGAGATTTACACTGGGGGACAGGGCTTGTTCTGTTTCTGTCTGTTTCTTCAGTAAACAGACTGCAAGGACCTTGGGCAGTTTTCTGACAGATGGGCTTAAAAGTAGAAAAGGGAAGTCTCGGGCGCCTGGGTGGCTCAGTTGGTTAAGCGACTGCCTTCGGCTCAGGTCATGATCCTGGAGTCCCGGGATCGAGTCCCGCACCGGGCTCCCTGCTCAGCGGGGAGTCTGCTTCTCCCTCTGACCCTCTTCCCTCTCGTGCTCTCTGTCTCTCATTCTCTCTCTCGCAAATAAATAAAATCTTAAAAAAAAAAAAAAAAAATCAAAAAAAAAAAAAAAAAAGAAAAGGGAAGTCTCTTTGTCTTTTGATTGCTGAAAATAGGGACCAACTTTGAAATCTCTGACTCCTATCTGTTCACTGATAAGGATACACAACTGGTAGCAGGATATTATAGGAACATCAGTAATGAGATCTGATTAGACCAGAGTGTAAAATTAACATTGTGGCAGTTTATCCTAAGGACAGATAAGTGCTCTATACAATATTTAGAAGTTAGTTTTAAAATTTTAATTGACCTCCACTAAGCAAATGCCTTTTGGTTAAAAAAAGAAAAAAAAAGAGAAAAAATCTGGGTGTAGGGTGGGGTGAAGCTGAGAATTACTAGCCACTGAGTAAATGGCTCTTCAAAGGGTCTCTCTACCCTTCTCTCGTAGAGAATCTACCTGGCCAGCTGGGCTCAGCTAGCTGTTCTCCCATGCTGAGAAGCAGCAAAGTATCCAAGTGTCTCAAGCCTTCGCCTCTAACACCTCGCCTTAACTTGCTATTCCCTGGCTCAGAAGAGCTGGCCACAGGTTTTTGAAAGCTTAGGGTGGAGTTTCTCAAAGAAATGGATCCAGGAATCATCCATGTCATAAACACTTGGTATGCTTATTAAAATGAAGATTCCCTGCTTCACCAGACTTATTAATACGGAACCTCTAAGCCTAGAGCCAAAGAATAGGAATTAAACAACTTGTCCAAGTGGTGCTGATGTCTAGGAACCACTGACTCAGACTATCAAAGATTCTTTTACCTCTAGATTTGGCCTGGGATTGGACAGAGATGCTTTCTTGAATTGTAATTTGCAGGGAGAATGTCTGTATTGTATGAGAAAGAACGTTGAAGCACTTCAGAGTCCCCTCTCTGTTAAGGGCCCCCAAAAGAGGTGGTTTATTCCTCGTCTTCTGGCCTTTAGGTACACTTTTAGTCATCTTCCGTGGCCCCCCACCCCACCCCATTTACCATCTAGTGTCCATGATGCTCAGTACCTAGGTCCCTGCAGCAAGGATCCATGCAATCAGGCAATGTGGGGGACCCACAGGTTGGACCAATGGAACTGAGATAGTACAGATTAAATAACTATTGGCTCTGGAATCCGAAGAGTGGGTTTGAATCCCAGCTCTACCATTCACCGGCTATTTTACTGCAAACACATTATTTGACCTCTCTAGGCCTTAGTTTCTTGTTTTGTAAAATGGGGACAATAATAGGCCCACCTCACAGGGCAGTTGTGAGGCTCGATTGGCTAATAATGCACGTAGAGCATTTGTGTCCTTAAGGCATATCCTACATGATTATATTATTGTGGGGCAGGGACCGGAATCCATGACCCAGGAGGAAAAGTTGAATGAATAGGGAGTTTTTGTCCAGGGAATAAATACCATTGGGAAGACCTAACATTTTCCAACATATTGATGGTTATTGCTTGGGGAGAGAAATTTCTATTTGTGTAATTTGAAGTGGTAGGACTGGGGGAAGTCACAAAAACGAAAGCGAAATGGACTTTCCCTAAATGAAAGGAATGACTTAAAAGAGACCCCGAAAGATACAATGTGCTGCCCCAGGCAGGAATGAGTTCCCTGTCAGTGGATGTGCTCACGCTCAGGTGGCTGCACGATGACGAGGAGATTCAGTCCTGTCTGGGCTGGGAGGTAGAATTGCCTATCTCTATAGGTCCCCTTCCTTCCTGAGTCTGTGACTCATGACTCCAAGTTCATTTAAAGAGAGCAAGAGTCCACTAGGAAAGATGAAAGGATGTCATCTTCACAAAGAGGTTCCTAGTTTGACTCTAATTCTTGGCTTCGAGCCCAGGAAACCACCCAGTCACCATTGATTAGCTATCTTGGAGAAAAAATCTATTTCCTGCAACAAACATCCACAGGTTCCATGTTTGCCTCTAGAACCACAGATGTCAAAGTTGGTTTCTCCTTCATACCACAGTGTGTCAAATACTTAAAGATGGTGGTCGGTAACTCCATACCCCCACCCTTCCTACCTGCCACCAGGTCTTTTCTTTTTAGAGGGAGAATTGCTTGTTCCCAGGGCCTATGAAGGAAGCCCTAGCTTCGACTCCAGCTGTAATCTTTAGTATTAAACTAGATTGCATTTATGGTGCATGTTTTAATAGCCATAGCCTCATTGATTTGATATGAACCTACCTTGGGCCGAGTTTCTCTTTCTACCAACTAAAAAGTTTGCTAAGCATATTCATTGTTTTAAGATGGCAGAACATTTAAGCAGCTTTAAAAAGTAACTGTGTTCATACACTCTTAAGCTCTTTAGAAAAACTACTAGGTCAGTTACAAATCCGTCCTACCTCTTCATTTTGTTTTTTTTAAGGTTTTATTATTTATTTCAGAGAGAGAGAGTGAAAAACAGCATGAGAGGGTCAGAGGGAGAAGCAGGCTCCCTGCTGAGCCAGGAGCCCGATGCGGGACTCGATCCCGGGACTCTGGGATCATGACCTGAGCCAAAGGCAGTCGCTTAACCAACTGAGCCACCCAGGAACCCCTGTCCTACCTCTTCAATAAGATAGGTGACTGAAGGACCACCTCCAGGCAACTCTGTTAGTCACTTCTAGTTTGCTATTTGAACTTGAATAGAACTCCTTCCTTCAGTGTATTTTCTAAGAGCATTCACTCCCAGGAACACCGGGTGGGTGAAGGTGGGCGGGGGGAGTAAAGGGGGTGTGTGTGTATGATGGCCGCTGGCGCTGGGGATGGTTAACGGCTCCCTTGGGTTTGGCAATAGGATCCAGGGGACAGCAACTTGAATGCCTATTTACCAGGCCAGTTACATAAATGTGTGCAGTGAGCTGGAAGTGTGGAAGGCAATAGGGGCTGGAGGTGTCTGTGTTACCCTGGAGAGCCCACATCCTCCCAAACCAAGTATATTCTTGCAAAAGAGGCTGGATTTTATTGGTGGATACCATTTTATGATGCTTTTCTTACATGCTGACTTACAGAAATGCATAGGAGAGGTGTGGCTGGGTGGACTCATTAGAGATATCGGGGCGTGCCAACAAATATGTAACACAAAAATGTGGAGGGAGATTGGCCCATTTAAAGGAATACAGAGCACTTTGGTTAAGGAAAAAGAATGATAGATGCACCCCCAAAATATGTGACGAGATCCCTTATGGAAAGCATTGGTCTAAAGATACAGAGTAAGGTACCCAAAGCTTAGGTTATTTTGTCCGGGAGATCATTCAGGTTGAAAAAGGGTCATGAGAGACCCACGCTGAAGGCTAAAACGAGCTGCAGACTGTGCCGGGCAGAGGAGCCGTATAGGAGGAGTACCAGGATGCGCTCAGGTAGAGTAAGTGAGGACCGCTCTCAGCGCTTAGCTTTGGCTGAGACGGGGAAGCAGCACCACGTTGCTGAAATGGATCGGCTGTAAGACTGGAATCTGTTCAAGTTATCATTGTATGTTTAACTAGAGACAAGTGGCTTAAGCTCACTGGGCCTATTTCCTTTGCCCTTGGACTATCAATGTTATCCCCATCTGAGCAGTTGGTAACCCAACCCAACCCCATCTGTTTATCTTAGGCAGCAGATATGAAGCACAACCAAATGGCCCCTCCAATCGGCATATATGAAGACCTTTCAACCACGTAGGCTCATGGCACCTTCTCCCAGGGACTCCCAACCCACCTCCAAGCCCTTCAGAAATAATGGATAAGCCCTTCTAACCAGGTAAGAATCATGGTCTAGACAGACCCTTTTAGCTTGCTAATCAGATTTATCTTGTGGCATCCAGTCTTACCCTGTTTTGTAACTCTAGAATTTGTAGAATTGTTGAACCAGATAAAAGGAAGGAACTCTCAGTTCTCAATTAGCTGCACCAGTGGAGAGGAACACTGATGCGGTAGATTTTAAAAATTTGGTTCCATTTGGCTCTGGAATGCATTATGATTTTTTCAGTAGATTAACTTTTCTAATTATATTTTGCACAGCCTAGTATTAACAGGCATTTGTATTCCCTGAGCACACAACATCTAACTCAGGTTTGGGTGGCACAGGAGAGGCAGTCCAAAAACGTGCTGGTCTCAGGGAATGACGGTGTTGTTACGGAAAACCCACACATGGATAATGAAGAGGCAACTAATTAGAAAGTGCTCTGCAAATATTAAATTATAAGCAGAGAAGCCAAATTGGGAATTCTCTAAGGACATGTGAAACGAGAGTAAAAAAGGTTATTAGCATTCTGAGAGGGACAGAAACTTTGAAGAATCATCTTTCAGTGTTAATGGAGCCTCATAATAACATTGGTTGCAAGGAGGGTCAATGAGTTACTGGGTGGTCTTTCAAATAAGAAAACCTCAAGCAATAATACCAAAGCATTTTAAAAGAGCGTTTAAAATGAATTTTATTGTTTGAATTTTACAAGTAGTCTTTAAAGGCTTCAAACAAGAATTCTGTTGCAAAACTCTAATAAATAGCTTGCCCCAAGTCCCCAAACAAATGAAAAACAAAATAAAAACTAAACTCAGAAGGATAAGCAAGACTTCAGAATGCTTGGATGTTAGCGATATTTCTCGTTTACAAAGAGATATCAGGCAATGTAACAATCTCCTTCATACAAGTCAAAGAGAGAAAGAGACAGACAATTGAGATCTTTACAAAGCACTCCGAAATCTTCCTATTTCCATGGTGGAAATGTCACCCGAAAAAAAAAAATTCCATGGAAAAATCACAATCATGAATGAAACCGTAAAAGTCTGGTGGAGGGGGTGGGAGGAGAAGAGAGAAAATCCATCCTGTTTCTTTCAGGGATGGAGGAAGGAGTTGATTACTTGGGGCAGGGAGCTTCCGAGCAGATGACATCGCAGAACGTTCCCTACATCAGAGTTGCCACTGAAGGGACACAGGCGTCAGCTTCGTGACATTTTATGAAGGCAAGAAACAAGGCCACCAGGGGCTCCCCGGGTCCCTTAACACTGGTGGGCCCAGTGTGTCCGTCTGCAGGACTGGGGGCCTTGGAACGATGGCCAGAGGCCCAGAGCAGCTGCATCACTAGACAGGAAAAATAGCACATCAATCATTTCTGCAGCAGAATCCTCTGGCTGGCCACAAAAGGATTCAGAAAATGCCGTGCTGAAATTGCACACTGGGACATGCAGGTTTCAAAAGCCCATTCTATGATCACAGTCGTTGCTCCTAACAAGCAAGTACTAAACAATTTAACATTCACTTTCCCTAGTTATAAATACTGGTCCAGCCTTGCTTTGGAGAGGATTAATTAATATGGCCATTCTGAGTAAGCTAAAAATACAATTTTGCCACATTTTCATCTTTACACATCTCAAACAAAAGCTATACTTTTGACCAAAATACATACAAGTAAGATTTTACTCTGGAGGAATTCTGAAACCAATTAATGTTTGGAGCCAAGAAGCTGTAGAGAGGCTGATTCCAATTTGGTGGGACCCACTTAAACCAGACAGAAAGGGTTCTAGCTCTGAGGAGCGCACCTGGGACCATCTCCAGGGAGAGGCAGCAGGGGGTGCAGGTGGTGGAGTGACGTCACAGTGCAGGAGAGGGAAGGGGCACCGCCCGAGGCCCTGGCTCTGTCTCTGGGGCACTGACTTGCAGGTAACCCCAACCCCGCTATCCTCGGGAAGATAGGGATGCTAGCTCATGCACATGTCATTCAAGGGAGGTATAGGCATTTTCTCCAAGCACCTCCCTCCCCAGGCATTTTAGGAACTAAGGTAAGGAAAGCCCCCTCCCCAAATAAACCATTTGCAAAAACTTTATTTTCCTAGGAGCAATGACATGGGTCAGGATAAGGAGGGAAAGCTTGGGTTACCTGAAATCGATAAGAGCTCATGGAAATAGAGGCAGATGGGCCAGGGCGGCCTAGGCCCACTTTCTTTTTTAAATACGTAACAGATAAAGATATTGTGCAAAAAAATAAAGACATTCACATTTTAGCAGTTAAACTTTTATTTTACTTTTTAAAATTTTTATTTACTTTTTTGTTTTTCTTTTCTACAAAAGGCAGATAATGATTGTTGATCTGCAATAATTGTGTTGTGCGCTCCCCGAGAGGGGCCGGAGTGGGAAGCGAGGGCGGGTTGGCTGAGAAGGCTTTCCGGGGCATGGTCGAAGGAGCGCCAAACCGCAGCGGAGAGCCCCCCACCCCCTCCCGGGGCTCCCCCCGCCGGCCGGCCCTAGCTCATGTCTATGGTATTGAAGACCCATTCCGTGAACTTCTTCAGCTTGTCCGAGGCATTCTGGGACTCCTCCTGCAGCCTTAGGTTGTCCTCCCGGAGGTGCTGGACTTCCGCCTGCAGGTGGGCTTTGTCTTCCTTTTCCTGGGAGGCAGGGCAGAGGAGGAAAGGGCTGGGACCCAGCAGCTGGAGGGGTGGCTAGGGAGCCGGTGTCCCCTTCACCCATTTCTGTTCTTCATCCTAAACCTCTGTATCTGTGGCCTGACACTGGGCATTCGGATACTCAGGCCAGAGGCTCAGTAAGGTTTATTTTGGAATGCAAAGACATTAACGTGTACTTTAATGTCTTCAATAAGGGCTGTCTTAACTTTCGGACTGTTGTTTGGGTGGCTGCCGTCTTAATATAGTCAAAGCCACTAAGAAACAAAACAACATTCAGTTCTCTTGCTGTGAAAGCCCAAATGACAGTGAAGATGGGTGGGTCTGGGCTACTGGCCCATTAGACAAGGGGCGGGGAGGCCCAGAGAGGGCTCCGAGGGGCTGGCTGGGGTTCAACAACTTTTCCTCACCCGCGACAAGGCCTGCTCGCACGGTGTGTGTCGGTGGGAACTGAGCTCCCAGCAGCTCGTGGAGCATGTGTCCCGAGGAAACAGGGACAATGCCCCCATGTTACTCCACTAACAGGGCATCTGCTCAAGGGCGGTTTGCACAGACCAGGCACTCTGCTTTGAGAATGTGTGTTTACCTTCTTCAAATCTTCCCGGAGCATCTTCAGCATCCCTTCCAGCTGGTCCACTTTAGAAGCCAGAGTGGGGGAGGAATCTTTACTGCTGGGGACAAGAAACAAAAGACGGTGTTGGCAGAAGCCTCCACGGCTGGGTCTGTTTGTTTGGCATTTTTAATGAGGCCGCTGTATTTGTAAAATGGTTTTTTAATGTCAAACTACTCAGTACGGTGACCCAATGTGCATGTTCACTCTAAAAAGGAAAATGGTAATTTTAACAAAAGGTAACGCAAGGGTGAACAGCAGCCAATCAATAGCTTCCTCTGTTAAAGATGCCGGCTCTTCACGACAAAAGAATACAGGACAGTAAGTGAAACTGGTCTCTTTGGCAGCAGGAGAGGTACTTTCTGGCAGGCCCAAGTGTCAAGCCGTGCAGGGTTTCCTATTCTCTTTAGTGGCTGTGAGCAGAAGAGAGCCCCTCCTCTGTGTGCAGAGGGGCTGAGGTCAGCCCTACCCTGGGGCGGCCCGCAGAGGGTAGGTCTCTGGTTCCCCAGAAAACAGTCTGTGGTTACTCATCCAGTTGCAGCTAAGTTATCATGCTCCCATCTTGAAAGCTTGTCTAAATATCTTAAAATATTTTTAAAGAAATAAGACCTGTTTCAAAAGCTTGTCAGTCCAACCTTAATGTCTCTTTTGCTATTATGTTCTGCATAATGAAGCTAGGCCCCCACTGTTCCTTCCCCCGCTTTATGTACGTGCTAGGAAGGCTATATGCTAGCAGAGAACCAAAAAGCCCCCAGAGAGCTAGCAGAGGAGAAGGCCACCCAACTGGCTGGACAGAAGACCCTCGTCAGTTGTTCTTCATCCAACTCCTGTCTACCTGAAGTCAAGCTGCAGGACGTTTCCAAGTGAGCTCTAGCCGGATACACCACCTCAGAGTCACACAACCAACAAGCTAAAGCCTTCCACTGGGAGAACATGCAGGTGCCTCTTTCCAGAGGTCAAAAAGGGAAGACACAGACAGACTGAAGTTTTGGAATCCTGGAATAAAAGGCGGTCTCTACTTGAGCTGTGTTGAAGTCTTCTGCTGATTCTAGATCTACGAGCCCAAAGGGCAGAACTCGCAGTTGGCATGAGTAGCTCCAGGCTGTAAATAAATGAAATGATAAGATCTCCAAACTTCTAAGATGGGATGCCCAGTAAAAACTCTTAGCAGCCTATCTTGACTTCTGAAGGTTTTCAAAGTGAATTACATGCCTGTGTACGCTTTAATTTTTAAAAACACACTTAACTCCACTTGTTCACTGAACAAAGAAAACTGCCAACCATCACCCTCATCTTAGGACTCTGTGAGGATTAAGAACTAGCTGCTGAATAATCCTTTCTGAGGGAAATGGACTTGTTCACTCAGACTTCTGGTGGGAGGGCCCATTCTAAGAAGGTACATTTTGGGTTCACTGCACCCTTGACTCTACGTTTTTTTTTTTAAAGCTCTCAACAGCCAAACTAACTGCCACTCTCCCTCCCAAGATGTCTCAGTGATCGGAGTGAATGCAGCACCTGTCCCTTTTACTCAGGACAAACCACCCACCACTCTTCTGCTTTCTCTGTGAAGAGCATTTCCTTGCAGACTTGCTCGGCCAAGTCTTCAGGAACAAGTCCCACAGGCTATTTGAACACCTAGGCTAACCTCACTTTTCCTATTGCTGTCTGTTTCCTAGATACCTGGATTCTTTCTTAACCATCCTCAAAAGGTTTTAAAAGGAGAGATTTCAAATTGAGGAAACTATTCTGCATCAGGGGGTACATGTATACCACAGCGGCCTGTGGGATGCTTTCCTATATAGTAACAGGACGCATCTACCCAGCATCCTCACCACGTGAAACGGGAAAATGGAAATCCGCCTCTGCTCAGTTCAACAAAAGTCAAAATCCCTGCTCTGAACTCCTAAGGAAACCCTCTGGGCCTCAGTTATTGCTTGCCTTTCATTTTCTCGCGAATCTTACCTCTTCTGGTGACCCGGATCTAAGGTCAATCTGAAGCAGCGTGTTGGGAGCTGCTAAGATGTGGGCACATTTACAAGTATGACCAACTGACAGCAAGGGGCAGACACTCCAAAACCAGGCTCAAGGACATCAGACAAATGATTTTTCTCACCTTATGTGATCAGCCCTGAGAGCATAACTGTATTATGACTTTAAATAATAATGAATATTCATGATTATGACTAAGTAGTCATCAAGAACAGTTTAATTATGTTTACAGGATTGAGTTACAAAGCATTCTAAAACGTGAAGAGTCTGGCACTGCGGTGATGAGCTTCAGTCAGCTAATCCATGTGGCCTCCATCTCTTCCCCACACCTGCTGTCACGAGTGGAGGGGACACATGGTGCAGAGTGCTGACCTCCCTACTGGGTGACCAACCTGCTGTAGGACTTCATCTGGGCCAGAGCCTGCTCCTCAAGCTGGTCACTGTTGGGTGCAGCACTCAAGGGCTGGTGGCTTTCATCACTAGCAGCGAAGAAGGAGGCTCTTTGGACTGGAAGGGAGAGGAGAAGCCATTCAGTATTTTGGAGAAACATCTGGGCCCGGTCTATCAGCCGTGTAGGGAAAAATTACTGTTTCAGCTCTAAGAGGATGGTAGCAGTTTAAGATCCCTTTTGAAAACACTTGTGAATCAATTGTCGTCTTCTTTTTCTTACTCATCAAAGTAGCATTCTGTGAAATGTTTCCCTGGAAACAGGCATTGTGCCAGATTTCCAGACCAAGGCTTTTTCCACTCAGTGATGATAGAAAATGCCCTTGTAGAAATATGTTTTCCACAAGATCCCTGGCTACCTTGGTGGGTTTTAGCCAAAGTGCAACCATATGTTCTTCAAAATACACCCAACTTAAAACTTGAGCAAAGAAAACAATCAAATTTTCAAAACCTCTCATTAAAAATACGAAACTACTACCATATCACATAAAGGAGCGTGACCAACAAGCTGAAATTTAAAATCGTCTGTACTGGGGAATTGCCACCAGCTCACATGGGGATGCCCTGTGGGCTACTCCACGGTCGACTAATCAGGTTCTCCTGAAAATCGTAGCTTGGGCAGAATACCCACTTTCAATTCTTCAAACATGAGAGAAAAAAAACAAACACAAAAAAACGAACTCCACCTTAAACCACTCATTTGCTATCACTGTTTTATAAAGAACATTTTAGCACCAAAGAATTTGGCATGATGACCACAGAGGGAAGTCTATTCACAAAAGGCATCTGACAACCTCACGTCCACGTATGCGGATAGCATTAATACGTAGAGTTTCCTCCGTTCCAGCACGCCCGCGTAAGGGCCTGCAGTGAAGCAATCACAGACGGTGGGTTGGCACAGGAACAACGTGGACAGAAAACGTGCTACCAGAGTCGGGAGAGGTGAGTGAGCAGCACAAAGAGGATACCCAACAGCTGTCAAACCTGGGGCAGGGCCAAGTGGGACAAGCATCCCTAACAGATCCAACGCTGCACTTCACAGTGAGGTCCTCATGATCAGGTCAAAGACTCTCTGGATAGGTGTTCTTTTCAATCAGGTGACAGCTGGGATGCCCCCACTCCCTGCCCTTCCCACATGTGGGGAGGGGAGACATCCATGCTATGAATTCCTATGCAGAGGAAACGTCAGGCCCCATCGGATTAAATCATACAGCATGTGGCCCTACTGAGTGCTCAGTAACGGTTCGGCCAACTGGTTTCCAGCTGCATGGGCTCCACCCTGTGTGGTCCATGTGTTCAAAGCAGCAGAGCGGACAGAGAATGACCAGAGCCTCGCACCCCCCAGCCCTGCCGGTCCTGCCCGTCCTGCTCACATCGTCCACGGACTCACCCTCATAGGCCTTGGCAGCATCCACCAAGTTGGACCAATCTAAATCCGCAGCAGTGTCGGGCAGGGGCATCAGGCCGGGGTCGGGCATGGGAGGCCTTCGGGTCTCCTGGACGTCCGTGAGGGAGCTGTCTGAGGCCGAGAACTCTCCTGCAAGAGAGGAGAGGTAAGATCCTTCTCATGCCCACAGGAGAACCGCTCGAGATCTTACCCAAGCAGTTGTTATCTGGAATCCATATCTAGTCCAGCAGACCATCAGGGCCTATTCTGAAGCTGACGTGAACTAGGATTTGGCTTCCTCCAGGCTTAACTCACTTTTTAATCATCCTCCACTGTCTCACTTCTAGTAGCGTGGAGACACAGAAAAGTTAGTTTTGCATGGAGACAACACGTCTGCTTCTCTGGGAGCTGTCTGTCTATAGGGGGGCCCAGGGCAGCTCTCATGTCTTGCTTTTTGTTTTTGTTTTTTTTTCCCCAGAGTCAAGGATCCAGGCTAGGACAACGGGGCCTGTTTCAACAGACAGCTGGATTTTGAAGCCAGACCGGAGAAGCTTGTTGATCCCTGTTCTAGGGGATAATAAGGCTTATTCTCACTGGACTGGGCCCTGGGATCTGAGCCACCTGCTGTGGACTCCCTGTCCCTGGGGGATGGCCCACTGGTTTCCGCAGCTGGATGTGTCTGCAGGCTGATGTGGGAACCAAAGCAGATTGTATGAGAGTGCTTGATTACCCGAATGGAGTTACTACAGGAAGGTGATTTTAGGATTGGTGTTGGCATTCTTCTCCTTCCCAAGGACAGAAGAAGCAACTCTTGGGATCACTTTTGGATCACAGCAGTCCAAGAGCCTGAGCTTCTTCTAAGGTGACAATTTTAAAAACACAAACATGGAGCCATCATAACGACGAGCCTTTGCTCGGCCTGGGGCAGAAAGGAGTGGGCGCAGGGGGCCGCTCTGCCATTGGAGGGCATGCTGCTACCGCTCAAGTTCACGCAGGCAGAGAAGAGAGTGGGAGGGCTGCTGGGCTCAAGACACGTAGGTGCTCTCAACAGGGCAGAAGCTGGGGCAGGGACAAGGGCAGAGTGTGCGACTCCAGGAGAAGGGCCACCCTCAGAATGGGACTATAACACTAAAAATCCATGCCACCACAAGCTCAAATCTCAGTTAAAATCACTGAGTGACTCCAGAAACACCTGTTTACAAGGAGTTAAAAAGTTTCCCCAAGGATGATAGCCTGCGAAACCAGAGTATATTTAGTGCTTGTTTCCCTTTCAAATGACATAAAGAACTGCTATGAAGTACAGCTGCTAGTTATTAATGTGCTTAAATTAGCAAGATGATGAGTAAATGGAAATCAACAAATACTGCCAGATATTAAATGCTCTGATCTATTTAAACATGCTCCCACCAAGGGTAAGTAGGTGGAACAGACAATTCTGTGTGTCACTCACAACCCTCCTGCCCTTTTTTATCTCTGGCACCCAAATTGCCATATGTACAAAAGAAGTCACTCCTCGCCACTGCCCAGTGACAGTGGATGAAACAAGGCCAGGGCTGAGGGATCAGCCCAATAAGGGTTGCTCCGTTTAGGACACGGGGTCACCGTGCTGCCTGACTTTCAGGAAAGCAAGAAGAGGGGATGGGAGGGGGGGTCACAGAGGGCAGCCCATTCCCTCCCTTCTGCAGCTGGACAGTGACCAGGTTGCTCTCTTAGAATGGAAACCTCTAGAAGACAGGGTCTACTCTGATGGGACACATGCAGACATGCCTTTACGAAGGGTTTATTGCTGCAGGAGCAATGGTACTCAGGGGAGAGTGGCCCCCGTGTGGAGACAGAAGGGGAGAAAAGATTAGGGCCTATTTGGTCACTACCAGGAAGTTTTCTTCTAGAGTCTAGGTGGTAAAAAGTGGTCATTTCACATGTTCACTCTGGAGGGTGCCCTCGTGGAGAAAAGAGAAGCCAGAGTCCAGCTGTAGTCAGATGGGGGAGAGGGGGTAGTGAGAAGCTGGCATGCTCCCGAGTGATGTCTGCCATTGGGGAGAAGGGGAGCAGTGAGCAGGACAGAGGTGGTGGACGGACATGCACAAGAGTGGGTTGAGAGCTCATGTGCGATGCAGGGAGAAAGCAAATGAGGCAAGCAGGAGAGTCGAAGAAAATACGTTTCCAGAGAAGCAGCAGAAAGGACAAGAAACATGGGTATGAATGGAGGCAGAATGCCCGGAAGGAGAAAGGGCAGATGGGAGATAAAGTTATAGCATATGTCTAATGAACAAGCAGGACCCCGGGTTCCATAGCAGGTGTCTGCTGGGCTGGGTCACAGTGGGGCCGGGTGGGTGTAGAACCCTGGAATGGAGGTGGACAGAGAGAGGAGAAAGGAAAAGAACGAATATAAACCCATAGTCCCAGAATATGGTCTTTCATAAAACTGGGACCTAGTTTGGTCACAGAGCAAACAAGGCATTTATGAACCAAAGGCAAGAACATGGAGGTGCCTGGCATCGATACGCCTTTCCCTAAACTAATACTTGCTTGTTCACTGAATGAATGAATGAGTCGACAAACGACTGGCTGACACCACGGTCTAGGAAAGACAGAACAATGGCAAGTCTGGGTTCTTACAGCGGCTGCAAGGAGCCAATGGATACAAGTCTCCAAAAAATAATTTAATGTTAGCCAAATGCACCCAGTCACAGTAGCAGATAGGATGTTTGGTAAAAATATAATCCCCAAACTACACCTTTGTACTGAAATTCAGCAGGTCTTGGGTAAGGTCTGGAAATTGTATTTTTAGCAAGCATGCAAGGAGAGGGTTGTTATATGTACCTGGTGCCCCAGTATTTATGGTTGCCACCCAAGGGATGCCCCTGGACCATATGGCTCTGGCGGCCAGGGATGGGGGGGGCTGCCATTCCTGAGTCCCATGGGACTTTAAAAATTGGAGGGACAGGGCTCAGTCAGATAAGCGTCTGCCTTTGGCTCAGGTCATGATCCCAGAGCCCTGGGACTGAGTCCATCATCGGGCTCCCTGCTCAGTGGGGAGCCTGCTTCTCCCTCTGCCTGCCACTCCCCCTGCTTGTGCGCGTGCAAGCTCTCTCTCTCTCTGACAAATAAATAAATCTTTAAAAAAATAAAAATAATTGCTTCTCGGCCTTTTGGCTAAGATCAAATGTAAAAAAATAAAAATAGGGCACCTGGGTGGCTCAGATGGGTAAGCGTCTGCCTTCGGCTCAGATCATGATCCCGGGGTCCTGGGATCGAGTCCCGCATTGGGCTCCCTGCTCAGTAGGGAGCCTGCTTCTCCCTCTGCCTCTCTCTCTGTCTCTAATGAATAAATAAATAAAATCTTTAAAAAAAAAAAAAATCGGAGGGACAATTCTTGACAGGCTACCACATGTAGGGCACTGAACACGACGCAAGCCAGAACAACTCCAGTCTTCTGTGAAAGAGGCTCACTTGCTTAATCCAGAGCCTTGGCCTAGGGCAGCCTTCAGTCTGGCACACAAGTAGGGGCCCAAGGTGGCGCTCATGGGGCACGGAGGCCAGTGCATGCTATCTCTGTGCTTGCCCTCTGCCTTCCCCTGGCTCACTGTTCCCTCTCAGAAAGGGACTTACACACTCACTTGGTACTCTGGTTTTTAGGACTGCCACCGGGACATGCTGAGATCGCCTGGCTCTGGTGGCCAGTGGGGCTTACAGTTGCGGGCCCACAGGACTGTATATATTTGCATACTTTAAGAGCGGCCGCCAGAGGGTCCAGCTTACAATCAGCCTAAATCTAGGTGCTGCCTGAGATCCTCCCTTTTGGGACACTGGTCGTGGCACACCCCCAACTACTGGGATCTATTAAAAATGAAAGAGGCTGTTTGGACCATCACAAAGGCTTGAGAGACAAGAAAGAACTGGGGCAGGGTTGAATGATAAAGGTTCATCTCCAAAACAAGGCTGGGAGAGTTGACTATCTTACAGAACAACACAAGGAGTCCAGAAAAAAGAGGAAATAGAGGAACATGTAATGAACAAAGAACAAGATAAAACCACAAAAAAATCCTTAGTGAAAAGGAGTTAAGTAATCTGCCTGACAAGAGTTCAAGGTAATGGACACAAAGATGCTCGCTGAACTTGGGAGATGAATGAACATAGTGAGAACTTCAACAAAAAGAAAATATAAGGCAATGCCAAATAGAAGTCACAGTGCCAAAGAATACAATAACTGAACTGAAAAATATACTAGAGGAGTTCAACAGCAGACTGAAAAATATACTAGAGGAGTTCAACAGCAGATTAGATGAAGCAGAAGAAAGGATCGGTGAATTCAAAGACAAGGCAATGGAACTCATCCAATCAGAACAGCAAAAAGAAAAAAAGAATGAAAAGGAGTGAAAATAGCTTAAGGGACCTATAGGACAATATCAAGCAGACCAACATTTGCATTATTTATAGGGGTCCCAGAAGAAGAGAGAGAAGACACATTATAATTAGTCTCCAAAGTTAGACAAGAAGAACATCTTAAAAGCAGCAAGAGAAAAACAAGTTGGTATGTACAAATGAATCCCCAATAAGACTTTTCAACAGGAACTTTCCAGGCCAGAAGGGAGTGGCTAAAAGAAAAAAACTGCCAACTAAGAATCCTCTACCCAACAAAGTTGTCCTCTAGAACTGAAGGTGAGATAAAGAGTTTTCCAGACAAACAAAGTTGAAGGAGGGGCTCTTGGGTGGCTCAGTCGGTTAAGCGTCTGACTCTTGATTTCAGCTCAGGTCATGATCTCAGGGTCCTGGGACTGAGCCCTGTGTTCGGCTCCCCACTCAGCAGGGAGTCTGCTTGTCTCCCTCTCTCTCTGCCTCTCCCCCTGCTTATGCTCTCTCTTTGTCTCTCTCTAAAATAAATGAATCTTTTAAAACAAAATCTAAAAGAGTTCAACACAACTAGACTGGCCTTACCAGAAATGTTAAAGGGACTTCTTTAAGCTGAAAAGAAGGAGTGCTAATTAGTAAAAAGAAAACATAAAAATATCAATCTTACTGGAAAAGGTAAGCACATAGTGCAGGCAGTAGTAAATTAATGACTTACAAGGCTAGTAAGAAGGTTAAGAGACAAAAATAATAAAAATAATTGTCTTATAGTTGGCCCTTGAGCAACACAGGTTTGAACTGCATGGGTCCACTCTATGTGGATTTTTTCCTATAAATATTTTGGAAACATTTTTGAAGATTTGCAACAATTTCAAAAACTTGCAGACAAACTACACAGCTTAGAAATTAAAAAAAAAAAAGATGTCACGAATGCCAAAAATATATACATATCTATTAGAAAAAGTTAAAACTTTCTAAAACTCACGCATACCGTACATGGCACCACTCACAGTTGAGAGAAGTGTGAACAAAGATGCAGTATTACATCATAATTGCCCAAAATTAACTACGGTACATACTGTGTACTACTGTAATAATTTCGTAGCCACCTCCTGAGGCTACTGCAGTGAGGCTTAGTGTTCAAAGTATCCACTTAAAATGCATGTGAGGCTAATCATCTTCACACGAGCAGTTCATCTCTCCAGTAAATTGGGTATCCGGTAAAAACTGGTCTCCATTCTCACATACTTTTCATTGTGTTTCGTGCAATACCATAAACCTTGAATAGTACCATGGGATCCATTCGAAGTACTACTAGTAATGCTGTAAGTGTCCCCCAAAACCAGAAAAGATATGAAATGACACGAAAAAGTTGAACTGCTTGATATGTAGCACAGACTGAGGTCTGCAGCTGCAGTCGCCTGCCATTTCAAGGTAAATGAATCTAGCATAAGGACCACTGTGAAAAAAAGAAGAGGAAATTCACGAAGCTGTCACTGGAGCGGTGCCAGTAGGCATAAAAACCTTGTACTTTTTGGGAAATACCTTTTGATCTCCTATTGAAAATGCAGCTTTCAGGTGGGTACAGGACTGCTAATAAGAAAGGCATTTCTACAGACTCTAATATGACTCAAGAAAAAACGAAGTCATTATATGACAACTCAAAGCAAACGGAAGGTGAAAGATCGAAAGCTGCAGAATTAAATGCCAGCAAAGGATGGTTTGATAATTTTAGAAAGAGGTTTGGTTTTAAAAATGTCAAGATAACAGGAGAAGCAGCTTCTGCCAACCAAGAGGCAGCAGACAAGTTCCCAGATATCGTTAAGAAAATCATTGAGGAGAAAGGATATCTGCCTGAACAGGTTTTTCATGCAGACAAAAGTACCCTGTTCTGGAATAAAATGCCACAAAAGACATTATTTACTCCATATGAAGAGAAGTGAGCAGCAGGATTTAAGGCAGAAAGGGACAGACTAATGACTGTTGTGCAAATGCAGTTTAGTTTAGGATCAGAACTGCCCTTTTCTATAAACCCTACCAACCCCTGACAACCCCTGAGTCTTGAAGGGACACAAAACCAGCTGTCAGACTTCTGGTTGTACAAGAAGGCCTGGACAATGAAGACCCTTTTTCTGGACTGGTTCCATTGATGCTTTGTCCAGTCAGGAAGTACCTTGCCAGCAAGAGATTGACTTTTAATGTACTTCTGATATTGGACAATGCCCTGGCCACCCAGAATCCCATGAGCTCAACACCAAAGGTGTCGAAGTGGTCTACTTGCCCCCAAACACGACATCTCTAATTCAGCCTCTGGAGCAAGGGGTCATCAGAATATTTAAGGATGATTACACACAGTATTCTTTTTTTTTTTTTAAGATTTTATTTATTTATTTTTCAGAGAGAGAGGGCGCACAAGCAGGGGGAGCGGCAGGCAGAGCAGGCAGAGGGAGAAGCAGGCTCCCTGCTGAGCAAGGAGCCTGATGCGGGACTCGATCCCAGGACCCTGGGATCATGATCTGAATTGAAGGCAGATACTTAACTGACTGAGCCACCCAGGTGTCCCTATACACAGTATTCTGTGAAAAGGACTGTCAACACTATGGGTGAGAATTGTGATAGACAGAACATGAAATTCTGGAAGGACTATACCAAAGATGCCATCATTGTTATAGAAAAAGCCATGAAAACCATCAAGCCCGAAATAATGGATTCCTGACGGAGAAAACTGTCTGGATGTTGTACATAACCTCATACGATTTATGATAGAGCCAATCAAGGAAATCATGAAAGAGACTGGATTTGACAAAAAAAGTAGGGGTGAAGGGTTTTAAGATGGAGAAGTCCAAGAGGTAACAGACATCACAACTGAGGACTTAAAAGAAGACGAACGGATGGAGATGAGTGCTTCCAAACCAGCACCAGATGATGAGGAACAAGACGGAGAAGAAGCACCAGAAAACAAATTGACATTAGACAATCTGGCAGAAGGATTCTGATTCTCCAAGACTGCTTTGACTTCTTTTACAACATGAACCATTCTAGGATATGGGCTCTGAAACTAAAGCTCACAGTGGGAGGATTGGTACTGTATAAAAACATATTTAGAGAGATGAAACAGCAAAACAGACAGAAATTACAATATATTTCTACAGAGGTACACTGAGTGTGTCTGCCTCTCCCACCTCTCCTTCCACCACTGCCATCCCTGAGACAGCATGGCCAACCCCTCATCGTCCTCCCTCTCCTCAGCCTACTCAGTGTGAAGACAAGGGCGAAGACCTTTATGATGATCCACTTCCACTTAATGAATAATAAATAATCATCAGGCCATACAGTTAATATTAACTTATCTGTTGTGTGTGGGTTTTGTGTGAAATCTGACTGTACAGCAATAATTGTACGAGATGCTTTTGTGTCGTCATCATCATCGCCAAAGTATTCATCATGTAGAAAGGTGAGTGTAAGTCTTGTATAGAAGTGGATACCCTGTCCTTACGTAGGCATATGTGAGTGATATTTAATATAAAAGTAATAATGTTTTGATTTTCTTACTGCTTTATAATTTTGCTTTCAAGGAATTACATTACCTTAAAGTATGCCTCTCACTCTTGTAACTTGGGAAACTGTGTATCAGCCTATCGTCACAGGTAAGCGGTTTTTAAAAAATGTAACAATGTTTCTAAAACTGTACTATATGACTGTAGTACTTTACGCCATAAAAATTTTATAGTGATTCGTTCATTAGTGTATAGGCAAGGCTACTGTGAAGAACTGTATCAATTCCACTAGGCTACCATAGAGCAATCAAACTGCCGCTGCTTCATTATTAGTGCATGAATTGTTAAACCTGTAAGTAAGTCTGCATTCCTTTGCGCTTGTAATGTCTAGTGTTAGCAATCATATAACATCTACAGTTTTGTATCCTATAAGACAAAACTGGCGTAGGTACTGACAGATGGTTACTCATGTAAACAGACAAGGTAAACTTACAGTATTGGTAAATACAGTACAGTACTGTAAATGTATCTTATGATTTTTTAATATTTTCCTTTCTCTACTTTATTGTAAGATTACAGCATATAAGATGTATGACATACAAAATATTTGAAATGACTGTTTATGTTATTGGTAAGGCTTCCGGTCAATAGTAGGCTATCGATAGTTAATGTTTCTGGGAAGTCAAGAGTTACACACGGATTTTTGACCATATAGGGGGTTGATACCCCATACTCCCTTGTTGCTCAAGGGTCAACTGTAATTAGTTAATAAGGGATACACATGATAAAAAGATGTAAATTGTGACATCAAAAACATAAAATGTTGGGGGAGAGAGTAAAAATGTAGAACTTTAGCATGCATTTAAACTTAAGTTGTTATGCACTGGAAGTAAATGGTTATAAATATAAGTTATATGAAAGCCTCATGGTAACCACAAAGCAAAAACCTTAGATACACAGAGGATAAAGGGAAAGGAATCTAAGCCTACCACTACAGAAAGTTATTAAACCATGAAGGAAGAAAGCAGGACAAGAAAGGAACACAGAGGAACTACAAAACAGCAAAAGGTATATGCCTATCATTGATTATTTTAAATATAAATGGACTATCTTCTCCAATTAAATGGGTAAAAAAACATGACCCATCTATACGCTGCCTCTAAGAGAGTCACTTGAGAACTAAGGACATCCACAGACTGAAAGTGAAGGAATGAAAAAAGATATTCCATGGAAATGGAAACCAAAAGAAAGCTGGTGTAGTTATATTAGACAAAAAAGACTCTAAAACAAGGACTATAATAAAGACCAAAAAAGGCATTACACAATGATAAAGGGGCCAATCCAGTAAGAGGATATAGCATTTGTATTTATGTACCCAACACTGGAGCACCTAAATATGTGAAGTAAATGTAAACAGACCTAAAAAGGAGAAATAGCAATATGGTAATAGTAGGGGACTTTGATAACCCACTTTCATCAATGGACAGATCATCTAGACAAGTCAATTAGGGAACATCAACCTTAAATGACACACTAGGCCAGATGGACTTAACAGCTTCTACAAAATATTCCATCCCAAAACAAAAGAATATACATTCTTTTCAGTCACACAGAACATTCTCCAGGATGGATCATATGTTAGGTCACAAGTCTTAATATATTTAACATGACTGAAATGAAATCAAAATTTTTTCTCACTATAATGCTATGAAACTAGAGATCAATTACAAGAAGAAAACAGGAAAATTCACAAATATGTGGAGACTAAATGACACGCTACTGAACAAGCAATGGGTCAAAGAAGATATCACAAGAGAAATCAAGAAATACTTTCAGAAGAATGAAAATGGAAATACAACATACCAAAGCTTATGGGATGCAGGAAAAGCAGTTTCAAGAGGGAAGTTCATAGTGACAAATGCCTACATATCAAGAAACATCTCAAATAAGCAACCTAACTTTACACCTGAAGGACCTAGGAGAAGAACAACAAATAAAGCCCAAAGTTAGTGGAAGAAAGGAAATAACAGATCAGAGTGGAAATAAAACAGAAGCTAAAACAAAACACAACACACAAAATAGAGATCAATGAAACTAAGAAATGGTTCTTTGAAAAGATAAATAAAATTGACAAAGCTTTAGCTAGACTCACCAAGAAAAAAAGAGAGAAAATCAGAAATGAAAGAGCAGACACAATAACTGATACCTGAGAAATACAGAGGATCTTAAGAGACTACAGTGAAGAATTATACGCCAATAAATTGTGCATAAGAAGAAATGCATAAACCCTATAAACATACAACTTGCCAAAAGTGAATCATGATTATGAGACTAACATGCCACCTGCTGTGCTAAGTCATTGAAACAGAATCATGAAGACACCGAAAACCTCAACAGACTGATTACTAGTAAGGAGATAGTTGGAACGGGGGCGCCTGGGTGGCTCAGTCGGTTAAGCGTCTGCCTTCGGCTCAGGTCATGATCCCAGGGTCCTGGGATCGAGTCCTGCATCGGGCTCCCTGCTCCTTGGGAGCCTGCTTCTCCCTCTCCCACTCCCCCTGCTTGTGTTCCCTCTCTCGCTGTGTCTCTGTCAAATAAATAAATAAAATCATTAAAAAAAAAAAAAAAAAGAGATGGTTGGAAGGTCTGTGATTACTGATGCAAACAAAAGAGGACTTTACTTTTGAATTCTACCGAACATTCAAAGAATTAACCTTTTTAAAATTCTTCCAAAAAAAAAGCAGCAGCAGCAGCAGCAAAAGGAACCCTTCCAAACTCATTTTATGAGGCTAGCATTACCCACCCGGATACCAAAACTAGACAGGGACACCACAAGAAAAAAAAAATCACAGGCCAATATCCTCGATGAAGGATATATTATTGCATCTATATGCAAAAATCCTCAACAAAATATTAGTAGACCGAATTCAACAATACATTAAAAAGGACCATATACTATGATCAAGTGGGATTTGTCTCAGGGATGTAAGGATGGTTCAACATCCACAAATCAATGTGATATACCACATTGATGAAATGAAGGATAAAAATCATATAATCATCTCAGTAGATGAAGAAAAAGCATTTGACAAAAATCAACATCTATTTATGATTAAAAAAATCAAAAAAGTAGGTATAGAGGGGATATACTTTAACATAATACAGGCCATGTATGACAAGCTCATAGCTGACATACTCCATGATGAAAGCTGAAAGCTTCTCCTCTAAGATCAGGAACAAGACAAAGATGTGAACTCTTACACCACTTTTATTCAACAGAGTATTAGAAGTCCTACTCAGGGCATTAGATAAGAAATAAAAGAAATAAAAGGCATCCAAATATGATGTGAAACTCACTATTTGCAGATGGCATGATATTATGAATCCTAAAGACTCCACCAAAAACTCTAAGAATTAACAAAGGAATGGAGTAAAGTTGTAGGATACCAAATCAATTCACACAAATCTGTTGCATTTCTATACACTAATAACAAAATATAAGAAAGAGAAATTAACAATCCTACTCACAATTGTATCAAAAGGAATAAAATACCTAGGAGTAACTTCAACCAAGGAAGTAAAAGACCTGTACACTGTAAACTGTAAGATACTGATAAAAGACACTGAAGACACAAATAAGTGGAAAGATATTCCATGCTCATAAAAAAATATTGTTAAAATGTCCATACTACACAAAGCAATCTACAGATTCAGTGCAATCCCTATCAAAATTTTAATGACATTCTTCACAGAAGTAGAACAAGCAATCCTAAAATTATCTGTAATTACAAAAGACTCTTAATAGCCAAAGCTATCTTGGAAAAAAACAAAGCTGGAGGTATCACGCTCCTGATTTCAAACTATATTACAAAGCTATAGTAATCAAAACAGTATGGTATTAGCCTCAAAACAGACACATTAATGGAGCAGAACAGAGAGCCTTATGCATATGCATAAACATATGCATATGTGGTCAATTAATTTATGACAAAGGAGCCAAGAATATACAATAGGGAAAGGATGGTCTTTAACAAACAGTGTGGGGAAAATGGGACAGCCACATGCAAAAGAATGAAACCAGAGCACTATCTTACACCAAACCGCAAAAGTTAACTCATTATGGGTAAGACTTGATTGTAAGATCTGAAACCAAACTTCCAGAAGAAAACACAGGCAGTAAGCTCCCTGACATCAGTTTTGATGATGATTTTTTGGATTTGACACCAAAAGCAAAGGTAACAAAGGCAAAAATACACAAGTAGACTACACACACACTAAAAAATTTCTGCTCAGCAAGAAAACCATTAACAATGAAAAGGCAACCTATGGACTGGGAGAAAATATTTGCAAATCTGATCTGATAAGGGGTAATATTCATAATATATGAAGAATTCCTACAACTCAATAGCCAAAAAACAAACTGATTAGAAAATGGGCAAGAATATGCACCCCAATGTTCATAGCAGCAATGTCCGCAATAGCCAAACTGTGGAAAGAGACAAGATGCCCTTCAACAGATGAATGGATAAAGAAGATGTGGTCCATATATACAATGGAATATTAGCCATCAGAAAGGATGAATACCCAACTTTTACATCAACATGGACGGGACTGGAGGAGATTGTGCTAAGTGAAACAAGTCAAGCAGAGAAAGTCAATTATCATATGGTTTCACTTATTTGTGGAACATAAGGAATAACATGGAGGACATTAGGAGAAGGAAGGGAAAAATGGAGGGGGGAATTGGAGGGAGAGATGAACCATGAGACACTATGGACCTGAGAAACAAACAGGGTTTTAGAGGAGAGGGGGGAGGGGGGATTGGTTAGCCAGGTGATGGGTATTAAGGAGGGCACGTACTGCATGGAGCACTGGGTGTTATACGAAAACCATGGATCGTGGATCACTACATCAAAAACTAATGATGTATTGTATGGTGACTAACATAATAAAATTAAAAAAAAAAAAAGGCAAGAATCCAAATAGACATTTTTCCAAAGACAACATATAGATGGCCAAGATATAAATGAATAGATGCTCAACATCATTAATGATTAGGGAAATGCAAAATCCCAAACCACAATGAGATACCACTTCACACTTGTTAGAATATCTATTATCAAAAAGGGAAGATACAAGTGTTGGCCAGGGTGTGGAGAAAAGGGAGCCCTTGTGCACTGTTAATGGGAATGTAAATCGGTGCAGCCACTGTGGACAACAGTACAGAGGTTCTTCAAAAGCAGAGCTACCGTAAGATTCAGAAATTCCACTCTGGATATTTATCCGAAGAACATGAAAACACTAACTTGAAAAAAATACATGTACCCAAGTTTACTGCGCCATTATTTATAACAGCCAAGACATGGAGACAACCTAAGTGTCCACTAATGGATGAATGATACACACACACAAGGATATTACTCAGCCTTAAAAAATGAAATCTCATTTGCAACAACACAGATGGACTTTGAGGACACTATGCTGACTGAAATAAATTAGAGAAAGACAAGTAAGTCATGGGGATTTACAGCATGGTGACTACAGCTAATTACTGCATTTGTGGAAGTTGCTAAGAAGGCATCTTAGAAGTTCTAATCACAAGAAAAAAAACAAACTTTGCAACTATGCAAGGTGACAGATATTAACTAGACTCACTGTGGTGACCATTTCACAATATATACAAACATCGAATCATGTTGTACGGCTGAAATTAATACAATGTCTTAAGTTATAACCAAAACCAGAACAGGCATCCCAGATGACTTTTAGGGTCTGGTGAGGCCGAGCGTCTGTACTCTGTGGTCTGGGATTACAGGTGCGAGGCTGACCCAGGGAGGCTGGGGAGCCCCAAAGCTGAGCAAGCAAGCCCCACTTACCATGCAGCGACTTCATTCCCAAGGTGTAGGAAGGCCTCCGCAACGGGAGAGACTTGGGCAGGGAAGGGTACGTGCTGCTGAAGAGGACGTCATTGGGCAGGGCTTGGTCCAGAAGCGAAGCCCTGGAGGCGAAGAAGTGCTCCCTCTGGCCGCTGTAGATGCTCTCATCCGACAGCGTTCGGTGCAGGGCCCGTCTTGCAGTAGGGGTGGTAGGAAACGGGGACTGAGGAGAGGAAAGCGCCTGGAACTGAACAACAGCATGCAGACAAGTATTTATATGATAGCATATATCATCATGACAGAGTAGCTCTAGTAGGAAGGGGGGGTGCCTCTTGATACACATCAACTACTAATAGTGTATGTAATGAGTTTTAGAGATTGTTTTTTTAGGACGGATTTCTATTCACTAAAATAGGGAAGCCACCTATATATTTATATATAAATGGCAGAAGTCCCAGATAGCTGTTCTCTCTCGTCTTTTGCTTTTGTCACCAGATTTGATTTTAGTTGAGGTTCTTCTGCAAAAAGCAAGCTTTTGAGAATCCCGTTCATTGAGAAACAACAGACACATTAACAATATTTAAATATCCAGCCTCAGAGCCAACAGAATATTTGGTCTGTTAGCAACAAAGCTATATTTATTCAGTCCTTCCTAGACTAGTGTTCACCTTGACAGGGAGAACAATGTGGAGGACAGGTGAGGGTGTGAGTAGGAGGGTTGAGTCACAGCTGCCAGAAGGCCTCTGTAGGACTTTCTGGGACACTTTGAAGGGGCAGAGAGAATGACACAGCTGCGTCTCCATTTAGGACACCGAGAATAGAGCTGACACTCAGGTTCACTCATGTGCTCTGGGTCTCACAGGCTTCCGTTCATCAAACCAAGGGTTAATCAAGTCAAAGCTACCCACGAAGTGGTGTGCACAGTTGCTGCATAAATATGAACAAATGATTAATCAAATGCAATGTAAATGAGCCCCAGGTGTAACCGACTGTGTAAAAATTGTGCTCACTTCTAAAAATTGATGATGATGAGTTAGGAGCAAGGTACATATATGCTTGCCTAGAAAACGAAGCTGCTGTGATAAATGCTCTGTGAGTCTTTAAGGTCAGGGAACTAGGTATGGAAATGGTGATTTCCCTTTTGTGGGCATTACAGAGATTAAATGGCTTGCTGATAATTTTAAAAGAATATAGCCAGGTCCTCTCTCTCCCATCTGCAAGCTTCTAGCACTATCATGTAAGGCCCTTGCCTACCAGGCCAGGCCCCAGATCTCTCCATTCAAACACTGCCCCCAATCTTTTTTAGCACCTCTGGGCTCAACAAAGGGATTTCCTTTTCTAGTGAATATCCCCACCCTGATGGTTATACAGGAAGGAGGTTTTCCACCAATTCTAGTTTCAGCCTCTCTGGGAAATATTAACATACTTCAAGGTAGTGAACTTCCACCTTGAAGAGATCCTTGGAGGGGCATGCTTTCTTAAAAGCTGTAACATCTTCCACTAAAGGGAGGCAGGGTAGGAGACGGAAGGCAGCAATCTGCCTTGATGCTTTCCGCCAATTAAAAAGTCGTCTTGTCCCAACACACTGGGGTGGCCCCTCACCCCAACTCTCTTGCCCTCCAGTCTTGAAGGTTCGTGCACACCGATCTGGTTCCAAGAGCGCCCTGGGCTGCCTTGCAGGGTGCTTGCTGGGCGGTGCCCAGTGCTGCCAGCCCTGGGAAAGAACTATCACGGAGTCAATGCTGACTCGCAAGGGATCTGAGAGCACATCAGGCTGGGGGGGTTCACAGATTGCTCCAGGGGACCATACGGGTTCCTCACAGCATCACTGCCTGGGGAGAAGAGATGTTCAGGTGGGACTCAGGCGCCCATGACACCCACCCCTCCCATCAGAGAAACTCCATTTTCTCAGTTCTCCATATTAGACTTCTGTGTATAATTTTATTTTAAAAAGCTGGGGGGGTGGTTTCTTGAACTTTAAAATCATCTGGGCACCATGGATCTATTTCAAAGCTGAGGAACAAGGCCTAGAGGAGTAGCATCTTGCTCCAGGTCCAGCTCCTGTTCTCTCACTCTTTCCGGTCCTTCTGGCTTCTGTGTGAGGGGTCACCTGCATCTGCAGTACGCAAGCACCAGCTCTTCCCGAACACTGATGCTGCACGAAGCCTCTTCCTGTGGTCTACGCCTGAGAGTCTGGCTGCAAATCGGGACTACGGGTTTGCACTGTGTCTGTTCACTTGCCGCTGGACGCAGCCCTTGGGGAAGATAAGGTGATCTCAGCTCTGCCTGCCAATGAGGTTTCTTAGAATGTTTGAGCTCTGCCATTTTCCTTGAGGCAGGAGCTCTGCATGGGCTGCTTAGGCCCTGCAGGCCCCTACCTCCGAGCTACAGCCTGCCACGTCCTGCCGCAGACATCGCACTCTGCTGGCAAATCAGCCTGGGAGTGACCCTGTCATTTGATATTAACGATCACTCACAAGAAGCACTTGCTATCCAAGAAAGCCAATGTGGTCCGAGTAGGTTCCAAGTATCACGGCCCAAAGATGGCCACCGCTGGGACCCTGACACCTGATGCAGTGGCTCGGGGCCTTGAGCCAGGCATGGCCTGGAAGACTTCTCAACACAAGGCCTTCCTGACACAGCAGAGCCATGGGCATTCTGACGGAGAATCTCGGAAGACACACGGAGATAGTTAGCTAAAGTCATCTGAAACCAAACCGAAAAGGATGACACTGGAGGAAAAAACAGCCTTATTTCCAGCCCTTCCCAGTAATAGAGTAGCCAGCAGAGCGTCTTCTTTGCAGAGGGTCTCGGTAATGCAGTCATGACAAAGTGCACCCCTGTTTCAACCAGCAATGTTAAAATAATTCATTTTGGAAATAAAAGCCAAGAACAGGAATAAGGGCAAAACAGACATTTGCTTTCAATTATTTCCATGGCAGGAGTAAATCAAACGAATGAAAGCTCTGAGTTCGTCCCTTTCCAAAAATGTTAAACTGAGAACTGGAGGAAAGATTCCTCTCAGGGCAAGTTTTATTCTCCTCTAACCTCAAAGGAAAGATCTGAAAAAATTTTTATTTTGAAACTGGTACTTAAACATTTTAATACACCTCTTTGGGGCCTGACAGCTAAAGAAGTTTCAAGCACTATCTTTTGTGAGGTTGCTAAGGAAACCATTTGTACCCTGCGTGATGAGTCAGAACTGTTAAGTGCTGGCTTATAAAACAGAAATGACAGAATCAAGAATGGCAAGTCTTTAAAATGATTTATGATGTTAATGTTTATGTTAATAAATCTTTATTTCTCAACAGAATGCCAGAATGGCCTTTGGAGTATATTTTTAATTTCTGTAAATGCTGATTTTTCAGTTTAGGGGGGTATGTCTGACCTATCTTGAGGTAGGCGTGCACACACACACCAGAGTGGTGATGAGAAGCCTGAGTAGGAATGGACAAGGCCACACAGTTCATCCTGCTGGGCATGCCCCCTGTACTTTGATCCCAGCTTGAGGACAGCAAGTGGTTAGGGAAATTCTTTAGCTTACCTTTTCAATCAATTGTCAGAGTTCTTCTTAAATTACACTCGCTAGTCACTTCCAACAGACTACCAGTCATTCAACTAAGAACCTGGACAACAGAACATGTCCAAGTTTGCTGTGCTGACCTTCCTGGGGGTGGATTTCCTCCTGCTGGGACTACATGACATACTGCACGGAGAAATGCCTTGGGCTCAGAGCTTTGGGCCCCACTCAACAAAGGCCAGCTCCGAGCCTTGGGAGGGTGGGCACTTCTGAGGACAAGAAAGCAGAGAGCCTCAAGTAGGCTTCAGGAGTCCTCCGAGCTGAGGTGGGCAGAACAAACCCTTCCACGTGGCCACTGACACACAAACATAAACCCTGAGCACACACTTGGAACTTGATGGGGAGGGAGGCTGGCTTTAGAGACGACATTTCTAGTCTGGAATTCTGTAAGGGAAGTGGAGAGAAGGTTTTGCCAAGTAAAGAGAATCTAGAAAGTTCTGAAGGTAAGTATGTAGACCTAGTTTGCTGAGCTGCAGAGGTGGCTTTTGGAGGATGGGGTTGGGGGTGAAAAGAGTGGATGTCCATCAAGCCGTTTCTCTGAGTGACTGAACAGTAAGTACATGGTGCACAGCCAGCAGGCCTGCCTGGCCGGGGTTAGGGGCAGAGGTGGGGCACCCAGGGCAGGACGTGAACTGGGAGCTACTGGTGAGGGGAGGGAAGGGACCCTTTGGACAGAAGGCACCAAAGCATTTACAGAAAACTTTCTGTCTGACGAGGGAGCCACAGGTGCTCTGCCAAGTTCTCTGAAGCAACGTCATCTGAGCTCATGTCTGTGAGAGGATGTGGCTTGCGCACTGAGAGTGGGGTACACTAAAGAAGATAAAGGAAGGGTGGTAGGGACAGGGACTAAGAGGTGTGGCAGTGGGGACAGCATGCTGGGAGAACAATGGAAGCCAATCTTAGGGCAGAGTGGGTGAGGGCAGGAGCTGGGAGCCAACACCTCTGGAGGGTGCCCCTGCGGTGAGCAGCCCCGTCCCACCTGGCCTCCCTAACGGCCATGTGCCCCGAGCTCTGTCCTATACCTTAAAATTCTTCTGGGATTCGGGAGTTGGGCTTTCCAGGTCGATGAGTTTCTTGAGGTCCTCCTCGATGGTGGACTTGGAGGCTGGCTTGGGGGACGCCCGGAGGTCCCTGGTTGAGGCGCGCAGCCTGGTGTGGGCTATCTCATTGCCATCACTCTGATGGCGCCTTGAAGAGAAGAGATGGGAGAAACCAAGCAGACAAGGGTGATGTAAAGCCACGATGGACCCTGAGGCTGGAAGTCAGGGGGGACATATTAAAGGAGAGCAAAGGACAACCTGCTTGGATAAATGCTTGTGAAAGAAACACAACCAACTGGAAGCACAAAATAAAAATCTGATGGATAAATTGCTCTTCTACAGGAAACCATGACCTCCACTAAGCCAAAATTAGCAAGACTTATTAATAAGACCACAGGCTATGAATCCCAAATATAACTTTTGTACAAACACAAACAACGTAACTGAATGAATCATTTAGAATCCCCCCCCACCCCTGTACTACTTTGTCAAAAAGGTCTTTATATTCAGGGTAGTCCCTTTCTAATACTCCCTCTGGCGGCTCCTAAGTTAAACATTCCATGGGAAGGCTGTGATTATTTCCATTAAAGGGAGAGTGTCACCTTCGTGCCAGAGGGTCAATTATTCTGAAGTTTGTTCTTCAGACATACTCCTTCCTACAAGATCTAAGATTCTCAAATCAATGTTGGGCCACACAATTTATTTAAGGAATGAAGCGCAGAGAAATAATTTAAGGTAAGTTTTCCTTAGGAGGAAAAGAAAAAAAGAAAATCTCCCAACCAAACCCCAGCCGGCCTCCTCTGTGGTAGGAAACTGCCTCAGCCTTTTCTGTTCTCCATCATGTTAAAAGCACACCACCCAAGCAAGAGAAGCAAAAGAATTCTTACTTTCTCGTGTCCATAAATCCCACGGAGTTTATGGTTCCTTCGGGTTTCTTCCACCCAATCAGGTACTTGCTGGTCGCGCCCTGGCGAGGGTAGAAGGTCCTAGGGCCGGACGAGGAGGAGGAGGAGGAGGAGGAGGAAGGGAAGGCAGGTGCGAGCTGCGAGGTGGCAGGATGGAGCTCCTCTTTCGGGGAACTTCTGGCACTGGTGAAGACCACCGGGCTGGCAGAGTGTCGGGAGCCCACGGTACTGAGGAGAGGCATGACAAAGAGCAAAGGACCCCGGTGTGCACGTGTGCATCCCGGGGTCCACACGGCGGCTATCAAAGCGTCGTCCAGGACAGGGGTTATGGCCAGGTGAAAGAACAGGGACTGTTTCATAAGATATTAATGGGGCTGGCTGGCTAGTCTTTCTTGTTTTCTTGCTATAATTTAAATGTCTGCTGTAAAAATGAAACATGATCACTGTGGCTTAGTCTGCACATTAAGTTAAAAGGTAAAATCAGTTGAGACTGTCAGAGACGCTTTGAAACATGCCGGCACACCGGAGGAACAGTAGAACCAGCAATAAAAGGTCTGGTCATCTCAGTGGCTCTCTGCCTTGCCTTCCTCAGAACTAGGGGTCATGGTGATGCTCCCTAGGTCTGAGCCAGATCAGCATACAGTTCTCCAAACACCCACACCCAAGGCCAAAGGGGCACACTGACGTCTCCTTCCCTGTGGCATCTGGCATTAAGATGGACTCTCTAAAAAAGCTGTTCAATGGAATGAAAATGGGCCACTACCCTCCACCATATACAAAAATCAACTCAAAATGGATTAAAGACTTGAACGTAAGACCCGAAACCATAAAACTCCTAGAGGAAATCACAGGGGTAAGCTCCTTGACATCGATCTTGGCAATGATGTTTCTGGATCTGACACCAAAAGCAAAGGCAGCAAAAGCAAAAATAAACAAGTGGCTATGTCAAATTAAAAAGCTGTACAGCAAAGGAAACGATCAATAAAATGAAAAGGCAACCTAGTGAAGGAGAAAATACTTGCAAATCATACATCCGATAAGGGCACATTATCCAGAATATATAAAGAACTCATATAGCTCAATAGAAAAAAATCTGATTAAAAAATGAGCAAAGAATCTGAATAAACATTTTTCCAAAGAAGACCTACAGATGGCTAACAGGTACGTGAAAAGATGCTCAACCTCACGAATTATCTGGGAAATGCAAATCTAAACCACAATGAAATATCACTCACACCTGTTAGAATGGCTCTTATCAAAAAGACAAGAAATAACAGGTGTTGGCAAGGATGTGGAGAAAAGGGACCCCCGTGCACTGTTGGTGGGAATGCAAGCTGGTGCAGCCACTATGGAAAACAGTATGGAGGCTCCTCAAAAAATTTAAAATAGAACTGCCATATGATCTAGAAATTCCACTTTTGGGTATTTATCCAGAAAAAGTGAAAATATTAACTTGAAAGTATCTACACTCCCATGTTCATTGCAGTATTATTTATAATAGCCAAGCTATGGAAACAACCTAAGTGTCTACTGATGAAGGGATAATGTGATACACATATACAAAGAAATATTATACAGCCATAAAAAAAAAAAGGAAATTCTGCTATTTGCAACACCATAAATGGACCTTGAGGACATTATGCTAATTGAAATAAGTCAGACAAATACTATATAATCTCACTTATTTGTGCCACCTAAAAAAAAAAAACCAAGCTCATAGATACAAAGAACAGATTGGTGGTGGCCACAGGTAGGGGGGGGGTGGAGGATGGGGGAAATGGGGGAAGAGGGTCAAAGGTACAAACGTCCACATATAAGATGAATCCTGGAGATGTGATGTACAGCATGTGACTAAATATAAAAACCCAAAGCTGTTCATCATCGATGTGTTTTAAACTTTGGTTCAAGATTACAAAACTAAAGTCTACAGGACTCTAGGAAAAGGCTACTCATCACATTAAAACTCAAGATTTTTAAACCTGGGGCTGAGAGTTCAGGTGGTCTATGACGCTGGAGGCCCTTCGATGGTAGAATTACCACACGTCCCCCCCTGGGATCTCACAGGACCTGAGTCCACACCACGTGAGCCCTCTGAGTTCTCCAGGGTAGGCTGAGACCAGAGACACGGGCTCTTACCACAGGGGACTTGGTCACTGAAAGTTCAGTTACCAGGACGTGGTCTCACAGCATTTGCCAGCAGCACTTCGTCCATCAGAAACCAATGGTCCTGAGCTGAATCAAGTATGGACTTACTAATGACGCATTAGCTACGGCCAGCGTACCACAGACAACGGGTGGGGGGGTACACGGGCACTCTCTGCGCCGTCTTTGTAACTTTTCTGCAAGCAAAAACTATTCTAAAACACAAACACTTTTTTATTAAAAAGCTAAGCGAATGAACAAAACAAAAATAAAAAAACCACCCAAATCTTAGTGGTGCTGAGAGAATACACACAGATGAAAGTCAGTCTTGAACCCGCACCTGCAACCTTACCTACAAATCCATTCCTGCTGGCTTGCATATTTAAGTGTAGATCTAAAGATTCTGGACCATACCATGAAGAACATCTTTATGATAGAGGCAGAGGTTTCTTTAGTTGAATCATAAAAGGAAGGATTGAATCCCACAGAAAGTAAGAACTTCTATTCCTCAAAAGACACAGAGAAGAATATATGTAAAACATACCCAACAATGGGCTCCTATCCAGAATGCAGAACTCCTAAAAATCAACAAGACAGACAACCCAACAGGAAAAATGAGCAATGATCTGAAAAGGAATTTCACAAACAAGGATACCTAAAAGACTAATAAACATTAGTGCTTATCATCATCAGTTATCAGGAAAATGCAAACTGAAGCCAAAAGAAGAACCAGTACACATTCCCCAGAATGGCTAAAATTAAAAAGACTTACATCAAGTGCTAGAAAAGATGTGAAGCGACCAGAACCCTCATTCACTACTGATGTGTTACTTGTCACAATCTGGTTGTGACAAAGTAGTTCACATTCTCTGCTAAAGTTGAACGTATGTATATCGTAGGACACAGCAACCCCACTCCTAGGTATATGCTCACCAGATGCACACATATGTGTACCAAGGGACATGTACCAGAATCTGTAATATCCCCAAACTGGAAACACTCCAAATGTTCCACAGAATGGATACATGAGTTGCTGTATGTTCTCACAATGTAAATATAATACAGCAATGAAAATAAAGTAATGCTACCTGCTACACATGGATGAATCTCACCAACATAATGTTGACTTAAAAGACACTAGACACAGAACAAAGCATATGGTACGATTCCATTTACATAAAGCCAAAAATAGGCAAAATGTGTGTGTGATTTTAGGATTCAAGATTGTGTTTACCTTGGGGAGGAGGTGGGAATGACTGGGGAAGACAAGTGAGAGGAGGGGTGTCTGGATGTTCGTTATGTTCCAGGTTCTTGATTTGGGTGGTGATTACATGGATATGTTCACTTAGTGAAAATTCATGCCGATGCACAGGTATGACCTGAACCTCTTTCTGTATGCGTGTTATGCTTCAATGAGAACACACCCACAAAAATAAATCAAAAGTAGGTGACCTGAAAGGAGAAGGCCCTATCAGTCCATGAGGCTCTGTCACGGATTGGAGGGAACAGAGTACCTTTGTTCCGTGAAGGCAATCTGCAAAGTTCTCCACACTAAAGTGGGCCTCACTGCCACAGACCAAACATGAACATCTTCATTTTTGTAACTAAGGAGGAGGCACCAGGCTCAGACTTCACAAAAAGTATGATAAAAAGAAATGACTCGCCATATTCTGATCGCTCTACCAGTTTTCTTTTTCCCAGAGACTTTTGTAGCTAGAGAGGAAGGGAAAGAAAAAAAATCCCTCACAAGACCTCAGAGGGCACCATAAATTTAAAGTCCATGTAATCTCATTTTGTTTTTACCTCTTGATAACAAATACTCCATTTGTTTGCTTTTAAAATGAAGAAAAGGAATGCAGAACTCTTCCATAAATGCCATACGTTAAATCGATAAGAACAAAATAATAGTAGGTCTCGGGAAAACAGACTAAAAGTGGAAAGATGAACCAGAAGGAAAAAGGAAGCAGGAAGGACATAAAGACAAGCTCAGCCTCGGAGCCTGGAGCAGCACCAGAGACATAGCAATACCCGGTAACTCAGGGAGCATCAATGGGAGCTTCCCAAGTGGTAAGGGTGGATGTAGCTTCTGCAGTCATTTGCCACAATGTGACAAGCTTGTGGCTGTTTATTGCTTACTTAGGAACAAAAGCTTATCTCTGGCTTGCAGACTTTCCCCACCTGACTATACCTACCTCATGCACACGTATAACACAGATGTGGGGGTGTCTGCAGCCTCATCCGTGGTTATGGTCTGAAGCAGATTCCCATAAAGTGAAAAACAGTACATCAGGGTCTAACATGCACACCTTCGTCTTGGATAATCATGTGTTTGCTTTACCTGCCTTGATTAGTATCCACCAGCAAATGCAAGTGTTTGTGAATTACTAGAGCCAATGCATGTTAAGGCATGTTCTATGTTAAAGGACAGACTGCAGGGATTCTGACTGGGTAGGTAGGCAAGCACACAGGAATCTGCACGCTGACTCATTCCCAGCCGATGCCGTGGTCCTTAACTTATAACCTGGAAACCACTGTACCATTTGAAATGCCCATAGTTTCCATTTCTCAGCAAGTATCTTGATATGATAGCATGGGCATTCAGAACCCTGGGGCTTTCAAAGACTACACGTTTGGTCAAAATAGAAATAATTAGCCATGAGAATAAAACGTAAATTGCATAGTCCATTAATTTATAAATAATTTCTCCATGTTTTACAAAATAGCTATGCTGGTTTTAGCCATAATGTCTGGCCTGCGTGAAGAGGGAGGTTATAGGAAAGGCCTGGAAACATCAAAGAGAGAACAATATATATACAGCACATATAGTTCTGGAGCTCTTTGCTTCCTGTATGAATTTAATTAGTACCATTTCCCTGGGAGGCATTCGTTAGGTTTTTGTACTAGATTATAAACTCTTTGAAGGCAGAAATTTTTGTGTATCTGACAATGCCAGAAAACAGTGGACTCCCAATAAAATAGCTGGACAAAGGTTTTCTCTTTAGCACGTATGGAGCACGCTATCTGTTTAACTTGTTTATCTTACTGATAGCCTGTCTCCCCCACTTAAATATAAGCCCCACAAGGGCTGATCCTTTTCTCCTTCACTGCTATATTCTCCATGCCTACCACAGTCGCTGGCCATTGTAGGCATTCAATATTTGGTGAAAGAAACTGTCAAATGAATTAGCTATTCATTTTTTTTTTTTTAAAGATTTTATTTATTTATTTGAGAGAGAGAATGAGATAGAGTGAGAGCATGAGAGGGGGGAAGGTCAGAGGGAGAAGCAGACTCCCCGCTGAGCAGGGAGCCCGATGCGGGACTCGATCCCAGGACTCCAGGATCATGACCTGAGCCGAAGGCAGTCGCTTAACCAACTGAGCCACCCAGGCGCCCAGCTATTCATTTTAAATGTAGGAGAGAGTCATGTGTGAAGACAGTGTGTTTTACTCGGGCTGTATTTAAAACTGGGTGTGGCTTTATTTTTACTGCGAGAAATAATTAAATCTACAGATTATGCTTCTGTTCGTAGGTGTATTCTTAAAAGGATAATTGCTTAAATAAGACCACAGACTACGACTATTGGTTTTATCTGTGAACATGGTGGCTGGCACAAGTTTCCAGGTATGAAATAACAGCACACTTTTATTCACTAATGGTTGTAATCAAGACAGCCCTACTTAACGATTGATTAGATTTGGGAACAAAGGTAAAAGCAAAAACAAATGACTAATTCATTGGCAGTTCTTCCTTCTTTAATGTATACAACTCACAGCATGAAGCAAGGTGAGCACTTCAGTGCACTTGCCCTCTAATTCCAAGCAGGCATGTGAGGATCACCTGGGAGCTTTCAAAACACACATTCTCGGGCCGCAACTGCAGAGATTTTAATTTGATAGAGGCTGGGGTGGTGCCTGAGTTATGTATTTTTGCAGAATCTCCCCCAAGTGTGCACACTGAGAACTGCTCGAATCATTTGAATTATTCATACTGTTATGACTTCATCAAAATCCAACTTCTTATTGCCAAGATCAAGAAAGGGAAGACACCGGACACCTGGGTGGCTTAGTCGGTTAAGCGTCTGCCTTCGGCTCAGGTCATGATCCCGGGGTCCTGGGATCGAGCCCCGCATCGGGCTCCCTGCTCAGTGGAGAGTCTGCTTCTTCCTCTCCTTCGCCTCTCTCCCCTGCTCCTGCTCTTTCTCTCCCTCTTTCTCTCAAATAAAAATCTAAACAAACAAAAAGAAGGTGAAGCCCCTGGAGCAGTGCTTCTCCGGCCATGGACTATGGCCAACTGCAGGGACTGATATACATGAACATTCCTTGGCTTATGTCAGATCTTGTGAGCCCCAGAAATCTGGGGGAATCCCAAAGGCATCCCATGTCCCTAGAGTTTTAAGAATTACTGTGTTGGCCTCTCACCTCCTGCTCTAAAATGGGTGGTCTCCTCCTTCCTTTGCAGCCCCGTGGCCCGGCCCTGCTGGTGGAGGGTCTCCTTGAAGCTGCCCAGCCTGCTGGCCTCAGACCCCCTGGAGGGACGCGCACTGCCCACGTCCCCCGAGCATCTCGGAGGCAGCTTTAACTACAAAACAACTACAATGAAGCCATCGGCTCACTTTTACAGGGGAACTGTCTGGTTGAGTTGTTTCATTATCCTGGAGATTTCTTTTTTTTTTTTTTTTTTAAAGATTTATTTATTTATTTATTTGAAAGAGAGAGAACGAGAGAGAGAGCACATGAGACGGGGGAGGGTCAGGGGGAAGCAGACCCCCCGCCGAGCAGGGAGCCCGATGCGGGACTCAATCCCGGGACTCCAGGATCATGACCTGAGCCGAAGGCAGTCGCTTAACCAACTGAGCCACCCAGGCGCCCTATCCTGGAGATTTCATGTTAATTCAATACGCTGCAATCCGGTGGTACCCTTGGCAAATTAGATCTCTCCAGGGGAGTTGTGGAAGAAGGTAATGAGCAAATAATGTGGAACAAAAAGAGAACAGCAATCGATACGTTAGGACATGACAAATACAATACCCGCGACTTTTCTCATTATGTCAGAAGTGAGTTTAACTGCAAGTATGGCCAAACTGAGCCATCTGGTCGGAGGGCTCCCAGACTCCACACGAAGGGGCCACCACCCTTACTTTTTATACAGACTATAGGGTATTTCCCTTTCCTGACAACGGACCAAGCTTTGATTTGTTTGGTCATTCCAGGACACGGATTTTGCAAAGGGAGCGAGGTGCGGGAACACGCACCCACGCGCGCACAGGCCCACGCACTTGCACACTTGCTCCCTCACACGAAGAGAAAGGAGGCAACAGGATAACTCGACATGAGGGGCAGTCTGTCCAGACTTGTCGTCTCAACCCAGTGAAGCCATGAACCAAGTGCACCGCAACCTGGTGATTTTACACTCCCAGCTGTGGTAAAGCTTTCTAGGAGGGGCTGCTGGATGACCATTCTGCTAGTCACGGCAGGTACCGCGTCACGAAGGAGGGGCTACACCTGCTTGTCGACCTGGCAAAGGGATGAACCACGGAGGCTGGAGCAGCCTGAGTGTGAGGAGACAAAGGCCCGAGTCCAGAGCTCTGAGGGCCTGGGGAGCCATCCTGCGCTTCTGCGCTGTCACCGAGACTGCCGCCTCCTAGGGGCACATCTGCCACGCTGTGCTGCCGAAGGAAACACGTGGAGTCGTCTGCTATCCAGGCGTGACACAGAGGGACAGATTTTAGACAGCCTGGGTCTGCTAAGGATGGTATTTTCAGGAGGGGGAGACCAGCAATTAGTCACCTGTCTAATGGCTATGACAAAATCTGTGCGAAGGCTGAATGCTGGCCTAACACCAAGGGGAGGGGATCGATTACTTGTACAAATAACAAATAAATAAGCCTCTGCGTGACAGATAATATGGAGGATATGATTGAGGAGGACTCCCGCTCCCTCTGTGTTCAACACTAACCAATTCTGTCCAGTACTGGGCTCCACAATTTAGGAGGGCTTCAGGAGACACTAATTCTAAAGGATCAGGGGAAAATGAAATAGGAATGATTAAACTGGCAAAGGGGATGTCCAAGTAACTGTGGTCAAGAAAACAGTTCATCTAGAACATGAGATATTTATATGATGAGCACTGGGTGCTGTATTAAGTGATGAGTCACTGAATTCTACTCCTGAAGGCAATATTGCCCTGTATGTTAACTAGAATTTAAATTAAAAAATAACATGAGATATTTAATACATCCAAGGGCACACCAATTCTATATAAAGTGTAGGGAAATAGGTGGCTAGGCATACACAGTAGAAGGGGCTTCGGGTGTCATGGTGGACCACACGCTGAACAGGTCTGCAATGCTGAGCTAGTTAGGAGGGAGCTAACAAGAGAACTACAAATATTATCATTTTTTTAAGCACAGCTGAGAAGAATGTCACGTTTAGGTTTTGCATCTAAAAAGGACAAAAAAAACAAAGCAGAAAACTTGAGAAGCAAAAATGTAATTGTAGAATGAGACATCTAAAGGACAATTACAGGATCTGTGGGAGATCCATGTTTGTTGAAGGAAAAGCAGCAAGATAAAGCTCATTAAGGCAGGTGGATGGAGAGCTTGAAAAAGGAAATGCCAAAAACCTTTCGTCTCAAAAGAACATTTATAGTTTGCAATACACCTGATAACCTTTTCTTATTCTCACAAACATATAAAAACAACCATTTCGTAAGTATTCAATCACAGATAAGGGACACACGTGGTGAAATGCCCCGACTGGCCATAGGGCTGGTCAGTGGCAGAGCTGGACTTGTACCTCCATCTCAGGATGCAAATCCACTTTCCCTCTATTTCCCTCTCGACTTGCCTGGAGGTGGAGAGCTTTCATGAAATTTCTTAAAAAAAAAAAAAAAAAAAATATATATATATATATATACACACACACACACACACACACATATATATTGCAAATCGTTTCTTGTTGGTTTCTACAATTTTTATAATCTTAGCCTTCAAAAATCTTAATGTTTAGAAAAAACTCAGCTCAGAGAAACCACTTATTCTCTCTTAATTGTGCATTTCAGCTGCAGTGAGAGAAATTTCAGATAGGCAGACACGGGATGAAGTTTTGAAGAGGGAGAGGACATGATAAGCACGGGAATTGCTCAGAAAGGACATGGACTCACTCTTTTTGGGATTGTCTCCCCTCTCCCCACTTCTGAGGCAGTTGGAGAAGTTCTCCTCTTGGTAGGACCTTGGTAGGTCCTTTTTAATAGGACAAGGGATGGACAGACTGCGTTCCTTAGAATTCCTTTTGGCCTTATGATTTAATGGCATTTGGAGAATTTGGGCTTTCCCTATTGACTGGATGAATGAGTCAGCCGCATCACAGAAGAGAGCAGTGATAAATGTTGTGGCAGTGAGGGCCACATCAAGCACTCTGACACCCATGGCTTGACAAAGGCCTCATTTTCTCAGCGTTCACTTGAAATTTCAACCACAGTGGTTTGTTTCTCAGTCTTTGAGGTTAGCCAAACAGCACTACACTCTGGATAAAATCATCACCCACTCCCATAAACTGAAAGAAATTAGCTTAGCACAGATCACCTGGAGTTCTGCTATATAAAAGCAAAATACCATATAATCCTGAATATTCAGACCACAAAGAGGAAATGACCAATGAAAATGACCCACAAACTTAAGACAAGCAGAGCCAATAACATGTTGAAGAGAAGTTCTGGGTTTATCATTTCAGAGGCTGCATGTTCAAGTTCTGAATTAGCCTATACAACTTAGAAAAAATAATATTCTCACCTTAAGAAAAAAGTATAGATAGGGGCAATTAATTAATTGTTAGCAATTAAAAAAAAATTCCAGGCAGGAGATATTTGAGAGAGAAACGTTACAGATAAAGACAGCAGAATAATTTCTAAACAAAGGCGGCATATTTCTCATATACACAAGATGCCGAAGAGGGCAGAGAATGACATGTAAACACACAGCTCTAACGTGCACAGAGGAGCACACAGACAGCTCAGTGCGCTCCGTAGCCCGGGGCACGTCGTGATGTTCGAAGTAAACGCCATCTAAGAAGTCCTTCTTTACCTCTACTCTCAAGAAACATACAGCTTTTCTGGCATGAACAGTGAACTTAGTAAGTCAACCAGAAAAAGCACATTCATGAAATTGAACTGTACTGATGACCACGGGCAGGCATTTTTCCTGGACTTAAATCAGCCCTTTCAGTGAATGTCAGACACTGACCAACTTACAGCCAGATACTGATTGATACTTGCATGTAAGCTATTAAAAAGTCCTCCCCAGTTGTATTTTGCAGATGAAACAAATCTTACATAGAGATGACTTTACTAAACGTTCAAGTTATACCGGGACTTCTGTATACTCTTATATATATACCTATTCATAAAAACACTACAGCTCTGTATGGACCGTTCTACACAATAGGCTTTGAAATACAGTAGTAGCCAGGAGCGGAGAATTTGTTACTTTTGAATTGGATTATTGGTGGGAGCCCTGAGGAGTCATCAGGCAAAAAGTGGGAACTTCAAGGAGCAAGTTATTCCTACTTGATGACCACAATGTCCTGAGCACCTTCCCACTATGCTCATGGTGGCACACGATCCACAGAGGTGCTCAGGATGAACAATGGGTGAGAAATCCTCTAGTACAAGACGTCAGGGGAAAAGTACATCATCACATGGGTGGGAACGCCTTGGCTGCAGAGCTCTGGGGGGGCCTACAGACATCAGGAGGAAGCAGCAGAATGGCTGGCAAATGAGGGTGGTTGTGGAAGCCTGGACCCCCGAACAGGTCAGGTCAGGACATTACAGAAGAAACGTGTATTTGCAACTATGAGTGGGGTTTTCAGCTTTATAACACGTGCTCCTGAATCTAGTTCTGAGGTCAGCAATACCACTGGTTACGCGGGACGAGAGCACTGTATGCTAACTAAGGGGGTCTTTGGTCACCACACAAACCAGCACTGCCTACTGCCCAGGCCAGAACTCTAAAAAGAGACCAGCTGGTAAGAGTCTTTTATTTTTATTTCTTTATTTATATATTTTTTAAAGCAGGCTCCATGCTGGGCATGAAGCCCAACGTGGGGCTTGCACCCACGACCCTGAGATCAAAACCGAGGCTGAGATCTATAGTCTGGCACTTAACTGACTGAGCCACTCCCAGCGTCCCTGGTAAGAGTGTTTTAAAACTGGAATGGTCTTCATCTCTCCTGTGGTCACCATAAACCATTTTTTTTGGGGGGGGGGGGGGGCGAGTGGTTTAAGACCTGAAAGTGAAACAGCCACTGCAAAAAAATAAATAAAAATCTCTCCCTAAATTTCCAAACTTCATAGAAAATACATATATATTCTAGGAAGCAACACTTCAGAGCCACTAACAGACTTTTTAGGAAGTTATCAGTGTATATGGCTTCTCTTAATGATATGTGAATAGAACAACCCTGTGTAATTACCAACTTACATTAATGCAGTTCTCCTGGGGTGCCACAAAAAACCCGCACAATCATCAACAGGGAGACTGGAGGACAGAGGGGTAGGAACACAGCCCAGCCAGAAATACGCGGTGGAACTTAATCACTGTAATTTAGATTTTGTCACCAAGTCCCAGGTACGAGCTTTTTAATGCACTGTCAAGAGATCTCCACATTAATTGCTATTCCTGTCTTCTGAGGACACACACACACTCTAATTTGCAGTGATTTTAGTTTCTCCAGCACTGTGCATTTGGTGGCTAAGTCCCTCTTTCCTCTAGAGAAGGAAGTCTGCTAAAGCTCTGATTATCCAGCTCACTCTGCCAAGATCAACAGACTGAAGTCACAAAGCATCCCTGCTTACCAGAGTCTAGAAATGAATGTGACTCAACCTACCAACGGGTGGGAAGCCCTGCCACCCTCCTTGAAAGGCCACATTCTTCTCTTCTCTACAAAGTTTGACTTTCAACAGAAGAGTTATTTCCAAATGATGATTTAAATGATTTCTGCATGGTCAGTTTGAAGCAGAAAATTCAGATAATCCTTTGAGGCCTTTAGGAGGCCCCAGTCAGCACATTCAGATAATGCAAGCCCAGGCGCCTACTTTTCACGGGGGGAGATTTGTAGCCCTGGGATCTGTTAGATGGCACAGCTGACAGCTTGTGCTCTGGCTTCAGAGGCCCAGCTCTTTTCAACCTTACTCCATGGGGATGCTACTCCAGACAGGACCTCCATAACTTGACTTTCTTCTGTCATCAAGTTAGACCAGACATATATATCTCCAAACGGAATATCATTTTTTAAAGATTTTATTTGAGAGAGTGAGCGAGAGAGAGAGAGAGAGCGTGCATGCGCGCACAAGCCAGGAGGAGGCAGAGGAGGAAGAAGCAGACTCCCTACTGAGCAGGGAGCCCGATGTGGGACTCAGTCCCGGGACCCTGAGATCAGGACATGAGCCAAAGGCAGACGCTTAACCGACTGAGCCACCCAGGCGCCCCTGGAATATCATTCTTAAAAAGATAGCCTCCTTTCAAAATAACTGAACACCAAAAAGACAGCAGTCGAGCTAAGCCTAGAAACCACACAGAAACTATTCGGAAATGAAAAACAGTCTGACTCAGGGCACAGGATTAGCTGATGAGATGGTGGGGCATGCCCCAAACAGCAAGTGATTGGCATAATTCTTTGTCATGTGACTCAAGGTCTACATTACATCATTATGGTATTTGATGTTCAGCTTTCTGTTCTACTCTCCCCAAAACATCCTTAACCTATCTGAATCAAACATTCTATTTTCTGAATTGTGGAAAGGTAATCGGATGCCTGGTACTCAAGAATACCGAGATGACTTTCCCAATTGCCTTTCTGCTTGAGGGTCATTTGGTTTCTAGACAGGCAATGTGGAAGTGGTAAACAGAAATAAAACTTGTGAAATGCTTCAAACGTCGACCTGGTGTTTTCAGATGGGAAGCTCAAGAATCTCATCAGTAACAATACAGGCACAATGAGAGAATGGAGTATTTAACTGATCAAGTTAAACAAATCCAAATTACACAGAACATCCTCTGTCATTTAGACTATCTGGGGTTTACTGACAGATTATGTGCCTAGATTCCCATCAGAAAAGTAAAACTAAATTCAGTTTTTCTGCTACTTTTCCTTAAGGCATAATAATAAAGGAAGCCCAGAAGACAGCAAGGTTAGGGGCTGTCATGCAAACTCATCAATGACTGACAACAATAACAAGTAAAAGGAGAAACCACCACAGGCATCAGTGGGCCCAAAAAGGTAGTGGTGGAATATTTCCTCCTTAAAAAGGAAGAATCCTGTCATTCTTTGGATTTTTGGCTCAAATCCAAAAGAGGAAATGGAAAATGGTATTTATTTTGCCTATCAGAGAGATCTCCAAGGATGCAAGAGAATGTGTTCTTTCCTATTCGGAAAGGTAGATGGGATGTCTAATTTTAGCTACACTTTTCTACTGGACACCCCCGCTCCCCAAATCAACCCATTGCCAACTATCAGGAGGCAATTCCTGAAAAAGAATTACCATGCAAACACTGGCTAAGTGATGTTCTCTGACAGGGAGGCAGTGTGGAGGATGTGTCCGGCATCATAAACAAATGCCACATTAGTCTTAGAAGAGACCCCTTTCTTTTAAAAAAAAATGCTCAAGATTTTCTTTCAGTGCCTTCAAAAGACTGTTTCATTCTCTATCACTACCTGAAAGCCAGAATTCTAAGATTCTTCTCTGATTCTGGCACAGAAGAAAGTTTTTATAAAATAACCAAACACAACTTCATGAAGGCTAAATCTGTGGACTTTTCTACTTCCTACCTGCAGTTTAAAATAATGCATTAGGGTTGTAGGAATCAAGTACTCTGGCGGCAGGTACAAGGCGTACGTAAAAAGAGCAGTCGCTGCATGGAAACCCCTGCTTTGTATAATGGTGAGCGCAGGAAAGTGGGATGAGGGTGGCCACTTGGTTCGGGACCGGGCTGGGCACGGCAGAGGCGGCAGTTACCTTGTGTGGGAAGCAGCGTCATTTATACTGAAAGTGCTGTTCTCCCTGGTCAGGGGGTTTGAGCCGGCCGGGCTCTTGCTGTGGATATCCAAGCTCAGGGAGGATTCTGCCTTCCGGTCCATGCCGAGGCTCTCGGTCTCTAAAGTCCGATCTGCCATGGAGAGCACCTCGCTGGAGCTGTGCCACAGGGGCGCCACCTTCTCCTTGCCCGGCCCCGAGCGAGGTGACGACGTGGCGGCCCCCAGGGAGGCCGTGCTGCCGTGGCTGGGGCCGTAGGAGGTGGTGTCGATGCCGCTGTCGGCGGACGTGCCCTGCAGGTAGTTGTAGCTGTTGAGTTCGGATTCGGTGCGGTCCCCATCATACCACTTCTCGTCACTGTGCGCGCTCGACGCATTGCTGGAGAGGGTATTGCTGCTGGAGTGGCTCGAGTAGTGGCTATCGGACTGCAAGGGAAGCAAGACTGACTTAAGCGCCAGGAACGCTAGGAAGGAGGACCCCCTGGCATGTGTCTGGTTATGGGGTTCTCACGGCACAAAAATTCCAACGATAACCAAAGACAGAAGGTGCCTGGAAAAACCCATTTGGAGTGTTAGCGGCAAAGAGTGCTAGAGACAGGTTTTTTTTAGAATGCATTTTTCATTCACTGAGGCTAAAATATCAATAGTATTGAGATTACCCTAATCAAAAAGTGTGCTGAATTCTAAAAGTCCTAGCACTCAGAGTCAATATACGGCAGAATATAAGACTTATTCCTAAAGAGATCTCCTTTTCCTTCCCCAACTGGCATCTCTTTAGAAGACAGCTTTCTAAGGAATGCTTAGAGGTAAAATTTATGCAGAGGTGCCAAGTCAATTCAACGGGGGGAAATTACGGTGCTAGGACAACCAGATATCTGCATGCAAAAGAAAAGAATGAAGCTGGATCCTTAACCATACAGAAAAATAAACTCAGAAAGATCAAAGGCCTAAATGCCTGAGCTAAAACTATCAGACTCTTAGAAGAAAACGTAAGTATATATCTTCATGACCTATTTATGCAATTGTTTCTTGGATATGATACCAAAAGCACAAAAGAGAGAAAAATAAACTGGATTTCATCAAAACTAAAAACTTTTGTGCTTCAAGAAACCCAATTAGAAAATGGGCAAAGGATTTGAATCGACATTTCCCCAAAGACGGTATCAAATGGCCAAGAAACACATAAAAAGATGGTCAATATCTTCAGTCCCTAAAGAAGTGCAAAACACCACCACAATGAGATAACACTTCGCACACAAGGATGGTTCTAAGCAAAGAGGCAGACAGTAATGATGGCTGGCACTGTTGGTGGGAATGTAAAATGGGACAACTGCAGGGGGAAAGCAATTACAATGCCATTCTTAGTATCTACTCAAGAGAGAGGAAAACATGTTCGTGAAAAACCTGAACGAATATTTACAGCAGCATTATTCATAATAGCCAAAATGTAGAAACAACCCAAATGTCCATCACCTGATGAATGGATTAAAAAATGTGGTATATCCATTCAATGGAATATTATTCCATCACAGAAAGAAACGAAATGCTAATACACATACTATAACACAGATGTGCCTTAAAAATGTTATGCTGAGTGAAAGAAGCCAGACCCAAAAGGCCACATACTGTATGATTCCATTCATACGAAATGTCCAGAACAGGCACATCCACTGAGGTAGAACGTGGATGAGTGGTGGTCAAGGGCTGTCTGAGGGTACAGGATTTCTGTTTGGGGGTGATAACAGCATTCTGCAGTTAGACTGTGGTGATGGGCGCACAACTCCATGTATCTACTAAAACCCACTGAGCTGTATACTTCAAATGGGTGAATATTATGGTACGTGAATTATCTCAGTTAGAATGTATATGGAACCCTTTCCACACAGTGGCTTGCTTGGTTGCTTAGAACATTCTATAGTTTACCAAAGAAATAAGATTTCAAAAGATATCTGAATAATATTTTACATTAGATGGAGACAGGATATTTTTACATTCCTGGAGACAGGAAGTCCAGACACCTGGTGGAGAGCGAGTGAAAACAGAAGGAACCACATGTGTGTGTGTGTGTGTGTGTGTGTGTGTGTTGCCTGAGGAAGAGACCTGCTCTTCAGCAGCTAAGGTAGGGGAAGGAGCAGGAGGGGGACACAAAAATTTCACTTCAAAGTGAAAGATTTCTTCTTAAACAAGAACCAATCAACCCATTACTTTCCTGGTGCCACTTTCTGCAACCACACCATTTATGCTACAAGGCCTTCATTTATTTTTAATGTTTGCAGGCAGAACTTCCTTAGCTCTGGATCTGTGCTGTGGGATTTGGCGGCCTCTCGCCATGTGTGGCTACTGAGCACTTTGAACGTGGCTAGTCCAAATTGAGATGTGCTGAGAGTGTAAAATACGTAACAGATTTCTATAGGAATGTAACAGGAATCACATTTGTAATCTTAAACTTTACAGTAGCAACGTTTAAAAAAATAAAAAGAAACAGGTGATATTAATTTTAAGAATATAATTAATCTAATCCAATCTATTCAAAATATTATTTTACAGTGTCATCAATATAAAGGTGTTAATGAAGGAAGGGGAATTGACAGACTGGGTAATTTATCACTTACAAGTAGAACTATGACAACATCACATTTCTTCAGTAAATCTCTCACCACACAGGCTAGTGCAGGGTGCTCGGCCACGCATGGGCATGCACTCTATTTCTTTAGCTTCATATTCATTTTACTAGAGCACAACCTACATGAGCAAAACCTCTCATTCTTAATTCTACCCATTAAGTGATCAGGAATTATGTAGAAGTATGGTAAAACAAAAATGTGTGTAGCTACGCAAGACAAGAGAAGCAGGAAGGGCAGTTGTCAGGAAGCTGTCTGTCCCCTGGACTGATGCTCCAACCATAGCCCATGCTTGCCATTGTGTAAGCAAATAAAATTCACGTTTAGCACATTTCTGTTCCCCACATTTTAGGACTACATCACATGGCCTTCCATCCAGATCTGTGGGGGTGGCAGGTGCATACCAAGGAGGAATTTGAGTTTATTTCAAAGCAACCTTAGGGCCACTGGCGATAGAAATTCCAGGGCCAGAGCAGTGAACACCCACCTCCCACCAGGATGACTTCTTCTCTTACCACGTGGAAGAAACAGCAAAGCACGCCTGGAAGATACGTTGCTAGGAATCTTATAATTTTTATTATTTTACAGTTAACTTACATGCCCTTGTTTGTTTGGAGATAAATGCACCACCGGATCCTGCCGCATTAATCTCCCGCTGGGGCTCTCTCGAAAAGCAGGCAGAACCTTTGACACTGCTGGGAGATGGCACGTTGGCTCTGGAATACAGCACAGGACATTATGGGGCAGGCACTAAACGGATCCGAGCACATGCTGACAGATGAAGACGGCTTGCCATTGCATCTCTCAGGTCACTGACCAGCAAACTCTGAATTTCAGCGATAAGCTTGTTGAGAGTTTACACAATAGACAGCATGTCAGAAACTAAGTGGCTGATGGGTAAAGCTTGCAGCTGGTGACAGTGTGTCACGTCATACACAGTAGCAGAGCCAAGTACCACCAAACCAAAGGCCATGAACAACGCGGCAAAGTTAGGAATCAACTTTTGGTTTTGGGGAAAGTTGAGAATATATGGATTCAATTTATGAAATTCATTCATTGCCAAGTGTGGCTAACCTAGCTCGGTCTACATTACCTAGACAGGCACGGATGCAATCACGTGTTACTTACCAGGACACTTTGGAAATATTTTACCTGTATATTCATGCTGCTCGAGGACAAAAGAATTGAAATCCTGAGGTCCTCTATAACTGTAAGCTAAGCACAACAGAAAAGACACACAGCAACTAGTTTACTTAAGACAATTGCTTCCTTTTGGACTCCAAGCCGGCATTCAAGGTGGGGTTCCAAAGGTAAAAGGTAAGCGATTTAGCTTCTTTAACACACCGATAGCTAACAGCAACAGTTCTGGACTTCTGCAACACCATTCCTGAACGTAAAGGACTGGGCAACATCCTCTAACTCTGACTCTCAACCACCTCCAAAAGCAGAGGCAGAAAAACGAAATCCGCTGAGATGGGTGAGCCAGTTAAGCTCAACTCCGTGTTTCCACCGGGGCACCAGTGGGTCACACGCAATGTACAGAGACAGGTGCGTCTGGCTCACAGCTAAAAATCTCCTCAGCATTTTCACTCAGTGACCCGAAAGTCATTAGCGAATTGCTTTAAAAATTGAATGTATAAAGGTCGGCCCTTGATACACTCAATGTTAGTACGCGGAGTAATAAGAACGGAACAGTTATTTTTCTTGATTTCTCCCTAGCATGGCTTATACCAGCCAAGCCCCAGATGCCATCTGATGTGCCAGTTAGAGAAAGCAAGGTTATTCCTCTGGAACGGTGGAATATAAAAATATATATATATATATGTATATATATAAAATTATTTTAACATTTTCTATGAAGCCTTCGATTTTGGATGGAGAAAGGCCACCCACTGGTGAAAAGGCTTCTCTGGCAGATTCTGGGGTATCTTACTTAAAAAAAAAAAAAAAGGCATATCTTATTAAAAGGATGAACAGATTTGTTAAAAAGACTCATTGATATTAATTTCACAGTCTCATCTATTAAGAGTGGGATGCCACCAAATGAGAGAAGATACAAAGCAAAAAAGACTGGAGGGAGGTTTATGTGAAAGAATGAATTTAGGTCTAGGATGAACCTTATAATTACCCTTTCCAGTCCCAAGATACCTTTGTGACTTCACATGAGTGGGAAGTGGGGCTCTGAACACTGCACAAAGACCCTGCTCACAGCTCTGCTCGAAGCCTGCGCTAGGAGCCCAAAAAAGCTGCTAAAGTCATGTTGAAGAAGGGATCCTTTTCACGTGTGTCGTTACCATCTCAACAGTATCAAAACATATGGGATTAAAAACATTCTGTCAAGAGCAGAACAGCAGATCGGAAAATGCTCAGGTTTTGTGTGTTGGGGGTGGCTGCCATGAGAGTGGAATGACAGATGGCTCCAGTAACGAGGCACATCTCACTGAAGTTACTGGAACAAAGCAGATCTTCCGAACCTGAGAATTACATTTCTTCTTCCTCATTTCCTGGCTTAGCTAAATACGTCTCCACTCCTTTCTACGTGTGTGGTTATTAGTACATTTACAGGGGAAGAATCATTAAAACAGAGCAAAACAATGTATTTGCAAAAAAAGAAAAAAAGATGGGTCTCTGCCTTAAAAGTGTACCTTTTTCAGCCCTGAAGTTTCCTTCTTTTTACCCCACTCTGGTGGTAATGCTACTAGAGATAGGATAAGGGGGGGGGAACCCACCCCACAGTCCAGATTCTATCATCAACAGTGTTGACACTAAATCCCTGAGGCTACTGCTTTGAGACTTAGTCTTGTTTCATGGCAAAATTTTATGGTGTCAGCTAGTGTTACGGTGTCACTGTGGAGCAGTTCCACATAGAGAGATCAAGGGCTATGCCAGAAATCCAAATGAAGGCTCACCAATGAGAATCCTTCCCATCCAGCTGTTACATACTGCTACGACATGTCCTCAGCTGAGAGCTTTCTAGCAGAGTGGTGGGGGGTGGGGGGTACAGCACAGGCGGGAGGAGAGAGGTCCTAACCACACTACAGATGTGACCCAACAGCAACTGCATCTCTCGGGGCACTTACAGTAGGCAACAACAAACCAACAAACAAGGGCCGAGGGAGATACTTAGGACACATATGGTTTGGCAGTGTAGCATTTTAATCTCGGTGATGAAAAGAATTCCTATGCCCTTTCTATTTTTAAACTGGGGGGGGGGGTCACTTAGTATGCCTTGACTTTTCTCTCAGGTCTTATTTGCAGCCCTCACGCGTACATAATCGAACTGAGACTTAATTCTCATTCATGTGTATTAACCAGGGCTGTATTCTATCACAGAACGCTTTCATGACGTCATCAAGAGGTGGCCAACGTCACGCTGGTAGAAAAGCAACTTGCTACTTGTGGGAATTAGTTACTTACCCATTTGGTCAGCAATGCTATCCTCACTTCTTTGCCAGCTGGGTGTAGATTTCCCGCTGCCACCAATATCTGACTGGGTGTTCTGCCTGTCGATGGAGGCTGGCGATCTGCGGCTTACTCCAAACCTGTGGCGATTACCCCCAAACAAAGGCAAAGACGACATCAGGGACCTCACCCAGAAGGGGAAGACAGGCCTGGGGGCAATGGACTAAACTCTAATGAAGGCACATGCCCGCTCATGCTTGTGCATGTGTGCTCGGGTGCCGAAACTGTGTGTGTCACGGTCAACACACAACACTCCGTTCAAGAAAGGAGTGTATGCTCAGTACATACACTGTGAACAAGGGCCGGAGACATGAGCCTAGAGCTAACCCACGAAATACAGAATAAGAAAACCCAATTTTCTAACCCACGTGTAGCCACACTCAGATTCTCATTCACACACAAAGGAACGATTTCACCATCCTCATGTTCCATGTCTATCTTCCGAATGGAACATGTCAGGGGTTTCTCTTAACCCAGTAATCTGCTAAATCACTGAGTCACTCATTCTTGGAGCCAATATTTTCTGAACGTGTGCTCTAAGGTCTGAAAGACAAAGATTGCTATCATTTACGTTACAGAGTGACCACTTTCAAGATGTCTAAATTTTAAATTGCCTCTGGGAAGGGCAATTTGGAAGTAGGTACACTGGCATATAAAGGCAAATGTCTATTTCTGGAAAGAACAGTTAGCTATTTAATGAGCCAGTTTTATTTTACCCTGGGTAGAATAATAATAAATGCCTAATTAAAGCATACGCCTTGATTAGCAATATTGGCAGGTAAATACTGAGTGAGCCCAGGAAAAAGGGCCAGAGTGTAAAATTCAAAGACTCGTGTGGACATTAGACATTTGTGCGTGGTTACTAATGAGCTTATGAGTAATCAATATGATAAAAAATCATCAGAGCCTGAATTGATCGATGCTTATGACAGGTGTCTTATTTGCTACAGACTGATAAATGCATGGGGAGAACCAGCAAGTGGTGTACTGGAAAGAGCAGGAGACAAGGAGGAGGAAGGCCTGGAGCCAAGTTCTAGCTCCCCACCCAAAGTCACTCGAGTTTTGTCTCCATTTCTTTATTTGTAAAATGGCAATTCCATTTTATGGATTGGGGGAGAAAAATCTATACAAAAGCATTTGCAAAGCAGAGAAGGCTGTGACATTAACCTCCTACTCTAACATCTCCCTAAATTACTTCTGCACAATGACAATTGTTCACAAATTCAATCATAAGCCTCCCTAAACAAAGTTACCCCCATTATGATAAACAAAAAACCTGATTTATGAAAACTGCAGTGAAAGGTGCTCTTTAAAAAACAAAAGGGTGGTTCTGTGGACTGTGTGTGGATTTCAGTTCTGCCTTTCCTGTAAGTTGATCCAAACATCTGGAAGAAAATGACTAAAACTATTTGCATCTTTGTATGTATTTATTACTTGATGCAATGATGCTTATTTTCATTAACAGTGACAACAAAAATGGGTGGTGGGGGCAAGTCACTAATTACGATCTTTGCCATCTCCTCCCTAAGTAGGGTCTTTGTTTAGCTCAGAACAGTGAATGTCCTCCAACTGGCCCTACGATTTTATTCTAAATTTGCAGTAAAGGAAGACTTCTCTGAAAAGGCACAGCGATAAAAGTTAGACATGGATTCAATCTTGCTTTTCCTTTTTGGTAGCAGTGGAAACCAAAGACAACTTTTAAAACCTCTGGATTTAAAGCTGAATGCTTTTCTGGCTGTCTGGTTTTAAATGAACGATAAAGCAAGGCTGTCCCTCAATCCTGCCTTGAGAAGCACGTACCATGCGGCGGCACGAGGCACACTCTGGGACCACGGGCTCTGCCTCACGGAGCCAGTCCACAGCTGCAGAGCCGACTCACAACCTTTCCTCATCACAGAGTGGAAACTGCTCTACAACTTTCCTTTCTTGGTCTCAGTGGTCCTCAGGAACAAGCTTCCTCCCTCACGGAAGAGTGTGGAAGGAAGCTACAGTGGCCTGCCTGCTTCTGTCAGTTTCGTCTTTGGGCTGTGCGCCCATAGTTACGCTTCTGGCCACGATCTCCAAGCTCCTCATTCACCCAGCCCATCCCTCCCTCTGGCCCTTGTCTGACTCGTCAAGTCCTCAAGCATGTGGCCTGAAGATAAATCTCCAAGGATGGTAAAACAGACTCTAGGTCTTTTCAACAGTGTTGCTTTCTACTTATCTCTTGTTGCCATCCCAAACTTGTGCAGGTGCCTTTCTCCCCCACCTGCATGGAACGAGCATTATTAGTCACCCTGGTAAATTTCGCCTCTCAACCAATCTGGATGGTCTGAGCATCCCCGCACCAGGGAGCTGGCAAGGCAGATACTGCGGGCCCGCTAAAGCAGAGGGAGGGCAAGGCATCAGCAGATTACACTTGTGGACAACCACTGTGTCCTGCTCTCATCTACTGCTATTACCCCATGCTTTTGAGCTTCTTAAAGTCCAGCATTACTGAGTTTGCAGTGAACCACGTTCCGTCCTGCCCCACCATCAACCAGTACATACCTACATGTACGGGGCTACGCTGTAGAGTAGATGTGATCATCTTTCTCTTGATAAGGGTAACTTTAGAATACAACCCGGCCCACGGGCAATGCATGTGAATCAGACAGTGCACAGTCTCCTACATCATGGGTACAGGCAAAAACTGCCTGGGGTCCAGAGAACACTGTATCGTTGTCTTCTGGTCAAAGATCACCCCAGGTAAAAAAAGATGTTACACGGTATGGTCAACAATCACTGGGTAACCTCACAAACAATGGAAAAACCCTCAGTATCACCTACAGTAGGGTTGGTGTTACATATCAGGTTAATTACCACCTCATTAAAAACACTGTGCAGGATGGGCACAATAATCATGTTTCTGACATTCACCGAAACACTCGGGTTTCAGCTTACATTTTTGGTACACATTGCAAGTGTATCACGGTCACAAGAAAACAGTGCTTTTGTTGTTGTTAGCTCGTTTATGTTTTATTGCTGTACTAACACTGAATTTGCAGTTAATTCTTATTTTTGAAGTCAAACCAGGCCATTTAAAATCTAAAATCTAAAACCAGGCCTTCCTCCTCCTTAAACCAAGAAATAAGCAGTTGGGCCTGTGGTACAGTATGATAATAATAGTTAACTCATAAAACCTTTTGCAGGGACTCATGAAGAGCAGCTAAATTTTTTTTCTCATTGTCACTAAAGTAATTAAAAGAAGAGATGTGCATTTTAGATATACTACCAGGGGAATCCTCCGGGGGACACTGGGATGCGGGGGGGGGGGGGGGGGGAGTATATTTTTACAATGGTTTTATTGCCTACTTCCTGCTAACATAAATATTAGCAACAACAACAACAAAAATTACACTTAATGGCTGTAAAAACCAAAAAATGCTATAGGATAAACCAAAATACCCATTATGAAGGTATTCTTAGTAAGCGTGACTATTTTGTAACACAGTAAAATCTCAAGAAAGTAACGAAATCAAGTGTGCATTTGTTAAAAATATACATGGGGAAAACTCAGAATAGAAACATCAGTTTTTATAAATGCCTCACATTTGATTTTCAAATGGTTTCAAGTTCTCTACCAACTTCCCCAAAGAGATGGCCCAGCAGGATGTCTTTGATGGTTCTTTTACTCTTCCTCTGGGCAAAGGGGGCATGTGTGTGCCACGTCACGTTTTGCTGCTAATTACTTCCCAGCTTCAGACATCCTGGTGGTGGTGGTGGTGGTTTTTTTCTTTTTTAGTAGCCTCTAAAATCATGTGTATTTGTATTTAGCCTTTTACTTTTAAGTCTTGTCAGAAGCAAATAGTTACTTCTGGGTGTTTGGTATTTTCAAAAAAAGAAAAGAAAAGAAAAGAAAAATGACAAAACCCACAAGCTGAAATCAGAGACTTTGAAAGTGTGAGAAAAATAATTTTAAGCTTTGGCTCGGATAATTGTTTCACCTCTTTTAACAGCAACACCAACTCCAGCCAGTACTATGGAATTTGCTTCGGAGGAATAACAAAGTCTGTACTATAAAACTAGACCATATATACAATTGGAGAAACGAACGTAACCTGATTTCTCTGCCATGGAGCCCTTGGAGGCTAGAGAATGATAAACTTCCCGAGACGTGGTTTGAACCAGACATTAAAACATTTTTCTATCTGGGATATTAACCACATTTTCCCTTTCGCTCCTTTGTAGATCGACTGAGGCGCTTGTCTGAGTTACAGATGAGAGACAGCGACATCACGGGGGCGGGGGGAGGGGGGCGGCGCACACCTACCCTTCGGGCATGGATTTTTGCCTGTAAGTGCCTCCACCAGAGCCAGTCTCGCTGGATGAAGACAGGTTGCTAGGGGAGTTACGACACTGCTGGGACCTTGCTAGAGCCATGGATGAGACCGTCACGTAGATGTCTGAACCGGGAGACAGCCTGTGAGCACAAACCAAAAATATGAAGTCAATCCAAGGGGAAGTCCCGAGGCAGTGCATGATGGTTAATATCATATAAACGCGACAAAGAAAGCCACTTCGTGGAGGTAGTGAAAATGAAGCCAGCTAGAAGCCTACAAAAGAAACTTCCCCATAAAACGACTCCCTAAGGGAACAGCTGGAGAATGGCCTTGAAGGGGATGGAGATAGGGGATATCAAAAAATAAAAGGGGGGAAAAAAAAACACGTATGTTTCCAAAAGCTGCCAAAATTCAATGGGCTGAATTGCTTATGCAGTTTCCTAGTATGGCAGTGCAGAGGATAACTGAACCCCGGTGACATTAACATAGCAATTAATTCCAATTTTGCACACTGGTTCTCCCAGAGTGCATGACCACAGTGAGATGAGTGCATTCTCTGTATGTGTCTTTGTTTTCCAATTTTATTACTCAAAGTCTGGAATGAATATTCAGATTTTGCTATTTAGTATTTATAAACGTGATTGATCGTATAGCATCTACCATCTAAAAATTTCCATAAAAAAACGCCTAGAATGTCAGTTACTGAATTTAATTGGCATTAGTGAACTTACATAACGTCATAGTAGAGGTGTGCTCCCCAGATTCTGGGGACAGAAACCAGAGCTCTGTCATCGGGACACAGATTTTGTCCTTTACCTCCTCTGTTCTAGTAGACAACAGGACAACCCCAGGGACATCAGTAAGTGATGCTGGTCACTGTGACTGGGTGTGACGTCCCTCTTACTACGAAGATTTTAGCTCAGAAGCGAAAGCTGGCACCAAGCCTTCGACTCCTGTAGCAGGGAAGTCATTTCCGTGGGACAGCTGAGGAAGCAGAATCTAAGGCACTCGTTCAGTGAGCCAGGCTCCTGACTGTGAATCCGCTGCTCTGGGCTAAGCAGCTGCTGTCCCCTAGAGAAGGCCGGCTTTTCTCTCCTTCCTAGGACAGCTTGCAGTGCGTCTGCACGGCCGGACGCTTTTGCAGGGAAAGACATCTTTTACTCAAACCAAAGTTCCGAAGCCTGGGGACAGAACTCGATGCACTGAACTACAGCATTTTCTAACAGTGCAGCTATGCGCCTTCTGTAGCAGGGCAGGATGGGGTTTCAGGCGCAGGAAGGTGACAGAAGGGAGAACAGAATCACAACGAGCAGCTTTTCTAACAGCAAGAATAAGGACGGATGCTGAGAGTATGACTCCCAAATCTATCTATGCCCAAGACTTGAGAATCCAGATCTCTCTGCTCCGCGACAAGCCTAGACTCTCCCTCTGTCTCCTAGACATCTCTACCCAACACCCTCAACCGCAGCTCAGATTACACCTCGTCAAACCTAACAGGCTTGCTTTGCCATTCCTCCAAACCTGTCCCCCACCCCCCGCCCCATATTTGTTACCTCAAGCTAAACACCTTGAATCCATCCTTTCCCCCTCCCTGCTGCCTCATCTTCCACTTCAATTGGTCTAATTAAGTTCAACTTTTAATGAGTACAATGTGTCAGGCACCCTGGGGCTGGTCTTCACAACACAAAGACTAAGAAGATAACTGATCTTCAACCTGCTGATTGTCCTCCCAACTCCCCCATCTCTGGCCTGGATCAGCACAGCTGTGCTCTAACTGGTCTTCTGATTTCTAGGCTCTGTCCACCCCATCCCTCCAGTCTCCACCTGGCCGACTCATCAGACTACTAATGTGCTCTGCACACCTTCCCTTCGCCTACAGAATAGAGGCCCGAATCCCTGGCCCCCTCTTCCAGGCCTTGGACCATGCTGTCCAAGCGCTTCCTTCTTTCTATGCTCTTTGCCGGCTTCCCTGCACCCTACATTCTGGACACATTCAGTACGCCCTTGTTCTCAGACTCAGCTACCATATGCATACTTTTACTCATCGTGTCCTCTCTACCTCTTTCCCCCCTTTCTGACATAAAATCCTTTTTCTCTGAGGCCTAATTCCAACATCAGATCCCTGATTTCCTAGATGAATCAGAACCTCCTGGAGTCCCACATGATCTGTTCTTTGCACCACTATAGCACATCCTTGAGCATGGTTAGTTTTATGTGTGTCTATCTTCTCAACTAGATTCGCTCTTAACTTAAGGGGCAGCACAGAGAGCCTTATTTCCCTTTACATCTCTGGTTGCTTAAAACATGTTTGCTGAATGAAGGAGAACCCCTATGAGCAGTGCAGAAAATGAAGAACAGTAGGTGGGTTCAGAGTAAGGACCCATAGTGACATCAGATGCCCAAGCCAGGGGTTCTCAGCCATGGTGGGTCTACAATCAGTTGGAAAGCAGCTGGTCGCTAATAACAAAGTGCCAAAATTTGTGAATATTATACTAAAAGCAATTAGAACAGATTCAAAGTCAATATTCTTCCTTAAATGTGAGAAAAAGGGATGATGGAATTACAGTCAGAAACCCCTGAATATATCATCACTCTGACATATCATGGCAAGAGAACTTCTGATAATGGCTCCTCTAGGTACCATCCAATGTGGCATCAGATGCCAGGTGCTGGGGAGATGGGATGAGAGGCTAGGAAGAGGCAGAGTCTCTAAGTTCCTCCGGTTATTATCACCAATCTTGTTATTGCTACACAGACTCAGAGAAATACTAGCTACACAGCTGGTACTCTCAGGAGGATACAGGCTCAGGAAAGGGGTATGGGTGGGGCAACCCCGGTGGCGTCAGGGACTGCTGGGCTCCTGGAACACCAGCTCATGCCTACTTTGGATAACATGTTTTGGTAAAAGAGAGATCAAGACACTTATCTGGGTACCATAAAATAGACCTCCCTTTATTCTTTTCCATTAAGACATATCCCAAATCTCTATTTATTCTGAAATAATCGGAAGGGGGCTGGAGTGGAGGAGGAATAGGAGAAGTAAGTTACAGAGAAAACTAGGTAGGGTTTAAGGAGCAGCGTGGATCCCAAGGTAACTAAGATACCATACTCCTTTCTGCCTTAAGAATTTGGCTTTTATAGGCTTGTAATACAGAACATCTTCTAACTCTCTTCAGGCTGAACCAGTAATGCCAGTGAATTAAACGTAAATATTCAAATGTTTGTGTTTCTGTGAGGAAGTGACAACTGATTCCATAGGAAAAGTCAAAATGTGACTTCTACATTTGTATTTAGAGCTTACTTTTCTTACTCTGCTCTCCAAAACGTATATTAATTTAAAATATCTCATGCTAGTTCTCAACCTCAGCTCTTTTATTTGGCAAATGTATCAGAAAATTCTACTTGGTTACTGGAGTTATCCCAAAGTGAAAAAATAGCATTTCCAGAAGGCCAGCATTCACTCCCATCCCTCTTTTGCATTTATATAACTCAATAGTGGCTTTGTTTTCTGTCTGTTCACACACATAGAACACACAAACAGAAACTGATGGAATGCCACCCAAATGTTTCTACGACGCTAGATGTATATGTATGGCAGGCAAAAGAATTTTCAGAATTAGCCCTTATTCTGATGACTTACTCTTCTTTTCAAGCACTCAAATGGATACCATCACACAAATATTGTTTGAGAACAGACCTTGTTCAGGGAGCAGGGGGTGCCACCTGCCTGGCAGTCCACTTCTGCCAGAGAGAGCCTGTGGCTGGTCACTACTCAAGCTGGGCCATGAGCTGTCCTGCCACTTTGAAAAGGGGGACGCCCCCAAATTGGCTCACACAGGAAGCCAGCATGCTGACTTCTTGACTCTCCATCCCCCACCACCCACTCTTGTTTTAAGGGTTGCTGAGGCCACTGAAGAGTTAGTGCAAGATCAATAGGCTTTTCCTCTCTTTTGAGAAACTAAGATCTATCTACTTTCTTTTAGTCTTAACAAGCCTCCGACATCTGGATACTAATGCTAAATAGGCTTAGAGGACTAACATTAACACAGCTTTCAGTTGCTGTGAGATTTTTCAGTTCTGTGGAATGTAAGAATTTTCAAGAATGTTCTGGTCACTGTGAGAAAGGAAATGTCTAAACCTTTTCGTGTTAATTTCAGTAGATTCTTTTCCCCTACATTTTTGTAAATTTAGCCAAGAAATAACTAAATGTTTTTAAAGTAACTGATAGTAAATGTTCTCTGGAGCTCCCTATGACTTCCCTCTGCAGAAATAAAACACCAGGGCTTTTTGATTCTATGAAAAATGCAGCAACTGAAAAAGTCATGATCATCAGCCAGAAAGACAATACCTCCATAGTCCACAAGACTCCACTTAACAACACCAGCTTTTCATTGATATGCAATGCATTTCACTGCAATGACAACACTGAACTGAACGGAACGGACATTTAGGAAGAGATGGTCCAAGATCAGAATCAGTTCCTCATTTTCCAGAAGCATTCTTATACCAGGGCAAAAGGGAGAAGAGACTTACCCACAAAACCCAGATTTCTTTTCTTTCTTTTTTTTTTTTTTAAATATTTATTTATTCATGAGAGACAGAGAGAGAGGCAGAGGGAGAAGCAGGCTCCCAAGGAGCAGAGAGCCCGATGCGGGACTCGATCCCAGGACCCTGGGATCATGACCTGAGCCGAAGGCAGACGCTTAACCATCTGAGCCACCCAGGCGCCCAAAACCCAGATTTCTAATGAAGTAAAACTCTTGCACCCCATCACACCCTTCTAATCAACTCACAGGACCACACACACGGTGTTAACATTAATAGAGTCTCATTAAATTGATCTCTTCAGATTGTGACTGATTATAATTTATCAACTTGTGGATAAAGAATTCTCAGTATCCAAGTGGCTTATGATAATACATTTTCCTGAGTGGTTACATATAGGTTTAATTATGCCTCTCTGTCCTGCTTTGTACTCCAAAGTGACAGCACCGCCTGGATGTGTCCAAGGACACAAGGCCTTCCGTAACCCAAGTGCAAACAGTGGAATGATGGTAAAAACAAGAAAGAGGGTTTCAAATAGCACCAATGACTGACAAATTAGATGCTTGAGTCCATAATTAAGCACAGCACTTTACCACAACTTAGCAATTAAAATGCTCTTCACCCAGGGAACAGGACCAAGTTAAAATCTGTCTTCAGAAATGTTTATCAACCAGGATTCTTCCAGAATTATGTAAAAAAAAAAAAAAAAATTCTCATAAATGATTCAAGGTACTGTAACTGGGTGCTACCCCCAGACCAGAGTTTGATCAAGCTATATTCTAATTCAAGCCACTCATCCCTTTGCCTTTTCATCTCTTCCTACTGTGTTCTTTGTGAACCAGAGCTACCCCTGGCTTTCTGACCATGTCATAACATCTTCCATATCGGTTGTTCAGACTGGATCATGGAAATCCTGTTCTGATGAGCCTCCCATGACAAGGTCACTTTACAACAAGGAGTAACTCCCCTGCACAGTTAGGGAAATATGGCAATTCATCGAACACTGAGATAAATGGATCATCACATCACATCACAGCTGCTAGCAAGCTGTTAGAAGTTCCCAGCCTGGCACCCCATCACGGGGTGCCTCTTAAGAAGAGTCAATTTTTTTTTTTTTAAAGATTTTTATTTATTTGACAGAGAGAGACACAGTGAGAGTGGGAACACAAGCAGGGGGAGTGGGAGAGGGAGAAGCAGGCTTCCTGCTGAGCAGGGAGCCCGACGTGGGGCTCAATCCCAGGACCCCGGGATCATGACCTGAGCCGAAGGCAGACGCTTAACGACTGAGCCACCCAGGCGCCAGAGAAGAGTCAATTTTATATCTAAGGGTGACTCTAAACAGAAAATAAAAATGGACTGCTTGCAGGATCAGCTACATAATTCATGGGACTCAGTGCAAAATGAAAATGAAGGGTCCCCTTTGTTGAAACAGCGTTGCAGACTGTAAGACAGTGACAGCAGAGTGTGAAACCCAGCCCGGACCGTGTACGTGTGGGGCTCTGTGTACCTGCACAGCCTGCACCACATGAAACCGGCTCTGCACGTGACGGGGGCGTCCCTAACACTCGCTCATCAGACAAGTCTGTCGTGAGCTCTGGTCTAGGTATGGTGCTAGATTTCATTCATGTATCATAGTGCTTGAGAGAGAGGCCTTGATGCTAATCTCAGCTCCACCACCACCGAGCTATCACTTCGTGCTAATTGTCTCATCTTTCAATCCCGGGGCATCCATATTCGAAGAAAGAGGGTGAACAGCAGCCAATGTACTGGGCTGTGAACTGAGAGAACTCACACAAGGGACTGTGGACAGAGCCTGGCACAGGATATGAACTCAATACCACCTCCTTACAGTTCTTAAGTAAAACACAAGTAAAATGTAACTGGTATGAAGGCAGTACACATAGGGTGTAGGGGAGGCTCAGGCAGCTTAGAAGTCAACTCCTGCTGTGAAAACTAAGAGAAAGGAAGCTTTATGAAGAAATGCATCCGAAACAGGTCTTATAGGAAACCAAGGATTTCCAGAGAACTCAGGAGTTAGGACACAGGAGAGTGAGGGTGTTTGTGGTCGCCATAATGACCAGTTAGACTAGAGCATTATCCTTGGGGAAAGATGGCAGGGGTTGTGACTGGAAGGATGAGTGGGTCTTATAGGGTGAGCCCCCCTATGGTAAGCTGAGGAAGCACAACCCTTCTCTGTCAGCTAACAGGGACACACAGAAGGTTCTACAGCAAAGCAGTGGAATGGACAGAGCTGATCCTGAACACCCAGGGTAAGCAGGCAAATTTGAGGGAGATACAGACAGGTAAGAATCCATTAGTCCACCACAAACACTAGCCTCTTCGATTAGTCCTACCCTCCACCAATATTCACAAATCCTTCATGAAAAGAAGTTACAACCAAACCCTTTAGTGAGAAGCTAAGTGATTTTTTGTTTGGTTTTGACACGCTAGGATTTTAAAGACTGGAAAAAACTAGACAAGAAAAATTCATTCCCTATCCCAGTTTACAAACAAGAATAAGGGAAGCAGAAGCTGAAATATGGCACGCCATGCTGGCCTCTGCTCAGAGTGGCTGCCCACGGGCAACTGCCTCGAGGGGTCCCTGAGATCCCCAGTCCTCTCCTCACAACTACCCTAAGCTAGGAGAAGAGAAAAACACCACCACACAACCCACTTTCCTTTCCCATAGGATCCTACCAGTACTTAAGTCCGAACCGTTTGCTGTTGGCCACGGTTCAGGGCTGCACCACATCTTCATCTCTACATCCCTACTTTTATTTTGTGCCATTTCATATGCCATCATCATCTGTCCTTTTAAAAAAATAATGGGATGGGGCACCTGGGTGGCTCAGTCGTTAAGCCTCTGCCTTTGGCTCAGGTCATGATCCTGGAGTCCCGGGATCAAGCCTTCTCCCTCTCCCACTCCCCCTGCTTGTGTTCCCTCTCTCGCTATGACTGTGTCAAATAAATAAATTAAATAAATAAATAAATAATAAGACACCAAAAGAGTCAAACAAAAAATGACAGACTGGGACACTCCGGGCTGTTTCACCAGGCTGAGCTCTGATTCTCTCCAGAGACAGCGGACTCTCTGGACAGCGAAGACCAGACTGCTAGAGCTAGTGCGGTAAGCGGGGCACAGGTATAGGAGTGGGCCCTGCCCCTGCCGGCCCTCCTTACGTGTCTGCACTGTGATCCTTAAAATGAGCCTGCAGCTCCACAGCCAGCAGTCCAGGGCCATCTTCGTGTGGCCGGAAGGAGTGTCTGACCAGCCCTCTCGCAGCACGGCCCAAACACACCCAACACACAGGAACACGCTCTCGAGCGGGAGAGCAGCTCAACTCTGAAGACCAGCCCTAAGGACACTCTGCCCATCTCATGGCACACGGCAACTGTCTCTGCAAGTAAAAAGGAAATTAAGTCTACTTTTGTCAGCCAGCACTTTAATGACAGGCAGATCCCGAATGGCCACTCTGTGACCATACTGTGTGATTCTCACAAGTGGAAGCTGACCTTAGACCATTCACTGTCCAGGACTCTGAACAAAAGGCTTAGGGGAAAGTGTCACACAGATGATTGTGGCAGTGGGTCTGGTAGCTAATTTGCCTTCATTATCACCAATTTCTACAAGTTCATATATATATACTGTGCAATCAACAAATCTTAAAGAAAAATGTCAGCAGTTTCAAATACAAGGCAGCAGAATATACTTTTTTCCCGTGAGTTATTTAAATTCTCGAGAAATGTATTCAAACAGCTGATGCGCCTCCATCAGGCAAAGGCCTAACTTCTCCGCAGGGAGGAGGGTGACAGCAGGACATATGTTAGATGTGGCTTCTAGGAACACCATCCCCGTCTCGTTGTGCACACGAGTGTGTACAGGCTGAGGAAGCCTCGGGGCCATCACGGGCCCCTGTAGCGCCTCCCATAAGGTGTGGCCAGGCCAGGCCTCCTGGGCAGTCCTAAGGCAGCAGCCCCCTAGCGCCGGGTCGGAGGGCAAGACCCCGCTGCTGGGCACTCCCAGGACAACAGTTCCCTAGAGACGCGCAGAGCAGCATGGTCATGCGCCCCCTCACTGCTCTTCCCAGAACACAACTGCTTTTCATAAGATCCTCTCGAAGGTCACTCTAATTTGCATGGATGGGTTTTCAGAATTTCCTACACTTTCTGCAAATGCACAGCAGGCCTCCTGAACTCATCCTCTGTCTCACCAAAGGGAACCATGACACTGTCGCTGAAGACAACACAGCCTGCCTGTGCAAACACACTGACCCACCACATGCTTAGCCTCCGTTAGGCCGCAGACAGCCTCACTAGCCCAGGTTGGCAGCACTACCAGAGCCCAAGAGTGCTCCTTGGGAACACGGTCTGTTCCCCTCCCCCCAATGAAGCTCTGTCTGGAAGAGCATCTACCAAATGACAACAGTCCCAAACAGCAACCATCATTTTCTAAGCCTCATTATGTGGCAGGCCCGTCCTAAAGCTCAGATCAGACACAGAGTAACCATATTGCCTCAATCAATCTTCCCATCAGCTCTGGGGTGCCCATTTGATTCTCAGCACCCTGAAGTACAGAGGGGACAGGGAACTTCCCACTGTCACACTGCTCCCCTTGTCCACATGCGAACCCAGGCCTCTGCACTCCTGGCACCTCTGGGAGTTTTCTGGTGGTTCACGCTGCAACTGTGGTGGCCCCATAGGCGGGAAGCCCTGTGGGGACATGTGTCTGGGCCGAGTGCACGAAAGCTACTTAGCAGGCCCGAGGAGTGACTTCTGAGCACTTGGAGAGCCTGAGCTGGGGGCCATGCTGGAGCACTCTGGTCTCATTCCCTGGGTCTGTCTGGAGTGCATAAAGGAAAGGGAACGGGGGGTTATGAGGACCTCCAGCACTATGCCCATTTCCCGAATCCTTAAATAGGAAACATCACTGCACTATCATCTGAACGTGCGAGCATGCATCCATCTAACTCTAATCCCAGTGTGGATGCCACGGGACGCCAGCTCCTTTGGAGGGCTGGGGGAAAAGGAGCCATATGAGCCCCGTGACTTTAAGTCAAGCATGGCCCTCTGCTTTTCCTCCTCATCTTGGCCAATAATTTGGTTACAAATGAAGGACCGGTTGTTAAGCTGCGGAAACAGGGAGCGGAAGGACAGATGGAGCAGGGCCGCTCGTGTCAAGGCATCAAGGAGAGAATACCCGGCCAACAGAGTCCTTCCCGGGCCCGGAGCCTGGGGCGGTGGGTGGAAGGCGAAAGCCAGCTGAGCAGGAGCTCCCAGGGAGGAGGACTCGCACTGGCGGCCGCGATGAGGGGCGCCTCCACTTCTATCAGCCTGCACACACCACCCCCCCACCGTGCTGTCCGGGCCAGAACAATCTTAGCGTGACCTAACACCCCTGCGGCAAGGTCGGGGGAAGCTCAAAAACCAAGAACTCAGAGAAGTTTAGGACTCCTAACTAGATGGGGTGGGGATGGGGCTGAGGGTGGACAGGAAGGCAATTAGGAATCCTAGCGCCACCCTGACACTTGGGGGGCCGGTCACTGCGCTGGGTGACATGGCGAGCAGGGGCGTGACCGAAGGCCACTTGGGCTTGTGGGGAGGAGACACTCGCATGACCTTCAAGGGCAGACTCAGTACGTCGTCAGGCAAATGGACATGAAAAGTGAAAAGGAGGTCAAGGCAGAGCTATACTGCTGAGGAACTGCCCACACAAGGGTGACGGCGGCCGACGCTGCGGAGAAAAATCAAGCCACCCCGCGGCACTGCCCGGCATGGGATGAAGAGAAAAATGAGGAAGGAGTCGTATAGGACACACCGTTTGCGGGGGGGGGGGGGGGGGGGCGACGAGACAGGTGCAGAGAGCTGACCAAAAAAAACTCAGGAGTGAAGTTTTGGAAGACAGGAAAAAGGAGTCTGAAGGAGGGAGCAACGAACAGTGTCAGGTAAACTGAAGACAGCCACATCCAGTGGGTTCAGCTCTAGAAACACGGAGGTCAGGGATGTAGGCGGAGCGAGCCCAGCGAAGCTCTCAAGTTCTAGGGCTCAAGGGTCCTCAACTCAAGCCAAACAACTATGACCCAGGCAGACGGCATCTGGAATACACTAGTCCTGAACCGTCTAACCACAGCTGAGGGATTAAATGGGCGCTTGCTTTATGTCAAAGCAGAAAACGACACTGAAGACTGCTGTGCGACTGCTCAAATAAACTTAGCATCTCCTTAAAAACGAAGACTGAACGGGCACATGACCGTGATGCTCTCTGTGGGGGGCTGGTGGCTGCAGAGAGGGCACAGGGAGGCTGCACACGTGGCCAGCCTTAACCTCCCAAGTGGGGAAGTGCTCCCCCCAGCTGCTCAGAGCTAAAGGCAGCGGACGCGGGGAATAGTGGCATCCAGGTACAACTCAGAAGTACCAAAGCTGGTTAAGTTCCAACACCAAATATTTGCATAAAGGCTGGAGATGCTTCAACTCAAAAAAAAAAAAGGAGAAAGGAAAATTCCTTATGCTAAGACGCCTATTGTCCAGCAAAGCCCCTGAAATAGCTAAACTTTTCTGAGCATATTTTACATACATCAGGGCTTTATGACTGATCCCACACTATGTTCAAACACAGTAATCTGATAAATTCAATGTGCTACAGTAGATATTTTAGTTCCAATTCTACCCTTACAGTCTAGATAAATTTGAGGCCAAAATGGTGATATTTTTGCATCATATTACCTATTTTTGTTGAGTAAATATTAATTCTGTTAATAAATACTACTCTCACAAATACTATAAAATTCTGTACTCAAAAGGCCACCTGGAGAGCATAAAGCTCACATATTTAAGGCAAACAGAATTAGATTTTGGTCTATTTAGACGGCAAATGAATCCTCTTGTTTTTACTGCATCAGTTTCTCTCAACAATGTATTCAGAACACAATTCAGTGAAATAATTCTTATTAGAAACTTCAAACACCAACACATTTTGGTATGTTATAAAAATCATGCCCTTGATATTAGAGAAAAAAGGAAAATCTGTTCCAAAAGTATTTAAAAAAAAAAAAAATCTTCCTAATGACCTTCAAGTCTGGGATCTTGCACAAAAATGCAGGAAAAACTAGGCTTCTACAAGCAGTAAATTGGTGTTTTCATGGAAAGTGAACCAGGCCGGAACCAGCCATGGTGAATGAAGCGGGCAGATCTGTGTAGCAAATCTGGGCAGGGCACACTTGAGAGGGCTGCTGGCTTCAGCTTAAATACAGCTGGTTTCTCTACAGTTCAATACAACTTGCCTAGCGCCAAGGGGAGGAAAATAAATAGAATGAAAATACGTAAAGGCAGTACTTTGGTCTCAGTATTAGGCTCATGGCATTATCAGTAAGGCAAGATTCCAGGTATGGCAGACCCTGGCATTTATTCTGACCATTTGCAACTCATCTGAAAGGAGTCACACTTTACAGACTGCCCAGGGACAAATGCAAATGGCACCCAGGGCAGGACTGGTAGGAATGGGGAGGCCGAATGGACGATGAGAGCCGGGCAGCCAGGAGCCTCCCTTCACCATTTCAGTGGGGTGTTCCGTTCTCAGTAACACCATGACGGGATGCTTTCCAATAACATTTTACTACAGTTCATGGAGAAAATGATACTTCTGGGTAAATTTATGAATCTGGGGATTCATGGAGGACTCAGGAAGTAGTCCTGATGAATGTCATGAGTATGTTCTATATCTAAATATCCTTGAAACAGTAGCAAAACAAAAGGTTCTCAAATAGCACCTTCTATTTGTGACTCCAAGTTAAAACTTAAAAAAAGAAATAATGCATTACTGAAAGTGAGCAATGATGAGATAGGAAACTGAACTCTTAAGTTTCCACAGAGGAAGTATATCTAACTACTATGTATTTCAAAAGGCAGGTGAGCCAAATAATCCTAATATCCTGCATATGTAGACCTGAGATTTTACAGGTCACATCAACCCTCCTTCGTAAGATCTGAAATACCAGTCCAGTGTCCTGTAGATACCTGAAACTAAGAAGTCTTAATTGAGCAGAGGTTAAATATCTCTGAAACCACTGGCAACCTCGCTCCTGCCACTTTCATCTGTAAAGCGTGGAAGGTCCCAGGGCTACTCTGATGGTCTTACAGGGAGAGCATTCAGATTCCCCTGCCCCCAGGGGTGGGGGACTGTGTAGTGGTTAAGATGAGCGGCAGACACACGTACCCTCAGAAATCACCTCTCAAACTCAAGAGAGCTCCATCTGGAAATGAGGGAGCTGATGCATTCTCTAGCACTAAAAGCCGCTTGCATCATATGGTGATAATTAGCTACAAAAAATATTTCCACTTTTGAGGTCAGGATGTTCAGCAACAGGCTTTAGTTTCTGTGGCAGAAATTAAATTCAGCATGGAATCAAAATATATCCTGCTCTTTTATTATATGGAATATTGTATAAGAAAACCACACAAAACAATTTAACTTATAAAAGTCTCATGATTGTCTTGAAGGAGAAAGAAAATAGCATTGAGAAGGCCCTTCTGCAAACAATGAGTTCCTACAGTTCATCTTTCAAAATGTGGGCCAAATCACAAATTCCAGTTCACACACACCTCAGGGAGAGCTAAGTTTGGAATGTGGAGAACAAAGAGTTTATTCAGAGATCTCTTAGATATTTTCCTCCTCAAAAATGATGAAAGTAAGAGGAGTCCAGATGGTAAAGTAGCCAGTTTGCGAGGAATCTTTAATTGAGATAAATAGTAGAGTTCTGTAAGTAGATCTCCAGGATTAAGTGAGGACGTTTAGAAAGACAACTAGTTTTTTGTTGTTGTTGTCTATAAATTATTTCTACATGATATCCCAAATATTTCTGAGCTAGTTAAGTGACAATGTTTTATGCAATAGCACATAAAACACATACAGGCACAAAAGTTAGACTAAGATAAGAAACATCACAGTGTGGTTTTTAAAGCCTCCAGCTTTCTGCTCCCAATCTGAACCAACCAATGACTATTTAAGCAAAGCTGGGGCCCATTTTCCTTGGCACCCTGTCTCAGCTGCTCCGTTGAGCTAGACTCACGTTTTGGCTCCCACCTTCTTTCTGCCCCACACAGCTCCTGGAACAGAGACTTCTCCCCAGCTCTGGGGATTCCTGATCCCTCTCCAGGGTGGGGGCCACAAAAACATTGTGAGATGTGATCAAGACAAGCAGAAGTGATGAGGAAAGGACAGTGTATAGAAAGAAGTTGGCTTCTTCTAGCAGGTGACTATCAGCTTACTGAATTCAACTGTCTCCTTCATTAGCATAGGTAATTTACAGTGCTATTACTTAAAATATTTTACAATCTTTACTAAACAAGTGACACAAATACAGACACTCAATCAAAAACCTGCATTCTTTAGCTACCATCATATTAGTTCTCCCCCAAAAGACAAAGGCTGTCAAAGATGAGAATATGGTCAATAGCCCCTCAAAGAGTCAGCCAACTTCTAACCCATGTTGCCACTGAGTGTGCAGTGATGGTTTCTGTTGCTATCGTATGAAAACGAAAGCGCAAAGCACACGTACATTTTTCAGAGCTGAATGCTTTGCTGAAATACATCCTTATGCATCCTTATGGCTTCAGAATGCCACCATGCTTTGAAAGCCACCAGGGCACGCACCTGTTTCTGTTTCAAGTCCTGACTTCGTTCTTTTTTTCCTTCTTCTTTTTAGAGAGGGGGAGGGGAGGCAGAGGGAGAGGGAGAGAGAGAATCTTAAGCAGGCTCCATGCCCAGCAAGAAGCCAACGCAGGGCTCGATCTCACGACCCTGAGATCGTGACCTGAGCTGGAATCAAGACTCGGATGCGTAAATGAGCCACCCAGGCGCCCCACAATTCCTGATTTCTCGTAAAATATGGGAAGGCCTAAAGCTAGTGCTTGTGGGTCTGGGGCTCTTTAAACCTGGGGCGAGGATTCAGAGCGAACCTTTGGAGGCACACTCACCGCCTCTCCAGTGGGCGTCCATCGCTGGAGATGCTTCGAGGGATGTTGGCAGCTCTTTCTGGAGGAGGCATCTTCCCGTCTCCTTTCCCAGCATTCAGCCTCGAGGTCATGGGACTCTGCACCTGGGAGGGGACTTGAGGTGAATGAGGCCCCTTGTTGGCATTCCTCTGCCATTTGTTATTATTTCGGAAGGGAAACTTGAATTCGTACGAAACCCCTTCGTTCATTTTGTATTCCACCACTGGCATGCGGTAGGTTTCAGAGCAACTCCTATGAAGGGCACAGAAAGAAGAAAAATTAATATTGTTTTTTCTGGTGGGTGGAACCACACTGATTCTCATTAACAGTTAATGTGGATCAAACACTTCATCCTTTGTTTTAAACTGTTTTTTAACCATTGGGCCCTCTAATTACTGGCTTTTCAAAAACCAGAACCCCAGGAAGTATTATACTGGTATGTTTTCCCTTGCTCAGTCTCAACAATGGAGTCTGAGACACGGAGTCCTGAAAACACAGTGAGACCCACAGTCATCCTGGTGAGTGGAGGGGGCGGGTAAGAGCAGAGTCAGCACTGAGGCCTGAGGAGGGAAGGCCACCAGGCCGGCAGGGCAAGGGTAGCAGAACCCTAAGACCAGGCCCCAGAGGAAGCAAGCAGTCAGCTTTATGCTCCCCTTCACTGAGCATCATGACTGGGCATCTAAAAAGGTACTGAGTTTGCTGAGGATCTTAACAGTAAAAAAATTAAGGGGGGATAAATTTTGAAATCCAAAATGAGAACCAAATTTAGCTCAGAAGGAGAAAACAAAAAGCCAACTATAGAAATTCTGCAATTATCAAATCACCAGGGAACAAAGCATAATCTGAAATCAGACTCCCCTCACTCCCACCCACCCCGCAAGCTAGAAATCTTCCACAGCAGGACTGGCCCCAGGTGGCAGCCTGAGTGAAACTGATGTCAGGCCCAATTGTCTTTCTGTTGCTTTAGCCCCTTTTTTGGTGGGCCCCTAAACCTTAGGAAATGTGGAAACCACTCTCCATTCCCTTTACCCAAATAACCAAGGAAGGTTCAGTCTATTATTAACTTGACCGATAGACAAATTACTGAGAAAAACCTATGCCCACTAAAGCATTAACTCAAAACTATGCACTTGGATTTTATTACTAAGCAAAAAAAAAAGACTTTCTTGTTTAAAGGAATTTCAAAGACTGAGCAGCAGGTGGGGGGACTGAGAAAGGAAGGGTGAAGAGTGATTACATAACACTTCAGACACAGAGGAAGGAGAGTCCAAACAGTGCTGTCCACTAGAGACATAATGCGAACTAGCAGCCACATGACAGAAGTAAAAGGGAATAGGTGAAATTAACTGTTTATTTAATCTAATCTATCTAAGATGCTGTCATTTGAACACGTAATCAAGAAACCAATATAAAAACAAGGTGATGTACATGCATCTAAATCTGGTGTGTATAGACACGTAACAGCACTGCTCACTTTGGGCTAGCCACGTGACAACGGCCCCTCAGCCACGGGCGACGTGTGGCTCCTGACCGCACAGCATGGGGCCAAAGGCTGGGTCTCGATTTGGGAAACGGGCTTGTGTTGGTGGGAGAGTAAGCACAGTGGAAGGCGTCACCGTCTCAGGAGCTTGCCTACGTGTCTCAGGTCGGTCTCCTGGCCTTTCTAACATGTACGCCACACTGGGCCCTCTCCCGCACCTCCATGAGACAGTCGGGTTTTGAGAAGGGCTGCTTCTGAGGCACGTGCATCTGCTGGGGTCCTTGCCTGCTCAGTCTCAGCCTCAGTTTCCAACAGGCACCTTTTCTTAGAGTTGTCTTACCACTCCTCCTGATTCCCTAAAGCCTAAGTCAACCTTAATCTGACCCTCTGCCCTAAGCTCCGCTGTACCCCTGAGAAGCATTAATGACAGTGGTTTTCCAACTTCTGGGACCATGAACCCAATAAGAAATACAAAACTGTGATGCAGCCCAGCCACACACACACACACACACACACACACACACACACACTTCCATTCTGCTGTTTTCTGTGTTAATCCACTTCATTAAAGAAACACCCTGAATGCAGCTTCTTAGGTGGATTTCATGATCTACTTAGGAGTTACAACCCACAGTTTGCAAAACACTGCTTTATGGCACATCTGACATGACTTTTAGCAGCTAATGACTTCTTATGTAATAAACCTTTTCTCTGATAAGAGGGCGTGTCACCTCAGGCTTTGACATAATTTCTAGCTTTGATTCCGATCATTCTGACAAAAAAGCTGCAATACTTTTTTGGTTCTTAATAGAGGCATTACTGTAGTATGGTTTGAAGTCTTCCATTTCTGACCAAATATGGCATATTATACAGTAACTTGTGTCTATAAATATAATGTAAGAATGTTGCAGCTTGCAAAAGGGGCAATAATAAAAACTTGCAATAATCCATGGGAAAATTTCCGTCCACCTCAAAATCAGGACTAGCTTTCACTTCCCCTTAGCACGGGTCTGTTTTAACTTATAAATCCAATGGGTCATGTCATTTATACAGCATATACATATACATATCTTCTATCTTTCTTTTGGGGGCTAGCAACCAGCCCAGGTACAGAACATTGCGATCGTGTATTTTGGGCACCAACTTTTAAAAAATGTTCCTGTAGGCCATGTCATCCCTTCAGCACACCCCACCCTCTGACGGATTCTCCTGTTGGGTTTTAACTCCCCAGTACTCTACATGCACCTTTATAGGCACAGGGTGCCTCACAGCAGACAGTAATAAATAAATAATGATAACAGAAACAAATATAACGTACTCTGAAACAGACAAGCTGCTTTCATCTCTGGGGCCTTAGCCCCTTTGGGAAATGAAAGATTTGGAATTGGTAATCTCTCTCTTCTAGTGCAAAAACTCTTTGAAATAGTCTTTTAAGCTACGTAACACTTCATACTAAAACCGGTTAAAAGACCCCGGTAGCCCAAGACTTGGTCTTCTCTTCGTCTGTACTTCATTTCCACCACCTCTAACGTGCAGCGAGGAACCTCCTGCACAGTCGATGATAACAGGATGCAGTATGATAAAGCCTAAGCAGGGAGAGAAGACTCATTCGTAGAGAACGAGAAACCACAGATCCGCAATGCTAAACCTCGGCCAACGCGCCGTGTCTCATTGCTGTCCATGACGGGACAGCCCACCCACCAGCTTCCCGTTGCTGACTTATCTCTGAACATGTAGGAATGATACATGGAATCAAGAAGTGGGCTGTACACTCACTGAAGAACAAAGATAAAAGCTGGCTTTTAGGGACACACATGAAAATTCATAGAAGGATTTTTATTCTGTCGTTCAGTTAAATGCGGTGTTGAACAGTAATGAACACCGACAACGGGCCAGGCGCTCATGTGGCGGTGCCACAATGCTCTGCGGTAGGCACTACCATCATCCCCACTTTTTTAAATGAGGAAACGGAGGCCTGGAGAGATTAATCTGCCCGAGACTGCACAGCCAGGATCTGAACTCACAGAATCCGTCTACGTGGAGGTCAGCCTTACTTTAATCTCCAACTAAAGAATACATCTACTCCAAGTCCCCAGACTTCTTCACTTCTAGGGATTACTCATTTCACTCAGCAGTCTATGACAACATGGGAAACTCAACAATCTTTAGAGTGATGGGAGACAGGAATTGCAATTTCAGTACTTCAGGCCCGAGAGACACATGGCAACACACTGAAACCCTGTTGGTTGAAAAGCCACTCCTTCTCGAAACCCTGTTGGTTGAAAAGCCACTCCTTCTCCCTACTCTCTTTCTCAGCCTTTTTCTTCTTTCTTTCTCCTTTAGGTTCTGATGATCCATTGCTCTCTCCTTTTTCAACACTAGGAATACAGATAGAAGAACCATTGTACAGCACACCCAACAGATCATCTCAACACTGGACTTTTGAATCGGCAGTCCGATGTCTGAGGACAGGTAGGGCCCTAATAGGCCATGTGATTTGGGTTTGGAAAAAAATACCTAACCTTGCTGCCCCAAAGCTCTTTGCCTGAAAGATGAGCAATCTGAACCAGATGAACTCTCACAGCCTTCCTGGTTCCAAAACAGTATGCTTTTGCATTTTGAATACTTGTGTTTTAAAATGAAAACAAAACTCTGTGATCTGTTCTACTTAAAAAGTAATTTGGTCCTTTTATGTAACTTGTTTGTTTTTAGCTCTTCCTCTGAATGGTCCTTGATTGCTTTCTTCAGAAGCTGTAGGCTAGTGGCCCTCCACAGAAGAAAGGTCCACCACTCCTGCACAACACCATTCAGAACATCATGATTTAATGTGGGTGAAATTGCTAGCGGGGTGTTTTTCATCTTGCCAAGAGAACGGCTGCTGAGGATTCAGAGGTCGCAGGCACCAACAGATAAGTGCGGGTCACAGGTTCCAGCACTCCGGAGTCAGGCCGGGGCGGGGGTGAAGGGCCCCTCCTGACGTTGGACATCTCACACTCCCTGGGAAACTTCCTGGTGGAGGCTGTGGGGAAGCACCAAACCGCTCTGGCAGGAAGGCCTAGCTAGTCCTGCTTGCCCCCTGGGCAGCGACAGAACCTCTCCAAGCCTCCTCCTCCTCATTGTGTTAATGGAAATGTAAGCCTTTTTTTTTTTTTTAATGCCCAATACACAGCAGGGGCTCAGGAATTTTACTTCCCCTGTCCTTTCTTCTCTTAAAAACAACTTTAGTGTGAAAGCAATTCATAGAGGATCTGCTTATGTCCTAAAAACAGGGAAAAGAGCCCTATTTCACTTTTATGATTGAAGCCCCATGTTGCTGTTAAACTGTTCATTAAAACAAAAAACCTGCCTTTTCAAAACTAAGGCCTCTCCCACGTGAACACACATGGGCGTTTGTATTTACATCTGGTCAGCACGCCGGGCACCTGTGACCCCTCAGGACCCTGGCCCCCAGAGAAGCAGGTAGCTGAGGGGCCCTGGGACAGGGGGCCTGGAGGAGGCCCGTTCCCTCGCTGCAGGAATAGCTGACAGAGAAGAGAGTGACTAGTCAAAGAACAGAGTAATCAGCTGCTAGGAAAACAGCAGTGGGAGTGTGAAGTGTGGAGGAGAGAAAAATGACAGAAGAGCATTATCTTATTTTGTTGAAAATTACAGCAAGGTGTTTATGCTTCCACTGTTCCTTTGAGGTTGTTTCTAAAGGAGGGAAGGGGAAAGCAGGGTTTCCAGTCCCCCAAAGGCAACCATGGCACCATTTCACACCTGCCCAGAAGGTGTGACTGGAGCTTTTCGGATGGAAACTGTCCTGTGAAAGACACAGAGTGTGCGTCCCAGGCGCAGGGCACCCATCCTTCATCCCAGCCTCCCACTCCGTGCCCTAATGGGGGCAGGTTCCTAACACCTTTCTGTCTGTCCACTGGCTGGGAGAGCGGCAAAGAGGGTCTCGGCAGCAGTGATGGAGGATGAAGACAAACCCGGCTTGTTCATTCGGGGGTGTGCGGGAGGCAGCCTGTCCTGGCTCGCAAGAGCAGACCGTGAGCATCTATCCCACCTCTGAGCTCAGCGCTGTCACGCTGGGAGCTTGAAATCGACCACAGAAGCAATATCGACACCATGGGCAGCAGCAAGGTTCTGTTCTTCAATAGAAAGCCAACGTACCGTACCCGCAGATCCCTGCTTCTGCTGGTATGTGTTAAAAAAAAAAAAAAAAAAAAAAAGGACTTGTGCCCCAAGCCTACGAAGTAGTAGTTAAGAGCTTGGATTCTGAAGTGAGATCTAAATTTGCCAGATGAGCTTGGAAAGTTACTAACCTGAGTTTTGGTTTCCTTTAAATAAGAATAATATTAATACTGTTACCTCATAAGGTTGTTATAAGGATTAAAAGCACTAATCCATGTGAAAGTGTTTTTTCTAACCTGGCAAATTAAATCCTCAGCAGATGTTAGTTGTTTTTACCAGCACACCACAGAAGACATATCTGGTTTAGTATATTGCTGTAGATAAACCACCTCCTACCACAGACCTGTCCATCCAGAGTCAGGCCTTCTGACCCATCTTCCCAGTAACAACCATGCACAATTCAGCGTCAGCAATGTCGCCCATCCGCTCATCCCGTATTCACACTCACGTGTACCTCGTCCTCCCTCCCCATACCAACTGGGGAGCCTAGAAGCCAGGGGAAGGGTCTCTGGGCAGACAAGATGGCACCACACCAACTACAGACTCATTCTCAGACCATTTGTCCTTAGACCAGCGTCTTTGATTCTGTACTGTGTGTAATTAAGGTTGGCAGGTTACAAAGCTTGGTTGTCTTCTCCAGTTCTTCTTCTCCAGTTTATAGCTGCCTAGTTAGAAACAATCAAGCAGACAATGTGAAGGAGAGACCAAGGGACAGCTGACAGAAGGACCAGAGGAGGAGCACAGAGCATCTGGGGAGTGTTGTAAGGACATAACCACCTCTCTGATCTGCCTCCAGAGTCATTCCTGAAACCCAGTTCAGCAAAATGTTTCACGTTAACGATGATGTGCTTGAGGAAACCAGAAAACATCTGGTTAACTAAGGCAGGGTAGTGTGTAAGGCAATTTCAGAATATACCCCCACCCCCCCAAAATAGCTGAAATAATAAAAAGTTCTGGGTACATATTTCGGTTTCCGAAAAATCCAGTCATCCAAAAGGGAGCATTTCGTGAAGCTATTCGACAGAGGGAGTTCACCATATTTTGACATAGGCAACTAGTCTCTGGGCCATCTAGGCAGTAAACAGTGTTCGGAAACACTACCTTGAGTGCAACATTTGGTCTGAAGAACTGAAGTACCTGTAGATTGTCATTGCTGCTTACTTTTTAAAGAACACACGTAAACCCATTATAATGGTTTACACATTCTACCATCCACTGTTCATGAATCTGCGAGAGTTCAGGTGCAGGACAGGTCATGTTTTTTGGGGAAAAAAACAGGTTAAGGATGTTTTGGCTTCAGAAGGCCTAACAATTAACTGCCAAAGCTTAAGAGAAACTTAGACAATAACGGGCTGAAAGCGAATTAACAGATTTAAAGAAACTAGTAAAAATAGCATGGACATGCCCAAAGGAGAAAAGAAACAGTTGATTAAATTTGTTCCATCAAGAAACCTCCCCAGAGACCAAGAAGTTAAGTTTTCAAGCATGCGCTGGCTTGGCAGGAGCTAGGAGGGACAGGGAGCTTCCAGGCCTCCGTCTGCGAAAAGGCTGGGGGCCCAACCGCCAAAGCAGCATGAGCAGGAGCCGCTCATCTGAAGCCAATTCCCGACACACAGAGATGCACTGGAGAGAACGCTTGCTAAGTCACGTCCAGGGCTCCAGAATGAGAGCGCCGGGGTCAAAACGGCACTCTGAATTTTGGACAGGACGATGAGTAACAGTGTCATGAAGCCTAAGAGCCTGTGTTGCTGAGTGTCTTCTAATATTAAGCACTCCATGTTTCTTAGCTACCGGCGCAAGATATTTAAAATGGCTATTACCAGACTTCTCTATCTGTACTGGCAAGTTTATAAATCCACAGATGTAAATCTGGGAAGGGTCCAAGTCAGTCACTCTTTCCAGCTGCTCTTGCCACAGACCGCAAGGGATCGACGTCCCGAGTCAGACTTTCCATGGATGGAAGGAGCTTTGAACACAGCGCCCTGCTGCCCTGCCCAGCAGGAGATGTTCTACACGGCGCACGGACCCGGCCTCGGATTGCCAGGGTCCCGGCTGCCAGCTTGGACCTACCTCCGTGGGGTGCAGTCATCGTGCGGGGGGATGATGACGACCTTCACTGTGACGGATGTTCTCAGGAGATCGATCATCTGCTCATGGCTCAGGGTGGCCACCGCCACCTTGCAGATCTCCACCAGCCGACTGCCCTGCCTCAGCCCTGCCTGCCAGGCATAGCCGTAGGGCTCCACATCTGCCACGATGCCCTCGTAGTTAACGTGGAAGCCGAGCTGTCCCAGCCCGTTCCTTCGCAGGGTCATCTCCACCGATTCACAACCTTTTGACACAAACTGGACAAGGAAACAAAAGGCATCATGGTTTAACGCCACAGGGTGTCAAGTGGTGGACAGGGAGCTGGAAAAACACCACGAGCAAGGTTATTGCCAAATACCCTGCTGCCCCTGAGGACCGTCTGGTTACTCCCCCCACCACTAACCTCCATTCATTAGGCCAAAAAGAACATACTTGTTGTGTCCAAAGGACTCAATGGCTTCACTGAGCTTACAAGGAAACCTCTAACAGAGACCTACAGGGAGCGGGCAGCCAACAGAGACCGTATTCTGCTACTCGCTTCGCCCTTCAAAAATTCAAGGCAGAGGATGCTCAATCGAACAATTCTTCTCAACAACTAAAGCAGACTGGCTGGGCCACCTCATCAGCCATCAAGGCAGTGGGATCAGGTCACATGCAAATGGTTTCCAGCACAAACGCACTGCAAATGCGAAAGGATGGAAAACGAGTGTGACATAAACTCTGGGTCACTTCATATCATCAATGGAGTTTTCAGAGAAGCTGATAAGATAGCACCGACTTCAGTAACTTGCTTCTAGTCTGTACTGAAAACTTCAGGAAGGGGAAATGGAATGTGGATAAGTGGAAAGAAAATACTCACCTGCAACCTTTTGACAATCTCTTTGATGTCCTCATTATTAATTAAACTCTCCACTGAAACACATTCTCCTCGCTCGTAGAAGATTTTGAGGCTGGTGTCAGTTGAGGTCCACCCTATCACATCTCTGCAGGAGCAGTTGAAAACCACACTCTTGGTTTCCTGCTCGATGAGAACGATGAACTCGTTGGAAACCCCTAACAGGCAGTCGATTTCCATGGCCTTGTGGTAGTCTTTGGCCCGGACGGCCCACACAATGGCCCCCATGCTACTGAGCTCAGCTCCTGGATATGGCTTAGACTTCTCCTTCTTCTTGGAGGCCAGAGAGATGAATGGGAACTTGCCAGATGGGTCAATAGGGGTGTTGGTGACATTCTTTTCTGCCAGATCTTTCAGGTATTCCTGGCGGGTCCGAGTTGCCATGGCCCGAAACTTTTCTGATTTATGAGCAGCATTTTCTGCGTTAATCACTTTGGCCAAAAGGAAGTCCCTGAACACATTTGACTTAGGGAAAGTGACCCCTTTGGGGATGGGAGGTCCAAAGGAAGGCACGTCTCTGGACCTGGTGACGGCCACACTAAGAGATAAAGCAAAGGTGAAAGAGAGGAGCGTCAGGACTTCTCAGTGTCACAGCACGGGAATAAAATACACGTTCTCAAAGAAAAAGACATCCCTCAGGAGGAAGAGAACTATTGATGTCCCACAAGAAATAATAGAAATGTCTATTTATAGAACAAAAATTTTTTCTAGTCCAAAAAACCCCAAAAAACTTAAAGTAAAAACTTTCCTTACATTAATGGATAGTAAACCAAATCATAACTCTGTGGGGAAAAAAAAAGTGTACTGTAATATTCTATCTTTAAATACCTTCTGAATATTTCCAAGCAGGGGTTACTATAATCAGCATAACCTTTTAGAACAAGCACAGATTTTGTAAGAACACAAATGTGGTCTCCATTTTAGGTATGATGCATAGGCTTATAATGAAAGGCAGACAGCTTATAATGAAAATATCCAAAGATGCATGACATAAAAGCTATGGATTAAATTTTTTTTAAAAAATTAAATATTATTTGTTGGCCTATGCAACCAGACCAAAAAGCGTAATTTTAAAATGAAAACTGAAATTGCAGTATTAAAATAATTATGATTTTTACAGTAATAGCAACAGTGCTTTAAAATCCTATTTTTAAACTGAGCTCTTCTTTGGTCCACATTCACTACATTTGGTATTTGATTCTGACAACTTATTTGTGAGGAAATATTTTCCTCTTCCTATTCCTCCAAGCAAGATTGATTTGAGAAAGCCTGCCCCAGTCACTTTTTCTGAATATTGTTAAAACTGGGACCATCACAAGCATCTGTAATAACCTGTTATTTTTAATCTCAAAAAGGAAAAAAAAAATCAAGTTCTTCCTAAAACAGTAACAACAAAAGTTAAATGGAAACAGAAAGGTTGTGTGTTTTCCATCTTGTCCTAAGACCTCATTCTAGGACCTTAGTGAAGTTTGAGAGGGCTGGAAATAATGATTCCAAGAGATAGGATGTCCGTCTTTTCAAATTATCTAATTATTTAAAAGTGAGTCCATTATGCAATTGTACTAAGTATTAGGGAAGCAATACAAAATATTTTTCTGAATTTCCAGAATGGAAAAGTCAATCAGAGAGTATATATCTTTCAAAATAAATTGAAGAGCTCTATTTCATTACTGTTTTTTGTTCTGTTTTGTTTTAAGAAGGGTTTAAGATATTTAGCTTTGCTTTTCAAAAAAGGATTCTCATGAAAATAGGATAAATAAATAAAAATCAGGAAACCCAGGACAGAAGTTAAAGTTACCTATTTTGTCTGAAGATGCCATGGAATGGCCTATTTGTTGGTTTTCACAAATTTAGTTTAAAAAAAAAAAAAAGACTAGTTGGCTTCATGATGAAGAAAGGTGGCAAGCAATGCTCCATTTTCTAACTGGAGATGAAAATTCACAGAAACCTCCATATGCATTATAGCCTAATTATACCAGTATTAGAAAGGCAATTTTTCTTGTCTATTGTGAGCTGTCTGGCTTGAATGCTGACAGCTGTATAATTTTAATTTGATCATTTTTTTTTTTAAAAGTCAAGCAAAAGATGCTAACATCCAGATAAGCTAGCTTTTCTAAAGAGGAATCCCGTGAGGATCCAGAAACACTCATTTTTAAATTGGCAATTCCTTCTCTTGCTAATTTCACTTCAAATTGTTATTCTTTCTCAAAAAGCAGCTGTGGTTTTCTTTTAAATAAGGAGAGGAAAGTGCTTACCAGAGGGTGCCAATATGAGCACCATCTATCCACTTGCCCCTTAAACTCACTGGCTTTCTACAGACCTATTTATTAACTGTTAGAACTTTAGACAAACATGTATTGAAAACCCAACCGTAATTAGAAGCCTCTAGAATGAACTATGAGGGAAGAACTGAATCCTTAACATATAATTATCAATGATTCATCATGGTAGGGAGGTAAATGATACAGAGGCTAAAATCAGTTTTGCATCATTAGAAATAGAACCCTTGCAGAAGATGAGGAGGATGATGCCCTGGGATGCTTTTTTCAAACAAAAGGTCTTGTTTTGGGTTAATCTAACGTCAAGGTTTTCTACAAGGTTAAAAACTCATTAATTTAGATGCCACAGATTCTGAACTCCTGATAAAAATGCCTGCTTTAAGCTCAGAAGAAAGAATATTTTTGCCTTATAAGAAGCCTTTCTAGAACTTCAGTTTACTATATATATATAGATCTTTAAGACGTATTAATTATAAATGGTTCTTGCTATTTTTAAAAGCAGATTCCAAAGGGCTTCTGCTTGGACACACTTAGGTTAGCCTTCTATGCAATACTGTATCTCCTTAGAAATGATACATTCTTTACAGTCCTAGCCATGCCTTATGTACTCGGCAGTGCTGAGGATTGGATGTTCTACTCAGGAGAGTTATCCAGCAGACAGAAGCTCAGGGGCTGAAGCAATTATGGAAAGTTAGCACCATAAGAGAACATGGAGAATAATTCAGTGTTCCTCAAACTCTGCCAATAAAATCTTAGAGTTTCATTTTAAAAGTCATCTTGATTTTGCATTCTACAGAGGCATATCTGTTTTCATTTTAACACAAAAACATGTTCTGTCCCCCGAATCTTGGGAGTACGATTTACAGACTAGGAAAGTGTTCTGTTTTACTGACGTTAGGCATAGCCCTGAACCTCCATTTGAACGGCTGGTACGAATTCTTCACTTCTCCAGGAAACAGAATCTGAGAAGTAAAATGATCTGCCCAAAGCCTGTTACAGAGAGCCAGGACTGGAACTTGAGCTTCTAGATAGCCAGCAGCATGCTCTATGAGGACCACACTATTCCTCCTGAAGGAACATTTTTGAACCTCCCACTCTTGAGATGCTTGCACAAGGCACCATGCACAAGTGTCACACAGCTGAAGAGACCACCATTTGGCTGGGCTTTGTAGCATTTGCTGGCATCAGTGACCTTGGATAAAGTAGCAGATCTTGACACCCAAAGCCAGTTTCAAGTTGGTACATGGTAACGTTCCAGAGACATCCGAACAGGAAGTCTCAACGGAAAAAAGTGAGAAGACAGCGATGCTTGAATTTCTGAAGTACCATGGAAATGGCAATAAACAATTCCAACCCCAAATTTAGAAGGAAGGGGACTCAGCACCAGAACGGTAGAGGGAGGCTTCCCCTTCTTGGGGGCTGGATCAGACTGCCAGCTTGGGGAGCTTTCTGAGAAAACAGACCTGGGCAAAGGACAGGAAAGATCAGCAACAGAACAAATGAATGCCCATCACTCTCTCCCTGGGGGGCTCTTGGCTCCTACTAGTACGCATTCACTGACGCTCACTGAGCACCTACTATATGCCTCATGCTGAGGATCAAGGATGAGCTGTCACAGGCTCAGCCCTCCAGAAGCTCCAAGTCTCTCGGGGCTACATCCAGAGGTTTGAGTGCTCTTGTGGGAGGTGAGGGGTACTACTGGAAACACTTAGGAAACGCAATTTACCTAGTCCTGGGAGGTCGGGGAGCCCTCCCAGAGAGAAGAAAAGCAGGAATTCATCAGCTGAAGGAGGGGTGTGTAAGAAGAGGCCTTCCTGCCTGGAGAACAGCATGTGCAGAGAAGAGGGGCAGAACACAGTATGTTCTGGGAGCTGTTAAGTAGCTCCACATGGCTCCAGAGGTAGGGGTGTGGAGGAGAATCGGCAGAGGCCCCAGTGGAGGCTGAGAGTGGAAAGGCCAGGCCTGAAGGACCTCATGCAGGAGGCTGTACATTAGGGAGTCTGAACTTCTCCCAAAAGGTATGAAGCACCAAGAGTGACATATTCAGATTTTTGTCTTAAAAAGGTCAGCTACACTGGACAATAGGTATGCTGATTAGGCTTGGAATAGACTTTCTGAAAGATATGTCTACCACTTGACCCACTTTGATTCTTTCTTCCAAGCTGAAGCTTGCATATTTATTTATTTTTATTCTAGAAAAGAAGGGCGTGCACATTTAATATGCATACACCACACTCCCTGCCTACACTAGATACTTTACTTATGGGATTTTACGTAGATGTCAAGCAACCTTCCACTGCATAGAAAGGGAAATTTAAGATCTGAGAGGTTTAACAATCTGGTCGGTCTGATTCCAAGTGCTTTTTGCACTATATCATACTACCTCCTTTCAACATATTTTAACCTCTGAATATGGAAATCTTTCTCAGAGAAGAAACATACATTTCTACCTTTCTAAACGTAATTACTGACCACAATTTAACACTTGTTTTGAAGACTCAGGTCATTATTATAACCACTTATTACTATACTAGTTTTAAAATTAATAATTCTTTAATTTCATCAAATAGTGAGTCAATGTTCCAATTTTCAGTTGTTGAAGATGTCCTAAAATTTTAAAAATCTTATCTAAAATGGATCCAAATAAGATCCACACATTTTAATTAATCTTATCTTAAATTTTTTTTGTTCTGTTCATTCCTCTCCACTTCTCTCACTTTCTCTTTTATTTCTTACATTTATGTGTTGAGGAAATTGGGCTGCTTGTCACATAGAGTTGCACAGTGTCTGAATTTTGCCGAATACGGGCATGTTCTTCTGTCTTTTCTATTCCCTGTACATTGGCTTCTCCAGAAGTTTGATCAGATTCAGGTTCAATGTGGGGGAGGGGGGTAGGGAACAAGACTAATTCATAAGTGGGGTTGTGTCCTTCCATTATGAGACACATGTTTGTCTCTTTTTGTGATATCTGCAACCTCTGAAGATCAATGCCTAGATCTCCTAATTCACTGGTTGCTAAAAAAAATGTTGAAAAACTTTTACACTGAGTTTTTACAAAGGGAGGCCCCAAGGGGTGAGTGAAGTATACTTGGTCCTTTGCTCCCAAACCAAATGACCCCAGACTGTTATGCTTATTGGCTTTGTATCACTTATGTGAATAGTTTTTCTGCATCTCTCTTATTAATAATCACTTACTGATGTTTTCAGCACATCCCTGCCACTGAACAGTTCCTCATCTTTCTGATTTATTGCTTCTAATCTGCTCTATCAACCAGGACCAGACAATTAAGCTCAGTGTAATAATACCAAACAAAATAAAGAGACCAGAGGGCTCTCTTAACAGGTGTGGGCATAGTACAGACTTAGTGATTCATTTCTGAGTTCCTGGCTATGTCTACTGTTCAAAGTTAATTGGCCTCTGGAATTAGTTTGAAATAGTTTTTCCTATTATAAACTTTTCAGTCCCCAAGGAGATAACACCCATTGTTTCAGGACCTCTTCTCCATATCCACCATAGGGATTTTTCTCTCTTTGTTTACCTGTTGCATCCCAGGGCCTAGAATAGTGCCTAGCACATATATGATAAGGGGTGTAAAGAACTGGCAAAAAAAAAAAAAAAAAAAAATCAATGAACAGCAGCAATAAGATCCAGATTTGCCTTTTTTTGTATATAAATTATCTTGCCTGGTGACACTGGGTGAATTTCTCTAGAACTCTATTTATACTGTGCTACTAGACAGCCTGGCATTCCAAGGGCCTCCACTGCCCAGTAGCCCCAAATACAATAGCAGCCTTCTTCCTGTACCTTCCTTCCTGTGTCTATGCTTCTGTATATAATGCTGGCCACTCTTAGAATTCTTTTCCCCCTACTGAATTTCATCCATCTGTGCTTTAAAACACATGCCAAACCCCATTTTCTCAGTTCAATGTTCCTTATAACTTCAGTCTCTACTGACCTCACACTTTCCTACCCGATTACAACAAAAAGCTCCTTTAAGAAAACAACTTCTGCACTTTCCTCATTACAGGCACCAAGTAGATGTCAATAAATAAATGTGAATGTTCATAGGGCAGAAAGTTCGGGAACAAGAGATTTTCAATGATAAAAAGCATCTGAATCACTCTATCACTCAGGGATAGAATTAAATTAGATTTAAATCTAATTTAGTATAAATCAATGCAGCTCTAAACTTTCCTACCAAAGTACCTCTAATAAAAGAGGCCCATAAATTCATATACCTAGTAGGTTGGGGAGTGGCTGGGGTATGAGAAAAACTCACATGTACAGAAATTCTTTGGAAGACCCACGTTTTATCTTAAAATTGATACATATTTTCTATTCAGCTTCATAATATGTTTCTTTTCTTTTTTTTCCCCTAAAGATTATTTATTTTAGAGAGAGAGAGCGTGCATGCACTTGCATCAGGGGAGGGGCAGAGGGAGAGGGAGAGAGAGAATCCTCAAGCAGGCTCCCCATTGAGGACGGAGCCCAACATGGGGCTCAATCCCAGGACCCTGAGATCATGACCCGAGCTGAAATCAAGAGTCAGCCGCTTAATCGACTGAGTCACCCAGGCGCCCCATAATACATTTATTTTCATGAGAACATGAACACCTTCACACATTTTCTCCCAAGCATAAACTACAAGAAAGTTGCCCTGTCTGTTCTGGGACTTTAAACATCTCCTGATGTCACCACACACCCCAGAAAACATGCTTACCTCGGTCTGTCAGGGACTGAGAACAATTAATACACGTAAGGTTTACAATAGGAAAAGATCACTACTTTAGTTTCTTGTAATTTCTTTTAGTGATGTTCCAATTTGGTATGTTCTCTTGGATTTACAAAAGGCCCACATTCACAGTTTATAAAGCAGTGTGCTGGGTCTTCAAACAAGCATGGCAACTAGGAAATCCCAGGTTTGCTCATGTGGCATGAGCTGGGGTGGTCAGTGTCCTCCCACAAACCAGCACATCACATGGTGGGGTTAAGAAGATGGGCTCTCCAGGCAACAGATTAAAAATAAGAGACAGCAAAAAAGCATGATTTTCAAGGCTAGGGTGGGGGTGGGGTTTAAAAGAATAAGACAAATATCACTTCCTCATCTAGCGAACTGTTGAAGGCTAGGAGACACTTCCTCCTGATCAGTCTATTTAGACTTGCACTGGCCACATGTAGGCTACTGAGCACTCGAAATGTGGCTACTGTGACCAAGGGTATTAAATTACATTGTATTTTTTTAAATTAATTTTATTATGTTAGTCATCATACATTACATCATTAGTTTTTGATGTAGTGTTCCATGATTCACTATTTGCTTATAACACCCAGTGCTCCATGCAATACGTGCCCTCCTTAATACCCACCACCGGGCTAACCCATCCCCCCATCCCTACATCCTATTTTTAAAAGTCAACTGTTACTCGAAAGCTCTGAAAAAGCAGGTTTGGAAAATCTGAGTATATGAATCTACTTTTCCAGTTACAAATTTTATGAAATCTAAACACAGATTACTTCCAGTGGAAATCAAGCATCCTTATTGACATGAGCTGTAAGTCTAAAACAGACTCCAGATTTCAGAGTCTTAGTCCAAAAATAAGTAAAATAGGCCAATAACTTTTGAAACTTAAAAATCACCTGTTGAAATAATAATATTTGGATATAGCAGGTAAATAAAATATATTCTTGGGTCAAAAACATATTGCTAAAATTAATTTTACCCATTTCTTGTTACTTTAAAAAGTATAAAATTAACATATGGCTTGCATTACATTTCTGTCGAACAGCACTTTATTTAGGCAATGGCTTTTAAAGAAGAATCTCTCCCTAAAACAAACTGCATAGCTTTCCACTCCCAAACTTCGTAGTGACCAATCAAAAAGGGATTAGCTTTCTATCAAAGTTGTATGAAATCCCTTGCATGAATCCAGTACAGAGCATGTTTCAATTGCTTGGGAGTATTTTCTAAATGCTAAGAGCTATCCCTCCCAGTTACAGTCAAATGTTCTCACTCAGTCTGTCATCCCACACCTAAATCGAGCAGCTTTCAGAGACCATATTCCTGGTAAGAGGCTGCAGATCTAGGTCTCTCTTGTTGGAGTTTCCACCCGTTAGCCTGGAGTTCTGGAAGAGCTTGTGTGTTGGCAGCAAGGGCAGCAAAGACCCCTGCTTCACAGGGCATGGGAGTGAGGCAGCGCAGCAGGGCAGTGAAGGGCCCGGCTCTAGAATCAGACCGAGTGCATTACAATCACTTACCGCAGGCAAGTCACCTGTTCGCATTGCTTAAACTTCCTCATCTGAAAATGGGGATTTTTAAAAATAGTACCTAATGCATGGGTTTTCAAAATTAAATGAGGTAACCCACGTAAAGCGCCTAGAATAGTGCTTGGCTTATCACTAGAGGCCAACATACACCGTTATTGTGGGATGTGTGCAGGGATGGTGGCGGCTTGCAGGAGTCCACAGTAACCTTTATTTGTCTTGTTTCCTGAGTTTGCTTGCTCGACTCTTGTAATTAACCTGCACTGACACCTAGAATTAGACAGTGGTGGAGCTCACAACAAACCAATTATCAGTCTGCGTTGGCCAGTTTCTGGGTAGGTGGCTGTATTAATTCAAAAACAAATATCCAAAACTAACAAAGCCTAATCTTCCAAATTTTAGGGATGGGAAGACAGGATAAAATTCCATTATTTTAAAAGGACAGATTCATATTAGAAACATCTTGTTAAGGCTAGAATACCCTTACACGTCTTCTTGGTACTATGCCCATGTCAACCCAGCAATTCCGGTTCTTATCCTTGTCAACACCCAAAGGCCTCTTGCAGACAGATGCCTGAATTCTGATACTCAGGAGACCAGGTCAACAAGGAGCACGGAAACAATTCCACCACAGGCGTACTAAAGCACAGAAATGCCTCAAAGACTGCAGTCAGAAATGTTAGAGTGAATCAAATCGGTCCTAAGCAAGGGTTTGAGCTTTTGAAATAATAACAATTAAAACAAAACTTTTCTACTTATTATGATCATTCTTCTCTGCTCTTGCCACACCAAAAGCAAAGTATAATTAGCAGTATGAGTAATTAGTTGGTGACCAGATGGTATGGATGAAGGACACCACCTGAGGAGGCGGTGCAAATGGAAACAGCAGGGGTCTAACCAACGTGTCTGGGCAATGCCAACGCCATCCGGTGACGTCATTGTGTGAATTCAGCCATCTACGCACGCAGTCTGAAGACAAAAATAAATGGGAATGGACTCCCCAATGCCACTTCAGAAAGTGGAGCTGGAGGGGGCCCTCTGTGTGACCACCAGCCAACACCCACGCAGCCAAAGCTGCAGGGCCAGTACCTGTAACAGACCCCCTCAGTGCAGGGGTTGTGGACCCTCACGATGACGAAAACGTGCTGGAAGTGGGATCGGATGTTTTTTGGGCTGAATGGCTGTGCTCCCGGCTCTTGGAAAACAATTGTTACGATATCATTTCCAATATGCCGCTTCCGTAGGAGCTGAAAGAAAAATAAGCAAACCATATAAATGACAACACTCTGCGTTTTCCTCCCCAATTCCCTTATGTAATTGTACTTAGAACATTCATTATTAATCAGAACATATTAAGGTAGGTAATCGACACAGTTGCTGTCAGTATTTTAGCCTCTCTTATTCCCTCCCAGGAAGAATATAGAAATGAATATTCTGAAATTTGCATAAAATATAGAGCCCATTCAGGAGCAAACCAATATCTGGCATATTATGCCAAGTTCCAGCCTCTCCAAATTCTGTTTCCATAACAACAGTTTTGTTCCATTTTCACATAAGAAAGAAACTTGCCAGAGGGGAGATGTTTTAGAGAGGAGAATGGCGGAAGTAATTACAATGCAATTTATGTTCTGGTTTAATTCACTTCATTTAAAGAGTCGCTGGGGCGCCTGGGTGGCTCAGTCGTTAAGCGTCTGCCTTCAGCTCGGGTCATGATCCCAGAGTCCTGGGATCGAGCCCCGCATCGGGCTCCCTGCTCGGCGGGGGGCCTGCTTCTCCCTCTCCCACTCCCACTGCTTGTGTTCCCTCTCTCGCTGTCTCTCTCTCTATCAAATAAATAAATAAAATCTTTAAAAAAATAAATAAATAAATAAAGAGTCGCTAAGGTGTTTTCTGAGATGCTTCTTGTGTCACCAGCTGGGAATGCAGAAATTACTAATATTCCTAAAGCAGGTTAAATTTCAAGTTTAAACAGCTTTTCTTAATTACAGTGAAAGCTGCTTAAGACCACCTTCTGTTTCACATTAAATGGTGATTTGGAAACGTGGCTTTCGAATTCAGGCACCCCAAGTCAGGCTAGGCCAGTCGCTCTCTAAGAGGGGTTTATTAGATAGTTTAATTCAGTAGTGTGAAAAAAAGTTGAACAAAATTTGCATTTCTTATATTTATTATATAGAGGCTCTCACAAGGAGAAAAATAATGAAATATACCATTTAAATCAACTATCTGTTAGGTATAAACTTGCATTTATAAAACTTTTTTTTAAAATTCTCCAATGACTTTAACTTACACAAATTACATACCAGTAGAATCAGTGACCTAGTATTCAGCTGGGAGAAACAATAGCCTTTTAGATTAGGGTTGAGAATTGGGAGTTAGAATGTTCCACGAATGTACTTTTAACCTTAGGAATTTCAAAGCATCCCAAATTATCTTCTAATGAGGCCACTTATTTTCATTTCTAAACATGATATATTATTGGATGTTACAGAAATAAAGGCTGGTCTGTACTGCTATACAGAATATATCCATTATTAAACATTAATCTACTCAGGATCTTGGACACACCAAAAAAAAAAAATACAATTTGTCTATGTATTATGTCATTCCTGCACAGACGATGTCATTGTCTTTTTGATGCAATGTCATTCTTTCTTGTTTGATATGTAACACTAATGTCTTAGTGAGGGACCCAATTAGAAATAAATCCATCTATCCATCTCATATTATATATAATGAAAGACAGTATTTATAAACAAATTCCTGCCACAAGATTTTAAAAGCTGTTCTTTGTTTTTTTTTTTTTCCCAAGCAGAAAGTGATCTACATAGAAGAAATAAATTCTCTAGATAGAGAATTAAGATTTTTTTTAAAGATTTATTTATATGACAGAGAGAGAGAGAACACAAGCAGGGAGAGCAGCAGGCAGAGGGAGAGGGAGAAGCAGGCTCCCCACCGAGGAAGGAGCCCAATGTGGGGCTCGATCCCAGGACCCCGGGATCATGACCTGAGCCGAATGCAGACGCTTAACCGACTGAACCACCCAGGTGCCCAGAGAATTAAGATTTTTTAAGATGCAGCAGTACCAATTACTCTTTCATTCTGATTTAGGACCATAATAAAATGTTTGCCTTGATCGGACCTCCAAATTAAATAATTTAGACAGCTGTCCAACTCATGTCCAACTCATGCTGCTCAACACACTTCAACTAATTTAGGAGAAATAAACAATTAATTGAATTTTGTCAATTAAATTTTTTATCCTTCCATACATCTTACTTTCTCTGCTGAGCAATCAGGCAGAAAGAATAATCCTTTAAAGATCACCTGTGAATGTCCTGAAATTTTTTTTGTCTACTTACTGGTCAGAATAAGAAAAACGTATTTTTCTTACCATGATGTTTTCCTCTCTGGGTAATCTAGAACTTGGAATTTGCATAAAAAAACTGTCAACAAATTCCAGATCATAGACTTTATCCTAAATAGATTTATTTCAGATTTGTAGCTGATTCACTGCTTTGCTCCCTATTTTTGATTCCTTTGGTAATTATAAGAGGCAAAATTTCGTTACCTCTATTTGTGATTTAATCAAACCTGCAGTGATGAAGTGTTTGATTCCATCCGTGTTTGGTTAAATTCTGGGAAAGAGGATGTGATTCATTCTGCAGCTGGTTGTGTTCTGTTAGCACAACAGTTTACAATAACAAAATCTAGATCCATTTTAAGGTCAGAAGTAATACTGGACTGCTTGTGTTTATAATTGCTATTGAAAGGAGAAGCTGTTTGCTCTCTGGCTCTTTTAAATGTCAGTTTGGTATCATTTATTTTGACATATTTTTTAAAAACAGCAATGACCACATACTTTCTAAAATAATACTGTCAGTTTCCATTTTGCTCTGTGACAATCTGCCACTTCTAGGCTTCTTCATTTACTATGTCAATGACCACATTTTAGTAACAGGCATGGTGCTTTTAGATCTTTTTTAAAAGAAACTGTGTATGATGTACACGAAGGCCAATTGTTTTAATGTTCTTTGCTGTCTCCTGATAAATGTTAAGAAAAAACCTTTTTCTGAGATCCCACTGACATTTATTTTGGTTTTTCTCCCAGTTAGTATACCAAACCTCCTCTGAAATCTGAAATGACACATCAGTACTTTCCTGCTTTGTACCCTGGCCTCTTGAGATGGAATCTCACCCACTCATCCATGTTCTCTGCAACCCTGCAGGGTCACCTAATCACCATGATTTCAACTTGTTCTCTTCAGATTCCATGAAAACCTCAATCTCCGTGGGTGAAAAGCAAAGGATTAATTCCCAAAGCCATCCAGCTGGCTGTTAACCTAGAATTTGTGTCTCTTCATTTGTTTTCAGCTCATTTGCTATTCGTTATTTCCGCAGAGTACAAAGCTTCCGGCTGCCGTGACACGTGCAACATTAAATTCTGGTTTAAGATTTTACAAACTTGCCACTTAGGCTTCTGGGGGAAATGAACAAGGGCGAAGAAACACAGACAACACCAGGGATCTCTTACCTGTTGCTTGTTGTTAGGCGTGTATGGCAGCATGGTGGAAACGTGGAACATAATTTCATAGTCTTTGTATGTTGTGTACAGAGAATGGGTTCCAGTGGAGTCAGCTACAGTAAAAAAAATATTATACAATGATGAGATGACTATAAGAATAGGAAAAATAAAATAATTCACTTACAGAAAATCTCTCGGGAAAAAAAAAAGGGAAATGGTTTAGAATGAAAAGATGTTAGTATAAAATCTAGCATCGGTGTTTTTTTTTTGTTGTTTTGTTTAGATTTTATTTATTTGTCAAAGAGAGAGAGCGAGCACAAGTAGGGGGAGCGGCAGGCAGAGGGAGAAGCAGGCTCCCCACCGAGCAGGGAGCCCAATGCGGGACTCGATCCCAGAACCCTGGGATCATGACCCAAACCGAAGGCAGCCACTTAACCAACTGAGCCACCCAAGTGCCCTGAGCATTGGTGTTCTTACCCATTTTTTTGTATCTGATTCTCTTTGGTAGTCTAGTGAAGCCTATGGATCCCTTGTCAGAATAATATTTTTAAATATATAAAATATATATGATTTCAATAGAAATCAACTGTACTACAAAATAGTTATCAAAAATAATTTTAAAATGATATTAGATTTCTCTAACAAGTTTTAGCAACTGATCTAGTAACTACTATGATTCTGAAGTAGTGATGTACAATAAGCAATATTTTGAAGGATCTCCAAAAAAAATACAATATGAAAATATCTATGCTTTCTAACTTGCAATAAAATCATAGGTAGAACTTAAAACAACTGTTTGTTGCCTATATTCATAACTGAAGGAAGTGCTAAATTTTAGTTAGGGGGTCAGTGAAAATAATGTAAAATTATTTCCCATCCAAGTTTACACACCCTGAATTCTATCCAGACATCAAATGAAGAACATCTTTTCCAGAACTTCTGATTTAAGAGAAATGTTTTGTTCTTAAGAAACAGAAATTTAACAAGACTGTAACACTGAGTAACACAGGTATTCTAGCAATGTCCAACAATGTTTTAAGACTGTTCTGCTCTCACCTTCCTTAAGTCAACAGCAACCTCTAACCACTTAATCATTAACAAATCAATTGCCCACAAATAACTGGAAACCAGAGAAGAGAATTATTAATGGTCCAATCAAAAGGGAGTATCTTTAGTCTTAAAGGCCCTGGACTTACTGGCTGCAAAATGACAGAAGTGCGTTCATTCTGGGTAAACTCAAGCCGCCGTCAACCATACTGTTGAGGACCAGAATGCTTTACTCCATTTGAGAAGCTTCAAGACAAAGCCCCTGGCATATACTAAGAGGCAGTAGTTCTCAAATTTAGCATGTACAGTGGCATCTGGGGAGCTAGTTTAAAAGGCAGATTCCCATGCACCACCCCCAGAAATACTGCTCAGTGGGTACAGGGCTGGGCAGGGGAATCTAAAAATAAACACCCGTAGGGTGACAGTAATTCAGGAGCTCCACTGCCCTCAGGCACTGCCCCAAGAACAAACCGCAACAGTAGCTTGCAGATAGACTTATAGAAATGGTCTAGAGACCAGAGTTTCAACCTCAAGCTTCCTGGAGGACCTTAATTTTTGGAAGCGGACATTAAACGCAAAGGATTAGAAACAAGCTAAAGTGAAATAAAGCACAGACTACTCTTCAAAAATTGCAAAAATATGTACCAACATATAACTTTCCAAGAAAAAATATCCTCTAAATGCTAATGACCACCAACAAAAAAAACTACAAATTACTGCAATAAATAATTGAACTAAGACAGCTCCTGAGTATGAAGAACATATCTACTGTTAAGGATCATTGCTATAAATAACTCTTGAACTGATTAGTACATTTTAAAACCTTAAAGTGAATGTGTCAGCTTTGACATGTACTTACATGTGTTTCAAGTCAATTTTGAGCAAAATTAATGAACTAGAAAAGAGACTGTCATCTAGTATTCATGAATTACATTCCGCTTTCTACGTCTGTCTGATTCTAAAAGGATTACTGCCAGAGAGGAAAGCTGATGCGGAAGACAATGCAGAAGGTCATCTGCTTTTCTGCTTCTGGCCCATTCTCGCTTTCCTTTCTGCACACCTCATTTATGTCAGGTACGCTGCTTGACCATCCTTTTTCTGGGGACTTCTGGAAACCCCCAAGTTTTGCTGATAATTTAAAACAGTTTAAATAGTTTCAAAAGTTTCAGAGATGAAACGAGGGCTGAAATAATGACATTTTCCTTTCTGAGAAGAAAGGAATTCCAAATCCTGAAAATACTATGTACATAACAGAATTGTTAAACTTTATCAGAGAGAATGGAAAATGAATGTTTATTTTCTTAAAAATAAAGCATCCAATATTGCTATTATGATATTTTTAGTGACCCTGAAACCATGAAAAATTTAATAGCATGACAATCAGGAAAATGAAAATGACAAAAATCCTTTTTTTCCCTCTGGCTAAAGAGAATATATATTTAAAAATTTCTAAAGGGAAATACGCTTTGAGAAGAGTGAAAGGAAGATAACGCTCCTTCATACTTGTCAAGGAGCTGTAAAAGTTAAAAAGTAAATTCAGGCATCTTATGGGTCATCTCGATAATCACATGATCTGCCTCCAAATCATACTATCAGCAAGTGGCATCCACCCACTAATAAGATCGGCATTCTACGCAAAGTCCTAGAAAGTAAAATTTCTAATATTCAACATAGATGATAAGAAGGCACTGAATAATTGAGGAATGGTAACAGTGTATTTCTCAGCTGCTTTGAAAAAGTGTAGACACATGATAATATCGTACATTAGGCATTTCTATTTAAGATGGTATGAACTGGTTAATGAGTTTGTAGAGCAGTTTTAGATACAGTCCGTGTCATAATCATCCTTGACTGCTCTTTTGGGCTCAACGCCTTTACTTTTAGGTAGTCTGAAACTTCGTTGACAAGGTGTATGTGTACAAATCTGAATGAGGAAAAGTAATCAGACTTTTATAACAACCATTTCTCAATCACTAATAGATGTATCAGAGTTAAGAAAAGCTAGATGAAGGAAAACAAGCCTATGCAATTTGATTTCAGGAAAGTTCCTGGTTTTAAATATTTATGAGCACAAGAGAAAAGTAATCTCGTTAACTAAACGCACATAGGCTAAATAAAGTCAACAGAATGAAGAAAGCTTAAGCTCCGTTAATTAAATGTACTCACCACTACAGAACACATCAAAATACAAGATGAAATCAGATAGCTTGTAAGTCTCATTTTTATCCCTTTATTTAATTTGAAATATAATAATCGTCAGGTGGCTGCTGGGGACCATCCCTTGAAGGCCCCCTGATGTCTCATCCATGCAATCTTGCCTCAGGGTCTGGGGAACGCAGAAGTCAATGCTCAGAAACACAGCCAGGGCCAAGTACTGACCTCTGGGACAGCAGCACGGATTCGAGAGGAGACACACTTTGGCCTTCGTGGTACTATTTCACTCACTCACTAGTGGAGTATTTGGGGAAGTCAAGACTTCCACCTGCTCTGGCATCTATCATGTTTACTAATAATTTTTCAAGGTACATTTAGCCGTGGCCAGGAGATGGGTTCTTTCACTTCAGTGAGGGTCAGGATCAAGAAGAGTCTGTCGTCCTGCCTTTTGCCATGACAGGTGAGTCCATACTGTGTCAGCTGAAGGCCTGTGTGTGAGTGTGCAAGTGAATGCACCTGGGACTCGAGGCTTCTCAAAATCAGTAACACACGGAGAGATGAGGAAGGTCGAGACGGTGGGGGCTGGCACTTAGGAGTCAGTCACTACTGTTTTCTGCCAACGACTCACTTGGCAAGACACCTGCAGTTACCTGATTCTCAATTTGGAAGTAAGATCTGAATTTGAATGACAGCAGCATCATTTGCTAAATGACCACAAACAAATCACTTCACTTCTCTGTCCACTGATGCTCTTGCTGCTGTGAGGGTTACATGAAATATGTATATGAAAGTACTAGCCCATAAAAGATGCTCAGGATAAGGATTAGAATTTAGAAATTTGTGCAGCTGAGGTATAAAGGGTAGTTTCCTTAAAGAGGGACCTTTACATATTTTAATTCCTTTGCCAAGTGCATTCCAGGAACACTCAAAGGAAAAACCTTACATTGTAACACAGGTCAAAGTTAAGGAGGTGAAAAAAGAATCCTTTTCTTCATCAGTGTCTAAACTCCAAATGGCCCCTTGCATGTGCAGAGCATTTAAGCAATGCTAGTTTTATCCAGTTCCCTATCAAAGTTTAAATATTCCAAATAAAAAAGGACTTATTTTCTTTATGAAAAAACTTGTATCTCTTCTAAGACTCTGAATCTCAGTGGTTTTTGTAACACTGCTGAAAAATGGGGGAAGCAACAAGCATTCACTAACATTGCAGCAAATTAATGAAGGTTAAGGCTTTGAAGGAATGCTTTACAAAGGGCTTCTAAAATCTATGTTCTGCCTTGACAAACTAGCCTCATCCAGGAAATGATTTCCCAAATAATCATCCATATGCACAGCTAAAAATGAAGGTGGTCTCCAGCTTTCAAACAACAAACTGCTTGGTGGGAAGTTTATTCTTGTATTTGCTGTAGTGTGAGGGTGGTAATTATCTAGAGGTTATGTCACCCAAGTGAGGAGACAAAGTAAGGAGAGAAAAAAAAATCCACCACTTGAAAAATGTCTTCATTGCAGAACTGTTCCAACCCCTGACACATCTGTAGCTTGTTTGCAAAACGACCTTATTTCTGAACCAGGAAAATGGACTTTGTATGAAAAACTGGGAAAAACAAGAAATGGTTCAAAAGCTCCATCGATCCTTCCTAAAATCTGAATTGTAATACATAACAAGCAGAGCCATTTCTCGAGATGGCTTGGGTAATGTGAACCCAAGGGCTTGAGAGAGGGGGAGACACATCCAGGACACAGAACTCTGGGCTTTGCTGTACTTAATTCTACATTTATGCTTTCTCTGAACACTTAACCACAGCGCTAGGATCTGTTCTACCTCCGCCGTGCTTCCTAGCCATCTAACCTTGGGCATGTCAATCTACAGAAGCCAATTCTGTGAAATGGGGATAACCGGTACCTAGCAAGGCCTGTGAGGGCTGCACGAGAAGACAAATATAAAAAGTATCTGGAACTTGTGCTTCCAGCCATAAGAGTACTTGGTACAGGACTTGTTCTCCCATTATAAATAACTAGAAAAACTGACAAAATACCTGAAACAACTTTTTTCAGACATTGGATAGTGATCCAAGAGAAAAAAAGAGCCAAAGAAGATGAGTCCTCTGATTCCCACCAGGTTCTCTACCTAGAGGTACTTCTGGAACAACAGTACAGAGCATGGCTTTGAAGAGGGAAGCCAAAACATACTGGAGTTCAGGAAGCCTGAGGTAGCTGATATTTGCTGGGCAGAGTACCAAAGAGGAGGAAAACTACACAGTGAAAGAGGTTCAGAAATCTGCATAAGGGTCCCCTTGAGTCTTGGGATGAATAGTAAGCTGCACACAGAGAGAGTAAGATTCCAAAAGCCAGGCAAAGAAAACTATTAGGGTAGTGTACAGCATGGTGACTAGAGTTAATAATACTGTACTGCATATTTGAAAGTTTTGCTAAGAGTAGATCTTAAAAGTTCTCATCCCAAGAAAAAAATTTTTGTAACCTTGTTTGGCAACACATGTTAACTAGACTTACTGTGTGGTAATTTACAATATACACAAGTATTGAATCATTACATTCTACACCTGAAACTAATAGAATGCTATATGTCAATTATACCTCAATAAAAGAAAGACAGAAAAACTATTCGGCAAAGAAAAACTACCAGAGACTTGGAAAGCAAACAATTCTCACAGTTCACATAAGGTTGGAAGACTGTCAAGTTCTAACCAGCCACAGTAAAGAGACCTCACTGAATATGCAGGTATTCAGACATAAGAAAAGTCATGCCTTAATAGTAGAGCTAAATTAGAGGATAAAGAACTGCTCTAGGTATGCTTTAACAAAGCTTAAGAACAAGATTCATTACATCAAGCTGTGTTGTAAGTAACCTATCTGCCCACCAAAACAAAGCTCAACAACACTCCTTTTAAAGACGACAAAATCTAGACACTCAGCCATAAAACATTCGCAACATACACTCTCTAATCAAAAGTAACCAGATGCATGAAGCAGTAAAATGTCACTCAAAAGCAGGAGAAAATCTGTTAAATGGAGACCTCAAAGGATCCACAAGAATGAGAGAATTGGCACAAAAAAAACCTTAAAACAGCCATCATAAATATGTTCAAGTATTTAAAGGACAACGTGAACCTTATGAGGAGAAAGAGGGAAAATATAAGAAAAGAGGACCAAATGCAGTTCTGGCCCTGAAGGTGACAATATCTGAAATGAAAATTTCACTGGACTGGATTAACAGCAGATTAAGACACTATGGAAGAAAAGAAGAACACACTGAATTTGGAAGATATATTAACAGGAATTATCCAAATGGAAGGATAGGGAAAAAAAAGGTTAAAAAAATCAAATCAATAGAGCCTCATTACCCCCATGGTATCCTAGTGAGTGATCCAATGTATGTGTAATTGGAGATTCAGAAGATGGGGACAGAAAAAAAAATAAAGAAATCAAGATTGGCGATTACTATTTTTATTTGATGAAAACTACAAATCCACAGATCCAATCACATCTACACTGTCAAACATAAAGGAAATGATCCTTTGGGAACACTTGAACTGGAAAGCTTTCTCTATCTCTCTTTTTTAGAGTGGGTAGGGGCAGAGGGAGAGGGAGAGAGACTCTTAAGCAGGTTCCATGCCCAGCACAGTGCCTGACTTGGGGCTCAATCTCACGACCTTGAGATCAAGACCTGAGCTGATATCAAGAGTCATACACTTAACCAACTGAGCCGCTCAGGCACCCCAGCATTTTCTCTTTTTAATGATTATATGGAAAGAAAGGGTTTCCTGACACAAAATAAGTTTGGACAAAATGTGGTGAGATGACCTCCTAGCACACAGAGCCAAGTCTCATCTCTGGGTGTGCCATGGCCAGTGAGAGGCTGCTGGGGTATGCAGGGGCTGGCTTTGACCCTGTCGGCTTGAAGTAAGAGAGATAAATATGCAAACTGCCTCTTTCAGGGCTGCAGAATAGAAATACTCTCTGACTTTCTGTTCCCGGGAGGAAACTTGACCCTCTGAAAGGGCAGAAAAAGAAACTACAGACTCTTCTGCTCATCAGCTTTGCCCTGAAAGGTTACAGGGGACTTAAAGGAGGGCACCGCAGCGAAAAGGAACCCTTCGCTGCTGAACATCACAGAACTGTGAAAGTGTGCCATCAGAGACAGTTTGCTAATCCAGGCTCACCCCCCTCTAGCCTTCATGGTTATTGGGATTTTGAGGCAAAATATGCACAAAGTGCTTATTTTGCTTATTCTAGTTTCTTACTTGATGCCACATTGCTTAAGCATGGTCTTGTTATACATTTCTCACATTGCCTTTCCTCATCAAGAAGTGGCTGGGAATGTGTGAATGCACAAATAATATTCTTATCAATTTCTAATCTGGCCATTCATGCACAAAATCGGGTGTTTATACGGTCCACAATAGCCAAACTACAGAAAGAGCCCAGATGTCCATCAAAGTATGAATGGATAAAGAAGATGTGTGTGTGTGTGTGTGTGTGTGTGTGTGTATGGAATATTACTCAGCCATCAGAAAGAATGAAATATATGGAAATATATGGAATATATATACATATATATGTGAAATATACAGAATACATATATATAATGGAATATTACTCAGCCATCAAAAAGAATGAAATCTTGCCATTTGCAGTGATGTGGATGGAGCTAGAGGGTATTATGTATGCTAAGTGAAATAAGTCAGAGAAAGGCAAATACCATATGATTTCACTCGTATGTGGAATTTAAGGAACAAAACAGATGAACCTACGGGAAGGGAAGGAAAAATAAGATAAAAACAGAGAGAGGCAAACCATAAAAGACTCTTAACTCTAGGAAACAAACTGAGGGTTGTTGGAGGGGATGGGGTAACTGGGTGATGGGCATTAATGAGGGCACTTGATGTAATGAGCACTGGGTGTTTTATGCAACTGATGAATCACTAAATTCTACCCCCATGAAACTACTAATATACTATATGTATAAAAAAAAATAACCAGGGTGCTTATTATATTCTCTTCCCAGACCCTTTCATATAGCTCTTTGTGGTGAGGATAATTTATATAACACAACAAATTGGGACAATATGAATGAAGCTTATAGGGCAAATGTCAGAGTCTCTGGAAAAGAGGAGTCTCATGGCATATTGAGATTTAACATTTTATGCAGTTGCAAGCAGAGTATGGAATGTTAAAATAATATTTAAGAGTTGAGGCTATTTATGGGCTTTAATAGTCTCTCTTGCATGTCGTTTCCAAGTTGGCAACAGCAAAACCATGGCAACAGGAAATTCTTCCCTACAGCGGAGTTTATGAATGCTTTTCTGTTTTCATGACTCAACTCCTTATTTAATTTCCTGTGCAGAAAATCGGAGAGATTACTATAGACTGCAATACAGATGTGCTAATCCAAAGACCCTCTCAATGAAAAACAGGTCACAGGTGTCCGTGGATGGATTTTGAGGTAAAATTTAAAACTGCCTCCTCACAGACACACAGCAGACGTCAACCTCCTCTAACCTAAATAGATACTTGAGAACTTAACTATGTTATTAATGACTTGGGGAACGGGAGTGTACAGGTATGTTCATGTACTTGTATGTTCATGAGCCATAGCTAAAAAAAAATTCTTCCATCATTGTGCTTTTAATCAACTAATTTCAGGAGCCAATCTAATACCAAAGCTAAGAAGCCTATTTTCTTAGGGATTCAATTAGACTATGAATAATAAAAATAGAAAATAAGCAAACAAAGGCCCTCACTATTACTAGAATATAAAAAATGAGTAAGAAAACCATATGAAGACTGACTGCATAGATAAGCATGAGGATTACGAAAGAAATTCATGAAAGTAAAAAATTCTAGGGCTTACGACCATGTGGTTATAAGATTCTGGAATCTGAAATCACTCTAACATTCAGTTAAATATAGTGAAATTTATGCAACACTATCCAGGAGCCATTCTGCATGATTTGCACCCACCGCTCTACTACTCCGTCGACACTTCTGATAACGCGATTTTTTTTTTTTTTTAACCAGTCCAATCCTAGCTATTTTGATTATAGTCTTCAATTGTTTCGGTGGCTCATCCTCCCTCTCCGACTTGCTCTCCCCTATCAGCAGCAGTGTTCTGCGGTAAATGGCAATGTTGTTTTATGGGCAATTTAGCAGATGAACATCAACACAGCAGGAGGGAAATAAGCCTAGCAGGAGAGTATAAGTATTTCTTACTTTTGGTGTCAAGCTGTGCACGATACTTCTCAAATCCTTTGAGCCGAACACGTTCTCCCAACAGCTGAAGGAATTCCTCAAACGCCGGGCCGGCTGACTCATTGTTATACATCTCCTCTTCAGTGCTCTGTCCAGCTCTGCAGTACATGATGCCCACCTTCTGCTGATAGTTCAGCTGTGAAGAGAGGCAGTACATGCATATAAATGTAGGCAGGTCCACTATGTCCCACTTAACTGCTCCTAACTCCTGTAGGGCACATGGCCATCAGAAAGCTAACATCTCTCTTCTCTTGAAATCCTTCTGTTTCAATTTTTCTGTCTCTACTCCAAAAAATACAGTAGAACAAGCATCCACAACTATAATCTTCACAAGTTAAGAGAAAAAGCCAGAAAAATGAATTAACACTTTCTGTATGTCAAGATCATGCATTGTTAGAACAGATGTTGATACTTTAGGGAATTTCTCTGAATGGATTACAAAGTACAAAATGAGGCTCTAAAAAACAGCTTGGCAACTAAAGGTAATTCCTTTTTAATCATCTTCCCCTTTTAGGGCTTTACAAATTTAAAAGCAGAGGTCCACTTTACAAAAGATACTTTAATATATATTGTTTCACACTAAAAAGCCCATAAATATACTTGCAAATTCTAGGGGTTTTTTTTTTTGGTAAAACTGGATTTCGATTTCACTCCCAATGCCATTTTTCCAATATCCTAAATTATAAACCTCAGTTATATCTTTGTTAGAGCACAAGCATCATCAACAATATACTTTTCAAATATTTTTCTAAAAGATGAGTGCCTGAATAGAAACTTTAAAAGGGGTTTCATAATGGCAAATCAGCTAGTGGCAAATATTCCTTCCTCAGAGACAGTAAAAAAAAATCATTCAGGAGATTTAAGTATCATGTAACATTAATCAAAATATTTACTCATCATTGAAAAGTCTAGTCATTCTGCAAACAAATTTTATGGTGATATTAGTCATTTAACAAGACATTAGTTTTCTTTTTCTTTTAAGATGTATTTATTTATTTGGGAGAGAAAGAAAGAGAGAGCGCAGGCGCACACATGAGTGGGGGGGGGTGGGCGGGCAGAGGGAGAGGAACAGAGAGCATCTCCAACAGACTCCCCGCTGAGCATGGGAGCCCTACATGGGGCTGGATTCCAAGACCCTGAGAACACGACCTGAGCCGAAACCCAGAGTAAGACGCTCAACTGACAGATGCCCCAAGACATTAGTTTTGGTATAAAACTTCAGACTTCTAATTCTGCAGTGAAATCGAGGCACTCCATACTGCTCTGGTCTCTTTCCAGAGTGACAATGCAGCCAGTGCATCGGTCAATTCTCCCAAAGTGAAAGGGGGAAGGGAGGAGCCAAAATTTTAACAGCTAACATTTACCGAATACCCACCATATGCCAATCGCTGGTTAGTACTTCAGATGCATTAGCTGATCCTCACAATAGCCCAGAGAGCAAGTATCCCTGTGTGACACATCAGCATAGTCGGAGAACGGAAGCCCAGTAGCGAGAGACACAAGACCACAAACTCCGCCCTGTGACCCGGCTGGCTCTGTTAACTACTACCAAGATTCAACCAGGCTTGAATCCACAGCCCCTTATTTGCAATTCTGAAGTTGAAAGGTAAAAACCAAACTTAGGCAAACACATGTGGCAGTAAAACTTGACATGGGCTGACATTAATACTTTTAATTTATCCCAGGTTATATGAATCTTCACATTTTTCCCCTGTGGAAATATTAATGTGATTGTGGGGTGCGGTCTCAGACCCCAGTGGGAATATTACCATATGGTGTATACATTCTCTTGTCCTTCTAAAATGCGGACATTTCTGAATTCTGAAACCCATCCAGCCCCCACCATTCTACATAAGGGACTGTGAACCTTAAGTATTCTTTCCAACTTTTTAAACCAAGGGATTCAGAATAGTAATGAGAAAATGTCAGAGGGGCAAAACTCTCACTTGCTTTCCTCCCTCCACCGCACATTACCTCATTGACAAGAAAGCTCCACGGCCTTCACACAACCCCCCCAGACATGAGAGCTCCTGGGAGTGTCCGGCAGAAGGTCAAGTTCCAAGTCGGAAACTGGCAAATAAGCGGATATAGTAATAATGGCGTATTTTCCAAACAGCATGTGCCGTCACATTATTTCTACTACCTTTAAATTATCGACAGAAACACTTTTGACTTAATTCTTTTTCATATCCCACATGTAGGTAAAACAGAGGAAGTGAGACTCAAACCTACTGCACACCACTGACCTTCCACCCTTCTGTCAGCTGGCCTGCTTCAAATGTCTGAATGTGGCTCATGTTTGCAAGGGGACTCCTTATAGGTAGAGATCTCACCTGGGCTTTAGAATTAATCGGAGTACCTACCCTATTAGGCCTCAACAAATCAAAGACAGTGGTGGGCTCTGGGTCAACTACAAAAGAAGTCCTTCATACAGCCACATCTTTCCTGTCTCCCTGCAGGGAGGGCTATCAAAGACATGAAGGCAGGGGGAGAAAGGAAGGGGTTGTGAGCGATTTGCTGTTTGGCTCTGTGCCTCCCAGATCAGCCTTCTCAGGCCACAACGTAAAACAAAAGTCACCCTGTTCAAGAGAAAGCATCACAGGGACACTGGATTTGTGGATGGCTTTTTAAAACTTCTCAGATAAAGGCCTAAGATTTCACTGTGCAACATTCAAAAGGATTCGTTTATAGAAAAAAGCTGTTCACTACAGAGAGAAGTTAAGGAAACTTCCCCCGAACCACTGGAGAAGCTATATCTGAGGACAATGAGACAGTGTGCCGCCTTCTTCTGACAGATTTCTCATCCTCTAGTGAACTCCACCGGCAGCTCGGGGAACAAACTGGCGTAGGCCGCTCGTGAAAGGAGGAGCCTTTAGAAGGATTAGGAAATTTGTTAGAATGTTAGATTCCCTGCAGTTTGGAACTGTGCCAAATGTCACTGCTCTATCCTCTAACGTGACAACATGACTGTATTCGTGGCTTCTACTGCAATTAAATCAAGGTAGGTGGTATTCTCTGAACACAGGCTCCTGGCATCCTCAGTTAGCAGCCCTGCTCCCTGCGAGAGTAAGGAGCTGGTAGAGAAGAGTTAGGTAAATATGATACGGGCCACTGCAAGAGAAAGAGCAAACGTAAATGGAGGCAGAGCTATAGTTTGGCGTTTTAAGTTGTTAGGAGGTTATATAAAACAGCACTTTTTTTTTTTTTTTTTGAGACACACACAAACACATCTGTATGGGTTTACATACATGGATATATAATCCTTCCATGTAATGCTCAAAATAGAGTTATGAGGACACCAGAAGCCATCCTGGGAACAGGTTGTGTTTATCCACAGTTTAGGATTCTCGCTTTAGATAATCTCAGGGCCACGCTATACAATTCCATGCTTGTCTATCAACTGTTCACAGGGAGCATTCTGGAAGTGTTTGGAAACCCACAAATGTTTCTACTATAACAAGTAATGATGGTCAATCCAACAGGACAAAGGTTACACTTGACAGGAAGGTCTTGAATCTCAATAAAGCAAAGTGTCCTTAAAACCAACCAAAAGTGACAGGGGCTCTCACAGCCAGGAACCAACAGTAGATAAAACCGCTCTTCCTCTAATAAAGTGGATACTTCAACACAGAATCAAAGAAACAAATACTGCCATCTGATTTACATAGCCCTGAGTGTCTGGGAAAGATGGATGATAAAGTCAGAGCCCTCCGCCAATAGAAACAGATTTGAATAACCAACTTCTCAGTTCTGTATTTTCACCTCTTCTTGCCTGGTGTCCTGGCCTCAGGAAGGCTACTGGGGCAGCAAAGACCAAGAGAAAAACCCAGTTCTCAAATTCTTATAAAATCTTTACATTGTCTGACTTAATCCAGAAATTTCAAACCGTCACCATGAGTCATGGTATTTCATCGTGAGGCAGTTCTCAGAGTGTGGGCCATGAAGGCTTGAGGGTGCTTGAGCTTTGCTCTGGGACATAGATATTTGAAAATAGTTTGATCTTTTCAGTTCTTGCTTTTAAACTGTTAGGTCGTACAACACCAATGTTTAACTTAAAGATAATTTTGTCCCACTACTGAGGCAAAACCATCCTGGGATGACTCCTCTGCCATGTGAACTAGGAGGTTCTCCAGTCGGCCTGGTGGAGGCAGAAGCTATTCCTGGCCTTGTGGGAGGACTGAGGATTTGCCCCCTAAACCTGGAAGGTGGTTCCCACACTGGACTCAAGTCACTTCCTCAAATGCATGCACTTACTAGTACTCATCTCTGAAAACCCCACCCTTCTTGGTTTCCCTGGACTCACCTGTAAGTCTCAACTCAGGAGACTGCTGGGCTTCCACGGATGCCCCCCAAACCCCTGCACTGCAGTCTGCAAACTCTTCAGGCAGAAAGCTGGTGTGATCTCACTGTCCTTTCAATCTGCATCCCACCTCCCAGAGATCACTGTCCATTTCTGCCTAATGCCCAAAGTCCTAAAAACCAACTGTTTCATTGTTTTGCCTAGTTTTTTAAAAATTGTTTCTGATGGAAAGGTAAATCCAGTCCCTCTTTCTTCATCTTGGCTAGAAGCAGAAATCTACCTTAAAAAAAATTTTTTTTTAAAGATTTTATTTATTTATTTGAGAGAGAGAGAAAGCATGAGGTGGGGAGGGTCAGAGGGAGAAGCAGACTCCCCGCTGAGCAGGGAGCCCGACACAGGGCTCGATCCCAGGACCCTGGGATCATGACCCGAGCCGAAGGCAGTCGCTCAACCAACTGAGCCACCCAGGCGCCCTCTACCTTAAATTTTTAAATCAACTTTATTGGTATATAATTTCTGAACAGTAAACTGCATCCATTTGATTAAATGAGTTCTAATACATCTGTACCATCATCAAAATACAAAAAATTTCCATCATTTCCGAGTTTCTGATTCCTCTTTGTAGCCCATCCCTGAATCAACTAACTCAGATGATCACTGTCTCCCCACCCCCCAACTATAAATTACTTTTGCTTACATTTTTAAAGAATATTTTTGTTGGGTAAAATCCACTGTGAAAGTTACTCTTTTGGCACTCTAGAAACCTGTGCTGGCTTCTACCTTTTCTTTAGGCTTCAGAGCCCAACAAATGATTGATTTTAACAGCTAATTGTCCTATTCATCTTTGGAGGTCCTTTTTCCCTCTGTTTATGGTCTTTCTCTTTTTCTTCTATTTTCAGAAATTTTTATCCTGATGGATCTATGCCTGATTTTCTTTATATTTATTGTGCTTAGGGCAGGCAGAGCTCCATAAATCCATCTTAATTCATTATCTTTCAACAGTTTTGGAAATCTTTCTACCAATATATCTTAAAATACTGATTCTATCCCCCAAATAATGCTTTGTTTCCTCTGGGGAATTCCATTACATAGATGTATTTCATTCTGGGTCAATGCCTTTTAGATACTTTTCTGTATTTCTCGTATTTTTTTGTTTCCATTCTTCAGTTACAACTTTTCTTATAACTGCACCCCTATGTTTACTGCAGCATTATTTACATCATCAAACTATGGAAGCCTCCCAAGTGTCCATTGACTGATGAATGGATAAAGAAGGTGTGGATGTACACAATGGAATATTACTCAGCCATCAAAAAGAATGAAATCTTGCCATTTGCAACAACATGAATGTATCCAGAGAATATTATGCTAAGTGAAAAAGGTCACAGAAAGACAAATACCATATGATCTCATTCATATGTGGAATTTAAGAAACAAAACAAACAAGCGAAGAAAAAAAAGGGGATGGAGAGACAAACCAAGAAACATACTCTTAACTATAGAGAACAAACTGATAGCTACCAAAGGGGAAGTGGGTGGGGGGAGTAGGATATGGAGATTAAATAGTACATTTATCATGATAAAAAAAAAAAAAAAGAAAAGAAAAACAATTTTCTGGTAATTTATCCTCAATTCAACAATTTTCTCTTTTGCTCTAATATGTTCTTAAACATATCTATTGAAATTTTAACTTTTGGCTATTTTATCCCATTCTAGAATTTCAATTGGATTGTCTTACAGAGGCAGTGTTCCCTGAACTCCATTTTTTATTTCTGCAGCCCTCATGAAATCAAGGCTGGTCTGTCCCTAACTTTTATTTGCAGCTTTATGTGGACTTAAGCCCCAAGCCTCTCATAAAACAGCAAATGTCTAAGGAAAAAAAGCACTGCATGATGCTAATTTTGATGAATACCATTTTCTCAGTTATTTCTTGTCTGGATCAGGTTTTTGGTGTTATGTTTCAGAACTCTTTACCAGGTTCCCAGGTCCCAAAGATTTTTTTCTATGTTACTATCAAAACTTTTATAGTTTTATATTTCAGTCAATGATCCATTTGAATAAATTTCTGTACAATGTGTGACGTTTAGGTCAAGATCATTATTTTGTCTATGGATGTTTAATTGTCCCAGCACCTTTGTTTGAAAAACCTATCCTTCCTACATTGAACTGTTCTTACACCTTTGTCAAAAATCACTTGGATACTGGGGCACCTGGGTGGCTCAGTCAGTTAAGCGTCTGCCTTTGGCTCAGGTCATGATCCCAGGGTCCTGGCACTGAGCCCCGCATTGGACTCCCTGCTCAGTGGGAAGCCTGCTTTTCCCTCTCCCTCTCCCAATTAAATAAATAAAATCTTTAAAAAAAAAAATCACTGGGATATATGTGGGGATGGGTGCTATTTCTAGTTTCTCTCTCCTGTTCCATTGATCCATTAGTCTGTTCTCCCAATAATAAAACATAGTTTTGATTACTACTGTCACATAATAAGTCTTAAAATCAGGAAGAATGATTTCCCTCATGTCATTCTTCTTTTTCAAAACTATTTTAGCTATTCTAGTTCCTTTGCCTTTCCATAGAAATTTCAGAATAATCTTGTCTATAATTACAAAATATCTTACTGGGATTTTGATATTGTGTTGACTGTGTATCAATTAGAGAATTGACATCATTCAGATATTGAGTCTTTCAATCCACAAACATGGTATGTCTCTCCATTTATTTAGGTCTTCTTTTATTTTTTTTTCATCAGTGTTTTACAGTTTTTAGTGCACAAGTCCTATACATGTTTTGTTAGATATATACCCAAGCATTCATTTTTTATTGTGGGACTGTAACGGTATTGTAATTTTAGGTTCCACACATTCATTAAAAGAAATCAAATTGAGAACTACACCAAAGTAAAAAGCTTTTGTCCAATGAAGGAAACCATCAACAAAAGGAAAAGGCAACCTAGTGAACAGAAGATATTTGCAAATAATATATCTGATAAGGGGTTAATATCCAAAATATATTAAAAAATGTATAGAACTCAATACCAAAGAAAAAGTAACCCCAAACAAGTAATCCAATTAAAATGGGCAGAGAACCCAAATAGACATTTTTCCAAAGAAGACCTATAGGTGGCCAAGAGACACATGAAAAGATGCTCAACGTGATTAATCATCAGGGAAATGCAAATCAAAGCCACAATGAAATATTACCTCAGAATGGCTAAACTCAAAACCACAAGAAGTAACACATGTTGATGAGGATGTGGAAAAAAGGGAACCCTTGTGCACTACTGATGGGAATGCAAATTGGGGCAGCCCCTGTGGAAAACAGAATGGAGGTTCCTCAAAAAAATTAAAAATGGAAATACCATATGATCCAGTAATTCCACTACTGAGCATTTTACCCAAAGAAAATGAAAACACTAATTCAAAAAGATAAATGAACCCCTATGATTATTACAGCATTATTTCCAATAGCCAAGATATGGAAGCAACCTAAGTGTCCTTTAATAGATGAATGGATAAAGAAGAGGTGGTACATATATACAACAGGATATTACTCAGGCATAAAAAGGAATGACGTCTTGTCATTTTCAACTACATGGATGGACCTAGAGGGTATTGTGCAAGGTGAAGTAAGTCAGAGAAAGACAAATACCATATGATTTTTTTATATGTGGAATCTAAAACAAACCAATAAACAAAGCAGAAACAGACGCAAAAATACAGAGAACAAACTGGTGGTTGTCAGGGGTGGGGGTGGGAAAGACAAAATGGGTGAAGGGGAGTAGGAGATACCGGCTTCTAGTTACGAAGTGAGTAAGTCATGGGGATGAGCACAGCATAGGGAGTATAATTAATGGTACTGTAAAAGCACTGTAGGGACAGATGGTAGCTACACTTGTGGTGAGCACGGCATAATGTATAGACTCGAATCACTGAGCTGCACACCTGAAACTAATGTAACATTGTGTGTCAGCTATACTTCAATGAAAAGAAACAACAAAGATATCAAATTAATCACTGTGAGTTGATGCTGAATCCTACAACCTTGCTGAACACACCGCTGTAGTTCTAGGAAGTTTTTGTAGATCCCTTCGGGTTTTGTACATGGATTATCATGTCACCTGAAACAGAGACAGTTTTATTTTTTCCTTTCCTTTATCTAACATCTTTTATTTCCTTTTCTTGCCTTATTGTGCTGATTAGAACTTCCAGTATCACGCTGAATAGCAATGGTGACTGTAACTCCTTGCTTTTTTTTTTTAATCTCCTTGCTTCTTAACCCTAAATCTTTCATCAGTAAGTAGGATATAAGGTATAGATGTTTTGTAGATGTTTTTCATTAAGTTGAGCAAGTTCCTCCGTACTTCCGTTTTTATCATGAATGACCACTGGGTTGTTCCTCAAATCCCACAATCCTTAGCCAATCTGCCTCCTTCTCTCCACCTTGCAAATTTTATGCTGGCTTTATTATATACAGTGTACAAGGTTTTTAGCTGTACTTAGGAAGAATTGGCTAAAAATAGATCTACCCCGTATTTCTAGAAGCAAAAGTACAAACTTACTTTTAAAAACTATTTTGTCCAGTGTTCCTGGTTATTCTCATTGGGTGGGCTGGTCTGCAGCAAACTATCCTGTCATTACTGGACATGAAGACCTTGTTCATTTTTTAAAATCCTCATGATTCACACTGATAGCATTTACTCTGGCTTGTTCTTCATAAACATGACAACTTTCTTAACAACTTCTTAAAGACTCATCACTATACTGTCCCCTAAAAAGAATGTCAAAGAGACTGGAAAAATTCAGTGTAGTGGGCAAAAAAATGCTAATTAGAAAAGTTGTCCTCATTGGAAATTACTAACAAAAATAAAATCACTTTTTAAAAATGACATGGATACTGGGTAGGAACGTTATTTTTAAAATCTGAGATGCTGTCAAATTATTTTTATTTGTGCACATATTCTAAGCTGTTTTTATTTTAGCATAACAAAAAATTCTATACAAACATACAATAATCTTCTGATGTTATGAAAAATTTCTCACAAAAATAAAAAGCTTCATATTGGGTATTAAATTGATAATAAATGTACCTGGTTTTGACTTGACATTAAGACAGATTTCTATTACATAGAAAAAGGCTCTTCATTGCAGCATTGTTTGTAATAGGAAAAGATGGGAATCAATCCAAATGTCCATCAATAGGGAAACTGATAAATTATAGTACAGCAACACAACAGAATATTATGCAGCCATAAAAACAGGAAAGCTTTCTATATTGACATAGAAAGATCTCCAAAATACATTACTCAGTGAAAAGAGAAAATGTCCACAGCATGCTATATTCTGTATACGGAAGAAATAAGACTCTATATGCATATATGATGACATCTGTATAAAGAAAAACAATATATAAGAAACTAGTAAAAGTGGTTATGTAGGAAGAGAGAGGGGAGGAGATAGAACAGAGTAGGAATGGGATCCCTCGAAGTAAACATAATTAATTTTGATTTCTGCACCATTTGAAGATCTTAGCTAGTTAAGTCCCATAGGAAAGAAACTAGATTTTTGTTCTAAAGCTGAATTGAAAACACAATCTACAATTTAAAGTCAAGACTGAAATATCTGCACTCCATTACTCTTTTTGGACTGTGAACCAAAGCATCCTCACTGCATGTCTTTGCCATGCTCAAATCCACCACTGCAAACTGCAGTCCCACCACAGCCAAACGTCTTCCAGACGTCACTGCTATCAGCTGTCTTACCACTAGAAAGGGCTCCAACCTGTCATCCAGCCCAGCCTCAGGCAGGCAAAAGAGCACGGATGAGCCAGGGCACAGTAATCATTACTTGTGAAGAGACAAGATAAAGCTACCAATGTCACTGCCTTCTTCCCTCACCTGAGGACTGTCAGGTGTATTTTCCTCCTAATAACATACATACAGATCCACGAGCTGTCTAGAACCAATGTGGTGGTCATGTGAACTTTAATTGGGCATTAGCTGTTATCAATATCAAAAGAATATCAAAAGAATAAAATTTCAGGAATGGTACTTGTTCTGCCAAAGCTTCATTCGTATAAAATGGGTTTTGGGAAAAATGTTTTCCTTATGGTTCATTCTTTAAATCTAGCTGCCTGAATCAAAGAAGAAAGTGGCTGGTCAAACTCATTTATCCTCAATAAAATAAGGCAACATGGCAATGAACAGGCTAAGTCAGCAGAGAATTTCATCCACATCCTTAATCAAAAAACCAGTGCTATTCATTATCAAATAACATTGCTTCTTTCCTTAACATTTATTCTTGAAATAAATATTGCAGACCTAATTAGATATGATCGTTTTCCCCTTTAACTTCAATAACTTGAAGGGTTAAGTTTTTAAGGAATAGAAAGCCCAATAAATATTTTCATTTCTTCGCATTTTTAATAATTATCTAGAAGAACAGTGGAGATACTCACGACCGTGTACATGAAACCTGACATTTCCTAATGAAAACAGGACTACCAATTTTCCCGACTGCAAACTGGCAACTGTACTTTAATATGTTCTACTTAATACTGGGCACCCAAGCCAGCAGCAGTAATGCTGGAGCCATCTTTCCAGTTTCTTCTCCCACTCATGTGAGGGAGAGGGGGATGGGGTGTTCAGTGCCTCATGTAAGAGTGCAGGCTCTGGAATCTGAATGCTTGGATTCAAGGCCCGCCTCCACCAGACCCTAATTGTGAATGGTGGGGTCTTTCGGCTTCTTTGTGCCTCAGTGTTCTTGTCCATAAAGCAAGAACAATGACAGCACTGACATCAAAGGATTCTGAGGACTAATTAAAATAATTCATGTAAATTGCTTCACAGGGTGCCTGGCTTGGTCACTGCTCAATAGAAAACACCTACGTTTGTTACTCTCTTACATGTGTCTCACACGCCTGCCATAACCACACTCTGCCTTCATCCCTCTGTGCTTGGCTCTTCCTGTTCTGAGTCTCGACCACCGCCCTGCTGGGTCTCGGGCCCGAGGATATCCTCCTCCCTTCCATGGCCCATCTTGGGAATGGGCCTAACCAGTCATGACTTGGCCCTGTTGCCTGCACCTCCATCGCTCTTTGTTTGCAATTCTCTCATTATATTCATTATATTAAACCTGACTTTCATTATAGTAATTTATGACCTTGTCTCCTTCATGGGCAAGGACTGTGTCTTACTAGCCTATTTATTCTCCATAGTATTTAACAATCCACAAAGAGTGGTTCTCAATAAGCACTTACTAGATTTGAAACAGTTGTGCTTACTTATGACCGTGAACATAACGTATCACACAGCCTGTACGAGCAGCTCTCTTGGGAGGCTCACAAAGGTTAAATGAGATAGTGCATGCAACGGGCTTCTAACAAGCTATTATTTTATCGTTATCAACCACAGCTAACAGTTCTTCGGTACGCACCATGTGGCCGGCATGGCGGCTTTTCATTCCCCTTGCACAGAGTAGATGAGATAAAGGTGTTTTTTAAATGACTGATGAAGAAAATGGCTTTGGCATGGCAAATTTAAAAGTAACTATTATTAAATTTATATTATTAAAAAGTTGGGTTGAATAGATCATGAAATTCCTGGTACTTTACAGCATAGTTTTGCGTATCTAAATAATTCAAGACATGCAGAAGTATAAAAACTTGCAAATCGTAAAAACAAAGGGCAGTATTCTGCAAATGCGTGTACCCAGTGTTCAGGACTAGTAAGGGAAAACAACACTGAGAACTTCTTGAAGTCTCAATCTTCTCAACCGTAAAACAGGCCAATGATCAGAAGCCCTGTGCAGGGCACTCTAAGGAGTAAATCAGGACATGTGGTAAAATGCTTACAGCAATGCAATAAGTAAACATACATGCTGATCTAATTTGTTTTTATCATAAATGATGCTCTCAATTATTGAATAAGTGAAGATCTAGGACCAAGATGGATAAACTAAATCCAGAGTTGATCCCAAGTTTCTGAATCACAGTCTGTTCTAAATTCTTGAACTTAGAATTGAGTTCTAAGTTCAAGTGTGAAATCACTGGTAGGGTATTGCCCTATATAGGAGGATGGAAATGGACATCAATGAATAGTGAGAGGCCCAGAAAGGCAGCAGGAAGGAAAATGTGAAAGCTTGGATAAGCCACATATACAACATGGATTAGCATATATTCGTTTTCTAAAACTTCAGGAATTAAAATGCCTACGTTCAGTTCCTGCAAACATATCAGTCTAATCAAATGAAAAACACATTTTTATGAAATGCTTTTATATATTAGATATAATTTTAATTTGTTCTTCTATTCATTTCAGCTTTTAAAAGTGGTAAAATGAAAAAATAAAGCACCAGAGATCTGAAAGGCAAAATTTCACAATGAAGCAAGCAAATAGTGTTTTCTTTCCCCCCCCAAGCATAATCATATAAGCTGTTTAAAGGAAAAAAGATACTAAAGGAATTGTTTAAATAAAACTTAAGGAGAGATCTAGAAGTCCTTTTCAGTGAGTCTAGTTTCCCGATATCATTCTATGAATCTTTTTAAATATAAGAATGTACAAAGCATGAAATTATGGATGGAAACAGAAAATGCTTTGCAATGATTCAAATGCGTAACCTACTGCACTTATATGCATTTCTTTTTAAAAATCTGTATGAAAGGCATGAAAATAATCATTTTCTCAAAATGATTCCAAGGCATTAATGAGATTTCCTACCAAAAAAATGACTCCCCAGACTAAACACTCAAGTATGCATGTCATCTGCTTTTTATCAGCACAATCCTGGCTTTGAATGCTATGGAGATATAAATGAAAAGACAGAGGCCAAGGGAGCAGGGGGGGTGGTGCCCCTTAGTCCAGATTTAGAGCTGCATATAGAAAATAGCAGGCTTTAAACTTTTAGGTTCTACTGCCTAGTAAAATTTCCAAAATAAAACCGGGGAGACTACCCTAGGTTGCCAAATTTTAATTTCTCAGAGGAAAGGCATTAAAGAAAATAACTAACACATATTATCATCAATAATTTATGAAGGAAAGGATATTTTAATACCCCCTAAGAATAAGAGGCCCATAGTTTTAGAATGGGCAGTTCTGTGAATTAAATAAATTTAGCTTTAAGTTAAACTCACTATATAGTGTTCTTATCTTTTCTACATTGATGGGACCAGAAAGTGTTCATCACTAAGAGAGGGCATAAAATGGGCCAGAGACCATACAAGATGTCTTTAATTAGGGCACCCAGTTTTTAGCGAATATGGGTACAACAAAGGGAAAAACGGCAAAAAATACCTCCCTTCTATAAAAAAACTTGTTCCAATGTAGGATTTAGAATGTTCAATTTGTGATTACATTATCAGTGTCTAAATATAATTCTCCTTGAAAAGCACAGTAACTGAAAAGGCTGAATCCATAAAGTTGAACCTAATCCTCATTTTTCTATTCCTCCTCTGTTAGATTGAATGTTCAGAACATTTACTGGAAAACAGCCCCCAAACAGTTAAGCATCAGCGGTCTTCTGAAGCATTCCAAGTGTGCCCAATTTGCATGTTATAAACATGGACAAGCAGAGCCTCCTTGAAATCTATGTACAGAACAGACATCAGCTGGGCTCTCTGACAAGTAAAATGAATGGACAGAGAGAGCAATGATTAGAGAAGTTGTGTCCAGCCATTGGTTCCTAATATATCCCTACTGGCTGAATGAAAAGAATATACCTTAAAATGGATTTTTTAGAAACTCCTATTCATTTTAATAATGTCTGAATTTTTGGTTAATTAAGGAGATGCCATCGAAATTTGTTCATAAAATGGCATTCAGTAAGTGGAACAATTTTATGTTTGGAGGAATTTTTTTTAATGCAATAGTAAAGCTATTATTAGTCATACTGACAGGATGTAATATGGCTGAAATGTTCAAAGATGTTCAAAGAGAGAGTCAGAGTATATAAATACAGCATCTAACACAACTAGCCCAGATGCTCAAATTATTCCAAGCAGAATGTGGGCATATCCCCGTTTAGTGGATTTTCCAGAGTATAACTTTTCATCCTCTACCCTTATGCTGTTTCTGTATGGATTATCCTATTAACCATCTGCATCTTGACCAAAGGGCCACACATTAAGGTATAGGAAGTATGGAAGTGAGAAAATCTTGAGCATTTTCCTTTTGTGACTAATTAGGACACAAATTTTTAAAATTTTGTATTTAGAAATCTTGGCTAGAATACATCTTTGGTGGTATAAATAGACTTTTCAAAACTGAAGCGTTTAAGAACAGCGTGGGATAGTGGCTAATTAACTGTGTGAACCTGGGCTTACTACTCAATCTCCCTGTGCCTCAGGGTCCTCACCTCTAAAATGGGGATAATAATGGTGCCATCCTCATAGGGTTGGGAGAGTAAAAGGGGTAACATATTTAAGGCACTTAAAACAGAGCCTCTTATTGCTACTACTTATTCCTAGAGTATCTGAAAAATTCACTGCATTTATGGAAGATTTTATACTGAAAGAGCTGAACACAGTTTAAGAGCCGTATCTACCAATTCAGACATAGAAAATTTCATCAGATGAGAAACGTTCAGAGAGTTAAGAAGAAAATGAGTAAGTGCAAAAAGACCACACTGAGATAAATGGTATCAGTTTTCCCTGTCCAAAAAGAAGTATCAAGGTCTGTATTCTGGAAACCTAGCAGTTAATCTGAGCAGCAAGAATATCTTCCACCAGAAGCCAAACTCACCCCTTGTTCATCCAGTTTCATGAGTTGCTCTGTGACCTTTGGAGTGTTGAAGGCCAACCTCAAGCACTGGACGTTGAGCTCAGGAATCACATGCTCCAGCACTTCCTTCAGGGGCAATCCTCTGGCGGTCGAGTGCTTTGCCGTTGAGGGAATGGCATCCTCCAGGACTGAGCCTCTCAGTGTCATGAGCTGAAAGACAGACATGTGCTCGGCTGAGGGCTCTCTCGGTGTGGGAGAGGCGTAAATACATCGAACGCATTGACGGCCTAGGTTAAGGTGCTGCTGAGGAGCAGGGAACGACTTCTGAAGGGGAAGCCGGTGAGGGAGAAAGAATGGAGTGATAGAAGAACTCTGTAACGAAAAGAGGCCAACGCTTCCAAGACCCAGGCAAGTCCAAAGGAACTCATCATCAAGCCTTCCAGGGACACCGACTTAAAAATCAAATAAGGCCATTTCCTTAAAGAGCTCAATAAGATCAGGGTCTATATGGCTGTAACATGCCACTAACCAAATTAAGAAGGAGATATCCCAGAGAAATATCTGAAGGATTTAGACGTTATACCTTTTTATTTTACATTATTTTATTACACAGTTATTTTACATCACATTATTTTATTACAAAATTTTATTACATTATTGTTACAAAAGGTAAGGGGAAGGATCAAGTTTTAAATTTCATAACATACTGCTGACAAGCATAAACTCCTTATATCCCCACATGCAATGACGATAAGACCATGACTGTACTTAGTACAGTAGCAGAGTCAACAGCACTGGAAGTCACTTTGGATTTCCGCTTCTTAAAACGCTTTCCATTATTATGAAATACAAACATAACCAAAAAAATTTCTCTACGTCATGATGATTTGTTGGAGTAAATAGGAATATGAAATATGAGCAGTCTTAATTCCTAAAACGTGTCATGCGGCAAAGCTGTAATAAATACAATGTAAACACTGACGATGACCTAAGAAGAAACCCCGGCACCGAACACCCTCCCACGAAGCCGGCAGGTCACGAGGCACCGAACTGCAGCAGGTGCGGCGAGAGCGGACAGAGGACGGCGCGCGGGCGGACGGCCAGGTGTGCGGTGCAGGCGGGGGAGGGGGAGGAACCACAGCCGCAATTCGGACGGCTGTATTTGCTAAGAGTGGCACAGGTTCGGGCCCTAAGAGGGTCCAAGAGCAGGGGCTGGGGCGCTGCGGCTCAGTGCATTAGAAAAGGCCCTCATGGAAGCGTGGCACTAAAAAGGGGCCATGAAGGCGGGGCGGGGGGGGGGGCGAGAATTCTGTAAAAGCTCTGGTCAGAGAGCGAAGGTACGAAGGTCCGGAGATGAGGAAGAACCAGATGTGGGGCGGCAAGAGCCACCGCTATGGCGAAGCCGGATCTGAGGGCGGCTAGGGGAGCCGGCAGGTGGGGGGTGGAGGGTGGAGGGTGGGGGAGCCTGCAGGGGGGGGGCCTGGGGAGCCGGCAGGTGGGGGCTGGGGGGGCACGCAGGAGTGCGTACCTGAGAGGTGTGCACCCCGTCAGGCTCCAGCAGGCAGCCTCAGACCTCGTTGGAACACGGAAGAAGATGCGTTAAGGTGAACGGCAGGAGGAAGAAGCCGTAGGCAGACAATACAGTTGGAAGGAAGCTGTAAGAGTCTCGGAAATCAGGCAAAGGGGGCATGATAAACGGTTAGCAGGGAAATGGAAACCAAAGGAACAATCACCAGGGAAGTCAAATCTCTAAAGTTTGCCAACTGATGGGGAAGAGAGAGGAGGGTAGGAAAAGCAAAATCTACCAGCGTCTTGCTCTCAATACAAGAACAAGGTACTATTCATTTAATTAATATCTTTCATTTATAAATAATTTGTTTTCAAATAACACTTGTGTAAAAAACATCATTTTTCCTATGATTTAATACCGAATTTGACCGAAATGGTTTCTGGGCCCTTCTTTTGTGTTTTAAATCACGGGAAACTGCTGGACAAGCACGTTACTGTGCTCCGCCTTCCGTGAGATAACCTGAGCCCGGAGACAGGAAGCTATAGAGGCTGGAAGTCCGTTCCGACGAGAATCCAAGACCGGGAATGCTAAACCTGTACCACAGAAAGACAGCAGCTCACCTCAAGGAAGCCAAAGCAGAGGAGAAAAAGAAGGACTCATTTTTCTATCTGGATCACTAGCATTGCTGATATTGATTGTTAATGATCCAGAAACAAGACAAGAATCCTTATAAGTCCCTGTGCACCTTTGCTTGAAAACACTCACATGCTGTAAGGTTTTGTTCATAAACTGTCAGGCTTACATACATGTTTATGTTTTTCTGTTTATGTTGCGCACTGATGAATCCTACTGAAATGAAAGAGGAAAGAGTGAAGTGCCTGTCGGACACGGATGGACATCCAGAGAGGTTTCTCTCGAAGGACTTCTGTTAGTTAATTTTTGTGAAAAGCCTCATTAAGATATTACAGTTAAACCACACTTAAGGGTGACTTTGATTGGAAAGGAGAAAGTTACGCGAAAGCTAGGGACACTTCATTACATACACATTACAGAGGAGAGGAAGGGAGAGCACGACTTGCGATTCTAGGCATTAGACATGTAGTCACGAACCACTCAGACCAACAGTCCCTACCCTCATGGGGCTTAAATTCTAGTGGGGGAGACAGAAAACAAAATAAAAAGTACAGCATGTGAGGCAGTATTAAGTGTTCAAGAAAAAAATAAAGCCTAGCGTTAGACATGAAATGGGATGTGTGGGAATAGAAATTTTAGATCCGTGGCCAAGGAAGGCCTGTGTGATTTATGCATAAAGGTCAGGAGGAAATGAGAGAGCTCCAGGCAGGAGGATGCCAAGGGAGAAATATGGCAGGACAGAGATATAGGGAGTAGCCAAGCCCTGAGGCAGAGGCGTCCTCGAGGTGGCCCTGAGGGGAAGGAAGCCAGAGTGGATGGTCTCCTAAATTAGCAAGGACACTGACAGGTTTTTACCCAGGAGATGGGTAACCATTAAAGGATTTTGCACTGAGGAATGACAGATCTGGATTACATTTCTAAAGGATTCCTGCAGGGCTTAAGGGCAGAGTAGGAAGAAGGGTTCTCGGAGAAAGATGATGGTGGCTTGGCCTAGGCTGAGGTGGTGGGATGAAGGAAGGAGTTGAATTCTGGGCATATTTTGAAGACAGAGTCAGCAAATTTTGCTGACAGACCAGACTGGGGTTTAGGAGGCTAGGAGGAGAGAGGGGCCCGGAGTGACTTTAAGTTTCTGGCCTAAACAACTTCAGTAACAGAATTGTCAGTTAAACATTAATTTGAACATAAACGTTAGTGATGATGGTGTCTTGAACCATGAACAACATGTGACTTGGATGTTCCAGTCAAAGGCTAAGGTAACGGACCCAAGGGACATCAGATGGGCTGGCAGGAAAAGGACCCAACGGTCAGACCAGAGAAGTGTTGGGGGAGGGGGTTGCAGGTTGAACACTGGGCCCAGGTAGCAAGGGATGAAAGGACAGAGGTGGAAAAGGCAGAGCCACCAGCCATGGCGGAGGGATCACGGTCACTCAGGACAGCAGTTAACGCTAGAGACAGGAGAGAGGCTGGGACCAGACAGGAAAGAGCCAAAAAGCAAGCTGGAGGGTATGTAAACCAGTTGATGAGGGAGCAGAAGGCTGGCTGAAGACAAAGCACAAGCTGACAGCCTGCAACCTCCCCCCACTCCTGGGTGGGACAAGTGTGACATTCTTCTAGGAATCTCCCAACTATCTTAATGTTAATGCCTTGCTACATGGGGAAAAACCACCTTAACTTGACAAGGGCAAGGCCTCTGGTATCTCTTAGGTCCTCCTTACCATATGGAAAGTTCTCTTGAAACCTCCCTTCTTCCTTACCTCCCCCAACCCCATAGTATATAATCAGCCACCCCTTACCACCCCAGTGCAGCAGCTCTTTCTGCCCACGGGTCCTGCTTTAATAAACCACCATTTTACACCAAAGACTTCTCAAGGATTCTTTCTTGGTTGTGGGCTCCGGACTCCACCCCACTGAACCTCACCTATATTCCAAAACCCCATCACAGTGACAGGAGCGGGGGAGGAAATCCCTCACTTAGAAAACTCTGACGTCTGGCACGAATGATGGTAGGAATTGGCGTGGCCCGGGGGGGGGGGGGGGGAACAGGTGACAACAGGAGGACAAAACCCCAGAAGTAACAGGCTGACAGAAATCCAGGAAGCCAGAAAGAGGCAACCACCTGCATCCAACTTCAAAAACAGTTGTGTTCTCTGTGCTTTTTATGTTCAACAAAAGCATTCACCCTGCTTAATGATTAGCTCTGGTGTGGACAGAAAGCATAGTAGAGCATGTGAGCTCTTAATTCTCTCTGGCCACTACATACAACCCATTAGATACTGAAGTCATGCCTTTAAAAATCCTATTTTTAATTTCCCTGGAGTTCAAGCTGAGGAACAATTACAAAGTGAAGCCAAACCCTGAAACCTGCCTTGTATCCAAGGAGGGAAATGGAGTAAATGTCCTATTGAAACTGGTTTCAAAACCATTATTTTCTAGATACCTCAGGGGGGTATTAAGCATTCATGTGCAACAACAATCCTGAAGTGAATTTGGCACAGAGAGGCAATAATAAATTCGTAACTGGCGCAACTGTACACATGTTCAGAAAGAAAACAAAGGAGAAACCTCATTGTCCCAAACTTGTTCATGAGTTTACACCACCACCACCACCAACAAAAACTGCTTTGTTGGCTATTTTATTTTTCCTTTTCTTTTCTGACCTGAATTTCATTTTAAAATAAAAACTCATATATTACATGTGCTTTGAGTCCTAAAGAGCCCTGAGAGCCGGCCTCACGCGCAGTGAGGTAGCCTTGAGTTCGCCGGGTCACTCTGGGTCCCCTGACAGCGGGGGGGAGCAGGCCCGGGGGAAAGCCAAGTGGAAGTGGAGAAGAAAATTCTCTTTCCCTCTTCTTGGATCAAGAACTGTCCTAAGCAACAGTTTGGAAGAGCGAGTTAACTCTTGGGTGACCCTCTCTCTTCTGTAAGTCCGCTGGCTAAGTGCTCCCGGCCGGCCGAGCAGTAGATGCAATATCCACTTTGGAATCCTGAGGACCCAGTTTCCTAGAGCCACACTTAACTGATGCATCTTTCTCCGAATCAAAACTCCCATTCATTTATTGCATCTACCCAGGGGTCAATAGAAAGGAAGGATCCAAATCTAACCATGATGTCCACCCCCATCACCACCAGAATGAATGAAAGGGGCCTTTGTTTATGCTAAGACATTTGTAGCTATGTGCTATTACACTGAATTGTTTTGCTACTAGGACTCCCCACTCCAATCAAGCCTCAATCTTTCTGGTTTGCAACTTACCTCACTGGTTCTAAAAATTATTCGGTAGTTGTATGGAGATCCATTTTCCTTCGTTTCTTCTGGTTTTTCCCTTCGAATGCTCACAGCCACCGGACCAAGATTCTCATCGGCCCCAAAATAGTTCCAGTGTTCTTAGGTAAAAAAAAAAAAAAAAAAAAAAAAAAAAAATTAGACAAAGCAAAATTAGAACACTTACACAACACTTTAAAAATGTTATATTCTGGGTGATATTCAGATCACTCAGAAGTTCTGTCAATAAAATGTAAACACATTTAGCAAATATTCCTCAATGAGTTATAAAACAGAGACTTAGCTACACAAGTTTGGTCTCCGAGGAGGTAACACTGAACAGAGGTGGTCTGTTGCATGTTTTTTTTTTTTTTTTAACTACTCTGCAACTTACTACTTTACTAATTTTTTTTTTTTTTTTTTTTAAAGATTTGTGTTCTGTCCCTACATTCTACTATTTAGGTAGGCTATACTGTGTGGGCTTGCTTGCCTAAGGGAAGGTTTGTGCCAATGATTCTTAGCTTTTGTTAAAAAGCAAAAAAAACAGAAAACAACCCTACACCTGTTGAGAATAGAGTTTGAGGATTGAGGGCTTTCCCCCAGATTAAAAAAGACTTCCCAGGGGGCACCTGGGTGGTTCAGTCGGTTAAGTATCAGGTCATGATCTCCGGGTCCTGAGTTCAATCAAGCCCTGCATCCCCAGTCTCCCTGCTCAGCAGGGAGTCTGCTTCTCCCTCTCCCTCTCCCTCTGCCCTGCCCCCAACTTGTGCTCTGTCTCTCTCTCAAATAAAAAGGAAAAAAAGAAAAAAAGAAAAAGAAAAGAAAAGACTTCCCAGAACTGGAGAGAGGAGAAAGGCCTGTGAGTCACTGAGCCACACTCTCTATCAGCTAGAGTAGGGTCTACGGAGGAAAGAGCTTCTAAGAGCCCTTAGGAGACAGAAGCTGAGTGAGGCCCGGAACTCTGGGCCTCACCAATAGTTCCCAGGCAATAAGCACTAGAGGCATCCTGCAGAGCCAAGAACCCGAAGGGCATGTTGGGCTGGGATAAAAGGTCTCTCCTAGGTAGGCAGTGTGGCCAGATGACTGACGATTCAGGGCCCTTTCCTCAACGTGCTGGCACTGCAAAAGACCCCAAACCTTAGCATAACCTGGGGTTTGGGGGAAAGTCTCCAAATGACTGGTGTTGAATACCTTCCTCTTGACCAGATGGGAAGTCAGGATCAAAATTAAATTAATTTACAGAAGAAAATTTTAAAAATGATATTCACTATACACTAAGCATATACTTCTTTAAAAAATTAAAATTGTTGATACACATAAGAGATGTTCACAGATGAGGCAGTCCATAAAACACAGAAATGTATGAAAAACTAAAGTAGCTAACTTATTTTTCAAACCTCCACAATACTTTACATTGTCCTAGCTCACCTACATGTGACATGGTGGATGGTGGAGTCATGACATGGTAAGTTATCCTCCTACAAAATGCATACATTTGAAAATACGGGTCGTTCCCATACAAGATATAAAAGCATTTGAAAATCCATGAGAATAAGAAGAAATAAATAAATAATAAAGATGTCTACTCATGCATTTGCAAATACTGAAGAGTGATTATATAATGATAGCGTGAGGGCTCTCCAAGAACATTATCACAATCCATGCAAGTTCAAATAAGAAAACGCAATGGGACCACAGGCAATGAACGTCTCCCGGCTGGACACCTGAGAAGCAACCCAACAGGTGTCACAAAGTTCGTGTACAAACACTCATGTACACTCTCCAAGCACAGCGCCTGAGAATCCTCACTCTCAGAGGCTGTTTACTACCACTTTGCATATCAGTTTAATAAGCTTGGCTGTCTGGTCTTCAGGCTCCCAGCTCATCTCAGAGGTGTGATCATCGCAGATGCTGACCACGTCCGGAGCGTGGGGCTGACACAGACTCACGTGCAGACAGTGATGTGACAGCAGAACGGACGACCAGGAGGAAAGCAAAGGCAGGAGGCAGAAATCGTACAAAAAAGCGGACGAGAACTTGAAGAAAAACAAGCCCACGGTCTGGGGCCATTTGGCGAAGGCGCACTTGCGTGACTTGCGAGCGCGCCTGACCACAGCCGCGCGGAACGACACAGCGCGCGTGGCGGCGGGCAGTGCAAGCCTCATGCATCACATGCTGTTCTTTGCACTTTGTGGACCGGACTGACTCCCAACTCTCCAGAAAGTCCTCCAACACACCCCACACCAGGAAGGGCAGGTGAGACGGCCGTACTCTGCTGCTGGAGACGTTCGGGGCTGCTACAATTCACGGCCAGTAACCTCAGCCGCCCTCAAGCTGTCCCCGGGCAGCTCTCGCCCCCTTTCCCCAGAGCAGAAACTGCAAAGGTCCTCTGTTCTCCTTCCACCTCCCCCACCTCCCCCACCTCCCCTCCCCTCGGTCTCAGCGAATGACAACACTGTCTACACCACAAGGAAAATAAAGAAGCCACGTCAGAAGCAAGCGTTCTCATTTTCTACCATCATAGGCATCAACTGACCTGGATCCAGACTTTTGCTTCCTTTTCCTTACAATCCCAAACCCAATCTCCCCCTCAATTCTGGCCTCCACTCATTGCACCTTCCCTGGGACTCCAGATGCCTTGATCCCCCCACTTCAACTTCAACGTCTACTTGCTCATTCCCATCATCACTGAATCAGGCTCATGTCTCCATCTTTAAATGTAAAACTTGTCCTCAACTCCTTATCACCCTTCGGGTTCTCTCCTCGGTCTTTGCTTCCAGTAGCAACTTCCTGAAAAGGGCTGCCTAGTTCCTCACCTTAGAATTACTACAATCCGACTCTCATTGCACAGCCACCAATGACAGCTTTGAAGTGAAAACAAATTGATACTTTTGGTCCTTATTGTGCCCCAATTCCCCCTAACATCTGGCACAGATGATCATTTTCTCTAGAAACACGTTTACCTCCTGGCTTCTGAGACACCACCTCGCACATTGTCCTTCTGCCACTCTGGCTGTTCTTACTCTGCTGCCCTTCCCTTCCTATCGTGAACATTGCACCCACGCTCAGAACGAACTTCTACTGTCACCTCAAAAAAGTCTAGATGCCCCCTGTAGACGTCTCAACGCCCCCCTCCACCCCGTATCTTCACATCCTCCCAGTGGAACTCTGTCCATGAGCATCTGCACACATGAACTCATTACCATCCTCAGAAACCTGCACAGCTCTCTGCAGTCCCGATTTCAGCAACCACTACCACATGCACCTAGCTGCCCATGCCAGACCCCCTGGGAATTCCAGCTTCTACATAGCTCTCAAATCTACCTACCTTCTTTCCCACCCCACTGCCACTGACTAACCCTCATCATCCTCTATCTGTATGTGTGTAGGTCTTCTAACTGGTTTGCTTTTACCCAAATCACTCACACAGTAGCCAGATGATCCTTCTAAGATGCAGACCTGATCATCACTATTAAGTTTTAAATGCTCTGGTTTCCCAAGGGTCCTTGAATACTTTCCATGCCTTCCCGAAGGCCCTCTCAGCCTGTCGAGAGCCTGTCACTCCAGTTCCAAGTCAGATCGCTCCATCATCCTTCCAAACCCGCTATACTGAATTTTTCTCAGTTGCTCAAACTTCACTATGCCCTTTCTCACCTAAAAGACTACCTACATTCTTCCCACAGCTCTACTTTATTTGACTAAGTCTCTTCACCCTGCAGGTCTCAAATGAAATGCTATCTAGACATCCTCTAAAAAGTGACAACACTGGAGCAAAATCAAAGTGTTTACTCTATGTGTTAATTCCAATACTTCGTTTTAAAGTAAGAATTCATAAAAAGTTATTGAAGTCAAATATTTCAAATACAAAAATTTAGAAATATTAGGACACAAAAAATATAAATTCATAAAAATGTAAATATTAAACACTACCACTTTAGTATAAATTGGCAGATAAAATTAAAATAGTGTTATTCTGAAAAGAAACTAAACCCTACATAAAACTGAAGAATGTTTACAAGACAGAAAAAATCTGGGTGGCTCCGTCGGTTAAAGATCACTTAAAAGTTTTATGTGTGGCAATCATCAAATCCTGACCATATTTTCTTTGCAGTTTTTCACAGCTGCTAAAGAAGTACATTTATGAGTTGGAGAAATGTCCATGAGATAACTATAACTAATTTCTAATACTTTCTTCAGACTCTATCTTCAAACAAACCCATCTCTGGTTTGATAACTCTAGGAAGAACTTTTTAAACTTACAGGTGTATCTGTGCAGAAACCTCCATTTTTTTTTTCCTTGAAAAAGAGCTCTAGCTATTATTTCCAAGAAAGCACGTCCATTTGTTGGTCTACTTCAGTTTCATCAGGGTAGATGGAAATCCTGGTCTGGCTTCTGGTGTTAAATTCACTACTATCATGATCAGACACTGCTTGTTCAAAACGTCTTTCCACTTGAATGAGATTATTCTCATGATAAAAGCCTTGTTTTTTGTGTGTACTGTCCGTTTCCTGCTCCTGAGGATCACAGAGGTCTAAAAACATACCTTCTCTACACGAACATAACTTTATTCAGTTCAAAATCCTAATGCAGTGTGTAACTCTGACAGATGTTCAGAACATCACCTTAAATTCAATTTCTGAGTCCTTACACTTTGATCTCAAGACAAATGACTGATTTTTTTTTTTTTTTTAACCAAAACACCAGCCTTTGGGGGGTCTCCTCTCTGGTCCTTCTGGCCAGTCTTGGCTCTGCCTATCCTTCAAGCTCAGTGGACTCAGAACCTTCCCCCTAGCAGCCATCTACCTGCACGCTGAGTTATCCATCAGCTGCAGAGAGCTCTTCCAACCAGACCCACAAATCAGCTTTGTCTTTTGCAGGAATGGAAGGGGGCAAAGGGGAACAAGAATGGAGGAGTTGCAGAAGATGAGGCTTACAGAAAGGCCAGAAGCCTGTGATGAGAGAAATCAGGATGATGAAGTCTGAGGGAGGAGAGGGAAGGGAAGAGGAATTGGGATATTCAAGCAGGGTGGATAAATTGACTGATGGAGGAGTTGAAATACAGGTATTACGCCACCAAAACTAAAGACATTTTAGCGCCAGCATAACGGAATGCCAAAAACCAATACTGCAAACACTCTATTAGAATGATATAATGCGGGGAAGTGAGGCACTTTGCCAAGCATTCTATCCAATATGCGTGTCCACCATGACAACGTATTTCCTTCTTTTCTACGGACGTGGCAGCTGTGATTTAGAGAGAATAAGTCACCACCCAGCCATAACCAGCAAGTAACAGTACCAGATTTCAACCACATGATTTTAACTACTGATTTCAAAGCTCATTTTTTAGCCATTTTATATTAACATTATCTTCCCAAAAGTTTCCAAAATTATATTATGAATACAAAAAAGTCTAATAAAATGTGATGCCTAAAGGAATCAACTAGCCAGATCATGCATAGAGAAAGCTTTCTTGAGCTCAAATTGCTTAAAGTGGCCAGAAGGGCAATTTTGGTATTTTGTGCAAAATAACTGGATTTTGTATCGGTTTCATATTCCCAGAAAAGGTTTAGATTAAAGCATCTTAATCAGAAATCTCTGAAAATATCTAAAATCAGATTTTTTTTAAAAAAAGAGCTTGTATCAAAACAAGAGCTTAATTCCTTGATGTGCTGTAAGTCAAGGCTCCACTGTGTTTAAAGGGAGAGATATTCACATTTTACCCATTGATGGTTGATTCCCCGCTGCCCTCATTTTCCATATTTAACACCTAAACAAATGTTTAGCCTGAAGTTCTTAGTTCTGGTTCCTGAGTTTTAACAAAGATGATACAAAGAGTGTCAATGAATAGTTCTGCCATCACTAGAATATTCCACATAAATAACTGTATTTTTGGTTGACACATTCACAGTAATAAATAATTTCACCTTCTGAGAAAGGGGAAGTAGTAAGTAGTTCAAAGCTCCAAGTAATCAGATCAAGTACAGTCACATCTCCTGGTTATGAGCTGCGTACAAGGCAAAAAAAAAAAAAAAAAAAAAAAAGATAAGCCTGGTATTTTATCTGTAAAGAGGGAAGGGAAAAATACAATCACAGGAGTTACAGGGTTCAACCAGCAATTTTTGGATCGTTTGTGTTGCTCTTCACAGTATTTGCAGACTCTATATTAATACTTCAGTTGTACATTTCTCTAGGGAGACCAGCAGAATCTGCACTGTGCAGAATTATGAACAAAATACATTTTTTATAAATAATTTGTAAAGTTAAAGTGTTTCTTTAAAATGGGTAACTGAGAAATTTAAATAAGGAAAATAGACACAAGAAACACAAAACAAAGAAAGAGAAGCAAATGAAACGTAGCTACTATCTCACACCTAACAAACTAGCATCCGCATTTCTCAAGCAAAAACCGGGGCTGGCTGGAGTGGACGCATTCATACTCTGCTGCGGGCACTGTGATAGCAACATATGCTAATGTCGCAAAAACGGTCCTGTTCTCATCTTGGCTACCCCAATCGACTGTGCAGAAGGAAAAACGAAAACCCTTCCACTGTCCCTAGAAAAGGCATCTTAAGTCGCTGCAGAAGGGGCCCCTGATGATACTGATGTTGAGCAGACAGACCTGGGCCTCCCTCCATGTCAGCAAGTCAAAGAATGGAACTGACAATGACCATTATTTCCCCATTTTCAGTATTTTAAGCTATTTTTTCCTAGGACAGTCTACTTGCTGGGCTACAAGCGTGCTACGTGGTAGTGTCGTGGACCCACATGCTTCCGCAGAGCTGCTCCTCTCTGCCTGTCAGGGCCAGGTTGTTCCGATGTTCGGTTTTCCCAATAACGAGGTTAGAAAGAGAGGACAGATCTAAAGTTAGGAGAAAAGAAAGAAAGGAAAGAAGGAAAAAGAAAGAAAGCAACAGTAGCATATTCTGCTCTTAAAAAATGAAACACAGGTTTGGCAAAGTAGAGGTAATAAGAGGCCAACTTTTTAAAGAATGGTTCTTTCCGAGAAGTGCACCACTCAGATAGTCTCTGGTCCCCAAAGGGCTCATCCTAATTATAAGGGTGGAGGTTCCATGAGAACTAAATAGCCCAGGACTTTGCATCATAATCAAAAGCAGGTCAGAGTAATGGATGGGGACATTTACAAAGGACTGGCCACATGCCAGAATTATGGCCCAAAGCACTCCACTAAGCTTATAGTTATTGTTGCATATGAGTAATTGTGCACATTTACAAAGTACAGAGTGCTCTGAAGTTCCAATTCTTTTTTCCATAGGTAATTCTTAAAAAGTTGGGGTGGTCTACTTGCCAAAATTGCACAAAGTGGTGGGGCTTAAAAGAGCATGTGACTGAGCAGCCCACAATAGCCCCGTAACTTGCCAATACAAGGTAGATTTTAATATGAAGTTATGCTGACATTAATAAATTGCATCAAAATGATTAAAGGGAAAAAACACAAAGAAAACTATTTGAAACAAAGGGAAAATAAAGAGTAATAGAATCAGGGGTGCCTGGGTGGCTCAGTCATCAAGCATCTGCCTTTGGCTCAGGTCATGATCCCAGGGTCCTGGGATCGAGCCCCGCATCGGGCTCCCTGCTCCACAGGAAGCCTGCTTCTCCCTCTGCCTGCCACTCCCCCTGCTTGTGTTCCCTCTCTTGCTGTGTCTCTGTCAAATAAATAAAATCTTAAAAAAAAAAAAAAAATCTAAAAAAAAAGAGTAACAGAATCAAAATGGGGGAATTTTTATTGGTCATTATCTATGACAACTAGCCAATAATTATAGCTTTTAAAAATTCAAGCTCACTAGTGATTAAAAGAACTAAAAATGTTTTGGGCCTATAGTTAAGTATTCAAAAATATAAACTATAAGTATTCCAAATAGGCAAGAAAATGTTCAATTGTACAATCTCAACATACCAGGCAGACCTTTCTGGTCTATGCTTTCTTAAGAACAACCAGGCAGTAAAAATTCAAGGTTCCCGTAAATTTCACATCATTAGATTTACAGGACTCTACCTTATGGGTATATGGGGGGAAAGTTACATAACAAGATTTACGTATGCCCAGAGGTTTTTAATCTTATCTATGGATAGAAATTAGGGGGCCCACGAACTTGAATGAAAAAAATATGTATCTTTATTTTCACCAACTTCAAAACAAAATGTAGCAGTTCTATCAATGATAAACAGGCCACAAACTACAGTACTATTAGCAGTGCATGTGACTTTGACACCAAAAGAAACCACAGATATTTTCGTGTCACGTGATAGTTGTTGCAGACATATCAAAATGTCAGTTATGCTCATCACTACTCTGAAAGTTATCAGACCTGATACTAGACCATCTTGTTAACACAGAAGAAAGAAACATATTTATTGGTAGGTCACAAAATTTTAAACACTTTTGCAATTGTATTTTAATATGCTTTGTATTTTTTTTTTTTTTTTAAGATTCTATTTATTTTTTTTAGAGAGCGAGCGAGAGAGAAACAGCACGAGAGGGGAGAGGGTCAGAGGGAGAAGCAGCTCCCCGCCGAGCCGGGAGCCCGATGTGGGACTCGATCCCAGGACCCTGGGATCATGACCTGAGCCGAAGGCAGACGCTTAACCATCTGAGCCACCCAGGCGCCCTGCTTTGTATTTTTATTTTATGGACTTAAAAACATTATTCTAATTTGAGTAAAAAAAAATTTATTCTAAGGTGAAACCATAGGTTTTGCCCAACTGCCAAAGAGGTCAAACGGGGAAAAAAAAAAACCACCTTAGGAATATCTGATATAAACATTATGTATAATAATGAAAAACTGGAAAACCTGAATTTGCAGCAGCTGGAAAACTTTAAATAAATGATGGCACAGCCAATTATGGAGTCATGAAAAAATTTATAAACTGTATCTAATGATCCTATCTTACTGAAAACATGAATAGGCATGTATTAAAAAGATGAAACAAAATCACTAGTAATCCCACAAGATTAATTTTCTATAGTTACTAATTTTTCTGTAATGAATATATGTAACTTCTATAATGGGAAGACTTTTAAAAGTATAAAAAAAAATGTACTTGGTTTGTAAATGGCCAGTGAGTATAAAAAAACTTTAAAAGGCTGCATATTAGTGTAACTCTTTACTTTTAATGTTAACACTAATTCAAATGCCAGCTCAGAAAAAAAAAAAAAATGTAACATCTAAATGAGAGAAATTACAATGAAACACCAATCTCTAAGTCAACTTTTTTATACTTAAAACACTCTTTGTCCCTCCTTACCAGGGATACTGCAGCAAGAGGTCTTCCTACCTAAAAATGCTTTTGAAGGATCTGGAATAATGTCCCTCAGGGATAGTCAGAAATGCAGTCAAGGGAGAAGTCACTGCTGCCCAGGAGGTCAGGGACAATGCAGTGTGTCTCAAAAAATAGCACAGCCCACAGACTTGTTGGAGGCCTACACCAGTTGCAGACGTTGCTTCTGCTGATGCTCTTCTGCCAACAATTGCTTCCACTTGACTTGAAAGCAGTTAGAGGTCGCCTGGGTGGCTCAGTTGGTTAAGCACCTTACTCTTGATTTCAGCTCAGGTCATGATCTCGGGCTGGTGGGATGGGGCCCCGTGTTGGGCTCCTTGCTCAACACGGAGTCTGCTTAAGGATTCTCTCTCCCTCTGCTCCTCCCTCGCCACTCATGTGCGTGCTCTCTTTCTCTTAAATACATACATACATAAAAACTTAAAAAAGAGGTCTCTTGCTGCCCCGAAGATCAGATGAATGGCCTCCATATATAGAGGAGGGGCTCCATAAGAAGCTCAGGAAAGGAACTGATACAATAAAGCAAATACTTCTTGAGCATCTGATTTAGGAGCTCAGGATGAAGGGCTCACTGGGTGTCTAAAGTTATAATGAGGTACACGTTTGGAAGATAGGCGAGACAGGCTTTTTTATTATGTGTTAAGTTGTACTGAAATAATAGATCTGAAGAGCCCTTCTTCCCTTGACTCAGCAAAGAGAAGAGCGTATGGGAATCTAAGCATGGCAGTCATTTTGACACACTTTGATACAAGAAGTTGGGGAAGCACCCCTCTTCCCAAGTGGATGGCTCCTATGTTAGCTACCGTAATTGACTACACCTGAGGTTGTTTTGTTTTGTTTTTTACTTTTCATCTTCACTACTTTATACTTAGAGAAAAGCTGCAAAAATGGTACAGGGAGTTTCCATAGATCCATGACCCAGCCTCCTCCAATGCTAACATCTTCTGCGACTCCATAACAGTACAATTATCATGATCAGAACCAGGAAATTCACAATGGGACAATCCCATTAACTAATGATTTTATTCAAATTCCAACAGAGTTTCCACTGTGCCTTTTTTGTGCTGAAATCCCATTCAGCATCCCATGGTGTACTTAGTTATTTCTCCTTAGTCCCCTGCAGTCTGTGACAGCTACTTGCTCTTTGCTCGTATTTCCCAATCCACTGGGGTCTGCCTGGTGGTCTCACGTGATTGGACTAAGGGTGTGTACTTTGGGCAAGAGAGCCACAGAAATGTCACCTTCCCAGTGCATCAATTCCTGGGGTCCCAGGTATGGACCCTTATTCAACTCCATTAAGGTGGCATCTGCCAGTTCCTAGCTTTCTCCTTGTGGTTTACAAATACCTTTGGGGAGATAACTTTGAGATTATGCAAATCCTGCTTCTCCTCACCTGTCACTCACTGATTCTGCCATCTATTGGTCATGTCTAATACAGTTCATAATAGTAAAATTCAGTCTCAATACGGGTGTTCTTGGCCTGTGGGGACCAGCTGGTGGTCCTGGTTAATTCCCACTAAACCACCCTGACCACACACAGATCTGTTTGTGGTCTCATTTCCTGAAAAGAGAGGAAAAGGAACGGCCACATATTATTCAGGTCTGCAGTGGAACACGAGGTCATGCACAAAGAGGGCCCTCATGGTCTCTCCCTGATGCTATAAATATGGGACACACTCAACTCAATAAATCTTAGACTTCACATCCGCATGGAACATTCATTCAACTGTGGAACATTCACAGAGCCTGCCTAGGCTGGGGTCCCGGCCTTCAAGGCCTGCACAGACTGGTTACGAACCAGCGCATCACAGGAAGCGCTGTGCAGAAACAAGGGCACGGGGCGACTTGGGGCAGTGCTCGGGGAAGGCCCAGGAGAGGCAGGAGCCTGTCAGGTGGGTAAGAGAGGAAGAGAACACAACATGCGTGCACAGAGGTGGAAGAGGAAAGGCAGCTCCTCGCGGGAACGGAGCATGACAAAGTCTGCCCCATGCTGGCACCCATGTGGGTCCCATCCTACACCATGGTCACTGCCCGCTCATGCTCCAGGAACATTTCTGTGTTAGGAGGTCGCCCTACTGTTTCAGCACTAGCCCTCTGTCCTCCCTGTCCATGTCTGGCGAGGCCGGCTGGGGAAAGGGACGCACAGTGCTGAGGGGAAGCCTGCCGCCTGCACTGATCCTTCCAGGCCTTGGTTCATAAACAAGATCACCAGACAACTAAGGAAAACCAATATTAGCATGAGAGAGAAAAATGAGAAAACAAAAAATACAACCCAAAAGATACAGATCATTCAAAGAACTTAGGAGAAGAAATTTCTAATGAATAGCAATGGAGGAATGTGAGGTATACAAAGTAAGGATAAGCTATTACCAAACATAACTATAGGGAAACAAAAATAATGAGATCCTGGGGATTAAATATGTAACTGCTGACATAAGTGAAAGGCCTAAATAAGAGGATGCAGAGAGGTGCATACCAATCCCTTGTCCAGGAGATAAAATAAATCCAGAACAGAAACAAAAAGAAACTGAAATTACAACAGAAAAGCACAGAGGATAAATTCAGAAGTTCCACCATCCATCTAAATGGACTCCAGAAAGGGGGAAAAAAATAGATTGTAGGTTTTTAAAACTATTCAGAAAAAAATATAATGGTTGAATTATGTCTCATGATTCTCAATTATTTCTCATAACACTCAAATGTTTCTCGTTTGTCTCAACAGCACCAATCGCAGACGTCAAACACCAGGAAGACAGGTGCATGCGCTTCTGTCAGGCACAGCAGACGGCACAGAGTGGATGCTTAATCAATACTATTTAATCAATGAAGATATAAATATGTACTTTTTCCCTAGTAAGCTCTATGCCCAACGTGGGGCTTGAACTCATAACCCCTAGATCAAGGGTTACATGCTGTACTGGCTGAGCCAGCCAGGCGCCCCATGTGTACTTGATTTTTTTTTCATTTATATATTTTGAGAGAGAGAACGGGCCCCATGTGAGCGAGGGGAGGGGCAGAGGGAGCGGGAAAGAACCTCCAACAGACTCCCCACTGAGCACAGAGCCCAACTCCAAGCTCTAGCTCAGGACCATGAGATCATGACCTGAGCTGAAACCAAGAGTCGATGCTCAACCCACTGAGCCACCCGGGCGCCTCTACTTGTTGATTTTTTTTTTTTTAATGTTTTTCTTTTTTTTTTTTTTAAGATTTTATTTATTTGAGAGAGAGAATGAGATAGAGAGAGAGCATGAGAGGGGGGAGGGTCAGAGGGAGAAGCAGACTCCCTGCTGAGCAGGGACCCTGATGCGGGACTCGATCCTGAGACTCCAGGATCATGACCTGAGCCGAAGGCAGTCGCTTAACCAACTGAGCCACCCGGGCGCCTCTACTTGTTGATTTTTAAAACTACTTTAAAAACATGAAGAACACTCTTGTTAAGACTGAATAGGATAATGAATTTGTGTGTAAGATATAGAAGATTATAAGCCAAATTATTGGAATTAGGAGAGCGATTACTTTCTCCACTTCTGTATTATTAATTTTTATAATAAGCACATGTATACTTTTGTGTGACTTGTTGATTGTCGGTGTCCTTCGCCCTCCATGACAGTGGTCTGTTTCGCTTACCATTCCAGTGCCCCACACCTCACCAAGCATGATGTAGGCATTCATGCCTACGTGGCAGCCATGGACATGCAACACTCGGGTCTCCCTTCCAGAAAGGGCTTGCAACCGATTCAGCCACAAGAAATGCAATTAGTTGGAAGTCTCCGGCTGTAGCATCTTTGGATCTGCTACAGTTTTCCAACCCAGCCACTCTCTTCCTGGACAGCCCCCATCCACAAACCGAGCATGCTGGAGCTAAGAGGGCCTGGACATTATTGCCCAACACAGGACTCCTCTAAAGCTTACTCTTCATGCCACTGTAGGACTTTGTTAGATCTGCATCGTGGTTTGAGGCTCCCCGTGTCCAATTCTGCTCTTTTCCTTTCAGGGGTCACATCTGCATCATGGACTGAAGACTTTCCCTGCTCAATTCTGCTTCTTCCCCTTTTTTCTGTCCCAGGCATCACTCCCAAGCCCCAAACAAAACACTTGAAAGCCTATACTGTCTCAACATCGGCTTCTCAGAGGACTCCACTTACATATTTGTTACAGGATTAAGTTTATGATATAATACAAATTTACACTATTGCAAGGTTGGACTATATTTGGCAAAGGCAAGAGGTTGGATTTTGAGTACGGCAGACTAGAGATGGAGAGACTAAGACACCTGTGCTAGAACTTGGGTAGGAGGCAACGAGGACCTACGGCTATAGCACTGGGAACAGGACAGAACAGGAAGTTAGCAGCAATCTGAAGGTAGACTCAAGGGGCCCTGCCAACTGATCGGAGGTGGACAAGGGGAGAGAGGCATCAAAGAAGCTTCCATGCTTCAAAACCAAGTAACTGATGATACAGTGGCACTTACAGCAAGAGGGCAGTGATGAGGGAGACTTGTTTAGGGAGGAAAAACTAAGAAGTCAACATTTGTATGCATGGCTTTGAGTTGTCAACTTGACAGCCATCCAGGTGGAAGCAGGTGACAGCTGGTGAGAAAGATAGCTAGGGGGCACCAGGGTGGCTCAGTCAGTTAAGCTTCCAACTCTTGAGGTCATCTCAGTCTTATCTCAGGGTCACAAGTTCAAGTCCTGTACTGGGCTCCATGCTGGGCATGGAGCCTACTAGAAAGAAAGAGAAAGAAGGGAAAGAAAAGAGAGAAAAGAAAGGAAAGAGGAGTAAGCCTTGGAAAGAAGTGTATGTATGCTAATTATCCTTTCCAAGGAGAGTTTTTTAGGTCATTAATTATAAAGGAAATATATAAATCATGCTGATGAACTAGAAATAAAAGATGCAAGTGGAAACAATGTGCTAATAATGAAGGTTGCATAGCTGAGAATCAAATGTGGCTGTGGGAGCTGAAGTCAAACAGGAGACACAGTCAACAAAAGAAGCAAACCAATAAAGCACACCTATCACCAGAAAGCAGGCATTCAGTAGCTACCAGAAAACAAGTCCTGGCATCACATCCTAAAATAAATTTCTCACATGGAACTTTCCAAAGGGGCTAAAGAATGACATAATGGGCAACGCTTCATCACCAGTTCTATTGCAACAACAAATTCTGTTTTTATATGACTGGATCTTAAAAAGATGACCCTGAATAAAGTCAAGTGTTTGCACAAATGCGACCTCTGATGGTTTATCTTGATTTAAAAATAGAACAGAGGGAGGAACAGCTAAGGCACATACCCTTTTAACCAACTTCCACAAACCTCTGGGTTGAGATGGTTCAGGTAATACGGCATCCTGAATGCCTTACAGATCAGAGTCCAGATCACCAGTGTTAAAATTCAGGAGATCACAGCCGAGAAAGAAGACGACCGTTTTCAACGGAGCAAACATGCAAACCTCCATACCTAACGGCCTCCTTGCTTCTGGAAGCCCTGAGCAGATAAAAAGACGGTAGCAAATCACACTCCTGGTTAGCTCAAGGAGGTATTTAGTGCCCAAACTCTCCTTGAAAGGGCTACCTAAGTAGAGAGCTACCTTCAAGCCAATCATATACAGTTTACGTGATCTCAGTGAAAAATAAAAAACAAGGGTATTAGAACAATGAATTATTATGCATGTATAAAATCTTCCCCTATTAATGTTGGCCAAAATTAGCTGTTAAGTTCAGGAACACAGAGCACAGCGTGGTTCAGTGAAGCAGACTTGTTGGCTTACCACTTCCCCGAAAAATAAAACTGTCCACATCAAAACACTAAAGAGCATAATTATCCTTAAAGAACTCTGAACTATAAGACAACCCAACTTTCTCAAGTTTAATGTTGCAGTACTTATAGGAGGATTAAAAAACAAACTAAACACAGATTTTCCAAATAAGCTTAGCTGGATGGTGTTCCCTGATGATCTATACACACCACAGTATAATCCACTAAATCTTCTCAACAGCTACTTGACCTCATCTAACAAACTCGAGCTTCAAGACCAGCTCTTGATAGCAAAATTGAGACTAGATCAGACTGCTAAAACTGTCACTTCCAAGTATGCATGAAGTTAAGGCATATATTCTGAAGAAATGATGCTAAAGATGGCTGATTATTTACCTCTCACCCTCTTATCAAGAAAACTGGACATTACAAGAGTATCTGAAATCCAACTATCAAGTGATAGTTCTGGGGCCCAGCATACTGTTGGAACTGGTGTGAGTGTGTGTGTGTGTGTGTGTGTGCGCGCGCACGTGCACCTCTGAAAACAATCAAATCTGATGGTTTAACATTATCAGAAGAATAATTAGATATACAAGCATTAGGAGTGGAAAACTAGTCTCAGATGAGCTTCAGACCAGATAATGGCAGTTTCTTCCGGCCACTGGGCAGTAGGGAGAGGCCTGTTGCTGACACAGCATCTCCAGCAACTTTGAGAGGGACACCCCACCTGGCGTAGAGACCAGCCTATCAACACTCTCGACCAATGGAGCAACAAACACCGCTGCCAAGACCGTGGACCCCGCTTTTCCACAAACACATCACTCTGAATGGGACTCACAGACAACTGCACACTCGGAGCAAAAACTGGAGAAGTCCCGTACGGCCACAGAAAGTGAGGTGAGCAAAGGCTAGGAAAGTTTCCTCCTAAACAAGCCATGCTGGCTCTAGGCAACATCGTAACTTTAACAGTTTTCTCCACTTACAAACTTCATGGGTACCTCCATCACAGTGACTATCCAAATAAAAACTAAACACAAAATACATATATGGAGTCAAGGGGAGATGACCCTATTAATGTTAATGCGATCCTTCTGCCTGGTTTGGGTCTCTCTAGGAAGGCAGCGGTTGCATCACTTGCACTCATCACGATGACCGCTTCGCCTCGGGGTCCTGAGAGCATTAAGTGAGGAAGTCCACATAAAACACCAAGGAAGGACACAGTAAATGTTAACTATATTATTCCTGTCCTTGAACCTTGGGTGAGTGTCCAGCACGCTAGCAAACCAGCAAAGGGGAGCGGTCAAGAGAAAGGGGTGGGGAGCAGAACCTTGATGCTGTGGTGCTTATTTTATTAAGTGCAAACAGTGGGCTTACATGGTGTAGTCAGATAAGCTCTGTAGCCTAAATTCTCAAAATAATGACCTGCATAACAACAGTATGGTATCAGAGAGGGACTGCAGTTTCACGAGCCCAATATAATTTTACATACAATGTTGACTGCAGAGTATCCTTGAAGAAAGGGAACTCCCAGCCCCCAACCCCCACCCCCAGACTTAGCCACATGAAGTCAGGAATGCATGAAAGAGCAGAATGCCAAGTATCTGGTCATGAAGAGGCTGGACTGACAGCCAGGCCAGTAGCCTTACACCCTGATGCACCTGACATCAATGTACTCCTTCAACAAGAGGACTCGCTTTCAGTTTCTGATCAGGACAAAAGGAGTTAGCCCATGAATCTCAACGAATCAAGTTGTACAGTAAAAATCAGAATACTTTAACCATATCCTATATGGTGACTAAGTACAGATATCTAACTTTTTAAGTATACAGTTATACTTTAAGGGGCTTCATTTCAGCTTCAAATGAGGTTACTCAGAGCCATAATTTGTTGTTTATTATCATACTGTGACAAATGACCTGCCTGATTTGAAAATTCTAAGTTGTGTGGCCCAAGAAAACACAGCAGGCACTCTGAAACCGCCTCCCACTGGACCGACTTCCTGGATTAACTATTGCTCTGAGTTCCCTCCGTCCAGCACAATGATGAATGCCCAAGGACACCGGCAGGCCCTCTCCAGGGCCACACACACTTTGTTCCCACCAGCTGGACTTCATGCTGACAGAGTCAGGCGGTCTCTTCCCAAACCTGTTTATGCTAGTTGACTTGTTATTGTAATTATGAAATTTAATTAAATATTATGAAAGCTGATGGAATACGAGTATTAAAGATAAATCTTGTTTCTATTAAAAACTAAGCTGAAGGCTTTAGAAAGACTTAATAAAAGCAAGTCACTAAAAAGAAAGCTATTGGATTAGATGTGGGCAAGACAACTATAAAAAAGGAGAAAAAAAATGAAACCTAAGATTCTATAAGACTGGATTGCTTTGCTAGTTAGTCTGTTGTAGCTCTTACAGTGTTATACTATTAATACAACCTCAAATTCCAAATAGTACGATCACTGTTAAAGAAAAACACTCGGCCTCACAAGAGTTTGGCAATACATTCTTACATATTTTAGTGAAAATAAAATATATTGGGCATGTATAACTTTTAAAGATTCCCTACTTTTAACTGGTATTTTCAATTAACCCAGTTCCAATTATGCTGCATAAGAGGGTATTTTCTATACTTCAAATTAGAAACGACTTTGGATTGGTGGCTTTTAAATTTATGAAATGTTATGATCTAAGCTGGATTCCTCTGGAATATAGATGTCCAAATTTTTTATGCCATACAAATTTCTACCAGATTTAAACATAAAAACATCCTCTTTCCCTTCAGTCTAACACAGCAGAGAGAAGAGCACAGTGGTTAAGAACAGGACGCCGGTGAGACAAGCAGAAGTGGAATCCGGGCTCCCACACTACTAGCTCCACTTAGGTCCACTTAACCTGTAAAGCCCCCGTCTTCTCGTCTGGGAAATGGCATCACGGACGGTACCCTACCTCAGTGGGCATTTTGAGGTTGAAAGGAGAAAAATGCAGGGCATAGGAAATACTTACTAAAAGTTCCTGGTACATAATAAGTGCTCTAAATTGTTCATTAATATTATTATACTGCCTAATGGATAAAGTGCCCACTACTACATATGTAAAATTATAACCAGTATGTTCTTAATGTGTCTGTTTTTAGCAAGATGGCCCCCACCAACAGACCGCTCAGGAACCCCTGTGAAAAATGTCCCCAGGTACAATAAAGCAGGGGTTCTCAGCTAGATGCAACTTTACCTCCCAAGAGCCATTTATTTGGCAATGCCTGCAGACATTTCCGGTCGTCACAACTGAGGGAGGGGTACCTACTGTCATTTAGGGTGTAGAGGGCAGGGCTGCTGCTAATCTGATCCTACAGTGCACACAGGACAGCCCCCTCCAACAAAGAAGTATCCTGGCCCAAATGCCAAGATGGCAACACTGAGAAGCCTTGTCAAGGTATATAGGACAGTATATAAGGAAAAGGTGATTTCTAAAATCAGAACTCCATAAAATTATTGAGAAAACATCGACTGCTTAAAAATGGAAATGGCATTTTCATTATCATGTTGTCAAGTATTTATGACAGACATTTAGAAGACATGGATACTTAGCAACAAGACAAGATTCTTACGGTCAATAAACCCTTGTGAATACAGTCTATCATGTAATGACCTTAGGATAAGTTTTATTCCAATGTGAACAATGTAATACAGCTACCAGGAGCACTAGAAGTGGAACTTCATTTGGAAGAAGTCTAAGTAAGATTCAAAAACGCCGAAGCAGTATGTGGAAAGTCAAACTGCTCTAGTACTTTGCATCCAGGGGACCACTCGGTCAGGCTGCAGAGACTTCTGAGCTAGCTAATGGACCACAGTGTAGGTCCTTCCTTGGCGAGCAGCCTGTTTCTCAGCTTGGGTACTTGTGGACTTAAGCTCACTCTTCAATGAATAATGTGGCTCAAAAACATTATTAGATTGCTCCTAAGACTTCGTTTAAACTACTTATTGTTCAGTAAATCACAGGGCCTTTCTTAAAAGCAGGAGATGAAACATAAAGTACAATCCAAAAATATATATTTCTCCCCCCACCACACACAAAACAGAAAAGACTAAAAAGGAAGTTACCAACATGTTAAAGGTACTTATCTCTTCAGCCCCTTTTCTACCCCATTCTATAAGACCTAGATTTGACTCTTGCCTGAGACTTATTGGCTCTGCAACTTTTGTCAAATAACGTAATTAATGTTCACTAAAATTCCTATCAAAAGGATAGGAATGTGTAAGCCCCATTTACCGATGAGAACATTGAGGCAGAAAAGAAATGGTTCTGTACTAACTATAAAAGTGCTAAGAAAAGGCAGCATTGTTTTTGTAGTCCTTATAAAAAAAAGCTATCTTTAAAATATTTTCAAGTTTATGGCATTTATCTCTCAAGGTAACGGAGCAAGTCTTTTATACAAAGACTACAATTTCATCCACTAAATTAAAAAAACCATTAATATTAAATATACATTTTTATGCCTGAAAGGAGGAAGTAACTCAAAAACGCACAAAGACATAAATGGTAGCAAATACATTTAACTATTTTAACCATCATGCTACAGGATCTCCACTCACCCTTCTGATAGAAGAATTTCCTGTAATAGTATGCACCCAGATCCACGTGCTCCACGATGTACCTCTTCACCCTGTCCAGATGCAGCACGAGGCTGTCCTTGGGCACCTCGAGTACAGCCACTCCTGCGTTTGTGCAATGGGAACTAAGCGTGGACTCAAAGGAGGCACTTTCACACCCACTAAAGGAACCAGAATTTGATTTTGACAGGCTGATCTTCCTTTCACCTTCTCCACCGATCTCGTTCCGAAAATACGGACAGCTCAGTACCAGCTCATTGCTCTTATCGTCTCCCTGGTCCATGCCGAGGCTCCCCTTGGAATTCAGGTCCTCCGTGCTGCCCATCGGGGAGCTAAAACTGGCCGAGTGGGACAAAGGCCCTGAGACCAGGGAGGCCACGGCAGCGGCCGATGCCCCCGTGGTGGTGTTTCTCCTCTTGATAACATTGTGCCTGTTCATAATCGCCTCATTCAAGTCAAATAATATACTCTGGACATCGTAGTGGGCAAAGCACTTTGGGCATGTCCAGGGCCTGACAGAGTCTTCCGACCGGTTGTCTTCCAGATCCGACGACTTCCCAAGTTCCTCACCCTTGGCATTGCGTAATTTCCGAAAAATGGACGAGTCTCCGGTTTCGGACTTGGAGCGGCGCTTGAGTGGTTTTTCCCTTTCCTTAAAGAGCCTGAGGTTGTCTCTCTGGGAGATGGGCCCGTCGATAACATCCAGAGAGAAACCGGAGCCCTTGCCCCCGCCGGTGATGAGGAAGTCGCTGAGCTTGGTCGGAGTTGGACCTCGATCGGACTTGTCGTCTTTGTAGCCCTTCAGCAGATCGAAGAAGCTTTCCCCAGACGTTCCCTGCTTGTCAATTGAGGAGGTGCTACCGTATTCCCTGTGCAGAGACGGCCCAGTCTTGTAGGTGGGCGAGGCACATTCATCGAAGCTATCCACGTCCAGCTCACTTATGGTGATGTCGCTATTGCTCCGTTGCCGGACCCTGCGGAGAGCCTTCCTGGGGGAGCTGGGGTAGGCTTCGGGCAGCAGAAACCTGCAGTCCATGCCCTCCGCCGGCCTCGTCTTGTTTCTCAGCGTGTTCTGTATGCTCTTCAGCATGGCTGAGTCACTGGAATTGAGGCTCACAGAACTTCCCTGACTCACAGGACTGCTTTTGGAGGACAGGCTCTCAAGGCAACTTGAGGTTTCTACTTCCTGGCTTGAACGGCTAGATTCTTTGACGTTTTCCTTTCGTGGGGGCCAATCCGCAATCCTAGCCCTAACCCCCATCTTGGGGACTCCGGGGGTGGAGGTTATATGGTGAGAACCTTCACTTCGGGGGGGCCCTACCGGAGCCATGACTGAGGACCCTAAGCTGCCATTCTGGGACCTGAAGCGCCGCATGTAGAAGTCGTCGGTGTGGACTTTGGGAGCGCCATCCGTGGCGACAACCGAGGCCCTTTCGGGGACAGCGGGCCGCTCTGTCTGCGACCGTTTCAGGCTGGTCATGATGGAGAAGCAATCAGACTCAAATCCCTGCACAAAGGACCATCATAGCTAAGTTTTAAATGTGCACTTCCCTTTTGGAGAACGGCTTCCAGAAAATACAGCAGTTGCATGAGATCTTAATCGTTTTCATTTAAAAGGTAAAATGACGCCTTATTTCCAAACCTCTGAAAATCCAGATCTTCAAAACATTATAATCCACAATGGTTCCCTTTGCTTTGCTTTCACAGACAGCTTTCTTTCAGAAAAAACTGAATGGAACTTGTATTACTGGGACTCTGTGATTGCCACAATCCCATGCTTTCTCTAAAAGAGAGAGGAAGGACAATTAGAATTAGCATTTGATAAATACCTCTAAAAATAAATATGCAATTGCTAAAACCAGACACATGAAAATAAAAGACTCAGTAATGGACTGTGGGTCACAGTTCACAGCCTCTCTTTTTGGTAAGGTTTGAAAGAAAGTGAAAGCATTGAACAAAATCAAATGATACGGATCTTGAAAGACTATTAATACGTTAGCTTCACTGAACTGATTTCATGTAATAGGAGGGGGTGGGGATCTTGTCCCAAGACATCAAGGCTCCTACCCCAAGTGCGGACCAAGTCAGGCTCCAGTGACCTCCAATAACGTAGAACATCACGAACCACTGTGCTGACCAGAAGTTCGAAACATGACCAGCAGAGTTCACTAATTAGAGCAACGTATAGTCAGTTTTTAAACAAGACTAAGAATCATGTCATCCAGGACACTGCAACACTCACTTTTTAGTATCTTTCATCTTTCAAAACCCTGCTTGCTTTTTTGGTTTCTTTACAAACGCTTAACAGAGTTGGCAAGAGCAAATACAAGAGAGAGAAAATAAACAGGGTTTTCCCGGAGCCATTACATCCACTAGCACTCCTCTGTATTGCCCTCACTTTATTACTTACCCGGCGAGGAATAGCTCAGGATGAATCCCGCATTCACCACCACCTCTTCCCCAGCTCTCTTTAGTCTACTCTTGAAGCTAGAAATATTCCGCTAATTAACAAAACGCCTGCATTTCCTTACGCATCGCATCCTCCCCCACCCTCCGGTGCTGATTTATGAAGACAGCAGAAACAAAACGCTGCTCTGGACAGACCTCTCCATATTTTCCCCGACAGACGACAGAGGAGTGTTAGCATCCTTGCAGGTGACGGGTGAAGAGCACCAACTTCCTTGCGAGCCCGTCAGTCAGGAGGCAAGAGGCACACATTCTGAGTACAAAACCCCGCATGGTTGCGCACATCCTGAAAATAAAGGCAGAGGACCCTTTTCCAAGGCTCCACAAATTACACAAGAGGTGGCCTTTAAATTCTTGCCAAATCCATGTTTGGAAGGATGCTGCTGAACCAGCACTGCGCTGACAGGGCTGCATTGTCTACAAATCACGGCTGACACCCCGAGGACGACCCGCGCTCGCTGCACTCCGCTCGGCGGTAACAAGCACTTACTTCCACGATAATTAAGCAGCTCGCTAGTCGGCCTCCTGCCTCCGAGGCAGCCGCTTTAATTTCTCTTGCAGTACGCAGCATCGTTTTAGAAGGCTCGCTGCTATTTAAAGGCTGGAACATTTCGGGGAGTTTCAGAAACTGCGCGCTGCCTGCAGAATGCAGGGCCGGCTGAGCTCCAGCTGGGCTCAGGGGCCGGGCGGGCGGCCGGGCCCAGAAATGCCAATTGTTTTCACTCTGGCTCCTCTCCCCCCCCCTCCCCCCCCCCCCCCCGCTTTTGTGAAGGGGATAGAGGCTTTGCACCGCTACCTAATTAAACCTGGCTTTTGAGCTCTTTAGATACTTCTGACCTCAGATTGCTCCGATTTCCCTTACAATTCAAAACGTCGCGTGCTCCTCTTGAACTGCAAGCCTTCAAGTGGAAGAACGTGCTAACTGTTGCTTCCAGAGGCAGAGGGGCAGCACATGTGGCCGCAGCTGAGGTTCGAGAAGTGCTCCACAGAAAACGGGAGGAAAACCAGCCAACTGAGCCAAAATGCAAAGTAACCTCCAGCCCATCTCCAAAGAAAAAAAATCTTTAGACAACCAAAGCTAGAATTTATGAGCTGTTTTGTAACTGGGGTGGGGGGTGGGAGGTGGGGTGTTGATTTCAATGAAATATCTTTCAAACAAAGAATACCCTAGCATAAAGAACAATTCCAAGTAGATTCTTATAAAAATCAGATGTTTTCAACATTTCTTACAAGCTCACAGAAATCCAAATAAATCTATTCCCAGAGGTTTCAGTCTCTAAAAGGCCAACACACTAATGCCACTGGGATAAAGACATTCTTGTCGCGTTTCATTTCCCTTAGAAAATAGTTTGTGGCAGAACTGTCTTTTTTAGGATATGTGAAGTTGTATGCATTGTAGGAGGAAACTGAAAGCCAGCACTAAAAGACAATAAATAGAACTGACTTGGAAATGCCCAGGCTTGGCTGTCTCTACTACAGACCTCCTCCTCAGAACCATCTCAAAGCCTTCCTAGATTTTTTGATGAGTTTTTATAAATCTTATATTTCATAAATTTTTTTTTTGCAGTTTGAAAGAAATGCCAAGACTCCTTTTACATCTTATAAAACAATGCAATGTTTTCTTTTAATTTCAAGATATAGATGGGGCACATAGGGAGAGAGCGTGCCCACAGTTTAATGACCTGTAAAAACCGAGGAGTTGAAGACAGACAACTAAGTTAAATAACAGGGTTTTTTTTCCTGTCATAGGACCTTCTTTACTATTCTCATTCCCTCCCTGCCCCACCTCCCTCTCCTTCTCCCCATCCTTGTTTATAGCATAGCATCAAACCCCTTTCAGTGCAATATGAACTTTGGACAGATGCTAGTGTACGTAGAAATATATGTATGTTTTGCATTTGTTAAACTAGTAAAAAATAAAGGTGTCAACCATGTGTGTAATATTATGACAGATCAGTAACACCTAAAACCTATTCCTTAGGGTCGAGAGAAAAGCAAACATATGCTGACAATTATTAGCAATTCCCTTAATTATCAGCAAACCTGCTTAAACATCATTAAATACAGTAAAAAGCAATAGATTTAAATAGGAGAACAATACTAATTTAGAGCACATCACCTCCATCTGTTGAAAGAGTAAGTAATATAGAAATTTCCCTGGTTCACATTTAGTTTTCCACCTCTAGGTACTACTACTTGGCGTCTATGTTAGACCCATTTAGCAAGAATACCAATCCACTGTTTAGTTCAGTGACTTCCTGCAAATTCTATCAGAAAATGAGAAGACACATTCAAATCCCACTGGTTGACAGTCTTTTGATCACTCAAGGTCTATCACAACGTAACCCACCATCCTTTCCCGATAATGTCAATTTTCCAGAAGTGCTTCCTCCTCTCTTCTAAATCATTCCCACCATTTCTCAATTTCTTTCTGGGCACTGACCACACACTTGGGTGCTAGGAGCATTTGAGGAAACAATCCCTCCCTTCAAGGGAAGCTACAGGTGTAAAAACAGCCCTTATCATTCTGGCTCCTGGAGACATTTACACTCTTGACCCCTCCCTCCTTCCTAAAACACTCTTCTCTAGATTTCCATGATAACCATGTTCTTCATTTTCTCCTGCCTTTCTCTTTTTGCTCACTCTTCAATATCACCGGTGGGCTCCACTGAAAAGCTAGTGATTCCAGAGTGGCAGCCTTGGTTGGCTTCTCTTAGCATCCTTCATACTTTGAGGGAGCTATAAAGGGTATTAGCACTGGGATGTACGCAGCACTGAGTGCATGAGGATGAGATAGCAGGCATGGGGACACCCAAGTAAGAATATCAGTCTGGAAAGCAGGATATTCTTGACTTGGTTGGGTCACAGATGCCTGTGCAGCTGAATGAAGAGAGAATTACGGAATTATGTGGGGAGATGGCTGCACGGTAGCCAGTCCATTCTGGTGAGGCCACAGGTACCTGAACCTTCAAATACAATCTCAGTGCAGTAACTCCGAATCTCTACTCATGACCCTCTTTCCTAAACTCCAGAAAAACACTGCAAGTACTCATTTGATATCTTCCTTATTTACCTAATTTGTACAGTGAATTAACTACCAGAAAAATGGAAAAATGATTTTTTTCCCAAGAAATGAATGAGTGATAAGGAAGTGAGAACAATAAATAATTGAAGGAACCAAACAAAAAACTTTCTTTGTGCCAAGGACATAAAAAATAGTTTGAAGGCTACACAAGAAGATGTGGGAAGGGAAAAAACAAAAACAAAACCAAAAACCAAAAAACCAATTATACTTCCTGCCCTAAAATAATTTACCACACAATACAGTATATTCACCAAAAAGATGTAGTGCTTGTCATCAAATACATCCATTTTCCAAAATGGGATGTTGTTAGGTTCCTCCACCGGTGTTTATATAATATTAATTATGAAATTTGAGTATTTAGGAAAGTATCAATGTAAATAGTTTACAAAGTTGTATATATAGATTTAGAATGCTCATATTCTTTAGTAATGCCCATAAATATATTTTAGAATGTAATAAGCTTTATTTTAAAATAGAAATATAAGCTCACAGTGCTTGAACATTAGGTTAGCTAAGATAACCAAATAAGGTAACCTCTTCTTTACATCCTTTCCTGGCTTTCCTGAATTTCATTCACTTTACATAAAAGTAACATCTCAGTTGGAAGGGCTGTCTCATTCTTTCAAGAGGGTTTGAAATACATACAAACATCTCAGTGCAATCAATGTCATGTATAATTTAAGATTTATGAATCAGCACATAACTTTTTAGACAGGAATTTCCCCCTTTTTTCATTTCCGCTCTGTCCCTTCAACAACAAGCAGGAAGGAATGCGAAGAACAGGGTTGATAAATCTAGTACCTGTTCTCAAAATGTTCACTATCTGAAAAAGACACCAGTGATGGAAACAAAGTAGATTCAAAAAAACCTGCCCTGAAATTAACCAAGTAAAAAAGTTAAGGGATACAACATCTATGTAACAGATCAAGTTACATTTGAATCTGGAGATAAGAAAACAATTTAAAATGTCTTTATTAGGCCAGAGCAAGAACCAAAGGGGGAGTAACATTTGGCTCCTACCCACCTGCCCAACTAAAAAAGTTTAATGAAAAAGTTACATTTCAAAGGCTTTGTGAAGGAAATGACAAAATTTGGCAGAAAGCTTGATGGCAAAAAAGGGATGACAGAATGAAGCAGGTACCGAGCAAGTCATATGGTAGAGTTATTGATGAGCAGTGAAATGAATCAACAGCTGGCAAAACAAGAAGAGAAATAAATGGGAATATTTATCTGTTATGCTTAAATATGACTAACATATGTAATAAGCAATTACTATAATGCCAAAGAGCTAGGTTTGAGGAGCTCAAGGTAGAAATTAAAGTAAAAGGTAGGAAGTAGGAGGGTAACAGCGAATCACAATTATTAGAGGGAAAATAATAGGTTTTTGAGGTACAGCAAACTAATACTTTCAAGGAAAAGAAATCGGAGCTCACCCACTTATCAGGGCATTGAGCGTTTCCATGTCTGGCAGCAGGTTATTAAGAGACCAGACTAGGGGCGCCTGGGTGGCTGAGTCGTTAAGCGTCTGCCTTCCCCTCAGGTCATGATCCCAGAGTCCTGGGATCGAGCCCCGCATCGGGCTCCCTGCTCTGCGGGAAGCCTGCTTCTCCCTCTTCCACTCCCCCTGCTTGTGTTCCCTCTCTCGCTGTGTCTCTCTCTGTCAAATAAATAAGTAAAATCTTAAAAACAAAAAACAAAAAACCCCCACTGTTTTAAAAAAAAAAAAAGAGACCAGACTAGATCAGTGAAGCACATGTGTTTTTAATGTACTAATTTGTAATTCATTTAAAATACATAAAAATTGTGTTCATCAATATGTACACTGTGATCTACTACTGCACAGATGATTATCAAGCACGACTTGGTACTAAACCACTTAATACCAAATATGATCTAGGGAAAAGGGAATGTGAAAAATGGATGCCAGGGAAGAACCAATACATGTCTCATATGCAGGGGGAAATCCTTGTCAGCTTTTCCCAAATTCTGCTTCAAATTCTGCAAGTTATTAATCCACAAAAAAGGCTCCCATAATTAAATAAGGCAGGGATGCACTATATATCACCTCCCTTAGGACACGATAGCACTTTTTAGTAGATTAAAGATTCCATGAGAAAAAAAAAACCAACTAGTTTTATTTAAACTAAGCTATATTAATGGATATGACCATGGATTCACTGTTTAAAAAATAGAATATCTTTATACTGTGCATCCTACTGAACGTAATTGGGGACAAGAATTCCCGATTTTCGAATAATCTAGGATACAAACAAAACTGTACATACATTATAAATATAGCTGTTTTTTAAAAAAGTTACATATAGATTTATAAACAAGCCAAAGGGAGTTCCCCAAAGGATTTACAATGTTTGTCTTTAGACAGTTGGATTAAGAATAACTTCTGGGCTTTTTTTTCCTTTTCTTTCTCTCTTTTTTTTTTGTACTTGTACTATTTATTTTCTAAAATGAGCATGTGTAACTTTAATAATCAGAAGAAAAAACTTAAGAGAAAAAATAATCATTCTGTTACTAAAAAAACAAACAAAAAAACCCTGGGAATATAGTACAATGCACACACATCTGAATACTAATTATAAGACACTGCACTATGTTAATGCTCCAACCATTCAAATCACCAAACAAGTCAGAGTTCAACAGACTTGAGGTCCTTTCTAGATGATCTTGCACAAACTGCCTGATTTAAATGAAATCAAAGAGGGCTACATGAAGTATAGAGTGTTCAAGACTATAGGATCAGCAGTATTTACAGACTTGATTAATTACTTCATACACAACTGCCTATACTTCCTCATTTACAGAAGATTTCTTTAAATTTAATATCGATATAAAATCCCCTCCTGCCAACAGGTCTCCAGGTGGTAGTGAACTGGAAAACCAGGTGAGGCTGCCTAACAGGAGTGAGGCTGGGCCGTCATCACTCACCCCCCTTCCAGGGGCGCATCTAACTTTCCCCACATTCACAGACATCTCACCTTTCATCCTCACAGTCCTCCTGCAGAGATTCAGGCTCAATGTAAAAAATATCACCATTTGACTCTGCTTTGAGATGTCAGTGGCTCAAGAAACTGAAACTGTTTGTAACCTGGAGAGGAGGAGTCTAATAGTATTGATCTTCTCTTCTGGGGACAGAAGGAAAAAAGGTCTGAACTGTATTAAGTCAGATTTAAATCAGATAAGCTACGAAAGCTGCCTCTGATCCACACACGAGGAACCCCAGCAGAGAATCCGCATCACTGAGACAGCTTGTCAGGCTGCCAACATGGACACCGGGGCACCGGATGGTGCTTTGCACTATGCTAGTCACCCTCCCAGGAGGAGACACAGAGGGAACATTTCCACCTTCAAGTCCCTCAAGTGTACCTGGAACAAGAGGAGAGGAGTATGGGAATCCAGAGGGTTCAGTAAGATAGAACATCACAAATGGCTTTAATAAAGATATCGTGGTTCTCTCAATTGAGTATTTATATTCCAAAAAGAATTTAAGAAAGTACACTTGAAAAAGCACGTGTAAATTCACCTTAGAAAAAGAGTAGAAAGTAGCATCAGTAAGAATAATGGATAAACATCAAGTTATTTTTTTAACATCAAGTTACTTCTACATATAACTCTAATATCCAAATAACTGTTAATCATGATTAATATCAACAGTAACCACATTTCACTTAGCAGATTTTAAAATACCACCCAAAGACTAAGACTTAAAAGAAAAAAATTAGGGCGCCTGGGTGGCTCAGTTGGTTAAGCGACTGCCTTCGGCTCAAGTCATGATCCTGGAGTCCCGGGATCGAGTCCCGCATCGGGCTCCCTGCTCGGCGGGGAGTCTGCTTCTCCCTCTGACCCTCCTCCCTCTCATGCTCTCTGTCTCTCATTCTCTCTCTCTCAAATAAATAAATAAAATCTTAAAAAAAAAGAAAAAAGAAAAAAATTAAATGGGAGCCTGGGTGGCTCACTAGGTTGAGCGGCCAACTCTTGGTTTTGGCTCAGGTCCTGATCTCAGGGTCATCAGATCTAGCCGTGCATCCGGCTCCGTGCTCAGCAGGGAGTCGGCTTGAGATTCTCTCTCCCTCTGCCCCTCCTGCTCATGCACTCTCTCTCTCTAAAATAAATAAATAAATAAAATCTTTAAAAAAAAATAAAAAAATTAAAATCACCCCACACTGCCTTAGCATTTCCTTAAATACAGACTGCAGATGGCTCATTTGTCTGTTTTATCATACCCTTATTTCTGACTATAAGCTCCCCCTACAGGGCCTCGAAGCATCAGGACTCCCATCCATTTCACTCTCCAACACATGTTTATGCCTTCAGTCCTCATGAGCACCCTGTGAAGTTACCTCCATTTTCAGGGAGGTAAGGAGATTGCGTATGACACAAAGTGCTCACACCCAGTGGGCTTACTCCCAGTAAATACTGGACTGGCAAAGAATTTATGGCAGAAAACTACTTCAAAAATGTATTATAAAAGAAAAAAGGTCTCCCTTTATAGCCTTAGTTATTACTTTTAAAGTCCAACTCTGGTATGAATCTCTGCATCTAGCAGAAATACAGCTAGTGGGAGAAAAATTTTGATAATTAACTTCCTTAAAATGCTACAGTGGTCGAATCACTTGTCTTTTGGAAACCGTCCTCAATCGCCACGCTGTTACTGTGTGATTTAGGTCTGGAAATCAGGACAAACTGTATCACCTCTCCATAAAGATCTATGGGATGACTGATTCAGATCAAGGGTATCCTCTCTGACCTTATATTCAGAATTTAAAACTGTGAGTTATGAGAAAGAATACCTTGTCCAAACCCTTCATCTTCCACATGTGGTCTCTCAGGGTTGAAACTGTAAGTTCACCAAAGGCAAACAGGGTGCAAAGCCTATGTATGAAGCCAGATTTCCTCATTCCCAGACTCCTATCCCGTCTGCTATGCCATGATGTTTTCTAGAACATGCTCCTCAACAATCTGTTGCCATCAGTTTTAACCACAGTCTGAGCATCCTTTATGCACCAGTTTCTACACACAACCTTGTTCACTCCCCACAGCAATTGCTGGGAGGTGTGATCCACAAAGTTCATGTGTGAAGACCCTGCCGCTCCGAAGAGACCAGGTCACTGCTCTAGGGGTCTGATTCCTAAGCCAAGCTGCTTGCACTAGAACACCCTCTCTCCTAAAAATGCCTCTCCTCCTATTACTTTCTGAAATTTGTGAGTAACCCTACACTTGGTTCGACCTTTTCTCCCCAATTAGAGCTCTAGGTTCCTGAGGGCTTTCTTTATCCCAAAAGCATCTAAGCTCAGTATCCTTGAAATGAAATCATTAAGAAACAGAAATCACTTGATCTCAGTTAAAATGGACTAGAAATTAACAGATAGATGAACAGAATTCATATTGTAATCTAAAATGTAGTTATGGTTAGCTCATAAATATCAGTGTTGAGGGGGACAGGTCAAGGGAAAAAAAAAGCCCACTTAACCAAAATTTAATACAGATTTCAGCTTCATCTTTCTCTCTTTAGGAGTCTTCACAACAACAGAAGTGAATGAAAAATAACAGCAACTTGACCTTCTTTCCTTCTATCCAGTTACCATGAAAGGGCATGAAAAATAGCCACACAAATGAGCAAATCTTTTAAAAGAGCAACCAGAAATGCATCCATTAGAACTGGACAAGGCACCGTCACAATGAAATCACCAAAAGGTAAACTAATGTACAATAGAATCAGCTCTTAAAAATCCTAGCAAAGTAAATAAACACATTCACAGGAAAAAGGAGGGCTGGTTAGTACAGCACAAGTGGGAAGGATAACAGAAACCAGAAATTACAAATGACCGCCACCAAATTCATCATGTTCAAGATAATCTTCTTTTATGCTCATGTGATTTTTCTCCCATACAAATCTTCCCATTGCTGACCCCTTTTGCAATGCTGTTTTTTAAGTGCATGAATTATATGCTTAAAAAAACAAAAAACAAAAACGGAAATAGTGCAGAAAAAGTGAAAAATATATCTTCTTGTTCAGGACACCCCAATACCAACTCCAAGGGTAGCCACTCCTAATAGTTTGTGTATTCTTCCAGACATTGTGTGGGTTGAGCACCGACAGTAAGACAGGCATTGAAAGATAAGGGCAGAGGAGAGGAAGGATCCAGGTCACAGGACAGTTCACTTCTGAAGAGACTTAATCCAGTACAGAACCAGAAAACCACGGCAGAGGGGCAGATGGTGAACAACAAAAGAATCTACTTGCATCCAGGAGAGGCAGAGGACCTCCCCTTGCCAAGCTGACATAAAATACTTGATGAAACACTTCACAACAATCATATATACAACTGATCACATCATATATATATATCCTGATTCTGAAAATAGGAGTCCTCTACAAATGTTTCTGGCAACTTGTCAACCGCAATTAAGACAAGAGCAAATGAAATAATTTTTTCTTAAACCAACACATACCACATTCCCCCAGGTTTTTTTGTCTTTACTAATTATGCACATATACAAATATTCATACACACTTATACACAGCCCTCAAATAGAATTATTTTTATTGACTCCCCCAAACTTAAAAATCCCTGACTTCTAAATGAGATTTACTGACAGATTTATTATTTTTAAAAATTGAGGTAAAACTGACATAACATTATGTTAGTTTCAGGTGTACAACTCAATGATTCAATATTTGTATATACTGCAAAATGATAACGGCATGTTATCTGTAAGATCAGTTAACATCTGTCAGCATACAAGATTACAGAGTTTTTTCTTGTGATGAGAACTTTCAAGTTCTGTTCTCCTAGCTACTTTCAAATATGCAATACCATATTATTAACTACAGTCACCATGCTGTACATTAGATCACCATGACTTACCCATTATAACTGGAAATTTGTACTTGTTGACTACGTTCACCCACTTCGTCCCATTCTCCCCAACCTCAGGCAACCACCAATCTGTTCTCTATATCCATGAGCTTGGTTTTGGTTTTTTGGGTTTGTTTTTAGACTCCATGTTACCTGCAAATTTATTAACTTTATCATTTAAACTTTCATTTACAAACTAGAAAAAAAGCTAACTAAAATGCAAACCAACCAAGTATTCAAAGATAAAACCTTGAGGCTTTGGAAGTCTTCTGTTTCTTGGCCATGCTTTTCATTTTTGTAACAAAGTGAAATGAGTCCCCTAGCTGAAACGGTAAGTTTGATCTTCAGATGTCATCTTGTGTGTCTGCATTAGCAATCACACTTTAAAATCTCATCACTCTGCCTATTCAGTACTGAGTGTTTATAAAGTGCATGCAAGCACAACACTTACACTCTCCTGCTTAAAACCTCACAATAACTTCCTACCACTTTCAAGGCAAAAGAACAATCTCCCAAATGCATGATAGATCCCTCTAGTTAGCTCCAGTCAAAGGGAAAGAGATCCAGCTACAATTCTTTGAATGTACCCTGAATGAGCCTTCAGGAGAAGCCAAGTGGCACCCTGTGCTGGGACACAAGCTCATACAATTCTCTTTCCTCATTCTCGCAGCTTGTTCCTCCCCATCCCTCTTCCTCCTGTCCAACTCTTACTCTTCAAGACTGCATTTTGGTATAGTCCCTCCTAGGAAGTTGGCCACACCCCACCCCTGCCCCAGTCATGCTGCCATGTTCTTTTACACAGCATCCCTTGAGAGTACTGCATGTAACTTACGGTGATTCAGAATCAAGACAGGAATTCTCTACTTTAAAGAAATTATCACTTTACTATGCATCATAGTACCTTCTAACACCAGCTCTGCTGGCAATAAAAATGAGGGATTCTCAGTTTGAAGTTTTCTGACAAAATAATTGATTTTGAATTTTTTTTGTGACAAAACTACAGTTAAAAAAAGTTTAAAAGAAAAAAGATGTTGGAGTAAAGAAAATTCCTTAACAGAACACAAGTGCAAGAAAAGGCCTAACCAGTGTTGTAACAATCATGGGTATAATAAGCATCAAAGACATTCAAATCAAAACAACGCTACATCATTTTATACCGATTAGGAAAAATCCTAAGAATGCCAGGATTCACAGTTAATGGTGCACAGTTAAAACAGACATCCTTATGTTGACAGAGTCAATAAAAATTGGTAAAACCCTTCCAGGGGAAACAAACAAAAAAAAAGCTAAACCAGAAAATATTCATATTGTTGGGCTCTGTAATCTCTCTTTCAACATTTGGAAATGTATAGTTGTCCAGGGGCAGAAGGGATTTCCTCTACTGAGCCCCAGAACTCTTTATTTCTCCAGCAGGCCCTGGAATCTCTGCCAGACTTTCCATTCCTTGTGAGTTCTAGGCATCTACTCCTTCTCTTCAAGTCTCTAACACTCCCACGACATCCTTGGTTCCCAAAAGACAATCATACAAAATATCCCAATGTTTCAAGGTTTTCTGATGCACCACCAACTAAGCCACAAGTGGGCCATGAGGCGAGGGACTGTGCCTTATTTAGCTTTAGGATACTTAGTTCCTACAGAAGTTTAATGATAAATGTCATCCATGTTTGAATACAACAAGTGGGACAACAAACACTGAGAAGTGATTTTACAATCTATAGAAGGAAAATCTATTGTACAAAGATACTCACTGCTATGCTATTTAGTTTTTCATTTACATTTTTATCAAAGTACTGCTTACAACATTTAAAGGCAAATAATACTACAACATATAAAAAAACAAACAAGAGTGCTTTACCCCATATTCTCCATTCGCAGGAGCTACCCCTTTCATTTCATACCACTGTTCTCTCCAGTATTTCCATATTTCTCAATAACATGTTCATACTGCTATTTCTTGATTTGTCTTAGATATTACCTGTTGAAGTTCTGTTGTGGAAATGAGAAATAAGCATACTTCAGTAAGTATCGCCTTTCTTCCCTTGCCCTATGCTATGTATATATTTTTGTCTGTGCATGTGTGTACATGTGTGTATTATAGCTATACATATAGCAGGATTTGTATTACTATGGCTATATTTGCTTAATTGCTTCCCTTATTTTTCCTGGAGTTAATAATTGCTTCATTTTTTCCCCCATTTGCTTAGTTTCTATATATGTAACATTAATTCTCCCAAAACTCAACAAGAGAAGAAAAAAAAAGTTTTCATTACTCTTCCATATGGTTAAAAACAACACATACCCTCTATCAAGTCCATTTCTCCTTCCTGGAACCCTCTCTCCTTGAGCTCTCCATCCTTCCACTCCTGTCTGACCCGACTGATCATTAGGTCTATTGCATTGGCATTCTCAGAAGCATCCATCATTATCATCTTGACAGTTCCTTCCCTCCTCTCCTCTGATGGGTCCCATGCTTCCCAGATCTCACATCTTCCTCATTCTTAAGTTTACTCCCTCATTTTGATGACCATTACCTTCATTCAGCAACTGCCTAAGAAGAAGTACATATGGACAAGCTTTGAGACTTGGCATGTCTAGCCTTAAACTGACAGTTTGGCTAGGTACAAAACTCTGGGTAGGAAAACATTTACCATTGGAATTTTAAAGGTATTATTTCATTATCCTCTAGCTTCCATTGTTGGAACTGAAAAGTCCAGTGATATTCTGATTCCTATTCTTTTATATGTTACATATTGTTGTTGTTGTTGTTTTTAGGAAGGATCTTTTCAAATACTGGAGTAGCCTTTCTGTGAGTCTTTTTATAATCCTTGTATTGGACACCCAGTAAGCTTTTTAATATAAAAACGTATCTCTTTAAGTGAAATTTTCTTCCTTTTCTTTCTTTCTTTTTTTTTTTTAAATAATTCCCCTCCTTCCTTTTCTCTTTCATTTTGAAAGTTCTATTTATTTGATACTAAATCTCCTGAATAGTTGCTTATCTCTTCTCTCCCACCACCCAATTCTTTTTCTTTCAAGTACTGGGGAGAATGTTTTTACCTTCATTTTCTAACCATACTATTAAATGTTTCATATTGACTCTTAGATTCAATTCTGAAAAAAATTTTGTGTTCAATGATTGTTTCTTCCATTAAAAAAAAAATTGTATTCTTATTTCATAACTGCAATACTCTGTCTCATCCCCACTAACGGTTAAACTAATTTTTAAAGCTTCTTCTTCATATTCAGTCTAAATTTCCCCCACATACACTTTTCTTCTGTTTGTTGTGATCACGGTCTTTCTCAATTGGAATGCTTTTGCTCATCTGTCTGCTAACATTAGCTATCCTTTTATATTTAATATTCAGGCATTAAAAAGGAAGGCTGAAACTCTGTGTGGAAGCAGGGCTTGTTGATTACTACATAAACTTTCCTACAGGGGACTGACTGGTTAGGTACCCAGTTGTCTTAGTTGTGGAAACTGAACATAGGGAAAAATATAATTATGATTGTCTAGTATCTGTTTAGTTTTGGAGTTCTCTTCCTATATCCAGGGAAATTCCTTGCCTTATATAGACAGTCTACCTTCCACAATAGAAGCTACAGGTGCCACATTGTCACTTAACCAGACATTCTCACAGACAGGATGCAGACATACAACCTGCCCCTCAGCCAGTGAGACATGGACATCTTTAACTCTGAATTGAAATGTAGTTATCTGCAGAGAGCAAGGAGGCAGTGAATCCATTTACATGGAAAGTGAGGATAGCGTACTGCCTATGGTGCATAGTAGTGCCCTCAGTAAAGTGCCCGTGGTGGCAACACAAATCTGGACATGCAGTGTTCAGGGCAGTACCACACTGGCTTTCTGTGGGACTCAGTGTCCTCTCAGCCACTTTCCAAACCTCAACCATTTTCCAAACCTAGTTCTGCAGCCTTCCCAGTGATTCTGCAAGTCACTAAATATTATTTCCATAAATTCTTTTCCAGTTTAAATTAGACAGAGGGTTTTCCCTATATACTGGGGAACCCACAAATGCCAGGTGTAGACAGGTCATTTTAGGTCATTCATCAGGTTCTCTAGAGAAGAATGGTTCCATTTCCTCCCTAGCATTCAGCATTCCAAGAACCAAGCTCAGCAAAAAATGTTTCAAATAATTTCTCCTGCTTTCTGGAGGCTTTATGATTATACCAGGTTAGGGAAGGGACCCCAGTATCTACCTACAACTGGTCCCAATTCTCCAATCTTCCCAGCAACTTGGGTCCTCCAATTCTGGGGTTGTACAAGGTCAACATTCCCTAGTACCCCTCTATAAAGGCATTCACTCTCAGCTCTGTCCACATCATTAAATTAGTTATAAAACATCCATCCCTCTCTGCTGACCAAAACTGTGTTGACAATTCTAATCTGCTCCTATTTTTCTCTTGTCTTTGCATATTTATGTCTTTTTATATTTCTTTAATAAGGGATAGGGCTTAAGGAGGGGAAGGAAATAACTGTGGCATATGTTCAATCTGACATGTTTAACTAGGGACTGTGATGCTATTATTCTAAACTGAAAACCTTCAATTATGAAATATTTGAAACATGTAAAAACATAGAGATACCTATTACCCATCATCTGGATTTAATAAATGTCAGTATTCTGGAGAGGCGGAGCAAGATGGTGGAGGAGTAGGAGACCTGGATTTCGTCTGGTCTCAGGAATTCAGCTGGATAGGGATCAAACCATTCTGAACACCTACAAACTCAACAGGAGATTGAAGAAAAGAATAGCAACAACTCTCTGAACAGAAAAGCGACCACTTTCTGGAAGGTAGGACGTGCGGAGAAGTGAATCCCAGGCGATATTCGGGAGGATGGACGGCGGGGGAGGGGCCTCCGTCGGCTGCTTCTGGCAAGTGATAGAGCCCCGGAGCACAAAATCTGAACTTTTAGAAGTCGGCTCTGCTGAGGGACGTCACTCCAGTGGCTAAGCGGGGGGTGGAACCCTCTCGGGACAGTGTGGTCTCAGGACCCTCGGGGTCACAGAAAGACAGGGGGTGCCTGAGTGCGGCAGAGCTCCCAGGTAACGGAGCAGGGAAGCTGGCTGCAGAGACGGAGCCCAGGCGCGGGCTCTCAGCTCGGGGTTGCCATAAACCGGGATCCAGGGCACAGTCAGGCCACTGCTCCTCCAGCAGGGACCCAACAAGCGGCAGATCCGGGGAGACGCCCCTTCCTCCCCCGGGAAGAGCGGCGCGGGAGCGCACCGCAGGGATCTGCTGGGTTTGGAGACTCCACATGGGGTCGGGTGCCAGAGATAGAAACGCTTGGTCACAGGCCGGGTGAGCACGGAGTGCAGCCGGAGACCGGGAAGACAGGAGTGACTGACTGCTTTTCTCTGGGGGTGCACTGAGGAGCAGGGCCCCCGAGTTCTCGGCTCCTCCGGGGCGGAGATTGGGAGGCCACCATTTTCACTCTCAGCCTCCAAAGCTGTAGGGAAAGCTTGCAGGGAACAAAAGCTGAGAGCAAACCCGAGCAGATTACTCAGCCCAGACCGGGCAAGGGCGGGGCAATTCCGCCTCCGGGCAAAGACACTTGGGAACCACGGCAACAGGCCCCTCCCCCAGAAGATCAGCGAGAACAGCCAGCCAAGACCAAGTTTACCGATTGATGAGAACAGCAGAACTCCAGCGCTAGGGGAATACTGCACATAGAATCCATGGCTTCTTTACCATGATTCTTTAGTCTTTCAAAGTTAATTTTTGTTTAATGGTCTTTTTTTGAATTTTTCTTTTTCCCTTTTTCAACCAACATCTTATCAATCCCTTTTTTAAAAAACATTTTTATTTTTCATTTTTAGAGTCATATTCTATCCCTTCATAGTAGTTACCCTTATTTTTGACATATATATATAAGTTGTTCTCTCTTTAAAATTTTGAGATAGTTTCTTCTAACAGATCAAAATATACTCTAAATCTCTAGTGTATGGTTTTGTTCTACTCTCCTGCCTGATCACATTCTCTCTTTTTCTTTTTGTTTTAAATCCTCTTCTTTCTTTTCTCAAACAACTTATCAATTCCTTTTATAAAATTTTTTATAATTTTCATCTTTACAGTCATATTCCATCCCTTCATCATATCAACCCTTATTTTTGTACATATGTAAGTTTTTCTTTCTTTAAAATTCTGGGAGGCACTTTCTTCTAACAGAACAAAATACACCCAAAATCTAGTGTGTGGCACTGATATATGCACCAGCCTGATCATATTTGATCATGTTCTGGGTTTTTTTTGTTTTGTTCTGTTTTTGTTTGTCTTTATCTTTTTCTTTTTTCTTTCTTTCCCTTTCTTTTTCCCTGGCTTCAGGTCTTTTCTGATTTGTTTAGAGTATATTTTCTGGGGATGTTGTTACCCTGTTAGCATTTTGTTCTCTCATTCATCTATTCTCCTCTGGACAAAATGACAACATGGAAAAAATCACCTCAAAAAAGGAACAAGAGGTAGTATCGACTGCCAGGGACCTACTCAATACGGACATTAGTATGATGTGGGATCTAGAGTTCAGAATCATCACTTTAAAGATACTAGCGGGGCTTGAAAAAAGCATGGGAGTTATTAGAGAAACCCTTTCTGGAGAAATAAAAGAACTAAAATCTAACCAAGTCCAAATCAAAAAGGCTATTAATGAGGTGCAATAAAAAATGGGGGCGCTAACTGCTAGGATAAATGAGGCAGAAGAGGCAATCAGTGATATAGAAGACCAAATGATGGAAAATAAATAACAGTTGAGAAAAAGAGAGATAAACAACTACTGGATTACAAGGGCAGAATTCGAGATCAGTGATACCATAAGATGAAACAACATTACAATAATTGGGATCCCAGAAGAAGAAGAAAGAGAGAGAGGGGCAGAAGGTATACTGGAGGAAATTATAGCAGAGAACTTCCCTAATTTGGGGAAGGAAACAGGCATCAAAATCCAGGAAGCATAGAGAACCCCTCTCAAAATCAATAAAAATAGGTCAACACCCCGACATCTAATAGTAAAACTTACAAGTCTCAGAGACAAAGAGAAAATCCTGAAAGCAGCTCGCGAGAAGATATATGTAACCTACAAATGGTAGAAACATTAGATTGGCAACAGACCTATCCACAGAGACCTGGCAGGCCGGAAAGGACTGGCAGGATATATTCAGAGCACTAAATGAGAAAAATATGCAGTCAAGAATACTATATCCAGCTAGGCTGTCACCGAAAATAGAAGGAGAGATAAAAAGCTTCCAGGACAAACAAAAACTAAAGGAATTTGCAAACACGAAACCAGCCCTACAAGAAATATTGAAAGGGGTCCTCTAAGCAAAGAGAGAGCCTAAAAGCAACATAGACCAGAAAGGAACACAGACAATACACAGTAACAGTCACCTTACAGGCAATACAATGGCACTAAATTCCTATCTTTCAATAGTTACCCTGAATGTAAATGGGCTAAATGCCCCAATCAAAAGACACAGGCTATCAGATTGGATTAAAAAACAAGACCCATCGATATGCTGTCTGCAAGAGACTCATTTTAGACCCAAAGACACTCCCAGATTGAAAGTGAGGGGGTGGAAAACCATTTACCATGCTAATGGACACCAAAAGAAAGCTGGGGTGGCAATCCTTATATCAGACAAATTAGATTTTAAACCAAAGACTGTAATAAGAGATGAGGAAGGACACTATATCCTACTTAAAGGGTCTAGCCAACAAGAAGATCTAACAATTGTAAATATCTATGCCCCTAACATGGGAGCAGCCAATTATATAAGGCAATTAATAACAAAAGCAAAGAAACACATTGACAATAATACAAAAATAGTGGGGGACTTTAACACCCCCCTCACTGAAATGGACCGATCATCTAAGCAAAAGATCAACAAGGAAATAAAGACTTTAAATGACACACTGGACCAAACGGACTTCACAGACATATTGAGAACATTCCAACCCAAAGCAACGGAGTACATTCTCTAGTGCCCATGGAACATTCTCCAGAATCGATCACATCCTAGGTCATAAACCAGGTCTCAATCGGTACCAAAAGACTGAAATCATTCCCTGCCTATTTTCAGACCACAATGCTTTGAAACTAGAACTCAATCACGAGAGGAAAGTCGGAAAGAACTCAAATACATGGAGGCTAAAGAGCATCCTACTAAAGAATGAATGGGTCAACCAGGAAATTAAAGAAGAATTTAAAAAATTCATGGAAACCAATGAAAATGAAAACACAACCGTTCAAAATCTTTGGGATGCAGCGAAGGCAGTCCTAAGAGGCAAGTATATAGCAATACAAGCCTTTCTCAAGAAACAAGAAAGGTCTCAAGTACACAACCTAACCCTACACCTAAAGAAGCTGGAGAAAGAACAGCAAATAAAGCCTAAACCCAGCAGGAGAAGAGAAATAATAAAGATCAGAGCAAAAATCAATGAAATAGAAACCAAAAGAACAGTAGAACAGATCAACGAAACTAGGAGCTGGTTCTTTGAAAGAATTAACAAGATTGATAAACCCCTGGCCAGACTTATCAAAAAGAGAAGAGAAATGACCCAAATCAACAAAATCATGAATGAAAGAGGAGAGATCACAACCAACACCAAAGAAATACAAACAATTATAAGAACATATTATCAGCAACTCTATGCCAGCAAATTAGATAACCTGGAAGAAATGGATGCATTCCTAGAGATGTATCAACTACCAAAACTGAACCAGGAAGAAACAGAAAACCTGAACAGACCTATAACCACTAAGGAAATTGAAGCAGTAATCAAAAATCTCCCAAAAAACAAAAGCCCAGGGCCAGATGGCTTCCAGGGGAATTCTACCAAACATTTCAAGAAGAATTAATACCTATTCTTCTGAAACTGTTCCAAAAAATAGAAATGGAAGGAAAACTTCCAAACTCGTTTTATGAGGCCACCATTACCTTGATCCCAAAACCAGACAAAGACCCAATCAAAAAGGAGAATTACAGACCAATATCCTTGATGAACATGGATGAAAAAATTCTCACCAAAATACTAGCCAATAGGATCCAACAGTACAGTGAAAGGATTATTCACCACGAACAAGTGGGATTTATCCCTGGGCTGCAAGGTTGGTTCAACATCCGCAAATCAATCAACGTGATACAATACATTAACAAAAGAAAGAACAAGAATCATATGATCCTCTCAATAGATGCAGAAAAAGCATTTGACAAAGTACAGCATCCTTTCTTGATCAAAACTCTTCAGAGTATAGGGATAGAGAGTACATACCTCAATATCATAAAAGCCATCTCTGAAAAACCTACAGCGAATATCATTCTCAATGGGGAGAAACTGAGAGCTTTCCCCCTAAGGTCAGGAATGCGGCAGGGATGTCCACTATCACCACTGCTATTTAACATAGTATTAGAAGTCCTAGCCACAGCAATCAGACAACAAAAAGAAATCAAAGTCATCCAAATCGGCAAAAAAGAAGTCAAACTCTCACTCCCTGCAGATGATATGATACTTTATGTGGAAAACCCCAAAGACTCCACCCCAAAACTGCTAGAACTCATACAGCAATTCAGTCAAGTGGCAGGATATAAAATCAATGCACAGAAATCAGTGGCATTCCTATACACCAACAAGAAGACAGAAGAAAGAGAAATTAAGGAGTCGATCCCATTTACAATTGCACCCAAAACCATCAGATACCTAGGAATAAATCTAACCAAAGAGGCAAAAGATCTGTACTCAGAAAACTATAAAATACTCATGAAAGAAATTGAGGAAGACACAAAGAAATGGAAAAACGTTCCATGCTCATGGATTGGAAGAACAAATACTGTGAAGATGTCAATGCTACCTAGAGCAATCTACACATTCAATGCAATCCACATCAAAATACCATCCATTTTTTTCAAAGAAATGGAACAAATAATCCTAAAATTTGTATGGAACCAGAAAAAACCCCAATAGCCAGAGGAATGTTGAAAAAGAAAAGCAAAGCTGGTGGCATCACAATTCCAGACTTCCAGCTCTATTACAAAGCTGTCATCATCAAGACAGTATGGTACTGGCACAAAAACAGACACATAGATCAATGGAACAGAATACAGAACCCAGAAATGGGACCCTCAACTCTATGGTCAACTAATCTTTGACAAAGCAGGAAAGAATGTCCAATGGAAAAAAGACAGTCTCTTCAACAAATGGTGTGGGAAAATTGGACAGCCACATGCAGAAGAATGAAACTGAACCATGTCCTTACACCACACACAAAAATAGACTCAAAATGGTTGAAAGACCTAAATGTCAGACAGGAGTCCATCAAAATCCTAAAGGAGAACCCAGGCAGCAACCTCTTCGACCTCAGCCGCAGCAACTTCTTCCTAGAAACATAGCCAAAGGCAAGGGAAGCAAGGGGAAAAATGAACTATTGGGACTTCATCAAGATAAAAAGCTTTTGCACAGCAAAAGAAACAGTCAACAAAACCAAAAGACAACTGACACAGTGGGAGAAGATATTTGCAAATAACATATCAGATAAAGGGCCAGTATCCAAAATCTATAAAGAACTTACCAAACTCAACACCCAAAATACAAAGAATCCAAACAAGAAATGGGCAGAAGACATGAACACACATTTTTCCAAAGAAGACATCCAAATGGGCAACAGACAGACACATGAAAAAGTGCTCAACATCGCTCGGCATCAGGGAAATCCAAATCAAAACCCCTATGAGATATCACCTCACACCAATCAGAATGGCTAAAATTAACAAGTCAGGAAAGGACAGATGTTGGCGGGGATGCGGAGAAAGGGGAACCCTCCTACACTTTTGGTGGGAATGCAAGCTGGCGCAACCACTCTGGAAAACAGTATGGAGGTTCCTCAAAAAGTTGAAAATAGAGCTACCATACGATCCAGCAATTGCACTACTGGGTATTTACCCCAAAGATACAAATGTAGGGATCCGAAGGAGTACGTGCACCCCGATGTTTATAGCAGCACTGTCCACAATAGCCAAACTGTGGAAAGAGCCAAGATGTCCATCGACAGATGAATGGATAAAGAAGAGGTGGTATATAGATACAATGGAATATTATGCAGCCATCAAAAGGAATGAGATCCTGCCATTTGCAATGACGTGGATGGAACTGGAGGGTGTTATGCTGAGCGAAATAAGTCAATCAGAAAAGACATGTATCATATGACCTCACTGATATGAGGAATTCTTAATCTCAGGAAACAAACTGAGGGTTGCTGGAGTGGGGGGGGGGGGGGTGGGAGGGATGGGGTGGCTGGGTGATAGACACTGGGGAGGGTATGTGCTATGGTGAGTGCTGTGAATTGTGCAAGACTGTTGAATCACAGATCTGTACCTCTGAAACAAATAATGCAATATATGTTAAGAAAAAAAAAAAGAAGAAGATAGCAGGAGCAGAAGAATGAAGGGGGGGAAATCGGAGGGGGAGACGAACCATGAGAGACGATGGACTCTGAAAAACAAACAGAGGGTTCTAGAGGGGAGGGGGTGGGGGGATGGGTTAGCCTGGTGATGGGTATTAAAGAGGGCAACTTCTGCACGGAGCACCAGGTGTTATGCTCAAACAATGAATCATGGAACACTACATCAAAAACTAATGATGTAATGTATGGTGATTAACATAACAACAAAAAAATTAAAAACAAAAATAAATGTCAATATTCTGCCAAATTTGCTTCAGATTACAAAGAGATAAAATGTTACAAATACAGCTAAAATATCAATCCCATTCTGCTCTCAGCTTCTCTGAAGAAAGTTCTCTCCCAAAGACGCTATGCACTCTTCCCATAAGTATTTTATGTATTTACAAAATCTACAGAGATGGTATCATTCGGAACTCATCCTTTTATAACTTTTTTCACACAGAACTTGTTTTTAAAGATTTATTCATGTTGATACAAAAAGATATAGAGCCTTTAAAATAACTTCTGTATGTTTTCCATTCTTTGTATATGTTAGATTTTATTGAGTGAACTCTACGTTGCTTTTAATTTTTTGCTATTACAAATAATGAAAGAACGACCACTGCTTTCATACCTTCTTTGGAAAGATGTGTGAAAGTCTCTCTAAAGGATTCTAGAAAGGGAACTGCTGAAACCTTGAGTTGGAGCACCTTTCAACATTATTACATACCTCAAACTGCTCTCTAAAGTGCTTGAAACAATTTTATAACCCAACAGTAACATATAGGACATCACTTGCTCCGCCATCTTTGCCTTTAAATTTAAATACCAGTATGATGGTATAAAAATGTTACCTTGTTGCTTTCATGGGTATTTCCCGGATAACTAGTAAGAATTTTAATTCATTTAAATGAGTTGATCTTACTTACTTATGTTTTGTCCACTTTTGTTATGGACTTGTAGGATTTCTTTACATGCTATGGAGTGATCCTTCATGAGATCCTTCACATGTATCTGAATGTATTATCATATTTTTTTTTTTTGCCTTTTACCTTTAAGATATATTTTCTCATATACATATTTAAAATTTTTAACACAAATTTATCACTCTTCCCCTTTGTATTTTGGGTTTTTTGTAGCTTGCTCAAAAAGAACCCTTCTGGGGCACCTGGCTGGTTCAGTCAGTAAGAGCATCTAACTCTTTTTTTTTTTTTTTAAGATTTTATTTATTTATTTGACAGAGAGAGAGAGATAGCGAGAGCAGGAACACAAGCAGGGGGAGTGGGAGAGGGAGAAGCAGACTTCCTGCCGAGCAGGGAGCCCGATGTGGGACTCGATCCCAGGACCTTGGGATCATGACCTGAGCCGAAGGCAGACGCTTAATGACTGAGCCACCCAGGCGCCCCAATAGCATCTAACTCTTGATACCAGGGTCATGGGTCTAAGCCCTAATCTCCAACACCACACAGATGTTTTCCTATATATTCTTCTAAAAGTTGCAAAGTTCCTCTTTTTTTTTAAGTAGGCTCCATGCCAAACATGGGGCTAAAACTCACCACCCCGAGATCAAGAGTCGCATGGTCTACTGAATGAGCCAGCCAGGCACCCCAAAAAGTCTCTCTTTAAAATGTAGTCTATGGGACGCCTGGGTGGCTCAGTTGGTTGGGCATCTGCCTTCGGCTCAGGTCATGATCCCAGGGTCCTGGGGTCAAGTCCCACAGGTCAGGCTCCTTGCTCTGCGGGGAGCCTGCTTCTCCCTCTGCCTGCCACTCCCCCTGCTGTCCTCGCTCTCTCTCTCTGTCTCAAATAAAAATAAAATCTTAAAAAAAAAAAATGTAGTCTTTAATTCATACACAATTTGCTTATAGGGCGCCTGGGTGGCTCAGTTGGTTAAGCGACTGCCTTCGGCTCAGGTCATGATCCTGGAGTCCCTGGATTAAGTCCCGCATCGGGCTCCCTGCTCGGCAGGGAATCTGCTTCTCCTTCTGACCCTCCCCCCTCTCATGTGCTCTCTCTCATTCTCTCTCTCTCAAATAAATAAATAAAATCTTAAAAAAAAAAAATTAAAAAAAATTTGTTTATAGGAATATATTTTTAATTTTACAATTCTGTCCTACCATTATTTTTTGCCTGCTCCTTCCATACTGATTTCTAATACTATGCCAGATACAAGTCCTCTTGTATGTGGAGGTTTCTTATGGTTTCCCTGTTTAGATGGTGTGTTTTTCTATCTGCCAATGCCGAGCCAATTCAAATATCATAATATTATAATAAACCCTGCTGACCCCATTAATTTTCTTCTTCAATTAATTTTAGTATTCTTGTCAAGTTTCATGGCAAACTCTCATTTTGTTTTCAAATTGCATTAAATTTATAAGTTAACTTAGAAAACTTTAAATTCTTTGTAATATTGAGTCTTCCCATTTGTAACATATATAGCTCGTATTTATTTAGAACATCTTTAAGATCTTTTAATCCAAAGGTCATTGCTTATCATTTGTTTTTTTGATTTTTTTTGTTTTTTTAAGATTTTATTTATTTGTTAGAGAGAGAGCACAAGCAGGGGGAGCGCAGCAGGCAGAGGGAGAAGCAGGCTCCCTGATGAGAAAGGAGCTTGATGTGGGACTTGATCCCAGGAGCCTGGGATCATGACCTGAGCCAAAGGCAGATGCTCAACGACAGAGCCACCCAGGCGTCTCTGCTTATCATTTGTTATATTTATTATCAGGTACATTATAGTACTTTCTTATTCAGTTTAGGATCATTCATGTAATCATATTTTCTAATACAGTGTTGCTAGTATACTAAACAGCTACTGACTTTTAATTTATTTCATATCCAGGAATCTTACTAAACTCTTATTAGTATAAAAATCTAATGATTCTCTTTTCTTTTTCACAGAGTGATATTTTTTTCCATTTTGTTGCCTTATTGAGTTGGCTAGTGGCTAACATGGCTTCAATTCAAGATACAATATTGAGTAGAAAAACAGATACACTATATTCTACTTTGGAAACATATTTATATATGCAAAAACACAAGGACTTCAAACACAAGGGAAAATGAAAGAGTTGATTTAATTAAATAGTTGAAATAGTTGATTTTTTGGAAGGATTTTCTTTATAAATATTTGCTATAAAGTAGTTTTAAAAAAACACAATTACTTTGGAATATGCAAGAAAATAACATACACCCCATAATTTTTATTAAAAGTAATGAGAGATCGGTAAGAAAGTCATGAAAATATGCCAGAATATGTAAAGAAGGGATAAATCTTGCCACATATGGGTATTTGTGCAATGGTAAAGGATTTGTCAGCTAACAAACATGACACTGCTCCACACAGCCCATTATCTTCACTAAAGCATACGGCAAGGAGTACACTTAGGTTGTGTTCTTACATTGCCTTTGGTATGATTTTGGTAGGGAAAAGAGATGGATTATACTTTCAAAAGCATTTTTGAAATGCTATTAGTTTGGACTTGATTATAAAATCAACAAAAGATCTAACCTCCAATGAAACCGCTAGTCAGGGTTACCCACCTCCTTCCCAAAACCAAATTTAGGATCTTTCTAATTGAGAGAACACACAGGAAATGAATTTTAAAAAGTCTCGTGTAAGACGAGGTGTCCAAGACCCAGTGACTTAATTAGGAAACCGACAAAAATGAACCCCTGACCCAACTGAAAAAGTTGTGTGATACAAGTGAAACAAAAACTGGACAATAATGTGAAGGGAAAACTGTCAGAGAAATAAAGTGAGTGAGAGACATCAGGGCATATATAAAAACGAAATACACTAGAATAAAAATGATAATTTCCAAATAGAAACTCCAGAAGAGAAAATACAAAGAAAAGAAAAGCACTAATGTTCTTTAAGAGAGGGCCCATTTCTCCACATTCTCTCCAACAGCTTTTAATTTTTGCCAATTTGATGATGTGAAACCCAAGTACTCTCTCTACAGAGAGAAATGGAAGGGCATGATTCAGAGAATGAAAGGAAATGACAGAAAGGTACCTTTTAAGTCAGGAACTGGGGTATGGAAAAGTACTGATAAAAAGCTATGGGGCTCTTGGCTGGCTCAGTTGGTAGAGCATGTGACTCTTGATCTCAGGGTCTTGAGTTGGAGCCCCGTGTTGGGTGTAGAGATTACTTAAAAAAAAATTTAAAAACTGATGAAAACAAGGAAGGGAAAGAAATATTGCTCATATTTCTAATTGGAGTACATGTTGGAATAAAGCAGGCCTTCATGCATTTGAAAAAAAAAAAAAGCTCATAAAAGTACATCGTTTATTCACATGAAGCCAAAGAAAAGTGGGTCTAGAGAAGAGAGAACCAAAAGGTGCAACTACCTTATAAGTTACAAAACAAAACAGCATTAAGGAGGAAGAAGGAGAAATACAGGTAACCTAGCCATCCTGCTCCCTTACACCCTGTTTGGGAACAGGATGTGGTATAAATAATAAAAAAATAATAATATAAAAAAATATAGATAGCAATATTTATTCAGCACTTAGTGAGTATCAGGGACCAAGGAAGGCACATTGCATTAGAAGACACAGAGTGCGGCAAGAAGGCCCAGGAGAAGTACGTAAGATTTGCAGAGGGAAGGCTTCATGGAGAAAAGAGTGAGCTTGCTCCTGAAGGTAAAACAGGAGGGAGCTGGGATGCAAAGCTTGGAGACAGCAGTTCAGTAAAAAAGGAAGAGGTGCTAAAGCAGTGAGGAATCAATCAAAACATATACTGCACTGTGAGGTATACAGAGTAATTATGATGGGATCAAGAACATGGATATAATACACAAATAGGTCATGAGAAATGGTTTGGTCCAGAGATTATGTTCCAAGTCACATGAAAGTATAAAAGGAAACAAATCATGGTCCAAATATCAAAACGAACTGATTATAATTCTTGAGGGGTCAAAGTTTTTAAAAGTACCATACAGGTTCTCAGATTTTTTTAAAAACTGAGTAATATATGAAAATGAAAGCAAACTACTTCAACTTATAGAAAGAACCCCAATTTGTAATAAAACAAAACAAAAATTCCCAACATGTTTCCAAAATGTGTAAGCCCAAAGAAGACAGAAAGTTTTAAAGGTGGTATTTTACAAGACTGGATTAAAAAAACAACAAAGGAGGCAAAGCTATTAGATATCAAGTTTAAAATAAAAACATCAAGCTAGTGCTATGATAAAAGAAACATCTGTAATAAAATAAGACATTTTATGTCAAGTCATAACAAACGAAATCAAGGAAAAAACTGAAACATAAAAGGAGAAATCAAGTGAAAATAATCACATTCAGTTATTAATTAGACAAATATTTACTGTATGTCTACTCTATACCAGGTATTTTTCTTGGCACCCAGGCTACAGCACTGAATGAAAGTGACAAATTTCTTTGCCTTCCTTGGAGTTACAGTCTAGGGAGAGAGACAGACAAAAAAGAAATAATAATATTTTTGACATGCTGCAAAGCACTATGAAGAATAAAGGAGGAGAAGAGAGAATGAGTGCTGGGAATCTCAGTTCTAAACAAGGTCGGGGAAGACATAAAGTGAGGCGTGGACATTTCTGCCAAGAGCATGAGGAAAGGGAGTAAGGTAGTCACAGTGTCATACAGATCTAGCATGCACAGTAACGACAAGAGACAATGAAGGTTGAAATTCATGAAACAAATAAAGTTATCCTCACTTCTATGTCCTAAAAACAGAATTACCTTTCTAGTCAGTTCACTGTCTATGGTATGTATATATAAACTGAGCTAACAGTAAGTATTTAAAAAACCCAAACTTGGATTATTTTTAAAAACAGAGTCTATACACTTGGATCAAAGTTTAGTTTTTAGGCATGTCCAATAAAAACAAAATAATAACTACATATAAGAACAAACTGAAACATGAGAAGACATTGTTTAGAATTCCTGAGAACTGAGGGGTGCCTGGGTGGCTCAGTCAGTTAAGCATCCGACTCTTGATTTCAGCTCAGGTCATGATCTCAGGGTCGTGAGAGGGCCCCCCATTGGGCTCTGCTCTGGAAGTGAGTCTCTCTCCCTCTCCCTTTGCCCCTCCCCCTGCTTGCATGCTCATATGCTCCCCCTACCTCTAAAAGAAATTTTAAAAAAGAAAGAACTATGAGAATTCCTAAAAATTGAGAAGTAAAATTTCTAATCTATTGAATTAAGTCAAAATCATATAGAGATAAATCTATTAACTTTTTTTTTTTTAAGATTTTTATTTATTTATTTGAGAGAGAGAGAATGAGAGACAGAGAGCATGAAAGGGAGGAGGGTCAGAGGGAGAAGCAGACTCCCTGCCGAGCAGGAAGCCCGATGCGGGACTCGATCCCGGGACTCCAGGATCATGACCTGAGCCGAAGGCAGTCGCTCAACCAACTGAGCCACCCAGGTGCCCCAAATCTATAACTTTTAATATAAATGATAAACTGAGACTTCAACTCATAACCTTCAGAAAAGTACAGGAAAATGTAAAGAAAAAAAAGTAAAGTTTAAATAAGCTATAAACATACAATGATAAAATAAATAGGTCTAAAACATGATTCTTTGATAAAAATAATAAAATCTTTATGTCCCTAGAAATCATATAAGGAAAAATAAAAGAGAAGCAATTTGGAGATTAGAATATACATATATAAACCAGTGAATATTTTTAAACATCTGAAAATGAATCAGCAAGGAGACAGGTGATTTCCTATTAAAACTAACAGTATAGGAGTGCCTGGGTGGCTCAGTCGTTAAGCGTCTGCCTTCGGCTCAGGTCATGATCCCAGGGTCCTGGGATCGAGCCCCGCATCAGGCTCCCTGCTCTACAGGAAACCTGCTTCTCCCTCTTCTACTCCCCCTGCTTGTGTTCCCTCTCTCACTGTGTCTCTCTCTGTCAAATAAATAAATAAAATCTTAAAAAAAAAAACAACAAAAAAACCCTAACAGTATAAAGAATTAGAATACCAAAAAAAGGCCAATAGAACAGTATAAAGAATTAGAAGAGCAAAAGAAAACCAAAAAAGAAGAAACAAAAAATTATCAATAAAATGCTTCCAAATATGAGATACAGAAATAGCTGGAAATTCTTTCCAACTTCAAGAAATTTTGATTTCTTAATTAAGAGATCATGCATTATATATTCCTATGCAAAGGAAAAAAATACATGCAAAATACAAACCACAAAGTAAAATAAAAGCTGGCAGGTCATCTAATCAATTCTAAGTTAATCAGGGTTCCAATTTCAACACTCAAGATATAAGAGAAAAGAAAACTAAACTCTTGCATTTTATTTATTGAGAAATTACTATTTGCCAAGCACTGTAATGAAAACTTTACATACATTATCAACATACACAAATGAAATTTTAGGCAGTATTATTAAATCTGTTGGTATTTCACATAAATAACGAAGACAAGAACAAAAGTATAAGATCACTTAGTAGACACAAAGTAGGAATTTAATAAAATTCTATATAAGAATTCTATACGAATGGCTTCCATTTTTGGAAAGGTACTTATCTTAGACAACAAAAAACCCCATAAATTATTATTGGAAATTGGATGATTCACTATGATCTAAAATGAAATGACACAAATATTAGAAAAAAATGAGACAAATGTACCATTATTTTTGTACCATTATTTTTTTGATACCATGGACATGATAGCTGTTATAGTGACCATAGTATTCCTGGGGTCTAACATTATCAGGCACATAGACTGAACCAAATGAATAGTATATATATTATGAATAAAATATATAATCACTTACATAAACAGCTTATACAAATTGTTCAGAAAGTATTTGTAGTTGTTTGTGAGATGACAGCACTTGGCTGACAAATGTTCTGAAGTGAAATGTTTAATTTTACAATGTAAAAAATGTATTTTGTTATTTAGAAAAATAACAAATTGAAAAAGAACAGGAAGAGCCTATTCACAGGACAAGAAAATATGAAAGAAAATGTTTCACTCTACTACCATAACAAAAACAAAAAAACAAAATTCAAACTAATTCCTTAGTACAATGCTATGAGGATGCAATTAGCCAAATGCTTTAAAAGCCATGAAAATGTGGGGATTTTTAAAGAAAATAATCCATAACATTAAAAATCAATCTATACAAATAAAGATGTAAATGAAAGCATTACTAATAGCACAAAATGAAAGTAAACTAAATGTGTAACTGGAATATGACTACATAAATTAAGACACCAAAGGATTATTTATTTATTTATTTTTCCAAAGGATTTTTTTAAATGGCATAATACTACAAGGGAAACATGATATAATATTAAACTTAAAAAGTAGAATGTGAATTTGTAAATACATAGTGATTGTTGTCTATGCATTTTGAAAATGAATCATCTTCAGGTTTTAATCACAAATAAGACAAAATTAATCCTGTAGATAGCTACTAAAAAGAACTCCTTTTAAAAAGTACAAATTCTTCAAACAGATTTCAAAATCCAATTTTAGGGTATTACCCTAAAGTCCCATTTTTTTCATCATAATATTAAGGAAGAGTCTAAAACATAGCATTTGCTGTCCTAATATCTGAGTCATCCATGAAAATGACAGGCTGTGACTAGATAAGAATATCTGAAATGAAATTTTGAAAAAATATCTATAATTTATTCCCAGAAATCAAGGGGTCCAGGGAATTGAAAATGCACAGGGTTTCTAAACTTACCTAGTATATATTGTACTCATTCCAGCAGGTATGGCAGACACTGTCCATTACCTGCCTCAAATTTATCCTTCCCAAGTCTTCCCTAATGATAGATTCTCAGTCTGTTCAGGCAGCCATGGAGCACCCTGGGAGGCATCCTCTATCCTAGCCCCAGGGGAGAAAGCAGGAATTCTCTTAAATCAATCACGGACTCTGAGGCCCCCTGGCTAGTGACCAGTCTCGAGGTAACTACCTAATCCAGTTCTGACCACTAAGAAGCAAGGAGACGCCTGCTGCCAAACAGATTTGGCTAGCATGGCCTTTGCCTACCACACCTTCTTCCTCCTGGAAGTACAGGAAGCCAGGAAGAACAACAGGCATCTTACATTAACAAAGGCCAGCCTGAGAAAAGACACTCATGGAATGAAGGACAAAATCCAGGGTCCCTTCATGGTGTCCCTGAGCATGTACAGCAGACCTGAGAAGTGTTGACTTTATCGAGAAAATAAACTTCCCTTTGCTTAAACCACTAGAGTGATTTTCTAATGCTTGAAGCAGATCACATTCCTAACTGATAAAAGAAATAAATCTGCATAAAGGTGATTTCTATTTATAAATACTTGCCATTTAGTTTTTACCAAAAGCTATTTTGGTCAAAGGTATTTAAACAAGAGGTTGTAGGTAGAATAAAGAAATGAAGAAACAAATGAATAAATGGAAGATTATAACAGGACTTTTAAGATATTTCTCTAAATTTAGCTCCTACAGTATTAGAGTCCACTAGAAAATATATGAAAAATCTTACACGTGAAGTATTAATTTGGGGTGTTAATAAAGAAGTCTCCTTCTTTCAGCCTATATTTTAATGATTAGCCAAGAAAAGGACTCCACATCAAATCTTGCTCAGGAAAATGGTATGAATCTTCACACAGAAAATAAATTTACGTAATTCTTTCCTACTTTAAATGGGAGTTGGCTTCTTATTTTTCAACAGTTAGAAACCTGCTTTTGGAAATCTCCAAAATTAAATTTTACATATGGTACGAAAAAAATGTGGAAAACTTTGTATTGTCTGTAAAGGTGAATCAGGCTCAAAGTATTGTACTGAGAATCAGGAATGAGGTCCAAATTTTTTGATTAAAAAAATCAAGTTGACTGTAATCAAATGATTACAGTAACCAAATGATTGCTCTACATTAATTTGTCAGAGAAATTCAAAGGTTACGGTATTTCACATGGCTATCTCTATAAGATTATTACAGTCCTGAATGATGGCACCATGATCTTTCATGATGTTCTGACACAATCCTGGTATCCTGGTATATAATTATTCTTGGGGGAGTCTGATGTCACTGGAAAAAAAAAATCCATGAACAGTGCACATTAAGAAAAACTTTTAATACTTTTTTATCTTGCTTTGCCTTTCTCAACAAAAAGTGAAGCTGCAGTGAAATGAAAATGTTGGCATCTGCTGCTACCTTGCATACATTAAAAATGCTTCAGAAAATAAAGCAGGTGACTTAAGATTATTTAGATTCATAAACTAAACCTTCCTGAGCAAATCACCTATCTGTGTGTGGATGCCAATTCCACAGCACCCACCAGCTCTGACCAGCCTTCCACACCACTGCGGATTAGTCAGTTAAATGGAAGCACAGGAAGTGGTTCGTTGAGGCTCCTGACACACTTTCTCTCAGAACAGAAGTCCGCCTTCAAACTGGTGGGCACTCTCCACATGTCCAGTTCCCTACTGTCTCCTAACAACCTACTGCTCATAATGTATCCAGAAAATTAACAGAAAAGGTAAAAACCAGGTTCATCGTCAGAAAAGCAAGGCACTCTATATAGTCATAAGAACAGTGAGTATCTAGTGCAATGCTTGGTACATTCTGGACACTCAAGCAAAAGTATTGCTTTTCCCTCTATTTTTTCAGTCTGTGCCCTGGTATTCACTTGCAAATATCTATTATCCAACAAATACCTGAGGCACTGTTCTATGTGCTTTAGTCACTGCCCTAAAAATGTTTCCATTTAGTGGGAGAGATAATAAACAATAAACAAGTAAACATGACATAAAAGCAACATACGGTACTTAGGCTTTGAATTCAGTATTTTTTTTGGCCTATTGCACTGGAATGCCACCAATGATCTTAATTCTAAAAGTGGGTATTTGGCTTAAAAATCACAATAGGCAACATTAATATGTCACAAACCAATACTTTTAATAATTACCTACAATATAGTACAGCAGTATGCATTTTCCAGCAAATTGGAAGTATTTTCATTTCAAATGAGTTACACATTTTTTAAAAACTGAACTTGTACAAATTAGAAAATCAGTAGCTTACATCATAAAATAAGTCAGAAATACTATTTTACATTCTATCTGGCAGTCAACTCAAGCCTAATGTTACACTAGTCCCACCATGGAAAAGTGAAATAGGTTTCTTTCTATCAGGTACACCTGACAGGAGCCAACTTTCATTGCTGGGCCTCTTAAAACAAGTATGAACTCAAGTAGGAGTCGATCATGACTTTAGTTTAATTTTATCTCACTTTGTTCATTTTCATTCCTTGTATACAATAAAGTCCCTCCACAAGGGCCCAAGTTTGACAGAACCACTCATATGAATTAACTAGGCACTGCCCTATTGAGAACCCGAGTCAGAAGGTGACAAACAGCTTCAGCAGTCCCTCTGTGCACAGAAGCAGAGACACCAACCCACAGTAGCCCTCAGGGGCAGCAATGTCCTCCCAGTTTACAAACAGCAGACCTCCTTTCTTATGAAATCAATGACTGCAAAGAACTTCACTAAAAATATAATAAAATGGCAGGGGGGAAAATTATATATAATAGAGAAAGACATTCTGTGTAAAGAAGTAATGAAAGAAATCAGAAATGAAAGGCTGATATATTTGGTTACATAAAACTTGAAGACATCTGTGCATTAACAGGCAAACCGAAAATCAGCAAGAAAAGTACAACAAATACAAAACACATTTACATACTGAACATCTATAAAGAGTCCTTGTAAATCAAGATAAGATACTAAGACTCCAAAAGAAAACTAGGAAAAGAAGTGGTAACAGGCAATTAACAAAGGAGAAAACAATAAAGAACTGGCTAAACATTTAAAAAATATTTCTCTTCAGTAATAAATAGAAATGAAGAGGTTTTGGGGGGTGGGGATTATTCTTGTTTTTTTTATAAAACGTGCTCACTGGCTACTGGGAGGAGTGAAAAATAGTTTAGGGAAAAAAAAAAAAACTTTTTGAAATATGTACCAAGAGCCTTTATAAAATGCTTACATACTTTTACCCAGCTATTTTATTCCTGAAAATTTCTTAAGGAAATAATCCAAAAGACACAATCTTATGGAGAAAATGTTCATGACAGCATTATTTACAATAGAAAAGAAGTATATGGAACCACAAAAGCCCTCAAACAGCCAAAGCAATCTTGAAAAAGAAAAACAAAACTGGGGGTATCACAATTCCAGATTTCAAGTTACATTACAAAGCAGTAGTATTTAAAACAGTATGGTACTGGCATAAAAATAGACACATAGATCAACAGAATAAAACAGAAAATCCACAAATAAACCCACAATTATATGTTCAATTAATCTTTAACAAAGGAGGAATGACTATGGAATGGGAAAAGTCTCTTCCACAAATGGTGCTGGGAAAACTGTCTGGACAGCAATATGCAAAAGAATGAAAATAGACCACTTTCTTACACCATACACAAAAATAAACTCAAAATGGATTGAAGACCTAAATGTGAGACTTGAAACCATAAAAATCCTTGAAGAAAGGACAGGCAGTAATCTCTGACATGGGGCGTAGCAACCTTTTTCTAGAAAAGTCTCCAGAGGCAAGGAAATAAAAGCAAAAAAAAACTATTGGGACTACATTAAAATAAAAAAGGAAACAATTAGCGAAACTCAGAGGTAACCTACTGAATGGGAAAGGATATTTGCAAATGACATAACTAATAAAAGATTAGTATCCAAAAATATATAAAGAACTGATACAACTCAATACCCAAAAAACAAATAAACCAATTTTTAAAATGAGCAGGGAGCGCACCTGGGTGGCTCATTCGGTTGAACCTACGACTCTTGATTGCGGCTCAGGTTATGATCTCAGGGTCGTGAGACTGAGCCTTCATGGGGCTCCGTGCTCAGCGGGAAGTCTGCTTGAGATTGTCTCTCTTCCTCTCCCACTGCCCCTCTCCTGTGGGCATGCGGCACGCTCTCTCTCTCTCTCATAAATAAAATCTTTCAAAAAAAAGCGGGCAGAAAACATATAGATGGCCAAAAGACATATGAAAAGATGCCCAACATCACTTATCATCAGGGAAAGCAGATCAAAACCACAATGAGTATAACCTCATACCTGTCAGAATGCCTAACATCAAAAACACAAGAAACAAGTGCTGATGAGGATGTGGAGAAAAAGGAACCCTCATGCACTGTTGGTGGAAAAGCAAACTGGTGCAGACACAATGGAAAACAGTATGGAGGTTCCTCAAAAAGTTAAAAATAGAGCTAACTTATGCTCCAATAATCACACTACTGGATATTTAGCCAAAAAATACAAAAACACTAACTGAAAGGGATACATGCACCCCTATGTTTATAGCAGCATTATTTACAATAGCCAAACTATGGAAGCAGCCCAAGTATCCATCAACAGATGAATGGATAAAGAAGATATGTGTGTATACACACACACACACACACACACACACACTCTCTCTCTCTCTCTCTCTCTCTCTCTCTCTCTCTCATGATGGAATATTACTCAGCCATAAAAAAGGAATGAATTCTTACCATTTGCAACGACATGGATGGAGCTAGAGAGGACAATCCTGAGTGATATAAGTCAGTCAGAGAAAGACAAACACCCTATGATCTCACTCATGTGGAATTTAAGAAACAAAAGAAGGGGGAAAAAAAGAGAGAGAGAGAGAGACAAACCAAGAAACAGACTCTTAACTACAGAGAATAAACTGGTGGTTACCGGAGGGGAGGTGGGTGGGTGGGAGGGAGGGAGGGAGAAATAGGGGATAAGGATTAAAGAGTACACTTAGCATGATGAAAAATAAAATAAAAAAATAAAATAAAAAATTGAAAGAACTATAAGCAACCTAAATGTCCCCAAACTAAAGCAATTATGGGGGCACCTGGGTAGCTCAGTCGGTTGAGCATCTGCCTTCAGCTCAGGTCATGATCCCAGAGTCCTGGGATCAAGTCCCGCATTGGGCTCTCTGCTCGGCGGGCTCCCTACTCAGCGGGAAGCCTGCTTCTCCCTCTCCCACTCCCCCTGCTTGTGTTCCCTCTCTCGCTGTGTCTCTCTCTGTCAAATAAATAAATAAAATCTTTAAGAAAAAAAGAAATTATGGAATGTCCACACAGTATTATATACTCATTACAATTATGTTCAAAGTGTTTAACTACATGAGAGAACACAACATGATGTTAAGTTTAAATTTTAAAAATTATGTGTGTAATATGATCTCAACAAAGGAAAGAGGAAAAAAGGGCACCTGGGTGGCTCAGTTGGTTAAGCGACTGCCTTCGGCTCAGGTCATGGTCCTGGAGTCCTGGGATCGAGTCCCGCATCGGGCTCCCTGCTCAGCGGGGAGCCTGCTTCTCCCTCTGACCCTCCCCTCTCTCATGTACTCTCTCTCATTCTCGCTCTCTCAAATAAATAAATAAAATCTTTAAAAAAAAAAAAAGGAAAGAGGAAAAAATCCTAATACCAACAGCACATACACATGAGAACACCACAACAAGCAAGAATTCAGGGTTGGTAATGTCAACAGAGATTCCCTATGCAGGCTACTCTGTACTTGAGGTTTTTCATAGTCTCTAAAGAAGACAGGGTCTCTACCAGCTCATCACACTCCCAGAACTGCACTTGGCACATAGTATCTGTTGCTTAAACTGAAAACCAAAGGAAAAACATTAACATAGAAAAATGAACACACATGCACATATACATACATATGTAAATATACATGTATGTGGGTGGGTGTGTCTATATATACTTGCAAACAGAGTAGCAATACTAAAGAGGTCAGAGGGAGAGTAACTTTTCTGCATGTATGTTTATACTCATAATCGGTAAAAAGCAGGGTAGTCTGGATACCGCGGGCAAGAGGAACAAGAAAGAAAACATCCAAAAACTTGCCAAAAATACTTTTTTTAATAAAATCAGAGGATGTTGTAATTTGTGAATTGTTATCTTTGTTCTGATCAATACACAAATGAACAAAGAAAAGAACACACCAGGATTTATACAGAAGGTGGGGGGGAGGAGTTTTACTCAAGAATGCAAAGAATGTCTCCTTACTTTTCATCCTGGGGTTAACTGATAAGAAGCTAAAGACGTCAGGAAATAGAGAAGACGTCAGGAAATAGAGAAAGACAGTCTTTTCTCACTAGCCCATAGCACAAAACCAGATACAAGTTTTTAAACTTCCTGTTTTTTAATCTTCGCAGTTATTTTTAAGTCTGATGTTTAAATTCCATAGTTTAAGAGTCATCCACTCTTAAATTCAATACCATGTCTTCATTCATGCAAAAGGAAGCAGTAATATTGTTTAAAAACAAATGAGGCATCTACGCATCCTGAAATTAATGTTTGAAGGTTTCAGGACAGTGAAACCACCACTGGGTTATTAACTGATATTAAAAGACATTAATTTGTTTAGAAAAAATGCAGTATTTAAACAGAAAAACTCTACAAACCACCTTTGCTGAACAGAAACAATGTATCAGTTACATGTTCCTAGAAACTCACAGAAGATGCCACTGTTCATAAATATTAGGGAAAAAGAACTTTCCCCCACTTGATATTAATCCTTGGTACATGTGAAGGTACTGAGCAGAATGTTCTACTCAGACAGGTCAAGGCTCAAAGTATGTAACTAGGTGAGGGCATGAATTTCAAATAAAAACCCTAACCTGAAAAATACAAAGGCCAACCAGAGCCATCTTTTGTTTCTTGCGGGTAAGAAATGATTGATTCCAGCATGTGACATCCAACAATCTGTAACATCTCCACTACTAACCAAGGAGATCAGAAAGTCAGATTCTTCAATTAATAGATTATCTCGGAGTACTTAAGGCTTCACATACAATACTGTGCTAAGTTCTCAGTTTAAGAAAGCTGGTAAGAACTGCATTTATTCAAAGAATCAGTTCTACACTAAAAACAAGCATACACACATTTTGATATTTGCTTTCCATATGTAAAAAAAAAAAAAAAATTCTATATGATGGAAAAGAGTCCTAAGCAATTCAATATAATCACTGTTGTACATAAATCTATAGAATGGGTGCAGGCCAAGGAAAAAGACTCCCTCCCTACACAGTTCTGGTACATTTTCCCTTATCTCAGAATATCATCAATTCATAGGCCTGCTCAAAATCTGATGTGAGCATTTTCCGGGGGGTGGGGGGGAAACACTCTGAAAAACATGCCTTTTTAAACCTACCTTGATGCCCAATTTAAGAACATTCAAATTAAAGATCCCATTCAGTTGACTAAGGGGTCAAGAAGAACTGGAGAGAAGGAAAAATGAAGCAGAAAAAACACATTTTTTCCTCTTCTGTCATTACTGTTTTTAACCTAACTTGTCTCTCAAAGCGTTTAGCTCCATGGTGATGGGAGCAGGCGAAAAATATAGAAACACTGAAAGAACAAATTCCCTCAGAATATTTTAGGGTTTTTAACACAAAGCTTACCGTGGAATTACAGAGGCATACTAAGTTGAAAATAGATTCTTATAACTTAGTAATGATGTAAGATGAAGAATCTTTCTTTATAATAGCTTTTTAAAAATCTGCTACATTCCCTCCCCCCCGCCCCCAAATCAGCCATCGATTTGATTTTTTTGCATAGTAATTTCCCAAAGTAAAGAACATAAAAGAAAACACAGGGCTGTTTCGAAGAGTAGGTTTCAGTTTTGTCCCCAAGGGGCCATTTGGCAGTATCTGGAAACATCTGTGGTTACAATGGGGGAGCACCGAGCAGAGGCCAAGGGAGACTGCCGACATCCTCCGCCTAAGACAGCCTCTCTAACAAAGAATCACCCGGCCTCAAGTGCCGGGGTCCAGAGGTTCCGACCCTGGTTTAGAAGTACCTTTAAGACTGAAATGCAACGATTTCTAATCACCCAAGTTCCAAACCTAGTCCCTTAGGTCAAACAGGTGAGGAAGGCTCCCAGGCTCTCTGCACCGCCCACACACTGGTGGTACACAATGGTTCTACGTTTACTCTCAGGGGTACGGTCATTCAAACTGCTACCAGAGGCGAGTTTGCCACGGAAAAGAAATATGGGACATAGGGAAATATATTTGCAAATAATCTGGAAAAGGTTCTGAAAGAATTGTAACTAACATAAAGCAAAGGATGATGTCATTAAATGAAATTACATCAACGATATTCTATACATGTTGTAGCAGCAACGACAGATGCCCTCAATTTCCACTTACTGATCCTTGCTTGCTAAAAAATCTTTCAAAATCTTCTTTCCCTCAAAGTTTTAATTAGATGTCTTGAGGTGATGAAGCTTATTCTTTAATTAATGACATTTCCTGAATACCTACCTACTCTGTGAACTGTTCTAAGACCTGAGGATAGGCTGGTGAACACAAGGGCAAAGCCTCACTCAAAGACCTAACATTCTAGTATGGAAGAGCGAGACCAAGCCAATCAATAAATAATATAAAGGTCACAGAGTGAAAAGTGCCATCCAGAAAAATAAAATTAAAAAATAATATGGTCAAGACGGCTGTCTAGCTACTCTCATCAGTTGGTTGGTCAAGGAAGGCCTCTCTGTGAAGAAGCCATTTAAGATAAGACCTAAATGTCACGAAGGAATCCGCTACCCAAAGGAAGGACACCCCTAGAGTGCCTGGGTGGCACAGTAAGTTGGGTGTCTGACTCTTGGTTTCAGCTTGGGGTGTGATTGCAGGGTCAAGGGATTGAGCCCCTCTTATCCCCCTCTCTAAAATAAACAAATCTTGGGGCACCTGGGTGGCTCAGATGGTTAAACGTCTGCCTTCAGCTCAGGTCATGATCCCAGGGTCCTGGGATCGAGCCCCACATCGGGCTCCCTGCTCGGCGGGAAGCCTGCTTCTCCCCCTCCCACTCCCTCTGCTTGTGTTCCCTCTCTCGCTGTGTCTCTCTCTGTCAAATAAATAAATAAAATCTTTAAAAATAAGTAAATAAATAAATAAAATAAAACAAATCTTTAAAAAACAACAAGAACAACAACAACAAAGGAAGGACATTCCAGGCAGAAGGAAGAGCAAGTAGAAAGACCCTAAAATATGAACAGATTTAGCATGTCCAAAGTAAAGAGAGCCAGTATGGCCGGAGGGGACGGGGGTGACTTTGGGTAGGAGAGACAGATGGCATCATTCTGTAAGGAAGCTTGGAGGCCTTGGTAAGTGGTTGCAGGGCTCCACGGCCTTGTCTCCTGACATGACCCGGCATGAGATGCATATGGAATTTTTTTTTTTTACATATGGAAAGCAAATATCAAAATGTGTATATGCTCGTTTTTAGTGTAGAACTGATTCTTTGAATAAATGCAGTTCTTACCAGCTTTCTTAAACTGAGAACTTAGCACAGTATTGTATGTGAAGCATTAAGTACTCCGAGATAATCTATTAATTGAAGAATTTGAGTTTCTGCATTAGGGTGGGATCAGCAGAAATGGAGAGAAGTGGAGAAGAAGGGTGTTTCTGACAAGGCATGCTGCGAGATCAGATGTCGGTAATCCACATGACACTCTGCTGGATGCAGAACTCGATGAATCAAGGGTAACTCTTCAGTGTCTAGATAGATGGACGGTTCTGGGTGGATGAGTCTCCTGAGAAATTCGGAGTGGCAGAGAAGCAGGTTAAGGACTACATGTAGGATGGCCAACCACGCTGGTCTGCCTGGTCTGCCTGGGACTGAGAGGTTTCCCCAGAAGGTGTTAAAACCAAGAGAGTCCTGAGAAACCATGATAAGTTGCTCACTTGACATACAAATCAAGAGTTTTGTGTTGACCACTAGACATCTATGTGGAGATATCGGGGAGGCTGCTGAAAATACAAATCTGAAGCAAGTCTGAGCCAGACATAGAGAAGTGGGTATCACCGAGGGACGTGGATGGCAGCGAAAGTCACAAAACTAGATGACATCTCCTTGGGAGAGAAGAGAAGAGGCCCCAGGATGGAGTTGGTATTTTTTTCACGGATAACCTGTTTATAGTCCAGTTCTCCGCCTACATGGCCACTGCCTTCCAGACTTCACACTCCATGTTTTCGACTCTTATTTTCCAGATCTCCCCAGAAAATCAGAAACACAAAGTAAAATGCACATTTTCAGACGCTTCGGGCAAGCCGTTTCCACTCAAACCCTCTGCTCCGACTTCCCCCATCCTACCCTTCTGAGCTCCTCTCCTGAGCCACAGAAAAGCCCAAATGTACAGAACAGGTTTCTTGTCCATCCTCTCCCGTGCCTTTCCCAAAGCTTCCCAGCAAAGAAATCCACTATTGCTACTGACAAACGTTTGGCCTCTTTTTCCTACTCCCAATCCCACTGCTCCCTTTTTCTAATTATCCTCAACAAGCATGACCTTCAACTTTTACAATCCAAAACTCTCACAATTAAAAAAAAAAAAATTCTCACTACTGAGGAAAAGGAATACAGAAGCAAATAAGCAGACAACAGAAACTCTCCAAGGGCAAGTTTCGGTTGAGAGGGGCCCACAGTTCAGTGCATTAGTCTCTTTGAAAAGACTCCTAACACCCTCAGCTGAAGCTTAACTTGGGTACAGTGGCATTCAAAAAGGGAACAATTACTAGGGTGACTCAACAGATGGCCCATTTAAACTATGGGATTAACACAATGTGTCTGGTGACCTAGTTCAAGTAACTAAATAGAAACCTCCCGATTGGCCAACTTGTGATTGAAAATACCACATGTCTGCAGCTGACCTTGTCAGATCCAACTCTATCTGGACAATCTGGGCAGAGAGAATAAGAGGATAAATAAAACATCAGAAAAAATCAAAAGAGGTCCTATGGCTTGGAAGGGCTATAGCAGAATTACCTGGCTTCCCTGTGGGACAGCCCCTTCCCTGTGAGGGCAAGCAAGCATCCTGCCTAGGGAGGACAAGACTCAGGACATAACAGCGGGGGGAAAAAAATAAAAAGATGATCTCTCACAAAGAAGGCTCTGCCTAAAAGTGGTAAGATAATTGAAAAGGTAGGATTGAGAGAGAAGTAATCGATGAAAATAAATTATGCCTACAAAATCCCAATCTACTGATAAACGGCCCCTCCATTGTGAGGCCCTCTATAAGGCCAAGGGAGCCACCGTGACTGCCCTTCAGAAGGACTTTCCAAATCTTTCACCAGCATTGAAAAACACTCATACTGAATCACTATGAACTCTTATTAGGTATAATAAAGGTGAAGCTTTTTTTTTTTAAGATTTTATTTATTTATTTGAGAGAGAGAAAGAAAGAGCAGGGAGAGGAGCAGAGGGAGAGGGAGAAGCAGGCTCCCCACAGAGCAGGAAGGCCGACACAGGGCTCAATCCCAGGACCCTGAGATCATGACCTGAGCCGAAGGTAGATGCTCGGGCACCCCAAGGTGAAGAATTTTTAATCATATATTAAGAAAAAGAACAGAAAAAACAGACTTGAGTTTAAAAACAAGAACAAATATACAATAATACAAGAATAATACAACCTCTGAGGAGTAAGGCTCAATAATTGCTCCTGGTCAAATAGTTTAAGCAATATCTCATTGTCTAATCATGTCTTTTCACTTCACTTTCATACTGAATACCAAATTTATTTTATTTTTAATTAAGAATATTAGAAATGTTTACATTCTAGTGTAAATTGTATTTAAAACACTGCTTCTCCTGTTGACTATATGTTGATAACTGCATTTTTAGGGCACTTAAAAAATCACAATAAAACATACATCCATATACACTACTTTTTATCTGATACATAAATACCTTCTATCATCAGCACATTCCTCTCTGTAAGGATATAAAAAAAATCCATTGGTAATAAAAGATAAGTTCTTTATCTTTCAAAGTAATTTAAATTTTGTAAATGACAGAAACTCAGTGAATAAAATGCTGAAAACAGACTTTACATAATTGGGTTTACAGACTTCTGACATGATGCTTAAGTGCAGTAAAGCTATGCAGACACGTTTAATGGATACTCAGTAGCATACATTTGCCTGAAAGAAGAAATATGTAATTCAATTTGTAGATATTTAACGCATTTAATTGCTTCACCTCATGCCAGTGAAATCACTAAACAACGCTTTACGTATCTATTCCATTAGCATTAAGACACTATTCATAGCTTTATAATTTAATGATCTGAAAATACATTAATCCCTAGTTGGTACCTCCTTTAAGAAATGTGTTCGGTGGCATCATTATAGCTCTACAAAGAGAAGCGGAGCTTTTTAATAAGAGAAGCATTCTGACAAACAAAGGAAAAGAAACAGACATTGTCTGGATAAAGAAACAGAATGAAAACCCTAGGTTGGAATCCTGAAAAAGTGTAGCTCATGAACATTTGCTCATCAAGGAAAGACAGAGTCAGCTCTGCCAACAGTAACAAGCCAGGGAGCCATCCTACTGTCCAGCAGCTCAGAGGTAAAGGAGTCCTGCACGGGAACATTCCGACAAAAAAAAAAAAATTGTCTTGGAAAATTAATACATTCCCAAATCATTTTCATAATTCAATTAATTAAAAAATCTATCTAGCAATAAAATACAGGATACAAATAAACAAAAAACAAAGTTTTCAATGAGTTCATTTATTCAAAAACATTGTTTCTGATGCATATAAAATTCTACAGTCTCTGAAGATAAAAAGCAAGTTACTACCATCAGGTGCTAAAGAACTATTAGGCTAGCTCTTTACATAAAGCCACAGAGGACACAAAGCAGTAAGCAGCACAGTAATTCCGACACCTGTGCTTCTGGCTGGACGTGCAAACTGCCTGGGGATGGACATGACTGAGAAAGGTGTGACCGCATGCAGAGGGATAGAGAACCACCCCTCCTCTCGGGTGACTGCACAGAAGTGCAGCCCCCTCGGAGGAGGCCTTCTCCCTGACCTCCAGACCAAGTGAGAGGCCCAGCCCTGCCGAGGGATTCCAAGGAGCCATTCATTCTTTCAAAGCTCGCTTTCAGGTGAGCTCTCTGGGGGCAGAGACCAGGTCTCATCAATCTGGAGAGCCCCAGACACCAGCACAGTCAGCCATACTGTACCTGCTCGATAAATATCTGATAGAAGAATAAGTGAATGAGAAGAAGAAAAGCCAGTGAAAGAGAAGAAGCTGTTTTCATGGAGGTAGGATAATGAAGAAGAAAAGGAGGACAAGGAGGAGGAGAGCCACTTTTGGGGAAACGAGGCAGAAAACAAAGAGAAGAGTGAGGGTAACACAAATGTCACAAATGAAGGAAAGCCCAGGAACATGCAGACTGAGAACTCCACACCTGGAAGTTAGGAGATCAAAGAATCACAGGCCTCAGCCACTGTGTAAAAAATTTAGGTATAAACCGAGCAGGGAAACACTGAATACTTTTTTCCTGAGATCACAAATAAGGCAAAGATTCCATTCTTACCACTTCTAGTGAGCCTTATACTGAATGTTCTAGCTAGTTCAATAAGGCCAAGAAAAGCAAATCTTTGCAAAAGGTATAAATCTTTAAAAAGGTATAAAGATGGGAAAGGAAGCAGTAAAAGTGTCATGACTCACAGACACCTAGGATCATATATGTCAATAATCCTACAAAACACACACGCACACAATATTAGAACTAGCAAGAGAATTTAGGAGTTTTGCAGGTCAATATACAAACAGCAAGTGAACAACTGGAAATGAAATTTAAAAATACCATTTACAGAAGCATTAAAAAACCCCTCATATACCAAGTGGAAGATGTGAGAAACCTCTACATTGAAAACTACAAAATGCTCAGAGAAATTAAAGTGGAGAGGTTTGTGGATGAGAAGACTTAGTATTACCAAAATGTCTATTCTCCACAAATTGAAAATTAGGTTCAATGAAATCCCAATCAAAATCTAGAAAGCTTTAGGGGCACCTGGCTGGCTCAATCAGTACAGCATAGGACGCTTGATCTTGGGGTTGTGAGTTCAAGCCCCGTGTTAGATATAGAGATTACTTAAAAAAAAAAAAAAATCTAGCAAGCTTTATAGGGAAAAAAAGGCAAGTTGATTCTAAAGTTACATGGAAATGCAAAGAATCTATAATAGTTCAAACAATTATAAAAATAAGAACAAAGTTGGAAGACTTCACTATTTCATTTCAAAACTTATTATAAAGCTACAACATTCAAGACAGCGGGTAACTGCCATAAGAACAGACAACAGACCAGTGAAACAGAAGAGAGTCCAGGAATAGACTCACACATATATGGGCAATTGATTTTCAACCAAAACACCAGCTCAGTTAATAGAAATGTCTTTTAATAAATGGTACTAAATATATATATGAGGGGAAAAAATGTCACCTCAACAATTACCTTATTTCATACACCAAAAAGATTAAAGTTAGGTTATCAAGCTAAATGTAAAAGACAAAACTCTAAAGCATCTTTAAGTAAATATAGGAAAATATTCCCAATATTGGACAGGCAAGGATTTCTCAAATAACACACAGAAAAGCACTGACTATGAAAAACAATAAATTAAAATAAAACCTTCTTCTCATCAAGAAACATCGTGTGTGTCTGTTTATGTGCATCTTTACTACTTAAATATATATAGTATGTATTTTTTTGTTTGTTTTATTTTTAAAGATTTTATTTATTTATTTCAGAGAGAGAATGAGATAGAGAGAGAGAGCATGAGAGGGGGGAGGGTCAGAGAGAGAGGCAGACTCCCTGATGTACAGGGAGCCCGACGTGGGACTCGATCCCGGGACTCCAGGATCATGACCTGAGCCGAAGGCAGTCGCTTAACCAACTGAGCCACCCAGGCACCCTATAGTATGTATTTTAATATATATTTTAAATCTTGCAAATAAAGAACTAAAAGATAATTCAATAATACTTTAGAAAAACAGTCAACACTTGAAAAAGGTACTCTCCAAAAAAAAAAAAAGAAAAAGTATGTAAGTGGCCAAGAAGCACATGAAAAGATCCCCAAAATTATTAGACTTCAGGAAAAAACAAACTAAAATCACAATGAGATACTGTTTCACACTTAGCCCACCAGAAATGGCTAAAAAGAAACACAAAACCTGACAATACCAAACACTGATAAGAATGTGGAGCAACTAGAACCTCAAAAATGGCTGGTATAAAATGGCACAACCACTTTGGAAAAACAGTTTGGTGGTTTCTTATATAGCAAAACATACATCTACTCCATGATCTAACTATTCCACTCCTAGGTATTTACCCAAGAGAAATGAAAATATATGCCCAGAAAATGACTTCATAAGGATGCCTATAGCAGTCTTATTCATAACAGCCAATAATTAGACACAACCCAAATCTTAACACTTAAGATCTATGCATTTTATTGTATGTATATTATACCTCAAAAAATCAAAAACAAAAATCTTGAAGACAAAAGGTCGAAGGGTGATGACATAACCCTCCCCTCCCCCACGCTTGTCTCCCCTGTGCTAGAAACAGGGAGGATGAGAGACCTGTGACAGGTGGGAAGATGAGTGCTGGACAGAGAAAGGGCTGGAGGCTGTTGACAGGCAAAGGGATGAGCGGGAAGAGATGGAAGGGCGTGACTAAGGGTCCACGTCTGGAAGGTAAGAGGACCATGGGATGGACGGGATGAAGGGGTCACCTGTGGAGAGGAGCAGGGCCTCACAGAGCAGGGGGTGCAGCATGGAGAACAGAGAAATGAAGGAGCTGGGGAGCTGGGAGGTAGGCTTGCCCTGAAGCTGCCTCTGTCTCTCCGTCTCTCCTGCCCCAGCAGTCAGTCCCCAGGTGTGCGGAGTTCCTCTGTGCCATCCGATGGAAAGGAATGAAAGGAGAACCTTGAGGTACCACTGGGCAGCCGCCATGCAACTTGCCTAAGAGAATGAGAGAATATCCGGCAAAGGGCTGGAATCTCTCTTGTTGGAATGAAGCATGCATTGTGTCAACATGGATTATCTTTCAGAGAAAGAAGTATGCAAGGACCCATCTGTTCCCTGCCCTTCAAGTGACTTGTTTTGCTACTTTTAACACATAACTATGCAGTTAGGCCTGTATTTACTTTCCTTAAAATGGAGATATCACAGACTAATAAACACGAGAATCCTTAGGTTAGCCAAACATTCTCAGTATGGAACATGCTCTCTAGGTTGATTTACTCACCAATAGATGGAACTTAACATTTAATAAATGGCCCAATAAAAGAGCTAATTCACCTCATATGGGGTAGTGAATTACATATACAGACTAGAGGTGGAGACAAGAAATTGCTTCTTTGTAGCATAAACAAGTCTGATTGCTATGGAAGTTACAACTTGGACTTTCTTTTCTCTGTACCTTTGAGTACTCTTGATTTCACCCTAATTCCAATTTAAAACGCCTCAGTAATTAAGTTTAAATATCATCTCTCTTTTGAAGGAGGAGACTTCTATGCTAATAAGAGTTTAAAATGTTTTCATCAGGGTCAATCAAGTGTTTCCACTGCTATCTTCTTTTTCTTATTCAGCCAAGACATCACTTCCAAGATAACTGATAACTTTTTTGTTGGCCTAGCTATAATACTGTGCTTTAAAAAACCCCAAATGCCTAAAAACAAGTTCTATGAATGAACTTTATCACAGCCTTTCCTTTCAATATACAGACGGTCCCCAACATATGATGGTTCAACTTAGCAATTTTTTGACTTTACAGTGGTGCAAAAGCAATAGGAAGCATACTTGGAATTTTGAATTTTGAATTTTGATTTTTTCCCTGGCTAGTGATATGTGTTAAGATGCTCTCTCCTGACACTGGGCAGTTACCGCCAGCCGCAGCTCCCGGGCAGCCGTGCGATCGCGAGGGTAAACAACCACTACACTGACCACCCTTCTGTACCCATACAACCGTTCTGCTTTTCACTCTCAGTACACAGCTCAACGAACTACACAAGATCTTAAACACTTTATTGTAAAACAGGCTTTATGCTGGATGATATAAGTTGCCCAACTTCAAACTAATGTACATGTTCTGAGCACGTTTAAGGTAGGCTAGCAAGGCTGAGCTCTGATGTTCAGTAGGGGAGGTCAGGTGTATTAAATACATTTTTGACTTACGTGATTTTCAACTTAGGATGGGTTTATTGGGATGGAACCCCTCTTGAGTCAAGGAAGATCTGTATATTGGAAAGGAAAGAACCTACAATGTCCCTTGAATCAGGCAGTCTTAGAATACATCCGCATCATCGGCCCATCTCCTCCCCTCAGTGAAACAAGCCGCAGAGAGCCGGCGATTAGTCTCTGGAAATAACTCTGAGAGGCCTGTGGATGTAAACTATCAGCCAGCTGCCACGAATGTCAAGTCCCTCCCGGACAGGATTTTTGGAGGTCCCGGAGAGTCAGCGCAGGTTCACTACGCAAAGCCAGGGCAGCGCTTCTGACGAGGCGGTTGCTCTCAGTGCAGGAGCACCTTTCGTCCCGCGGGCAGATGTGACATGGCCTGCTCCCACGGAAGGAGGCACTTGATCAGACAGACTCTGCGCGAGTGGGGGAGAGAGGAAGCAAATGTCTTTTTCCCCCTCTTCACTGTCCCTGCAAGTTATACTTTCTGTAGACCAGGTCACACATCTCTAAGTCAGATCAGTCTTTCCCATGGACAGGTACCAACTGAAAAGCCTGAGGGCAAAGGGTTAAGCCAAAACAAAAAGCAATATTCCATGCGAAAACTCAACCAAGGCAATAAGCCCATCTGCCAGAGAAGCAGTCCCCCCTGCTGAACGAGGAGATTGAGACTCTGAAATAATTTTTCACATGGCCAGGAACTTCACGGTCGTTGCCAACAGACAATTACTGCCATATATGAAGGGCAGTGACTCCTGTATTTGTAAATATTGTGAAATGTCAGAAACTCATTTTAATGCAATATACACTACAACATTTGTTCAATATGCAAATCATTTTCTTCTGCAAAAGGTCCAGGCAGATACAAAATGGTGTCATCAAGAACTAGCTATTCCCTGGAGACAGGACTGTCCAAAGTAGCTGGTGCTCAGATGGAAGATCATGAACTGAATGGAATATTTATAGTCATCCACTCTAGCAGAGAATAATAGTGGGGACTATTTATGATACTTCTCCTATTTATGATACTTTACAGTTTACCAGAGAGTATTTTTGTATTCATTATTATCTTGTTTGGGAAAATGGGCCAAGTCTCTGCGGGACTACAGGGAACATCCCAGCGTCACAGACCACATGGCCTTAAGAAGCCCACAGAAAAACAATGTGCTCCTCTGCCCTTAGAGGAAAACAACTAACAAAACTGAAATAATTGCATCTTCTCTTGTACTGAAGAACAGCTGAGAAACAGTAACTGAGAAACTATTTTACAGATCATGGTGTTCTTCCAGATTTGAAACACCCAGTGCCTGCAGTCAGTGGTACACTACATTCAATAATCATGACCAAAAAAGGACTCTGCAAAACAAAGACTAACTACTTAAGAAACCAGACTCTTTCTTTCCTTCCTTCTTTCTGTCTCCTTCATCTGTTGTTTTTCAAGCATTGAAACCTAGAAGAATGGGCCTACTTTGCCTTTTCTATCCAGAAATAGCAGAAAACAGACACAAACTCCTCCAAAAAGCACCATGACCCTGCCTCTATTTTGTAACATTAGGAAAAGAGTGAACTTGACAATGAAGTTTAAAGAGCTGGTGATAAGGACAGAGATCCGACCTAGCAACTAGAAAAGGCAGAAGAGAAACATTCAAGCATCCAGAAAGCATTCCTCCAGACTTGACGGATTGTTAACTGCCTTTCTGGCCAAGGGATTATCCCTAATCCAGTGATTCTGAGCTGTAGTTTCACACCACCTCTAGGGGACTCCAAGAACTCAAAGAATGTGACAAGATTTCAGAACAAAATTTTAATTCAACCAATTTACGGAGGACAATGAAATGTAAGAATGGTTGGAAATCACCTTTCTGGGAACTAGACAACAGTGTACCCTCTTATCTTGAAACCTGAATAACTTCTCACACTTTTCATTCCTCTAGAGAAAAAAAGAAAGATCCTAGTTAACAGTAGGGAGGAAGAGTCAATTAAAAAAAAAAAAGTGTTCCACTTATTTCCTAGCCTCCTCACAGAATTAATGAGCGAGGAACTCAGCTAGTAGCAAATTAGAATGGCTATTTTAAGGACTATTTTTTCCCTAAGTCAGCAAGTCAAACTTTCTATCAACTGAGCATCTACTATGCGGGAAGAAAAAAAAAAACAAACAAACTACCACTGACAAGTTAACTATTGCTCAAAAGCTGTCCTCAGACCCTGGTCAGGAAATAGTGGCTACCTGGTGCAAATTAAGTCAACAGAAATAAACAGTTGATGGAATAATGGCAGAATTAGCGAATTCCCTTCGGTGTTTTACTTTTTAGACTACAAATTCTTCACCCGAACTCTTCACTCTCTAATTTTTTTTCCCAGATCGGCTCCACCACTTCATTCTTTACTTGAACTCAATTTTATTCCATCCTCCACTTAGAAAGTCAAACCTATCTATCTCAACCTCTCCCCCAAACCCATCTCCAACTCTCGATCTCATCGGAAAAGGAGAAAGAAGTGGAGGTAGAGAAGGAAAAAGGTAGCCCACTCTAAGGAACAAGATGATTGGGAGACCGACTGAAAATGACTTATCCAAGTCCTTTCCAAAAAGAGATTACATTGGAATCATACCCCAAAACAAAAAACTCATCAAGCTGTCTTTGTGTGGAGTAGTAAACTTAATAAAATCAGGAACCCACTGACAGTCTTGTAACTTGTTAAGAGTATAAGTAGCAAATAAACAAATGGGGAGCGTTCTTTATTTATTTATGGCATTAGCACTGGGGCTGAGAAGAGTTAACTGAAATAAATCTAATGCATGCTATCCAAGAAAATCAACTGATATACAATCCCAACATTGTGGATAAAAAGACAATGGTTCAGGGACGCCTGGGTGGCTCAGTCAGTTGAGTGTCTGCCTTTGGCTCAGGTGGTAATCCCAGGGTCCTGTGATGAGTCCCTTATCGGACTCCCTGCTCAGTGGGGAGACTGCTTCTCCCTCTGCCTGCTATTCCCCCTGCTTGTGCTCGCTTGCTCTCTGACAAATAAATAAATAAAATCTTAAAAAAGAAAAAAAGACAACAGTTCAGTACTAATGAACATCATCATGCAGTATATCTAAATGTCCCACAGGTAAAACTGGTAGAAAAGATAGGATTATTATTTATTAATGACTTTTAAAAACAAATGAAAATTTGCTTTCTTCAACCACTGAAATGCAAAGATCTCAATTTGATGCTTAAAACTAAAAACACATGTGACATCAATGAACCTAAGTTTGAGTGTTTTCCAATAATACAAACTTACCAGCTAATGTAAAACCTGGCTCTATTTGCCTAATATAATTCCGTGGTCTCTCAATGGAAGGCACTGCAATGGCAAAAGTGAAATCAGCAAGCCGCTGCTGTGTAACAAAGAACGTTCTCACTAATGTTAACAGCTTCAGCATTAATATTCAAAACTCCTCATTCGCTTCCAGAGGTGGAGCCTCCCAAAGAATCCACCAGACGCAGCGCCAAAACTGAATGATACCACAAAATGCAGACGTCCTCTAAAACAACTTCTCCACTCTCTACTTGGAAGAGAGGACAGAGGACAAAGCTCTCAGCATTTGTTCTGTTTACACCACATGGCTTCAGGACAAGAAACTGTGGGGGTCACTACTGGCCAACGGGCTGGAGCGCATCCCTGCTCATGGAGAAGGCCTCAGTTAAGGACACTTGAAAGCAGCCCCCTGGAAGCCAAGAGGGCCGTGGCAGACCACGTTATTCTGGGCCTCCGAGAAGGAGGCCAGCAAACAAATGCTCAGAAACTATCACAACACCACCAAGGACAAATACATTCAATCCAGGGAGACGTCTGTTGCTTCAGTTTTTGTGGTGTGATGATTTGACAACCAGACAATCACCCAAGTTATGGTAAACCAAAGCCTGAAGTGGGATAATCAGAGGTCCGAGTCCGTGCAGAACTCCACGGATTTGCAGTGTTGTGCTGCTCAGTTGTGGGAAGTTGGTACAAGACAGGGAAGGGAGTGGAGAGACGAGGCAGGGTGCAGATATGCCGTATTAAAAAAAAAAAGCAAGCAAGTCCAGGAGAGACTCTGACACTCAGTTATCCCTGGAGAATTACCACATACAGCCTCAGTTGCTTGACTTTTCTCTCCGATCTTTCTACCAGGGGAGCAGAATGCATTTCTTTTAAAAGCATACTATCCTTCTGCTCTTTCTATAAAGCAGCTTATTTCACAATATTCCTTCACTTAAAAAAGAAAAACAAGAAATATGCCCTACTCATGAAAATCTCTACCTAAAAATGGATGGTAAAAAAGGTAACCCGTACGGACCCCAGTCCAGCTTCTCTTTAAGAGGCTATCTCCTTACCTATGATGACATGATGACAACCTGTGGAAATAAACACTGGCAGCAGTTTAGATGATATCAGGTTTAACACGTACCATATATAGGTATTTCAGAGTTTCTGGGTGCCACCACCTTCTGTCAGTCCTTTATTCGTAACTGGGGTGAGGGATTTATCCCAGTTTTAATGGTGTGCTCTGTGTTCTATGAGAACATATTATTAGCCAATGTTAATAACAGCTACTTCTAGATGGTACAATTCTACATGTTTCTCATTTTCGTTTTCATCTTTATGTTTACCTGTTTTTACATTTTCATAAGGATGTATTATTTTTATTAAAGTTATTTTTTAAATATGCTGGGAGAGAGTATTAAATGAGATTTTCCTCATGTTTTGAATAAATACAACTGAATGGATGTTATTGCAAATGATCATCAAAATACAAGTCAAAGATCAAATTATAGCAGCAATTAGTGCTGGGCCTTGGTCTAAATCTTTACAACCAATAAGCTCTATACACTTGTAGAGCATGGAGATCCACTGGTACCTCCATTTTTAAATGAAGCCTTAATGTAGTACAGGGGGTACATAATCAAATTTTAGGGATGGGGTCAAATATCCAGACAAAAATAGAAACAGCTGGTTTATCTCCACACACAGTTTAGCAGAGTTCTCCAGATTACAGAAGGGGCACCTAACCCTACAGACCAGACTAATTCTATTTAATTAGTCTGAGAATTAAAAAAAAAAAAAAAAAAAAGAGAGATGGGAAGTGTTCATCGGGGATTAGCATTCACTCAGAACACTGAGATTTCATTTGCACAAAGTTAGAAGGCATTTGCTCTTGAGGGGATGACTCCTTTAGGTATTTTTATATTCATTAAGAACTTTGGAATTCTTGACTGAGGTTTTACAAATCACTGCACCCATTAAACAAGAGGTATTGACTGTCATGGAAGAAATAATTTACAGAAAGTAAGCTGGAAACCATAAAGTGATGTTAAATTCCCACTAGAGATATACCTTTCATGCCCCCTCTGTTTATATATTGGCTAATGACCCAATTATTTACACAATATGCAAACTAAGGGTAATAAGGTTGGGTGATTTGTATTTGGTACTGAGGCATGGTCTCTTGGCTCCTAATTGCAGAAAGAGATTAAGTGAAAGGTTAACTGGGTACTAAACAAGTCCTCGTGACAAAGAGGATCACAGTTCTTCATGAAGAGGCATTCTTCATAAACATAACCTAAATTACAAATATGAAGGTCTTTCTGATTTATATTAGGGAAAAAAGTTTAACCACATTAATACAGAATTTTTTCAAGGGTATTCGTGAAATACTTCACCAGTTTCTTAGAAACTCACTCTAAAATCTACCAACTTAATTCAGCATCAAGTGCTAATAATAATTTTATATTTTGAACACCTGATTTTCAACAACTCCAAAATGAATGCGGCAATGTCTAACAAGGAGCAATGCCCTAGATGAACAGAAACAACCTAACTCACATGCTTGTGCACAGATACCCACAGACACAAAACAGTAGTTACCCGGTGAGCGGTGGCTTTCTTCTACTTCCCGTCAAAAGATGCATTCCTATGAGATGCCCACTCACATATATTCCAAAATGAAAATAAAGATTTATCCATGTATCAAAACGTCAACTCACATTACAAGTTGAAAATCTGGTCTTTTTGCTATGGATTAGATAAATCTGCTTGTCTTTTTCTCTTTAGAGCAGACATAGTAAGATAGCAAGGGCTGGGCAAGACCCCTAATGCACCATCAGAGAAAACCCAAAGGAAAAAAAAAAAATTAAAAGGCTTACTTTCTATATAAAGTCGTCTTCTTATCTTTAACCTAAATGACTTATAAATGTCTGCCACTTTAGAATGAACACGATTATTTTCAACTTTCTGCTACAAAATAAGTTGAAACAAACTACACTTATTATTTAGTGAAGATAGAAAACAACTTTCACTGGCTTCATGGCCAGTCACCTAGTAGGTCTCAACAAGTCAGCTGACCCTTCATTTTGAGAAGGGGAAGAAAAGGATAACAAAATTCTATACTAAACATGAGAGATATGGAGGAGTGGGACAAGTCAGAAGAAGCTAAATAAACACGATATAAACTTCTAGGATTTCCCCCTAACCCCAGTTGTGGTGTGGAGGTTAAGCTGAAGCTCCAGAATTCCCCTTCATGAAAGACAGACAGGCAAGAGTTCACCAAAAGTAAGGATACAGAGCTTGGAGGAATATTCTAAAGCAAACCCACAAAACCAAAACTGTTTTACAAATATCGAATATTCAACGGCTTTCCATTCTATCTAGGGAAGAAATCCATTTCCCCAAATGTATATGTATCCTCTAGAGTACTTTCAAACTCCAAGAACAAGTCTCCCTTTCTCATTCCCTCAATCAGAATAAAGAACAGAAAACATTTAGTAGCATTCCAGATAATTTGTGCCAATTGAGATGATTCATGTACTGCTTTCCCAGACTAAATGGTCTATGGTCAGTGCTTTCAAGTCAACAAGGGTGCGGAGAGCAAGACCTAATTACAGGTCTGAGTCACTGTCTAGCAGTTCTCTCAGCCCCATGGACCATCCCCCACAAAGACACCATTTCATTTTGAGGTATAAAATCAAGCCAAGCCTACCAATCCCTTTACATAAAAAAATAAATAAGAAGATACCATTCCACACACACACACACACACACACACACACACACACAAACAAAAGCATCAGTTCACAGTACTGATTTCTCAAAGAAAAATTTCAACAGGCTTCTTCCACTAAAATGCAACTATAATACTAAATTTTTAAAATAAGAAAATGCACATAAATCACACTACAGGATTAAAATGTAAATATCTGTACTTCTTATGTTTATATTTGGCCTGATATATAACAAGGTGCCCGCTATCTTTGAATTCTGGTCATCTTCCAATGGGAGAGTAGCTCTTTTCATAAGGGCCTCATTGATTGGGCGTTCTCACTGATGGCTATAATCTTCTCACATTGGCAACATTTTAATTTAAGATCCTGGGTCCATATTGGGGGAATAAAAGCTAAAGATAGTTACATTTAAATAAATTTAAAAGGAGGACCCATTCTTTTAACAACAGAAAAATGCATGCACACAGCACAAAAACCCCAATTTTATTTCAACAAAAGATGTTATTATTTTTCCTTCCTATAACATGTATACAGTATTATGAATTAAGGGGAAAATACCTTTTGAGCTTACTTCTTTCTCCCACATGTCAAACATTTAAACAAAAATAACATCCTGGAAAAAAAAAGAAAGAAATTCTCTTCTGATTGTCATAAATCTTTCTCTGACACTTTATCAGTAATTATGTCCCCGAGTTGAAAGGATTAATGATCCCTGAATGGAAATGACTATTTTGTTCTGTGGAGGCCACATTCCAAACAAGAACAAAGGGTAATATGAATCCTCCAAGAGCAAGAGAAGGAGTTATTTGGTTGCAGAAGTTAAATGACCTGAGATCTATTTCTGACAAGAACGATACAAAATGATCTCCAAGACTCTAAGCGAGGGCACAAAAGACAGTAATGACCCCGTGCCAGTGACTGAGGTCCCAACCTGGTCATAGGAGCGGACGGCTTCCCTGGAACTGCAGCCACGGTACACCGAACAGAATGCACAAAAGGAAACTTTGTAGGTGTGATGGCAGGAAAATGCAGACTTAGCGAAGTCTGCCAAAAGCATGCATTCTGAGCACAGGATGACTCGAGCTATTTAAACACAAGCCACGCCTGCGCAGGAGGGCAGAAGCAGGTGAAGAAATGGAACTCACTAGCAGACCAGACACCGATTCGGAGAATAAGATAAAAGGCTGTCCACATGTTGATTAAACTCAACAATTTAAAGTCTTACACATTTAGTACAGATCACTGGGACGTCTAGTGTCTCAGAACAAATTTATGGCCTCCTTCTGTGATCCTGAATTTATTCTCAACTCCTCTGTGATTTTTTTTTTTTTTAAAGATTTTATTTATTCGACAGAAAGAGACATAGCGAGAGAGGGAACACAAGCAGGGGGAGTAGGGAGAAGGAGAAGCAGGCTTCCCGCCGGAGCAGGGAGCCCGATGTGGGGCTCGATCCCAGGACTCTGGGATCATGACCGGAGCCCAAGGCAGACGCCTAACGACTGAGCCACCCAGGCGCCCCTCCTCTGTGATTTTAAAACAAATACATATAGTATCTACATTTACCTGAAGTTAAAAAGCATATAAAAAATCATACTACACAAATGTGGTAAAAGCACAGACAAATGCATGGAAAAAATAAGGAATAATATCAGGATAGCGGTTCCTCGGAGGTAGAGACAGGCACTGCCTGCTAGGGGGCATTACCCTGGATTTTTTCCTGTTCCACAGAACTGGTAAACACTCGATTTCTCTAGTGTATTGTAGGGAGAGTACATATGGGTATTTGTATTATTCCTTATTCCATTGTTTTTATATTTGAAATATTCATACTAATTTTTGAAGGACAAAAGCAAACGGGGCATCAGAAGCCTGGGCACAGACTGTTCTAAGAAAACACAAAGAACAGGTCCATACTGCCAAATATACACCTAGACAAAGAGCTGGTTCTCAGGCGGGCAGGCCAAGACCCTTTTCAGAGTTCACAGCCCAAGTAGGTTGATTAAAAGGCAAAACCTTCCGGAGGGAAAAGAGAATGAAAGCAATATATTTTATTCTCCTGTCTTTGAATACTAAATCACTCTATCAGTTAACTGTTAAGAGTGAAGAGGGTGCTGGTCAACACCAGCAACCCTGCCAGTTTAATTTAACGGTATTATTTTGCCTTGCTTTGCAATTACTCCCACATTCCCCAGGGAGAAACTAATGGATTACTAAAAATAAAATGGAGATTAAGTGAATCACTTAGGATGTTTTGGCTCCCAGTGTAAACTGGCTTAAACAAAAAGCAAATGCGTTGGCTCAAAAGCGTGGACTTCTGGAGGCCTCAGGGCTTACTTCTCTGTCCTCGGCCCTGTGTGGCTTCTTGCTCAGGCTGCAGCCACAGTAGATCTGCCAGCACAGAGCACAACCCAGAGAAAGAGAAAGAGAGGCAGGCCCTTCCTGCAGGCCTGTTTCAAGTCTGAGAAGACTTCCGCCAGAAGCTCCTGGCAGACCTGCCTTCGAGTCTCGTCGGCTAGGACAGGATAACGGGACCGCTCCTGAAACCATCCTTCTGTCCAGGTAACACCCAACACTGGCTGATGCTTTGCGCATGAGGGGTCCATCATGGACAAAGCAGGGATGGGCCTGCCCCTAACCAGGGCTGACCCTGGAGCTCCTATATGGGAGATGGGTGGGATGCGTGATATGGATCCAATCCCAATGTCCGCTCTGCTGGTATTGACTGGGAATAAGCTGAGCAATACTGTTTATCTGAAGGTGAAATTAATCACTATCATGATGAATTTCTATATAAAGCTACACACTCAAAAAGTAGATGACCAAATGAATTGATCCCTTTGAGAAAGGCAGATTTTTAAAAACTTTGTTTCTGTATTTCCACTGCTCCAATGAGAAACTTAAAGACACAAAGTCAACACATTTTAAAGCAGGTAGGTCACAGGAAGTATAGGAGAGTACTTACTATATTCTTGTGCCATGGCTGCAGAAATTTAGATAATAGCATCCATATTAATAGTGAATAGCCTGAAAAGAAAAATATAAGATAGTTTAAAAAAACAGTTTAAAAACAGAAAAAAAATAGCTAAGTGCACAAGAAATTTCGCTAAAAGAAAATAGTTGCAAAAAAAAAAAAGTTTTATCTTTTTTCTGAAAGAGGCAAACCAGGCTTTTGAAAGTAGGCAGCTGCATTTTTTTTTTAAAGGTTTTATTTATTTATTTGACAGACAGAGGGACAGCGAGAGAGGGAAACAAGCAGGGGGGGTGGGAGAGGAAGAAGCAGGTTTCCTGCAGAGCAGGGAGCCCGATGAGGGGCTCGATCCCAGAACTCTGGGATCACGACCTGAGCCGAAGGCCAGACACTTAATGACTGAGTCACCCAGGCGCCCCAGGCAGCTGCATTTAAATTAGAAGTTAGAAAAAACAGGGGCGCCTGGGTGGCTCGGCAGGTTCAGTGTCTAAGTTCAGTTAGGTCATATCTCAGGGTTCTGGGATCAGGATCCAGCCCCGCATCAGGCTTTGGGCTCAGCAGAGAATTTGCTTGTCCCTCTGCCCCTCCCCCTGCCCTCTCTCTCTCTCTCTCTCCAATAAATAAAACCCTTAAAAAAGGAGAAAACATCTGTAGTATTAGAGTATCTCTAAATATCTTCAAGTTCAAATCATCCGCATCTATTGTCAAATAAACTAAATACATTTTATTTTTTTAAAAGATTTTATTTATTTATTTGAGAGAGAGAAAATGAGAGAGAGAGCACATGAGAAGGAGGAGGGTCAGAGGGAAAAGCAGACTCCCTGTCGAGCAGGGAGTCCGATGCAGGACTCGATCCAGGGACTCCAGGATCATGACCTGAGCCTTAACCAACTGAGCCACCTAAGCGCCCACTAAATACATTTTAATCAACTAATATTGCCCTGGACTGCTATTTGTAAAACTGAAACAAAAACACAATTATTAAATGGACCTCAAAAATCATGTAGTCTATCCCCTAGAAAACCCATCTACCCTCTTCAAATCACTGCAAATTAGATAAATCAGCTTCAATTTCTAAATTCAGGGATATGAGGGAATAGGTCTCAGAATAAATACACATAGCGGATTCAAATATTTGATACTGCATGTTTATTAAAACTTTGAGTATTCAGAATACCATGAAACACTAAAGAAACACACCCACAGAACTAGGGACTCCAAGACCCTGGAAAGGTTTTGAATATTCCAAAGTGAAAGATGAGAACTTTGTCTCTATTCAGACCTTAGGACAAATAACAATATACCAAATCACACTCTAATTAAGAAGGACTTGACATAAAAATCGATCTCTGTTATGGTATTTCCTGGGGATGGTCTGCCCTGACAAGGCTGAGGATAGGTACTGTCCACATATCTACAAATACCATGTCCAATTTCACCTTCCTCAGTGTATGCACGGTTCGCCAATGTTGCGGGCATTAGTTAGTTTTGTAGAAACTTTTAGAAGAAAAGAACTTTCTCTCTACCTTCTCACATTCAGTTTCTAGGGGCCTGCTAATTAAACTGACAAGGACAAATTAACAGAAGAAAAGGTATATGTTTCTTTATTGATGTTAATATTTTTACATCCATGGGGATGTTACAGAAAACAAGTAAAAACCCAAAGAAGCAGTTCGACCCAGGGGCTTAAATACCATCTTAATAAGGGGCAATAAATTGTGCAGAAGGGACCAGACAGGAAAAGGGGATTGGGGCTCCTAAGGATGATAAATTGTGGAAAGATGACCAGGGAAGTCTATGGTAGATAGGACCGTTTAGTGAGATTATGCGGACCCAAGTTTCTCCAGTGATAAGAATGGTCCTTCTCTTCTTGGTATGGAGATGGGATGCACCTTTACAAATGGAAATCTATGCACCAATTTTCAGACAGGAAGGGGGAGGAAAGAGAACTCTTCCTGCATCTGCTATTTCTCAATTTCCCTCACTCAAAATAATCCGTGTGCCAAGTGGCATGTTTTGGGGTGGCATATTTTGGGGTGGCATATTCTGATCATCTTCAGGTTCACAGAAATAAAAACACCATTAAAAGAATAACAGTGCAAGTCTCAGAATGGAAGAAGATATTCGCAATACATATATCCAACAAAGGACTCGTTCAGAATATATAAAGAACTCTGATAAAACGATAAAAAGGCCACCTAAACAAGTAACCCAAATGGTCAATAAGCATATGAAAAGGTACTCAACCTCAGTTGTTACCCTTACTACAAAATAAAGCCACAATGAGATAGAATTACATACTGATTAAGATGGCTAAAACTGAAATCTGACAATACCAAGTCTTAGGATGTACAGCAATTCAGCTCTCATGCACTGCTGGTGGGGTGTGAACGAGAAAACAGCTGAGTAGAACCTAATAAAGCAGAATATAAACTTACAATGTAGCTCAACAATTCCACTCCCAGGGCAATGCCTACCAGGAATGCACATGCGCAGCCCCAAAGACACACACAGTAACAGTCAAGCATTAACTGTAATAGCCAAAACTCAGTGACAAATAAATTGTCGAGTATTCATACAATGAAATATTATACAGCGAGGGTCAGTGAGCTTTTTCTGCAAGAGTTAAACAATAAATATTTTTGGTTTTTCGGACCAAAGAGTCACTGAGCCCTGCTGCAACTACTCAACTTTGCATGTGGAGTACATTTACATAGATGATATGTAAATAAATGGGCATGGCTGTTGTGCCAATAAAACTTTATTTACAAAAACAGCCAACCCATACGCTGTAATTTGCCTGCTATATGGTAATAAATATAAATGGATCTTAACTAACACAACAACACAGATGAATCTCACAAACATAATGTTGAGACAAAGAAGCCGGACACATGAGAGAATACACTATACAATCCATTTTATGAAGTTCAAAAATAGGTAAACCTGTGTAAATCAGGATAATAGTTACCTTTGCGGTGGGAGGAGGGGTAAGAAGATATCAGAAAGGGGTGAACAGGGAATTTTGGTGTGCTAGTAATACGGATTCCCTGATTTGAGTGGTAGTTTCATGATCATGTTCAATTTGGGAAAATTCACCAAAGGGCTCACTTACAATTTACTTATCTTTGTATGTGTTAACTTAAATAAAAAAATAAAATATTTTAGTATTTTTTTATATAAATAAAGAATACAGGCCAGTAGTACAAGTGGATGCTTTCTCAAAGCCCAAGCTCCCCGGACATCAACTACTCTGAGCAGTAGCAAGCCTTGAGCCCCCGCAAGGCACAATCGTGAAATTCCCCCTTATCTAGTGTGATGTCTGCCGGCAACCAAACCTTTGCTCTGAGTTCCAGGTGGGGCTGTGGAGAATGAGCTGTGATTAGACAGAACACACAGGAGTGGCAGGAAGGGAATGCAACCCAGAGGGAGGAAGGAGAGTAACAGATGGCGGATGAAGAAACTGGTGGAAATAAGCCCCACATTTTCATATCATCTGCTGGATAATCTATACACAGAATAAAAGTCACATGAGCAGCTTAGAAACACAGTTTGGAAGGTCACTGAATGTGCCCTTTGGACAAAAATAACGACATTTTAAAAGCTAACTAGGGCTCTTAAAACACTGTTGAATAGATTTGTTTCCCAACCATTCTTATACCATACACAAAGATAAATTCTAAATGGATGAAAGACCTCAATGTGAGACAGGAATCCATCAAAATCCTAGAAGAGAACATAGACAGTAACCTCTTCAACATCAGCCACAGCAACTTCTTTCAAGACACCTCTCCGAAGGCAAGTGAAACAAAAGGGAAAATGGACTTTTGGGACTTCATCAAGATAAAAAGCTTCTGCACAGCAAAGGAAGCAGTCAACAAAATAAAAAGGCAACCCACAGAACGGGAGATGTTCGCAAATGACACTACAGATAAAGGGCTGGTATCCAAGATCTGTAAAGAACTTCTCAAACTCAACACCCAAAAACCAAATAATCAGGTCAAAAAATGGGCAGAAGACATGAACAGACACTTGTCCAAAGAAGACATACAAATGGCTAACAGACACATGAAAAAATGTTCAACATCATTAGCCACCACAGAAATTCAAATCAAAACCACACTGAGATAACCACCTGAACACCAGTTAGAATGGCAAAAATTAACAAAACAGGAAACAATAAATGTTGGAGAGGATGTGGAGAAAGGGGAACCCTCTTAACACTGTTGGTGGGAATGCAAGTTGGTACAGCCACTTTGGCAAACAGTATGGAGGTTCCTCAAAAAGTTAAAAATAGAGCTACCCTACGATCCAGCAATTGCACTACTGGGTACTTACCCCAAAGACACAGATGTAGTGAAAAGAAGGAGCACATGCACCCCAATGTTCATAGCAGCAATGTTCACAATAGCCAAACCGTGGAAGGAGCCGAGATGTCCTTCAACAGACGAATGGATAAAGAAGATGTGGTCCATATATACAATGGAATATTACTCAGCCATCAGAAAGGATGAATACCCACCATTTGCATGGACATGGATCGAACTGGAGGGAATTATGCTAAGTGAAATAACTCAAGCACAGAAAGACAATTATCATGTGGCTTCACTTATGTGTGGAACATAAGGAATAACATGGAGGACATTAGGAGAAGGAAGGGAAAAATGAAGGGGGGAATCTGAGGGGGAGATGAACCATGAGAGACTAAGGATGCCAGGAAACAAACTGAGGGTTTCAGAGGGGAGGGGGATGGGGGGATGGGTTAGCCCGGTGATGGGTATTAAGGAGGGCATGTATTGCATGAAGCACTGGGTGTTATACACAAACAATGAATCATGGAACACTCCATCAAAAACTAATGATGTACTGTATGGTGACTAACATAACATTAAAAAAAAAAAAAGATTTGTTTCCAGTACAATTTCTTCCAGCTTTTCAAGTTGAGGAAACAAAACTGACAGATAAAAATAGCCTTGACCTCCTAGGTCTGTGTACTTAAAACAGTTTCTATACCTTGACTTCATCTTAACCATCCATGCCATGTCTAAAATTTAATTAGATATGTAACATACCAGGGATCAGAGGAAGCCATTAAATTACCAGGGTTATGCCCAAATATATTGGGAGAGGCAGAGAATACAAAGATGCCATGAACAACAAGATCATGGGCACATCATACGGATTCACATTTTCTTTGGAGGTGCTTATATCATGAGTGAAATTAAGAGCAAAGGAATAAAGAAAACGTAAGTGAAGAAAAGTGAAATCCATTCACTATACTGCATTTAGTGCATAACTGGTATGTGCAAGAAATTGACCTAGATGCTGGAAACACAAATATAAAGTTCCTGTCTTTAAGGAGCTCACAGTTATAAAGAAGCTGACAAGCCTATGCATCAATAATTTAACTTAAATGTCATAACAGTTACACAATATTCACAAGTGCTATGGAGATAGAAATTAACAGGAGAGAATTATTATGGAGGAGGTGTGGGGAGAAAGGGTAAGGAAAGGAAGTCTTCCCATACATAGCAGGCAAGAGCTGAAATGGGTTTTGAATGACTAAAGGTGAGCAAGGTAAGAAGAAGGAGAAGAGCATCATTCTAGGCAGAGGGAGAGAGTGTGCAAAGGCAGGAATGAGCCAGTCATACCTGAGCAGTAACAAGAAATCTGCAGCAGCCAGAACATGGAGGGCAGGACAAGCCAAGACTGAGATGGCAGAGGAAACTGTCAATTATACTAAATTGGAATTTTATTCTACAGACATTACAAAGCCACTAGGGTAGAAATTAGGGGGTGGAAATGGAATAAAAGGAACAGAGGGGAGGGACGGGTCTCCAAATACACCTTCTTGTCTAGTTTTGACATTCATAAACATGGTAATGCTTCACAAAAATCAAGAAAAGTAAGTAATTAAAATCAACCAGTATGTGGGGGTAATTCAAAATGAAACACAATCAATGACAAATGGACTGCATTATAAATGCACAACATAACCACGCTTAAGGGGATGTAGGGGGAAAAACTAACCTAGCCTCTTTGGAGACCACTGTCTTGACTATATACTGAGGCTAGAGACAAAACAAAGAAAGAAAGAAGAAAGGCCAGAATGATCTCTGTGGTGTTGAACTCAAATCAGAGATACCATGTTTTTTAATATATGTATTTCAATAGGTGATGACAGATACAGGCATAGCTTGGACAAACTGTGGGTTCAGTTCCAGACCACCACAAGGCAGCAAATATTGCAATAAACCAAATCAAATAAATTTTTTGGTTTCCCAGCAAAAAAAAAAAAAATTATGTTTACACTACAAGTCTATTAAGTAGCATTATGTCTAAAAAAAAAAAAATCCCAATATATATAAATTTAAAAATACTTTATCGAAAAATGCTAACCATCATTTGAGTTTTCAGCGAGTCATAATCTTGCTGATGAAGGTCTTGTCTTGATGTTGATGGCTGCTGACTGATCAGGGTGGTGGCTGCTGAAGGTTAGGTGGCTGCGGCAATTTCTTAAAATAAGACAACCATGAGGTCTGCTGCATCGATGGGACTCTTCCTTTCACGAACAATTTCTCAGTAGCACGTGAAGCTGTTTGATAGCATTTCATCCATGGCAGAACTTCTTTCAAAACTGGAGTCAATCTTCTCATATCCTGCACTGTTTTATCAACTAAGTTCATGTAATAGTTTAAATCCTTTGCTGTCATTCCAACAATCTTCCCAGCATCTTCACCAGAAGATTCCATCTCAAGAAACCACTTTCTTTGCTCATCCATAAGCAGCAGCTCCTCATCAGTTAAAACTTTATCACGAGATCGCAGCAATTCAGTCCCATCTTCAGGCTCCACTTCTAATTCCAGTTCTCTTGCTGTTTCCACCACATCTGCAGTTACGTCCTCCACTGAAGTCTTGAACCCTTCAGAGTCGTCCCTGAAGGCTGGAATCAACTTCTTCAAAACTCCTGTTAATGTATTTTGACCTCTTCCCATGAATCATGAATGTTCTTAATGGCATCTAGAATGGTGAATCCTTTCTAGAAGGTTTTCAATTTACTTTGCCCAGATCCATCAGAGGAACCACTATCTGTGTGGCAGCTATAGCCCTTACGAATACATTTCTTAAAGAGTAAGACCTGAAAGTTGAAATGACTCCTTGATCCATGGGTTGCACAATGGATGTTGTGTTAGCAGGCATGAAACCATTAACCTTGCTGTCCATCTCCATCAGAGCTTTTGCGTGACCAGGTGCACTGTCAATGAGTAGTCATATTTTAAAAGGAAACTTTTTTTTCCTGAGCAGTTTCCAACAGTGGGCTTAAAATACTCTGTAATCCATGTTGTAAACAGATGTGCTGTTATCTAGGCTTTGCTGTTCCATTTAGAGAACACAGGCAAAGTAAATTTAGCATCATTCTGAAGGGACCTAGGATTTTTAGAATGGTCAGTGAGCACTGGCTTCCACTGAAAGTCACCAGCTGTGTTAGCCCCTAACAAGGGAGTCAGCCTGGCCTTTGAGGCTTTGAAGCCAGGCACTGACTTCTCCTCTCTAGCTATGGAAGTCCCAGATGGCATCTTCTTCCAATAGAAGGCTGTTTACTCTACACTGAAAATCTGTTGTTAAGTGCAGCCACCTTCATGAATGATCTTAGCTGGATTTTCTGCATAATGTGCTGCAGCTTCTCCATCAGCACTTGCTGCTTCACCTTGCACTTGGATGTGGAGACGGCTCCTTTCCTTAACGTCGTGACCCAACCTCTGCTAGGTTCAGACTTTTCTTCTGCAGCTTCCTCACCTGTCGCAGGCTTTATAAAATTGAAGAGTTAGGGCCTTGCTCTGGATTAGGCTTTGGCTTAAGGAAATGTTGTGCCTGGTTTGATCTTCTATCCAGACCACTAAAAGTTTCTCCGTATCAGCAGTAAGGCTGCTTCATTTTCTTATCATTCTTGGGTCCACCGAAGTAGCACTTTTAATTTCCTTCAAGAACTTTTCCCTTGCAGTCACGACTTGGCTTTTTGGCACAAGAAGCCTAGCTTTTGGCCTATCTCAGCTTTCCACATGCCTTCCTCACTAAACGTAATCATTTCTAGCTTTTTATGTAAAGTGAGACGCATGCCTCTCTTCCTTTCACTTGAACACTTAGAGGCCATTGCAAGGTTATTAATTAGTCTAATGTCAAAGTGTTGTGTCTCCAGGAGTAGGGAGGCCCGAAGAGAAGGACGGCGATGGGTACGGGCTGGTCAGTGGAGCAGTCAGAACACACAAACATTTATCAGTTAAGTTCACCATCTTATATGGGCAGGATTTATGAGGCCCAAAACAATTATATCAGTTACAATTACCCTGATCACAGATCACCATAACAAATGTAGTAATAATGAAAAAGTTTGAAATATTCTGAGAATTTCCAAAATGTGCCAGAGAGACATGAAGTGAGCCAATGCAGTTGGAAAAATGGAGCCGAAAGGCTTGCTCAAACAGGGCTGCCACAAACTGTCAATTTGTAGAAAACACATGATCTGTGAATACTAATAAAATAAAGCGCAGTGAAACGAGGTATGCCTGCACTGTTATTCTTTCTTATAATATACTACTACCATTATTTATCTTGTAGCCCAACCTGTCCCAGATCTGGCCAGTGGAAACCCCTTCAAGATGGCTTCCAGGTCATTTTCATATGACCCTAACACTCTCTGAGCATTTCCTTACTTCCTGAAAATAGATGTTTCAGCCTCATTTTGTACTTTCTTTTCTTGAAATGAGCCAAGGAACCCTGGTTCCTTTTATCAGAAAAGTGGTATTTAGAAATCAAAATCCAAGTGCTAGATGTGTTCATTGCCAGTGGGGAATGCTCCGAGACACACTTACAGTGACAGAGGTGGGGAATATACATGTATATGTGCTTATACACACACGCGCGCGTGCACACTTACATCTACATCCACAGGACTTTCCAAGGCACAAGACAAGGTGATTATATATAAAGTTTACATGAAAAGTCAAAGGCTCAAGAAGAATCAACATATTCCATAAGAAGAAGATGGTGGTGAGGCACTTACCCTACAAACTATCAGTTTCAACACCGCAGGAATTGTAGATTAATACAGAAAGGCTGACTTATTTAATACTGGTACTTGCACATATGTCCATTTATGTGGGGTAAAAATTAAATTGAATCTCTATTCCACTCTCTACAGAAAAATCAATTCTAATTTAACTAAAGACTTGCATATAAAAGGCAGGATTATAAAACTTTTAGTAGACAATAAAAGAATATTTTATGGCTTCAGAATAGGTTAGCAACATAAAAAAGAATAACTATAAAGAAAAATAAATTCATTCTACATTAAAATAAAAAAACTTCTGTTCACTAAAAGTCACCATAAAAAAGGCTAAACCACAAATGAGAAAACATATAAACAACAAAACAGTAAGTATCTAGAATATATCTTTTATGAATTTCTAAGAAAGATAATCCGAGAGAAAAATGGACAAAAGTTATAAAAGAAAATATAAAAGGTCCTTATATACATAAAACGGTATTTCTTTAGTAATTAGGGAAACAAAAAGCCCGTTTCCACGTCCATCAACTTGACTAACTTTAACGATCAGACTATGTCAAGCGTGTGGCACAGACGCGGAGCAGGGCGAACGTTCAGACTCTCAGGTGGGAGTTGTACATTGGTACAATCACTTTTGGAAAACAGTCAAGCATGGGTATATCTTACTGGCCAACAATCCACTCCTCAGTTTATGGTCAGGAGGAGAACTGTCACCCAGAGACAAATACAATTGTTCCTAACCACACAAAAGTGCAACCAACCCAAATTCCAACAGTAGAACAGGAAAATAAAATGTGGTTTTGTTTACAGCAAAATCAGTGAACTCTGATGCTAAATGCATGAGTGTGGAAAAATTCAAGGGGACAATCTCCCTAAATACTTGTACAACAAGGAATTAGTTACATACAAAATTTTAACGAATTAGATTACAAGCTCACTAAAGGCTGGGTCAATACTACTTAATAGTCATTAAAAGCCTCCTACGGTTTTATGCTCCGTACTGCGGATGTTTCCAAGACATAGACCATTAAGTCCTCCAAGAGATAATAATATAATTCTCTATAGCTTTGAACACAATATTGAGCCCATGGCAAACATTAGATTAAACAAAACAAAAACTGTACATCTCGTTTGTTACTTAAAGAAGAGGATACTTATTTCCCAAAGTGCAATTAAAACACTTGAGAAGGCATCATCCACACTGTGGTTTTTCAAAAGAAAAAATATATAAAGACCAAAAAAAAACCCGTTATTCTGTCAGTCCACTACCAGGACGGAGGAGACTGCTACTCTTAGGCTCGTATCAATTAGACTACTAATTCATTTAAAAATATGTATTACAACAATATAACTTTCTCCAAAAATAAATAACTTTTCAAATCAATACCATGAGATTAGAAATGAAACATCTCTACGAACACAACTGCTCAGAGTTGTAGCATTAAACCTCTAATAGTGATCAACACTGGTGTCACCCACCATTTGCTAAGCTGACCTGGCCGGGAGGTTCAAGTGAGGTGCACCCCTAGGGAACCACCCTCAAAGCAAAAGTTACTTTACACGGTAAGGTTAACATACTTTAACAATGTGGAAAAAATCATAACCTACGTATTTAAATTTGGCATTGAAGATACATTTTTTTTTATTTTAAATGTCATAAATAGTGTTCAGAACTTAAGACTCTTATGGTCCATATTTTATATGGGTAGGAGTATGTACAAAATCTTTAAAACGAGTCGCAAGTCAAATAGAGACATCAAGTGACAGTTCTACCTGATTCACCTCGAATTCATTTTGTTTGCTTTCTAACGGCGTTATTTTAAAAAGAGCAATTCCACAGCCCATAGAAGAGATTTCTATTTTAAGCAGAGGTAACAATCTTTCCTCATGTAAGAAGCAATTACGGGGGTAAGAGAAAAAACAAAGTACAGGGGCGCACAGTAGCAGCAGGCCGGGGAAAGCATTCACTTTCATACTCAAGGGTATGCCCTAAGTGTATCAGTCTACCAGTCACTTAATTTATTAAGCCATAATGTTGCTACATGAATTTGTCATTCTTTCCTTCAGAGAACACTGAATAATCCGAAGGCAATGTTTGCTTTCCTCTCTACAGTAACAACTGTGCATTTGGCCTGAATTCTAAATAACCAGGTTCTTTTGAAATTCAGCCAATATACAGATCTTTTCACTAAAAATAAGCATGGAGGAAACAGGCTCAAATCATAAATGTCATATTTATAACTACTCAAAATGGGAAAGAACAGCCTTCTCCGGCAATTTGGATAAACATGCACAGACCTCACCATCACCACACCTGCTCCACCACCACTAAAAACGGAATTTTTAAGAACTTGAAGCGTAACCATTCCGTCGGATGTTTGACAATCTCAGCATGGGTGCCCTCAAATCTACTGACGGAACGCTCATCCGATCACATGGTGTCTTTCTACACTGGTTAAGCCTCCATTAGGTGTGATGGCTTCCTATGTTAACTTGACTAGATAGTGCTCAGTTATTTAATCAAACACTAATTTAGGTTTTGCTGTGAAGGTATTTTCTAGATGTGATGAACAGCTACAATCAGTTGACTTTAAGTAAAAGAGATTATCCCTGATAATGTGGGAAGGCCTCATCCAATTAGCTGAAGGCGTTATTCCCAAACACTGAAGTTTCCTAAAGAAGAAGGAATTCCTCAAACCATCAGCATTAACTTCTGCCCGAGTTTTCAGCCTGCCGGTCTGCCCTACAGATTTCAGACCTATAGCCCACACAAATGCATAAGCCACTTCTTTAAAATAAACCTAAGTGTCCCTCTCTGGATGAATGGATAAACAAACTGCAGTGTGTATCTACAATGGAGTATTAGCCACAAAAAAAGAAGAAATTCTATCATATGTGATAACATGGATGGACCTTGAAGGCATTATGCTAGGTGAAGTAAGTCAGAGAAAGACAAAGACAAATACTATATGTGAGATCTAAAACAAAACAAAACAAAACCAAATTCATAGAAAAAGAAATCAGACTTATGGTTATCAGAGGCAGAGGGTCGGGAAGGGGGAATTGGAGGAAAGCGGTCAAAAGGTACAATCTTCCAATCTCCCAGTTATAAGATACAGAAGTACTAGGGATGAAATATACAACATGATGACTACAGGTAACACCTCTGTATGATATATGGGGAGGTTGTTCAGAGAGTAAATCCTAAGAGTTCTCATCACAAGGAAAAACATTTTTTTCCTTTTTTTCTCTCTTTTCTTTTGACTGTTACCTGCATGAGAAAATGGGCGTCAGCTAACCTGTTATGGCAATCATTTCACAGTATATGTAAATCAACCACCATGCTGTGCGCCTTAAGCTTATACAGTGATGTATGTCCATTATTTCTCAATCAAACTGGGGGAAAATATATCTTATGTATATGTATACTATGTACACACATGTGCATATGTGTGTATTCCTATTGATTGTTTCTCTAGAGAGTCTTGATTGATACACTGGGCAAAATGAGAATCCCGCTACAAGTTTTAAAGGTTTTGGTCATACAAAGAAAAAAACACCTTAATTTAATTCAGTTTACCTAGGAAAACAAGACCACAAAAACCCAGTGACTGAGACACTCCCCACCGGCTAAAATAGAAGCAGACTTGCGAGAAGGGCACCACAGTATCAGTATGACAAAATGCTGTAGCAAGAACAGGGGAACAGGAGTTCTAACTTGGGGTCTGGGGAAGGGGCAGGAGAGCAGGAAGGAAACTGGGCAAAACAGAGAAGGCCGCACCACAGCAGAGCTGTCAGGTTTCCTCAAACTTGAGGAAGGAGTTCCTCAAACCATCAGAACTTATTCAGCTGACCTTTTTAATTCAGCTAACAGTATTTCAGGACTTACTATGTTGCAGGTGTTTGACCTTGTCTATCCCATCCAAATGTTCACAACACCATTAAGGGGCAGATACTACTGCTGTCCACAATTCTCAGGGGGTCGGGGAAGCTAAAGGTATGATTCTACAAGGTGACATAGCTACTAAGTGGTACTGGATCGCAGTTTTGAACCTAGGTTTGAGGTCGGGCTACTACTGAGCTGTAAGTTTCCCTAACAGTACTTCCCAGGCAGAATGACAGCGCAAAAACCTTCCAAGCCCAAGAACCTTATGAACAATGCCACAGAATTATCAAAAGTAAATGGCAAACTACATTTGAGGTCTGTTCACAGAGAGGGGACTGAAGGAAAACAGCATGAGCCGGAACAGAAAGGTACAACCGTATGAAAAGAGAAGATTTCTGGTTCAAAACTGCTAATAACTCACAAATTTACCTTTTGACCTCCCTCCCATCTCAAATTTTGTGAGAAATATTTTAAAAAAATAAATAAATGCACAGAAATTACAGGAAATCCCAGTACACATGGCACTGGCGATCAGAGTGGTGACAAATTCTAAGAAATAGAAAGCATACTGAAGCAGACTGAAAATGGAATTCAACAGAACTGACAGACACCTTAGAAATAAGAGGATAGACCTTCAAATAAATGTTCCCAGCAGACTACAGGAAAACCTAACAAACAAGTGTCAGCAAAAATACACCTTGGATGGTGAGGCAAGTCATTAAAGAATGTGACGGCAGCATCGGTCCCTTCTCCGTGAGAACATATTGGGTGGTATCAGCCCCTGGATTAAAGCCATGGAAACACCCACAGTGATCCTTTGGACTTTTGGGAAATAAAAGTAATGAAGGGTGGACCACAGCAGATCACGTAAGTCCTGCAGCTGGATTCTACACCCGAGAGAAGCTAGACAATGTTCCACAGAACTAATAATGAAGCTCACCTGCACTCAGAAGACAAGCAACCCACACATCTTAAGGAAAACTCACCCTACCATTATGGCTGGCCCACTCACCATGGCTCCTGTAAATCAGAGCCCACACGCACAATCAGGTAAACAGAAACTCTATGACAAATGCCGAAGTCAACCTTTTGGCTCTATCATTTACTACAAATAAATCTATGATAAACAACCAAAGGAGTTTAAAACATGACACCTCAAAACATTTCGATTTGGTACACTGACTTTTTTGACTTAAAAAAACCACAAGTGCAAGAAAGGCACACTGACCTCCCCTTTTCTTCCTGAGAACAGGAGATAAAACTCCCATATGAAAACTCCCATTCCTGTGCCTGGAAGAAAAGGACATTCTGATCACCAGATAGGAAGTCGAGGCTGAGAAGAATCTGTACAAACAAATCTTTTTAAAAGAAAGCCTATTACCTTAATTTAGCCTCCCCATACATTTTAGTTTCTTTTCCACAATGACTCTCTTCGTTCAACCTAATACAGAAACGCTTAGGCCCCAGTTCTTCAGGTCTTCATTTTCCTGCTAAAGCTCCCATGTACATGTTTCAAAAAGAAAAAAAAAAGATTGTATGCTTTTCTAATTTGTCTTATGTCAACTTAATTCTCAGGCCCAGCCAGAGAGCCTAAGAGGGTAAAGTTTTACCTCCCCTACACAATCACTATCCTCTCCAGAAAAATCTACAACATGGAAAGAAACATCAAATTCAAGAATGCCAAAGAAAAAAAGAGTTAAAGTGAAAAAGAACATGTTTCTAAAGGGATAATAAATTTCCTCAAGAAATTCAAGGAAATACAATATCTGCACACAAAAAAAGAGAAAATAATTGTTTTTGGTTAAAATAAGATCATTGGGAAATAAAAGTAATGAAGGGTAGATCACAGCAGATCATGTAGGTCCTGCAGCTGGATTCTACACCCTGGATCCACCCCCAGTGGACATCCCGGGTTCTGTCCATTATCCTCTCCCTTTGGCTTCGTCCCTTCTACCTATTTACAAGTCCAAATCTCCCTTCATTCATAAAAAGCTTTTCCCTTGACCCAGATCTCTCTCCGAAATAAAAAAGCAATGAGGTAAGAAGGTGTCAATGATGATTTGGAAGTTCCTCACTTAAATAACTGGGTGGATGGTTCTCTCATTAGATGAACAGAGACAGAAGAGAAGAATGGGAGATGGACAGGGGAGTGCTTGATAATAACAAAGAACACATAAAGTGCCTTTACAGAAAGAGCTTATAAACTAGGAGCCTATATACTGAACTTGGTCCATAGACATATTTTTTTTGGCCCACATAGTGTTTTAAAAAATTCAACCCATCCTTTAAAATTCAGACTGTTTAACGAGCAAATCCTCATTTACAGCTTTTCTTAAAAAAAAAAAGAAAGAAAGAAAAAGAAAAACCTGGGAGATCTGGTAACCTTGGGCTCACATTCCCACATAACATCAAATGGCCGGAGCTAAACAGCCTGCATGGGGTCTCCCCTCCACACTGTCCCCAACTCTGTCTTCCTGACCCCAAGCCTATGTCAACGGCCATTTATCACTCCACTTACTCTGTTGTTTTTCTTAGTGTAGAAAAATATTTTTTCTTACCCTGAGGCCTGCTTTTACTCATTGACATTGTTGGCCAGGCACTTAAGCTTGCAAATCTGCTACAGAAGCAGAGTCCAGAAAGGAGTTGAAAATATGGGTCTCTGGCTATTCATGGGAGACAGCGCTTGAGATGTGGTTTAAGGTGGGTTTGAAATAGGTTAAACGGAAGAGGGCTGAGCTCACAAAAGAGAATATATAAAAGAAGACAGCAACCATGGATGGAACTCCAGGAAATACGCATAATTCAAGACAGTAAAAGAAAGGTAACAGTAAGTGAAAGGTAATTTCAAGGAGTAAGATACTCAAGAAGGATTTAACTATGTGGATGGTGCACAGATTACAGCAAAAATTCACTCAGTTATGACACTAGCGCTGCAGAGAGAGATCAGAGTCCCCCATAAGGTAACTTATTTAATTACAAAACCAACAAACAACATCAATCAAAATCTACAACAAAATCAACTTAAACTACCTGGGAAACAGGACTACTTAGCAATTGGTTAAGGTAGAAACAGAAGGATGTGTCTCTGAATTCCTGTCAATGTCAATACTATCACGAAGTTCTCAAAAGCCATTTTTCATTGGCCAGAATTATCACAGGGTATCTAAATAACTTAAGTTTTATCTTACCTGTTAAAAAATTTCCAAAAGAAAAGCGAAGGCAGAAAAAAATATGAGGCACAATTCAACAACAAAATTTTCCTTAAAATTATCCACGTAAGAGAATAACTTGTACTACTAAATAAAACTGTTCAGTTAACACAGGGGAAAAGTTGCTACATTTTCCTGCAAATTTCTATATAATGAGGAGAGAAAAAGCCCATTTCACATTAGATGAGTTGTAAAAATTTAAAGCATCAACACTGGCAAAAGCCACCAGACTATGAATAAGCAGGAATACCTCTGCATATATGGTTTAAAAAGATGACAATTTGGAAATTCTACAGTCTAAGATAGGTATCTCTGTTAGGTCTTTTGTACTAGATGATGAGATAGAGAAATGGGATATGAAACACTGACATAAATTTAAAAAAAATACAAATTCAATATTAAGCATATGCGGAAGTGTACACCCTCGTTAACAATCAAGAAATACACATTAAAGCAAAAATGTAGTCATCATTTTAGAACTATCAAATTACCCATGTAACAGTTTGTATACTTATAACTATCTAGTGAAGGGAAGCAGAATATGTGATCCCAACATATGCTACTTTGCCATGTGAATGAAAGCAACCAAAGCCTACAGACTCAGGAAGAGTTGGGTTTTTCTTGTTGTCTTTTTGTTTGTTTTTTTCACCTATCCCTTAACTACCTAAAAGAATTTCAATACAGGCTCTGTTCGTCTGTCTTATGTCAATTTAATTATTAGACCAGCCAAAGAACCTAGGTAAAAGCGAAAAATTTCCTCCACTGCGGTTTCGGCACCCGACGTCCACTGGCTGGACATCACACATGTTCTGGGGCTGCGGAAGCTGACAGGATCCCACAGAAAGTACGAATTTTTTTTTTTTTTTTTAAGATTTATTTATTTCTTTGACAGAGAGAGACACAGCGAGAGAGGGAACACAAGCAGGGGGAGTGGGAGAGGGAGAAGCAGGCTTCCTGCTGAGCAGGGAGCCCAAAGCGGGGCTCAATCCCAGGACTCTGGGATCACGACCTGAGCCGAAGGCAGACGCTTAACGACTGAGCCACCCAGGCGCCCCGAAAGAAAGAATTCTTACCACACCAGTCCCCTGGGTCTCTGCCTGCAGGGTCATGTGGAAGTGAGAGTGGTAAGAATTTTTTTTTTCTGAAATTCAAATCAGCAGGAGAAAATATGAATTCTGTGTGAATCAGTTCCTTGGGTACAGCAACTCTAGTAATGATTTGTTATGAGTACTCTTATTTTCTTTTGATCCCCTTCCTCTCAGAGATGATCACTGGTTTCTTTTATCTCTCTTTTGCATTGTTTGTCCTAAGCAGAAAAACCATAGGGCAGAATGCAAGCATAGGTCCTATAAGCCTGTTGTTCAAGCCAGCCTCACAGACTGGTGAGTTCACAGTTCTCACCAGACCCGGGTCTGTTTACACAAACTTTGCTGTGGGTGCCCTATGTAAAAACCAGTTGAGGTTTTCCTTTTGTCTTGCTCTAAGAGAGCTTGGCTTTGTGACCAGTGAGAATGTTCTCGCTGGTCTCCACCATCCAAAAGGTGCAGGTACTGATGTTCAACCGGTGACCAGTCAAATAGACTAGGATTCCAAGACACAAAATCACAAGCAGCATCCTCTTTGTCTGGCCATGCCAGGTTTTAGGGGTTTGTCATACAGGGTCCTGGTCCATAAGGGAGGGGCCTTTGTCTTCTCGACCTTCACTGTCCTATTAGTGCTAGAGAAGTCCCATTCTGATAAAGCCTGCCCCATGTCACAGATTCCCAGGTCTCATTTCTTCCACTATACCATTCTTACTGCCTGTGACAAAGGTCTTCCCTTTCCTAGGCTAACTCTAGGAAAGAACTCTCCGGATATGCTAAGGGCTGCATCTTTTGCACTCTCTTTTGGGACACCTCGTTTCCATGGTTAAGCCATAAAAAGTCTTAATGGTTTGTATCACTACTGAGATTAATATAAGATCCTACTTGTCAATGGCCAGGTGATGGCCATATTGAACCGGCTATCTGTGCAAGAAAAAAATTTTTTAGAGCACTCTCATCCTACAGAAAGACAAAATTAGTAAGAGAACACAAAGGAATATAATGGCTAACTTTAAAGTCTGCCTTAATAAGATGAAAGAACAGAAATTAGACTCAGTACAAAAACTGGCACCCACATCCAACATAAATCCTCTCTCTTAAAATCCAGCCCCATCTCCTCAGCAAATCCCCTTAGCTCCCAAACCCTTCTACCCTCCTCAGAAAAATCCCTTCAACATCCAGTTGCCTGTTTTAGCTTCCCTTTCCCTACAAGATTTACAAAGAGCACCCCAGCCCAATCTCGAGGCCCACAATACACAGGTTACTCACGGGAATGCTCCAAGCCAGGAAGTGAATTTAGCAGAAGCACCCGCACTGCAGTAAGGCTCCCTCCATAATCAGGCTCTGCCAGCTTCAGGCCTTTTTATGTAATATCCTTTATGGATATATCCTAGATCCCCCCCAACCACAAAGAATTCATGTCCCATGGATAGCAACATCTTTTAAATCATAAAGCCCATCTAACTACACTTTCAGAAGATCCTACCAAATTTAAAAGAAATTTAAAAGGTGAATGGCCATTCACAGTTCCACTCACAAGGATCTTGTTTTGCTGCTAAGAAGCGTTCTTCCCACCCATGATTCTACTGTAGTTACCAGATAAGCCAGGGCCCCCTGGGGCAGATGGGGGGGAACTTCACAAAAAAACAGATGGCCCCAAATTCTCCAGGCCTCCTGCAAATGACCAAGAAACGTCTCAGCTAGGGGCTGATATTCAGGGGCTAATAGAAACATTAGCAGAGGATTTCCTCTCTGAGGTGAATTGGTTTAAGGTTCAATTGTGCACACAGAAAGAAGGAGGGCATCTGAAGGCCTCTGTTGAATACTTTATGGACTTTTCAAAGGCATACTTCACTAGACCCTGAAGCTCCAGAACACAGAAATCTTTTAATCTCCACCTTAGTAGGGCAATTTCCCCCTAGTTTAAAAAGACAAATTCAAAATAACATGCTCAGCTAGGCTAGTCAACCTTGAACTATTAAAATGGAAGTAGCTACCCAATCCTTTGAAGATACCTTGCAGGAATGCAAGAAAAAAGGGGTTAATATCAATACTTCTTGATTTGCAACCTGCATCTTGAGAGAACCAAAAGTTTAGCTCCGAGAGAAACTCAAAACCCACTCAGATCCTTTCCTGTTTGCCCTCAGACATTAGCAGATGGTGCAAAAAATGAAGACAATGGAAGTACAATTGTCCTGCATGTGAGGAAAAGTAAAAACTTAAATAGTAATTACTCTAGGCTTCTGATAAAAAGACAAATGTATCCCAAACTAGGCGAAAATGTAAATTCTTTCTCTGTCCCTTGAAAATTTAACTCTTACATTGTCTTTAAAATGTAAACACCCCGGGGCTCCTGGGTGGCTCAGTCATTGTCTGCCTTCCACTCAGGTCATGATCCCAGGGTCCTGGGATCGAGTCCCACACCGGGCTCCCTGCTCAGCAGGAAGCCTGCTTCTCCCTCTCCCACTCCCCTCTGCTTGTGTTCCCTCTCTCACTGTCTCTCTCTGTCAAATAAATAAATAAAATCTTTAAAAAAAAATAAAAATTAAAAAAAAATGTAAACACCCCAGTAGATAACTAAAACACAGCCCACAATCTCCTAAAATGAAGGGGGAAAACGTGTGTGGGGCATGCTTTTTAAAATACAAACTTCTATAAAGGCTCCCTTGCCCAATCTATTCCACAGCCTCCGTGAGATTACTTCTCATGGACAAATATAAATCTTTAAGTTTAATGCAAACAAATTAGATTTACTGTTGATAAACAGAAGGTGATTGTAGAGAGAAAAATTATGTTTCAGTAATACACCTTTGTGGGTATTAAATTCTAGCACTGTTCATGGTTTTTAAGGTTCTGTTTGCTACCTATAAAATGGACTAGATCCTGAATTCTTCTAGTTTCCTCCAGTATTTGGCAACAGTAACTCTCCAAACTAACAATTCCAATTTTTCTCTCACACTTCTAACTTGGAATCACTGAAAACTAACACTGCTCTTTTCCTGAAGCCTGCAAACTAAAGTGGGTCAACTTGATATAAACTATAGAGAAATCACCATAACGGCTCATGTACAGAAAGTCGCCATGCCTCTTGCTGTGTAGGACACTCAGAAAGATCACCAGAGACATTCAACTGCAAACCAGGAACATCTATACCAAACTGGCACTGCCTCCCCTTGCTGTATCTGAAGACGCTTCAAGCCCGACATCTAGAAATCTCAACTGGCTGCTCTCAAGAACTCGGAAACTGGGATTACAATCTCCTCCAATTAACCACAGTTTTTTCTTTTGTTTCCACAAAACCGTTTCTTACTAAATACCTGACTGTTTTCCTGACATGAGTTTAACTGACCTGACCTATTGTCAGGACTAACAGACTGACCCAACGAGATGGAGCAATCTACCAACTCAACCTCTGCACCGTGAGAGTTCTCAGGCAAGTTTCAAAGGTGAGACTGAGTGCAGCAGAATCCACTTTGGCTCCACTAATGTGGATTATTTTGAGCTGACGGCAATCAAGGCCTACAGACTCAGAGGTGTTTTGTTTTGTTTTGCTTTTACCTCTCCCTTAACTGCCTAAAAGAATTTAGATAGAGGGCCTGTACCAGGAAGACAATATCAAAGATAACTTTTTATATGAAAAAAGTTGTACCTGCATGGCCTGGCAAGCATTTGTTCACCAAACGTCTGCTCTTCTAGTCTTCCTGGGATTTGTCTTCCCTCCCTTAGGGACCCAGACCCGTGTCCCCTACCCCTTAGCTCGTAAAAATGGACTGTAAGCCTCAATTGCCTGACTGCTGAGGAGCTTCTCATATCTTTGGGACTTCCATACATATGAAATTAAATTTGTTTTTCTCCTGTTAATCTGTCTTAAAATAGAATTAAATTGTTAGAAAAGCCAAAGGACCTAGAATGGAAGAAAGGAAAAGCTTTCCTTCCCTACGTTAGGAAAATAATTCTTATATCTTTGATACTAGTAAGCCTGAATTAAAACTGCTTGTGGCATTGTAAATTGGGGTAACACCTTTAAAAATAGGTGATGTTTAGCAAAATGCTCATCACGCTTGTCACCAATGGCACTCCTGGAAATGGATCTTATGTCAATAATACAACAGAAGCAAAAGGTTATATGAATGGATATATGCTCTGCTACAATGTTTTTTAAACAAAGCACAAAGAATCTGGAGACGAGTCAATTGTCTAACAATAAAAACACTATAAAAAAAATTATAGTGCATCAAAACTATAATCTCTAATTTACTGTCCTATAATGTAACAATAAGGAAGACAATGTGGACCCCTAGAAGATAATTGATACCATGTGAAGGTAGACAATAAAACAATATGCCTACAAAAAAAAAAAAAAACCCAAAACCCAATATGCCTACCAAGATTACAACGAGGTAAAAAAACAAAATAAAAAGGGTTCGCATGTGATCAAGCCAAGGATGCAAATATTCAAAATGTGGAAATAATTAATAATACACTAGAGTAACAGATTTATGGAGCACTTTTTTTCATGTTTCAGTATTCTTTTAATAATATAGTAGATGAAATAGGAAGCAAATCTGGCACCATGGGATTATAAAATTGGCACAGAGACAGAAACTGCAGCCCATGTGTGTGAAGGAGAGAGCCAGAGAAAGCCAAATGCAAGAGCCGTAAAGAGGAGTTTGAACAAATGCACTAAAAAGAGGTTACCAGCTTTAGGAAACCAGAAGGCTACTAGGGACCTCGAGAAAGCAGTTTCAGTCAAACAGCAGAGACATAAATCTTCTGCAGAGCACCGAGGTATAAATAACGGAGGTGAGAAAGAGTGCCTGTGACTCGGGCAGTGCTGGGAAAGAAGCGGATGGTGGTCTGGGAGAAAAGAGAAAGGTGAGAGTAGTTTGGGGAAGGATCAGGGTTGAGCCAAGTGTTTTCAGGTTACAACCTAGGAGAGTGAATAATCAGTAAAGAGAAAAATTAAAATTTCAGGAAAGAAGGAACATAATGGAACGGCTCCTGGAAGCCACATGGGAAAGGACTTGAGTTACATGGAGCGGAGCGTGGCTTTTTCTTCTCGGCCCGCGGAAAGCACTCTGCTTGTTTCCAGAGGTAATACTCTAGTGAAAATTTTCCTATCTTCTTAGAATAAGAGACACATTAGAACATGTCTCCAACAGGATTTGCACATAAAAGCCACACAATTCAAATGATTCTCATACTGACTTCTAAAAAAGCTAGAGGTCCTAAGTTACACCCCAAATAAAATAATTCTGAGAGCGATGAGTATCTTGCACAGATCTAAAATTCACATTTGTCTCCATTTTAACATCACTGAAATCACGACCTATCTTATTATCGGTGGCATCTTAGCACTGTATCATAGTTTTATGGGGTTTTTTTCCTTGATGACAGATAAAATAATGTGACATAATGAGACATACAAAATGATGTGTCTTATAAATTGAAAATAGCTTCAATTCAATAAAATGTGGTATCCCTCTGTCCTCACAAACTCCTCTCTCAGGTTACCAGACAATTACAATAGAAGTGAGGAAAGGGAAATAAATCTTGGCAAATGCAATTTTAAGCTACTTTATTTTATAAAAATATAAAACTGTGAACATTTGGCCAGGCAGATTTCTGATTCTATCTATAATTAAATGATCCCCATGGTCCTGATTCAATAAAGTTTATTCATGTTCCTAAATGTAGCACATAAATCACATGTACACACATTTATGTTTCACAGCTCTCCATGTAAGTGATAGCCATTTCACAGCAAAGGGAGAGTGGCATTTAAGAAAAAAGGACTAGACCAGGGGCGCCTGGGTGGCTCAGTCATTAAGTGTCTGCCTTCAGCTCAGGTCATGATCCCAGAGTCCTGGGATCGAGCCCCGCATCGGGCTCCCTGCTTGGCGGGAAGCCTGCTTCTCCCTCTGCCACTCTCCCTGCTTGTATTCCCTCTCTCGCTGTGTCTCTCTCTGTCAAATAAATAAATAAAATCTTTAAAAAAAATAACATTTGGTTACTCTGTGGTAAAAATAGTTTTTATACATGTAACATACAAACTATGTGTTGACTGTTTATGTTCTCAGTAAGGCTTCTAGTCAACAGTAGGCTATTAGTAGTTACGTTCTGGGGGAGTCAAAAATTATTTGTGGATTTTTTTCAGCTGTGAGGAGGGTTGGCACCCCTAGCCCTTGAGCTGTTCAAGGATCAACTGCGTGTATGTATATGCATGTGTGTGTGTCTGTGTGTATACACACACACACACACATATATATAAACAAATTTTAATGGCAATTTCATTGGTGCTTTAACCTCAATAAATGGGTTGTCTGGGGCGCCTGGGTGGCTCAGTCGTTAAGCGTCTGCCTTCGGCTCAGGTCACGATCCCGGGGTCCTGGGATCGAGCCCCACATCGGGCTCCCTGCTCGGCGGAAAGTCTGCTTCTCCCTCTCCCACTGCCCCCCCCGCTTGTGTTCCTGCTCTCACTATCTCTCTCTCTGTCAAATAAATAAATAAAAATCTTTAATAAAAAAAATAAGATAAAATAAATGGGTTGTCTGGAAAGAAAAATACTTAATGAAATACTGACATTAAACACCTTTGGAAATTACCATAATTACAACAATTAACCACTCCAAACTGGCATGCACCACAAATTCTTTAATGTTTTATACAAATAAGGAAACCAATCTTGCCAGCCAATACATTTATTATACCCCTGCCTATACAACTGGAAACATACAAGATAATCAAGCCAGTGAAATTAGCATCTTAAAATGTCCCTTCAGCACAATCAACTTATGTTAGGGGCCAGTGATTGTCTCATAAAATATTTTAAAGTGATTCTGAATATAAACATGGGTTCAGCATCAATGCCAAAATAGGTACCATGCCAGAAAACTCTTTCCTCACCCTCTAGTTAACTATTATTAACTATGATTAACTGTGTTAATTTACAAAGCACTTTCCTACACTATCAAATGTAACAACTCCAGACCTTCCAATTTTTAAATAATATTACTTACACCATTTGAGGATAAACTGAGACTAAGTTCATCGTGCTGACATATATTAAGCACATTTCTTCAATGGAGACCACAGGCATCATGACTATAAAGTTTCAAGACCATCAGCCAGAAGAGATGTTACATGATCATCACATCATCAAGCAAGAAATTACAGCTAATTTTGTCTTATATAAAGGGGAATATGCAGTAGAATTCCATACTTTCAGGATTTTATCAACTGTCTTCTATAAAATATAGACAGTCGACATTTTCTTCCTTTTTTTTACTTGCTCATTTGTTTTTATTCTTTTTTAAAAAAACATTTTCTGATTATTTAATATAAGCAATGCATTATGTTAGAAGAAATAAACATTTCCTGCCCTGAAGAGAATTAGAATATACAGTAGAAAGAAATATAAACAACTTTAATATATGGCAGAATATGGTAAGTGCTAGAGGAATTTTATGAGAACACAAAGATGATAAAATTATATTAACCAAGAAGTATATTAGACCATAACTAGATCTGCATTATTCCAAGTGAAAAATATTCTCTCTGGACTAACAGGATCACCAGTAATAAGACTTTATCAACACCTCATTTTAGTTTTCTGTAACATTTTTTAAACATTGACAGGTTTTCATATTTAATAAACCAACTCCAGTTTATTCCTAACCTAACAGCCAAGAAATTTTATTTCTGACCCTTTAAAATATTCAGACTACACAATAATCCTTATAATAGTACAATATTGTGATTTGTAAGAAATAAGAGTATATATTTGGTCACTCAGATAACCAAATACATATTTCTGATATATTTTTGGTCTTTTCCCAAGGTTCTTGGTTCACAGCTCGCAAATCTTTGGAGTTTCCTACTGGATGAGAGCTTAAAGGTGTCTCTGACATTATGTTCATGAGGTGTCTTTTGTAATGCAATGAAGGATGGGGGCTGGTAGCCAATGGAGCCAACCAAGTAGAGGACTGGAACTTTCAGTCCCACCCCACAACTTCCAGGGAGGGAGATGGGCAAGAGAATGGCCAATGGCTATCAAGCATGCCTATAATGAAACCTCCATAAAAATCCAGAAGGATGGGGTTTGGGGAGCTTCTGGTTGGTGAACACATGAGGCTTTGGGGACAGTGGCATGACTGGAGGCCTGGAAGTTCCACGCCCTGTCCCCATACCTCCTCCTAGGCATCTCTTCATCTGGCTGTCGATTAGTATCCTTTAATGTTCTTTGTAATAAATGGGTAATCTAGTTAGTAAAGGGGTTTCCTGAGTTCTGTGTGCCACTTTAGCAAATTAATCAAACCCAGTCTACCTAGTCTGGGTATAGAGATATCAGAATGAGGCTGAACTGTAAGACACACAGCTCATGTCCACAGAATTGCTTAGTGGTGTGGGGAACTACTCCCCTCCCAGGGGAATTAGGTCCAGGAACCCAGAGAAATAGTAAAACCAAAATAGCCAAATAAAAGCATCAGTCCTTGGACACCTGGTGGCTCACTCGGTTGAGTGTCAGCCTTCGGCTCAGGTCATGATCCCAGGGTCCTGGGATGGAGCCCCGCATCGGGCTCCCTGCTCCGCGGGGAGCCTGCTTCTCCCTCTGCCTCTGCCTCTACCTGCCTGCCTGCCACTCTCCCTACTTATGTTCTCTCTCTCTCTGATAAATAAATAAATAAAAATCTCTTTTTTAAAAAAAACATCAGTCCTTGAAGGAAAAAAAGTTTTTAAGAACAAATTATGGCTAACACGAATGAATTCTAATTACCATTTCCATGTCAGAATGCAATATGCAGATGGAAAAAAAAGGGTAAATGGATTTTTTAAAGTAAACCTTTATAAAAATTGAAATATATATATAAGTATACAAGTGTACACCTTTCAGAATTTTCACAAAGTGAACCCACCTATGTAACTACTATTCAATCAAGAAAGAGCATTGCTAACACCTCAGAGGCCACCCTCATAGGTCATTAGTAACATCCAAAGCCAGCAACCATTATGACTTCTAGCACCTCAGATTGGTTCTACCTACTTATGAACCAGTTACTTTATGTTTCAAGGAAAGTACAAGGTTGGCAAGCAATTTATATAAATAAGGTCATAGGGTATACTGTCTTTTTTCACACAACCCGGTGAAGTTCATCTATGTTGTAACAGGAAGCATTGGTACTATTAGATGAACATACCACAGAGTGTTTCCCCATTTACTACTGAGAACATTTTCATTTCTTCTAGTTTGGCATTAGTATAAATAATGCTATGAATATTTTTAAACATATTCTTTGGGGCACACAGGTGTGAGTCTCTGTTGGTTCTGCCAGACCAAAGATTGTACTGATATTCCCACTAGAAGTGTGTGTGCATTCCAGTTGCTACACTTGGAATTATCAGGCTTTTCCATTTGTTATACTTGTGAGAATATAATATTACATCATTATGGTTTTAATTTTCATTTCTTTCTGATTTTGAGCACCTCTTAAAAGGCCTATTGCCAAGTTAGTACCTTCTTTTGTGAACTAACTATTCAAGTCTTCTATCTTTGGCCGGGGGAAGGTAAGACAGAATGGACGGCTTGACTTTCATTGGTTTATAGTTCTTTATACATTTTGTATACGAGTCTTCTGTTGGAGATATATATATATCTCCAATATAGTAAATATATATATATATATCTCAAATATCTTCCCTCACTGTGTGGCTTCCTTTTTCATTCTCTTAAGAATTTTTTTTGATGAAGAGAAATCTTTAATTTTAATGTAGTTCAATTTATCAATTTATTCCTTTATAGTTAATCTCAATGGAATTGTAAAATGTGAAACCATTCAGACTTTCAATTAACATATTGGCATGTTCCTAACATAAAGTTAATCACTTTAAACAAGTTTATATAAAGATTTTAATTTCTAACAAACTAAGTGTAGATAATTGTTCAGTAAAACAAAACAAAACAAAACAAAACAAAACTCTTCTGGGTCATTCTACTGCGAAGTGATTCCTGAAAGAAGGAACCGTACCTCTGCCTTCTGGTGGAGCACACATCCATATTAATGATCTCCACCCTAGTCAGGAACATTTATTTTAAATGTCTACTCTCATTCAAACAATTTGGAACAGTGGTTCTTAAAGATAAGTTTTACTTGACTATCATGAAGGAATTTGGGGATTGAAGTAAATGCGATAAAAAGGGCCCCCTCAATAAATAACACTGCTGAATATCTCAAAACTGAAATTAGTATGCTGATCATCAACAACCTTTTTCTTGTGCTTTTGCTTAGATAATTTCTGTTAACATAAAGGAATTACTATCTTACTTCACATCTGAGAACCAAAAATAACCAAGGAAAATAAAGCTGGTAGATTGATAATTTAAGACATGATATCTGCATAACAAATTATCATATTATGATATAATTATACATCCTCTGAACAAGAACTTGCTTGACAGTATGAGGCATGCAAAGCAACAAAGTACTTCGGAGACTTAGGTAAGAATCTGATCAAGAACACACAGGCAGACATTGTGCTTATAAAAAGTACATATATAGGAACGGTTTCCTTGTCTAGTTTTATAATTTATGTATTAAACCACCAAGCCACTCATCGAGTTTATTTATAACAAACGCATCGAAATGACATGATGAATATGATGAATATGAGAAAAGAATCAACCCTGCAGATTTAAAAATGTCACTTATGCAACAATGACTTGGAGAACACACTTTTTCTTGTCACTTTTTAGTTAAGTTTACATTGTTGTTAATAATAATGCATAAAGACTCTCTCACTTGAAGAAGTCAAAGAGCTTACAAGTATCCTAACTAAAAAAAACACTAAACTGAACTGAACTCAACTAAAATTAATACTTCATCCTGTCCTGGCTAATCACGAAGAGCAAAACCTAAATCAGGAAGGCTCCAGAAGACAAACTCTACTCACCCCACAATGGGCAAGAAAAAAGAAAGAAGCAAAAGACGTGGTAGAGAAATTACACTGAAAAACAAAACTATTAAAATGAATCCAAGGTTGCTCAGCAGCACCCGCATTACTTCTGAAAAACAGCAGAATGTTTTGCAAGTTATATTGTTTATTCAGTGCTGAGTGCATATGAATTCACATCCACAGACCCCTCCTATCCATTTCATGGCCCCAGCGTCAGAAGCACTAAAACAGATGTTACCTAGTTACTTTAACTTGGAGAAGAGGAGCTCCTGTGGCATTTAGAGAGGCACTTTACTATTCTTTTTCAAACACAATTCTAACAGGTTTATTCATGATCATTTCATAAAAGCCATAAACCAGAAAGGGAATGGGAAATGGGACTGCTACCAGAATCAGGCACACCAAGGGCAGAAAAGTAAAGCCTAAAAGAGACAGAAGCAGCCTTAACACCACACAGCAGTGCCTGAAAGCTTACTGGTAATTCCAAACCCATATAACAATGATAGGCCATAACAATGACCTCTGTTATCAAGAAGAGATTATATTCAGTGTACTTAAAATAATTTTTCTCAGAAATGGTTAGTATAGAAAATTTAAAGCATCGTTCGCCACCAGGAAATGCTAGTTGAAACTATGATGAAGGACTGCTACACACCTATGAGAATGGCTGAAATAAAGAATACTGGCATGCCATGTGGTAGCGAGGATGGGAAGCAAGTGGAACACTCAAAACATCGCTGGTGGAAATGCAAAATGATACAATCACTCTTGAAAATGGTTTGACAGTTTCTTATGAAGTTAAATATACACTTAGCCTACAACCCAGAAATTACACACCTGGGTATCTACCTAAGAGAAATGAAAACTTACATTTACAGAAAAACCTGAACACAAATATTCAATTACCCAAACTGGAAACAGCCCAAGTGTCCTTCAGTGGGTGAATGTACACCTCCGACGGATCTTGAAGGCATGCTAAATGAAGCAAGCCAGTCTCAAAGGGTTAAACACTGTACAACTCTATGTATATGACGATCCGATTCATGAGGTGAAATGATGTCTTCAGAAAGACAAAACTACAGGAATGGAGCATAGATCAATAATTGCTAGGGGATGTGCATGGGAAGAGAGGGAACTATGAAGGGATAGCATGAGAGGGCTGGGGGTGGGGTGGGTTAGGAAACTGTTCTGCATCCTGACTGTGGTAGAAGTTACAGGAACCTAAATAGGTGTTAACTTTTACAGAACTGTACACAGGGATGATAGTTTACAACTGTGTGCTGCTTGTAAGAGGATTCCCCTTTTACTTTAAGGGGGCATCACTATCATGGATATAAACACAATGTGGCAGGTTTGACAAAATGTATAATAGGATCACACAGTAACATTCTCATAGATTGACTGACACATGACTGATTCTGATCACCTTCAAAGACAGAAAAACATATACCAGAAACAGTAACCGTAAGAGAGCGGGAGCAGCCATACTGTTATCAAACACTGTGGACTTTAAGACAAAAACGGGGGAATAGTTTAAAACAATAAAACAATAAAAGTGTTGTGAAATCAGGGAAATATAATAATTATAAATGTTTGTGTAATCTAAAAACAGAGCCCCAAAACAAATGAAAGGAAAAGACAATTCAACAGTTAACTGGAGACCTCAACACTCGACTCGAAAGGACTGCAACTACACAAAAAATCAGCAAGGATAGGAACACCTAAACAGCACTAATAACCATACTGACCTAACTGACATCTATAAAGTACTCCACCTGACAACAGATTACACATTCTTTTCAAGGCTCAAGATTAGACCATTTGTTATGTCACACATTTAAGTATTGAAATAATACACAATATGGAACTCCAAGAATTAAATAAACAACCAAAAGAAATTTAGGAATCTCCAAATACTCGGAAATTAAACAATAATTCTAAACAACAATGGGTCAAAGAAAAAAACTATAAGCAAAACTAAGAAATATTTTGAATTGAATGAAAACAAAAAAACCCAACATGTTAAAATTTATAGGATGTAGCTAAAATAGTTCTCAGAATTTTATAGCCATTAGGAAACAAGAAACATCTCAATTCATTTCCACTTTAAGAAACTAGATAAAGAGTAAACTAAATCCAAAGCAAGCAAATGGGAGAGAATTAGAGTTTAGAGCAAAAATCAATGAAAATGAAAGGAGAAAAACAACAGGGAAAAAGCAATGAAACCAACTTTGGTTCTTTTCATTTAAAAAGGTCAATGAAGTTGACAAAACTTTTAGACTGACTAAGAAAAAAAGAAAAAGACACCAATTACCAAAATCAGGAATGAAAGAGGAGGCATCACTATTGACCCTACAGAATAATTATGAAAAAGTGTATGCCACCCAATTAGACAATTTAGATGAAATGGACAAATTCCTAGAAAGACATAAATTAACAAAACTGATTCATAAAAAAGCAGGAAATCTGAATAGACTTAAAACAAGAAATAAAACTGGCAAATTAAAAATCTTGTCACAAAAAAAATCCCAGGCCCAGATGGCTTCCCTGCTGAATTCTATCACATATTTATAAAGAATAATGCCAATTCTTCACAAACTCTTCCAGGAAATAGACAGAGCACACTTCTGAACTCATTCTATGAATTCAATACTATCCTGATACTAAAGCAATGAAAAGAAATTACAAAAAAGGAAAACAAATCAATATCCCTCATGAATATTATACACAAAAAACTCTGAATGAGTAAACCATATCCAGCAACAATAAAAAGGATTAGATACTATCACCAAATAGGATTCACCCCAGGAACACAAGTTAGTTTTAACATTTGAAAATCAATAACACAATATCTGAAAATTAATTTAATACAGTATATTAATATAGTAAAGAAAAGGTATGATCGTATCAATATATAGAAAAATTCAACACCCATTCATGATTAAAAAAAAAAAAAAAAAGCCCTCAGCAAACTAGAAATAGAAGGGAACATCCTCAATCTGATAAAGGGTATTTGCACAAAACCTACAGGTAATATCATCCTTAATGGTAAAAGACTGAAAGCTTTCCCCCAACATCAGGAACAAGATAAGGATGTCCATTTTTCACTGAATGTTCGACTGGAGGTTCTAGCTAGCACAGTACAGCAAAAAAATACAAACAAAAACATTAAAGGTATCCCCATTAGAAAGGACAACCTGAAACCAATACCTTTCAAAGCCTCAATTTTCTAGATTTCCAATACTCACACCTCACACACACCACCCAATGAGACAACTCATGTTTAAAAACGAGAGCCAATGTGCCATTTGTGTGGTAAATATTAAACCATGGATTCATTTCCCTTAGCCTGTCTTGTCAACATTATCAGTGATCAGGAGTACAAAAGTTCTTCAGTGAAATTAACAAACACAAACAACACACTGAATACATCAACTTAAAGACTAACAAAAGAATATATGTGTTGAACCAAAACTTACTCATCTTAAACTGTCTGATATATTCTCCAAGTGTAGATAGATTTTCTTAATCCATCTGAATAAAATTATATGGGCTTTATAACATCAGCTTCACTTCTGACATAACAGGCATAACTCTTGTTCCACTGTTTGTTACACAGGAAGCAATAATTCCAGTTTCCAGAATGAGCTCCAGTTATATATTTTGATGAGGGTTACTTTCACAGTGACTCATAACAAAATGCTCCCCTTCATTTGTCAATACTATGTCCTTGGAGAGAAATAATGACAGTGTCCTCAGTCACACTGGTCAATCAATTTAATTATTTCACTAGTCTCTAGTCCCATGCACAAAAAAACGCCAACTGTATTGTTCACAACACAGCACCGGAATAGTACCTGAGACCTACCCACTGACACCACTGACTGTTTTTGAAGGGAGGGCTGGAAGGGCAGCCATCATCGATGTGCTCCTCTGATGAGAACTGAGTTGGAAATTAAGGAACAGTACAGAAGGAAGAGGGATCTCAGACCTTGCCTTCCAGGGCAACAAAAAAGGAGATAATTGTATGAAAATGCTATTCACTTCCCTCAAAGAGAAAAGGAAGAAATTTATCTCAAACTCTACAACTAAAGTCACTTACAAACCCATTTATAGTGCAAATAACCACCTTGGTGAATGAAGCTTAGTAATCAAAGGCAGAGGAAAAGCACACTTGAGCATTCACCCACAATTCCTGACCACAAGAGCAAAGACTGAATTGGTTCCTCAAATGCTTCTTTCACACTTGAACTTCTACATCATTAAAGAGTGAATGCACAAGTCTGGTCCTGTCACCCAGTCTACAAGTCTGAACCAGAGAACAAAAATCATTTATACTCAGAGTTTATATAAACATGATCTATCCAAGAACAAAACTGCTATCTGCCCCACTGGATATTCACACTATTAAATGGTTTTATCTGCCAAGCTGTTTCAAAGTCAAAAATCTATTCTAAAAAAAAAAAAAAGGAATCTTGATTACATACTGACAGTGCAACCTGAAATCCCACCTCTTGTTTCTTCCCCTTTTTTTCTTAATAAAGCATCAAGTTGATCCGTTAATATTGTTGGAAAAAACACGGTTATACTGAGATTTAAAACTTCTGAACTAATACCACTACCACATTCCAATATTCTGGCATGCCTGACCTCCCCCTTAAAACTCCAAGCAATCCACACTGGCTCCTGACTGCCAAGTCCTTTTTGTAGCTATGCCATCGGGCGGCTAGCACCAAAAACTAAGCTAATATACCTTCTTTGCATTTCAGCTCTGGTACTAGCCAATATTCCCCCAAGTATGCAGACAGAGACCTTGTTGTCAAGGACAAGAGTCTGTGCCAACCTGGCTGCCATGGCCCCTCACCATTAGACGGGTCTACTTAGAGTCGGACCACCGGGTGACAGAGAAGACGCTGACAGACTTAGATGAGCAGGAAACAGAAGAACATTCTCAGGCCATCAGTTGGTCAATTCAGAAATCTTTACTAAGCACTTTCTCTGTGTCAAACTCTGCTCAAAGTTATGGGCACAGAGCAGGGAAAAAGACCAAACCACAGGACCTCAAGGAGCCTATGCTCTACTGGGGGAACTAAAGCTCATCCAAAATGCAAAAACTAAAAAGTCCAGCTCTAATCTAGGAAAGGAAAAAAAAAAAAAAAAAAATGCAGTCAACCCAGAGTAACATCAGTAACAGATGCAAACTGACTTCCCTGCCTCTACACTCGCTACTTTCAAATACATTCTGCACATGGCAACCCTTTACAAAAACACAATACACCCTTGCCTAGAGCCATTCAGTGGCTTCTCATTATACTGGGGATAAAATTAAAAATCCTTGATGTGGTCTAAAAGCCCCTGCATGATAACCCAGCAAATCTTTCCAACTTGAAGGCGAGACCCATCTCCCCAATTACTATGCTCTGGCCACACTAACTTTAAGCTTGTCAAATACACTCAGCTTTCTTGTCAGGGGTGGGGGTTCGTCTGAAACATTTTCCTACTTCCCAAGTCCCAGTCTGGGTAACTCCCACTCATCTTTGTCAGGAGTACTTTCTCCCTCCAATCCCCTATCTTCTTCCTCACCTTTAACCTATACACACCCTGAACTAAATCAGGGAATCAGGTACATCCTCATATTTCCAAATAATTGGCTTTCGTGTACAATCTGCTAAAAATGTAGCCTGCACACCCCCACCTCTTGCTTTGTGTGTGTGTGTGTGTGTGTGTAATAAACCATCAGGCTGCTCCTTCATACGACTGGAAGACAGTCCCATTGTTTCTAGAGCACTTATTAGAGTTTCCAAGTATGTACTGAATTGTGTGACCACACTACTTGTTCACGTCTCTTCCACTAAGGAATAAATTTGTTGAAGACAAGTACGATGTCAAGTGTGGAAATACAATGTCCCCAGGGCCCAGGATGATTCCTGGCACACAGGAGAGACTCAAGGGAAAACCATGAATGAATGATGATCACCAGCAATGGGAACAACCGTAATTTAAACTGCAGAGAACTGCGCCTTGAGATAGCTCTGCTTCTAAGAGCCATACTTAGTTTTGCTTGAATTTTCTGTTACAATAAAGGGCTTAATGGGGAAACAAACCCCGGACTGATTAGAGACTGCTGGCACTTCCTTTGCAATAACTTAGAAATGTACCTAATATGTGGATTTGGTTGCTTTTTTTTTTTAAATGTGGATACCCTATTTGAAAGGATGACTCTGAGGATCAAAAAGGTGTTAATTACTTAAGCGCTCAGCAAGCTACAGAGCAGTATAAAAAATTAAGATATTATAAATATTATTTTTAAGGTAAAGGAACAAACCTTCCATTATCAGGAACAGGAATCTTCATTCTTATTAAAACACTAACTTTAAAAATGGTTCTTTATAATATAGCTACTTAATACCTAAGGCTGCCTTTTTTGAAGGAAATTCTACTTTTTATAGCTTCAGTTTTTATATTATGATGAAAAATGACTACTCCAAGTATTTTGCTTTTATCCAAATAGGTATACAACAAAGAAAAAAAAATGTGTATATACTTCCACAAATGTTTCAAACCATATCGGTGTATGACATTTCTATCCTAGTAGTATGACAGGGTAATCATGGGAGATTTCCAAACATTAACTGTGCAATGCACAGTAGACCTCTGTTGGAAACACATCAATTATTGTAACATGAAACACACACACACAAACACAGAGTATATACAATATACTCTGACTTCTTAAAAACAAAAAGCAAGCTTCTTAAAAGACATTTCTTTTGATGTAAAAAATTACTTGACAAAGAAGGATCACAATATGTAACTCTGTGTTGCTAAATGTACCAAAGAGACTCAATATTAAACACTAACTCTGTTTAAAAGTGTAAAAGCCTCAAAGAAGCTTATATAAAGATGTTAGTAAAGATGATAACCATTAAGGCTATAAGAAAAGTGGTGTCCAGAAATGAAGACAGATTTTACTGGGTAGAAAGAAATGTCTGTTATACCTTTTTAAATCATGAAGGGGGGGGGGGGGGAACTGTCCTTAAGGGTTACTTTTAAATGAAGTCTAAATAATTCAAGTATCTAGAACTTTAAGCTTACCATTTTGTTTCAATCTGGGACAAAATTTTAGGCAGTAATTCATACAACCATGCAAGCTCAATATATGCTTGCATCTCTGCTAATTAAAAGGCTGGTTATAAACTTCTTCACACCCTCAACCTTACCCCATTAACTTTTCTGTTGAACACACCTTTTTTTTTTTTTTTAAAGATTTTATTTATTTATTTGAGAGAGAGAGAATGAGAGACAGAGAGCATGAGAGGGAGGAGGGTTAGAGGGAGAAGCAGACTCCCCGCTGAGCAAGGAGCCTGATGCGGGACTCGATCCCGGGACTCCAGGATCATGACCTGAGCCGAAGGCAGTCGCTTAACCAACTGAGCCACCCAGGCGCCCCTGTTGAACACACCTTACGTAAACCTTAGACTTGGGTGTGCTAAATGAGACGTGAAAGAATTACTCCATATTTTGATGACTGATTATTCACTTGCATGTGATGAACATTAACTTACATCACTTGATAAATTTTGAGCTACAAACAAAAGAAGCTATCGTATTATTACCTTAAAATTAACCTGCTAGATTTTCTATGTTCTCCAGCCTGGCCTAGTCAATAAAACATCCAACAAAATGTACAGAAATAAGATTCTATTCTATGATGCATAGTCTCTCATCTTGCCATGAATTTACTGGAAAAAACGGATGTATGGCATGAAGACAGGGGTCCCAAGTTACAAAGACACTGGATTCATCTAGCCTAACTGTGTACTGGCTTTCAGAGTCTAAAACAGAGCTGTGGGAATTACAAGAAATACCCTATCAGATCCTCAAGCCCTAAATGTACCAGAGGTCAGCTTTCTAAAGGCAGTGCCTATTTTTAAACTAATATAAGTTGTGTTCTAAATTTGACCTGCATTTAAATTATCATCTGCTGAGGAACGTCCAGCTGGACTCACACACAGTTCAAGTTGCTTGAGGGAGGTCCAAACAAAGTTCATTTTATACGCAACAGAAAAAGCCTTCTCTTAGCAACTGGCATCATCCACAAAGGAAGAGCGGCAGCTGTGAAGAGAGAGCCATCCTGCAGCTGAGGGTCCCTGGGGTTTACTTCTTCACATAACTAATAAAAGCAGGCCATTCTTCATATTTAGAGAGTTTGGGGAAACCAATTTCCGATTGCTCCGCACAACAGAATGAAGTATTAGAGCATATTTTCAATGGCGCGCAGAGTACATGAATATCGTCCCAAAGAAGAAGCCAACAAAAACCTATTTTTAAGGTTCCTCACAGACCATTTCTTTTTAGAAAGTACAAGTTCACAGGGCCATAATGACGAAAATAGTCTCACTGACAATAAGACAGTTTTCTGTTGCTTTTATGTTCACAAACTGAAAGATAGAAGAAAACCATCAATATCCTTTCATAACATCAGTTAAATAATTACAGCACCAATTGATGATAATTTTGGAAGTTGTTATCCTCAATTCTGAGGAAGTCTCAAAGTACTTAGACTTCCACAATTTTTTTAAAAGCTCTATTTCAAGGATATCACAGTAGTGTAAGACTGGCACTAGCATATTCTATCACTTAGGAAACCACACCCTATCAGACTTAGCATCCACATGAGGAAAACTGCCCCAGGACAGAGGTGAAAAAATAAGACATATAATCTCTGAAACATCAGTAACAGACTGCAAATTGCCCATAAATATAAAACTACATAAATTATCTATTTCTGTAAACTAAACTAACTGTAATTCAGTAAAATCCATAAAGAAACTATTACAAATCAAGAATAAAAGTAAAATACCGGACATGGCCATATGTACATTCACACATAAAATTTGTCTCTTCTCATTAGCCTACAATTCTGGCCCAGGCTGCCATGCCCAAAGATAAGCCAACTTTGAGATTCAGAGGGCAGGGCAAATCCAAATATTTCATTTTCTAGGTATCTGAAAGACCAATCTGATTTTAAGATTAAAAAACTACAGACCATGAAAAGTAAATGCTTACGATCTGCACCAAATGCCCTGATTTGGCCAGGCCTGACTCATTTATTCACCCAAAGAACATTTCTTGAGCTGCCACGTGGCTGACAGCTGCTTGTTACTACCCAAACCCACTCTCCTCTTGTTCCTAACGGAACCCTCGCTGATCGGAGAAGCAAGGCGTCTAACTAAAGGACCACCTTTGAGAGCCTCCTTTGCAGCCAGGTGAGTGCACATGACTCAGTTCTGGCCAATGAGAAACCGGCATATGTGTTTTGAGAAAACTAAGCAAAGACAGGTTGCCTAAAGGGAGCGGACTCTGTTCAGAATTTCACCCTTTCTTTCTCTCTTCCTCCTCCTAGAGTGTGAATGTGATGCTTCCAGGAGCTATCTTCTATCAAGCAATCACCTTAAGGACGATCGCCAAGAACCTGAAGACAAGGTCTAAGCAGTGTGTTTTTCATTGTTTGCTGCAAGCAGGGCAGGAGTGGTCAAAGATCCTGACCCTACAGCAGCCATCTAGTCACCTCTGGTGCTGCTTTTGCCTCATTCTGCCAGCAACAGCCTGGTGTCTAGTACTTGTGAACATAAACAGGCTTATAAAATCTCGGAAGGAACAGGGCTTAGGGAACAATACAGTACTTACCTGCCACATAAGAACTTAATGTTCTTAAAGAGGAAAAAAGAAAAAAATGTAAGACTCACAAGCCCCTTCTCTGTTCATACCTTTAATCCTTCACTTACGCACTTATACACTAAAGACTGTGTGTGTGTGTGTGTGTGTGTCCCCATTATCTTAAAAGAATTGAAAGGCAAGGACTACCTTTACTTTTGCAGCTCTAGAACCCAGCACAAGGCAGATACTCAATAAGTGAAGCAAATGAATCCAGACCTGCTAAACTCAGGAGTCTTCCAATGACAGAGAATTCCATGTTTCAGAACGCTGCCATGGTATCTGCAAGAGGGCCAGCTCATTCAGCAAGACAAAGAGCGGCGGGGAAGCTGGCTCCCTGCCCAGCTCAGGTGCACCTCCCAGATGCAGGGATCCCACTCCTGCATGTTTCCGTGACTGACTGGGATGAAAGCGGACGCTGGAGAGCTCCTGTCTTCCTTTCCCCTGTCCCTCACTCACATTCACTCACTCATGACCTTCACTGAGCACATACTATCCACCACACACTGTACAGGTGCCAGGAATAACTAGCAAACTGAATATGGCAACTCTCCTGAAGGAATATGTCATCCAGAAAAGCAGGAGCAAAGCACAGAAGCGATTACAATACAATGTGAAAAATGGATCTACACAATGTGTGCTTCCTGAGGGGGGGCGGGGCACCATTCGGAGTGCCCTACGGACTACCTCATGTACTCCACACTATCACTGCTGGAGTTCCCCTCTGTGACATGGGCAGCAGAGACCCAGAGAACACTCATCAGGAGCACCTAAGCCACCGCACCAGTCAGGAGGTCATGGGGCACAGAGGGTAGGGGGCAGGTAGGAGGAAAAGCTGAGCAGTGAAGTGCAGCCTGAAGGATGAAGAGAATGTTCCCGGGTTGAAAGGTATAAGCAGAACTTTTCACGCAGATAATTTACCAAGCAGAAAAGTCCAGAGCTAAGAAAGACCTCAGGACCTTTGGAGGAGCATGGCCGACTTTGGTACCGGATTGTGAAGACAGACACCCGAAACAGTTTTTACCACCCGATGGACGGAGCTGTCACGCATTACATCTGAAGAAGGGGCTCAGTGAGAAAGACCTCACGACTTTTCGCAGGTGTTTCTAAAACATGTGCCTTTAGGAGAAGCATGAAAGTGTGTTTTATTCTGAGGCATGTGATACTATCAATCCTGCTCTATTTTTAAGTCCAGATTATTAATATTTATAATTTTAAAAAGATTACTTATTTGAGAGAAATAGAAGAACATTTTACAAAAAAGCACAGCAGTGGACTGGGAAAAAAAAAAAAAACCTTCCTAAAACTGAAATATTTCCTTAAAATATCCTTACATAATACAGTTCCCTTTAAACTCTGAAAAGATGGTTAGGCAGGCAGATTCATGATTTAAAAAATAAACTTCATATTTGGTGGCAGAGTCAACTCCTTCAAACCTAATGTCCACCGCCCTCCCCTTCTTCTTTAGTCACAGAAATCTGACTTTATTTAGGCTGGCAATGTGCCCACCTAAACACCACAGTTGAGCCTCCCTTGAAGACAGTGGTCGCCAAGGAGTTTCAAGAAGTCAGTGGGTGGAGATTCCAGAAAGTTCCTTTTGCCACTTTTCCCCTCCTCCTGCAGATAGCTTGGCTAGAGCTCCAGCAGTGTCCCGTGGTTTTGTGGATGATGGCCTTATGCTGCTTAGGATGCCAGAGCAGTCTAAGTCCTTCCCTGATGACTTGGTAGAATCACCACTCCCAAACGGTGGTGTTTTACATGAGAAATTTTACATGAGAAATCAACCATGCTGAATCAGATCCATGTTCTTACTAGTCAAACACAACTTTCCTTGCAGATGCTAGAAAATATCTGAAGTATATATGGTAAGATTTAGCAAAACGCAGTTTCAAAAAATTTCACAGTATTAAAACATATTATTTTATGATTCACTGCGTGTTTGTCATCTAAATCACACGTCCACATCATTACTAAATAGCCTTTTAAATCAAAATACATCCTTTCCAATTTTTTCCTCTAGACACAGAAGACATCCCATTCTTGAAACATCTGACCCACTCTGGGAGCTGAACTGGGGAGCGAGTGGGGCCAGCAGAACAAACCCGGGAGAGCAGGCATGCAGGGCCCTGTGTGGGGGGCTGGGGGGGCAGGCGGTGCATTACATACCAGGAACTCAGCACAAGGCAACCTGCTCACAAAGAGCTTTGCTGTGCTTTACAAGCCAGGTGAATTGTTAGGTGAGCGTCATTTGGAGATCTATGATCTGACCTCCCCCTGGCTGTCACTGTCACTTGAGCCACACTGGGATTTCAATGCAATAGCATTTTTATTCTCCTTTATACCGTCATTTTATGTTTAAGAAGTACAGTTGTTTATAACAACTTGTCTGATAGAAGTGAGGTACATTATTTTCTTACATTTTTGTGGAAATGCTACTGCACTCCTTCCTCCATCCCCTACCATCAAAATAGCTAAGGTATCATGTGCAAAGGATGATGCCTAACATAAAGACAGTAATGCCACAGAGCTGGCAGGGCAGGGGTGGGGGGCGCTCCTGTCTTTGGGGAGAACCAGAAACTTACAGACTACAGAAAAGAAAGGTCAGGATCACCTTCTTCATTTTAACTCAATGGATAGGTTTTGTTTAAAGCTAGAAACAAAACCCAAATGGAGAAACTAAACAGAAAATAATTCTACTTCCGTTTTTATCTCTGTTCACCTTTTTAAAAAGATTATTCCTTTCTACTTCAAAGAGGGTCACCAAATAACAGGTGTCAGTTCACCAAATAAGCCTGCTGTCAGTTCAGCACTGCCTGACAACCGTGGACTTCCTGCTGTGTGTTAAATTACTACACAAACGTCAGCTTTCTTTATGGGCAACACGGGACAGTGAAATGTATGTAATGTCCAGATTTAAACCTAGATTTGAATCCTGGTTCTAATAAGTTATGAACCGTAGGTAAAACCTTGGGCAGACTAATTTACCTCTCTCCCTGGCCTCAGTTCCTACAACTATAAAATGAAAATAGTGCCGTCACTCCCCTCCTAGCATTGTTAGAAAAATTAGTGCTAATGTACATATTAGGCATTTTGTAGCTACTAATATGATGCTAATTACTAAAAAGGTTTTATTTATTTGGTTGTCAAAGATGAAAGATAAAAAAACACTTTTTTAAAAAAAGCTAACTAAAAGCATCAAGTAAAATAAAAAATAAAATGAGGGCTAGACTAAATTCTGAGTAACAGAGTCCTCTCAGCTCCTCCCTGAGACATTCTCAGGGCTGGGAACTCCGGAGCTGGGAAGGCAACTCTATCATCCACGCATCCACACACTGAGGATGGGATCTACAATGTGTCAGTTACTGGAGCAGGCTTGAGGGGGCGCCCTGCTCTCAAGGAATTCACAGCACCCTCACATCAATAGACAAATACAATCTAGTGACAGGCAACAATCGGGGAAATACAGAGGACCACAGGAGTGCAGAATCAGGGCACACCACCCAACAGGGGGTGTCAGAAGAAGGAACCCCTTGAGTAAAATCTTCCAGAACCAGGAGGTGTGAAGGGAGGCACTGAAAGGGAACAGCACAAGCACCCTGAGGGGAGAGACTGCCAGGTGTGCCAGAAGGACGAAGTTCAAAGCAGGCCTGGCAGATGACGTGGTTGCCCATGTTCCCAGCAGAGGTCTGGAAGGCCACGCATTCACACACACTGAGGATGGCACCTACAATGTGTCAGTTACTGGACTTTCTCCCACAGGCTATAAGGAACCTTGGAAATGTTTCAAGCAGGAGAGGGACATGGTTAGACATACTTTGTGGCACAGAAATTATGGTGGCAATGTGGAAACTGAGCAGTGTGCAGGGGCGGAATGGGATGGCCAACTAGTATCCAGGTGAGCAAGAATAAGGCTACAGAGTTAGAATTCACATTTTAAGCACATCTAGGGTGTTATAAGATTTTTCTAAGACATAACAATGAAGCTGGGTCTTCCCTGGTTTCTGCGGACATTTTGTATTTATGTACTGTCCCAACAATACCAATGGCTCCAGAAGAACAGAATAAAGTGGTCTGGTTTTAAGCGGTCACTAAGTATGGTGCCATGTGAATGAAAGGTGAAATCTGGAGACATCTTCAGAGAGAGGACTGTGCAACTTCACCTCAAGATACCACTGAGCACATTCCTCACTACCAGTTCCACACTTAAATGCCTCTACTTAGGATCAACTGTTAGGAATAGAAATCAAAACTGAATCTCAAACACTCGTCATTTGTCTATGAAATGAGGATAAACTACCGGCAACAAGTATTTAGTTAGGCAAAGAATAAAATTTTGAAAGCCCTCAAATTTTGACCTTTTAAGACTCCCCCCCCCCCCAATGATTTTAGTATGTCCTTGGCCTAGAACTATGAAGTCACTTACCAAAAAGAAAGCTAAACAGCTCTGTAGGCATCAAGAAAAGATCTTATCTATGCTTAGCTATCAGCCAAAATTGTTCATAGGAAGGAAGGATACCACACAAGTTGTCTGGCTGACTCTGAGTTGGCTCCTGTCTGTAGATTCACAAAGAAAAATGTGATAAACACGAACATCCAGGCACAAATATCCATCTGGACAGGATGTTAACACCATTCCTCAATTCCTTAAGGGTCTTATTCTCTCTTAGAAGTATAAAATCAACCAATTGGTTTAAGAGCACTGTAATTCATTTGGGTGACAAGAAGGAAAGTCAGAGAGGAGTCATCTCTTTTGAACACTAATAAAGACTCATTTCCTGCTATCACTTGGGAAGCTTAAAAGATTAAGTGTATTAGGACCCTGAATTACCCATATGAAAAAAGTGCCAAGTTCCTATCTCCATGAACCTCAACCCATCTGAGTCTTCCTTTAGACGCAGTCCCCTGGCACCAAGTTAATGAAGCTCACTGTGGCATAGTTCTACTGAGCGAGATGTACTCAGGAAGAGGGTGGTGATAAAAAGTGGTTACTTACACCAAGCTGACATGGGGAAAACTGGCATAAGAAATGTTCTGATGACAGAATGAATCATAAAACCGAGACTGTTACCATTCTTTCTTTGGTTTAAGCTGGATAATCACTAAACCCAGGACATGGTTTTATGAAGCTCCTACATACCTAGTCAAAATATTCTTTACTTTTATAAAATTAATTTTTAGTATTTAATTTGGACTTCTCAATCCCCTTCCTTCTGAGAATCTTCCCCCATGCAACTCAGTGATCTTATAGCTAAAAGGTAAAGTAAAGCAAAGCTCTAGAGCCAGACCACATGAATTCAATCCTCAGCTCTTACCCACCATCCCCAGGGCCATTCCCTCTCCTGTCAATCAGGACCAGTCTCACAAGGCTCTGGTGAGGAAGACACGGGATAACAATGGAGGATGCTCAGGACAGGGTCTGCTACAGAGCTCCATAAATGATCACAATTGTTATAGTTTTAAATAGGAAAAACATGGCAACACTAGGCGAGCCAATGGAATACTCCTCAAAGACTCGATCACTTTGTGTAAAATAGATGCCAAAAAGCATAAGAACACCAGTAACAATAACCACTGTGATTTATCTATAAAGGGTATCACAGGATTATGCAACTATCTTCCCTCTTCATATATTACTGTCACTTTCTATAATTTTAATGCCAAAGGAGTTATTCTTAATTACCTTAAACTTGGCCTTTCTAATTGTCTGCTCCTATAACCTGCTGTGCTCCCAATTAACAGGGCCTCCTGAGGTTGATTTCAAGAGATTTATGATCACCACAGTTGATTCCTCCCTCACTAATTTTTATGGATTTCTACTGATAAATAATTACTTAAATTAGCTAATTTCTAGACCATGTAGTTGTTTCCACCAGGAGCCCATGGAGCTATATTTGCTTTTTACCAGCTGTCTGGATAATTATATTTAGTCCACATTTTTTTAAAGTCAGAAGAAAATCAATATGCTAATAATTAGCCACTCTCTTTTGGACTTCCCTAAGTCCTCTGATTTCTCTCAAAGCTTAACAAGGGGTTCAGAATGAAGATGTGTCAACTCACATCTCAGAGGCAACTCAATACTGGATATTGAGGGTATAAAGTCAGACAATTCTTGGTATCACAAAAGATAAGAATTACAACATAAACAGAATAGTGAGTGGCTACTGGCTTCCCAGGTGCATCCAGGTACAGTAGTGAGCCTAAAATCACAAAGTGCTAAATGTAAATTTGCATACAGTACTAAAATGTTTGCCTTCAATTGCTCATTTTTTAGTAGGGAGGAGGAGCAAGAGAAAAATCCCACTGTAATCTCAATACAGGATATCCACAAAACTGAAAGGCTTACACTCTATTCTCATACCTACAAATGTAAATAAATCAATTCAGCCAAGATACTATGCCTTAAAAAAAAGTCTATGAGAAACAATTGTCCACAGAATACCTACTATTTTAAGGTTTACATAACCCACCCAAAACAGTACTCCCAAGTTTTGTATTTAAAAACCACATGGGGGGTACTGGTTCCAGGTAAGATGAAGGAAGCACACTCCATCCAGCCGCCCCACCACATGCAGCCACCTGGACAGAGTATCTGAAACAGCTATTTGAGAGCTGGCTCTGGAAAATAAATGACCACAGCAGGCTGATGAGGGAAGAAGAGTAAAACTCAAAGAATGACCAAACCAGTGATGAACTTCCCCATTTTTTCCTCCAAAATCTCCCAGCCTGAAATCAATGAAGCCACACACCTGAAAGTGAGCAAGCACCAGGACAGAGGCAGAGAGGGAAAATCCAGAAATACTCCAAGTTCTAGCTTAAAGAAGCGGGAAAAGGGATTCCTAACACCCTGGAGAGTGGGGGAAATTCCTCACTGTTCTTTTTTATTTCTCTATGTTCTAGCTTCCCAACCCAAGGTAATCACAAGGTGGTAGTGGGCAGAGGGAAACAGTCACCTAAACTCTCGAGGGAAAGGAACCTTTCTTCCTCACTGAACAGAGGAGCTATGCTCTCACGACGTAAGTCTGCTGCTCTTTTGCTGTCTTCCTTCCCCTTGGTCCAGAATGGAGACAGTCACAGGAAACCCACTGCCCCATTCTAAAGCCCCATCTTTGTGTCTGGAGGACTAAAAAAGGGAACCTTGGAGAAACAGAAAGAGCTGGAGAAACTGACCCACACAAATACAGCCAACTGATTTGGGGCCAAGGTGTAAAGGCAATTCAATGGAGAAAAGACTGTCTTTTCAACAGTGTTGAAACAATTAGACATTCGACCTTGACTTAAACTTCAGATCTTATACAACTATAAATTCAAAATAGATCATATGGATCTAAGCATAAAATGTAAAACTACAAACCTTTTAGAAGAAAAGAAAGGAAAATCTTTAGGATGTGAAGTTAAACCTGGACATCATCCCCAAAGCTCAAGCCATTAAAAAGACAATAAAGATAAGCCACAATTCCAAATTTAAAAATTCTTGCTCTAAGAAAAACATTGCCTAGAGAATGAAAAAATTAGGTACACACTAGGAAAAATATTTGCAAATCACATATGCAACAAAGAATTTTTATCCAGAATATGTTTTTTAAAAAATGAAAACTAAACCAAGAAAAGAAACAACTCAAGTAGAAATAGGCAAAACACTTGAAAACAAATAAAAGAGAGACTTAAAAAACAGTAGAAAAGATCAATGAAACTAAGAGCTTCTTTGAAAAGATAAATAAAAAACTGATAAACCTTTAGCCAGACTCATAAAAAAAGACAGCAAGAGAGAAAGGACTCACTCAAATAAAAGCAGAAATGAAAGAGAAGCTACAACAAATGCCACAGAAATACAAAGGATTTCTAAGAGACTACTACAAAAAGTTATACACTAACAAATTAGACAACCTAGAAGAAATGGGTAAGTTCCTAAAAAAACAAAAACAACAACCAAAAAAACTTCCAATATTGAAACAAGAAATAGAAAATCCAAACAGACTGATTATTAGTAACGAAACTGAATCAGTAATCAAAAAACTCCCAATAAACAAAAGTTCAGGACCAGATGGATTCACAGATGAATTCTACCAAACATTTAAAGAATAATAATACCCATTCTTCTCAAACTATTCCCAAAAACAGAAGAGGAAAGAATTTTTCCACATTCATTCTAAGAGACCAGCATTACCTTGATACCAAAACCAGACAAAGACACTACCAAAAAATAAAACTACACACCAATATCTCTGATGAAGATAGATGCAAAAATCCTCAACAAATATTAACAAAGCCAAACTCAACAATACATTAAAAGGCTCACTCACCATGATCAGGTAAGATTTATCTCAGCAGTGCACAGATGGTTCAATATCTGCAAATCAATCAACACGACACACCACAACAAAATGAAGGATAAAAATCACATAATCATCTCAACAGATGGAGTAATAAAAGCATTTAACAAAATTCAAAATCATTCATGATAAAAGTCTCAACAAAGTGGGTTTAGAGGGAACATACTTCAACATAATAAAGGCTATATATGACAAACCCACATCATACTCAATGGTGAAAAGCTGAAACCTTTCCCTCTAAGATCAAGAATAAGAAAAGGATGTCCACTTCTGCTACTTTTATTCAACACAATACTGAAAGTCCTAGCTGCAGCAATCAGATAAGAAAAAGAAATAAAAAGCATTCAAATTGGTAAGGAAGAAGTAAAACTTTCACTATTTGCAGATGACAAGATACTATATACAGAAAACCCTAAAGACTCCACCAAAAACCTATCAGAATAAATGAATCCAATAAAATTGAAGGATACAAAACTAATACACAGAAATGTGTTGTGTTTCTATACACTAATAAAAGACTAGCAGGAAGAGAAATTAAGAAAACAATCCAAACTGCACCAAAAAATAAAATAAAATACTTGGAATAAGTGTAACCAGGGAAGTGAAAGACCTATACTCTGAAAACTATAAGACAGTGATGAAAGAAACTGAAGACAACACAAATAAAAAGATATACCATGCTCATGGACTGGAAGAATATTGTTAAAATTACAAAACTACCCAAAGTAATCTACAGATTCAATGCAATCCTTATCAAAATACCAATAGTATTTTTCACAGAACTAGAATAAATAATCCTAAAATTTATATGGAACCATAAAAGACCCCAAAGAGCCAAAGCAATCTTGAGGAAGAACAAAGCTGGAGGTATTACAATCCCAGATTTCAAATTATACTACAAAACTATAATCAAAACAGTATAGTACTGGCACAAAAAACAGACACATGGATCAATGAAACAATACAGAGTCCAGAAATAAACCTACACTTTATATGGTCAATTAATCCAGAACAAAGGAGGCAGGAATATACAATGGGGAAAAGACCATCTCTTCAATAAATGGCATTGAGAACACTGCAGAGCTACATGCAAAAGAATGAAACTGGACCACTTTCTTACACCATACACAAAAATAAACTCAAAATGGATGAAAGATCTAAATGTGAAATCCTAAAAGAAAATATAGGCAGTAAACTCTTTGAACATTGGCCTTAGCAATATTTTCCTGGGACTATTTCCTCCATTAACAGAAACTAAAGCAAAAATGAACAATTGGGACTACATTAAACTAAAAGACTTTTGCACAGCAAAGGCAATCATCAACAAAATGAAAAGTCAACCTACTGAACAGGAGATTTTTGCAAAATCATATCTGACAAAAAGTTTAATATCCAAAATATATTTTTTAAAAACTCCTGTAACTTGACACCAAAAAGCAAGCAATCTGATTAAAAAATGGGCAGAGGGGGTGCCTGGGTGGCTCAGTCAGTTAAGTGTCTACCTTCGGCTCAGGTCATGATCCCAGGGTTCTGGGATCAAGCCCCACATCGGGCTCCCTGCTCAGCGGCAAGCCTGCTTCTCCCTCTCCCACTCGCCCTGCTTGTGTTCCCTCTCACGTGTCTCTCTGTCAAATAAATAAAATCTTAAAAAAAGGAAAATCTCTTTAAAAAGAAAATATATGGGCAGAGGACCTGAATAGACACTTTTGCAAAGAAGACATGCAGATGGCCAACAGACACATGAAACATTGCTCAACATCACTCATCATCAGGGAGACGCAAATCAAAACCACAATGAGTATGTCACAGCAGTCAGAATGGCTAGTATCAAGAAGGCAAGAAATAACAAGTGTTGGTGTGGATTTGGAGAAAAGGGAACTCGCATGCATTGTTGGTGGGAATGTAAATGGGTGCAGCCACTAAAGAGACTAGTACAGAAGTTGCTTAAAAAAGTAAAAGTAGAAATACCACATGATCCAGGAATTCTACTTCTGCGTATTTACCCAAAGAAAATAAAAACACTAATTCAAAAAGACATATGCACCACTATGTTTATTGAAGCATTATTTATAATGGCTAAGATATGGAAAAACCCAAAGTGTCCACTGATAATGAATGGATAAAGAAGATGTGGTATACATACAGAATGGAATATTACTCAGCCACAAAAAAGAATGGAATCTTGCCACTTGAGACAAGATAGATGGCCAGAGGGAATAATGCCAAATAAAATAAGTCAGAGAAAGACAGATACCATATGATCTCACTCGTATGTGGAATCTAAAAACAAACATACAGCAACAACAACAAAAACAGAAACAGACTCATAAATACAGAGAACAAATTGTTGGTTGCCAGACGGAAGCATGGGGGGGGGGCGGTCACAATAGGTGCAGAGGATTAAGAGGTACAAACTTCCAATTACAAAATATAAGTAAGTCATGGGGATGAAAAGTACAGCATAGGGCATATAGTCAATAATACTGTAAAATCTACACTTATCATGGCATTTCATAAAGCATATAATCGTTGAATCACTATGCTGTACACCTGAAACTAATAATACTGCATGTCAACTATACTTCGATCAGAAAATTCTTAAAAATTAAAAAAAAAAAAGACTTGAACAGACAGTTCACCAAAAAGGGTATACAAATGGCTGCAGATAAGCACACGAAAACATGTTCAATATCATTAGCCTTTAGGGAAATGCAGATTAAAACCACAATGAGATACCACGTCACATCTATTAGAATGGCTAAAATAACAAATAATGACAATATCAAATGCTGACAAGGATGTCAAACACCTGAAACTCTCGTTCATTGCTTGAGGGGAATACAAATTGATAGTTTACTCCAGAAAATGATTTGACATTTCCTTAAAAAGTTAAATGTACACCTACCATATAATCCAGCCTTCTACTCCCAAGTATTTACCCAGAGAAAGCAAAGCATGTGTTCATGTAAAGACATGTACACAAAGGTTCACAGTTAGCTTTATTTGTAATACCCACAAATTAGAACAACACAAATATTCTTCAGTGGGTTAATGGACAAACACACTGTAATACTTCCACACAACAGAATCCTACTCAGGGATTCAAAGGAACATGGTATCAATACCCACAACCAGGACGACACTGAATGAAAAGGCATGACACTGAATGAAAGAAATCCACTTCAAAAGATTACACACAACATCCTTCCATTTAAACAACATTTTTACAAAGACCAAGCTATAGAGATGGAGAACAGATCAGTGGTTGCCAGGTTTAGAGGGTGGGAGAGAATGCAGCATGAGAACACTTTCTGATGGGATGAAACAGTTGTGGGATGGTTCCACAAATCTACACATGTTAAAACTCACAGAACTGTATAACAACAACAGCAACAAAAAGGCAATTTTAATCCATGTTAATCTATTATCCAATATAAAAATGCTTCAAATTTACAATAATACCTTGCATAATTAAATTGTGTAACTAATTGTATTGCCACAGAAATGGGTTTTAAAGACAATGGAACATGTAGTATTAAGTATTATTTAAGCCAAGTTTATTTATAAAATTTTTTTTTTTTTTAAGATTTTATTTGACAGAGAGAGACACAGCGAGAGAGGGAACACAGGCAGGGGGAGTGGGAGAGGGAGAAGCAGGCTTCCCGCGGCGCAGGGAGCCCGATGCGGGGCTTGATCCCAGGACCTTGGGACCATGACCTGAGCCAAAGGCAGACGCTTAACGACTGAGCCACCCAGGTGCCCCTATTTATAAAACATTTTAAAAGACACCACAAAACTGTTTCTTCCCAAAGTTAACTGCTCAATTACAAAAAAAACAGGACTCTTCAACAGCACGAAAACCAATATTCAAGACAGCCAACAGTTCTAGTCATACAGACATCTGGCTTTTGAGCTGTTGATGTTACAAAGCAGGTGAATCATCAGAGAACCGGATGCATGATCTCAAAGCCATCCGAAGTGTGTCCACTACTACTCGGCCCATCTCTAGCCCCAGGGGGTTTCACAAACCTCCTCCATTTCCTCAACAGGAAGCACTCAGTGCACATAGGGTTTGTTTTAAAGCTCAAAGAGTACAGATCCGAAGGAAAAGGTCAAGAAAACCAGGCCCACTGAGGGCACCTGCTGCCGTCACTCCCATCGCAATCGGCGGGTGCTCCAGTGTGCCCGCGCCTGTCCCTAATCTCCATGCACCTCACCTTGGAACCGCTGCTCTACCCAACGCAGTGAGCAAAGGGAGAACAGCTCTCGTCCACCAATGCTAAGCTGAAATGATCCAACCCAGGGCTAAAATACTCTGATAAAATCATAGTCGAAGACACAGCTCTGCACTATTTCTGCCAAAAGAGGTTAGTCTTCCATTTCCTCAAAGCATTTCTTATGGAGTCATTTTCACCTATTTCAGAGAAAAACAATAACCGTTTCAAAGAGTAATGCAGATGTCACCCATGCCACTTCCAGTGATGCGCCTTTTCCTTTCGAGCATGCACTGGCCACGCAATAAATAGTGTAAGGTAATCAAAACTGTGTTAGTGGAAAAGGTATTCTTGAAACACAATTTTTATTTTAATGATGAAGCTATGGATGGTTTCTTTTCCTTTCTATTTTTCTCTACTTTTCAAAGGTTCCCTCTACTGAAACATTAAAATAGCCCTGAGTTCCCTTTCTTCTACTCCTAACATAATTTGCCGTAAGTTATGGCTTACGACCATTAATGTTTTCATTATTAATACTCTTGAGGAAACCCTACTTTTTGATCTAATACCCACCATCACCACCAAAAGGGGGCGGGGATAACATATACATTAAACTTTCAGCTAACACTGTTCTCACCAATTATTACAAAAATAATTCAAACACAAACATAGGGAGAGCCTGGACATTTTTAAATGGGAGAGACTCCTTGATCTGTTTAACTTACTTGAGAACAGTGCAGAGGAACAGATGAACGTTTAATAAGCCAACTCTGATTATACTATTTCAAGCCTGAAGTACATATTACTTTATATTTTAGAAAGTGAGAATTTCTTGGGGTTCTTTACATACTGAAAAATACTCCACTGACCATAAGTGATTGAACCCTGACGCACACACAGGGACGCTGCCTTCTGTTCGATGTCAGGAGTGGAAAGTGATGTCAAGTGAGCCGTCACGGCCATGCTCTCCTTTCTGCTACCTTGGATGCTATTATTTCTCTTAGGCTTAGCCAGCAAAGATACTCTGCATTCAAAATAAAATCAATACACAGAACTTCACACACACACAATTTTTTTTTTAAAGAAAACTCATTCATTTTATATGATTTAGAGCCTGAAGTTTTTTTAATTTTTTTAAATTTTATTTGTTATGTTAATCACCATACATTACATCATTAGTTTTTGATGTAGTGTTCCACGATTCATTGTTTGCGTCTAACACCCAGTGCTCCATTCAGTACGTGCCCTCTTTAATACCCATCCCCAGGCTAACCCATCCCCCCAACCCCCTCCCCTCTAGAACCCTCAGTTTGTTTCTCAGAGTCCATCGTCTCTCATGGTTCATCTCCCCCTCTGATTCCCACCCCTTCATTTTTCCCTTGCTGCTATCTTCTTCTTCTTTTTTTTTTTTTTTTTTACATATAATGTATTATTTGTTTCAGAGGTACAGGTCTGTGATTCAACAGTCTTGCACAATTCACAGCACTCACCATAGCACATACCCTCCCCAATGTCCATCACCCAGCCACCCCATCCCTCCCACCCCCCACCACTCCAGCAACCCTCAGTTTGTTTCCTGAGATTAAGAATTCCTCGTATCAGTGAGATCATGATACATGACTTTCTCTGATTGACTTATTTTGCTTAGCATAATACCCTCTAGTTCCATCCAAGTCGTTGCAAATGGCAAGATTTCTTTTTTTTTTTTTTTTTTGATGGCTGAGCAATATTCCATTGTGTATATATACCACATCTTCTTTATCCATTCATCTGTAGATGGACATCTCGGCTCTTTCCATAGTTTGGCTATTGTGGACATTTAGAGCCTGAAGTTTGAAGATTTTTTTTTCAGGCTGGAATACATTAGCAATGCCTCCTGGCAAAAACGCAAGCTAGAAAATCAGGACTGAGAACGTAATTGTAAACAGCCAAATGAAGAAAGAAAACCCTGGACGCCATTTTGCGATGCTACCAAGTCAGGGGAGAAATGTCGATGGCTCCTAGGTACCGACAGCATGCCATCAGCATACAGTGCGTGGCAGAGAGGTCCTAACCTAAACAATAACAGGGTTGGGTGAGATACTAGGGGAATCCCCTACAACTGAACAATTCTCAGTCTGTAATGTTAGCATAAGAATGAGACCTTTTTAGACTGTGAGCTCCTGAAAGGCTTTGTCTTCTTCATCACGCTAGCCCAGTGCCTGGTACTCAGTAAATGCTGACTAGAAAGCATCGAAGAAACTGGACTAGTATCAAGGGCCATAGCCCCGGTGGGTGTGACCCACTGTCCCCGAAGCACGCGGGGCGCTCCTGGGAGTGGCTGTCAGCAACACCTCCTCCACTTGGGAGGGGTTTTGTAACTGCAGCAGCAGCCCACAGAGGAGAACAGAATTTTCTTAGATAAAATTCACTCTTCAGCTAATTTCATAGTTGACAATAGCTTGTACTGAGAGAAGTCTCGGCTCTGCCAATTTTTCACAGCTCATTTGTGTTAGCATCATCAACATTACCTTCAACCTATGGTTCTTTGTAGGAATCTTTTAAAGCCAGGTGTTAATTTTGTAGCTGCTGTTTTAATTAACACTGATTAACATAACCTGTAAGCCTATTGAACAAACACAGCAAGTGACAACAGGCTGACAGCAAACAAGAGAGGAAGGCCGCCTGCCCCTCTGCACCCTCTGCGCTTGGAGGCCCACACAAGCAAGCCCCAGGATAGCTGTGCCCCAAACAGGACGCTTTCCACCTGCCACAGGACCCACGCAAGGGTCCCAGCTTCGATCCCCACAATGGATGTTAGGAAATTTTAGTTTATTTCTTAGAATGGTTTAGTAACAGCTCTACTACTTTGTTCCTGCTCACCAACATACACACCCGTTCTGGAAAATATAAACCGAGGCTCCTTCTGAGAGCATTTCTGCTCTCAAGTTCTTGTTCCTTTAAGTGAACTCTATACCCCGACATGGGGCTCGAACTCACGACCCCGAGATCAAGAGTCAGGTGTTCCACCGACTGAGCCGGCCGCGTGCCCCGCAAGTTCCTGTTTCAGAGAGACTTGTACCTCACCCAGCTTATTTAACCTTTTTCTATCCTCAAGTAGTTCCTCGGTTCAGGACTTTTAAGCCAGATTCCCATGACTCCTTCTTTCCATACCTGACTTTGCTGGAGAAAAGACTGGAACGCAGTGCCAGGAGCAATAAGACCAGTAGATTCAGAATCACAGAATCTGGGTTCAAAACCTGCCATTACCAGCCGTGTGACTTGGGGCAGGGGAAATGACCCTTTCTGAGACTGTTTCTTTATTTCCAAAAGGAGGAAAATTCTATTTTGTTCACCTGTCTTGGTCATTATAAAGATTAACAACTATTATAAATGATTAACAAGAAGATTAAAAGCAATTTTATTTCTAGATTTATAAATACTAACATGTTAATTATAATATTATAGTCACTTTCATCATTATACAGATGAACAGTAAATTTACTTATATATGTACGTACTTAATGTAACAATAAAGGCAATTTTCTTTGTTTATATTTTTAATTATAAATGATGATTATTCTAAAGACTAAAAGTAATCTTACCGTTTTTATTCATGTTCTCTCTTAGTAAGTCCTGCTATGATGCACCACCTCTCAACAGCAACCAAGTTCATAAGGTCTCTTTGTAAAGTTTCAAACCATCCACTGCTATAATAAAGTTACTATGTAATTACAGAAATAACACAAGCGGAAAATTACAAAATTTAAACTAAGTATAAAAAAATAAACTCAAAAGTCACCCACCGTCCTACCACCCAGGGGTAAACTCTAAACTCTTAATACCGTGGTATAGTTTTTAAGAGGTTATGTAAAATATTTTGTATCTTCTGTAATTTCACATTATCCTATGCCCACTTCTCCCCATAACTGTGTTCTATGTACATGGGTCACCAACCATTTTGCACTATGTGACAAAAGGCTGCACCTAATTTTTGTGTTACAAATATTACAGTGATCAACATCCCTGAACATAAATTTTTATGAATTAAAAAAAAAAAGTTTTGCCACAGAATAAAGTCCTAGAAGTGGTAAGGCAGGACATAATCACTGCAAAGGCTTTGGGCACATACTGTCAAACTGCTTTTCAGAAGTCCACACAGTAAAATGCCACTTAACAAAGGTAACAGGATGATAATTGATTTAGAAACTGAAAAGGCTAATGTAAGCAGAGAACCATAAACACACACACACATACACACACACACAGAGCTAAGCCATCTAATTTGAAATATACATTCTTTTACCAATTTCCTGATGAAGAGTGAACATCTCTTCCATGAATGATCGGTCTCCAGACTGACTGCAGGCTAGTCATTCTTACACAAACCACGACCAAAAACCACCACCCACAACTCCCACTCTCCCTGTTTTATTAGAATGGAATACAAACTCAAAGCCTCTCAGGAAACAAGCTGAGAATCCTTACGGAAGTTTAATAACTCCCCCAACCCTTTGCAGTTGCCACGACCATACCTTACTTAAGAACATTCTTTTTGGAGGCCTGCCTTTGGAAGCTTTCAAAAGTATTTAGCGTATCTTTGTAGCAACCTAATATTTAATCATATTACATAAAATTTCAATTATGTAATTACACAGTAACAAGTACTACTGACAAAAACCGGCTTTTGTTATAAATGAAACCAACTCTTGATCAACATTCAACTCAGCCTATCTAGAAGGACGTGAGAGTCTACAGAGTGGTTGCCTGCACGCACGGGCTTGGCAGGTGGAGGTGGTGAGGGAGCTGGAAGTCACCAAAGAGAGCTCTCACCTCTCAGCCCTTTGCAAGTACTAGGTACTGTGTTAAAAGGCATTTTTTAAATGTGATGTGTGTGTGTGTAGGTGCAGTGTAAACTTCCACAGACACAGGCAGTCCCTGAACTCAGAGGAAGAGCCAGAGCATGTGTTAGTGTTTAACAGACTTGCCAAATGGAAGCCAAGAGCAGCCAACCAAGTCCTCTCTCCTACCCACCTCCTCCAACCAACCTCCAAACAGAGCCTAGGCTTGGTCCCCATCCCTTGCCCCTTTCCTTCTAAATCCAGTCATCAGTTGAGCTCATCCAGTCTCAAAGCTTCAAATACCATGTATAAAGTGAAGACTCTCAAATTTAAAACTCTGGATGCATGTCAAAGAGCAGAATGTGGATTCTTCACCCCGCAGACCCGCTCCACTCTCCAGACCAGTAACCACCACCTCCACCACTCAAGCGAAGAGGCTGCTGCCCATGACTTTTCCCATTTGTAACTCCACATCCAATGTAATAGTAATTCCTAGCACCTTTTCATGTGTTTGTGGATTTATTCCTTCTCCTTAAAATGTAAGCGTCTAGAGGGCAGGAACCCTGCCTTATTTCATGGATCTATCTCCAGCTCCCAAAGTCATCTCAGGTACACAATAAGTCCTTAATAAACACTGCTGAGTGAAAAGAGCTCCTAAAAACTTGTAGACTCCTCTAGGAAGTTTTCCATGTATAATTAGAAGACCAGGAGAAAATTTTCCAACCCCTTTGAAATACACAATATTCAACGGTTTGGGCATGACAATGGACTACTACTCCAACACCCTCACTTTACAGCTGCGAACCTTAAGGTCCAAAAAAACTTAACAAAATTTAGAACATCATAAGAGCACAGCTCCTAATGTAAATGTCTAATGATCTACAAGCAGCTCCACCAAACCATCACCCCTGGCATCGCTTCTCCTTTTGTTTATATACAACACATTTCTTGCAAGTATTTGGAGAACAGAAATGATTAAAAATCAGAGTTGTTTATTTTTTTCATTCTTGGGTATGAAAGAGGCTTCTTGCAATGTCCCCAACTGCACAGCTACTTGAAAGCCCATGCCTGGTCTGGAGACTCCTGAAGAGCCAGAGAACAAGACAGAGCAGACAGAAACTCCAAGTCTAGCTGCCTGGATTCAAAATCCCAAAGTCACTGCAGGAAGCTATTGTTGCTAACTTCTCTCTACTTTTACAAACCTTCCCTATTAGAATCTACTGTGAATTTCCAGTACAGAGAGAGAGAGTAGCTGGGTGTCTCTAATTTGGTAATTGTCATTTGGCTTCATATTTTTTTGTCCAAAGGTTCTTCATAAAATGTAGTAACATAAGCTCACCTCCACACCCCTCACACTAGAAAGCCCCCCAAGGTAAACTTCCCACAGGTATGAAGTAATGTTAGCACCTCACAGACTTTATCCCTGTCCCAATCTGAATACTTTGGTGTTTACAAAGCTTATGGTATCACTTTGTTGGGCTCCCCTGACACCCTGTAAAGGGCTTGCCAGGCACCCCCAAGCTGCTGTTACCAGCTCAGGACCACAGCCACTGAGGCAGTCAAGGTCAGGAAGCCCCATGTTACCTCCCCAATCCCCCAGCTCCTACTCACCTAACCACATCAACCTCCTGGCTAGGGCTGGGCACAATATGTGAACTCCTCAGCGCGCAGTGAGGAGTTCTGCCTAATGTGTGTTTTTATGAGAAACAACGAATAGGCACTTTGACGTTAACAGATGGTTTTCCACAAACATCTCATCTCCTCATCAACACCACCCCATAGAGTAAACATCACATCCTCATTTTTCACATGACAATGTGAATGGTCAAAGGGGTCAAAAGGGGGGTGGTCAATGTCACACTGAAGTAAAGTCCTACTTGCACCAGTCTTTCAATATGGAAGCCCTTATTCTTTTGCCCACATTAAGTACACGGCCTCTTGTGAGAGCTGCAGCCGTGTCCACGTTACCCACCTAGCAGAGGTGCTAGACCTTGCAGAGCATCCTTAAGTTCACTCGCTCCTTCATCACAGCTCCCTACTGCCTTGATTGGGGGCGGGGGGGGGGGGGGCTAGCATGCATTAACATAAAACTTCTGACTCCTAGCAGCTCTCAGTTAACGTGGCAGAGGCCAATGGGTGGGGAGAGGGGGATACCTGTGGAGGGATGACAGGATAAATATACAGTAGGTCAAAAAATAATGCAAGAAAAACATGGCAATGTTGCCCCTACGGCTGTGCTCTATGTAGTTCATAATTTGCAAGGAGGTTTCACATATATTTAGCCCCCCACAAACACAACCCAGCATAACAACTAAGTACTAAGTTGAAGCTGGGGCTCAGTTCAGGTGGTTGGAGGAGGTATCTTGGAACTGTGACTGGGGGAAGCTCTCAGAGACGTTGAGGTGAGAGAGATGGGCATTCCAGAGCACTCCAGAATCAACACAAACCACAACGGCCTGAAAATGTTGAAAGACCTGGTGAGCCAGGACGCTCTAGGCTGGAGTACTCCATTTTTACTCAGGAGTAACAGGAGCTACAGATGAAAACAAAGGAGACGTTTAAACAAAAACAGGGGAACACATCTAAGACAAATGACTACCTCTGCAAGAGAACAATGAACATCATGAGCTTCCATAAAGTTATGTGGTTCTCATAGACAAAAAGCTGAGATTTTTTTTGTGATGGGATTTTACATTTCCCATCCTCCAAGGTCAAAATTCACCTTTTATACTTTTTCATCCCCTCTGTTTTTACTGAAGATTCACACCTTTTCATTTACATAATACTCATTTGTATTTACCTCCTTTGGGGTACCTATTTAAATATGGTGCAAGCTTTTAAGGTAGGAATCGTGCTTTTTATTCCTTTTGTATCCCCCAGAAAACCTAGAATAATACTTATCATGAAAGTCATCCTATAGGGCGCCTGGGTGGCTCAGTTGGTTAAGCGACTGCCTTCGGCTCAGGTCATGATCCCAGGGTCCTGGGATCGAGTCCCAGATCGGGCTCCCAGCTCAGCGGGGAGCCTGCCTCTCCCTCTGACCCTCTCCTCTCTCATGCTGTTTCTCTCTCGCTCGCTCTCCAATAAATAAATAAATAAAATCTTTAAAAAAAAAAAAAGAAAGTCATCCTATAAATATCATTGACTGATCAGGACATCACAGACTTATTTTAAAAGAACTGGAGGGGCACCTGGGTAGCTCAGTTGGTTAAGCGTCTGACTCTTGATTTCAGCTCAGGTCTCGCTCTCAGGGTCATGGGATCAAGCCCCAGGTCAGGATCCACACTCAGCAGGGAGTCTGCTTGAGGTTCTCTCTCTCCCCCTCTCCTTCTGCCCCCACCTGTGCAGGCTCTCTTTCTTTCTCTCTCAAACAAATAAATCATTAAAAAAAAAAAAAAAAGGAAATGGAACTGATTGTAGGAGAAGCCCCTGTGACACACACATCTATCTATTTCACCCTTTGCAGTCTTGCTCATTTGTCCTTAGATGTGCCAGGCACTGTCCTAAGCACTTCATTTATGTTAACTTATATCATCCTCCTAACAACCCTATGAGGTACATACTATTATCGCTATTATTACTATTTTACAAGGAGGAAACTGAAGCACAGAGATTAACTAACTTGCCCAACGTCACAAAGCTGGGTAAGTGGTACAGGTATGATTTGAATCCAGGCAGTCTGTTTCCAGAGTTAATGCACTAAACCTCTATGCATGACATAGTCTCTAAGAATAACACATTATATTGAAAGCATACGGGCCAGATTTTGCTTCTTCAGTTTTTAAGCTGTGGCAGCAATCACATTTTTTTTTAAATTCCACACAAAGCAATCCACAATTACTTTTTTAAATCACAAAAAATACAAAGATTTTAACATGCTCCTAAATAATGCATTTAGATTTGGGGCTTTGCATGCTGTTTACACTACGAAGTGCATCTGCTCTTGGCATTAAACATGACAAGCTAGTTTATGGTTACACAACAGAATGTCAGTGTCATCATCTGATCAAACAAATAGTGAATGATTAATGCCTCCTCAGAGAAATTTCTTTTTAAACATATTAACATATAAATAGCTAAGCAAATATTACTCGATTCAGATAACCTAGTATCTACAAAGACAAGAGAGTTCTTTACCTATAAGTAATAGTCAACACTCACTTAGACATAGCAGCATCCCATGGTGCATTTGTAAATGCCCACACACAGTGTTGACTCAAAGAATCCCCTACTGACTCTAATTAATGCTGACATAAATCTGGACACAGAGATGGCAATGAAATCAATGGCTGGTTTCACATGACAATTAAAAGTGTTGTTCCAAGCAGTCAGAAAATTTTTCTGTAGAAATGTTCTAAAACCTTGTCTGTTTTATAGACAAAGTCAGTTTCACTTATATCCTTACAATTATTAACTACTACATACATCAGTAACCGATTCATACATCAAAAGCACTCAGTAAAACTTCATTCAATCAAAATGGAGAGAACAAATACGAAAGAGAAAACCGTTCTCAAAATATACCAAACGAACAAATAACTAAGTCCATTAAGTTTGGTTCCTGTGCACAATATAGAACAGCTCGTAAAAACTAATTGGTCAACATGCTTGAGACTATAAACATCCATTTTAATCAGGAAGAGTAGCAAACATTAAGCACAACAAATATTATTTAAGAAAATGTATTTAATTTGGTTCATAATGCATACAAATCTCTACTTTAGTCATAATTTTTAGATTAAAAAATTAACATAACCTTGTTAAGAGGATACAATTAAAACATAGTGGCTTTTTTTACTGTTGCTTTCAGCATGGCTCCATTAACACCCGTTGTTTATCTGTACAAATAAAGAGCAGCCTGAGAACTGTCCTAGTTTCTTTGAGAGTTATCAGCTGAAGCTAATGTTTCCTTAGTGAGAAGGCCACTCTAAAAGGGTGCCGTGAACCTGGCCAGTTGCCCTTGGTATTTACACGGACACAAGCCCGATCACCAGCAAGGGCAACATCAGTTTTGCAGTGGAATCTGAGTGCCCATAAGTGATGTGTCTGAACAGTCTCCGTTATGCTCATCTGCTCAGCTCAAAATAAAGAGCAGCCTTTCTCCCCAATAAACAGCAAGCTTCAAATGAGCTTAATCATACATTATAATGGATGGCAGCCCAATGACAAAGCGAAGCTCCCTTTAAGAATAACATTTGCTTCCCCCTATCCTGCTCACCTTCACATCCCAGACACATGAAAGGACTTACAAGAAATCACCATTCTGAAGCTTTCCTAGAGAACTAGAGTGTGATCCCCCACATGCCACCCCCAAGTGTGTGCTGTGAACATCTTTCTTTACTTCTGCTTTTTTCTTTAAAAGATTTTATTTATTTATTTGAGAGAGAGAGAATGAGAGACAGAGAGCATGAGAGGGAGGAGGGTCAGAGGGAGAAGCAGACTCCCCGCCGAGCAGGGAGCCCGATGCAGGACTCGATCCCGGGACTCCAGGATCATGACCTGAGCCGAAGGCAGTCGCTTAACCAACTGAGCCACCCAGGCGCCCTCTTACTTCTGCTTTATAAGGAGACTGTTGTGAAAAGATAATGCTTGCAGCATGGCTAACACCTAGGAAACACCCATAACATATATCCTCCATGACACATCGATTGCTGAGCATTCTCTTGAGCCTTGGATGCGGGTACTAGTGACCAGTGTCAGAGGAGAGGTCTTAAATGGTAGGAATAAGGGATAACCCTGAGACAACTAAAACCTGACAGCAGAGTTGAGCCCCATACTATAGCTAGTAAAAACAATTAATTAGGCCAGGTTAAATAACTGAATCATGTTGATTGTTTCACTTCAATTTTTTTTTTTTTAAGATTTATTTTTTTATTTTGGAGAGAGAACACCTGCGAGGGGGGCAGGGGCAAAAGGAGAGAGAGAATCTCAAGCAGACTCCCCACCCAGCACTCTCACGACCCTGAGCATTTGTAACCTGAGTGACCAGTCACCACTGTGACCTAAGCTGAAACCAGGAGTCGGACACCCAACCCACTGAGCCACCCAGAGCCCCTGTTTCACTTCAATTTCTTATCACAAGATGATTCTCTTAACAGACAAATCACACCAGGCAGCTTCGTCAGACATTTGTACATAAACACATCATCTCTCCCTGATGAAATACATGCACATCAAGGTTGCAGTCTTGTTCCGCATTTAACATCACTGGTTTCATTATGGGAATGAACCCAGTCACCAAAAGAACATTCGTTTGTCAGTAACAATGTTTTTGTGAGAATGAAGATATGTCTCAAAAAAAGTTCTGAGCAAAATGGTATATACAAATATGACCTACAATATAGCTTCATTATGATCATCCACAAAAGGTTCTAAAATTATAAATCAGGGGCGCCTGGGTGACTCGGTCGTTAAGCATCTGCCTTCAGCTCAGGTCATGATCCCAGGGTCCTGGGATTGAGCCCCGCATCAGGCTCCCTGCTTGGCAAGAAGCCTGCTTCTCCCTCTTCCACTCCCCCTGCTTGTGTTCCCTCTCTTGCTGTATCTCTCTGTCAATAAATAAATAAAATCTTTAAAAAAATAAAAAATTTAAAAAATTAAATTATAAATCAAATTTACTATTAAATACCGTGGCTAGAGTGCCAAATTCTCAGATTGCCAAAATTCTCATTTATAAAATAGAGGTACTATCTCTCTTAAAGACTGAATATCAATTAAGATAGCATGTCAAAAAAGTGAATTCAAGATGGATCACAGACCTAAACATAAGCTAAAACCATGAAGCTTTCAGAAGAAATTTCAGGATTGGGGGGAGGAGGTAGGCAAAGGCCTCCTAAGACACAGAAAGTAATAACCATTTTTTTAAATGCACACATTAGATTTAGTCCTATTTAGAACTTTTGATTATCAAAAGTTCGTTAAAAAAAAAACTGGGGGGAAATCATGGCAAAATATAAATCTAAAAAAGAAGGACTGGAATGTAGGCTCTATAAGGAACTCCTACACTCAATAATAAAATGTTCGCTGCAGCTTGTTTGTAACAGCCTGCGTTGGAGGGGACAGCTCAAGAGGGGAAGAAGAGATGCTGGAAATCTCCCTCCTGTGAAGAATAAAGGGTTAGCAGTTAGACTGCCTAGAAGACTACTTGAGGGAGAAGACAGGAAATAAAAACTAGACAGATGCCAGGACAGTTTGAACTCCTAAAAAACACATTGTACACAGCGGCAGTCAATGCACATTTAAAAGAAATCTGGATTTAAAGTGGCAGTTTTGTTGTCCTATTACACTGGTTTCAAAAAGCTTTTACCCAAATTTAATGCTGGAAGCAAAAATTCTTATTTAGGTTTATTCAATTCTCCAGTGTTTGCATGGAAAATATATTTTACTTAAAAAACTAGATTCATATTCATATCACACTTTAGACACTTTCTGTTCTGCCTAAAAATAAACTTTAACGCCTTTACAGCAATAGGCCAATAAAATAAGGATGCAAAGTAATACAAAATGGTACACGGTTGCCAATAATTATTAAAGTTTTTCAACCATCATCCCTGAGCTGTGATTTTATATAATTACACATTTGGTTCTGTCTGGACATGTTAGATTGGGAAAATATACCACCTTACCCCACAAGCAGTGGCAGACCAACACCGAATACACAGTTATCCACTGTAGCATCACGGGACATGAAACTGATAGTCATGTTCTTGTGTTTTTAAAATGCAGATGATGTTCTTCTAACAGTAAGAATTTTTGACACTTACTGCAAGGGTGTTTTTTTTTTTTTATGTTTCAAGTTTTTATTTAAATTCCAGTTCACATATAGTGTCATGTCAGTTTCAGGAGTAGAGTTCAGTGAGTCATCACTTACATACAACACCCAGTGCTCATCACAAGTGCCCTCCTTACTGCCCATCACCCATCTAGCCCACTCCCGCCCACCGCCCCTCCGGCAACCTGCAGTTTGTAAGAGTCTCTCTTATGGTTTTATGGCAAGTTTTTCTAATGCGAGTCTAAACACGTTATGAATGTGTACCTGTACTTTCTCACTGGGTTTACCCTTCTCTCTGCGACGTGCCTGTCTGTGTACAAGGGGTGCTCTGTTGCTAACCACACACTGTGCCCTGGGGCAGTTACACCACACAATGACTTGACACGCTATTTCACGCAAATTAGCAAAAGAAGTATCTAGACTCCAGGGTTCTGTTTCTGCCTCAGAGGACTTCAGAACCTGTTTGGACTAAACTGCCAGTTAAAAAAAGGATACCACATGTGAAAACTAAATAATTCCCTTTTTAGCTGTTAAGGGGGAAGAAAACCACACGATTTCTAAGTACCTTTAACACCACAGTAAATGAAAGAGTCTTGACCAGAGTAGCAAAGATGTGAAATAAACAAATATTGTTACATAAAGGATTAGTGATAACTAAAAGTATGTTATTTTAAGCTAAAACAGGGATACATCCTATCACCATAATATGTGAGGAGAGAAGCATAAATACACAGAAAAAAACAGGGAAGAACAATTCAACACAGGAGCTCAGGCACTGAAGCAGACAGATACTGGGTTCAAATCCCAGCTCGGCCACTTGTGAGTGATGAGACCTTGCCAAAATCGTTTAGCCTTACGGGTAACATGAAGATGTCGGTCAACATCTCACAGGATGATGCAGAGATATATTATATGAGATCGTGGAGGCAAAAGTCTAGCAAATTTCTCAGTACAAATTATTCAATAATGGTTGACTATTATTGTTAGAGTTAACTTAAAATTTCCTCAATAAGAGTTGGGAATTACTAAAAGGCTGTAATGTGAAAGAACCAAATTTCATCATACAAAAAAGTGCCAGTTAAAGATTTCTAGTTTAGGAATTTTATCCCATGGTCCCAACAACATTGTGGGAAGCCAAGAGAATTTTAAACTTTAAACTAGCAGTAGAGTCAGTAGGAATAAGTTCTCCTTTCCTTCTGGTCCAAAAACTAGGAAAAGGAATGAGGGAAAAAACAAAGACAATCATTCGGAATCAGCCATTGCAGACAATCATTCACATGACCAAAAAACAGCACACATACAATCATAGCTAAGGGTGAAACCGTTCCCACGTAAAGTCACAAACCTGCACACTCAGTTCCTCTTGTTTGTAAGCCAGCTTGATGGGAGTTACACTACAATGACTCTCCGGGGCAGGCTGTGACTAACCAGGCAAGTACCTGTGCACGATAAAAATATGAACTTAGTAAAAAGGCACAACATTCTATTTCATTTAATTCTTCACTTGTGCTCCACTCATGAAGGACCAACAAGTTCTTACTCTGTGGCAGGCTCTGTTAAATATTTACATGATAACAAGGGCAATCCCTGCAGGGAAAAGCACATCTACGAAAAATGTAAAGACATGGCCCAGGATGTCCTGTCTCACACAGCACACGTTTCTGAACCTCCAGAGTGAAATGGCAGATAAAGGTAGTAACTGGGGGTAACACTAAGTAGACGAGGCCAGAGCCAAAAGTAAACGGGGCTTTGCCTGATCTTCATCCTAAACATTATGGTTTTACAACACATACCATTTTTTGTTGATAGGGTAAATTTCTTAAATTTTATTTGCAGTACTCATTTAATTAGCATATTTATTCAGAGTTATAAAAAGATAAACTCTGTAGAGGCTTTGCCCCCAACCAGATACCAATTTCTAGGTACCCATATTCTCCTCACCCTTCAAGGGTAGTTCCAAGACAACTTTCTCCAGAGATCATTTCTTGATAGGCTTCAGCTGAAAGTTGTCTTTTGCTATGAATTCCTGTGGCACTTTGCCCGCAACGAACTATCTCCTACCAGTTTCCCTTTCTACCTCATATTAAGGTTGCTTTCCTATACATCCATAAAAGACTCAGATTCCTTGGGAGCAGGTTCATGTATGATTTACCTAGGACAAAGAGCCCTGCAGCAGCTGCAGGGTTCAAAATAAACATTAACAAATGCATGCTTTTGTTCCTTTAAGAATGAAGCTCAACCATAAATTTCCCTAACTTCACCACTGCCACTGGTGATATTTACTGAAAAATGTGTCTTTAATCAGGATGATTGCTTGAAAACCTTGACACAGTATGAGAAAGAATGAAGCTACAAGAACAACTCTCTCCATAAAATATCCTACCTGACCTTCAACTGAGATTTATACACTACCACTCCATTTTTATACATTACTGGTGCCCCCAGGACATCTAAAGAATCGACAGAGTTGTTCAATTTAAACCAAAAGCCCTAAATACTGTAATTTTCCATCACATAATCGTAAAATAAGAGTTTGGAAATTTCCACTCACCCTCAATCATGATGTGGCCTCCACTAGACTTTTTCAACCTTAACTTCCTCACATATGAAATAGGTATAACATTCCCTGTCTCGCAGTATTGGTGAGGGTTAAATGAGAAAACACGGATGACAATGCCTGGCATCCAGCCTGACTACACAGGACTTGCTCAATATCAGTGTTACTTCAAGATGGTAGGCCGAAGTTCTACCTTGAAGTCTCTCTATTCTAAGACCAGTAATTTGATGACTCAAGGATCTCTCTTAGTTTCATAATCCAAAAAAAAATTAATACTAAAAGCTAGGAACTGGATGCTAGTTCTAAAAGCTAGGAAGGATTACCATTCTTCTACATATATTCCATGTAGCAATTAGACCCAGCCTTAAGTCTCAAATGCACTTTCCCCCTGCATTAAATTTACTTGCCATTTTCTACTGTGGAGTAAGATTCTTTTAAAGGTCACTCTGAATAAAATAGGATGAGTCATTCTTAATATATTGGTCTCAAGAAAATCAGTACACTAAAGCCAGAAAGTTTTTCTTTTTGGATTTCTTAAATTGAATTCTTTGGCCAACATTTTAATCAGTCATGATGTGAAATGAATAGGTAACCTGAAATATTTCACAATTTCAAACATTCACTCAATACAGAATAGAAAGTCACATAAATTGGATCATCAAGCAGCAAAATTTGGATGCATGACAAGTTGTATCTATTAGGGACTGCCCCACTTATATGATGCAGAAGAATCAGTGTTGGGTCTGGAAATTAAAGAACCTGGAGTACATACAACACACCCTCAATGCCAGAGGAAGATAACAGGTTCTGTTCCTGCTGAAATGAAGTTGATTAGCACAAGATTCAATAACATAAGATTTCCTCAGAAGGAAACTGATTCAAATCAAAGTATAATTTTCTCCCTAGTCCTCAGGAAAATGCAATCTAAACAACAATGGATACCAGTCCATACGCACTAGAATGGCTAAAAGTAAAAACCAAAAATAAGATGTGGAGCGACTGGAACTCTCAAACACTGTTAGCAACAGTGAACTGGTACAACTACATTAAAAGGTTCTGTGTTATCTACTAAAAACGAGCAAACACATATCCAAATTCAGTAACCCACTCCTAGGTACAGATGCCCAACAAAAGAGTACACATAGGTACTCCAAAAACAAATACAGCGAGGCTCATAACGGCATTGCATTTTATAATAGCAAAAATGGAAAGGAAAACACACACACACACAACAAACCAGAAACAAAAAAACAGATGTTCAGTAGTAAATAAGTAAATTGCAGTATAGTTACATGTCAGAATACTACAGGGGGAGAGCAGAGCTGTTATACCCACAAATACAATATTGAGCAAAAGAAGCCAGACGAAGGAGTATATTGCCACATTATTCCATTTTTATAAAGTTCAAAATCAGACACATCTAGCCCATGGTTACCTTTCCTTTTATTGGGGTGGGGAAGGGTAATGAAATGGGAGAAAACATGAGGGAGCTTCTGGAATTTGATAATATTCTAATTCTAATTTTCTAATATTCTAATTTTTAATTTAGGTAATGGTTATACGTGTGTGTTGAGTTCGCAGAAGTTTATCAGTGGTAAAATGCTTAGAGTCTGTGTGCTTTTCTATATGCATATTACACTTTTTATTTATAAGAAAAAATCAAGTATTCATGAGTGCATGTATCTATGTATTTTGTGTAAGCATAAAAATACACAAATATATTTGGAAGAATAGAGTGTTTTTTCTTCATAAAGTTGGCATTGTGTACAATTCCTAACATGCATTTTTCTCCTATTACACCATGATCATTTTCCCTTCTCTCAAATATTTTAGAATGTGAATTTTTATGGATGCATTGTTGGATACACAGTATTGAACACAGCCATGAATTACTGCACATCATTTCCAAATGTTTGCCTTCATAAGCAACGTGGCAGGGAATGCCATGGTACAGACATGTTTGTGCATGTTCTCCACTTCAGGAAGACAAATTCCTAGAAATAAATCCCCAGGGCCAAAGTATACGTTCAAATATGCTGAAAGTGTACAAGAACTCTGGAACTCTTTTCATTAATATTGTTTAAGAAATCTTAGTAATTATTAGCTTACACTTCACAACATGAAAAACTTGGCTGCCCAGAATAAATAATTTCTCTGAAGTTTTGCTTAATTAATAGCCTCTCCTTCCTACAAAGATTTTAGAGCATTTCACATAAATGGGTACAGAGTCTTGGAGAAAATACTCTCTGGCCATATGTGGATACCCTGAGAAATAAATCTGACATCAGTACAGGACTGACCAAAAAATCTATAAAGCCCCCAAACAGAAATATAACAGAATATAAAACCCAATAAAAAGTGGTATATATGTACTTTATATTACATGTATGCAAAAAACATTATATAAGGGTATTTGACAAAATGTTAAAATACATTGCTAGGTTTAGGCCTTCGGTGATTTTAACTTCATTTTTTGATTTTTACTTTATTTTTTAAGTTTTCTTTTATTGCTTACGTTATTTGCAGTGAACACATATCGTTAAAATTAAAAAATGAGCTTAAGATCTGAGAGAAATACGGTCCCCTGATAAAAATAAGACAACAGACGTCTTCTTCCCTGTTCGCAAAACAAATTAAATTGGCGAAAGAAAACTTTCCCAGTTTTAAGATTCTTCTCCCATATACTTTTCATCAATCTTCTGGCATCTGACACAGGGTTTTTCAACAAAGCACATACAGCAGAACAAGGAAGGGAAGGCGAGCAGCAGGAAACTGGTACCCCCACAAAGACACAAAAAAGTCATGCTCAGTTGAGACAGCTCTCCACCTCACCTTCAAACCTGAGCCAGCCAGTGCTTCTGACTTGACTTTACATACGTGGTCATTTTCTGCTAATAAAGTCATTCACAGTTCCTAAGATGGAATTGATATATCGGTATTTCCTGGTTTGCTATTAAAACCACCGTGACTTCCAGGTACTCTATACCTGAACAAAAATAAGGACCTAGAGACTTCCCTGTTCCCAGAAGCGTAGCCTCAGGTCTAATGTTCATTATACCCTAGAGACCCACAAAGGTTAAATTCCACTCCCTAGGAACACAGGAGTAAGTTACTCACCAGGTAGAATTTTAGCCATTATCTCAATTACCCTTCCTTAAGAAAACTAACTTCATTTGTTCAGAGAGAAAAACAAAAGCCAGGTTGAGTTTTCTCTTCCAGCCAATCAAATCATCCACAATGAGTTACAGAATTGAAACCAGAATTAGAATCTAAATTTCCTGATTCCTTCCTGCAAGGTAGTGTCTTGCTTACTAATGGCAATTTCAAACAGGGCTTTAGCAAACCAAAGAAGATCAAAACCCCAGGATCAAAACAGCAGCAGCTTTGTTGGTGTCCCTTTGGCTTCAACCACGGAGAAAGTCACTCAGTCTTGACTCCACCAGAAACACTCCTACTTTGGAATAGGCTGACTCAAAGAGTAAACACCCCACTGACAGTACTAGCCTGTTCTCCCATCCTAACATCAAACAAGACAAGTAAACTGCCACAATGTGTTGTCACTTTTTTTTTTTTTTACAATTGGATTTTAAATGCAGGCTATTATGAAGAGTCTCTTGGCTACAGTTCAAAGGAAATAGAACATCCTAATGCAAAAACATTTTCAACTTCCCCGAATTCCACTTCTTTCAGCCAATTTTGGAAAGTTCTCTTTATCTCAACTAGAAAATTCATGTTATACTTGTTTTAAATGTTCAACTCGTCAAAATACAGAATTCCAGTGGCTAGAGTTAGCACAAAGGCCATTCAAGTGTGTCAATGCCTCAGAACACAACCAGTCCCGGAGAGACGTGCCCCTGGAGCAATGGGGGACAAGGAAACAGGTGGCTGGAGTATTAGGCCCTCTGGGTTCAATATATCACCAATCTATGCAGATTAAGCATGATGATTTGATTAACCAGGTGATCAATAAGATGATGGAAAGCAAAACTGGTATCAAGTCCTAAACCCCAGAATACAGTCACACCACACACTGGAAGGATCACTCAGCAGGAATATCAGCAAGGTGCTAAGTTTGGACCAAGCCCTGGGGCTATAGCAGCCAGGAAGACACATCCACTGCCCTAGATGAACTCAATGGCTAATGAAGATGAAGACATATAAGCAGAAATTATAACTGGATACATGCTCTAATCATCATAACTACTATCACTTACTGAGAGCTTAGAACCTGCTTAGAATTTCACATATTTTCATTTGAGATTTGCAATAATTATCACGTAGTGTTACAAACCTTGGGCAAGTTCCTTATCCTCTCTGTACCTCAGTTTCTTTATCTCTAAAAAGAAGGTAACACCTACCCCCTGGGAGTGAGGTGAGAATCAATACATGTAAAAGCACACAGAACGCTGCCTGGCACGTGGCACCCGATCAATAAAAGTCAGCTCTGATTCTTATTATAATCACCAGTGTGGCTGCTGTTATTATCAGTGGAAAGGTAACCAAGTAAAAAAGGAAAGAGCACAAAGAGAAAGAAGAATGGTAGTTGAAATACGTAGTCAAAGGGCATTAGACAAACCCCTTCAGCTTTCTCCCGTGTAAAATGGCATGAGACTACCTGCTCCATCCTCCTCCTCCTCCCAGGGCTGTCCTGGGGGCCGCAAGAAAGTATCTTTAGCCATAGAACGCAAAGCTAGTGTCATACGTACTCTGTCACTGACCAAGAGGCCTCCACACACCTTGGAGAACAAGGAACTTTCACAATGAGGCATAAGTCAAATAACTATGGGCATAAAATGAATATTCTGGACATCATTCTAATGAAATAAAAAAAAAATTAAAAGCATGGTAAACTCTCCACTACCTGCTGACACCAAATACCATCCCTGAAGCCTTGCACTGGCAGAATAGCCAGAGCTCTGAAGAAAGTATTTGACATCACTTTTTTTTTTTTTAAACATCAATTTTAAAGGCAATCCCCAAGTGCTGAGAAACCCGACTACATCATGGCACTGCGGGCTCACTGGGGGCACCGCAAGGCACCACGGTGCGGAGGATCTAAGCTGCATTTTATTTCAGCTGTGAACTTCTGAACAAAGTGATTTTCAAGCTTTATTCTTTATTTCATTACGTCTTACAAAGTTTCCTTTCACTACGACACTAACTGTAAAAGTTAACAGAAGGTGAAGTCTCTAATTCTGGCTTCCACAACTTCAAACACACATACACAAAAACTTCTGGCACCATTTTCATCTTGTGCTCAGTTCTGTAAGCTCACAGACCCCAAACAGACGACCCTAGTCCTGTGAAATTTTCTAAATACATGCCATCTCTATCTGTAGGATCTACTCAGCTCATTAACTGGCAAATGCACTTTCAGGTATCATTTGAATATTTTAATTAAGAAAATATTCATATGAGAACATAAATGGGGATTTCTTTTCTTGTCCCCTTCTATTTTCCAAATTATCTAAAATTAGCACCTATGACTTACCTAGTCAACAAAGAGGAAGTCTGTAAAACAGACAAAAAGGCACAGAAAACTATTTGATTTCAACTGAAAATTCTCATAAGTTACCTGATACCTATTTTACTTATTTTGTTTGGCACAACAACGACAATAACTGGGAGGGAAAATGTGTTTTGCAATAGAAATTCAGATAAGAAATATCTGTCATCAACAGATGTCAGAGATTTTTACACTCATCAGTGTTTTACATTGAAGTAAGAGATAATTATACTAATATTAGTATCAAATGCGTATCTTCATATAGCACATATGCATTTAGTTGATTAACCACCAGCACAACCAATCAGAGAGAGACTGTCAGTCTCTCCCATTCACAGCTGAGTATGGACAGATTCGGCCAGGCTAAAACCTAATCTGGTTTTAAAACAAATTTCCCAAGAAAGAAACAGTAATCAGTGTAGATAAACAGGATTCAGCTTCAGCTTGAGGCTGATAACTTCTCTCCTCTCATCTCAAGAAAACAAGAGAAAAGGGAAAACTGTTTATCTTCTATAATACATAGGGTAGGCAATGATCAACAAATATTTTCTCCAAAGGGGGGGGAAGACTGTACCTTGATTCTAATCCTAGACTCTCATCAAAGCACCAGGCAACTGAGAATCCTCTACGTATCAAAGAACATGGAGGAGGTCACACTTTTTTAAAGAACAGAGTTTTTCTAACCTACCTCCCACCCCCCGCCCCCCTCATTCGGCCCCCGCATTCAGACATCAGAAGGCAAAAGTTCCTACTCATATTTTCAGCTTGGTACACAGATTTTCTTTCTAACCTTGGAATAAATAAAAACTGTAAATGAAGCAATGAGATTGTATGTTGCCTTCCACTAACCATCATTATTTCGTATGAACAAGTTTTCTCTCCCCAAGTAGAGTATGAGCCCATTTTTAAAGTTCCCATCACGAGTATTTTGTACTTAAATCTGGCATCCGCTAGCTTTCGCTCAGCCTTCTAACTCTGGGCACCAACAGGCCCTGGGGTGGAGGTGCCTCCATGTTCAGGAACCGGCTCTTAAGGGCACAGAACAAGTGTAGGCAGCTCCCCATTCCAGGCATTAGTGGCAAGGACCACATCATCACCTTCTTCAAAGTCTCCCAAAGCTACGGGCATCATTCACAATCCCCTCATGTTATACAAAATCTGTAACTCGACAGCATGTGGGGGTAAAGTCTGGAGTCACGAACAAGGAGTGGGCGGCACACACCTCTAGGGCCTGGCTCAATGATGCCTAATGTCAATACCCTTCTCCAAGAACCAGAGGAAAAGAGGTCAGCCTTGTTTCTCACAGTCCGGCACAGTACATGGACCAAGAGCAAAAAAAAAAAAAAAAAAAAAATCACATCTCCTTATCTCCCAGGATGAGTCAAAGAAATACAAACCTGGGAACAGTGGATGGGAAACAGTCTCAGGCACTGAGAAGCTTGGGGCATATTCTTTCCCTATTCTAAGAACTACATTCAGGAGAGTCTGGGACTTTTAATTTTTAGACTTATGTCTTCTGAAGTTGCTCTGATTTCAAAACATTCTCCTATAACCCCAAGGAAAACTTGGGGTTGAATTCTAATTTGATGGAGAGTTTTATACTAGTCCCATTGAAGTAAATGAAGCCATTCTTTGTGTCCACAGAGAGCTGGGAAGGGCCATAGCTCCCCACCATTTGTAAAGGCTCTGGACACCTAACAGGAGCCCATGGGTATTACTTTCAGAAACATGAATTACCTGGCTCTGTCCCTAATGCACCTGGCTAAGTATACCCAGAAACTAGAGCCCCAGTTCAGAGTATGTGAACACATACACACACACACACACACAAAATCCGAACTTTGTAACACCACTGACATCTAACCTTCAAAAATGTCTTGTTTTGTTTTGTTTTAATGACTATAATAGGATTGCCTGGACAGGAACTGATAGCCAAAGGAAAACAATCCAAGACTGTCTGGATTTCACATGTTATTCATCTCCTGTGGGTCCAAGAGATAGAAAGTGTAACTCTAGGCTCTTCTTCTCCCTCCCACCTAGCCAGGTGCCAAGAGGTGGACTCCTAGAGCTCATGGGTTGGGGGAGGGGGTCCTGGTGCAAGTTATTTTCTGCAGCAGGATGACAAGAGTGAGTCATCATTGGGACAGTGTGGCACTACTGCATGGAAGTGGTCCCTCTTGACCCCCTTTCCTTTCTAAGACAGGGGTTGCTGCAACTGTAACTACAGATATATGTATGTGCCATTTAATATTTTGAGCTCAGTTTGGTCTTAAAAATCTAAATTCTACATAGAAATTATTCTACTTACCCTGCTTAGCATAACAAGATTGTAACCATCAGGAAAAATCATTGAGTCTTTTTTTTTTTAATTTTATTTATTTATTCATGAGAGACAGAGAGAGAGAGAGAGAGAGGCAGAGGGAGAAGCAGGCTCCCAAGGAGCAGGAAGCCCGATGCGGGACTCGATCCCAGGACGCTGGGATCATGACCTGAGCCGAAGGCACACGCTTAACCATCTGAGCCACCCAGGCGCCCCAAAAATCATTGAGTCTTAACAGAGAGTGCCAAGGAAGGGCTCCTGCAAGTACATTTGTTGGTCTTCCAAGGGTTCTGTTGCATAAATCATCTCAAGTATATTAAATATCAGCAACATCCTCTGTGTCACTTTGGCATGTGGCTTCTGTTTGAAAATCAACTTCATCTTTACTCATTCAAAAGCTCATCAGAAGGATTACAAGAAACTACAAGTATAAAAAGGTAAAATTCTTTATCAATGATTAAATTTGACCCGTTTTCAAAACTGATATACTGATTAGCCTAAAAGATAATGTCATTATAAAGAATATTAAAAACAGGGGTGCCTGGGTGGCTCAGTTGGTTAACCATCCAACTCTTGATTTTGACTCAGGTCATGATCTCATGGGTCATGAGATGGAGCCCCGCATCCAGCTCCAGTCGGCAGGGAGTCTGCTTGAAGATTCTCTCCCTCTGCCCCTCATACCACTCACGCTCTCCCTCTCTCTCCCTCTCTCTCAAATAAATAAATAAATCTTTAAAAAAAAAAAAAGTATTAACAACAGCAGACAGCACCCAGAACACCACTAAGGCCTTATGTATAATGCATCAATTACCTCCTTCACACTAGATATTGCACCACAAAATTATAGAACAGAATTATGGAAGTCTAAATATTTTCAGAGACAGAACGACCACTGTGAAATATCTTATAGTATAAAAATCAAATATCAGGATTCTTAAAAACTCAAGAGCTATAAACATAAAACTTATCTCCCCGCATACTACTATAAACTGGCTCCCAGATGAATGATGCCCCAAGGATATTCCCACAATCTCTTCAGTGTGCAACATGCAATATTATGATGCTATATTATCTAGAAGAAAATGTAAGGAGTCAGAGAAACATAGGCTCTATTAGTATGATCGAATCTTCAAATAATCACCTTTTCCTCATATTTTGCTATCACTCTATCAGAAAACAAGTCATTTAATATTTATACACATTTATTTCAACTTTCCATTAAATGTTAATAACATTTTTTCATAATTAATTACTAGAATTACAAAAATAAATTCCAAGTTGCCGGGGAAAAAAAATCTTATTACTGTTCCATGCTTTTTGGCAAACCTTGTAGTGGCATCTATACTGTGGGCTTTGAGTCAAGTAAAATGAAATCTTGGCTAGAAAGGAGATGTATTAATTTAGAGTAGTGACCCTTTCTAAAGAGAATGGGACAGCATGCCAGTAATACACCTTCTGTAGTTTTTAAATTAGCCTACAGGATTTTGTATTTTTAGTTACTCCTGTTCTATTTGGTTATTTTCTCTTAAAAGAATCTTGAAGTGTTATTACCATTCTGAAACAATGTATCAAAAACTATTTAAAAATCTTTATCTCTAACAGAACCTCTAGAACAGGGAGAAGGGCGTTTTTGTCAGCCTGGTGCGTTCATGGCTGTGAGATGTGTGGAAACATGGTATTGGTGTAGATCTACTTGAATAGTGAGTGGAATGTCTATGACTTATTTTATATATACAGCTGAATTAAAAATGTAACCAGTTTTTCCATCAACTACAATAGCTACTCCACAGGAACAATTATCCCAGATTCCCACAGCTTCCACTCAACAAGCATGTGTGCAGACTCACTGTGTCCCACACACTCCCCTCAGCCCCAGAGAGACAATGCCGAACAAGACGAACGCAGCGCCCAACCACCGGAGCTGTAGAGACAGCATCCTTCCGCGCCACCACCACCTCTGGGCTCAAAGAGAAAATGTGCAACATATCTTCTCCTTCCAATGATACCAACAAATGAGGACATTTTTTATTAAGAGGGATAAAATTATAATCGTCTCCAAATAGCAGTAAGGTGGCTGTCTTTTTATAAATAATCTAGCCGGCTAAAAGTTCAAGCCGAACCCTTTGGGAACTTCTGGCAAATGATTCAAGGACAGTGGCCACCAGAGGTCTGGCTGGAGCTGGCTCTCTCCTGGCACGAAGGAAGCCAGCCCAGGAAAGGCCACACAGAGCCCCTAACTGCTTACCAGCCTATATGCCATGGGAAAAGGTCCCCCTCCTGCAGGACCTTGGATCTGAAATGGACCCATAAAAAACCTCCATCTGGGGCAGACTTAGTGGCTGTATATATAAAATAAGTCATAGACATTCCACTATTCAAATAGATCTACACCAATACCATGTTTCCACACATCTCACAGCCATGAACTCATCAGGCTGACAAGATTCTGAAAATTCATATAATCAGATTTATAGTCCATAAAACAACTAGTTTTCATGATCTTTCCTAGAGAGTAAACCTTCTATTTTTTTCCTACTGAATCTTAACTTTCCTTGCCCCTATCTTTTAAAAAATTTAGAAATAATTTCAATTTCATTCAAAGATATAAATAAAAGTTAAAAAATTAAATGTCAATATGAAAAAGAAATCCTATCAGCCACCTTCACCTGCCCAAAACCATCAAGGGATTCTCAATAACTAGATAAAAAGGGTCCAAATTCTTTAACTAAGACACTCCAAGTCCTAGACGAGTGAGTTTCAAACTGATTTCTCAACTCATTTCCCCCATCCCACTCCACCAGTCATCATTCCAGGCAAACTGTGAACTATCCTCTGGTACCTGAACACACTCGTCACTTTACTTCTTTCCACACCTTCTCTCATATATTCCATCTGCATTCAGTGCCCACTGATAAAGTGCCTTTCTGTTGATTACAAGTTACATGCACCCTAACTGAAGGGCCACCTCTTCCCCAAGCCTCTGTTAGTGCCCCTTCTGCTGAATTTCCACAGGGTGGGCTCTCTACCTGGAAAGCTATGTGCTTTGGGAAAAAACATCATTGAAATCTCGACTCTGCCGCATACAAGTCGGGCCGTGAGCAGGGACTTGCCTCGCCAGCCTCAATCTGAACAACACAGGGGGTTACAGTAACGACTCTGCAAGGTTTAGGGGTTTCTGGGCAACGCTGCTGCCATGGGTTCGAATCCCAATGCCAACAGCTGCGGATGGACTGACCCTGCAAAAGGAACTGACCCACCACAAGTCTCAGCTTTCTCACTGGTCAAGCGGGAGGAGCTCCAACTATCTGGCAGAATGACAAGAGTCAGGAAGCCAATGCACAGCTCGGACTCCCATGCCCAGGGCCCTGATGCCCCCACTGTCCTCAGGGTTAGCGGCCCTCCTCTCTCGGGGCTCCCACCACACCCTGTGCTCCCTTCTGTCACAGAATCACATGGGAGTCACCTGTCTCCTCCACATCCAGTGGCATTTACAGCCCGAGTCTAGACTGTTTGGCACTCTGATAAATACATATACTAGGAAGTATTTTTAGGTGTGAAGTGCTTCATAGGTATAAAGCGAAGCACACCCATAAAAATAGGGACCCTGAGAGATTCTGAGGCTAAGAAACAAAGGAAAACACCTGTTGAGATGCTGCTTATTCTTTCAGATCCAATTCAAATTGTAATACTTGTGGCTTATTAGACAGCGGCTGCCTCTAGGAAGGGCGCTTAACTTGGGAGTCACCACCACAGTTCATCAATTCATCTCTAACACCACACACCACACTCTCCCCTATACTTTTTTCTTCTAATCATCTTACTCCCCTGATCTGAAGCTCAAGGAGAACAAGGCCTTATGTGACTGGCCTTCCTTTCCAGCCCCTCCTCCCTACCATAGAAAGGGGAATTAAATGAATTTAAAAGGAGTGCTAAAGCTTCTAGAACTACATCATCCATAGCACGAGGTAATCTAACATCACATGATTGCTCTGCCAAGTGATTCATCACCTCTAAGACCCCAAAGTCAAGGTCTGAATAGATCTAGACAACATTCTTACACCTACAGGAGGAATTCAACAAAATCTCTCAAAATCAAAAGAAAAGCTTTTCCCTGAATAAGGTTTTCATTCATGGTTAAAAAAATCAGAAACAACAGAAAACAGCGAACCAAAACAAAAATGTCAGGGAGGAAAACTCTGTCCTTTTGAACTTTCTAATGTTCATGATACTTTAATATTCTTCTCTCCTCAAGCCAGTATTTTTCTTAGAAAAACAAATCAATGCTTTACATTCCATATTCATGAGTACTTATAAAAATAAACTAGCACACACAATGGTAGAGCTTTTTTAAATTACTGATTAATCAAATTAATAAAAGTTGACTTATAAAATATATTTTGAACTCGCTATTTTCCAATGTGGGTATCACTTCATTAAAACATCTATTTTCTATCTCTGACATTTCAGAATCAGCAAACCTGTAACAAACACTGAATGTGCCCCCCACTTCTGGTGAGGGGTAACGGTAGTGAAGAAGGAGGGAAGGTCATGATTCCGGAATTAAATATTGACTTCCCCTCTCCTTGTCTGTGGCACATTCTCTGACAGTGTAAAAAGAAACAGAAGCTTGAATTTCATTCTGAGCTCACTGAAGCGTGAGGAGCCAACTGCAAAAACAAGTTCATCGTCGGGCAAACCAGCGATCCTTTGTGTTGCCCTGTCCTCTGTGAAGTCTGCCTGGGAGAGAACCCCCCAACCTCGTTAGGATGCCAGAGGTGAGCTTTGGAAACGCTCTCCCCAAGCATTGTTCATCCAATCCAAGAACAGTGAGCAGGGAAGCCGAAAGGGGGGAACCCTGCTCTCCTAGGATTTTTTGTATCAATTCCAAGAACTTTCCCTCTCTCACTGCCAGAAGCACCCATCAATTCCCATAGTAACCAGCCCACGGCTTTCCAACTGGTCCAAAAGGGAGGCAGGCATGCTGCAGACAGAAGCACGTGGGAGCGTGACCCAAGCCCCGGGCACCCATCCAGTGTGCCTTAAACACTCCCATTCTATCTCCCTGCTGCCCTGGATTCCCAGGCTACCAGATGGTTCTCTCCGTTCTCCCTTCAGCATGCTGAGACAATGAAGGGGCTATTTGCCTAGGACTCTGCACAAAACAATTTCCTGTCTTCTGATTCAATCTTGGTTCAGGTCTATTGGGTACTGAAGCAATCATGTCCGCCCCACCACCACACTGTGCATAAATGTTTGCTGAATGAAGGAATCCTCTGGTATAGAAATAAAGATTTCAAAGATATGGGGTTATAGATCTGAGACCGAGGACGGGGACGAAGAGGCTGCACTCCCCCCAAAAATGAAGAGGAGATAAAAGGGTGCTGAAGTGGGTGGAGACCACCTTATCTTTGAGAATTAGGATTCCTTATGCTGAACGAGCAAGAGTGGGAACAGGAGGAGGAGAGCCACACACAGGGAACTGAGAGTATTTCTGTCCCCAACACAGTGACCAAGGGCACTGCAATCAGGAACCATGGCTCATGATGGTGATTGGCTTATATGATATGAAAACCATACACGGTGATTTTTGACAAGGAAAGGGAAAATGATCAAAATTGAGGGAAGATATAGGTGATAATTTAAGCAGTTTGAGAGGAAAAAAATATTCAGCTGATTTTGACATGTTTCTCTAAAGGATGACTATGTTGAAGAGATTTTTTTTTTTTAACTAAAAATAGAGACTCAAATTAAAAAGTGCTCAGCATGGGCTATGAACCCATTCTCCAAGATTTCACATCTTCAACAGAAGTTAATGGCTGAAAGAAAAGGAGATAATGAGGGTGATAGGGGGTGCTACAGAAAGGAGCCTGCCATTGCCTTTGGAGTCCATTCCTCACCCTCACCGATGGGACGCACATGCTGTCATCCGGGAAGATGCTGAGTAATGCACCTGCAGGGTTACAGCACATGCAGGCACACAGGCTAAATCTTAACAGATACTCCAGAGCCACTTTCCAGTGAGGGTCCCACCGCAGTATGGGTGAGTTTTTTAAACATTTACCTTCTGGATCCATGGCACTGTGCCAATAACAGAATATAAAGTAATAAAATAAAGACCCAAAAACATGACTCAGCATCACCAAAAGCAGAGGGGAAATGGAAGGTGAGCTATGGAAATAATAGACTTTATTAGGATAGGAAGGTAAGATTATGAATGACTGCCCTTTATGTTATCAGTGATAAATCTCTTTAAAATTAAATATTTTCAAAAAAAACAGAAGATGAGAAATATTTGAGCCATATAAAACAAATTCCCAGAAGACCAATGCTTTAACAAAAAATCTAAATTAATACAGAAAGGTATCACAATCCCACTAAGGTTTACAGGATATTCTTTTGGAAATTCAGAATCAAGTTCCTACGGAAAAATAAAGGAACAAAAATAATGAGAGTAATCGCAAAAAAGAAGAGTAATAAAGGAGACCAAGGCTTAAAACTTGCCTAAACGTGTTATAAATACATAATAATTTTAAAAGCATGAAATTGGTTCATGAATAGACCATCAAATCAAAAGATAAAATAAAAATTCTAAAAATACTTTGGAGAGCTTGCTAGAAGATAAAATGTGACATTTAAAATCCGTGCAGAAAAAATAATTACTCTATAATGGTTTTGGCACAACTATGCAGCCACATGGAAAAGAGAATGGGATACCAACTCACACCAAAAAAAAAAAATCTCAAATTGGTCAAAAACCTTAAACATTAAAAAAAGAAACAAAAATATTAAAAGAAAGTAGGAGACATTTTTCATACTTCTGGAGAGCATAAGACCTTTCTAAGGAGGACATGAAACCCAAATCCCATATAGTAAAACATAAATAAATTTGATTATCCAAACATAATAAATTTATACATCACGAGTTACCATAAATGACAAAACATACACCCACTAGGATAACTTCTCTTTTTATTTAAAAAGCTCATCTCAAACAAATGGACAAAGGATCACAAAAGTCAATTAATTCACAGAAAGAAAAACTGCTCTTAAACACATAACAGTACATACAGCCTCATTTATAATGAGAAATGCAAAGGAAAACGACAAAGAGATTTCCCTTTTTCAGCTATGAAATTGGCAAGGATTAAAAGGTTTAATCACATACCACTGGCAGGAAGAAGGAGAAAGGCACACATTGCTAATGGGAGTGTAAGCTTGTATAACGCCCATGGAGGGCAGTTTGGCAATACTTATCACAGATATGAAGATACATATTCTTTAACCCGGAAATCCCTCTGTATAAACCTGTACACTCTCAAGTTCAAGGACAGCCACAGAGGCATTGTTAATAATACTGAAAAGATCAGAAACGATTTAAAGTCCATCATTAAGAGACTGGATAATAAAGTACACCCATAAACTGGAATGGAACAGAATGAAAGCATAGTGCGGTATGTTACAATTTGTGTAAAAATAAACTTTAAAAAGCATACATACTAAATGCAATATGACATTTCTAGATTAGATCCTGGGAAAGAAAAAGGGCATTAGTAGAACAACTCATGAAATCTGAATAAAATCTATGCCGTTTAGGTTCACTGTAAAACCTTTTGGATTTTACTCTATGGGCATGTATTGGCTATTTAAAACATAAAGTTTAATTTTTTTTTTTTAAGATTTTATTTATTTGAGAGAGAGAGACAGAGAGAGGATGAGTGGAGAGAAGGGGAGAGGGAGAGGGAGAAGCAGACTCCCCATTGAGCCAGGAGCCCGATGCAGGACTCGATCCCAGGACCCTGCGATCATGACCTGAGCCGAAGGCAGATGCTTAACCGACTGAGCCACCCAGGCGCCCCAACATAAAGTTTAATTTTAAAAAACCTAATAATTTTGTGATTAAATATATTATCTTCCATGGTATTCATATCCTTCTACATACTGCTAACAGGACACATCAAGGGCAGATACATGGCTTCAACACTTCTAATACTCCAGTTGTTGCACCTAAATACCCACCTGCCTCACCTACCAGATTTTTGGTCCCTAAAGGTAGGGGCCATGTCAACTCATCTCTGTACTCAAAGACTCTGGAGAATCTTTGTCACATGGTAAGGATTTAACAAATGAGAGTCAAAATTCCTAGTTCTGGTCCAGTGATCCAAGTTTTGATCAGTAAGAAATTTTGTATTTCAAATATCCAACAATCCTTCTAGGGATTTCCTTTGGTCCTTAGTTCACAATGACACCGAAGAGAAAAGAAAGGTAAGTAATTCTCACCAAGGATTCGGCTAGGAAAGAGAGAGAGGCAAATACAGCTCTGTGCTGAGAGTTGTAGGGAACAGAATAAAGAAGACACAGCCCTTACAGTAGAAGTCAGGCATCATTAAAGTCAGCACTTAAGAAGGTGAAAGTGTGGTGCTGCCTTGCATTTTCTGAAATGTTTTATGCAAAGGCTATTAAAACACTTTTCAAGGAAAAACTACTTATTTTGCAATTAAAGAAAAATGAGAAAACTCCAATTCAGACAAAGTTTTGGTTTTCTCTGATGTCTTCTCAGGAAAAAACTTGGGGTAGCATGCTTAAGAATGTCCAAAGAAAAAATTCTAGCCTCAAGCCCCTTTGATACCTAATTTTCTAAACATTCAAAATGCAAAAGATAAATAACGTAAGAAATACTGAGGTCCCTGAACGGGCAAAGAAATACTACCGAGTTTCTCCCCAAAGCACCAATCATCGTGCTGCCCCATGCCATCTCCACAAACTCCGCTCTGAGCCTAGGACCAACACCATAAAGTAATATAACTTGGGCAACACTTCTGATCTCTGTGAACACCCATTTTCCATCTATAAAACACACAGATGGCAACTACGGCTCCTTCCAGGTCTAAAAGTCGATTACATCTCTTTTCCTTCACACGTCCCGAATATAAACAAAAACCTTGGAGTCCTTTGATACAAACACACCCAAAACAGACATTTGTCTGTATGTACCCGGGGAAGGGGCCACATGTGAAACTTCCTTCCTATTTCTGGAGTGGCCCAACACAAAAGAAACAAAATAACATTTGATTACAAACTGAAGGCACACATAAGTGTTCTCAAATGAATGGGAAAAGGATTTACCGAACTCTGTGTTGACATTAAGCTGTGTATGCGGTACAGTGCAACACCCACTCAATTGTGCATTCATTCTTTTAGGATTACATAAGCTTCAAACTTGGCTTTCATAGATCTTTTATGTACTAGTTAGTCTACATATAACTTCTGTGAGTTATCTTTTTTTTTAAATATTTTATTTATTTGAGAGAGAGCGAAAGCTATCAGAGGGAGAGGGAGAAAGCAGACTTCCCGCTGAGCTGAGAGCCTGAGAGGCAGGGCTGGATCCCAGGACCCCGAGATCATGACCTGAACCGAAGGCAAACACTTAAGAGTTTAACTGACTGAGCCACCCAGGCACCTCTCTGTAAGTTATCTTTAAGAGTATATACTGCTACTTGATATTTTTATCTTGTTTACCACTTTTCATGGCATGGAAAAAAAGAGAACACTGGGGAAAGTTGCGGGCATACAGGAATACGCAAAGATCTGTGAATTATCAGTGGATAGTTTTATTCTAATTTATTTAACATAAGCCTCAACCTTGACCTACTGGCTTGAAAGGTGATTAGGAGCTAACACTGAGAGTTTACCTCTGTTAGTTTAAATTTTCCCTTTCAATACACAGAAATAACATTGTGCCGCTAATAAATAATGGTTTTCTTCTAAAGTTCCTTTTCCCTAAATAACCAGCATTTTATGGGGTCAGGTCTTTTATAAATAACATAGGGATAGAGAAGAGTTTTCCAAGAAACACACAAATAAGTTCAAATTTCCACAGGCAAGATCTACTTCAGTAGATGAGGATATGGATATATCCATCTGCAGGATGAGCCAGTGCCTTCCTGAGGAAACGAACTTGAACGTGTTTCAAAAGGAGGGAAAGGTGACTGACAGGTGGCAAGGAGAAAGAGGAACTCCAGGCATTAAAAAAAAAAAAAAAGACGTGCGTTAAAGCTGCCCCTGTGGCTGCTCGAGAGGCAGAGCCGCACGGTGACCGGAGAAGACCGGGCCCCAAGGCTTCTCTGGCCCGTGCGGCTGGGAGCCTGCTCACTACGAGGCACGGGGCGCGGGCCCCGGAACCCGGCGGGCAGGCGGGGCGCGTGGCTCACCAGCTCCAGCTGACAGATGCAAAGGGCAAGGCTCCGAATCCCCACGAGGCCTGGCTTAAAGGGTTTTGGAAATTAAAAGGAATACTGTGTGATAACTATTGTGGAGAAAGAAGTCCCATTTTAAGACTGACAACTTCAAACCCCAGAGTTCCTGAACATAACCAACAGATAAAACAATTATTACATTCTTTTCTCAAGAGACTGAAGGAACGAGGCACTGGGCCTATCTGCCCTGACCTGCCAGACAACCATGCAAAGGAAAGGAAAAAGGCAAATCCCACTTTTACCGTGAAGAATGTTCCTTACGGGAAACCAAAGGACCAGGCGGTGTGCCTATGCGTGCCCCGGCGGAGGCCTCCACTGCATTATGTATTCCCTCGGCCGTGGTGTCCGTGATGTGGTAGGGGCCACGCTGAAGACACAACACATTCCTCAGCCATTACAACGGAGATTAGCGGTTCACGGAGGAGGCCTTCCAGATCTTGGAGACACTTAATACAACCCCCACCCCCAGCTCTGCCCCCAGCGCACAGATTCTAAAACTAGGTGTTATTTTTACATGAGAGCACGGTGGCGATTATAATAATTTACTTGTTAATCATTTAATTGCAGAATTCTCTACATATAAATAAATTCACATCTGGTAGCAAAATGTAGCCCAATAAATAAAACTAGTCTTTTATAAAAAGAAAACTTCAGGGCGCCTTGGTGGCTCAGTCAGTTAAGTATCCAACTCTTGATCTCAGCTCAGGTCTTGATCTCAGGGTTGTGAGTTCAAGCCCCACATAAGGCTCCATGCCCAGCACTAAAAATAATGATGATGATGATGATGATAAAAACAATTTCAGGGGCACCTGAGTGGCTCAGTCGGTTAAGCGGCTGCCTTCGGCTCGGGTCATGGTCTCAGGGTCCTGGGATTGAACCCCACATAGGGCTCCCTGCTCAGCAGAGGGCCTGCTTCTCCCTCTCCCTCTGCCTGCCACTCTGCCTACTTGTGCGCTCTCTCTCTCTCTATCAAATAAATAAAATCTTTAAAAAAAAAAATTTCAAAGACAAATATTAGAAGTTAATAAGGTCTACTTACTTGTAAACCACAAGTCAGTTCTTAGATTTTAGCTCCCGAACTATCCCATTTCTCTAGATAAATATGGGGAATTTGAGAACATTTTTCTAGATAAACTCCCTCTGCTAATGGGAGTCACTCTGGTAAAACAATTTGGGAGTATCTATTACAATATCCCCTGGCCTGACAACCGCCGAGAGAAACATACGCCCACGTGCACAGAGCCAAGGACGAGGATATTCTTTGCACCTTATTTGTAACCAGGACTACTGAAAACCACCTAGGAATTCAGCAACAGGAGAATGGCAGAAAAACCATGCTTATATTCCCATGATGAGTCTACATAACAACAGGCAGCTGTTGAAAAGGACAAACTAGGTTTATATGAAGTAACAGAGATCTCCAAAGCATGTATGTACCTGAATGACAAAAAGTTACTGATATTCAATACAATACAAATTATATGAAGTTTTAAAGCACAAAAATAACCTTCATATTAGAAGTGAAAATATAAACACCACATCAACAAAGCGCTTAGCTCTGGAGAGCTAGTAGGGAAACAGGAAGGGGGAGGTAAGGAGAAAACCTTATAAGCAGACTCATTTATTACTCTTATTAAAATTAATTTTTAAAACATCTTGCAAGGACTTTACAGGGTTATTAGGTGACTTTGGATTAAAGAATAAGGTGAAAAAGGGGGTGCCGGGGTAGCTCAGTCAGGTAAGGTCTGACTCTTGATTTCGGCTCAGGTCATGACCTCAGGGTCGTGAGATCGAGCCCCGCACTGGGCTAAGCAGGGAGTCTGCTTGAGATTCTCTCCCTCTCCCTCTCCTCTCTCTCTCTCTCTCTCTCTAAAATAAATAAATGTTTAAAAATGAAAAGATTACATTAACATCTCAACTAAAACAGGCATGCTCCCTTTTAACTACTTAAGAGTCCTTTCCCACCAGTGGCCTACACTTTGTGAGAATGCAAACTTAACTTTTTAATAAAGGTCAGCTTATGATAACAATGATAAGGGTCCCCTTCTTGTAGTGGAGTCTTCAGAAAATCAGGCCCTGGATGGGAACCAATGAATTCCTCTACTTTCAACCCTGGCAGCGTACCATCAGCCTGGCTTTCAAACAACCCTCTACCTACGTGGCTCACGGAAAATGAAATACACTCTTGATTCCGGGAACTGCATCACCAATGTTCTATCTACCCATAACAGCTAGCTGCTGCAGTGGAAAAGAAAAGAAAAGAGGAAGAAGGGAAGGAGGAGGGAAGGGAGAGAGGGAGGAGGGAGGAAGGATGGAAGAAAGGAAGGAGAGAGGAGAGAGGAAGGATGGAAGGAAGGAAGGAAGGAGGGAGGGAGGGAAGGAATAAGCAATTTGTTGCTGAAATACCTATCATTAATGTAAGATATATTTTAAATATAACCAAATGCACTCTCTCATTTTTAGTTACTATAATGCCATGATTTAACAGAAAATAAATTGTAGAAAAGTAAATAGGAAAACATCCTCCTTATAGCACTAAGTATAAAAATAGCTTACAAAACAGCATGCACAGGATTCCAAGTTTGCTTTTAAAACATATACATGGTCACAAAGAATGAAAATGAAAGAAAACTATCAAGATGTTAGCAATCCTAAAAAACAAATGACCTAGTTTCTTCTACAATAAATTACATGAAAAGAGAGGGGTAAGGGAAAATGTTACAGATTAAGAAAAGACTTAAAAGAGACAAATGCAATGTGTTATCCTGCTTGGATCCTGAGTCCAACAAACTAAATTGTAAAATCACAATTTTGAGACAACGAAAGACACTGAACATAAGCTGGGGATTATAGGACTGGCTAGTAAGTAATATTAAAGATTAATTGTTAATTTTGTTAAGGGTAATGATATTGTGACGTTTTAGAAGTCATCTGTTAAAAATATTTACTGAAGTATTTACAGGTAAAATGATATAATATCTAAGTTGTGCTTTAAAACTCAAAAAAAAAAAAAACCTCACAAAAGCAAGAAGATCAATGTAACAAGAATGGCAAAATGTAATTGTCAAAGCTAGATGATGGGTACATGGGGGTTCATTGTGCTCTTCTCTCTACTTTTGTGTATGTTTAAATTTTTTCACAAATAAAAAGCAAAAATGCTAACAGGGAGAGCTACCTCTGAATGGTGGGGACTGAGTGATCTGCTTTGAACTGGGTGATTTTATTTTGATCTGTGCACTTTTTAGGAACATCCAGATTTTATACAATAAATATGAATTACTTCAGTTACCTAAAGAAACAAATGTTACCTTTTAGTGGATGGATGGGTGGGTAGACAATGGACGGATGGATGGATGGATCTTCCAATGCCCAGTTCCAATGATGCCATGTCCATAGATTTCATTCTCCCTCTACAGACACCTCAATGCATTTTACTTGTATTTCCACAAATGGCTTTATTACATTTGGTCATTTGTTATGGCAATTTTTAATTATGTCTTATCTCTTCCTCTAGAAATACAACTTGATTACAAGAGGCATTTGGGTTTTTTATGTATCTATCCTGGTCAACAACAACCAGGTGTTAAATAGTTGTTACTTAATTGAAGTAACTCCTCCACTAATAAATCCAGAGGGGAGACAAGTGGCTACAGAAGTAGAATATCTTACTTCTTGTAACTACAAAGGTTTTAAGGCTAAGACATACCCAGAGGTCCCAATACAAAGACCAATACCCAACAAATGTTACCTCATCAATTTCTCAAACCATTTGTTTTCCAATTGACTGAGGGGGAAACATCAGTCAGTAGCGCAAAAAAAAAAAAAAAAGCCCAGTTACTGAATTAAGTTACAGACTTAAAAAAAACAACTCGTGGGGGGGGGGGGGTCAAAGTCCATTAGCTCTTCAGCAACCATTTCATTACTTAACCTACTGAAGACTCATCTAGAGTAGCAGTGCATCAGTGCATTTTTATTAAGGACACCATCATGACAAGAACACAGAACCAGCCATGTGCTGGGACAAACAATGGTTCAGGAAACATCCCTAGCTCTGAAGAGGCTGGTGCCATGTGGAAAGGTTACATGACCACACCTCTCTCACGTCTTCTTTATCATCCACTCACTTGGGGCCTTGGCATGTTTGGTGCAGGTAGGAGCAGTAGCCTTCTTCAAGCGTAGGACATTCATCTCTATAATCTCTTGCTTAAAAATCATTTCCAAAAAGGTACAATAAAGGCATCCTCCCAGGTGCAGTAAAACCACCAAAACATGGCATACTACACTTCCCTAAATGGAAGACTTCATCCACCATGGCCTTAACTGATGAAAGCCCCTCAAACACTTGTGAAGATATTTACAACTTCCTTTTATATGTAAAATACACTTAGGTATTGACAAACATTAAAATAAAACCTAGGTTGTAAAATAAAACCCCCACCACAAACAGTTTCCCAAACCCTTTGGGAAAGGTATATTGTGAAGAACTGGCAGATGCAAGCTCCCCACAAGTTTCACGTCTAGTTCCACACTGTGCTCTGCTCCCAGAAGCCAAGTTTTCAAAATTTCTTTACCAACCCAACCTTTCAAGGCAGGTAGTGGCAGAGGTCTGCACCATCCCCACCCTGACTTCCACCCACATCCATTCAATGTTCATGTTCTTGCTTCTCTCTTTTCTGGTTCTTTACTTTAGACATTTGCTCAAATCCACTCTTATTAGCAACTTTTAAATTTATTAAGACGTCAACTAGAAAACAAATGGTTTGCGAAACTGACTAGTTAACATGGTACCAGTATAAAAAAAACATATCCATACAAATCCAGGGCCCAAAATAAGGACCAGGTACCAAGAAATAAGGCAGTTCCTCCAAAGACAACCTAATTCAACGCCTCTTAGCATTTGTTCTACTTGTCACTGGAATGCGTTTCAAAGAGGCAACTCTTTATTTGATGTGGACAGCTGTGCTCTCATGTTTAGAAGAACTAAGGGTAACACTTCAGTGAGAACAAGTTGTCCCTACTCCAGAGAAAAGGGGCATGATATTATTAGTAAATGTGAAGGGGTCATACCACAGTTCTAGAGGCTGGCAAAAGTATTTCCTAGGCCAAAGGATTTCACAGAATTTTCTTTTTTAAGAATAAAGAAGGAGGCTCTGAATAATAAATAAGCATAGTGAAATAACTCTGAAGTGACCACAAGGCACACCAAACTCCATTCCCATTAGTCATGGCCAAAGATGAAAGGAAAACTCTGCAATCATCCCTTTGCTACTCTAAAATTTTAATATTTTCCTATTGTATTATAGTCCACATTTAGTTAATAAAATTTCGTCTAGTATTTATCCTAAAAAGTTGTCTCCCTTTTGTACGCTCCGTGCCACAGGGAGACTTCAACGTAGGCCGATCCAAAGAATCTCACAAGTGTGCTCAAGGTAAGCATCTGAGTTCTTCTGAGAGTTCGCATATTCAAAGTCCTTTATTAATCTGTTGTCTGTCACTGGACTACCTCTAATGAGGAAACTGTTCACTTCGGTTTCAAGGAAGACATAGTTTGTTAGGATGATGGGCAGGAAAAAGAAAGCAGGTGCATCAGTGGACGTGAGGCTGAACAGCCAGGAAGGAGGTACCACTTTTCAACTCACCTCTGAATCTGCTACAGTTACTCTACTGTCTGGATGGCCGATGTAAGGCCTAACGATTATTCGGTTTCTTGCTACCACCACATATAACACCAAGAGAAGTCTAGGAGCATGCACCAACACGTATTTTTTTCCTTTTCTTTTTATACTTACTAAATCGTTGGGACTTCCCATGAACAGTAAGAAGCATGTCTTTACTTTGTGTATCATATCAGCAAACTATTAGTCTATGCAAATGTGACCAGTTATTCTTTTATTTTTTTTTTTTTTTCAAGAAAAGAAAGACGTGCAGAGCTTTTTAAAATTTCCTCAGCTACTCTCCCATTAAAAGCAGAAGCCTGGGATGCAATGACCAAATTGAAATAAGAGAAAAATTGAAACAACATCTCATTGACCTATGAGCACATAGCTGTCTACACAAGAAAGGGAAAATTCAAAGCAAAAATACAATACTTGGAAAATTATTCAAGTGTTTCAATGTGTGAAAGCAAATAATTTAGTCAGAGATTATCATCAATTAACAGCGCTCTTTCTCGCTTGGGGATTTAGAAAGAATATAGCCATACGATTTTTTTTTAAGGGAAGGAAAAGAAGTATGCTTTCTCAATTCGATTTTGTATTCTAGAACAATGTTACTCAAAAAATAAATAGATAAAAATGTGTAAGAATGATGGATTTAATAAGATCTACATAGGACTGCCTAGAAAATACAAGGTTTCGTGGGTTTGTTTGGATTGGTTTGGCCTTTTGGATTTTTGTTTTCTTCTGAAGAAGGGAATTGATTCGGATATCCCTGAAGTGGAGAGTCTTTAGAAAGGAAGTGTACATTTAGAAGGCCAAGAAAGAGTCATGCCACTAATAGGTCTGGAAGACTGCTCAATGAAGCCTCCCTTGTCTGTCTGAGCAGACCCGAGCTAGTAGGAATGCTTACGAGAAGAATCTCCCACCTGACCTGACAGATAGACCGTCCTAGCACCATCAGATAGTATCACCATTAAAAGGCGTGTTTTAAGTGCTCAGGGGTTCAGGTTGTTAAGCTGAACAAAATTCAAAAGACAAGGTGGAGCCGCTTGGCCTCACAGTAATCCTAGAACTTAAGGCTTCTGCTAACAACTGTCACACTCAAATTCAATCGGGAGCTGATCCTTCCTTAAGAGTGTTTAAAAGACCGTCAGACACACAGGGGCTGCACAGGAGGTGCGTGTTTCTATTGTATACAGGCATTGTGGAGGGGAAAAAGGTGACTCTTGAAAAACAACTTCCGAGACTGAGGTGAAGACCAGAGGGCACTCCATACCAGGGCCTGATTTCTCTTCCTTCTGAAAGTACCCGACCTTCCGTCATGGGGCATGCCTGCAGGCTGCTTGCTGCACCGCTAAGCAATTCTTGATGGTTCCGAAGATCTCAAAGACAGTTTTTCTATTGTGTTGCTAATAAAAGACTCGGGCTTTTCAAATGGCCACAAATTACAGAGACCTAAAAATCCTTCCTGGATTTCACTCTGTTGAAGAACGATGCTGGGTTTGATCAAATAAATGCTACCAGGAAAGTGTCCTAATGTACTTTAAAAACATTGTCAGAGATAAGAATTCCCCAATTCCTCTTACTGAAATTCAAGGAAGGTCGGAGACAGCCAGCCACTTTGAAAGCACTGCTCTGATTACCCACGAGCTTCAGAAAAGAAGCCCTAGGCTCTGCACAAAGGTTTACTACAGGGAGATGCTCAGATAACCTTGACCGTCCTTTGTAGGCTGTGGTGCTCCAGAAGAGCCGACTCCTTAGGCAATTTGCTTCTGCTTCTAACGAAGCAGCAGGTAAGAAAAATCTCCAGGTCTTCGTTTCAGCAAACCCAAAGAAACCTACACATCCCAAACGACTTGTTTTATCTGAATTTAAGAGTTTAACATATTACAGCACTTGAAGCTTGTGGAAATGTCTCTCTCAATCTGAATGAAGCTGTTACTTTTCTCAATACGAATATACCCTTTTACAACTGATTAAAACGTCTGAGAAATGTCCACTGAAACATTAGAACAGGCCTAAGGTGGGCCTGGGTTCCTACCTGGGAGTAAAAACCAGGGGGAACCACGCTGAGACCAAGGGTGACAATCACATCGGTAAACGTCAGGCAGTAAGTACATCATCCAACCATCTCAACGTTTTTCAGGATAAGCCTGCTATTCCCAATTGTCCACTAACGCACCACAGTTGACATGAGTTGAAGTATAAACTCCCATCAAATTTTAAGAAACACATAGATTTTTTGAAACGTAATTACTATGGAATGGGACACAAGTAGGTAACGAAAACCTTCTTATTATTAATTTAAGTAGCCAAGAAAAACCCTGAGCTGTTTTAACTGTAAAGACAACAATGCTGAATTCAGAAATCAGAGTAAAAACTGCACAGGAGGTTCCCTCCCTCTCCAATTCTGTTTCTGCCTCTCAGCAGTAAAACAAAGAAGGAGGAAAAACCAGTGAGGAAAAAACACAGGGTCCACATGCGGTCAATCCAAACCTCCCTGCCCAGAGCAGGTCTGCTGAGCACAAGCGTCTGAGTGGCATTCCCTTCCCCCGACAGGACTTGGTGACAAATCCACCAACTCACCTTCTTCCACTTCAAAGTTAGCAGCAAATCTTGCTTTTGAGTCCAACTTGAGGTATTCTCTCAAAACCTAGATTAAAATAATTATGAACTTTAGTATAATAAGGCTATTTTTGAATTCTGAAAAACATACAATTGTACCTCACAATATTAAGGAGGGAAAAATCAGTTACAAATCAAATCCTAACTGTGAAAGGATATACTCTACCTCTAAAGCCCTCTTTAATGGGTAATCTCTTTGTGTGTAGTTCAATGCACATTTACATGTATGCCAACCAACAGCCACTCCCGCTTAAACAGATTCTTAAACCCAGTTATTCAGTCTCTAAGCAGCTTGTGATGGAGGGCCTCAGCCCATCATCTGTTCACGAAGTCTGAGGAGAAACTCAGGAACCTGAATGTGTACAAAGGCCCCCAACAAAGATTTTGATGTAGTGAGCCTGTCCCATGCCTACGGGAAACACTGTTTCGAACCACTGGTTCTTAACAGGGGGTGACTTTCTACCCCAGGGAATATCTTGCAATGTCTGGAAATATTTTTGGTTGTCACAACAGGGGGAGGAGATATGCTACCAGCATTTAGTGGCTAGAAGCCAGGGATGCTGCTAACCCACCCTACACTGCACAGGACAGCCCTCCACTACAAAGAATGATCCAGTCCCAAAGGTCAACAGCGGTGACGTTGAGAAAACCTGTTTCAAAGCAAATAACTATTCTGATCATTTAGAAATTTTACAATTCTCACACTGGTCATTTCAGATAGGTTATAAGCTCCCACTACAGATATGAACATTTCCTATGAATGGTAAGCTTATCATTACCTTCAAGGAATATACATGCATGCCCCATATTAATAATATGCAGTACATGAACCCATTCTAAAAATATTAAAATAAACCAGAGTGATCATGGTATCTCCCCTGTATACATGTCCTTAAGAGTCTTCCAAGAAACTAATTTTTTAATGTTCACTAAGGTGAAACACTATGTCAAACTATGTTAACCCCCCCCAAACTTTGTTCCCAAACATATAAAATGGAAGCTAAGGAGAGTGAAATGAAAAGAACCAGAACTTAGTTTCCCTCACAGATATTCCCCTTTCCCAGTAAGGACAAGAGGGATAAAGTTCCTCTTCCCAGCCTGTCCCCTTAGATAGTAGGACTCCCACCATTTATTCAGCCAAATATATAGACAGGTACTTCAAAACCCACTTTCACTGCATTCAAAATGAGACTTACTGAGGGCCGACCGTGTCCCCACACCATGACCTTATGCAACACAGCAGAACAGAGCTTGGTCAGACCCTGTAGCAGGTCTTTCCTACCCTACTGTAGTCACATGGTGTAAACATCAGGAAGAAACCATGGGGAAAAGAAACCTATAAAGTTAAGTATCCCAGATACTAAACTCTGCAGTTTTTACATGACTGGCCTACACGCTGCATCCACAGAACAAGAAAATAAGTACGGAAACCTATAACACTCAAAACATATGCGTTGTCTTATCAAGCTTAATTAATGAGCTGTAACTGCCTAATTACATAACGAAGACATACCTGACAGCTGATGTGCACCAGGAATCTAGCTAGGTACATGAACAAACATGCAACATTTAAACCAAATGAAAGGATACGCTATATGAACACACTTAGAAGATCCCATCAGAATTAGTCCATTCTGACTAGACATTTCCCTGTTGTGGCATATGAGTTTATGTTCTAATTACAGACTGATTTCTTCCTCTGAAGCCCCAGTGTGTAAAGGAACTACCTAAATCGAACTCAAGTACAATCACCCCAGGCAACGAGTACGGGGCGGGGGGGAAGCAGACTGGCATTCACATCCCCAAACACTGGTCGGGGTGCTGGCAGGGTAGGCTGGATCTGGGTCAGAGGCGGTGCTCCCATCTGGAGCCCCTACCCCTGCTCCGGGAACCTCTGCACCAGCCAAATCATTAGGAAGCTTCACTGAGTAATGTGCTGGTCCAAAGGTAGGGCTAACATACATTGTAGATTCAAGATGTTTGTGAAACCAGTGTAGAGCCCATCACTCCTCCACTATAGAGAGAGAAGAACTGGGGAAGGCAGCCTCAAACACAAGCCAAAAAGCTAATGACCTGGTCAAAGACGACTTCTTAATATCCATCAGTGGCTAAGAGAACCAAGGAGAGTACTTTTTGTTTTATGAAGCAAAATAATTTCCAGGCTTTCCTTTCTTTTTACAAGAAAGGAAGAAAGAGGGGAAGGCCTAAAAATTACTAGGGAGGCTCAGAAATAATGCACAATATGAAATCTACTTAACCCAACCTCCATTTTTCTAGATTTAAATCACTCTTCAATAAAAATTCCTAATTGAATTTCAAAACATAAACACTTTATTTTTTTTTCTCTCACCAGTGAAATATATTCTGTTCCAAAAAAGAAAGGTTGCTCAATTTCCTGTCAAAAGCAATCCAGAGAAGGCCACCTACACTGTAAAAGCAGCAAGAAAAAAAAATAACAAAATGCTGAAGAAAAGCCTGCATGTGTGGGTGTATACTAAGTGCAATGTAACTACCACTCTGGGTTTTTAAAAGCTTTTTTTTCCCTTGATCATTCTGAGAAATATGAAAATTAGTGTAGCTGCTAAAGAGAAGTTTGTCCTCCAACCTTCCTAAGGAAAACAAGCCCTATGATGGATTTCAGTTCCACCACAGAGAGAGGTATGGGTGGACATTCAATGCCTTTGACCCATGATTCTTTGTTCTCACAGGAAAGGGCAGATTCTACCAAACAGACAACTTACATGTCATGTTTTCAGAGAGGGAAGGCTGCTCTGACAATTAACCTTCTCCCCCTAGCTACCCTTCCTCCCCCTTGCTCCAAACCTCTGGGAGCTAACCACTCACCACTGCCTAGATTATGGTTTAGGACAGCATCGAATTCACCAAGCTGTCTATGAAATTCCCCTTACCCTGTTTATGCTTTCTGAAACTCTAAATTCTAAGATCGCAATCAACCAGCCCAACACTTTTTATTAAAAGCCTACTGAAATATGTTCAATGCTAAGAGAGATACAGTGTGGTGAAATAAAAAGAGAAAGAGAGAAGGAAAGCTTGAATAGCTCACCAGCAAATTGAGGACAAAAGAACAGAACATACAAAGTCAAAATTAAATACAGTATTATTGAATTGTAACAGTAAAAGGCCCTATTTCTATAAAGCATACTTTCCATGAGGAGTTTGACACAGTAAATAACAAGCAGGGAAAAGAACATATTAATGAAATGATGGTAAATACTTTTTTATTTTGTTTTATTTTAGTTGGCTCCACGCCCAATGTGGAGCCCAACGTGGGGCTTGAACTCACAACCCTGAGATCAAAACTTGAGCTGAGATCAACAGTCGGATGTTTAATGGACTGAACCACCCAGGTGCCCCATGAAATGATGGTAAATACTCTAAAATCAGCACACCAAAAGACAAAGCAAGATGTGGCAGAAAGCCTACTTTATGGGGCAGCTGCACGACAAGACAGCGTGAGAAAGCAAACCTCTTAAACCTTACAAATGATTTGTCCGATAAGCTAACAATTAACTATTAAGTCAACTAACAAGAGGGGCTTTTTGTTCTGTTTTGCTTAATAATCTCAGATCAACCGACGCCCAAAAAAAAAAAAAAAAAGGCGAGACTAGTTAGTACAAATAACTTTCTCAGAACCACTTAAGAGTAAGTAGCCAACATGATAGCCTATCACCCCTACAGAGTTTAGAAAGTAGTTTCTATAATCATATAAGGGCATTCCACAAAACTGTAACTATGGTCCTGAAAATCATCAAAATTACATAGTACTATCAATCTAATCCACAGACCAGATCTTACACTCTCCAACTATCCCAGTAACATCCCTATTAGTAAAAGGGTCCAATCCATCCAGGATCTCACACTGCACTTAGTTTTCACATCTCATTAGTGTATTTCAATCCAGAATTCCTGACTTTCCTTGACTTTCATGACCTTGACAACTGTGAAGATTCCAGGCCAGTTTTGTAGCATGTTCCTTAACTTGGGTTTGTCTGATACTTTCTTATGATTAGCCTCCAGTTATGAATTTTCAGCAGGAATGCTCTTATGATTAGCTTCCGGTTATGAATTTTCAGCAGGAATACCAAAGAAGAAAGTTCCCCTCCTTGTATCCTACCAGGTGGTACATTAATCTTTTTCCCTTACTGGTAACATGAACTTCTATCACTTGATTTTAGGGGGACTTGGCCAGATTTCCACTACAAAGTTACTCTTTCTTCTTTGTAATTTATAAGTACCTTGTGATAGGATACTTTCAGATTATATAAATATCTACCAACCAACATTTGTGTCCAGTGATAATTCTTGGCCAAATTAATTATTTTATGATGGCTGCCAAAAAGCGAGTTCTAGTCTAATAACTCCTACCATTCTAGAAGCAGAAAAAACGGTATTTAGAAACCAAGATCTGGGTGTGATTATTGCAACTGGTTTATTGTTGCTCCTAGCCAGGAGAATAGAAGAACATGCATAGATGCACACACCCTTCCTTCTTTATTTCTTTCTATATCTATGTATATTGCAGACCAGGAGTTCATACAGATGCCCTGAATTCCCACCCAATTATTGGGTCTTTCTAGCTTTCCCCTTTCCCTTCCCTATAACTAGTAAATGTAGCTCCCTTAACCTCACTTTTCCTTCTTGGACTTAGCCCCCCATGTCACCTAATGCTACCCCAATCTCTGATCTATCATCAGAAAAAGCCCACTCTCTCTAAGGGACCAGTAAGGGAGAAGCCCAGAGAGACAAAAATGTTATTAGAGACTATACAGGATACCATTTTTGCAGAGTCCAAATAGGCAAAGCTAAAAATATACTGTTCACAGATACACTCATTTTTAAAAGCAAGGGGATGCTCAACATAAAATTCAGGATAGTAGTCACCTCCAGAGGGAGACAGAAGGATAGAATCATAGGGAAACACACAACTTCAAAATACCTGTGTTCTAGTTCTTAGTGAGAACCTACAAGCCCTAAAAACAAGTTCCTTGGCATACACAACTATGCCTCACTAAACCACCAGGAGATCATTAGCAGAGTCTCAATTTTACATTTAAGATCTGAGGCCTAGAAAGGTTATGCGTGTTGCCTGGGGTCACACAACCAACAGGCTGGAGCTCAGACACAAACCAGGTCTGACTCAATCCTCTATCTACTGTGCCCTCAGCTATTCCTCAAACAGAAGAAAGAAGATGGGCAGGAGAGATGGAGCTATGGCTCTAAGGCTAAGATTCCTCTGTGCCTCTGAACCATTTCCAGAATGTTTTTAGGGTATAAGCAAGTCTAGGCGCAAAACTGGCAGGTGGGGGGGGGGGGCGGTACAAAATCTTCCTAAGGGCTGCAAAGGGGGTAGAGGCACCACTCTGGGCCATACTGAGACTGCAAGAACAATATAACCAATCCTTTAGGGAGAGTTTCTAGCACATTCCATAGGCCACAAATTCTGGCTCAAGTAAGTCACTAAATAAAATCTCCTCTCAGAAGGCTCTGGTAAAATCTTATTACTAACTGTTTTGTTTTGTTTTGAAATCAGGAAACAAGGGAGAGAAAACCAGCAACCTATTCATGAAGTTCCAAACAAAGCCTAAATAGGGCGAAATTATACATCACTTAGCACACTGCATGAAACATGAAATTAGTGACAAAATGTTGAGCCCTTTGAAAGAACTTGTATAATGGGATACTGAGGCACAGCAATAATACTTCTCTGAAGGAAAGACCGGACATCCTGGGAAGCTTAAATCCCACTCTGCTACCTGGGTGTGGTTTAAAATTCCTAAAACCCAAAAAAGATGGATCTCCATAAGAAGAAAAGAAAAAAGCATAATTTATCTTCTCAAAACATCAGATATAACAGCATTCTAACTGCATTTTTGGTAGAAATACCTCGAGTCATTTAGTGATTAATAACAACTCATACAACCTAGAAAAGTCTCATGATTAGCACTAATGATTTTGTGATCTTAGTTCGAGCTTTCTCTATCTGTCTTTATAATGGAGTATGTTTTCCCACTGCTGACTTCCAAGGGGTGGAGCATAAATTGAATCAGAAGTAATTTTTGGCTTAGCCTTCTCCCCAACTCCCCCCAAAACCTGCTAATAAGTTCTATCTTCCCTTTCTTTTTCTTTCCAAAGAGGAAAAATCTAGACCTAGCCCACAGACTAAAGAAAATACCACAGAACAAAAGAAAACAAAGGACGTGTGCAAGATGGTGCAAAAATAATTCAAAACTCATGCAAACTTCATGCTGGAGCCTAAAACAGTCTACAATACATAAAGGTTAAGAAATGCAAAGTGGTCCTGTAAAGACAGTAAGTGCACGAGAAGCACATGAAAGGATAAATCTCATTAGATAAAAAAGAAAGCTATTTAACAGGACTCTGCAGGGGCAAGGCTCCCCCCCCCAACGCCGCCCCCAGTTTTTTTAGTTACTTTTTTTATGAAAAGCAATCAGGTGCTGTTGAAATCAGCATCTAGTGTTAGAAAGACAAGAAGTTATCCTGAGGTATTTCTAAATGAGTATGACAAAAAGAATAAATTAATCCATAAGCACTTGTTTCTTACATCCTACTGTATTAAACTTACATGATCACAAGATGAGCTATAAGAATTTAGGGACAACAGCCCAGCTTTAAAAGAAATTTAGAATCTAGAGGCACCTGGGTGGCTCAGTTGGTTGAGCATCTGACTCCTGATTTCAGGCTCAGGTCATGATCTCAGGGTTGTTAAGATGGAGCCAGATGGCAGGCTCTGAGCTCAGCGGGGCGTCTGCCTCTCTCCCTCTCCCTCTCCCTCTGCCCTTCCACCCCCGCCCCCGCTCATGCTCTCTCTCTCTCTAAAGTAAATAAATTTTTTTTTTAAATTTAAAGAAATTTAGACTCTAAAAAATAAATACGAAAAAAATGTATTATTACTTTAATGTTGGAAAGGGGAAAACCCTGAAACATATTAAAGAGTTTCCTTGTAAACTCCCAGATAATGAATTTGGGGTAAAAATCAGTATGGCTATTTAATAAATAAATTCTCCCAAGCTAATCTAATTTAGTGATATTGAGACAACCCACTTAACAAGGGACTGCAAGACGTGAATTTCTAAACATTAATGGATCTGACAACTCATGAAGACACACACACAAAAAAATCTTCTTCCCCTGGAAAGTATATACAATGGTCCTTTGATCCCAAGTTGTACAAACTACTACTTATTCTTCCTTTCCCTGAAACTCTAAACATGAAAGTTAGAAGTAAATCCTTTTGCAAGCTAATTATCTTCATCTTGAGGCTTCTCCAACTTAAAGTCATTTCTATCTACCCATTTGCTTGAGCCAAAAACCTAAGATTGACTACCCATTCCTTTCTTCCACAGCCCACATCCATTCTGCCAACACCTGTAACTTCTACCTCCTGAAGAACACCCTGAATCCTTCCCTCCTCTCCATATCCACTGGCAATACACTGGTCCCAGCCACTATTCTCTCTCAACTAGGCAACTGCCCCAGATTCCTCATTAATTTCTACCCATGAACTTTTTCCACAGAGGAGTCAAAAATGACTTTTTAAAAGGTTAAATACATATTTTTATTCCCCTGCTAAAAACCTACCAGCGGCTTTCCATATCCTGAGATGTCAAAAAGTGTGAACCATAAAAGATTTTACTCTTATTTCCAAGCTAATAAGTTAAGACTGTCACAGGTATATGGATACCACTGAGGATATGAGACATGTGGGTCAGAGACAAAGGACTTCATTACTCACAGCAATAGCAGTAGCCAGAGTACCAGCTTTTTTTTTTTTTTTTAAAGATTTTATTTATTTATATGACAGAGAGAGCACAAGTAGGCAGAGCAGCAGGCAGAGGGAGAAGGAGAAGCAGGCTCTCCACTGAGCAGGGAGCCGGATGCAGGGCTCGATCCCAGAACCCTGGGATCATGACCTGAGCCAAAGGCAGCCATTTAACCGAATGAGCCACCCAGGCGTCCCTGGAGTAGCAGCTTGTTTGGTGCCAGTCCCTTACGTCCCAATTTCCACGAGGAAACACCTGCACAGCAGTGGGTTGTGTTACAGGAGAGTAACCCTGAGCTTAATGAACCAAAATCTTTTATAATGGGCAGTATGCCTGCCTGAACTTTACCCCAGAAGGAGACATTGTCCTTATTATACAGACAGTAAGTGTGACTGATCTTTGCTCTGGAGGGTATCTTCCAAGGCTGCTGACTATACAAATCATCCTTTAAAAAGACAGTCTAGAACAAAAGTAGTCAGTGCAGAAACACAAGACACAGGGAAAACTGTCTCCCAACATTAGAATAAAAGCCAAATTTCTTACCATGGTCTACAAGGCCCCACATAATTGGCCTTTTTCTCTTCAATTTCATGTTGAACTCCTATCTCTTCAGCTTACAATGCTCTAGCTCCACCGCCATCTTTGGTGTCCTCAAATAAGTCAAGTTCTTTCCTGACTCAGGACCTTTGCATATGCTGTCCTTCTGTCTGAAATGCTTTCTCTGGCTTAAATATCACTTCCTCAGAAAAACCTTCTCTAGGGGCACCTGGGTGGCTCAGCCAGTTAAGCGTCTGCCTTCCAGGGGTCCTGGGATCAAGCCCCGCATCGGGCTCCCTGCTCCGCAGAGAGCCCATTTCTCCCTCTCCGTCTGCCTGCTACTCTGCCTATCTGTACCCCCTATCTCTCTGTCAAATAAATAAAAATCTTAAAAAAAAAAAAAAGAAAGAGAAAAGAAAAACCTTCTCCAGTCAATCTATCTATATGAGACCCTACACTCACTGTTTACTCCCTTTTTATCACATTGCTCATTTATTCATCTAGTCAGTAAACATTTATTGGGCACCTACTATGTACCACTCATTATTATTGTAGGCACAATAATTACCTTATCTACTTATTTACTTACTAATAGTCTTCCTTGAGGGTAGAAATCTTGTCCTTACATTCATCCACAAAGACCTAGAACTTAAAGTTGTGCCCTCAACAAAACTCTGTTCAATACGAAGTACCGAAATGCTTCCACATCAATATGGGGAAACAGCATAGCACTGAGCAAAAAGCATAAAATTAGAAGCTAGAAGTCCTAAATTCAAACCCTGGAGTCATCACTTAATGACACCTGAGCAATTCTACCCAAGTTCCCTACAAAATGGAGAAAATTCCTCTCCTGCCTAACTCACAAGATTATTATGAGGATCAAATGACAGAATCTATTAGGAAGCCCTTGCAAATGCTAAACATAATTTAAAACTAGTAACAAATCAACAGTTAATAGTCACGAGATAGTCATTCATTCAATAAGAATATACTAGGTCTTTGAGAGTAACTATTAATGAAAACTAAAATGTACATCAAAATGTAAATTAAAAATGTATAACTTAAAGTGAGATTAGAATATGGTTAGTTCTTTAATAAACTTGAAGGAGAATAGTTTTTCCCCTTGAAGTACCCTTTGGACATGCTTTAAAAACTCTCAGACAAAAGGTGAGTCACCTTTACCAGCTCCTGATCCCAGAATATTAAAAGAATGTCTTCTGGTTACTTATTTTTAAGCAAGCATTTCAAGTGCCAATTTAGAAAATTTTTAGACTATATTTACACCCCTGAGTGCCAATCTCCAAAACAGAAATTTTTAGCTTTCTGGCAAAATTTATGGATTTATTAATTTTGTCTCCTTTTACTGACTCCATCTAAAACCAAATGCAGTCTCTTTACTTCAAGGCGGGAAGTATGTGTGTGTGTGTATGTGTGTATCTCTGCATTTATGTGTGTGTGTGTGTGTTTGCATGCACGCATGTGCAGTAAAGAGAAAGTAAGCTCCATCTTACATTTTTTATAAGTAGAGCAGCTTCTGAGTCAATGCACAGGGCTGCCAACAGGAGGAAACAGAGTGATCACACTTGAGGTCCAAGCACAGGACTGCAACCTGAGCACAAACAAGGACAAGTCAACTCAGACAAGCCACACACCTGGCAGGAGTTCACCAACCAACCCATCATCTCCCATAACCCTGCCATGCAATTTACACAGAAACTCACTAAAAGGGGTACTGCTTCTATGATGTAAAATGATGACATGTAAACTGATAAAAAGGAGGGTCTAGGCGACATTCATTATAAAGGAAATAGAGTGGAATGTGAGAACAGTATGATCAAGATTTCTTCTGTACGACCGTTCTCAAATTCGATGCACACATATAAATAACTAACAGAGGTACATCATGATCATAAAAAGGAGGAATAATAACATGAACTGGTGCTTCTAAATATTAAAGCAAGAAGAAAACATGAAGATGAGGGAAAGTACATGGGAAAGCTCTTGGGAGCCAAAAAGACATGCAGGCTGAGAGGGATGGAGGCAGACAATCTACAGCCTATACATAAGAAACACTTGTAGAGGTATATATTTCAGCACGTATATACAATTATATCTGGTAGTTTTTCACTACACATTGAAGAGCTCTCAAAACTGCTTCCTTACAGGCTGTTTTAATGACGGCTACTGACTCCAAATTTGGGAACAAGGAGCAGTAATAGCATACTACTCACGAAGTCCTCAAGAACCGCAAATACTGGCATGGTAAGAAGTACAAATACAATCTAGGTCATCTAAAAGCTTCTACCTTGATTTAGTTTAAATAGACAATGTCTAAACCTGTCTTTCAATTAAGTAATTCCCCTTATTAATAACAGTGATAGGGGTGCCTGGGTGGCTCAGTCGGTTAAGCGTCTGCCTTCAGCTCGGGTCGTGATCCCAGGGTCCTGGGATCGAGCCCCATGTCAGGTTCTCTGCTCAGCAGGGAGCCTGCTTCTCCCTTGCCCTCTACCCACAGCTCCGCCTGCTTGTGCTCTCTCTCTGCCAAATAAATAAATAAAATCTTTTAAATATATACATATATATACACATATAAATGATAGTATTTGAGTGCCCACAATATGCCAGTCACATAATAGTCTCTACCTCATATAATCGATATAACAATCTTAGCAGATGGATATTATTATCCCACTTTTTTTTATTATCCCCTTTTTATAAGGAGTACAAGTAGGAATAAGTGAAATTCTAAATCTTGCCCAAAGCAAATTAAGAAGTGATAGCATTAGAATTCAAACCCAAGATGATTGATCCTTTTCCAATATTCTTGCTCTTTGTATTCAATGTCACATAACCTCCAATAATAACAGTTTAATACATACTGTGTTCCTGGTACAATATGGATGAATGAGCTGTTCATTATTTCATTTAATCTCTAAAATAACCCTGTAAGATGGTTATTATGAGCCACATTTTTTTCGTTTGAGGAAACAGAGTAGTTACGTGACTGCCAAGGTAACACAGCTAACTAAGCAGGAACCCAAACCTAAGTCCATCTGAAACAAAGCCTGTGTTTCTACTACTGTAGTACATAGCTTCCACCTTATAGTATTTAGAGTAATTATAATTTAGGAATTACTTATAAATTACTAGTTTACTGTTTATAATATTACATGAAAATGCACATGATAAACTATAAACTATGTTAAAATATGTTATAAATATTTTTCAGAAAAAAACTAGAAAGACAGATGGCAAAAAAATTATATGAGTGATAGGATCACTGGCAAATCTTTTCCTAATTTGTTTTCCTAGTTTCTCCTTAATTATAACACATAACTTACATAAAGGTTTTGTAAAACACGCCCATACACACAAAAACCACATTTTAGTATTTTTTTCCCTCTGTTCTCTGGAACCTATCAAATGAAATTTCAACTAGAAAACGTGATACAAGTTTAACATACCTCCAGAATTGAACAAATGGTGAACAACAATGAAAACTATGCCGCAGAATTAAATCACACAGCATTAAGGAAAAATAAATAGCTTTTCGATTTTTGTATCATACTTACCCCAAAAAACAAAGTAAGTAAAAGAGACAGGTATTCAGAATTCCTTAAGTTGGATGAAATGCTTGGAGGAAAATTACCAAAACCAACCAAGTTCATGCAACTCAAGAAAAACACACCTGAAAACTACAGTACAAAATCTTCACAGAAAAAAAGTCCATTTTAGTGACCATCCAGGCATTTGAGATTAGCAATTAATCTGAAGAAATGACTTAGTGACTCTAAAATGTCATTTAAACTAAACAACTAACTAGAATGTGAATGCCCACATTTAACCAAATTTACTTTTCAAAATATATATGCTTATCTTGCTCACTGACCCCACATCACCTCCGTAAAACCTCTTCAGAAACAGTTTAATCATAACCTGCAAGTGGGAAGTGCATAAATTTCATTTCCTTAATGGAAACCACCACTCAACTACTGACTGATAGAAATACAGTATCAATTTTCAAAGCCATCGAATACTGTGCATTCCAAAAGAAGAAAACCCTGTGGGATTAGGAGGGAGAAAGGGGAAGCTTCAACTTTTTCCAAAATGTTTTGTGATCTTAAACAAATATGGCAGAAGGTTAAGATCTGATGAAGCTAGAAGGCATTATATAATTCTCTACCCTTTCTAGCCTACTTGAAATATTTTTAAAGTAAACAGAGTAATAAGTTTTAATATCTGTAAGTCAATACAACACTCTTCCTCTTAGTATACTTGTACTGATTAAAACACACCCACACCATCTCAACATCCCTCCAGCCCAACCTGTGACATTTTACCACAGGGAAGCCACTGTTGACATGAATACCAAACAATCCCTAATATTTAGTTTGTTCCTTTGCAAAGCATGAATTCAGAAAAATTACCATATGATGGGAAAAAAAAATTCAAAATTATTTATGCAATGATGACAAACTAGTCATAAATCCCAAGATGTTTTCTGTGTACACCTTGAATCCATTTCTAAATTGAAAATAATAGGTTTACCTCTCAAAATAGCATACTTCCAGAACAGACAGTCCTAATCTCCCACAGGAAAGCACAGGCTCAAGACACCTTACAAAGTGTGCCACCTACTCTTCACACCAGAAAAGTCATTTTTGGTATTAAAGTGACAAGAGAATATATTAATGACAAGATTGAGGCCTGAAAAAAAGCAAAGAGATGTTAAGAAAGTTGAGCAGTTAACTTTCTTCTCACTGAAAGAACCAGAATAATATTTGTATGTGCTTTTGACCCCATGGGCAAAGGCACGAAGTGGAAATTGCTGTCGTATACAGGAAACAGATGGGGTGGATAATGCAACTAGATAATCAACTGCCCCCTCTTCCCTTTGCTAGAATGTAAAAAACATTCAGTTAATAACGAAACAAACTAGAAAAGCGGAAGTTCATAGCTGACGCAGGACTTGAACGCGTGAAGGAACATGTTACGAGCACCACACACTGGTTAGAGCTAAATGACAAAGAAAGTTTCAGCAACGTGTTTCCTTACTCTCAAAAATGACTGTTACACTTGCCACAGCCTCCTCAAAGCCGAGACCCAGCTATACGACACTTCACCAACCAGGTCCCCTTAACTGAGGCAATTATTTGCTGTATTTAAGAACAAGTATTTACTTTAAGTAAATACACTTTCTTTTAAGGTGTTAATTCCAGTATAGTTAACATAGTGTTATATATATATGATTCACCAGTTCCATATATTACTCAGGGCTCATCAAGGTAAGTGCAGTCTTAATCCCCATCACCTATTTCACCCATCCCCCCACCCACCTCCCCTCTGGGAACCATCGGTTTGTTCTCCATAGCTAAGAGTCTGTTTCTTGGTTTGTCTCTTTTTTTTTCCTTTGCTTATTTGTTTTGTTTATTAAAATCCACATTTGAGTGAGATCATACGGTATTTGTCTTCTCTGACTGACTTCTTTCACATAGCATTATACTCTCTAAATCCATCCATGTCATGGCAAATGGCAAGATTTCATTCTTTTTTATGACTAACATTCCATTGTATATATATACTTCTTTATCCATTCATCAGTCAATGCACATTTGGGCTGCTTCATATCTTGGCTATTGTAAATAATGCTGCAATAAACATAGGCATGCATGTATCTTTTCAAATTCGTGTTTTCATATTCTTTAGGTAAATACCCAGCAGTAGAATTATTGGATCATATGCTAATTCTATTTTTAATTTATGAGGAAGCTCCATACTCTTTTCCAGAATGGCTGTATCGTTTGCATTCCCACCAACAGTGCACGAGGGTTCCTTTTTCTCCACATTCTCACCAACACTTGTTTATGGTTTTGATTTTAGTCATTCTGACAAGTGTGAGTTGAGATCTCACTGTGGTTTTGATGTGCATTTCCCTGATGATTAGTGATGCTGAGCATCTTTTCATGTGCCTGTTGGCCATCTGTATGTCTTCTTTGGAGAAATGTCTATTTATGTCTTCTGCTCATTTTTTAATTGGATTATTTGGGGGGTTTTTTGGTGCTGAGTTGTGTAAATTCTTCATATATTTTGGATACTAACCTTTTATCAGGTATGTCATTTACAAATATCTTCTCCCATTCAGTAGGTGTCTTTTAGTTTTATTGACTGTTTCCTCTGCTGTATAATTCAAACACTTCTTAAACATCAACTGGGTATAAGGCTCTGAGTTTCAAAAAGCTGCAGAGTTCCAAAGATCCCAATGGCAGACTTTCCTCTCAAGAAGTTTACAGCCCAATTCATGGTGAAGGACATGTAAAAACAGCAATAATAAAAGCCAAAGTGTTGGCCAGCACGACCTCAAGAAATGGCAAAAGAACATAAAGCTTCTAAGGTCAACTCAATGGGATCAAGGAAAGTTTCCAACAGGCAAAAAAGAGACAGAGGAAAAGCAACTGGGGGAAGAAACAGAGAATAAAGACAGAAAAGGCTGCAATGCACATGGTGTGTGAGTAAACAAAGAGTATAAACCACGGAGATACACTTTAAATATTAAACATACAAAGAAACACTTAAACTCTAAAGACTGCGTGGAAATTTTCCTCGAGAGCCACCGGAGACAGACTGGCTTTCCTATCAATTCAGTGTCTCATCTAGCTTTGGCCTCAGAGCCAGGGAACCAGATGCCTCCCTCGACACCATTTCTGGCATCCATGACCTTGTGTGGGATCGATCACCACGCGATTACAAAGATGACTAGCAAATCCCGTCATCCTAACAGCGTCAGTTAGGGCAGAGGGCATGTCATTCGGAGTTGTTGTAGTACGGATGCTCACCTTCAAATACAGAGAAGCACTCAGGTGAACTTGGAATGACTTGTAATTCTATCAGGCCGCTGAAGTAGGAGTATTTTTTTTTTTTAATCTATGTTGCTGCTAATGCCTTACGAAGTTTTTGTTATATTCATTGTACAAGGAGAGGTATGCTAGCAGAGTGAGTGAGCGTGTCTGGTTTTCCCCTCCCAGCTTTACTGAAATCTAACTGACATACAAAATTATATTAGCTTAAGGTGTGCAATGTAACCATTTGATAGGTGTAGATGCTACAAAATGATCAGCACAATAATTTTAGTTAGCACCCATCACCTCACGCAGCTACAAATAAATATTTATTATTGCAAAAGAAAATGCTACAAGTTTAATGATGAACCTGAAAACGTAGTAGTACAATATTAGATCAGAACTTTCAAATAGTGCCTACATTGGAAAATAATAATCTTCAACAAGTTAGTCTAAAGAACAAAAATTAAATTTCAGTTTTTTAATTCTATGTAAGCCATAAGCTTTTCAAGAAAAAAAAATGTTAATCTATGTGGGAAATGGTCACATCTTCTAAAGCACAGAAAGCAAACTCTGCTAGCTTCAATGGTAGACTGCCTCATGGTGCCCCTAGGTGAGGTGTTCAAACAAGATGAAATTGTGGCTTCTACATTTAAAAGGCTACCTGGACAAAAGAAAGGCTGAATACCATACATGGCAAATAATGTCAACCAAGCACCACTAACAACCGGATTGCAAAGAAAGTAGTTCATTGGCTGGAACCAAGAGCAAGGGCAAGGAGAAGGACTGAGGGGTTGGTGGTGGAAAGCTGGAACCCCCCCACAAAGTTTCCAAACAACCTGCAGGCAATGAGGAACTAGGGAAGGTTCTCGAGGAATCATCATAATCAGAAACAAACGTGCCTTTATGTACGTGTGCCCACACATACCCATATGCATATTTTTCTCTTTTCCCCCCAGAATCTTCAACAGTAATGTGGAAGAGAGCCCGAGAGAGGAAGGGCACGGAATAAGGAAAGACTAGTAACAAGGCTGTTGCAGCTTCCTAGGTGAGAGATGACTGGGGCCTGAACCAGGAGAGTGGGATTAGAGAAACGAAGGAATCTGAGAGAGACAGGGACATAAACTGACAGCACCTGGAAAACAATTAGGTGTGATGACTGGGAAAAATGGAACCGAAGTCAAAATAAGAAAGTGCACCACCATAAAATGAACAACTACACTATTCTCAAAAATAGTATTTTTATCAAAGTTCCATTAAGTCATCTTTGAGGTTATTAATATTTATCTTCAACACAGTCTGAAACCATCCATTAGCCACACAGAGACCAGTTCAAGAAACACTCAGCTCTAGATGGGCATTTTGAGATGTGTCAGTCTAGTTCCACTTGAAAATCTGTCAGTAAGTAGTTTAAATTTATCAAAAGATAGAAGATAATCCACAAAAGAAACATCCCCAAAATAGAACTAACTCAAGATTCTCCACAATGAATTATATTTGCTCAATGAATTTCAAAATAGGATCTAAGTTTCATGCTCCAGTTAATGAGTTTGGCATTAACTCATTACCTCACACTGTAAAATATAATAAACCTTTTAAAATGACATGCAATATAATATATGGTAAATTACTAACAATGACACTGAAAACAATATAAAAGTATACATATATAGGGGCACCTGGGTGGCTCAGTCGGTTAGGCGTCTGCCTTCGGCTCAGGTCATGATCCCAGAGTCCTGGGATTGAGCCCCACATCGGACTCCCTGCTCGGCAGGGAGTCTGCTTCTCCCTCTGCCTCTGCCCCTCCCCCCTACTTGTGCACCTGTGCTCACTCGCTCTCTCTCTCTCTCTCTCAAATAAATAAATAAAACCTTTAAAAGAAAATGTATATACAATGTAGTTAGGATTAATGCCTATACAAGAACTAAAAAGATAACATTTTAGAAAAAAATTACGCCATTTTTATCATACCACCTTCTTTTTCCAGCTTTGAGGTATAATCAACAAATAAAACTGGGGCGCCTGGGTGGCTCAGTCAGTTAAATGCCTAACCCTTGGTTTCGGCTCAGGTCAAGATCTCATGGGTCATGGGATGGAGCCCCACGTCAGACTCCACACTTGGCAGGGGGTTTGCTCAAGATTCTCTCTCCCCCTCTCCTTCTGCCCCTTTGCCCACTCACACTCACTCTCGCTCTCAAATAAATACATAAATGTTAAAAACTGTAAGCTATTTACAGTGTATAACAGATGATTTGATATACATATACACTGTGAAATGATCCACTCCATCGAATTAATTAACACAAACATCACTTCCCATATTCACTTTTTTTTAAAAAAAACTTAATTGAACAATACAGTGTTAATCAGCTACAGTCACTGTGTTATACATTAGACCCTCAGAACTATTAGTCTCATAACTGAAAGTTTGTATCCCATACCACCTTCTTAATATTCAAAATCAGAGTAATTGACCACTTAGATGAAATCTCTTTGGGGAACATGTTGGTTTCTAAAGATTAACAGGCTGATCTGGAACTGGGAAAAACACACAAACCCACGTCAACAATTCAAAGTACAACCATAAATGAACAAACAAGAGACAATATTTGACCAGGCACATAAAAATTAGGCAAAAAGAAGTGGGGCAAAAGAAACACATTTGTGGAGGGCCTCCTAGAAGTCTGACATTGGGCGAAGCAGACACTCTCTCCCACCCCATACTCACTGTATAATGAGTCTTTGGATAATCGGGTATAAGCTTCATGAACGCAGAGAGGGCTTGGTAACCAGCATATCTGCAGGTTCTCAAACAGCACCTGGCACACAATAAGTACTCAGTAAATATCTGTTAGCTGCATGGATGAATGGATGAATCGCTAGATGGCTGGCGGATGAATGAATAGCTATTTTCAATAATAATGGTGGCCTAGCTCACGTACACCCAAAGACATCCTGGCAGCTTAGGAGAAAGGGAGCAAGAAATGTCCTCCAAGCCACTGTGTTCCCTTGCCCAAATACAGGTTATCATAGGTCATCACAGTAGAGTGGACAAAGCATGGGCTCCACCATCAGACCTGGATGGGAAGCCAGGTTTCAGACTTACCTTCAGTGGGTCCCTGGACAAGTTACTACTCTATGACTGAAATGCATAGACTAATTCTTTAATCTTGAAGTTGTAAAAAGGCTTAACTGAAATAATGTAAGTGGAGTACATAGCAAATGCCTAGCACATAATTAGTACTTAATATAAATCTCTCCACACACTGGGCCCAGGGAAATGGCCCTGGTGCTCATACAGTCTGGGTCTTAGGGGTGAAGTCCAAGGGAGAGGTCTCAGTGAAAGGAATCCTAGTGCAGTCCACAGCAGGACAGCTCTGGAGTCATTTTAAAATGTCAATCCAAAGGCCTGGATCATTATATATCACGTTGGAGGGAATGAACAATCATAGCAGGGGCCTACGTAAAATTCAAAGAGGATACTGGCCTCTGCCATGCAAGGAAATACAAAACGAAACAATTAGCGTATATTCTGTGCCTGACAATTTCACACTTGCCAAAATTAGTATACTTTTCTTTACTATTATGTCAAATCCACTTTTTTGACAATACCTGAACTATACAGTTGATCCTTGAATAACATGGGTTTGAACTGCGCAGGTCCACTTATACACAGATTTTGGTCAATAAATACAATACAGAACTGTAAATGTATTTTCTCTTCTTTATGTATTTTCTTAACAATATTCTCTTTTCTCTAGCTTACTTTATTGTAAGAATACAGTATGTGATACACGTAACATACATCTGTTAATTGACTATTTATGTTAACAGCAAGGCTTCCGGTCAACAGTAGGCTATTAGTAGTTAAGTTTTTGAGAAGTCAAAACTCATACTCAGGGGCGCCTATGTGGCTCAGTCATTAAGCGTCTGCCTTCAGCTCAGGTCAGCTCAGGTCATGATCCCAGTGTACTGAGACCGAACCCCGAGTCGGGCTCGTGCTCTGTGGAAGCCTGTTTCTCCCTCTCCCACTCCCCCTGCTTGTGTTCCCTCTCTCGCTGTGTCTCTCTCTGTCAAATAAATAAATAAAAATCTTTAAAAAAAAACCTCAAAAAAATAAATAAATAAATAAAAATAAATTTAAAAAAACCTCATACTCAGATTTTCAACTGTGCGAGGGATCTGCACCCCTAACCCCGACGTTGTTCAAGAGTCAACCGTATTTTTTTGATTTGATGAAATTATGGATCATCAAGGTTCTTTTCAAGAAAGATTTCCCAAGGGCCCTATCCAGCTCCATCTCTAAGAGACCAATATAAGTGCACATTTGGCTATAATTATGCCCTTGTGTATTCTCTCTTTCACACTTCCATCATCATATCATACAGTGCAGCCCAATTATAAAACATGACTAATATCCCCAAACTTTGTATCCATAATTGAAAATGTAAAAAAAAATTTAAGTAAGTTCTAATAGTTTCCTCTTGAGTTAGTAGCAAAGTAAATTATAAAATTTGTATATTATCTTTCTAATTATTGCTTATCCATCAGGTGAAGTCCTCTTAATGAGTCAATGAGAAAATTATCTTAACTTTAGAAGGTGCTTTGAGTATATTATTCAACTACAGTGTCAGGAATATCTAAAATGTCTGGTTTTTTGCAACATGAATCCACATAATTTAAATCAAGCCTGAATCCAAAATCATTAAATTCAAATATGCAGTTGAAGAGTTTGCTTTTGGACAAAGGTCATCTTAATCACTGCTGATTTTAAATGAACATTTTACAAAGGACGTATATAGCTGGGGAGGTGGAAAATAAGAGAACAAATTAAGGTAGGGGGAGACAGTCACACCAGAGAAAGTCTCTCAAGAAAGTTCTTTCTTATAAACAAAAATCTAGGTATCAATCATCAAGTCCAGAGAGTATAGCAATGGAACAAGAGATTGATAGCACAATATTCTAAGAACTTAAACCAATTTACGAAATCTCTATCTACAAAGTAATAGTCCCTTACAGACGGTTCCAGTTAATGAATCAACATTTGGAAAGGAATACAATATAATTTTGTGAACAGAGGAACTGAAGCTATTTAGAATAGCAGGGGAAGGCACACCCTGTTTTGATTGGAATCAGCCAGAAGCTATGAGAAAAAGGATTTGTGCCCAGTAGAACAACTCCCTGAAGAAATCTAGGACGGTATGTTGGCAGGAACAAAGAAAAAACTTGGGCAGCAAGTACTACGCTTCACCCACAGGATTATCAGCAACTCTATCCACCCTTGCCAGCCTTATGTCACATACGTATCAGGGAGCTTTCTGAAGATTATAATGCAGGCTTCCCTTGCTACTTAAAACAAGAGTACTCCTACGAAACCTTTCGTAAGCCGAAACAGTGCAAAGCAAAGCAGCAGCTGCCATTTCATAAAAGCGAACATCCTCTTTGGATTTCTTCAGTTAGCGAAAACAGGTACTAACACAGGTCTTTTGTAAAAGTGAAGTGGCATAAAGCAGACTTTGCCACAGTGGAAGAAACTGACCCTGCCCTAGTAACCTATCACCTGGGAACAGGATTCTCTTATCATAGTACAAAATACTTGTCTCCTTGGAAATACAAGTCTCATTGTTAACAACTGATGTTCCAGTAGACATCAATGTTCAGAAATTTCTGTTTAAGCATATCAGGTTTCCCACAGTCTGATCAGCCCTGGTAACCAGACTACTGGTGCTGATGAACTACCAAGCTCCTTTTAAAGCAATCCCTGCACACATAAGCCTGGTCAGTTATAAATCAGCTTTTGCAAACTATGTGCTCTACATCATATTAGAATACGGTATGTTCCTCAGTTGCCCACAGTGTACATTCAATTTTATTTGGAACATATCTTAGTACAGATTTCCTTCACTCCCAAATGCTAATGTCATCTTTCTGTAAATGCCTATCACTTCTTCACCACAATTACCAAAAAGATGGTAATTTTCAATTTTCTCTTAGCCTCCTTTCTTAGTCCTAATAAAGCGTCTCTGGTATGTTCACAATAGGTGTCTTTGCCATAGACATTCTGCTGCTGCAAGCATTTTCACCACATCTTCACCTCGTAACTAATTGGCCATAAGGCAATTTCTATAAAAGATAAAATAACTGGTTGACAGTTTGGTTTCATTTAAGATAAAACAACTTGGGGCGCCTGGGTGGCTCAGTCAGTTAAGCGTCTGCCTTCAGCTCGGGTCATGATCCCAGGGCCCTGGGATCGAGCCCCACGTCGGGCTCTCTGCTCAGTGGGAGCCTACTTCTCCCTTTCCCTGCTTGTGCTCAGTCTCTCTTTGTCAAATAAAATCTTTAAACAAAAAAATATAAATAAACAAGATAAAACAACTTGTTGACAGTTTGGTTTCATTTCTCCATTGAAGAATCAATCTCCTCCGGCACAGTTAATGTATTGAAAGCTAGCTGTCAGTTTGGTTTCATTTCTCCATGGACAAAGTTCCCATTTTTTATTATATAAATGTTACATAGCCTTCATAATGGTCTATACACCAGTAGCCACGGTGGTCTTAAAATAGTGGATGATGACTACATATACCAACTTGACAGAAAACACTGTGACAGGGCTTACAGGAGGGGTGAAATAGAAGCGTAATGCCAGACTGCATACTGCACTATACTAGAAAATAACAACACATGAATTACAACGATAACAAAGCCCCGTTGGTTACAATATTACATCAGCATTTCTTCCCCATTTCCCGCACAACTCTGGATTGTGTATTAAGGGATATATGACAATATGCCAAGAATGAACAACAGTGTAGAAGACTCTCACGATGCAATACAAAACCCAGGTACAAATATATATCCTAGTATTTGGAAAACTGATACCTCTTAATGGAGAAGAAACTAATAATAAATTTTATCAATTTTTTCATGTTTCATTATGACCTTTTTAACATCCCTCTTCTTTCATTATTTTATCTCTTACGACAAAACTACCTTATAACCAATGAGCGACACAGCAAAAATGTTTGTGGCAAAACTACCTAGAACCCTGATTAAGATGTGGTTCTTCTTTAAGAAAAAATGTGATTCTTCTTGAAAATATGATTATGATTACAACAATTTGACAACCTTTTTTTAACCATTTTTTAATGTAAAAAATTTTTTTATTTGAGTATAGCTGACACATAATGCTACATTAGTTTCAGGTCAATTTGATAACTCTGAAGAAGTTTTAAAAGGTCACCCAAAATACAGTGGTCTTGTGGAAACTAGGAATGCCTCACCATATAATGACACCCTCTCTGTTGGCATCTTTAATAAAGGATTCAGGAAAACTGTACTCCTGATCTTCTAAAGTATTAATTGGCCAATCAAAAAGCTCAGCTATTAATCTCACAAATGTTAAGTGCCAAAGCCACAATAAGATGTCAAATGTGAATTAAATTCATTCACTCAGAGGGCGCCTGGGTGGCGCAGTCATTTAAGGGTTCGACTCTTAGTTTTAACTCAGGTTGTGATCTCAGGGTTGTGAGACTGAGCCCTGCATCGGGCTCTGTGCTCAGCGAGGTGTCTGCCTATGATTCTCTCTCCCTCTCCCTCAGCCCCTGCCCCCCATGCACACATGCTCGCTCTTAAATAAATAAATATATATATATATTCATTCGCTCACAAGTTATTGAATACCCTGGATGTGCCATTTATGGAGTGCTGTTCAGGCACTGAAAAGTCAAATAGGCTACATAATCCCAAATACTTTACAACCCAAAGGAGCAAGCTAAGCAACTAAATAAAAAATTTCTATAATACTATAATAGGTGGTATGTGTTATAAAGTAACTAACTCTAGGAAGCCAGAAAAACTCTACAGATGGTAACTTTTAAGCTAGTCCTAAAAAAGGAATTTAAAAATTTTTATTTAGCAAGAGAAAGGAGTGTCTTAAAAGAAACAGTAAGGGCACCAAAGGATAAGAAGTCACCTTACGCAAGAAATTTCCCCATCACTGGAACAAACAAGGCTGGGTGACAGTACAGGGAGAGGAGTCAGAGGAAGCAAGATGGCCTTCTGCCATGTTAACGCCTTCAGACTTCCTCCTATGCATTATGAGAATTCCTATAGTGTTTGCCTGCAGGAGCTTGTCCTCAGGAGGTACCAGTCATTGGGAGTCACAGCTTTCCCTCGGGTCCTCAAGCTTCTGAAAAGTGGAGATGGGAGTGGTTGCTGTGCAAGGAGATGGGTGGACACTCTTCCTCTCCATCTAAATTTGCATAGGCTGACAACAACCCTCAGGGTCCTCTTGGTACCCACCAGATTTTGAATGGCTTCAGATAATCTTAAAAGCGTGGAATCTTAGAATGCAAAGGGAACCAGCAGAACAGTCTCACTTCCCATCAACTACCAGAATTTCTTCTCTACACCCTGATAAATGGCTCCATATTGAACAAGTAAAATGTCCTCCCGGTATCCTCTCTTCCTCAGAAGCACTTAGTACAGTTTTTCTAACCAGGCCTCATTTGAAATCCTTTCTAAAATCTTCTCCAACGCAGGCCCCTCCTTATAACGTAGTCTTGTTGGTCAGAGCTGAGCACAAAAAACCCCAGTGCCCTCCAACCACAGCAGAGCACTGAACGACGTCAGGTTCTTTGTGCGGACAAAGTATCCCTCAGTTGCACAGACCTTTATAAAAGTGCAAGGCCTGGATCACATTAAATCTGTGGTCAAATAAAACACCTTGTCCTTGTTCATTTGAACTGTTCTCATAAGCACTGTTTACCTCTCCTTTAAATCACTGAGGATCATTGTGTGTTAACATTTATTTGTGTGATTACCTAAAGAACGTCTTTGTATCTCCAGCCCAGGCACCGAATAACCTGAATGCAGGCACAAAACTATCTTACAGTATTTTGCCTTTTATTTCCTTTCCATTACCACTGTATTATGAGGTCCTGGCACAGTACCTGTTCCAAAGGAAGGGTTGAAGAGATGTCAGAAGAAGAATTCGATGTATATACAAAAAAATTACATGAGCAAGATATGGTAAGTGTGATAAGAGCATTGAAATCAACCTTCTGGAAACTCAGTGGAGATTCTTTGACTTCCTCTGTGAAGGAAAGGCATCATGTAGGAATAAAAGCATCCAAGCCAATTCCTGAGTGGTGTTTGAACCAAAAAATCAAAGCAAAGAAAATACCTGGACAACAAAACAACCAATGAAAACTGTATTTTTGAAGAACCATTATTTATGTGGGAAATTATTCATAATATTAAGTTAATAAAAAGGATATAAAACAGTATGCACCCCCCTCCCACACACACATACACAAAAAATACCCTGAAAGGAAATAGTTTAAATATTAACAAGAGTTATTGCTGAGTTGTGGGATTACTGGTCATCTTTATTTTCTTCTTTATACTCTATTGTAGGTTCCGAAATTTTCTATAATAAAGATCTTCATAATCAGTAAGGGAAATATTAGGATTTTTAAACTCATTTAGGATGAAACTGCAATAACATTTTAAGTCTTTAGGCTTTATCCGAAAAGGTTTCTGGAGTGTTTTTTTTTTCATGGCCATATTTACATGAATGTTGTAAGCAGAAGGAATGCTAGAGAACAGATTCCAGTCCTAAAGAAATATTATAATGCTCCCTCCCACCCAAAAAATTACATTTATTCTCTGATCTATTTTTTTGCATCTTGATAATGGGTATGAAGAGACTTGTATTTATAGGTTAATACAGGAAATCAGAAGCCAGCACTGCTCCACAGAACATCAATTCCCTCTCACACTCTCAGCTGGGCCCTTTGAACAATGAAATACATACCGACATCACCACACTGCAGTCAGCATATCAAATGGAGGAACACTGGAGTTCTGAGAACAGCTAAACAGTATTATAAACAAAGGTCCACTCATGGCGCCTGGGTGGCGCAGTTGGATGAGCACCCAACTCTTGGTTTCAGCTCAGGTCATGATCTCAGGGTTGTGAGATCGAGCCCCACAGCAGGTTCCCCGCTCAGCAGGGAGTCTGCTTGAGATCCTCTCTCCCTCTGCCTCTCCCCCTGCTCACAAGCGCTCGCTTGCTCTCTCTCTTTCTCTCTCTCTCAAATAAATAAAATCTTTAAATAAAGGTCTACTCTTTGAATTAATAGATACCTTAAGTCTACAGTTAACAAGTTAAGAAGTATGCCACAAATTAATGTCATTACCAAATAAAAGAAGGAAACTATACCAAGTCTTCCAGAACATGAGCATCTAGCTTGTCCCCGGCAAACTCCTGGAAATCTGAGAGTCTAAAGTACCCTTCTGTATCTAAGACTACATAAAATATAGAAACAGTGGTGGAAAAACTACCACTTTCAATAGATGTCAGACTTCCTACAAACAGTACTATCCTAAAAATAATCTAAATGGAAGTGAAAGGTTCTCTGAGCAATGGTCATCAATCATGTCTCTTCCTTACTCTGACAAAGAATGGCAAAAGGGAAATGCACAAATTATGAAGAAATGCAGTTTGCAGATAGTTAAACCCACAGCCCCCTGAGCCATCTCAGAGAGACTCCCTGCATGACTCACCTCTTTCTCCCCCCTTACAGGCTCTCAGCTTTGGCCTGCTTGCCCCCTTCTTTCCAGGTGCCACCACCTACCCAATTCTAGGGCTCTGCTCCCCTCAGGACTTCTTGCAGAGGAGTGTGCCCTATTTCACCCTTTACCCAAGCTTCCCTGTCTCTGAAACAAACAAACCTTCCTGAATACTTTGCAGATTCATCAGAAATCACTACTGATAAACAGGTATGGTGGTAAAAAATCATGGCACACCACGATTAGAGATTTAAGAAAGCTCTTCAATGGGAAATTAAGATCCTAGCTGAAACATAGGTAGTACTGGGACTCTTGGGTGTGAAACAGATGGGTCTGGGCAGCTTTAGGGTCCTAAAGCTCCTCAGCTGATTCTGATGTTGAGCCAATGCTGGAAACTGCTGTCCCAGACCCTCAGTTTTCTGTCCTTTATACACTAAGTGTATTCAAGATTCCACCACCTTCTGCAGGGAGGACCTCTGTTCCCCAGCCACTCAGATGCTAGGCTATCTGGTTAGGAAAGAAGAGCAGATGTGACTTTGCCAGCCCCTGGAGTCCAGAACCTGGCACAGAAAGGGTCAGCTTCAATTATGTTAAAAATTCACTTATATGAATTCATAGCATTCCCCAGGTTACGAAAAGAGAAGCTGAAGTATGTGCAGAAGCTATCCACACTGAAATCCTTAGCAAACCTGGTAGATAATGATAGTCCTGTGGTTTTGTAGAAAATTCCTTATGAATGATCTCCCAAATATGCAAGATAAATTAGAATTTACTTCCGTGCTTACAGCTTGGATCAATTAAAATCTAAGTGGTGGCTTTTGCTATGACAAAGACCTGCATATATATTTTTTGCTGAATAACTTTTGTTATTTAATGGTACATTATCTTAAATTGAGAAACAGTGAACAAAATATTTTGCAGTATCTTCTGACTGTGGGAAAACCTTAAAATCACATCACCGTTTTCTTTTTTTTTTAATTTTATTATGTTATGTTAATCACCATACATTACATCATTAGTTTTTGATGTAGTGTTCCATGATTCATTGTTTGCGTATAACACCCAGTGCTCCATTCAACACATTGCCGTTTTCTGTAAGCTAGAGTTGTTTCTCACAAACTCAAATATTTGAACACCTTGTATAAAGTACTTACTGTGCCCTGATATCTCACTACACACTATTCTCTGCAGAGTAGGATTTAGATACAAAGGTGATCAACGTTGGCTTCTATCCAAAAAGAGGTTTCCATAACATCATACTGATGCTCTAGAAATTAACCTCCACTTCTCTTTTAGCCTTTTAGCCACAACAAACTGAATCATATCAAAAGTATCTGCGTTAGGGTTTTATTTAAACACTAAGCACAAGGCACCTGGGTGGCTCGGTCGGTTAAGTATCTGCCTTTGACTCAGGTCATGACCCCAGAGTCCTGGGATGGAGCCCCACATCGCATAGGGCTCCCTACTCAGCGGGGAGCCTGCTTCTCCCTTTCCCTCTGACCCTCCTCCCCGCTCATGCGCGCTCTCTCTCTCTCACTCTCTTAAATAAATAAATAAATAAATAAATAAATAAATAAATATCTTTAAAAAAAAACATTAAGCACAATAAAACCAACCATTTTAATGGCTCAAGAAACAAGAAAGCCACAAAATCCAATAACTTATGCACAGGAGGGTTATTATGCTGGTGAAGTCACTTTCACTATGTGAAAGAGACGACATTTTTCCATGTGCTAGAACAGAAAATCATGACACATGCCTACCAGAGGACAATCTGAGAGATAAAATGGTTATACAGAGGGACAGTTTCAAACACATGTATGCATACTTTGTCATAAACAATCTTTTCACTCACATTTGTATGCGCCTTCTATAATTCAGAAGATCCTAACAGCTAGAGAAGCCACATACACAAAACTTTCCTGGCTACAGTACCCACTCCTATCTTTGATTAATAAATTAAAAACAAACGTTAAGATCTGACCTTTACTATTTTTTAAGCAGCTCTGTATTAAAATATTTATTCAGTCTATCTTCTAGTATCTACCCATATCTAAGAGCCAACTAGTGTTCACAGGGAAGTATGGGCACACCTAACATAAGCCAAAAGGGAAGGTACACAGTAGTGAGCATAAAGTACTGCACTAGGACTCAAAAGACCTGAGTATGAATCCTGGTTAAACCAAACACTCACTGAACCTAGCTAAGCCTCAGCGAGGTCACCCATGAATTAAAGACAGTAAAACGTGACCTGTCTAAACAGTGTTGTTGAAGATATATATCTGTAAGATAACACATTTGCAAATGATCTTCAACTAAAAATGTGAAGCATCATTCAGCTGCTGTTCTAGTTAGAAACCACTAGGACAGGGGCGCCTGGGTGGCTCAGTCCTTAAGCGTCTGCCCTCGGCTCAGGTCCTGATCCCAGGGTCCTGGGATCGAGCCCCACATCAGGCTCCCTGCTCGGCGGGGAGCCTGCTTCTCCCTCTGCCACTCCCCCTGCTTGTGTTCCCTCTCTCGCTGTGTCTCTCTCTGTAAAATAAATAAATAAAATCTTTTAAAAAAGAAACCACTAGGACACCCCAAGACAAGTCAGTGTTCCTCTGTTTACTCATCTTTTAGGTTTTGCCATTTCCTCCTTCCCTCCTTCCCTCCCTTTTCTTCCTTCATGTAACAGATATTTGCCAGGCTCCTGCCATAGACCAGACACGGTTCCAGACTTGCACTGTCCAATACCATAAGCGGTAGAAACATGTAGCTATTAGGCATTCAACATGGCTCTAGTCCAAATTGAGACAAGCTATAAATGTAAAATACACACTGTATTTTGAAGACTTGGTGTGAACAAAAGAAAGTAAAATATCTCAATAATTTTTTATATGGATTACACGTTGAGAAGATAATATTTTGGATATTAGGTTAACCATATATATTATTCAAATTAATTTCTTGTCTTTCTTTGTACTTTATTTTAACATGGAAACTAGAAGTTCAAAAATTTTTAAATACACGGAGGCTCACATTATATTTCTATTTGACAATGCTATTCTAGACTCTGGGGATATTTCAGGGAACAAAACCATGAAACTTATGTTTCAACATGTGTGGTCCTAAGATCTTCAGTAATCAGTAGAAAAGAAAAACTAAAACCAGCAACTGTGTGTAGAGAGGACCCTGGGATGGAGGCCGCACACACAAGAGACAGACCTTCCCTCTGGCCCTTCCTTCTGCCCATGGTAGGGCCCACGGTCCCCAGAATAATCAGGCAGTACAATGGTGAGCTATGACCTCAAACATCTTGGAGAAGACAGTCCCTTCCCTGTTCGGCACTCCTAAGAACACGACCACTATCCATCCAAACTTAGCGAGGGACAAAGCTTTTAATTTGGGGCCATCACTAGTTTTCTGGCATCATTTGTGCTACTTTGGCTCGTGCCTCAAAAGCACTTTTAGGGGTGTGTGGGTGGCTCAGTGGGTTAAGCGTCTGCCTTCGGCTCGGGTCATGATTCCAGGGTCCTGGGATGGAGCCCCACATCAGGCTCCCCGCTCTGCAGGAAGCCTGCTTCTCCCTCTCCCACTCCCCCTGCTTGTGTTCCCTCTCTTGCTGTCTCTATCAAAAAAAAAAAAAAAAAAAAAAGCACTTTTAAAAGGTTTCCCATGGTAGGTAGGAAGAGTTAAAGACACCCTTGTCTGGATTCCAACACTCTCCTTCATTATGAGAGCGCTTCATCACCTTCCCCTCCATGGGCCCAATGAACCACACCTTCAGCTCTCGCATCACAGCCACCGTGCTTCCAGATAAAGGGCAAGAGGCTGAATTCAACAGCACAAGTCATGACCCCAATCTCAAGGTCCCTATTGGTCCGAGGCAGTCAAAAAAAAACTTGAGTCAGGCTGACCACATGCCAGCTAAATGTGAGGTTACTTGTTGTAAGATTTTAAGGAATTTCTGGAGGGTGAACTGTATAATTTAGTACAAATGGGCCTATTTTTTAATAGCACTTTTCCTACCAAGAAGGCATCATGTTCGAATTTCATATTCCATGTGTTAGGAACTTAGCTTAAATTCAAACCACAACATGGCAAATGTTTTGCTGGCCCATACAACTTTCTGGCAGATTATAAAGAAAACTGGGGCTTTCAAGAGATTCTTTATACTATAAAATGCCCTAGTGGGTGTAGCAGGAAGCGGAGGGGCTCAGGTGTCAAGGTGGGCAGTGTTCTTTCATAACTGACCCCATCTATGTCCTCTGCTCATGCTGTTCTCTTTGAGGGCATGCCCTGTCCCCTCTGCCAACTTAAAGATTACACTTCAATGAGGGCCCAGCCCAGAGCCTGGCCCTCCCAGAAATTGTCCCCAGCAACCCCAAACCTGATAATCTCTCTCCTTCTTTCTCAGAGGAACCCAGTCAACCAAAACCTTGTATCATCTATTTATCTCTTCTCTGGATATTCAAACACCTGTAACTCAGAAGGAAAGCAATTTAAAAAGTCAGTATGATGTCTGAAAATTTACTACTCTCCCTTTCATCAGTTGGGATTTATCTGAGCTTTATTCAGCAGCAAAGATGAACCTAACACCAGGGATACAAAAAGGATACACAATCCCAATACTCACATAATTCACAGTCTAGCTGAGAAATAAAGTAAACAATGATCCTACCACCTAATGAACATTGTATTAAAGGTTCTGGCAAAGCACCACGGAAGCCCACAGGAGGGCTCTTCTTCCTGGGTGACTGAGGAAAGCCTCTCACAGAAAGGTGATATATAAGCCAAAAATTGAGAACTGAGTAGAAATTGACAAGGCAACACGGGAAGGGCCTTTCAAAGGCAATAAAGCATGGCACATTAAAAGAAACGAGAGGGGCGGCTGGGTGGCTCAGTCGTTAAGCGTCTGCCTTCGGCTCGGGTCATGGTCCCAGGGTCCTGGGATCGAGCCCCGCATCGGGCTCCCTGCTCCGCGGGAAGCCTGCTTCTCCCTCTCCCTCTGTCTGCCGCTCTGCCTACTTGTGCTCTCTCTCTCTGTTAAATAAATAAATAAAAATCTTTAAAAAAAATTTTAAAAAAATAAAAAATAAAAGAAACGAGAGAATGTGTTTAAAACCCCTATACAGAATCACCAAAAAAAAAAAAAAATCTTCCAATATATTAAATTATTTATGTGGGCATTTGAGGATCTACATACAGACTCCAATCCACCTTTTCTACATTTCCCAGAGTATAACATAGCAAGTAAGGGTAGGCTCTCCAGAACCAGCCTGGGGTCAAATTCTACTATGTAGCCTTATACAAGTTTCTTAACCAACCTCAACTTTTCATCTGTAACATGGGGATGACAATCTGCCTACCTCATAGACTTATTATATTATTGTTATGAGAAAATGAATTGAAACAAACAATAATTATCACAAATTAGGCATTCAATAAATGCTTGTATCAGTATCATTATGACTACCACTATTTACTTTTCCATGCTAGACACAGCAGCAAATCTTAAGTTCTTGTCCCCAACACCTGCCCATGCCTCCACATGAAGAACTCTTCCTACGTCCAAATCCCACCCAGCAAGACATTGCTTAAATTCCACCACATGCATGAAGCTTCACTGAGCCTGCTCGCCTCACGCATTAGGGAAATGAGCGTCTCTCTTCCTCTGAACTCCCAGCGCAGTCTGCAGGTCTTTCTTGGGGCACTCTTCACTCCAGTGCCATTATGCCCACATGTGATTTCCCTACAGGCCTACAGCTCTTTAAGAGCAAGGACTACACTACACCTTCCCAATCTTTGCTTCCCCAGAGAACTGACAGGCCTTTTCACATATGGGCAATCAGTGTTTGCTGCTGAACAAATTAAAATACTCTCCCCTTTAATTAAGTCAAGAACAGATTAGAGCTTTTAAAATTGCTGTACCATCTACCAAGCTATTCTTCCTAATAAAAACCCTTCCCCAGAGAGAAACTCAGTTCAATTTTACATAGCTCCTTTGTAAAGGAATCCTAAGAAAAGTCAATAATAAGATGTTCTTCAAGTGACTGACAACTGACAAAATGGAGTAAAAACAGTAAAAACTGCTGGGGAAAACAATCGCGCTCCTTTCTCCATTCTCTAAACAGGTTCTAATGTAAATTTGTTTAGGCTACTGTTGCTTTTCTGTTCCGTATTTACAAAAGGTGGGACAAAGTTTCAACAGTAATGCCATTGTCATTGCTTATCTAGATTCTGAAGCCTATTCTGTCTGGTTTTACCACTTTCTACCACCCATGTAAAGGAAGGCTAGCCTGGAACCACCCAGACCACTTGGTTTACATAATTACAGTGTCAATACCAAAGTACACAGGACTCTTATATTTGGTGCCCCTGTCCTTAGTGAAAATACACCAGAAAACGAGAATCACCACTCTTCTCCAAAACCTACCTAACTCAAAACATAGCTATTGCTAAGTACAACTTGATTAAAATCCTAAACTTTAATTAGCAGAGAAAAAAAAGTTAACTAGGATTGGCTTCCTCTTACAATAAAAATATTTTGACATTCAAGCAATTCAAAGATAGTCTTCATGTACTATGCCATACTGGTGACTTTTCTAAAAGAAAAGCCTTTATTAAAAAATATGGTTTAACAAAGCAAAAAAAAAAAAAAAGGAGAAAATAAAGCAGAGCTCAAGTGGTACTTCCCTGTATGTAACTGTTTTCCATCATATCCTACTGGATTCAAAATGAAGGAATTAGGCAAACAGAAGTGAGGTTATCAAGCCAGAAACACATTCAGAGACAAGGGTACCAAGAATGTACAACCTGACCAGCACACAAAGAAATCCACAAAATCATCACACTGCAGTTCCCTACAAAGTAACAAAGTAGGATTGTTCTATTCAATAATAATGCTACCTTAAAATTAAGATTATTTTAAATATTTCTAGGACCAAAAAGATCATGATCATGACTTTTCAAACACTTAAGTTGTTTACACCTTTTGTCAACAAATGTAAAAGTTCATAGCTACATGACTCTAATTTTTATTTTTAAAAAACACCATTTCTAGTGTATTGATCACCATTATCCCCAAACTGACAAAATCACTACAAATTTACCATTTCCTCTATAATCTAGGTGCTCCTAAATACACTCAGCAAGAGCAGAGGGGGAGGGGAGGATTCCAAATTAAGTAAGTGACACGCCAATAAATGCTTTACACTTTGCCCAAATATAAACTGTGTTATGGTAAGAGCTAGTTATTAGTATCTTTTTTTACAGATCTCCCCATTAACAGTGGGAAAACTTCCATTTTTCTCACATCTGGAACATGTTTTAAGAGGCTTATGTGAGCAGCATATAAATGCTGCAAAGCCACTAGTAGTTAGATCTTTGGTCTTCAAGTGCCATGGACCTTATGTTCAAATATGACCATAACCATGAAAGTATTATGGTTATTAAGAGATCAGACATGGCTGGATCTAAAAGCACTGTGAATCAGCCATATTATCCATATTCTACTTGAGATTACTGCCTTGCTTCCCCAGGCTAACAGCTTTGCCTCTCTATCAAGGCCTCCTGTCCCTGACACTGCTCTAGATTTGTTCTTCCCTCCCTTCTAAAAAACTTAATGGACCTATATCCTATTCCCTTATGGTCCCATTCTCCAGGTAAACTATATGCAACTGGAATGCCAGAGGCAGATGATACCTCAACATGTAACTTCTTCAGTGATAATACCAATACTTAACAGGGGTCTTTAGAAAGCATCCCAAAATACCAGGTCAAACATGGAGCAATTTAGAGGTAAGTTCGTGAGCATCTTTTAAATAACAACACTTAGCAATAACAGCATTTAGAGAGCTGTCTGTTCTACCTTTATGCTGGACTAGAACCATGCTATGAAAGTGTTATGAAATGAGTTGTTTGTTTGTTTTTTTTACAATTTTATTTTGCATGCTTTTATGACTCCCTAAAGCTGGATGAGTATGACATGAGGTATGTAGTTTGCCAGTTCTTTCAAGTCTGAGGTGCGGCACAGAGAGCACACTTGAGATTTATTTTTGTTGCTTTCACAGTATGATGACTTTTCCTACCTTTATATCCGACCCACGGACAGGAACAAAGGCAACACAGATCTGCACACTTTGAAATGTCAACAGAAACCTGCAAACCCAGGTTCTCAGAGGAGCTAAAGTTTAAGGACCAGAGTGACAAAAAGGGGAGGCAGAGAGCAAGTAACCAAAAAAAGACATCATGTGTCTGAGCTGGCCACCTTCTCTACCTGTCAAAAGGAAGCCATGCCTGACGGGAGGGAGCCACACCTAGACCTGATCTCTCTGTCTAGGCTGCCCTTGAGCAGAGCAGAGAATGTGCTGAGCTGCGTGCGGGTGTCGGGGGGAGATGGGCAGCTGGCCACAGATGCTACCTGTCAAGTACCATGTAGGACCAGCTCCTGGTCCTCAGCTAAGGTTAAACAATAATTACATTTAATTACATATTTACTGTGACAGGAAAGGTGAAATGAGTATTATTTTGCAAAGCACAGGACAAGTTTTCCACTATGAAGAATATTATACTAAAAGTTATTTGCAAGAACCATCCAATTACCAAAAGGTATAAATACAAATAGTTTACTTCCTGACTGCCCCAAGAGCACATTAATTATTCAATACACTGTCTTAAACAGATGCCCCACTTTATAATTTTTTAAGGACTTTCTGTCTTTTATCTTACAAGTAAGGTACCCTTAAAAAGACTGTGAAGTTCCTATTTCCCATTCATAGGTGAAGCAAGGCAGTGTATTCAAACGACTTACCCAAATTAAAACAATAACTCAGTGACTTTTGAATTCTAGGTCAAGGAAGCATCTATTTTATATAACAGGCATAATGTGTTCATTTCCAAAAAGAAGGCACTCGAAAGAATACAGCAACAATTGGGGTACCTGGGTGGCTCAGTCAGTTAAGCGTCTGACTCTTGATTTTGGCTCAGGTCATGATCTGAGAGTCATGAGATCAATCCCCACATCAGGCTCTGCACTCAGCACCAACTCTGCTTGTCCCTCTCCCTCTGCTCCTCCCACCGTTCTCTCTCTCTCAAATAAATAAAATCTTAAAAAAAAAGAATATGGCAACAATTAATAAATTCTCAAAATTCAAAGGGTAATCAATCATTTATACATGTTATATAATTGTTAGACCCCTCCAACAAAAAAATGACAGTACTAGGAAAATTATAAAATGGAAAATGTACAAACTGCTGCTCAATGTCTACCAAACCAAACACAAAGAAAGTAAACACCACTAACACTTTCTAATGTAAGTGAAATCCACAGCAGGAAATACATTAGTTTTCAAATCACTGAAATATAATAGACACCCCCTATACACACACACAAACACACACACACACACACTTTCTTCTTTTCCATACATTGCAAGAAGTTACACTGAATTAGGGTTTTACATACTAAAGATCAGTTTAACAATAATGTACGTCAATTAAAAAGCTTCATGTAAGTAAACTAGAAAGTAGATGGACAAAAGAATAGGACAAAAGTAGATGACTGAATATATACTTACTTCCATTCCCTCCAGAAAAGACAATAAAAGAAAAATGTGATTAGAGACAAAAGAATATTAGAGATGTCTACAAAATTCCAAACGATGAGAAACCAGTGCATAACTGGAAACTGATTTAGCAAACTGGAGAAAGCTAAAACCTAACTGACAAAGATAGGAGTGAAGAAGCCACCAGGAAGAATATCCAACTAAAATAAAACGTCTGTTCATGATGCAGAATTCCAGAAAGGCTAAGAAACTGAGGTACTATGTAAGGGGTGAGGCTGAAAACAAAAGGAATTGGATTTAAGGGTCTGCATAAAGGACCAATTCCCTAACCCAACAACTGAGCAGCTTACTAATAAGCATGAGAACAGGGTTTATTCTGCATGCAACTAATGAGAGGGTCTGGCCATGCATGATTGAAGGTAGGAATGAGTCTCTGCACTGAAAACCTGAGATACCAAGTTAACAGTAGAGAGCCAGCTCCTTCAGACTCAGACTGAAAGACTCTTCTACAAAAAATGACCAATCTGAAGGAAAAGACAAACAGAAACTGGTACCTGGGGACTCCCAATGAAGTAGCAGGGCCCAAGCGCATCATCCAGAGGAGAACAGCAGACATTAGCCCCCCAAGCATTCTGAATTTCTAACCAACTTCTAAGACAAAGAGCATGACCAGAGAAAAAAGAACATTATAATTATAAAAGGAACAATTTATCATGAAGATATAACAATTACAAATGTACACACATCTTAAAATAGAAGCAAAAATAGAATTAAGGAAAGAAAAGGACAATGATTATAGTAAGAGATGTTCACACTCCATCTCAGTAATTGATAAAATTAGACCAAAAAAAATCAGGAAAGGGCGCCTGGGTGGCTCAGTCGTTAAGCGTCTGCCTTCGGCTCAGGTCATGATCCCAGGGTCCTGGGATCGAGTCCCACATCGGGCTCCCTGCTCGGCGGGAAGCCTGCTTCTCCCTCTCCCACTCCCCCTGCTTGTGTTCCTGCTCTCACTATCTCTCTGTCAAATAAATAAGTAAAATCTTTAAAAAAAAAAAAAAATCAGGAAAGACACAGAAGGTCTGAACAACATGATCAGCCACCTTGATCTGACATTTGCAGACAATCTAAAACTGAAGAATACACATTCCCTTCACATGGCACATGGCACATTACCAAGATAGACCATATGGTGTACTATAAAGTAAGTCTCAATAAATGTAAAAGGATTGTAATCACACAAAGTATATTCTCTGACAACATAGAATTAAATTAGAAATCAGTAACAATAAGATATCTAGGAAAATTTCAAATGTACAAAAACTGAACACACCTCTAAATAGTTCCATGGATCGAAGATAAAATTAAAAAGGAAATTCAGGAAATAATTTTGAACCAAATAGCAACAAAAATAAAACATATCAAAATTTGTGGGATGCAGCTCAAACAGTACTTAAAGGGAAACTTTAAACTTTAAAATACTTAATATAAGAAAATAAAAAGGATCTGCCACCATGACCCTAAGGTTCTCCCTTCAGAAATCATAAAGAACAGAGCAAACTAAACCCAAAATAAAAGGAAGAAAATAATAAGGAGCAGAAGTCAATGAAGTAGAAAACATACAGACACCAGAGAAAATTAATAAAACCAAAAGGCAGATCTTTAAAACGACTGTCAAAACTGACAGACTTCTAGTTAGATCAAAAATACAGACAAAAGGGTGCATGGGTGGCTCAGTTGGTTAAGCGACTGCCTTTGGCTCAGGTCATGATCCTGGAGTCCCGGGATCGAGTCCCGCATTGGGCTCCCTGCTCGGCAGGGAGCCTGCTTCTCCCTCTGACCCTCCCCCCTCTCATGTGCTCTCTGTCTCTCTTATTCTCTCTGTCTCAAATAAATAAATAAAATCTTAAAAAAAAAAAAAAATACAGACAAAAGACAAATCACCAGTACCAGAAATGGAAAAAACATATACCACCAGAGATCTTACAAAATTTAAAAAGATAGTAAGAGAATATAATGTGTAACTTTATGCCAACAAACTGAGCACAACTTACATAAAATGGACAAATTTCTTGAAAAATAGAATCTATCAAAATTGGCACAAGATGAAACAGAAAATCTAAGTAGCCCTTTCTTTATCTTTTAAAGATAGGAAATCTGTTATCAAAAATATTCCACAAAAAAAAAAAAAGAACAACTCCAGATGATTTCACTGGTAGATTCTATCAAACATTCAAGAAGGAAATTTAACTTTTTCAGAAAATAGAGGAGGAAGGATTACCTCCCAACTCATTTTATAAGGTTAGCTTAATGCTAATACTAAAACCTGAAAAAACATTACAAAAAATGAAAATGACAGAGCTGTATCCCTCATAAATATAGACATGAACAGCTTTAACAAAGTTTTAGCAAATCAAATCCAATAATGTATTAAAAGGTACATTATGAGCAAGTACAGTTTATCCCAACAATTGGTTAACATCTGAAAATCAATCAACATACAGACTAAAGGAGAAAAATCTCAGGATCAGGATTAGATGCAGAAAAGGTATTTGACAAAATCCAACAGCCATTCATGATAATACTCCCCACATAGTAGGAAGAGTTCGAGAACTTCCCCAAACAGATAAAGAACAGCCAAAGGCCACATCACACTCAAAGGTGAAAAACTGACTTGTTTTCCCCTGAGATGAAGAATAGGCAAGAATGTCTCTATTTACCATATTTTAAACAACACTAACCCGAGGTTCTAGCCATTCAGGAAGGCAATAAAAAGAAAAAGGATAAAGATCTGAAAGGAAGAAGTAAAACTTCTTATCTGCAAATCATATGATCATTTACGTACAAAATTCCAGGGAATGTACAAAACACGTACTAGAACTAATAAATGAATTTAGTGAGACTGCAAGATACAAAGTTGATGTAAAAACAGTCAAGTATTTTCTTATATATTAGCAGCAAACGATTAGAAAAAAGTTTTTTTTGTTTTTTTTAAAGATTTTATTTATTTGACAGAGAGAGACACAACAAGAGAGGGAACACAAGCAGGGGGAGTGGGAGAGGGAGAAGCAGGCTTCCCACGGAGCAGGGAGCCCAATGCAGGGCTCGATCCCAGGACCCTGGGATCATGACCTGAGCGGAAGGCAGACGCTTAACAACTGAGCCACCCAGGCACCCCAGAAAAAAGTTTTTTTTTTAATCCCACTCTTGGGCCTATGGATATTGGGGTGTGTGGGGGGGTGTGTGTACATCCCACCAAAATGAGAGAATCAACAGAGATGACAACACAAAATCCAGAAAACAGAAGAGCAATCAAAGAAAAAACAACCTAGCCCCCCCCCCCCACATGGTGATAAAGAGGAGTCCCAAAATGGCAGCTCTGTGGCGGCTGGACAGCAAGCCATTCACCAACATGACATGGAACTCTGGGATTGACAATGCCGAGAAAAACTGGAACTGATAGACACCCTAAGATGTTTTACCATTTGAGTCTTTATAGTTCTATCAGAATGTTTAGAGCAAAATTATTGATCAATAGAAAGCAAAGCCAATTAAAAACGAAGTAACCACTATCTCTAAGTTAGAGAAAGAGCGGGTGACCATTGAGTATTCTGTGGCCATAGTCAGCAATATTTAAACGATAATACTGTAAATATTAAATGATAACTTGACAAAAATTAGATAAAATTATCACTGGGAGTGGGGTGCCCAGTTGGCTCAGTCAGTACACCATGCAACTCTTGGTCTTGGGGTCATGAGTTCAAACCCCACATTGGGTGTGAGCCTTATACTTAAAATTGGGAGGATGGGGAAAGAAAAGTCAGGAAGTTAAATCCTCATCTTCTGTAGGAAATAGTCAAAAGATAATGCTTAGAGTTGAAAAGCCGAGCCCTAGGAGTAAAAATTAGTTATTTAAATATATGGCAGTAAATGCCAGAAGAAACAGCTGAAAAAGAAAACCTGAAAATGGTTGCTTCTGAAGAGAAACAGGTGGAGCACAGGATTTTTTCTCTTCGAGTCTGAATTACAATTTTACTTACTATTTAAACCAGGGATATTATTACTTTGCTAAAAAATAAAATAAGTTTAAAAAAAAATATTTCAAATAAAAATCTATAGTTTGGTCAACCTTGGGGCCTCTGTCAAGGAAATATTTTTAACTGGATCTGGTTTCTCTAAGCAAGTTTCAGACAAAATCAGGTTGAATAAAATACATGAAATGTATATATACAATTACAAAAAATTAAAACACCTACTTTTAGAAAAACAAGTAGTTTAATAAAAACATTTAGCAAAAATTAAGACTACAGAAACACTTAGGCCCATATCAAATATATCCAATTTCCTGATAAATACTGCAAATGGTAATTAAGGAAATAAAACATTTTTTCAAAAATATTCACATCAGCCTCAGAGAATATATAATATGCCCAAAAGGCCTTTCTACCCACTATAATAGGCATTTTATTTCTGTTCTTCAGCTGCCCACAGTATCATGGAGTATTTTCCAATACTATCTAAGAGCTCCAAAACCAGTTCCTCACATTTATACAGAGATGCCCTCAATGGGTACATTACTAATCATTTCAAATAGAATGACTCTAAACTCCACCCCATCCAATCTCTAGAAGGTGAATTACTTCTGTGGGTCTGTTTTGCAAAACAGCTTTCAAGTCACAAAAACACCAGGAAGGGAGAGAAGAAAGAAAGGAGAAAATATGATAAAATTCTGAGAAACAGGGCACCTGGGTGGCTCAGTTGGTTAAGCGACTGCCTTCGGCTCAGGTCATGATCCTGGAGTCCCGGGATCGAGTCCCGCATCGGGCTCGAGTCCCGCATCGGGCTCCCTGCTCAGCGGGAAGTCTGCTTCTCCCTCTGACCCTCCCCCCCTCATGCTCTTTCTCAAATAAATAAATAAAATCTTAAAAAAAAAAAAAATTCTGAGAAACATACACATTTTTAAAATATTTGTAACATTTTAACTTATTCCTTTAGATGTTAGGTGGGAGGCCTTTCTGGAAACCCTGAAATACTACTATTCATAGTTCCATCTAATCAGAAACATTCCAATTAAATGAACGATATTAATGTAATTATCTAAGAAAACACTCAAGGGAACTCTACAGATGGTTTCTACAGCAGACTCCAACCTGTGGGGCAATTTCTGAATGAGGATGTATGAGGCCCGTGTACTCATTCCTGTGTTTGTCAAGTGTGATCTGTGATTATGCAATTGAACATTACAGCCACCTCAGGCCATTCTGTGTTTAAAGAGACATGTTTATGGCCATATCCTGCCAAACAACCATAATACCACTTAACCTCAGTTTAACCACTGCCTGAATGAACTTGTTAGGATTACACTGAGATACAGACGCAAAACAAATAATAGGCCAAGAAATGTGATGTCCGCATACTGAAGGGAGGGGGTCCTTACATAATACCCCTTAGTCACTGAGGCAAAAATGTACTTGAGAATTTACATTCTAAAAGCTGAAAATTTAAATAAAGAGAACAGGGATAAAAATAACAAATGCTAAATTCCAGAAAGAAATGAATTCCTCTGAAGGGTGGAGTGTGTCATCTCAGAAAGCAGCCCCAAATACAATGTTGCTTCTGGATATACCCAAGCAAATCAGTAAATCTACAAATAAGAGGAAAAAATGAACCTGAGAACATTTTTACAGTGTGTTGTATGGAGTAGACTGCACTAGGTTATTGACTGGAATCTACTGCCTATCAAGAGCAACTAAAAAAAGTCACTGCCACCCAACTGCTTCCTATGACGGAAGCCCACTCTGGTGCCACACTAACTCGGAGTGAACAAATCCACACGGGAAGGTGAACCAGCACACTCATTCTCTTCTGCTAGTCAATTATCAAATAGGTACTGGCCAAAAATATTTCTTTTTAAACATGTTTATAAAGTTAAAAACCAGGAATGAGACAATACGATGATGTTTGAAGTGTGCTTTGCCATATGTTTTCTTACTTCTTAATAAAGAGTTCAGTCTGTAAAGCTAAGAGTCCAGCAAAAGATCTATTTCAACCATCCAGTCACCATATTTTAAGGCTTAAAAAGGAGAGATGTTTTAAGGAGACGAAGTAAGGGTTAAAAAGTTGACACCCACCATCACATGTACTCCAGACTATGTCACTTAGACCTCAGCTTTATTTTATCATTCAAGTGAAAAGTGACATAAGAGTACACAAAGAATATGTGAAACCGTATCTTTGCTATAACTCCATCTATAATGATCATTATTGAGAAATAACCACCCATGGTCACTTAAAATACTCAAAACTGTACCTATAATAATATTGTAAGAACATGTATTTCAACGTGCTTAAAAAATTTTGAGGCTGGGGCACGTAGGTGGCTTAGTCAGTTGAGCTGACTCTTGATTTTGGCTCAGGTCATGATCTCAGGGTCATGAGATCGAGCCCCATGTCGGGGCTTAAGATTCTTAAGCTTAAGATTCTCTCCCCCTCTCCCTTTGCCTGCCTCTCTCTCTCTCTCTCATGCTCTCCCTCTCTAAAAAATAATTAATTAATTAATTAATTAAAAAATAAAAAAACTTTGAGGCTACATTTTGGTACTTTCATCAACGGAGATAGATCATTTTAATTTGTCATGAATGAACAAACCCTTCCAGCAGTATTCTCCTTATTACTCAAGGCAAGGGGAAGCATTACTAGAATTCCATTTCGCAATTCATCTACATTACCACTGAAGAATGTTCTCCCAAGTATTTCTTACTCACACTACTATAATTTAGGACAGGCGGCTGATGAAGTATAGAGTGAACTATTTAGTCCAATATTATGTTACTATTGAGGAAACAACATTCATTTACCAAGGGTTATCCTGTTAGTTAATAAACAGAATTCAACATCAACTCTCCATTTAGTGGCCTCTTTCACTCCAAAATACCACTTATTATATTCAATAAGCATTTGTTTTTATTATATTACGATACTGCTTTTATTATAAATACTTTCTACAAAATGGATACTCGAAAGCACGGACTAAAAAAATAAAAAAAGAAAAAGAAAAGAAAAAGAAAGCACGGACTATTTCTGCAAAGGTTAAATTATTACTGGAACTAAAAAGCAAAATATGCAGATACAAACACCAGTAATTTGCAAAGTAAGCTGTGATGTCGTCAAGTAAAAGTCCCATCTCTGATTCAGTGAATTCCTGGCAGACTGTTGAGCATCATAGGTGGAAGCAGGACCTTTGAATCCCAGACCTATTACTAGCCTTGGGCAAGTGATCTGACCTCTCTGATCCTCCATTTCTGAATGTTTAACCTGGAGAACACTACCAATTTCAGGGGATTACTAAGAGGAAGAAATGGTACCATGTATACAATAAGCCCCTAACACAGGGCCTGGCATAGGTAAGTACTGACATCTTGCAGCATTGCTGCTGTTAGTCAAGCGAAAAGTATGAGCAATCACACCTAAAGGAGTTAAGAAATATACATACTAGTCTTTCAAAGTTTATCCAAATAGTGAAATGATAATACCAGAAAAATAAAACAAACTAAATTTACAAAGATCCTATGAAAAAATTCTCCAAAGTCTACTATATTTTACCACAATTTTTAAAAAAGTCTAAGTTCTATCCTGACTTGAGTAGAAAATGTCTAAGATTTTATTCACGAGACATTTACTTCATCTCCCACTATCTGTAAAACAGAATAAATGTTTTAATAAGAATTAACTAATGGCTTAATAAGAGCTAAGAATGTTCATTAGCATTTTTTATAGAAGTAAAAGACTGCAAACAGGCTAAATGTCCACCAATATGGAAATATATGAAAAAATTATGCAGCTATAAGAATGAGAAGGATTTATATATACTAATATGGAATGACAGAAGACATGTTGTCAAATTAAAAAACAAACAAACAAAATATACTCTATGTTAATACAACCAAAGGGAAAAAAACGTATGTCACAGGCATACACATTTATGCACTTAAATTCATATTCAAAGGATCAAAACTATGCAACCAATGGTGACCTCTTAGTTTTACTCTGCATAAATCTGTTATTTCACTATTTCAGTGAGACCACCCTTATATATTACTCATGTAATTTATGAACCTCAAGGAAAGTTAGCCAATAAATACACAATGCTAAAATCAAGTAAAAGTAAGTTTTAGAAAGCACTTTATAGTTTACAAAAGGATTTTGCAATCCCTTAAATAAATCCTTTAAAATCCTTTAACAGGGACGTCTGTTAAGCATCTAACTCTTGATTTCAGCTCAGGTCTTGATCTCAGGGTCATGACTTCAACCCCATGCTGGGCTCATGGAGCCTACTTAAAAAAAAAATCCTTAAACGTAGTATCTAATTGAATCCCCATAACAAGCTTCTAGAATTTAAGGTAGTATCCTTATTTTAAAAGTGAGAATGGACTCAAGTATTTTTTAATCCACAGTTAATAAATGCAGAGTCAAACAGAAACATACTCCTCCTGACCCTAAATTCAGTGTTCTGGTCTTCACACTACAGTACCTCCATAAATTGAAAATGCAGTCATCTACAAGACTCTGTAAATCTCTAGAGTGCTTCTATTCACATGAGAGTCTGGAATGTGGAGGAAAAGGCATTCCAGTAGGAGTCAAGGACCAGGGTTCCAGTCTCAACTACATCATCACTAAGACTTCATGGTAAATCAAACTCTACTAACAATGATTCTCTGGGGGCTGCACATCAGGTTCAACAGTGATGTTTTTAAATAATACTAATACTCAAGCCTGATCTCCAGAGATTAGAATTTAATCTTGGTCATCAGTATGTTTATTAAAAGCTTCCCAAGTTATTCTAAGGTACAGCCTGGTCAAGACCATAGACATCCTTATCTGATAAAAATAAAAATAAAAGATATTAAATATCACTTGTGCTATATATACTTTGCAAAACTGAAATGAGGGATGCATGTTATATGAGAAAGTCTCCCATACCTCATTCATTCAAAAATGTACTACATCTTCCATGCGTCGGGCATGTACTTGGGACAGAGAAGGCACCACCCTCCAGAAACTGGGAGGCTACGATGTCCTCAATAACTGCTGAGCCGGGGGAAAAGGCACGACAGAGGCACAAAGGGGGTGGTGACCAGCCCAGCCTTGAGGCTCAGCCTTGGGGGATGGTGGGAAGAGGGCTTAGAAAGGCCTGCAGAGGGGCGCCTGGATGGCTCAATCGGTCAAGCGTCCGACTCTTGATTTCGGCTCAGGTCATGATCTCATGGTCCTGAGATCGATCTCCATGTGAGGCTCCCCACTAAATGGGGAGTCTGTTTCGGAGTCTCTCTCTCTCTCTCATACAATAAGTAAATCTTTAAAAAGACAAAAAAAAAAAAAAAAGGAGACCCTTGAGCTAGATCCTGGTGTTCTAAACAGAGGGCACATCACATGCAGGTAAGTAGTTCAAGATGGCTAGAGGTCCTCAGAGAGAGGGCTCGGGCTCCTCGGGGTCCTTGAGACCCTTTCAGGGGGTCTGTGAGGTTAACACTATTTTAATATTAACGCTAGGACAACCCAAATGTTCTCCAACTGGTAAATGGACAAACTGCAGTATATTCATACATTGGAGTAAGACTCATCAATAAAAAAAACCAAATTAGTGATACAGACAAGAACATGGATGAGTCTCAAATGCATTATGTTAAATGAAAGAAACCAGATTCAAAAGGCTGTGACTGTATAATTCCATTTATTTAACATCTGGGGGGAAAAAAAAGCACTACAGAACAGAGAAAAGGTCAGAGGGCATTAAGGCTAAGGGCAGGGGAACATTTTGGGGCAATGGAAATGTTCTATATCTTCACTGTGTCTACACAACCACATGCATTTGTAAAAACCCAGAGAAGTACACTAAAAAGGGTGGACTGCACTGTATAGAAGTTACACCTCAATAAACCTAACTTGTAAAAATAATAGTATGCTATTCGCCTTTTCCTTCTCTTTCTCTCCTAAATGTACACTGTTTGCCAGAAGCTTATGATCAATGATGTCATCACTCTCCAGCTAAGGGAATGCAAGCTTATATATTCTTTATGTCCTAAGTTTTTCTCCATTTCAATACAGTAAATAGTGATAGATATAATCAACATAAACACAAAGCTCTCTTGGGGGTTCAACAATTTTAACACCAGGGTTTCTGAGACCCAAAAGTTTGACAACCACTGCCCTAGGTGATGGGGAGGCCCAGAAGAATTCTAAGCAGAGGGTAACAGCATTTAACCCCACAGGGAAGACCTGCAGGGAGATGAGTAAAGAGTTACTAGCAGGGCACCTGGCTGGCTCAGTCAGTTAAAGCGTCGGATTCTTGTTTTCCGCTCAGGTCATGATCTCAGGGCCGTGAGATCGAGTCCTGTACCAGGCTCCCTGCTCAGTGCAGAACCTGCTTAAAAGACTCTCTCTCACCCTCACTCTGCCCCTCCCCCCCCAATAAATAAAAATAAATCTTCAAAAAAAAAAAAAAAAAAGAGTTACTACAGAGGTCTGACTAAGGCTGCCCAGGAAGAACTGGCAAGAAATTATGTCCACACACCATCTGCAGCTTGTTACAAACCCCAAGCCAGTTTCTCTCTACTGAGCTCTCTTTGCTGGTATGTTAATGTTTTGCAAAGGAATTTCTGTCAACTGGTAACACAGTTAGGAAATGAAACCTGCTACAAGAGCCATCCTACAATGTATTACTGATACGTGATTTTTGGATTACTCACTCTTCAAACAATGCCAATAATTTAAAATTGAGTTTTACATATTTTAAACTTGAAAAATAACCACCCTAAAGAGGTACAAAAGCTAATATGGGGAGGGGACTCAATACCTTGAAACCAATTAGGAAAACTAGGTAATTGATTAAAAACCAATAGATCACTTCTCTGAAATTTGTATCCAGAAACACTATGACAATCCCAACTCAGCACAACACTTTCTATGTAAATATGGTTTTTATTGGATGGGGGGTGGGGGTTTGCTTCTTTTTGGTCTACACAGTTCCCTCCCCCCCTGGGGAGAATTCATTTCTAAATACTGGCCCTATACATTCCAAATTATTTCAAGTACAGAGCTTTTTCTATAATCTCCTTATGCCTACAACTGTATAGTACTTTGGGATGCCATAGAGATAGAGAAATTAATCTGAAAACTATCTATGTCTTTAAACTTTAAATCCATGGGAAACAGACAGATGATAGATCAATCGATCAATCATGGGAAGGAAGTGGTAGGTATTAGAAGGATGATTTCCTCCACCGAAAAGAAAAAGAAAACTTAAATACAACTTTATATGCCATTTTAAATGAGTGTGTGTGTTTGTGTACATTAACGCCATCACATCTTGCTTCTCTAATGATTTTAAGTAGCCAACCCCACTGACACCTCTTAGGTAATCCCAAACAGGTGGAAACCTGTCAGAGCAATCAATTTGCTGCATTTTAGAAAATTCGCCTATACTTCTATTCACAGGAAAGGGGGTCGGGGCCATGCCAGACTTCTGCCAAAGCAGCTGTGTATTATTAAAGATAAAGTAAAATGAGATCCTTACCTGAAAGTACAGTCCTTTTGATCTACTTCTTATACAGAAATCTTGGATATTAGTTTACTGCCATTCACATTCAAAACTGAACCTAAGGATTGAAAGGGGGGAATAATTAATTTGAAATACATGCACAATGAAGATAAAAACATCAATTTGATCAAAGATGAAATTTCCATATACTTGTTGAAGCCAAATGGTTTCTGCAGGAAACCTGTTTTCTGTGACTCAAATCCAAAATGGAAAACGTGGGTGGTTCTTCCTGTCTCACCATTAAGAGTCAGCCAATTGGCTGATGAAGTTTTCACACAACTTAAGCTCAAACTCCAGCCTTCCATCTGCTCTAATACTGCCATACCTTAGGGAAATGAAAGAAAAATAAAGGCTTTCTTCAGCCTCAAAGTAAGTCTTTAACAGGTACCTTAGTCCTTCCAGACTCTATTTGAGTGTAAATCTTCAAAACTTCAAATCCAGAAGATGTGAAAAATAATGAGAGCTGAATCACAAAATAATTGAGGGGCTTTACAGCTGCCTCTGACTTTGGAGCTATGATTTCTAAAAAACTGACAAACGAATCTCTCTTGGATACCAGACTACAGTCGTAGCGTGGCTGTGGGGCAGGGGCTTCCAACCCAGTCAGCTTACCCAGAACTGCACTTCTTCCCACCTACAAGTCACTCATCGTTTGCCAAGACGTGCCTGCCAACGGATACTGTATTTGGGCTTCTAAACATACAAGTCTGCCAGATTGGGATAAGAACCCAGTAATTCTGCAGGCTATTGCCGCATATCCACCTAGAGCTAGTCAACTAGCCAGTGTGATACAGACAACTGAAAACACACACGCCACGGTACACCTTCAAGGACAAAGAGACCCTGGGTACATGAGACTAGCATGGGAAAACAATCATGAAGACCCTTCTGCCAGAGGCCTCCTCATATGCACACCTATGATCTGTGGAAAATCTGCAAATATAAGACCATAAAAATTTAGATGGCTACTTCCAACATTAATACAAGGCCTCTAAGTGGCAAACCACTCAAAAGGAGCAATGGTCCAGTTCCTAAAGATTCCAGGCCCAATCTGAAAATTCCTCACGCTTTAGGAGGCTATCTCGAAAATGCTCAGAGGTTCACAGAGCTCATGCTGCTCAGTGGAGAAGGGCCTTCTGAGAGCCACCAGAGACTGCCCAGCAGGTCCTTACAGAACGACCGCAGTCACACAGGGGAACCCACTGGCCAGACTAAAGCAAAGGGCACTGGCTCCCAAAGTATTCATCCCGAGAGAGCTGCTTTGTGGGGAGACAGTGCAACTTGAAATACACGCCCTGTCTGTACTTGAAATTTTAGGAAATACAGTTATGAGGCACTAAGCAGATTATGAGCAAATACGTATCATAAGCTCTCCGAGCTGAAAGAGGTTGCAACACCCCATTACCACTGTAAAACCATCATCCTACAGATAAGATGAAGTCAAAATCTCCTGACTGGCAGACTGGTGCTCTTCCTATCACACCCTGCTCTTTAATCAACTGGGGTAACGATCTTTTGGAGCATATTAAAATCAAGCTACAACTCCGCTGCAGGATAAAAATCTCATTTAACCACGTGTTGGGGGGGGAAAAAAAAGATTAACATAAAAGATTAAGAAGCAAAACCTTTAGAGTAAATCCCTGCTGGGGAAAGGGGTAGGGCGGGGTTGGCTGTCTTTCTCCATAAAAATATGATCTAATCTTCAGGGAAAATGTACTTACAAAATTATATACAAAAACGATCTCTCTCTTTTAAAAAAAAAAACTCATCGCTTCCAAACTTGTACCTCCAGCAAAAAAACACAAAGCATAATGCCTTACTTCACTTACACAGAATGTTGAATTGACAAAAATAGCAATCCTTTCTTCCCAAGTTGAGGTTGAAAATATTTTCTAAATAAGGTATTTTCACTGTGCTATAATTAATTTCCTCTATTATAATATATTTAACTTCAAAGCAAATCAAGTAGATTTATTCCCCCATTGTGGTTTTCTTTAAAACTCTGATTTAACACTTCTAAGACAATAACATAAGGTGATCTTTCATTCTGTTCATTTTCTCTAATTCCAGATGACAATTCCACAAATCAGCACAAAAATATGCAGGCTTATACACATAAAAAGAGAAGCACGTGGGGCATATGGGCGGCTCAGTCGTTAAGCATCTGCCTTTGGCTCAGGTCATGATCCCAGGGTCCTGGGATCGAGCCTGCATCGGGCTCCCTGCCCCATATCAGGCTCCCTGCTCCGCGGGAAGCCTGCTTCTCCCTCTCCCACTCCTCCTGCTTGTGTTCCCTCTCTTGCTCTGTCTCTGTCAAATAAATAAAATCTTCTAAAAAAAAAAAAAAAGAGAAGAATGCAATTTGTATAGGATGGAATATCTGCATGCATTTTTTAAACTTTTAAGATAAAACATAAATCTTGGAACAAATTTATAACCGCCCCTAGGTTATCAAAAAGAGGCCTGTATACTCCTCTCTTATTACAGATGCTTCGGTTATAATTTATGACAAAAGTTAGTATCAATTCTGCCAAGAATTAGTTGTGCAACGTTGGGCAAGTCATTTAACCTTTGGGCTTAAGCTGACATGAAAAGCCAGAATAACCTATTTCTAAGATACCTTCTAGGTTTCTTAACATCTTCCTAAGACATTAAGGATCATCTTTATTTCCCTTAAATCCTAAAAAATCAAATACATCTTTAAATAATAAAAATGAGTATTTATAAGTTACATTATGGCCCAGAACTTACTGGGAGGCTACCAGCAGATTAGATAAATGAAAATTTCAGAATGTTATGGACTTTATCTGCATTAAATGGGTCTCCCTGTCTCGTTTTCCAGCTTCTCTGAGCAGGTGTACAGATGCATTTTCACATCCGGATGACTCTGTTGAAGGGTTTTTCCAACTCTCCCTAGGCCTTGATCCCTTCCTCTTCCCGCCCCTGCTGCCTCAGGACCCTGATTCTCTGAAATCTGGCTCTATTTGCCACAATGCTGGAAATGAAAAGCTTTTCTATCAATTAAATTTAAAACCAGCTGCCATCCAAATCTATATCTGTACATTTTTATCACTGAGTAATCTAGATTTTAATGTCTAAAGAATTTGTTCCACTGATAATATCTGAAAATTTAATGACTTTTTTTCACCTGAAGCCGAGTTCCTTCCTTAGCGCCAAATAAGCAAGGAAGTTCCAGAATACTGTTTATAACACAACTCACAGCCTTAAGATAATTTACCTTCTTTACATACCAACTGGTAATTTTGCCATCCCCAGTGAGTTCATGAATAAAATAAACACTAGGATTGAGAATCTGGCATTTTACTAGTAGAAATCCTAAAGAGTAGTTGCTTTTTGCCAAGTTCATTCATTCATATACTATCTCCTACAGGGCAGGCACTATTTATTCTTCGTGCTGGGATACACAAACTGACAAAAGTCTGCCTTCACGGAGCTTGTAGTCTGATGGAGGAGACACCCGACACACAGAGACTACATGGACATAATATAGACATAATATATATGATGTACTCATAACCAGTAAACATAACATACAGACATATGACATGGGAGATACATATACAATGTGAGACAGAGTATGTGCTACTGAAAAGAAAGAGGCCAGGATGATAGACTAAGGAGATGGAGGCATGAATGGAGGGAGGGTGAATTGCAATCTTAATCGGGTCAGGGTAAGACTCAGGGCAAAAACTTGAAGGAGCTGAGAAGTGAGTCAAACTAAAGTTTCCTAGTAATTTTTACCTTGTACTGACTGTGCATGTAATAGCAATGCCTTATCAAAACAACAGTGTATGGGCAAATTTATGAACAGCCCAGAAGAGTAAACAGAAGAGAGCTGTGTGTAAACCCCCTTCGTTTTTGCAGCTGAGTTTACCAAGCGAAACTTACATCTTCAATTAGGCATGATCATTATGCAGTTTTTTTCTTCCCCAAGTGTTAGTTTGAACAAAATTCTTATTTCTGTGACCCGTCTTCCTTAAAAGTCAAAAAGAAATTTCCAAATATTACTTGACACATGAAAGAACAGCAGTATTATCCAACTAACAACCCACTGAGATGTCCCAACCAGGACTTAAATCTCAGTATGAGAACCCAGGAAGCACTGGAGCTTCATCCCACTGGGGAGAAACCCATGCTTTCCCAGAGGGATTGGCAGGGAAAGACCAGGCAAGCTGTGAAATCAGGAGGCCACCCCACCTCCCACCACCAACAACCAGCTGTCTAACCTTGAGCTAATCCCTTCAACTCCCTGGCCTTCGATTTCCTCAACTACAGAATCAGGGCAGTGGACCATGTGATTTCCAAACCCCTTCCAGGGCTAGGTCCACTTCAGAAAAAAAGTTAGGTAAATAACCATATCTGAAAAATTATAACAATGCTAACCCACCATCACAGATCCATATACTTTAATTTGTTCTTCTGAGAACAGTAATGAATTTATCCTGACTCATGCATAAACCCTCAACTTTCTCAGATCAAAAGATTCTCAAGAATGGGGCTGGACTGGTTCACCGAGGACAAAACAACTTGCAAAACAAGACATTATTTTTGTCTTGGCTTCATTATCAACATACTCTCATTAGACTAATATGGAAATCCTAAACTAACATAAGCATGCACCTGCTGGGGTTTCAAATATTCTTTATGCACCACCACCCCCAATTTTAAAAAGTGTGTTTTTAAATAGTAGGCTTCCTTAAAGTTACTTGCAATCCATTAGTCTTCTTACCACAGTATTATTTCAAAAAGGTGCTGTGATGACCATCTCATTCAGAGAGGCCCCAAATCTACACTTCCTCTCACCACTGTTAACAGCTCCCTTCTGGGTAAAGCCCACCTTTTCGATGCAGAATTACAAAAGAAAGCAAATAAACCAACTGGGGATGGAAGAATTAAGTTTCCTGCCTTCTTCACCCTACAGTACAGGCAAGGCTTATGAATTAGATTCTACCAACCTGGCGCACCGCATGGGACTCCTTCAGAACAGAGTCCTGTTACGTGGGAAAAGCAGCAGGGTGGAAGGATGTGCGGCACGCATTTTGCTGGCAATGTGGCGTGCTTCTGGCTCCGGCTTCCTGATCTGGAGCATCCCGACCCAGGCAGGGGCAGCAGTCCCTCGGAGGGCCAGTCCCACAATTCAGTACTGGCAACCATTCCCAGAAACTCGGCCTCCGGGCTCTTTCTTCGGCCCTCCCGACGATTTGCTAAGCTACCTATCACCCCTAATAAATCCCTTTTTGTTTACACTAACTAGAATAGATCTTAGTATCTGTAACCAAAAACCCTGACCAATTCACGTAGCACATATTCCTTTCATTATTTCCATATACAAGAGCTGAGATTGAAAGACACAAGGAACACATAGAACATTCCACTGTAAGTCAAGAGTTCTTTGTTTCCAGCCAGGGCTCAAATCCACAATCAACACTTCCAACCTTTCCTTATATGTACTTTCTCATAAATTTCATCACCTCTCCCATGCAAGAAGAAGAAAATGATTTTTGCCTAACTAATTTTCTATCAATAAAGAGGCTGATGACAGTAACTTGGCGAGATATTTGAGAACAGGATACAATAAACATCATTTTCTATACCAGCTCAAGTTTATGGAGAAGCCTGTGGTGTTAGGCAGCACTTGGAGAACATTCCCAAGCTGCAGACAAGGTGATCTAATGCTGTGTTGCAATGCCAAAATGATCAGCACTCTGTGCCAAGGCACAACTTAATTCACAAAGCAGCGATGAACTTTTCACTTATTTTCACCCATCCCTCAGGGCAAGATAATCATGTTAAACCCACAGACACATCAGGTAACTAAAATATTACCCTAGGAACTAACACCAAAAGCAGACTGGAAACGCCAAGAAGTGATTATGCATGTTAAAATTCTCTTCTCGGTACGAAGACATTAAGTCCCACAAAACCAGTTGACAAAGATGAGAAAAGTAATCAGTTGTTAGTAATACTGTTATTTGAAATGGCAGGAGAATCTTACAAAGGACATCTGATATCTCTGAATAATCAAATTACTCTGTACTACCAAACCGCACACAAATATTTCTCAGGTAATACTCAAAGGCAAAACTTTTATATAAAAGATCACTTACACACTTCTGAAACCAATTAATGACACTGATACTCATTCTGAAGGCGATTCAACAGTCTGCCAAATAGAAAGTGGGTATTCAATTCAAAGGAGAGCACAAGTACGCGTCAAGAGAGACTCCAGACAAGTCTACTAGCCTTGGTGCCAACCTCAGCCTGGGTCACAGGTCCTCAGGGCCACCCCAGCTTCCTGACTGCGGCACCACTCCCCTCCTGCTGCCCGAATACTCTGTAGCGCACTTAGCTTTAACACTGGTGGTGGGGAGAATGGGAATACACAAAAGTCAAAAATAACTATATTCTTCCCTAAGGACGAGGCAAATCAGCTTGCTCAAGAAAACTCAGAGCTTGGCTTCTTCCAAACAAAATTTTAGAAACAATAATTCAGAGAGCCTCTAGGCAAGGAAGTTACTAAGATGAGTATGGAGCTTTACTATGATTACACGTGCACCATATGTGTCCTTGAGATGCATCTGGCTCGCTCTCTCTTTTTTTTTTAAGAAATGGAAGTATTTCTGGGCTAGAAATGACACATGGCCTACTCTGAAGTTTTTTTATGGTTTCTCATATTTAGACTCTAACCTCAATCTATTGCAGGTTTAAGGATGGATATGATGCTCACTCGTTAATAGTATCAAAGTCAAAAATACATTATGTAATACTGCCGATGAGTGATTCCCAAAGCTAGTCTGCAAAACAATACCTGCAACTGTAGGTCCTCAGAGAAATGAGGGAAAAGAAAAAAAACCTTGTTCATGAGTATTTCATAAAGCTAGCTCAATGTATCCAATTTAAAGGGTTGCTCTTTATTCATTTATGCTCTTTATCCTTTCTATTCTTTTGGTATTCAAATGGCCTTTCTTCATAAAATGATGAAAATTTTAATGTCTTTAATTTACATTCAATTAATTAACATATAGTGTATTATTAATTTCAGAGGTAGAGTTTAGTGATTCATCAGTTGCATATAACACCCAGGTGCTCATTACATCACGTGCCCTCCTTAATGCCCATCACCCAGTTACCCCATCCACCCAACCCCTTCCTCTCCAGCAACCCTCAGTTTGTTCCCTATGGTTAACAGTCTCTCATGGTTTGTGTCCCTCTCTGATTTCGTCTTACTTTATTTTTCCCTCCCTTCTCCTATGATCCTCTGTTTTGTTTCTTAAAATCCACATGAGTGAAATCATATGATAATTGTCTCTCTGATTAACTTATTTCAAAATGTCGAAAAATTTTAAAAATTATGTACCTTCTCTATCTCCAACATCCCAACTCCCCTCCTTCCAGTGGCTCAGGCAAAAAATAAAAATAAAATAAAACCTAATGCCATTCTTGGCTCCTCTTTCCCCCTCCACACGTCCAGACCGTGAGCATATCCTGTCAGCCCTGCTCTCAAAACACATCCATAACAACCACTTCTCACCACCACAGTGAAGATACAGCACATTTTCACTGCCCCAAAAAGTGGTATCAAAATGGCCAGTAAACATATGAAAAGGTCCTCAACTGCCTTAGTCCACAGGGAAATGCAAATTACAGCCACGATGGAATCCCTCTACCACCCACCGGAACAGCTACAGTTCAACAGCAGGCAATGCCAAGTGTTGCCAAGAATGTGGAGCTCCCATAAGGTGCTGACGGATAGCCACCTTGGAAAGCTGTTTCTCAGTGTCTACTAAAATGAATATACACAAACCCTATGACCTAGCAAGTCCACTTCTAATTATATCCCCTATAGAATGTCTTCACCAAAAACACATGCACAGAAAAGGCAGCACTACTCACTTGCCAAGGACAGGAAACAATCGTGTCATCATACAATGGAATTCTCTACAGCAACAAAAATGAACAAACTACAGACACCTGCAAGGACATGATGAACCTCACAAACACCATGTTGAATGAAAGAAGCCAGAAACAAAAGAATTTATTATACATGATTGCATTAATATAAAGCTCACAAACAGGCAAATGTAAGTTACGGAATTAGTAGTCAAGGGGTAATACTTTGGGAAGGGGTCACTGAGCCTCCTGAGGGGCTAGAAACATTCTTTTTTTTTAGGATGGTATTTATTTATTTGAGAGAAAGAGTGAGAGAGAGCATGCACAGGGGGAGGGGCAGAGGGAGAAGCAGACTCCCCGCTGAGCCAGGAGCCCCACTCAGGACTCCATCCCAGGACACTGGGATCATGACCTGAGCTGAAGGCAGACACTGACTGAGCCACCCAGGCGCCCCAGGGGCTAGTAATATTCTATTCTTAATCTGAGTGCTCATTACACAAATGTAGTCACTTTGTAAAAAATCATCCCACTGCACACGTACTTTGTGCACTCTTCTGTATGTTTTTTATACTATTATATAAAGTTTTGTTTTGTTTTTAATTACCTTCTCAATAAGGCTTTCTCTGGCCTGGTTTCATGAACATGTCCACCGCTCCCCAGGATTTCACATCTTTCTGCCCCCTCCCTTATTTTTTCTCTTTAGCACTTGTCAATAGATATATTTTACAAACCTACCTTGTTTATTGTCTGTCTCCACACACTAAAAGTTCCATGAGCATAAGTATTTTTTCCATTTTGCTGAGTATGTACTACTGAGTCTCCAGTGTCTAGAACAATGCTAGCTATCATCGATTGTAGGCACTTAATAAATACTGATTTAATTCATTTATTAAGTACACAGCCTTGCCCAATTCAGTTATGCTTGTGGATCTGAGCAGTAATTCTTACCGCCGCCATGGTATGCTGAACAGTAAGCCAGTTCTGCTCTGTTCTGGCTTCATACTTCTCCACGTGGTTCTCAGAGCTCTTATCTGCCTGATCATCTGCTGGATACTCCCATTTTTCCTACTTCCCAATCAGGTTCTGGACAGTATAACACTAACACTCTAAATTCTGTAACATCTATGTTTATAAATGAAGCCTAAGGCTGCATTAACTCGTTTCCTAGCAAAATCCACCTTGTGGACTCGTACATACTGAGTTTAAGTCAAATAAAAGTAACAAAGAAACTTAACTCTATTTTTTTTCTCCACATAAACATATAAATCAAGAAGTATTCACATCTTAGAGTGAGGTCTTTCGTTTCTGGTCCTAAATGTAGACATTTTCGGGGGTCTCTCCACCTCTTCCTACAGCAAGTTTTAGCTCACCATTCCAACCCCTGAATTCTTTTTTTTTTTTAAAGATTGTATTATTTTTAAGTATCTGTACACCCAAAGTGGGCTTGAACCCACAACCCCAAGATCAAGAGTCCCATGCTCCTCCAACTGAGCCAGCCAGGCGCCCCAACCCTTGAATTCTTCTAAGGCAGTGTTACTCAACCTTTTGTTGCTATCGCTCCCTAAGGAGATTTTTTTAGACATTTTCCTTAATCACACTCCCCCATGAAATTTTAATACCACACATATACTGTATATCTACTTAGTACTAATGTATATTGCACTTCAAATATTAAAAAAAAAAATTTCTGCCCTCCCCCAATTTCACTTCCTTCAACGTGTGTGTTTTAAAACCTTGCTTCTGTCAACTACATTACCTTACCTTTCTAAGTTTCCTTCACACGGACATCTGTCAACAATAAAACCATCTCAGTAAAAGATAAAAGTTGTGGGGCTGAGATCAAGAGTCCCACTCCACTGACTGGCTCGGGCATGTGACTTGATCTCAGGGCTGTGAGTCCAAGCCCCATGTTGGGTGTGGAGCCTACTTTAAAAAAAAAAAAACAAAAAAAGATAAAAGTTGTAACCCCGAGAAGTAGAGTCTAACAGCACAGTAGGAAAGGCTTCCCTCCCAGCTGAGGCAAATCCATTAAAACTACTATTTTTAAAGTACACTTCTCCAACAAGCAACAAAACCCATCAAACACCCAGTTCGTATTTTCCATCTCATTCATAAGGACAGCATTTTGTTAAATGAGACATTCTGTTGAAATCAAAAGACAGCAATCCCTTAACTAATAGCCTATCTCTCCTTCTTAAAATCTATTTTTAAGAAGAACACAAGATAAGCACAAAATGACTTATTTTAGTCTCTCCTAAATCCCTCTAGAATCTGTTCCTTTTCTTGGCCTCTTGGCCTGCGTACTCCCTACCTTCACTCTTGTAAGAGGCCCCCCTTGCCCTAGGTCCAGATTAGTACTTTTTATTTTCCACGTTATTAGCAAACTTTTTAAATGCAAATCTGATCTGTCTGCTCCCAGGATATTTAAATCTTTCCAGAGCTCTTTCCTCACAGTAAGATAAAAGTCCCAACTCCTCAGCATGATATGCAAAGATTTTCACTGTGAGGCCAATAAGTGGCCAGTCACATCTTCCTGTTTCTAGAAAGCTTTTCATAATCACTTTACCCAGGATAGCAGGAATGCTCTTACACCCATACCAGCTGGTACCTACCCTCCCCACCTCATCCACTCACCCCTGGTCTCTTCCTATTTTAAGAAGCAAGGTCACCTCTTCAAAGACTTCCTCTTCTCCCCCTCTCCTTCCCAGGGCCACAAAGCACCTCATAACCAGCTTTACAGGCACTCTGCATACATTTGGTAATTACTTGCTTATCAGAATGGGTCTGTCTTCCCCCCCAGTTGAGCCATTTAAAGGATGCATGCAAGGAAATGCACTAAGAATACTTGCTTCAAGCTGATATCCTAAATTGGGAGCCTGACATTCATCTTTGTATTCTAGCACCTGGAGAACCAGGAACCTATGGGAATTGGAAGCCCAATAAATACTTTTGGAATGACAGAAACCCTGCTGGCTCCAGATAACCGCTACCTCTTTCTCTCAGTGTTATCAATCACCTGTTTAAACCTAGACTCAATTTCTGCCAGAAATTCACATGCAACTTAATCCATTTCCCTTTCTTTAGAAAACAAAAACACTGATTTCAGGAGCTTCTCTCACCTTCTCATTTCTTGAAGTTTCCAAATGGGTTCCTCGAAAATAATTGCAGAGTTTTCAGTATCCTAGGAAACAACTCATTTCAGCCTGGAGACTTTTACCTACTTTAACTGAGTGAAAACGCTCTCACTTTACTGCATCTTTTGTATTCTACCCTTCTGTCTGAAAACCACTTTCTTCGCTAGAGAAGATAGCAGAAGGAGTGAATGACTCTGCACTCCCTCCTTGAAGATTAAACAGTGCATCTAGCTTCATTCTTCTTCCTCATCTTGTATTATAGACTGAACGCTAATTTTCACATACCTGATCTTCATTAAAGATGAACTCAAACATACTTGATAACACAGCAAGTCCACTCTTAGACATATATCCAACAGAAATGCATGTCCATGTGCCCCTCAAAGGATGTAATAGCCAAAGATCAAAAATTGAAACCCAAATGCCCACCAAGAGTAGAACATATCACTAGTTGTATATTCATACAATGGAAAACTACAGAGCAATAAAAAAGAACTACAGCTACAAAGAACACACGGATACATTTTACAAGTTAAACAAAAGAAACCAGGCACAAATGAAAATACCCTTTATGATCCCATTTCTACAAATTTCAAAAATATGTAAAAACAAATCTATGGTGTTAGAAGTGAAGAGTGGTTACCTTTGGGGAAGGAGGAGGCTAGTGATGGCAGAGGTGCACGATGAGAAGGCTTCTGGGGCTGGTCATGTTCTTTTTCTTGACCCTGCATGGTGATTACACACATGTATTCATTTTCTGATGACTTACTGAGCTCTATCTTTACGATGCACTTGATGTGTATTATACTTATAAAAAAGTTTTCTTAAACTACTGTAGTAATTTCAAATCTTTCCCTACAAGTCATGGGTCATTCTAGATACAACCTTTCTAAACATTTGTTGGCATTCAGTCTGTTCTTTTGCTTTCATGCTTACTACGTGCCCCTGTCTCTTTTATACACCACTTAAATGTGGCTTCCTAAGAAAGTAGAAACACAACCCACAGAATAGGAGAAAATTTTTTCAAAGCGTATCTGATAAAAAATTTGGATTTAGGGTATATAAACAATTCTTAAGACTCAACAGTAAAAAAACATACAACTCAATTTTAAAATGGGCAGAGGAGGGGCACCTGGGTGGCTCAGTCAGTTAAGCATCTGCCTTCGGCTCAGGTCATGATCCCAGGGTCTTGGGATAGAGCCCCAACATCGGGCTCCCTGCTGAGCAGGGAGAGCCCGCTTCTCCCTCTCCCATACCCCCTGCTTGCGTACTCGCGCACTCTCTCTTTCTCTCAAATAAAATAAAATAAATAAAATCTTTAAAAGGAAGGAAGGAAGGGAGGGAGGGAGGGAAGGAGGGATGAAGGGCGGGCAGAGGATCTGAACAGACATTTTTCCAAAGAAGATATACAATGACCAATAAACACATGAACTATGGGGGCACCTGGGTGGCTCAGCTGGTTAAGCATCTGCCTTCGGCTCAGGTCATGATCCCAGAGTCCAGAGATTGGGTCCCTGCTCAGCGGGGAGTCTGCTTCTCCCTGTCCCTCTGCCCTTCTCCCCTGCTTCCCCTGCTCCTGTTCTTGCTCTCACGTGCTCTCTCTCTCTCAAAAATAAATAAATAAAATTTTTTAAAAAAGCGCATGAATGATGATCAACATCATTAGTCATTAAGGAGCTGCAAATCAAATCCACAATGAGATCCCACTCCACACCCATTAGGACTGCTAAAATAAAAACACCAAACAATACAGCAACAAACGTTGGCAAGGATGTGGACAAACAGGAACCTTCACGCACTGCCGATGGTGGGAATGTCAAAGGGGACAGCTACTTTGGTAAACAGTCTGGCAGGTTAAGCAGAGTTACTACAGAAGTCAGCAATTCCAGAAGTGTACACCCAAGAGAAATGAAAACATGTGCACACCAAAACTTACACATGACCAGCAGCATTCTTCTTAACACACAAAAAGTGAAAACAACCCAAATATCCATATTACTTGGTCATAATAATAAAGTACAGATGCATGATACTTGAGAACATCATGCTGAAGAAGCCAGGCACAAAAGACCCCATATTATAGGATTCCATTTACATGAAACATCCAGATTAGGCAACTCTATAGACAGCAAGGAGATTAGTGCTTGCTTAGGTCTGAAGGGATTGGGGGGGGCGCCCCAAGAGCTAAAGGGCATGGGTTTCTTTTTGAGGTGATGAACATGTTCTCAAACTGACTGTGGTGATGGTAGCACAAAGCTGTGAATATCTTAAAAACCAGTGAATTGTGCATTTTCAATGGGTTAATTTGGTATGTGAATTATATATCAATAAAGCTGTTATTTTTTAAAAATCTGGCTTCTCTTGCAATGGCCCCAAACAGCTGCGCTGCCTTCTCAGAAGCCGGCCCCATTTTTGCTTATCAGTGTGATTTGGAATCTACAATCACAACTTTTGTCTCTTGGAGCTTCCTACCCATCTGGATGAAACCATACTCCTTTTTATAGTTCTGCTGGCCTTGGAGGTACCCTATCTTTTCTCTGAGCTTTGTGAAATCTCCTTCTAAAAATCTAGGCCATAAGACTCTTCCATCATGAAGAAATGGAAGCCACTTTCACCCAAAGTTCTCAGCATGAATCAGGGAGCCACAATTTCCATCTTCTGCCTTCTAAAAATAGATCAAGGACTTATCAGATGTCTCCATTTATTGGGTTGAGATTTCCACAAATACACAGATAGTTGAAATGCACCATTTATAAACTATCTTCTCCTTGTGCCAGCTTTGAACTTATACATATTTATTCAGGGATGCATGTAAGATTAGGCTCTGGGAATACAAAATTGCAAAAGACACAATTCCTGGCCTTCAAGGTCTAACAGGAGAAGCAAACACAGAAAAATAACTTTAACATATTCTGACAAAGCTCCCCCAGCTTCTCTCCATCCTGCCACTTAATAAGTGACTTGTAATTGTCTGAAACCCATCTGTCAGCTTGGCTTGCTTTCGTGAGAACGGATGTGCCCTGTGAGTCCCAAAGACTGACAGTGACCTGAACCCAGGAGAGCTTCAACAAACTCTTGATTAAATATGTGAATGAAAAAGCATGAATATGCAAGGAGAACCAAGTATGTCATACATAAGCACCTGTCCTGCCCTTTAACCTCTTCTCAGTTACAAATCCCAGCCACATTTGGCCTTAGCACAGTCCTTGCTGAGGCCGGCAGGGACCAAATGAAGCTGGGAAGATACCCAAGTTGATTCCTCCCTCTCTGCCCCCGACCTCTCCTTCATCTGAGCTCTTAGCTTTCCTACCCTTGCCTTCCTCCATCTGACGCCTGGGCGAAAATGCTCAGGATAACCTTTCAAAGACAACTGTGATGAGATGGGATGTTCCTGTGTAATGGAGATGAAATTTATGGCTCCAGGAACCCACCATTATAACCCAAATGAAATGTATCTTTCTATCAGGGTCTTTAAAAACCCAAGGGAAAGAGACCAGGACAGCTGAGAAGCTGGGAGGGCTTGCAAGAAGGGAGGATGGGTAGTTGACACAGACTGGACTGGGCTGGGCGTCTGTTACATGCCAGACCCTGTCCCTGCTGCCATACACCTGCCATCATCATTAGTGCTCCCAAGGGCGCCTGGGTGGCTCAGCAGTTTGAGTGTCCGGCTCTCGATCTCAATCTCAAAGTCATGAGTTCAAGCCCTGCGTTGGGCTCCATAAAAAATTAATAATAATAATAATAATTAGAGCTCCCATCTATTGGTACTAAACCCAAACTGTGGGGAGGGCGTGACATACATCATCTCATTTCTTCTTGACAATAACCTTGCGAATTAAAGCATCATCACTGTCCCCTTTTTCAAAAACAGGTAAGAGGTTAAAGAATCTCCTGAGGTCACAGTGGTAGGATGGAAACCAGATCTCAGGGCCCAAAGCTTGTATGTACCACTTACACTTACCAAGAAACACTGTGTAACATGGGAACGCAACTTAGCCTCTGCACCCATGTTCTAAATCTAAACTGTAAAAATGAAGGAAATTCCTTCCTCAAAAGTTGTCTTTGAAAATTAAATGAGACAATATATCCAAAAATGTACTAGTACATAACAGACCCTCAAAAATGAAACTGTTTCAGGCGCCTGGGTGGCTCAGTTGGTTAAGCGACTGCCTTCGGCTCAGGTCATGATCCTGGAGTCCCGGGATCGAGTCCCACATCGGGCTCCCTGCTCGGCAGGGAGCCTGCTTCTCCCTCTGACCCTCCTCCCTCTCATGCTTTCTGTCTCTCATTCTCTCTGTCTCAAATAAATAAATAAAATCTTTAAAAAAAAAAAAAAATGAAACTGTTTCTGTTTTTTCTGTTGTTTCTCCTGCTGTGAACTTCCTGGCCTTAAAGCATGAGCACACAGTGGACACAGTGTAATTTGTAAATCAGCTCTCACACCCTGTCCTTGAGGGCAGGCTCTGGCCTACTCATACCCACCAGGTTAAAATAAAATTAACGTTTGAGAAAAGCACCTAGAATGCCAACTACCACCTTACAAAGTTTTAGAACACAACTTACTTGCAACTTAGAAACTATTCACAGAGAAGCCTAAGGTCAAAGCTGCTCTTGGTTTTGTTCCCCAATGTTTTTCTCCTGAGTAAAAGAAGACACCCCACCCCCAAAGCTGCTGTACCCAATGCCATATGCCCACGGTGGAAAATGCTGCCCTCTTCCCGGGGCCTCTTCCTTCTCCCCATCAGATTTCACCTTCAAGCCCCTTTTGCTTGTTTTCAGAAGCCATTTTTGAAAGGCAGGAAACATGGAAACATTAATTGTGGTTAGTTATCACTGGGTGGTAAAATGATGGAGGATTTTTTTCTTCTTCATATTTTCTGGTATTTTCTAAATTTTCAAAAAAAAAAAAAAAAAAACCTTGTGCAGTGCTTTCCTAATACAAAAAAAAGAACAACAAGAAGAGAAAAGGAAAGAAAAGCCGATGCATTTAAATGATCTCCTTCGTCTCCTCCTGAACATCTCTCTCTTCTTCCCCACAACTCCCCAGTGAGCTGGAAGCATCTTGAGAACAGGTCTGCTGAATCATCTGCACAACACTCAGCACAGCACCTCACCCACAGCAGGGGCCCGCCACAAAACAGCTCAGTGAGTGTCTGTTGAATGAATGAGTATTCAGGTAACATTTAGAAGCAGACTCTCTTAATGGATGGTGGGTGGACCAAGGTATGAATGTGGCATGTCTTTAACGAACGTGGATTATCATAGTTAAATATCATTATTATAAAGGTAGCTTTCAAAAAACCAAAGCAGTTAAACATGATAAATCTACAACCCGAAGACAAGGTGAACTACCAAGGTGATACTCTAGTCCCAACAGGTGACTGCACTCGACAATTTCCCAGAAGTAAACCAAGAACCGGGTGGCGAACAAACCTAAGGTCCTCATGCATCTTGCTCTAAAATGAGAAATCCCCAGAAACTGGATTCATTAAATAACCCCAGGGCTCTATGCCCCATTTAAAGGGCACATCATGGCCCTGGCTCAGCTACCAAAGTTTAAGAATACTCTTTAAGATTGATCTTTGTTCTTAAGATTAAATAAGCCTAAATATAAAAGCAAACAGGGGATTAAGCTAAAACCACCCCAGCCATGTTATCACTTCACCAAAAATCCTTATCTAATAAACCAAAGCAGAAAATTTAAGGAGTGATTTAACATGAAAGAAAAGTCTCAAATATTTGGTTTGGAGAAATGACCTGAACATAAAGTTTAAAGAAGGGTATACTGGATTCAATAAACACACAAAGCCCACAGGTCAGCAGAAAAGTTAAGGCAGTAAACATGTTTTCGTTTTCCACCATGACCTCAGTTAACTAAATTAGCTTTTACTAAGTGACTTCAATTCTGTTTGATCAACTGAATGTGTGTTTCCTAGAAGCACACCTGATTGCCAGGACCGATCTTACACCCATTTTTGTATTTTCAATTAACTTCAGTTCTATTAACCTCTCTTTAAAAATCTGTATATTGCTAATATACCTCCAGGCTCCTAAACCACACTTATTTCAAAACAAAGCAGATGCTGACTTGATGACAGTATGATCATTTTAGGGCAAAAGGCGGAAGTCAATGACAGGATGACAACTTCACAGCAGAACCCATGCTGCAGGATGAGAAAGAAAAGACATTTCTCATGTTTCCTGTCTTGCCCTCGGTTGGGAAGTAAAGTGAAAGTGTTCTTACTAGAAAATAATTCTGTGGCTATTACGAACTCTGTGAAGATTTATATTTATTTCGCCCCAACCATAAATATTTATATTTTGTCTAGCTATTTGCACTAGAAACATTTGCAACCCTGGGCCTTAAACTTCTATAGCAGGTGTGAGCCTCCTATGAGGTTGTTTCCCACATCTCAGTAAGTTCAGTTGGCCAAAGAGAATATTCAACCACAACCAATAGCTTGACTCTATCGGAAGGAAGAAAATTAAATATACTAACCATGAATTTTCTCTAGGAGTCCAAGATACTTGCTCTTGTGCATCTCCTAAAAGTTCACTTGCCTACCACCTCATTTTTCTTAGTGAAACCAGCAACAGGAGGTGAGAGAAACGAAAGAAATGGTATAATGCCTGTGCAAACCATGTCTAAGTCCCCAGAAAAATGCAAACAGGCAAGGGTCTGCAAGCTGGGCAAGTCACTTAGCCTTTCTCAGCTTTATTGTCTGTTGATAATACCTACTTCACAGGAATTCCATGGGGATAAAATCAGATGATCTAAGCAAAGAACCTATCCACTGGTAGAGCTCAGCGAAAGGTATTTATGACTATTATTAACTGAGCACTGTGGAGGTCACCTTGACAGGCCAAAGTCCTACAGGAGATACAGGAAAAGAAACTGCTAAATGGGTCACATGCCAATTCTGGGAAATCCAGATCATCACTGCAGATACAAAAAACAGTCCCTGACTCTCCACTGCAGCAAAACACAGACAGATGATAAACTACATACCATGCTTAAAAATTCTACCAGCAAGACCAGCCTTTCACTGGAGAAATGGGTGGAGAGCTTCTATCATCAGTGTGGATAGTGTTTAAAACAAATTACTAATTAGCCTTTCATTGGAGAAATGGGTGGAGAGCTTCTATCATCAGTGTGAATAGTGTTTAAAACAAATTTTTTTTTTTTTAAATACCATGCTTAAAAATTCTACCAGCAAGACCAGCCCTTCATTGGAGAAATGGGTGGAGAGCTTCTATCAGCAGCACGGACAGTATTTAAAACAAATAGGGTGATGGTCACAGCTACCCTATCATATGCAGACAGGCTTTCTGTCATTTCCAACAATAAAATATATTCTATGCACACAGCCAAAACATGACTGCAACCACTCTAGTCCCAACAGGTGACTGCACTAGACCATTTCCTAACTCAGTAGCTGCTGCAATGTAAGTTAATGTAAGAACGTTTATAACAGGAACTCAACAGCTTGGCTCTCACTCATGGAGTTCTAATGTCTATCTTGTAGGCTTGTTATAAAGATGAGCAGTGGTGTGACAGGAAGTGCTTGGCACATTGGGTACTCAGTAAGTAGCAGCCTTTGTAAACTGTGTAACGAGGAAGCAACAAAATCCAAAGGCTGAGCCTACCATGAAGCAATCGAAAAGAGAGTGGCTCCTTTTCAACTAAGAAATTAAGTTGTATGAAAACAATTGGATAAAGAACACAGTTACAAGCCTTACAACAGGGAAAAAAATCACTAAACAGCAGGTTAATCAGTTTGCCATCCAAAAATGAATGCCAGTGTGCCCATTCCTCTGGGGCAAATAAACATACAAAATAAGAAATGGTCCCTATCCTCCAAGGTCTCCATCTACCTGAGGAGAAATCACATGGCTTCACCTGTCTGTCTGCATCCCCCCCCCCCGATTCTATGTCCTATGAAGGCAAACCCACAACGTGACATTGCCATATGGTGCAGGCACTCAGGAAAAAGTCGTTAAACAAATGAGACACTCACAGGATCTCAAAGACTAAAGGAGCTACCTGCCTCAGAAGTTTCCAAGCCTGGCTTCACAGACTGCTCAATCTGAACGTCCAAGGAACAGACAGAGACTCCGTGTACTTAGCGTGCTCCCCGGAAGATTCTAACACTCCACGGAGACTAAGAACCACTAGCCTCATTGAGCCCCCAAGAACTGTCTGAATGGCCTTTACAAGGGCCCCATCCAGAATGATCCAGCCTAGGCTTGCGATGGGGAAGGCAGCTGGTCACTCCTACAGGAGGCTCTACTAGAAAGTCCTTTGTGATGCTCCTTCACATGGCTGTATTTACTCTACTCGTGTCCTTCTCTGTGGGGCCTGGGAAGACAAAGGTAATCTCTCCTCCTTAGGTATGATGGACTTTCAACCCTTGTGACAGCGAGGACATCCCTTCTGAGTCTTCTCCAGACTAAATGTCCTTGATGAATTGTGCATTAATTATTTAATGCTGATTTCCTTACGTATACAACACAGTACAACAGCATCTCAGAGAAGTATCAGAGAAGAGAGAACTCAAGATGAGTTACTCTAACCAGAAAAATGGCAGTGAAGGAAGTAGGCACAAAAGGATGAGAAAGACAGATAAAACTGGAACTCAGGGGCTGGTACTGCATCAGAGGGGATAAAAGCAAAACAAAATAATGATAAGGAGCGTGATATGCAGGGAAGAGGATAAGAGAGATAAAGCTACGGTTGAGGAATTTAGTGTTTAAAATTAAATAGAACTAACATGGAACATGAACAATGGCTCAAAGAAAGTTGGAATAGTTGGGAAGAAGAGAAAGCAGAGGCCCATATGAAAGCAGACACACAGTCATGGAGAGGCCAAAGAAATCAGATAAGCAGGAAGGGAGAGACCCAAGAGAAAGGTCACAAAAGCAAGCAGAAGAGTGTGAGTTTGACATGGCAAGGTACTGAACCACTTTAGTTCCCTGAGAGGGGCACACATACCTAGGAGGTCCTACATTAGAAAGAATGATCAGACAAGATGGCCTAGACAGGGGACAGCAGGAGGCGAGATGCTGACAAAGGAGCCTGCTCCTGCCACCCAGACACAAAGATCAAGGGTCTGTCCTAAGACAGTGGCAATTAAAGGAGGAAAAGTTGAAAACAAGAATCAATTCTAAAGGGGAAAAAAAAAAAAAAAGGCAGTGCTTGGTCTCAGACCAGTCCAAAGAGAGAAGAAAGGGAAGAATCAGAGATGACATCTGAAAGCTATCTGGAAAATTCAAGAAAGAAGCAGGCAAGGCTCGGGCAAGGAGGCAAGATCACTGCGCTATCTCAAGCACTGGGTGCATCTGAGGATTAGCATGGGGGTGGGGAAGGGGGCGGGGTTCTTTGGGGAAGCTTCACCGTTCACCCCCTGCTCCACAGCACACAGGGCAGCTCACGGTTTTGCTCTTCTCTGGTTTGAGTCCAAAATCTGTACATTACCACCAAAGTTAAAGTGCTCGAAAAAAAGCTCAAGTGTTCTGATAGAGCTGGCTGAAAGAAGTCGGCCACAAAAGACCACAAATTGTGCGAGCCCATTTACAGGAAACATCCAGAGGGGGCAAGTATATAAAGTGGATCAGTGGTGGCCTAGGGCTGGGGACAAACAGGGAGTGACAGCAAAAGGGGTTGGAGTTCCTTTTGGGAGTGATGAAGATGTTCTAAAATTGTTTATGGAGATGGTAACACAAGTCTGTGAATGTACACTTCAAATGCAAGAACCATATAATAAGTTAATTATAACGCAATAAAAGTGTTACATAAAGGAAAAAAAAACCAAGAGTGCATAAACAGGTACTGCAACTTCAGAAATGTAGAGCCTATCTCCCCAATAAAAATGATTACTAGACTCGAGTTCAAATAAAAAGCCATCAGGCAATTTGGAAAATTCTGAAAGATATTTTAGAGAATCTAAGTAAGCTGTATTCCTTCTAGGGGAAAAAAATTATTAAGCATGGAAAAGACAGAGATTTAAATACATAGATCCCTTTCAAATTATTTCTTACAACTGACCTGAATTTCCTAGTATGTACTTCAAAAGTAAAGACAAAGGCTGGGGTTTTTTCAGACAATTATGTTAAGTGATATTATAATAGGTGCCTATTGTTCAATTTCTTACAAGCTGAAATAAGATAATGTATAGCAAGCCAATTCAATGAAAAGCAAAAGGTTATGTAACTTAAACATTACTGAGCACATGGGTAAACTTATTTTATAAATTTGAGGACCTGAAAGAAAAAGAGAGATATCCTCTTGCCTGCAAGATACAAGAGAATATCCAAATCATTTCTGCCTCCACAATATCCTCTGAAACACATGGTTCCCGAGGCCTCCCTGCATTATTAAAGCCACTACCGCTCTCACGACACTGAACACCGAGCACACTTACTTAGATGTCATTCATCAACAGTTACACTCACTACATGTGTCAGGCCCTCAAAGGCACCCTTAGCTTCTCTTCTAAATCACATAACCTGCAGTGGGCCCCCCGCTGATGCCTGATGGAATCCTGCACAGTGCAGGAGCAAACCAGGAGGGAGGTGAAGAAAGGGGCAGTGCCTCTGTGCAAACCGTGCGGCGCATGAAGAGCCAAGAACCAAGAACATACACCTCTGGATGCTCCTAAAGCAACATCAGACTGCTAGCAAGGTATCAATCATCAGCAAAGACAGCATCTCAAGGACACAACTATCTACTACAATCTCTAAGGAAGGACATTTAATAAGTTCCAAACACCACTGATAGAACTATAAGACTGATGCTCTCAACTTTTTCGCTTGGATCTTAAATTTTAACTCAGTGGGGTCAAATATATATTGAACATAATCTCACCTGCCTATAACAAAACTCGGAGTAATCCAAAAACCTAGGAATATACAAATAGGTATCCTGAGTCAAGAAACATGGAGAGTGGTCTCCCTAATAAATCTGACCTATTAGACCCTATTTGTTAACTATGCAAGTCATGGGAAGCCTCAAAGGACAAAGGCTTTGAGAAAGGAAAGAGCTGGGGTTTTTCTACTGTAATATTCTCCCACATAAAGAAAATCACTTTGGCTCACAGCAATGTTTATTAAGGGGCAAGTCTGGCACCACAGGCCCACATGGTGCTTCAGGGGCTCTGCACAAAATGAAGCCCTCTGACACCCTGAAGGAAACCAAAATACCAAGTTCTCCCAGAAGCTGCCCAGGAATCACAGAATGAATAAGAAAGAAAGCTACTCCATCTATTGGGAAAGAAAACCAGCCTTTGAAAGGCCAGTGCCAACTTTCCACAATACATTCTGTCCGATGGCCTATGACTTAAGTAGTGCAAAAGAGACCACAAAGTACCTAAGATGGTAACCAGTCTACTTTCGAGAAATAATACCACCATTACAAGACATAACTTTAGAAGTTTTAACTTTTTTTTTTCATTTGATGTCAAGAATTCTGAGAAGGGCAAACACTTTCCCCATTTCACAGATGAGAAAACTGAAGCCCATGAAGGTTAGTAGACCTGCCAGGCGCCAAGCTGACTTCTCCTCTTACACATCAACTGCTAGCTTATACCCAGCATATACAAACCAGCTCTTAATCCCCACCAAAACCTCCTCCTCCCATCTTCCCCATTTCAGTGAATGGCCCCTGCTCATTACTCCACTTGCTCAGGCCAAAAACCCTGCTGTTCTCCTGGACTCCTCTCCTTCTTGCTCTCTACATCATCACAGCCTTCAGCTGACATAAGTCCAGAATCCAGCCACTTCTCATCACCTCCACTGATCATCATATCTGACCCAGATTATTGCTAGAACCCCCTGAAATCTCCCTGCTTCCACCTTAGTCGCCCCCACATACATACTTTATTCTATTCTCTGCATAACTGAGTTTTTGCTTTAAGAATACGTCAGATCAAACCCTTTGTGGAAAGCCCTCTGGTGGCTTCCCATCTCACTCAGAGCTGGTCCTTACCGTAGACCCAGAATGAGAGCAGTATCTGCCATCTAGAAGGTGCTCAGTGAATACTGCTGATTAGTAAACAAAACAAAAATGGCCAAATTCACAGAGCCAGGATTACACAAATCTTTCAGTGCTCTCGGTAACCATAAGACCACATTTACAACAGCAAACAATCCACATGGGAAGAAATTCTTAAATCTTAACTTTGAATAACTGAACCCTCTCACACATAATCAATACTACGTTGAATTTCTCATGACAAATTAGTATGAAAATATCACTTTCATTTTTAAAAAGCCATGAAATCTCACACTAGGTTACCTGAATATTACAAATTTGGCAGCATGGGCTGCCAGCTTAATTTTCACAGCACTGGTCCTCAGATCAGTGACTCTTCTGTATTCGGTGACATGATGGCGCCACATCTCAAGACTACCACACATATTAATGACAAGCGCTCTAAAAGACTCAGAAAACAAGCACCTAGGGGTGGTAAACGTTTCTAAATCTCCCACCCTAGTACTATACCAGTCATCTGAAACAGGAATTAAGTTTCTACCATATTACAAGTCACGGCAGAAAGGTGAGATTCAGAACTGTCTCCTACCAAAATTACAAAGACTCTCAGAGTTGAGTTAAAATGTTGATTGTTTTCAGATCAAAGTGAAATTAATGCTAAAATTATCCACCAACACAGAATTTTCTCACTAATGTTTTAGAGTTAGAAACAAATTCTCTGAATTTAAAAAAAAAAAAAAAACTGTTTTGCATCAGCAGTGAAACAGGTGGCCTTTGACTAAAAGAAAAATCAACCAGATGAGAGGAACAGAACACTGAAAAGGACCGTATCAATCACTAGAAGAGTATCAGCCACATGAGAGCAGGAACCATATATTCCCTCGTCACTAACAGCAGCCATTGGCCCCTGGCATTAGAGTGCGAGTCAATAAATACTTATGGGATACATGAGTAAGTTACTCCTTAGAGATTCACCCGTGTAGACATAAATTCCTTTGGTTACCACTAAATAAATCTTTACTTCAGGCCTACTAAATGCAAGCATACTACATTTTTCCTCCACAACAATTCCCCCAATGTCCCTTTAAGTAATACACTCAACCAAAATTATCCCCATAGTTTTATTAAGAAGGTAAGAAAGTATGTCTTAAGTAGCCTAAAGTACTTACTAAAACAGCCACTTAATTTGCTCTTCTGGTTCCAATCTCTCTCATTCAATTCATCCCATACAACCCAGCCAAGTTAGTTTTCTCTCCTTTGCACATCTCAGAAAACAGTGCTGTGGCTAACTATTCTATCCTTGTATGCGGCCTACTGCTACTCAGGGAGCAGATGAGGAAAGGCAGGGTCTACTGGAATGGAGTAGGAAAAGCAATACAGTGTCAAGGAAAACAATACCACAAGTGACAGTTATTATAATAACTGATACCACTGAAAATCTTGAGATCACCCCAGCAGCTTTCATGAAAGACCTCCCGTCACACTGAGACCCAACTGACACAGATGGTTTGGGGTATTTATATCCAGTGGGCTACACATCCAATCTTCAAGGTCCATCACCTTTTGGAAGCTTTCCCAAGCCACTGGAATAGGTATCTGTGAAGGTACTTTGCAAACCAGGAAGTGCTAGACACACAGCTCTTACTCCACTAGCTGCCAACTGATAGCCTTGCAAGCATTCTGCCATTTAAATGACTTTACCTCGTTCTGTAAGAGTCTGATCCCCTTAAAAAAAATGAAAAATTCTGTGAACGGTTTTCTCAATCGTCAACTTCTCTATTCTCTATTATTTAACACTGAGAATAGCATCAATTAAAAGTAAGTGCCACTCACACTTCCAGATTTCAAGATATTAAAAGCTAGTGTAATCCCAACAGTTATAGTACTGGCATAAAGACAAACAAGCAGACCAACAGAAGAGACAGCCCAGAAATAAACCCTTGTGTATGTGGGCACCTGATCTTCAACAAGGGAGCCAAGACCACCCAATGGGGAAAGAACAATCTCTTCAACAAACACTGTTGAGAAAACTGACATTCACATGCAAAAGAATGTCTTACACCATATACAAAAATTAACTCAAAATGGAGTAAAGACCTAAACATAAGAACTAAAACTATAAAATTTCTAGAAGAAAACAAAGGCGGAAAGCTTCATGACACTGGCTTGCCAATAACTTCTTGGATATGATGCCAAAAGCACAGTCTTTAAAATAGACAAATTTTAAAACTTTTACACATCAAAGGAAACCAACAGAGTGAAAAGGCAACCCACAGAACAGGAGAAAATATTTGCAAATCATACATCTGATAAGGGATTAATATCCAGAATATATAAAGAACTCCTACTTTGAATAACTGAACCCTCTCACACATAATCAATACTATGTTGAATTTCTCATGTTCCTAATGTTCCTAATGTTCTCATGTTCCTATTGGGTTTCTTGTCCCAACAAGAAACCCAAAACCCAATAACCCGATTAAAAAATGGGCAAAGGATTGAATAGCCATTTCTCCAAAGCTGATGGACAAATGGTCAATAAACATATGAAAGAGGGCGCCTGGGTGGCTCAGTGGGTTAAGCGACTGCCTTCGGCTCAGGTCATAATCCTGGAGTCCCGGGATCAAGTCCCACGTCGGGCTCCCTGCTCGGCAGGGAGTCTGCTTCTCCCTCTGACCCTTCCCCCCTCATGTGCTCTCTCTCTCTCTCTCTCATTCTCGCTCTCTCAAATAAATAAATAAATAAAATCTTTAAAAAAATAAATAAATAAAATAAACCTATGAAAGATGCTCAACATCACATCACCAGAGAAATGCAAATCAAAACCACAGTGAGATCTCACCTCACACACATTAGGATGGCTACTATGAAAAACACAGAAAATCACAAGTGTTGACAAGGATGTGGAGAAACTGAACCCTTGTGTGCTGTTGGCAGGAATGTAAAACCACTGTGTTTTTACAACTACTATGAAAAATTGTGTAGAGATTGCTCAAAAAATTAAAAATAGAATTACCATATGATCCAGCAATCCCACTTCTGTGTGTACATTCAAAAGAATTGCAAGCAAGGTCTTAAAGATACATTGGCACACTCGTGTTCATACCAGCATTATTCACAACAGAAGAGGTAGAAGCAACCTGAATGTCCATGAATGGATGAGTAGACCAAATACTATCTATACATATCATGGAATATTATTGAGCCTCAAAAGAAGGAAATCCTGTCACATGCCAACATGGATGAACCTTGAGGACATTATGCTGAGTGAAATAAGCCAGCCACAAAAAGACAAAATACTGCCTGATTCTTATTTATATGAGGTGTCTTAAGTAGACAAATTCACAGAAACAAAAGTAGAATGGCAGTAGCCAGGATAAGGGTAGAGTATGGTTTCGGATCTGCAAGATGAGAAAGTTCTGGAGGTCTGTTTCACAACAACATGAATGTACTTAACACTGCTGCACTATATACTTAAAAATGGTTAAGGTGGCAGTGCCACCATACAGATACCAAACTGGATTTACATGTTCTACCTCCACTGCAGGAGTCTAAGCAGCCCGATCCTTTCAGCTGTTGGCAGGTATTTCCAGAGTTTTTCCAAGCATAGAGGATCAGAGGTTCCCGTTCTCACCCATTCAAGATGAAGCTTCCACAATCCCCAGTCAGCTGCTCTCTGGCTTAAGCCTACTACTTGTTTACCTTATTGTCATGCATAGGTTCAAAAATGATATAAAAACGATTGTGTTCTCAAGCGGGTGGAGGAAAAGCGTAACAGAATCATCCATTGAGTTTCTTCACACCACCATCCACCTGATATCCAACATGCCGCCCCAGAGAAAAGCCCCAGAGTTCACCGGGATCCCCTACCCTCTCCACCCAAGCACTCCCTGCTCCCCCAAACATACATCCTCCCCAAACCACTGAAAGCCACTTTTTTAAAACATTACTTGGAAAATGGCCTTCAGAATAATCCCACTGAAGGCAATTATTTGGCTGACATTCTTGAAATCTGAATAAGCCTTTCCTGTGAGCCCTGTAGCTCTCCATAACCTATCATTTACCTACTGAAACATTTTGTTATGCAATTATTAGACTTCATTTCCTATTACAAAGGATCAGCACTAAGATCCTCATTAAAAAAATAAAGAGACAAGGGTCAGGAACCACAGTCAGCCCCGCCCCAAACACAGGCACACACACAGCACACTCTCTTTACATAGGAGATGCCAGCTCCTCAGGAATTAGACAAAGTATACTGGCAGAACCTTCTGAGGTCTTCCCCAGGGCAGCCAGAACTAGGCTTAGGAAGAGGCAGGACATCCATCAACCACACACCGACCCGCAATACAAGAGTAAGAAGAACATGTGTTTCTAAAGCCTTCTGAAGAAAAGCAGTTTGGTTCTGACAAGTCATAAGCTTACATTTCTTGCAAAAATCTGGGAAAATACTGCTTTCCACTTTTTTCCTAGATACACATAGGTGAAGCAAGCAGTAACAGTCAAATTGGGTGAAAATTTTAGGACATGCAACTAATTTATAATGATATATCTTAGAGGCATTTCCTAACAAGTACTGTCTCTTGAAAGCGTGAGATACCACAGTTCGGTTGTCAGTTGCTTCTCTAAGAGCATCAAGAACCACAAAGAAACTTGTATTATTTTTATCTAAAGACGTCTCTTTTTGGTAATGACAAACGTGTTTAAAAAAAAAAAATGGTTTTTCTCAATACACCTTTAAAGGTTTTTAAATTATTTCAGATCTGGTCAAGTTGAGATTTTTAAGAACCTCATTTTTAATTTGTAATAAAAAGTTTACAACTTGATTTTTTCAAAAAAATCAACAAACGGCAAGCACCCGTTAATAAAGGTCTTAAATAAAAAAAAAAAAAAAGAAACTTGTAAAAACCAATAGTCAATCAATTCTGGGAACCGAAACTGTTAAAGGGAACACAAGGAGCTCACAATATATCCAACTACAATACCTACCTAGGCGAATACTCTGGAATATGAAGAAAAAAAAAAAGATAACATAGGAGCCGAAGGAAAAGACTCGAGTCTGGATTATAGAAACATAATCATTCACGGGCGCCTGGGTGGCTCAGTTGGTTAAGCGACTGCCTTCGGCTCAGGTCATGATCCTGGAGTCCCGGGATCGAGTCCCGCATCGGGCTCCCTGCTCGGCAGGGAGTCTGCTTCTCCCTCTGACCCTCTTCCCTCTCATGCTCTCTGTCTCTCATTCTCTCTGTCTCAAATAAATAAATAAAAAAAAAAAAAAGAAAAGAAAATATTAAAAAAAAAAAAAAGAAACATAATCATTCACAATGAAGGTCTTTGCTTTTTATTTCTCACTAGCTGTCTTCTGAGTAGTTGAGAATTCATTCTAAAAGGAAGCAGGACCCTGAACCTCAAAAACCAATTAATGATTATACCTCTAGCTTTGGTAAAAGACTTTGTGAAAAAAGTAGAAAAGAGAAAATAACCAAAATTAACTATTGTATCTGCAAAAGGCATTGAACCCAGACCTGCTCTGGGGGCGGGCAGAGGAAAAAGAATCCAGTGGTGGCCAAGACTGGACGTCCAGTCTTATCCGCTCAAGTCGCCTCTGAGACACCCCTGTGCTTGTGCAAACCAGAAACCCTGCCTCTCCAAGCCAGCACACTCCAACAGGCATCCAGGCTCCTGCCTCTCCTGAGCTGAAAAGAGGGAAATCTAACCTTATGTAATTGCCTGTCTCCCACAGTTTAAAGGGAGGCATACTATAATCCTAATTAGAGGGAGAAGTCGGTGCAACATGACAAGGAACAAATAAGAAATCTAGAGACTGGAAATTCTCATCCCAGACCTCCAGAGGCAGAGAGCTGGGGCCTCACCTGACTCTGCTGCACACCCGCCTAGGTGCTGTTATGTCCTAGGGTCCAACTAAAAAAGCTCCTGATGTTCCTCCATGTCATTTCAGGGTCATCCCTCTTGATCTTCAAGAAGACACTCATGTTCTCTTTACTCTCCCCAGGCCAGAATAAAAGGAGAAAATGGATGTGCGTTGGCCCCTATATCAAAAGATATACCCCAGTGGATTTTCTTACCCTCGTGATCACAAACCCAATCACACTCATGTTATTCCCTCCCTCACTCAAACCGTCTGTGTTTGAGAGATCCCAAGCAAAGGGAATTTTTCCCATGCTTCTGACTCACTCCAGAGCTCATCAAAAGCCCACCAAAAGAATAAAAGAGCGAATATCTAAGGATAATTAACTTAGTTCTAATCTTTGGAAAATAAAATGCCACACAAGTGTGTGGGCTTTGTTTCGCCTTTTTTTTTTCCAATTATCTAGACATAGGGAAAAAACAAACAAAAATCCATGAGGTCAATTTACTTCTGATGCCAAAAAGTAGAAGTGCAGTGGATAGGGTGGAATGTCAATCTCAAGTGATCGTGGAACACCTACATTTTAAGGAGCACCGGATATGAAACAAGACGCATTCTGGATGAGCACTGAAAGAATAAGATAATGTTCAACCCTCCCAGAAGGGAAAGCCCCCCCCATCTAAAGGGCAGTCACCGACTGGCAGGGATATTTCTTCTCTCCTGGCTCAGATTACCCTAGTGGAAGGAAGAATGGTGCTATATAAATCATGCACATCTTCAACAGGAAGCTCCTTCAATATGTTCCTTTTTTCTGTGCAATTATCCCTCCATCTGACCCATCCCCCCTCCAAGCCCCAACCCCTGGTAACACATGTAACTGAAAGAGAAGGTCTACAAGTTGCCACTATTCCAGAAATAAGGAAGGGAAATCACTTTCTTTTACAAATGAAAAATGATATTAAGGGAAGAAAATGGTAACCTTGAACAAATTAAGTTTGGCTTCTCTAAAGAGCGTGCAAGTACATTATGCTCTGAGTTAATAAAGTCTATCCCCCTGCCCCAAAAAAAGGTGGGGGGAAGCCTACAGGCTCTACCATGTAGATATTTTAACTAACTCAATTTCTTTTTCCATAACTTTGTAATTTGAGTAACTCTAAAACTTACTTACCAAACACTACATCAATACTATTTTCAAAGCTCTTCAATCTTTTTTTTTCTCATTCTTAATGTTGATTTTGTTTGCTTCCTTAAGTTTTGCTCATTTAGATACTTAATAAACACTGAACCCTTGCAGGGGGAAGGGAGTAGTAAACGAATTTTAACGTATAGATTCAAAAGAACAAAACAAAAACTAGGAAACAAAGAAGTACAGTTAAATCTGGAAACCTGCCTTCCAATCACTGCCTGATCACTAATTAGTTCTTCTATAACCTGCGACAAATCACTCCAGCTTTCTGGGCCTCAGTTTCATCATCTGCAAAATGGAGAAAATGGGTCAAATGATTTAAATTCAAAATCCCTTCTAGCTTCAACAATCTATGAATCTGTTCATCAAAAAGAAAATGCAATTGCAAATAAGACTATGATTTGCAAAGTACTTTCATACATATTTTCTCATTAATTCTTGCAGCAAAGCTGTGAAGCAAGCATTATGCCCATTTTTGCTGAAAAAGACAGTTTTTCAGAAAGACAGTTCAGAGAGGTTTGATTATTTTTTTTAAGATCCCATAGCCCGAAAATTAGAAACCCAGAACTTCTGAGGGCAAATAATGGGCTCCCTTATTTCAGAAAATAATAAAAATAATTGATTGCCTTTTATGCAAAACCCTTCTGGAGGCAGGGTACCATACCAGGGTACCATAACCCCAAACTCAGAAAAGTTACTACATATGGCCCCACTGGACTGTAAGTTCCATGAAACACACTTACTCACCACCAGAACCATGGAGCCTGACAGCACACTTCCCGGATCGAGGCACTCAGTAAATAACGCCTGACTCACCATAAACTTCAAAAGGTTAAGAATATAGTGATATTATGGGGGTATAGGGGGACTTTTTCTGAATTTCAGATATGAGCTTCTGTGATTTGCATCAAAAGGAAGAAAGAAGCATTCTATATCGGAGATCTAGTTCTCCATCAGAGGGATAAATATATTTGTTTTCCTCTGACAAAGTCCGATTTCATCGGTGAACCAAAAATCTCCAATGCGAGATGTCACCTGGAAATCTTCAGGATATCCATACTTTATATGTGCACTGCTATGGACCAACAGGAATGATAATACAGCCACGAGGACTGACAGGAAGCACATAATTATGTTCTCATGAATCACTACATACTTTCCCCTAAATTGGAAAGATTCAGGGAATCTGTATTTTTACACTTTTCCACCTCTCCTCGTGCTTCTGTTTCACAGCTCAGAGAGACAGAAAACAGCCTTTTATTGAAAAATTCAAACTGCAATTTAATAGAACATATACATAACTCAGAGTCAACCAAGATCCCCCAAAGTTTACAAAACCACGAAACTCAAGCAATCTTCAATCTATGACTTCAATAAAGCTACATGAAGATTTTTTCTAAAGTTGTTTAAAAAGCGGGGGGTAGGGGGTTCCCTAAAATTACTCATGTAATTCAAAGCAAAGCAAAGTAAATAAATACGAAAGCCAGAAAATAATAGTGAAAGGATAGAGTTAAATGAATCTCAGTACAAAATCTAAGTAAGGTGCTTTGGATTTATTACCAAGAGTTCAAGTCAACCTTGCCACAGGATCCCAACGACTGCCTGACACTTCAGATCTAAAAAGTTCTCTGTATCAAAATTGCAATTTCAAAGCCGGAGGAGCTGTACCAGGAACTACAGAGAAGCTAACAGCAACACCTACTGACTATCTTGAGCCACTTGCCAAACTAGAGAAATCTAATGATACAGTCAACTTCAAGAGTCCTTTACTTAAGCATAATGAGATAAGAAAATAAGTTGTCACCCACGTAAAGCCATTCATCCCCAAAATCTCTTATTTTGCCCCTATTTACAAGCAAATCATCACCCAAGTCATTTTAAATGCATTGTTAACTGCTGATGCCTCAGTACAAGGAATTTATTCCATGGGAAAAATGTTTTAATATTAATATTCTTGTTAATAACTGGTATGTCATCTAATAGTTGGACACATCAGTGACCATAAAGTGCTTTACATAAACCTTTCATTTGAGACTACTGCTGTTACCACTGTTCTACATTATTCCCATCAGGTTTTTTTTTTTTCCCCCATCCTGGTAAAGGTGGTTTAATTGCAGCCTTCAAAAAATGAAAAAGAGAAAAGTGAAAGTCATTAAATCAGGATTATATAGAAAATTAATACTGTTACTAAACTGGCTGCAGAGAACGATTCTATAGGACTTAAATCTTGTACTTTTCCAAAAGATTAAGTCAGAGAATCTTTGCCTTGGACGAATATTCCATATGAGAAAAGAAGAGAAAGTTGACACTTAATTCCCACAGAGTACCAGTATAAAAACAATGGGTTTAAGAGTCTGAGTCAGAGTTTCAACATGAAAGGCTTACTTTATAGAGGAAACGCCAACCCCAGTTCATCCAGATAGACCTGGAACCTGATGAAAGTCGACACCTTTACTCTGAAATTTGCATCGCATCACTGGCTCCCAGTTTAGAAATATAATCGTCCAGCAGGTAGTAAGAATTTCAGGGAATGCTACCTCTAAAATACCAGGAAATTTTTCAGGAAAAATTAAATCTATTAAGGTAAACGCAGTCTCCAGAAGCCATCAGTCCCCAAATGCTTCCTTCAGAAACGAATACCAACAACTCAAACATCTTCCCTGAAGTGAGCCATTTCCCTTGTCTCTAGATTTAACAAACGGTGAAACCAGATGAAATTTCAACCTGCTCAATATGATTACTTGTCCACCTAGAAATGCCATGAAGCAATAGGGAGCCTCACAAATTTCCTTTACGGTCAGAAGTTGGAAACAGATGAGGCTAAAGAGGAAAACTTTTTGAAGCGGCCTCACGCCTCCCCAGCCCTCTCGAGGTTTACTTGCTCCAAGGAAAGCAGGTTAGGGCATCCCCGACTTTCACTGCCCTCCCCCCCAGAACCCCGGGAGAGAAATTAACCACCCGCGGGCAGCGAGCTCCCTACTCCCTTTCCCATGATTACAACCCTCGGCCTCTCCTTTCCAGCACAGCCTGCAAAGCGCTCACCCAGGTGACCGAAGGGGAAGGGTGCCGGGTGACGACGAGAGCAGCCCGGTGGGCGCAGCCGCCCCGACGGGGGCGCGGGTCTCCCGGCCTCTCGCGGGGGCGCTCCGCCGGTAGTTATGCAGATCCAGATTCCGAGGTGCGTGCGCGCGCGCCGTGCGCGGTGCAGCCCGGACTCGCCCCCGCCGGGCTGCGCTATCAGCACAGCACCGAATCGGAAATAAAACTTTGACCGGTCTCCCGGTGTCTGCTCCCGGCCCTGGACCCGAGCCCCAGCCAAAAACGCGCTGGGGGAGGGGGGGGCTGTCGACAGTCCTGCACCCCCGCTCCCCTGCCCGGCCCCAGGGCGCGGGAGCCACTTACCGCTCGGCCCGGCCTCCCGGTGCTGCCGCGCGTCCGGGGTGGGTCCGCCGCGCGATCTCCCTGGGGAGAAAGAGAAACCGTGTGGACGGTCGGCGCGCGCTCACTCGCCGCCTCCTCTGCGGAGGACGGCGGGCGGCGAGGCCGGGCCGGGGCGGGCGCCTGGCGGAGGGGGGCCCGGGGGAGGTGGGGGCTGAATCTGCCCAACTCCCGAGCCCCGCTCCGAGGGGGACCCGGAAAGCCGGCTGGAGAGCAGCCGGCTGGGGCCGCGCTCCTGGAGTGGGTGGCGAAGGTGCCTCGGTCCCCGGGCATCAACTATTGTCTGGGCGTCCTGGTCCCCGCTCGCGCGGCCTCCGAGGCTCAGCGCCCCCCATCCCGCCCGCCTGCCCCCAGGAGAAAAAGCTGGGGGTGGGGGCCGCGGATAAAGCGGGTTTGGGGTGGCCGGGGGGTTCGGGTTCCAGAGGTCGGAGGTGGGCGCAGGGGAAGGGGAGGTGCGTGCCGAGTGGGGGAGGGGACAGGTAACTGCCGACGGGGGTGGGAAGGCCCGGGAGGACCGGTGGAGGGGGAGGAAATGGGAGGGAGCCCCGGAGGCGGGAAGGGATGGAGTGGCTGGGGGGCGGCCTCTGAAGCCCAGACCTGGCCCTCCCCGGGGACCCTCCTCCCGGGAAGTCGGCGCCGCACTGACTTTTTCGCTCACTCGCTCACGCACGCACTGAACTCGCTCCCAAAGTTGCCGGCGGTGGCGGCGCCGCACTCGCCCTTCCCTCCCCTCCAGTCCCCTCTCCTCCCCCCCCTCCCCGCCCCATTCCTTCCCCTCCTTCTCTCCCTCCCTCGGCAAGTCTCGGGTGAGATCACCGCTGGGCTGCTCAGCACAGCGCGCCAATCTCGCGAGAGAAGCGGCCGCTCAGCCCGGCCAGCCGGCGAAGTAGGAGTTGGAGGAAGGTGGGGGACCGCGGAACTCCTAGTTGCTATGACGACGGCAAAGCCCTGGATTCCTGTCTCCTGCAGAGAGCCAAGGCAGCAAACGTGGGTGCAGTTTTCATCCTGCCCCCTCCCTTGCCCGACACCCTAATGGTGGGGAAAGCGAATGCTAGAAGCGGGAGGAGGATTTTTAAACCTGTCTGAGAGGGCATCTGTAGACCAACGTCATGATATCTGGCCAGATTTGGCAAATGAAGCTAATTGTATTGGGGTTTTTCTCCAGAGGTTCTGGGGGAGATTTCTGCCATAGAAGCCAGCACGTATCTGTACCCCCAAATTTCTACCATATAGTCACTCCTTCAACCCACCCGTCTAACCTCATCCCCCAACCACTTCTCCAGAGGCTCCCTCTCTCCTCCCTTCCCCCGCCCCCACCTCCCCATCACCACCACCAGATTGGGCTCCTTGAGGATCTGCCTTATTCATCTTTGTGTTCTCAGCGCCTCCACAGGCTTGGTACAATGTAGATAGTGACTTAACGTCTGTTGTGGGGGGGAAATGAGTGCAGCAGTCTGTAAGTGTCCTCAATACCTTCCTTTCATCCTACCCTGTAGAGTATGTACCTACTTAGGCTTAGAATGTAAGTTTCTGCTCCACAGCCATATTTCATTACTGTTTCTGTTCACACAGAATGTGTCTTTTTCAATAGAGTCCTTCCTTTCTACAACTTTGTCTCATAAAAACCCTGGGGTGGGGGGAGTTTTGTTTAGTTATTTTTTTTTAATCACTAAGCTTTTCAAACGCCTTCAAACCTACTTCAAAATGCTGGTAAGGATCAAGATGAAATCTTTTCGAGCCGTCTTTATTCTTTTAATTGTAGGAACTTTTCTTTGGGGGTTTTAGTCACTGCCTAAATAAAATGGATCCTGTGAATAGAAGTGAAGCTTCAACCTTAGATTTCAAAGGGGATGCGTGAAAAATATACGCCATGATATGTGAATTATATCTCAATAAAAAGCTAATAAATCCTATCCCGACTTACATTAATATGAGAAAAGTGTGATTTAATTCAATCCCACAAAACTAGAAGCCCATGAAAGTAGATTAGGCTTTAAGTTAAGACTCTTTTAGGTCAAGTGCAAGCTTAAATCCTAGGTTGATGAAAGTTTTTACGTTAGAAACCTAAGTGAATACAATGATTGAAAAGCACTGGACAACTTCAGAAGACTAGGTTTGAGTTTTTTTGTGTCACTAATAATTGAGTCTCCTTGAGAAGTCATTTAATCTCTGATTCTTCATCTGTAAAATGAGGGGGTAGCCCAGATGTGAGGTCAGCTTTAAAATTCTGTAGCTCCATGCCTATAAAAATTTCTAATAAATAACATATTTTCCTTTTACATAAAAAATAAATAAAATGAGTGTTTCATTTTATAGGTCAGTTTCACAAAGTTTAGCTAAGTGTTGACGAGTTGATTTTAAAGTTTCTCTTGTCTCAACTATAAAAACAACAAAAATATTGACCATGCTACAGTAATTTCACAGGGAATCCATCATTCATGATTTGTTTTTACACTAACTCAAAACAGATTCCTTATTTAATAAATATGCTAACTCAAACCAAAGACCTGAACTGAATATATCCACACCCCCACCAAAATAACTATAAGGAAGGAGGGAGGGAAAGAAGGAAAGAAGAAGAAAGGAAGGAGAGAAGGAAGGGAGGGTGGGAGGGCAGGCCTTAAATTCACACACTGGTGTTTTTAATATAAAATTTTTTACAAAGAGGAGTGCCTGGGTGGTTCAGTCAGCTTAGGGTCTGCCTGTGCCTGGGTGGCTCAGTCGTTAAGCTAAGTGTCTGCCTTTGGCTTAGGTCGTGATCTTAGGGTCCTGGGATGGAGCTCCGCGTTGGGCTCTCTGCTCAGCAGGGAGTCTGATTCTTTCCCTCTCTCTCTCTCTCAAATAAATAAATAAAATCTTTTTTAAAAAATTTTTTTACAAAGAAACTCAATAGAGCATCACTATCCATCCCATTGATGTGTGTTAAGGAAATGTCTTTCCCAGCATAGTTCACTATTGTAAATCAGTTGTTCATTTGCTCTGGCTCAACTTTTAACGTAGTTTTACCCATAAAGGAAGGCTGCCAATCTGTATGCACCAGCACCATACAATTTCAAGGCCACCTGTTTTATGACTCCCAGATAGCTATTTGATAACATTTTAAATAACTGACCCAAGTGCTAGCCAAACCTATTAACTGTATTCAATGCTTATGAGACTCAAGTGTGGGTATTGGCCTCAGATTATGAAGGTAACCTCCCTAACCTTCAAATAGAGTAGAATAGGAGAAATTGTCCCAGGGACCTAAAACTGCTCTTTCAAGGCCCTGGGCTACTATTTATCTGTCACTGGTGACAGAATTTTCACCTATGTTTCTGAAGGAGATAAAAGGTGAAATCCACCAAAGCTGTAGGTTCTAATTACATGTTTTCTGATTCAGTCACTCCCTCTGTATTCTCCTTGGCCTTCTGGGGTTTCAAGATAGCAGACAAGAGGCAGCAGAAGAGTAAAAGGGGGAATACAGAGTTTGCCAAACACCATTCCTGCCTCCTCTCCCTGGGCTCCTCTACCCACCTCTGCCTAACACCTCCCACACACAGGGATGTGTAACCTTCCCTAGTGATAAGGGGAACATCTAGTCATTTCCTGTTCCTCCTTCCCTATTCACTTCTTTGTTTGTTAGAACACAGTTGAATTCATTTCCCTCTGGTTATTTATTTCTACACAACAAAACACCCTAACATATCTGATATGGAATGATTTTGACACAGAAGCCTACCAAGGAAGCAAAATTAGTATTTTTTAATATTATAAATATCAATTCACATTTGCATGTTTTTCAGTTAAAGTCTAGTTTATTCAGCCTATTATCATCAATTCAGAACTTCCTATTACTAACTATACATCTATAGGAAAGTACTAACAAATATGCAGAAAAATTACTCTTAACTCTTAAAAAAGACCGAAGTGTTCCCAAATCATCCAAAATTAAGTTATAGCTAATGCTGTTTCAATTTTAGGGTTTTATTGTTTTAGCCCTATGTAACTTGATTTATCTGAATACTAGATTTCTTAGAACAGTTCAGTCTCCCATCTGCATGATAATATTTATCACATGTTTAAACACCAACAACTTTATAATCAACTAACATTGCTTAGCAGAGTCACTACACTTCCTTGTCCACTCCCCCACTCTTCTAAAGGACTGTTTCACACCTTCTCCCCCTTCATCAAGCCTCTGGCTTATTACTCATAGCTAACGACCTTGCTTCTTTGTTGGTAAAATAGAAGCAATCAAGAGAGAACCTGGTACACACTCCCTTCCTACCACTCTAAATACCAACCCACCTGTACCTGTCTGCACATACTCTTCTGTCCTCCTGCACTTGTGATGAACTCTCAGAGCTCTAAGCTAAGACTAACCTCTCCCACTGTGTACTAGTCCCATCCCCTCTGACCCAGGGACATCAATTCAGTAACTGCCCCTCTCTCCTGCATCAGGAAATTTCCCTCTCTACTGAGTCACTTCTAAGAGTGTATATGCATGCTGTAATATCTGCCATGGTGAAAAATAAGACATTTCCTAGAGTCCATATCTCCCTCTACTTCACTTTACCCCTCAGATCTTCAAAAGGTTTTGCCATGCTTGCTGTCTTCAGTTCCTCTCCTCCATTCTCTTGAATTGCCCCCACCAGTCCAGGGAAACAGATCTCGGGGTCCTTAGTGACTGCCTTGTTGCTAAATCCAGTGGTCAGTTCCCATCCTCACCTCATTCGAGCCCTCAGCAACAGAGAAAGGTTGGTCACTCTCATCCTTGAAATACTTTCTTCATGTGGCTTCTGGGCTAAGAGTCTGTCTTGACTCTTATTCTAGCTTTGTGGCCTTCTCAGTCTCCCATCTCTCAACTCAGAAGTCCTCAGGTCTCTATGGACATCTTCTCTTTGTGGTCTCTTATCATTCTGTGGTCATCTCACCAGTCTGATGACTTTAAATGACATCTATATTCTGACTACCCTCAAATTTACATCTCCAATCCAGATGCCTCCCTGAAATCCAGACTCATACATCTGTGAAAATTAATAAAGGGAAACCTCCCTAATGTGGAGTCAGGAGGCTAGAAGAGGGAGTCCTACCACTCAACCTCAATTACAGGAACAATCATCAATTAGAGACTCCAATGGAAGTGTCAATTACACACCTCAGCAGAAGAATCCTCAACAGGAAAGGATAATCAATTACAGGCCCCAAGAGGGAAAAGATGAGCATTGCATCTTTTCCTACACAAAATTGGCTACCCCTGCAACTGGGCCAATGAGAAACCATCATCACCTTGAACTCCTGCTTTTTTCCAATGGGTTTTCCTTCAAAACAAGTCCCCCTGACATCCTCCTTCTTCTCCATAAAATACCATTCTTCATTTGTTGGACTGGTCTCTGGTTTCACCACAGCATGCTTGTCCTGAATGCACTCCTCCATTATTTCTGAATAAACCCATTTTGCTGGTAAAATAACTGACAGTTTTATCTTTAAGGTTAACACATCCATCTCCTATTCAACATCTCCAGCTGGTTGTATATTAGGTATCGCAGACTTTACATGTGTAAAGCTGAAAAGCTCCAGATATTCCCCCCAAAAAACAGTTCCCTCCTGCAATTTTCCCCACCTCCATTAAGGGCACCCTTCCAGAGATTCAAAGGTTTTCCTTCGGAGCAAAAGTCGTGGGGTCATCCTTGACTTCTCTACTTCTCTCACATCATATATCCAGACCATTAGTGAATTCTGTTGGCATTTCTTTCAAAATACATGTAGAATCCAATCACTTTCCACCCACTGCAAATCTCCCTGCTTGAAGCCTTTTCTCACTTGGATTATCACAATATTCCCCCTGTTGGTCCCCCCCCTTTTTTTTTTAAAGATTTTATTTATTATTTGACAGAGAGACACAGCAAAGAGGGAACACAAGCAAGGGCAGACAGAGAGGGAGAAGCAGGCCTCCTGCTGAGCAGGGAGCCCGATGCGGGGCTCGATCCCAGGACCCTGGGATCATGACCTAAGCCGAAGGCAGATGCTCAATGACTGAGCCACCCAGGCACCCCAGGTCTCCCTTTCTGATCTCTCTGTTCCTGCCCTTCCCCTCAATAATTTGTTCTACGTACAGGACCCAGGCTGTGGAGCATAAGTAAGTTAGATCGTGTCACCTCCCTGCTCAAAAGCCTTCAGGGCTTCTCATGTCACTCAGAGAAAAAGTCAAAGTTCCCATTCTGGACTAGAGAAATGTATTCTCTGACTTCCATCTAGAGCTCTGACTTCAACTTCTTCCTCTCCACCACCCCACCCACCCACCCCCTCAGCCACAGTGGCTTCTCTCTGTTCCCTAAATACACCAGACACTCTCCTGCCTCCAAGCCCTGCGTTTGCTATTCCCTCTGCCTGGAAAGCTCTTCCCCCAAATGTCTGTGTGGCTCACTCCCTGTTCGAAGGTCATTGTGTCATTTGCAGGCTTGCTCCCAGTGCTCTCTCTTCTTAATCCTGTGTTGTTCTCCCTATCTCTCCCTCTCGTTCATAAGGTGAGATCTCTGAAAGCAAGAGTTTCATGTCTGCTTTGTTACTTCTGTATCCCTGTATTCCCAGCACCTAGAACAGTGCCTGGCATATATACAATAGGCACTCAATGCATGTCTGTTGAATAAGCAAGTAATGCTGTTTTAAAGACAAAGTAAAAGGGCTAGCAGAGTATAGGAGGCAGACTAATTCCCCCCTAAGATATCCATGTCTTAATACTTAGAACCTGTGAATATGTCACCTTCCATGGCAAAAGGGACTTTGCAGATGGGATTAAAATCTGGAGATGATGGGAAACATGCCTTACATTATCTGAGTGGATCCAGTGTAATCACAAGTTTCCCATAAGAGGGAAATAGGAGGATCAGAGTTAGAGTCACAGGAGATAAGACCCCATGGAATGGAAACAGGATCAGACAGAGATTTGAGGATGCTACCCCAGCGGCTGAGACAATGGAGGAAGGGGCCATGAGCCAAGGAATGTAGGCAGCCTCTTGAAGTTGGACAAGGCAAGGGAAAGAGATTCTCCCCTAGAGCCTTCAGAAGGATGTACAGCCCTGCCAACAGCTTGACCTCCAGAATTGCAAGAGAACAAATCTACATTGTTTTGAGCCACTAAATTTGTTGCAGCAGTAAGAAGAAATTACTACTCAGAGTGTAAACTCATTGAAGGCAGGACATGTGTCTTGTTCATTCTTAAGTCCCTACTGTCTAGCACAATTCCTAACACAAGGAAGGCACTCAGTAAATGTTTGTGGAAGGAAGGAATGAAGTTTAACAGCAGAGAAGAATCAAAGCTCCCATCCTGATGGAGTGGCGGAATCACTTACCTGGTGTCACCTTGCCTCAGAAAGGGAAGAAAGCATCTTGCTATTAGGAAGTCTCCTTGAACTTTTTGAGCCATAAAGATATAGGAGCAAAGAATAGGGAGACTACCCAGGGCTTAGTCACCAACATCAGCTACAGAGAATGAAGACAAGTCACAAGGGGCTGTGTGGGATATGTTAAGGAGTTTGGCCTCTCTTCTGTAGGCAATAGGGAACCATTGAAGGATTTTCAGTAAGGCAGAGAGACATATTCAAATTTGCATTTAGGAGGTATAGCACACTTACAGCATGGAACTCAAAAATCCATGGGTCAGAGAAGAGGTCAGAACTAGAGTCATAAATGTGGGAGGCAGTAGCTTGTAGTTGTTGATATATTGCATTTAGATAACATTTTAATTAAAAGCACCCTCACAAATTTTCTTTCCTTCTCATAGGTATGTTCTTCTGAAACATATTCCATTGAGCTGTTTATGCCATTCCTGGTTTTCTGACAATTTTCTTGCTAACATGTGTTCAATAAAAAACCCAGAAGGACTGAAAGTTCTGGCTCACCAACACTTTTGACCTTTTTCTACACAGGCATCAACACATACTACTCCAGCTACATTTTTTTTTTTTAAAGATATCTATCTTCTCTGAACTATTTCAAAATTTTTTATTCATCCCTCCAATAGTACTTCCTTTCAGGAAGCTCTTTGCACTGTTTAAAATATGTGAACATTTTCTTAGGAGCTGGAAATTTCCTTCCAACTAACCCCTGTCTCTTTAATCCTTTCATCAGATTTCATGGTTGAGAATGTGTCAAGAAGGAAGGTGGAAAAAAAAAGGTCTCTCTCCACTTCCTTGTCTTTTTAAATCCCTAGAAATGAAAAGAGGCTTGCTCATGACTTGGAAGTGGTGGGCTGAGGCCTCCCAGAACCATCTGCCTCCTTTCATTGCCAGCCAGAACCAAGGCGACATTGACAAGAACCCAGGAGCTGAGGGAGCGCCTGAGTTGCACCTGCCCCATGGGATCCAGGGAGAGCACAGTGAGATTCTGCAGCGGTCACAATTTGCGTACTCCCAGGTACAGGAAGCATATGCAATTAGGGCGTCTGCTTGTAGACATACCGAAGAGCACGACTGGCATGTTAAAGCATCATAGACTTTATTTGAGGGCAAAGAGGAAAGAATGACTATGCTGATAGCTCAAATATGTTTAGGATCTTAAAACAGCTCATCACTTATCCTGAATTTTACAAATCACTTTTCAGAGATGAAAATTTTTAAATGTCTCTTTCCATTTCATTTGTTCTTTACATTTGAGGGGTAGCGATGAGTTCGCTTACTCAGGTATAAGAAATAGCCAAGGCCACTACCTGTAATCTTTTACTTATGCTACAGATACTCACCCAGTGGAGTGGAAGAAAATCTACTAGACCTTGGATTCTGACTTGGATTTCCAGATTCTAACTCAACCAGATCAACTGTAACTTTAATATGTTGTTTAATTTTTTATTTCATTTTTCTGGACTTCTATTTCTTTAAGTGCAAGAGGAGAGGACTAAGAACCCATCCTTTTGGACTAGACACTTGTATGTTGCCATATTAGCCTCTTTCAGGTATCTATATGCTCCTGGTCAAGAATCTGAGGTCTGGGCTTTCGTTCCTGAACAAGAAAAAGTTCCTGAACCTCCCTCCTTTCTCACTGGCCTCGCCCTTCCAACTATGGTCTTCACCTGCCCCTGGCCTCTCCTGCCTCCTACCCACACCCCCAGCTCCACAGCCCCATCTCAGATATCAAGGGCCACCACCACTCATGCTGAAAGTTTGGAGAGGGGTGTAGACTCCCAAACAATCGTGCAGACGTGTCCTGTGGCACTCTCGCGGTCGGTGCTGCTAGAGTGGATGTCATTCTTGCTTGTGGCATGACCAGCCCATACCAGCGGCTCTGCTTGGCAGTGGGACTCTTGGGACTACTGCTCCCACTGCCCAGAACCGCCAGCCTCTAGTCCCTGGGCTGCTGGGCCACCCAAAGCACAGTCCCTGCCAAGAAACTGGGGACAACTTGAAGATGCAGGATTGGCCTAGAGAATCCATTCAAATTCCCCCAGCTGGGACTGTATTATGGGAGCAAAAACGAAAGTGTCACACCGACGGGTCTTCACCGGAAGGCAGGTCTGCATGATGGAGTCAGAGGGACCTGGCCTCACACCCCACCTCCACCTCCACACTTGGTAGCCTAGTGGCTTTGGAAAAAGTTATTTACCTCTCTAAGCCTTGGTTTTCTTGCCTCTAAAGTGGTAATAATAATCATGATTGGATTCTTTAAAAGATTTATTATTTATTTATTTATTTATTTATTTATTTATTTATTTATTTGAGAGAGAGAGCGTGCATGATCAGGGGAGGAGCAAAGGGAGAGCGGGGGAGAGAGAGAGAGAGAGAGAAGCAGACTCCCCACTGAGCTGGGAGCCCGACTCGGGGCTTGATCCCACAACCCTGAGATTATGACCCGAGCTGAAACCAAGAGTCAGCCACTTAATTGACTGAACCATCCAGGCGCCCCATGATTGTTTTTTAAACACATAGTTGTTTAGAGGATTAAATAACATAACATGAATTTTTTAAAAAGTATTTTACTTTTAAGTTATCTCTACACCCAACATGGGACTTGAACTCACAGCTCTGAGATCACAAGTTGCATGCTCTACTGACCAGCCAGGCGTCCTGAGATAACACACATTTTGTTAGACTCTGTAGGTTGGCTACCTAAAAGCCTGGCAAAACCCTCTTTTCCCTCCTTGCCCTCCATGTCTTTCCAGATTTCTTGAAGCCTTCAGAACAAGCTCACATAAAACAGGGACTCTTCTGAAAACTTGAGTTCCAAAACATATGCAGAAATACCAATGCAGAAATGTAGAGATACAGTACCCACCAGGCTCTCTCCATCACTCACCTGCTCCTCTCCCCACATTCTCTCTGCACAGTGCTTTCCTTGATTTGTTTTGGTCCACATAAGGAAAATACCTCCCAGATCTCCCAGATTCATTCCAAACTCAAATATGTCCCAAGTTTGCAAAATACCTGGAGAAAGAAGGACCTGCCTGACCCAGCTCTGGATCAGGTGCCCGCCTCTGATCAGCTGTGGCCAGGAGTGTGGGGCCACGTTGCATAAAATGGCATGGAGGAACCATGACAAGACTGTGGCGGTGTCAGTTCCCAGGAAGAGGGACAGCAGACCACAGTTAACATGCAGGGTGGAGGAGTTTCGTGAGAGGTATACAACCAGGTTTCGTCCCTTAAGGAAATTATCACATATGGGGAGCTGGGAAGAAGATAGAAATATTAAGTCTTTGATTAAGTTTAAATTGATTTTGACACTAAAGGGGATAATGTATGAAAAAAAACCCCAAATGATCAACAGTGGTGGAAGAAATCTTGTGCTTTTTTGAGGTCCAGTCAATAACGCACTGCAGCTCTCTCTGGAAGACATGGGCTCCTCAGGCCTTTCTGCCCTTACAAAACTCTAGGCTTCACCCTTCCTTCTGTCTTGGGAGACAAGACATAAAAACACTTATTCAAAATAAAGGATGGGTAGGGGACAGGTTTTGTCAAACAGGGCAACTATTTAAAGTGGGATCTTTCTGCCCTGGGCAGGAATTAATGGAATTAAGCCATGAAGGGGGATTTACTATACTGTACACAGTGAAAGAGGCTACAAAATAGGATAAGACAGGATTAAGTAGCATAATTAGAGTTTATGGAAAAGGGATCAAGAAGTTAGTGATGGTTCCAGGAAGCCAGTGGATCTTGGCTTATGTGGTGAAGATGAGAGAAGGTGGGGCACTCTTGGAGGGAGGAGCAGCGAACAAAAGAACCGAGGTCAGAGTGAACGTGTCACATTTGTGGACAATCACATGCAAGGGCACGTAGAACACGGCCACTAAACTGTGGGATGCCCAGTGAAAGCACCCAGTGTGCCTGTTAAATGCAGATTCCTGGGCCTCCCACGCATAGATTTGAGTGTAGTTGTTCCGAAGAGGGTCCTGCTGCACTGAGCCAGTGCCTCTTGCTGGGGCTACTTTAGTCCCCAATCCCCAGAGGGGCCACTTGGTCACCAGCTGGTCTGGCCTTCAGCCAGGGGCATTGTGACACCCAGCCCAAGATGCAACAGTAACAGTCCCGATATCTAATGCTTCTTAGACAATGTTGCTGTTTATATGTCTCACTGTTTCCTTCACCTGTCTTTTATTATCTAACCAAACTGATTTTTATATAAACTTAATAATCAGCATTTGTATAATAGTAAAGAGTGATTTATCTTAATTAAAAAAGAGGTATGTTTGAAGAGTTTCTATTCCAAACTTCTCAAGATTTGATACTATTAATTAATCATACCTTATTTCTTTTTCTTTCTAAGCCACTTTTTATCACCTCTCCTGCAATTCAACCCACATAATTTCCATTAAGGTATCATTCTACAACAAGAAAACAGAGTTAAGGATAAGTCATATAATTTTCAAGGTGTTGAGACTAAAACAGGTTTCTTAATGCTCTCCCCAAGGGTTTTCTTATTAAGCCATTATCTTGTCATTATTTTATTCTTGAGTTGTTCCCTTCAATTATTTTCAGAAAAATTTAAAATGCTAGTAAGATGTTTTCCAGTCCCTTGACCCAGAAATTTCAAGTACACACAGAATGAATATGACTTTTCACTGCCCCTCCCTCTTCTCTGCTTGAATTTCTCTTATTCTTCAGTCCATCCCCAGTCTAAATTTTGCAACTGTTTTTCTCTGGACCTACTGTGAGGACGAGACAGGAAAAGCATCTGCCTTGTGTCATTATGTTCATTTAGTTGGGTGGTTCTCACTCCATTATCACCATGAACAAGCTTTGAGTCTTCTATCTAATTTCCATCTAGCCCCAGTTTTAAAGTATTTTTTTTTAAAGATTTTATTTATTTATTTGAGAGAGAGAAAGCATAAGCAAGGGGAGAGGGGAAGAGGAAGAGGGAGAATCAGACTCCCTGCCCAGCAGAGAGCCTGAGGAAGGGCTCCATCCCTGGACCCCGAGATCATGACCTGAGCTGAAGGCAGACGCTTAACTGACTGAGCCACCCAGATGCCCCCATCTAGCCCCATTCTATTAGAAATGTGGTACTATTCAGCAGTTAACTCTTCTAATAATCAGAAGAAACAGCTATGATGACTCAGCCCTCTTGGGCTCCAAGCAGTGGATACAATCCCATCTGAAACCTCTGTGTCCTGAGATTGATCTGGATCTCTGATCTGTGCTACCTAGGAGCACACAAGATGAAACACAACATTTATTGGACCATCACTGGGGTTAGTGAATCAGACCAACTAGATGAACAATAGCTATAAGTACACAAGTTGATCTCTGGGGTGCTAAACAATATACAACAAGCCCCCCTCTTGGGACTGTGTTCTGCTTATTTATTATTACACAATAAATTACCCTCAAATCTAGAGACTTAAGACAACCACCATTTTATTATATTTCACAATTTTCACGTCAGAGAATTCTGGCAGAGCTCAGCCAGGCGATTCTTCTGTTCCAACCCACATGTCTGCACCTTGGTAGCCACTTGGCTTCTTCAGCAAAGCAGTCTCAGCGTAGTCAGACTTAGCAGGCAGAGCTTCCAAAAAGGGTGTTCAGAGGGACAGGAAGTGGAAGTTGCCACTTTTTTTTTTTTTTAGATTTACTTATTTATTTATTTATTTGAGAGAGAGAGCACAAGCTGGAGGGCAAGAGGGAGAGGGAGAGAGAATCTCAAGCAGGCTCCATGCTGAGCGTGGAGCTGGACATGGGGCTCGATCCCATGACCCCAAGATCAGGATCTGAGCCAAAACCAAGAGTCAGCCACTCAATGGACTGCACCACCCAGATGCCCCAGAAGTTGTCAATTTCTTAAGTCCTCGGCCTGGAAATTGGCATATTATTTCTGTCATATTCTATTAGTCAAGAAATTATATCTCTGGCCCATGTAATAAGAGAGGGGAATAATAAAGAATATGTGGCCATCTTTAATCCATCATGGAGTTTTTGCACCAAACATTTGTAGAGCATGGAGTCAAGCCCAGGCTCAGTGTACAAATCTGGGAATATGGAGGAATAGTAACACACTCCCTGCCACTAACAAGTCCGCAGCCTAGAGGAGAAGCTGATGTGTTATATAGTTCCTGTTCATAAACGTTCAGTAATTCTCCAAGAAACCAGGAGTAAATTTTAGGAGATAATTTAAAATGAAAAAGAAAAATCCACTGTCTGGTAATATCCAGTTTCTCATAATTCAAATGTCTATTTATCTAACAACACCTGGCATACAAATAAATTGAGACATGGAGCCAAAGCTTGAAGTGCTAGAGGGGAAAATAAATGGCAGAGGTAACTTCTTTGAGAAACAGATCTTGTGCATGCTAAGAAACTGGAGTCAGAGCTCAGTGATCATGGGATAAACTCCAAAAGACTTCAGTTCTCATCTGTAAGGCAAGCAGTTAGGCCAGCTCTCACCCTTGGCAAACCTGTCAATCACAAATCAGAGAAGGCTGACTCTCCTAACAGAGCATTTGGATCACAAAGGAAAGGCAGAGCAATCAGGCATCCTTTTTCTTGGGAAAACAGGGAAGATGATGTTTCTAGTTCAGCAGACTTCCAGCTGCCTCCCCTTGAAGCAGAGCTGCTAGGCATGAAGTCACTTAGCTTAATAGACTGATGTCACAACTGTTTAAGGTTTGAGATTTCTAGCAAGAGTTTGGGAGAATATGGTCACACCGTAATAGACTATTGTGTTCATGAAGCAAAAATATAGTAGAGATTTGGAGAAAGTGGCTTAGATTCTGCTTTTTAGGGAGGTTTCCTGAGAGACACGCCATCAAAATCACTGACCTACAAACCATTCCCTGCCTGCCCTGTTCCTTTGGGCCTCTGGGCTTTGTCCATGTTGCTCTCTCACGGGGAACACCTGGGTCATACTGGAAAGGGGAAAGGAAAACATGAGAATGTGGCTGGGACCAGGGAAGTGGCCCGAGCAGCGCAATATTTGGAAGGCATACGTTGTACCCAACGGGGTTGCAGATAACAAATGCCGCCGTGCAGAGAAAAAAGACTCACGTGGTGGAAAAAGGTCTCAGATAGGGTGCGTGAACTTCAGCTAAACCGAGACAGGGATGTCAAAGAAGATGATTCTAGGCTGGTATAGCAGCACACATGACACATGGATGTGGTTCCAGCCAGCAGTTTTTGAGCACCTACCCTATGGCAGGCATTGGCTGCTGCTGAGCCCCTGTATAGGATCAGGACACATTCGGGAGACCTCAAGGACACCAGCCCAGTACCTGCATCTGAGACTGTTGGGAGATAAGGTTGGCAACACAGGCGTGTCCAAGTTAGGAGGAGCCTTGAATCTTCTACTAAAGTCTTTGAAGCCAGTGTTCTCCATTCTAGAAACAGAAATTATTTTGTTTGCTTCAAAGAACTTTTGATAGATTCTTTTCCAAAAGCGTAATCCATGTTTCAACGGGGGCGGGGTGGGGGGGAGAGCACGTGCATTCTACATTTATCTCTGTGGTCATCACTGTTAAACCTAACTTACACATGGGATCAAATGCCTAGTGGTTCTTGGTACCAGTCCCTGTACTCTTTGACTTCTCATTCTTATCTATTTCTTGGTTTAAACATGACCTGAACTGTGTATTATTCAATGATTTTTAAATATCATTGGATTTTCTTGGATGAGCAATTATGAAATAAGGGGTAAACTATCAAACTATTTTATAGGTTGTGTTTTTCTAAATCACAATATTGAAATATTCAGTTTGCTCCAGGAAGGTGAGGCCAGGAGAAAGAATAAGTAACATGTACAAAGTCGTCTCCTAAAAAATGGAAGATAATGGTAACCCCTTGTGCTTGCCCCACTTCCTCAGTGTCCGCACTCTACCTCTCACATGAGACCTACCCTAAGTCCAACTTCTTCCATGATGTTCTCTCTCACCTTTCCATCCTCTACTGATTATTTCCCTCCTCAATCTCCTCTTGTACATATGTCATTATTTAACTCTCTCAATTTTTAGAAACTAAAATAATAAGCATTTTGAGAACAAGGAGCTACAATACATTTTTTATATTGCTCAAGGTCTAGATAATAAATAATAATGATAATACTGATAATAATAGCCAACATTTATTGGGTACTTAGCTGTGCCAAAGCGCATAACTTGCACTATTTGATTTAATTCTTACAATCATCCTTAGAGGGTGGTGCTATCATTATCCTCACTTTACAGGTGAGGAAACTGAGACTTACTCAAGGTTATATGGCCAGAAAATGATGAACTCAGGATTTGAAGGTATTCTGACTCCAGAGTCCATGTACTTAACTATTTCTCAAAATAATACAAAAAGCATTTACTGAACATTTACTGTGTTCCAGGCATTGAATTAAATGCATTATATGGATTACTTCATTTATTTTTCACACATATCTATGAGGTAGGTACTATTATTGTCCCCATTTTAAGGATCAGGAAATTGAGAGGCAATGAGATTTTTTGTTTTAGTTTTTGTGAGAGCATTTAAGTCCTACTATCTTAGCAAATTTAAATTATATAATATAGTGTTATCACTATGGTCACCGTGTCTTAATGAGAAGTAGTGAGTTTAAACAGCTTTGTCAAGATCATATATAACCAATAGGGGCTGGAATCCAGATTGGGACCAGCCATGACTCAGTCTAGAGACCACTGAAGAACACAGAATGCTCCACTTAATGTAGGAGTGCCTTCCATATACCAACATCCTAGTTGTTACAATTCTCTTACTTCAACTATTTCTTCCATCACATTTTTTCCAATGTCTTGACTCTCCTAGGCTAATCCTAGATAACATCCATCTTAAAGCATGGTCTTCTGAACTAGAGCAAGTATCTCAGATGGGATCTGATCAGACCACGTCATAAGTCTCATCCCACAAACAAAATTACAGGGTTCTGAGGCCAAGATCACTGCCATGCTCCTTGCCATGGCCCTCAGCCCCGAGCTCAGCATGCCTTGTCAGTTCCTGTCTTCTGCCACAGACGTTCAGCTCCAGTTTCTGAATGTGGTAACAGTTAGGATTTCCATCTCCGTAGTGAGTGGGGTATCAGGAATGATTTCCACTGTTAATAATAGAACATCTATCAATGGCTTAAACAAAAGTGTTTATAATTCTTACATCACAGCCATCTGGACAAAGTGGCTGCGGGCATTAGCGTAGTGGCTTAGCGATGACTGGGTTGCATTGCTAGGATTCTCTTGGCCTTTTCTTCCCGGTTACAAGTTTCAGGCAAATCAAGAAGGGATGAAGGTGCTGGATGTGCCAGTTTGGTTCCTTTTTTTTTTTTGGCTTTTAGATGTACATTTTTATTTTTTTTTTTAATTTTATTATGTTCTGTTAATCCCCATATATTACATCATTAGTTTTTGATGTAGTGTTCCATGATTCATTGTTTGCATATAACACCCTGTGCTCCATGCAGAACGTGCCCTCTTTAATACCCATCACCAGGCTAACCCATGCCCCCACGCCCCTCCCCTCTAGAACCCTCAGTTTGTTTCTCAGAGTCTATAGTCTCTCATGGTTCGTCTCCCCCACCGATTTCCCCCCCTTCATTTTTCCCTTCCTGCTATCTTCTTTTTTTTTTTTTAACATATAATGTATCATTTGTTTCAGATGGTGAGTGCTGTGAATTGTGTGAGACTGTTGAATCACAGACCTGTACCTTTTTTTTTAAGGTTTTATGTACTTATTTATTTATTTTTTCAATTATTTATTTAAGAGGGCAAGAGGGAGAGAGAGCACGTGTGAGCCGGAGGAGGGGCAGAGGAAATCTCAAGAGGAATCTCAAGTCAACTCCACACTCAGCATGGAGCCTGATATGGGGCTGGATCTCTCGGCTCTGAGATCACGGCCCAAGCTGAAATCATGAGTCAAATGCTTAACTGACTGAGCCACCCAGGTGCCCCAGTTCTGTTCCTTTTAAAAGAAAAACAAAACTTTCCTAAAAGCGTCATCAGCAAACTCCCCATCTGGCTCATTGGCTACAAGTGGGTCACATGGCACTTTCAGCTACAAGGAGTTTAGGGAGTTGAGGAACATGACTGCTCTGACTAGCTTAGACCTTTCATAATCCATTGCTTGGCTTTGGCACATTGTTGTCCAGAAGAAGCAAAAAGGAAGAAGAAGATCCTGGATATCAGAGAGGCAGATATAACGGTGTCTGCCATGGTGGAGCATGAAAGTCATCTGCAGTCCTGTATCCACTGTCTAATTTGTTAGGGGATGAAATCAGTCTTTGGGCAGCAATGTGTACATCCAGTTATAGCCTCCCTACCCACACTGTTGCAACCCACTCCAGTTTCCTCCTAGAACTGAAGTCCAGCTATGAATAGAAGCCATGGATGCCGCTAATTCCTGCCAATCTCTTTCTCTAAACCCTGCAAGCAGTTAAAACTTCCAGCAATCTGAACAAATGTCCCTGATCTTGGACTCAGACTTGACCCTTAAGAACAAGTACTGTTTGTTGCTCGTGAAGCTCTGCATCATGCTGCATTCTACATTTCTAGATCAGACTTGCTGATCTTGGACTTGGACCTGGGTTGGATTTTGGTCTTGGCTGACTTTAGCTCAAATCCTTCTCCTAGCTGGGAACTCCCAGCATGCCTTGAAGCCCAACCCACACCATTTATGACACATAACAGACTACTAAATAAACTCACATTGAATTTCTTTGAATATTTAAATTCCCAGGATGTCAACTGCTGTCAGTAACAGCAATAGCCATCTGTCAGAAATGCTATTAAGGAAGTAACCTCATTCAATGAAGACTTGTAGCAAGTTAGCTTCAATTTATTAGGCAATATGGTCAAAGATAAATGAAGTTCCATTTTTGGAAAGGAAACTTTTGAGTTTCATACATTGAATAATGGGCCACAGCCACCATCAGACAGCGACAAAACAGAACAAGTCTGAATATGGGTTGATCTTGTACTGTCTGGCCAATCAACACTGAATATCAACGACCAAATTTTTAGATAAAAGAAATAAAAGGAGAAAGTCAGAAGAGTTATAGAAGAACAGGGTAGCAAATACCGTAACATCCTGTATGAATCCTGATATCTACATTCCAGGAAAATGTCTCAGCAGAAGAGTGAAAACACTTTGTTTTACCCAGGTAATAAGAATGATATAACCTTCCATATTTCTCTATAGCTCAAAGCTAAGAATAATGCTTAACCACAATAACCACATTTTCCTAGAGTCCCAGTAAATGTGCATCCCTGTAATTCTACAAAGCTTTTGATTTTCTATTTTTTCCGTAATTGGCTTATTGCATATATGTCTTATTGAAAGCCAACTCAAAGATTTTTTTCAAAAGATAGGGTTTTTTTTGTTTTGTTTTGTTTTGAGGTGTTTTTTTTTTTTTTTTGGCAGGGGAGAGTTCAGCCCAAAGGGATTGAAGTTAATCAGGTCATGCTATACTAATTTTTTGTGATCTAGCTTTTTACAAACCATAGGATAATAGAATAACTAGAAATAGATAGCTTGATAGAATGTGACTTTCCTACTATGTCAATTAGGCATTTTCCCATGGTTTGACAAGATTTGAATCATAATTACATCCAGGTTGAGCTCTCTGGCAAAAGTTTGGACTACAGACACTGTGACTGTGTTGGTAACTGGGGGAAATTCTATAAGCTGTTGTCACTGGGCATGCATATGTCAGGGATGATATTTGATAATGAAAGTTTAGAAATCCAACTATTTTCTTACTGTCCTGAGGTCTCCTGACCTCTTAAGGAAGAGCCACAATTTTCCTTCAGGGAAATTCAAGTAACTGAATGAATGCTTAATTGAGACCTCAGAGTACCATCTCCTCGCCAGCCATGCCAGCTCATTGATTTGTAGTGACTGTGGGCACTGTGTTTAAAAGGATTCTGAGATTTCATCCAGACTCAATGGGAAAGATGCTTGGCTTCATTAACGATATGTGTCAGAGATGGGAGCAGGTGAAAGTACAATGGGAAGCATGCATCTATATGCCATTCATGCTAGAGATCAGTGTCACCTGAGGGCTTGCTAAGCCATAGATCACTGTGTTTTAATAAGTCAGGGGTAGGACCCAAAAATGTGCATTTCTAACAAGTTCCCAGTTTTGCTGATGCTACTGATCCAGGGACCACTCTCTGAGAACCATTTCAATAGGTTAAAGCAGAAATCATTTTAACTAGGAAATTTAAAAAAAATATATTTCCAATGGTCTGAATTATAGAAAAGTTTTGATACAGCAGTTGAAGATTTTCTGATTTTAATTAACAAACATCTCCATGGAGTCACTTGGAGGAGATAACTGCCCTTTGTGCCCTACAGAAATTGATGTGCTGGATGAGTTGTTTAATACTGATCATTTGAACTTTAGGGATATATTAGCTGCAGACAGCAGTTTGGAATGTGGTGTAAGATAGAATTGTTCTCTCAGTGCTAATTAGACACCAGGAGAAGCTGCATACTGAGCCTTCTCTTGGTTCATGGATCGTGTAATCAGAACAGAACAGGACATCTGTCCACCTATTTGCTGAGTCTGAAGAATGGCATCCTGCTCATCTAACAGTTATTAATAGTAGTTAATAACTTAGTATGTGCCAGCCAGATTGGGTTTTACATGTAGCACTACGTTTAATATAGTATCACATTTAATTCTCATGTCAACCATTTTTCAGATGAGAAAGCAGAGGCTCAAAGAGGTTAAATAACATTCCCAAGGTCACAGAAACAGTAAGGGGCACAGCTGGGACTTAAATCCAAGTAGTCGGCCCCCAGGCCTTATACTCCACACACCCATAGCAGTACAATTGCAAGCCACATTGATTTACACAGGTGTCCGTTGAAGGGCAAGGACAAGGACACAACCTGGTTTCATAACATTGGAGTCAGACGTCAGATGTTCAAAGACACTTTCTCTCCAGTGTGATTCTAGAAATGCTATTTGCATGCAACCTTGGTTCCTAGGATCTCTGCTGGCCTTACCTGGCAAGACCACCCCCATGACATGTATGGGATGTGTTACCAAAAAGCTACACGTGCATCGTGCCATTGTCAGTCATATCTTGTTATAAACATGCCAAGGGAATTGTTTTTTTAAAGGAATCTCTTGGCAAATGCTCTTCTTGAAAAATGAAAAATCTTCTGGTAATGAAAATAATCACGCTATGTTCTGTTTTACAAGTCTGATTAAAAAAAAAACAAAAAGCCCGTTTTTTTTTTCTTGGCAGGTGGGAGGTGTTTGGTTTGAGTAGGAAGAATTTAGCCCACAGGAGAAATCAGGAGCCAAAGTCAGAAGCCCATTTGCTTTTTTATCCTTCTCCTTCTTAAATCTAAGGGGCAAGAGGGGATTTAGACCAGGAGTAGACATGGTTGCACTGGACATGAATTTCCCTGCCGAGGCAGTTAGTTGCTGCCCCCATGCCAGGGGATAGTTGCCTTGCCCAGTGAGACTCCCCACAACAGACTCCATGACAGGCTCGTGAGCACACAGAACAAGCCACTGGCGTCTGGAAGGCCAGCATCATTGAATTTTTGGTAAAGATCAAGGAAATGAGAGAAAAACGTTAATCAGTAGTTCTCACACCGAAGGCCAAAGAGATCCTTTGTAACTTTTCCCCATATTCATCCAAGGATGAGCTATCAAAGAGTTCAATGGCACTTTCTCACAGAGTGCCCTCATCTTGGGAACCTTAATGGGATTGTTCGCACGAATGTGAGTTTGCCTGGATTTGTCTCTTTGTACTTAAATGGATTTGCAGGGCCATTGTAAATGGTGAAAACTCTGGGGCCATGAATAGGGAAAGGGGAGGGAAGACACAAAACCTACCTGAAAACCTGTGCCCCCAGAATAATTGCTCTGCTGCCCCAGCCTCTCTATGTATCTTCATTCATTATTATGTAACTGATGTTCTAAAAAGCTGAAAAATTCCCCCTAAGCCCTGAGCTATATATAGACCAATGCTTCCCAAACTTTCAACTGAAGAACAGCAGAAGGCCTGAGCCACACACTGCACCCCTGGCCTCTACACTCTTGATGTCTGAGGGTTGTGGAAGGAGCCTGCTCAAAGGCACATCCTCCTCAAGATCTTCCGTTTTCCATTAACAAAAAAATTCACATAGATTTTTCACCCCTGTTTTGGGCCTATGGGTATGAGTGACCCCAGCCTGGGAAGATGGGTGCAGGTCATGCATCCACCCACTGAGCCATCAGATCAGCTCTGGCTCATCTAGTTTGGGCTTTGAAGTCACTTGTGTGACCAAATATCCTATTACATTTTACTTAGAGCAGCGTAAGTAACCAGACTGTGCTCAGTTAGAAGTTTAGATCCTTTCTCAAATACAAAAGGATACACTGAAGTCAGGTTAAATGTTACTGATGGCTGGGAGGGCAAAGGAGATACCAAAGAGAAATGATGTAACTTTAGCCTAGCAGAAGGATTGGTAAATATATAAACGTCTTAAATGAAGGTTAAAGGGGGAGAATACTGTATGCAATGACTATATTCTGAATCATAAATATAGAAGCATTTTTTTTACAAGGGGGGTTGTGGAGAGAGCATGTACAAAAATATTTGACCTCTTTTCAGTGATCATATTTCGGTGCGAGTACTGATATTGTTATTCTGAGTCTGTTGTGTATAATGGGGGATGAAGCAGCAGCACCCATAAAAATGTGCGGCTTTTTCATTTTTTCTCTATTTTTTCCGCTTCGAGGAGCATAGTTGACTGGCAGCCCCCCCTCCCTTCTGCCCTCTGGATCCTGGCTGTGTTCGCACTGAGGCCACACCCCCAGGGCTGCTCCCAGCCAATGAATGAGCGCAATGAAGGCGCATTAGTCCCGGCTTCTTCCTGCTGGTTACATGACTGCAACTGATATTTTTTTAGCTCAACGGTTACCCAGCCAAGTGGCTGAAATTCTCTTTCAACTGGACTGCAGTCTGAGGCTCTTCCTACCCATCCTCTTCCACAGGTGTTAGACTTGAACTATAGTCTGCAGGCTACCCCTGCCTCTCTTGCTTCTCCTCTTTCCTCTTCCCCTTTCCTGTTTTCCCCTCCCAATCGTTTGCATGTCTAATCCCAGAGTGTTTGCTTCTTGAAAGACCTGAGCTAACCTAAAAACAAATGGATAATTACGAGATATAGCAGTTACCTCTTATCCACCGTTTCTATTTTCCATGATTTTAATGACCCGCAGTCAACCTCAGTCTGGAAGCCAACTATCCTCCTTCTGACATATTGTCGGAAGGTCAGTGGTAGCCTAATGCAAGCCACAGTGTCTGTCGTTCACCCCACTTCATCTCATCATGCAGGCATTTTATTATCGCACATCATTACCCGAAGAAGGGTAAATACAGTATAATGTTTTGAGAGTCCACACTCACATAACTTTTATTACAGTATATTGTTAAAATTGTTCTATTTTATTATTACTTATTGTTGGTCTCTCTTACTGTGCCTAATTTATAAATTAAAATTTATCATATGTATGAATGCATGGGGGAAAAAAACATAGTATGTAGTATATACATATAGGGTTTGGCACTGAGTTTTCAGGTGTCTACTGGGGATTTTGGAACCCCAACAGATAAGGGGAGACTACTGTATTCTAACTGCTAGGATTCTCAGTGTAAAAGAAAAGAGATATAATACAGAGTAGATTAAATAAAACCCTCAAATCCTGTATATGAAATGAAAATATTAGTTTGTGAGGTATTCTGTCTTTAAATACCAGCCATTCTCCAGGATGGTCCCTAATGATTCTGGCCTGTAAATGTTCATGCCCTTGGGTAGTCCTCTCCCCTTCTTAAGTAGCCAGTAGTATAGCTTGGGAGTGATGGACTGTGATTTCCAAGGCGATAGCATAAAAGACAGTGGTTTCTGTCTTTTCCTCCCGGATCACTTGCTCTGGGGAAAGCTAGCTGGCATGGCTCAAGGACATTCAAAGAGGTCTTCAGAGAGGCCCATGTGAGGAGGAACTAGAGCCTCCTGCCAAAAGCCAGCACCAACTTGCCAGGTTTAGATCCTTGGAGGATCTTCCACCCCGGTCAAGCCTTCAGGTGACTGTAGTCCTGGCCAACATCTTGCCAATAACCTTATGGGAGACCCTAAGTCAGAACCACCAGGTAAGCCACCCTCAGATGCCTGACCCACAGAAACTGAGATAACAAATGTTTCTTGTTTTAAGCCGCTATGTTTTGGGATAATTTGTTCCATTATACCGGCTAACTAACACACACCCATACACGCGCACACACACATTTTATAACTTCGAGATCCAGCTGCCAACTTGCAGGAAATATGGAGGACAGAAGAATATGTTGATCTGCATCATGTAGTCAGTCAGCAAGTTCACGTATTCAAATTCAGATTTGTGTATTCAATCAACAAAGTCCAAACTGTGAGAAAGTTTACAGGTCACATAGCCTGGGTTCTTTAACAGATAAATTGTAAGGAAAAGGAAGGACTGAAAAGGAAACTTTTATGTTATAAGAGTCTTAAAAGACACATTAAATCTTAAAAATGGTCAAGAATAAACAATAGTGTTTAGAGATGTATACTCTGGTGATAAAACTAAAGAAACACAAGTAAGTGATTACTGTAAAACAATAGTTCTTAAACTTTAAACACATATCAGAATCACCTGGAGGATTTCTCAAAACACTGATCACTAGGCTCCACCCCCAGAATTTCTGCTTTAGCAGATCTGTGATAGGGACCAAGGATTTGCAATTCTATCAAGTTCCCAGGTGGGGACGAATCCTCTGGTCCAGAGGACCACTGCCATAAAAGTCAGGAGAGTGGTGGCTTGGGATGGGAAGGATGAGAAAGAAGGGAGAGGCCTGTAATTGGGACAGGTGCCTGGCCAAGTTTTGTTTTGTTGCTATTGGCTGGAAGAATGTTAGCCTTATCATAATTCATTAAGCTATGCATTTGTTTTATGTGGGTTTTTAAATCTGTCTTATTTTACAATAATGAGGTTAAAAGTGAAAATTCTGCAAAATTAAAGAAATAGTAGACTTCTGACTTTCACAGTCCAATTGAGTGTTTTCCTCGTGCTCCAAAACCAGAAAGTAGGTGTGGCACATCTGTTACATATACTGCTAGTTCTAGACTCAATACTCTAGACTGTCAAGTACCTTATGCAGACATTCAGTAAGTTATTTGTATCTAGATACTCCCCATTCATCCTTACCTGTAATATTTCTTTTTTTTTTTTTAAGATTTTATTTATTTATTTGACACAGAGAGACACCGCGAGAGAGAGAACACAAGCAGGGGGAGTGGGAGAGGGAGAAGCAGGCTTTCCGCGGAGCAGGGAGCCCGACACGGGGCTCGATCCCAGGATCCTGGGATCATGACCCGAGCCGAAGGCAGACGCTCAATGACTGAGCCACCCAGGCACCCCCTTACCGGTAATATTTCTGAAGCACCAATGAAAATAAAGCCCTGTGCTCTGTATAAAACGTTAAAGTTAGAACAAAACAAAACAAAACATGGATCCAACCTCAAGGCACTTTGGGTCTACTGGGGAGAAGCAGATTTTTAAAGCAACAAATAAAGCTACATAAAATTAGAAACATTGACTATACTTTTAGTTGCTCTCTTCAATACATTTGATTTTCTTAAAAAATTTAGAAGAATATACATTTAGAAGTCATATTTATAACTCAAGTCCAAAAATATTCTTAAAATATTTATGACAAAATTAAGTCCTAGCAAAACTTTCATGGTGATATCTTTACAGTACTGGCTTTTTCTTTCATCTTGCTTCCTACTTATCACCATCAAATATTTATTCAGTATATTGATTGTTATTAAATTAAAATAGATTGCCTGGGCATATTGCCATTTGGCCAGAGGAAGAGCATAGCATTAAGTGATCGTCTTCCTATCTCTTGCTACTTCAGTGTCTGTGAGATGGTCATGGTGTTCAACCTTTCCTTTTCTTTCTATTTCCTCCCTTTGAATTTGGTATTAAATGGACAATGCAGATATTGTGAAATTGTGTAAGTTCCTCTAGAACTCTCATACTTCTGAGGAATGACCCGAATTAGTAATTCAGGGTTGAGAAATAGTAGCAGCTGCAGTTACCCATATGATAAGTAGATCCTAAGGACCTCCTTTATGGTTTTTATCTGGTTTTGTTTTGGGGGGTGGAGAGAGGGAGGGGTGACTCACACTGTTGAAAATTAGATGTGAGCTTTGACCTTGTACCTCAAAAGGTGCCCAAATGCACCACAAAACATCATGAGAGTTCCAGGCCACTTGTCAACATACATGGATCTCCCATTGGGTCCAAGGACCAGACAGAGAATACCTGGCTTCATTATATTGTATAATGCTGGGAATAGAAATATGTAAACAAATGGTCCCTGCTTTCAAAGAGCTTTCATCCCAGTGAAGAACAAAATAGACAAAAATATTTTTATTGCAATAAGATAATGTTTTAATTGAGCTATGTACAGATAAAAACCTTTTGGTAAACAACACCATTATTTTTGTATGCTTATACATTTTTGGAAAAAAAATGCCTTAGAGCTCTTTATAAACCATATTATCCAGATGGAAAAACAGGGAGAAAAGAGAGATCCTGCCAAATATGACTCAGCAAGTCAGTGACATACCTGGAAATAGAAAGGAGAAATGAAACAAATTTTCAGCAATCTACCTTGAAAGAAGCAATCTATTAGCTCAGCACAGCAGTGGGGAGAGAGGTAGCTCTGACACTGTAGGAGGAAGAAGCCAGTGAGTCAGCTCAATGGGGAGACTAGGTTTGAAGAAAGTCCTCCTATGTGGAACAGTGCACAACTCTGACTCCCTGCCTTAGTCACTTCCTCCCTGGTGGCTGGAGAGACCCCACCAAGCTTTATGCAGATGTCCATCCTGCCACTGTGTTTTCTTTGATCTATGACACAGATCCTGTCACTTCTGACTTCTTAGAACAGCTCTTGCTTCCGGCAGGTAGACCAGCTGGCTGGAGGGTGAAGGTAAAGAGTTTCCAGCCTGTGAATTCTGTCCTACAGACTTTCAGGGGAAACTTGTCTTGCTGGCTTGAAAAGCCCCAAGAGCCTCCTGGGGAGAAACTCTGTTTGAAATGATGTGTTTCTGTCCCCAGAACCTACCTAGTCTGGGGCCTGGCTCATGTGTGGGTGCTTAATAAAGATGTGTTGTGAAATTGAGTCAATTTTTCATGACATATAAGGTCAGAAAATCATGTCATCATAATTATTAGAATGTGCTAGAGTGGTATGCTTTGCATTCTCTACTAAATTGTGGTTGCCTAAAAGGCAAATATGACATTCATTCATTTCTGTATCCTTAATATCTGACATATGACCTGAAGCACAGTAGATGCCTAATAAATTAATAAGCAAGTGAATGTTGAATTGTGGAGAGTCTCTAAGATGTTAGCTCTTGACATAAAAAAAAGGGAAGGGGGTAGCTGCATAGCGAAAGGATCCAAATAAAATTGTTAAGGACATTTTTATTAGACTACTGCTTATTTTTAAAAATCTAAGCAATAACTGGAAGCATAAAAAATAATCACTTCACCCAAATTGCCTGAATCCAAAAGGAACCATGATTAAAATTTGGTTGATATGAATCCAGACATCTCTTAATACATAGGTTAACAGATAATATTTTTAAATATTAAACTGATCTATTCTAACTTCCTTCTGAATTGTTTCCCCAGCAGCCTTCCATGAGCAAGGTTGAGTTGTTGAGTTACAAGGAATATTGTTCTGGGAAAAAAACAGGGACTGCCTGCAACAGGAGTGTTAGTCACAGCTGACTTCCTTGACCTTTTGATATCAAACAATATTCATGAAAACCAGACATCAAGAAAGAAAAGGATTTGGGGGGCACCCAGTTGGTCAAGCATCCAGACTTGATTTTGGCTCAGATCATGATCTCAGGGTTATGAGATCAAGCCCTGCATCAGGCTCTGCACTCAGCAGGGAGTCTGCTTGAGATTCTCTCCTTCTATGCCTCCTCCCACACACACTCTCTCTCTCTCTCTAAAAAATAAATAAGTAAATCTTAAAAAAATGAAAGAAAGAAAAGGATTTTTAAGCTATGTTATCTACCCTTTTAACATCAGTACTAGATCATAGAGCTCCTTTCCTGGCATACAGGGGACTTCTATCCTGCACGTGATGGTCATGCCCTGAGTTTGGCTATTCTGGAAAGAACACATCAGAAGACAGATGTGCTGCACATGAAATGGAAACCCCCAAACCTGCCCAATTCTGGCTCCTGGGATTATAATAGGAAAAGAAGGGCCAGACAGGATCCAGAAGGTCAGACATAAGGTTCTGGCTTTCGGCCTGCCTCAGAACCAGACTTGTGTGCACAGAGGGAGCCTTAGAACATCCAGATAGCTGAGGGGAGGCCAAGAACTTGAGGGCCTCCCCACTCCATCCTACAAGGAGGTTGTCAGTCTCTAGAGTAGCCCTGCATGCTGCCTCCAACAGGGCACAGGGCAATAATGCAGGAGCAATTGATGTGTCCCAGGTAGATGGTTAAACCTGAGCCAGTGTTCCTTATCCCCCATGGCTTTGTGTGGTCTACAAGGGGCCCAGAAGTTCCTGCATGTCTGAGAATAGGAATGTAGAGAGGCTGATAGGATCAGTAGACAGGCAGAAACCTGACTCTGTGGGACATTAAGACCAGACCATGAACGCTAGTGCTGTGTGCCTCAGAAGCCACTGGTCCAGGAAAGAGTTTACAACAGCCAGTTCAAAGCAGAGATCAATGGTGACTGGGGGCTTGAGTATGGATTTGAGAAGTTTGTCTTCCCTTCCCTGCTGATGCCACCATAAGCTCATATAATCCATCTTACTCCATTAAGACAGACTCTACCTTGGAGAGGAGCAAGGAGGAGAGGAAATCTGAGAGACAGAATTGATCTCAATGAACTCCTTGAACCACTTAACCAAGTTTACCAGACTGGAATAAAATTTAAGTCTCTCCTCATATGGCACCCACCACAATGATCATTACCGCATAGCTGAGGGAGTTTATAACCAGTATTAGAGCACTTATTTTTCATAAGGTGGTGTCTTTTCTTTGTACATATGAGTATAATAAATTTGTAGCTCAGTTATGTAGATACACAGATAAAAACAGAGTGATGAATATGAAGGATCTCCATCACAGTGTGACCATATTTTAGGTATCTATTAGGATTCAGTTGTACATAACAGAAACACTCTTGCAGTTCAAGCAGACAGGGAGATGGGTGCAAGTACAATTATGCAGGAGCCTGGGGAGCAGGCTTCAGGCTTGGGCTTCTAGGCGATTTCCAGAAGGTCACTTCAGAACTGGTGTATCAGTCAGTGTCTACTTCTGCTACAGTCCTTAGGCTGGAGAACCAGGAAGGGAATGTCTCAGATTCAGGATCCAGGATTAAACCACATATGGCTGGCTGGAAGATGACCCTCCAAAGCTCAGTCCCTGGCACCTGTGCATATTACCTTCTGTGGAAACGGGGTCTCTGCCGATGGGATTGAGGATCTTGAAATAGAATTATCCTGGATTATCAGGGTGAGCCCTCAGGGCATTTACATGGATCTTTGTGAGAGGGAGGCAGAGCAAGATGCACACCGACAGAAGAGAAGGAATGAAAGGCATTGCAGGCGAATGTACCACAGGCTGGGTCTCTCTGCTGGAGCAGAACACACTCCTGTTCCACGCAGCAACCTGAGAAGGGGCCCAGATCGGTTTGAAAACAGCTCTGCCATTCCCACTATCTTCTCCTTTCTGAGATGAATATTCCCGGATCATTGCTACACCTTTTGCAATCTTGATTGGATTTCTCTTTATCACCATCCATCTTCAAATGTGATTCCCAGCACAGAACATGGCAGACAAGACAATGAGCACTGCAGGTCCCAGTAGGCCTGGCCCTTCCTTTGTTTTGGACACTCTAGTCTATGAATATGGCTCAAGTTCATGAGCTACATTTCACCATTTACTGATGATGAGTTTGTCTTTAATTAAAACCTCTAAGATTTTGGGGCACCTGGGTGGCTCAGTCAGTTGAGCATCTGACTCTTGATTTCGGCTCAGGTCATGATCTCAGGGTCTGAGCCCCGAGTCAGACTCCAAGCTCAGCGGGAAGTCTGCTTGAGATTCTCTCTGTCTCCTTCTCCCTCTGCCTCTGTCCCTCCCCCCACTTGTGCGTGTACACGCTCTCTAAGTAAATAAATCTTTAAAAAAAACCTCCGAGATTTTTTCATATGCACTGATATTAAGCCATCTCTCTCCTGCCTTATATTTATGTAGCTTCTTTTTTGCAGTTGTTTTTTGCTGGTTTGTTTTTTAGACCTTCAGTTATTTGTTGTTTACATTCATTATTTTAAATTTGGCTTATCTTTTTGAACTGTCAATCTTTTTGGATAATAATTTTATTATCTGACTCATTAACTCTCCCAGAATGTCACAAGAGTGTCACCAGTGTCTTCATCTGGAGTCCCTTAGGCAGAGGTTTAAGTCCTCGCTTCACATTTACTAGTTATGAGATGTTGAACAAGCTAATTGTCCATTTCGAGCCTCTGATAAAAATGGTACCTACCTTTAGGATTGAATATAAAGTGCTTATTACTGTGTCTCACATATATTAGGCACCTAATGAACAATAATTATTGTTAGAATTATTGATTAAAATGCCACAGAAGGAGCTGACTGAAGAGAGCTCCTTGGCAGGCCATTGGAAAGTCCCCAGGACTTGAATTAACTATTTTTTTTTTAAAGATTTTATTTATTTATTTATTTATTTGAGAGAGAGAGAGAGAGAGAACAGAGGGAGAAGCAGACCCTGCTGAGCAGAGAGCCCGATGCAGGGCTCAGTCCCAGGACCCTAAGATCATGACCTGAGCCAAAGGCAGACGCTTAACCGACTGAGCCACCCAGGCGCCCCTTGAATTAACCATTTAACCAACAACCTTACGGACTGGTCTTAGTGTTGCATCTGCCTGATGGCCCCATTGTAGCAACTTAATTTTGTTTGTGCAGTTCTAATGAGAGATGTTGTCAAATACGTTGCTCAAATCCAGATGAACTGTTACAACATTCCACTGATAGCCTATGGAAAAAAAAATGAGATTGGTCTGGCCTTGCCTTCTCTTGGGGAACCCTTGCTTGCTGGTCTCCCTTGTTTGCTGCTTCCCTTTGTAGGAGCTAATGAATGATTTATTCAGCAAATGTCAACTTTACTGGTCGAGAGAGGTAGGATTCAACAGAGTGCCTCAGGACATGTCCCCTTTCCAGGGGAAGAGCAGAAGTCTTCTAGCCTTCTATCCCTATGACACCCAGAGTATGTCCACTTTGACCAGTTTTCTATATCTGAGTTCCATAGATTCTGACTGCATTTTTGAAAAGGGCATCAGGAAGGATCTAAGAGCCAACATTTGGAAACAACTGGTTTCAGCTATTTTTGGGATCTCACTTTTTATCCTTTGCTCCCCTTCAGTTTAAGAACAACATCCCAATTCTTTATGGTCTGTCAAAGATCACCAAGAATTGGACAGCAAGTGTATCTGCAACAAGTTATTTCTGACCTCTATGATGTAACTTACTCTGGCTGAGAGACTCCAACCCACCTGAGATGTATGAGCTCTTGACCCCACCATCCACTGGTGCTCACCAGCCCCTGTAGCACCTCTTTCAGGATGAGGAGCTTCCTCTCTGCGGGGGAGGCAAGAGGCCTGCAGGACCCAATAGCTCTGTTTTCTGTCATCTGTTATCATCTTGCCCTGAGCAAAGGGATGGTGTCTTCCTTGTTCTCCTTCCTCCTATTACTAAAAAAGCCCTTGCTACTGTTCTTAGCATGTTACACAGGACCCAGCTGTTCTGGTTTTTAGAGCCATTGTGGCTTTTACAAGTGGGGAATGACTCTCAGACTCTCTCATTTCCATTCTTGCTCTTTTCTTTTGTTACTAAACCAGGTATAGGTGCTGCTTTTTCTTTTTTTAAAAGATTTTATTTATTCATTTGAGATGCCGAGATACAGAGAGAGAGAGAGCATGAGCAGGGGGAGGGGCAGAGGGAGAGGGAGAGGGAGAAGCAGGCTCCCCGCTGAGCCAGGAGCCCGATGTGGGGCTTGATCCCAGCATGACCTGAGCTGAAGGCAGACGCTTATCCATCTGAGCCCCCAAGCACCCCGGTGCTGCTCTTTCTGATCCTGTTTGGGTTATAAAGACTTTCTTCTCCCCCTTGTGCTTGTGCTTTTGGTTTTGTTGTTGTTGTTGTTGTTGTTGTTGTTGTTGTTCTTATACTAAGTTTCTCATAGTGCTCTCTGTCTAATCACATCTAATTCTTTGGCTGTCCCCCCAGGCTTCCTCACCAGTCTCCTTCATTCATTTAGAAAAAAATGTATCAAGGTTCACCTCTGTGCCAGACTCTGGGCTCAGCACTGGGGATATTACACGTGCTTCCCATTCTTAAGAAGCTGGGGGATATGGGCTAATACAGTGTCATTGTCACACTTCCATTTTTTAAATATTTTGCCTATTGAATCACTTCCTGTTTAGAACCTGAGATCGTGGGATAACTCGGGCAAGTAATGACCTCTGTCAGTTGTGAAAGAAGATGACTTTACACCAGCTGAAGCCTGAGCAATGGGTTTATGTTAAAGACCAAAAGAGAAAGGGAACTAGGTTGTATTAAGTCCATGCTAAGCACTCGGTTGGGTGCTTTAACATACACTGTCTTATTCTTCACAAAAACCCAGGAAGGAGATATCATAATGCTCATTTTACAGGTGAGGAAATTCAACTTTAGTGAACTCTAAGGTTACAGAGCTATAAATCAAGATGTTGAGATTCACATCTCAGTTTGTGTTTCCACTGCAATTTTTTGAGAGATTTTATTTATTCGACAGAGAAAGAGAGTGAGAGAGAGCACAAGCAGGAGGAGTGGCAGGCAGAGGGAGAGGGAGAAGCAGGTTCCCCACTGAGCAGGGACCCCAATGTGGGACTCGATCCCAGGACCCCAGGATTATGACCTGAGCTGAAGGCAGATGCTTATCCGACTGAGCCACCCAGGTGCCCCTCCACTGCATTTTGTTGTGAAATTCAGCCTCTTTTGAAATGGGGCCTTTAACCTTCCATGTCTCTCCTATACTCAGTCTATATTTCTCCTCCCTTTATATACTCAGCCTGGTGCATATCTTGCTTCTTCCAGCAGCCTTCATTAACGACCCCAGAATGTTCTTTATTTCCATGCAATCCCTCTTTTGGGCTCTTCATTATATTGTACTAGTTGACTTTTGCCTTAATAGCTGTCATGGGCTTATTTCCTATTTGTGTACTGGGCTTTCCTAACGGGGTTGCTAATGACTCTCACCTCAGTGACTAGCACAAGGTGTTCAAGTGCGGATTGCAATCTCCTTCACACTCAGTCTTCGTCCTTTCCCTCCTCATCTCCTTCACCGGACCTTTGTTCTATGTCCTCTTCCTCCCATTTATTTATGGATCTATAAATCTATGCTCACCGGGAGGTTTAACTTCTAGATCTCTACCCTAAGTACACAGCAAATGGCTTCAACAGTTGTCTTTGTAGGCTCTGCGCCTAGTAGGGCAGTAGGGCCATACTGGCTGCCCATAGTAGGGGTTTTAACCCACCAGCTACGAGAAGTAACAGAGGCCAGAGCGCTCATTTCCTTCCTTCCCTAGAAATGTGGTCTTTCTGGAATGCAGCCCAATGTCACTCAGTTCCCTTGGCTCTAGTTCATGATGCCCTCCGAGGCCACGGCTGGTGCCTTGATGGGCCCTGAGCCCCACTCTTTGCTCTGTGAGCAGCCCTTCCATTTATTAACACCCAGAGCTTTCGCTTTATTTGTGAGACATATGGCCTTTTCCTTGGGAATCTATAAGCTTCCCCCAACCCTTTTGTCTTCATTCACATTTTCCAGACCTTGTCCAAGGAGGAAGGCTGTGGTTTTCACTGCCATCCTTGAAGGCAAATTCTTTAGATGGTCAGACCACAGGTATCGAAGCCATCTGACAGAACGCGTGGAGTTTGCCAGTTTTTCCCCTCTTGTCTCCGCAAAGTGCACATATCCCAGCTGCAGTCTCTGAATCATTCATCTCTGACATGTTGTCTTAGCCCCTGATGTCCTTGTGTGGAGACCCTGCCATTGTCTCCCAGTCAGGACTGAGCAAAGTGTCAGTGCAGGGCAAAGGGTGAGCGCTCACCCCATCGCCGAGCTTCTTTGTCAGGCCCTGCACCTGCCAAAGGAGGCCCTTTCCCACCCACTGATTCATCCCCATACCGACAACCCACTGAGCAGGCGTGTTGGCAGTTGTCGCCATCACTTTGTAAATAGAGACAGTTAAGGTTCCGGATAAGAAACTTGCTCCGGGACACATGAGTTGGTGACAAGGACCACACAAATGGCTCCTAGGATCCAGACCCTGCCTGTGCTGACACTCTCTGTCCCAAGTCTACCCTGGGAGCCTCACCCCTCGTCCTACCCTGGGCCCACATGACACCCTTACTTAACCTGTGGGATCTGATGCGATCTCCAAGGTAGACAGTGTCAGAATTAAGTTAAATTGTGGGACACCCAGCTGGTGTCAGAAAACTGCTTGATGTGGGAAAATCACCCATCCATCTGGTGCTCGGTGTGGGTAGTAGAGGAGAAAACAGAATTTTTTCCTTATCCTAGCATTTAAAGAACTCCAGCCAAAGCTGTGAGTCAGGAGTCAGGCCAAGGATAGAGTACAGTAGCAATAGCCCATGAGGCATCCAGTGCGAAGTGGGTTCAATTCTATCCTAACGATGAGATGGCATTTCTCATGGAAATGTTAGGGGTCAGATGTGGTTCTGTCCCCGTCTTCTCCCTTTCTAATGGATGTGACCTCCCCCCCCTCCCCCACAACAAGCCTGATCTATCACTTGGAAGTGTCAGGAATCCCAGAGAGCTACCCTCAACCTCTGGAATTATCCTCTACTTAGGACAGGAAGGAACAAAGGAAACTTTTTATTGGCTTTTCCTCAGCAAAGATGGGTTTGTTAATCCATTCACTTTCAAATTCCTTTTATTTATCGATGGAAATGATCTGAACATGTTCTTTAAACTAAAAGTAATTTCTTCTAAGGGAAAGAGGATAAGATAAACGGTGCCTCTGACCTTTGGTATTGAAATGCCTTTACGTTTCCTCAGAGCGTGGCAAAGCACAGGAGGATTTTACAGTGTTTCCTCAGATCCTGCCTTTCCCTCTTCTCAACAGCTGCTTCTAACTGCACATGGTAAGTGCTGCAACTGTGGCCCAGGGGACTATTTTCTCCACCAAAAAAGGTGGATTAGTGAAAAAGAGTGACCAATGCTGGAAGGATATTACCAGAGAGTACAAGTCAATGCATCACACAGGGGCAATATTACTAAAAATAAGCAGCAATGTACCAGGGTCTTTCTGAGATTCTTCCACGAATCTTTCCAGGACCCAGTGATTGAAGAAATTGTATTATATATATATATATATACATATATATACACACTTTTAAGCCAGGTGCTGTTCTCACTGGCAGGGACACCACAGTGATCAAGATAGACAAAGTCCTTTCTTGGAGCTCATCTTCTAGAGAGAAGAGACAACAATAAATAAATGAACCAATAAGTACAGATTCTCTGTCATGTGATGAGAAGGGCTATGAAGAAATATAAAGTAGGGCAAGGGGGAGAGATACGGATGAGATGGGGGTTTGGTTGGTGTGGTATACTAAGAAATACACTTAGTCTTTGTCCCCAATTCCTGGCACAAAGCTCCTAAAACCCTTGGAATTTCTTGAGTGATATGAGTGTCTTTTGTTATTCATAGGGAACCAATCTGCACACACAGGAGTTGATGCTAAAAGAAGTGACTTAGAATGGGCCCTCTAGATCACCTCAGGATGGGGGCTGCTCACCAGAAAGACCAAGTGATGAGAAGGTTGGAATTTTCAGTTCCACCAACCGACCTCTGGGAAGGGGAAGTGAGGGGCTGCATATTAAACTCTGTAAAAACTCTTGAACAACAAGATTTGATGAGTGAATGCATTCACATGCTGGGGGCTCCACAGGGATGGAAGGTTCCATGTACCCCAGTTCCACAGGGACGGAAGCTCCCCGACCTCGCCCTAAGTATCCCTTCATCTGGTTGTTCATCTGTATCCTTTCTAACATCCTTTATAATAAATGTAAATGTAAGCAAATGTCTCTCTGGGTTCTGTGGCCACTCTAGCAAATTAATCAAACCTGTGAAGGGAGTTGTGGGAAGCTGCAATTTATAGCCACTTGGTCAGAAGCACAGGTGACAACTTGGATTGGGAATTGGCATCTGAAATGGGGGCAGTCTTGTGGGACTGAGCCCTTAACCTGTGGGGTCTGACACTATCCCCAGGTAGATAGTGTCAGAATTTAATTAAATTTGTAGGACACTCAGTCAGTGCCCGCTGAGAATTAGCAAACTGCTTGATAGTGTTGGGAAAAACACATCAGGTTTAGATAAGGTGGCTAATGAAAGCTTCTCTGATAAGGTCACATGTGAGGAGAGATCTGAAGAAACTGAGAGAGTGAACCTTGTGGTTTTCCTAGCAGAAGAAATAGCACATGCAAAGGTCCTGAGGCAGGACTGTGGTCAAGGAAGAGCAAGGAGGCCAGTATGGCTAGAGCAGGGTAAGAGAGTGGTGAGAGTAACAGAAGATAACAGATTTTGTAGCGCATAATAGGCCCTAGTGTGGACTTTGAAGTTTATTCTGAGAGAGTTGCAAAGCTGTGCAAAGTTTTGAATGGAGGAGTGATAAGAACTGACTTGCCTTTTAGAAGGACTCCTTTGGCTGCTGCGTGCAGAAAGCTATCACATGCTGGGGAACCTAGAACCTAGCATTTCCCACCATAAGTAGTGAGAAAGCTGATGGCCCAGTGGGGAAGACAGGCCATGGGTAACTAGAAAGAGAAGTGCAGGCTGATTTGGAAATCTGTTAACAGGAAGGTCTGATCTAGTCTGAGGATCCAACGGGAGGCTTCCTGGAGGAAGTGATTTTCAGCCGAGACTTAAGGGGTACGTAGGAGTACAGGAGATAAAGAAGGGAGGGGAAGACCTTTCCGGGGAAGGGGATTACACATATAAAGACCCCAGGCATGAAACTGCTGGACTCACTGGGGGAACTGCGAGAAGACCGGTAAGGCTGAAGCACGGTAAGCCAGGGACCAGAGTGGTGGGCTAACACTGGAGAAGGGAGAGGCCATCCTACAGGGCTGGGTCCAGAGAGTGGTGAGGACTGGTCATAATCTTAAAGCTACAGGGAGCCAATGAAGGATTTTCCTTAAAGGAGCAACACAGTCAGATTTGCACTGTCCACACAATGACTCTGGGCAGAGTATGAAGGATACCCTTACTCAGAAGGGCAGGAGTGGATGAAGGAGAATCAGTTAGGACATCAAGTAGTGGTCTGGGCAAGAGATGATAAAGGCTTGGACCCGGCAGGGGCAGAGAGGATGGAATAGATGGGTTTGAAGGCTATTTAGGAGGTAGAAGAGAGCAGACTTGGCCAATGTTTGGAAGTGGGCAGAAGGGGACCACCCAGTAGTTCTCCATGACTTGCCCTTGGGCACCTGGATAGATGGAGGTGCCATTCCTGAGAGTGGGAGCCTGGGGGAGAAACCATGAGATCTGGAATTCTAGGGCCATGGCCAACACTGGTGTTGCCTCTGTGTGGGGCCAGTGCTGCTCTGTAGGCAGAGTGTGCTGGAGCCAACTGATGCCTGCAAGCCAGGTGCTCAGCAGTTGGTAGCTTGGAATTTACTACGGGGAACAAGTTATACACAATGAGGGCAAACATTACAAATCACAGCTTTCCTTTCAGAGAGCCAGTCTGCAGCACGCTACTGACTGCAAGGAAAATTTGGCCCTGGTTTCAGGCCCTCCAATGACCGACTCATTGGTCCTTCAGTCATTTGGGAATACAGGTCACCTATCATTCTCCCATTTTGTTACAAAATGTTGACCTTGCTACTTGGATTTAAGGCCTGGGTACCTTCCCATGAATAGTCTATGTTCTCCAGGCTCTTGCCAGAGTTGAGAATGGAAGAAGCTGTGGGGTATTAGAAAGAACCCCGGATTTAAGTGGACTGGGGCGGCTCTGTCACCTACCAGCTGGGTGACTCTGGTATGGTTTCTAAACATCTCTGGGCCACCATCTTCTCAGTAGATAATAATATCCAGGTCCCTAAAATAAATGAGGTATTTGAAAAGACAAGGTACATGTAGGGTCAGACCTATTAGTAGCTTCTCAATAAATTGTGGTTTAAAAACAAAGTAAAGTGAACTGCTAACCAACTGATATTTGAGGAAAATAGTCAGAAGGCAACTTTGCATCCATTTCTCTAGGTTCTGGAGTTAGGTTCACCACCTAGTGGCTGTGGGCAAGTCACCTAAATTCTAGGCTCTAATCTCCTTACCTGTTAAGTGTGGGAAGCCATGGTGCCTAACTCACTGGGTGGTGGTGAGGACTAAGCAAAATGATACAGGCAGAGAGGATGCCTGGTGTGGAGTAACTACTCTATACAAGTAAGATTTCATGATTTTCTTCTCTCCTTACATCTGGTTCATCACAGATACCCAGATATCATTAATTTAGGAAAATCTCCCTTCCCCAACACCTGTGAGATATACACCTGTGTTTGAAGTAATAGAGCCTTGGGTTTTGTAAGCTCTGGTGAAAGGAGAAGCTGAAGCTGAAGGAGAGTTGGGTGGCTATCACAAACATGCCCCCTCCACCCCTGCAACAAAGACCCCAGGACCAGCTCAGCTTCTTTCTCCTGATGCCTTGAGGTACTCCTAGGATACCAGTCAGGGCTGCTTTTCAGTTTTATTATTTTCTGAACTTCTTGCCTAAACACTTTTCCTCTTCTTGATCTTTTATGTAATACAAAGATTCCGTGATTAACAAGATATTGGAGAAGGAGGCAGATACTGGAAAGCACAACAAGCAGGATGCTGGGAGATCCATCCAGCCATCCATTCATCCTTCCTTCCTTCCATCCATCCATCCATCCATCCATCCATCCATCCACCCATCCATCCAACAAATATTTGCTAAGCATCCAGTATGTGGCACATGCTTCCTGGTGCTGGGGATATAAAACTGAAGAAGTCCTTTGTGGTTCTAAACATCGCTGAAAATGTGACATCTATAATTCTCTTGGATTTGACCTGCTTTATGTATATTGGTGTCCAAACCAGGCTAGAGGTTGGCAGCAATTCCAGCCATCACATCAGATATCACAACATCCAAAGGAAGAAAGAAAACCATGTCTTCCTGTATCTCTTTCTTAGAATAGAGGAAAATTTTATCACAAATTTTCCAGCAGATATACCTTTATATCTTAGTTCCCAGAATCAGGTCATGTGCCCATTTCAAACTTCATCACTGGCAAAGGGAATGAGATACACTCGATGGTACAGACCAGTCAGGATCTACCCTTGGCTCTGTGAATAGGGTTACCATCCCTGAGTCTCATGGGAGAGGGTTGGATAAGATGAACTCAGGGGATAGAACTGAGTTATTAGTAAAGGGGCGAAGGTCCTGGGTGTTTGGTAGGTGGCAATGTCCACTCCACAGAACTGGGGAGATGCTGGATCAGAGGTGTTTGTACATTGCATAATGGGAGTTCTGATGGGGGGACCTTTCTTTTCTGGGTGAGGGAGGGGAGGGAAGGGTGGGGAGGTTTCAAAAAAGAGGTGGTTTGGAACCTGGGTTGGAGAGAAAGACTAGGAGGCTGCAAGCCCTGCCAGATCCAGATGGGGAGGGTCTTATAAACCCTTCTCAAGGGATTTGGCTTAATCCTACAGAAAGTGTGGAGTCACTATGTGTATTTTTAATATTTTTAAATCATACTTTTGAGTTTATAAATAGGAAAGGGGAAGAAAAACCACTACCTGTTGAACATCTACTATGTGTTCAAGTCCGTACAGATGCTCTATATGGAGTCCCTCCTCTCATCCCCACGACACATCCCCACAACACACTATGAGAAGCCTTGGATCGGCCCACACCCACCAATGAACAAAGTGGCTCAGGAATCAGGAGCCACAGCCTCACTGGCTGCCGTCTGCTTGGGGACACGACTGCAGACAGGCAGCTCCCAAGCCCCTGATGGCAGGGGTAGGACGAAGCAGTGTTGCGGGAAGAGTGGGACGTGGTTGTTGCAATCTCACACAAGGCAGGTAATGAGCATCTGGACTGACGCAGCAGTAGCAGGGATGGAGAAGAAGAAACAGATGTGGACAGGAGCAAAATTCATGGGAATTCACCACCAAGTGCCTGTGAGTATAACAAAATAGAGTTTTCCAAGATACAATTGGTTCAACTACAATCTGTGCTTTGAAAATTCAAATGTGTTCCAATCCTATTGATATATTAGGGAACATTTGGAGCATGATACACATTTCAGGATTAGTTTTGCATATACTTGTTCCTCGAGAAATACCAGGTGAATGCGGAAAACTGCATCCAATTTAGGAATACATAAAACATATGCGCGCATGTATGCGCATGTGCGCACGCATGCACACGCACACACATACACACACACCACTCAAATGTCTACCGGCTGCCTCAGTTCACCACATGCATCATGAGCCATGCTTACCCACATCCGGTGCTTCAGTTTTGTGCCTGATTCTTCCTTCCGCCACTTCGCAATAACCCACAAAGCGCAGCCACTCCCACAAGCAAACTGCCAGGCTCTCTAAGCGCCACACTCACCGTGTTATTTATGCACTCCCCGACCATCCAACATAGGTAAGACCATGCTACCATTTTAGGTTCCTTTTTTTTTTTTCATGCCACTGATGGAAGGTTTTGAGTGTTGTGCCCATTTTTCCCACGGTTTTCATTGGTCAGTTCTGTACAGCACACTGATTTGTAGGAACGTGGATGTTGGTATAGCAGAACTGATCGTACCTTCAAGCCTTCCGGTTGGGATTCCTGGGCCCATGATGGTACACTCTACTGAAAGGGGACGTGCCGCCGAAGCAGGGTTGGTGGGCGATGGGAATACCGTGGCTGTGGCTTTGGGCATACTGAGACTGAAGATCCAGGAGAAGCTGGAGAGTATCTAGATGACTAAAAATATTAATTTGAAGTACAGGAAACAAAAAACCAGACAACTAGGGGATATGGAAGAAGTTTTGGGGGCAGGTAGCAAATGCCAAGAATTGAGACCACGTGAGTGAGAGAGGCTTCCCAGACAGTCTGGGAGGAAACCTGAGGGCCACCAGCATCCAAGGGCAAGGAAGGTAGGTAGAGAGGGGTCAGAGAAGGAGCCTGAGCAGCAGACAGGGTCAGCGAGGCGGGAGAGAGTGATGTCAGGAAGGCAGGAAAGGTCGAAGTTCACGATGGGGAAGGTCAAACTAGTTACAAGTCTAGATAGAGCGATTGGCCAACGGTGTTGGTCAGATTCAGGTATTCTCAAATCATTCTTAGCCACAGGGAGAGCAGGCTTTTGAGTCTCTCCTCCCAAGGTTTTTAGGGCATGAAGTGGAGCAAAAGAATGGTATTTTGTAGGCAAGTCCGAACGGAAGCCAAATGTTAAAGATTATCTTTGGAGCAAGGAGGAGGGACTAGAAGAGAGAGGAGACTTCAGAAGGGAATGGAAGGAGACAGAGAGAGATGGGAATAGTTACATTTGAAGAGAAGGATGATGCCTTCCTCCCCTGAGGCAGAAACAAAGACAGCAAGGTGAATTTAAGGATGGCTGACTTTATACCCACAGCCTCTCTACTCCTTGGGCAGTGAAGGGGGCGTGAAAATAGGATTGCAGAAGCTTAACCAAGAGAGGGCTTACTTTTCTGGCATAGCAAGAAGAGGTGGCCCGTCCAAGGTTGATGCAAGGGTTACATGGTGTCACCGATGGCCAGACTCCCTCTATAGTCCTACTCTGCCAGTCTGCAATGTACGCCTGCCGACAGTCCAGGAGGTGTGTCTTCATTTCAGGAGGAAACACAGAGAAAGGTAAAGACATTGTGTGCCAGCGATATCCTTCTCTTTTTTAATCAGGAAAACAATAGCTTTTCTGAAAGCCTATTCCATTTACATCTCACTGGAGAACTAGGTCTGGCTGCAAGGGAGTCTGGGTAGTTAGCGTTTTTAACTCTTAGGAAGTGGAAGCAGGGTGGATGTTGGGTAGACAACTAGGTATGCCTGCCGCACTGAAAATAAGTAAGAATGGATTCTTAGGACACAGGTGGGTTTTGAGAACACAAACTGACCCTAGCACCAGTTCTCTGGGGTTCTGTCAAAGCCAGGTGGGTCAACGGGGGGAGTGATCTCACCTCAGGGGGCCTAAAATATTCTCATTTATAAGAGAAGATGGTTAAGCCATATTATTTCTAAGATTTGAAAAAATTCTACAATGTGTAATTCGAAGGGTATATGTAGTATCCGTTTCTTAAATAGCAGGAAACCATGACTGACTTTCTTGGAAGTGTGAGAAACCCATTGATGATTCTTTAATTAAGCCAGCACTCTCTTAGTTCAGAATGACACAGTACAGTACCTGAGGAAAAGGCTGTCTACAGGCATGTTTTTTTTTTAGAGAGAGAGAGAGAGGAGGGGAGAGGACAGAGGGAGAGGGAGAGAGAGAAACTTAAGCAGGCTCCACATCCCCAGCGTGGCTCGATCTCACAACCCTGAGATCATGACCTGAGCTGTAATCAAGAGTCAGACGCTTAACCGACTGAGCCACCCAGGCGCCCCTGTCTACAGGTATGTTTGATAAGACTTATTAGTACACCAAATTCAAGTTTTTTCAGAGTTTAAATGCACTTACGAATAGTTCTCTAATTCAGACACCTACAAGTGCAATTACAAGCTGGAAGCCCATGAGATTTAAAAAATGTAACAGCAATTGCCTTTCAAAAGGCTGGGTCAGTTTATATTCCCACCAGCAATATACCAGCATATCAGTTTCCCCAGCAGAAAACATATGTAAACATGAAGAAATAAATAGTATTACAAGTTCTTTTATTCTTGGTCAGATGCTGTCATAGGCCCTTTACAATTGTAACTTCATGTAATTCTCCTGGCTACCCTATGAGGTAGGTAGTAGTATTATTCCCATCCTAGAGATAAAGAAACTAAGGCTCAGAAAGTTTCAACAGCTGGCCCAAGCCCATACACTTAATCATTGGCGAAACTGAGACTGGAACCCATCTTTATCTGACACCAAGTCCTCTTTAAGCATAAAGAGGCCTCCTTTTTATGGTTTTCAGCAGAGTAAATAACACAAGAGTAAAGGAAATTGATCTGCACCTTTGCTTCCCTTTCTTCGGGGGAACTTTGTCTTCTGGTTGCGTTTTTAAAGAAAAGCTCAGGCTTTTCTTCTTCTCTGTCATAGACCAAAGTGAGGTTCCCACGGGTCCCAGTCTATACCCATTTGATCCTCCTTGGACATGTGCCCACTCACACAACCAGGTGCTGAACTTCATTTTGCTGTAGCACATAATCACCACAGGAGAGAAAAGAAACCACTGAAGGGGATGACCTGTGCTCATAGTATAGATTTTGTTGTAACAAGGTCAACAAACGATAGTAGCCATTAGTCATTGACTGTTCTTAGAATCCTGCTAAGACAGAAATGGCCAGCAAAAGTCAATCTTCAGTTTCACCTGGGCCTTTTTTAAGGGAGTAAGGAAAAGGGTAGTCACAGGGTTGAAATGATCATTACAAATCATGGGAGTACCTTGATGAGAGGTGATAATATGGCCTTTGAAAGATATACACTATGACATCTATGACATCATGAAGATGCACTCAGGACTCAGGGCATGCTTATCAACTAGCAATTGGGAAAGATGCTGAGATTGGTCTGAAAAAAATGAATTCAAGAGTCTTCTGTCTCAAAGTCTGGAAGATTGACATTGACTGATATAGCCATGTAGTTTTACTTTATTAATTAGGTGGATTACATTGATTGATTCATTTACAGCTTTGTTGAGCAGGAACTTGTTTATATTCAAATTCAGTCATTTAAGCACATAGTTTAATGAGTTTTGCTACATATATGTAGTCATGAAAACACCTCAATGTCTGTAAGACTTGTACTCCTCTCTTTCATTTCCCATATTAGTTATTTATATTCTTTCTCTTTTTCTTTTACCAGTCTTGCTAGGTATTTACCACTTTTACTAACCATTACAAAGAACCAACTTTTGGCTTTATATTCTCTATTGTTCATTTGTTTTCAAGTTCACTGACTTGTGCTCTTATCATTATTATTTCTTCATTTTTACTTACTTTGGGCTTTATATGCTCACTTTCTGACTTCTTATGCTGTAAATTTAGATTTTTTTGGTGACAGCTTTATTGAGATATAATTCACATGCTATATAATTCACCCATTCAAAGTGTACAATTGAGTGGTTTTAAGAATATTCACAGAGTTGTGCAACCAATATTAAATAAATTTTAGAACGTTTTCATCACCCCCCAAAAGAAATCCTGTGCCCTTTATCAGTCACCCCACCCCTTGTTAACCATTCTTCCCAGCTCTGAACAACCACTAATCTAATTTCTGTCTCTACAGATTTACCTATTCTGGACATTTCCTATAAATGGAGTCACACAATAAAAGTGACTTTTTTTTCACTTAGCATAAATGTCTTCAGGTTTCCTCCACATTATAGCATGTGTCAACACTTCATTCCTTTTTATCACCAAATAATATTCCATTGTATGGATTTGCCACTTTTTATGTATTCTTTCATCAGGAGATGAATAGATGATTTAAGTTTTCCTTCATTTCTTTCTTTTTTTTTTTTTTTTTAAGATTCTATTTATTTATTTGGGACAGAGAGAGCGAGCATGAGCCGGGGTAGGGGGTGTGGAGAGGGAGAGGAAGAAGCAGACTCCCCACTGAGCAGGGAGTCTGACATGGGGCTCTATCCCAGGACTCTAGGAGCATGACCTGAGTTGAAGGCAGACGCTTAACTGACTGAGCCACCCAGGTGCCCCAGTTTTTCTTCATTTCTAATATGTGAACCTAAAGCTGTAAAATTCCCTCTGAGCACTCCCTTAGCTACATCCCATGAACTTTGGTATCATATTTTCATTATAATCCCATTCAAGGGGCGCCTGGGTGGCTTAGTCATTGGGCATCTGCCTTCGGCTCAGGCCATGATCCCAGGGTCCTGGGATGGAGCCCCTCATCGGGCTCCCTGCTCAGCCAGGAGCCTGCTTCTCCCTCTCCCACTCCCCTTGCTTGTGTTTCCTCTCTAGCTGTCTCTCTCTCTCTCTGTCAAATAAATAAATAGAATCTTAAAAAAAATATCCCATTCAAAATATTTTCAAATTTCCTTTGTGATATAAATCACAGAGTTTTATAAATGTATTGATTAATTTTCAAAATGTTCAGGACTTTTATCTATATCCTGCAGATTTAATACTCTCCACTGATTTCTCTTGGAGTTCACTGTTTCTTCAGTTGACTCCAAAATGCTGTTTAAAGGCATCCCAAAATCTGTTGTGTTTCTATACACCAATAACAAACTATCAGAGAAATAAAGAGAATAATCCCATTTACAAGTGCTTCAAAAAGAATAAAATTTAATTTTATTAAATTAATTAATATTTAAATTATTAAATATTAATATTTAAATTAAATATTAAAATTGGAATCCTTGGAATAAATTTAATTAAGGAAGTGAAAGACCTGTATATTAAAACAATAAGACATTAATGAAAGACATTGAAGAAGATACAAATAAATGGAAAGATACCCTGTGCTTGTGGATTAGAAAAATCAATACTGTTAAAATGTCCATACTACCCAAAGCAATCTACAAGTTTGATGCAATCCCTATCAGAATTCCAATGACATTTTTCAAAGAAATATGACAAATAATCCTAAAATTTGTATGGAACACAAAAATTCCCAGATGGCCAAAGCAATCTTGAGAAAGAAGACCAAAGCTGGAGGCATCATGCTCCCTGATTTCAAACTATATTACAAAAGCTATAGTAATTAAAACAGGATGGTATTGGCATAGAAACAGACACATAGGTCAATAGAACAAAATAGAGAACTCAGAAATAAACCCACACATATGTGGCCAACTAATTTACAACATAGGATATGTTGAATATACAATATACAATAGAAAAGAGACAATCTCCTCAATAAATGGTGCTGGGAAAACTGGACAGCCACATGCAAAAGAATGAAACTGAACCACACTCTTACACCACACACAAAAACAAACTCAAAATGTATTAAAAACTGAATGTTAAGACCTGAAACCATAAAATTCCTAGTTGAAAACCCAGGTAATATGCTCCTTGATATAGGTCTTGGTGACAATTTTTTAAATTTAACACCAAAAGCAAAAGCAGCAAAAGCAAAAACAAGTGGGCTACATCACACTAAAAACATCTGCACAGCAAAGAAAACCATCAACAAAATGAAAAGGCAACCTATTGAATGCGAGAAAATATTTGCAAATTATATATCTGATAAGGAGCTAATATCCAAAATATATAAAGAACTTACACAATTCAACAGCAAAAAAGACCAAACAATCTGATTTAAAAATAGGCAATGGACCTGAATAGACATTTTTCCAAAGAAGACATACAAATGGCCAAGAGATACATGAAAAGATACTCAACATCATTAGTCATCAGTGAAATGCAAATAAAAACCATGATGAGATATGATCTCACACCTGCTTAAATGGCTGTTACCAAAAAGATAAGAGATAAGTGTTGGCAAGGATATGGAGAAAAGGGACCCCTGTGTGCTGTTGTGGGAATAAAAACTGGTGCAGCTACTGTGGAAAACACTATGGAGGTCCTTCAAAAAATTAATAGAACTATTGAATAATCCAGCAATTTCACTTTTGGGTATTTATCGTAAGAAAACAAAAACACTAACTTGAAAAGATATATGCATCCCCATGTTTACTGCAGCATTATTCACAATAACCAAGATATGGAGGACGCCTGGGTGGCTCAGTTGGTTAAGCAACTGCCTTCGGCTCAGGTCATGATCCTGGAGTCCCGGGATCGAGTCCCGCATCCAGCTCCCTGCTCGGCAGGGAGCCTGCTTCTCCCTCTGACCCCTCCCCCCTCTCATGTGCTCTCTCTCTCTCTCATTCTCTCTGTCTCAAATAAATAAATAAAATCTTAAAAAAATAATAACCAAGATATGGAAACAACCCAAGTGTCCACTGATAGATAAATGGATAAAGAAGATGTGGTATATTTATACAATGGAATATTACTCAGCCATAAAAAATTATGTAATCTTGCCATTTGCAACACAGATGGACCTCGAGGGCATCATACTAAGTGAAGTCAGGCAGAGAAAGACAAATACTGTGTGCTCTCTCTTATATGTGGAATCTAACAAACAAACAAAAACAACAAGAAACAAGCTCATAGATACAGAGAACAGATTGGTGGTTGCCATGAGGCAGGGAGTGGGGGTGAGAGAAATGTGTGAAGGGAGTCAAAAGGAAAGAGAGAGCCCTCTGTGATCCTGATGTCTCCAGATCTAAAGGTAAAAAAAAAATCTTCCACTGCCTCAAATGCTCTAAAAATAAATACAGGCTATATCCCAACCACAAATACATTTCTCTCTTTATACTATGGCCTTTCTGTTATCCTAAGCTCAGGTGAAATGAACAATTAATACACAAGATTTTCAGAAGGAGACAGTCAGAAGGTTAGGAAATTATTAAGGTAACAAAAAATTTAAAATGTATTTTTGGAAGTTCTGGAGACATATGGTTCAGAGTTCTACATGTAAGTAGAAAATTCAAAGTTTACATATGACTAGTACAAGTTCCACCATCTCCCGAATTATATAATGCAAAATATAAATGTAAGTACTTACACTTAGATAAAACCAGAAATGAAAGATGTTGGTTTAGTTGGCTGATTTGAATTTTATTTACTGTGATAAATACTCAAAAGTGAAAATCGGATGCAAGGCAAAAACAAAAAAAAAAGGTATCTGACGAATTTTTCATTTCAGTTATTGTACTTTTCAGCTCTAAAATTTTCTTTTGGTTCTGTTTTTATAGTTTCTATGTCTCTGCTTGATTTCCCCCATTATGTTTATTTGTTATGAGCCATTTTTTCCCTAAGTCCTTGAACATATTTGTAACGGTTGCCTTAAAAGTCCTATCTATTTATTGCAACATCTAGATAATCTCAGGGTTCCATTTTTTAACCCTGAGTATGGGCCATATTTTTCTGTTACTTTGCACATCTAGTGATTTTTAATTGTATTCTGGTTATAGTGTAAGTTACAATGTCAAGACGCTAGATTCTGTTATGTTCCTTAGAAGAGTTATTTTATTAGCTTGGCTTGACTCACATTACAAACTCTGCTTTTCTGCATTCAATAGCACTTGGACTCTCTGCTCTGTTCTTTCAGCTTCCAGCTTTTCTGTTTTTCTTTCCTTCTTTTCTTTTTAGTTTTTTAAAAATCTTTTTCTTTTCTCTTCCCCTTCTTTTTTTTTTTTTTTAAGATTTTATTTATTTGACAGAGAGAGAGAGAGCACAAGAAGGGGGAGTGGCAGGCAGAGGCAGAGGGAGATGCAGACTCCCCGCAGAGCAGGGGGAGCCTGATGTGGAACTCGATCCCAGGACCCCGGAATCATGACCTGAGTCAAAGGCAGTCACTTAACCAACTGAGCCACTCAGGCACTCACTTGCTTGCTTGCTTGCTTTCTTCCTTCCTTCCTCCCTCCCTCCCTCCCTCCCTCCCTCCCTCCCTCCCTCCCTTGCTTCCTTTCCTTTCTGGTCAGTCAAAAGTTGACTACACCTTCTGTAGTTCATTCTCTTCTAGATCCCCCTCCCCCCATTCTGGCGGGTCTGCCAGCCTGACTCTCCCCCCTTCAACGCAAGATGTGGGTTGGTGAGTGTGCTTCGACAAACTTGCAAATCTCACAAGGTGCACTTTCTGCTTTTAAGGCCAGACTTCTCTCCACTTTTCTGACTTTTGAAGGACTCTCATGTATGCCATTTTCTTATCTTAAACATCATTTTAAACAGTTTTATAATTATTTATAATTATCATTTATGAGAGGGTTAGTCCAAACAAGCTGCTCTGTCGATATCAGAAGTCAAAATTTGTTTCCAAACAATTTTTTAAAAAACACACCACTTGCAAAGATCTCACAGGGAAGTGATCTAGGTATGATGTATTTTAAGAATATGGTTTTGGGAAAAATCAAGATTTACTAAGAATATTATAAAAATTAGGAAAATATAAATTTTTATGGAAAAATCACATTCATCTCCCTGAGGTGCATGCATTAATTTTTAAAAGGGGGGAAAAAAGCTGAAAAGGGGATAAGTCATCAAATTATTATATCAATTTAAAAAATCAGTATTTTTCGCAGAAGACTTTTAACATCGAAGAGACTAATGCATTGCTGCATATAATCTGAAGTCTTAAATTTTAGAACACTGCTCAATTGGGGTCAATTGCTATGTTAGATGTCTTCTAGTTGATCCCACCTCACTCAGATTATCTGTAGCTATAAATGACCACCAACGAGCATTCCCGAGGCTGTGGCTAACACAGCTGCCACAGAACAAACGAGGCTGAGGGTGGTGGGGCACAGAATGACCCCAGGAGTCAAGGTCCTAGCTGCGGGGGGGGCAGCAGCAGCCTGTCCGGGATTGGCCTATTTAATGAGCAGAGGTCATGACAGATTTTTGTCCCCACAGAAAAACTAAGGTTCACTCTTTGGCAAGAACATTTTATAGTAAGTAAACATCTCATGAAGATCAAAAATTTTTAAATCCCATAATTGAAATTAGTCTCACGGCCAGATAACTGGTTAGTGGATTAGCAAGATATGCCAGTTAAAAACTTCACTGTTGGGCGCCTGCGTGGCTCAGTTGGTTAAGCGACTGCCTTCGGCTCAGGTCATGATCCTGGAGTCCCGGGATCGAGTCCCGCATCGGGCTCCCTGCTCAGCGGGGGGTCTGCTTCTCCCTCTGACCCTCCTCCCTCTCATGCTCTCTGTCTCTCATTCTCTCTCTCTCAAATAAATAAATAAAATCTTAAAAAAAAAAAAAAAAAAAAACTTCACTGTTACCACTGATTGCTTTTGGGTCAGGACTGTTCTCTCAGATTCCTCTTTTAAAAATGAAGCTCTTCCTGCAAGGGGTCAGAACTTAGCATTTTGAAACGCACTATTTAAAGATCTTTCCTCCTCTAGGACTGCCTTAGAGCAATGTGGGACTCCTGAGGGTTCAAAGTATTATAATCATTTTGCCCTTAAATAACTGAACTAATGATCCTAATTTAGAATTTTTTAAAGCAATTTTATGTGATCAAATGAGCCTTCAGGATTTACAGGGAAGCAAAGAGAGAAAAACCTGGTTCTCAAAGATAAAATGAGAGCCTGGCTAAAAGACAGAAGGATGAGAGTCAACTCTGACAACATTCCAAGATGAAAGCAAGAACAAGTTAGAAAGAGGCAAAGCAAAAATCCATTGTCATTTTGAAGAGCCACCAATGTTTACAGTTCAAAGCCTCATGCCATGTTATTTTAACTGGACAGTGTATTGCTGGCATCATCTTGAAATTACTTTGTAAGTTTTAAATTGTGGTAAGGCACACACCACATGAAACCTCTCATCTGAACTATTTACGTTCAGTGGCATTAAGGATGTTCACGTTGTTGGGCAACCATTGATATATTTTAAACATTATAACTTTTATGATGGCCCTGTGATGGCATGTCCTAATGCTTACTCTCTGTAAGGTTAATGGTTTTTCCTTGAGAAAAGACAACTCAGAGAGAAGACATTGCTAACGGATGGCTGAAGTTACAGAGAAGAAGAACTTGGCTCCACATGAGAGAGAATTTTCTATGTTTAGATCTGACCAGCAGAGGAAGAGGAGGCCCAGGAGCTCCCTTTGAAGGTGAAGAGTGTTCACACGGGGGCCCACAGGCCATCTGTTGGGTGTGTTCTGGAAGAGATTCCCGTAATGGGTGGGAGAGGGGCCTCTGGGCTTCCCTCCAACTATGAGATGCTATGGTTGAACTGACAGAAATTGCTGTACACTCGGGTTTCAGAAGACCTTGTCAGACTTGAAGTACCTCAGATTTGGGCTTTAAAATAGTCACACTTAAAACCACTTATTAGCAACTTTTATCCTTCCTTGGCACGTTGTCTGCTCTTTTTGTCTAAACTGTGGAGAAATCATTAAAAGGAGGTTTCAGGCCCCATCCAAGCACTTATTAACCAAGGGATGTGGGGCAGGCGACCTTCACAAAAGGCCAGCTTTTACTTACATGGGACTGGCTGGCTTCAGATTTGCCCATTCCCACCCATTTTCCACATTGCTGTCAGAATAATCTTTCTAAGTTGTGAATCTGAGCATATTACCTTCTCCCACTTAAAAAAATTCTTCAATTGTACTCCTTCATTTTCAAAATATAGGTTTAAATTTCCAAGCATGGTATCCAAGGTCACTCTGCTCATCTCTTGAGACCTGTCTCTGGTCATTTCCTCTCTAAAATGCTAATCCTTTGGGATCCCTGCTCAGTGGGGAGCCTGCTTCTCCTCCTCCCCTCGCTTCTCTGTCATATAAATAAATAAAATCTTAATAAAAGGGGGGGCACCTGGGTGGCTCAGTCAGTTAAGCATCTGTCTTTGGCTGGGGTCATGATCGGAGGTCCTGGGATCTAGTCTCGCATTGGGCTCCCTGCTCAGTGGGCAACCTGCTTCTCCCTCTCTTCTTGCTCCTCTCCCCTGCCCATGCTCTCTCTCTCTCTCTCTGTGTGTCAAATAAACAAATAAAATCTTTTAAAAAATAAAATAAAATGATAATCTTTAGCTGGAATGAAGGATTTTAATTCTCTAGTCCTTATTTGTCTGGCAAACTCCTACATATCCTTTAAGACTCAGCTCAGGTATAGTCTTTTATAGGAAAATATCCCTGTTTTCCCTTAGGGCTTAGCCTGGGCTCTTTATAGTATCCACATTATCTGTGGACATTATCATGAACATGAAGTTTTCTTTTTCTCCTCCCTGAAAAAAATTTTTAAATATAGGAATTATCTGTTCCTTGAAAGTCTCCTAAAACTTGCGTGTTACACATTTGGTGCTTTTAGAGTGTTAGGTATACTTATACTTTATATTATTGATTCAGTTTCTCTAATGGGTTGGTTTATACAGATTTTCTACTTTTTCTTAGGTTAATTTTGGTAATTGCTTCTTAATTTCAGTAATTCATATTTTTCTAGAAAAAAATACATATTTCATTCTAAGTTTTTAAACTTAACACTTATTGTATTATTCTTAATATATCTACTATGATTATTAATATATGTACTATGATTGTTAATGTATCTACTATGCTTGTTATTATGTCTTTTTTGTTAATATTGTTTATTTGAACATTTTGGTTTTCTTTCAGACTTTCTAGGTATTGTATTCCTTAATTTTTCAAAGTACAAGTCCTTGGTTTGTTGAATCTCTCTATTGTTTGTTTTCTACTCCAACAACATTTGCTTACATCTTAATTATTTGCTTCATTTTACTTTCTTTGGGATTACTCTGTTATTCAGTTTTTTAGCTATTTGAGCATAAGGATTTATTTTAAATCTTTCGTGTTTTAATAAATTTATTTAAGGCTATGAATTTCCCTTTATATATTGCCTTAGTTGTTTTCCACAGGTTTTAATATGTAATGCTTTTGCTTTTCACTTTAAATATCTTACAGTTTCTTCTGATTTCCTCTTTAGCTCATGAATTTTTCAAGTAAATTTCTCCCAGCTTTTTACTTTATAAAACTTCATTTTATTTTGGAAAAATTTCAAAACTATAGAAAAACAGAAATAGTTATGAAATGAAGACAATAGTAAAATGAACACCTCTATTCCACTTACTTAGATTTATAAGTTTTTAACGTTTGCCGTTTTTCTTCATTAATTTTTTTTTTTTTAAGTAATTGCTACACCCAATATGGGGCTCAAACTCACAACCCTGAATTCAATAGTCACACACTCTGACTGAGCCAGCCAGGGGCCACTCTGTTTACTTTTTTTTTTTTTTCTTTTTGGTGAACCATTTGAATTTAAGTTCAGATATCATGACACTTTACCCTTAATTACTATTACTATTGGTAGACTTCTTTCATTATGTAGTATTGCTCTTATAGCTTATTAACCACTTTTTCCTTAAACTCTATTTTGTCTGCTATTACTGTAGGTATATGGGCTTTCTTTTGATTAGTATTTGCATGGTAATCTTTTTTCACTTAGTTATTTCAAAAAATTTTGGTAGGGGGAGGTTGTTTATTTAGGCATGTTTCTTACAAGTGATGTTTACTTGGATTTTACACTAACAGTGAACTGAGAAGGAAATTAGGAAAACAATCTCGTTTACAACAGCACCCGAAAGAATCAAATACTTAGCAGTAAACTTAACTAAGGGGTGAAAGACTTGTACACAGAAAATGAGAAAACATTGCTGGAAGAAATGTAAGAAGGCACAAACAAATGGGAAGACATCTCACGCTTAAGAATTGAAATACTTAATATTGTTAAAGTGTCCATACTATCCAAAGCAATCTCAGACTCAATGCAATCCCTATCAAAATTCCAATGACATTTTTTTTACAGAAATAGAAAAGATAGTTCTAAAATCCATATGGAACCATGAAGGACTCTGCATAGCCAAATGAACCTTGAGAAAGAAGAACAGAACTAGAAGCATCACGTTCCCTGATTTCAAAACAATTTACAAAGCTATACTGGTCAGAACAGTAGGATACTGGCATAAAGGCAAACATGTAAACCAATGGGACAGAAGAGAAACCGAGAAATAAATCCACACATGTATGGTCAGCTGACCTTTGACAAGGATGCCAAGAATACATGCTAAGGAAAGGATAGTTTCTTCAACAAACAGTGCTGGGAAAACTGGACATCTATATATAAAAGAAAGAAATTAGACCCTGATCTTACACTGTACACAAAAATCAAATAAAAATGCACACATGTATATTGAGATGCTACCATTCAATGCCTCTAAATCATTGGTTGCTAACTCCAAGCAGGATAAAACACAGAGGTTCTGCAGTGCTTGGTAGATTTTGTTCCTTGTGAAGTCACCATGTGCTCTTTTGTTTTTCTCTTAGTTTCTCAAAGAAACTCTTGTTTTGAGGACAGACATCATGTTTTATACATCTTTATAATTGTATTTGTTTACAATTTCTTTTTTTGCCCTTGATATACAATTTATGAGTTTTAACAAATAGATACTTCCTTGTAACTTGAATTTCTACCAAGATAATGAATATTTCCACCACTCTAGGAGGTTCACTTATTTTTTCAGCATAGGTAAGTCTTACCTGCTCTAAAACTCCTTAGAGAAGGATTCACACAGTATGTGCTCCCTAGTCTCTGGCTTCTTTGCTTAGCATAATGTGAAATTTATCTGTGTTGTTGTGTATATCAGCAGTTTTTTATTTTCCATTTTCTGCTGAGTAGTATTCCACTGTATCAGTGTACAAAAATTTTTATTCTCCAGTTGATGAACATTTTTTCCAAATTTAAGCTATTCTGCATAAAATTGCTATATACATTTTTTAAAGATTTTTTATTTTTTATTAGAGAGAGAGTACAAGCAGGGGGAGCGGCAGGCAGAAGCAGAGGGAGAAGCAGGCTCCTCGCTGAGCAGGGAGCCCCCATGCGGGACTCTATCCCAGGACCCTAGGATCATGACCTGAGCTGAAGGCAGACTCTTAACCGTCTGAGCCACCCAGGTGCCCCATACTATATACATTCTTGTACAAGTCTTTTTGTGGACATATGTTTTCATTCTCACAGTTAATGACCTATGAATGGGATTGCTGGCCCGTAGGTAAGTGTATGTTTAACTTTCTGAGAATTATTTATGATTGTTATGCCTTCCTTATGAATGGAAACTTATTATTATTATGACATGTACCTTTTTATTTCTGGTAGTACTCCTTGTCTTGAAATCTATTTGTCTGATAGTATTTAGCCACTCCAATTTTCTTATGCTTACCGTCTGCAAGATACATCTTTATCCATCTTGTTACTTTCAATCTATCTGCGTCTTTACATTCAAAGTATGTCTCTTGTAGACAGAATATAGGTGGGTCTTCATTTTTCTTATTCAGTCTGACCATCTCTGTCTTTTAGTTGAAATGTTTAGTCCATTAACTCTGAATAGAGTTATTCAGAGTAATTATATAGAGTTAATAGAGTAATTATAAATATGATTAGATTTAGGTGTGTCAATTGTTGTTTTTTACTTATCCATCTATTTTTTTTAAGATTTTATTTATTTATTTTATATAGAGAGAGAGCCCATGCGGGGGTGGGCAGAGGGGGAGGGAGAGGGACAAGTAGACTCCGTGCTGAGCACAGAGCCCCACATGGGGCTCAATCTCAGGACCCTGAGATCATGACCTGAGCTGCAACCAAGCCACCCCTTGTCCATCTATTTTTCATTCCTCAGGTCTTCCTTTCTTGTCTTTGGGTTAACCTTTTTTTTTCTTTTTTTTTTTTTAACTGTTTCAGTTTAACTCCTTTATTGGCTTTGTAGCTATACTTCTTTGTACTATTTTTGTGGTTGCTTTACTACAAATACACATCTTCAACTCACCACAACCTATTTGGAGTTAATATTGTACTACTTTATGTAAAATAGGATAATGCTGTGACAGTATGGTTCCATTTACCTCTTCATCCTTTATGTTATTGTTGTCATTTACATTTCATCTACTTACATGATAAACCCCACATTATAGTGTTTTCATTCCTACTTTAAAAAAACCTGCTGGGAGGAGAGTAGTTGATGGACAGCTTCCAGGGGCTGCACATGAAGGTCTGTTGCAGGACTCACGCTGAGACCACTGGCCCCAGACTGCTTCCAGCCAGTGATTGAGCACAGCAGAGGTACTAGATCCAGGCTATTCTGCCTGACCTGGGACTCCTCTCTTGGGCATTCTTTGCTCTGGAGATTCTAATTGGCCTGGCCAAGATTTTCTCAGAGCTGCCCATTAGTAGAGACTTCTCGGGTTGCCTGGGTGGCTCAGTCAGTTAAGCCGAGGACTCCTTGCTTCGGCTCAGGTCATGATCTAAGGGTTGTGAGATGGAGCCCTGCATCTGGTTCTGCGCTCAGTGCTGAGTCTGCTTGGAATTCTCTCTCCCTCTCCCCCTGCTCGCGTTCGCGCATGCTTTCTCTCTCTCTCAAATAAAATAAATAAAATCTTAAAAAAAAAAAAAGACTTCTCCCACATCGCCTCCATCGTACCCCCCCCTCTTGCCCAGGTGTCAGACCTACATTGTTGTCTGAAGCGCTCCCAACTCCTCCCTTCACTTCCCCTTACCCTTCACGGCATTTCCCCCAATACATCTTATGTATGTCTAATTCCATCTTGGCATCTGTCTCTTAGAGGACTTGAACTGACATTGGTGTTTTATATGTACCATGTATTGATTATTTCTGGTGTTGATTCTTTCCTGTAGATTTGAGTTTCCAGCTTGTGTTATTTTCTTCCAATCTAAAAAAATATTTTTTGGGGTGCCTGGGTGGCTCAGTGGGTTAAGCATCTGCCTTTGGTTCAGGTCATGATCCTGGGGTCCTGGGATCGAGTCCCGCATCAGGCTCCCTGCTCAGTGCAGAGCCTGCTTCTCCCTCTCCCACTCCCCCTGCTTCTGTTCCCTCTCTCGCTGTGTCTCTCTCTGTCAAATAAATACATAAAATCTTTAAAAAAATAAAAATAAATATTTTTCTTATAGTGCATGTCTACTGTTGACAATTTTCTCATTAAAAAAATCTAAATGTCTTTTGAACGTACCTCAATTTTTGAATATTTTGCTAGATCTAAAATTTGGGGTTGACAATTTTTTGCTTTCAGTGCTTGAAAAGTTACTCCATTGTCTCTTGCTTTCATTATTTAAAAAAAAATGAGAAGACTGACACCATTAGTATCATTGTTTCTTTGTATATAATGGGCCTTTTTTTCTACATCTGCTTTCACAATTTTTTTTTAATCTTTGGTTTTCATTAGATTGACTTAATGCTATATGTGGTTTCCTTTGTTGTTATCCTGCTTAGGATTTGCTGAGCTTCTTGGATTTTAAAATTTACATTTTTCATCTGACTTGGGGTTTTTTGGCCATGATTTCTTCAGATATGCTCTCTTCCCCACCCCACCCCCCCAGCATTCTCTTTCTCCTTTCCTTCTGGGACCCAATTACATTTATGATAAACTGTTTAATATTATTCTACATGCTATCGAGATTGTGGTATTTTTTAACAATTTCTTTTTCTCAGATTGGATAATTACTGTTTATGAGTTTTCAAATTTCCTGCTCTTTTCTTCTGCAAACTCATTTGTTGGTAAGTCCTGTCAGTATATTTTCTTAAGATCAGGTATTGTACTTATTTAATTTCCATTCAGTTCATTTTTATGGTTTCATTTTTCTGCTGCGACTCCCCATTGTTCATTCTTTATATTATCCTTCAAGCCCTTGAACATATTTATAATAGCTGCTTTAAAGTCTTGTCTACTAATTGCAGCATCTGGTTCATTGATGATATTTGTTACTTGCCTTTTCTCTTGACTATGGGTGACATTTTCCTGTTTCTTCATATGCATCATAAGTTTTGTTGTATGCTAGATATCGTGGATGATATGTGTGAGAAATCTGATTATGAAGTCTTCCTTTAGATGGTGTTGAGTTGTACTAACAAGTAGTACATTTTTAACTCTTTTTAACCTCCCTATTTAAGTATAATTTTTCCAACAAGTCAAATACTTGTCAGTATTTGTATACTTCCAAATTCAGTCAGAACCATAACTTACTTTATTCTTTGCATATATCCCCTCCATCTTCTTATTGTTGCTTGGATTTTGTTTTAAACTTTTTTAAAGTCATAAAAATTGTTCATTATTTTCAGTCAATAATTGCCTACTGATTTTTATCATTTTTTAAGGTTTACCATTGTTTCTGTTTTCCCAAGCCTTCTTTGTGGTTTCTTTTTTTCTTTTTCTTTCTTTCTTTAATTTCTTTAAATTCTTTCTTTTTTTCTTTCTCTTTCTTTCTTTCTTTCTTTCTTTCTTTCTTTCTTTCTTTCTTTCTTTCTTTCTTTCTTTCTTTCTTTCTTTCTTTCTTCTTTCTTTCTTCCCTTCCTTTCTTTCTTTAATTCAATTAGCCAAGGTATAGTACATCATTAGTCTTTGAGACTAATGGTTCAATGATTCATTTTCTTTTTTCCAAAATAATTCTTTTTTATTTGGGAAAGTTCACATTAAAAAGAAAACTCATTGGTGGCTATGCTCCAAAGTCCCTGGGAACTTCTCTAGATTTTTGCTTCTCCAAATGTGGTCCAGGACTAATAGAATAGGCATCACTGGGGTGCCTCAGGTTAGAAATGCAGACTAGCCCAACCCCAGACTTACTGAATGAAAATGTACTTTTAACAAGCTCCCTGGGTGATTTGGTATACACATTAATTTTGGAAAGCACAGTTCTATATTACTTATTACACTAGTTATGTTTTCTTTTTTTCCCTTCAGGATGTGAGCTACATAGAAACACTTCTTTTATAATTCTATCCCTTAAATCTACACAGTAATTGCTACAGAGTAGATACTCAATAAATGCTTGCAGAATGAATAAAATGGGGATAATGACATGCCTACTAAAAGATTGTTTGCTTTTGGTGAGGGCTGCACCTGAGGCTGCCTGGCTGTGTTTTATGTTTAGATTTGCATTAACTATCACCCTCCAGCAGATTATGGGAACCCCTCTACTTTGGGGCCTACCAACATTATCTGTCATCTCATAACCACATAGCAAAAGCTTTTTCATCTCTTGATGGAGCTGTTAACCTGGTGACTTGAGAAATAGTAAAAAAAAAAAAAAAAAAAAAAAAAAAAAAAGCCAGACATCAGAGAGCTATTTATTTATTTAGTGGCTTATGTTAGGTCAGGCTGTTAGAAACAGCCCAGGGAAAAAAATCCTTAAAAATAGGATTTTTAATAGAATGGAATTAGTTTAGGCCATACATTGTTCCCTGCTAAGGGGAGAGGAGTAGGCAGGAAGATCTGAAATTCATCAGGAATAGAGTGAGAAAGGAGAGAAGAAGGATGGCATAAGGGGAGAACAAGAGAAGGAAGGTAGATATATATGGGAAGAAAGCAAATTTTCCATCAGCATCAGGCCCAAGGACAGAGAAAAGGACAATTTTAGAGTTCTGTCTAATGCTTAATGCTTGATAAATGCCTCCTGAATTAAGTGCAAATGCTTTATCCTGACATTCAGAATTCTCCACATAATGTTCAAATCTTGCCCTTCAGCCACCCTTTCCATTATCACTCTGTTTATGCCCCACTCCAGCCAAATTGCATCACTTAACATTTGTCCTTGTTGATCTGGATCATTGCTCACAATGCTCTCTTGACCTGGACTGTCACCTGGTCTGATCTCCTTCTATACAAATTCTACCAATCCTTCAAGGCCCTTCCAAAATGCCCCTCTTCCAAAGGCTTCCATTTATTTCCTCCCTATTCTCCCTCTTTGTAAAGAATTCTCTTCTGTGACTTTTATCAAATCTAGTTATTTGTGTACTTGTCTTCTCTTACTCAACTGCAAATGCCATTGACCATCTTGTCTCTCTCAAGTCTAGAGCATAGGCCCGTGCAGATCCATGCACAAGGCATCTACTGGGCATAGAAAGTGAGATGATTTCAGTTTATTTGCAGTGAACTGATCTGGACCTTACCTGGAGATAGAGTGATGGCCATCTCAAAAATTGCCCTTCATTCTATTTTAAAACTTTTAAAGTTTTGTTTGTTTGTTTGTTTGTTTCAGCCAGGCAAATCTATCTTCCTTTTTTTGACCGACTCACAGTTTGGTCCCATAGAGGGTTCCTCTTCCATGTCCCACTACGGGCACATCTTCAAACATACATTTAATTTGGAGTACTAACATAACAGGCTATTCTCACCCATGGTTTTGACCACTTATGAGTGGCCTATGAGGTTGATGACATGTCATAATTTATGGTCTTCCTAGGACATGAATTTGTAAGCACTGCCTGGTGTGTAACAGTAAGTCACTTGAAGATGAGCATACCTACCTGACCACCTACCACATTTCAACACAGCTTTGTTGTTTGCTACTCACTTGATAATTTTGGTGACTCAGCAGGGGAAAGCCCAGTATCCCAAAGAGTAACAGACTCAGATTTGTTTGTTTGGCTCATTCAGTGTTGCTTTGTATCAAATTTAGGAAAACACATTAGTTACCAACATTTTGAAAAATTTTAATGTATTAACTAAAGTCCATAGTTTTTATGGGGTTCATTTAATATATAGGATTCTTTTTTTTAATGTGTATAGTTCTACGGCTTTTTGACAAATGCATAATGCCATGTGTCCACCACTATCATATCATACAGAATAGTTCCACTGCCCTAGAAATCTCCTGTGGTCCCCTTTCCATCCCTCCCTCCCTTTTCCTGAACACATGCAGTCAATGATCTTTTTAGTCTTGCCTTTTCCAACATGTTATATAGTTGAGATCATATAGTATGTAGACGTTTCAGACTGACTTCTTTCACTTAGCAATATGCATTTAAGGTTTCTCCGTCTTTTCTTGGCTTGATAGCTCATTTCTTTTTACTGCTGAATAATATTTCATTGTCTGGATATATCACAGTTTGTTTATCCATTCCCCTACTGATGGACATCTTCGTTATGCTAGGTTTTAGAAACTATGAATGAAGCTTCTGTAAACATTTATGAGCAGGTTTCTATGTGGACACAAGTTTTCAACTCTTCTGTGTATATAAGAAGGAACACGACTGATGGGCTGTATGGTAAGATTATGTTTAGCTGTATAAGAAACTGCCAAACTGTCTTCTAAAGCAGCAATAAATGAGATTTCCTGTTGTTCCACATCCTCACCAGCATTTGGTGTTGCTGGTGTTTTGGATTTTACCATTCTAATCAGTGTGTAGTGGTATTTCATTGTTGTTCCAACTCATAGTTCCCTAATGACACGTGATGTGGAGCATCTTTTCATATACATATTTGTCATCTGTACATCTTTGGTGAAGTGTTTGTTCGGATCTTTTGTCCATTTTTAACTGGGCTGTTTGTTTTCTTATTGAGTTTAAAGAGTTCTTTAGATACAAGTTTCATAAAACCTGTGTTTGGCAAAGATTTTCTCCAAGTCTGTGGATTGTCTTTTCATTCTCCTAATGGGGTCTTTCACAGAGCAGAAGTTTTAAATGCTAATGAAATCTGAGATCAGTTTTTTCTCTTCCCATGGGTCATGTTTTTTCAGTGTTGTGTCAGAAAAAAAGTCATTACCAAACTCAAGCATACCTGAATTTTCTCCTATGGTATCTTTCAGAAGCACTGTATTTTACATTTAGGTCCATGACCCATTTTGAATTACTTTTGTGAAAGGTCTGGATCCACATTCAATTTTTGCATGTGATGTGCATCATTTATTTAAAAGACTATCCTGTCTCTACAGAGTTGCCTTTGTTCTTTTGTCAGAGATCAGTTGATTGTATTTGTGTGGGTTTATTTCTGGGCTATTTTGTCCTATTGATCTGTCTATTCTTTTGGCAATACCAAATTGTCTTGATTAGTGTAGCTTTGTAATGAGTCTGGAAGTTGGGTTGTTTCAGTCCTCTCACTTTGTTCTTCTTCTTTAGTATTGTGTTGGCTATTCTAATTTTTTTGCCTTTTCATATAAACTTTAAATTTGATTTATTGACATCCACAAAATAATTTACTGGAATTTTGACTGGGGTTGTGTTGAATCTATAGATCAAGTTGGGAAGAATATACATCTTAAAAATGTCAAGTCTTCCTATCTATGAACATGGAATACCTCTCTATTTAGTCTTCTTTGATTTCTTTCATCAAGGTTTTGCAGTTTTCCTCATACAGATCCTGTACATATTTTTTTATATTTGTACATAAATATTTAAAATTTGTTGGTGCAGGCTCCTGGGTGGCTCAGTAGTTTAAGCGACTGTCTTCAGCTCAGGTCATGATCCTGGAGTCCTGGGATCGAGTGCCGCATCGGCCTCCCTGCTCAGCAGGGAGTCTGCTTCTCCCTCTGACCCTCCCCCCTCCATGCTCTCTCTCTCTCAAATAAATAAAAAATCTTAAAAAAATAAATAAATAAAATTTGTTTGTGCTAGTGGAAATGGTGGTATTTTTCTAATTTCAAATCCCAATTGTTCATTTTTAGTACATAAGAAAGCAATTGACTTTTTTTTTTAAGATTTTATTTATTTATTTGACAGAGAGAAACACAGCGAGAGAGGGAACACAAGCAGGGGGAGTGGGAGAGGGAGAAGCAGACTCCCCGCTGAGCAGGGAGCCCGATGTGGGGCTCGATCCCAGGACCCTGAGATCATGACCTGAGCTGAAGGCAGACACTTAACGACTGAGCCACCCAGGCGTCCCAGCAATTGACTTTTGTATATTAATCTTGTACCCTACAACCTTGCTATAATTGTTTATTAGTTCCAATTCTTTGGGGTTTTCTTCATAATTACATCTTCTATGAACAAAGATAGGTTTATTTCTTCCTTCTTAAATCTATATACCTTTTATTTCCTTTTCTTGTCTTATTACGTTAACTACTACTTCCAGGATAAAGTCAGGATAGTCTATATAAATGCCTTATTTCTTGAACAAAAATAGAGAACTGGCAAGCAGCGTATCTTGGAAGCCTTTGGCTGGAGATGAGACGGAGCATCTGCTTCTAGTTTACCACAGTCTCCACTGCTTCCTGGTAACACTTTGTTTCTTTGTGGAAAATGGAAAGAGAGAATTCAATTTCTGTTTAAATTGAAAACATGGCCAAAGGTACCAAGATCTTCACAAAAATCAGAGAAAAATCCCTATGGGCATGTAATTTGGAAGAAACCCAGAGCCTCCATAAAGAGTTCCCTTTTTACATAGTTGGGAAGTTTTAAGATTGCCAATGTCTTCTTGTGAATGTCAATGATCTACTAAATAGGCAACCCCCATTATACCACCTCACTTTCATCTACCTCAGCCTACCCTTAGATCTTAAAATTCAGTGCTTATGCTCACTCTTTTCTTGGTCTCCAAAGCCAGTTGTCACTCTTGAGTTTGATCCATTTCCTTCTTCTTTTTTTGTATCATTGTCATTCTATGTTACTCTTCCTACCTCTGCCCTTATTCTTTCAAGGAACACCTTGGTGTATTAGTAATGCAGCAGGATGGACCCATGTTGTTAGTGCTTTAAATCCAGAGTGATTGCCCTAGAATTTTTTTGTGTGCTTTGGTTCAGATGTATTATGGGTTAACAGGCTATACTGAGCTGATTTGGAAATTTATCACCATATTCACACCGTTTCTATGGGAACATGTGTTGGAATTACAAACAAATAACTTGAAATGGAAAACAACTTGTCACTAAGGAGGCCACCTGCAGCCCAGTAAGGGCAGGAAGACCGTTTTGACAAACAAATTAGCTGCTTCAGTGCTTTGTGCCAGGTGGGCCAAAACTGGTGTTTGTAGAACCACGGTATGTCATTGTGTGTGTATGTGTGTATGTACACAAACACAAGCATGCATATATATGGCGGTGGGGTGCGGAAGGAGGGAAGGAAGCATCATCACAGTTTGACCAGTATTCAGATTCAAATATTTGACTTTTCAGAACTCTGGCCCTTGTAGGCTTCAAGTGTTACATTCCTTTCTCCTTTGGGGTTGGATGCCATCAGCTGTAGATGGGCAAACGATTTCAAGAATCTCCTTTTGAATTTCAGAAGAAAGTTACCTAGTTGATAGGGCAACAAAGCCAGTCATGGGCAGACTTCTTAAAGCTCTCACGCAGTAATTCTCAACCTGGATGCACATTAGAACCACTGAGGACCTTTCAAAACCTACCAATGTCTGGCGCTCAGACCAATTAAATTAGATTCTCCAGGGTGGGGCCCAAAAAATCAGTGTGTATAGTTACACCACCCCTGTCCACACTCCCCCAGGTGAATTTAATGCACACTGCTCTAAGTGTGTGACACTCAAGCTTAATCTTATCTGAGCAAGGATCCTACACCCACTCCTGCAGAGGAGGCTGTTTATAGACACTTTCCTTCTGTGACAGTATAGGCACCTGATACTTTAGAAGGGAACTGGATCTCCTTTTTAATAAACAATGTTCTCTCTTTCAAGAGAAGGAGGTAGAATTGAAATCCACCAAGAAAATTGAAGCAAATAGTTCTAGGCACAGATGTCAAAAAGTTCTTGCACATATCCATTACATAAAGACAACTGCTGCTTTCTTTTCCTTTTTTTTTTTTTTTGAAGATTTTATTTATTTCTTTGACAGAGAGAGCCACAGCGAGAGAGGGAACACAAGCAGGGGGAGTGGGAGAGGGAGAAGCAGGCATCCCGCAGAGCTGGGAGCCCCATGCGGGGCTCGATCCCAGGACTCTGGGATCATGACCTGAGCCGAAGGCAGATGCCCAACGACTGAGCCACCCAGGCGCCCCACAAGTGCTGCTTTTAAAAGAAACATACTTTGTACTAAAACTTTCCCTCTTTGGAATTATCCATAAGTTTCTAAATTAAGTTGTAGTTGCTGAGACATTTCTTATTGTTGAAGAACACCTCCTTCCCCTGTCTTTTTTTGTTATTGTGTGCTTATTTATTATTGTGTGCTTATTTATTATTATGGGCTTTTTAAAATTATTCCTTTTGCTACAAGCTGGAAAAGCAGGAGGAGAGGAAGTCCTTTATGTGTTTGTTTTAAAGGCAACATATAAAATCTTATCAAAACAAGAATCCAATTAAAAATACTTTCTCTCGGGCTCATTCAGCAGTTGAGTAAGGGGTGGACATGGGAGGGATTCAAACATTAGTTCCCGAGGGAACGGAATTGGTCAGTATCTGGCATACCTGTGATGAGTCAAGCCACCAGAAGAATGTAATTTGTGGAATAAGCAACCAAGAACCAACATCCAAGGTCTTAGGTCATCAAAACTGGAGGCTATTTATCAGTTACTGTCTCAAGGAGGAAAACTGATCTGCTTTAGAATCTAACCTGGTTCTCTTCTGGGCTCAGGAAATGTGCTCCACCCCTCAAAGGTTAGGATGTTTGGTTGAATGTGCTGATTCAATCTACCTGGACCCACAGGTGGGGACCACAAAGTAATGACTCTATGGTAAGAAAAAGGTGAGGAAGGTAAAACTCTGAGGCAGTGGGGGAGAAATGGAGAAAGGAGAAAGAATGAGAACAGGAGGCAGGAGAGGGGTGTGTACGTAAATGTCTACACTCATTAGATCCCATGTGTAATTCGTTTACTCTTATTGTACACTGACTCATCTCTGAGCTAGGAGACTACACAAGTTTGGCTCTTGAGTTTAGAATGGAATAGTGACCTGTCATCACTTGCTGGTCATTGATGGGTACAGGGCAGAGAGTGTGGCTGTATCAAATGGTCTGCTGGAATCACCGCTTTAGGAAAAACTACTCAAGATGCACGCACTATTGATGTTGTCATCAGAGCAGAAGATAGATGGCCTTCCATGTCGTCATTACCACAGCTTCTGTCAGACTTGTTTACCGAGCGTCTGGCTACACTGACAGGTTGGTTTAGTTAGAGTGGAGGAACTTGTTTGACACATAAGAGACAGTCTAGGCCCATACTGCATTTATACGAGCAGGAAAATGATAAAACTATTCCAATTATACTTCTCACAAACTTTTCTCAAATAGTTGAATTTCACTAGATACTCATTTTCCTTTAGCATGCTTTGGTCTGTGGATAAGAGAAGAGAGGCATTCTGACTGGTCAGTCAGAATGGCTAAAATTAACAAGTCAGGAAACGACAGATGTTGGCGGGGATGCGGAGAAAGGGGAACCCTCCTCCACTGTTGGTGGGAATGCAAGCTGGTGCAGCCACTCTGGAAAACAGTACGGAGGTTCCTCAAAAAGTTGAAAATAGAGCTACCATATGATCTAGCAATTGCACTACTGGGTGTTTACTCCAAAGATACAAATGTAGGGATCCGAAGGGGTACGTGCACCCCAATGTTTATAGCAGCAACATCCACAATAGCCAAACTGTGGAAAGAGCCAAGATGTCCATTGACAGATGAATGGATAAAGAAGATGTGGTATATATATAGAATGGAATATTATGCAGCCATCAAAAGGAATGAGATCTTGCCATTTGCAACGATGTGGATGGAACTGGAGGGTATTATGTTGAGTGAAATAAGTCAAACAGAGAAAGACATGTATCATATGATCTCACTGATATGAGGAATTCTTAATCGCAGGAAACAAACTGAGTGTTGTTGGAGTGGGGGGTGGGGTGGGAGGGATGGGGTGACTGGGTGATGGACACTGGGGAGGGTGTGTGCTCTGGTAAGCGCTGTGAATTGTGCAAGACTGTTGAATCTCAGATCTGTACCTCTGAAACAAATAATGCAATATATGTTAAGAAAAAAAAAAGAAGAAGAAGAAGGTAGCGGGAGGGGAAGAATGAAGCGGGGGAAATCGGAGGGGTAGACGAACCATGAGAGATGATAGACTCTGAAAAACAAACTGAGGGTTCTAGAGGGGAGGGGGGTGGGAGGATGGGTTAGCCTGGTGGTGGGTATTGAGGAGGGCACATTCTGCATGGAGCACTGGGTGTTGTGCACAAACAATGAATCATGGAACACTTCATCTAAAACTAATGATGTAATGTATGGGGATTAACATAAGAATAAAATAAAATAAAATAAAATAAAGAGAAGAGAGGAATAGGAAAACCAGGGGATGTGGTCCCTCATGTGTGGTCTGGTTTTCTTATATATGGGAAGTTTGACTTTTCTTTTTTTGAAAATTTGACTTTAGGATTCTGATTAAAAAATAATAAAAATAAAATAAAATAATATCTGTTTATATTAATACAGCAGGCACATACAGCAATTGTTACAGATCTTCTCCTTTGTATAGACTGCCCCTCTCCCCACCCATTCTTTTTCCTTCTTTGTCCCTCAGCTTCTTGTTGGGTTTGGCCAAGGTGGGGAATAATAATGGAGATGGAAGGGTGGGAGAAGAGAAAAATGAGGACATTTGTTTCCCCTGCCTCCTTGTTCTCAGCCCCTAGGCCAGCACTGTTTTTGTGCATTTATAGAATGCCTCACTTATTCCCCTGGTAGCCCTCACAGCATTGCCTCCCATGAAAGAACTCACGTGCCAAAGAAATTGTGGTGATGGAGATGGGTCTACAGACATAGTAACTTCTCAACTAGAAAATGGTGTCAAGAATAAAACCAAGTCTCTCTGTTTCCATCAAAATGGCCACATCTCATTATTGCCACATTAGATATGTCACCCAATTTCATGGCAAAACAAGTTTTCCTTAACCTGAATAACAAAATAGACTAAAGGGAACTAACAGACATACAGAGAACATTCTATCCAACAGCAGAAAACACCCTTCTCAAGTGCACTTGTATAGACCATATGTTGGGTCACCAGGCAAGCCTTAACAAATTTAAGATGGAAATCATATCTTTTTAAATCACAATGGTATGAAACTAGAAATCAATAACAGGAGGAAGACCGAAAAATTCACAAGTGTGTGGGAATTAAGCAACACATTCCTGAATAACCAATGAGTCAATAAAGAAATATAAAGGGAAATCAGAAAGTATCTTGAGACAAATGAAAATAAAAATACAACATATCAAAATTTATGCCATGCAGCAAAAGCAGTTCTAAGAGGTTATAGAGGTTAAATGCATACGTTAAAAAAAAAGAATGATCTCAAAAAATGACCCAACTTTACATCTCAAGAAGTTAGAAAAAGTTACAAACTAAGCCCAAAGTTAGCAGAAGGAAGGAAATCATAAAGATGAGCAGACATAAAACAGAGTAGAAAAAAAAATCAGTAAAACTAAGAGTTGTTTTTTTGAAAAGATAAAGTTGACAAATCTTTAGCTAGACTAACCAAGAAGAGAAGGACAAGGACTCAAATAAAGTTATAAATGAAAAAAGGACATTATAACTGATACCACAAAATAGGAAAGACCACAGAGGCTACTAAGAAAAATTATGCACCAACAAATCAGGTAACCTAGAAGAAATAGATAAATTCCTAGAAACAGACAAACTACCAAGACGGCAAGAAGAGATAGAAAACCTGAACAGACCAATGATGACCAAGGATATTTAAGAAGAAATCAAAACCCTCCCACAAAGTAAAGCCCAAGACCAAATGGTTTCATTGGTGAATTCTACCAAATATTTATTTATTTTTTTATTTTTAAAGATTTATTTATTTATTTATTTGACAGAGAGAGACACAGCGAGAGAGGGAACATAAGCAGGGGAGGTGGGAGAGGGAGAAGCAGGCCTCCCGCCGAGCAGGGAGCCCGATGCGGGGCTCGATCCCAGGACTCTGGGATCATGACCTGAGCCGAAGGCAGACGCTTAACGACTGAGCCACCCAGGCGCCCCTCTACCAAATATTTAAAGAAGAAGTAATGCCAGTTCTTCTCAACCTCTTCCAAAAAAAAAAAACCCGAAGAGGAGGGAACACTCCCAAACTCATTTTACAAGGCCAACATTACCCTGATGTCAAAGCCAGACAAGGACACTATGTGAAAAGAAAACCATAGGTCAATATCCTTGATGAATATGCATGCAAAAATTCTCAACAAAATTCTAGCAAACCAAATTCAACAGCACATAAACAGGATCATACACCATGATCAAGTGGGATTTCTGTTTGGGATGCAAGTTTCAATATATACAAATCAATAAACTCTATATACTACATTAACAGAATGAAGGATAAAAATCATATGAGCCTTTAAAAAAAAATTACATGATCCTTCCGTTGCAAGAAAAGTGTTTAAGAAAATTCAACACCCTTCATGATAAAAGCTTTCAACAAATTAGCTATAGAAGTAACATCCCTCAACATACTGAAGGCCATATATGAAAAAAGCTGTGAAAAGCTAAGAGCTTTTTCTTTAAAATAAGAAAACAAAATTAGGAAGAAGATAAGGGTGATCATTCACCCTTAATTTGAGAGGAAGAAGTAAAATTATCTCTTTTTGCAGATGACATGATCTTATATATAGAAAACCTTAAAGACTCCACCAAAAAACTGTTAGAACTAAAAAATAAATTCCATAAAGTTGCAGGACACAAAATCAAGCCACAAAAATCAGTTGCATTTCTAGCTTTAACATGAAATATCTGAAAGAGAAATAAAGAAAACAATCCCATTCACAATACCTTTAAAAACAATTTAAAAAAAAGAATAAATGTAGCCAAGGAGGTGAAAGATCTGTAACTGAAAGCTGTAAGACACTGGTAAAAGAAATTTAAAAAGACACAAATTAATGGAAAGATATCTCGTGTTTGTAGGTTGGAAAAATGAATATTGCTAAAATGACCACACTTTCCAATGTCATCTATAGACTCAATGCAATCTCTATCAAAATTCTAATGGCAGTTTTTCACAGAAATGGAAAGAGCGACCCTAAAATTCATATGAAACCATAAAAGACCTTAACAGCCTAAGTAATCTTGAGAAAGAACAAAGGTGGAGATATCACACTACCTGATTTTAAACTATCACTACAAAGCTATAGTAATCAAAACTGTACAGCACTGACACACAGTCCGACACGTTGAACAATAGAATAGAATCAAGAGCCCAGAAATAAACCCATACATATACAGCCAACTAATATTTGACAAGGGAACCAGGAATACTCCATGGAAGAAAAGATAATCTCAAGAAGTGGTGCTGGGGAAACCGAGTATCTATATGCAAAAGCATAAAACTGGATCCCTGTCTTACACCACTCGCAAAAAATAACTTAAAATGGATCAAAGACTTAAATATAAGACATGAAACCATAAAACTCCTAGAAGAAAACAGAGATGAAAACTCCTTGACACTGTTCTTAGCACCAGTTTTTTGTTTTTTTGTGGTTTTTTTGGGGATTTGTCACTGAAAGCACAAGCAACAAAAGCAAAAATATATAAGTGGGGCTACATCTAACTGAAAACCTTCTGCACAGCAAAGGAAACAATCAGCAAATTGATGAAGCAACTTATGAAATGGGAGAAAATATTTAGAAACCATCTATCAGGTAAGGGGTGAATATCCAAGTGAGGAAGTATATAAGTGAGGAACTTCTACAACTCAAGAGCAAAAAACCCAAATAATCCGATTAAAAAATTGGCAGAGGAATGGAATAGACACTTTTCCAAAAAAGACATACAGATGGCCAACAGGTGCATGAAAAGATGCTCAATATCATTAATCATCAAGGAAATACAAATCAGAACCACAATGAGATATCACTTCACACCTGTTTGAATGGCTGTTACCAAAAAGACAAGAAATAAGAAGTGTTGACAAGGATGTGGAGAAAAGGGGACCCCCATGCACTGTTGGTGAGAATGGAAATTGGTACAGCCACTGTGGAAAACAGTATGGAGGTTCCTCAGAAGATTAAAAACAGAGCTACCCTATGATCCAGGAATCCAATTCTGGGTATATATCTGAAGGAGACACCTGCACTCCCACGTTCCCTGCAGTATTCCTGCAAGAGCCAAGAGCCAAGACATGGAAACAACTTATGTGTCTATTGATGAATGGATAAAGAAAATGTTACATATATATATTATACATGTATGTATAATATATATGTATGTATGTATTTAAGATCTACTGGGAGTAGATCTTAAATGTTCTTAGGACACACACACAGAAGATACTTACGTGAGGTAACAGATGTGTTAACTAACCTATGGTGGTAATCATTTTGCAAAATAAATGTGTATCGAATCACCACATTTTACACCCTAAAGTTACACAATGTTGTATGTCAATTACATCTCGATAAAGTTGGAAAAAAATACGTTTTCCCTACAATGAGCCTTAACTAAGGTGGTTTAAAATGTTACAGAGAAAGAGCTGTGGTGGTAAAAAGGGCGGAGTTGGGGGGCGAGTGGCAGGGGAGGGTTGAGAGCTGCTGCTCCCGATCTGAGAAGCCCCGATGTGTCACTTCACTTCCCCTGACCTCAGTCACTCCTCTGTCACAGTTGTCTCCGAAGTACGGAAGGTCAGTGGAGGGGCTTAGCGGGTCTGGGTTGGAGACGCCCTCTCCAGTCCCCTCACCATTACCCAGAACAACCAACCCCATGGGCGGTTTGGATCCTCAATCCTTCTCCCTCCCACTCGGGCTCCCAGTTCTGTCCACCTCTGCCCCGACAGCCAAGTGCTTCAGGGGAAGGCCCCCCGCAGAATGAATTTTTATCAGCCTCAGCCAGTCTGTTGGTCTAGTTTGCTTTGCCAAAAGATTGCCACAGGCAATTCCATGGTGAGGTAATGTGGTCACCCCGAGGCTGCGAAGATGTGAGGGAATGTTGTGAGAGGTGCTTCTGGGAAGGGATTTTTTGCTTTTAAGAAGTGACATACACACAAACACACACACACACACAAGTGAGGACTTTGTCTTTTTTCTGTCTTGACTATTATTATCTGCACGGATGCCTAAAACTGCCAAAGCCACGATGAGAGCCATCCTGAGCAGGCATCAGCCTTTGGACCAGTGGGGAAAGATGGGAGGGATGGGGTCCTTGCCACAGGCAGGGGGGCCTCTGCCCAGAAGAACCCTGGCATAGCCCTATGTCACCTTCTTGTTTTATGAGATGCTAACTACCCCTTATAGTTCCAACTCCTTTCTGCCGGGAGCCAAAAGTACGATGGAGACAGATACATACAGATTGTGGCTCTGCTATGAACTTCTAGCATCAAAGGAAACTGTCTAAAAGGAGAGGATTCTGTTCTGATCCTGTTCAAATCCCCTTAGTCCATTGTCTTTGTGCGAACCTCAACAGAGTGCCTTTAAATGGTCACCCCAGTCATGGGTCAAGCGCCACAGAGAAGAACTCCAGAAATTTAAGACTATCTTTGTTCTGAATCTGCTCCCCTGACCCTCCCCTGCCCTAAATTTTCCCAGCTTTGGACTTCCACTTTTCACCTTCCAGTATGCAACTTGCCTTCGTCCGCAGCCTTAACTTTCAGGACTGCCTCCTCCATTAGAGCTTAGTCTTCCCATGGGTTAAGGTGTGGGGTCTCCCTGCGACCACACTACCTCCGCAGGACCCATGGCAGGGTCCCTGCCCTTTCTTCTCTCCGCATCTCCCATCTCACTCGGGGCATCTCGGGGTTTTTGCTTCTCTCCTCTTTGGTTTGAGTCTCTCCTCTGGTTTCTGCGGCTGCCCTGTTTGCTAACTCTGATCAGAGCCTGAAGGCATTGCTGTGAGTCCTCAGTCTCTGTCTGAACGGGCTCAACATTCCCTTGTAAGGTGCCAAGGTGTCTTCAACTCTACTTCCACGGAGGGCAGCTTCTCTTTGGTGTGTACTTCTTGCAAAAGCCAGCTGTGGCTGCTGCCTGGGACGGGCCCTCCTCTGTGCCCCCCCGAACCACTGCCCCCGCCCCTTCTGTGACACACAGGAATTGAACTCTTGAGCTGGCTGTTTTGGGTGGGAAGGAAAGCACTCTCAGATTGGACACGATTCTGTTGTCTGCTCCTGGCCCTCTCTTTCTCAGATTTAGCAACCAGGGCTTTTTCTGATCAGAGCTTTCAGGCCCACAATAAGAAAGCTGCATCAGGAGCTGAGAGGCATGAAAAAACGGGCAAAAACTCCCCTGCCCTTGTTTAGTCGGAGATGCCTGCCTACCTCCAAGGTCCATTCCAGCTCTTAAATTCCATGCTTCCAAATAAGATAGTAAAATATTCAACTTTATGGATTGCTAACAGATTCTTGGACCAAAGCTCGAGCCACCCCCAAAATGCCTGATTGGATAACAATGCAAAGTACAATGGTCTAACATGTGCAATGCATTGTCTTTCCTTTTTAAAAACTCATTTTACGAAACCCCTTAATTGAATCAGGCTTGAACTTCCTGTGGCATAAAACCAAACAAAATTACACTGATGCTAAAAATGTAAATGTATCCCAGATACCACTGGGTGATGTATTCATGGGAACATTTAAGCCTGAAGACTTGCGTGCACACACTGGGATAATAAAGCAGAGCCCAAGGATCAGGCATCTGAGATATAAACATTTATGGAAACATTTTTAATTCCCTGCTTTCTTAGGATTTTAAAACTAGTTCTGACCTTAGAATACTAGAATGTCAGACCTGGGACGACCTCTAAGAGATCACCGGTAAATGGTAAAAAGGATGCCTGGAGGGGTAAAGCGACACACTCATGGGCGCCCAAAGTACAAACAGAACTGGGGCTGGGTTTGGTTCAGCACACCTGGATTAAGCTTCTACGCTGTGCCTACCATTGGTCTGGGCGCTGAAGTCCAAAGGTAGAGAAGAAACAACTACTGCTTTCCAGGTAGCTCCAAGTGTTTGGATGTCCAGATCAGCCCTGGTTCTACCTTCTCCCTCACTCCGATGAGACTCCCTGAGCAATGGGAAACTCTCTCTTTAGCAGCACATGCTTAAGCAACTAGGAAAAAAATCAAGGAATATCTCTTGGTCGCCCTCATCTTGAGCCCTGCTCCCCAAGCAGAGCCCCACACTGAGTCACGGGGGCTTCTGTGAGCTCTGCCCCCAGTAGCTTCGCCTTTGTGCTTCCCTTTCCACTGCATGAGCTCCTTTCATATTATTCATTCATGACATATCCATGGGTAATGGATAGCTACAGCCTGGTGACATTTCAGTTGATCACAGTCTTCCTGCTTGGCGGCAGGTGACGGGATCTCCTTGGGAGAATGCTTGCACAGAATGCTTACTTTCCTTTTTTTTCCCAAAGAGTATAGTGAGCGCACCAAGGAGGAAAATTGCGCAGTGCGATGCTCTCCACCAGCGTGAAGATTTTGGCTCTGATGCTGAGGCCTAGCATCTCTCTTTCGTGGCACTGTTGCCAGGCAGACTTGTTACTGACACAAATTTCCTCCCTGATAAGTGGAGTTCTTGCCCCTCCCAACTTCATCCTGCCTGCAGCCGGAGCTCGGCTGCAGAGGAAGCCAAGCCAGACACTCTGATTCACGCTCCTAAAATATCAGCCGGCCCGGGTATGCGAGTGATGCGATAAATCTGGGAAACATAAATCAGATTGTTGGATGCTCTATCTGTCCGTGCGCATAGGCTGCAGCAGGCACGGAGACATGCCCTCCAACTCTTGGGGGGCTGCACCCAGGGGGAGGTGAAAGGTCATGGCTTCAGACCCGGGAAAGGGGACCAGGAGGGCAGCAGCTGACACGCAGAAGCAGCCTTCAAACTGTTGACACACATTCCAGGCCCCCGACCCGAGGCTGAAGTGTTCAGGCTCAGAGATTGTCAGGAGGAGCTGGAGAAGGAAGCCGGAGGAGAGGCCCCGATGTTGCAAATCTTCCAGCATCAAGGACTTGTGAAGTCCCGGAGTTTGGACACCGGAGGGAAGGTTGGCTTCCGCTTCCCTAGGGCCCCAGCAAGATGGAAAATCCAATATACAGAACCAAGCGGGTCGGAAGCTTCCTTAAAGAACGCTCTAGAAAAAGCAAACTAACAAGGCCTTTCCTTTGGTGAACAAAGACAAGTGCTTTCCCTGAGCCATTCAGTCATTTCAAAGGCCAGGGGAGAAGGGCCTTGTCCACTTAGCTTAGTTCAGGCCATTTGATCTCACGGTTTCTTGACCTGGGCCCGGGGCAGCGGGCTCGTCACAAATGACGCTACTCGTCTGGGTCGGGATCCTTAGTAAAAAGGTAGTTTTAAATCTGTATGAAAGTAAAGAGGGTTCATCCCTCAGATTCTTAAGCCTCAGACATTGCTTTGCTCGGGTTTGGTCCTGCTGCATTGGTGGGACTCTGCCCTAAAATCTGATCAGATCCTCTGGGGCTTTGTTCCCGAGGATGCAGGGGAATAATTGGGAGAACAAACAGACAGAGGTGGATGGGGTGGGAGGTGGCACCTCGGAGCTACACTGGATGTAGAGGAGAGGAAATGAAGCAGCAATCAGTGGCCCACTCAGAAGTGTCTAAGAGGTTCATCTTGGGGAGCCAAGAAGGACCCAAGAACAGACTAACAGGTGGCAGGCCCAGTGGCCCCACTGACATCATGGGATCGGGTGAGGAGCCCAGACTACCTGTCTCCAGGTGTTCAGGCAAGTGAGATCATTAACGAGCAACAAGGTGAGATACTGAGAAATTAACTGCAGCTTATCTTTTTTTGCCACTCTGACCTATCAAAAAAACAATGAAAAGATAATTTTCCCCTCACCCTTCCAGGAAAAACAGCCAGCGCTTTGTGTTCCCAGACCTGGGTGTCCTGACCCCAGGCAGGGAGTTTCCAGCTCTTTGTGCTGTCAGGCCCACCTGGGGGAGTTAAAGAGGCTTCCAAGAAGGTAAGGGGCTAGAGGTTTTTGTGATTTGTGGGTAAGAGAGCGTCAGGGGTGGGCACCTGGGTGGCTCAGACGGTTAAGCGTCTGCCTTCGGCTCAGGTCATGATCCCAGAGTCCTGGGATCGAGTCCCGCATCGGGCTCCCTGCTCCTTGGGAGCCTGCTTCTCCCTCTGCTTCTCTCTCTCTCTCTCTCTCTGTCTCTCATGAATAAATAAATAAAATTAAAAAAAAAAAAAAAGAGAGCGTCAGGGCCCCGTCCCCTGAGGGGGGATGGATCTGGATTTGTGGGATTCTCCACATGACCTGTCCCCTACACTTTGCGCTCCAGCCACGGCCACATGGAGGTGGTTGTGGGTGCTCACCGCCATGGGCCTGGGAGCAGCGTGAAGGGTCCTCTGAGGGAGGTCTGGGGACACGGAGAGGAGCCACGAGGGCCATCTTGGCAGTTGCCTGGACTAGAAGTGCCCAACAGGAGGCAGGGACCAGCACAGGGCAGAGGTTTCAGAGAGCATAAACAGCCCCAGTGACAGGAGTGACCCACACCAGTTGACAATAAGGTAGTGAATGAATTGACCTTGAAGATCTTCCAGGTCCAGTATCACAAATCCCTATATCACATGTAATTCTGCATGCTCTCTGTCTCCTTTTCACAAATTGATCTCCCCCCATCCGTGACTCACAGATGTCCAGCTCACAAGCACGCTCTGGTCTCCCCTCTACCTGGGCCAAGGGGACAGTTGTCCAGCTGTGCACCATTTGCACGCCGTCATCCCGAGAGAAGTCCAAGCATATGGAGCTTGGGGGAAGACATGTGCCTCAGACTGGCCAAGTCCGAGATGCCGACAAAACATAACAGAAGCTTTTGGATTGAATGAAAAAAGCTTCTATTCTTTTTGCTGTCAGACTGCAAAACCAACAGCTGCACACGATCAGGCACCAACATGCAGGGAGCCCCTCCCCTGTTTGCACAGGAAGCTCGGGCGGGCTCTGTCTTTCTCTAGAATCACACCGCCAAGCCAGCCAAGGTCTCCACTCTGGCCCTGACCCATGGCTGACTTTCCCTTGATTTCTGAGTTCAGCCAGCTTCCTGGGTCATCTCCGCAGTAAAGGCAACACTGCCATGTGCAGGCCTGAGCTTGCCTTCTCGCTGGCCTTTAGCCAGACATGGTCAAAGTTCCAGGATGTCCCGTGACAGGGCAGAGGCCTCAGGGGACGGCACTCGTGGGTTGACTGGTTTCCTCACATCCCAGGCCTCTCCCTCCATCTCTATCCCACTTTTTTTTTTTTAAAGATTTTATTTATTTATTTGAGAGAGTGAGAGAGAGAAAGAGCACAAGAGGGGGGAGCGGGAGAGGGAGAAGCAGACTCCCCGCCGAGCAGGGAGCCCGACGCGGGACTCGATCCCGGGACTCCAGGATCATGACCTGAGCCAAAGGCAGTCGCCTAACCAACTGAGCCACCCAGGCGCCCTCTATTCCACTTTCCAGTGTGCCCCCCATGTTCACCCCTTGTTCTCTATTAGTAAACTCCCAAGTCTTTAGACACTTCTTCCTCTGGGAAGCCCCACTAACCACCCAGGCAGAATTCAGTGCTTCTATCACTACACTTGCCCACAGTTTCATTTCCCTGTGGATTGTAGTTGTTTACTTGTTCTCCTCACTTACCAGATAGCAAATCCTTGGGGAAGAGAAGCCATAGCTTATCAATCCCTGAGTCTTGTGTAATTTGGGTGTAATAAGTATTTTTCCTTATATCACTTACAAATTCATTTTAAAAGTAATATTTCATAGGAGCATCTGGGTGGCTCATTCAGTCAAGTGTCTGACTCTTGAGCTCAGCTCAAGTCTCAATCTCAGGGTCGTGAGTTCAAGCCCTGTGTTGAGCTCCACACTGAGCGTGGAGCCTATTTAATTAAAAAAGAAAAAAAGAAAGAAAGAAAGAAAAAGAGAGAGGGAAACAAGCCATAAGTGACTCTTAATGACAGAGAACAAACTGGAGGTTGATGGAGGAGGATGGGTGAGGGATGGGCCAGAAGGGTGATGGGCATTAAGGGGGCACTGGTGATGAGCACTGGGTGTTATATGTGGGTGATGAATCACTGGATTCTACTCCAGAAACCAATATTGCCCTGTATGTTAATTAACAAAATTTAAATTAAAAACAAAACAAAACAGTAATACTGTATAGATGGAGAGCCGAACTATAGCAATATCTGGTTTTCAAAAGAGATCACAAGCTATCCAAGTAAAAAATTCTCATAAAGTTGCTTCTGGAAAGATAAATTTCTTTTTAAAAAAGTTATGGTAAAATATACAAAAATTTACCACTTCAAATAACCATTTTAGAGGATACAATTCAGTGGCATTAAGTATATTCACACTACCACCCATCTCCAGAACGTTCTCATCTTTACCAACTGAAAATCCGTACCCAGTAAACACTAACTCCCCATCCCCCATTTCCCTCAGCCCCGGCAACCACCATATTACTTTCTGCCTCTATGAACCTGATACTCTGGGTATCTCATACAAGTGAATCGTACAATATTTGTCCTTTTATCAGTGTTTTATTTCACTTAGCATAATGTCCTCAAGATTCATCATGTGCATGTGCCAGAATTTCTCTCCTTTGAAGGTTGAATAATATTTCATCATATGTACATGCCACATTTTATTTATTCACTCATCCACTGATAGACCTTTGGGCTGCTTTCATCTCTGCGCTACTGTGAATAAAGCTGCTATAAACACGACCTCTTTGAGACACTGCTTTCGCTTCTTCTGGGTGTAAATCCAGAAGTGGAATTGCTGGATCCTAGGGTACTTCTATGTTAATGTTTGGACGAGCCTCCATACTGTCTTCCACAGCGGCTGCACCAGTTTGCATCCCCTGCAACAACCAAGAATTCTAATTTCTCTGTATCCTTGACAACACTTACTATTCTCTGTTTTTCTTTCTTTTTTCATAGTAACCATCCTAATGGGCATGAGGTAGTATCTCCTTGTGGTTTTGATTTACAGTTCCCTATTGGTCACTAAAGTTGAGCAAAAATTAATGTTTTTTCAGCTTGGGGGACCTGGGTGACTCGGTTGGGTGTCCCAACTCTTGATTTCAGCTCAGGTCATGTCGGGGTCATGGGATCAAGCTCTACATCGGGCTCTGTGCTCAGCAGGGAGTTTGCTTCAGATTCTCTCTCCCCCTCTTTCTGCCCCTCCCCCTACTCTCTAAATAAATAATAAAATCTTCAAAAAATATGTCTTTTCAGCTTGTTAAAGCAATATAGCATGTACTATAGAAAATTTCAAAAATACAGAAACAAAAATTACAGAAAAGTACAGGAATACGCAGGAGGGAAAAAAACTTACGTGTAATCCAGTTACCTACAGATAAACACTGTCAACATTTTGGGACTATCCCTCCAGTCTCTTTGTCTACAGAAGTGCATTTTTATGGCACAAATTCATCTTATTTAGCAGCTCCCCACCCAGCAGACGCACCTCAGGAAGAAAACTTTCTTTGTTCAGTGAATTATTTGCTAAGTTCCTGGAGGGGTATGCTGGAGGAAAAATGTATATCATTGGTTTTGAGTTGATTACCAGGTCTTTGTTTTGCTGAGATGGCATATAACAAAGGGCAGGAGGCAGAGTGTTCGGGCACAGGTCAGGTGGTGATGGTGCTGGTGATGGTGGAAGGGAAGCATGTGGACAGTGAAGACGGACCACTGACATGGGGTGAGAATTTTGGAGGAAAGAACAGGTGTCCATAGAGGAATTTGGTTACATTTTTGTCTCCATACAAAATTTACAATAAAATCTGTATTGCTCACCAGAAGGTGGTGGAGTATATTTGCAAATGCGGTCATCATGAAGGTGCCAGAAGGGGAGCATGGCTGCAGAAGAACAAGAACAAATGTTAAAATAGAAGGAGACATAGCTTATATACTTATAGACACGGGCATTTGGAAACTTGGACTGATATTATGCACACTGTTCTTGAGCTTTTTCCCATGTAATTTAATAACCTTCTAGAACATTCTTTCTGGGCAAGACTGTGAACTAGTTATCAAAAATCTACTTTTTCTTCCTGGCCCCCTTTGCAGTGAGATGTGGTCAGGTGACTGAGTTTGAGCCAAAGGAGAGTGGAAATAGTTTGTACCATTTCTGGGCCAAAGTTTTTAGGAAGGAGAGGTGCCCCCTTCATCCTCCTTCCCCTTCTGCCAGCTTGATGAAGATAATGAGCCCTAGGAGATGGGGGAGCCAAAAGGTGGAAGGAACCTGGTTTCCTGAAAAACTAGTAGAACCAAGTGGGAGAGCCAACTGCTGACCAGAAACACTTGCTTCAGATTGTCATGAGAGTGAAAAATACATTTTTATTTATAACAGCATAGTCTGTCCTACCTCATATGCCATCAGTAAATGCAACTTAATTACCCGATATGCTATTGTTAGACAGTTGGAATGGATAAACTGCATTTTGAGATGTAAAATTGTGTTTCAGTTCAACTGCCCAGTTGTTGGGTGTAGCAGATAAAATGCTTTTGGCTACAAGTAACAGAAAACCGAATTAAAACTCATAAACAAGGAGGGACTTACTGGCTAACTGGGAGTCCAAAGGTACAGTGAAAGGCTCTGATTGCCACAATGACATGAGGACTCTCTTTCTTCCTACCTCCCTTCTCTTTCACACCCAGTGTGGGTTGCCTCCTAGGGCTAACTCCCTGGTAACTGTAGGAGGCCTGGCAGCAGCGAGGTCCACATGCTGCCTTATTCCTATGAAACAGGAAAGATGGTTTCCCACAGTCAAAGCTTTGTGCTGACTGGCTCATCCCCGAACCAAACTCTGTGACCACCACAATGGGACTGCCCGTGGTCTAGACCGATCAGGGCTATACGCTGGAGCTGAAGGTAGGCTTGGGCCCAGCCATACCACATAGCTGTCACCAACAGTGCTTATTTCTATATAGGGACAGAGAGCCTGGATTGCTCAGATACAGAGAAGAAAGTCGCCTGATTCTAGCTTTCTCTGAAACAGACTAAAGCTCCTTTGGAGACACTAAATAAAAATCAGGTAATTTCCCCCTTATATGCATTGAAATATGTCTTTGACAAAATTACTTTCTGCAAAAAAGACAAGAAGATTGAAACCATGAAAGAGGTTGATGATTTAAAGGCAAGGACACAGAGTCAACAACCAGGGGAAAATTAAATGACTTGGAAATAAAGTCCAGATAGCTCAGAAAGAATATTTTATAGGAGGCACTTTTTTTTTTAAATTTTTTTATTCTTATGTTAATCCCCTTACATTACAACATTAGTTTTAGATGAAGTGTTCCATGATTCATTGTTTGTGCACAACACCCAGTGCTCCATGCAGAATGTGCCCTCCTAAATACCCACCACCAGGCTAACCCATCCTCCCACCCCCCTCCACTCTAGAACCCTGTTTGTTTTTCAGAGTCCATCGTCTCTCATGGTTCGTCTACCCCTTATAGGAGGCACTTTTATGGTGGGATGGCACAAAGTAGAAGGAAAGAGGACAGTGGCATATCCCGACATCGTGTGCAGGATATTTAAGTTCAAACTTGTTTCTCAGTCTGTTCCCTCTCTGTTATTGGAATACTTTGCTCACTTACCAAGCAAATTAAGCATGACTGTCAAGGACACGGTATCTATGCTAAGTTCAGGCTACATATGCTGATCTTGGCTCTTCCTCCAGACAGTGTAAATTCTTTTTCCTGGACATCATACCATGTTCTAGAAATAAAAGAGAGGTAGTTAGGTGAACGCTTTTTTGCCCTAGTCTGTATTACTTGTCCTCTAAGACAGGAATTAGAATGTTTTACTTATTGGTTCAGAGAGGAACTGGGCCAATTATTTTAACGCACACAAAAAATAATTCTTTTCAGCCCAGACGCTCTTTGATTGACTTAAAACCCCTGCGTGTAAAATCTGCATAAACAAAAGAAATGTGAAAAGATCTGCTATAATAAGATTAAGTTCAAATGACAAGGCAGGTGTTGAATTTAAAATTAATTGGTAATGCCAACCCCCAAAATGGTCTAATTCACCTTCTCTGTTGCTTTATAGGGAGAACACAGCAAGAGAGCCTGTTTTTCTGCCCTAAATCCTTTCCAATCTTTCTAGTGCAATCCTTAGAATCCAGTTCAATTTCCACTCCTTCCCTGGACTCTTCCTGGACTACCCCAACCCTTGTCTTCAGACTGTTTGGCACTCACTGAAACGGTACCAAAGAATAGGGGTTAAAATCTCAGACTATGATGTCAGACCTGCAATCAACGTAGATCCTCAGTCTGCTCCTGGGACCTGGGGCTCTGCCACTCTGAAAAATGACTGCGAGGATAAAATGAAGTCATGCTTGATGAGAAGCAGTCAATAAATGTCAGCTATTATTAATATGTTAATATTTTATGGAGAGTCTCCTCCCCCTGGCCTGGAGTAACACAACATTGGGCAGATAGCATCTGCTCGACCTATCCCTGTTGCATTGGACAGAAGGGAATTGAAAATGTTTTCCAAAGTGGAGGATGGTTGTAGACTGGGTTGGAGAGAAAGGCCAAGGGCTTTTTTTTTTATATCGAAACACATTTTTTATATCGAAAGGGCAAGGGTCACACCATTCCAAAACGGGCCTGCAGCAACTACTCCATAATGTAGCACGAAGCATCTACCAACTCCAGTGACTGAAAGAAACCCCAGGACCACTGCTATCAGAGAGAGAAGTTAAATAGAGGCTGTGAATGTCAACATACTGTTCAAAAGAGCACTGCAAGTCAGAACTTTCTGTTTGATGGCTGGCCAAACAGAAATTGGGGTCTTGCTGGAATTTCACCATGGGCCAAACTCACAAAAATTTTATTTGTTAGATTGTAATGGGTTTGGAGAGGAGAGGTGATGCTTAACATTTTTAAGGGAACAACAGATTTTCAATCACCTAAGAGTCAATAAATAAGCCACTTACAAAGGATCTTTATGTCTTTGTTAATTGAAACAAATCTGTTAGGCCCCAGAGTGAACAATACAAGCTCACCAGCGCTTGAACTTGGCATGATGGAAGTTTATTTCTTTCTCAAACACAAAAGTTGATTGCTTATTCATGGCCAGTGGTAAGAGCCTGGACCAGAAAATGATGTAAACCAGCCTCAAAGCTTTGACTGTTTTCCACTAGGCAAGATCTGGGGAAAGTTACCTACTCTCTCCAGGTATCTATTTCCTCATCTGGGAAATGGGAATAATAATTCTCCCTACCTCGAATGGTTGCCATTAAATAAGCCAATCCATGTAAAGAACTCAGCCCAGTATCTGCCATGTAACAACTGTCCAATAAATGCAAGCAATTACAGTAATAATTATTCCACAATTCAGATTTCTTACTATTTTTATTTAGAGCTATCTTCAAGCGCTGTTTAACCACATCTTTGCATGAAATTTGGAGACAGCACTTGGCTGTTTTAAGGAATTTGCATTTTTTTAACCAATAAATCTTCTGACTGTTGCTCTGTGGATATCAAGACAGATGGTGGAGTGACTTACTACAGTTGCATGGCTAGAACCCAGGTCTCCCTGGGGCAGGCAATGTGCCCGGGTCTCCCCCTCAAGAACGCTGAGAAGGGTTGTCACGGACACTGTGTAGGAGACGGCAGAATTAGACCCAAAGGTGAGGGAAATTGATATAATTTACAATTGCTTACTTGAGATATCAGCTCCTCTTCCAAACCGAGATGTTTTCCTACCCTCAGCAAAACACACTTCAATTTCTTCTCTGACTTGAGAAAACTTCTATAAATCAAATAACTACCAAATCATCTATGCCCTTGAACCGAATCCGGGAAACCATGAGTTATGATGTTATACACCTAATACAGCAAGAATGAGCTTAAAGTAATGCTCCTTAGAGACCTTGACAGAATAGGTGCTTTTTGTATGTGTTCTCAGGTGATGTCACTGGGGAGCGCCAGGAGCTGTGATAGGGGTCCTGAGCAGCGACGGACTGTGCCTCTCATCTGGGCCCTTGGTGAACAAGGACCCCTCTTTGAGGCCACACTCCAGGCATTTCTGCTTGTAAAAGGAAGCACAGACACTTGGCCTGCACGAGGACTGGAATTCCCATGTCAGCCTCGTTATAAGAAGGCTCTAACTCCGGACAGCCCCCGACGGGCCCTAGTGAGCCACCGAGAACGCAGTGAGCTAGGAAGACGTGGTGCCGCCCGCTGGGAGCTGACGGTCCAGTGGAAAAGGACAGCAGCTAAATTATCGGGCAAACCTGAATTAATTACAACTATAATGAGTACCGTGAAGTACAGAGCAGTACTGGATTTTATACTGGGACCTATGGGGGGGTGTGGAGGGAGGGTTAGGCATGAAATTGAAAACACATTTTTTTATATCGAAATAAGCACAGATACATGATGTGGAACACAAACTTTGCTTCCGTTTTAAAGATAAAGCTGGGGACAGCTGAGAAATAACCCATTTCCCCCGGGTGGGACTGGCTGTGTTTCCCCAGGGTTCAGGGATGAGGCTTCAGGTAGCTTGGTGTGGCTGAGCAGGCAGTTTGAGTAGCCCTGGCTGGGGCACAAGGGCTTGGTCTCTGAGGGTGAAGCCCTCTGAAGAAATGAGGAGGACCTACAGGCCGGCTGGGGGCAGCCCATGGCCAGGAGATACTTGGCCCGATTGGCAGCCACCAACTGGCCACAGCTTTCTCAAAACTCTTCCTGCAGCTTTCAGACTGTCTTCTCAGACCAGGCTGCCCCTCTTGTTCTAAGTTGTCACCTAATCTTCACTCAGGGTGTGTGTGTGTGTGTGTGTGTGTGTGTGTGCGCGCGCATGCAAGAGAGAGAGAGAGGAAGAGAGAGGGTGAGAGAATGGGGAGGGTTGGGGGAGACAGAGAAGAGGAGAGGAAACACACTTCTGGCTCACTCCCCTTTCCTTCTGTATTCTGTTCATCCCTCTCTTTGGGCAACTGTCAACTCGTCTGCTAGTTCTCTGTTTTCAGTCCATCCCCCTGGACACAGCGGGCTCAAAGGCAGCGGCCAGATAATGTCAGCCATGGATGGACCTTGAGGGCAGTATACTAAGTGAAATAAGTCAGACAAAGAAAGACAAATACTGTATGATCCCACTTGTATGTGGAATCTAAAAAGCTGAACTCACAGAAACAAATTAGAATGGTCATTGTTAGGGAAAGAAATGGGGAGATGTTGGTCAAAGGGTACAAACTTCCAGTTACCAGAGGAAAAAGTTCTGGGGATCTAATGTCCAGCATCATGACTACAGTTAATACTGTGCTATATACTTGACAGTTGCTGAAAGTAGATCTTAAATGTTCTCACCACACACACACACAAAGAAATTATGTGAAGTGATGGATGTGTTAGCTTCCCTTGCTGTGGTGGTTATTATGCAACATACATACATACATATATATATGTATATATATATAAAATCATCATATTGTACAGCTTAAAGTTACATGTCAATTATAACTCAATAAAGCTAGGGGGAAAACCCCAAAAATCAAAATTAAGAGAGAATGTCCAGATTGGAAGCAAATAGAGACACACCTTACAAGTTGTCTCCCTGACAAGTTTTCCGCAGCAGAATCCCCCTATCTGTGACACTCAGACTTCACTAAGCATACATCTCTCTCCAATACAATGTGCTTTGGACCAAGATTTATATAGAAAATTTTATTTGTACATCCCCTAAATTCAATATAACATTTTAAACAAAGTGGTATGTGTGTGGGATGGGGGGAGTTCTCTAGTTACTTTCCAAATATAATTGGAAGAATATCAGAATCACATGCAGATGTTGTGAAAAGCACTCAGTGTCAACAAAGGGATTGAGTCAGATATTGATGATACTCAGGTCACATGACTACACACATGCAAATATCTGTGAAAAGTCATATTCACTCTTTGGTCATCAGGAAGTAACCTTTGGTGCAACTGACATGCTAATTTGTTACACATAGTTCCTGAAACTGACATGCTAATTTGTTACACATATTGACATTGTTCTGTATTTTAGGAAATTGGTTGGTAGTGATGAATTGATAGGAGAGGAGCTGCTGTAACATTTCACTCAGTGTCTGGTTTTTAGGAAAGTTCCTGATGGTAAATGAGAAATGCTTGTATTCACAACCAGTAGTACAAAGGATTAATATCGAGAAAATATATCAAATAGCTCATTCAAATGTGAAGGGAAAAACAACCACTAGAGAACGGGTAAAGAGTGGAAATGGACAACTCACAACAAAAAAAATGTGAAATTAGACAATAAACACAAGCAATACTCAACCTCACGGATAAAGAAGGAAACGCATTAAAAACAATAAAATAATGAACTACCACTTTTAAATTTTATCATATCAACCAAAAAAAGAAAAAGTTTGATAATATTAAGAGTTGTTGAGGATGTAGGAAATCAGGCTCTTTTACATTGCTGATGGCTGTGTGTGTTGATGAAGGCATTTTTTTTCAGATTTTATTTATCTGAGAGAGACAGAGATAGTGATAGAAATAGAGAGAGCATGAGCTGGGAGGAGACGGAGAAGCAGGCTCCCCACTGGGCAAGGAGCCCGATTGGGATTTGATCCCAAGAACCCAGGATCATGACCTGAGCCGAAGGCAGATGCTTAACCAACTGAGCCACCCAGGTGTCCTGATGAAGGCATTTTTTAAGGCAAATTGGCAATATCTTTTAAAGCTGTCATGTACACATGCTCTACTTTAACGATTTATTTCTAGAAAGCTGTTACTCAGAAATACACATGTGCACAAATATGTGTGTCTGTATGAGGATAATTATCATGGCATTATTTATAGTAGCAAACAATTTTGAAAATATCCAAAAGTACACCAACAATGTAAAGATATTACAGCATGAAATGCTGCACAGTTGTTAGAAAGAGCAGGATAGACTTATATGTACTGAAGTGGAAAGGTCCCTGAGACATATGAAGTGAACAGAGAAAGTTGCAGAGCAATATGCATAATATTCCATGTTTATGTATATGCCTCTTCCTATATAAATATAAATATAAATAAATAAATGGAGAGAGACACACACAAATATGTAAGAAAACGGACTGAACTGTTGAGAGCAGTTACCTCTGGGAAAGAAGTCATCCTAGGAGGAGGTGGTGATGTGTTCTCATTCACTAAACGTTTCAGTTTCTTTCCTGTGTCACGCTCTTCTCTGTAGGAGGATATATCCCCATGCTGTTGACCTTAGGAATGGCTATATGACTTGCTTTAGTCAGAGAAGTGATGTTGGTCACTTTTGTGCTGAGTTCTGGAAGTCAGGGCACCATTTGCCTTGTCCTTTTCTTTCTGCCACGAGATTGACAATGCTCCAGATAGTTAGGTTTTTCCATCAGCTTTGGTTCTAGAGTGAAGAAGGCAAGAAACACTGCTGTAGGGGACTCAGAGAAAACATCCAGTGTGAATAAGAAATATGCACTTGTGGCTACAGGCCACTGAGATTTGGGGATGTTTTTTACTATAGTATAACGTGACCTATTCTGACTGATACAAAAAGAGGAAGACTTCTACAGGTTTTTCTCTGTGTGTTTCTCTATTGCCTGAGCATTAAATATGTGTATGTGTATATATATTCATGTATTACTTGTATAATAAACTAGTTTTAAAAAATTGACATCTCTGCAAAATGACTTACAAGTGACTGCATGTCAAGGACCTATGGGATTGTTGACAAATAAAAATTGTGAAGTTCGGGTGCCTGGGTGGCTCAGTTGGTTAAGCGACTGCCTTCGGCTCAGGTCATGATCCTGGAGTCCCGGGATCGAGTCCCATATCAGGCTCCTTGCTCAGCAGGGGGTCTGCTTCTCCCTCTGACCCTCCCTCCTCTCATGTGCTCTCTCTCTCTCATTCTCTCTCTCAAATAAATAAATAAAATCTTTAAAAAAAAAAAATTGCGAAGTTCAATCCTAGGATTCCAAGGGCAATGTTGAAGTGCCTGCCTGAGATCGGCAGGCCGATACACCATGGCTACAGGCTACAGTGCTGTGAAAACGTGGTAGTTAGTTGGACATGTAAGAATTCTTCTTGTGTACTATAGTGGGGGAGATCAGGGCAGGAAACAGCTACCCACTCAACCACAGGGTCAAAGGCATCCCAATAAACGGTGAGACCACAGTGATTGCTTTTTTTTTTTTTTTAAGATTGATTTACTTAAGAGAACGAGAAAGAGAGAGTGCATGAGTGGAGGGAGAGGCAGAGGGAGAGGGAGAGAATCTCAAGCTGACTCCATGCTGAGCACAGAGTTCAGTTGCAGGGTTCAACTGCAGGACCCTAAGACCATGACCTGAGCTGAAATCAAGAGTTGGCCACTTAACCAACTGAGCCGCTCAGGCGCCGCGCAGTGGTTGCTTTTAAAGCTATTGAAAGACACTGTTCTTCAGCAGTAAAGAGAGAGTGACAATTATTGCTGATTCTGAATATGTCTGAATATGTCTGTTTCTTTGGATGTATCCTGAACACAAAGAATCTGACAACACTGATCCAGAAATTATAAGTCATTGCATTGCATGCTTATTTCCTAGTGGCTGCTGCCCCTTTCCAGACTCTCCACACTCACTCAGAGACTGAGCCCCTCCTCTCAGTAGGTACTCTAATTGCAGTCAGCAGTATGGGTACCATCTTTGTTCGCAAACTCACAGCCATGCTGAGGCAGATCCGTGACAAATCTACACCCAGAGACAGGGCTAACAATAACAGCAGTAGTAACTCTTTCTCAAGGGAATGGTAGTTTCCAAGCACAGTGCCCCGTATACAATTTCTAAGTCTCAAAAAAGATCCTGCAAGCCAAGTGTAACTACCCCTACTTTTTCAGATGAGAAAATGGAAGTTGAGAGAAATTAAGGAACCCTCTTCAGTTCTGACATGCAGTAGATAGGGGTCAGTCTCAAGGTCTTCTTGTTGTCTACAGCAAGTCACCTCCTCTTAAAGGGAGTTATTAATAATAGCTCAGGGCAGGGGGTGGCTAAGCTTCGAATCCGAGCTTTAACATTCAGAGTACCGTGCAGAGATCCAGCCTCTTGTTTCTGCTGTCCTCAGAGAGCGAGGCAGCGCCCTGGTTAGTGGCCAGCCCAGCAATCTGACTTAGGTTAGTTATGGTTAGCATTCCTCCCATTTCTGCCTGTACCGCCTCCTTCTTCTAGTGCTGGAAGTAAACATCTTGTTTGCTTGAGGCATGAGGGTGGGGGTGAGGGAAGTCTTCACAATAGCTCTGCTGTTGTGCAAAGGATTCTGGAAGAGGCAGATCTAGTTGTGGTGACACCGGGGACTCCAAGGTCCAACTCCTCAAGTCCCTTCTGTGACTGAGGTTAGGGAATTGGTCACAGCTATTTGCCCTCAGCTCAGTACCCTGTTTAACATTCTTCCTGGTTAAGCACTCAGCACAGAGAAATGCCCTAAGGAATCTAACTCAGGTCTGTTCTCAGTTACTTAAGGAAGTTTAACCTAAATGAGGATATGGCAAGGCTCCCAGTCCCAAAACTGCTTTCACATGGGGCTCGTTTTCCCACTCAGCAGGAGAGTAGAGAACAGTAAGTGGAGACAGTTTCACCAGAAGAGCCTAAAAGAGCCTGAAAGCCCGAACAAGAGGCCTTGGGGATGGTCTCCTTTCCTGGGCTCAGCTCTGGGGCTGAGGGTGCTGGGCTCAGTTGCCCTTGTGTCCACAATTCGACAAGGTCCCCCGAGCACCCAGAATAGAGCCAGGAGCTGCTTAGCCAGATGAGAGAAATTCTAGACAACCTACAGGATGGCAAGTCAGATTCCGGTGAGTGGCTCAGCTCCAGACTGTGCATGGAAGTAAGGAAAAAAGACTTGGCCCTGGGGTCAAGCACGGTGCCGAAAGGAGAATAGGAACTAAGTGTTGAATGAATAAAAACACAAACAAGGTGTACAGGGAAGGACATGCGCATTGGAAAACTCTATATACTGGATGTTTTCACAGTCTTTGGAGGGCCTGCTTTCTAGAAGGCTCATACTGAGGTAAATTCATGTGACCTTTGGTATTGTCTTGTCAGTTCAGACTGCTATAACAAAATACCACAGTCTGACAGATTTCTCACAGTTCTGGAGGTTGGAGTCCAAGGTCAAGGTGTGGGCTAGGTCAGTTCCTCGTGAGAGTCCAAGGTCAAGGTGTGGGCTAGGTCAGTTCCTCGTGAGAGTCCAAGGTCAAGGTGTGGGCTAGGTCAGTTCCTCGTGAGAGTCCAAGGTCAAGGTGTGGGCTAGGTCAGTTCCTCGTGAGAGCCCTCTTCCTGACTGGAAGCTGGCCGCCTTCTCCCTGTGCCTTCACATGATGGAGGTAAAGAGCTCTGGCCTCTCCACCCCTTCTTATAAGGATGTAGGTCCCACTGTGGGAGCCTCACCCTCATGACCTTATGTAAACCCAATCACCTCCTGAAGGACCCCTCTTCCAAATACCATCACAGTGCAGGTGAGCCATTCTCGTGGGACATAAACATTCAGTCCATAACAGTAGTGTATTAAGATGACATGTTTGGGGGACCTGCTTTTTACAGAAGTTTGATCACTGAGGTCGACAGAATTCTAAGACAGCCCCCAAGATTCCTGCCCCCACAGTGTGCCTGTCCTGTATAATCTCTTTCCTGGAGATGGGTGGGCCTGACCTAATCAGTTGAGCTCCTTAAAAGAGAGTCTAGAGGTCCCAGATGGAAGAAGGCAGAGAGACTGGAAGCATGAGAGAGATTTTGCTGGGGCCTTGAAGGAACTAACAGCTATGTTGTGAGAGAGCCTGTGGAAGGGGACATATGGTGAGATGTGGGAGGCTTCTAGGTCCTGAGGGCAGTGCCCAGAGATAGCCAACAAAAAAATGGGAACCTCAGTCCTACAACCAAAGGCAACTAAATTCTGCCCAAAGCTATGTGAGTGCAGAAGAGGACCCCATGCTTCAGATGTGGTTCCTCCCAGCTGACACCTGGATTTCAGCCTCCTGAGACCCGGAGCAGAGAACACAGCCACACCATGACAGGGTTTCTGATCAACAGACCTGAATGATCATAAATCTGCACTGTCTCAAACCAATAAAGTTTACTGTAATTTGTTACACAGCATAGAAAACTAATACGATCTCCTTTCTGCAACAGATCAGTCCAGACCTCTGGGTCCCTTTGTCTTCTTAAAAACAGCTTCTAGTTGGTTGTTCATTACATTTCCCCCTTGTATGAATAAACCACTTCCTTTCCATTTTCTTTTTCTTTTCTACCGGTTCCTTCGGGAATTTACATAGTAATTAAGATCCGCTGTGCACACACGCTGTTATTTTTAACACTATTTAACACAGAAAGCTCTATTACGTCCTTCCTAACCTCTACAAAGCATTTCCAGGGCATGCATCACTGTGAGGCTGTAGTCTTCCTCCTTCTCAACAATTGCTGGGGGCCCCCAAAGATGAACATTGTGTTTATTAGGTTAACAGCGAGACAGAAGCCCGAACAACCTGCTGCTGGGCTTTTAAATATAGCAGCAGTCTCTTCTGGGCTTGAGGAAGAGCCACTTCAAATGTCTCCTAATTCCAGCAAGTTTCTGGTCTATAGAATAAAAAGTCTAAAAATGGCTCTGAACATATTTAAGTGCACTCGCAGGACGCCCCCCGCCCCAGCCACGCTGCCGCACGCGGGCAAGCGGGCCCTCGGGGCTCTTGGGCTTTGCAGGCAGCCTCTCAAGGACTGTTGCCCGGGGGTGAGATGCTGTCAGGGGAGAAAATGGGGAAGGCACGGATGTGGAGCCGTTCCAGGCCGGCCCCACGGTCACGTGGCGCAGTGGCATTGTCCTCCCTCCCTCGGTTCCCTGTTCTCATTGGCCGGACCATTAGCGGTTGTATTCTTGCAGAGGGCTCCTCGCTGCATTTGAGAACCCACTCGATCTGGAGGCAATGTCCCGGCTCGGGCAATCCACTGAGTAAAGTCTGTGCGGCTTCCTTGGACCACCCAGGTCGGTTTTATTCTCAGGCCCCAACTCCCCGCTTCAGTGCCTCTCACCTTCCCCTTCACCCCGAATCTCTGGGTTTAGCCCGCGGGAAAAGAGTGCCTCTTTCCCCACTTCCAGCCACCTCCTGGGCTGACTGGCTGGGCTCCTCTCAAATCCACAGTGTGGCCGGGGAGATGGACCCCACCGTTTGGCCAGTCCACTTCTAGAGCAGGAGGATGAGGACACAAGTGCTGCGAGTGGGGGAAGGGTGCGTCCCCGGCAGAAAATCAGCGTGCTGTTACCAGAAGAGGGTGGAATGGATGCTGAGTGGGCCAGAAGAGGGTGGAATGGATGCTAGAATAGGGCACCTGAGGCCCTCTAGCCACCTGCCCTATTCTAAAGCAGGATAGGGTTGGGGACACTTCCCGCCTGGAGAGGCAATCGGGACCAAAGGATCTCTGCCCCCTCTATGCTTCCACGGAGCCACCCAGAATCCTAGGCCTTTATCCGTCCATGTATATGCACCTCACCCAGCTCACCAGCCCACAAATAGGATCAAGGTATACATTTATAGCACATTTTTTTTCTCTGCCTGGGCCCTCCAATTTCCTCGCACCCTCAAGGTGGTAGGAATTTCTGTACCCCTGAACTACATGCAAAAGAAAAGTACCGATTTGTTTTGCCCAATGTTATTTATATTGGGATCTATTTTAAAACCACTCTAATATAGAACAGTACACTTTAAAATGTATCCTAGTGGGATTATCTATTTGATTAATGATACTTAAACCATGAATTTTATATTTAACCTAAGGAATGTGATTGATCCATTTATGTATTAAACTTGTATTTATTGAATATTGAGTAAGTGTTGGGATCCAAGGGAAACAAAGATATTCGACACTTCTCCTCCAAAAATTTACAATCTAGTAGATAAAATAAGTGCATAGCACAAAAATAGGAAATACGGTTCTATGTTAGAATCCATCTGTTTCTTTAAAAAGACAGCTTACTCTATGTTCACCTAACTCGTAGCTTGAGGAGTTTAACTGAAATTAGGAAAGGTTCTGCTCAGGTATCTGATATAAAAAAGGCCACTTGGCAGCTCTGAATTCCAGGAAAGATTCTGGAAGTTGGGGAGAGAGCTGTAGTGTTGAAAGGAAGCCTTTTGCTTCAAAATGAAGAATCTCCCGACCGCTCTGAAAGAAGCTATGTGAAACCCAATGAAGAAAATGACTCAATCCTTGATTGTTTGGCTTTTAACAAGAGCAAGGCCTAAGGGAAAGAACAACACATTGGCTTATCAACGGCACATTAACCATTTGGAGAACCTGTTGGTCAATAGATTGTGCAAAAGAACCCATTAAAGAAAATTAGTCATATGAAGTCGGAACAGAGAGTACACGTACTGGGCCTTAACAGTGTCTGCTGAAGTCACATCGTGGGTCCTGAGTTTGAACATCTCTAAGAAGGGCCCTGGTCGGCCTCTCTTTGGTCAAATGACTCTCTTGGACTGGTTAACTGGGGCCCAGGGGAAAGGTTATGTCATACAAAAGAGCTGATGAGTCTCTAGAAGCCATGCTTGGTTGGGGAAGGAACTGTGCAGAGGGTACATCACCTGGGGATAGGGTAGGGGTGGGGGTGGAGAAGAGCTGGTCAGACAAAATCATGGGTCTGCCCTGCCGGAAGTTAGCTGGGGACATGTCAGTAGCTCAACTTCCATTTCCTGCCACTCAGCACTGAGTTACTCTTGCTGCTTCTAGGGCTCAAATATTAAACCTCTGCTCTAAAGCACAAGCCAAGGATGAGGCAACAAATGGCTGCTTGGACTGCTGAAGCTGGGTAATGTCTTCAGCCCCGTACCACGTGAGTCCCCACTTGCATAGCCTGCCCCAGGCACTCAGTCTTCCTCGAACTGGACCCCTTAGGTGCTGGGGTCCTTACCCTGCACCTGGCCTGTGTTCCAAGCTTCGCCATGTCCTGGTGGGCATCCCTGACGCTTCCCGGATCCCACGGCTGCCCCCTTCCGGCTGCAGTTCACGGAGGCCTGCTTACCCCTCCACAAAGGCTACCTTCAAGACAAAGCTCCGTGTGAAGGTTTTGCAGAGCTCTGATGGGGGAGTGAAATAAGAGACTGAGGGAGTCAGTGTTCCCGGAGGCAGGCAGCACCAAAACATTCTGGGAGAGCTGGGTGACACCAAAAGACCATCTGGGGACTTCTTACTTTTTCCTGACTTCCTCTCCTCTCCATACTCCTGGCATAGGGAATTTGAGCTGGCTGGAGTGGGTGAGCGTGGTGAAATATGGGGGAAAAAAAAAAAAATCAAGTCAAGATTTGGCAGCCTCAAACCCCAGAATAACGAAATCTTACAGTGGATCCAGCTGTAGATACTTGGCTAGTTTAGGAGACTGCTTGAAAGCTACATGCAATGTACAAATCACAAGGCAAGCAACAGTCTGCCCTCCAGCGCTTTCCATCTTCCTGGAGGCGACCCTTCAGAAACCTGCATGGGGGTCTTTGCCATCTCCTGCCCTTCCTAGGGGACTATAGGGTGAAAAGAGGACATGAGCCAAGCCTGCCAGTAGACCAGCAGTGCCGATTACTTCTTAGACCAGCGAAACCCCCTCTGAAGTTGTAAAAAGACAGCCTAGCATCTGTGCAGTTTCCAGAATTCCCAGGGACGACCTCTGAGACAGAGGCCACAGCCCATGTGTCAGACCAGAATGTTAACATGGCAGCATCAGAAAGGTTTCTCCTACTCTCTAGGGGGTGGAGAAATGATCAAAACATCCATTTTAAAACCCCAGGAATATGAGGAGGCATCATCTCTAATCCCTGGTCTTTAGAAAAAACATCACTAGACTTTTTTTTTTTTTAACGCTAACTCTCAAAAGGAAGGGGGTGGCCGAGATGGTGCTAAAGCCCCAGACATTTTCTTCGTTCTTTTTGTTCCGAGTGTAGACAGTCAACTGCCGGGTTTTGGTGGAGGCAATGTGGCACAGTAGGAAAAAGATGGATCTAGAAGGCAGGCAACCGGGAGGGATCCCAGCTGGGCATTTCTTAGCTGCGTGACCTTGGACAGTTTGTATGACCTTTTGAGCCTTAATTTCCCTTATCTAGAAAATGGACACACTAATAGAATCTCCCTGATGTGAAAAATTAAACAAACTCGCAGACTCTCAGCTCATTGCTTGGCGCACGGGGGAATCTGAGGAAGACAAGTGTTTTTTGGAGAGAGAGAGCGTAAAAGGTGGAACAGGGTGAAAGCAGGATCTTAGGAAGGTGTCGTGACTGAGCCACACCCATGTCACAGAAAGCTCTTTGAGGTTCTGCCTTCGTCAGGCTCATCCCACACCAAGCATGGGCCTCCTGGAGACCAGGCCTTCAGGAAGTGTTTGCTACCTGGGCCTGGGCCCCGGTGAGGGAGAGGCTTACAGGAGGGGAAGGCAGGCAGGCGAGAAAGGACGGAGAAGCAGGCGTGAGGCAGCGGTGGGGATGAAGGATAATACGGTGACAAAGCCTGAATGGTGGAAAGTGCCCTGTCTTCAGAGCCCCCATAAAATTAATGGACTTGTGATAGAATCATTTCCAAAGTGCTTTGGAAGCCAGATGAACGCTTATGTCATTGTTTTTACTGCAAGCTTAAGTGAAAATAATGAGCCCCATTCCTGCCTGCAGGGAACGTTCTGGTTCCGCCATCGTTTTTGCTTTTCTCTTTCTAGCCTTGCTGAGATGGGGCCTTCCCAGACGCCCTTGTGACTTGCTACCTGCTCTGTGAGGCTGTCTGGGCAGCTAGTGCGGGGGAAAGCGCTTCGAGGTAGAGTGGGGCAGGGAGGGCCCACCCACACACATCCCACCTCTCCTGGCAGATGGGCGCAAAACCCCAAAAGCGAACCAAATTCTGAGGCTCGGCGCCTGGGGCGGGGGGGCTTCGAAGCCTGTCTGAGGAGCCATAGTTAGACATGACTGTCATTGGAGACCCAGACCGCTGCACAGATAGGTTAATGGCTGGTGTGGGGAGGAGAAAACACCAGACCCAGAGATATGGCAGGGTCCTCCCCCCTGCTTTGCATCTCACGCTCTCTTGGGCCCATTAACCTGTCTGGACCTTTGTTTCTCCCCTGCAAGCATCCCTGACCCCACCTGTGGTTAAGATGACCTTTAGCCTGTCTTCCCAAGCTCTACGGCCCAGATTTTTACCTGGCATGGATTTCACCCTATCTGGCATGACATTTCTTTTTATCCTTTCATTAATTGTGTATACAACTCTTGACACAGCAGATTATAAGCTCTTCGAGGGCAGGGATTGGTGGGAAACACAGTTCATAATTATCCATTTTTATTCACTCAACAAGTATTGGCCAAGCCCCCCAGGGACTGTGCTAAATGTCTAAAAATGGAGCAGTGAGCAACTCAGATGAAAATCCCTGCTCTCAGAGTTTTCCTTCTGGTGTAGAAGGCAGATAATAATGATAAAACATAACCTAAGCAAGAAAACTAAAAGCAGGGCTCCTGCATCACACAACTCCAGGGGGCGCTATTCCTACAGAATACACTGCTAATGGTGCCCCCTGGATTATGCAAGAGCAGTTGCGCCGGTGATAGGCTATCCCCAGGGTCTGGCCCAACGCCTGATATATGGTAAGCATTCTGGCAACATTTATTAAAGAGTAAGTAAAGGCGTAAATGAGTGGTCTTTCTGCATGCGGTAACATCTTTTCATATCTGACCATATCCATTTTTCTCTCCTTTCTGCATATGCTTCTTGCATCCTCCTGCTTGAGGTTAGGCAGGGCCACGAGACTAAGTCTGTTCCGTGACCAGCAGAAGTGCCAGGATTCACTTTTGGGCGGGTGCCTGGCCCTCTCCAGCTTTTTCTGCTGCTGCCCCAGTGACCAACGTAGCTACAAGATGTGGATTCTCTATCATCGGAGCCCCTGAGTGATTCTGTGGAGAACAGATCTTCAGAGGAATCATTTGCAGGCTAAGCCTTTGTTATGTTCCGTTAAGGCACAGAGACTTTGGGGTTGTTCGCTCTCTTGGTAGATACTAATCTATTCTGACTAATGCTCCCACCCGCTGATGAGCTCTTTCAAGTTCAGGCCCCTGGGCCAGTTATTGGACCCAGCACAGGGGTGATCAGCAAATGCTAAAAACAAAACCTGATAGACAGGGCGCCTGGGTGGCTCAGATGGTTAGGCGTCTGCCTTCGGCTCAGGTCATGATCCCAGGGTCCTGGGATCGAGTCCCACATCGGGCTCCCTGCTCCTTGGGAGCCTGCTTCTCTCTCTCTCTCTCTCTCTCTGTCTCTCATGAATAAATAAATAAAATCTTTAAATAAAAAAAAAAAAACCTGATAGACAAAAGAGTAATGCACATTGATGATTAAGTATTATCAGTGCCTTTTCCTTCAGCTGGAATCCCTCAGCTCTTCAGTAATGGACTCCAGTGGGCCCTGGGCCTGGCCACCTTGACCGGCTTGTTCACTGCCAATGGGTGGATTTCCTTCTACCCCCAAGGTCCTCTCTGCAGTGGGGGAGGTAATGCTGCCCTTTTCCACATAGTAAAAAACACACCAGTTTCTTTCCATGGGATGCAAACAATCTGGAGGAAGGACATGATTTAGGAAAACTCTAGCCCCCCACCATGTTGAGCAATTGGGGTCTTCGCCCATCCAAGCCCCCCAGTGTGGCTCACACAAAACAGAGAGAGATCCTCACAGCTGTGCTCTGAGTATGGTCAGAGATATAGACCAAAACATTCCCTTCCTCACAGGGTCAGGAAGACACTGCTTGGATCCATTTCCTTAGACCAGGGATTATCAAACCTGGCATGTATCTGTATCACCTGGAGGGCTTGTGCAAAGAGTCTGTCAGCTCTTACCTCCAGAGTTTGAGACACAGTGCATCTGGGGTGGGGTCTGAGAATTTGCATTTCTAGTAAGTTCCCACATGATGCTGCCGCTGCTGATCCATCCCTTAGACTGTGATGCTCGGTCTCTCAAAGCCAAGGTTAAGTGTTGATACCTTGAGAGTAACACTATAACCTGCTACCATCCATTAACGGTAGAGGATGCATGCCTTCTTTCAGATTACCCAGATCGGGAAGAGGGAAAGGTAAGTTTCAGGGAGGGGAGGGGAGGGCCTGGGAAAGAATCCAGAGTGAGGGTTGCTGCCCAGAGGGGAGGGCAGACGTGTATCATACAGGAAGGTCCCAGGATGAGAGCCAGAAGGAACCTGGGGCCGATCTGGGTGCAGAGGTGGCCAGGGAAAACATGTTTGAGAGCTGGTCATTGGGTGGTAAAAAGAGCACTGGACTTGAAGTCCGGAAACTTGCAGTCCTCTCCCATAGGGCCTTGCAGCTGCTGGCCGCCACCAGGGTGAGCCACTCTGGAGGCATCTGAAGCCGATCGCTAACATCTCCCACTGGTAGAGCCTGCCCAGTTTCTGTGCCCAGGGCACCATCGGCACCAGGCCTGAGACCCAGCGCGGGAAACCTCCAGACAGTGCAAAGCGCTCTGCCATCTTCTTGCCGACTTCTTACCCGCGCTCCTGGCAGGGTTGTGCTGTGCCAAGGGTTAGCGTGGGTGGCCGTGACTCACTCAGCCTCGCGCGGAAGCAGATGCTGCCAGCGCTGCCACGGAAACAGGCTAAATCCGTCCCAGTCCCCGTAGGGGGCAGAGAACAAGCTGCCTGCAGCCAGTGAGTCGGGGCCGCGCTGGTTCCGCCGTGGGTGCAGCCGGGGAAGCAGCGAGCCCAGCCTGTACCGTGCTGGCCCCGGCTCTGCCCCCGGAGCTGGGCTGGTGGCGGCAGCAACAGGAGCCGGTGCAGGGATGGGAGCACGTGGCCAGGGGCAGACGGGAGGCTGTGTGTGCTCGGGGCACAGACTGTGCGATGTTTATGCTTATTGGGGTGGGGGGAAGGGATGAGACCCGCACTCTTGACTCTCTTCCTGCACTTTTTGGAAAGGTCTAACTCCTCTGAAGCTGCTCCCTTACTAGACAATGTGGAGCTGCCCTCCCTCCCAGCTGGCCAGAAATATTACCACCACCGCCCCCGCCCCCCCACTGAGAAGGGGAAACTGAGGCCAGAGGTTGCAATGACCTAAGCAAAGTCCCACAGCTTTCAGAGGCACAGTCAGGCTGGGCTCCCGATACCCTGAACACTGGATCCTCATTGTTTCCCCTGGACACTGCCTCCCCAGGAAACAATCTGCTGGGCCTTGGGCAGTTTGCTTTGTCATGAATATCTGCTCTTCAAAGCAGTGGGTAGTGCCGTTAATAACACACTCTGCTTTTCCTAAGAGCAGCAGTGAGTCTCCAGCCAGCCCGCCCCACCTTCATCAGCTCCTAAGCTGGGCCAGCGAGTTTCCACCTGCCCTACCAACTAGCCAGCGGAAACCCCGAGTTTCCTGTTTGCCCAATATCCTATCATTACCGAGTTAGGAACAGAGCCAGAGCTGGGTGTCCTAGGTTTGTAGACCAGCTTCCCCTACCCCCGTGCATGTCCTACCTGGTGATTCTCGTGCCATTTCCCCAGGTGCCCCCTTTCTATTCCCAGCAGAGGCTCACAACTGGGTGTGGTGGCATCCACACATCTTTATGCCTGGAGGCCCCTCAGCCCCACCACAGCCACTGCCCCCTTCGCCAAGCCCCCTGCTGCGGGGGGCGGGGTGGCTGGGAGCAAACTTCCGCTTCCTTTTCATGGTGGAGTAAAGGCCTTTCCCTGCCCTCCCTGTGTCTTTGATCCATCGTGTCCTTTCTCCTAATTGCTCAACTTCGGCCTTTCTGTGAGCTCCTCCTCAGTCTGTAAACATGCTTCTGTCTCTCTCACGAGAAAAAGCAATGAAACGAACAGGTCACTCTCCTTCCCTAACCGAAGAGCTGCTTCTTAAAGTGGCCTGAGGTTGTCCTCTCCCCTTTCCTACCTCCGGAGAGCTCCAAGTGTCTCCCTGGGAAGCCCCGCTCTTCCTCCTCGCTGGCTGCCCCGCCACCTGCTGGTGTCCCCTGACCCCCCCCCCCACCCCATGGTCATATCAACACCTGAGGCAGTCTCTGATATCCCCAACCTGTCTGGACCTCAGGGCACCAGAGAGGGCTGGGGTCCTCCCACCCCTGCCGCCAGGCATCTTCTCTCCATCAAGCAGTTAGACTTGTGCTCAGCCTTCCGGACCCATCCCTTTGAGCTCCAGCCTTTGCCCTCCTTACCCTCCCCTGCCCCCAAACCGGGCTCTCCACCAGTCTATAGGACCAGCTAAAAAAAGGGATATCTGTTATCCCCTTCATCTCTTCGGGCTTTTTCCCTACCAAAAATATTTTATCCTCCCCAAGTTAAAGGAGACAATCTCCCCTGCTTGGGAGAGACACAGGCAGGGACTGGAGGGTGTGTAGGGTGGGGAGGAGAGCAGGGGGCTCCTGTGGGGGTGCTGGGAGCAGGAGCCTACAGCCAACAGGGCCCTTCTGCACTGGGTCAATTCTTACGAAACGGAGCAGAATCCTAAAAAAAGAGACCACTACAGAGTAGAAGGAGAGGGTCTCATTCTGTCTTGAAGCTGAAGGGTAGCTTTGAAAGAGGTGGGAGAAAATGTTTCCTTTGATCATAGTCTAAGAACCACCTGGAAAGCTGGGCGGACTCGTCTCTTCCCAGCTTTGCTGGGTCAGATGTCCTGTGAGGGCACCACGCTTCCCTGCCTGAGCACCTGCACCACGACGGCGAGTGGCCCGCCCCACCGCCGCCCTCCTCCCTGTGCCACTCTGCAGGGCAGGGAGGTGGCTCCCACTGGAGTCAGCCCGCTGAGACCCAAGGCAGAAAGGGCCTGTGCCTTCGGTCAATGCACTTTGCGGACTCTGAAGCTCTCAACTCAAGGTGCCCCTGAAAATGGCAAGCAATTCTCTGACACCAGAGCCCAGGCTGTCAGCTGGCCAACTCCCATCCCAGGAGAAGACTTGGCCAGGCTTCTGGAAACGGCACAGAAAACCCAACACACTGAGCAGCCCCACATAGATTCTTTCCAAAGCCACTTGGTATTCACCAAAATGCAGACTGTCACATTTCAGAGGGGACAGTCCTGCTTGCTTAGGCAGGACTACTATCAGATGACCCACCTGTGAGGTTTGACGAGTTCCCAGAGCAGAAGGCTCCCTGGGGGACTAGGAATCTATAGAAGGGACTTTGGGAAATGGAAAGGTCTTCCTGATTTTGATCTGAAATCTGCCTCCTTGTAACTTCCACCCACCTGATTCCGCTCACTGGTCCTTGGAAGAAAATGTCTCATCATGCATCGAATTGGTCTTATGGTAGGTAGCTAGAGGAGGCGAGGATGGGCTTGTTTGCCTCTTTTCTAGAATGAGATACCTCTGGAGGCCAAGGGGGTTGTGAAAAAGCTACAGGGGGAGCTGGTGAGAGAACGAAAGTGTCTCCACTCTTCAGGCCAGTCCCTTCCATTAACCTGCGGTTCTTCATCCTTGCCAGGTGTTTCTGAGCACCTACCACACACATGTGGAACGCTGGAAGCCTAGGACCCCCTCGCCCCTTTCCAGAGAGTCCTCAGTTCCAGCTTGTCCAGTGCACACACACACACACACACACACACGATTCACAGCACATGCTCAGCCAGCAGCCGGGTGGCTCCTCTTCACCCAGGAAGGTCAGTCTGGAAAACCAGGTTTCTTCCTTACTTTCAGCTGCACACACACCCCCTTCCCCCCACCACAGACCAACAGGCAGGAAAGGGACCATGTGGAGAAGCTGCTCTTAATCAAAGAGAAGGGCCTGAACTTAAGGAGAAGGGCCTGGAGAAGAGTTTGGAAATGACAGCCATCAGCGCTGGGCTTGGAAAGACGGCAGAGAGAGAGCTCGTGGGTGTGTGGGTGGGAGGGTGCTCACCGGTGCCAAGGCTGAGTCGTGTGGCAGCAGGGAAGGCGGGGAGCAGGGCCTTGAGTGGTGCCAGAGCTGCAAACCAGAACCGCAAGGCCTGGTCTCCACAAAGGCAGGTCCTAGCAACTTCCAAGCCCTTGGCCGGGCTCCACCCCCAGAGATGTGCCCTCATCCTTCTTAAAGGCACGGTGCTCCAATTCCCGTGTCGGGCTGAATATCCAGCCCGCAGCATTAGTGCTCAGTCCTCCAGGCTTCGTTTTCTCTCCCTTGGGTGGCAACATTGACTCTACCAAATCCTTTAGGCAAGAGAGACCCAGGCTCTATGCTCTGCAGCTTGTGGATGCAAGAACTGACATCTTCTCTCATGGACCAAATGTGTCTCCCCCCACCCCCAAATTCATATGTTGAGGCCCTACCCTTCAGTGTGGTTGGTATTAGAAGGGGGGTCTCCGGGAGGTAATTAGGTTTAGATGCGGTCTGGAGGGTGGAGACCCCATCGTGGGATTAGGGTCCGAAGAAGCAGTCAGACCAGAACTTTCTCTTGCCGCCATGTGAAGACACAGAACGGTAGCCCGGCGCCTGTGAGCCAGGAAACGGATCCTTGACCAGGAGCCAAATTTGCCAGCACCTTGATCTTGGACTTCCCAGCCTCCAGAACTGAGAGAGATAAATGCCTCTAGTTTCTAAGCCACCGGGTCTGTGGTATTCTGTTAGAGCAGCCTGAGCTAAGACAACCTCTCAGATGCTCAGAAGGAGAATCTGCAGAGATTTGGTAACCCAAAGAGCACTGCAGAGAAGGCCAGATGTGCCAAGCTCCGTTTCTCATGGTGGAAGGGGCAGGGAAAGAGAACTGTCATCTCTGTGAAGGCCGCCTTTGGCCCTGATCTCTGGCTGTCACCAAGCTGAAGGGCGAGTGTTGGAATTCAGGGCTCCCGGTATGGATCTGACAAAAGACGGTTCCAGAAGAGGTGAATATTCTCAAGTAATAGTGGGCTGAGGAATTCCAGACAGGTGCGAAATGAAAGTTAGACCCAGGCACTCATCCCGTCTTTGCCATGAGTAGCTGTGCAGCCTTGGGAAATCACCGCTCCTCTCTGAACTTGGGTTATTTCATCTCCCACCCGAGGATAAAACCTGGTCCGCTCCACCTTCTTCAAGGAGGGCTGTAATCTGACATATATGAAGGCACTTTGAAAAAAATGTAAATAGAAGAATGAATTTTTTTTTTTGAGAGAGAGAGAGAGAGAGCATGCTTAGTTAGCACTGGAGAAACCAAGAAAGGCTTCAGCGACGAGGAACCAAGGAGGAGCCAAGTGGCCTGGACAGATGCCATTCATAATGACAGTTTCATCTGGGCCAAGGCAGAGAGTTCCTATGTGAGATCCTGGGAGGAGACAGGGACACTAGGAGGCTGAGTCAGAGGGGTGGATACACAGAGGCGCACAGGACCATAGACAGATCCCTAGCCCAGTGGAGCCAGGGTAAGAGGCTCAAGTCAGCGTCCCTGAGCCTAGAGCCCAGACCAGGTAAGGGTAGAATCTGCTTGCAGATAGCGCCAGAGTAACTAAGCCTTCCAGGTGAGCCATGGATACCCGGCCTATAGTTTTGGCTCAGTGTCACAGGCCATGGGATGTGGGGCACGTGGGATGAGCCTACTGACTGAAAGGACCAGGTGAAGTGCAGACAGTGGGGAGGATTTCAGGATGTGGAGAGATCCTGGGTGATGGGTGGGAAGGGAGTGGGCTCAAGTTCCAGCAACGGTATGGTGACATGACAGGCCCGGGCTGGGAAGACAAAGTCTGGAAATGCGGCCCAGTATCACGTGGGCATATTTGGGGGGGGTGGGGGTCAAAATGTAAAGCAAGGATGGAAAGCCAGGTAAGGTCAGGGCTTGATGCCCACCAAGAAATGTGGACTTTTTCCTGCAGGCAATGGGGGGCCATTGGCTGGTTTTGAGAGTATCTTGATAGGGCTGGTTACCCGCAACAGTGTGGGAAACTCAAGGCAAAAATGACAATTTGGCAAGAAGTAACAGAGAGAATTACTAGAGCAGAGGTTGTAGAGAATAAAGGACAGCAGGGTGATTGGCTCCACAATCAATCGTCGCCAAGTAGTGACACCTCTGAAAGGACTTTCCTTGTTCTGGGAGCTTCTACCATTTCTGCCCCCTTCCTAACAGCACTCAGGTTTCCTTTTGAGGCATTAACTCCTCCTGGATACAGCCTGACAGGGCCTATCCCTAGCTCAGGAGCAAGCCTGTGCCTCTAGCTGGGACGATCTGCAAGGCCTCCCTGGAACCCGAATCTCCAGCAGAATGAAACGAAAAAGGTGAAGGGTAGGATTCTGCCCTCCCGCGCACTCTGTCCACCATAAGGCCATTCTTGTCTATCCTGCTTCTTAGGCCTTGGAGTGGCCCAGATTCCCATCTATTTCCAAGCCTGGTTCTTCAGACTTCTATCACTTCTGTAAAAATCTGGTATCCTTCAAAGAAATCCTCCTTGGCCAGGAAAACTAAGCTACTTACAACCGAGAAATCCTAACTGAGCGACCAGCCTTAGGGATCCACTTCTAGCCTCTGTGTTTTGGCTCTTTTCCTTCCATATCCTGACTTCTTCCCCAGTGGGACCTGGCCTTAGCAGCCCAAGACCAGAGAAGGAAAGCCCAGGGTTGGGGTTCTAATTGTGCCCATTGCTTAACCATCCTCGAGGCGTGGAAGTAAAATCATGTACAGGCCAGCAGGCCCCCCTCCTTAGTCAAACAGAGTGGAGGAAAAAGCTCCTAAAGATGGGCAGAAAAAACAGTACTTCTCAAAGCCAGGCATCCTGTTAGGGTGCAGACTGCATGGCTGGGTCTGGGTCTGGGCCTGGAATTCTGCATTTTTGACCTGGCCCCCATTGAGGTCGATGCTCCTGGTGCTCGCGACTTGCATACTTTGCTAGCAAACTCTACATGGTGTACACCAGGTGGTAGAGAAGGCATTTAGGCAATTTAGCAGACCTCTGATAATCAAAACAGCTGTTTGAGTAGAGTCCCTGGGGTGAAAGCCAGGTTACTGTGAGCTGAGAGGGGTGGGTGTTGGAGGGAGAGCGGATGACAGAGGGGGTAGAGCTCCCGGCCTGCGACATTACCTGCCCACCTCAGCGTGTCGGAGGGCCGTGCTTCTCAGAGGGGTGCCCTGGAGAAGTACGTAGCCATGCTTGTCAGGAAGGACAGAAACATGGAAGCCTGTCCGTCTCCTGCTCCCTCTGCCTCTTGCTCTCCCAGGGTCAACCCTGCCGCACCTAATGGGCGTCAGGCATTGTGGCCCCTCCTCAGCTCATTCAGTGTTCCTGGCCTCTGAGGGACTCTCCACTCTTTTCCTTCCTTCTCCCATCCTAGCCCGTGTTTCCTCTTCTTCATCACCTCCGAGAACATTTTCAAGTAAAATAGAGGATGTAGACAGGGTCAGGTCATTCCATTTCTCTGCTCAAAACCCTCCAATGGCTCTCATGTAACTCAAACCCAAATCCTTACAATGGCTTCCAATGCCTCACGTGACTTGGCCGCCCATTTATCTCTGACCTTATCTCTTCCCATTCTCTGCCTCACACAGGACTCCCGGCTCTTCCTCACACACACAACACAGGTTACACCTTAGGGCCCCTACATTTGTGCACATGGTGAATCTCCTCATCTCCTTTACCTCTTTGCTTAAGTCACCTTCTTCACACAAAAACTCATACACGAATGTTCATAGCAGCAGTTCATAGCACTATTCGCAGTCACCAAAAGGTGAAACCAACCCCAGTGTCCATCAACAGATGAATGGATAAACAAAATGTGGTGTATCTATACAGTGGAATGTTCTTTGGCCCTAAAGAGGAATGAAGTATTGATACATGCTACAATATGGATGAACCTCGAAAACATTATGTGACATAAAGGACATAAAAGGCCACATGTGTTGTGATTCCATTTATAGGAAATGTCCAGAATGGGCAAACTATAGAGACAGAAATGGATCGGTTGCTTAGGGCTGCAGGGAGGGAGGAATGGGGAATTTACAGCTAATGGGTACAGTGTTTCGTTTTGGAATGATGAAATGTTCTAAGATTGATTGAGGTAGTTGGGTGCACAAGTCTACCTACAACTAGTTTTCAGTACATGCATTTTAAATGGGTGTATGGTATGTAGATTATAGCTCAATAAAGCTCTTACCCAAAAATGTCATCCTCTCCATGGTCCTGTCCTGACCACTAGATTACAAGCCCCCTCCCCCAACTAGCTTCTTCAGTCTCTTGTGCCCTGCTCTACTTTTCCCCAAGGCTTAATACCTTCCAACAAACTATGCAATTCCCTTTTTTTTTTTAACTAATTTTTTGTTTCTTGTCTCTCTCCCCCACTGCAACGTAAGCTTCAGGAAGGGAGGGAGTTTTTCCTTTCTCTTTCGTTCCCTGATGTATAGTGTCTAGAAGAGAGCTGGGACTGCAGTAGGTTAGGTACTCAGTAAGTATCTGCTCAGTGAAGGAAGGAACAAGCATGAGAGTTCTAGGGAAGAAGCCTGGGGCTGAAGACATAGCAGGTGCCCAGTTCCTGGCTGCCGCTGGATCAGAACACAGCAGTGGAGAGGAAGTGGGAGGGCGTGCTTTGCTTCACAGATTTCATACCCACCACCTCTCCTCGCTCTATTGTTTTCCACAGTTGCGGATGGTAGCAGCCTCCTGCGGGAGACCACGGAAGAGCTGTGGCCACAAACTCCCACAAGGCTGGGGCCATCAGATGGCAGCGAGCAGCCACCACCCGGAGACCTGCCTGCGCCTGAAATGTGCAGCTCTGCACTTAAAAAAAAAAAAGAAAACAAAAAAAAAACAACTGTGGTAAAATATAACATAAAATTTGCCATTTTAAGCATTTTAAAGTGTAGTGGCATTTGAAGTTCAGTAGCATTAAGTACATTCACTGTTACGTAACCGTCACCACCATCCGCCTCCAGAACATTTTCATCATCCCAAACTAAGACTCTGAACATGTTAAACATGAACGCCCCTTTCACTTCTCCCCCAGTCCCAGGCAACCAGCATCCCACTTCCTGTCTCTAGAAATTTGGCTGCTTTAGGCACCTCCTATCTGTGGAACCACATAAGCGAAATCAGCCTTTTGTGTCTGGCTTATTTCACTGAGCATGAGGTCTTCAAGGTTCATCCATACACGATAGCATATATCAGAATCCCCTTCCTTTTTAAGGCTGAATAATATTCCATTGTATGTGTAGACCACACTTCGTTTATCCACTCATCTGCTGATGGACACCTGGCTTGTTTCACCTGGTGACTATTGTCAATGATGCTGCTGTGATATCTGCTCGAGACCCTGCTTTTACCTCTTCTGGGTAGACACCCACAAGTGGAATTGCTGGATCACATGGCAGTTCTACATTTAACTTTTGGAGGAACAGCCATGCTATGTCCACACGGCTCTGTTCTTTGCAGTCATTGAGCGCAAGGGTTCCCCTCCAGCCCTCCGGCCCACGTCCATACCCCAGAGTCGGCTCCGGGCGGGTGCTGTGTTCATCCAGGAGGTGGGTATTCTCATCCCCGTCTTACAAGTGAGAGGAGACTGAGGCCCAGGAGGTCCGTGCACCCGGCCTGGTTGCAAAGTGAGTAGGGCAGCCAAGCTGGGACTTGAGCCTACTCCTCTGACTCCAAGTCCCATCTGCCACACCAGCGGCTCCTGGTGGCCTCCCACAGCTCTCATCTGGCTCCCAGATGCTTGTATTTGGTCATCAGGTCTTTCCAAAGTAACAGTGTATTAGCTTCTGTGGGAAATGATGTTATTCCCAATTATTTAGTGCTCATGCCTGTGGGAGGCATGCCCTCCTCGCTGTTGACCTTGGACCTGGCTATGTGCTTTGCTTTGGTCAATCCAGGGTGAAGAAGTCACAGGCACTCATCATCTCAGACATGAGATTCAGTCACTGCTCCTTTTCCTTTGCTGTAAGAATGGCAGGTCCCAGGCAAGGGCAGCCTCTTCAGCCTGGATCCCAGAGCAAAGAAGTCATGTGGGCAGAGGCCCAGCTAACCCGAGCAGGGAGCCCAGCCGCCCCAGACCTGCGGTCCACACAGAACATGAACAACGCAGGAATCTGTGTTGCTGTGGGTCACCGAGAGTTTGGGGTTCTTCCTTACCCAGCATAAATTAACAAAAGCTGCTTGATATTGCATCTGCTGTTTAACTCTTTGGAAAGTTCTCATGTAATATGTGGCCTCTTCTGAAAACTTAAGATTTGCCACCTCTGGGTTCACAGTGTCACTTGGCTGCCGGTGGGCAGACCTGCAGAGTACCTGCCGCTTTTACAGAGAGCCTGCATCTCCCCATGAGCCACAGTCCTCAGCACTCTTCTCTGCCCCGGCCACGGTCTCTGGACAAGTCCCCAGGTTCTGCTAAGACCTGATGGTGCTGCTCCCTGGGACTGTGCCCTTTGTGAATCTCAGCAGAGACAGGGAGCCACGGGGCACCAGCCTGGGGCTCCAGAGCAGCAGGTTCTAATTAGTAGCAGTCGGCTGTGTGATAGGGGACGATGTCACTCCCCTCCCTGGGCCCGTGTTTTCTTCCATGAATGGGAGGAGATTCACCCAGGAGATCTCAGGGCACCCCGAGACAGTACCGTGACCAGAGAACACCAGGCTTTCCTGCCACAGAGATGTGCTGGCAGCTGGGGGGCGGGCAGGGGGTGGGCGGACAGCTGATGGCGGTGTTCGCAGTCTCCCCACCCCCGCCTCACGGCTCAGAGCAGGGGAGCAGCAGGGTCGAGCCCCACCGGGAACTTTGTGATGGGAACTTGGCCTTGCACTGAAAGAACGTGCCCTGGACACCTGGAGTGGGACCCCCAGCCCCCTTCCCCAGGCCTAGAGTGCCCCTACTCATCCTCTACCTGACTGCAGACCGTTTGTGGAGCATTTCAGAAATATTATGTATGTTTTCAGGTGGTCAAACCTTTCTGCAAGTCACACTTACTCGTTCCCTGATGAAAGTCCCTGGAGGCACAGTGCTGGGGCAGAGTGGCACTGTGCTCGGGCCTCGAACTCACAGGATGGAGGAGATGGGGAGGACTCTCGGAGGCCCTGACCTCCGGCTGATGGATTTGTTGCTCCCAAGTCTGTCCCCAGAAGCTCAGCTCCAGGTTCCCAGAGGCACACAGGACTAAGCCCCATGAAGCACACCCAAGCCAGGGACCCAAGAAGAATGGCTGCTTTAGGAACCCATGAAGGGTTTATGAAGCTTTGTAGCCTTCTGAACCCACTGCCTCCATCCCATTAAACGTTTTTGAGGGGAGGGAACATTTCTGTGTCCACACATCCTGCGTGTGCAGTTTGTTGAATTTTCTCCAAATGAATGTACTTCTGTAAGCCAAATCAAGAGAAAGATGGCAGAATGCCATCACCACCCAAGAAGTCACCCCCTACCTCACACTTTTCCAGCCCCCATCCCAAGAGCAACCAAGGCCCTGACTTCTAACAGCATGGGTGAGCCCTGCCTGGTTTTGAACTTCACCTAAATGGAATCACACAGCATTGCTCCTTTGTGTCTGGTTTCTTGGGGGCAACATTACTGTGTGAGATTTGTCCTCACTTCTCTTTAGTTCTGCAGAAATAGGAGCAAGGGGTGACAGGAAGGGGGAGTAGGTAAACAGAAGTGGGAGGGTGGGGTGGCGATCCAGCCGGGGCCCCTCAAGCTCCTGTGATTCCAAAGGAGTGCTGGACCTCAATTTGGACATGAGCTTGACCTGTGGAAGGGTCAGACCTTGAGTGAGGAAGTCTTGCCGGCACATGATGGGAGTGGGAAAAAGGGGACACATGGGACCTCTTTTCCAGCTTTGCTTCCCAGAACCTTCCTTTGAACATGTCAGGCCCTGGACAAGGGAAGTGTTTGCAGAAGTGGCATGAGGCTTCCCTGGGGGCCTCCTCTGGAATGTTCACCATGGGCAGCTGGGGTGCTGGAGGAGGGCTGGGAAGGGTTACAGGCCATCTGAGGAGTAAGAGCCAGTTTAGATGCACCCGTGGCTGTAAAGAGGAGTTTGGTCCCAAGCAGCCCAGATGATAGCTAAGGCCTTCTACACCTATATTTTTGTGCATTTTTAAAAACTATGGTAAAATATACATAACATAAAATTTACCATTTTAAGTGTACAATTGGGCAGCATGAAGTGCATTCACACTGGTGTGCAACCATCACCACCATCCCTCTACAGAACATTCTCTTCTTTCCCAACTGAAACTCTGTACCCATTAAACAACAACTTCTGGTCTTCTGAAAGCTTCAAGACAAGGAGTAAATTTCTAATGGTGGAATTTCTGGGAGTTATTTTTTGGGGGAGAGGGCCTAGCATCTAAGGCGGGTGCAAATCCTGGCCTTTGTGGAGAGGAAATAGTCTGAGTTTATCTGGGCCGCTGCCCTGCCCGCCTCCCTAAAGACTGGGGCTGTGTTTTCCCTGTCCTTATTCGCTCTACTGGACTTCGGACTCTGTGTCCATTTGGTCCTGGACTACCCAGGGATAGTTCCTTACACTATCTTGTTTCTTTAAACCCAGTTGGGCTGCTGAGGAGGGCTCTGTCATCCAGGGCATGGGCCAGGGGGCATCTTGGAAGACTAACTGCCCCCTGATGAGAAACCGATGCTGGGGGAACTCCCGCTGTGGTTCTTTCTCACACTCAGATACCAGAGACCTGGTCCTCTCAGCAAACTGAGCTTTTCCTGTCCTCAATGGATAACCCAGAATCCCCGGCAGGGGTCTAGTCTAAAAGAAGCCAGGCTGAGCCTGGAAGGAATTAGACTCTGGGACATAAGAGTCCTCTCGGAAAAGGAAACATGTCACAAGTCTACAAGCTATGTTCTTAGATCCACCACCTAGAGGGAGAGCCTGACAGGTCCCTAGAGATTATGCAGGGCTGTGCTGGAACGGTTAGCTCAACCAGAGACACCTGCAAAGGCTCGGCTGAGCTCTCCCAGGGCACGAAGGCTGCTGGGGCTGTCTCCGAGGTTCCACAGACTAACCCAGCGCCACCCAGGGTCCCCAGAGTGCTGCCCTGCCTCATCGGAGCATGTGGTTCCCACGGGGGGGGACCGTGTCAGAGCTGAGCCCACTCCCACCATGGGCAAGGCACAGGGCCTGCTCTCCAGCCCGGTGTGCCCGTCTGAAGAGGGAGCTCAGCTTAGCCCGGGGGCTTGAAGCAGGCAAGGGGACAAGGCCCTATGTTCCCACCCTGCATTCAGTGCCCAATCCGAGGGAAGATCATTCCAGGCTTGTTTAAAGTTAAATATCTTATTTTTTTTTCTTTTAAAGACAGGATTCTTTCTTTTCAATTACATGAGGCTTTAACTTCTACATTTCAAAAACATTGAACTTCCATTTGCTTTATCAAAGAACGTGCTGCTTGCTGATGAACAAAGGCACACACTTTCCTAGGTCGTGAGATGAGCTCTTCTGGTTGGATTTGGGACCAGAGAACACGTGGTGGGGCAGAGCAGGTGCATTAGGGTCGGCATCCAAGTCATCCTCTGCTCTGCCCCCTTTGCCCTACTAACGTTTGCACTCCCCTCACCTGCCGCTCCTAGCTCACCGAATGGATCTTGAGTCTCCTTCCCTCTTGAGCCCGTAGCCAGGTTAAATTCCACAGGGCAGTTCTATCCTGGTTACCTCCCTGAGAAGGACCCGCCTCTGCTGTCACATGGCTTCCGGGCTCACCCAGCTCCAAGGACCAGCTACCGCCCTGGGCAGGCCTTCGTTTCCCACGGTTCTCAGGCGTCCTCTCCTTAGGCCAGCCCCTTCCAGCTGCAGTGGCTTCCTGGGGCCTCCTCCAGGAGCCCTTCAGAGCCCTTCAGCTGAAGAGATTTTATGATCCTTTCTGTTCCCTCAGAAATTCCTTGGTGCCCCTCACGGCACTTTGCAACGTCTGCCGGGCCGGAGTCATTCTCATCCATGGCTTCTCCCCAGGACTGTGTTCCTCAGGGCAGGACCATCCTTCATTCACCTTGTAATCCCAATACCTGGCATACAGTAGGCGCTCAACAAGAGGCCTGAGTGTTCTGACTCTGATCCCACTTCTCATCACCAGCCAACAGTTCTGGCTACCAATTTCCAAACTCTGTGTGTGTGTATGTGTGTGTGTGTGTGTGCGTGCGCGTGAGGGGTTTTCCCCACACACCCAAGCAAGTCTCCCACACCAGCTGGTGTCCTACAATTCGACTCAATTCTGACACCATCTACCCAGAGACAGTGTAGGATGCCACCCACAGGTGAGGGGTTCAGTCCGACAGGCCTGCCCACCCCTCCTACAACCACCCGCTCAAGCGCAGCCCGTGTTTCTGACCAACCGGCTGCACACTGGGAGTTGCCACGACCCCCTCCTTGGGCTTGATTAATTTGCTAGAGTGGCTCACAGAAACATTTTACTTAGTAGATGGCAGGTTTATAAACAGACATAAGTCAGGATCAGCCAGACAGAAGCGATGCATAGGGCTTCCAGGTTCTCTGGGGCGTGCCACTCTCCCTAAATCTCCATGTGGTCACCAACCCCCATCCTTTTGGGATTTGGGGAGGCTTCATCACAGAGGCACGATTGATGAAATCATTGGCCATTGGCGATTGAGTCAACCTCTGGCTCCTCCCCATCTCTCCTCCCCAGGTCAAGGGGGTGGGACTGAAAGTTCCAACCTTTCAATCCCATAGTCAGTTCTCCAGGCACCCAAGCCCCCATCCTGGGGTGCAGTTCAAAAGTCACCTCATGAGGATAACAAGAGAAATCTTTATCACTCTCATTACAGGAAACTCCAAGGGTAGAAGCTCTGTCAGAAATGGAGATGAAAGCCAAATATATAGTTCTCATTATAAATCACAATATCACAGAATGAAATAAATGGCCTTGCAGTTTGTTGTCCAAATCCTCTCCTGCTCCCACTCCACTCTGCAGGAAGGGCCGCCGGGGACCTCTTCACTGACTTTGCAGTTGGCTGGGGCCCAGAGCGCCCAGTGGCTCACAGGACAATGACTGCTTTGCTAGTTAAGATCCAGCCGGCCAGCATTTAGTGCTGAGGCAGCCCCCCACGCGTGCAGCGACCGGCCCCCCCAGAGACACAGGTGTGGGTGGGTGTCCCTGGGCACTTGCCCAAGGGACGGGGTGGTGACTGCGGAGGCAGGCCCACGAGCTGCAGCCCTACGTCACCGCGACCCTATCCTAAACCCCAGCTCCCTACCCAGCCTGGAGGGAACAAGAGCCTGCCCTTCCTCCCTCTTGCCTCCCCTGCCTTCCAGTCTTGGGAAAAGCCGAGAGAGGTGTACTAGTTCTATTTCTCCAAACTGTAAGATGGTGGGGCATGTCAGGAGGCCCCTCATAACTCCGCCCACAAGCTGTGGTCAGGGTGGCAGAACACCACACCTCAGCACATGCCCAGGGAAGTCCGCCTGCTTCCTCAGGTGGGAGAGTTGCTGGAAGCCCCACTTCCTTTCCAGACTCTGAAGAGAGGGATTAGGCTTTTGGGGAGGCGGGGGAAGCGAAAAGCTGGAGCCAAATTCACTTTTCCTTAAGCCTTGGGGCTGCAGATGGGCTCTGTATGGCTCATATCTTCTGCCCCCTAGTCTCCCTTCCCAGTTAAGCCACATGGTCTTCTTACTATACGTGAGATAAAGCAAGTAGCATGTTTTCTGCAATGCTTATAGAGCAGGTAGGAAATGGCCGTTTTGTTCTTTTAGGTTTGTGGGCATCTGTCCTTCAGGAAGAACTGTGATGGGCGTGCAAGTAACAAGAAGACCCAACCAACAGGCTTAACACACAGGACTCAGTCTCACAGAACAAGAGTCTGGAAATGCACAGTTCTAGGGTTATTTTAGTAACTCAACAATGTAATGAAGTTCCCAGGTTCGTTCATTCTTTCCTCTCAATTATCCTTGACATGTGGCTTTTCATCCTCATGTTGTGACCTAATAGTCACAAGAGAAAGCCACAGTTCCAGCTATGGTGTCTGTTTCCAAGGCAGGGAGAGTGAAGGAAAGGGTAGGACCGGCCATGTTTTTCCTTTCATCAGGAAAGAGAAATAAAAAAAGAATGAGAAAGAAAAACAAAAAGAAAAAGCAAAGCAAAAGCTGTCGCAAAAGCTCCTCAGGAGAGTGTCCCTTCTGTGTCTATACTAGGTTCCTACTGCTGTTCTAACAATGACCATAAACTTAGTGGCTGAGGGGCGCCTGGGTGGCTCAGTTGGTTGAGTGACTGCCTTCGGCTCAGGTCATGATCCTGGAGTCCCGGGATCGAGTGCCGCATCGGGCTCCCTGCTCAGCAGGGAGTCTGCTTCTCCCTCTGACCCTCCCCCCTCTCATGTGCTTGCTCTCTCTCATCTCTCTCTCTCAAATAAATAAATAAAATCTTTAAAAAACAAACAAACAAACAAACAAACTTAGTGGCTGAAAAGAACACATTTACTGTCTTCCCGTTCTGGAAGTCAGAAGTCTGAAATGGGTCTCATCAGGTGCCCGGAGGACTACGTTCCTTCTGGAGGCTCAGGGAGAGAATCCATTTCCTTGCCTTTTCCAGCTTTTAGAAGTCACCCCCATTCCTTGGCTTGTGGCACCCTACCCTGTCCAAATCCAGCAATGCCTGGCGAAGGCTTTCTCGTGCTGCATCACACTGACACTCACTCTCTGCTTCCCTCTTCCACGTGTAAGAACCCTTCTGATTTCGTTGGGTTCACCTGGATGACCCAGGCTACTCTCCCTATAGGTCAGCTGATGAGCAGCCTTAATTCCATCTACAACCTTCACTCCCCTTTGCCATGTAATCTAACATATTCCCAGGTTCCAAAAATTAGGATGTGGACACCTTTGGGAGATCTTTCTTCTGCCTACCACAATGTCCTTGACCAAACTAGATCTCATTGGCCACCACCCGTTGCAAGGGAGACTGATAAGTCAATTAGCCTTTAGAAGGGAGCAGGGGAGTTGTGGCTGGCTTAGGCTAATCATGTTTCATCATCTGTAGCTGTTAAATGGAATCAGGGTTGTGGAAGCAGGGAAAGGAGGTGAAGGAGTGGATATTGGGTTGGCTAATATTGGGTTGCCGTTGCCACGGCAAGGTGCAGCTGATTTTGTGGAGATTTCCCTGATCACACATCATGTTTGCACTTTGTAATGAGACGGGATGGAAATCATTAAGGCGGGTGTTCCTAGGGGGTGCGTAACCCTGCACATCCAAGAGGGCTCAAGACGATCAGCCAGAGTTTTCATTCCCTCTCCTCCTGCCCCCCAGCCCTCCAAAGAAAGAACTTGCCCAGACTAAATGGTTTGCTCAGGCAAGGAAAACCACTTGTAACGGGCAAAGGGGAGTGAATTACAGAGATGGGGAGAGGCAAGGAAAAAATTTCTTGGGAAAGTGTGTCAATGCACATCATAAAAGTCTGATAGAATGACGAGTGAAAAGAATAGGAGTAGAATTAGGAAGGTCTGGAGGTAGTTGGGCAGTTTCCCAAGGGTTTTAAAGAGAGAACATAGAAGCTGGGAACCATAGCTTCTATTGGGTTAGAAAAATATAAGTAAATATCATGAGTATTTTTGGAATTACGTTGGGCTGCACAGATGACTGTGACTCCACCCTGGAACTCAACAAAATGGTAGATTTAATGCAAATTATTACACGTGACTGCCCCATCCCACCTCTTTCCGAGATGGTGCTGACTTGCTAGTCAGTAAAATAGTTAACACTGGCAAATCGTTAACACTGGCTTCAGAGGCTCATCTGTAAAATAGGTATTTGGACAGGGGGATGTTTGAGTCCCCTCCAACTCTGATAATTGACAATCCTGCGGTCAGTACACGAAGTCCAAGTCAAGCTCCTTTCTGTACCCTTAGCTGTCTGGGGCATCACTCTCTTGTGTTCTAAACAATGGGCTCAGAACACAACAAACATAATTTGGAATGCTACCACTCATAAGACTATTTAATTTCTCAGGGCGCCTGGGTGGCTCAGTCAGTTAAGCATCTGCCTTCAACTCAGGTCATGATCCCAGGGTCCTGGGATCGAGCCCCACATCGGGCTCCCTGCTCAGCGGGGAGCCTGCTTCTCCCTCTCCTGCTCCCCCTGCTTGTGCTCTCTCTCTCACAAATAAATAAATAAAATCTTTAAAAAAAAAAGTTTAAAAAATAGACTATTTAATTTCTCTTCAGTTTCCTCAAATGCAATCCCTCAGTCATACCCAACTTGGGGTGTTGATGTGAGGATTAAAGATCACATATGTAAGGTGTATGGTGCGTAGTAGGCCCTCAAAGAAGTTTTACTCCTAAAAAAAAGAAATACAAAATAAAACGATGGTTTGTGATCAAAGGAAAAAAAAATAGTTGCCTTTTGGATGGTGACAATAAAAAAAAAAGGATCAAGAGCAAACATCTTGAAATTTTTAGTTCCTCCCAGGAGTATTCTTTTTTTTTTTCTTTTTCCCGTTCCATACTTTCCACACTCAAACTGACTGGTCAACCCTGCATCTGTGTTGGGGAAGGTCATTGAAAGGACATGACCACCAGTTGACCTGTGAGCTGGACCGGGACTCTCGGAGGCTCCTCACCCCCGCCCCTGTCCTTAGAATGTGGGTTCCACATGCCTTCCTGCTCCCAGCAGCTGCACCAAGGACATGGCCTTGAGATGGTGATGCCTTGAGAACACGTGTGTGCAGTCTACGTGACCGAACCCAGTGAAGGCCTCTATATAAACTTTTAAGATTTGGTGAGTGCAGCCCAAGGGGTGTAGCCCAAGCAAGCCTCATATGTAAGTTCCCTTTGCTTGTTAAAACAGCCACCTATTCACCTGGAGTGACCTGCGTCTTCCTCCCTGCCCTGGGAGTACAAGGTCAAGTTCAGATTACACCCAGTAAGCTCCTGAGGGGGATTGCGAATCAATACTCTGATACCCAACAGGGTTTACAGAACACCGCACCTATTAGTTGGAGAGGAAATACTTGTTTGCTTGTCCCTTTTCAAAACACTGTGTAAGATTTCCCTGCTCTCTAGGACCAGGTAGGACCAGGGTCCTAGAAATGTCATAGAGGATTTGAAGAACTGTTTTTTTGTTCCCAAACTTATGTGATTCTTCATTTTGATCCAAGCTCCCCCCAGCCCTGCACTGTCCCATACAAGAGTTACGAGCCACTTGGAGCCAATTAAATTGTAATGAATTGAATTGAAATTAAGTGAAATGGAAAATTCAGTTTCTCAGTCACCTTGGTCACCTTTCAGGTGCTGATTAGCGACATGTGACTGGTGGCTGTCACCCTAAACAGACCAGATTATAGCATCATCACAGGAGGTTCTATTGGACAGTGCTGCCCCAGGTCAATTCACCTAGCTTTTAATAAAAATAAACCTTAAAAAAAAAAACAAAAAAACCCAACCTGGCAGTTGAAGTATTAGGCCTGATGAAAGGGTTGTCTTCAGTCTGGCAAGGACCATTTTCCCACGAACCTGCTGCATGGGAGCAGAGTCAGCCTGGTGACCTGCAGGTGGAAGAGATTTCATCAAGCCCATCTCCCTGGGCTTCCAAGGGCTTCAGTGGGATTGCCTTTCAGGCCTAGCTGCGTGCCGGCAGCTTCATGACTGATGGCTTAACCAGTCACCGTCCCCAAAGATGGAGGCGATGAGTCATCACGCAGATCCAGGCTGCAGAGGGGAGTCAGAGAGTTTGGTCAAACGGCCCCTCAGCACCTTCCCCTGGAGCAGTTAGGGGCTGCTGGCTTTCCTCATCCTCCTCCCAGGAACAGATAAGTGCACAGGCAGGTCTTTGCCACCATTTCTGCCTGTCAAAATCTCTTCGCCCCCTTTCTCCACATTCTCAAATGCCACCTTCTTCCAGGACCTCCTTGACTCAGTGTGACTCCCCTCTTAGCACTTTCTTTACAGATCTCTGAGAGCATTTATGTATGGTGCCTTCCACCCTCCGTGTCTGTGATGGCCAAGTCCTTGGAGGGCAAGGCCCGGGCTCCTCACCAAGCCCAGCATGGGGTGCCATGTCTTGACATGACAGACATTAATTAGCCGGACTGGATCCCTTGTAAACTCTGGAGGGTCCACTAAGAAGAGTTTTGTCCAGCAGCTCTGCCTTTTATGCTTCCCACAGAGAGACCCTCTGTGCTTAGGGGGTCCAGAGTGACCGCAAGCTCAGACCAGCGAGGCACAAATCCCACGGCCGCCCCTTTCTCACTGGGTGACATTAGGAAAGTTATTTCACCTCTCAGGCCCTCATTTTCTGTAAAATGGGGATACCAAGAGTGTGCATCCCCTGGAGTTGCCACGAGAAATAAAATAATATACCTCAAATACATATAAAAATGCCTGACAAGGGGCGCCTGGGTGGCTCAGTTGGTTAAGCGACTGCCTTTGGCTCAGGTCACGATCCCTGGGTCCTGGGATCGAGCCCCGCATCGGGCTCCCTGCTCAGTGGGGAGTCTGCTTCTGCCTCTCTCTCTGCCTGCCTCTCTGCCTACTTGTGCTTTCTCTCTGTGTCAAATAAATAAATAAAATCTTTAAAAAAAAAATGCCTGACAAATTTTAAACACTCAATACATCATAGTTATGCCTTATTATTACCGTTCTCTGCAACAGCTTCACTGTCCTGGGCAGTAGCTTCCTGACTTTATTCATGCCCATATTCCTGCCTTTGACCTTCAATTTCCTCATCTGTCTATTCAACCGAGCATCTCCCAGCCCCCATCACAGGCACCGCCCTGCCTCCCCTGGGTGTAGGGCCCAGGGTGCCCAGCCTCCTCTGGACATGGCCCGGCTCAACCCTGGGCAAATGTTTCCTTGGCACAGGCTGTGGCTACTCGGCAAATGACAGGTTGGAATTGCTGGTCTCGGAAAAATTAGCTCCCTGGAAACATGTTGGGCTAATCTCTGAGCACAGGCATCCAGGGCGCCGGCCGCCTCCACCTTAAATTGGGGGTGTGTCTTGAGGAAGAATGGGAAGGGTGCTAGGAAAATTATAGGCATGAGCCTCTTCTAGGAGTGTGTCATTGGGAATAACGAAACAAAAAGTACAAGCCGATTCTAAAAGTTTCCGCTAAAATGGCATTTTGGGAAAAGAATTTGAGACCCACCAAACCAAACCATCAACAATCAGAAAACAACGGTTTTTTGATTTTTCCGTCACATGCGATGTAATGGGTATTCTCTTGATGATGGGCTCCCAGAAAGTGGAAAGAGAAATCACAATATATTATTGATGTTTTGGATATTTAGGGCCTTCATTCTGAGGTCTTTTTGGGCAAACAACCTGTCGGGTTTATTTAGGAATGCTTCCCTCCTCGCAGCCTGTCACACTAGAACATTCTATGACTTCCAACTTTACAGGGACTGCACAGGGGAGAGTCCGGAGCCTGAGTTCTATTAACTGCTGAGAAGCCCTACCTCTGGACATGCTGTGTGCAGTGATGAGCAAACACAGATACAGTCCCCTCTCTTGGCCCTTGTCATCAAATACCATCAAATAATCACACTAAAGATTCACAATTTAAAACTGATCTGTTCCATGGAGGAGAGAAGTATGGAGCGATCTCCGAAATTGTGTGACAGCAGGAATGGTAGACTGCAAGCTTCGAGACACCTTCTCTGAGGAGGTGAGTGTGGACAGAAGAGGGCTCCAGGCAGGGATTTTCTATGTCCCCAGATGTGCGCTCACTGGCGTGTTTATGTGTGAGCTTCCCCCTGCCAAGAAGAACTGCCCCCCCGGGGCCCCACTTCCACCTGCACTGCTGTCTCACTCTGAGAGGGCAGGTGAGCTGGTCTGTAATGTGAGGGCACTGTACTCAATGCCCCCCAAAAGGCCACTCCCACTCTGACAACCGAGGAACCTACATCTGCCCCCCCATCCTAACCTACTCCTCATCCAGCTTGGATTTCGTGCTGGATGAGGATTTCCAGGACACCTCCTCATTGTCTCAGCTGTGCCCAGGGGCATGCTGCTACAGGGCACGGGAAGGTGGCAGGTGGCCACATGGTGCTGGAGAATGGAGCCGCGGGGCTCTGTGATCCCCAGCCCCACAGATGCTGCCTACTGGTCGGTTGCAGGCTGCCGCTGCTTAAATGCAGAGATGGAAAAGTCAGTCCCGGGAGCAATGCAACAAGGTGCGAGCTGGGGCGGGAGCGACAGGGACCACCATAGAAGCCAAAACTCAAAGATGGGGAGGCCAACTCCAAGCACCCCCGGGAAACAGTTTAGTCGGCAAGCTTCATTCCTACGGAACTTGGGAAGGAAGAAGCATTCGCACCTAACTCTTAGCACATGTTTGTCGAAGGAAGGCCTTAGTGGACGAAAGAACACAAGCCCTGCTCCGTCCTTCCTGGGGAACTGAACCGGGCGTGGGAGCGGGCAGAGGGGTGGCCCCGGCTGGATCCCTGTGCTGTCCGTGCCTCCCAGCCTCACGTGCAGGAGGGGGGCGCCCCGGGCAGCCCTGAGGTGGCAGCTGCATTTCCAAAGGGGACAGGGAAGAGAGCGGGGCCACCAGCCAGAGGAGGGAGGCTTCCAAGCAGACGGCCGGGCCCCCGGCCCCACCCTGGGGCCAGGTCCCCACTGACCCTGCTGCACCCAACTGTGCTGCTAATTGGGGTTGGGGCCTCTTGCCTGGGAGGGAGTGAACCATTCAGCACGCTCCTCTAGAGAGAGGCTGCTCCTGTCGCTTCCCACCGCCCCCCACAGCCCCCTCTTCTTGTCTAAAGGTCACAGGAAAATTGGTCTGGCTCCCCCATGTGTGATGCATCCATGCTTCTCTTTTTTTGGGTTTTGCCTTTGATTTGAAGATAAAGATGGTTGCCATTCTACAGAGAGTTTGAGGAATAGAGAAAGGACAAACTCCCTATGGTGCCACCAACTTAATACTCCCTTGTGCTCAGCGTGTGTGGTCTCAGCCTCCAGGTCTGCACGTGAGCCCCACTGCCCGTCCCCAGGTACCAAAACCCCAGGCCCTGTTCTAGGCGAAGGGCCTGGCCCGGGCTGCGGTACAAGGGCAAAGCTGCTGCGAGGCCGAGGGCCTCCAACCAAGGCAGCAGGACTCGTCCATGGCCCCCCTCCCTTGGAGAACAGGGCAAGCAAGGGAAAGGATGGGATGGAAAGGAGCTGATTACCGGGGGAGGGCCATGCCGGGACTGAAGCGCGTGAGGGGAGGCGAGGGCCCCACTGGGGACTGGATCGCTCAGGAGCTGCTAGGCTGTACCAGGTTTGTCCAAGCTGCCCTACCTGCTACTCCCCCTTCTCCCCTCAGGCAGCCAGCACAAACTTCCGCGGGCGAGCGGAAACCCAAGCCCTACCCAGGGCACCGGGGGTGGGGGGATAGGGAAGTTGGGGCGGGGTAGTGAGGTTGGGAGGTGGGGGGCGGCCTGCAATTCTCCCTCTGGCCAGCTCTGCCTCTCATTTCTCAGGTCTCCTCTCTCACTTCACCAGGGGCCTCAGAGTTCTGGTGATTTCCAGTGCTAGTCCCGCCTCCCGTCCCCAGCAGGTGTTTGCTGATGGCAGTCCAGGGGAACGAGGGAGGTCTGCCTGATGGCAGGTGGCCGTGCTGACCCGCTCTTGCTCCAAGGCTGCTGGGGCCTGGCAGAGACTCTCCGAGAACCTCCTGACTCAGCGCTTGGGTGCGCCTCGGGCCTAGTTGGGGATGAAGTAGGGGGTCTGGAAGAATTCCCATTTGAGTTGGCTGCTTGCTGCACATGGTGTTTACCACACACAGAGACTTTCCTTGGAAGGAAGGAAGGAAGGAAGGAAGGAAGGAAGGAAGGAAGGAAGGAAGGAAGGAAGGAAGGAAGGAAGAAAGAAAGAAAAAGAAAGAAAGAAAGAAAGAAAGAAAAAAGAAAGAAAGAAAAAGAAACGAGGCAGCAATAACACTAACCACAGCCCATCTGGGTGCAGTGCTCTCCAAGTCACAAGAAGCAGGAATCAGATGGCGCCTTCTAATGAAATGAGCACAGAGTTAGGAGTAAAGTAGCCATGTGACTTTGGGCGAATTATTTAATTTCTCCAAGCAGCAGTTTCCTTCTCTGTAAGAGAGGAATAAAATGCTATTTACTTGATATTTTCCAATAAAAGGTACCAGGGCTCCTGAGAGAAACAGTGGATTCTAGGGCTGGAGCAGGAAATACACCTGGAACCTGGAGCACCTAGTAGGGCCAGGAAGGAAGGAAGTGCTGAAAAAGACAAAACAGGAAACCACCCAGTTCACAGTGACGGTGACAGGGCAAGTGGGGGGCCTGTCAAAGGGACACAGGAGAGAACCAAAAGAACTCCCAGTGACCAAAGCTAGAACAATTTGAGCAACAAAATAAAGTAATATCAGATTATAACCCAAAGTACAAAGTCAATTTCCATGAGTCCATATTGATATGAAGAAACAGTTAGATAAATAAATAAATAAATGGGTAAGAAGACACAAATTTTCCATGCAGAAGAATTTCAAATAATTTATATAGATGCTCTGCCCTCAAGGAGGTGTGGGCCGTGCATAGTGACTTCCTTTCCAAAGAGGACCATATAGAAAGGGGAGAAAAATGTAACTACAGTGGAGAAACCTGACAAGCCCTACCTGGAGCCAGGTGACCAAGATTAATGCCACCAGAAATACATCCTATTAACCCTTGATATGATGAGAATGGCACGTTACTTCTGTCTTCCTTCTGAAACACAACAAGAGTGGTCTAATCACAAGAAAAACATCAAATTACAATGGAGAGATAGTCTACAAAATTCCTGAATGGTACTCCTCAAAACTGTCAAGGTCATCAGAAACAAGGAAGCTATCATGAGATGCTATCTTGACCAAGAGGAACCTAAATGTAATGTGATATTCTAGACGGGATCCTTAAACAGAAAAAGGAAATTATATAAAAACGGAGGGGGCACCTGGGTGGTGCAGTCAGCTAAGCATCCAACTCTTTTGATTTCAGCTTGGGTCATGATTTCAGGGTGGCGATATTGAGCCCTGCGTCTGGCTCTGAGCTCAGCGGGGAGTCTGTTTGAGATTCTCTCCCTCTCCCTTTGCCCCTCCCACTTGTACTCTTTCTCTCTCTAAAATAAATAAATAAATCTAAAACAACAACAACAACAACAACTGAGGGAGGCCTGGGTGGCTCAGTGGGCTGAGCATCTGCCTTGGGCTCAGGTCATGATCCCAGGGTCCTGGGATCAAGTCCCGCATCGGGCTCTTTGCTCAGCAGGGAGCCTGCTTCTCCCTCTGCTTGTGCTCTCTCTCTCTGACAAATAAATAAATAAATCTTAAAAAAAAAAAAAACTGAAAAAATCTGAATAAAGTACTAACTTTAGCTACTAATATGTATCAATATTGAATTATTCGTTGTCACCAACGTAGCATATTAACATAAGACGTTCATAATAGTGGACACAGGGCATGGCATAGACAAGAACTCTGTGGATTTTCTTCGTAATTTTTCTGTAAGTCTAGAACTGTTCTAAAATTAAAAAGTTTATTTAAAAAGTATTATCTCCCTCAGAGGGTTGTGAACGTGAACTGTGGTATGCATGGAACAGTGCTGAGCACAGTGCCTGGCAGATGGTGAGTGCTCAGCAAATGGCAGCTCAGTTATTATTAGGTACTAGGGAGGATGGAAACCAGAGGAAGAAACACACCGGAGAGTGCATGAATATGCGAATTATGACTCTAATTCCCAGTTCTGGCCATAGCACCTTAGTAGCAACTCTGGAGCACTGCCAACCTCCCGAAAAGGGCCATCCCATCTTATCTCAGCACATGAGGGGGGCCTCGTCTGCGTTGCTATAAAAACCTGTAGCTCAGTGGATGGGTGGGGGTGGGGTGGGGGTGTGGGCAGTGCCTGCCGATGCCCGAATCACAGCCAGGATCAACGCAGCTTCAGGCCTGCTGATTTGCACGTAGTCAGAGTGAAGGTGTGCATTTCAACACCCCCAGAGAGAGGAGATCTCCCTACACAGCTTCCAGAGCTGGGTGGCACTGGATCCCTCTGCAGGATGCACACTGCTTCTTGATTAAAAATGGAGCCTGGGCAGAGGCTCTGGGTCTGTGCTCTGATGTGATTCATTGCCGATGACGAGATCCATTATCCCAGCCGCCGTCCTGTGCCAGCCACCTGCGTGCAGAGAAGTTGTCCACACCCACTAGGTAGCATGGGTCACCCTAGGACTTAAACCCCTGTTCTGACTCAGTCCTGGCCCCACAGGGGTGCTGTCATCCAGGCATAGACCAGAAAGATCAGTGAAGATTCCAGCAGGCAGTCGATCGACACTGGAGAAATCTACGTCATGGAGGAACAAACCCAGAGGCAAGAAACCCAATAGTCTGGTGCGATCTTGCATACTTGGGGTTGCAAGCCAGAGAAACCTAACTCAGCTAGGTTAGGGGCACCAGGAAAGGATGTGACATGGAGTAGAAAGACAGAAATTAGCTCACACAGTTAGGCCTGGAAAGGCCGAATCAGGGCTGTGCCACGGATCACCTGCTGGAACCAGGACTCGAGGGCTGCCAGGAGGCACGTTCAATGGGCTTCTCGAATCTGCCACCACCCCCCTACCTCCCACTCCCTGCTTGTCCTCCCAGGCCTGTTTTCTCCAGCCAGAGGCAGCCCCCAGGCCTAACCATCACCTCACTTCACCGCAGAGAGGAGCAAGGCACCTCTCACCTTCCTCCTCTAGCCAAGCTTAGCTACAAAGTTCACAGGGAAGTACCCCGACGGGTCTGCCTGGCCCAGCACCCTGACCTCCAGATGGCAGGAACCAAGGAGGCAGGGCCCTCAGAAGTGTTTGTGCCCATATAGACCACACGTTGGAATCGCCGCAGTCAAGAGACAGAAACCACAGCTGTTATTGGAACAGAAATTTCTATAAAGACCTTCTACTTGTGTGTAAAGTTGTTCACTGAGTAACCGGAAATGTAAGAAGAGAATTCAACTGGATCACAAAGTTAGCTACCGCCTGAAACAGCTACTAACCCTAGGGCTGGGCACAGGGGGAAGAGGCTAGAATTATGAAAACTTAGAAACTTAGAGAAAGGACCCCCTGGGCACTGAGACCCAGGCTTTTGAGGAGGGAGCACCAGCTGGTTGGCATCTCTGAGGGGGATGAAATAAGGTGGGTTGGAAAAGTGCTAACTGGATTCAGCTGCTCCCACCAGCACGCATGCACTGCTGCTGATCGGCCAACAGAATGTGGTACGTCCACGCAATGGAGTGCTATTTGACAATAAAAAGGGATAAAGGACGATGAATCAATCTCAGCAACATTTTGTGGAGCGAAAGAAGCCAGACACGAGGGGACCGATTGGGTGCTTCTGTTTTTATGAGACATCCAGAAAAGGCAGATGTATAGAGATGGAAAGGAGATTGGTGGTTGCCTTGGGTGGGGGTGGGGATGGGAAGGGACTGCTCTTGGGGTTTCTCTCTGGGCTGATGCAAATGCTGTAAGAGAAGATTTCAGCGGTGGTTGTGCAACTGCCGATATGGTAACACTGAAGGGGGTGAATTTTACGGTTTGTAAATTACATCTTAAGCAAAGCAAGTATAATGCTTGTGTTAGTTAACCCTCTGGTGGTAATCGTTCTGCAATAATAAGTGTATCAAATCAACATGCACACCTTAAATTTACACAATATGTCAGTTGTATCTCAATAAAGCTGAGAGAGGAGGAAAGCAACCACCATAGCCAGAAAGCCATATGCAGGAGCACGTTCCTCCACCCTCCTCCTGCCTCTCAGCGACCCCCCAGAGTCCCCCTCTCTGCAGCGCTGAGCAAGGAAGCTTTACAGTAGCAAAGTAGAAATGTCTGTGGAGTCCCAGCCCCAGCATCCCAGAGCAGGGTACAGAAGGGTCAGTTTGAAGCAGAAAGACAATTAATAAGTATCCTAGGGAGGTGAGTGTTCCCCAAAGGAAGGAGGGTTCTGGTTCTAGAAGAGGGGCTGGAGGCGATGCCAGGCAATCCACAGCTGAGGGCCCGGAGGCTGGAGAGAGAGGACAGGCACTCAGCTGTGAGAACACCGGGGAGCTGGGCAACTAGAGTCCGAGTCAGGTGACCCTGGGAATGAAAGGGCAGGACAGCTCCTGCCGTTCCCCCTGCCTAGAGTTCAAGATCGGTGCTGGCTGGAATGTTTCTAGCTCTGACGACTGGACTCACCCACAGGGAGCCTCTCGTTCTAGAAGATACCACAACCTGATTTTCAAGGAGCACGGCAGCTCCACTCATGGTGTGAGTTTGTAAGGGCCTCAGGGTCTGAAATAGCCCCTAAATTAAAGGCTCATTCCTTTGAGGTCACTCCCCTTCCTCTAACAAAATACAAATACACTACAAATTTGTTTTCATTCTAAAATACTTATTATATGCCTACTATGTGCCTTTCTACATCATCCCTTGCCCTGGCAGAAGAAGGCAGCAGCCCGTGAGCCCTGTGAGGGTAACTGGGAAATCTGGATCGGGAAAGTGCTTGAACTCACAGTTTTCTGGAAACAGAGGAAGATAAGTTAGAGAAACAGGAAGTGGACCAGTGGCTGCCAGGGGGTGGGGCTGGGAGTGACTGCAAAGGGGCCCGAGGTTCCTTTTGGGGTAATGGGAATGTTCTGAAATTAGATTGTGGGGATGTGGCGCAACTCTGTAGATACACTCTCATTGAATGGTGCACTTAAAATGGGTGGATTTTATGGTATGGAAATTATACCACAATAAAGCAGTTTAAACAAATGAAAGTATCTCAAAGAAAGTTTTTATGGACTCTCAAGCTGATGAGGACAAGACGTCCACCAGGGACTCTGGGGCAGGCACTGCGTCTGCTGTCCTTAAAGGTTGGCTAGGCTGGGCTCTGGCCTCCGCCACACCCTCCCTCCGGGGGAAGGGGAGCTCAGCGAATCCCAGTCATCACTGCTTATGCTTAAAGTCCTGCACGGCTCTGCCGCTGCTCTGGGTGGTCCGGAGGGCACCTGGACTTAGGGTCAGCCCTAGTGGGCCCTGGCATTCTGCTCTGTCCTCAGCTTCATTTTTCTGTGCAGCCTAAGACCAAGAGTCAGGCGTGGGGTAAGGGACTACAGCTTTGGCCCCCTACCCAGCTTTCGCCCTTGTTTTGCAAAGACATTACTGGGTTACAGCTCAGCTATTAATAGAGTGGGGGTATTGATTCCTGTTCTGCACTTGTCACTCATGCGTGTAAAAAATAAGACTGCATTTGAGCATTTCCGGTCTCCAACCAACCCCCAGTGATACCGCCTTAGAGCATTCTTGGTTGAACTATCAGGATGTTCCATTGCAGGTGTTCCAAGTTCAGCCCCTGGGCCTGCACCGGTGGGGCTGACCACCTACTGATGAGCCTGGGATTAACTAGAGCATTGCTTTTCACCTTTACTGCGCATATGCACAACTCAGGGGATCTCCCTAAATGCAGGTTCTGATTCAGAAGGTGTGGGTTGTGCCCTAGACCTTGCAGCTCTCATCAGCTCAGGTGGTACCCAAGCTGCTGGTCCATGCACCACACATGGAGTAGCTTGCACCTAGAGCTTCACTGTCTGAGCTGCAAAGCCTCAGCTTCTTCCCCTGGAGCATCCAACTGCAAGGGAAGGGGAGGCCTTTTCCTAGCAGAAGCTCATGGGAGCCACTGGGCTCTCTGGGCGTACACGGAGGGACGCTTGCCTCTGCATCAGGTCCAGCTCCGTGTCCTGAGTTGGCTGCAGCCTAGGACAACAGCAAAGACAGCAGCTGCCCTCGGCCCCACCCCCCCACGATAGAGAAAGCGATGAGCAGCTGACTAAGCACAAAGGGACATGCTCCAGTTATCAGCAGCTCGCCATGGACTCCCTTAGCGTGGCAGAGGACAGGCGCCACGTGTCTCCTGTTCAGCACCTCAGAGGCCAGAATCCTGCAGGTGATCGATGGGCCCTGGAGCACTGCCAACAACAAACAAGAAAAAATTTGCTGCCAAAGCCAGAAACAGCCAGCCCTGAACTCACGTGGCTATTCTCCAAATCAGAGAACATCTGTTAGCATCACTAGGTGCAAAGCACCGCCAACAAACATCAAGATGATTAAGACCCGGTCCTGGTCTCCGGAAGCCCGCTACCCTGGGGCAGTGTGAGATGTGAATGACTTGTGACACACAGCAGGATGAGGAGGCCCCAGTACAGAGAAAAACTGCTTGGGAAAGGGGGAAATCATTGTGAGTAGGGGGAAGAGCCCCCTTTGAAGGACGTGGCATCAGAATTGAGTCTCAAAGGCTGGGTAGGGTTGTGGTGGGTGGGAGTGAGCACAGAATAGGATCGCAGCCTTGGGTCGGGGGAGGCCGCAGGGGGAAGCTTAGAGCAGAATGTGTGGGGCCCAAGCTTTGATACTTATGACCGCATCTGATGAGGCACAGAGATAAGTGGTTAATCGTGTCCATTAAGCATTTACTATGTGGTGGGTCACTTTGTAGACGCTGGAGGGGCTGCACGAAGCCACAAAAAAAGCAACTACTTGTCAAATGCTAGCATGTTTGTGCATTCTAGAATATACAGAAGTTGCTGGCAGAGAGCGGCCACAAGGAAAGTACAGAGCAGTGGAGGGGTTCAGTAAAGGGACATATTCTTCCACGCCCTGTCTCCGGACAACTGTGGGTACAGAGGAAGCAGGGCCAATTAAGCAGGGCCTGACCTTCTGCTCAAAGCTCTAGAGCTTGTTGACAGAAGGGAAAAGTTTGGCCATTTCTCACTGGCCTTCTACGTCCACTTTCAGCAACGTCTCCCTCCCCCACCTGGCAGAGAAGGATCTGTCCAGGGCTCCGTGGCTGCTGTGAGGCCGTGCCCTTGACCAGCTGCTTTGGCTGTGAGGCTTACCTGACAAGTGTTAAGAAAAACGATCCAGAACCTGGAAACAAGGCCAAGAGGGTATCTGCATGTCCTTTCAATGTCACCCTGAAATATTGCTGAACAGGCTCACCCAAGGATTATTCACCTTCTAGGAGAACGTACATTTGTTTGACTGCACCATTTACTATCAGCGAAGGGCTCAGACTTTGTGAAGTTAGCTGTTTGCTTGTAGAGCCCTGTGGATACAAATGATTGCTGTCTGGGAGAAAAGGTAACCTCAAAGGTTCGGGTTCCTTGCCCCCTGTAGGACATGAAGCAGTTTTGTATCTAACTATGTATCCAATATCCCTTCTTTAACAGGATTATGTAACCCCCAATGCTACCATTACTCTTTGAACCAGCCTGACCGTTTTATTGTTTCCCTCATTAATGACTGAGTTAAACAAAGGTTTTGACCTGTGTTCATTGTATATTTGTAAGAAAGTCATGCTCTTAACTTTCCAACATTATTGCCCAGTTAGAAACTGAGGGTTCCGCGAATTATGACAGACACAAGAATGTGAATTGATACTGCTCATGCTATTAGAATTTCCCAGTAGATTAAGGTGCTCCGCACCAAGGTCCAATGTCAACAAAAGGAACCAGAGACCCCAAGGAGAAATGCGTCAGAAGGAAGAGCTCGTCCATGCAGAAGGCGATTCAGTCTGTGCCTCGGTGAGGTTGGGATTGTTTCTCTCTGGAAGTGCAGCTTGGGCCACAAGCCCCCTCAGACTTGGGAACGTTGCCATAATAGCCATGCTTGGGACATGGGCCAGGTTGATGTCATCCCAGCAGGGCAGGGAACTGGTCACATTGGGTTTTATGGGACCAGTTTTCATCAAGATACCATGTGGCAGCAACAGAAGCCATGACAACTGAGACCTTAGTCCTGCTAGAAGCTGACCAGACACGCCACCCTGGTCTCTCTCTGTCTGACATTTGGAAGGAGGTTAGCCCTTTGGCTAACTGAGCCCTTCATCCAAAGGACAATTCAAGGCCTCAAGAGAAAGGTGCCATGGGAATGATATATATATTTGTACCTCAAATTGGTAAACTGAGTCTCACCAATTATATACACATGAGGATATATAAGAAATTCTCTTTAAAACAAAAATCCATAGCTGAGAAAGGAAACATTTGGAAAGGTCTGCTCTGCAGGGAGGAAAGGCAAGCCTCAGAGAGCATGAGAGTCTTCCCATGGTCTCTTGGATCAGTCCATAGAGCAGGCCGTGGAGGCTGGGATGGGACTACGTCTCAGTTTGCCACACGACAAACTAGTTCACACTGCTGGCATAAAATAACAATCACTCATTATCCTGGATCTGTGGGTTGGCTGGACGCCTCTGGCAGTCGAGGCTGAGCTCAGCTAGCATGCCTCCACTCCTCACTGCAGTTCCTTGGGCTGTTCGGCTGGGGGCACAGGCTAACGGGGTGGCAGCTACCTGTGCAAGAGGACAAGTAGAGACATATGAAGGCTTTCAGGCTCAGAGCTGCACATCACTGCTTCGATCCACAGCCTTGGCCAAAGTCAGTGTCAAGGGGCATGCCCTTTGCCTATTGTTAAGGCCATGACGAGGGTCTGGATGCAGGGGGTGGGTAAGGGACTGGGACAGATCATTCAGTCTGCCCAGAGAAGAGGCTAATGGCTTTTGGAAGCCCACCTCCTATGTGTCTGCCTCTTTTTAGCATGCTAAGCAGATAAACATCTTAGTAGCTGATAAACATCAACCACCTTCATTTTGACTACTGCATAGTATTCCATGGACCAAATGTATTATTCTCTATTTAGTCGGTCTTGTACTTGTAGATGTCATCCAGATCGTTACTAGGGTTTTTACAATTATAAAAAATGCTGCAATGAATACCCTCTGCCCATGTGCATGAGTGTTGTATTAGAGGTTGCTCAATGGTCTCTGTTAACCAAACCCTTCTACTATACAGTCCCTGAATTGTAGTAGACATGTGGCTGCCCAGAATAGAGACTACATTTCCTGGCATCCCTGCATTTAGGTATGGGCATATGACTAAGTTCTAGTCAATGGGATATAGCAGCAGTGATATGTGCAACTCTGGGATTGTGGCCTTAAAGAAAGAGATGCGCCCCCCATCCCTTTCCCGATTGGTCCTGGCTGGAATGTGGCTATGATAGGGAGCTGTCTTCTACCATGTAGGGAAGCACTCTAGAAGAGCAAAAAAACATGGAACCTAGGCCCCCAATGCCATGGAATCATCCCCCCCAACACACACACACACACACACCACCCAGCCCTAGATTAATTAATCTGTGCTGTTATGTTCCAGAAAGAAATAAATCTCCATTGTGTTTAAGCCACTGTTATTTTGAGTATTATAGAAATCAATCCAATATCCTAATTAAAATTAATATATTCACAAGATAAATTCAGAGCAGTGGAATTGCTACATCAAAAATTATATGCATTTAAAAAATTAATCTTTGATGCCAAATCCCCTTCCATAGCTATTATACTAATTCATACTCCCACCAACAATATGTGAGGCACCTGCCTTACCACGCCCTTGCCAGCACTGTCCATTATCAAACTTAAAATATTTGCCCGTGAGCTGAAAAATATCTCGGAACTTGAATATTTGCATTAATCTAATGGTGATGGAAAGTCTCAGTCTCTGCCTATATTTATTATCCTTTTTATACATTCCCTTCAATCTTTCAATTCTATGGCATGTTATTATTGTCCCCGCTTACTTTAGCTCTGGAATGTGGAGTCACTTGTCCAGCCTGACACAGCCGGGAAGTGACGGAGCCAGCTCTGAATCCAGGTTGGACTCGCTCCAGACCAGGCACCCAAGCTCTTTTTCCGACATCACACCCTTGACCTTGCAGGGGTTTCCACCTCCCCGCTGACCACCTGTATATTTACTGGACCAGAGCCTGGGGCCCATATAGGCAAACCAGTCCCCGAAGCCAGGTCCGACTGGGCCCAGTGGAGAGCCCCTAAACCGGTATTGTCAGCTCCCACTTCCAGTAGCTGGGGCTCATGAACTCCTGCGCAAGACAGAGGTCGCTGTGCAGTCTTTTCCTGCCTTTCCCTGCAGGCGGGAAAGTTGCCATGCCTGACCTTCTCATAAGCATCTTCGAAAAGCTCTTACCTTTGGCTTTGTTCACTACGACTCATACCAGTAGAGACTGTCTTGCCAAGCAAAGGCCAAGGAGCGTCGCCAATAGCCTACATTCTAGGCAGAGAGAACAGCATCCTGACCAAAGGGAGAGGCGGCTTTTGAGCTCCATTTCTTTTTTTTTTTTTTTTATAAAGATTTTTATTTTTATTTATTTATTTGAGAGAGAGAGAGAATGAGAGACAGAGAGCAGGAGAGGGAGGAGGCTCAGAGGGAGAAGCAGACTCCCGGCCGAGCAGGGAGCCCGATGCGGGACTCGATCCCGGGACTCCAGGATCATGACCTGAGCTGAAGGCAGTCGCTTAACCAACTGAGCCACCCAGGCGCCCATTGAGCTCCATTTCTTTATCTTTATTTCAAGAATAATTATAGTTTTTTATCACTGGTGTGTGTGTGTGTGAAAGAGAGAGAGAGCGAAAGAGAGAGAGAGGAGAGAGAAATAATAAATGGAAAGGGCTTTGCGTATAGTAGAAACTGCAGAAACTGCACCCGCATTTCATGAACGCAGGAATGGCCCTGGAGTGCCTGGAGTGCTCAGGGAAGTGGAGGCCGACACTGTATGAGGGTGAGGCTTCAGGGGTGCAGCAGGTTTCTCCCCACTCTAGGAACAGGGTGATGAACTCCCCGGTCAAGAGGACTAGAGAGAAGACTTTGGCAATGGTATCTGGACTCTTTGGGTGGTGGCCCCAAAGATGGGACAGAAGGGCTGGCACCACAGCAACCAGGGAGCCAGGAAACCTCATAGAAACGGGGAGATCTGCCTTTCAGAAGGCTTCTGACTGCCCCCCCTGAGTCAGGGGGAAGGCCCCCCAGGTCCATCTGACCCCAAAGGCCGTGGGAGCAACCACTCCCTGCAGCCTCTGGAGAGGGCTGGGCGGAAGAGGAGGAAGGCAAGGGAGCTGGGCTTGTAGGATGGGAGGAGAGGAGCAGCCCACCCCATTGTCAGGCCGCAAAACCCCCAAGGCAATAGGCAGCAAGCGGATCCCTTAGCTATTTTCTCCAGACTCAGTTAGGCTGGCCCCATCTGCCCTGTTTGCACTCCGTGTCCTGGGAGATGTTCCCCACAGATCATATCCTGGAACTAGAGAAGCAGGGGGAAGAGTTCCTGGGGCCTCCGCACCCAAGCACAGGCTGCAGGGGCCCGAGGCCTCATGACCAGAGGCGGGCCACGCGGCTACTTGGCATGTCCCAGAACATCAGCCAATTCAATCCAAAAAGGAAAAGTCCAGGGAATTCTAGTCTGACAACAAATTATTAAGTTGTGAAGTTTTTGCCTGATGTGAATGAACCCAGGGAGAGTTCCAGGTGGACCCAGGGAAGGAGTCAGGCCCAGAAGGGGAGATTGTTTCTGGGACTTTGCCCTCAATCTCCACCCACAGCATTGGACCAGGAATGCCTTGGGGACAGGGATGCAGTAGGACTCTTTTTTGAATCCCTAGCCTTCAGCACAATACATGACAATTGGGTAATTAATAAGTTTTTACTGATTTAGTTAATGAATGGCTGGAGATGGATGAAATGAAGACCAAGGATGAGTCTAAACAATTCTAGTGTAAGATGGAGCTCGTTAGCAAGAAGACCGTCCCTCCCATTGGCATCCGGGCTGTGATTTGGGCCCTATACTCACATCTTCTCCTTTCCCAAGAATCAGAAGTGCTTTAAGGAAACTTAGGCCACACTTGCTGAGATGTCCCAAATTCTTCCCACTGAGCCGTGGGAACAAGAGACTTTGCATGTGGAGGGTCTGGTTTCCCCGGGCCCAGTGCTTCCTACAGGAAATCATTAGAGCTTATTCGTTTTGGCAGGATGGTACCTCTGTGACTTGTTTCCCAATCTGTAAAATGGGGGTAAAAACTACAACTGTCTCCTGAAGCAAATGAAATACTTCTTATAAAGGGCTGAGCCTAGTTCAGGGTGCCTGGTAAGCTCTTAATCATGTGAGCATCGTTATTGCTATCATTACTGGTGCTGCAAGGTACCATTTCAATGGACTTCAATTCCTTCTACTTTCTGTGTTTCTCTCACTCTCTGGAGAGAACGGAGATGCCCCCCAGTGCTGTTCTGGCCTGCTGAGCTCAGGTGCTCTCAGCTCTGAGAAGATAGAGGCCTCTCTTTGAAGGACAGAGGCCGGCAGGGTGAGTGGCTGGTGACCGCTGCCTCCAGAATGTGGTCAGCCCGGTGCCGCTGGACCCGCAGGGACTGAGCAGGCAGCTAGGTCAGGCCTCAGGTCCCCGCCCCCGTGTCTGCCCCAGGGACGCTATGGGTTCCCACCTTGGTCCCCTACACACAACACACACACACACACACACACACACACCCCTGGGCTGGGACTCAGGAAAGGCTCCAGCGGGGAAGGTGCTCTCACTAAGCCCACGAGACTCCTTAACACAGTCAACTCCAGAGTCACAGGCTAGACGCTCTTTCAGGTTGTCAGCAGCTTCTGGACCAGCACAGACCCCTTTTCAGCTCAGAAAAAGGAATCGTTTTCTAATTCCCAACATTTCTCCCCATCTCTACAAATTTTCAACCCGACTCAGCTCCCAGCAAAGCAGTCCCGGGTCCGAGTTGATCAGATGGCAAAGGAAGGGGCTCTCTTTCCTGGTGCCTCCCAGCAAGCATCTCACTATGTGAAATAGGAGACTCAGGGTCCAATCCTTCAGACAGATGGGAATTTAGGCCTTGACGGAACAAGAATCAAGGCAAAACCCGACTTACTACCTTTAATGAGCTTAATTTCCATTCAGAGAGGTAAATTAAGCACAGCCCGCAGAGCATTTTGTCGCTGAACGAACTAGGTTGATCTGGTCCAAGGACGCCGAGAGGTTAAGTAGTTGTGCCCAAAGTCACAGACGGAGTTTGGAGCAGAGGCAGGACCAGACCCCAGGTCTCCTTCAGGACTACACTACACTCATTTTTCTAGCCTTTGTCACCAGGCGACCACCGCACTTTGTTCAGGCAGCCAGGAACTTTTAGGTTGATGCTACTGGCTGGCACCTAGCCGGTGGAAACCAAGGATGTTGCTACACGCGGTCCGATGCATTGTTAGGAGTCCCCACAGCAAAGACTTGTCATGCCCGATATGTCAGTTTGGTTGGCTGTCAGTGAGTGTAGGCGATAATGTAGGCTAATCGCCCAAACCTCCAGGGAAAATAGAATTGCAAGAGGCGGAAAATGTCGCAGAAACAGGCTGTAGTTTGATGATTCCACTATTTGGTGGAAAAACAGTATCTTTTTTCTGACACCAAATCTGTGGAGTTTTTTCCACAACAACCAATTCTCTGACATCAACTGGGTGTGCAACAATCCAGTTCAGTTCTGACATGACCAAGCTGGAGTTAACACAGGACCCCACAGGTTAAAGGCTCAGTCCCACAGAAAGAAATCCCTTGACAAAGGGAAGCAGCAAAACTGTGACTCATTCTATGTTTTAGAAATCTGATATTTAGAAACCTGCAGACCTGAAGAGTCAGGGTCTTCTCATGAAAACCTGATACACAAGTGTTATCCAGACAAAGAGCTGATTCATTAGGTGTGGTGGACCTTTACTTAAAGCCCCAAATCGCGAACGTTTCACATCTAAATTTTGTAGACTTTGTTAGATTTTTGTTAAGCACTGTGTGAAACCATGGGATTTCTGGTTTCTTTCCCCACCCCACAGTGATCACATACGTCTTTTATAATATGCCCCTGCCATGGTAGTCAGCTTGCTAGGAAGAATTTATTAATGAGACTATTTAAGGATTTTAGAATGGAAGACCTTACAAGAATGCAGAGTAGCTATTCTTTTAGTACATGGAAGTAGGTGAGCTCTAGTTCTCACCCCCAATCAGGCCACTGGTCAGGATGCTGTGGTTACTGGTGGGGGCAGAACCGAGGTAGTAGGAGTTTCCTGTGGAGGACCCATCACTGAACAAATCTCTCTACCTCCTCATTTGACCCAGGTTTTCCAGGGATAAAATAAGACTCAAGGTTTGATGGGGGGGAAAAAAGGAATCGTTTTCTAATTCCCAACATTTCTCCCCATCTCTACAAATTTTCAACCCGACTCAGCTCCCAGCAAAGCAGTCCCGGGTCCGAGTTGATCAGATGGCAAAGGAAGGGGCTCTCTTTCCTGGTGCCTCCCAACAAGCATCAAGAAGGGCTTGTGGTGGTCAACGGCACAATCTCTGAAGCTGACTGCTCAGCTGGGCTCCCAGTTCTGCCACTTGCTAGCTGTGGGACTGATGGCCAGTTACTTCACCCCTCATGCCTCAGTGTGCGCCTCTGTCAAAAGGGGTCATAAGAGCAGCATTACTCACAATAGCCAAAGGGTGAGAGCAACCCAGGTGTCTATCAGCAGATGCATGGATAAACAGAATGTGGCACAGCCACACAATGGTCCTTTAGCCTTCAGAGGGAAGAAATCCTGATACGCGGATGAACCCTGAAGACCACATACTGAGCGCAAGGACAAATACTGGGCGATTCCATTCACATGAGGTACCTAGAGCAGTCAGATTCACAGAGACAAAGCCGAACGGTGGCTGCCGGGGGCTGGGGGCGGAGGGAATGCCGAGCGGTTCAATGGGGACAGTTTCAGTTTTGCAAGATGAAGAGTTCTAGAGATGGACCGTGGTGATGGCTGCACAACGGTGGGAATGCACTTCACGCCACTGACCTGCACATTTAAAAACGGGTAAGACGCTAAACTTTATGTTATGTGTGTGTCACCACTTGTACCTCCGGGAAATTCAGCCCGTCCTTATTGGTGCCCTGCACACCCCCCACGGATGCGCAGAGCCCCTGGGGTCTTATACAGGGCAGACTTCCAAGGAGCCCCTCTGGCCTGCCACCTGCTGGGGGCTAGCCCTGGCGGCCCCTGTCCAGGCCTGTGTGGCCCCCAGGGGGCTCAAGTTGCTCCTTCTGCTGCCCCACTGCCCGCGGAGCTGCGCTCAGGAGTTGGGGGTTGGTTCTAGCCTGCCCACCCCCGTTGAAGTCGTTCTCCTCTCCCGCACGTCTGTCCCCTCTCTCCGAGCATAACTCGCTCACGAGCTGGGTGGCGACTCTGCCCTTCAGCACGCGCCCACCTTGAGGCAGCTCATGGTAGAGCTGCCTGGCCAGGGGCTGGTCTGCCCCCTCTCAGCTCCAGACCCCCGTCCACACTGCCCACATTACCCTCCCCCTTTGTCAGCTGCCTGGGCAAGAAAGGCCGAAGGAGCCTGGAAGGGAGGAGGAGGGGAAGGCACAGGGCTGACTTTTCAGCTTTGCTCCCCCCGAGCCCTTGCAGCCGTCACGTCTTCAGCCGTTTGCCCCTTTTCAGCTGCGGGGTACCCCTGAGGGGCATGTCCCCTCAGAGCTGGAGTTGCAGCTGAGCCAGGCCCACGGGGTTCTGAGAGGCTCACCTCTTCCCTCTGCTCCTGGGGCAGGAGCTCCTGCTGTAATCACCGGTCCTGTTCCTTCGGGGCCCTTCCCTCTCTGCTCTCCCTCACCTGCTCGCTCATCTTGAACGCCTCAGATTACAGCCTCTGTTAAACTGCCCAGTGAGGTTTCTACCCGCTGGCCTGAGGGGCTGTGTGTGGAGCGGGGCGCGCCTGCACGCTCTCCCCACCCAGCGGCTGGAGAGCACCAAAGGCTACCGCTCGCTTTCTCCTGAGAGCAAAGGCCGATGGCCTGCAGGCACAGTGTTCTCTTGGGTCCTGAGAAGCACCAGCTCTACAGACCCGAGTGGGGTCTCTTGTGAGGGGCAGGGGGAACAGTGGAAGGAGAGCACTTTGCACAAGCCCCGGATGTCTTAAGGGGCAGTCTTGATATTAAGGTTTCTGACTGAAGGGTCCACATTCAGCCAGAGGGAAGAACTCAAATGGGGCCAATGTAAATAGGTACAGGAGACAAGCAACACATGGGAACCTTGGGAGAAACGGCACGTGGCCAGGGGAAGTACCAGCGTGTAAGCCCCTGACTTAAATAGGTTCCAAGAGCCTGTATGCAGTTTTTTGTTCCTCACACCTCTTCTGGAACGTGTGTATGTCAGGGGTACCAACTCTACCCCAGTACCATCCTCCCCCACCGCTCCCTATGGCCCGAGCTCCTGCTGCCATCTTGTGGCAGTTTTTATGAGGGCCATCAGGCAGGCGGACACACTGCTCCCCCCTTACGCTTTTATTCGTGGACTGGGACCTTCCCTGACTCTGAGCTCTCGTTGCATTCATGAGCAGAAGGAAGGGCCACTTCCTGACACACATGGCCCTTGTGAGGGTCTCACCTCTGATGGAGCGCCCTGCCCCGGCCATGCGACTCTCAACAGTCCACAGTCGAGGTCTCCCGCCTCCTCTGCGGCACAGTTCAGTGAGAAGGGACGCGTGTGTGTGGGGGGGGGGGGGGGGGGGTGGCGGTGTCCCTGTTGACTGAGCGGGTCACGCTCACTAGCTCTGTGCTTCAGGGTCCCTCAGGAAGTTTTCCCCTTTTGAGTCAGAGATTTGAGCATCTCTTGAGGAAAGGAAAATTTGAACTCCAAAGCTCATTAAAAAAACGAACAAACTCAACTGTACCAAGAATTGTCTTATCTTTTTAGTCACAAGCCCCCCCCCACCCCCCCCATTCATGTTGCACACATCTTGTTGCTGACATCTTGGCGGCTGTCCTGACTCTTCTGTGGGTGTATGGTTTCCAACTGTGAGCTCCTCGAGGTCAAGGACCCTTTTTATTCATAGCCTGTATCTAGCACAAAAGAGGAAGTAAATGTCCTTGAGTGAAAGAACTCTATGCTATCTGGTCAGCATATCCTGTCAGTTCCTCCAGAAGCCATTCTCTTATCCTAGGCTTCCTCTTTATCCCCAGGCTCAAGGCAGTAGATGGTGTGCCACCCACATTTCCCTTCATGATGAGACGCTCCTTCCCCTTGACTGCTCAAAGCTATGTCTCTCCCCAGGAATCACCCTCCTTCCAAGGAAAACTACTTACCCAAGGTTGGGCCTCCTCTGGGTGCACCCCACATCTAATAACTGGTCAATGCTGCCAGGGATAGCTCCAGCTCCTAAATTGAGGTAACTCTGAAGGACCAGAGAAGCTCTAGAGCTTATCATGGGATGGGCTGAGGCCTTTGTTGTGACTGCATTGCTGTTCACCTTCTCCCTCTGCCCCATTAGGCTTCCTTCCCCCCTCACGGGCTGAGGGCTGTCAATGCACTGGGGAATGACAGCAACAGGCTGAGGACAGTTACTCACCTATTTAAGGCAAAGTGTGAGAGTCAGAGGGGTCTGCTTGGGAGCATATAAAGAACCTCTCATCTCCTTCAGCCAGAGGACAGAAGCAGTGGAGGCTTGGCTAGGACATAATGCTAAGGGAACAGAGCTCCAGAGAAGACTAAATTCTCAACTTAGGCAGGGCCCCAGTAGAGAAGGAACTGAGGCTTGAAATGGGGATCACAGCAGCTCTAGACTCCCTGTAGAATTGGATGATGCTTCTGTTGTAGAGAACTTTGGAATCCACACACTGGGGCCTGAGATCAGATGTGACCCACTCTCCACTGCCTGTAGACCACTCAAAGTCTGCTCATCCCCTTCAGTCTGCTCCCACCTTCTCTCCTGGCTGCCTGGCCAGTAACAGGTCAAGCTGCACCACCACCCGGCCAGGGAAGTGCTGGGTCTGCTGGGAAGAGGCTTTGTATCGAAGGAACCATAAGACCCCATCAGTACATACTGGCAGAAGCATGGAGAATAGATATGGGACTGGATCCGGGTGATGCTGAATTGACAGAAACAGAATATAAAGTTGGATATGAGTGTTTATCAATAGGAGGACACTCTCCTATGATAGAAGATTGATATCCTGGCAAAGGCCCTAAAAATTATGCAAATATGCTGGTAGGTCGTTCCCTAAGAGCTTAGAAGAAGCAACAGTCCACACTAAGTACAACAGAAATGCCAAAATTGCCACAGTAAGTGGCAAAGAAAGGGGTCCAAGGCCCAGAGAAGTGGGTGTGTTAAAATGGGCATATTACCTAAGATCAGAAAACCCATCAACTATGTTCCATGGGAGGGAGGGCCAGGCGGACACTTTGTTTAGCAGAATGATAAGAAATGTGTTGGTGAGAAATACTACTACTGAAGAAGCTCAGTGGTAGCTGTCCTCTGCGGGCGAGAGCTGAGACTAGGAGGTACTGCTATAGAACTAGCCCTGATAACAATGGGAGGATAGAGATTCAAATTAATAGAGGCTGAGAAGCATATGATATCAGAAGCAAGGTGGATGTAATTATTGTAATAAGGAGCAAAATCACCATGGAAGCTAAGATAGCCTAACCCAGAGAGAACATAGAAATGGTTAATAGAACATGGCATTCTGAAGGGCAAGTTAGACAGAGGGGCAGCCAACAAGGGTATCACGCAATCTATATACAATCAAAAGAAATCAAGGAGGCTGAGGGTAAGCACCTAAACAACAACAACAACAAAATCATAATCTGTTGCCCAGGTTCTGGACAACTCAGTGACTTGAAGGGAAAGCTGAGCCCTCAGAAGTAAGTATCCTGCAATATCACACAACATATATGGGATGGTTACCTTCTTTGTCTTTCCCCAAGAGATGTATGGGCCAAGGGGAAGATCCAGAGATTCAGAGGACTGATTGGACATACGGATCTGAGTTGACATTGCTATTGGGTACCCAAAGCGTCATCATGACCTGTGTTAGAATGCTGGTGGAGATATATGGAGATATATACAGGTCTGACTCAGAGTGGGCCCACTGGGTCCACAGACCTACCAGTGGTTATTTGACTAGTCCCAGCATGTATAATCAGAATGCACATACTTGGTAGCTAGGCAGACCATCTAGTTAACCACACTGGGGTAGGCCATGGGAAAGCCTATGAAACCACCCTCCTGCCCCCACCAGCCAAGATAGTAACTCATAAATAATGCCATATCCTGTGGGTCTGAGAGGAGCTATCAAGGAGATTAAAAGAGATCTAGGTTTTTTTTTTTAATATAAAAGGATATAAATATATAAAAGAGATATAAAGGAAAAGACATAAAGATGACAGCCTGCTTATTCTCAATTGATTCACCAGTCAGGTCACTAAAAAACCAGACAGATGCGGTATCTTTGTCAGAATAAATTAACGCTGCTTCAGGCACATGGTGGTACCTGGTATATGGCCTCCTTGGCAAATATATTCTTATCCACCTCTACTGAGGGCCAGAGCAGTGTGCATTCACAGAAGACTGATACCACTATACTTTCATGACCTTGCCCCAGGGCTGTGTTAGTTCTTCTGCTGTCAAAATACAGTTTGTAGGGGCGCCTGGGTGGCTCAGTTGGTTAAGCGACTGCCTTCGGCTCAGGTCATGATCCTGGAGTCCCTGGATCGAGTCCCGCATCGGGCTCCCTGCTCTGCAGGGAGTCTGCTTCTCCCTCTCCCACTCCCCCTGCTTGTGTTCCCTCTCTCACTGTGTCTTTCTCTGTCAAATAAATAAATAAAATCTTTAAAAAAAAAAAAATACAGTTTGTAGGAAGCCTGACCTTGTAGATATGCTGCAGGACATTAGTCCAATACATTGATGGCTTCACATCAACCAAACAGGATAAGCATATTACAAGTGCAAGTATGATGGGAGATAAAGCCTATAAAGATTTAGGAGACTGCTGGGACATCTTCAACATAAAGGACTAATTTCTCCCATCACTAAAAAGGAATCATATGCTCCATAGGTCAGTATGGATTCTAAGGTCAGCAAAGTCCATTCATGGGAATAGTGCTCTAACCCATTTGCCACATCACATGGAAAGCTTTAAGTAGGGTCCAGAGCAGGAATGACTGCAGCATGTGGCGTAAGCAGCTTTGCCCCTTGGTCCATAAAACCTGGTAGATCTTAAGATACTTAAAGCATCTGTGATGGGCAAAGATGCTGTATAGAGCTTATGGTAAACCTAACTGGAGATTGCAATGTAGACCCATGCGGTTCTGGAGTAAGGCCATGGCATTTGCCACAAGGAACTATAGGTCATTTGAAAATAGCTCTTGGTTTGCTGCTGCACCTTGTGGAGTGCTTGACAATGTGACTCAACAGACATTAAACTATAAATCTGAGTAGGCCCGGCAGCAATCCATTCTAAGATATGTGGTAGTTAGGGCACTGGACATGAGCAGGTGGCCCAGACTGCCTCCCACGCCGTTCACTATTGTTGCACAGAGGCCTCTCCCTCAGCTCACACCTATGACCAAGAGGATGGGTGTGTGTCCCGTACAACCAACTTACAGAAGAGAGAGAAAAAAAAAGCCAAGGTTGGTTCACAGATGGGTTGGCCTGGTATGTAGATGCAGAACAAAAATAAACTGCTGCTGCAAGATAGCTCCACTCAGGTGGCCCTTTAAGACAGCGGCGAAGGGAAATCCTTGCAAGGCACAAATCAGGCTATCCAGCCACCCACCTTCTGTAGAAATAGAACAGGCCCGAGGCCAGAAAAAAAAAACAAACTCATGGAAGTAGCAAACGGCTTGGCTGGTTGGCCAGGGGCCTAAAAGGAGAAAGAAGGTCAGGGACAAGGGTAGAGGCACATGGATGGATGGACAGGAGTGGGCATGGATTATAAAGATCTCTGAATGCATATTAATGGCCACCAGAGGCCTCCACTATGGAAGACGTACTGCAACCAAGTAGTCCAACTGATTTGGCGAGCTGGTATCAGCCATCTTCTCCTTCTTCTTTTTTATTTGCGAGTGGGAGATAAAGACAGAGAGAGAGGGGTGCCTGGGTGGCTCAGTTGGTTAAGCAATTGCCTTCGGCTCAGGTCATGATCCTGGAGTCCCAGGATCGAGTCCCGCATTGGGCTCCCTGCTCAGCAGTGAGTCTGCTTCTCCCTCTGACCCTCCCCCCTCTCATGTGCTCTCTCTCTCAAATAAATAAATAAAATCTTTAAAAAAAAAAAAAAAGACAGAGAGAGAGAGCACAAACAGGGGGAGCGGCAGGCTGAGAAGCAGCCTCCCCGCTGAGCAGGGAGCCCAATGCGGGACTCAATCCTGGACCGACTGAGCCACCCCAGTGTCTCCAGCCATCTTCTTCATTAGCCACTCCTGTGCTGCCAAAATGGGTGTGTGAAAGGAGTGGCCATTGTGGCAGCGATTAAAGATATACAGTGGGATTCTGTTTACCAAGGCTGATGTAACTACTGATGTCAAACCTTTAACCTGAGTGCTACAGAGATCACTGCTGAGCCCTTGATACAATACCCATCCCTCAAGGAGAATAAGGATCCACTTGATGGCAAGTTGTCTACACTGGACCCCTTCCACTCTAGATAGGGCATTTATCTTGACTAGAATTGACACATGTTCTACGTATGGGTCTTGCCTTTCCTGTTTGCAGGGCTTTAGCACTATGATCATATGAGGGTTTACAGTGTTGAACCCACGGACACAGGATCCCATGTAGCGTTGAATTGATCAAGGGACTTCATAGCAGAGAGGAGAACACTGGGCTTGTGGTCATGGGATCCACTGGTCATATCATGTACTGTAGAAGCTGCTGGCCTGATCAAAATTGAATAGGCTTTCAAAGGTGCAGCTGAGGTACCAACTTGGAAATGAGATCCTGTGAGGGTGGGGCAGCATCCTTCAGGATGCAGGATACATCCTTAATCAATGGCCTTTCTAGTGGTTCTGAGACCCCAGTAAGTGGAATACACAAGACTGGGAACCAACAGGTAGAAACGGGAATGACCCACTTAGGATCTTTATCAATGACCCATTTGGGGAATTTGTGCTTCCCATTCCTACAACTTTAGGCTCTGTGCGTCTAAAGAACCCCGTGTCCAAAGTGGGGAGGACGAGGCTCCTGGTAGCTGGGGGGCATGATGGCCCCAATCCTGTAGTGAAGTCTGGGCAGAACGCTGCCACAGCCACTCCGGTTCTTGCACTGCTCATTTCCTTGGACTACAGTCTCTCTCTTCTGCCGCCCTTTTGAGATTTCCTCTTGACTAGGACCTCGCCTAGTCTAGGTGTTTACCTGCTCTTACCCCTAGCTTTACCTGTTGGGGCGACCCAGACTCCCTCATCTTTGAGAACTCCAAGCCCCTAGTCACCATGCCCTTCTGAAGCAGTACTCCCTAAGAAGTGCCTTCAGCATCTTGTTTTGATTCAGGACATCTCAGAAGAGCCACCCAGCTCCAGATCACCCCATGGATTTTAACTAAAGCCATTGCTCTAACTGCATCACAGTTCAATTTATTCCTCTGTTCAAACCAGCTTCTTGTGCTCCCTCACGTGTATCGTTCCTAAGAGCACTCCCCAGTCAACTTCCTGTGCAAAAATATCAGGCTCCAAGTCTGCTTCCACAGAAGCTAACCCACTACAGTCAACACCTTGGTCTAGGCCAACTGCCTCAAGGCTGAATTACGCAATAGCTTCCAATGACCTCTTCCAGGCTTCCCGTGCAATTTGAATGCCCTGTACGCTGCTGAGAGGAATTTGCCTCCCCAGGGGTATGATCTCAGGCGAATTACTGAACATCAGGTAGAAAAAACTTGTATGTCAATGGAAAACTATTCATGGTCTATAGCATACACTTTTGTCTTAGATTCTGATTCTGTGGGAGCTATTTTATGACTTTGTACGGTGTAGGTAACTGATAAGACATATAAATTCTGTTCCCTCTAACAGAGGTTCAAATGACTCCCTCCCTAAAACAACAACAAAACATTTATCTCCAATTTACAATTCCTTTCAATATTCCTTTACTCCATGTAACTGTGCTTTTCTAGAAAACTTAAATTTGAACTCATCATAACATGCAGTTAGTTCTCTGGATTCATGCATCAAATAAATTTTTGAACATGTGTACATTTTTATATCTGAGCGTCATGATTTTACCTTTTCCTGAAAATTAACTTGTAACCCTTAATTTCCACATATGTAAGATAACAGTAAAAACATCTGGCAGGTTTGTCGGGCATTTGTCTGGCACACAGTAGAGACTCACACCTTACTGCAATCAACCCTTTTCAAAGAAAATCATTACAGCATTCTAGAGAGTCCTTTTGCAAGAACTTGCAATGGAAATAGAATCTATTTTCCAGAATTTTTCATCTGGCAAGAGTTACCATATATCAGCCCTTTGCCACAGACATGGCATCTTTTCACTAATAGATCCACTGTCAAATCAGCCTGTCACTGTAATTTGTTATCATCTGTCCTTGAATACGGAATATTTCCAAGATCAATTTACTTTACAACAATCCTTTTCAGGCTAGACAAACACTCCACATTTTAAATGTTCTTTTTAAAAACAGACTTTACTTTTAATCTCTTAAAACATTTACTTGCTCTTAATGTTATGAGTGAGAAATTCTTTGAAAAAGTCCCCCCTTTCCCCAAATTAATGGTGTATTTCTAGAAACTAATTAAATTCTTCTTAGTTAGAAATGTAATAAAGTAGGAGGTCTAGTAAATTTATGTCCTCTGAATTATAAGACAGAGACTTTCCCAAACTTAAATAGTAAAAATTCTTGCCTATGGTTAAGACCGATACTCCCCAGTCAAAACAGGAAGGGCAAGTTGTTGCAGCGATCCAATTAAAGTGTCCAGGCAAAAGTGGAAACTGGATGTGCAAGGAAGCTCGAGCCTAACCTAGTTGTATTCACGTATCTGAAGAATGTGACAATACAAGAAATGCGGTGTGCTTGTGTGTCCAGAAAAAGAAAGTCAAACCCAAAGTTTGATAGTGTTTACAACCACAGAATAAAAAAACTAAAACTGACAGATGTAAATATTCTATCACTAGAAAAGTAGAAAAATTATAAAGCACATTTTCCAAGCCAGGAAGAAAAACAAATGATGTTCAGCTTCCTTGTGCTCTAACCCTAGGTCTATAAATTAACTTCTGATGGTCCATGTGGCCTATCAGTTATCTTCCAATGAGGCTGGGAGTGCCCTAATCTTCAGAACTGTATGTTAATAAATTGGCATTTTGATCAACATATTTATCTTCTACTTTATCATCAGTTAGTTCTGAAGTTAAATCAGGTTCTGAAAAAACCCAAGTTTCTACAAACCTTAGGTTCTGACAACACCAAGTTTATGTACTAACTCCTAAAGAGCTACAAAGCCAGCCATATTTGGATAGCCAATCGACCCCTCTCTAGAATCTCTCTCTCCACATTAATTCTAGCTCTTCTGCCATCTTACTCCTTTAACTAAAACACACTTCATGTAACTTTAGCTACACAGTGAAGCTAATGAAAATTTCATTATGGAAACAAATGCATCCTAAATTTGACTTCATTCTCCATGTTATCCAGAGAGTGGGGGCTGAGGATCTTGCATTTTTTAGGCCCGATGTCCATTTCCATGAAGCTTGCTGTGCTGGCCATGGGCAGATGAGCCAGTGTATGGCTCAGCGGCTACGCCATACCATCTAATTACTGGAGACACAGAAGCTCTCCCTGTTTGGGTACTTGTCATTTCTTTGTCCCTCTCACCCATGGCCCAGATCGCTTCTGCGTTTTCTTTCTGACCTGCATCTCCAGAGGGTGACCTAATATACATTGAGAAACAGAGATGTCAACTAGGGACATGCTGGAACTTGTGGAATTGGATAGTTTTCTGGTTTCCAGAAAGGAAAAGTTATTATTCAAGGGAAGCTATTTTTTGCCTCCTGTCTTCTGGCCCCATATGTCCAAAGAAAAAGTAAATCTAAGGTCACACAAAATGAGTCACAAGCCTCTAGATGGAGTAGTTTTCAGTAATTAAACCATTTTATTCTCCAAACACTCATCCTACCCAGTGCAGAAAAAAGATGATGAAGTTCCTTTAATTTTTGCCTGAAACACATTTCAGTGCTTAGGCTATCAATGGAGACTTTGTTCTATTGAAAGTGAATTGAAAAGTTAAACTCAGGGCTGGAAAAGGACTTTGGCTATCTTGCCTCTGCTGTTACTGCCCCTATATGATCCCGCTGTGTTCTGATACAGAAGGGTAATAAGGACCTCAGGCCAAGAATATAACTGCCTAGAAAAGAGAACATGGAAAAACCCACTGTGCTGCGACTGAAAACACTGATTTCTAAATAAAAAATACTGTGACCTATAATTTAATCAGTGTAGACAGGTAGGCAAGATGTTAATGAAATACCGTGTATTTTTCATTGGTCTGCCTGCTTTATCTGAGGTGTCTGGCCTACCTCCAGGATACACCTTGTACTGGATGGGACACACACGTCAGAACAGCTGCCAGGCCCACACTTATTTCTGAGGCCACTGATCCTGTCTTCTCTCAGCTCCTGCAATCTCAATGGACTTAGTTTATACCATGAGACCTTGCACTCTGCTCAACACCTGCAACACTCTCTATCATAGGTGAATACATCTGCAGGTTAGCTAGCAACTTAAGACATGGCTGAACTTGAAAGAATACCCTACATAAAGTCACGGTGAAGGCTAGCCAAAGCTTAAGTAACGTAATGTTATGATATAGAGAGGGGAATATGCCAATTGATCATAATAAGGATCTACACTTGCCAGAGGAGATTCCCCCCCAACCCATAATGGCAAGTAAGCATGTTGCAACAAAGCCTTCAACAAAAAACAATGAAAAAAAAAAAAAACTATACAAAATATAAAAATATATTTGAAGGCACCGGGGAGCTACTACCATAACCAACTTTAGAGGCTAAGACCCCCAAAAGAAGGGAAGCCCAGAGAACTATGATGGGTATTCAGTGCCACATCTGCCAATTTGAAAGCAGTGGCTGAGAGGATGAGAAGCAGAACAGAGCTTCTGGACTCTCCCAAGGTTGTGATGTCAATAGTTATAACTCAGGGAATACTAAAGATGAAACCCCAGACTGTTAAGTTTGGAATATCTAAAGGGCTATGGCATAGGAGTAAAGGTAAACTAGAAATCAAACAAATAGGCTCAGGAGACTGAAGTCCATCTTCCGAAAGCTCATTCTCTAATTTCCTATCTTGTCTGCCGAAAGTAAAAGTAAATCTTTTTGAGGAAGATAACAATCCAGAGCCTCAATTATCTATACATTCTCATATACAAGTTAAGTTCACATCAGAAATATGTAAAAACAACAACAAAAACATAAAAACTGATGAGAAGGAAACATGTTCAAGAGATCCAGATATTAAAATTATTAGACATGAACTTTAAAATAATGGTAGTTAATATGTTTAATAAATTAACAAGAGAGACTATCAAAAGCTAATTGAAAACTATATTAAAAATGGGAATTCTAGAACTGAAAAATAGGATTACTAAAACTGAGAACTCAATAGATCAATTTAACAGAAGACTAGATATAGCTGAAAGAAGAAATAAATAAATGAGGATATGCAGAGGAAAGTAGTTTGAAACATGGAGAGACTTAAGATAGGAAATTAAAAAAAAGTGTAGGAGATAAAAACACAGTAAGAAGGTTTAATATATTTTGTAATTGTAGTGCGAGGACAGAAAGGTAATATGCCAAAAGGAATGTCTGAAGAGATATGGTCAAGATTCAAGGGACAATAACAAAGCTTTGGCAAGATAAATACAAGGAAAACTATACAGAAGCTAAATATGGAAAACTACTAAAAATCACAACTACTAAGAATCACAAAAATGACATCTTAAAAATAACCAAAGAAATAAAAAGGTATTGCCTCTTAAAAAAGCAGTTGACTAAAAGAAACCAAGGAAGTCAGAAAACAGTGGGAATAATACTTTTGAAGTACAGAAAGAAAATAACTGCCAATTCAGTACTCTGTATCTTCCCCCCCAAAAAAACTTAAGAAAAACATTTTCACACAAGAAAAACAAAAACTCAAGGAATTTGTTACTAGCCGATCAAAAAGCTGTAAAGGGAGTTTTTCAGGCAGAAGTAATATTATCCCAAAAGAAATCATAAAAATTTGAAAGCAATAAAGAACAATGGAAGGAGTAAATATGTGGATAAATCTAAATTAATATAAGTTATACCAAATAATAACACCCTCAAAGTTTAAAATACAGAGTTAAAAATGCATGACCAAACAGTACAAAAGATGAGAAGGTAGAAATAGTCAATCCAAGAGGTGGTGAGGTACTTAGTAGGTAAATTTTAACTTCAATAACCACTAAAAGAATAATCAAAAAGATATATGGGTAATAAGCAAAAGGAGGGGTATAATAATGCAAATGCCTTATTCCAAAATGTGGCAAGAAAGGAGAAAAGATATATGGAAAAGAGGAGACAAAAAGAAAACAAATAGTAAGATGGTAAATTTAAGCCAAAAAAATCAGCAATTAAATGTAAATGGACTACATACTCCATTTAAAAAGACAAAGATTGTTGGGGTGCCTCAGTCAGAGTGTGCAACTCTTGATCTCAGGGTTGTTGAGTTCGAGCCCCACATTGGGTGTAGAGATGGCTTAAAAATAAAATCTTAAAAAAAAAGATTATCAAATTGAATTAAAAAATCCCTACTATATGGTAGTTTATACTCTAAAAATAAGAGCCAGAAAGGTTGAAAGTGAAAGGACGAATACAGTTATAATACACAAACATTAGGTATACTAACATCAGATAAAGTAAATTTTAGGGCAACAGGTATTACTAGACATGAAAAGAGCATTTCATAATGACTAAAGGCATCAAACAAATCTTCCAAATTTATATGCACCTAATAATGTAGCCTCAAAATATATAAACCAAAACTTGAAAGAACTAACAGTAAAAAATCTACAACTACAAAGCCCGCCCCCCCCAAATCAGTAAGACTATACAGGATCTCAATAACATAACAAAACTGACTTAACTGATATATTTAGTATAGAAGGCTGCCACAACTGCAGAATACTTGTTTCTCCCCCAAATGCCCACTGGAACATTTACCAAAATTGACAATATACAGAGCCACAAAGCAAGGCTAAACATTTCAAAGGATCATCAGGAGAGTTTCCTTGATCATGGCTATTAAGTAATAACTAGAAAATCCCAAATATTTGAAAATTAACCAACATGAGTCTGATTAACCCATGGGTAAAAGAAGAAATGATAATGGAAATTAGAAATTATAATGGAAATTGATAATAATGATTGGTAATAGAAATATGACCTGTCACATCTTGTTTGATGAAGCTAGAGCCAATGCTTAAAGAGAAATGTACAGCCTTGGGGCACCTGGGTGTCTCAGTCAGTTAAGCTCTTGATTTCAGCTCAGGTCATGATGTCAGGGTTGTAAGATCAAGCCCTGTGTCAGGCTCCATGCTGGGTGTGGAACCTGCTTAAGATTCCCTCTCTCCCTCTCCTTTGCCCCTCCCTTCCCTCTGGCATGCATGAGCTCTGTCTCTTTAAAAAGAAAAAAAATTACAGCCTTAAAATACTTACAGTAAGAGCAAAGGTTGAAAACCAAAAAGCTGAGTGTCCATCTCAACAAGTTAGAAAAAAACCCCAGCAAACTAAACCAGAAGGAAATAGAAGGAATATGATGTGGAAATAAAGCAATAAATAAATAAATAAATAAATAAATAAATAAATAAATAAATAAATAAATAAATACAAAGGTTGAGCAAAGCCAAAAGTCGGTCCTTTGAAAAGATAATCTCTTGTTGAGCCTAATCAAGAAAGGAAAGGCAAAAGTAATCAGTATTAGGAATGGTTAAGGGGACAAACCTACAGATGTTACAGACACTACAAAGGTGAAAGAATATTATGAATTACTTTTTGTCAATAAACTCGAAAATGAAAATGGGATAGACATATTCCTGTTAACAGTGAATCTCAGCACTGGGAGTACCCAAGACTCCCTCAGGGAATCCATTAGATCAAAATTATTTTCGTAATAACACTAAGATATCATCTGCCTTCTTCACTGTACTGGCGTGTATAGTAATTGGGCAGAAGACACGATGAGTCAAACTACAGGCACCTTAGCAGGAATCAAGGCAATGGCACCAAAATGTACCACTAGCCATTGTATTCTGTAGCATCACACACTCACAGGGGGGAAAATCAACTTCACCTAAGTGTCCTTGATGAAGTAACAGAAATTGTTAAATTTATTACATCTCGTTCCTTCAAAACACATCTTTCTGGGACGCCTGGGTGGCTCAGTCAGTGAAGTGTCTGCCTTCGGCTCATGTCATGGTCCCAGGGGATCCTGGGATCGAGTCCCGCGTCGAGCTCCTTGCTCAGCGGGAAGCCTGCTTCTCCCTCTCCCTCTCCCTGCCGATTTCCCTGCTTGTGCTTTCTCTGACAAATAAATAAAATAAAATCTTAAAAAAACCAAAACAAAACAACCCACATCTTCTTAAAATTCTACGTGGCAAAATGGGACGTATGTACAAAGCACTTCTTCAGCATACCAAAACATAGTTTTCTCAAAGAACAGCCCTTTTGTGATTGAGTTATGAGCTAAGCTAGTCCCTTTTTTTTTTCATGGAATGCCATTTCTACTAGAAAGAGACTAAGAGACAAACTATAATTATTCAGACTTCAGTATTTGACAGATTTTTCTCAAAAATGAAGTGTCTGTGGCTTTAAAGACAACTGACAATATTTGTTACCAATGATAAAATTTGAGCTCTCGATAAAAAGTTTAGAACACTTGAACACTATGAGCTTTCTAGCTCCCCAATAAAGGTGTATCTGACTAGACTGATGTTGATATGAAAAAAAGTGATTTTTTTATAATGCATAATGAAATGTGTCAACATTTGGAAGATCTGCATAATTCAGGGAACCATTACTTTCTAAATAAATGATGTTACAAAATCACACCCAGATAAAAGATCATTCCAAGTAAGGTAAGGCAACTTACCCAGTACAAATGGGATTCCACACTGCAACTAACCTTTAAGAAAGTATCACTTGTCTAATTTTAGTGAAGTATCAAGACAAGAATATCAACAATTATGAAAAGTTTATTAAAATAACTCCTCTCTTTTCCAAATATATATATATATATATATATATGAGGCCAGGTTTTCCTATGCTTTGACCAAAATAATATAATGCAACATACTGTATGTAGAGGCAGATAGTTCAGATGCCTCATACATTTTTTAAGTTGGAAGCATAATTTTAAATAAAAATGTTAACATGTAATGAGTTTAATTCTTATAGAAGTAATATCTTTGAGGGGCACCTGCGTGGCTCAGTCATTAGGAGTCTGCCTTTGGCTCAGGTCATGGTCCCAGGGTGTTGGGACCAAGCCCTGCATCGGGCTCCCTGCTCCACGGGAAGCCTACTTCTCCCTCTCCCACTCCCCCTACTTGTGTTCTCTCTCGCGCTGTCTCTCTGTCAAATAAATAAATAAAATCTTTAAAAAAAAAAACTTTAATATGTGTTTTAATTTCTAATGCAGTAAATATCTATATAAACCACATAAACCAAAACTCTTTGGGATGGGGGAGTCCTCAGTAATTTTTTTCTGAGGATTCAGAGACCCAAAAGTTTTGAGAACTGCAGTCCTAGAAAAACCCAACTTGCCAAAACTAACAATAAAGAAACAAAATCTGAATCCATAATTAGAAGCCTTTGCCTAAAAATCATTCCAGGTCCAGTTGGTTTCACTGGTAAATCCCTCCCCCGCTCCAATAATCTAAGGAAGGAAATAATTTACAGAGAGAAAAGCAAAAAAGTCATTGTAAGGCAGCCCCTGAGGAAAGGAGAGCAAACATCTGCACCCTTGTCTGCCTACGGCTCTGCTGATTTTCTGCTCTAGATCTGCTACAGATGCATCCTAGAAGAAACACCTTAATTCTCTGGTGGTCTGAGTCTCTTGTTTCTTGAAAACAGTACCCAAATTCTGGAGAGTATATACAAATCTGTTGTGGACATTTTAGTCAACACTTTTGTATGCACTGTGTAGCAACCATACTGTTTGGGGAATGGACTCCAGCTTGAAGGCTAGCTCGGATTTGTCTGAGCCAATCATGGTAATTCTGTTTCTCTTGTCCATGACGGGTTTAGAAAATCAGGACATTGGGACAAGTTAAGGATCTTGCCTATGTTAAATCTTATATTAAAAAGATGCCTGGAGAAATATGCTGAGGCTTCTGGGAAATTTTCCCATGTAAGAGAGATAAATTAGAAGTGTTTTTCTTTCTGGATGATGATGTGTATACAATGGGGTCTAGAACTACAGACAGCTAAAGTCTGAAAGGAAGCCAGCATACACAAGGGGTAGAGTTGAGAAAATCACAGATATACAGAGCTAGAGTAACATGAACAAACCAATCCTAAAAGCCCAGTCTACCCTTAATTTTGTAGTGAGCCCATTTCCTATATTCGGCAACTTTGAAATGGGTTTTCTCTTTCTTGCAACTATAAGCATCCCAAGTAAGTTACTATTTTGAAACTATTTAAATGAATACTGTTTCAAATTGCAGTTGTACAAAAGGAATCACTCCCAAATTAATAAGCTAGACAAACCCGCATTCTGTCTGAAGAAAGGCACACCTTCCATTTGTGCTACACTGTATTGGTAGAAAATCAAGAAGTCGTGGATGGTGTGTGAGAGCAAACCCATTAACCATTAAAAGTATTATGAATACAGAGGAACTACTTGGTATCTGCTTAAATTCAACATTGTCCTGGGATGTTGATTTTATCTGATAAAGACAGGTCAAGAGTATATGCTTTAGAATCAGACTGGAGACCTCGAGTATTCTTATAAGGGCCAATTATTATGTATTCACACAAAGTTCTGGGGAGCAAAAGGGAGCCTAGGACCAAAGGATGGCTTTTCCCTTTGGCAGAGTTCACTGCACACTGAAACTGAATGGTTTCTGAAAAGGCTACCAGACAAGATGGATTCACCTCTAGCCACTTGCTGTTTTGTGTATCCTAAGAAGTTACAGAGCAATCTAGGGATCCCCTTTTACCAAATTACATTTTCCCAAGTATGAAGTTTAGTTATACTTCATTTCCTTTAATAAGCACATATGGGGGGGGTAGATAAAACAAGTATTCTGCATAGTAAGTGCAGACTGAATACCCAAGAAACCACTATTTGGTCATGTCCTTACTTCACAGGATCCTTTTCACCTTCCCCACAGGAAAACGCATCTAACCTCGTGAGATCCAGTGGCTACCGGTCAGCAAAACTTCTGGATCCTTTAGGAGGAAAAATCCTAAGTAAACTGCACTTTAAGAACAATGGAGAGGTTATATGGGACTCAAACTTCATGTCAACCCCCCTTTGAATATCTGGCTCTAAGATGATGCAGAGAATTTCTTTCTTTGGAGATGTGTTTCTTCTAACCAGCAGGCTTCCTGTCACTAGAAAAATTAAGACTAAATACCACTACATTTCCAGTTGTGCCACTGTGATCCTGGGTGGGAAGAGAGCAAACTGTCTGGGACTCTGATACAGATGGCACCTCATCTGCAGCCTGGCGGTTTGGGTTGTTACTAATAGTTAAAATGACTCACTAAAGGCTTCCTAAGTGATTTGATCAAGAGCAGATCTATTCTTCTTGTTAAGTCAGCTTGCACTTTTCTCTAAGTATTATACATGTAAACAGTGGGTTAGTACACACCTCAGGCTAGCGTTTGCCTGATTTTGATGACTATAATCATCAAAAAAAGAGTTCAACTCTTTTTCTATACTGTAACTTAGTGTAATATAGTGAACACATGTACACTTTTATTATCCTGCATGTTCCATCTAATATATCATTAATACGACATAGATAAATTCAAGACATAAACTACCACCTTTCTACCAAGTATGAAAAGATATCCTTTTAATATGAAATATGTACATTTGTTATAAGCTGAATCACATGTTTATAGCCCAAAGCTTCTGATTAAAATGATTATTTCAGAACCAAGTACATGTTTTAAAATATGCTATGCAGAGCTTAATATGGTATACTTGAATTTTTCTTAATTTGACAAAAATGGACAGAAGGCAAAATGAAAAAAAATTTATTTCCTCTGTTTTATCCACTGTCAATACTGTATTTTTGATGCAATATATTTGCAAAGAAAAAAAAACAATCTCAGCTTTTATTTTCCATTTTAAACACTACAATATTTACAAGCTATTTAGAATAACAAACACTCAGACGCACACACACTCACGGACCCACGCAAGTACATATATTCTTATCTCTGGTTTATACTGAATGCTGGTAAAGGCAATGAATGCTTTCAGAGCCCATGATCAGAAAAGGGAAACCCATTTTCCTTCCTCACACAGATCTTCCTGAACCACTTTTAGTATTCTTCCTTCCATTTCCTCATGCAGAGCTCATTGTATAGGGTTAATCAGTTTTTTACAATTTATTTTTACTTAAACTATAAGCTTTAAAAAGCATAAGCAGACATGATTTCCCCCACATTTCCGTTATTTTGGTTGCAGAATCAAGCTTCACATATAAAAAATCTTGTTTAACCACAGTCACTCTAAACCCAAGAGTCATCCGGAGCAGCCATCTCATTTTCTACCTGCTACTCTGTTTTGAATCCCAGGGCATCGCGTCATCTGTGCAAGTAACACCCAGGCAGCCATCCTTCCCACCATCTTACACGACTGTTGTTCCTTCTAGCGTGGCTCCACTGAATCATAAATTGTCAGGTGCAGAGCTGAGGGCGTAAGAAAAAAGGCCTGACCCTATATAATAGGTATAAGTCTTATGACAGAGTTGTCATGTAGCCCTGCGATGACAATCGACTCTGGTTCCCCCAAAGAATGTTGTGTTGCTTCCATAAAATGGCAGATATTAAAGTTTAGCTCGCAAATAGAACTTCAGGAAGAATATGTGGCTAATAGGCAATATAGAGAAATTCTTATCATACATAATTCTTGACAGATGACTCTGGTGAGGTGATTTAAAGCAGAAAATATACTTGTTTCAAGCAAAATTAATGCTCCACTCACATACCTACCAGATCTATTTGTATAATAATTAATTCCTTTCCAGTCACAATTCTTACCAAAACACTTCACAAGTTAAAAATGAGAAGGCCTAGGTGTATACCAACCAGATTTTTTCAACAGAGAAATGAAGAAGAGAGAGGCTAGTTTTTAAATACTTAGTTAAAAACCCCTACAGATATCCAATGTAATATTAAAACTTATGCTGCACAAATACATGGTCCTATCTGACTTTCCTCTTTCTCTACATCAATAAAACTCAATGTCCATGTAAGACTGAAACCAAAAGTTCAAAGGCCATTAACAGGTTCCAAGTATCATTTTAGCCTTGATTGACATTATTTTTCCACTCATTTTAGAATTAAAGGAAAAACCTCTGGAACAAAAATTGATGTTGTATACCTTCTCTGAACAATTTATCATATCAAAAGAAAATGGACTGGGTCTGTGTCCAGGCAAAGTAATTTTGTGTGATTATATTACACTACAGAAAAGAGTAAGAATGAATCCTGAGGGCTTAAACAAAGGGCTGGAGGACTGTCTATATTAATGAAAGAATAAGGAAGATAAACAAAAAAGTAATTAATCTGGGTAGCAGTTTATAGTTTAATAGCCGTAAACATAAATTCCAAGACTTCCTAAGCAAAATTACTAAGGTATCTTTTTCTCAAGTCATATATTTAGGAGGAAAGATTTTTGAAAGTTAACTAAAAGAAGAAGATAATTTTAGACTCTGGGCAAAGCATAAGTTTAAAAGACCTCGTTCTGGATGGATGACTCAATGCGGCAATCCACCAAATGAAGAATTTCTAAGCAGAGGCAGAAGGATGCTACTCGGAAGCAAAGTAGATTTTATTAAGGCTAGGCTACCCTTGCTTAGATCTGAGGCTGTTTTTTTTATATTTTGATAGAATATAGAAAAACAAAGCAATCCAGGAAGAAAAACACATCTTCCTAATGAGCTTAGTCTCCACATAAAAACATATTTTCATTGCCTGACATCTGGTACACAGAGTAATTTTCCACACCTCACTCAGGATAGAAACACTGACTACTTTGTTTCAAGGATTAGTAAAAGTATCTCAGATACACTTGAAATATTTTTAAAACCACTTCAAATCTAATGGAAGCTCATCTTCCAATAACAGAAACTCAGAGAAGGCAGAAGACTGATGAAGTTTGTTCATTAATTTCCTGAAAGGTAATTAATCTCCTCTTACCTTAAAAATATACAGCCTCACCACCTACTCTTCCAAGCCCCTTAAATATCAACAGCTAATATTAATCTAGACTCCTGGAAAATTTAGAATTCTTTAGAAAAATGTGAACATTTAAAGTTTTATCAAGTATTGAAAACGGTGTAAAAAGAGAGCTCACACCAAGTTATAAGCTGGAAGAGTAACCAAAAGCTTAACTTCGAGTTATAAAGCGAATTTTGCCACTGAATGAGAGGAAATAAGAAAAAAAAGCTAACAATTTATAATTCACTCCAGGACTCTCTCTCAAAAGAAGGAAAAAACAAAATCAAACAAGAAAAAGACCAGAAAGATATCAATGAAACTCTGTTTAAGGGAAATGCATAAAAAGCTAGTATTTTAATTCTATATTCTTATTTTCAAATTATGGAATTGAATTCTGAAAGTTTTGGCAATTGTGAACTAAAGACGCTAGTGTATGTATGCTGGAATCTTGTACACTAACGAAGAAAGTTAATCAGGGACTCTAAACAAACAGCTCACTATTCTCCAAGGTGGGGTGGGAAAGGTAGACTAAGACAGTACGATCAACTTACTTAATGGAAGCATGTATATTTGTATGTAATAATTCAGGTCCAATTATTGTTAAGACATGAATCTTTCTTTGAATTATCACTGCTTCCTCTGACATAATTATTAGAAAAGTATTTTGATTTTCAAAAGACTATCAGTTTTAGACTTAAAAAAATAAGAACAGGGCTCCTGGTAGGGGTCCCTAATTCATAAATTCACTAAAGGGCTATCTGATAATAAAATTCAACTTGTTTTGAGATGAATGTCCATAGTTGCTACCCCAAATCAAGACCCAATATATATGTTCTGTATAACATCTAGTCTTATGTTTTTAGACTATGGTAATGTGTTTAACAATTGGGGGTGGGAAGTTAGGAATAAAAATAATTCTAGCCCTTCAGACTGAATCATCTGAAGCCCAGGTTTTTTTTACCCTCATGTAAAAAATGAATTATCTTCCATTTAAGATTGAAAGGGCTCCATTTATCTTCCCATCTAGGTAATGACCATGAAAAGATCATCTTCATTTCAGAAAGAGAACAAGCAGCAGGAATCATAACTCCTTTGAGAATATCTTAAATAAATATAGATGGTTAGACAGACAGATCATATATTCAGTTTCAGAAGAGAAAAATAAAAGCCTGAACCTTAATGACATACTGTGAATTTGCCAAAATGAGGCAAATACAGAATACAGAATGTCACGACAGTATCAGGAAAATACATTTTAATTGGTCAATTTAGCAAGGGTACCCTTTGTGTAAAGGTTCAGGAAATCCCTCGACAAATGTTTTTAAAAAGTAAATTCTGAAAAGTGTGAAGTATGGAAACATCAGCACGAGGCACACTAGGTCCTAAATTACCACAAAAATTTTAAATTAGAAAAGGGCCAAACAGATGAAAGTGCAGTCAGGTGGCGTGTATTAGCTACTTAGTTTTCCTTCCTTCTGCTGAAGTGTTTTGCTGCTCTGGAGGAGCAACAGTAGGGAGCGAGGAGGGAGACAGCTCCTCTCTTCTGTCACCTCATCAGAAGACACTTTAAGCCTGTGCCATCCCATACAGGAGCCACCAGGCACATGTGGCCAGCGAGTACTGGAAATATGACTAGTGCCATGTGCTGAATGAGTTAACACTTTGGGTGCATTGGATTCACTAAATTACAAGATTAAAATCGATTTCACCTGCTTCTTTTTACTTCCCATTTACAGCGGGGTAGAAAGATGGCTGCTCCTAAATGCTCAGAGGAGATACACAGTCGTCTTTGGAGTTTCACACAAAGGGGGAAAGTTTTCTGAAGGCTCTAAAAAATGCCAAAAGTTGAAAATTAAATCTACACTGCAGTTTCCACCTAGCCCAATTGTAAATCTGAATTATATATTTCCCTGAATACACACATATTTTAAAAAAAAAACAATAAAATTTATGAGACAACATATTAAGTCAATTTCACAGTTATAAATATTTCAAATTACACCTACACACTATAAATTACAGGAAATAAAATTCAAGTAATAGAAAAAGAAGAGAGGAGCAAAATAAAAGGTGAGGTTATTTAGAGAGGGATATATCAGTAAGAACTGCACCATTGGGATAATTTTGTTCAAAAAAATTCTGCTTGACTAACTGAACTGCATGTGAATAACTTCAAGAGCTAATAACTCTTACAAGAAAAGCAATGAATTCTTTCTTTAAATTCCCGGATGTTCATCTTTGTCTTTGAAAAACAAAAATCTTTTCTTCCCAGCACTGACCCCAGCAGAGCTTGCCCCAAGTGGAGAGAAGCAGAGGGCCTGGGGCACCTGGTGCTGGGGCTCATCTGACATGTGGACACAGGAGTTGGCAGTAGTGTTCACAGGACCGATGCGCTGACTGTTATCTCCGGGAAATGCCAAAGGTGAAGCTCAGTGTGTCTTGCGATTTAGCGTCATTTTAAAGAAAACACCCAATGTACTGGCATGAAGTACACACCCTAACAGAAAATGAGCAGCACGGTTTCTGCTATATGTTTAAGGAAAGGGAAGGGGTTAATCCCAAAGGCAATTTAAATAATGGTATTTTATTTTTATATATAAATAAATGTTCTGAGAAATCTCAGACTAGTGCATTGTTGTAAAAAATTAGTGCAGTTTTCTCATTAAAGTTTTTAGCGCTCAAGGAATAAATCTATGTCTGTTCATAGTCTCTTTCACTGTACATTAAACGTTCACACTGCGAAACGTCTAACTGAAGGTTTCTATACTGGTCTGTTCTTAAAAATCAAGGTAAATGGATTTCATGTTCTGTGACAAAACATGGCAATTATTTTTGGCAAAGAAATTAGAAAAATATGAGATCGTAGTTTAGAAATGAAGAGCTTGTTGATGTAAAGCATAGGCAATACATAGGAAAAAGCTTTTTTTAAGATTGTATTTTTAACAGAACTTTATCCTTCATGCAAAATGTTTTCTTGGCAGCTAACTTAAAAAAATATTTCAGCTTTATTTGGGGATGGAGACAGTGACAGGAGTCAGGGTGAAGGGCAAAGGAGAGGCGCTTAACCAAGCCTGCTCTCCGTCCCGAGTCTCTCCCATACAGGAGCAGAGGAATACCCGCAGGCATCTTCCACGCACTCCTCTCCTTTTCCAACGTCTTGGAATGGAGAGGGCAAAGAAACGTAGTTTATAACACTGGCTCACACTTCGGCCCCAAGTTCTAGTACCCCCGTTTCAATGACAGTCACATATTTATCATCAATCTGGACCAGAAGTACTGTCTTGTCGATGTGGGATCTAGTACCTGGATCTCTGCTGCAAGGCACCCATCGGTGAATCACCTGATGATTCAGAATAAAGTAAGTTAGTGAGAGACCTTGAAAACATTCACAAAATTCACTCAAAATTAGAGGTAGTAATTCCGTTCGGTAATTTAGCAAAAGGTACATTTAAAAAAACATACGCATAAATTATCCAAACACATGCAAACAAGTCAGTCAGGCTACAAAAAAGTGAGCGCATGGGTCAGCTTCGTGAGAGAACTTACATGGCCTTCCATGCCCTCCTGAGGACTCCAGTCTTTCCAGCTGTTTCTCCCAGCTTTTAACCGAATAGCCTCCTCAGGCCACTGCAGCTCTTTCCTTTTTGACAGGTTGATCCCATCCAGAATCTGACTGGGATCGACAATCTATATTGCAAATAAATACGGGTCATTTCCAATTCAATTTTTTCTCGATGACAAATTACATAATCTCAAACAAAATTTCTCTCACAGACTTGTTGAGTCTCAAGTTCTCCACTGCCTATAACTGAACAAAAACAATCTGGAGGGCCACCTCCTGAATTCCTTTTAGCCCCCTGGCTGACCTTACTGCAACGGCCACACACCAGCAGCTGGCAACATTCAAACATATGCTAGTCTTCAGCCTAAGTAACAGGAAGGTGTGTTCTCATCAGAATCCTTCACTCGACAAACGAGAAGTAAAAACAAATGAGTGACACAACAGCACAAGAACCAGGTGCTTACTCACTTGGACTCGGTAAATCACGTCCCCCCTTTTGGCCTGTGAATTATTGGCAGGACTTAAGGTGTTGCCCGGCTGGGCGTCAGTGGCACTGCTCTGACCTCCCTCTGTCCCAAGAAAGCCCACGAGAGTGTGATGTTTGCAGGCCGGGATGCTCTGGCTGGAGCTGCTGGAAGAAGGCAGGCCATGCTGCACGCAGGCCATGCCACTCTGACCGGAGGGCTCCATCTGGTTCACCATAGAGAGGCGGGACTGGATGGAGGACGGTAAGTTTCGAAGCGATATCTGACTCGTGGAAGAGCGCCGACAAGGCACAAATCCCGTGGTGGACATCCGGAGGGACGAGTGCCGGCTGCTGTAGCAGTAAGAAGACTGGCTGGCCACTGAGCCGCGAGCAGGGGACTGTCTGACCAGGCTTGACTGTACGGAGTGGGAGCTGTGGCTAGTGCCTAGCGAAGGATAAACAACAACAGCATTCTAAGTGCAATGATTCAAACACGGGTTTTTTTTTTTTTTCTTTGTAGTTTCTAAGAGCTTTTCCCTTAAGTAATTACTTGGTCAATTCACTGAATTTAAATTATACCTAAAACTTTTTTTAAAAAAGTTTATATTTATACCTACAACTTTTTTAAAAAAGATTTTATTTGAGAGAGAGAGTGCAAGAGAGCATGCAAGCGTGCACATGCACACGTTGGAAGAGGGATAGAGGCAGAGGGAGGGACAGAATCTCCAACAGACTCCCTGCTGTACGTGGAGCCCGATGCAGGGCTTGATCTCCCAACCCTGAGACCATGACTTGAGCCAAAACCAAGAGTTGGACACTTAACCGGCTGTGCCATCCAGGCACCCCTATACCTAAAACTTTTAATGTTGTCAAAAAGAAATAAATATCTGAAATCTGTTTTCTTGTGTGGTTTTGATAATAATTTTAATTTGCTAATGCTTTTTAAAATTAAAATTCTGGGACAAAACCAAGATATATAATTTCAGCAAGTATCAGGATTTAACATTGAGATGAATCCTAAAATATCTTCCACAGAAATATTTCAGAATAATAAGAATGCCTCTTTAACATTTCAGAAATGAAATATCTCATGAAATGAGACCACAAGAAATATTTATTAAGGATCTACTATGTGGTAAGATCTGTAACTACTACTTCTCAAAAGTATAGAATTAATGTCCTTTCAATCCATTCCAATGACAAACTACATAGTCTATAGAGAGATGGTGATACCACACTGTAATTTTCATATCCATTAAGGGATTACTACTAAATATGAATTATCAGTGATACTGAATAGCAGGTCCTTCTGTGTTGGTTTGATATGATTCCTCAGGTTCATCTTTTTCCTGACTTATTATAATAATAATGTGAAGATTAGGAAATAATTAACTATATTGAAAAAATTGCTCCATGTACTTTCTATCTGAAAATAAAGAGCTGATCAAAATAAGAGCATTTAAAAAAGCACAATGAAAGTTCTAGCTTTTCACTCAGAAGTTACAGAAGAACATACAAAATGTTGGTAATACATCTATTTTGAGTCTTAATTCCAATGCTATTGGATTTTTTTTTTTTTAAAGATTTTATTTATTTATTTGAGAGAGAGAGAGCACATGAGAGGGGGGAGGGTCAGAGGCAGAAGCAGGCTCCCTGCCGAGCAGGGAGCCCGATGCGGGACTCGATCCAGGGACTCCAGGATCATGACCTGAGCCGAAGACAGTCGCTTAACCAACTGAGCCACCCAGGCGCCCTGGATTTTTTTTTTTTTTAACTTAACAGTAAATGTCTTAAGACTTCATCTCATTCATGTGAAGCAGTAGGGGAAAAGACAGTACTGAATCAACCAACCAGCCATATGAAAACAGATTAAATATGATTCCAACTGCATACCAGGTGGATGACAGATCTTGTGTAAAAAGAAAATTGGTGAAAAACAAAAACAGAAAAACCAAACCCTCATGCCTTGGGATAGGAAAAATTTTCTTAAGTAGGATATAAAAAGTACTAATCATAAAAGAAAAGATCAGTAAATTGCTGTACACTAAAATAAAGAACTTTTGTCAAAAGAAGATGAGCCACCCTTCTTAGGAAGAGAATGGGAAGACAAGGGATAGAATGGCAAAAGATATTTGTAGTACAGAAAGCTGAGAAAAAACTCAAACACAAAATATACAAATAAGAAAAAGATAATCATGGAACTAGAGGGTATTATGCTAAGCGAAATAAGTCAGTCAGTGAAAGACAAACATCCTATGATTTCACTCATATGTGGAATTTAAGAAACTAAACAGAGGAACAAAGGGGAAGGGAAAGAAAAATAAGATAAAAACAGAGAGGGAAGCAAACCGTAAGAGACTCTTAACTATAGAGAACAAACTGAGGGTTGCTGGAGTGGAGGTAGGTGGGGGATGGGGTAAATGGATGACGGGCATTAAGGAGGGCATTTGTTGGGATGACCACTGGGTGTTGTATGTGGGTGATGAATCACTGGATTCTGCTCCCGAAACCAGTGCCGCACTGTATGTTAACTAACTTGAAATTAAATTAAAAAAAAGAAAAGAAAAAGATAACCAAAGAGGAAAATGGGCAAGAGACTTAATAGGTACTTCAAAAAGAGGAACAGGTGATAAACTGATTTAAAACCTTCCAATCTTAGGCATCAGAGCAATGTAAATTATAACAACGAATTAAAGATCACCCTTCTCCCGTCCCTCTCAGCAAGCAGGGAGCAGAGATGGGAACTGGTAATACTCCACGCTGGTGAAAGGTTACAGGATGGGCATTCCGATGTATGACTGGGGAGAGTACCAATTGGTAAAAAACAAACAAAACAAAACAAAAACAAACAAAAACTTGCTAGAAAGATTTTTGGCATTATGTGTCATGAATCTTAAATATTCTCATAAACTTTGACTTAATGATTGCATTTTTAAAGTCTCTAGCCCAAGAAAATAGTGATTACAAAGTTTATTATAACATTCAGGAGAAACCAAATCATTGTCCAATGAAAGAGAAGTTAAATAAATTATACTAAATATTACTAGTCTTTAAAAATGATACTTTCGAGGGGCACCTGGGTGGCTCAGGCGTTAAGCGTCTGCCTTCAGCTCAGGTCATGATCCCAGGGTCCTGGGATCGAGCCCCGCATCGGGCTCCCTGCTCCGCGGGAAGCCTGCTTCTCCCTCTCCCCCTCCCCCTGCTTGTGTTCCCTCTCTCGCTGTCTCTGTGTCAGATAAATAAATAAAATCTTAAAAAAAAAAAAAAGATACTTTCGAAGAAATGATATTCCAAGTAATACACATATTTAATATAAATAGGATAATGTCCAACCAGGAATCAAACAAAATATTCTTTTTACATATTCCAAGTAGGTATACAGAATTCTCTCTTATTTCTTTTTGAGAGAGAGAGATGAGAGACACAGAGAGAGAAAGCGAGCACACACGCGTGAGTGGGAGGGTAGAGGGGCAGGGGAGTTGGGGGGTGGGGGGAGGGTTAGAGGGAGAGGGAGAAAGAGAATCCCAAGCAGGCTCCACGCCCAGTGTGGAGCCTGTCTCAGGGCTCAATCCCACCACCCTGGGATCATGACCTGAGCCGAAATCAAGAGTCTGACGCTTAACTGAGCCACCTGGGCGCCCAGCAGATAATTCTCTTTATACACGCATACTAAGAGGCTAAGTTCAATACCTACTTTGTTTTCACATTACCTAGTGCTGGAGGATAAGATGTGACCAGTGGATGGAGTCCTGCTCCCGACCCTGGCGCTGGGTTTCCAGTGCTTCCCTGGGATACACTGCTATGGGGGTCACTGGCACTTGTGGCATTGTTGCTGGTGCAGGACATCCCACCTCCGGTGTCCGCATCTTCAATATTGCCACCGCTGTTACAGCCAGCCCCACACCCTTTCCTTAACCTAGGAACAAACACCAGAGTAAGCAGCATTACCCCCCGATCACTTCAAGACAGGTGTCTTACTCTATTTCTAGCTATTCTGAATGGTTAATGCTACAAATGTTCATCTTTGAAAGTCTTCATGGCGCAGTCAATATTAGAAACAAAAAAAAGGCAGCTATGTTTTCAAAGAATGGCCTAAGGACTATCCCCCCCGTTACTCTCAATGCCTCAATTCTTCCCAATCTACCTTCACTTTTTATCATCTTTCCCAATCTTTTCATCTTTCCTTAGCCATAATAAACTGCACATAACAAAACTGTACCATTAAGATAGCAATAGGATTCTTGCCAGTGTCTTTTCAGTGCCTCTGAAGTGTGCAACTCCTGAAAACCTAATTTCTGCTGTAGCACACTTGGAAGAGAGCTGCAATCATTTTTCCTTTTCTTTTTTAAATCTAGGGTGACCAACTATCCTGGGTTGCCCACAACTGTCTCAGTTTGGCACTGACAGTCCTGCTTCCCAGGACACTTCTCAGTCCTGCGCAAACCAGGACAGCTGGGCACCTTAATCGCTACACAATTTCTCTCGAGGGAAGAGAACTCAACCTCTTTGATGCAATTCCAGCACAACGGATAATTTTTGAAAAGAAATTTCTTCGAACACCACTGTGGTTTATGTTCTTCTTTCTGTTTGGATAGGGACTGATGTTAAAATGGTGAGACTTTTTTTTTTTTTTTGAGTATGCCTGTTTGAGAGTTTGCCACCCTAATCCCACATTCTGTTTTTCTTAAGTTCTGTTATTTAAGGATCTAAACAAAAGCTTGTAAGAAACTGAAAAGATACTCTATGATTTTTCTTCACTATCTACCAAACTATGATGTTCCTATACTGAACACCATATTTTACCAGACAAAAGGCAGAGAAAAAATTCATGTGCGCACTTGAAGGTATGAGAGATCTGAGGTCGGAGTGAGGACTGGATTGTTAAAATGGCAGTGGTAGCACGAAAGAGTCTCGGCAAGTACGGTGTGCTCCCCCTACTGCTAGAATGGAGTAACACAGAAGGTGAGCAACTTGCTCAAGTGTCCTAGGTTTTTCTCTAATTTGCTGTGTGTTGGCCCACACATCCTAATAGTGGCGCTATGCTGCAATACAGAGTCACAAAAGTTAAAGAAAGGAGAACTATTCAAGATTCTACGAAATGCTGGATCAGTGGTTCTTAACCAGTGTTGTACATGAGATTTATCTAATAAGAGTCTGAAGATAAAAATGCTCAGACTACTTTCTAAAGTTCCTGACAGAATAGGTTTATATTGTGTCATGGCATCTGTATTTTTTCTGTAAGCTTTCCAGGTGATACTCATGCAAACTGCCTCGAGGAAGAGAGTCAGAACACACCATCACTGAAATATGCAACCACATAGCTCACCTGTGCCAGGTTGACACTATGAAGTTTCTGATATTTCCCAAACTGATAGGTCCCCCAAGGACTTCTTTAAGCTGTTCATGGCTGTCAGAGTAAGAAGTTGTCAGGGGTGAGACAAAGATTGGGTAGCCAATAGGCTGATCACAAGAGGAGTTTATCATGTTTCTCAGAGCTTGTTTTGCATTTTGGATGCTACCTCTCTCCGGGTTACGGTTACGTAGAAAAACAAGCTCTTGCTGTTGTCCTGCCCAAAGACCTCGGACGCATTCCTTATTAACCTGAAAACCAGAACACATGGGAATTAGGTGAAGGGGCCAAGAATGAAATTCATATAAACAGAAGAGTATAAATGGGAGGGATACAAAAGACATATGAGAACCAACTGTGAAAAGCAGGAAATAAATACAAGTAGGTCACATTTGAACAGGAGTTCATCAATTTTCCATTGTCACCAGTGGGCTGTTAAATAATAAGCACACGTAGAACTCTTTTCCCTGGTCTGTCTGGTAAAAATATCAAGTTTTCCAAATTAATAATGCACTGAATTTTGTAACTGAGGTAAGAGATATATTTGACAGAAAGGAGCAGTAACAAATATTCAGAGTTAAAAGGATGTTTGTGACTTTGCAGGTTGATTAAATGAAGTAGATAAAAAGTGAATCATTATTAACTATTAAAATAAAATTTCAGAAATTATGTCTCCTAAAGCCATGAGATGTTTAAAAAAGCAAAACAAGGGGAGGTGGGTGGGGGGAAGGGATAACTGGGTGAAGGATTAAGGAGGGCACTGGATGTAATGAGCACTGGGTGTTATATACAACTGGTGAATCACTAAATTCTACCTCTGAAACTAATTAAAAAAAAGACAAACAAAAAAAACAACAAAAAGTACAAGCTGTGGTATTATTTTGCAACCTGGAAATCAAATTAGCAATATAGTGCTGATCTTTTAAGAAGAGATGCTGCCCAGAGAGCATATATAATAGATAAAAGACTGCCAAAACAGAAATAAGCAAAAATTTTAAGACTTTATGGCACATGAGAAAATTTCAGAGGATAGAAAAAATTACAAAATAAATCAAATTAAGTGCTCATAAACAATCAATGCTAATGTCGTATGGTCATTTTTTTTTCTATAAAAAGAGTTTCACTTTTTAAAGTTGGGATAAGGTTATGTAACTTCCATTTTTTTTCCCCAGACACAAATAAATGCTTCAAAAACTTACCTTAATGACCCTGAAGCTCAGGTAGCGTCTATTCAGCATGATGATCTTATATTCATTGGTGCCATCATCCATGACATGCCGCAGAGCAAGAAGGGAGGGAGAGTTGGCAAGGACTGCACTCCGCCATGCAGGGTCCCCTTCATGGGCTATTACGAGGTTCTTTTCATGAGACACAATGGCTTCATAGAGCACAGTAGGGTCATCATACTCATCTGGAGAAGTGAAATGATCCTAAATAGAGAAATAAAAAAATATAAACTTTACAGGAAGAGAAGGACTTCCAGTGGAATGATAAACGCTTCTTCAGTTACTAATCAGTTATTAAATGAAAATTCTGAAAAACTGGTTTAATAGGAGTATTTCATAGCCGCACATATTATTATTGTTGGAGATAAGTCTTAAATTTAACCAGGTTAGGAATTAGCTCATTATTGCCATACTATTTTTTTTTTTTTAAGATTTTACTTATTTGACAGAGAGAGACACAGTGAGAGAGGAAACACAAGCAGTGGGAGTGGGAGGGGGAGAAGCAGGCTTCCCGCTGAGGAGGGAGCCCGATGCGGGACTCAATCCCAGGACCCTGGGATCATGACCTCGGCCGAAGGCAGACACTTAACGATCTGAGCCACCCGGGCGCCCAGTAGTGTTTCTTTTTAACGAGGCATTTTTAACATAAAGCCACATCTCTAGAATGATTCCAATATAGCATTTTATCTCATGTAGTTAAGAAATAAGATTAAGGGTCCTAGTCCTAAAGAAGCTAGTCAAGTCTTCCCTGAGAAATCTCTTGGTCTATGTAACAACCACTCCTGCATTCCACAAGCCATTATTTAATACCTCTCATGTGGGGGATTCTATGGCAGAGAGCATGGATGAAAAAGGAATATGTGGAATCTATCCCCCCTTCAGAAACAGTGCAAATTAATAGGGGATCCAGGACGTATACCCACATAACCATAACACGAGTCTGAACTTCTGAAGTGAGGAGTATACAATCATAGATATTCATAGTTGGGAGGTTGATAAATTTTTACATCCAGGTAAAGTAACTGATTTCTACTCAAGCCAAGTGACCAGACTGTGTGTGATATCTGAGGGGAGATGGGTGAGTGTAAGAAGGCAAGCTCCCCAGTGATGCACCTCCATATCTAGGGACTAGCCTATATGAGAATAACAAAAGTATTCACTATATATGTGAATAATGCTTCATAATGTAAAAAGTTCTGCAACATGTTTTTTCCCTGAACTCTTACAACCTTGCCAAGCAGGTTCAGTACATAATACCGGCATTTTGCAAATATCAAATCTGAAGTTCAAAGAGTCATAGCTGCTTCCTAGGTTTAGAAAGTTAGTAAATGATTAAGCCAGGACTTAGAACACATGTTTAAAGAGAATTTATCATTCTGATTTTTAAAAGTATATGATTACAAATGTTAACTGAAAAACCTGTCAAGTCTAGCTGCTGTGATTAGGGAAAGTTACACAATACAGGTGGTTTTGAATTGGATCTGAAAGAATGAAGACAATGGCAGTGGCTGGAGATAGGCGCTATGCTGGAAAGGGAGAGAGCTCCAGGCAAGACACCCTACAGGGGAGAAGCACAGGTCAGTGAAGAACATACAGGTGATGACAGCCTAAAGTCTCTCTGGGGAATTGGGTTTCTATTACGTTGCCAGGCAGCACTGTGCTAGACACTGGGGAAAGAGTAGTGAGCATGACAGATACAAGCACTGTTCTCATGGAACTTAGGGTCTAGTTAGAAAATACTAAAAAAAAAATTAGAAAACTAGCTTTTAGCCAGACTGTGGAGCATCTCCCCTGTACCTTGTCCAGATTTCTTTTACCAAGCTGGTGCACTCCCCTCTCCAATGCTTTGAGCATTGGTTCTTAACAGCTCACAGTTATTCCCTCCTCTCAGAACTGCCTTCAGTTGATGGAGCTGCCTGGGCAGGAAATGCCAGGGGAGGTTTGTTCCCCACTTGGGTGTGGGGGGCTCAAGGTACACCATGTAACTCCTGGCGATACTGACACTCTAGAACTCACTCTAAACCAGTGGAAGCTAGAATTCAGTTGAAACAGTTTTGCTTAGCTCCTTCCCTGTTCTTTCCTGCTTCCCTCCCTTCCTTACAAATTCCCCTGAGGGCACCCTGTCATCTCTGGCACAGGAATCCTGGACTCCGACTCTGCTTCTAAAGAACGTGGCCTAAACTAGCATTTACAACTTACAATACCTCTGTACATCATACACCGATCCTCCTGACCTTTCTTTTAAATACTGAGCTCACTTTCCTATACCAGCAGATAGCTAGACATCATATGATGCACTCTCCTTTAGGAAACAGTTCCTTTAGGGAAGGAATCCTATCTTCGTATAGTAGCGTTGGTACAATTTTTGAATGGAAAATAAAAGTGCAGACAGACATAACAGTTATACTCTTAATAAAATGGACAAAGTTGGAAATTATTAGGCATGCCAAAATAGAGTATGCTGAATCTTGCTCAAATATTTCTTTTCACTGGGCTTAAGATGGTTGGATGACTACTGTTTTAGAGGCAAAGTATTTGAAACAAGCAGAATGTCCATGAATAGGGAAATGGTTGAATAAACTGTAGTTAAAAATTATATCCTAGGATACTACAGAGCCGTTAAAAATATGGGGTGCCTCTATACGTGCTGACTTAGAAAGTATCCATGTTATACTAAATAGGGGGGAAAAAGCTTGTGTTACAGATCGTTTTATGTAGCACAAAGGAAAATATTTGTACATATGGATGGAAATGTCTATGAACTCAGGAAAATCAGAAAATATATGCATCAAATTACTGGCAGTGACTGCTTCTTGGAAGGGCCATACAATGGTATGGGATGATGGGAATACTCACTCTTGGTTCACGTGAAGCTCACTTCTTAACGTTTTTCATTATTTTTCAAATACAAAGAGAAAATGTTCCCAGTTCTGGGAAAAGTTTTCAAAGGCATTTTAAAAATATACTTGAAAAGTTATAAGCCAATGCACAGGATATATATATTTTTTTAAAAAACGAAACATTCATTTTACATTCACTGACTGCCAAGCCTCATGCTAAGCAATGAAGATATAAAGATTAGTAAAAAATGATCCCTGTCCTCAACCACACACTATAAGATTTTCGTCATATATCACTTATAAGCCAAACTGGACTTTGCTTATTTTATTTTATTTTTAAAGATTTTATTTATTCATTTTAAGAGAGAGAGAGAGACAGCACAAGCAGAGGGAGAAGCAGACTTTCCGCTGAGCAGGGAGCCCGACTCAGGGCTTGATCCCAGGACCTGGAGATATGACCTGAGCTGTAAGGCAGACGCCCAACCACCTGAGCCACCCTGGCGCCCCTGATTAGTTTATTTTAGTTCTAACAACCATGTATCTTCAAAGAGACTAATGAAAAAGGTAAAACAAAGAAGGAGGTAAAGTGTTTTACAAAATGATTAGAGGACAAGAACAGGAGAACATGTGAAAAAGGCAATTTGCTTAATTTCTCTGAGTTCTGAGTCTTCACCTACCAATCTGGGATGAAAACAATTTTCTGGATTGTGGTGGTATTATGGATGTGGGAGCACTAATATGCTGTACAACACTGTACATTTACTAAATATCACACAGATTATGACCATTTTTATTTATAAAGTAAAAACGTAATACAGTCAATTGGAGAATTAAAAAATAAAACAAAACTGTAAAGGAAAAAGCAAAAATTAAAAACACCTACAAGGTGTGCTAAACACACATTATCAAGGACTGTCTGAGAGGCAAGAGTTAAGAGAAATTTTATATTTCTAGCTTTCCGGGAACAAAACCTTTTCTTTACATAAAATAAATTATACCATTTTAAGTGTACAGTTACATGCATTTTGACAAATATGCACACCCATGTAATCACCACCACAATCTAGATCTAAAACTTTCCATCACCCCCAAAAATTCCTTCTTGTCTTTTGGCATTCAATCTCCACATCCTAAGGAATCACTAATCTGCTTTCTGTGGATATAGACTAGTTTGATTTGTTTTAGATTTTATATAAATAAAATCATACAGTATGTACTCTTTTTAAAATGTCTGGCTTCTTCCACTGTGCATAATGTTTGAGATTCATTCATGTTGTGGTATCTAACAATAGTTCATTTCTTTTTACTGCTAAGTAATATTCTATCATGTAGATATACCATAATTAGTATGTTCATCTGTTGATGGACATTTGAGTTGTTTCCAGTTTGGGGCTATTACAACTAAAACCGCTATGCACACATGTGTGTAGACATAGACTTCCATTCTCTTAGGTAATTATCTAGGAGGGGGAATTGCTGGGTTGTATGGAATGTGTATGCATATCCTTTCTTTTAATACATAAGCTTATTGTTACTTTTGTGGGTTGGGTTTTCGTGAGTATATAAATCATGAAATATGTGAGTATAATATAGGAGTATGAACTTTGGAGATTACCAGTACTGATTTACAGATCTTTTCTTGGCCCAAGAGTCAGTCCCTCATGGGCAACCCAACATCTGGCTCAAAACTCAGTTAAGTGGTTGTTTCTGGCTACTATAGGTCGATCTCACCCTCCTCAAAGGTGTATCAGAATTATGGAATTTCTCCAGGCTGCATTTGCGTTCTCTATCTTCCCCCCTGCCACCAGCCCTCCATGGCTCCTGGGTTCCTGATTCCAACTCCTTACCCCCACTGTTTGTCACTGTTGTTGTTAGTCATGGCTAATGAGTGAGCTGTAGTGTGTAGCCCAAGTGTGTTGGGCCAAATATAAGGTAGAGAAACACTGTCACAGGCAATAATGCCATAGCCGAAGGAACATGTAAGGAAATGGACCTGGCAGCAACAGGTAAGAGCACCTGTAGGGAGAGACAGGGGTGAAGACCTAAGGTATCAGAAAATTCCCTGTGCCTCAGTTTCTCCTCTGACAGTTGGAGAGGAAACACCTGTCATAATGTTTAGAATTAACTGAAGATGTCGATCTGGAGCTGTTAGGTAATCATGCTGTATAAACCAGAGTATTTCTTACACAGATATATTAATCAGTACCTCTTAAGAAATTCTAAAGTTTTAAAAACATTTTAATCTAAAGTCATTATCTTTTTCATTTAAACACACTGACTTGGCTCAAAACTGTAAAGGTAGTCTGAAGATAGACAACTCTATTTGTTCCCAAATGTGTATTTTCTCCATGATCCTCAAAATAGTCTTCCATTTTCCACAGAGACTTTCAAATAATATATCCCTTGTCAGTAATCTCCTAAATAAAATGGAACAGTGACTTTATTCTAACAGTTTAGATCACAGTAAAATCACTTGAGGAGTAATTCACCCTTTATTTGGGGGAAAAAAGATTCAAACAGATTTGAGTACAGCAGTTGCATTTTAATGAGGCTTATCATGTGGTCTTTGTCATCAGATCTGACGACTATTGTTCAGTGGAATGATTAGAGTAGCAAGTACCAGTACTTAATTTCCTAATAGAGTCTTGAAATGATCCAGGGCTCTGGATATATATTTTGGGTCCACATTTTAATTTTATTACCCTACTAGGATTATTTAACTAAGGCTAAATCTGTCCTAACCATCCATTATTCTATATAACATGCTACATGAAGCTCATCGCTCAGTAACAGTAGCGCTCACAACCCTCCTGAGATGTTTGTTTACCACACTGCACTGGGAGATGGCTAACATTCCCCTACAGAAGAGGCTTGAATTACAATTATGTGAAATGTGAGGTCAAAACAAGAATTATAAGGGCCAGAGAGCTTTATTTCTAGTCTGTCACTGCTGACAGTTTTCCTCAAGTTCATGTCCAGATCAGTCACTCTGATATTAATATTCACATTTACCCTTAGAAACACAGGTTCAGGCTTCTAAGAGCTAATATCTTGGCATAAATCATGTTTCTCTGTGTTTCATATAATATTTCTCAAAAGGTTCCTAAGAAACGTAATTTGGAAGTCAAATGAAGAAGTGCCATTAAACACCAGTAATGCATTATAATTCTCCTCTTCTTACCTGATGAAGTTTAATGGACATGCGGATTCCCGGGACTACGACTTTCCTTAGCAATTCCATGTCAGCGAAGATCCATTCATCTCGAATTGAAGAAATACGGAAATCTCCCTTAAATAGGGCATGCAATCCATAGAGGAATGACTCTAAATTACTGTTAGGATTGGAGATAAAAATTTACATATTTTGACAAAGAACTTCCATTACACTGATTCTTACATGTGGTTGTGCATCAGAATCATCTGGGAGTGTTTTGCAAATACAGAGTCCAATGACTATACTAATGTTAGAACCCCTGAGTCAGAATCACAAGGGACAGGGGCCCATTGATCTGGGGCCCTTGTTTACGAACCACTATAATAATAAGCCCATGAAAATAAACAACAGACAAAGAGTATATAAGTCACAAAAACTTAAATGGAAAACATGTAGTAATCACAAAAGAAATGTAAAATACATAGTATTTCTTAGTTCTAATTCATTCAGATGCATATGTCAAGAAATCCAGCTTATATTTATACTTCCAAAAATCTAATGTACTTTATTAACTATATTAAAAGCATAAATGCTCTGGACAAAAAAAACCCTACAAGGAAATACGGAAAAATAAAAAGAGGTAACTCATTAGAAAAATAGATGTAAAATGGGAGGAGACCAATCAAACTTTATGGGCGATTATTTTTAAAAATGTCTTAAATCCATTAAATTCTTAGTAGTTACTGCACATGTGTGATTTTTAAAAGCCAGCTATTAACCACTTGGGAGAACTCAACTATGTTCAACAAAAGATCTATAAAAAAACAGTATCAGAAGAGACTTTTGCAATAAATTAGCATAGAATGCTTCCATGAAAAGCTATTTCAGACTTTTCAGATCTACGTTATACAGCTTCTCCTACTCTATTCCTGAAAACAGAAATGCCTTCCTTACCTGGACATATGGTGGGATGCGGTTCCCAAAGCTCTCCGTCCCAGAACGCAAAGTCCATAACAAAGAGTCACCAGAGATGAATCTTTGTCGACATCCAGTGGCTTTAAAAAACAAAGAACATTAGTTATCAGAAAGGTATAAAGGTATTTAACAAATAGGAAGACAGCTAATAAATCAGAGAGGATGAAGAACTCAACTAATACATAATTTCTAGGTCTTTAAATAGTTCTAATGAGAAGAAACTTAACAAATCAGTTTAAAATGAAGTAAGAATGTATATGAGGAGTTTCTTTGAAACCTTTAAATAAAATCTAATGCTTTATAATACTGGAACATACTTAAAAAAAAAAACAAACCTGACTTTTAAGAAGTATTAGGATCTTAGCAAAACATCTCAAAGAAAATACTTAGCGGCATACATCATTACTGATAATGTCTTCTCCTGAAAATACAATATTCTATCTATTAATTAGTTGTTTCTGGACATAAGGTGGAGGCAGGCTATTAGTGACAGCTGCATTAGCCTACTAGCGACTATACCAGAGTAAAGAAAACCAAATTGATGGTTATCTGTGGAATACTGCTTCCCCTCAACCTCTGAATTTCTTTTTAACAAGTGAAGGTTCTCTTACCCAGAAGATGGTCAGAAAGAAGAAGGTCTGGAAAAACTGACCTCATAAAAACAAATGGGGATATTCTTTCCATCTCTGAAAAAATGGACTCAAAGAGTTACAAATAAAGTACAAAACCTCTACCTTCGCTCTTCGGGAAGAGCAATACTCTATCCAGTTGAGGTAAATCACACAGAAACTCTCCCTGGATATGCCAGCCAGTCGATGGTCATAGTCTTCATCAATGTTTGGATTAAATGTTGGGTCCACATCAACATAATTTCGATCTGCACACAGACGTAGTCCTTCCTGCATTGTCTCATTGGCTAGCCACTCCTCCAGTTTAGAAGAAGTTGTAACATAATAAATGATACCCTAAAGGGGGAAAGATAAAAAAAAAAAAAAGCAAAAAACAAAACCCAAGTTACAGTTTGAATTAACTCTAATTCCTCATTAAATAAATTCCAACAGTTTATACTGATTGTATAACTAAAAAATATTTTATTCTAGCTCAATACCCTAAGAATACATTTTAGGAATGCTGTAAAAATATACCTCAGGCCTTTCTGGATGAACAGTTATTTTACTTTAAAAGTCACAACCATAAATTCATCAAGACAAATTCAAAACAATTCTATTGATCTTACAGCTTTTGAATTTAGGACATTTTAAGAGAGAGAAAAACTTTACTGTGATGCATTTCTCATAGAAAGTTATTAAATCATCTTGTGATGCTAGGTCAAGTTACAGAAATAGAATAGTAAAGCAACAGAAATATACCTACTTAGAACCAGAGATAGAAAATGCCATATACACACAGAGACACAGAGCATGTAAAAATTGCAAAATCACTCTATTTAGCTTCCTGAGGTTGGGTTTAACCAACCATTAATTATAAGACTAACATTCATCCCAATCAGCACAAATAAAGTGGTACATAGAGGTAGTAACACAGATATGGAAAATCCAGATATGGGTCACTAAAATTTAGCATACATTTCCCTCTTCAAAATACTGGCTTTGCCTGCAAGCTGCCAAATCATAGCTTGCTGTAATCTTGTAATATCTTCAGCAAAAAGAGAACACCTGTATAGTAAAGAATTAACCTTGCCCAAGAGAGGTTTGGTCTTTGCCCTTGGGTGCTGGGAGGTAACTTCTATTCCCTTGGAATGTCTTGCCTCTTAAGAGTCTTTTTTCCCCATGAGCTTACAGCCATGACCTCTGGAGGAGCTGGAAACTAAGGCTGGCCATGAGGGCAGTAAACCACATCAAGGAGACTAGACTCCAATAAAAACTCTACACACCAAGGCTCAGGTGAGCTTCTCTGGTTGACAACAGTCTGTGAGTACTGTCACACATTGTTGCTGGGAGAAATGGGCATTATCTGCACAACTGCACTCACAGAAGACAACTGGAAGCTCATGCCTTGGTGTCTCTGGACCCTGCCCTATATGCCTCTTCCCTTGGCTGATTTTAATCTGTATCCTTCCACCGTAATAAATCCTAACCATGAGTGTAACGGCTTTGCTGAGTTTTGTGAGTCCTTCTGGCAAATTACTGAACCAGAGAGTAGTCCGTGGGGACCCAAAATTGCAGCTGGTGCTACAAGTGAGGGTGGTTTTGGGGACCTTCCAAATCTTGCAATACTTTTATTCAGGTTATTGAAAGCAGTGCAAAGCAGTGGTTAATAGCAAGGGCTCAGGAGCTGGACAAGCCTAGATTTTAAATCCCTAACTCCACTTGCTAAGTAGAGGACACTGGGCAGGTAACTTCTGATTCTTGTTTACTTGCAAAACAGAGATGTAATATTCCTTCAGAAAACTGAGTAAGACATAATATGTATACATATGCGTATGCGTATTCCTTGCCCCAGTACCTAAAACATATAATCTACATATGGTAGCTATTATTCATGAACAAATGAAGTAAGTTCCACTAAAGAAAGATAGAGCAATACCTTAGTAGGTATACTTCACTGACTTAACGAATACTAGGGAATTTTTTTTTTTTTTAAAGATTTTATTTATTTGAGAGAGAGAGTGAGAGAGAGAAAGAGCACAAGAGTGGGGAGCGGAAGAGGGAGAAGCAGACTCCCTGCTGAGCAGCACAATGTGGGACTCGATCCCGGGACTCCAGGATCATGACCTGAGCCGAAGGCAGTCGCTTAACCAACTGAGCCACCCAGGCGCCCCCCCCCCTTTTTTTTTTTTTAAAGATTTTATTTATTTATTTGAGACAGAGAGAATGAGAGACAGAGAGCATGAGAGGGAGGAGGGTCAGAGGGAGAAGCAGACTCCCTGCCGAGCAGGGAGCCCGATGCGGGACTCGATCCTGGGACTCCAGGATCATGACCTGAGCCGAAGGCAGTCGCTTAACCAACTGAGCCACCCAGGCGCCCCCCCCCCTTTTTTTTTTTTAATAGACTCCTGCTGGGCATGGAGCCCAAAGAGGGGCCGAAATTCATGACCTAAGATCGAGACCTGAGCTGAGATCAAGAGTAAGACACTTAACCGACTGAGCCACCCAGGCACCCCAATACTAGAGAATTTGTATCACTACTTAGAAGCAAAGCACAAGTATATTAAAAAAAAAAAGTCTTTTCCAAGAAGAACTCAGTACTGTCAGAAGATCTACCTGGGCACACACCCTTACCTTGACATAGTAAGTGGTGAGGACTTTCCGAAGATCAAAGACTTGAAGCATAGAGGCAGCGCTATTGTCAGTGATACTATAACCCTCCAGAATATATTTAGTGACTATCACTTCCCAAGCTAGCCAGCGCTGGCTAAATGCAGCATTAAATGAAAGCACATGAGGAATATGGCCAGGTTCACAACAGCAAAACCCTTCATCTTCTTCAACGCCTTCAGTAATGGCCTCCACTTCCCGTTGTTGACAGTAAGTACCTTAAAGAGAGAGAGACACTACTGCATATAAAGGAGAGAAAAAACCATATGAAGTAGAAAACGATGCTTCAAAGACACAAGAAATTTAGGGGAGGGGGGAAAACACCTTTTATAGCAATTGAAAGTGATTGATTTGCCTTGGAATGTCCACTAACAAACTACAGGAAGCTCCAGAAACTAGGCATATTATATATTCACTTCCTGCAGAATCACAACATGAATTAGCACATTAAAGGTTCTGAAAATCTGTGCAGTTGCCTTCTTAATTCCATTTACTGATCCCAAACTTTTCAAATTTGGGTTCACAATTGCATTCATATCAAATGAAGGCCAATGAGTAAAGGGACATCTCATGACGGTTTGAGTTCATTCAATAAGGGAAGAGTGGATTTAGAAGTGAATCACTGCAGGGCACACAATATAGACAGACATGTAGAACTCAAAAGAATGTGGGCTCTATTTATCAGTACCATGTCCATGTGGCAAGCAGAAATATTATATACATATATTTGGATATATAAACTGTAATGGTTCATGATAATTTTATCTTAAATCCATAATTACTTTTTGTTGCCAATTCCAACAGTAATTGGATAAAATTACATTATTAGCAATTTGAAGCTTACCTGCTGATAAAGTTTCAATTAGGTATAGCTCTGATTATTCAACACTAGCAAACAATTCTTTGAAGTTACATTCTTTTATACAAGATATCAAACAGACATTCTCTGCATTAGTGTTACTGAAGTAAAAATACAAAATCAGAATAAATACAGAATTACACCCACAGCAATCTAGTGCCAGTAAAATATCATCTGTCACATTAATATTTATTTTGTTCTATGGCCTTGCTTCCACTTAATTAGCAAATTCCTTATATTCTGTAAGGACTATAAGGGTATTACACTTAATTTTATAAATGCACATATTTAGGTTATATTTTAATAACTTATATGGACTTCAAAATTTTTTTTCCTTTAAAGAGAACATATACAATCCATGTTTGAAAAACACTGCTTTTTTTTTTTTAATATTTTATTTATTTATTTGAGAGAGAATACGAGTGAGGGAAAGGGCAGAGAGAGGGAGAAGCAGACTCCCCGATGAGCAGGGAACCTGATGCGAGGCTTGATCCCAGGACCCCGGGATCATGACCTGAGCCAAAGGCAGACGCTTAACCGACTGAGCCACCCAGGCACCCCTGAAAAACGCTGCTTTGAGAGAAAATGATGCCATGAAAACTAGCCCCAGGTGGTAGTGGTGCTATAAAAGAGAGGCAGAAGAGGTAGGCTGGGCCGGGCTAATGAGCTGTATTGTGTAGCACTCTAGAACTCTCAACAACTCTATGATTTCATTTCTTGTTTGATTACATTGTTGAGCACTTCCAGAACAATTTCACACAGTGGTGAAAAGAAAAACCCTGGCATGGGCGCCTGAGTGGCTCAGTCGTTAAGCGTCTGCCTTTGGCTCAGGTCATGATCCCAGGGTCCTGGGATCGAGTCCCACATCGGGCTCCCTGCTCGGCGGGAAGCCTGCTCTCCCTCTCCCACTCCCACTGCTTGTGTTCCTGCTCTCGCTCTCGCTCTCTGTCAAATAAATAAATAAAATCTTAAAAAAAAAAAAAAAAAAAGAAAAACCCTGGCATGAACCAGACATTAACAGGAGTACCTGCTGCAGTTGATCATCACACATGATCATGACTATAGATCTACATATACAAACTTTTTTTTTTCCAGAATAAGGATATGTGTAATTTTATAAAGTATTTTTCAAACCAATAATGGAAATGAAATTCAATCAAATGTCTCCTGGCATCTTCTGAGAAGATCATATTTTGTTGTTTTCTCCTATAACCTATTAAAAGATGAATTCTATTAATTTGTTTTCTAATACTTAATTTCAAAGATAAAAATGAAATGACAAGGGCTCAACTACTGAGAGGTACTTAAAAAAAAAAAAGGACTGCTAATTTCTGCTGATTCTGGGTTCTGCGGATTTTTGCATCTAGAGTCTCATGTGAGTTATATTACACTTATTTTTTAGCCAGTTTAGCCATAGTTTGACATCAGTATTACAGTGGCTCTGTAAAAAGCCTAGAAAAATTTTCCTTCTTTATCCATGTGCTAGAATAGGGTAGAGAGGGCAAACAAATTATTCAGTCTCTAGAAGAAACATCCTGAGGCTGGGGTTTTAAAATCACGGCATGAAGCTGGGTCTGTTCCTTAGATTCTATGTGTTATTACTTCATTTTATTCATTTTGTCATCTTTCTGGAAGGTCAGTCAAAGGTTTTGAAGTAAAGGAGATGACATAATGAGAGCTGTATTTTGTGCAGATCACTTTGTTAATGGTACATAGAAAAGATATGTGGCAAGGGGGAACTTGGAGATTTTGACATTTACTAAGACAGAATGAAATCCTTGTTCAGAGCAGAAGAATGTGAACAGAGTAATTAATTAATGTGGGACATTTTTACTCTACCATACAGATCCCAAGAATATTTTCTACCCCAACATGCCCTAGTAATACATTTTGCTTAGGAAATGAAGTCAACAATAAGCATAGGAGTTAATATTAGCAACTGAAAAAAGAACTCTGAGACTCGGAGGGGGATTCTAGAATATCTATAAGGAACTATTACCAATTGTTTCCTGGACTAGCTATGTCTTTCAGTCACTTCATAGTGAATATTATCGGTAAAACTAAAACTGGCAGTTATGAAAACTAGACATGTTAAAAGTAATTTGAGTAAAAACCAAGAGGAATCCAATCAGCATAATACATTTTGACCTATAAAGTCTGACCTGGAAAACTGTACTTGGTTGAAGTAACATTTACAAACAGAAAGTTAGCACTGTAGAAGCTTTAATAAAAAATTTTTGATAGACAAAAAATGACTGATAACTCAAATCTATGAGATAAAATTTACATGGAAAAGAATATTGAGAATATCAGTAAAATAAAAACGGAAATGAAATAAATATAAAGGGATTTAACCAAGACATACAGGAAACTGATCAAGAAATTTGTTTAGCTAAATGTCACATGGCATTTAGCATCCACTACAAGGTACAATAAAATCAATGAATTAAATTGGCTTAATGGAGAATACCCCAGAAAACACATCAAAATGCTCAGGGGATCCAAATATCTGCCTGGCAACATACTGACACTCTTGATTAATATTTTGACAGGCAGGAGGTAGATGGGACAGGGAATAACACTCTGAAGGAAAGAAAATAACCAAAGATCACAAGATCTGAGCAAGAATATAATCATACCTCATGAGAATTCTGGAATGCAGAGAAAGGAGAAACAGCTATATACTTACATCATTTAATCATTCTACAAAATTAACTATTTATTATATGCTAACTGATGAAACAGTAACTAGATACATAGTAATGAATGAAGCAGACAGGATTCCTGCCCTTGAGGAGCTTATAATCTACAGCAAAGGTTTGCAAAATACAGGCTTGGGCCAAATCCAAGCTAAGAATGGTTCTTATATCTTTAAAGCATTGTTTAAAAAAAAAAAAAAATCAAAGAAAAATATGGAACAGAAAATGTGCATGCCTCCAAAAGCCTAAATTATTTACCATCTGGCTCTTTATAGAAAAAGTTTGCCAACCCCTGGGCTAAAGAAGAAATAAACTTTAAACAAACACAAATAAATATGAAATTATGAAATTATAATTATGCTAAGTGCTAAAGAGGTAAAAATGGCAATATGAGAGAGAATCATGTGGGACAGGTGGTTAGAGAAGGCTTCTCTGAGAAAGTGATATTTAGGCTAAAGCTTAAGGATAATTAAGGAATTAGCCAGATGGAAGATTGGTGGGAGGAAGGGAGATGGCTGGTACTTTCTAGGCAAAGAGAAAGGCAGTAGGAAGTCCTTAGTAAAGAATTTAGCACAGTTAAGACCCTGAAGGAAGGCCAGTGTGGCTAGAGTAAGTGAGGATGAAGGTATAAAGTGGAGTTGGAGAAACTGGCAAAGACCAGATCACAGTGTGGCAGAGCATGTTAAGGAGTTTGAATTCTATTTTAAGTGCAATTGAAAGCCACAGACAATTTTAAGCATGAAAGGAACATGATCAAATCTGCCTCAAAAAAACAAACAAAAAAAAAAACAAAAAACCCCAACACTATGGCTGAGTGAAGACTTACAGATATCTCTTGCTATCCAAATCCACCACAAATTCAGATAGTAAAATGTACTGTGTTCCCAAATCAGTGTGAGTTTTGTTTGGCAAATAGAATTTGAATGGCAAAAAATTTGTCCAAAATTTTATTTGAATCTACTCGGTACCAGAGATTGAAAGTTGGGAGAGTAAGGATTTGGATCAGTTTCTGATTTGGAGAATTTCTGACCAATATGGTGAAATAAGCACGTCCTAAGAAGGACCCTCTTCCAATTCACACAGACAGAAATGCTACATAAAACAGCTTCCCCACACAATTGTTTAAAAAAAAAAAAATTAAAAAACAAAAAGGTGAAATCTTCAGGTACCAACAATTTAAAAAGATGTTAAAAGTCATGGCAGTAGTAGGTGTAGTGGTGAGATGACTAGATACTATGTATTCTAGTGGTGAGTAGTAGGTGTAGTAGTGAGATGACTAGATACTATGTATTCTAGTGGTGAGTAGTAGGTGTAGTGGTGAGATGACTAGATACTATGTATTCTAGTGGTGAGATGACTAGATACTATGTATTCTAGTGGTGAGTAGTAGGTGTGGTGGTGAGATGACTAGATACTATGTATTCTAGTGGTGAGTAGTAGGTGTGGTGGTGAGATGACTAGATACTATGTATTCTAGTGGTGAGTAGTAGGTGTAGTGGTGAGATGACTAGATACTATGTATTCTAGTGGTGAGTAGTAGGTGTAGTGGTGTACTGGGTGCTGACTTTCAGATGAGTTCAGCTGGATTCGATGTGAACATCAGGTAAGACTCTAGAGAGATGGAATTAAGGTCTTGGGTTCTGATGGAGAGGCAGAAACAAACCATAAAACAAGAACAGGACATTTTGAAAGAGAGAGATTGGATGACTAAACAGATCACAAATGAATAACAAACATCAATATTTACTGCCTTAATCTGAGTGTCACAGAAGTACAATCTTATTTCCAGTGAATGGAGTAATTTTAGAAAAGTACTTGTTCCATTAACAAAGATATTACCCAACAAAGGTCCAAACCTTCCGATTCAACATCGGGGTGAAAATAAAGCTATAGGGTTTAAGTCTGATTTGATCCTCTTGTTAGCCCATTTTAGGAGCCATCTTGGGCCTATCGGGTTTGAACTGGCTTCTTGTGGCTTCTTCGTTTTGGAGTACTGTCAGGATAGGCCTCTGACTTTCCTAAAAGCTGGCCCTGGCTTCCTCTTTACTGACCTCCAGGCATCCGCTTAGAACCTAACCAACTGCCTACTCTAACAGCTGCAGAGCACTGTGAATGCACTAAATGCCACTGACTTACTCCCTTTAAAACTGTGATTTTAATGTTTCACTTCAAAACCAAAATTTGTGGAAGACAAAGGTTTGGTATCTACATGAAAGTACTTGGTTAGCTACACACAAAAACACGGCATTCTATGCTCCAGCCATCTAACAAATGAACACAACTTCTCACAAAGAGAATAGCAAGAGAGCAAGCACAAAACAACAGAAATTAAACATCACCAGGAAAATAGTGAGTTATGCAAGAATGATGCTACCTTCACATATTTTAGCATACCACAAAAATGATTTTTCTCTGAACGTGAAATTTGGAAAAAAATCTAATAATTGCTCTTTTAACAACTCTTCTCGTTCCACAACTCCAAACCATCTAACTTTATGCTAATTTTTAATTTGAGATGTAAACACATAAAACTCAGATGTCACAGGAGTACGTTACAGAAATAAAAGGTGAGCATCTTACCTCTGAATTCAAGTCCCCGCAGCTGGAAAGTGACCAACCCATTGCCTATCTCTATAAGGTGTACTAATGCATTGAGGTAGTCAGAGGCAAGAATGAAACAGTCCCCTGTACTGTAGTTTCCCCATCGTCCTAGGAGCAAATCACCACAGAGACTGTGTTGTAGGGATCTGGTTAAATGTTCATAAAAGATGGAATTCAGATTGTTGTCATCTGATCCTGTAAGAAGGAATTAAATATGTTACATTTTTACCCTAAGTCTTCATTATATCAACAAAATATTAAAATATTAAAACTAATTTCTAGTTAGGATTGTATCTATATTTTCTTGACAAGGAAAATAATATTAACACCTTACAATACCGATATAAAAATGAAACACAGGGTAATGAGAAAAGTTTCAGAAGTTAGAGTTAGAAGTCACATAACTTCTCTGATCTCTGACTCCCATCCATAAAATGTGGGAACTAGATTAGATGAAATCTAAGGATTTTCACCTCTTCAATAACCATGACCTCTTCTATCACTATTCAATGAACTCCAACTTATAATGAAAACCACATAAGAGAAATGAACAAGATAAAAGGAATTCAGGATTAGAACAAAAAGATACATTAAAAAAGAAAGTGGGTAAAGGAATACAAAATTTGAACAAACAAGACAGCCCAAAATGAATAGAAGCTGGTCAAAAAAAAAAAAAAAAAAAAAAACTATCCCCAAAACAACAAAAAACCCCTGAATATTGAGATGGCTGAAACTAGCTTAATAGAAATAAACTATATATACAGAAACAGCAGCAAAGAACCTATAATATTTATTAGAGTCATTCTTTAAGAAAAAAAATTGGGATAAAACTAGCCATCTTTAGAAGTAACCCAACCAAAGCAAAATCTGTAAACAGGTACCCATAGTATAATACTGGAAGAAAGCAAAATACACAAAGCTTACTATTTTAAACTCAGCCTACAAAATAAAATAATGAAAAGGGTACTCCAGATACTAATTCAGTAAGATGGTCATATCTAATGCCCTGTCTGCTCATTTCAGAAGTGTACATTCAGGTCTTTTTGATATGCAGGATGGCATCATTAGCATCATGAGAATTCTAAGCCCCTTATACATGGACATATTAGAGCTGGGATGGTTGTTTACCAGAATGTGATAATGACAGGCATTATCAAGTAATTAGTCCTCTTTAATCCAATTTTATAATTATAAAACTATCTGATTATTGTTAATTTAGTTTCTCAAGTAGAACAGTTGAAGGAATCAGCATTTGAAGGAATCTGAGAATCAAATGGATACAAATGCTCCAGTCTATCTGAGAGTAAGATTTCTTTTAGTAAATTAATACACTGGAATTCTGGATAATTTCTTATGGTTGGATTAGTGAGATTCAGCCTGTGTGTGTCAGATTACTAACAGGAAGGCGGACAAAAGCATGTTTCTCAAATGATGAAACTAAGGAACCAGACTTCAGACAACGGTATCACCACCAAAGTGCCATCCACTGAAACTCTACCTTGAGGGCTATTTGGCTGCCCCACATGACATCTCTACATTCAACAAACTAAATGAAATTAAATGAACATTTACCTAAACATTCGGAGAAGCGGGAGAAGCAAATATATTAATACACCTGTTGGTCAGACTGCATACACTTTGATACACTTGACCAGTTTTACTTTAACTGTTCTACTTTTTAAACTATGTAAGAACAATCTTTGAATGGCATTTTTTTTATTCCTATGAACATTCTTAAAATGCATTTTATAAAAGATGGGTTAGATACTTGAATTCACACTTTGCTAAAGCAGAACAAGAAGCAAAGGATATATGGTCTTTAAAAAATGACCACTTGGAACTCACAGAGGATTCCCAACAAGTCAGGAGTGAAATATATATATATAACAAATTCCTTAGACTTGCTTCTTTACTCACAGAGCTTTTACCTGGATTTCTATCAAGCTGGGAAGCCAATCTGGTATTTGAATGATCCACCCGCTTTGTGCTGAAGAAGGCAAAACAGAACATTTTTAGTAACCTTCAATTAAAAAGGAGAAAACTGTACAATATAAATAAAGATTATCACTTCATAAATATCTGAGAAAAACCTATGATTGGTATATATTGATAAAATTCCTCATGAGCGTACTTTTAGGGATAAGGTTTTTTACTTGCCCACCTCCATCATAAACATAGCAGTTTTTACCTAACTGGTGTTTCACTGAACAGGGTAGAAAGACATTAATGAGTTCAATTAATTCATTAATGAGTTCAAGCCCCCCCCAATTGATCAGGATGAAACATGTGTCCTACATGCAGTTCTTAGAAATACACAGTGCATGAAACATTCTGTGCAAGGAGAAGGTGCATTTATTAATGTCCAGTGGTACAGTGTTCTTAGAACAGTGGTTTCCCTGCTGCTGAAGTGTGTCTCTAGCGGTTGGGAGGGTGTATTACAGTCCTATAAGTAAATGACAGGGGGGTTACAGTAGTTGGCAGGCTATTGTTATTGATGATTTTTATGGGTGGATTCCATAGGATGAGATGTTAGATCTTATGGATAGGGATCCTCATTAAGTGCCCATAAAGAGTGCTTTTTCTGAGTTTAATAGTAGATATATTTTTATTACTTCTAATAGCACTCCTTGTACTTGGTATTCCAATGAGCAGTGCATTACAATATAAATAGTAAATGCAGTGCCTGCATTTTATCCGTGTGTTGATGAGGATTTGAGAATGGAAAATGTTGGCAATGTCTCCACAAATTGTACACTGGAACATCCAAATAATAAATTTTATTTTTTATTAAAAAAAAAAAAACAACAACAAAGAACACTGGTTTCCAAAAATATGGTCCACAGAAACCAAAGCAGGGGACTCAAGATCCTTTTAGGGAGTTTTCCAGATCAAAATGATTTTCATAATACTGAGCTGTTGTTCACTTTTTCACTGTGTAGATGATCGCATTAATGGTGCAAAAGTAATAGTGGGTAAGGCTACGGGCACTTCAACATGAATCAAGACAGTGGCACCAAACTGTATTTTTCACTGCCAAATATGCACAAGAAAAAATAAACAAAAATTCAAGTTTTGCTTTAAAATGTCTTTAATGAAGCAATAAAAAAATTAATTTTATTAAATCACAACCCACCACTCAGTAAAGTCTTTTTAATATTGTGTGTAGCAAAATACACATAAAGCACTTCTGCTGCATTCTGAAGTAGGATGGTTGTCTCAAGGGAAAGCATTCATGTAGTTACTTGAATTGCAAGCTGCATAAACTCTTTTTTTCATGGAACACCATTTTTACTATGATTATTCAGACTTGCATACTTGACAGACATTTCTCAAAAATGAAGAAAGTGAGTCTGTCCTGTTGGCAATAACAAAATTCAAGTTTCTAAGCAAAAATTAGAATTTGGGAAAATGTATATATATTTATCAACAAGCTTGATAGCTTAGTAATACTTAAACACTTTTCTTTAGAGATTGGTGGGGATATGAATGAATACTTTTTTTAATATTATATAATGAAATGTATCAAGATCTTGATCAAGATCAAGAATTGTTAAGATCTACATTACCCAGTGAACCAATATTTTCTAAATGATCAATAAATGCTGTTATAAGATTATGCATGGGTAAAAGATCCATTCAACGTGTAACAATTATCAGTGGATTTTGATGTAACACAGTTCCAAAAATTCATGGGGCCAAGGGCAGGCCGCCCCAAGATGGGCCACTTTGACATGAACATTATTTTGAATTAAAATCAATCAAGGGGCGCCTATGTGGCTCAGCCAGTTAAGTGTCTGCCTTCGGCTCAGGTGATGATTCCAGGGTCCTGGAACTGAGCCCCGTACTGGGCTCCCTGCTCAGCAAGGAGCCTGCTTCTCCCTCTCCCTCTCCGTCTCGCTCTCAAATAAATAAAATCTTTCAAAGAAAATAAATAAAAAATAAAAGCAATCAAAACTCAGCAGATTCAGGAAAAAAAAAAAACAAAAAACCTCAACTGCTTGCTTATATCACGAAGAAAGCTATTAACAGAGATTCGTCTTTACCTAAGAAACTTATCTACAAAATGGGGTAACCTTTGTTTTCCAAACATCTCCTTTCATCTTCTTGCTAATGATCTTTCTCCCGTTTGTATCCTAAGACCCTTACCCCTCTCCTTAATTCACAGAAGCATCATGTTACCTGTCTTTGGAATTTCCATGTCTGTGTGAATTCCCCGTATGTGCACATTAAATTTGATTTTCTCCTGTTTATCTGTCTCATGTCAATTTGATTCTTAGTTGAACTGGAAGGACCTTGAAAGGCAGAGGAAATTCTTCTTCCCCAACAATAGATACGGTTTTAGACTCTATACTGCAACTAATTTTTAGGAACTACCATGTGTTGACTTTTAGTGAAGGATCAAAGAAAAATATCCACAATTGTCTAAAAAGGCTATTACAATACTTCTTTCTTTTCTAACTATGTGTCTGTGTGAGGCCAGATTTTCTTCATATACTTCAACTAAAACAACATATTGCAACAACAGATTGGCTGCAGAAGCAGACAGGAGAATCCAGCTGTCTTTTACTGAGCCAGACACTAAAGAGATTTATAGAACTACAAAAACAGTGACACTCTTCTCACTGATTATTTTTGGTGATGTGGAAAACATAGTAATTTTCATTACAAAAAATATTATTTATATTTACACATAATGGATTTATTGTTGCTATTTTTAAACTAATTAATAAACATTTGAATTTTTCTGAGTGTTGACTTCTAATACAGTAACTATCTGTAGATAAAACCTGTATCAACAAAAACTCGTTGGAGACTTTAATAACTGTGAAGAGAGTAAAGCGGTCCTGAGACCAAAACTGTCACCACAGACATTATTTTGAGCTCAATTTAAGTTAGCTGAGAAGAAGAGAATATAAACAACACTGAAATTCATAAAAGAGAAACACCATGTATGGTTTTAGATAAAAGACCAGAGCAAAAGCTTCAAATCCCCAAGCTAGTCCATTGTGTAAAAGGTGAGTCTACTACTTTCACTTATTATATACGCTAACGTGTAAAAGTATAGAAAGAAAAGAAGCAGTCAAGGAAATGGCCTGTAGAATTAAAAAGTAATATAAGCTCTTTCTGAATCAATATGTTAATACATGTTACAAGCCTTAATATGTTTAGGCTCCATGACTCAGTAATTCCCCTTTTGAATAATCTTTCTTAAATTAAAAAAAAAAGAAAGAAAGAAAGAAAGAAAGAAAGAAATTTGGAGAGATTACATATAAGGGTAGTTAGCAGGCATCAGATGAAACATTTAGCCAAAGAAACTAAATCTAAATGGAGAAAATACTTTATGCACAAAGATGGTCATTAAAAAATTATTCTCTTGAAAAACCAGAAATAATCTATAGAAAATTTAGCTCTGCAAATAGCTATTTCTAAGAAAACTATGAGATAATTATGACTGCTATAATGAAATAACATTGTATAGCATAAAGTTTCAGAGTAGTATTAATGTGGAACCAACTCAAAGAAATAGCATTAAAAGAAAAAAGACAGAAAAATGAGTATATTCAACAAAAACTAGGTTTTAAAAAAATCTTAGAAAAAATGGCAGAGAAAAATATACAGTAGCTATTCTGACTCTTCTAATTTTATATGATTTTGAAACTTTAAGAGTATTTATAATAGTTTTAGCAAAATATTTTAACACAAAAAATTATAATAATTCTGTTGATAGTTTTTATTATTAAAGAATAGATAAAATCGGCTTTCAAATGTTTTATTGTACTCACTTATAGTCTCTCTCCCAGAATTTCACAGGTCGAACATAAGAAGTGATGAATATTGCACTTCCCAGAAAGGGATTTAGTGGAGTAGAAAAAAAGGCAGATACAGCAGCCTGAACAAACAACATGGCTGAATCTATGAAAAAACTAGTTAAGGATTTTTAACATTCATTTGAGTGAGCGCACGTGTATGCGCACACACACATACACACACAAAAATACATCTCACAAACATACTGTGCTTACAGCAATGAGAACAATGTGGTTCATCAGAGGAACACAAAAGAGGGTGTCCTTGGACAATATAAAGGGGTACAAGCAGAAAGACACAGCCAGGAAAAGTACACCCTGGCATGATGCTTTGAAGGGAGTCAAATAAATACTTGCTAATATGTATTTGGTAAAAGTCCATACATTAACTTTGAATAAATATGCTTGGGTTTAATTTTCCAAAAGATCAAACTAAAATTTATAGATACAAAAAGTCTGCTTTTCAACATCAATGTGGTCACTAACCTTTACTTTTACTTAGACAGTACTTTTAAGAAACAATGAGAATAGAAAAATTTAAACATAGTTCAATTACAATCATATGATTATGAAAAATGTTTGTACTTTCATTCATTTAAAAATATTTCTAAACATTTTGTATTTATTTAAAAATTCCTAGACTTTAATGCTTACTACATTATGTAAACATAAAATTTTAAATCAGCATTACTTAATTATAAAATCTTAACACTGTCCTCATGTTCAGATGATCTGTGGGTCACAGATGTTAATACAAGTTAAACAATCAAAATAGGTACAGATAAGGACTCAAAGGACTGAGAATATTTGATAATTTACCACCTAGTAATCTATATTCTATGCCTATAAAGGGTTATGCCTACAAACCAACATTCACATTAAGGATGTGACTGCCCTTTCTTATATAACTTTTATTAGAAGGATACGGGGCACTGCAAAGGGCTGAGCAAAAGCATGGAAAGCAGAGCCCCATGTAATCTGCCATGGGGCAATGTAAGTATACACAAACTGCAATTTATAAAGGAGTTCCCAAAGCTGTAGGAGAAAAAGAAAAACAATCAGTAAAAAACTTATCATCAGATACTTCAATTAGAAAATGAAAGACCTCTAAAATGTATTGTTTTTCTGATAGGAAAATGGCATTGAAATTATTTGCCATTTGCATAAAAGGAAAAGACGCGTCAACTGCCAAAACACTGAATATATATTTAAGTGCAGACAGCTAGCTGATTTATGGACTTGTGTTTCATCTGTTTAAAAAACTCTATGCCCTCTATTTGGTTATATTACTACTACTACAAGCAAAACATAGAAAGGTAGGAAATCTAGATGTTTATAAAGCTTAAGAAATTCATACATATTTTTATTCCAGGACACATTTTCCCCAAGTTTAGTGCTTTGAAAACTGAGTATGTTTTAAATGCAATGTCAAAAGAAATCTGAAAGCAGCCAGGCAGGAAATAAAGTTGTAACACGGTTGTCACTGCCTGTCTGCCTAAGGATTTAGTAGTGCATATCAGGCATCTGTTCTTAATCTCAATTGTGATTGTCAATGGAAACACAACACACGTTTTAATTTTCTGTAAATTATGATTTGTTTTGTTGTTGAACATGTCTTCAACACTGAAACCGAATGACTGTATTTGCACAAAATTGCCTCTGTAGGTCAGGCAGTGCAAGACCCAACTCACAAAACAGACACAGGATCTTAGGGGCAAGAGGTTCAAACTAATTCGGTGCCGTAATTCGGGCACTAAACAGCTCATATTTAAATTGTTCAACTAATTGCAAATGAACCTGTTTAACTTCCAATTTAAAAAATAAATTACAACTTCAACCAATTACAAAATGCAGATGAACTCCTGCATTCTTTGCCATGATTCAAAATTATGCCGGTAATGCTTATGATCAGAATGTGATCAGGATGACAGAAGTAAAAGCAGCATTTATATTATCAAGATGCCATTATAACTGCCTAAAAGCAGTACTTCAGAAAACTTCAGATTCTAAATGTGAACCAGACTGAACTCAAATTTTGACTGTAATGTTGAAGAAAAAATGATATGCAATTACAAAGATAAGTGGTTAGTGGGTAAAAGCACTTTTGTACACATTCATAGTAATTTTTTCTGTAAGATTATTTAATTGGTGGTGCATCTTACAATGATATCTTAAACAATATATCTAGAGATCCCTTGAAAATTACTTGCTTACTACCATTGTTAAGTTCTATCAGCTAACCTTACATAATGCAAAGTCCTTAAGGGCAGAGCTTTCCCTATGTGCTCACTGATGTAGCCTAAGCATCTAGAACAGTCCTGGAGCATTGTATGCTCTGAAGGACAATTTGCTTAACAAACAAAAGTATTAAGAAAATCCAAACTAATGCAAATTAAGTCTATTTCAGAGATAGGTTTCTATTTTATTGAAACTTTCACTTTTTTCCCAACCAGTATAAGACGCCATACAATTTCCAAACTAAATATTTAAATTTGTGAGAAACCACATGCTTCTTTATACAAACAATTCTTTGATTAACTTTCTGGCTTCCTCCTTTGGTTAGCCATGCTCACTAGAAGAGGAAATAAATGATAAAAATGCATACAAATTAGTGATTGAACAAATATAACACTGCAGTATTTTAGAAACTACTTAGTACAATATTTAGCCCAATATTTTGAAATTGACTATCACTAAAACCTTGTTCAGATTAATGGTTTTCCATTCGTAACCATTCCATTAATGGTTTCCATGTTCCCATCCTAAGTTAGACCTCTATCACATCTAAATTACTGTCACAGTCTCTTAAACTGTTCTCCGTACCTTTAGGTTCTCTCTTCCCCAATTCATCCCAAATGTGGCTGACCAGGCTAACTTGCCTAAAATTGGGCTTTCACTGTGTTTTATAGCTGTCATATGCTTCAGCTCTCTGTTACCTATCAAATGGGATAATATATGTCAAAGTCCTTTTTATGTGGTCAGTGTTAACATGAAATCTAAGCTCAATTTAACTTATAATCTGACTCACAACCTATTTCATTTAGAAAGGTAGTATGGTTCAGCAAAAGGGAGGCAGAAGACCCAGGTTTTGCCATCTCATTTGCAAAAGGACTAAAAGTACTTCTATTAGGGGTGGATAATAAATCTTAGAAACATTTCATAATTTTCAGAGTATTCTGCAAATGTCAACATCAAACTAGTTCTGATTCCTCCCACATGGCCTCACTGGCCTCAGTATCTACCATCTTCATTCAGCTATCAGGTTATTTACTCCCTCCATCTATCCAGCAGCCCACAGCCCAGTTCCATTATTACCATGTCTATTTCTAGAATTATTCAAAACCACACCCACTTTTGGAAGATCCTATATATTTAAAAATACATAGCTAATGGTGTTTCTCTAATTTTTCTATATAACTTAATCTTATCTTCCTACCTATAGCAAGAAACATGTCTTTTATGGATCATAGCGACTAGCATTGTTTAGGGATTCTAAAATGCTCCTAAAATAACTGGTTGATTGAAGAAAGGTATTACTTAAAAGATAATGAAGCAAATGAAATGCAAGTAGAATCCTCACTAAACAGTGTATTAGTCAGGGAGATAGTACTTTTTACAGATAGGGATATTCCTTTCAGTAATAAATTACCTTGTTGAAGAGTATGGACATGAAGAAGAGATCCAACAGCATGGTCTCTGAAAATGCTTCATAGTCAATTTTGAAAAAGAGCACAGTAAAGATGACTGTGACATACTGATATGTAGGGCTGCTAAAAGAGGATCGTAGCAACTTCAGACCAGCAATGGTGATCATTAAAGCACCTAACCTATGATATAAAGAAAGCAAAACTCATCAATCAATGACTGAGAACTTCAGAAAAATCTACTAACTTCAGAAAAATCACCATTTCATTAACTATGCTTACAAAATATATCAAATGTAAACTTCTGAAAATGATTTATACAGCTAGGCAAATCGCATCCTAAAATAAATTATTACAGTATTTCCTTTTAACAATATGTAATATGATTCTTATTCCTTTATATAAATAAGCATGTTTAAAAAAAATAAGTAACAGTATTGCAATTCTAATATATGGTTCTCCAGTTTCTGGATATTTTTATTGCTTTAATATTAATAGCATTTAGCATATAAAAAACATGTATTAAGGCTTACCCAACAACATGTACCTAGCCTAGTGGGTAGGCTTATAGGATGACTACACAGGCAAGTGACCACCTATATAGCCTGATTTACACAATACACAAAAACAGACATCTCTCAAACTTACCATCTAATATTAAAAATTAACTTTATTTAATAAATGTCCTCTCATAAAATATTAGTTGAGGATAAGATGTCTGGAGTAGTGATACACAAGAGCAGAAACAGATATTCAGGCAAGGGAAGTTAAAGACACAATTTCACCTGAATTTTTTTTAATCTCATACTGCATTGCATCAAAGAGACAATTATTTGCTACTTGATCAATGTCTTAGGACATGCTTATGACAGCCCCTAGCAGTTAAACATTGATGAGAGGAGTATTGTACTTACTCTGTATCCAGTTTTTTTGGACTAGCAATTGTCTCTGCACTGTTACTAAGTTCATTGAGAACAATCAACGGATAGATGATATTCTTCTCCACAAAAAGAAGCCACACATGAAGTTTCTCAAACCACATCATAGTGGCTGCATCTAACAAAGCAACATAAGAAGATCACATCATCTAATGTATAAAATATAGGCATACCTCATTTTATTGTGCTTTACTTTATTCCACTTTCCAGTTACTGCATTTTTTACAAATTGAAGTTTTATGGAAACCCCGTGTTGAATAAGTCTATCAGCACCATTTTCCAACAGCATTTGCTCACTTCATGTCTGTCACATTTTGGTAATCCTTGCAATATTTAAAACTTTTTCATTATATTTGTTATGGTGATCTATGATCAGTGATCTCTGATGCTACTGTTGTATCTGCTTTGGGATAACATGAACTGCACCGATACAAGATGGCAAACTTAACCAATAATGTATGTGGTCTGACTGCTCTGCTGACCAGCTGTTTCCCCATACGTCTCCCTCCTTTCGGGCTTCCCTATTCCCTGAGATTGAAATTAGGCCAATTAATAACTCTACAATGGCCACTTATAAGTGTTCAAGTGAAAGGAAGAATTGCACATCTCTCATTTTAAATCAAAAGCTGGAAATGATTAAGCCTAATGAGGAAGGCATGTTAAAAGCCAAGATAAGAGCACCTGGGTGGCTCAGTTGGTTAAGTGTCTGCCTTCGGCTCAGGTGATGATCCCAGGGTCCTGGGATCGAGCCCCACGTTGGGTTCCCTGCTCAGCAAGGAGTCTGCACCTCCCCTTCCTTCTGCCTCTGCCCCCAACTTGTGTGCTCTCTCTCAAATAAATAAATAAAATCTTTAAAAAATAAAAATAAAATAAATAAAAAATAAAAGCCAAGATAGGCCAAAACCTAGGCCTCTTGTGCCAAACATTAGCCAAGCTGTGATTGCAAAGGGGAAGTTCTTAAAGGAAATTAAAAGTGCTGCTCCAGTGAACACACAAATGATAAGAAAGTGGAACAGTCTTATTGCTGATATGGAGAGAGTTTTTGTGGTCTGCACAGAAAAATCAAACCAGCCACATTCCCTTAAGCCAAAACCTAATCTAGGGCAAGGCCCTAACTCTCTTCAATTCTGTGAAGGCTGAGACAGGTGAGGAAGCTGCAGAAGAAAAGTATGAAGCTAGCAGAGGTTGGGTCACGATGTTTAAGGAAAGAAGCCGTCTCCACATCAAAGTGCAAGGTGAAGCAGCAAGTGCTGATGGAGAAGCTGCAGTAAGTTGTCCAGAAGATCTAGCTAAGATCATTTACGAAGGTGGCTGCAGCTTTTCAGTGTAGACTAAATAGCCTTCTGTTGGAAGAAGATGCCATCTGGGACTTTGGTAGCTAGAGAGAAGTGGACACTGGCTTCAAAGCTCCAAAGGCCAGGCTGATTCTCTTGTTAGGGGCTAACACAGCTGGTAACTTCAAGTGGAAGTCAGTGCTCATTTACTATTCCAAAAATCCTCAGGCCCTTCAGAATGATGCTAAATCTACTGTGCCTGTGTACTATAAATGAAACAACAAAGCCTGGATGATAGCACATCTATATATGACATAGTTTACTGAATATTTCAAGCCCACTGCTGAGGCCGACTGCTCAGAAAAAGCGATTCCTTTCAAAAGAATACTCTAAGCAATTTTACTAAAAGGCCCAGGAAATTTGCTTTGAGAATGCATAGTCAAGTTTGATATAGAAAGCTTTTAAAAGCTTCAGAGTTCTCTAAACAAGTTAAATTATCTCCAAACAATTGAGAATTTACTATCATAATTCACTAACTGAAAAAAAAGTTTTAGGAAAAACCATTGGCTTGTTTAATCACAGATATATAATAAATGATGGCATAGTTATGAACTTTCATTATTTCTCTAAAATGAGGAAGTATGGTATATCACAGGTCATGGGGCCAATGAACAAATACCAACTACTTATGACAGGAAAGACAAGCCAGGATTTAAAATGGACTGGACTTCTACCTCTTTTTGAGTCATTTTATACTTTATCCCAAATCTGAATAAGTAAGAACAATTACAAGTGTTTTAAACTTCTTTTCATCTGATCTACTCTTATACCCTTCTCTAGTAGGAAATAGTGTCACTGGTGGAAACAGGAACAAAGTTCTCTCTATTCCTCCTATGCTTTGTGCTAAAAATATTTCAAATAGGGCGCCTGGGTGGCTCAGTTGGTTAAGCGACTGCCTTCGGCTCAGGTCATGATCCCGGAGTTCTGGGATCGAGTCCCGCATCGGGCTCCCGGCTCGGCGGGGAGCCTGCTTCTCCCTCTGACCCTATCCCCTCTCATGCTGTTTCTCTCTCTCTCTCTCTCAAATAAATAAATAAATAAAATCTTTAAAAAAAAAAAATTTTTCAAATAGAAGTCTTGAGGAGAACTGAAGTGCCTATACATAGAAAAGAAAAATCAGGTAACGGGTAAGGACTGGAAAGAGAAGCCACAGACATGCACAGGATTCATCAATGAGGTCTGTGAAGAACAATATAGAAAGGAAGTAATTTTATTTTGTGGAAGTTAGCATTGTGGCACTGACATTTATACCTCAACTGAAATTAAAGCATCCTGCAAAAGGTTTGACTCATTACAACTTCAAATCTAAGTATAACAAACATAAGCCAAAGTGTTACTTGATGATACTTATTTAACCGTCATCTGCTAAAGTTTAAAAAAAAATCCGTAATATTAAAAAGAGCAGAGTTAACGAAATACTTACTCCGAACTTCGTACTGATTGTACTCCACTGTCTTCAGCAGAGGGTGGGAGAAGCAGTGCCATGGTAGCTGTTTTCTGAGTTGAGGCAGCACATAATGGGTTACAAAACCCACAAAGCCGACCAATGCATACAACACATACTTGAGAGCAGGCTAAAAGAAGAATAAAATTAGGAAAATTAAAAGTGATTTTGAGACCCACAGAACTTCTAATTTGTCAGTTCAATTTTCTACTTATTAACAGAAAATAGCAAAGTCAATTTTTGAATCTAAGAACCAAACATTTGTCAACAGTTAACACTGCTTTCTTATGTGGCTTTTCCAAAACTTGTACCAGGGTTGCCCTTATGATCAATAGGTACAGAAGAAGTGGTGGTATGTCACATCTAACATCAATTATAAAAGACTGCAGCTTCTGTCTTGGGCTTTCTCTCTCTAGGACCACTGGCTCTGGGGAAACCCAACTGCCATTTTGTGTGGATACTCAAAGCAGCCTATGGCGAGGGCCACATGGAGAGGAATTCAGATCTCTGGCCAATGGCCGGCAAAGAACTAAGGCCTGCTAACAGCCTTGGTTGATGGCAGCCCCGTATGACTGCAGCATCAAACACAGCCCAAACTGGGATCATCTAGCTAAGCTACAATCAGATTCATGACCCAGAGAAACCATGAAAAAATAAATATTTGTTGTTAAAACTGAATAAACGAAAAGTCATAAATTTCAGCATTATGGACAAATATTACAATCAAATAAAAAAGTGAGTCTAAACAGTTATTTTCCCCCAATCAAAAGATCAAAATGATTCTTTACCTGCAATACTGTGAACACTGTGCTTACATGAATAGCAAAATATAGCACACCAATTACGATGCATACTACTAGGTCAGACTGTAAACGCTCACTCTGTGGAACAAAACAGAATTATCCAACAGTTACATAAAATTTTAAAATATGTATTTCTTTCATTCCCACTGACAAAGTAATAATTTTTCATCGATCCTATTCTTCTAGAGAGTTCTTACATATAATAATTGGCTATAAGTTTTTCTTCCCCAATTTCCTGATATTCTGGTTTGACACTATAATACCAAGGAAATGAAACTAGTTCTACACACTATATAACATATTAAAACAAAGTCTTTTATTTATTTTATTTTAAAAGATTTTATTTTTTACATAATCTCTACACCCAACATGGGGCTCAAACTCACAACCCTGACACCGAGTCCTATGAACTACTGATTGAGCCAGCCAGGTGCCCCTATAACAAAGCCTTTTAGAATGAAGACTTTTTCTCCCATTGATCTGTAAGTTTGATTTTTACATATGGGAAAAGGAAATGAGGTACTTAAGTCATTGTATTAGTTACAGAGGATACTCTTTTGGATAACGAAGTTACATTTTCATTGATTTTTAAAAATGTTGAAACTGCATGTCTTATTTTACTTATTGCATTTTGATTCTTTTAGTGGTTGCAGTAAACCAAAACGTCTCAATATCTTGACTGATCATCAACTGACCCGCAGATTTATGCTAATTTTAAGCTAGATTCAGAAATATCTTACTACATTTAACATGAAGTGTCCTTTGCTAACATGGAAATTAAAGTCAGAAAAAATTGTTTGAATGCTATCCTGAAACAGTTTTGTATTTCTAAAGTTTCTGAGAATATGTGAGCAGCTCAAGTTCAGTAAAGGTAAATACTATAACTAATTCAAGACCTGTATAAATTCAGTTTTTCACAAGTAGAAATAATCTAAAATAACTTAGAAAAAAATGTTTTATGCTTTGTTCCATAAAGCAGATATGAATCTATAAAATTCATTTTTCAAGTAATTACTAAAAGAATACAGACAATATTGAATTCACTAAACTAGAAAATTTTTAAATTACTACATTTTCTTAAACATATTAAATTAGTACAGATAACCGTTCTCTCCTTCAATCTGAAAAATAAACATACATATACTTTTCAGATGGTACTAGAGGAATAAAACACACTAGAAGACTAGCAGATGTTTACAAGGACATAGTTTTTATCAACAAGAACAATAACAACAAAATCTAATTTATGTTAAAATATGCATCTTTCAAATCCTAGTTTAAACTGAATGGGATTAAGAATTCTATAAACAATGAAATTACTTCATTTCACCTAATCTGAAAATGAATGTTTAGCATACTCTTTTACATAGAAACCACCTTTGAAGAATGAGCATTTAACAGGTTAAAACGTGACATAAAGGCAGTCAACAATATACACCTGTACATACATTTTCCCCAAGTACAAAGGCCTTCCTTATATAAAATGATGAACTGTTTAAAATTTACATCTTTTAGGAGGAGGGGGGAAAGATGGCGGAGGAGTAGGGGACCATAACTGGTCCCCAGAATTGAGCTGGATATCTACCAGACCATTCTGAGCACCCACGAAACCAGCCTGAGATGTAAGAAGATCTGAATCTCTATAAGCAGAATATCGCAGGCGGTTGGTTTTGAGGTAGGAAGCGGGGAGCTGTGATTCCACGGGAAGATATCGGAGGATAAACGGCAGCGGGAGGGTACCTGGCCGTGGGGATCCTACGCCACTGGTGAGCGAGAGCCTTGTGTGCTGGAGACGGGGCACAGACTGGAAGACTGCTAGCAGCGGGGAAAGAACTTTAGGGCAGCCCCCGGGGCGGAAACCCAGAGTGGCGGGTCGCGCATGCGAACTGGGAGTGGCTGGTCGTTTTAGAAGCACAAAGGGCAGAGACGTGCCCTGACCTGGAGGCAGGACTAGGAGTGCTGTGGAGGGGTGCACAACCCAGGACGCTGCAGTTTATAGCAGCACAGACAGAAACAGAGACAGTGTGGCCTGGAGAGCTCACTGAAGAACAGACTGCGATCTCTCTGCTCTGAGGCAGAGGGTTGGAAACGGTCTCTCCTGATCTGACTCGCCGAAGTGACCCAGAAAGCCACCAGGTAAAGCCGCCAGAGAACAAAAGCCCCAAAAACTGATTCCCGCTGAGCCCATCCCCCGCCACAGGGGGGTAGGGCAACTCCGCCCAAACAGGGTTGCCTGAGTAACAGCACGGCAGGCCCCTCCCTCAGAACACAGGCTGGGAAAACAAGAGGCCAGCAACCCTACGGTCCCAAGAAAACAGGTGCATCTTGCTTGGGTTCTGGTCAATAATTTGGACTCTGTACATTCCCTCAAACACCCATCAACAGAATGACTAGGAGGAGGAGCCCCCAAAATAGAAAAGACTCAGAGATGATGACTTATGCTTCAGATTTACAAATGGATGCAGATATAACCAAGATGTCAGAGATGGAATTCAGGCTAGCAATTGTGAGGACAATGGCTAGAATGGAGAAATCAATTAATGGCAACATAGAGACTCTAAGGGCAGAAATGAAAGCTGAATTGGCAGAACTTAAAAATGCTATCAGTGAGATCCAATCCAATCTAGATAATCTAACAGCTAGGGTAACTGAGGCAGAAGAACAAGTAAGCGACCTGGAAGACAATATAATAGATAAAAAGGGAAAAGAGGAGGCCAGGGAAAAACAACTCAGAATCCATGAAAATAGAATCAAAGAAATAAGTGACACCATCAAGCGTTCCAATGTCAGAATAATTGGAATCCCAGAGGGAGTGGAGAGAGAGAGAGAGGACTAGAAGATGTATTTGAGCAAATCGTAGCTGAGAACTTCCCTAATCTGGGGAATGAAACAAACATTCGAGTCCTAGAGGCAGAGAGGACCCCTCCCAAGATCAAGGAAAACAGGCCAACACTCCGGCATGTAATAGTAAAACTTGCAAATCTTAGAACCAAGAAAACCACCTTTTTTTTTTTTTTTTAAGATTTTATTTATTTATTTGACAGAGACATAGCAAGAACAGGAACACAAGCAGGGGGAGTGGGAGAAGAAGCAGGCTTCCCGCAGAGCAGGGAGCCTGATGTGGGACTCGATCCCAGGACCCTGGGATCATGACCTGAGCCGAAGGTAGACACTTAACGACTGAGCCACCCAGGTGCCCCCAAGGAAACCATCTTAAGGGCAGTTAGGGGGAAGAGATTCCTTACGTACAGAAGGAGGAACATCAGAATAACGTCAGACCCATCCACAGAGACCTGGCAAGCCAGAAAGGCCTGGCAAGACATATTCAGGGTACTAAATGAGAAGAACATGCAGCCAAGAATACTTTATCCAGCAAGGCTTTCATTTAGAATGGATGGAGAAATGCAGAATTTCCACGACCGGCAGAAACTGAAAGAATATGTGACCACTAAGCCGGCCCTGCAAGAAATATTAAGGGGGGGTTTCTATAAAAGGAGAAAGACCCCAAGAGTGATATACAACAGAAATTTACAGGGACAATCAATAAAAACAATGTCTTCACAGGCAACATGATAACAATTAATTCATATCTTTCAATAATCACTCTCAATGTGAATGGTCTAAACGTTCCGATAAAACAGCACAGGGTTGCAGATTGGATAAAAAGACAGGACCCATCCATATGCTACCTGCAAGAGACTCATTTTGAACCTAAAGATACATCCAGACTGAAAGCGAAGGGATGGAGATCCATCTTCCATGCCAGCGGACCTCAAAAGAAAGCTGGGGTAGCAATTCTTATATCAGACAAATTAAATTTTAAACTAAAGTCTGTAATTAGAGACACAGAAGGACACTTTATCATTCTTAAAGGGTCTATCCAACAAGAAGATCTAACAATTGTAAATATCTATGCCCCCAACATGGGAGCAGCCATCTATATAAGCCAACTGTTAACCAAAATAAAGAGTCATATTGATAACAATATGTTAATTGTAGGAGACCTCAATACTCCACTCTCAGCAATGGGCAGATCATCTAAGCAGGAAATCAACAAGGAAACAAGAGCTTTGAATGATACACTGGACCATATGGACCTCATAGATATTTACAGAACATTCCACCCTAAAACAACAGAATACTCATTCTTCTCGAGCACACATGGAACTTTCTCCAGAATAGACCACATACTGGGTCACAAATCAGGTCTCAACCGATAGCAAAAGAATGAGATTAACCTCTGCATATTCTCAGACCACAATGCTTTAAAACTGGAACTCAATCACAAGAAAAAAATTGGCAGAAATTCAAACACTTGGAACCTAAAGCCCACTCTGCTCAAGAATGTTTGGGTCAACCAGGAAATCAAAGAAAAACTTAAACAATTCATGGAAATCAATGAGAATGAAAACACATCGGTCCAAAACCTATGGGATACTGCAAAAGCACTCCTAAGGGGGAAATACATAGCCATCCAAGCCTCACTCAAAAAAACAGAAAAATCCTGAATTCACCAACTAACTCTACACCTTAAAGAACTAGAGAAAAAGCAACAAACGATGCCTAAGCCACGCATTAGAAGAGAAATAATTAAAATTAGAGCAGAAATCAATGAATTAGAAACCAGAAACACAGTAGATCAGATCAATGAAACTAGAAGTTGGTTCTTTGAAAGAATAAGATCGATAAACCACTGGCCAGACTTATCCAAAAAGAAAAGAGAAAGGACCCAAATTAATAAAATTATGAATGAAAGGGGAGAGATCACGACCAACACCAAGGAAATAGAAACAATTATTAGAAATTATTATCAACAACTATATGCCAATAAACTGAGCAATCTGGATGAAATGGAGGCCTTCCTGGAAACCTATAAGCTGCCAAGATTGAAACAGGAAGAAACTGACAACCTGAAAAGGCCAATAACAGGTAAGATTGAAGCAGTGATCAAAAACCTCCCAAAAAACAAGAGTCCAGGGCCTGATGAATTCCCTGGGGAATTCTACCAAACATTCAAAGAAGAAATAATACCTACTCTACTGAAGCTGTTTCAAAAATAGAAACAGAAGGAAAACTTCCAAACTCATTCTATGAGGCCAGCATTACCTTAATCCCCAAACCAGGCAAAGACCCCATCAAAAAGGAGAATTTCAGACTGATATCCCTGATGAATATGGATTCCAAAATCCTCAACAAAATCCTAGCTAAGAGGATCCAACAATACATTGAAAGGATCATCCACCACGACCAAGTGGGATTTACCCCCAGGATGCAAGGGTGGTTCAACATTCGCAAATCAATCAATGTGATAGAACACATTAATAAGAGGAGGGAGAAGAACCATATGGTCCTCTCAATTGATGCAGAAAAAGCATTTGACAAAATACAACACCCTTTCCTGATTAAAACTCTTCAGAGTATAGGGATAGAGGGAACATTCCTCAAGTTCATAAAATCCATCTGTGAAAAACCCACAGGGAATATCATCCTCAATGGGGAAAAGCTGAGAGCCTTTCCCTTAAGATCAGGAACACGTCAAGGATGCCCACTCTCGCCACTATTGTTCAACATAGTATTAGAAGTTCTAGCAACAGCAATCAGACAACAAAAAGAAATAAAAGGTATTCAAATTGGCAAAGAAGAAGTCAAACTCTCTCTTTTCGCAGATGACACGATACTTTATGTGCAAAACCCAAAAGACTCCACCCCCAAATTACTAGAACTCATACAGCAATTCACTAATGTGGCAGGATACAAAATCAATGCATAGAAATCAGCTGCTTTCTTATACACTAACAACGCAACTGTAGAAAGAGAAATTAGAGAAACGATTCCATTTACAATAGCACCCAAAACCATAAGATACCTTGGAATAAACCTAACCAAAGAGTTAAAGGATCTATACTCTAGGAACTACAAAACACTCATGAAAGAAACTGAAGAAGACACAAAAAGATGGAAAAATATTCCATGCTCATGGATTGGAAGAATAAACATTGTTAAAATGTCTATGCTACCCAGGGCAATCTATACCTTCAATGCCATCCCGATCAAAATTCCAATGACATTTTTCAAAGTGCTGGAACAAACAACCCTAAAATTTGTATGGAATCAGAAGAGACCCCAAATCGCCAAGGAAATGTTGAAAAAGAAAAACAAAGCTGGGGGCATCACGTTGTCCGATTTCAAGCTATATTACAAAGCTGTGATCACCAAGACAGTATGGTACTGGCACAAAAACAGACATATAGACCAATGGAACAGAATAGGGAACCCAGATATGGGCCCTCAACTCTATGATCTACTCATCTTCGACAAAGCAGGAAAGAATGTCCAGTGGAAAAAAGACAGTCTCTTCAACAAATGGTGTTGGGAAAATTGGACAGCCACATGCAAAAGAATGAAACTTGACCATTCTCTAACACCATTCACAAAGATAAACTCAAAGTGGATGAAAGACCTCAATGTGAGACAGGAATCCATCAAAATCCTAGAGAAGAACATAGGCAGTAACCTCTTTGACATCACCCACAGCAACTTCTTTCAAGATACATCTCCAAAAGCTAGTGAAACAAAAGCAAAAATGAACTTTTGGGACTTCATCAAGATAAAAAGCTTCTGCACAGAAAAAGAAACAGTCAATAAAACAAAGAGGCAACCCACAGAATGGGAGAAGATATTTGCAAATGACACTACAGATAAAGGGCTGGTATCCAAGATCTATAAAGAACTTCTCAAACTCAACACCCAAAAAACAAATAATCAGTCAAAAAGTGGGCAGAAGATATGAAAAGACACTTCTCTGAAGAAGACATACAAATGGCTAACAGACACATGAAAAAATGTTCATCATCATTAGCCATCAGGGAAATCCAAATCAAAACCACATTGAGATACCACCTTACACCAGTTAGAATGGCAAAAATGGACAGCAAAAGAAACAACAAATGTTGGAGAGGTTGTGGAGAAAGGGGAACCCTCTTACACTGTTGGTGGGAATGCAAGTTGGTACAGCCACTTTGGAAAACAGTGTGGAGGTTCCTCAAAAAATTAAAAATAGAGCTACCCTATGACCCAGCAATTGCACTCCTGGGTATTTACCCCAAAGACACAGATGTAGTGAAAAGAAGGGCCATATGCACCCCAATGTGCAGAGCAGCAATGTCCACAATAGCCAAACTGTGGAAAGAGCTGAGATGCCCTCCAATAGATGAATGGATAAAGAAGATGTGGTCCATATATACAATGGAACATTACTCAGCCATCAGAAAGGATAAATACCCAACTTTTACATCAACATGGATGGGACTGGAGGAGATTATGCTAAGTGAAATAAGTCAAGCAGAGAAAATCAATTATCATATGGTTTCACTTATTTGTGAAACATAAGGAATAGCATGGAGGACACTAGGAGAAGGAAGGGAAAAATGAAGGGGGGGAATTGGAGGGAGAGATGAACCATGAGAGACTATGGACTCTGAGAAACAAACAGGGTTTTAGAGGGGAGGGGGGAGGGGCGATTGGTTAGCCCGGTGATGGGTATTAAGAAGGGCACGTACTGCATGGAGCACTGGGTGTTATATGAAAACAACAGATCGTGGATTACCACATCAAAAAGTAATGATGTATTGTATGGTGACTAACATAACATAATAAAATTTAAAAAAATAAAATAAAATAAAATTTACATCTTTCAGGTGATTGTAAAAAGCTAAAACTTACAACAGAATTTCTAAGTTTTTCAGGCAGTGGATCTTTTACTTCAGACAGAGGGTCTTCTGGATTTTTCTCTTCTGTTTTTGGAAAAATCTTGGATTGCACCAAAGAGCTTTAAATTAAAAAAAGAAAAAGAAAGAAAAAGAATTAATAAAGAACACATTCATAACCTGAAAACCAGTACTTCAAATGACAAATGAAGTTTATGATAAAAAATCAAGTATTCAGGGGTGACTGGGTGGTGCAGTCAGTTAAGTGTTCAACTCTAGGTTTCTGCTCAGGTCCTGACCTCAGGGTCCTGAGATCAAATTCCACGCTGGGTTCCCACACTCAGCGAGGAGTCTGTTTGAGATTCTCTCTCCCTCTACCCCTCCCAATCATGCACGCACGCTCATTCGCTTGCTCTCTAAAATAAATCTTTAAAAAAAAAAGATAAGCATTCCAAGTATATTTAATCATTAGCAAATGATAATGTTTAAAGAGTTTACAATGCTATAAATAAACATACAAGGAGAATATTTTTATTAAAATATATTTTTAATACTTTTTAGGAGAGCAAATGCTAACAAATATTCCCAGCCCAACTGGTTAGAATGATCCAATGTTAATATATTTGAAACCTAATATAGATTAAGTCAACAGCACTCTGACAAGGCAGTGGGAAAACAGATATTGAAAGTTAAATTTGAAAGAAATGTGAACTTATTTAAATTTAATTCAGTAACAACTGATTTCACTTACAAAAGTACAGATGGATCACTGCTTTGTCGGCTGAGATGATAGGATATTGCCACTAATAAACCACAAAAAATGGAGAAAAGTACTGGAATATGCTGGCCATCCCAAGAATCCTGTTGGGAAAAAAGTTTCATAGAACAATATGCATCTAATTTATCATCTATCACATAATTCTTTTATGTCAGTATTTTGGAATAAGATAATTAAATTTACCAAAAACTTTTTAGCCATATTATCAATTGTATTTTATTCCAGATAAATTTAAATTTAGTACTTTCTGATCATCTTCAGATTTCTTTTGGTACTAAGCTCTATTTATATGCTAAGGATAGTACATTTGCTTCTGATACATGCTGCTGTCAATTTCTTTCATATTTCAAGTGGCATTAAGCTTATGGTAAACTACATTCTCCCTTTAGAAAAATGAAATAACGTGGTGCAGCACATGTCTGATTATATATAATAATGGAGTAGGGAAAAGGCAACATGTGGTACAACACGTTAGATAAAACAGAAGAGACACTGCTGTGCTTTTATCCTGATACCTTTGCTTATAATATGCCATTATTTCATTATCTTCCAGAAAATTCAGTAGGCATTCAGGGCTCTTAAATAATAAACTGCATATTCCCCAAAATAAATAATGCAAAGGCTAGCTTCTAAAGTCAACCAAACATGTGGATGTGGATATGTCATGTCATGTCTGCTCACTGCAATATTTCTGGAGTCTAATAGCATGGTACTTGGTAAAGAGTAGATAATACTGATAAAAGAATAGTTAATAGTTCTTATGTATGGCCACTGAGTAAACAGCATTCTATTCCTTCTTCTTTCTCTGGGATTCAAGAAGGGGAATCCAAATACTGGCTTATTATACAACTTGGGTTTTTTTTTTTTTTTTTTTTTTTTTTAAATAATAAAGTCTTGAAAATTGTTACACATCACAACATACAGACCTTTTTGTGATGGCTACATCAAAATATCATTATTGTCATATTGAACATTATGTGTCAAGCCCCATTCTTAGATCTTTGCTTAGTATTTCCTAAACAATTCTTATGATCATCCTTGGAGATATATACTAATGCTCCCCAGTTTATAGATGAGAAAACTCAGGCGCAAAGGGTTCAAGTAATTTGTTCAGTTAAGTGGTGGAGCCAGGAACTGAAGCTCCCGATGTCTGGATTTACTGAGAAGGAAGTTAAACAATACAGGAATTTGAGAAAGAGAGAGATAAATACATAAAGTAAAAGAGAAAACAAAATGTATGTTGGAATAGCATTTGCACAGTGATGATAAAGGGAAACATATCAGGTATATGAGAGAGACAAGGAAGGCCACATGTGGTTGAGATGTGCAGTGAGAGGTGAAAGAAAGTTAAGCCTACAACTTCCATAAAGCACAGTCCATGGATAATGCATAAAACTTGACAAAATATAAGAAGTGTAAGTTAGTTTCTTAGACATTGAGAGGCAAATACCAAAAGAATCAAGTCAAAGAGGGCACGTACTGAATGGGGCACTGGGTGTTATATGCAAACAATGAATCATGGAATCCTACATCAAAAACTAATGATGTAATGTATGGTGATTAACATAACATAATAAAATTTTTTTAAAAACTCTAAAAAAAAAAAGAATCAACTCAAAGAGTTGAAAGTGGTAACTCTAAGGAAGGGATAAAGAGGTAGGGGATGGTTGTTCCTGGTGATAAGTCTTGTAGAAATATCTGATTCTTTGAAAGATACACATGCACAACTTTAGTAAACATTAAAACTAATAAAAAGATGTCCTGCTTCAGAAAACTAGCAATTCCATTTCTAGGGATTTACCCAAGAAAATTAAAACATGTGTGTGTTCATTGCAGCTTTATTTATACTATTCCTAAACTCTAGGGGCGCCTAGGTGGTTCAGTCTCTTAAGTGTGTGCCTTCGGCGTGGGTCATGATCCCAAGATCCTGGAATCGAGCCCCACATCAGGCTCCCTGCTCAGTGTGGAGCCTGCTTCTCCCTCTCCCTCTTCCTCTACCCCTCCCCTCGCTTGTGCTCGCTTTCTGTCAAATAAATAAATAAAGTCTTAAAAAAAAATATTCCTAAACTCTAAGCAACTCAGATGTTCACCTCTAAGACAGCAGAGAAGTTGACATATGCATACAATGGCAATAGGGACGATTTAAAACTAAATGGGATATTTTCCTGCAATAAAAAGGAACACATAATGTGAATGAATCTCAAAACGTTATATTGAACAAAATACATCAGCTACAAAAGAGGTATGATTCCATTTATATGAAGTTCAAGAACCCCAAATCTATAGTCAAAGTGGTTGGGACAGGGGGACTGAAAAAGGAACACGAGGCAAATTTCTTGTGGTGATGGAACTACATCTTGAGAAGGGTATGTATTACCCAGGTATATGCATTTGCTAAAACTTATCAAATGGTGTAATTAAGACACATGGATATCACTCTATGTACATTTTTCTTCAATTAAAACAAAACAAGCATTTGGAGAAAACTAAAGATTCCTGCCTTTATGTGACAAATGCTTGACACTACTTTTTATTGTTCTCAGACAAAGGAAAAGCATACTTAAATTGATCTCAAAATCACTTACTTAGTTACTAGGAATTTATAATAATCAACATTTAATATAATTCATGAATATTTAAATAGATAGTAACTACAACCTTTACTGAATCACTAACTAAAAAAACAAAAAGCAAAACAAATCCAACCACCTCTGAGTTTTCAATGAACTCTGATTCAGAAGTGGGAGAAAATTCAGTAACTATGAAAACAAAAGGGAAGTTGACCTACTACAAAAGATTAAAAGATGGGTTTGTTCTACCCACTGTAGTGGGTTTGAACATTTTCTCTTTACTCTGTAATGGCCCAAATTCTAGGAATCTCTTAAAAATATGAAAACACCTAGAAAGTATACACACATTACCAGAATGAGGTAAAGTAGAAAAAAAACTTAGCTTTTGAGCCAAAAAGTTCAAGGAAAAATGAAAGAGTAAACACAAGGAAAGCAGAAATCAATAAATAATAAATGTAAAAGTCTGTATTAGTGAATAGATTTAAAAAAAAAATTCCTAGGGGCGCCTGGGTGGCTCAGTCGTTAAGCGTCTGCCTTCGGCTCAGGTCATGATCCCAGAGTCCTGGGATCGAGCCCCACGTCGGGCTCCCTGCTCTGCAGCAAGCCTGCTTCTCTCTCTCCCATTCCCCCTGCTTGTGTTCCCTTTCTCGCTGTGTCTCTGTCAAATAAATAAATAAAATCTTAAAAAAAAAAAAAATTCCTAAAGGTATGCAATAATGTCTCCCAATGCATCTAACTGCCCAGAAGTAACTACAGTTATCAATTTCTTGTATATTCTTCCATCATTCTATGTATATACAAGCCACTGGATGTATTTAAAACAAAACAAAACAAAACAAAACCAGCAGCACAAAGGAACATCCATTTTTGAGGGTATTACCTTCCTTTTTATTAAGACACACACACGAAAATGTGATATATATCACATCCACAAAGGAATATTACTCAACCTTAAAAAGGAAGGAAATCTTGTCATTTGTAACAACATGGATGAAATGCATGGCATTACGCTAACTGAAATAAGCTGGATAGAGAAAAGACAAATAATGCATGGTATCATATATACGTGAAAACGTTTTTTTTTTTTTTAAGAAAAAGGCGAATTCATAGAAACAGAATAGAAAAGTGGCTGCCAGGAACAGGGAGGTGGGGGAAATAGGGAAAGGTTGGTAAAAGAGTACAAACTTTCAATAAAGGTCTAGGTTGTGGGGGGGGGGGGGCGGTGAGAAATGAGTGAAGGTGAAAATAGTGACTGTATTTAGTAAGACAGCATTGCATATTTGAAAGTTGCTAGGAGAAAGTTCTTAAAAGTTTTCATCAGGATACACACAAAAGAAACTTTTTAACTGTGTGTTGAACAATGTTAATTTGACTTATTGTGATCACTTCACAATACAAATATCAAATTATGTTGTACATCTGAAACTAATATAATGATATATGTCAATTATAGTTCAATTAAAAATTTAAATAAACTTGGGCGCCTGGGTGGCTCAGTTGGGTAAGCAACTGCCTTCGGCTCAGGTCATGATCCTGGAGTCCCTGGATCGAGTCCCGCATCGGGCTCCCTGCTCGGCAGGGCGTCTGCTTCTCCCTCTGACCCTCCCCCCTCTCATGTGCTCTCTCTCATTCTCTCTCTCTCAAATAAATAAATAAAATCTTTAAAAAAAAAAATTTAAATAAACTTAAAAATTTTTTACAAGATGAATAAGGTCTGAGGATCTAATGTATAGCATAATGATTCTGGTTGATGACACTGTATTGTATAACTAAAATTTGCTAAAAGAGAAGAACTTAAATGCTCTCACCAAAACAAAACAAAAAAATATGTGAGGTGGTAAATGTATTAACTTGATGAGGGGAGTCCTTTCACAGCGAATCAAATCATCACATACACTTTTAATATCTTATAATTTCATTTGTTGATTATACTTCAATAAATCTTGAAAAAAAAACAAATGGTTTGTCTTGAAAATCATTCCACATTAGCACATAAAAATCTGTTCTAAATGTGCAGATTTACTGTAATGGGTGACATCTTAAACTAAAATAGTGTAATGAAACCACCATAACCAACAAAAAAGGAAAATCGCTTATCTTCCTGCCTGCCTTAGGATACAAGGTTCTATCTGGCAGTTTTATAATTGCTGTTCTTCTACTAGATAATTATAGTTAAACAGCCGTTTGTACACTGGGCTAGAAAACTTATTGCACTGTTAATTTCTATGATTTCAACTCCCAAATAACCTCGCACTTTTGAAACATGACTCCTGTATGCTAGGATGGTTTATAGGTAGTGGACCTAGGAGAAGCTTGGATCTCCTTGCCTCCAATTCCCTCCTGGGTTTAGCTCCATCAAGTATCTCTCTCTCTACTGGGTTTCCCCCTCCTCTTTTAAATGCAATCAAGTCTCAAATCTTTTTAAAAAATAAAAACCTGAAAACAACCCCCATTATGTACATGTTTAGAAAGCCTATCTTATATTTCCTTAATATTTATTCAAACCCAACCTTATAATAATCTAACTTCCTCAGCCAAAACACCAAAGAAGCTGTTTTGTTGAAGTCACCAATAACCTGTTAACTGCCAAATTCAGTAAAAAGTCTTTTTCAGACAATCCTGACTCTGAAGTTTCCTTTGGGGGACTCTGTTCTATCCATCACTTAAATACTTGCATTTCCCAGGGTTCCATCTGTATCCATTTCCTCTTGTCAGGCCAGGTTAGCAGTCTTTTACTTACACTGTCATTTGGTTGATGAATCCTAAATCTTTTAATCATTACCTCAAACCTCTCTACATATAACTACCTACTATGCTTCTCTGGATACCCCATAAATGTCATCAAATGAATGTGTCCATCTGTAAACAACCACCTTCCTCACTAAACTCAAAGATTTCCAATCTTAGGCACTAGGTATCACTATTTAACCAGCTGTTCAAGGCAGACCCTACCCAGAAGTCATGCTGGACCCTCTTCTGGCTTTTCTCTTTTTATCCATAGAGTCCCCAGATATATTCACTGAATCCAATTTTAGCCAGGTCCCTCATAATCTCAAGACTGCAATGCAACTCACCCCACTGCTGATCCCTCCTGCTTATATTTCATTCTCCTTTCACACCAGAGACCAAGTAATCTTTCTGAAACACAACACTGATCATTTCTTTACCTTACCTCAAATATTCTGATGGTCTGTCAAAAAAAAAAAAATTATGATGGTCTTCCATCTCCACCCAATACGTTCAGGGTAAAGTATTTCATAATCCAGCCACTGCTTATCTTTCCAGCCTTACTGAAGGCCATCTTTCCTCACGCACCCAAACCTCCAGCAATTCCAAATTATTTGCTGTTTCCTGCACACACCACATTATCTTGACAACTCCATGGCTCTTTATCCTGTGTTTCAACTAGTTGATTTCTAGTTGTCTGTCAAATATTGGTTAAAAAGCTACCCTCTTGGAAAATTATCTTTAATCCCTTTTGGCTAAATAAGGTGATAACTTATATAGGTATATAAGTACCACTCCATTTTCACAGCCTTCACCATCCTCTACTGAAAGTGTTAGTTGACTTATTAATCACTGCTAAGAGACAAGCAATTAAAAGCAGGAAATGGTGTTTCGCACAGTCCTGGGCACACAGCAAACAGTCCCTAAATGCTACTGAATAAATGATGCAAAAAAGGATGCTATGAGTCACTTTTCTTAGTCCTTTCAACCATATCATTCTCTGATTGTCTTCCATTAATGATGATGATGATGATAATAATAGTAATAATAATAATAGGGGTTGAGAGTTGTTTACAAGAAATTTAAAATTTTTATGTTTACAACTTGGTGGCAATCTTTTTTAAATGGAGCTAATTAAGGCTCATCCAGATCCTTCTAAGCCAATAATGACATTGAATTTTAGCGCATTAATTTTTACTAGAATGTATCTTAAATTGCAGTCCTTGCAGCACTTGTATTCACAAATTTTAAGAAATCTTGATGTGAATAGTAGTTATATATATATTCTTAAGTAAAAATCTAAAATTAATTTCATATTCTGTTACCCCAGACCAACCTAGTTTTAATAATCTGTTTCTAAAATTAACCTATGATTACTACATGGAAAAGGATTTACTTTTAATAATGGTTAATCATGAAATTGCTTGTAAGTTCAAAGTAAATGAGAATGAGAATAATGTTCAATATACGAAGATCATGGAAATTAATGCTAAAGTGGCTGCAGGGAGAATGGAGGGATGGGGGCTTAAATCATTATTAGTCAATTTAAAACAATCTTCATATAGAAAAATAGCCTAGGGGTGCCTGGGTGGCTCAGTTGGTTGAGTGTCTGCCTTCGGCTCAGGTCATGATCCTGGGATTGAGCGCCATGTCAGACTCCCTGCTCAGTGCGGAGCCTGCTTCTCCCTCTCCCTCCCTCCCTGCTTATTCTCTATCTCTCTCTCTCTCTCTCTCACTCTGTCTCTCAAATAAAATCTTAAAAAAAAAAAAAGAAAAAGAAAAAGAAAAATAGCCTTAAAGACAAAATCATACCATAATGTATTGCTCACCTTTAAAGCGCCATAACACAATCCATATAGTAAGGCTACTGCCACAATGCTACAGATAAAACTGTAAAGTGCTGCAAGCAAGCTTGTAGTGGCTAGACAGGAAAGGGGAAAAATTTTAATATTTTACAGACATTTATGGAAAAAAAATCTTAAAAGTATTTAAAATGTTTTAATATTGACTACAATGAAATATCTACTCATTTGACTTTTAAAAATTCAGTTAATGTCAAATTCAGTTACATCATCCTATCCTTTGAAAAGATTTTGAAATGACAAAGGTTTACTATCCACAATTTTTGATACAAGACAAAATATATTCACCTTATAAGTAATGAACATTTATACATGGCAGAAAAAGTTGTACCTACATTATGCTTCAAGAATGTATCTTATTATTTACAGAAGTATGGGAAAATGAAGCTTACAGAAGCTTAAAAGAACTGGCAATGTATTAAGTATTCACCGAAAGATACTAGTCTCTGTAAACAGAACTTGTATTACCCAAGGAAGTAAATTTATATTACCATGTGTCAATTAATTCTCACAAAAAGAGTACAGATCTGACTAATTAATAACTAATAAAAACAAAAAATAGATCCACCTCTTCAATAAGTGGTTTTGAGAAAACGGACAGCTACACACAAAAGAATGAAACCGTACCACTTTCTTACACCACACACAAAAATAAAATGGATTAAAGACCTACATGTAAGATATGAAACCATAAAACTTCTAAAAGAAAACACAGACAGTAATCTCTTAGACATTGGCTTTAGCAATATTTTCCGTGATCTGTCTCCTCAAGCAAAGGGAAACAAAAGCAAAATAAACAACTGGGACTACATCAAACTAAAAAAGCTTTTGCAGCATGCAAGAAACTAAGAACAAAACAAAAAGGCAACCTACTGAATGGAAGAAGATATCTGCAAATGACATACCTGATAAAGGGTTAATATCCAAAATATATAAAGAACTCATACAACTCAACATGGGTAAAAACCGTAAGTAATCCGATTAAAATGTACAGAAGACCTGAATAGAAATTTTTCTAAAGAAGATATATAGATGGCCAACAGACACATGAAAAGACATTCAACATCACTGATCATCAATGCAAATCAAAACCACAATCAGGTATCAGCTTATACCACAGTGGCTAGCATCAAAAAGACAAGAAATAACAAGTGTTGGCGAGATGTGGAGAAAAGGAAACACTCATGCAACTGTGGATGGGAACGTAAACGGGTGCACCCTCTAAGGAAAACAGTATGAAGTTCTTCAAAAAATTAAAAATGGAACTACCAGATGATCCAGTTAATTCCATTTCTGGGTATTTTCCCAAAAATAACGAAAACACTAACTCAAAAAGATACATTCACTCCTATGTTTATTGCAGCATTATTTACAATGGTCAAGATATGGAAGCAAGGTAAGTGTCCATCAACAGACTCAGCCACAAACAAGAATGAAATATTGCCATTTGCTGCAACAATATGGATGGACCTACAGGGCATTATCCTAAGTGAAATAGGTCAGGCAAAAAAAGACAAATACCATATGATTTCACTCACATGTAGAATCTAAAAAACAAAACAAACAAAAAACAAAAACAGAAACAGACTCACGAACATATGTAACAAACTGGTGGTTGCCAAACTGGGGGGCTGGGCAAAATAGGTGAAAGGGATAAAGAAACAAACTTCCAGTCATAAAATAAATAAATCACAGAATGAAAAGTACAGCATAGGGAATACAGTCAATAATATTGTAATAACTTTGTAGAGTGACAGATGATAACTACACTTACGGGGGCAAGCATTTTTTAATGTATAAAATTATTAAATTACTATGTCATATACCTGAAACTAATATATTGTATGTCAACATCAAAGAACTATACTTCAATAAAAGATTAAAAAAATCTTAAAAATTCTATTCTTACAAGTGGAAAAAAATAGATTCAATGGGATTACTAATAATAAGGACTAGGGGATGGCTAAGATAGCTCTCCTTTATTTTTAAAATATGAATAACAGATTTTGTTCATGGTAGTTTTATATGATAACCATGAAAAAAAACCTACAGGAAAAAATCTTCTTTAGGAGATATTAAAAAGCTAACACCTTGCACAAGTTTGTAACAATATGATGAAGCCCACTATTATAAATTACCTACCCTAAGCACCCTCCAGACCCTAAATACTGAAACAATCTTCTACCCATTAAGCTATGCTGAAGACCAGCCTAGTCTTCATTCACACCCCTTCAAAAATTTTTCAAAACATCAAAAATGCCCTAGATTCATAGCAACAAAGGAAGAGATTAGTTTCTATTTAAAATTTAAGCCACAACAACAACATTTTATCAAAAGAGATGATTTCAATGCATATGCTTGGAAGATGTGGACTACAAACGTGAAGTATGAAGAGAAATGGACCACAAAAGTTATAGTAATTTCTTTTCCTTTTATGTTTTTTCTCTAGTTATACACTCAACTTTCAAGTAAAATTTTAAATGGTTAAATTAAATAACAATGTATTTTAACCACAGTGTCTATCCATAAAATTATTTTCAAGTTTTGCAAACCATTATCTATTTCAGAGTAATACTGGTATGGTCTTTCTCATTTTCGAAGTAAAATATACATGTAAGAGGGGAATAAATTTCTAAGCGTATCAATTCATATCCACATATTCTACTCCAAACAGAGAGATACTTCTAAAAATCTTATCTAGGAAAATACTTTTACTAAAAGCATCTGGTTTTGGTGTTTCCATTCTAAAGAAATAACAAAGCTCTGAAACCATATTCAGAGATATACCAAATACATATACTAGTTCAAAATTCAAATATAATGTCATGTATCAGGGGTCAATCTATTTGGGATAGATAACCTTTTATAAATATTTCATAAGTCTATATAGATTCCATCTAAACGCACTACCACTTTTAGTTTTAGACAATAGTACTTCATCATTTCTTATAAAGTAACTCCATTATTTCTGGATCTTTCAATAAAGTGGCAGACTTGACTACTTCTTTCTATCTACAAAGTAATTCCTGCTCAGTCTTTAATTATTAAATAATTTCCTTTTTCTAATTTCAATTCTAAAATGAAAACTGGAAAGGTATTTTAATGTTACTTTATTACTTAATGATCTGTAAAAGTAATACTGTAATCTGTCATTTTTAAAAGGAACTACTCACCATTACCACCGAAGATATGAATATCCAATTGCTCACAAAGGTACATTACAAATGTATTCACCTGAGGCAGGAGACCAATGAAAAACACTATTGGGAAACAGAGTGTAAACACTACAGAAGAAAAGAAAAGCATATTAAAAACATTTATACAACATCCATCCTTTTGTTCATTTTAAGATCATAAATGATAAAAAAAATCCAAAATGAATATAAACTACTAAGCAGTTAAAAAAAATCATTTAAAATTATTTCTATGTAACTGCTTGGGTATTAAATAATTTTTTCAATGATAAAGAACAGCTTTTAAAATTATTTCAACCATTTTCATATAATAGTTATCTGAGATACAGAATCCAAAGGAAAACTTCCATCGCATCTGCTTCAAGACAGAAGAATTACTGTAATATTTATTCATCATTAAATTTTTCATTCATAATAGCCCTATAGTTTTGTTCCTCACTGAGAGGATTACAATAAACAGCAAAGTAAGTCTATTAAAACCATTTTTAACTATATAATTGATCTATTTATCAGGGAACTATTTGTGTACAAATAAATTAATGTTAAGATCTGAAATACTTTAAAGATGACTCACCTATAACTAAATCCCTGGCTGATATAAACACCAGTGGATTAGTGAAAGTTATTCCATATAATTTGAACTTGGTTGTAGTAAGGTTTCTGCTACCATAATCCAAGAGCCAAATAAGACCACAACATAAACAGAAATAAACTGGTCTACTGTAGGCAATGATACGATTATGGCCCTGAAAATGATATTAAAAAAAAAAGTCAGATTAGTTGATTTTAAGACTCACAACTAGCTATTGAGATCTTTGATAGCTTATATTCTAAGGATTCAAAATGTATCCACAGGAAGCCAAGTTTCTGACTGTGGCAGAAGGAAATTACAAATATGAGAAGGAAGAAGAATAGAATGAATCCTGTGATACTGGACTGAAATATTAGAGGTATCAATATGAACTTATCATTTTTAATACGCACATAAATCGATACAAGATGTGTGTATACATGTACACATGCACATACGTATATACCTAAACATATTTCCTAGCTTTATCCATTGAGAGGACCTAGAAAAAATGACATTCTAGTAATAAAGATTACTAGCATCAAGATCTCAGCTTATAAATAACATTACTGACTAAAAAACCCAGGCCTTCACAGAGAAAAGGCTGGTTTTAGGCTAGGGTAGGGAAAGTATATATAGATGAGCCTGGAACATATTATTGTGAAAAGGAAGGAAGTACTTAAAGACTGATAAGGATATGTCAAAAGGACAGAGAGGGCAGCTTGGTGGGCTCCCAATGGCCAAATCAAGATAATTTGTGCATTAAATAAACTTAGTAATGTTATAGTCTACTGAATAAAATATGAATCCAAACCAATATAAATAAGTAAACACAGAAGGAAAAGTTCTTCCTTACAGTAAAAAGTCAACTAATAAATGTGGAAGGAATGATGGAATTAGAAAATTACTATTCGGCAACCATCAAATCATAACTGATGCAGGCAAGAAGTATCAATAGATTTTTACGAAAACAAGTAGGTGGAAGTTTTCGGGGCAAGGGGACATATATGAAATCCCCAAATATCTCCCTATGAGACACTTATTAACTCTAGGAGAAAAACAGTAACATTACAATAATTAGTGGTTCTCAAGGGAGTGGGAGGGAATTTTGCCCCCTAGAGGACATTTAGCAATGTCTGAAGACATTCTGGTTGTCACAATTGGGGAGTGTGCTACCGGCATCTAGTGGGTAGAGGTCAGAGGTAATGCTAAACATCCAAAAATGTACAGGACAGCATCGCTCCCTCCCATCGATTCTCAATAAAGAATTACCCAGCCCCAAATGTTAATACTGCAGAGTTTGAAAAACCCTGCAGATACTATCCTTAGCCAAAAGATGAAAGTTAACATCACCAGTAAAAGGATAAATCAACATCATGTGCTTCCTGAAATGACACACTGAGAACAACACATCACTTTCATAATTTTCCTTCCAAAAAAGCATGTCCTGTATCTAATCAAGAAGAAACATCAGACAAACTCAAATTAAGGGATGGTCTACAAAATAAATGGCATGTACCCATCAAAAGGGTCAATATCGTGAAAGACAAATATATACTGAAGAACTGCTCTAGATTAGAGGCTAAAAACAACAAACACATAATCAGGGATTTTCTATGCCAAATGAGTCAACAGGAAATGCCTGAGTAAGATCTGTAGATTATAAAATAGTATTCTATCAATGTTCAGTGTCCTGATTTTAATAATTATATTGAAATTAATCATATAAAGGAATGCCTTTGTTTCTAGGAAAACACATGGGAGTATTTAGAGGTAAAGGAGCACTATGTCTACAATCCACTCTCAGAAAACTGTGTGTGGACTGGAAGGAGCGGGACAGGGTGATGGTGGAGAAAAACTAGAAAGGGAATAAGCAAATATGGTATATGTTCACACAGGGATCTGGGTGAATGGCATCAAGAATTCTTTGCACAAGCCTTGCAACTTTTCCCTAAATTTCAAATTATGTCAAAATTTGAAGTTAAAAGCAATGCTCCCATCTATCATACACTTCAAAAGCATTCTTACAAAATATTAAACAATCAGTTGAAAGAAAATAATTTGCTTCCTTGTTCTGTTTTGCTCATCTACACTCACTATTAAGTATTCCAGTGTATGGGTAAAAATAATAATTATACTCAAGAAAGAAGGCATCATCACAAACTGTTCTTAGAGTCTGTTTTTGAACTATTTTAAAGAGAATGCCCTTTGGTCTTTTTTTTTTTTTTTTAAGATTTTAATTATTTGAGAGACAGAGAGCACAAGTGAGGAGGAGAGGGAGAAACGGGCTCCCCGCTGAGCAGGGAACCCGATGCGGGGCTCGATCCCAGGACCCTGAAATCATGACCCAAGCCGAAGGCAGACACTTAACCGACTGAGCCACCCAGGTGCCCCGCCCTTTGGTTTTTCTATTAAATACTCTATGGTGGGTTTTAAAATTGGATCATACTTTTGCCATTTGCAACGGCGTGGATGGAACTGGAGGGTATTATGCTGAGCAAAATAAGTCAAACAGAGAAAGACATGTATCATATGACCTCACTGATATGAGGAATTCTTGATCTCAGGAAACAAACTGAGGGTTGCTGGAGTGGGGGGTGGGGGGGAGGGATGGGGTGACAGGGTGATGGACACTGGGAGGGTATGTGCTCTGGTAAGTGCTGTGAATTGTGCAAGACTGTTGAATCTCAGATCTGTACCTCTGAAACAAATAATGCAATATATGTTAAGAAAAAAAAAAAAGAAGAAGAATGTAGCAGGAGGGGAAGAATGAAGGGGGGGAAATCGGAGGGGTAGACGAACCATGAGAGACGATGGACTCTGAAAAACAAACTGAGGGTTCTAGAGGGGAGGGGGGTGGGAGGATGGGTTAGCTTGGTGATGGGTATTGAGGAGGGCACGTTCTGCATGGAGCACTGGGTGTTATGCACAAACAATGAATCATGGAACACTCCATCTAAAACTAATGATGTAATGTATGGGGATTAACATAACAATAAAAAATTTAGAAAAAAATTGGATCATACTTCACAAAAAATACTGTTTAGCAGCTAATACTCTTTCCAAAGTCACAAAGTGAATAATAAGGTTTTTGATCTCCTTAGGGTCCATAGGTCTAAACACCAGATCAATTTATTACTTCTTTATTCTTGCTCTTAATGATTACCTAAGCAAAATAATATACAGTTCTCCCTATTTGAAAATTCTATTTTTCAATACTTACTCATGATTTATTCTTCAAACTTTATTAAATACAAGTTATTAAGTAACTATGAGTTTATATGAACTATGTCTACTTGATAACCTCCTCCTGAAACAGGCTGTCAGAAAATGAATTATTATGCTCATTTTCAACTGAGATTTAAGAGTCCACAATTACAATATCATTTTATTTCATGCTAATAAATCATCTCTCTAGTGGAGCGTCAAAACGTAGATAAGAAAATAACAACATAAATCTTAATTCAATCTGACATACGACCAAAAGAAGGTTTTGATGAACGTTAGGGAATTATAAGTTACATGCATATCAGAGTGACTTACATGTCTGGGAGAAGAAGAATCTGGCTGAACACTCTAAAAATGAAACAAAAGATAGATTACACTACTGAGGTCCTCATAACTTTATAAGCAACTTTCAAAATGCCTGAAATAATTTCAAGTAAAATATGCCACAGCTAAGAAATGACCTACGTTAAGCCTGTTAAAATAAGAGAAGATTAGAGAAGATGAAATTCCAGACACTGGTGTCACTGTGATATTAAAGAGATCTCAAATCTTTCCTGACTCTTAAGATTATGGTTAAATAAAAATTCACAAATAGCTTACACTTCTGAAATGGCATATGGTAGACAGTCCATCTTACTCCTGGGCTCATTATTACATGTAAGTATAGTTAAGGTAGAATGCTTTCTTACATGATACCACTCCATTCACGAAACGCACAAAATACGGGTTAGTTTATAAGAAGAATTCTAGTTCAGCCCACAAATTTCAAGCTTACTAAACAATTCAATAGTATTTGTATTAAATCTATTATCTGTATTTTCACATCAAAATCATCAAGTTAAGCTGTCTCCCTATAAGAGATTTTATCAACTGTTCAAAAGGTATTTTGCGGCCACTTCCCAAATCATGACTTTTCTCCCAAGTTCCAGTTTATTTCTAACAGCAGACCAAACAATTTCATTAGGATGGTCTATCATCACCCTACAACTCTAGGATGGACCAAGCTCAGTGAGTCTGGCATGTGGCCCTTGGCTGGATAGGAGACCAGGTAAGCTCTAAACTCAATTCCAACATCTGGCCTCTAAAAGCTTCTGGTCCAGTCTTTCTTACTTCTGTTTATGGTTATTACCATTCTTCTAGTCAACTAGATTTTTTATTTTTTTTATTTTTTTATTTTTTTAAAGAGTTTGTTTATTTATTAGAGAGAGAGCACGCATAAGCATGGGGAACAGCAGGCAGGGGGAGAAGCAGGCTTCCTGCCAAGCAAGGAGCCCGATGCAGGACTCAATCCCAGGACCCTGGGATCATGACCTGAGCCGAAGGCAGACGCTTAACCATCTGAGCCACCCAGGCATCCCTCAACTAGATATTTTAAATCTAAAAAAAAAAAAATTTTTAAATCTCAGTCACCTTTTATCTTTCCATATCTAACCAGATTAACCTGAAAACAGTAGACAAAGTTAACAGGACAAGAGACACTGAAGCAAAGGAATGAATTTAAGTAGTTTAAGGCAATAAAGAGATGGATTATAGTGGTTGGAATAGAAAGAATAAAGGCCAGAAATTTTGACAGAGAATCACCAAATTTAATCAAAGGGACCTGGTTACTTGTTATTAGGGGTCGAGAAGTAAGGAACAGAGAGAGGCTTTAGGATTTTGAGTTAGTATACCACCGTAAAAAGCAAAGGAACTGGGAAAGAAAAATATTTATCAGAAGATGATGATATGGTATTTTTAAAATGTGCCGAACTGCCTGTTAGGTATATAGGACTAAAGCTTGTGAGAATGATGAAGACTTTGAGATATACATCTGGACATGATTCATACATAGGAACAACAAATAAAGTAATAAAAGAGGGTGACTTCACTGGCAAGGAGTTGAAAGCTGAAAAGAGGGCCAGATAAAAATCCTAAAAAATTCTTATAAACTAAGAAGTAGTCCAAAGACCAAAGAGGCATCAACAAAGGAAATTAAAGTTACCTGAAAAGTTAGGATAATCATCAGGGTAGCATAAAGTCACAGATCAAAAATGAGGATAATATAAAAATAGAAGACAGTATTCATAGGTACTAAATGATACAGCACTCACAAAGAAGAATGAAAAAGGACATAGATCTGGCAAGTAGAGATTATTAGCCCAAAAAGACTGTAGTTTCAGTACTGCAAATGAGGTAAAAAGTATGGATGAGTCTTGAAGAAATGGAAAGAAATGGAGTTGACACAAGTGGTTTTTCTGGATGTCTATCTATAAATAGAGAAAGGACAGCAAACAGTATAAACAGAACCAAACAGTTTTCAGGATGGGGGAGAGTTCTGCATGTTAGTATATATTGGGCAAATAACCAATACAAGCAAGGGTTTTTACTAGCTCAGAAGAAAAGGAAACAGTCCACATTAACAGTCCATACTGATTTTGCATGGAAGGTGAAAAATGAGGTATTTGATTTTTTCATTTTTAGAAAGCTTAAAATTAGTAACATTTGGCATTTCAGAGCTACTGTTTAAATAGCAAAGGGATACCAATCTTCTGCTTCCAGTGTCCCGAAGAATATATATACTAGTCTTGACATTACTATATCCAAACAATGATGGATTTTAATAAATTTAATCTACAAAATAGAAGACTTAAAATATGGGACTGGGAGAGCTGATGTTCATACTTTTTAAATGAATTTCAAGAATGTTAATTCTCATTTTTAACAAATGCCCAAATACTTTCTTTTAATACCACCCCCCCCAAAATAGTTCTTAGGAAGCTTCATTTACATACCATTATTTTTTAAAGTTTGTATGTCCCTTTTGTTCCCTATCCAATCTAATGTAAACATCTAGGGAAAATAAATCTAAAAATTAACATCTTACTATAATGCAATGAATGATACAAAACCTCTGCCTTTTAACACAAATATTATTCCCTAGTCTGAAAAGAAGAGAGATGCTGGTACCTTAAGTAGTGAGTATTGACAGCTGGCTATCACTAGGCAGAACTGGAAGACCCAGATATCTCTGAAGAAGCCTTGTATGAGAAGAATAGATCCCAAAAAAGCCACAAGAATAGCCAGGATGACAGCTAACACATTTTCCAGAATCTCACGATTTCTGTAGACAGAAAAATTTATGAGTAAGTATATCATCAATATAAGAAATTAGAGTGAAAAAAGGGAAGACATCATGAAGAAGTTCATACTATGCTTGCTGACATGCTTTTTGGTACTGGTTTTGAATAAGGTTTCGAAGGATACTGAAAAAGAAACCAGTTTATACGGAAAATTAACACAAAACCTTATGTGCAGATAAAGCATGCTACAGTAAGTGAAGTTCTAATTATGAGACATAATATTGGTTTTAATTTCTATTTCAAAAGTTCACTCTTCTTTAACATCTGCTTTTCTGTAACATTTGTTGCTTAATAACTAACTTGAATAGCAAATAAAAGGAGATATGCAAAGAAACACATTTAAAAAACAAAATCTCAAAACAATTTCTAGAAAATCAAAATGGAAAGTTATTTTATATGACAAAGTTTGTAACCAAATTTTGATACCAAGTGATTTCATTTTCCTCATCCTGAAATCACCTGAAATAATCTCAGAACTAATTTACCAGAATTACTTAAATACGGCTATGACATATATTGAAAATGAAGGCAGTAATAAAAACCATCAATGTTGCCTCTATCAAAGCTGCTGAGACAGTTCTATATTTCATTAAACTGACTAAATTAAACAATATGATGACCCAGATATTACATATAGCAATGAAGATGATTTTTATATGTCATACCAAAAAATAAGAATCTATCTCATTACTTGTTGGGGAAATTTTATTCATAAATGTTAGATACTTGCTAAAAGTCTTGTTTTTAAAAAACATTTACTGACATGGGAACATACTCAGTATATTTGCTATACAAAGAAAGCAGAACATAAAACTGTATGTACAGGAAGATACAAGTTGTTATTTAAAAGCATATACATATGGGTTAAAAAAAGACAGTGTATCAAAATGATACGACTAATACTGGTTCTCTCTGGGTAGAATTATGGTTGGCCTCTTCTTGTCTTAAAATCTTCCTATACATATTTAAATTTTCTAGAATAGGTAAAGAATTATTTTTATAATCATAAAATTTTTTATTAACTTTTTTTATTAAGTCAATGCCCTGTTTATAATCATCAATTGGCCTAAGAAAATTCACAAACATCTCTGTACTAGTTCATTTTATAGTCCTCTCAGATGAAAACAAGTCAACAGTACTCTCAAATCAGTAACTGGTATTCTCATTTGTTTTTCTATAGCAGTTGGAGAAGTCCAGATGTTTCCATGATCCTCGGCAGTTCTGCCATATTACATACGGTCTGTAGTTCTCGTCACTGAATGTATGCTCTCCTTAGGCTTTTGTTAGTTTTTAATTTTGATGAATTCAGTTTATCAACTTCATTTGTTGTTTTTGGTATCACATCTACAAAATTTTGCCTAACCCAAGGTCACAAAAACTTTCTCCTACTATGTTTTGTTTTGTTCTAGGAATTTTATTGCTTTAGATTTCACACTTAGACCTATGATCCATTTTGAGTTAATTTTCATAATTTTATAAACGGTGCAATGTAAGTATAAAAGTTTTTTTTTTTTTTCACATGAAAATCCAATGGTCCCAAGACCATTTGTTGAAAAGCCTACCATTTCTCTACTTAACTGATTTGGGATATTATTTTGATGCCATTTAGGCTTGCAGTTTTCTTTATAGACAGGTGTTTAACTACAATTTCCACTTATTTAATAGATATAGTACCATTAAGGTAATGTATCTTTCAGAATGAACTATGATGATTTCTATCTTTCAAGAAATTTGTCCATTGTCAAATTTATTTACATACAGCTGATCATAATATCCTATTATCCACTTAACACCAGTAGAATCTGTAGTGATATCCCTATCTCATTCCTGTTATAAGCAATTTGTATCTTTTCTCTTCTTTTTTTTCCCTAATCAGCCTGGCTAAAGTTTTATTAATTTAATTGAGCTGCCCCTTCCCCCATTTGCACTCTGTCTCTCTCTTGCTCTCTAAAATAAATAAATTAAAATATCTTTCATGTCTCTACTTTTTTAACATATAGAGTATAATTATATTTGTTTTAATGTCTTTGACAGCTAATTCTAACATCTGTGACAATTACAGGTTGGTTTTGATTATTTCCCTCATAAATCATGTTTTACTGCTTCTTTGCATGTTTGGTAATCTTTGGTTGGATGTCATTGTGAATCCTTTGATTGGATGTCACTGTGGAAAATCTCTAGGTGGTGACAATTTTCAGATTTCTATAAATCTTAAACTTTGTTATGCTACTTGGAAACAGTTTGATCATTTTAGGTCTTGCTTTTATAACTTGTTTGTTGGGTCTGGAGCAGTGCCCATGTTACGGCTAATTATTCCCCACTTTTAAGGCAAGACTTTCCTGAGTACTCTACACAATGCACCATAAAATATGAATTATGAGTTTCTTCAATCAGATAGATGGGAATAGGCGCTATTCCTATCCCTGTGTCAGGCACTGTCCATCTATTTCTTTCACATGATTCTTACCCCGGCCTCAGGTAGTTTCTTCACATACATTCACTTATCAGTACTCTGCTGAAGAGTTGTGGAGACCCACTGTGGAACTCTGAGGTTCTCTCTATGAATAGCAGTCCTCTCTCTGATATTCTGTCCTAGCTGCGTTGGGTGTCCCCAGACTCATAGCTCCATCTAATTCAGGAAGTGTGCTGGGCTCCACTTCAGTACCTCTTCCCTGTATCGGAGCCAGCAAGGAAGACTGGGAACTCTCTCAAGGCAGTAAGCTGGGGCAACTGTAGGACCCACATAATGTGTTTCCCATCTCTCAGGAATCACTGTCCTTTGTTTTCTTATCTCCAATGTCTTGAAAACTACTGGTTCATGCATTTTGTCTCTTTTTTGTTGTTTCAGATAGGAGGAAATCCAATCTTTGTTACTCCAGTCAATAGGAAGCACCAAGTTTTAATAGACTACTAGTACTGTTCATTATTAAGACTAGTACTACGGAACAGGGAAACAGAAGTTCCCTCTTATACCTTTCATATTTAGAGTCATATTACCTATAATCTTATGATTATTAACACTTCATATTTTCTGGCTTGTAAGTATAGTTCCATGATTCTTAATGATGATAAAAAGGATTTTTTTTGTATAAACTTATTAAAATTGCCACAAAAAAGTTTTTAATGGATTGAGGAACGTCAATGTTTAACTTAAATTTTATCTCAAAAGAACCAAAATAGAAAACATTTTCCAAAATGGTAACCAAGTGGTAATTAGGGACATTTCAATTTAAAAATAAAATCTGCACATATCTTTAATATCACACTGTATTCTCACCTATCAAACAGGGCCAAAAGTGTGAGTCTGTCAAAGTTAATGCCGATCCATAGCTGGGGTAAGATCCAAAAGCGATAATAGTGTTTAACCTTTTGAGCAGCTTCTTCTGTTGTACCATAAGTAGCTGCCAAGTCAGGGCTTAGATCAATGTCTTGTTGCTCCAACAAATCTGTATCGATGGTCAATAGTCTGTTCAATCGAATCTGCGGAAGAGAGAGCTAAAAGAAAGTCAGCACTGAAAGGCTTAAATATCTTGACTTAAGTCATGATTCAAGGACTACTCAATCAGCTTGCAGATTATCTAAGTCCCCTTAATTCTCTACACTCCTTACAGATATTTTATGATCATTAGAAACTACAAAAGGTGATAATAGGAAGTAAACTTAAAGCAAATTAATCAATAGGTCTTTTGGAAAAGCTGTATTGGGAAAAGTGTTTGAAATCTTAACACTGTATGATTGTATAGCTAGTGAATCCATTAAAATCATGCACTGTGAATCATTAGTGGCTTCTCTTCTCCCTGCCACATTTATGGCCTTTTCTCAAAACTATGAACCTCACTACCAAGTTAAATCTAAGCTCCTCTGAACTGGATTCAATGCCTTCAACTCTCATTTCTTCCTACAGTCTCTTATCACTGTTGTTTTCAAATCCCTCTTACACCCCCTTTTTTTCTTTCATTTTGGCAGGCTACTCGTCCGAGGCTATAAGGAAATTACCACATTACATTTCTTTTAGCTTTAATTTATCCACTCAACAGTTCACCAGTTTCCCCTTTCTCTGAAAGTCTAAAGTGTCCCTTATCCAGCACAGCCCTAGCCAGGATTTCACTATCCCAAGGTTCCCATACTATTCAATCGTAGAAAACAAACAAAAAAACATTTCCCTATTTTTGGCTTTCCTATGAAGTTTCCAGGAATACACTCCAGCAAAAAAGCAGAGACAATCTTTACTTTTCAAACATATAAGTGGGTATAGTCAAGAAAATCTGCTTCCTATAAATAACATAGCCATTTTTATCTCTTAGCACTGACAAGTACCTCCCCAAACACTTTTTTTCTTATCCTCTGTGCCAGGGTTTCTCAATCTTGGCACTACAGGTATTTTCAGTCAGATAATTCTTTCTTTGGGGGTTGTGCTGTCCACTGGAGGACGTTTTATAGTATCCCTGGCTTTTACGCATTCACTAGATACCAGTAACATTCCCCTAGTTGTGACAAATAAAAGTGTTTCCAGACACTGCCAAATGTTGAAAACCATTGTTCTGTGCCAACTCACATCTATGGTCTTAAAAGCCAGCTCACAACTAATCATCTTCAGGAAGCCACTAATAATTAACCCCTTTGGCTCTACATTTATTTTTATGTATTTATGTGTTCCATGTAAGAATTTCATTTTATATGTTAACTAATTGAATCTAAGTAAGATAAGTTAAAAAAGAATTTAATTTTGTTGTATTTTCTAAGTTCAATAAATACAGCTTGAGGGCAAAAGCTCTGTTATCTTTTTAAAATATCCCCACTGTACCTCACATGGTATATTTTTTACACAGCGATATCATCACTAAGCTTCCCACATACACACTGGTATATGAGTAACTAATAGTTAACAGTTGGATAATATAATATTCAAAATCATAATTTTCAAAGTCAAGTTTTAAGATGGCACAACCAGATTATGACATTGGTGAGTAAATGGACCTTTACATATTCTCAAAAGTATAATTACTGATTCATACACAGCTTATGAAACTTCATGGTGTTTTATATTTATTTCCTAACAAAGGACTTAACAAGAAGAGAGCCACTATGGAACAGCAAAGGAGATTTTGCCATAGTTTTCAACAAAACTGGTATTTCATAACCTCAATTTTTCTGATTTGTGTCGCTACTTAATCTGAATGTACATCATTTTATAAAAATAAAGGAAAACCTACCACATCATGTGGATAAAATCGAACTGAGGTAGAACTGGATACATGAGAATCCGTGTCACTAAAATAAAATGAAAAAAACTTTAGGGACTAAATAGCTTGTCAAGGAATAGAAAGAAAAATAAATCTTTTAACAATTATATGATATTTACACTGTCTTCACTTTTCCAAGTACTTCAAAATACAAAATCGCATTTTCCTACAGATGTGATTAAGAACATAGCCTCTGGGCCAGAGTATCTATATTCAAATCTCTTCATCAGCTAAATGAGATTTGGGAAAGTTATCCAACCTTTTACACTTCAGTGTCCACCTAAGTAACATAGGATAATAGTACCTCTTATCACAAAGTTCTTGTGAGATGGGTTTAAGAAAGCAATTAACATATTGCCTGGAGCCACAACAAATTTAAGCTATAACAGCTTAGAATGTGACCATTCCGCTTCCACAGTCAAGTTTAGATTTTTGAAACTTGACACCTTACCACATTTATGGTGTAAGGAATTGTTCTTATCTTAAATTACATTAAACATAATTGTTTCCATTGCTCCATCTTTCTATTGTTTCCACTGTTAGGAAATCACCTAACACTCAAATTTTTGGTCATTCTTGACAGGTCAGTTCTGAAACTGGACTCAAGAAGCTCAGCAAGTGTTCTATCTCTCCAGCAAGTTAAGCTAAGTGACTGCAAGATCCTAGTGCTTTAAATGGCCCCTAAAAACTTTAAAAAAATAAGTGAACTGCCCATAGATGTGTAACATTTAAATAGATGTGTCCCATTATTAAACATAAGTCCTAAAATAGGATTCAAATGATCCCTGCAAAAAAAAGTGAGCTAATCACTTAATAATGGATTTCAAGGCAACAACATGAATAGGTGAATAAGATTAAAATTTTAGAAAAAACTTTAATACATTCTAAGTTATATAACTGATTGCATGCTCAAGATTTCTATTTCTTATCTGCTTTTCTCCTAACTTCTTCCTTATCTTACAGTGTAATTTCTTCGTAAGGGAAGGAGAGAAAAGAAACTAAATGTAATATATGACCCATATTTTAAGAAATTCCTCTTTCTTATAGCTGGTAAACAAATTTTAAAAGAAAAGATGATCATGTAAAAAGATACTTGACCAAAACCCTTATGTAGAAATAAAATTTTTAAATTATACAAAGAGAACTGATGGGTTTGAACTTAATTGTGTATTTTTCTAATAAGCCTTTTTTAAATACGCTTTTTATTGATCTTGCAACACGCGCACATGTGCGTGTGTGTAGCACAAAATCCATAGTTAAATTTGAAATTGTGGGAAACCACCCCCCCACACTATAAGATCTACAGGGAATTTTTAATATTTAATATTTAAAATACAGAACAGCTTTTGTTTTAAGAATAATGCTATCTTTCTTCCAGAACAATAAATTCTACCTTAAATCTTTGGAGACAAATGCACAGTGAAAAATTATTTAAGCCAATGTGAACAAATGTTTTCAAAATAACTTTTCCATCTCAAGGACTAAAAGCTTTAAACATGGCAAATATATGCAAGTACATACATTCTCCTAATATGACTTCACACATACCAGATATTGGATGCTCTTCTTGCTGCTGGTTCAAAATTCACAAGTGACATATCACAGCCACCAGTCTCATAAAGCGTAGAAGAGAACTTACCTAGCAAATAAATGATTTTTTTAAAAAGCCATTAGAATACTCAGAATTTTTCCATCAGGAAACACTACATTTCAAACTTGTTACAATTTAAGAAAATGTACTACAGACTTTTCCCAAATATTTTAAAAACAATGGTCTGCCTGTAATTCAGCATGACGTGAACTGAAAAGGAATGCTGAACAGTGGGGCAAAATGTCAACGTACATAATCAGGTTTTAACAGTAAGGGATTTAAGTCAGCTTTGCAATCCAGTCTCCTCTTTTCTCCTCCCAGGACATTCTCAATTGAAGCAATCACATGAATGAATTTAATGTTTAAAAGGCACCTGACCATTTTGCACGTGGTGAGTGGCCATTTGGAAAGCTGCTTAAGTGTTAAGACAGCTCAAACTGCAAGACAACAAATTTCTGAGATTACCTTCAGAGAGTTTTGGGGTTTTTTGTTTTTAGTTTTGCCCTTTTTGTTTATTTAAACACAGTGTAATATTAGTTTCAGGTGCAGAATTTAGTGAGTCATCACTTACATACAACACCCAGTGTTCACCACAAGTGCCCTCCTTAATATCCGTTATGTTTGGTTTTTTAAGGACAAATTGAAGTGTCAAAATGGATCTAAGGAAGTTCTATGAATGACGTTATAATAACATTGGTGACAATTAACAATATTTAATGAGCATTACTAATTGCATGAGTCTGTAAGAACTTTATGAAAAAATTTAGTAACACCATTTGCTGTAACCAAGTATCTCTACAAAACCGATAAAAGGTTTAGAAATTACATTGGTTGCAAAGGAATATAAGCTTAAAAAACTCTTAAAATGAACTCTATAAGATAAAATGGTTTCTGATAGTGAAATTTTAAAAATCTGGAGACTGTGTGAAATGCATTCTTCACCATGACAACCCATGGTAGCCCTATCAGTGGTAAGGAGCATAAAGAAATTAATATATAAGTTTCCAGTAAGGCAATGAGATGAGGTATTTAACTGCAACCACTGGAGACTACTCCAGGCTGCTTTTGATTATTTTTTACTGATGTTATAAATATGACGAATCTTAAGGGCAATTTCAACTACATGGTAGGGCTAAAAGATCTCTCTTAGATGACTATAATGCAAACACGGTATACAATAAAGACTTATATTTAAATGAAATCTTTGAAAAATAACAATAACAGACCCCATAATATACTAATACTGTAACTAAGGGATTGCAGAACATTTCAATAATCACTTCATTCTTTAAAAGGATTAGAATCTTAAAAGTATTAAATAAGATTATTTGGGTCAGACAGAATACGCAAATATTTTATTATGATGTTTTCTGTAGTAGCATTTTTTTTGGTCAGAATAATATACTCCTGCGACAAATAATATAAAAAGCATTCTGTGAAATGTTTTCTTCATGTGCTGTTTTTCAAGGATTATTCAGCATGTGGATTATCTAAAACTTTGCTTTTTACCACCCCCACATGCCACCCTCATCTTTTAGTCATGAATCATTCACTCTTAGCACCTCTAACACAAACCAGATTCATGAACTAAAATGAAATAATAAAAGCTGTCCACTTGGCTTCTTGTTAGGTGTATTACTGAAAAACTTTTGAAGTGATAAGGTGGTTGCAGAAATTTTTAGTGAAGAAAAAAATTAAACAAAAATACGCCTGACTGAGATTTCAAAATTATTTTTAAATTATAATTTTTTATCCTGTGCTCTTTCCTCTCTTACAATGGAAAATGAAAAATCGGCTGTGCTACAATTAGCTTACATTAATAGAAAAAAGAAACATCTGATCAAAATCAGATTGCATAAATGCAGAATAATTATAAATCCATGTAAATGACTAAATCAGAGAGTTCACAGAGAGCTGGCAGGGGTTGGCTACTATGTGTGAAATCCAGTAAGATCTGAATAGATAAAAATAGGTGTTTTTATTACCTAATGTGTGTGTATTTTTAGAAATAACTTAATATTATATTCAATAGAATTTAAATTATTGGAATATATTCTGAGTAATTAAGCATTGTATCAGATTTTTAATAATAAAACTGTTTGGGGAATACTGAATATGATAAATATTTATATGCAACTGAAATTCACTAAAGAAATTATTCTTTCTAATATTCAAATGGAACAGTAAAAGAACATTAAGTCATTATACAACTGTATTATCTTCTATGTATAGATGTCTCCTATGAAACATGGTTGCATTTTAAATAAATAGAAACATAAAAATAAAGCATGCCCTCCAAAAAGCTCCTTAGACAAAAAAAGCTGGAAAAACTGAGTAGTTTTATTACTATATAAATCTAGAACTCTGAATGCTTCTTTACAAACCAATGACTAACAAGTTGTAAGTTTAAAAATTTAAACGACGCATAAAATACATTTATGAAAAAGGAAGCTATAATTTTAACAAATGTGCAATGACTTCATCAACAGTGTTTTTTTCTCCTTTTTTTTTTTTCCCTAAGAAGCTTGTGTCTACATACTAAATTTAAGAAGATGCTCAGGTCAGAACAAGCTAACACTGTATTAAGGCTTCATGCTATTTTCCTAATATAAGTCCACCAAAAGAACAGATTCTATGTCTCCCCTTACATCTTTGGACTTGGCAACTAGTATCACTTCAAAAGAAGTGATACTATTTTATTCAGAGGATAAACAACTCAGGAAAAATTACACTAAAAAGTGTTTAGTTTAAGGTTTCAGTGAAGAACTTAGTAATATTTTAAGGTATAATAATCTACTAAAAGCATCTTCAAAAATAACCAAACATAAAGAAGCATATATTACCATTAGTTTATAAAGATTAAGAATATCCTAAATTTGTACAAATATCCTTAGCATATGTAACAATTTTACATATATCTCATTTAAGATTAAAACCATAATGTAGTTATCCTTTAGGTCCAAAATAAAATGTGCCTTTAATTAATAATCCTGTTTTTACTCTGTATTAAGGAAAAGACTAAGTATTGATTTTTTCTAATTAATATAAATTGAGAAGGAGAATATCAATGAAATGTGTCCTCACATGAATTATTATTAAAAACTAAGTCATCTCATCATATCCAACTCCCAGGTCATAATTAATTATATCTAACAGAATGGCTTTGTCATGATTTTAAAAGGAAACAGTTACTTTCTGACAAAATAAACAAGACTAGAGAGAGGCTGAAATTTCAGGCTTAATAGTATTGGCCACAAGATAGCATCTCTAGAGATAAAGAAAAAAAAAGGTACTGGTATTTCTCAGTTTTGAATGTTCGATAGATTGCCATTGCCTAAAAAAATTACATTTCATTACACAAAACCATTTTTTTAGGTAGGAGAATTTCGAATAACCGTAAGTCAATAAATAAGTGATGAACAACAGGAAGATGAGTAAAATTAAGATACTGAATTAAAGAAAAGGACACTCGAGACATTTCCCTGAAGCCATGAATGGTGCAGCAGACAAACTCAAACACTGGCAAGACACTGATAAAAGACATGAGAAATCAATGGGATCCTCTAACTCATCCTTTCAATAAAATTCCTTGCTACATGGCACAAACTGTATAAAGACTGCTCACTCAGCTAGGAAACCCTAATGCATTCTTGATGTTACTCATTTTACTTATGTACCTTGGAAAGAGGTAGTTACTAAGATCATCTGTAGGATTTTTCTAATCCTCTCAGTTCCAACAACAAAGGAGGCCTCTTAAATCTCTTGATTTCGTTCTTTGGACCCCCTTCCCACCTCCGTTAATTCTGCATCCTCTAAGCCTAATCCTGGTACACCGTTAAATGAGTTCTTTCTTTTCTAGTACTAACTCTTAGGGCAGGCAGGGGCTACAAGAGGAAAGCCAGATACAAGGGAGGCAGCTTTTTTATAAAGTGCTTTTTAGAAGGCTATCGGAGGATGTGCTTGCTTCAGCAGCACATATACTAGAAGGCTACTGGAGGACCACATACATCTACGTGACTAACTTAAGTACTCTACAAAAAGTGCTTATTTCTGATGTGAGGAGTATTGTGTTCACAATGCTACTTCAATGAATATATTATTATACTTTTAAGAGACAAGACCTTTAGGGCGCCTGGGTGGCCCAGTTGGTTAAGCGACTGCCTTCGGCTCAGGTCATGATCCTGGAGTCCCGGGATCGAGTCCCGCATCGGGCTCACTGCTCAGCGGGGAGTCTGCTTCTCCCTCTGACCCTCCTCCCTCTCATGCTCTCTGTCTCTCACTCTCGCAAATAAATAAAAATCTTAAAAAAAAAAAAAAAAAAAAAAAGAGGGGCGCCTGGGTGGCTCAGTCGTTAAGCGTCTGCCTTGGGCTCAGGTCATGATCCCAGGGTCCTGGGATCGAGCCCCGCATCGGGCTCCCTGCTCGGCGGGGGGCCTGCTTCTCCCTCTCCCACTCCCCCTGCTTGTGTTCCCTCTCTCGCTGTGTCCCTCTCTGTCAAATAAATAAATAAAATCTTAAAAAAAAAAAAAAAAAAGGAGAGAAAAGACCTTTAAGACTAGTCCCAGTTTCTTGGATAGCGCCACCCTTAATCATGAACGGTACCTATGAGTCTCTGAGGAAACATGAGTTTTCACCCTGACAGAAAGACTCATTTTATTTCTGCTTATCGGTTAATGGGCTTGTTTCTCCAGACCAGGGGTCAGCAAACTTTTTCTACAGAAGGTCAGAAAATAAATACTATAGGCTGTGCAGGACAGATGGTCAGATACAACAATTCAAGACTGCTATTGCAGCATGAAAGCAGCCACAGAAAACATATAACATATATTTATTTTATTTCATTTAAAAATTAAGCATCAAGCTGAAAGGATTTACCCCACGGGCCACCGTTTGCCAACCCCTGTCCTAGACCAAAAGCCTTAGGCTTCTAAAACCTTTTTAACTATTGTACTACCATGATAATCAAGTCACTATGCTACTTGTAATTAAAAGTTTCAATACTGAGAACCAGTCCTTCTTCCTGGGATGTTCAACACCGAGCTAGGTTTTTCAAACAGGAGAACAATAAGGAAAAGAGCAGGTGTGAGAAGAAAGAGCCTTTGAGGACTGGTAAGGAAAGACAGAGGTCTCTACTGCTTGGCAACAGTAAAATAGATTTGCAGATATAATTTACTGACATGGCCATTGTCCTCTAGTTCTGACTCAACACCACATGCCTTAATTCATTAAGTCTCCACTCTCACTACCTAATCCCTAGGATCAGGTGAACCTTCCAAAAGTGAATGTACAAGTTCATATTCTGCTATGATTTCATCATCTGCTCACATTTTCTTTCAAAGGGATGTCTTCCTTATCTTGGTAAAATCTACAAAATGACAACGATACTGACAACATTATAAATGATCAGGTAAACAAAAAGGCAAGACACAGAATTGGAGAAAATATTTGTAATTTGTATCTGACAAATTATATCTAAAATATAAAAAAAAACCTGACACCTCAATAATAACCCAATTTTAAAAGTGAGCAAAAGATCTGGACACACTTCACAAAAGAAGACATATGCATAACCAATTAACACATCAAAAGATGCCCATCATCCTTACTCATAAGAGAAATGCAAATTTAAGCCACAGTAAGATACAACCATTGGGGCCAAAATTTTAAAGGCCAACAATAACAAACTGGGACAAGAATGGGAACAAGCGCAATTTGCATACACTGCTGGTGCGAATGTAAAACCACTTTTGAAAACAGTTAAGTTTTATTAACGATGGCCTGGAAACAACACAAACATCTATCAGATGAATGGCTACACAATATACATATATTATACAATGGAATAATACTCAGCACAAAAAAAGAATAAACTAACCCACGCGAAACAATGAACTCAAAAGCATCACATTAGGTGCAAAAGGCCATATTATGACTGTATTTAAATGAACTCCTAGAAGAGGGAAAACCATAATGACATAAAGTACGCAGTGGCTGCCTGTGGTGGGGGCGGAGGAAGGACGGACTGCAATGGAGGCAACAATAAATCTTTTGAAGATGATGGAAATGTTCTGTATCTTCATTGTAGTATTTCAAAGGTGTGCACATCTATTACAACTCATCCAATTGTACATGTTAAATGGATGCAATTTATCATACCTAAATTATAGATCAATAAAATTGATTTAAAAACAAAGAAGAAAAAATGACTCGTCAGGTAAGAGTCTCAGTAGATGGATACTCATGAGACAGCACGTAGTCAGTGGAATTACTACAAAATACAAATCAAGATTTTGGAGAGAGTGATATTTGTTGTTTTTGCATTTCATTTTTAAAAATACCATGCGTCATCAGATTCAAAAGTAGTATATAAAATGAAGAAAAGTTCCCCACTCCCCAGAGACAGCCACTGTGTTCTCCTGAATAATTTTTATGTACATTTGTCCTAAGACAATTAGATCCCTCTCCTCACACACATTTTCTAAAATTTACTTCTTTTGCTTACTAACTAGCTTAACTTTTCATGTCAATAATAAAGATGCATCAAGTTCTAAATATGATACCATGTTTATGTACTATCGTTTCTTTTAGGGGTTCTCTAACAACAGACATTTAGATTGTTTTTCAAAATTACAAACAATTTTTCCAAAATTACTAACAATGCTACAATGAATATCCATGTACATATATCTTTGCCAGTTTGTAAAATCTGTAGACTAAAAGCCATCGACATTTTTGGTATGTAGTTCTAAACTGCCCTCCAAAAGCATTCAGTCTTCAGACCCTTTCCAATAATAGACATACTACACATTCAAAGATGAAAAAGATCTCAACCTTGTTTTTAATTTGCAATTTAAAAAATTATGAGTAAAGCTGAACTGTTTGCCTATGATTGCAAACCACCTGTATTTTTTTAAACTCTCAATCTTTCTAGTTATTAATCTTTATCTTACTGATTTGAAGTGCTTATTGTGGCAAAGACTGATGACTGACCTCCAGTATTCATCCCTTCCTTTTCCTTTCCATAATATGACATTCCTCTCACTGAATCTCAGCTGGGCCTGTGTCCACCTAATTAGAGACATTTCCTAGCTAGCCTCTCCTGCAGCTAGAAGTTGCCATGTGACTACGTATGGACCCACAGGAGGTGAGAGAAAGTGACAGGCACATGTCTCAAGTCACAATGTGAAAGATATGGGCTAACTGTCCTTACATTTTTTAGCAACACTTCTCTTCCTGTTTTTCAGATAAATGTCAACAACTGGAGTAGTCACCATGGACCAGCAGGGAAGCCACATGTGGAAGAAACCAGAACCAACCCATCTGCTGGGGACAGCTCCCATTAAACTGTTTGAGAGACATGTAAACTTCTCTTTCAGTCACTGATCAGTGAAGAGCTGGGGCGGGGCGGGGCGGGGCGGGGGGGATCCTCCAATAAAGAATCCAACCTGTATTTCAGTTAATGCTTAAATTAACCAAATTTAACTTAGGATCTTAAAAATGTTAATGTTAGAAAGTGATAATCTAGTCTAGTACTTCAGTGAATTCTTTACAACAGAGACAAACAAGAAACAAATTGGATATCTCAACCAGTCCCTGTTATCTTGTGCAAAATTCCAGAGCAGTTCAGGCATCCAAAAATTTTAAAAATAATATACTAGAAGTCTTTCCACAGTAACAGCGATAAACTTCTGAGCATTGTCCAGGGAATAAGGTTAGAGCAGATAGTTTATCTAGGTTTATGTTTCATTTATAATATTTGGGGAGATAAAACATACACTATCAAATCCTGCCAGATATAGTGTAAACTGGGACAAGCTTCCATAAAGCAATTGACAGTGTATGTCAAAGCCCCAAAAATGTTTATTCCCCTGGATGATTCCCTTCAAAATATTTATCCTAAGGAAATAACCACAGCTGTACTGAAAGGTTTATGTAAAGGATGTTCAGCAGAGTGTTTACTACAAGAGGAAATATCAGGAATCATCTTGAAGACTAACAATGGGGTTAACTGGTTAAATAAATTATGATTAAATAATGTTAATAACAATGATTATTAACATTAATAGCAATTATTATTTACGTAATTGACTTATTATTGCCAGCAATTATTCTAATTGCTTTGCATATTTTAATAGATATAATAATCCTCACTATAAACCTGTAAGTATTATTATTACTGAGCCTTTGATAAATGAGGAAACATAAACAGGGAGAGAAAATAACTTGACCAAGGTAACACAGCTAGTAAGTAGCAGAGCGTGGATTAGAAGCCATGAAGTCTGACTCTAGAGTCTATTATGCTATACTGCCTTTCATGGAGATTTAAGAGATAAAATAATATGCCATCACCTACAAACAAGTTAAAGAACAATTAATAACATGAGTAAATAACACGTGCTAAGTGAAAAAAGCAAGATACAAAAGCTCATATGGTAGCACAAAAGTCACACATCATGATCCCAATTCCGTTTCAGAAAAGTACATAAATGTATGCATTAAAAAAGACAGGAAGGAAAATTCATAAAATTTCAATAGTGAATATCTCTAAGTGATGAAATTACAGATGACTTACTTTTCATTATATTTTTGAGTATTTCTAAACTTGTATTTGTTATAAGAATGAGAAAAGCACATCCTAATTTTATCAAAAGAATATATCCCAAAACCCATTAATATTTCCTTTCAGCTATAACAAAGGATGTTTACTGCTTCAATAGAAATAAACATTTAGTTTCATTTGTATATACTTTGTGTTGCACTCCGCCCCAAATAAAATAGAATTCAGTATTTTTATGTATTCAAAAATAACAATAAAGAATAAAGGACAAGATCAAAGTTGCTGCAAAAAGAATCTAACTTTTTGTTTAGATGAATAAAAATGATCTGCCATAACATAGGGCAGTGAAGAATAGACTCAGATCCTTTATACCCTCTTAACTCTGTATTTATAGTAACAAGGAAGTGCCTATAATGTAGCACAAAATGCTAAGAATAGTACATAATATATATAACCTTTTTAAATACCAAGACTAACTCTAAAAATCTGAAAGTATCTAAGCCCTTGCTCCTTAAAGTAAAAAATTTAAAAGCCTCCAAATCATATTTCTGCTTAATAATGCATAGCTGTTATAAACCGCTTAATAAAAAGGGCAATAGGGTACTGCCCGATTTAAGACTTTTTCTAGAGCTGACCACATTTTCGAGTTAATAAGTTCTGTAGTAAAGCAGATTATCTCAAAGAATACCTTCTTTGTCAATCCTTGCATAGCAATGAAACAAAAGAAAACCTTAGAAAAAAATCAATTCACACATCACTTTTTAAACCTCTAATGCATTAATGAAATTAAGAAAGTCTTAAATTCATCAGAGGAATACCATCTATGATATTTACATATTTTATATTTTAAACAGATATAAACTTGTCCTCATTTCTTGTCTATAACAGTTTATCTTTTACATGAAAATTTTATGTAATTTTATATATACTTTTTCAAAGCCTTTCCTCACCACTGACCACTAATTTCATACACAGAAAACACACGTAAGTTTTCCTGCTTTACCAGACCTTATCTAGAACATTTCCTCTGAGATGAGCTACATACTAAGAGTTTAATTATCAACTATACAGGCATTACATCAATTTATTAGTCTTAATTTACAAGAGGAAGCTGAGATTAACATAAAAACTGAGAAGTGATTGCCAAGTTTTATAGAAAAAGCCTAATATATCTAAGATAGAACTTTAAGGCTACCTGGATTCAGTCTCCCGTGTGACTCATCTGGGCACCTAAGCACAGCTTGTTTTATTAAGTATAACTGCGATTTAATTCAGAATATAGTAGGAAATCAACTGCAAACAAATTGAGTCCACTAAAAGACTACTGAAAAGGAAATTAACCTTTAAGATGTGGTTAAAAAAAAAATATGTTACACTGAAAGACTTGAGAAATTCTTAGATAGTAACTGCCTTTTTAAAGATGTTAACTTCAAAACTTATCTATCACTTACATCATTTGAACCTTTTTTTTTTTTTTGCACGGAAGTGAAGTCTATAAATAAGAAAATCACCCAAATTTTTCCAACCAGGTTCTAACTTATATACTTATAACTCAGTTTTTTAAAATTATGATTAACAATTATGCCTGCTGAGTATGTATGATGAAAATATTTCCTTCAGCTGAAAAGCTACTAATAAAATCCATAAAACAGCATCTTCAGTGAATTTTTCTACCATGTCTAATGTTACCTGGTAACCTTGAAATGCTAGTTAAAATTCAACAGAGAAATAAGGTTTCTCAGGGTTTAATATAGGAAATGGATGTGGTTATCTAGTAGGACACCACAAAGTAAAGATGTAGAAAACAGTTAAGAAAACTACCTAGGCTTAGAATTAAACAGTGCCTGGTTGCAAGTTTCCTTTAATCCAAAAAAGTTATACCTCTGCTTAAACAACCAATTATAATCTATATATGTGTACAGATGCAAACATTTATATACACTCAAACATACATATGTATGTGTGTATATATATTTTTGAGTATTTTATATAAATGTATTATGTATATATATATACATTTTCACATGTATAGATTTGTACATTTAAAAAATTTTCATTGAAGAAGCTAAATTTAGAAACAATTCTTTCTAAATATTCCATACTTTTAGGGAATATCATGACTAACTTTATTAAGATTTTATTTATTTATTTGAGAAAGAGAATGAGCGAAAGAGCATGAGCGGGGTGAGGGGCAGAAGGCGAAGCAGACTCCCCACTGAGCAGGGAGCCTGATGCGGCTTGATGCCGGGACTCCGGGAACATGACCTGAGCAGAAGGCAGACGCTTAACCAACTGAGCCACCCAGGTGCCCCAATATCATGACTAACTTTAACATCTGAGTACCCAAATTCATTTACCCAAAATTATCTTACCACCGTTAATTATAATCATGTAGAAATTAAACCACGCAACAAAAATATTCTAGTGGAATATATTATAAAATTATAAAAATCAGTGTCTCTACAATTCCTTTAAGTTCAACTGCAGCCCATTTTCAGGATCTTTTTTGGCCAACTTCATTTGATATGGTACAGGTATACACTGTCCACGGTTGCTCATTATCACAGTACATTCAATTTGGCAGCATCCAGCTACCACAGGTCAATAACTGGCTACCAGAAGGCAGGTAAGAAAAAAATCCATATTTCAAGACAACATCCTGAATATTCACCCACAGATGCTAAAGTCACCTCCAGACTTCATCTTCAGAACTGTGTAGAGAGTTCATATGTACATATTTTCAATAATCTGCAAGTGGATTGAAGATGGGATTTTACAATGAAGGTTCTCTTAGCAAGTTTTTCAAGTAAATTAGTTTTTTATAGAGGAAAATCATCTACTGCATCATTTTATGCTCCATTTGACAGAAGTCTAAAAATCCAAAACAGATAAAAATTAAGCCATAATTTTATTTTAGCAAATCCGCTACCACAGACCCAATGGGCAATGGTGATGGTCACTGTAATTTTATATGCACAAACTGACAAAAAGACTACGGGGGTTATGAGAGAAATAGTGACAGAAAGACATTAATTGAATAGATTTGCAACTAAAAAAAGTATCAATATTTTAACTCAAAGCAAGTAACTAAACTGAGGACCCTCCTAATAAACCCCCTTGCTTTTTCAAATTACAAACGCAAACACAAAAGCACTCTAAAATTTAAATGTTTTATTGTCTTCTTTTATTTTGAAATCACTATATATGCTAATGTTATAAATATCTTAGTGACCATTTTCAAGTTTCTCTAAGATTTGCTAAAGATAATTATTGTCATCAATATGCATATTTAATACTTGTTAACTCTCTGGAACTAATAAGGATTTTTACAAAATGGGAAGAGTCAACAAAGAGCACATGAAACTGGGAACCTTACACCACACATCCTTCTAGCCAAAGTGTCAAGTGGATTATCATCTTTATAAATTAAACAGTTATAAACATGGATTAACAAAATCACGGTGAGCAAATGTAATGCTTTCAACTGTGTGTTTTTTAATAAAATTTTCTTCATTGTATTAACTTAAATTGCTATGAATCTGCATTCTGAACACAAGAAAGATGGATTATACAGAGAAACAGAAGACCAAAGCAGTAATAAATACTGTCTTTAAGGTACAAAACAGGTATTTGAGTGGATATTAATAACTTTTATAGATGTATTAAAAGGAAAAAGAAAAAATTTGATGAAGTTATTGATATTAGTGTAGCGCCATGGCACCCTCAGAGTACTGCATTTAGGATTATAGTAAGTCTATTTCAGGTGACAGACATTGAAGTGAAATACAGAATACCCAGAAGAAAGATTCTGTAGTAATACACCATTAGAAAGTATTTATGCTTTTCATGAAGCACATTCAGTGAATTCAAAGAAATTAAGGTTTAATCAAAATAACTTTTAAAATATCAACACTTCCCCTCATAGTATAAGTGCCAAGGAATAACAGAATTGCCCGAATCACTATAAGAGAACGCTAAAGCATGAACATTTATTAATACTTTTAACTACCTATCAGTAACAGACATGCTAAGAAAAATGCAGAATAAATGTTGAGAGAAAAACAGAGAATGGGAAAGCAAGTCAAATTTTCCTCACACACTGGACATATCCTATAAAAAGTGCTCTTATGCATAGTTCCAAATGAAGCTATCTCACAAAAGAAGAGCAATCATTGTTACCCATTATCTGCTGCGTTACAGTTTTGTTATCACCAAGATTACATAAGGCCTGCGTACCAAGTTCATCGTGCAAACTGCTGCCGCCTACAGCAGATGCATTGTCATGTGAGGCTTCTAAGTGGATACTCCCATTTCTCACCAGCAAGGACGCACTAGCACTGAGCACTGCAGCCTGGGAAGGGGGGCGGGACTGGACTTTGACCTGGGCTGTGGACTGCTGGCCTTGCTGACCATCTTGAAGGCTAGGAAAAAAGATGGATTGGGGAGACATTACAGGGAAGAAAAGAAAAAACAATAGCTAGAATGAAGTCAACATAGAAAACTGATTTCGAAATGTAACCTGATTTTTTCAGTGTAACCTAAGAAAGAGCTAACAAACTTTGTAAAATATACAGATTGTAATGCTGTCTTAAATCTTCTGGTCCTTAGAACATAGTGATGAACACAGCAAACATTTAATGTATATCTAAGCTAATCCACCTGTGACTTTTTCCCACTGCAAGCCAACAAAATTCTAGTACAAGGACAAAGAAAGCAGCAAAGAAACACAAGCATTAAACATATGTGGGTTGCAGCTCGTCCCCAACAGATAAATCCTCTTGTTCAGTTTAAATACGCACTTTTATTTATAACCTTTATAATAATTCTAGAATTGTGCTTTCAAACATTCCGGCATCTCAAATTCACAATAAAACAAAGTTTTTATGCACTTGAAAACCAAAGAATATTTATCAAATGCAACCAAGGTGACAATTTTGAATCAAAAGAAAATCACAAACAAATGTAAGAGAAACAGAGTAACAAACACTGACTCAACCAAGTGAAATACAAATGATGGTGGGATGCTGGAAGTGTGATTAATTTATAAAGTATTTTTCTATGAAACGCCTACATATTTTTTAAAAAAGGCCACAGGCTCTATATACATGTTACTGCCTTCTCCAATCCATTTCATTTTCATTAACAAGGACCCATCATTTTAGAAAATCTTAAAAGTAATTTGGAAACCAGTAATTTCTCAAGGGATATTACAGTCTTTTTTAAATCTTACAGATTTTTTAAATACTTGGTATTTTATTAGAAGTTTGTCATTTATTAAATTTATAAAAAATCATCTAAATATCTAAAAATCTATAATTAAGAAAGTATTATATTCTTAACTCATTTTATATTTTAGATATTTATTTTAAAATACTATGAATTTTAATGTTCTTAGTATAAAACTCAAATTTAAAGTGATGAAACTCATAGAAATATTTTCAGTATAATTATTATATGTCATTCTCTACATGATACTCAAAGTAACTCTGCATTCTGTTATTAGACCTTTTAGGAAAAAAAAAAAGAAAATGCTGCTTAAGATGGCCTCATTCAGTTACTTCATCATTTTCTTGAGTATCAACTTCTTTATAATGTTTTGAATTCAATGCATTGGCTTCTCTGATGCCTATAAAACAAACTCATCTGCACAGGCTATGAAAAGAGCTGTAATTTGAAGTAACCATGTAATAAAAGACTAAGTAGAAAATATTGCTTATGTTGCTTAAGCCTGTGGTTATAGCAACAGAATCCACTCTGGAATTGCACTGTCTGATATGGTAACCACATGTGACCACCTCAACTCAAATTTGAGTTCCTCAGTCCCACTAAGCACATTACAAGTGCTCAACAGCCACATAAAGTAGCTAGCGGCTACCATAGCTAAAAGCTACCAGAGAGCAGCTAGTAACAAGTGCCCACCACACTGGACAGTGTGAATTAGGTATTCCCACCACCACAGAACGTTCTAGTACCCATCACTACCTGGAACATTCACATTTCAGGCTTCTTTTAGAGCCAAAGAAAAGTATACACTCTAAGTAGAGCAGAGGAATGTACAGAACACATGAAAAAAACCAAGTCTACATAATGTTGACTTGTCGATGCTTACTTGCATTATTTTTTTAAGTCATAACTATGAAAGTATTCATTTAATAACTTCTTTGGAGTAGAACCTCTGTACAATCAACATAAATCAAGGGATGATCTTGGGAACTAATATAATCAAATATGGTTGTATCTTCCATATATACATAGTAAGTCTGTTACTCTTCCTCAAAATCTATCTAAAGTTATCCACAAACCTTACAAAAATGACCAAATTTCACAAAGGGGAAAATTCTGACGAATAAAATGTTTAAGTAGTTCAAGTACTAGGTCCCTTCTGATTTGGAAGACATTAAGAATTTTATACAATAAGTACTCAACAAATTTTTCTATCCTTTTTTGTTTTCACTTAAAGTAAAAAAGATGCTATATGACAGTTAGATGTATTTTAATATGAACACATTTGAGAATACAGTAATCCTCAACATATCCAAATACACAAAAAGGTTTTTAAAATATCAGGCAATGCATGGAAATCAATTCCAGAATAAGAGAAGCCAAGGAAACAAGTGAAAATCTATCTGGCCGTCAAGTTTTGAACATCAAAAACTAGTCATAAATGTTATGTCCCTTCAATTCCTGTTTTCAGAATCCTTCAACAAAAAAGCATGTCATTTTTGCAGAAGTTGGTAGGAAAACTACTCCTGGTGGGTTGTACTTTACCTAACTAATAATTGGCAGGAACTAATATTTTTCAAAGTACCAATTATCTATCAAAACTACCAGTTTGAGAAAAGGTAGAAACTATTCTACAACATAGCAAAAGGAAAGGTAGAAATTTAGGTCTAATTATTGGCTATCAATAGCATCACTGACATGCAATCTTACTAATTAACATTTCCAATTTAAACAGCAGAAAAAATATAGCTGGTCTTGGTCTTTCCTTCCTCTGTACTACTTATTTAGTATTTGGCACACTCTGTCTTATATTGTTGTTTTTGTATGCGTCTCCACAACTAAGAAATAAACCCTAAGAGTATGATTGCATTATTCTTATGAATCTCCAGATTTCAGAGAACACTCAAAAGATTGTTTTAAACACAGTACACAAACAACAAATACTTGGTGGATTTATTCCTGAGCACCACAAAATGATCCCTATGAATTTCTAACCATGGACTGTTGTAACTACTATGACCTTGTTTGATTACAGATCTTTCAATCTTTTAATACTTAAAAAAATAAACATAGGAACACAATAAAGCTTTTTTCCCTTCCCCAAAATGTACTAATTTCTTTTCATTCCAGTCCATTAACTAGAGTACTAAAAGATACCATATGTGGGTTGATAAAAACAGATAAATATGGAACTCTTAGTTTTATAAAATTTTTAAATATTAATCTCTGCTTTCATCTCTAGTAACTGAGAAGAACTGGCAAGGGCCTATAAAACCTACGTACAAGGCTAACTTAATGAAAAAAACACCTTTAAAACTAATTCTGAAATAGGACATTCTAACAATTATAAAAAAAGATTTGCAAATTCCCTTTGTGAAGAAATTTATGATTCACTCACAACCCTTAGAGACATATATTTAACCAAGTTGCTTTTGATTGTCAAATACTTAAACTATTCATTAAAGTTTAAAATAAGTACATTTTACTGGTATTTACATAACTGTAATTAAATTATTATCACTCCTATTCCATTTCCTTTTGACAAATAAGTTTTCCAACTTTTCCATGACCATGCCATCCATATTTAAAGATGAGATTATTATGTAACTCAAACTGAGAATTAACACCAACATTCTCTACCTAAATTTTTTTGCAATTAAAAAAAGATTTTATCAAATTGGTGTTTCTCCTAATTCCTCTAAGCTAAATTTTATCTTATTTCATCCATGATGAAGTCAGCCTATTTAAGATACATGCAAACTTTATACTGGAAATATCCTGGAACCATAATAAAATCTACATGCTGACTATTAGACTGCTTTAGAAAACTTCTAATGTGAGCCCTTTACAAATAAGCTTCATACCATATCCTCAGTTGACTGGTGATGTATTAAAATTCTACATAATTGGCTAGAGTTAGTTCTTTAATATTCCACCAGGCAAAGAAAAAAAGTAGTATGTCTGCATTTGTTTGGTGAGAGTGGGATCTAGCAGGGTCATTTGTGGCAAAGAATGAAAAGATTTGTAAAGACTAAAAGGAGAAAGTTAAAAAAAGGATTAAGAAATATCAATATGGAGTAAGAAAGCAAATATGTCTATGGCCAAGTATTATTCAAGGGGCAAAATGAAGCAGTTAGAAAAAAAACAAAACAAAAAGTAAATTGAAATGCTGAGCTCTTTCTGCAGGTTGGGACTAGACCCCCCAATCCAGCTGCAGACGGAAAAATTACTTCAAGGAGCAAAGGAAAAGAGGTGAAGGGCATGTAGAAGAGGAGGGTTCACAAAAAGCAACAGTGCTCAGAAATCTAGACCAAATGTTTTTCTAACTGGTGCCTTCCCATTTTTATATTTTAAATGTTGGTGTAACTAATCCACACTACTTTTTACAGAATTATGTATTACTGCAGGATTAATTAGGAACATGACCTACAAAAGATGAAGTTCCTGATTGTAATGTAAAATGCAGAAAAATAAGCAAGTCTTAAATCCCAGGGGAATATAAAAGTAAACATTTTGTTACTCTCAAGAACAAGATTTTACCAAGGGAAGGGGTCTGGCTCTTCTAATCTATTGTGCATTCAACAGCAGTTATGTCATCAAATGCTCTTCCTTTTGAATTTCAAATTAAACTGTAGGAAAATAATTTGGTAATGGTGTTTTTCAACACAGAGATTAATAAAAGTATATGGTGTAATATATGCACTGCTTAAGCAAGCACATGTAAAACATTTTGTCCGTATTTGTATTTGTAAAATAAAGGACAAATCTTTTGTCTCATAAGACACACTTGAGAACAAAACACTAAAATTTTAATGGAAAACTATTCCCAATATTATAAATAGATGCTTTCTTAATTAGGAGTATTGGGAAAAGTAAAAATGTTTTTCTTCAGTGCTATACAGAAGTTGAGAAATTCAACACAGATATATGCAAATATATACATATATACCCACTTGACCATACTTTACCATAAATGGAATATTTTAGTTCCGTGTCATTTACCAGGTCCTAGTGATTATGAAATAAAGGACACCAATTTTCAAGCAATACAAAATACATATTTTAGTGAAATAAAATAATCAAGCTGGCTTATCAAGCTGAGGCCAGTTATCTGTGTTCCTCAACAAGCTCACTGCTCAATCCATATTTATTCCTATTAAATTAAATTCCTATTATAATAATAGGAAATTATTCCTATTAAAGACGCCGGGGAAAAGATGCTGCATTAATATTAATTTGGAGTAGGAAAAAAAATGAAAAGCTGACTTAAGGCCTCTAAAGTAATTTTGCTATTTAAAATCAGCTAAACCAATCTGATCATTTTGTTGGAATAGCGCAACATAAGGCATGCATAATGCAACAGGCTCATGGTGACATGCAGAGAAAGCTCCAAGAACTTATAACTACAGGAGAGAAACCGGAGGGAAGAGAACAAGCTATCCGAATGCTTTCTTGGGACTGACAGAACAGCTCAGAAGGAGTGTTACATGCATGCTAAGCTTGGTGGAATTTTAAAATACCATACCTTAGGGGTGATCCGATGAGCAATGCGGGAGGGGTAGGGTTACTCCCTGCATTGTGCCGGCGCCGCACTGCCTGGCGCCTAAATGTGCTGCGTTCACGGCGGAATGACACTGTCTCCTCGCTGGCCAGTGCCGCTGCATCAAGACAGACTTAGGTCAAATCGGAGCCTAGGGCACAGACGGAAATAGCAGCGGAGGCTGCCTCTCCCCTGACTTCCCACCCTCAAAGGTAAAGGGAACTTGTCTAGTTGAGCCAGTTTCCACACAGATGCTGTTCATCTATCGTATAAAGGAATACACAAAACGTGCGTGTCATTTATTTAAAGAGAATTGTTTCTTTAAAAATGCTCTTACTGTATCTGGCCTCACTATCTACTCTTCAATCTCAATTCCCTATTTTAACATCTCTGTTGCTTTAAATCTTTTTCTAAAAGCCTCAGTTTAAGTCCCATAAGCCTATATTCCCCCCCTTTAAGTCAACCCAAATGTACAGTACTTGTTAGTTCCAACTAACAGGAATGGGGCATTACTTTCTCACTCTCAAGAGGACAGTACAAGCAAGCAATAATAATACTTCATTTTTGAAGCTGAGGAGTAAGGCAGTCGTTTATCCCACACTGCCCTGTGCCACAACTTTGGCAGCTTTTTAAATGTTTAATTCAAGACAGCATGGATATATCTTAACAGTAAGGTAGTCTGCTCCCATCAAACTGTAGTCAACTCTACGCCCCAGCACAGGTCCCCTCAACATTAGGAAGCAAGTATCAGCAAGATGACAAGTACAGAAACCCATAGCTTAATCCAAAAGCAATAAAGTACAAACTAAAACCAAATACACAACAATGACAAAATCACAATGGCTTATTAGAATTATGTAAAATTTTATAAAACCATTCTAATTGACTGATTTCAGTTTCTAAAACAAAATGCAAAATGATTCTTTTTATCTGAATTTAAAACAATTGTTTCCTAGTGATCTAAATATTCTAGGAATGATCTTGACTATGACAAAGGGTATTTTCATACCAAATATGAATAAAGACAAAACAACTTAGTACAACAGCATTCTTTCCAAACACTTTTTTTCCATTCAGTATAAAAAGGATTACAAATCCAAGAATGTTGTATTCAGATTTCAGTTCTCTGTTGCAAACTTTCTGGACATTTTAAAAGCGTAGTTACTAATTCTCAAATCATTATTCTGCTTAGCAATATACATTTCCACCAATGTGAATACTGATTTTAATAAACAAAGTATGCTTTTTAATATTTACATTTTTTATCCCTTCCCCAGACCGCACCAGTGAACATTCTTTATGTAATGAATCTATTATGATTAGGAATGTATGCACTACCTCCAGAAGGCATAGTGTTTCTGTGTAGGCACTGTTTTCTTTTATTGCAGGAATGACAAGCACAGTTATTGCACCCATTCGGCAAGCTTCTGCCAGTAAGAAGTAGAAGTCACAAATTACAGGACACTTACTTACGTATTTTATTTTTCAGCTCATACACTACAGTGACATTCTAAAGTTAGGCAACTAAAAATTAGGCTTTGGGGCTTTGGCTCCAAATCGGACTTGACCCCGTGAGCTAGTATTTCTTTCCTTTTCTTTTTTTTTCCTCTCCAGTTTTACTGAGATATAATGAAAATTCCTTTAAATGTGAAAAAGGTTACTTGTAAGAGCTCACACATGCAAAAATTATATATGACCTGTGAGAACAAATGATCATTAAACCTGGTCATCTAGAACTGTGCTAACATGGTAGCCACTAGCCATATGTGGCTATTTAAACTTAAATTAATTAAAATTAAATTAAATTAAAAATTCAGTCTATCAGATTCATGAACCACATGCAAGTGCTAAGTACCTGCCTAGTGGCTACCATTATTGGGGCAATACAAATAGAGAATATTTCCAACATCACAGAAAGTTGTATTGGACAGTGCTGATCTAGAAATTCAAGGACGCCTTCCCATCACCACAATCTACAAAGCATATTGTGTGCTTAGCCTACTCTTGACAACTGTGACCTCAATAAAAGGAAACTGCAACCAGCACCATCACAAAGAAGAAAACATACTAGCAGGGCAGTCATTGAATAAAGGATAAAACAAAGCACACAAGCTACTTGCAGGAAGACATGCAAACTTAAGATGAGTGACTGGTATTCCTATTAATGGCTCTTAGACAACAGCAAGGATAACTCAGGTTATGGAATTTAAAATTACTCTTTCAAAACTCAAGACATTTTGTGACCTTATACTGAATATTTCTATTCTAGTGTAACAAACTACTGCTCAATTTATAGGTCCATTAACTTCATTAAGGAACTTATACACATTCTCTCTAGTTTTAGATACCTAGTTTAGATAATTTTATTCTTTATCTAAAATATAATTTATGAAGAATAATTTAATCCATGAAATGTACTAAAATTACTCTGAAGGATTTCATACTTATAATCATTGAATCCTATGAATAAAAGAAGGGAAATAGGAAACCCTTTTCTTTATGATCTTCCTTCTACTGAAGACTTAATGGTGTGAATTTTAAGTAAAAGCCAGTTATTCCATAATACTAAGATGAAAACACAAACTACAGTGTCCATTTATACTCAAAACGTTCCTTGGCTTCTTCACAAAACAATTTTCACTTTTTTTTTGTTTGCTATTATCACACCCTTTATATTTTGCCATCTGCAAAAGAACTATATAATACTACTTACTCTCTTAACCAAACAGTTTTGGAAACTTTGGAAAGTTCAGACATCTATTGAACAATGTATTAAGATGGAGTTAGGATTATTGCCTATGTTGTCCTTGTAATATTCAGGGTATAAATATCAAATGCTAAAAGAATTTTCAATGTTTACTATAGCAACTACTTTAACAGCAGCTAGGATCACACATTCAACTGAAAACACTATGCCATAGTTTATGGTCACAACAAATAAGACTAAACCATGCCCCCTGAGGAATGTACTACTTATACCGAACACCTCTATTTAGAATAGGATCCAGAAAGGGTCCAGTTCTACCAGTGCCAAGGAAAGAAAAGTGTCTTTACAGCTTAAAATAATTTGCTCAAAACATATTCATAAAAATAATTTCCTGTAAGAAAAGTGTCTTTAAAGCTTAAAATAATTTGCTGCAAGCAGAGTCACATAAGTTAAAGCCACTTGATGAAAATTCACTTCTACAACCCAATTGAACAAACTCTTTTTGAATCCTTTAAATTTATAAGAGAAATAAAACAAAGCACACAAAAAAACCTTCAAACTAGGGAACCAGGCAGGAGGGATAAAACACTTTAAAACTTGGTTCTGAAGTTGACATTTTGACATTGCTTAAAACCCAGTACCTCCTGGCAAAATACTGAAATTAACTAAAATAATAAGAGCATGAAATACAAATAGTGAAAATTTAACACTCTGGGTACAACTAAATTTAAAACATGTGTAGGTAAAGGAGAAAAAAAAACCCACAAACATTTATTTTATTTTTTTTTAATTTTTAATTTTTAAAGATTTTTATTTATTTATTTGACAGAGAGAGAGATAGCGAGAGCAGGAACACAAGCAGGGGGAGTGGGAGAGGGAGAAACAGGCTTCCTGCCGAGCAAGGAGCCCGATGTGGGACTCGATCCCAGGACCCTGGGATCATGACCTGAGCTGAAGGCAGATGCTTAACAACTGAGCCACCCAGGCGCCCCAAACATTTATTTAACTGATTAAAAAACCATAAATAACAAGACAGCTTTAAAAAGACTTTCAAGGACGTATATTTAGACAATTGCGAATCTTTTAACGTATATTTTTAAAATCACAAATCATTTCTTTGTGTTAGAAAACTTGAAGAAACTGAATTACAAGCACAACAAATTTAAGAGAGAACCTTGGATCATTTAGCTCTTTACTTTTGAGGAAGTAAAATAATCATTCGATTAAGTTTAAACATTTACTGGGAGCCTAAGGGCTATTCATGCACAAGGCACAGAGATCCTAAGATCTTTTAGACAGGTGTGTGATCTGATCTATTCCTAAAGATCAAATAAAAAACCAAATCCACAATACATACCTCCCACTTCAGGAGTTACTTCCCATTTACCTAAATGAGTTAAGGACAATTCTCTAAATTCTGTATTGAATTGTTTTAGTGCAACTATTTATTTTTATATTGGGGATACTGAAACAATAGACTATCAGTTTGTTTTACCCTGTGAATGAAAACAGGAAAAGTATTAAAGGCAACAAGTACTTTCAGGACAGCGGGGAGGTACAAAAGAGCAAAATGTGGGGAGGTAGGAGGTTAGGGTTATCCATATTCTATCTCAAACACTGGAAAGTTGTAAGCATAAGTATGTACAGAAAAAGACACCACTTGAAAACATGTCAATCATATAGCTGACTGCTTAGTGCAAGGGTTCAAACGTAGTACGTTCTGTCTAGTTGCTGTATATACAGTCGTGTCTGGCCTCTTGTGATAGCTGAGTTGCTATTAAATGAATACAAATTTAGACAAAACTACTGAAGAAAGGTGTTATTTTCAGTGGGGAGTGTTTATTGTAGGAAAAAGTAAATTTGGGACAAGTGTGAAAATAAAAAGTTAGATTTTGGTACCTCAAACAGATTAGAAGCAAAATGGTATTAGGAAATGAGACTTTAGGGGGAGAAGCAAGATGGTAGAGGAATAGGAGACCTAAATTTCGTCTGGTCCCAGGAATTCAGCTAGATAGGGATCAAACCAGTCTGAACACCTACGGACTCAACAGGAGATCAAAGAAAAGGAAATGAGAATTTAAAGAGAGACAAAAATACAAACAAGCATATATACATCTCGGAAAAATAAAGTATATATGCAGACATCCTGAAATACACTGAAATATTCTTTAAGGTAAAACTATTTTAAGAATATAAAGTTAGTACATGAAGAAATACCCATTCAAATGATTTTACAAAAAAAATTTTTCAAAAAAATAGTTTAAGTCTAGGCATGAAACCCATTTGATCTAAACATCTTTTCCCCTTCTTACTTTCCATGTCAGCCAAGGATGATGCTAACACCAGCATGCCAAGATTTTGTTCTAAAATAAAAGCAAATATTCATCAGTGTCATTTACTGGGAGGCTAAAGAACACTGAGAATCTACTGCACAACCTCGAAGCATTCATTCTGAATTAAAACAATTTCAAACTGCGAACACATTTTAAAGGACTAATTTACTTTTTGACAAGTGAGCCAACAAACAACAGTAACCAACGACAAAGGATTAGCTGAGTCAGAGAGATGTGCACGTCCTATTGATTTCTTCCACAATCCCAGGCAACCAACAAATATAGGTGGGTAGACAAAATGCTTTCAAGAAATCAAACCAGAGCGCCTGGGTGGCTCAGTTGGTTAAGCGACTGCCTTCGGCTCAGGTCATGATCCTGGAGTCCCTGGATCCAGTCCCGCATCGGGCTCCCTGCTTGGCGGGGAGTCTGCTTCTCCCTCTGACCCTCCCCCCTCTCATGTGCTCTCTCTCATTCTCTCTCTCTCAAATAAATAAATAAAATCTTAAAAAAAAAAAAAAAGAAATCAAACCATACTCTGGAGTCATGACACACAAACAACAGTTCCTAAAAGCCACAGTTTCAGGATCACTTACCTTCAGAGGTGACTCCTAATGTTTTTTAATCCTTTGTAAACGGGATGAAAGATATAGACCCTCTCCCAGAAAACTGTACTCAGAAACTATTTTGCATACATTTTCAGAGATGCACCTAAGAAGGGGTCATTAGTGAAGAACATATATTTGAAGTGACATCTATTTGAAGAGGGAAATTTCCTTAACAAATGATTGAAAGGCATCAGTGTCTTAGTTTTCATAATAAACCTACCATTTACAGGGCACTGTTACAAATCTAAGCTCCCAAGAGTCTGACAGTTACGGTGACACAGACCTAGACAGTTATTATTCCTGTTTTTCAACTGAGGAAACTGAGGCACAGATTTACTGACTTGCCTAGAGTATCCAGTTAGTAATTAGAGATGGGATTAAAATGTAACTGTTTGATTCCTAATCCAGAACTTTTCTGCTACTAGAAAGAAAAACACTGTAACATCTGCTCCTACTACACTTAATCAGGCATGAGCTGGATTGGAGAATTCTATACACTAACCCTTATTTGTCTCATCAATAAAATACCTTTTCTTGGGACGCCTGGGTGGCTCAGTCATTGAGCGTCTGCCTTCAGCTCAGGTCATGATCCCAGGAACCTGGGATCGAGCCCCGCATCGGGCTCCCTGCTCCGCGGGAGGCCTGCTTCTCCCTCTCCCACTGCCCACTGTTTGTGTTCCTGTTCTCGCTATCTCTCTCTGTCAAATAAATAAATAAAATCTTAAAAAAAAATACCTTTTCTTCATACCATTTTAAAAGAAGATAATATTTCCAAGTAAATGAAGCATCCCAATCTGTTTACTACATTGAATGAGCATCCTTCTCTGTTTTACATGACTAAGCTTTCTTCTCCGTATAGATTAATATAATCCTTTCCCTGAATCAGGGTCAGTTGCATATACATTTATTACTGCATTGTACTACAATACAGCATTCAGTTATGATCCCACAATGTCCTTTGAACATTATGAAATTAAAAAGACAACTTGCCCCTGCATTTAATGACCCACCCTGTTTGTGTGGTCAGTCCAGCTTCTCCTTTCATATTAACAACACATTTCTGCTGCTGTCATTACTTCAGCCTTTCCAAGCACCAATCCCCTTCTACTCATTTGCTGCTTCTAACTTGCCATGTGGACAGAAGGATCAGAAAACTAATGTATTAGAATTTAGAGTCCCTCTATTTAGGAAAGTACAAAAGCTTTAATTCTCATGTTCTTGTCTATTCAGTGGTCTTTCTAAGGTCCAATGATATCTGCGTTCAAATAACTGACCTTCAATCTACACACATGGCACAAGCCCTCATAAATTTGAGATTGGTTTTTCTTTGAATGAAGTAATATTCCCTTAACAAAAGATTATCTTTGGTTCCCAACACAAAAATAATAATAGAATCCTATGACATGCTTAAAATAATTTTCTCAAACAGAAAAACAGAGGTTAAGAAATTCAGAAAAAAATTACAAAGAATAGAGCAAATATAAACCTTTCCATTCTGGTTGTTCTTTATAATTTGTTGAAACATGCAGTAAATTAAGGGATGCAAAAGAAAATGTTTTTTTAAAAGTAATGTAGGCTACAAAGCATGACATTTTTCTACCATATAGAACTTATCCGTATTTTTTCCTTTAAATATTAGCCATCAAGTATTAAAGACATGCTTTATAATTACAAAAGAAAAGTTAAATGCAAAAGAGATCAACAACAGAAAATGCCTTAGTTTACATCTAAAACTTTTTTCCTAACTAAACAGGAAAACTGATGAAATCCAATTTTAACTGAAGTACTTGATTATTGGTGAGAAGTCCTATGAAAACAATCACTTGTGACTGAGTATCAAAAGGTAAGTTACTGGGCATACTGTTGCCAAAATAAGATTAAAATCCATATTACTCAACTAGACGTTAATGTTTTTCTGTTGGTATTATGTAAGAAATTTGGAATACCGATATTCGTATTTTTACTATTGTCGAGTTTCACAACGGCCTGATTAGAAATATCTAATATATTTCTTTTTTTTTTTTTTAAAGATTTTATTTATTTATTTGAGAGAGAGCATGAGAGGGAAGAGAGTCAGAGGGAGAAGCAGACTCCCTGCCGAGCAGGGAGCCCGATGCGGGACTCGATCCCGGGACTCCAGGATCATGACCTGAGCCGAAGGCAGTCGCTTAACCAACTGAGCCATCCAGGCGCCCGAAATATCTAATATATTTCTAAATTTAATTATTTCCTTCCACTTTAAGGACAGGATACACCTGAGTAGCATAAGAGACTGGTCTGTGTAATAGAAACAGTACCACTATTACGCATTTCCTACGTGCCAGGCATTTCACATCTGGAAATTCCTTCCATCCTCACAGCAACCCTGTGAGAGGAGAAGGCTGAGGCTTCAAGAAGAGAAGCAGCTTTCCTACAGCGGAGCCCCTAGATACGGGCAAGGGTGTCCGAGTTCCTGTCATCATGTTAGATCACCTCCTGTTTTAGAGCATTTGATTTTAGTACCTTAGACTACATTTTCTGGATTTCATCCTTCCACACCGCCAATACCGTTCAGCTTAAAAACAGAACAAAATCACTGGAGAACTCATCAACACCTCCAAGTTCATTAGAACAAAATCTACTTATGGTTTATGCATGGCCATATGAATGGTGAAAGAGTATCCTGTTTTGTTGACACATTTTAAGAGTATGCTATGTAAGAACAGATAGCCCAGAAAAATATCTCCTGAAGTGCCAGAAAGGACTGTAGCAATTAATGCTAATATACACAAATCTTTACCAATTATTTGACATTTTATATCATTTTTAATACCCCCTCACTACCTCCAATCTTCCAAAAAGCCCAAACAAAACCCTAATAAAATGTGATAAAAACCAACTAAATATAAATCCTCCACGTATTTAAGCAGTTTAGTTTTACTCTTATTTCATTCTAAACACAATGAAACTCAAATAAAAATAGCCCCTACAATGTTCTTCCTTTGGCAAAAAAATTTTTTTTTACCAGTCCACAGACTATCACGTTTATTCCATCGAAGTATGTGGAAATTTTTAGTTCATTATCTGTTTCTTATTAACATTCAATGAATTGTTTGTTTTTTAAAAATAAGAACACAAACAAAAGAAGACAAAACCTGGAATCTGGAAAAATAAGAGCTTGTGTTAGTCAAAGATCTGCACCAAGAAGCAAATAAAACCTTCCATGTAACTTTTCCTAAAAATCAGAACACCTCATATTCCCTGTGGAAAGGGAATGACATTTTAAATACAAAGACATAAGGACTTACTATAGCTCTTGTCCATATTTTTTTAGTATTTAAATTTCCATAGTATTTAGAACAGCAGTATTTTTCTACCATAGCATGTTAATTCTTACAATTTATTTTTATGACACCTTGAAAAATTAAACTATATTTTAAAACCCAACGGTTTCTTACATGTCGTGAACATTTCTGGTATGATTTGTGTGAGAAATCACTAAAAGCATTTCAAGACTTTTTATAAAAAACAGAATGATAGCCACATCAAAGATTCAAGGGAATGTAATTACTACATTGTCACCAAATGGTTATAATCACTTCAGATATAATTAGTTCTCAATATTTAAGTTTGATAGAATGTTTTCTTCTTTAGGTACTAAAGATCATTTTTTTACATTCCCATTAGAAATTAATCTTTATTAGAAATGATACCAAAGGAAACAAGAGAATGTTTACAAGACATAAGCTTGAATAAAGGGAATGGGGGTGGAGGATAAGAAAGCTAGGAAACCAGCAACAGAAGACGTCAGAATTCTTCTGAGCCTACTCAAGAACCAGATTCCATAATAACCACAACAGAATGAACTCACTATTCTGGGTAGGAGGAAACAGAAAGAAACAATTCTGAAATAAATAAAATGGCCAAAACACACTGACAATATAAAATCAGCCACTGAATTTTGGACCATTTCCCATAAACCTCAATTAAATAAGCTATTACTTTAACCAAAACACCATCACTATTATCATAGGGAGCATCATGTATCCACGGATGGATACTAAATGCCAATGTAAACTACAAACATCAATTTAATAAACTTTAAGTGTGAAGCTGAAAGAAAAAATATGTTAATGCCTGATACTTGAGTAAGCAAGAAATAAAACCAAAGAGACAGATAAAAAAGAGGCGCAAGCTTTCAAAGTACATAGCAAGAGATAAAGTACTATTTGGAAAAATCTTATATAACTGATTGAGTGATCTAATTCTGAAGGCTCAGTGGTACACACTGTATACGAGATGACTAAAAATGGTTTGTGACCTAATAAATGTCTACATTTTGTTGTCGCTACTGTTGTACAAAGAAAAAAGAGAAGCAATTTTTGTTATTCCCGGTAAAACATTACGAGATGGCAACTGACTTAGAAAAACCCAAGACCGGGCGCCTGGGTGGCTCAGTTGGTTAAGCGACTGCCTTCGGCTCAGGTCATGATCCCAGGGTCCTGGGATCGAGTCCTGCATCGGGCTCTCTGCTCCTTGGGAGCCTGCTTCTCCCTCTGCCTCTCTCTCTCTGTCTCTCATGAATAAATAAATAAAATCTTAAAAAAAAAAAAAAAGAAAAGAAAAAGAAAAACCCAAGGCCAAGAAAGAATTGATATATTCAAATAACACAACTGAAAAAATATTTTCTCAATGTTCACACCAAAACCTTTTCTGAGACAACCATCTCTTTCTACGTGGAAGAAAGTTTATTTTAATAACATAGTGGAAGGAGGGATAGTAACACAAAGCCTATTTCAGTAAGTACTACTCTAGTCAATAGTATCAACAGTTGCAGTGACTCTTGGGGAAATCTCTTCCTATAATTTACTTACCTCCACTGCCTGCATCTTGCTCTTCGCCTTCAGGAAATGCAACCTGGCTTGGCAAGCTATTCCTCGACCGAGTGACTGTCTCTAACTGGGAAGCCCGGCCCAATAAAGATAGCTCATCTAGCACCTCTCCCTCTTTGGCCTCAAGATCTGATTTGGAAGTGGTTAAGGGTTTTATACTTTCGGGTGCCATCAGCCTACTGGAGTCATTCAAACACGCTACTGTGCCACTGTCCAGGCTCAACACCCGGGCCCGAGTCTTGGCACTGTTTGTGCTGGAAGTCCGACGTGCTGTCCGCTTTTTGCCCGTTCCTTCAGGACCCAGATGGGCTTTGTGTGCATGCTCAGAGTCAGTGCCCCTTTCTTTAGGGACATGTTTGGTCTTGAGGGCACTGTATCTGCCCTCAGGAGACTGGCATGAATGAGAGGTGGTGCTAGAAGAGCTATCACTGCTGAACTGGTGGGCGGACTGAACACTCGATGCTCTGCTCAAGTCACTTTGGTCGCTAGAGTCCTCATCATGACAGAATATAGCACTATGTGGCTTTGTACCAGCAACACCTCGAAAGGAAACATAGTCCCTATGCCGACTTGAATCAAAACTGCTGGCCCGTTTTTTTCCTGTCCGTCTCCGGCCTGATTTATGAGCAGAGGCTGTCCGGTGGATCAAGCTAGACGATTTAGGTCGTACATCCCCCTCCTTTTGCTTTCCACCACTGTCTTTAGCAACTTTTGAATCCACTGAAAGAGCGGACTTATCACTCTGCTCCTCTTTGTTTTCAGCAGTTTTCTCGAGGGGTCTGTCCCCCTGTGACATAAATTCATTTGCATGGGGATTTTTATTGGCTTCTTCAGATGCAGAGGTGGTGAGATCTCTCTGATTGTGCATATCATCGGAGGTATTGGAATCCTTGGCCTCTTGAACCCCACTGTTGGTACTTCCTTCCAAGGCAGTCTTTTCACTGCTAGTCCTTTTGTCAGTGGTACAGCTGCTCTTGCCCTCTGGGTCAGCACAGCCCTCCTTCTTCCTGCCACTTTTCTTTCCCACTCTAGGACACTCCTCATGCTCTGACAAGATGCTCTCTATGTGAGTTGAGCTGGTCTGCTCACTTTTGTAGCTACTGACAGTACTGTTGGTGTCCCGGTCCGTTCCACTGCAATAGCTCTCTGTCGACCCACTACTCCGGGTGCTCAGGCTCCTCAGGCTATCCATGCTTTTGTCTGCTTTCAAAGGTTTGCTCTTCCCACTTTTTGTAGGTGGCTGAGAACTACTGTTTTTCAGCTCACCAACAAGCTGAAATTCTCCAGACAAACAAGAATTTTCCACCAAGGATTCTTTGGATCCAGAATGAGGCTTGGAAGATTCTAACTCACTAACTGGATCTAACCCCCGTCTTTGCTGATAGAGAGGGAAGTCATTCAGTGAAGTGTCTGGAAAAGCCACAGCAGAGCTAGAAGTCCGTGGTACACCTCGTGGCCGGTGATCTTTCCTGTAAGAGTGTGAATGTAAAGGGACGAGAGAAGCTACTTCTGTGTCACAGGCGTTGGACAGAGACTGATCAATGTGGTGGTGGTGGCTGTGACTCGGCAAGCTCACTTTGTCACTGAAGTCCCTTGGTAAGTCCTGTCCACAGGAAGATAAGGAAGGCTGAATGGAGATGAAGGAATCATTGGAGACTAGACGGAAGAGCTTCCGATCAGTTGCCAGATCTGTTTCAAACACATATTTGGAAATGTTAACACAAATCTATCATCTGCTTTTCTACTGTTTAACAATGGAAAGAACTCACAGCATACGGTAAATCAAGGAAAAACAATTTCCCAAGTAGTTCACTGAATAAAAGTTGGCCAGTCATTCCAAAGAGCGAGTTTCTATTTCACAGCTGCACAAAGAAAGCATTCTATTGACAGAATGAACTGAACTTCTAAATCCTCGAATGACCAGAGAAAAGGTTCCATAGACTATCAACAATAAGAGGCAACATAGGATTATATTTAAAACAGCCCTGGATTTTTTCTTTCTTAAAGATTTTATTTGAAGTAATCTCTATACCCAACGTGGGGTTTGAACTTACAATCCCAAGATCAAGAGTCGCATGCTCCACCGACTGAACCAGCCCCGCTCTCCATAAAGCAGCCCTGGATTTTTATGTGAAGTCTGTCTCTAGCTTACTAACTGCATAGCCCTGGGTTACCTTTGCAAGCCTTGGTTTCCTTATCTATAAAATAGGATCTCAATATCACTAAGTAGTACCATGAAATAACTGAGTTAGTGTGTTTTAGCATATACATTGCTTAGCACAATGCCTGACATGATTAACAGTAGCTATCATTGTTTTACTTCACTAACACAGTACAAAAACTTTTTTGAAAAACTAATGCGATTATCTTACAAATAAAAAAAAAAAAAAACCTAGAGTAGTTTGAAACAGAAAAAAAAAAAATTTGAAAGGCTGAAAAATCCCCAAAGAAGACATGATATAATGATTGTAAGATCTTGCTGTTCACAATGACCGAAAAGATTAAAATAGTTGTGGAGCAAAATACCGCACTTTCTCTTTCATCATTCATGCAACAAGTACAAACTACCTCATGAAAATATACATTATCCCTGTATATCTATTAAGACCATTCCTTTACCCCTCCACTTAGGGCAGTGATTAGTGACTTGAATTACCATATGTACTATGTATACAGATATAAATAAATCCACCTACCTATCTACACTGTAATTTATCTTGAAATACAGCTTGGCAACTGAACTGTACAACAGCTGACTTTTTATATACTTTTTGACAGACAGGGATGGCTGAATCTGCTGTTAGTTCAATAAAAAGAAAAATGACTATTTTATTTGTTATAACTGCAATAGTAAAAATACAGTGATAGATTGTGCAGTTAAGTCAGATCTCCCCAGGAGAATCTCAATAAAAGCATACCTTTCCCCCTAAGATTAATATAAAATAAAAATGAATTACTAGAAATGTGTATGTACTTTTAAAAAATCTAAATCTAGACTAGATTTAAATAATTAAAAACTTAGAAACAGCCTCTAGAATATACCATATAAATTGATTAATAAATGACCTATCAGGCTCTATCTTATGTTTTAAAGTCTTCAACATAAGTAAAATTCATGTTCTTTATCATTTGTCCAAAACAGCTGCCACTGTACTTGGGTTCTTAGATCTCTAAATACCAAAATTTAAAAGTTAGCACTATATTTACTCTTTTGTAATATTAAATTATATAAATATTAAATTTAACAGTTATTTACAAAAACTCTATTATCTATAATAAGCAATTAGAAAGTGTGATATTCACATTTCAAAGTTATGAATTTTATAGAAAAAAGACTTAACTGAACAAGTAACTGAAAATCACTAATTCTAATATACAAGACGTTTTTAAAAATGCTAATAATCAAAACCAATTCCCTTCTAAGACATCAATAAACCAGAAATGTAAGTTTTTCATTTAAAAAGACACAGCCAAACTTACTTTAATACATGTACTTTTTTCAATGTTGCTAACTATACCATAAAAAAATAAAATCTTATCAGGAAGAACCTTAGGGGGTTTTAGGAAATTTTCAAGTAAATATGCTTGCTTAGACATCTTTCTTACTGGTAGCAATAGAGTCAAAGATAGGCTCAAATCAACACAAAGAGATACTATTTTTCATAAGTAAACTTTTTTTCAATGACTGCTACTAGTGGCATTTAGGATAAGAAAGCCATGCTCACATGCTGCTCATCCTGGTGCAAAGCGGTGTAACCAGCAATCTAGCAATATGGCCAAAAGCCTTCCAAAAATATACTCACCCATGATCAGTAATCTGTTTCTAGAAGTTGCTGCCAAAGGGTAAAATCCGGTATGTATATAAGGTTTTAGCAAAAAAATGCTCATTTCAGGTTATTATAAAACTCAAAACATAAAAAGTATGAAAATGTCCAATAAAAAAAGGTTGAATAAATTAGATTGTCTATTAAAACATCACACAGGCACTAAAAATGTTTTCAAAGATTACATATATTAATATGAGAAAAAATACTTAAGTGAAAATGATGGTACTATATAAAAATACAGTTTCAATCTGTAAGAGTTAAAAAGAATATTAAGAGTGTATTTGCAGGGATGCCTGGGTGTCTCAGTTGGTTAAGCGGCTGCCTTCGGCTCAGGTCACAATCCCAGGGTCCTGGGATCAAGTCCCACATTGAGCTCCCTGCTCAGTGGGAAGTCTGCTTCTCTCTCTCTCCCTCTGCCTGCAGCTCCCCCTGCTTGTGCTCTCTCTCACTACCTCTCTCTCTCTGTCAAATAAATAAATAAAATCTTATAAAAAAGGAAGAGTGAATATTACAGTATATGAATTATATCACAATGCAAGAATAATTTTAAAAAGTGATGTACCAAAAAACATTAAGTTATTTCAGTGCCAAAAGTGTGAATTATTTTCTTCATATTAACTATTTTTTCTAAAATTAACACATGTTACTTCATAAACAAAAACCACATTTCCTCCTCTCTTCTGGATCATCTCCATCAATTATAAAAAACAAGCTGTTCTCTTATGCATTCTTATAAAATCCCAAACTCTCCTTTATCCTCCCTTCCCCTGCTGGCTTTCACCTTGCATCTCTGATCCTCTTTACACAAATTCACCAAGAACAGTCTGTATTCCCTCTTTTCAGCTCTCCTTCTCTAATTCTCTCCTATATGTATTGTGATCTCCCTCAAGAATATGCTTATCAAGGTCACCAACAACCTCTGCGCTGCTAATCCCGTGGCAAGTCTCAGTCTCCTATCACCTGGCCTATGAGCAATGTTTGACAAAGCTGAGCACTGCACTCTCCTTGAGAAATTGGGATACAACACTCTAAGTCTTCCTGCACCCCATCAGTTGTTCCTACTCAGTCTCCTGCACCTATTAAACTGGAGTGGCTCAAAGCTCAATCCTGGGAACTTCTCCATTTTCCATCTACACGCCCTCATTTCCATCTCTCATACAGTATTCTGGTCCCATGATAACTAAAATTCAGGAATCCTTGTAACTAGCTTCCTCCATCTCCTTGCCAGCCCCCACACTCATATGGGAATGGGCTAAAGAACCGATCTTGGGTAGGGAAAACGTGACTGCGGCTGGAGAGGGCAACTGTAGATAATCCCTTCTTAAAAGTGAAAAAGAGCCCACATCCCCACATCCTCAGGTCACTCTCAATCATGCTGAATCACGTTGATAAAATGAGTCCAACTAATCACTAACTGCCAACCAACTAAATGTTGCTGTCCTGTAAACCCAAACTAGCTAGAGAACCCGATGAGCCCCAACTGATAATTAAGCCAGAATGAACATTTGCCACTAGGTGGTGCCAAATCATAGCCACGACCAACAAATTTGGATCAGGGCAGCCAGGACATCTGAACTCCAGGCTAGGCTAACCATGCAGGCTTGCCCAGTTAGTTTAGGAACTTCATGATAACCCAACCCACAGTTGACATGACTATATTTTTCTGGTATTTATACACTGAAAACTCCTAAATTTAAAACCTCAGCCCAGACTTCTTACCTGAAATCCAGACCTGCCTAATTATCCACTAATTATTGCCACTTAGAGACCTAACAGCATCTCATACTGAACTCCCTATCTTACCTTCATCCATGCTCTTCTGGCTCCTAAATCTGCTCCTTCTCAGTCTTCCTTCCCATCCTCCCCATCACTTACCTCAAAAACCTTTCAGTCATCCATGAGTACTATTTCTCTCACATAATATATCCAAATCCATCAACATCAACATCGCCTCTCATTAATATCTTCTACACGCACAGTCAGACTACTTGTCAGTGCCCTGATCTTGTTCTGGATTACTGCAATCATCTGCAAACTGAGCTTCCTGCTTCAGCCTTTGTTCCTTTTAATCTCAAAAGAGGAGCCACAGTGGTTCTGTAAAACTGTAATTGAGATCCTGACACTCTTTTCTGCTCAAAACCCTTTAGCAGTTCCTCACCTCACTAGGAATTAAAACCACAATCTTTAGTTTTTTAAAAAAGATTCTATTTTTTGAGAGAGAGCGCACGTGCGTGAGAGAGAGCGAGCAAAAGGGGGGGTGAGAGGGAGAGGAGGGGTGGACAGAGGGAGAAGGAGAAGCAGTCTCCCATGACCTCAGGATCATGACCTGAGCCAAAGGCAGACGCCCAACCAACTGAGCCACCCAGGCACCCAAAACCACAATCTTTAAAATGGCTTACAAGACTACGATTTGTCCCCTCACTTCCTTCACATCAACCACACTGTTTCTCAAACCTGACGGGCATGCTGTTACTTTAAGACTTTTGCCAGTGCTGTTAGAGAGCCCCTCCCCCCCGAATATCCTGATAGCCCACTCCTTCCCCTCCTTCAGGTCTTTGCTTTCAGCAAGGCTTTCTTCCCCTGTCCACTCCATTTAAACCTTAAATCCCCCCAGCCCCCACCATTCCCTATCACCTGTCCCTACTACTGCATATTTATTTGATTTATACTAGTATGATTCCATACAAGTAGTATGGAAGCCACAGAAAGGTAGAATTTTTTGTCTGTCTGTTCACTAATTTATTTTCAGTACTTAGAATGGTGCTCAGAGCACATAATGAGTACTACATAATATCTGTTAAATGTTAGCTATGTGTGTTATTTGTTAAATGTTATATTAAAATGATAGAAGTTACAAAACTATCTAAAAGTGGTGCCTGGGTGGCTCAATTGTTAAGCATCTGCCTTCGGCTCAGGTCATGATCCCAGGGTCCTGGGATCGAGCCCCACATCAGGCTCCCTGCTCGGCGGGAAGCCTGCTTCTCCCTCTCCCACTCCCCACTGCTTGTGTTCCCTCTCTCACCGTGTCTCTCTCTGTCAAATAAATAAATAAATAAATAAATAAATAAATAAATAAATAAATAAAATATTTAGAAGTGGTGTAACTGCATAGCAATTAAAAACATGATTCAAAACTAGATTTCAATTACAGAACTGCCACTTTGTGGCTATGTGACTTTGGGCAAGGTTCTTATAACTTCTAAGCCACGATATGTTCATCTATAATGTGAGAATCGTATTATTAACCTCGAATGCTTACAGCGAAGATTAACTGTGTGAATGCTTATAAAATGCTTAAAAGAAGACCTGAACCAGCGGTTGACAGACTAAGACCCATGGAGCCAAACTGGCCCCCTGCCTGCTTTTGAGTAAGATTTTAGTGTAACACAACCATGCTCACTCATTAACGTGCTGTTTATGGCACCTGTACTCTACAGTGGCAGTTGAATAGTTGCAACAGAGACCATACGGCCTACAAAGCTATCTGATCATTTATAGAAAAAGTCTGCTGACCCCTAGCCTAAATAATAGTGTGTGCTCAGTGAGTGTTGGACATCACTATCTATGTCAATAGGTATCTGTAGGGGAGGTTTGTGTGCATATAATTCCCAACCCGACAGACTACAAAATTCTTGCTTATGCATGGTACTTTCCAGATATAAAATAAAGAAACAGGACCTTAAATGCAGTGGCACTAGCCCCTCTAAGATCATTACCTAATTTTTGAGACATTCTAATGATACATATCATGAAAAAGATACTGTAATTCTCAAACTGATCAATTCACCTTAACCTTTTATAAGAAAATAGTTTCTATAATATACAGTATGTTTGGAAGTTTTTTAAGGGGGTATATTGGCAGGGGTAGTCCACAAAAGCAAATAAATGATGCGGTACTGCAATTCCAAAAAGCAGTTATAGCACGATAAACTTATATTCCAAGTACCAGGAACAAAACATGCTTGTAAGAATTGACCTAGGTAAAATACTGAACAGGAAAATGTCATAATTTAGAAACCTATTTGTAACTTCATAAATAAATTTCCTGTACTTAATTATGAAACTTATCAGTCTGCCTGCCTTCCAAAAACCACATATAGGCTAATAAAAACAACAGGTTAGAAATAGGGAAACAGGTTTCTGTCTCACTGATTATGTAAATTGGGATAATCTCTATTTGAAAACGGGATAACATATCCATCCTTTCATGTTTGAAAATTAAAAATGAAACATAAAAATGTGGCATTCTTAAAAAAAAAAAACAACCAACTCCATTAAATCCAAAACACTCATTTATAATAGAATTGAAAAAGGAGGGGAAAGAAAAGACATTTAAAGCCCAAATTTCTATTAAAAATCTGCTATAGGAGGCACCGTGTTGGAAGCAGACATAGTTTCTCTGTAAGTTCAAGAGCAAGTTAGTTCTCTACTAAAACATACTGTTGGGTAAGATATGGAGCAATTGACATTGAGAGGTCACACTGGATGGAAAGTAACAGTCTTACATACCAAGTTACTAAACTAGGCAAGATGCTCTGACCCACTACGGATTAGCAGATTATCTCCCATCTCATACTCACTCCAGGGCACAGGCTCACAAAATTTTTCTCTCCATGTCTACTTAGCAGACCATGTGTAATTGAATTCCAGAAAGCTAAAAGTACTTATAACACTGTTTTACTATTATCCTAGTTAATAATTTTATTTTAATGTTTCTTAAAAATATATTAATTTATTATAAACTTCTGCCAAAATATGAGCAGCATATTCTACAAACTCACCCTGGTCACCAGAATATACAACGTCAGTGTGAAGTACAATGTTCTTACCTTGTTCTTCACTTCCTTCCTTACAAAGACTAGAGCTCTGGCCCAGACTTAAACTGATATCATCAGAAGTCTTAGCAGTGTCTGTATCTCCTACAAAGTTAAGAGAAACATGTGAACACATTATATTAAAAGTAAAGGCTGTACAGTGTGGCATAACAAGAAAGGCTATCAACTACACTAATTTACTATATACTACACTAGTATACGATGTCTACTAGAGCAGTTTTTATATACCACGGGTTACAACAATGGATGATGCACTGAACTAATAGGAAGCATCATGGACAATGAGACCACATCTTTATTCTCACAGCACTATAAACCAAATTACAGAAAGCTTCATACTGTTAACTAATAAAACTTTCTTTAAAAAATAAGCACTTTTTAAAAAGAAATGGAAATTATGTAATAACAACTTGAAACAATATAAATTTCCTTCCCAGGGAAAATTATAAAAATTCCCCTAAAAAAGTATAGGGTAAAAAAATTTATCTTGAATAGATGCATGTAAAAGGCACATATAAGACATACAAAAAACACTTTCCTTCTTTTTTTACTGTCTTATTTGCACCCAATTTAAAGGTTTCACATTAAATTACTCAGTTTTCCACAAACCTCACCAATCCCATGAAAAGTATTTTCCTTCAAGGCAAGGAAGTTTCTTATATATCAAAACTTACAATTCATGCAATGTAATGCAAATGTTCAAATGTGTTTGTGAGATTTGGATGGTGAAAGGAGAACCCAATTTAAATCAAGTAACCTTTAACATAAGATACATAACTGGATCTACAAAATAATTTCAAGAATGATTTCTCATTACGTGTGAATATATAGTACTCAGTTATCTTTATTACATCAAAAATGAAAGGGAAAGTCATAGGCAACTTCCAACTTAATGTCTACCTTTAATAGTTGCTGCTGTCCCAAGACGAGAGGAACCAGATCCAATCTGAAAACACGACATGAAGTAAAACTAATTAAATGCTATGTCATGATCAATATGGACTACCAAGATCATCAAGCAAAACGATATTATCAAAACATGCTATCAGTCACTTGTATTAAAAGATACCCACTGGGCATGTTGTATGAGAGCCACAGAACCTTTTTGCTGCGGAACATTCTGCATGTACAATGCAGACGCGGCTAGGGCACGGAATCCCTCTGCATGCTCGGGACTGACGGAGCCCGCAGGATGCCTCCAACATCAAGCAATCCGTGTCATACAATTACTATCATTTTTTATATTGTGTCATGACATGTTCATATTATAAATAAAAGCAAAACTGGGTGTTAAGTCTATCTGAAACAAATTCAGACTTATCAGGGCATATAAAAGGAAGGTTTGGGACCACACATTAATATATGCTACAAAGAGCAACCTAAATCTTACTGTCAAACTGTTAGTATATCAATATGTACTTTCCTGAGTTCTAGACAAAAAGTAAGTACTTCTTTGTAAAATGCTATAACTTATTTAAAAACAATAAAAAACTAAGGGATCCACGTAAAATGACTGCTTAGCACTAACTATAAACAGAAAACTAAAACCTATCGAGCTTTTAATGCTTATATTCCAGATGATGTAACATTCCCTAAAATCTTAGCCATCATTCATTATACCACCATAAAAATCATATAAACAAATACCACAAATTCCACAAACACATTAAGGAAATCAAACATAACAATATGAGAGTTACTAAATCCACAAGTCTTAGTAACTTTCTAATACCTGTTTTCAAGATATTTAAGAAGAACACAGTCAAGCAAATTTAATATTTTAGAATAAAATTAAGAATATTCATATAATACTTTGTGTTTTACCAAATCTTTCCTTTTTTTTTTTTAAGATTTCATCTTTTGGGGTGCCTGGGTGGCTCAGTTGGTTGGGTGTCTGCCTTTGGCTCAGGCCATGATTTCAGAGTCCTGGGATGGAGCCCCACATCAGGCTCTCTTCTCTGCTCAGCGAGGAGCCTGCTTCTCCCTCTCCCTCTGTCTACTGCTCTGCCTACTTGTGCTCTCTGTCAAATAAATAAATAAAATCTTAAAAAGTCATTTTTTTTTTAAGTAATGTCTACATCCAACTGGGGCTCAAACTTCCAACCCCGAGATCAAGAGTTACACATATTCTCCTGACTGAGCCAGCCAGGCAGCCCCCAATCTTTCCTCTCATTGATTCAACTGATAGGAGTACATGATAAAATTTGCTCAAAATATTAAGTTAATATTGAGTCTGAAGGGGCATGAGGAACTTTCTCAATCTCGATGGCAATTAAGGGGTGTATACATATGTAAAAACCCACTGTGCTGTACACTTAAGAAGTGTATACTATGTTGTATAATAGTTATATGTCAGTGAAAAAGTGAGTAAAAATAAGCACATACAAACAGGTTAGAACTGCTACCTTTTGATGTGGCAAAAAAAAAAAAATTAGTTTTGCAACACTTTTGAACAATTTATTAAGCCTGATGCTCCTGATTTTTCCTAATTTCTGCTTTCAATTAGCCATAAAAGGCATTGCAACTAGACAGAAAAAGGTCAACAAGCATTTTACTGCAAAATAAAATCCAAAATCCAAGTAGCATAGTAACTTCCAGTATTTGCTCATTTTTATACAAGAGTTAATATTTTAAGGAAAACCAAATTAGGTATGCTGTGTATTTATGTGCAGATGAGCTTTAATGACACTCAGAATGGGAGTCCCTCCCTGAAACAAGTAGGGCAAGTTCCAAAAGACACGATGCCATGGTAGAGTTACGGAAGATGGCTGGCCACTGCTGCACCCTTTCAACTGTCCTACTGGAAAAAAGGAAAAAAAAAAAAAGTTTGGCTCTCCAAAAGATTGTGGGAAAAACATAGGCTTAACTCCTTTGGTAATCTGACATTGCCAACATATGTCAGTATGGACAAAGGCCAGGGTTAATTAAGCATACAAAACATGCAGCCATATTTAAAGACTAAGTCATTTCATTTCATAGAGAGACTGAGAAAGCAAGACCAACCAAAAGAGAATCAAGGATAGTAAAACTGGTATTGTAAAAATTGAAACTTAAAAGGTATGGACCTAATTAAAATGTCACAGTCCTTTGCAGTAATGCTTCTTTTTTATTTTACTAATTTTTGAGAGAGAGAGAGAACGCACACAAGCATGGGAGAGGGGCAGAGGAAAAGGGACAGAGAGAATCCTGAGCTCAGGGCTCGTTCTCACAACCCTGAGATCATGACCTGAGCTGAAACCAAGAGTCTGACACTTAACCAACTGAGCCACCCAGGCGTCCCATTGTTGTTGTTCTTGTTTTTTAATTCTAACATTTCCCATCTGCTTGTTATAGAAAGAAGACAAATTTAAGGACATATTTGTTCTACACCACACTTAATCACAACTAAAACTGCAACCAAAAATTCATGCACTTGAAGTTTAAATCATGAAACACAATTCAAACAGAGGCAAATCTTCTATCAAAATATATTAGGAACAAGACCCTATTCAAGATTTTGATTCACAGAATATGGTGTTTTCCCTAATACCGTTCCAAAATAGTATAGGGCTAAACAATGTGGAACAGTAATACTGTGGGACAGTAAGGATAACCAGGTCTGCTACTTAATCATTTGTTAAATAAAGAGCCAGGTCTGATTCTACCTCTAAAGTTCTATTATCTGTATAGATAAAGATAATTAGCACCCATTCACTGAAAGTCACCTCTGCACTAGGCAGTCTATTAGACCACAGAGGAAAGAGGAAAACCTGCTCCTTAGAGGATTACACACTGCCACATAGGATCACACACCAAAAACAAAGTGCTAAATAAATTCATACATAAGTGCTCCATCCGTGAGAGAAAGAGGCAATACCACAAGGTCTCTGAGACTCTTCAGAAACAGGGATGGTTATGACAAAAGTTAGAATTAGGCCAGGGGAAAAAAAAAAAAAGGAAGTCTCTGGAGCAGAAAGGAGGAAGAGTGATTCCAACCCACAAGCAGTGTAGAACAGTAGAAAGACTGCAGTGAAAATCAAGAAGTGAGGGCTAGACCCTGATAAAAACCAGCTTTTTCCTCTTCTATATAATGAAAAGACTGACAGAGAACCCACCACAACCCGTAGTTATCTAAAGTTTGACTATGACAAGACCTCTAAGTTTCTCGCTAGGTTTACTTTCTTATGCTTCTACAGCATTACTCCAGCTACCAGACTCATCGACTGAGAAGGGAAGCAGGCGTCAGTGGGACTTTGATTCGGGTGGGAGATGTTCAACGAGAGACAGAAATGTAGCCGTGAAGGCCCAGCTGGGGTTGGACAGAACGAAAGTACAGCAGGTGTCAGCCAAGTTTTGAGAGCAGACTTTCAGAGTTATTATTTTAAGTTAAAAGTTACAGAACAGAAAGACAGTAAAATTGGCAAAAGCAGATCTGTATTCTACATCTAGCTCTACCACTAACACCTTGAACAGCACCAATTTTGAGAAAGTTTTAAGTATAATTAACATACGTTTTATTAGTTTCAGGTGTACAACACATTGCTTCAACAATTCTATACATTACTCGATGCCTACCATGATAAGTGTAGATTTTGAAGAAATTACATCTTTTTTTTTTTTTTTTTTTTTTGCCATGTTTAAGCTAGGAATAACCCCCAACATCTATCCCCCTCAGATACCAAAAACGTGAAAGTTAGTAAGACAGTGCAAGCAAGGACCTAATTTTCCTAAGGGCATTCACCACAACTGTCATGATCAAAACTACCCTAGGCATGAGCACGATGTGCGTGCTCAGCAAAAATGTACTTAATTAATGTGAAAATTCAGTTAAAAATAAGAATACTAAAGAACGATATTATTAATAAACAATCAAAAACTTATTAATCAGCACGATAAACCCAAACACCAACTGATTATTACAGACAGAATTACTTGAGACCACCATCAGGAGAAGGGAAAAAGACATAATAAAATCACAGGTTCCTACCTGGTTGCTTGGATCTAGGCCAGCATAAGAATTTCTTGAACTGCAACCAACTGGGGGTGTGGCCTCTCGAATGAACTCAGACATTTCAATCCCTCCACCAGGATCACTGCGGGGAAAAAATGAGAAAAAGAGAGTGATTGTCACTATTCTGCCACCAATGGTTTTTTATTATTTTTTAAGTTATTATACCTTTTCCTATAAAACTAAAAGGTTCTATTTCTAACAGAACAAACAGCAATTAAAAAAAAGATCATTCTTCATTTGTAAGTCTTATAATCTGAACTATTTTATAACCACTTCATTACTTGAAAATATTTAAAACTCTCTCCCAGTCTATACCCAATCCGACATTAGAAACTAGCCTTAGTTACAATTATAGATGCTAAATACAGCGCATATTTTATGACATGTGCTAGCAAAGACATGATTTGCCTTTTGCTTCCCAACAGCAAGGAGAAATTGGCCGTGGCAAACACAGAAAGTAATCAGATCTTATACGGCCACTCTCCAGGAGCACAGTCTGACTGAGCTATGAGGAACATGCAAGAGAACAGTCCACTTTGTCAAGCTAACTCTATCTGTATTTTTTATGTTAAGAGCATTTAACTGGGATACTAACTTGTTTTACAGAAGTAGAAAGCTAAGATTTTAGATTTGTATTGAATTAGAAGTCTTAAGTTTAAAAAATAAAATGATGTAGTAAAACAGGTATTAGAAAGACAAGAGAGAAGTACTAAGTTCAAAGAACTGAAGACGTCTACAGAGAGTACTTAAAGATAAGAGGACCTAAAATTAGGGAAAAAGATCACACCAAATTTCAAAAAACTTAGAAAGTTTTATAATAAGGTTCCTCAGGAACATAACTTTTAGAATAACTCAGGCCTAAAAGTTACCATAATCCTATTTTTTACCCAAAGATTTTTACTCATTCTACCTGGTACATACAGAATAAGTACCTGATAAAGTTACTGTTACCAAGGATAAAAGTTCTAGTATACATGCTAGAATTATAGCAGATAAACTACCCTGCTATCCAGCATCTACTTCAATCATCTGGTTAACAACACCACCAAAAAGCAACCCAAAATTCTTTTGTTGAGCCACCTCATCCCAAACTCTCATATGGTTTTGGGTAATGTTGACCATACACTCAGGTCTAGGGGTAAAGCACTACTGACCAAAGCCAATCAGCATGTTCCTTTCTTTTGGTCCTAGAACAAGCACAAGACCTAACTCAGGCTAATATGAATCAGGCCAGGAGTGTTCTACTATTAAGAGAGGTTATTTCTCTGTATCTGCTAGTCTTAATGCTGAGAAGATTTAAGGCCTGGCACTGCTGCAGCCATTTTACAACCGTAAGGGGGGACGCTGTCTAAGAAGTCAACTGAAAAGAAAGGAGGCCAGCCTGGTAAAGGGAAGCCAGATCATGAAATGACTGACACTGCACCTTGCCAATCTGAAGACATCCCTCACACAGACTTTTCAGTAGTGTGTGCCATAAATTCCCATAAGCCTATTTCAATGAGGTATTCTGACAGCTGCAAGCAAAAAATACAAGCAAAATAGAATTTGCTTACAAGTATACCTTCCATTTAATAAGTATTTATCACTACAGCTGTTTGAATTCTAGTGATGTTTTAGTACCAATGGTTTCATGTGTCTGTTTACCTAATGGGTTCCTAACTCTAGGCCATTGACTGCGGTTAGCTAACTCACATTTATTAAAGAAAATCAGCTTTCTAACTTGTTATCCATTTATACAAATAAAATATACTGGAACTCAGTTACAAATCTGATAGCAATTCAGCATGCAAATGTCCATGTGTGAGAAAAGTGAAACATGTTCAAGTTTGTCAGCTGTTTGGTGTTAACTCATACAGGATACACAGGCCAGAATGAGAAATCTTTTTCTAATTTGGTAAAATCATAAGTGTGTACGTAGAGAGAGCTATCATCACACTGAATGAGTGGTGAGTACTAACCAGCAACATCACTGTTCTCTCCACTGCTCTCCAGAATGCATTCTCTAAGTCAGGTTCCACGGAAATCAGAAGATGGAGAGCAAGGTAAAGATTAAGGAGTAAAATATTCAACCCCAGAGAAAGGATAGAGAGCCCTCACCTTTCCTAGTTTATATACATCAACTCTATTGGTATATAATTCACATATCATCCAATTTATCCATTTAAACTTTGCAAGTCAACAGTTTTTAATACATTCCATAAAGTCATGCAACCATCACCACGTTAATTTTAGAACATTTTTATCACCTCAATAACAAACCCCTTCAGCTATAACCCCCCTACCCTTCCCATCCTCCCCCAGCCTTAAGTAGCCAGAAATCTGTTTTCTGTTTTATAGATTTGCCTATTTTGCATGTTTCATATAAATGGAATCATAATATGTGTGGTCTTTGTGACTGGCTTCTTTCACTTAGCCTAAGGTTTTCAAGGTTAATCCATGCTGTAGCAACTATCACTACTTCATATTTTTTATGGCCAAATAATACTGCATTGTATGGACAGAACACATTTTGTCTATTCATTCATCAGTTGATGGACAATATTGCCTACTTATAGACATCACTTCTGATAGCAAATACAAATGATTACAATCTGAAGGTAAAGTTATTATAAATAACAAATATTTACTAAGTACTTAATACATTCCAGTAATAGGGGCATGTGCTTTATTTGCATTTTCTCACAAAATATCCTCCTAAAATCTAAGATATAAATACTATTATCCTCATTTTACAGATGAAAAACCTGAAAACCAAAAGGTGTAAAAATCTAAGGTCTCAGAGGAGTGAACAACATAAACTGAGTCATTGGTATATGGAGTTCAGGTGGGAAGGGAGGATACAAATAATATTTACATAGTATGCTACAATCTGTTATATCTGTTTTCTCCTTCCCACACACCTGAATGTAGGTACGTATAGCCAATGAGAACTGAGACAAGATTTGAACACCTTGCCTGTACAGCTCTAAAGTCTACTCTAAAACACCAATACTTGTCTTTCAAAAAAAATAAGCATTAAAGTTTTCTTTCCATTTCAAAACCAAAAATAAGCAGCATTGTCTAAAAACAGGGTTTCCTAACCTCAGCACTATTGACATTTGGGCCATTTCATTCCTGATTGTGGGGGACCATCTTGTGCATTGTAGGATGGTTAGCATTCTCCCTGACCTCTACCCGCTAAATGCCAGCAGCACTCCCCTCTGGTTGTGATAAACAAAAATGTCTCCAAATATTGCCAGATGTCTCTTTGTGGGGAAAATCACCCCCAACTGAGAAACAATGATTCAGAACCAGTGCCCAATGGCCAACACTGAGTGGGAAGGAGGTATTAAAGGGAGCAAAAAGGGATGAATGAAAAAATGGATAGCTCCTTTTGTAACAAAATAATCCTCTAGCAAAACTACAATACCTCTCTTTCTACAAATTCAGAAGTAGGTGTCCTAAATATAGCTAAACACACAAAATGGCTGAGTAAGAGTTTTCTTTATTAGCAAGACTTGCAGATTTTTGGCAATGGCAATTTCAGCACATACCTGGAAAGTATAGTAGTTTACAATTCTCACAGAAGCAAAGTGGTCTACTGCAGTAAGCAATACACCAAATTCAGGGAATCTCTACCTTTATGCCTTAATTTCCCCATCTGTTAAAAAAAAAAAATACCAGGTACACGGAGAGACAGAAAAGCAGAAGGGGTCTAATCTGAATTATAAAGGAGACTTCACAAACTAATTTGTTGGTTATTAGTATCATTAACTGCTCACACTTTAATCAGAAACTTCACAGTACTAAATTTACAAATCTAATCTAGATCACAATGATGTTCATAAAAGTATGAATAGGTAAAAACAAAGTTCTTAAATCTTCAAAAAATTTAGCCTAAAATTTGCCCACATATAGTTTAAATGGGTCCTTAATTTACAGTAGTTCAAGCATTACCGCCATTTAAAACAGAAAATATGGTCTCCAAAGTATTTGTATTCAAATCCTAAAATCCAATGTGCTAATTTCCTCTCCCGAAACATTAGAAAGGTAATACAAATATTAATGACTTTCACTCTTTCTCTAAGATAAAGACTTAAAAGGATTTTTGAACTGCGGTACCAGAGCCAATGACAACCATAAGGCTCAAGTAGTCCTCCTGCATTCATTCACTCATGCAACAAACTGACAACTGTACTGTACCAAGCACAGTGATAGGCTCTGGAAATGAAAGTATTTTCCTGTTCATTTCTTCTCCTCAGAACGGAATGTGAGTCCCAAGTGGGAGGGTGGGGGAAAACAGATATCAAGAACAAAAATCTACAACAAAGATCTCATTTAACGGTGAAATTTCAAAACACTTTAAGATTAGAAAAAGACAAGGATATAAGCCAATACCACTTTACTTTAACCACGTGCTAGAAATCATAGCCCATGACAGTTAAACAAGTATAGGACTAGAAAGGAAGAAATAAAACTGTCATCATTTATAGAAAATCAAGAAATACCTATAAAGTTTCAACATTAATAGGGGAGTTTAGTGAGGCTGCTGGGTAAAAACTAAACTGTTATATTTAAAGGGGGAAAAAAAACCAGAAGAGGTAATTGTAAAACATTTCTGTAATAAAAAAGCTATAAAATAATTTGGCAAATTTAACAAAAGCTATGCAAGTCTTTTAATGAAGAAATGATAAATCTTTACTGGAAGATATTAAAGAAGGCTAAATAAATGGAGAGATCAATATTGTAAAGATACTAATTCTCAGCAGAGGAATCTACATATTCAATGTAATTTCAATAAAAATCCTAAGTTCTTGTAGACTTTGTCCAACAGGCTCTAAATTTTATATCAAAGAACAAAGAGCCAAGAATAATAGTCACTCCTGAAAAAAAAAGTAGGACGTCTGTCCCACCGGACATCAAAAGTCATGTTATGAAACTACAGTAACTGGGACAGTGTGGTAACGGCACAGACGAGATCAACAGAACAGAAGAGAGAGCCCAGAAACACACCCACCATATATGGAAATTGAACTTATGACAGAGTGAGTACTACAGATCACCAAGGAAAAGACAGTCTCTTCAACAAATACTGATTAAGCCAGTTACTCATAAAGAAACAAGAGTCCAATCCCTGCCTGACACTACAAATTAAAGTCGGAACTGTAATGCAAAAACAAAAGAAATATGAAACTTAAAGGAAGATATAAGAGAATATATTTCTGATCTTTGTTTAGGAAATAAGTGCTTAAACAAGACACAAAAAATGCTAATTACAAAAATTGGCAAATCTTAAATTTAAGAATGTATGCTAATCATAAAACCCCTTAAGGAAAGCAAAATGACAAGCCACAAACTGGGAGAAAATGTCCATAATGTATATAACCAAAAAAGTAATAGTACCATGAATTTATTTTTAAAATTCCTATTACTCAATAAGAAAAAGACAACTCCAAAGAAAAATGAAACAAGACATGAACGGGACTTGGAAAGAACAGAAAAACTAAATGGACCAAATATGTATGATAAGATGCTCAACAGCATTAGTAAGCAGAAAGTTTAACTGAAAGTCCCAATGAGACACATTTAACACTTACTTGAATGGCAAAGTTTTAAAGCTTATCAAAATCATATATTGATGAGGATATGGAACAATAAGGACTTTCACATATTAATGGTGGGAATATAAACTGGTACAATCATTTTGGCAAACAGGCTGGAATTATCTAATAAAACTGAACATGAAAATACCCTATGAACCAGTTTATATTCACTAGATATACACATATGTACCAAGAAACATATATAATAATGTGTCTTCAGAACACATGGATAAATAAAATGGATAAGTAAATTGTAGTCTATTCCCATAGTGGTAGACTATGCAACAGTCAATATGAATAAATGACAGCTATAAGCATCAACATGAATAAGCCTATAAAATACAATATTTTGCACAAAAAAAGCCCCTCAGAGGAATATATACAGTATTATTCTCTTTAAGATAGCCTAAGGCAGATAAAATTAATATGTTTAGTAATATGTACAAAGACTGTATCACAAGAAAGAAAAACAAGGGAATTATTAACATAAAATTCAAGATAATGGTCACTCTTGAAGGAAAAAGAACAGAATAAATGGGAAAGAGGTGCACAAAGGCTTGTATTTGTATAATAACCTATTAAGTTTTGTGGTGGGTAATCAAATAGTCACTTTATTATTATTCTCTAAATTATCCTGAATGATATGACTGATAAGCTGTTTAGAAATATATACATTTCACAATAAATATTTTTAAATTAAAAGAAAATGGAAAAACAATAATGAAAGGAATTAAAAACATAGGGGCGCCTGGGTGGCTAGGTGGTTAAGCATCTGCCTTCGGCTCGAATCATGATCTCAGGGTCCTGGGATCGAGCCCGGCATCCGGCTCCCTGCTCAGTGGGGAGAGTCTGCTTCTCCCTCTCCGACTCTGTCTCTCTCTCTCTCTCTCAAATAAATAAAATCTTAAAAAAAATTTTTAAAGGAATTAAAAACATATATAATATCCAGAAAAAGTAAGAGTTAACAATTACTGAGTGATTACTATATAAGAATGGTTCTAGGGGTGCCTGGGTGGCTCACTTGGTTGAGCATCTGATTTGGTTTCAGCTCAGATCATGATCTCATGGTCCTGGGATCAAGCCCTGTATCGCTGGGCTCTGTGTTCAGCGGGGAGTCTGTTTGAGGATTCTCTCTCCCTTGCCCTCTGCCCCTGCCCCCTTAAAAGAAAAGGAATGGTTCTAAATGCTTTATATATATGATCTTTCATTCATTCTTTGTATCCTATATCATAAGATATAGTACTATTATTTGCCTCATCATTCAGATGAGAAAGCCAAGGCATAAAAAGCTTAAGCAACTCCCTCAAGGTCATACAGTCAGGAAGTGATTCAAGCCCTAGCAGATCAAGTGCAGAGTCTACATTCTGTTTGTTTACCCATAATACAAGAGTATGCATTTCCTAATAAAAATAAAATAGACTTAAAAAATACATAGAACCCATAGAAAAAATACGAAATTTTATGAGACATGTGAAAAAATGGATATATACACCATGTCTCTGATGAGACTTCATATTTTAAATGTTGAGTTCCCTCCATATTGAATACACTTATCAAGTCTAATGGAATTTTCTGGAGGATGAGCAAAGGGAGCATCTCACAAAAAACTATGTACAGTTGACCCTTGAACAACACAGGTCTGAACTGCGCAGGTCCACTGATATGTGGATTTTTTACATTTGACAGTACTGTAAATGTATTGTCTCTTCTTTATGATTTTCTTAAAAACAATGTCTTTTCTCTAGCTTACTTTACTATAAGAATACACTACATACATTAATACATATGACATACAAAATATGTTTCAGTTGATGTTTATGCTCTCAATAAGGCTTCTAGTCAACAGTAGGCTTTAGTAGTTACTTTGGGGGAAGGGGAGTCAAAAGTTATACATGGATTTCTTTTTTTTTTTTTAGATTTTATTTATTTATTTATTTATTTGAGAGAGAGCGAGAATGAGAGAACATAAGCAGGGGGAGCAGCACAGGAAGAGGGAGAAGCAGGCTAGCAGGGAGCCCGACACAGGGCTCGATCCCAGGACCCTGGGATCATTACCTGAGCCAAAGGCAGATGCTTAACCAACAGAGCCACTCAGGGGCCCTTATACATGGATTTCTGACTGCACGGGGTGAGGAGTTTGGCGCCCCTAACCCCCTCATTGTTCAGGGTCAGTTGTTTATACATGAGAAGAACCAAGATAACACTGAAACAGAAAAATACTGAAAAGGGATTCACAATGCTAAATATTACGCATATTAGTAAGCAATAAAAACAGTACAAAATAAAAAACAAACAAAACAGAACAAAACACCAGTATGGTATAAACAAAAGAGAAAGAGATCAATGAGGCAGAAAACAAAGCCCAGAAATTGACATTAGTATATATGAGTATGCTACATGAAAAGGAAAGTATTTAAAATTACTGGGGGAAGGTGCGCCTGGGTGGCTCAGTCGTTGGGCGTCTGCCTTCGGCTCAGGTCATGATCCCAGGGTCCTGGGATCAAGCCCCGCGTCGGGCTCCCCGCTCCGTGGGAAGCCTGCTTCTCCCTCTCCCACTCCCCCTGCTTGTGTTCCCTCTCTCACTGTATCTCTCTCTGTCAAATAAATAAAATCTTTAAAAAAAAAAAAAAATTACTGGGGGAAAATACATTATTCACTCAATAGTGTTGGGACTAACCTAAAAAACAAAAACAAAAAAAGAATGTTTTCAGCTTGAATACAATTTAAGAATGAAAAATTATAAAAATGCTGAAAGTAGACACAAGCAAACATTTTAATAATATGGGGGAAGAAAAAATCTCACACACTTGGTATCAAAGGCAGAACTAATAAACATTCACGGAATAGACCACATAAAAATAAATTGTGGCATATAAATAAAATGCTATAAACTGAGGAAAAGTATTTGACACAAAACGTAAATAATTAATATCCTTCATAAATACCTTCTCCAAATCAACAGCAAAAATTAACCACCAACAGAAAAATAAACAGTTCACAAAATATGTAACAATAATAACAAAAGAAAAATACACCCATTTAACTAGTAATCCAAAAACTTAAGGGGTGCCTGTGTTGCTCAGTTGATTAAGCAACTGCCTTCAGCTCAGTTCATAATCCTGGAGTCCCAGGATGGAGTCCCTGCATCAGGCTCCCTGCTCAGCAGGGAGTCTGCTTCTCCCTCTGACCCTCCCCTCTCTCATGCTCTCTCTCTCTCGTTCTCTCTCTCTCAAAAATAAATAAATAAAATCTTTAAAAAAAAAAACTTAAAAATTAAACAATGAGATAGTTACCACAGTTTTTCTAAATACCAAATACTCAATGTTGTCAAAGTGCAGAAAAAGAAGTGCTCAAATTGCTGGTCATGGTAATTAGAAGGTAAATCTTTGGAATTTGGCAAGATATATTGAAAAATTTAAAAATGGGTATAGCTTTATAGTGTTCTACCTCTCCTATATTATAATTAAAATTTAAAAGGACAACATGCCAGGGGGACCTGGCTGGCTCAGTTGGTGGACTGTGTGATTCTTGACCTTGGGGTCGTGAGTCTGAGTCCCACCACTGGGTGTAGAGATTACTTAAAAACAAAATCTTTATTTTTTTTTTTTTAAGATTTTATTTATTTATTTGTCAGAGAGAGAGAGAAAGAGCGGCAGGCAGAGGGAGAAGCAGGCTCCCCGCTGAGCAAGGAGCCCGATGTGGGACTCAATCCCAGGACCGTGGGATCATGACCTGAGCCAAAGGCAGAGAAGCTTAACCGACTGAGCCACCCAGGCATCCCAAAAATAATATCTTTAAAAAAGAAATTTAAACATCACAGTGATCTAACATACAAATTTAAATTTGAAAATAATTACAGTAACTAAAATCAAGACAGTTAAATTATGACATACCTACAAAATGGAATACTGTGCAGTTATTAAAAACAGTATGTAGAAAAAATGCTTTCACTACTTCAAATATTTTCTGAGTACCTATCAGTGACTCTGTTTTAGAACCTGGGAATAAAACAGTTCATAGGAAAAACAAGGCCCCTGCCTTCAAGAAGCTTATAATGCAAACATGATTAAATAAGATAATTTCAGGTAGTGATTAGAGCTATGAACAAAATTATTACAGAGGCAAACTATTTGCTCAATGAACAAAAAGGGTAATCATGTTAGGGGTGGAGGAAAACATAACTGAAAAGGGATAAACTCGATGTACTGGAAAACAGAAACATTACCTATCTTAAAAGATGAGTATCCACTTTCTTATTATACTGAGTGGAAATATCGCAGAGTGGTTAAAAACATGGACTCCAGATCAGAGTCCCTGGAATATTTCATCTTTCTCACCCTAGTTTCCACATCTATAAATCAGGAATAATAACAGCATCTATCTCACAGAACTGTTTTTAGGACTATTACATAGAACAAGTGTTCATATAGTAACTGTTCTTTGAAGACTTATTATTAGTGGTACCTATCACTTCTACGAAGTCACAATAAACTTCCGATTATGTATAAATAAATCCTTTGGTCAACAAGAGAAAGGGGATGAGGCCAAGGCAATGAAGAGAAATGTGACTGAGAGCCACAGGAGGAATATTCAGCTGGGAGGGGACAGAAAATGACATCTACACAAACTTGAATCCTAAGAGGTCAGTTATACAAAGATGGAGGGAAGGAACAGCAAAGTTTCTAAGGTGAGAATATATAATTGAAAAATAGTTACAATAGATTAAGTGAAAAATGCAGATTAAAAATGTCAAGTAAAATATCACAATTTGCTTAAAATATATACACATTTTACTTATACGTATAAATAAAATATAAATGCTAAGATTTATAAGCCATGCTTTAAAATTATTTCTTTACACGGTTTTTCACTGGTTTTGGTCTTGGTGTGAATAACTGTCTTACAATTTTAACTGTTAGTGTTCTAGCATGTTATTTGGTAATAAGGCCAGGACCCTTATTAATCCCCCAGATATGCCAGTTAGCTTTGCTGGGGTCTAATGTGACCATCTGTACTTGTCATCATACCTCTTGTGGCAAGACTAACAACACTGCCTTAAAACCACGTCTCAGAACAGAGGAACAACACGGTAATCACATCATTGTACGCATGCATGATCCACATCCTTACAAACTGAGCAGCATGGGTTTCCTTACCTCGGTCCATTACTATCTTTTCTTCTAGATGAACAGTTGCCTTGCTCAGCTTTGGCTCGCTGATCTGGGAACTCATTTGCATTCCTATCTACAACTTCTCCAGCATCAAGTGCTCTATGGAGTCGATAGTTGACCATCTTCAGAACAATGAAAACAGCAGCTATCACGGGACAATAAACTGCTACTATAATCATTGAAGAAGGAAGAGCCTTTAAGAGAAAGAAAATATAGGCATTTAAAAATATTTTATATTTTATTCAGTTAGAGAAATCTGTAACTAAGATGACACACACACATTCACACACAAAACAACAATTATGTTACTAGCACTAAATTATAAAAGCGTAAGACAGCACTGCCCTAAACAGTAGCCACTAGCTACATGCAGCTATTGAGTATCTGAGATAAGGTTAGTATGAACTGAGATGTGCACTAAGAATAAAATAACACTGGATTTTGGAGATTAAATATGAGAAAAAAACATAAAATATCTCAATTTTCATATTGATTACACATTGAAATAATGTTTAGATTATTACACTGGGTTAAATAAAGTACACTACTAAACTTATTCTCATCTGTTTCTTTTTACTTATTTTTAATGTGGCTACTAGAAAATTTTAAATTACATATGTGGCTTGCGTTACGTTTCCACTGGAGAGCACAGTATAAAGTCCATGCCTAAAAGCTTATGATACAATTGGAGAGTTAGGTATCACATTACATAATACATGAGTAAGACAAGATTGTGGTCCAAATATATATAAAAGCCCTACTTATGTGCTCTCTGTAACTCTCTGCAGGATATAAACATTCTTTGGGTTCTAGAAAGTTGTTTTAGTTAAAACTGTTAGAAGAATAACCTTTGAATTGTGACTGAAAATTCAGATAATACATGGGAGACATGCAAAATCCAAATACATTTTCTTTTAAAATACTTGAAAATTGTCACCTGACAAATAAAAAAAGAATACAGAACAGAATCAAGCAAAAAAACAGATTAACTGAAAAAACTCAGAACCTTCCTGGGAATGAGGACTGCAGACCCATCATACCTGAGGATCTGCTGATGTGGGTCCAGGGGTGACAGGGCTGGAGACCACCCCACTTGGAAGGCATGGCCTCAGAGATATCACTGGCAGAGACTATAAAACTAGACTCAATTTATGCCCAGTTTCATGAGACACAAATCACTCCTGGTGTCTATAGCTCTAAATTTCCTAAGATTTAACCTCAGTCATCTAAGAAGACAGCTCCAAATTTGCTTGGAAAAGTTACTTTGAATTGCTTGAGATGGTGAAACTAAAAAGGTCCTGGTGCACCAGGTGGGTTCAGAATACAAACATGATAAAAGTTAAAAAAAAAAAAAAAAAAAGTTATTCGGTGTGGGGAGAGGAAAATGTGGGTTGGAATTGGGAGGGGAAAAAAAAGTAAATCAAGCCCACAGTTTACTACTTTCAAGTTGGATGTTCTATTTTCTACTCAAACTTACCCATTTATTTTATACCCTATGGTTTAAATGTGTAAGCTCTGTCAATGGTTACTCTGGAGGTTTCTAGGTGACAGGGAAGAGCTGTGCTACAAGTTTCACTTTTCCCAGGAGGGATAAAAATGTATGGACACACACTGGGCTGTATGTGACTTTATTCAAACTTGTTCTCTACTTACATTACTTCACTGGGCTCTCAGCTGACCCCAGTACAGCTGAAGATATTAGTATGATCATAAATGAATCATAAACCTTCCCTGTAACTACCTTACTAATATTACAAGAAAATTTTAAATGGTGTCTGCCTTTACATGATTTCAGTGTGGTTCCCCTAAAATCAAACACCAAACAACTAAAGACCAGTTAGGACACCTATTCCTCAGTTTTATGATTATATACCAAAAGTGCAAACCAAGTAGTATTTACTATTTGCTTTTATATTTAATTAGATATACTGATACTGTGTTTTCAAAGAAAGATTTTCAAAAACATTCATAATTCTATTATCAACAAGCATCAGCTCATGGGAAAGCTGGTTCTTTTCCTGGGGAAAAAAACAAAAAAACAAAAAAACTTGCACGAGATAAAATTGCTTATTTTTCTGTTAAAAATACAATTTTTGTATCCCATTCTACAATCCAATTCTAAATTAAAATATCTATTTTGAAATCTTTTGGCAGGGACCTATTTACGTATTTTTTAAATATTTTAACTTTGCCTTTTTTTTTTTTTTTTTAAGTTTTTTAAGTAGGCTCCACACCCAACATGGGGCTTGAACTCACCACCCTGAGATTGAGTCATATGCTCTACCAACTGAGCCAGCCAGGTGGCCCTAGCAGGTACTTACTGACTTAAGGTTAATTATGTTCTATAACAAACAATACTTTAAAAAGTACTATTATTTCCAAAGGTCATGTTTCATCCTAGTTATAATATTTTATCACAGATGTTATCTTCAAGTTAATGCTGATGTAACCAAGCACATTAACTGCTCTCTGATAATAAAAGCCAATCTATTTTATCTTCACTTCAAGACCTATCTACAGGCATAAATTGCTTATATGGAAAGGTTGGTTTTACTTCTTCCCTACAAACAGTGGATGGCAGCAAATGAAAACGGGGTAGCAGGTGGTATAATACTGATGTTGGACAAACAAGGCCCTCACTGAATACCCAGAAAGGTCACAGTACTGCAAGCTCAAGAGAAAGACCCACAGAGTCATCACAGACTTCAGGGGCTCTTCTTATACATCTTAAATATCTATGCACCTTGCCATCAAAAAAACGCGAAATCTTGCCATTTGCAACAACGGGGATGGAACTAGAGGGTATTATGCTAAGCGAAATAAGTCAATCAGGGAAAGACATGTATCATAAGATCTCACTGATATGAGGAATTCTTAATCTCAGGAAACAAATTGAGGGGTGCTGGAGTGGTGGGGGGTGGGAGGGATGGGGTGGCTGGGTGATAGACATTGGGGAGGATATGTGCTATGGTGAGTGCTGTGAATTGCGTAAGACTGATGAATCACAGACCTGTACCTCTGAAACAATACATTATATGTTAAAAAAAAAAAAAAAAAAGAAAGTAGGAAGGGAAAAATGAAGGGGGGGAATTGGAGGGGGAGATGAACCATGAGAGACTATGGACTCTGAGAAACAAACTGAGGGTTCTAGAGGGGAGGGGGGTGGGGGGATGGGTTAGCCTGGTGATGGGTATTAAAGAGGGCACGTATTGAATGGAGCACTGGTGTTATATGCAAACAATGAATCATGGAAGACTACATGAAAAACTAATGATGTAATGTATGGTGGTTAACATTATAAAATAAAATTTTAAAAAAATCTATGCATCTATCTTATGTATCAAAAAGCTATAATATGAAAACGGAAAAGCTGGGTATTTTTTTAGTTCTCTAATATGATATGATTAACCTCTTAATATGGTGATTTGCTTATTTATGTAGTCGCGCTCAAGTATTCATGCCAATACAGTCAGAAATCAGTGGTCTATAATGTAAAGGTTATCAGAATGGCAGATGATCACCCACAATTGAGGTCAAGGCTGTGAAAAAAAAATTTCTTTAACAAATCTCCTAAAATAGCTATTATTAATGTAAAACACCTTATATGTTTCTTTTCTTTTTCCACTATTGAAACTACCTTATTATTTAAGGCAACATTTACCAAACTTTTGGCATCACAGCCTTAATGGGTATTCAAACGTGTATTTTACATGAGATTCATCACATCTTAATCACATCTTAATTTCTTAAATTGACAGATGGATTAAAGACTTTAATGTAAAGAGCAAAACTTCAACAATTTTAGAATATAAAACAATACCTTTATGACCTTCAGGATATTTCTTAAGCACGATTCTCAAAGCACACGCTATAAAGGACTGATGAATTAAAATTAAGAACTTCTGTTCAAGAGACACTATACACTGAGTGGAAAGACAGCTACAAACTAGAAGATCCATTAAAACATATATTATTGGGGCACCTGGGTGGCTCAGTCAGTTGGGCATATGCCTTCAGCTCGGGTCATGATCCCAGCATCCTGAGATGGAGCCCCGCATCGGGGGGGGGGGGGTCCATGCTCAGCAGGGAGCCTGCTTCTCCCTCTCCCTCTGCCTGCCTACTTGTGATCTCTCTCTCTCTGTCAAATAAATAAATAAATAATCTTTAAAAAAAAAAGTATTATTATATAGGTATATGTACATGTATATTTATATATGTACGTATGTATAGATGCAATACATAAAGAATAAATATGTAGGGCGCCTGGGTGGCTCAGTTGGTTAAGCGACTGCCTTCGGCTCAGGTCATGATCCCAGGGTCCTGGGATCGAGTCCCACATCGGGCTCTCTGCTCCTTGGGAGCCTGCTTCTCCCTCTGCCTCTCTCTCTCTGTCTCTCATGAATAAATAAATAAAATCTTAAAAAAAAAAAAAAGAATAAATATGTATAAGGAATCAAAGAGGCAAACAAACCAATGAAAATGAAGGACAATAAAGGGATTTTACACAGAAAAATATATATAAATAGCCAATAAAAACAACATATGAAAACATGTTCAACTTTAACAAAATAGAATTTAAGGCCACAGTATAGGGGTGCCTGGCTCAGTCAGTAGAGAATGTGACTCCTGATCTCAGGGTTGTGAATTCAAGCCCCCATGTTGAGAGTAGAGCCTACTTAAAAAAAAGTAAAAAAGAAAACCACAATTTACCATTTTACACCCATGTGTACAGAAAAAACTAAGTATGGAGAACCAGAACTCTTATAAAGTACTGCTAGAAATACAAATTGATAGATAAATCACCCAAGATCTAGCAATTCCTATCGTAAGTATAAAATTGATATAAACTCTTTTATATGCAGCACTGTAAGACTTTCATACAAAAAATGGAGCAAAAACTTAATCAAAAATCAAAAGGAAAATGGAAAACTGTAGATTAGTTACCAGTAGAGGATGACAGTGAAAACTGCAGCCAAATGCAGCCGTATTAACTGTACAAATATAATATGTATTATATTCCAAGTATAAACTTATGCTTTACTCTATTTTCTTGATTTTTTTTGGTAATGAGTATGTATTTCTTTTATAATTAGATGAAAAGCTAAAATATAATTAGAAGTAAAAGCTAAAATTCTAATAGTGATAAAAAGGTTTTCATCATTTACAGAGACATGATCTATATTCATCTCAATAATGGATGACTTAGGAAAAGATCCAGTTCTAATCAAAGCAGTTTCTCACCTTACTCCTTATTTGCAAAAAGTTAAAAAATATCTCAACTCTCAGTTACACATCCCTAAGAACGGCACCAAGTATAATGGCTGTTAGATAGCTCTAGGTATTCAGATCAAATATAGACCCCAGGGGTGCCTGGGTGGCTCAGTCGGTTAAGCATCTGCCTTCAGCTCGGGTCATGATCCCAGAATCCTGGGATCGAGTCCCACATCGGGGCTCCTTGCTCAGAGGGGAGCCTGCTTCTCCCTCTGCCTGCCGTACTCCCTGCTTGGGCGCTCTCTCTGGCAAATAAATAAATAACTAAAATCTTTAAAAAACCAAACAAATATAGACCCCCAAAACAGTGGTAAGCCTCCTTACTGAGATACTGTGTTAGATACTTTTAATAAGATCTCTTAAAAGTTGGATAGAAATGCCAATCAAAACTACAATGAAATATTACTACACACCATTAGGATGGCTACTATCAAGGAAGGGAGGGAGGAAAGATGAGAAAATAACAAGTGTTGGCAAGGAAGTGGAGAAACTGGAATCTTTGTGCCCTGTTGATAGGAATGTAAAATGGTGCAGCCTCTATGAAAACACTATGGTGGCTCCTCAAAAAATTAAAAGTATAATTACCATGTTTGATCCAGCAATCCTACTTCTGAGTACTTATCTAAAAGAATTAAAAGCAGGACCTCAAAGAGATATTTGTACACCCTTGTTCACAGCAAAAATATGCAAAATAGCCAAGAGATGGAAGCAATGCAAATGTCCATCAGTGGACGATAAACAAAATATGGTCTACACATATCATAGAATATTATTCAGCCTTTAAAAGGAAGGAAATCCTGTCATATGCTACAACATAGATGAACCTTGAGGCCATCTGTCAAGTGAAATAACTCAATCACAACAAGACAAAATACTGGATGATTCCACTTATATGAGGTATCTAAAGTAGTCAGATTCATAGAAATAGAAAGCAGAATGGTAGTTACCAGAGGCTGTCAAGAGGAAGAAATAGAGAGTTGTTGTTTAATAGGTATAGACTTTGTTTCATAGTATGAAAAAGTTCTGAAGATCCAATGCACAACAATGTGAATACACTTAACATTACCAAATAATACACTTTAAAAAATGTGTTAAAATGGTAAATTTTGTTATGTTCATAGTTTAGTCCCTTAAATTCTGATAGTGTATCCTTAACATAAAAAAAAAAAAACAAAAAACTGTGATAGGTTCAAGCTATTCAACATGCCAAATATATTTCTGATAGGACTCCTGAGAAAGACACTTGGAATCACAAAAATAATCATACTAGATTTATCACAGTCATGAAATAAATTTATCTTACATTTCATTTCAAAAATCAAGTAATTTTCCCCTATGGCTAGCACACTGCATGGCAGGAAAACAATCTTTTATACAATGTGCATCAGCAATGTAAAGACATATGCTCACTATCTATGCTTTGTGTTAGATTCATCATTTTCACTACTTTGAACACCAGTGAATCAAAATCTGGAAGCATACAGTTGTTAGTATTTCCTTAATAAATTTGTAGCTATTCTCAATCAGAACTGATTTCAATGCAAATTTTCCAGTTCATGTTACAAAGTGATTATCAGCTAATACTTAGTAACAATTAACATACTTAGTTATCAACTGACATCTAATACTTAGTGATTACCATGTACCAGGCATATTTCTAAGTGCTTTATGTAAATTAACTCATTTAACCCTCATGATTACCGCATGAAGTCAGCACTGTGATTCTTCTATTTTTACAGATGGGGAAACACAGGTACAAAGAGATAAGTAACTTGCCCAAGGTCTCAGAATGAGGCATTAAGGAGCAGTTTGACTCCAGACTCCTTGCTCTTAATCATGACACCTACCTGCCTCTAAATCAAAGCCTGGCAAACTTTTTCTGTTTAAAGCCAAACAAAAAATATTTCATGCTTTACAGGTCATAGGATCTGTTGCAACTAAATCCTGCTGTTAGCAGTGTGAAAGCAGCCCTAGACAATACAGACAATATATGAACACACAAGCATGGTGTTTCCCATAAATAAAACTATTTATGGACACTGAAATTTCAATTTCCTATAATTTTCACATAGCATGAAATATTACTCTTCTTTTGATTTTTTCCAATCACTAAAATGTTAAAAAAAAAAAAAAAAAAAAAGGAGGGGGCACCTGGGTGGCTCAGTCATTAAGCATCTGCCTTCGGCTCAGGTAATGATCCCAGGGTCCTGGGATCGAGCCCCACATCAGGCTTCCCGCTCTGCAGGAAGCCTGCTTCTGCTCTCCCGCTCTCCCTGCTTGTGTTCCCTCTCTCGCTGTGTCTCTGTCAAATTAATAAATAAAATCTTTAAAAAAAAAAAAAAAAAGGAGGGGGCACCTGCGTGGTGCAGTCAGTTAAGCGACCAACTCTTGGTTTCGGCTCAGGTCATGACCTTAGGGTCATGAGATCGAGCCCCACGTCAGGCTCCATGCTCAGCACAGAGTCTCCTTGGGACACTCTCTCTCTCTCCCTCTGCCCCTCCCCCCCCATGCTCTCTCTCCCACTCTCTTTAAAATAAAGAAATCTGAAAACAAAATAACAAAAAACAAAAACAGGGGGACACACCTCTGCTTACCCTGATGGAAAATCCCTTTTGGCTTATTCACAAAAAGAATATAAATGGATAAGCTAATTCCTACCATGTGCAGAACAGTTCCCTATCTATACCACTTTTCGTTTCTGGCAAACAGAGAATGCTGAGGGAAAAGGGAGGAAGAAGGATGGGCGTAGTAGAAAATAAGTGTCAGGGGCGCCTGGGTGGCTCAGTTGGTTAAGGGACTGCCTTCGGCTCAGGTCATGATCCCGGGACCCTGGGATCAAGCCCCGCATGGGACTCCCTGCTCCGCGGGGAGTCTGCTTCTCCCTCTGCCACTCCCCCTGCTTGTGTTCTCCTGCTCTCTGTGTGTCAAATAAATAAATTTTTAAAAATCTTGAAAAAGGAAGGAAGGAAGGAAGAAAGCAAGCAAGCAAGCAAGAAAGAAAGTCAGTCAGTCAATTAGGGGTAAGGAAAGAGGTTAGATCAGAAAGGAAATGAATTAAGCCTTACAGTTTTCACATACAGGCTGACCCCAAAAAACTTTAAAAAGGCCTTCATATCATAATTATGGCTCTAGGAATTCAGGCCTCTTTCCACAGTCTTCTTTGGGGGTAGAGGTAAAGCATTCCAGGTAGATACTTCGTTTCAGAAGACAGGGTTGCAAGGGAAAGGGAAAAGTTCTCCCAATGTTGAGATGCATGCACACTTTCCCATAGAAAAAAAAAACACACACAAAAATATAATTTTCTGTAAATCCAACTACACAATATTGATTTCAGAGGGCCAACTGGAAACCTCTGTAACAAACTCAGAATACATCTTCCCCAAAGGCAACTGATTTACAAGTGAACCATTAGAACTTGAGCCTACCCATATTTCTGCAGAAGTTTGAATTTTAGCTATGATATTTTAATATGAATAGAATCATGAAAAATACTAGATACTATCTTTTAGATCTGTTTATATTTGCATTTTATATTTATGTCACTCTATAGTACATATGTGCATTTACATTTTTAGCTACAGTTGAATGCTCTTCTTAGGGAAGTAACATTTAAAATTATATATTAACCCAGATGAAAAGAGACCAAAATAATATAGTACATACAACTCATCATCAACATATATGTACTAGGAGCTAGAGATGGGCAGTTTAAAATATATATGAGAAGACAGCATGGATATGAAAAGCAAGGAGAAAAAAAACCCTAACAAATAAAAAAATGCATACTGATGGACTAAAATAATCATATGTACCTTATAGGATTTTTCCCATACTTTTATTTTTTCCAGTAATATTTATGGGGGCGCCTGGGTGGCTCAGTTGTTAAGCGTCTGCCTTCGGCTCGGGTCATGGTCCCAGGGTCCTGGGATCGAGCCTGGCATTGGGCTCCCTGCTCTGCGAGATTCTCCCTCTCCCACTCCCCCTGCTTGTGCTCCCTCTCTTCCTGTGTCTCTGTCAAATAAATAAATAAAATCTTTAAAAAAATTATGTATAAATATAATTATAATAAACATATTGAGATATACTATTTCAAAATATATATTCCCAAATACAATTAGCCAATAATGTAAATGATATAGATGGAATTAGTGATTCACAGAAATCCCTTCCAAAACTAATCCATCCTCTCCTATGTGTTGAAATGGCTTTCTAAGGAGATTAAGATACCTATTCCCAAACTAACAAGCAGAAGCCAACCTAAAGTTCAATAAAAAATAACTAATTCATCTGGAAATTTTAACTGGTTATTAAACTGTCAGAACAGCAAATAAAAATGGAAAGGTAGAGATATTTATGCATCTAAATTAAAGACTCGTACAGGTTTATCTTTCAACATTACCCAGATGGTATTATCTAGAAACTGAACTCCTTTTTTTTTTTTTTTTAAAGATTTTATTTATTTATTTGACAGAGAGAGACACAGCGAGAGCGGGAACACAAATAGGGGGAGTGGGAGAGGGAGAAGCAGGCTTCCTGCAGAGCAGGGAGCCCGATGTGGGGCTCGATCCCAGGACCCTGGGATCATGATCTGAGCCGAAGGCAGACGCTTAACGACTGAGCCACCCCGGCGCCCCCTGAACTCCATTCTTTACCAAAAAATTCCCCAAATGAAATCTGAAAGAATTATTATCTAAGAACATAACTTTAGAAGTACCAATGTTTTGATTTACAAGTGTTTTTCTGAGTAAACCAAATCACCCTAGAAAGAGAATGGGGTATCCTATGCTAAGAACTATCTTGATTCATATTTCTTTTCGTAAATTAGTAACTTGACATTGTGGTGTATAAATCATTCTTTTATTAATCAATCTAAATAAATCCTTGACTAATTTGATAAAAACAATTCAGTAAATTGATAAAAGTAATTCATTTAAGTAGTAAATATGAGGACCAGAAGCTGTCTCACAAAGTTCAAACTTTTTTTTTTTTTTTAAGATTTTATTTATTTGACAGAGAGAGACACAGCGAGAGAGGGAACACAAGCAGGGGGAGTGGGAGAGGGAGAAGCAGGCTTCCCGTGGAGCAGGGAGCCCGATGCGGGGCTCGATCCCAGGACCCTGGGATCATGACCTGAGCCGAAGGCAGACACGTAACAACTGAGCCACCCAGGCGCCCCACAAAGTTCAACTTTAAATAGCTTGACCTATTTCTTTATTCCACTTGTTTCTGATATATTCTACTGAAACAATTTTTCCAGGATTCATAGTAAGTGAAAATAAGAATTCATTAACAAGGTCTGTCAACATGACTTTGCAATTTTGAAAAATAGCAGCTAAATTATTACCTCACAAAATGTCAGCTGTGGATATATCCAATAGGATTATCTTTAGGCCAATACACATAAAATAATGGATTTTGGGGACCCCCCCAGGTGGCTCAGTCAGTTAAGTGTCCAACTCTTGATTTCGGCTCAGGTCATGATCTCAGGGTCATGAGATCAAGCCCCGCATGGGACTCCCCACTGGGCATGAAGCCTGCTTAAGATTCTCTTCCTCTCCCCCTCTGCCCCTTCCCCCTCTGCCCCTTCCCCCCACCCAAGCTCGCGCTCTCTCTCTAAAAAAAAAAAAAGAATGTAAATCAATAAGATGTATAAATTAAATGCATACTCTTAAGAATATTAACAGAACCCATATATCATTTTGGCCTAAGCTCACTGAATGTGCTTGAAACAGAAAGATGGTATTTATTGCATGCTATATAATCCATCTCTATCTTTAAAAGTAAATGCTAGGGATGCCTGGGTGGCTCAGTTGGTTAAGCACCAGACTCTTGATTTCAGCTCAGGTCATGATCTCAGGGTGGTGAGATCAAGCCACGCCCCACCCCCACAACCCAGTCGGGCTTGCCCTGGGTATGGAGCCTGCTTAAGATTCTCTCTCTCCCTTTGCCCTCTGCCCCTCCTCCCCCTACTCATGCACACATGCTTTCTCTATTTAAAAAAAAAAGTAAATGCTAAAATCAGGTAAGGTATGATACACACTAGATTTAAGATGAGGTAATTATGCTTAACAGAAAAAATGATTTAAAGAGTGAATATAGCATATTTAATACCACCATTTACTCATTTTCCATAAAGGCAACTCTGACACACTTAATTCCGTGAATATGAGCTTTAACATTTATTAACATATATTTACTAAACGCCCATTAAGTCCCAGATACTCCTTGAAAAGAATGTTAATACTGCAGGGTGCCTGGGTGGCTCAGTCGGTTGAACGTCTGCCTTTGGCTCAGGTCATGGTCCCAGGGTCCCGGGATCGAGCCCTGCATCAAGCTCTCTGCTCAGCAGGGAGCCTGCTTCTCCCTCTCCCGGGATCGAGCCCTGCATCAAGCTCTCTGCTCAGCAGGGAGCCTGCTTCTCCCTCTCCCTCTGCTTGTGCTCTCTCCCTCTCGTTCTGTCAAATAAATAAGACTTTTTTTAAAAAAATGGTAATACTGCAATAAACAAGATCCTTACTCTTCCTGAGCTGAAGAATGACTAATTCAGTGTTCTATCCAGCACCAGGTACTTTAAGTGGATTATCTCACAACAATGCTTTGAATAAAGTACTATTATTACCTCTATTTTATGGATAAGAAAACTTGAGGCTATGAAGTCATTTGCCCACAGCTGGTAAGTGGTAAAAATAGTCTAACTCCAGTGGTTAAGAATCTGAGTTTTGTGGGGGTTTATTTATTTAGTAATCTCTATATCCAACAGGGGGCCTGAATTCACAACCCCAAGATCAAGAGTTGTAGGCTCGGGGCAGCTGGGTGGCTCAGTTGGTTAAGCAACTGCCTTCGGCTCAGGTTGTGATCCTGGAGTCCCGGGATCGAGTCCCACATCGGGCTCCCTGCTTAGCGGGGAGTCTGCTTCTCCCTCTGACCTCTCCCCTCTCATGCTCTCTCATTCTCTCTCTCTCTCTCAAATAAATAAATAAAATCTTTAAAAAAAAAAAAAAAAAAGAGTTGTAGGCTCTTCTGAGTGAGCCAGTCAGGTGCCCCAAGAATCTGAGTTTTTAACCACTACACTTGGCAGTCTTCCCTCCAAGGCAGTGTTCCACAACCTTTTTTTTTTTTTCATTATCACCCTAAGGAGCCTTTTCAGACATTTTTTCCTCATCACTCCCGTGAAATAACTGAAATTATATATATATATATATATTGGTTTCTGCCCCTGGTTCCTGGCACAGAGCTCCTAAAACCCTTGGAATTCCCAAGGGAGAAGAGCCCTAGGAGCATCTTTTGTTCTAATATTGGTCTTTGACTTGGGTTACTGACATCTAAGTCCCTTGGAATCTTCTGGGTCATAGGAATGTCTCTGTTCTAATGAGGTAGATGTTGGTGGGCTCCTGGATGGGGGCTGGTCACCAGAAAGACCAAGCCATAATTAGAAGCTCGGGATTTCAGAGAAGGAGAGGGGCTGGAAATGGAATAATTGATGACACCTGCATGATGAAGCCTTCACAAAATCCCAGTAGTGTGGGGTTTGGAGAGCTTCCAGGTTGGTGAACATGTGGAGGTGCTGGAGAATGGTGCACCCAGGGAGGACATGAAAACTCTGCACCCCTTCCCACATACCCTGCCCTACGATCCTTTCCAGCTGGATGTTCGTCTGTATGCTTTATCACATCCTTTTGTAATAAAGTGGTAAACAGTACTGTGAGCCACTCTAGCAAATTAACTGAATCTGAGAATGGGATCACAGGAACCTCCAATTTACAGGCAATGAGTCAGAAGCACAGGTGACAGCCTGGCCTTGTTACTGGCATCTGAACTGGGGGAAGGAAACCCTCTTGCGGGACTGAGTCCTTGACCTGTGGGATCTGATGCTCCCTCCAGGTAGGGTCGGAACTGAACTAAACTGTAGGACACTCAGATGGTTACTCAGAGAATTGCTTGGCATGGGAAAACCCCCACACATCAGAAATGTTTTAAATGTGGTAGCAGCGGGCGCCTGGGTGGCTCAGTCGTTAAGCATCTGCCTTCGGCTCAGGTCATGATCTCAGGGTCCTGGGATCGAGCCCTGCATTGGGCTCCCTGCTCGGTGGGAAGCCTGCTTCTCCCTCTCCCACTCCCCCCGCTTGTGTTCCTGCTCTCGCTATCTCTCTCTCTGTCAAATAAATAAATAAATAAATAAATAAATAAATAAATAAATAAATAAATAAATAAATAAATAAATGTGGTAGCAGCATAAGAGTAAAAGAAAAACACATGGAAAAACACATGGAAGCGTAGGTTTTTGAAACACTCCCCCTCATGAAATTTTATCACCAGATACACTAACACTGTATGTACGGTATGTACATGTGTACTTTATACACAGAACGATTTCTTCACCACCCACCCTCCCCCATCAAGTAACTAATTTTCACCCCTTGAAGGCAACATCATATCCACTGAGAAAGTATGCTTTAGAGCAAGTTTCTTAACCTCAGCAATACTGGCATTTGGGGCCAGGTAGTCAGTCCTACATTATGGGTGCTGCCCTATGCACTAAAGGATGTTTAGCACCATCCCTGGCCTCCACGAACTAGAAAAGTGGGAACTATAGCAAAATTCCGTTAAAATCCCCCAGCCCTAGAAACATGCAGATAAGTAGCAGCAATTGCTTCTCTTGCTGCCCTTTACACTGTCATATGAACTACAGTTCCTGATTTTGTCCACAAAAAAACTGGAATGGACGGGATATAAGCAGACTGCAAATGCTGTATTTCTGCAGCTGGTGTGAAGGAGCACATGCAATAGCAGCAGCAAGAAGGAAATAGTATTTTATATAAACATAGCAGGGAAAGAACCCCACATTAGACCAGTAAGTGAAAGGACATTAAATTTTAATAAAATCCATTTATAATACATGCCATAGAATAAGGCTAAGTAACCCCTCCCTCCAAAATGATGAGTGAGACCAATTATCTCACTTTAAGTATAGATGAGAACCATAACAAAATCCCTGGGAGAACATTGTGTTTTATAATGGGCTCCCATTGTATTCACACAATATGCAGTCAAGAGGAGCCAAGATTAGGATATAATTAGACAGTGATGGGAAGGGCAGCTCTGAGAGTTCCAGATTCAGAATACATATCAAAAAAGATCAGGGGACACTAAATTCATCTCAAATCCATTACAGGTAGGCTTTCGGGAGATTAATCAGAAAAGCATCTTGTGCATCTGTGTGGAGGAGGATGGCGAAGAGTGATGTGCTGGTGGTCCTGTCAAAGCGGAAAAGTGGCAGGGCGAGGTGCATGACCCTGAGCCAGTTTCTTCAACTGTCAAACGGGATAACAGCATCTTCATTTCACACGGCTACGGAGACGATTAGAGGAGAAAATGTGAAAGTGGATGATGCATGGGCATGTAATAATGACACAATAACCATGATGTTTTCAATCACGTTTAAGCAATGTAGTGGCAAAAAAAAACACAACTAAGATAAGCAAACAGAAAGACCTCCAAATAGAAATGGCTCAGAGGAACCAAAGATGAGCTACAAAAAAAGATGAGCTAGGTAAGACTTGTGAGACCTCAGAATACCCAAAGGTAAATATTTTGTGTCTGGCAGTGCACAACTGAAGTCATTAAAAAATAGAGACGTGTTTCTATAACATGGTAAAGAAAAGGAATCTATACTTCAAATAATAATATATTATGCTTAATAATAAAACACTAGCATTCCCATTAAAGTTGGGAACCAGGTAAGCTGTCCATATTTTCAACATTATTTAATACAAATATATGAAGTACTATGCAAGGCAATTACACAACAGAAAAAAGTATAAATATTGGAAAGAACTTCAAATTATTTTTTTACAAACATAACTGCATATCTGAAAATCCTTTTAAAATAAGCAGAAATTAGAAAAAAATAAGCTAATTTAATAAAGTGTCTGATTGCAAAATCAATAAATTAAAATCAATTGTTTTAGATGGGATCCTGAAACAGGAAAAGGACATTAGGTAAAAACTAAAGAAATCTGAATAAAATACGGACTTTTAAATTAATAATGATTTATCAAATATTGGTTCATTGGTTGTGATAAATGTACCATAGTAATCCAAGATGTAATCAGCAGGAAGAAATTAGTGCCGGATATATGGGATTTCTTGTACCACCTTTGCAACTTTTCTGTAAGTCTACAACTATTCTAAAATAAGTTATTTTGGGGGCGCATGGGTGGCTCAGCCGGTTAAGGATCTGCCTTTGGCTCAGGTTGTAATCCCAGAATTCTGGGACCAAGTCCCTCATCAGGCTCCCTGCTCAGTGGGGAGCCTGCTTCTCCCTCCCCCTCTGCCACTCTCCCTGCTTATGCTCTCTTGCTTGGTCTCCCTCAAATAAATAAAATCTTAAAAACAAAACAAAACAAAATAAGTTATTTTTTTTTAAATCAATAGTTTTCTCATACACAAGCAATGACCAGTTAGAAACAGTAAAAAAAAAATGGTTCTATTTACACTATGTTAAAAATTAAAATATAGTAATAATACTACTACTAAGGGAAAATGTACAAAGTTAACAGAAAAAAAACTTAAAAAGAAAATTCTCTTTAGGAACATAAAAGAAAGGAAGAGATCACCTTAACTCAGTATTATAAAGACATCAAATTTCCCTCCCTGAAGTAATCTACAAATTCAATGCCTTCCAATCACAAATTCCATAGCATGCCTGGGAAACTGAACAAAATGGATAAACATGCAAGAATAGCAAAAAACAAAACAAAAACCAACAACAAAACAAAAAACCTAGTAAGATTAACAACACTCCTACTGTGAAAAATATTTAAATATATAAAACAGGGGTTACCAAAAAAATATGGTATCCATGTAAGAGCTGATAAAACAGAAACCAAATACCCCAGTGGGAACTTAGATTATGAAAAGGATGGCATTTAAACTATTAAGAAAAATATGAGATGGTTTAATAAATTAGGTTGATTCGGACAACGGCCTATCAAAAATTTTTTTTAACTAGACAATTACACATTGCTTACAGCAAAATAAATTCCAAATGGGCTAGACTATAAAATTATTAGATGGTTGCAATTATATTACAAAGGACTAATCTCCTTAATACGTAGCAGTGCTCAGATATAAGAAACAAGCTAAGAGAAAATAGATAAAGCACATGAACTCTTCACAGAGAAATGAAAAAAAAAACAACTCTTAAGCATATGAAAAGCTGCTCAACCCCAATCAAAGTAAGAGATATGCAAATCAAACCACTCTAAGATACTATTTCTTACCTATGAAAATAGCAAAACTATGTGAGACTGTGGCACATGTGAGCACAAACATACTCTCATGTATTGCTTCCAAGCATGCTGAGTGATACAACCCCTCTGAAAGGCAATTTGGCAATATCTTTCAAAATTACAAAAGCATTTATCCTTTGAACAAGCAATCTCATTTCTAGGAATTTAACTTAATACTATACCTGGACACAGCTAAGATGACATTTATACAAATTATTTACCCCAGTATGGTTTGTGTTAACAGAAATTGGCAAACAAATTAAATGTCTATATATACAATATATATGCATATAATATATAAGATAGATAATATATTATATATTAATGTATATATTAATATACTATGCACACATCATATATAATATATAAATATATGTATATATATAAATAATATATCCATACAATGGAATTCTTTGCAACTATTTAAAAAAAAAACTGAACCCAACAAACAAAAATTCAGGGCCAGAGAGCTTCACTGGTGAATTCTACCATTTAAAGAATACCAATCCTTCTCAAACTCTTCCAAAAAAGAGAAAAGGAAGGAACAGTTCCAAACTCATTTTATGAGGCCAGCATTACCCCAATGCCAAAACCAGACAAGGACACTACAAGACAATTACAGGCCTATATCCCAGATGAACATAGATGCAAAAATCCTCAAGAAAAAATTAACAAACCAAACTCAATAATACATTAAAAGAATCCTACACAACATGATCAAGTGAGATTTATTCCAGAGATGCAAGAATGGTTTTTCACAGCAGTGCCTGGGTGGCTCAGTCGTTAAGTGTCTGCCTTCGGCTCAGGTCATGATCCCAGAGTCCTGGGATGGAGCCCCAAATTGGGCTCCCTGCTCTGTGGGAAGCCTGCTTCTCCCTCTCCCACTCCCCCTGCTTGTGTTCCCTTTCTCGCTGTCTCTGTCAAATAAATAAATAAAATCTTAAAAAAAAAAGAATGGCTTCACATCTGCAAATCAGGGGCGACTGGATGGTTCAGACAGTTAAGCATCTGCCTTCAGCTCAGGTCATGATCCCAGGGTCCTGGGATAGAGACCACCCTGCCCCGTGCCGCCCCCCCCCCCCCCCCGCCACTGCAGTCAGGCTCTCTGCTCAGCAGGAAGCCTGCTTCTCCTTCTCCCTCTGCCTACCGCTCCCCCTGCTCGTGCTCTCTGTCAAATGAATAAATAAAATCTGAAAAAAAAAAAAAAATTTGCAAATCAATGTGATAGACCACATTAACAAAATAAAAGATAAAAATCATATGATCAGCTCAATAGATGCAGAAAAAGCATTTGACAAAAGTCAACATCCATTTATAAAATTCTCAACAAAGTGGGTACAGAAGGAACATACCTCAACATAAAGGCCTTATATAACAAGCTCACAGTTAATATTAGACTTAACAGTGAAAAGCTGAAAGCTTCTCTTCTAAGATCAGGAAAAAGACAGGATGCCCACTCTTACTACTTTTATTCAACGTAGTATTAGGAGTCCTAGCCAGAGCAATTAGGTAAGAAAAAGAAATAAAAGGCATCCAAATTGGAAAGGAAGGAATAAAACTCACTATTTGCAGATGACATATTATATTTAGAAAAACTCAAAGACTGTTTAAACCAAAATACCAAGAAAAACTATTAGAATAAATAAATGAATTCAATAAAGTTGAGGATTTAAAATCAATATACCAAAATGTGTTGTTTCTTTTTTTAAAAGATTTATTTTTTGAGAGGGGAAGGGAGCACACACAGAGGGGTAGAGGGAGAGAATCTTCAGGCAGACTCCCCACTGAGCACTGAGCCCAACAGGGGGCTTGACCCCATGACCTGTGAGATTATGACCTGAGCTGAAACCAAGAGTCAGCCTCTCAACCAACTGAGGCACCCTTGTTATGTTTTTATACGCTAATTAACAAGCTATCAGAGAAATTAAGAAAACAATCCCATTTACAACTGACCAAAAAAAAAGAAAATACCTACGAATAAATTTAACCAAGGAGGTAAAAGACCTGTACACTGAAAACTGTTAGACACTGATGAAAGAAACTGAAAGCAAACAACAAATAAATGAATATTCTATGCTCATGGATTGAAACAATTAATATTGCTAAAATGTCCAGGTATGCCTGGGTGGTGCAGTCAGTTAAGCATCTCACTCTTGGTTTCAGCTCAGGTTGTGATCTCAGGGTCGTGAAATCAAGCCCCAAGTTGGGAGACTCTCTCTCCCTCTCTTTTTGCCCCTCCCCCCCAATAAATCTTTTTTAAAAATTGCTAAAATATCCATACTACCCAAAGCAATTAGACTCAATGCAATCCCTAACAAAATGCCAATGTCATTTTCAAAAGAAATAGAAGAAACAATCCTAAAATTTGTATGGGACCACAAAAGACTCAAAGGAGCCAAAGCAATCTTGAAAAAGAACAAAGTTGGAGGCATCACACCCCTTGATTTCAAACTACATTACAAAGCTGCCATAATTAAAACAGTACGGTATTGGCACAAAAACAGACACACAGATCAGTAGAACAGAATAAAGAGCCCAGAAATACAACCACACATATATGGTCAATTAATTTACAATAAAGGATCCAAAACATACAATGGAGAAAGGACAGTCTCTTCAATAAATGGTTTTGGGAAAACTGGGCAATCATGTGCAAAAGAATGAAACTGGACCACTTACACCATACATCAAAATGGATTAAAGACTTAGAAACCTATGACCTGGGGCGCCTGGGTGGCTCAGATGGTTAAGCGTCTGCCTTCGGCTCAGGTCATGATCCCGGGGTCCTGGGATCGAGTCCCGCATCGAGCTCCCGGCTCAGCGGGGAGCCTGCTTCTCCCTCTGACCCTCTCCCCTCTCATGCTGTTTCTCTCTCGCTCGCTCTCTAAAAAATAAATAAAATCTTTAAAAAAAAAAAAGAAACCTATGACCTGAAACCATAAAATTCCTAGAAGAAAACATAGGAAGTAAGCTCCTTGACATTAGTCCTGGCAAGGTTTTGGGGGGGATTGACCCCTTAAGCAAAAGCAACAAAAGCAAAAATAAACAAGTGGAACTACACCAAACTAAAAAGCTCTGTACAGCAAAGGAAACCATCAACAAAATGAAAAGGCAACCTGCTGAATGGGAGAAAATACTTGCAAATCCTATATTTGATAAAGGGCTAATATCCAAAATATATAGAGAACTCCTATAACTCAACAGCAAAACACCAACCAGATTAAAACATGGGTGGAGGATCCGAATAGACTTTTTCCAAAGACATAAAGATGACCAACAGTACATGAAAAGGTGCTCAACATTACTACCAGGGAAATGCAAATCAAATCCACAATGAGATATCACCACACACTTGTTAGAATGGCTATTATCAAAAAGGCAGGAAATAACAATTGTTGGCAAGGATGTGGAGAAAAGGGAACTTTTGTGTACCACTGATGGGAATGTAAATTGGTACTATGGAAAAGAGTATTGAGGTTCCTCAAAAAGTTAAAAGTAGAATTAACATATAATGCAGCAATTCTACTTCTGGGTATTTAGCCAAAGGAAACAAAACACTATCCTGAAAAAATATACACACCCCTTCATTCACTGCAGCATTATTTACAAAAGCCAAGACACAGAAACAACCTAAGTGTCCATCAATGGATAAATGGATAAAGAAATTGTGGTATATATACACGATTGAATGTTGTTATCAAACCATAAAAGAGAAGGAAATATTGCTATATGCCACAACATGGATTGACCTTGAGGGCACTATGTTAAGTGAATTAAGTCAGACAGAGGGGGAAAAAATAAACATGATCTCCCGTATACATGGAATCTAAAAACAAAACTAAAACAACTGAGCTCATCGATACAGAGAACAGACTGGTAGTGATTACCAGAGGTGGAGGGGGCGGGGGCGGTGGTGATAGACAAAATGGGTGAAGGAGGTCAAAAGGTAAAAACTTCCAGTTCTAAAATAAGTCATGGGGATATAATGTACAGTTAATAATATTGTATCACAGGGGCGCCTGGGTGGCTCAGTCGTTAAGCATCTGCCTTCCACTCAGGTCATGATCCCAGGGTCCTGGGATCGAGCCCCGCATCGGGCTCCCTGCTCGGCGGGAAGCCTGCTTCTCCCTCTCCCACTCCCCCTGCTTGTGTTCCCTCTCCTGCTGTGTCTCTGTCAAATAAATAAAACCTTAAAAATATATATATATATTGTATTGCATATCTGGAAGTTGCTAAGAGAATAAATCTTAAAAGATCTCATCACAAAAAATTGTAACGATGCATGGTGACAGATGTTAACTACACTTACTGTGATCATTTCACAATATATACAAATATCGAATTATGTTGTATACCAGAAACTAACATAATGCTATACATCAAGTGTATCTCAAAAAAAAAAACCCAAAAAACACAAAGAAACCCTTTTGGTACTGATGCATATATGTTTAAGATATATTAAGTGTGAGGGGAACAATATACAGAATACTGTAAGTGGGGGAATTTGAATCTGTAGGTTGTGGTGAGATTCACAGTGGTTTCTGGTGGGAGACAGTACAAGTGGAGAACTGGGAAGATGGTGGGCAGGTATAAAAGGGCAAATTTTTACCACCTTTAGAGTAATATGTGTGTGTTTTAATCTAACCATGCAAATTTATTCCCAAATTTAAAAAATTAGATGAAAACATGGATTTTTTTAAAATAAACTTTTAATAGGGAAGGGCTTCAAAAGCATGAAGAAAACTAGTAAATATGGCTACTAAAAATATTAAATTTGTATGTTCAAAAAACCCAATCATAAAGTTATAAGACAAAGTAGGGAGAAAATTTAATATATGACAAAGAGCTGATTTTTATACATAAAAGGGCTCTCAAAAATCACTGAGCACAACAGGGGCGCCTGGGTGGCTCAATCCTTAAGCATCTGCCTTCGGCTCAGGCCATGATCCCAGGGTCCTGGGATGGAGCCCCGCATCAGGCTCCCAGCTCCGCGGGACGCCTGCTTCTCCCTCTCTCACTGCCCCTGCTTGTGTTCCCTCTCTTGCTGTGTCTCTCTGTGAAATAAAATCTTAAAAAAAAAAAATCACTTAGCATAACATGATTTTCAAAAAAAGATAAAGGATACAGAAAGCAACTTAAAAAATATAAATGTCTACTAAGCATATGAAGATACTTGAACTTATTATTAAAGAAACAAATTAAAACAAGATGCCATTTTACACTATCACATTGCAAAAAATTTGTAATAACCAGTGTTGGTGAGAACAAAGGGAAACAGGTCCTTTCACATCGATGAAAATATAAATAGGTATAGGTTTTTTTGAGGTGTAATTTGGCAACATCTAGGTGAATTTAAATATGCATACTCTTTGATGTAGCAATTTCTTTTTTTTTTTTAAAGATTTTATTTATTTATTTGAGAGAGAGCACATGAGAGGGGAGAGGGTCAGAGGGAGAAGCAGACCCCCTGCTGAGCAAGGAGCCCGATGCGGGACTCAATCCCGGGACTCCAGGATCATGACCTGAGCCGAAGGCAGTCACTTAACCAACTGAGCCACCCAGGCGCCCGTGACGTAGCAATTTCTTTTCTAGAAACTTATGTTGTATACTCCCACAAGCAAGATCTTCTATACACAAATGTGCACCACAGCACTGTTGATTCTTACTTTGGTCTTCTGCTTTGGACTATATTTTTTTTTTTTAAAGATTTTTATTTATTTATTGAGAGAGAGAGAGAGCATGAGAGGTAGGAGGGTCAGAGAGAGAAGCAGACCCCCTGCTGAGCAGGGAGCCCGATGCGGGACTCGATCCTGGGACTCCAGGACCATGACCTGAGCCGAAGGCAGTCGCTTAACCAACTGAGCCACCCACGCGCCCTGGACTATACCTTTATTATGGACTGTATATACTCATACAGTTTCCACAGACAGTACTGTTTTCATAATAATACCTAATAGTGGTTTTTTTTACCTGGAAAGTGAAATGCTCAAGAAAAAAAAGCACCATGTAAGCACCACTATTATCAGTACAAGTACTGATACTGATAATTCAGGCTACAGCCTGAATTAAAGTTATTCAGTAATTTATTCACTGCTGAAAAATGCAGAGACCTAAACCGACAACCTAACCAGGAAACAATAAGGTATTTTCAGACATTCACAAATAAGAGACCAAGACCTCCCAGGCTAGTAACTATTAACTTGAGGTATCTACCAAAGTCACCAATGGGCTTTTTCTGTTGGTACATTTGGGGTTGTTTTTCAAAATACACATGTCCAGAATCTCCTCTCAGGTACAGATTTATCGGAATGAAGCAAAATAAAACCTCAGGCAAGTTAATTCCCAATTATTAGATGGTGGGTTTGGGATTCTTTTTTTAAGAAAGGTAATGACCACTCTGTCCCATGTATCACCTGTGAAGAAGCCTGTGTCCCGTGCTATATGCCAGCAATTCTCAAGTAGAGCATCATGACAGACACTAGTAAGGAACATAAAAAGGATTTCCAATAATCTTCCAAAGCTGCTCAGTAACTTCCTTTAAAAATTAATGAAAGGCAGACTCAGGATTATCTCTACAATAGCCTCACTCTAGCCTGTGCTGTGATACAACTTTTGCTGCAAGAGAAGGAAAAGAGATGAACAGTGACTCAGAGTGAGCAGAGAAGTGTGGGGCATAGTTTGAAACCATCCCGTGGAGAATTCTAATTCTCCTCAACCTATTAACAAGCAAAAAAATATAAAGTTATAATTAGTTGAAAGCCACACGCCAATGCCTACAATAGTGGGAAGAGCTATGTGGTACATTCTGTGATTTTACAATTACTTTGACTTTCCTTATTTTATGTACCAATACATTTTTAATAAGCCAAAATAGACCCATAATGAAAGCTCGAGTAACAGTGACACTGCATAATGATATGAACAAAAATGATGCCAGTAAAATCTGTCAGTAAATACGTAAGATTACCAAATCAAAGGCAAAGCAACAATGAAAGGAAAATCTGCAATACAACACTAATCATGTTAAATATCATGTTAAAATATGTGAATTCTAGAAACTATAACTTTGGACAATAAAGTTTACGTTTACAGGAACTACAAAGAATAGAGAGGAAACAAATGACATTACAATTAGACAAATCCATAACGCAGAACATTCTATAAGATAATTAGCCTTGGGGCGCCTGGGTGGCTCAGTCGGTTAAGTATCTGCCTTAGACTCAGGTCGTGATCCCAGGGGTCCTGGGATCAAGCCCTTCATCAGGCTGGTCTCCCTGCTCAGCAGGGAGTCTGCTTCTCCCTCTGTCCTTCTCGCTCATGCTCTCTCTCTCTCAAGAAAATAAAATCTTAAAAAAAAAAAAAAAGATGATTAGCCTTGACTAATTAAAACGTCACTTGGATGGGGGAGAAATGATTAAACACTAACTGCATCTCTGGTTTGGAAAAACTAGTTATAAATGACATTTTGGGGAATAACTGGGGAAGTTTGAATATAAACTAGATGTTAGGTATAAGAGAATTATTTTATCTTCAATATGATAAAAGTGTTATGAAGATGAAGCCTGAAGCATTTAGTGGTAAAGACTCATGATGTATCAGATGTATACATGTGTAAGAATGTGTATACAGCTGTATGTACTGATATATATCATACATCAGTATACAGTTGAAGCAAATGTGATTTTTTTAAGGTTTTATTTATTTGAAAGACAGCACGCACACATGCACTAGTAGGGTGGGAGTGGAGGGGGAGGGGTAAGGGACAAGTGGGCTCTGTGCTGACTGCTCAGCACAGAGCCTGTGGCGGGGCTCAATCTCATGACCCTGAGATTATTACCTGAGCCGAAATCAAGAGTCAGCCTCTTAACCAACTGAGCCGCCCAGACCCCATAAATATGATTTTTTAAAAGGTTCATAATTGCTGAATCTAGGCAGAGATATGGATGAACATGTGTTATTCTTCCAACTTTCTTGTTCATATGAAAATTCATATTAAGAAACTGAAAAAAAAGTACTCTAAGCCTATTCTTCAATAGCACATACTGCATATTTTAATATTCCTGTGGCATAAAGGACTGAAAAGGGTAAGATTTTTTGATAATACAGTATATTTTTTAGGTCAACTAAATTTCTTACCTTTAAAAAACCTTTAAATTGAGGATTTCCTTACTAAAATGCCCCAAAAGCCCTCTCTACTCCCTTGCAAAGTTCACTTGGATTGTCTTAAGGGTCTGTGATGCTTCTGGAAATGATGTGCAATGCTTCATCTGTGGCGTATGTTGTGGCATAAATAAGATAGTGCAAATGATAATTGGTTTTTCTGGGTTCTTTTTAACTATTTGTTTTTGTATCCTTTCCTTTAACCATTCCAGATACTTATTCAGAGACAGTAATATTATGGGTATAAATGATATTGTGTGAAGTTAAAAAAATAATTCACTGAGGAAGACTTAACATGTTGGATATATTACAAAAAATACTTGATAGCAGAGCAAATCACTACACCTCAGAACGTATTTTCTTTTAATAAACAATCTTTTCTCCAGAACAAAGATTCATTTCCCTGGTGGGAAGATTATGGGAAAGAAACACTGCTCCAACTCCAGTAACAAACCTCATAAAGGTCCCCCCACCCCAAGGCCTACCACAGTGCCCAGCATACAGTAAATGTTTGAATGTAGAATTATCCTTTGCATAAAGCCTTCTAGGAAATATCTGCATCCTCCTTCCAATTCCTGAACACTGTATGACACATAAGGAATTAAGTCATATTCTACCCTGTAATATGGTTGTATATTTGTCTCATGGCCTCTAATTTATAAATTGGGAAGAACAGCATTATACAGGAAGCTAAGACACTGCTGTCCATTTTGCGTGAATGATGTCTAAAGTCATTTTCATCTTTAGGATTGTTTCATTTCATACAATTTCTCATATGTGAAATATCTCAATTTTAAAATGGCATAACATAGGTTAATGGGCAATGCAGGGTTCAAAAATCATTCAGAATACACCCCTCGTGTCCATCTCAAATGTATCGATCCCAGACATAAAACCTTTCATTAATTTTTCTTATAATATGCAATTTGATAAGCAGTTGTAAATTGTAAAATTCCTTAAAAAAATAGAATCCCAACATGGTAAGGGAAAGCAGTAAGAAAACCATATTAACAATGAGGATACTAAATGCAATTAAGTTCCCGGATTGTACCCTAAAACAGAAAGGGGATATTAGTGGGAAAACTAGTAGAATCCTCATAGTCTATAGTTTAACAGTTCTGTACCAACGTTAATTTCATTTTAATAAATGTACCATGGTTATGTAAGATTTTAATATTAGAGAAAGCTGGGCAAAGGGTATACAAAAACTATACTATTTTTGTAACTTTTTTGTAAATCTAAAATTATTTCAAAATATAAAGTTTTAAAGATAACTTTAGTGGTTAAATCTGTTTAGTTTATGTCTAGACAACACTCAGGGAGTAAGGAAGGGTAGGAAAAGGAAAACACCCAGATACATAATTCAAGCTTCTCAAATCTGTGACTAATCTTCCTGCCTATTCTCAGCACAGTTGGCACTCAGGGTTCTATTTGGTCTGTACAAACCTCTACAAAATAGGACTTTTTTTTTTTCCCCCTAAAAACCTCAAAAGGAAATGGCTTGCCTTTCCCTAGGTTTTTTCTTTCTTATCATAACACAAAGCAACAGAGACTAGCACCAGCAGTGCAAGTTTAAAAAGATACAACCCCTCTGGTTCTAATGATAAGAGAAGAGAAAGAAATTCTGAACTATTTTACAATTCTACCAAAGAAAGCATTTAACCAACTTTTTCAGGAAATAAGCAATCAGAATCAGTAGCTACTAATTTTACTGTGGTTTAGTAAAATGCACCTATATATATTAAAGAAGACAACAGCAGGAAAATATTTGTTGCAATATGCCCTTTTCCATACCATTAGTCAATGCTATTTTTGTGTTACTATTTCTGGGTATCTTGGATGTCCCAGCCCACCTACAAAATAACTCTCCACCCTCCCCAGCTATGCAGAGACACAGGAAAACCATCTGATTTACCTCAAATTATAGATAACAGAAAGAAACAATCAACCTCTTCTCAAAAGAAACATTCTGCTTATTTATCAGTTGCCTGCTATGAAAATTATCTGACTACAGAATATAGAGAAAAGATCAAAGATTAAGTTATGTGATATACATTAGTGCCATAAAATCTTTAATTTGTACTGTTTGAATTAAAAGGTACTTCTAGAGAATCTTTTGTCAAAAACAGAATATTACTGAAATGGTTTTATTTAACATTCCATTGAATAAGAAATTTACAACAATAACATCCTGTTTGGGAAAGTGTTAAGTGGAGGTGGGAAGTACTCTCAACACTGTTGATGAAAATTTAAATTACGAAAGCCTTTTCAGAGGGCAAGTTGGTTTTTGTTGTTGTTGTTTTGTTTTTACCATTTTCTTCTTTTCAAAATACTCTCTTTCAATGGCTTCTGTAACAGGTTCCTCTCTTCATTTTCCTCTTGCCTTTCTTGTCTCCTTTGCTGATTTTTAGGCCTTGGAGTTCTGTCTGACCCATTTTCTTTTTAATGAATTATCCCCAGATCTTATCTACTTGTGGCTTGGAATTAACCCCTGTCGGTGACAACTATACCGAGGTGATAATTTGTGAGTAAATTTTACCCCAAATTTCTCTCCTGAACATTCCTCTTCAACAATCCGAACTCATGTTCTTCAAAGGTATCCTCAAAATTGCCCAGCAACCCTACCATCCCTTGCTGGTGAGTTCACTTTCCCAATCTCCAAAAATTAGGATAGCATTTCACCTTCTGGAAATCCTCCTCAAAACCTGAATATCCTCCTCACCTCCCCCCTCACTCTCAACAGAAAACACTCTATACTTCAAAGCGGCTATCAAAATTAAAAAAGACCTCCCTCAACTTTCACCAAAAACCGTTCATCCCTTCTTCCACCAGCATTCCTCCTGAGGATGATCCCTTACTACCTGCGCTCTATGGACCACAAACCTCTCTTGCCTTCTCAGGAACCTTGCATTATTATCCATCATTCTCTCATTCATGTTCTCTCTCAATATAAAGAAAGACTCACTCATTGTAAACTGAATGATTATCAAACACAAATATGCATATCCCTTAATCCAACAAGTCTACTTCTAGGAATTTATACAAAAGACTAATAAAAGATTTAACTGCGAGAATATTCACCCTAGTATTTTCTAAATAGCTAAAAATTACAACCTATAAAATTTTTCCAACATTCAATACACTGTAATTGTATTCCAACATTCTTGAATTCCAACATTCAATACACTGTAACACATCTATACTATGACCTACTACAAAGCTATTAAAACTTACTTTTTCCCCCCCACATGGAAACATTCACAATTTATAGTCAAGCAAAAATAGGCTTCAAAACAGTACAAATTTTATAAGCCCATTTTTGTAAGAAAGAAGAATACATATTTATAAGCTCCAAATACACTCTGCTTACTAAAATGTTCAACAGACTGGGTGAATGGGATCACAAGTGGTTTTTATTTTCTTTTTACTTACCTATAATTTTGGATTTAGCAGAAAACCCCACAAATATATATATATATGTAATATAATAATACATACACACACACACACATATATATATTGAACAAAGATTTTACTACACTGACAGAAAAAATCTAAATACTGAGCAAAGAGAAGTGCAGTATTAAGGAGTACAAAAATTGAAAATGAGAGGATAAAGTATGCAATTATCACTAATTTTAAATTAAAACATGTTCTTATTTGGGGAGAGAAAATGTTTTTGATATTTAATAAAGTTTTCCGATTTCTTTTGAATCCTGATAAAACCTACCCTCATGTTGGGGTGACACCTTTTACATAAAGCCAAAAAGTGAAATAAGGTCCTCTCTACAGGAGACTAGATAAAGATGAACAAACTATAATATATTCATACAAAAGAATACTGCTCACCAAAAAAGAGGAACAAGTTACTGATATATACAACATGGATAAATCTCAAAAACATTATGCTGAATGAAAAAGGCTTAACACAAAGGTAATGCTACATGACTCCATCTAAATGAAGTTCTAGAACAGGATAATCTAATCTACAAGGGGGGAAAAAATTCAGAGTAAGGGTGAGAGAGTTGACTGGGAAGGGCAAGCAGGAAGTCTCTGGGGTGACATTAATGGTCAACAACATGATGGGGTTGGACTACACAAGTGCATGTATTTATCAAAATTCAAAATTCATCCAATGGTTCGCTAGGATTTGTGCCTATTAGAACTCTAGCTGATGATATGCATGCTGAAATGTTTAGGGTAATCTAGGTTGATGTCTGCAATTTACTTCACAAGCATCCCCCTTTAAAAAAAGGTCTTAAGGGTTGCCTGGGTGGCTCAGTCGTTAAGCGTCTGCCTTTGGCTCAAGTCATGATCCCAGGGTCCTGGGATCAAGCCCCACATCGGGCTACCTGCTTGGCGGGAAGCCTGCTTCTCCCTCTCCCTCCTTGTGTTCCCATCTCGCTATCACTCTCTGTCAAATAAATAAATTGAAATCTTAAAAAAAAAAAGGTCTTAATAGATAGAGGGGTACACAGACACACGACATGTAATTTAAAAAATTATAGAAGCTAGGTGGTGGGTATAATTCTCTCAACTTTTCTCTATGTCTGAAAATTCTCATAATAAAATGTTGGAAAAATTTACCTTTCAGTAAAGCCAGCTAGCAAAGGCAAACTACGCGGTTAAATATATGTATTTGAAGGCAGGAAAAGGAATAGAAACCTTCCTAGTTTTTCAATTACCAAATGATTTAACAACTGGAGTAATTTCTCAAATGGTAGAAAATATTCCATCTTTAACAAAAGACACTAAAAGATCTTAGCAATCAATAGCCATTTTTGTAAATTCACAAGCATTTCTAGAAGTTGACAAATATGGCTGCTTTCTTGGGAACTTCATTTGTAAACCATCTTAATGTATCCTTAATTTATTATAGGTGACATAATAAAGAGACAAGAACTGTATCTATGTCATAGCCAATTATGGAAACAATTACATACACCTTGATACTTACTATTGAAAATACTGGTATGAAAAGGCACAGGATATAGGTCAAAACACACCACCAACTATTCATCAAACTTTTCCTAGAAAAGTACACAGAAGAGGGGCATCCGGGTGGCTCAGTTGGTTAAGCGACTGCCTTCAGCTCAGGTCATGATCCTGGAGTTCGGGGATCAAGTCCCGCATTGCATTGGGCTCCATGCTCAGCAGGGAGTCTGCTTCTCCCTCTGACCCTCCCCCCTCTCATATGCTCTCTCATTCTCTCTTTCAAATAAATAAATAAAATCTTAAAAAAAAGGACACAGAAGATACTAATAAGATACTAATAATCACATTTAATTGCTAACTTATAATACAATAACTTCCCTAATTAAAAACTTTTTAGGACAAACTGTTCTAGTCCTACAGTCATCATAACAAAATATTGCTTACATCTTTAAAATCTTTTTAAATTTTGCAAAAGAAAATGACATGACGGCCTCAGAGAAATCCTTACTAATAAAGGGTTTTATCATTCTGTAGATGATAAACATCAGCTACAGAAAGTACAATAAAATAACCTGGAAGAAAAAATGGAAACCTTCATAAATTTGATATGGATAATTTAGTTTCTGAATATAATCTCTCCATAGATTTATATAGTATATATTACTATACGTATGTGTGAATATATGTTTATGAAGTTGCATATACAGAAAACCTATATATGCTACACTTTGAGGAATTTAAGGGCTTTTCCAGAGGTATTCTACATTTGATTTTTCAATAATTCTACATTTGATTTTTGTCATGCACACGGATACTGAACCTAACCCCCAGGTAAGATGTAACTCCACCATACAATAAAGCCTACCACAGTAATTCCCCACTCCTAAATATTTTCTTTCAGTTATGTTGATAAGTCTAAAGAAGGTTCACATATATTATAAAAAATTCTTTCAACAAGTATTTAGTCAAAGCTTGTATCAGCCAAGCATGACAACAGACACTGGATATACAATGCCAAATAAATCACATGATCCCAGCCCTCACAGAATGTACAAGGTATTGGTGGCGGACAGATATCAGAGACAGCAAATAAGTAAAGATATGTGTTTATGGTTAGAACCATAAAAGAAAATTACAGGGTGGAATGCTGGAAAAAAGAGAGAGAACCTGCTTATGGCTATCAGGTCAGACCTCTCTGAGGAGATGATATTTAAGCCCAGCCCTAACCACCAAGCAGCAGCCAGCTTTGCAAAGAGCAGTGGGAAGAATATCCTGTCAGAAGTCACAGCACATGCAAAGGCCCTGAAGGAAGACAAGCTCAGCAGGTTGAAGTAACCGAAAGCCCAGTGGTGTAACTGTGGCACAAATTTCAGACAAAGGTAGAATTAGTTTAACTGAGGCCTTAGTAAGAATTTTGGATTTTATTCTAAGTGTAAAAGAAAATCACTGAAGGATATTAAAAAGGGAGAATAACATGAATAGATGGATGTCTTCTACTTTGCGGAGAAAGAGTTGTAAAAGGCAAGAATAGAAGCTAAAGTAGTAGTACAGATGAAAAAGAAAAACTGTTAACTAGGAAGTAGAAAGGAAGGTCTGAGATACTCTGACAGAACTGGTAAGATTTGCTCATAAGGCAAGGGGGAGGAAGACAGTATGAGCAACTACATACATGATGGTGCCATTAACTATAGTGACAAAGAGTAAGAAAAGAAGTTTGGTCGTGGTGGTGTGGGGAAGGGTTAGCAGGGAATCATGAACAATTTAGACATGATACCTTTGAGATGCCTGTGGGACAGCCAAGAGGATATGATGAGTAGGCAGCTGGATTTAGGTCAGAGGATGGGACTTAGGGGCATATTGATCAGGTTTTTTAAGCTGACCTGGATGTCTATAAAATACAAACAAATGGGCCATCCTCCAGATATTCTGCATCAGAATGACCACACGCACATGCACATTTTTAACACGTTCAAATTCAAGTGATTCTGACATCAAATGGAGTCCGAAACCGTTTATGTAAACTGATTTTAATGTTATATAGTTCATCACCTAGGGGGCACCTGGGTGGCTCAGTCCTTAAGCGTCTGCTTTTGGCTCAGGTCATAATCCCAGGATCCTGGGATCGAGCCCTGCATCAGGCTCCCTGCTTGGCGGGAAGCCTGCTTCTCCCTCCCCCATCCCCCCTGCTTGTGTTCCCTCTCTCACTGTCTGTCAAAATAAATAAAACCTTTAGGGAAAAAAAAAAAAAAAATATATATATATATATATTTCATCACCTAGGGATATAACTCTTTGGAGAAGAAAACAATAATCAACAAGATAACGGTTTGACTAATAAATCGAGAGTTATCTAATCTCCTCCAGTCATACAGCATTATAGAGGAAAACACTGTTCTAATTGGCCATTCTTCCAAATGACATTTACTAAAGGCCAATCTGAAGGTGAATAATTTATTTCACAAATATTTGCTTACAAAATACACATGAAGTATCTCACAAATGAGTAAATCAAGGTTCAGAAAGGCAGTCTCACCCAAAGGCCTCACAATCAATAAGAGCCAAAATTCACAAATCAAGACAACACCAATTCCAATCTGCTTTCCAAAACACAAAAATGCCACAAAGCTCATGACTACAAAGCTCACCATCTGTCACATGCCATGTGCAAAAATGATTACAGTTGACCCTTTAACAACACAGATTTTTCTTAATAAATACAGCATAGTACTATAAATGTATTTTCTCTTATGATTTTCTTAACACTCTTTTCTCTAGCTTACCTTATTATAACACAGCATATAATACATATAACATACAAAATATGTGTTACTTGACGGTTTGTGTAACCAGTAAGGCTGAGGGTCAACGGTAGGCTGTTAGTAGCCAAGTTTTGGGGGGGGGGGGGAGTCAAAAGTTATACTGAGTGGGGGTTGGTACCCCTAACCCCCATGTTGTTCAAGGTCAACTGTATAGAAAGTGAAAATGGGGTGAGTGTCTTAAGAGAAACAGAAGGGACAATGAAAGAAGGAAAAAATTACTTCTTCATTTTCACTACTTAAATGATTTATAATTGCAGAAACTATAAATTCTACCTTTCAAAGTATCCACAAAAACTACTAATAGCAAAAGTGTTTTACTCCTATACAAAAAGCCCTGAAACTCTACCTAATGTAACATACTACCTCTTCATAGACTTTGGGTCTTTAATTTAAAAAAACAAACGTGGGGCAGGGGGCGCCTGGGTGGCTCAGTCACTGGGCGTCTGCCTTCGGCTCAGGTCATGCTCCCGGGGTCCTGGAATGGAGCCCCAAATAGGGCTCCTTGCTCAGCAGGAAGCCTGCTTTTCCCTCTCCCTCTGCCCCACCCCCACCCTGGCCCCCCGGAGCTTGTGCACTTTCATGCACATGCTCGAACTCTAAGTCTTTAAAAATAAAAAATAAAAATAAACAAACAAAAACTACCTATACAATGGCTACAAAAGCCCTTATAAAACCCAGCTCTTTATCTGCCTAAGGTCACAAAACAAGTCATCTGGGGCTGACCTCAGGTGTCCTCATCAGTAAAATGAGAACACAGCGTTTGGGATAAAGAACCTATTTGCTTCATAGTCACTATCCTTGATAATTATTATTGGAAGAATATACAAATAATAATCTATAACGGTCAGAGCTCTTATTTTTACATGGAATGTTGGATTTTGCTTCAAGTGTATACTTCCAACTATCTGCCTCAATACTGTAGAACTAGTAATGTTTCTGAAAACGTTGACAAATCAGGGCACGTGGGTGGCTCAGTCGGTTAAGCCTCTGCCTTCGGCTCAGGTCGTGATCCTGGTCCTGGGATCAAGCCCTATGTCCAGCTCCCTGCTCAGCAGAAGTCAGCTTCTCCCTCTGTCCCTCCCCATCCCCTCGGGTGCACACCCTCTCACTCTCTCAAATAAAATAAAATAGGGGCGCCTGGGTGGCTTAGTCGGTTAAGCGGCTGCCTTGGGCTCAGGCCATGATCCCAGAGTCCTGGGATCAAGCCCCTATGGGGCTCTCTGCTCAGCGGGAAGCCTGCTTCTCCCTCTCCTACTCTCCCTGCTTGTGTCCCTCTCTCACTGTCTCTTTCTGTCAAATAAATAAAATCTTTAAAAAATAAATAAAAATAAATGAAAATGTTGACAAATCGTCTTTGCTGATTGCCCCTAGACTAGAATCAATGCTGACTATAAACTCAGGGTCACTCTGTACTTACCTTTTCACAACAGTTCTAATGCTTGTAAATTGTTCCTTACCCCCAAGCTAGATTTTAAGTTCCTTGAAGGCAGAAGCTGTGTCTTGTACATTTCTAATCATTCGATATCTGAGTGGTTACTCTGTGTCTGGCACTGATCTAGGTCCTGACAATACAGCAGTGAGCAAAATAAAGTCTCTGCCCTCCTCAGAGCTAATACTCCAAGGAAACAGGAGATACTAATATATATACCAATTAGTGATAAGGGATATTTAAAAAAAAAAGGAGAGACGGAGGGCTAGAAAATACTGTAGGAGCCGGAAGGTTGCTATGTTACATAGGGTTATCAGGGAGAGCTTCACATATAACTGAAATCTGAGTAAGCGGAGCAAGTCACAGATATCTGGAGGGGAAGAGTCATGGGGGCTGGGGGGGGGGGGGAAGCAAGAGTGAAAGCCCTGAGGCAGGAACATTAGTTATTATGTGGGAAAAATTCTAAGAAGGCAAAAGGGTGGGGCATAATAGAGACACATGGGAGGGCAGGCTCTAGAGCAGAAGAGTGCCATGATCTGTTTTAAAGAATCACCAGACTTCCGTAACAAGAATAGAGATTAAAAAATAAAAGCAGTGAACCTCATTAAAATCCTGCAATAATCCAGGGGAGCCATAATGATAGCTTGAACCGAGTGATGATGATGATTAACTGGATTTTAGTTAGGGTTTGAAAAGAGAACCCACAAGATTTGATGAACTGGATGTGAAAAGGGAGAAAGGTGAATCAAGGAGATATTTTAAAAGATTAGGAAGAGTAGACTTGCTGTTAACTGAGACAAGAAAGTCAGTGAAGCAATTTTCCCAGAATCTAGCAAACTGCCCAGTACATAGTAGACACTCAAATGTTTGTGAATTAAACTTAACTGAGTAAACTCCCAAAATGAAACAGTAAACTCAAAGTATTGCTTTCTATTTGCTCTAATTTCCTTTAGTAATGTTTGCTAATTACACAGACTTAGCCACTAACACAGTTCACATGCTTACAAGGAAACATTACACAGCGACACAGCAACTAATCCTTATATCTCAAGTACCAGTTTCAGTCTTAAATTTACAATTCTCCTGGATATAAGAGAAATCTGCTATGAAAGCTCTGTGACAGCCTGAGAATTCTTACACCCGAAGTAATTAACCTGTTCCTTAATGATGTCATATTCCTGGAAGGTAGAGCAGTGCAAACAGAACCCCCTAAGCCAGAATTAATTGAAAATTGTAACACTTCATGATACATTTTCAGAATGGGACAAGACTGAACAAGTCCCCTAAAAAAATAAGTCATCAGTCATCAATATTTAAAAAAAAAAAAATTTTTTTTTTTTTTACCTCCAGCAGTAAGTCCCTTCAAAACAAGTTTAATGAAAAACTAAACTGCTTGAGAATGTGAAATTTCGCACATCTTCCCCCAAGCTGGCACTTTTCCTGCCAATCAGTGAAAAGGAGCTTCACTTAGGAAAGAATGGGGTATCCTCACTTTAGCGCTTCTTAGGCGTACTCCCAGACTTTCTTACTATATAGCTCCATGAAAAGCCACAAAGTTAACAGAAATATATTAAAAGGAATTCTCCTAAAATAAAAAGTTTTCATCCTTTCCTGCCTTCCGGTTACTTTAAAAACTTAACTAAACCTTAAAAAAAAAACCCTGAAGTTTAAATATCATCTCGCTTCCACATTAGTTTCCCTAATGCCCCACCCTAACCTAATGTGTTTAAAAAAAAAAAAAATGTGCGCACAACTTCCAGTGAAAATACAGCGTAAAGACCTAGATCATTCGGAGAAGCCGATCGTACTGAATTCAGCAACAGGCAGTACTTCCTTTTTCCTATCAGTAAACGGCCTTGAACCAATCCAAACAAATCTGAAATGCCAGCCAGATTCCCCGTATCTCCCCCGCTCCCTCCCCACAAAGCTGGCCTGAAAACACAGCAGCCACTGACCACAGGGCAGAACAGAAAAGAATCCGTGGTAAGCAAAAACAATTTTTGAGAGGCAGGAAGGTGAGGAGCCAGGTTTTCAACCACCACCTATTCTCAAGTAAGGGGCCGGCCGCCCCACAGTCGTGTTCCCAACAGAGCCCACGCATTCTTCCCCCGCTCCGAGGGCCCCGCACGCGGACCAGGGGCGAGGCGGAGAGAGGAGAGCGCACCGCCTCGCGTGAAGGGAGTGCCCAAGGGGGGCCCGGGCGCGCGGAACGGAGCGCAAATAAGCACGCGTGCCAAGGCTGAATGCGGCGTCCCTTAGGAGCAGAGTGCTCGGCGCCTGCCCCAAAACGTGGAGGGCAGGGAGCCCTAACTGGGCTTTCCTCCTGGGTGGACAGGCTGGAGGGGCTACAGGTTCAGGACCCCGAAGCCGGGGCCCAGGAGGCCACTCTTTCCCCGTAAAAGGGTGGGGCACAAGGGGGCGCCAGGTGGGGGCTGCTGCTGCTTCGTCCCTGCTGTCATCACCGCCATAAGGGACACCCTAAAGAGAAGAGAGTGGGGCCTCGGGGGGGGAGGGGAGCACTACAGTCAGTGGGACAGTGGGCCCCGAGGGGGCGGCGGGCGCGCGCCGGGCAGAGGACAGGGCGCGACCCCGGCCCGGAGCCCGGGAGGCGCGAGCGCCCGCCGGACCCTGGAACGCCCGCGCTTCCCGGCCAGCGACAAGGGGAAGCGGGAAGGGGCCCCCCTCCTCCCCGCCCCCACACTCACCATGTACAGGGTGAAGGGCAGGCCGAGCAGAAAGAGCCACAGGTAGAGGTGAAGAGCGTTCACGAAGGTGGCCTGATGCGGGTCGTAGTACCAGCCCCCGCTGAGCGCGGCCCACACCCCCTGCCGGAGGATCTGCAGCGTCTGCGACCCCATCCCCACCCGGCGCCGCCGCCGCCGCCGCCGCCGTCGCCGCCGTCCCCGCCCCGGCCCCAGCTCGGCCTCGGTCGGTCGCCGGAGCCCGCGGCTGCCGCGTCTATCCCCCTGCGGAGCTCCGGGAGAGCGGGCCGGCGCTCCGGCGGTCGCTAGGGCTGCTGCAGGAGGAGGAGGAGGCAGCTAACGAGGAGGAGGAGACCGAGGAGGCGGCGGGCGGCGGGGCGGAGGAGAGCGGAGGAGAGGAGGAGACCAGCCTCCACAGCGCCGCCGCCATCTTGTCTCCTAACACCCGGAGCCGCAGCCAGGCCCCCAGGCCCGCGGCCCGCCGCCGCCGCCGCCGCCGCCGCGACCCCCGCCGGCCACCAGCCTTGGGCCTGGCGGAGAGGGAGGCCCGGCGCCCGGGAGGGACGGGGAGCAAGCCGCGCCCCCTCCAGCCCCTCCTCTCCGCCCCCCAGGCCAGCTCCCCGCGGGTGCCCGCAGCGCCTCGGCCACGGCGGGCGCCTCCTGTCGGCGCCCGGGAGAAGCGTGCGCGGCCGCGGCCGCGGACGGGGCCCCGGGGGGCGGGCTCCGGGACACCCCTTTCCGCGCCGGGTAAACCACCCTGCCAGGCGCATTGACCGGCCCCAACGCGAGCCTTCACCGTCCCAAACCCTGTCTTGAGAACCTTGTCAGCATCCTGGCTGACGTTTTATGATGCTTAGGGAACACCTGGGAACAGTGAGGCTCGTATCTGCGATGCTTATCAAAGGCCCGGGAGAATTCGATACAGCTGGTGACTAATGAAAAGTCACAAAGGCGCCCTCGGGTGAGAAAAATATCTACACCAGGATTGGAAGGATTTACTACTTCCAAAGACAGATAAATTAATAGAAATTTCAAGAGATGTAACAAGATGGGGTAGACAGATTTATCACTTTACACGGTGATTTTATATTTTAACGTGCTGTAACGTAGCCATTTTTATAAATGGACCAATCTAAGCAGCGTTGAAAGATTAACTGTGACTCCACCCCAAGTCACGATGGGGTCTCCCATTTCTCTTTTTTACTGCTGTGAAGACTGGGAATCATTCCTGGCTCTTTGTAGTGTTTATAAGGCATGTCTGATCTCATTGAATGAACTTTTTCCCCTAAGTTTGAGTTTATTATAGCAATAAAAGTATTTTATATTCCTGGATTAAAGCTGCTATAATTAATTAAAAAGCAAGAAAGCCAGAAGAAACTGGTGCTGTTTTAAGAAGAGTATTGAAAAACCATTGCAATACCTCCTGGTGCCATCCCACTCTACAGTCAAACATTTTCATGCCATTTCATTTGACCTGCACAACACTCGGGTAGGGGCAGCATAGAGGCTATTCTTACTTTATGGACGTGGAAACGGAAGTGCAAAGAAAGTAAATGATTGCCCATGTTCTCCTAAGTAATAGTGGTTGAGAAGACCTCTGAAACCAGCAATCATTCTAACTGGACCGACTGGAATTAGTTTATTTCTCAGCACCCTCCACCTTATCCATTCAGACAAGAATTTGAACTGATCAACACTGCTCAGCAGCTTTTGGTTACCTGTGGCCAGTTTAAACGTTATGACCAGTTGTTCTCAAAGTGTAATCCCAGGAGCAATTGTGTCAACATCTTCTGAGAACTTTGTTAGAAATGCAAATTCTCAGGCACCACTCCAGAGAAACTCTGGGTGTGGGACCTAGCAATCTGTTTTAACAAGCCCTTCAAAAGATTCCAATGTACCTTAAAGGTTGAAACTACCATTGTAGAACACTATCCCCCAACCTTGATTAGTTCATTTCCTTATAATCACAAAGCCATCAAGTTCCAAGTACCTTCAAATTGTGAGACACAAATGAACACTGGCCAAAATATACTTTAAAATATATGAGTATGGGGGCGCCTGGGTGGCTCAGTCGTTAAGCGTCTGCCTTCGGCTCAGGTCATGATCCCAGGGTCCTGGGATCGAGCCCCGCATCGGGCTCCCTGCTCCGCGGGAAGCCTGCTTCTCCCTCTCCCACTCCCCCTGCTTGTGTTCCCTCTCTCGCTGTGTCTCTCTCTGTCAAATAAATAAATAAAATCTTTTAAAAAATAAATAAATAAAATAAAATAAAATATATAAGTATGTCTGAAAGCACGATCAAGTTTAAATAATACAATTTTACAATTAAAATAGTGGCCTTGAGGCTTGGTCTTTTTTTTTTTTAAGTATTTATTTGAGAGAGAAAGAGAGAGAGAGAATGAGACAGCACGAGAAGGAAGAGGGCAGAGGGGGAAGGGGGAAGAGGGCAGAGGGGGAAGGGGGAAGAGGGCAGAGGGGGAAGGGGGAAGAGGGCAGAGGGGGAAGGGGGAAGAGGGGGAAGCAGACCCCCTGCTGAGCAGGGAGCCCGATGTGGGACTCGATCCCGGGACTCGATCCCGGGACTCCAGGATCATGACCTGAGCCGAAGGCAGTCGCTTAACCAACTGAGCCACCCAGGCGCCCCTTGAGGCTTGGTCTTAAACACAAGGTATTGTCAAGTGTTCATTTGTTTCTCCTAAAAGAGACAGGAAAGCTCTCTGAGCCAGTTTTGGAAATGATCCCAAGCTCTCCCAACACAAAGACGTAAACAAGGATAAAATTCCAATACCACATCAGTTTCCACACCAGCAAATACCTGCTTTAGTTTAATGTAAAAGGATTAACTGTAATAAGGGTGAGGTAGACTGGAAGAAGTGGAGACCAGACCTAGATACATCATGGAATCGGAAGCAGACCCAGCTGGCGTGATGAGCAAGCAGTCAGAAGACAGTATCTGGAGGGTGTGGAATGGGCAGTCACCAGGAAGGCAGCCAGCAGGAGGCTGGTTTAACACAGAGACTGCAAGTGTTGTAAGTCAGTGGGCAGCTGGAACACAACCTGGGGAAGTCCAAGAGCAGACAAAAATTGGGAATTCATGGCAAGCATTAAGAAAATGTGCTGCTTATAGCAGAGCCCCAGCTTCAGTGCTTTCTTCCAGGTCTGGATTCCTCTCCCTATAAGGAATTGATGAAAGAATTCAGGTCCTTGAGACAATGTGCTGGGCAAGTTTGCAGGGCAAGAACTTGGGCTCGGGGCTACAAGACAAGTATCCAAAGGCCAGATTTGACAGACAGAGGGAGACTTAGAAACAAAGAAGGAACTTAATGCCTAGAACTGAGACCAAATTTCACATTGATCACAGTTGCCTTTTGTTGAGGTCCCAGAGAGTTAATACAGAACTCAAATTCCCTTTCTAATATGGGCTGGGGTAGATCCAGGAGCCTAGAGATGAGAGTCCAATGACACCAGCCACTGAGTAAAAGGGGTTAGCAAAATAAGAAGGCCCAGGGGCACCTGGGTGGCTCAGTTGGGTCAGCTCAGGTCATGATCCCGAGGTCCTGGAGTCGAGCCCCGCATCGGGCTCCCTGCTCAGCCGGAAGCCTGCTTCTCCCTCTCACTCTCCCTGCTCGTGTTCCCTCTCACGCTGTCTCTCTCTCTCTCTCTGTCAATTAAATAAATAAATAAAATCTTAAAAAAAAAAAAAAAAGCAGGCCCAGCAGGTAGAAAAAGCAGTTATAGACTACATTTTTCAGCTCTGGACTGGTAAATGCATTTTAGAAAAATGCTAATTAACTAAGTTAGCAATTGAAAGAACTCAACAAAATGGACGACCTTTTTGAAAGACTGACTCGGTCTTTGGAGTGGGGGGGAAAGGGGAGAACCCTACAATGCTCTTTATCTGTATCTTTTGAAATGTTTATGAATCCTGCCACATAAGATTTCTATTTTATAGATAGGAAGCCAAGGCACAGAGCAGTTAAATGGTTTGCCCAAAGTAATATACCTTAAAATATAAGAGCAGTGCAAAAACTAAGGAATCTAATTTGCTAAGTGTTAGTCCTCTGAGCCCTGCATAAAAGCTATTAATAATGTTACACTTAGCATGTCGAAGTTAGCAGCAATGACATACTACCAAACCACCACCTGACATTTGCTCATCTTTCAGCTAATTCTATTAAAATTATACTTCCTGACTACTTCGTGGACCCCTTGAGGACTGGGAATGCTCTGACAGCAGGTACTCCCCTCCTGCCTGAAAGGAACAAAGCTGAGTATGCAAAGCCTTCCTTTTTTTTTTTTTTTTTAAGTTTTTTTAAATTTATTTGAGGGAGAGAGCCCGAGCAGGGGGAGGGGCAAAGGGAGAGGGAGAAGCAGACTCCCCACTGAGCAGGGAGCCTAACAGGACTGGGGAGGGGAGGGGGTTGTTTGATCCCAGGCCCCTGGGATCATGACCTGAGCTGAAGGCAGACTCTTAACCAATGGAGGCACCAAGGTGCCCCCATGCAAACCTTTCTAATAACCCCCACCCAAGCCATCTTGGAGCAGAGGTGAACAAACTGCAGCTTTAGTCAATATATGCAGCAACTATTATGTACTTTAGACATTACAGCCCACATGTCCTGCCAACAACCTAAATGTAGCAGGTACCCATTTTTTTTTTCCTCAACCCAAACCAGCTCTTCTTATTTATTTCTCTTAGTGAAACCAATATTTTCCAACTAGCTCAGACTTGAAAGCTCGGATACCCTCCCCCATGGTCTAGTTTCCTGTGGTTTTTGTCCTACATAATCCTGCCTTCACAATGCCGGATCAGCCATCCTGGTGGATACCCTCATCCACTCATACCAAATAGCCTCTATTGCCACACGTTCAAAAACCATTCTACATTCCACCAACAAATTAATCCCCCTAATCCACTTTTTCTGGGCCCCTCCTTTTCTCAGAAGCTTTCAATTCCCTTGCGGTGCCTACAGTACTAAGGCGTACTTGGGAACCAGGCATTCAAGGTCCCCAACGACAGAATCACACTACTTCCCTAGCTTAACTCCCACTACTCCCAAGCAGAAACCATTTTTACTGGCAAATATCAGCATGCCCATTTAATTTTATTTACCAGCCCATCCATTTGTTAATCTCTGCCTCTATGCGCCTACTGACACCATTTGCCTTACCTAGAAAAACTTACTCCTTCATCTGCCCACCAAAATCTGCCATGACTACTTCAAATCCATTCATCTATTTTTTGAATAGCCTAAAGCACTCATATGTTCCATTCATTTAGCACTTAAATGTGTGCTACTTTGTATCCCTCCAACCAAACTGTACATTCCTTGAGGGCAAGGCACTTCTCAGCCTGTCTCACAATGCCTAGCAGAAAGCTGTTAAGGTCAACTGACACTCAGTCCATGTAAGTTGAAAAAATAAAGCATTACAGAAAGCAATGACTTTTCAATTAAAGATTTTATCTGTTTTAGGTTTCACTTGGTAATTCTTCAACATTTGAAAACGTTATCATCAGCTTAGAACAAATATGGAATAAAGATGAAGATCATTTGGAAGAGAAGGGAAGTGCCCTAGAGTCCTTCCCTGATTCTCTTTTTAGTTACTTGCTATATACCACTTTATATCACATCAGGAAAGTAAATGTCAAAGCAGAGGAGAGGAACTTCCTAAATCCTACATTATAGAATTATAAAATACCAATATGGATATGGAACTAAATAAGTAAAGCAGCTCATCCTTCTGGGAAATCTCAACTCAACCTACTGTTTGTTTGTTTTTTAACTTTTTTTTAAAGTTTTTATTTATTCATTTATTTAAGTAATCTCTACACACAACATGGGGTTCAAACTCACCACCCTGAGATCAAGACTTGCATGATCTTCTGTCTGAGCCAGCCAGGTGCCCCTCTATTGGGATTTTTAAATGTCAATTCCATGTGAGAAGTACTTTAGAAAATGTTTTAATTGACAGTAACTAGTTCAGTAATTCTCGCTATGATTTTGGGTCATCTTGAGGCTATCTTCTGTTATATCTCAAAATCCCAATTCACCTTTCTTAAACTCATGCCCAACACTTTTGGGGCAGGAAGTGTATAAGATATTGTGAAACTCCCCAAATGCTGGGAATCCCTGAATTAGAAACGATATGCACATGTATTACTTCCCATCTTTTCATATGAAAGGATTCTTCTGTCAGTGGATGTCTGATGTGTTTAGCTGTACCATAGTAAAGAACTTACTTACCTTTCTGTTTCAGCCACAGTAGCGTCATTCTGGCAGGACCTATTGAGCCTACTGATCTACCTGGGGGATTCTCTGAAGAGCTCACCTTATTAGTAGCTACCAGTTTCCTCTGGATCATCTGCCTGTAGTTATGCAGAAATGGGAGTTGTCACCTCTGGAAGCTAGATGTCTGGCCCTTCTGGCAAGGAGCACCAAGAACATTCCTTGATGGGAAGTGGTGTCTGGTAATGGAATATCATGAGGTGTGGAATCAACCTGTGTTTCAATCCAGAATTTTCTACTTTCTAAGTCTGTCCTAGCCCCAATTCAAGAAATCCAAGCAGAATTGAAGAATCCTGGGAAATTCTATGTTGCGGACTTGTTGCATTTAGTTTCTATTGCTTTTTATTTATTTATTATTATTATTATTATTATTTTAAGTAGGCCCCATGCCCAATGTGGGGTTTGAACTCATGACCCTGAGATCAAGAGTCACATGCTCCACCGACTGAGCCAGCCAGACAGCCCTCAATTGCTTCTTCTAATGGCAAAGATAAACAATGATGTAATAAAAAGATCTTTCCCTTGGAGATTTTTCAAAGCTTTCTTTATGGAAAACTTGACAGCACATGGGAATGTGTTTCTTATGAGTTTTGTTTGTTCCTTTGGTTTTGGTTTTGGTTTTGGTTTTTATTTTTGTTTTTGCTTTGCCTTTTGGCACTGGGATTCAGCAGCTGTTAATATATAACCATTTCCTAATTATGCACAAATAGTATATTTTGTATGTATGTCCCAGGGAAGTGATATCTTCAGGATAAACTCTCCCAAATAAATCAGTAGAGATCATGATGCAAAGTAAAAGCTCCCAGTCCATCCAGTTTTCTCACTCTCTTTCTCAGTATTTCCATCTTTGAAACTCATTATGCTCTCAGATCCTGTGACAAGTGTTTTTCAATGGTAGTCCATGAATCCTCCCCACCCCCATCACAATCTATTAAGAATGTGGAATTCCAAATTCTGGTACATCTATACACAGGGTACTGAAAAACTCCTCCAGTGTTGGCAATCCCTGAAATAGAGAGTTAATATAAGCATCTATTGTTTTCCATCTTTTGCTGTTAAAAGATGGAATTCCAAGCAGCCAATAGAACATTGAAGTTTTTTTTTTAATACTTACTTATTTAAATAATCTCTACAGTCAACATGGGGCTCAAACCCATGGCCAAAGGATCAAGAGTCACATGCTCCACCGACTGAGCCAGCCAAGCACCCCTATACTGAATGAGCTTTGAACAGCTGACAGAGATTGATCTTTAAGACATATGGCTAAATGGGAAAAAAAAAAAGTATAGGACAGTATGTATAAGATGCTGTTGTTTGCATAAAGAAAAAAAAAAGCATATTTTGTATGGAATTCTGTATTGAATGTTCCTAACAGAACATCTGAGATAGTGGCAGCAGGAGTTGCCACAGGGGTAAGAGAAAGACTTACTTTTTGTTGTGTATCTTTCATACTTTATGAATTTTATGTCATGTTCGTGTTACCCATTTTTTAAAAGTAATTAATAACTTGGAAAATAATGCAAATCCCTCGGTTCTGCTCAAGTCTTACTAAATTGAAATCTCTCACACGGGGCCAAAAATCTGCATTTTTAAGCACCCTATTCGGTAAACCAGGATTGAGAACCACTGTTCCTAACCTTTCCTTTTTTTGTTTGTTTTAATTCCTTCCTTCTTTTCTTTCTCCTGACCCCTCTACCACTACCACCACCTCTGCTGCCCTCACTTTCTCATCCAGTGTAGGTCTCAGGGTTTTACAATTCAATCATTCCAAGACTAGTGCTTTTTTCACTCCTTCCCCTGCCCCCCTTGCCATCCACTAAAACCACAATCCAGGACGGATCTGCCTTTTCAACCTTCACCACACAGGCTAACTTCCTAGGTTCTAATCTCAGCTGCGGCCTGGATTCTTCCTGACAATTCTTTGGTTCTTACTCAGTACCTCGTAATGACTTTTAAAAGCTCACCAATGTTCTCAAAACATCTATACCCCTCTCACTCCCATAGTACAAAGAAAATAGAGGCTATCGGACTGGCATCTCTCAATTTCCTGCCCTCCTACTTTTATATTCATCTACACATGAATCCATCCTTCCTTCCCTTTTTTTTTTTCCTACCTGCACTCTCTAGACCCCTCTCCTGCAGTCTCTGAACCATACTCAATTTGTTAACCTTGCCTCCTTGGGCGCCAAAAGCATTCTCTTTCTACTGATTCTTTCCTTCAGCCTACAAACAAGCACTCTCCTCCGCAAGCCTTCTGTGTGCTCCAGCATCCACCCTCTTTCTTCTCTCCTTCCCAGCCAAGTTTTTTAAGAGTGGAATGACGGGGGGGGGGGGGGGGGGGGGGGGGGGGCCTTGGTGGCTCAGTTGGTTAAGCATCTGACTCTTGATTTTGGCTCAGGTCATGATCTCAGGGTTTGTGAGATGGAGCCCCACATAAGGCTCTGTGCTCAGCGGGGAGGCTGCTTCTCTCTCTCTCCCTCTGCACCCCCTGCTCAAGCACTCTCTCTCAAACAAATAAATAAATCTTTAAAAAGAGAGAGAGAAAAAGAAAGGAAGAAAGAAAGAAGAAAGAAAGAAAGAAAGAAAAAGAAAGAAAGAAAGAAAGAAAGAAAGAAAAAAAGGAAGGAAGGAAGGAAGGAAGAAAGAAAGAAAGAAAGAAAGAAAGAAAGAAAGAAAGAAAGAAAGAAAGAAAGAGAAAGAAAGAGAGAGAGAGAGAGAGAAAGAAAGAAAGGAAGGAAGGAAGGAAGGAAGGAAGGAAGGAAGGAAGGAAGGAAGGAAGGAAGAAAGAAAGAGAGAGAGAGAGAGAGAGAGAAAGAAAGGAAGGAAGGAAGGAAGGAAGGAAGGAAGAAAGAAAGAAAGAAAGAAAGAAAGAAAGAAAGAAAGAAAGAGAAAGAAAGAGAGAGAGAGAGAAAGAAAGAAAGAAAGAAAGAAAGAAAGAAAGAAAGAAAGAAAGAAAGAAAGAAAGAATACCCTTCACCTGCCTTGAACTTAACTCTGGTCACTGCTCTTGCCCAAGTCACCAGTGAGTTCCTACTTGCCAAGTTCAGCAGGCACTTTTCAATCCCTACTTTATTTAATTGTTTTGCTCCTGGGTCATCACTCTCTCTTCCTGGTTTCCTCTCACCTCCTTCCCTGGGTCCTCCTCTTCTACTCCCCAAAGGTTGTCAGTGGATTAAGAAGAGAAAAAACTTCCTATTGTCTACTTCTAGGAGATGCGAACACCTCCCAACCTGAGTCCTGTAGGGCCCTCAGCCTGTGGGAAGTGCCAGAAAGTGAAAACAAAGTCCATGTGAGGAGCGATTAGGAACACCCCACCTCAAAAGTATTTGTGAAAATTAGTGTCTCAAGAGCAGAACAATGAGCTCTGCTGTAAGTATTATAGCCGTGATCTAAATTTGCTTTTGGGGTTTTGCTTGCTTTAAATCCCTTACTCCTAATAGCCTCAGGTTACTAGGAGTTCTTAAACTTCTTAATCTCTAATTTATGAAGAGTTTTTTTTTTTTATAAGAATTTATTTATTTAGCCTTCAGGCTTGTATTTTGAAAACCTGACATTAACTTACTGGGATTTGCTTGGCCCAGCCTCTCTACCAATCTGCTTCCAAGTGGCCTTTTTGGCTGGTATTTAGTTTTTCATCATCAAAAAAAAAAAAATTCACATTTTTTATCAGAGAAAATATAGAAAAAGGAGCTAACTTACCCAGCAGGCCCTCTACCCAGTCACAACCACTGAAAATGTTGGTATCCTTTTCCGTCTCTCCACTCCATCCCCGACTACTTCTGTACCATATTCTAATCAGAGTTCAGAGCCTGATTGGGAAAGTTTTTATGTCAACACATGCCATGTGCCTTGGCAGTCTGCTAAGTCTGAGAAATTCAGGAGGCATTTTTTCCTTCTGACTTACCCATGTGTTTCACTTAGATTCTTGGAAACATTCCTCTGTACGACATGGGTGTTAGCCTACAGCCTCAAGTAACAGAAAATTCTATTCAAACTCACATAAACAATAAGGAAAAGTATTGCTTCATCAAACTACGAGTCCAGGAGGTAGGGTGGCTTCAGGGGCAGTTTAATTTAGTGGCTCTAGATCTATTTCTCTGCAGTACCTGAGATGACCTCCTTTATGGTTTGGCTTTCACCTAAGGCTGCTCCCTTCATGGGGGCAAAATGGCAGAGCAGTTACTGGTTTCACATAGAAATGCTATCCATCTGAGTGCAGGTCACCTAAGAGCAAGGAAGTTCTTTCCCGAGAGCCTCTAGCATTCTTTTTTTTTTTTTAAAGATTTTATTTATTTATTTGACAGAGAAAGACACAGCGAGAGAGGGAACACAAGCAGGGAGAGTGGGAGAGGGAGAAGCAGACTCCCCGCCGAGCAGGGAGCCCGATGCGGGACTCGATCCAGGGACTCCAGGATCATGACCTGAGCCAAAGGCAGTCGCTTAACCGACTGAGCCACCCAGGCGCCCTCTTTTTTTTTTTTTTAAAGATTTTATTTATTTATTTGACAGAGAAAGACACAGCAAGAGAGGGAACACAAGCAGGGAGAGTGGGAGAGGGAGAAGCAGACTCCCCGCCGAGCAGGGAGCCCGATGCGGGACTCGATCCAGGGACTCCAGGATCATGACCTGAGCCAAAGGCAGTCGCTTAACCAACTGAGTCACCCAGGCGCCCAAGCCTCTAGCATTCTTGAGTCAAGCCTTGTTCTTGGGGCAAAGCCGCACACTGCCTTCAGCCAGGGTTCCTGAACCAGTTACTGGCCACGAGAATGGAGTTGCCTTCAGACCAGCCAGTCCCCGATGTGGACTGAGACGCAGGGGGTATGTTGAGAGTGGTAGATCCCTAAATAAAACCTGGATTAGGTTAAGAATCAGAGAGAATGAATGCAGACTAAACAGACAGACAACCACACATGGGTTTAGAAACTTGGCCATTTAATCAATTATTTAATTTATTAATAAAATTAATTGTGTTTAATTAATTAATCAACACATTTTGGCTTGTTATTGTTTTGTATTTCATTTTTGAAGTTTGAATAGGTGATACCCTCACATAGTTCAATATTTAAGAAAAAACAAAAACCAAACAAAAAGTATATACAGTGAAACATCCTTTCTATTGCTGAGCCCCAGCCATACAGAGATATTTTATGTATATACGAAGAAAAAAATGAGAGTCTAAACATATAAGCTCTCTCTTTGTACACAAAAGTATAGCATGCTATACACACTGTAATGCACCTTGCTTTTTTTTTTTTTTTTTTTTTGCTGAACAATATATATTGGAAATTACTGTATCAGCACCTAAAGAGCTTTGCCATTCTTTTTTTCACTGCACTGTATTATCCTGTATGAACATGCCACAATTTATTTAATACCTATGGATGGACATTTAGGTGGCTAATAATGTTTTGCTGTTAAAATGTTGCTATAATGGATGATATCATATATATTTCATTGTGCATATTTGGGGAATATCTAAAGCATAAATTCCTAAAAGTGGAGTTCATGCCAAATTGCTCTAGCTATGACTGCACCTATTTATACTCCCACTGGCAGGGCATGAAAGTGCCTGTTTCAGAACACCCTTATCAACAGAGCATGCTATCAGACTTTGGGGTCCTTGCTAATCTGATCATTGAAAATTGTTATCTCAGTATAATTTTTTAAAAGATTTTATTTATTTGAGAGAGAGAGATAGAGACAGAGAGAGCATGAGCAGGGGGGAGGGGGGAGAGGGACAGAGAAGCAGACTCCCCGCAGAGCAGGGAGCCTGACACAGCCTGGATCCCAGGAGCCAGAGATCATTGAAGGCAGACGCACTTAACTGACTGAGCCACCCAGGCGCCCCTGTTATCTCAGTATTTTAATTTAAACCTCTTCTATTATGAGTGAGGTGAGCCACTTTCACGTGCCTCAGAGCCATTTCTTGCTCTTCCAGGACTGGCCTTTTCTTATTCTTTGCCCATGTTTGCATTGCACCATTGGTCTTTTGCTTTCTGATTTGTAGGAGCTCATATATTAAGGGAAATTAGTCTTTGGTCTGTAATAGGGCTGCAAATATTTCCATCCAATTTGTCATTTGTCTTTTGACTTAGCTTATGGTTTTTTCCAGGCTGAAAATTTTAATGTTATGAGATTGAACATATCAATCTTTCACAGTTCTGGGTTTACTGTCATAAGTGAAAAAAGCCTTCCCCTATTCTTAGGTGAATAACTCTGTTTTAGTTTCTTCTAAAAGAGAAGATGGTTTTATTTTTATACATTTAAATATTATATCTGCTTGGAATTTATCCTGGTTAAGTATGAGGAATAAATCCAGCTTTGATTTTTTTTTCCCCATTTGATTGACTTTAGTTTTATGCTGTTTCATGGTGATGCCCCTTCTTGTTTTATGACACTGAAGTTATTACCAGTAATCTCTGTAAATGTTTTAAAACATCTAAGCTTTCATTGACTTTAATTAGCAAAACAATAACTCAGAGAGTTTCTGTAACTTACCCCAGGCCATGATATATGTTGGAGGTTGGAGAGACAATGGGGTAAAAAGGTCATGAAATCACACAAGAAGTAATGTTTGCTGCATATTCATCATGATCGCTATTTGGAAATGTCCTTGTTCAGGAAATGCACTCACAACATAAACAGTTGAAAACAACAAAATAGGGGCACCTGGGTGGCTCAGTCGGTTAAGGGTCTGCCTTTGGCTCAGGTCATGATCCCAGGGTCCTGAGATTGAGTCCCGCATGGGGCTGCTTGCTCAGCCGGGAGCCTGCTTCTCCCTCTGCCTGCCACTCCCCCTGCTTGTGCTCTCCCTCTCTTTCTCTCTCTGTCAAATAAATGGCTAAAATATTTTAAAAAGAGAAAAAAGAAAAAGAAAACAACAAAGTATAGCTTAAGTGATTTAAGTCACTTAAAACTGACAAGTGTAATGTTCTCTTTATTAATTTAGGCTCTTTTTAGACATGGCATGATTAATCTCCTGTAGGACTGGGCCAGGGAGCTTATTTCTGGGTGCATTCTAAGATGCTGCTGAGCCCCCAGAGTCTTAACCAAGAGGCAGCAGGGGTAGGAAGACCTCTCCAAAGATACCCAGGGAGAGGGGAGCCCAGCAGGAGAGAGAGAATGGAGACACATCTTGGTTTCTTTCTTTTTTTTTTTTTTTTAAGATTTTTATTTATTTATTTGACAGACAGAGACACAGCAAGAGAGGGAACACAAGCAGGGGGAGCGGGAGAGGGAGAAGCAGGCTTCCCGCGGAGCAGGAAGCCCGAAGCAGGGCTCGATCCCAGGACCCTGGGATCGTGACCTGAGCCGAAGGCAGCTGCTTACGACTGAGCCACCCAGGCGCCCCACATCTTGGTTTCTTAAGCTATGGATTTTAGCAGTGGGGTTGGCCAAATCCAGATACCCAGGGACACTTACCCAACTCCCTTTTACTTCGAGGAGAATAAAATATGCATTGTGATTCTCTAGTGGAATAAAAACTAACATTATCCACAGCAACAGAATGCCATGGTCACCGCTGAGTAAAAATCCTTTGACAAGTACAACAGACTTCTGCCTAGCGCTGTCACATCGTATTATAGTTATTTGTTTACATCTCGATCTTTCCCAGGAGACCGGGAGTTATTTTAAGGGCAGAAGCTCTTTGTCTTCTTTGATACTCATCCCTCTCTATAGGAATGTGCTTATTGCATGCTTTCTCTACTTATGTATCCCACACTTCAATACTCGCCATTTGCCCCGCAGCTGCGTGTCAGCCACCAAACTACACAACTCCCCGTGCGTTACCTTTTTCAATTCTCACAGCAGTGCTATGAAGTACGTACTATTATTGTCCCCCTTGTAACAGTGAGGAAACCAAGAGACAGTAAGTAACTTGCCTAAGGTCACACAGATATAAGATGGTGGAGCCAAGATTCAAATCCCGGATGGTCTAACTCCATTAAATCTAATTTTTTTTAAAATTTTATTTTTGAGTAATTTCTACACCCAACATAGGGCTCGAACTCACAACCCCAAGATCAAGAGTCATATGCTCTACTGACTGAGCCAGCCAGGCACCCCACCATTTAATCTATTTTTGTTGTTGTTGTCGTTACTGACAAATGATTGTGTGGCATATCTCACAGCTGACTGCCACACAGTGGAATAGAACCTCTAATTTGCCAGGAAGGATGTGGGAGCGGCATTCAAAGAGACTCGGTTCATTTCTGGGTTGCAACTCACTGGTGGTTGCTTAAGAAAGTGCATCTGTTTCCTCATCTGTAGAATACATAATAAAATGACCTCTTTATCTCGGGCTTGTTGAGAGGATTAAATGAGGTTTAAAACAATCTGCTGTAAATGGCTAAACAAGTGTCGACCGCTGTCCTTGCCTCCCACTACCACCAACGCCCTGCACAGTGGCCTGAATGTCCGGCTTTCTTCCTGCTGCAAATCCAGGAAAAGCCTCCTTAGTAATGCAGGACACACATTACTTTCTGACAGTGAAAAACTGTCTACCCCACTACCTTGGGGTGAGTTGAAATACTTTTCCAATCCAAAAGTCAGGTCCACTTAAGCAGCTGCTGAAGGAAAGGGATTATCCCACCTCCTACTTGGGGCTGCTCCCACAGAGCAAAACCGTAGCCGAGGGCCAAGACTCTAACACTGGCTCCTTTCTCAGCATTGTAGGCCAGTATCCTGGGATCTGACATGAGCCATTAGGAATTTCTTAAGCGGCAGCCGACTGGGAAAGGCAACTGCCAGTGCTAAAGGAATACGTTAAAAATCATTTTTTTCTTTACCTTAAAAGTCCCAAAAATAGACAAATAAACTGAGTTGACTCATACCCCTCAATATAGAGGAGTCATCTTGATGGTGACACTCATCCTGACGATGCTAAACAGGTGGCCTATTCTGTCAGCCACGGGATCCAGAGCCTCAGGAACACAATGTGTCTCATTATGTCATCTATGGGGGAAACAGTGGACGAAGGCTCCAAGATCCCAAGGGTTTTAGTTAAAAGGAAAATTTGATTCTACAGGAGTCACTAAACAAATAGAAGGGAAATAAGGAGTCAGCAGGATCAGGGTGGGGAGCATAGGCAGGAAGCGTGTAGGAAAATGCCCTATAGGCTTGTGACTGGCACTAGTGTGAGTCGAGGCTACATTAGCTTGGAGCCTGAAACAGACTCAGCCCCAGACACAGAAGCTGGGAGCTACCTCCACAGTCATTCTGATCATGTTCTCTTGTCGGGCAAACTCTGCTTCCTTGCTCTATGTTCTACTTCCTAAGTGCCCACTAGCTGTTCCCCTGGTGGTTCCCCTTGTAGGAATGAGGGGCTTAACTATTCCTGCCTGGGTAGGAAGGATGAGGAAGATGTCCCAGGATATTTCTTACCCTCTTCTCTTTACCCACTTTGAACACTTATCTCCGATGCCCGGAATCTGCTCTTCCTTGCTTAAAAAATTTCAAGCCATCCCCCAAAGCTCACCTCTCCCATGAAACCTTCTCATAACACATACAACATGTACACACAGAGTTAATGAACACACGGACATATTCTTCTCTGTCTGATGTGTGCTGACCTTTTCTTCCCCCCCAAATAGATGATAAAGCCCTTGAGAACAGAACGACATCTTCGGCTTCTTGACACCACATACCTGTTTCTATGATTTGGCAGTGAGTGCAGCTGGGAACACCTGAGGCGCTCAGAGCGTCTCTATGGTCTGGGGAATTTAAGGAGCCCTGAGCTGGTTTCTCAAGAGGATGGCATCAAATTGGCCTTGCTGTTGGGCCTCCACCAACCTTTCCCCTGGTTCTAGGAGCTGGCCGCACGCCTGGAGATTAAGTCCCTTTTCTGCGACCCTGGCTCCATCTCATTTGTTCTGGATTGGGTATGTGCTCTCCTTCTGTCAATCCGCCCCAAGAACGCAAATCCCACCTATGAACCATGCTTTCTGAGGCGCAGTCCCTGCTACCCACTATCCAGAGTAGCTAATTAGAATTTCAGAATGCCCAGACCTATGTGGGTTGTGCTCCACCCACCTGTAGCTCATCGCTCACCCTCCCTGGCACTAACCAGCTAGCCCATCTCTCCATCTGCCTCTTTCTGCCAAGACCTTCTGGAAATGCCTGCCTTGCTGCAGGGTTTCTGGCTGGCCTCTGAGTCCTTTCCACTCTGCCATCAACTGAGCCATCATTCCGAGGCTTCACAAAAATATTCACCTCAAAGTCGGAGACAAACACACACACACCCATATTCACAAATTCATTTATCAGTTGAGAAGATTTCCACTACCTCCCTAAATTAATACTCTCCGTCTTCTGGCATTTCTCATCATTGCTAAGTCTTCCAACATCCAGCTTGGAATTTTCTTTAAATCAAAGGAGATCATTTACTCCAACCCTCTTATTTTATTCCCAGTCTCTATTTTACTACCCTACATTTATGCTTATTTAGAAGCCAGTGGCATAAGATTTTTGCTAATGATGACTTTAGCAAGGCATTCTCTTTGTCTGTTAGTAAATTGCCATGGGGCTAGAAGGCTTTATAGGAGGTCTCAACTTGGTAATCAGTTTCCGTCAAAATGCATTTATCCATTGCTAAAATGAGATAATTTTCTTCTCAGCTTCAGAAAGGAGACACACACAAGTTCTCTCTCCCTCCCTCCCTCTCTCTCTGTCCCCCCGCCCCCCCCCCCCATGCAGATCAGCCAGCTCTCTGTCTGGAACAATCAAAATACCTCCCAGCTGGAATGACAGCATCATTTTATTGACACCGAAATAGGAGAGTGATAAAGCAAGTTGCAGCAGGCACAGCAGAAATGCACCGCTTCTATGATTTGTATTTCAGAAATGATGCCATGAGACCAAAGATGCAAAACAGAGTTTGCTATGTGTTGGCAAAAAATGTAGTTAAGGGCAGTCACCTCAGCCGAACCTTTCACACTCTGGAGGAAGCAATACCACTAAGGATCTCCGCCCTCACTTCGAGGTTGCAACGGTCCCTCACTGTTCTCTGTGCTGGGAGCTGGCTAAGAAAATTGCGGTGTTTCCTAGGTGGTGATCTGGCTACAGCTTCGGAGGTACTAAAGAGAATCACAATGGAAGCATCACCAGGATTATGTCTCGCCCAGCCCCACCTCTTCTTGACCAGGGGCTGTCTTTGTCCACACTCTGCAAACCCAGAATCCACAGCGGGGGGGCGGGGGGGGGTTGCATCTCTCTCTGCTTTCCCCACTGTAGAAAACTCCTGGGAATTCCCTCCCCCTGCAGGTTTCTACACCTTTTTTCCCCACTTCTTACTCTGACATGTCTTCTCTCAGACCCAAGTAAGGAAAATGATGCTGGGTTGACATTTTATGAGCCCTGTAACTATAGGATGGCGCCGTTGGCAAGGAAACAGGCAGGATAGACTCACAAAAGACGGACCAGAGTCCTGGGACATTAGTCAGATCTTTGTCAGGGTCTTACAAACCCTCCTTCTTAGCTCCCAGCATCTATGGAGCACTTAGACTTCCTTGGATAGAAGCTGCTCTTGCCTGTAAACCTCACTGCCTCTGAAGTCTTATTCCTGGACATTGGTTATGAGTCAGTGAAAAACCCCAAATGATCTACGTATCAGGTGCTCTCCTGCACTTTCAGTTTATGTCACAAACAAGAAAAAGGACTGAGCTCAATTTGCTGGAATCTCCCTCACAACAGTTCATTTTTATTTTGAAACAAGTGTTGGAAAATGTTAACGCTAAGGGAGAGGCTTACAACACATAAGTAAAAATGAAAGCAGAAATGAGGCAGTTCACATGGTCTCCATTTCCATGACTCTAAAAACGTTGATCAGTCAGCAACGCAGCTCAACCAGGAAAACGAAAAGACTTTGTTATGGGCAGAATTCTCATGCGCTCACCAAGATGTCTGGCCCCTGGCATGCTCAAGCCTTCTCCTAGCTAGTTGGCCAAACACTTACCTTGGTCCTGCTGTGAAGAAATTTTGCAGATGTAATTAAGTGCCCAAATCAGGTGACCTTATGATAGGGAGATTGTTTGGGTGGTCTTGACCTAATCACCTGGCCTTTTTTTTTTTTAAAGATTTTATTTATTTATTTGACAGAGAGAGAGCACAAGTAGGCAGAGTGGCAGGCAGATGGAGAAGGAGAAACAGGCTCTCTGCTGAGCAGGGAGCCAGATGTGGGGCTCGATCCCAAGACCCCAGGATCATGACCTGAGCCGAAGGCAGCCCCTTAATGGACTGAGCCACCCAGGCGCCCCTCACCTGGCCCTTTATATCTGGATCTAGAGATCAGAGACAGAAAAAGTCCCAGAGATTTGAAGTCTGAGAAGGATTCAACAAAAGGGAGACACGCCATTACTGGTTTTGAAGATGGAAGGGCCAGGAAGTAAGAAAGGCAGCAGTCTCTAGGACTGTTGAGAGCAGGCTCCCGGGTGAAAGCCAGTCAGGAAACAGGGACCTCAGTCCTCCAGCTGCAAGACACTGAATTTCATGACAACACGAATGTATGTAGACAAGAGCCCTGAAATCCAGATGAGAACACAACCCGGATGACACCTTGATCCAGCCTTGTGAGAATCTGAGCGGAGAGTCACGCTGTTCCCAGACACCTGCCCCATGGAATCTGTGAGACAATACTGGCTATTGTTTTAAGGTGTTAAATTTGTGACAATTTGTTACTCAGCATAGAAAACAAATACATACTCATAAATGGGTTAAAAGCTTTTTATCCAAGACCAAAATTCAACATCCTCTGGCGAGAAACCTATCAGCGGTGAACCAAATCCATCATGCAAGCCCCTTGCTGCTCAAAGTGTGATTCATGGGCCAACAGCATCCACATAGCCCGGGAGCTGGTTAGAAATGCAGCATCTCAGGCTCCATCCAGATTTTCTGAGTCAAATCTTCATTTTAAGAAATCCCCGGTGACTCACATGCATTTTAAAGTGTGAGAGGCACTGGTTAGCAGCCTAATTCAGAGCTGGAAATCTGGCATCAGCAAAACCTGGGTTCTCCACATGGCTCCACAGTTTTACTGGCTGTGTGGCCTTGGACCAGTTGCTTAGCCTCTCTGAATCTCTATTAATCTATAAAATGGAGCAAACAATAGTACCAACTTGTTAGGATTGTGGTGAAGATGAAATGGGACAGTATATAAAATGCGTTAGCACGGTGCCTCCTGGCACACAGTAAGGGCTTAATAAATGTTGGTCGTTATTGGATTGGGCACTAAGAGCGAGGTGAGTCAAATCTAAAGGGGGCAAACCCCATCAATTGGAAACTGGCAGGACCACTGTGGCAAACGTCGTCCTCTGATGAAATACATTGGCAGAGACTCCTTAGAGGCTGCAGAAGGTCGTAACCTTACTTTTCTACCCCGGTAAGCATCCCCTAACCCCAGGCTTGGTCAGTCACGTCCTCCCATCACAAGCATGGACTCTTGTAACCACCTGTGTCTCCCAGCCCCTGCCCCTGAGAGGTCTTCCCTACCAGCGTTAACCTCTTAACCCCACTGGGCTCCACCTCACTTAGCTAATGAGATCTGGCCAGAAACCATGGAGACGGTGGTGTCCTGGATATCAATGACAGCTCACCCCACAGAAAAGATGAATGGATATGCTAACAATAGAGCACGAGCCATGTGGCTGGTTTAATAGAAATCTAAGGTTCTTTTCACTTCTGCTGAAGGGGGAATGGTGACAATGATAGCAGCATTGAGTGTGAGGACAAATGAGCATATTGACAATTGCAAATGGCCAGAACAGGAGAGAAGGCATCTGCCATAGGCCCTGAGAGGTCCGGCCCCCCCTCCTGGTTTCTCTGTTCCTGGCAAACGCTCCTCTCCCTTGCTTTATATCTTCTGAGCCTGAGCTGAAGAAATCTCTACAGTTCAATATAAACAATGAGGATGGTATTGATAATAATAATAGCCCTCATTTGTTGAAGTGCCAAGCACTTCTCATGAATTATTTATACTCCTTATAACAACTCTGTGGATAAGACATTATTATGTTTCTTTTTCGTCAAGGAAACAGGCTCAGAGAGGTTAGGTGGCTTGCCTAAGTTTACACAGCAGATAAATAGTTGCCCTTGGAGTCAAACCTGGGTATGCTTGGGGCGCCTGGGTGGCTCAGTCGTTAACCGTCTGCCTTTGACTCAGGTCATGATCCCAGGGTCCTGGGATCCAGCCCCACATCGGGTTCCCTGCTCAGTGGGAAGCCTGCTTCTCTCTCTCCCGCTTCCCCTGCTTGTGTTCCCTCTCTCGCTGTGTCTCCCTCTGTCAAAGAAATAAATAAAAAATCTTAAAAACAGAAACAAAAACAAAAAAACCTGGGTATGCTTGACTCAGAAGCCTATGCTCCCTTCACTTTCTTTGTCTCCACAACTCTGCTGTTGCCCTGACTCCTCAAACAGGCTCTTGACCCTCTGCGCGAACCCCATCCTTGGGTCTTTGATGCTAGGGCCAGTCAGCTCCTGAAGTGCCTTTCTCTGTCCTTCCCAAGTGCACACCGCTTTTGGATCCTGTCTTCTCTGCTCAGATGCTCCCCCATCTGGCCCCTGGACAAACCTATTTCTTGTTATCTACATGGTTCTGCTCTCGGGGGTTCCTCATCTCACTGCTCACAGGGGTGCTGGCTGGGCCTGCCCAATAAGGGACTGGATTGACACTCCTAGGCTCTGGATAACTGTCCCTCCCCCTGCACCTCACCTCAGAAGTAGAGTCTCCTATATCCTCGAGCCTGGCTCATGATAACAGAAGAGTGTTTCCGGAATGTTCCAGGTGTTAAAGTAATTAAATAAGGAGTCCATTAGGTTGAAGTGACCCTAATGCTTTGGCAGCCTACATAAGGAAACCAAAATCTAAGCCAGAGTTGATGCGCTCATTCCCAAGAAAATGAAACTTAAGAACAACCAATTGCTAACAGCCAACCGGGCTTCCCCAAATAAGGCAAATGCTTAAGCTATAGCCAATCAAGTAATATCCTTGCTTTGCTTCTTCATCTTCTCTATAAAAACCTTTCCCCTAGCTTCTGTCAGTGGAGTGCTCATGACCATCCTTCGTTTGGTTCCCAGTTCGAAAGGATGTATGTTCAAATAAACTCTTGAAAATTTTAATATGCCTCAGTTTACTTTTTAACACAGGGAAACCTCTCCACTTAGGTTCTGCTTTCTGCTCCTGATCTGCCCTGTCTTGAATATTCTTTTTTTCTTCCAAAACCACATTCTATAGTTTAGTTCATACCCGATGCAAAATCCACTCTACTGTTCACAGAATAACTCCTTGATCTGGAATCATATCCCTTCACAATCTGGCCTCAATGACCCTTCCAAGTACCAATGCTATTTTCCAGCCAGCTGTTCACTGTCCGTTCTCTGTTATTTTCTGCTGGGCCTTTGCCCTTGCTCTACTCTGCTAGGAATGCTCATTTTCTTCTCACCATTTCTGTATTCTCCAAGATCTAGCTCAAAAGCCATCTTCAGCACAAAAATGGCTCTAATCCCCCCAGCCGGAAATAATCCCTTCCTTTTGTTGATCCACTATGGCACTTTATTCGCACTTCTCTGGTGACACAATAATTTTTATACATTTCACCATAAGTAAGTATGTATATAGTTTTTCTATCCCTTTAGGCTATCAGGTCTCTGAGACCTGAGCATCCAATTTTTTTTTTTTTCATTTTGGTAGCCTTACAATGCCTAGGAAATGCCTTGATAAGTGCTTGCTATAAATCTATTGGTTCATCAGCTGGATGGTGGATGAATGGGTAGATGGATGAATGGATGAATGGATGGATGGGTGGATGGATGGATGGATGGATGGATGGATGGATGGATGGATGGATGGGTGGATGGGTGGATGGGTGGGTGGATGGATGGATGGATGGATGGATGGATGGATGGATGGATGGATGGATGGGTGGATGGGTGGATGGATGGATGGATGGATGGGTGGATGGGTGGGTGGGTGGATGGGTGGATGGATGGGTGGATGGAAGGGAGGTTACAGGTATTGGGACTCTGGCTGGGGCTTTTCACCAGGCTGCTATGACAGGAGAAAGGCTGTGTCTGTCAGGTAAGCAGACCATCACAATTATGGAAGAGGAAGAAAAACTTGAACAAATGAACCATGCTGCGGTAAAGTCGGACCATACATATTCACTGTTTTGGGTTTTTTTTTTTTTTTAAATCTTTACCAGGCTGTAACAGTAAGATAATTTAAAATATGAATAAAAGAAAACCCAACTCTTCAACCTAGCTTCCATGGTCAATACATTTATTGGAATGAATACAGGAAGTCAAAGATAAGGGGAGGGATCCAGATTGGTGGCTTCAGTTGTAAATTTTATTTTATTTTATTTTTTATCTGAGAGAGAATGGGAGACAGAGAGCATGAGAGGGGGAGGATCAGAGGGAGAAGCAGACTCCCTGCGGAGCAGGGAGCCCGATGCGGGACTCGATCCCGGGACTCCAGGATCATGACCTGAGCCGAAGGCAGTCGCTTAACCAACTGAGCCACCCAGGCGCCCTGCTTTTTGTTTTTATTTTTTTTTATTTAATTTAATTAATTTATTTATTTTTAAAGATTTATTTATTTTTTTGAGAGAGCGAGAATGAGAGAAAGTACATGAGAGGGGGGAGGGTCAGCGGGAGAAGCAGACTCCCCGCCGAGCAGGGAGTCCGATGCGGGACTCGATCCTGGGACTCCAGGATCACGACCTGAGCCGAAGGCAGTCGCTCAACCAACTGAGCCACCCAGGCGCCCCCAGATTGGTGACTTCAAAGCCTTTTTCCATTTCTCTGCTGTCCTGTCCTCATCCTAAACTTCATCCTAAGATAAGTTCGCTGGCATGGGGAAATCTTCTAGTAGTTATTGGGCTAACTGTCTCCCTTTTTATATTCTGCTAACTTTCTATGGCTCTTTTTTAAGGATAAGGAAGCATATTCTCCAGAAGTGCCTATAAAACCTCTCTTCGTGACTCATTGGCCCAAACGGGCCCCAGCCGGCTTCATCCAGACCCATTCACTGGTAGTGGGGATGAGGATGGGGCTTCGACCACTGAGGGCCCACTTGGAGCTGTGGTAGAACCCGTGATGGAGAGTCACTCCAAGACCCATTACACAGCAGACAGTTTTATGGGTGCTACTCCCATTAAGGACTGGTTCTTGTGAACTTATCATTTTAGACAAGCAGTAAACAATGGAAAATGTGTCCTCCAAAAGATCTCATTGCCCCAGATATTACAATATATCTGCTGGCCTAAGAATCCTTCAGAGCTTCTCCTGCAAATCCATGGTTAGTCAGTAGGGTTAATTGAACACATACTGTTTGGATAGTGCTATTCCAAGCACTGTGCAACGTTAGAAAAAGGATACAATGGAATGAATTTTTTAAAAAATAGAATGAGGGTTGAGAAAGAAGCTCTCTTTTAAAGGCAGTGTTAATTCTACTCATTTATTTTCCAGAATGTAGAAACTACTGAGGTCTCTTCAACGCACCTTTCTTCGTCCTCTCTCATTTAACTCTCTCTTTTCTTGTTACTACTTTTCTCCTCTTATTCTTTGCTCAATTCAGGAAAGCAACATAGTAGAGATTAAGAGTGTAGAATCTGGAGTCAAGCTTCCTGGGTGGGAATGCTGACTTTGAGCCCAAGCTATGACTTTGTAGCCAATGACATCATTGCTCCAAGCTTCCATGTTTCATTGGTGAATCATACCTAATTATTACACCTCCTTGGATGATGCACATGGAAAGTGGTTAATAAAGGTTAACTATTTTAATTTTCTTCCTCATTCATTCTCTTTTGATTGTGCCACGTTTTTGTATCCTCTTCTTCCCTGCTATATCCCAGAGTAATAGATGGTTCAGAAATAGAGTTAAGGTTAGCGTTATAGAATCACCTTTCTAGGGAGGAATAGAATGGAACCATTTCATTTGTCTCTTCTCCTCATTATAATCAGGGTATTTAAAGAGTGAATATAATTAAGGCAAGGATGAACATGTGCAAAACCAGTTGAAAGGCACACATATGTGCTACATATACGAACAGGAGAAGAATGTCCTAGTCTGTGCAAGAATCTCCCAGCTGACAATTTCAAATTCATCTAGACCTAGTTTGCTCAACTGGTGAGGGCACTTTCTTATGAAACCAAGATGACGGCTTTACTTCCAGAATGTGGTGACCCTACTTTATCTATTTTATGGCTGCGGACTGCTCCCCTGGCCCTGGCCAGCCATCTGTAAATACATCCATTGTTTAGAAGATGATCAACTGGAAGAGTCTGATTAAAGCAGTGCAGATCGATCATCTCGGTAGAAAGCAACAACTACAACTGAAAGCGCACGCTATCCTTGTGGCGGGTTAGTGGGATGGTTGCGCATGAAGAGAACACAGACTGTCGTCATCCTAGAGGTCATAGAAGACCAATCAGTTGGAAGCCATAGATTCCACAGCAGTTGACAGCCCACAGCAAAGACTACTCCTGTGTCCCTTGCCTTCGGTGCCCCAGCTCTGCCCAGAGACCATTTGGAGAATGACCATCTACTGAGACCAGAACGTTGTAGACTATTAACCTTTCCTCTCCACGCCAGCCACCAATGTTTCTCCACCGACTGTTACCTCTGCCTGGAATATTCTTCCTCTAGATACCCCTAGGATTAGAACCATCACTTCTTTCAGGGTTTTACTCAAAGGTCACCTTCTCAGGGAGGCTGTCTAGCCTCCTGAGAAATTTCTATTTGAAATTTGCCACCCCTCCAACATTTAAAGGGCCGCTTCCCTGCTTTATTCTTTTTTCCTTGGGCTTTACAAGTATCTACCGCACAATATAGTTAACATATTTATCTTATTTATTTTCTACCTTCCCTAATAGAATATAAATGCCCTGAAGGAGGGCTTTGGGTGTCTTTTGTCGATTATATTATCCCCGGTGCCTAGCATAATGCCTGGCACATACTTCGCTCTTAATGAATATTTGCTGAAGAATGAATTTGGGTGATTAATTGATCAGTGTATCTGACTCCTCTCCGAGAATGTGAGCTCCATGAGACCAGAGACCAAGCTGTTTTTTTTTTTTTCTTCACTTCTGTATTCCTAGAGCTAATCACAGGGCCTAGCGGGTAGTAGATACTCAGTATGTATTTTTAAAATAAATAATTGAAAAATACCAATTATGCCAGAATCGACAGAAGGAATGTATTGGAGGGAACACGATCATGCAGATGTCCTCACAGCTATGAGGCTGCCTAAACAGTCTCCAAATTAACCTGAGAGCAATATTGGGGATCGTTAGGAGTCACTTCTCCTGTACACTTAGGGTCCAACAACTGGAAACGACACATGCTAGCCTGGGGCAGTGCCGCTGCCCCACGCTCGGGGCTGGGGTTCTAAAATCATATATAGAAAAAAATTACGTTAAAAACCTCTTTAATCACCCCTATGGTACAGATTACAGCGCTCCATGCGTTCGGTGCCATCTCCAGTGAGTTCAACAAGCCAGTTTTTCCCCAGAGTTGGAACAGATGGCCACGGCTGTTTCTTTGGTTAAGCACCAGATGAAGTAGTTGGCGTGAATTTAAGGGCCATATTGTTGGGGAGGAAATGACATATATGTATATGTTCATCTGTATTCTTTTCTTTTACTGAACATATAGGTGACTTTGAGCAACTTACCTGTGTACATAACTCCACTGGACTATTTGGTCCTCAGTGGCGTCAGATGCTCTTTCCTATTTATCATGGAGATAGGGGTGAAGGAGGTGAGAAACAACCCTTTGGAGGCATTGCTGTAGTTGGTGTGACCCATAGGAAAATGTCAACCATCATGATTTTCCAAATTAAAAAGAAAAAAGTCTTCTATCGAAATTGTATACAGAGTCTAAATCCCTACAAAAAATAACAAAGAGCATGTATGAAGTGCTTCCTAAGTACTGGGTACTAGCTTCTTTATGTATATTGTCTCATTGACCTGCCTCATAGCAACCCTTTGAAGAAGGTATTATAATCCCCGTGACCCTGCTGTGATTCTTCAGATCAGCGAGACAGGTATGCAGGCGTGGCCTTATCTCAAAAGAACACATTTAGCTGTAGCCAATGATGGAGACACTCTGAATCCTGGGTATGATACAAACAGTTCTGTCCTTTTCTCTTGAGTTGTCTTTCCATCCACACCAAGTCTGCCTTACAGGGGTGCTTAGATACCTCTTCTCCACTTCATGAAATTAACTGGGGTAGGGGCACCTGGATGGTTCAGTTGGTGAAGTATCTGACTCTTGATCTCAGGGTCATGAGCTCAAGCCCCGAGTTGAGCTCCATGCTGGATGTGGAGCCCACTTAAAAAAAAAAAAAAAAGTGGGCGCCTGGGTGGCTCAGTTGGTTAAGCGACTGCCAGGTCATGATCCTGGAGTCCCTGGATCGAGTCCCGCATCGGGCTCCCTGCTCAGCGAGGAGCCTGCTTCTCCCTCTAACCCTCCCCCCTCTCATGTACTCTCTCTCTCTCATTCTCGCTCTCTCAAATAACTAAATAAATAAATCTTAAAAAAAAAAAAGGTAACTGGGGTATTATCTATTAAAAAAAAGTAGTAAGAGTAAATCAACTTGTTCTAAGAGTTCTGCATGACTGGTAGGGTTGGAAAAGAAAAAAAATTCTATGTTGATCAGAACTTATCAGTTATTTATAAACCAACTCATTTGAGGGGTGGGAAAAAATGATGGTCATTTCCTGTGTTCCTTTTTTGAACATGTTCTCTACTCGGTGTCCTATTTTCTACATTGGATACATTTTTTCTTCAATCTGCTTTCAGTGAAAAGACCACTCACAGAGCACCATTGCTTCGGACATGCAGCACTGGACGATTCCACCCTGCTCATTTGTTATACCTCCTCTTACGTTTTTTCCCTTAGCTTCTTCAGGGATCAGAGTTTCTTCCACACCGTCTAAAAACACTCAATATCGATCATAAGTATAGTCCATGTTGTCAATATGTCTAAAATTTCTATCATTTTCCTCTCCCCTCTTCCTCAGGAGCCTGGCTTCGTCCAGCCACCAGACATCGTGTTCAAAGAACTCTACTTGGTCACACTGGTGAAGATGGGGAAGGAGCAAGGGGGAAGAGGAAGAGATGTGGTGATTCTGCATCTCACATTTACAGATGATGACAGTGGTTCTCAGGGACTTTGTGTAGCTTTCCCCTTGTTACTCAACTAGTAAGTAGCCGAGACAGGGATTGAACCTGGGTCAGTAAGGCTCCAAAACACCTACTGTGTCCATTCTAACACACTGCTTCCCAGAGGCAGCAAAACCCCATTAAATGCAAGTTTGGGGCAACAATAATGGCCAGACTTTGTGTGAATGGATAGAATCTTGTATGATTCACTAAATGGGTCTGGCAGTGTGACCTTGGAAAGAGGGACCAGGGAGGGAAGGACTTTTCTGAAATCATCAATGGCACGAATGACCAGTGTTTACTCTGTCCACGGGACCATCCTAGATGTTTTGAAGGAGACACAGGGCATCCTATAAGGTTGCACTCAAGAGGCAGTCTAGCTGAAGGGAAAAGTTATGACTTATAATAGTCAGGGCATTTCCTGGGAACACAGAACACATTCAAACTTCACAATTAAGAAGAATTTAAGGGACTGATATATTTATGAAGGTGCAGGTGAGGTTTAGGGAATTGGAAAAGGAACATGCAGCGCCCTGCGACCGGCAGCGGGGAGTTCTGTTACCTATCCCTCCACACATGCAACGGCAAAGGGAAGGAGCAGAGCACAGCTGCATGAAGAGGAAGGGATACTCTCCTATCCCAGGAGCTATGACCTCCAGTAGGGAGAAACAGCCAGTCTGCAGTACTCCATTGGGGAGGGGGCCACAGTAATAAATACCTCAACCTCGCTCTTCAATATCCTGGGGATGCTTCCCCTTAGCCAACCCCAACCAGAAGCTAGAGGGTAGGCATTGATTCTATTCATGGAGACCAGTCTCCCAGGCACAGCAAGGAGTGAAAAAGGGTAAACAGTGAATCTTAAAGGCCAAATGAAAGATAATTTTATTAAAAAACCAGCATACCATTTAAGTGTCTTATAGAGGTCGCTAATTACAGGAGTGTTACTTTAAATTATTTTGTGAAGTGATACACTCTTTACGCACCTTTATGTGCCATTTTCATATATCCTGTTGTTCTCTTACTAGGTTAGTTTTTTAAAAAGATTTTATTTATTTATATATTTATTTTGAGAGAGAGAGCACGAGTTGGGGGAGAGGCAGAGGACGAAGAAGAGGGAGAAGCAGACTCCCCGCCGAGCAGGGAGCCCAACTCGGGGCTCAATCCCAGAACCTTGGGATCATGACCTGAGCCAAAGGCTTAACCAACTGAGCCACCCAGGCACCCCTCTTATTAGGTTAGTTTCAAGTAAGAATGGCCCAAGTTAAATATTGAACTAAACTGGCTTTCTGGCTCACGCCAAGTGAAAGGCAAGGTGAGCCTAAGCCTTCTGAAGGAGCACATTTCAATTGCGTTGCATGAACAATGTTTTTGCTCAGTCCTTTTCCCATTCACTCAGATTTTTCTCCATTATTTAAAAACTCTTTCTTTCTTACATTTTTTGCCCTCTCCTTTCCTCCAATAAGAAAGGCTGCTTGGCTCACACCTCCATCAATAGATGCTTGAAAATAATGCACCATGGCAGCTTTTCAAGGATTTTCCTCTTTCCTCCCTCCAGAGAGAAAAACAAAAGGGTGAGGATAGCTCGAGGGATTGGATCGGAACGTTGGTTTACTGGAATTTGCAGCTGTTTCTGGATTGCAGAAATCACTGGAGGGAAACAATGTGCTTGGGGACTGAAGGAAATGGTTTGGCTCCAATCTGTCCCAAGTCATCTGGGGAGGAATTTTCTCATTGTTATGGAGGTTGCTACTCAACAAAGAGTTTGCATCTTTTGACGCAGAGTGCGTGGTGAGGGCAAGGGAAGAGAAATCCACGTATGACGTATGACAGGAGCAAAGGCAAAGAAATAACTGACCTTTGGTCAGTGTACAAACCATTCTGTAGGCTCTGGCTTAAATGTGTGGCTGACGAAAGGGTCACCGTTTCTTTCTGTCTTGTTTTTTGGTTTTTGTTTTTTTAAGATTTTATTTATCCATGAGAGAGCGAGAGACTGAGAGAGCAAGAGAAGGAGAGAGTATGTGTCTGCATGCAAATGGGGGGAGGGGCAGAGGGAGAGAATCTTCAAACAGATCCCCCCTGATGAGTGGGGAGCCCCATACAGGGCTCCATCCTGCCACCCGTGAAATCATGACCTGAGCCGAAAGCAAGAGTCTCACGCTCAAACGACTGAGCCACCAAGGCGCCCCTCGACATTTATTTCTAAGAGCTTGAGTCAATGAGATTTCCATTTTCACCCCACAGGCAAAGTAAAAATGGGGTTCATACAGGCAGGTGGATCTAGTTGATGAATGAATGAATAAAAACAGTCCAGTGGCAGATTTTCAAACAATATTTACATAAGAGAGTCATTGGCTTCTCATCAAGTGTGAAAGGCTAGATTTATATGCTTGAGTATTACTGACTCTAATAGATATATAGGACAAACAAATCCATATATATCTTTGTATTCATGTGTATGTATTTCTGGTACTATTTGAGGAAGCTTCTGAAACTCTGTTTTCCTCCTGGGTACTATACCTGCAATAGATCCTGTAATCTCTATGAAGGAGCCTGCAAAAACTTTTTAAGTTAGGCAAAGATCAGACTAGGTGGACAGCTATGGAGACCTACCCATCATTCATTCCAACTTCTCTTGGTAGATATTTCAGTTTACTTTTGGGTTCGCATATATTCCCCCTTATTGATTTTTGACAAAGTTAGTGCTATAAACTGAATGCGTCTCCCTAAAAACATGTGGAAGTCCTAACCTTTGAAAGTGACCTTATTGGAAATAGGATCTTTGTAGATGATCAAGTTAGATGAAGTAATCCATGGGTCTTATGTCCTCATGAAAAGGGCAAATTTGGACAGAGACAGATATAAAGGGAAGACAATGTGAAGATACAGGAAGACAGCACAAGCCAAGGAAAGCCTGTAGCTTCCAGAAGCTAGAAGAGAGACAAGGAATAGATTCTCCCTTAGAGCCCCAACCCTTCCAACTCCTTGATAAGCCACCCTTTTTGTGATGCTTTGTTCCGGCAGTCTAAGGAAATCAATACGGATTAGGTCTGATGAGATTTTCTGGCACAATCTTTTGATTTCTTCAATGAAGAACCTGAAGCTTAAAAAGTAAAATGACTTAGGAGTCACAGAGCCAGTCAGGGATAGCACACTAAATTCCCACATCATCCCTCTACCCATTGCTATAACTGGTCTGATTTGGATAAATGACAACAGGCTTCCACGGCTGCTCAAGACAACTGAGAAATGACATCCCTATCTTCTAGTACAGTTGCTACTAGACTTTAACAGTTGAAACAAGACTTTGGCATTATTAACATGGAGTAGAAATGTTTATTCTGTGATTCTCAGTGTCAGTGGATTTCATTCAATGCTCACTGACACATCATTTTAAAAGCTAAAGAAGCTTGAAGAGATTGTTAATGGGTTATACATTCAGATTACACCTTATATATGAAAGGAGGTAACTATGGGGGCACTTCTTGGGAAAGTCAAGGACAATTTCACCTACATCTGGTGGCTTCTCTTTTTTTTTTTTTTTTTTTTTGGTGGCTTCTCTTATAAGAATCTAAAGCTCTGGGGAAGCTGCTGGAGCTCCTGAGCCAGGCAAAGTTGTGAATGGTGGGAGGCACAGAATAGGAAGGAGCTCAGCCTACCTGCCCCATTCCCCTTCAGCTTCTCCTGGGCCCCCAACATCCTGCCCAGTGCCACCCTTCCTTGGTGGTGGGGGATGGGAAGCTCCACTAATCTCTCCACACCTGACTCTCTGGTCCTTACTCAGTGCTCTCAGCGGCCTGTCCCCAAGTGCCCATTGGACAAGGGAGAGTCAATCCTTTTGCTTTTTCACTCTCTGGATGCCAACACAGCACAATGCTAGGAACACCAGTGAGGCCCTGCTGAAGAACAAAAATTCAGCTGAGTGAATTTGAAGATCTCATTGGCTTTATTTAAGTCCATGAACCCGGCAGCATCTCACCTTGCAAATAGAAGGGAGCTCCTAGCAGCTGTACAAAGCGGAAAGATTTTAGGAGTGGGGATGGGTTAAATGGGTGATGGGCATTAAGGAGGGCACTTGTGATGAGCACTGGGTGTTGTCAGTAATGGATCACTAAATTCAATTCCTGAAACTAATATTCCACTGTATTTTTGTTAACTAACTGGAATTTAAATAAAAACTTGGGGGAAAAAAGGGAAAAAACAAAACTGGAAAGATTTTATAGGCAGAAATGGGGCAAGACAAGGAGGTTATTAGCAAAAGAAAGGAAAGGATTATTTCAGGCAAGGTCACCTTCCTATGGGGGACCAAGAGAGGGTCTCATCATGCAGGTGACCTCACTCGTGCTGACCAGGAAATTTCAGACTGATTGGTTTCAAATTCCATTCCCAGGAATTGCCGAAACTGCAGTTAGGTTAGGTGTTCAGTGTTGTTGGGACTTAGCCAAATGACTCCATCTGGGGCCTGTTGTTTCTTTTTCATGGGATGGTGGAATTAAGGGCCACAGCTGGGATATAGGAGAAGGGCTGGGGGTAAACCTCTATCTTGGTCAGCTGGACAGAGCCAAAGGCATACATATGTGTCCATGGATGGGCAGACTCATGGACATGAGCCACCCAGGAAGATTCCTCTAAAGGTGAAGCAGTAAGAGCTCGAAGAGCTGGGGTTTTGTGTGCAGTTATGACATTCACCAGAAAAAAGAAAGAGGGAGGGAATAAAGAGAAAGACGGAAGAGAACGAGAGAAGGTCAACGGGGGGCTGGTCAGACATAGGGAAGACAAGTTTAGATCTGGTCTGCTTAATGCAGACATTATTTTTATTTTTAATGGGTTTGGTAGACAAGCTGACTCTTATATTTGCAATTTTCCTAATCTTTTATATGAGTGGTGCCATTGCCTTTCAGGCTCTGATGGAAAATTAGCTTCAGTTAGATTTTGTTAAATGAACTAGCTTCAGTGAGCTCTGTGAAGTCGGCCTAATAAATCAGCTGCTTCTTTCTTTAATCATTTCTTCTGCTCTTTCCTGGATTCTCCCCCACTTATCTTTTCCCAGCGTGGAGGGAGCCACGACCCAACACGGTGTCCTTGATCAGAGCTCCGACTCTAATTGCCGGTTCTCCTTCCTATCATCCCGCAGTCCTTTCTCCTCGTTCCTCCTCTTCAAGGCCTTTCCTCCAGTGGAATGTGTCTCTGTGGCAGACACTACTTTGTTCTCAACTCTGCCCCCAGACAAGACTCCAGGCCAGATCTTATCTAGGTACTTCTGTGGGTGTCTCTGTCTCTGCCTACAAACTTGGCAAGCATCTTCAGGCAAGAGTCACAGATGGTGCACTCCTGTGACAAGAAACTCCCACAGAAAGTGTCATGAAATGGGGGTTCTCAGAAGCTCCGGGGGCTGGAACTCAGTGCTAATGGTGAGAAAACTGTTAGGGAGGTCACAAGGCCAAACTTTCAAACTTAGACAAAACTGCGAAGCTGGCAGAATTTATCCTCAGCCCTGCCACTCTCCTTACAACTCCTTCCCCCCACGTGCCAAGTTTTCAATGTCACATACTTTTCCTGGATGCTCTGGTCTCCTTTCCCAGCCTGCCAACGCGGACAGCCGGTAAGATTCAGAATCGAATGTTCCATGCCTCTGCTTAATCGAATTTACATTTAATTAGCGCTCAATCAGTGATTAAGAGGGCAAAAGATTTGAACAGATACTTCACTAAAGAAGATATAAGGACGGCAAATAAGTACATGAAAAAGTGAGCTACATCATGAGCCATGAGGCAGATGCAGCTTAAAACCACAGTGAGCTACGACTACACAGTCACCCGAATGGCAAGTTAAATCACTGTCAAAAAACTGAATTTTTTTTTAATTAAAAAGAGTAAACATACTAAGTATTGGAAGGAATGTAGAGCGATTGGAAGTCCCATGCGCTGCTGGTGTATGTGCAAAATGGTGTATAGCCCCCGTGGAAAACTGTGTCAACGATTTTTTTTTTTAAGATTTTATTTATTGGGCGCCTGGGTGGCTCAGTTGGTTAAGCGACTGCCTTCGGCTCAGGTCATGATCCTGGAGTCCCTGGATCGAGTCCCGCATCGGGCTTCCTGCTCAGCGGGGAGCCTGCTTCTCCCTCTGACCCTCCCCCCTCTCATGTGCTCTCTCTCATTCTCTCTCTCAAATAAATGAATAAAATCTTTTAAAAAAAAAGATTTTATTTATTTATTTGACAGAGAGATAGAGAGAGCGTGCACATACAAGCAGGGGGTGCGGCAGGCAGAGACAGAGGAAGAAGCAGGCTCCCTGCAGAGCGGGGAGCCTAATGTGGGACTTGATCCCAGGGATCATGACCTGAACTGAAGACAGTCGCTTAACCAACTGAGCCACCCAGGCACCTGAGTGTCGATGGTTTCTTAGAAGCATAAATGTACGCATACCATATGACCCAGATACTCCCCTTCTAGATATTTACCCAAGAGAAACGAAAGCAGATATCCACACAATGATGTATGCAAACCTTCATAGCAGCTTCATTTACAACAGCGCCAAATTGTAAACAACCTATATGAGTCTAATCTAGCTGCCATAACAAAATCCCACAGACTGCACTGCTTTCACCACAGAAATTCATTTTCTCACAGTTCTCAGGTGGGAAAGTCCAAGATCAGGGTTCCAATAGGGTTTAGGTTTTGGTAAGGGCTCTCTTCCTGACTTACAGATGGCCACTTTATCCTCACGGCCTTTCCTCTAATGGTGCTTGGAAAGATGAGAAAGAGAGAGAGCTTTCTAGTGTTCCTTCTCATAAGGACAGTAATCCTATCCAATCAGGGCCCCACCCTTATGACTTCATTTTACCTTGATTATTTCCTAAAGATCCTAGTTCCAAATACAGTCACAATGGGGGTTAGGATCTCCCCATATTAACTGGGGAGAGGGGGAGTCACATGTCAGTACCTAGCACAACCCCAATATCCATCAACAGAGGACTGGCTAAACAATGGAATGCTCTTTAGCAATTCAAAGGAATAAACTATTGACGTACTCCACACTATAGATAGAACTCAAAATGATCATGCAGAGTGAGAGAAGCCAGACGAAAAAGAGAATACATACTAGGTGATCCCATTTATATAAAATCTTAGAGGGCCACCTGGGTGGCTCAGTCGGTTAAGCGTCCAACTCTTGCGTTCAGCTCAGGTCATGATCTCAGGGTCGTGAGATCGAGCCGGGCGTCGGGCTCCCTCCTGAGCGTGGAACCTGTTTAAGACTCTCTCCCCCTCTGCCCGTCCCCCTGCTTGGGTGTGTGTGTGTGCACCTGCATGCACTCTCTCTCTCTCTTAAAAGAAAAGTCTTAGAAATGCGAAGTTATCAATAGCAACAGGAAGCAGAATTGGTGGTGCTCTGGGAATGGGGAAAGGTGAGAGGAAGAGGCGTGAGGGATTACCAAGTGGCACAGAGCATCTGTGGAGTTGTACATTCATTATCCTGATTCTACTGATGGCTTTGTTGTACTGACCTGCTGTTATCACAGTGTCCGCCCCTGGGCAGCTCACCGTTTCAGCCATACCTCAATGAGGCTGCGAAACTACGTGCATTTCATAAGCCCTCACCTGGGCAGGTTTAATTCATTTGTAGCAATATTGGCCCCTCTTCCCTACCCCGTGCAGAACTATTTCTGGCCCTTTCCTCACTCTCTGGGTGGCCGCCTTGCCTGAGCCAGGATTTTCCTGTGCGCCACCAAATATTGCGAACAACAGTCAAGGGTAGCAAAGTATTTTCTTCTAAAACATATTTTGAAATCTGAAGAAAAGGACTAAGCACGTTTAATACAGTTTTACTTATCACTGTGTATTAACGGGCCTTTGGAGGAATGATGGGCCATGCCCGGGGATGCCAGGATAGCACCTGAGGAATCACAGGCCCATGAAGGCGTGATGCCTGATCCGTGTACCTGTGCACTAACGTGTTTCTATATGCCGTTGTCAGGGGGTGAAAAGTTTAGCTACATATTTAGAGAGTGGGTCTGTTTTGATAGCTTTGGCTAATAAGATTTCTCTGTTGAGGCTGTCCTTAAATAGAATTAATGTCAGGCTGTTCTGGTTTTACTAGCAGACATTCTTCAGACTACTGATTACTGCCTCCTCCTTCTTGTCTACTCCCACTCCCCTTCTCCCCACCCCATGCCCTTCTTTGTCATCTTTGGGGCAGGAAACCTGGGATGGAGTTAGTGGTCTTTTATCCTTTTCATTTAGAACAGACTGTATCTTTTTTTTTTTTTTTTAAAGATTTATTTACTTGAGAAAGAGCGAGTGCGCAAGCATGGGGGCGGGAGGCAGAGGGAAAGGGAGAGAGAAGCCCAAGCAGACTCCACACTGAGTGTGGAGCCCAATGTGGGGCTCAATCCCAGGCCTCTGAGATCATGACCTGAGCCGAAACCAAGAGTCAGACGCTTAACCGACGGTGCCACGCAGCTGCCCCTAGGACAGACTGTATCTTATTTCTACCTCTTGCTCCTAGCACAGTGCCCTAAATGTAATGAGTGCTCACTATTTGTTGAATGATGACACTATTAAACTGCCAATGCTTGGGTAGGAAGGCCCAAGGAAGGCAAAAACTTCATTATTTGATTATAAAGGGAAACTGCCTTTTAAAAGAGGCACCTGCCAAAACCCATGTTTGCATGGCTACAACACAGGACTTGGGGCAGATCCTGGTATGCAAGAATTGTCTTGAACTGGCTTTTTGGTTTCTTAAGACAAAATCAGTGGTGACTCATTTTCCTGGAGGAAGAAAGCAAATAGGATGAGTTTCCTGGCTAGGGCTTGGTCTAATCCCTCGTATGTGTTGACTTTTGGGGACAGGTTGGAGAAATATGCATTGAAGCCCAGGGACCCTACTTGAATGAGAGGGATCTATACTCAGACTACATTTCTTTGGGGTTTAATAGTATTCAACACTTCTGAAGCCTCAGATGGGCCCAGCTAAGGTCAACAGGCAGAAGGGGACACCAAGCCTCCCCAAAGGGCAACTTAAATCGGTGGTGAGGGGAACCTGGAATGGCAATTTGGACTCAACGCCAGCACTGAGATTGTCATATTGGGAAGGCGCATGTGGGCAGAGTGTGTGTAAGCCTGGAAACCTTTCCTAACCTAGTCACCTGGGACTTGGAGTAAGCTTCGGAAACAATAACTGTGCATACCTGTGAAACACACAATGAAACTTGAGGTGCCCCAGCCTTTAGAGGTGTGGCAAGACCCTGATAACACCCGGAGTTTAAGCTCTGGCCCAGTGTACCAGTGAACGAAGAGATGACGTCTTCCTCTACCCCTTACGCCCTGACAACTATTCTCTCTCTGATTAAGGGTATGGGGTGCGGAGCTGAAGTCTCTGGGTTCAGGCCTCAGTCCTACCGATACTGCTTATAGGTTCTATATTAAGTGAGGTGCATGTAACTTGCTTAGAACAATACTTGATGCAGGGTGAAAGGTCAATAAATGTTGGTCATGTGCTTTCACAGGTACAGGCAAGGATGGTGCAGGGGTGTGCAGAATGTCTTTTTTTTTCTTTTTTTTAAAGATTGTATTTATTTATTTGACAGAGAGAGACACAGCGAGAGAGAGGGAACACAAGCAGGGGGAGTGGGAGAGGGAGAAGCAGGCTTCCTACTTAGCAGCGAGCCCAATGCGGGGCTCAATCCCAGGACCCTGGGATCATGCCCTGAGCCGAAGGCAGACGCTTAACCGACTGAGCCACCCAGGCACCCCTGGAATGTCTTTTTTTCTTTTTCTTTTTTTTTGAGGGGAGGGGGGAGGGGCAGAGAGAGAGGGAGAGAGAGAATCTCTGCACTGGGTGTGGAGCCCAACACGGGTCTCGGGGCTCCATTTCACGACCCTGAGATCATGGCCTGAGCCGAATTCAAGAGTCTGACACTTAACCGACTGAGCCACCCAGGCGCCCCCAAAATGTCCTTCTTCTTCTTCTTCTTTTTTTAAGGACTTCATCCATTTATTTGACAGAGAGAGAGAGCGCGCGAGAGAGAACACAAGCAAGGGGAGTGGGACAGGGAGAAGCAGGCCTCCCGCTGAGCAGGAGCCCGATGCGGGGCTTGATTCCAGGACCCTGGGATCATGACCTGAGCTGAAGACAGACACCTAACGACTGAGCCACCCAGGCACCCCAATGTCCTTCTTTCAATTGTGGTCCCACAGGCAGCAATTGCAGATTCTCGCGCTTTCCCTCTGTCAGGCACTTGGAATGAGTGAGGACTGGCGTTTTGTCATGAGACCATCAACAGCTTGTTCCATTGTCTGTGGTGCTGTTTTCAGAGGGATATCATGTCCCAGGTGTGAGTTTGACACATCTCCGGCAGCCGATCCTAAAAAACTAGCCACTAGGGGCACTTTAGGTGTCCTTCAGCGTCAAGGTGGCTCATTTTGTTTCAGCTTCAAGGTGAGCACAGGAAAGAACGCATAGGATTTAGGACTATCACCAAAGGTAGCTCACATGGCAAAACTGGATGCAAGCTGTCTGATGGGACATTACAGAGAAATGTGACCTTGCTTTGGGTAGCTCAACTGGAGCGAAGTGGCTCATCTCAGTTACTTCTGAATTCCCTCTCCCACAGTGGCTCTCAAAGTGTGGTGCTGGATGAGCAGCGTCGGCGTTATCTGGGTCCTGGGTAGACATGCAAAACATCAAGTGCCATCCCAGACTTCCTGGATCAGAAACTCTGGGGTGAGCCCCAGCAATCTGTTTTAAGAAGCTCTCAGGAAGGCTCTGGTGCTTATGAAATAATTGGAGTGCTCTATCCCTGACAAATGGTTGTTTGCCCAGCCTCTGCTGGACCTCTTGTGATGGAGAACTCAGCACCTCTGAGAAGTCCCCCTGAACACCTCCTGCCAATCAAACTCCTGCTCATTTCCTTTCCTTGGTTCTAAGTCTACCATGTAACCGAGTCACTTAGAGGAGTTAAAATACATATACACATACATACATTAAGTATCAGGTAACTTACTTTGTTTACATTATATTTAATTAAGAGTTGGACATGTTCAAATTGTGCTATTTGGATTCTGTATCCTTACTGCCATAATTTGTATAATTTATAGATCTCAAACCGTAGTGGAAGCAAATACTTTAGGATTTCTTTTTTTCTTTTTTTAAATATTTTATTTATTTATTTGACACAGAGAGAGAGATAGTGAGAGCAGGAACACAAGCAGGGAGAGCGGGAGAGGGAGAAGCAGGCTTTCCGCTGAGCAGGGAGCCCGAAGCGGGGCTCCATCCCAGGACCCCCGGATCATGACCTGAGCCAAAGGCAGATGCTTAAATGACTGAGCCACCCAGGTGCCCTAATACTTTAACATTTCTCTATCTAGATTCTTTGTCAAGTATTTATTGCCCAATGAAACATTTATATAGAGAGATCAAGAAAATTCTTATTCTTAAAGAAAGTGAATTGCAGTGTGGAAGGAGACATGAAGTTGTGGAAAGGACTCTGGTGAGGTGCTAATAAGACCTGAACTCTCTCTTAGATCTGCTGCTTGTTAGCTCCCTGTTATTGAGTATTCCACTTACTTTCCCTGCACCTGAGTTTCCCAATCTGTAAAATAAGGTGGTTGGATTATGGTCTGTTACTAGGGGTTCTATGAGTCTTACTTTGGGAGACAACCTTTATGATATAAGGAATGCATTTTCTTTTTTTTTTAAAGATTTTTTTTTTTATTTATTTGATAGAGAGAGACACAGCAAGAGAGGGAACACAAGCGGGGGGAGCGGGAGAGGGAGAAGCAGGCTTCCCGCGGAGCAGGGAGCCCGATGCGGGGCTCGATCCCAGGACCCTGGGATCATGACCTGGGCCGAAGGCAGACACTTAACAACTGAGCCACCCAGGCGCCCCAAAGGAATGCATTTTCACGAGGGATCTGTGTTGACTGGAAAGAATACAGAATGTCCATTAAGAACATTTATGACAAGGCGCCTGGCTGGCTCAGTTGGAAGAGCACTCGACTCTTGATCTCTAGTTTGAGGCCCACATTGTGGGTAGAGATTACTAAATAAATAAATAAACTTAAAAATGGTGAGGGGGAGCCTAGGTGGCTCAGTCAGCTGAGCATCTGACTGTTGATCTCAGCTCAGGTCTTGATCTCAGGGTCATGAATTTGAACCCTGCCATGGAGCCTCCAAAAAAGAAAAAAAGAACATTTATGACAAAAATCACAGGCCTATCTCTTCAAGCATCACTGGTATCCTGCTCTGGAATCTGGGTCCTGATGCTTATTCTTTGTTTTGGAAATGAACAATAGGTGGCTTGGCAGAATGGGGAACAGGTGTGAAAGGAGCTCACAGGGGCTTTGGAGAAACGACAGATTTGCTTTCCTGAAATAAGTTTGAGCCTTCAGCCACACGACATGTGTAGATTTCCATAAATAAAAAAAACTCATGGTAAATATAGATTCATTAAAGGGTCTTAAAAATTGGATCTAGGCTTGGGCTGTAGGCTTGGGCACGGAACACAATGCAACCCTTGTCTCTCTCTGCCCTTTCCTTGTCTTTTCTTCACTCACCCATGAGCTTTTATCTGAAAAGATGTGTCAGGACTCTGGTTATAAATACCCAATCGGCTAATTTAGTTCAAAAGATATTATTTTTTGAGTGATGGCTACTGGAGTGGCTACATCTTTAAAGGGACAACTGAACAATTGAGTGTAGGGCACGGGCTGCCCTGAGCTCAGCAGGGCAGCTGGGGATCTTTTCTATGTGGTACTGTAGGAGATGAACCTCTGTATTTGTCTCAGCTCAAAATTCAGATTTCCCAGGAAGAGATTCTGATTGCCCAGCTTAGGTCCTATGTCCACCCTGTGATCAGGGGAGGGGTCTGGGATTAGCAACCTCACCAGCAGAGCGTGGGCTAGGGTGGGAAAGCCCCCCAAAGGTCTGTGTGTGGTAGGAGTGCGGTCTAGCAGATGCTGCCAGAAGGGGGAATGGGAGGGGCAGACAAACATCATAGTGTCTAAGACTCCAAAACTTCTGCGGGATAACTGCAAGTGACAACAAGTTCAGGCAACACCAACATGTTCCCAGGGCACAACTGGGTAATTTCAGGAGCTTGGAGGGCTGGCCAGCCAGAAGGCTGACATCCAGTGGTAGTTTAAATCATAGAGGGTATAGCCAACTCTTTCTTCTTAGGAGGCCTGTGACGGATGGCATTCAAAAATATTCATTAACTGATTGGCTGACTGACTGAATGAATGATGCAACTCTTACATGGGCTAAGGGAGGACTTCTGTTTGACACTAGCCTGAGTTGAATTCGTTTAGAAACTGCTTAATTATGCATCTTTCAGTTGCAAGTGATTGAAGCCCATCAGAGCTATCTTTAGCAAAAGATGGTCCTTGTTGGGATAACATTGCTGGCAGGGACCGACTTGAACCTCGTCCTGAGTATCAGGGAGCCTCTGCCTCTTGTCTTCCCTCCTCTCTGAGCCTCTGCTCCCCTCTCCCACTCAAATGTGGCAGCTTGGCATTCTTTCATTTTCAGTCTACCTTGTCAGCAGATAGTGGTCCGTGCCACCAGGACTTGTATCTCCTCTTCTCAAAGCCCCGGGTGACTAAGACCGACTTACCTTCATTCCCATTCCAAACCCAGAACAGGGACTCTCTGTGTCCCACCTTGGGCCAGGGGTCTGCCCCTGACTCAATCAACCAAAACGGCCCACGGTGCTTGGTGGAGGTGCAGCGGGGAGGGAGTGCCATTACATTATGAATTTGGCTCTAGGAGCAGTTCTTGGAAAGGAAGGGGGATGTGAGCAGACAACCCAATTGATGTCTCCTGCAGAAGCCAAATAGTGTAATCTTTGCTTATATTTGTATAGTGCTTTAAGAATACTCGATTCTTGACCTAACTGTGTGAGGGAGGCAAATCAGGTAATAGTCTTTCTTTCACATCTACTTGATTTCACTCTGCCGTGGTGTCTGTTTTTCAATTCTTGTCTTTGACACTTGATTTTACATTTATTGAGGGCAGAGACCATATCCTGTTCATCTTTGCTTCTCTATCCCCAGTACCTAGCTCTGGTCTCTGTACCGGATGGCATCTAATTGATGCTTATTCAGTTGAATTCCTATTTTTACAGGTGAGAAACCTGAGGTGCACAGTATTACAACACAGACGAGCCCTCAAGAGCTCCCAGTTATGCTGTGGCTTAGCCCAGCTTGCCAGCTGAACGAGAGGGTTGGCAACAGCTCAGAAAGATCAGATTTTAGGGCAGAGGGCCCAGGCCCTGATGCTGGATGCCTCCAGAACAGTCTCAGCTCTCCAGAAAGGGTCTTTGCCAGAGGAGGTGGACAAGCAAGTAAAAAAGGCAGGTTATTAACACTTTCATTTCCTTGGGACTTGACTCACCTATCTTAGCTGTCTGACATTTGAGCTTGATGGGACAGAAAGGAGAAAGAAGCTGAGGGGGACACTACTGTTCTGGAAAGCTCTCTACTAGATGACAGGAAGCAGTCAGGGACACCGACGAGGGTTTTATGGTCTCTGAACTGGGCTAGATCTTCCAGTTCTGCCACTCAGCAAATGACCAAGTCACCTCACCTCTTTGTGTCCATCCTCCCCGGGCTGTGTGAGGGCTCAACAAGAAAATGTAGGGGAAAGCCCTTTATAGATGGAAGATCATCATATCAATACTAATATCCCTCTCCATTCAAGGAGGACATACAAAAATTGTGCCGCACAAAGGTAAAGAGGCCAATCTTCTCTCTCAAAGGTCTGATGGTCCAGGATGGGGAGCAGACGGCAGTGCAAAGTGCTGGGGGCTCTGAGTGTGGGTCAGTCCTGTGTGACCCCGAGAGGAAGCCTCCTGTGTGTCTTTAGCATACCCAAGAAAGGGTTCCCAGTGTGGGAAGCTTTGGAGCTCGGTGTGAAAGGAATTCGCTAGGCAGGAAGCGGTGGGATTATAGCAAGGTGATTATGAAGGGACGGAATTACCAAAGGGTCCCGAGGCTGATTATTACTATCGGACACTGTTGGGGCCCTACATTTATGCTGCATAGGCTACCCTTGGCAGTCTGCTTTCAGGGGTACCAACCAAGAAGGCTCTTCGAAATCCCAGGCTCTTGATTCCTCCTCCCCAGCTTTCTGGTAGCCTCCATTCCTCTGTTCAGCTTCGTTTCTTCAGTGCAGGGAGAGATCTTGAGAAACAATCTGGTATCGTCCTCTGCACCAAGGTAAGTATGGGTTGTGATCCTTGTTTTATGGAAAAGGCAGCTGTGGGCGAGAGAGGCTCCAGGTGCTAACTAGGGACATAGAAGCCAGGACGGTTTCTCCTCAAGTTCTTGGTCTCCTCTATCAAGATGCTTCTTTTCTTTGGTTCCTTTTAAGTTTCAAATCCCCATTTCAGGTAATACTTGGGTATTCCTTATTTACATGTAATGTTTCAAGTCCTTTCTTGGGCACAGGTTATAGAAAGGAGAGAAGCTGACCGGAGGGAGCAAACAGAAGGCGGGGTACTGGAGGCTCCACGGACAGAAAGAGAAACTTCCTGGGCTGTCAGTGGATTTGGTACATATAGCAATCCTACCCAGCGGAAAGGCTCCTTATCCAAACCACAGATCTTGGGAGCCCTGAGAACCAGGACCACTATTTTCATAGCTAATGAGGTGAAGGAGCCCAGGGGTATAATTTTAAGAGTTTCAAGGTTTATCAAAATAAATTGCTATTATTTTATTTTCCTCTTTCCTTCTCACCTAGCCCTGTTAGTGACTTAGTGTCACGGCCCCCAAAGAGAGGAAAGGAGTCAAACTGGAGGGCATGCGCAGGCCCAGCTACAGCTCATAAGGTGCCCGGATGGCTCAGCCTGTGCATGCAGAGCTGTTGGGGGGGGGAGGCAGGGAAGAGAGGGGGTCACGGTTGCTGTAATTGGAGTAACAGGAGATAAGTGTGCTGACTGTGGGTTATTAATAGGCACCAAGACCTATATTTACAACCGGTGGCTTAAATTAGGAGAACAGTCTCACCTAGCCAAATCCTCGCCCCACACCAAAGACACCTGAATTGTGCAAAGTGATCATTCTGAACCCAGCTCACCCAGTTCAATAAGCAGGTGGCCTCAGGTAGGAGTAGCGAGATCTTGGAGATCTTCCGAGATCTTCTGTTGCCTGCTCAAGATGTCTATTGCAATTCTGCCCTTGGGGCGCATGCGGCAGAGCACAGAGCACCATTCTCTTTAAAGGAAGGGAGGAAGACAGGTAGGAGGGGAGGGAGGGAGGAATGGAGGTAAGAAGGAAGGGAGGGTTAAGAGAGAGAGGAAAAACAAGACATCAGGTTGCTCAAGTCAAAACCTAAGCTCAGGCCAAGCCTCTTGGAGGTTTTCTATTCCTCCTCCTCCAGCCCACGTCTGAATGGGGAAATTGTTCCATTTCACCATGAGAGAAAGCTTCTACTCACCGCCTGCCAGAGGCCCAGAGGTGGAATATGAGAATTTCAATGTCCAGAGGCCAGGGATAACCAACCCCCAACGCTGGCGCAGGAAGGTGGCTCGGAGGGCTGCGAGGACCCAGTCCAAACCTGACTACCTCTGCACTCTCCTCGGGCCCGAAAGGACGTCCCCAGTCGGCCCTCCGCGCTGGGTCAGAACCTCTGCACTCGGGATGCTCTGAGGGGGAGGCTGCGCTGCATCTGCGGGGGTGGGGTTTGCACCCCAGGGCCCAGCCTCTGAGTTTGGGAGGAAGAAAGGGAAGGGGGGCTGAAGGGTGAGTGGGCTACCCCAGGTGTCAACCTGGGGGAGATAGATTCCGAGTGGGAAAAGCTTGGGAGTCGAAGGGAATACTCATGACTGGGTCTAGTGTTTCTGCTACTTCCTACTGCATTATCACACTGAACAGCCTCTCTGAGCCTCAGTTTCCTTATTAGTGAAGTTGGCTAAAAAGAATATCCACCTTACAGGATTTATTTTGAGAGCCCAAATAGGTAATATAATCACTTCTGCCTTTATTGAGGGCTGCTTATGTCCCAGGCGTTGATTTTATTTTTAAAAGATTTTATTTGAGAGAGAGTGCGCATGCGTGAGCGCACAAGCGGGGAGAGGGGCAGAGGGAGAAGCAGGCTCCCCGCTGAGCAGGGCCCAGGGGGGCTCCATCCCAGGACCCCGGGATCATGACCTGAGCCAAAGGCAGACGCTTAACCCACTGAGCCACCCAGGTGCCCCTCAGGCATTGATTTTAATGTTTCCCATGTATGACCTCACTTAATCCTTAAAATCACCTTAGACCTCAGGTGTTTGCATATATCCAAACTGATCAAATTGTACACATTGAATGTATGCAGTTCTCTGTATATTAATTATACCTCAATGAAGCTCTTAAAAAAAAAAAAACACTTAAGGGGGTAGGTATGATTTTTTTTAATCCCCATTTGGCAGTTGAAGAAACTGAGGCTTAGCAGAGAGTTTAATTGTCGTAGACCAACAGCCAGTCATAGCAGAAGTGGGATTCAAACCCAGGCCGACTGGCTTCAGAGTCTCTATTTTTAATCAGTGCGCCAGGGCTTATATGTAAAAGGGTCTTTGCAACTGCAAACCACCGTTTAAAGGTCAGTTGTGGTTATGATCAGTGGCACGGTTAGTAGGTCACACCCGCCAACTGTATACTGAGTGAGGGCATATGGATCAGTTCCTAAACTACTGCCCAGTGCTCAGTGAGCACTCAGTCACTCTGCCACCCCTTGACCCTGTCCCCAAGAGAGGACACGATGCAAAAGAAGGAAAGTCAATTCCACCATGTATGGAGTTATTGGGGATGGGTGTGAAGTGCAAGTAATAAAATAATAAAGAGATCACACAGCGGAAAGCAATTGCGCCTGACCTGGGCATCAGCAAAATCCAAGGAAGCAAAGAACGGAGGTCCTCAGACTGGGGTCTCCTTTACCTTTAAGATTTAATCTCTCTCTTTTTTTTTTTAAGATTTTATTTATTTATTTGACAGAGAGAGAATGAGAGAGAGAGCACATGAGAGGGGAGAGGGTCAGAGGGAGAAGCAGACTCCCTACCGAGCAGGGAGCCTGATGCGGGACTCGATCCAGGGACTCCAGGATCATGACCTGAGCCGAAGGCAGTCGCTTAACCAACTGAGCCACCCAAGCGCCCCTCCTTTACCTTTAGTAAGACAGGAAGCCCAGGGCAGTTTCCCTGATGTTCCACAGGCCCGGGGGGCTGCCCTCTGGGGCTCCCACTGACCTCATGCAGGCTCCACCCCATAACCCAGGAAACATGCAGCCATCCTCCTGGCCTAACCAGTGTCAGGAGACTCATGTCTCATGTCTGTGAGCAAAAGGTTAACAGCTTTCCCCTATGCAAGGCAGAGCCACTTTAAAAGGTTTCTTTGGGTAGGAATCAGGAAAGCCCAATACTAAAACAGGAAGTATTTTATCATTGGGGCCTGGATGTTTTCTAGTCATTATGGTGCTCTTAGTCACTGGATGGAATGACTGACTGTTACTATTACTATTTAATGGGCCTTGGCTGAACTCCAGACCTATACAATCAACTGTGGGCCTGACATCTCCACTGCGGTGTGGACTCATGAGCCCACACTTAGCAGGTCTAACAGTAAGCTGCGGAGGCGCTCCTCTGTCTCCAGTTGGTAATGCTACGCTTCTAGATGCTCAGGCCAAAAACCTTGGTATCCCCCTTGTCTCCTCTCTTTCATACTCCTGGTCCATCAGCAAAGCTAGTTGCTCTACCCACGAAATAGATTTTTAAATGGGGCCACATTTTGCCATACCCACTGTCATCTCCCTGCTGGGTTGCCAGGGTCACCAAAGAGCCTCCTCCTCTGTCTCTACCCTTGTTTTCTGCAGCCCGTTGTGAGGCCCGGCAGCCTGAGTGTTTCTGTCCTTAAGTCTGACCATACCACCCCTCTGCTGAAAACTCCCAAATGGCTCCCACGTCACTCAAAGGAAAAGCCCAAGTCCTTCTTTGACCCAAAAGTCCCACATGATCTGCCCCCCCCCCCCCCATGACCTCTCCTACTTCCTACTAGCCTGGAACTCTCATTCCTGCTAGGTTGTCTCCTCTGCCTGAATGTTCTCCCCCGTATCTGTCTGGCTGGTTTCAATTCCTTCAGATCTTTATTTCAAAAGTCATCTTGTGAAAGAGACCTGCTCCAGCCTGAAATGTGACCCCTTCTAGTCCTTCACCTCTCTCTCCCCCCAACCAGCACCACACCTTTTTTTCTTCTTAGCATTGAGCCCTCTTGAATACTGTATTATGTATTTTACTTGTTTGTCTGTCTCCCTGTTAGAAGATGTATGAAAGGATTTTTGTCTACTTTGCTCACTACTGTATCTCCAGGGCCTTGAACAGCACCTGACACATAGTAGACACATGTCTAAATACTTGGTAAGTAAATGAATGGAATAATAAACAAGGGACACAACATTAGCTGTGGATCCTCTAGCAAATCATTTAGCCCCTCTAGGCTTTGATTTCCTTGGAGGTAAAACTGAGTTTTTGCCTTAGATGGCTCTGAGCTCCCCTGCAGCTGACATGCAGACTTTCCTGGGTTAACACCTATGGAAGCAGCTGTGTGGCAAGAAAGGGTCTGAAGAGGGCCTGAAGATTTGGGCTCAAGGCCCCCGTTGGAAACACTTGTCTGGGTCTCCGTTTCCACAACAAATAGAAAGAGCTCCACCCAGTGGCCACTAAGGTTACTTTCGGCACTTAAAGTGTAAAATTTGCCTCCCTACCCCTCAACACCACACGGTGGCGCAGTTGTCTACCGCTGTCTCTAAGAGGGCGTTGCCAAGCCGAGTCTGACTAAACAGCCCGCCTTTTGGAAGTTATATTTTTCAGGGACACCTGTGAGAGCTGCTCATTCATCACATTTCTCTGGTTTGTTTCAGTAACAAATAACAAAAATCATTAAATTTTTTCTTTTCAGATAAGAAGGCATAAATCTCAAAAGCAAGTGAGTGGAAATTTCAGTTAAATCTTGGTCACCAGCGTTATTTAAAAACCAAGCTGAAAAGCTGGAAAACAAAAGAAGTCAATGCCAGTGTTAGGTGAGGCCCCAGCTCTATACTACATTAGTTCTGAAAGTAAGTGGCCGCATATCTGTCTGCACATAACCAAGAATATTCCCTCCAGGAGAGAGGAAGGCTAGGGCAGAACTGGATTGTTTATCCCAGGACCTTTTTGTTTGCTTGAAACAATCGTTAAAGATGCCTTCTTGTAGGGCGCCTGGGTGGCTCAGTTGGTTGGGCGACTGCCTTCGGCTCAGGTCATGATCCTGGAGTCCCGGGATCGAGTCCCGCATCGGGCTCCCTGCTCGGCAGGGAGTCTGCTTCTCCCTCTGACCCTCCTCCCTCTCATGCTCTCTGTCTCTCATTCTCTCTCTTGCAAATAAATAAATAAAATCTAAAAAAAAAAAAAAAGATGCCTTCTTGTAAATAATAAATAATATAATAAAACAGGTTGTGAACAGTGCATGGCACACGATAAGCCCTAAGTAGGCACTGTCATTGTCATTAATATCATTATTGGGTTCTAGTTCTACCACCTCCCCAACAAACAATAATGCTTTTGGCTTGAAATTTACTTTAGATTACAACAAATAAAAATGATTTTGTGATTCTTTAATTACAAATTACCCATGTTCCACCACTCGGTGCAGAAATAACTAAGAAGGTTTTGATCTACCCAAATGCACCTGCACGCACATGCGTTTGTGGTCAGGTTGTATTGTTAAAAAACAAAATTTTAAATTTTAAAGATCTGTTGGCTTTATCCAGCGATTCATGAATTGGGCAGCATCCCACCTAGCAGAAGGGAGCTCTGAGGAGCTGTACAAAATGGAAGACTCTTATAGGCAGAAGGAGCAGGAACAAGGAAGTTAATTGGGCAACAAGTGGATTGGTTATGGCAAGATCACTCTCCTTTAGGGCGTGGCAGGGGTCTATCAGGCAGGTGACCTCACTAGGTGCTGACAAGGTGATTCCTGATTGACCAGATTAAGACTCCATTTCTGGGAGAGGCTGAAACTTTAAATGAGTCTCAATGTAGTGACATGGGGCTTAGCATAAGTGACTCCATTTGGGGCCTGTTGTCTTGTTTTTAATAGTATAAAGGGTTTTTTTTTTTTCACTAATTTTTCATTTATCATTATACTAAGCACATTTCCACATCATTGGTAATCATCATTGATAATAACACACTTCTTTGATTAGCAAATGAGTACATTTTAATGGTAAAAAATACTGAATAGTACAGGACAAAGATAAAAAAGAAATCATTCCTAATCCCATCGTCCAGACTAGAGATAACTGTTCACATTTTGATATATTTCTTTTTTTTTTTAAGATTTTATTTACTTATCAGAGAAAGAGAGAGAGAGAGCGAGCGCACAAAGCAGGGGGAGGGGCAGGCAGAGGGAGAAGCAGGCTCCCCGCTGAGCAAGGAGCCCAAGACCCTGGGATCATGACCTGAGCCAAAGGCAGATGCTTAACTGACTGAGCCACCCAGGCGCCCCTGATATATTTCTTTCAATAATATTCATGCAAATGTATTTTCCATAAAATCAGGAATATATTACATATATGATTTTTTCTCTTGATTAATTAAATTTACTTTAAAATTACTTTAAGATTACAAGAGGTTTTTTTTCCTTCTTTTTTACTTTATGTGATCATTTTTCCTGTCATTACATGTTCTTCAAAAACCCCAGTCATAGGGATGATTTTGCTCTTTATTTTCTCTTGTTTTGATTGTTTGGGGCCCTTGACTAAAATGCTTAAGTGGAGGGTGCCTGGGTGGCTCAGTCAGCTCAGGTCATGATCTCAGGGTCCTGGGATCTAGCACTATGTTGGGCTCCATGCTCAGCTCACTCAGGGAGAAGTCTGCTTCTCCCTCTGCCCTCTCTTCCCCCGCTCATGCTCGTTCGCTCTCTCTCTAATAAATAAATAAAATATTTTTAAAAATGCTTCAGTGGAATCCTTGCAGAGCCCTGGCTTGGTTGTAAGAGGTAATTTCACAGAGGGCTGTCCCACGGGCTAGCCCTGCACTAGGCTGAATGGAGCAGAATTCTGTTTGACCTTCATTCCTTGATTCAAGGCTCTGCTCATAGTTACATTGCAACTCGCTCTCCAGAGGCATGACATTCTAAACAGCTGCCTCACTCAGTAGAGTTGTCTTCTGAATCGAGCTTTCATAGGAGAAAGGAGGAAACTTTCTTACCATTTGGATGTTTCAAGCCCATTAACTCTCAGAAGACAGGAATTAAAACACTACTGATTGAGATAAGAACATTCACAATTTATTGAGTACGCATTAGGTCCTGCTAGGAGTTGTCCTTACTTCATCTGATCCTCACATCCAGCTCATTTTATACAAGGGACAAAACAGAGGCTCAGAGAAATGAAACACCTTGTCTAAAGTCACTGGTTGACCCAGGATGGGAACCCAAGTGTTTGGCTCTGAAACTTTTGTTCCAGCAGCCCCAATATACACCTTCCCAAAACATTTACTGAAAATCATATTTAGTGCAAATGGAGTTTATGAGGCAGGAACTAGGGTTCCTCTCCTCAAATGGTGAGAAGTGAGGGGGGTAGGTTGACCCAGAAAATCTCCATGTCTGCCTGAGGGATTTTAGCACCAAAGTACTGATGTATATAACACAAGAGTCCCTCCCTGGGATGCTTGGATGGTTCAGTCGGTTGAGTGTCTGCCTTCGGCTCAGGTCATGATCCCAGGGTCCTGGGATCGAGCCCCGCATTGGCTCCCTGCTCAGTGGGGAGTCTGCTTCTCCCTCTGCTTCTCCTCCTGCCTTGTGCTCTCTTGCTCACTCTCTCTCTCCAAAAAAAAAAAAAAAAAAAAAAAAAAATCCCTTTATCTGCAGGAGATATGTTCCAGGACCCCCATGGATGCCTGAAACCGCAGATAGTACTGAATCCTGTATATAGTATTTTTTAAAATATTTTATTTATTTATTTGACAGAGACAGAGATAGCAAGAGCAGGAACACAAGCAGCGGGAGTGGGAGAAGCAGGCTTCCCCCCAAGGAGGGAGCCTTATGTGGGACTCGATCCCAGCACCCTGGGATCATGACCTGAGCCGAAGGCAGACGCTTAACGACTGAGCCACCCAGGCGCCCTAGTATGTTTTTTCCTATACGTGCATACCTGTGATAAAGTTTAATTTATAAATTAGGCATGGTAGGAGATGAACAATAAGTAATAATAGAACAATTATAAAAAGATACTGTCATAAAAGTTAAATGAACACACTCTCTCACTTTCTCTTTCAAAATATCTGATTTAACTGCACTCACCCTTCTGCAGCTTGCAATGATAAGAGATGATAAACAGCGTCCGAGGTGAGACGAAGTGAGGTGAAGGATGTTAGCGTTGTGATGGAGAATTAGGCTACTGCTCACCTCCTGATGACACATCAGTAGGAGGACCACCTGCTCCTGCTGGCAATGAGTAGCTAAAACTGCAGAAAGTGAAACCCAGGTGTGAGGGGGGGGCGGTTACTACTGAATTTCCCAAAAGAACTGAGGAGAGCCTGACATTCATTTAACAAATCATATTTTAGGCTCAAATAATAATAATGATAACTACTCTTTGATAGACTCTGTGCTGAGCATGTAAGAGACATCGTGTCATGTTATCATTCCAGGGGCCCGGGAAGATAAGTCCTAGTATCCCCAGGTTCCTAAAGAGCTATCTGGAACACCAGGGGGTTGCCTTGCCTAATGACAAACAGCCAGGATGGATTCCACTTCTGTCAGAGTCCAAGGTCCCAGACTTAACCGTCAGTCTGCTTCTTCCCCCTTCTCCTTGTTTTCTCCCCGCCTCCATCCTAACTCCTTGTCTCCCTTGCCTCCTTCTGTCTCCCTTCTTCCTTTTCCCTCCCTTCTCTTTTCTAGAGGGAAAAACCATAGTTGACCTCCCAGTCAAGAAGCCTCTGCAGCTTTCAAGGGTGTGATGAAGAGTGTTTCTGACAGTGACGAGCAGCAGAAAGAAGCAAGTAAATACGTTGACTATTGAGCTGGCTCTAAGCAGCATGCAAAGAGCTTCTGGATGGCTTGTCTCTTTGAATCCTATAAACCTCTAGAAAAAGGAGTTTCTATTGCTATGCTTATTTAGCAAGAGGAAACTGAGTTTCAAACAGGCACCTTGCCCAAAGTCTCACAGTTTTGTGTTTTTTAAAAAAATATTTATTTATTTATTTTAGAGAGAGAGCACAAGCAGGAGGGGCAGAGGGAGAGAGAGAATCTCAAGCAGACTCCACACTGAGCAGGGAGCCCACACGGGGCTCCATCTCAGGACCCTGAGATCACAAACTGAACTGAAAACAAGAATCGGACACTCAACCGAGCCACCCAGGTGCCCCCAAACTCTGTTTTAATGAACAGAGCCAGGATAAATCAAGATTTGGTGTAAAAGTCTAGTGCCCAGCTGTACCACTGATGCTAGACTTTTCAGTGTGGTAGAGAAAATGGTCCTTTTTGGGGTGATATTTGTCAACCACTGCTCGAGAACTTAACAGTGGAAAAATCTTGGTAATTCCCTCCGGCTTTCAAAGTCTTTTGCTATCTGCCCCTCTTTTATTTAGTCAATTTCACTTCCCACGACTCCCTTTCTGCACTCTCTCCTTTTCGCAGGCTGGTATTTCTGTCACTGCCGTCTATCTCATTAATTTCCATGTGCACGCTTTCTAGTCTTCACTCTGCAAGTGACACCCATCCTTCAATGCCCAACGTAAGCACCTCTCTATGCATTCCTCATGGAATTCCTTCTAGTCCTAGGTGAAGGGATATTTCATCACCTCACAGCCCCGTGCAAAAGCTTTCAGTGATGACCTTTTATCTGCTAAACAAAATCCAGGCTTCTTCGCTTGGTATTCACATTCACCACTCAGTCACAAACGTGTACCGAGAGCCAGTTATGTCCTAGGCGCTCTCTAGGTGCTGGGAGAATTGTGGAGAACCAGACAGACAGGTTTCCACCCTATGGTGAACAAACTGGGCATTAAATAATTACAAATAATCAACTAAACAATTATTAGTATGATTCAAGCAATTATGAGGCCCTCTGGAATCTGGCCTCAACCTATTTTCAGTTCCTCCTCATCCTTTATTCCATTCAGATGAGCCTATTCATTCCATCCCACCTCTGTGGCTGTGCTCATATTCTCCCTTTTTTCCTTCGTGCAGAGTCTTCCCTGCTCCACCCCATACCCCTTCAGGACCAGCTTTGGTTCTGCCTCTTCCATGAAACCCTGCTAGACAACTTTAGCCCAAAGGATCTTCCCTCATTTGAATTCCTAGTGCTTATCCATCGGACAAATATTTACTGAATGACTTCTTGAAATGTTTGATGAATTGACTCTTCATGAAGTCCTAAACATATGCTATGGTATTAAAGATTTACATAATATGAGGAGTTAGACTTCTCCTACTGAGGCATCAAGGATTTTTTTCCTCTTCTCTGGGTGGGAGAGGAGTGGAGATCACAAAAGCTACAGTGAAACATACAAAATTACAAATAAGCAAAGTGACAATAAAAATTGCCTAATTACTCATAATCCTACTACACGAAAGAGATCTACCACTGACAACTTTCTACCTTCCTAGTTTTTTGTTTCTGTTTCTATTTCTGTGTGTGTGTGTCTAGGAGAAATTCCTTTTTCCTCCAAATTAAAATTTAATCAAGAAAATCTTTCTTTCACAGGGTGCCTGGGTGGCTCAGTAGGTTAAGTGTCTGCCTTCGGCTCAGGTCATGATCCCAGGGTCCTGGGATAGAGCCCCATATTGGGCTCCCTGCTCAGTGGGGGGTCTACTTCTCCCTCTCCTTCTCCCTCTGCCCCTCCTGCTGCTCGTGCACGCGTGCGCTCTCTCTCTCTCTCAAATAAGTAAATAAAATCTTAAAAGAAAATCTTTTTTTAATGGTCTTTTTTAAAACGGTGTACCTCTACCCCCACTCTCCTGCTCTTCTGCTTGGGGATGGAATAGTTTGTTCTGGATTGAACAAAACCTAGAGAATTTACTCAGAGACTTATCCATATCTTTTCCAGTTCACTGATCCTACGTACAATAAGAATCTGAACATTAGTTTTAGGGCATTTACTCAGAAGTCCTTTCTCAAAACCTGCACTGGATGCTCTTCAGAACAGTACTCTTAACCTCTCGCAGACTCCAGATGTGTGGGATGCCTAGGTATATAGTGTAGCCATACTTTTATGCAAACCACAGAATGTGGGGCCTACAAGAACACAGATCTTCCAGTCCACACCCCTCATATACATGAGGAGCAGACTGAACTACAGTGTTAAGTACATGCCCAAGATCAGGCAGCTGGTGGGGGCAGGGCCGAAGATGCTAGCCCTGATTATCTTTACAAGTTGCCTGTCTTCAGTTTGTCTAATGATCGACCTCAAACTAAAATGAAACCGAAAATACTCAGGGAAGCACTAACTCTTGCTAAACAAATCGTATTTATTCCTACCACTGAAGGGGAAAAGGTAACACAGTTTGGTGGAGGTTGGGCTAGATCTTTCAGGATTGACTTGTTTTGAAATGTCAGAAAACTTTCTCCTTGGAAATCTACATTACTATGATAGGATTAAAGCAAAGAAGAAATATTAGGACCCACTTATCTCATTCATTCATTTTTTTTTTTTTTAAAGATTTTATCTATTTACTTGAGAGAGAGAGCACAGAGGGAGAGGGAGAAGCAGACCCCGGCTGAGCAGGGAGCCCAGTGCTGGGCTCAATTCCAGGACCCTGGGATCATGACCTGAGCCCAAGGCAGACGCTTAACCGACTGAGCCACCGGCGCCCCTATCTTATTCTTTCTTAATGTTTGAGAAATGAAGATAACAAAAGGATGTAGGAAAAGATTGGCCCTTGATCATGAACGTAGCATTGGCTTGTATGCATATTCTACTTTGGTTTTTAATCCGATTTCTAGAGGTCATCATGATCTGAGGTACAATTCCCTCAAGCAAAAGAAACCCACAATTGTAGAAAAACTGAGTCTGTTCAGAGAGGCCAAGCCCCCTTCACGGACAACTTCCCCAAACTGAGCTTTCCAGCCTCAGTTTGAAGCCCCAGTAAGGTGGTCTCTCATTCTCTGTTTGGAATCTCCTTTTACAGGAACCCAGCAACGAGGGAGCTGTGGGAAAAGGCGAGTACTGTAGTTTTAAGAGTGCTTCTAAACATTCCAATGGGCCTAAAGGCCTTATGGAGATGAAAGGTTTCGCAGGTGGGCGTGGGGCCGGGAGCGGAAGCTGATCCACCTGCTTGGACCGGGGCAGAGGCACATCCAAGAGCGGGGAGAATCCAACCGTAGGAGAGAGCTGGAGAAGAAAGGGCTCTGGCGGGGGACGTACACGCCAGCTCGCTTTTCCTCTGCTCACTCTCAAAAGCTCACTTCAGGACCCAGAGCACGGGTGCTGCCCAACGGGTCCCTTGCCCTACCACAGCAAACAAAGGGCGCGGCCCCCTCCAGCCTTTTCGGTCCGAACGGAGACTCGGCCTTACCTTTGAGGATCCACCCATCCCTTCTGATGCATCCAATGAGGCCGCAGACTCCTCCTGCCAGGAGGTGTTGAACTCTCGCAGGAAATGGACAGGTACCACGGACCAATGGTTGGAGCTGCCGCGGGCCAATGGGAGAGAGGAATGGGTCGACCTGGGGCTGAGAAGGAGAGCCCGCAAAAGGGGCGGGCCCCGGGGGGCAAGACACGTAGGCGCAGGGGGTGGAGAGGGGCGGGCCAGTGGCTGGCGGGGCAGCCCCAGCCGCGGCGCGAGGAACCTGCGGGCGGTCGGCAGCGACCAATGGGAGGGCGGGTTGGCGGGGGGCGGAGGGGGGAGGGCCCGGCGCCGGGCGGCCCCGCCCCTTCGGGTCCGCAGGGCTGGGGCGGAGCCAGGCCCGCGTCAGGTGGTCCCCGGAGTGCGGGCGGCGCTGGGGGCGGGACGCGGGCGGAGAGGGGAGCTGCGGCCAGCGGCCGGCGGGCGGTGGCGGGCACCGGCTGAGCGAGCAGGTACCCGCGGCGGAGGTGGCCAGGCCGCCCCCGGGGGGGGGCGAGCACGAAGGCGGGGGCTCCGGCCCGCCGCGCCCCCCATGCCGCGGTGAGCACTCCCGCCCGGCGCACTTGTCGCCGCGCCGCGCCAGCCCCAGCGAGCCGGGTCTCCCCGCCCCGCCAGCCCGGACCCTACCTGCGGCCGCCGTCGGGGAAGGGGGGTCCCCCCCAGCTCTGCGGAGCCGCATGAACAATAGGCGGCGGCGGCTCCTGCGGGCGGCGGCGGCCCCGCACCCTATGGATCGGCCGCTCCATGGAGCCCTCCAGAGCGCTTCTCGGCTGCCTGACGAGCGCCGCCGCTGCCGCCCCGCCGGGGGAGGACGGAGCGGGGGCCGGGGCCGAGGAGGAGGAGGACGAGGAGGAGGAGGCGGCGGCGGCCCCGGGGGAGCTGGGTCCCGAGGCACCGCTGCCCTACTGGACGGCGGTGTTCGACTACGAGGCGGCGGGCGAGGACGAGCTGACCCTGCGGCTGGGCGACGTAGTGGAGGTGCTGTCCAAGGATTCGCAGGTGTCCGGCGACGAGGGCTGGTGGACCGGGCAGCTGAACCAGCGGGTGGGCATCTTCCCCAGCAACTACGTGACCCCGCGCAGCGCCTTCTCCAGCCGCTGCCAGCACGGCGGCGAGGACCCCAGCTGCTACCCGCCCATCCAGTGTAAGGCGAAGGCGGGGCCGCGGAGCCGGGCGGAGAAGGGGGTGGGGGGCTGGAGGCCTACGGGTGGTCGCAGGGCGGGTGGGGAATGATTGACCTGGGAGTGGGTGCGCCCGCGCGCTCGGGCTGCAGGGGCTGCTCTGGTGGGTGCGATGGGTAAGATAGAGACGCCGCAGGCCTAGCCTGGAACCTCAGGCGCTTGGGCTCCTTAACCTTCATCTGACCACCTCAGCAGTGGCTTCCGCTTTCCACATCCTGAAGCCCCAGCATGAGAATCTCCCCATTTCGCACTCCCCGCTTCCCCAAATCTGGAAGGATTGCAGGCCAGCTGGTAGTTTCTGTCATCATCTTAGTCCCCAAATCGGGGACCTTCCCGACCTCTTCGACCGCCTGTCCCCGCCCCTTCAAGGCATTTGCTTTGAAGCAGATGGGGGTGTCTCGCGCAGGGCTGGCTGGGCTGGCTCTTCTCATGTCCCGGAAGCCTGTGTGAACTCAAGGCTGAAGTGTCTTTGAAATGTCGTGTTGATTTCTTGGATCGCAGTCTTGTGTCAGAAGTTGTACCTTTAGGAGTCTCACTGAATGAGGTGCTGAGAAGGGTGCGAGTGTGTGAAGAGGCAGGTGATGATGGGTGGAGAAATGATTGGAGAGGGAAAAGTATGTCCTTCCCCCATGAGAGATCAGGAGCACAAGGTACAGTGGCTAAGTCCCAGTCCCTTGACACCCAGGCTGTTCAGGTAACACATTTTCTCCTTTCTTCTCACCCTAGATCCTTGCCTATATTTGGTATTTGCCAAATCTCAAGGGGACCATGCCCATGGGTCCCTCCCAGGGCCTTTCTTCCAGTGTCCTGGTTTTCACCAATTTCCCAGGAGCCCCCTGTTCCACACCCTGCAATGAAATTTCCTTTGTTTTTATCAAAGGAGTTAAATTGCCATTGGAATCCCTTAATCAGTTCTGCTAGGTGGTTTTAGAAGATGTAAATACCTTCTTGTGCAGTTTATACTGTTTTATATTTGATGATTTCCATAATTTCTTCCCTGCTAAAAGGTATTGTTAATACGTATTTATTATTGTTTATTCCATATTTTGTATACTTTACATTTTAGTTAGTTAAAAAAAATTGTTACCAAGGGCCAACTTTAGGCATTTAGTTTTTAAATTTCATTTGTAACATTTATCTTTCGGTCCTTTAACTTATTTTCACCTGAACAGTTGTGTTACTTTATTTAAGATGTTTTCTTTAAATACCATCACTTAATATGAAAAGCATAACCTCTTTCCTTATTTTTCTATTCTTCTTTATTGGTGTTTTGACCATCAAATTGATGTTCAAATCCTTAGTTCCCTTTGTTTCTGTCTCCCTCTCATTCAGTGTAAAACTTCTTGTTTTCTACATTTTGATCTTTATAATGCCTGGAGGCAACAAATGATTTTAAATGGTTTCTGGGTGTTAAATCTGGCTGTAGTACTGGGAGGTGGAGGTTAATGGTCCTAATGTAGTATCTGAAATAGCGCTGAAGATGAACTTGGTCACATGCTGGAAGAGATACTGGAAGAATGGCCTGGCATATTAGACACAGTGCAGTTTTTTATACATAAGTCAAAGGTTTGAGGTTCTTTATGGGTGACGTTTTGTGATTTTTTTTTTGTACAGCTAATGTCAGAGTGGGAGAACTGTGTGAGGCTCTTAAGCAGGAACTCTGTTTCTCCCGTCTCTGTGCCCAAGCTGTCAGAGCAGTCAGGAGTGAATGTGACTTGGGCTGGAAAAATTCATCTGCCGAACACCAGCCAGGGCCACAGTGTGCTATGTTAGCAGCCCCTTCTCCCTTGGGTGCCCAGGACTTAATCTTTATTGTGACAAAAGTTACCTTAGATAGACTAGCTTCCTGTATCTAGAACTCAGATGTTAAGGAAGTAGGAAGTACTTTGTGCTTATTAAAAGAATTAACTTGAAGAACATGACACTTGAAGGCCTTGGTAAGTTATTTAGTCTCATCAGCAGTTCTGAACTTGAATGGAATTAATTCTTGATAATTCAGAAAATTTAATTCCATTCAAAAACCAGTTAGAGCACCTAACAAAAGATAGATACTGTATTAAATACCAGGAGATAGGGGTGCCTAGCTGGTTGAGTTGGTGGAGCGTGCGACTCTTGAGCTCAGGGTCGTGAGTTTGAGCTCTGCCTGCGGTGTAGAGATGACTTAAATAAATACAACTTTAAAAAAAATACCAGGAGATAAAGAAATGATAAGATAAGGAGGTGCTTATAAGTCACAAATGCTTTGATAAAGATGAACTTGGGAAATTGCTAACAGGTGCTCTGATGGGTGTCCTGCGTCCACCATTTTAGTTAGTGTCACTCGGAAAATAAAGTGATTGACAACCTTGTCTCCAAAGACTTGGAATGAAATTGAGCCACTGACAGCTTTTCCCTAGTTACCCTTTTGAACTTCTCTTCTGGGGTATGAATTGTGACATTGGATTATGAATAGCAGACAGTCAGTTAATTAAGAATGTTTAGTTTTAGTTTTAAATATTGCTTTTTCAGTTGAAAATTTTGTTTCAAACTGTACTCAAATCTTGTGACAAATAAAAAATATAATAGATATTTAGAAATCATCTAATATTTATATAGTGCCTTTATCCCCTCCAATGTAGATATGAAACTTTAGCTCTCCATGGGGCTGACAAATATAAATAACCTAGGAGCTCACTCATCTTTTTTTTTTTTAGTGAAAGAGGAAAAATGTACAGTTCCAAATTCATCATCTTGGGACATAGTCCTAGGTATTAAAAAAAAAAAAAGTTTTTCTTACAGGAGAATTGTGTCTGTTTTCAAGCAGGGTATTAATTAAGATTTTTATTAATTTACATTCTTTTCCTTGCATCCACTAGAAATATAAGGATGTGTTTTCAGGTGTACTTGGGATTTTTAAATGAGTGAGGTATGTACCATTCACTTGTCCAAAACCCACCAGAATGTGCCTATACGTTTAGTTTTCAAGAATACAGTTGAGAGAGGATAACATCCTGACTGCAAAAATGAAAGAAATAAGGTTTTGTTCCTGATATTCTTGGAAATATCCATCCACAGAAACTGAAAAATGTGCTGAATGTGACTTGACCTGATTCTTACTTAAAACCAGGTCTTGACTGGAATGAAAAAGGAGAGCCCCACGTTCTCTCAGCTGCAGCTGAAGGTCTAGTTCCTACCCAAAGGGACGTCTTCACAGGGAAAGGAAAAGAAAGTACCCTCCCCCCAGTCCCCACTCTTCTGTCTTCTATCTGCTTGCAAGCTGTGTTCTAGACTTTTCTTGAAGGCTGGTCATAATATTTCCTTAACTAGTTAGCAAGAACCTGAGGGTTTCTGTTCTACCCAGAGAGAGATTATTGCTCTCCCTTCCCCACAGAGGTTTTCTGTCTTTGAAATGCCATCTGAGGAGCTGTCCCTTCAGCACCCAGGTTCAGCATCACTTCTTTTAAAACCTTATATGTTTAAATAAATACTTAACACATCCTGTATGTTCACAACTATGCTTCAGACCAGAGGAAAGAAGGAACGGTATAAGAGAAAATACAACAGTTAATTCTCTTAAGGAAAATTCAGATAGTCAGTTGAGGAAATAAGATGTGTGAATGCAAACTTCTTAAAGAGACAGGTATCTTTTCATCAGTGTAAAAGCTGTTAGAAAAAGTGAATGTTCCTTCCTTCCATGACCAAGGAGACTCCTAACATAATTTACGTATTTCTCCAAGAGGGTTTCTTATCACTCCTTAATATATGCATTGTTTTTCTCATTGATGTAGACAAGATAAGACAAGAGTTAGTAATCAGGATTCATTTTAGGACCCAGAAACATTTAAGCTATTTTAAGCAGAAAGTGATTTAACACAGCAAAGTGGATGCTTACAGAATTGTTGGAAGGGCAGGGAGAAGGGGCTCTTAGCTGGACCTATAGGAACAACTCCCACAGCATTGCAGACCTGGCTCACCCAGCAAGCTACCACTTCTCTAATTGCGAACCTACAGAATCAGGAGTTGACATTGAAGCTGTCCATTTCAAGAACACCCTGTTGTAGTTGCTGTCCAGAGATTAGGCAACCACTTGGCCTTGCAGCATTCCTTTCTACAACTGCCCAGAGCTAATGATTAGACACCGACATGCAGAAAAATCCCACTTCTCCACAGCCATGCTTGCCAGGAGAAGCGGCAAGAAGATGGTGTCCAACTCACTTCTGCCTTCCCTATCTTGTGCATCTAATTGGCAAAAGCAGACCTGTGGTGGTAAGGGAGTCTGGAAAATGTAGTTCTTAGCTTTCTGGCCTCTGTATTGCAAGATATGCTGGAGGATTTTAGAGCGGATATTGATCATTATTCTGTAGGACCAGCTGTAACATTTATTCTTTAAGAGGAGTGCCAGATGAGGTGAGAGCTTGAACAATTGGAACTTTGGGGGGTCGAGATGGGCTATACTTGTTGTATATATTTCTGTATTCTTTTGTGCAGACTGCCAGTTGCATTGTAAAATACAAATGAATATTAGCCCTAGATAAGATAGGAATACTCTAATTAAGCAAGAATATAGAGTTTTTTTTTTTTTTTTTTTTTTTTTTTTTTTTTTTTTTTTAAAGATTTTATTTATTTATTGGACAGAGAGAGACACATAGCGAGAGAGGGAATACAAGCAGGGGGAGTGGGAGAGGGAGAAGCAGGCTTCCTGCCGAGCAGGGAGCCCGATGCGGGACTCGATCCCAGGACCCTGGGATCATGACCTGAGCTGAAGGCAGTCGCTTAACCAACTGAGCCACCCAGGCGCCCAAGAATATAGAGTTTTGAGCACCACGAGCATGTGAGTGGAGGTTGGAGTCATCCTGGAGCTGGCTGAGGAAGGAAGAGAACAGCCAGCAGTAGCCAGTTCCTCTTTTGGTCTTGCCAAAAGTTCAGAAATATATCTTTGTTTTCTTAGTTTTTTGTTTGTTTGTTTTTTAGCAAACCAACTATATTCTCTCTGTTTCAGGAGGTCCAGTGCATTTTTAAAAAATTTTTCAGATCTGAGTTTGGTTCATTTCCTACTGAGATAGATTGTCCTCCCATTTTACTTGACTTCTGCTTACCTGCTGAATGTTCAGCAGGGTGAGTACAGTGGTGAATAAAGCAGACAGACTCTGCCCTTGTGGATCTCACAGTCTCGCAGGACGGCAGGCACTGAACGAGTAATTAAACCTTGTTGGGTCTTGCCAAACAGAGACGGTTATGGACGTGTTTGATGGGGGCCTGACCTCATTCAGGCGGGGGTTAGGAAAAGTTCCTCTAGGAGATTTTGTTTAAGCTGAGACCTGAGGGTTGAGTATGAGTCAGCCAGGTAAAGACAAAGAGACTGAGAAGACAGAGCACAGGATTTTCATGAGAGAAACATAAAATAGCACTTTACTCCTATAGCAACACCTTATCTAGCCCGAGATTTGTAATCACTGGTAGCTATTATGAACTATCCAAGTAAGCCTTTCCAAACAGCGCTGAAGATATAATCAGGTACCCTAGGTTCACTCTGCATTGGAAAGGAGAGGAGTGGTTGGGTGTGGTACTTCAGGACATCAGGGATGGAATTGTGGAGCAGGTGACTTCTGGAGTGAGATGTCCCCTGGGAGGCTCCTCTCCTTCACGTCTTAGTCACCAGGTCAAGGTAGCACCACGTTTTGAAAATATCCTCCCAATTTACTCCACACACTTCGTCTTACCTGCTGCTGATGTTCAGACCCTGTGCTTGCGTGCCTGGGCTACTTCAATGGCCTCCCTAGTGGTTCCTTTTGCAGTAGGCTCCCTATCCTCCAGGTTATATTCCCCATGGCTGCCAAAATTGATGTCCTTTCTAAATCGCCGTCTAATAACTCTCCCCTACTTAAAAATACATGAGTCCTATCATTCACAGCGTGAAGTTCAAGCCTCTCAGAATGACTTTAAAACCATTTCACAACCTAGCTGACCCCAGCAAGACCTTGAGCCTCATCTCCTATCCTAATGCATATAATCCAGCTGCACTGGACTCCTTGAAGTTCTTAATATGCCGTATATTCTCATACCTCATGTTCTTGCTCATGACCTTCCCTTTGCTTGGTTTGTCCTTCTCCATCCTGATCTTTGCTGCCTGATGCGATCCCTCCCGCTCATTCTTTCTTTCTTTTTTTTTTTTAGATTTTATTTTTAAGTAATCTCTACACCCAACATGGAGCTGAAACTCACAACCCCAAAATCCAAAGTTACACACTCTACCGACTGAGCCAGCCAGGCACTCTCCCTCCCACTCATTCTTTAGGGCGCATTCCCAGTGTTGCCTTCCCTGAGAATCTCTTCCCACTCACCCTCTTATATCCTGTCCTGCAGTGGGAGTTGGTGGTTTTCCTAATCTGATCATACAGCTACGAAGGCTCTTTTAACACTGTGGTTTGGTTGTTGTGTGTCTGCCTTGTCACTGGATTGTATGCTTCTCACCCTCTAGTACACAGTAAAATGAATAAGTCTTCTAAAAATGATCTCCCTCTATGTTCCCTTTTGTTAAAATGGTTTGTCATGGTACGATATTCTGCATGATGCTCCAAGTAGAAATTATTACATGAATATTTATTGAATGCTCACTATGTGCTAGTCATTAAGAATAATGCAACAGAAAATAGGTTAGCCACATTTCTTGCCTTGATGGAGCTTACCTTATAGTGGGGAGACAAGCCAAGTGAACAGATAACTTGCTATGTTTAGCCATCGGTAAATGGGTGATTCAGTGGTATTTTCAGAATGTTTTTGACTTCTTTTTTTTTTCTCTTTCTCAGTGTTAGAGATTGATTTTGCGGAACTAACCCTGGAAGAGATTATTGGCATCGGGGGCTTTGGGAAGGTCTATCGTGCTTTCTGGATAGGGGATGAGGTTGCCGTGAAAGCAGCTCGCCATGACCCCGATGAGGACATCAGCCAGACTATAGAAAATGTTCGCCAGGAGGCCAAGCTCTTCGCAATGCTGAAGCACCCCAACATCATTGCCCTTAGAGGGGTGTGTCTGAAGGAACCCAACCTCTGCTTGGTCATGGAGTTTGCACGTGGAGGGCCTTTGAATAGAGTGTTATCTGGGAAAAGGATTCCCCCAGACATCCTTGTGAACTGGGCTGTGCAGATTGCCAGAGGGATGAACTACTTACATGATGAGGCAATTGTCCCCATCATCCACCGCGACCTTAAGTCCAGTAACAGTGAGTATAAAGAGATGGGGCTGGAGGGCTCAAGAACACTTTTATACTCAGTCCATGGCTTTGGCGGGAGTGGATTCCTAAAGGAATCTCAGTGGGCAGTGAAACTCCTTGGTTAAAACCATTCCATCCTTGAGTTGAGATATAGGGATGGAATGAGTGCCAGGAAAAATTGGTTTAGAAAGAGAAGAATGAGGCAGCCGAGGGGTTTGGAATAATTCTGAGCTCATATTAGCAGGCAAGGTTGGCAGTGTATAATTCTGCTCTGCTGTGCAATATATATCCACATATATATATAGGTAGACAGATTTTTCCACTTTAGGGAAGTGTGTCTGTAATCACAAAAGGGGTTTCCTTCTTTGGTGGAACAACAGGTAATTATAATGCCTATTTGTGTTCTACCTGACCACCCCAACTTGAGCTACCCCCCAGAGAAGGGGCTATAAGGAAGAAGAGGCATGTTGTTCAAGCTATGGAGCTGATTCGGGTGACAGTGTCCACTGGGAGAGCGTGACCTGGCTGGTAGTAGTATAGACTTCTGATAGCCTGCGGGTCTTATTAATGAATTGTTGTAACCACCTAGTGTTTAATAACAGGGAACCGAGAAGTAACTGTTTATGAAACATCCAAATCCATAAACTGGATTGTAAAGCAAGTGTTAGACATAATTATATGGTGAGTTGGTGGAAACCAGTCTCTTTCCTTGGAGGAATCTGCAGGCGCTGGGACTATGCTGCTTTTGTGTGGTAATTTGTGCTCTCTCTTGCCTGCACTGTGTGGTAGAGAGGATAGAATTTGTTAAATAGGATATGCTTAAGATGATTTTGAGCATCCTGTCTGGAGAGGGGGCATTAGGGTTTTGGAGGGGGTGGTGTGGGTCCCAGGAACTTTGCTCTCTGTCTCCTTCAGCATTGAGCCCAGAACTCCTTTGGACTTTGTTTGGTTCTGAGCTGTTCCAGATGTGGTTATTTTTCTGTCAATACTACTGTGAATGTTTACTTTTAAGAATATGGGTTTTTTGTGTGTGTCTTTTTTTTTGTTGTTGGACAATTATAATTATTTTTATTTTATAATTCCTTATGATTTTATTTTTTTTAATTATTAACATATAACATATTATTTGTTTCAGGGGAAAAATACATTTTAAAATTATTTAAGTAGATGTTTTTGTTGTACTAAAATTAGTAGATAAAAAAGAGAAAGATAACCAATAATGTTTTCCTTCAGGGAGTACAACTATTACATTTGGCATATCCTCCCAGACATTTTTAAAGTAAATATTTTATATATATATAAATGTATATATACATATGTTTGTACATACAGACACACCCATACACAAATAGACTTTCCAATTTACTTTAAAATAGCCTTTCTTACCCTTATCTCTTCTACCTGAGCCCTCTTCTCTCTTAATAATAGAAACATTCATCCTTGTAAAAGCATGGAACATTATATATAATTCATGTGAAGGATTTAAGTTCCATAAAATAAGATTATTCTCATCCCTCCTCCCATATTCTATTCTTTAAATATATTAAATTAAAACTTTTGGTGATCCCTTTCACATTTCTGCCTAGACATTGCTTCGGATGATGGGGTAAGAATAAGCAGATGTGTTGGTAGAAAATGTGATGTAGAAGCTGACTGTTCTTTATTTTTTCTTATATCCTTATGCTGGAAGAAGTAAGCAAAGTGCTCTAATCATACGTATTGAGTCCTTTGAAAAACTTGGGCTAGGATGATGGAAATGTAAAAGTCAATCATTTCCTCCAGGAAGTTTCAAATTTGGTTGTAATTTCAAGCTGTAAACACCAGGTTTTACCTTCCATGAGATTTGCGTTTGGAAGTCTAGGCTCTTTTGAAAGAAAAGTTACCTTGCTAAGGTTCTGCCATTTGCAGGAGATGGCAAGAGACCTCAATGTCATTCTGTCACTGGTGAGACAAAACCCTATTCTTCCTTTGTCTTTAGTGGGCTTTCAGATTGCCAAGGTGGATCCCTCAGGTACACTGTGCTGTGGTGGGAGTTGGACTTACATGTGGTACAGTCTGACCCTTGACCTCAAGGGGGTCGCGGATGCCCAGAAATGTGTGGAGTCCACTGGGCTGCATGGTTGGTGCTGATACTGACGCCTGCTATAAACCTCACAGGGGAGTTGGGGTAGCTCCTTCACATTTGTCTGTGGTGGCTGTTTGCCTGGGATTGTGTGAATCCAGTATGAGTCTTTTTTTTCCTTCCCCTCCCCCCCAGCAAAAGTTTTTATTTAAATGGTAATTTATATGACCATTAGTTACATTAACTCATGAGGTGAGTGTTGTTTTATTTTATTTTATTATGTTATGTTAGTCACCATACATCATTAGTTTTTGATGTTGTGACCCACAATTCATTGTTTTCGTGTAATACCCAGTGCTCCATGTAGTATGTGCCCTCTTTTTTTTTTTTTTTTTTAAGATTTTATTTATTTATTTGAGAGAGAGAGCACAGCAGGGGGAGCGCAGGCAGAGGGAGAAGCAGGCTCCCCGCTGAGCAAGGAGCCGGATGCGGGACTCGATCCCAGGACCATGGGATCATGACCTGAGCCGAAGGCAGACACTTAACCGACTCAGCCACCCAGGCGTCCCTCCAGTATGAGTTTTGATGACACTGTTGTTTTTACTCCATTGCTCTGTGTGCATGACTTGAAAATCATTTTGGAAATGTTATGCTAGTTTTTACTCGCCATTTGGAGAGTCACAACTTCTCTGTGTTTTGCAGACCTAGGGATGCTGGCCTGTTTCTCTTGGGTTTTTTTGTTTAAGATGTTATTTATTTGAGAGAGAGAGTGAGAGCATGAGCAGGGAGGAGAGGGAGAAGGAGGCTCCCTGCTGATGCGGGGCTCCATCCCAGGACCCTGGGATCATGACCTGAGCCGAAGGCAGCCACTTAACCGATTGAGCCACTCTGGTGCCCCTCTCTTGGTTTATATTAAGGGTTCTAGAGAGTTGGATTTTGGCCACTATCATGTGAGGGCAGAATTCTAGGAATCATATGTGTTAGTTGACTTAGATCCACTAGGGAAAAGACTATGTACATATGGGGGTTGTCTTTGTGGAAAAAAGAAAGTAGTTGGTGATAAACATCTGTTATAAAAGCCTCAGTAGAAAGGTGATTAATTAAAATGCTTTACTATCCTGGTCACCTACTTTAAAAAGTCACGTGCTGTTAACTGGCAATGGAAGGTGTACAGCATCCTATGTTGATATATAATCCTCAATAAGTTTAGGTTTGACAGCACATAACCTAAAAACCAAAATAGCAGTGGCTAAAACAAGGTGTACGTTCATTCGTCTTTGAAAAGAAGTCTGCAGAGTTTAGGACATCCCAGTGTCATCAGGGATCCAGGCTCATTTTTCACTCCATCCCAATACATGGCTTGCATTCTCAGGCTTGCCTTATGTTCTGAGATGGCTGCTGAAATGCCAGTTATTCGGTCCAAGTATCAGGCCTGAAGGAGGAAGAAAAGCAGAAGCACAGAAAAAGGTGCTCCTGGAGCTGAGTTGGCTCCCATGATCCTCCCAGAAACCCAGCAAAAACACATCTGCTTGCATTAATTGGCCAGAATGTAATCATATAGCCATGGCTGGCGCAGGGGAGGCTGGGAGATGCAGGACTTTAATCTGGGTGGCAGTGAGCCCAGCTAATAATCAGGGGCTATTACCAAGGAAGAGGGAGAGCAGGGCTGGTGGGGGAAGCAGCTGGTAGTCTTCCCATGAAATCTTAATGTGGGACATGCATTGGGAAGAACTGTTTATTACAGATGTTTGGCATCATACAACTAAACAAGGTTAGCCAGGCCCGGGGATGTGTGGCTCAGACCCCTGATTTAACCCATGGCTTATACTCCTTTACCACATTGCATCATTAACTCAAACATCACTTCTTAAAACTACTTGCAAAAAGCCCTGGCTCTGATAATGGATTTGTTTCTGCTCCGTCAATTGGGAAGAACCAGCTACTTGATTGTTAGCAAAGCGTCAATGAAAGATGGTCTTTTAGTGGAAAGATTGTCCTTTTGGGGGTTAGGTAGATGGATTTCAGGATTTTGGCTTGAAGGCATTGGGCAGAATAACAGTTCAATAGCGGTCGTTAAAACTTAAATTAGTGTAAAAACAAGGTCGTATGAAAAAGCTTCGGAAAATGAAAAGCCTTGCCCAAAGTGAAGGTTGTGTTATTACTTTTATTTTATTATTAAATAATTTCTTCCCTCCTCTTAGAAAACAGAAAAACAGAGAGGTAAAAGCAGTGTGTTTCTCCAGTTTTTGCATTTATGGATATTTGTTTTTACCCAGAATCGTGCACGGGAAATCCTAATAACCATGTTGCTTGTAGCATGCTTTTGTGCCCCCCAACTTGTCTGTGTACTGTGACTTGTTATGTAAATAAAGTCTTCCACCACAAGATATTTAAAGATTGCACAGGATTCCACTACTTAGATATACTCCAAACCAAACCCCTAAACTAAACCAAACCCCTATGCAACAATAATAGTAATAGTAATAATAATAATAATAATAATAATAACACAACTGACACTTATGGAGTGCTCTCTGTAAGGTTAGGCATGAAACATTTCATGTCGATTCACTTTTCATTCTCACAGCAGCCCTGCAGAGTAAAGACTATGAACGTGTTTATTTTACAGAGGAGGAAACTGAGGCTCGGAAGGGGTCAGCCATTTGGCCAGGGTCTCGCCGCCGCCGGGCCTAAGGGCGGACCTTGTGGCCAGGTCTGGCCCCTTCGCCTATGTCCCCAGTTACCACACTGTTGCCAGCACGCTGCCATTGGGTGGCTGGGGTGCTTCACCTTCACAGAGCCAGGGCCCTGGGGTGCTTTGGTTTTATAGGATTAGGAATAGTATTATGCTACTCATAGAGCCACAGCATCCACATTTCCTTAAGGTCTGATCGACTCACTCTTAGTTTCATAGCAGAAAAGCAGAGGAGGTGAGTGGTGAGCTGCACGTGGTTGGGACTCGGCACACAGTGCCTGAGAGCGTGTAGGAGAACATGCGGGTGGCAAGGGACTCGAGCCGCTGGCTCAGCGGCTGAGGCTCCCATGCCTTGCGGTCGGGGTCCATCCATTCGTGAAGGGGTCGGCGTGAAGCTTGGGAGGAAGGCCGGTGAAGTGAGCGTGCGCGCCGTGCAGCGTGGGCCGCTGAAGGATCGAACACAGCTCAGCCGGCCTGCATCCTCTGGCTCCTCTTGTTGATTCCATGATTTCAGGAGCACCCCCCAGGCCTCCAAGTAGATTTTGTGTTTTTAGTGTCCAGGGACATGAATGAATGCGTAAATGAGTGAATAAAGTATCCCTTGAACTGGTCTGCTTACAGGATCTCAAAGTGTGAAACCTCCCCCTCTCTCCGAGGAGGAGGTCCTGCATCCTCCGGGACTTGCGCGGTCGTCTGTTTCATCACCTGTTTAAGCTCCAGGCCCTTGCCCCAGTCCTAATGTCCAAGTCCACCAATGCTTCGGGTGCCGAGGGTGGTATTTTCACAGTGTATTTGTTACCAACCTCCAATGCCTCTGCCCTCTTTTTTCTCTGCACCCTTCCCAGATGCCGGCCGCAAATAACTCACTGGCAGTGGGCTGCCAGGTGCTAGGGGAGCAGGCCACCCCTGCCGCCTGCACCCACCACCAGTCCGCTCCGTCCAGCCTCAGCGCCCCTTGTGTCCCCGCCTTGTCAATTCCCCGTTGTGCCCCTCACAGTCTCCCTTCTAGTTTTATGGACTTGTTTGATTGGCTGCTCCTCTTGGCAACCAGAGGCTGAGTAGCACCCCCCCCTCCAGTTTCTGTGCTCACCTGTGTTTGTGCTCTTCTCAACCTTCTCTCAAGAGTTCACAAGATATAGAAGCAGAAGCCTTGCTTTCTTGGAAGTGGAAGGAGGACAGAGCTCCCATCTTGCCCTTGACCTCAGACTGGCTGTAATATTCCAAGCCCTGGATTATACCTGGACTGGACACTGGCCATGGACCCTGACTGTGTTTCCTGGGGAGGATTTCTCTGGGCTGAAAGTGTGCTGTGGAACTTTGTGACCCACTGGATTCCACTCACCAGTGTCCTTCCTGCACACTGAGGTTGAGCACATTCCAATGTGCAGGAATGAATGAATGAATGAATGAATGGAAGAAGCACGTAGGGCACAGGGATCCTGGCCAAGAGCAATGTGGCAGGAAGGACTTGCCTAGAAAAGGATGAGGAGTAGCCCTAACAGCAGTTTTTCCTATAGGAGAATAAAAGAAACTATAAAACATTCCCAGGATGGATCTGGGAGGCAGCAAAGTGTTGGCTGTTGAACCCAATTCCTAGTCCTTTGTAAGAGGTGCGTAAGTGACTTTTTTATGTCTCATGAAGGATCCCCAAATGAGATCATTCTGACAGTACTTGGCTTAGGTACTGTTGGATCTCTCTCCCCATTTTCCTTCCCATTTCTGGTCTTTGTAGTTCTTTGTTTGCTACAAGTGCCTTCTTTTGGAGTTGGAGGGTGATGGACATGTTTTGAGGATTTTTCCTGGCAAAAGCATACAAGCGCTCAATGAATTGGACATTTTGGTTGTAGAAGGCAATACCTAAGGTTAGCCAGCAGCCACCAGGCATGTACCAGAGGATTCTGTTCATTGATGGGTAGCATTTAGCATGAACACAGAGGCATGTTCTGCAAGTCAAAATAAAGACATAAGTAAATAAAGCTGAAATGAAGCAAACGATTGAACCTGCACCTGCGAGGCCTGACCTAGAGGTCGAGCTGCAGCTCCCATTTCTTTAATGTTGCCTGGGAACCATGCTTTTCCCTTCTCCCTTGGGCATGGCCATCTCTTGCACAAAGACAGTTCTCCTTTATGTGTTAATTTGAGTGCTTGGTGTTGAGAATATAATAGTAAGCACACCTGCCCTGCCCTTAAGGAGCTCCCTGTGGGGTCACAGGGAATGACCTAAGTCAGGACTATGGTGCATGCTGTGGAGGGAAGGAGTTGGTGCCTGAGAATTTCCTGAGGGAGCATAGGAGTTAATGAGACAAAGCAGTGAAGGTAGGTAGGGCCAGGACGGTCCAGGCAGGGAGACCAGTAGACTCAAAAGCCCAGTGAGAGCATGGCCCCCCAGGAGGTAGGTGATGCCCTTGACGTTCCCAGGGTCTTTTCCTGGGCTTGCCGGGCCTGAGGAGGATCAGGAGGGAAATTGGTCTCTTTGTGGCAGATTTGCCATCCTTACCCCAAGCTTGCTCTGGAGTGCCTTCCTGCATCTGTGGTGGCTCTGGGGGCTTCTCTGCAGCATACTCAGTGGTGTAGGAGGTGGCTTGGGGCCCTGGGCAACATTTAGGCACCTATAAACCCTGTGTTGCAGTTGGAGCAGAAGATGGAGGATCTTGGTGTAGGTGTTCTGGACCCTGAGCCATTATCTTGGGGAAAACAGGCTCAGTGAGGGGGCAGGTTCAGGGCAAGAAGGGCTTTTTTTTTTTTTTTTTTTTTTTAAAGATTTTGTTTATTTATTTGACAGAGAGAGACACAGCGAGAGAGAAGGAACACAAGCAGGGGGGAGTGGGAGAGGGAGAAGCAAGCTTCCCGCCGAGCAGGGAGCCCGATGCAGGGCTCGATCCCAGGACCCTGGGACCATGACTTGAGCTGAAGGCAGACGCTTAACCACTGAGCCACGCAGGCGCCCCCAAGAAGGGCTTTTAAAGATGTGTGGGCTCTGATTCCAGATGATTCCTTAATGTCTTCCCCTTTATCTGTTTCCTCTGATTTGAGCCGCTGTTGCCTTGAAGGTCAAATCATGATGTCTTTTCTTTCCCACAGCTCTCCCAGGCAAACCTGGCAACAACTAAGTAGTGATGTCCACCTTTTTCAGCCAGTCTATGACACTGTCATTGTTCAGGGTCAAGATCTGTGCTTCAGTATCTCTAAGGAGACAAGAGCCTGCCTGTCTCTCCTTTCCTCCTTGTCTCTTGGAAACATTTCAATTCCTAACTTGGTTTTTTACTTCATTCCTGTGAGGTAGCTCAGGACTACTTGTGGTTCAAGAAAGTGAGACACAAGGTGATGATGTGAGTGGTCTTGTGTCAAGAAAAAAATGTAGCTTCTTCTCCAGGTCGCCCGTCTCTTTACCTTGGAATCCCCTTCCATTCCTCATCAGCTCCATGGAGAGCCATACTGTTCCTCTTATTAGGGAAGGGCTGTTAACATAGCGCCCTTGAACCCCTTGAAATCTATGCAGAATGTGTGCAGGTTCATTTTGGGGGACAGGGTTGCTACTTTGACTAATCCAAGACTCTGAGAAGGTTATGAGTCAACACTGTTATAGAGAACTTCTTCAATTGGGCATCTGGGTGAGAGGAGAATCGGTGGCGTAGAAGGAGCATTGGCCCACGTACCACCCTTGGCACTGACGGGCCGGGTTGCCTTGGGCACATCTTGAGCTTTCTGATCCTCAGATTCCTCATGCGTGAAGTGAAAGGTTTGGATGAGATGGTCTTCGAGGTCCCTTCCAGGACTGACCTTCAAATGTGCATGAGTGTGTTTGGGAGAAAGCGGCGACTGCATGGCCTGTCTGTGCGTCAGGCCATCACGTGCCCAGGTTCCCCACTTTCTGGCTTCTGGTTGCAGGGGCCGCAGCTCCTGATGAGGGGAATATTCTCCAAGTGGTTTAGGGAGAAAACAGTTGACAGGAGGTCCCAGGTGCACCCCTCCCCCTTTGCTGCCCAGGGCATGACAGATGGCCTCCGGAGAGAAGATGCTGTGGTCACATGAATCATGAGGGAGATTCACAATAAACGAAGGTCAGCCTTCATCCTGGAGGCAGGATGCAGTTAGTCAGATGCCACTTCTGTCCTTGGGGCTGACTGAGGGGCATCCTGGTGTCTCGGAGCTTTGCTTTTGCCTTCCCACCCACTTCTCTGAATCAACATAAGGCTTTTTCAGGTGGGGCTCGAGACCACTTAGGTGTTTGTGTGCCTCTGCCCCCCTCCCCAGCAGAGCTGCAGGAAGACTCTGTGCTTGTGCAGCTGCCGGAACGTGACAGTGAGGTCTAGAAATGAGATATAATAAAGCTGAGGATTGCTCATCCCTGGATTTGTGCTCTCTGTAGGAAGCATGGAGGGTTTGATCTGAGAAGAAAGCATTTCCCCTTAAGCTTGGCTTTGGGGGTCTAATGGAAGGACAACTGGCTTGGGAGTCAAAGAGACTTGGATTAAAGCTACTTCTTGAGCCCTGACATTGAGCATGTGGCTAGCCTCTGGGAGTTCCAGGATCCTCATCTGTAAAACGTGGGCAATACAGAAGAGCTGTGTTGTTTGAAGATGGTGTGAGACGGTGCGTGCCACATGTCACACGGGAACCACATTCACGAATGGGACTGCACTTCTTTCCTCTTTCCAAGGAGTAGAAGAAACTTCTTTCTATTCCTTGGTATTTTAGGTGTACACAGGATAACATTGGGTTTCCCTTTTTAAAGTAGCATGAGGATTTTAGGCAGCCCTGAGCTTCCCTTTCCGAAGTCGGCCAGGGGTAGCTTTACCGCTCCCACTGACGCGGGCAGATTTATTTCAGCCGAAGCCACAGAAGGGATCGATACCTCCCAGCCCCATCCAACTATGTCTGGGCTTCTTGTGGAAAAAGTCAGTGTCTCTCGCTCTCTTTGGACCTGCGTTAACTCACAGCGCTTGGCCCCCTGAGAAATGCTGCCTTGTTTTGTTACGGCCTTTGGCCTGATTGAATGGGACAGCTGGCCAGTTTTATGACTGCTGGCCTCTCAGCTGATAATTAAAATGCTTTTGCCTCAGGAGGAAGGCAATATATTTCTCTTTTCCCCGCTGCACCAATCTACGGCCAAGGTCAAAGGGAATGCCTTTTTCACTCCAACCACCCACCTCCAGCTTCCCCAAATCAACTTAGCATTCTTTTTTTTTTTTTTTAAAGATTTTATTTATTTATTTGAGAGAGAGAGAAAGAGGGAGAGACAGAGGGAGAGGGAAAGGAAGAAGCCGACTCCCCACTGAGCCGAGAATCCTACATGGGACTTGATCCCAGGACCCTGGGATCATGCCCTGAGCTGAAGGCAGATGCTTAACCGACTGAGCCACCCAGGTGCCCCCCCTCCCCAACTTAGCTTTCTTATTGCACAGTCTTTTCTAAGACTGGAATATTCAGGGTGGGCCAAAGAGATTTTATGTTGAGTTTTGTGGTCTTCCTTTGGCAGGAGGATGGAGCATGATTGCCCCTTTTCCATCTCTATGCAGCAGCTTTATTCCAGATCTGGCTGGGCACAGCACTTAGTAGGTACTCAGGAAATGTTGGTGGGTTTGGTCATCACAGATTCCAGAACTCTGTCTGTGCCCATGCATTAACCCTCTGTCCCCAACCCAAGACATTAGCTAAACAATGCCCAAACTCTCCTTTAGAGCCCACATTTAGGATGTGAACCCTCTCTTTCATTGGAGATGAGCCCATGTGAGCTCTGGGTGAGACGTGGGTTGTGTCTTGGCTCTATTACTTGCTAGCTGGGACCTTGCGCAAACGATAAACTCTTTGTGCTTTCGTTTTTGTTAATGTTAAATGGGAATAATTATAATTCTACCCGTCTCATTTTATAGGGTAGAGGTGAGGATTCAGTGAAATAATCTAGATATAGCTTTTAGCACCGTCTGGCACATGGTAAGTGCTCTGTATATTGATCATAATTATTGTAATTCCAGAGGCTGCATTTATTCCCTCAGTCTTTAGATCCACAATTTGTGATCTTGTACTTTCGAGTATAAATTGTCTTGTACTTATATTCTCAGTGTTTTAGTCCTGTTCTCTCCAATTGCTCTATAGATATTTAAAATTCAAAATGGGATATGTCCATAAGGTAAGAATAGTTCAACACTGAAATACAGAGGAAAGTTAATCTCCTTCCTCCCCTAAACCCTAAGTTTACTTCTTAGAATCAAATGAAATTAAGATGTGGGTTGGTTTTTTTTTTTTGTCTCCTTTGATAATTTTTTTTCTGTAAAAACACAGGAATCCCAGAATTCTGGACAACAGAGGTAGTGTTTTTCTTTCTTCCATCTTCTCCTGCTCCCTACCCCCCTCTCCCACAAATTACGCACAATATAGGACTTTGCATATATCATTCCCAGTGTTTGGCAGCAATTCCTTGTTGCTATGAAATCTTGCCTTTTCTTTTTTTCTTCTTCTTCTTCTTCTTCTTCTTCTTCTTCTTCTTCTTTTTTTTTTTTAGAGTGGGGGAAGGGGCAGAGAGAGAGGGAGAGAGAGAATCTTAAGCAGGTTCCACACTCAGTGCGGAACCCGAAGCAGGGCTTGATTTCACGACCCTGAGATCATGACCTGAGCTGAACTCAAGAGTCAGATGCTTAACCCACTGAGCCACCCAGACGCCTTGAAATCTTGCATTTTCTATCCCTAGTCCCTTTCTAGATGGACTCAAACTCCTCTACTGAACAAGCTGGAAGGTGTTCCTTGGACCTCAGATAGTCAGCAGCCTAATGTTTGCCTCTGGAATTTTGCCAGCTATGGAGGCTCTGACTCTCTAGCCATCTCTCTACCATGGGACCTGAACCATACCAGTGGGGCCACGGGGCCTTTGCACTGACTGATCTTGTAACTCAGACCTTTCTCTGCAGATCCCTGTGACTATTTGCAACCTGATGTGTCTGATAAGGCAATGTGACAGGGAAAAGTATTATTGAAAAAAGAAAAAGTTACCCCAGATTCCATAGTGCAGATGCGACTGCTTTTTCTTTTTACGTGATTTGCCTATTCCTGTCCGTGTACCTCATCTTCTGCCACTTCAGTCCTAGAGTACAGGCCATCTGGATACATTTTATTTTTGTTTGTTTCTGCATTCTGGTGACCTTCAGAATCCAAGAAGGAGGAGAAGATTGTAGTTGGGGGAAACAGTGAGTCTTCAGTTTCCAGTCATTCATAACTCCTTTTGTGTTTATTGATAAGATCAGAGCTTAGGGACCTTAGAGCCATGACCCTGAGGTGCTGAGTAATTTGCCTAAAGTCAGGCTGTTGGGATGCCTGGATCTCATGACAGTGTCCTTTCTTTCAGGCACTCCCAGCCCCTGACAGTGGGGCCTGTTACTCTGCTACGTTTTCCAGCTAGGTCCCAAGAATTGTGGACGACAGCAGAATGAGGATCTCCACACCAACCGAGGGGTCAGAGATGCCTTGCTTTTGCCCCAGAGGTCACAGCTGAGCAGCCAAGCCTGCATCTTTCCTGCCCACGAACACAAACTCATTTCTTCACTGGGTTATATAGAAGAGACCAGTGTTCAGGCTCTGCCAGGTGTTTTAGTTTTCAGGAAGAAAAAACAGTAAAGACTCCCCACCGCCCCCTCCCCCTCAGCTGTATTGAGATATAATTGACATATAACATTGTGTAAGTTTAAGGTTTACAATGTGATGATTTGATATACATATATATTGCAAAATGGTTACCACACAGGCTTAGTTAACATATCCATCACCTCATATAATTACCATTTTTTGGTGTGGCGAGAACATTTAAGATTTACTCTTCTTAGCAGTTTTCAAGTATATAATGCAGTATTGTTGTGGTTTTTTTAAAGATTTTATTTTATTTTAATTATTATTTTTTATTTTATTTATTTATTTGAGAGAGAGAGCGTGAGAAGCAGGGTGAGGGACAGAGGAAGAAGCAGGCTCGAGCAGGGAGCCAGATGCGGGGCTCAGTCCCAGGACTCTGGGATCATGACTGGAGCCGAAGGCAGACGCTTAACTGACTGAGCCACCCAGGTGCTCTTAAGATTTTATTTTTAAGTAATCTCTGCACCCAACATGGGGCTTGAACTCAGAACCACAAGATCAAAAGTCGCAGCCAGCCAGGCACCCTACTACAGTATTGTTCACTATAGTTAGTCACCGTATTGTATGTTAGACTCCCAGAACTTATTCATTTTTTAACGGGAAGTTTGTACCCTTTGGCTAACATCTCTCCATTTCCCCTACCCTTCAACCCCTAGCAACCACCATTCTGCTTTGTTTCTGTGAGTTTGCCTTTTTTAGATTCCACATGTAAGTGAGATCACACAGTATATATCTTTCTCTGTCTGGCTTATTTCACTTCACATAATGCCCTCAAGGTCCATCCATGTTGTCATAAATGGCAGGATTTCCTTCTTTTTTATGACTGATACTCCATTGTATGTGTATATACGACACATCTTCTTTATCCATTCGTCCATAGGTTATTGTGAATAAAGGCTGCAGTGAACATGGTGGTGCAGATCTCTCTTGGAGATAGTGATTTCATTTCGCTTGGATATATATCCAGAAGTAGGATTGCTGAATCATATGGTAATTCTACTTTTAATTTTTTGAGGAACCTCCATATTGTTCTTCATAGTGGCTGCAGCAATTTAAAATTGTACCAACAGTGCACAAAGATTCCCTTTTACATCCTCACTAACACGTTATCTACTTTTTGGTAATCGCTATCCTAGCAGATGTGAAGTAATATCTCATTGTGGTTTTGATTTGCATCTCCCTGATGATGAGTGTTGTTGAGCATCTTTTCATGTGTCTGTTGGGTATTTGTTTGTCTCCCTTGGAAAAGAAGGTCCTCTGCCCATTTTTTTTTTAAGATTTTATTTATTTATTTGACAGAGACACAGCGAGAAAGGGAATACAAGCAGGGGGAGTGGGAGAGGGAGAAGCAGGCTTCCTGCTGAGCAGGGAGCCCGACGTGGGGCTTGATCCCAGGACCCTGGGACCATGACCTGAGCCGAAGGCAGATACTCAATGACTGAGCCATCCAGGCGCCCCACGTTTTTTTAATCAGATTAAAAACATTTTTATTTCTTAAGTAGTCAGCTCCTTGCTCTCTGTGCTTCGGGATAGGAATCCCGTGGTGGATCAGTAACAGTCTCTCTGTCATTGTCAGTTCTCCTCTCTCCCTCAAACTCATAAAATTAACCATAAATTAGCTTGTCTTTCCCAAGTGCATGGCAGCTGGTGACAAAGAAGGGTGGCCCATCAAGTCCCATAGATGGTAATGAAAAATCAACCTAAATGTTTCCAAAATAAGATGATTTAAGATTATTAGTGACATTATCTGATTTTTTTCCTTAGCTTATTACTCATGGTGACAGCAATAAATGGCCTTCCACTTTCCCCCCCCAGGATTCCTAGAGATGGGATGAGGAATAATCATATTTTGCGTCTGGTGCTATAGAATTGTATTTGGAGCAGATCTAAGGCATTCCAGGCAGAGGTGGTGGTAGCCCCATTTTACAGTAGAGGAAGCTGAGGCTCAGAGAGGTTTAATGCATTGCCCAAGAACACATAGCTAGAGAATAGTGGGGCCTGAACTCAAGTCCAGGCTCTCTAGCACTCGTGCGGTGGTCTTTCTTCTCTGTTCTTTAGGAACAGATTGTAGTAGGAGACCCTATTCTAGCAACTTGTTCTGTAGGATGGACCTTATGACTCATCAGAGTCTGGGTGTGCTGGGGCTAGCCCTGGCTTTAAACCTCGTCTTGGGACCTTTGTGGGGCAGATCATCACAGATCATCCCCACATCTGGAATTGCAGGGAGGGGATCCTTCACTCTTTCAACCCAGGGGCCTGGCATCCCTAGGCCTGATGGTCCTCAAGTGCACAGGAGCTGAGGGCTATTATCTCATTTCTTCTTTCCCCAGGACCCCTGCAGAAGCACAATATGAATCTTAGCCATCATTCTGTAGCCTCAGCCTTACCTCTTGTTAGTGTTTCTTGTGAACCAAAACTATGCATATATACAGCTGTCTAAAAGTTGGGCTGTAACAGAAGTTTCCACATTATTTGACTCTTGTTTTTGCTTATGTTGATATTGTGGTTTTGCCTTTGTTTAAACAAGGGAAATATAGACAGATTTCAGATAAATTCACAGATGCATATTTATGGAATTAAAAAATTTTTTTAAAGTTTTATTTTAGAGAGAGAGAGCAAGTGCGCGTGAGTAGGGGGAGGGGCAGAGGGAGAGGAGAGAGAGAATCCCAAGCAGACTCTGCACCGTGTGTGGAGCCTGGCATGCGGCTCGATCCCACGACCCCGAGATCATGACCCTAGCAGAAACGAAGAGTCGGACGCCCAACCGACGGAGCCACCCAGGTGCTCCTTGGAATTTTAAAATTTTTAACCAGAAAAGTAATGTAAATGTTCAAAAAGGGTTTGGACACATTTGTTAATATCCGAGCCCCCTGTGGTTTATTTAGATGCCATGGCTTTTAGCCTCCTGTCCTCTTGGGGGTGAGCAGGCCCTCCAGAGCTGTTGCCTCTGCAGCCGAGTTTGTAACCGGATGGACTGGGTCGGACCAGCGTGGCAGTTGCATTCCCCCATGGAGGACAGCTAGACACGCTAGGGATACCCACTTCTATTTTTAGATTAATGTCGTGACAGAGACATTTGACTTTCTATCCTTCATCCCTTAATGCTCTGAGCTGAATTGATTGCTTATGGAACAGCCCCCAAACTATTACGAGTAAAGCTTCCCAGCTGTTCCCTTCTGCCTTATGAAGAGAATTTTGACTTCGTTGCCACCAGTATCTTTGAGGTGTTATGATGGGAGGAAAGCAGAGGGGACAGGACAGGAATTGTGCAAATTCATCCTAACAGAAGTGTTTTTTAGAAAGACATTTTCAGCAGGAAATTCATGGGTTTCTTTTTGTGAGGGCAACGAATGGGAGAGAAATGGGGGGTTTGCAGAAGTGTTTTTGTGGGGCCTGTGAACCCTCTGGTGCTTGGCAAAATAAGTAGAGAGTCCAACTAATTTTGATTTACTTTCAGATCCTGCCACTCCCCCCCCCCCCCATTGGACACATTCTACCCTGTGATCATTACATGTAAGGCTGGCTTTATATGCAAGGTTCTAGGTCATATGGGCCATGAATCTGGCCAATTTTAGGCTCCTTATAAGTTTTTTTGGTGCTTGATTTGATATGTAGTATATGGAGGAGAGGCTGGGAATGGGAAGGTCACTAATAATGACCTTGTAGGAAAAGTAAGAATGTCCCTGCTCAGGAAAAGGGACATATCCTAAGAGCTTTCCTCACTGGGAGGTTTCCTAAGGGCAGGGATGAAGGCATTTGAGCATTTTCCCAGCAGTTTCTGGGTATGCCCATTATGCCTACCTGATGTAGTTTTGGGATGTTGGTGAGGTCTGGAGCCAACAGCCAAGAAAGAATTCTTGAGACGTCTTTGGTGCAAAAAGAGTGATCTTATTAGAGCATGGGGACAGAACCCGGGGGCAGAAAGAGCTGCTGCATTGGGGTTGTGAGGAATGGCTGGTTATATACTTGGGAGTTGGGGGAGGTAAGGAAAAAGGGAGGTGTCCAAAAGGACTTTGATGTGCTAAGGAAGATTTGTAGGATACTGGAGGCCTGGCTATTGCCAAGTTCAGGTGTTTTCCTTCTAGTAAGGTACTAACATTAAGACAGTTGGGAGCTTCCTGGAGGAATCTCATACTCTGCCTGTGGGCTGCAGGTCATAAAGAAATTTAATTTTGTTTACTTTCCCTTTTGTCTCTGTTTCCCACATCACTCACGGAGGGGAGGGTGATGTTAGGGCTCCAGGAAATGGAGTTATGGGTCTTTGAAAGTTAGGCTATTGATAAGAATGCTTTTTCCCTGTAAATCACTAAGACACTGACTGGTACACTGGATGGAGACTCATGTCTCGCGGGACTGTGATCTGTATCAGTTAACCCTTTGTTTTTCCCTTAGTTTTAGGGCAGCCAGGAGTGCCTGAGGAATGTGACACAGATCCCACGGCTGGGGCGGGGGTGGTTGTGGGGTGTCAGCTTGTGCTTTGTCCTCTGTTTGCCTTCTGCTCCCTCATCATACCTTTCCAGGTAGCAGGGAAGGAAGCAGCCACAGACCGGCTCCCCTCTGGAAGCCCAGGTGTACCACCTTGAGAATCTGTGTGGTTTTGAGTTTGCCCGACCTCAGTAAGATCCTCAACTCCGTCACATGGTGGGTAGGATTTGTAGAGTCATTTTTGGAGGTAGGCCAGGAAGGTACAGGCACAAATCTCGTCTCACCCATCCCAGGGGGCATGGAGGTAGAAGGAGGGTACTCAGAAAGGCAAGCCGTAGCATCCACAGGAAGACCGAGAGTCAGAACAAAGCTAGTCTTAGCCTGAGGCGTTCCCTGAGCTTGGCCTCTCCCTACTCTTAGATGAGAGGTTGGGGAGTGACTCATAGGAAACTTTAATGTGTGTTTCCAAGCTTTCCAGGACTATTAAGGACTTGTGGTTCAACATGGTAACTCCCATTGTTTTGATCCTTTGTGGTTGGCTTCCTTGCCTGCAAGGTGATGGCGATGGTTTTCTGTGGTGGGTTGTGCTGCTTCTTCCTCCACCCTAAAATCTTTTCTCCTCTGTGATGCCCTGGGTGAAGCACAGAGAGCCTCGGGTGTTTACATTGTGTGTGGGTTATGATTCTCAACCAACATGTCCTCATGAGAAACTGACGTGCCCGTGATTATGTAGATGCTGTAGGAAATACAACACATCACTTTAGTATATACGTAACGTAGCCATCACTTCCACCACATTCTTTCCATCCTCCGGAGCCCTGCTATGTAAACATGCCCAAACAACCAGAACAGGATGATGCCGCATGGAATTGTGTGCCAAGGGTGCATGAGACGGTGTCCAGAGAAGGCAGAATTTTCTGGCAGCGTGATGGAGGAGTTAGGTCTTAAAGAAGGAGTGGGGTTCAGGGGGAGTTGGTAATAGGGTGGTGGGCCACAGTAGTGACTTTCCAGGGGAGGGGGCTGCCCCCTGTTCAGCCATGGCTAAGTGTTTATCAGTGCTGTGCCTCTGTTGCCCGGGTTCTTTTTTTTTAAGATTTTATTTATTTGAGAGAAAGAGTGCGCACAAGCAGGGGGAGGGGCAGAGGGAGAGGAAGAAGCCAGCTTCCTGCTGAGCAGGGAGCCCAACGCGGGGCTCGATCCCAGGACCCTGAGATCATGACCTGAGCCGAAGGCAGGTGCTTCACCAACTAGGCCACCCACGTGCCCCTGTAGCCCGGGTTCTTTAGGAATTTCCCACGCTGGGACTGTTGAACAGGAAAGCCATGCCCCCAACTAGTCGAGTCTTCCATGTAGAAACAGCTCTTGTCTTTAAGTGGCTGGGGAGCAGGGCTGGGGAGCAGAGCGTGGTATAGTGTTATAGGCTGTGAGTCAGGCAGATCTGGCTTTGGGCAAGGTCCTCAACCTCTGGGCCCATTTCCTCTTCTGTAAAATGAGGATAATCCTAGTATTTACTCATAACACTGTAATGAGCATGAAATGAAATTATGCACGTAAGCCCTTCGCATAATGCCAGGTACAAAGCAAATGCTCAATAAGAGGGAGCTTTTCTTTTTGTAGGAATACTGTTTCCAAGAGCAGCTGCTTCCCTGCTAGCAGTGGATATGAGAATAGACTCACAAGTGTGCCACCAACTGTTTCCATTACTGTTGCTTCAGAACAAACCATCCCAAACAAGAACCATTTCATTATGCTCATGGAAACCAGGCTGGGAATTTGGAAAGGGCTCAGCAGGAATGGCTTGTTCCTGCTTCTCCGTGTCTGCAGCCTCAGCTGGGACAATTTGGAGGCTCTGAGTGAGGCTGCAGATGGAGGCAGGCAGCATCAGAAAGGCTCGTTCACACGTGTGTCTGGTACCTGGGCTGGGAGGACTCGAAGGCCAGGGCTGCTGATGGTGGTGCCCATGTGTAGCCCCTCCAAGTGTGGCTGGCTCAGGGCTCTTGGCCTTCTTATGTGGCGGCTCAAGGCTTCAAGCACAGATGTTGCACTGAACAAGGCAGAAGCTGCATCATCTTTTCTGGTCTGGCTTGGAAGTCACGCAACGTCACTTACACTGCATTCTAGTCGTTCCCGTGAGTCTCAGGCCCGCTGAGATGCAGAGGGGACAGAGACCCGCCTTTCGGCAGGAGGAGTGTCCACATCACGTCGGAGCAAAGCATATCAGCTGGGAGGCGGTGTGCCGTTTTGAAAACCTGCCCTGCTTGCCAAGGGAACTCTGGTGGCAGAGCGTGGGGCCACGGGGTCGTGGAGAGCCCGGGCAAAAGCAGCACCCCAAGCCCACCTGCGAAGAAAGAAGAATGGCTTTTTTGTTGACAAAAATCATCAAAGGTCTGACGTGCTACCTCTTTTTGGATTCTTTTTATCCAGTGTGTAGCTGGGTGTTTCTGAGGCACAACAGACACCTGGCAGCCCTTCTAGTCAGTGTGAGACCCCACGGTGGGACTGGTCAGGGCAGGCGGGCGTTTGTGGAGAGGCTCTTTGGTGAGGAAAGTGGCAGCACAGACGCTGTGCGTCTGCCTTTCGATTTCCTGGTGGTGACATCTGTGTCTGGACCAGCTCGGGGCGAGTGTCCCAGCTATGTTGTCTGAGCTTCCTTTGCACAAGATGGCAATTGCTGTAGGTGCCCAAGTTGAAACAGTCCTATTTTAGAATGTTGGAGAGAGGAAGGTGTCCTGCAAATACACGCTGGGAAGTTTGGCATGAAAGAAGGCACCGATCTGTCTGTTTTAATCACAAGAAGCCTGGCTCTAGGAAAACCTTTCCTCAGCAGCAGGAGAGAGGTGGGAAGGGGGTCCTGCATCCCATGGAAAGCCGGGGCTGGTTAAAGGGGTCATTGAAAAATAGCTTGAAGCAGGCCGATGAATTGTGCTCTGTCTCTTGAGACCAGCCGCTGTTAGTCTATAAATATGAGTTCCCTGTCACGTCCCCTCCATCCTCCGGGCCAGCAAGAGCAGCAGAAGTCTAACCCTCATGCTGTTGAATCGCGTCGCAGGCACAGATGTGGGCCCAGCATGAAGAAGGCTGGTGCTTTGAGTGGTTTCCCGAGTGCTGGTTTACGCATATACATCTTTTCCCTTGGTCCCCGTGGCACGTATTCACGGAAAGCCAGCCGGAGTTGGGAGTGGCCTGGAACCCTGGACACTCTGCACGTTTGAACCGAGGCACCAGTTTCACGGTCCCGTTAACTAGCCTGTCTGAACACCGCGCTTGCGGCCCAGGTGCCTGAGGACCGGCTCTCCAGAGCAGCACGGTAACCAGCCCCGGGAAGCCCGTCTATCAGTGCTGTCCTCTCTGGCCTCCTCCTTAGCCGTGTGCGTCATTCCCTGAGCTCTCTGCTGCATGCCCTTGGCTGACGTGGTGCAGCGCAGTGCACTGGGATCTGGGGCTTGCCCGCTGTCCCACACGAGTGCAGGACTGAGCTTTGGCACCTGGTGTCTGGTCTCAGCTCGTCGGGACTGTGGACCTGCCTGTGGTCCAGACAGTGGCAGCTGGTCCTGTGTGAGTTGGTGGCTATACCTGGAAATGTTCCAGGTGGTTACGGATCGCTGGAAGGGGACGGGAAGCTTTGGTTCGTACTGGAAGCCAGGAGTGGGTGGGTGTATGTTGTCACAGAGGTAGGGGGAATGGAACCTCTAAAAGCCCCTCTACTCCCTGAATGCTCATGCCTTCCCATAAGATTGATGATAGGCAGGTGCCCAGCCGGAGTGAATGGGTGATGTGAAGCCAGAGAGATTTCCTAGGACTCGCTGGCTGCTCCTTCTCCCTGTTCATGTGATTAATTGCTCCATCTTGTTGGCCCATCATCCCCATCCCCAGTACCGTGGTTCGTTCTTCACCACCCCCGCCCCCAACCCCCATCCCCGGGTAATTGTAAAGGTTACTGTCACGTCCTTGCTGCCTGTCTCACTGCAACCACACCACTTCCTGCTTCGAAGCTGCCTGTCACTCCAGGGTGGAATCCAAGCTTCTCCACATGGCCTGCAGTCCTCCCGTCCGGCCCCAGCCCTTCACTCCTGCATCGTCTTCTCCCTTTTCCTTTTGTGAAGGTTCTGCTTCAGCTACAAGGGACTATTTCCTCTTTCTTAGATGTGTCAGGGTTTTTCCCCTTTGGCCTGAAACCACATTATTCCCTCCAACTGAGAATGGCCTTCTGATTCTTCCCCTTGCACCAAACCCTGTCCTTTCCTTACAGCTCAGACAGCAGCTGTGTATTCTGTGACTCCCTTCCAAGGAGTTTCTTCCTCTCCATATCTCGTTTCCGTAATTCTCCACAGTAGATGCTTAAGCAGGACGGGCATGGGGGGGTAGAATAAGATCGTCATTAAGAGCATGGGAGTGAGGGGTGCCTGGGTGGCTCAGTCGGTTAAGCGTCCAGCTCTTGATTTCAGCTTCAGTCATGATCTCAGGGTCCTGGGATCAAGCCCCACATCAGGCTCTGTGCTCAGCGTGGAGTCTGCTTGAGGATCTCTCTCCCTCTCCCTCTGCCCCTCCGCTGCTCGTGTGCTCTCCCTCCCTCTCCCTCTCTCAAATAAATCAATAAATCTTTAAAAAAAAAAAAAGAGCATGGGTGTGGAAGCTAATCGTCCCAGCTTTGCCACTTACTGGCTCTGTAACTCTGAGGAACAGCCTTGCTTCACTTGGCCATAGTGTCTTCATTTGTAGCCAGCGATGAAGCAGTACCCATTGCGTGAGGTTTTTGATTGGGATAGTACGTCTAAAATGCTTAGCACAGTGCCTGGTGTGTTGTTCGTGCTCCATGAGGGAAGTTCCATCCTGTTTCCCCGTATAGGAGCATCTCTTCATCTCTCCCTCTCCTTCTCCCTTTCGCCTGTGTAGGGCACTGCTGCCCTTTTCCAGTAACCAAAGCAGTTGGTGTCCTTAAGTGGCCAAAGTCCGTAGATTCTCAGGCAGGAATGTTAACAGGGAGGAGTCTTGCTCTCTTGAGTAACAACCTGGAGTCTCTCCTGGTGACAGTTCTGATCCTGGATATTATATAGCATTAGTTGTATTTTAGAGGCTTTAGCTAACCTCTTTCCACCTATGGTGTGGTGCCTTCTTTCCAGAGAGGAAGGTGGGTGCTACAGTCAGGCAGGGTGGGGCCTCGTGGTCTGTGGGCCAAGCCCAGCATCGTAAGAGTTGACCTGCTGGGACCCTCCTCCTGTGAAGGGCTGACCCTTGTTCCTCAGAACTCCACCCAGTATCCTGACCGCTTTGAATAGCACCAGGCTAGTCTTATAGGGCAGACTTTCTGGCCCTTGGGCTGTGATGGAGCAAGGAGAATCTTCATCTTTAAAGTAACCCTTCCCTCCATTTTGGGATGGTCCTTCCTGGGGTGAATGAGCAGTGAACAATGTTTTTCCCATTGGTTGACTGTGGCTCTTGGTGAACAGGGGAGCTGAGGTACAGAGCTTTTGGAGTGGACCCTTGTTCTTTGCATTTCTGATCTATGAACCTCGACCTTTCTTCCCCCTCTCTGGAGGCCCTTTATACTCTCCTGGTAAGACGCACATTTTAGAAAAGGAGAAAGAGATGAGGATGGTGATGTGGTATGGGTGGGGACAGGAACGGAAGATTCCATGGTGAAAGGGGTAGGACATAGGCACTGGACCAAGCAACAGGGCTCTGGTGACAGATGGGAAATTGGAGATGGTCAGTCAAGGGTGTTTCATGAAGGGCCAATGGGAGAAGATTCTGTAAGTCAAAGCAGAGATCCTGGATTAAGAACATTCTGTGTTGGGCTCCACTGACAGCTGCTTTGGACCTTCCTGGTACTGCTCAGCAGCAAATACACACCTGTTTGGAGGGTGAAGGTCCAGTGGAGAGAGTGGGACTTAAGGTCCCGGGATTCCTCTACTTTAGTAGTTCTCATCCTTGTACGTTTGAACCTTTCACACGAAGTCCGCTCTCCCCCACTGACTTCACTGCCGTGCCCTCTGGGGCGTGTGACTTGAAGGTGACCAGTGCTATCCTGGGCTCGCAGGGTCCAGCCTGCATGACTGCAAGCAAAACTCCCCACTTCTAGAATGGTTTCAGACCTGGTGAAGGAGGGTTACTTGTCTCGCCTGTCAACACCTTCCTCCCTGCCCCCAAGCTAATGTACTGTCTCAGCCATGGTGTTTTAGCACACATTTGCCCTAATTTATGCCTGGTGAGATGTTGCCCACCAGCAGGCTCTTGCCACCACTCCTTGCTGAAGCTGCCCTGGTTTGGGTGTCTGCAAGCTTCCCAGATAGACGGTCTTTACTTCTAAAGCACTCTCATTTAAATAGAAAAACCCGGTTCTCTTCCCTAGAAGGATGTAGAACACTACTCGGGGGGTCTGGCTTGCGTCTGAGACCCCAGGGTTCTAGTGAGAAGGGCAGTTTACTTACAGGTAGGATTAGACTGGACTCCTACTTCGGTGGCTTCTCTGCCCGTTCTCTCCTGTTCTGAATGCACGTATCGCTCCACGCCCCCTCCCTGACACTAAGACGCCCCATCAACTTGACAGTGCTATAAGGAGACCACTCAGTGGCTCTTCCTCTATACAGGACACAGGATTAGGTGAGGTTCCTGCCCTCCTTATGAGATGACACTGCCCCAAACACATAAAATGAAGACGCGGATTGTACGCCGTGACGTTGGAGAGAGCAGCACTGTAGAGATGTGATGACCAGACGTTTGAGCCCTGAGTGGGGAGGCAGCATGGTGTGGTGCAGTGTGGGCACAGAAGCCAGAGCAGGACCAGATCCTGCCTGTGTCTCTTCCCACATGTGGGGGAGTCACCCGTGAGCCCCAGCTTGCAGGGTTTCTGTGACAGCTATAGGAGCTGTCACGGGTGACATTCCCAGTATGGTGCCTGGGACACCGGAAGAATGCAAGAAATCGTAGCCGCTGCTATTATGTATTTTATTAATGACTTAGTTTTTAAAATATTAACCAAAAAACACCTATTTGATGTAGACGATTTTGACAGTCTAGATGAGTATAAGAGAAACTTAATCACCCCAAATCCCAGTGCCCAGAGATAACCACGGTTAGCATTTAAATATATATATCCTCTGGGTAATTTTTCTATGTGATAGACAGCATATTCTTAAGAAAAAGAAATCTGAAAAAAAAAAAAAAGAAATCTGATCAAACTATGTATTTCTGTGTACTAATGTTTTATTAAAATATAGCCATATATATTATTAAATTGCCTGTTACATCTTTTTTATATATGTTTTTTAAAGTGCATGTATACTATCTATTAAAAAGCCAAATCATATCACAAGGTGTACAATAAAAAACAAAGGTCTCCTGCTCTATCCTTTCTTACTCCCTGAGTCTTCCTCCTGGCTAGTGATCTTCTTGAAGGGAGGTGCTAGTTTAATTTATATTTGAACACCGTGTACTTAGCACAGTGCATATGGGCTCTCTTTACAGGGGGCTCTTTAAAAAAAAAAAAAAAAACCACAACAGATTTAAGTCAACACTTATTATAGAACATGACATACTCCTTAAAAAACATGCAGCTGAAATGTGTCAAGTTGATTCATTTTATGGAAGCTTAGAGAGGCTGTCCAAATCTTTGGCTGTATCGTATGGAGATTTTATTGACTGGAATGTTGCTTTTTGGTTTAGATTTTCAATTTTAATATGTCTTTTTGCTCTAAGAGATGTTGTAGTAGTGGAATTGAGCTTTGTTATCTGTTAGATTAGGTTAGCTAACGAGAAAAAAAGATACCCAAAGTAATAATGGCTGAAATAAGAAGTCTTTCTTTCTTGTATGTCAAAGTCTGGCAGTAGACAGCCCATGGTTAGCATGGCATCTCCATTCCACAAGCCCTCGGCTCCTTCCCATTCACAGCTCTGCCAACTTTGGGGCAGGATCTTACCCTCAAGGTCCAAGGTGGTAGCTAGATCTGCAGCTATCACATCTATGTTCCAGGCAGCACAGTGTAGGGAGGGATGAAGAAGGACCAAAGGCTGTGAGCTGGGAACTCTAAAAGATAGGTTACAGAAAGCAGCCACTTGATACTTCCGAGCTACCTGGTTGTGCTTTGGAACAGGGAGGATGGGAAGCATAGTTAATGTTACATGTGGCCAGGTGCCCATCATGCACTTTAGGGTTCTGTTACTATGGGTTGAGGGGAGAATAACCACAGAAGGGCGACTAGCAGTCTGGGTCACAGCTTTCAGGCCCTTTTCCTATCATTAATCCCTTGTTAGTCCTTCCATGATATGTTGCCAGGATTGCTAATGTAGCAATTCTTTTCTGCTGTGTTTTCAATTTGTTTTCTCTTTCTCATGGAACGCTGCTGACTCTGTCCTTCTGTTTTAACCCTTCCTTGGAGATTTCTCTCTCATCCACTCCTCTGGAGTCGGGGGCTTTGAGACACCTGCTTGGATGTGAGATGGTGGCCAACAGATGGATCTTTTCATCAAGGGCGGTAGCCTTCTGCTTTCTGCCTAGAGGGCTTCCGGTCATATCATTGACATCACTGGTTCCCAGTGGTGGCTGCAGACCTCTGGGGATGGGGCTGCTGTGAGGTCTTTTTGAATCTAAGTGTGTGTGCAGAAGAGTATAAATATTCATATGTCTGTTTTTCAAATGTAGGCACTGTTGTGTTGATAAAATACAAATTGGATTAAAAGTGCTTTTCTCAGTGGGTATTTTAATGGCGGGGTGGTTGGGGCACAGCTGTAATTTCATTCAAACCTGGGTTATGTCCTGGCTCTGCCTCTTACTTACCACCTGTGGACCAGCCTCTCTGAATTTCAGTGCCCACATCTGAAAGTGCCTCCCTGACTTACTGGGAGAATTCTGATTACGGATGCAAATCACTTAGCCCGGTGCACAGCACACACCGAAGCCCCCATAAACATTAGCTCTGATGAGTGTTTTCTTCTTCTTCTTTTTTTTTTTAATTTTTATTTATTTATTTTTTTATTTTTAAAGATTTTATTTATTTATTTGAGAGAGAGAGAGAATGAGAGACAGAGAGCATGAGAGGGAGGAGGGTCAGAGGGAGAAGCAGACTCCCTGCCAAGCAGGGAGCCCGATGCGGGACTCGATCCAGGGACTCCAGGATCATGGCCTGAGCCGAAGGCAGTCGCTTAACCAACTGAGCCACCCAGGCGCCCAAGTGTTTTCTTCTTAACTCTAAAAGTACATCGACCATTGTAGTAGCATTTGCTTTAAAGCTGAAAGGACCTGTTTCAAGAGGTTGGGAATCACTGCTGTAGCTTCTTCGGTGATTCTGATGTCGTCTGATTCGTCTGATTCTGATGTCGTCCCCAAACAGGTCTGGGGAGCACTGTCTAAACGGATTCAGTCAGAAACCTTTGGGGATGATTTGTATTCATTTGTTGACTCCATCAAGAAAAGCACTTCCCGAGCACCTTTATGCCTCCTCGGGTTAGAGGCGTTGAAAGGGAGGCCATCGTGGTCGGGCTGGGCTCTAGCTCTGGGTCACAGGACAGGGTCACTGTGCTGAGTGTTCTTTGGCTGCACCCAGAGCGCTTTCACACATCCAGTGGTTTCCTTTGCTTTCCTCTTCTGTACCCAGAGAGGGTGGATCCTAAATCCACCCAGTTCTCTCACCTTTCTGTCGCTCTTCTGCTGGGGCCTTCGGGCTGCCCGTGCTGAGCATCGCCGGGAAGCACGGCTCACCGGCTGTGCCAGGGGAACTCGGTGGAACTCTGTTGAACCGGCTGGGGCCTTGGCGACTGTGTCTCCTGGCCATCTCCAGCCTGCACTGCACCTGCTGAGGCCGAGAGGCGGGGAGTCTAGGCGGTGAATCATTTGCCTCGGTAAGCAAGTCTGGCCTCTCTTGGCCCTGCCTGGAGGGACAGAGTGGGCTGAGGGCCAGGGGCCAGGAGAGGCCAGGAGATGCTTGCCGGTCATGCTCCCACTGCGCACTAATGGTCCACAAGGCAAGCCCTTGCAGGTGGCTCCTGCCGCGTCAGCACGACGGGAAGGCTGCTGTGTGTGAGCCACCGACCTGTTGGCACTCTGGGCCGCTGGGTGGGGCTGGAGCCTGAGATCTTCCTCCTTCCTCCACTGGAGACAGCGGGCTGCAGGGAGCAAATGTCTCTAGTGCTGACTCAGGTGCCCTAAGGCCGGGCTGTGTCTAGTGAATGGGGCTTTTCTCTGGGATGGAGTCATCTTGCCTGACTCCTCTTTGCCCTTGGGTTTAGCTGTTATTCAGCTGGGACGGGTGATGGAGCTTGGCTGGCCCCAGGAAAGCCTGACACTGCTTTTAGGGGACTACAGACTCAGAGAAGGTCAGAAGTAAGGGGATGGGGGCCTGGTGCAGATTGCACAGTGGTGGAGCGAGAACCCAGACATTCTAGGCCTTCAGCTCTTGCTCTTTTCTTTCTGTCTAGTTGCCGCTCAGAGATTGTTCTCGCTGTGGTGGAAGGGAGGGGATGCCTTGGCGTAGATCTGGTGGTTGAACTGAGCTTTGGCAGGAACAAGCAGGAGCACAGGTTTTGCGTAACTGGAGAGATAAGAGATCTAAGCCAGGGAAAGGTCCCTTGCAGGGTGCCCTTGGCTACAGACCGTACCAGTTTCCTTCTCCCTACACTGAGAAAACAAACACAAGCTGAGGCAGGATCCTGGGCTAGGATGGCAGATTGAACGTGTATGTGGACCGCGTCTGCTGGTGCTCGCTCTCAAAACCCGGCTAAAACTGCAGGAGCTCACAAGGCCAGAGGGAGAGGAGGCCACGGCAACCGAGTTCGGGAAGCTGGAAAACAGGTGGGTGAACGGTAACTAGCTGACTTAGGACATTTGAAAAAGATCATTTTAAGCTGACAGTGAGGAAAGCAAAGAACCCATCCATCAGTTTATATCACAGATGCCTAAAAAGTCTAGCAAGTGGCAGCACCAGGCACCTGGAGCTGGGGCGAAGTGGAGTCCTCAAGTAAAGAAGATTGGGTAGCAGTGGTACGACGTGCAGTGGAGTCCCATGGATCTTTCTTCTCCAGTCCGTGAAGCCACCTGACCTCCCTCTCCTTTTGGAAGGGGTAAACGGTTTCTGGACGGGGACACCAGGCACAGTGGAGGGTATGGGTACTTTAGTACTTTATAAAGAAAAGGAGGGATGAAGTAAGTGTTTACAGGCTGACGCCTGCATTCCGAGACTACCTCGGCCCCCCTCGTGACTGGCTTCCCAGCACACTGGCGGCCAGGACTTCCCTTTCCTAGCCATTCGGGAGAGTACTGCTCCCTGAGAGCACGTGACCAGCTCAAGAGAAGTGACCTCGAGCTATTCTTGCCTAGGCTGACCCAGATCCTCCCACTGTGAAGCTCAAAGTTGACAGATTCCTCCTATGTGCTGGGAGGTTCTAGTCCGCTTTGGGTTCCTCATGCCTTTCCCTGCCTACTTACTATGGAAAACTTACAAGCAAGGAGAATCCTGACAAGTGCCCGTGTACTCACCAATTCCAACACTGCCCAACTCGTGGGAAATCTTTCTTCTGTCATCCCACTCATTCCCCAGCCTTGATTATTTTGAAGGAAATGTGTAGCATCATTTCACATTTTTGGTAAATGTTTCAGTAGGTACTTTAAAGTATAAGGACTTCTTTTTAAAACCAAAGCACAATTTGGTTCTCAATCATGAACATACAACAGATTGCTATGACTCTGAGCAAAAGAGCATTAGAGGCCAAAGCACAAACAGGAAAAGCAGCTAAAGCAAACTATGCTGGGAGAAAACAAAGAAGTAAAAAAGGACCATCAGTGATACATTCAGGTAGAAGAAAAGATACTGTGCCCGTATTACAAAAACAGCTGTTACAGAAATACATGCCACTTCAAAAAAAAAATTTTTTTTCAGAGAAGGAAAGAGAGCTTCCTTAGCAATTAAAACCATGATAGGGAAATGAAAAGCACAATAGAAGGGTTCAAAGGTAAAGTGATGACATCTCCAAAAGAAGAGCAAAAAGAAAAAAAACAGATGGGAAAAATAGAGGAGAAAAGATCAGAAAATTGGAGGACCAGTCTAGAAAGTCCGATATCCAGATAACAGAGGTTTTAGAGAGGGACAACAGAAATATAGGCGAGGAAATTAACAGTATAATACTTCAAGAAAATTCTCTGTTACTGAAAGACATGAGCGTGCAGATTTCAAAGTACTCACTAAGTTCCCACCTCAAGCCACATCCCTCTAAGATTTCAGACCACAGGGAACTAAGAAGAGAGTAGAAATTTCCCAAAGGAAAAGATACATCATTTACAGAGCATCAGGAAGCAAAATGGCTTGAGGCTTCTTAACAGCAGTGTTGGAAGAGAAGAAAATGATGCATAGTGTCTTCAAAATTATGGAGGGAAATCTCTAATCATTTTTATACCAAGTATAGGGATGGAAAATAGGCAATTTCCCAACAACAAAAAAGAACCTTCCATGCATTCCTTTCTAACGAGCTACTGGAGAATGCACACCACCAAAGCAACAGAAGAAGCCAGCAGAGAAAGTGGGGTGCAGGACACAGGGATTAACACAGGAGAGGGATGAGGGAAAAGCTCCTCAGACTGTGAAGGGGGACTCCAGGAGCATGGCTGAGCACCAGACCTAGAGGTTGGGCAGTTGAAATCCGGCACTGTGACTCAGGGCTGTCATCACCAGCTCAGCTGCTGGTGGTGTTACATTGATTTAACCCGAGGACTCACGGCCTGGGGGAGCCTGGTCCAGATTCTTATCTGTGCTTGGCCAGCTTGCTCATGTGCTGATGAAGCTCCTGCGCACTCCTTCTTGCCCCACTTACCGGATAGACGAGTGTTTGCTTTGCCCAACCCGAGAACCAGAGGTAGGCCAAGGTCAATTCAGAGCAAGGAAATACAGAGGAGCTCACGCCTGTGTATGTGACCTTATTTGGAAATCGAGTCCTCGTAGATGTAATCAAGTCAAGATGAGGCCGCGCTAGATGAAGACTGGCTCTAATCCAATGACTGGTTTCTGTATAAGAGGAGGGAAGTTTGGATACAGACACACAGAGATGAGCAGGCCATGGGAAGACATGGAGACAGACACACAGAGGGCACACAGCCAGATGAAGACGTTGGAGTTAATGCTGCCCTGAGCCAAGAAGCACCAAGAATTGCTGGCAGCCACCAGCAACTAGAAGAGGCAGGGAAGGATTCTTCCTTCCTGAGAGCCTTTGAAGGGAGCAGAGCCCTGCCCACATCTTGACTTTGGACTAGAAGTCTAGCCTCCAGAATGGAGAGAGCATAAGTTTCTGTTGTAAGCCACCACATTTGTGGTAGTCATGTTATAGCGCCCTAGAAAACTAGTATGCCCAGCTCCATTTGTACTTGCCCCTCACTCTTTCCAAACTAAACAATATCTTATTTAGGGATGTATACATAGGTGGTAAAATTTTAAAAAGAAGGAAAGGAATGAATGACAAGAGTCAGGAAAGGGATATGACAGGGAGGGACACACATAGCTTCTAAGGGACTGGATGGAGTCACAGGAGTTTTCATCTCCTTTTCTTTAAACCATACATACATTCTTCTATGTGTATATACATTTGACAATAAATTGGGGGGAAAAAAAGACTAAACCAAGCAGAACATGACCTTCAGAAGAGAGGTAGACCAGTTGCTTTATCTGGGACAGCTGGTGCTGATTTATTCGAACTAAAAAGGTCTGGGGACAGGAGTCTTGGCGCCAAGGTAAACATTTAGCAAATCAGAGCCCCTTGTGCTAATGGAGATGAATAATAAATAAGAAATCTCAAAATGATAAATCATCAGCCAAAGCTAAATTTACCATTACGACATATGGGAGTGTCTCCTCAGTTATGCCAAGTTTTGAGAGCCTGGCCTCCAGCTAAATGATATTAGGTCAGACACTGAGCCCTCTGTGGCCATCCCCGCCTGCCTCATTTCTCCCTCTGATAACAGGAGCTGGCCTTTTCGGTGGTCTGTATGAAATACCACTGAATCCCGTAGAAAAGTCACTCCACCTCTCTGTATTCATGGAGGTTCGACATTCATTTTGTCGCAATTTGCCTTTATTCCTCTCAACACTTCTAAATTTTTTTTTTTAAGATTTTATTTATTTATTTGACAGAGACACAGTGAGAGAGGGGACACAAGCAGGGACAGAGGGAGAAGGAGAACCGGACTCGCCACTGAGCAAGGAGCCCAATGTGAGACTTGATCCCAGGACCCTGGGATCATGACCTGAGCCTAAGGCAGACACCTTGGGATCATGACCTGAGCCGAAGGCAGACACCTAATGACTGAGCCACCCAGGCGCTCTAAATGTTTCTTTGTAACAGACAGAAGGCCTTAGGCTCAGAGTTTGACCTGTGACAGGATCTACTGAAACTTAGTTATTTTTGTTTTTATTTTATTTATTTGTACAGGTTAACTGATATTAGAATAGTTGTGTTTTTTTATTTGTAATATAAAATTTCTTTTACTAATTTTTAAAAAGTCAATGTAAAGAAAAATATTAAGTAAATGGTGGATAGGTGGTATCCTGATCTGGATATAATCATGAATAATGTCTGTGGGTTACGGAGGTTTGGAAAGCTGGTTATCTTCCTGATTGTAGCAAAATGTAGGCTCCTATTGATGTACACTTTGTCTTGACCTAATATTCAATTTTGTCTTGTATCTTCCCATACAATATGTACAGAAGGCCCTTAAGGGCAGAATCACTAGCTTTTCTTCCCTGCGTTCCCCAACCCGACCTGGCAGCAGCTGGGTGTGTGAGTCACCAGGGAGCCCTGGCTGTGGTGTTTCTCTCTCTACAGTCTCAATATCTTGCCTGGTACACGCTGGCTCCCCTTCGTGCCTCAGGGATGGATCGCACTGGGGGGATGCCCCCCTCCCCCGGCACCCATAGGGTGGGAAAGTGGGTAGTCTGAGAAGATGCACAAGATACTTCTTCAGTGAAATAAGTGACCAGTGAGGGGTCAGTTCTTTCAGAGAGGCTGGTTCTGTGCTGGTTCCTGGAGGGAGAACAGTGTGGGTTCCAGAAGAAAGAGAATGGGGTTTTTGCCCTCGAGGAGTCCTGTCCATCAGCTTCCGGAGGAGATATTGAGACACGCATGCATGCAGCACTTGGGAATGATTTAAAAGAAGTATGTAGTGTTAAATTGTATGATAGAGGTTTTGGGTGCTGAAGGAATAATTCGGGAAAAGGGGGAGCAGTGAAGACTAGTTAACCAGTGACTGTGTGGGGATCTGACGGAAATTGAAATAAGCCTGAAAGACAATAGGATTCCTTTCTGTCCTCTGGATGGCACAGCACATGAAGAGAGATCTGGCTTTGGAGCCCATCTCCGTTCCTCTCTCACTGTGGGCAACTGACTTAACAGTTCTGTGTCGGATTCAGCATGGGTGACATAGGGAAAATATTTGCACCTACTTCAGAGGGTTGATTTAAGGATTAAGGCATTGTACGTGAAGCTCTTTACATACATTATGCAAAGAGCATCATGCCACTACATAGCCAGGGATCAGTAATGGGTAGCTAGCATTATTAATTTATCAACCATTCCATTTATTCTACAGCAAAAAATTATTGCATGGTTATCGTCTGTCAGGGACTCCCAGGCTTCCCACAGTGTCCTCAGTACCTTGGACACTGAGTCCCATGGCTTACACTTATGTATGAGACGCTTAATCATCAGAGTAACAATAATAGCTGTAGTGTCCCGAGTCCCTGTTTAGGTGTCAAGCATTCTGCTAGGTGCTTCGTTACTACATCACCTTTATTTATTTATTTATTTATTTAATATAGGAGGAGAAGGAAGTTTTTTTTTTTTTAATTAAAAAAATTTTTTTTATATAGGAGAAGGAAGTTTATTATTTAAAAAAAATTTTTTTACTACATCTTCTTTATTTATTTATTTAGATTTTTATTTATTTATTTGACAGAGAGAGACACAGCGAGAGAGGGAACACAAGCAGGGGGGAGTGGGACAGGGAGAAGCAGCTTCCTGCCAAGCAGGGAGCCCAACACGGGGCTCGATCCCAGGACCCTGGGATCCTGACCTGAGCCGAAGGCAGACGCTTTAACGACTGAGCCACCCAGGTGCCCCTACATCGTCTTTAATCTTTATTCCCATTTTATAGAAGTGAGAGTAGAAATGCAGAGTTTATAAAACTTGTCCAGGGTCACATGTAGAGTGTCAAGGCTAGGATCTAAATTGTCTGCTTTTTGGGTTTTTTTCTGATCCATTCTGACTCTTGTTCCTGTCGCCGTATACCCATTATGTCCCAAATTGAACTTGGCTTCCTCAAAGGGCTTTGCCTTTCAACTTCAATCAGGTGTGCCACCATTCTACTTGTCACCCACGTCTGAAAGTCTGGGAACCTCTGCCTTCTCCATCAAGCCTCTCTATTGGGTTAGTCACTAAGGCTTTTAGTTCAGATGCACCTTTTCCTCCCTGTTTCCCGTACCTGGCTAGCCCCCCATTGACTTAGCCTAGACTTGCTCCACTGCCCTACCCGTGAGAGGTGAGCTTTACACAATACGCTTGGATGGACTTCATTAGATTTTGATAAAACATTCTTAAATTTTCTAAGAAGTAAAGCACAATGATTTGTTTTTGCGCTGGCTGTTTGTCAGTGGTAGAACCTCAGAAGGGTCTAACTGCCATGGTACAGAAGAGTAAGCTGCTATGATTAGAACCCTTCTCTCCCCAGGGAAAGTGTACTGGGAGGGAGCTACTCCATTCTGTTTTTACAAGTAAAACCTTTTTCTTTAACAAACGGGACAATTGGATAGTCACATGCCAACACATGAGGTTGAACACCATTATGTGGTACACAAAAATAAACTAAGAATGGATCAATGACCTAAACATTAGAGCTGATCCCGTAAAACTCTTAAAACATAGAGGTGAATCTTCATGAACTTGGATTCGGCAATGGAATCCTTGATGTAACATCAAAAGCATGACCAACAAAATAAAAAACAGATAAAGTGGACTTCATCTAAGTTAAAAGCTTTTGTGCATCCAAGAACATTGTCAGGTAAGCGAAAAGACAGCATACAGAAAGGGGAAAAATATTTGCAAATCATACATTTGATAAGGGTTTAGTGCCCAGAATATATAGAAAGAAGTCTTATTACTCAAAACAAAAAGACATTTCTTGAAAGAAGATATACAAATGGCAAACAAGCACTTGGGAAGATGCTCAGCATCATTAGTCGTTAGGGAAATGCAAGTCAGAACCACAGTGATACACGACTCCACATCCATTAGGATGGCTATAATTTTTAAAAAGTAAATAAAAAGGAACATAAGTGTGGTGAGGATGTGGAGAAATTGGAACCCTCATACATTGTTGATAGGGATGTAAAATGGTGCAGCTGCTGTGGAAAACAGCAAACATAGAATTACCAGAAAAACCTAGTAATTCCACTCCTAGGTACATATCCCAAAGGACTGAAAACAGGTCTGGAAGCAAATAGATGTACCTGTATGTGCATAGCAGCAGTACCTCACAATAAGCAAAAGGTGGCAACAGCTCAAATGTCTATCGTGGACAGATGGATAAACAAATTGTGGTATATACATACAAAGGAATATTACTCAACCATAGAAAGGAGTGCCATGTGGGTACAAGCTATTATATAGAGGAAACTTGAGAATATTATGCTACGTGAAATAACCAGATGTATCACTACCGCATGATTCCATTTGTATAAAATATCTGCAACAGGTAAATCCAAATCCATAGAGATAGCACATTGGTGGCTGTTAGGGGCCGGGTGGAGGGAAAATGGGGAGTGATTGCTGATGAGTATGGATTTCCTTTTGGGGGTGATAAAAAATGTTTTGGAACTAGATAGAAATCAAGAGATGTAGCCAGGATTACTAGCTGGCTTCTGATTACAGCCTCTTCTCTTTGCTGAGGTCAGGACCCCAAGGCCAGGGATTTCTAACTCTGATGCCTTCAGGGGTCCAACATATGGGGAAACTTGTTTGAAGTCCACTGGATTTAAGGCAGCAGGGAGTGGTGGGTCTAGGTGGAACTGGGCTGGACCTGTACTATCTAAAGGCATTCATATTCAGGCAGATCTTTCCTGGGCTGATTCTTGCCCCATCTCTGTCATTCTGCCATCCCTCTTGAGCCATCTGACAGACTAATGTATTTAAAATATCATCTTCACCATGCCATTCGTTTTCTAAAAATCCATTTCCTGTAACAGAACCAAAACTTCTTTGCTCCCCCTTCCAGCGTAGCATCTGTGGAAGCTCAGCTGGTTCTGTATGTAATCTGAAACTGTTACCCTCCTCCCACTCACCCCGTCCCAGCACCTGGAGTTGGGGGTGGGGGTGGGGTAACAAGACCAAACCCTACTGGCTGTGTAATCGGATGGGCTCACTCTGAATCTTTGGTTTAAGGGCGGCTTAGAAATGGTCAGCGGCTGGTGGCTGCCTCTCTACAGGGAATGGTGAATTTCTTTAGTGCCACTGGCCCAGCATATTTGTCTGTTATCTCTGCTGGCAGAGATGGGGAGAGGGACACAGAAGAATCTGGGAAGATTTTTGTTATTCAATGAGATGGAGAAAGTTGGGTTTTGTTGTTGTTGTTGTTGTTGTTGTTTTTTAATTTGCCCAAACCTTTAGAGGCTTGGAAGGTCAGAATGGGGAGGGGTGTGTCAGGGGAGTCAGAGAGGGTGTGGAGGAGGAACACCGAGTCCATTAGATCTAGGGAGGGGCTGGCACTGTTTTCTTTGTGCTTCCAGCTCTATAGCTCCTTGTAATCCCTCTTCACTGCTGATTTTCTGAGAAGCACGTAGGACACAGACATCTTTGGCCCACATCCTTCTAATATGTAGCAATTCAGTGGACGTTTGCAGGCTGGGGGCAGAAAGAGGAAAGTACAGTGTGACTTGAGGGACCTGCCTAAGGTCCTTGCCCTCAAAGGCACCCCGGAGCCCCTCCTTGGTGCCCAGAGCACCACCATCACAGATCCCTTTCTTTAGATATTTAAAGAATTTGAGCTCTCCAGAGAATCTTAAATTTCAAAGGCCTCTCGGAGAGGTAAAGGTAAAGCCATCTTAAGAGCCCCTCAGTGGGAGTCAGTGGAGAATCAACCCAGGAAGGGTGTAACCCGGCCCACGTAGGGCTCAGAACTCATTTTTTCATTGTTTACCTAGACAGAATGGCTGGAGGAACTGAGTCAACCTTTTTTTAGTTGTTATTCTGTCTTCAGTGGATTCCTTTCTCCACCCTCCCCATTTGGACTTGAATAGCAGGGTTGGGGAGAGACTCCTTTCTCCTCTGAAATCCTGAGTATAGAGCTCTGAGTTCTGGGCGGTTCAGTGTCCAGCCCACAGGAGGTTGTGCTTGCATGGCATCTTCAGAACCATCCTACTTGTGGAAATGGAGATCTGGCTTGCATGCCTCCACCGCCCGCTCAGAGTTCCTTGGCTTAGCCTACAGCACTTTAGACAATTAGCGTTTTTGCTCTTTTTAGGAAGATTGGCTCCTGCAAGGGGACACATATCCCTGGAACCGTCCTGTAGGGGAGGTGGCCACCTCAGCTACCGTCCTAGGAGAGCCAAGATGGCTCCACATGGTGGTGCTTTGGTGTTAGACAGGCCCAGAGTATAACTGGTTTGGGGCACTAGTTCTTTCTTCCTGGGTCATATCCACAGAGATTCGTGGGTGTGAAAGTGTGTGTGTACGCTCTGACTTCTCCAGCTTGTCAGCCAGTTCTCGATGCCTGGGGTTGAGTTCCCAGCTCAAAGGAAAATCTCTATGCCCAAAAGACATGTTTTCTTATAGGCTTAAGTGAAGTAACTTGGAGAGGTTCATGGAAACTGTCCAGGCACAGTCTGAAACCTTGGAAATTCACCATGCACCACCATTCCTTGTGGTCTGAGAGTGGTTATGGCCCAGGGGTGCCCGGGCAGACAGGAAGCCCAAGTAGGCTCTCCTCAAAGAGGGGGTCAGCTGTGACCTCATGACTCCTTCCATAGGGTATGAATGGGCTGTAAGCCTTGAGGCTTAAGAGAGAGGGCTCTTGAGTCTGGCTGCCTGTGTTGCAGTCCTAGCTTATTAGTTGGTGCTGTATCTCAGTTTCCTCATCTTATAAAAAGGATGTGGCAGTGATACCTACCTCCTAAGGTTGTTATGAGTTAAAGATAATGCCTATAAAAGACTTGGCACAAAAATGGATGTATCGTAGGTGCATCTTACCAAAAATGATGGTTCCTACCATCAGTCCATGGTAGCTGCGCAGGGAGCCCGAAGGAGAGGACAAGAGTCTGGCAGGAGGGCTCTGTATTTGCTGGTTTTCCTATGATTAATGCAGACTTTCTGGTTTCTTCTATGTCCTTTCCTTGCCCAGTATTGATCCTCCAGAAGGTGGAGAACGGAGACCTGAGCAACAAGATTCTGAAGATCACTGATTTTGGCCTGGCTCGAGAATGGCATCGAACCACAAAGATGAGCGCAGCAGGGACATATGCTTGGATGGCACCCGAAGTCATTCGTGCCTCCATGTTTTCCAAAGGCAGTGACGTGTGGAGGTAAGGTCCAGAGGCTCAGGGTCAGTGCTTCCCAGGTCTGTTTTGGCTGCACACACGTTTCAGGACTTGGAGAATTGAAGATGTGTAGACTCCCAGGCACGCCAAATAGGTCTAAGTGACCCATTCAAAGCAATCTACAGTAATTCCCAGGTTGGCATGGGGCTGTTTCTAATGCTTTCACCTACCCAAAGTCCCTTTAGTGCTGTGGCAGGTACCACCTCTGTGTGTTGGTGATTGCTCCATAGGAAAGACCAGTAGATCTCAGGGGCAGTGTGCACTCACATCTCTGACGGTAGGGTGGTGAGGGCACCCGGTCATTCCTCGGAACCTTCTCCAGGGTCATCCTAGCTGCCTTAGCAACTGTGGCTGTTACTGCTGGACCTGTCCGCACTGTAAGCTCTTCACCTGATGAGTATTCTTTGTGCGATCTCTTTTATTTTGGTGGGTTGGAAATGAGCCTTTCTAGTTGTCTGGTTAACCTTTTAGTCAGGGCTCTATCTGTTGAACAGTGATATAGAAATGGGAAAAGATGGGTCTCAAGCAGGTACCCAGAACCTCAGAGTCACAGATTCGACCAACCACCCCACTAGTAAATATCAGCCAATAGGTCATAAAGACATGGATCTAAAAATCTTGTACCCCCAAAATAAATAAATAAATATATAAATATCTCTTGTATCTATCTATCTATCTATCCATCCATCTATCTATCTATATCTTGTCTTCGCTGATGGGAGGATGAGCTTCTACAGAGTATGCATCCTCATGGCTGTGAGATAGTAACATCACCATGGTAATACCAAAGGAAAAGACTATAGGTTATCATTGTACTTGGTCCATGAATTTGTTTCTTCCTGATGAGTTGTAAAGTGAGCCTGTGTGTGTATATGATGAGTGTGTATATATTTTTTTAAAGATTTTATTTATTTGAGAGAGGGAGAGCGCGCACGAGTAGGGGGCAGAGGGGGAGAGAGAGGAAGGGGGAAAGAATCCCAAGCAGACTCTGTGCTGAGCCCGATGTGGGGCTCAGTCTCACGACCCTGAGATCATGACCTGAGCCAAAACCAAGAGTCGGATGTTTAACCAACTGAGCCACCCAGGCACCCCGAGTGTGTGTATTTTAAATAACAGTTTTATTGGGATCTTACACACGTATTACAGAGTTCACCCTTTAAAATGTATAAGAGGGTGCTTTTTAGTAAATTTACCAAATTTGTACCAATCACCATTGTTTAATTGCTAGGGCTGCTATAAGAAATTACCAGGTGGCTTTAAAGAATAGACATTTGTAGTCTGGAGGCCAGAAGTCTGAAACCAGTATTTACAGGGCTACACTCCCTCCAGAGACTTTAGGGGAGATTCTGTTCCACATAAGGATTTTGCATATTAGGACATGGATATATTATTTTAGGACCACCGTTCCAACCACTACACCTGCTGTCTATTTCCAGAATATTATTATCGCACCAAAAAGAAACCCAGGGCCTATTAGTAGTCATTCCTGAATCCTGCCTCCCCCTACCCCCAGCAACTACTAATTTACTTTCTGTCTCCATGGGTTTGCCTATTATAGACATTGCATATACATGGAATCATACAATATGTGGTCTTTGTGACTGGCTTCTTTTCTCATGTTTTCAGGGTTCATCCATGTTGTAGCATGAGTCAGAACTTTGTTCCTGTTTGTAGCAGAATAATATTCCATTGTATGGAAATATGTTTATCCATTCATAAGTTGCTGGACATTGGAAGTGTTTCCACTTTTTGGCAGTTGTGAATAATGCTGTTATGGACATTTTTGTACAAGCTTTTGTGTCAGCATATTTTCAGTTCTCTTGAGTATATACCTAGGAGTGGATTTGCCAAGCCATATGGTAATTCTGTGTTTAATTTTTTTGTGTGTGTGTGTGTTTAATTTTTTGAGGAACCACCAAACTATTTTTTATCACAGCTATGTCATTTTCCATTTTCATTAGCAATGTAGGAGGGTTCCAATTTCTGTGCATCCTCTCAACACTTACATGTCTTTTTAATTACTGCTATGCTGTTAGATATGAAGTGGTATCTCATTGTAGTTTTGGTTTTATTTCCCTAATGACTACTGATGTTGAACGTCTTTTCATGGCTTATTGGCCATTTGTATATCTTTTCTGGAGATATACAGGTCTCCAGATATAAAGGTTTATTGAAATCCTTTACCAATTTTAAAATTGAGTTATTTGTCTTCTTATTTTTAAGTTGAAAGAGTTCTTTATATATCGTTAATACAAGTCCCTTATCAGATACATGATCTGCAAATATTTCCTCCCTTTGTGCGGTCTCTTTACTTTCTTGATGGTGTTCTTTGAAACACAACATTTTTAATTTTGACGCGGTCCAATTTATCTGTTTTTTTCTCTGGTTGCTTGTGCTTTTGGTGTCATATTTAAGAAACCATGCCCTAGGTTATGAATATTTATACCTGTTACCTTCTAAGAGTTATAAAACTTAGCTTTTACGTTTAGGTCTGTGTTCTTTTTTGAGTTAATTTTTGTATGTGGTGTGAGGTAAGGGGTTTAACTTCATTCTTTTGCTTGTGACTACAGTAGTCCCTCCTTATCAGTGGTTTTGCTTTTTTATGGTTTCATTTACCCACGGTCAACCATGGTCTGGAAGGTCAGACCTATCATCAGAATACCTAACGCTGTGTCACAGCGCCTACATCATTCATCTCACTTCATCTCATCACATAGGCTTTTTAATCATCTCACATCATCACAAGAAGAAGGGTGTATATAGAACAGTAAGATTTTGAGAGAGAGAGAGCATATTTATATAACTTTTATTATAGTATATTATTATAATTCCATCTTATTATTAGTTATTGTTCATTTCTTACTATGCTTAATTTACAAATTAAACTTTATCATAGGTATGTATGTATAGGAAAAAACATATATAGGGTTCTGTGCTACCTGCAGCTTCAGGCATCCACTGAGGGTTTTGAAATGTATCTCCCATGGATAAGCGGGGACTCCTGTATTTGTTGAAAAGGCTATTCATCTAATTAAATGGTCACCCTTGTCAAAAAGTAATGTACCATAAATGCAAGGGTTTATTTCTGGACTCAGTTATACTCCATTGGTTTATGTATCTATCCTTATGCCAGTACCATTCTGTTTTAATTACTGTAGCTTTGTAGTAAGTTTTGAAATTAGGATGTATGAGTCCTCCAACTTTTTTGTTATTCTTCAAGATTATTTTGGCCGTTCTGGGTGCCTTGCATTTCCAAATGAATTTTAGGAGCATTTTGTCAATTTCTCCAAAATAGGCAGCTGAAATTTTGATAGGGATTGTATTAAACCTGTAGATCATTTTGAGGGGTATTGCTTTCTTAACAACATTAAGTCTTCCAATCCATGAACATGGGCTATCTTACTATTTATGTAGGCCTTTTTCAATTTCCCTTAGTGATATTTTATAGCTTCTGTGTATTGCATCTTATTTTCCCACACAATAATTACAGGGTGAAGTAGCTATTATGAAGAAAAGAGTTTTCTTTCCTTAAAATATCTGACCAGATTTCATTAGGTTGAACTGTGTAGGGATATTCCAGTATTTTTGACCTACAAAAACAGCAATTTCATAGGCTTCAATTTAACGCTTTCATTACTTGACTATAGGCTAATGAGAATAGTTAATATATTAATTAAACTAATCCTGTTAAACAAAGAGACCTACATAGGCAGTGGCTTAAATAAGGTAGAAGTGTGTTTCTTTTTTAAAGAGTCCAGGCTGTGGGTTAGCTGTGCCCCATGAGATCATTTAGAAACCCAGGTTCTTGGCGCACCTGGGTGATTCAGTCTGTTAAGCATCCAACGCTTGGTTTTGGCTCAGGTCTTGATCTCAGGATTGTGAGGTTGAGCCCTGCGTCAGGCTCTGCACTGAGCATGGAGCCTGCTTGAGATTCTCTCTCTCCCTCTCCCCCTCCCCTGCTTGTGCTCACTCTCTCTCTCTCTCTCTTAAAAAAGAGAAAAAGAAACCCAGGTTCTTTCCGGGCCCCTCAGTGCATTGTTCTTGTCTGAATGGTTACATCTGAGTGACTGTTACTTCAGCATTATATTCTGCAGAAACAGAGAAAGAGCTTATTCATTGCAAGCAGCTTGTCTTTAATTTGGAGACAATCCAGAAGTTGTGCACATCTCGTCTGTACACACCCCATTGTGTGCTCTTGGGTTATGTGGGCACGCCTGGCTCCAAAGGAGGGAGGCAGTGTAGGCTGTAGCTGGTGAACTGTGTCCAGCTAAAACTCTTATTATGGAAGAAGGGGAGACTGGATTTGGGGGACAGTCAGCCACTTGCCACACTCAGCTTCCGTGCTGCAGCATTTCCTGCAAGCAGCAATGTATTGGAACCCATTAGACGGGCCTTTAATCCCACCTTCCTTGAGCCTACTTACCTAAGGGGCTCCAAACGATCTTGTACCTTTACCAGAGGAAATCTTGTGCCCATTGCTATATGTACAATATGCAGGCACTGGTAACAGTATTTACCACCTACACAAATGCTTATGAGCTAGGCTCTGTGCTAAATGCTGTGCCTCTTTTTTTTTTTTTTTATCTCATTTGTTCCTCACAAGAATCCCCCAAAGTAGAGGATATTATTTCTGTTTTACAGATGAGGTGACAGAGGCTGCTATGGTTTAAGTCACTTGCCTAAGTTCAGCCAGGTGGTAGAGGTAAAGCTGTGAGTGGAACTAGACATGTCTTGGGGCGCCTGGGTGGCTCAATCGGTTAAGCGTCTGCCTTCGGCTCAGGTTATCATCCCAGGGCCCTGGGATTGGGCTCCAGGCTCACTGGGGAGCTTCTCCCTCCCCTTCTGCTGCTCCCCTGCTTGTGCTCTCTCTTTCTCTGTCAAATAAATAAATAAAATCTTAAAAAAAAAAAAAAAAGAACTAGATATGTCTCTTGGAACTTTGTGCTTATAGTCCTATTGCCATTGGTATACTCTTGTTCCTGCACTTTGGGCAGCCTCTTCCAGGATGATTGGCCCACCATGCCTGGGGCCCAGCAGGATGTGCCAGAGAGGGCCCAAGCATGCCTAGGAAGCTGGACAAAGCTCATTCCCGAATTGACTTATAATTCATTTACTCATTCAGGAATTGTTTGTTGAATACTAACTCTGGGCCAGGTACTAGGCTGAGCCTGTGTCCATCCCCCACCCCTCCTGGAACTCCTTGGGGTCTGGGGCTGCTCGGCCTCTGCTGGCCAGCTGAGTTTGTCTTACTGCTTTTCGAGGGTGGTTCTCTGGGCCTCTTCCATATGCTGCGAATGGAGGATATGATGGTCATGGCCCAGATCCTTAACTTTGTACGTTTCCTGATCTGCTTGGATTTAGACCGCCTCAGGAAGAGTAGTTGACGAAACCTTTCCCTCTGGTTGTGCCGTGTAGGGAGCGCAGTGGTTAGTGGTGTCCTGCAATGACTTCTCGCCTGGTGTGTGTGGGATGAAGTGGAGGCATTTTAAGTTTTTAAAATAACAGAAGTAAAATATGTTCACCATAGAAAAAAATTAGAAAATATAGATGGGGAAAAAAGGGAAAAAGAAATCACCGATTACTCACTTCTGAAGATAACCTCTATTAATATTTTGGTGCATTTATTTCTGTTCACATGCTCATCTACCCATTCTTTAAAATGGGATCATTCTGTTTTGTAAGCTGCTTTTGGAATATAATTTAGCCTGAGCATATTACCATATCAACATCTATTTATTGTGTCAATATATTCATGTATATATTATATATATTAATAAATAGATCATCATTTTGAATGAGGTCTAGTTAACAACAAGAATAGTTTTATGTTACTGTACAGTTTACAGAGTGCTTTCTCATGTGGTACTTCACCATCTTTGCTAAAGATCTTTTTTTAAAGATTTATTTATTTTAGAGAGAGGGAGAGGGCGAGGGAGAGTCTTAAGCAGACTCCATGCTGAGCACAGAGCCCAACTTGGGGCTCCATCTCAGGAGCCAAAATCAGGAGTTGGATGCCTAACCAGCTGCACCACCCAGGCGTGCCTTTGCCAAAGATTACTAAACAGTGTGGTTTCTGGAATGTGGGGTCACAGCTGATTACCAAGTACAGAAGCCCATTCGAGGGACACCTTCTCCTTTCAGTGTGTGTCTTGGAGACAAGGTAGGTTAATAAGAAAAATCGTCCCAGTCCAGCTCAGGTGTGGGTTTGCTGTGCCTTTGGTTGGGCCGCTATCCACTCTGATGCTTTTCCTCACTCTGCAGACATAGAACACCCCTCACCGACCTGTGACCCACCACACAGTGGGAAGGATTTCCATAGCCCTGGAGGTGGTTAATTACTGACCCAGGGTGCATTCCGCAGGGTTTGGGGCGAGGTTGCAAGGACTCCTGGGAAATCACTGACAGCACTATGGGAGCTGGGAACTGTCTGCTGGGGGAAGGGCTGAGGCAGAGTCTCAGCTGAGCTGGTACTTCCAGGTTGCTTGTACCCAGTCTTGGGTCTACGGCCATACCACCCTGAACGCCCCCGATCTCGTCTGTACCCGGTCTTGGAAGGGCCTCTTGACCTTCTCTCCATCCTGGGAGGGCATCAGAGTAAGTCAAACCTGAGGTAAATCACGTGGACTGGTTCTGCCCACCTCTCCCTGGGGCTCAGACCCATCCAACGTGTAATTCTTTAGTTCCTTTCTTGGACTGTATTCCTGCCAAAGGAACGCCAAGGCTTCACTTACATTACCACCTTCGGTTACAGAAATAAAGAGGAACGTTGGCAGAGGAAATCTAACTGGTCCACTCATTCCCAGAAAGGCTACTTGCCTGAACGCTGGTGTCCCTCGGCAAGACTCTCAGCCGGCATGGCGGGCTTTCCCCAAATCCCACCAGAGGCTTTCTTGTTTCGGGCCCTTCCCAAGGGGAAACACATAGCGTTCACTAGCCATACGTGGAAGCTTCTGGAGAAGTGGTAGCCTTGTTATTTATCCCTTGCCGTTACTCTGTGAGGTAGAAGTGCTCTTTGTTGCGCAGGTGAGGAAAATGAAGGAGCTTCCTTTCCCAGGGCCACACCGCCCGCCATGAGCGGTAAAGCAGACATTTGATTCAAGTCTGTCTGAATCTTTCTTGAGTAGCATTCGACCGGCTCCTCTTAGTTGTGGGGCCTTTCAAACGGAACGAAATGCAGATGAACAAAGAAAGAAGCCAGGTGAGAGCAGAGCTGCCTTCCTGGAAACTGAGAGGGGTGGAGCCCTGGCTCCTCCCTCTTCCAGGTGGCCTGAGACATCTCCATGGAAACCATGGGCAGAGCTGATGCAAGGACACAAACAGGACACATGTTTAGATCTTTGAAACACTCTACTGTCTTTCCAGGTAGTTAGGGCTCAGACACCCATCATCTTCGCCTAGATAGAAGAGAGGGGTTCTTTGGGACCTTGGGTTTTTATTGTCCAGAGTGGAGGTTGGCAGGAATGCCAGGAGCAGACAACTGAAGATGAGAGTCACTGTAAGCTAGGAATCTCGTCGGCAGTGCTGAGAGTTCTTAGAAGTCACGGTAAAGGTTTGGCAGGAAGAATAACAGTGCAATTCTTGGTGTTCGGGGCTTACTCTAGGGCACACAGTGCAGCCTGCAGGACCGTCTGACCATGCACGTTTTCCCACACCCACCCACCAACTCATTTACTATATGAGGGCCTGTCTCTGGATCTCTGTCTTCCTTTACCTAGCAGTCAAGGTTTAGCTGTCTCCTGCCCCCATCCTGATCTGGCCAGGAGCCCATCTGGGTCTCTTTGTACACTCATGGTATCTCTCTTGTGACTCATCTCTGTGTCCTAATTGACATCTTTTCTGTTCCTCACATTAGTGTCTTTGTGGACAAGATCTGTATCCTGCATCCCAGTGTCTGACATTGAGCTTGATGCATGGTAAATCTTTATAGATGTGTAAAATGAATGAGTACATGGTGGTGCATTTGAATTTGATCTTGAAAGACGATTAGAGTTTACTAAGCAGAGAAATGGTGGAAGGGGATCCTAGAGAGAAGGAACTGAGATTTGGTCCAGGGTCCACCATGACTTATTCCATGTATGCCCTAAACTTTCTGAAACTTGCTTTCATCATCTGCAGAATGGTGATATTTATCTTGCAGGTTCATGGTAGGGATTCAAGATGATGTTATAAATGTCTTAGCACCTTGTGCATACAAAGTACCACGATGAGAAATAGATACTGGGCTTACTTTTTTTTTTTTAATGAAGTAATCTCTGTGCCCAACATCAAGAGTCACCTGCTCTACCAACTGAGCCATGTGTTGTTTTAAAATAACATAACTTTGTTGGTTGTAAACTCCTGATGAGTATTTTTTAAAATTTGAGGTTTGTGTTGAAAATATAAGGAGAGCCAGTCTTCGAACTGTTCGTGGCCTTATGGTTGCTTGTCCTGGGAGGATTGTTGTTCCTGGAAGGATTGAACACTACATGATTTTGCCTTGTTCTAATTGTGAATTCATAGAATAATTATTCTAAGCTTTGTTCTCCCCATTCTCTGACTCACAGGACATGTGAAAGGAAATTCTTCATGTGGATTTGAAAGGTTGGGAGGAAACTGAGGTCCTCACAGCTGACCCACTGCTCTGCTCTTCCCATGTAGGCCGCCCCTTGTGTGACTTTCCTCTTTGAATTACACACAGGTCTCTGTTAACCGATCAGGAGTGGGAATCTATCCAACCTAGTGGGCATTTAAAGAAACCTGTTACAAGAGCAAAATCCATTTGTTGTAAGTAGTCAGCTCTCTGCTTTTCTAAAGCTGGAAAATGTATCTGTGACGAAAGCTGAAGTTTTCTTAAAACAGGAAAAAAATGTATTCTTGGGAGGCAGCCTCTTCTTCCAGAGTATTACATTAGCAATAACAACAACAGAAGAGCTATGGCTGGTGAGCGCCGATTTAAACCCTTAGAGTAGCTCGGTGAGACTCACGGCATCCTGGTGAGCCCGGAGTTGTTGTTCGCACTCTGTAGATGAGGAATTTGAGGAACAAGACTTTGAAACTAAGTGTGCCTGACTCCAGAGCTTTTGCTTTTAGCGGGTAGCCTCCTGGTGTCCTGTCAATGCCCCACGGGTGCGTCTGCTCTGTTGGTCTCCCTCCATGCCAGCAAGAGTGTGGCTAGCTCGGAAAGGCCTCGCGAGCCCTGTCGGTGAGATTGCACCTGTCGCAATCTGAGACTGCTTCTGTCTTCTTCCTCTCCTCAGCTATGGGGTGCTGCTTTGGGAGCTCCTGACTGGTGAGGTGCCCTTCCGAGGAATCGATGGCTTAGCCGTGGCTTATGGAGTGGCCATGAACAAGCTCGCCCTTCCCATTCCTTCTACGTGCCCAGAACCTTTTGCCAAACTCATGGAAGGTAAGTGGCCCCTGACTGGAACAAAACTGGAGGGTTTGCCTTCTGAGCAGCACTTGGGTAGATGTCAGACGATTCTGCTGAGTCAGTTACGGAGAGAGGAGATGAAGTACAAGTCAGTCAAGGAGGAATCCTGTGGGTGGGTGGAAGAGCTACTTTCAGATGATGTCAGCACCTGCCATGTGGATGACACAGGTGCTCCTTCTGTCCATCTCAAGGGACTGTAGAGCTCAACTGAGTAACTAAAACCCGCTATCCAGCACTTCAGTGTTTTATTACTTAATACAAAATGAGAAGACACAGCAGCTTTTATTTTCAGGACCTCTGAGTGTATTACATCTAGAAACGAAGAACATCCGAGAAGAAAGGAACTCTAGAAGTCATCTGGTCAAACCCTGTAGTTCCCTGAGTGAGAAATCCTAAGCTGAGAGGGGCAAAGTGCACTCCATTAGCTAGTGCGGGAGCTGAGAATAGGTAGAGTTCACTTTTCCCGACACGCAGTCCAGTCCTTTTTATCTTTGCCTTATCATCATCCCGTTGAGGTGGGGAAGGCTGGCTCATTTATTTGTGGGAAATCGAGGCCCGAAGTCTAGTTACCCACTGTCAGGACTGGACTCGCGTAGGAACATAATAAATCGTGGCTGTTGAGCCTCATGCCAGCAAACTCTTCGGACTTGCTTTTCTGATGCTAAATCAGCAAGCAGAGTCGGATGGGGGTAGAACTGCTGCATTCTATTTCCACACTCACTCTGTATGATCGTGAGCTTGATAAGCTTGCTTTACTTCCCCAGCCCTATGTGTAGTTGCCAAAATCCCCGTGTTTCTGTTTCTGGAAGGAAAAATTAGAGGCACCTTTCTGGTAAATGAGGTCACGTAATATTCTGTCTTATGCTTGTCTCTGTCCATTCATGCTTTCTGTCTACTCCCGTGTTCCATGCAGACTGCTGGAATCCTGACCCTCATTCACGACCATCTTTCACAAATATCCTGGACCAGCTAACTACCATAGAGGAGTCTGGCTTCTTTGAGATGCCCAAGGACTCCTTCCACTGCCTGCAGGATGACTGGAAACATGAGATTCAGGAGATGTTTGACCAACTCAGGGCCAAAGAAAAGGTAAATAAAACAAGAAAAAGGCGTGAGTTGAATCAGTGGGCCTTCCCCACTGGGGCCTCTGGACAGATTCTGACACAACCACCTTCCTGCTTAGTTTGAGGTAAACAGAGCAGCTTTTTCTTCCCAACTTTACATGGAGAGAGTTCTTCAGGCCTCAGGGGTGAGCTGATGTAGTAGAGACGTTGTCTTTCTTTCTGGGATTTGGCAGGAACAAGTAGGGGTGTCATGAGTCCAAAGTTGTCCACACAGAGTATCTCCTTCATTGTCCAAACCAGAGGAAGAGCACCACTGGGCAGGTATCAGCAGAAAATATGAGAGGGTTCTAGAAACGTTTCTTGGTTCCGTAGTGGACTTCCAGAGTGGGGGTTAACTTAAGATAGAGATTCTTCAACACTGAGCACAGTTATCAGCACATCCTGCCACTGTCTTTGGTATCAGAATCAGAAACAGCAGATGGGCTAAGAATACTGTATGGTTCTGAAATTATGTGGTATTTTGCATGTTTTTGTGAAAAAGGCTCAAGCCCGGACTGACTGAGGAGTTCAGATGTTCTTAGCTTACTAGAGATCCGCCTTTCGTTTTGGTGGCCCTTCCTTACGTGGCTCCTCTCTGGGCCCTTGGTGTCTGGTGAGCAGTCCGTGTCCACCGAGGGGAAGCGGATCGTGAGCACTTGCGTTGCTTCTCCTGCAGGGGCTAGGCTGACTCCAAGGGCTGCAGCTGGGGACATAAGCAGCGTCCACGTGTCTCTTGGTCAATTTCTTTTTTCCCTCCTCATGGCCCACTCGGGGCATTTGGGAAGCAACATCATAACAGCAGCTGAACTTGTATACATCTTCGTGGCCTCCCAGTTCTTTCCCTTGGAAGATGCGGTGATGGAAAGAACCTTTCGTCCTTTTTATCCAGGAGTCTCGTGGCCCCTGCCCCAGCATGTAGGGCAGGTGTTACTATCTTTCTCATCTCAGGGCGAAGGGTCAGGGACTTGTCACACAGCCTGTACGCGGGGAAACAGAATTTTCAACCTGGGTCTTCTGATTTTAACACCATCTTCTCTCCAGTATTGTTTGCCTAAACAAATGACTTAAAAATCCTTTCTGGAGCGGATTTGAAGAGATAAACCTCTTCTTATGCCACATAGCAATCCTAAACCTGGTACTATTTGGCAAGTCAATGAGTGTTCCTCAGGGGAATGGAGTGAGCTTATGACAAATCTTTTAGGACCTGGGTGGGGGGAAGGGACCAGCACTGACCATTGGGCAGAATGATTGAAAGAGGGTGTTTCTTGGGTGCCTGGGTGGCTCAGTCAGTTAAGCATCTGACTTTGGCTCAGGTCATGATTTCAGGATCCTGGGATCGAGCCCCATGGTGGGCTCCCCGCTCAGGAGGGAGTCTGCTTGTCCCTCTCCCTCTGCCCCTCCCCCGCTCATGCTCTCTCTCTCAAATGAGTAAATAAATAAAATCTTAAAAAAAAAAAAAAAAGAGAAGAAGAGGGTACTCCTGTTACTAATGCTATTCCAACAAGAAGAAACCTAGAGTTGCTGGCCCTTTAGATTGTTGAATCACTTGATTCTTGGTTTTCTTTCTTTTGATTGATGAAATTACAAGGGTACCCACCAGTAAGAAAAATGAAAGTTGGATTTTGTTGTGGATGGTTACTAGGAGAAGCCAAACCCATTCTCGTAACAGCTAACATTTATAGAGCATGTACTATGTGCCATGCTCTGTTATAAAGTGATTTATATGAATTCTTATGTAATCTTGCATAATAAGATAATAATTGTCTTATGTAAACAACTGTGATGTCAGTGCGGTTAGCTCCATGTTACGTATAATGCCCCTGGTAACTCGCCTCAGGCCATGATTCAGGCAGTGTGTTCCAGAATCCTTGCTCTTAACCATTGTGCTATGATGTCTGTCCATTATAAGACTCCTAGTTGGGGAAGTGAGGGTGAGGGATGGATAATGAGCTTTCTCTCTGGGGAGATGCCTCTTAAATCATTGTATGCAGGTGATATGATCTGCATACTAGGAGGCTGATCCCTAAATGGTGTTTCACAAGAAGGAAGAGACTCACCGTGTTTGAGAGTCTTGCCTTGCCGACACATGGTGCCATTGGCGAGTACTCCATAAATGTCTTGGTTTCCCATATGATTCAGCTCATTCTCAGCTTGTCTCAATTTACCACTTCCAGGTATAGTGACGATGGATTTGTCTCTGGACTGGGGTCTGAGTTCCCTCAAAGGAAGGGGCTATAACACAAACCATCCCCTAGATAAGAGCAGGTAGGAGAAGAAGACTTAGGAAGGCTGAAATTAGCTTGAACTTTTTAACTTTCCCATCTAGCAGCAAAATCAACCAGCCAAGAATGATTTTTCTGAATCTTCCATGTTTTTCTTCTCCTGATGGTGAAAACAAAGTAGTGGGACAAGGAGAGCCAAGGCTTTGGGGGTGGGGGTAGGGGGCATACAACAGTGAATCTGTTTGGGGCTTATTTCATCGAAGAAGGAGAAGTTCAAAAGTTCAGGCTCATCTCTCAGACACTTACGATGAATCTGGGTTCCCGTAAAGGATTGCATTTATAAAATTGAATTCTGTCTTCCCTTCCTTCTTTCTCATTCATTCATTCATTGACACTGAGCACCCATCGTGTACAAGACAATTTTCTTTTTCTTTTCTTTTTTTTTTAAGAGGGAGAGACAGGGTGGGGTGGCAGAGGGAAAGGGAGAGAGAGAATCCCAAGCAGGCTCCAGGCACAAAGCCTGATGTGGGACTCCATCTCATAAACCTGAGATCATGACCCAAGCTGAAACCAAGAGTCAGACGCTTAACCAGCTGAGCCACCCAGGCACCCCCAAAGACAATTTTCAAGGTGCTAGTCCTTTTCTCACTTCCCCCCCTTTCTATCATTTTTATTATCAATTTATTTTTATTATCAATTTTGATACTCTCTTGAGCATGGAGGGCAAGTTGAATGAAAAGTTCCTAACATCAGAATATTCATTCCCCTCTTGTCTCTGTTCTCTACCCATTGCTCAGCTTCCCCAATATGTGCTCACATACTTTTTCCTAGCTCTCGGCTCCCTTTCTACAATATTTTGTTTTAGTCCAGAATGACTTCTTACAGTGGAGCATTCCATGGAGAAATTCTAAGTTTCGGCCGCAGAAGTGTTGCTCTGGCTGCTTTATTGAAGAAATTCCCCACTTTTAAGTTTTAGCGCTTCATCCCACCACACGTCAGTCTTACATCCTGGGTAAGCAGTGCTAATAGTTCAGATTCCAGATTTGACAACTGTATGCACATATTCAGTTCTCTTTCCTGTTTGCTCTCCTGTTTCCTGATTCCATATACCTCCCTCCTCCCCCGCCTCACCTCAGGAGCTCCGTGCCGATGTACATATATAAATTCATGCGGAAGGGAAAAGGGGAGGCAGGGAAGAGGTTCTGCTCGTCTAATACAGCGGCGGTCCTACAGCAGCACCTGGCAGAGACTTCGGGAAATGTTTTCTCTTCTCTTTGCTGTGCTGTCACGAACCTTCCAGAGCACATGGTTGTCCTTCAAGATGAGAGTTCAAACCACATGCTTTTATGGATTCGCTCACCAACTGAATAGAGGTTTAGAAGACATGCCTCACCAGCTTTTGAACAGTCGCTCAGGAAATACATTTTTATTTGAATGTTAGGTGATTGAGGGCGATTCATTTATAGTGGGCACATTTTAAGCTAGGTCGCATCAAGTTGACTCTGGTTTAAAAAGCATCCTTTATAAAGTGGGAAAAAATGAAAATACCACCAAGTCTGTAAAATTTAAGTACATGATGATATTTTCTGCCCAAACCCCTGTTTTTTTCCAGTCATAGGCAGTCATAATCCATAACCAAGGAGCAACTAGGAGCTCTCAGCCCCTGTCTCCAGGGCTGCCATAGCTATGTCCTCGGTGTGGCTGGGCTGAGCCTGCCCCTCCCCGGCATCCAGCCTCCAGGGTGGTCAGGGATTCCTTTACCAGCGCCTCCGCCTGGGACTGAGGGTTTGGAGGCATTGGCCCTCAGGGGCCCTCGGCCTCCCCGCCTGCGCTGAGCACCCTCTCTTCGCTGCCATACTTCTGCCCCTGCAGGAGCTCCGCACCTGGGAGGAGGAGCTGACGCGGGCCGCGCTCCAGCAGAAGACCCAGGAGGAGCTGCTGCGGCGCCGCGAGCAGGAGCTGGCCGAGCGGGAGATCGACATCCTGGAGCGGGAGCTCAACATCATCATCCACCAGCTGTGCCAGGAGAAGCCCCGGGTGAAGAAACGCAAGGGCAAGTTCAGGAAGAGCCGGCTGAAGCTCAAGGATGGGAACCGCATCAGCCTCCCTTCCGGTCAGTGGCCGGGGACCTGCTGGGAGGTGGGAGGGCAGGGTGGCAGGCTGTGTGGCCAGGGACCTGGGGGCGCTGGGGACGGGCTGGGAGGCAGGAGGCTCTGGGTCTCCGAACGGGGCGGGGTCGAAGTGGGCTGTTCCATTCAGGGGGGAAGACTGGCCCACGGCCAAGCTACCCTGCTCCGGAGGAGTTGTTGAGTGACTAAACACAGACCGGGAAGGAAGACAAACCGGTGACGGGCGAACCTGACAGGCAGGCATGGTCCAGACTGCTAGCAGCATGGTGGCTCACATGGAGAACTCAGGGCTCTGCAGAATAGCTCATCTCAGGGTTTCTCTAAATAACTAGTTTCTGCATACAGTTGAGATTAGGATTCACGGGTAGGAATTTGATTTGCATACAACCTTTCAGAAGCATGTTAGGTGAATAAAGGTACATTTGTAGGATATTCAGCCTTGGGAAAATGCAAAGTAATAGGAAACTATGAATTAGAATCTTTATGGGGAGGTGAGTGCTCAAGTGTGTGTTTATTGTATTCTAAGCCTATAAGGTCCTGGGAAGCAAACTCAGTTAGGGGTGTAAGGACACCAAGGGAAAATAGTGTCATAGGGGCAGTAGCGGAGGATTTTAAGCACCGGGATGATGGCTTCAGCACAGACAAGGGAATTCATTCAGTGAAATTCAGTGGATGAATTTGTGCGACATGTTTACCAGTGTCCTTGTTGCACATTTTTCTGGCCAGGCAACACAGAGTCTGTGAGCCCCGCTTGGCATGTCGCATGTGGCGTCAAGCTGCTGTGAGCTGGGGAAGCTCAGAAGGAAACAGTAGCTCCCTCCTTCAGGGAGATCACGTCTAGTCGGGGGACCTACGGGCAGACACTCAGCTGTTTATTACACCTCTTGATAGATGAGGACACTGGGACTTAGAAATCCAGGGCTATAAGATTTACCTTCTTTATGCTGTGCTGTGCCTGTCTTTGGAAAATGTCACAGTTTGGACCATTAGCCCCATGCGCTCACTTCCCTAGGTTCCCACCAAGGATTAGTCCTTATTACTCTGCTCTGCCTGCCCTTAGTGAGAAGCATCCGTCTCCCTGCTTTGGTCCCTGAGAAAAGGGGGCCTGTCCTAATAGATTGTAAGAAACAGAATTGTAAGTTAGATTTCCTAGAATAATCAGCAAGTCTCCTGATCTTAAGAAAACTATTATAAATCTGTGATTACTACACCTATGTACACTGTAGATGAGGTTGACTTGGAGAGTGAATTTTCCTTCTCCTCATACGTTCATCTTGCTGTCCTGCCATCTTTGCGGAGAAAGAGATGATTCTGAAAAAGAACGTTTCCCAGGCGAACAAGTCACTTCTTAGGAAACAAGGGCCTGTCCCTCAAGCCTGCCAGGACAGACCACTTTTCTCACAGGACCTGGGTTATGGGAAAATTCTAATGCACACACATGTCTGTCTTTCCCCAAGCAGATTTCCAGCACAAGTTCACGGTTCAGGCCTCCCCCACCATGGATAAAAGGAAGAGTCTCATCAACAGCCGCTCCAGTCCTCCTGCGAGCCCCACCATCATTCCTCGCCTTCGAGCCATCCAGTGTGAGACTGTTTCCCAAATTAGTTGGGGCCAGAACACACCAGGGGCATCTGTCCCCTGCTCTGTCCAGCCACCGACTGGCCCAGGCTTGCTCCATCCATAACTTCTGCCACCTCTCCTCGGCAATGTGTATATACATGCACATATGTACGCAAACCCTTAGCCCTCCTTCTTGTCTCTCTCCATTAGCTTTATACTACTGCTCCCCTGCTTTTCTTCTTAGAGACCAGCAGAGGGGTTTGTGGGTATTAATGGGATCTTTCGTGAACCACAAAGCTGGTTCAGAAACTGGTGTGTGATATAGATAACCTGGTACCTGGCCTGGGTTGGTTGGTACCCTGGCCTGGGGACCCTGTGTGTGCTCTGCCATATTTGGGGCATCGTTGTTTTTCTTTTGTTCATGCTTCCCAGGGAAGGGTGTTTTCAAAGTGTAGATCCTAAAGGAACTTGCCAAATACTTTGTGATAGGCCAAGTCTGGACCAATTTTATTTTTACCACAGTGTTTATTAAAAAGAATTTACACACACATGTGTGTGTATGAATGGAGTCGTTTCCCTAACTTAGAGATTTCACTTAAAAACAAAAATAAAAAACAAACCCTAGCTGGCTGTCCTTGGAAAATCCATTCATATCTATGGATTCCCATTTTTCATGTGCCCACAGTTGACTAGAAGCAATGGCGGCTTCCATATGCTCTGTATTTTGCCTCAGTCCCCTCAGCTCCTGTTTTTTTGGTGTCTGAAACCATCCGGTCACTTATGATGTAAGCCTAGTCTCTGAAGCATTTGGGTTTCAACTTTTGCTATAAGGTAGCAATGTCAGAAGAACGTTCCTCCTCTTATCTGTTGTATTTCTCTAGGCCTGTTCCTTCCCCTTCTCCTCCTACTCCTGACTTCCTGCTCCATAGTCTTGAGCTCCTCATTGTCTTCCTTTCTTACCAAAATTCTTTTCTGCACTTCCAAGTCTTCCTTACCCCCTTATCTTTTTTTCTCTCCTACCTATCTCCTTCCCTACCCACTCCCAGTCCAGTTCCACCCAACAAAACAAGTTCCTTAAGTCAGATCTGTTTGGAACTCTGATGTCTGGCTGGCCTGAGCTCCAGCTTTGCGTTGGACGCAAATTAGGAGAATCTGGGATGTTTTTCCATGTTTGGTACTTTGAGAGTGCTCAGTGATTGGTACCTAAGGACTTGAAGGCTCCACTTGGGCACAGAGTTTTCGAGGAGGTGTGACTTCTTCCCTGCGACTCCATATATGTGTGTGTATGTCTGTGTCTGTCTGGTGAGGTAGAGGCTAGTTTTGGGGGGACCCTGTCTATCTTTTTTCTAGGTCCCATCCAACTTTTGTTATTCACAGTGACACCAGGTGAAAACAGCAAAACCTGGGGCCGGAGCTCAGTCATCCCGAAAGAGGAAGGGGAGGAGGAGGAGAGGAGGGCCCCGAAGAAGAAAGGACGGACGTGGGGGCCAAGTACGCTTGGTCAGAAGGAGCTCACCTCGGGAGATGAAGGGTAAGAGCCAGAATGCGGGAGATTCTTTCTGCTTAAAGATGGGTATTCCCTTTTAAAACTATGATGTGAAGTACTTTTTCTCTGTTGTGTGTCCCATTGCTTTCTGAGAAATTACAAGCCTCTTGCTCTTTGCAACGGTTTTCCAATCTCCTTGCTCCCTGGAACCTCCCCTAGGACGGGGCTCAGCATACTTTTTGTGTAAAGGGTCAGACAGTAAATATTTTAGGCTCTGAGGGTCCTACAATCTCTTTGGCAGTCCCTCCGCTCCTGTGTTTCAGTACCAAAGCAGCAGGCCACGGGCCGTACATAAATGAAGGCGCGCGCCTGTGTTTACTCAGTAAAACTTTATAAACAGGTGGTGGACACGAGTTGGCCCTCCAGGTATAGTTTGCTGACCCCTGAAGGCGTCTGACTCAGAGCAGCAAGTAGATCAAGCAGTAACCGAACGTGGAGAGTTCTACCAGATGTTCTACTTCTGTCTGGCTCTTCCCCTTTGATCATCCGCTCAGAGCCAAGAGAAGGAAGAGTAGGGCTTACAGGACTCTCTCGACTTGGAGGCTTATCCTGACGCAGGGGCGGACGGAATAATCCAGCCCTGGTAGTCAGTGCACTCAGATGTTAACTCCAAGGCCACCGGAACTTCTTCTTTTTATTTATTTATTTATTTAAATCTAATTAATTAACAGTTTCAGAGGGTAGAGTTCAGTGATGCATCAGTCTTCTATAACACCCTGTGCTCATGACATCACGGGCCCACTAGAACTTCTTTTAGGCCTCACCTCATAGCCACCCTGACAGGTGTGAGCATGCCCTCTGGGCAAAGCACAAGACCCAGCTTTGTGCCTGGGATGTGCTTGTGTTCTTCCTGTGGCTTTCAAGTTAAATTCTCTCAAGTCCCAGTTCTTGGGCGGCCAGTCCCTCATAGTGAGTTAAGCAGTGGCGAGCGTCACCACTGACCCCAGCCTGCCTCGCCGTGTGGCCTTATGTTTTCTCGTCCGTAAAACGGGGGTTATGCCAGCACCCCCCTCGTGGAGTTGATGCAAGAATTAAATAAGTTCCTCTTTGGGAAGTGCTGGCACGATTAGCTGGCTCATAGTGAGCCTATGTAAATATCTGCCGTGATGGTTCTTCTGCGCTTCTCATGCAATGTCTGTTTCACACCTGAAGAACGAGTGTAATAGTTTGCAGTTCTTATTCTTGGTGTTAGAATCTAGAATCCCCTTTCTTGACTTTTCTAAGTGTGAGAAGAATCAGCAACCCCCTTCTCCCTTTTCAGTGACTTTCCTGAGCTTGTGCCTGGACCTGGACCTGGCTCTGGTATTCCTTTGAGTCCTAAGATTTCAGATCCCAAATCTGTTTTCTCATGTCAGATCTGAGCTAAAGGTGAAAATACCAATTTGGTGCATAAAGGATTGACTCTTTGAAGCCAGGCTTTAGAAATCACTTAGATGCCTTGGAAGAGGGAAAAGGAAGAAAGGAAGGAAGGGGGAGAGGAAGAAAGGAAGAGAGAGAAAGACAAAGGAAGAAAGGAAGGAAGGAAGGAGAAGGAAGGGAAGATTTAGGTATGTAGGGCCAACTGCCTAAGCTCCATGAGAGTTCCGTGACTGAGTCCTCTATGAGTCCTCGAGGAATGGTAAATTGCTCTGCTGTAGTAGGTTCTGTAGGGGCAAGAGCTCCTCAGTTTGATTTCCCTTGAGCCCTGGGGTCGAGTAGGGTTGAGGTGGGTCTGAGAAGCTCAGTCACCCTGAATCCCTTGGTATTTCTGACATTCGTGGGTTTCCTGATAGGATTTACCAGGTTGGCTGTGGGTCCCAGTAGTTTCTCTAGTTCTGTTTCATTTATAGATATTTTTTTGTCTTGCTAGTAAATTAACTTTATTTCACATTCCAAAATATTAATTTTGGCATTTTCTTCCCCCTTGCATAGATTTGTCCTCAAAACTGTTGAAACAGTTCAAAATACGACTTAATTTTTTATGATTCTCAATTCCTATTCAAGAAATAAAGTATATTCCATTCATTCTCGAGTAAAGACCTCTTTAATGGCAGAAATTTTTGAGAGTCTCTGTGTGACAGTATTTCTAGTTTTAGTCCCTATTAACGGAAGAAAATATGTAACAATAAAAAGCTATATTGAATTCAGTAATGTTAAGTGAATTTGCATCTCCATCCTTTTAAAAAATAGTATTTATCTTATAGGAAACATGTACTTGCTCCTAGACAGCTTGGGTGTCTGTGGATTCACGTGGTCTCTGCAATTACGCTGTGGTGGCTTGGGGACCTTTGTCCCACAGATTGGGAGGTCCTGGGCCTGTGGCAGCTCAGGCGCGGCCACCTCGTTAAGGTTCCTGCATGGTGTGGGTTGTGCTGACCGGGCAGGAGGAAGGCAGCTGGCCACATGGCTGGAGTTCAGCCTTAAGGGCTCCCATGTGGGAGAGGCTGAGTTGGATGTACCCACTGTCGCCTACTACTGATTTTCTTTATTCGTTGAAGATCCCCTCAGAGACGTGAGAAAGCTAATGGTTTAAGTACCCCATCAGAATCTCCACATTTCCACCTGGGGTGAGTCTAATCGTCACCCTTCCATCAGATGTGTTCATAATAGTCCCCCTTCCATTTCCTTGTTCTCACGGCACACCCCGTAGAATCGAGCGTCATTATTGCCAAGGCTGTGCTGACTTTTTTTCTTTAAAGCGGTACCCTCGTGCACGCTGGGAGCTTCCTGTGTTGGTCTGACTTTCCCTTTTCTCCCTTCCCTGACCACTCCTGTTGTTGGGGTTCTCCTGGCACCCCTAGTTATAGGGCGATGACACAAGGCTATTTATCCTTTCATCTTTAGCACTGGCTTTGACTTTGCTAATCTGGATTCCCTTGAACCCAGAGCTGGAGGTGATGTTAGAAGATTATCAGTTAGAAGTCCCAGGCTGTGGGTTTAGTAGCATGCTTATCTCTGGCTGTGTATTTTGGTGGAAACCACGGGTGGCTGGAATGTACTTGAATTCGCTGGTATTTCTGATAGCACTTGAAACAGAGATCTGAAATGAGGGGAACCATTGGTCCTTCTCTCTCCCTCAGGATGGACTGGGAAGAGTGGGCTTTATTTGAATAGCTTTTTCTGGCCCTGAAATGAGAGCCCCTTCTGATTATAATCCTGGTATTTCCAAGGCAACGATAACCCACAGATTTCCTCAGTCTTCCCTCTTTACTGTCCGTTAGAGAAGAGACCAGTGCTGCTGGGTCTCTGACTCCCCCATCATATGAGGGGGTTGGTGGGGTGCCCCGTCAGGATCCTCAGAGTTACTGGCTTGTGAGTCTGAGCTCATCACAGGGACTTGAAAGCAAGCTCTTGCCCTTTTCCTCTCCGTTCCCAGACAAACCAGGGGCTCGAGGATGGTATTATGTACTCCCCACGTAGGTCTGTCCCAAAGTGCACTGGGTTGGTGCAGCTTTGTTGGCTGGTTTTTGTTTTTAAAAAGTGGCTGGCAAAAAAAAAGAAAAAAAGAAAAAAAAAGTGGCTGGCTTTGAAAGTTGCCTAAGCATGCCATAAGCTTGGCAGGAGTGGAGGATGCGGTCTGAGTGGAGTAGCCTGGCCCGTCCATGTCTGCTAGCTCATCTGCCCGGGGCTTGCCTGGCATCGCAGTGTCCCCTGATGTCAGCACTGTGCTGTAGACAGCGTCCCGGAGTGATGGCCTCTCGTGGAAGATGGGCTCGGGCAAGACCTGGGCCAGTGCTGGGCAGCCCTCATTCTTCCTGTCCTCTTGCCAGCCTGCCTGCTAGATCTTTCCCCAGCTCCATAACAGCATGTGAAGGGGTGGGTTCATGGCCCTGCTTTTCTTTTCCTAGAGCATGTGCACTTCTGTTTGTGATGCGAGGGGACTCAGTTATGTTTGTTGCCTGTACCCCAAGGCTCTTGGGCTTTGGTGGAATTAAGCTCACAGGGAGAGACTTTTGCACAGGCCCGTGGAGGTGAGAGTGGAGTAAGGGAAGTAACCAGTTCTCACAGTTTCCTCGTTTCCTCCCATTTAGCCTCAAGTCCCTGGTAGATGGATACAAACAGTGGTCGTCCAGTGCCCCCAATCTGGGGAAGGGCCCGAGGAGTAGCCCAGCCCTGCCAGGGTTCACCAGCCTTATGGAGATGGGTGAGCATTGCCTTTGTCCTGACTGTCCCTGTTTCCTCAGGGAAATTTCGGCCAAGCTTCTGGGACTGTTTGAGGACCCCTACTGCCACTTCATGGGTGTCGTCTCCTCTTTTACCCAACTCCCAGGCCCCCACCCACTTCCTTCTTTGCTTGCTCTACTCCCATTTCATCGAACCTTCCCAAATCACAATTTCTTCCTACTACTGCCATGGGGCCTGCCCTTGGCCTCCTATCCCAGGGAGCCAGGTATAGTCTCCTTAGGGCAGTGCAGAGGGTGAGGCCTTGAATCAGGCATTTTCCTTTGCTGGGTCACTTTCCTTTGTATCTTAATGTGGGGAGTCTGCAAAACAGGAGATGGTTTCTTCCTTTCTCCAAGGAAGCTTTCCATTTGCCTGTGCTTGCTGAATGGGTAAGGTCTCCTCCAGGCTCTCTGTCAGACAGTAAGTCCTCTTCTCTCTGAAGATCTCCAAGGTCAGAGTAGGTCAGTTTATAGAGTAGATGTACCTTCACCTGGGGAGGGGATCCCAATCCATTGCTCTTAGAGGGGTCTCTAGGCCATCCTAGAAATTCAAGGCCCCTTCCACTTTTAAGGTGCAAAAAAGTTAGGAATGTTTCTGTTCTACCCACTATTCTAGGAAATTCACACTGTACCTCTTGTGTTGAGGGTCCCAATGAAAGAAGTAGAAAAGTAGCCGATTTCCTTTTCTGAAAACAGGAAAAGAGGCTCTGGAATGGAGAGTGATTTCCTCGTGTTGGTCACAGTTGAGTGTGGAGGACTAAAGCTCTGTGGGTTCAATGCCTGGTTCCTTATCCCACCCATGAGACTCTTAACTTTGAATTCCTGACGCTCCACCAGGAAGCCCGGGGCTGGGAAGAAGGACGAGATTCTTACTCTTGCTGCTTCATTCCCATTTCCTGTTTCCCTTCCTTTCCTCTCTTCTTCACAGAGGATGAGGACAGCGAAGGCCCAAGGAGTGGGGAGAGTCGTCTGCAGCATTCACCCAACCAGTCCTACCTCTGTATCCCATTCCCTCGTGGAGAGGATGGAGAGGGCCCCTGCAGTGATGGAGTCCACGAGGAGCCCACCCCAGTCAACTCAGCCACCAGTACCCCTCAGCTGACGCCCACCAACAGCCTCAAGCGGGGCGGCGGCCACCACCGCCGTTGTGAGGTGGCTCTGCTCGGCTGTGGGGCTGTTCTCGCGGCCACCGGCCTGGGGTTCGACCTGCTGGAAGCTGGCAAGTACCAGCTGCTCCCCCCGGAGGAGCCTGAGCCCCCAGCCCGGGAGGAGAAGAAGAGGCGTGAGAGTCTTTTCCAGAGGGCCAGCCGTCCTCGTCGGAGCACCAGCCCCCCATCCCGGAAGCTCTTCAAGAAGGAGGAGCCCATGCTGTTGCTAGGAGACCCCTCTGCCTCCCTAACGCTGCTTTCTCTCTCCTCCATCTCCGAGTGCAACTCCACCCGCTCCCTGCTGCGTTCGGACAGCGATGAGATCGTGGTGTACGAGATGCCCATCAGTCCGGTCGAGGCCCCACCCCTGAGCCCTTGCACCCACAACCCCCTGGTCAACGTCCGAGTGGAGCGCTTCAAACAAGACCCTAACCAATCCCTGACTCCTACCCACGTCACCCTCACGGCCCCCACGCAGCCCAGTGGCCACCGGCGGACTCCTTCTGACGGGGCCCTCAAGCCAGCGGCTCTCCTAGCCAGCAGGAGCCCCTCCAGCAATGGGTTGAGCCCCAGCCCTGGAGCAGGTGAGTCCTGCCCTCCTCCTCTTTTCTCTTTCCTGCCTTTGTGCCTCCCCCTGGAGTGCAGTACTGGAGTGGATGCCATCCCTCCTTTGGCTCGGCCCACCGGGACATGCTGCCCTGGGGTTGGAGAGGTGGCCAGGCTGGCTACCTTCTCTCTGGGGGGAGATGCCTCCGTCGGGGGAGACAGCTTCTAGGAAGGATCAGGCCCAAGGCTCCCGTGGGAAATTCGGGCTCTGGGTCTTGGAGTGCACAGCGCCGTGCCTGCAGGGTGTGTGGGGGGGGTGCGGGCAGGGGCTTAGCCCCCTTGTTCCCGGAAGTGGAGACCGACGTTCCTGGAAGGAGTGCCGCACTGCACTAGGAGGGGTGTTCGGTGCCACGTGGCTGGGCTCGTGCCTGGCATACTCACAGGCCAGCTTCCTCCTGTGCATCCTGCCCCGCGTCACTCGTCCCTTACTCATTGCTGACTCCCCGGACGTGGAGAGGGATGCAGGTAAATTGCTGAGCCCGGCATATGCCTGCCTTCTCTGTCTGACACCCAGCCACCTGGCTGTAGGTAACCCAGGTCATTCCCACCACCATCCCCTGCTCCCTAGAGACCTACATCTTACTCGGAAACCCCTCTCACCCAGTAGAAGATGACCAGATGGCAACTGAGAGTTCAGTGATCTTTTTTTTTTTTTAAGTTACCAACTTTATTAAAAATAATTTTAACAAAGGAAATGATAGGAACAGACATTTGACAGGAAAGTAAAATATAAGAATATAAAGAGGACAGCTCCTGTATTAAGGTTCTTCAGAGTAATAGAACCAATAGCATGTGTCTGTCTGTCTGTCTATAGAGAGATTTATTTTAAGGAATTGGTTCACATGATTGTGGAGGCTGGCAATTCAAAATCTGCAGGGTAGGCTGGCAGGCTGAAGATCCAGGGAAGAACTGATGTTGTAGTTCAAGTCTGAAGGCAGTGTGCCGACAGAATTCCATCTTCCTTAGGGAAGGTCAGTCTTTTACTATTAAGTCCTTTAACTGATCAGATGAGGACCACCCACATTATTGAGGGTAATTAAATGTTATCAAAACTATGCCTTCTCTTCTTTAAAAAGTGACAGCAGTTATAAACTGGAAATTCACTTAAGAAATACCAAACCTCATCCACAAGCATAACTATACTAAGTGAAACAGTAAGGTATGTTTTACCAATTACATTTGGCAAAATTTATAATTTGGTAATATTTATTTTTTAAGAGAGTTCAGTGATCTTTGAGTGTAAACGACAGTTGTATTTTCCCCTTCAGCTTGCCCCTCCCCTCTTTAGATTTTTTTTTTGTTGAACTCAGATGTGTGTCCCCTTTGGGAATCAGACCTTATGACTCATCTTTGGAATTCTGATGCCTAGATTTGTTCCTGCCTCCCATGTTTATTCACTGAACGAACTGGGAATAAGCAGACCCTTCCTTGAGTCTCAGGGGTCGGCGAACTTTCTTAGTAAAGGGCCAGATAGTAAATATTTTAGGCTTTGTGGGTCCCGTGGTCTCTTTGTAACTACTCAGCACGCCACCCCAGCGGGAGAGCGAGTAATTGGTTTGGCTGTGTTACACTAAAGCTTTATTTGTCAACACAGGGTGGCCCGTGGGGCCTAGCTCTGCCTTAAGCTTCTTCATTACAGATATGACCTCCATATGTCCCGTGATTGTTTTTATTATCAGATACAGTGATCATGGCCTTCTGGTTCACTGCTGTATCCCCAGTGCCTCCCAGCACACTACCCGGCACACAGTAGGTGCTCATTAAACATTTGTTAGTCGGGTTAGTCCCAGTGACTAGAGATGTGGCAGCTGGGGGCTGGGGAGCGGTGTATACCTGGCCCAGAAATGTGGCGTTGTCATCTGATGCTTCTCCCTCTGTCTCTTTGACCAGGAGTGTTGAAAACCCCCAGCCCCAGCCGAGACCCAGGTGAATTCCCCCGTCTCCCTGACCCCAATGTGGTCTTTCCCCCAACCCCAAGGCGCTGGAACACACAGCAGGACTCCACCCTGGAGAGACCCAAGACCCTGGAGTTTTTGCCTCGGCCACGTCCTTCTGCCAACCGGCAACGGCTGGACCCTTGGTGGTTCGTGTCCCCCAGCCACGCCCGCAGCGCCTCCCCAGCCAACAGCTCCAGCACGGAGACGCCCAGCAACCTGGACTCCTGCCTTGCTAGCAGCAACAGCACTGTGGAGGAGCGGCCTGGACTTCCCGCCTTGCTCCCGTTCCAGGCGGGGCCGCTGCCCCCCGCCGAGCGGACGCTTCTGGACCTGGACGCAGAGGGCCAGAGTCAGGACAGCACTGTGCCTCTGTGCAGAGCTGAACTGAACACACACAGGCCTGCCCCTTATGAGATTCAGCAAGAGTTCTGGTCTTAGCATGAAAAGGGTTGGGGGGTGGCCAAGGGGGAAGCAGGAGGAGATCGGGGGAGCTGGCTGGCACAGCCCTTTCTCAGAGTTGGACCCCCTGAAATCCAGCCCTACTTCTTGCACTGATAATGCACTTTGAAGATGGAAGGGTGGAAGCGGGGCCACTTCAGAGGGTCCCCTGCCCTGCAGGGCCTTTCTGCCCACGTCCACCGGAAGGGGCTGTGGCCATCAGCTCTGGCTGTGTAGGGGAGGGAGGGGTGCGTGCATGTCCCCCAGCCTCCACACTCTTCCTCGCCTTTAGGGTGACCCCACAGGGTCACTCAGCCAAATCTGTCTGCTGCCCCCTTTCCTCGCCTCCCCTCCGGGCTTGAAAAAGCCCGGAGCCTGTCCTGGAATCCTTTTGTTAGCCCTGCCGTCCGCCTTCCCAAACACCAGTGTTGGAGGTTCTGTGAGTGATTTTCTTCCTCTTCTACATTCTTCCCCAACACCCATGAATCAGAATCTCAGTTGGAGTGAGATAGTTTTTCTGCGTCCTCAGCCCTATGTGCCAGCTGGGGGACCGAAGGCACGGTGCCTCAGCGTGGGGCACAGGAGTTGATGGACCTGGCAGTGACCTGCCTGCGCTTCCAGGTGCCCCCTGATTTAGTTGAGCCTCGCAGGGGTGAAGGGACCTGCCTCAGTGAGAACTGTGAGGGGAGGAGAAGGAGTCAGGAAACCCAGAGTCGAGTGGCAGCCAAGAGGGTCACAGAGTCTGTCCTTGTTCCTTTTGGAAACATGCAAATAAGGGCAGAAACCAGCACCTGTTGATGGCATCCAGCTCCCACCTGGGGTCTGGACGCAGCCAGACCCGTGTCTGCCACAAACATGCTCATCCCAGGGATCGTTTCTTGGGAGGAGCACTCCCCGGTGCCAGTCCTGGAACCAGAGACAAAGTTCCTGCGCTGGTCCATTTTGTTGTCTGATCTTTATGTGTCACGCCCTTCCCTTGATCTTTCCTCCCATCCCTGGGATCAGTGGACTTTGGGTTATGAGTTTGGCTGGTAGAGACTTTGCACTGCTCCGAAAGAGCATATCGGTGGGGGGTGGGCTGGGGGCTCCTGGACACTGGGAGCTGGAACTGGGAGGATTTCTTCTCAGCCAGGCCATCCATTCTGGGATACCCTTGAAGGAAAACGGAGCCTTAGTGGTACCTTCCGCAAACGGATACGGTGAGGCCATGATGTTTGTAAGGTGCTTAGTGAGCCCCCAGTGTGATGCAAGCTTTGAGCCCCAGGCTCTGCAGACTGACCACGGCCTCTTGTCTCTATGCACAGGTGGCCCCTGATGCTGGGCTCTGGACCCTGAGCTGGGTCAGAAGGAGAGCAGAGGCCAACCCCGACTTTTCTGGAATTTGTTTCCTTAACTTGAATGTTGAGTTGTTTCTGGAGCTTTCTCCTGTGTACCTTCACTTTTCCACTTACCTTGAGGCCTCCTGTATTGAGTGTGAACAGTTTTCTTTGTGCGAGACACACACATAAACCCGATGGGGAGCAGAGCCTTTGGTCATGCTCCTCTCCCCTCCAGACTCTCCAAATGTTGCTTCACTGTCCTCTATCATGGAATAGTTCCCTGGAGATGTTGCAGGACAGCCCGCAGGCTCCCTGCCTTTGCTGCCTGGAGGCCAGAATGTGGGGAGCGACAGAGCTGGCTCAGGTAATGCGTTTGGTCACTGCTCCGTCTCTCTCTGTAACTGATAATGTCCCAACCTGGGAATGAAAAAAGGGGTGACCTTGGTTTTCAAATTGCTCCTTGTTTTATGAGCTCCCTGGCACTTTGGTTCAAGGGCGCCACCTCATCTTGGGTGGGAGGCACTCTCAGTGTGTTGCCTCCCGGGGCTTTGCTGTTGTGTCTCATCTCTCCTTTGCTTTGTGCAGGGAAGACTGTAAGAGAGGATTTTTGCCTCCATCCCCTCACTCCTTGGCCAGAAGGGGAAAAATGGGAATCTTAGCCACAGTTCCAGCCAACCAAGCGACTCCCCTTCATTCTTGATGGGGAGAGGGCTGCAGATGGTCTCTTCTGTGCCCTTCCCTGGACTCTCCATAGCCCCAGTTCCTAAGTCACGAATGCATCTATGAACGCTTGGCTCCACTGAATGGCCCTTCGGTGGGGTGCAGCATACAGCAAAATCCAAACCCTGCTGGCTCTGGACAGTGCTCTGTGCTGTGAGGCAATTGACTGTTTTCTACTTTTTGTTGTTTTTTTGAGGCTGCAGCCATCTTTTTTGGAAGTGGTTGTGTAACTGTTGGCAGTGTAGGCTGAATGGTGGCCACTTGGCATTGAGTGAGAGGTGGAACCCGTTTCTTACTCCCCCATCCAGAGGGAAGACAAGGGAAGCCTGGGTCTGCTGAGGGTAGAATTGCACATGCAAGAGGCATAAGCAGGGTTAGGCTGAAGTTGCTTCGGTGAGCTTGCATGAAGATGGAGGGGTTCTTTCTCAGCTCCTCCAAACCCTATCTCTGATGGGCCCCTGCCCGCCACACTCTCTCTGTCTCTGTGGGGCGAGGCTTGGTTTGATAAGGATCCTGTATAGTAATGGGTTTGAGTTGCTTTGTGTCCACTTCGGCTCCCTGGTGTCTGTGGTCATGGTCAGGAGCAGGACTTGAAGCTGGGATCCCCTGCAGTGGCATTAACCAGCATCTCCTGTTCTCTTTCCTCAGGAACACTTTCCCTCTGCTCTTGGCAGGTGCTCACTACTGGAAGATGGTGATAGAAAGCAGATACTGCTCTCTGCTCTTCCTCCTTGGATCCTTCCACGGATTCTAAACAGGATTATCCTCGATTTACCCCCTTGGGGATCCAGGCCACTGCCAGGGGCTGAGTGGATGTCCCCATTTTCCCAATATGTTATTTCTAAGAGGCTTTGGTGGATGTTCTTCACTTCACATCCTTTAGTATCCCAAGGGTCTGGTGGTAATGATAAAGGTGGTGATGATGAAGGTGGTGATGATGATATTTTACATGGGTCAACTCAGAACAATGCTAACCTTTCCTCCTGACTTTACAAAATTGCATCATTGTCCTGGTATACTTGCTGGTAGAGAAGAGGAAATGCTTAAAGAGGAAGAAATTCAAAGGAAGAGAAATTGAAAAGCTGCTTGGGCTGGCTGCTGAGTCAGGCACCGAGCTCTTGAGCCCCGAACAAGGTGGCTCTCTCCCACTTTCTGCTTCGGTCTCTGGCCTCAGGCTTGGTTTTTAGCTCCTCTCAAATTTCCTTGCCTGCTTCCCTGTCAAGGGCAATGAGGACATGTATCCGAGCAGGTCAGCAGAGCACGCAGCTCCCTGCAGGCCGTTAGGATGGACTGCTGACATTAACAGTGTGGTTCTCACCACTTTTGCCTCTAAGGGACTTGCCTACTGTTCCTTCCTTTGGCTTCTGGAAGAGTAGTGATTTGGAGTTGGCTTAGCATGGGGGCCATGGTCAGGCACATGTTCTTCTGCATTTGTGTAGCTCCTGGTGTTTATAAGCATCCTTTCTACTCCGCCCACTTGTCAGGCTGGCCCTCACGATTAGTGTCTTAGGAAGGAGGAACTAGGAGACGGGGAGGTTGGAGGCAGCATTGGAATGACAGTTGGGGGCCTCGGGTTTTTTAGGAGTCATTCCCAGAGTCGGCTTTGTTTAGAGACTGGAATCAGGCCAATTCCTGGAAGAATCTTTGTGAGAAGGTCCGCTGAGCCTTGAGACCCGTGTCTTAGTGTGAGGCTCTTTACAAGGCCCCTTTTCCCTCAGACCACGGTTGCTCAGGGACACAACAAGACACCCCAAGGGCACCTAGGTGTGGCTTGTTGTCAACGCTCTTACTCCTCAGTCCCCACAGTGGAGACCCCTCCTCCCTCCGTCCCCCCACAAAGAGGGAGACACCTCCCGAGCGCTGCCAACTCTTCAAGCTTGCTTTTAGCGAAAGCGCGGAGCAGCAGGCTCTGAAGGCCGGATGGCTGTGAATGGTGTGCTTTGGGGAGCCTCGACCTTTTCCTCGTGCGTTTAATTAAGCCTGTGCTTTTGACTCAGGGATGTGAGGGCCCCCCTTCAGGCAGGTGAGAAACACTCCACTGCCTCTTGAAGGATTTGGGGGACAGAGCAGATGTTGCCCTTGCTGTAGTGCGAGGCTTTTCCCGAAAGCTCTGCCAGAGACTGTGGCCCCGGGTCAGAGGTGAGAGCAGCCCGCAGCGTGCTGTGATCCTAGGGGACTGTGGTGGCGGGAGTGGCAGGCTAGTGGTAACCTGAGCTGCCTCCATACTAGCTGGGTGAAGTTGCAAATGTTTCTTCCCCTCTCTGGACCTCTGGGTCCAACCACGAACTGAGGGGGATGCTACCTTCTTCCCTACCTGAAGCACGAAGCCCTTTAATTTCGAAATGTATGATCCTGGAACCCAAGGTCCAGCACTGATGAGCCTCACCTTGCTAGATCGCTTCCCTTTGTGGAGAAAATTGTGTGCGTGCATGCGTGTGTGTGTGTGTGTGTGTGTGTGTGTGTGGTTGTACGTCAAAACCAGTCGAATATTGGCAATTTCCTGTGGTTCAACCTACTAAGCCACCTGCCTCTCTCCATGGCTACAGGCCTGAGGATGACTCCTTGTCAAGCTACATTTGTTACTAGGAACACATTCTCAAATGCTCTCTTCTTTCAGACGAATCCTTGCTTTCTCCGATCAGGAATCCAAATTAGTGAAAATCCACATTAGAAAGGAGAACACACTGCTGCTTCTGGGAGTCCCTAGCACCTCCCTGGCCTTGCCACCTGGGCACTCGCCATCTCAGGCACTGGCGTTTGAAGGCAGGACACAGAGACTGGAGTCCTGGCTAATGAAGGCTAAGTAACGGGATTTAGGTGCCTCGTTAACCTGACCCAGCTCTGGGCTTCTGGTTGGCTGTACAGGCCAGGTGAGCCTCTCATCAGCTTCTCAGACTGTTGACTATTTTCCATTGATCCTGATGAAATACCAACAGCACCCCCCCTCCTTTATTCATTTCCGGTCTTGGGCCCTGGAAGCACCGTGGCCTCGCCCTAGCATTTGTTGTTCTGAAGGTTGGGCTCCTTCCTTAATCTGGAGCCAGGAGGACTGCTCTTCCTGATTCCTTCTGCCTGTGGCTGCCTGCATCCGCCGCCCGTAGCCTTCCCCTGAGTCTCTCGCTCACTGCCACAGCTAGACTAGAGAAGAGCCGTTGTGATGAGTTACATGCCCTTGGTCCCCAGTTGTAGCAAAGAAGGGAGGTGATGAACTCATCAGCTTTCTCCTCTGATTTTCCTCACTGTCCATCCTAAACACACACACACACACACAGACTCGCACACTCACACACTCACATGCTTGCACACAGATTTAAACTATCTTCTGGAGGATAAAGGAAAAAAGTTGGAGATGGGTTTTACTTGGTTTGCAGAAATGCTTTCTTTGGGATTTTCCTCCCCATTAGAGCCTTTGAGTCTAGGTAAAGTGAAAGTTCACATTTGTGTTTGTTTTGTTTCTCTGGAATTAGCTACTAGTTTTCATCCCTAGGCTCCAGTGTCTTGTCCATATGTCCTGAGCCTGTGTCCTTGAATTCCCATTTTGCTTTGGGATTTAAGTTATTGTAATTTGTCAACAATATTTAAAAATAGAAAAGTCCTGAAGGAAACTTACCAGGTTCTTTTCTTTGGCTTTTTTTTTTTTTTTTCAAGGTACTGTAAATTGTTAACTAGGGATGCCAAGCAGGCTTGGTTCAATGGCTAAACCTCTTATCGTATTACAGTGTAATGCTGATTCAGCCTGGTCCCACCACCAGAGCACACACAGACTTGAATAAAACTGTTACAACAATGACTTCTGGTTTGCCGTGTGCTTTGTAACCTTATCCTTTCCCCTCTTTTTAATCAAACAAAATGTCCAAGTAACTGGCTCTTTCTGGGGATTTCCGTATGTAGGGAAAAATAAAATCTATGGCTATGGAGCAGGAAGGAGGAGGAGGGTGAAGAGGCTCCCTGAAGGCCCTGGAGCCCCCAGCTGGACCACAGGGACCCTACCGGTACATGGCGCTGAACAGCACCGCCCAGATGATTCAGTCTCTTCTCACAGCCGACTTCTGCAAGGGCCACGGATTTGGGCTTTCAGAGCCCCCGGCAAGCATGTGCCGTCTCCCACCCCTATCATCCTCCACCCTGATGTTCCTGGTGAAGTGGTAAATGGGGCTAAGAGGATGAACACACATGGAGTTGCACACTTGTAGACAAGATGTGCCGGCTGTGAGGAAAATCTTGGGCTCCTTGTCGTCTTGATATTCTCAAAGGCACTTGCCAGTTGTGAGTCCTCGGGCAAGCCACTTCACCTCTCTGGGCCTCTTCTGGAGCAAGCTGATCACCAAGCAGCCTTTGTGCTTTCCCTTCCAGGATTACACGGGTGGGGATGAGGGTGAGAGTAGACGGAAAGCCTCGTGGGGGCTACTCTTCGCTGCCTCAGTCCCCTATCCCACCATTCAGCGGCATGTGGAAGACAGTTTCTGAAACTTCGATACTAACACCCTCTCGCTTTAATGCTGTGACCTCGTATCATGCCTTACGGCTTAGCTCCATCCTCTGCAACCCAGGAGGGGTGACCGAGGTGGGGTTCAGTGCTGGATGCTGAGACTGAGAAGAAAGATGACCTTTGGCTGAACTTCAGGGTGGGTTTGCCCGGGGCCCACATAATCTTTGGAAGGAGATTGGGCAAAGATGAAAAAATGACTGAACTCTTTGCTGGAGAAGATACCATGAAAGGTACCATATGCTGTGTACAAGGCATGTAAATTGCTCCATGTTTCTGGAAAAGCAGTCTGGCCATGTGGCATTAATTCCATAACATGGGCCCACACATAGCATTTATTAATAAACACTAGGTACAATATACCAACTATTGTGTTAAGACTTGACCTACGTTATCTTATTTACAACATCTCAACGTCTTTAAGAGTAGACCGCATTTTATCTCCATTATATATTGAGGCAAATGAGGATTAGACTCAAGTAACATGCCCAAGGCCGCACAACTATCAAATAGTGGGGCTGGGATTTTTCCGAGTCTAGCGTCTGCACTCATATCACTTGTGGGGCGCCTGGGTGGTTCAGGTGATTAAGCTTCCGACTCTTGATTTTGGCTCAGGTCATGATCTCAGGGTCATGAGATCAAGCCCCACATCGGGCTCCCTGCTCAGTGGGAAATCTGCTTGTCTCCCTCTCCTCTGCTCCTCGCCTTGCTCTCTCTTTTTCTCTCTCTTAAATAAATAAATCTTTAAAAAATAAAAGTGTTCCTTCCTTTGGAATTTTTAAGACTTTTCCTTACGATGAATATATGTTACTTCTATATTCAGCAAAAGAATGATGAATTCCGTAGTTTGGGGTATTTTCCCATGATACCAGGTTCTTCTGCAGATGTCCCAGAAGCCTAGGCCACTTGCTTCAGGGCTGCTCCCTGACCTGAGCAATACAGCAAGGTGACTCCAGACCAGGGCCAGGACCAGGACAAGCTTCCAGGTCCTAAGGGAATCTCCCCTGACCCCTCTCCTTATTTCTTCCTCCCAATTGAGAGATGGTGCTGAAAAGGTGAGTCACTTGCAGAATGCAAGCAGAACCTAGTGAAGACACATGAACAGAGAAAGTTCTGGAAGGAGGTACCACGGAGGTCTCCTAGAGGGCATAGCTGGTTAGGAGTGCCATTTCTTGGGCGGGCACACAGTGTGCTCTTAACATTTGCAAAACACGTACACAGCCCTCCATGGAAGGAGCTGGGCTGGGGTTGGGTACAACCACACCCTATTGACTTGATCGTGGAATGTGCTTCATTCAAGGCTGGGACCGATGTGCTAATCCTCTGATCCCTGCAGTCCCCACCCAATCTAGTCCGACCTGCTCAAGTTGGAGAACGTGTTTTGGCTTAGGTGGGTGGAGTCGGGGGTGTCTGCTGCTCAGCCTCACTCCTCCTCTCCGACACTGGCCACACGGCGGCCACCCAATCAGGAGAGCCTCTTGCACAGTCTCAAAGGCAGACACATGAGGCTCTTTTGTGTTCAAGGGAAAAGGGGAGGGTTGGGACAGAAGATCAGCCCTAGGAAATATGCTCATGGAACACAGGTCTGGTCATGTTACACCCCAATGTCTGTAGGAAGAGATCCGCATTCTTTAGCATGGCCTTGAGGGCCTTTCACGATCTGGTCGCAGCCTACCTTCCCAAACTCCTAGCACAATTTTCCTGCCCCCAGCTCTTCCTCACCCTAAGACTGTACCCTTCCTTGTTTCCCATAAGATTTGATCTTCCAGGAACTGAGGCCTCCTGCTGGAGAGAGCATTGTCTTCTTTCTGAGCAGATGCTCTGCTACCTCCCCAGGTGTCTAAGCTGAATGTAACCTGATTAAGTGGTTGGCAAATTAAGTGGTTGGATTTGGGGTGGGAGGACACCAGGGAGCAATAGGCCAGAGAAGGAGGGAAAGAGAAGAAAGGAAGAGAGATGGGACCCTGTCCTCTGGAAGGCCACACATTCCCTGGAGAGACAGAAGATGCTGGGATGTACTGAAGCAGATTACCAAGCACAACAGGACTCCTGTGACAAAGGCAGGCCTGGGCGCCATGGGCAGTGAGTGGCAGCCAGTTAAAGAGACACTGACTCCCATCTTGTTCTGTGCTTTACCCAGCCTGAAAAGAGAAGAATCATCCTTCTGACACATACTGACCGAGGGCCTACTCAGGGCTGTGATTCAGTGTGACCAGCAAATTCCAGTTCCGTTCAGGCCCAGGCAGGTCAATGAGGGACGCATTCTTGAGATGGTAGGATGCGGTAGAGGGCGGCGGTGGATGGAGAGGCCTGTCCCATCTGAGGGCATCCACTTAAAAAAAGAGTGCATAAACACATCCCCTCTGTGCTTGAAACTTCCTGAGAGTGAACGAAAGAGACAGAAAAGGGCTGCTGCCTTTTAGGAATTTACCATGTAGTGGGGAAAATCAGGTGAGACCACAAGAAGGGCAATGGGGGAGTACACATGGGGCTGGGGGCGGGGGATGGGGGAGAGGTGGGAAGCCATTGTCTAAGCTGAGGCCTGAAAGAGAAGTAAGACTGAAAGGGTCCCTGGGTGGTGATGATGGTAGCAGGGATCCCAAGGATTATTTGAGCAGCCCTTGTTTTTTTGTTTTTAATTTAAATTCAATTAGCCAACATATAGTACATCATTAGTTTCAGATGTAGTGTTCAATGATTCATCAGCGTTCATCATATCATGTGCCCTCCTTAATGCCCATCCCCCAGTTGCCCCATCCCCCACCCCCCTCCCTTCCATAACCCTCAGTTTGTTTCCTGGAGTCAAGAGTCTCTCATGGTTTGTCTCCCTCTCTGAGTTCTTCCCATTCGGTTTTCCCCTCCCTTCCCCTATTGTCCTCTGTGCTATTTCTTATGTTACATATATGAGTGAAGCCATATGATAATTGTCTTTCTCTGCTTGACTTACTTCACTTAGCGTAATCCCCTCCAGTTCCATCCACGTCGATGCAAATGGTGGGTATTCATCCTTTCTTTTTTTTTTTTTTAAAGATTTTATTTATTTTTTAGAGAGTGAGCGAGAGAGAAACAGCATGAGAGGGAAGAGGGTAAGAGGGAGAAGCAGGCTCCCCGTGGAGCCGGGAGCCCGATGTGGGACTCGATCCGAGGACCCTGGGATCATGACCTGAGCTGAAGGCAGACGCTTAACCATCTGAGCCACCCAGGCGCCCAGTATTCATCCTTTCTGATGGCTGAGTAATATTCCATTGTATATTTGGACCACATCCTCTTTATCCATTCGTCTGTTGAAGGACATCTCTGCTCCTCCCACAGTTTGGCTATTGTGGACATTGCTGCTGTGAACCCTGGGGGGCAAAGTGCCCCTTCTTTTCACTACATCTGTATCTTTGGGGTAAATACCCAGGAGTGCAACTGCTGGGTCATAGGGTAGCTCTATTTTTAACATCCAGAATGAATCAACAAATTAAAACTTTTTTCTTGGTTTTACTTTCAAATAAGATAGATAAATATTGTAGGTATAATGCACATACATATGCAAGCACTCTTTGGGGTCTAAAATTACCAGAGGACTTGAATCCCCACCAGATGGCGCTAATGAGAACAAAGAGAAGGTGGGAGGCACAGAGAGCGGGAGAGAGGAAGGGAGGGAGAAAAAGAGAGGAAGGGAGGGAGGTCATTAAAGTGGGATTTGCAGTAGTGAGTTTCATAGTGTGAGATGTCCTAATAGCAATGATATTTGTAGACTCTGTAGGAAAAAAAGTGACAGGCCCAGGACTTAATCAGTGGGTTTTCACAATCTAAATTAGATAGGCAGATTTATGCCAAATAATACACTGGATTTTTTTTTTTTTTTTTTTTTTTTTTTACATCCCCTAACAAAAGCCAAGCACATTCCTTGGAGAAGCTCCCTGCAGCCCCGGGAAACTAAGCAGATTAAACTGAGCGAGCTCAGTCTTTTCCATTTTGTGTTGCTAATAAGATAACATTAATCTCTGGGGTTTAAGAGTGAAATTTAGGCAGATTCATTCCAGCAAGGAGTGCTCTGTGGAACCTCACAGCCAGCTGCTTCTTCCCATAGTGGAGGAGAACGTGGTTGGGGTGAGGGTGGAGAGAAGGTCACCTCTGAGGGACTTAACTGGCCCCTGGGGACAAAATCGTATAAACGTCTGGGCGCGTTGTGTGAGGAACTATAAATGGGCGTTGGGAAAACTTGAAGCCAAATTTATTTTTCTTTCAAGGGCAGTGTGAAATAGCTGGCAAAGGATAGAAATCTCTTCCAGAGGTGAAGTTTTTAACGGCAATGCTCTTTTAAGGGTCACCAAAAGAAGCTAGAGCCTAAATTGGGGGCTGGCTTTCTGAATGGGTGCATCAGCTACTAGAGAAGTGGGTGTAATGTGGGATCAACTCTCCTTCCCCACTAGGCTGGGAGTTTACATGTATCCTCTGACCATTCATTTATTCATTCGTTCATTGACTCATTTCTACGTTGGTCCGAACCTGCTTCCTCTGAGTGCTGGGTCTACTGTGGAAGCTGAAAGAGACATGGTTCCTACCTTCAGGTGGATTTGTTTTGAAAGAACAAGTCAGGGGCACCTGGGTGGCTCAGTTACTAAGCGGCTGCCTTCGGCTCAGGTCATGATCCCGGGGTCCTGGGATCGAGTCCTGCAACAGGCTCTTTGCTCGGCAGGAAGCCTGCTTCTCCCTCTGCCATTCCCCCTGCTTGTGTTTCCTCTCGTGCTGTTTCTCTGTCAAAAAAAAAAAAAAAAAGAAAAAGAAAAATTACCATTTAAAAAAAAAAAGAAAAGTAATCGAGACCGGAATCTGAAGTCTCACTTTCAACTTTCAAAGCCACTGATGATGCAAAATCCACTTCGCATCCCCAAAGCAGCCCAGGAACCTTGTGTTTCTCCTTTGGGAAAAATAGTAGCACAAGGACCCGGAAGCTCAGGTTGCAAGCGAGCAAAACTGTTGGTGTGAATGGCGCCTGACCGAGGGCCTCTTGGCAGAAGTTGGAGAGTGATAGACAGGCATTAGGGAACAGGGGACTGTTTGGTGACAAGCATTAGTGTTACCAGGGAGGTGGGAGAAGGGCAGGGACAAATTCTAACAAAATATTAGGAGCCTGTTTGTTCATTTGTTTTTAGTTGCATAGCACGTGGTTGCCAGGATTTTAAATTGTAGTGCTCTAGGCATGTAATTAAGTGAGAGAGCTTAGTTGGCACCAACTGGGACACCAAGTTGTTGATGCAGCTTATGAGAGTGACCTTCTGATATTAAAATGCAGGGGCTGAGTGTGTGTGTGTGTATGTGTGTCCTTAGCCCTATTTGCTGCTTTCCCTCGGGGCTTCCAAGCTCCAAGTAAAAAGGACTAGCCCCTTTAATATCTTTGTATTTCGTTTTGTTACGGGTGTGAACCTTCCCATCTAGGTCTCAGTCTGGCCTGCGGCAATGATGCTCAGCTGAAAGGGTTTCTGGATCTGAAACAAAGGTGGATCATCTCAGCTCAATCAATGAGCCAGCCCACTCATTACAAATGCCCCATGCCTTCGCTTCTTCTGCTTAAAATCACAGAATTTTAGAGCTGAATGTGAACTTAGCCTTTAGCTTCTCACTTGATAAATGAGAAATCTGAGGGCCACCATGGTGAACTGACCTGCTCAAAGTTGCTCAGCTGGTGGGTGCTATCAGAAAGTGAGCAGGACTGGACCTGCACAGGGTCCTCTCCGGGGTAGCCCTGAGGCCCGCTTTGACTCCAGAGCAGTCTCTTCTCCTTGGCCATGAACTCCCACCCTCTGACACGCATCCTGTTTTCCCCGTCGTGGTGCCTGAAGCCTGGTGACTCGTCTGCAGAGGTCTGACAGAGAAAGAAGAGGAATGGACTAGCCAGGTAACTGAAATGCTTTGTGAAATTGTAGAAAAGAGTCACTTTTCGAGTCGTGGGGGACCACTGCACCTTGGCGAAGGCCACCTTCCACCTTCCCAGTGGGCCGTGAGGGCCCGCAAGAGTTCCTGCCCCTCCCCAAGGTGAGCAGTTTCCTTCGTTCGGCTGGGCCAGCACAGGCCCCTCAGGTCACGAAGACCCTGTGGGCTTACCTGGCAATTACCAGGAGTGGGAGCCAGCCCTTTCCAGAGGTTCTTTCTGATCCTTTCTAGCAAGTCCCTCAGGCAGGGGAGGAGGGCAGATGGAGGTCCTCTTCCTATAGGATGGAAGAGGAAGGCACTCCTGAGAGTGACCGGAAGTCAGGACCTGGCCAGCCTCCCCTGGCCTCCCCTGGCCTCCCCTCCCACACTCTGTCCATTTGGACCCTGCTGCTACTGCAGCAGATGGAGGCTTTAAAGGAGTCCCAGTTTTCCATTCCCCAGGCCAGTGCAGGAGGAGTTTCTCCAGTGCTCTTTATTAGAGATGGATAAAGGTAAAATAGCTGAGGCTCTTTGGGATTAAAGAACATCTGTGCTTTTTGTTTCAAGTGACCATGTTCCTGTATGTCTTGGGTGCCCTGATCCCAAATATTCTGTCCTACCTTCTTTATTAAGTTCATGTATTTATTAAAACTTATATTCTGATTTTTGTTCTGAAGATAGAGATATTATTTGGAAATGGAATTCTTCACCCCCTTCTGGTGTCTGACTTTGAACCATGCAAAGCCCTCTTTGGAAAGAACAGAATCAACCCTGCTCCTCCCCACCCCCAATCGTACCAGCCAATCATCTAGGGAGCCTGTGATGGGGCCCAGCAAGGCAGGGGGTGTGTGTGAGCATGGGTTTAGAAATCAGTTCCGGTTCAAATCCCAACTTCCAGCACCATGATTTACAGCGTTTTCTAACTTCATCTCCTACTGCACCTCCCTGTACCTCTCTGCTTCTGAGCACTACCCATGTGGTCCCTCCAATACTTGGTGCCTGCCTCAGGGCCTTTATGCTTGCACTTCCCTTGCCCTGGAATTCTTCTCCCAGAGACCTACATGCCTATACCTTGCCTTCTTCAAGGCTTCCGTCAATGTCATCAGGTGGAGGCCTTCTGCGGCCAGTCCCTAATACTGCAATCCTCCATGCCCTTACCCGGTCTCTTCCTTGCTTTGTTTCTCCGTAGCACTTATGACTCCCTAGCCTAGCATGCGCTTCACTTAGACTTTTGTTTATTGTCTGTCTTACCCCAGCTACAGCAGAAACCCCATGAGGGCAGGGATTTTATCAGCTTTGTTCACTGCAATATGCTCAGCGTCTAGAACAGTGTCTGGTCCTTGGCAGGAGCTTAACAAATTTGCATGAATACATAAATCTGAGCAAGTAACCTACCTCTCTGAGCCTATAGTCCTCCCTCTCTTAAAAAGAAGGTGTGAGTGGTTAAATAAGACAACTGCTGTAGATAAAATTAATAGCCAACATACATTGCATCTTATTCACTACCAGCTCTCAAGTATTCCAGTGCTTACTATTATACATGGATTATTTTATCTAATCCTCTCCCCAGTCCTATGAGGTATTCTGTTTATCGTCCTTTTATAGAAGAGGAACCTGAGGCTTAGAGAAGTTGTGTCACCTCCCCAGGGCCACACAAGATTCAGGTCCACATAAGTCTGAGCCGCAAGCCAGGACTCTTAACCTTGCCAACATGGTGCCCAACTGCAAGGTACGTAGCCACGGCCCCACCAGTGCTAATTCTCTTCTCCAAATCACTCGGTGAGTGACGCTTGTTGTCTGTCTGCCCTTCTTTTGTGTGTGTGTATGAACCTTCCACTGAAGGACACACAGTCCCTGCCACTGAAGCCTGACATTTTGGAAGCATCCCCTGTCCTCAGGAGACAATGTGGTGCTGTTATTTAACATAGTACTGGAAGTCCTAGCCTCAGCAATCAAACAAAAAGAAACAAAAGGCATCCAAATCGGCAAGGAAGAAATCAAATGTTCACTATTTGCAGAAAACACAGTACTCTATGTAGAAAACCTGAAAGACTCCACCAAAAAATTGTTAGAACTGTTACACGAGTTCAGTGAAGGCGCAGGATACAAAATCAACATACAGAAATCTGTTGCATTTTCTATGCACCAATAATGAAGCAGCAGAAAGAGAAATCAAAGAACCGATCCCATTTACAATTGCACCAAAAACCATAAGATACCTAGAAGTAAACCTAACCAAAGAGGTAAAGGATCTGTACTCTGAAAACTATAGAACACTTATGAAAGAAATTGAGGAAGACACAAAGAAATGGTAAAACATTCCATGCTAATGGATTGAAAGAACAAACATTGTTAAAATGTTAGGGGTGCCTAGGTGGCTCAGTCAGTTAAGCGTCTGGGGTCCTGGGATCGGCCCTGTGTTGGGCTCCCTGCTCAGGGGAGAGTCTGCTTAACCCTCTCCCTCTCCCCCTCCCCCACTGTTATGTATGCTCATGTGCACTCTCTCTCTCTCTCTCTCTCTCTCTCTCTCAAATGAACAAATAAAAATTTTAATGTCTCTATTACCCAAAGCAATCTACACATTTAATGCAATCTCTATCAAAACACACAGCATTTTTCACAGAGCTAGAACAAACAATCCAAAAATTTGTATGGAACCAGAAAAGACCCCAAACAGCCAAAGCAATCTTGAAAAAGAAAAACAAAGCTAGAGGCATCACAATTCTTGACTTCAAGGTATATTACAAAGCTGTAGTGATCAAGACAGTATGGTACTGACATAAAAACAGACACATAGATCAATGGAACAGAATAGAAAACCCAGAGATGGACCCACAACCATATGGTCAACTAATCTTCAACAAAGCAGGGAAGAATTTCCAATGGAAAAAAAACACTCTGTTCAACAAACGGTGTTGGAAAAATTGGATAGCAACCTGCAAGAGAATGAAACTGGACACTTTCTTATGCCACACACAAAAATAAATTAAAAAAAAATTAAAAATGGATGAAAAACCTAAATGTGAGACAGGAAACCATCAAAATCCTAGAGGAGAACACAGGCAATAACTTCTTTGACATTGGCTGTAGCAACTTCTTACTAGATTCATCTCCTAAGGCAAGGGAAACAAAAGCAAAAATGAACTATTGGGACTTCATCAAGATAAAAAGTTTCTGCACAGCAAAGGAAACAATCAACAAAATTAAAAGCCTGCCTAATGGAATGGGAGAAGATATCTGCAAGTGACTGATCTGATAAAGGGTTAGTATCCAAAATAGATAAAGAATTTATCAAATTCAACACCCAAAAAAACAAATAATCCAGTTAAAAAATGGGCAGAAGACATGAACAGATAGACATTTTTCCAAAGAAGACACACAGATGGCTAACAGACACATGAAAAGATGCTCCACATCGCTCATCATCAGGGAAATACAAATCAAAACTACAATGAGATATCACCTCACACAAATCAGAATGGCTAAAATTAACACAGGAAACAACAGATGTTGGCGAGGGTGCAGAGAAAGAAGGACTCTCTTACACTGTTGGTAGAAATGCAAACTGGTGTAGCCACTCTGGAAAACCATATGGAGGTTCCTCAAAAATTTAAAAATAAAACTACCCTACGATCCAGTAATTGCACTACTAGGTATTTACCAAGGATACAAAAATACTGATTTGAAGGGACACATACACCCCGGTGTTTATAGCAGCATTATCAACAATAACCAAATTATGGAAAGGGCCCAAATGACCATCAACTGATGAATGGATAAAGAAGATGTGGTGTATATATACCATGGACTATTACTCAGCCAAAAAAAGAATGAAATCTTGCCATTTGCAACGAAGTGGATGGAGCTAGAGGGTATTATGCTAAGTGAAATAAGTCTGTCAGAGAAAGATAAATACCATATGATTTCACTCATGTGGAATTTAAGAAACAAAACAAATGAACATAGGGGAAAACGAGAGAGAGAGAGAGAGAGAGAGAGAGAGGCAAACCAAGAAACAGACTCTTAACTCTAGAAAGCAAACTGAGCGTTGCTGGAGGGACATGGAGAGGGGATGGGTTAAATGGGTGAAGGGAATTAAGGAGGGCACTTGTGATGAGCACTGGGTGTTGTATGTAAGTGATGAATCACTAAATTCTACACCTGAAACTGAATATTACACTGTATGTTAACTAACTGGAATTTAAATAAAAATGTGAAACTAAAAAAAAAGAAGGCAATGTGTTGTATTTATAGTGAGATGGTAGGTTTGTTCTCTGGGGGACCTAGATTCTGGCACTTCCTTTGCATAAACTTACTGTGTGATCTTGGGCAATCACTTCTCTCTAGCAACCCGCTTCTACTGTTATGATGAGCACTGAGGTCTCTTGCAGCTATAACAGCCTTGGGCCCAGGGAGGACACCTCAGGGTTGTGTGGTTTATGAATCATCTCAGGGATCCTGCCCCCAGGCTGTAGCCTTGACCTCACTCTGCTTAATAATGCAGTATACCCAGCTTTGATGATTATTGGCCTTGCCCCTCCCATGCCTCTTGAGCTTGGGTCTCAGGCTGCTGGATTTGAGTGGGAGGACAGAGGAGGCAGTATTTCCAGTCATTTTCTAAGCACTTCTCTAGGGGCAAGACCAAAAGAAAGATAAGGAAGATTTGAGAGCTTTCCCACCCAACCAGAGACCGAATCATTGCAGTAAACAGACTTCTCTTGTGGGGGTGGTCACGGGGGAGACCTCCTCAGCTCTCTGGAACCTCTGCGGAGGGGCTTGGGGACTGCTTGTATAAACAGGCATCTGCCCAACAGCCCCTTCCAATTTCCCACCACGCTTCCTCTCAAAGGAGTCCCGACAATCCCCTTTTGCCAAGCCGGAAACTGCCTCACTTCAGTTCCAACTTCTAAACTAGGGATTTGTCCCCCTCCTTGTGAAATGGGGGTGAAATGGAGTAAGCTGAGCTAGCCAATGGCTTAGGTCATTCTCCTCATTTAATTCATTCATTTATTCATTCAACATTTATGCGATGGACTCTTTGCCAGGGATTCAAAGAGTAAATTAGTCACGTTGTGGCAAACTTAAATTGGGTAACTGGTAATTTGAAGAGAGGTTAAGAGATTATTTTCAACAGTGAGGTCAGAGTACCGGAAAACAAGGGATAGTGGAGTACCCTGGAGCTGGTAACATCAGGAAGAGGTTATCTGTCCTGGGCTGCAGGGATAAGAATAGAGAAAATTCCCAGAATTCAGGAGAGAGCTCTGTGGATAGGACCCCTTGGCAGGAGCTGTGTGACCTTTGTTTGATGGACTCATCCAGCTGGTGAAGGAACGTTTTCATCTCCCTTTCTTCTCTCCATTGGCTGAATTCCATTGATGTAGTTGGTATGGGCCAACCTCTTGGGGCTCACAGCAAAGCAGAGAAGGACAAACAAATTTCTAGCACAGAAATCAGACATGGCCTGTGTCCTCAAGGAGCTTGCACACTAGCAGGGGAGAAAGGAGTGCAAAAGTAGATTACAGCATGATAAATGCTTTAATAAAGCTATGAACAAAGTATAAGAGGAGTTCGGGGGGTTAGGGAATAGGAAAGATCTCTGCCAGGGAGGGTGTTACTGTGTTTGTAGGTTGGGGAAGGAAATTGGTTCCTGGGAAGCAAATGTGGAGGCGTTGTTTCTCAAAGGAAAATCAGGCTTCTTGGAGGAAGTAATGTCTAAACTGAGACCTGAAATGTGAATAAGAATTAGTGAGGAGAAGAGGAGGAAGTAAAGGAGTTGAGGCAGAGTGAAACATGTGTGAAAGCTGGAGGCTGAAAGAGACTGTAGAACTCTTTGGGAAACTGTAAGTAATGTGATATAATAAAGTAATATAATATAATAGTGTTTAGGAGAACAGGTGAAGGATGAAGCTGAATAGAGAAGGGCCCAGAGCATGAAGAATTCTTTTGCCTGATTAAGGAATTTGGAAGGCCAGTGGTAAGTCCTTAAAAGGTTTTAATCAGGGGAGTGATGTCATTGTTACTTGTTTTAGAAAATCACTTTGGGGACGCCTGGGTGGCTCAGTCAGTTAAGTGTCTGCCTTCGGCTCAGGTCATGATTCCAGGGTCCTGGGATCGAGTCCTGTGTCAGCTTCCCTGCTCAGCGGGGAGTCTGCTCTCCCTCTCCCTCTGCCTCTCCTCCTGCTTGTGCTCTCTCTCTCTCTGTGTCAAATAAATAAATAAAATCTTAAAAAAAAAAATCACTTTGGTTGAATAGAGGAGAGTATATTAAAGGTAGGGAGATTAGAAAGGTTATTTTTGTGATCTAAGTGAGAGGTGACAGTGCCCCAAAGTCAACCTGATGTGGTTTGAGCTGTTGGGGTTCAGAGCCAATGGTCAAGAAAGAATTCTTGAGACATCTTTAGTGCAAAAGTTTGGTTTTATTAAAGCACGGGATCGGACCTGTGGGCAGGAAGAACAGTACTGGGGTTGTGAGGAGTGATGATTATATAAGATTTTCTAGCCTATGGAGGGGAGGGTGAGTTAGGGCTCCAGGAAATTGAGTCTATAGGTTTCTGGAGATGGCTTTTTTCTTGTAAATTGTTAAGACAGTTGCAAACTGATGGAGACTGATGCCCTGCCTGAGTGAGATCTCCATCAGTTAACCACCTGTTTTTCCCTTTCCTTTGTTCTTGGCCAGCCAGGAGGGCCACATATCCCACCTTGCACTGTAGGTGTGGCCATGTGACTAGGTTCTGGCCAATAGAACGTGAGTGGAAGTGATGTTGCCAACCTCCAGTTGTGCCCGGATAAGGAAGAGGCGTGTCCTCCCCAGTCACCCTTCTTTCCTTCTCCCTTGGATATTGACAACATATGGCCACCGTATTAGCCCTGGACTGCTTTTATTTGCCCTGTTATTTGAGAGCTAACCCACCATTATTTTATCCCTTATGACAAAGATATAGTCTAACTAATACAGGATGGCGCTAAATGGTGGTAGAACCTCTGGTTTGTACTATATACAATGGTAATTATCTTTTGGATGAAAAAATAGAGATTAGGGAAAGGAACAAATATTTACTGAGTGCTTATCATGTGCTAGGTATTCTGTTAAGTATATGTTCTGTGTTAGAATTATTGTGTAATTCTTACAATGGCTCTATAAGGTAGGTATTATCAGCCCTCTGTTAACGTCAGAGAAACTGAAGTTCAGAGAAGTTATGTCACTCGCCCTGGGGAACACAATTAGTAGGTGACAGAGTCAGGATTTGGAGCTGAGTCAGTGGCTCTTAACCAGAGGCAATTTTGTCCCTCAGGAGACGTTTGGCTAGAGAAATGTTTGGCTCTCACGAGCGGTGCGGTGGGGGGTGGGTGGGGATGTGTCACTGGGTAGCAGGAATGCTGCTAAGCATCTAACAATGCACAAGACACCCCCCCCCCAGATAAAGAATTCTTTGCCCCAAATGTTAACAGCATTGAGGGTGAGAACCCCTGAGGTCCATTCTACAAAAGGCTACTGTTCTTTTCCATTACACCAAACTGGGGGGCGGGGGAGTTGAAGAGGGGTTGATGAAAAACCGATACGGTCTGAGACGAATGGCATGGAAACGTTATTTGGGGGAGGGTAAACCTAGAGTGGTAAAGAGATGAGTTGGAGGAACTGATGAAGCTGAGAAAACATGAGCTGGGAGAAACGGAAGCTGAGGACACCAGTGGGCACCACTGACCTGGTCCAGGTGACGGGTAGGGCTTGAGGGGCCAGGCAGGGCTGACAGAGGGAAGACAATCTAAGTGTCAGTGCCAGAAGGACCTGTGACCAGGAGCATCTAGAGAGTGAGAGAGGCAGGGGGAAGTGAAGACAGACTAGTCAAGGATGACTCCACTTCTACCTGCCCTCCCCTCCCCTCCCCATCTCTCTCCCCTTTCCTCCCTCCTTCCCTATCTCCTCCTCCTCTCTCCCTCTCCTTCCCCATCTCACCTTCTTCCCTCTCTTTTCCCTACAGTCTCCTCCCCCAACTGCCTCTGCTTCTCTCCATCTTCCTTCCTACTCGCCCCTTTGTCTAGCGGTGTACTCTGTTTTCCTCTGACCCCCAGTTCTAAGCTGTGGGTCCAAGCTCCCCCCAGCAAGTGCAATGCAGAAAGATCTGTATTTCCTCAGCTTATCCCCCTTGAACCGGCAAGCTCTCGCAGTGACAGGGACAGACAGACTTGTCTTTTCAATCTTGCTTCCTTCACCATTTCCTGTTTGCAGGGCGGATTAAAAAATTTGACCAGTGTCTAGGATTGTTAAAAGGACAGACACATGGCTCCTGAAAGACAACCCCCCACCCCACCCCAAGGGAATTTCTGACATGCCAGAGGAGGAAGGAAACCCTTTGTCTCATTTTTGCCGTTTTCTCTGCAGTGTTTTCCAAAAACAACTGGCCTCCTGACAAGCTATTGAGAGGGACTTGGGGTGGCCTCCCTCCTTTTCCTCACCCCTGGCCTGTGCCTGTCCCGGCAGCTTCAGGACCAGGGCACTGGCATCACCCGGCAGGCCCTGAGCCCTGCTGGCAGAAGCCTAGCCGTGGGGAGCCCCTTGGAGAGGCCACTGGCACCTCACGCCTTTGGAAAACTTGGTCAGGAAGAAGGCTGCCGCGAAGAACCGAAGGTTTTTGGTATAGGTTCTTATCTCGCGGAGTCAAAGAATGAATCTCATGGACACAAAAGGGTGAGGTGATCGTTTATTAGGTGAAGGTGAGAATAGAAAGAAAGCTCTCTAGAGTGAGAGGGGTCCCGAGCCGGTTGCCACTGAGGTCTTTTATGGTCAGTGTTTTATAGAAGACTGACCAGGGAACTGAGATCTTCTTGACGTCAACACTGATAGATAGCACCATGATGACTTCTCCTTCAAATATCTCATCTCTGATGTTTAAGGCAAACGAGGTGGTCTGGTTCTGTTCCCTTATCTCTGGTTTCCTTACGCCTCAGCATTTCTGGGATTTTTGGTGAGCCTGCTCACGTAGCCCCCTACCTATCTCTCCGTACCTGGCCCTTACTCACTTTCAGGCCTTACAGCTGAAGTCAGAGGCTGCATGGGCCAGCCTGGAATCAGTCATCCAGACAGAGGGGTCAGAACCTAGGGGCTCGAGGGAATGATTGTCTTCAGGTTTGTCCTTTTTTTTTTTTTTAACTTCATTTAAAAAACCTTCGGTGCAATGTTAAAAAGCAATCCAGCCAGCTGGAACGACAACCACCAGAAAGAAAGAAGGTTTGGGAAGGCCCAGGGGCCCCGTCCCAGCTGTTCCCAGGGGCTGGAGGCCAAGGGCAGACTGGGATGGGGCAGGGGTCGTGAGGGAGAGAGAAAAGGGCACCCACCAAAATGAACAGGCAGAGCAAAACATGTATATAGGAAACATCTGGCTGAACCCAAGAGGATCTAGGGGAAATAGGAAGCTCCCATTTTTTTTTCCAAAAATGTCCTACACTTGGGGGAGGATTGGCCTCTGGGGGTGAAATGAGCAGGCCCTGTCCCACCCCACACTCCTCTCTCATGGAGTACAGGATGTGTGTATGCTGGGGAAACAGGGAGGAATACCTCCTCCCTGGAATCTGTTATGAGGGCTGGGATGGTTCCATCTCCCTGTTGTTCTCCACCCTGATCCTCCGGGCAGAAGGTGCTGTGTGGGGTGGGGGTGAGAGGAGAGGAAGCCAGGGCGGGGGAAGGAGAGAGAGCAGAGGGGGCCTAGGGGCGAGGAATGCACCCAGGTTGAACCGAGGTCGGTCGGCCCAGGCGAAGCACAATGGGAGCTGGCTAGGAACACCCTCCAGTCTGGACTGGAACCTGGGCTCGGCTCCTCATATGCAGCTTTGTGTACATCACTAAACATTTTTGTTCTGGATTCTTCAGTCCGGAAGTCGGAGCTAACAGTAGCATAGACCTCGAGGGGTTGCGAGAGCTCAATAAATGATTGGGGTAAATGCTCAGGGCAGCGCCTGGCACCTAAGAAGTTTTATAAAAATTAGATGTTGCTAACTTCAGGAATATAGGTTGATGTTCTGTGGCTCAGTAAGAGTTCTGCGTGTAGGACAGGCCCCCTTCCAGCCACGGCAAGCTGGATCCAGGGCCATCATGGGGTGAGTGGACCATGGGAGGGGCCGGGCCAGCACTGGCGATGCCCAGGATGGGCTGAGCCAAACCCCCTGTCAGCACAGTGGGCCTGAGACTCCGGCAGGCGTTGTGGACAAGAGCAGTGGAGGTAGGGAATTAATTGCAAGGGGTGGGCGGACATCCTTCCAACGATCACTGGACCTGGGGGTGAGTAGCAGGTCAGAGCAGGGAGCACCTGCCTCTGCAGCTGGGGGACCTGAATGGTTAAAATGGAAATGCTTCAGTGCCATTCATGGTCTCTCCTTTCTTCTCCTGGGAGACGCCCCTTGAAAAAGGCTCCGAGAGCAGCCACCCCTGAGGGGGAATAAGTTAAGGTTATCTCTGTGTCTTCTAAGTATTTTCCATATGGCAGGTTTTGGCTTTTATTCAAGAAACAGTATCATCACCCAGTAGGAGGGCAGATGGTGGAGGTCCAGGAGCCCCTTCCCACCGCTCCTGGCTCAAGGGTGGGCTGTGTCCCCAGTGAGGAGCAGCACCAGGGGCACAGGGCCCCCACACTCATCTGACCACCATTCACATCTGACCTCTGGAGTCACGCCGTGGGCCCTCCCTAATCAGGGACCCTGCCTCAGATCCCTTGTTCCCTGTTCTTGGCTCTTTCTCGTGAAGGGCTGGGGACAGGGAAGGGGACCGTGGGGAGCAGGAGTAATCAGATTGAACTGCGGGGCCGAGATATGTGATGTTTAGGGCAAAGAAGAAAAGTTGCAGCAGAGTGGGGCGCAGGCCCCAGCTTCTAGTCCCCTGTCACCTCATGCTCCAGGGGGAGCAGAACTGCCTTGCGTGCACATGATGAATCGGGAGTAGAGCAAGGAGCAATAATGTCCAACAGAACCGGCTCTCCATTGGCTCATTAGGAAGGGAAACGTCCGAGCCAAAACTGCCAAGAACCAGCTCTTTAGGATTGTTTTTTTCTGGCACCTTCCTCAGCATTGCCAAACGAATGGAGGGACCAGGCGTATCCGATGCTGGAAGCAACAGGAAAACTGGGGGCCCTCAAGGCAAACAGACACATATGTGTCTGGGTGGTGACAGTGCCCAGCGTTCCGATGTGGACCCTTGCGATCTCCCTGGGCTCTGGAGGGGACTCTTACAGGATCTGTACCCCCAGCCTCCCAAATCACACAGCCACATGGCTGGGCAGGCCTGCCGCCCCATGACTCAGCAGGAAGAGAGTCCGGGCAAGTCTCCCTCTCTTCTGCAGGGATCTCGCCCTGACTGTAGGATCTGAGGTCAGTGTGTCGTCGTGGGGTCTTCTGGCTTTTCAATGCCCTCCAGCAACCGCCCTGCCCACCTCCCCATTCACGGATACAATCCTTGTATTTTTCCATCTTAAAGAAAAATGTTGGGACGCCTGGGTGGCTCAGATGGTTAAGCGTCTGCCTTCGGCTCAGGTCACGATCCCAGTGTCCTGGGATCGAGTCCCGCATCGGGCTCTCTGCTCCTTGGGAACCTGCTTCTCCCTCTGCCGCTGCCTCTATCTCTCTCTCTGACTCTCATGAATAAATAAATAAAACAAACAAACAAAAAAAATTAAAAAAAAAAAAAAGAAAGAAAAATGTTATGCAAAAGCATCTTCAAGCCAAGTCCCCTAGCCCCAGGGGTGATTTTCAAGAGTGTCAAACAATCCTTTTATAACATGTCAGGGAGGTTCAGGGGTCCCGGGGAAGGGGCCTTCAGTGGCTCAGGGCAGTGCCATTTACCAGCTGTAAGGAAAGCACTTTTATTATATTTGGGGTGGTGGGGTAGTATTCACTTTTTTTTTTTTTTACTTCACTATAAAAACATATAACATTAAATTTACCATCTTAACCTTTTTTAGGATTACAGTTCAGTAGTGTTCAGTATATTCACATTGTTGTATAACAGATCTCTAGAACTTTCTCATCTTGCAAAACTGAAACTCTATACCCACTAAACACTAATTCCCCAGTCTCCCTCCCCTCAGCCCTTGGCAACCACTGTTCTGCTTTCTATTTGTATGATTTGATTACCTTAGATACTTTATAGGAGTGGAATATACAGTATTTGTCCTTTTGTGACTGGCTTATTTGGCCTGGCACAATGTCCTCGAGGTTCAAAACACGTTAATATTTTAATGACGTGTATCTATGCACGGGTGTTGGCTGAATGTCAGCCCTGCCTCACCCCTACCTCAAACATGCACCTGATTGCACAGGAGTTCTGGAAGTTGCTCATGCCTGAATATTAAAGAAATCCCATCCACATCCCCAAATCCTTCCTATGGTTCTTTCCCTAGTGTGAGTTTCCAGAGACTCTCAGAGTGTGAGAAGTCTCTCTGCTTTGGCCAGTTTTTTGGTCAAGGTCTCATTTATTGAAGCTGGTGTGTCTCCTTCCTTTCTAGTTCATTCCCAAGTATTTCCTCTTATATGCCACACACTATCTAAATGGAATTCTTACTCTTTTTTTTTTAATGTACCCTAAACATCCCCATCTTCATGACTTTGCTCTTCTACTTTCCTTTTTTTTTTTTTTTTTTTAAAGAGAGAGAGACAGAGAGTGAGAGCGCACATGGGGGAGGCGGAGGGGAGTGGGAGAGAGAGAATCTCAAGTAGGCTCCAACTTAGGCCCAACATAGACTCCATCTCACCACCCTGAGATCACGACCTGAGCCGAAATCAAGAGTCGGACGCTTCACCGACAGTGCCACCTGGGTGTCCCACTATCCCACTTTCCCTGACATGGGATGCCTCTTTCTCTTTTCCCACTGTGTCCAGCTCACACCCATCTGCTAAGGCTGCCCAAATGGCACCATCTTCATGAAAGTCTCCAACTACTCCCTTGTTCAGAAATGATTTCTCTTCACTCTGACACCCTAAAACACCTTTTTCTGAAAGTTTAGGATAGCACTTACAATCTCATCATCATGTGATAGCATTTATCCACAAGCCGCTGTGCGTCATGAAATCTTCTGTGCTTCACATCACCATTTGCTTTTCTATCTTGTCAAAGGGTTACTTATGTGCATTTTCTCCCTTGCTAGCTTGTCAAAATAAAGCAAGTGGGATTCAGCATCGGGCAGACTTGGGCCTGGCCCCGGTTCCGTTACGGGCAGCAGGACTTTGGGCAAATGAGTCTGCCTCTGTCCCTCTCGGCTTTCGCATGGGGGAGGCACGGATAATTAGTACTTCACATCAGGTAGTTGTATTGCCTGAAAAAATGGTCATAGCGAGCATTTACTGAGTGCTTATTATGTGCTGGGCAGAGCTGCTCCATGCTTCGTAATAATCGAAATCCTTGTAACAACCGTATAGGGGACATTTAAAGCGGGAGAATCTAAAGCGAAGAAGGTTTAAGGCGGTAAGTGGAAGAGTCAGAATATAAACTTCGTCTTCGGGATCCTTACTCCTCAGCATTACCAGCCCCTGCCTCCCAAGGGTGGACAGCGTGCAGCGTGCAGCCCAGGCGGGGTAATATCTGTAGGATCCTCGGCTCAGCACCGGCGGACGTTTCGTAAGTGGCAGCTGTGACTCTTATTCCCACTCCTGTTTCTGGGGCCTGGGGGCTAGGGGCTGGGGGATGTCTGTGCATTCACTTCCCTGCAGCACCTCCCAGAAGTAATAGCATTTTCCTGGAATATGCATTTGCCAGGAACCGCGGGAAGTCTCTAGCACTAGTACTATTCGTGAATGAGTGATGGAACCAATGAGTGCTCTCCAACGGTGGGCAAAGGCAGTCCGAAAAGAGGGGTCATCCCTGCCGGGTGGTTGACCAGCCAAGAAGATCCTGCAGTCCCAGAGAGGCCTCCCAGGGGTCTGACTTGTGCCCAGTATTCATCAGTGTTTTCATTAATGACTCCAAAGATGGAGTGCAGAGTATGCTAATCAAATTGGGGAAGCCTGGGAGGCGGGATAGAAGCTGAGCACTTAGGAGGCAAGCTTGAGCTTGCAGACAGTGCTTGACAAATTAGAGAAATAAACAGAGGCAATAAACAGAGCTCCGGGAGCTGCAGGGTTCAAGTGGCGCCAAGGGAGCAGCTACCTCGAATGGATCTGTCCAGAGAAGCTTTTGACCTACTTTCCTTTGGCCTCACCTGGCTTGATTGCATATTTGGGGCAAGTCTAAATGCAGTCCCTTGATGAGGCATTTGGGCCCAGAGGCCTCATGGACAAAGGCCCCACTCCAAAGGCTAAACTCTCCCCATACTCCTTCCTGGCCTCTGTCCTCCTAACCATTGGCTTTGCTGGGGCTCATAGAGGGAAGGACAAGGCTCCCTCTGCTCCCTCAAAGACCTGCAACTTGACAAAAACATAAACTTAACCATGATGCCCCCTTCCTACCCACCAAAATGGTGCTGCCCTTCTCTACTTCCTACATTCTTATCATTGAGTGACTTCCTTCCCCATTTAAGGTTGCCCTGGAGGTTACTGTGACCTCAATTTTCTTTGGGCAAAATGAATCAGGTGGGAAAGGAGGGACAAGGACACAGCATGATCTGGTAGGGAGTGCCCTCTATCTGCCCTTCCCGCCCCTGGGAGGAAGATGAGGTCTGGGTGGTTTGGCAGTTACAGAAATGTGCAGGCTTAGGAGCTCCAGCCGCATCCTTCTGGAGCTCTGTAGCATCAGGGAAGTTACTTAACTTGTCTGAGTCAAGTCCCTTTGGTTATGAATAATTGAAAACCAGTTGGTTTGTCTGAATTGAAATAGAGTGCTCAGTTGGAAGAATAGGACAGATTCCCAGAAAACCTGGGTGCGGTGGAGGAGGCACCATGGGACCACGGCATGACCTCTCCCTCCTTCTCCTTCTCTGGAGTTGCAAAGTTCTAGCTCCTGCTTGTCTCAGCACATCTGATTCCTTCTCCTCCTCCTTCCTCACCCCCCTTCCTCGCCCTCCTCCTTCTCCTCTTCTTCTTCTTTTCAAGATTTTGTTTTTAAGTAATCTCTACACCCAACATTGGGCTCGAATTTACCAATCCTGAGATCAAGAGTCACACATTCCCACCGACTGAGCCAGCCAGGCGCCCTTCCTTCTTTCTTAATTGGCCTTCGTGGTGCATGCCCCAGTCCGACCTTTAGAGGGGCCTGACAGTGAGGACAAACATCTCTATGTCCAAGTCCTCATGTCTGGGGAAAAGAAACCTGCCCCACTGGGGTCAAGTTTCTACCCTGGCCCCCCTGGCCTGAAGAGTTGCTGGTGTGTGCTTGGTAACAATATGCCAACAGGAGCCCACCCTCGTGGGTAGATGGAAAGTTCTCAGAGAAGAGAAAAAGTAGGGTTGTGGTCTCTTAGTGTCAGTTTTGTCATGTGAACATGGGAATAATGTTACTGACCTCATAAGGATGAAGTACTCCACGTAAAACGCTTAGCATCGTGGAAGTTCTGTCACTCATTGAACAATTGCTCTTATTCAAGGTACAGGTACTCTGGATTTGGCAGGAGGGTCTCTGAGCTGGGCTGGGCCTGGGTGGGGAAGGAAGCTCAGAAGGGACGGGCTGTGGGAGTGTGAGTAGAGGGAATGTGTCTCCGTTCATCCACTATTTGGGCAGACAGAGTTGTAAAAAGCTGGGGATGGGGATGCTCGAATGTTCTTGTTTTAGGAGGCCTGACTCCTAATTCCCAGCTGGAGGGCAAGTCAGCGGGACCATGTCAGGGGCTTAAGCTTTCAAACTATGCTTTCACTCATTCTCTCATTTAACCGACGTCAGTTGAATAATACTGTGCACCAGGTACTATGCTGGTTGCTGGAGGTAGAGTAGTGGTCCCTCATGGTATTTGCGTTCTAGTGGGAGAAGACGACAGTAAGTAAGATAAATATGTAAAAATATGTAATATATTACCAACAAGTGCTAAAGAGAAGAAATAAAATGGGAAAGAGGTATGTGAAATGTCAGGCAGGTGGGGTGAGTGGTGACATTTAAAATGGAGGTAGTCAGGGAGGGCCTCACTGAAGTGTCTTTTGATTAACCTTGAAAGAAGCCAGAGAGCTAGCCATGTTATGGGATGAGGGAGAGGATCCCAGATAGAGGGAACAGCCAGTGCATAGGCCCTGAGGTGGGAGTCTGCCTGCCCCCATGAGGGAATCACAGGGAGGCCAGTGTCACTGGAACCGATGGAGAGTGGTAGTGATGAAATCAGAGTATTACAGGACCAGATCTTGTCAGATCATGTAGTTCATAGTAAGCACTTCAGCTTGTACTCTGAGTGAGAGGGAAGCCATCAGAGGGCTTTAAGCAGAGGAGAATCAAGTTTTAACAGAATCGCTTTGGAATGGACTGAGGAGGTCAAGGACAGAGGTAGTGAGTCTAGTTAAAATATTGCTAGGGGAGTAGAGTTCATGTCTTAGACCAGAGTGGTCATAACAGGCCTGGAAAGAAATGGTCAGATTCCAGATATATTTTGCAAGTAGCACGGACAGGATTTGCTCAGCTTAACTACTGCTTTGTTCTCCTAGCAGTGACATAAATTCCAATTCCGGGCCCCAAAACATAACTTGGCACATGGTCCTTCTTCCTGCCAGCCAATCCTTCCAATGCATGTCTCCGCAGATATGTTCAGCTCCTTTCAAGTTCTAAAGGCCTGTGAAATTTGTGCAATGAAAGCATTTCGTTATCTACAAATATCTGAGATATTTACTTCTCTGGATTTGGCTTCTTAGAGTCCTCATTCTTTTAAGTTTAACCTACTATAAATCAAGAGAGATAGGTGAATGACATTTTTGCAAAATGGCCTGGTGACAGAGAGGATGCCTTTGAGCTAGGTGACCAGGCTAAGGCCCAGAAAGCTCATCACCCGCCTGCCAATGGGCCTCACTTGGGAGCCTGAGCTAAAGATGCTCATCTCTGAAGGGAGAAGTAGTGAGTCAGCAGAAATGAGGGGTGAGAGAAGGTGACATCTGCAGAGTTTAGTTTCCTTCCTCCCACTTGTCTTTATTCTCATGTTTCTTGTGAGTTGTCTTTCAGAAGGCAAACGAAAGTTCTCTGTAAGCTCCACGGCTATATGCATGACGTGTAGGCAACAATAGAGCAACTTTTAGTTGCCAAGATGCAGACCCATCCATTTCTTGGGTGTCACCCTTCCCTCACTAGTTCTGGTGGGAGCCATCAGCATAGTAGGAGGGGCTGTAGAGAAAGAATTTGAGCTCTCCTCACTTTGGAAGGGGGGTGGGTATCTCTGTTCTGTGGCAACACAGGGCCTGCCATCTGTATTTAAGCCAGAATGGGGGCTATATTCCCTTAAGCCAGTGACGTGAAAACCCAGATTCCTTTTTTCTCTTTTTTTAAAGATTTTATTTATTCATTTTAGGGGGGAAGGGCAGAGGGAGAGAGAGAAAGAGAATCTCAAGCAGATTCCCCGCAGAGCACGGAGCCCAACATGGACTCAATCTCAGGACCCTGAGATCATGACCTGAGCAGAAATCAAGAGTTGGCCATTCAACCGACTAAACCACCCAGCTGCCCCTAGAATAGCTAGTTCTTTGGTCACTATCTAAACATTCTGTGGATGAGAACCTTTCTTTTGTTTATCTGGCAAGATGCTCAGCTGGTTAAAAGATTTGGTTCAAATACTTACGATGCCTTATCCCACGCTTGTTCAGACTTTTCCTTCTAAATATCTGTGCTAACACATTCATCTTGCCCTTTGTTCTTATACATAGGCTCTTACTGGTGAAGCAGCCCTGGTTCCCAATGCAAGAAGATAACGGGGAAATGTTTCAGAAGATGATAAGAAGGGAACTGGCTATTTGTCTGGGCCCTTATTTCTTGGCCCATACTTATGATCCTAAGGCATCCCCAGGTTCCCATTCCTCACGCTTCTATCTTCTATTCTATTCTAGTCTAATATACTTCTACTCAGAGGTGCAAAGGCATAAACTAATCCTGGATCCCTCTAGCTGCCTGAAATTCGCCCCAGAGCTGACTTTGCTGCTGTTTTCTGGCTTGCCTTCTCTCTTAGAGGATAAGATAAGCCAAGGAGTTGGAGAGTGAAGGCCAGAAAAATGAACCACACAAAGAAAATGGGTGAACTACCGGGTCACACATTGGGTTGAGGTGTGGCCTCCCCAGCAGAGCTCTAGGTTCTGGTTCCCATTCCTGACAGTGCCCCAGAGGTCAGAGGCCAGACTATGCCGCAATCCCAGAAGGAGAAACCGTATGGAGGCCTACATAACCGCATGAGCTGGTGGGAGGGTAAGGGAGGCTACACCAACTGGTTCTGTCAAAATAAGTGCCTTTCAGTTGGAAGTCATAGATTTCCTCTTCTTTAAGTGGTATCTGGTGGAATTATTATTTTTACTTTTAGAATACTGATATAAGGAAAAATCAACCTATATGGCCAGGTGCAGAGGGAAGACACTACGTATTAAGCCTTTTTTCCCCCAGCTCTTTCTCTTAGATTTGGACAAAAAGGCTCAGGAGGGGAAGCCAGGGTTTTCATGGGGAGAGCTCTCTCTGATCCCAGGGGACCTAAATGTGCCCTTTTCCTCCTCAATGTTTCATCAACAGACATTTATTGAGTAACAACAATATGCAAGAATAGGTCCTCCTGCCCAGAATGCCCTTCCTTCTCCCACTTCCCTTTCCAGCCAGGGCCTAATGAACAATCATTTATCCTTCAGACATAAGTTCCCTGAGACCTTTCTCCCTTGATTAAATGATAAGGCTTAAAACACAAACTGCCTCAAAAAAACTCATGCATGTGGAGTCACTAAGAAGAGCTTTCAGATCTTTCTCTAAAAGCCACTTCTGAAGAGGAAGGAAAGGAAGTTAGAGAACAAAAGGAGACAGGAGCTCCTGAAGAGAGTAGAGGAGGGGGCTGTAAGGTGGTCCCAAGGACGGTAGCAGGGAGGCTCAGTAAGGAGAGGTTAGGGGTCTCAGAGATCACTCCAGCCAACTTCTCATGTGCTGAAGATGCTCAATATAGGATGAGATTATTCTGGGGGGAGGAAAATGGGGGAATGAATAGCTTTGGAAGTATGAATTATAAGGGATGGATTGGGGCTGCCTGTACAAAGAAGGACTTAGGGGTTAGCAGAAGGATTTGGAGGTAGAGGTGGGGCATGGAGTTCTTATCCTGATTCTCAAGATGTTTGGAGCAGTGGGGATACTTAAAAGTCTCAGTAACACTTAAGAATATAGTGGTTTATTTATAAATAACATGTGGCTAGATAAAGATATGGTCAGAGGGGGTATCTGAATACAGGGTTGACTAGTGAACTCTGCAGATTGGCTGCCTCTGCTCAGGAGTCAGGCTATTCTGTTCTCTCCCTGCTCGGACTGTGGTCCATATACCAGCTGCAGAGCATCACCTGACATCTTGTTGGAAAGGCAGAATCTTGGGCCCTGCTCCAGACCTACTGAATCAGAATCTGCCTTTTAGCAAGATTCCCAGGTGATTTGTAGGCCCCTGACAGTGGGAGAAGCACCAGTGGTCACAGTCACCTAGCTCAGTCCCAGGCTATTCACAGCAGGATATGTGAGCTGCTGGGACTTTAAAACTCTTTGTTCCAGCACGAATGCCCTTACGTGATAGTGAGAATCAGATTCCATTCTAAATTTAAATTAACTTTATACTTCAGTGGGCTCCTCTTTAAATAAAGTCTTTGTATATAGACCACTGACAAGAGGGAACCACATCACCAATATGCCTTTGACATATCAAATATTCCTGCCTTGGCTTATATACACAAGTTAACATCAGCAGTATTCAGTACAAGTTTTTTTTAAAATCACAAGACGTAATTTCTCTATTGGTGGATTCACTAGACATTTTCTAATGGATAACTTCTATATATAGTCTTATTTAAAATTCACCTATTGCCACCTGCCAGGGTATACAGGAAATCAATTCAAGCAACCCCCAGCAACCCTGAAGGGAGACCTTGAGGTCCCTTGCAGTGAATCCCTGAAGGAGTGAAGGTCAGGTTGGCAATGCTCTTCTGTGTCCATCATGGTTCCTTGGACACATCACTGCTCTGTGCCTCAGTGTCTCACAGACAAAATGATCAACACGATTGACAAAGAGAGCTCATCGAACAGCTCTCAGCTCTTTTTCCTCTTCCTTTTTATTCTTCCTTTTTTGGATCTCAGGACATGATTCCACTAAGACCTCGGGTTCTTTTAACTAGAAGCTGGTACAAACCCAAGCAGGTGCAGGGTGAGACCCGGGCCAGGACAGCAGGGCTGAGTGGCTCAAAAGGTAGCTGTGGTCACAAGGAATAGAAGCGAAATGGAGGAAGCGAAGGAATATTGTCCTCCTACAAGCTCAGGGTCAGTTCTGATGGTACCGGAGAGCCCTAGGTTGCCTCAGACTTTACACAGTCCAGTCCACTGGCGGTGAGGGGTCGGTACCTTCCTTACACTGAGCTGTGTGACAAACAGCAACACTGGCAAAGCCTTTTTAATTTCTTCAGTCCCTTATCATAGAAATTTCTACCATGCCTGATGGTCAGACACCCCAGTGTCTTTATTCTACCCCTCGATGTTCTCTCAAGCTTCTCTACAAAAAAAAAAAAAAAAAAAAGCCTTTCTTATCTTTGATTAACATGCTTATTATTTCAAGCAAATACATGAAATAAGCACATGGATCAGAAAGGGCCAATTCTGTTTGGGTCAGCGAAGATATCCTACCACATATTTATAGCATATTAACACAATTCAGTGATTCCCAAATATTAGTCTCTGAACCAGTAACAGAATTTTAGCTTTTAAAAAAATACAATTTCCAGAACCCCACCATCTGTATTTTTATTATTTTTAAAGATTTTATTTATTTGACAGAGAGAGACACAGCGAGAGAGGGAACACAAGCAGGGGGAGTGGGAGAGGGAGAAGCAGGCTTCCCGCTGTGCAGGGAGCCGGACACCGGGCTCGATCCCAGGACCCTGGGATCATGACCTGAGCTGAAGGCAGACGCTTAATGACTGAGCCACCCAGGCATCCCACCATCTGTATTTTTTAAAATGCTGGTTGGGTGATTCTGAGACCCAGAGGGATTTCTGACCTGCCTTCACCCATTTATAGACGAGGATGAGGTAGCGAAGGCCCACCGCAGGCTCAGGGCCCTGCAGCCCGTGAAGGCAGATCCAGTGAGGGTCAGGCCTCCTCAGTCACAGGTCTGTGCTTATCTGCATTGCCAAGCCCATGTGTGTGTGTCAAAGAAACAGGAGCCCTCTCATGCCGAATCCAAAGTAATCAAAAAGTAAAAATGCAAGCAGCATTTTGGTAAGGTGAACTTTATTGTGGCAGAGTCATCCCCTGGCTGAAAGATTAGAAGAACCACCACATTCCAACATCCTTCCCCCAGCACCAGCCCCAGCAATCAGCCTACACTCAGCCTGGACCCAAAGCCTCACTCACTGCTTTCGAGGTGAGGGAGTGAGAGGAGAAATGAAGAGCTCCCTGCAATTTTAACAGTTGCAGCAGATTCTAAATCTAAGAAAAAATTTTCCTTGTAAGCTGTCAGACTCCACTTAGGACTTACCCAAACAAACAAAACAAAACATAAAAATAGACCTACCAATGACATTAGCTCAGGACCACTGAAGCGACCATGGAAAACTTCATGGCCCTCTAACTCCAGGTGACTGGCCTGGCCCTGGATCTCCTCCCTAGAAACTCTTTTCCTCCCTCCACCTCAGTGCTCCCAGCTATGCATGTGACCTCAGACCTTCCTCGGCAGCTCTGCCCCCTCCCAGCACATGTGCCACTAGAGTGTCCTGTCGTCACCTCCCTCTTTTTTTTTTTTTTTTAAGATTTTATTTATTTATTTGAGACACAAATAGGGAGAGCACAGAGGGAGAGTGAGAGGGAGAAGCAGGTAGCCCGCTGAGCAAGGAGCCAGATGCGGGCCTTGATCCTAAGACCCTGAGATCATGACCTGAACTGAAGGCAGACACTTAACTGACTGAGCTGCCCAGGTGCCCCACCTGCCTCTTTCAATGAATGCATTCCAAGCAGAACCCAGTCCTCTCCACTGACATGGATCATCTCCCCATGCCTCCTTTTGACCAGTGTTTCCACAACATGGTCCATCTCCTAAGCTTGAAAATTGAAGGGAGGTTTCTAGTTGAGTGCTGCAGCACTCTCCATCTTTGTTCTTGTTTTATGCTGGATTAAGGACAGAAGGAATTGTTTTCACATCTGTAGATGGCATGAAGTTGGGGAAATTAGCAGATATGGGTGATGGAATCTAGATGAAAACACTCACCACAAGCTGTAAAGGACAGACCGAAATCAATGTGGTTAAATTGAGTAGGAATAAAGCTGTGCATGAAGATAAAAATACAATGTTACACTACTATATTATTCCATTTATATGAATTTCAAAAACAAGTTTTGTGTTTGCAAAACTTATCTGTAGGGCTAGTATCAGAATAGCGGTTACCTCTAGGGCTTCAGGAAGGAGACTGATGGGAATGGGGCATGAGAGAACTTTCTAGGGTGAAGGCAATGTTCTTTTTTATTTTATTTTATTTTTTATTTTTTTTTAAGATTTTATTTATTTGACAGAGAGAGACACAGCGAGAGAGGGAACACAAGCAGGGGGAGTGGGAGAGGGAGAAGCAGGCTTCCCGCTGAGCAGGGAGCCCGATGCGGGGCTCAATCCCAGGACCCTGGGACCATGACCTGAGCCGAAGGCAGACGCTTAACGACTGAGCCACCCAGGCGCCCCAAGGCAATGTTCTATATTACGATTGTTGTGTTGGTTGCAGGAGTGTATTCGTTTTTAGGATGTATCAACTGACACTTGAGATCTGTGCATTTTATAGTACAGAATTATAAGTCAATAATACAAATTTTAAAATCAGTCGTATAAATAGAAGATGGGGCCACATATATACCACAACCAGCTGTGAAGTGAACTGATAAAAAAGCTAGGCACCTTTGCAGTCCAGGTGGAGAGAGACAACGAGGGCTCCCTGTTTTCTGTGCTGGCTGGTATGCTTCTGGGTGTCACATCTTAAGAGGAACACGAATAGACTGAAAAACAAGGGCTGGTGCTGGAAAACCTGTGAGGAAAGAATAGTTGAAGGAACTGGAACATAGAGGCCAGAAAATAAGAAGACTTTAAAGAGAGTCCAGATGGGGGAAGGTCATGTTGAAGAGAAGACCTGGCTGGCTCTGAAGAGGGCCAAAGGCAGGTCATGGATAGAAACTACTGGAAAACAGGTTCTAGCCCAATATAAGAAGGTGGATTCTAGGCTTGCTTGGGTCTGGCCGGGCCGGCGATGGAGGGGCTGCGGGCCGCTGTGGGCGGGGACATCTTGCACAACTTCAGTGCAAGGCTGTGGGAGCAGCTCGTCCACTTCCATGCCATGTGGCTGATGGACTCGCTCTTCCAGTGGGTGGGAGCCACGCTGCACCTGCACAACCTTGCCGATGCCATGTGCAACCACTACTATTCTACCCCCGTGTCTACTTCCCCCCTCGGAGACACTTCTGACATGACCTCCACTGGCCTTGCGCTTAGCCAGGAAGACCAACAAACAGGTCTGTATATAGTCTAGATACAAATATCTTATCAGAAAAATGATTGCAAAAGGTGGGAGATTCTGTCCCATACTGTGGGTTGTCATTTTGCTTGATGATGTCCTCTGAAGCACCAAAGTTTTTAATTTTAATAGATAAAAAGTTCATTTTATCTATTTTGTCTTTTAAAAATAAAAAATTGTGCTTGTGCTTTTGATTTCACGTCCAAGAAAACATCACCTAACCCAAGATCAGAAAGATGTTCTCTTCTAAGAGTTTTAAAGTTTTAGCTCTTTCATTTAGGTCTTTAATCCATTTGAGTAAAATTTTTGTGTGTATGTAATATACGGTAGTGGTCCAACTCCATTCTTTGGCATGTGGCTATCCCGTTGTCTCAGCACCATTTGTTGAAAAGACTCTTCTCTCCGTTGAAATATCTTAGCAATCTGCCATAAAGGTGAGGGCTTATTTCTGACCTATCATTTCTATTCCATTGATCTATCGTCTATCTTTATGCTAACACCACACGGTCTTGATTACTATAGTTTTGTAGTAAGCTTTTGTAATTGGGAATTGAGGGTCCTCCAACTTTGCTCTTCTTTTTAAAGATGCTTTGGCTATTCTGGGTCCCTTGCATATCCATATACAGTTTAAGATTAGTTTGTAAATTTCTGCAAAGAGCTCAGTTGGGATACTGATAAAGATTGTGTTGAATCTATAGATCAGTTTGGGAGGTTAACATCTTAACAATGGCAGAGCTTCCAATTCAGAACGTGAGCTATCTTTCCATTTAGTTAAATCTTCTTTAATTTCTTTCAACCATGTTTTGTGGTCTTCAGAGTTTAAGCTTTGTACTTCTTTTGCTAAATTTATTCCTGAGTATTTTATTCTTTCTGGTTATTTTCTTAACTTTATTTTTGTTTAGAATATATTATTAAAAGTCATTTTTCTGCCTCCTTTTACTTTTTTAAATGTGGCTGCTAGAAAATTTAGAATTACATAGGTGGCTCACATTTTATTTTGGATAGACACTGCTGTTCTAGAATAAAAAGGCTGAGATCACACAAAACAATGGAATATACTCAGGGTGCTCAGGCCACTATGCCTCTGGAGTTACATTTGTGAAACATGGTGTAGGATTTTTGCTTATTATGGAAGTCACAAGTCTTGAAGAGCTTCCGACTGCAATCAGAGATACCATGTGTAGTTATTCATCCCCGTTCTACACAGAGGGCATTTAATCAGATATAACCTATAACGTCTTCTGTGACTTCTCAGCCCTTGGGCCTACACAGGTGGTAAAAGTGATGTTGTCTGAGCCCAGGCTTGAAAAACCAGGAAAAGGGTAAGAAAAGGTAGCTCATGATAACTAGCTCATCTCCTTTCAGATTTTATCCAAGAAAAGGAACAGTAGAGCCTTGCCATTGACCTTGAAGTTCACTCATCTCTCACCTATTCTGCTCCACCAGCTGGTACCCCCCTCAGGAAAATCTTCACTGATCCTCTCTTGCATGTATGCCCTTGGCATTTTGTAATATTTATTACACAGATTTGAAGTTGCCTGTTTATTTTTCTTTCTTCTTTACAGACTCTAAGCTTCTCAAGCAGGGAAAATACTTTGTTGACCTTTGAACCATTTATAATGAGGTTAGTGGAATAAAAAATACTGAGAGAGGGAATGAATGAATTAATGTGCACTATGTTCCTTCTTTCTCTAGAAGAGAATAATTTTACAGCATTACTTTCTTTTTTTAAGATAGGTGCTGTGTATTTTGGCCCAGTAGACAGAATATTATATTTGTTGTCAGAAAACTGACCTATTTCCAGTTCTAGCTTTGTTACTGATGAGCTGTGTGACCTTGAATACTCATCTTCTCTGGACTTGATCCCTCAGCTGTAAGATGAAAGGTTAAACTAGTGAGCTTTGAGATTCCTCCCAGCCCTAATATGCAGTGAGATGCTGAAAACAGGGCAAACTGGCTTTCAACGGTAGGCTTGCTTCCAGACAAGCAATTCAATTGAACAGCTGAGATCCCCAGCCTTTTGCAGGGACCTCTGCCTCCTTCCCCTCCTCCATGTCTTCGCAAATATTAATAGCCAAGGGCCTCACTGAGTGTGGTTTTTAATAGAATCCAATTTCAGTCCATTTAGAGTGGGACTTTTCATGCTGACTTGGTAATTTGAACTCTGTCATGCCTGATGGGCTGAATGCATTTTCCCTGTCTGTGTGGCCCGCCCTGGGCTGGGCGGAGAGGGCAAGTACGTATTGGGAGCAGGACACAGGGGCACCTTCTTCAGAGCAACTGCAAATCAGCTATTTCTGCCTTACAGCCAGTTTTGTCTTTCCTGCCCTGAGGCATGTGAGTAGGATCCCAGGGCATTGGGAGGAAACAGGCAATGATTACTCTCTTTCTTGGTGGTCACCTTCCTCTTGCAGCCCAGAAGCCCCTGGCCTCTGTGTGCCCACCACAGGAAGAAAACTGGGTTGATCTTTGGATGTGACTAGAAGACCCTTGGTTCTGCCAACCAGCAGAATTATCCCAGCTGATTGTTGTGGAGTCTCTGACATGTTGGGAGAGGGCATGTGAGAGAGTGTGTGGCTTCCTCTGCCCCATCCCCCCAACCAAGTCCTTACCCTGTTTGATGAGAGAGTAATCCGAGGGCTTATTGGAAGTTCCTTCCTTCTAGAGTGCAGGGTGGGAAAATGGAAGGTGAACGTAAAGGTATTAGCCATACCATAACTGAGGAACCAGGGGCTCAGGAGGTTGGGGGAAGGAAATGAATGTTTATTCCACGCTTACTCTGTGCAGGGCCCTGAGCTAGGAGGACAAGTTATTTCTTAATCCTCCCAATAGCCCATTAAGGAATATAAAATTATCCTCATATACAGAGGAGGAAAATGAGGATCAGGAGTCAAGCAACAGCCCCAAGGTCACACAGCTAGTGGATGTCAGAGCTGGTATTCAAACAAAGCTCCATCTGTCCACTCTTAGAGATCACATGGTTAGAAATGGTGGAGCTGGGAGCTCTGATTTGTCTGCTGGTCTACCTCACCGCGCTCCTTCACCTGGCTGGTCATGGGAAACACTAGGACATTTAAAAAACTATAGTATCTTGAGTATTAGCCCTGGGAGCCTGAATCAATGGGTCTAAGGCAGAGGCTGAGATTATGTATTTTTAAAAAGCTACTTCAAGTGATTCTGATGTTCTGAAAAGCACAACACTGGAGTACGTGTCTCCTGTGGTTTCTTGGTTCTCAGAAGCATAGATTCAGTCCAGCCCTGCGTTTTCCCCAAGTAACACTGGCCACTGAATCCATTATTCATTCATTCCAGATTCAGGGCTCGGTGTTTATCGAGCACTTACTGTATGCCAAGCACTGTGCTCAACATTCTGGCTGCAAAGAATGAATAAACGCCAGTGCCTGCCTCAAGGATCAGCCAGGTAGTGGGCGAGACAAACATAAATAGGAAGTTCCAATTCCTTGTAGCAAATGCTACACAGAGGGAGGCTCATGTTGCTATAGGAGTACAGACCATGGGGTCAAGGAAAGCTTTGGAGCAGTGATGCCTCGGTTGAGTCCTATAGGAGTTAACAAGGAAAAGAGGGGGTTGGAGGGGTGAGGCATGGCCAACTAGGCAGAGGGAACCACATGGAAAGGCTCAGAGACCCAGAGAAATGGGTTTGGGGAATCACAAGGAGCTGTGCAACGGTGAGATGTAGGGTACCTTTGGAAGAGGACCAGGAGGGGAGCCTGGAAGAGTCCGTGGGAGAAATTACATGGAGGACCTTGTGTGTTATGCTGAGTTTGGCCTTTATCCTAAAAGGGGTGAGGAGCCACTGAAGATGTTTAAGCTGTGGAGTAACAGAATCAGATTGTGTTTTAGAAGGGGAGCTCTGACAGCAACAAGAGGGTGAACCATAGGTACAAGGAGCTGGCAACAGAGATCCAAATTAATTGCAGAATTAAGAATTTATATGTGTCAAAAAGCACCATAAACAAAATTTGAAAGCAAAGCACTTGGAAAGCATATTTGCAATGTTTCTTGACAAAAATAATATTCTTAATAAAATTACATATTGAGAATAAAGATAAACATACCAATATCAAATAAATAGAAAAATCACAAAGGAACAAGTACAAATGGTCAATGGGCATTTGAAGATGTTATTCACTAATAATCAAAGAAGTGTGAGTTCAAATAACATTGACATACTATTATTTTCCTACTGGACTGGTAAAGATTTGGGAAATGACCATACCCACTCTTAGTGAGGTTGCAGGGAACAGGGCACTCTCAAGCCTGCAAATAGGAGAGTGTGAAGTTTCGTACAAACTTTCTGAGGGCAGTTGGCAACATATATCAAAATTCTTAAAGGATGGCTGAGCAATTTCCTTCTTGGATTTTATCCCAAGGAAATAGCCATAAATGTGTGCAAAATTTAGCTACAAGAATGTCTGCTGCAACATTATTTACAATAGAGAATGGGAACAAATGAAATAATCACTATAAGGAGATGGGCTACCAAGTGAGAGTCCATCCGCATAATGAGGATGCTGTTGAAAAAGTTTGAGAGACACAAAAAATGTTTCGTTCATAATATAGTAAGGGCAGTAGCACAAGGTGCAAAAAAGTGTGTCTGATATGCTACCATTTGTGACAAAAGAATATATACACATATATTTGAAAATGCATAAATGTTTCTAGAAGGATATACAGTACAAGTAATCAGAGGGAAACTAGATGCTGACAGATAGGGTGGGAAGGAGATTTACTTCTTACTATAGAACTTTGTGTCCTTTTTGAATTTTGTATCTGTGTGTGTATTACATATTCTAAAATATAAATACACATTTTGAAAAGTAAGTTACTAAAGAATATACACAGTGTAATCCAGTTTTTGTTTAAAAAAAAAAACCATCATGTGCATGTGTACATTTATACCAAAAAGAACTGAAAGATAAGTCCAAAAGGATAGCAATGTTTGTCTAGGGTGGTAGGATGGTGAGGTGGAGTTTGTCTTTTTTTCCCCTGCTAAAATTTCTACAATACACATGTGAGGCTTTCATAACAATAACAAGAAAAGTATAATTTTTTTCCACAAAGAGTCTATTACAAAAGTCCAAGCAGGAGATGACAAAGCAGGTCAGATCCAGGATTAGTGCTCCAGGTCTAGTTCAGCAGTGACATCTGCAAACAAAGCGTGTCATTAAATCACAGTCCCTGTTTTGGGGAGGGATGGGGCACAGGAAGCTGAAGGTCTGCTAAGGTGAATAGACCTGATTTTGCTTAACAGCTTTCTGAAGTCTCTGTTGGACAAATGCACAGCAAGCTCAATCCCTCCACCCCAAACATCGAACAACACCCCCAGGCAATTTTTTACTTTGGGATCACTTAACTTTGGGTCACAGTGAATGGATTCCAGTAAGCAAGTGTATGCGAACCACCAGACAGGCAGATGGCCTGTGCCCAAGGTTGTCCTCTCCTAGTTCTGGTTTTCCACCTTTCTCTTTAGAAGGATGGCGACAATCTTATCCCCATCTGTACAGCTCTGCCCCAACTTACTTGTTGAGGCAAGACCTCTCTCCTGCTCTGTTTTGGGTATAGTTGGTCTGAGTCCTTCCTGGTGGCATGAAGACCAAAGGAAGACCCTGGTGGTTTGAGCTGGTTCTGCAGTCCACCTCTAACCTCATCCTCATCCTTCAGATCCCGACAAGCAATTTGCCAACTCGCAAGCTTTCTGGGCTGGAGGCTTGGGAACGGGGGAGTTTTGCACATCTGCTTATGCTGTGTATGATGCAGGACGGTTCTGAGTCAGGGACATGTGAAGCCATTCTGGAAGCAGAGGGCAGAGGGAAGGATCTGGTAGGGGTTGGGGGAGAATGTGGCAGCTATAACAGCATTTTCCTTTTTCTCTTCTCTGGAAGTGAGCTATAGGCAAGCAACTGCGGGCCCCTGGGTATTTCTAGCACCTTCTTGAAGGCCCCGTTGGAAGCCTTTCGGGAGCTATGTGAATATAACCTGGACTGCTGGCTTCTGGGCCCCTCAGCAGTGATTGGATCCTGCAGTGGTGGAGCCTCTGATTACACAAAGAACCCATAATTAACTTTGTGTTTCCTTTCAATCTCTGCCTATAATTGTGAACCTTCCCCAATGCTGGGGGAAGGCTAGGTGGGTTTGGATATGTGCTGACATCAGAAAGTAGAATGAATAATACACAGAAATAACTGCTAGGTCTCGGCTGTCTTTTCTGGCCTGTCACTGCCCCGATCACTAGGGAGTCTGGTGTTAGGGACCTTTTTTAACCTTGGACTAAATACAGAGGCAGCCCAGGTACCATCACGGCCATAGTCAAGGCTTTTCAACTGAATACGCACCGTCCTGCTCCCTAATGGTGGTAACCACTCAATATACTATGTAGAGCAGCAACGAATAATAGGTTAGTTAGGAGCTAGAGCTCTGGAGTCAGACAGACCTGGTTCAGATCCTAGCTATGTCACTTAAGGCCATATAACCTTGGGATAGTTAATGTTTCTGGATTTTAAGTTTCCTCATCCACCTAATGTGAAGAGTATCTCATAGGGTCATTGCAAGAAAGAAATGAGATTATACATGTAACGGTCTGAGGATAGTGCATTTCATAAATGCTCACTATTAACATTATTGCATCTGTATATATTTTAATTTGTACAGTATTGTCTCACTAATCACACAAAAAATACACGAAAGTGCTTTGAAAAATTTAAAGCATCATATAAATTAAAGGTGTCATTGGTGATAATCTCATATGAGTATTTCTTAACTCTTCCATCTCCTTAAAGACTGGGTCTACATCCTCTGTCGCACGGTGTATTGCACAATGATAGGCAAACAATAAGCCCTCAGTAAATGTTTCTTATTTGACTAGAGCAACATGGCAGAGCGTAGAGCATAGATATCAGGAGACTAGGCTGGGCTAAAATTAATTTAAGGCAGGAGAGCCAGTCTGCAGTCATAATTTATTCATTCAACAAATATTTGTTGAACACATTCTATGTGCTAGATATTGAGTCCAGATAATTTCATCAAAAGGAGGCTGTACACATTCCCACAAAGCCAAGTCCCTGGGCAGGCTCCATAGCACCAGCCCACTCTACTGCACAAAGGCGGCAGCCAACATTGTTTACCACCAGACAAATGGCCCCTTGCTTTGGGGGAAGCCGTACGTAGCTCTGACTCAGAGTTGAGGGAGGGAATGGGCTGCTTCCAACAGAAATGACAGGAACTGCTGCCTGTTAATTTATTTTTATTTACACTTACTTAGTCCACAGTTCGATCCCGCAGGCTATACAATGCTCCTTCCCCTAGGATGTCATCGCCCCTCCCCTCCATCACCTCGGCGCTCAGTGCTCAGCCTTGGCCCACCTCACCCTGCCGCCCTGCTGTCGCAGCTGCCTGCTGGGTGGGAGTATGGGAGAATGGTATGTGTGGTCACCAGAGGGCACGGAGAGTGGGCTTCCATGGCATGTGCATCCTGGCAGTCTCAGATCCCCGAGGGGGAGAGAAGAAAGCCAGGCCCAGACCACAAGCGGAGGGAGGGAGGCAGGGGCTGAGGTGACTGGGGGCGAGGAATCCAGTGTACAAATTCATGGTCTGCTGGCTTCACCGGAGGCGTCTGGTATTTCTCTCCTCCCTGGAGTTGTCACGGTTGCCTTGAGATGCTCGGGTCTGTCGGCAAAGTGTGGAGGGGTCCAGCCCATGGGCTCCGTGCTTGCTGCCGTTGGGCTGGTACACCCAGCAGGCTCTGCCTCCGTCAGAAGCACGGGCCAAAGTCAAAGCTGCCACAGCACTCTCGACCCTGTAAGAGTCCTCTCCGGCTGTCCCCGAGGAAGTCAGGTCCCTCTCAGTAGCTGGCCTGCTAGAGAAGGGGTGTCTCCATGGCAGGCAACCCGCCAGGTTCCAAACCTGCATGTCTCCTTCTTTTCACACTGGGAGCAGACAGGTTGTTGAGGGGCAGCCGGAGGAGGTGGGGAGAAGGGAACAAAACCCAGGAGGGGCGCTTCACGGGGGGCTGCCTGGGAGTCCTGGCTCTGGGGTGGCAGCAGCTGTTACATGGCTTCCTTCTCTCTCTGGGAGCATCTGCTGAGCTTCATCTCCGTCAGCTGGATGTACCGAATCACGTTGGTGTCTGTGAGGAGGGAAACACACCTTAGGGAGCACCTGGCGGCGGGGCGGGGTGGGGGGGCGCGGGGAACTGTCGGGTCTACACAGAATCCTACTTTGTGCCACGCTTGTTACCCTCATCATCTATTTCACATCAGTACAATCATGCCAAGTACGGGTCCTCATCCTCGCTGTGACAAAGGGGAGAACCGAGCCCCTGGAGAGACGAAGATGCCCTGAGAGCCCCGTGGTTAAGTGGTGCATCCGACTTGGCAGCCTGCCTCCCCTGGGGAGCATAGTACCTTCTTCATACAACTGCTGTGAGGACCGAAATAGAGAAGTCTGAACGTGCTTCATCCAGTGAGCAATAAATATTCATTGAAGGTAAATTTTTTAAACTAAAGAGTTTAAAATGACTTTGCTTCATTGTCTTACTTTTGTCCTTTACATAAGGTCAGGTACCCACCTCCCCAGAAACGGGGGCATTTCCCCCCCATTCTAAGGCATTAAATTAGTGAGCAGCCTGCCTGGGATGTCATATGAATGCTAACACTCAGAAATGCCAGGGGTAGCATCTAGCAGTGCTGGCATATAGGAGGTGTTCAAGAAAATTCTGTCAAATGGGTTCAGTTCTTAGTCCTCAAGTTGCCTAGAGTATAGAACACAATTTATATACAGAAAAAGAACCGGTGACACATAAAAATAAAGATAAGGGATATGGACATTCTTTAAGAATATAGAAAAAAGTATGCATTTGGATATTTGTAAACTGATCCTGAAGTTCTTAAATCCTTCTTGGATGGAGAACTGCATTTTTTAAAAAACCAGCCATGTGAACAACCATGATAACACCAAGTCAAATTCGTTGTTTAAATGTTACAGGCTCTTCCTGACCACCTGATGTAAAACAGCACCCCCTTTACTCCTGATTCTTTTACTCTGCTTTATTTTCTTCCTGGCACTTAGCATGACTAAATATTACATTATCTATCTGTCCATTTGTTTACTGTCCCTCCTCCTCCGTTATAACATAAACTCTTGGAAGGTAGCAGCTTCCTTTTATTCACTGCTATCTACCCAGCATCTAGAATAGCTCCTGACCTACTCAGTAAATGTCTGTGGAATGAATGAGTGGCTGAGCTGGTGGATATGAGTTTGAGCGAACAGTCTAGGTAATGCAGGCTCTAAGAAATGGGAGCTGACCAGAGAAGTCAGAGCATGCTTCCTGGAAGATGCTGAGTTCAGCACCAAGAGTATCCATTCATATTCTGTCTCGCCAACTGGAGTGTGAGGTCCTCACAAGTAGGGATTCCATCTTCTTATCTCCATCCCTGGCACCCAGCACAAACCGTGGCACATAACTCAGAATTCAATATGTATTTATTGAGTAAGCGGCGAGAGCTGGCTTCTGGATTGGAAAAAACCCCAAAGAATTCCATATTCTATTTGAAAAGAGGTGCCCCAGCTCCCTGGAATGCAGACCCCAGGCAAAAGCATGGACTGTTCATGCTCCTCATTTCAGGTCCTGCCCCACACCTGGCCCCGCCAGCCAGGACAGCTGTGCGTCACGACGGGGAGGCCTCCGGAGCTGCCAGAGGGGACTGACGGTAAGAAAACAGCAATTGCCAACTTACCTGTTGGCTGTCGGGTCCTTGCTTCTTTCAGGTAGTAGAGGGCTTTGTCATAGTCTCCAAGGTGGTAGAAGGCCACACCAGACCGGTAAAGGGCCTTGAAGTTCTCTCCTTCCTTCTTCAGGACTTTGAGGCAATACTCCTTGACTCGCTCATAGTTCACCAGTTCAGCCTGGAGCAGGCAGGCTATGGAGGAAGGGAGAGAGAAGGGAAAAGGCTCTAACACAGCAGACTCTGAATGTCTCTCTTTGGTTCTTTCTCCCTGCCCAGAAAAGGTGGAATTGTGTTGGGGTTTTATGCTGGGGTGTATTGCCATGGGATTTGTCATCAAATAATCTAGGGTTCTAGGATCCACTTTCATCACCAACAAGCTGTGTGACCTTGAGTAAGTTACTTGGCCTTGAATTGTGTCCCCTCTAAAAAGATATGTTGGAGTCCTAACTCCTAGTACATCAGAATGTGACCTTATTTGGAAATAGGATCTTTACAAAAAAGGTAATCAAGGTAAAGTAAGGTCGTTGGAATGGGTCCTAATACAATATGCCTGGTGTCTTTATAAAAACACACACGATAGGGACGCCTGGGTGGCTCCGTCAGTTAAGCCTCTGCCTTTGGCTCAGGTCATGATCTCAGGCTCCTGGGGTAGGGCTTGTGTCATTGTGCTCTGTGCTCAGCGGGGAGTCTGCTTCTCCCTCTCCCTCTGCCCCTCCCCATTGCTCTTGCTTGCTTGCTCTCCCTTTCTCAAATGAATAAATTAAAAAAAAATTTTTTAATTAAAAAAAAATGCCACTATAGACTGAATGTTTGTTTTCCAAAAAATTCATGTGTTGAAAACCAATCCCCAGTGTGATGGTATTTGGAGGTGGGGTCTTTGGGAGGTGACTAGGTCATGAGGGCTGAACCCTCATGATTGGGATTAGTGCTCTTACAAGAGAGACCTTAGCAAGCTCCCTTCCCCTTCTGCCATGAGGACATGGCAAGAAGACAGCTGTCTATGAACCAGGAAGCAGACTCTCACCAGACACTGAATCTACTACCTTGACCGTGGACTTCCCAGCCTTCAGAACTGTGAAAAATTAATTGTGTTGTCTGAGCCATCTCTTGGTATAGCAGCCCAAACGGACAAACACAAACAGGAAGTTTGGACACAGAGACAGAAGCACACAGAGGTGAGACAATGTGAAGAAACAGAGGAAAAAGATGGCCATCTATAAGCCAAGGAACGCCTGAGGCCCCCACAAGGTAAAACAGAAGCATGGAACAGATTCTCCCTCACAGCCCTCTGAAGGAACCAAATCTGCCAACACCTCCATCTTGGACTCCTACTTTGCAGAACTATGAGACAATAAATTTCTGTTGTTCAAGCCACCAGTTTATGAGACTCGTGTTGTGGCAGCCCTAGGAATAAGCTACAAGGGGCGCTAACAAAGCTAACTGTGGCTAATTCTTGTCAAGTGCTCACCTGGTGCGGGATGCTCGTGGCATTGCTTTACTTGTATTCCCTGACATAATCCTCAGAATACCATGATGTAGGTCCTACTGTTATTCCCATTTTACAGATGAGGAAACTGAGGCCCAGAAAGATTAGCTCATTTACCAAGGGCACACAACATGACAGAGGCAAGGCTGGGATTTATTTATTTATTTATTTTTAAAAGATTATTTATTTGTCAGAGGGAGAGAGCGCGCACAAGCAGGGGGGACAGGCAGAAGGAGAAACAGGCTCCCTGCTAAGCAGGGAGCCCTATATGGGGATCGGTCATGACCTGAGTCGAAGGCATACGCCTAACCAACTGAGCCATCCAGGCCTTCCAAGGCTGGGATTTAAATCAAAGCTGCCTGGCTCCAGTGCCCAAGTTCTTTAACGAGTTGTTGAGGGGATTTCATAAGATAATGGCCATAAAGTATTTAACACAGGGCTTGGCACAGAGTAAGTTACCCCAAGTGTCATTTAATATTATTATCATTCTTTTCAACCTTACACCCCTGCAGTGACAACTGCCTCTGACTTTCTTCAAGTTCTCATTCATGCAAGTTTGTCTTTGCATTTCCTGGGAATAGGGGTCTTCTGATGGGCCAGTGCCCAGCTCAGGACCCGTGAGGCCCCGTGTCCCAGGCAAGAGGAAGCTGGGGCTGGCAGGTGTCTGTGGTGGGGCCCCTTCCTATTTTCTATCAGCCGTCTCTGAGTGAACCATCACTCCTTGAAGATTCCTCTCACCAGCCTCCGCTGCAGGGCCAGAGCCATGGCCAGGAAGCTTGCGAGACCCTGGAGAGTGATGCCCCCTTTCCTTGTGTGCCCAGTGGCCCCCCGCCTCACCCAACTCCCCACCCTGCTGGGCTGTCTCCCCCTCCATGCGATCACGCAAATGTTTAGTAGGCACTGAGTGAAGATTGTGTTATACACATTGGAGGGATTACCAGAAAGGGGGAGGAGGAGGGGGAGGGGCAGGGAAAGTCACCTCTCTGCTTCTTTCAAGTGAATAAAAAGAGACGTAGGAGGCAATGGTACCTGGGTGGCTCAGTCGTTAAGCATCTGCCTTCGGCTCAGGTCATGATCCCGGGGTCCTGGGATGGAGCCCCGCATCGGGCTCCCTGCTCAGCGGGAAGCCTGCTTCTCCCTCTCCCCATCCCCCTGCTCATGCTCCCTCTCTCTCTCTCAAATAAATAAAATCTTTAAAAAAAGAGAGAGAGAGAGATGTAGGAGGCAAAAGTGCTCTTCCCGTCAAGACCAGACTGGGTGGTGGGGGAGGAGGCTGATGGCTGCTCCTTGTGCTCAGATTCCTCCCGCATGGGAGGAACAGCTCTGTCTCCGGGATAGAGGCGAGTCACTGATTTAAATCTTCAGAGGTCTAACTTCAGCTGTTTTGATCCTTTAAATAACTCCCCAGGGATAAGAATTGCTGATTAGGAGATCAGATCTTTCATTGGACATTTTGTGGGGGGAGGACTACCCACCCACATCCTTCTTGGCCGGCTGAGGGGGAGGTGAACCACACGGTCTCTGAAGTTGAAGGTGTGAGAACCAGGAAGTGGAAGAGAATCAGCCCAGATCTAGAAACTGACCCATCAGGTTTCACAGGCCCCAGGGCAGAAAGCCAAACAGGGAGACCGAAGTGAGGGGCTGCTACCCCCTTGGGCGTGGGTGGCTGTGGTCACAGAAAACCATGTGCTGGCAGCCGGGTGTCCATCCAGCTGAGCTGATGCCACCTTCTCCTCTCCTCCCTCAGCTGTGGGGACCCCTCCCCACCCCCAAGCTGTTGGAGCCTGCCCTGGTGCTCACACATTTCTGCGGACAGGGAGGGCTTTCTGTCAAGAGGTTCCTATGCATGGACCTCACTGGTTACCTGTGTGGGGCTTGGCTCCAACACCTGCTCCCAGAGCTAAAGGATTTCCCGTCTGGGCTCCCACATGCCTCATCTGGTGTCCTCTCTGCCCAGGCAGGGCAAGCCACTTCCTGTCCATCTTCAGACAGACACTTCTGTTGGCTGACCTGAGCAGTGTAGGAAATGGGCCCTTGTCTCTTTTAAAAACAGCTTTTGAATGCCTAAAATGAGAGTGGGGTGGTGAGGAAAGGAAGCAAGAAGGCCTGGAAATGGAAACAGATCCTCCTCCCCCCAGGGGAGAAGGAAGGATAGCCATCAAATTCTGGGCATCCTTCATTGAAAATGTTTCGAATTCCCCGGTGGCTCCAGATCCAAGGGGAACCGTGATACTTGGCCGTGGACCAGGTGTCAGACCCCATGGGTGGTGAGGCCAGGCAGGTTACAGGGTGTGGGGGCCCCTGCTGGCACCACAGGTGGAGCCCAGGAAGACAGAGAAATCTAGAGTCAGCTTGGGTCCAAATGGGCTGCCGTCCTAAAGGCTGGGCCAGGGTGGAACCCAGGCACGAAACCTGGGGTGCCAGCCAGAGCTCTTAAGGGGGGTCTGGGGTGGAGGGGGTAAGAGATAGTCCAGAAAGCTACCCGCAGCCCTACCTATAGGTGATTTTTTAGGCAGCCCTGTAGTTTGGGTGGGGAGCTATTTGGGGTTCACATAACAAGCCCAAGGGAGAGGCAAGATGGGATGTTTGTAGGCACATCCTTAGAATGGGGAAAGTTCAGAAGGAGAGGTTGACCAGCAGTCTCAAGATGTTCCTTCCGCATCCCTATGCCCACTACCCAGGGCCTGTGGGCTGCGATCGCATCATCCCAGTGCCCTTGCTTCCTCTCCATGGTTAATCCCTTGCCCTGGGTCAGAGGTGGTGCTCGGTGCCTTACATACACTGTGTCTTTTCATCTTCACGGTAACTGTGAAACAGGTTCTATTTAGATGCTTCTTTTTTAGACGATGAAACCCATTCCAGAGAAATTAAGTCACCTCCTCAAAGTCACTCAACTAGGAGGTGGTAGAATTATGATATCCACCCACTTCTGCCAGGATCTCCAGACTGTGCTCTTGACCATGGGTCTCTGTGGGTCTGTGTTTGAAGCCTTCCAAAACCCATGTAACCCCCGGTAAAAAGCCACATCGCCTGTGTAAACTACCTTTCTCTGTGTTCCAGGGTCAACAAGGCAAAAAGCAATGCCTAACTTCACTGGGCACTGTTCAGGGCACAAGATCAGTGGTGAACCAAACACTCCATTCCATCCTGGAACTAATGGGCTGGTGGGGAAGGTAGACGTTCCATTATCTTGAGTACTCCCAAATGCCAAGACTGAGAAGAAGGGAAGAGAGGGAGCACACTGAGGGGGAGGGGCCCTCAACCAATATAAAGTATCATGGGAGGGCTTCATGGAAGAAGTGGTATTTAAGCGGGGCTCTGAAGACTGAGTGTTTCTCAACCTTAGCACTATAAACATTTTAGGCTGGATAACTTTTTGTCATAGAGGGATGCCCCGTGCATTGTATGATGTTTAGCAACATCCCTGACCTCTACCCACTAGATGCCAGTTGTGACAACCAAAAATACGTCTCCAGATATTGCAAAATATCCTGGGGGGCAGGGGGGAGGAGGTTAAATCCTCCCTGTTTGAGAACCAGTGATCTAGGTGGAAAGGAGAAAACGCCTTCTAGGCAGAAGCAACAGAGAAAGAGATCGAGAGAGGTGGAAGGGGGAGATTGACTTATTTGAGGAGTTTTGAGGAACTATGCCTGGCTGGAGCAGAGAGCCTGAAGGGTAGGGTTAAAAGGAGGGAAGCTGGAAACGCAAGAGGAAACCCGGACACCTAGACCCTTCTGGTCCCTGTTGAGGATCTGGGACTTTATTCTTAGTCACGCTGGGATGATGAAATGGTTTGACTAGGTTGATTCAAGTGGAGGCAGAAAGACAGGGGAGAAGGATCAGTTTAAGAGGCATCTAGGAGACAGAACTGACTAGCATTAGGGAACCTCTGAAATATTTTCCCTCTGCTGTTATATTCATGTGCTTAGAGCCCTTCATCCAGGAGGGCTTAGACTGCCATTTTGGATTCACTGATGATTCAGAAATTCTTCCACGTTGTTGTAACCTGGTCTGTATTTGAATTAAGGTTTATAATATGACAGTCTATGTGCTCTGCTATATGGAATGGATCAATATTTTAAAGAGTACTAGGCTGGGAATCAGAGAGCTAGATTCTAGTCCCACCTTTGCCACTAGCCAACAGTATGAAAATCACTTTCCCTTACTGGGCCTCAGTTTCCTCTCTGTAAAAGGAGGGACCCTCACTTGGCTGAATAACCTCTACTCTCCATTTCAGTCTAACAGCCTGTGAATACAAATGTTGTCCACTTAATAGAAGGACGACACTGTTTCACTGGTTCCTCTTCAAAAGGAACTCTGTTCTCCCTACTACTTATTAGTGAGGCATTTTCTGTTGGGGATGACACTCAGAACTTGTAGGGCAGTGATCAAAAGGGCTTCTGTAAGACAACTTTCCATCTACATGGAGCCTTTTTTTTTTTTTTTTGCATAGAGATTGGGTTATGCGGTCTTCCCAAGGCCAGGCTCTGGGGCAAGATCTTCCCTTAAGGGAGTAAGCTCTGCCTCTGTCAGTCAGTTTCAGCAGAGGAGGCTGAGAACTCGGGAAGGCAGGTCTCATGATGGATGGAGAGGGAGCTTGTTCCCATCTGTGGCCTCGACTCTGGGTGTATCTTTGGATTCAAAGATGCAGTCATTCGGTGGCACAAGGGGTATGAAGGGGGGAGACATGTCCACAGTGGACATGAGAAGATGGGAAGAAAAAGGAAGCCCTTTTGAGAGAAATGTTATTAACCTTCTGGTCTCAGGGTCTTCTGACGTGTTTAAATAAATGCTACAGCTAAGCCATGGAGGATTCAGAAAAGCTTCTAGTCATGGCGGGGAAGAAGTATTAGAAGAGAAAAAGCCTTCCCCAAGCCAACAGTGGTGACAGAAGTGGTGGTAAATTTGGGGGACAAGAAGTGGGCTGTCAATGTCCAATCATCCTTGCACATGGAGATTCCTCTTCCATGGTCAACCTTGGGTGGTTAGGGTATGTATGGTTTTATAAAATGAGCTGGCAGCCTTTCTTAGCTCCGCAAAGGGCTCTGTGGTAGGAAAAAGTTAGAGAATCAGCAACTGAAAGAACCCCACTGCACAGTCATGCGCTCGGGACAGTGGAAATCCTATGTTGGATGTTCCCCAAAGCAACCACACTGAGACCTCAGGCTAAAACATGTCAGGTTCTACTGGCTCTGATGCCTGTCCTGTTTTTGTTTTTCCTGCTACACGCAAGGCATAGTGACTGCCTGGGCAAAGTGCCACTCGCTGGCATGAGATGAAAGGAAGCTGGATAAAGGGGGAAGAACAAGTTCATGCAGCCGTTGGTTTTCTTCTTACAACTGATTGGCTATAGTTGGCCCTTACCAGCTGCCCAGAAGGGAAGCATGGGCGGGATGGGAGGGAAGGAAAGACTAGACTGGGACCAGGAGTGAGGACAAGGAGGTTGCCTCACTTTATGGGTTGAACTGTGTCCTCCCCAAAAGAGATGTTGACGTTCTCATCCTCAGTATCTTAGAATTTGATCCTATTTGGAGAAAGGGTCTTTGCAGAGGTCATGAAGTCAACATGAGGTCACTAGATGGGCCCTAAATTCAATACAGCTGGTGTCTTTATAAAAAGGAGAAATTGGGACACAGAGACAGACACACACATAGGAAAGATGATGTGAAAAGACACAGGTCAAAGGTGGCTATCTACAAGCCAAGGAACCCCAGGCCACCAGAAGCTAGGAGAGAGGCATGGAACAGACTCACCCCCTCTTCCCCCGACATAGCTTGCAGAAGGAACCAACCCTCCCCATACCTTGGACTCCTAGCCTCCAGAACCGTGACAACAGACTGCTAGCATTTTAAGGCACAGTTTGCAGTGCTTTATTACGGCAACCTTAGGAAACCCACACACCTTGCTGGTCATTCCTTTGAGAGGTGGACTCGGGAAGTGGCTATCACATTACTGGGGCAAAATTTCCCCAAAGGGAACAAAATTATTTGGTTTTCAGATTTATTTTAAGGGGCAATGGCATAGTAGTAAAGTGGATGGAGTTTGGATCTGGACAGAGGTGACACTGGGAATATTTAACAACTGGGACAGGTCATAGCCAACTGGACAGGCGTATAATATTGTGCCAGCTCTGGGGTGTCCTGGCTGAACATCAATCGCTGGATCTGGAGATACAGTCCTGGGCTGCAGTCCAAGCTCTGCCACCTACTAGACCAGGCCCTTGGGCGTATCACTTAATCTCCCTCGGCCTTACTCTTCTTGTGTATTAAATGAAGATAGTAATACCTATTTTGTGGGAACTCTTGTGATGATAAAATGAGATAATTAAAGTATGTTATATGTTTCACACAGTGCTGGGCACAGACACAGGTTCTCACAAATGCTAGCTCTTTAGGAAACCATTTGTCAAATATGGTTTCCCCAGCAACATGTACATTCACCAGAGAAAATTTCCATTTTGCATCCTCCACACGGTATATGACACATACACAGAGCTAAAGCTTGATTTAAAGCAAATTTTCAAGAATAGGTCAGAGACACTGTGGAGGGTGATTTAGAGGGTCTTGCTGTGGCAGAGCAACGGGAATGTAACCTGGGCAGTGAAATGATAGAGATTTTGCTTCTGAGGCTCCATGTCCAGGACTGCAATGACCCACCCCATTCTACCTTTCCGCGGAAGCGCTGGTTTTCTCCTCTATGTACACAAATGCTTGCATTCGGAGTTCTGAAAACAACTCTCTTCTTTTGATTTCTCATTTTTGTTCCATGGTTGAGGGTGTAGACAAACTCACACTTGCTCCGAGTGTTTCCCAAACCTAGGTTCGATGCTTGGTCTTACCTGTTTTCCTTTCAAAGGTGTGTTTTCTCTATTGGGACCGGGTGGGTAGAGGCAGAGAACATCACAAAAGTAGCTTTGCAGCCAGAAAAGGGGGCCTCAAGGAAAGAATGGAGTGGGGCTCGGGGCCCTTCTCACTTACACACGAGCCAGCCTCTGAGTTAACAGGTGGTTCTACCCTCTACCCCTCTACACCCCCAAACAGCAAACGGCAGTACTGTGTGTGCCTTCTCCCTCGCTGCAAACGGATGAATGGGTTCCACAGTCGGCATCTGGCTGACAGCTTTAAGGATGGGGAGGGGATGGATCCAAAGTGGCTGAGCTCCTCTGGGGTCCTAATAATTCAGGAGAGCTAGGAGCTCTAAACGCCAGCGGTGGCAGGAAAATGAATAGGCCTGGTTCCTGACTCTATAGGGCTTTACAGAGTCTGGGAGGGAAGAGGAAAGTATTTTTAGCAGAGAAGTTGCTGGCCAGTTTCAGTGCCTCTGAGCTAGTTGGTTCAAGCCAGACAATGGCCCTGGCATTGGCATTCATGCATGTGTCCTTGGGTTAAAACACCTCACCCCTCTGGGTCTCAGCTTTCAAGTGCATAAACATAAAGATAATTATGGTTGCTATCTACCTTTTTCCTCAAGGCTTGCTGGCAGGATGAAAAAAGTCTGACATCTGATGAGAACCCTACAGACAAATGTTTCACATTAAATCACCCGTGGAAATTTGTTTAACGTGGAGATCCTAGACCCCATGCCCAATCTGCGATGCAGATTCCAAACGACTAGAGTGGAGCCCATTTTTAAGAAGTCCCCAGGGGACGCCTGCAGGGGGCCTTCACCTCCTGAGCTGGTACTTTATATTCTAGCATTCTGAATATATGTTTCTTAAGGACCACGCAGTTGGTTAAACTTTGAGAACCCAGGACAGCCGTGAGCAGCTCCAGGATTACCCACAAGGCCAAACAGGTCCCAGATGGCCAAGTCCTAGAGCTGGAAAAATCTGCACATGTGGGAAAACAATTGTTCTCCCACAGATGATCAGCTTGTGACGTTTTGGGTTTTTCTCTTCTTAGTGATTAGAGACTTCTCCCTGGAGAACAGGAGCCCAGGCCAGGGAAATGGGGAAACAGCAGAAGGCTGAGATGCTCCATGATGAGCTCAAGAGAATTAGTCCTGTAGGCAGTGTTCATCCGTCCTTCCAGAAGGGTAATAAGAGTACGAGCAGATAACTTTTTTTAAGCATGAATGGGCCAGGCGTTATTCTAAGCATTAACTCATTTCATCTTGATAACAACCTAAGAGGTAGGCTTTAGTATCTCACCCATTTTCTAGATGGGGAAACTGAGGCCTAAGGAAGTTCAGTCACTTGCTCAGGGTCACAAAGTGCCTAAGTGTTAGGGTCAGGATTTGAACCTAAGCCATCTGGAACCTGTGACTGTGCTCCTAAACATTATACACACTGCCCTCCTAGGATGCTCAGCTGCCTATCATGCATTTTAACTCATCTCCTTCAATGGGTAGATTGGAGGCACGAGTTCTGCTTCTCATGAGGCACAAGTGTGAGGCCCTGACAGTGCAAAACTGTGCTCACTTTACATGTATACTTCTCATCTGGAAGCTTCCCAGATGAGAAGCTTCTCTAGGACTCTCTACCCTACCTGTTTCTCTGTATCAAAGAGGAAAACAAACAAAACCAAGTGCCAGGTTTCCACCAAGGCTTTTTTTTTTTTTTTTAAAGTTCTAAAACCACCAGCATCTCCAATTCCATCGAGAGTCTATGGTTATCCTAATAGGGCTGACATGATATGTCTCAGGTTTCTTCCTGAAACAACCCTTACCTGGGCTTGTGTTTGTAAAACTAACCCCCACAGCATGATTTTTAAATTGAAATTTTTGTTGAGATAACTGTAGATTCACATACAATCCCGAGAAATAATATAAGGAGCTCCCCTGTACCCTTTACCCAGTCTCCCCCAAATGGTAACATCTTATAAAACTATAGTGCAATATACTGACCATATGACCAACACTGATACAATCCACAGATTGATTTTTCCAGCTTTCCTTATACTTATGTGTGTGTGTTTGGTTCTATACCATTTTATCACATACACGGATTCCTCCGTCTACCTCCAAAGTTAAGTTACAAAGCAGTTCCGTTACCACAAGCGTCCCTCCCGTTGCCCTTTTAGAACTACATCCATGTCCCTCCTGTATTTCCAAGTCCTCTTTAACCCCTCTTTAACCCTCTTTAACCCCTGACACTGATACAATCCACAGATTGATTTTTCCAGCTTTCCTTGTACTTATGTGTGTGTGTTTGGTTCTATACCATTTTATCACATACACAGATTCCTCCGTCTACCTCCAAAGTTAAGTTACAAAGCAGTTCCGTTACCACAAGCATCCCTCCCGTTGCCCTTTTAGAACTACATCCATGTCCCTCCTGTATCTCCAAGTCCTCTTTAACCCCTGACAACCACTAGTCTATTCTCCATTTCTAAAATTTTGTCATTTCAAAGTATTACGTAAAGGGAATCATACAGTAGGAAGCCTTTAGGAGCTGGCTTTTTTTCACTCTGCATAATCCCCTTGAGATGCATCCAAGTTGTTGCATGGATCAATAGTTTGTTCCTTGTACTGCTGAGTAGTACTCCACAGTATGGATGTAACCATCGTCTGACCATTCACCTGATGAAGGACATCTGGACTGTTCCTGGTTTTTTGGTTATTATGAACAATGCTGCTATGAACAGTCACAGACAGCTTTCATTTCTATAGGACAAATGCCCAAGAATGCAATTCCTGGGTCATGAGGGAAAACATTCCATCTGTCATCATTTAGCATGGTGTTAGCTTGAGTTGTTTTGTAGATACTCTTTATTAAGATCAGGTAATTTCCTTCTATTTCTAACTTGCTGGGAAATTATTGTTTTTCTAGTACCTGATGGTAATGGTTTCATGTTGGGTGGTCTTTTTCAATGAGGTCAGATCTATAGGTGCAATCATCAAATTGACCCTTTAGTGTTCCAAAGAATAAAATTATTTTTCATAGCCACATACTCAGATCATGCCCATCACTGCAGTTGTTCACGAAACATGTCTTCTTTGCCCTTCCAGACAAGCATCTGCAGGGCATCTTTTTGTTTGTTTTTTAAGTAGACTCCACCATGGAGCCCAACGTGGGGCTTGCACCCATGACCTTGCAATCAAGACCTGAACTGAGATCAAGAGTCAGACATTTAACGGGCTGAGCTACCCAGGCACCCTTGTGTGGGGCATCTTTAAATCCCCACACAGCAAAATGGCATCATTGTGGCTTGCACACAAGGTATGCTCAATAAGTAGCGATACCTAGCATTTATATATTGTTTAACAACTCACTTGACCTTCATGATGACTGTGGGAAATAGGTATTATTAGCTCTGCTTCCAGAAGCTGAGGTTTAAGGAGGTTAAGTGACTTGCTAAGGCCATCTGACTTGTAAGGAAAGAACCAGGGTTATCTAAACCCAAGTCCCATGTTGGTTCCACTCCAGCTGAGCTGGTGGTAAAGAGTGGAAACCTGGACTCCATGACCTCTAAAGGGCTCTTCTGAGTCCAAGGCACTGGGAAGCTCTAGCAGCAGAAAGACAGCAGTATCTATCCACACGAGACTTGCTCTGCCTGGCGCCCAGACAAGAGCTCTCCCTGCAACTGATGCCACGGCTCCCACTGGCACGAGTCGTGTGACTCTGTCTAGTGGACTAAACCTCCTATGATTCCATTCACATGCACTTCTGACCTGCCTTTCCAATCCAGCACATGCTTGCATTTGAGTCACACACACGCTGCCAATGGTCCTTTTGTTTGCTTTGTGTTAGCAACACTGTTTTTGGAGACGTCTGCTTTGCCTACCCTTTGAGTTCTTCATGTGGATATCCCCAGCAGTCAAGGGCTGCGTGAACAAGGGATGCTGCATCCCTCTCGCCATGGCCACACAGTGTTGGGCAGAGGCTCTTAGTAAACTTATTCGATAAAGATTCATTTATCATGGCCTGTGCCTGGGGCTTCGTAAGGAAAACGGAGAGTGCTGAAAAGATATCGATATCTTCGAGGAGCTGATACTCTTCTTTTTCACCCTTTCTTGGCCAGCACTGAGATGGCAAAGTGGCAGGTGAGAGAGCCAAGGTGAAAAACCCATCAAAAATCCTATACGTTGCAGGCTCATGTTGACAGTCCTTTAAGGGATATCAGAATCTGCTCCACCCAGAGTTGTAACACCAAAGCCTGAGGTCAGTTCAGGTTGTTGGTGCCTGTCACAGGCCACTGTTTGTGAGGGAAGCACCTGGGTGCTCTGGCAGCAGGCTTACAAGTTATCCACCCCGCCAATCCCTGGTGGTCCCCTAACTCTCCCTCTTGACCTCATTATGATAGACACAGAGAGGGAAGGGAGTAGTAGGAAGAAAGTAGGACAGGATTACTGCTTATTGGAGTCTACATTAACACTCCTTTGTTGGGTTGCAAGTGGAATTTGGCGGGGCCAGCTGGGCCATTGGGAATGTGATGAGTACATACCCAGCAACAGAAGAAACCCATTGTCCGAAATTAGCTTTATCTTGCTGGCTCTGGCCAAGCAAGACACATGTTCCTGCTTATTGGCAGGAATTCTGAGCCAGGATGAGGGGAAATCTTAGAAGCCAAAATCCCATCCTGTTCTCTTTTTGGACTTTAAAGAACGCTGTCCCTGGTCTGATCATCTCTCCAGCCACCCTTTCGTGACCCAGCAACATCTCTCCTATTCCTATGGCCTTTACCACCATCCTTCCATGGCACCAGTGCAAACATCATGTCACCAGGTATTTTGGGGGATAAGTTAGTTACCAGGCACACATGTAACAGAAAGAGCACTTTTGTGGCTTCCCTGTGGCAGTACCATGGGTAATAGCCAAGTGTTGGAAATAACCAAAATATCCACCAGGAGGAGATTGCTTAAATAAATAATGGGACACAGGTACAATGGAACATGACACAGACATTGAAATCATGCTGAAGAAAAATACTTAGTGACATTGAAAAAATGTTTTAAGTGGAAAATATTGGTGGAAAAATAAAGGCAGTAAATGTTTGCGCAGTACAACCTGAATCTCGTGAAAAATAAACGTGTGTTTATATCAGGATGAAGAATTGTAATAGGAGGCATCATAGATCCTCTTAGGGAAGAAACTATCCTTTTTTAAAGAATACCCTCATCAACTGCTCTAGCAGGTAAGCTGAAACTTTGAGAGCAGTTGGAGGCAAACAAGGTAGAAAAAAAGATGAGCAAACTGCTCTGTGTTTGAAATGACCCGAATTTGAGAGTGGAAGAGCTTAAGAGACAGAGAAGGGCTGGAGGAGGGAAAAAAGAGTCTGAGAAGCATGGTACGTTGTTGGAAGCTGCCAAAAAAAGTTCAGTGGTCAATAAGAAACTCCTGGTAGTCTGCCAGCCAAATGAGTTTTAAGAAAAAGAATTTTGAATATTCAGTTTTTGAGATGTTAACTCTTTGTGTATCCCATAACCTTCAGGAACTCTACAGCCCCAAGTGGTGGTACCAGGGGGTGTGAAAGGTAAGGGGCAACAAGGGGAAGCAGAAGCCCGCCCCGGCAGCCCCCCCGGGGGAGAGTGAGTGGCATCCTGGGGGGACCGGGGAAGGAGACCAGGGGGTCCTGGCGGTGGCCCCAGCACAAAGGACCCAAACTCCTTGTTTCTTAAATAAACTGGGGAAAGGTAGACCTTGAATTGAGTTAGCTGATACATGTTTATATGGACACAGAAGAAAGACTGGAAGGAAATAAACCCCAACAGGAAAGAGTTGGCTGGATGGCTGGATGACAAGCGAGTTTTAGTTTCTCCTTTGAATTTCTTTTATTTGCAATATCTTCTACAGTTACAATGTCTTACTTCTGAAATTAGAAGACTGTGTTAAAAATCCCCTCCGCCCATTATGTCTTCAAAGAGAGCAGGGGTGGGACTCGGCATTAGAAGTGCAGAGAAGGCTGAAGTGTCTCCTGAGCAGAAAGTACAGCCTGTTCCCGGGGCCCCTGCCTTGGGAAGACCTGGAGACCTGAGAGGGCCCTGGGCATGGTGGCAAAGGTGCACCTGCAAGGACGAGTTTATGAGGAGGGTCCAAGGGACACACCTGCTGGTGCTTTCGCTCTCAGGATGCCCAGGAGAGCCCAAGGCTTTCCTCATCTGACACCAGGGAGGAGCGCAGGAAGTTGGCACCACCAGTGTGTGCACAACAGGGCAGGCGGGGCAGGCACGAGGCTGCCAGCCTCACGGCCTCTCCCTTGGATTTCTCCCTCTCACAGAGGCCTTGCCTTCCTCCATTGCCCCTTCCCACCAGGTGGCTTGCTTGCTTGTGAGGCTCCCCAGGGAACCCAACTGAACACACCAGGTAGGAAACACCCACACTGAAGGCTGTTGGGTTACACCTTGCTCACCTCCCCTGCCCTGGAGCCACTGACCACTCTTTTGTCCTCTTCTGTTTGCTCCCTTGCTTCCCCTATTCCCTCATAACCTCCTTTGCTGAGTCCTCGCTCCTCCCCTCTCACATACTTTCCTGTCTTAGTACCTCCGGGCGTGGGAGTTAGATTTACATAAACCATCATTTATGAAGTGTCTGTTGTGTGCCAGGCCCCGTGCTAGGCATGTGTGCATGTACCATTTCACGTCAATCACCATCACAGTCCTCTGTGGTGCATGTTATTGCTCCCATTCTTTAATGGAAACAAGCTCAGAGAGATCAGGATCTGTCCGAGGTTAATGGCGGAGTCATTGGGAAGTCAGGATTCAAACCTACATCTGCTTATGCTAAGCAAATTCTCTCCCATTAGGCCACATTGCCCTGCAGATGTTCTGCCTTTCTGTTCCTCTGTGTTCTCTTTCTTCCCTCCCATCCCCATTGGCAAACACAGGGGGACACCCCTTCTCACTATCTAGGTGTCAGGGACAAGTCCACACACGTTCCCGATGACCCAGTGGCCTCCACAGCCTGAGGGTGCAGGCCCATTCGAGCAAGGAGCTTAGTTCTGACTCAGGGTGAGCAGTAGGCCCAGAATCACATCCCAAAATGCTTGGATCTGGCCCAGACTCCTGAGGGATCTTTAGCTTTGGGCCAAGGGTGGCAACTGTCTGAGACACTCTAACCAAGCCAGCACCCATTGCCTGTAACTTTTGGCCTTGACCATCTTTCTTTCTTTCCTTTCTTTCTTTCTTTCCTTCCTTCCTCCCTTCCTTCCTTCCTTCCTCCCTTCCTTCTTCCTTCCTTCCTTCCTCCCTTCCTTCTTCCTTCTTTCCTTCCTTCCTTCCTTCCTCCCTTCCTTCTTCCTTCTTTCCTTCCTTCCTTCCTTCCTTCCTACCTTTCTTTCAAGATTTATTTATTTATTTTTAGAGAGAGAGTGAGGGGAGGGGCAGAGGGAGAGAGAGAATCTCAAGCAGACTCTGCAGTGAGCATGGAGCCCGATGGGCTCAATCTTACAACTCTGAGATCATGACCTGAGCCGAAACCAAGAGTCGGACACTTAACTGACTGAGCCGCCAGGAGCCTGGCAGTCTGTTTCTTAAAAATTTTTATTTTTTTTATCACCAGGACTTCCTGGCCTAGTATAACCAGCATTGCCACATCTCTGATGGTGAATGACTGCCTGCTCAGAATCAAAGTCTGAATTTTGGAATATCTGGAAAGATCTAGCAGTAATAGGTAATATTTGGTGACATCAATTTAGATTCCAGAAGCCCAGATAATATTTTAAATAGGCTTCAAACTCTTGCCCTGGTTTCTTTCAGAGACCCTCTGTCTGACTCGATCATCCTGGGAGGCTGTGAGGTTTTGGTTTACCCCCATATTTGCAAGGGTTGCCTTGGAAATCTTAGTTGGGATGTTTTAACGATTATTTGTCAGCACATACCAGTAAACTAGAATAAAAGAGAGCTTGTTTCTTGTCTCTTTCCTAAATCTGGCTGCTCCCAGAAAGAGAGGCTGGGGGAGCGGGTAGCTAGAAGGCCTTCAAAATCCTAGACAGTTCAGCCCTTGTGAAAGGACACTTGGAGGGTACGGACCCAACCCCCACTGCTTACATTTGGGGAAACTGAGGCTCAGAGTGATGTGACTTGTCCAAAGTCACAGGGCAAGTTAGCAGCAGACTCTGGACTAGAACCCCAGTTCGCACTACTCCCATGCCATGTTTTGAGGAGAACAGAGAAGGTTTAGATTTGGGCTATAAGGAGCCATGGCAAGTGCACTGTAAAGATTCCGTGAATAAGTGAGTTTCCTTCCCATGCTCGGGCAGCTGTATTCGAGATACCAATGGCCAGGATTTCCGAAATTCAGGGACCAATAAGGATCTTGGGCACTGAATACACACGCCATCCCTTCCTCAACACCAGAGGCACATTGCTAATGTTCAGAACCAATTTATATCACAAGATCTGACTGAACTCTCTTCCCTGCCTCACTGGCAGATTCAAACTGTCACTAACATGCTACTGGGTCAGAGGGGCATTCCCCTACGGGGGGTTCCATGCTGTCAGGATCTAGCTCTGTGCGTGGATTCGGGTGGTAGGCACTGCAGAAAGGGGGATGAATCCTGATAGTAAGAGAAACTGGTGGGCTTGGGATAATTTTGCTCAACATCTACTGCCTGACAAGGCGAGACAAGACATAGCTAATATCCAGAATGGCACTAAAAATCATGTTTATAAGGTGGGTTTTCTTCAGGAAAATAAAAAGAAGAAAGCAAAACTACCTATGATTTCTCTAACAGATAACCCTGTCATCATTTTTCTTAAAAAATAAAAGCAATCATGCATAAAGTTAGAAAAGTCAAATACTACCGAAAGATTTAAAATAAAAAACTTAAAAAAAGACATGAAGGAACCTTAAGTGCATATTGCTAAGAAAAAGAAGCCAATCTGAAAAGGCCACATACTGTATGATTCCAACTCCATGACATTCTGGAAAAGGCAAAACTATGGAGACAGTAAAAAGATCGGGGGTTGCAGGGGTTGTGGGGTAGGGTGTAAGGATGAACAGGCAGAGCACAGAGGACTTTTAGGACAGTAAAAACACTCTGTATGGTACCCTAATGGTGGATACATGTTACTATACATTTGTCCAAAGCCATCCAATGCACAACACCAACAGTGAACTCTAATGTGAACTACGGACTTCGGGTGATTACAGTGTGTCAGCATAGGTTCATCATTTGTAACAAATGTCCCACTCTGGTGAGGGATGCTGATAATGGGGGAGGCTGTGCACATGTGGGGGCAGGGGCTCTATGAGAAATCTCTGTACTTTCCCCTCCATTTTGCTGTGAAAACTGCCCTTCAGACAATAAAGTCTTAATAATTAAAAAAAAAAAAAAAGTTAAAGTCTCTCTAATTCCTCTGCCCAGTCCCCTTTTCAAGTGAGGTTAACAGCTTCACTTGAATGATTTCAGATGATCTTCTTGCCAGAGATACGTTTATGCTAGTTTATATCTTTTCTTACACAGGGAATCATTAAACACTGTTCCGCATTCTGCCTTTTCATGTAATAACAGCTTTTGGAGACTGGTCTGTATCCACACACACAGAACTACCCCATTCTGTAAAATGGCCACACAGTTCAGAAAGAATGGCATGAAGATAATCTTTCTGAAGAGCTGGAAAAGACCTTGGAGATCTTGGAATCCAACCCTAGTCTTTGTAAATAAGAAAACTGCAGCCCAAAAGAGAAGAGTCCTTGGCTCAAGGCACCAGCACGTGGAAAACTTGGAGTCCAAGTCCTTGTTCACCAAGTCACGCTTCCATTGTGTTCTCAAAGGTAGGGATGTCAGAAGAGAAGTGGGGAAATCTTAGCCTTCAGAGAACACCCCTAGCATTCTCCTCATTAGATGATTTTTTTTAAGCACGTGTTTTGTGTGTGTGTGTGGACTATGAAGCAACCAGCATTTAGGGGACTGTTTTAGTATGTGTGTTTGAAACAATATGGGAGAGTCAGTGTGGGTAGAAATTTGATACAGAAACCAGGCATCAAGGGAGTTTTCCTAGTGGATACTGTCCAAGTATCGCTTTTATCCTAAAATTGTTAAAATTGGAGGTGAGCATTTTCCTTATTGGGTAGGTCCTCTATTTTTTTCCTCCTACATATCCCTACCCACTTAAAATGCTAATTTACACTTCCAATACTTTATACTTTAGGAAATACACTCACATTGCTCCTTGCCCTCACCCTGTGAGTCAAGCTGTCATGATTATACCCATTTAATAAGAGAGGAAAACCAAGGTCAGGGATGTTGTGAACAGATTAAGTTCCTGTATGGTGAATGTGCCACCAGCAGTCATGTGAGTCCACCTCAGTTAGTGTCCCACTAGACACAGGGCCAGCTGGTCTCTTTGGTGCTGGTTTTGGGGATCCTTTGTTTTTGTTTCTTGAGAGATGAGGTTTTGGCCCACAAAGCCAGAACCCAGTACCAGCCAGTCATAAAAACACAAACTAAAACACAAATATTACTTTCCAGGATGTGAGGCGAGCAAATGTTCCACACGACCAGAATAATAATGTGTCCAACTTCATTTGGCACTAAAACTGAAACATGTTTTTCAATAATGGTATCACCACTCTGATGACATTAAAACTGACCAGGTCTAGAATAATGCATTTGGACAATTCCAGATGTTATTCATCTAGTGGGTCATTTTTTCTCATTGTGTCCACAAAGTAATTATTGAGACAGTAATGGCTAAAGTGAATTCCTGCTCTTAACACTTCCACTCAAATTTCTCAGGACCTCCTAACTGTAATTCGCATGCTCTGAAGCAAGGGGGACAGAAAAGAGGAGGAAGTATGGGTGGGGCTCCGGCAGCCTCTAGGCTCACTGGAAATTATGACTCACCAGCTCCTCACACCTCTCTGTCCATACAAATTCAGGTCACCTTCCTAGTGACAAAAGGGGAAATTCTGACCTGGCTACAGAATGCAGGACACTTTCCTCTTAACCACCCAGAATGGTCAAGGAATGGGACTCCTAATCATACAAGGCACAATCACAGTAAAAGGATGTTTGACCTACAGAATATAAGACTGGAGGAGGGGCAACTGAGTTGCCCTAAAAATGCCAAGGCTTGTCCTTGTTACAAGGGTGATGAGATATAGTCTATGAGATGAGATGTAGTCTATGTTGCCTCAAAGGGTAGATAGAATATGGATAGATCAGGGGCACCTGGGTGGCTCAGTTGTTTAGGCATCCAGCTTTTGATTTCAGCTCAGGTCATGATCTCAGGGTCATGAGATCGAGCCCCATGTTCGGCTTCCCACCCAGCATAGAGTCAGCTTGTCCCTCTCCCTCCCCTTCCCCGACCCCTGCACATGCTCACTCTCTCGCAAATAAATAAATAAATAAAATATTTTTAAAAAAGAATATGGATGGATCAATAGAAATTTCATGGAGGCAAATTTTAGCATTTAGGGAAGAAACTCCTAAAAATGGAGGCTGCAAGGTGAATGGTTAGGACTACAGGCTTTGGAATTACAGAGTGGTGATGAGAAATCCCAGCTTGCATATACTGCTATGTGACCACAAGTGAGCGACTTAACTGTTCCAAGCTTAAGTTTTCTGTCTCACAAAGTGAGATCAAATGAAATTATATATATTAAGTATATATATTTATAATATATGTATAAATCATATATAATTTTATATGTTCATATACATATATGTACTGTGTGTGTGTGTATTTTTTTTTTCATCAAAGGCGGGGACCTTGTCCTTCATGTTTACTCCTGTAAACTCAGGCCCCATGCCCAGGATCTAGTACATATTAAATGCACAATTAATATTAATGGAATGATTGCATTTACTGGATCTTTAATATGAGACAGCTGCTGGAATAAAGCATTTTCATTCATTTCTAACACATTCATGAAACATCAACTGGGTGCTAGGAACTGGGTTTGTCATGGTGCTTTATTGCCATTATTGTTACTATAATTATTATTATTATAGTTGTTGTTTTGTGGTGGTGGTTGTTAAATGGGTCACTTTAGGTGGTGGTGAGTACCTCTAATGTTGGAAGTGCCTAAACTTATGCTAGATGCCAAGTTGGTAATGTTAACAAGGAAATTCACACACCTGTGTAAAGTTTGAGGTCACATCCAAATCTGAAATGTAATTTTGATTACATAACTCTCGAGAGAGCTATTTAGTACCACTTCTCACTTTTGTTCTTTACACACAGAAACACCATGGAAAAGGAAACATTTGCCCCATGAGCTTCCTCCACGTAAACCTCATCTATAATTTGAGTGTTCTTTGAAAGTCTTTGAAAGGCAGAAAAGGAAGGGAAGATCCGCTTAGATATATTTCAACCTGAGATTCTTCTAGATCAAGTCAACCTTCCTTGGCACTATACATATTACCTCCTTTTCAGAAATACTTGGGAACTGTTGGTTTGGGTCCTACTAGACATGACATCATTTTATTACTGATATGAAAATGTATATGTACAAGAGAAAGGTAATGAGCTTTACATTGCTATGAATGATTTCGAGGCCACATGAATACCACCAGGAAGACTAAACTCCTTTCATTTTCGATAGCATTGTCTTTGGATTTTTAAGTCTGATACCACAGTTAGTGCCAGAGGTTTCTGCTATGTGTTTGGGCAGGACCAATTATCTTGGTGAAAATGGAAAACTCTGTTCCCAACTGAACCTCTGACTTCCCAAAGTCACCTGGGAATTAGGCACTTGATGGTTGGTAGGTTGAAACATTTGGTTTTCATCCTAGATATCTGGAGAAGGCACAGCTTGGGGGTAGGGTAAAAGAGAACAGCTCTAAGAAGGGAATGTTCCATCTGGAGGTCACTCCCAACTTGCAAAGCTCTGAGAGCAGCTTTTGGCTGCTCTAGATCTTGGCCTTCCGATCCTCACAGCAGCTGAATCCCCTTGCCTTGGATGGGACACTTCCATGCATTGTGGCTGTAGGGACTCTGGCTGTAAGGCATCCTAAATAGTTTCTGGCCAAGATCCACCCAATTCATTTCCCTTGCAGGTAGACTAAGGACCTTCAGAATCTACTTTAGAAACTCAGTCCAAAGTCTATGTTCAGAATGTTCTTTCCTAGAAAGCATCCTACAAGTTTCAATTCTCACATCATTTCTTGGAAAATGATCTTAGAGGCCAGAGATTTATTGGCAAAGGTGTTGCCCAAGGAACAGCCTCAGATCAACAATGGCTTGGCCAGTCAAGCTCTCTCACCCAGAGGGCAAGCTCTTGGCTGTGCATCTTAGCATGAAGCCCCTCTTCTTTCCCCTTCCTCTGACCAATTCTTATCCCCAAAACTTATCTTCTGGCTACTGGGTTACCAGTTGTCTCTAGACTTCATCTCCTTTTTACCACTCAGTTCTTGCATTTATAATTCATCCATCTTTATGCTTGGTTCTCTGGTTCCACATCCATTTCTGTTGAGTACCCTTTGTCTTAGAACCTGCCTCAGAGTCTTTATCTAATTTTGTCCCCCTTAGATGTATCTACCCGGTCAGCTTCTGGTATCCCATTGAGGGCGACTTCAAGGGTGGGTGGCTTATGCAGTCAGAAGGGCCCTGTATTTGATTTAATGCTCTGTTATTGCTTCCTCGAAATTTCTAACAATTTTATCTTTGGAGCTGTGTTTTGTAAGTGAAGTTTGATGGGATGATGGAGCACAAACATGAGCAGAGGAGAGAGGCACAACCATTCTTTGCAGCCCCAGTTGCACGTAGCATTCAGGATGCCCCATGAGCACAGAATTCGGTGGACCCACAGTGTGTGAGAATTCAGCAAGACCCAGCTTGAGTATAAGGTAAGACTATCAGGTCTGTAACTAAGTAAGCAGGCAGACATGCTGACAGTCCCAAGAGGCATGCTTCCCATTCAACCCAGAAATTGTTTCAAATACAGAAAGAAAGCAATAAGAAGCACAAATGACCTAAAGCCCCATCATCTCCTTTCTTACTTATGTTTCTACCTGGTACTAGCCAACTGCTTATGCTGCAAATGATGACATAGAAGGAAAGAGTAGGGTAAGAGTAGGGAATACTTCCTTTTCCTTTCCTTACTCAGTAGAAAGCCAAACTTGGTGGGAAATGCACACATAAAGAGTGTGTGGAAAGAAACAAAATAAAAACCATTGAGTTTGTTTTGTCAGCATTTCCACTGTTCTAGGAAGAATAAACTACATATGCATGTATAAGCTACAAAACGTGAATTGTGTAATTTACGTGAATTAACATACAAGGTAAGTGCTTTCCTATTTCCATTTAAAACTAGCATTACACAATATAAAGATGAACAGTAAAATTCATGCCAATAATTTAAAATAAAATTTTAATTTTCTTATACTGACATTAAATAGCAAATAAAAGCACCATGTCAAATCGAGAGAGAGAAAGAGATCATGAAAGAAAGGAAAAAAGCTTTATCTTTTAACACCTTTAATGATACTTCCCCCACACACTTTTTGAATAAGGAGCTCCCTATTTTCATTTGCACTGGGCTGCACAAATTATGTAGCCCTGTTCTGTGGCTTTAAGACATGTCCATCCCAGGCCTTTTCCCAGTGTGACCTCTCTAGGCCTTATCATACCGCTGTCCTGGGGCTTTTTATAGGATCAGTGGATACTATCTGCCCCTTTGGTAAAATAAACAACAACAACAACAAATTTCTTACATGTAGCTCTATGTGGATGGGGAAATGGGTAAAATGACATGGTAGGGGCTTAACCAAAGTCACAGGGTATGCCAGGGATAGAGGCACAAGCTGATCCTCATCTAGATCCAATGCCACAGCCTGTTGGCACTCATCTACACTGCGGGCATTTGAGTCTTGAATGTCATTTGAAAATTCCAACAAAGTCATTACATGTTGCACCCTTTTGATCACACCCAGCTGGGGCCACCACAGCCCCATAGGAATCATGTGGAGCAAAAGACTCTGCCTTTCAAAAGATGCTGCACAAAACATTCCAAGGCCCCAGGGGAGTCCTGTGTCTTGTTCAAGGTCAACAGGAGTCAATCAACAGGACAACAACACATGCTTCCTTCGCAGCTTTGGTAAGGATCAGAGTCCTACATCGCCCCAGGCAGGTCAGAATATCTTTTCAATCACTGTATCAAAGTCATTCAAAATTCTGAAAGAACGGGATGCTTCCCATATATTTTTTTTTTTTCCTTAAAGAATAAGACAGGTAAAATCAAGTCCAGGGGTCTTGCAGTACTGGCCAGATCCCTCCTAATCAGAAGGACCTCCAAGCCAGAACAGACCACAACCATGGGCACTTTGACAACTGCCTGCACACGCTTCATGTGACCCCCTCAAGTCATCCAAATGAATTTTTAGACTAACATCTCTTAGCACATTGCACATTCTAGCTGCCCCCTTGCTATTCTCTTGGAGCCTTCCATGAAGAGTACCAGGGTCCACCAGACCTAGGTTTTTTCCAGAAGCCCCACAACAGCCTTTTGTGAATGCCGAGATGCCCTTAGCAACATGGCCTAATCCTCCGGGTACTTCTGGGCTAGTCCAAGTTCCTCCCAAACCTCAAACATCTCTCTCTATGGTCAGCTGTGTAGAAGGACAGATCTTTGAGAGTGCAAACATCTTCAGACTGCTCCCACCAGGAGCCGGCTGGGCTGCTCAGCCAGCACTGCAGCCCGGATGGAAGGCTCAGGGGCCTTTCTGCCAGAAAGAATGTGCAGCTGTGGTCTCCTTCCTATCAGCAGGCACAAGGGGGACAGGGTATCTTCTGGGCCACACTGCCCTGCTCTGGCTCTGACAACAGTGACAGCGATCTTTTCTTCCCTTTCCATCAAGTGGCAGTCGTAAACGCTTAAAAATTTTATGTCGCAATGTCAAATAATCTTCACGAAAATATTTTAATGAAATGTAAAAATGCTTTTCATATAATCGTAAGTGGGAATAAAAGCAGGATACAGGAGGTCCTGGCTTTGTAAACAGTTTACATTTATGTATGAAAAAAAAAAATACAGGGAGGAAATATATCACAAGGGATGTCTTTTGGTGGTGAGGTTAAGAGTAATTTTGCATTTTCTTCTTTAAACTTTTTTGTATTTTCTTTTTTTTTTTTTTTAAGATTTTTTATTTATTTGACAGAGAGAGACACAGCAAGAGAGAGAGAACACAAGCAGGGGGAGTGGGAGAGGGAGAGGGAGAAGCAGGCTTCCCGCTGAGCAGGGAGCCCGATGTGGGGCTGGATCCCAGGACCCTGGGATCATGACCTGAGCCGAAGGCAGATGCTTAACGACTGAGCCACCCAGGCGCCCCTAAACTTTTTTGTATTTTCTAAAAGAAAATATACTTTAGAGGTACATATTACTTTTGTAGTCCAACAAGAAAGGATACTTTCTTATTAGCTAGGATTTCTTAGACATTAGTAACAGATTTTAAGCATTATCCCAAAGAAAACCAACATCAGTCTTCTCCTTCTCTAGGTGACTTCCAGGATCCCTTCTCCCAATTGAATTTTCTATACAGGATACAGATTTTGGCTTTGACAGGACTGCTCAGCTTGTAAGTACTCTTCTTTTCTCTCTCATTGAAACTTGAAAATACTTAGGAAGAGCCCTATCAGAGTTTTGAATTAAGGTCCCGCATTTCTTTCTCCTGGTTCCCAGGGCTCAGAGCTCCAAACAGAAGCCCACCTGAGACTAGATTCAGGGAGCCAGAGGCCTAGAGGACAGTGACTTTGCGCATCAAGGTGTGATGGCAAGAACATTGATTTTGGAGTTGAATGGCTCTGGAACCTCAGGGTTTTTTTTCTCTGCAATCTTATAGCAAGTTGTTTTAAAGGTTAAAAAGCGCATTGTATGTAGAGTGACTAGCACAGTACACACAGTAAATTATTAATATGAAGAAGGGGTGAGCGCTGGAGAAGGCAGCAGAGGGGAGATCTGCTATTGCTACTCTCCATTCTCTCACCACTGAAGTTTTCCAAGCGCCTGCAGGGTGGGGGCGGGGGTCAGGAGCTGGCGGGATCTCAGCCCCGCCCTGACTGGGCTTGCCTGACCAAGGACACATCTTTGGTTTCACCAAGGAAATGTAACCACCTCTCCGGTAGGAGATAGGCAGTCCTAGCCACAGGCCAGCAGCCAAAAGCGTGGGGTGAGGGGCAACCCTAGAATGCCCATGGCTAAGACTAAATATAAGACTCCATGACCACTCTGAAATCACCGCATTAGTGATCCGGAGTGCCTCTTCCTCCACCCACGGCCACTCTGCCCTTTAACTATTCATCAGGCAGAAGCAAGTATGCCAGAGGCTTACGGGAAATAAAAAGAGAATCAAGCTGCAGTTATGATGGATTGAGATAGTCCATCTTTGCTACAGGACTACTTTACCTAGTGCCATTATTACTAGGACTGCTATGGGCACCACCATTTTTACAACTGCTACTACTCTATTAATCCCTTACATTTGTAAACTATAATTTATAAAGTGGCTGGGTTTTGCCTGATTAAAGGTGATACTGGGCATGGCATTATGGGAACACAGAGTCAGTCTGGCACTAGACACCTCAAAGGGAACAGAACAGAATTACTGATATATTTTTTTCCATCCCCCAACTTCCTGTGCCCAAAACACATTCACCCTCCCCAGGCCACACCCAGTCACTCTCCTGAAGCTCCTCTGCTCCAACTGTCCGGAGCTAGTTTAGGCAACTTCAAGGGTTAGGGACTAGGAGTAATGGCCTTTTATTTGGCCAGAGGAGCTGGACCGTGCCCAAATCCCACCAAACAGGGTGAGAGAGGAGTACAGAATGCCTCTCCAAATATAAGGCCATTGCGCCTGCCAACATCTCCCACCTTCCCGCAGGAAGGGCCTGGAATGACCCAAGCTCTTCCTTTTTTAAAAGAGACTTTAAATTTCCTGTGGCAAAGTTAAATTTTTAAAAACGCCTGACTTTGACCTAAATCCCCAAAGTGAACTCTGGAAGGTATACCTCCCCTTCTCTGAGCTCTGCTGGGGCGCCCTTTTCCCTCGGGCCCGCAGTCCGCTGGGAGAGGACCAATGCTAACAGAGCCAGGATGTGGCACACAGCTCAAGCTCAACCATGAACTAGCCTCCCTTTGAGATCGCTCTCTTCACCTGGCAACCGGGGGCCCCAGCAGAGCTCAGAGAGAAGAAGAAGTGGCATTTTGGCATCCATTTTGCTCAAGATGCTGAAGGCATCGCGACAAACTGCCCTTTGCTACCGAGGCCAAGGGAACTTGGGGCAGGAAGGACTTTACCCATCGGGCTGCTGTCAGTTGAGGGCAAGGTGAGGGCGAGCTCTGGTGCCAATGATACCTGAGGAAAGCGGCCACTGGGCACGCGGTGGGTGCGGGTGCCCTCCCTGGGCGCTACTTCCCGCATTTGGACCCAGGTCCCCTGGTGAGCAGTAGCAACGGCAATCGCCACCAGGCCAGCCGGGGCTCCTTCTGTCTGTCCAGTTATTTTTAGGTGGGATTTACGATGGATGAGGGGGAAGGGACACAGGATGACGACGAGTTTGGGGAGGTGTAATCCTAAAAGTCACTTTTTCCAAAGCGCCCCCCTCCCGGGTCCCCCTTCCCGGGGCAGCACGGTGCCAGCGGGGAAGCGGGCAGCGCGGGCGCGCCGCAGCGGCCGGCTGGGACCCGAGGGCCGGGGCGCCTCGCCGGGCGCCGGGCGGGGGGCGGGCGGGCAGGCAGGGGAGGAGGGGCCGGGCGCGGCGCTCGCGGCTCACCTGCCAGGCTGTTGTAGCAGTCGATCTCGATGGCTTCCACGGTCTTGCTCTGCTCCTCCGAGAGGCGGCCGGGGTTTGGGGCCCCGGGCGGGGAGGCCGCGCGCGAGTCCCGCTCCTGCTCCCCGGGCGCCGGCAGCAGCCCCTTCAGCTCCAGCAACGCCCGGTGGTATTTGCCGATGGCTTCGCGGAATTTCTTGTCCTTGTAGCACTGCGCCCCTTGGCTCTTGAACTCGTGCGCCCGCCGGATGCACTCGGCGGGCTCGGCCGCCGCCCCAGCCTGGCCGCGCGCCGGGACCCCGCCGCCGCCGCCGCCGCCCGGGACGCACAGTGGCGGCGGCGGCCGCTGCGCCTCGCCGGCCGCGGGCGGGCTCGGGTTCCCCTTGGCCGCGGCCGCCGAGCCCTTCCTCTCCATCCGGCCGCCGCCCGGCGCCCCGCGCGCGCCGCGCCCTCCCGGGTTTAAAAGCGGCGGGCGCCTGCCCCGCGCTCGGCAAGCTTGGCCGCGGCCGTGACACCCCGCGGCGGTCTGGCGCCCCGCACTCCCATTCTCCTCGCCGGCGGCGGTAGGCTGCTCTCTCCTCCTCCTCCTCCTCCTCCTCCTCCTCGGATTGCCGTCCCCTCCCTCCCTCCCTCCCCCTCTCCCGCGCCGCCCGCCCTTCTCGCCCTCCTCCCCTCCCGCAACCTGCGGGCGGTGGCGACCTGGCCCTCGCGGGCGCAGGGCTCGCGGGATGGGGGACCGCGGGCCCGATTGGGGTGGCGGTATTGTCGCTGACCCGGAAGAAGCTTGGCTCGCCCGAAGGAGGGGAGGGTTAATGACAAAGACGGGCCCGTTCTTTCCCATTCAACCCAACACTCGGAGAAGCGCCTAGTCTGAAAGAGACGAATGGGGGAAGGGGTGTGTGTGTTTAGAGAGGGGGGCCGCCGGTGTGTGTGTGTGTTTAGAGAGGGGGGCCGCCGGTGTGTGTGTGTGTGTGTGTGTGTGTGTTTAGGGAGGGGGTCCTAGTCTGAAAGAGACGAATGGGGGAAGGGGTGTGTGTGTTTAGAGAGGGGGGCCGCCGGTGTGTGTGTGTGTTTAGAGAGGGGGGCCGCCGGTGTGTGTGTGTGTGTGTGTGTGTGTGTTTAGGGAGGGGGTCCTAGTCTGAAAGAGACGAATGGGGGAAGGGGTGTGTGTGTGTGTGTTTAGAGAGGGGGTCCGCCAGTGTGTGTGTGTGTGTGTGTGTTTAGGGAGGGGGTCCTAGTCTGAAAAAGACGAATGGGGGAAGGGGTGTGTGTGTGTGTGTTTAGAGAGGGGGTCCGCCGGTGTGTGTGTGTGTTTAGGGAGGGGGTCGTAGTCTGAAAGAGACGAATGGGGGAAGGGGTGTGTGTGTGTGTGTTTAGAGAGGGGGTCCGCCAGTGTGTGTGTGTGTGCGTGTGTGTGTTTAGAGAGGGGGGCCGCCAGTGTGTGTGTGTGTTTAGGGAGGGGGTCCTAGTCTGAAAGAGACGAATGGGGGAAGGGGTGTGTGTGTGTGTGTTTAGAGAGGGGGTCCGCCAGTGTGTGTGTGTGTGTGTGTGTTTAGGGAGGGGGTCCTAGTCTGAAAAAGACGAATGGGGGAAGGGGTGTGTGTGTGTGTGTTTAGAGAGGGGGTCCGCCGGTGTGTGTGTGTGTTTAGGGAGGGGGTCGTAGTCTGAAAGAGACGAATGGGGGAAGGGGTGTGTGTGTGTGTGTTTAGAGAGGGGGTCCGCCAGTGTGTGTGTGTGTGCGTGTGTGTGTTTAGAGAGGGGGGCCGCCAGTGTGTGTGTGTGTTTAGGGAGGGGGTCCTAGTCTGAAAGAGACGAATGGGGGAAGGGGTGTGTGTGTGTGTGTGTGTTTAGAGAGGGGGTCCACCAGCGACCAGACGCATGCAGACTCACCCTCAATAGATTGCTTGAAAACTAGAAAGGTGCGGCTGGGAGCAAGGGGCGTAGGCACAAGCCATAGCTTCTTGTTCTTTGCAGTCAGGCATTAATATATTTAAGATGGCAGGGCTTCTTTTTTGTGGATCCAGGTTGTCGCCGAGGTGTGTCTCCGTGTGTGGCCGCCCAGGCGTCCGGAACACTGTGCACTTCTGCGTGTGGGGTGTTGTATTCTAGGAGCCGCCGACACCTCTGTGTGCGGGCAGCTGTGCAGAATGAATCACCGAGATCGGAGATGGAAAACACCTGTTACTGTGGGTCATCAGTCTGGGCGTGCATGCGTTCCAGTTTCCATTTACAGGACAGTTCCGTGCCCTTCCTCCGGAGGTTCCATTCCTTCATTCACTCTTCCAAGCAGGCTGAGGGTTGGCTGTCTGCTGGTAACTGGCTGGGGCTAAGGGACAAAGATACTAGAGTGTGAGAAGCACTGCCCTAGATTTGTAAAGTCCAGAAACGTAAGGGAAGAAACCCCCAACCCTATCCCTTCACCCAAATACACTCTTTGCTGATATTTTGATGTAATTCCCACCCTTTGTTTTCTACACATCCTTATTTGTACAATGTGCCCTTTTAGCAAGCATGAGTGGTATGGGGGTGATATATAGAGTTTCCTGCTCTTTTTACTTTACAATATATGTGCTTAAATAGTCTTTTAAAGCCTCATTTTTAATGGCTTCATAATATTCATTTTATGTCTGTACCAGGGTGTACTTAACCATTTTTCTATGGTCAGATGGAATGATTCCAATTGTTTATTACTATAAATAATGCTAAGATAATAAAAATAATAGATACCACTTATATATCATGCTTTCTTTGTGCCAGGGACTGGGTTAGGTACTTTACATATAATAATTCATTTAATTCTCATAACAACTCAGTGAAATAGGTACTATTATTATCCCCATTTTGGATACCAGGTGACAGAGACTTTCCCAAGGACACACTGCTTGTAAGTAGTGGAGCTGGGATTTAAATCCAAGCAATCTGGCTTCAGAATCTATGCTCTCAACTGTATTTGTACTTAAATTTTTGTCCTAATTTATTTTTCCTTACAAGAGATTATGTTGATTTTTTATAAAATGTCTTGAAACATATTACCTATTTGCTCTTTGAGAAAGGTTGTACTAACTTGGGCTCCCACCAGCAATGTAGTAGTTTCACAACATCCTTGCCAACATTGAGGTTAAACTTTGAAAAGCATTTTCTAATTTGATGAATGAGAACTGTATATTGAATGACCTGGGGTATCTTTAATTACAAGTGTGAAAATTTTTTACATATATAGTTGCCATTTGTATAGTACCGAGGGCTTTTATTTGGACATGATCTTAATGTACTAAATTATACCTTATATGTTACAGTATCTTACTTTTCTAAGTGTGTTAACATCTTTAATCTCATTTAATCCTCACATTAGCCCCAGAGAAGGAAAATGATTCTTTACTCACACGGGGAGTTTGCAGTGTTTTCTGACAAGTGAAACATCATATTACCGTAGTGGTTGAGAGGCTTTGTACTTAAGAGGTATGCTGGGTTTCTATCTTGGCTGCTTCCTGGATGTCATTCAATTTCTGAAAACTTCAAATTACCTCACTTATTACATGGGAAGACTACTTACTTCATAAGGTTGTTGTCAAGTACATTATAAGTGCTCAGCAGATGGTAATTTAATCATTATTCATTAAATCCTGTCATTATTGGATCCCCTAATGATATTATGGCAGACTCTTGTTAATCCATAAATATTTGTCAGCCCCTGGCCCTTTTTACTGTAAGGTATTATATCAGGTAGAGCAAAGAGAAGAAATTGGGGGTTGAGTGCTCTGAGTTTTTATCGTCAACTTCTTACCCAGGCAAATATTGGATGAAGATCCAGGCCTGGGACTGCTACTGTCAGAGATAAGATATGAATTGGGTCATGACAGTCACAGCTATTTAAAGGGGAGAAAACCGATGTGCCAAATTGCTTTTTGATAGCCTACAGATAGCAGTATCTCCTTCTTAGATTTTGGGTCTGAGGACAGGGCTGCAAGAGGCATGTAATGCATGGGGCACTAGCCTGTGTGTGAAGCACAGCCCGACACAAAAGCTTCATAGTAGCTTGGATGAAGGAGAGCATTAGTGAGGAAAGGAGAGAATATTATGGGGGGGGGGGGAAGTGAGAGGAAATATACTATGTCCATCTGTCCTACGCGGCAGAGCTATGCGTGGATGTCTAGGACTGTTTTGTTTGGTTGCTTCCAGTGTGCTTCTGTCTCTAAGCCACTCATTGGTGAATGGGTGCTGGTTTCTCAGAAATGATCTCCTCCCTTCACATGGAATGAAATAGGTGCCCCAAAGAATTTCTCAAACATCCTTTCATTAACTATTGACCATATGCAGAGCACTAGTTTTGGAAGCAAGCAAAAATTGAAATGACAATTTGGGCATGGATTTGGGATTCAGAAACTCAGTACTTCTCAAACTTTAATGTGCGTATGAATCCCTTGGAGATCTTATTAAAATGCCACTCCCAGGTTCCCTTCATCTAGGGTGGGGCCCAAGATTGTGCATTTCTAACAAGCTGCTAGATGACGCTCATACTGCTGGTCCAGGGCCCACATTTTGAGGAGCAAGTATTTAGAGAAAAGGGCGGTTTCATGTCTCCCCTTCTCTCCTGACCTTTGCCTTCTGCCAGAGAGGACTTGTTCATTAGATCGGTTAGATGCCAGGAAATTAGTTGGGCCACATTTAACAAGGGCAGGGTTAGGAACCTCCATGCAGCTTTTTCTTCTACTTCATGCAGCAGGAATAGATATGCTGAGCCAAGGCCTCCTCTTGGGATCTGACCATCTTGTTTTCTCTTCCTCAAATGCATAGCTGAGCATACTTTTTATTGCTTCCATTTCTGGTCCAATGTGGCAGGACAGAGGGTGAGAAGATTTCAGTGTGTAGTGGGGAAGGAGAGGCTTGGGGAGGCCTTTCTGTCAGCTGCTTGCTCTGACCTTGCTTTCACAAGAGAGCCCTGCACTAAGAAACTGAGCATCTATCCAAGTGAAAATAAAGTAGTATTTTGATTTCTCATCTGTTGATGGCTCTTGAATGTATTGTATGCTCGTTAACCTCACAGGAGAGAATGATGACTGACCAACAGTAGCTTTCTAGCACTCGTGGTCCTTTGGCTCAATGTCATCAAAACCTCTCCTTTCATTCCTAACAGGCAAGCTCTGGGCGCAGGCCAGTGAATCCTATGCATGACCTTACCACTAATGGAAGAACTCATTACTGCTGAGATACATAGGGAGGGTTTTTTTTTTTAGAGAAGATGTATGTGGAATTATTTTGATGGCAAGAACTTGGTGTGGTACACAGCAGAAGGCATGGTGCTCCTGCTGGCTTTACAGGTCTCAGACTCTCTATCTGTCCTGGGTTCTGACCTTGTTTCTGTTTCTCTGAGCCTGTGTCTTTCTCACTGTTTACTGGTCTTAAAAGACTAAAGCCCCTTTTCTTTCCCAACTCACTTGGGAGCTTGCATACCTCCTAAACAGATGGCATGGCCTGCTTTCCTCTTCCTTCAGCTCAGTTTCCTAAGCATATGTGAGAGACAGATATTTGAATCTCTTTTATACTAATCTAAGCTGTTCAGGGTTTGGTCACATGCCAACCAAACCAAAGCTATTTTGAGGATGTTTTTCTAATTGCATTCAACTTCACAATTTACCTGAGAAAATTACAGCATTCCCATCACCAGTTTTTAATCCATATTCAGTCTTCAATCATCCCTCTATGGAAAAGTGGGAGATGTTTAACCACTTCATGCCCAGATGTAGCATTTGCCATAGGAGGCTAATGTGAGCCTCAGATTTTCATTCTTCCCACATCTGTCCACTCACCCCCAACCCGACAACAAATTTCTCTATAATTCCAGTGCCCAGTTCAGTGTAGCCTGATTTAGAAAAATAAGGTCTCTCTGCCTATCCCTACCCTTTCCTACTACTCAATCCACTCTGCACCCCACAACCTTTTCATCTCCAATATCAACTATGGCACTCTGTGAGAGCCATGATGTCAGCTGTTTGGATCTGCTAGCATCCCTTCCTTAGGGGATCCTTCTTTCCCCTATTCCATGTGGTCCTGGTGGAGCTGTCAATCATGGTGTCTGAGGTGCGGTCCCCCCTTCCCCCACTTGCTACCATCTATTCCAGGCTTGGCCAATCATATTATTTCATCTCCCTGTCCCACAGTGATTGGTTCAGGGAGAGGCACATAACCCAAATACAGCCAATCAGAGATTTCCATGAGATTTACAGAGTCATTGGGAGAGAAATGTTCTTTAAGATGGGAGGCTTTGAGGTAGGGGCTATCAATGGTCATCTCACTCACCACCTGGAGGAGTATCTGAGAAATGAATTTGAACAGAGGCAAAAGGAATATGAGGAAAGACAGAGCTCTGGTGGTGTCAATTAAGTTCTTAGATCCAGTAGTTTTTAATGCCAGGTACACCCTGTACTCGCTAGTATGTGAATCAGTGAATTCCCTTTTGTACTTGAGCTAGTTTGAGTTGAGTTGTCATTTACAGTTGGAAAACTATTGATTTATCTATTCCTTGTCAGGTATTTACCCTCTTCTCCCCCCCTCCCCCACCTATTGCCACCCCACTTTGGCTGCTCTTACACGTGGCTGGTAAATGTAACCATGCCCCCCTGCCTAGAACCATTCATTTTTAAAATTCTTTTATACTCATTAAAATAGTTTATTCATTTATTCTTAACTTTGTATTACAGAAAATTTTAAACATAGAGAAAGAACAGTATAACAAATCTTCAAGAACCCATCACCCAGCCAGCATAAACAATTACCAGCAACCAATATTTATTGTCATATGTTGGGTTTTCGGTATGTGCCAATCTCTCTTACACCTTTATGCCTTTGGACTTGAGTTTCCTGTGTGTTTCATCTCTCTGTATTTCTCATTTGCGTGCTCTTAAAATGTTAGGTCTTTCAGCCAAAGTCACTAGATTTTCTTCAAGATTTAGCACAAGGTGTCACCTCTCCTGGGAAGCCTTACTGACCTCCATATACAAATTCAGTGTTCCTTATGGTTTGTTCTGGCAGTTCCTTTTTCATGCTTTTATATCACATAGCAATTATTCATTCAACAAACATCTACTGAAAAATTTCATCATTTCAGGCATTAGAGATCTACCAATGAACAGAACAGGCAAAAATTCTCATCTTTGTGGAGTGGAGGGAGTCTGAAAATAAACACCATAAATAAATAAGTTATATAGGATGTTAGAATGTGATAAGGGCAACCAAAGAGGGGTCATTTAAGGGGGATTATGTGTGTGTGTATGTGTCTTTAAATTTTAAATAAGAAAAATCAGACGGGCCATACTTAACTACATTGCATAATGCTTATCTGCTTGCTTTTTTGTCCCTACAACTAGACTTTGGCTACTTGAAAGCAGGGATGGTATCTTAATTTTTTTGTCGCCCCAACACCTAGTACAGTAGTAAGCATTTTAGTAAGTAATAGTTGTGGAATAAATGGAATAAGCAGCAGAATACAAGACAAGAAAGGCTGTTGGTGTCAAGGGAGTTTTTTTTAAAAAGATAGGACATATACAAGGGAAAAAAAATCCAGCTGTACTCACTATAAAAAGAGCATATAATAAAAATTAAATTTTCCTTCTACCCTGGACTCATTCCTCCAAAATTCTTCCCAATGGGCATTCACTGTTACTTATTTTTCATGCATCACTCCAGAGTTTGTCTATCCACCTACCTACCTGCCTATATTAAATTATAAGTATTATAAGTCTCCTCACCTCTGTGTATATTATTTAATTTTACCATAACTCTATTAGGTTATTATGACGCTCACTTTATAGGAAAAGAAACCTGAGATTTTCAAAGGTTAGGTAATTTGCCCAAGGTCACAAGGCTTGGAAGCACAGAGCAGGCCAGCTGGACTCCAAAAGCCATGCCTTTGGCATTTTTGGATTTCTGCTAGGGATGAAATAAAGAGGATTTACACACCAGTGGACTGTCTTAGATAATTCTCAAGGTTCTTTAAGAATCTGAAAATGCTCTAATGCTGTGCTACCCCACCATCTATTCTCTGCCCTTTTCTGTCTGGCTTTGTGCCCCCGGGGACTGACCCCTGCACCAAGTGGGCTCCTTTGTCCTCTTTCTGCGGCTCAGCTTTACCCAAAGGAAAGCACCCACATGATGAGCCTGGAGGATGGGGGTAGAGAGAGATTTAATACATTTCTTTTCCATTCCCTCCCTGCTTTGGCACCATGGTTCTGGGGGTGGCTATGTCCTCTCATTATGATAGTTATGACTGGTCGCCCCCTACTCCTAGGGTCCACCTGGCAGTGGACTCTCCTAACACAATTTCTGCCTTTTGCCCAAATATCTTCCATAGCTTGCTAATCTCTGGAACCTTCAACATTCTTTCTTAGTTCCTATAACCATGCCCACACTTTTGTAAATAATCTCCATGTTAAAAGTTTCTTCAGACGCATCATTAGAATTAGCTTTTGTTTCCTGTCATGACCTTATTGTAAATGCTATTTTAAGATGTTATGCCTTTCAGGAGACTCTCAAAGACCATCTACAACAAGACCCAGTGAAATTTATCTCTACTGGTAAAATTTCAGGTTAGTACGATAAGCTATTTGGAGGTAATCTGGACCTTTTAAAAAAAGATTTATTTATTTGACAGAGCACAAGCAGGGGGATCAGCAGAGGGAGATGGAGAAGCAGACTCCATGGAGCAGGGAGCCCAATGCAGGACTCGATCCCAGGACCCTGGGATCATGACCTGAGCCAAAGGCAGACACTTAATCAACTGAGCCACCCAGGCCCCCCTAATTTGGACCTTTTTACTCTCAAAATCTACCTACTTGGCAGCAGCCTGAGTATGTGCATTTTGGGGGCATTGTTCCATTTCTCATAGTTTTACATATATGTCAGCAGGCATTTAACATTTTAACAGCTTTTTCTGAAACATACACACATGTGCACGTGCATTTCCCTTACAGAACTGCTGGAGAGATGTATTGGTTATGTACAGCTGCATAACAAATTATCCTAAAACTCGGCAGCTTAAAATATCATTTATTATTTTTAAGCAATCCCACAGTTTCTGTGGCAGCATCTTAGTTGGGGACCTCTGACTCGAGGTGTTTCAGGAAGTTGCAGTCAAGCTGTTGGCTGGCACTGAAGTTCTTATCTGAAGGCTGTACTCAAGGAGCTTCCGGTTCCGAGCTTACTCACATCCATGGTGGCAGGCTCCATTCTTTGCTGTCTGTTGGCTGGACATCTTCGTTCCTTATCAGGTAGGATAGGGATTCTTGAGTATCCTCATGATAGGGTACCTGGCTTCCCCCAGAGTGAGAGATCTAAGAGATCCATAGTCTTTTATTTTTTATTTTTTAAATATCTTATTTATTTATTTGACAGAGGGAGAGAGAGAACAAGTAGGGGGAGTGGCAGGCAGAGGGAGAAGCAGGCTCACCACTGAGCAAGGAGCCTGATGTGGAGCTCAATCCCAGGACTCTTGGGATCATGACCTGAGCCAAAGGCAGACGCTTAACTGACTGAGTCACCCAGGTGTCCCTAAGAGATCCATAGTCTTTTAAAATCTAATCTCAAGAGTGACATACCATCATGTCTGCCATATTCTGTTGGTCACACAGACTAACCCTGGACAAAGTGGCAGGGACTACACAGGGGTGTAAATGTTAAAGGAATATTTTGGAGGCTGGCTACCTCAGGAGAGAAATAGATGTTATGTTTTTTTATTGTACCTAGCTACCTGGTAGAACTCAAGAGGGTATTTATATAAGGTTAAAAAAATGAGTTAAGGGCGCCTGGGTGGCTCAGTCGGTTAAGCGACTGCCTTCGGCTCAGGTCATGATCCTGGAGTCCCACGATCAAGTCCCGCATCGGGCTCCCTGCTCGGCGGGGAGCCTGCTTCTCCCTCTGACCCTCCCCCCTCTCATGTGCTCTCTCTCTCATTCTCTCTCTGTCAAATAAATAAATAAAATCTTTAAAAAAAATGAGTTAAACTATTGATCACAATATGTATAAAAGCATGCCTTTTTATTATAAAGGTCAGATGAAATTCAGGGCATTGAAAGGAATTTCAAATTCAAAGCTCTTTAGATTTTTTTGCTTTTTTTTCTGTAAATTTAATTTCCTAATTGTAAAATTGAAAAATATTATCAATGCATGTTTAAGGTGTTACAGTATCACTAGTTCCTAAGATACGGCTTTAAAGCTACTCTGCTACTATGAAGTCTCCATAAAATTATTCTGTCAATTGCTACCTTATGGTTCATTGATTCTTAGTCTTCTGGGGGGAGAAGCTGTGGACTGCTTTGACAAGTGTTGCCAGTGACAGAATTAGTGGAAGGGGTCAGGTGGCAGTGTCCAGTGTCTTGTGGTGGTAGCATGCTGCCCACGTTGTGCATTTATTTCATGGCATGAGTTGGCGGCATTGTTCTTGCCTGTGTATCCCTGAATCTAGTGCTGGCGATTCTGTAACCTACCCCATGCCAGGTTTTTGGGCAGCATTTCGCTTATTTCTATTGGCAAATCTTTGGGAATATTATGTAATGGATTGTGAATGTGCTATGCCAGGAAAAGTGGGACACAATTTAGTTTGAGGTGAATTCATTGATATAGTCACACTCATTGGTTATTTTGGACTTAGTGAGTTTTTTTTTTTAATTGTGGTAAAATACACAAAACATAAAATTTACCATCTTAACTATTTTTATGTATATATTCCAGTGGCATTAAATACATGCACATTGTTATACAACCATCACCACCATCCATCTCCCAAACTCTTTTCATCTTGCAAAACTGAAACTCTGTTCCCAATAAACTCTAACTCTCCCCTCACCCCCAGTAGTCTTTTTTTTTTCTACTGTGGTAAAAAAAAAACAAAACATAAAATATACCTTCTTAATTATTTTAAAGTCTATGTTCAGGGCACCTGGTTGGCTCAGTCAGTTAAGCGCCTGCCTTTGGCTCAGGTCATGATCTGGGAGGGTCCTGGGATGGAGTCCCACATTGGACTCCGTGCTCCATGGAGTCTGCTTCTCCCTCTCCCTCTGCTGCTCCCCCTTCTTGTACACATTCTCTCTCACACAAAAATATATAAATAAAATCTTTAAAAAAATCAAGTCTATGTTCAGTTGTGTTAAGTATATTCACATTGCTGTGAGACAGATCTCCAGAACTTGCTCATCTTGAAAATCTGAAATTCTATACCCATTAAAAAACTCACCTCCCCCTCCTCCCAGCCCATGGTAACCACCTTTCCACTTTTAGTTTTATGAGTTTGACTAGCTATCTCACGGAATATTTTCTTTGTGGCCACGGCAATTACATAAAACATCTTAAAGTTACAGAATTCTATTTTAAATTGATAATAACTTCGATTGCATATAAAAACTCTACTCCTTTAGAACACCACCCTTCCGCTTTATTTTGTCACAACTTCTATTTTTATATATTATATACCTGTTCACATAAATTTATAATTACTTTTAAATGTTTTTGTCATTTAAATTCTGTGAACAAAATTACAGTAGTACAGGTTTCTATATTTGTCCATATATTTACCTTTACCAGAGAATCTTAAATTTCTATATGTCTTTGTGTTGCAGTCTACTCTCCTTTGATTTCAACTCAAAGACTCCTTTTAAGAATTCTTGCAGAGCAGGTCTAGTAATAAATAAATCCCCTCAACTTTTGTTTATCAGAGAAAGTTTTAATTTCTCCTTAAATTTTGAAGGACAGTTTTTCTGAATACAGTATTCTTGGCTGACAGTTTTTTTTTTTCTTTCAGCATTCTGAATATATTATGCCACTCCAGTCTGGCCTGTAAAGTGTCTGCAGAGAAATCCACTGATAATCTTAAGGAAACTCCCTTTTATGTTACAAATTACTTTTCTGTTGCTGCTTTCAAGATTCTGTCTTTGACTTTAAACAGTTTGACTAAAAAATAAAAAAAATAAAAATAAAATAAATAGTTTGACTATAATGTGTCTCAGGGGGTTTTCTGTGGATTTATCATAGTCCACTTTTAAAATATTTTATTTATTTAATTAATTTATTTTTTTAGAACGGGTGTGCACACAAGTTGGGGAGCAGGGGCAGAGAGAGAGGGAGAGAGAGAATCTCAAGGAGGCTCCATGCTCAGTGTGGAGCCCAATGTGGAGCTCAATCTCACAACCCTGAGATCATGACCTGAGCCGAAATCAAGAGTCAGACACTTGGGCGCGTGGGTGGCTCAGATGGGTAAGCATCAGCCTTTGGCTCAGATCATGATCCCGGGGTCCTGGGATCGAGTCCCATATCAGGCTCCCTGCTCCTTGGGGAGCCTGCTTCTCCCTCTGCCTCTCTCTCTCTCTCTGTCTCTCATGAATAAATAAATAAAATCTTAAAAAAAAAAAAAAAGACACTTAACTGACTGAACCACCCAGGTGCCCCTCATAGTTGGTTAAACTACTTGAATCTGTGCGTCCTTTTCTTTCCTCATATTTGGGAAGTTTGGGCCATTATTTCTTCAAGTAAGATCTCAACCCTTTTCTCTGTCTCTTCTTCTGGATTCCCTAATACGTATATTAGTTCTCTTGATAGTGTCCCTTAAGTACCTTATGTTTTCTTTGCTTTTCTTCCTTCTTTTTTTTCTTTTTACTCCTCTGACTCAATGACTTCAAATGACTTGTCTTCAAGCTCACTGATTCTTTCTTCTGCTTTATGAAGTCGGCTGTTGAACTCCCTCAATGATTTTTTTTCAGTACTATTACTGTATTTTTAAGCTCCATCTTTTCTGTTTGGTTATTTTTTTATACTTTATATCTCTTTGTTGAGATTCTTATTTTATTCATTTTCCTGATTTCATTTAGTTGTCTGTATTCTCTTTTAACTCATTGAGCATCTTCCTGACAGTTATTTTAAATTCTTTGTCAGACAGCTCATAGATCTGTTTTTTGTTTGTTTCTTTGTTTAGGAGTCAGTTTCTGGGGTTTTATTTTTGTTCCCTCTTTGTTCCATGTTTCTTGTTTTCCTTATAATCTTTTGCTGGGATTTGGGTATTTTAAAAAAAACAACCACCTCTCCCAGCAGTATTGGTCTTTGCCTATTAGCTTTGTCCAGGGGAAGACCTTCACCAATCAGCTCAACTGCAAGTTCTAGGACATCTCAAACCTTTTCTGATCTATTGCTCCCCCTGGTGTCTACCTGTGGTTCTGCAGTTCTGACATGCTGCTCTCTTCTGTTTTCAGTGGCTTCCAAACTGGTACCAGTTTCTTAAATGGTCCAAGTCAGGCAAGATAGAAACTAGTCACTCAGGCAACCCCCAGACAAACTAGAATGTTAGGCACATGGTCCACTTTTTTGTTTCCATCGTGATGGTCTGAGGGATTTCCTCCCAGTTGCTCAGCACTATTCTGCATGAGGGTAGGGCAGGGATGGGTGTGCCAAATACTGCAAATTTTCCTACCCTTTTTGTTGGAACCCTTTTTTGGTTTTACAATGCCTTGAGTGCTGTAACTTCTTGACTGGTCTCTAGAGTTCTCACAGAGGTATTCTTGTCAGTATATTGTTAACAGGGTGTCTCTCTGGAGAAGAATGGCCTGTAGCTTCTTAGTCCATCATCCTGCTGTTGAATTTCTCTCCACCCATAGCCTTTAATGAATCCCTTTTTTACTTAAATCAGTTGAATTTGAGTACCTGACTCATACAATACTGTTCCCCTGACATCATGATGAATGAATAGGGTATTTCAGGCTACGTGAGAGCTTTTTTTGAGCAGAAAGCTGTTTTCATGCACTTCAGATCACACCTTCAACCATCATAAATGTTTGGATGTGTGGGACCCCACTGGTTGCCTTATGATAACCGTGAAGTGTGGGCTCAAAATTATGGAGCTGCTGAAGACAGAGTTTCTTTCCTTTCTCTTGTACTGAAGATCTCTTTAGATCGGCAGAATTGCATCTAAACTCCTGCAGATTTTGCTGCTGTTGCAACAGTATGTCACCAGCCAAACTCATCATCCATTATTTATTTCCTTTCCTTACATTCTGCCCCAGCCTTCCCACTCACAGGCTGCAGAGGCTTTGTCAGTAAATTCAGGGCTGAAGTGAGAGCCTGGGAGGGAAGTATTTGAACATAGGGTGGGTAGGGTGGAGAAAAAGAATGAGGATGAACATACAGCTTCATTTACACTTGTTTCCCAGATAATCTTATAGTGGGGATGTAAAATATCTGGCTAATCAAGACCAGAGATTCAGGGCTCTCTGAACTTCCTCAGCAAGTCAAAGTTCAGGCTCACTGTGGGGATTAGGGAAGGTTCTTAAGTCTAATATTAGGAGAGAAACATGTGAAAGCATATATCACACCATACAGAGGAGTTTATTAGAAGTTTCTCTTTTTTCTTCACCACTTTCCTTTTTCTCTCCTTCCATCTCCCTGTACTTCTATTTTCCAGCCACTAAGTTGCACTATAGTTGATACACTTGTTCTACAGTCATCAAGTACATTTTTGTGCTGAGAAGGCAAGGTAATACATTGTTTTGAGTTGGCTATTATTGGCAAAGTACTAGCATTAACAGAGTCACCTTAGCAGGAGGCAGAAGACAGGGAAGGTCTGGAGAAGAGTTCAGAATCAAAATAGATAGACCTGAACTGGGGCGGGGGAGGGGCTGGAAGGGTAGGACAAAGGTGTTATGGGAATGGAGGATGATCAGATAACTAGGGTACAAGTACAAAAAAAGCATGCCAAATGTACATTTCTAAGTCTAGTGCATTAGCTTGAAGACATTGGGAGGCACCATGCTCAGGATCTATTTTTTTTTTTAAAGATTTTATTTATTTATTTGAGACAGAGAGAATGAGATACAGAGAGCATGAGAGGGAGGAGGGTCAGAGGGAGAAGCAGACTCCCTGCCCAGCAGGGAGCCCGATGCGGGACTCGATCCCGGGACTCCAGGATCATGACCTGAACCGAAGGCAGTCGCTTAACCAACTGAGCCACCCAGGCGCCCCCAGGATCTATTTTTTAAAAAATTTTGGTATTATAGTTGCCTGTTACTAATCCTCTCTCAGTTTAAAAAAAAAAACACAAAAACTAGAGAAAGGTAAAATGTTGTCTTATTTTGTTTGTTTGTGGGTTTGTTTTTTTTTTTTGTCCTGGGAAATCTGGACTCTAGAGTTCCTCCTGAGCACTGAGAATAAAATCCAGCCAGTCTCCTGTTTCTGGATCCAAAAGAGGAGTCAATAGGATATTGTTTTGTGAAGCAGAGACCCCTGCTGGCAAAGGTGGCTTCTACCCTGTGACGAGGCACTAGGCTCTCCCAAGCTGTGGAGTGGGACGCCAAGACAGCCCTATCTCTGCACCTTCAGGGTTGAAAAAGAAACTCACTACCTCAACTTGGTCCTGGGCCAACCTGTGACCGGCTCTACCTGCTTCTCCCTTAGCTACTTCCAATGCTTAAGCTAGACAAAAACTTGTTAAACCAAATAAACTCAACACAACCATTCAAAACCATACTTTTAATGATGTAACTTATGTGAAATATAATGTGATAAGTCTCCATGGTATAGAAACAAATCACTGAACCTTTGAACAGGTGGCAGCAGGGGTTGGGTGGTGGGAGAGGGACCTAAGAGGTTACCCCAACCAAAGTGTAATGATTACAGTGAGGATTCCGAGGTCAGGCTTTTGTGTTCAAGCCCTGGCTCTTTCACTTGTCACCTGTGTGCATTCAGCAGGTGATAACTTCTCCGGGCTTCAGAATCCCCATCTTAAAAGTGGAGACAATAGTACTTTGTAAAACTGTTGTGAAGATGAAATGCCTAAATCTATGTAAAGTGTTTTCATTGAGTTTTGGGGGCATAATAAATGCTCAATACATGCTAGTTACCTTTACAGTAATTATTGTCACCATCAAGGTTAAGATAATAGGTAGAAAATGGGAACCAGTATAGCACTGTTGCTAAAGAATGTGGGCTCTGTGACCCTGGGAAAGCTATTTAACTTCTCTCATCCCCAGTGTCCTCCCATAGGCTTACTGTGAAGTTTACATGCAAAACAAAACAAAACAAAAATGTTGTCTCTCCTTAGCTCAATATCTGACCAACTGAGATATAAACTGAGATACAGAGAGGTTTGTTGCGAAACTAAAAAAAAAAACACTTCAGTAATCTAAAAAGAAGTGGGGGATGTAGAAGAGGTTGGGGTTTCAAAAAGCTCAATAAGGTTTGAATTCAAAGGTCTAATGTGTTTCTTAAGCCATACAGGTCAACCTAACTTATGTTTCGACAAGAATTACCATCTTTCTAGTCTAAGCTGGGCCCTCCCTGGGAGAACACCTAGGTCTTTGCAGGGATGAGTTAGGGTTCGAGAAGGCAGTTGGTGCAACTCTGTGTCTGTGGCAGCTATAAAGGATGTTAGGCATCACCCTTTTCCAAACACTTAAAAAGTTAGTTGTCATTGTTTGTGTTGTTTTCAACAAACAATGTGACCTCCATTACCAACATCTTCGAGTCCCCTCTCCGAAATGTAGCCAGGGAGTTGCCTGGAAAAAAAAGGATCTGGATTTTAGCAGTTGGAATCTGCTTCATGATAAACACCAGGTTTTAAGGTCCTTATTCAGCAAGTATGGCTGAGAAGCCAGGTCAGAAGATTAAATCAACGTAAGCCCATGATGAGACAATAAAAAATATCCACCAAACTAGTTTCCTTTAATATTTTTGATATTTTGATGACTAGATACTCAGTGGCTGCTAGAGTGCCTAAGTTTGCCTATGGGACTCACAGATTTTCCTTAGTTTTATCTGCTCTGTACACTTCACTTGTAAAATTCACCAGCACTTCAAACACAATTAAAACAAAACCCAGCTATTCTACCCTGTTCCCCAAACTGCTCTTCCATATGTTTCCTGTCTCAGTAAATCATTCACCCAACTGCCAAGATATGTTTCTTGAATTCTCCCTCCCCTCACCCTGGGCTCTTCATCATTTCCTATCAATTGCACCTCCTACATATAGTTCATTTCTTACTATCATTTGCTTAGCATAGGTCATCATCTTTTCAGGCTTAGATTATGATAACAAATTTCTAAATCCAAATCTGACTTTGTCACTGGCTTCCTTAGAATCTTCCTTTAGTATCCCACTGCTCTCAACCCCTTGATATAGTTTTCAATAATCTTGCTCCCGATTTCTGCTCTAGCCTTATCTCTCCCAATCTTCTCATATATTCTGTGTTTCAGTCATTCTGAACATTTTTCACTTTCTTGTTCTCTCTTGCCTCTTGGCTTTGGTTCATGCTCTTCTTTCTGCCTTGCCTTTTCTTACCTCTCTTGTTTAGTTGGTGAACTCTTATTCCTCTTTCCTGTCTCTGCTTAGATATCCCTTCCTCCAGGAAGCCTTCCCCTGTTTCCCTCATGTGTTTTGTACACTCTTTTCATGCTCTCAGACAACTTTGTTTTCTCCATCATGGCTCTAATTCCAATGTAATTTAATTACCAGGGCCACACTAGACCAAAATGTTGAAACCATCTCTATCTTATTCAGTGTCATTGCTCTGTCACCCCGTACAGTGGTTGGCATAGGACGTTACATTCTAAATATTTTTAAATGAATTATGAGTAATAACACAAAAATATCACTTTTGTATACTGCAGCTCTCTTATGGTAAAACCAGCTATATTTGGTGATATCAACATGGAACTGAAAATTGAAAGATCCTGAAGTTCTCTCTTGATCTGCATCTTTGGTAAGTCCATCATTGGGACTTTTCATCCCATCACATGCTCAGTCCAGTGCACGTAGCCTAGAGAAAAGAGAGAGTGAGCCAAATGCTTGATTTGGAGTGTTGAAATGCTGACTATAGTAACAGTCAAAAGTTTCCATCCCTTACAGATTCAAGAACCTATAAAATCACTGGGCTTCTCATTGAGATATTTAGGAATGACGTTTGACACACAAAGCTTATACTGAACAACCAACAAATATTCATTGAACACCTACTATGTGCTGGACTCCATTCTGAATATCAGACACAAATCCTTTCAGGAGCTTTCATTCTTGAGACTTACTTAATCCTCTGACAAACTAAACCTGCTAAGCCTTCATTACTAATCATAATCAGCATCTGTGGGAAACCCTTGGTTAAACTTATGTGTTTGGTTGGAGTGTGGACTGGGTTTCTTATAACCTGGAAAAAGGAAAATTATTCCTGTATCTGGGACATTTGTATAGCATAGCTAAACTGATAGAGAATATCTTTCTAGGAAATTTCCATTATTGGTCTTTTTCTCCTGTTCCTCCTATGAGTTCCACTGAATTTGTTTCTGATAAGAATTCAGAGGTGTTTTCTTTTCCAAGAGACAGAATATAAGTAGAAAAAGGAAATGTGGCTGGAAAATGGAAGTTCAATAACCAAAGCAGCCCTGGTGGACCTGTGTAAGAGAGAATGGCAGGCAGCTGAAAAGACTTGAGATTCTTCCCCAAAGAAGACAAGGAACAAAGCTGCAGTCTGTCTTTTAAATAAGCCTCATCATGGGAAGCAACGGGAAATCTCATAGTGTGCAGGTGGGAGTGTAGAGCAGTAAGTCACTTTGATAACAATTTGATATTTTCTTCTAAAGTTGAATTTACGTATACCCCATGACTCAGAATCCCACCTGGAGGTTTATATCCTACAGGAAGGCATGCACATACACACCAGGACTCAGGTTCAAAATGTTCATAGTAGCATTATTCAAAATATCCTCAAAATGAAAACAATCCAAATGTTTACTGACAACAGAAAGAATAAATTGTGGCACATTAACACAACTGAACGCTATTCAGGAATAAAAGTGAGCAAAATACAACTATAAGCATTTAGATCAATCTAAAACTGTTGAGCAAATGAAAACTCAAGATATAAAAAGAGATATTGTATGATCTCATTCATATAACCTCCCCCCACCAAAAAAAAAGCAGACCAATCAATTATGTTTAGGTATGCATCGTTAGGCGGTAAAAATATAAAGAAGAGCAAGGAAGACTTTATCATAAAAGTCAAGATTGTGGTTACCTTCAGTGCAGAGGGAGGAAGCTGGGATAAGAAGAGACACAAGAGTAGCCATGTTCTATCTCTTGACCTAGGTGGTGGTTAAATGGCATTCATTTTGTAATTATTAATTAAGCTTTGTAACTTGTTTATATATACACATACACATATACATACACATACACACATATATATAAATATATATATATATATATATTTTTTTTTTATTCCTCCCCTCCAACAAACAAGGTAGCCTTACATGGTTCTGGCAGTCAACATTAGTGGTTAAGAGTATGAGCCTTGGGGTGCCTAAGTGGCTCAGTTGGTTAAGCATCTACCTTCAGCTCAGGTCATGATCCCGGGGCCCTGGGATTGAGTCCCGCATTAGGCTCCCAGTTCCGCAGGGAGCCTGCTTCTCCCTCTTCCTCTCTCTCACTCTCTCTGTCTCTCATGAATAAATACAATCTTAAAAAAAAAAAAAAAAGAGTGTGAGCCTTGGAGTTAATCAGCTTGGGAGTCAAATGTGCCTTCACTACTCATCATCTGTGTGGCTTTGAGCACTCTAACTTTGCTAAGCCTCAGTTTCCTCCTCTGTAAAATGAGAGTAACAATAACACCCACCTTATAGGCTTGTTATGTGAATTAAGCAAAATTATTTATATAGCACTTAGCCCACTACCTGATACTTGGTTAAGTGCTAATGATGGTAGCTATACCTAAAACACAAAAATTCAATGCCTTTTTTTTTTCCTTGCTTATATAATTTCCCAGGCCCAGTGGATTTCTCCTCAGAGCAAGACAGGGAATATATGTGGAAATTGAGGCAAGAAAAGGAACTCCCTGAATGTGCTCTCATCTTGAGCAGTCATACCAACCACTCTAGGGAGCTTCTTGGATATGTTAGAAATGGACCTACTTGGGATATATTCACTATCAGGGCCTGAATATTAATGTATGTCTTCAGTTAGGAGGTATCTGTTCAAAAAGGACCCATACCAAGTTGGGGATTTTTTTTTTAAGGAGGAACTTCAGAGTGTGTTAAAAGAGAGGCCTTAGTGAAAGCGCTAAAGAGATATGGGAATTCATCTGGTTCATAACACTTGATGGAATACAAATATACACAGTGACTATAAGAAAACAGTAGAAAGAGCATCATGGAAGATGTAATGATTAATAAACTCAAAGGAATGGCCCCTTTGAGAATCGTATGGGAGTTATGGACTCCTATCCTGGAAAAATGTACATAGACCATGACACACTTCTCCTTCAATTTTAGGGAATTCACAGTCTCTCCAAAGCCCTTCTGTAAACAGTCTGGGTTCTTCATGCCTTCTAAATATAGGGTTCTCTAGAGGGAGCGCAATAGCCACCAGAAAGACCTAGTAGGAGTACAGCATGGAAGGCTTAGGAATAGGAGTAGCTTTTGATAAGAGCATGGTTTCCCAAAACTATGTCTGACAGAACATGGGAAATCTTAATGAGTAGATTCTTAAATATATATATATATGTATATATATATATATATATATATATATATGAAAAAGCTAAACATATTTATATAGTTTTTATATTATCATGTGGCAATCTGATTCAAGGATACAGTGTAACATACCTGATACTACATGCCAGACAATACAACACATTGATGCATGGTATTGAAATGCACATCATCGGCAGCATTTACTAAATATCCACATCGATAGATGTGGCTTCCTTGATAGTTGGTTCATCTATTTTGTCAATATCAGTATAAGTTTGTGATATTAGCTAATGTTAATTGCATATTCATTATGATGCTATACAAATGCATTCTCTACGATTCTGTGACTGAAAGAACGAATTCATCTTGGCGGTCATTTTCTGTAGTCTGCCTTAGTCACAACAACCGGATATCTCAGGACCTGCTGCTGGTGTTCTTCTGACCCTTAGGAAATGTTGAGTGCAATGAATGCCGTAATGCACCACCCAGATATCCCTTCAGGAAGGAAGGGCTTGTGCTCAGCTGTTGGGACAACTCTGGAGGGCTGTCTCAGTTCCAGAGCTTCTCCTGGGGCTGGCTGAGCCCATTTCCAGGACCTGCATCACAGCTCTACTTTTCCCTCAACTGACTCTTGTTTTCTTCCCTTCTTTTCCACAGGAGCTGATTCCGAGAGTATCCTCTAATAAAAGCCATGTTTGCTAACCACCTCAGAGTTTATATCCTTGAAGACTTCACCCTGCAACATGAGTTCAACAGCTAAGTGCTCAGGGAGCTTCCCGTGGTCTCAAGCAACCCAGTTCTTAGGAAACCGTTTCTAATAGGACTCCTGCAAGGCAGCCATGATGCCTGATCCCCCCATAAGGCATACCTCCCCCAACCCCTTTCCTCAGCCCAGCTAGTATTAGAGACTCTGGCCAGCAGAACTAGTTCCAGACTCCACCCATTGGTAGAGATGTGGGTTACTCCCTGGCTTGGGTAGGATCAACTAAGGAATTTCTCAGGCTAATGAGATGAGCTGTTGTGGCTGATGTTTGGGCTGGGAATACAGAGCTTGAAAATGAAATTCCTTGGTGTTTTTGGTCCAAGGTAGTTTCTCCTCCCCCCACCCTTTTTTTCCCCTTTATTTGCCCCTTAAGGAGCCTCTTTAGATGTTTTGTTTTGTTTTTTTTCAGATTTTTTTTTATTTCTTTATTTGACAGAGAAAGACACAGCGAGAGAGGGAACACAAACAGGGAGTGGGAGCGGGAGAAGCAGACTCCCCGCTGAGCAGGGAGCCCGATGCGGGACTCAATCCAGGGACTCCAGGATCATGACCTGAGCCGAAGGCAGTCGCTTAACCAACTGAGCCACCCAGGTGCCCTAGATGGTTTTTTTTTTTCCCCTAGTCACCAACCCATGATTTTTTTTTTGAAGGATGAAAGTGTTTTTTAAAACTTCATTGGATATGATTCACATTTAAAGTATACAATTAGCCATTTAAAGTATACAAATCAATGGCTTTTAGAATATTCAGAGTTGTGTAACCATCACTTCAATCAATATTAGAGCATTTCATCAACCCCAACATAAACCCTGTGCCCATTAGTTGATACCCCCAGCCCTCCACCCTCATTTCCCCCAGTCCTAGACAATCACTAATGTACTTTCTAATTCTATAGATCTGCCTTTCTGGATACTTCATATAAAAGGAATCATAGAACATGTGGGCTCTATGAAATTTTAACAGGGCTGATATACTATATGCTTGTTTATGGAGTGTATGTATATCTGTGCTTTATATCTAAAGAGAGCAAGACTTTTTTATACCCCCACCAGTTTCCATTGTCCACACTGAGAAGGCGTGAGCCAAGGTGACAGTGTCTCCACAGAATTTTCCTAACCAGCTGCAGATACCAAAACTGTGAGTCATTTGTTGACAATACACGATTATCAAAATGAGGTCTTCGTGTAATTGGTCTAATTACTACCACCACCTCCAGAAACTGGCTACAAGTGAACTCTTCATGAGCCTAATAGAAGTGAATTCAGTTTTCCTGACTAAGCCCAAATACTACTTTATAAATGGAAACATCTGATCCTAAATTGTAGCAACCTGGGACTTGTCTTTTACCTCCCTCTGCCTTTGAATGGACCTACTGAAGTTTCAGGTGTCCTGCCTGCTTTTACAGCAGAGCACCTGAAGATGTCACCAGAGTGATGGGATCTGGCAGTCAAAACTCCCAGACTCCGGAAACAGTTGGCGATAACATAATGAATTTGAAAGAAAAAGACAGCATTCTATTAAGTGTTTTAAATCCCTTTGAAATAAACGTAATCTGAGGTTTTGAAAATATTCCTATTCCTTTGAATAACACTTTGAATAAGTGTTAAAATACCAGTGGGTCTCCCTTTTGTAAGATAATTGTTTTACATAGTAGCTGTTTGCTTTCGAAGTTTGTATGTTTTGTTCCTCTTGACCATTGGAAATTTCTTCTGGGTAGAGAGTATCTCGAAGAAATCAACCCTGCCTCCTGTCTACCTTGGGTTATTGTGAACTTGGCTATGAAAATCATCTCAAGCACAGTCCTTAGGTACAAGATTAATTGATCCAGACATACCAGGACAGTTGGCTCTATTTTGATAAGTTGGGGATGGCTCTTTACAAATGACTTTTTCCAAGGACTGATAATTAGGGAAGAAAACCTGGTCAAGAGATTAGACTGATACTAGCTAGGAGTCCTGAGTTCTGTTTTCAAATGAATCAAAATAGGTGCATTCCTTTCTTCCTCTTAACCTGTGCTTTTCAATCCTGGCTGGATTGTTGGAATCAGCCTGGGAGCTTTAAAAATGGTGATGCCCAGGCCCCATCCCCAGAGATTCTGATTTAATTGGTTGGGACTGTAGCCTGGCATCAGGACTTTTAACCTAATTACATGAAAATCTCTGGGGGTGGGTCTCAGCCATCAGTACTTTAAAGCTCTCCAGGTGATTGCAGCCTGTGCAACCAGGGCTAAGAACCTGCATAAAGCCTAGCTTCATTTTGAGCACAAAGTACACAGGGTAAGGACTTAAATTATTCCTCACTGATGGATGAATCATGTACAGTGAGCAATCCTGGGTTTTATTTCATGCTCCTAACTAGCTGTGCAAGTCCTTCCCTTTCCTGTGCCCTAATTTACTTACCTGCAGAGCAAGGAAAATGGGCCTCATGACATCTAAGGCTTTTTCCCATTCTGACTTTCTTAAGTTAATACTAGTGGTTTCTTCCTATTTTAAAGCTAAAAGGGCCCTTGAAACTTTTGTAGGATTTTGTATGTCAGATAAATAAAATGAAATAATAGTGCCACTATTCTTCTTTGGCCAGTTAATTTTCACTGAACAACTCTAGAGAAAAAATATTTATCAACTAAGCACTAGGTGCCAGACACTGAACAAAATTAATATCCTTTCTTCCCTCTTAGAGCCTGTTGGAGATAACACAGGGGGAAGAAAAAGGTGAGCAAATGAAATTATTTATAATCAGTGATAGATGTCATAAAAACAAACAAACCCAGCAGGCAGCTCATCTAGAATTAAAGGGAGAGGGAGGCTGCCCTTAGATGGGTGAGCATGGGGGTCACAGTTAAGTAGTGACCTGATAGGAAGTGTTAACTCACTCAACATTCAACAAATATCTATTGAGCTCTTCCTATGGCACCACTGTTAGTGTTAGAAATAGAGCAGTGGGGGGAAAAAAACAAAAATAAAAAAAACCAAAGTCTGGGCCTCAAGGAGCTTGTGTTCTGGAGGTGAAAAGGAGGCAGAGACAGTATGGAGTCTATGTGTATGGGAGTGGTGGGGGTGGGGGGATGAGTGTGCATCTCAGGTCAAGGAACTAGCTGCTGTGAAGACCCTGCAGATGGCAGCTGTGTATCTCAGGAGCCAAAAGCAGGCTGGTGTGGCTGGAGCACGGTGAGGACAGTGAGACTTAGGTGGAGAAGCAGACTGGAGCTAGATTGTAAGAGGTCTCAGAGGCCAGGAGATGAGTTAAGAAGGTGACGTGAATATGGTTTATGCAAAGCATCTAGCATTTTAAATTGAGTCTGCTGAATGTAGGTTTAAAAATCACTGTTCTGGGTTAGTAGCTTAGCTGATGATTGAGCCCCACATCCAAACCTCCATTGGCTGTATTCTTGAATCTGAAAATGCAAGAACTACTGCAATGTCTGAGTATTACCTACGGGGCTGTTATGTTACCAGTTCCTTGGTGGGGGTCATGGCAGTGGTGAGTCTGTGTGCATCCCTGGGAAGGGGGAAAACGGGGCTGTAGCCTGTCTGGATCCTTAAAGTTCAGAGATCTGTGATCCATAAACGAAGAGGCCTCATAAAAGCATTTGGGCCAACAGAGATCTACAAGAGCACCAGGAATATATTTGGTCATTTATTCATTTATTAATTCCACAATGGACATTTATTGAAAGCTTACAACCACAGGAATTTCCCCAAAGAAGAGAGACAGACAATCTGACTATTACAATGTAATGTGGAAAGTGTTGGGCCCTCGATGCTATGGGGACCTGTAAGAGAGCTACCGTTATAACTCACAGTGGTGATGGGAAGGGTCTGGGAAGAATTCCAACTTAATTAACTTGAGTTGCTTCAACTAAATGTTGAAGGGCTGGATAAAGAAACAGAAAGGTATTCTAGGTAAAGAGAACTCCTAGGACAGAGGGATCAAGATGAGAAAGATTAAAGTGCCTTGCTAGGGACAAAAGGTAGAGAGATGAGGATGGAGAGGAAAATAGGGGCCAGGTCATGAAGGGCATTGTAATCCATGTCAAGGAGTCTGGAATTCATGCTGAGGTCATTGGAAAACCATTCCATAATTTTAAGGAAGTGAGTGACCCATGATAACTTCAAAAATGAATCATAATAATTAACATTGATTGATTTCTTATTGTGTGCCATGCACTCTTTTGAGACCTGTCATGTACAATGACTCACTTAATCTTTTCTAAACTCCCTTGAGTTAAGGATTATTATTATCATCATTTTGTACATGAGGAAGTTGAGGCCTACTTAATGCAGGAACTTCTCTCAGGGTGGCTCAACTAGTAAATGGTTGAACTACAGTCCAAAACCAGACTGTTGGCTCCAAAGGAGAGCATGTGAGTACCATGGTACTTACCTAATTCCTTGTCCCCAAAGTAGGGCTCCTGGACCAGCAGCGTTAGCATTACCTGAGAACAAATCTTGGGCCTCACCCCGAACTCCTGAATCAAAATCTGAATTTTAACAACATTCACCAGGTGATTTGCATGCACATTAATGATTGAGAAGCCTAACCCACATGAGGGAACTGGACCAGATGTGATGAAGTGGAAGGCAAATACTCCATCTAAAGAGGAATACTGTTCTAGCTCCAGTTGATTTGGGGAATGCCAAAATGTACTGAGCACCCCCACCCCTACTGCAAATTCATTTTTCATGTTTTGACAGTAGGGAAGGGATAAGGATTTTGTTATTATTTTTTTAAACCATTTTGCGGGACATCACTGTGTTGGCCAGCAAAAGATGTTTGCAAGTAGAATTTGGCCTAGCAGCTGCCAGTGTAAAATCTCTGGCTCATATTTTAGAAATTTAGGGGCAGAGAGAAGCTTCTGTTCCCTTGGGTCACTTTTAGTTTTTTGTGTGTGTTTGTTTCTAAGATGACAAATATTTGAAAGCAATGACTAGAGAATAGGTCTAGGAGTAAGGAGCCAAAGAAGCCCCTTCATCTGTGTTTCATCTAGAGTTTTGAGAGCTGCCTGTTCTAGGTGGTGTTTATGTTGGTTTTGGGCCAAATCCATAGCTGGTAGGAAAAAGCAATTATTTTCTTGGTATGTCTGAGACCTTACAGTAACAGTAGAAGACAACTTGTCAAGAATACGGGGGTTCAGGATTTCGACCGTCTGCCATTGTCTTTCCAGAAAGTAATCAAAATATGTGTGGGTTTGGGAACAGCTTTCCACGGGACTCTTGGATTAATCGTATAGTATTATGTCCTTATGAGGTATGCTATAAAAAATAGGTGTTTTCAGTGAGGCTGTACTGTTCTCTGCCAAGAAACCCAAAGTAAGCAGCACAGATTTTCTTTTGCAGACTTGTAGGTAGCAACTAGAAGTTTCAAGTGATAACATATATATAAAGTGTATTTTAGAAATATCACTCCGACGGGAATGTGAAGGATAAACTGGCAAGGGTAAAGACCGAAGATCAATTAGGAGGCTATTTTAATGGCCCAAAAGAGATATGAATGGCATCCACCCATTCACTCAAGTCAAATAACTGGGAGTCACCTTGGACTTTCTCACTCCCAAAACCAATCACTAAGTCCTTTAAATTCTGCTGGATGCCCATCACATCCATTCCTTCCTCTTTTTAATTTTTTTAAATTTTATTTATTTATTAATTTTTATTATTAACATATAATGTAATATTTGTTTCAGGGGTACAGGCCTGTGATTCATCAGTCTTACACAATTCACAGCGCTCACCACAACACATACCCTCCCCAATGTCCATCCTCTTAATTCCACTGCTATTTTCCCTATTCAGGCCTATGTTCTTTTTCACTTAGACTATAGGCAGAAGTGTCTCCAGTCACTATACAATCTGTCTTTCATAGAACTGCCAGAATGGGCTTTCTAAGACAAAATCTGACTTTTTCATTACTCTAAGTAAAAAATTCTTCAGGGGCACCTGGGTGGCTCAGTCAGTTAAGTATCTGACTCTTGACTTCTGTTCTGCTCATGGCCTCAGTCAGGGTTGTGAGATTGAGTCCTGCTTTGCAGGGGCCTCTGCACTCAGCTGGGAGTCTGCTTCTCTCTCTCTCCCTCTGCCCCTTCCCTGACTCATGCGCACATGAGTCTCAAATAAATAAATCTTTAAAAAAAATTCTCAGGGTGTCTGGGTGGCTCAGTCAGTTAAGCATCTGACTTTGGCTCAGGTCATGATCTCGGGGTCCTGGGATCAGCTGGTGGAGTGTGGGGCTCCCTGCTCAGCAAGGAGTCTGTTTCTCCCTCTCCCTCTGCCCCTTTCCCTGCTTGTGCGTGCTCTCTCTCTCTCAAATAAATAAATAAAATCTTGAAAAAAACAAATAAAAATTAAAAAATAAATTTCTCCAGTGGAATATAAGCCCTCCAGTTACTACACTGCAATTTGCTTCTTGCTGTATCTTATACTCATTCATCTTACTCATTATCCACTTAAGCCCCAATATCCAGACATAGGGAAATGTTTGCAAAGCTTTGAATATGTCAGGATGCTTCTTCATGTCTACATTTTTCCATTTCCCTTCCTTTCTCCTACCTTCTCCCCCACTTTCTCCCTTTTCTGCCCCATTTGGAAAAACCTGTTCATCTTGCCTGTCAGCCTTTGCTGAAATCTTCACCCCATTGCCTTCATTATTTCCTGGGAAGAATTTCTTAATCCCCAGCATGTAGCAATAGTGTAATAATAAATATTCTTAATAATTATTTACTGAGTAAATAAAAATATGGGCATGTGCTTTTTCCTTAATTCATTAGTGGAAGAGTTTGGTGGTTGTTTCTTAATCCTACATTATTGTCTAGGAGAGCTTTTTCATTCCCATGGACTTGGATTATCACCTCAACATAAGTAACTTCCAAAGAGGCTTCAATTCTATGTCCCTTATTGCTTCCTAGATATTCCAGTGGGAAAAATAAACCAAAAGCAGAGACAATAATCAGAAGTCTATTACAATAGACTAAGTGAGAGGCAGCGAGAATGGAAATTCAGGAACAAATTTAAGAGACATCTGAGATATAAGTTGCATCCAGGCCAGATGGGGAGACTCTTGCCAGTGTGCTGAAATTACACAATATGTGCTGATGTCTACTTCTCCTGTGATGAAAGCCGACGCCGTGAGTGCTCAGGACTGAGGAAGGGCAGACATTTTCAGAGCACCACTCCTTTTCCCTTCCCTTCTCTTCTCAAAGTTGGATTTATAGATGAGTGTGAAACCAGTGGAGTTGGGAACCAAGAAGGAAAATGCCAGTTTTTCCTTTAAGCCCTAGGTCTCATCTTTGGTCTCAGGATTCCCAGATATGTAAAATCAAGGCTGCCAACTACTTTTAGTAGTTGTATGACATTAGGCCAAAAAATTTCCTTTATGCCCTCTATTCACAATTTATGGTTTTTGGCAGATTGGTGTGCTGGACAGCTGAGCCCCTTTCAATTTACTACCAGATCTGCCCTCTCCTGGATTTCACCTTGAGGACTGTGGCTCCAGGACAAAAATCCTATGTGTGATCTGTCAGGTCTGACCACAGGCAATTACAAGGCTTTGCCTGGCAGGCCTCCTGGGGGAAGCTGCCTTCCCACACCAGACTTGGTGCACAGCCAGTCCATCTGGAGGGAGTTGCAGTCAAGGACTCAGGCCCCTTTTGAGCCAGACATACTCATATGCATATCTGCATTCCCAGCCTAGGCACCTCTATTTGGAGGCCTCTTTCCGGGGGTTGGGGGAGGGTTTTGTTGAGACACTTTTCAAGTACCTCCATTAAGACCTTGGCCAAGGCAGTTTTCTCCACTTGGACTCAGTACCTTTTCACACCAAGCCCTTTCCCCGCTTCCTTCCTGTGGCCCCACAAGTCCATAAAAAAGCAGAAGCTTTTTGTTTAGGGTTCCTTGGCAGTGAGATGATCTCCCCATCTGTGCTCCCATTTGATACCTGCCTAGTGCCATTCCATGGGGGGAAATGGAACGCTAGTGAGCTAGTGCCTTTCTCTTTTCCCTCTTGCCCGCACTGTTGCAGTAAATAAAAAGGTTTGCTTGTTATTTTCATTTTGGCCTGTTATCCTAATTGACCACCTCAACACCTGGCTGCTTGGCCCACATCTGTTTGGGTTCCCTCCCTGTCTTCTAAATAAGTATAAGAACATTCCATCCCAAACTCCTTCTACTAAGGGGCTCTGGGCTCTTGAAACAAGAGCTATTTATTCTACATGCTATAGATTCTATTTTTTTTTCTTTTCATTCTAGCAAGATTCAAATACATTGAGAAAAGGAGAATGGATAATTCAGATGCACATTAGACAACATTAGATAGAATATTGAAACCTCTAAAACAAAACCAGTATTTTTGCTTGGCCTATAGAATAATGTGACTAATTTTGGCCAGATGGAGCATGATTATGAATTAGCTACATGTAGACTAGATTTGAGACACTATACAATGACCCGCTACATTGCTTTAAATTACACAGATAAGGCTCTTTGCCCACGGTAGTTTAATTATTCTTGGAAGACATTACACTTCTTTATTCAGGAAGCCTAATGAATTTATAATTACCTTTTCCTCTGAAGTCCACAAATGATGATTCCCCATCTGGACTGGTAAAGAAGAAGCCACAGTGGGAAACATTACTGATGTGTGAAAAACTCAGGACAGCATTCCTTTGCTGACCATTTCCATTTTTGCACATATCCAATAGTTGATTGAAGTCAACTAGGCCTGGGGGAGGAGAAGAGCAAATTTCTCTTACCCCTTCAAGGCCCATATCTTTATTACTTTCATAGTTCCTGCCTTAAATTAGTCCAGCATCACCTCTTGTCTGGATTGTTAGGAACTATTGCTTAGTATTCATCCAATTCACCCTCCACATTGACATCTGAGTTCCCATTATCAAATACAAGCCTCCATTGACCAGCCAATGCCTTCAGGTTCAAATCAAAACTCCTAAGCAAACAAACAAACAAACAAAAAACAAAACAAAAAAACCAACTCCTAAGCAAATAAGATCTGGAACAAAGGGAGCCCAAGTGCCTCTTTCAGTCTCATTTTCCAGCATCATCACATAGCATGCTCAAGGCATAATAGCCCCGCTCTCTTTGAACAAAATCCCTTCCGCTTCTGTGTCTTTGCACCAGTGATTCCCCTGGCTAGAGCAAAGTGTCCATTCTCATTCCTCTTCTAGGAGCCATCATACTCATCTTTTGATAATAGTTCAAATTTTGGTTGTTATGTTCAGTACATTAAAGGCAGAAGAGCAAAATGGGAGAGAGTAAAAGCACCTGGAGCTTGGGCTCCGCCACTCATCACTGTGAGTTAGAGTGACTTGTTTGCTTTCCCAAAGCTTCTGTTCTCTCATAAGTAAGTTGGCAACCTTTCCTCCCAGTTTTACTGAAGTATGATTGACAAATAAAAACAATATATATTTATATTGTAAAATGTAATGATTTAATACATATATACATTGTGAAATGTTTACACAATCAAGTTAACACACCTATTGCCTCAGTTACCTTTGTGTGTGTGTGTGTTTGTGTAGTGAAGACATTTAAGATCTACTCTCTCAGCAAATTCCAAGTATACAATACAATATTATTAACTATAAACCATCATGCTATGCATTAGATCCCCAGAACTTATTCATCTTTTTTTTTTAAGATTTTATTTATGTATTTATTTGAGAGAGAGAGGGGGAGAGAAACAGCATGAGAGGGGATAGGGTCAGAGGGAGAAGCAGGCTCCCCGCTGAGCCGGGAGCCCGATGTGGGACTTGATCCCAGGACTCCAGGATCACGACCTGAGCCGAAGGCAGTTGCTTAACCAACTGAGCCACCCAGGCGCCCAGAACTTATTCATCTTACAACTGAAAGTTTATACCCTTTGACCAACATCTCCCCATTTCCCTCAGCTCCTGGAGGCCACCATTCTACCCTCTGGTTCTGTGAGTTGGAGATTTAATAGTTACTATGCATGAGGTTGTTGGGAGGGCCCAATTGCAGCAACCTTTTGAAAGTGCTTAGCATTGTGCCTGACGTATTATAAGTACTTCATATGTAAATGTTAACTATTATTTCTATTTTTGCTGACATCTTCTCCAATTCAATTGTATTTTAACTTTGTTATGTTTCAGCTTAACTAGCTTTTATGCCTAGAATTATATTAGTTTGGGTGAATTGAATGACCAAGGTAATAGTCATTACCAATTCTAGTTTATTCCTTAACATTTATCATAGCTGTATCTTATGGAGTATGGTTGAACAAATTGTATGGAACTGTCATGTGATAGTGATATTGCAAATTTAATTCTATCAAGAACTATTAAGCCATGGGCGCCTGGGTGGCTCAGTTGGTTAAGCGACTGCCTTCAGCTCAGGTCATGATCCTGGAGTCCCTGGATCGAGTCCCGCATCGGGCTCCCTGCTCGGCAGGGAGTCTGCTTCTCCCTCTGACCCTCCCCCCTCTCATGTGCTCTCTCTCATTCTCTCTCTCTCAAATAAATAAATAAAATCTTTAAAAAAAAAAAAAGAACTATTAAGCCAGGATCAAGTTTTTGTATTTTGGGGATTCTTAGAGTCCATTCAGGTATTTTTAATACTTTGCATTGATAATAAGCAACATTAACATAATCAAATAATTTAAAGACCCTACCTTCGTAAGATCTTTCTACCTATGTTCCCTATACTTGTATAAAGAAAGGTATTTTTATTGAATTTATACACACAAGTGTGATTTTTAATACCATTTTGGACTTATTCATTCTAATTTCAAATTTGACTTATTTCAATTTTAGCTACACATCAATGTCAAACTTATTTCCACTTTATATCAAAATGCCACGGATCTCACTGTGATTTCTAATCTAGCTTTTGAGATCTGACCAACTCGTATATGTAAATACAGTTTTCTGGCAAGAGGGGGCATAGAATTTGCAGTAAAAATTAATTGTGAGTGACTTGTTTCATCTTGAGTGTATACATGTATACAACTATGTCAAATCACAAATTTAAACATGTTAAGAATAGAAACCCTCCCCCATTATTTCACAGCTCCACAAGAGCTTTGCAGTTGACTTTTCTTCTACAAACCTATAATAACTTGTATTACTTCACTTTTCACTTTGTATTACAATATTGGTTCACAGGGCCATTCTGTGCCCATCCACAACTGACAAGTGAATGAATAAATAAAAATGAATAGATGAATGAATACTGAAAAGACAAATCATTTCTTTGAGTGATCTGTCCACGAATCAGACAGATATTCTCAGGTTAGTGTATGGCATATTAAAATGCAAAGTCCTGACAAACCGTTGCACCTGGCCACCTGCCCCATATCCTCCACCTAGCTGAATATGACAAATATCGGGAAACTATGGAAGGTGCAGGGCCATGGCTGGCCTAAGATCCCAACTTAAACAGGAGTAGCTGCTCTGGTACAACGACCTCAGCCACCACGGGCTCATTGAAGATCCTGCCTTGATTCGTTAGACCCACACAAAATCAACAAGTATCTACCCCAATTTCAGACCCACTCCCAAGACCTCATTCTTAGGAGTTCAGTTTGGAATTTTGCCCCTCTTCTTCTAGTATTTTGTTTTCAAAACTGACAGAGGTAGGAAAGAAAAACTTATTCAGGAAAGAAAATTGGATCAACTATCTAACACCTCATATTAAGCCTGGTAATGATGACTATATGTATCACTGTCTAAATAAATCTTATATTAATCATTAAAAAATAACAAAATAAAATAAAATACAAAGCCCTGAAGGTTAGCACATGTACAATGTGGTTTTACATTTTACATGGGTATACTGTATGTCCAAATGGTATATACTCTTCAAGTGCATGTAATTTAGGAATAACTCATGTCATGAATTGGTGACACAAGATAAGACACTGTATTACAAAGTCTGTCATTTCAAACATTTTTTCCGTTTTTAAAGCCAATTTTTAAAATCTTTTAATCTGGGTCTGTGAAATGACATGGAATCTTAGACTTGAGCACCCAGGAAAGTGAAGAATTATCTCACATTATATGTCGGGTTACCTAAATCCATACTCACAAGGACAGAGATCTGTGAAGGAAAGGGTCACTTTATCTGGCAGGAAATGGAAAATGAGCCCAGAAATTTCCTTCCTACCAATGAATGTTTGGTAAGGGTTATAACATAAATATACTCCATACGTGGTCCTAAGAAAATAAAATTACTTTTTTATGTCCACACATTTTAGATCTAGAAATAAAATGTAAACTGCAGGAAAACTCAGCAGGAGATAATTATTGGAGAATACAAAGAGCATAATTATTGGGAAGGCAAGCCTGGTATCAGAGTTACCAGGCAACCAATTCCAAGAGAAAGTAACATGAAAGTGGATTGGGAGATAACGTCATCCAATCATCTAAATGCCTGGGCAATTAGGTGTTTGAAGAGAAGTGGAAATGAATGTGTTACCATTTCATGGGGACTTAAGAAAATTTCCTAACAAGGCAGCAGAGAGAAAATGAAGAGAAGGGGACTATTTGCCAATATAGGTATTATTAACCATTCCCTGCCTTCTCCCTACTCACCTGTTCTCCTCCACTAAAATCACATTAGTCCCTAATTGTCAAAATCTGCAGAGCAATAAACTTAAAAATACTCTCCCCTTCATTCTAATCTTGCTTACATATGAGTAGGTCTTTCCAGGTGTGTGTGTGTGCATGTGTATGCATACACATTTGCTCTCCTGAATATTGAGCTTAGGGTGTGAGGGAAGAGAGAAAATAGCATTCAAAACTTCTAGGTGGAACCACTTCCAAGGACTCAAAGACATAAACATCCTGTGCAGTTCCAGAATCTATGAGAAGCTCAGTGTTGTAGGGGTTCAGTGTATGGGGTGGTGGTTTGGAGTTGAGAGATAAAGCTGAAAAGCAAGCTGGGGTGCACTTATGTCCTGTGGGCAGAAAAGAGGGAGTCAGTAGAGATTTTAGAACAAGAAAGCACTTTTAAAAGTAAAGTTCCCCTAGCAACAATGTTCAGACAAGACAGATTGGGTGTTGGGATTAGAAAAGCAGCAGTGGCAATGCCAAGCAGGAGCCTCATACAGGACAGGAGCCTGAGGAGAATGGACAGGACTTGATGTACACTGGATGCAGGCAGTAAGGAAGAGGGGTGGCAAGTCTTCCTAGCTAAGAGCAAGAATACAGGCAAGAGTGAAAATCTTGCAATCCGGGACATAAAACAGCCAGTTGGAGCTGTCCAGTTGGTGGTTGCAAATATGTTTCTGGAACTCAGGAGAAAGGTCCGGATTAGGTCTGGATTAGGCTACTTGTCATCCATGATGATACAGATAGAATCTGAAGACACAGTATGAATTGGATCGTCTAGAGAGGGGAGTAAAAAACAAAAAGATAGAAAAGATGAGGCATGGAACTAAGGATTAGAGAATTTGTGGGTAGAACAAAGGAAGAGAAGCCAATGTAAGAGATAGAAAAGGAATGGTCTGAGAAGCAGCAAGATACTAGAAGCAGGTAGTGCCATGGAGACCAGGAAAGACAATTTTGAGAAGCTGGGGTATCTCATGCGTTCAGATTCTGTATCCAACACTTAAAGGATACATATCCTTTTTTTTTTTTGGACTTTATTTATTTATTTGTCAGAGAGAGCGAGCGAGAGAGAGCACATGCAGGGGGAACGGCAGGCAGAGGGAGAAGTAGGCTCCCCACTAAGCAGGGAGCCTGATGCGGGACACCATCCCAGGAACCTGGGATCATGACCTAAGACGAAGGCAGACGCTTAACGGACTGAACCACCCAGGTGTCCCAGATACATATCCTTCTTAAGCACACATGATTCATATAAGGCATAAAGCAAATCTAAACAAATATTAAAGAATAGGTGTTATGTAGAACACGTTCTCTGAGAACAATGCAATTAAGTTAGAAGTTAATAACAAGATGATAGGTTAAAAATTCTAAATATTTGGAAGTTAAAAACACACTTATAAGTAAACTGATATGTCAAAGAAGAAACTGAATTAGGACTTAATGAAAGCTTAGAGCAAATGATAATGAAACACTATACATCAAATCTTGAGGTATACAATGAAAATGTTTCTCCAAGGAAAATTTATAGCCTTGCATGCTTATTTAAGAAATGGATAGAGGCTGAAAATTAATGAGCTAAATGTTTATCTCAATAAATTAGGAAAAGATTGACAGAATAAAACCAAAGAAAATAAAAGGAAAGAATAAAAATATAAGCAGAAATAAGTGAAATACAAAAAGACACCATAGAGCAACTCAATAAACCTAAAAGTTTTTCTTTAAAAAAATATAAATTAGATAAACCTTTGTGACATTAATCATGAAAAAAGAAAAAAATAACTGGTTAGAAATGGGGACATATGTGCTGGAATAGCCCAGATAAAAAAGACAATATGAGAACACTATGAACAATTTTATTACTAATAAGATCTAGGAATTACTATTTTCTTCTTCCCTGTAATATTGTTTAGGAAGCCATCTAATCCTCTATTTGAAGGATCCTAAGAATAAAGCAAGATCTACCAGCAGATTTCCAAGCTATTGCCACAACCACCCCCTCCCAAAATTTGCTCGGATTGTCACTTGAGATTTAGCAATTTGTGGGGCGCCTGGGTGGCTCAGTTGGTTAAGCGACTGCCTTCGGCTCAGGTCATGATCCTGGAGTCCCTGGATTGAGTCCCGCATCGGGCTCCCTGCTCGGCAGGGAGTCTGCTTCTCCCTCTGACCCTCCTCCCTCTCGTGCTCTCTGTCTCTCATTCTCTCTCTCTCAAATAAATAAATAAAATCTTTAAAAAAAAAAAAAGAGAGATTTAGCAATTTGACTTTCAGCATCACTGTTGGGGCCCTCCTTGTCATACCAGTCATCAGTCAAGGATCTTCCTTGGGATATTTCCTTTGCTTCACTCCAGAATTAGCCAGACGTCTCAGGGGCATACTCAACCCGAAGGGTGTGCAGACTGTTAGCTGTCTTTGAATGCCATACTGGAATATGATCAATTTAGTCTACCTTTGCTATTGCTTTTTGATGCCTCATAGAGTGTTACGAGGTTTAGTGCTACACAATCTCATGGATACATGGCCACTGTCCCAAAATGAGAATACAAATCTAAGGAGAGGTTCTTGGAAGGATTCTGTTTCTTTCTTTTCTTTTCTCTTCTTTTCTTTATTTTTTTAAAAGATTTTATTTGTCAGAGAGAAAGAGAACACACAGTGGGGAGTGTTAGGCAGAGGGAGAAGCAGGCTCCCCACTGAGCAAGGAGCCCAAAGCAGGGACTCTACCCCGGGAGTCTGGGAATGACCTGAGCCAAAGGCAGTCCCTTAAAAAGCTGAGCCACCCAGGCATCCCAAGGATTCTATTTCTTCTGTGTTAAGCTTATCTGTGCTCTATGTTTGGGATTCTAGGATTGAATTCTTAGTAATCAGATTTTTTTGAATTGCTGCCTTCAGAGGTACTAACCCAGGTCAAGTTTTGGTCTTTGCCATGAAGGGTGGTGTAGATTTTCTTACAACCCTTTAACTACAAAATATTTGGTACCGTATCTCTCCCTAGACCATCAGGGCCACTCTCAGAGGTTCCAGGGTAACTTTTCAATACCCCCTAAGGAATTCTGAGATAATTTCCTGTCCTGGTCTATATTATGAAGTAGCTGGCTTTTCCCCCACTAAATAAGAGAGAGAGAGAGAAAAAAAACCTCTCACATTTAATACTTGCTAGAACGCTTTTCTGGTAAGATACCATACAAAATATTATCATGTGTTTATCTTTTTATTCTGTGGATTTCCTGAACATTAGCATAAATGAAGTAGTTGGTCTACATTGTTCTAAGATCGAGAGAGATTTTAAGGAGTTTTCTTGTCACTTCTCCTAAATCCAATTCCATTTCACAATGCCCAGGAACTTGTGGGGCACAATATCAGGAGTAAGGCAGCTATCATGCCCAGTCCCAAGAGATGAACCAAATCATGTCATCCTACCCCCTCTCTGTCCAAAGGCTGTCTCTTCACCCAGATGGAACAGCCCCAACATTGTTGTAGAGATATGTGTGTAGAACAATACTGCAGCACAGAGCTTCTTCCCTCCCCTTTAAGCTTCTAAGAGACTCCTGAGGAGCCAGGAAAAAACTGGAAGATAGGGATGTTGCTAAACATCCTACAAGGCACCGGACAGCTCTCCATACATCCAGCAAAGAATTATCTGGCCCAAAATGTCAACAGTGCAAAGGCTGAGAAACCCTAGTGTACAGAATGTCTTGCAGAGACTTCATGTACAACATTGATATGGACATGTTAAAAAATAAATCATTATCCCTTTTTTCACCTACTCACTTGTTACTTATCATTCCTAATCTGATTAATGGCATCTAGTCTTATAAATCATTATCTTGGAAATCATTTTTCTCTTCTCTCTCTCTCCCTCATCATGCTCATCTGTTAGTCACTAATTCCCTTCCTACTCTATCTCCTAAATATCTGTAATCCTTTCTCTTCCCTCAGCTACCACTGCCTTTGTGTGAGTATAGACATCATTTAGTTTGCAACTATCTCCTAAATGGACTCTCTGCTTTGAGTCTTATAAATGCCTCCAACTCATACTCCTTGAGTATTCTAAAATGGAAACCCATTTGCATTTCTCCCACTGTCTACAAGATAAAGGCTGAGCTCTCAGGTCTGGCTTACCATGATTATCATGTGTTTTATTATCTGCAGATCCATGTTCTGGTGTTCTTTTTCCCAATCTCCTCTCCTAATAAAAATTGAAGAAAACAAAACCAACAAAACAAAAAGCTTAATGTCTCACACTTCTGTTTGTTGGACATGATGTCCCCCTTTTTTGGAATGCCCTCTCCACCAAGCCCCCCACCAGTCCCTCTTGAAAATTGCCTTCTGGAAAAAAGATCAGTCCTTTTAAAACTCGGCTCTGTGCATGTGCATACTTCTGTTGGGACACATACCACCCACCTCAGGTATAAAATCCCAGTTAAAAATTGAAATGTGGGGCGCCTGGGTGGCTCAGTCGTTAAGTGTCTGCCTTCAGCTCAGGTCATGATCCCGGGGTCCTGGCATCTAGCCCCCCATCGGGCACCCTGCTCAGCGGGAGGCCTGCTTCTCCCTCTCCCACTCACCCTGCTTGTGTTCCCTTTCTTGCTGTGTCTCTATCAAATAAATAAAATCTTTAAAAAATTTGAAATGTGACAAAGCAACACAGTATATTTTTATTCCACTTAGATTTTTAAAACTTGAATTCCCAGTAGATGAGGTGAAAAATCACAGTAAATTCATGGACCTCCCCCTTTGCTCCTGGGTTGTGGTTAAATTCTGGGGGAACCCTCATAATATCTAAGTTTTGTAGAAGATGTAGGCACCCACACCTCATCCTTGTACACAGGGCTCCTTCAGATTTGGAGGTTCTCTTCTCGGTATCAGTATCTTGCTTGGTAGATACCCTCATCATTTTGCTTTTATGGGGCCACACTGGAGCTTGAGAATCTTTCTGAGGCTTTCTATGGCTTCCCCATACCACAGAATTACTCCCTCTGCGGGCTTGCTTCCTACCGCACATTACCTGGAATGCAGACACTAAATCTTTAATCAGGGACCCAGAGGTATTCCCTTTCTTTTAATCTTATTAATATCTTACTTCAGAAACATTTCCTGTCTTGTGAAATTTTTGTCTCAGAGGCATCTAACACTTTCTTTAATGGGTTTAGACTTTTAATGGGTTTAGTCACTTAAAAGCTAATGGCTCTCAAATTGTTTCTGCTTAGTTCTGTAGCGTCCCATACTTGAGGCAGGATGAAAAACAGAACAGAGTAGCTCCTAAATCTAACAGCCCTTTGGATACACCTGAGGGAGCTTTTAAAATTGAAGATGCTCCCCCGCAACTCTGCGTAATCAGAATGCTTTTTTTTTTTAACGATCGCAAAAGATCAAGGTCCAATTTTCGAATCTCTCAGTGATGGGAGGGGGGCAGGACTCCGCTCAGTCTCTTTTTCCTCAAAGTCTCCAAATGTTCTTTTACCCGTAGTGCTTACTCCCTGCCTCTTTCCCTCCACCGCCCTGCCCAGCTCCCTCCTTCCCGCCCTGCCCCCTCCCACCTCGCAGCCTCTACCTTCACCTCTTTGCTTCCCGTTCACCTTCCAGCCCCGCCCCGCCCCTCTCTTTCCCAGCCCCGCCTCCCAGCCCCGCCCCGCTTCTCTCCGCTCCCTCCTCCACCCGGCCCCGCCCCCTCCTCCACGCCCCGCTCCTCCCCACCTCCTCTTCTCAGGCCTCTCCCCAGGCGGCGCAGTCTCCTCCCCTCCTTACGTTCCTGACCGGCCCTGCCGTCCGCAGCGGGCCACTTCCGTCGTAGGAGTTGTTACGTTTACGGCACGCCGGAAGGAGAACCTGTGAGCGCTTTTGGAATTATGGCGGCGGTTGATATCCGAGGTAATTTGCGCTATTACCCTTTGTTTCCTGATTGGCTGGGGCCTGGTTTGGGGTTTATAGCTCGCGGAGGCAAGATTCAGGTTCTTTTGTGATGACTCCCAAGCGTTTATGAATGGTTTCTGTGGACACCCCAAGGCTCCCTAATCTGGCGAAAAATCGTTTTCCCCGGCTCCTTAGGGGTCTCTTAAAAGCTTCAAAACGAAGAGTTTGGAAGAAGCTCTGGGCTTCGAGCCCTCAGACCTGCAGTATTGTTGCAGACACACGCATCTCTACAGCAAGACTGGGGCTGTTCTATCCGGGTGAAGGGACGACCTTTGGGCAGAGAGGGGGTGGGATGACGTGATTTGGTTCTTCTCATGGGACTGCGCGTGGGAGCTGCCATATTCCTGACCCTGCGCCCCGCGCGTCCTTGGGCATGAATCCCTAAGATTTTCTTCTGTAAGTTTTATTTTTGAGTCTGATACCTTCCATCGAACACCCAACAATTACTGAGGGCAGGGATCGGTCCTTTTTCACAGCTGAATTGTAAAGGTACTCAGGTATTTGTTGAATCAGTGGCACAATTTTTAGCTACTTGATCTCAGTACCAGTTAGGCCATACATTCTCTTTTCAGCACACGTACACACATCTTTTTCAGTGAAATTGAAAAAAAAAAAAAAGCCTAGGAATTGTGCTCTGGGATGCCAAAGGGTGAACGAAGGGCGGTTAAAATACAGCTTGAAGCGTGAGAACTTAGTTCCAAACTGTCCAGGTTCCTCCAGGTTGGAAGTAACCATTTATGAGAGTGAGAAAAATTTATGAGACTGAGAGAACGCCCATGAATATATTTTTTTACTGTTGTGGTGATGGCTCCCACAAAACTTGCACTTGTACAAAACTCTCAACCGGTATGTATTTCCATTTGAAACTTTGTATACTTTTCCTTAAAGGAAGTGTGAATTTTTGTACCTAGATGCAAGACCTCTCACCCCCAGCAGTTTAAAGAAAAAGGGCTTTCCTCAAAAGATGTCTAACTATAATAGTTCCTAATCGTTTTTACCTAGGGTTATTTTTGTTTGTTTATACCTCATTATTAAAGGGAAGGGTTTTGAGATGCCCCCCCCTTTTTTTTTAAGATTTTATTTATCTGAGAGAGAGATTGAGAGAATGAGTGGAAGGAGGGGCAGAGGGAGAAACAGACGCCCCGCTGAGCAGGGAGCTCGATGAGGGGCTCTATCCCAGGATTCTGGGATCATGACCTGAGCTGAAGGCAGACTCTGAACGACTGAGCCACCCAGGCGCCCCTGAGATGCCTTTTTCTGTATTAACTAAATTGGAGTCTTGCGCACTTAATAGAAACATGTTCTCATTTATATTTACTCAGAATGTCCAGTGATCTTCAGCATTTTTGTACAGTGTTTTTATATGTTTGTTTTTCAGTGTGAGAGTTTCAAGTGCCTAATTTCATTACTTGCTGGTAGAAAGCTGTACTTAGGCTATGTCAACATGTTCCCTTGCTCCTGAATAAAAAAATATTTAGTCCATCTGAGTGTTTTCAGATATTTACCTTTTACAATGTTTTACTTAGATTTGTTACAGTCATTGCAAAGGCTTTAAGGTGGGGCTGTGTCTGGTGCGTTAGAAGAAAAGGTCAGTGTGGCTGAAGCAGAGTGAGAGAGGAGTTGGGAAGGAGATGAGGTCAGAGAGATAATTGGTGACTTGATCATATAGGAATTGCAAAGCCATGGTGTAAGGTCTTTGGCTTTTCCACTGAGTAAAATGGAGAGCCACTGGAGGGTTTTGACCAAAAGGGATGAACATAATCTGACTTACTGTTTTTAAGGATCACTTGGCTGCTAAGAACAGTGTCGGAGGGTAAGGGTGGGATTAGGGAGACCAGTTAGAGGTCATTCCTGTAATGCAAGGAAATTTGGAGGTAGCTGGGACTAGGGTGGTAACGGTGGAGGTGGTAAGAAGTGGTTGGATTCTGCTTGACTTAGTAGTATATTTTCTTAATGGGGCCGTGATCAGGTAGTCCCCAAATGGGACAGATAATAATTTATTTCTCAGCCATATACCACCCTCGTAATCTCAGTTAACCATTTGGTAACTGAACGTCCTTGGATTCTGGAGTATGTGTAAATCTGTGTCCGGTAGAGTAACTTGTCCTTGGCCCTCAATCATAAATTAATATACATTTGGTGACTATTTTAAATCTGGTCCTGTGCAAGTTCCTATTGAGTAAGACACAGCCCCAGTTGTCTAAAAAGTCAAATTTAATGGGAACACATTTGTATTTCTGGGTTAAAATATGATGAGTATTAATAAAAGTATAAAAAATGCTGTGAGACCATAGAGAAAGAAGCCATTATTTCTGTCTTGCAAAGTAGAGAAAGACTTTGTAGAGATACTGACATTTTTTTTTTTAAAGATTTATTTATTTATTTATTTGACAGAGAGAGACACAGTGAGAGAGGGAACACAAGCAGAGGAAGTGAGAGAGGGAGAAGCAGGCTTCCCGCGGAGCAGGGAGCCCGATGTGGGGCTCGATCCCAGGACTCCGGGATCACGACCTGAGCCGAAGGCAGACGCTTAACGACTGAGCCACCCAGGCGCCCCAAGATACTGACATTTGAAAGGAGTTCAACTTAGCATGACTAAATTATCTGCTAAACTCACACCTTTTTGAGAATGAAAGAGATCTCTATTTTTTTAAAAAGGCATAAACTGGAGGTGGGGGGAGAAGAAACTAGAACAGCCTTGATTAAGCCAGAAATAAAGTTGGTCATTGTAATTTTAAAATAAATTGATTACTGGCACTGCCACCAACATTTTCATCATTAACATTTCCTGGGTTATTCCAATGTGCTAAAAGCATTTCACGTATACAGTCTAGCACATAGATACTATATAGTAGCTATATAGTACCAACCTTCTTGAGGTATTGTGTGGTAAAGTGGTTAAAATAGTGCCTGGCACGGTGTTCAGAAGTGGTGAATAATATCTTTTGTGTTTGTATTAGTCTCAGGCCATACTTGCTTGATTTTTCATCTTTGATTAGTTTAGAAAATGGGGAAAATATGACATGACTACTGATCAGAATACAGTTTGGTGAAGAAAATTATAGGGAAATTGCGCCAAACAGTCACTTGGAGCAGAAGACATTTACGATTCCTTCTAAATTCCGAAGAGTCTGATTCCATATTTAAACTCAGTATATCCAGAGACACCTGGGTGGCTCAGTTGGTTAAGCGTCTGCCTTTGGTTCAGGTCATGATCCCAGGTGGGATCGAGTCCTGCATCCGGCTCCCTGCTCAGCGGGAAGCCTGCTTCTCCCTCTGCCTGCTGCTCCCTGCCCCCACCCCCCGCCGGCTTGTATTCTCTCTTGCTCTCTGGCAAATAAATAAATTTCTAAAAATCGTTAAAAAAAAAAAATAAACTCAATATATCCAAGCCAAAATCATTATCATTTCTTTACTAAATGAGTTATTGGTTCCTAAGTACTCTGACTTTATAATTGATCATTCAGGAAATTATCTGTTTTCTCCCTAAAAATGTCAATTTCGTCCTTATCTTCCTGTGCATTGCCATTGCCTTCCACCAGGTCCTCATTACCTCATGCCCATAACTGTTGACTCTCCATAATTGTTGGTAGGTAGAATCTATAATTACATATTTATTTGTTTCTGCAGCTTATTCTTCTACCTATGCTGAAATGATCTGTAATATTGTAACAGTTTATTATCAGTAATTTATGACACCATATAGACATAGTTACCATTATGTAAGAAACAAACCTATAATTGTCAAATGCTTTTATTCATTTATTTGACAGAGAGAGCGAGCACAAGCAGGGGGAGTGGCAGAGGACAGAGGGAGAAGCAGGCTCCTTGTGGAGCAGGGAGCCCTATGCGGGACTCGATCCCAGGACCCCAGGATCATGACCTGAGCCGAAGGCAGACGCTTAACCGAGTGAAACACGCAGGCACCCCACAAATGCTTTTATATAATTATTCCTAAGGAAATTTAAAAAATGTGTAGGAAAGTTGCTTTGAAGAAAACTACTTTAATAACTGGACTCTAGTGTTTAAAGCTGAGAGTAATGATTATCCTTAGTTGCTTTTCATTAAAAAAAATTTGTCTTTTTCTGAAAACATAATTTCCTGGCATGTTAGATATTTGGTTATGGCATGATGTATTTATGATGAACCATCTTAATGGTCTGTATTCATTATTTGATCATTCACATACGTCATCTGTTTTTTTTCCTTTATTTTACAACATACACAGCACATTTTACCTTTATAAAATTACTTTTTCTCATTTGATTAATTTCCGTTAAAACTGCTTGTTGCCTTGGAGTAGGTCTGACTTCTTCAAAGGTGCCAGAAGCAATTACAGTTTAGGAGAGGTTGAAATTTTCAGTTCTTCCTTTTTCAACTAGTATTAATAGGCATTTTGATATTCATAACTTACAGTTAATGGGATTTAGTACTGTCAGTGTTATGGAACATTACTGCTGTCAGTAGCCAACAAAAGCTCATTAATAAAGCTATCTAGTTCTATTTACCATGTCTTTTTTTTTCTTTTTGCATTTTGAAATATTAAAGAGTTAATTCTATTCCAAAATGTGAGATTGTGTGGCTGTAATTAAGGGCATTCTACTTCTCACCTGCTTCATAACTTTTGCATCATTATCTCCTCTATATAATAGCTTCCTAACTTATTTCTGTCCGTAATTGGGAGGTCTCAAACTGGCGGATGTGAATGTGTTTTCTTTGGGATGCATTTCCCACCTCCTCCTCACCCTGTGAAAAATCATTCCTGATCCCTCAGGTAAGGTATTCTCCTTCCACTGTGCTCTGGTAACACATTTATTCATACCTTTGTTATAACACTTATCATGTCATCTTGTCATTGCTTTCTTGCACACTTACCTCTTCTGTGAGAGTATAGGTTAGGATCCATGCAATTCTTATATTTGTAGTGCCTCCTGCATTAGATGCAAAATAAATGTTGGATTGGCTTTTTTTCTTTTTTCTCATCCTTTATCATTTTGTTTCTTTCCTGTAGATAATCTGCTGGGAATCTCTTGGGTTGACAGTTCCTGGATCCCCATTTTGAACAGTGGAAGTGTCCTGGATTACTTTTCAGAAAGAAGTAATCCTTTTTACGATAGAACATGTAATAATGAGGTGGTCAAAATGCAGAGACTAACATTAGAACACTTAAAGTAAGTTATTGTAAGAAGGCCACATCTTCGCCAATTAGAGATTTTGAAATGAATGATTCTCTCAAGCTATGGATAGTGAAGTACAGAGTAGAAGTTTTGGAAGAACTCGAGTTTTTTGGGGGTGGCGGGGAGTTGTACAAATTTGACATGCAAAGGAATTACCAGTAGTCACTTAAAACCTAGGAAGGCTTTTCCGTATAATTTCGTATATTACTATCCAGTTAAAATATAGCTGTGAGGCTTAGATGCAGATCCAATTAGTGATCTTAGCAATGCAATTGTTCTCCACTAAGTGACCATACTTAATTGTCTCTTTAACATTAAATTTAATACCTTAAACCGTAGTCTGGTTTATAGGAGATTTTTCTTCGTATGACAAAATTTTAGCTTGACAATTGCAAAGTAAGGTTCTTCAGACTTCGGATGCTAAATAATTAAGAACTTATTGCTATTACAAAAGTTTCTGAAACAGTTGTGTAATACGGTTTTTCATTTGTCAGCTAAACATCAGAGAGGGGTTCTTGAAATTAAATTTCTGAGGTATTTTAAATAGCTTTAGGAGGCAAATATTTACAACTATTAAGACAACTTATTGTTACTTTTAAACAATCTGTCAGGTCAAAATTTGTCAGGCAAGGATAAGGTTTTGGACATTTTCTTGTTGAGTAGAATATATAGTTAAAATACATGGTCAAGACGTGGATGGTCTTCATGTACTATATATTTCTAGATTTTACATATATTTATACATCTCAGGAAGTATTACAGTATTTTGGTTGTCTTTTTTGAAATGTACACTCTTCAGTGTACTTTCATGACAAAATACTCAGATTTAAGTTTATTGTGGATTTTTTTTTTTTTTTTAAAGATTTTATTTATTTATTCATGAGAGACAGAGAGAGAGAGAGGCAGAGGGAGAAGCAGGCTCCCAAGGAGCAGAGAGCCCGATGCGGGACTCGATCCCAGGGCCCTGGGATCATGACCTGAGCTGAAGGCAGATGCTTAACCATCTGAGCCACCCAGGCGCCCTATTGTGGATTTTTGTAGAGTTGTTTAAAAATCAAATCTTACTTTATATTCTACCTACCTGGGAAAATAGCCAGTTTTATTGGACAGCCAGTTTTTAATATCAAACATAAGCAGTTTTAATTTGATTTACAGAGTTGCTCTACTTTTATATAATAATCTGACTGTTCTACACAATTGTTTGTAGGGCATTCATAGATCTCTGGATGTCTGTGTTCTGTTTGCAGTCAAATGGTTGGAGTGGAATACATCCTTTTACATGCTCAAGAGCCCATTCTTTTTATCATTCGGAAGCAACAGCGGCAGTCCCCTACCCAAGGTAAAAATGTAGACTTCAGGCATAATTTTCTTCTTAAAATACTATGATTTGCTTAACTTTCTGAGCTCCATGTTCTTACTTTTTTGGATTGGGTTCTGTTTTTGGGATTCCCCAAGACCACATACATGTTCAGTGCTTTGCTAAGAGGACTCAGCAGACTCAGCATATGGGTATGTTAGTTATACCTAAGATTTGTTATGGCAGCACAGTAAGGATCCACAGACAGATCAGTAAGGGAAAAAGCCATGTCAAGTGGGATCTGTAAGAATCCATGTGTAAGCTTCCTTTGCTTTCCCTTCTACAAGGGGCTGCACCAAGTACATCCTTCCTCCAGCAGCGCCCCCCCACACTACATATGTAGTATGTCTGCTTAGGGAAGTCCTTTTGATACTCAGAGTCCAGAATTTTTTTCTGTGGACATCCTCTGCCTGCCAAAATTCCAAACTCTCAGAAGGAAATGAGGTTTCCACTATAACAGTATTATTTTTAGAAATGTCTAGGCACACTAGTTCAGCAGGGATAAATTTACCACTTAGGAAATATTTCAAAAGCCAAGTTCCACTGGTCACATGCTTAGACACCAGAAGTCTTCCAGCATGCTCAAGGACAACTCTCCAGGCACTAACAAAGTACCTCACTACATTGAAGCCACCTCCTCTGTGAGGATAGTTGTTGGGAACCTCAAGCATCCTAAGTAACAACTCCTCTCAGTCCACTGAGTCTAATTATTTTAAAAACATACATGGTAGATGCAGTTGCACCAAATTCATAGAGGATCAATTGAAAATCCTCATTGACACATTCACCCAAAATACTTATCTGGCTTATATTACCAAACATAAACTTGCTTTAGAAATCACACTGAAGAGTATAGAATTCAGATTTGACTTTGAATCAGAGAGCTAGTGACTATTCCAGAGATGACCAGCTACATCTTCTCATTAGATAACCTCATCAAGACATTTAGGAAAAACCTTCACCCTGATAATGATTTCAGACAATGACTTGCTAAAGAAGTTGTGGTTCCAGAGTTAAGAATCCACATTTAATTTCAAAATCTAATGATCTAGAGTCCCTGCCCAGTGGAAAAAAAGAACCTTAGAACAAAGGCAAGACCAGGAACAAGATTTCCATGATTAGAGGGTTCAAGGTATGGAAGTGACATAAGGTGGTACCAGCTTCACTAGCAGCTGTTTTATTCCTTAGGACCCAGGAATGGGACACACTGGCAAGTTCAGTGCATCTGGTATCTTCACCCTAGGCCCTAAATCTCTCGCTCTGAGGTCTTACTCCCCAAAGTGTAGGTGACTAATAGCAGCACTGGATCACTTGGGAACTTGTTAGAAATGCACTGTCCCTATTGAGTAAGAATCTGACTTTAACAAGATATTTAGGTGGTTCAGATGCACATTCCAATTTGAGAAGCATTGCTCCAGTTGGCAAGCTGTTTCTGTGATGGTTCAGAGAGTAAATATTTTAGGCTTTCTGGGCCTCAGGGTGTCTGTAACAGCTACTCAGATAGTGTCATAGCAGCCTTAGATAATAATGTAAATAAATGAGTATGGTTGTTTTCCAGTATAAATTTATTTACAAAAATAGGAATTGCCAAATCCTGTCTTAAGCTTTAATATGAGAAAATATCAAATTTTAGTTGTTCTTTTTATGAAAGTCTATTTAGCAGTTTGTGTGCATAGCTATATTCATGAGTGTTTTTATTTTCACTACTTTAGTTATCCCACTGGCTGATTACTATATCATTGCTGGAGTGATCTATCAAGCACCAGACTTGGGGTCAGTTATAAACTCTAGGGTGGTAAGTATTTCACATTCTTGAAACACTAAAGAAAACTTTTAATCGAGCTACCTTGTTTCCAAGAATCAAACAGAAGTTTCTCTCCCTTGTGTATGTTGGCACGAAGTGTTGACTACTAGAATGTATTAAACATGGCTTTCTATGGGCCAAGTTCATGTTAAAAGTATATATCACAGCCCCAGCTCTATAGTGATTGAAGTTCTGAAAAAAACAAAACAGAAAATTACTTTCTTTGCATATGTAATATTGTGGGTATTTACTTTGGAGATTTTAGTTGATCTAATGAGAAATTCAGAATTTGTTTTCTTTTTACAAGCTTACTGCAGTGCATGGCATTCAATCAGCTTTTGATGAAGCTCTGTCATACTGTAGATATCATCCATCCAAAGGGTATTGGTGGCACTTCAAAGATCATGAAGAGCAAGGTGGGTAGAACACTTTTTGGTATTCTGAGAATAAAGCTGTTTTCTATAAGAAAACAGCTATTGATTTCAAGGTGTGTTTTAGATAGAAAGACTTCATAGGATGATGACATTTTCATAGCTGCAATTCATGTAACTAGATGTGGTAATACAAGCTTTCCCATAGGAACAGATAGAAATTTTAATCTGTAGGTAACTGGTAATCTTTGGTAAGTTGATTCAAGGTTTTAAAATACTTGGAACATATAGAGGGTATCAGTGATGAGGAGTGGGTCATGATGATGTATCCTGCTTACCTAACTATTGAGTCATCTTGAAATCTGGAACCTGAATCTCCCATGTTCAGAGTAGGGGAGATGCTTTTATAGCCCTGTCTCCAGATGACCAGTCTGTTTTCTGATCTTTCCATGTTATTATGCGAGACCCCTTAGTTTCCATAGCTGCTAGTCTCCTAATGGTTCTGCACCATATTTTATGGTGCGAGACCCCTTAGTTTCCATAGCTGCTAGTCTCCTAATGGTTCTGCACCATATTTTACAATAAAAGTGCTCTGGAAATGTGTCTATGGCAATATACCTATATTCTGAATTTCCTTCTCTGGGAAATAGCAACTCAGAATAAATTACTGAGGGAAAGTAGCCTTTAAATAGAATTCAGACCTGTGGAATGAATGGTCTTTCAGATACAGTTATTTATTTATTTTTTAAAGATTTTATTTATTTATTTGACAGAGACATAGCGAGAGAGGGAACACAAGCAGGGTGAGTGGGAGAGGGAGAAGCAGGCTTCCCAGTGAGCAGGGAACCCCATGCGGGGCTCGATCCCAGGACCCTGGGATCATGACCTGAGCCAAAGGCAGATGCTTAACAACTGAGCCACTCAGGTGCCCCTAGTTATATTTATTCTTAATAGTGGGTGCAGGTCGGACGCCTGGGTGGCTCAGTTGGTTAAGCGACTGCCTTCGGCTCAGGTCATGATCCCAGAGTCTTGGGATCGAGTCCCACATCGGGCTCCTGGCTCAGCGGGGAGCCTGCTTCTCCCTCTGACCCTATCCCCTCTCATGCTGTTTCTCTCTCTCTGTCAAATAAATAAATAAACAAAATCTTTAAAAAAAAAAAAAATAGGTGCAGGCAGCAACATTTGACATAGGAAAGTTTGCATCTGTTGAATACAATTCTCTCAAGAGCTATTTGCCCCCCCCATCCTAATGAAATGTTTGGAATAAAACTTACCTGGAACTCTTCATTTATAGATAGTCCCCCAATACAACTCCCTCCTGGGGAAAGTTCCATACGTGATTAATTTCAGAATTTCTCTTGCAAGTTCTTTTCTTTCTTGTCTTTATGATCTGCTGTTGTTTCGTTTGTCTGTTTTTTTCAGTGAATCATAATCAAGTATGATAACTTGAGCTTGTGAACTTTGCATTTCCATTTGTACCTGTTAGGTTCGTGGGAAGACCATTTAATACACTTAAAATATACACAAGATAATTTCAAATCCATAATCTGGATTGTGATTTAGGTAATTATGGAAAATGTTAGCCTTAAAATTCTTAATGTCTATCTATGCTTACATACTAAAACTGAAATATCTTTAAAAGACTTAATCAGCTTTTTAAATGTTAAAATGTTAACTTCATTTAAGAGGGAAGTGTTAAGAACACTTGTTTCTATATGTTGTGTTTATTTGGGGGGATAATCTTTGGAATAGTAGCCATTAAAAATAATGATGTTTGAGTATATTCGTGGTGGACAAAGATTTGTAAAATGTAAGACACCAAACTAATTAGGCAGTGTTTTGATTTGGACTTCATATTTTAATAGATAAAGTCAAACCTAAAGTCAAAAGGAAAGAAGAACCAAGCTCTATTTTTCAGAGACAACGTGTGGATGCTTTACTCCTAGACCTTAGACAGAAATTTCCACCCAAATTTGTGCAGGTAATGAGAACACATGTGGTTAATTTGATTTGATGCTTTTTCCTGGATTATTTATTTTTAATTGAGAACTGTTTCAGTTGTGACCTAAAAATAGTGACTTTTCTCATTAGTTAAAAATGGTCTCCGGTGGAAAAAAAAGGGGCCTCTGAATCAAAGGAAAGGTTTTTAAAGACTTAATAGAGATAGTGGGTAAAGGGAATGGAATTAACACTGTTCTGTGCTCTTAAGTTTATTTTCTCTTTGAATCTTCACAAACTAAGGACTGCTTATACATAACATTCTCATTCCAAAGTTGCTGAAAGTGTCATAGATGGTAACTAAACTAGAATCTGAAACTCATGCTGTTTTTATTCTGTATGCTGCCTTTCATCCTGATGTAGTAGATATCGAAGTCCTTAAATGATAGACTAGTTAAAACTTTTGTAACAAGTGGCGCTTGGCTGGCTCAGTTGGTAGAGCACGTGACTCTTGATCTCGGTATAGTGAGTTCGAGCCCCACGTTGAGTGTAGAGATTATAAGTAAACTTAAGAAACAAAAAACTTGTAACAAAAAGAACAGTTGAAGTAGAGGGTTTGGCATAATAAATGGAGGAGTAATAAATAGAGTTAGATCATATTGATGCTTAAGTTATATAAATTCTCTTATGTTATTTAGCATAATAGCAATAACAAATCCACCTGCCATTCTACTAAATGAACTTTTGAAGTGAAGTAGGTATGAGATGGAATATGTGAATATGTTATTCTCCTGGTTAGTCTCAGTTCACAGAGACACCTGCAGGGCTTTGTACACACAATGTCATGTATACTGTTTTTCTTGATGGGGAGATAAAATTTTCAGGTTTGTTTTAGATTGAGATTTTTCACACTTTGAGATGACTTTAGAACAGGCCTCCCCTTCCCCTTTCCCTGACTTCACTGTGTGAGAGTTATGTGCTTTTGGAATGGTGATGTAGTGGTGAAGGGAGCGGAGGACAGAATGGAATGTAGGACAGGAAAGTCTATTTAGAGAACTCTCATGAATTCCATTTGAAGATAAAATAGTGTCTGTTGAATAAGTAAATTATAGTGTGTGTAGGGATATGGGGAACCATGATAGTGTAGGAGGTTAGCTGTGGTTGGCCATTCAGCGAGTACATAGTATGGATGAGGGAGGGTGGGGGAAGAACACCTAGACCTGCACAGTACAGTAGCCACTAGGCACATGTGACTGTTGAACATTTGAAACACAGCCCATGTAAACTGAGCTGTGATGTAAGCATAAAATGCATACTGGGTTCAAAGACTTGGGTGGGGTACGGAGTAAAAAGATGTAACTACCAGCTTGCATTTGTGGCTCACATACTTCTTTTGGACAGTTCTGATGTAGAAAATGGGAACAGAACACACAAAACCAGAAATATGAAAGACTATTAATGGACATGTTAATGTTCATATTAATTAATGGACATACTGATAATAATGGACAGATTTCTTGGAAACCAGAAATCTTTAGTGTATGTGCTGCTGAAGCGAGCACTGGAAACCAGAAATCTTTAGTTTGTTGTTCTTTTTCTAATTCCTTGAGCGGTAAGCTTAATTGCTTATTTGAGAACTTTCTTCCTTTTAAATGTAGGCATTTATTACTATAAACTTTACTCTTAGTACTGCTTTTGTTGCACCCCATAAATTTTGGTATGTTTTCATTTTTATTTCTTTTCAGATAATTTCTGATTTCCTTTTTGATTTCTTCTTTGAACCACTGGTTGTTCAGGAGTGTGTTGTTTAATTTTCACATATAAGTTAGCAAAAGGAAAGAAGTGAAAAAGATAAGAGCAAAAACAAATGAAGTAGAGACAGGAAAAACTCTAGAAAAAAATGAAACTAAGAGTTGGTGTTTTGTAAAGATAAAATTGACAAACTTTTAACTAGACTAACAGAGGAGACTCAAATCAAATTAGAAATGAAAGAGGAGACAGAAACAAAGGATCATTAAGAGACTATATATAATAAGGAATTTGAGAAACAAGACAGGATCATAGGGGGAGGGAGGGAAAAATGAAACAAGACGAAACCAGAGAGGGAGACAAACCGTTTATAAGAGACTCTTAATCTCAGGAAACAAACTGAGGGTTGCTGGAGTGGAGGGGCATGGGAGGGATGGGATGGCTGGGTGATGGACATTGGGGAGGGTATATGCTATGGTGAGCGCTGTGAATTGTGTAAGACTAATGAATCACAGACCTGTACCCCTGAAACAAATAATACATTATATGTTAATAAAAAATTTTTTTAAAAAATATGAGTTTAACTTAAAAAAAAAGAGGTACTATATATAAAGAATTATATGCCAACAAATTGGAAAACCTTAAAAAAATTGGAAAATGTATAAGAATTTCCTAGAAACATACAACCTACTAACTCTGAGGCATGAAGAAATAGAAAATCTGAACAGACCAAAAATGAGTAGAGAGATTAAATTAGTAATCAAAACCTCTCCACAAAGAGAAGTCTAGGACCAGAGGACTTCATAGGTGAATTCTATGAAATATTTAAAGAGAATTAATTAACACCAATCTTTCTCGAACTCTTTCAAAAATTGAAGAGGAAGGGAACATTTCCAAATTCATTGTATGAGGGCAGCATTAATCTGATACCAAAGATGACAAAGACACTACAAGAAAACTACGTTCAGTATCCATGATGAACACAGATGTAAGAATCCTCGACGAAGTACTGGCAGACCAAATTAAATGGCATGTTAAGAGAATCATACACCATGATCAAGTGGGATTTATCCCTGGAATGCAAGGATGGTACAATATACTGAAATCAATCTTGATGGTATACTGCATTATCAGAACAAAGGTTAAAAATCATACAATCATCTCAATAGATGCAGAATAAGCATGTGACAAAATTCAACACAGTTTTATGATAAAAACATTCAACAAACTCGGTAAAAAAAGAATGTGCCTCAACATAGTAAAGGCCATATGTGATAAACCCACAGCTAATATTCTCAGAGTTTTTCCTTTAAGATCAGAAACAAGACAAGGATACCCACTTTGCACAGTTCTATTCAACATAGTACTGGAAGTTCTACCAGAGAATTTAGGCAAGAAAAAGAAATAAAAGGCATTCAAATGGGAAAAGAAGTAAAATTATCTCTTTACATAATTCCTGACTTGATCTTACACATACTAAACCCTAAAGATTGCACCAAAAAGCTGTTAGAACTAATCAACAAATTCATTAAAGTTGCAGGATGCAAAATCACTCAAAAATCAGTTGCATTTCTATACACTAACGAACTATCTGAGAAGGAAATTAAGAAAACAATTCCATTAACAATAGCATTAAAGAATACTTAGTAATAAAACTTTTTGTTTGTTTTCAGCTTTATTGAGATATAACTGATGTATAGCATTATGTACCTTTAAGGTATACAGTGCATTGACTTGATACACTTATATATATTGCAAAATGACCACTGTAGCATTAGCTAACACCTCCATCGTGTCACATAATTACCATTTCTTTTTTGTGGCGAGATCATTTAAGATTCACTCTCTTAGCAACTTCTGAGTATATAATACAGTAGTAGTAACTATAACCACCATACTGTAATTGGATCCCCAGAACTTACTCATGTTATCAGTGAAAGTTTGTACCCTTTGACCAAAATCTTCCCGTTTCCCCTGCCAACCACTCAAGCCACTGATAACCATCACTTCACTCTCTTTATCAATTTGGTCTTTTTAGATTCCACATATAAGTGATACATAGACTATTTCAACTTCTCTTTCTGGCTTATTTCACTTCGCATAATGCCGTCAAGGTTCATCTTTTTTTCTGCAAATGGCAGTATTTCCTGCTTTTTGATGGCTGAATAATATTCAGTTTCATACCACATTTTCTTTATCCATTCATCTTTTGACAGATTGTAGGTTGTTTCTATATCTTAGCTATTGTGAGTAATGTTGCAGTAAACATGGGAATGCAGTTATCTCCAATATCCTGTTTTCATTTCCTTTGGATATATACTCATAAGTGGGCTTGCTGGATTATGTATTTCTATTTTTAATTTTTTGGGAACCCTCTGTATTGTTTTCCATACTGTCTGTACCAGTTTACATTCCTACTAACAATGTATCAGAGTTCCCTCTTCACATCCTCGCCAACACTTGTAATCTCTTGTCTTTTTGATGATAGTCATGCTGATAGTGTGAAGGGATATCTCATTCTGGTTTTGATTTGCATTTCCCTGATGATTAGAATGTTGAGCACCTTTTAATGTACTTGTTAGCCAATTGTATGTCTTCTTTGGAAAAGTACTCAGTTCCTCTGCCCATTTTTTTTTTAAAGATATTATTTATTTATTTGTCAGAGAGCACAAGCAGGGGGAGCGGCAGGCAGAGGGAGAAGCAGACTCCCCTGAGCAGGAAGCCTGATGTGGGACTCGATCCCAGGACCCTGGGATCATGACCTGAGCCGAAGGCAGATGCTTAACGGACTGAGCCACCCAGGTGTCCCTCCTCTGCCCATTTTTTAATTCGGTTGTTTGGGGTTTTTGTTTTATTTTGCTTTTGAGTTGTATGAATTCTTTATTTTGGATGTTAACCCTTATCAGATACAGGATTTGCAAATATTTTCTCCCATTCTGTAGGCTGCCTCTTCATTTTGTTGATGGTTTCCTTTGCTGTGCAGAAGCTTTTTAGTTTGATGTAGTTCCACTTGTTTATTTTTGGTTTTGATGTGTTTGCTTTTGGTGTCAAATCCAAAAAATTATCTCCGAGACTGATGTCAAGGAGCTTATGGCCTATGTTTTCTTCTAGAGTTTTATGGTTTCAGGTCTCATGTTCATGTTTTTAATCCATTTTGAGTTAATCTTTATGTATGGTGTAAGATAGTGGTCTAGTTTTATTCTTTTGCATGTGGCTGCCCTGTCTTCCCAACACCATTTATTGAAGCCTAGGTCAAAGAGGTTGCTGTGTTCTCCTCAAGGATTTTGATGGATTCCTGTCTCACATTTAAGTCTTCCATCCATTTTGAGTTTATTTTTGTGTATGGTGTAAGAAAGTGGTCCAGTTTCATTCTTCTGCATGTGGCTGTCCAGGTTTCCCAACATCATTTGTTTAAGAGACTGTCTTTTCCATTGGATATTCTTTCCTGCTTTGTCAAAGATTAGTTGACCATAGAGCTGAGGGTCCATTTCTGGGCTCTCTATTCAGTTCCATTATCTATGTGTCTGTTTTGTGTCAGCACTATACTGTCTTGATGATTACAGCTTTGTAATAGAGCTTGAAGTTTGGAATTGTGATGCCACCAGCTTTGGTTTTCTTTTTCAACATTCCTTTGGCTATGTTAATCTTTTCTGCACATTGGATAATAATGTGGAGCTCAGTTTTGGCCTTATTAAGTGTAACTTCCCAGAGCTTGCAGTTGGAATGGGCTAGTAGGCAGTTGTCAGCATGAATCTGGAACATGTGATATCAGGAAATTTTGTAGTCTTTAGTCATAGGAATAGATGAGAAAGCTTAGGGAGGGCATGTAAATTCAGAAAGAAATTCAGAAAATGTCTGGAAACATTAAACTTAAAAATGAAGAGAACATTTTTCTTTTGAGATGATGGGGAAGTCTATAAAGTTATGTGTGTGTGTGTATGTGTGTATGTGTGTGTTTATAGGAAAAGGAATAATAAGCTTGAAGGAGATAGCTGGGAGGGAACTTCGGATGTTGACATCCTTTTTTTAAAAATGTAGAATATAGAATTATTGGCTGCAAGTGAAGAGTGGGTTGTAAGCCTTGAGGAGGGGGAAACTGTTTTAAAGCATTTAAGGTGGGTAATAGGAAAAGGGAGATGACAGCATAATCAAATAAAAGAACTGCTATACAGAATGGAGGATCTGACCTTGTTCCTGACTCATGATGTCCCCATCATTTTTTTTTACTGTAGTTTGATTTAAAAAAAAAAAATTTTTTTTTTTTTTAAGATTTTATTTATTTGAGAGAGAGCACGAGCTGGTGGGTTGGGCAGAAGGAGAAGGAGAAGCAGACTCCCCGCTGAGCAGGTGGCATGACCTGAGCCATGGCAGATGCTTAACCAACCGAGCCACCCAGGCACCCCTGTAATTTGATTATTAATAGTACTGTCGTCAGAAGACTTATTTTCATAGAAAAATACCTTTTTCCTCTTTGCTTCCCATACCTGCCATCTTTGTAAGTTGGAGTGTTCATCTGTATTTTATTCTGCTTTCTTCAAGCTCATATCCCCTAAACAAATAAGCCTCTGGAGTCTTGAAAGACTCCATTATTCTCTCCCACTGGATTCTACTTAGCTACTTTTTGTGAAGCATTTTAGCCTAGGTGCAGAGGCAGAGGGCTATGTGGATAGATAGTCAAGGGGGGATTGTTTATGTTTGACTCTTTTGTTCTAGTTTTAGTTTTGTGTCTTTTCTGGAGCAAGGGGATAAGAAGTAGAAAATGATAAATTTACTTTTTATGGTACGTGAATAGTGGTTCCTCTTTATGGAGTCATTTTTAGTATAATTTGAATGAAGGTGTAATTTTAATAAGAATTATGAAGTCAAGAAGAAGAAAATTTTGCTAACCTGCCCTGTTTTCTCCTCCCCACCTGCCCCCCGCCCTTTTTTTAAAAATTCTAGCAAAAGTCTGGAGAAAAGCCTGTCCCAGGTATGGTTCCTGATATTCTTATTAAACTTGAAATAAAACCAGTCTGGTTAACTCAGTAACAGGTATAGCACATAAGATGAGCTGTGGTCCTTTTGTCCTAGACTCTCATGGTAGTTTGTTACTCCTAATTTTTGAGATCTGCTGAACTGCCAAAAGATGGTGCTTTTGTGGTAGTTGATATGAGTATTTAAAAGATTAATTGGAGTGGGAAGAGTTAAGTATTGAGGAGGGGTGGAGAAGCCGAGGTGATTTGAGCTTGTTTTTAGTTCAGATCTCAGTGTGAAAAAAGGTGTTCTGTTTCATCATTGAAAATAGGTATTGAACTATCTGTTCAGCCTGGGAGAGATCATGTATCTTGTTTATGCATATCGTCTTATTTAAATGACATGTGTTTTTGTCTATGATCACAAATTTGCCTGGGTTATCAGGTTTTTAGGTTTGTAAATAGGTTCTTATATATCTGCCTGATAAAACAGCTAAATTTAGAACTTGAGATAGGCAGTTTTAAATGAACTTGAGCCTAAACTATTCACATTACTGTTGTCTAAATTGATCTCATCCCTCTGCCTTCCTCTCCGTCCAAAAAAATACCTGCTTTTGACGTCTAGTGGATCAGACAAAGAAAGAGGCAGAACCTATACCAGAAACGGTAAAATCTGAGGAGAAGGAGACCACAAAGAACGTCCAACAGATAGTGAGCACCAAAGGCCCCCCTGAAAAACGAATGAGACTTCAGTGAGCAATGGATAGGAGAGAAGCTTGCAAGACTCCTCTTGCCCATTATTGATACCTCATTATTGTGACAGGCTCTTGAACTTTAAAATTCTTTGTCACAACCCTTCCATTTGTATGAATGTGCTTGTTCTTTAAAAAAAGGTTGTATGGATCCTCATGCTTTTGATATGAATATTTTTTATGTATGTTTTGTAACCTTTCCCATATTGGACTTGAGCAGCCTCCTTACTCAAATGTATACTGCTATATACATCTAAAAACAAAATAAAGGTATTTGTGTAAATCACTTTCTCGTGCCTTTTTTCCCCTATTTCTCTTGCTGAAATGTTTCCAGGTGCACCTTGTAAACATAAAGGATTAATGTGAAAGTAGTAACTAAGCTCATTTTCTTTTGTGTATTTCTCAGTATTAAAATAATAAAGTTATAATTTGAAAGATAAAGGGAAAAATCTCCTACAAATACTGTAACAGTGCTGTGAAGTTTTTTTGTGCAGTTATTTTTAAAACTGTAGCTTGTAATTATTCTCTTCATGCAGTTTTACTTTTATCATATTACTGTGTCTTTTTTAAGTACTTCTCCATGTTTACTTAGTTTTTATAGACTATTTTAGTGACTGAATAATTCCCATGAGTGATTCTGTTTTCTTTTAAACTCTCCTTGTATTCTACTTAAGGCTGTAGTGATTACATTTGTGTATAATGGTTTTTCTTTCGTGTTTTTTTCTTTAGGCTAGAGTCCCACCAGTAGAATCACTGGAATCTGTCTCTCTCTTTTTTTTAACTCTAAGTTCATATTGTCAAGTTGTTTTTCTCAAAAGGTTTGGATCCAGTTATTCAAACAGTAAATATGAAAGTACCAACTTCTCCAGAATCTGGATACCACTGTCATTTTTGGTTTTAGTGCCAGTTAAGTAGCAAAAAAAAAATGTTTTAAGGGGTTGAATAATTTCTCATCTTTGATTTTGCTTTTATGAAATGTCTGATTTTTTTGTATGGTAAGATTTTTAGCTTTTTATTTTGACATGATTTCAAGCTTATAGAAAATTTGCAGGAATAGTATAAAAAATTCCTACATGTATACCTTTTGCCCAAATTCCTCAGATATTAACATTTTTCCATACTTGTTCTTTAGTGTCTTACTTCTAACACTTACTGTCAATTGCTTTCTCTCTCTTTCTCTGTGTGTATATATATATAATACACATACTTATACCTTTAATTTCAGATTGAGAATGTGTTGCATATCCTAAAATCAAGGACATTCACTTACATAGCCAAAGTACAATTATCAAAATTAAGCTGGCACGATACTACTGTCTAATCTGTAGATCTTATTTAGATCTTGCCAGTGGTGCCAAGAGATTACAGCAAAATAATAAATTCACAGCAAAAGAATATCTTGAATTATGCATTGGATTTAGTTGCCCCGTGTGTTTAGTCTGCTTTGGTCTGGAACAATTCTTTGATCTTCCTTATTTTTCATGACTTGATATTTAAAGAATTTAGGCCAGTTATTTTGTTGACTGTCTTTCAATTTGGGTTTGTATGATATATTTTCATGATTAAATTCACTTCACGCACTTTTGTCAGGAATACCACGAAAAGGTGCTTATGGAGGCACATGCTGTCAGTTTGCCCCATTTCTGGTGATGTTAACTTTGATCACTTGGGTAAGTAGTGTTTGTTAGGTTACTCCACTGTAAAGTTACTGTTTTTCCTTTTGTAATTTATAAGTATCTTGTGGGGGAAATAGTGTAAGGCTCTGTAAATATCCTATTATTCCTCAACCTTTTACCCAGTGGTTAGCATCCATAGATCATTTTTCTCTGAATCATTTATTCCTATGATGGTTGCCCAGTGTCCATTTTCTAATTCCATCAGTTCTTCTATATTTATTGTTTTGTTGTTGTTGTTATAAAGAATAGCTTTCCTTTCTTCCCTGCTAATTTATATCATTGTGGACTTGTGGACTCCTGGATTCTTAATGTATTCAACAAATTATATTTCTTTACTATCATTATTTATGTTGATGCTCACATTGTCTCAGATTGGGCCAATGGGGGTCCCTTCAGGCTGATTCCTGGGTCCTTTTGAAATGACCCCGTCATTTAGTGAGCATTTTCTTTACGTGTTAGCACAATAACATATTTCAGACTTATCCAAACCTTGGAGTCAGCCATTTCTGTAAGGATCCCTGGTACCTTTTGGTGGAAAATGCATTTGGAAATCCAAGGTGTGTGTGCTATATATGTGCTCATTTGCTACTGGGGTGTCACTGCTTCTAGGCCTTCTCACTTGACAATTAAGAAATAGATACGTACATACGTGGGTGAATGAATATGCAGTACATCCACACACATCAGTATCTGTCTATTGTGTGTATAAAAAGCCATCAGTTCACACTGATACTGTCAATTGTATGTAGTCCATGACCACTGGGTTCTCTTCCATATTTGTAACACTCTTCCACATTGATGAGAATTCTGGTTTCTGTTCTCTGTAATGTTATTTATTTGCTTAATCGTAGAATAACAAAGTTTTAGAATTACTAACTTATACTACTGCAAAAAAGAAACCTGTTTGCTTAGGGTTCTTTTTGTCTTTAGCTCAAGGATTATATATATATAGTTCAGATACTATGTTTAAAAATTATTTGGATTAATGTTTTTTCCTCTTCATTGTGGTTATACTACTCACTTACTAAATGGTTCGTTACATTTGGTTCTGTTTTTAATTCCAGTTTAGTTTTCCACTTCATCTTACTGACTCTTTCTGCTCTGTTGTATTGTTTTGAGGTGCGTGAAATACTAACGTGGCTCTAAATGTCAGAGTTGTCCAAAAAAGATTCTCAGTACCACACCCCTTCCTCCTCACCCCCATTCATTTCTTCTGTCTTTTCCACCTCATTCCTACTCCCCCAAAATAACCAGTTACTTTCTAGTTTACCTTTACTAGATTTCTTTTCTACAAAGGAATAGATATTTTCTCATTTCTCCTCTTATACAAAGGGCAACATATTTTATAAAATTTTGCACTTTGCTTATTTTCCATTTATTTAAGCATGACCTTGAGACATAAAGATACTTTTTGTCATATTTGCTTCAAGTATTTTTCCAATTTTTTTCAGCAAAGCTCATTTTCTTTCAACTACATTATAAAATAAATATCACTTATAAAAAAGTAAACAAAATAATAAGAGTATAACTGATTATACCTATGTAAATCACCATGCAGGTAAAGAAGTTGAACATTGCCAATACCCCAGAATCTCCATTATGTCCTCTCCTAATCACAACACTTGCCCTTCTGATCATAGATCACCGTTATCCTAGTTTTATGGTTAATCACTTGTTTTCTTTAAATTTTTACTATGTAACCATGCACCTCTAAATAAGTGTATAGTTTTGATTGCCTGTTTATTTTTGATATAAATGGATTTAGTGTTTCATGTATGTCTTCTTTTGTTTAACATTATGTTTATGAGGTTCATCAAAGTTGTTTCATGTTGTGGTTTTTATATTTTCATTTCTGTGTAGCATTCCTTTACATAAATATATTACAGCTTTTAAAATGTGTTTTAGGGGCGCCAGGATGGCTCAGTCATTAAGCGTCTGCCTTCGGCTCGGGTTATGATCCTGGAGTCCCAGGATCGAGACCCACATCGGGCTCCCTGCTCAGTGGGAAGCCTGCTTCTCCCTCTCCAACTCCCCCTGCTTGTGTTCCCTCTCTTGCGGTCTCTTTCTCTCTGTCAAATAAATAAATAAAATCTTTTTAAAAAAAATGTGTTTTAATGGTGGTGGACATTTGGATTGTTATAGTTTTTGGCTATTATGAAAAACTGCTTTTATGAATATTCTTGTACTTTTGTGTATCATAGGCTGAATTCTATGTCCATCCCCCAGTACTTCGGAATGTGACCTTATTGGGGAATAGGGTCATTGCATATGTAATTAGTCAAGATGAGGTCATGCTAATCTTAATTAGGCTGGGCCCCTAATCCAGTATGACTGATGTCCTTATAAAAAAAAAAGGCCTTGTGAAGAGACAGCAGAACACCATGCGAAGATGAAAGACTGGAGTGATCCATCTATAAGCCTGGGAATTCCAGAGATTACCAGCAAATCACCAGAAGCTAGGAAAAATTCCCCTGTAGGTTTCAGGAGGAGCATGGCCCTGCTGACACCTTGATTTTGGACTTCTAACCTTCAGAACTTTGAGAGAATAAATTTCCTTTGCTTTAAACCACCAGTTTGTGGTACTTTGTTTTGGGAGCACTAGGAAACTAACAATGTACATGTGTGTTATTATTTTATTCAAATTGCTGGGTCACAAGTATGACTTTATACTACTTCCATTGACAGTGCTAAACTATTTTTCAGAGTTGCTGTATCAGTTTATATTCTCATCTGTTTATGAAAGTTCCTCTTGTTCACCATCTTTGTTGACCTTTGATACTGTCAAAGAAAAATTTGGTTATTATAATGGGTGTTCAGTGATACCTTATTGAGGCTGAAATTTATATTTCCTGGTATTGGTGACATTAAGCATCCTTTCATGATTATTGGCGATTTGAATATTTTTGTGAAGTGTGTCTTTTGCACATTTTTCTGGGTGTTCTTTTGTTTTTGTTTTTTTCCTTTGTCGTATAGAGTCGTAATTACAGTTCTTGGTATGTTTGGGATAAGAGGCTTTTATCTCTTATATGTACTGTCTTTTAATGTATCTTTTCTATTCTGGCTTGCCTTTTTACTCTATTGATGGTAACCTAAAAATGAATAGAAGTTCTTAATTTTAATGTAGCTCAGTTTATCAATCTTTTCCTTTTTGTGTCTTATTTGAGGTTTTTCTCTTCATTGAGTTTATGGAGATGTGCTCCTATGTCTATTTAGAAGCTCTATTATTATACGTTTCACATTCAGGAATGTCCATTTGGTGGGGATCGACTGATCAATTTGGGGAGAACTGACATTTTAGCAATATCACATCTTCAGAACCACAGACATGCCATATTTCTTCATTTATTTAGGTTTTCTTTAATTTCTCTCAGCAGAGTTTTGAGAATACAGGTCTTGTAAATGTTTTGTTAAATTTATTCCAAGGGATGCCTGGGTGGCTCAGTTGGTTAAGCATCTGCCTTCGGCTCAGGTCGTGATCCCAGGGTCCTGGGATTGAGTCCCGCATCGGGCTCCCTGGGGAAGCCTGCCGCTTCCCCTGCTTGTGCGCATGCTCTCTCTCTGACAAATAAAATCTTTAAAAAAAAAATTAAAAAAAATTTATTCCGAGACATGTTTTTTTGATACTATTATAAAAGATGTTTTAAAGTTTTAATTTACATTTTGTCTGTCTTAGTATATAGACATATAGTAGTGTTTTTTTGTATGTTTGATCTTGTAGCCTGTTACTTTGCTAAATTCAGTTATTAGTTCTGGTGGGTTTTTTTGTACATTGCTTAGGATTTTCGACATCCATGATGTCACCTGGGAATAAAAAAAGTTTTATTTCTTTTCAGTCTTACACCTTTTTTAAAAATTGTGGTAAAATATAAATAACATAAAATTTCTCATTTTAACCATTTTTGAGTAAATAGTTGAATGGCATTAAGTACATTCATGTTATGCAACCAATGCCATCCATCTCCGGAACTTTTTCATCATCCCAAACTGAAACTCCATACTCATTAAACAATAACTCCTCTTTTCCCCTTCCCCCAGGCCCTGGTAACCAGAATACTGTATGTCACTATGAATTTGGCTACTCTAGGTACCTCATATAAATGGAATCATACAATATTTATCTATTTGTGTCTGGTTTATTTTAGTTAACATAAGGTGTTCAGGGTTCATCTGTGTTTGAGTAAGTGTCAAATTTCTTTTTAAGGCTAAATAATACTCCATTGTATGTATGTGTGTGTGTATTCACACACATTCTGTTTATTCAGTCAGTGGACCTTTGAGTTCCACATTTTGACTATTGTGAATAATGCTGCTATAAACATTTATGTACAGATATGTTTGAGTCCCTGCTTTCAGTTCTTTGGGATGTGCACCCAAAAATGACAATTGTGTTTTTTTGAGGAACTGCCATACTGTTTTCCATGGCAGCTGCATCATTTTACATTCCAGCTAACCGTGTACAAGGGTTCCGTTTTCTCCACATCCTCACCAACACTTGTTGGTTATTGTTTTGGTTTTTTGTTTTTGTTTTGTTTTTGAAATTAGCCATGCTAATAGATGTGAAGTGGTATCTCATTGTGGGTTTGGTTTGCATTTACCTCATACAGTTCTGACATCAATTCCAGTGTGTGTATTTTTTCCACACCACCAAGCAATTCTCTTGAGACCCCAGCTGGGTGTCCTACAATTCAACTCAATTCTGACACCATCTACCTGGAAACAGCATCAGATCCCACAGGTTAAAGGTTCAGTCTACAGGACTACCCACTTCAGATGCCAGTTACAAGTCCAGGTTGTCTCCTGGGCCTCTGCTTGGCTATAAGAGGTGCCCACGACCTCCTCTTCCAGTTAGATTAATTTGCTAGAGTGGCTCACAGAACTCAGAGAAACAATTTACTTACTAGATTACCAGTTTGTTATGAAAGGTGATAATATAATTCAGGAACAGCCAGTTGGAAGAGATGTGTAGGGCAAGGTATGTAGGAAGGGGTACAGAGCTTCTGTGACCTTCCTGGGTGTGCTACTCTTCCTAAATCATCACATGTTCACCAACTCAGAAGCTCCTTGAACCCTGTCCTTTTGGGCTTTTATGAAGGCTTCATTATATAGAGATGATTGGCTAAGTCATTGGCCATTAGTGATTGAACTTCATCTCCATCCCTTTTGTGCTTGGGGTGGGGCGGGGTGGGACTGAAAATCCCAACCCTCTAGTCACATGGTTGGTTCTTCAGGTGACCAGCCCCCATCCTCAGGTGACCTCAGGGCATTCCAGAACTCACCTCATAACACAAAAGTCACCTTTATGGCTCTCCTCACTTAGGAAATCCCAAGGTTTTTAGGAGCTCTGTGCCAGGAAGGGGATGAAAATCAAATATATATATATATATATTTTTTTTTTTAAAGATTTTATTTATTTATTTGAGAGAGAGAGAATGAGAGAGAATACATGAGAGGGGATAGGGTCAGAGGATGAAGCAGACTCCCTGCTGACCAGGGAGCCCGATGCGGGACTCAATCTAGGGACTCCAGGATCATGACCTGAGCCTAAGGCAGTCGCTCAACCAACTGAGCCACCCAGACGCCCTCAAATATATATTTCTTATTAAGAATCACAATATCCTGCCTATCTAATGATTAGGGATGTTGAGCTTCTTTTCATGTACCATTTGTGTATCTTTTTTTTTTTAAATTGAAGTATTTTATTAAAAATAATCTCACAAAATGATAGGGAAACTGTATTTTCCAGGAAATGTCTCACATTATTTGCACATTTTTTAATTGGTTTTTTTTGTTGAGTTTTAGGAGTTCTTTATATATTCTGGATATTAATCCTTTGACAGATACATGATTTGTAAATATTTTCTATTCTGTGGGTTGCTTTTCACTCTGTTGATAGTATTCTTTGATGTACAAAAGTTTTTAATTTTGACAGTCTATTTTTCATTACCTGTGATTTTGTAAACTCTGAGTTTGGTCTTTGGTGAGTTACAAATAAAGATTACACTGGGTGGAGTTGTCACATAAAGGAAACTTTATTTGCAACAAATAAGGAGATCACAGGGAATAACTTCCCATGGGGTGAGTGGGTTTCTCTTATTTAGGGTTAGGATGCATAGGAAGCGGAGCTTTGTTATTGCGTGGAGAGGTGGACATAGGTTGTATAGGCTGCTTCAAAGACATGCTTATACATGTGTCCTGTGTTATGTTAATGAAGCTTGTTCTCCTCCTTGGGTGGAGACTTTAATGATACAATGAGGTAGAGGTAACCGTCAGACACTCTATGGTCTACCTGCTCTGGTGTGGTCAGTCTCAAACTGGTTAGGCCTGTGGAGCTCTTCCAGGTGTTTGCCTCTAAAAGATAAGGTTAACATTCCTGTAAAGAAAAAGGGGTGTCAGTAGGGGTCTTGCTGGTGACAAGTTTTAACCTCATTAACCCTATAGGGCACCGTTCTAATTTTGGTGTCATTTCGAAGAAATCATTGTCAAATCCAGTTTCATTAAGTATTTTCCCCTGCATTTTCTTCTAAGTATTTCATAGTTTAAGTTCTTAAATTTAGGTCTGTGATCCATTTTGAGTTAATTTTTATTTTTGATGTTAGATAAGGGTGTACAACTTCATTTGCATGTGGATATACAGTTTTCCCAATACCATTTGTTGAAATGACTCATTTCCCCATTGAATAGTCATGGCACTCTTGTTGAAAATCACGTAACTACATATATGAAGGCTTATGCGAAGGTCTGGGCTCCCTATTCCATTGATCTATATGTTTATTTTTATGCCAGTCACACACTTGATTACTGTAGCTTTGTAGTAAGTTTTGAATTTGTAACGGGACTAACAAGAGTTCGCTCCTTGGTGAGTTACAGATAGATACTACACCAGGTGGAGTTGTCACATAAAGTAATCTTTATTTGCAGCAAATGAGATCATGGGGAATAATTTCCAAAGCTGTGACTCCCCAAGCAGGGGGTAAGCAGGTTTTTTTTTTTTTTAATTTAGGGCTTAGGATGAATATTCAGAAAGGGGAACTTTGTAATGCCATGTAAAGGCAGGTGTAAGGTTGCGTAGGCTTACTTAGAAAACATGCCTGTACACACATCATATGTTATGTTGATGAAGCTTGCATTCCTCTTAGGGTGGAGACTTTTAACATAATGAAGCAGAGGTCACTGGAACACTTCTTGGCTAATGGGGGCAGGCATTGACTTGATGGCCGAGCTTAAGCTGGTTTAGGATGGTTTAGGCTACATAGTTCTTGGTCTGCTAGTAGGCAGTCTGTTCTGTGGTCTAAGACCATTTAGGGTAAGGAATTTAGGCCTTGCTTGTTCATAAGCTGGAACCGTATCATTTGACCTTGAGTCCAGGCTACTGCAGAAAAGGCTGGTGTATTTGTTAGTGGGGTCTGAAAAGAAAGAGTAGCTAGCTGATTAGGGAGAAGCATTTCTCTGAAAAACAAGCTTCAAGTTTTCTACTAATTTTTACCTCATTAACCCTATGGGGCACAATTTCAAAATCAGAAGTATGAGGCCTCAAAACTGTTCTTCCAAGATTGTTTTGGTTATTTGGAATCTCTTGAGATTCCATGTGAATTTTAGAGTTTATAGTTTTATACTGCCCATATTCTGTGATTTTTTTAATGTCTGCAGGATCTGTAGTTAGGTCCCCATTTTTCCATTCTTGTTACCGTTTATCTTTTCTCTTTTTCTTGACAGTGTTGCTAACATTCCATTCATTTTATTGACCTTTTCAAAGAATCATTGTTACCAAAACCCAAATTCGGCTGCCTGATGCTGGAAAGTCCAATACTCAAGAGATGAGTTTTGATTGCAAAGGAATATGAGCTTTATTCAGGAGACTGGCCACCCGTGGAGAAGGTGGACTCTTGTCCAAAGGCCCGCTCCAAGGTTTCTGCCTAGCCCAAGGATTATTAAAGGGGTTTAGGGCAGTTAATCAGTAAGGGAAGTGCAGTGGTCCGTAACACTTCTTGATTACGTGCAGATTCAATGGTGCCAGCTACAGACGTTATCTTGGTGCTTGGAGATTGTGCAGGGGGGTCAAGCAAGGGGGTCTGGTTTCTGTTTTGTGAGTACAGAAGTGCTCTGTTTTTTCTGGGAAAGGATGCATGATCTATAGATACACAACGAAAGTTTAGTTAATCACTTGGGCTAAGGGTATTTGCTAAACTTTAAAGACTACTATAGATGACTTCATGGTTTTGTTGATCTCTCTGTTGTGTTTTTTTTTTTTTACTCAGTGAATCTTTGTTGTTCATATTTGTAATTGCAGATCTATATCAAAAAATATATTTACTCAGATTAAACTTCTGTTTAATACGTGTGTGTCAGTGAATGAGGTTTTTTCTCTGGTAATTTGGGGGTGGGACAGGATGTAATTTAGGTACTAAGTCTTCTGGGTGTGATAATTTCCCCATCTCTCTTGGTAGTCATAGGTTACCTGAGGCACAGATTGCCTTGCCTTCAATTTCCTAGGAACATTTTCTGCCCTTGCTTTCTGCAGCATCATAATTTCCTTCCTTCCTTCCTTCCTTCCTTCCTTCCTTCCTTCCTTCCTTCCTTCCATCCATCCATCCATCTATCCATCCATCCATCCATCCATCCATCCGTCCATCTGTGTATCCATCTATCCTTACCTTACTGGCTCTCTGTTTGCTTCATTTGCCTTTGTGAGCTATTCTTCATCAGTGTTCCCCACTCTTGGGCCCTTTTCTCTGTTCCCTCTACTTTCCACAGGAAATCTTAACCCTGCTATGACTTTAGTTGCCTTCTATGTGCTGGAAACTCACAAATGTATATATCTAGATCAGATTTCTCTGCTGAATTTGAGACCGATTATTTACACCCCCACCCCCAATCAGTGCAGGTGAAGGGAGTAACAAGTAACAAGGATAAAGATCCTTAGGGAGGAGTATGCTTTGGTGTGTCAGTGCATCAGCAAGGAAAATAGCTATAATGGAATGAACAAAGGGCAGAATATGTAGGTGATGAATCAGAGAGATAAGGAGGGAGGGGCGGGTACTGGTGGCAGGAGGTATATTGGGTAGGACCTTGTAGAACATTCTGTAGTCTTTTACTGTGAATGAGATGGGAAACCATTGGAGGATTCTGAGCAAAGTAATAGGATATGTAATATGATCTGATATGACTTACATTGTAACAATTCATTCTGTCCCTGTGTGGGAGTTGAGTGATGTGGATGGGGTGGAAGCAGAAGACAAGTTAGGAGTCTGTGGCTGTAATCAAAGTGGGAGATGATGGTGACTTTGACTAGTATGATGATGGTGGGGGTGGTGAGAAATGATCAGATTCTGTATATATTCTGAAGATTGGATTTGTTGACACATTGGATGTATGAGGTATGACAAAAAAAGGAATCAAAGATGACTTTAAGATTTTTGTTCTGAGCATCTCAAAGGATAGAACTGTCACTAACTGAGATGAGGAAGACTGGCACAAGCAGGTTTGGGGTGAGATTGGGAGGGGGAGATAAAGAACTCAGTTTGGACATACTTACTTTGAGATGCCGGTTAGACATTCAAGTGGTGATGCCAAGTAGTCAGTTGGAGACATGAATCTGGATTTTTTTTTTTTTAAAGATTTTATTTATTTATTTGACAGAGAGAGACACAGCGAGAGAGGGAACACAAGCAGGGGGAGCGGGAGAGGGAGAAGCAGGCTTCCCGCTGAGCACGGAGCCCGATGTGGGGCTCGATCCCAGGACCCTGGGATCATGACCTGAGCCGAAGGCAGACGCTTAACGACTGAGCCACCCAGGCGCCCCGACATGAATCTGGATTTTAAAGAAAGTGCCAGGCTGGAGATATATATATCTCCTCAGCATATCTATGGTCTTTAATACTATGAAAGGGATGAGATCACCAACAGGATGAGTGTGGAAAGGGGAAAAAAAATGTCCACTAAAACACTCCAGCATTTAGAGTTGGAGCAGATAAGAAAGAATAGCAATGAAGACGAGGAGTAGCAGCTGGTGAGGTGAACCCCTGAAAGCCAAATGAGGAAAGCAATTCAAGGAGGCAGAAGTGATCCACTGTGTCGAATGCTGATGATAATTGCCAGCAAATAGTGCTCCCTTTGCATGGAATTTGCACATTCTGCCTCCCAGCTTGCTTATTTTTACTTCATGTTCATGTCTCAGATCAAGTGCCTTGTCCTCACAGAAACCTTTTCTGACTCCCACACTAGTTTATACATTTTCATAGGCTCTCACTCTCTTTTGGGGGCTCTTCACACAGTTATACTTAACTACCTGTGTAAAGTCTAGCTCCACTACTGGCTTTAACTTCAACCAGCAATAATCAGTCTTATTCACTGCTGTATCCCCAGCATTTCTCAACAGTGCCCAACATCAGTAAATAATTTGTCGAACAAAAGGCTGAACGGATGAACAATCACGTCCATGTGTACTCGGACTGGCATATTTTGGGATGCCTCAGAAAACTCCACTCTAAAAACCTTGGCCCCGTCCGTCCTTTGGAATTTGAGCAACACCACCGTCCTTACCATCCTTAACTCTAGGACAGGTATTTCACAGGTTTTTATGTGTGTTTTACATTTACAGCCCGCTGTCTCCGTGTTGGCAACAACCTTGTAAGCTACTCCTATTTGTGTGGCAATCAAGGAAGTAAAATTTTGTGGAGATTGAAGTGTGCTCCAGGTGTTATTGCTACTAAGTGGCAGAACTTTGGTCTATGCACTGTCTTCTTGGCCCTGCAGATTTTTTAACTCTCATTCTTAGTTTAATGACTAAGAGCAAAGCCTAGGTTCACATACTCCTCACTTTTTGCCGGCTGTGTCCTTGACTAAGTTATCCAAACATTTTGTGCCTGGTTTTTCCAGCTCTAAAATGGGGATAATAGCAATGCCAACCTGCCAAGATTGTTGTGAAAGTTAAATGAGTTAATGAATATTACTTTAGATTAGGGGCGCCTGGGTGGCTCAGTTGGTTAAGTGTCTGTCTCTTGATTTCAGCTCAGGTCATGATCTCAGGATCGTGAGATTGAGCCCCGTGTCTGGCTCTGCGCTCAGTGGGGAATCGGCTTGAGATCCTCTGCCTCTCATTCTGCCTCTCCTCCCCCCACCTCTCTAAAATAAATAAATCTTTAAAAAAATATTATTTTAGATTAGAACCTGATACTTGGTAAGCACCCCCACAAGTGCTGGCTGATTTCATTATCACTGTTCCTCCTGAGGTAATTCAGCTGTCCTTACTTTTGGGAAACCTTTCTGATTACCTCCCCTCTGCTGCAATAACCATGCTTCCAAGAATTCTGTGCACACTATCTTCATAGCATTTGTCCTACCAGTGTAATTTTGTATTTTCATGTCTACTTACTCAGCGAGGGGGAGGAGAGTCCCCACAACTCTGTAGAGTGTACTTGGCAAACACACACACACACACACACACAGTGCCATTTCTCCTTCAGGTATTACAAAGGGAGCCTGTACTGTTTAATGTTTAGTCTCTGTGATTAGGCCACACAGTCAGTCATTCCCTTATGCTTGGTTAGAGGGAATAGCCACAGTGTTAATACGGTGAAAGCATTGGGACACATTTTCAGGAACCCTGAAATGTGCCACTGTACCTTAATGGAAAGAACTGAGTGCTTACGAAGGAAAAGCAAAAGACATTTAATTTCAGAAGTTAACTGACAATCTTTTAATTAAACATAAAGAACCAAGAAAATTTGCCTTTGATCAGACTTTCTAAATTAGTGAACTGTGGGTCATTGGACAATGACTGGACAATGACCATGCAGTGGCTTCCCTTTCCAAAGACGTTTTTCTTTGAACCAGTGAATATTTTGTAATCCTGCTATTTCTTTTTTTAAGTTCTAAGGATATTTTCTTGAGTAAGGCCTCCATTAAAAACAGTATTCTGATAAAAGCATAAGCTATAGAGGTAGGGAATTACTGTGTCAAGAATTGTTAATAGTGGGTGAAGGGGTCTGCCTCTTGGAACTGGGCCACTGTCTGAGCTTCCTCCATAGCTTGTAAACTCACACTAGGGAAGAGCCCACCCACAGGTGCTGTGGTAGTTTTTCATGCATACTTCTCCCTTATGACATTTTTCTAATTTGCAGTTATAGTTTAGGATCAAATAATTGACACAACTCTTTCTTAAACATATCTTGCCTAGACTACAAAAGATGCCATCTTTTCCTTGTCCAATATCAGCCAAATCCCTCCCAAAGTTGTAGTTGGTTCCCCAACACTTGGTACCATTAACTGATATCTGAATTACAGCATTGTGTGGTTTAAGATTGGGAACTGTTTCTGTGTTCTCACACTGCACTCTCCCACACAAAATATTTGGAGGAGGGTGTGTTTTATATGTTACAAACCTTCTATACCACAATGGCCAAAATGATCTCCTTGCATATTTATTTGTTTTAGAGCAGCTCGGAGGCATTCCTTGCTGTTTGGCCAAAATATATTGACAGACATTGTTTGTTGTCACTGATGTACATTTTGTGTTAATAGTAGGATCCGAAGGAGCATGTGCACCCCAATGTTCATAGCAGCGATGTCCACAATAGCCAAACTATGGAAAGAGCCTAGATGTCCATCAACAGATGAATGGATAAAGAGGATGTGGTATATATATACAATGGAAGATTATGCAGCCATCAGAAAAATGAAATCTGGCCATTTGCAACAATGTGGATGGGACTGGAGGGTATTATGCTAAGTGAAGTAAGTCAATCAGAGAAAGACAATTATATGATCTCACTGATATGAGGAATTTGTGAAACAAGACAGAGGATCATAGGGGAAGGGAGGGAAAAATGAAACAAGATGAAACCAGAGAGGGAGACAAACCATAAGAGACTCTTAATCTCAGGAAACAAAATGAAGGTTGCTGGAGTGAAGGGGGGGGGGGGGGGATGGGGTGGCTGGGTGATGGACAGTGGGGAGGGTATGTGCTATGGTGAGTGCTGTGAATTGTGTAAGACTGATGAATCACAGACCTGTACCCCTGAAACAAATAATACATTATATGTTAATCAAAAAAAGAGAAAAAAACAGTAGGCATTGTTTCCACAAGGCATCCTCAGGGCAGCGCCTTGAACTTCCACTGCACCACTTAAGAAGGTCACACTCACTGGTATGTGCTCTACAGAGCTTTCTGGGAGAAGCTGACTTATATATATATATTTTTTAAAGATTTTATTTATTTATTTGAGACAGAGAGAATGAGAGAGAGAGAGCACATGAGAGGGGTGAGGGTCAGAGGGAGAAGCAGGCTCCCTGCTGAGCAGGGAGCCCGATGCGGGACTCGATCCCGGGACTCCAGGATCATGACCTGAGCCAAAAGCAGTCGCTTAACCAACTGAGCCACTGAGGCGCCCGAAGCTGACTTATATTTTATACAGCAAGGTCCAAAAGCACAGACTGCTCAAGATTTCAGTTTACAGTTAGAGCCATTCATCAAGGATCCTTTCTGCACTGACGTTCTGACCTGCAGTTAGACTCTTCGTCACCTTCCAGTACCTTGTTACTGCATTATTCCAATGGGATAACATTTCAAGAAGCAGGTGTATCTGTCAGATAGACTCACCTGTGGTTAATGAGGTTAAAATAACTTCCATAACTGCAGTTGCTAAAAGCACTGGTATTTGTATTATGGGCACTCACGATGCAGTGTTTTTTCCTGAATAAACCAAATTCCTTTACGTGAGACATACCAAGATGATGGCCCAGTTGGTGAGCAATGACTACTGTAAAGTGGACAAAATCCTCTTTGAGGAATTACAAACTGCTGGCCCCAAGTGACAGTAGCATATTCCTGACATCTAAGCCAATCCAAATACATAAGAAAAATCGTAGCCCACAAACAGATGCCCAGAATCATGTGGTAAAGGAGGATAAAGATGAACACTTTTCCAATCACTGAAACTGTCAAGGAGTTGACTTGTTCCACATTGATAAATTTGCCTGGTTCCAAATCTCAATCCCAATTACAGAAATATGAAGGCCTACATGGGGACAGATGGAATCTACTAAACTGATCACATTTAATAAATCTTCTGTTGCCTTTGAGACATTTTGTTCAAGTAACTGAAACTACAGTTGTCCACCACTATAACCGACTCCACAAAGGGCCAGTGTGGGTCCATCAGCCATGGGAACTTTGGGGTAATTGTGAATTCTCTGCCTTGAACGCCAGCTTCTGATGTTGTCATCTCAGTAAGCCTCATTTCATGGCTGTGAATTGAGTCTCACTGTTACCTGACATATACAATTAGCATTCAAACGTGGCAGAGTGCCTTATGGTCATTTATCTATAACATCCCTCGCAAGGGTCTAAACAGGTCCTGAGGACAGTCAAGGACCTCTGGGGGTGCTCCTCAACATAACCATGATGGCAGCAGTCATCCTGGATGAAGGACTGATCTGTGTGGAGGGCGCACGGCTCTGTGTGGGGGAACACTGGCAGGTTCTGGAAACCAAGAGCTTCCTAGGCTAAAGGACAAGGGTGTGGACCTCCAAGCGCAGGCTGTAGGTGATCCCCTGAGGGACAGGTGGAAGGATCGGCCAGTGCTGCAGGCTCGGGGGCCTTCTGTGGAATCACCACTTGGGCTGGGCCCGAGTGTGTTGAATTTCCTCTAGAAAGACTAAGAGGGTGTTGCTGATTTTTGTTAAAGCCTTGGGGTAAATATTAAATAGGGTGTGGGTGTGTGTGTGAGAGAGAAAGAGAGAGAGGGAGAGATAGAGAATTCTCTAATACAGTATACTTTTTTCACCTCGTTACTTTTATTAAATTTTATTTAAAAAAAAGTTTTTGTATGTGTATGTGAGAGAGAATTCTCTAATATAGTATACTTTTTTGGCCCCCTTTTTTATTTTTTAAATTTTTTTTTAAAGATTTTATTTATTTATTTGAGAGAGAGCACAAGCAGGGAGAGCAGCAGAGGGAGAGGGAAAAATAGACTGCGGAGCAGGGAGCCCGATGCGGGGCTCGATCCCAAAACCCCGAGATCATGACCTGAACCAAAGGCAGACACTTAACCAATGGAGCCACCCAGGTGCCCATCACCTCATTACTTTTAAATTTTATTTTAAAAAAAAACACCCAGTTTTATTGCAGTTTATCTGACCTACAACAGACTGCACATATTTAACTTGTGTGTTTAAGTGTTGACATGTGTATACACTTGTGAAATCATCACCACAATCAAGATAGTCAACGTATGTGCCACCCCCAAAAGTTTCCTCCTGTCCCTCAGTAATTCTTCCTTTCGGGATACTATTGATCAACTTTTGCCAGTATAGATTAGTTTGAATCTTCTAGAGTTTTATATTAATGGAGTTAGGCAGTATGTACTCTTTTCTTGGCTTCTTTGACTCAGCCTGATGATTTGGGGAATTATGTATGTGTTTGTGCATATTAATAGTTCACTCCTTTTTATTGTCGGGTAGTATTCCATTGTATGTATATACCACAATTTGCTTATCCATTCCCCTGTTGATGAACATTTGATTTGTCCCAGTTTGGGACTATTACAAATGAAGCTGCTGTGAACCTTCATGCACAAATCTTTGTGTGGGCCTGAGCTTTCTTTCTCTTGGATAAAAACTTAATGAGTAGAATGACTGGATTATATAATAGGTGGATGTTTAACTTTTTAAGAAACTGCAGAACAGATCCTTCCACCTGTCCCTTCGTATCTTCTTTAAGTGTATTTTCAGATCTTTTGTCCATTTCTTGAGGGGTTCTTACCGAGTTTTGAGGCTCTTATATATTCTGAATAGTCCTTTAGCACATATATACTTTGCAAACATTTTATTCCAATCTGTGGCTTGTCTCTTCATTCTCTTAAAGTTTTCTGAAGAGAATTTTGTAATTTTGATGAAGTTCAACTTATTTTGTTATTTTTATGAATATTATATATTCTTCACCATATCTAATCTTAACTTAACCTTTGGTTTAACAGATTCCTTCTATGCTTTCTTCTAGAAGTTTTATAGTTTTTGTTTTACATGTTAGTCTATGATCCATTTTGGATAACCTTTTTTATGTGGTGCAAGGTATTGAATGAAGTTCTTTTGTTTTCCATTCAGTTGTTCCAGCACCGTTTGTTAAAAAGACTGTCCTTTCTTCAGGGATTTGCCTTTGCACCTTTGTCAAAAATCAGTTGTCCATATTTGTGTGGGTCTATTTCTATTCTCTTTGTCCTGTTCTATTGATCTATTTGTTGTTACATAAATACCCCACTATCTTGAGTGTTGTTCCTTTATAATAAGTTTTGAAATCAGGAAGTAGTAGTCCTCCAGCTTTTTCTTCTTTTTCAAAGTTAGTTTGGCTATTTTAGATCCTTTACATTTTTATGTAAATTTTACAATAAGTATGTCAAGTTCTGCAAGAAAAATGTTGGATTTTATTGATCATTTTGGAGAAAATTGACATCGTAATGATGTTCATTATTCAGATCCGTGAATAAGGTCTCTCCACTTATTTAGGTTATTGTTAATTTCTCCCAGTGATATTTTGTAGTTTTCAGTTATAGATCTTTCACAACTTTTGTCAGAATTATTGTTAAGTACTAAATATGTTTTGTTGCTGTGTAATAGTATTCTTTAATAAATATCACTTCCAATTGCTGATTGTTAGTACATAAAAATAAAATGGTTGTATATTCATTTTGTACCCTTTGAGCTTGCTAAGCTAATTTATTCGTTCTAGTACCTGCTTTTTTGTAAATTCCATCAGATTTCTACAGAAAGATCTACAAGTGTCATCTATAAATAAAGATAATTTTAGATCTTCCTTTCTAACCTCGATGCCTTGTATTTCTCTTTTTTACCTGATTGCACTGGCCAGAATCTTTAGTAGTGTAGTATTGAATGGAAGTAATGAGAGTAGACATTCTTTTCTTATTCCTGATCTTGGAGTGGGGGAAGATACTTTGTCTTTTACCATTAAAAGCTACCATTAGCTGTAGAATTTTTCCATAGATTCCCTTATCGTGTTGAAAAGTTCCTTCTATTGCCAGTTTTCTGAGTTACTAGGAATGGATATTGGATTTTGTCAAATGACTTTACTGATCTTTTGATGTGATCATATGATGATTCATTTTTGGTTTGTTAATACGGTAACTTACATTGATTGAATTTCAAACCAATTCATAGGAAAAACTTCATTTGGTTATGATATATTATACTTGAATTCATAGGAAAAACTTCATTTGGTTATGATATATTATACTTGAATTCAATTGCTAAACTTTTGTTAGGATTTTGCCATCTATGTTCGTGAGGGACACTGGTCTGAATTTTTTTTTCCTAGTAATGTTTTTATCTAGTTTTCACATCAGTGTAATGCTGGCTATGAAGAACAACTTGGGACATACTCCCTCCTCTTCAATTTTCTTGGAGAGTTTGTATAGAATTATCTTTTCTTCCTCATGTTTTTGGTAGTATTCAGAGGTGAAATTAGTGAGGCCCTGGAGTTTCCTTTGTGGGAAAGTTTTAAATTACAAATTCAGTTTCTTTAAAAGATACAGGGCGATTTAAGCTATTCATTTCTTCTTGCATAAACTCTGATAGTTTGTGTCTTTCAAAGAATGTGTCCATTTCATCCCTAAGTTGTCTAATTTATAGACATAAAGTTGTTTGGGGCTCCTGGGTGACTCGGTTGAACGTCCAACTCTTGATTTTGGTTCAGGTCATGATCTCAGGGTCATGGGATCGAGCCCCCCATCATGCTTTGCACTCAGTGGGGAATCTGCTTGAGATTCTCTCTCTCCATCACCCTCTGCCCCTTTCCTGCCTTCTCTCAAATAATAAATCTTTTTAAAAAACAGACATAAACTTGTTTATAATTATCACTTATTATCCTTTCAGTAACCGTAGAATCTGTGGCATTGTCCTTCAACCATTCTTCATATTGGTAATTTTTGTCTTTTTTTTTTCCTGAACAGTATGATGAGAGGTAGATGAATACTATGCTTTTCTCAAAAAGTCAACTTTGGTTTCCCTCTAATTTTTTTTGTTTGTTTTCTATTTCATTGATTTAGATTCTGATCTTTATTATTTTCTGTCATCTGTTTACTTTGGGTTTGACTTTTCTTTTTCTCATCTTTTTTTAAAAAAAATGTTTTATTTATTTATTCATGAGAGTCAGAGAGAGAGAGAGAGAGAGGCAGAGGCAGAGGGAGAAGCAGGCTCCCCACCTAGCAGGGAGCCCAATGCGGGACTCGATCCCGGGACTCCAGGATCATGACCTGAGCCGAAGGCAGATGCTTAACCATCTGAGCCACCCAGGTGCCCCTCTTTTTCTCATCTTTTGAGATGGAAGTTGAGATAATCAATTTAAGATCTTTATTACTTCTTTTTTTATTGAGATGTAGTTGACATATAACATTGCATTAGTTGTAAGTATACAACATAATGAATTGATATATGCTTATATTATGAAGTAATTACTACAGTAAGTTTCATTAACATCCTTCACAATGCATACTTAGAAATGTTTTTTCTTGTGACGAGGACTTTTAAGATATACCCTTTTAGCAACTTTCAAATGTGCAACACAGTATTGTTAACTACAGATACTGTTCTGTACATTACATTCTCAGGACTATTTTATCTTATAACTGGAAGTTTGTACCTTTTGATCCTCTTTACCCATTTCACCCACCCCCCACCCTTGCCTCTGGCAACTGCCAATCTGTTCTCTGTATCAATGAGTTTCTTTTAGATCCACATGTGAGTTCATACTATATTTATCTTTCTCTGTCTGACTTACCCCGGAATAAATCTCACTTGATAATGGTGTATTAACCTTTTAATATATTGTTGAATTCAGTTTGCTAATATTTTGTTGAGGACTTTTCTGTCTATGTTCATCAGAGATATTGACCTGTAATTTTCTTTTCTTGTAGTGTCCTTGTTTGGTTTTGGTACTGGGTAATGCTGGCCTTGTATAATGAGTTTGGAAGTGTTCCTTCCTCTTCGGTTTTTGGAAGACCTCAAGAAGGATTGGTATTCTTCGAGTGTTTGGTAGAATTCACCAGTCAAGGCATCTAGTCCTGGGCTTTTCTTTGTTGGGAGGTTTTTCATTACTGATTCAATCTTCTTACTAGTAATTGGTCTGTTCGGATTTTCTATTTCTTCATGATTCAGTGTTGGCAGGTTGTACATTTCTAAGAATTTATCCATTTCTTCTAGACTATCCAATTATATATATAATTGTTCTTAGTAGTCTCTTACGATCCTTTGTATTTCTGTGGTATCAGTTGTAATGTCTCCTCTTTCTAGTTTTACTTATTTGAGTCCTCCTTTTTTCTTCGTGAGTCTAGCTAAAAGTTTGTCCATTTTGTTTATGTTTTCAAAAAACCAGCTGTTCATTCCATTGATCTTTTCTGTTGTCTTTTTCGTTTGTGTTTCACTTATTTCTGCTCTGATCTTTGATATTTCCTACCTTCTGCTAACTTTGGGCTTAGTTTGTTGTTCTTGTTGTTATTGTTTTCTCTAGTTCCTTGAGGTGGAAACTGTGGTTGTTTAAGATTTTCCTTGTTTCTTTTTTCTTTTTTTTTAAGTAGGCGCTGGGCTTGAACTCAGGACCCTGAGATCAAGACCTGAGCTGAGATCAAGAGTTGCATGCTAAACAATTGAGCCACCCAGGCGCCTCAATATTTTTCTTGTTTCTTAATGCAGGCATTTTATTGCTATGATTCTTCCTCTTAGAACTGCTTTTGCTGCATCCCATATGTTTTGGCATGTTTTATTTCCATTCTCATTTGTCTCGAGATATTTTTTTATTTCTCTTTTGATTTCTTCTTTGACCCATTGGTTGTTCAGTAGCATGTTGTTTAATCTCCACATATTTGTGATTTTTCCACTTTTCTTCTTGTAATTGATTTCTGCTTTCATACAGCTGTGGTTGCAAAAGATGCTTGATATGATTTCAGTCTTAAATTTATTAAGACTGATTTTGTGCCTACCATATGATTTATCCTGGAGAATGTTACATGTGCTCTGAGAAGAATGTGTATTCTGTTGCTTTTGGAGAAATGTTCTGTTACTGTCTGTTAAACCCATCTGGTAAAATGGGTAGCTTCAGCCCAATGTTTCTTCATTGATTTTCTGTCTTAGTGATCTATCCACTGATGTAAATGGGGTATTGAAGTCCCCCACTATTACTGTATTTCTCTCTGTTTCTCCCTTTCTTTTTTTTTTATTATGTTATATTAGTCACCATACAATACATCTAAGTTTTTTTTTAAAGATTTTCTTTATTTATTTGACAGAGAGAGAGAGAGAGACAGCGAGAGAGGGAATACAAGCAGGGGGAGTGGGAGAGGGAGAAGCAGGCTCCCGGCTGAGCAGGGAGCCCGATGTGGGGCTCGATCCCAGGACCCTGGGATCATGATCTGAGCTGAAGGCAGATGCTCAATGACTGAGCCACCCAGGTGCCCCTACGTCATTAGTTTTTGATGTAGTGTTCCATGATTCATTATTTGTATATAACACCCAGTGCTCATCACAACATGTACCCTCCTTAAATACCCATCAGCAGGCTAACCCATCCCCCCCCCCCTCTAAAACCCCCAGTTTGTTTCTTGGAGTCTATAACCTCTCATGGTTCATCTCTCCCTCCATCTTTCCCTTCCTTCTCCTAATGTCCTCCATGCTGTTCCTTATGTTCCACAAATAAGTGAAACCATATGATAATTGACTTTCTCTGCTCGACTTATTTCACTTAACATAATCTCCTCCAGTCCCATCCATGTTGATGTAAAAGTTGGGTATTCATCCTTTCTGATGGCTGAGTAATATTCCATTGTATATATGGACCACATCTTCCATTCGTCTGTTGAAGGGTATCTCAGCTCTTTCCACAGTTTGGCTATTGCGGACATTGCTGCTATGAACATTGGGGTGCATATGGCTGTTCTTTTCACTACATCTGTGTCTTTGGGGTAAATATCCAGTAGTGCAATTGCTGGGTCATAGGGTAGCTCTATTTTTAATTTTTTGAGGAACCTCCACACTGTGTTCCAAAGTGGCTGTACCAACTTGCATTCCCACCAACAGTGTAAGAGGGTTCCCCTTTCTCCACAACCTCTCCAACGTTCGTTGTTTCTTGCCTTGTCAATTTTTGCCATTCTAACTAGTATAAGGTGGTATCTCAATGTGGTTTTGATTTGAATTTCCCTGGTGGCTAATGATGATGAACATTTTTTCATGTGTCTGTTAGCCATCTGTATGTCTTCTTTGGAGAAGTGTCTGTTCATGTCTTCTGCCCATTTCTTGACTAGACTATTTGTTTTTTGGGTGTTGAGTTTGAGAAGTTCTTTATAGATCTTGGATATCAGCACTTTGTCTGTAGTGTCACTTGCAAATATCTTCTCCCATTCTGTGGGTTGCCTCTTTGTTTTGTTGACTGTTTCCTTTGCTGTGCAGAAGGTTTTTATCTTGATGAAGCCCCAAAAGTTCATTTTTGCTTTTGCTTTACTAGCCTTTGGAGATGTGTCTTGAAAAAAGTTGCTGTGGCTGATGTTGAAGAGGTTACTGCCTATGTTCTCCTCTAGGATTTTGATGGATTCCTGTCTCACATTGAGGTCTTTCATCCATTTTGAGTTTATCTTTGTGTATGGTGTAGGAGAATAGTCGAGTTTCATTCTTCCGTATATAGCTGTCCAGTTTTCCCAGCACCATTTATTGAAGAGACTGTCTTTCCATTGGGTATTTTTTCCTGCTTTGTTGAAGATTAGTTGACCATAGAGTTGAGGGTCCATATCTGGGCTCTCTATTCTGTTCCATTGGTCTATATGTCTGTTTCTGTGCCAGTACCATGCTGTCTTGGTGATCACAGCTTTAAAATATAGCTTGAAATCAGACAACATGATGCCCCCAGCTTTGTTTTTCTTTTTCAACATTCCCTTGGCGATTCAGGGTCTTTTCTGATTCCATACAAATTTTAGGATTGTTTGTTCCAGCACTTTGAAAAATGTCATTGGAATTTTGATTGGGATGGCATTGAAGGTATAGATTGCTCTGGGTAGCATAGACATATTAACAATGTTTATTCTTCCGATCCATGAGCATGGGATGTTTTTCCATCTTTTTGTGTCTTCATTTTCTTTCTCGTGTGTTCTGTAGTTCCCAGGTATAGATCCTTTACCTCTTTGGTTAGATTTATTCTGCGGTATCTTATTGTTTTTGGTGCTATTGTAAATGGAATCAATTCTCTAATTTCTCTTTCTACAGTTGCATTGTTAGTGTATAAGAAAGCAACTGGTTTCTGTGCATTGATTTTGTGTCCTGCCACATTACTGAATTGCTGTATGAGTTCTAGTAATTTGGGGGTGGAGTCTTTTGGTTTTTCCACATAAAGTATCATGTCATTTGTGAAGGTAGAGAGTTTGGCTTCTTCTTTGCCAATTTGAACACCTTTTATTTCTTTTTGTTGTCTGATTGCTGTTGCTAGGACTTCTATTACTATGTTGAACAATAGTGGCAAGAGTGGGCATCCTTGACATATTCCTGATCTTAAGGGAAAGTCTCTCATCTTTTCCCCATTGAGGGTGATATTCTCTGTGGGTTTTTCATAGATGGATTTTATGAACTTGAGGAATGTTCCCTCTATCCCTATACTCTGAAGAGTTTTAATCAGGAAAGGATGCTGTATTTTGTCAAATGCTTTTTCTGCATCAATTGAGAGGACCATATGGTTCTTCTCTCTCCCCTTATTAATGTGTTCTATCACATTGATTGATTTACAAATGTTGAACCACCCTTGCATCCTGGGGATAAATCCCACTTTTTTTGTGGTGGATAATCCTTTTAATGTATTGTTGGATCCTATTAGCTAGGATTTTGTTGAGGATTTTGGAATCCATATTCATCAGGGATATTGGTCTGAAATTCTCCTTTTTGATGGGGTCTTTGCCTGGTTTGGCAATTAAGGTAATACCTCATAGAATGAGTCTGGAAGCTTTCCTTCTGTCTCTATTTTTTGAAACAGCTTCAGGAGAACTGGTATTATTTCTTCTTTGAATGTTTGGTAGAATTCCCCAGGGAATCCATCAGGCCCTGGACTCTTGTTTTTTGGGAGGTTTTTGGTCACTGCTTCAATCTTGTTACTGGTTATTGGCCTATTCAGGTTGTCATTTTCTTCCTGTTTCAGTCTTGGCAGTTTATAGGTTTCCAGGAAGGCATCCATTTCTTCCAGGTTGCTTAGTTTATTGGCATATAGTTGACAATAATTTCTAATAATTGTTTTTATTTCCTTGGTGTTAGTCGTGATCTCTCCCCTTTCATTCATAATTTTATTAATTTGGGGCCTTTCTCTTTTCTTTTGGATAAGTCTGGCCAGTGGTTTATCAATCTTATTAATTCTTTCAAAGAACCAGCTTCTAGTTTCGTTGATCTGATCTACTGTGTTTCTGGTTTCTAATTCATTGATCTCTGCTCTAATCTTAATTATTTCTCTTCTAATGCGTGGCTTAGGCATCGTTTGTTGCTTTTTCTCTAGTTCTTTAAGGTGTAGAGTTAGTTGGTGAATTCGGGATTTTTCTGTTTTTTTTGAGTGAGGCTTGGATGGCTATGTATTTCCCCCTTAGGACCACCTTTGCAGTATCCCATAGGTTTTGGGCCAATATGTTTTCGTTCTCATTGATTTCCATGATCCCATGAATTGTTTAAGTTCTTTGATTTCCTGGTTGACCTAAACATTCTTGAGCAGAGTGGTCTTTAGCTTCCAAGTGTTTGAATTTCTTCCAAATTTTTTCTTGTGATTGAGTTCGAGTTTTAAAGCATTGTGGTCTGAGAATATGCAGGGAATAATCTCAGTCTTTTGCTATCGGTTGAGACCTGATGTGTGACCCAGTATGTCGTCTATTCTGGAGAAAGTTCCATGTGCACTCGAGAAGAATGAGTATTCTGTTGTTTTAGGGTGGAATGTTCTGTAAATATCTATGAGGTCCATCTGGTCCAATGTATCATTCAAAGCTCTTGTTTCCTTGTTGATTTTCTGCTTAGATCATCTGTCCATTGCTGAGAGTGGAGTATTGAGGTCTCCTACAATTAACGTATTGTTATCAATATGACTCTTTATTTTGTTAACAGTTGGCTTATGTAGATGGCTGCTCCCATGTTGGGGGCATAGATATTTACAATTGTTAGATCTTCTTGTTGGATAGACCCTTTAAGAATGATAACAGTGTCCTTCTGTGTCTCTAATTACAGACTTCAGTTTAAAATCTAATTTGTCTGATATAAGAATTGCTACCCCAGCTTTCTTTTGAGGTCCGCTGGCATGGAAGATGGATCTCTATCCCTTCATTTTCAGTCTGGATGTATCTTTAGGTTCAAAATGAGTCTCTTGTAGGCAGCATATGGATGCGTCCTGTCTTTTTATCCAATCTCCAACCCTGTGCTGTTTTATGGGAGCATTTAGGCCATTCATGTTGAGAGTGATTATTGAAAGATATGAATTAATTGTCATGTTGTCTGTGAAGACATTGTTTCAATCTGGAGGGACTTGAGGTTCAAAATGAGTCTCTTGTAGACAGCATATGGATGAGTCCTGTCTTTTTATCCAATCTGCAACCCTGTGCCATTTCATGGGAGCATTTATTGTCATCATGTTGCCTGTGAAGTCCTTGTTTCTATAGATTGTCTGTGTAAATTTCTGTTGTATATCACTCTTGGGGTCTTTCTCCTTTTATAGAACGCCCCCCTTAATATTTCTTGCAGGGCCGGCTTAGTGGTCACATATTCTTTCAGTTTCTGCCGGTCTTGGAAGCTCTGCATCTCTCCATCCATTCTAAATGAAAGCCTTGCCGGGTAAAGTATTCTTGGCTGCATGTTCTTCTCATTTAGTACCCTGAATATGTCTTGCCAGCCCTTTTTGGCTTGCCAGGTCTCTGTGGATAGGTCTGACGTTATTCTGATGTTCCTCCCTCTGTACGTAAGGAATCTCTTCCCCCTAACTGCCCTTAAGATGGTTTCCTTGGTTTTAAGAATTGCAAGTTTTACTATTACATGCTGGGGCATTGGACTGTTTTCCTTGATCTTGGGAGGCGTCCTCTCTGCCTTTAGAACAGGAATGTTTTTTCATTCCCCAGATTACAGAAGTTCTCAGTTATGATTTGCTCAAATATATCTTCTAGTCTTCTCTCTCTTTCCACCCTCTCAGGGATCCCAATAATTCTGACATTGGAACGTTTCATGGTGTCACTTATTTCTCTGATTCTGTTTTCATGGATTTTGAGTTGTTTCTCCCTGGCCTCTTCTTTTTCCTTCTTTTCTATCAATTGGTCTTTTAGATCACTAATTCGTTCTTCTGCCTTGCTTACCCTAGCTGTTAGATTATCTAGATAGGATTGGATCTCACTGATAGCATTTTTAAGTTCTGTCAGTTCAGCTTTCATTTCTGCCCTTAGAGACTCTATGTTGCCATTAATCAATTGCTCCCTAGCTATCATCTTCATAACTGTTACCCTGAAGTCTATTTCTGACATCTTAGTTATATCTGTATCCATTTGTAAATCTGTGGCAGAAGTTACAGTCTCTGAGTCCTTCCTATTTTGGGGGTTCGTCCTCCTAGTCATTCTGTTGAGGGGTGGTTGAGGGAATGTACAGAGTCCAAATTAATGACCACAGCCCAAGCAAGATGCACTTGTTTTATAGAGACCTTAGGGTTGTCGGCCTCTTGTTCTCCCAGCCTGTCTTCTGGGGGAGGGGCCTGCCGTGCTGTTACTCAGGCAACCCTGTTTGGGCAGAGTTGCCATGACCCCTGTGGGGGGCGATGGGCTCAGTGAAAACCGGTTTTGGGGGGCTTTTGTTCTCTGGCAACTTTCCCTGGCGGCTTTCCATGTCTCTTCTGAGAATTGGAGCAGAAGAGATCATTTCCAACCCTCTGCCTCAGAGCAGAGAGATCGCAGTCTGTTCTTCAGTGAGCTGTCCAGGCCACACTATCTCTCTTTCTGTCTGTGCTGCTATAAACTGTGGTGTCCTGGGTTGTGTGCCCCTCAGCAGCACTCCCAGTCCTCGCCTCCAGGTTGGGGCACGTCTCTGCCTTTTGTGCTTCTAAAACCACCAGCCGCCACCAGTTCACACATACGGCCCAGGTTTCCATCCAGGGGGCTGCCCTAAAATCCTTTCCCCGCTGCTATTGGTCTGCAAGTCTGTGCCCTGTCCCCAGCACGGGAGGCTATCACTCACTGTCGGTGGAGGATCCCCATGGCTCCCTCCCCCTTCCGTTTAACTTCTGATATCTGCCTACAGAATCATGGCTCCCCACTTCATACCTCGAAACCAACCGCCTGTGATATTCAGTTTGTAGAGATCCAGATCTATCTTCTTACATCTCAGGCTGATTTCTTGGGTGTTCAGAGTGGTCTGGTAGATATCCAGCTCAATCCAGGGAACTGGGTGGAATAGGGTCCCCTACTCCTCCGCCATCTTTTCCTCCTCCTTTTTGACATTTGTGATATTGGTCACACTCTTGTTATTGGTCACTGAGGTCATTTTTCATATTTTTAAAAACTCAATTAGCCAACATATAGTACATCCTTAGTTTCAGATGTAGAGTTCAGTGATTCATCAGTTGCATATAATACTCAGTGCTCATCACATCACATGCCCTCCTTAATGCCCAACCCCATCCCCCCACCCACCTCCCTTCCGACAACTCTCAGTTTGTTTCCTATTGTTGAGTCTCTCATGGTTTTCTTCCCCATGATCCTCTGCTGTTTCTTATATTCCACATATGAGTGAAACCATATGATAATTGTCTTTTTCTGGTTGACTTATTTCGCTCAGCATAAGACTGTGTTTTTCCCTGCCTTTTAGCATGCTTTGTAATTCTTTGTTGAAAGCCAGACATGATGTATTTGGGCAGTAAAAACTGAGGTAGATAGGCCTTTAGTGTTTATCTGACCAGTAGCTCGGCTGTGTTTACTCTTTCCTGTAACTACAGGTGTCAGAGGTTTCAATTTCCTCTAGTGTCCTTGTTTTTTTTTTTTTTGTTTTTTTTTAAGATTTTATTTATTTATTTGAGACAGAGAGAATGAGAGAGAGAGAGCACATGAGAGGGGGGAGGGTCAGAGGGAGAAGCAGACTCCCCGCCAAGCAGGGAGCCCGATGCGGGACTCGATCCAGGGACTCCAGGATCATGACCTGAGCCGAAAGCAGTCACTTAACCAACTGAGCCACCCAGGCGCCCTCTAGTGTCCTTGTTTTTGTCTCCCATAATGTCTTAGGATTTTCTGAGAAACTCTTTCTTAAATAGTCTGTGTTTTGTACTTCTTTCAGGTGTAATCCACTTATACAGAAGCCCTTTTGATGTGGTGAAAGGAGTGGGAGGATGGGAAACATTCTCTGGTCTGAGATTAGGTCTCAGTCTAGTAGTGGTCCTGTGTCCCTGGGCTCTGAACTTCACAGTGGCATTTAAGCTCCCCTATATTCCCACCCCCAAACTTAGGTGACATAGGAAGGCTAGAGGGGGCTGGAGTTGGGTAATTTCACTTCCCTCAAGTTGAATAAGGCTTTGGTGAAGCCTTTCCCTTGCTGGTTAGACCTTTGCTTTTTTGTTGTTTTGTTTTTAACATTTTATGTATTTATTTGACAGAGAGAGACACAGCGAGAGCAGGAACACAATCAGGGGGAGTGGGAGAGGGAGAAGCAGGCTTCCCGCGGAGCAGGGAGCCCGATGCAGGACTCGATCCCAGGACTCTGGGATCATGACCTGAGCCAAAGGCAGACGCTTAACGACTGAGCCACCCAGGCACCCCTAGACCTTTGTTTTGAGGACACTCTGGGTGTGTTTCAAGATGGTTACTCTTACCTTCACCATATTTCCAAAAGTCACTTTTCTCCTCTTCTTGGTCAAGCATTTGGTGATTTTTTTCCTGATCTTTACTATGAGTACCTGGTAGGTTTTTTGGAGATCAGATTTATGACAGTATAGAGACTGCCCTTTGAGTAAGCCCCTAAGAGTTTTTAATAACGATGTTAGTCGACACTCCAGGAATTCACCGAAGTCACCATTAAAGTCTCATTGGCTCCAGCCACTTCTGCTTCAGAGAAGCTCATCCATATCCTCTCTATTAGCCTGCCACTCCAGTCTGTCCTGCAGTCTCATTTGTCAGATGTACCTAAGAAAGGTCATTGATTTTTTCAGTTTGTTTAGCCTTTTTGTTTTTGTGCAGGTGGGAGTGATGATTTGCAAGCTCTTTACATGCCAGAGCAGAAACCAGAAGTGCATATGTTGTACAATTTGTATTCCTTTAGGTTTGCTTTATGGCTGTGAATATCATCAGTTTTGGTAAATGCCCTACATGCATTTGAAAATGCATGTGTATCCTGCAATTTTTCGAGTACAGTGTTCTGTATGTATCGATTACGTTAGTTTGATTAATGTCATTTAAATTCTATGTCTTATTTTCTGCTTGCTTGTTCTGAGTAAACATCTCCAAATATGATACTAGATTTTTTATTTCTTCTCTTTGCTCTCTCAACTCTTGCTTCATCTATTTTGAAGCTCTGCTATTAGGTGCATACAAGATAGTATGGAATGGTCCTTCTTAAATATATTCTTCTTTACCTGATTAATTCCTTTTTATCTTTGTCCATACTACCCTTGTCATCTTTTTTTTTTTTAATTAAAAAAAAAACAACTTTAATTCCAGGGGCAACTGGGTGGCTCAATTTAACTGTCTGACTCTTGATTTTGGCTTAGGTTGTAATCTAAGGCTCGTGAGATCAAGCCCCAAGTCAGGTTCTGCGCTGGGCATGTAGCCTGTTTAAGATTCCCTCTCTCCCTCTCCCTCTGCCTCTCCCCTGCTCTCTCTTTCTCAAAAAAAAAATTTTTTTTTAATTCCAGTATAATTAATGTACAGCATTGTATTAGGTTGAAGTGTACAATATAGTGATCCAACAATTCTATTCACCTTATTTTCTGTTTTCATCAGATTTATTTTTGTTAACATATGCACTGTTTACTTTTTTTAAAAAAGATTTTATTTATTTATTTGACAGAGAGATAGAGAGAGAGAACAAGTAGGCAGAGAGGCAGGCAGAGGGAGAGGGAGAAGCAGGCTCCCTGCCGAGCAGGGGAGGACCCTGGGATCATGACCTGAGCCGAAGGCAGCCGCTTAACCAACTGAGCCACCCAGGCGCCCCTGCACTGTTTACTTTTTCATATCTTAGTGTTCATATGATTTATCTTTTGCTTTCAACCCTTCATAACTAGCTACATAATAGATTTGGCTGTGTTGGGTTGTTTAGTAAAGAAATCACAACTGAAATAGCAGGTATAAGTATAATCACCCCTGCCTAGTTTAGGAAAATTAGTAGTAACTCTTCAAGATCAACCCACTTGCACATGCAAAACAGGTGAGTTAAATATGGGTGTGATTGGTTATCATTATCCCTGTATCTTTGAAGCCTTTGATCATGGCACAAATGTCTGTAATTCCCAAACATTCAGTCATTGCTATTAGGTTACTACTTTTGAAGCAATTGTTGAAGTTTAATTAGTAAGGCTTGATTAGGATATATCTCTAATTTATCACTATCCAGTCATTTGTATTACCTCAAAAACATTTTGAGAACCCACTATACCAGAGATTTGGTGAAAAGGTATATTGTTTTTAATTTATATTTTTATATAGATTCAATGTCCATATAGATTCAGTAGTTCCATAATGTAGAACTATTTTGTTTTTCTTTTTTTTAAATTTTATTTATTTATTTTTATTTTATTATGTTATGTTAGTCACCATACAATACATCATTAGTTTTTGATGTGGTGATCCACGATCCATTGTTTTCGTATAACACCCAGTGCTCCATGCAGTATGTGCCCTCCTTAATACCCATCACCAGGCTAACCCATCCCCCAGCCCTTCCCCTCTAAAACCCTCTTTGTTTCTCAGAGTCCATAGTCTCTCATGGTTCATCTCTCCCTCCGATTCACCCCCCTTCATGTTTTTCTATTACTTTTGTCAGTTTTGTTAGTTTGGTTTTCCAAGGAATTTTCCCATGTTGCTTAAATTTTCAAATTTACTGGTGAATTTACTCCCATGTTTAAATTTTCATTATTATCTTATAATAGAAACTATTATAGGGGCACCTGGGTGGCTCAGCCAGTTAAACGACTGCCTTTGGCTCAGGTCATGTTCCCAGGGTCCTGGGATGGAGCCCCATGTCTGGCTCCCTGCTCTACAGGAGCCTGCTTCTCCCTCTCCTCCCTGCTTGTGCTCTCTCTTGCTATCTGTCACAATCTGTCTCTCCCTCAAATAATAAATCTTAAAAAAAAAATATTGCTAGGTGTTTGTCAATTCCTTATAAGGAACTGGTGCTTGACTTTATTTTCTTTTTAGTATTTGTTTTTTATGTTTTATTGTTTTGTACTCCCATCTTTATTTTTAAATTATCTACTATGAAAGTTTAATTAGCTGTTATCTTTCTAGCTATATAAAATATTTTCAATTTCTCTCCTTTTCTAATATATACCTTGAAATCCAGAAATTTCCATGTAAGCATTGCTTTAACTGCATTCTACAAGTTTAATATGTTGTATTTTCATTGAAACCAAAATATTTTTAATTACACATTTTGTTCATATTTGGACCATGGCTTATTTAGAAGGTTTTTCTTTAATTTTGAAGCAAATACTATTTTCTAGCCCTTTTTCTATACAATTTTTAAAAGTTCTGTAGTTAAGGAATATATGTTATGCAATTTTTATTTTTCCATTTGTTGAAACTTTATGACCATGGACATTATCTGTTTTGCTAAATATCTCACATGCAATTGAACTTAATAGGTGTTCTTCAATTGTTGACTGTACTGTTTCATATGTGTCAGGTTAATTTGATTAACCTTGCTTAGGTCTTCTATTTCCTTATTAATTTTTTGTCTGATTTTTCTCAGTCGCTGAGAGAAGTATGTTAATATCTGCAAGTAGATTTTGGATTTTTCTATTTCTCCTTTTTGATTTCTCGATGTTTTCTTTATATATTTTGAAGCTATTTAATAAATAGATACAAATCCCTGTTGAATTTTTTTTTAAGATTTTATTTATCTATTTAAGAGAGAGACAGAACATGAGCAGGGGTGGGGAGGCAGAGGGGAAGGGCAGAGAGGGGCAGAGGGAGAGGAAGAGGGAGAAACAGACTTCCTGCTGAGCAGGGAGCCCAACTTGGGGCTCGATCCCAGGACCCTGGGATCATGACCTGAGCCAAAGGCAGATGCTTAACTGACTGAGCCACCCAGGTGCCCCATCTCTGTTGAATTTTGTCATACTAAATATATCTTTATCTCTGTAACTACTTTATCTTTTCTGCTATTAATATCATTTGTTTCCCCCCTTTTTTTGCCAATATAAGTTAGTAAAATATCATTATTTTGCAGTAGAAGTTCCTTCTTCTCGGTTTGGATACTGAATTTGTTTCTCTGCAACATGTTGAATTAGATTCTGATTTACATCTAGAGCCAATAAAGGATGGTAGGAGCATGTCTTGAAGAGACTAGATATCTCCTTTTAGGGTAACTTTCCCAGAAGAGATAATTACAGGGTCTCAAGCTTGAGGTGGGTGGGCTTTTCAGACAGGAGAAGTCTGGCTTCTCTCCCTGGTAAAGGAGACTCAGGGATACGTGGGAGGATTGAGATACTCAGAATCAGTCAAGTCTACCTGGAATTTTTCTTTTTAAGTGTCAAGGTTTTTTCCCTTCTCAATCAATGTCCTAACTTTCCCACTAGAATCTTGGCAAATCTATGTATTCAACTTACATTGTGATTCTGTAACTCCACAATTAAAGTTTGATTTTTTTGGTAAGACTGACTCTGTGGCTAAAACAAATGAGGGATTCTTTTAGGTCTACCATTATCAGCTCTCTGAGCTGAGAGTTTAGAGCCTTGAGCTTCACTGTGCAAATTCTCTGGTAGAACAGTCCTTGAGGTACTTAACCGTCATCATCACCCTTGGTCTCCCACACATTTGCTTCAGTAGTGCACTTCATCATAATAAACATTGGCTGTTAATTTAATTCATTGTGATGCCACTGCATGCCCATTCCCCATTGGATAGGAGTTCAGTAGTGTGTAAAGCCATGGACCTGCCCATACTAATCCTGGAGTCCCATTTTGTCTGTCTCACTCGGCAGCACTCTTGGTACTAAGTCCTGTATCTGTCAAGATCTAGTCCAGAAAAGAAAAACCCACCAGGAGTAATTAATATAAAGAAATTCTTGAAAAGGTTTTAGAGGACCGAAAAGATGAAAAGAGAACATTGAGGTACATAGAGGTATGGAGTTGCAAGAAAAAGCCCTACCCCTAAGATTAGGGAAAAAAGAGAAGAGGTTGGGGTTACCATAATTAGATATTTTCATAATGGGCCTCATAGATCTGGACTGTAGAAGACAGGGCATGCTCAGGTCATGTTGGTAACAGGAAATCAGAAAAGGGGTTCTGTAGAGCTAATAGCTGTACTTCATGTAAGGAGCTGGTACTGGTTCCTTAGGAACTTGGAAGAAGGTCCCCCAAAATTGTGACTCAGATTTCAGAGAGACAAGTGCTACACACATGGGACTTGTATCGGGGTTCTTTGTGGTGTGCCTGGAACATCTGAAAAAGGGACACTGGGTAGCTGGTGTGGTTGCCCAAGGTACAAGAGAATGGCTCTGAACATCAGACTTCTGAGGAGGGCACACTGTTCATCGGGTACTCATACCTTTATTAGGGCTTGATGTAGCTGGTTCTGGAATGTGGTAACCAGCTCTCACCACCAGAGCAAGGCACCAGAGCTGGGGATTCATAGAAAGTAACAGTGGGCAAATAGGTAATTACAAGTCCCTTGTCCTCTTTTGCCTTTTATTCTCTCTTTTGTGTCTTTATTGATAAAACTTAAGGAAGCCAAATAACAGTGGAAATATAATGTACAGATTCCCATCTCCAGCTTCATAGACAAAGTATAAATTTTAGTTTTGAAGTTCAGGAAATAGTTGATAATCAGCATAAGAAGTGTCAGTGGAATGCTGCTAGAGTTTCTATGGTGATAGGTGACACTGATCTGTGTGAAGCTCTCTGATATATAGTACCATTGCACCCTGACATTTAGTATTGTTTCAGTTAGTTGTGGCTCACTAAATCGATTTTGTGACCCTGTTTGGTTTGTGACCTAAGTTTGAGAAATAGTGAAATTGAGGCTGTGATTGAGCATGAGAGGAGACTTGGCAAGATAGGGGTTTTGAGAAATTTGAAATAGCTGCTGGAATTAGAAGAGCTAAGGATTCACACAGAGGAAAATCTCACACTGCTTGAAGTGCTAGTAATGGTAGAAAGGTAGGGCTTTGGAGTGATATAAGTTTACATAATTCATGGTCATGCACTGTTCCTTCAGGGCTCTTCTTTGGAGCCATGAAATGGTGACAGACTGGCGTATCTCAAAGATTCTCAGCAATGAACTTTTCTATTATTACCACATCATATTTCTGACAAAGCGTAATGTAGGTTATTTTCCTCTTTATAATGCTTTATCTTTAATAGTCCTCTTTCAAATCACACACTCACTTTAATATTCCCAGATCTGGAGCATATACCAAGGATATCATGAAGAGAGAAATGGAGAGGAAATCCAGTAATTAGGATTTCGCCTCCACCAGAGATACTTCCCCTAAGAGGATTCATCTAGTATTCTTGGCTTCCAGTAGCCATCCATTAGTTCTAAAAAAGTATCCAGCATGGAGCACTGGGTGTTGTATGCAAACAATGAATCATGGAACACTACATCAAAAACTAATGATGTAATGTATGGTGATTAACATAACAATAATAATTTTTAAAAAGTACCCAGATGTATACAGGTGTTCTCAACATTATAATGCTGAAGATATTTCTCATACTCTATACTACTGTGATCCCATTTGTGTACTTATGTAGAATACTCATGTCACCGGTATGTGTTCAAATGTGTCTCCAAATTTGTTTTAATTTTTGCTTTCAAATATTAAACAAATCATTGATGCTTTTAACTGAAAGTCAGTGAATAAGCAAAATTAACTTTTACCTGAGCTAAAATTTATGTCTTCAACAGGAATGGCGTAAGTCCACTTGAATTGTGGCCTTTTGATCATTTTAATGAACTGACTCTAGGTATAAGCTCCTCAATCCAGCCTTCTCTAGAGAATTCAGCTAACTCATCAGCCATGCAAAAATATAGACTAGAATCTATATTTACACATCTAAGATGAGTCTCTTATGATTGAAGACCTGGTGCAGTTGGGCTAGGTGGAGAGAAGGCTGCTGCCTGCCTGCTGTGTTTGGGGGCAATTGAGTTGTTTGCCTTGCCCCGAAATAGTGGCCCATTCTGTTTTCCCATCTTTGGATGTCCAGAGTTTTTCTGCAGGTAAGAATGCATTATAAAATAAAAATTCGGCTTGTTTTGAAGGGGCCTCCCCAAATTAATAAGTCCCTTAAGTAAGGCTTACTTTGCTAACCTCAGACAGAATGGGGGCTAGAAAGGATGTCCGCACAGGAAAGGAGAGGTGGAATAAACAGTCTGAATAAAGGGACAAAAAAAATGGTGGGTTTTGAATGGGTTGTCCACACTCTTAGTGAAGATAGCAGGGTACCAGTAGATTTTTGGGAAGAGGAACAATTTGGGAGTCAGATGTCAGTCTTTTTAATATGGAAAATTTCATGTCAATTTACATGTTTGGAAAACAATATTTAATAAATTTTTTGTATCCACCATCTAGTTTCAATCATTATCCATCTATGACTAACCTCCTTCATCTCTTCCTCTGGAAACCTGTCCTTCCCCCACCCTCTGCCTATATACATATGTATATGTATGTATAGTGTATATATATGTATATATACGCATATATATGTATATGTATATATGTATATGACAATCTCGGGCATTTTATTAATTCTAGCCACATTCCAATTGAAGAATCACTTTTACCTCACCTTCCTCTCTCTCTCCCACTCTCCCTATTCCACCAACCCCATCCTAGCTCTTTTCTTTATTTTCACTTTCAGCACTGCAACTCTGATGGTCCACCTCTTCCAGAACACAGATCCATAAAGGTCAGCTCTGCACCCTAAGCAGCTCAGAGGGAGGAGCCAGACCAGCAGTGCCTCACACCCTGCCCTCTTCTGCCCTGGACAGATGGCTCCATAATGACAGCTCCATAATGGCAGTGGGTGAGGCCCTGGTGCACACCAGGGTCACTCTTCTGCTACTCGGGGTAGGAATGTCTCTGTTCATTTCTGGCCAGTCTCAGGCAAGGCCCTCCCAGCACTTCTCCCCAGAATTGGTGATCCCCTTGAAGGTGACTGGCAGGGGCAGAGGTATAAAAGGTCCAGGCTGGCTCTCCTACAGCCTGCAGTTTGGGGGCCAGAGACACATTGTCCACATTAGGGTCAAGAAGCTCTCGGTCTCCAAACCCTTCCCGGTATTCACCTATACGGACCAGCATGCCCTCCACCAAGATCAGCCTTTTGTTCCTGATGACTGCTACTATCATGGTTATGTGGAAGGAATCCCTGAGTCCCTGGTTGCCCTCAGTACTTGTTCTGGAGGTTTTCGAGGAATGCTACAGATTAATGACCTTGCTTATGAAATTGAGCCAATGAGGTTTTCTGCCACATTTGAACACCTGGTGTATAAGATAGACAGTGATGATACACAATTCCCACCTATGAGATGTGGGTTAACAGAAGAGGAAATAGCACGCCATTTGCAGTTGAGGGCATCATATAATTCTACTCTGATGCAAAGCTCTTACATGGGCTGGTGGACCCACTTGCGCTTTCTTGAGCTGGTAGTAGTTGTGGACCATCTTCGCTTCCTTTACTATGAAAGTAATGTGACAGTAGTACAGCGTGAAGTATTTGATGTTGTCAATATAATAGATATCTTATATTACCCTTTGGAGGTTGATGTAATTTTGACCGGGATTGAAATCTGGAGTGAAAGAAACCTAGTTGCCTCCGATAACATAGAACAACTTATGGAGGATTTTGCTATTTGGAAGTTTCTCAGTCTTGATGCACGACTGCATCATGATACTGCCCATCTTTTCATAAAAAAATATTTTGGCGTAAAACTTGGAGTTGCCTATGTCGGAGGAATATGCCAGCGTCCTTTTAACTGTGGAGTTGATGTGTTTGAAGGAGATAGTCTGTATAATTTTGCACTTACTGTGTCCCATGAACTTGGTCATAATTTGGGTATGTCTCATGATACTGGACAATGTGTGTGTGGGCTTCAGTGGTGCATAATGTATCCTTCCCACAGGGTGACAACTCGGTTCAGCAATTGCAGTTATGCCCAGTATTGGGACAACACTCTCACGAGTGGATTATGTATTCACTCACCTCCATATCCAGGGAATATCTTGACGGTACAGTACTGTGGGAACCTAGTGGTTGAAGAAGGAGAGGAGTGTGATTGTGGGACCATACACCAGTGTGTAAATGATCCCTGTTGTCTGTTGAACTGCACTCTGAAGCCTGGAGCTACTTGTACGTTTGGAATTTGTTGCAAAGACTGCAAGTTCATGCCATCAGGGACTTTGTGCAGACATCACATCAATGAATGTGACCTTCCAGAGTGGTGCAATGGGACATTTCATCAGTGTCCAGAAGATGTATATGTACAGGATGGGATTCCCTGTGGTGATGATGCCTACTGCTATAAAGGGAGATGTAATAACCATGACAAACAGTGCAGGGAGATTTTTGGCAAAGATGCAAGGGGTGCATCTCAGAGTTGCTACAAAGAAATCAACACCCAAGGAAATCGATTTGGTCACTGTGGTATCACAGACCTAATATACGTAAAATGTGAGGTCCCTGATATTCTATGTGGAAGAGTGCAGTGTGAAAATGTGCGAGTGATTCCCAGTCTGATCCAGCATTCTACAGTACATCAGCTTCACTTCAATGACACCACTTGCTGGGGCACTGATTATCATTTAGGGATGGCCATACCTGATATTGGTCAAGTGAAAGAGGGCACAGTGTGTGGTCCAGAAAAGATATGCATCCACAAGAAGTGTGTCAATATGACCCATCCACCACGAGACTGTCAGACTAACGAGACCTGCCACCTGCACGGAGTCTGCAATAATAAACAGCATTGCCACTGCCACCGTGGATGGGCACCTCCTTACTGCAAGCACAAGGGCCATGGAGGCAGTATTGATAGCGGGCCACCTCCTGGGAAGCCTGTAGTAGAAGCAAAGCCAATGTTGGGTTACCTGTCATTATTGTGGCTTATTCCTTCTACTGCTTTCATTTTATTTTGCCTTCTTGTACTTTGTAAGCGAAAAAAAGAGAGAGGGAGGGAAGAAGAGGAAAGCTAAGTCTCCTACCTCATTAGACAAATCCCCAGTTCTTCTTTTAATAGTAGAGAAACATTAGGGCATGCCTCACTGTTTAAAGAAAAAGGATCCTTTAAGGATCCTTCATATCAGGATCATAAGCATTAATACCACACCAAAGGATTTCTAGCATGTACTTTCTTACTCTTCAGTGGTATAAGCCATATTAAAACTTCATTTTTTTTCCCCTGGAGGTTGTCTCTTTATTTTCTGGGCAAAGACACAGCAGAGAGACGTTTTTAAGCTGATGTCACTCCGTTCTAAACCTCCTCCCACCTTTGTATTTGAGGATGTGCCACTGCAGACCCCATTTCTGTTTTTCCTGTTCTCTTCAGGGTAACTGTGCCTAAAGGGGGGCAGTAGAAGTAACCTAGCATGATGGATGAGGGGAGAAGGGAGTTTACTTTCCTGTGTCTAAAAGTTACTCTCACTGTCATTTTGGCTGGGGCTGTGCACTCTGGTAGCCATATTTGGTTTTGGACTCTAGTTTTCTTGGCTCTTTAGAAGCCCCTTCATTCTTATTGAGAAGTACCAGCACCAATTGGTCACTGACACCCTCAGAGGTCTGACTTATAGCTCTGAGGTTAGCAGGTCCTCCTCTGAGTTCTGCCCAGCAGCTGGTCACTTGTGCTCCTTATAGGTCTTATAGGTTCCTGCTCTGCAGAGGGTCTCCTTGAATCACCAGCACTCTGATAAACCCACCTTCTTTCTAGTGTTCCCCTTGCCTTAGGGCTATCAAGTGCTTTCAGGAGTCATTTCATTGTGATAGTCTGAGTTCTCCAGACACTGAGTTAGAGTTTAGAGTGCAAGATTTTGATAGGGACCAACCACTGTGAAAAGGTGAGGAAGTCAGTTGTGTAAATGAGAAATGGTACTGCATTGCAGCCTTGGCCAACCTAGCAGCAAGCTCTGGAATAAATATTGCCTGAAAGATTTGTCTTGAATTGGGCCAAAATGGCCTGGTCTTCATACTTTCCCTTTCTCATTCACTGTATCTGGAGTGCCCTGGGAATGGCAAGAGGTTGGCCACAATTCCCTGTAACTGAGGCTGTCCCAAAGAGCTGACATCAGGAGGCTCTCTGCTGATTGTAATCCCTGTAGCTGCTCAGCAAACTTTCCTTGAAGAAGAATCAAAGTGGCCTATTTGGATATTCCACAGTCTAGTCTTTGCACTGCTCTGATCTGCTTTTCCATATATGTTCTAGGAACAGATCATCCAGAATTCTAATAGGCATCTCTGCCTGTGGGGTACCTTGTAAGAGGGAGGTTAGTGAGATGAAGCACAGTTCCTACTACTACTATTGTGTTTGGCATTGGGGCCGAAATTGATACTGATTGTCTCTCTCCTCCACTATCCATTCTAGTTTCCTTCATCTTTAGATAGCATTCTGCTGGCTTTGGATGATAATCCTGTGTCATTACTCAGGTCCTTGTCTCCAAAGCACTTGAGTGTTTAGTCACCATTCCCAGGCTGGGATTGCTGAATCTATTTATTTACAGTCACAGTGGGGCTAGAGAACACCAAGAAACACTGAAGGAGATCACCTGGGTTCCACACATATTCCCTGCATCTCCATGATATAAAAGCAGCCCTATATCTTCTCAATGATTAGGCTCAGTTACACCTGCCAAGACTGTGACACCTCTTCTTGCTATTGATGAAGGGACACAGGAGCCCAAAATGCCCAGGTGGCAGCTTTAGCATGTAATTCCATTGGGATTCTAGTTCTGTCTCCTGGTGAAAATATGACCCCTTTGGGGACCAGAACCTGCAGAGTTGAAGGGAACAGGAAGCACAGACCACCCCAGTAGGTCATAGGGAATAGTGGTATGTGGTGCCACTCTGCCTTCCAGTCCTTGGTTCCCAGACCCAAGATAAGATCCCTGCTTCAGTGCATACAATCCATCCTAGAATGGTATCTGTATTAGGGTTCCCCAGAGAAACAGAACCAATAGGATATGGCATTTACATATTTACCCCTTCCCCAGAAGAAGACATAAATCCCTTGAGAGATTTTTATTCTTCTTGATACCCTGTAACTTTAAATACTATGATGTGAAATTAACAATACCCAAATACTATGATATAAATTCAATTATCCCATGACACATGATTAGGGAATAAGGAAAATGGAAAGAAGACAATAGGAAATATGAATACAAATGTATTCATAACAAAATAAAGAGGAAATAGTCATGATACTTGTAGCCCTTTTATAACTTGTCACCTGGTTGCAGCTGGTATTTGTAACCATCTTCTATCCACACTATTCCCTTTGCCTTCAGCAAGTACTTCATCTCATCATAGTCCTTTATCTGGTAGTGTGACCCAAACCTTCTTTCCTAAAGGATCTGGGCCATTAGTAGTCCTGCCTGGATTGGGTTGTTATAATTTTCCACTGACCTTAGTCACAGGGCATGGTAGTACAGAGACACACACTAAGGGATCTCCTATATTCCAGACACTCTTCCTTACCTTTTTACTCTGCCTTCCTTGCTGTGAAGTAGTAGTCCAGTTTCCCTTTAGTTATCAGGATCAATGACCCCAGTCATCACCATAACTCCTTTCATTGCCTGTTGATTAGAGGCATGAGGAGCCCAAAGTGGCCAGGTGGCAATCTTAGCTTCTAGTCAGTGGAATCATTGTTTGTCTCCTGGCAGAAGTATTCCTCCCTCTGGGACTAAGACCTCTAAGGCAGCAAAGCATGAAGTCATAGAAACAGGAAGCAAAAATTTTGCTAGTGGGTCATTAGGGTTAATAGTGAGTGGTGCCACTCCCATTTCCACTTCTTGATTCCTGAGCCCATGAATCTTGTCTATGAGAGAAACAGCATCATATATTAGACACTAATTCAGGGCATATACAGCCTTCTGGAGAGCCTTGCCCCAGCCCTGCAGGGTATTGCTACCTAGCTGGCACTGTAACTTAGTCTTGAAAAGGCTGTTCCCCCATTCTATTAAGACAGCTTCTTCAAGATGGTGGGGAGCATGGTAAAACTAGTGAATTCCATGATAATGGAATTCTTTTGCTGTGAAGTGAGTTCCTTGATCAGAAGCAATGCTGTGTAGACTAAAATTATGGTGAGTAAGGCATTCTGTAAGTCCATGGATGGTAGTTTCGGCAGAAGTTATTTTGTACAGGAAATGAAAATCTGTATCCAAAGTGTCTACTCCAGTAAGGATAAAATGATGCCCCTTCCATGATGGAAACAGTCCAATGTAATGATTCACCTTCTGACAATGCAGGTAGCTGGCTGATTACCCCAGAGAATGGTGCCATACTGGTGACTCAGTGTTTGTCTCTGCCACTGCAGATTGGGCAATTAGTGGTAGCTCTAGCCTGGTCATCCTTGGTGAGTGGAAGTCTGTGTTGCTGAGCCCAAGTGTAACTGCCACCCTGTAACCATAGCTACTTTGTTCACGAACCCATTGGGTCATGATGGGTGGTTGGGGAAAGAGGCTGACTGGTATCTACAAAATGGATCATTCTATCTGCTTATTTTTTAATTTAAATTCAGTTTATTTAACAAATACTGTATTATTAGTTTCAGAGGTAGTTGCATACAACACCCAGTGTTCATTACATCAAGTGCCGTCCTTAATGTCCATCGCCAAATTATCCCATCCCCCACCCAACTCCCCTCCAGCAACCCTCAGTTTCCTATAGTTAGGAGTCTCTTGTGGTTGCCTCCCTCTCTGTTTTTGTCTTATTTTATTTTTCCTTCCCTTCCCCTATGTTTATCTGTTTTGTTTCCTAAATTCCACATATGAGTAAAATCATTTGGTATTTGTCTTTCTCTAATTGACTTACTTCGCTTAGCATAACACCCTCTAGTTCCATCCACATCATTGCAAGTGGCAAGATTTCATTCTTTCTGATGGCTGAGTAATATTCCATTGTACATATTCTATCTGCTTAGTAAAATCCTCTTCTGAGGTAACCCTTTCGTGAGCATTCACATGGGACACAAATATGTTCGTGCGTCATTCAGGGAGGTCTATCCACATACCTCTTTCCCAAATTTCTTTGTCACTAATTTTTGAATCATGTCCCTTCTAAGTCCCTGACCATGCAGCCACAGCCCATGAACTGTTATGTAATTCTACATCTGGCCATTTCTCCTTACAAGCAAAGTGAAAAACCAGGTGCACTGCCCAAAGTTCTGCCCACTGGTAGGATTTACCCTTCACCACTGCCTTCAGGGCTGTCCCAGAGAGGGGCTGCAGTGTTGCAGCTGACCACATCCAGCTGTGCCTGCATATCATGCAGAACTATCTGTAAACTAGGCCTGAGTCTTCTCTTCCTCTGTCAACTGATCACAGGGAATTCTCCATGAGGCTATATGTGCAGGGTGGGAGAGAGAAGGCAGTGGAGCAAGGCAGTGGGGACTTTGGACATTTGGGCCACTTCTTCATGTAACTTACTTCAGGGCCTGCTCAGGTCTGATCTTGTATATATCAGCCCACTTTGTGGGTTAGCTCGGGTCACATGGTAACTTGGTGGCCCATGAGCAAGCATTCAGTCTCTGCTCAGGCCCAATAATAGGCCAAGAGCTGAGCTGTTTCTCAAAGGGAAAGTAGTTATCTGAAGGTGATGGCAGGGCCTTGCCCCCAAATCTTAAAAGCCTGCATTGCAATTCATCTCTAGGGACCTGTCAAAGGCTCCAAACATATCTTTATCTGACACTGACACTTCAAGCACCATTGGATCTGCTGGATCATAAGGCCCAAGTTGCAGAGCAACTTGCATAGCAGCCTGGACCTATGGCAGAGCCTTTTCTTCTGGGCCCCACTTAAAACTAGCAGCTTTCTCAGGTCACTTGTTAACTGGACTAGAGTAACACTCGAATGAGAAATATGTTGCCTCTAAAATCCAAAGAGGTATTGTGCCTCTTTCTTGGTTGTAGGAAGCCAGATACAACTTATTCTTCACCTTAGAAGGGATATTTCAACATGCCCTACATAACAGTACCCCTAAACATTCTGAGGTAGAAGTGAGTTTTAGATTTATTTCCTACCCTGATGTGCAAGTGTCTTACCAATAAGCCTAGTGTAGTTGCTACTTCTCACTCACTAGGTCTAATCAGCATAATGTCATCAATGTAATGGACCAGTGTGGTATCTTGTGGAAGGGAAAGACAATCAAGATACCTGCAAACTAAATTATGACCTAGGGATGGAGGATTGCTATAACCCTAAAGAGGTATATGTATATGCATTACTGGCCTTACCAGCTGAAAGCAAACCGCTTCTGGTGGGCCTTATGGACAGGTATGGAAGAAAAATGCATTTGCTAGATCAATAGCTACATACCAGGTCCCAGGGGATTTGTTAATTTGCTCAAGCAATGAAACCCCTTGAGGTACAGCAGCTGCAATTGGCGTCACTGCCTGATTAAGCTTACAATAAAATAGTCCACTGTCATTCTCTAAGATTCATCTGTTTTCTGCACAGCCCAAATAGAAGAGTTGAATGGGAATGTGTTGGGAATCACTACCCCTCCATCTTTCAAATGGTGGCACTAATCTCTGCAATCCTTCTAGGGATGTGGTACTAAATGGCTTCCACTTGGCCTTTTTTTACCATAATAGCCCATACTCTACAGGTCAAGGAACCACTGTAAGGGTTTTTGCCAGCTGCTAAGTATGTCTATTCCAATTATACATTCTACAACTGGGCAAATAACCACAGGATGGGTTCAGGGAGCCACTGAACCTACTGTGAGACAGACTTGAGCTAAAAACCCATTGATCACCTAACCTCCACAAATTCTCCTACTCTGACTGGAGGGCCACAGTGCCGTTATGAGACTTCTGGAATCAGTGTCAGTTCTGAGCCAGTGTCCAGTAGTCTCCAAAAGGTATGATTATTTCCTTTCCCCCAAAGTACAACCCTGATAAAAGGCCATAGGTCCCTCTGGTGAAGGCTGGGAGAAAGATTAACCATATAAATGTTCATTGCTGTATCAGCGGCCTTCCTAAAGGGTACCTGACCTCCCATTCATTCAAGAGGTTCTTGGTCTCTAAACTGATTCAACTTGGGAATTGATTGAAGGACTGTGATTCATTGCTTTTATGATTTGGGTTAGACTTTCTGTTGACTTGCCGTAGCAATTTTTGCTTAGATAGATCAAATAAGAATTTCTATTTCACTTCTAGGAACATCATGATTAACTAGCCCACACCATAGGTGTGTATGAGTCAGGCTATTGTGATTGCTGCTTTGACTCTTTTGTTCATTCTGGTAACTATGCCTACCTTGTCTTTAGTGGTTAGTGCTGCCACTTGGCCCCTGTTGCCCTGGGATCCATATATTCTCAACACTTTAAGGTTTTCCAGTTGAGTGGCTGTGGCTCCCACTCTAAAGTCTAGCCTACAGAGAAGAGCCATCACAGAGCTCTTCGAGGATGCTGGGCTCCCCTCACAAATTTATTTCTCAAAGTATAAGTGAAAGATATTCTTCTGGACCCTCAGTGTGGGTGAGTAGGTCTTAAATGACAAGCACACTCTAACATTCCAGTGTCCCTAAGCCTCTGAATCCCTTCCTCTATGTTAAAACAAGGCAGGTCAGCCATTTACAATTGGCTCATGTGATTGGCCTTCTTTTGGTCCATGTTTTGGCCAATTAACCAACAAACTGTAGAGCCCTTTCTAACTCCCCTGCAGCATTAAATGCAAAATCTCTTAGCCCATATCAATAAATTCTGCCTGACTCAACTTTATACTTCTTTCATGTTATCCCACAACCTCAGTATCTATCCATGTTCCCTGGATGTCTGTTCGTATAAATTAGAAAACTTAAATAATTCTTTGGAGTGTATTGTACCTCCTCATGGGTCACATTTTGTATCTCACCATTAGGGGTCCTCTGGGATTTGACTCTAATTATAGGTCTAGAAGCAAAGCAGGGTGGTGAGGATGGGTCCTGAGGAGAATCACCACTGTCTTGTATGGTGGTTATCTCAGGGGAGATCATTACTGTTTCCTCAGGTAATGCCAGGTTAACCCCTCAGATGTAGATGAAGAAGCTGCTACCACTGTAGGTGGGGAGACTAATTCCACTGGGGGTGGAAAAAGCTCTTCCCCTGGCAAAGAAGAGTCATCAGAGTACAGGGGCTCAACATCCCCAGCTTCATCAGGGTCTTCCCATATGTCCCCAGTCCAACTTACAGGATCTCATTCTTCCCTCTAGTCAGTGCCTTCACCATAACAGTAGACATCTTGTGAGTCTGGGAGTTGAGCTTACATTGTAATTCAGCTAATCACAAGATGAGGTTCTGTGTTTGATTTTCACCAATTTCAGCCCTGTGGCTGCAGGAAATAAGGTTCTCCTTCAGGACATACATAAGAGCTCTTAGGTCATTTATGGGATGCTTGAGCTGAGAATTGGAATCCCTGAGTTCATCCTTTTCTTTCACTATTTGTCCAGCAATGTTAGAGGTAACCAACCAATGGCATTATCCCTTAGTTTTCCAAAAATGTTCAAAAGTATCATATACAGCATCACTTATCTCTTTGCTTCATATAGTAGTTGATCGGGAGTATCCAGTGCAGATATTTTATGTATCTGTATAGACAGTTCACCATGAACTACTAGTGTTCTCTTTACTACTGGAAATAGAGTCTTTAAATCTAATCAGATTAGAGAACCAATTTCAGAAACCCCCAGAACCAATTCAGAAAACTCATCCTTAAAATTCCATTCCTCTAGAACCACTCCTGGTATCAAATCTGTATTAGAGTTCTTTAGAGAAATAGAACCAACTGACCCTCCCCCCTCTCATGTGCTCTCTCTCATTCTCTCTCTTTCAAATAAATAAATAAATCTTAAAAAAAAAAAAAAAGAAAAGAAATAGAACCAAGAGGATATGTGCCTACATGATTATGAAGGCCAAGAAGTCCCATGATCTGCCATCTGCAAGCTGGAGAACAAGGAAAGCTGGTGTTATAATTCATACTAAGTCTAAAGGCCTAAGAATCAGTGTGGCTGATGGTTTAAGACTCCGTCCAAATCTGAAGGAGCAGGAGAAAGGGCAGGAGAAAATGGATGTCTCAGCTCAAGCAGAGAGAGCAAATTCACCCTTCCTCTGCTTTTTTGTTCTATCTAGGTCCTCTGTGATTGGATAATGCCCACTTGCATTAGTGAGGGGTGACCTTCTTTACCCAGTCTACTGATTGAAATGCTGTTCTCTTCTAGAACCAAATGCTAATCTCACCATCACAGCCACACCCAGAACTAATGTTTTACCCGCTGTCTGGGCATCTCTTAACCCAGTCAAGATGACACATAAAATTAACCATCATAGGGATGTTATAGACTCCACATCTCAAGGGGAGGAATGTCAAAGAATTTGCAGCCTTCTTTAATCTGCCAAATGTAGCATACTTTGTTGGTGAGATTATGGAGAACATAGATTCCCATACAGTGCAGGGGGTAATGGCAACTGGTGGAACCTCTATGGAGTTGAATTGGTTAATATCCAGTGGAAAAAAACATGTGCACTTAGCCTTGGACCCAGCAATTCTTCTTCTGGAACTCTATCACAAAGATATATTTCAAAACTTTGAAATTACTTTGGTATAAGGTTATTTATGGCATATAATAGCAAAAGATTCAGAGCCATACCAATGCCTACCTATAGAGGAGGGATTGAATAAAATACAGTATTGCCACACAGTGGATACATACAACTTTAAAAACAGATAAGATTTCCTTACAGTTTTCCTAGCACCATTTCTTGAAGAGACTTTTTTCCATTGCATATTTTTTCCTGCTTTGTTGAAGATGATTTGACCACAGAGTTGAGGGTCCATATCTGGGCTCTCTATTCTGTTCCATTGGTCTATATGTCTGTTTTTGTGCCAGTACCATGCTGTCTTGGTGATCACTGCTTTGTAATATAGTTTGAAATCAGGCAACATGATGCCCCCAGCTTTGTTTTTCTTTTTCAACATGCCCTTGGCGATTCAGGGTCTTTTCTGATTCCATACAAATTTTAGGATTGTTTGTTTCAGCACTTTGACAGATGTCACTGGAACTTTGATCTGGATGGCGTTGAAGGTATAGATTGCTCTGGGTAGCATAGACATATTAACAATGTTTATTCTTCTGGTCCATGAGCATGGAATGTTTTTCCATCTTTTTGTGTCTTCTTCAATTTCTTTCATGAGTGTTCTGTAGTTCCTAGAGTATACATCCTTTACCTCTCTGGTTAGGTTTATTCCTTTGGTTAGGTTTATACCCGGTGATGGGTATTAAGAAGGGTACGTACTGCATCGCATCTTATGGTTTTTGGTACTACTGTAAATGGAATCATTTCTCAGCTATATACAAAAGAATGAAACTCGACCATTCTCTTACACCATACACAAAGATAAACTCAAAATGGATGAAAGACCTCAATGTGAGACCGGAATCCATCAAAATCCTAGAGGAGAACATAGGCAGTAACCTCTTTGACATCGGCCACAGCAACTTCTTTCAAGATACATCTCCAAAGGCAAGTGAAACAAAGCAAATATGAACTCTTGGGACTTCATCAAGATAAAAAGCTTCTGCACAGCAAAGGAAACAGTCAACAAAACAAAGAGGCAACCCACAGAATGGGAGAAGATATTTGCAAGTGACACTACAGACAAAGCGCTGATATCCAAGATCTATAAAGAACTTCTCAAACTCAACACCCCAAAAACAAATAATCCAGTCAAAAAATGGACAGAAGACATGAACAGACACTTCTCCAAAGAAGACATACAGATGGCTAACAGACACATGAAAAAATGTTCATTATCATTAGCCACCAGGGAAATTCAAATCAAAACCACATTGAGATACCACCTTATACCAGTTAGAATGGCAAAAATTGACAAGGCAAGAAACAACGAATGTTGGAGAGGTTGTGGAGAAAGGGGAACCCTCTTACACTGTTGGTGGGAATGCAAGTTGGTACAGCCACTTTGGAAAACAGTGTGGAGGTTCCTCAAAAAATTAAAAATAGAGCTACCCTATGACCCAGCAATTGTACTCCTCGGTACTTACCCCAAACACACAGATGTGGTGAAAAGAAGAGCCATAGGCACCCCAATGTTCATAGCAGCAATGTCCGCAATAGCCAAACTGTGGAAAGAGCCGAGATGCCCTTCAGCAGACGAATGGATAAAGAAGATGTGGTCCATATATACAATGGAATATTACTCAGCCATCAGAAAGGATGAATACCCAACTTTTACATCAACATGGATGGGACTGGAGGAGATTATGCTAAGTGAAATAAGTCAAGCAGAGAAAGTCAATTATCATATGGTTTCACTTATTTGTGGAACATAAGGAATAGCATGGAGGACATTAGGAGAAGGAAGGGGAAAATGAAGTTGGGGGGGAAATTGGAGGGGGAGACGAACCATGAGAGACTATGGACTCTGAAACAAACTGAGTGTTTTAGAAGGGAGGGTGGTGGGGGGATGGGTTAGCCCGGTGATGGGTATTAAGAAGGGCACTTACTGCATGGAGCACTGGGTGTTATACGAAAATAATGAATCGTGGATCACTACATCAAAAACTAATGATGTACTGTATGGTGACTAACATAACGTAATAAAATTAAATTAAAAACCAAAGATTTCCTTACAGTGATATGACATGATCTCCAAGACTTGTTCTTAGAGATAAAAAACCAGATTCATGATATATATAATATGAAAGAGGACTGATTTGAATATGGCACACTTATTTGTTTATATTTGGAAAAACAGGTTGGAAAAATAAATCAAAAGCTAGTAACATGATTACTTAGAGGGGAGTAGAGAGAATAAGATAAGGGAGAGTCTAGGATAGAAATAAGACTTATTTGAACAGCATTGGTTATATGCTTTCAATTTAGGATTATGTAAGTCACATATAAACAAAAATTGATTCCCAAAATACCAATTACTGAAAATGGAAAACAAACTGAAATAAACGAACTTAAGTGCATATCATGTTGATGACATAACCATACATACAAAAGAATTGTTTCGAGTGACTTTCAAACACTGTCTTATTGTTAGTAGTAATATTGGTATAATTATTTTGAATGTATTTCATATATAGCATAGGATAAAGCAAAAATAACAAAGTTAATATAAGAGAAAAAAGTTATAAGTAAACAATCAAGCCAAATAAAATTTTATAATCTTTCATTTTGAAAGAAAATATTAATATGAACTCATGATTTTTATCAACTTTTTTCGTGTATAATTTACATACAGTATCATGAATGCACCCATTCTAAGTGTAACAGTATGATGAGTTTTGACATATGTATACACGTGTATCAAGATATAGAACAATAACATACCCCCCAAATTTCCTCTTGCCCCTTACCAGTCAGTCCTCTTATCCTCTGCTTTATGCAGCCACTGATATGATTTCTGTCACTATACAACATTGCCTATTCTATAATTTAATATAAATTCAGTCAAATAGTATTATTCTTTTGAGTCTTGCTTTGTTCACTCAGCATTTTTTTCCTAAGATTCATACATGTTGTTGTTTGTAGCAGTAGTTTGTTCCTTTTTTATGCCGAGCAGTATTCCATTATATGATTCTAACAAAACTTGTTTTTTTTCAGCCATCTGTTAATGAATCTTTGGGTTTTTTCCAGTATTTTGGCTGTTTTATGAATAAAGTTGCAATGGACGTCGTATACAAGTCTTCTGTAAAACATGTGTTTAACTTCTGCTAGGTAAACATCTAAGAGGATTATTGGACATAAAATAGTGTATATTTAATTTTATAAGAAACTGCCAAAAATGTGTTGCAAAGTGGTTGTAACAGTTTACACTCCCACTAGCAATGGATGAGAGCTCCAATTGCTCTATCCTCCAGACTCCTGGTACCTTCAGGCTTTTAATCTTTACCATTTTAGTGAGTTTGTAGTGGTAGGTGATTGTGATTTAACTTGAATTTCTCTGATGACTAATGATATTGAACATTTTTTAATGTGTTTGTTAACCATTTTTATGTCTTCTTTTGAAAGTATTTTTACAGATATGTAGTTGAATATTTTCTCCCAACCATTTTACCTGTGTCCTTGGAAGAGCAGAGAATTTTAGTTTTGATTAAATCCATTTACCAATTATTTTAAGGTTAGTGTACTAAAAGTCATTGTTGGATGCCTGGGTGGCTCAGTCAGTTAAGCATCTGCCTTCAGCTCAGGTTATGATCTCAGGGGTCCTGGGGTCAAGCCCCACATTGGGCTCCCTGCTCAACAGGAAGTCTGCTTCTCCCTCTCCCTCAGCCTGTCTCCCCCTACTTGTGTACTCTCTCTTTCTGAAATAAATAAATAAAATCTTTAAAAAAAATAAAAGTCATTTTTGCTTATCCTAATGTTATGTTGATTTTTTTAAGAAGTCCTATTTTTTTAAAGTCCTATTGTTTTAACTTTTATAGTTGCATCTGTGATGCATCTTGAGTTTATTTCTCTACACTATGGAAAATGATGACAATTTTTTTCAATAAGAATATATATTTGTGCCAGAGTCACTATTAAAGTGATTTTCATTTCCTCATTGAATTGCCTTGGCAAATTTGCCATAAAATAAATGGAGTATTTATGTATGGATCCCTTTCTCGACTCCCTCTTCTTTTTTTTTTCCCCCTCTTCTGTCTCTTTGATCTATGTGTTTTTGTTTATGCAGATTCTACATAGTCTTGCTGAATAAGTAGCATGGATGAGTCTCAAAATATATGCTGAGTGTTGATAATGCTGCTATAAACATCGGGGTGCATGAATCCCTTCAAATTAGTATTTTTGTATCCTTTGGGTAAATACCAAGTAATTGCAGTTGCTGGATAGTTCTATTTGTAACTTTTTGAGGAATCTCCATACTGTTTTCCAGAGTGGCTGCACCAGTTTGCATTCCCACCAACAGTTTTAAGAGGATTCCCCTTTCTCTGCATCCTCATCAACACCTGTTGTGTCCTGTATTGTTAATTTTTGCCATTCTGACAGGTGTGAGGTGATATCTCAGCCATGAAAAAGAATGAAATCTTGTCACTTGCCACAACATGGATGGAGCTAGAGATATTATGCTAAGCGAAATAAGTCAGTCAGAGAAAGACAAATACCATATGATTTCAATCATATGTGGAATTTAAGAAACAAAACAAACAAACATGGGGGTAGAAAGAGACGGAAACCATGAAACAGACTGAACTATAGAGAACAAACTGATGATTACCAGAGGGGAGGTGGTTGGGGGCAATGGGTTGAAAACAATCAAGTAAGCAATCAAAGAAGCCAAATAAAATTTTATAATCTTTCATTTTGAAAGAAAATGTTAATATGAACTCATGATTTTTTTAAATTTAAATTCAATTAATTAACATATAATGTATTACTAGTTTAAGAGGTAGAGTTCAGTGATTCATCAGTGTTATATAACACCCAGGGCTCATTACATCATGTGCCCATCATCCATCACCCAATTACCCCATCCCTCCACCCTCCTCCCCTCCAGCAACCCTCAGTTTGTTCCCTAAGGTTAAGAGTCTCCTATGGTTTGTTTCCCTCTCTGATTATGTTGTTTTATTTTTCCCTCCCTTCCCCTATGATCCTCTGCTTTGTCTTTTAAATTCCATGTATGGAACTCATGATTTTTATTCAACTTGATTCATGTATAATTTACATACAGTATCATGAATGCATGTATGTGTTGTATGGAAGTGTTGAATCACTAATTTTTTTTTTACTTTTTAATTTTATTATGTTAGTCACCATACAATACATCATTAGTTTTTTGTGTTTTTTTTTAAGATTTTATTTATTTGACAGAGAGAGACACAGCGAGAAGAGGGAACACAAGCAGGGGCAGTGGGAGAGGGAGAAGCAGGCTTCCTGCTGAGCAGGGAGCCTGATGCAGGGTTCGATCCCAGGACCGTGGGATCATGACCTGAGCCGAAGGCAGATGCTTAAGGACTGAGCCACCCAGGTGCCCCACATCATTAGTTTTTGATGTAGTGATCCGCAGTTCATTGTTTCCGTATAACACCCAGTGCTCCATGCAGTACGTGCCCTCCTTAATACCCATCACCGGGCAAACCCAAATTCTACACCTGAAACTAATATTACACTGTTTTAACTAACTGGAATTTAAATAAAAACTTAAAAAAATATGCTGAGTGAAAAAAAATGACTAAAAAGAATACATATAATTTGAATTTATATGAAATCCTAAAATGGGTAATATTCTATAGTGACAGAAATCATATCAGTAGCTGCATAAGGTAAGAAGTTAGGAGTTAGGTGCTGAAGGGCATAAGAAAATTTGAAGGTAATTGTTTAGTTCCTTTCAACATTGTTTTGGCTAACATAGGTCATTTATATTTCCATAAGTTTTTAAATCAGCTTGTCTGTTTCTACATAAAGTCTTCTGGGATTTTTATTGGCATGACATTGAATCTGTAGATCAATTTGGGAAGAATTCAATACATATTAACAATATCTAGTTTTCTAATCCATAAACGGATTTATTGTGGTCTTTTAAAATTTCTCCCAGTATTTTTTGTATTTTTAATTGTACAGGGTTTTGTTACATATTTTGTTAAATTTAACCCTATGTTTTTAAAATTTTTATTCCACTTTAACTGATATTGTTTTAATATTATTTTCCAAATAGTTGCTCTACATAAAATGTAATTTGTTTCCATATTGACCTTATATCATGTGACCTTGTTAAATTTACCCATTGGTTCTACATGGTTTTGAGGTATTTTTTTCTTTTTTGTAAATTCAGTATATACAATTGTATCTTCATTAATAAAAGTGAGTTTCAGAGCGCCTGGGTGGCTCAGTCGTTAAGTGGCTGCCTTCAGCTGAGGTCATAATCCCGGGGTCCTGGGATCAAGCCTTGCTTGGGCTCTCTGCTCAGTGGGAAGCCTGCTTCTCCCTCTCCCACTCCCCCTGCTTGGGTTCCCTCTCTCGCTGTCTCTCTCTCTGTCAAATACATACATACATACATACATACATACATACATACATACATAAATTAAATAAATAATAAATAAATAAATAAATAAATATCCTAGCAACAGCAATCAGACAACAAAAAGAAAAGGTATTCAAATTGGCAAAGAAGTCAAACTCTCTCTCTTTGCAGATGACATGATACTTTATGTGGAAAACCCAAAAGACTCCACCCCTAAATTACTAGAACTCATACAGTCATTCAGTAATGTGGCAGGATACAAAATCAATGCACAGAAATCAGTTGCTTTCCTATACACTAACAATGTAACTGTAGAAAGAGAAATTAGGGAATTGATTCCATTTACAATAGAACCAAAAACCATAAGATAACCTTGGAATAAACCTAACCAAAGAGGTGAAGGATCTATACTCTAGAAACTACAGAACACTAAAAAGAGGAGAGAGAAGAACCATATGGTTCTTTCAATTGATGCAGAAAAAGCATTTGGCAAAATACAGCATCCTTTCCTGATTAAAACTCTTCAGAGTGTAGGGATAGAAGGAACATTCCTCAATTCATAAAATCCATCTATGAAAAACCCACAGCGAATATCATCCTCCATGGGGAAAAGCTGAGAGCCTTTCCCTTAAGATCAGGAACACGTCAAGGATGCCCACTCTTCACCACTATTGTTCAACATAGTACTAGAAGTCCTAGCAACAGCAATCAGAGAACAAAAAGAACTAAAAGCTATTCAAATTGGCAAAGAAGAAGTCAAACTCTCTATCTTCACAGATGACATGATACTTTATGTGGAAAACCCAGAAGACTCCACTCCCAAATTACTAGAACTCATACAGCAATTCAATAATGTGGCAGGATACAAAATCAATGCACAGAAATCAGTTGCTTTCTTATACACTAACAATGCAAATGTAGAAAGAGCAATTAGAGAATTGATTCCATTAACAATAGCACCAAAAACCATAATACCGAATAAACCTAACCAAAGAGGTAAAGGATGTATACTCTAGGAACTACAGAACACTTATGAAAGAAATTGAACAAGACACAAAAAGATGGAAAAACATTCCATGCTCATGGATCGGAAGAATAAACATTGTTAATATGTCTATGCTACCCAGAGCAATCTATACCTTCAATGCCATCCCAATCAAAATTCCAATGACATTTTTCAAAGTGCTGGAACAAACAATCCTGGAGTCAGAAAAGACCCTGAATCGCCAAGGGCATGTTGAAAAAGAAAAACAAAGCTGGGGGCATCATGTTGTCTGATTTCAAACTATATTACAAAGCAGTGATCACCAAGACAGCATGGTACTGGCACAGAAACAGACATATAGACCAATGGAACAGAATAGAGAGCCCAGATATGGACCCTCAACTCTATGGTCAACTAATCTTCGACAAAGCAGGAAAAAATACCCATGGAAAAGACAGTCTCTTCAATAAATGGTGCTGGGAAAATTGGACAGCTATATACAAAACAATGAAACTCGACCATTCTCTTACACCATACACAAAGATAAATTCAAAATGGATGAAAGACCTTAATGTGAGACAGGAATCCATCAAAATCCTAGAGGAGAACATAGGCAGTAACCTCTTTGACATCGGCCACAGCAACTTCTTTCAAGATACATCTCCAAAGGCAAGTGAAACAAAAGCAAATATGAACTCTTGGGACTTCATCAAGATAAAAAGCTTCTGCACAGCAAAGGGAACAGTCAACAAAACAAAGAGGCAACCCACAGAATGGGAGAAGATATTTGCAAGTGACACTACAGACAAAGCGCTGATATCCAAGATCTATAAAGAACTTCTCAAACTCAACACCCCAAAAACAAATAATCCAGTCAAAAAATGGACAGAAGACATGAACAGACACTTCTCCAAAGAAGACATACAAATGGCTAACAGACACATGAAAAAATGTTCATTATCATTAGCCACCAGGGAAATTCAAATCAAAACCACGTTGAGATACCACCTTATACCAGTTAGAATGGCAAAAATTGACAAGGCAAGAAACAACGAACGTTGGAGAGGTTGTGGAGAAAGGGGAACCCTCTTACACTGTTGGTGGGAATGCAAGTTGGTACAGCCACTTTGGAAAACAGTGTGTGGAGCTTCCTCAAAAAATTAAAAATAGAGCTACCCTATGACCCAGCAATTGTACTCCTCGGTACTTACCCCAAACACACAGATGTAGTGAAAAGAAGGGCCATAGGCACCCCAATGTTCATAGCAGCAATGTCCGCAATAGCCAAACTGTGGAAAGAGCCGAGAGGCCCTTCAGCAGACGAATGGATAAAGAAGATGTGGTCCATATATACAATGGAATATTACTCAGCCATCAGAAAGGATGAATACCCAACTTTTACATCAACATGAATGGGACTGGAGGAGATTATGCTAAGTGAAATAAGTCAAGCAGAGAAAGTCAATTATCATATGGTTTCACTTATTTGTGGAACATAAGGAATAGCATGGAAGACATTAGGAGAAGGAAGGGAAAAATGAAGGGGAGGGGGAAATTGGAGGGAGAGATGAACCATGAGAGACTGTGGACTCTGAAACAAACTGAGGGTTTTAGAGGGGAGGGTGGTGGGGGGATGGGTTAGCCCAGTGATGGGTATTAAGGAGGGCACATACTGCATGGGACACTGGGTGTTATATGAAAACAATGAAGCGTGGATCACTACATCAGAAACTAATGATGTACTGTATGGTGACTAACAATATAATAAAATAAAATAAAATATTTTAAAAATTCATTTTCATTCAGTTCAAATATTTTTCCAATTTCCCTCATGATTTCTCCTGTCACCCACAAGTAAAAGGTGTCTTGATTAATGTCCATATATTTGGGTGAGTTTCTCCCAATACGTTTTTGTTATTGTTTTCTAATTTACTTATATTTTGTTCAGAGAACTGTCCTTGTATAATTTTAAACCTCTTAAATTTCTAGAGACTTGCTTCATAGACCAGCATAGTGAATTTTCCATGTGCACTTGAAAAGAATGTGTATTCTGGGGCACCTAGGTGGTTCAGTTGGTTAAGCGACCGGTTAAGTGACTGACTCTCGATTTTAGCTCAGGTCATGACCTCAGGGTCGTGAGATTGAGCCCTGCCTCTGGCTCTACACCAGATGTGGAGCCTGCTTAAGATTCTCTCTCTCTCGGGGCGCCTGGGTGGCTCAGTTGTTAAGTGTCTGCCTTCAGCTCAGGTCATGATCCCGGAGTCCTGGGATCGAGCCCCGCATCGGGCTCCCTGCTCGGCGGGAAGCCTGCTTCTCCCTCTCTCACTCCCCCTGCTTGTGTTCCTTCTCTCACTGTGTCTCTCTCTATCAAATAAATAAAATCTTAAAAAAAAATAAAAAATAAAAAAAAGATTCTCTCTCTCCCTCTCCTCGTCCCCCACCCCCCCCCCCCCTCTTGTGTGCACATGCTCTCTATCTCTAAAAAAAAAATGTGTTCTGCTACTGTTGGGTGTAATGTTTTATAAATGTCACATAAGTCAAGTTGGTTGATACTGCAACTCAAGGCTTCTATATCTTTACTGATTTTTTATCTACTTGTTCCATCAATTAGTGAGAGAGGAGTATTGAAATAATCCACAAATAATGGATTTACATATTTCTCCTTTTATCTGCCAGTTTTTTACTTTATGTTTATTTTATTTTTATATCATGTGCCTATGCAATTAGGGTTGTTATGTTTTCTTGATAAAGTGACCCTTTTTTATCATTATGAAATGTCTCTCTTAATCTCAGTATTTTTTTTTTGTCTTCAGGTCAACTTCCTCCAATGTCAATTTAGCAATTCTACTTTCTTACAATTAGTGTTTATGTAGCTAACATTTACCATCCTAGTATCTTAATCTATATGACTTGCTTAAAGAATGTTTCTTATAGACACCATATGATTACACCTTACTTTTTAAACTGGTTTAATAATCTCTACCTTTAATTGGTGTATTCAGGCTATATAAATTTTTTATAATTATTTTTATAACTGGATCTAATGTGACCATCTTGCTATTGGTTTTCTGTTTGTGTCATCTGCTCTTCATAACTTTTTTTTTTTTCTATTTCTGTGCCTTCTTTGGTTGAATATTTTTTTGAATTTATTTTGTCTTCTCCACTGGCTTACTACTAATACCTCTTTTTAAAAATTGTTTAGTTGTTGCTCTGGGGTTTATAATATACATCCTTAACTTGTTACATTCTGTTTTCAAATAATATAGTATTTAATTTATTACCAGTTCACATAAAATATAAGAACCTATTCTAGATATGCATACTGAAGTGAATTGGACTATAAGAGCATAAAATCTAGGATTTGTTCTATAGATATTTCAACAGCAAAATTGGAATAAACAAAGCAGGAGTGGCATAATCTAGATGCGGGCTGAATGTAGCTGGTGGGAGTTCATAATTAACTCTCTTTCAACTTTTATATATATTTGAAATCTTTAGGAACATTTCAATGCATTTTTTACAGGCCTAGAAATTTTTATAGGTGATTTCACAAATTTATTTTCAAATGAATACTGAAAATCAAAGAGAAAAAAGGAAAAGAAGGTGAGGGGAAAAAGAGAAAAAGCAGAAGAGGAGAAAAGGCAGGGCCAGAGTGACTTACCTATCAGGTACTATGCTTTTTTGTCAGTGGTAGGAGATTTGAGTTTTATTAATTTGTGCTTTAGCTTGAAGGGAATGTCTTAGTGTGCTGTCAGACTGTTGTACCCCTAAAAATATCCCCAGTGTGGCAGGCCTCTAAATATTTATGGAGCTTTTCTCCCATATTCTGACATGGATTCACAGTATTTGCCATTTCCTGTTGTCTAGATTGGTTAGCATGCTTCCGTCAAGATGGGGGACCAGTGTGATGTTCTGAGGAGTGTCAAGGTGATGAAATTATTTTCATACTATATTGTGAAGAGAAGAGTTAACATAGCTTTGAAGCAAGATTTTGGATGGATACAGGCATACTTCATTTTCTTTATTGCACTTTGCAGATAACTGCTTTTTTTTTTTTCTTAAATAAATTGGTTTTTGGCAACCCTGCACTGAGCAATTCTGTCAGCACCATTTTTCTAACAGCATTTGGTCACTTCATGTCTTTGTGTCACATTTTGGTAATTCTTATATTATTCTAAACTTTTTCATTATTATATTTGTTATGATGATCTGGGGTCAATGATCTTTGATGTTACTGTTGTAATTGTATTGGGGTGTCATGAATGGTGTCCATTTAAGATGGTGAACTTAATTGATAATGTTTTGTGTTTTCTGACTGCTCCACTGACCAGCCACTCCCCTACCCTTCTCCTCTTCTTGGGTCTTCCTATTCCCTAAGACACAACAATATTGAAATTAGGCTAATTAATAATCCTACAGTGGCCTCTAAGTGTTCAAGTGAAAGGAAGAGTTGCACGTCTCTCATTTTAAATCAAAGCTGGAAATGATTAGGCTTAGTGAGGAAAGCATGTTGAAAGCTGGGACGGACCAAAAGCTAGACCTATTGTGCTGAACAATCAAGTTGTGAATGCAAAGGAAAAGTTCTTAAAGAAAATTAAAAGTGCTACTCCAGTGAACACACAAATGAAATAAAGGAAAACTTAAGCTTTATCTCACTTCTCTTCCTGAATGCTTTCTCCTGCACCATGGAGGAATATTTCAAAGCATGTTTCACATGACTTTTTAGAGAATTCACAGGGGATGACCCCACAGTGGAAACTTGCTCATTAATATACTCCTTGTTGTGCTTCCCAAATAAACTAACTCCACCTAAATCCTGGTCTCAGTATCTGCTTTTTGGAGGACCCAAATTAAGACAATAGGTTAAGACACTATATGTTTGATATAAGGAGGCTAAGTTCTACCCACTAATCTTGATATAATTGACTGACCAGCCCTAATGAACTCAACTAACATAAAATAACAATGCAGATTTTCCTTAAATTACAAGTATTGCAAAAGGTGTGACATCTTGTAAAAATTTACAAGTAAAATAATGTGACTCTAACAAATTAATTTTAAAATATAACACAATCTTAATTTACTGGTAAAAACAGTGAACAATGGCTTATTCAAAAAAATAAATTGGGACAACTGGCTAGCCAATTGGAAAAACCTACGGGGGAGCCTGGGTGGCTCAGTCGTTAAGTGTCTGCCTTTGGCTCAGGTCATGGTTCCAGGGCCCTGGGATTGAGCCCCACATCAGGCTCCCTGCTTGGCCTGCTTCTCCCTCTCCCACTTCCCCTGCATGTGTTCCCTCTCTCGCTGTGTCTCTCTCTGTCAAATAAATAAATAAAATCTTAAAAAAAAAAAAAAAAAAGAAAAAACATATGGTTGGATTCCTATTTCATTCCTTATAACAAAATAAATTCCAGATTTAAACATTAAAACTGAAGCCAACATAATCACAGAAAATAAAAAGGATTCTCTCAAAGTAGTCTCAAGCAAAAATATAAAGCCCAGTAAATAGAATATTAGATTGATGAATTTGACTATAATCAAATTTAACCTTGTTTTTATAAAAACAATTTCAAAAGAGAATCAATAAATTGGAGCAGTTGCCCTTTGTCTCTATATGGACATATATGCTTAAAACATGTGAATCTTTCTTTGACTTAAACCAGGTTTAATCAGATTGTCTTCTTGGTTCACCATTCCCTGTTTCTATGGTTCCACTAGACAGCCTTTGTTAGACTCTCTTCTCATCTATTCCTGGAGTGCATTAAAGAGATGACCACAAAGTGACAGGAGCTCACAAGTAGAACACCTAATGTTTCACAAGGAAATGCTTTTCCGAAGATAAGATGTTTGACCTCTATTGAGAGAAAAATAGTAGTTTCCCAGGGCAAGGGAGTGGGGGAAGGTGGTAAACAGCATTTTGGGAATGGGAATTGCATGTATAGATGGACAGTCATGACATAGCCAAGTATATTCAAAATAGAAAATAGCCAGAGGATGCAATATGTGCAAAGCATAATGGAAAATGATATCAGAAAGGTTGTTTGACTTAATTTACAAAGAGTGGCATTCAGAAGATCTGGACCATATACAGAAGGTATTTGATTAGACATGTGTTTTCAAGAGGTTTCCAAAAACCCTGAGAATAGACTGAGGAGAAGACAAATTGGGGACAAAAACTGGGCAGTACCAAAGAGAACATTATTAAATACACATATTTTAAAGATTCAGAGTTGAATTTTGAGCAAGAACTGCCCTGAATATTTAAAATATGTGCATTTATAAGCTCCCTTTGGTACTGCCCAGTTTTTGTCCCCAATTTGTCTGAATGGGAAGAAATCAGGGAGGGAGACAAACCATATGAGACTCTTGACTCCGGGAAACAAACTGAGGGTTGGGGAAAGGGAGATGGGTAGGGGGATGGGGTAACTGGGTGATGGAAATTAAAGAGGGCACATGATATGATGGGCACTGGGTGTTATATTCAACTAATGAATCATTGAACATTATATCAAAAACTAATGATGTACTATACCTTGGCTAATTGAATTAAAATTAAAAAAGAGGACTGAAGTATTATTTTTACTTTTCCTAATTAATTTAATGCAATTAATCCATTCAAATTAATTACTTCATTCAAATATTTATTCTGTATTAGACATTGTTCTAGGTATTGGGACACAACAGCAAAACAGATAAAAACAACCTTGACCTCATAGAGATTATATTCTGATATTCAAAGCAAATACTTCACAAGCATACCCAAACTGCCAAATTAAAGCAAAGAGAGCAGACAAGACTGACTAGGAAGCACAGAAGGAACAGGGTCAGGAGGGGTTTTTTTGTTTTTTTTTTTTTATGTTATGTTAGTCACCATATGATACATCATTAGTTTTTGATGTACTGTTCCATGATTCATTGTCTTCATATAACACCCAGTGCTCCATGCAATACGTGCCCTCCTTAATACCCATCACTGGGCCTACCCATCCCCCCACCCCCCTCCCCTCTAAAACCCTCAGTTTGTTGTTGTTGTTGTTGTTGTTTTAATTTAATTTTATTATGTTATGTTAGTCACCATACAGTGCATCATTAGTGTCTGATGTAGTGATCCACGCTTCATTCTTTTCATATAACACCCAGTGCTCCATGCAGTACGTGCCCTTCTTAATACCCATCACCGGGCTAACCCATCCCCCTATCCCCCTCCCCTCTAACGCCCTCAGTTTGTCTCTCAGAGTCCATAGTCTCTCATGGTTCATCTCTCCCTCCGATTTCCCCCCCTTCATTTTTCCCTTCCTTCTCCTAATGTCTTCCATGCTATTCCTTATGTTCCACAAATAAGTGAAACCATATGATAATTGACTTTCTCTGCTTGACTTATTTCACTTAGCATAATCTCCTCCAGTCCCATCCATGTTGATGTAAGTTGGGTATTCATCCTTTCTGATGGCTGAGTAATATTCCATTGTATATATGGACCACATCTTCTTTATCCATTCGTCTGCTGAAGGGCATCTCGGCTCTTTCCACAGTTTGGCTATTGCGGACATTGCTGCTATGAACACTGGGGTGCATATGGCCCTTCTTTTCACTACATCTGTGTGTTTGGGGTAAGTACCAAGGAGTACAATTGCTGGGTCATAGGGTAGCTCTATTTTTAATTTTTTGAGGAACCTCCACACTGTTTTCCAAAGTGGCTGTACCAACTTGCATTCCCACCAACAGTGTAAGAGGGTTCCCCTTTCTCCACAACCTCTCCAACATTCGTTGTTTCTTGCCTTGTCAATTTTTGCCATTCTAACTGGTATAAGGTGGTATCTCAACGTGGTTTTGATTTGAATTTCCCTGGTGGCTAATGATAATGAACATTTTTTCATGTGTCTGTTAGCCATTTGTATGTCTTCTTTGGCCAAGTGTCTGTTCATGTCTTCTGCCCATTTTTTGACTTGATTGTTTGTTTTTTGGGAGTTTTTATTAAACAAACAATTTGTTTACACTTTAACAAAAGTTCATTTCTTTCTCTTTTGGTTATCAAACAAACCCAAGAGGTTGGGTGGGATAAACATTATTATCATTTCAGATTTCGGAGCAGAATGTTAGAAACATTTGAGTAATTTCTTCTCCTTTTTACATCTCTTTTAATAGCAGTGGGCACTGTCACCACAGGCAATCCCATCCTGCACATAACCATCTTTTGGGCACTGATGGGATGTCCCATTGCACCACTCTGGAAGGTCACATTTATTGACCTGATGTCTACAGAGTTCCCCTGATGACATGAACTTGACAGTCTGTTTGTTCTGTGTTTATTGGGAAAACATTTCCATGATTCCAAATCCCAATCCCAGTCAAAATCACATAAGTACCCAACTGCTAATAAATGGAACAGCAAGTTCTTAACTGACTGAGCCACCCAGGCACCCCTGGAACAGCAAGTTCTTGTCAACAACAAGAAATACATTCTCTGCACCTTTGAGAGGTTATTTGGAAGTAAATGAAGTCTGGATCCTCAGATGCCTGTCTCCTGCCTTTCCAATGAGTCATATTTGTATTCAAAAACAAAAAAAACAAAAACCCACAAAGAGGACTAATTTGGAGGAAATGGAGCTTTATTTGCTGCTTAAAACAATGAACAGTAGATAGGAAGATGTTACGGATTACTTTGCTTGATGACAATGTTTCTGATGTTTCTGATACGGACAAAAGGGAAGGTCCCTGCATTTTTCTGTATACTGTCAGAAATGTGCTCAGTGTCAGGCATATAGTAACATTTCCATTGCCAAGAGATTAAAACTTATGCATAGGATATTAAATTAGAGGCATTTTCCTAACCTGAAGACTGAGCCTTAGGCTCCTTGGGACCAAAATGTTTTCTAAGGTAAATAAATACAGCAGTTGACAGTAAAAACAAAACAGACAAAATAAGACTCACCACTAGTAGCAAGAAAACTTTCTTGGCAGATGCTGAGCCACTGTCAACACTACCTCCATAGCCTCTGTGCAGGCAAGAAGGTGGGGACCACCCATAGTCACAGTGGCAGTGATGTTTATTATTGCAGACACCCCTCATGTTGCAGGTCTCAGCCAGACAGACCTGTGACAAGAGAGACAAACTGACACACTTCTTGTGTATGCAGATCTTTCCTGGACCACACATGGTGCCATCTTTTACTTCACCAACATCAGGTGTGTCCATTCCTAAATGATAGTCAATACTCCAGCAGGTGACACTGTTGATGTGAGTTTGCTGCAAAGTAGAGTGATCTCTCAGATGGGGAATATCTCTCACATTCTCACACTGAACTCTCCCACAAAGGATATCTGAGGAATTACATTTTAGGTATGTTGTGCCATTTATACCACAGTGGCCAAAACGGTTTCCCAGGGAGTTGATTTCTTTATAGCAGCTCTGAGAGGCACTCTTTGCTCCTTCACCAAAAATCTCCCTGCACTGTTCATCATGGTTATTACATCTCTTTTGATAGCAGTAGGCATTGTCACCACAGGGAATCCCGTCCTGCACATATCCATCTTCTGGACACTGATGGGATGTCCCATTGCACCACTCTGGAAGGTCACATTTATTGACCTGATATCTACAGAGTTCCCCTGATGGCATGAATTTACAGTCTTTGCAACAAAGCCCAAAAGCACAAGCAGCCCCAGGCCTCAGAGTGCAGTTCAACAGACAACAGGAATCTTGTTCACATTGCTTTATAGATCCACAGTCACATTTCTCTTCTCCTTCAACTATACCATTCCCACAGTGCTTCAACATAAATACTTCTCCTGGACGTGGAATGTTGTGCAGACATGATCCCTGGTTTAAAGTGGTTTTTGTAAAATCTATGTAACTACAATTGGTGAATTTCTCTCCTGGTACTCTGATGGCATTCATGATGCAACCACTTTGCTCACACACACAGAATTCTTCATCATGCCGCATACCCAAAGTATGTCCTAACTCATGGGCCACAGTGAGGGCAAAAAGAGACCAGGGGTCTCCTTGGAAATTATTAACCCCACAATCAATAGGAGGACGACATATTCCTGCAACATAGGCTATACCAAGTACACTTATAAGTGAATTTTTTATGAAAAAATGTGCAACATCATACTGTAGCTGGGAAAGACTGAGTTGTTTCCATTGAGCGAAATCCTCTAGAACCTGTTCTATGCTTATCATTGGGAAAACATTTCCTTGATTCCAAATCTCAATCCCAATCAAAATCACATAAGTACCCAACTGCTGATAAATGGAATCCACTATGTTGACAACAAGAAATACATCTTCCTGCACCATTGAGAAGTTGCTTTGAGAATAATTTAAGAAATTGTGATCTACCACCACAACCAGCTCCAGAAACCATGAGTGGGTCCACCATTTGTCATTAGAATTTTGTTTCAAAGTTGACTTCTTAACCTCTTCAAATTTCAACTGTTGGAGTGCTATCTCCTTCTGTGTTAAGCCACATCTCACAGGTGGGAATTGTGTCTCATTAGTGTTTATCTCATAAACCAAGTGTTCAAATTTGGTAGAGTGCCTGATGGGCTCAATTTCATAAGCAAGGTCATTAATCTGTAGCATTCCTCGAAAACCTCCAGAACAGGTACTGAGGGCAACCATGGACTCAGGGATTCCTTCCACATAACCGTGATAGTAGCAGTCATCAGGAACAAAAGGCTGATCCTGGAGGAGGGCATGCTGGTCTGTGTGTGTGAACACCGGGAGGTGTCTGGAAACCAAGAGCTTCTTGACCCTCATATGGACAACATGTCTCCAGCCCCCAAACTGCAGGCTGTAGGAGAGCCAGCCTGGAGTTTTTGCACTTTTGCCTCTACCAGTCACCTTCATGGGGGTCACCACTTCTGGGGATCTGAGGTATTGGGAGGGCCCAGCCTGAGAGAAGGCAGAAGGGGATAGAGACATTCCAACCCAGAACAGCAGGAGAACAACTCTCATGAACACCTCAGCCTCACCAGCCACCATTATGGAGCTGCCATTACAGAGCCATCTGTCCGGAGAAAAAGCATGAGGCACTGCTGGTCTGGTTGCTCCAAATTGGTCATAGTGTAGAGCTGACCTTTAAGGATCTGTGTCCCGGCAGAGTTGGGCATCAGAACTGCAGTGCTGAAAGTGAAAATAAAAGGGTGGGGAGGTGGTGGGATTGGGTAAGGAAAGTGGGAAAGAATCAAATGGCAAAGAAGTGATTAGTGAATTAAGAAAATGCTTTGGATTTTCTTTCAATAAATGGAGGTGGGAATTTAGAGGGGTATAGATAAGAAAATATTGGCCATATGTTGATAATTGTGAAAGTCAGATGATAGGTACTTGGGTTTTCACTATACAATTATCTCAATCCACGTAGGTGGTATGAAAATCTCCACAATAAAAAGTTAAAGCAAAACTAAATAGACTTCAGAGTAGGGGGCCTCTATATCTCAATTTGTCCAAGACCATGTTGGTTTATGCCTGTTGCCCCTGCATAACTATTGATACTTGCCCTTTTTGACTATCAAAACTGGAGAGATCAAAAACAATCACAGTTATTATGTCAGTTTGCATTGGTCTTATTATTTGCTTTAATCTTTCTTTACCGCAAGTTATTTACTTGCCTCCTGGCTGTATTTGCCTTCATAACTCTACTGGACTGCAAGGTCACTGAGTGCAGCGTTTATGGTTTTAATTCATTTTAGTAGCCCCTATAACACCTAGTATAGTTCTTTATTCAATGAAAAATGAAAAAAAGGTGGGGAGAGTGCTGGAGTACTTGGAATATAGATGAATGCTACTTAAAATGTATTTGTATTTGATTATTATTTTTAGAAGAGGAAAAAGATTCATAAAAAGCTAACATCTTTTAAAAGAATGGGGAGAACAACACAGTTATCTGTAAAAGAATATCGGACAAAAGAAAATGCCTTTTGAAGAGAAACTGAGAATCCATAAAGTTTAAAGGCTTGGGAAGAGGAACTCTCTCTTCTTGGAGCAGAGTCACAGAGTGGCTGGAATTTTAGGATTGCCAGGGAAAATTCCTAATGTTTGCTCAAATATGTTTACCAACAGCTTTTGACAGTGGGTAATTTCTGTACCTGGCATGCATTGTGGCTAGCAACACTCACGCATTTCTATATGCATTAAACAAGTATTTGTGTGTTTGGAGCATATGAAGTACAGGACATTGTGCTAGATACTAGGGATCTAAAATAAAAATAGAGAGCATTAAATAAATTATCAATTTAGTTTTCATAGTTTTTGTTTGAAAAAATTCAGAAATTTGTGGTAGGAGCAAGAATGAGCTTTAAGGGGCCTGTAAGATTTTACTTAATATTTTTAAATGTTTTGTGCCCTTTTGCTGAGGAGAGTATCTGTAGACTTCATGTAGTCTCAACCGAGTGACAGAAATGAGGCTAAGAAGCACTGAGTTTGTGGAAAAACAGACAAGCAATCAGACCATTATAATGTTATCATCTGAACCAGATTAATCTAAGGCTAATAAAGATTATGATTTAGGGACTCTTAGTATCTAGACCTCCAAAAACCCCTGGGAGGTTTTTAGCAATGCAATTTATGAAAGTCATCAATATAAGAATGTTCAAATTAGCCACTACACAGGAAAATTTGAAATGCCCTGAAATATTATAACTCCTATATAAAAGACTTGATAAAGATTTTCTGAAATTCAATTATTTATGTAATTTGTTACCAGTAACAAGTTGTGAGACTGAATTTTTTCAAGCAAACAGAACAAAACCTGGATTAATTCTGTTGCATACTTTTTCCACTTCTGTATCAAAACTACCATACACTACTGCAGGGGAAAAAAATATCAAAACAATGTGTGTGAAAATCTTAAAAATGCACAATCAGAACTGGAATGGTTTGTCTTGGCTCCCCACCCTAAGAAATGGAGACCAGAAGTCAGCTGATATTTCAGACCCTCCTATGCTTTATTGCTCTTTTCTTCATTCTCTCGGACATTGCATTTACACATCCCTAATATTCTGAGTTTCCTCATTTATGTATAGTGTCAGCTGAAAATACATTCTGATTGCCTTTCAATCACAGAGTTAAATAGTTAAGTAAGTAGGCTTCATCTTTTCCTTTTTAATATACATTATTTAAGTTTATTATTTATTCTAGATTTGCTATGCTGGTAGATAGGGAGGACGTGTTGACCTGAACAATATCCTCAGCCTTAACCTGCCTAGAGAGCTTGGATCCATCTAATGGATAGGCACTTTATTCCAAGGTGCAAGTAGTTCACAAGGGAACAGCAAAGTTCATAGACAAATTCAACTATGTGAAAACTTCCATGGACAAAGATTTCTGAGTTGGGTGAGATCCTAACTTCCAGATTTTCTCTCTGTAGCTTTCTTTGTATGTTTGTTATTTATTATGGAGTGGAAATTGTTGTGGATGGGAGGATGGAAAGTGAGAAGAGCCAATAGAAATAGAGTGTTGTTGAGAAGGCTACTAAGCTCTATAAACCATGTCCTTTTTTTAAAAGATTTTATTTATTTATTTGAGAGAGCGAGTGTAAGAGAGAGCATGAGGGGGAAGAGGGTCAGAGGGAGAAGCAGACCCTTCCCCGCCCCCCCCACCCCCCCCACTGAGCAGGGAGTCCTATGTGGGACTCGATCCTGAGACTCCAGGATCATGACCTGAGCCGAAGGCAGGGACTCAACCAACTGAGTCACCCAGGCGCCCTATAAACCATGTCCTATCATTAATTTTTTCTTAGAGCTCATCTTGAGAACCTACAACAGTAGGAAAATTCTTCAAAGAATCTTTGAGCCATATTCATTGTCCTCATTATATTATGCCTAGGACCTCAGAGACCCAAACTCCTAATGGAACATCACCCTCCATTACTACCGTGAAGTGGTGTCATTAAAAATCCATATTCTTTAACACTGTTGGAATCCCAAAATAGACAACAGCCCTCCTCTATATGTTTTATCAACTCTTCCTTTCCCTACAGCTATTTCAGATTCCTAAAGACCTCTACCTGTTCATTTCCCCTCTTACCCCATCATGCTATATGCACTGTTTTCCCATCTGTCTGTCACCAATGTCTGACTTGTTAGAGAGTCGTGAAATCAATTTAATGGGTCTGACCTGCAGTTTTTTCTTTAAAGAAATTGAATAAAAAACATCAGAGGACATTCCTAGAAATTCCTTAGCAACTCATACATATGGTGCCAAAATTTGGAGATATTTGTGTATGTGTGGCCACTGGATCACAATATAAAATGGATTTCTTACTCTTCAACACAATAAAAATATATATATCTATAGTGATGCCAAATCTAAAGACAAAATGCTTTCTAGGATTTTCACCATTACAAACCTATCTGAACCCAGAGCCATTTCTACCTCTCTTCTATCCCACTCCATATCCCAGTCTGAGTAGAAAAGTGATCCTTCTCCAGATTCAGTTCCATATCACATTTCTTACCTACATGTGGACTGATTCTATTAATGTTCCCTACTTTCAACTCTATTTCATCTGTTCCTTATTGACAGTTAGAGTAACCAACTTGTTCTAGTTTACCCGGGACTGTCCTGGTCTTAAAACTGAAAGCCCCACATCCCAGCAATTCCCTCACTCCAAGGCAAACTGGAACAGTTGGTCACTTTATCTGCAGCATGTTACCCCCAACCCATGCTCAAAAAGGAAGACAAAACAAAAATTATGAAACTTCACATTATCTAAGGTACTACTCTGGGTACCAACTCATGCAGAGAGCCGAACTTTACAGATGACTTACCAAGAGAAGAAACCATTGTTTCCATGGCTTTTTCTTTCTCTTTGGTTTGTACCACACTTACAAATGAACAAAGATTGGTAGTTGACCTCACACAACAAAGGGAGCAGAAGCCCTCCTCCTTTTATCTCTGAGGTGACAAAGTTCTAGATCTAGTTGCTTAGAAACAAGGATCTTTCACTTCAGAAACAATTGGCTGTCAAGGATATCTTGCTCTGGCTCCACTATTTCTATACAACTTCAATATAATTGGAATTGGATAGCCTCCTCAGCTCCATTCTATGTCCTTCTACAGTGTAGCTTCATTTCTGCTTCATAATTTTGCTCATGCTACTGTGTTGGCCTAGACTGTATAATCATTTTTCACAGTGGAACTAAATTATATAGTAACTTTTTAGGTCAAGATCAAATTCAACATTCAGTATCAAATATTTTCTAAATAATCTAGACAACACTAATATACTATAATTCTCTTTATAATTACCATATTCAATAATTTTATTATAGTTTATAATCTTGCTATCTTATATTGTTTTATATGTAAGTTTTAAAAGTTGTATCTCCTATTAAATTATGTTTTTGAGAAAAATACGCTCAAAATCGTATTTGGCAAAATATATAATCTATAAAATGACTTTAATTATATAAATATTACATAGAATAAAAATTCAATAAAATATTACTGCTAACTCTGAGTAGATTCTATTTTTTTAAATTTTATTATGTTATGTTAGTCACCATACAATACAACATCATTAGTTTTTGATGTAGTGATCCACGATCCATTGTTTTCGTATAACACCCAGTGCTCCATGCAGTACGTGCCCTCCTTAATACCCATCACTGGGCTAACCCTTCCCCCCACCCCTCTCCCTTCTAAAACCCTGTTTGTTTCTCAGAGTCCATAGTCTCTCATGGTTCATCTCTCCCTCCAATTTCCCTCCCTTCATTTTTCCCTTCCTTCTCCTAATGTCTTCCATGCTATTCCTTATGTTCCACAAATAAGTGAAACCATATGATAATTGACTTTCTCTGCTTGACTTATTTCACTTAGCATAATCTCCTCCAGTCCCATCCATGTTGATGTAAAAGTTGGGTATTCATCCTTTCTGATGGCTGAGTAATATTCCATTGTATATATGAACCACATCTTCTTTATCCATTCATCTGTTGAAGGGCCTCTCGGCTCTTTCCACAGTTTGGCTATTGCGGACATTGCTGCTATGAACATTGGGGTGCCTATGGCCCTTCTTTTCACCACATCTGTGTGTTTGGGGTAAATACCGAGGAGTGCAATTGCTGGGTCATAGAGTAGCTCTATTTTTAATTTTTTGAGGAACCTCCACACTGTTTTCCAAAGTGGCTGTACCAACTTGCATTCCCACCAACAGTGTAAGAGGGTTCCCCTTTCTCCATAACCTCTCCAACATTTGTTGTTTCTTTCCCTGTCAATTTTTGCCATTTTAACTGGTGTAAGGTGGTATCTCAATGTGGTTTTGATTTGGATTTCCCTGATGGCTAATAATGATGAACATTTTTTCATGTGTCTGTTAGCCATTTGTATGTCTTCTTCCAAGAAGTGTCTTTTCATATCTTCTGCCCATTTTTTGACTTGATTATTTGTTTTTGGAGTGTTGAGTTTGAGAAGTTCTTTATAGATCTTGGATACCAGCCCTTTATCTGTAGTGTCATTTGCAAATATCTTCTCCCATTCTGTGGGTTGCCTCCTTATTTGTATGGAATCAGAAAAGACCCCGAATTGCCAAGGAAATGTTGAAAAAGAAAAACAAAGCTGGGGCATCACGTTACCCGATTTCAAGCTATATTACAAAGCTGTGATCACCAAGACAGCATGGTACTGGCACAAAAACAGACATATAGACCAATGGAACAGAATAGAGAACCCAGATATGGACCCTCAACTCTATGGTCAAATAATCTTTGACAAAGCAGGAAAAAACATGCAATGGAAAAAAGACAGTCTCTTCAATAAATGGTGCTGGGAAAATTGGACAGCCACATGCAGAAGAATGAAACTCAACCATTCTCTAACACCATACACAAAGATAAACTCAAAGTGGATGAAAGACCTCAATGTGAGACAGGAATCCATCAAAATCCTAGAGGAGAACATAGGGAGTAACCTCTGTGACATCGGCCACAGCAACTTCTTTCAAGATACATCTCCAAAAGCTAGTGAAACAAAAGCAAAAATGAACTTTTTTAAGATAAAAAGCTTCTGCTCAGCAAAGGAAACAGTCAACAAAACAATAAGTAGATTCTATTTTAAAAGGATTCTTGGCCAGGGGCATCTGGGTGGCTCAGTCGTTAAGCATCTGCCTTCAGCTCAGGTCATGATCCCAGGGTCCTAGGATCGAGCCCTGCCTCGGGCTCCCTGCTCAGCGAGAAGCCTGCTTCTCCCTCTCCCACTCCCCCTGCTTGTGTTCCCTCTCTCACTGTGTCTCTCTTTGTCAAATAAATAAAATCTCTAAAAAAAAATGATTCTTGGGCGCCTGGGTGGCTCAGTCGTTAAGCGTCTGCCTTCGGCTCAGGTCATGATCCCAGGGTCCTGGGATCAAGCCCCGCATCGGGCTCCCTGCTCGGCGGGAAGCCTGCTTCTCCCTCTCCCACTCCCCCTGCCTGTGTTCCCTCTCTCGTTGTTGTCTCTGTCAAATAAATAAATAAAATCTTAAAAAAAAATAAAAGATTCTTGGCCAACGAATCTTGCTAGCTACTTATTTAACTAGTAGCAGAGCTCTATAACTATCAAGTAGAAGCATTTTTAATGACAATCCTTTTCTATTTCCTCTCAGAAAAAGTTTCTTCTATTCATGCTGGATTTCTCAGAAATCTGCTGTAGGAAGGCTGACAATACTGACTCCATCTTTGGCCCTTATCTTGTTCATGTCCCTGCAATAACCTCCCTCTCAGATCTTAGTTCCAGGTCTTGTGTAGGTTAATGTATGCCCTGACCAGAATATGGGAAACATTCTGATCTTTCCCCTAGTGCACAGATGGCACCATTTTAGATAACTGCCCTTTGCTCTATAAAATCTGTGGGTTAAGGTCCTGACTTTGCAGAGAACAGCTGCACAATGCCAGGATTGTTCTTTTTTTTTTTTTAATTCTTTATTTGAATTCAATTTGGTTAACATATAGTGTATTATTTGTTTCAGGGGTAGAATTTAGTGATTCACCATTTGCATATAACACCCAGTGCTCATTACATCAAGTGCCTTTCTTAATGCCCATCACCCAATTACCTCATCCCCCTACTCATCTCCCCTCCAGCAACCCTCAGTTTGTTTCCTAGAGGATTCTTTACTGTCCCTCCTCCACTTTTCTAACATCTGCTTAGGAGGTTCCTTTTCATAAACTGTTTCATTCATTCAGGCAAAACTAGAGACACCGCTGTCTTTTTTTTTTTTTTTTTTTAGATTTTATATAAATTCAAGTTAGTTCGCATATAGTGTATTATTAGTTTCAGGGGTAGAATTTAGTGATTCATCAGTTGCATACAACACCCAGTGCTCATTACATCAAGTGCCCTCCTTAATGCTCATCATCCAATTACCCCATCCCTCCACCAACTTCCCCTCTAGCAACCCGCAGTTTGTTCCCTATAGTTAAGAGTTTCTTATGGTTTGCCTCCCTCTCTGTGTTCATGTTGTTTTATTTTTTCCTTCCCTTACCCTATGTTCATGTTTTGTTTCTTAAATTCCACATATAAATGAAATCATATGGTATTTGTCTCTTTCTAACTGACTTATTTTGCTTAGCATGATACCTTCTAGTTCCATCCACGCCATTGCAAATGGCAAGATTTCATTCTTTTTGATGGCTCAGTAATAATCCACTGTGTGTTTATGTGTGTATAGATGATAGATAGATAGATAGATAGATAGATAGATAAATAGATAGTTAGATGGATATACATCCTCTTTTACCATTCATCAATTGATGGACATCTGGGCTCTTTCCATATTTTGGCTATTGTGGACATTGCTGCTATAAACATTGGGGTGCATGTGTGCCTTCGAATCACTATTTCTGTATCCTTTGGATAAATACCTAGTAGTGCAATTGCTGGGTCATAGGGTAGTTCTATTTTTAACTTTTTTTTTTTAAGTACAGTCATATCTCTTTTATTTTTCTAATTAATTTTTTTGAATACCCACCCAACTAATTAGGATAAATCCAGAATCTCTCACCTTTGAGGTCGTCTTCACTTCTAAAATTGTCCAAGAACTCTAGGGGCTCAATGCAGTCCTCCGGACTTCAAGAGCAGCTTCCCCACCCAAGCTTTAACGTTAAGCCTCAGGAAGGTCTGTGGAACACCGTTGCGTTTGCTTCTCACTGCCACATAATGTCAATGTTGGAATGGGTTCTGCACAGTAAAACAGTCGATGCTGGTCTCCCGCAGTGATGACGCCAAGATTCCTGCAAAGGTTTGCTTGATTCTTTAGCAGGTAGTCCTATTTCCTCCAGGACAAGGAAGCCTGCCAAGTTTCAGTTCCTAGTGCTCAATCCAACTGTCAATGGAGTTGTGAGAGTTTCCTATAAATTCTAGATATCAGAGGTTGGTTGGTTGGTTGGTTTTTTAATACTTTTTTTTTTATTTTATTATGTTATGTTAGTCACCATACAGTACATCATTAGTTTCTGATGTGGTGATCCATGATCCATTGTTCTCGTATAACACCCAGTGCTCCATGCAGTACGTGCCCTCCTTAATACCCATCACTGGGCTAACCCATCCTCCCTCCCCCCTCCCCTCTAAAACCTTGTTTGTTTCTCAGAGTCCATAGTCTCTCATGGTTCATCTCTCCCTCCAATCCCCCCCCCCATTTTTCCCTTCCTTCTCCTAATGTCCTCCATGCTATTCCTTATGTTCCACAAATAAGTGAAACCATATGATAATTGACATTCTCTGCTTGACTTATTTCACTTAGCATAATCTCCTCCAGTCCCATCCATGTTGATGTAAAAGTTGGGTATTCATCCTTTCTGATGGCTGAGTAATATTCCATTGTATATATGAACCACATCTTCTTTATCCATTCATCTGTTGAAGGGCCTCTCGGCTCTTTCCACAGTTTGGCTATTGCGGACATTGCTGCTATGAACATTGGGGTGCATATGGCCCTTCTTTTGAAGAGACTGTCTTTTTTCCATTGCATGTTTTTTCCTGCTTTGTCAGAGATTATTTGACCATAGAGTTGAGGCTCCATATCTGGGTTCTCTATTTTTAACTTCTTAAAAAAAAATTTAAATTCAGTTAGTCAACATATAGTACATCATTAGTTTTTGGTGTAGTGTTCAATGATTCATTAGTTGTATATAACACCAAGTGCTCATCACATCACATGCCCTCCTTAATGTCCATCACCCGGTTAACCCATCCCCCCTCCTTTCCACAACCCTCAGTTTGTTTCCTGGAGTCAAGAGTCTCTCATGGTTTGTCTCCCTTTCTGATTTCTTCCCATTCAGTTTTCCCTCCCTTCCCCTATGATCCTCTGCACTATTACTTATATTTCACATATGAGTGAAACCATATAATTGTCTTTCTCTGCTTGACTTATTTCACTTAGCATAATCCTCTCCAGTTCCATCCACATCAATGTAAATGGTAGGTATTCATCCTTTCTGATGGCTGAGTAATATTCCATTGTATATATGAACCACATCTTCTTTATCCATTCATCTGTTGAAGGACATCTCAGCTCATTCCACAGTTTAGCTATTGTGGACATTGCTGCTATGAACATTGGGGTGCAGGTGCCCCTTCTCTTCATTACATCTGTGTGTTTGGGGTAAATACCGAGGAGTGCAATTGCTGGGTCATAGGGTAGCTCTATTTTTAATTTTTTGAGGAACCTCCACACTGTTTTCCAAAGTGGCTGTACCAACTTGCATTCCCACCAACAGCGTAAGAGGGTTCCCCTTTCTCCATATCCTTGCCAACATTTGTTGTTCCTTATCTTGTTAATTTTAGCCATTTGAACTGGTGTGGTATCTCATTGTAGTTTTGATTTGTTTGTCCCTGATGACAAGTTATGTGGAGCATTTTTTCATGTCTGCTAGCCATTTGTATGTCTTCTTTGGAGAAGTGTCTGTTCATGTCTTCTGCCCATTTCTTGACTGGATTATTTGCTTTTTGGGTGTTGAGTTTGATGAGTTCTTTATAGATCTTGGATACCAGCCCTTTATCTGTTATGTCACTTGCAAATATCATCTGTCATTACCTTTTAGTTTTGTTGACTGTTTCTCATGCTGTGCAGAAGCTTTTTAAATTGATGAAATCCCAATAGTTCATTTTTGCTTTTGTTTCCCTTGTCTTTAGAGACGTGTCTTGCAAGAAGTTGCTGTGGCTAAGGTCAAAGAGGTTACTGCCTGTGTTCCCTTCTAGGATTTTGTGGATTCCTGTCTCCCATTGAGGTCTTTCATCCATTTTGAGTTTATCTTTGTGTATGGTGTAAGAGAATGGTCCAGGTTCATTCTTCTGCATGTGGCTGTCCAATTTTCCCAGCACCATTTATTGAAGAGACTGTCTTTTTTCCATTGGATATTCTTTCCTGCTTTGTCGAAGATTAGTTGTCCATAGAGTTTAACTTTTTTTAAGATTTATTTATTTTATTTTAGAAAGAATGTGAGTGGGAGGAGGGGCAGAGAGGAATCTTCAAGCAGACTCCCCACTGAGCATGGAGCCTGATGCAGAGCTCAATCGTAGGACCCTGAGATCATGACCTGAGCTGAAACCAAGAGTCAGCCACTCACCTGACTGAGCCACCCAGGTGGCCCTATTTTTAACTTTTTGAGGAATGTCCATACTGTTTTCCAGAGTAATTGCACCAGTTCATTCCCACCAACAGTCTAAGAGGGTTCCCCTTTCTCCACATACTCACCAATATCTGTTGTTTCCTGATTTGTTAATTTTACCCATTCTGACTGGGAGACACCCCTGTCTTAAGAAAGATATATTTTAAAAGTTTTTCTGCCACTGAACTTGGTGGATAAAATTTGCTCCTGTTCCAGGGATGATTAACAATGAAAAAAAAAACTGTTCCAAGAATGAGAGAGAAGGAAACTACAGAAGCTCAATCCTGAAAAAGTTTTAGTAGCAAGACTAGAGCACCTGCTTCTGATAGAACAATATCCTGGGAGAAATAGAGGCGGGGAAGGATTGAAAGCTTCTAAAGGTAGTTTTGGCTTGATTTCTCTTGCTTAAAGAAGGAATAATATTCATTTCTTTTAAAAATAGCTTTAAGGACTTCTGGTACTAGAAAAGATAAACACTCTTATCTCTATTGCTCTTGCTCAGTTCAAGTTAAAACACCAAATTTATATTTAAAACAAACATAAGAAAGTTCAGAAAGGTGGAGCAAAGAATACAAACCAGCTAAGGACATTGGGACCTAAGGAACAGCATGGCAGTGATGTCTCTGCATTTTCTTTTACTGCCATTGCAGTCTGGAGAGGCCCACAAGCTTGAAATGAAATAGACAAGGACAAAAAAAGACCAAAAAAAAAAAAAAAAAGCCACAAATCAAGTTTGCTGTCTCTAGCCAGAAGACCAAGAAATGAGCAGCCTAGACAAAAATCTTTTAGAAAATAGCTGAGATGCCCTTCAACAGACGAATGGATAAAGAGGATGTGGTCCATATATACAATGGGATATTATTCAGCCATCAGAAAGGATGAATACCCACCATTTGCATCGACATGGATGGAACTGGAGGGGATTATGCTACGTGAAATAAGTCAATTATCATATGGTTTCACTCATATGTGGAACATATGTGGAACATAAGGAATAGCACAGAAGACCATAGGGGAAGGGAGGGAAAACTGAAGGGGGGGAAATCAGAGAGGGAGACAAACCATGAGAAACTCTCAGCTCTGGGAAACAAACTGAGCATTTCAGAAGGGAGTGGGGTGGATGGGGTAGCCAGGTGATGGGTATTAAGGAGAGCATGTGTTGTGATGAGCACTGGGTGTTATATGCAGCTATTGAATCATTGAATACTACATCAAAAACTAATGATGTACTATATGTTGGCTAACTGAACATAATAAAAAAAATTTTTAAAAAGAATAGAATACCTAGGAATAAATCTAACCAAGGAGATGAAAGGTCTGTTTTCTTAAAAGTAATTTATAGGCTTTTTTTCATACTGATGAAAAAAATTGAAGATACAAATAATTGGAAAGATATTCTGTACCCATGGATTGGAAGAATCAATATTATTAAAAAGTCCATACTACCCGAAGCAATCTACAGTTTCAGTGCAATTCCTATCAAAATTTTAATGACATTTTTCACATAACTTGAACAAATAATATCAAATTTCTATGGAATCACAAAAGACCCCAAATAGCCAAAACAATCTTGAGAGAGACAAACAAAGCCAGAGGTATCACATCCCCTGATTTCAAACTATATTACAAAGTTATAGTAATAAAATAGTGTGGTTTTGGCATAAAAATGGACACATAGATCAATGGAGCAGAATAGAGCCCAGAAGTAAACCCATGCATATATGGTGAATTAATTTATGACAAAGGAGGCAAGAATGCACAACAGAGAAAGAACAACCTCTTCAGTAAATGGTGTTGAGAAAACTGGAGAGCTACATTCAAAACCATGAAATTGGACCACTATCTTACATAGCATATAAAAATCAACTCAAAATAGGGGTGCCTGGGTGGCTCAGTTGATTAACTGTCCCACTCTTGATTTCAGCTCAGGTCATGATCTCAGGGTCATGAGATCAAGCCCCATGTTGGGCTTCCGGCTTAGCGGGGAATCCGCTTGAGACTCTTTTCCTCTCCCTCTGCCCCTCCCCTGCCTCACACCCATGTGCTCTCTCTCTCAAAAATAAATAAATAAAATCTTAAAGGAAAAACATTCCTTCTCTCCTTCCACTTCTCCCCCCCATTCATGTTCTCTCTCAAAAAAAATCAGGGGGGCCTGGGTGGCTCAGGCTGTTGAGCAGCTACCTTCGGCTCAGAGCATGATGCCAGGGTCCTGGGATCGAGCCCTGCATTGGGCTCCTTCCTCAGTGGGGAGCCTGCTTCTCCCTCTCCCTCTGCCTGCCATTCCACCTGCTTGTGCTCTCTCTTTCTGTCTCTGTCAAATAAATAAATAAATAATATTTTCAAAAAAATCAACTCAAAATAGATTAAAGACTTGAATGTAAGACTTGAAATCATAAGGTGCTAGAAAAAAACATAGGTGGTAAGCTCCTTGACATTGGTCTTAGCAATTTTTTTTCTGTGACTCCAAAGACAAGGGAAACAAAAGCAAAATTAAACATATGGGAATATTTCAAATTAAACAGCTTCTGTACAGGAAAGAAGACCATCAAAAAATGAAAAGACAAATTACAGAGTGGAAAAAGATATTTGCAAATCATATATCCAATAAGGGGTTAAAATCCAAAATATATACAGAACTCATACAATCTATTAACAAACAAACAATCACTAAAACATAGGCAAAGGATGTGAATACACATTTTTTAAAGAAGACACACAGGTGGCCTACAGGCACATGAAAAAATGCTCAACATCACTAAACATCAGGAAAATGCAAATCAAAAACACAATGAGATAACACCTTACACCTGTCATACTAGTTATTATGAAAAAGATAACAATAGGTGTTGACAAGTATGTGGAGAAAAGGGAACTCTTGCACACTGTAGGTGGGAATATAAATTGATATAGACATTATGGAAAACAGTGTGGAGATTCCTCAAAAATTAAAAATACTGGGGCACCTGGGTGGCTCACTCAGAGTGACTCACTCTTGGTATTGGCTCAGGTCATGATCTGAGGGTCATGAGATTGAGACCCACATCAGGTTCTGCAGTCAGCATGGAGTCTGCTGGAGATTCTGTCCCTCTCCCTCCACCCACTTGGGCACTCTCTCTCAAATAAATAAATAAATAAATAAATAAATAAATAAATAAATAAATAAAATCTTTTTAAGAAATTAAAAATAGAGCTATCATATGACCAGTAATTCCATTTCTTGGTGTTCATCCAAAGAAAACAAAATCACACTTTGAAAAAATATGTGCACCCTTATGTTTGTTGCAGCATTGTTTACAATAGCCAAGATACAAAAACAACCGTAAAGTCCATCCATGGATGAATGGATAAGGAACATGTGACATGTATATAAAATGGAATACTACTCAGCCATAAAAACAATGATATTTTGCAACAGCATGGATAGACATTGAGGCTAAGTGAAGCAAGTCAGACAGAGACAAATTCTGCATGATTACACTTACATGTGGAATCTCAAGAAACAAACAAACAAAAGAAAACAAAATCCAGACTCCTAGATACAGAAAACAGATTAGTTGTTGCAAAAAGGCAAGGGTTTGGGGGGCAAGGCAAAATGGGTGAAGAGGATTAAGAAGTACAAGCATCCATTATAAAGTAAATCATGGGGATGTAATGTGCAGCACGAGCAATATAGTCAATAATATTGAATTAACCTTGGAAAGTGACAGATGGTAACTAGGCTTATTGTGGTGACAGTTTTGCAATGTATATAATTGTCAAGTCATTGTGCTGTACACCTGAAACTAATGTGATATTTTATGTCAATTATTCCTCAATATAAAATATTAACTTTTTTGAGCATACAATAAAATAAGTAGATTTTAAGGTGGACCTTGATGAGTTTTGTTTCATAAACACCACCATTTTAGCTTGGCCACTATAACAAAATACTAAAGACTGGGTGGCTTCTTTCTCACAGTTGTGGAGGTAGGAAGTCCAAAATCAAGTCACCAGCAGGTTCATTGTCTTGTGAGGGCACTTCTTGCTTCACAGATGGTTCCTCTTGCTGTAAAGCCATGTGCAGAAGAGGTGAGAGATCTCTCTGGGGCCTCTTTTACAAAAACAGGAAAGAGCTGTTGCTGAGGGCTGAAATCCCATTCCTGAGGGCTCCATCCTCATGACCTAATCACCTTCCACTGGCCCCACCTCTTACTACCATCATGCTGGGGTTTAGGATTTCAATCCATGCATTTTGCAGGGACACAAACATTCAATTCACAGCACACCCCCATCAAGATACACAAGTTTCCTGTCACTGGGGAAATTTCCCTCGATTCCTCCATTGCCACAGCAGGAAACTACTGATTTAAGTTCTAGTCTCAGGGGCGCCTGGGTGACTGAGTCTATTAAGCATCTGTCTTCGGCTCAGGTCATGATCCCAGGGTACTGGGATCAAGCCCCGAGTCTGGCTTCTGCTCAGCAGAGAGTCTTCTTCGTCCTCTCCCTCTGCCCCTCCTACCTACTCGTATTCTCTCCCGCATCTCTGCTCTCTCTCTCAAAAAATAAATAAAAAATCTTAAAAAATTATAATCTCATAAATTAAGCCTATCCTAGGTTATTCCAGATTGATTCAAATTAAATCTTATATTAACTTCCTTTGGTATGATTCTTTCTGTCATCACCATACCTGTAAGATAAATCCACGTTCTTACATGGATCAAAAGTTAGTTCTGATTTAAGAGGGATTATTCCACTGGATGAATATGCCAGTTTGTTTATTCATTTATCTGTTAAGTGCTGGTTGTTTATTCCCAGTTTGTGGAATAAATTCATGAGTCCCGTTGCTCTGGACATTCATATACTAGTCTTTGTGGGTAATTTCCTAGGGCCAGGAATGCTGGGATGTAGGGTAGATACAAGTTTAACTTTATAAGAAATGATTGTTACATTGTATATATATACCACATTTTCTTTATCCATTCATCTGTTTATGGACATCTTGGCTCTTTCCATAGTTTGGCTAAAAAAAAAAGAAAGAAAGAAACGATTGTTACAGACACTAATTGTTCTACTCATGACCTCTATTTAGTTTCTTCCCACCAATCATCCCAAGTGCACTCAATTGTTGTAAAGTATGAGAGAATCTAATTCTTTCCTCAGAACTCTTTGAAGAAGCTTCCGTTTCTTCTCCATCCTCTATTTTAATTACCTATTGATCCTTTATGCCATTTAAGTTTGAGAAAGAAAAGTCCTTCCCTCACTGAAAATGCCACCAAATGCACTTATTCTTCCCCTGAGACTTCTCCAAGAGACCATGGGACTTAAAGCCCAGGTATACACACTACTGTTCCCAATCCCTCCCATTTTTTTCTCTTCTCTAGGTCCCTTGGGTAAGGACACCCAGCTCACTGAGCACAGCTCCCCTGATGAGCACACCATTATTACATAATAGCTCCCCACCCCCTCTCTGGGGAGGCCGTGCCCCCAGTCCCTCTTTGCTCTCCTCAGGACTGCCTGCTAGAAATGTTGCCATTTGGGGGGTCATCTTGCCTACCTCCCACCCGACTGCATCTTCTGGCATCACAGGCTCCTTCACTCATGGGACTTGCCTGGGCCCGGGCCCACTTGACAGGTGATCTCAGGCTGCCTCTGCTCTGGCTACTGCTGTCCCCAGTTTGCTGCTCCCATGCCCTCCCAGGATGGCGCTTCACTTCCTCTGAAGTTGTGATCCCCAGGAAGGTGTCCCACAGGGTGGGTGGAACTGAGAGACGAGACCAGCTCTCCTATAAGATTCACTTCAGTGGCCAAAGACATGTGATTCACATGAGAATCAAGAAGAACCTACTGCCCAGACATTTTCCTGTTATCACCGATAATGATCAGGGTGCCATGGAGGAGGACTACCCCTTTGTCCCTCGAGACTGCTACTACTACGGCTACCTGGAAGGGGTTCCCGGCTCCATGGGAACACTGGACACCTGCTATGGGGGTCTGCGTGGCATGCTGCAGTTGGATGACTTCACTTATGAAATAAAACCGCTGGAGTCTTCTTCCAAATTTGAGCATGTGGTTTCTCTGCTTGTGTCAGAAAGAAGATCGTCAGAGGCTGAAAGGTGTAAGATTGAAGAGCAAGATACAAATCAAGAATACGAAGAGGCAATCCTTGCTGGAACTCCTAGAGCAGCTCCCGTGTATTTGTGGTGGCCACATAAGAAATACTTTAAAATCCACTACACAGTTTCTAACTCATTATTTGCATTGAACACTAATCTCACACGTATAATCGAGAATGTAGTGATTTTGAACAACATACTACATACCATCTACAAACCAGCTCTCCTAGATGTCTACATACGTGTTTTGTGCATATGGAATGGATCAGATAAGATGGATTTATATGACTACACAAACATTGGACGAACCATGACTGATTTTGGTTTGTGGAAATACTGGGGTTGGTATAATCACATTATTCATGACACTTCGCTGCTTCTTACAGGAGATAAAGTCGCTGGGGCCTCATATTATGGCCAGTACAATGGAGTGTGCAACCCCAACTGGGGTGTGGCATATCTATATATGGCAAGATACCACATATTTTGGGCTGCAGCTGTTGCAGCACATACCCTAGGTCATAATTTGGGCGTTAATCATGATAAACCCGGTTGTTTTTGCTTTCGAAGAGAGCACTGCATCATGGCTCCTGAGCCTGATTTATTGGATATGATGAGCAATTGTACTTATGAAAGAATACATTACAAGCTCACTATATGGGATCCTTGTTTGAGCATGCCAAATACACCGTACACCAATTTTCCTTATGTAGCTGCTCGTTGTGGTGACTTGGTCGTAGATCAGAGGGAAGAATGTGACTGTGGCTCCTTAAAACAGTGTTCTTGGAATAAGTGTTGCAAGACCAATTGTATCCTCTCCCTTGGCAGTGATTGCAATGGAGGACCCTGCTGTGTTAAATGCAAATATGCTCAACCTGGATTGCTTTGCAGAGATATGCTTGGTATTTGTGACCTCCCAGAATACTGTGATGGTAAATCTCATAATTGTCCTAATGACGTTTACACCCAGGATGGAACCCCATGTTCAGCATTGGCTGTCTGCGTGAAAGGAAACTGCAGTGATCGTGATATGCAATGCCAATCCCTCTTTGGCTACCAAATAAAAGATGCTGCACCAGTATGCTATGAAAAATTGAATGTACTAGGTGACCGATTTGGGAACTGTGGGGTGAAGGTGATACGAGGAGGAGGAAAACCTGTGAAATGTGAAGAGGATGATGTTCTTTGTGGAATGCTGCATTGTCGTAATGTCCAAGAAATTCCTGGTGGAGGTGACCACACTACGTTTCGTCATATAATAGTACGTGATATTAAGGAAGAGTTATGCTTTGGATACGATGCACACCATGGGACAGATCTGCCAGAAATGGGGCTTGTCGTGGATGGGGCAACATGTGGCCCAGGAAAATACTGTTTTCAACAGAATTGTACTTTTTTTCAAGACATGGGGTTTGACTGTGATGTCAAGACATGCAATTTCAGAGGGGTGTGTAACAACAAGAAACATTGTCACTGTATGAGAGGTTGGAAACCCCCATCTTGTGAAGAGAGGGGACCCGGTGGTAGTATAGATAGTGGTCCTCCACCTGACAGAGAATATGGTCTTCGAGCCAAAATAATTCTTAATATAAACCAGGCATTGCTTCTACTGATTTTTCGCTTAATTGCTTTACTGATTTCAGGCATCATTGGTGCCTTTCATCATTTAGAAGAGAAGACAGAAGTGGCTAAAAAATAGCAATTACCTACACTCAAGTAAAATACTGACTGGAGTGCACCAGATGGAGAAAATCATATTGGCATGTACTAGGAGAAAAGACGAGAATCACTCTGATGATTACATAATCCTATAGCTACTCTGAGGTTGTCATCTTAAAATAAAATGACTTGACAATTTAACATGAGGTCTGTGGGGTTAAATTTATGTTACATGTCCTCTCTAGTCATATTCTTCCTATTCCTACAGATGATAGTAGAGACTCTTAAATACATTAAGATGTGGATTCCAGTGTTTTACAGATGCCCGTGGAGGAAACCTTGTTTGCACTGGGATGCACTTGTTTTATTTTATTTTTTTTTAAGATTTTTATTTATTTATTTGACAGAGAGAGACACAGTGAGAGAGGGAGCTCAAGCAGGGGGAGTGGGAGAGGGAGAAGCAGGCTTCCCACGAAGCAGGAAGTCCGATGTGGGGCTCGATCCCAGGACCCTGGGATCACGCCTAGCCGAAGGCAGACGTCCAACAACTGAGCCACCCAGGTGCCCCAGGATGCACTTGTTTTAACCAGTTATTGGACCATTTCCCAATTGGTTATATACTAGATTTCTGTTCTTTGTTCATTTTATTGGTCCTGCTAAACAAATAGCATTCAAAGTGATAGTTGGAAGATACAGTAGGACTGTAAGAACTTTTCCGTCAAGGCACAGGGGTGCCAACAGATCTGCCACCTGCCAAGGATGCACTCTTGCACAAAGTCTTAGGCCGTGACAGTTTCAAGGTCCATGTAACATTGGAAGATGAAATGCACTTGGCCAGGAGTTTGTAATGATCAAAAGAAAGCACCCAAGAAGGGCCTGGAAAAAGTAAGGCACTTAGTACATGCCATTACTCTCATTATTACTCTTGGGCTATGCTCAACCTGAGGTATTGCAGTGTAATGAGTTTGGCGTGGTGTCTTTATTAGAAATAAAACCATCACAGGAGGAACCGTTGATCACTGACTGATCTATCACTGCTTAAGGCGTCTGGTTATTGAAGTCATAGTAACTCACATTTAAAATCTTAGGAATTGCCTGAGCACAGCCTGTCTGTAAAGTACAGGGTGGACCTGACTCTCTGATACATGTACAGAGAAAAAATTTACACAAAAGGTAACAGGAAGTGGTCGCTTCTGAGATCGTGCAAGAGAAGGAGAAGAGGGTTTCATAAGGGACATATGGTACATTTCTGCTATGTACATGCCTCAGGCCTCAGATCCAATTTCTTTTGGAAGATAAGCAGTCCAGGTGAGAATAGCACCAAAGGGGCGGGGAAGTTCATTCTACTTTTGTTTCCCTTGCCTTTGGAGACGTGTCTTTTTTTTTTTTTTTTTTAAGATTTTATTTATTTATTTATTTATTTGAGAGAGTGAGAATGAGAGAGGGCGAGCACGTGAGGGGGGGAGGGTCAGAGGGAGAAGCAGACTCCCTGCTGAGCAGGGAGCCCGATGCGGGACTCGATCCCAGGACTCCAGGATCATGGCCTGAGCCAAAGGCAGTCGCTTAACCAACTGAGCCACCCAGGCGCCCCTGGAGACATTTCTTGAAAGAATTTGCTGTGGCCAATGTCGAAGAGGTTACTGCCTATTATCCCCTCTGGGATTTTGATGGATTCCTGTCTCCCATTGAGGTCTTTCATCCATTTAGAGTTTATCTTTGTGTATAGTGTAAGAGAATGGTCCAGGTTCATTCTGCATGTATCTGTTCAATTTTCCCAGCACCATTTATTGGAGAGACTGTCTTTCTTCCGTTGGATATTCTTTTCCTGCTTTGTCTAAGATTAGTTGACCGCAGAGTTGAGGGTCCATTTTTGGAGTCTCTATTCTGTTCCATTGATCTGTGTTTCTGTGTTTGTGTCAGTATCATGCTGTTTTGGTGATCACAGCTTTGTAATGTAGCATGAAGTCAGGCAACGTGATGCCCCCAGCTTTGTTCTTCTTTTTCAACATTCCCTTGGCCATCCAGGATCTTTTCTGGTTCCATACAAATTTTACAATTATTTGTTCCAGCTCTGTGAAACATGCCAGTGGTATGTTGATAAGGATGGCGTTGAAAGTGTAGATTGCTCTAGGCAGCACAGACATTTTTAAAAAATTTTATTATGTTATGTTAATCACCATACATTACATCATTAGTTTTGATGTAGTGTTCCGTGATTCATTGTTTGCGTTTAAGACCCAGTGCTCAATTCAGTATGTGCCCTCTTTAATACCCATCACCATGCTAACCCATCTCTCCACCCCCCTCCCCTCTAGAACCCTCAGTTTGTTTCTCAGAGTCCATAGTCTCTCATGGTTCGTCTCCCCCTCCGATTTCCCACCCTTCATTTTTCCCTTCCTGCTATTTTCTTTTTTTCTTTCTTTCTTTCTTTTTTTTTTTTTTTTTTTTTGTTACCATATAATGTATTATTTGTTTCAGAGGTACAGGTCTGTGATTCAACAGTCTCACACAGTTCACAGCGCTCACCATAGCACATAACCTCCCCACTGTCTATCACCCAGGCACCCCGTCCCTCCCACCCCCACCACTCCAGCAACCCTCAGTTTATTTCCTGAGATTAAGAATTCCTCCTATCAATGAGGTCATATGATACATGTATTTCTCTGATTGACTTATTTCACTCAGCATAATACCATCCAGTTCCATCCACGTCGTTGCAAATGGCAAGATTTCATTCCTTTTGATGGCTGCATAATATTCCATTGTAGATATATACCACATCTTTATCCATTCAACTGTTGATGGACATCTTGGCTCTTTCCATAGTTTGGCGATTGTGGACATTGCTGCTATAAACATCAGGGTGCACGTACCCCTTCGGATCCCTACATTTGTATTTTGGGGGTAAATACCCAGTAGTGCAATTGCTGGGTCATAGGGTAGCTCTATTTTCCAACTTTTTGAGGAACCTCCATCCTGTTTTCCAGAGTGGCTGCACCAGCTTGCATTCCCACCAACTGTGTAGGAGGGTTCCCCTTTCTCTGCATCCCCACCAACATCTGTCGTTTCCTGACTTGTTAATTTTAGCCATTCTGACTGGTGTGAGGTGATATCTCATAGAGGTTTTGATTTGGATTTCCCTGATGCCACATGATGTTGAGCACTTTTTCATGTGTCTGCTGGCCATTCGTATGTCTTCTTTGGAAAAATATCTGTTCATGTCTTCTGCCCATTTCTTGATTGGATCATTTGTTCTTTGGGTGTTGAGTTTAAGAAGTTCTTTATAGATTTTGGATACTAGCCCTTTATCTGATATATCATTTGCAAATATCTTCTCCCATTCTGTTGGTTGTCTTTGGGTTTTGTTGACTGTTTCTTTTGCTGTGCAAAAGCTTTTTATCTTGATGAAATCCCAATAGTTCATTTTTGCCGTTGCTTCCCTTGCCTTTGGTGATGTTTCTAGGAAGAAGTTGCTGCAGCTGAGGTCGAAGAGGTTGCTGCCTGTGTTCTCCTTTAGGATTTTGATGGACTCCTGTCTGACATTTAGGTCTTTCAACCATTTTGAGTCTATTTTTGTGTGTGGTGTAAGGAAATGGTCCAGTTTCATTCTTCTGCATGTGGATGTCCAATTTTCCCAAAACCATTTGTTGAAGAGACCGTCTTTTTTCCACTGGACATTCTTTTCTGCTTTGTCGAAGATGAGTAGATCATAGAATTGAGGGTCCATTTCTGGGCTCTGTATTCTGTTCCATTGATCAATGTGTCTGTTTTTGTGCCATTACCATACTGTCTTGACAATTACAGCTTTGTAATAGAGCTTGAAGTCCGGAATTGTGATGCCACCAGCTTTTCTTTTCTTTTTCAACATTCCTCTGGCTATTCGGGGTCCTTTCTGGTTCCATACAAATTTTAGGATTATTTGTTCCATTTCTTTGAAAAAAGTGGATGGTATTTTGATAGGGATTGCATTGAATGTGTAGATTGCTCTAGGTAGCATTGACATCTTCACAATATTTGTTCTTCTAATCCATGAGCATGGAATGTTTTTCCATTTCTTTGTGTCTTCCTCAATTTCTTTCACGAGTATTTTATAGTTTTCTGAGTACAGATTCTTTGCCTCTTTGGTTAGATTTATTCCTAGGTATCTTATGCTTTTGGGTGCAATTGCAAATGGGATCAACTCCTTAATTTCTCTTTCTTCTGTCTTGTTGGTGTATAGGAATGCCACTGATTTCTGTGCATTGATTTTATATCCTGCCACTTTACTGAATTGCTGTATGAGTTCTAGCAGTTTTGGGGTGGAGTCTTTTGGGTTTTCCATATAAAGTATCATATCATCTGCAAACAGTGAGAGTTTGACTTCTTCTTTGCCTATTTGGATGCCTTTTATTTCTTTTTGTTGTCTGATTGCTGTGGCTAGGACTTCTACTAGTATGTTGAATAGCAGTGGTGATAGTGGACATCCCTGCCCTGTTCCTGACCTTTGGGGAAAAGCTCTCAGTTTTTCCCCATTGAGAATGATATTGATGGCTTTTATGATATTGAGGTATGTACCCTCTATCCCTATACTCTGAAGAGTTTTGATCAAGAAAGGATGTTGTACTTTGTCAAGTGCTTTTTCTGCATCTATTGAGAGGCTCATATGGTTCTTGTTCTTTCTTTTATTACTGTATTGTATCACATGGATTGATTTGCGGATGTTGAACCAACCTTGCAGCCCAGGGATAAATCCCACTTGGTTGTGTTGAATAATCCTTTTAATGTACTGTTGGATCCTATTGGCTAGTATTTTGGTGAGAATTTTTGCATCCATGTTCATCAAGGATATTGGTCTGTAGTTCTTCTTTTTGATGGGGTCTTTGTCTGGTTTGGGGATCAAGGTAATGGTGGCCTCATAAAATGAGTTTGGCAGTTTTCCTTCCATTTCTATTTTTTGGAAGAGTTTCAGAAGAATAGGTATTAATTCTTCTTTAAATGTTTGGTAGAATTCCCCTGGGAAGCCATCTTGCCCTGGGCTTTTGTTTGTTGGGAGATTTTTGATGACTGCTTCAATTTCCTTAGTGGTTATAAGTCTGTTCTTATATCTTGTATTTCTTTGGTGTTGGTTGTGATCTCTCCTCTTTCATTCATGATTTTATTTATTTTGGGTCATTTCTCTTTTCTATTTGATAAGTCTGGCCAGGGGCTTATCAATCTTGTTAATTCTTTCAAAGAACCAGCTCCTAGTTTTGTTGATCTGTTCTACTGTTCTTTTGGTTTCTATTTCATTGATTTCTGCTCTGATATTTATTATTTCTCTTCTCCTGCTGGATTTAGGCTTCATTTGCTGTTCTTTCTCCAGCTCCTTTAGGTGTAGGGTTAGGTTGTGTATTTGAGACTTTTCTTGTTTCTTGAGAAAGGATTGTATTGCTATATACTTTCCTCTTAGGACTGCCTTTGCTGCATCCCAAAGATTTTGAACAGTTGTGTTTTCATTTTCATTTGTTTCCATGAATTTTTTAAATTCTTCAATTTCCTGGTTGACCCATTCATTCTTTAGTAGGATGCTCTTTAGCCTCCATGTATTTGAGTTCTTTCTGACTTTCCTCTTGTGATTGAGTTCTAGTTTCAAAGCATTGTCGTCTGAAAATGGGCCTGTTTCCTCCGCGGCTCTACCACTTGCCGGATGTGGCTGACAGAGACCCCCTCCCCCGCCGTCTATCCTCCGAATATCGCCTCGGATTCACTTCTCCGCACGTCCTACCTTCCAGAAAGTGGTCGCTTTTCTGTTCAGAGAGTTACTGCTATTCTTTTCCTCGATCTCCTATTGAGTTCGTAGGTGTTCAGAATGGTTTGATCCCTGTCCAGCTGAATTCCTGGGACCAGACGAAATTTAGGTCTCCTACTCCTCTGCCATCTTGCTCCTCCTCCCGACACTTTTACAATGTTTATTCTTCCAATCCATGAGCATGGAACGTTTTTCCATCTTTTTGTGTCTTCCTCAATTTCTTTCGTAAGTGTTCTGTAGTAGTTTGGCTGTTTCTTATCAAGGTAAACATATGTTGACTGAACAGATTGCTGGTTCCTACGGGGGGAGGACCTATGCACATCATGACACATGGATAACGGAATGATTCTCCCAGTCCTTCCCCCACGAACCCTAGAGCCATTTTCCTGAGAGTCTGTATGCTAGGGATCGAGAAATACCTGGGACTCTTGGACACAGTCTCTGCGTTCACATTGTGACTATACACTCAGCAATCCCACTTCTAAATGTTTCTCCAAGTGCATGGAGAACATAGGTCCATACAAAGACCTGTATGCAGATGCTCGCAGCAGCTTGATTCATAATAGCCCCAAACTGAAAACAACCCAAATGTCCATCAGTGGTGAATGAGTCAACAAACAGTGGTCTAGCCACACACTGGACTGCTACTCAGCAATAAAGAGGAACCAATTACTCATGTAACAACATGGGTGGATCTCAAAATTATGCTGAGTGAAAGAAGTCAGACCCAATAGACTGCAAGACTGTCTGACTCTATTTAATGTGACATTTGGGAAAAGGTAAAATGATGGGGACAGAGAACAGATTGGTGGTTGCCAGGGGCTGGAGGGAGGGCACTGACTGCAAAGGGGCACAGGGAAGGTTTTGAGGTAAAGGAAATGTTCTGTGTCTTGACTGGGGTAAGTGGCTTCATGACTGCATACATTTGGCAAATACTATTCTGTACTAATTATATCTCAAGAAATCTCCTTTTAAAAATAACAACAACAAGGAGGAGTCTTCTGCCCACAGTGTGAGGATGAGATAGCTGTTGGTCCACATGCCAAGCCCCCTGTGGAGATGTAATTCTATCTGCCAAAGATACCAAGCCCAGTTATATACCTGGAGACTTGGGGAAGTGACCACTGGTCTGGGCTGCAGACCACTGACCCCACTGTAGGCTGTGTATCAGCCAAGACTCCACTTGTTGCCTGATGTCCATAAGCTCCCACTCTAACAGTGTCCATGAGGATGCTTTGGAGCTCTGACTATCAATGTGAACACAGAGACTGTGTCCAAGAGTCCCAGGTATTTCTCGATCCCTAGCATACAGACTCTCAGGAAAATGGCTCTAGGGTTCGTGGGGGAAGGGCTGGGAGAATCATTCCGTTATCCATGTGTCATGATGTGCATAGGTCCTCCCCCCGTAGGAACCAGCAATCTGTTCAGTCAACAGCTTCTGACTCTGCAAATCATCTTTGTTCCAGGAACCGCACAGGGATCGTGAGTTTTTATGGGTACAACCATTCTCAGCCTCCCGCTCCGCCAGTTTTGCCTTCCTCCCATTGTAGATGTTAAGCAGCACTCTGTTAGGCTACTACTCATCTGTTTGCCACTAGAGAGACTGAGCTTACTACCGCCTTAAAGTTCCCTACAGGTGAATCCCCTTAGCTGCCTCTCCAACCTTGACCAATGTTATGGTCATTGTGGGTCCCTGGCTGCAGGCTGTGAAGTGCAGCCACCTGGCCTCTGTTACCTCAGGAGACCTCACTATCGCCCTAGCTGCTAACAAACACCGCTCTGTGCCAATCTGTCCTCTCGCCAGACTGGCCTGTAGAGGAGAGACACAGCTGAACTCCTGAGAGCTGATGCTTCTCCTTGCATCAGCACAGCTTGGTTCCTCTCACTAAGGTACAGTGGACACGTAGCATTATATCAGTTTCAAGTGTACAGTGTAACTGTTCGATATTGGTACAGATTGCAAAATGGTCACAGCAGGAAGTCTAGTTAGCATCTGTCACCATACATAGTTACAAAAGAGTTGTTTCTTGCCATGAAAACTTTTAAGGTCTACTCTCTTAGCAACTTTCCAATAGAGGATACAGTATGATTAACTATAGTCACCATACTGTACACTACCTCCCCAGGGCTTATTGATTACACGAGTAGAACATTTGTGCCTTTTGACCCCCTTCTCCCATTTTGCTCGCCCCTCCTCCGCCCCTGCCTCTGGCACCCACCGAGCTGTTCTCTGGGTCTTCAGTGCATCTCTGACCTCTGATAACATATGCAGCGTAGCATGCCTACTTCTCTCAGCCTTGTTCTGCCAACTGGCATGGAAAATTAAGCATTTCTACTTTGTCCAGGAAGGGCTATTGCTTCTCCCCACTTCTAAGAGTCCCCCTAGAAGTGGGTGGGCCCCATTCCCTGGGACAGAGTCCTTGCCAGGGTGACTCTTGCAGCTACTTGGGTGTGATCCCATTCCTCTCAGAGCGGGTCTCGTCCAGCCAGGTTATGCTGGGGATGGTACAGGAGCCCCCATGTGAGGGAGGGCAGCCAGGAAGAGAAGCGGGGACAGTTCTTTGTGGGGGGTGGGGCAAGCTCTGAGCATTTGTATGGTTCTGCGGAGCCAGTATTTTCACGGGTATCCACCCGGATGTCACCGCTTCGTGTATAAAGCACCTGGTTTCCCCATAATAACATTCTTGCTCTGGATGACCATGTGCAAGTCCCTGCCGCTCTTGGGCCCTATCTGACCCTGAGATGGCTCCTCAGCTACGATTGCTCTCCCAGGCCAAGAGTTAAGGGCTCTCCGGTAAGCAACCAAAAAAGCCTTCTGGCATTCACAGATGGCCTTTAATGTTTAGGAAACCAGGGCAGTTGCCCCTTGTTCTCATTACCTTGGACAGGGCGATGGGGCATCAAGGTAACTTAGTCACAACCCACCATCTCTGCCATCCTTGGAGATGTTGCAGCTTCCATATTGTTCAAATGCCTAACTCGTTGCACACAAGAGAGTATTGCCCTACCTCGGGACTTTCCCTGGGTCACCACTGGTCAATTCCTCAGCGTTGAGCTACCGACCACCTTGTGCTAGGGGTTATCTTTTCTTCACATTCCTCCAGGGAGAGAGTCCTCCCTGCCAGCTGAGTGTTGACTGAGCATGGCCCCAAGCCCATCTTGCTCTTTTGTCAGATTACTGTCAGCACCACTGTCTCCAGAGAAGAAGATGTCAAGACAGGATGAGACCTTCAGGAGGTTCATGGAAGGAAACATCTCTAAAGATAAAGCGGGGGGAGGAGTATGAGGAGATCAAGAGAGACCTTGGGCTGCAATACCTCTCCTGCTCAAGGAGAGAGGAAAGGTAGGATGGCATTGGAAGAGCCTCAGGCATCAGAGTAGGTGTGAATCCCATTCATCCAGGCCAGTGGGGAGCCCTTGAGGCAGAGGGACCCTTTACAGCCTCCTACTCTGGGCAGCAGTGGCCCTGTTCCATGCCGCCATGCTCAAATGTTGGCTGGAGCTTCCCAAGAGAACCATGGCCTGGGGCAAATTTCCCACAGCCATCAAGGGAAGACAACTGGAGGCTGTTGATCAGCCGAGCTGCCTGTAGTGGACTACTCCCCTGAAGGGTGGGTGACCTGACGAGGTCACAGAACAAGCGACTGCCATAACCTGGAAGGTTTTTTCAGGGGCCACACAAAGATCTCCAATGGGAAGAAATGTGACCCACCATTCTCTAGTCCTTCAGGTAAACATGATCTCTGCTCCTGCCTTAGTTGCATGTTGCTCCTGTGTTGGTGGAGGAGGCAGTTGGAGGGGCTTTCACTTGGCCTTTGCTGCTATGGTGAGCCCCCCTCCCTCTGTCAGGGAACCAGTGAAGCATTCTGCCAGCTGCTAATAGATCTGCTGCTTTTTCAGCGAAGAGCTGGGACGAGGACAACATGCATGGTGTAGGTCGTGAGAAGGACCTGTGCCAGCAATCGGTTTGTTACCTTGCCTCCGTCTGCCCCCACGCTAATGGACCATCACCATCACATTTTTCCGCCTCATGATCAATGGCAGCTCAGACCCTGTATCTGAGAACTGAGGGTAAGAGCTGAGTATTTCCCGTGCTCCAGGAGCTGACTCTCACTTGAGGAAGGAATGAGGGAATGGGTTCTATGAATACGTATGTGCACGGTTGCCTTCAGAGTCTCTGCTGGAGGTGATCCTACTTCCACTTTGATCAATGGGTCTGGGTCTGAGAACTGGCCCAGGTCTGGCAACTGGGTGAGGGGGTCAGGGTTTTCCCTTGAGGCTGCTAACATCGTTCTTGAGAGCTTTTTGCTTGCACAGATGGTGCTTGCCCTCATGGATTCCCATCGATTGCTCTTGTAGCAATATCATGTTCTAGTAGACATCATCATAGACCCCTTTGGCTGAAAGTTTCCTGGTGGACGTTCCAATTTGATCAATGTTACATTAATTACAAATGCTTTGTCTTTGATGGCTCAATGCTGCCTTGTGGCCCTGCCGTTCTGGAATCCTGTCATGTCCAGTGAGAACCGGAGTCCAGGTCTGTGGTAGCATCAGCCCAGCCTGCCAGAAGGTAGCCACTACTGAGCTGCTCAGGGGTGCCACTGTGCCTTTCCCCAGCCGTTCCTTATGGATTCAGTGAAGAGATGCCCTCTGGGTAGTCCCAGGAAACATATCTGGCTGGTGGATTTTCTTGTCTTCCAGTGCTTTGGCGGTGTCATTGCTCACTTAAGCTAAAAGTCAGGACAAATTTCTCAGCATTGTGTGGAAGCTGGCTTGAAGATGTGCAGAAATGAGTCAATTATCTCTCTGGCAATCTCTCGCCAAATGAAGGAGAGTATCCTCATTTTGAGAAAGCTCAGCCGTCATTTGAGGGCTACATGGCCTACTACTGGTCATGTTTCTTTAAACACTTGGAGACCCCTTATGACCATCCCTAAGATGAACGTGTTCAGGTGAGAGGCCAGTTATGCCTGGTATACACAAAGTGCCCCAAAAATGTTGGTTACCATTTTGAGGTCCTTTCACATGGCACTTAAGTCAATCAGAGAGCATAGTTTGAGAGTACCGCCAGTATGATTTTCTAATAGCTGATAAGCCGTATGGTTCTCCATTCAGGTCAAATAATTTAATATGATTCTTGTGTTTGCAGGGACTAAAGACCATTCTCTGATTTGTCCTGTCTGTCTACCCTACTAGCCCATTCAATTTCTAAATCTCCTGTTTGTCAGGTGGTATTTGCCTACCTCCAAGAATCAGTGATAGCTATAGAGTGGGGGTGAAGGAGGCATCTGAAGGTATTGTCAGGTGTTCTGCATGGTGCAGGAATTGTGGTCACTCCTGGTTTTTTCCAATAGATTTCTCAGTAAGGTAAGGTAGTCAAATCATGGCCAGAGCTGTCTGGTATAGGATGGCAGACTTAGTAGCTAGTTGAATTTTAGATGCCTGCAGGAGTTTGGCAGAGCTCCATCAGGACAATGTCCTTCATGAGGAAGTTTCCAGTGGAAGTTCTGAAAGATAAAAATCTTTAATGTCCCTCTTTCCCCCGGGTCTGAGATAGTCCCTCCTCAAGTTCCAGGGTTGTTGTTCTCTTTCTACTGCCACAAAGTTGGTATTTGTCCTCCCTGTAGATAAAAAAATTCCCCCATTTAAAAATGTTTCTTTTTTTAATTAAGTAGGCTCCATGCCCCCTATGGGGCTCAAACTCATGACCCTGATATCAAGTCACATGCTCTACTATCTGAGCCATCCAGGTACCCCTAAAATCTTTCTAAAATCTCTTACTCATACCCAGACCTTCCCTCTAGAAGGGCCTGGTACTGGTGATTCCAGGGCACTTTTATAAAATTCAATGAGAATTCTCTAAGCCTCCTTCTAGTCAGGCTGCCCCCCAAAGGATGTACTGCCAGGGTGGTATACCAGGGGAATGAAGGATGCATCCTACCTAGGAATGGTCACAGCAGAATCCAGAATTTTTAAAATAGTGCTATACAACCTCTTACCCCTTGTGTCCTTATCATGACCTTGGAAGGAAGTAGTCAAGATGCTGCTGGAGAGACTGAGGAGACCCCAGGCCCTGAGGCCTCCGCCCAACCAGTCCCCAGGATGTCCCTGGAGGCTCTTGGTCTTGTGGCAAGAAAGAATGTGAAGATAGACTAGGCAAAACAGTTGGGCGGTGCAAGTGAAGAGTTTATTGAAAGTGGGAGCACACTCTGGAGAAGCGAGACAGGTGCACTCAAGGGTGAGCTGCGTGCCCCCCGGTGTGGGTTTCAGTCTTTTCTTGACAGTTGTTAACTACGGGTTGGAATATTTATTACTTGGGGAGGGGATTTTTTGGGGGGAGCAGGGTTTTGTGCCTTTTCTTCCTTACTTGGTCAGGGTTTCTGGCCTTGTCTTGGGCCTGCCTCGTTTGGTCCAGCTTCTTGTGGCTTTGTTTTTGGAGGGCTGCCACCCTTTCCCAAAAGCGGGCCAGCCCCCCCCCACCTTTGCTGGCCTCCAGGCATTCCGTTAAATCCTAATGAACTGCCTACTCTAACAAAGAGGCAATGATTCTTTTCTAGACATAGCTCCATTGAGTGATTAAATCATCTTATACTGTATGCGAGTCAATAGTAGGTGAGGGAGCTAGAAGCATAAATCTTTTTGAGCTTCGTTCTTGGAGGTTCTTCCAACACTTGAATAAGGCCATGTCTGTGGATGTTGATTCGTTGAATACCTTTACTGTCAGTTCATTGTTGAGTGGTTTTAGGGATAAAATGTGTGTTTTGTGTAGGGCCCAGTCTATCAGTAGTGACGCTATTGGCTGGGAATGCCTGGGGGCACTCACCTGCACTGGGGCTACTTCTAGTGACTCTCCGCAGACATTTCCCCCACCGGAGCCAATGTTGTGGCTGGATTGGCCCTGGCTGTTCTTATTATGATTGTAAGACACATCTCAGCAACAAGCATTAGGGAACTTTGAAAAAGCAAGGTTTATGATTCACAACTCCTACGTGGGTACATTGCATACCTGGGACCACACTGCCAGGTTAGGACTGGGGGAGAGTGCATGGATCTGGGGTTCTATCTTTATTGGGGTTGAGGGTGTCACCGGTTTACTCTTTATTGGTGAATTTAAAACAGAAATGTGGGAATTCAAGTGCAGGAAGGGAAAAAGCATTCAAGGGTTCAGTTATCTAAATTACCCAGGGCTTCCTAAAAGGTGAACTTGATGGGTGGAGTGGCCTGGCTCTTTATCTATTTGCATAGCTAACAATATGTTTATTTGAGATAGCTATCTTTGAAAGGGGTGCCGCAGCAATCAAAAGCTTAATGTCAGGCACTTACACTACAATGTGTACCGTTGTCAGGCTGCAGATGGTTTGGGAAGCTGAAACGCATGATCCAGATTAGTTTCAAAGGCCCCAATGTGTGGCTGAGGTCAGCTGATCAGATTGAAACAGCAATACTGTAACTTTACAAAGTGTCCACCGTGGCCAGGGACCACTGGTAGTCCCAAGAAAGGATCAAAGTTCTCATGTGGTCTGTGTGCCCGCAGCACCCATGCAACGTGGGCTCTCTAACCTCGAAACAGACATAAGCTTCCGGCAGGAATCACAAGCCTAGCAGGCAGTGGTAGCGTCTGCATCAGAAACAGAGTCTTTTATTTTCTGCCTTGTATAGTAGAAATGGATGTGTTACATGCTTGTAATTCCTGAACCATAAGTTTGTGCCCGGTATACGATGGTAGACGTTTTGCCATGTATGGTATGATAGGTAGTACAAAGTTTGATCACCAGTTTGATTTTTTGGTCTCATTAGAGAACAGATCTTTACCAGGGATATCTACATGAGTGACCCAGATGGTTCAGTCCCTACAATTTGTTTCCAGTGTTCATGACCCCAAAGGGGGTGTCATCAATATGCCAGTCTGTTGTATTCTAAGCAGCGGATCCAACAGCCAGGCCATTGGCAATAGGGAAGAATCAGTAGAAGTGTAGCAGGAGCACAAGAGCACCTGGCTCCGGGGCGGGGGTGGGGTGGGGGTGGGTTCCAACCACTCACTGCTGACAAAATCCAAAGGCAGAGAGACGAGTGATAGTGAAACGAGAAAGTTTGTGTCAGCAAGGCCAACACTGGGAAGACAGCGGACTGGCGTCTCAAAGACGGTCTCCAAAGTGCTGCAAATACTTCCAGGTTTGTATGAGGAAAATGTGGGGCAAAGGTCGGTGGGTGCGTGCAGGTGGGCAGTAGACAGGTCGTCATTGTCACGGGTGGGGACTTGCTGGCTCAGGGCAGCCCTTACTGCTCGAGAGGGTAGTTTTGGTTCCCGTCAGGGGATGCTTTGCTCACAGGGTCTTTTGCCTGAGTGAAGACAGAAGCGGGAAAGAAGAACTTGATCAGTTAGAAAGGCTGAGGTCAAAATAATGGAGGCAGTTGAAGTCCTCTTTCAAAAGTACAACGGAAGATAGAGGCACCTGCACTAAACCCTGACCCACCCTGCTTGACACTCAACCAAAGTAGCTTCTAATGTTTGGAGCCCATTCAATTTCTAAATCTTCATTGTGGACATCATTTATATCTGCTTTAAGGATGCCTTGACTCAGAAGCTACAGCCGTACTGCATTTTGGCTAGGGCTGCAGGGATTTCTGCCTCTGTTGTCATAATGACATCCCTTCCCCATCCCACTTTGGAGGAGAATGAACAACAATCAAAGGAGCACTTGATTGACCTGTTTTAATCCTAACTCATTGCTCAGCCTCTAAGCATTTATTGAAGGTAGGGCAGAGAGGAACCCTTACTGCCTTCTTGTCCACCATTTGATCAAGAGCACTCGGTAGTGGATCCTGGGGAGTCCTCTTTTATCCTCTAATCTGGCCTGTGGAGGCCTTTGTTCTCTTTGTTCCAGAAAAGCTTGTTTCTGTTAGCATCCCATCTCTGTCACCAAAAACTGTCAAGAAATGTGATAGGTCTAAGATTTTACCCTATGCGCAAGCTAATGAGTTAGCCTGCCACAGTTTTGTGGGGCACTCTGATTGGAGGGGGGGGCCACCAAATGTGGGGTGTCCCGATTGGGTGGGGTCCTGCAGGGTGGATGGTGAAAGAATTTACCCAAGGCAGAACAAGTGATAGAACTTTACTGAATACACCATAAAGGAGCAGCAGGCAGGACAGCAAAGGAGAGACTAGGACGAGGCAACGATGGGGGACCACAGTTACAGGGCAGAGCGAGGAGCTTGGGAACGGGGCAGGGGAGGGGGGTTTTTCCCTTTTTTGGTAATCTTAGGAACTCTGCCTGCTTGTAATTGGTCAGTTAGAGCCTATGGCTCTTTCAAGGTGGGTCACTTAATGAGCCTGTTTGCATTGCCTGTTTGCATTCAGCTTCGTGGCTGCTGTGGGCCCTTTTACCTTAATCAGGTTTCCATTGCTCAAGCTAGTTGCCTAAGAGTGGCCTAAGTTTCATGGGTGGTAGCAGAAGATGAGATGCCTGGTTCAGAGACAAAGGACTTTATTTCTCATGGCACGGCAGGGAGCATGAATTTCATGCTCTTGTCAATTTAACTTATTCCAAAGCCTAATGGGGGCAATGTAGAGGGGTCCCAAGGATACTGCACATATAATGCTTTTACATCATAGCTAAGGAACTGTGAGCTTTGGAAAACCACATCTTTTATGATACGCTGCTCGCAAATGTGCCCAATTTCTGCCCTGGAGGAAGACATTATCTTTATTATAATGGACAATAAACAAACCTGTCCTCTGCACTGAAGAGTGACATTTTGTTTTCCAAATTGGTCCATTACACAAACATCCTTGAAAAGATCATCTGGAATAATATCTGTCAGTACCTCAGCATGTAAGATGTATACAAATGTAAGCAATCCACGGAGAATTGTCTCCCAAGAGATAACGATATAGAAATGTCATTACAGATAAATGTATTATTTAACTCGGTCTTCTGAGGGGGACTAGGAGCAATTATACCCCAGTAATAATGAGCACATTTAGTCCCTAGATCTTGTTTTAAAAATACCACTGTCTGCTCAAAGAAACCAGAGATCCTTGGAGAAAATGGTAATTCTAGGACTGGCGCAGGTGAAATACAAGAGGAGCCTAAAACATTTTGTGCCAAAAGGTAATGAAATGCTCAAAGAATGATGGAGATGAACTGAAAGGACACAGATGTCAGCTTAAAGGTGCTCCCATGGGTCAAATCTAAGACAATTTAGTTTTAAAATAAATAAATGAGAGTAATGGATTATAAGCCATTTAATTATAAAGAAATTCACAAGTCCATACTGATGATAATAAATACATGAAATAAGGGAAAGGAGAAAGCTGTTTTTATAGTAGAATGTCAAATAATACATGTAGATGGAGTTATGGGTAAAAAAAGTCATGATTTGACAATCTTCACAGTTTCAGTGGAGGATAATCAATGAATGCTAAAATAACTGGGTGAAAATCTGATAGAAGAAAGAATAATTATATTGTCTTAAAGTAATTCTCCATAAACTTCCTGTTAATTATAAAAAGAAATATAGTCACTTTTTAGTAGAGCCATCTACTGGACAACACTGTAACCAAGTGTTCAAAGTTAACAAAGCCAATAACAGGACTGACCAACATCTTGTGCCTACTGATAATATGGACTGAAATGGACATAACATCACTTTTGTGGTACTGCTTCTAAAAATAAAGCAGTACCTAAACTACAATGGATGGGTTTTCTACAAAATGATTGTTCTGTGTTCTTGTCATGAGAGACAATGAAAGACTAAGGAACTGGTCCAGGTTAAAGGAGATTAGAGAGACATGGCAACTGAATGGAGTGTGTGATCCTTGGACTTTAGACAGGGAAAAAAAGATGTAAAGGGCATTTAGGGAACAGTTGACAAACATAGTCTGTGAAATAGATAATAGTATTGTATCAATATTAAAAATCCTGATTTTGATAACTATACTGTACTCACGTACCAGAATGCCTTTTCATGTATATATCTGTCCCTATGTGTCTTTCTTCCTCCATTCCTCCTTGCTTTCCTTTCTTTCCTCCCATCTTCTTTGTATTAATCTATGTAGAGAATATATATGTGTGTACATGTACATATGTATGTGCCTATACGTATATGTGTGTATGCACATGCATGTGTGTGTGTATGTGTATTTTTTTCACATACCAAGAAAGCAAGTGCACGAGAGTGAGTGAGAGAGAGGAGAAAGTGAAGGGGGGTAAATTATAAGAAACTGGAGAAGTGGGTAAAAGGTATATGGAAGTTCTGTGTAGTCTTCTTGCAACTTCTCTGTAAGACCAAATATTTCCTATATGAAAAAAGAAAAACATTCCAATAGAAAAATGGACAAAGAGCAAGACTTTTCAGATAAATAAAAAGGGTAACAATTAAACAGAGCCATAAATATATGAAAATAATCTCAATGGCATACATAAATGAAAAATTCAAATTAAAATAAAATATTATTTTCCACTTATCATTTTGACAAGGATGTAAAGGTGTGATGCTAATTCCAGTATGGAAAACAGCATTGTCACATAGTGTTCACAGAAGGATAATTGGTGCAAGCTCTTTGAAATAAAATTTGGTAATATTTTCCACAAATTAGTACATACCTACCCTACCCTTTGACCTGGAAGATCCCCTTCTAGAAATTTTATTCTCCTAAGACACACTACTCTGAATTTTCACTTACAATTGTTTGTTGAAGGAATAAAACTTTAAATAACCAAAATATCTATTAATATAAACTAAAATCTTTTTTTTTTTAATGGGCAGCAAAGCAAGGTTTATTGAGCTATAGCAAAGTGATAGTACAAAGCTCCTGGGGAGGTAGGGGACCCAGGAGGGTTGCCCTTTTTCCTTTTTTTTAAGATTTTATTTATTTACTTGTCAGAGAGAGAGAGAGCGCACGCGCGCACAAGCAGGGGAAGTGGCAGACAGAGGGAGAAGCAGGCTCCCTGATGAGCAAGGAGCCCGACGTTGGGCTCCATTCCAGGACCCTGGGATGATGACCTGAGCCAAAGGCAGACGCTTAACCGACTGAGCCACCCAGATGTCCCAGTAGAAACTAAAATCTAATGAAACATCTATAATGTGAACTATATACTCTGGATAGTATATAGATCAAAGTAGACAGCCTAAATATACTGCTAAATAAGCAAATCAAGTTGCATATAATTCTAGTGTGGGAAGTAACATTCCGATACTTCCCACCATGTATGCCTTTCAATCTACAGGAAACTCCAACTCTCTCAACCCCACAAATACCTGCTTAATAAACGTAACTGTTTATCTGATGGGTCAGGGTTTGACCCTCTTAGAACCAACTTTATAGGCCAAGGCATTGCAAGCCAAGGCTCCCTAGCTGTTCTTGGACCCACTCTGCCCAACCTCCCAGAGGCAGGTTGTAGTCCCCATTCATGCAGCAACAGTGTTAGCCATACCTCTCCAGGAAAGCCCACAGGGTACTTACTCAAGTGTATATTTTACATTTCTCATCTTCAGCCTCATATATAAGCTGTATTTTCTGACACAGTTTTATGGGAAGCACTAATGTTGGGGGCTTGGGGGTACTTGCTCAAATTAATAAAATTGGTACCAATTTGTGATATACCTAGTTGGGGATCATTTTATGTTTTCTCCATTAGAAAGAATCCGGGAGAAAGAGGTGTGCTAGTATTATTTGGGTCACCTAGCATTTATTTTTATTTATTTATTTATTTATTTTTTATTATTAACATATAATGTATTATTTGTTTCAGGGGTACAGGTCTATGACTCATCAGTCTTACACAGCACCCAGCACTCACCACAACACATAGCCTCCCCAATGTCCATCACCCAGCCGCCCCATCCTTTCCACCTCCCTCCACTCCAGCAACCCTGTTTGTTTCCTGAGATTAAGAGTCTCTTATGGTTTGTCTTCCTCTCTTGTTTCTTCTTATTTCATTTTTTCCCTCTCTTCCCCTATGATCCTCTGCCTTGTTTCTCAAATTCCACATATCAGTGAGGTCATATCATAACTATCTTTCTCTGATTGACTTATTTCACTTAGCATGATACCCTCTAGTTCCATCCACATCATTGCAAATATTAAGATTTCATTTTTGATGGCTGCATAATATTCCATTGTATATATGAACCACATCTTCTTTATCCATTCATCTGTCAATGGACATCTGGGCTCTTTCCATAGTTTGGCTATTGTGGATGTTGCTGCTATAAACATTGGGGTGCACGTACCCCTTCAGATTACTACATTTGTATCTTTGGGGTAAATACCCAGTAGTGCAATTGCTGGGTTGTAGGGTAGCTCTATTTTTAACTTTTTGAGGAATCTCCATCCTGTTTTCCAGAGTGGCTGCACCAGCTTGCATTCCCACCGACTGTGTAGGAGGGTTGCCCTTTCTCTGCATCCCTGCCAACATCTGTCATTTCCTGACTTGTTAATTTTAGCCATTCTGACTGGTGTGAGGTGGTATCTCATTGAGTTTTTGATTTGGATTTCCCTGATGCCGCGTGATGTTGAGCACTTTTTCACATGTCTGTTGGCCATTTGGATGTCTTCTTTGCAGAAATGTCTGTTCATGTCTTCTGCCCATTTCTTGATTGGATTATTTGTTTTCTGGGTGTTGGGTTAGATAAGTTCTTTATAGATTTTGGATATGTATCTTCTCCCATTCTGTCGGTTGTCTTTTGGTTTTCTTGACCATTTCCTTTGCTGTGCAAAAGCTTTTTATCTTGAAGTCGCAATAGTTCATTTTTGCCCTTGCTTCCCTTGCCAGGTCACCTAGCATTTATAATGTGGCACATCAAAGAAAGCGTTTGGGTGTGTGTTGTGTGTTTGTATGTTTTGCTAGTTATTCACTTGTATCACAGCAGTAGGCCTACTCTTCTCTAGTACTGCTTAATGCTGGAGCTGGGACTCTACAAACTACATTTTCCATTGACACTTGCCTTCTGGCCAGGTTTTGCCAACTTGGAAACATTGACAACATTTTAGATTTGACCACCAAATCGGTCATGTAAGAAATTGTTGATCGGAGTCATGGAATCCTCCAGTACTAAAGATGTTCTAAAGAACCAGCCTGGGTGGCTCAGTCGGTTAAGCGACTGCCTTCGGCTGGGGTCATGATCTCAGGGTTCTGGGATTTAGCCCTGCATTAGACTCCCTGTTCATCAGGGAGTCTGCTTCTCCCTCCCTCTGCCTCTGCCTCTGACTCATTCTCTCTCTCTCAAATAAATAAATGAAATCTTTTTAAAAACAAAAACAAGGTTTATTGAGCGATAGCAAAGTGATAGTACAAAGCTCCCAAGGAGGGTGGGGACCCAAGGGCGTTGCCAATAAATAAAATCTTTAAAAAAAAAAAAAAGAACAAGTGGGAAAATAGGAAGCATTTATAGTAAAATTTCCCTCCTCTACTTATTTTAGTTCTGTTAGGTTCTTTTCTTGGATTTAAATGTAACTCACTGAAACTCACATCATGAATGGTTCTTTTTCTCATAGAAACTCTATTAGGTTTTTGGAGAGAAAAGGAAAACTGAGGAGAAAAATTGGTGGAAAGCAGCATTTAATCGGTACCTACTAAGTGCTAATATTCACTCTATAACATATTGATCACAAAATAGTGATTATCATTTCCACTGTAAAACTGACCAAAGCTTAGAGGAGTTAAAAACACATTGCTCAAAACCTACAAAAGTCCAAATACTCTTTGAAAGAACAAGACTGTAGAATCACATTACTTTATTTCAAGATCTACTTTATTTCAAGAACAATAGTAATCAAGATGTAGGGGCGCCTGGGAGACTCAGTCAGTTAAGCGTCTGCCTTCGGCTCAGGTCATGATCCCAGGGTCCTGGGATCGAGCCCTGTGTCAGGCTCCCTGCTCAGCAGGGAGTCTGCTTCTCCCTCTGCCTCTGCCACTCCCCCCGCCACTTGTGCTCTCTCACTCTCAAATAAATAAAATCTTTTTTTTTTTTTAAAGATTTTATTTATTTGACAGAGAGAGAAACAGTGAGAGAGGGAATGCAAGCAGGGGGAGTGGGAGAGGGAGAAGCAGGCTTCCCGCCGAGCAGGGAGCCCGATGCGGGGCTCGATCCCAGAACCCTGGGATCATGACCTGAGCCGAAGGCAGACGCTTAACGACTGAGCCACCCAGGTGCCCCAAATAAGTAAAATCTTAAAAAAAAAAAAAAAAGATGGTGTGGTGTAAATGGCTTCAGAATTGATACACCCATCAAAGAACAGAGTAGAGTCCAGAAATAGATCCACACTTCACACCACTGGTTTCCTGACCAAACACAAAGATAATCCAATGGCAGGAGGGGGATTATAAGTTATGTACTATTTTGTATCTGATTTTTTCTAATATGGTGTTCTTGAGATTCATCAATTTTATTGCACTGAATGTTTTATTCTTTTATTGCTGAGTAGTATCCTTTCATAAAAATAGACTACGTGTATACACTTACCCATTCTCCTCTTGATGGATATTTGAGTTGTTTCCAATTTGGAGCTGTTATGAAAAAGTAGTTAAGAACATTCTGGAAAGAAGAGAAGAGAAGAGAAGAGAAGAGAAGAGCGGGGGAGGGGAGGGGAGGGGAGGGGAGGGGAAGGAAGAGAAAAGAAAAGAAAAGAAAAGAAACAAAACATAGGCAAGAGTTTGCAAGTTGGGAAAAGGGATTTCCTTCCTGTTTGTAACCTCTGTCCGCATTTCTCTAGCAGCAAAATGCAGCTCTGGCTCCAATCTCCACCTTGTTTTGGGGACTTCATTGCCAGCAGTGCTGTCCCATCTGAGATGTACTGCCATTAGCTACCTGTGAGCCCTGGGTGGGTAATTCCCTTTACAGGCACACCTCAGAGATACTGCGGGTTTGGTTCCAGACCACCGCCATAAAGTGAATACTGCCATAAAAGGAGTCAAATGAATTCTTTGGTTTCCCAGTGCATACAACAGTTATAACTGTTTACACTATAGTGTAGTCTAAATGTGCAATGCATTATGTCTAAAAGGAAACAATGTACGTACCTTAACTTAAAAGTACTTTATTGCAAAAAATAAATAAGTGCTTCATTGCTAAATAATATTAACCATCATCTGAGGTTTCAGCGAGTTGCAATCTTTCTGCTGGCAGAGGGTCTTACCTTGATGTTGATGGCTCCTGAAGGTTTGGGTGGCTGTGGCAATTTCTTAAAATAAGACAACAATGAATTTGTCTTACAGCTTTCATGTTTTATTGTGCACATTTAAATTTCACCATTAATACTGAGCCTAAATATATGCTGGCTTTATGTCAAGATTTTTGAAATGTAAAAAGAAAATGGACAACTCTTGGGATATATAATACATTAAATAATTAGAGAATCTACAGAATGGTAAATTCTGTCTATACAACATTTACACATTTAGTGGCACAAATACAAATAAACTATAGGGACAAGAAGACATGTAAAACTTTGGGTTGCAATTGGAAGAAAAGCCTATTCAGGACCAAAGGGAGAGGTTCTTGGTTGCTGACAAGAATCTCCCCTTGATCTCAGACTTTAGACAAATTAAGGAGTCAGTATACAAAAACTACTGAATTGTACAAAATCTCCATTAGTCAGAAAAAACAGTAGCAACATGATAGATGAAGGAACTGGCTCACACCAATTTGGGTTGTGGGGGTTGGCCTATCTGCAGTGAGCAGGAATGGCTGGGCTGGAAGTTGGAAACCTAACTGGAGGCTGCAGCTCAAGGTTCGGATCTTCAATAGAGTGGAACAGCAGGATGGAAACAATCCATAGGGGCAGAGTGGTTAGCGCATTCTTTGAAAGTCCTTATTTTCCAAACGCGGTCGTAGGATGCTTTCCTCAAACAGGGAAGACAACAATGAAGTTTGCTGCATCTGTTGACTCTTCCTTTCCCAAACAATTTCTCTGTAACATGTGATGCCATCTGATAGCACAGTAGAATCACAGTAGATACCACAGAACTTCTTTCAAAATTGGAGTTCTCTCAAAGCCTGCCTCTGCTTTATCAACTAAGTTTATGTAATAGTCTAAATCCTTTGTTGTCATTTCAGCAGTCTTCACCAGGAGTAAATCCCAGTCAAGAAACTCCTTTCTTTGCTCATCCATAAGCAGCAGCTCCTCATCCATTTGCCTTATCACGAGATCACAGCAATTCAGTCCCATCTCCAGGCTCCACTTCTAATTCCAGTTCTCTTGCTGTTTCCACCACATCTGCAGTTACTTCCTCTACTGAAGTCTCGAACCCCTCAAAGTCATCCATGAGGGCTGGAATCAACTTCCAACACCCTGTTAATGTTGATATTTTGACCTCTTCCCATGAATTTCAAATGTTTTTAATGCCATCTAGAATGGCGAATTCTTTCCAAAAGTTTTTCAATTTATTTTGCCCAGGTCCATCAGAGGAATTGCTATCTATGGCAACTATAGACTTCTGAAATATATTTCTTAAATAATAAGACTTGAAAGTTGAAGTTACTTCTCAATCCATGGGCTATAGAGTGGATGTTGTGTTAGGAGGCATGAAACCAACATTAATCTCATTGTACATCTCCATTAGAACACTTGGATACGTTATCATTGAGCAGTAATATTTTGATAGGAACCTTTTTTTGAGCAGTTGGTCTCAACAGTAGGCTTAAAATATTCAGTAAACCACATTGTAAACAGATGTGCCATCAACCAGGCTTTGTTGTTTCATTTATAAAGCACACGCAGGGGGCACCTGGGTGGCTCAGTTGGTTAAGCTTCTTCCTTCGGCTCAGATCATGATCATGATCCTGGGCCCTGGGATCAAGCCCTGCATCCGCATCCAGCTCCCTGCTCAGCGAGGAGTCTGCTTCTCCCTCTCCCTCTGCCTCTTCTCATGCTCTTTCTCTTTCTGTCTCAAATGAATAAATGAATGAATAAATTAAATGAATAAATGAATAATAAATAAATAAAATGAATAAATAAAAATGAACAAATAAATGAATAAATAAAATCTTTTAAAAATAATAAAGCACAGGCAGAATAGATTTAGCCTAATTCTTAAGGGCCCTAGGATTCTCAGAATGGTCAATGAGCACTGGCTTCAAGTTAAAGTCACCTGGTGTGTTAGCCTCTAACAAGGGAGTCAGCCTGGCCTTTGAAGCTTTGAAACCAGGCAATGACTTCTCCTCTCTAGCTATGAAGGTCCCAGATAGCATCTTCTTCCAATAAAAAGCTGTATCATTGTATTATATGGATGGAGGTTTCTGTGATTTGTCCTGCCTAACTGACAACCCCTATCTGCAGGTAGGCAGGCATGTTAAAGAATGTTGTGAGACTTGTGCTGCACAAGTGACCTTGGGAGCTTCATTAGTTGACATTAGCTGGCCTCCAGGTCAGACCGGGCCCTTCTGGTCTGGATGCCTCGAACTATATATTTTGCTTTGCATCCTCTCTAGCCCCCAGAATGGAATCCAGGAGGGGAGGTGAACACACCTAGCCCAGGCTCCTTGAATATGTAAAGACATGATAATGCAGGTCACTCCAAACTGCAGGTAGGCAAACAAATGTTTAACTTTAGACCCTGTCATTTGCCCTATAAATGTGGTCTTTATGGGGATGGTGAGTTGGAAGTCTCCCTGAGGGGAGGATGCTCTGCCCAGGCCTCTCAATCAGCCTGGCCGTCTCCACAGGGCTTCCCCGGCTAATGAGGTTGGATGTTGTAAGTACCAGATTTGATGTAACTTTGTCTTATTCTCCTTTGCTGCTTACTATTGCCCTCATCTATGTGTAGATATCTCTTTTCTTCTGTTTCTATTAGATTTTTATAAAATCAATAAAGTGGTTTTTTCCCTTTTGAACTGAGAGTACAGCTGCTCTGAATCTTTTCTTCAGAACAATAATCCACATTGAAAACCTCTTGTTTAGTGCAGCCACCTTCATGAATGATCTTAGCTGGATCTTCCAGATAACTTGCTGCAGCTTCTCCATCAGCACTTGCTGCTTCGCCTTGCACTTTGATGTTATGGAGACGGCTTCCTTTCTTAAACCTCATGACTCAACCTCTGCTAGCTTCAGACTTTTCTTCACCTGTCTCAGCCCTCACAGAATTAAAAGGGTTAGGGCTTTGCTCTGGATTAGGCTTTAGCTTAAGGGAATGTTGTGGCTGGTTTGATCCTCTATCCAGACCACTAACCTTTCTCCATATCAGCAATAATATTGTTTCACTTTCTTATCATTCCTGTGTTCACCAAAGTAGCACTTTTAATTTCCTTCAAGAACTTTTCCTTTGCAGTCACAACTTGGCTAACAGTTTGACACAACAGGCCTAGCTTTTGGCCAGTCTCAGCTTTCTATGTGCCCTCCTTGCTAAGCTTAATCATTTCTAGCTTTTTTAAAGTGAGAGACATGTGACTCTTCCTATCACTTGAACACTTAGAGGCCATTATAGGGTTATCAGTTAGCCGAATTTCAATATTGTTGTATCTCAGGGAATGGGGAGGCCTGAGGAGAAGGAAAGAGATGGCGGAATGGCTGGTCGGTGGAGCAATCAGAACACCCACAACGTTTATCTATTGGTTTTGCCGCCTTGTATGGGTGCAGTTTGTAGTACCCCAAAACGATTACAATAGTAACATCAAAGATCACTGATTACAGATAACAGTAACAAATATAATAATAATGAAAAAGTTTTAAATATTGCAAGCTTATCAAAATGTGACACAGAGACATGAAATGAGCAAATGCTGTTGGAAAAATGGCACCGATAGAGTTGCTCAATGCACAGTTGCCATAAACTTTCAACTTGTAAAAAGCACAGTATCTGCAAAGTGCAAAAAGTGAATTGCAATAAAACAAAGTATGCCTGTATGAAGTAAATCCACTTAGTCTGAAATATTACCATGATTTCTGTTTTCATGACCAGACCTTGAAAGATATTTATATGTGCTGAGAACGTCTAGACACTTGCATAAAAATTATTTAACCATGGTTCCCTTTAAAGAGTGCAACTGATAAAGCTGAGGAAAGAAGAACTTTTACTTTTCATTTTATTCCTTCTGAATTCTGTTTTATATCTGCCTCAAACTGTTTTATTCCTACTATAAACTTTGTTATGCTATCTGTAACCTATTTCACAATAGCACAATAGAATATATACTTAGTTGCTTTAATCAGAAGTACCAACTTCAGTGAATACTGCCTAGGACTGAATCAAAAGCCTCTCCTCCAGAAATGATTACTACCAGCCTTTTAGCTATTTTTACTCTAATCAATACTAGAGGTTTGCTTAATTAGCTTAGTGGATTTTAGATACAGGTTTTTGTTGTTCTACTGAATGAGGAATGACTTGAAAATTTTTTGAACTTTTGACAAAGTCATGGTCAAAAATTGATTATTTCCTTATTTTAATATGTGAATCTGATATCTTTTCATATGATTTTTACTATTTTTTTCATTTTTAGTTATTTATAGAAAAACTTTTTTGCATGAATAAATGTCTTTGTGTTGTATTATTATCAGGACCAAACCAAACAAACAAGCAAAAAAAAAAAAAAAGTCATAGGGCGCCTGGGTGGCTCAGTTGGTTAAGCGACTGCCTTCAGCTCAGGTCATGATCCCGGAGTCCTGGGATCGAGTCCCACATTGGGCTCCCGGCTCAGCGGGAAGCTTGCTTCTCCCTCTGACCCTATCCCCTCTCATGCTGTTTCTCTCTCTCAAATAAATAAATTAATTAATTAAAAAAAAGTCATAAAGTATGATGTATAGTAGAATTCCACTTTTTTGTCAAAAAAATATCTAGATAGACATAGGTAGATAGATACGTAGACATATATTTGTACCAGGACCTTCAGCTAAACATTTAAAAGTCTGATCTCATCATTTTCTTTCTCCAAGATCTCTAGTACACATAAAGCAACTAACCAGTCCCACATTCCTTAAATGCTTTGACTAAAATGTTCCATGGCAGCAGACATATGACTTCAGGGGACCACTGATGATAATTTAAATAACCATTTTGAATGAATGCTACAGAAAATCAATTCCACATTCCCACCTTATGTTCTATTCCTCTATTCTTTACCAATAACTCTATCATTCAGGACTCAGTCAGGTATTCAGAATCACTCTCAGTGTTTTAGGATAAGTGATCCACTTTAAAAATTAGACTTTACACAACTGTGGAGTAAGTGGAAAGTAAAGGTCCAGAAGGGCATCCTGCTGCATCAGAGAAGGGATCGCCAACCAGCCAATCTGAAAAGCCACCCACATCCAGCTTCTGAAGTAGGAATGTAAAAGGAAGTTGTTGCCTCTGTGTTCCTACCTCCTCTGTGTGTCCACACGCAAGTTTCTAGGGATAAGCCTGGGTCTGCTCTTGATCATCTTGGACAAGTTTTAGGAAGAAGAGTTAGAGATGGAACAGAGGAAAACAAGGATATGCTAGAACCCACCAGGCACCTCTGCATCTGTTCATCATCATACACAACTGCAAAAAGTACTTCAAAATCTACTAATCCACTTCTGCCTTCCAAACCAAATGTTTTTTCTTTGGTTAAAGTCTAAATTAGAGCTATGTAGTGAAACTTAGTTTGAGAAACTCAGTTTCTAGCTTAATTAAGTTGACACAGCACAACTCATCACAAGAACCATACTATTACTACTATTTTACTCTATTACTATTATTACTACGAATTTGTTAATTTCACATTTCCTATGAAAAATGAATGTGAAATTCAGAAAATGTTTTTTAATGTAGTCAGTCAATCAGGGACCTATCTACATACTTATCTTATGAAGTCTGTATAATTACAGCAAGCTACCAGGAATCCTAATTGCATCAGTCTCCGGGTTCTTTGGGAAAGGGAGGTGTATTAGAAAGATCATCAACACCTAAGTCCTAAATTCAAATTCTGATAATGCTTCTTTCTAGCCATGCACTCTTAAGCAAGTTAAATTTTTCTTTGATCCTTAGCTTCCTCATCTACAAAATAGACTTACCTGTACTTACTCTGAAGGTTACTATGAAGGCTAAATCAAATAATACACTGAAACAAATCCACCTTGTCCCCACCATTAGTTAAATGATAGAGTGCACTCTAAGACTGACACTAGAATTAAGTTTCAGAAACCAAAAGATGATAAAGTCTGCACTATCATCAGGGAGTAGGCATGAGGGGAGAGCTGGTTTAGAAGGAATAAGGTATTCTGAGAAGGGATCTTATAGTCTAGTCAAAGATAACAGTTCATAGTGGTCTGTGAGAAACTGATCCTGTCACATGATCTCTGGTCCAGTTCCAGGACGATTAACTTATTTATTCATTCAACAAGTATTTATTGAATAATCACTATGTTTGATTATTACAACCACTGTCACTGTACAGGGGATATGAATAGGAAGACACAATTTGTACATCTAAAATGTAATGTAGGAAGGGTTGAAGATGGTGGTATAGGAAGACTCTGAACTCACCTTTTCCCACAGACACACAGAATCTACACCTACATACAGAGTCATGCCTCCTGAGAAAGAACTGAGGGCTGATGAAACAGCTCTGCACAACAAAGAATAGGGACACCACACAGAGAAGAGACAGAGACACAATGATGACCAAAACCCCACACCTGCAGGGCAGGGTAAGGGGTGGGATATCATTGAGTGGCCCGTGCACAGATTCACCTAACCCGGAACACAGCAAAAAAACCAAAACCAAAAACCAAAAACAAAAAACAGTGGTTTAAAGGGCAATTAGACTATAAGTGAAGGAAACCCATTTATGAATCCTTGAGTGTACAACAAACAGTTGGGGAGTATTGGAACTCTCTCTGAGGTTGGAGCTGCTGGTGAGCACCATTGTTTACATTGTCCCTCCACTTTGATAGTGCAGATGGGAGCAGCGACTGGGCGCTCTAGCTAGTCTGCTCCCTCAGTGGGCCCTGGGCCATTAGCCCATATCAGCTTCAGCTGTTCCACAAAAGTGGCTCCCTAATTATGCCTCCTATAGCTCCAGCCTTCCCACCAAGGCTGCCCTGGCATGGAACACACCAGGACACCCCTGGCCTCTGCCCACTCCAGCTCAGCTGACTCACTAAGGCAGCCCAGGCACACAACATCCCAGGACACCCCAAGCCCATGCCTGCTTCAGCTTCAGCCATTCCCCAAAGTGCCTCCTGCATGGAGTGCCACACTTGTTCCAGCCCCAGCTGTCCTACCAGGGCAGCCCTTGCGCAAAGCACTCTGGGATCCATTGGCTCATGCCCACTTCAGCTCCAGCTGCCCCTCCAGGGTAGCCCTAGTGTGGAGTGCCCTGGAATCACCCAGCCCAAGCCCACCACAGCTTCAACCAGCCAGTCAAAGTCAAAAGGCACATGTAGTCTACACAGTGGATATTCCCACACAAACCCACTCCCTCAAGACTGGCAGAGGTATGTTTCGCCTGACCCCCAGAAACAAATACAGAAGTTCAGACAAAATGAAGAGATAGAGGAATATACTCAAAATGAAAGAATAAGATGAAACTTCAGAAAAAGAACTAATGTAATAAACAATCTACCTGATAAAGAATTCAAAGTGATGTTCATAAAGATGCTCACCACATGAGAGAAGACTGAATGAATTCGATGAGAACTTCAATAAAGAGATAGAAAATATAAAAAAAGAACCAGAGCTGAAGCAAACAATAACTGAAATGAAAAATTAATCATTAATGGAAGAAGAGATAAAGAATTTTCCAGACAAACAAGTTAAATGAGTCCATCACCACTAAACTGGTCTTACAAGAAATGTTAAAGAGACTTCTTTAAGTGGAGAAGAGAAGACCATAACTAGAAGTAAGAAAATTATGAAATAAAAACATTTCATTGGTAAAAGCAAACATATAATAAAGGTAGTAGATCAATCACTTATAAAACTAGTATGAAGGTTGATGGGGCGCCTGGGTGGCTCAGTCGTTAAGCGTCTGCCTTCGGCTCAGGTCATGATCCCAGTGTCCTGGGATCGAGTCCCGCATCAGGCTCCCTGCTCAGCGGGAAGCCTGCTTCTCTCTCTCTCTCTCCCACTCCCCCTGCTTGTGTTCCCTCTCTCACTGTGTCTCTCTCTGTCAAATTAATAAATAAAATCTTAAAAAAAAAAAACTAGTATGAAGGTTGAAAGACAAAAGTAAAATCAATTATATCAAAAAATGAGTAAAGGGATTCATAAAGAGATATAAGGTATAATATATATATATATAAAACATGGAGGGAGACGTATAAATGTGCTTTTAGAATGTGTTCAAACTTAAGCGACCATCAGCTTAGTATGGACTGTTATACACTTAGAATTTTATATATGAACTTCATGGTAACAAACTGAGAACCTATGATAGATATACAAAAAATAAAAAGGAATCCAAGCGTAACACTAAAGTCATCTATCACAAGGGAAGAGAGTAAGAAAAAGGAGCAGACAACTACAGAAAACAACAAAATGGCAACAAAGTACATGCCTGTCAATTAATTACTTTAAATGTAAATGGTCTAATGCTCCAATCAAAAGACAGACATAAGGTGACTGAATACATTTAAAAAAAAAGACCCATCTATATGTTGTCTACAAGAGACTCACTTCAGACTTAAAGACACACATAGACTGAAACTTATGGAAAAAGATATTCCATGCAAATGAAAGTGAAAATAAAAAAGCTGAGGTAGCAATACTCATATCAGACAAAATAGACTTTGTTTACTTATTTTTAAATTTAAATTCAATTAATTAACGTATAATGTATTATTAGTTTCAGAGGTAGAGGTCAGTGATTCGTCAGTGTTATATAACACCCAGTGCTCATGACATCACGTGCCCTCCTCAATGTCTATCACCCAGTCACCCCATCCCTCCACTCCTCTCCCCTCCAGCAACCCTCAGTTTGTTTCTATGATTAAGAGTCTCTTTCGGTTTGTCTCCCTCTCTGATTGCATCTTGTTTTATTTTTTCTTCTCTTCCCTTATGATCCTCTGTTATGTTTCTTAAATTCCACATATCGGTGAGATCATATGATAATCATTTTTCTCTGATTGACTTATTTCACTTACCACAAAATAGACTTTAAAACATAGAGGAACAAGGGCAACTGCGCGGCTCTGGGAAGGGCTAGGTGGGGAGGCGGGTGGTTGCTTGCTGGATGCAGCCACAGGTCATGTGACTGAAGGGATCCTAAGGGATGCCGGCCTTCCTCCCCTGGCCTGAGCGCCCAACCGGACCCCAGCTATGGGGTGCTGCTACAGCAGCGAGAACGAGTACTTGGACCAGGACCAAGAGGAGCAGAAGCTGCTGCTGGATCCTAGCAGCCCCCCTGCCAAAGCCCTCAAAGGAGCTGAACACAACTACCACAGCCTGCCTCCCACTCGCTCTCCTCCATCCTTGCTAAGACAGCCAGCAACATCATTGACGTGTTTGCTGCGGACTCCCAGGGCATGGAGCAGTACAGCACCCGCTTGGCTGTGCTGAGCCTCAGCCTGACCCACTGGAAGAAGCTGCCGTGGCTGCCATCTCTCACCAGCCAGCCCCACCAAGTGCTGCCCAGCGAGCCCATCCCCTTCTCCGACTTGCAGCAGGTTTCCATGATAGCTGTTTATGCCTACAATGCACTTTCTCAGATCCAGGTGGATGCAGAAGAGGAGCTGGTTGTACAGTTTGGGATCCCGTGAGGAGAAGGATCCTTGAACAAGCTCTTCTTCTCCTCTCTTTGCCCCATCTCCATCCTGCCTCCTGGTTCCCAGCCTCTCTGCGGCTCACACAGTACCCTAACATAATACTAATCACAGAGAAGAGTGTGGAAGAGGAGAAGGGTGAGGCTGGAAGCCTGAGCAAATGAAGATGGAGCAAGGGAGGGTAGAATGATTTGGGACTGGTGTTCAAAGCCCTGGCCAGGGATGGGGTGGGGGTCAAAAGGTTAGGGCCTAGTAGGTCTTCACAGTCACTGGAAAAATGGAGGTACCACTGTGGGGGTGATCCCTAGGGGGCCTATGGGGCCCCCTTCCTACCTTCTCTTGGCCTCACTCCTGTCTCCCTCTCCCTTGACTCGGTGCTCACATGCACCTCACTATGGTTTGTTCCTACAATATTATTGGCTATATTCCCTATATTCATTACATCTCCATGACTTACTTATTTTATAACTGGAATTTTGTACCTCTTTATCCCCTTCACCTATTTTGCCCACCCCCCAATCCCTCCCACTCTGTTAACCAACAGTTTTTTTCCTTTATCTATGAGTCTATTTCTCTGTTTTGTTTATTCATTTGTTTCATATTTCTTCATTGATGATTTGCATTTCCCATTTCTATTTCCTCTCCTCTCTTGATATTCCATTCTCACTTATACTTTACTTTTTTCACTTACGATATTCCGCTTTTTATTATGATCATTTTATCCACTCATTCAATCAACATGTTGAGGCGGCTTGGAAGTGAGGGTGGCATGAGTCAAAGCTTTAAGTACCTGCTTGTCATAGTTTTATTTTTCCTTTGGATCGTGGCAATTAACTGACACAGGTGGCCACTACAGGGGTGACATGCCGAAGAATGTATACAGGAAACTGTGTTAAGTCCTTTTACACGAGAACGTGCATGGAATGGACTGTATTTGCCTGGCTCTATAAAAGGGTGAGATCTCCTCTGCAGTCGCATTAGCGGATTGCCTGCGACGCCCCTCCTAATCTGAATAACAGAACTTATTTTTTCCCCCATGTTTGTAGCGGTTTTCTGAGATGTCAGGAGATTTTATGTTTAATTTCTCCTCGCCAGTATCAATTAATTTGTGTCTCCAATCTTTACGATCCCCACCCCCAACGGTAAGGTAGGAGGGGAACCGACTCGTCGCTCGGCTCGCAGTGCGTGGCGCGGGCGGGACGAAAGAAGCCGGGAGAACCACGACTCCCAGCATGCCCTGCGCTCCCAGCGCTCGCGGCTTCCTCTTCCGGTCTGCAGGCTGCTGAACTGAAAGTGCTGGGCTCTGGGCGCTCGGCGGAGACTGGTTCACCTTCACCTGCGCGAGCCCCCACCGACCCGGGTGGGAAGCCAAAAGAGCAGTGAGACATGAACGGAAGAGTGGATTATTTGGTCACTGAGGAGGAAATCAATCTTACCAGAGGACCCTCGGGTATGTGCGGCACAGGTCGTCTCCGGGAGCAGGGTGCTTGAGGTTGTAATTGCAGAGCGGACACCTCTCCTGAGCGCGATTCCTTTGGCCTTGGAGCCGGCAGGGCCCGGCCTAGAGGTTACCTGCAACGCTCTGAGCACGTAGAAGACTATATTGGCATCCATCGTTAGCCCGACCCGGATCTGAGGACTCCACCTCATTTTTCAGTCGGATCATCACATGTATTTATAGTCAGGAAGGTTTTCTTTCGCGTGCTAATAGGCCTAGAAAGTTCTGCCCCAAAGCCTGCTTTTTAACACCACACCCCTCCTTCCGTTGCCTACTTTATCCCTTTTCCTGTGAGAGACTGTTTAGTAAAAATGGGAGCGTAAACGGTGTTGAGTAAATGCAGAGCCGTTTTCTTGGTGCTAGAAATCCCCCCCCCCCCCCCGCCTTCTTTCCGTTTTTGGGAAATTAATTTAGAGTGTCAACTGGAATGCTAAAACGGAAAGAAACCTTAGAGATTTGCTACAGCACCTTTCAAACCTGGTTGTGCCTCAAAATTACCCAGGGTTTCTCGGTTTTGCTTTAAAAAAAAAAATGTTAATTCCAAATAAAATCTTTAAAAAAAATGTTGATTCCTAGGTCCCATCTCTAGGAATTTGGATTCAATGCAGGTTTTGTTTGTTTAGGTTTTCTTTCTTTTTTTTTTTTTAAAGCACGTCCTGTGATTCTGATACCGCTAAATCCTCAGCCTTCCCCTCGAACCCCCCTGTTTCTACCAACCCTCTCCACTGGGCTCTTAATGCTACTTCCGTGCAGCCTGCCTTGGGTTTTGTTGCCTTCCCTTTACAGCTGTCTAGTGTATGGATTAAGAGTTTTAGCTTTGGGATTATGTAGATCCATCTGGTATCTAACCTCTTACTAGAACTTTGACATTGGTTGTCTGACTGACTTTACTGATAGAAGCTATGCCTTAGTTTCTCATCCATAAAATGTGCATGTTAATAGACTATACTTCATAGGGTTATGAGAATGAAATGAGTTAATCTGTGTAAAACGTTCAGAACATGGCCTGACACCTGGAAAGCACTGTTTGTTTGCTACTATTGTTATTGTTGATAGATGAATAGCTAGATTAGCACAGTAAATCCTGCTAAATACTGTTTTTCCAAGAGTCTTCAGTAACTCATCAAGTACTGTGAGCTCTAGTTCTGAAATGTTTCTGTAAATCTGCTCCTTTCTGCTCACATCTCCACTACCTAGAACAGTCCATCATCTTTGCTCATGTGGAATTTTGCAGTATCTTGACCACCACTTATAGACTATTCTTCATAAAATATAGCTTTCAGAATCATCCATACTTTGTCTTTTTTTCTTGTTACACAAGATTGGAAGTCAGCTTTACGTATGGACATGTAATTCATTCTAACCTGCATGATTTAGTGTCATGCTTCATAGGAGCTCCTAAACGTTTGTTGAATGCTCATTCAGTATGCCAGTTCTTTTAGATTCATTTTTCCTATTTTATGTAAATTTCTCATTCTCTCACTCTTAATGTTTATTGACTTTTGAGGCTAATATGGAAAAGTATTGTTAACCCAAAAATCTGCTTTCCTGTACTTTTCATCCATAGGCACTCTAGGGCCAGTTAAAACAATGCTAGTTCCTTTTCTGATTGTCCTGCAAGTATTTAAAGTTGTTCTCCTGTGTTGTCTGTTTGCTCTATAGCCTAGGTATCCCTGATTATAATATTAGCTGCCTTCATGTGATTTGGGATTTAATTCTTGTCTCTTAAGAATTTCACGTACTTTGACATGGTTCTTTTGCTGTGGCATCCACAGTATTTCCAGGATCTCCTGACTACAGCAGAGCAGAACTCTGATACTATCTTGTGTGTTCAAGTCACTGAAAGTTAAAGTTCAGTGTAATATCACTTCACATTTTTTGGTGTTTGCATAGCAGGGTTGACTAATGGTCAGCTCACCATTTGCGAAAATTTCTGATCCTCTTGATCTTGCAGACCTAAAATTCCTGGTGTTGACATTTTTCTGAATCATTAGAGTTAGAACAAACTTCATGGTACTAATTAAGAAGAATAATTGTATCGAGCTAATATATTTCCCCCCAAAGTAGTTTAGTTTCTATAGTACATGTGTGTTTATTCACAATGAATATTTATTCATCAGGTGACTTCTTGAATTTTCCTGAGTATTTTCATGTCTTACTCATATAGGTTGATAAACTTAAGAGTTTGGGAGAATAGAGCCACAAATTTAGGATTGAACAGGGATAAAAACAGTCATTTGACGTTTGCTTGCTTCAGTTAACAAGAGAATATTTCATGTTTCTGTTTATCACCTCTCAAAACTAGTTACCTGGTATGTTGTACTTCTAAGAAGTCTCACATTCTGATTCAGCTTTTCTTCCCTGTGTCATCTTGAGGGAAGAAGTCATTTATCACCACCAGAAACTTCCAGTAACTTCGGTAGGCTCATAGAGATCTTTTGTTCTGTGGAAGAAATATGAAAAGCCTCTAGTTCTAAGTATGCATTTCTGTTTGTAGGCAACATTGTCACTCTCTATGTACAACTTCCTATGCAGAGACCTGATAGTTTAATCAGCTAACAGCAACAAAAAATGTGTATTCTTTTGCACTTTTGTACCTGTGTTCTGCCAAGGGCAAGAGTCTTGGGATATTTTCAGTGTTTGGGCCCATTTTGTAAGGTAAATGAGCTTATTCTGTCTGATCATGCTTACTGCAAGGATGAAATCTTGGGGAAGTTATGACAAAGAAGTGACTATCTGGGGAGGCAGAAAGAAGCTTGGCATGTAGCATGGCATCTCTCCTATTCCTACCTCCTCAGCTGTTTAAGGCGACACTTAGGCTGGATGACTTTGGAGGTGTCTTCCACTTCCAAGAGATGATGATTTTTTTGGCCCATTCCACATGTTATTTTATGATTCCTGCCATTTTGCACTAACAGTGGGTGATCTGAAGAATTGTCAGAGGCAGCGGTCACAATTTTAAATGGCTTCAAAGGCTTGAAGAGTTCACCTTTTATCCTTTATGGAATACTGTTGATCTTTTTTCTTTCTGTGGGAGTTCAGCTTGATTACAGTCTCTAAGCCTCCCACATTGTCCTTTATCAAATTAAGAGTTCTTAATTTTGAAAAGACCCAGTTGCTCTAAGAAGTATCACAAGAATCTAATCTAGCTCCTCCCACCTCCCCGCCCCACTGTAACAGGTAGAGATTGGCCATAAAGACAACCTTGTGACCCACTGGGTGTTGACATTAGGATTCCTTGTTCAGCACTGAGGCCTCAGTGAGTTTCAGCAGGTTGCTCCTGATATATTATCTTTAAAGAAGGAAGAGAATCTCTATTTTTCTACTTTTTTTGCAGAGGATACTGGGTTGGTATGATGTTTTAGTAATGAATAATTGGGGGGTATTATATTTCTGGCACTGTGCTAGTTACTTTGTATATTAATTCATTTAATCTTCACAGCAACTGAGTGCTAAGTGATTCATCCACATTATTAGATGAGGAAATGATCTCTCAGAGAGGTTAGGGATTTGTCCAAGTTCTAAAGCCAGTAAGTTTAACCTAGATCTATTGATTCTACTATTCTATATATTACCTTCCAATATAGTAGCCATGTCTAAGGAGTTGACTGCCAACCTTTCTCCTGGCCTTTGTTTGATTATATCATGCCTTAAGGATTTGACCCATCTTAAATGACTTGCGCAGTCCACAGTGGAAAGTTTTTATAGTTTGCTGTTGATAGAGTTGAGGGCATACCAAGGTAAGAACCTAAAAACAAGAAACCCCATTAAGTCCAAGCATTTAAGTCTCTACAGATTGGTCTTGTGCTTTGCATTTGACCTTGAGACTGTTGTTACGTTTTCTGAACTGTTCATTCATGTACCAAATAGATCTGAGACTAAGATGCTATATGTCTTGCTTGCATGAAGTCTTACCCTCATGGAATTTACATTCCAATGGAGACATTACATTCACATGTGAAAAGTGAAATCTCAGTGCAAAGGATGGTTAAGGACTATGATGAGCATGTATGTTGTCAGAGGGCAGAGGAAGTGTGGCAGGGAGTGTGTTAATCTGACCTTGTGCTGGAAAGGTTCAAAGAATGGAGCCATTGATAGGGGCCAGACTCATCAATTACAAGGTAGAATTTATGTTGGCCTTATAGACAGACCAGTGCCAGGCACAGGGAAGGGTATGGCCTAACCAGTAATAGAAAAGAGAAAATTAGTAAAGCATATTCTGAGGTCAGTGAGTATACCAGCCTGGATTGAAGGGAGGGTTCATTTAGGAGAGTGAAGGGAGATGAAGTTGCTGAGGTAGACTGGATTATGAAAAGTTCTTAATGCTAGTGTGGAAATTTAACCTTTCTCTAAGGTTCCATCTTGATTCCTTCCCCTTCCTATTCATTGATTAAGACTGAATTCAAGAGTCACCTCCTCCAGGAAGCCTTATATAGTCTAGCTGCCTCCTTGTTATGAATATCATACACCATTTATTGAATGCTTGTCATGTATTGCTAAACTAAGCACTTTGTTTCATGTACTCCCAACAAGGAACAGTTGAAATTATTATTATCCCATTTACAAATGAGAAAACCTTGACTCCTATGTCACGCAATTCTTTAAGAAGTAGAGTTAAGAATCAGGGTCAAGTCCATGTGACTTAAAAACCTAGGCTCTGAACCTTCATACAAAGTTTTTGTTCTCTTTAGGCTCCAACTGGACTCTGTGCATATCCCTGTCTTAGTGTTTATTTCTACATTTGCTTCTTTACTTGTGTCTCCTCCCTCTACTTCACCCTGAGCTCTTCTGATTCAAAGGTATATACTTCATCTTTTGTTTTCCTAATGCCTTGCTGGGTATGACACAAAGTGGTGGGTAAGTGTTCATGAAATGACTAGGAAAACTGATAAATGTCAGAAAAATAGAATGTTGTTAAGTAAAGAGAACCAGTAACATGTTCTCTTTCAGCTTTCAAAACATCAAACAGGGTTCTCCACTAACCTTAAGAATGAATTTGAACGTAATGCGTTCTAATGCATAAGAAACTTAAGATTCAAGAAACAAGGAGATGGAATAGCTAGAAAATCACATAGAGTGAGAAGTGTGTATTATACAAGTCTCTAAAGATTGCTTCAAGGATCATTTTTGTTAATATTTTTTCAAGACAATCCTTAAGAATAACTGTAAAGTAAAACATCTAGGAATTACTTTGGAGAAGTAGGCAAGCTGGTAGATGCTGAGTATAGAAACATTTTTTTAAAGCCACATGACTAGGCAGAAAAGTCATCAATGACTGTATTTGAATAAGTGCAAAATTCTTGAGGAAAAAGATCTAAGATGATAGAATAGGAACAAACTGTTGGTTTCAGGAGAGTCAGAAATAAAGGGAAACTGTTCTTTTTTTTTTTTTTTTTAAGATTTTATCTATTTATTTGAGAGAGAGAGAGCACATGAGAGGGGGGAGGGTCAGAGGGAGAAGCAGACCCCCTGCTAAGCAAGGAGCCCGATATGGGACTTGATCCCGGGACTCCAGGATCATGACCCGAGCCGAAGGCAGTCGCTTAACCAACTGAGCCACCCAGGCGCCCCTGGGAAACTGTTCTTAAAAACATTCATTTAGTGTTTACTATGTGCCTACACTATGATTAGGAATCATAGATACTAAAATAAAGAATAAAAGATCCCTAGTTTTAAGAATTTTGCAATTCAATAGAATAATTATTAATTATGGTAGGCATATGGCAAGTACCTTCAAGAGGTAGAATAACCAAAATAGCTATGGACCTTCATAAGATATGTTCTGTTCCTTATAGAGTCAGACAAAAGACTCAAGACCGTATTAAATGTCTTTAGGAAATGTTTTGGAAACAAATTAGATAATATCCTCCCCTTGTACAAAACTATGGTGTATCCATGCCTACTACAATGTACAGATTACCATATTTTGGGCAAGAAGCAGTAGAGTAAGAGAAAGTTGAAAAGAGGGCAGTGGGGGGTGGGTACAGACTGTAATGTGAGGTAAAAATGAAGAGATTGAAACATTTTGAAAGCAAGGGAGCAAATGGAGACATGATCTAGTTGAGACCTGGCATATACATTCACTGTTTGAACAAAGGCTTATCCTGAAATGAGAGATTAAAGATAACCTACATAGATATTTCAGAAGTAGTTTAGAGGAGCTGTCAATGAGAAGAAGAGGCTGTAAAGTAACCAGAATGTTTTTTTTGGGTTTCACTGGGAGACAGGGTCAACCGAAATTGAAAGTGCCCTGAATTGTGAGCCGGGAGTACAGCCTTATAAAGGTAAAAACCACAAAGTCGCATAACTTGTTTTGAAAAAATTATAATGGTGCTGGCAGAGTTTAAACTGATTATCTAGTGCAGGATTTGCTATTTAATTAACAGGTGTTACATTATCTCTCTTTTGCCCAAAGTAAAAGGATGTGTCCAATTGGCAAAAATCAAAAGTTCATGGTGTTCTGAGAATTGAAACAGGAGAGTGCATAGGGCCTACTTCCTCAATGTCCTTTGCACTCTATTTTGAGTGACTCTTAGCAGTGCTTCCTTCATTTTGAATCTTCTTTTACAGAACAATAAAAAGAGGCCCAGGTATACATCCTGGCAGGTACTGCCTGAACCATCTTTGGGAGGCCATGTTCTTTGTTGCCCCTGTTAGATGGAGCACTGTGATAGAGAGGGACTGGCCATGGGCATAACACATTTTTGGATTGTGGCACCATCTTTTTGTTCCATCAGTGTTAAAGATTTTCCCTCTTTCTCTCTTTGTCAATGCGTATTTACTTGTTCATGTCTTTTGGAAGACGTAACAAAAAGCAAGGGATGTATTTCATCTTTGCAGCGGAGGATTTCTGCAGAGCATGATAGCATAATAATAGAATGAAAAGATGCCTCCTCGTTTCACCTTTTGAGTCACTCATTTGAATCATTCATTCATTCTTTCAATCCACATATATTTATTTTTTGCTAGATACTGTGGCTACGGAAGAGAATTGAATTTTAATGTAATTGCAGTGAGCAGCAGAGCATAGTGACTAAGAGCCAGAATGCTGAGTAACTTAGCTGTGAGACCTTGGGCAAGTTACCAAACTTCTAAATGCCTCATTTTCCTTGGATGAGAGTATTAATCAAACCTACTCATGGAGTTGTGAGACTTAAATGGATTTGTTTGTTTTACAAATACTTTTATATTGTAGACTCTGTGCCAGGCACTGTTCTAAGTATTTTACCAAAAGATAACTCAATTTATTTAAAGTGCTTAAATGGTGGCTGCCATTACCACTGCTATGTGGAAAATAGACTTCAGCCCGATAAGAGGTGAGTCATCCAGGAAAGGCAGGGTAACCTGTGTCATAGGAATTTTAAGGTCATTGACCTTTTCCTTCTATATTTTTCTTTTTCTTTTGTGTTCCCTTTTTGGGTTATGAAAAAGCTTGCTAGAGTCTCACAGGAACATTTTTAAACCTTGCTAGATTTCCTCAGAACTGGAAATGTTAGGAGTTCCTGGCCTGGGTGTTATTTCCAATGGCATTAACAGTCACTTCACACCAACTGAGGTGTGTATACTTATAAGGTGCTGTATGGGCACAGGAGATATAAAAATGAACAAAAGCCGGTTACCTGGGCACGGATGTTTATGGCAGCTTATTCATAATTGAAACTAATTACTGCAGTCGGGTAAAGAGATAATTAAACAAGTAATTACAGTGAAGTATGTTTCCAGGCAAAGGGAAGAGGACAAAGTCATGGAGATATGGAACAGCTGTGTGTGTAAAAGGGTGAAAAACAGGGAAGTAGTAGTTACTAATTTTTTTTTAATTTAATTCCAGTATAGTTAAAATACAGTGTAATATTAGTTTCAGGTATACAGTATGGTGATTCAGCACTTCCGTACAACACTCAGTGCTCATCGGGGCAAATGTACTCCTTAATTCCCCATCACATATTTCACCCATCCCCCCACCCACCTCCCCTCTGCTAACCATCAGTTTGTTCTCTAGAATTAAGAGTATGTTTCTTGGTTTGACTCTCTCTTTTTTTCTCCTATGATCATTTGTTTTGTTTCTTAAATTGCACATATGAGTGAAACCATATGGTATTTGTCTTTGACTTATTTCACATAGCATAATACTGTCTAGCTATATCCATGTTGTTGCAAATGGCAAGATGTTATTCTTTCTTGTAGCTGAGTAGTAGTGCATTGTATGTATATACCACTTTATCCATTATCCTTTATCAGTCTGTGGATACTTGGGCTGTTTCCATAGTTTGGCTATTGTAAATAATGCTGCTCTAAACATAGGGATGCATATATCTCTTTGAATTAGTGTTTTTGTATTTTGGGGTAAATACCCAGTAGTGTGATTACTGGATCATAAGGTAGTTCTATTTTTAACTTTTCTTTTTTTTTTTTAAGTAGGCTCCACGCCCAGTGTGATAACCCATCTCGGGGCTTCATCTCCTGACCCTGAGATCAAGACCTGAGCCAAGATCAAGAGTCGGATGCTCAACTAACTGAGCCACCCAGGCGCCCCTATTTTTAACTTTTTGAGGAACCTCCATACTGTTTTCCACAGTGACTGCTCCACTTTGCATTCCCACCAACAGGCAAATATTAATTTATTAAAATTAAGACTATTTATTTAGAGCACTGTTGGTTTCACAGCAGAATTCAGGAAGGTATAGAGATTTCCCATATGCCCCCCATTCCCACATATACATACCCATCAACAGTGACAGTTTTATTTCTTTCTAATCTTTGTCTTTTATTTCTTACTGTACTGACTAGGACCTCCAGTACAGTGCTAAATACTAGTGGAAAGAGTGGACATCCTTTCCTTGTACCTAGTTTTAGGGATGTTAGTTGTTTGTAGATGCTTTTAATCAGACTTAATGTTACTTATATTGTTAGTTTGCTGAGAATTCTTATCATGAAAAGGTGCTGACTTTTGCCACCTGCTGTTTCTGCATATACTGAGATAATCATGATTTTTCCTTTACTAACTGCTAAATTTGTTCACTTGATTGACCAGTGTTAAAACCACCTTATATTCCTTAGGTAAACCCCACATTCATGCTTTCTATATATTGCTGGATTCAATTAGTTAATGTTTTCTTGAGGATTTTTGAGTCTATGTACATGAGTAATATTTTTCTGTAGTTTTGTTCTAATATATATTTCATATTTTGGTATCAAGATTATCTTGTTTGCATAAAATGGGTTGAGAAACATTTTGTGAAATTACTGAATATATTGTGGATTTTTTTGCATAAGGGAATGATTCCTTCCTCAAATGTTTGCTATAATACACCAGTATAATATTCTAGGCCTGAAGTTGTGGGAATATTTTTTTATTATGAATTCAATATCTTTAATACACTTGGAGATATATATATATATTTTTAAAGATTTTATTTATTTATTTGAGACAGAGAGAATGAGAGAGAGAGAGCACATGAGAGGGGAGAGGGTCAGAGGCAGAAGCAGGCTCCCCGCCGAGCAGGGAGCCCGATGCGGGACTCGATCCAGGGACTCCAGGATCATGACCTGAGCCAAAGGCAGTCGCTTAACCAACTGAGCCACCCAGGCGCCCCACTTGGAGATATTTTTAATAGATATGGGGATATTCAGATATTCTGTTTCTTCTTGAGTCAATTTTGATAAGTTGTGGGGTTTTTTTGAAAGAATTCTCCTGTTTTATTGATAATACCATAATTATTCATAATATTCCCTTATCCTTTTAATATCTTTAGGATATATAGTGATAATCCATTTTGTATTCCTGAAATTGGTAATCTGTAAATTACATTTTCTGGATTAGTCTTGCTAGCAGTTCATCAACCTTTTTAATCCTCTCAAAGAACCGTCTTTTGGCTTTGTTAAATTTTTTTCTCTTTTATTATTTTCTTCTTTTACTTCCTTTAGGTTTAACTTAGTCTTCCTTTTCTAGCTTCTTTTTTTTTTTTTTTTTTTTTTAAGATTTTTTTTTATTTGACAGAGAGAGAGACACCAAGAGAAGGAACACAAGCAGGGGGAGTGGGAGAGGGAGAAGCCAACTCCTGCTGATCAGGGAGCCTGATGCGGGACTTGATCCCAGGACCCTGGGATCATGACCTGAGCCGAAGGTAGACGCTTAATGACTGAGCCACCCAGGTACCCCTTTTTCTAGATTCTTAAGATAGAAATTGAAGTCATTGATTTTATACCTATTTATTTCTTCTGTGAGCATGTAAAGCTGTAAATTTCCCTCTGTTGCTTTGGCTACATCCCACAATTTTTAATATATTGTGATTTCATTTTCATTGTCATTCAACTACAGTGTTTTCTATTTTCCCTTATGGTTTTATCTTTTACTCATTGGTTATTTGTTTTCCAAACATTGAGGGAATTTTTTCAATATCTTTTTGTTATCGACTGAATGTTTGTGGCCCCTACCCCCCATTCATATGTTGAAGCCTTAACCCTCAGTGTGACAGTATTTGGAGATTTGGAGATTAGGCCTTTACAGAAGTAATTAAAGTTAAATGAAGTTAAGGGTGGGGCTCCAATCCTATAGAATTAGTGTCCTTGTAGAGACCCAGAGAACTCTTCTCTCTCTCTGCACATGCACAAGAAGCACATAGTGAGATGGTGGCTACCTACAAATCAAGAGGAGGCCTCAGCATGAAATTTTCTTAGCTGTACTTTGATTATGGACTTCCCAAGCCTCCAGAACAGAAATTTCAGCTGTGTGGTCTATGGTATTTTATTATGGCAGCCCAAGAAAACTAAAACAGTTATTTTTGCTGATTTCTAATTTATGTCTATCTTTTGAAATTGAGCAAGACAGACTTAAGGAGCAACCTATGGTCTATCTTTGTGAACATTACCTGTTTATTAGAAAGGAATGTTATTCCATAGTTGCTGAGTGTGTTGTTCTGTAAAGATAAATTCGGTTAAGTTGGTACTTAGTGTTGCTCAAGTGTTCTGTATTTTTACTGATTTTTCTGTCAACTTGTTCTGTCAGTTAACTGTGAGGGAAATGTTGAAATCTACAACTGTCATTTTTTATTTGGCTTTTTCTCATTTCAGTTTTTGCTCCATAAATATTTAAGTTCTGCTATTTGGTATGTTCATATTTAGTGTTTTACTGTCATCTTGGTGAATTGACTCCTTTTTCATTAGGAAGTGTCCTTTTTTGTCCTCTGTAATACTCCTTATTCTGAAGTCTACTTTTTATGATGTTAAAAGGGCCAGTCCAGCTGTTTAATATATCTATGTCCATCCCTTCCATTTTAACTTGTGTTTACCCATGTATTTATGATCTCTGGTGCTTTTATTCCTTTATATAGATCCAGTTTCTGTTCAATGTTATTTTTCTTTTGCCTGAAGGATTTCCTTTAACATTTATCATAGTTTAGATCTGCTTGTGACAAATTCTCGCAACTTTTGATTTTCTGAAAAAATATTTATTTTGCCATTCTTTTTTTTTTTTTTTCAGTTTTATTTATTCATGAGAGTCAGAGAGAGAGAGAGAGAGGCAGAGGGAGAAGCAGGCTCCCTGCCTAGCAGGGAGCCCGATGCGGGACTCGATCCCAGGACCCTGGGATCATGACCTGAGCTGAAGGCAGACGCTTAACCATCTGAGCCACCCAGGCGCCCCTTACCGTTCTTTTTGAATGCTATATTCACTGGATATAAAATTCTAAGTTGACTTTTGTTTTTCTTTTAGCATTTTAAAGATGATGTTTCGTTGACTTAAGGCATGTATAGTTTCTGAGGAAAAGACTATTGTCATTCTCATCTTTGTGCCTTAGTACATATGTGTCCTTTTTTCCTGTGACTACTTTTAAGATTCTCTTTATATCTGTTTTTGAGGAATGTGGTTATGATATACTTTGCTGTTTTTTTCTTTTCTGTTTATTCTGATTGGAGTTTGTTGAGCTTAGATCTGTTTGTGTAAATTTTTCATAAATTTGAGCCAATTTTTTTTTAATTTTTAAAAATTTATTTGAGAGAGCAGAGCAAGAGATAACATGAGTGGGGGGAGGGGCAGGGGAAGAGGGAGAAGCAGGCTCCCCGCTGAGCAGGGAGCCCGATGTGAGGCTCAATTCCAGGACCCTGGGATCATGACCTGAGCTGAAGGCAGACACTTAACTGACTGAGGCATCCAGGCACCCCAAGCCATTTGTTTCTTCAAATATTTTTTGTTTCCCTTTTTCCTCTTTTTCTGGAACTCCAGTTATATATTGCTATTATCCTATATGTTACTGTGGTTTCCCTTCTAAGTCTTCGGGTTCATTGATCTTTTCTCTTATGGTATCAAATCTGCTGTTAATGACATCTGGTATATTTTTTCCTTTCAGACATTGTAATTTTCAAATCTGTAAGTTTCATTTTTAAAAAAATCTTCCCTTTTCATATGTACATCAATGGAACAGAATAGGGAGTCCAGAAATAAACCCATGCATGTATGGTCAATTAATTAATGACAAAGGGGCTAAGAATATACAGTAGGGAAAGGATAGTCTCTCCAAAAATGGTGTTGGGAAAACTAGACAGAATGCAAAAGACATCTAAACATGAACAAAATGAAACTGAACCACTATCTTATACCATATATAAAAATCAACTCAAAATGGATTAAAGGCTTGAAAAAAATCTTCCATTTTGGGACGCCTGGGTGGCTCAGTTGGTTAAGCGACTGCCTTCAGCTCAGGTCATGATCCTGGAGTCCCGGGATCGAGTCCCACATCGGGCTGCCTGCTCAGCGGGGAGTCTGCTTCTCCCTCTGATCCTCCCCCTCTCATGCTCTCTGTCTCCCATTCTCTCGCTCAGATAAATAAATAAAATCTTAAAAAAAAAAAAATCTTCCATTTTGTCATTATGTTTGACTTTATTTCCACATAGTTAAAATAGCCTTTTAAACATCCTTGTCTGCCCATTTCATCCTTTATTATTTCTGGCTCTGTTTCTAATGACTGATTTTTCTCTTGATTATGGGTCATGTTTTCTTGTTTCTTAGCATGTTAATTTTTAGTTAGATTCTGGATTTTGTGAATATTACATTGTTGCATGTCTGCATTTTGTTTTATTACATTAACATTGTTAATGTTACAATGTTGAACTTTGTTTTAGCAGGCAGTTAAGTAATTTGTAGATCGGTTTGACCTCCTGAAGGCCTGTTTGTAACCTTTTCTAGGTTCTAAAGTAACATTTACTTCAGGTATAGTTCAGCTCTACAAATGAGGTGTGCTCTAAGTGAGTGTCCACAGAATTTTCAAGTGAATTGTTGAGGATTTCCAATCTGGCTGGTCAGAACTTGAAAGTCTTCTTGCATTTTGTGAACTCTGATAATTATTCAGCATGCAACTTCCTAGTTTTTGTTTTTCCAGCTTTGTGGAGTTTGGCTCAACATATGCATGGGCCAGTACTTGGTTAAGACTCGTGCAGATACTTGGATCTCTTTTTTTCTGCCTGTGTTCTTCCTTTCCAGAACTTTGCCCTGCAACTTCCAGCAACCTCACCCTCTCCAAAGTCTAATCTCCATTTCATCAACTCAGTGAAGCTACTAGGTTCTGCTTGGGTCCTGCTCCTTGTGGTTGTGATCAGAAATTGCCTCCACATGGAATGCTAGGGTGATCATCAAGCTACACAGTTTCAATTCAGCAACATGTTAAAAGGAATATATGCCATGACAAAATGGGATTTATTCCATGAATGCAAAGATGATTCAACAAAAGAAAATCATTCAAAGTAATATGACATATTAATAGAATGAGGGGAAAAACCAACATGATCATCTCAGCAGATACAGAAAAAGCATTTAAGGATATTCAACATCTTTCCATGTTAAAAACAAAGTAGGAATAGGAGGAAATTTCCTCAACATGATAAAGGCCATGCACAAAGAATCCACAGCTAACATCATACTTACGTAAGGATGAAAGCTAAGATCAGGAACAAGATAAGGATGTCTGCTTTCACCACTTCTGTTCAACATGGTATTAAAAGTTCTAACCAGGGCGCCTAGGTGGCACAGTTGGTTAAGTGTCTGCCTTCAGTTCAGGTCATGATCCCAGGGTCCTGGGGTTGAGTCCTGCATTGGGCTCCCTGCTCTGTGGGGAGTCTGCTTCTCCCTCTACCTCTGCTCCTCCCCCCCCACTCATGTGCTCTCTCTCCCTCTCTCTCAAATAAATAAATAAAATCTTTAAAAAAATAAATAAAAGTTCTAACCAGAAAGATTAGGCAAGAAAGAGAAAGAAAAGGTATACAAATGAAGAGGAAGAAGTAAAATTGTCTCTATTTACAGATGGATGACATGATCTTACATGTAGTAAACTCTAAAAGTTCTACAAACAAACAAAACCTGTTAGGATTTATAACAAATTCAGCGAAGTTGCAGGTTACAATCTCAACACACAAGATCAGTTTAGTTTCTATACATTAACAATGAACAATCTGGAAAGGAAATTAAGTAATTCCATTTATAGTAGCATCAAAAACAATAAAATACTTGTAAATAAGTTTAAGGAGGCAATAACTTGTACATTGAAAACTACAAAATTTGACTGAAAGAAATTAAAGACATGAATAAGTGGAAGTATATTCCACATTCATGGATTGAAAGACTTAATATTGTTAAGATGACAGACAATACTATCCAAAGCATTCTGCAGACTCAGTGCAGTCTTTGTCAAAATCTAATCAGCCTTTTTGCAGAAATAGAAAACCACATTCTGCAATTCATATGAAATGTCAAGGGACTCCCCCCCCTCAGTAGCCAGTGCAATCTTGAAAGAACAAAATTGGGGGACTCACAACTTCCTGATTTCAAAGCTTGCTACAAAGCTACAGTGTTCCAAATAGTGCGGTAGGACAGGTGTGTAAGGACATAAGGACAGATGTATAGAGCAATGGAATAGAATAGGTGGCCCAGAAATAAACCTTCTCCTATATTGTCAAATGATTTTTGAAAGGGTGCCAAGACCATTCATTGCATTGAAGGACAGTTTCCAAAAATGATGTTAGGAACAGTCTCCAAATGCAAAACACTGAAGTTGGATTCTTGCCCTACATCACATACAAAAGTTAACTAAAAATGCATCAAATACCTAAATGTAAGAGATAACACTATGTTATGTCCATTGATTGATGTAAGAGATAACACTATGATATGTCCATTGATTGATGAGTGGATAAAGAAGAGGTGGTATATGTATACAATGGAATATTATTCGGCCATAAAAAAGAATGAAATCTTGCCATTTGAATGACATGGATGGAGCTAGACAGTATTATGCTAAGTGAAATAAGAAAGACAAATTTTGATTTCACTCATATGTCGAATTTAAGAAATAAACGAGCCAAGGAAAAAAGAGGAAAACCAAGAAACAGGCTCTTAACCATAGAGATAAACTGGTGGTTACCAGAGGGGAGGTGGGGGGGGGGATGGATTAAATAGGTGGTGGGGATTAAGGAATGTACTTGGTACAAGCACTGGGTGTTGTATGGAAGTGTTGAATAACTATGTTGCACACCTGAAACTAATACTACACTCTATGTTAACTAACTGGAATTTAAATAAAAACTTAATAAACAGGATATCTGCCCCGGCCCCCCCCAAAAAGATCTAACACTATAAAACTCTTAGAAGAAAAGATAGGGGAAATATTTACAGTTTTGGGCTTGGTGATTTTTTGGATATAACATCAAAAGCACAGGCAACAAAAGAAAAAAATAAATTGGGTTTTACCAAAATTAAAATTTTGTGCATCAAAAGAAACTAAAGAGAGTTAAAGATAACACACAGAATGAGAGAAGATATTCACAAGTCATATATCTGTTAATGGATTAATATCCAGAATATATAAAGAACTCTTAACACTCAACAACAAGACCAATTCAAAAGAAGCAAAGGACTTGAAGGACATTTCTCCAGAGAAGATCTGCAAGTGGCCAATAAACTCAAGAAAAGATATTCAACATCACTGGCCTTAGGAAAGTGCAAATCAAAACCACGAAGACATATCACATCCACTTCATATCCACTAGAATAACTATTCTCCAAAATACAAGCGAAAATAAATAGTATTGGCGAGGATATGGGGAAATTGGAACCTTGGGCGTTGCTTGTTGGAATGTAAAATGATGCAGCTGTTGTGGGAAACAGTTGAGCACTTCCTCAAATTGTCAAAAAAAATTGCCATGTGATCCAGCAATTCAGTTCCTAGATAATTGCCCAAAAGAATTGAAAGCAGGGACTCAAACAGATACTTGTACACCAGTGTTCTTAGCATTATTCACAGTAGCCAAAATGTGGAAACAGCCAAATGTCCATTGACAGATGACTGGATACACAATATGTAGTATGTAGATAAAATGGAATATTATTCAGCTTGTAAAAGGAATGAAATTCTGATACATGTTACAACGTGGATGAACCTGGATAATACTATGCTAAGTGAAAAAAAGCAAGTCACAAAAGAACAAACATTGTATGATTCTATTTATATGAGGTATATAGAATAGGCAAACTAGAGATATAAAGTACAATAGAGGTTCCACGGGGGTGAAGAAGAGGGAGGAGTTACTGTTTAATGGGTACAGAATTTATGTTTGGGATGATGGAAGAGGTGTAGATCTGGATAGTGGTGATGGTTGTACGACATTGTTCATGTCCTTGATGCCACTGAATTAAACATTTAAAAATGGCTAAAAAGTTAAATTTTATGTTACATATATTTTACCACTAAACAAACAGTAAGTTTGATTGACATCTAGGGAGAATTTGTGAGATTATCTTGGGATAGAAAAAACCTGCAAGTTGATAGGGGGGAAATAGGGTGTTTGTCAGTCTGGTGTTCATATTCAACAAGTGGCTACCATCGTTGGTGTTAATGGACTGTTTTGTTTCGTTTTAGTTATGTCCAGAATTATTATTTCCAGAATAATATATAATATGGTTAAACATTGTTTTTTTCTTTTACTTTATAACTTTTAGATTTTATAGAGAAGAATCTAAAATAAGTGAAGGGTTTTTCCTTCTCTTACCTGAAAGTAAACAATAGGGACTCTGACTAAGGTGACAGAACTCTAGAATGACCAGTTCTTCCTCTGTAACATATTATTTTTGGAAACTGTTCTACAACCATTATTCCAACACAGACAGGTTGACTCCCAAGATAGGCAGCCTTGCTTAGCAGACTTTGTTTCCCTAAAGCAGTTGTTTCTATTTCCTACAAAGATATAGTATGGCAAAATGGTTTAAAACTCACACTTGGGAATCAAATATCCTGACTTACTGTCTTGGCTTTGTGAAGAGCTGTGTGGCCTTTTGTAAAATTATTTAATCTCTTCATGCCTCATCTTGAAATTCATCTGTAAAATGTGAGTAATAATCACTTCACGTGTTTGTTGAGAAGATTAAATGAGATGACGTATGTAAAGTGCATAGCATAGTACCTGGTACATATTAAATGCTCAATAAATATTAACTGTTGCTTCTGCTATTACTGCTCTTCTGCATAAATAAGCTCAAGGTCCAGACCTGGAGATGGGTGGGGGGTATCCACAAGAAGGCATTTCTTGTTTAACTTTACAAAACTCTTATACAAAGACATACTTCCTTTCTCTCCCAGTCCTATGGTGGCGTCATTCTTATGCTGTCTTTATACTTTTTTGCATTTAGACTTCTCTTCCAAGCACCCATTTTAATCTTACCACATTTAAAAAAAATTTATTGGCACATTATAACCAGAGTTCACTACGCAATACTTCATTCCCTCACTTTTTAAAAAGTCTGTTGAGTCCCAGTCTTTTTCTTTTTACCTCTCCCTTCATCCCCTTCTGGATTATAGATGCTGAGAGCTGAATTATATCCTTTAGCTACGTCACACATTGTCATCATCAGTACATGCAAGGTCCCTCCCTGGTTTTATTTTTACCCTTCATCCCTAAAGCTCATCCTGTATCTTTCCCCCAGAGGCACCCATTCTAATGTGTCTTTGCATGTCTTTAAATATACATGCACTTTTGTAAGTAGGTAATACTGTTTTGTGTGCTGGGTTTCTAATTTATAAGAAGGTATTGTGCTATTAATGTCAACATTACATTTTAAAGCTCTGTTAACTTATATATGATTATTCAGATCTTCTAACTCTTAACCAAATTCTAGTTATCTATTCCCTAAAGGATAGACACCTAAATTACCATCAGTTCCACCCTACCACAAAGCATGCTGCAATTAACATTCTTACATCACCCTTTTTTTTTTCTTACATTACCCTTTATAGGTAGGATGGTCACATTGGTCCACGATGAGATTTTAAATTGAAGAGGACTATTTTAATTATACTGGGACACCAGGTATATATCAAGACTCCCATGGGGCGCCTGGGTGGCTCAGATGGTTAAGCGTCTGCCTTCAGCTCAGGTTGTGATCCCGGGGTCCTGGGATTGAGCCCCGCATCGGGCTCCTGGCTCAGCGGGGAGCCTGCTTCTCCCTCTGCCTCTCCCCCTGCTCATTCTCTCTCTCCCTGTATCTCTGTGTCTCAAATGAATAAATATTAAAATAAAATTAAAAAAACTCCCAGACAAACCAGGATATGTGATCTACCCTATTTATGGAAGATTTTTCTGGGACACAGTTGATAATCAGCAGAGATATACTGGGATAGCCCTTCTCCTTCTGCGTATTTCCAGCTGACATCTGTTGCAATTGGTTGGTGCATGTGGTGGACTGACTGTTGCATATTTTAAATACCACTCTGGCTAGAAACTCTTCATGACCGGGCTGTCTGGGTCACAAGTTATAGACATACTTAATTTCAATAAGTTTGAGTTCCAAACCAGTCTTGTCCTATTAATAGATGGATGGACTTTTTATCTGTCTTATATTTCACACTGGTACTGTGTATTTGTTAATCTTTTCTCCGTCAAACTATCCGATTTGGGGTGGTAGTAGGCACCACTGTTGACAACTACACTTGTCGTAATTACTTTGTAGGTCATAAGGAATTTTTCAGATTTTATGTTATTGGACCCTACCAATTACCTTCTGAGGTAGAGAGGGCAGGATTTGTAATCCTTATGTTACAGAAAAGGAAACTAAGGATCAGTGAGGTACACTGACTTATTTTAGTCCACATATCTGGTAAGTTAACAGAGTTGAATTTGTGACCAGGTCTTCTGACCTTAATTTGTTTCTGCAAAATCTAAAAGGGACAGGGAAAAGGATAAATTTCTGTTTGTGGTTAAAGCAGGGACTGTCCCGTTTAGCTTTATGTCTTCCTCAGAACATAACACAGTACCTGGCACATAGTAAATGATCAGATTTGAATTGGTAGTACAAATGCTCAGTGCTTTGGTGACTCCCATTTATTTCAGCAATGCTTCACGTTATAGGTAAGTTCTGTTCTATAAATGTTCCGGCTGAACAGAGACTTCATGGCAGTCTCAGAGTTTTCATGTTAAGTGGTGTAGTTCATTTACAGCTAACGTAGCAATCACTTATAAACATGCCTATATGATGTGGTTTCTGGGTGAGAGTAAGCACTTGTATGTTTATAGAAAATTTCAGTAAGATTTCCTCCACTCTCCTTTTTTAGGCACTGTTCTGTAGCTTTCAGTAACCAGTAGCAAAGTCCCTCTTCTAACTACTGTATTGCATTTAGCTACTTAACACATGCTCCCTGTACCCCAAGTCCCCAGACTCATCTGTAGCATTTGGTGAAGATGTTAGATCGGAAAGATTTTCTCCAAGTAGTTTGTGCTAGTATTGTGAGAGGCTGATTGTCCTCAGCCACCCTGCTCAAACCTATCACAGTTTTGAAGTAATTTCAAAGCCTTTATTAATCAGGTTTCACCTACCTTTCTGTCTTATCTCATCACTACCTACCAACCCCTTTCCACCCACTATGATACAAATTAAGAGTGTTCTAAGAGAAACCATTTAGTAACTTAAAAGTTTCATACCCTTCTCTTCAAGGAAGTTGAAATAGTCATCTTTCAGAAAGAGCTGTTGCTATCCTGTATCTTAAACCCTTTTCATTCTCTAGCTGACATAGTCTGTCCACAAGGTATGCTATCTAAATGATGTTGCCTGGTGCTTCTCTCCCTTTGGCCATGTATTTCCTTAAATCATAGATTGATTTGCTAGTACTTACGTTAATACTGCGAACTTCACACATAAGCTTTCATCCCACTAATGGGGAGAATTTTTTAGGAAGCCCACATATGTCTCCTTAAGTATCTGTTTTCTACCGAAACCAATAGTAAGCTGGTGATTATGCCTATTCCTTCTAATCGTGCCACCGAATTTTTGTTTTTTAATTGTTTTCAAAGTATTTCTTTTCTCTTGGCACTATGGCTATGAATTCTACAGTATCCGACAGAAAGAAAACCCCAGGGAGGTTTTTTTTTTTTTCCTTTTTAATGCATAGATAAAATCGCTTTATAACAATGGTTTTTGTATCATGAAATTCTTTCCACAACTTAGTGGTTTGTCCACGGAAATGACACTTTACTAGTCTTCTTTCTTTTTAATATTTTATTTTATTATGGTTAGAACACTTAAATGAGACCTACTCTTAATAGATATTTAAGTGTACTGTAACATTATTGTTATCTGTAGGCACCAAGTTGTACATCAGATCTCCAGAACTTACTCATCTTCATAACTGAAATTTTATACCCATTTAAATTAGTCACTTAGAGAAGCAAAGAATAGAAGGGTGATCGCCAGGGGTTTGGGCGAGGGGGAGAATGGAAGAGTTGTTAATCCATGGGTAGTCAGTTTCCTACAGTGAATAAAATTTGGCAAACTACCCAAATTCACGGTTGTTTGTACTAGAGCTAGAAAAGGAAACAATGAATTTGGTGATTTAGTCCTATTATTGAAGCTTCAGTTACCTTTCTGGTTCCCAGGATTCCTGCCAACGCCTACACTCAAAATAGAAAAATAAATGAAACTCCTAAGACCATTTCTTCCAAAACACCTCCATACACAAACTGTCCTGAACATTGGGAGAAGGGAAGTATGAAGGGGAAGCTTTGGTTAGGAATCTCTTCTCCACTGAATTAAAGATAGTTAATTTGCTAATTAGTTAAAAGCATGGCTTCTCATGAACACAACTCACCCTGTTACATTAATAGCAGGAAAGTCAAGATTTGGGTCCTTTAAATGCCACCAGCAGAATCAAAATTGAATGTGACCAGAAGCACATCTTATAAGAATCACCATTATTCTTTCACTGAGTTCAGTAGAGATCTTTTTATATTCAACAAGCTATGTTGATGACTGCGTTTATGTTTTTAGTCTTGCCTGGTCTAAGTGCCCAACTCTGGGTACTCTTGACCTCTGTTGATGACACTCTTCACTGGCTTTGCCCGAGTCTATTGACCAGTTACATCACAGTTGACTCGTCAGCCTCCCCTCCCCACTAGAACTTTCCTCTTTCTCTCTTCTTCTCCTCTAATCCCTTTCTTCTTCACCACTATCTCCTTTACGACTCCTCCATGATTTTCTCAGGGCTGGGCTTCAACATCGTCGGTGGCACAGATCAGCAGTATGTCTCCAACGACAGTGGCATCTACGTCAGCCGCATCAAAGAGGATGGGGCTGCGGCCCTGGATGGGCGGCTCCAGGAGGGTGATAAGATCCTCTCGGTGAGAACTGGCTTCGGCCTCCTTCGCTGTTCCTTGCTCCCTAGACCCCAGTTCTTACCCTTGGCCCCTTCCTTGGGAAGATTTCTCCCTGCCTTTTTGGGTCTGGAAATACCTGGATTGTAGAATTTGGTGGGAGGGACCTTGATTAGTCACCTTTTCCAACCTGAACATAGAGCAAAGAGGATAATTCCTCATGTGATAGACAAGGCATATTCAGGCCAGAATGTGAAGCTACTTAGCCAAGTTCAAAAGACAGGGAACAGGGAGGGATGAGGGTCTGATGTGGGGGAAAGGGACTTAAAACCCACAATTGTTGTCCTTCAATTATACTTTATCACCTCCCTTTTGTTAATTGAAAGACTAATGTGTGTCTTCCTTTACACCAAAGAGACACAAAAGGAAGGTAGGAATTAGGTGTCCTTTTTAGACTCAGAGCCCTTCTCACTCATCATGAAGATGAAAAATTGGTATGCATTCTCATTTGGCTATCTGTCCACTGGGCTCCCATTTCACTCTGCTGTTTGTAATAAGACACTATATGGTGAGCTTTAATTTGATTCTTTTCTAGAAGTTCCTCAAGGGCAGGGACTAGATCTTTTTTTAACCTTTTGTATCCTTGCACAATGTTCATTATATATTTAACAAATGAACAAGTTGAGAAATTCAGGCAAGCCCAGAAAGGTTGGCTGATCCAGAACATAAAAATAGTATCATGGCTGGTAATATCCTATTTTTGTCCTTCTCACCAACTATTTTGCCTCTTTTCAGACCATTAAGCTTCTCTTAGATCCTGTTTTTTAATTTGAGAGATACAGATATCTTTTATCTCAAACAATACTGAGAAGTTTACACGTAGATTATTTCTTATAGCTCCCTGGAGAAAGACATCCTCAAAACATGAAATCAACTTGAGTGGTACATTAAGGAAAATTTAAGAGTGGGTTGTTAAAAGTATAGCATGTAGGTAGAAACTATGCAGTTTAAAGTGATGTATACCACATTCTCTTCAGAACACTGGGACCTGGGTTACATTTTGGAAAGTACAGAGGTTAAGAGGACAGCCATATTATTCAAAAAGGTTTGGTAAAAGGTAGACTGTTGAAAAATAAGAATGGTTAGAAGTTTTTGAGCACCGTATGCCGAGTAGTATGCTGAGAACTTTACATTTATTTAATATTGTGATAAGCCTATGAGGTGAGTACATTTATTATGATTGTTTTGCAGCTAAGGAAGTTGAGTCTTGGTGAGGTCAAGCAGCTTGCCCAAGGTCACACAACTAGTAGGTGGCAGAGGACTAAAACCGGTCTGTCTGAATTTGGAGCCTGTACTCTTAATTAGTATGATGTACTGCCTCCTAAGAGGTAAATGAGGAGCTAGGACTAGGTATCCTAAACAGAGAGTTTCATGGTGAATTAATAGATTTTATGTATGGCTTTATATAAAAACTGAAATCAGTCTCTCTATAAAGGATAGAATTAGGGGGAAAAGGTCATATAGCTTAGTATGAGAGAATTATTAGACATAAGCTAAGATGAGCAGCCTTTCTTAGTGAACCATTGCCTCATAGAGAAAAGAAATTATTGGAAGGCCACTCAAGTTTTTTTTTTAAAGGGTATGGTAAGAGATAGGTGTCCATGCAGAGAAAAGTAAATGTCAAAAAAACTCAGCTCACTTCACTTTAAAATTTATAGCAAGGAGGATTTTACTTTTCAAAGTAAAAGAAATACGAGATTTATTACATGAGAAATATTACAAAGATCTATACAAAATATTAAATATTACAAATATATAAGACATAAAGAATGATTCAAGTTTATGTTTTGGCCAATTAAGACATGGGAAAGAAGAGAGGGAGGAAATGCCTGGCGAAGAAAAGGCAAAAATATAAGACAGATATGGAGAGAAATAAAGAAGACTGAGAAAGAGAAAATGGAGCATATATACAAGAGGAGAAGGCCAGCATATTCTCTTCATTCTTTCTAGGGCTATCTTATTTGACTCCAGTTTCCCTTCCAAGAGTTTGCTCCAAAATTCTTGTTTCTAGACCCCGTTCCTAAGAAATACTGCCTCTGTTGCCTCTCTCACCATCTTCTCCGCTCTCTCCTTAAGTGAACTTGTTGGGCATTAACCGTTAAATGGTTATGTCTCCTTTGTAGCTCACTCTCTCCCTCTGATGTTCTTAAGTGCTCTATTACTGGCTTTGGAGTCTGTAAAATGGTGATGCTGAACTATTTATTAGCCTATATTCTCATTGATTCTTTATGGGTTTTTCTACTCTCTTCACATAGGTTATTTTTCCATGTTGTAAAATATGCCCCAACTCTCTCTTTTTAACTTTTGGTAATCAGATTAAGAATATGTCACTTCCTTAGCACATCCAATCTGGATAATTAATACAAGTCTCATTAAGTGATCTAGATTTCCTCTGAGTTATTATTGACTATTAATTTAATCTTTCCATTTCTCTCAAAATAATGCCCATGTTTTGTCTTAATTTCAGGTAAAATGAAATAATTGCATGACTTAAGCAATTTCCTCTTACCAAAAGTTAAGGGTGATCTCTGTGATCTCTGTTTAATGTTTAAACTTAAAAGAATGGGCGGGGGGAGGGAGGAAGAAAAATTTTTTTAACTAATGTAAATTATTTTTAAGGCCCTATTGCATCTGACAACCATGAAACAAAAACAGATATTACCAATAGAATGAACCTGAAGTTGAGATGAGGGCTGGCGATGGAGATTCCTCACCCAGAGTTTTATTTTGTGTGTGTGATGGTGAGGACGATTTAATACTTGTATAGGTTACCAGGGAACCTGGAGAAATTTTATTTTTGTGGAAAAAAAGTGTAAACTAGGTTTGTCATTTCCCTTGTGTGTCTGCCTAAATGAAGGCAGCTGGATAGGCAAGAGTAGTCCGTCCTCAGTGAGGTCTACATTTTTATGAAGCTCAGGGTGGTGTGAGCTGATTACTACACTGAATAGATGAATATTCTTTTTTTTTTTAAGATTTTATTTATTTATTTGACAGAGAGAGGGAACACAATCAGGGGGAGTGGGAGAGGGAGAAGCAGGCTTCCCGCTGAGCAGGGAGCCCCATGCGGGGCTCGATCCCAGGACCCTGGGACCATGACCTGAGCCGAAGACAGATGCCCAATGACTGAGCCACCCAGGCGCCCCATGAATATTCCCTTTTTTTTAAATTTTTATTTTTATGTTAATCACCATACATTACATCATTCGTTTTAGATGTAGTGTTCCATGATTCATTGTTTGTGCATAACATACCCAGTGCTCCATGCAGAACGTGCCCTCTTTAATACCCATCACCAGGCTAACCCATCCTCCCACCCCCCTGAATATTCCCTTTTGACCACACCCCTTATATAACAAAATGGCACCAATCAGGCCACTACTCAGCTGTGTTTCATGTTCTTGTCGAATAGAATTCTTAACTTGGTGAATGAAAGAGCTGAGTAGTCCTCAACATTTACAACTACTGTGCCTGACAGCCTGTAGAGCACCATGCCAGGTGCTATGGACGGATTGGAAAAATGAAAGACTTGCCTGTGCCCATAGCTTAGAAATCAATGGGGAAGACCCACCAGAAACCCTCATCCAAACCCAAAACATAGGCTGCCAGGACATTGAAATATGCAGAATCCTTTAGACAAAGGATGCCTCGAGGCACTTTGTCCTCCTACCTCAGTATCTTCAGCAGATAGGCTTATAGCTGACATGGAGTAAGCATGCAGTAAGTTAGCTGCTCTCTGAATGCATCATACCATAAAGGACTTTTTTGGTTTGGTCTGATTAATTAGAACTAGATAATCTGGTTTTTTTTTTTCCTTCTTCAACTCTGAAAAAAAAAGAACCGCCCCCCCCCACCTGTGATTCATTTCAGGATCTTGGCAAAAAAAAAAATTAAAATATCCAGAGTATAATCTGTGGTCAGTGCTTATTAAACTGAGTCCATTCCTTCTCTACATTGTCTACATTTATATTGATACTATTTTATAGTTAGAGTTCTTGAGGCAATTCAAAACTATTAATCATCAAAGATAACTAATTTGGGGGTATCTGGGTGGCTCTGTCAGTTAAGTGTCCGACGCTTGATTTTGGCTCGGGTCCTGATCTCAGAGTTGTGAGATCAAGCCCTGCATCGGGCTCCATGCTGGGCATGGAGCCTGCTTGAGATTTCTCCGTTGCCCTCTACGTCTCTCTGTCTCTGTTTCTCTGACTCTCTAAAATAAATAAATAGGGGCACCTGGGTGGCTCAGTTGTTAAGCATCTGCCTTCGGCTCAGGTCATGGTCCCAGGGTCCTGGCATCGAGCCCCGCATTGGGCTCCCTGCTCAGCGGGAAGCCTGCTTCTCCCTCTCCCACTCCCCCTGCTTGTGTTCCCTCTCTCACTGTGTCTCTCTGTCAAATAAATTAAATCTTAAAGAAAAAAAGTTAAAAAAAAAAAAAAAGAAAAAAAAATAAATGAGTAAATAAAAGTCACACAGGTGAAAAGTTAAACTTTAAAAAAAAGAAGAAAACTAATTTTAACTCAATTTACTCATTTCCTAAGGCAGAAAATAGACTAATTTTTAAAGATTGCTCACAACCATAGTTAAGGCAAAAAAACTGTACATTTCCCCATCTGGTAAGCAGAACACCACCATTTCAGTTCTCTGTACATTCAGTCAGCAGGATTTTCTAGCATGTTGCAAATCTGCCATATCTCAGGTTCAGTGAAACCGTGCCATGAGTTAAGAAAGCTGAAGTAGCAAGTTTAGCAGCGTTCTAAGATTTCTCCGTTGAGTAGCTCTCGGGACTAAAAGTGAGGTCCAAGGACTATCTGGCCATTATTTGGGAGCTTATTAGAAATGCAGAGTCTCAGGAACCCTCCCAGACTTACTGGATTCAAAATCTGCATTATAGCAAGATCCCTGGGTGTGAATAAAGTCTGAATAAATTGTGAGAGGCACTGCTATAGGCAAGTGTTATTCAGACATTTTAAATTATGACCTATAATAGGTAATACACACACACATGCATGCATGCACGCACATACATACACACATGTAATTGAAGCAAAGCTCAAGAAAACAGTATTTATCCCTTCTATATGTGATACATTCTATGTTATGTTTTCTTTTAATTTCACTGTTTTAAAATTAAATACTGGTCTTGACCCACTGTATTAACTTCACTGTGTCCTGTGGTGGGTTCATAGACTCATATTTGAAAAATCACTACTTTGGTAAATGGAAAATTCTGTGTATGCACAGAATTTGTATTAAATAGGGTAAGTAGGCTGGGTGTAGAGACCAGTTAAAGATTGGTTCAGGCAGTTTAGGTTAGAATTGACTCACGTGGAGTCACTTGGAGGGCTTGTGAAAGCATGGATTGCTTTTAACTTTTAAGTTCCCCGGTGAATGCTAATGCTGCTGGTTCTGGGTCACACTTTGAGAACCCCTGTTCTATATTAGTATGGAAGGTGAAAGAGTGAATTCCACATATATTTAAGGGTAAAATCTATGGAACTTGGTGGCTAGTCAGTATGAGGTAGAATCTAAAAATGCTTAGAGGAGGCAAACATTGGAAAGCTAATTTGGCTTTGGATTAGAGGTGACCTTATCAAGAGACAAAGAATCATAATTTGTTTTATGGGGCTGTTTTTACCTTGGGCAAAGGATAAGAAATGGTTCTTTAAAAAAGAAATTCCCCTTGACTGTCTCAAGGGCCTCTTGTCTGGGGTCTTATATTTTTTTAAGTAATTAGAGTTACAGTCCTTTTATACTAGAATACCTTTAGGCTAACTAGGAGGGTTGAAAGGCACGATTGGTAATTGGCTTACGCCCTGTATGGTACCTTCTTTTGCCTGATACCACCAATGTCCTTCTTCCCCATGAGCAGAAGGAGGCTCAGGTGAGGACCAAGGTTACACATTGAGTCATTGGGCAGGCAAAGCTGCTGGCCGAGTCCAGGCCTTTCAGCTTGGTATAATGTTGAGAATATGTCAATCAGGCTTTTCCAGGGTGCAGTCTGCAAGCAAACCTCAGGAAATCATGTGACATTTATTACACTCAAGTGTTGTTCTAAGTACTCTTCAGATATTACAGGGGTTATAATGAGTTTTGTGATACCGCCTTTCCAAGTTATTTACAGTAGAATGTAAAGTGATATAATACAGGGTAGAGTTCACTTTGAGCTTTACGATAGTTACATAATATGGAGATTCAAAGAACTAAATCCGTCACATCTAGCAGAGTTATCTAGAAAGGTCTTGTCAACGACTTGGCGCTTGACTCAATTTTATCTAAATTTTAATGCTGCTTCAATATATGCACATGAATAAAAACACTATAAACACCGTATATTGTTATACAAATCTCTAAACTTTTGAAAGTGTATAACATACTAGATAGAAATGAAACTGCACAACCAGTAAAAATTCAATTTACATTACTAACATGATGGATAGTGATATGTTGCTGAAGTAAAATCCTTGCTTACAATGTAAATTTCGATGGCTTGGTGTTTTAAAGTGAAGGTTTTACAGCCAGGCTATTTGAATCCTGGCTTTGCTACTTCCATTCTATATGCCCATGGACAAGTTGAATAACCTTCCAGGTTTTATCATCTGTAAAATGGGAGTTCCTAAGTCATAGGATTATTACAAAAACTAATTAAGTTAGTACATGTAAAATGAAGAGACAGCTCCAGACATGGTAATAAATATGCAGTGATTCCTGTCAATTATTGTTGACTGTGATTGCAAAGATGATTTTGAACTCAGTACTCCTGCCATTGAAGGTCATGTAATGACTCGGTTCGCCCACTTGTATTCTTATCGCTATGAAACTTGGCTCTGATACTGAGCTCTGATATATTTGGCATTTGTTGACATGACCGCATCATTAACCTAACTTGTCTGTCTCTAAGGGAAAATTCCTATTTCCTTACAATGAGAAATACAGTTATCACATGGGCTAGATGAGTTACATGAGCCTTCCCACTATCGTCAGCAATCTCACACCTATTCTCTCCCTCAGGGATTAACTAGAAAGTTGAGATGTTGAAAATTCATTGTGATGGTTCTAGGACTCCTGAAGTTCTTTCCCTGTGGCATGTTTACCAAAACAAACAAAAGGCATAATCAGAAGGTGGCTTGGTAGCATGAAATCAAAGTCTATCAATTAGAAAACTATATTCACTTCTACGCTATAGGTAGCAGGGCTGATCCTGTTTAAGGTTAATCTTGGAAGATACGTAGAATTTTTAAAAAGGGAAGTGTATTCAGATGGTGGAAATAGAGCACAGACATGAATGTAAGGATATATGTTTTATGTCCTAGGGACAGCGAATTACGTGATGTAGATGCTGTAGACCTTTCTCGTAATTCCCTTTATGAAAGGGAATAATGCGAGATTAAATTGAGGAAGTGGGTTGGAGCCACTTCCTGGAGAACTTTGCACACCAGAACGAGAAATCAGGCATGCACTCTCTTCTCCCCTGCTCCCAGTTTTGTAGAAACAGAATGGTCCTTTAGGAGGCTTGATCTGGAGACAGTGTTTGAATAGGGTAGAGTGGGGGAGGGCCTAGAGGAAAGTGAATCAGTGAGAAGGTGAACACAATAGTTCATCTAAAAGTATCCACCACCTAAAGAGAGAGGCAACTGAAGGAAAATAGCATGTGAGGAATGGCAGTATGTTAGGGCTATAGGATTTGATAAGGTATTGTTTGTGAACATCGACAGGGAGCGGAGTTTAAAAATACAGAATTTTAGTCTGAAGGAATGGTTGTGGCAATAAGAGGGAATGTGGGATAGTCTGGTTTTGTGGGAAGTCAAAAGGAGGCTTTGGATATGTTGAATTGGGGTGTAGCAGAATATTCCAGTACAGGCACCCAGCAGGAAACTGGCAAGTCCAGAAGCAGAAATAAGGATAAAAAATTTGGGAGTTGTCTTGCAGAGTACACTTGAAATTGTGAAAGATCACCATGGGAGAGAAAATATGGGGACAGAGGACTACAGGCATTGAGGAATGCTTACTTCCCTTAAGAAGGAAGGAGAAGAAGAGGAATTGGGAAAGGAATCCTTCAAGAACTAAGGGAGCTAAGTCTTCAGAAGCTGAGACCAGAGAGAACTGCAAAAGGGAGGAGGTCTGGTGACTAGGAAAGGGCTATAGGATTTGATGATTGGAAGTCACTGCTGCCCCGCAGGACAGAATATTCTTGCCTGCTACCTTGTATATTCTGGCAGTTTCAGGGAATAGAGTGCATGGCTGCAGAAGAAGTGGAGGCAGAGCTCTCAAGCAGCTCTTTCAGCAAGTTTTGCAATGAAAGGAAGAGGACAGAAGATGGGAAGAGGCTGCTAATGGGTTCCAAGAAATATTTATATTTTTTTCTTTATAGAGGAGGATAATTTTAGTTGAGAAAGAGCAGAGAGCAATAATAATGAAGGAATCAAGAGGAGCAAGTGATCACTTAAGTTCCCTAAGAAGGCTAGAAGGAATGTGACCGAGAGCACCAGTGGGTGGTTTAGCCTTGGTAAAGGAAATGGATCTAATGCAGAAAGAAGGGCAAAGCAGCAGTGAGAGGCTATCACGAAACTTTGAAAGGGAGAGAAAGAACATGGAGTGTGAGGAGTTATCAGTATTCTCAAAAAAGATAAGGCAAAGGAATCTGGAGAGAGGAGATAGGATCAGAGCTGGGGTTTGATGATAGGAAAGGTCTGGAACAGCTGCTGCTGAGCATTCATTAGGGAGTTGACCAGGTGAGTAGAATGGTCATAAGGATACAGCAAGTGTCAGCCAGCATGGATCTGTGCTGGAAAGTATGAGTGTGTATTTTTCCCCAGGTACATTAAACTCAGTGATGACAAGGAAAGTAAATGCAGTGTGTTGTGCAGGACTGGAAAGATGGCAGAAGATCATGGGGACAAGGGATTCTAATAGTTTATGAAGTGCTTTGTTGAAATAACAGCAAGAACTCCTAGATGGGTAAGGATGCAGGTAAAATCTAAAAAGGTTATTGAAGGTTTTGATGAGCATAATGAGCAGATTCAGTAGAGGAATAGGAAGTGTGAAGGGAGTAGAGATCGTGGTCAGTTTTCTAAGAGTAAGGTAGACAGTCTATAACACCAAAGTGTTGTTAGAGTAATTCACCTAGCAGGAGATTGTGTGGAGGAATGATAGGAACCTCTTGGAGAAGGAAGACAGTAACAAGGAAGATGAGAGGCTTGAATAAATCAATGACTTGCTCTTCAGCTAAGAATAGTTCGTGAGTCCAGGTGGAAGAACAGTAGTGCAGAAGGAACAGTCAATTGCAAGGGCACTGTAACTTAACTCCCGATATTTAAAAACACTACCCCTAGCTCCTACACTTACTATGACTTTGGGTAAATTATCTACCTTGCTAAGCTCCAGTTTCATCATCTATGAAAACAAGATAAAAATGGTGTCTACCTCATAGGATTATCGTGACAACAACATTAGACAGCGTATGGAAAGCATACAGCACAGAACCTAGCAGATAAATACATGAGGTGTTCTTGCCACTGTTGCTGTTGATGACGTTGATGTGTACAAAAGGTGTGTGGATCTTGCATAAAGTGGGCTATGCGGTGTCACTGAGTATGACGTAGGGTAGATATCACTTGTGGAGAGTGTCATTCCTGACACTAAGAAGTATTAATACCGCTGGTCATCCCTCACCTCTAAATGGTAGGACTGACCTACACTGAAGCATTTTTTGGGAATTTGTATCATCAAAGAAATACTGTAAAATTAGTAAATTTGTGGAGGATGGGCGTATCCATGGAATCAAGGGAAATTGTCCACAATAGAATGGGCTAGTAGGTTTGCACCACATCAGAATAAATTTGTTTCATAGAGTTATATTTCCAGAGTTGAAGCAAGCAGTGCCAGGGATTAGCAATGGAAAGGATAGGGTGGTAACCCAGAAGACCATGTTAGCTGGAGGGAAGCAGGCCGATGCTCAAGGAAGACACACAGGTACAGTAACAGAAACCCAAGTTTCAAAATGAAACAGGCAGCAGGACCTGAGGTGGAAAGACTACTTTTTTTATTTTTTAAACCTTGGAACCTCAGTTCTAGGAAAAAGTGACTCTGAGTTCTATGGTACTTGCCCCATTCTCCTAGTCCTTGGAATTTGCTCTGTAGTTTTTAAATGTTTAGTCACATGAATATAAATCTTTGACTTATGATTCTACCTCTCTTACTACTTTTCTTGCTGTTTTTGACAGGTAAATGGCCAAGACCTAAGGAACTTGCTGCACCAAGATGCTGTAGACCTTTTTCGTAATGCAGGCTATGCTGTGTCCCTAAGAGTGCAGCACAGGGTAGGTGTTATTTGCAGCCAGCAAGCTGGCACCGCTTTTGTATCATTCTTGGGAATAGAGGATATAGCGTAATCTTCGGTAGTGCATTTGGCTTTTTTTTTTTTCTTTCATTCTCACTCTTTTGAAAAGCTTGTCTGGCACAGGCAGGGGTCTTCAGGGAGTTCTGCTTATCGTGAAAGGAAATTCAGACAGTCTGCTTGCAGCCTAGGTCCTAGCTTCCAGGCGATGTACCTTAAATGTAAAGCTTGACAACCAAATTAAAATAAATGGGGAGGGGCGCCTGGGTGGCTCAGTCAGTTAAGCATCTGCCTTCGGCTCAGGTCATGATCCCGGGGTCCTGGGATCGAGTCCCACATCGGGCTCCCTGCTCAGCAGGGAGCCTGCTTCTCCCTCTGCTGCTCCCCCTGGTTGTGCTCTCTCTCTCTGTCAAATGAATAAATAAAATCTTAATAAAATAAAATAAATGGGGAGAAAATTCAACCAGAATCAATTTTATTTTTTAGTAGGGAAGGAAACCTATGTCTGCCCTTGAACATATTTATTAATGAAACTTGAAGTGTAGAGGTGGTGGGCTTTCTGATACCCACTGTGTACTTTTCCCAATCACCACATGAACCCTTTTCTTATCAACTTGGTGACTCTCTTGACCAAAGCTCTAATGCTCAAAGGGGATCTCCAGGAAAAAGGACATGGAATTCAGAATTTAGTCAAGGGATGCCTGGGTGGCTTAGTTGGTTAAGTGTCTGCCTTCGGCTCAAGTCATGATCCTGGAGTCCCAAGATTGAGCCCAGCATCGGGCTCCCTGCTCATTGGGGAATCTGCTTTTCCCTCTGCCCCCCGCCACCCCTCTGCCCTCATGCGCTCTCTCTCTATCTCTCTCTCTCTAATAAATAAATAATTTTTTTAAAAGAATTGAGTCAAAGCAGCACCTCTCCCTGCATCCACTTCTTAGTTCCTAGTGTTTTATAATTTGGATAATGGGTAGAGAAGCCGGGTAGACCTAATTCCTCCCTTAGCACCAAGGACTTCGGGGTGCATTTACAACACAGGTTCAGTGTGCCCTCTTAAATGATGCTGTCATTGCCTCACTCCGCTCTTTTGAGTGAGGCTTCAGAGGCTGAAGAAGAGCTTGATAGGAGATGGTACAAAGCAGAAGGGGCGAGGCATGAGAGATACCAGGGTTGCAAGCAGAATCTGTGTGATGGATTAGAAAACAGGTCAATAGGAGACAGTATTGGTAATTAGCTGTTTCTGCCTTGGCTCTTCTGTTTCTAAAGCATGGAGGACTTTATGCAATAGTAAAGGCAAGCAATGAATGTGGTTATACACTTCAGGTATGATTAGAGTTCTTTTTGAAGGCATGTGGGAAATGATTTCTGAAGTTCACGTTTTGGGAAACATCCATAAATAATTCCTAATAAAACATAGTAACCCCTAATAAAACTCTGTCTGGTCAGAGAATTGGCCTAGCCCCAAAAACCATATCTTATTATTGGGCATGCCCTCTCGGGACATCTGAACAGGAAATGAGTGAAAGATGTAGAGGTGGGGGTGCCTGGGTGGCTCAGTTGGTTAAGCAACTGCCTTCGGCTCAGGTCATGATCCTGGAGTCCCTGGATCGAGTCCCGCATTGGGCTCCCTGCTCAGCAGGGAGCCTGCTTCTCCCTCTGACCCTCTCCCCTCTCATGTGCTCTCTCTCTCTCTCATTCTCTCTGTCTCAAATAAATAAAACCTTAAAAAAAAAAAGATGTAGAGGTGGGCTAGAGGATAGAAAAGGTAGTTTATGCAGCGCTGCCTTTCAAGATGGAAGGGTCAGACTTTTCACGGGTTATAATGAGGAGGTTAAATTGAACTGAAACAAAATGGTATCATAACTCTTACAAGTTAGCTATTAAAAGTTAATATGAGGGGCGCCTGGGTGGCTCAATCGTTAAGTGTCTGCCTTCGGCTCAGGTCATGATCCCAGGGTCCTGGGATCAAGCCCCACATTGGGCTCCCTGCTCAGCGGGAAGCCTGCTTCTCCCTCTCCCCTGCTTGTGTTCCTGCTCTCGCCATCTCTCTCTGTCAAATAAATAAATAAAATCTTAAAAAAAAATTAATATGAAGAGGGGCACCTGGGTGGCTCAGTCAGTTAATCGAGCCCAGGCTCCACACTGGGCATGGACTCTGCTTAGGATTCTCTCTCTCCCTCTGCCCCTGCCCCCACCCCCCACACCTCCCTGTCCCCCATTCACTGGCTTGCTAAGAAAAAAAAAAAAAGTTGAAGAAATGCCACCCAGCCTCAAAAGGTAATGCTTATTAGGCAGTGGAAAATTATTACCACTAGGATATGATTTCTTTTGGGTTTTTTTTTGAAGATTTTATTTATTTATTTGACAGAGAGAGGGAGATAGCGAGAGCAGGAACACAAGCAGGGGGAGTGGGAGAGGGAGAAGCAGGCTTCTCGCCGAGCAGGGAGCCCGATGTGGGGCTCGATCCCAGGACCCTGAGATCATGACCTGAGCTGAAGGCAGATGCTTAATGACTGAGCCACCCAGGCGCCCCTAGGATATGATTTCTTTTTACTTGTTTACCTCTCAATCTTTTACCTCTGTTCCATATAAGTTTCCTCTTTGTCTTTGTCTATGTCTAGTGTTACAAAGTAGAGATGAAGGCCATGACACCATATCAGGAGGGAGTTGGTGCCTTTTGGGAATTGGGAAGTATTTCCAAAAATGACACTGTACCTGTGTTAACATTGCTCAGAACTGGCAATCTTTCTAAGTAAACATTTCTAGGAAGGTGGGCACCCTCTGCCCCTGCCCAGTAATTTTGAGGTTCCCTACAGGATCAATAGGTTTCATCTCCTATCTTCATTTTCCTAGTGTGATACACACAGAACGTGGTGGAGGCAGTAGAGAAACAGGAAGAGGTTATCTGCTCACCCTCGGGTCCCTTTAGGTCAGTAGCATAGCAAGGTTAAATGCCTCCCCATCAGACTTCTTTCCAAAGAGTTGATGGCGCTGATGGATCAATTTGGAACAAACAGGGAGGACTCCTTCTGCTAGATAGTGCTTGGAGGTTACAGCTTTGGGTGGGCGTGACCCAGGTAATGTGTCAACCTGGACACTTCAGTTGGGATAAACACACATTGCTCATTAGAGTTAATGTTTTTCTCTCCCTTCCAGTTACAGGTGCAGAATGGGCCTCTAGGACATCGAAGTGAAGGAGAGCCAAATGGCATCCCCATAGCTCTGGTGCTGGTGCCAGCGTTTGCCCTCACCATGGTGGCAGCCTGGGCCTTCATGAGATACCGGCAGCAACTATGAAAAGCTTGCTCTCTTCCAGTGCTCCCACTAGAAGACACGTTTTCTTTCCCTCTCACCCTCGTCCCCTGCCATTCTCCCATATCCTTCCCTCTCTCTGCATAGCCAACACGTTCTTGAAAGAGACTGCTACCCAAGCAGGACCTCACTGTCCAAATGTCCACATCCTCATATCTAATGGGAGAGTGAAGGCATTGTTTGAAAGAAAGCTGAAGAAAAGACATGCTTAGAACAAATGGGGAGTTAGGTATTTTGCTCGGATCACCAACAGAAGTTCAGCTACCACCCAAAGAGGGAAAGGTCCGGTCTTTCCGTCAGCACGGTGATACCTTTTTCTGAGCTGGCATGCCTCAAAGGCCAGCTGTGTGATGCAAGAGAAGAGAGGATTTTTCTTCTTAATGATCTTCCTTGGGAAGTTTTTGTGGCCTTTATTTAATTTCTATCTACATACTTGGGTGCCTATATCAAACACAGGATAATGAGAGCCTTTTTACTTTTATAAAACAAATGCGTGCTCACGTGCGCGTGCACACACATACACATATCCATACATGACAGTATAATAGTGATGCCTTACGGAGAATTAAAGAAGTGGAAAGCTGCTCTGTGGTTTCAGGTTTCTGATAAAAGGGAAGTTCTTAATGGAAGAATTTGATACATAGCAGGAGTGAGAGAATGAGCCTTGAAAGAGGATGCCCAATCTGAGTCATTTAAAAAAAAAAAAAAAAGCAACTAATTAAAAATCTTAGAACAATATTTCTTCTCATAATAGCTATGCTGAAGTGGAGGTAAAATGCCATAATCCAGCTTTGTGCAAGTCGATCTGTTCCACACCCTTTGAGATGTAAAGATAAATCTTACTCGTTCTCTGGGCTGCCCCAGTGATTTTTTTGGTACCTCATAGTCCTGTTAAAGGATCAGCTGGAATGACTGTGGTCAGAGCTTTGGTGATGAGGCCAGACCAACCCAGTGAAAGAACTCTAAAATACAAAAGGATAATGACCCCAAGGTGACACCTGAACCCTCTCAGGCCATCTAACAGATTTTTTTGGTTTCTAGTGATAGGCAAATTCTAAGAGAAGGACCTGCTCTCTGGCAGGATAGGCATGAAATCAGCTCTGCTCCTGATTCAGTTGAGAGGGTTTGGATTGCAGGTTTTTTTGAAAGGCTCTAAACACTGGCTATGGCTTCTAATAAACCCTTTTGCAGGGAATGGGAAGGAAAGGGGTTTTGTTTTGTTTTAGTGGGTAGGGAAGTTTGGTGGATGTTTCATGGGGAAACCTTGAGAGAAGGCTATGGATGAATGGATGCTCAGGAATACCAAAGACATTAATGAGGTGCAAACTATTCTGTTCGTGTGATATCGAACGTTGGTTTTAAAACACTAAGGAGAGCTGAACCAAGACTAATTCTCTGGCTTAAAAAAAAAATCATTTCCGTCCTCCAAATATATTATCTAGACTATAGGCCTTACATAATCCTGACAGCATGAGTATGAAGACTTTCCCTGAGGTAACCAGTTGTGTCCAGTTTTTAGCATGGATAATCCAGTAAGCATTTGTTGATTGGACACCACCTTAGTTAAGACACTTTCACAAAGAATGTCACATTTATATTGCAGACGGCAACAGGGAACAGTTACTGAGAAGACACTTGAGGAAGTTCCATGGAGGAAGGGGATGAATTAAGGACCCTTGAGGAGCTCACAGTCTAGTTAAGAGAATACATAAATAGATGAGCAGTTAAAAGTAGCAACAGACATGTGCAGGCAGCCATCACATTTTTTTCCCCCAGGAATTCCAAAAAGGAAAGCTGTCACATAATGGCATCAGGCCAGAGTGGGAAGGGGAGGCTTTTAAAAATAAAAACCCTCGTAAGACCTTGCCTCTGGGCCAACCATTGGTATAGGGAGAAACTTGCTTTAAACAATCCTGATAGGACTTGGGCCTTTAGACCTGAAGTGTCCAGTACCTTTGAGCCTCACTTGGACGGCTGCCCCTGTGGGTGAGCAAAGACGCACTGACAGTATTCCAGTTCTCCCCTCGACCAGCCCCGCTGTGCGGGCCCAAGCCATGCTGCCCTCCCTGCGTCTGGAGGCTTGTGCGACAGCTTCTGCCGTGGGCCTGCTTCCCTCCCAGGGTTCATCTCAGGGTTTGGACATCAACTCCTGAGAGGACCTTGAGACGTTCACAATGAAGCAAATGGCAAGCAGGAGGGAAAGCTATCTAGTGTTTTTTTGTTTGTTGGTAGATGTAAATAAAAAGGACTCCTATCACCTCGTCGGTAGAAGTTTTGCTTTGTTTAATGATAGGGATTCTTATGCACTTTAATAATTTAGATTTTCCCTGGAATTAAAGAGCATTTAAAGATCCATGATTAAAGTTTTAGACAAGTATACTATTCAGTTTTTATTTCTGATTCTCTAGAAAACTAAATTATTATCCTAGATGAGGTATCGGATTTTATTGTAAGTCATTAAAAAAATTCATGATCTTTATAGATGGAATCTAATATTTCTTTCACGTTATAGATTGTATCTAATATTCCTGCTACCTAAATTACTGTGTTTAAAGTTTTGAAAATTGAGTGCAAGTATTTTAAGACAACATACTTAAAACACTTCTCTGTATTTATCATCTTATATTGCACACAGAATTTAGTAAGACATTGTTTGCTTCTGTTGTCTCTCTTTTCCTGCCAAGAGAAATCTGTGCTATTGATTTCACTTAATTATTCACACCATCTAGCCATGTATAATGGAAAAAGGAAATTAATATTTGTTACTGCATTTTGTGCCACGTAGTGTACTAAACCTGGGTGGGTACACTATTTGTTCATGACTCACAATTCTGAGATCTAAGTATTGTTAAAAAGACACTAAGGAAAAGAGAATAAATTACTTTTCCTAAGATTACATAGGTGGTAATGATAGAATCAGGATATAACTTAGGACTTCAGGTGCCACTGTCAATGATATTTCTCACTGGCCGCAGCTCTCAAAGTGTGGTCTCTGGATAAAAGCATCGGTATCACTGGGAAACTTGTTAGAAAAGTAAATTCTTGGGCTTCACCCCAGACCTACTGAATCAAACTGCGTACAGCACCCAGCAATCTGTGTTTTAACAATCCCTCCAGGTGACTGGTTCACAGTAAAGTTTGAAAATCACTGCTCTCTACCAATAGTTCTCCCCTTTTTCTCAGGTTAGAATCATCTGAAGAGCTTGTAAAATTCTTGTGCCCAGGCTGCACGTAGACCAATTAAATAAAATCTCCTGGGTGGGGGGGTGAGACTTAGGCAGCAGTAAAATAAAGTTCATTAGGTGGATCCACTCTGCGGTGTCAGTAAACAATGGTCCGTGGCATTTAAATTATTAAATAAAAACTTAAAGGAATTATCAAATCACACACAGGCATTTGCTCCAGTATAAAATGAGAATTTCACTTGGGCCTTTTTAGAGCCCAGCTCTCTGTGAGCTTCTGCCCAAGTATAGATGTAGAATAAGAAGAGCATTCTACGGCTTCTTATTTGCTGAGGACTGACCAGCAAAATGCATTAGTGTTTCAGTTTGTGCATCTGTTAAATAAATTAGAACCCAGTCAAAGAACATTGGAGCTAAAAGGGAGCAAGAAAGATTCTAGGATGAATCTAAGAAAGAGATGAGAAAATCAAAGCCCAGAGAGGTAAACAAACAACTCCGATCAAAGACTTAATCTGTTGCAGAGGTGCCCTTTCTGTCTCATATTTATGTCTGGAATGTATGCACTATATGAACATAGATGAAACTATCCTTTTTATCTCAATCCACTTCTATCTTCTCTCTGGGCCTTGAATAGAGACCGGGGACTGCAAGCCATCATGCAGAACTGGGAGATTCCACGGAATAATGTGTGAAAGCCCTAATATAAAGTTCCATCACATGAGTTCTTCTGTGACTAGTTCCAGTAGTTCTAAACTAGAGAGGGTGTTTTTTGATGTTGAACATTGTTTTTCTTGTGTAAATAGCAATTTAAACTATTTTTTTTTAATTTTATTTATTTATTCATGAGAGACAGAGAGAGAGAGAGAGAGAGAGAGGCAGAGGGAGAAGCAGGCTCCCAAGGAGCAGGGAGCCCGATGCGGGACTCGATCCCAGGACCCTGAGATCATGACCTGAGCCGAAGGCAGACGCTTAACCATCTGAGCCACCCAGGCGCCCCGCAATTTAAACTATATTTAAAGAAACGGAACAACATAAACATTAGGCTGTCAAGTATGGGCAAGGGGGGGGGAGTGACATTTGTGTAATTTCATGTGGAGCCAATGAAGATTTTATTCTAGTCCATTTTAGTCAGAATTTATCTTTGGACAGATGAAGCTTTTTTCTTTCAACACATGAGTGCCTTACTATATACTAGTTGACAATACAGAGATGCATAAGATCTAGTCACTCTAAGCTGAAATAGCTCATTATCTGAACACGGGGGAGTATTTGTTGGTGATCTTAAAGTATTTTGCTAACATCATCTAGAAGTAGAAGATTAAGTTATGGAGCTCTCAACCTCTTACCTATAATAGGTTTAGAGTTGGTTACTATCCTGGAATAAGCCCCCTTTGCTCTTTCTCTTTGTTCTGTTAAGCAAATTTTTTTGAGACCAGCACTCACATCCAAAAGGGCAATTGTGATAAAAAAGAAGACAGAATTTTAAGGAATTCTGTTCTGATCGGAACCAGGTTCTTAATTGCCATAGACTCTTGCCTGATGTTGATATTTATACACACACACACTATAAAACACTTGATGTGCTTACCTGATGCCTTTGCTACTGTAACAACCTATATCATAAAAAAGTATTGCTGTGTCTAAAGGAGTTCTACAAATGCTAGGTTCCTAAACATTTTCCATACTGTTCATGTTCTTTTTCTTTTTGCAGGGGGAAAAGAGTAGGGGAGAGCGCTGAAGTATGTTTTCAAATGCAAGTCAGTCATTAATAGAGTCATTGACAAAAGAACTTCACGAAATTTATTAACCAATCACAGGCAAATGGGACGATCCCTCTTCCTAGTTTACAGATTTCCGAATTGAATCCCAATTTAATTCTGCATTTGCAATGCTGATTTGAATATGAGTTTCTTATTCCTGGACATATGTGCATTTTTACCCCCGGGCCATGTTACTTCTCATACGATTATTTTCCTTATGAACCTTATTTTGCTTCCTTTCTACTTTTTTTTTTAAAAGATTTTATTTATTTATTCATGAGAGAGAGAGAGAGAGAAGCAGGCTCCCAAGGAGCAGGGAGCCCGATGCGGGGCTCGATCCCAGGACCCTGGGATCATGACCTGAGCCGAAGGCAGACGCTTAACCATCTGAGCCACCCAGGCGCCCAATTCCTTTCTACTTTGATCCTAATTCACATTGCATGCCTAGATCTAAACAGCAATCAGTTTCTCAGGTCAAATAGATGCCTTGATGTAACTTGGAAGACACAGGGACATAAAACCGTATCTTCTAGGGAATATCACCACAGATTAAATTGTAAAAGAGGCCATTAAAATAGCTGATAATCTCTCCTAAACTTTGCTCTTTGATACCAGAGATAGCAAACAAGGTAACAGTGTATCTGACTGTGCCTCACTCATATCGGCATTCAATGAAAACTTTTTGCATTTGTCAAGGAAACTTTACATCTTTTATCCACCTTATCTTGGAGATTATTGAATAAATATGTCCTTATTTTTCTGCATCTCACAGAACAGTGGGAAGAGGAAAGGAAGAAGTCTGAATGACCAGTTTGGGGTTTGGCTTTGATGTAGGAGATAAGGATAAGGGTACACACAGTCGCCAACATTCACTATCTTATTTGTATCCCCTCTGTGCCCCAAATGCCTGACAAGACATATAGAAGGCAGAAATGGGTTTGTGCCACCGAATGAAAAAGGACTTGTCAGAACTGAATATTGACCTTTTGTCTAAGTTGCTTTGCATATAGTTGACTTGGATGAAGAGAAAAGGCAGTTTACCTTGGTCATCATTGCTCTGTCACATGACTTAAGCAAAGTTCAGACCTGAATGAAGTCCAAGGGCTAGCCTATCATTGTAGTGTGTACAGAATGGCCCTTTTCTCCCTTGATGGGCAAAGAAGATATGTTAGTTATCAATTATATAACAAACCACTGCAAAACCTCATGAGTTAAAACAATATTTTAATAATTTTTAAAAGATTCTGTGGGTTTCTGAGTGTTTCTTCTGCTGATACCACCTGGAGTCACATGCAGCTGCATCCATCTGATGGCAGAACAGGGGTGAGGGCTGGGCAGTCCAGAATGGCCTCACTTTGGCACTTAGTCCTGGCTATTGGCTAGGGTGCTTTGATTCTTCACCACGTGGCCTCTCATCTTCCAATAGGCTAGACTGAGCTCTTCACAGCATGGGGGGAGACCATATCTGATCAAGATTTGAAGCCAGACCAGAACTTGTTCTGTGCTCTTTATACTCCACCACATTGCCCTTGCTTGTGTGTCTAAGAAGAAAATAATGCATGTAGAAGAATAATTTATTCATGGAAAATTTATTTGCCAGAAGTCACAAAGAGTAGGGACTCTTCAGGTGCAGATAGAAGATAGGGAATAAGAAAAAGTTGGTAGTTTTTCCGACCTGTTTTAGATATTGGGTATTAATAGAATAATTGAGGTATAGTAAGGCCAAAAGATCAGGAGACAACTGACATTGAAAAGACAGCCTGTTACACAAGGTTCCCAAGAGAAGGGGACACATCCTGCCATGGGGACCACGGAGGAAAGCACTAGCATTGGTCGTAAGGCAGAGGGAAAGGGAGGAGGTGTGGACAAGAGCCGTTACTGTGGTTGCATCGGAAAGAGCAGGCAACGCCAGGTAAATAGGGTTAGGATTGTCTGGTTTGAATAATTGTAGTGGTCTTTGTGGCATACCTAGTTGTCTGGTATCTGGCCTTGGGGTGATTAGGGCATGTGAATAATGACCCTGAGCGTGAGAGCTCCATAAAGGAGTGTGGGCTCCAGATTGTTTGGTTTGTATTGGAGAAGTACACTCATGAGAGAGTTGTTCACTATCTGTAAAAATCCGTTGACCCTGGGAGGAGCAGTCCCTGTAGGGTCAGCAAGGCCCCAGATGTCAAAACATTAAAATACAAAAAATAAAAAACCTAGTGAATGCACTTCCACTACTGTCGTGGGTTCTCTGTCCCTCTAATTTCTACTGTTTCTCCCAAACCTATAGAAATGACTGAGATACATACCCAAAGGTAATCTGAACTCTCTAGAAAATAGCCAAGAACAAGGAAGGAAGCAATGACAACAATTTTTTTTAAAACCTGAGCAATCAAATATCACCAAACCCAGGAGCAAAAAGTCCTCAGTTTTATTTGATATAATTTTCTAACAAGCTTGGTTAGCCGGTTTCCTAATCCATAATCAATTATTAGTTAAAATTATGGCTGGTTCCACTGCCTGCTAGGGTCTGGCAATATGTAGCCTGCAGGGCCCCTGAGCAGTTAATGGGGAGTGACTCTTCCATCTCAAAACTTTCATCCATCCTCAACCACACTGCAATTGCATTTCAAACTTTGTACCTGAGGCCAATGGTTAATTAGGAACCACTGTATAGAGAAGAGGTTTTGAGTTAGCTTTTCTGGACAGCAACCACTATCTAAAGCAAAGGACCATGTCAAATGACCCTGGGTCATTTGGGCCCATTCTGTTTGGTGGCATGTCACTTTCAGCATTTTATTCTGTCTCTTACTATTCCCCACCTGTCACATTGTTCCTTGAATCTTAGTCCAAACCACCATCCAATTTCACGTGGACTACTGCATTAGCTTTCTAACTGCCCTCTTCACTAGCCATTGTGTTGCCCTCCAATTTGCTTGCCTTAGACTAGAGATCCTGGTTAAAACAGATTCAATCATGTCTTTCCTCTACTTAAAAAGCCCCTAGAAGTTTCCCATTGCCCTTCAGATTCAGTCCAAAATACTCCAAGGCACTGTACGATCTAGTTCCTGCCGGCTCTCCAAACTCATTTTACCCAACATTTCACCCTTTCTCTCTGATCCCTCCCCTCCCTGGCCTTTTGGTTACTGAGAAATGCCAGACTCTTCCCCTCAGGCTCTTCATACAAACTTTAAAGTTTATGTGTTTGCTCCTCCACTGATTTCCTAGTGAAATTCTCAATTTCATGTCATTTCCTCAGAAGGCTTCTGTTTTCTTTCCTTTTTTTAAAAGATTTATTTATTTATTTTAGGGGGGGGTGTATGTGAATGAGGGGGGAGGGACAGAAGGGGAGGGGGAGAGAGACTCCTCAAGCAGACTCCCCACTGAGCATGGAGCCCACCACGGGGCTCGATCTCTCGACCCTGAGATCATGACCTGAGTTGAAATCAAGAGTCTTAACTGACCAAGCCACCCAGACGCCCGAAGCCTTCTGATTTCAAGCTTGTCTAGCCCCAAGGGCACCCTGGGCTTGGTTCCCTAGCTACAGCCTGCACACCCCCTTCCCATCACAATGAGCTTCGGCACCTGCCCCCCACAGCCCCCTCTGCCTCACCACAGAAGCCTCCGCAAATTGGCCCTTTACCATCCAGTTTCTCCATCCCTCAGACCATCCTAATACAAACTTCTAATGCATTTACGTTTTGTTTTCAGATTTTCTTTTTCTCCTCAGTGCTCTAGTCTCCAATCATTCTTCTTGGACTTCTAATTTTTCCCTGGGCATCAATTCTGGGGTTACACAGAAAATGATAATTTTTTGATGGACACCAATATATGCAGACAGTAAAAAGCTTTGCACCCTGTCCCCATGAAGGACAGGCTTTAAGAAATCAAATGCTTCCAGAAACCTTCAAACAACTTGCAAAGGAAGTTGATATATAAGCCCTATGATCATACAGTCAGAAGGAAAAGGCTCTTGGATTCATGAAATGAATTCCTTTAAGGTACCAGTAAATTCCTTTAAGGTACCAGTAAAACCACCTATATAATAGTCCCCAAGAAGAACTTAATAGACGAGGGATAAAATTTTGCACGGGGATGGGGGTACAGGAAACAAGTGCTCCCCCCCTTTTTTAAGTAGGTTAATGCAGAGCTTGTTTAAACAAACATACAACAAAAAACAAAAGTCATATAATTCAAAATAAAGTACAAAAAAATCACATTAAAGGAGACCCATAGCAACACTGTTTATATGCCCATCCCTCCAATCCTAAATTCTCTTGCATTCTATAACTGCTCCAGACTCTTTCCCATGAATTTACATAATTTTTACCCAGCACTCCCCACGGTGCAGCTTGACTTAACCTCTAAGGCTAAGTGCTCCCACCTTATTGTTTCAGTCCTCTGGTTTGCAAGGTGTCTCTTCCTTGGAGAGATTGGGGTGACAGAAGATTGGAGAAATAGCGGTAAGGAATTTTCAGTCTCACTTTAATAAAGCTTGTCCTCATCAGTCCAAAATCTCCCTTGGCTCAGCTCAGGTGATGCTTCTTTGGGGAATGGGGGTGGGTTGGGAGGTTTGACTCATTTCCTCAACCTCAGAACCAAAAATTAAACCCCAACATTCAAATTCAAACTCTGAAATATCCTTCTCTCTTTCCTGTTTTCATCCTGCTTATATGCTATTTGGAGCAACAATAACTTTATACACTAAAACTGATAATACAGTGTGAGAGTGACTTGTGTAGGCAAACAAATGAACAAATAAAACCAACCAGGAGAATCTCATCATTTCTGCTTTTTAGATAACTTTTCAGCAGTGTGGAAGACAGACTTGAGAATCACAATTAAGGTTATGTCTGTCTGTTTGTTTGTTTGTTTGTTTTTCATATTTGACCCGGTGGGACTATAGATATGGTCTAATCTATAGATTAGAGCAGGTGAAAGGTGGAGCTGGAGTTTCTCTTCTGAAGACCACTTAGGGGTGACTTCAATATGTGGAAAGATGACAAGGGATTAAACCAGGAACATTTCAGCGGCAATAGAGGCAGGGACCGATGGGAAGATCTCAGGGATAACATGGGAAATGTTACTCCATGTCACCTGTATTTTATACTATTATGTCATCTCAAATAGTACTTGGTAGGTGAGGCTTTCTTGGACTCACCCTGGCAAATGGCACGTGGGGGCTGTTTCCTAAGCAACTGTTGTACTTAAGGCACATGTTCATTTGTTTGCCCATTAAACTGCCAGCTTCTTTAAGGTAGGGATTGTATCTTTTCATCTCTGTTTTCCTCGAACCTTCTAATGACCTGCAAAAATGTGTGCTGGAGGGATGCAGAGTGAGTGGAAAATAGACATTCATAAATGACTGAAGATTACAGGCTATCTAGTAGTTAAAGCAACTAGCATTAAGGGTTCAGTGATATCAAGGCACTACACTGCCATTCAACCTACCCTTTCGTGGTGATTTATTTATTTCTAAATCTTTATTAAGCTGGTAAACTCCCCACCCCACAAATAGCCAGAGTACCAGAAGCTGCAATACTAGCTCCAAAGTAACTTTTTTTTCTTGGCTGATTTTACAGAACAGCTACGTGTTAGGAAACGTCAGAAGACGCTGGCCAAGACCCAGAACGTGGGAGGTACCGGTTTCCACATCATATGATGAGAACGACAAACACGGCTTCAGTCCCTAAATCCCGACTGCAAACCAGTGTGCCGGAACCAAAGAGCCGACGCTCGACTTTCCACGCGGGCGCGCGAGTGTGTTGCGACGCATCGATTGCTTTCGTCTGGCGGAGGCCTATCGGGGGAGGACCGAGCCCCGGGAGGCCAAGGAAAGGAGGCGAGTCAAGGACTTCCTCCTGGGGAGGGAGCTTGGATTCGGGAGGCCGCGCTGGGCCTGTTGGACTAGGCGTCCACGCGCGGGAGAGTTCAGTCATGTCTGTACATGCGGTGATGCGCGCCCTGCGCAAGAACAAGACGCTTCGCTACGGAGTCCCCATGCTGGTGAGCGCAGGGAGGAGAACGTGGGGGGCAGGATTCCGGAAGGGGTGGGGCGTCTAGGTCGGCTGGGTCCCGGCTGCCGGGATCTGGGAGGCGGGGGGCGGGGAGCGACAGGCGGGGAGCGGCAGCCCGGGCGGGGAAGGGGCTGGCGGGAGGTGGCCGTCTCAGTCCTCTCCCTTCGCTGGTACCAGGATCCCGAGGCCCCCTTTTACTCTCCCTAGTAGTTACCAGGCTGTGCTTCAGAGATCGAGGGCAGACCAGATTTTACACCAGGTCTGGGTGATTACCCAGCTGACATTTTTTAACCCCGTGCTACCCCTGGACGGTGCTGGGAATCGTTGGAACTAGATGTATTTACTTAATTTGACTGTACAATTTCGGGCATCTCCACGTTTCAGCTTCTGTTTGTGAACTGGTTTAATTCTTCCCGGATTGTTGGTAGGAGTTAAATGAAAATCGAGGGTTTAGCGCGGTGCCTGCCACATTGCAGCAGCCTTCAAAAGGTCGCTGACTTTTAATTGATCATTTTGAAGCACCTCGAGGGTACTTCTGGTGTTTATATTCTTGCGTCCTGTCCTACACTGAGTTCCCTGAGGATCCCATTCGTATAGAAGATACAGGTTGAGGTTGACATAGCTCCAGCCAGACTTGGAATCCAGACAGACATTCCCCCTCTTTTGCTGTTTGACCTTGGCAAGTTATTTTGCTTCAGAAAGCCTTGATGTCATAGTAAATGAGACAGTTTCAATAAAGCTTGTGGACAAAAGCCACTTTCTTTTAAATACTTAACAGTTTAATCCTTTGTATGGATATTGGTATAGGTGAAGTTACCAGCTTTTGCATTTAAGCAGAACTAAAGGAGAGAAGTGACCTTAAAAAAGTTTAAAGAAAACTGTCTTAAAAGATTATGTAGTAATTATATTTGTGTAGATGACAGGGCATGTGTAAAAACTATCCTCTCTATAGATTCCTCTGCCCCCAAATGGAGATCCATTCAGAAGCATTATGATTGTGGTCACCTGCATGTCCTAGTGAAAGCCAATTTGATTTTGTTCTTATTTTTCAAAATCACCAAAGCCGGGATATTAAAACCACTAATGTTGAAGTACCTTCTCGGTACTTAGGGGTTTCCTCTTTTGTTTTATTTCAGGGAATGGAAAGTACCACAGTAGCCTTTTCCCTAAATGTGTTACTCTGTACTGGTCTCTACATCTATACCTCTATATGGCACCTAAAGGACCATGTTTCAAAATACAAGTCCTAAACATATAAATAAATTGAAGCGGAAAATGTTGAATTCAGTACGCTGAAACCAAGCACTACTGGAAAGAACTCAAAAGATACATCCTCTTCATCATGTATCAGTTGCATATGCCACAATTACTATACTACATTTATCTTCAAGCTGAAATTATTTCCTCTCTTGGATAAATATTAATGCTTCAAAGTCCTCTTCATACAGAAGAGGACTTTGAATACCAGGTATATGCAAATACTACTCTCCTTCCTTTCTTGTCCAAACTGCTTGAAGAAAGAGAATATACTTGTTTCAGCTTCCACACTGCCCATTTAGTCTTGAGAATTTACCTTTCTAATCTGACCAGTGACCTACTGGTTCCTACACACCAAAAAATTAACCCATTTAAAGTGTTCGGTTCAGCGTTTTTAGTATATTCACAGAGTTAATGCAGCTATCACCACTGTCTAACTTTAGAATAATTTCATCATCCCAGAGGAGACACCATGCTCATTAGTAGTCACTTCCTATTTTCTCCTCCCTCTCCCCCCACCTAGGCAACCACTAATCTACTTCTGTTTATAGATTTAGTAGCATAATACAACATGTGGTCTTTTGTGACTGCTTTCAATTAGCATAGTGTTTTCAAGATTCATTCATGTTGTAACATGTGTCAAAACTTCATTCATTTTTATGGCTAAATAATATTCCATCATTTGGATAGACAATTTTTTTTATCCTAATCCTATCCTATTTATTTATCATTTTATTTATCCATTGATGAACATTTAGATTGTTAACATTTTTTGGCCATTGTGAATAATGCTGCTACAAACATTCATGTACAATTTTTGTATGGATGTATATTTTCATTTCTCTTCGTATATACCTAGTAGTAGAATTGCTGGGCCATATGATAACTCCATGTTTAACATTTTGAGGAACTGTCAAGCTATTTCCCAGAGTGGCTACATCATTTTACATTCCCACCAGCAATGAATCCTCCACGTTCTTGTCAACACTTGTTATTGTCCATCTTTTTTATTATACCCTTCCCAGTGGATGTGAAGGTATCTCATTGTGGTTTTGATTTGCATTTCCTTTATGACTAATGATATGGAACATCCTTTCATATGGTTATTGGTCATCTGTATCTCTTTTTTGCAGAAATGTTTATTCAAATCATTTGCCCGTTTTTAAATTGGGCTATTTTTCTTTTTATTGGGTAGAGGTTTCCTTAAACACCTGGAACCAGTAATTCTTTGTTGAGGGGCTCTGTGTGCTTGTTTTGGTGTGTCTTCAACACTCAGCCAGGCAGGTTACAACTCTGCCTTGAGCTTTTACTTCCTGCTTGCTCAGAGACTCAAGGTTAGCCATACACAAGTGTTTAAGGCCTTCTCAGATCTTTCCTGAGCTTACACCACTCTGGGCATGGGCACAATTCTGTTCATGAACATTTCCTTCTGGATTCTCAGGAATATGTTTGAACTTTTCAGAGTCCTCTGTGGACACCTTATTTCTCATATTTTCCTTTTAAGCTTTTTGGTTAGACTGTTATTTGCCCTGTTGCCTACCACCTCAGGCAGTCACGATGTTAACTAATTGCCTCTGAATTTTTTCAACAAACACTTCCTGAGAGAAGTCTGTTAGTACTAGTTGAGCTCAAAGTCAGGAAAACTGAAGACAGCCTTGTGACTGAGGTTTCCATTGAACCACCAGATTTGATCAAGCAGTGACAGTTCTTAGAGAATAATGTTTTAAGGAGCCCCAACCCCATTCTGCCCCATGATTGCATTCTATTTCATTTATTTATTTATTATTAACATAATATATTATTTGTTTCAGGGGTACAGGCCTATGATTCATCAGTCTTACACAATTCACAGCACTCACCATAGCACATACCCTCCCCAATGTCCATCACCCAGCCACCCATCCCTCCCCCCACTCCACTCTAGCAACCCTCAGTTTGTTTCCTGAGATTAAAAGTCTCTTATGGTTTGTCTCCCCCTCTGGTTTCATCTTGTCTCATTTTTCCCTCCCTTTCCCCGTGATCCCCTGTCTTGTTTCTCAAATTCCTCATATCAGTGAGATTATATGATAATTGTCTTTCTCTGATTGACTTATTTCGCTTAGCATAATACCCTCTAGTTCCATCCACGTCGTTGCAAATGGCAAGATTTCATTTTTTGATGGCTGCATAATATTCCATTGTGTATATATACCACATTTTCTTTATCCCTTCATCTGTTGATGGACATCCACACTCTTTCCATAGTTTGGCTATTGTGGACATTTCTACTATAAACATTGGGGTACACGTGCCCCTTCAGATCACTATGTTTGTATCTTTGGAGTAAATACCCAGTAGTGCAGTTGCTGGGTCGTATGGTAGCTCTATTTTCAACTTTTTGGGGAACCTCCATCCTGTTTTCCAGAGTGGCTGCACCAGCTTGCATTCCCACCAACAGTGTAGGAGAGTTCCCCTTTCTCCACATCCTCGCCAATATCTGTCATTTCCTGACTTGTTAATTTTAGCCATTCTGACTGGCGTGAGGTGGTATCTCATTGAGGTTTTGATTTGTATTTCCCTGATGCCGAGTGATGTTAAGCACTTTTTCATGTGTCTGTTGGCCATTGAAGGAGAGATAAAAAGCTTCCAGGACAAACAAACAATAAAAGAATTTGCAAACACCAAACCAGCCCTACAAGAAATATTGAAAGGGGTACTCTAAGCAAAGAGAGTCTAAAAGTAACATAGACCAGAAAGGAACACAGACAATACACATAACTCTCACCTTACAGGCAATACAATGGCACTAAATTCATATCTTTCAATAGTTACTCTGAATGTAAATGGGCTAAATGCCACAATCAAAAGACACAGGGTATCAGATTGGATAAAAAAACAAGACCCATGGGGTGCCTGGGTGGCTCAGTTGTTAAGCGTCTGCCTTCGGCTCAGGTCATGATCCCGGGGTCCTGGGATCGAGCCCCACATCAGGCTCCCTGCTCCGCGGGAAGCCTGCTTCTCCCTCTCCCATTCCCCCTGCTTGTGTTCCCTCTCTCGCTGTGTCTCTCTCTGTCAAATAAATAAAATCTTAAAAAAAAAAAAAAAACACCACACATAAGACCCATCGATATGTTATCTGCAAGAGACTCATTTTAGACCCAAAGACACCTCCAGATTTAAAGTGAGGGGGTGGAAAAACATTTACCATGCTAATGGACATCAAAAGAAAGCTCGGGTGGCAATCCTTGTATCAGACAAATTAGATTTTAAACCAAAGACTATAATAAGAGAGGAGCATTCTATTTGTTTTCATGGTTACCATGGAGCTGGGGTGGAGAGGTGGGAATAAAAATGCCACCAAGCTTTCTGTCCTTACTGAAAGGCAGTCTTCTTAGGAAAATGTTTCCAACATTATTGCAAGTCTTTGCCTAATTTTCAAATTTCTGAAAAAGTTGATTTGAGAACTTTTGCCAGTTTTCTCATTGCTGTGATGGAGAAGATTTTTGGAGATTCCTAGTCTGCCATTTCACTGATGTCACCTTTTGGTTCTTTTTTTCTATGTCTTTGGTGAGATTTTCTAATTTTTCATTTGTTTTAAGAACATCGGTTACTGCTCTCTCAAGCATTTTTATAATGATTCCTTTAAAATCTTTGCTAGATCATGGGACGCCTGGGTGGCTCAGTTGGTTAAGTGTCCAACTCTTGGTTTCGGCTCTAGTCGTGATCTCAGGGTCCTGAGATCCAGCCACATCCAGCTGTCATGGGCATGGGGGCTCCCTGCTCAGCAGGGAGTCTGCTTCTCCCTCTGCCCTTCCCCCACAGGTACAGGCACGGTACTCTCTCTCTCAAATAATAAGTAAATCTTAAAAAAAAAAAATCTTTGTCAGATCATTCCAACATCTGGTTTATCTCCATGTTAATATCTCTTGATAGTCTTTTCTAATTCAGCTTGCTGTTTTCCTGATTCTTGCTCTGACAAGTGAGTTTTTATTGTATCATGGACATTCTGAGTATTATGTTAGGAAACTCTGTATCCTATTTAAGTCTTCTACTTTAGCAAGCAGTCACCATGCTTAGACTTAGCTGTAGGTAGTAGCATACTATTTTGGGCTTTCTTTCCAATGATAATTTAGGTTCCAGAGCCCTTGCAGTGCTATTCTGGTCTGCTTTGTTTACCTGGTGCTGCTTTTTTCCTCTAGTGCCTGCTTGATCCCTTCTAAAGGTGGAGTGTTAGTAATCAACGTGTGAATATTTTTAAAGTTATAAGATTGATTGAGCTCACAAAAGAAATTAATGTAGATAGAGAAGACCAGTCATTGTGCCCTGGGGTACTCCAGCATTAGGGGATTGAGTGTACAGGAAGAACCAATAAAGGACACTAAGAAGTATTCTCAGGTAGAAGAAAAACCAGGTTTAAGGGAAAAGGAGGAAAGTGATCAACTGTGTCAAATTTTGCTCATGAAGTAAGATGAGAACAGAGAGTTAACCATTGGATTTGGTAACATGGATGTGTTTGGTGGCTGGAATGGGTCTAAGAGAGAATGGGAGGGACTGAGCATCAACAACTCCTTTGAGAAATTTTACTGCAGATAGGAACAAGGAAAGAGGATAGTAACGTGAGGAAGTGAGGTCTAGAGAAGTTTGTTAATAAGTGGGAGAACTAATAGCATTTTTTTATGATGAATCATGTGGTAGTGAGCAAGATTTTCTTTTTTTTTTTTTTTTAAGTTTTATTTATTTATTCATAAGAGTCAGAGAGAGAGAGAGGCAGAGGCAGAGGGAGAAGCAGGCTTCCTGCGGAGCAGGGAGCCCGATGTGGGACTGGATCCCAGGACCCTGGGATCATGACCTGAGCCAAAGGCAGACGCTTAACCATCTGAGCCACTCAGGCGCCGTGAGCAAGATTTTCATGATAAGGAAACGAGAATTGATGAATCAGGGTCCTTCAGTAAATAAGATGATATGGGATCTATTGCACAAATGAAGATATTTAGTTAGGAGTGTAGATACTGTGATAATGAGTGGTAGGTGGTGTAATGCAAGTCTGATCCTAATCAGAATTAGCACAGACTTCACAGAGTAAGGGAATAGTCCTTCATGAAACTCCGCTTATTTCAGACACCAACTGAAAGCTCTGGGATTCTTGGCCCACCTGTGCTTCTGATCAACTGGCTATAAATTTGGGGGTTCCTATTAATCCCCTCAAGTTTAATAATTCACTAGAATGACTCACAGAACTCAGGAAAGCACTATACTTACAATTATTGTTTTATTATAAAGGGTACGAATTAGGAACAGCCAAAAGAGACCCACAGGGTAAGGTCTGGGAAGGTCCCAAATGCAGAGTTTCCATGTTTTCCTCCTGTGAAATCAGGGCATCCCACCCTCCCAGCACATTAATGTGTTCACCAACCAGGAAGCTCAACCAAGCTTCAGTGTCCAGAGTTTTTTTTTTTTTTTAAGATTTTATTTATTTTTTTGTCAGAGAGAGAGAGCACAAGCAGGGGTAGTGGCAGGCAGAGCAGGTAGAGGGAGAAGCAGGCTCTCTGCCAAGCAAGGAGCCCAATGCGGGACTCGATCCCAGGACCCTGGGATCACGACCTGAGCCAAAGGCAGATGCTTAAGCAACTGAGCCAAGTGTCCAGAGTTTTTTTTAATTGGGTTTCATTATCTAGGTATGGTTAATTGAATCATTAACTGTGTGAGGGACCTCCGTGTCCAGCCCCATCTCCTTGGAGGTCAGGTTGATATCATATGGCTTAAAGCCCCACCCCTCTAGTCACATGGTAGGTCATTCCAGCATGGCCCACCGGTATACTGCAACTATCTAGGGGCCTACCATGAGTCACCTCATTAGCATAGATTCAGGTGTGGTCCTAGGGGCCCACCATCAATAACAAAGATACTCCTGTCACTCAGGAAAGTCCAAGTTAGTACCTTCCTCTCAGGAACCCTAGACAAAGTTCAGGCAAATTCTTCATTATGTAACACGTGGGAACTGTAATTGTAGTAGTTCCAGAAAGAGGTGATGGTGGCCTTGACTAGAGTATTAGAAGAAGGTATAGTTAGAAATTGTCAGATTCAAGAAATGTTTTGAAAGTAGAGGTGACAGAACTCAGGGATGGATTAGATGTGAGATATGAATGAGAGGAGCTTATGATGATTACAAAGAAGTTTGCTTGAGCCGTTGGATGAAAGCAGTTTACATTTACTGGGATGTGAAAGATTGGGGCAGAAAGAGTGTTGGGGTAAAAGTCAAGAGGGTTTTTCAAAATGTTAATTTATATATATCTGTTAGACTTTTTTTTATTTTAAAGATTTTATTTATCTGAGAGCATGGCGGGGAGAGGCAGAGAGAGAGGGAGAAGCAGACTCCCCGGTGACAGCCCAATGTGGGCGGATCCCAGGACCTGGAGATCATAACCTGAGCTGAAGTCAGATGCATAACCAACTGAACCACCCAGGTGCCCCATATATCTCTTAGGCTTTCAAGTGAAAATGTCAGGTAGGAAAGCATGTTTCAGTTCAATGGGATGTTTCCCATTGAAAATGTGCATTTGGAAGTTGTTAGGTTATAGAGCCTATTTAAAGCCATGAAATTGGATGACATCAGCTATGATATGGACTCAGTGTTGGTTGTGAATAGTTAGAAGAAATGTGAAGATTTGAGCCTTTTGGGATACTACCCCCCCGTTGGGAAGATGAGGAAGAATGAATAAAAGGAGACTGAAACAGAGTTACGAAAGCCAGGGATGTGTCTTTTCATTGAAACACAAAGACAAAAGTTATTTTACTTATACAAATAATTCTTACATATTGACATTGCCAGATATTAGCTGCTTATATATAACAGATGTTTTTCCTGATTTGTTGTCTTTTGATTTTGTGTTGTTTTTATTTCATTTATTTGTCAGTATAGACATTAAAAATTTTATGTGGTCAGACTTACTGGGTTTTAAAATTTATAGCCTCAAGGTTTTGTTAGTATTTCAACTTCAAAATCGTAAAGTTTTATATTTTACAATGTTTTATATCTTTATATTTCCTTATTTGGTAATATTAATATATTGACATAAAAAGGAAGGTAGGGATCAAACTTTATTTTTATCCAAATTGCTAGACTTTTACAGCTTTAGGATTAGGGGTGAAAGCCCATTAGATTATTGGAGGAGGTGATAAAGCAGCAATGCCAGTTGGAGGAATCTTTTAAGGTTTGGCATATATTAATAAGTGTGGTGTATTTTATGAGATTCTTTTACTAGTTGGTAAGAAAATGGAGAAAAATGCTGTCTAGGTAGCTTATTTTGCAAACACATAAAATTGAAAGAATTCTGGTCTTGAGGAAATGAGGCCAGAATTTAATTCCTAGCTTTACTCAGTATAATCATAGGCAAGTCATTTAGTTGCCTGTGCTTTTATTTCATCTGTTAAATGGATTTTTTCCTTAACTTTAGTTCTTTTGTAAGATCAACTAATATAATGCTTGTGATGATGTTATTTAAACCATAAGGTGGAATACAAGTATGGGGGTGCAGCTGGGTGGCTCAATTGGTTAAGTGTCCAACTCTTGGTTTCATCAGGTCATGATCTTGGGGTCATGTGATCAAGCCCCACATTGGGCTCTGTGCTCAGCACTCAGCAGAGTCCGCTTGTCTCTCTCCCTCCCCTTCTGCTCCTCCCCCCCAAATAAATAAATAAAATCTTTAAAAATGAACAAACAAACTAATGGGGTACTGACTTTGGTATTTGGTAATAGGATAAAATGTTTCCTAGTGACAGTACATACTGCATCCACTCTGAACAGATGAATGGTAACTCACCAAGAAAATAATATATTGGATTTCATATAAGCTGCCACTATTGGCATTAATCTGTAGACAGAATTCTGCCCGTCTATGTTGTTTGTTTCCTCTCTTTGTTTCAGTTGCTGATTGTTGGAGGCTCTTTTGGTCTTCGTGAATTTTCACAAATCCGCTATGATGCTGTGAAAATTAAGGTAAGGACTGTAATTGGAGTTTGACATGTGTCTGTGTATACGATTGTTCCGGTTTAGGTATGTATACTTGATGTACTAAGCAGTCTGAGTTTTGTCTAATTTTTCAAGGGGTTGTATGATTTTCTTATTCTTTAAGACAACATGAATGATCATATGGAAGTGAATCATGAAATGTAAAGAATTTAGTTATCCTATTCCTAGAAAATTTGCAATACTGCATTCTCAGAAATGCAATACTGCATTTCTCAGAAGAATGTTGGACAATTTCACTCCCATTATATTACTCCAATTATAAATTAGCTATTTCATATTAATACCAGTAATTTTATAAATTATATTGATATATAAAGTCTACTGATATACTGAAGGAAAGGAAAATTATTTTTCATTACAAATAATGATACTTATCTTTTTAGGTATATAATATATATTTATATATTGTATATAAAGCTATATACCTATATCTAAATATATGTAAAATTTATTTTACAAGTGAGGAAACTGAGGTTCAGATAGCTTCAGTAACTAACCTGTGGTTACATGGCTATTTAGAGGTAGTGCTAGGATTTTCACTCTCTTTGATTATAGTTACTAACAAATTTAGGCCAAGTGTTACATAAGAACTCTAGTTAAGTAACTGATTAATTCATTCAGAAGTATGTAGTTTTTGTTTGTGGCCACACTGATATTTGAGTTTTTTCCCAAGTTTTATTTATATATAAAACATATATACATATATATAATTTCTTTTTTTTTTTTAAGATTTTTTATTTATTTATTTGACAGAGAGAGACACAGCGAGAGAGGGAACACAAGCAGGGGGAGTGGGAGAAGGAGAAGCAGGCTTCCTGCTGAGCAAGGAGCCTGATGCGGGGCTCCATCTCAGGACCCCGGGATCATGACCTGAGCCAAAGGCAGACGCTTAACGACTGAGCCACCCAGGCGCCCCCGTATATATAATTTCTTATATACATATATATAATATTTATACATATAAATTTTCTACCAATATTATTGAGATCTGTTAATGAAATATATATTATATAATGAAATATATACTATATAATGAAATACATGTTATATTAAATATATATAATATACGAATTATATAAATATATATAATTATAAATATATTATATATATAATGAAGTATAATATTATATTAATAATTATTGGTAGGAAAGTAAAGAGTATTAAAGGGACCTATTCAGTTTTTTTTTTTTTTTTAAGATTTTATTTATTTAACAGAGAGAGACAACAGCGAGAGAAGGAACACAAACAGGGGGAGTGGGAGAGGGAGAAGCAGGCTTCCCGCTGAGCAGGGAGCCCAATGCGGGGCTCAATCCCAGGACTCTGGGATCATGACCTGAGCCGAAGGCATATGCTTAACGACTGAGCCACCCAGGTGCCCTCCTATTCAGTTTTCTCAGTTAATTTTATAGTTTAAGAGAAACACCAACTCCAACTAGTCTTAAAGACAGTAAGAGGGTAAATATTAAATTTAAAAAGAATGTATAATATATATAATCTTCCATGAAGTCATGTTTTTATTTACTTTTTCTTTTAGTATCTTGAATATATATGTTACTTTACATACACCCTACATACACCAACTATAGATCTGCTTTTATTGTCTAATTTTTTTCTCTTGTTGGTTTTGTGGGTAAATGTTCTGTCTTTGAACACACCTTGTAATTTTTTATTTTTTTAAGATTTTATTTATTTATTTGAGAGAGAGAGAGAGAGTATGAGCCAGGAGAGGGGCAAAGGGAGACAGAGAAACAGACTCCCCGCTGAGCAGGGAGCCTGACATGAGGCTCAGTCCTGGGACTCTGAGATCATGACCTGAGCCAAAGGCAGACGCTTAACTGACTGAGCCACCCAGGTGCCCCGACCTTGTAATTTTTTAAATTAAATATTGGGTATTGTTTGTAAATACTTGTAGAGATTCTAGGTGGTATTGTTTTCCTCCTGAAAGGGTTTATCCTTTTTTCTGATAGGCAGATAGACTGGGGGCTAATCCCCTTACTACTTTGGAGGAGTGAGTATTGAGGTTGATCACTTCTTCTATGTCTGTTGGCCACTTATATTTCCTTTTTTTATGTGTCCTCTGTTGTGATGTTTCAGGTCTCGGTTGCCCATTTTTTTCTGTGGGTTGTTGGTCTTTTTCTTATTGTTTTGTTAGATTTCTTTATACATGGCAGATTATAACTTTTTAGTCATCTTAATGGGGTCTTTTGATGAACAAATTTAGTGTAGTCTATTTTATTCCTTTTTTACTTTATAGTTACTTTTTCTTTTAGTCCTTTTAAGAAGTTTTTCTTACGCCAAAATATAAATATTTTTCTATATGATTGCTAAAATTTTTGTTTTGCCTTTTATACTCAGGTCTGCAAATATAAAACCCAAATGGAATTGATTTTTTTGTATATAGTATGAGGAATTGTGATGTTCTGATTTATAAGAAATACGTATTTGGTCTTTGCCCTATTTTCTGGCATTGAGCTAAAACCCCTGGAATTTCCTAAGTGATGAGAGCAAGCAAGGTGTCTTTTGTTATGTTGATGAATTTATGGAATGCCCCTGGGTAACCTAAAGATGGGGGCTGGTTGCTAGGAGAACCAGCCTTGTGAGACAGGGTTGGAACTTGCAGTCCCACCCCTTGACTTCCAGGGAGGGGAGTTGGGCTAGAGGTTGAATCGATTGCCAATGGCAAGGACTTAATCATCCCCATGTAATGAAGCCTCCATAAAAACCCAAAAAGATAAGGTTCAGACAGATTCCTGACTGGGGAACTTGTAGAGGTGCTGGGAGAATAGCCCTCTTAAAGAGGGCATGGAATCCCCACAGCCTTTCCCTATACCTTGCCTGTGTGTCTCTTCCATCTAGCCTTTTATAAGTAAAGTGTTTCAATTCTGTGAGCTGTTCAGGGAGCAGTTGTTGGAACCTCCAGTCCATAGCCAGTGAGAAGTGCAGGTGACATCCTGGATTTGCAATTGGTGTGTGAAGTGGGGACGGGGGCTGTCTTGGATGACTGAGCCCTTAACCTGTGGGATCTGACTCTATCTCTAGGTAGGTAGTGTCAGAATTGAGTTAATTCCTTGGTGGTTTGAAAAAAAAAAAAAACCCACACTAGCTGTAACTGAACTAATATGAGTTCGTTTGCTCCTTGGTGAGTTGCAGATAGAGATTACAGCAGATAATCCATAAGAAATTGCAGCAGGTGGAGTTGTCACTCAAAGGAAATTTTATTTGCAGCAAATGAGATCATGGGAATAACTTCCAAATCGTGACTACCCAGACAGGGATGAGAGAGTTCTTTTTATTTAAGATTAGGATGAATATTCAGAAAGGGGAGTTTTGTCATCACACATAAAGGCGGGAATAAGGTTGTGCAGATGAAGTGTTTTATGAAGCCTGTGCTCCTCCCAGGGTAGAGACTTTAACATTGTACTGAAGCAGATTAAGTGTTGGACAAAGGGAAGGGGCTATGGATATGATCCAAGAGCCAGTATAAACTGGATGGGATCTTGGGCTGGTTACCTCAGGTAAGGTCTGCAGGGCCTTGTTTGTTCATGGCTGGGACCTTATCAGTTGACCCAGAGCCAGTATATTTCTTAGTGGGGTCTGAAAAGAAACAGTAGCTGGCTACAGAGAAACAGTTCTCTGAAAAACAAGCTTTAAATTTTCTGCTAGTTTCAATCCTGCGAAGACAACTCAAGAATGTGCTAAGTCTGGGCACCTGGGTGGCTCAGTTGGTTAAGCGACTGCCTTCGGCTCAGGTCACGATCCTGGAGTCCCGGGATCGAGTCCCGCATCGGGCTCCCTGCTCGGCGGGGAGTCTGCTTCTCCCTCTGACCCTCCTCCCTCTCATGCTCTCTGTCTCTCATTCTCTCTCTCAAATAAATAAATAAAATCTTAAAAAAAAAAAAAAAAGAATGTGCTAAGTCAGTCTTTACTTTTGAAACAGCACTGGGAGTTTTACCATTGATTTTTTTGTCTCTGATATGGTTAGGCTATCTACTGGCCTATTGGAGACTTAGTTTTTGCATTCTCTGTTCCCTTAAAATTCTTAACTACTGTGGGTTTTTTTTTTTTTTTTTTTTTCATTTCTTTGTAATTCGAACACCCCCTAGGCAGTCCTGCAAGAAGTGTGCTTGGGCAGGTAGAGTTGGTAAGGCATGATAGATCCAGGGGGTGGGGGACTGGTGGGAGGGGATAGCTGGGGACCTGAAATGTCTGGGTCTTTCTTTTTCTGGGGACCCCTAACTCTGCTTATAGAATGTTTTCCCTAATATAGACAACAAGTTGTACAAGTGCCATTTACTGACTTAACATTTTTTCTTTTCTTTCTTTTTTTTTTTTAAGATTTTATTTATTTATTTGACAGAGACACAGCGAGAGGGGGAACACAAGCAGGGGGAGTGGGAGAGGAAGAAGCAGGCTTCTGCTGAGCAGGGAGTCCGATGCGGGACTCGATCCCAGGACCCTGGGACCATGACCTGAGCCGAAGGCAGACGCTTAACGACTGAGCCACCCAGGCGCCCTGACTTAACATTTTTTTCTTTCCTGCTCTTCTGTCCTGTTTTGTTGTCTGTTCTGTTGCATTAGTTTATTTACAAATTACATTGTGGTTTTCAAATTAATTGTGCATTCCTGAGAAATGAACTCACCTTGATCTTGGTATACTGTCGTTTTGTAGTGTGTTCTTCAGGAATTCTGCATTAGTGAAGTTGGCCTGTTCTCTTACTGTCTTTTTCAAATTTTGACATCAAGCTTATGCTCACCACATAACTAGAAGGTTTTTTGTTCTACTGGCATTATTTCTTCTTTAGTAAAATCCATTGGTAAAGCCATCTGAACCTGGGGTTTTCTTTATGTGAGATTTTAAAGTACAGATTCAGCTCTTTATACATTATAACACTGTTCAAATAGTTTTTTTTTTTCTACATGTTAGAAAGTTACATGTTAGAAAGTTGTAGTTTTCTATAAATTTGTCCATTTTGTCTAAATTTTCAGTTTTGTTGGCCTAAAAGTACTCATATTATCTGAGTATCAGTTGCCCATAAAATTTATGTTGTTGACCTCCTTTTCATTCTAAATACTTATTTGTGATTTCTCTTTCTTCTAAGTCAATTTTACTTGAGATTTATCAATAGCTTTTGGTTTAGTTGATTCTCTTGTCATTCATTTTTTGATCTTTAATCAGTCTGTTCTCTATTTACTTTTTCCTTTGAGTTTCTTTTTTCTAACTTTATGAGGTAGATTCTTAGCTCATTCTATTTCCATCTTTTTTTGGTAATATAGGCTTATAAGCTGATGAATTTCCTTTTAAAGATGGGCCTGCAGGTTTAATATATAATATGTTCACAGTCCTTTAATTAAAAATTTTTTCAGTTATTCAGAAGCTATTTAGAAGTGTTATTCCTTAATTTATAAGTATAGGAGATTTTCTTATTAAATTATTATTTTTTAAATAATTTTTTTATTAACATATAGTTTATTATTTGTTTCAGGGGTACAGGTCTGTGATTCATCAGTCTTACACAATTCACAGCGCTTACCATAGTACCTACCCTCCCCAGTGTTAATCACCCAGACATCCCATCCCACCCACCCCCTCCACTCCAGCAACCCTCACTTTGTTTCCTGAGATTAAGAGTCTCTTATGGTTTGTCTCCCTCTCTGGTTTCATCTTGTTTCATTCTTCCCATATGATCCTCTGTCTTGTTTCTCAAATTCCTCACATCAGTGAGATCATATGATACTTGTCTTTCTCTGACTGATTTATTTCCCTTAGCATAATACCCTCTAGTTGCATCCACATTGTTGCAAATGGCAAGATTTCTTTTTTTTTTTTAATGGCTGCATAATATTTGTATATATATACCACATCTTTTTTTTATACCACATCTTTTTTATCCATTCATCTTTTGATGGGCATCTAGGCTCTTTCCATAGTTTGGCTATTGTGGAAACATCGGGGTGCACATGCCCCTTCGGATCACTATGTTTGTATCTTTGGAGTAAATACCCAGTAGTGCAGTTGCTGGGTCATAGGGTAGCTCTATTTTCAACTTTTAGAGGAACCTCCATCCTGTTTTCCAGAGTGGCTACGCCAGCTTACATTCCCACCAACTGTGTAGGAGGGTTCCCCTTTCTCCGCATCCTCGCCAACATCTGTCATTTCCTGACTTCTTAATTTTAACCATTCTCACTGGTGTAAGATGGTATCTCATTGAGGTTTTGATTTGTATTTCCCTGATGCCAAGTGATGTTGAGCACTTTTTCATGTGTCTGTTGGCCATTTGAATGTCTTCTTTGCAGAAATGTCTGTTCATGTCTTCTGCCCATTTCTTGGTTGGATTATTTGTTCTTTGGGTGTTGAGTTTAAGAAGTTCTTTATAGATTTTGGATACTAGGCCTTTATCTGATATGTCATTTGCAAATATCTTCTCCCATTCTGTCGGTTGTCTTTTGGTTTTGTTGACTGTTTCTTTTGCTGTGCAAAAGCTTTTTATCTTGATAAAGTCCCAATAGTTCATTTTGCCCTTGCTTCCTTGCCTTTGGCGATGTGTCTAGGAAGAAGTTACTGTGGCTGAGGTCGAAGAGGTTGCTGCCTGTATTCTCCTCAATGATTTTGGTGGATTCCTCTCTCACATTTAGACCTTTCATCCATTTTTGGTCTATTTTTGTGTGTGGTGTGAGGAAATGATCCAGATTCATTCTTGTGCATGTGGCTGTCCAATTTTCCCAACACCATTTGCTGAAGAGACTGTCTTTTTTTCACTGGACATTCTTTCCTGCTTTGTCGAAGATTAGTTGACCATAAAGTTGAGGGTCCATTTCTGGGATCTCTATTCTGTTCCATTGATCTATGTGTCTGTTTTTGTGCCAGTACCATACTATCTTGACAATTACAGCTTTGTAATAGAGCTTGAAGTCCGGAATTGTGATGCTGCCAGCTTTGCTTTTCTTTTTCAACATTCCTCTAGCCATTTGGGATCTTTTCTGGTTCCATACAAATTTTAGGATTATTTGTTCCATTTCTTTGAAAAAAGTGGATGGTATTTTGATAGGGATTGCATTGAATGTGTAGATTGCTCTAGGTAGCATAGACATTTTCACAATATTTGTTCTTCCAATCCATGAGCATGGAATGTTTTTCCATTTCTTTGTGTCTTCCTCAATTTCTTTCATGAGTATTCTATAGTATTCTGAGTACAGATCCTTTGCCTCTTTGGTTAGGTTTATTTCTAGGTATCTTATGGTTTTGGGTGCAATAAAAATGGGATCGACTCCTTAATTTCTCTTTCTTCTCTCTTGTTGTTGGTATATAGAAATGCCACTGATTTCTGTGCATTGAATTTATATCCTGTCACTTTACTGAATTCCTGTATGAGTTCTAGCAGTTTTGGGTTTTTGGGAGTCTTTTGGGTTTTCCACATAAAGTATCATATCATCTGCAAAGAGTGAGAGTTTGACTTCTTTGCTGATTCAGATGCCTTTTATTTCTTTTTGTTGTCTGACTGCTGAGGCCAGGACTTCTAGTACTATGTTGAATAGCAGTGGTGATAGTGGATATCCCTGCCGTGTTCCTGACCTTAGGGGAAAAGCTCTTAGTTTTTCCCCATGGAAGATGATATTCGCTGTGGGTTTTTCATAGATGGCTTTTATGATACTGAGGTATGTACCCTCTGTCCATACACTGGGAAGAGTTTTAATCAAGAAAGGATGCTGTAGTTTGTCAAGTGCTGTTTCTGAATCTATAGAGAGGATCATATGATTCTTGTTCTTTCTTTTATTGATGTATTATATCACATGGATTGATTTGTGGATGTTGAACCAATCTTGCAGCCCAGGAATAAATCCCACTTGTTCGTGGTGAATAATCCTTTTAATATACTGTTGGATCCTATTGGCTAGTATTTTGGTGAGATGCATCCATGTTCATCAGGGATATTGGTCTGTAGTTCTCCTTTTTGATGGGGTCTTTGTCTGGTTTGGGGATCAAGGTAAAGCGGGCCTCATAAAATTGAGTTTGGAAATTTTCCTTCCATTTCTATTTTTTGGAAGAGTTTCAGAAAAATAGGTATTAATTCTTCTTTAAATGTTTAGTGGAATTCCCCCTGGGAAGCCATCTGGCCTTGCACTCTTGTTTGCTGGGAGATTTTTGATCACTGCCTCAATTTCCTTAGTGGTTATGGGTCTGTTCAGGTTTTCTATTTCTTCCTGGTTCAGTTTTGGTAGTTTATACATCTCTAGGAATGCATCCATTATAATATGTTCTTATAATTGTTTGTATTTCTTTGGTGTTGGTTGTGATCTCTCCTCTTTCATTCATGATTTTATTTATTTGGGTCCTTTCTCTTTTCTTTTTTGATAAGAGGCTTATGTCTCGGGGTTTATCAATCTTATTAATTCTTTCAAAAAACCAGCTCCTAGTTTTGTTGATCTGTTCTACTGTTCTTTTGGTTTCTATTTCATTCATTTCTGCACTGATCTTTATTATTTCTCTTCTTCTGATGGGCTTAGGCTTTATTTGCTGTTTTTTCTCCAGCTCCTTTAGGTGTAGGGATAGGTTGTGTATTTGAGACCTTGTTTCTTGAGAAAGGCTTGTATTGCTATATACTTTCCTCTTAGGACCTTTGCCACATCCCAAAGGCTTTGAACAGTTATGCTTTCATTTTCACTTGCTTCCCTGAATTTTTTAAATTCTTCTTTAATTTCATGGTTGACCCATTCATTCTTTAGTAGGATGCTCTTTAGCTTCCATGTATTTGAGTTGTTTCCGACTTTCTTCTTGTGATTGAGTTCTAGTTTCAAAGCATTGTGGTACGAAAATATGCAGGGAATGATCCCAATCTTTTGGTACTGGTTGAGACCTGATTTGTGATCCAGGATGTGATCGATTCTGGAGAATGTTCCATGGGCACTAGAGAAGAATGTGTATTCTATTGCTTTGGGATGGAATGTTCTGAATATATCTGTGAAGTACGTCTGGTCCAGTGTGTCATTTAAAGCCTTTATTTTCTTGTTGATCTTTTGCTTAGATGATCTGTCCATTTCAGTGAGGGCAGTGTTAAAGTCCCCTACTATTATTGTATTATTGTCGATGTGTTTCTTTGATTTTGTTATTAATTGGTTTATATAATTGGTTGCTTCCTTGTTAGGGGCATAGATATTTAAAATTGTTAGATCTTCTTGTTGGATAGACCTTTTAAGTATGATGTAGTGTCCTTCCTCATCTCTTATTATAGTCTTTGGTTTAAAATCTAATTTGTCTGATATAAGGATTGCTACTCTAGCTTTCTTTTGATGTCCATTAGCATAGTAAATGTTTTTCCACTCCCTCACTTTAAATCTGGAGGTGTCTTTGGGTCTAAAATGAGTCTCTTGCAGACAGCATATCCAGGGGTCTTGTTTTTTTTATCCAATCTGATACTCTTTGTCTTTTGATTGGGGAATTTAGCCCATTTACATTCAGGGTAACTATTGAAAGATACGAATTTAGTACCATTGTATTGCCTGTAAGGTTACTGTTACTGTATATTGTCTCTGTTCCTTTCTGGTCTATGTTACTTTTAGGCTCTTTCTTTGCTTAGAGGACCCCTTTCAATATTTCTTGTAGGGCTGGTTTGGTGATAGTAAATTCTTTTAGTTTTTGTTTTTCCTGGAAGCTTTTTATCTCTCCTTCTGTTTTCAATGACAGCCTAGCTGGATATAGTATTCTTGGCTTCATATTTTTCTCATTTAGTGCCCTGAATATATCATGCCAGTCCTTTCTGGCCTGCCAGGTCTCTGTGAATAGGTCTGCTGCCAATCTAATGTTTCTACCAATATAGGTTACAGACCCCTTGTCCTGAGCTGCTTTCAGGATTTTCTCTTTGTCTCTGAGACTTGTGAGTTTTACTATTAGATGTCAGGGTGTTGACATATTTTTATTGATTTTGAGGGGGGTTCTCTGTGCCTCCTGGATTTTGATGCCTGTTTCCTTCCCCAAATTAGGGCAGTTCTCTGCTTTAATTTGCTCCAATATACCTTCTGCTTCCCTCTCTCTTTCTTCTTCTGGGATCCCAGTTATTCTAATGTTGTTTTGCTTTACGGTATCACTTATCTCCCGAATTCTCCCCTCGTGATCCAGTAGTTGTTTCTCTCTCTTTTTCTCAGCTTCTTTATTTTCCATCATTTGGTCTTCTAAGATATCTAATTCTCTCTTCTGCCTCATTTACCCTAGCAGTTAGAGTCTTCATTTTAGATTGCACGTCGTTAATAGCCTTTTTGATTTCGACTTGGTAAGATTTTAGTTCTTTTATTTCTCCAGAAGGAGATTCTCTAGTATCTTCTATGCTTTTTTCAAGCCCAGCTAGTATCTTTATAAGCGTCATTCTGAACTCTAGTTCCGACATCTTGCTAATGTCTGATTTGATAGGTCCCTGGCAGTTGGTACTGCCTCTAGTTCTTTTTTTTGAGGTGTTTTTCCGTCTTGTCATTTTGTCCAGAGAAGAATAGATGAATGAGAGAACAAAATGCTAAAAGGATAACAATGACCCCAGAAAAATATACACTAAACGAAACAGAAGAGACCCGAAATCGTGGGGAAAATAAAGAAAAAAAAAAAAAGAATATGATCAGGCTGGTGAATAGAACAGAGCCACACACTAGATTTTGGGTGTATTTTGGTCTTGTTAGAAGAAACTGCCTCCCAAAATTTTAAAGAAAGAAAAACTTATATATGTACAAAAATAAGGGTAAATACGATGAAGAGATGGAATATGACTGTAAAGATGAAAATTTAAAAAGATTTTAAAAAAGGAATTGATAAGAAGTTGGTTGAAAAAAGAACAAAAAAAATTAAAAAACAAAGAATGTGATCAGGTGGGAGACTAGGACAAAGTCATATACTAGATTTTAGGTTATATTTTGGTCTGTTAGAAGAAACTGTATCCCAAAATCTTAAAGAAAGAAAAACATATATATATACAAAAAATAAGGTTAAATACAATGAAAGGATAGAATATGACTGTAAAAATGAAAATTAAAAAAGATTTTAAAAAAGGAATTGATAAGATGTTGGTTGAAAAAGGAAAGAAGAAAAATTCAACTAAAAAAATAGAAAAGGAGGCAGTTGCAGTAGTGCTCTCTGAGTTCCTGTCTCCCTCCCCGCGCCTCCCAGGATCCCTCCCAGACCCGCGACCCAGCTGCTGCCAGCGTTGCTGCCACCCGCAAAGGAGCCAAGCCCAGCAGGGGCGCTGCCCGGGGCCCCGTGGGCAAGAGGCTACAGCAGGAGCTGATGACCCTCATGATGTCTGGTGACAAAGGCATCTCTGCCTTCCCTGAATCCGACAACCTTTTCAAATGGGTGGGGACCATCCATGGGGCAGCAGGCACAGTGTATGAAGACCTGAGGTATAAGCTCTCCCTGGAGTTCCCCAGTGGCTACCCTTACAACGCGCCCACGGTGAAGTTCCTCACACCCTGCTGCCACCCGAACGTGGACACCCAGGGGAACATCTGCCTGGACATCCTGAAGGACAAGTGGTCTGCCCTGTATGATGTCAGGACCATCCTGCTGTCCATCCAGAGCCTGCTAGGAGAACCAAACATTGATAGTCCTTTGAACACGCATGCTGCCGAGCTCTGGAAAAACCCCACAGCCTTTAAGAAGTATCTGCAAGAAACCTACTCAAAGCAGGTCTCCAGCCAAGATCCCTGACTGTCCAGCCTCTCTCTTTGTGTTGTCTTTTTATTTTCTCCTTAGATAGTCTTTCTCTTCATTTCTATCTAGGACTCTGTATCTTAAGCTGTGGTGTCATTTTTGTTTTGTTTCTGTTTTTTAAATTAAGTCTCTGGTTGAGCCCTTGTGATGAATATATTAAATAAATACATTGGGTTTTTTTTACAAAAAAAATAGAAAAGGAAAAAACTAAAGAAAATTTTAAAAATTAACTTTTAAGGACTAATGAATCATGGGAGAAAAGCCTTGAATTCTATGTGCTGTACTCCCCTAGCGCTGGAGTTTTGCAGTTCTCATTGATCGGTAAACTTGGTCTTGGCTGGATATTCTTGCTGATCTTCTGGGGAAGGGGCCTGTTGCCGTGGTTCCCAAATGTCTTTGCTGGAGGCGGAATTACACTGCCCTTGCCAGGGGTCAGGCTAAATAATGTGCTCGGGTTTGCCCTCAGTAGCTTTTGTTCCCTGAAAGCTTTCTGTACAGCCTTGGAGGACGAGAGTGAAAATGGTGGCCTGCCAGTCTCTGGTCCCAGAGGAGCCGAGAGCTCGGGGCCCCACTCCTTAGTGAGCCCCCAGAGAAAAGCAGTCAATCACCCCTGTCTCCCTGGTCTCCGGCTGCACTCTGAGCTCACCCGGCCTGTGACTGAGTGTTTCTATCTCTAGCACACAACCCCGTTTGGAGTCTCCAAACCGAGCAGATTGCTGTGGTGCACTGCCATGCTGCTCCTCCTGGGGGAGGAAGGGGAGTCTCCCCAGATCTGCCGCTTGTTGGGTCTCTGCAGCTGGCTTCCCCATTTCAGTACCTGGGAGCTCTGCCGCATTCAGGCACCCCCGGTCTTTCTGTGACCCTGGGGTTCCTGAGACCACACTGTCCCAGCGAGGGTTCCACCCCCTGCTTAGCCACTGGAGCGACATCCCTCAGCGGAGCAGACTTCTAAAAGTTCCGATTTTGTGCTCCACTGCTCTATCACTTGCAGGTAGCGGCTGACGGAGGCTCCCTCCCCCACGGTCTATCTTCTCAAATATCGCCTTGGATTCACTTCTCTGCATGTCCTACCTTCCAGAAAGTGGTCACTTTTTTGTTCATAGAATTGCTGCTGTTCTTTTCTTCGATCTCCTGTTGAGTTTGTAGGTGTTCTGAATGGTTTGATAACTAGCTGAATTCCTGGGACCAGACGAACTTTAGGTCTCCTCCTCCTCCGCCATCTTGCTACTTGTCCTAATTATTTTTTATTGATTTTTAACTTAGATGCATTGTAATCAAAGAATATTTTCAATGAGTTCATTCTTTGATATTTGTTGAGACTTGTTTTATGACCCAACATATGATCAGTTTATATATAAATAATGTGTGCTTGAAAGAATGTATATCTAGCAGTGTTGGGTACATATTAAAAATTTATACATCCATTTGGTCAGCTTTGTAGGGTTTTCTCAAATTTTCTGTAGTGTTGACTTTTTAAATCTGTTTTTTCTATCTGCTACTGAGAAAATTGTGCTAACGTCTCTCATTATGATTCCATTTCACCATGATATTAGGCACACATAATTTCAGAATTATTACATCTTCATGGGGACTTGAGTTTTTAGTGTAACGAAGTTTTTGTTAAAAAACAAAATTTAAATATCAATAAATTTAAAGATCAAATTGGTTTTATTCAGTGATTCATGCATCAGGCAAATGGAAAAGAGCTCTGAGCAGGGACAAGGAAAGAGCACATTATTTCATCTTTCTTGGGGGGACAGACAAGGACAATCAGGTAGTTTACCTCACTACTCTGACCAGGAAATTCCAGACTGGTTAAAATTACATTCCTGGGGAGGATGGAACTTAGGTTAGATATTAAGTTTCAGTTTGGTGACATACTTAGCAGAAGTGACTCCATTTTGGGCCTGTTGTCTTTTTCTTAACACTTTGCTTGCTAATAATGCTTTTTTCCTTAAAGGCTGTTTTGTTGCATGTTAATATAGCTTCTTTAGCTTCCTTTCAATCTTAACTTTTCTATAAATGTAGGTTTTAAATATATATCTCTTATAAACAGAATATATGTTTTTAATAGTCTTTTTAATTGGATCATTAAATCCATTTACATTTAATGTAAATTTTTATATATTTGGGTTTAAATATACTTTTTTATGCACTATTTGTTACCATTATTTCTTTTGACTTTTGTTTGTCCTCTTTTGGATTAATAATGTTTTATTAATTTGTTGTTCTGTTGGTTTGAAAGCTTTATTTTTACTCTTCCACGAGAGGTTACTGTAGAGATTGTTGCAGGTTTTAGCTTTTGTTTTTTTCCTCTTACTGTTTGGTCTTGAGGGGGAGCAGGATATGCTCTCCCAAAATGAACCATTTTGACATGTGGATTATTTTGAGCTGAAGACCCAGCAGACTATGGAAAAGCTTTTCTCTCTCCTTTTAACTGCCTAAAACAACTTAGATGGAGGACCTGTACCAGGAAGAGATCTTTTACCAGATATATAACTTTTTATACCAGAAAGACTTACCTGCATGGCATAGTAGACATTTGTTTACCAAACATTTGTCTTTTCATCTTCCTGTGATTTTCTTCCTCCCCTTTTAAACCTTAGTTCCCTACCTCATTTTCCTTTGCTCAGGATGATATTTAATTTCCTAACTCAATTGCCTGGCTACCTGTGAGTATCATATCTTTGTGGGCCTCCCATACGTACATAATTTTTTTTCTCCAGTTCATGTGTTTTATGTCAATTATTAGGCCGGCCAATGAACCTAGAAGGGAAGAAGGGAAAATTCCCCAACATTCTGGTTTTGGTATTAGGGTAATGCTGGCTTCATAACATAAGTTGGGTTCCCTCCTTTTTTATTTTCTGGAACAGATTGTGTAGAATTGGTGTTACTTTCTTAAATATTTTATACAATTTGCCAGTGACACCTTCTGGGCTTCAGTCTTTCTTTTTTAAAATGTATTTAGCTATAGATTTAATTTTTTAAATAGATAAGACTATTCTGGTTATGGATTCTTCTTTTTCTGACATTTCCTAATTGGACTTGAGTAAAGAAACTCTGTTGATTTTGTATGTAGATCCTTGCACTTTGATTGATATTTATCTGTTAATCTAGCCACTTTGTTGAATTCTGTTAACCGTAATCATAATAAATATTCTTAATAGAGGAACGTTAGAAGCATTCCCATTAAAGCCAAGAATAAGAAAAGAATATTCATAATTGTAGCTACTTTTTAGTACTGTTTTGCAGGTCATAGCCCTATACCATATGTAGTCAAACAGCAAAAAGAAATAAGTGGTATGAAGTTTAGAAAGAAAGAATTGAAAATGTGATCATGTGCAGATGAAATGTTGCCTACCAAGAAATTTGTCTGCTGAAGAAGATTAAAACTATTAGAATGAATAAGATAGTTCAACAAGGTCACTTTTCACTTCTAAATGCTTTGTAATTTTCATTTTTTATAGCCTCTTTAACATGTTAATATAATTTAAAACTTTTTTAGCTTCCATATATTTGGATTTTTCCTGCAGTTATCTTTTTGTTATTGATTTTAAATGTTATCACTTCTCGGCCCTTTGGCTAACATCAAGTGATTTTAAGTGTTATTTACTATAGTCAGTGTGGCATGTATGACAATATTTTTTACATGTGAATTTGCCTAGTTTTCCCTTCTGCCCTAGAATAAGTTTAGTTCTTATAAACATCTTGTGTGTATTTGAGGGGAAATGGCAATCTAAATTTTGGGGGCTCAAAATTCTATATATGCCTATTAGAAAAATCTTATTATTTTACTCATATTTTCAATAATCATTAATATAATCTGCTTGATCTATTAGATTCTGCAAAAGGTATGTTAAGCTCTTCTAGAATGTTTGTGTTTAGGGGCGTCTGGGTGGCTCAGATGGTTAAGCATCTGCCTTTGGCTCAGGTCATGATCTCCAGGTCCTGGGATTGAGCCCCACGTCTGGCTCCCTGCTGAGCAGGGAGTCTGCTTCTCCCTCTTCCTCTCCCTCTCCCCACTGCTCCTACTGTCTCTCTCTCTGTGTCTCTGTCTCAAATGAATAAATAAAAAATTCTTAAAAAAAAAAAAGAAAACATTTCTCTTTAAAAAAATGTGTTTATTTTTATCCATTTTGATGCATACATTTTATTTTATTTATTTTATTTTTATTTTTTAAATATTTTATTTATTTATTTGACAGAGAGAGACACAGCGAGAGAGGGAACACAAGCAGGGGGAGTGGGAGAGGGAGAAGCAGGCTTCCCGCCAAGCAGGGAGCCCAATGCAGGGCTCAGTCGCAGGACCCTGGGATCATGACCTGAGCCGAAGGCAGACGCTTAACGACTGAGCCACCCAGGCATCCCTTGATGCATACATTTTAAAGCAATGTAGTCAGATGATATTTTATAATTCTTCTATATTTTTGAAAAATTGTTCCATTTATCAATATAAAATCTGCCTTTTTGATAGTTTGCCTTGAACTCTGTTTTATCCATTATAAATACTGCTATTTAGTGATCTCCCTATCCCCATAGCTTTTTTGTTGGTGTATCATTTTTATAGCCCTCTACTGTCAACCTTGTGCTTTCATTCTTTTTTAAGTGCATTTCTTGTAAGTAGTGGATAGCAGGATTTTTTTAAAGTTCAGAAAATCTCTACTAGTTAATAGATGAGTTTAATATTTACTGAATTATTGATACGTTTGTATATATCTCTACCACTCGAAACTGATTGAGAAAAAAATCAAGTAAAAGTCAAGAAAGAAGAAAAGATAAAACAGTAAAAATAAAACTGAGGTTGAAAATAATCCTCCATCAATAGCAATACTGAAATAATTCTATCTTCTTTTACCATACAAGGTTGCTAATGAGCAGTCTTTTTTCTAATCCATATTCCTTTTTAAGTAAAGTCTTTTCACTCTTTTTGGTTTTGAGATTTTCTTTTTTATCCTTAATATTCTAAAGCTTTATTATTATTTGATTAAGAATGGGCAGTTTTTGTTTTGTTGTGGTTATTTTTTATTATGTTTTTTCAATCTGGGGACTCATGTGTCTCTAAATATTCAATTAATTACTGGTCAATTATTTAATTATATCCCTTCCTCTATTCTCTTTGTTCTCTAATTCTGAAACCCCTAATAGACATGTGTTGGAACTTGTGGATCTAGCTTTTATAACACAGCTTTTCTTTCGTTCATCCCAACTCTTGTGCATCATTCTAATGGAATCCTCAGGTTGTATTTCTAGTGTGTTAATTTAGTCTTAAATTCAGTCACTATTCAGCTATTCCACTTATTTTAATTTGGGTTTTGTTGTTTTGTTTATTGACTTCTGCCATCACATTCTTCTTTCCTTAACACTTTGCCACACACAGATAACATGACATCAGCTCCTATTTACCACTGTGGAATCCTGTCTAATATTTTCTTAGACACTTCTTTATTTCAGGTGTATTGAAGGTGTTCTTTTTTGTTTTCAAGAGCAGCATACATTTATTAGTATTTTTATGTAATAACATCATTTAGGGTGGTGGTTAACAGCATGGACTGTGGAAGCACAAGGCCAAGGTTCAAAGCCAGTTTCTTCCTCTTCAACATGTAATTCATACTCCTTGTGTCCCATTATCTTTACTTGTGATCGTCATCATATTTATGTTTTTGTGAGTATATGTCAAAATGCCTGGCACATAAAAAGTGCTCAGTAAATATTAGCTGCTGGTAGTCGTCATAATGATGGTAGCAGTACCTTAGTTATCACTACACGATTGGACTGATCGAGACTGTCATGCGTTTGTTATCTGCCTTACCAGCCCAACCATCCCTTATGTGACTTTTTAAATTCAAATTGCATATAACAGACTTAATAACTTATGGCTCCTCTTTCTTTTCTACAGATTGATCCTGAATTAGAAAAAAAACTGAAAATGAATAAAGTATCATTGGAATCAGAGTATGAGGTACATATGTTAATATATGTTATATGTTAATATAATCTCTTTTGTAATAGTCTTACTAGTCAGTGACTGATTCTGTCTGTCTTAAGGTGAATTTGAATTATTACCAGTGCAGAAAAAAATTACCCCAAACAATATGGTATTGGGACAACTAATTATGTAGTCATTTGAAAAGAAAATAAAGATGGATCTCTATTTCACATATTAAAATGAATAAATTCTAGGTGGAACTAGAATTTAAAAATAAAAAAACAGTGCTAAAAATACTAGGAGAAAAAAATGGAGATTCTTTATTGTGGTCTTGAGTCAGAAAAGTTGATTTAAATGTGATACAAAATTCAAAAGCTTTAAAAGTAAAGACTGATGAGTTTATCTATAAATATTCAAAAGTTCGGGTGCCTGGGTGGCTCAGTTGGTTAAGCAACTGCCTTCAGCTCAGGTCATGATCCTGGAGTCCTGGGATCGAGTCCCACATCGGGCTCCCTGCTCAGCAGGGAGTCTGCTTCTCCCTCTGACCCTCCCCACTCTCATGCTCTCTCTCTGTCTCATTCTTTCTCTCTCAAATAAATAAATAAAATCTTAAAAAATATATATATATATATTCAAAAGTTCAGCCTAAAACAAAATAATGTATATAAAGTCACTAGTTAAATGAGGAATTGTAAAAATATTGTTTATCTTTTCATGGTGAATTCGTTTATTTAAATATGAGCAATATCTACAGATCAACATGGAAAAGTTTAGTATTTTAGTTGGTCAGTGGGAACATGGGCAAAGAATGTAAAGACTTCAGCAAAAAGGAAATAAATATCATTCTTTTTGGTGTGTGTGTCTTTAACAATTTTTTTATTTAAATTCAGTTAGCCAACATATAGTACATCATAACTTGATGTAGTGTTCAGTGATTCATTAGTTGTGTATAACACCCAGTGCTCATCACATCACGTGCTCTTCTTAATGCCCATCACTCAGTTACCCCATCCCCCCACCCACTTCCCTTTCCACAACCCTCAGTTTGTTTCCCAGAGTCAAGAATCTCTCATGGTTTGTCTCCCTCTCTGATTTCTTCCCATTCAGTTTTCCCTCCCTTCCCGTATGATCCTCTGTGCTATTTCTTATATTCCACATGTGAGTAAAACCATATGATAATTGTCTTTCTCTGATTGATTTATTTCACTTAGCATGATACTCTCCAGTTCCATTCATGTTGATGTAAATGGTAGGTATTTATCCTTTCTGATGGCTGAGTAATACTCCATTGTATATATGAACCACATCTTTATCCATTCATCTGTTGAAGGGCATCTTGGCTTCTTCTACAGTTTGGCTATTAATAGTGGACATTGCTGCTATGAACATTGGGGTGCAGGTGCCCCTTCTTTTCACTACATCTGTATCTTTGGGGTAAATACCTAGTAGTGCAATTGCTGGGTCGTAGGGTAGCTCTATTTTTTTTTTTTAAGGTTTTATTTATTTATCTGTCAGAGACAGGGAGACAGAAAGAGCACAAGCAGGGGGGAGCAGCAGGCAGAGGGAGAAGCAGGCTCCCCGCCGAGCAGGGAGCCCCATGTGGGACTCGATTCCAGGACCCTGGGATCATGACCTGAGCTGAAGGCAGACACTTAACCGACTGAGCCACCCAGGCATCCTAGCTCTATTTTTAACTTCTTGAGGAACCTTCATACTGTTTTCCAGAGTGGCTGCACCAGTTTGCATTCCCACTGATAGTGTAAGAAGGTTCCCCTTTCTCCACATTCTCGCCAACATCTGTTGTTTCCTGACTTGTTAATTTTAGCCGCTCTGACTGGTATAAGGTGGTATCTCATTGTGGTTTTGATTTGCATTTCCCTGATGGCGAATGATGTGGAGAATAAATATTCTTAAACATATGACAAGATACCAAACTTACAGGAATGTTAGTTAAAATTATAACGATGTGTCATTGTCCACCCATCTGATTAGCAAAAATTAAAGTGTTTAATAGTACATGGTATTATAGCAGGTGGTTAGGGGGGATGTTCTCCATTTCTTGTATTTTGTTGATTTTTTTGGCTGTGGATCATATTTTCCTGTTTCTTTGTATGGTTGGTCATTTTTGCTTGAAAGGTGAACATTGTAAATAATACATTGAAGAGACTTGTGAAGAGTTGATTCTCATTTTAGCAGGCAGTTAAATTACTGGCTGATCATTTTGAGCTTGGTTTTGTCTTTTTAAGGGAGGATCTGTGGAAAGGCTTTGGTGTTTCCTAAACTGCTGTAACTTTATGGGACTCATTCTCCAAATTGTCTCTCTAGAGGATCTTGTCAGAGCTTGGCTTTAAGCTTTGTTGGAATGAGTCCAAAGTAGGTCTTACTCTTGGCATAATCCTTATTCCTAAAGAGTAGCCTTTGTGGTGTCTCAGGTGTATGTCAAGGTAGAAGCTAGGTATTAAAGAGAGGTCTTTACTGTATCAGGGCTGAAAATCCAGTATTGACACTGCTCTTCTTTAGCACTTCTTGATTCTGTTTCATACTCAATTCTGTAGCAGTTAGTTGTTAAGTGGTAAGCCTTAGGTGGTCTTGCCCAACACATGTACAGCATAATCTTCAGTGACTGTACATGTTTTACACAATTCCACAGAGACTCTTTTATTTACTAAAGATCTTTGAAGACTGGAACACGTTTATGTGAGGTTGTTCTGCCATCCTTGCATCCCATCTAAGAATTATTCTTTTTTTTTTATTTTTAAAAAAATTTTTAAAAGATTTTATTTATTTATTTGACAGAGGGAGAGACAGTGAGAGAGGGAACACAGGCAAGGGGAGTGGGAGAGGGAGAAGCAGGCTTCCTGCCAAGCAGGGAGCCCGATGCGGGGCTCGATCCCAGGACCCTGGGATCGTGACCTGAGCCGAAGGCAGGCACTTAACGACTGAGCCACCCAGCCACCCCTCATCTAAGAATTATTCTTAAGTTCTCTTGAGCATATATGTCTTATGTTATCTGGGTAAAGGCCATTCTTTTTTCAAACCTTTTTATAACTTTGGATAATTTCATAACTATACTTGAAAATAATTTACTCCTTTGCAGTTTAAATTAGTAGAACTTTGTTCATTTACATATATTTAATACAGACTCCTAGCAAAACTGTAAGTGACATTTAGAGAATGGTTTCAGTTCACTACTTCCCCATTATTTTGTCAAAACCTGTGACTTGCTACTTCTCGATCTATAAGCACTATGTCAGTAGTGATGCTGTGGAGGGTTTGTCTGGGAGTAAATTTTCTTTTAGTTATTTTGGAAACCATAGAATTTGAGAACTGAAGAAACCATGTAGACCATTTGGTTCAGCCTTTTTATTATTATTCATGAGGGAATTAGTGACCAGATGGCTTAAATCGCTTGCCCAAGGTTATACAGCTTGTTAGCAAAAGAGAAATGCTTATTATCCAAGTGTCATTGTAAATTTATATCATTTTCCCTATCTCTGGATGTAAGCTATTCTGTGTTCTCTGAGCCTCTTTTTCTATCTTATTTACTCAGTAATTCCAGAACAATCAAAGCAGATGTAGAAAAGTTACTGTCAGAGTGGTGTTGAAAGGTGAAGAACCATTTATATTTTTCCCTTTATCCTACCTTCATTTCCCTGCTGAGAGGTATTTCACACTAACTGTGAAGGTACCATGATCCAAACTATAGTTGAAACTAGGTTTTATTGACTGAAAGGTATTTATTTGCTCATGGCAGCTGTGGGGAATGTCTTCATTCATAGGCTCAGACTCATTTCTCAGGTGCAAGACAAATCATCTTAGTCTCTTTTCTTCCTTCTAGCAGATTTTAGGGTCTCTACCTTTGTTCTTTTCCTCTCATTTGCTACTGTCACCATGCTAACCCATGTTAGTCATTATTAGCTGGATCAGCCTTCAGAGTTGGACTTTTGTTTTTCCGGCTTCTTGCCTTTCTTTGTGCTTTCAAAAATAAAGTATGCAGACTCTTTCTCTAATTTGATAATTTTATTCTGATGGGGGGAGGGAGAAAGATAGTCTAATTAACCTCCATAGCAAGCAAGAAAAATTCCAAATCCTAGAAAATATGTCATTACTTCAATTATTACGTGTGACATGCAGTTGATTTATTTGTTAAAATTATAATTGAGGGCCTATTGGATTTTTTCCACTCACTTATTTATTCATTCATTTAGTAGTGTCCTAATCAAAGCCACAGGACTTTTACCCTAATATATATACTTTAATTTTTGTGGCTCTATAGAAAATAAAGGACTCCGCTTTTGATGACTGGAAGAATATTCGAGGACCCAGACCTTGGGAAGATCCTGACCTCCTCCAAGGACAAAATCCAGAAATTCTTAAGACTAAGACAACTTGACTTAGTTGATTCTTTTCTTTCTTTCTTTCTTTTTTTTTTTTTAACAAAAATGTTATCAACTGGAATTCCCACTACATATTCAGTGGGAAGAAAATTTCAGACCTGCAGAAGCTTGGATGTGAGTAACGTGATGACAGATAATCTTGATAAAAAGTCACAATAACATCAGGCAGTGATTTTATGTCACACCTATGTAGGAAAATAATATCGATTACAGGCTGATGAGAGTTTTGGTTTTACTTATAATACCTCAGATGATATACTAATCACTCTCCAAAGTGTCACCTGATGATTGTATTGATACAATTAAAACATGTTAAGAAAATTATAATGTTCTCCATTAAGGCAAAAATCATGAAATAGTACATATTACATACAGATACAGCAAATTTGTTCAAGTATTCCATAGATGATTACAATTTGGAAATACTGATTTAAGGTATGCTTTATGCCTTAGCATTATTTGCATGCAACTTGACTGTAGTTTTGTTCTTATTTTTTTAACTTGGGGTTTGCTGTGATCTAAATGCTAGGCAAAAGGATAGAATTGAGGGAAGTTAGTTTTTTTTTAATTTATTTTCTCCTTTTTACCCCTGTCTTAGCCAGCCCTGTTGCCCCACTCTCTGATATTTTCACACTGAGTTCCAGATGCCTAAAGTCTCAATTGAAATACTCCCCCTTATGTTGCCAAAAAATTACAAATCTACCTGCCTCTTGCCCAATCAAGATCACTATTTTCAGTGGGTTAGTTTTAGCAAAAAGGAAACCATGCTGATTATCTAGTGATGATAAATCATGATAGAAATAGAGATCTGAGAGAACAATTGGATTTCATGGGCCAAGAAAAATAATAGACCTCCACTTAAACATTGCTCCATGTACAAAAAGTAACTCAAAATGGATCTAATTTAAATGTAAAACTTAAAACTTTTGGGAAAAGAAGGCAGAAAGTCTTCAGGACTTAGTGTATAGTTCTTAAAAAATAGTTCTTCACAAAAACATTCATGAAAGAAAAACTTGGTAAGTTGGATCTCATCAAAATTAAAAACTTTTGTTTTCCAAAGACCCCATTAAAAAATGAAAATACAATCCAGACTGAGAGAAAATATTTGCAAACCACATTTCTGCTAAAAGACACATATCTAGAATATATAAAGAATTCTGAAAACTCAATAATAAAAAAGCAAACAGTCCAATTAGTAAATGGTCAAAAGACACAAAGTGACATTTCACTGAAGAGAGTATATGAATATGGCAAATAAGCACATGAAGAGAATGGTTGACATCACTAGCCATCAGGGAAATACAAATTTGGACTACATTGAGAAATCACTACACACTTATTAGAACAGCTGAAATAAAAAAAAGTGACAATTCCAAATGCTGGTAAGGATGTGGAGAAACTAGATCTCTCACACGTTTGCTGGTATAATGTAAAATGGTACAACTGGTCTAGAAAATTGGTAGTTCCTTTAAAAACAGCATAGGGACTTCCGTTTCTGGTCCAACATGTAGGAACGCCTCCCATCCTAACAAAAAGAAAAAGCTGAAAACCTGAAAATCAACAACTATTCTTTGATCCATGGGAGAACTGAAGACACAGGACAAAAAGCACCACCTGAAAACTTGAGATAGACAAATACAGAGGATCACGGGTTACCTGAAGGAGAAACAACCCAGAAGCCACTGCTGGAGCCAGCATCAGGTAGGAATGCTTGAAGGGTAATTGACTAATTACTGGAGACTGAGCATGGACTAGCTTGACTTAAAAACTCCTGGAGACCAGGCCAGAGGCACATTTTTGTGAGTTTTAGTTCCTGGAGCCCCACCAGTTTCTCACTCTGAATATTAGAGGAAAATCTTGTGGTTTCAGCAGAAGGGAGGAGAAATTAACCATTCTGAAATATGTCCTCTAAATTTTGTTCTCCTTAACAAAAAGCCTGGCCCCAAAGGAAACTTTTGCTAGAGACTAATCACACTGGATTTTACCAGAGCTTAAGCAGCTCTGGGATAAGTGAACTACCCAACTTCAGTCCCTTCTAGCCTCCTGTTTCAACTAAATGGAGTAGGGGTGTGGGGAGGAAGACTTGAGAGGTAGTAGTGAAAGTCATATTGGGACCATGATCACTAAAAGACTGAGACCTAATCATAAAACTATAGAATGTTCCCTCCCCCTTCACATAACTACCACTAAAGGCTGTTCAGTGGAGTTTCTTTTACTCAATCCAACTGGGTATTATGTCCAACTTCGAACAAAGAAATTACAAGGCATACTAAAATACAACAAGCACATCTTGAAAAGACTAAGCATCAAAATCAGATTCATATATGGCAAGGAAGTTGGACTTATCAGACTGAGTTTAAAATAACTAATTAATATGTTTAGAGCTCTGTTGGAAAAAGTATACAACATGAAAGAACAGATGGGTAATATAAGCAGAGAGATAGAAATTTTAGAATCAAAAGGAAATTACAGAAAAACAGTGCAACAGAAATGCCTTTGATGGGGTCATCAATAGAGTGGACATGACTGAGGAAAGAGCACGAGAGGAAAGTGATACCAGATGGTAATTTAAATCCACAAGAAAAGACAAGGAGCACCAATAAAGGTATTTAGGTAATTATTTTTTAAAAATTACAATTACATTTTCCTCCTTTCTTAATTCATTTAAGAACAAATAAGACACTTACTATAAAATGTATTTTGAGGTCTACATATGGGAATATAATATATTAGACAATAATAGAGCAAAGAAGGGGTTGGCGACTGCCTTCGGCTTAGGTCATGATCCTGGAGTCCCGGATCAAGTCCCGCATTGGGCTCCCTGCTGAGCAGGGAGTCTGCTTCTCCCTCTGACCCTCTCATGCTCTCTCTCTGTATCTCATTCTCTCTCTCAAATAAATAAAATCTTAAAAAAAAAAAAAGGGGGGGTTGGGAATGCACCTTTATTGGAGCAAGGAAATAACACCAGATGATAATTGCCACAGGAAGCAAAGAAGAGAACCAAACATGATAAATAAGAAGGTTAACACTTAAAAGTTTATAAATAATTAAAAAACAACTTCTTTAGAGGCGCTTGGGTGGCTCATTTTGGTTAAGGGTCCAACTCTTGATTTCCGTTCAGGTCATGATCACATGGTTGTGAGATCGAGCCCCGTGTCGGGCTCTGCGCTCAGCCAGGAGTTTGCTGGAGATTCTCTCTCTCCCTCTGCCACCCCCTGCCAACTCGTGCATGTGCGCATGCATGTGTTCTCTCTCAGTCTCTCTCCCTCTCTCTCAAATAAATGAATATTAAAAAAAAAACTTCTTTAAAACACAGAAGAGCATAAATCAATAATTATAAAATGTTTGTTGGACTTGTGACATGCATAGATGTAATATGTATAACAATAATAGTACAAAAAAGTGGGGAAGGATCAAGCCAAATAGGAAGAAAGTTTGTATATCTTAGATTAAGTTAGAATAAATATGAAGTAGATTCAGGTAAATAATATATATTGTGAGCCCCAGAGTAAGCTTTAAGAAAGTCACTCAAAAAATGTAGTTAAAAACATGGGGCCCCTGGGTGGCTAAGTCGCTGGGCATCTGCCTTCAGCTCAGGTCATGGTCCCGTGGTCCTGGGATCGGCCTCACGTTGGGCTCCCTACTTGGTGGGGAGCCTGTTTGTCCCTCTGCCTGCTGCTCCCCCTGCCTGTGCTCTCTCTCTCTCTTTCCCAAATAAATGATAATGATAAAATGTATTAAAAATCACAAAAGGAATTAAATGTTACACTAGGAAATATCCTTTTAATACAAAAGAAGGCAGTTAAGGACTAGAGAAAAATACAAAAGACATAGAAAATAGTAAAAATAGCAGATGGAAGTCCTACTTACCAGTTTACATTAAATATAAAAGAATTATATTCACTAATTAAAAAGCAGAGTTTGACAGAATGGATAAAAACTACAATCCAACTATATGCTGTCTATAAGAGGTTCACTTTAGATTCAAAGACACTAAGTTCAAGGTATAAGGATGGAAAAATTGACACCATGCAAATGGTAACCAAAGAGAGCTGCTTTGGCTGTCTAATATCAGATAAAGTGTACTTTGAGGCAAAAAATTATTACAAGAGACAAAGAGGAATGTTTTAAAATGATAAATGGTCAACAGTCAAGAAAACATAACTGTTATAAAACATATATACAACTAACAACACAGCCCAACGATACAAAAAGCAAAAACTTAGAAAAAGGCTATTTTATAATAATAGTAGGAGACTTCAATACCCCACTTTTAATAATAAATAGAACAAATAGGCAAAAGATCATCTACCTAAGTAAACAGAAAACTTGAACAACACTGTAAAGCAACTGGACCTGACGTCATCCGTGGATTACTCTACCCAACAACAGCAGAAGACACGTTCTTCTCAAGTGCACATGGAACATTCTCCAGGGTAGACATTATGCAAGGTCATAAAACAAGTCTCAATAAATTTAAAAGGATTTCAACCATACTAATTTCAAACATGTTCTAGGACTGTAAGAAATCAACTATAGAGGAAATTTTGGAAATTTACAAGCATGTGAAAATAAAATGTAATTGAATGTCCAACTGATCAGAGAAGAAATCAAAAGTATAATAAATACTTTGAGATGAATGAAAATGAAGATACAACATACCAAAAGTAAGGGATGTATCAAAACAGTACTTAGTTGGAAATGTGTAGCTATAAATACCTATATTGAGAAAAGAGCTCAAGTTAGTGACTTAACCTTTCACCTTAATGCACTTGAAAAAGAAGAGAAAAAAAACCTAAAGCAGACAGAAGAAAGTAAAGATTAGAACAGAAGTAAATGAAGGAGAACAGAAACACAATAGAGAAATCAGCGAAACTGAAGTTTCCTTTTTTTTTTAAAGATCAACAAAATTGACAAGCTTTTGGCTAGATTGACTAATAAAAGAAAGACAAATCATTTTAAAATCAGGAATGAAAGAGGGGACATTACTAGCAAACTTAGAGCAATTAAAATGAACTATGATAGAATGCTATAAATTCTATGCCAATAAATTATGTAATTTAGATTAAATAAATTTCTAGAAAGAAACTACCAAAATTGATACAAGAAGGAATATAAATCTGAATAGACCTATAACAAGAAATTATACCCACACACACATACACAAAAAGCCCAGATGCAGATGGCTTCATTGTGAATTCTACAAAAGATTCAAAAGAAGAATTAATTATCAATTCTTTACAAACTTTTCCAAAAAAGTAGAAGAGAATGGAACACTTACCAACTCATTCTACGAGGCTAGTATTATCCTGATACAAAAACCAGGCAAAAACATAAGAAAAGTACAGATCAATACCTCCTATGAATGTAGATGCAAAAACCTCAACAAAATACTAGCAAACTGAATCCAATAACATATAGAGAGGGTTATACATCATGATCAAGAGAGATTTATTTCAGGTATGCAAGATTGATTTAACATTCAAAAATTATTATATAATATACTACATCAGTAGAATTAAGAACAAAAACCACATAATCATATTGATGCAGAAAAACACGACAGAATTCAACACTTCTTCAAGATGAAAACACTCAACAAACCAGGAATAGGAAGAAACATGGTTCAACTTGACAAAAGTCATCTATAAAACAAAAAACCAAAAAACACCTCACAGCTATCAAACTTAACAGGCAAAGAATGAGTGCTTTCTTCCTAAGGTCAGAAAAAAGGCAAGAATGTCTGCTCTTACCACTGCTATTTGACATTGAACTTGGAGGTTTTAGCCAGGATGATTAGGAGGGCACAAAATGAAATAAGTATCCAGATTGGAAAGGAAGAAGGAAAACCAACAATCTTTGTAGATGACATGATCTTGTACAGACTGTATTGTAAGGAATTCGCTAATAACTACAATAAATGAGTTTGGCACTCGAAGGGGAGTGCTGTTAGGATTTGGTAAGACTAAGCCTCTAAGGCAGGGAATGTTTCTTTTTAATCCTGCCTGATCTCTCTTCTCTCCACAACAGCAAGGACAGTGCTTTATGAGCTGACCTTATGTCTTTCCTGGTCTTTCCAAGTCCCTGGTAAGGAATGAACATATATCAATTTAAGACACTGATGTCTTGTGCCTTTGGGAATCCATTCGAGCATTTCAATTTACAATTCAGTTGATGGTTATGTTCTATTATTGTCCCTGAGTTCCCTATCATAGGGAAAACTCAGTTTTCTGATACAAAGTATTAGTAATCTATGTAAAATTTACTAAAGATTTCATAGAGAAGAGAGAAATCCCCTTATTAAATTTCTCTTTCCCACAAAGTCCATCATGGGCAGCCCATCCTTTACTCACTTGGCCATTTCCTTATGTAGGGCCCAGCCTTGATGGATCCTGTTTTTCTGTTTCTGGATCTTCTCTTGCTCTTAATTCCTTTCCTTCTCTCTGTCCCCCACACTCATTACTTTCATATGCACAGCAAGTTAGCTTTTCCCCAGCTCCTGCAAACCTGCACACCCATCCCCCAATCCTCTGCAAATAAGCTCTTTTCCGTCACAATGAGGAACCATAGTGAGGAACATTACACTCTACAAATTAAATATACACTTACTATCTTGGGAAAATTATTTAACTACTTGGCTCAGTTTCCTCACGTGGAAAATGGGAATAACAGTAGCAATGTAATAGAGTTAATGTGAGTTAATTATGTAAAGTTTAGAACAATGGCATGGGGAAAGTACTCAGTAGATGTTAGCTATTATTAAATAATTAGGTAAGAATTATTAGTGACAACAAAATTCTTATCAAAATGTCACATCTAAGGGCACCTGGGTGGCTCATTCGGTTGAGCATCTGACTCTTGGTTTCAGCTTGGGTCGTGATCTCGTGGTTGTGGGATCCAGCTCCGTGTCAGGCTCTGAGCTTGGCTTGGAGTCTACTTTGGATTCTCTCTCCGTCTCCCTCCTGTTCTCTCTCTCTCTGAAATAAATAAATAAAATATTTTTTAAAATGTCATATCTAAAATAGTATTTTAATGACATTGCCCAGCCGTCTATTAATAGCAATTAATTGTGTGTGGAAAGCTCTCTCTGCATGATCTTACATGTCTCTTCTGCAAACAGCAAAGTTCAATGGGAAAACATACAAATTGATAAACCTGAATTGGAATCTTGTCAGTTTGTCAGATTATAAACCGTGTAATCATACACAGATTACAGAACCCACTTCAGTCTCAGTTAACTCACTTGTGAATTGGGAGTTTTGTAGTTGTCTGTGTCAGTTAGCCTAGGTGACTAGGTATGCAAGGCACTCAGTAGAGAAAGAGGCAAAGAAGATAGTTGATAAAGGAGTGGCTGTTACTATCATTGACTAGTAGATGAGAAATAATTTGCTTACAGATGATAGACATTCCATCCTAAGTCTTTGCTTCAGATAATTCATTAAAAACTTTTTCCTGTTTGTTTTCTGCCTTTTGATCCTTAAATAGTGTTTAACCTGCTGGATGTCTCAAAAAATGGTGGGGGGGGACGTAGACAAGAGATTTCTGTGGTGGGATTTTTTATTTCCTCTAGACTGAGAATGGAGACTAGACTTTGAGGACAAAAAGGTTGAGAGTCATAACTGGTCTGTGATGCTCCCAGCAGAAAGCCTTAGAGTCACTGCCTAACACCACCAGAGGGCGTGCGAAGACCACACAAGACTGAATCTCCCCCCCCACCCCCCCCCCGCAAGGCCAGCTCTAGTGTAGGCCTGCACTCTCTACAGGGGGTCGCATAATTATGAATCCTGACTTGGTCTGTCTCTGCATTCTCCCTTTAGATACTATGGGACCAGGAAATTCCAGGCTGCGTGAATTGCCTTGGCAACCTCAGCTACTGCATCCCCTTTGTGCAGAGCTGCCTCCCTAAGGACTGACTGATGCGTTTAGCCCAGCAGAACCATAAACCCTGTACTCCACAACAAGGACACAACAAACCACAGATGAGAAAATCTTCCACATCTGGTGCTTTGAGGAGCTGCCAACCAGCTGGGCTCTACTCTCTTTCTTCATCTATTTCCTCTGCCTTCATGCTTCGTGCTCTGCTTTCTCCTGTTTTTTCTCACCTCCCTTTTCCTTGCCAACATGGATTAACCACAAGAAACTAGGGCTCCTGAGCATCAGCTGCCTCTAGGCAGTAATAATCAGTTATTCCTGCTGGTCCATTGAACCTGCCTCTCCACAAACATACTGACACACACATACACATACATACATGTGCACACACCCAGGTGTGCCAGCTGATCCCCACATGGTGGGAGCCTGAGTGGGAAGGGACCATCTGGGACAGTGGCCCTGGAAGGTAGCTCTGAGGCCTGCCCTCAGCGTAAGTTGCCAGTCTGTATCATATCACCAGGGGGCATGTTTCCTCCTATGCTGTGAAGGAATGATGTCTTTGCAAATGAATTTTCCTTGACCTGGAAAATCTCTTTTGGGTGAATCAAAGTTTTCCTGAGGCATTGAGAGAACAAGAAACAGTGCTAGGTGAATACATGCTAAAAAAATGTTTATTGAATGAAGAATGTTAAACAGGCTCCACATGGTGTAGTTCAGGCTCCTCTAGTGGGAAGTACAGAGCCAGAAGCTTTGATCAGCTTTGGCCCACTCTGGTTTTTCCAAACCAGGGAAGAAACTGCCTTTGAACAAACAAAGTGTGCCACAGAACTCCTTAACAGTACCAACTTGATCAAGGCTCCAGCATAGAAGACACTTATTAAAATAATCTACATCATCATTAATTCAATGAACATTTATTAAACACTTGCCATACACTAGGGACTTGTATAGATGTTGGAGATTCAAACAGTAAGACTCTCCTCTTCATGTTGCTTATATCCTTATATACCTTGCCCTTGAACACCATGGGTTTGAACTGTATGGGTCCACTTACATGCTGATTTTTTTCAGTGTAGTACTGTAAATATTTTCTCTTATTATTTTCTTAACATTTTCTTTTTATTGTAAGAATACAGTATAATACATATAACATACAAAATATGTGTTAATTGACTTTATGTCATTGGTAAGGCTTCCAGTTAACAGTAAGCTATTAAGGGTTTTTTTGGGGGGGGGAGTCAAAAGTTACATGCAAGTTATATGAGTCATAGGTTCTGAAGAGGGATTAATTTAACATTGCCTGCAGAGTCTGGAGGCTTCATAAACCTGGTTTCCCTAGAGGTGCATTTTGTACTTGTGGAAGTTCACAGAATACTCAGAGAATGGTGTCTCCCTCTAGAAGGAGTATGGAGTGAATACTAGGGTACACAGGCAGGAAGGCAGCCTTTGACCTCAAAGTTACAGTACAAAAGGCTTGAGATTGCATGCTAAGAAAATCAGCATGAATGCTGTAGGCAAGGGCAGGAGAATCCCCACTCTCTTTTATATCTTTTCAGTAACTTCCAGCAATGTCAAAGATGGACTTGAAAATCACAGTTTATTTCCTCTCTCCTACCCCATATTTGACCCTGTAGTCCACTCATGTGGACATGAGTGTTATTGGAGCAGCCTAAAAGCATTGGAGACTGCTTAGGAACACTTTAGTAGGTGAAAAATAATAGGGGATTAAACCAGGGACGTTTCAGTGGCAAGAGAGGCAAGGACAGATGGGAAGGTTTCAGGGATAGCATGGGAAATGTTACTCCATGTCACCTTCACTCTATACGATTATGTCATCTCAAATAGTACTTGATAGGTGAGGCTTTCTCTCACTCATCCTGGCAAATGGTACATGTGGGGGCTGTGCCCTAAACTGCCAAATGCACACGTTCATTTGTGTGCCCGTTTAACTGCCAGCTTTAATCTGTTTTTATCTCTGTGTTCCTTTAGCCTTTCAGTGATCCACAAAAAGGGGGTTACTGAATGAGTAGAAAATACATTCATAAATGACTGGATTACAGGCCATCTGGCAGCAAAAGCACTGCTATTAAAGGTCCAATGATAAGATATTACACTGATTACCACTCGACCTAACCATTCATAGCACTTTAAAAAGTTTTTTTTTATTAAGCTGGCAAGCTCCCCATCCCACAAATAGCCACAGAGCCTAGAGTACTGGCTTCAAAATATTTTTTTTTTCTTAGCTGATTTTAACGAATATCTATGTGCAAGGGAGTGTTCTAAAAAGACGTTAGTCCAGAACATGGGGGTTTCCGTATCAGCTGACCGCGAACCCAATTCAAGTCTCTAAATCCCAATCGCTGGCCGACGCACCGGAACCAAAGCGTTGACGCTTGAGTTTCCGGGCGGAGGCGCCAGTATGTTGCGATGGGCCGATTGCTTTTGCCTGGCGGAAGTCTATCAGGAGAGGACCGCGAACGCCGGGGCTGCGGCAGGCGAGCAGTGTGTGACGTCCTCGTCGCCAGGGAGCTTGAGCTGCTGAGATTCGGGAGGCCACGCTAGCTCTGTTGGGGCGACCAAGCGGGTTGGAGAGTTCAGTTTGCACACGCGCCGATGCGAGTCCCCTTGTTGGTGATGGAGAGGTGCGAGCAGAGAGACCTGAAGAAGAAGTGTGAGGGCGGGATTCTGGAAGGGGCGGGGTCGTGATGCGGCGAATCTGTGATTCGCGGGGCGGAAGGCAGGGACCCTGGCGCTCAAGGGATGTCCGGCGGAGTGGGAGTCTTCAGGCAGTCCTCGTCGAGGGTGACCCTTGCAGGAGGTAACAAACTGATCCTACGTCAGAGCCAGAGTCTAAGCCTGCGGACTGCGGTCACTGGGACGAAATGTAGTTCCTTAATTGCGCGATTTTCGGAATCTGGGTGCGTCAGTTTCTTAGTTTGTAAAATGGACTTAATTCCTATTTCACATAGTTGACTTAAGGATATAAAAAGAGTTCAGCACAATGTCTGCCAAATGGTAGGGACTCCAGAGTAGTTATCGCCGTGTTACTCTTTGTGTACTTACAGCTGTTTTTATGTACCTTAGTATATTACTGCTCACAGGATACTCGTTTGTGTTCTCTACGTGTCTTCCCTTCTACACGGAATGCCCTGAGAGTGAGGACTTTGTTCCATTGCTCAAGGGAGTGCAAGCTGACTTTGGTGTGACAATGGAAGGATTAGGTCTTGGAGCCAGTTAGACCTCAGTTGGAATCCAGACAACTCCTTTGATTTGCTTAGTGACCTTGGGCAGGTTGTTTGCTTTTGCAATCCTCAGTCTGGTCCATAAACACAATAATTTGGATAAAGCTTTGGACTGGGAAGTAGGCCTTCCAATCTGAGTGAAGTCCAGTTATACTAACGAGACCACGGACAAAGTCCACTTAATTGTAAACACAGAGTGGTCTGTGTTTGGGAGGGATTCTAAAATTTATCTCTGGTGGCCTGTGAAATATACTGATTGCCCTGTTGGCACCGGTGGACTCAGACAGAAAATATTGGATTCAGTGCTCTTAAACCCAGCAAAATTACTGGAATGAACTCAAGGACTACATCCGCTTTCCTTGTAGCAGTGTTACGTAAAAACAGCATGTTGTTATGTATATTCCATAATTACTATAACATCTTCAAGGTGGATTATATCTTCTGATAAATACTACTAATCTTTATAGACAGCATTCAGAAGAAAGTTTTAAAGTAACACGGATACACTTAATTTTCTCCTCAGATAATGCTCTTGAAAAAATAATGAATTTGATGCTTCAGCTTCTCTGTTCCCTCAATTTCCCCTGCTGATAGCATCAGTGACCCACTACTTTCTAAATCTAATATTTTTTCATCTTTATCCACCCTGACTGTTCTATAGTATATGCTACCAAAGCTGACTTCCTGCTTTTTGAAAACCATGTTGTCTTTCGTAAACCCATTGTGCTTGCTTTCTTCTCCACCCCCCTCCTCCTCTTCCTCCTCCTCCTTTTTTGTTAGGTTGCAGTCCTTTCTCATTTTCCTTCATGATTTTTTTTTTTTGGTCTGTCCATTAATCTGTATTTTTCAGTACTCCCTCCTACATACTTCTAATTCTACATGTCCAAAACCACACGAGTTATTTTTCAAGCTTTGTTCTTCATTCTACAATATAATATATAATATTCATCTATATATATATTCATCTTCCTCAGCCCCCACTACCAGAATTCACTAAGATCTTAGTTTGTCTCTTAAATGTCTCTGTTCTATCACCTAATAATTTTTTCTCCTACTTTGCTTTAGTCCTCAGTCATGTCTTATATTCCTACTCATATTCTCATATTTCCTACTCATTGGGCAGGAATTGTGAATGCCCTGGGACTAGGATTATCTTGAGGCTTCTTCATGCACATACTTAGCTTCTAGCCTAGAATGGCTGTCGTGGTATCTACTCATGGCCCCTCCGTGTGGCCCCTCCGTGTGGCCCCTCCATGCTTCTCATAGCATAGAACATTCTCCTAAGGGAGTGTTCTGAAAGAGAATATCTGGAGACTGAGTTCCAAGTCAACCAGGTAGAAACTACTTCTACTACTACCACTACTATTACTTCTTCTTCTTATCTATCTATCTAGACTTGGAAGTAACCCAGGTTCATTATTGTTGCATTCTGTTAGTTACATGCAAACCTCTAAGGCCAGCTGAGCTCAGGTTCAAGGGAGGAGAATTAGACTCCATTTCTTGATGGCAGAATGGCAAGGTCACCTGGCATAAGAGAATGTGGGATGGAAGATATCTTCAGAAAATATCATCTGTCAGATATATGCAATACACGTGTATATATTTCTGTGTATACCTCTATATATACCCAGCAGTAGTTTTCCCCCCAAAGAGCAACAGTATTAGTAAATTGGTCTAAACTTGTTTTCTGTTATTTTAGGGTAATCAGTGTGTATCAGTGTCGCTTCCTTCTTACCTCTCTATTACTTTTGTAGTAGTGTACATGGCTGCCACACACAAAAACATATCTTTAGACCAGGTAACCACTGTGCAGGTAAAATGACAGTTGCCACTTTAAATACTTGGAATGGTGGGTCTACCCAGCTTTTTACCTTTAGTAAGTCAACCTTCATAAAGAGGAAAGTGGTGGGGCTTCTCAGCCCTCATCACTAGTCACAGAATAGAGAACAGGTGTCTTCTTTTGCCCTGTAATTTCGACATGATACATGTAATTTCAGTTTACTGGGGTTTCCCTAGAGCCCATTAGCATATTACCATTCCTTTTTTATAGTGCCTTATTTCCAGGATTTCAATGAATAACCACTCCCATGTGCTTTTCACTGTTGGAGGAACATTCCTGTCACGTGTTTAAAATTATATTGATAGGTAGTCAGATGCAATTTTGAATTTAACACAAGGACTTTGGAATTGCTATGGTGGTCTCCTAATGTGGGCCTACTAGGGCCAGAGGAAAGGTGCCTCAGTCTGGTTAACCTCAGTTTGCCATACGTGGTTAGGTTAAGAGAAGGTTTCAGCAATGAATGACATTTCTCATTTTGTCTACCTCCTAGGTAACCCTACTTGTCACTGGCAGTCGCAACTCCAGACATACACGTGTCTCTCAATATCCTCTTGGCACACAGTGCTTCCCAGACTCTGTCCCACTTCCACATTTTTTGGTAATATCTGTGTGTCATTTTACTATCTGTATAAGTTTTCTACTGTTGTGTAACAAATTACCATAAACCTAGTGACTTAAAACAGTACAGATTTATTATTTTACAGCTCTGGAGGTCAGAAGTCTGACAGGAGTGTCACTGGGCTAAGATCAGGGTGTTCTCAGGGCTGCACTCCTTTCTGGAGGCTCTCAGGGAAAATCTGTTTTCTTGCCTTTTCCTGCTTCTAGAGTCCGTCTCCATTCCTTGGCTTGTGGCCCCTTCCTCCATCTGCAAAGCTGGCAATGGAGGGTGGTGCCTTTCTCACATCTGATCATATCACTCTGACCTTTTCTTCTGCCTACTTTCCCACTTTTAAGGACGGTGACTCCATTGTGATCACCTGGATAACCTTCCTATTTTAAGGTAAACTGTTAGCTACCTTAATTCTATCTGCAACCTTAATTCCTTTTTGCTCTGTAAGATAATATATTCAGTTCAGGGCACCTGTGTGGCTCAGTCGTTAGGTGTCTGCCTTCGGCTCAGGTCATGATCCCAGTGTCCTGGGATCGAGCCCCGCATCAGGCTCCATGCTCCGTGGGTGGCCTGCTTCTCCCTCTCTCACTCCCACTGCTTGTGATCCCTCTCTCACTGTGTCTCTCTCTGTCAAATAAATAAATAAAATCTTTAAAAAAAAAAGATAATATATTCAGTTCTAGTGATTAGAATGTGGACATCTTTGGGAGTGGTGGGGATTATCCTGCTTACCACAAGGAGATTTTATTATTTTGGAAAAGTCCTATCTGAGTATGATAGGAAAAATGTAGAAATACCTCACAAATAACAATCATCATCATCATCATAATCTTTCATTAAAAAAATTAAGACATCTGGGGTGCCTGGGTGGCTCAGATGGTTAAGCGTCTGCCTTCGGCTCAGGTCATGATCCCAGGGTCCTGGGATCGAGCCCCACATCGGGCTCCTGGCTCGGCGGGGAGCCTGCTTCTCCCTCTCCCTCTGCCTCTCTCCCTGCTCATGCTCTCTCTCTCTCTGTATCTCTGTGTCTCAAATGAATAAATAAAATCTTTAAAAAAAAAATTAAGACATCTTAAATATGTTTGAAAAGCAAATGATAAGCTTATGCATATATATCAACTCACTAAAATAATGATATAAAACTATACACAAGTTACCACTTAACACAAATTCTTTTCAAACTTAATAATATCCAAAGAAATATGAGTCAGTGAGAATTTAAATAGTATTTTCTACTTGTTGGATTGTCAAAGATTAAAACACTTACTAATGTGCAGTTAGTGAAATGATTAGTGAAAATATGCACAAATATGCGCACTCATTCATTGTTGGTATTAATAAGTTTGATGTGAATTTGATAAATTTATCAAAATTTAAAATGGGTATCCCTTTGACCTAACATTTCCACCTCTGTGAAGTAAATATTCAGATGTTCTTTACAATGTTATTTGTAATTTTGAAGAAAAGAAAAAAGGAGGTAGTTTATATGTTTAAAAGAAAGCTTTGACATTTATGTATTCATATATGTTAGAATGATATCCATCGCTTTAAAAATGTATGAGTAGAGGACTTCTAGTTCTGGCCAAGATGGAGTAAGAGTATCCCCTAGTAGTCCCTCTTAACAACTGAAATCCCTGGACATAATATAACAAATATAGGAAGATTCTAAACAGGGGAAAAGAAGATGACAGACTGCCTAGGAATCTCATAAAATGCAGTTAAGAAATGAGATGAAGTAGTCATCTGGCTTTGGGATATTGCATACAGATCTTTTGGTAAATAACAAAATATATTAAAAACAATTACTTTATGACAAAGTCAGACCTTCCTAGGCCTCTACAGAGTTACTCCTTACTTTTGGAATTGACGCCCTGTAGACAGGATGGCTAAAACCAGATGACAGTCCCTCAGAAGTCCCATGCTTCTGAAGAAACACTCTTATAAAAGCTATTTGTAAGTAGGTAACAAATCTCTAGTTGTACTTGAAAGGCATTGACATAGAAGTTGTTGGGACCCTTGGCTCACATAGCAGCTTCTGAGGAAATCCTTTTGAAAAGCAGTGAAATTTAAATTGCTCTGAGCATGATGACAGGGAAGGAGTTTGGGGATTCTGGAAAAGAGGAGTATGTGAAACAGATCATAGGCTTCTTGAGCAGGGCATGCCAAGGCAAAGAAGAGGAGGGGTGGGGTGATTACAGTGGAATCTATCTTTCTGGATCATTTTATTCATTTGTATTATCTACTCAGTCTTTGGAAATGTATTAATTCACTTTGGAATGACCCTGGGAATCAAGAAAACTACTCTCCAGTTCTACAGGATTTCTATTTCAATTTTTGAAATACTGAAAATAGATTGAATTTCCTTATCAATTCCTTTACAAAACCAGTTTTCTTCAAAACATCATGTCCTTGTTGTGCCTTCCCTTCTTCAACTTTCCCGCTCTTTATTTCCATCCCTTTTCCTGTGCGTCTTCCTGTTCAACAGCAACAATACCACTGCTTTACTGAGGAGCAGATGTGTTGGTGCCCAGGATCCAGTGTTGGTGGTATCCATCATACAAGCTGCTGTGTCTGGGCCTGTCAGCGGCAGTGGCCGTGTCTACCCTGGACTGTCTGTGGAGCTGGGTGTGCTCTGGCTTCATGGTTACTATACTTGGCTCTCTGGCTTTCCCAGATTGTGTGAGCAGCTTAGATCACTTAGAACCTGTTTCATACTTGAAAGCAATAACCTAGACTGATGTAAACATTTATAAAGCATCTGCTTGCTGACAGGATCTGGTGCTACAGAAATGACCGAGATATGGTCTTTTTCCTCAAGGAATTTGCGTGGAGTTGGCGCAAACTGACAGAGAGAACTACAGGACCTCTAGTATCAATAGTGATAGACCAGGTGATTCAGATCAAACTCTGAGAAAACCAGAAAATGTAAGTAAAATTTACAACAAAAAAATCTACTTGAAGGCATAAAAGATACAACAAGATAGAGAATAATTAGCAGGCTGAGAATGGAGAGGAAAAAGGCATCTAGAGAGCTGAGCATGGAATTTGGTGGTGTTTCCCCAGGGAGTGTTTCTGCCATAGGCTGAACGTTTATCTCCCCCCAGATTCATGTTGAAACCTAATCCTCATGATGGGATCAGTGCCCATCATGGGACCAGATGATTAGGTCATGACAGTGGAACCCTCATGAATGGGATCAGTGCCCTTATAAAAGAGGCCCCACAGAGCTCTCTCACCCTTCCTGCCATGTGAGGTTACAGCCAGAAGACTGAACAAGGAAGTGGGCTTTTACGCTGAATTTCTTCGCACCTTGATCTTGGACTCTAGCTTCCGAAATTGTGAGAAATAAATGTCTGTTGCATGTAAGTCACCCAGGGTATTGTATTCTGTTATAGCAGCCTGAATGGACTAAGTCAGTTTCTAATTTTAGAAGTGGTAGCTGAGGGGCGCCTGGGTGGCTCAGTCGTTGAGCATCTGCCTTTGGCTCAGGTCATGATCCCAGGGTCCTGGGATCGAGCCCCGCATCGGGCTCCCTGCTCTGCTGGGAGCCTGCTTCTCCCTCTCCCACTCCCTCTGCTTGTGTTCCCTCTCTGTGTCTCTCTCTGTCAAATAAATAAATAAAATCTTAAAAAAAAAAAAAGAAGTGGTAGCTGAGTTGCTAAGAGATTATGCAGTACTTATGACGTTGTTGGAGGTATAATAATAAAAAAGTTGGGATCCAGGGCCCACCAAAAGGGGTACCTAGTAGACTATCATGGCTTTGGATTGGACAGTTAGAGAGCTTCACTGACTGATTCTTGGAGAAACATCCCAGAATCCATTCACCTTGAAAATAGGTTGGCAGTTCCTTAAAATTTTAAACACAGAGTTGCCATATGACCTAACCACTCATATACCCAAGAGAAATTAAAACATATATCCACATAGAAACTTCTACACAGGTATTCATAGTAGTATTATTTATAATAACTAAAAGTGGAAATAATCCAAAGTATGTAAGCTGATGAATGGATAAACAAGTGGTATATCCATACAATGGAATATTATTCAGCAATAAAAAAGAATGTAGTACTGATGCGTGCTACAACATGGATGAACCTTGAAAACATATGCTAAATGAAAAAATGCAGTCAAAATGCCATATATTTTATGATTTCTTTTTGTATGGAATGTCTAGAAAATGCAAATCTATGGAGACCAAAAGTAGTTGAGTGGTTGCCTAGAGTTGGGCAGAGAATGGAGAGTGAGTACTAATTGGTATGAAGTTTCTTTTTGAAGTGATGAGAATGTTCTAAATTTAGATAGTGATAAGGGTTACAGAGCTCTATGAATATACTAAAAACTCTTGAATTGTACACTATAAGCAGGTGAATTTTATGGTATGTGAATTATTTCTCAGAAGCTCTGTTTAAAAAACAAAACAAAACATTATCTCAGTCCCTGAATTTGGATCAAGGTATTTTGGATTGCTGCTGCCTCTAGGCACTGGCAGAAAAAAAAAGTGAAATTCTCTCTGGAGAATGAAAACACTGTCTTAGGCCACAAGTTAATTAATTTTGCAAATGTAATGTTAAACAGAATTTTAAAAGAAATAACCAAGCACACAAAGAGACAACATAACATAAACAAGAACCAGTAGAAACAACAAATATTAGGTTCATGAGGACTCAAGCTATTGAAATTACCAGCCAGAGACTTAGGAAACTGTGCTTAATAGATTTAAGATAATAAAAGACAAGATTTTTAATTTTGGCAAAGAACTGGAAACTAGGAAAGACATAGCAAATTTGAAGAGGAACCAAAAGATATTCTAATATGAAAAATATAACAAATATTTAAAAGTGAGTAGGTAAAATAATAAGAAACAGCACAACTGGACAGAAAATTACCAAACTGAAAGAAAGTTCTGGAAAAAAAAATCCAGAAAAAACATGGAGACATGAAATGATGAAAAACAGTGATGCGAAGGTAAAATACAAAGAAGATACCATGACAAGGTCTAACCTACATATAATTGAAGTCCTAGAAAGCAGGTATGAAATGAATGGGGCAGAAGCAACATTTGAACAAACTAATGGTTGAGAATTTGCCAAATCTCATGAAAGATAACAAGCTGCAAATTCAAGAATTATTACAGACTACACGTAGAATAGTAATAGCAATAATAGTAATGCACATTATAAAAAATTTGCTGAAAACCAATGAAAAGGAAAATAACTATAAAAACAGCAATGGGGGGGTGCTTGGGTGGCTCAGGTGGTTAAGCATTTGCCTTTGGCTCAGGTCATGATCTCAGGGTCCTGGGATGGAGCTCCACATAGGGCTCCCGCTCAGTGGGGAGTCTGCTTTTCCCTCTCTCTCTGTCTCCTCCCCCACTCATGCTCTCTCCCACTCTTGAGTAAATAAAATCTTTAAAGAAAAAAAAAACCAGCAAGGGGGAGTATCTTTATTGTCTAGCATACTAACAGTAAAAATGGAGGGAAATTTTTTATTCTGATGCAAATTTATCTATAAAAAGCCTGCAAAATATGTTGGGCTTAATTAATGGTGAAATGTTGAAGTCAATCCCTTTGAGATTAGGTCAAGGATTACCACACTATCCCCACAATTACCACTTATATTCAACAATGTACTGGAAGGGGCGCCTGGGTGGCTCAGTTGGTTAGGCGACTGCCTTCGGCTCAGGTCATGATCCTGGAGTCCCGGGATCGAGTCCCGCATCGGGCTCCCTGCTCAGCAGGGAGTCTGCTTCTCCCTCTGACCCTCCTCCCTCTCATGCTCTCTGTCTCTCATATAAATAAATAAATAAAATCTTTAAAACAAAACAAAACAAAAAAACCCAATGTACTGGAAGTCCTAGCCAATCTAGTAAGGCAAGAAAATGAAAATAATTGGTGACAGATTGGGAAGAAAATTTAAAACGTCATTATTTGAACATGATTGTGTGAAAAATCCAAAAAGCTCCACAGATGAGTTTTTAGAATTAATGAGTTTAACAACTTTGTAATTTAAGATCCATAGACAAGAATCAATTGTATTTCTATAAAGCAAGGTAAAAAATTGAAAGTTAATTTTAGAAACAATATCATTTATAATATTTTACATATTGCAACCTCATATTTTGCATCAAATAAAAGGTATTCAAGAATTCTTCACAGAAAATTAAAAAGAAAAAAGAAAATTAGAAAATACTGAGGTTAAAAGTGACTTAAAATAAAAAAAAAATGGATGCCTGGGTGGCTCAGTCGGTCAAGCATCTGCCTTCAGCTCAGGTCATGATCTCAGGGTCCTGGGATCGAGCCCCCCATCGGGCTTCCTGCTCTGCGGGAAGCCTGCTTCTCCCTCTGCCTGCTCTGCCTGCCGCTCCCCCAGCTTGTGCTCTCGCTCTCTCTCTGACAAATAAATAAAATAAAAAGTGACCTAAAATAAAGGTAATGATACATACTATTTCATGGATTATAGGATTCAAAATCATACACATGTCATCTCAATCCAGCATGATCTATAAATTTAATACACTCCAGTCACAATTCCAACAACTATTTTGTGAAATTTGAGAAGATGATTCTAAAGTTTATATTGGAAATTCAAAGGTCCAAGATTTGCCCAAGACAGGTTAAGGTATATGTGCAAGGATAGATGAATAGACGAGGTAAAAAATAAAGATTAAAGAAATAAAGACCCATACATCTCAATACCTGATTTATGGAAAAAAATTAAAAACATAGAGCACAATGTAAAGGAAGATTTCGATATATAGTGCTAGGACAAAGAAATATGCACATGCTCCAAAAAATGGAATCTTGATTCTTATCCCATACCACATGAAATCAGTATTCCATTAGCTGTATGTCTCCAGGTAAGAGATTTTAAATTTCTTAGGTAATATTAGATAATACATTAATTCAGAGCAGAAAAATAATTATTAAATAGGATATAAAATAATATACTATAAAAGAAAAAAAACTTTTTTAAAGATGTATTTATTTGAGAGGGGGTGGTGGGGCAGAGAGGCTTAAACAGCTCAGAACAGACCCTGACAGAGGCCTCAGTCTCACAACCCCTAGATCACGACCTGAGCCAAAACCAAGAGTTGGATGCTCAACTGACTTCACCACCCAGATGCCCCTAAAGGAAAATATTGATAAATTGGACAATATTAAAATGAAGAACTTAGGTTCATCAAAAGATAACATTAAGAAAGAGAAAAGACAAGCTTTAAACTGGGAGGACTTTATTGCCACACGTAAAGTCATTAAAGGGCTTGTGTCCAGACTATAAAATGAACTTCTTATGAATCAAAAGTAAAAGGACAAAGGCTTCACAAAGGAAGATATCCAAATTGTCAATACAAATGTGAAAAGGGCCCAGCCTCATTAATCAGAGAAAGAAATGCAAATTAAAACCACAGTGAGATACCACTGCATGTCTAGCAGAATGGCTAAAATATTTTTAAAAATAAGAAAATAGTAGGAATTGGCAAGGATGTGGAATACCTAGAAATCTCACATGCTGCTGGTGGGGTATAAATTGGCACAATTAATTTAGAAACAGAAATGTGTGCCTGGGCATCAAGATAAATGCATAAGATTGTTCATAGCCACTTAATTGCGTGATTCATAGCAGTAAAAAACAAATCAACCAAAATGTCCATTATCAGTAGAAGGAAAACACGTGAGAAATGGTGAGGTGCTGACTGAGGCAGGGTAGAGACAGAGCAGAACAGAGAGGGGGAGAGAGAAGCAAGATCTGAAAAGGAAACTAATCAGATAGGAAGACAGATTAGAAGGAGCAATGAGAAAGAGGGAGAAACCTCAGTGAGTGATCCCAAGATCTCTGAGTTGTCCTGGTTGCCAGTGGGGCGGGGCGGGGGCGGGGGGAGGTGGATAGAAGACAGAACGGGTTGATCTCCTTTTGTTCATTTAACAAACATTACTGAGCACCATTTATATCCTAAGCACTCTGCTAGAATCTCGAAATACAAATGTAAGAGTGCAGTCAGCTGAGTCTTCATTTGAGCTTTACAATAGCCTTTTGAATCCAGACAGTCATTTACATTTGACAGATAGGCTTTTGTGGCTCCGAAATTTCCTTATAGTTAATGGTGAATTTGGGACTCAACTCATGCCTTTTTGCCTCAGCGCTTTTTCTTCAGCCAAATGAGGTGAGATGTGGATGGGAACAGTGAGGCCTTAGAGGAGCACATTTCCCCACCCCAGAGGTACTTGCAACAACCAGAGATTCAAAGCACATGAACAAGCTTATGTTCAGTGTAGCCAAGCCAGGGTTACAGGGTGACCAGCCAGCTCTCCTCTTCCATGGGCTTCTGTAGCAACAACCATCAACTTCTTTCACTGCTCCTCCTGGCCTGGTTAATTCAAGCCTTGATTCAAGTATTTCCCATGTATTATTTGGATGGCTACTAAGTAGTGGACACTGAGCAACTTAATCAGAACCACCACACACAAACACAAACCCAGACACATTCTGTAGCCTCAGGGAGCTCTCAAAACTCTCAACCTGGTAGATTAAGACAGATCTATAAGCCAGTGAGGGAAATGGAGGTTTGGGGAGCTTTGAGAGACATAAGGGCATGGCATTGGGAGCACAGAGGAGGAAGTGGTCAATTCTGTTGGGATTTAATCTTGAAAAGCGGTAGTGTTGCTTTTAGGACAAGTGGATATTCAGGAAAGATAATAGCTCTAAGCCACAGAGCCAGCAGTCTGCTGTGTTTGAGGAAACTTTCTGAGATCTTGCTGTTCACGTGATTATATTAGTAAGCAGCTGATTATGTTAATATATAAGGCAAAATCAATATTCTTAAGGTGGCAGTATGAAGAGGATAAAAGACAAATGAGTATATGCTTCAAAGGAAGCTAGGTAAAAATCAGAGTAAAAACAAAACCCGTATAGGTTTTATCCTGAATGGCATCATACGTGGAAATCAAGGGAAAAAAAGATTTTCAAGAAGAGAATGTTCACCTGCATCAGGTGCTTGAGACTTTATGTGAGAAGAGACTAGAGGACTGGTATTGAGTTTGGCCACATGAAAGTCACTTCAGGGGCGCCTGGGTGGCTCAGTCGTTAAGCATCTGCCTTCGGCTCAGGTCATGATCCCGGGGTCCTGGGATCGAGTCCCGCATCGGGCTCCCTGCTCCGCGGGAAGCCTGCTTCTCCCTCTCCCACTCCCCCTGCTTGTGTTCCTTCTCTCACTGTTGTCTCTGTCAAATAAATAAATAAAATCTTTAAAAAAAAAAAGTCACTTCAGAGGAGGATTGGGGATAAAGCTGTATTGGAATGGATTGAAGAGAGAGTGAGAAGTAAGGAAGTGAGAACAGGTAATGTGGGAAACTTCCAAGAAGTATTTTGCAGTTAAGGGAGGTAGAGAATGGAGTGGAAGCTAGAGAGAAGATTAAATCGGTTAAGGTCGTATTATGGAGAACATTTTTCACATTGGCAATGGAAACCCTTGAAGATTTCAGAATCATAAAATTCATTGAATGGGTAGGGTAGAAGGGGCGGTAATAACTTGGAGAGGGCGAAGTTGATAGACCAGTGAGCAGATAGTCCAGGAATAAGGGGATAGGGATATGAACCTGGGTGGTGTCCACCAGGATGGAAATTAACAGAATGAGGGAATTTTATTTTATTTTAAGATTTTTATTTGAGAGAGAGAGCGTGCATGTGCTTGAGCTGGGGGAGAAACAGAGGGAGAGGGACAAGCAGACTCTGTGCTGAGTGTAGAGCGCAACGCAGGGCTTGATGTGGGGTTCAAAACCAAGAGTTGGATGCTTAACTAGCTGAGTCACCCAGGCGCCCCATAACTGAGGGCCGTTTTAGAAGAATAGTGATCTTTCCTGAAAGATTGTCAGCAAAATGCCCAAGTCACTTACTTAGAAAAGTATGGAGCTGAAAGGAATCTAATCTTAATAGAAAAGGAAACTAACACCCAAGAAAAGAGTTAAAGCATATATCTTACATGGAAATAAATTATATTAATGTAGCCACATATGTTTATATATTTATGCATTGAGAACATAAAATGTACCTGAGGACACCTGGTTAGGGGTCCTGGGTAAGATCATCTGAATAGTTTGCTCCTTGGTTTTCAGCCCCATCCGGCAAATGGTAGGACCTTAGGCTTTCTTCATTCATGTCTCTTAGGTGTTCCCAAAAGGGCAGGGCCATGGTACACATTAACAGTTCAGGAGGACATCAGTTTAGACTGCTGGGCTCATGGGGTGTTTGCTCTGCACTTCTGTTCTGTGGTCATCTTGAGTCTGTCACCTCTCACCCTCTCCTCTGCACATGTGTGGTCCTCAATCGGCCAACTCTCCCAACATTCCTGTTGTGGTGGCTTGTCCTCCAACTCTGGTTACGACTTGGGCCCCTGCCCTCCATATTGCTGCCACCAGGGCCAGGTTGGGTCTTAGCTGCTGCTAAGACCTTGGACAAATTAACTTCTCTGTGCTTTTGATACCCACTTGGAAAATGGTAAAAATATTACCTCTTACCTTATAGGTTTCCCTTGAGTATTATTAATTAATTACTGTAAAACACTTAAATATATTAGTATTTAGAGAGGTATTTTTACAATATTATAATTATACTCACCTGATACTATGGATCAAACTAAATGTTGCACTCAGGCTCTCTTCCTGCCCAAAAGAGCCCTACTCATAAGTGTGTGTGTGTGTGTGTGTGTGTGTGTGTGTGTGTGGAATGCTTTTACTAAAGATTGGGAGAATGGAGGAATTTGCATTTCATTTGTGTCAATAACTTATTCAGGGTATACAATTCTGTTCCTAAATGTTTCTCAAAGCAGTTTAAATTTACTCTCCTCTCATTCTCTGCTTGTCCCACATTTTTCATCTTTATGAATGCAGAGAAATTGAGCGGTTTCTTCGCCTTTGGCTCTACTGACTTGTGCTGTCAGGGTCTTATCATTTACCCCCAACCTGTTTATTAAGAATTTTCTTAAGCATGGGTATTTCCTTCTTCTGTGAGCATTTATCATGCAGTAGATACAGTTTCTAATGGTTCTCATGTATTCTTTAATATTGAAGTATGTTGAAAGCAGCCCAATGAATTATTTTATCATTTGAGCCATCAGTCTGGCTGTAGGTTTTCTGTAAATCCAGATTTTCACACCTTAGACTGCAAAAGTAATACAAGAAACTGTGAGCCCCTAAAGAGCACAGATTAAATCTTTTCATCTTCATGTCTGCAGCAGTACCCAGTGGGTGTCTCAAAAATTGATGTACACTTATAATTCATTGTCTGTCTTTTCAGTAGGAATGAAATACTTTCTTTGAGGAGAAGTCTTCAAGCTTGGTGCTTATTTGCAGTTAGTCAGTGTAAGGTTGCAAAATTTCTTCTCTACCATGGTGGTAAAGCAAATGATTCCTTTTGGGCTCAGCTCAGGTGCCAGAGAGACCCAGCTGATATTTATACTACTGCATAGTCCCAGGAACTTTTAAACATCATGAGCAATTCCCATTCTTTTCACTCTACAGGACTTGATATCTAACTTTATGTTACTGTAATAATTCCTCTTGATACTGAGTTTCTTCTGTGGAATAGTAAAGAATTTGAATTTTCTACCAAGTGTAACAGTTTGACCATAGTTACTCCTCTAGTGGTGTATTCCTGGGAGAAGAATGGGAGAAGTGGTATCTAAAAGGGAGAAGTAATATTCTTTTCTCTGCAGACATAGTACTTCAAACATGGCAGATATCCCTTTTGTTTTCTTACACAGTTTTGTTTAAAATATTTTTGTAATGAAGAGTGCGACTCTTATTTTTTGATGTTTAACTGACATCTTTTAAGCCTCATCTCTCCCTCTTGGCCATCTCTCCCACATATGGGCAAGCTGATAAGAAAGCCTGAGTGATCTTTCCTTTGTGCCTGTGGAACTTCAAACCCTTGCTGTAATCACCCTCCCTAGTCACCCTAAAGACCTCAAACCAGTCTTTTCCTGCTCTCTCAAGCCATTTTTGAGCCTGCTTGGGAGCTACCCTGTTCTCCCCAGAAAGCCTTATTATATGATTAATAAATCTTTTCATACCTTCCTGGTGTCTCTGTGCACATTTAAGTCAGATTTGAATAGGGGTCCATGTGGACCCAACAATGTATGTGCAACAATTTTACTAAATGTTTATTGCATACAAAAGAATGTTTTTTAAAGTATAGCAGCAATTTATTTATTTTTTTATTTTTTTAGATTTTATTTATTTATTTATTTGAGAGAGAGAGAATGAGAGACAGAGAGCATGAGAGGGAGGAGGGTCAGAGGGAGAAGCAGACTCCCTGCCAAGCAGGGAGCCCGATGCGGGACTTGATCCCGGGACTCCAGGATCATGACCTGAGCCGAAGGCAGTCGCCCAACCAACTGAGCCACCCAGGCGCCCTAAAAGCAGCAATTTAAAAAAGTTCTAGACCTATCACCCAACCTAAGAAATAGAATGTTACCACTATATTTGAAGTGCTTTTCCCTGATTTCATGCCTCACCCTGCATAAACCAGTTCCCTACCCTAACTTTAGCATCAAGGCGTTTTGGATATTTGATTATCACTCCCCTTATTTTATTTTTGCATTTTAACTACAGATATACATATTCCCAAGTTATATATTGTCTTGTATTGTATGTTTATTTACTCAATATAGATGAAATCATGCACTATAAACTATTTGGGTAGTTTTCTTGTTGATATTATGTTTAGAAGTTTGGATTCATACAGCTGCATGAATTCATTATCTCTACTGTATTATATGTCCATAGTGTGAACCAATTACAAATAATTTATGGATTCTCCCCTTATCTTTTGATCTTATGTATAATATTGCACAGTAAACATTCTTGTACATAAGCTGTGGTGAAAATGTGCAAGGGTTTCTCCAGCATATATGCTTAGGAGTGGAATTTCTTCATCATACAATATCCACGATTTAACTCTATTTGATGGTGACAGATTGATTTCCAATTTCATATCTAACTATTTGGATAAAACAATTTTTATGGCACCATTTATTGAAAGGCTCTTAACCCACTGATCCATGTTATCACTTCTGTCATAAATCAAGTTTGCATATATGAGTTCTCTGTTCTGATATATCAATCTGTTTTTATATGTTTCCAGACAGGTACAATTTGGCCTTATGAAGATAGTTTAGTTATAAGCCTTGATATCTAATAGAGCAAGATTCCTACTTTATTCTTTTTCTTCAGGAGTGTCCTAACTATTCTTGGACCTTTGTTCTTCCATAGAAGTTTTGGAAACAGCTTCTTTAGTCACCAACCAAGAAAACAAACACCCAAAACTTCTTAGACTTTTAACTGGGATTGAATTGAATCTATAAATCAATTTGAGGAGAAGCGACATCTTTGCAGTGTTGGGTCTATGTATATATAAACATAGCATAACTACCCACTTATAGAAGTCCTTCAAGAAAGTATGACCGTTTTCCTCAGGAAGGTCTTACACGTTTTTGGTAAGAGTTATTCCTAGCTACCTCATTTTTATATACTATTGTAAATGTAAATCTTTTTTCTCAGTTAGGTTTTATATTTTACAAGCTGTGTTTTGATGGTGTATTTAAAGGACTTGTATGTCTTGATTTTGATTCCAAATATAGTAACCGCACAACATTGTCATTCCAGTAATTTATCTATAAGTTGTTGTTTTTTTCTCTACATCTTTGAATAATAACAGTTCTGATTCTTCCTTTCCAGTCCTTGTAACTTTTAACTCTTTCTCTTGCCTTTCACTGGCTAGAACCTCCCGCACAGTGTGGCTTCCTAGTGCTGGGAATGAGACTGGAGAGTGGCTATAAATGGACATGAGGGGTTTTTAGGGTAATGGAAATGTTCTAAAATCAGGTTGTGATGATGGTTGTACAACTATAAATATAATAAAATTAATTTAATTATATACTTAAAATGGGTGAATTTTATGGTGTGCAAATTATATCTCAGTGAGGCTGCTTAAAAAAACCAAAACAACAATAAAAGCAGCTGATGTTCCATGACGGTAATCTGACTGACCGGCATCTGAACCTAGACCATTTGGTGTCAAGGTCCCGACTGGTTAGTCCCTGCATGTGAGGCTTCTCTGATGCTTGCATAGCAGGTAGGATAGTAAAGGGGCAGGAGACCCTTGCAAACAAGTCCCTGAATGGCTGCCGTCTACCCAGACTGCAGTGCAGGTACCAACCGGCCACAGTCACTGGCCACCACAGTACTGAGGTCAGGGACTCGAGTGGAGTAGCCATGGTGGCACAGATGAAGGCTCTGCGTGGGCACAAAAGCATGGCATCCCTCATCAAAACCGACCTTGCTGATGCTTCCACCCTCCCTGTCAACCACAGACACTGACGCTGAGCCCTTTTAGTGTGTGACTCTTTGAGGAGACCAACCAGTCACTTAGTGGCGCTTGATTACATCAGACCCCTTCCACCATGAAGGGGCAGCAATTCATTCTGACAAGTGTGCATTTACTTTTCCTGCCTGTGTCAACTTGGTCAGTACCTCTATTCAAGGACTCACAGGATATCTGATTTACTGACATGGGATCTCCCACTTACTGTCACTTCAGATCAAAGGACCCAATTTATGAAAAAAGAAGTTCTGCCGTGGATAGATGCCTGTGTGATTAACTGGTCCTCCTACATCCCACATCATCCATAAGCTGCTAGCCTGATAGAGCAATGAAATGGTCTCAGAAACACAGCTGAAGCAACAGTTTGGAGGTGATATCCTACAAAGGTATTCCTTCAGGATGCCGCATAAAGATTAAAGCAGAGGTTGACAAACTGATTCCAAGGCCAAATCAGGCTTGCTGCTGTTTTACAAACATAATATTATTGGAATACAACCACATGCATCATTTACGTATTGTTTGTGGCTCCTGTCGTGCTAGATAGCAGAATTAAGTAGTTGTGTCGGAGACTATGGTCCACAAAGTCTAAAACAGTTACTGTCTGGCACTTTACAGAAAAAGTTGGCTACTTTTTCCTTGAACCACTGATGATTGTATGGTTCTCTGTTACTGCTGGGAACCAAGGAGTGGGAAGGATGGCTCTGTTCCAGCAACCCACTTGGGAAACTTTGGCTTCCAGTTTCTGAAACTTCAGGCTCTTTAGTTGAAGAACTAGAGGTCTTGGTTTCTGGAAAGGGGACACTTCCACTAGGGGAAACATTAATAGTTCCACTAAACTTAAGGCAGTGGCTGCCGTTGATCATTTTGTGCTCATTGTACCAGTAGACTGGCAAGAAGAGAAAAGAGTTACCCTGCTTGAAGGGGTAATTGACTTTGATAACCATGAGGAGGTGGGGTTGCTGCTATGTAATGATAGTAGGGAAGAATATATTTGTCACACCTGTGAACTACTGGGGTGTCTCCTGGTAATCTGAACCTCAGTTTTCACTGTAAATTGGCAAGGAGAGCTCAACCGTGGCCAGACAACAGCATGGTAACCAAAATCTCAGACCCCTCAGGTGACAGACAGTACCGTGCAAGCCACCCAGACCAGCAGAGGTGCTGGCACAAGGTGAGGGGAGTATAGACTGGGTAGTAAAGAAAGGAAATGATCAGTATCAGTTCTGACCTCAGAACCAACTGTAGCTGTGGAGACTAGTTTATCCCACTAACTTCTCTTTTAAGTTTTCATAGAAATTGTGATCAATCGGAATCCTGAAGTTGCAAAAGAGTGGAGTGAACTTAATGTGTAAAGCACGTGACCTGAATTGTACAAGGGGGTAGAGCACAGCAGACAATGTGGTGCTCTGTCCGGATCTCCTTTTGTTGGCTCGGTGTACTCATTCTTCTCCAGCGGCTGCAGGTGATGCTACTGATGCACCCGCACCATTTTCAAGAGGCTTGGCCTCCAGGAGACTGGAGCAGCATCACCAGGAGATAGCTGGAAGTTACGCACTACTTACCCCTGTAGCAGCCTGTAAGCAGTGACTGCCTCATGCGTGAGATGGAGGTGCAAAAACCTCGTTCCCCTGCTCTGAGGTGGGAAAGACCATGGTGTGGTGTATGCGTCGGAGCTCCTGGAGATTTGGGGCTGAGGCTAGACCCAGCTAAAACCACAGTCTTGCTTTGCTTCTGCCATTGGTCTCTTCTGTTGCCACTCATTCCCTTACAGATTTTTTTTTCCTTTTTCTTCTATAGTTTTGAGTTTGGACCTGAAAAGATGCTGTTGATATGCAGAGTCGTCTAAAACAGGCAGCCTGGGGTTGTGTTTGGGCCAAGATTTCTCATGTAATTATGTAATTTCTCTCTTAATAAAAAACTTGATTATATCTTTTCTCCTTTGTAAAGTTTGTTCTGTATTTTTCCCCTAATGTCTAAGGTTGGAATGCTTTTGGTTCATTAATCTTGAGCCTTTTGTGTTTACTTAGGAGTATACAATTATCCATTTTCTTCAAAGTAAGACTTTAGCAGCATCTCACAAGTATTGAATATGACATTCTTTATCATTCAGTTCTGAGAATTTTCTGATTTCCATTATGACCTTTTTGACCCACAAAGAAATTTTTAAATTTTCAAACACATGGAAGTATTTTCTACTTGTTTGTTTGTTATTGATTTGTAACTTAATTTTATGGTTGTCAAGTATGTGTTCTGTATGATACTGATTTTTAAAAATTTACTGACATTAGTTTTATGCACTGTCATAAATACTGTGTGCTTGGAAAGAATGTACATTCTGCAGCTGTTGAGCACAGTATTTTACACACACACACACACACACATGCTTTCCATTAAACTTGTTAATTGTGTTGCTCAGATTCTTTATATTCTTATTTTTTGGTCTATTTAATTTACTATGAGAAATTAGTTAAAATCTTCCTCTGTGATAGTGAAATTGTCTATATATTTTGAGACTATGTTACTAAGTACATAAAGTCTAGGATTGTTATATTTTCCTGATGAATCGAAAATTTTATCATTATATAGTGATCATCTTTATCTCTAGAAATGCTTTTTTGCTTTAAAGTCTATTTTGTATGGTATTCGTATTGCTATACCAGATTTCCTTAATATTTTCCTAGTCTGTTTTTCCCATGCTTTGACTTTCACACTTTTTCTGTCCTTTGTGTCCAAAGACCAGAGAATTGGATTAGTTTTTTTTGCCTTTTTATTTTTATTTAAATTCAATTAATTAACATATAATGTATTATTAGTTTCAGAGGTAGAGGTCATTGATTCATCAGTCTTATATAATACCCAGTGCTCATCACATCATGTGCCCTCCTTAATGTCCATCACCCAGTTACCCCATACCTCCCCTCCAGCAGCCTTCAGTTTGTTTCCTGTGATTAAGAGTCTCTCTTATGGTTTGTCTCCCTCTCTGATTTCGTCTTGTTTTATTTTTTCCCTCTTTGAGAATTGGATTATTTTTAATCCAGTCTGACAGTCATTGACTTCAAATTGGATAGTTTAGACAATTTCCATTTATTTGGGTCAGTTTTATATTTGGTATAGTAGATATCATCAACATAGTCAGTGACCCTTCCTAACCCCCTCCTTACAAGCCCTGTCTCTTCTAAGCCTATCCCTATTGAAGTATTATAACCCCATTGACATCTAAGTCTATTAAGAGACTTGGCCTTAATGATGATGATTTTTTTTTAACCAATTAAAAGTGAGTAGAAATAAATGTACTACTTCTGAGTAGAAGCTTGTAGAGTCACAATGTTATTCTGAGTTTTTCTGTGTCACCATACTTGTAGGTTCCAGACTGAAGCCATTCCTTCAGTCTGGGTTCCAGATTGAGTATCGAAGGCCAGTCAAAGACTGGCATGCAATATGCGTGAGAAACAGATTCCATAAGTCACTGAGATTTGGGGATTAATTATTATTGCAGGATAACCTTACAAGATCTGATGCTTGAACAAAACAGAGGTTGGGGGCACTGACCCTCACACAGTAAAAAATCTGCTATAACGTTGACTCCCCCAAAACTTAACTACTAATAGCCTACTGTTGACCAGAAGCATTACCAATAACATAAACAGGTAATTAACATATATTTTATATGTTATATGTATTATATACTATATTCTTAAAGTAAGCTAGAGAAAAAATGTTATTAGAAAATCATAAGGAAGAGAAAATACATTTATAGTACTGTACTGTAAGAAATCTGTAGATAAGTGGATGCATGCCATTCAGACCCATGTTGTTTTAGGGTCAACTGTACATTTAAATGTATTTCTACTCTAGGGGCGCCTGGGTGGCTCAGTTGTTAAGCGTCTGCCTTCGGCTTGGGTCGTGATCCCAGGGTCCTGGGATCGAGCCCCGCATCAGGCTCCCTGCTCCGCGGGAGGCCTGCTTCTCCCTCTCCCACTCCCCCTGCTTGTGTTCCCTCTCTAGCTGTCTCTCTCTCTCAAATAAATTAAATCTAAAAAAAAAAAAAAATTATTTCTACCCTATTATTTTCTGTCCTCTATTGCTCTCTCTCTGTATTCCTTTTTGTATTCTATTGTACTTTCTTCTTGATTGATTTTAATTTTTTCATTCTTTTTCTCCCCTAAGAGTTTACAATTATAGTCTATATTCTTTTATTTCCCTATATATTTTAACTTGTATACCAGTGTCCATTAGGATAGACTATATTATGGACTGGGAATAAACAGTCCCAAATTCTTAGTGGCTTGGAACTATAAAGGTTTCCATGCTCCCTCTGCACTATAGGCTGATGGAAGATTGACCATTTGAGAGCATCAGTGATAGTAGCAAGATCAGAGAATGGACAGTTTGTGGTCGTGCTTAAACACATCTGCCTTGGATCACTTCCCATAGATCACTGGACAAGAGTCACATGACCACACCCAAGTTAGCGGGACCAGGGAAGTGCAATCCTCTTATGTGAGTAGAAGGAAAGGGAAACTTGAAATACTGGTGAGGAGATAATAATGTCGACCATAATTTGCCTTTCTGCTCACCAAATGTTTGGGTCATTCTTTCTCTCATGTAGATTAAGCTTACTCCCACCTCAAAGGAGAGCTGCCCCCAATTCCCATTTAGTCAGAAAGTTTAGCTCAGGATCAGGTTTCCTCTATATTGTAGGGTAGCATGGATACACAACAATCTCTGCAACAGATCTGGATGTGCTTACTCTTGATAATAAACCCTTTGAGCCAAAAAGAAAAATTGGGTTTGTTACATGTTCCCAGTATACAGTGATGAAACAGGCATGGTATAAATAGAAAAATACTAACATTTGGAAAAGACTCTGTGATACATAGCAATCACCAGTCCATAGCAGTTTTGAAATTCTGGTGGGCACAAATGGTTAAAGCCCTCCATCTTTGGGGTGGGAAGAAAGTGAAGGGACTTCTTTTTCCATTGTTCTCTGTGGCCCTGACTCTACCTTCAGAAATTTCTTCCTTTTGTATTATTATTCTTGGCCCCATCTGAAAGAGAGGGCAATAGAATCTCCTTGTGGGCCTTGCAGTTTTCTCAGCCTTTTGTCACCCTACTTCCTCTGGCAATAAAACTTCTCAAACCTTAATAGACTTGATTTCAGTCAGCTGTATGTGCCAGGATCCATATCTGCACTTCTTTATCAGTGCGCTTTCTTAGAGTGTTCTATTTCTCACATCTGACATATATTCCTGTGTCCCCACCCCCTTTAATATCAGATAACTTGAGTCTATTGGATGTCACTGGGAAGAACACATACTTTAGCTATTTACTCTGAGTGATTTTATCTAAATGAACAATTTGCTGGATATCACACCCTTAATTTGCTTTTTGCCCTGAAGGTCTTAATCCATCCAGTGGTTTTCACGAAGTTATAAATGAACACTGATTTGACCTTTGCTTCAGGGCTGAGTTATAATTAGCCTTTGTTGCTCAAAGGTTTTCTTACATTTAGCTTTGACATTTTAGGGTGGTGAGGAAGTTTTCTTTTCCATCTCTGAAAGTCCATCATGAGTTTTCATATTCTCTCTACTCCCTTTTATTCCTGTTTGTAAACATACAAATTATTTCCTGAACCCAGGAAATGGCCAAATGCAGCTAATTACCAACACTCACTAGTAAAGTTTGTTTTCCAACTTCTTCCCTTAGAGCCACATATAACTTTATTAGGTACATGATAGGTCTCCCAACTTAGGGCAGATGACTTTTTACCAAACATTTTGATATTACATGTTGCTCACCTTCAGTACACACTTCCCCACTGCTTTCAGTACTAATGCTTGTTTCTTTTGGGATAAGTATATTATATGAACAACCCTAAATTCCCAGAAAGAACCAAGATTTCATCCTCACTCTTGGGTTACAGGTTGTTGAGGGTTCAACAGGAATAGTCTAGTCACTGGTCACAGCAGCAAGGGAAGAGAGAATGGATACTCCAAACTGACTCATAAATACTTCTTGGAAGTGGTACTTTGTCCATATTTCATTGATCAAAACTAGTTTCATGGCCAAGGCTAACTTCCAGTAGGCAAGGAGGTACAGGCCCCCAACATTCCCCAAAGGAGAGGAGAATCATAAATACTGAGGAGTAGCATTACTGTCTGTAACAAAATATAAAGTTATCTTAAGCCTCTTCTAAAATAATATAAGGGCATTAGAAAACTTTAAATCTGAATTTTCCAAACTTATATATTTCCCAGGATATTTATTTTTTTTAAAAATGTTCTCCCAAATTAGATACTATTTTAATGCTGTTTTCTCCAGTCAGTATTTATTTAGATTCATTCATATATTTACCACTTTATTCTCCCATATCATATTTTCTTACTAAACTCAATTTCTTTTTGTGTGTGTGACATAAAGACTTTAGAGTCCTTCAACTGAGTCTGTTAGTAGCAAATTATTTTTGTTTGAAAAGTTTTATTTCACCCCTTTTCTTCTAAGTGAGAATTCTCTTGGGTACTCAGTACTAGGTTTTCTCAGATTTTGAAGGTGTGATTTCCGTGTCTTATGGCCAGTACCACTGTTGTTGAGAATTCAGCTGTTTGTAAAACTGCCAGTACTTTGTATCTACTCGCCTTTCTTTTTAGCTTCTTTTAGGTTCTTCTTTTCTTTGCCCTTCTGTAAATGCACTACACTTTGTCTCAGTGTGGAAGTCTAATTTATCCAGCGTGGGATTTGGAAATCTTAATCTGAGCATTCTTATCTTTCATCAGTCTGGAAATTTTTCAACCTGCATCTCTAGGAGTATTCCTTTACCAATTCTGTCTGGAAACTCTGATTAGATATAAGATAGGTCTTCTTACTCTAATGTCTAGGGATTTTTCACCTACCTTCTAGTATTTATCTTTTTGTCTTTTACTCTACTTTGGTCTTGGATAATTTCCATTACTTTCTTGTTAGGACACCTATATGCATATAAAAAGTTGGGAGGATTGAAAAAACTATCCAGGTGTTTAAATTAGTTTGCAATGTGAGCGTGGAACTGGATATATAGTTTACCATACTGTTAAGTATGGAATTAAATTTTCCTTTTTTTTTTTTGCTTGCTTTCTTATTTATTCTGTTACTTCTATTTATTTTTCTTCTTCTTTTTTTTTAATTCTGTTACTTTTAAACAGATACTCTAGAAAGACCATTAGAGAACTGGTGTTTGTTTATGACCCTTTAAACTACAATGACTTATCACTGATTTCCATCCCATATATAGAATCTTCAGCATTTTCTATTCCAGGCAGTTACCTTAGCCCTTTCCTACTTTGTCCATTTCCTTGTTTTTACTTCTTACTTGAATCCAGAGTATATTCAGGTTCTGACCTTTATCTTTATATCTCATTTTAAACCCAAAGTTGACCTCTTAGACTTGAACACAAATTTAACCTTCTGAGTTTTTGTATCTTGATACTCCCTAGAATTTGCCTTTTGTTCACATCCTTGCCCTTTCTACTTTTTTACTGTCATAACTGAATTATTACACTGGACCAGATCCTACACTAAGCATTCTACGCTATTAGCCACCTGACTTGTGCCCTGGAAAAGTATTCCCCACTCAAAAAAGAACAGTCAGGAAGGAAAAGATAACCTCAGTTCCACCTGTGACCACTCTTCTGACAGTGAACAAAGTTTGGTACTTAAGCCATATACTCTTAAGATTTTGTGTTTTACTATTGGCTGTGTTGGTATTAATATGATGGCATATCTTATTATGTACCAGGTATAGATTTGTTGACCTCATGTTTAGCAAGTGTTCTCTGCTATTCCTAGATAGCTTGTTCATAGGTTATTTTTATGCACACAGATTTTCCGGGCTTTAGAGTTACAGTTCATTTCAGTGCTCCAAACGTGGCATCTAGTTCCGAGGAAACATCTTCCCTTTGTGTGCACATTTTCATCTCAAATAAAGTACTGTGGACAGAGGAATGCATGCTTCTCAGGGAGGCTCGTGACATGTGAAAACTCCCAAAGCCAGGAAAGGGTTCAGCTCTATGCAGGTTAAAAACCCCAGTGGGAAGAAGTCATGGTGTTCTTACCAGAATAAGAAAAGATGGATGCAGAGGGAAATAAAAAACCAACCCGAGATGTTTACTACCATTTATTACTGTGGGTTGGACAAACTGGCTACAAAAGGATTTCCACTCCTTAAGCTTTCTTTTCCTATGCCTTTGAGTAACTGATTGTATCTCTTAATCCTCTCCCTTGCTCTGTGGGTTAGACAAGCAGCTTGGACCTTGAGTACCTTGAAGGGTAGCCGTGGCACCTGTTTCCTATAACCCTAGCAGAGTTTCCACTTCTTCCCAAGCCCTGTTCCATTCCTTGGGATTTTCCATTCTCTAGATCACCACAAGGTATAGGAGGCCTAAGCAATGATGAGTATAAAGAAGAGAGACTTGAGGAGGGCACTTGAAGTAATGAGCACTGGGTGTTGTGTGCAACTGATGAATCACTGAATTCTACCTCTGAAACTAATAATACAGTATGTGTTAAATAAATTGAGTGTAAATGATTTAAAAGAAGAAGATGATGAAGAGAGACTAGAGTGAATTAGCCAGTTGATTAGTCCAAGACAACCTTGGCTCAATTTACCAATCCTACCACATGGGGGCAATAGGAAGCAAGAAAGAAGGAGTTATGCCTAAGACCTTTTAATACACCATGCCTACCAATCAGTAACTGGCCCAAACAGAATCCCAGAATTCGACAAAATATTAGCAACTCCCCCTCAGGATTGGGGAAGAGCAAGAAGGGAGTGTGAAAGAAGGGAATAAAGATTTTTTTTCTACTTCAGTATACATTTTCCCAGTTATTTTTCTAAGCATAGGGGATAATGTTGTTTAGTAATTGTTTTTTTACTTAAGAGTATAATTTTCATGTCCTTAAATATCTGATAGCACATAATTTTTAATCACTGGATAAATTTCCAGTCAAAGGACATAATATATCTAACCAAACCACTATTTTTGGATAGTTAAGGTATTTCCAGATTTTCTATATTATAAATAATGATGGTGTAATTAATTTATATAGGGTTAAATCATTATCAAAAATTATAGTTATTTCCTGTGTACAAATTATGTAGATGAAAGTGCTGGATTAAAGTGAATATAGATTTTTGAGGCTAAATATTGCTAAATTCTTTAGGAAGTGTATACCAATCTATACCCCACAAATAACATATTAGTTATTTATTTCTGTCTTTACCATGCCAACACTTGGTGACTTTTTAAATCTTTGCCCAGTTGATTCTCTGTTTATTCATATTTCTTAAATTGTAATGAGGTGAATATTTCATCTTATTAGCATTATAACATTTTATTTACATATTTATTGTTTTTTAAATTTCTTTTTTTGAATTTCCCATGAGTATATTTGATCCAGACATACTTATCTTTTCTGTCATTTTGGTCTGGTCTGGTTATATGGCACCCCTGTCAATTCCCAGGACAAGAAACCATTAGCAAAAAAAAAGGAATTTGTATCATTGTGTTTTTGAAAAAGCACTTAATTTCTTATGCTGCGGTTTGTTTAGGTTCTCTTTTTCTCTCCCACATCATTAACCTCCTCCACTCTCCACCCCACCATCAATTTCCCCATCACGGGGCTGCTCCTTTAAAGAGTTTGTGGAGACACGGAGATCCGCCCCATTCAGAGTCCTCACAACAGGAAATTGAGCCCAGCACTCTGCTACCTGATAAAGCGTCCTTTTCTGACCTTTCCAGGTCTTCTGGTTTGTGATACACAGGCTTTCATTCAGTTTCCTGTGCAGCCTGTTCTGATGATGAATTCACCAGAGTCACTTTCACTATGAATGGATCCATCATATTAAAATAGTACCTCAGAGCTGGGTGAGGCAGGGAGGAGGAAGAGAAGAGAAAGAAGAATGAGCAGAAAAGAGAGAGGAGGGTAAGGCAGGAATCCTGATGCTTGATGGGAAAAATTTAACTGGACTGCCCTGGAAATAGACTCCACTTATTTTTGGATCTGTTCTATCTAGTGTATTTGACAGCTGGAGTAGATGATGATGATGATGATGAATTTTAACATTTCTTCCTCTTTATGACAGAGTTATTTTTATGAATGATCATGAAATGAAGTAAATAATAATAATGGCCAGGGAAAAAATGTAAACGGTGAACATTTTCTTTTATTGAATGTCATATATCATGTCAGTAAAAATAAAAGTAAAAATTCCATTTCAAAAAAGGGAAAAAGAGAGTGGAAATTTTCTTTTATTGAACTTCCCATAGTCATCATACAATTGAAAAAGTTTTAAAGGGTGAAATATATAGGGCAGTACAAAAGACAAAGAGTAGTAGGTTAACACTTGTTGAATGCATACACACACACACACACACACACACACGTATATATTTGAAAAAATACAGTAAAACTTATGCCCGCATATTGGATAATCATATTAATGAGTAACAACATTACAGTTTCTGTTTGAGCCTTAACTTCTGCAGATTTGTCAATGGCTTTATCAGAATTCATTTTCACATGCTCATATTTAATGGACAGTTTAGCAAGACCTGTTACTAACTTTTTATTAATTTTAACTTCAAAAGTTTTAACATGAAGCAAGATAAACTAGTTAAGAGAAGTTTTAAACAAAAGGATGAGCAGAGATTCATAAGAATCCAATTTCATAGCAAAATCCAAAAACCAAAACTGCCTGTGTCTATTTCTTCAGGATCAGTTCTAGCAACTTTGAGATATCTCTGTATCTAAAATTTTAAGCGCAAATAAAAACTTCATCTTATCACATAGAGTGACAGAATTGAAGTAATGGGTCTGTGTCTTTATAATCACTGTGCTGTCATTATTTGAATTTTTTGTTTAAACACTAGAATGTGTGGTATCATATGAATTGGAGACACAAACTGCACCCAAACTTAGTTTGAATGATTATGAACTTTTAGAAACTTACTTTTAAAATGATTCCAGGTGGCTAAGTCTGAATGCCTAGGGCCAGAGCGCTCATTATTAACTTCCATGTTTAGAATGCAGTGTTTACAAAAGAAAAAGCAACAAATATGCTCACTTGAAGGTTATATATATATATATAATTAAAAACTTGGCAGTAGCCATGGCAATTGTTTAGAACCTAGTCCAACAAAAAAAGTATTTGAGGAGGAGTATTTATCACTGACTTCGTTTAGAATTACAAATTTATAGTAATAATAAAAAGCGGACAAACTTTTACTCAGTTGTTTTTTTAACTCTCTCCAGATACTATATTCCTTTATTACCTGCATCTGAGGCAGACCTGTAGCCCTGACCATAGTACAAAAATTAGAGCAAATTCTCATAAGCCCAGCAAAAAATAACGCAAAAGTGCTACTATTTAGTGATTGGTCATTTACTATGCTTCAAAGCCTCTGCTTTCCAAATACTATTTCATTAATGCCTATGCTAACTATGAGATTAAGTGTCTTGATTATATACACTTTACCAGCGAGACGACTGAGGCATAAAGAGGTTAAGTAACATGGCTAAGATTACACAGCAGCTGAAAAATAATCCAGTGAGCCAGGACTGGAACCCAGATCTGTCTGATGCCAAAGTCTGTAGTCTTAATGACTGCACGTCTACTAGAAAAGCAACTTACACTTCTCTTATCTGCTGCAGGATTTTTATGTTTGTAGTAATGAGTAGTCTCTTGTGACAGCTGGTTGGGGAAAGAAGGAAACAAGAACAAAAATGGGGTCAGAAAGGTGTAACTTAAACCAGTGTGAAGAATACCAGACTTGGAGTCACAGTACCTTGATTTGATTTACCTAATCTATGAGACCAATAATATCGTTAGTATTTTTGCAGAATGTGGTTCAGAGTAACAGCTCAGTATTTCTTTAAAATACATATTCTTAGAGCTTACTGCAGACCTGGTGAATTAGAATTCTTGAGTTGGAACTCAGGAATATGAAATACATCAAATTTTAAGTTAAAAAGTCCACAAGAAACTGAGTACCTGGGGAAAAGATGTGACAAGATATGGCAAACAAGCTCTTACAAATCAATAAAATGATTAACATCCCAGTAAAAACAGGCATTTAGATAAAGATGAGATACAAATAAGCAAGTAATACATGAAAAGATGCTCAGACTAGGACTGTTGAAGGTATGCCTCAGTCAGTGTGGAGAAACAACTCTCAAACTGATAGTTGCTGTATAAATTGGGTAGTTGCAGTATAAATTCCCAAATTGGAAAGCTAGCAATTCTGCTTCAAAAGAAAATAATAAGGATTTCCATTTTGGACAGTTTGGCCAAGCAGACATGGAATAACCCTTTTAGACTGAAATAATTAAAATGATAATTTTTTTTTTTTTTAAATTTTTAACAGTAGATGTGAGACCATTGAGAAGCCATAAAAAAGAAAAGAAAAACTCTGGTTTCTGGTCCAGCATGTGAGGAGCTTGGAAGTTTCATTTTGTCCCAACAACAAGGAGAAAGCTGAACAAACTGAAAAATTAACAACTTTTCTTAGATCCATTAGAGAAGTGAGAGGTTGTGTATGGGGGTGGGGGGCGGGAACAGAAGGTATGTGGGAACTCTCTGTACTGGATGCTCAATTTTGCTGTGAACATAAAACTACTCTGAAAGTCTATTTAAAAAAATTTTTTTTAAAGATTTTATTTATTTATTTGACAGAGACACACTGAGAGAGGGAACACAAGCAGGGGGAGTGGGAGAGGGAGAAACAGGCTCCCTGCCAAACAGGGAGCCTGATGTCGGGCTTGATCCCAGGACCCTGGGATCATGACCTGAGCCGAAGGCAGACGCTCAACGATGGAGCCACCCAGGTGCCCCCTATTACAAATTTTTTGTTTAAAGCTTTTCTGAGTTGAGACAAGTGAAAGGATTCACAGAGGCCAAAAATAATGCTAGAAGGAACTCCGAAGAAGTAAGAGAGAACCCAGGTCTGCTTTCCCCCTAATGGTTTCTCCTAATCCCTGGAGATTTTGATCTTTGAGGGCTTGAATGCCTGTATTATGCAAGGACAAGGAGGTAAAGTCTTGGACCTCAGAAGTCTAACAAGATCTCTTCATAAAGCCAGACCCCAAGGGGAAAATGAGAAACAAACCTGCTACAAAAAGGAGAGAGAGGATAATTACTTGTCTCAAACTTGTAACAAAGGAGAGGTGGGTAATCTCCCATGAAAAAGTTATAGTAACAGGCATACCCGAAGTAGGTTTGAGGCCAAAGTCATACAATCTATGTGACCCCTAGAAATCTCTAAAAACTTTCAATAGAGAATTTAAGGTTATCCAGATTGGTACAGTGCCCTTAGGCAACTAGTAGGAGCAAAAACAAATCTTTGTAGGAATGCAACTTCAACCAAATCCCAAAGCATTCCCAAAGATTCTAAACTGAATGAATGAATGAATGAATGAACGAACAAATAAATAAATAAATAGCTCTAGGAAAAACAGATCATAGGGCAGAAATAAGGCCCCATAAGTGACTGCCAAAGAAACAACAGTAGTATTAGGCCCCTAAAGACTTAAAATATTCAAGTTGTCATATATAGATTATAAAATAAACATGCTTAATATATTTAAAGAAATTTTTTAAAGCTTAAAATATATTGAAAGAATAAAAGAATTTGAAGAGGGACCACTAAGATTTGGAAAACAACCAGAAAAGAATTTCTAGAAATGAAAAACATAATAATTAGACCGATAAAACTCAGTGGAGTTAGAACAGTTTAGAGAAATTAGTGTACTGAAAGATACATTCAAAGAAATTACCCAAAATTCAAATTATCCAGAAAATGGAAAAATGAAATATTAGACGAGGAGGCTAGAACTACAGGTTCTAACAAGCATCTATTCAGAGTCTAATACAGAGGGACGCCTGGGTGGCTCAGTCAGTTAAGCATGTGCCTTCAGCTCAGGTCATGATCCCAGGGTCCTGGGATTGAGCCCTGCATTGAGCTCCTTGCTCAGCAGGGAGTCTGCTTCTCCCTCTCCCTCTGCTGCTCCCTCTGCTTGTGCTCGCTCTCTCTCCCTCTCTGTCAAATAAAAAAATAAATAAATCTTAAGAGAAAAAGATAATCTTTAAAACAAGCAGAAGCAACTCAAAATATTTGAGCTCATGGATGTATATCAAACATTGCACTCTAAATTTGGAGAATTAAAATTCCTTTCAAATTCATGAAACTTATATGAGAATTAACCATACTACCACATTCTCAGACCACAATACAATTTAGTTAGAAATTTTTTAATATGACAAAAACATTTAGATATTTTAGAATATATATACATACTTCTAAACAACTCATTAGTCTGTATTTAGATATTTTAGACTATACATACATACTTCTAAACAACTCATTAGTCAAAGAAGAAGTCCTGATAGTAATAAAAATATTTAGAAATAAATTATAATAGAATATTAAGTGCAATAAAGGTCTTACTCCATTGGTAATGTTTGCCAAAAATTTTCAGGTCCCACCGCTCCTTCCCAGGCTGTCCTGCTGGGCAAGCAGATAAGAAAGCTTGGATGTTCCCTCCCTCCTCTGGTACTAGTAAGACACTGAAGCCACACAAGCTCCAGTCGACATGAGGGAGCTCTTACCTCAGCGCCACCCCTTAACTACCATAAAATCCCAAGCCAGTTGCCCCTTCCTGCTCTCTCAAGCCATCTTTGGAGCTGCTTTGAAGCTTGCCTTACTCCCCAGAAAACCTCATTATGTGAGTAATGAACCTTTTCATACTCTCTCAGTATGTACATGTGTGGTGTCATCAGTCTCAACATCAAAGCCAAATTTTGGGTGAATCCTGCATCCCTCCTCTGTAGGGGACTGCATGTTATATATCAAAGCTTTCTCTGTAAGTACTGCTGGGCTTACAGGGATATTTATAGTCTTAAAAGATATATATATTGGAAAAGAAGGAAGGTTGAAAATTCATAAGCTAAGTATCCAATTTAAGAAGTTAGGAAAAGAATTGAGAACAAACCCAAAGAAAGGCAGAGAGGAAGAAATTAATAATTGAATATAAAATTGAAAGACTCATCAAAGATAAAAACTGGTTATTCAAAAAGACATAAAACTGATAACTTTTGGAATGCCTGGCTGGCTCAGTTGGTAGAGCATGTGACTCTTGATCTCAGGGTTGTGAGTTCAAGCCCCATGTTGGGTGTGGAGATTACTTAAAAATAAAATCTTTTTTAAAAAAAGGTAACTCCCATCCAGGTACTAACCAGGCCCGACCTTGCTTAGCTTCCAAGATCAGACGAGATCAGGCGCGTTCAGGGTGATATGGCCATAGACATAAGATGAAACCAGAGAGGAAGACAAACCATAAGAGCCTTCTTAAGCATAGGAAAGAAACTGAGGCTTGCTGGAGGGGAGGTGGGGGTGGTGGGGTAACTGGGTGGTGGGCATGAAGGAGGGCACGTGATGGAATGAGCACTGGGTGTTGTATGCAACTGATGAATCACTGAACTCTACCTCTGAAACTAATAATACACTATATTGTTAATTAATTGAACTTAAAATTTAAAAAAAGGAAACCCCCCCAAAAGAAATTTTTTTAAAGATTTTATTTATTTATTTGAGACAGAGAGAATGAGAGACAGAGAGCACGAGAGGGAGGAGGATCAGAGGGAGAAGCAGACTCCCGCTGAGCAGGGAGCCCAATGCGGGACTTGATCCTGGGACTCCAGGATCATGACCTGAGCCGAAGGCAGTCGCTTAACCAACTGAGCCACCCAGGAGCCCTTTATTTTTTTATTTTTTAAAAAGATTTTATTTATTTATTTGAGACAGAGAGAATGAGAGACAGAGAGCACGAGAGGGAGGAGGGCCAGAGGGAGAAGCAGACTCCCGCTGAGCAGGGAGCCCGATGCGGGACTCGATCCTGGGACTCCAGGATCATGACCTGAGCCGAAGGCAGTCGCTTAACCAACTGAGCCACCCAGGAGCCCTTTATTTTTTTATTTTTTTAAAAGATTTTATTTATTTATTTGAGACAGAGAATGAGAGACAGAGAGCACGAGAGGGAGGAGGGTCAGAGGGAGAAGCAGACTCCCGCTGAGCAGGGAGCCCAATGCGGGACTCGATCCCGGGACTCCAGGATCACGACCTGAGCCGAAGGCAGTCGCTTAACCAACTGAGCCACCCAGGCGCCCCACCCCAAAAAAATTTTTTTAAAAAATTTGAAAAAGGTAACTCTTTAGCAAAGATTACCAGGGAAAAAGAATAAACAAATAAAAAATACTACACCTACAGAGATCAAAAAGACAACAAAATGAAAACTTTTTGATAGCACATTTGAAAATTTAGATGAAATTGGGGCGCCTGGGTGGCCCAGTTGGTTAAGCGTCTGCCTTCGGCTCAGGTCATGATCCCAGGGTCCTGGGATGGAGCCCCCCATCGGGCTCCCTGCTCAGTGGGGAGCCTGCTTCTCTCTCTCCCTGTCTGCCACTCCCCCTGCTTGTGCTCTCTCTCTCTCTGTCAAATACATAAAATCTTGAAAAGAAAAGAAAACTTAGATGAAATTAATAAAGTCCTAGAAAATTGAACTTGCCAAAACTGACTTTAGAATAAATAGGAAGACTGAATAGTCTACAAATGATAAGAAAACTGAATGAGTAGATAATTTCCAGTTCATATAAGATGGTGTAGATTTGTTTCTCCCTGCTCCTTCCCACTAAGTACAACCATATACCCTGGAAATAACACAAAAGGTAACCAAAGGAGAACTCTAAAAGGTTGTAAAAAGAAGCAAACTGGTTTGGAATCTCAATAGCCAGCAGCAGGGCATTTTACAGACACCTCCCGTAACAAAAGAAAGCAACTCAGACCCAGTTGCTTCCCAACACCCAACTTAGCAACAAAAAGTAGTCTAGGTTGGCTCATTCACCACTTCCCATAGCCCCCTCTACAGGTATCAAACATGGAAACACCATCAAGTGAGCCTGGCACCACTGGGAAGGAGCCCTGTAGTGGTTAGAAATAGCACTTGTCTGGGCCTGAGATTCACTTCCCCCACCAAGAAATCCTGGGACAGCTGAGCAGTACCGGACCCTTGACCCCTATCACAATATGCATCCCAAGCAGGAAAGCCTCTGTCCTTGTGGGCCTGAGACTCCCCTCTCCTAGTCAGAGACACTAGAGAGGCCACATAACCTGAACAGGAGAGACACCATTAACAGTAGCAGGGCATAGTAAGCCTTTTTTCCTCCATCGGCCTGAGATTTCCCTTCTCCATCCAGAGCCACTAGAGTGGCCAGGAAGGAGGGTGGGAGGAGAAGTGATCAGCAAGAGGGACCCCACCACAACAAGCTGCCCAGCCAGGGAAGCTTCTTTGTCCATGCAGACCTAAGATTCCCTTCTCCTTGCTGGGGAACACTAGATGGTACAGGCTGCAGAAATGCTTCTGTTTTCTCAGGCAGCAATAGCAGGAACAAGTTGGGAACCCAACTGTCACCTGATAAAGCAAGTAGACCAAAATAATACCATAAGGGCTCTGAAAATTAAACTGTCATTGGAACTACAGCCCACAAAAGTTGGGTAGAACTTGCACGCTAAGCCTAAGCAAGGTAAATGCCTGCTAAAATAAAGTATGTATGTATGTATGTGTGTATGTATGTATGTAGGTATGTATTTATTTATTTATTTTAAAGATTTTATTTATTTGACAGAGAGAGACACAGCAAGAGGGGGAACACAAGCAGGGGGAGTGGGAGAGGGGGAAGCAGGCTTCCCGCAGAGCAGGGAGCCCGATGTGGGGCTCGATCCCAGGACCCTGGGACCATGACCTGAGCCGAAGGCAGACGCATAACGACTGAGCCACCCAGGTGCCCCTAAAATAAAGTATTTAAATAGGGACCATGATTTTTTTTTTAACATAACAGGCAAAATGTCCAGGTGTAATTGAAAATCATGCATCATACCAAGAACCAAGAAAATCACAACTTCAGTGAGAAAAGACGATCATCTAATATCAATACGTAAATGAATCAGATGTTGGAATTACCTGACAAGGACTTTTTTTTTTTTTTTTTTTAAGATTTTCATTTATTTATTTGCCAAAGAGAGAGCGAGCACAAGCAGGGGGAGCGGCAGGCAGAGGAAGAAGTAGGCTCCCCACTGAGCAAGGAGCCTGATGCGGGACTCAATCCCAGGACCCTGGGATCATGACCTGAGCCGAAGGCAGACACTTAACCTACTGAGCCACCCAGGCGCCCTGTGACAAGGACTTTTTTTTTTTAAGATTTTATTTATTGGGGTGCCTGGCTCCAATCAAGCCCCACATCAGGCTCCCTTCTTAGCACGGAGTCTGCCTCTCCTTCTCCCTCTATCCCTCCTCCCGGGTGCTCGCTCTCTCCTCCCCTTTTTTAAAAAAGATTTTATTTATTTATTTGAGAGGGGGAACACAAGCAGGGGGAGTGGCAGGGGGAGAGGGAGAAGCAGGCTCCCCACTGAGCAGGGAGGCCAATGTGGGACTTGATGCGGGGCTTGATCCCAGGACCCCAGGATCAGGACCGGAGCCAAAGGTAGATTAACTGACTGAACCACCCAGGCACCTCTCTGACAAGGATTTTTAAAGAGGCCATTATAAAATGCTTTAACAATCATTACAATTCTCTTCAAACAAGAAAAAACAAAATCTGAGCAAAGAAATAGAAGTTATTAAAAAAGAAACATTGAAATTATAGAACTGAAAAATGCAATAAAAGAATTCTTTTATATTGCTGGATTAAATAGTAGAATGGAGATGACAGAGGATAGAAGTAGTGAACTTTAGCACAAATCAATAGAATTTACCCAGCATGACAAGAAGTAAAATACGCTGGGGGAAAAAGAAGACTAGAGCTTCAGAGACTCAGGGACCTCTGAGACAATGCAAACATTCAAATTACCAGAGTCCCAGAAGAATAGGAGAGAGAGTGGGACTGAAAGAGTATTCAAAGAAATAATAGCTGAAAATGTTCCAAATTTGGCAAAAGACACAAACCTACATATTCAAGAAGCTGAGTGAATCCCAAACACATAATTAAACTTCTGGAAACTGAATAAAAAGAAAAAAAAATCTTGAAAACAGAAATTGTTACCAAACTCCAAGTTAAACTGCCCATCACTTGAAAAGCTAATACTCAAGAGACAAATTTTGATTGGAAAGGAATATGAGCTCTATTCAGGAGGCCGGCTACCTGGGGAGAAGGTGGACTCTTGTCCAAAGGCCAACTTAAAGGTTTCTGCCTGGCTCAGGGGTTTTTAAAGGAGTTTAGGACAGTTAATCAGTAAAGGGAGTGCAGTGATCCATAACGTTTCTTGATTATGTACAGACTCAATGGTGCCGGCTACAGATGTTATCTCAGTGCCTGGAGGTTGTGCAAGGGGGTCTGGTTCCTTGGTGCCCAGGGTGAGAGGGCATTGTGCGAGAGAATTTGGTGATACGCAGAAGGGCTCTGTTTTAGGAAAGAATGCATGATCTATAGATAAACAAGGAAAGGTTTAGTTAATCGCAGGGGCTAAGGGTGCCTGCTTGGAAACTACTAGGTTGGCCAGAGGGGCCAAGGCAGCTTCAAAATGATGTGCTACCTATAAAGAATACTAATTTCAATGGCAGCAGACGTTTCATAAAAAACATGCAGGCCCAGAAGGAAGTGATGATTTTTTCAAGTGGTGAAAGAACAGAACTGTCAACCATGAATTCTATATCCTGTGAAACTACCCTTCAGAAATGAAGAAGAAATAAAGACACACTTGAAGGAAAAATAAGAATTTGTCTCTAGCAGACCTACCCTTAAAGGTTAGCTAAAGGAACTTCTTCAAAGAGATAAATAATAAAAGAGGAATCTTGGAGCATCATGAAGGAAGAAAGAACAATGGAAAGAATAGAAATATGGGTACACACAGTAGACTGTCCTTCTCTTCATGAGTTTTAGAAATCATATTTGAAGATTTTATTTATTTATTTGACAGAGAGAGGAGAGAGCACAAGCAGGGGGAGCAGCAGGCAGAGGGAGAGGGAGAAGCAGGCTCCCTGCAGAGCAGGGAGCCTGATGCAGGGCTTGATCCCAGGACCCTGGGATCATGACCTGAGCCAAAGGCAGATGCTTAACCGACTGAGCCACCCAGGCGTCCCTAGAAATCACATGTGATGACCAAAACAAAAATTATAACACCATCTGATACTCAAGACAATGATATTTAAAAGTGGAGAATGTAAAGAGACCTAAATAGAAGTAAAGTTTCCAAACTTCACTTGAAATGCTCAAATGTTGCTACTAGTAGAACATAAGTCACATATTTATAATACTTAGAGCAACCAGTATGAAAAGTATACAAAGAGACACAAACACTATAAATAAGATAGAATCCTAAAAAATGTTCAAATAACCCACAGAAAGGCAAGAAAAGGAAACAAATGAATGAGAACTAGAGGAAGCAGAAACAAATAATAAAATTGCAGACTTAAGCATTATCAATAATCACCTTAAATGTAAACGGTCTAAATACAACAATGAAAAGACAGAGATAAATGGGGTGGAAAAAATAAACATGACTCAAAAATATGCTGTGTACAAGAAATTCACTTCAAATTCAATGAAATGGGTAGGTTGAAAATAAAAGGATTGAAAAAGATTTATCTTGCAAACATTGATCTAAAACCAGGAGTGGCTACATTAATATCTGATAAGGTAGATTTCGAAGCAAAGAATATTACTAGAGACAAAGAGGAATATTACACAATGATAAAGGAGCAATCCACTAGGAAGATATATTAGTTCCCTAAGACTGCTATAACAAAGTACCACAAACTGGGTGGGTTAAAACATAACTTTTGGGCACCTGGGGGACTCAGTAGGTTAAGCATCTGCCTTCGGCTCAGGTCATGATCCCAGGGTGCTGGGATCAAGCCTTGCATTGGGCTCCCTGCTCAGGAGGGAACCTGCTTTTCCCTCTCCTGCTCCCCCTGCTATGCTCTCTCTCTCTTTCTGTCAAATACATAAATAAATAAATCTTTTAAAAATATATATAAATTCATTATCTCACAGTTCTGTAGGGTAGAAGTCTGAAATTAAAATGTTGGCAAGGCCATGCTCCCTCTGAAACTTGTAGAGGAGAATCCTTCTCTTTGTCTTCTAGCTTCTGGTGTTTGCCAGCAATCTGGCATTCCTTGGCTTGTAGATGGATTAGTCTTAATTTCTGCCTGTCATCACATGGCTCTCTCCCCGTGTCTGTCTGTATCCAATTTTTTTTCTTCTATAAAGCCCTCCCTAATCCAGTATGACCTCGTTATAACCTGATTACATCTATTTCTAAGTGAGGTCACATTCACAGATAGCAGAGTTTATGACTTCAACATACCTTTTGGGGAACACAATTCAACTCTTAACAGAAGATATAATTATCTTAAATGTGTATGGACTCAACAACAGAGCTTCAAATTACATGAAGCAAAAACTGATATAGCTGAAAGGAGAAATAGACAAACCACAATTACAGCAAGGGACTTAAACAGCCCCTCTCAGAAACTGATAGAACAAGACAGAAAATCAACAAGATCCTATTGAATGATTGTGTTGAATTCTACCTAGCAATCAAGAAATAGATAATCCCATCTTAAATCAACTCTTCCAGAAACTTACAAAAGAGAGAATACTCTTCAATTTATTTTTAGAAACTGGTATAATCATAATTAAACCCATGAAAGAGAATACAAGAAAGAAAATTATAGGTAATGCTCAATAATGAATACAGATTTAAAATTTTTATTTATTTATTTTTTTTAAGATTTTATTTATTTATTTGACAGAGAGACACAGCGAGAGAGGGAACACAAGCAGGGGGAGTGGGAGAGGGAGAAGCAGACTTCCCGCGGAGCAGGGAGCCTGATGCGGGGCTCGATCCCAGGACCTGGAATCATGACCTGAGCCGAAGGCAGACGCTTAACGACTGAGCCACCCAGGTGCCCCCAGATTTAAAATTTTTAAATAAAATATCCACAAACTGAATTTAGCAACATATAAAAAAGATACTACATTATGACTAAATTTAATTTATTCTGGTAACCAATATTGGTTCAACATTTGAAAATCAATTGATATAATTCACTACATTAACAGATTAAGAAGACCATATCACCAGGTCAAGTTATACAGTTACTAGGTTAAATTTCAACACTCATTCATGACTTTAAAAAAACCTTGTTAGCAAACTAAAAATGGGGGCACCTGGGTGGCTCAGTTTGTTAAGCATCTGCCTTTGGCTCAGGTCATGATCCCAGAGTCCCATGATTGAGCCCTGCATCGGGCTCCCTGCTCAGCAGGGAGTCTGCTTCTCCTTCTGCCCCTCAACCTGCTCGTGCTCAATCTCTCTCTCTCTCAAATAAATAAATAAATAAAAATCTTTTAAAAATTTTTAAAAAATAGGGGTGCCTGGGTGACTCAGTCATTGGGCATCTGCCTTCAGCTCATCAAGCTGTAATCAAGACAGTATGGTACTGGCACAAAAACAGACACATAGATCAATGGAACAGAATAGAGAGCCCAGAAATGGACCCTTAACTCTATGGTCAACTAATATTCGACAAAGCAGGAAAGAATGTCCAGTGGAAAAAAGACAGTCTCTTCAACAAACGGTGTTGGGAAAATTGGACAGCCACATGCAGAAGAATGAAACTGGACCATTTCCTTACACCACACACAAAAACAGACTCAAAATGGATGAAAGACCTAAATGTGAGACAGGAGTCCATCAAAATCCTAAAGGAGAACACAGGCAGCAACCTCTTCAACCTCAGCCGCAGCAACTTCTTCCTAGAAACATCGCCAGAGGCAAGGGAAGCAAGGGCAAAAATGAACTATTGGGACTTCATCAAGATAAAAAGCTTTTGCACAGCAAAAGAAACAAAAAAGACAAAACCAAAAGACAACCAACAGAATGGGAGAAGATATTTGCAAATGACATATCAGATAAAGGGCTAGTATCCAAAATCTATAAAGAACTTACCAAACTCAACACCCAAAGAACAAAGAATCCAATCAAGAAATGGGCAGAAGACATGAACATACATTTTTCCAAAGAAGACATCCAAATGGCCAACAGACACATGAAAAAGTGCTCACCATCGCTCGGCATCAGGGAAATCCAAATCAAAACCTCAATGAGATACCACCTCACACCAGTCAGAATGGCTAAAATTAACAAGTCAGGAAATGACAGATGTTGGTGGGGATGCAGAGAAAGGGGAACCCTCCTACACAGTTGGTGGGAATGCAAGCTGGTGCAGCCACTCTGGAAAACAGTATGGAGGTTCCTCAAAAAGTTGAAAATAGAGCTACCATACGACCCAGCAATTGCACTACTGGGTATTTACCCAAAGATACAAATGTAGTGATCCAAAGGGGTACGTGCACCCCGATGTTTATAGCAGCAATGTCCACAATAGCCAAACTATGGAAAGAGACAAGATGTCCATTGACAGATGAATGGATAAAGAAGATGTGGTATATATATACAATGTATATATATGCCTCAATGTATATATGCCTATATACATTGTGCACAATGTAACTGGAAATTCCTTTCATCAATGCTGTCAGGAAATTCCATAGAAAACATGATGAAATATATGAGTTTGGAATTCATTCATTCAGTGGCTCTCAGTTATAATTCTCTAAGCTTTGTATTTTTTCAGTGTGGTATTGTATTCTTAAGGAAAAAAAAAATTGCTTTTGACGAAATAGGTCAAACAGAGAAAGACATGTATCATATGATCTCACTGATGCAAGGAATTCTTAATCTCAGGAAAGAAACTGAGTGTTGCTGGGGTGGTGGGGGGTGGGAGGGATGGGGTGGCTGGGTGATAGACATTGGGGAGGGTATGTGCTATGGTGATTGCTGTGAATTGTTAAGACTGTTGAATCACAGACCTGTACCTCTGAACCAAATAATACATTATATGTTAAAAAAAAGAAGAAGATAGTAGGAAGGGAAAAATGAAGGGGGGGAATCGGAGGGGGAGATGAACTATGAGAGACAATGGACTCTGAGAAACAAACTGAGGGTTCTAGAGGGGAGGGGGGTGGGGGGATGGGTTAGCCTGGTGATGGGTATTAAAGAGGGCACATATTGAATGGAGCACTGGGTGTTATACGCAAACAATGAATCAATGAACACTACATCAAAAACTAATGATGTAATGTATGGTGATTAACATAACATAATAAAATAAAATTTAAAAAAGAAAAAAGTAAATAATACAGAATGATGTATAATTTCAAATAAACACCTCTTTTCCAAATTTTTTTGTTAAAGTAATAAAACATAATTATGCTAGTTATGATTATACATCGTATATAATAAACTTATTATATACATTTATAATACATACTATATATTACATATATTTTAGTCTGATATGGCTGATAAAGTCCCAGGTTGGCACTTTAAAAAGTTGGTCACCCCATTTAACCCCCCAAACCCTAGGGATAATACTGTTTTTCCCTCTAACTTATGGATGAGAAAAACGGAGGCTCAGAGACATAAATTAATTTGCCTAAAATGACAACATAATAAATGGTGGAGTTTTTTTCCTTCCTCCCATCTAAGGTTCATCTACTCAGCTCTCTCCTTTTTGGAGGATGATTGAACATGGAAATGTCCATTTGCTTTAATACAGGGTTCAGAAATTATTGGTCCATGGTAATATGAGCGTGCATGTACACACATGTGCACATATGTGTGTGTTTTGGCCAGGAGTGTACTCTAAAATTAGGAATCCAGGTTTGTTTTCTCTTGAGAACTTGGATGATGTGGAAACACTGGGCCCACCTTCCTCCACAGTAGCAGTGGCTAACCAGTAGCTGTCTGTCCAGGCAGGACATTCATCTCCAATTTGCCCCATTCCCCTTCTCCCTTTTGCTTATGTCCAGCCAGCTTCATTCAAGGACATTACACTCACTTCAAAGAGGCAGCAGACCATAATGTAAGAGTCTGACTCTGCAGCCAGACGGGGGTTCAAATTCCATCTCTGCTACTCACCTGCTCCTTAACTTTGGACAAGTTCCTTAACCTCTATGTATACGTTTCTTCAGTCTATAAAATTACATGAACAATAGTGTCTTCTCCATAAGGTTTTTTGAGGATTTAAAGTGATAATTCAAGTAAAACCCTTAGAACACTTTTTGGCATGCGTGTTTTCTATTATTGTCATTACTGCTTGTCACCCTGTAACCACTTCAGTTTGCATCCCCTGCTGGAGGGGAAACTTCATCCCTCCACCCTCAGAGGTGTAGCCCCAGCCAGACAATGAGAGCAGATCACAATAGTCCAGCAGCTGTGCTTTCTGGGTTATTGTGTCCTAAGTAATTCCACACATGGACATCAATCATCCAGCCCACAATGAGCTAAGCCACAGCCAGTCCAATTACTTTTTATAGTTTCTGTTCTAAAGGGAAGATCCTGCCTCCTAGCCTTCCTGCAGTTTTCCGTTTCCTAGCTCTAGATATCTTGCACACGATTACCAAAAAGGGAACAAGCAACACTTGGCAAGGCAGTGCTCGCTAAATTCACACAGGCAGGCAACAGCATTTTTCCCACCTTCACCTTGAACCCCACCCCAAAGAAGTTACAGAGTCTGACAGCTCTGATGCAAACACACTCGAGAGGGCCTATTACCAAACACAAGACTGGCCACTCCATCTAATCATCTGAATCATGTTAAGGGTGATACCCCCCAACTCCCCCCAAAGATGTAAAATCAACTCTCTAACCTCTTTGAGGACTGAAAAAAAGGCTGGCCTAGTAACTCAAAAATGTCACCAGGGATCCAGTTCCTTTTCACACTTCAGCATCAGCATCCTGAGCCTGGTGGCCTGGTGGCTTTTCACCCTCATGCTGTCACCTCACTGTCACCAGATGGCTAGGCTACCACAGCTCTAGGCATTAGGTCTTCATACTACATTCAAAGATGAGAAAAAGGGGGCAAAGGAAAAACACCTTTCCTATTTGTCAGGAAGGAAGTCTTTTCCAGATTTTTTTCCTATGCCCATCATGGGAACTGGATCACATGGCCATCTCAAACAGCAAGGGAGGCTGAAAAGTGAGTATCTGGCAAAGGGTTTTAAGATTCCCATGACTGGCTTAGACCAGTCACAATTTATATTTATTCAGCCTTTTTATTTCTACCTTTCCAGTGCTTTTTTGGCTCTTTCCCTCTTACTGTGGTCAAGGCTGAAGGAGGAGGAAATGACTGTTGGACAGGCAGCTAAGAGTGCCTGCTCCTCATGTGATAATGGTTCCTCATGTGACCCTCTGCAGTCTGATAAGCAAGGACAATAAAGTTACATACATGCTACGATTAGGGCTGGTCAAGAAGTGGGTTGGGCTTACGTTTGGCTCCTGCTTTAGCTTTGCCACAGTAAGAATGAAAAAGATAACAAAGACACCCAAATTGCAAGTATACAAAAGCTGATTAAAATTTTCCATAGGCTGAACTCATGACAAATACCATTAAGAGGCTCCTGTGAGCCTCACGCGCCGTGAAATGGAGGCGGCAGCTGAAGTTGTGGTTCCAGGTCAGGCAGAGAACAGTTCATCTCTGATGGTGTCTTCACTGAAGACAGCTCTCCTTAGCACTTAGGACTACGAATCGGCCAAGTTCCCTGGTTAGAAAGGCCCACTTACTAGGGCAAATTCAGGATATGTGCCATGATACGGGTGGTCAAAAATTTTTTTAAATGCCCTGCTGTCCTGGAGCAAAGCTATCGTAGACAGTACCTAAACAAACAGGCCTGTGTTCCCATAAACTTGCACTGGCAAGACAGGCCACAGGCCCGATTTGGCCCACAGGCCATAGATCGCTAACCCCTGCTCTGGGATAATCATTTAAAAAGGAGTAGAAGGGGCGCCTGGGTGGCTCAGTCGTTAAGCGTCTGCCTTCGCTGAGGTCATGATCCCAGGGTCCTGGGATCGAGCCCCGCATCGGGCTCCCTGCTCAGTGGGAAGCCTGCTTCTCCCTCTCCCACTCCCCCTGCTTGTGTTCCCTCTCTCGCTGTGTCTCTCTCTGTCAAAAAAATAAATAAAATCTTTAAAAAAAAAAAAAAAAAAAAGGAGTAGAAGAGTGTGTAACTAGCTCTACACATTCCCCCTAGGTGCCCTCATCCGTTCCTAGGGCCTCAGTGACCACCTGCGTGCTCCCAAATCTGTATCCAGCCAACCCTGCCTCGGAAGCTTTAGATCCATCGCTAACCACCTTCGAGATTTCCTATTTGAACATCCTACAGGTTCATCAGGTGCAAAATGACACCTTCCTCCTTGCTCTCTGAACGTGTTTTCCCTTTCATATTTCCTGAGCCAGTGCTGCCCTCCATCTAGTTTCTCAGGTCAGACACTGGAAATCGTGCTTAGACACCCCTTCTCCATCATCTGTTAGTCAATCAGCAAACGAGGCCTACCTATTCCACCATGGAAATATTTTCTCTCCAACGACTCACAGTCTAGTAATAAAACCTTCACAAACAAATGTAGAAATTATGTAAGAGGTAAAAGGATGTGTTGCTGGATATTAGATGAGGTGCTTATCGCTTCTTAAGAAGATCGCTAAATATCCAGGAAATTATTGTAACCGATGGCTAGAAAAGAAGGTGTAAGTGTCTGGGGGAGAGGGCAAAGAGAATGCTTTAATACTGACAAGCTATTCTTTTTATTCCACGCCAGCTGTCGTCCACCTGCCACTGGCAGAAACAGAGTCCAAGAGCAGCCCTTTCCACCTGGCTGATGCTTCCCACAGACATTTAGGGAGGCCCATTTGGGATGGAAGAACACAGCAAGAAAGAGAGAAACTTTAAAGGCATGAAAATCAGGGGCTCCTCTTAAAGAGACCTGTTCTCCTGCTTAGAAGATGAACAAAGTTCTTCCATCCCTTTGAGTATTCTCAAGGTCATGGTGCACGGGGAGGGAAGAGAGAAGTTGTGAACGCCAAACTGAGACCAAGGAACCTGGATGAATAGGGATCCTCATGACCAAGAACACTCTATATGGTTCTATGAAAAGATAAATTTGTGAAAAACATCAGACAAGGACATTACAAGAACAGAAAATTGCAGACCGATCTCTACCATGAATATAGATACAGAAATCCTTAACAAATTGTAAGCAAACCAAATCTAATAATACACATAAAAGGATAGTACATCACAACCAAATACCTTTATTTCAGACATGTAAAGTTGGTTTAACATTAGCAAATGAGTCCATAGGGGCACCTGGGTTGGCTCAGTCAGTTAAGCGTATGACTCCTGATTTTGGCTCAGGTCATGATCTCAGTCAGGGTCATGGGATCCAGCCCTTTGTCAGGCTCCGTGTGGAGTCTGCTCTCTACTCCGGATTCTCTCTCTCTCCCTCTGCCCCTCCCCCCATCTGCGTGTGCGCACACGCTCTCTCTCTCCCTCTCTCTCAAAATAAATAAATAAATAAATAAAATCTTTAAAAAAAAGAAAATGAGTCCATATAATTTACCACTTTAACAGATTAAGGAAAATTTTCATACAATCATCTCAATAGATGTAAAGAAAGCATTAGATAACATTCAAAGCAAGTTTATGATTTTTCAAAAAACTTTAAGAAACTAGGAATTGAAGGTAACTTCCTTAATATCATAAAGATTTTCTACGAAGAACATATATCAAACCTCATATTTAATGGGAAAATATTGAAACCATTTCCATTAAGATAAAAAAAAAAGAGAGATTCCCACTATGTCCACTTCTATTTACCATTGTATTTGATATCTTAGCCAGTGCAGAAATGAAAGATTTGAAAGGAAGAAATCTGTAAACATGATTATGTATAAGGAAAATGAGTAAAAAGGCAAAATCTACAACTATGAGAACTAAAAGTTTTAGCGCTGTCACTGTATACAAAGTACACAAAAATCAGTTGTGTTTTATTTCCTGTAAAAACAATTTAACATAGGGGCGCCTGGGTGGCTAGGTTGGTTAAGCAACTGCCTTTGGCTCAAGGCATGATCCCGGGGTCCTGGGATCGAGTCCCGCATCGGGCTCCCCCTTCTCTGTGGGGAGCCTGTTTCTCCCTCTGCCTCTGCCTGCCACTCCCCCTGCTTATGCTCTCTCTCTCTCTGTCAAATAAATAAATAAAATCTTTAAAAAAAAATTTAACATAAAATTTTGTTTAACAACAAATTTTTGTTTAACAACAAAATGAGAACAATACCACTTACTTGGTATCAAAAAACCTAAATACCTAGGAATAAATCTAAAGAAATATGTGTGAGACCAATACATTGAAAATTTTAGAACATTACTGGGAGAATTTAAAGATGACCTAAAGAAATAGATAGCCCATGTCCATGGGTCAAATGACTCAATATTATAAAGATGTCAATTCTCTTTAAATTGATCTATAGATTCAGTGCCATCTTAATATTCCAGCAGGCATTTTTTGTGAAAACTGATGAACTGATTCTAAAATTTATATGTAATTGCAAAGGGCCAAGAATAACCAAGATATTCATGAAAAGAACAAGGCAAAAACACTCACTGCACTAAATATCAAGATTTCCAAGCTACAGCAATTAAGACATATGTGAATAAAAGAAGAGAAAAATAAACCAATAAAACCAACTAGAGAGTCAGACCCAATACATACACAATAACAGACAAACACATAAACAGACCCAATACATACACAAATACTTGGTTTGTAACAAAAGGTGATGCTGCAGGGGAAATGATCTCTTTTCAACAAATTGTACTGGGTCATCTGTATGTCCATATGGAAAAAAATGGAATTTCATCCCTTCTTCACATTAAATAAAAAGGTAATTCTACAAACCTATAAATACAGAGAACAAATGGTTGCTAGAGGGAAGGGCAGTGGGTGGGGGGATGGACAAAAATAGGTGAGGAAGAATGGGAGATGCAAGCTTCCAGTTATGGAATGAATAAGTCACGGGAATAAAAGACACAGCACGGGGAATATAGTCAATGATAATGTAATAGCATTGTATGGTGACAGATGGCAGCTACCCTGGTGGTGAACATAGCATAACATATAGAGAAGGTGAATCACTACGTTGTACACCTGAAACTAATGTAACATTGTATGTCAAATATACTAAAATAAAAACATATAAAAAATAAAATTCTAGAAGAATTCTAGATCTAAATTTGAAACATAAAAATAAGAATTCTAGAAGATAACACAAAAATATCTAGACGGCCTTGGATAGACGAAGGATTGTAGAGCACTTAGGATAAAGAAAAAAAGACAAATGTGCTACATTAAAAGTAAAAAATTTTATTCATCAAAAGACACAATTAAGAGGATGAAAAGGCAAGCCACAGACTGGGAGGAGACAGCTGCAACGCATGCAATGACAGAGGACTCGTATCCAGAATATGTAAAGAGCCCTCACATGGTCAATAAGAAAAAGACAGACAACCCTCTAGAAAAATAAGCAACAGACTTGACTGGACACTTAACAAAAGAGGATATCCAAAGGGGAATACATATAGGAAAAAGTTCCCACTTCACAGTCACTAGGAAAATGTAAATGAAAGCCACAATTTTTTTTTTAAAGATTATTTATTTATTTATTTATTTGAGAGAGAGAATGAGATAGAGAGCATGAGAGGGAGGAGGTTCAGAGGGAGAAGCAGACTCCCTGCCGAGCAGGGAGCCCAATGCGGGACTCGATCCCGGGGCTCCAGGATCATGACCTGAGCCGAAGGCAGTCGCTTAACCAACTGAGCCACCCAGGCACCCGAAAGCCACAATTAAATACACACCCACCAGCATGGCTAAAATGAAATAGATTGATAACACTCAGCACTGCCAACAATGTGATGCAACAGTGCTGGGAGGGGAAGGTGTCATTGGTACCACCAACTGAAGACTATCATTATCAATTAAAGCTGCGTAGTCACATGCCTTACGAGCCAGCAAGTCCATCCTGAGGTACAGACCCAAGAGAAGCGAGTACATATGTGAACCAAAACACATGCATGCAAATGTTCATAGCAGCATTATTCCAAATAGTAAAAAAAAAAAAAAATAACTGGAAACAACGTAGACGTCAATCATGAACAGAATAAAAAGTTAAATCGTGGCGTATGCACCCAGTGGAAACACTACAGCAAGGAAAAGCAACAAACTGCTGCCACACACACTTTGGATCAACCTTATAGGCACGCTGTGAGCAGACACAATAGTACACTTTATGCTTCCGTTTATACAAAGGTCAAAAATCACATAAAACTCAGGTAGCGGTTCGGAAGTCAGGAGAGCAGGTACCTTTGAAGAGGAGGAGGACGTGGCTGGTACCTGAGGGGTACCTGGGACATTAGTCATACTTACTGTCCTGGGTGATGATTCAATGAAATATAATCACCTTGTGAAAATTCTTTGAGCTTATACTTACGACTTGTGCACTTGTCTGTATGTGTGCTCTACTTCGATAGGCAATTTTAATAAAGGAAAAATAGAAAAATAATTAAGTGAAAAATTTTGGAAATACAAATTATAAGAAGGTTAAGAATTATATGGGCACCTGGGTGACTCAGTCGATTAAGCGTCCGACTCTTGGTTTCGGCTCACGTCATGATCACAGGGTCCTGGGACGGAGCCCCATGTCAAGCTCCGGGCTCAGCTCCGAGTCTGCTTGAGATTCTCTCTCTCTTTCTAAAATAAATAAATAAATCTTAAGAAAAAAAACAATTCTAGGGGCACCTGGGTGGCTCAGTTGGTTAAGCGACTGCCTTCGGCTCAGGTCATGATCCTGGAGTCCCGGGATCGAGTCCCGCATCGGGCTCCCTGCTCAGCGGGGAGCCTGCTTCTCCCTCTGACCCTCCCCCCTCTCATGTGCTCTCTGTCTCCCTCATTCTCTCTGTCTCAAATAATAAATAAATAAAATCTTTAAAAAAAAAAAAAGAAAAAAACAATTCTATAACCCATAGGGAAGAATTATATCTTACTAAACTACCCTACTATCAAACATTCCTTATGAAACTTCTCTCGCTCCTCCAGAGCTGTTCCAGAGCTTACTTTAAGCTTCAGCTTGATGGTCTGCTTCTGCCTCTCCTCAACTGCTCTCAGATTTTATAGTCCCAGGGCCCTGGAAGGCTGGCACCTGGGTACAGCGATGCCTGTGACAAGCAGAGCTAAAGGCCGCAGGGGCAGGCAGGGCTGCTCCTGGTGAAGTGCCTGAGGCCCTGCGTCTGGAGAGGCACCAACTTGTGTAGCCCTGGGGCGTAATGGTAAATAATGGGGCCTAACAAAGAAGAAACCACGTGGAGGGCTCTCCATATTCATCCCATCTGCCCTATTGTGCTCCCAGCCTCTGGAGAAAGAAGGGCATTACCTGCTCTTGTCTGGGTGACCTCATGGGAGTGACTTCTCCCACTTGAGGTTTCTTCTTCTCCAGATGAAGGGATGCTATGCACCTCCCAATGTGGACGTGAGGTCTAAATAACATTTTTCCTGAACACATCTGGCATACTCCTGCTTAGGAGTCTTGGAGGTTGCCGTTCTGGAACCTTCTTCCCTCAAGCATCAGCATAGCTCCCTCCCCCTCCTCCTTTGAGTGCTCACTCAACTGCCTCTTTGTCATTGAAGCTTCCAGGACAAACTCCCCAACTCTCTTCAATTAAAAAGCCTAAGGATTTCCCCTCCCTCCCTTGGCAACCCCTTACCCTTCTCCTCTGCTTTATTGTTTCTCCATAGCCCCATGTATTTTGTTCATTCGTGTTTATCATCTGTCTCTTCCTCTAGAATGTAGGTTCTATGAAGGCAGGGATTTTACTTTCATTGTCTGTAGCTGTGTCCACAGCACTCAGAATCGTGCCTGGCACATAGAAGGTGTTCCATAAACACCTAAAGAGCGAAGTAACACACATAAAAGGGCACAGCACCGTGTGACAGCAGGCTTCCAGTAAAACCTGGTTTCCTTCCTTTTTGTTAAATTCCAAAATCCAGGTTGTTTCAAGGTTCCAAATAACCTGAAGGAACTCCTTGAAGTTGGAAGAGAGCAAACCTTCAGAGAATCAGCCAGAATACTCGGATTCTGTATGAGTCTGCTCTGGCCGCCATAACAAAATACCACAGACTGGGTGGCTCAAGCGACAGAAATTTATTTCCTCACAGGCTGGAGGCTAGAAGTCCAAGATCAAGGTGTCAGAAGGTTTGATTTCTTCCAAAGCCTCTCTCCTCGGCCTGCGGATGGCTGCCTCCTTGGTGTGTCTTCACATGTTTTCCCGCTGCCTACCTGTGTCCTCGTCCTTTTCTTATAAGAACACCAGTCATTTGATTAGGGCCCACCCTAATGACCTCATCTAACTCAATTATCTCTTGGCCCTCACATTCTGAAGTACAGGAGGTTACCATTTCAACCTACGCGTTTGGGGGTAGGGGGTCCCAGTGCAGCCCGTAACAGACTCCAACCAGTCTTTGCTGCGTGAGCTCTGTGATTGGGTTGAATCCCCCCACTTCTCTGGCCTCAGTGTCCTCCTAACTTGAAAATGAAGTCTGCGGGTCTTGTTCCTGCTGCTGACAACAAATAGCCTGCTTGCTGGCTCTCCTGTGATCTCCTTGAGTCCGACCACAACCAGAAATTAGGGAAAAAACAGTGGCAGAAACTGAAGGCACACTGTCATCAGAATTACTGTTGTTATTGTTGTTGTTTTAAACCCTGTATGCATGTAGGAGAGAAGGGAAAAAAGTGGGACTCTGTCCAGTGTTCAGAGGAGAGAGTTGGTTGCAGAGCTTCCAGTGGGAGGCAAGCAGGGTAAGGGGGAGAAAGAGTGAATTAACATACATTTGAGAAGTACTCTGTATCAGAAACTGTAATCTCAGGGAACCCTCACACCAACCCCACGAGTGGATGTTACTGTTGTTACTATTTTTTCTTCCATGCTACTGGTGAGGACACAGAGGCTCAGAACGCAGAACTGGGTCTGGTTCTTACAGCCTGCCCAGAAGTCAGATAACCCTCGCCAGTCACTCTGCCTCTAGCAGTGGTTGAATGTGCTGAGCTGCTCCCCTCCCCTCCCACCTTCCTGCCTGGCCACACCCTGCTACAGGTGAGAAGAAGATGAAGCGCCTGTCAGTTTTGGGTAGTTCTAGAAAAAGGACAAGACCAATTCTGTGTGTACTGTCACTGTTGTTGTTTTAGTGAATGGGTAATGGTCCTTGAAGAAAGAGCAAGAGCTATAAATAGACACAAAGAAGAAAATTCTAGAAAAAGCAAAACTAATCTATAGTGACAGAAAGCAGATCAATGGTTGCTTGAGGGGAGGAGGGATAACTGCCAAGGGGCTAGGAACCTTTGAGGGGAGACGTACATGTTCTGTATCTTGATTGTGCTGCAGTCAAAACCCATCAACCTGTACACTTAAAACAGGTGAATTTTAGGGGGCCTGGGTGGCTCAGTCGTTAAGCGTCCGCCTTCAGCTCAGGTCATGATCCCGGGGTCCTGGGATCGAGCCCCGCATCGGGCTCCCTGCTCCGCCGGAAGCTTGCTTCTCCTTCTCCCACTCCCCCTGCTTGTGTTCCTGCTCTCACTATCTCTCTCCCTCTGTCAAATAAATAAATAAAATCTTTTTAAAAAGAGGTGAATTTTATTGTATATAGATTATGCCTCAATAAAGTTGATTTCAACAGAAAAATAAATCACTAGGAATCCCACCACCCAAAGATAACTACCATTAGCATTTTGGTGTTTTTATGCTACTAGGACATGCACACACACACACACACACAGAGTGTCACATTCTATGTTTTGTTTTTTCTTCTCTCTCAATAACATATCATGCAACCTTTCCATGTCAATACATGGAATGCTGCACCAGCATTTTTATAGTGGTAGAATACACCATTATGTCATGTAACACAATCTACTGAACCAATTCTGTTTGAAAATTAAGATGTTTCTAATTTTTTGCTATTATAAACACTACCAGGAATATCTTTGTAACTAAGTATTTGAGCACATTCTTCATTTTTGCCATAGAATAAATTTCTACCAGTAAAATTACTGAGTCAAAAGAGGTTCATATTTTTTAAGGAATTTGATATATCTTTCAAAAGTGCCCTTCCTAAAAGCGATACCAATTTATGCACCCACCAGCCATCTCTTGGTCTTGACTATAGACCAATCAGCCTTGTGGATCTCCATAGAAACAGATACAAGGAAAATCCCACCAATGACATATCCTGAAATCCCAAACTTTAGAAGTTATTGAAATCTTACAGATTCAGTGTTTCGGCCCTAACCTTAACTGAACTCAAGGGCCATGAAGGTTCAGGGGTCTGAGATCACAAGGCTCAGTTAGGAGCACATCGAAGGACTCAAACTCAGGATGGAAACCACCACATTATTTGCTGAAGGAGCACTGAGTCAAGGGATCAGGAAAGAACTCACATCATCCCAGGCTCAGTCGCTTTCTAATTCCTACACCCACCTGTCTCTTCGCACCAATCCTTGTTCCAGAACAGTCCCTCAGGGATCCTGGAAGTTGCACATACGGTTGTGATTATCAGAGAAATTCCAGTTGGTTCCACCTTCTTCCAATCCTTGGTTCTGCTGCTTGTGGCCTTGGGATGGTTCTTTAGCCTCTCCAAGGCTCAGTTTCCTCAACAGGAATGTGGAGTTAGTAACTGTACTTAGCTCACGGAGTTTTATGAGGATGACATGAAATAATACAATCAAATTCATTAGCAAGGCTGCCAGCCCTAAGGAGGTACTGATCCTTGCTAAGCATTATTCTTCCTTGTTGGCCCCTCAGACCCGCTTCAGGCAGCAGAGAGGCCTGAGAGGAACAACTTCCCACCCTTGTGATCCTGCCCCAGAATCCATAGCGGTGCCTCTACAAAGGACCAGCCAGCCACCGTGCTCTTTTTAGATCTGCCTAATGCCATCGATAAACTAGATGAAACCTCATTCTTAGGGGAGGCCTGCCCAACCCTCATGCCTCCAGGACCACGCCTGACAAATATAGAAGAAATTACAGGCATCTGCTTTCAGGTTCCGTGTGTACACTTTTGCCTGAGCCAAGCCCCAAACCCCAGTTCTGCAGCCGCTTCAAAAGACCATCTCTCCTCCAGGCTCCAGGCCCAGAGCAAGCAGCAATTTGGGAGGCAGCCCCCTCTTATTTTTAGCCTTAAAAACCCAAAAGCCAACATACCAGCGCTCACCCAAGCGTCTCTCGCAAGCCGTTGTTTGATCTGGGTCGAGAAAATGACAGACTGAGTCCTGCACCAAGAACAGAAGGAAAAAAGAGGGGAAAAAGGGAGTTTTATTTTCCCTCCCCGGCCAACCTCCATCCCCCTCAACTCCTCCCTTAGGCCTGGGTGGACCCTGCCTGGGTAATCGTCCCCTGCTATATTTAAAAACCACAGATGTGTTGGTGGAGACTGAATTTCGGAATTGCAGGCGGCGTCTCCCGAGGACGAGAGGAAAGCCGGTGCCGCGCGCCCGCCTGGCCGCCCTCCCCGCCCGCCGCGCGGAGCCCCGGACTCCGCGGAATCCAGGTCAGGACGCGCCGCCGTCTCGGGACCGCCGCGGGCCGGGAGGAGCCGGGCGCCGGGCTCCGGCGACTGGGGGCGGCCGCGGGCGAGGGCTCCCGTCCGCAGGGGGCCGCCGGGGCCTGGGGGCCGCGAGGCGCAGGTCCACTTCCCCGCGGCCGCTCGGGACGCTATCTGAAAATCCCCCCTCGGCGCGCGAGGATAAATATGCGCGGCTTGTCACTCGGTGCGGCTCCCTGGCTCCCAGCTGATAGGGTGGCGTTCGGTTGGGAGGCTTGGAGATTGGCTTTTTGATTTGGCTTCGCGCTGCAGCTTAATGGGCAAAGCTCGCGGCTCGCCCAGAAACCAGCCCCTCCGCGCGTCCCCTCCGCGCGGCGAGGCCGACACGTCCCCCGCGGTGACGGCGTGCCAGGCGGAGAGCCGGCGCGCGCCCAGCCCCGGGAAAGCCCCGGCGACGCGGCCGCGAGCCGGGGTCCCTCCGAGCCGCCAGGGCGCGCCGGGCCGCCCGCCTTCCTGCCGCTCCCGGCAGGGATCCCCCCGCTGCCGGCGGCCGGGACTCCGGGCCTCCCCGGGCTCAGTCCCGAGCCCGCGCCCCGGCCCGGGCCCCTCCGGGGGTCCTCGGGAGGGTCTCCCCGCTCCTCCCCAGGCCCCCTGCCCTGGCCGCAGCCCGCGCGTCCCCCTGAAGGCTGCGAGCCCACGAGCCCCGCGGGCGGCGGCCGAGGCCGACTGACATGCCCCGGACGCGGCTGCGGCCGGCGGGCAGCCCGCGGGGGCGATGAGCCGCTGCGGCCGCTGAGCAGCCGGGCGGCGGGGCGTCGCGCACCTTCCTCTCCCCCCTCACTTGGCCACTCCGCTCGGGAGACCGGGAGGAAACGGTGAGTAATGGGGTGAACCTCCTGCCCTTCCCCCTCAGCGGGCGGCCGAGGCTGGGGGCTTAGGCTGCCCCCGGGAGGGTTCCCGCTTGTGAATGCTGGTGTTAATTAAGTTATTTCTCACGATCATTCATACGAGCTGTCTTCCTGTGGGTTTAGTGCCTCCAGAGGTGGGGGGAGGGTGCCTCGGAAAGTGAACGTTTTGTCTGCGGAGCTGGGGGGGGGGCCTGGTGGCAGAGTGTCTGGGGGGATCGGGGGGGGCAGAACGAGACGCCGGGGCGTGTGTGTGCGCTGGGGCGGCGGGTGCTCACCGGGGAGACTGAACGCTGCGGCGCGGGCCGGCTGCATGTGTGCCTGTGTGCTGGCGGGGCGGGGGCGTGCGGTGCTCCCGGGGCTGTGAGCGCCCGCCGGGGTCGGGGGCTAGGAGCCGAGCGCGTTTCCCCGCGGCGCGCGCCCGCCTGCACACACGCACGCGCGCGCCCGACCTCGGGACTCCGCCGCCGCCGGTCGGGAACTGCAGCCCCGGCTCACCGACCCGCCGCGGCCAAGGGGGCGGGGAGAGGCAGGGTTTCTCGCGTCCTGGGCCCTCCGGACCGCGGGGGTCTGGGCGGGCCGCGGCCAGGTGGAGAGAAGGGAGGCGTGTAACTACCCCCCCCGCCACCCTCCCCAACACACACACACGCGCGCGCGCGCACACACACACACAAGCACCCAGAGGCCCTCATTCGGAGGCTAGTTGTGCTCTGCAGACCCTGCCTGACCTGCCCCGAGGACCCGAGCCACTGGGAGAGATGAAGAAAGCGATTTGCTCGGGGGGGGGGGGACGGGGACGTGGGGGGGGGGGCAGGGAAGCAGTTTTCGTCTTTATTCATTGAGTTTTATTTTTAACGGTGGAGGGAGTGCGGGGAGGGGGAGTTGGTTAAATAGAACAAATGCCTTTAATGCAGTGCCATAAATTTACCCGCCGGCTGGCCGCCTCTCTCTCTCTCTCTCTCTCTCTCTCTCTCTCTCTCTCTCTCTCTCTCTCTCTCTCTCTCTCTCCCCCCTCCCTCCCTCCCTCCGTCTCTCACTCACTCATCTTTTCTGGCGACTAAAAACCCTGACCGTTTGCTGGTTCAGTCTCCTGGGCAGAGGGTTGAAATCGGGGCGGGTTGTCAGTAAGGCAGGCTGCAGCCGGCAGACAGGCTCCGAGCTCCGGGGTGGTCGAGAAACACGGAACCGAGGGAGTTGCGGGTACGTGATGGGTACGCAGCCGGCCTACCGGTGGGGCACCGAAAGGGAAGCCTCCGGGCCTCCGGCGACCCGGTGACTTGCAGCCGCCTGTGATTAATCTTCCACAGCTGTTGTGCCCCATCCACTTGAGCTGAGCTCTTGTTTACCTCGATTTTCAAATATAGCTGCTGCGCCATGCTCTTCCTGAAATAGGGGATCCGTGCACTCTATAGGGGCGCTGGCCTCCTGCTGGCCCTTCTTTTTAGCGGGCTCCCAAGTTGGAGAGGAACCTGCCTTTTCATGCCTTGAAGTTCCTCACATGGGGATGGTTGCTCCCAGAGCTTAGGGTGCTTGGTGTGGGCTGATCACCCTAGCTTCTCATTGCCACCTACAATTCCTATCGGCAGTCCCCACACACGCGTCCACTCCCTAGCCTCTTTCTTTAAATAAAATATGGATATTGGGTTGAGAAGAAGCAGATGGAGCCTACAGAACTGAACTTGAAGTCGTTCTTGAACTTAATGGAGATGGAAAGGCTACTCATGCAGTTTTCTGTACTTGGAATGCTTTATTGTTCTTCCAACACCCCTAAACTCCAACTCCATTCTTGTCTAATGTACTCCTATTCTCCCTCCAGCTCTAAGGTCACTGGTCACTTCCTCAAGGACGCCTTCCATACCATCTCTAATTGGGCCAGAACCTCTATACACTCATAACCTGAGCCTATTATTTTGAAGTAACTTAAAGATGCACATTCAATTTACTTATGTGATTGAGTAATGCTAGTCACACCTTTAGACAGTAAGCTGCACGAAGGGAGAGAACATAACTGTTGTTTATTCACATTGTATCCGCACGGCCTAGCACTGTGCCTGGCAGAGAGTAGGCAGTCAGTAAATGCTGGATGAAGAATGAACTCGGAGGGCCAAGTTATCCCTCCTCTCCGCTCCTGCTTCTGTGATCCCCACTTTGGCATCTCTTGTACTGCCTTCTATGGCTTCCTGGCCGGAGAAGAGAGAACAGGGTTATCAAACTGACCCTGTAAAAAAACATCTCCTTCCTTTAGGCTCCTTCCTGGGCTGGAAACCTGAAGCTGAGGGAGTGTGCTCTTGCCCCATCCCTGCCCCGTCCCTGTGCCAGGTGACCCCTTGTACAGTCTCTGGGCATATTTGCCGGGATTGTCCCTGGGTAGTGATGGGGGGCATTGTTCCTTGGCCTGAATGGTCCAGTCACTGCTCACAATCTGGATTTGGGGGAATGTGTCCCGCATCTTGGCTTCTCTTTAAGCTACCAAGTTCGTGTAAGAAGAGAGGGTAACCCCCTTTTCACTCAACCTGGTTGTTTTGCCTAGAGGCTCAAATATTTGGTGAGGCTCGACCATATATTGGACTCTAAAAGAAAAAGCATTCATTTATTCAATAAATATTCAACAACAGCCTACTCTGCCAGGCATTTGCTAGGTACAGAGGCAAATAAAATAGAATGGTCCTTTTCCTCATAAACATCCATTCATTCCAGCAGGGATAATCAGCTCTTGATTCCTTTCAGTGGAGGCTAAATCTGGAGTACAGTGGAAGCATGTAGGGAGATCACCTCTCTACAGGGAATTCAGGAGGACTTCTAGGGACAGCGAATCCCAGAAGGAAAGGATGGGTAGGGGTTGGCTTTGGTGAAAGCAGGGAGGAGCTGGGGAGAAAGTGTTAGGACAGAAAGGATCCACATGCGGGCGCCTGGGTGGCTCAGTTGGTTAAGCGGCTGCCTTCGGCTCCGGTCATGATCTTGGAGTCCTGGGATCGAGTCCCGCATCAGGCTCCCTGCTCGGCAGGGAGTCTGCTTCTCCCTCTGACCCTCCCCCCTCTCATGCTCTCTCTCTCATTCTTTCTCTCAAATAAATAAATAAAATCTTTAAAAAAAAAAAAAAAAGAAAGGATCCACATGCAAAGGCCTAATGTGGAAAAGGCCAATGATTGAAGCGACCTGGGCGCCCTTATTAAGGCCAATGATTGAAGACAGAGGGTTCAAGTTTGGAGGACTCTAGGGGCCAAACCTTGAAGGGCTTATACTCCATGCTAAGAATTTTCACTGTTGCCAGGAGGGCGCTTAGGAAGATTGTTTGCACTGAAGTGCACGGTCAGGTTCGCATTTGAGAAGGTATGCTGAGACTGGAATCTTGGGGGGGGTGCTGGGAGGCTGTGGGAGAAGCCCAGGGCATCCTCTGGGTGGCCTGTGAGGCAGGGATGCAGGTTCCTCTTTCTGTTTTAGCAACCAGAGCTGCTCTTCTAGGAAGATGTTCCACCATTTTCTTTAATGAGATTGGCTTGTGTTTGGTTGTCCGTGTTTTGAATGGGTGCTCTAAACCCAACAGTAGACAGGGTGCCTCCGGGAAAAGGAAAAGTGCCTCCAGCAGGTGTAAGACACACCTTCTGGCCTCCTGAGCTGCAGAGCAAGGTGAACCTCCAAAGATTTGAGATCTCTGAGGACTGGGGAAGTTCTCAAGAAGGAGCCTGGAAGGGTAAGAATGGATTTAGATCCATATCTGGATCCATAGAGACTACTGAGCACGACATTGAGGTAGGAAGAATCACAGGTGTTTTTATATGTATATGTGTAGTTTTTGATAATACGGAGAGTGAATAAAGGCTAATTCCGGAATCAAGTATTTGGATATGGTAAACAGAATCACGTCTACAAAGGCAACAGCTCTATTTCATCCTGGATGAAATTTACTGCTTTGATACTTGGAATGACAAATAATGCTTTCCTGGTTGTGTGGCAGGAGCGCTGGGTCATGTGGGGGCCTGGATCCGGAAGTGGGACTGGAAACTGTAATCCTGCCCTGGCTTCCCCGTGGTAATTTCCTAATCACTTGAGAGGAGAGGATCTCAGGGTCATGCACTGCTATGCTCGTCCTAGAGAATGAAGCCAAACAGTGTGCACTTGGTCAGCATTCTTCCTTTGCACCCTGGTCTCCCCACTTTGTTCCTCATGCTTCCCTGGTCTCAGAGTAAAAAAGATCTCCCTTCTCCTCCTACACAGGGCCCAGGGGCCAGCCCTGCTCTGTCTTCATTATCCTGCCTTGCGTGCTTTCTCCTCCAGCCCTCGGTCCCCTCCCTCCAACTGTCAGCATGCTCAGCAAGCTCTGGGCTTCAGAACCCCTTGTCCAACTCCTACCCCTTCACACTCCCTTTTCGTGCAGCTTTTACCTAACTCTTGACCTTTTAGAGTAAACAGCTGTCTCCGTTTTGTCTCCACTCATTCATCTGTTCAGCCCCATACTTTCCCACTTTTCTCTACCTTCTGCCCAACTATCACCCACCTAGGACTTCGCATTTTCCCGAATGGAATAACTGGTTTCTGATCTCTCCCCCTGCCGCCAGCTAAGATTGACTCTTAGCTCCCGAAGACTTTCCCCTCTTGGCTCCCACCACGCTGAGCTCTCCAGGTGGTCCCCCTTCCATCTCCTCTCCAGGAGTCTCTCTCCTCCCGTTGTCCTCTTCTCCACTGCGCCCCGGCAGTCTCCCTCGTGGTTTGTGCTGTGGCCGAAGCCCCTCTGTCACTGTAGCTCTCTATCCCTGGTGTCTTGTTTCCAGCCCCTTGTGCAGTATCTCCGACAAGTTGTCGCCTCAGCTCCTCAAATTGAGTTTCTACTAAACTGACGTCGTCTTTGTCCTTAGGAGCTACTCCTCTTGACTTCCCACTTTCTGTTGATGGCACCAGCCAACTCCAGTCACCCCGGCTCAAAATCCCCAAGTTTCTCTTTGTCTCCTCTGCCTTATCCCTGAATATTGCTAATGTCCATTGAGTCCATCCCCACCTTCTCTGCCCCTACCACCAGCACCTGAGTATACTTGATAACCTCCTACCAAATCGTACTGACAACAGTAATAGTTGCTGTTATAGCAGCCAACATTTGTGCCTTTACCACCTGTGAGCTCCTCGGTTGCAAAGTGCTTTACATTGATTTTCCCATTCAGTCCTTACCATACCCCTACCGAGTAGTTGCTATTATTGTCATACTCTATAAATTAGCTTTCTAACATCTTCCCAGCTTCAACCTCCCGGTCCTTCAATTCATGTTAAGACTGGTACAACGTGGGCGCCTGGGTGGCTCAGTCGTTAAGCGTCTGCCTTCGGCTCAGGTCGTGATCCCAGGGTTCTGGGATCCAGCCCCGCATCGGGCTCCCTGCTCCTCTCCCACTCCCCCTACTTGTGTTCCCTCTCTCGCTCTCTCTCTCTGTCAAATAAATAAATAAAATCTTAAAAAAAAAAAAAAAGACTGGTACAACGTCTCCCTCCTAAACACATCCGGGCTTGTCACTTTCCTACACGGAAACCCTGAAGGGCCTCCCATGGTGGGCAGGCGCCCACCTGCCTGCATCTCCGTGGCCCGGTTCGCCGCTGCGCGTTGAGGGTCCCGTCTTCCAGGTCCAGCGTGGGCACTGCAGTGAGCTTGTCCTTTCCTCTTCTGTGCCTTTGCTCACGGTTTACCTCTCACTGAGAATCCTACCTGTTCTTCAGTGTTCAATTCAAATGCTTCTTCCTGACGGCAGCTTCACTGGAGAGCCGTCCCTTCCTCTGAATTTTGGTAACATGGTATCTGTTTTTCGTGAGGCCCTTAGACTTACTGAAATGTAGTTTTTGCATGTGGCTAGCCACCCCTCTTGGACCAGGCACTTTTTCTCGCTCCCACTCTCTGTCACATGATGCCTGAGACACAGTGGGTGTCCAGTGAGAAATGAAGGAATGAATAAATGAATAACCTACCTCACTTTTGAGGGGGGCGAAACAAGGTCAAGGAAGGGGATCTGTACCATTTATCATAAAAGAGGCCAGTGGTGGAGTCAAAAATCAAACTAGGAGCAGGCAATGTGGTATAACAGAAGAAGCACTGAGCTGCAGAAGTTTATGTTTTAGTTCTTATCTGACGACTGCAGGCAAGACCCACTTCTGCTCTGTGGGCCTTGAACTCCTTATCCATCAGAAAGGGTTACGTTGGATGCGTTGACTTTTAAGCTATCCCCCTGGCCTGACAATTCTGTATTCCGGGAGTCTCGTTCCACACCCTATAGATTGCCTCTTACTGAGAATACTTTTAGTGCTGACAGTATCTTTCCTTTCAGAATCTTCCAGCTGCAAGTTGAAGCCCCCGGTGTGTCTGTTATCACACTGGGTTTCTAGAGAGCAGCATGGCCAGCCAACTCAATTCTCTGGACGTGTGGCCTACATGGTGCCCCGAGCTGGTTGAGTGCCCTGATGGCCCTAGGCTGGCACTCCTTTCTGGAGTCACCTCCCGCTACCACACTCCAGAGCATTCGCAGAATGATGAGTAGTGCTCTAGACCCCAAATGCTCCAGCTGGTCTAGGCTCAGCTCCCGCACTGCCCTCTTTCCTTTTCTACCCAGGATGGCTGTATCTGGAGCCATGTAGACTCTGTTGAGAGTCTATGTGGGACTCCTCTGCTCAGCAGCTTTCCAGAGGCTTCCCCTCACGCCACACCAGCGTTCTCTCTCCCCTATGAGACTGAAAGAATCATGTTGAGTCTGTGCCTTCCAGCCGCTCAGGAGGAACTAATGGGGGAGTCACTTTCTAGGGGAATTGTTAGAGGAGTGGGGAGAGCGTGCAGCTGCCCCCAGTCCTCAGAGTCTGCCCCTGGCACCCTCTTGTCGCAGGAGGGCCCAGAGCGCCCTAGAGCTGATTGTGCAAGAGAGATGACTTTGACTGCTTGCCAGAGCCCCTTTGTTCTCCATTCAGGCAATGATATGATCTAATTCCACATTTCAGCATTGGAAAATTAAGAGAAATTAAGTGGCATTAAAATAAATCAGGCTCCTGGAGAATGAGCTGAGGAAAAGGTACAAAAAGCCAGCTAATCACCAGCTTCCCCTTGATACGTAGGCAAAAGGGCAGAGGGATGGCAGCCCTCTCTCTGTGGGTGACCCCAAAAGATAAAGCCCAGCTGGCTTTCTCCGGGGGAATAGGGAGGGGCAGGAGCTGTACGCCCTCAGGCTGCCCTGGCTTCTCACTGCCTTGACCCAGCCCTGGCAGGGGACGTGTTCTCTTGGTCGGTTCTGAAAGGACGCTCCTTCAGGCTTGGTGGAAGGAGACCTCTGGCAGCCCGAGGACAAAGGTTTGGTTCTGGCTCCATTAGTAATTGGCAGAGAGATCCTTGGCATTGAACTGAGCCACACGGTTTCTTCAGCTATAGGAGCATCCTCACAAAAGGATTACATGAGTCCAGGTGAGCGAGGACAGAGGCCTTTGTAAACTGTTGGCAGGCGGTATTGCTTAAGATTTGTTGAATGAAAGATGCACTCTAAATGTTGCTTCTTATCATGCCACACACTGTGGGGTAAGGCGCTACTGAGGGGGCCAGGGCACAGAGAGGGAATCGTGTTTAGAAACAGCCTCAGGACTGCTGTCCAAACACTGTATGCTCTTCTTCTTTTGGAGGAAGCAAACAGACTGCTCTCTGAGGTCAGTGGCTTTAACCATTTACGTCTCTACCCGCCAGCTTCCCAGGAAGTTTGAAGTCACCCTCACTGGTGCCTCTTTCCCATGTTACTTAATCCTGCAGGGACTGCATTGATTATGCATGAGTAGTGGGCCAGAGAGTGCTGGTGGGGAGGACTGGGATCACCTTCAGAGAAGACGAGGGGGAAAGCCTCTGAGAAGCTAGCATCTGAGACCTGATGAAATGAGAAAGTGACTTCTGGGGATCTTTAGGTTAAGGGGGGTCCAAGCAGAGAGAACAGTAAATGCAAAGGTCCTAGGGCAGGTGTGTGCTTGGTATGTTCTAGAAACTTCAGAGAATGCCACCTTAGCTAGAGTGGAGTATGTAGGCAGCAAAACAGAGTGGGGGGCGTGAAGGGCAGTAAGTTAGAAGTTGAAGTCAGTAAGGGGGTGAGGAATTCTGCAGGAAGAGGAGGTTGCCAAGGATGGCAGGGTCTGATTTAGATTTTTAAATCTAAATTTTTGGCTGTCTTGTGGAAAGTAGACTACAAGAGAAGGGGCAAGATTGGTAACTATTGCAGGAGTCCAGGCGAGAGATATAATATTGAATCTCCAGTAGCTAGAACAGGCTGTGACACCTAATTGCCACTCAGTACATTTGAGGACACTTCTGGACAGAAGTGAAACCTACACTAGTAAGTGCTGGGCACCTAGTAAGTGCTCGACAAATACTTTTTTCATGAATCAATGAGCAGAATCGGGCTTTCTTGTAGTCACTCTAGGATTTGAGTTCCTCTCAATATTTTGGATCTTTTAAAAATACTTTTAATTATTCTAGAGAGCATTATTTTGGAGGGGCAGTGTGTTCATGAGTTCATTTTCTTCTCTGGAAAATGCATGCTCCTTTGAGATAGACATGAGGAATCCAACTCCACCGCCTCTGTGATGCTCTCAGCCCGTGCACATAAATCTCCAAACCCTTTGCTCACCTCTAGATACAGATCTGGTGTGCTTTTCTATGCACAGGTCCACGGCAGGGACCAGACCTGCTTCCTGCCCGCATCTCCAGAGCTTACCACAGTCTGGATGATTGAATCAACAGATAGCTATCCCGCTGACTAGGGTGGGGAGCATTTTCCTGCTCTGGTTGAATTCCAGGCCTTCCTGTGCTCTTCCCGGAGAGCCCAGAACCCTCGCTGGCCTCATTTGTTATAGGGTATGTCCCTTATGTGAAACATGTATCTAAGTTAAGCGGGTTTTGTGGATTCCTTGCCTTTGGGCCTGGAGATCCCCAACGCAGGAGGAACTTTGCGGGGCCAGTGGGAGAGCCAAAGTGTCTGATGCGGTTTGGTCCTTGCTGTGCCTCTTCATTCTTCTTTCACCGTCCTCCCCTGTTTTCAGTTGGTCTCCACTGATGCTACTTCCAAAAGAGCTCGCAAATCCACACCTTCGAGTGCAGGCCCACTCTCACTGTGTCTGTCCCGGTTCTGGTCCCGGCGCACTCAGATGCCGGGAGAGCCTCTGAACCCATCTTCCTGCCTCCGGTCTTGCCCTGCTCTCCTTCACTCACCTAGCTTCCCCATGGTCGTCCTGTGAGGTCTCCTATCCAAAGGAAAAATATCAGTCTTCTCCCTCCCATGATTAAACCACTGCCAGGGGCTCCCAGTTGCCCCCAGAATAATGCTCTAAGTCCTTGGCTGGGGTATACGAGGCCTTTTACGAACTATTCCTCACTTACCTCTGCAGCTTCTGCCCAGTGCCCTGTCCTTCAAGCCATGCTGCTCCCCCTTCTTGAAGCAGACACTGCTCGTTCAGGCTGCCATGCTCGTGAGCATAGGCTTTCTGTTATCTGTCTGAGAGGCACTGACTTCCCCCCGGTGAACTCCTGTTCATTCTTCAAATCCTACATGGCCTGGTTCATGAAGCCGGCCCTGACGATTGCAGACAGTGGGAGGCCTGCCTTCCTCTGTGTGCTCTTGGCACATCACACACGCTTCCGCATCTAGTACTTCTTTTGTTGTAATTATTTGGTTTTCTGTCACTGTTCTCCAGTGAAGTGGATGCTCCTCAGAGGGGATTATTTTTTGTTCATACTACCCAAACTCGAAAAACCTTGCTCACAGCATCCCTGACAGATGGGATGCTCCATTAGAACACTGCCAAGCGTGGGAGAAATCACTGGATATTATGCCTTCTACTTTTACCCATTTATTCAATGTATCCATTCAGTAAACATATACTGAGTAACTACTATATGCCAGGCACTGAGATAGACACTGGGCATACAGAAATACCAAACAGATACAAATTCCTACCCTCTAGGAACTTTTAATTGTTTTTTTTTTTTTGAGTGTGCAAAAAAATGAAGCAGGTACAAATCAGAGTAACTTCCTCACCATAATTCTGTGAACGTCAACCTGTGACTGGGTTTCATTCAAATGCAGGCATACACGAATGAATGAACACATGAACGAACAGACTAAGAGACCATAAGGAAAAGTGTGGACAAGTCAACCTAAGCTCTCATCACTAGAAGGGAAAATAACTAGAAACCTGTCCTGCTGAAAAATGGATGGGTAGCATCATTTTCCTATGAAAATAAGGGAACTCTGGATCTTTTACATTTCCTTAGTAAAAGTATAAACCAAGCAGACAGCAGGTTTAGGGAGAGACAAAGGGAAAATCTACTTGCATGTGTAGGCATATCCTTGGCAAGGTATGAAAGCAAGAGTCCAGGAGCGTGGGATATTTGTCCAGTATGTGGTCCTAGCTCCATTCCTGCCTCCAGCTTGGGGGATGACTTAGCGGCAGCTGTAGATTTGGTAGTGGGAGAGGCAGAACGTAAGTGGGCAAAGCTTCTCCTCTTCCTATCTCTCTGGCCCACTCTCATTGTTTGTGACTCCCTAGATCTGTCAGGGACTTGCAGAGGCCAAAGCATCCCCTGGCTTCCACAGAGTCTGGTAAACCTTACAGTCATAGAATCAATGAGCCTTTGAGTTCATAGAATTTTAGAGGCAGAGAGGATATCAGAGGTCAGGTCGAACCTCTTGGCCCTATCAAGAGAGTTTCACTGAGTGTGACCACTTGTCCTAAAAAATAAAAAAAAAAATAAAGTCACCCAATGCTGAATTGAGGTCCCTCAGAGAGTTTCCATAAGGGTGTAGAAGACGGACATTTGAACATATAAGCCCAGGTCAGTGTAAAGTGCTTCAGTGGTGGTCAGAGGGTTAGAGGAACAGGAGAGTGAATGAGGCATTTTGAAGGTGGAGGAAGAGGGCATTGTCAGGGGAGGCTTTCCAAAGGAAGTAGAGGTTTCTGGGGCCCTAGATTCTCGACGTAAGTGTTCCAGATTCCTTCCCTACTCTTCCACCTGCCCGTTCATCCCTTGAGGTTGGGAGAGCAGATTTTGGGCAGTTGACATACCAAATTTCATAGCCCAGCTGTGCTCTTTGCTCATCTAGTGGCCTTTGGGTGGGTTATTAATCTTTGAGCCCAAGTCCCCTCATTTCTAACACAGACAATAATATTTGTCTCATTGTGGGGTGCTTAGGTATTAAATAGCGGCCATAAAAGTGCTGAATGCAATGCCGGCCAGAGAGTAGGTATTGATGAACAGATATGATTATTGTTTTTGTTGTCATTTTAAACATGGTCTATATAAAGCCCAAGGAGACTAAGGCTGCCACTCCCCTACATAAGAACGGTAAAATGCCGTATCACGTACCACTGCAAGATTCTCTATGTTATAAAGCCATGCTGCACACTGCAGGGGCTGCCCACAGGGCTTGAAGCAACTGTGCAGGGACCAACCCAAGAGCTTAGAGCAGCACCAGGAAAAGATAGGACTTCCCGTGACGTCACTGTAATCAGTGATTCCTGTAATTACTAATTTGTCTCTATCCCTTATCAGAAGATAAACTCTGTCGGGTTGAGGATGTGGCGTAGCTCATTCATGGCCGTGCTCCCAACCACTAGCACAACGCTTGGCCCGGGATGGGCATCCAAAGAGCAGTTGTTTAAAAAATGGATTTGGGGCGCCTGGGTGGCTCAGTTGTTAAGCATCTGCCTTCGGCTCAGGTCATGATCCCAGGGTCCTGGGATCCAGCCCCACATCGGGCTCCCTGCTTGGCGGGAAGCCTGCTTCTCCCTCTCCCACTCCCCCTGCTTGTGTTCCCTCTCTCGCTGTGTCTCTCTCTGTCAAATAAATAAATAAAATCTTTAAAAATAAAAAAAATAAAAATAAATGGATTTGATCCAATGTGCGTTTGGCAACTCCAGAAGGTAGACTCTCCTTGGCTTTTTCTTGGGCCCCATTTTCCTACCATCATCCCTTAACGTACCCTCTTCTGCTCAGAGGGCTCCGTGGGAGTCTGAATTCCGTGCCTGTTTCTCACACTGCTCTGGGCCAAGTTAACTTGAATGTGTCCCTTCAGTTCCTTGTCTTTGGAGAGACAGGCCTGCCTGCCGATCAGAGCATCTTTGTCTCAAAGGACCGATGGAGATCATCCAACCCGACGTGAGTTTTCTGGACGAGGAATCCAATCCCCTGAGAGGTTCATGGACCCTTTAAATTCTTACAGCTCGTGAAACAAGTTCGTACCTCCTGCTTTCAAATTTGGGGCTCTCTCACTGCCCCAGGCTGCCTCGGAGTACGGAGAGCAGCCAAGCTGGTGATGAGAATTGCACACCCAGACAGGCTCACCCTGTCCTTCCTGGACCCTTGCTCAAAGGGGGCCCCGAGCCCTGGGCAGGTACCAAGCCAGTGGTTGACACCAGATGCTCCAGAGTCGGGCTGCCAGTATTCAAATGCTTCGCTTTCTACTTACTGCGATTTCAGGCAAATTACTTACTCTTTATGAGTTCAAATGAGCTTATCTGTAAAACAGAGCATGATAATAATAGCACCTCCTTCATTCACTATCAAGATGCAAAGAGATAATGATGTACAAAATCCAGCATCATTATGTTTTCCTCCTTGGATGCAAGTTCCTGTTGTGACAGTCAAACCACCTAAGCGGCTGAGGTCACCTCTTTCCGACTCTAGAGAGTGAGAGCTCTTGTGCGTCTGGGGAGCACTGCCACCCACGGGGAGGGCTCAGCACGGACTCTCATCCCTCTAGGGAAGTGCAGGAGAAGATGCCGGGCTCTTGCACTCCGCTGACATGTGGCATCCGGGGCAGCCTGGCTGCACTTAAAACTTGAATGTAAATTGGCTGTGACGCCTGAGCAGGGGCCCAGATTTAGAAGCAGAGCAGGACAACTCTACCCAGGCTGGAGACAGGCCTGGAGCAGTGTTCCCATTGGAGAAAGGGGAGGGCGTAGCGGGAGGGAGAATTTGCTCAGTCTGGCCTGGTGGCACTGTTTTATTAATGATCTGGAAGAGCAGAGGAACAGTGACTTTAATTAAATTTGCCAGGGATATTAAAAGATGTCAGGAGCCACTGCTGAGGACACAGACACCTTGCAGATGGCCCTGGGGGTGTTTGGAAAATAATCCAGGAAAGAGATGAGAAGCCGTGGGCTGAGCTGCAGCATTGGTTCAGGGAGGAGGAACGTGATATGGGGACTGAGGGTCACCATATACAGCAATACCCCAGGCCCATCCTCTTTATCTGTACCTGTTCTGTTTCCAGTAGGAGTCTAACTGATCTTCCTGCTCCGGTCCTGTTCCTCTTACAGCCATCTTAAACCCTTTAGCCAAATGGGTTTTTCTCAAGTACAGATCAGACCATGTCATTCTCCTGTTTAAAAAAGCCTAACTTTGGCTTTTCACTGCCCTTTGGATGAAATCCATCTTCTTAGCCTGGCATATAAGACTTGCCATGAATGGAGTCCTCCCTACATGTCCAGTCTTGTGGACACTCACCTTTGTGCCTCCTGCCTCACACTGAATTCCTTGTAATCCCAAGCACACAGCAGGCTTTTCCACGTCTCCATGTCTTTGCTTGGGCTATCCTCTTTGACTCAAAGGTCTGTCTTCCTTCCTTTCCCTTCCCTTCCCTTCCCCTCTCCTCCCATCTCCCTCCCTCCCTCCTTTCATCCTTCCCACCTACCTTCCTTCCTTCCTTCCTTCCTTCTTCTTGACTAAAGTTCACTCGTGCTTGAAGACTCATTTCAAGGATCACTTCCTTCAGAACTCCTCCCTGAATCCCCAAGCTGGCTCAGTGCCCTCCTCATGTTCCCACAGCATTCTGCCTGTACCTTCACTTCCTATAGTAAAAGTGCCTATCCGTGCAGCTATCCACCCCTGCTGGATTGTACTATTGAGGGCAAAGCCTGTGTCTTACTTTTCATTTTGCCCATCGATGTCTAGTACCTAGCCTGGCAAACCATTGGCTTTTGCAAATTTTGTCAAACTGAACTGATGGGAAAGAGAATATTCAGGTGGGAGGCTGCATCAGGCAGCCAGGACACCCCAGTAAGCCTGGAGACTAGGCCGCTCTACCAAATGGTTAGTCTCTCCTGTCAGGGTGGATGGGTTAGTCAGATTGCTTCTAAATCAACAGGAAGCTGGAAGCTGACAGGGGGCCATGGACATTCTACAATAAAGTGGGACATCTTAGTAAAATAGAGTGGTTAAAACCATAAATTTTGTATCATCTGTGTGTGAGTTCTGGCTCTCTTACTTCCTAGCTTTATACTTTGATTAAATGACTTAATTAAGACTTAGTTTCCCAAAATGCAAAACAGGAATAAAAATAGTACTAATTTCATAAGATCGTTATGAAAATTAAGTGAGGAAGTATTTAGCGTTATGCATACATTAAGCACTTATATGTGTTAGTGACTCTTATTAATATCTTCATTATTTGGGGTGGTATTGGGGTTCTCAAGCTGAGTCACATCCCTGAGTATTCCTTAGGGCTGATTAAGAACCGCAGAAGAGCATGTGGGTCTCTAAGGAGCTGGGGTAGATACCCAGTAGGTTGGGATCTGCCTCAGTTGTGTCTGGGGCTGGGGTAACAGCACAGAAAAGTGACCATTGGCTGGGTCATCAGCAGTGTCCACTCTCCCCCTAACATCTCCGTTAGAAACCATTGCCTGGCAGGGCCAGAAGGAACACCTGGGAATTCAAAGGCCATTTTCCACCTTCAATTCCAAGAACTTAGGCACTTCCTAGCCACCTTCCTCCCTTGTTTTCTTTCCTCTTTTCCTTCAGTTCAGTTGTTTTCTCTGTGTCTTTCTAAAGTGGCCCCCGATTCTGACCACACGACAGCATATTCCCCACAAAAACCTGTTGTCACAGGTGTCTGCAAGACCTAGGAGAGCAAAGACCACGATCTTCCTAATTCTTCTGCTGGGTAAGATAAGTGAGTGTCCCTGTCTTCTGTTGATCAGGACAACTCTACTACCTACATGTTCCATGTCTGTTGACTTCAGAAAGCCAGCCCTCTCCCCTAACCTGTGGATAGCGCACCCCCTTCAGGTTGGCTGTCCCACGCAGCTGCCACCTCCTGTCACCATGTTGGCTCTTGATCAAAGAGCTGCTCCAGCTGTGCCCACCTTCTGTCTCCTACTGTATGGGGCTTATCAGAATCCACAAAATGGAGGGTTTTCAGAGGTCAAGGCAAGGTGCCAAGATCCTTCTCTGTCCACATTTCTCTGGAATGGGTGAGTGCCAAACCTGTGAAGGGGGGGTGGTTTCTCTGTGTACATCACAGATTGTGAGAGACTTTTCAACCTTTGAACATGGATACTGAAGAGCTTCAGCTGCCCCATTCTTCTGCCTTCAACCTCATGACCTCTTCTTTTCTGAGTGAGGTCAAAGCGCCGAGCACCTACTGTGATGACCCCCAGTACTTGGACTAAGGGGAATATGGGCCTCAGCATTTGGCTGCTGCTCTGGGGAATATGAAACCAAGTTAATCCGTGGAGCTCTTTGGAAGGGAGGGCTTCATGCTTACAGTAGGCACCAGGGTGTACCATGTCCTGAAGGGAATTTCTCTTTGAGTACAAGCCTTGGGGATTTCAAGAAGTCATACATAGCCTCTAAAATCTAGGCAGGACTTGTCTGTGAGATCTATTTTTTTCTGAAGCAAATGGCTGTAATTTGGATCATAAAGTGGCTTTAACGAAGGCTGATGTCTGAGTGTATTGGTCAGCTCAGGCGGCCATAACAATGCCATAGACCGGGTAGCTTAAACAATAGAAATTTATTTTCTCACAGTTCTGGAGGCTGGAATGTCCGAGATCAAGGTGCTAGCCAATTCACTTTCTGGTGAGAGCTCTCTTCCTCGCTTGCCAATGGCCACTTTCTCACCATGTGGTGGGGAGAGAGTGCCTTCTCTCTTCCTCTTCTTATAAAGCCATCAATCCTATCAGAGTAGGACCCACTCTTATACCCTCATTTAACTTTAATTATCTCCTAAAAGCCTTATCTCCCAATATAGTCACACCGGGGCCTAAGTGTTCAACGTATGAATTGGGGGGAGGGGACACAATTCAGTTGATAGTACTGAAGAAGCTCCCTTAGTAGCTAACTTTATTTATTCCAAAAACATACATTTACCGAGCACTTACTAATACTACTTCGGATACCACGATAAACAGAATAAACAGTCTTTGCCTTGATTTCATTCATAGTTTAATGGTTGAGCTAGACATTAATTATATAATCCCACAAATAAACATGTAATTTCAAAGTTTTAAAAATGCCATGAAGGAAAATTAGAGTGTGATGAGAGGACATAACAGAGAAAAGTTGACCATCTTAATGAGTGAGGGTAATTTTTTCTGGGACAGTGACACTTAAGCTGAGATCTAAAGCATTGTTAAGAGAGTGGGTACCAATGCCAAAGAGTCATTTCAGGCATATGTGGATGGTGTCATGTGCAAAGGTCCTAAGGTGGAAAATAACTTGATTATTTCCAGGGCCTGATATGAAGGCCATTGTTGCTGAAATGTGGTAAGAGGGAGAGGGGCAGAAGATAAAAGGAGAGAGGAGGACAAAGGTAGCTTATATGCAACTTTGTAGGTCACGGTAAAGAGTCTTTATATTAAGAATAAGAGGAATCGGGGCACCTGGGTGGCTCAGTTCGTTAAGCATCTGCCTTCGGCTCTGGTCATGATCCCAGGGTCCTGGGATGAGCCCCACATAGCTTCGGGCTCCTTGTTCAGCGGGGAGCCTGCTTCTCCCTCTCCCTCTGCCTGCCCCTCCACCTGCTTGTACTCTTTCTGTGACAAATAAATACATAAAATATTAAAAAAAAAAAAAGAATAAGAGGAATCTACTGAAGGGTTTTAAATAAGGAAGTGATAGTGTAGGTTTGGGGTTTTTGGAAAAGATGACTGTTGCTGTATAAGGAAATGGAGCGGGGAAGGGCAAGCATTGGAGTGGGGAGTTCAGTGAAGAGGTCACTAGATTCATGAAGTGAGGTGTAACGGTGGCTTTGACAGTGCTGGTAGAGGTGGGGGCAGAGTCCAGGCGTCAGTGCTGGATAGACAAGGGACAGGAGCCCGAGGAAGGCCTGCAGGTGAACACTCGCTGCCGAGCATGAGTAACCTAGTGGATGGAGGTGCCATTTTCTGAGATGGGAAGCAGTGGAGACAGGGAACAGGACCTGGAACCCTGTAAGGTGCTGTACGGATGAAATTGGCGTTCTTCTGTTACTGAAGGTACCCCACTGGCTTGTAGCAGAGTTGGAAAATGGGCAAATAGCTTTTTGTTTTTCAAAGCTATGGCATGGTTATTTGCATTCTCATTGCATCTGAATGAGGCAGTGAGTGGAAAGTTGAATCCATAGCTTCTGCTGAATTTCTTCCCATTCTCCTGAATTCATGCTCACCTCTTCATGGTTCAAGGCCAGCAGATGGGGCTGCATTTCACCCCCAAATCTTGTCTACAGTTAAAAAAAATGTATTCGAGAGCCACTTGCATGTTTTACTAATAGTGATTTCTATCACTTGGCTCTTTCAGCGTCTGGGTTTGGAATTTGAGTGGCTGGCTGATTTTCATCTCCCTGTAACTGAATGTCTCAATTGTCCCGTAAGCATGTTTTGCTGGAGGACTAAGGCGGCCATGGACTGGGGCTGGAGCACAGCTTATAGGGGCCTCAGTTTAGCAATCCTGCAGGTAGCATCCACTACACTGTCCACCTTCTTGATTTCCCTAGAAATGTCAGAATTACAGCTTGCCTGTAGAAGTTTTGCATTTGGGGAAGGAGTTTTTCCCAGGTGGGCGCAATTGCATGCAGAGCAATGTGTTCTGTTTCGGGGGAGTAGCCCATGAGAAAAGTTCAACTCCCATCTGTACTCTTGCATGTGTATGTGCAGAATTCTTGCGTATGAAAACCGTGGGGGTAAAGAAGCCTGAAAACCCTAGAAACACTACAAGGGATGAAGATTCAAGTCATGCTTGGCTTATTTTCTGTTGATTCTTGGGAACTCTCACAGACAACAGCGGGGTTTGGAGACAGGACTGGAAGGGTATCACTTATGTTTTCATTACCAATATTCCCAGCTTTTTAAAGCCATTCTTCAGCTGAGTCTCCACCAGATGGTCCTGCGGACAAAGCCGCTATTTGTGCCTCCCACTGACATCTTTTTTTCCAAGTGAGAGACTGCCCCATGTGTTAGTGCGATATGTCGCTCAAGGTGAAACATCAATTTGTATTGGTGGGAACCTGCCATTTGCTGTCCCCCTTTTTCTCATGCCTTTCCCTGCCTCTCTGATCTTTTCTAGGTCTCTGGCCTGTCAGGAGGACCATTGGTGCTGCAGTGGAAGCCAGCGGCTAAATCTCGTGTATGGCGTGGTTAAGGTTGCAGCCTCTCACCTCTGCCTTCCTCCATTTTGGGCTGATTACTTTTGTGCTTTTCCTGCATGGTCTTCGGGCAGAGGCTGGTGGCTCAGGGGAGGTGCCCAGCACAGGGCAGAACAATGAGTCCTGTTCAGAGTCATCGGACTGCAAGGAGGGTGTCATCCTACCAATTTGGTATCCAGAGAACCCTTCCCTCGGGGACAAGATTGCCAGGGTCATTGTCTATTTTGTGGCCCTGATATACATGTTCCTTGGGGTGTCCATCATTGCTGACCGCTTTATGGCATCTATTGAAGTCATTACTTCTCAAGAGAGAGAGGTGACTATCAAAAAGCCCAATGGAGAGACCAGCACAACGACAATTCGGATCTGGAACGAAACTGTCTCCAACCTGACCCTGATGGCTTTGGGTTCCTCTGCTCCTGAGATCCTTCTCTCTTTAATTGAGGTGTGTGGTCATGGGTTCATTGCTGGCGATCTGGGACCTTCTACCATTGTAGGTAGTGCAGCCTTTAACATGTTCATCATCATTGGCATCTGTGTCTATGTGATCCCTGATGGAGAGACTCGCAAGATCAAGCACCTACGAGTCTTCCTCATCACTGCTGCTTGGAGCATCTTTGCTTACATCTGGCTCTATATGATCCTGGCAGTCTTCTCCCCTGGTGTGGTTCAGGTTTGGGAAGGCCTTCTCACTCTCTCCTTCTTTCCAGTGTGTGTCCTTCTGGCCTGGGTGGCAGATAGGCGACTGCTCTTTTACAAATACATGCACAAAAAGTACCGCACAGACAAACACCGAGGAATTATCATAGAGACAGAGGGCGACCACCCCAAAGGCATTGAGATGGATGGGAAAATGATGAATTCCCATTTCCTGGATGGGAACCTGGTGCCCCTGGAAGGGAAAGAAGTAGATGAGTCCCGCAGGGAGATGATCCGGATTCTCAAGGATCTGAAGCAAAAACACCCAGAGAAGGACTTAGATCAACTAGTAGAGATGGCCAATTACTGCGCTCTTTCCCATCAACAGAAGAGTCGTGCCTTCTACCGGATCCAGGCTACCCGTATGATGACCGGTGCAGGCAATATCCTGAAGAAGCATGCAGCAGAACAAGCCAAAAAGACCTCCAGCATAAACGAGGTGCACACCAATGAGCCTGAGGACTTTGTCTCGAAGGTCTTTTTTGACCCGTGCTCTTACCAGTGCCTGGAGAACTGCGGGGCTGTACTCCTGACAGTGGTGAGGAAAGGGGGGGACATGTCCAAGACCGTGTATGTGGACTACAAAACAGAGGATGGTTCTGCCAATGCAGGGGCTGACTATGAGTTCACAGAGGGCACTGTGGTTCTGAAGCCAGGAGAGACCCAGAAGGAGTTCTCGGTGGGCATCATCGATGATGACATTTTTGAGGAGGACGAACACTTCTTTGTGAGGCTGAGCAACGTCCGCATAGAGGAGGGGCAGCCAGAGGAGGGGATGCCTCCAATAGTACTCAATAATCTTCCATTGCCTCGGGCCATCCTGGTATCCCCTTATGTGGCCACAGTCACCATCTTGGATGATGACCATGCAGGCATCTTCACTTTTGAATGTGACACTATTCATGTCAGCGAGAGTATTGGTGTCCTGGAGGTCAAGGTTCTGCGGACATCAGGTGCCCGGGGCACAGTAATCATCCCCTTTAGGACAGTAGAGGGGACAGCCAAGGGTGGTGGTGAGGATTTTGAAGACGCATACGGGGAGCTGGAGTTCAAGAATGATGAAACAGTGTAAGTAACCTTTCCATATTCTATCCCCCTCCATCCCTTGCCATCTCTTTCTGTCCTTACAATTCTTCCTCATACCCCGTTAATGTCAAACTTGGGTCCCCGCCCAGGTGTACAGGATCAGCAGGCACCCCTGGCAGGTTCCACTTCCAAACCTCCCTTCCGTTTTCTCACTTTAAATGGTCTCTGGGCAGGGAATCCTGTGGCAGGATCTAAGGACACAGAACATTCCATCCACTGGAACTCAAAATGATGGCCGGTGGAGGTGTGGAGTGGCAGAAGTTTTGATGACAGATTTTGGAGAATTCTTGTGCCTAAGCAGGGACTAGGAGACTGGTTGGGTCTCTCCTTCCTCCTCTCCTCATGCCAAAGGCTCATATGAGCCTCAAGGCTGATCCTTTCCATCCTGAGGTAGTGCCAGCCCAATCAGGGGAACCTCGGGGAAGAAAGTGGCATTGGCTTTTTCTCCCCTGGGGCCATATTGCGGTTGTAATTTATAACCAGAATTCAGGCATCTCTCCTTCAATTTGGAAACTGCATGCTTGGTAGAAACTTGGCAATCTCTGTAAATGCCTGTAGGCTCTTTTATGGTATGAGACTTGCCCAAGCTAGGTGAGATGAGTCAGTGTAGCTTGGGTACTGGAGGCATCTTGCAGAAGCAGAACTCCCAGAGCTGTGGCCACCTGTCTTTGGTCCCACGTGTGAGCTCCAAAATCTGGCCCCTCTTAGAAATTGTCGGAGAAAATACATCTTCGTTGTGGTCATCTCTTTTCAAGGTCTAGAATTTTCCTAGAATACTTCTCAGGTTAGTGGCCCATTTAGCCCTTCAGACATGATGGGTATTGCACTTCCATGACCTTGATCACTGTAAGGGCTCTCCCCATTGAACCTTCTTGTACTAGGTGTTCTGGGGTTTGTTTTGTTTTGGTTTGATTTGGTTTTTCTCAGATGGATAGCTTTGAAGAAGAAACAGAATGACTTTCCCCAGGATTTGCAGCTTATGGGAGGCCAGACTTTCCAGGGTGGCCGAGGAGGGGGAAACTTGTCTCTGAATTCCTGCTCATGTCCACAAGCAAAAAGCAGTAGCAGGAGGGGGAAAGAAGGACAAAAGGGGCATCTAGGAAGGGGGGATGCCAAACTGCTCCCAGACCCTCCTAAGAACACTTTGAGTGGGAAATGAAAACGTACATATAGGAGAGTGAAGGACAGAGCGTTCGGAGAGGGGAGCCCATAGGACCGAGGGAGAGGGATCACAGAAGCGCTTCCTCCAGGCCCAGGCAAGGCACGGGGCTCCAGAGGAGTTGGCTGGTGCTGTCCACAGAGCTGAGTGAGCCACCCAGAGGACTAGGCTCTTGTGCTCCCTCAATCCCTCCCTAATAATGTGACTCTGGGCGAGACTTCCGGTCTCCGCTCGAGAACTAAACTATCTCATCCGCAAAGTGGGAACAACCATACTTTCCTTGCCTAGAGGCAGGGCCGGATCTTTTTGCAGTTCCTCCCCGCTCTCGGATTTTCTGAACCGTAGACATGGGCACTCAGCCGTAGGTCTTATTTGCACTAGCCGAAGATGGAACAAGGATATTGTCTCCTGAAGTGAAATAGCCATTGACATAGTGATTTATTAGAGCTCTGTTTAGTCATTTCGCTGGGAGGGATAATCATTAGTTAGCCCAGGTAAAAACCTGTGTCTTCTAGAGAATACTGTCCGTTTCTATGTGCTCTGGAGAGAGGGTTTATACATACAAAGGAAGGACAGGCCCTCGTTGGGAAGACAAACTCCGTGCAACCTCTCATGTTTATGGCAACGTCAGTATGTAAGAGGTTATTACTGGGCGTTAAATGACATCAGGACTACAACATTGGCTATAATTTGGCAGACTAGTGGTTTCTCCAATTCAGTACTACCAAAGGCACTGAAGAGTCATTTTGGACAGATCAGAGGCTTGGCACCCAATTTCTTTGTCCCGTCAACAATCAATTGTGCACTTTAGATCTCTGAGTATGACTAACCCTTCCTCAAACCTATTTGTGTTTTCAGCTTGAATAATATCTTGGTGTAAATGGGCTTATGAATGATCACTTCTGATACTGGTTTTAAATGTAGCGCAAGCTCCACACGTTTCCGATTTGGGTCCAGCTATTCCAGGGTTTGGGGAACAAGCTATGTTGCCAACTCTTCCTTCGCGTTATATTTTAGACTTCAGTAGACTTGAGACTACCTTTTTGGTTTTCTTCATCACAGAAGAATGAGTCCATAACCTGCTAGTAGTCTGTCTTCACATCATAGCCCTACCCTTGAGACTTTAGATTTTAATTTTACAATGAGGGGCAGTGTGATGTAGCAGAAAAAGCATGGGCTGTAAGTACTCTGGGTTAAGATTCTGGCTGTAGTCTGATTTAACCAGGTAGGGGAGATTTTATTAATTTATGAGATTATTTCCTCATTAGTAGAGTAGGGATAATAATATTTCTCTTGCAAGGCTGTCATGATGATTCAAGATACTGTATGCAGTGTTGTTCGTATATGGTATGTGCTTAGTAAATGAGGCCATTAATAATAATATCAATGAATTAACAATATTCTTCAGAAGACACTGTTGAGGTGATTGGGTTACTTGGATCTCTATGTGACCCTAATTAATAAACATGCTAGTTTTGGGGTTACCATGAAGATTTCTAATCCAAACTCCTAAAATATGAGAGCCAGAAAAGACCTTAGAATATCTTTTAGAGGGCGCCTGGGTGGCTCAGTTGGTTAAGCGACTGCCTTCGGCTCAGGTCATGATCCTGGAGTCTCGGGATCGAGTCCCGCATCGGGCTCCCTGCTCGGCAGGGAGTCTGCTTCTCCCTCTGACCCTGCTCCCTCTCATGCTCTCTGTCTCTCATTCTCTCTCTCTCAAATAAATAAATAAAATCTTTTAAAAAAAATTAAAAAAAAGAATATCTTTTAGAGGAGTGTTTCTCGAATTTTAACGTGCTTCTGAACCATCCAGGAAGCTTGCTGAAATGCAGACTACAATTCAAAAGGTCAAGAGTAGGGCCCAAGATTCTGGATTTCTAACAAGCTCCTGATGCTGTTGGTCCCAGCTTAGAGTTGAAACGCTCTAAAACTCTTGGCCAAACCATGAGGCCTGGGGAGGAAAGTGGCTTTTCAAGTGACTTGCTTAACTGAATCAAGAAGGCTTGCTTTCCAGTTCTAGCTTGCGACTCCAACTGAGCTAGAATCCAGCTCCAATGCTGAGAGCTTGCTAGTTGTAGCCCCAACCTGGAAACTGAAATTGAAACCCTCAGGGTACCTACACGGAAGCCGGGTGAGGCTCCTGGAGCAGTTCCACCTTCCAATCCTTCCCTCTCTGCGTAACTTGCTTTGCCTGCCAAGCCCGGGAGCCTTGACAGTGTTGCCCTCAATATACTCTTCTCAAAACCGATTCAGGTTGAAGCCAAGCCTATGCTCTGCCAATATTATTGGGCTGTGAATTCACTCGTTTGGTTTTATGCTTTCCTTCTTCAAAGATGTCCTTTAGCACCACGGTAGGATAGAAAACCATGAACTTTGAAGTCTGACAAACAGATGTGAATCTGTCACTCACCAACTGGGTAACTTGAACAAGTCATTTCACCTGTCCAAACCCCAGATATTCTCTTGGAATGGCAGGAATAGTGATATCTCTCCTGCAGGAGCATAAGTACTACATACAAATATGAAGAAAATGCACCTTCGCAAGGTGCCTGCTCATTGAAGGTGCTCAGTCACTCAACAGACATTTGTTTTTTTGTTTTTTGTTTTTTAAAGATTTTATTTATTTGAGAGAGAGAGAATGAGATAGAGCACGAGAGGGGGGAGGGTCAGAGGGAGAAGCAGACCCCCTGCCGAGCAGGGAGCCCGATGCGGGACTCGATCCCGGGACTCCAGGATCACGACCTGAGCCGAAGGCAGTCGCTTAACCAACTGAGCCACCCAGGCGCCCCTCAACAAACATTTGTTAAATGTCTGCTACATACCAGATACATTACTAGGGACTGGAGATAAATACATGAATAGGACAGGATGGCATTTCAGCTCTCTGCTGTGTGTGTGACACCAACTAAAGCAACCTTCACTGAGGACATAGTAGTGAAGCAGACGGAGCGGGGGGTGGGTACATGATGCCCTTAATCCCACATTACAATAAACGCTTGACATTTGAGAGAGATCCTATTGACATCATGATCTAGAAGAATACCCACCTTTGTGACGACCACTACAGTACATCCTTAGAATTATGGCCTTTGAGCCTCCTGCGAACAGTAGCAAAACCTCGTGGAGATACACAGGCATGCTGTCGGCACATTAATCTCACTCACTAAACCCGCGTCTGCTCCGTGTCCCAGGCTCACGGCGTGTTTCTGCAAAATAACAGAATATTGCAGTTCATGGACCTTTGGGGTCTCTGAGAATAGTCAGAATCATGGATGTCAAATAGGCAAAGGCCAAGATCTACTATAATTAAATGTCATAGGCCTCCTTCGAAGGAGAGCGGAGTATTAGCTGTGCCTCATGTTAAAGCCCAAAAGTATCTGACCTCCCACTTTTATAAATTATGAAGCTGAGATTCAGAGAGGGAAAGTGACTTGTCCAATATCACACAGCAGCTAGATAGGATAGAAAGTTAGAGCTGGTGAGGTCTTTTTAGAGCCTACTGATTTGATGTCTCCCCCTCCCAGTTTGGACTTTCTTATTTTTATCCATCGGAACAATATTAACTTCAGAAAGCATATAGAAATTCTCAGGTGAAAGATGCTTGGGAAGTACAAATCCAACAGTATCACGTGACTAATATCTTAGAATAATAACATATTATGGACTATTTTTAATCTCTTGGTTCACCTTGAGACTGTTCAGGAAGAAAAATATCGAGTCCATAGAAATTAAAAAAAAAAAACTATCTTCGCGATCTCTTCCTGAGAAAAGGTGTAACAAGCATAGATGGGATATCTTTTAGGCAGTGCTGGTAAATTGTAGACAAGACCTTGTTCCATGAAATAATGACATTCTTTCAAAATTCTGCAGGCCATTCTCTTCCAGGTGTGCTTTCTCTGTAAGGTTTTCACCCCAGGGAATCTTTCCATCAAAATATGGAGTGCTCCAGGACACAATTTGCACCTTCTCCAATTTAACTAAAACACAATAGGCCTTTTCTTTTTCTTTGGCTCAGCTGGGTGTTCAGATAGTCTCTTCCCTTGCCATCAGGGAGATTATTTGCCCCTAGAATGCCCTTCTTGTGCTTGAGAAAAGTCACATGCTGCAAGGTTAGTGAGGGTAGTAGGGTGGAGGTCACAATCATGCTCCCTCAGGTGGCATGCCTCCCTTTCGCTTTCCTTCTGCCTTCAGTCCCTGACTTCCAGTAACGAGATCTCTCTCCAGCTTTAGGTAAATAGTCAGTTACCAGGACCCATGGCTTCGTGGAACTCACAGCGGAGCTATGTACGTGGCTCAGAGGGGTCCTGACGGTAGGAATCCATAGCTAAGCCAGTTGTGGAATGGAGTACTTAACAGAACAATGGAATATTTCAGATAGGGTTGCTCAACTCTAGTGCTTTCCCTTCTGGGCCCACAGGAGTGATGAAAGGCTATGTGGCCTTCTTAGCAGAAGCTTTGGATGTTGTGCCCAGGAAGGACCCACATCCTATTCATTTTTTTCATTGTAATTACTGAAATGGTCAAAGATGATGTCAAAGAAGGTCATATTCCAATTCTGGGATCCATAAAGCACCCCAAGTCTACTTAAACTTGACATGTTTCTAAAAATCTGCACAAGTCCAGAGCCTTCCTGGGTAATTTGTTCTAGGGGCTGAGGTGCAGTATCTCCTGGCAACCTTGGATCGGTCAGCATTCCTTCTGCCCGACTTGATCAGAGCTCCTATGCAGAAGAGCAACCAGTGTGCCCACCCCTGCTCTTCTCACGCTGGCTTGCCCTCCAGCTGGAGACAGCTCAGTGGTGCAAGGTTGGAGAGTCCACCAGGGAGAACGTTAGGTTGGTTTGAGGAGAAAGGAGCATTGGGATTAAAGATGATCACATGACTGGCCAGTCAGGAAATGAAGCAGTCTTATCCTCAAAGGCTTTCCTTCTTGGAGAGGAGCTAGTTGGGCTTCGGGCAATAATAATAAAGGGACACTGATGGAGATCCTGCCACAAGCCTTGCTTATTTGTTTTGATTCTTCTGGTTCTTCAAGTCAAAGTTTCCTTGTTCGTTCACAAGAATGATAGAAAGGGACAAAGCCAGGTGGATGAGTGGGGAGGACTTTCTTGTCCAGCCTTTCATCAACTTCTCAGGTGTGTCTGGGTGGTACATGAGCACTAATTTCTTCTCTGTCCTGGGCTGTGACGCCTTCAGTTCCATGAGGAAGGTAGTAGAGTTTAGAGTTACAGCTTTCTGCTCAATTGAGATCTTGTTTTCTTGTTTTTTAAGAGAGAAACCAAGTTGTGCTTCCAGAAACAGTAGAAAACCCTGGCATAGAGTCAGTCATATATAACAGACAGTTGGAGGGAGAGAACTCCTTGATCTGCAAATAGAGCAAAATCCCCATATTTCAATTCTGCACAAGTCCAGAAGCATTTTGCAGGAATCAAATGCTTTGAGGGTTTTGCTAAATGACCACGAAGGAAAGCACTAGGTAAACATTCTCAGGTGGCATGATAGTTACCATTCATAGGAATTATATTCCAATCCCTGCCACCTACCAGGTACCCAAGTAGGAAATTACCTAGATACACAGAAATGAAGACAAAGTTGAAGGTGGAACTTATTCTTTATGGAGAAATTTATTTTCTGAAAAAGGAATCACCTCTAGGTATGTGTCTACGTTTGAATTTAGCTATGGATGTGACACCATCCTGACCCCCCTCCAGTTAAGAGTTGGCGTGCATGGACATAACCTGGTTAACCTGTCCCTGCGTGACCCCAGTCCAGTTACCACTTGGTGGTTGGGGTTCATGACCCAGTTACATATGATACAGACAATGCTCTATTGTGAGTTCTTTAGTTGGTGCTTTCAAAATAGGACATCTTGATAATAACTCAATACTCAGAAGATGGGTGCAAAACAAATTATGGACTATAGATGACTAATACTGCTTCTTCCCCCTAGTAGTCCATCTCTTTCCGGAGCCATTGGCCTTGATTTTTCTATCTTTGGGTGTTGCCTTGTGAGGCCCAGATGATTTCTCTTTGTGAACCCCATTACGGCCTGACCCTCTCTGTCTGAGCCGTGGTGATCTGGGGGTGTGCTCGCCGCCATCGCTGGGGCTAACCATGGCCCTGGCTGCAAATCTCCATATGTGTTTGCCTTCTGTCCCCGCTCACACCTTACTTTCTGTTTGAATACTCGTTTTCTCACACTCACTGTCTCTTCTAAATGTCCTGAGCTGCAGCTTTTCTTACTCTACTCTGCACACTCCAGGCGCTGTCGCCACAAGAGCTGTGGTTTCCACCCTCGCCACACTCAGTGCCTTCCTCTCTGCCTCCCTGAGTCCGTGTCCTCGTATATTCTTATCCTGGTGCCCTCATCCTTTTCCCTCACACTGCTGGCATCTCTACTGGGGTTGCCTTGTGTCTCCGGTCTGATCTATGACTTCTTCGAGTGATCAAGAACCAGCTAGGAGTATCCCTTAAGCAAGCCCGTCATTTGGACAGAGAGAATGAACTTCATGATAATCCCCAGAAGACTGATGTCCCCCAGGAAGCAAACCACTCATGGTGGTGCTCTTTCCCCCTTCACCACAAAGATTGTATTGTAGGGATCAGCACTGACCAGAAGTGGTAGCAGAACGCTGTCAGGCGAGGGAGCCCTCGGGACCACCCTCTCTTTCTGATGCTCTCCCCGCTGGCCCACGTAGTCTCTGTCTCCGGAGTCTCTGCTTCTTCTTCTTTTTTTTTTTTAATTTTATTCTTGTGTTAATCTCCATACATTACATCATTAGTTTTAGATGAAGTGTTCCATGATTCATTGTTTGTGCACAACACCCAGTGCTCCATGCAGAATGTGCCCTCCTCAATACCCACCACCAGGCTAACCCATCCTCCCACCCCCCTCCCCTCTAGAACCCTCAGTTTGTTTTTCAGAGTCTATCGTCTCTCATGGTTCGTCTACCCCTCCGATTTCCCCCGCTTCATTCTTCCCCTCCCGCTACCTTCTTCTTCTTCTTCTTTTTTTTTTTTTTTTTTTTCGGAGTCTCTGCTTCTCTTCGTGGCCTTCTCCCTTATTGCTTCCAGCTTGCAGCGAGACCTCACAGACCAACTGTTTGAGTTCATGGCTCCTCTTTCCATTTAGCTCCCAGCTCCTCCCTGGAAAGATCTTCTACCTCAAATTCTCAAGAGAGGGAGTTTTATGGTTCCATTTCCACCCCTCCCCCGCAACGTTGGCCATGTCAAAGTCCACCGGCCAGATATGTCTTGGTTGCCCTGAGTCAAGCCAAGCCAAGATCCCCTTACCCCAACAGTTAATCTGCCAGAACCAGATGGTGGGGTGGAAAAATGAGGTTGCCACGAGGATTCTGTGGTAAGCTACCTAAGCAGTGTGTCTATCAGTGGTGGCAGTGTCACCTAGAAGAAAGCACCAGCTGAGACAGTCATCTGTCACCTCCAAACTGGCCTCTAGAAGGTCTGCAGAGGGAGCACTGTGGTCAGTGCTGGGGCCGTAGGCTGGAGAAGGGGAGAAATAGCCTCCTCTGGAGGCCCCAGCCCGACCCAGTTCATCCAGCTGACCACAGACCCAGCAGCCGAGGTTAAACTGGCCTCTGCCCGGGTCAACAGAAAACATTCGATGCTCGGTGGCACAAATCTCAAGGCTACCAGGGTCACTTCTCCCCCCCCGCCCCCCACCTCCTGGTCTGTCCTCTCCAGGAGACTAGCATGAGAAGACGAGCCGCTGACATTTTCGACTGTGCTGTTTGAGTACTGAGTCACTTTCAAAGCCTCCTCCTGGGTTTGGGTTTCCAGACTGGCCTGTGTTCCAGACCAGGACAGAAAGCTTTCCTCCCTCCCATGCTCGCCAGGAACAGAGTGAGAGCCTTTCCTTCGCCACCCCTCCCCTGTTGGCCTTAGCCGGAGCCAGCAGGCACCCCCCCGCTTTGTCTTCGGAGCTGTAACTTGATGGGCTTCCAGGAGCTCCCCGGAAGCCAGAGTATTCCTGTCTCCAGGTGGCACAGTGTGTGACTCTGTCAGCCGCCTGTGTCCCCGGGCTCAGAGCGAGGTGTAAGATAGGACTCCTCTCATGTCAGCTGCAGTCAGTTCATAGTGGCTGCCCACAGGGCCATCTTGGAAAGGACTTTTAGGCTGGTATCTGGGCTCACCTGTGGCTACGGGAAGGAACATATCTGCCACCTCTAGTCCCGGGAACTATCATGGAAGGAACTTTATGGGATAAAGAAACTCAGAGTCTCCATTTCAGTGAAGTGCATAGCGTGAAGTTGCCACTCTAACACGGGGCCAATCCTAACGGGAAGAAACTTCTTGAATCACCCTCTTTATCCTACATAACGCAGAACTTTCTTCTGTTCCCCGGATGAACCCATAAGTTCCCGTTGGACACATGCAGTGGATGATTTCCTTGTCAGACTGGAATCTTCCAGAGCCCCTGCTAAGCTAGTGGGTTTTATAAGCTAGATCAGTGGTTCCCAGCCAGCTCCCTTTCACAGGCCATTTTAATTATCTGCCCCTCCTCATGGAACCCATGTTTTAGAAGATCCGCTAAAAATTAGATTTTCATTTTTTTCATAAAACATAGCAAAAGATAACTCGTGTTACTACAATGAGTTAATCTAATTCTAGCCAAAGCAAAGAGGAATGACATTTTAATTAGCCCATGTGGACTGCTGGAAGAAAATACACTTTCTAGTTTGGGGGTTGGGGAGTGAGTAGAATGAACACAGCCAAGGGCTGACTTTCAAAGGAACTATCTGATGTGAAATGCTCTAAAAATATGAGGCACTAACTGTTTAAAGTTATTTTGATGAAGGTGACCCCATGGGGAGATCAGGATACTGGAGAATATATCTGAATATATCAGACTATAGGGCAATGGTATTGGTTACCTAGGCTTCACCATTGTTCAGACCTTGGGGGAAAGACTATTACTGGTTTTTTTTTTTTCCCCTTACATAATAAAACTTTGAATATTTACATGAACATACTAAAAAAATAAGGATTTTGTTATACCTTAGGATTAATGTTATCATTTTCTTCAGATTAGGTAACAGAGTCTAAGAAATATTAAGTGATTTGCCCTCTAGAACACAGAGCTTTTAAGGGCAGGTATCAAAACCCAGATCTTCTGGTTCTAAATCACACGTTCTTTCTACTATGTTCTATACTTTAGCATCAGAGTAAGGTCATGAAGCTGACAGCAGCAGGCTTTCTTCTCCTCATATGGAAGAAGCTAAGGGCGCATCCCCCATCTCTTCCTTAGCAGCAAGGGTTGGCTGCTTTCCTTTCAATTCAGGGGCACCTGGATTCGGGGCCGTTGGCAAGGGCCAAATAAACTCCTTAAGGCCCAGCTCAGAAATCTGGATTCATCCCCCTTGACTGCTGGCTCAGACCTGCCTGCGCCCAAGCTGGTGCACAGAGGACTCTTGTTTGTGCCACTTTACCCTCAGGAACTACCCACAGATGATGCTTTGGCCTGCTGCCTGCTGACAAGGGTAAGGCTGGCACAGGACTGTTCAGATCCAGGGGGCCTCCTCTGAGGCTGTGTCTATCCACTGCAGCTGTTGGAGGGCATCTAGGAGCAGGGCTTAGAGAGAGCAGGAGGAGCTCCAGCCTGTGGGCCTGTGAGAGCCTGGATCAGCGAGGCCGGAAGCTGCCGGAGCGTGCAAGCAGGACACGGGGGTCCGTCCCTCAGGGCGCCGTCCCTAGACACTGTTAGGCTCGTCCTGTGAGCTGACACGATGAGAAGAGACCCAGTCCTTGTCCTCACGAAGTTCCCAGTCTGACAGGAAAAGAAGTGTCTTGGAAGAGTTGCATATGTGGAGTTTAAGAAACAAAACGAACGAGCAAAGGGGGAAAAAAGAGAGAGAGAGGGAGAGAGGTAAACCAAGAAACAGACTCTTAACTACAGAGAACAAAGTGAGGGCTACCAGAGGGGAGAGGGGCAGGGGGATGGGGATTAAGGAGTGTTCTTGTGGTGATGAGTGCTGGGTGTTGTACGGAAGTGTTGAATCACTGTATTGTGCACCTGAAACCAATATTCCCCTGAATGTTAACTAACTAGAATTTAAATAAAAACTTAAAGAAAGAGTTGCTGCAGGAGAGGGGGCCTCTTCAGGCCGTGGCCGCACAGAGGTATTGCCACCCGCCTTTGCTGGGATTCAGTTAGGAGGCTTTAGGGGTGACCTCCTCCTGCAGTCACCGCAGAAGGACTTGTGGAGAAGAATGGCTAATTGGCTTGGCTTGTGGGGCACCCACAGATAAAAGTACAGGTTGTCCTCAGGAGTAAATGGTACCCAGACAGGCCCTGTCCTCAGACCAGAGCAGCGCCTGGTTCTTCCCCATGCCTATCACCCCTCGTAGAGACACCAAAAAATGTCTGTTGAATGAATGAATGAGTGAATGAATGAATGAACAGAGTGAATTCCTGGCGTGTCCTCTGTCTCTGTAGCACTTCCAGTTTACAGCAAGCCCGGGGGGGCAGGGGACTGGAACACACCTCTCAGGCATGAAGACTAGGGATGCCCCGCCCCCCAGGCATGCCTCCTCTCCTCTCCCAGTTTCAGTGAGATCCATGGGGCCCTCTGAGCTCGGGCATCCCTGAACTTCTCCACAGCCTGACCCCTCCCTGGCACTGCTCCTCAGACGGTCTGTTCCTGGGCTGCTCAGCTACCTCTGAGCACGGGCTGTCTTTCAAGCTCAGGAGACACCCTGTAATTCAATTAGGAGTTCCCTGCAGGGAGCATGTAATTATGTCCTATCTGGGCCTTAATGACAGCCCCCTGCCACCGCGCAGGGAGCTGCCCTGCTCAGCTGCCCAAAACCTTTCACTGGGAGGGAACTAATCTACTTAGCCCAGATTGGATGCAGTTCTCTACAGTACTTCCCCGAAGGCCTTAGAAAGGGTCCCCACCAGCAGAAAGGAGGGAACCTGAGGGTTTACCCCACCCTGTTTGGCTCTTTGCATTGAGCCCCCCTGCCCAGGATTGTTCTTGGCTGAGTGGAAGGCTGAGAACCTCATTCTCCTCTCATGGCCAGAGCCCCTAAGTGTCCCTCAGCCCTCATAGGGGTTAGAAGGGAGAGGAAAGGAGATTGAAGGCATTTGCCTGTTTTCCATGTTAGCTTGTGGGGGCTGGTGTTAGGTCAACTGAGTTACCTGGTATTTTGCCTGGATGATTCAAATGTTGCATTTTGTGGGGGAGGATACCTGCTGTTTTGAGCTGTGGGAGAATTGCCTTAACTCTGTGGGTGACTTTTCTTTGCTCCTTTGGGCTCGATTTCTGTGAAATGTTATAGATGGGGAAGCGCCTCAGTCTGATGTGGACAATGCTCAGGGTGGTCTCACCTTTCTATCTCCTGCCTGCATCTTGAGCCCTCCTCTTAAGGAACCCAAATCTTTTCCTTGCCATTACATGGGCTCTGCCAAAAATCCATTGGCAACCTTTACTGGGTTGAAAAGAGTCCATCCACCCAGATTCATGTCCACCTAGAACCTCAGAATGTGACCTCATACTCAGTTAGGGTGGGCCCCAGCTCCTATGACTGGCATCCTTATAAGAAGGCCATGTGATAACAGAGACAAAGATGCAGAGGGATGCAGCTACAAGCCAGGGGGTGCCAAGGATTGCCGGCAAACGCCAGAAGCTGGGAGAGAAGCATGGAATAGTTTCTCCCTCAGAACCTCCGAGGAAGGAATCAACCCTGCTTACTTTGAGTTCAGACTCCTAGCTTTCAGACCTGTGAAAGAACTAATTTTTATTGATCGAAGTCTCCAAGTTTGTGGTAATTTGTTATAGCAGCTGCAGGAAGCTAATACCCAAGCCCTGCAAAATGCCTACTCTAGACTTCAGTGAGTGAGGGACCTCACGCTCACTGTCAAAGGATAGGTGCACCAACAGTGGGGTTAACTGTCCTCAGGACGCTGACCCATAACTCCCCAGGGCAGAGGAGGCCAGAGCTCATTTAACAGATTTTTTTTTTTAAAAAAAGATTTTATTTATTTGACAGAGAGATAGAGAGCACAAGTAGGCAGAGTGGCAGGCAGAGGGAGAGGGAGAAGCAGGCTCTCCGCTGAGCAGAGAGCTGGACGCGGGTCTTGATCCCAGGACCCCAGGATCATGACCTGAGCTGAAGGCAGCTGCTTAACCAACTGAGCCATCCAGGTGCCCCCAAAAGCTTTGTTATATATGGACTGTCATTGTTAACCCTTCAGATTCCTGTTTGCAAATTATATGAGGGTCCAGAAAAAAAAAATGGCCACTTTCTCTAAGCCATTTACCCAAATCAGGTTAGTTCCTTTATTACAGCTATTCTAATGGCCTCCTCTTTTGTCTTCCAGTCTCCTTGGTCCTGGGGTATTGGTAGTTCTTGGTAATTGCCCAGAGGCTCCAGCTGATGCTGCATGAACTACATGCCCATTTCTCCCTTTCCATCCTTCCAATGGCTAAACTCTGGGCCACTGACAACAGTGCCCCACTGTGTGGTTAAGAGTCTGCCATCTCATGACTGGGAGGCAACAGAAGGGCCTGTTCTCCAGATCCTCTCTCCTCTCGGTGTTCCCTGGTGTCTTGCAGCTGGCCCTGAGATGCAGATGTGCTACCTTCTTCCTTCTGTAAAATGAGGCAGGCCTGGCTGGGACATGACAGCCTGAGAGCAAGAGAGCCATGCCTATCTGTGATGAAAGGAGGACAGCCCTCACAGGTGAGTAGGGGGCGCGCTGGATGAGCATCAGGGAGCTGGAGGACAGAATTTTGCTTGATTGACAAGGAGATTGCCAATGACAGAAGTGTGAGAGCAACAATGTGGGTAGAAGCCCATATACACATGAGAGGGTAATAGAGCAGGGTGATTAAGTGCATCCACCAGGTGTCACACAGACCACGTTGGGAGTCCCTGCTTGCCTACTTACTGGTGATGTGAGCTAGGGCTAGTTACCTAACCTTTCCCTTCACTTCACTCATATGTATAATGTGGATAATAATAGTACCTCCCTCATAGGGTTGGTGTGAGGATTAAAAACGACTGTCAAACGTTTAACACGGAGCCTAGTCTAAATCGCTCATCAGGCATATTGTGCTAGTTATTAGTTAAGTAATGAATAGAATCGTGGCTGTGTCGCCGCTCTTCTGACCTATGTGGGCAAGCATTTTGCTTAGGTTTCCCCATCAGTGATTATATTCTTTCTCTGAGGCGAAGGTGAGCTTTTAGGAAGACAGTTGATCTAAAGATAGAAAGCCAAAGAGTCTTGTCTAGAGGAAGGTGGAGGGAAATATCATTATCCGGGCTTTCTTTGACGATGTCAGGGAACATGACAGGCTGCTCTCCAAGGAGACGGCAGCCTCAGGCCGGGGTGAGAGGTGACCTTGGGGTTGATTCCTCTGCATCCTGATGTGGACTTTATGGGACTTGTTTGGGCGATGAAGGGAAGGAAAGAAGGAACGTGGAGAGAGAAGGAGAATAAAAGGAGAGGAGGAGCTCAGAGGATAATTACATGTGAAATCACTTGCCAGTGGGACTCTGGGGTTGGGACAACACAATAATGATAATGCTGGCTCCCGAGGGTTCTTGGGTATCTCTGAGCAGCGTGTGGGCAGTGTTGAGGCCTGTCTTACTCAACTTGCCCTCTAGGCCCCACGCTACACCATCTACCCAGAGCTTGTTGCTGATCAGGAAGCTTAAACAGAACAATTACCGTTCCAGAGTGGAGTCGTGTGATGAGAAATACAAGCCCATGGGGCCTGGACTCCTTCAGATGGAGAATCCTGCTCTTGATGGCCAAGTGATACAAAGCAAGATAAACACCACTTCCATAGTGCTGTCCAAGGTGCTGCCCTCCCCCCATGCCTCCTGGAAGAGGAAGTTCACTGACCAAAGAGTTAAATCTTTTCCAGACTGATTCTGGCTTTCCCAATGAAGGCCTCGTACATTGCCTTTTTATCCTTGTATTCGGAAATGACTCACGCTTGCCTCCATCTTATGTAAGCAAGGCAATTTTCTGTCACCTAATGAAGTGCCAGAAAAGAATATTGCCATTTGTTTAGTATTTGCCATGTGCCAGCTATTATACTAGGTGTGTGACATGTATTATTTATGATCCTTATACCAGTCCTACATTGGTATAACCCCATCCCAATCCTGACCACTCTGCCTGTGTTTTCTTATGCATGGCACAGGATATTACTAAATTGAAGTCAGATATTTGAAGATTAAGCTTGGGTTTTATGGATGTTCATCCTTCCCACAGTTGTGCAGAGTCTTTCAACTAAAATTTCCCATGGCTGGGGCCTGGATGTGATCACTGACGTTGCTCCTCTTGGCTCTGAATGCCTTGTTGTTTGATTCCGGACTTGACATGTCCCCATTCACATCTCTTCCAGCTCAAGAAGACCTTCCCTGCAGAACTCTTGGTTTCTTCCCAGCTTCTGGTCTCTGACCTGGCACTTCCTAACTGCTGGTTAAATCTTGTCCTTACATGTACTTGTTGAAGCACATGTAATTGCCTTCGTGTATGTCAAACACAATCATTGTGGCCACTTCACGTGGCTCATCCAACACTAGGGATCCAGTGTTCTTGGCTTGTCTCTGTATGAACGTTGCCACCTCTAAATTCCCACAAGCTATTTCCTGAACAAGAGGAGATAAAATGCTTGCCCATTCCCATCCTTCATCTCCCAACACTTGGAGGTTCCCCACTTTTTAAATGGTCACTATTACTACCACCACCCAAGGCTGAAGAGACTCCCTTTGTGTTAGGGCTTAGACCTCAGCCGTGGTGTCTGAATGTCTTTCATATCCCCTTCTGCTAATGCCCTCCCCCACGCCAACCAAGCAAGGAAGCCGACAAACAAAAGCCAAACCAAATGTGGTATTATACAGTATAAAGGACAAGAACATCAGCTTTGGAGGCAAGTGGACCTATGTTTGAACCCTGATTCTGCCACTCTTTAACTGTATGCATAAGCTTTCTATTGCTGCATAACGAATTACCACAACACTGATTTATTATCTCTCAGTTTCCATGGATCAAAACTCTAGAAACAATGTAGCTGAAGTCAAGGTGTGGCTGGAACTGTGGTCTTATCTTGGGGTCCTTTTCCAAGTTCAAGTGGTCGTTGGCAGAAATAATTTCCTTGTATGGCTTGCTTCTTCAAGACAGCAAGAAAGAGACTCTCGCCTCTTTTAAAGGGCTCTCCTGATCAGGTCAGGCCCACCCTGACTCATTTCCCTTGAAGTCAAGGCCTTAAAAGTCAACTGACTAGGGACCCTAATTATATCTGCAAAATCCTTTCACCCATGCCTTATGATATAATCATGGCACATAACCTTTACCATGTTCACAGATCCCACTCCCACTTGAGGGATTATACAGGGCATGTATGGAGGGAGGGAAAGAATCTAAGGGCCACTTTAGGATTCTGCCTACCATGCTCTGTGACTTCAGGTCAATTGCCTAATCTCTCTAAGATTCCGTTTTCTTACCTGGAAAAAAAAAAAGATGATAAAACCAGCCATATGGAGTTATTACAAAGACTAAATGACATATAATATGTTGTAAACAGTGGCAGACAGTAGACACAAGCAGGATTTCCTTCCTTTTGTTGTTCATCTGTCCTGTAGTCTTTGTGATTTGAAATACTGTAGAAAACCATTCCAAGGAATCAGAATGATGCCAGAAAGTATAGCTGATTCTTTTTATTTGCAGTAGTTCTATTCCATAGAGTTGTTGCAAACACTGAATTAGTGAACACTAAAGCATGGCGTGGCAGGGAAATACACTTGGTTCCTGAGAGCCTCTCTCTGGTCACAACGTTTTCGTTAACTGACGACACTTTAAGTGTGTTTCTGTTTAAGGACACCTTATTTAATATAGACGATTGATTAGTTAGCATTTAACAGCACTGTAGCTCATGCTTGAATGAAGCTCATCTAACATACAGATTTTCTCCATAAGGCATATCACAACCTTCTTGCCCTTAGGAACACAAGACAGCACTTCGGCACTATGCTTGGGGGCCAATTTTATTTATTTATTTTTTAAATTTTTGTGTATTTTTCTTAAGTAAACTCTAGGCCCAACATGGGGCTCGAACTCATGACCCTGAGATCAAGGTTGCATGCCCTACTGACTGAGCCAGCCAGGTGTCCTGTTTGGGGGTCATTTTAAACAGCAAAATATAAAAAAAAAAAAACACCAAAATGTGGAAAATGTGGCACTAAATAGGCTGCAAAAGACACTTGTTTACAGAATGAGATGAAACAAGAAGGCAGAGCATCACCTTGGTCGACCACCTGGGAGCAGGTGGTCGGGTGACCCAGATTTTATATACGTGCAGATATATATATATCAGGAGGGTTATTTTTTCATGGCTAGATCCAGGCGTAGGAGCCAAGGCCAGAAACAAGCATCCTTTCCCCCCTTTCACTTGCTGGGCCTCTTTGGAGAGCATTCATCCCCTCAATACATTTCACAGCTCTTCTGGGGTACCATTAAAAGAGGGAAACTGAGTCACTACTGATTTAAAGAAAAAACCACTTGCCTGTCACCTGGTACTAAGGGGTGAAATGTGCTTGTGTAGCTTTGTGAAGACAAGGACTGGCCCCTGGGCTTTGCTGCAGACCCAGATTCCTGCCAGAGGTGCTTTGGCTTGAACTTCTGGACATGGCATTGTGGATGCTACAGATCTTGCACTGCCCAGAATGGGGAGGCATCCACAGTGGCCATTACATTTCCAAGAAGGTTGAAGAGGTGATGCCCAAGTGGCTAGGGCTGGTGTGTGGGCCAAATACAGTGTCTTCTCCTCTCTTTCTTTTCCATGCGGTGAAGGATTGCAAGCAGCCCCAGCTGGTGGTGGCTTTGAGACACATGCATAGCGTTGCAGAGGAAACCTTATACCGCGCCTCTACTTTGGACACTTGGGACATGCTGTCTTTCAGTTCTGCCTGCCTTCCTTCCTTACACTCATCTGCTTTAAAACCAGCTTTGCTGAGTGCTTGTCTTTTCACCTCTTCATTGGTGACATTGAAACCCTTCCCTTCTTCCTACCCTAACTGTGGCTCATTAGACCCTGGCAGCAACAGCTGTATATGCTGGGCAGCAACCCCTGGGGGGCCAAAAATGGGGCTGGGGATTCAGTGTTGGGCAGCAGGGTGGTGCAGTGGTTTTCGGGGGCAGGTGAGCTCCTTTGTTCCTTTTGTCCTTCTTCTGTTCCCCCTTACCCACCCCTTTTACTGAACCAAAGGAAAACAGAAAATGATCTGTTTGGCAACGTGGCTATTTTTGGGTACCAAGCCTACCATCTGTGGGGAGCCCTTCTGTATCATCAGTCGGCAAAAGAGCAGAGCAGAGCCCTCCCTGTATTCTGCAGCTGATATAGCAGAGCAGCATCCCTACTGAGGGGGCCAGGCTATCTATTTCCTTCATTAAGAAATTAAACAGCAGAACTGATTCTATATTTAGAAATCGCACGTAGGTGCAACTGTGGGTGTGCACGCACCAACCAAGCCGGCTGGTACCACCGCCCTTCTTCTGTAGGGACTTGTTGGATTTCATAATGGGGATGTACGAAATCCAGAGTGAGGTGAACTGAAGGTTTAGAGGCTTTGTGCGAAATTGGTACCTAAGGGCTTTGGAAGTGGATGAGGGATTCTTCCCGGATACTTCTCATTCAATCTGGGAGCCAAATAATCAAGCATTGAGAAAAACCAAAAGAGAAATTGAAATGGGATTTAATCTGAGAATTTCCATGCCTCATATGAACCACACCTTACAATAAGAATTATGCTTTTCCATTCCATGCCCAGTCAGCGAATATGATTAGTGGGTACCTAGTAAGTTCAGGGCACTGGGCTAAAAGGGGTTACCAAATGTCTTCATTTAACAAAGTCCTGCTGAGCTCCTAACCTGCAACAACGCTGGGCCTGGTGAAGAGTAATGTCAGAGAGTGTCAGGCCTTAAAGAGCTTTCCGTTTGTCAGGAGACAGCAAACAAGTGAGCCAACAAAATGATTTACCATTTTAGAGATAGTCCCTAAATTCACAGAACTTACACTCTTGTTAGGAAGGCAAAATATAAACCTATGAGCATTAAAAAAAAAAAACAACAACCACCATTGAAGACAGTAACAGAAGAATGCCATTGACAACTGAATTATACAGACTCTAATGACTATAAAAATTCACTAAAAGAGATCATTATGAGCTGGAGACAATCCAAGAAACTTCCTTTTGGAAGTAGGTTTTGAGCCACACCTTGAAGGGTGAATCACTTTTGTTTTTTGCTTCCTATAAAAAGTCTTAGTGTCGCACGGAGGTGAATGGAAGGAGAGGCTGTGGCCCCTGAGGAGAAAGAGTTCTCTAAAGATTTTTCTGATATCAGGTGTGAATGTATTCTTTCAACCAACCTTGTTCCAGTTCATCCTCTGTGCTCCATCACGCGGCAGGAATACGGGGACAATCCAGACACAGCCTCTGTCCGGTCTGCTGGGGGGCAGACTTGCAGACAGTGACAATACAAGGAGATGAGTCCTATAGGAGGCAAGTGATGCTGGTGTGGGGGGAACTTCCAAGAGGACATGACTAACCGTGGGAGAGAATGAAGGGGATGGGTGTGGGGGAAGAAGTCACAGAGGATAAGTAAGCGCCCGGGTGCCGTGGAACGTGTTCGTAGCTAAGAGCCATGTTACCTTTCAGCACCCAGATAGTGGGGGATAGGGCTGCTGGCTCTCTGGGGGCAGAGAGAGGTGTGGGCTTCTAGAACAGCAGCTGCGAAACCACCAAGTTACTGTTGCTGTCAGAACTCACTCAGCTCTGCAGTCCAGAATCCAAACACTTTCCTAGGCATGAATTCAGTCCTTTCCTGTGGCTGAGTGGTTCTAAGCCTGGCTCCTCATTAGAATTACCCAGAGAGTTTAAAAAATACTGAGAGTTGGGGGGGGGGGGGCACCTGGGTGACTCCGTTGGTTAAGCATCTGACTCGTGGTTTTGGCTCAGGGTCCTGAGATCGAGCCCTGTGTTGGGCTCTGTGCTCTGTGTGGAGTCTGCTTGTCCCTCTCCCCCCTCCTCTGCCCCCTCGCAAATAAATAAATAAATAAATAAAATCTTTTAAAAAATACTGATAGCTGGATGCTACCTCCAGAAATTCTGATTTCATTGGGCTGAAGTGGGGCCTAGGCATCATTATTTTAAAAGCATCCCAGATGGTTATAATATGTAGCTAGGATTGAGAATTCCTGCTCTAGATTACCTGTCTGCACTCCAGAGGTGCTCCCAGACCCATCCCTTCATGAGTGGACAGGCTTTTTTGCAGTAGGAGATGGAGAGAGTTCTGTGCCAAGGCTCCGGAACCAAGCACACCCAGGCTCAAGACTTTATGCTCCCACTTAGTGGCCACCACTTAGGCAAATTGCTAAATTGCCTTAAGTTTACAAATTCTTAATTTATAAAATGAGGACAATGATAGTGCCTCCTCACAGGATTATTGTGAGGTTTTCGTGGAATAATTCCCCAGCTCATAAATAAGCACTCACACAGGTCCCATGGGCTAGACCCAAAACACTTAATGTTTGAAACCAGAGGGAACAGCCCAGATGTAAGGAATTTATGCCACTAAGTCAAAATTCTATGACCACTGTTCAGGAGTAAAAACCTGTCTCCAACAGCTCTTATCTGGGGGATGTGTGAGCGGGAGAGGGAAGAATGAGCGCCATGGGGTTACCTGGGGGTAACCAGGAACGGGAACAGAATGAAGCTCAGGAAAACACTTGAATGTCACTCATATCTGTGCTCAGTGGTGAATAATAAAATGAGTGCAGTTCCTAGACCAACCCTTTGTTGGTGAGGCAAAGGCAATGAGTTAATTTTGCACCCACTGAAGGTTAATTCTAGAACTGTGATTTCTTTTTTTAGCAGGAGAATCTGGAGTATATTTGATCCAAAACAATGCATAGGACAGAGTCTTGCCCTCTCCAAAACTAGATGGGGAAAAAGTCAAATTCTAGAAAGAACAAAAGAACCCTCCACTGAAATAATAACATTTAGATAACCGCTTTTGACTGAGGGTTTTGGAGAGTAAGTTCCACCCATAAATGAAGAGATTTCTATCCAGCCAACTATCAGAAGGTAATACTGGGCTTCAGTGTGTTTCTCAAGAGAAGAGCATTCCTGTTTGTCTTTGAGAAAAATCAACCAGTCTATTGCAAGATTAATTGGGTCCAAGAATGTAGCCTTACACTAATTCTAGCAAAAAATTACCCTTATTTTACCTTATTTTACACACAGTTGGGAATAGTTGACGGAAGCTAAATCATATTTTGGGGAACCCTGTGCTCAATGAAGAATCTTTCCGATAAACTACTGATCAATTGCACTACCACCCTCATCCATCCCACTTGACTTTGACGTGAATGTAAATGATCAGAGTTTCTGAGGGTTTCTAGCTCCTTTCCTGGACTCTGCAGGAACAGGGTACAGCATCTCTCGAGAACACCCTGGCTGATTGTTCAGGAGAGATTGGAAGCCTGTCTGCTCCAGGGGTAATGTGAATCAGTTGAAAAGTCACCTTATCCATCAGGCCTACTTCTTGAGTGGGGTTTCTGACTCAGCCCAGCTCAGGTTGCTTGCCCTTCCGACTTCTCTCTCGCTCACATGGGGCTGCATTGGCCATTAGGTGCTGGGCTGGGCTCTGTGGAGCTGGGTTCTATGGCAGGACTCTTGTCATTGGTGAGAGAGGCTCTTGGGGCCACTTGAATGCATCTACAGACCCTGGGGGTAGCAGCTAGATGGGCACCTTTTCAGAGAGAAAACTGGATTATAAGGTGAAAGAGGTCAGCCAGGGAGAAAGAGAGAGAACCAACCTAAGAAAGGTATGGAGTCCCTGGGAGTGTTGGCAGAGGAGATCAGGGATGGCTCTCTAGGAGGTAATACCTTCTGTATTATAGCATTTAGGTTCTGCTGGTATGCATCAATTGATTTATGATCAGTTGAAAGTTGAGAGTGTTTCCTTAGTGTCATATCCAAGTATCCTCACCTTTCCTCCTATGAAGTCTGGGGAGAACTTGTCCTGTTGACAAATACAAGTGGTTAGAGGAGGGCCCCATGAAATCTTATCTTATGGAAGAGCGCCACACACTGAAACAAACTAAGGCTACATTTATGAACTGCTGCTTTGGAATCTGTTTCTGCTCCAGGCATTGGACCTGACTGAGCTCTAGAGCCAGAGGGATCAAATCCCCATACTGTCATTTATTAGCTACATGCGCTTTGGCAAGTCACCTAATTTGTTAGCACTAGAGCACGGGGATTAAGACTGTGCTTTGGAGGCAAACTTCCAGGATTTGAATCTTGGATTTTTCATTTTCTAGCTATGTGACTTTAAGCAATCTAGGTAACCTATCTATGCCTGTATTTTTCTACCTACAAAATGGGTATATCAGCATCTATCATAGAGCCTTGCAGTAAGGTCTACATGGGCTAATACATGTCGAACACACCTTGAACAGTGTCTGTGCTTACTGTAAGCTCTTAATAACTCTTAATTAAGCCAACTAACTAACCCAGCCACAAACAAAACCCTATTTGCCAGGGTTGATGGAAGGAGTCCCCAAGAGAATGCATTTGATGCATAGTGCCAGGCCTGACATCAAGTGCTCATTGACTCAGTTGTTCTTTCCAGTGTCATCATCACCATCCTCTTTCTCTTCCCTGGGCCTTAGTTTCCCCCAGCTGTGTAACTGGTGACTGCTTCAGCAGAAGCACGAATTGACCTGATGTAGGATGTAGCCCTTACCGTGGGTATGGCCAGATGCTCTAGAGCACACAGAGAAGTGTGGATTTGGTTTCGCCCTTAAGTAGCTTACAGTCTAATTAGGGAGAGATGGAATCCGACGGAAAGGAAACCAAACACACGCAAAGCAGGTCGTGGGAAGTGCCACGTGCTACAAATAAAGGGCTCCTTCGAGAAGGTCTGTCGCCATGGGCGATCAAAGGAGAAGGGTACATCTTGAGCTAGGCTTTCAAGGAAATGGCTGAAAGAATTAGTGAAGCAAGCTACGTTACCTACCGGGCAGAAGTGTTCCCATCAAATCCTCATAGTCCCTTGATGGTAGGTGCTCCGCCTCAGCCCAGACTCATGACGTCATCTGTCCAGAATCCCGAGGGGTGAGGGCAGTGCCAGGACACAAATCCTGCCTTGCTCCGAATCCGTGCTCTAAAAGCCCCCACAGCTTCTGCCTGCAGACGCGTCCGGAGCTCAGTGCACAGGGAGGAATGGGGGAGGCACGGCTCTGCAAAAGTGAAGAGCAGATTCCCACTCCTGTGTCACTTCTGGCAAGTTATTTTACCTTCTCAACCCTCAGTTCCTTAACTGTTCAGTGAGGATTGCAGGCCACACCGTATATGGCCGCTGTAAGGATGCAGTGATATAACATACGTGTAACTCGTTCGTTAGGCAGGCTGGGCTTAGAAGGTATATGGGGCGGTTTTATTGTTCTCCACTCATCGTCTCCCAAAGCCTTTCATTGACTGCCCTCCGTCTCTGGGGCATATGCCTCAAACTGATCGATATCCTGAACAGAATCCATGATTTCCTGGCAACCTCTATGGTTAAAACTATTCTGTCCATCCAGCTGAAAGCACCAATCTCAGACTTCCGCCATGGCGCTTGGGGGTACCGTTGGGGATGCGTGGCCCGCCTCTGGCACACCTCCATCCTGACCCACTTCTAGACTCCAACTCCCCTGATATTTTATCAGGCAGGGGGAAGAGGAGAAATGTCTGGGGTTGTCACTCCCCCTATTGGCATAGCCTAGAATGACTGTGGACCCTCTGAGAGAGGCAATTATAACTCCCTTAGGCCAGACCCGTTCCTCTAACCCCTCTTGTTTGACCCAGAAGCTGCCCAGGCAGCCTCGTAGCTCCTGCCTGCCCTTTACCTTATGTTCTTCTCTGGATAGCCATGGAGTCTCTGAGTTCCTCTTTGCTACCCTCTGAGACCAGAGGCCCCTGGAGGAAGGGGAGGGACATTAGGACTTTGCACTACTGGCCCTCCTCACCCGGCTGGCTCCAGCTGTCCAGCAGGCCTCCTGCCAGGCAAGAAGCAGCAGACACGAACCCCTGTGTTTTCAGAAGCTCCCAAACTCTTGGGGTTTCACCCTAGCTCCCTTAAAGACTCCCTCAGTACTCTGCTGTGCTCATTCTGATGGCGGCAGCAGGGTGGGCATGCAGACTGTCGTCCGGGAGTGGAATACCAGTGTCCCTTCTTGGAAGCACCCCTCATGTTTCTACGCAGTTGTCTCAGCACCCCCTTCCCTTGGCTCAGTGGGGCTGAGAGGAAGGTCTTCTCTCCTTTCTTTCATGAAAGGAGTGGGAGAGGCTGAAAATCCCACTCCTCCACACCTCAGGCATCCCTCCTTCTCTCCTCTGTGTTATGGACTGGGCAGGGGGGTCGCTGGAGCAAGGAGAGGGGGAAGGAGGAGGGGCAGGCAGAGCCAGTTCAGTGGTCTTTTGCAAAGTCCTGAGGGAGGTGTCTGGCTCAGCTGTGGGCTCTCTCTAAGTCTGGGGAGACTTAAGGCCTTTCTGCCTCAGCTCTGCATTCCAACTGCCAGTGTTGGGATAGCAGGGGAAGTTCCGTCCAGCATGCTGTTAAACATGGAATGCATATTAGCACCGTGCCTGGCACTGGGCAGGTGTTTTCTAAGTGGTAGCCAGTGTGAGGTTTACTGTATTATTTTCCTCTTTGCTTAACCTCCAGGGTGGTTTTTTATTTGTCCCCATGTGGCAGGACAAGCGGAGCCCTGAGACTGTGGTGCTCTCTGCTCTGTGTCCTTATCCTACCCGGGAGTCTGGGAGGCAAAGCTGAGACACTCATTTGCAAGTGTTTACTGAAGCCTGCTCTATGCAGAGCACTGCATTAAGCCACAGAGACCACTTTTTCTGAACTCCAAAGCAGGGCATGTGGTTGGGTAACTTCAAGTTTGGGGATCAAGGAAAGAGATGATTGTTGTAGGCAGAGCTCCAAGCCCCTACCTTCCAGGAGCTTACAGTCAGTGCAATGATGGGAGAGGTTGGAACCGAGATTCAATCCGCTTGATTTATTTTTTTTTTTTTGAAGATTTTAAGAGCATGAGCGGGGGCAGGGAGAGGGGCAAAGGGAGAAGGAGAAGCAGACTCCGCATGGGGCGGTGAGCCTGATGTGGGGCTCGAAACCAGGACCCTGAGATCGTGACCTGAACTGAAGGCAGACGCCTAACCGACTGAGCCACCGAGGCGCCCTGACAATCTGCTTGACTTAGATGGACAGTACAGTGTGCAGAATTACGTGCTCAGAGCAGGAAGAAACCACTGGTTCAAAGAAGCTGCTTTTTATGGCTGGTGGGAAGCATGTGTGATCATTCATTCTTCCCATCCTCCAGTCAACAAAGATGTCTAAGTCCTCCTACTCTAGGTGCTGAAGATGCAACAGTGAACAAGGCAGGTAAAATCCCGGCCCTGTGGAGTTTACATTCTAGAGATCAAAAGCCCCTTTCTCATCAGCAGCTGCTCTCTTTCTTTGAGAAACCACAGGCTGTTCTCGCAGCCCGGAACTCATTGCCCCACAGCATCACACGGGCCACCAGGAAGCTCTGCAGTCCCAGGCTCCATCCAGGCCAGGGGCTGCGGCTGATGGCAGTGTGAGCAGGGACACCCCCTTCCCTGCTGCCTCCCCTCTCCTGAAAGCAAGATCCCAGGGAACATCTGCCGCCCATGGCCCTTCCCCGAAGAGCCCCAGGAAAGGTGTAGTGGGGGATTGCGAGGCATGATGGATTGAGGCACTGTGGACGTGATTCATTGCCCAGCATGGAGAATGAGAACAGGCCATACTAAGTCATCCGTCCTTCTCCCCTGCGGAGGTGAACTGAACATCCCATTTCCCCCAGAGGGTGAAAGCAACGAGGTGCTGAGCCATTTCCAAACTGGGGGGAAGAAAAAAGAAAAAAAAAAGTCACCGCCAGCTTTCAGACCAGACAAACTGGTGGGTTGTTTTGTGGAGCAGATCATTGTGTTTGGCATCCAACCCTGCAAGTGGGCTGAAGGCAAGGAATTTATATGAAAACTTCATCCACCTCTGAGCACGTGGTACAAATAAGCATCCTTGTGTTTCCCGAGGCAGGAATCATGGGTGTGCCTTGATGCCAGCTACCTCCATAAGCACAAAGCTGAATTTTCACAAATCATGGCTTAGGAGATTGTTGCTCATTTTACCAATTAGGTTACCTCAGGATTCCTTTTGAGTGGCCAGCTCCCTCAGTACTTTAAAAATATGACTTGAGGGCGCCTGGGTGGCTCAGTTGGTTAAGCGACTGCCTTCGGCTCAGGTCATGATCCTGGAGTCCCGGGATCGAGTCCCGCATCGGGCTCCCTGCTCGGCAGGGAGTCTACTTCTCCCTCTGACCCTCCTCCCTCTCATGCTCTCTGTCTCTCATTCTCTCTGTCTCAAATAAATAAATAAAATCTTTAAAAAAAAATGACTTGATTTATAAAAACTTGATATATAAACAGATTTTCATGATATTCTTAGCATGAGAATTAAAAAAAAAAAAAGCATGAGTTTTAAGTCTTACAGGCCTGGTTTTCAATTCTGTTCCTAATTCTGGCAACGGCATGCAGTCACCTACACTGATGAGCCCAGCTGCTTCACAGGAGGTGCTCCTTCCTTCAATAAAGGGAGCTATGACGGGACGTGCCCTAGATGTAGCATTCCTTCATTGAAAACATATTTATTGAGCACCTTCCATGTGCCAATCACTGTGTGAGAAGGATGTATTGGTGAACAAACTCTTTCAAGACAGTAAGCTATCTTTAAGCGAGCTCGGCTTAAAACAGCAACCCCATTTGGACAGTCCGTGCCCGAATGCAGCTGATATTCTAGTGTAAGAGTAAGGTAAACCAATAGCTAAACCTGTGGAATAATTTTAGGTTGAGATGGATGCTGGGAAGGAAAGAAGCAGGATGCTTTGAACTCATGGAGGTTGGATGGTGTGGAAGGGCCTCTCTGAAGCGGTGACATTTAAAGCAAAACCGGAAAGAGAAGAGAATGCCAATTACACGAAGAGATGGAAGGAAAATGTTCCTGGCAAAGGAGTAGTACACTCAAAGTTCCTAGAGGCAGTATGGGCTTCCTGTGTTCTAGAACTTGAAGAAAAAGCCAGTGTGGCTGGAGTAAGGGTGAGAGGGCATCACCTGGTTCCATGAAGTGGGCAGAACGCAGGTTCTTAGGAGCCTTGTGTATCGGCTTTCTAGGGCTGCTGTAGCAAGTCCCATAAACCCGATGGCTTTAAACAACTGAAATTTGTGGTCTCGCCGTTGTGGAGGCCAGCCGTCTGAAGTTGAGCCATGCTCCCACCGTAGGGGATCATTCTTAGCCTACTCCTCGCTTCTGGTGGGTTGCTGGCAATCTTTGGCGTCCCTTGCCTTGTAACCCTGTCACTCCAACCTGCCTTCATCATCAGGCAGCATTTTCCCTGTGTGTCTCTGTCTTCCCATGGCCATCTTCTTATAAGGACACCAGTCATATTGGATTAGGGGCCCAGCCTACTCCACTCTGACCTCATCTTAACCTGACTAATTACATCTGCAGCGACCCTGCTTCCACATTCTGCGGTACTAGAGGCTAGGACTTCAACACAGAAATCTTAGTGGGACACAATTCAGCCCATATCACCATGGTGAGAAGTTTGAATTCTATTCCACAGGCCAGTCCTGAGTGGTCTCGAGCGGGTGGATGATGTGATGTGATGTGTGCTGCGTGGGGATAAGCTGCTGATGTGTTGGAAGGGTGGTGAGGCTAGAGGCTGGTGGCTAGTGAGTGACTTGTTGTAAGGGTTGTTCCAGGTGAGAGGTGAAGATGGCAGGGACCAAGGTGATGGCAACGGAGGTGGGAGTGGTGGTTGGAGCCTGGACATCAGAGAACAGGAAGAGTGACAAAAAACGCCTATCTATGGGTTGGATGTGGGACCAGGAAAAGGAGGGTCGTGGGGATGGTGTTCAGGCTTTTTACTTCAGTTGCAAGGGGGTGATGGTATTGTTCACTTTCCTCGGGCGAACTTGGAGAAGACAAGGTTTGGGGCCAGGAGTGATTTGGTTGGGGAATCACAGAATGGGAAAAATGCAGGAATGAAAATTAGAAAGACCCACCCATTCCCAGTCGCCATCATCTTGCTTCTGTCTAAAATATCATAAGTAAAAAATCCTTCTTTTGTCAGAAAGCTCAATCCCTTGTTAAAATGCAAACATCCCTGGGAGAGGAAACAGTCGGCCAGAGCACCTTTCCCAAAAGCACCTATTGATTGGGAGATGAGACAAGGCAGCAAGTAAGATAGCAGAGAGAACGGGAAAGAAAGAGCAAAGAAGATCCAAGGCAAAGTGTTCTGATGTCACAGTTGCTCCATAGACTAGCTGTAGGAGTGCGTGCTTAATTTAATTCCATCTCAGTGCTGGAGCAGAACCAAAAGCAAAGAGCCAAAAATGCCAGCAAAATGGGGTTAGGGAGTTGCAAGTTCCTTTCACAGGGACTGACTAGAAGAAAGGGGGTGGGTTGCGGAGGGGCGGGGGGGGCAGTAAGAGAAGTACATAAAACTGAGGACAGGACAGGGCTTGGAGCAAAAAGTGGGCTAAACGCCAGCCTTTTAAAAGAGAACTGTTCTGGGGCGCCTGGGTGGCTCAGTTGGTTAAGCGACTGCCTTCGGCTCAGGTCATGATCCTGGAGTCCCGGGATCGAGTCCCGCATCGGGCTCCCTGCTCGGCGGGGAGTCTGCTTCTCCCCCTGACCCTCCCCCCCTCTCATGCTCTCTATCTCATTCTCTCTCTCAAATAAATAAATAAAATCTTTAAAAAAAAAGAGAACTGTTCCCTGAGCTTGACCTCGTATGTCCATGGCCTTCTCTTGCCTGGTCATTTTCGATAGCCCCACTTCTTCCACATTCCCGGCAAGAGTGTGCCCAAGCCCCAGCGGCTTTGCTTCTGCCAGAGCTGTTTGCATCACAACATCCCCTCAAGCTTGTATTCACTTGCCCTTTTTCTTTTGAATTCCTGACAGTGTACTGAGATTTGGGCATTTGGGATGATAACCATCAGAAGTGGCATCCCGGCTTTGGTACCTGGCATGGTGGGCCCCACTGGTTCCCAACATTTGATGTGCTGCCCTCCATCCTGTGTTCTCCCACCCACGTATGGACTTCACCAGAAGACACGCTCAGTGTCCGCTCCTCTCCAACCTCTTGGCACTTTGCTCTGACTAGGATATTACCACCCAAGAGCATATGAGGGCATTTGCCTTTGCCAGAAGGAGTCCCTAGCCCTTTTGTTGCTTTTTCTGGGTGATGATGGAGGAAGGGGTAGCTGCGGGTCAACCATCTGAGAACATGGCATCAGGACCCCTTGTCCAGCCTGTAGAGTGGAGGCTAGTCTGCCTGAGCTGGGAGCACAAGGGAATTTTAAGCATCACTCAACATCCTATTTTATTGTTTCTTTCCTCTTTCCCTTTAAGGCCTCATTGTTTTGAGCTTGAACAAATGGCAAGGCAACCATCAAAGGCACCAAGCCAACTTTGCCTCAGTTTTACTGCCGTGCTGGTGGGGAAGGAAGCTCCCCCCACCCCCATAACTTCAAAAGACATCTGTTTGGTTTGGGAGACTGGGGGGAGGCGCGCGGGCATAGCTCAAGGAAGGAAGGATTTCCTAACTCACGTTTTCGTGGTTTTATTGTCAAACCTGGCAGTAAATTTTTTTTTTTTAAGATTTTTTTTTTTTTTTTTTTTTTTTTTTTATTCATGAGAGACAGAGAGAGAGAGAGAGAGAGGCAGAGGGAGAAGCAGGCTCCCAAGGAGCAGGAAGCCCGATGCGGGACTCGATCCTAGGACCCTGAGATCATGACCTAAGCCGAAGGCAGACGCTTAACCATCTGAGCCACCCAGGCGCCCAAACCTGGCAGTAAATTAAAATCAGAAGACAGCAGTCAGTGATTAGCAGAGAGGCCAAGGGTGTTGCCAGGGACAGGTAGCAGAGAGGGGTGAATTGCTGGCTGGCCTCACGAAAAGGATTTGGAGGTCTCGTTCTGTCGTGTGGTGAATCCCTAGATGCCCAAGGATGGGCTGTGTTTACCTGAACTCCTACATCTACCGTCTCCTCTCCCCTCCCTTGGGACTAACAAACAGCACACACTTGCTTGCAGAGGCCAGGGATTCAGCAGCAAAGCAAAGAGCTGAATTTATCTGGGCAATCTAGATACCCCTCTCTGAACACCACATTGCCCAGGATCACCACCTCCAAAGGCCGCCCTGAGATGTAACTGGAGAATGGGACAAAGAGCTTCCTGTTTCCTCCCCATTTGCCTTCCAAGCTACTTGGAGCAACAGGTGAAAGCCGCCAGCACTCCACTCGCTTGCCCGGGCCAGACCCAGACAATGCTGCTCCTGTGGCTGGAAGTCTGAGCCCCTCAATTCTAGTCTCAGCTTGGCCGTGGATTCCCTGTGTGCTTGGCAAACTGACTTCTTCATCTGTAAAATGAGTTAGCTCTTCCTGTTTTTTTGGTTTTGTTTTTAGCACTAACACACTAGGATTCTCACTAGTAAACTCAAATAGTGTCTAGTGCAAGGGGGTGTCCCCCAAACATAACACGTCAAATAGTGTCTAGTGCAAGGGGATGTCCCCTAAACACGAGGGCTGCAGCATTTACCAGGTTTGCAACTTTCTCTGACTGGAGGCATTTCATTTCAGTTTGGTTTCCTCTTTCTCATTCCAGTCCAGCAAGACGTGATTGCCATAAGGGGAACTCACCAAAACAAGATGAGTTAATTCTTCCATTTTTAATTCATTTCAACCCAACAGGTGCCCTGAAAAGAGCCAAAGGATCCAGGTTCTAGCTCTAGCTCTGCCATTAACCACATGTTAGCCATTCTGGACTCTAGCTCTTCCACTATATGGCGAATGGGCCACTGGATGATGGCAAATCACTCCCTCCCCACTGGGGATGAGAATTTGCTCACTTGGGAACTTTCACAGGAGGCCCTGTGTGTGTGGCCCTCCTCCTCTTTAAAGCCAGCCCTTGGCGCCAGCCTCTCCTTTCTTGCCTGGGACCTTGTATCATGGGTGGTCTTTCTGTTTCTTCCATTGTTCTCTGACCTAACTTACCACTTCTGAACTGTCACCATGACCTTTACTTTCTACTGTCCCTGAACATCAGCCTGATTTTCACACAGACACAGTGCCTTCCTAAACAATTGCAGGCTCTGTCACATTTTGTAACCGACACATTTCCCGTCATCAAGTGCAAGCGTCTAGGAAACTCATGATTTCTCCCAGTTTCAGCAAGAGAAGTGTGCAGCCCTTGAATTACCCAATTTGATGATGTGAGGGTCAGTGTCTGAATTTGCCTATCCATTCCTATCACTTCTCTTCTATTTTTTAGAAAACCGCTCCTATGACCCTGTGTCCTCCTTTAGCTCCATTTATTGAGCACCTACTGTATGTCCTATGGTCTAGCTTTTATTGTGTTCCCCTTACTGATAAAGAAACAGGCTTAGGGGTGAAATGATCTACTCCAGGTCACACAATGGAATGGAAGCTGAGCATCTAACTAAGCCTTATATGACTCTAAAGCATTGCAGAAGCTCCACCCTCTGTCTCCTCTCCTGCATCACTTCAGCTCCTTCCCTCTCCCACCTCCAGTTCCCATCTGGACTTCTGAGATGACTCGCCATCTCTGTGTCCCCATGTCCCTTCACTCCTCGGCCCTGTGCAGTGTGACTTCTCTGAGATCATCCAAGGCTTCTCTGCTGTATTTGATAGTGCTGATCGTTGGCCTTCCGGAAGCTCCATACCCCCATGCACTCCAGAACGGAGCACGCTCTCCTAGAGCTTCTATCCTATCTCCGTCTCTTTCGCTGGTAGCTTTTTCTCCATCACACCCCATATATATATTGGTGCTCCTCAGGGTCCCACCTTTGCTTCCTTGTGGTATGGTCTCCTTGATCTCTTTCATCCACTCAGGTTGTGTCCACAGTTTCTGGACTGATGAGACCCAAATCTACATCTTTAGCCATGTATCCCATGGCCTGCTGGACCTCTCTGCCTGAAAGCCCCACCTGCGTGCTGCATGGTCACATTCCCCAGGGAGTCACTTCTTCAACCTGGGATTCTTCCAAGCCACACTCACTTTGCTCTGTGTCCAGTCCAACCCCACGCCCTTCTTCCTAACAACTTTTTCTCACAGACGAGTCTCAGGATGGGCCCCAGTAAGCCACACCTTCTTTTTTCCATCTACCTGTTCCTACCTCTACATCAGGCCTTCGTCATCTTTATCCTTTACAATGCCATAGCTTCCTAAACAGTCCTTGTCTAGCCTGTCCTCCAAGTCCATCCTCCACATGGTCACCAAAGTAAACATGGCTCCTGAAACCCTTTAGCGGCCCCCAACTAAAGTCACTAATAGAATGAGACCCAGGCTTCTCATCCTAAAGAGCGGTACTGTCTGTGACCTGTCCATGTCTACCTTGCCTGCCTCATCTCTCTTCACTCTGCTTTAGGCTTTATCTTTTAGCACCACATCACAGCCTCTGGTCCCTGTCCATAACTGGGTGTTTCTTTCTTTTTTTTTTAAGATTTACTTATTTGAGAGAGAGAGAGCATGCATGCATGTGTGTGTGAGCAGTGGCGGGGAGGGGCAGAGGGAGAGAGAGAGAGAGAAAATCTCAGGCAGACTCCCCACTGAGCATGGAGCCCGAGGCAGGGCTCGATCTCATGACCCTGAGATTGGGACCTGAGCTGAAACCAAAAATCAGACGCCTAATGGACTGGGCCCCCCAGATGCCCCCATAACTGGCTGTTTCTCTTCTCTGTGCCTTTGGGCTGGTCCATCTGCCTTGAATGCCCTCTCCCTTTTCTTGTCCAGAAAATCTTACCTACTCTATAAAACTCAGCTGTGGGTCATCTCCTCTGGGAAGTCTTTACACAAACACACACATACACATGCATGCACACGTGCACACACACCCCCCCCCAGGCTGCTTTGGGTATCCTTTTTGGTCTTCCCTAAAATACTTTGTACAAACCTCCACCTTCCCTCTCACACTCCTGCACAACTGTCTCTTCATGTGTCTGTATCCCAGCCAGAGTGTGAGGACAATGACTCATTCACCCAGGTGCTTGACCCAGTGCCTGGAACTCAGCAGGCTCTGAGTAAATGCTTAGAGGATAAATGAGTGGATGTACCAAGTGCAGAGCATATCTTTAACTTAGATGTCTGGACATGGTTTCCTTTTCCTCTCTCCTCTTTTAGCTTTTGTCTCTCTTTCCCATTAAGCCAAAATGCTTAAGAAGACCAGATCATACAATCTTGAGAGCCAGCCTAGAGATGGAGAGTACTTTAAAACACATTAAGGCATGGTAAAATATGTCACCTGTTTTCTGTTATATGTGAGTGACATTTCTGGATCTTAGGTTTTCCCAAATTCATATATACACAGATGAAAGACAGCTTTTTAAAGGTGAGATTAGCCAAGGGGCATGATAATAATAATAATTATTTTTAAAGATAACCTTTATAGGCAGTGGTTCCATGTGCCAGGCACTCTTACCAAGCACGTTATATAGTTAACATAATTTGTTTAATCCTCTGAATGACCAGATGAGTGAGGTCCCTTTGCTCTCCCATTGTGCAGATAAGGAAACTGACTTACAGAGAAATTATGTAGCTTGCCCAAAGAAATGTAACCACTAAGTGGCACATGCAGATATTCAGAAATTTGGATAGCATTAAGCCCTAGTGGAACCTGTTCTGCAGGCTAGATTTTCACAAGCCAACTAGCCTCAGTTCATTTCAGAACTGCATTGCACCTTGAGAAGGAAGAAAGGAAAAGAACAGATAAGAATTGATACTTTTGGAGTACCTATGATGCGTCAAGAAGTGCCTGAGGGGTTTTATAAAGATTGCCTTACTTCGCACAACAGCCTGACAAAAGAGGTGTTCTTATTTTACAGATGGAAAAACTGAGGCTCAGAAAGGCTAGGCCACCTGTCTGAGATTGCCGAGGAGGTGGCAGAGCCAGACTGGGATGCAGGCGTGTCTGATGGCATTGACGTTGCTCCCCAGTTGGGCCTCAGGGCAGGCAGGGCTAATGTTGGGGAGCAGAATGGAGGATGAGCTAGCCGGTACCATGAAATGCAGATCCAGGCATGAGCCCCTGAGATGGTGGCACATTGGTCAGGCTAGTCTTGAGGGTACTGCAGTAACAAAAATCCATCATACCATACAGTGTATCTCTTGTTCTCTAGACACGGAGCCCAAGGTGGGACCTCTGGCCCTCCTTCAGCTGATGGCTACTCCATTGGAAAGGATGGAGAGAGTGGGGGAGTCACACAGGCTCTTAACTGCCTTTACCTTGAAACGACACATTTCACTTTCAATGATAGTCCATCGGCCCAAACTGGTTACATGGCCCAATCCAACTGCAAGGGAGCCTGGGAAATTTGGCAAGGGCGTGGCTGCCCAGGGAGCACCAGCTTTGCTATAGTGCCTCGAGGCGTCTGCCTCCTGTCCCCACGGGCTGTTAAAAGATGTTGATGGTGTGAGCCTGGAGAGCTCCTGGCTTGCCTCTAAACCAGTCCAACACAGTTCTCAGAACTCCTTCCTCCTATGTGGAAGGAAGACCAGGAAGTCCCAAAGGGGCAAATTAGTAGTTCAATGCCCTTTAACCCTGTGCCCTTTGGCTCTAGGTCTTGGGAAATTCAGCTTTATCCTTTTGCACTCACAGGAGAGAGGGTGCATGCCACGAAACCCGCTGTGAAATGCACTGCCATGTCTTCATGGGCCAAGAGACAGGAGAGAATAGGCTTGCAGGTGGAGCCGGGGAGCGCCAGAAGGGGAGGGCAGGAAGGGTGGGGGGACGTCAGGCACCCTCCCTCCACAGCAGAGAGCACTCCTCTTTTTATTAAGCCATAGTGCCTCTTTCAAAAATAATTTACAGCACAGAACCAAGCCTGCTGTGCGGCATTACGATTTGTCATTAAAACTCCGTTCCTCTTGCCAGAGCAAATGAGCCATTTACAGCCAGGGCGCCAAGATGGACTGTTGTTACGTTTTCTGCCTTTGTTATTATGAATGTTCATAGCTCTTCTCAGACAAGCCCCTGAGGATCCCCAGAGGACTTGCCTTGCCATTTAGGTCAATTAGCCAGGCTTGCGGGTGGTTTCCTGGGTATAGCTATCATCACCCTTGCAGAGGACTGTGGGAGACCAGACCTGGGCTCCCCCAGCGTGGATGGTGATCCTGAGAAGTATTGCTTGTACACACACACACACACACACATGCACACATGAGTTCACGCATGCACACACTCAGGATGTGCATACACAGCCCAAAGGCAAACACAGGAACCCAGCACCTCCACCTTCCCAGTCATCAGCACCTCCTCGGAGGGTGGGCACATGTGGGTCAGCAGGTAAACCTCAGGTGAGTTGAGTATCATTAAGGAAGTTTATTACATTTCCTCTGAAATATGTGTGTAGACAGGCTCAGTAAGTGACCTTCAAATGCCTTTCGGATATGAAGCTCTTTCCCAGGGTCTTTCTTTCTTTTTTTTTTTTAAAGATTTTATTTATTTATCTGACAGACAGAGAGACAGTGAGAGAGGGAACACAAGCAGGAGGAGTGGGAGAGGGAGAAGCAGGCTTCCCGCGGAGCAGGGAGCCCGATGCGGGGCTCGATCCCAGGACCCTGGGATCGTGACCTGAGCCGAAGGCAGACGCTTAACGACTGAGCCACCCAGGCGCCCCTCCCAGGGTCTTTCTGGTCTCAGAATTCCAGCCCCAGATGCTGTTCCGGATTGTCTGACCCAGACGAAGCAGAGGACAGTCAAACAAGAAAGTCAGTCAAGTATTCATGGAGGGAGAGAGGGTAAGGAGAGCCTGTGGGTGGCTAGAGGAGGACTTCCTACTAGTGAGGAAGAAGAAATTTGTCCAGAGGTCTGAGGGCAATAGCTTTGTGTTATTTATCTCTACATCCCCCTTCTGTACACATACCACACCGGCAGGTACCTAGGAGGTGCTTGATAAATACCTCTGACATTGAATTATGCACAAAAGATTTGATTCTGCCCTCAAGTACGTTACTGTTCAGTTTACAGAAGGCACATGCACTCCTATCTTTGCCTTTTGAAGTCTGGCCTAGCTTGCAAATGCACCCCAAATTCTTTTCTCTAATTAAGACCCCTGAGTCAATGCCAACCTCTCCCTCTCCCTAACAAATCAGGTTTACTCGAATTTACTTAAGGAGCTCCTCCACTGGCCTGTGAACTTCTTGGATAAAGGCGGATATTTGGTTTATCCCTGTATCTCCCACAATGTCTGGCACAGTGGCTGGAGTACAATGCTCAATAAATGCATTAAAACATTAATGAAGCTGTTCATCTAAAACTAATGATGTAATGTATGGGGATTAACATAAGAATAAAAAAAACATTAATGAAGCTGACTAAATGCTTTTAAAGTTTTCTAAACTGTGCTTTTCTTCTCTGTAAAATAAGGATGAATACTACTACTACTACTACTACTAATACCGACATAGGAGTCCCAGGAGGATTAAAGCAGATGATGTATATGAAGCTCTTAACATAGGCATCTGACTCACAGTGACACAGAGTGACTATGAAATGGTAGCCTTTAGGGGAAGTTTTATCAGCATTATTTACCCGTCCTATAAAAGAGTCCAAATCAGAATTGTCAGATTCCAGAACACCACGTTTTCTGTAGGCCCTTCCCTAGGAGTATAAATAGTATATTCAGGTCCACCCCATACTCTGTTGAATTCTCTTCCTCCCCTTACAGGCAGTGATTGTGGCCTGCGCAATCTTGAGCAGGGTATCATCTGAGATGAGTTTGAGTATAGGGGGAATTCTATTCAGGTCTACCCTGTACAGGAAAATGTGCCTTCCCAAGGTCTGTCCGGCCCACTGTAGAGGAGTCATGCATGGGCATTTAGGCCCGGAGCCCAAACCAATAATGGGACCCACTTTATTCACGCAGCCACATCCTACTAGCACCACAATGATGACTATGCCCATAGCTACAACAGAGACTAATTAAAGTGATGATAACATCGACAAATGCCAAGGCACCCTAAGTTCAGACTCCTTAGTGCTCTGTAGGAGCTCTTAAACGGGAAAGGAAAACTCATACCAACACCTATCATGAGAGATAGATAGTAAGAGCTAACATGGAAGTACAAGGTACAATGATGTGGGAGAAAGATTTTAACAGCCTGAGGCCTGGCCCTTGATTGGGAGAAATAAAACATGTTAACAGAGGTCACCCAATAACTGCTTCAGGTTTTTCACGGGTTTGCTTTTGTACTGCTTCTTCTAACATCTTCATATTAAGTCTTAATAACCAGCATGTCACCAGTTTAACTTTAAACTGTTAAAGGCACCACTCTGAGAATGTGTGGGATGGGAGGTGGCTTCATTAAGAAGTGAGTCCTAGGGGCGCCTGGGGGGCTCAGTCAATTAAGTGTATGACTCTTGGATTCAGCTCAGGTCATGATCTCAGGGTCGTGAATCTGAGCCCTGCATCAGGCTCCATGTTCAGTGCAGAGGCTGCTTGAGATTCTTTCTCCCTCCTCCTCTGCTCCTCCCCCCACTCAACCTCTCTCTCTCAAATAAATAAATAAATAAATAAATAAAATCTTAAAAAAAAAAGAGAGAGAGAAGTGAGTCCTAAAGAAGTAGGGTTTTGTCAAGGTAATATGGGAGGAAGGACATTTCTGGTCAAGAGAAGGAATTGCAGGGCCTATGGAAGAAGGGGCAAGATGGAGTGGAGTATGACCAAATTGTAGAGACCCTTGATGACAGGCTGAAGGGTTTGGACATTACTCCCTACACTGTAAAGTGACCATAGGAGTTCATTTGAGTAAGAGAATGACATGACAGATCTGTGTTCTTGAAGGGTTAGTCTGGCAAGGATATGGAGGACAGGTAAGGGATAGATTGGGGAGAATCCAGAAGGAGGACCACCAATTAAATAATTATCACAGTAATGCAGGTGAAGGATGATGGGGGCCTGAGTTGTGTCCATTGAAACAGACAGGAGGAGATGGGTAAGAAGGTATTCTATGACAAGAAGCAATAGATTTGGAGACTGAATGGCACTGTGGAGGGAGAATAAGGAGGTAGAGTCTAAGATGACTGCCCAGTTTCAATCCAGCATGACAGAATGGATAGGATTGCCCTTTAGTAAGTTGGACAATCTGAAAATGGGGAATAAGCTTGTGAGGTATTTGGAATTCCACTTGTGGTGTGTTGTTTTTTAGATGGTAATGGGACACCCAGGTGAAAATGTTTTAGGCAAATGGAAATATGGTCCTGGCATTCAGGAGAGGTTCAGTGCAAGGGACACAGATTATAGAGGTCATGAGAGTGGAGGTGAGATTGAAGACTTGGGGGTAGACGGGATCACCAAAGGGGAGAATTTAGAATGAAAAAAGTCCAAAGGTTAACTCTGTTGTCTCCTTTCTCCTCATGGTACCCTTTGGACCTGAGCACCAACCATTAGAGTGCCATGATGCTTGACACCATCTAGTGGGTGACCATGAGCAAGTCCCTTCTCTAGAAGGGCCTGAGTCCTCATCTGTAAAATCAGAGGTCGGACAGGATGCTTCCTGTTCTGTGAAGCCATATTTGGAGGGAATGTAACAAATCAGCTGCTATCAGAAAAGGACATTCTGAGGAAGAACTAAGCAAAGAAAGCCTAACACAGGGAAGACATTTTCTGGTGCTGGTCCCAGGAAGCAGGACTCAGCGTAACTCATTGCCATCACAATCAGCAGCTTTTAGCTGCTACTGATCACACTCACAGAAAGAGAAATAATTATAGTTGAGAGTTAACCTTTGGGACATGGCCAAAGAACACCGGTCTGCAAGACCCATCAATCAAGTGCTATTGGGCAGGTTCAGAAAGTCTGCCTGTCTCACCACACAGTGCCCAGATGTCTGACCTTTACCAGGTCCCCATTCACCATTTCCTCCGAGAACCTAGTCTCCACACCGTCCGGACTCCATTTTCAAGGAATAGAATGTTTGGTTCTCAATTGTAGGTGTCCAGGATACAATTTACTCCCCCACCCCAATCCTTTCTGCCTCCTTCTAATCTAATTTGCATGTAAATTACTTGGGAATGAATCTGGGGGCCATTACTAGGGGAGGAGTAGAAGGCAGAGATGATGGGAAGTGTGGAAGATGTTTCTTGCTACTTCCTGCTGTGTTCAGCAATCAGGAGGCATTCTGGGAGCCCCTCCCTGTTGCCAGGAATTAGTCATAGTGTGAATAAACTTGATAGAAGGTTTGGGATGATACCAGCACTCTAAGGTCAAAGAGACCTAGCTGGAAATTGTGGGAGGAACATGGATCTTTCCCTTCCCTAGGTGCCATCTGAACACCATTTTTCTAGGGCCCGGTTCTAAATTGTGTGTGTATGTGTATGAATTTTCTTTCCTCAGTTATAGTCTTAAGTTCCTCAGGACAAAATTGTGTGCTTCTTTGTATTCTCTACACAGCTCCTTGCATGGTTCTAAACAATAATGGAGATTCAAGTCCTTAATTCAGGCAGCTCTAAATTTTCGACATAGGAAGTCTTAGAGGCAATAACTTGGTTGCAAGAGAAGTTTAGGAAGTTTCTTAAAGCACTTTTCATAGATGTGAGAAAATGTCAATTGTGCCTATCTAAGAATGTGTGAGGTTCAGTGGCCCCCAAGTTACTTATCATCATTTTATTGGTTGGTTGGTTGAGTGATTTAAGAAGCAATGTTTCCAATGTCTAGAGCACGCTGGAAAAATGGAGAAAAAAGAGTATGCATTAGGCTTTCCATTTTTTCTGATCCTAGGAACATCTGATTGGGGCCTTTAGGTCCCCAGTATGAGAGCTGGACTCTGCTGGTAGAGAAACTCTTTAGGAAGTGGAAGAGAAAATTGTGAGAACTTGAACACACCCTTGATATAATGCAATAGAACTACTTATTTTCTAACAGACGAAATGGAGACCCAGTGAAGTACAATGATTTGTTCATGATCACATGCTATTCAGGAAAATCAGGACTTCTGAGCTCCACTGCCCTTCCCTAAAGCCAGTGGTTCTCAACCTTGGGGAGCTTTAAAAAACTACTAGTGCTGAATCCTTCCCAGACTAATTAAATCAGAACCTATTGCGGGGGACACCTGGGTGGCTCAGTCGGTTGAACGTCTGACTCTTGGTTTCGGCTCGGGTCATAATCTCATGGGTTGTGGGATCGAGCTCAGCATAGAGCTCTCTGCTCAGCAGGGAGTCTGCTTGAGAATCTCTCCCTCTGCCCCTCCCCCAACTCATGCTCTCTCCCTCTCCCTCTAACTAAATAAATTTTTTAAAAATCTTAAAAAAAAAAAAAAAAGAACTGATGGGCATGAGTCCCAGATGTCTCAATATTTTTTTTTATAGCTCCCCAGGGTGGAGAACCACTGCTCTATCCTATGGGGCTTCTGCACTATTGTAACTCAAAATGAGTTCAGAAAAATTTATGGATCAATTTAAAAATATTTACTGAGTATCTACTGCGTGAAAAGGACTATTAAGTGGCTTTAGGGTAATTAGATTGGGGAAGAAAAGTAAGGTTATGGCCTAGAATAGCTTCACACTAATAGAAAGGACAAGGGATACAAATGGAATGCCACATTCTTCCACCTCTCCTCCCCATCCTTTTGACAGTGGCAGATATTGCTAATTGATTTTGGCACCCTTTTTCTCTGACCCAAATATGTTGTAATAAGCCTCTTCAACCCAGGGCTCTAGGCAGACATAACCTTTTGATCTCTTGGTATCTGAGAAGAAACCCATTTGTTATTTTTGGACAAGTCTATGTATATGGCTAGAGTTGAATGACTGATTTAGGGGAATAATAAGAGTTACAGCAAGGATTATAGGTTCAGGAGATAGAGAAGGGTCTTGTCTGTCAGGCAGTGATTTTGAACTTGATTTTGTAGGCAATCCAGAGCTATGGAGGTTTTTGCACTAGAGACAGTAGGTAAGATTAACCTGGTTACTGTGAAGGACCAAGAGATGGAGTTAGACCAGTTAGAAAGCTATTGCATGGTTGAGTCCTCAGGAGATGTACAGGGCAGCCAGAGCGAGAACGTGAGGGGTCACAGTGGAAATGGAGGAAAAGGGACAACTTGAGAAACACTGAAAGAGAAGACGTGACAGGGCTCCATGATTGATGGAGTGAGGTGGTAGAGAAGAGCGCGAGAGGAGTCAGACAAATACCAGGTGACTGGGGACATGGTGTTGCTGTCACTGCAGAGAGGCTGGAGTGGCCATGAGACTTAGTGGAGTGGTAATCAGCGGGGGTGTCCCGACGTTTTACCCTGGGAGAAACTTGTTCTGAAGTGGCATTGGCACACCTGGATTCAAATTCCTTGTGCCTCCATTGGTCTACCGACTGATATGGCAATGGGGTAGGTAGGCCTTTCAATTTGTCTCGGTTGTTTCTTCTGTAAAATGGGGGCAATGATATTAGTAGTCCTATCACAGGGTTATTTAATTGAGGATTAAATGAGACAAGTGTGGCAGGGCTTTGTAATCAGTGATGCATCATGAGCAATTGATTAATTATGGATTCTTCTGGCTCATCCACATGCATGTATGCTGGCCCAGGGGGCCCAGAGTCTGGGAGGGAGGCCAGACCTGGAGGTGGAGACTTGAAAATAAATTTTCTGTGGGAAAGATAATTGAAGTTAGGCAGTGTTTAAGACCTCTGAATTAGATGTCAGAAAGAGAGGTGGAGATTACATAGAATGTTGAATAACCCCACTTTAAAAAATATTTTATAGTATTTTCATCATAAAAAGTAAACCTCCACATATTCTCCTACCACCAGATACCGCCTGTTGTAGTTCTTTCCATGTTTTCTATTTTCCACATAGACAAATATTAATAAAGGTGAATAAAAAAAGGAGAGAATGAAGACATTAAAGAAATAGTTGAAATAATCCTAACCATGGAGGGTAGTCATAATACATTTCTTTTTTAGAGAAGTGGAGATAGAAATCACAGATTCCTACAATTGGGAAAACTGTAAAGTTTATTTATTCTAAACCTTTTTTCTTTTCTTTTGCAAAGTCTACATTTATTGAATATGTGTTATGCTCCAGGTTTTTGGCTAAATGCTATCCATGCAATGTATAGTATTCCCAGGAATCCTACGGATAGGTGGTATTACCACCCAATTTCCAGATGAGGAGGCTGAGACTCTGAGGCTTACTGTCCTGACTGAGGTCACAGAGCCAGGCCTGTCTGACATTAGAGCACATGCGTTTAGCCGCTCTGTCATCAGAGCCACCCCCCACTCCCCCCCACCCCCGCTGCCTTTGGCCAGGGAAGCTGGAGCTCTTCCTAAGGGCTGGGGGGGGGGGGTGTGCTCCCCAGGGGGGTGTCTGAGTCATAAACAGCTGGCCGGGGGCTGAGAAACGAGTCTTCCATGAAACAGAGCAAACGAAAATATGGGTCAGAAGACAATGATCCTTGTCAACCATTGTGGGAATGTGTGGTGTGGGAGTGGGAGTCACAAAGGATTCCAAAGTCACACAGGAGGCTTGTGACTGCTCACAGTCTCCATTTATGCCCCCCTCCCCTGGCCCCACCAAATCTTCTCTGATATGGCTCTCTTCCTGGTTATCCCTGGCTTCCTCAGACGACAGCCACCCTGTCACCCTGTCCTGGTGGGACAGGGATACAGCTGTACCAGTGGAGAGGAGGAGGCCTCTTCTCCTCAGTGACTTTGAGTCTTTAAACAGAGAACCCTACTCCATAATCACTTGAAGTGGCCTTGGGTCCTGGCCCCTTTTCTTGCCAGCCTGGCAATGCAAGGTAAAAAGATGCCCAAGGGCCAGAGGCTGGGGAACCACTCCCAGCTCCCGCCCACACAATCAGGAGCACTAACAGGATTGCTGTCTCGAAAATGGCCTTCCTGCCTCATTGGCAAGAAAGCCCTCTCCCCAGCTCTGCTCCAAGGCAACCTCCTGCAGAGCATCCCTAGCATTGCTGAGCTGTTTCCATGGCAACAGAGGAAGGGGCTTTTTGCTTTCCTCAGAAGGTTGAATCTTTTCAACCAGAAGGGGGCTGTTGGCTCTGGCTCACAATCCACACTCCACCCCCTACCCTTGTTTGGCTGCATGACTAGTTTTGCAGTTCTGGAGTTTTGAACATAATCGAAAGAGGCATAATATGTGAAAACTGAGGCTGGAAGGCTTAAGGAGGTAACTGGCCCAGAGTTTTGTCTAGCAACCAGAAAACTAGAGGTTTTCCGAGCGAGGAGTCTGGATCGCATGGACCTGGCAGACACTCACCTGGACCCCCATGGGCATAGAGCGGGGATGCTTTTTCAAATTTCCCCTCATTTCCAAGGCCATGACTCAAGATGATGGGCAGAGAACCTGGACCTGACCTCATCTTCAGGTAAATGACCTCAGATGAACTCTTTAATCTCTCTAGGCCTTAGTTTTGCTTTAGGAGGCAGTATCAGATAAGAGGCTCCTCTTGGGGTCTAAAATGCAGTGCTTTTGAGTTGCTAGGGGGAAAAAAGAGAGAGAGACTTTTCTGAATTGTTGCCATGTTGCAGATTCTGGGCTGTTCCAGAATGAACACCTTTCTTAGGGTACTTGCCTCGTGAATAGCCCTTATTCCCTTCTGCCTCTATTTTATATCAAGGTAGTAAATGAAGCCTGTGAGCAGCCATATAGGCAGAGAACGCTGCATTAAGGCCACCCCCATCACGGCTGACCCCACGGCAGGCTCGTCTCTTCCAGACTGTGAACATTTTGAGGTCAGAGACCATATCTCAAAGATCTTTGTGCATCCAGCACCCAGCGCAGAGTTCAATAAATGTTTCTTGAATGGATGAACTTGTAAAAATCCCAGATCGTTAAAGCTGAAAGGATCCTTTGTCCTTCAGTCCCTCATTGTACAGATGAGGAAACTAAGGCTCAATCACGTGCCTGGTTATAAGCCAGCTAGTGGTGAAGGGAAGACCGGACTGTCTGAATTCCCTGCTGCTGTTGCCCTTCCTGCAGTGTGTCTAATTCTTTTACCAGTCTTGCAAGGGGTTTAATAGGAGCGTACTGCCAGGGCTGAGATCATTTAGAATCCTCTTATCATTCATCAGGAAGGCTGTGTCAGCCCTCAGGGAGGACAGAGCTAGACTGGACTCTACCTCTTTGCCCTCTGCTGCTTAATAGCAGGAGAATGCAGCCCTTTGAGTGTGAGGATTAGTGTAAGCAGGGGTGTTGCAAACACACACCTTTCCCACCTTTAAACTCAGAAGTTATAGGCAAGAGTCACACTGGTTAAACACCCCAGTTCCCCTCTCATTTTCTGGACATATGTCTACTCTAGTAATAATAGCAGTAGCACATTAGTCAGGATGCTTCGTGTTAGCTGTTCTCACAAGCCCCAGATCTCATTGGCTTACACGGTAAAAGTTGATTTTTTACTCATGCAAAGTCTAATATCCTGGACACGCTGTTCTCCTCCAAGCCAATACTCGGGGACGTAGGCGGTTTCCATCTTGCAGCTGCACCATTTTGGGGCTGCAGAGTTGTTCTGGCATAATCCAGCCCTAGAGGAGGGCAGACTTCCCACCTGTTGCTTAGCCACCTGGCCCAGCAGTGGCACAATCACTCCTACCTGCACTCCTCTGGGGATCACTCAGTCATGTGGCCCTCCCGAGAGGCAAGAGGGGCTGGGAAATACAAGCGCAGGCCGTCAGCCATGTTCCAGCCACAGCTCTACACCATGGAAGGGGAGCCCGAGTCTTCACTGGTCTCTCTCACAGCTAGCTAGCATTTATACAACACTTACTAGTTGCCAAGCATTGTGCTAAGTATTATTTCATTTAATCTTTACAACAACCCATGAAGGTGTTATCATGCTCAGCGTCCACTGAAAAACTGATGGTAAAGCTGTAACATAACTAGTGCAAGCTTACACAGTAGTGGGTGGCAAACCCAAAATTCAAGCCGTAACTCCCGAGCTTCCCATTCATAACAGCTACATTCCAGTGTTTGAGCTTCTGATCTGAGAATCCCCATCAGCAATTTACTTTTCCCATCTACACCTTGGTTTCACCATCCATAAAGTTAAACTGAAGGAGATTGGAAGTAGCCTGCCAGCTAGGACATTGTAGGATTCTTGGGGTGAGCGAATCAGATGTGTGCGTGTCTTAGCTTGGACGGCTATAGCAAAATACCCTAGACTGGATGGTTTAAACAACAGACATTTTTTCTCACGTTTCTGCAGGCCGGGAAGCCCAAGATGAGGGTGCTGACAGATTTGACGTCTGGAGGGAGCATGCTTCCAGAGGTGTAGACAGCTGCCTTCTCTCTATTTCCTTGCACGGTGGAGAGAGAAAGCTGTGGTGTCTCTCCTTCTTATATGGGCACTGATCCCATTGTGGATGTTCCACTCTCGTGACCTCATCTAAACCCAACTCACCACCCCCTCCCCAAAACACACTTTCTAATATCATCACTTTGCGGGGTGTTAGGGCCTCGACATGAATTTGCAGGGGGAACACAATCTGGTCCGTTGCAATGAGATCCCCAGAGTTGCTTGACTGTAGCGAGGCACTTCCAAAGTTTCCCTAATTCCCTATAGAAACATGAAGACTTACAGGGTCCATGTAGGGGAAAGCAGGTCAAATTATTCCCATTTACACTAGTGAAGAAATCAATATACAGAAAAAAGAGAGTGTTTTGGGGGCGCCTGGGTGGCTCAGTCGTTGAGCGTCTGCCTTCGGCTCCGGTCATGATCCCAAGGTCCTGGGATCAAGCCCCGCATCGGGCTCCCTGCTCCGCTGGAAGCCTGCTTCTCCCTCTCCCACTCCCCCTGCTTGTGTTCCCTCTCTCGCTGTATCTCTCTCTGTCAAATAAGTAAATAAAATCTTTAAAAAAAAAAAAAGAGAGAGTGTTTTTGCCCCTAAGGTCTGAGTGACTTAGGGATATCCTTGGAAATAGGACTTTTGATCGAGTGCTCCTGGCACTAGAGCAGAAGGAAAAACACTGCTTCTGTGCCCAAATTACTGATTTCCTAAAAGCAAAAGATGTCACATGGAAACAAATAATTCCCAGCAAAAACACTTGCACTTAATTGAAAGAGTGAAGCTGCAGGACTTTCCTGAGCAATGTCCTATAGGATCCCTGCATTGACATCTCTTGAAAGCTTGAGATACATGAATGGCCCAGCATTTCTTTCCCTTAGAGATTTCATTTGGTAGGAGATTAAGTCCAAACTCATTTCAGGTCCAAATACTTCAGGAAAGGATCATCTTTGAATGGCTACATACAGCAAAGCTGTATTTTACTGTTTGTGGAGGAGACCAGTTGTGTATTTGTGGTTGTGTGTGTGTACACATTCATGTGTTCCTTCTACCTGCATCATCTTGTTGCTCCCACCCAGCCTCCTAGGCCCCAACCCAAGGTTCCTCTTGAGAGTCCCAAACTTGAGGGTAGGAGAAGCTTCGAGGGCTCTTATGATGTCTTTTTTTTTTTTTTTTGGTGACATGATGGACAAATTGTTAAGGAACAGGCATCCCTTCTTGAGAATGAACTGTTCCTCTGGAAGGGTGATCCCACAAGAAGAGAAATAAAGACTTGCACTTAGAGCTTACTGGTGGCCAGAGCTGAGGGGACTGAGCTCTAGGCAGGGAGGACTCAAGAGCAGCTTTGGAAGATCCAGAACTTGTTTGGGTAGGTTCCTCTGCAGTAAGTAGTTCTTGTCCATCCTTGTTCCAGAATAAAAGAAGAATGTGAGGACTCTGAATGTGAGTGGAAGCAGGGTAGTAAGCATGGAGCACTTGTGATTTGCCTGTTGTAGCCTTCAGGGCATCAGGCTGGGGGGATGCTGGGGAATGGCTAACACTGATGTCTTCCCCATGGCTCCTCCATCTTAAAGGACAGCATGTATGCAGGGACTCAGACATTTTGTTGGCTTGGAGAAGTTTCTCTTTAATGCCTTGTTTTAAACTGTACCCAGGATTTGTTTGTAAGTCACGCTTACTCTTCATTTTGCGACCACCTGTCATTTTCATATTCTCTCATAATGCCCTTTCTCTCCTGCTGGAGTTCTGATTGCTTTTCTTCTAGTCTCCCTTCTCCTCATGTCGAGGCTTAGTAGTAATAATAACAGTTTTAAGTGATCAGTACCTACTGTGTGCCAGGGATTGTGCTAAGTGCTTCACGTGAATTAAGTCATCTACTCCTCATAAGAACTTTGTGAAGGAAGAGCCATTATTGTACCTATTCTGCAGATGGGGAAACTGAGGTACTGGGATTCAAATCAAAAGAATCCCTTGTTTGGGGCGCCTGGGTGGCTCAGTTAGTTAAGGATCCAACTCTTGATTTTGGCTCAGGTCACGATCTCAGGGTTGTGAGATCAAGCCCCGTGTCGGGCTCCATGCTGGGCATGGAGTCTGTTTAAGATTCTCGCTCTCCCTCTTCCCCTCCCCTCCTACTCATGCTCTCTCTCTCTCTCAAAAAAAAAAAAAAAAAAGAATCCCTTCTTTTAACCAGCTCACTACCCCAGCCAAGTAGCTAGCAATGAAAATGCTGGTTTACTGGATTACTTCTGGCAAAAGTTCACTTTTTAGCACCTTATTGGAGGAAGGGGCTCCTTTCTCAAATTTTGGAGGGGGGAGGAGTGGGAAAGAAGAGATTATACAACCTGAAGCTTGGTATAAGGAAAGCCCATTGGACATGGAGTGAAGTTCCTTGGTGTCTAGACCCAACTCTGCCTCTGCCTTGCTAAGTGTTTCCTGGATGTCACTTTATCTGATGGGGTCACGAGTCCTTCCTCTGAGTAAAAAAGGGCAGAGGTATACGGATAAGAAGATCTTTGAGTGTTTTTAGAGCACAGGCATCTTCAGAATCAGTGGCTCTATCTTTCAAGTTATCTCTGTGTAGGGAATTCCTGGTCATATCCCACAGGGAACCAGACCATCCATCAGCCCCACCTGGAGTCTGCGAAGTCCACTTCCTTTCAGCCCTGCCCGGCCATGACACTATAGAGAGAGGCTGAGAGAAGGAAGTTTCACGTCTTGGACTCTGAAGCATCCCCTCGCGCACGCGCACGCGCACACACCTGCACATGCTCCAGCCCAGGTGAGGAATCTGTAGGTCTGAGCAATCCTCATTGCATCCGCAGACCCAGAAGGGATTTGACTTTCGGCTCAGGCAGCACAGCGCCACCATAGTCATCTGGGTTTTACTTGGTATGATAATACGTTCAGTTGAGGGCTTATATAATTGCAGACTGATGATTTCCAGGCCAATTTTAAGTTAAAGCTATTTTTAATGGAATTGCCAAAGGATGGTAGAGATGGGGAGTAGGGAGAAGAGATGTTTAGAGAATGCTTTTTCAAGCCAGTAAGTCTCCCAAAATTTTAGCCTTTGCATTAATGGACCTGATTTTTTCGGGGGACGGGGATTAGAGAATGCCAGTTCAATCATAGTAATTCAGTCATAGCAGATATATGTGAGAGCTGGGTTCACTTCTCTGCACCTACATTTTTTTTCCGGATGCTGTTTGCAAATACCAGAAAGGTGACTGGTGTCAAGAGATCTGAGTCCATTCCCATCTCAGCTAAAAACCCTTAATGTGTCCTTGAGCTAGTTCCTTCCCCTATCACTTTCTTCCTCTGAAAAACGAGAAGGTTGAACTAAATGATCCTCATGTCCCTTCCAGCCCTCAAATCCTAGATGATCCTTAGATGTCAACAGTGCTAATGCCCCACAACTGTGAAATGTCATCTAGTCCACAAAGGGTTAGGTTCTTCCTTCTTAAATTCTTTCCCTCCCCCAGGACTTCTCAGTTACCTTTGTTGATACAACCTCACCTGTCCTATCAAGTGTCCAAGAACCTAGGGGAACCTAGGGGTCTATTTACAAACTTTCTTGGGGAAAAATGTATCAAAAGTTCAGGGGGGGGCGCCTGGGTGGCTCAGTTGGTTAAGCGACTGCCTTCGGCTCAGGTCATGATCCTGGAGTCCCTGGATCGAGTCCCGCATCGGGCTCCCTGCTCGGCAGGGAGTCTGCTTCTCCCTCTGACCCTCCCTCCTCTCATGTGCTCTCTCTCATTCTCTCTCTCTCAAATAAATAAATAAAATCTTAAAAAAAAAAAAAAAAGTTCAGGGGGTAAAAAAGCCAGAAGGAGAACCAGTGAATCACTGACATGGTCACTAGTAAAATTTTATTGTGCATAGACCAAAAAGACAGTTTGCAAACTGGGAGCCCTCCAACCAAAACATGGGATGAGGCCCAGGGGTATATTATAAGGCAGCTTATATGTTGTGGAGGCAGTGACCGTTTCTTCTCCACAGTGATTGATTAATATTGGAATTTTTTTTTTATTCTTATGTTAATCCCCATACATTACATCATTAGTTTTAGATGAAGTGTTCCATGATTCATTGTTTGTGCACAACACCCAGTGCTCCATGCAGAATGTGCCCTCCTCAATACCCACCACCAGGCTAACCCATCCTCCCACCCCCCTCCCCTCTAGAACCCTGTTTGTTTTTCAGAGTCCATCGTCTCTCATGGTTCGTCTACCCCTCCGATTTCCCCCGCTTCATTCTTCCCCTCCTGCTAGCTTCTTCTTCTTCTTCTTCTTTTTTTTTTCTTAACATATATTGCATTATTTGTTTCAGAGGTACAGATCTGAGATTCAACAGTCTTGCACAATTCGCAGTGCTTACCAGAGCACATACCCTCCCCAGTGTCTATCACCCAGTCACCCCATCCCTCCCACCCCACCCCCCACTCCAACAACCCTCAGTTTGATTCCTGCGATTAAGAATTCCTCATATCAGTGAGATCATATGATACATGTCTTTCTCTTTTTGACTTATTTCACTCAACATAATACCCTCCAGTTCCATCCACATCGTTGCAAATGGCAAGATCTCATTCCTTTTGATGGCTGCATAATATTCCATTGTATATATATATACCACCTCTTCTTTATCCATTCATCTGTCGATGGACATCTTGGCTCTTTCCACAGTTTGGCTATTGTGGACATTGCTGCTATAAACATCGGGGTGCACGTACCCCTTCGGATCCCTACTTTTGTATCTTTGGGGTAAATACCCAGTAGTGCAATTGCTGGATCATATGGTAGCTCTATTTTCAACTTTTTGAGGAATCTCCATACAGTTTTCCAGAGTGGCTGCACCAGCTTGCATTCCCACCAACAGTGTAGGAGGGTTCCCCTTTCTCCGCATCCCCGCCAACATCTGTGGTTTCCTGACTTGTTCATTTTAGCCATTCTGACTGGTGTGAGGTGGTATCTCATTGAGGTTTTGATTTGGATTTCCCTGATGCTGAGCGATATTGAGCACTTTTTCATGTGTCTGTTGGCCATTTGGATGTCTTCTCTGGAAAAATGTCTGTTCATGTCTTCTGCCCATTTCTTGATTGGATTCTTTGTTCTTTGGGTGTTGAGTTTGATGAGTTCTTTATAGATTTTGGATACTAGCCCTTTATCTGATATGTCATTTGCAAATATCTTCTCCCATTCTGTCGGTTGTCTTCTGGTTTTGTTGACTGTTTCCTTTGCTTTGCAAAAGCTTTTTATCTTGATGAAGTCCCAATAGTTCATTTTTGCCCTTGCTTCCCTTGCCTTTGGCGATGTTTCTAGGAAGAAGTTGCTTCGGCTGAGGTCAAAGAGGTTGCTGCCTGTGTTCTCCTTCAGGATTTTGATGGACTCCTGTCTCACATTGAGGTCTTTCAACCATTTGGAGTCTATTTTTGTGTGTGGTGTAAGGAAATGGTCCAGTTTCATTCTTCTGCATGTGGCTATCCAATTTTCCCAACACCATTTGTTGAAGAGACTGTCTTTGTTCCATTGGACATTCTTTCCTGCTTTGTCAAAGATGAGTTGACCATAGAGTTGAGGGTCCATTTCTGGGCTCTCTATTCTGTTCCACTGATCTATGTGTCTGTTTTTGTGCCAGTACCATGCCGTCTTGATGATGGCAGCTTTGTAATAGAGCTTGAAGTCCGGAATTGTGATGGTATTTTGATGGGGATTGCATTGAATGTGTAGATTGCTCTAGGTAGCATTGACATCTTCACAATATTTGTTCTTCCAATCCATGAGCATGGAACGTTTTTCCATTTCTTTGTGTCTTCCTCAATTTCTTTCATGAGTATTTTATAGTTTTCTGAGTACAGATCCTTTGTCTCTTTGGTTAGATTTATTCCTAGGTATCTTATGGTTTTGGGTGCAATTGTAAATGGGATCGACTCCTTAATTTCTCTTTCTTCTGTCTTGTTGGTGTATAGGAATGACACTGACTTCTGTGCATTGATTTTATATCCTGCCACTTTACTGAATTCCTGTATGAGTTCTAGCAGTTTGGGGGTGGAGTCTTTTGGGTTTTCCACATAAAGTATCATATCATCTGCAAAGAGTGAGAGTTTGACTTCTTCTTTGCCAATTTGGATGCCTTTGATTTCTTTTTGTTGTCTGATTGCTGTGGCTAGGACTTCCAATACTATGTTGAATAGCAGTGGTGATAGTGGACATCCCTGCCGTGTTCCTGACCTTAGGGGGAAAGCTCTCAGTTTTTCCCCATTGAGAATAATATTCGCTGTAGGTTTTTCATAGATGGCTTTTATGATATTGAGGTATGTACCCTCTATGCCTATACTCTGAAGAGTTTTGATCAAGAAAGGATGCTGTACTTTGTCAAAAGCTTTTTCTGCATCTATTGAGAGGATCATATGATTCTTGTTCTTTCTTTTGTTAATGTATTGTATCACATTGATTGATTTGCGGATGTTGAACCAACCTTGCAGCCCAGGGATAAATCCCACTTGGTCATGGTGAATAATCCTTTTAATATACTGTTGGATCCTATTGGCTAGTATTTTGGTGAGAATTTTTGCATCCATGTTCATCAGGGATATTGGTCTGTAATTCTCCTTTTTGATGGGGTCTTTGTCTGGTTTTGGGATCAAGGTAATGCTGGCCTCATAAAATGAGTTTGGAAGTTTTCCTTCCGTTTCTATTTTTTGGAACAGTTTCAGAAGAATAGGTATTAATTCTTCTTGAAATGTTTGGTAGAATTCCCCTGGGAAGCCATCTGGCCCCGGGCTTTTGTTTTTTGGGAGATTTTTGATGACTGCTTCAATTTCCTTAGTGGTTATAGGTCTGTTCAGGTTTTCTATTTCATCCTGGTTCAGTTTTGGTAGTTGATACATCTCTAGGAATGCATCCATCTCTTCCAGGTTATCTAATTTGCTGGCATAGAGTTGCTCATAATGTTCTTATAATTGTTTGTATTTCTTTGGTGTTGGTTGTGATCTCTCCTCTTTCATTCATGATTTTGTTGATTTGGGTCATTTCTCTTCTCTTTTTGATAAGTCTGGCCAGGGGTTTATCAATCTTGTTAATTCTTTCAAAGAACCAGCTCCTAGTTTCGTTGATCTGTTCTACTGTTCTTTTGGTTTCTATTTCATTGATTTCTGCTCTGATCTTTATGATTTCTCTTCTCCTGCTGGGTTTAGGCTTTATTTGCTGTTCTTTCTCCAGCTCCTTTAGGTGTAGGGTTAGGTTGTGTACTTGAGACCTTTCTTGTTTCTTGAGAAAGGCTTGTATTGCTATATACTTTCCTCTTAGGACTGCCTTTGCTGCATCCCAAAGATTTTGAACAGTTGTGTTCTCATTTTCATTGGTTTCCATGTATTTTTTTAATTCTTCTTTAATTTCCTGGTTGACCCATTCATTCTTCAGTAGGATGCTCCTTAGCCTCCATGTATTTGAGTTCTTTCCGACTTTCCTCTTGTGATTGAGTTCTAGTTTCAAAGCATTGTGGTCTGAAAATAGGCAGGGAATGATCCCAATCTTTTGGTACCGGCTGAGACCTGATTTATGACCTAGGATGTGATCTATTCTGGAGAATGTTCCATGGGCACTAGAGAAGAATGTGTATTCCGTTGCTTTGGGGTGGAATGTTCTGAATATGTCTGTGAAGTCCATTTGGTCCAGTGTGTCATTTAAAGTCTTTACTTCCTTGTTGATCTTTTGCTTAGACGATCTGTCCATTTCAGTGAGGGGGATGTTAAAGTCCCCCACTATTATTGTACTGTTGTCGATGTGTTTCTTTGCTTTTGTTATTAATTGCCTTATATAATTGGCTGCTCCCATGTTAGGGGCATAGATATTTACAATTGTTAGATCTTCTTGTTGGATAGATCCTTTAAGTAGGATATAGTGTCCTTCCTCATCTCTTATTACAGTCTTTGGTTTAAAATCTAATTTGTCTGATATAAGGATTGCCACCCCAGCTTTCTTTTGGTGTCCATTAGCCTGGTAAATGGTTTTCCACCCCCTCACTTTCAATCTGGGGGTGTCTTTGGTTCTAAAATGAGTCTCTTGCAGACAGCATATCGATGGGTCTTGTTTTTTAATCCAGTCTGTTAGCCTGTGTCTTTTGATTGGGACGTTTAGCCCATTTACATTCAGGGTAACTATTGAAAGATAGGAATTTAGTGCCATTGTATTGCCTGTAAGGTGACTGTTACCATATATTGTCTGTGTTCCTTTCTGGTCTATGTTGCTTTTAGGGTCTCTCTTTGCTTAGAGGACCCCTTTCAAGATTTCCTGTAGGGCTGGTTTTGTGTTTGCAAATTCCTTTAGTTTTTGTTTGTCTTGGAAGCTTTTTATCTCTCCTTCAATTTTCAATGACAGCCTAGCTGGATAGAGTATTCTTGGCTGCATATTTTTCTCATTTAGTGCTCTGAATATATCCTGCCCGTCCTTTCTGGCCTGCCAGGTCTCTGTGGATAGGTCTGTTGCCAATCTAATGTTTCTACCCTTGTAGGTTACATATCTCTTCTCCCGAGCTGCTTTCAGGATTTTCTCTTTGTCTATGAGACTCGTAAGTTTTACTAGTAGATGTCGGGGAGTTGACCTATTTTTATTGATTTTGAGAGGGGTTCTCTGTGCTTCCTGGATTTTCATGCCTGTTTCTTTCCCCAAATTAGGGAAGTTCTCTGCTATAATTTGCTCCATTATACCTTCTGGCCCTCTCTCTTTTTCTTCTTCTTCTGGGATCCCAATTATTCTAATGTTGTTTCGTCTTATGGTATCTCTTATCTCTCGAATTCTGCCCTCGTGATCCAGTAGTTGTTTATCTCTCTTTTTCTCAGCTTCTTTATTTTCCATCATTTCATCTTCTATATTACTGATTCTCTCTTCTGCCTCATTTATTCTAGCAGTTAGTGCCCCCATTTTTGATTGCACCTCATTAATAGCCTTTTTGATTTCTACTTGGTTGGATTTTAGCTCTTTTACTTCTCCAGAAAGGGTTTCTCTAATAACTTCCATATTTTTTTCAAGCCCAGCTAGTATCTTTAAAGTGATGATTCTGAACTCTAGATCTGACATCGTACTAATGTCCGTATTGAGTAGGTCCCTGGCAGTTGGTACTACCTCTTGTTCTTTTTGTTGAGGTGATTTTTTCCGTCTTGTCATTTTGTGCAGAGGAGAATAGATTAATGAGAGAACAAAATGCTAGCAGAATAACCATGTCCCCAGAAAATATACTCTAAACAAATCAGAAAAGACCTGAAGCAGTGGGATAAGAAAGGGAAAGAGAGAAAAAAGAAAAAGAAAAAAAAAAGATAAAGATAAAAACAAAAACAAACAAAACAAAACAACAACAACAAAAGGAAAACCAGAATGTGATCAAATATGATCAGGCTGGTATATAGATCAGTGCCACACACTATATTTGGGGTGTATTTTGGTCTTTTAGAAGAAAGTGCCTCCCAAAATTTTAAAGAAAGAAAAACTTATATATGTACAAAAATAAGGGTTGATATGATGAAGGGATGGAATATGACTGTAAAAATGGAAATTATAAAAAATGTTATAAAAGGAATTGATAAGAAGTTGTTTGAAAAAAGAAAGAAGAGGATTTAAAAAAAGAAAAAAGAAAAAGAGAAAAAAAAAAGGGAGAGGATGTGATCAGGCAGGGGAATAGAAAGCACCATATACTAGAGATTTAGGGTATATTTTAATCTGTTAGAAGAAACTATCTCAAAATTTTAAAGAGAGAACAACTTATATATATAAGCCAAAAATATGGGTAACTACTATGAAGGGATAGAATATGACTCTAAAAATGAAAAATAAAAAAAAATTTTTTTTAAAAAGGGATTGATAAGATGTTGGTTGAAAAAGGGAAAAAGAAAAATTCAAAAAGAAATAATAAGACAAAAAGACAGTTAAAAAAAATTAACTTTAAAAGACTAAAGAATCATGGTAAAAAAGCCCTGAATTCTATGTGCAGTAGTCCCCTAGCGCTGGAGTTCTGCCGTTCTCATTGATCGGTAAACTTGGTCTTGGCTGGCTGTTCTCGCTGATCTTCCGGGGAGGGGCCTGTTGCCGTGGTTTCCAAATGTCTCTGCCGGAGGCGGAATTGCCCCGCCCTTGCCCCCTCCCGGCTAAGTAATCTGCTGGGGTTTGCTCTCCGGGGCTTTTGCTCCCTGCGAGCTTTCCGTACAGCTTTGGAGGCGGAGAGTGAAGATGGCGGCCTCCCAATCTCTGCCCCGGAGGAGCCGAGAACTCGGGGCCCCGCTCCCCAGTGAGCCCCCAGAGAAAAGCCGTCAGTCACTCCCGTCTCCCCGGTCTCCGGTCACACTCCGTGCTCACCCGGCCTGTGACCAAGCGTTTCTATCTCCGGCACCCGACCCCGGGTGGAGTCTCCAAACCCAGCGGATCCCCGCAGTGCGCTCCCGCCCGGCTCCTCCCGGGGGAGGAAGGTGAGTCTCCCCGGATCTGCCGCTTGTCGGGTCCCTGCTGGAGGAGCAGGGGCCCGACTGTGCCGCGGATCACGGTCAATGGCAACCCCGAGCTGAGAGCCCGCGCCTGGGCTCCGCCTCTGCAGCCGGCTTCCCCGCTCCGATACCTGGGAGCTCTGCTGCACTCAGGCACCCCCGGTGTTTCTGTGACCCCGAGGGTCCTGAGACCACACTGTCCCGGAGGGTTCCACCCCCTGCTTAGCCACCAGAGTGACGTCCCTCGGCGGAGCAGACTTTTAAAAGTTCCGATTTTGTGCTCCGCGGCTCTATCACTTGCCAGAAGCGGCCGACGGAGGCCCCTCCCCCGCCGTCTATCCTCCCGAATATCGACTCGGGTTCACTTCTCCGCACGTCCTACCTTCCAGAAAGTGGTCGCTTTTCTGATGAGAGAGTTGTTGCTCTTCTTTTCTTCGATCTCCTGTTGAGTTTGTAGGTGTTCAGAATGGTTTGATCCCTATCCAGCTGAATTCCTGAGAGGAGACGAAATCCAGGTCTCCTACTCCTCCGCCATCTTGCTCCGCCCCCTAATATTGGAATTTTCTTAAATGGAAGGGAATTGGTTAATGGTTACCTCATATCAATTTTGGGGAACAAGTTAAATTTCACTTGCAAGGAGTGACCCAGGTCAAGTTAGCCTCATTTGTCTTGCAAAATAAGCTAAATTAAGCTTTGCTTATGTGACTAAACTAGTTTTGTCTGCTCAAGAAATTTTTACATCTGGCCTCCGATTGTGTTTGATTTTAACAAAGGTAAAAGACTTCTCTGGGTTATGAGCACCATCTAGGAAGGGTAGAGTTTGAGTTATTCCAGTGCCAGGAATTCATGAGACTTACTGCCAAGTCTTCAGAGAGGAAAATGCCACCAACACCTAGCAACATCAGAAAAAAAACAAATGTTCAACTCTGCCACAGTCAGGTTAGGCTGCTGAATTCTGGTTTGACCTTGAACTTGCTATAACTGAACACGATGGACAACTGACCTAATGGCGTGCTTTAAAATGTGTTTCTTCCCGGGCGCCTGGGTGGCTCAGTTGGTTAAGCGACTGCCTTCAGCTCAGGTCATGATCCTGGAGTCCCGGGATCGAGTCCCGCATCGGGCTCCCTGCTCAGCGGGGGGTCTGCTTCTCCCTCTGATCCCCTTCCCTCCCGTGCTCTCTGTCTCTAATTCTCTCTCTCTCAAATAAATAAATAAAATCTTAAAAAAAAAAAAAAAGATTAAAATGTGTTTCTTCCCTTAGCACAGAGGTGGATTTTTGAACCAGTTTTAAGCAATCCTGGTTGTTTGTGCACGTTGATTAGCCTGTGGTTATAGTGCTAACAATTCAGTAATTCGCCTCATTTTTAATCTCCCTTCCCTTTGGCAGGATCATTTTCTCTGTGTTGAGGGATTAACATCGAGGTAAGAATGGCTAAATAACAGTCCCTTCTGGAATACAAAGGACTTTCTATATACCATACTATAAGACGAAGAAGTAGGAAGGGTTCTTAGCTCTCTTGAAGTCTGCCAATGCCAGAGGCTCTCTCCCTACACTAGCAGGGCCGGTAACGGCTTCAAGAGTGCAGTTCTAGTCCCTGCATTTTAAGATGTCCCCATGCTCGAGTCCCGCTGGGCACAAAAACCAGTGTACTCAGTTGAAGAGTGTTCCCCAGAAGTTCATGTCTACCTTACAATGTAACCTGATTTAGAAATAGGGTCTTTGCAGTAATAAGTTAAGAAGAGATTATACCGGAGTAGGGTAGGTCCTACATCCAATCTTACTTATGTCCTTATAAGAAGAGGAGAAGGGACACAGACAGACAGGGTATGAAATCACGTGATGACAGACGCAGAGATCGGGGTGATGCATCTGCAAGCCAGGAAACGCTGAGCACTGCTGGCCACAACCCCCAGACGCTGGGAAGAGTCAAGGAAGTCTACTTCAGAGGGATCATGCCCCACCTGATCTAGATCTTAAACTTCTGGCCTCCAGAACCATGAGATAATAAATTTCTTTTGGTTCAAGCCAGCAGTGTGTGGAACTTTATTACGGCAGCCCTAGGATACTGATATATCCAGGCTGGAGAGGCCATGTGAGAACAGACTGGAAGAGCCAGAAACCCCCAGCCTTGGATTGTCCACTGACCATTTCCTTAAGAATCATCTGTGTGCCGGTCACGGTGCTGCATGGTAAGAGTTGCAGGGGTAATAAAAACAAAGTCCTTCCCCTTGAGGACTTTCTAGCCCACTGGGAAAGGCTGGTTTAAGTAATAAATAACTAGATACACAAATTGCAATTTGTGAAAAGTTCTATAAGGAAAATAAAAGGGTGCCAAGATGACAGTTAATGACGCTTTATATTGAGAAGACCTCTTGAAAGCAGCATGTAAAGTGTAGAGGTTACACAGGCAGAGATTGAGGAAAGAGCAACCCAGGTGGAGGAAACATCACATGCAAAGGTCCCAAGGCAGAGGAGAGCCTGGACAAGAAATAGAAATGAGGGAAGGCCAGTATAGCAGGACAATGATTTAGGTACAGAGCTAGACAGGGCCCCCTAGATCACAGCGAGCGGTTCAGATCTTCTCCTCGATGCACTAGGAAACTGGGGGAAGTTATAAGGTAGTTTTGCATTCTAAAAGAATGTGATTGCTATTTACAAGGTAATTAATCTAAGGATGGCAGCTTCTTAAATAAACTCTTGTATACTTGGACTATGCCAGCATAAGCACCAGCTGTTCTAATTCAGAGTGGGTCCTCCCACCAACACTGTGTGGGACAGAGCTCTGATTCATAAAGGGGGCATTTCTTCTCTGGGAAGAACCCAGCGATCTGCCTAGAGAAGGAGACGAGGCAACAAGGGAAGACAACCTGTTGGGATAGGGATTTGTAAGGATGAAAAGAAAAACGGAGGTGCTGAGCCCTCTCCCCTAATCCACAACCTTCAGTTGGGTCACACAGAGGAGCCTGTCTTCACTGTTTCCATGTGATGGCTGGAGAGAGTTTGGAAGCAAATCTCAGAAATAACTCAGGCTGCTCACCCAGTTGTTCAGTGAATTTTTATCGAGTGCCTCTTACATGCCAGGCTGTACCAGGCACTGGGGAGATGACAGTGAACCAGAGAGGCAAAGCTCTTGCCATTAGAGAGCCTACATAGCAGTGGACATGAGGGAGTGGAAAGTCATTGTAAGCATATCCAAGAGAAGAAAGGCTAAGGGCAAACACATCCCATCGATGCCAAACATCTATCAGAGGCAAGAGAGAGAGGAATTTTAAGACCTGACCTGAATGATGCAAAGGAGGTTTTTGGGAAAGGAAAATAGAGAGGAAGGACAAGGGAAATTACCTGGGTGGCAAAATTTGTGTGCTATGGTCCCTCATCCTCTCTCTAAGCCGTTTCTACCCCAACGCCAAATCTGTAAGGATTGCCAGGAGAAGCTCCTGCTGGAGTCATTTCTGGAATAAGCAAATGGACAGAAATGACGACTTCTGTCCTGAGTTTGCAGACGTCCCCATCCTCCATCGCTACTGTAGAAAGCAGTTTATATAAAAGGATGTGCTGTGGCCTTCTGCGCTGTTGTGAGAATGTTAGGACCCCACTGAATGGCACTGGCATGAATTAATCTACTGCAGTATCTCTATAAATCAAAAGGCTGTCTTCTACTGGAAACGTCCCAAGGCTTTATGCACGGGGCAAGCCAAGTATTTCCCCACACTGAAACTGAAAATGCCTTGGAGTGCCCTTGCTGATAGGATCTGATGTATAGATGCATGTCTACAAGCACTCAGTGGCTGCTGCAACATTTATTACAACCTGAGTATGAAACATGCTATTGTATTCAAGGACTCTGATAAAATTTGTCAGCCACAGTAGTACGAGGTACCTGGCTGGCTCCACTGTGACTGACGGGTTATCTTATGTCCTATTTCTATACCACTTTTAGTCTGGGGAGGAAGCAAGAAGCTGCTCAGCAAATGCTGTCCCTTTTCAGTCAGGACGGCATGGTTATTTGATTTTCTATAGGAAGACATATAAAACAATCCAATTAAATTTTTTTCTGCTGACCTCAGAACAACCGGTCCCAACTTCAACTTTCTGGTCCCAGCTTCTACCCACTCTTTGCTGTGCTTCCTCCTCCAAACTCAACTATGTGGCATCTTGAACTTGTCAACTTTGTTCAGTCTGGTCCTTTTACCAGGAATGCTGCAGGGAATTTTCTCATCCTTTAGGACCCAGCTGAAATCTGTGTTGCTGAAAATTCTTGCTATCCTACTGGAAATCTTTCTTCTGGGCTCTCATAGGTCAAGTCCTGTGCTTTGCACTGGGGATTCAAAGTCAAGTAACTTAGCGTCTGGGTCCTCAAATCCTCACAATCTGGTAAGGAAGCAGACACAAACTTCCTGTAACAGAGGTAGAAAAGAAATACCAAATAAAGAATTGAACCAAATCGAACTTGGGGATCTTCTGTCATTATGAAATTCCCAGTTTGCTCTAGTGAGGTCATGATCTCACCCCAGCCACAATCCAAGGCACATTGGCCACATTTCTATGAAGTAATCACCATTCTCATTACAATCAGCAGCAACCTGATCACCATCATAATCATAAAATTGCTAAAACAGAGTTAACGATATGGAAACTTTCCAAATCAACAATGTATGGGATGGCTATTTGTGTTATAAAGATGATTCTTTATTTTCTAAAGGCATCTCTAAATATTAAAATGCCTGCTATGATGAAACTTGAGTTCAATTTACAGGTATTGAATACAGCCCATTTTTTTTTCATGAATATTTCTTTACTTCATAAAAGAAAATTAAAGGGCGCCTGGGTGGCTCAGTTGGTTAAGCGACTGCCTTCGGCTCAGGTCATGATCCTGGAGTCCCTGGATCGAGTCCCGCATCGGGCTCCCTGCTCGGCAGGGAGTCTGCTTCGTCCTCTGACCCTATCCCCTCTCATGTGTTCTCTCTCTCTCAAATAAATAAATAAAATCTTTTAAAAAAATAAAAAATAAAAATAAATAAATAAAAGAAAATTAAAAATGCATGTGAGAGTATTAGCACAAAGGAGTTGCAAAATAAATATTATTTAGTCAGATATGAAATAAGACGCACATGCGTTAGGAATAGAAATAGTGATGGTCACTGTCATCTCTACAATTGATATCTCTCTTTCAATGTTCCTGTTCTTTGTAGTATTAAAAGTAGCAATTAATTATTGCATAGAGTACCAACTGTTCACATGCATGAGAGGTTTTCTTCTTGTACTCCAGGTAACCTAATTTTCTTAGAACAATTTTAAGTTTGATCTCTTCTCTCTTTTTTTTTTTTTTTTTAAGATTTTATTTATTTATTTGACAGAGAGAGACACAGCGAGAGAAGGAACAAGCAGGGGGAGTGGGAGAGGGAGAAGCAGGCCTCCCGCCAAGCAGGAGCCCGATGCGGGGCTCGATCCCAGGACCCTGGGATCATGACCTGAGCCGAAGGCAGACGCTTAAGGACTGAGCCACCCAGGCGCCCTTGATCTCTTTTCTATCAATTTGTCCTTAGTGGAAATGAGAAACTCACTATTCTGTTACATTGATTTATCATTTTGCCAGTACCACACTGGCTTAATTACTGTGGCATTTTAGTAAGAAGTGTGAATCTCCCAATTTTATTCTTCTTGTTCAAAGATCATTTTAGGTCCTTTGCATCTCCATATACATGTTAGAATCAGCTTATTAATTTTTATTTCAAAATATTTGTGATTATAATTGGAAATGTGGTGTTGAATGTATAGATCCATTTCAGAGGAATTAAAATCTTAAAAATATTGAGACTTCTAATCTATGAACGTGATGTGTATCTACCTGTGTTTAGTTCTTTAATTTCCCTCAGGAATGTTTTATAGTTTTCAGTGTAAATGTATTACATATATTTTCTCAAATTTATTTCAAAGTATTTTTGCTTTTGATGCTATGTTAAATGAAAATTTTAATTTTTTTAAAAATTTCATTTTCCAATTTTTTGCTGCTAGTGTATAGAAATATAATTGAGTTTTGTCTGTTAGCCTTCTATCCTATGACCTTTCTAAATTCACTTATTAGCACCTAATAGTTGTTTTATATTTTTGCTAGGGTTTTTTATATAAACAATTATGTTGTCTGCAAATAATTTTACTTCTTTCCTATCTTCATGCCTTTTGTTTGTTTTTTCTTGTTTATTGCCCTGGGCAGAACTTTTAGTATACTGTTGAATAGGAGTGATAAGAATGGACATCCTAACTTTGTTCCCAATCTTCTTCAATATGATGTCTTCTCTTAAGTTTTTCCATAAATTCCTTTCATTAAATTGAAGAATTTTCCTTCTGTTTCTGTTAACTGATAATTTATTTTAACCATTTAGATTTTTAAAAATTTTGTCAATTTTTTTCCTGTATCCAGTGAGATGATCCTATTGTTGTGCTTTAAAGCTGTTAATATGGTTTAATTACACTGATCAATTTTCAAATGTACACCAATCTTATGGGCATAAATCATACTTGGTTATTGATATATTATCCCTTTTATATGCATAACATATAATGGACTCAGTCTAATACTATTTTGTTAAGGGTTTTCTTGTATCTATATTCATGGTGGATATTGGTCTGCTGTATCCTTATAAAGTTTTACAGGGGATTAGGATGTCAAGGTTATGCAAGCCTTAAAAAATGAGTCAAGAAGTACTCTTCCTCTTTATTTTCTGAAAGAATTTGTGTAGCACTTGAATTATTTTTTCCTTAGATGGTTGATAGAATATACCAGTGAAATCTTTTGGACTTAGTTTCCTTGTGGGAAGGGTTTTGATAAAGAAGGCAGTTTCTCTGATACATAATACTTAGGTTTTCTATATCATCTTGTGACAGTTTTTTTAAATTGTTTTTCAAAGAATTTGTCCATGTCATCTAAGTTGTTAAATTTTTAAAATTATTCCCGTATTATCTTTAGATTGTCTGTAGGATCTTAATGATGTCCCCTCATTTAGTATCAAGAATTCTTGCTAGAGGCTTATCAATTTTATTAATCTTTTCAAAGAACTACCTTTGGCTTTGTTCATTTCTGTATTGTTTGTCTATTTTACATTATACTGATTTCTGTTCTTATCTCTATTATTTTCTCCTTCCTACTTACTTTGGGTTTAATTTGTTCATCCTTTACTAGTTTCTTGAGATGAAAGCTTACATCTTTGATTTTGAATCTTTCTTTTCTAATAAGTACATTTAAACTTTTTTTTTTTAAGTACATTTAAACTTGGAAATTTTTGTCTCACAAATTTTGATATTGTGTTTTCATTATCATTAAATTCAACAGATTCTAATTTTATTTATGACCCTCTTTGACCCACAGGCTATCAGAAGCATGCCATTAATTTCCAACTATTTGGGAGCTTTCATAGATATCTTATTATTATTGATATCTAATTTATTTCTGCTGTGGTCAATGTACATATTCTATATTCATATTCTTTTGAAATTTATTGGGAATTGGTTTCTGGCCTAGCAGATGGCTTATTTTGGTGAACATTTCATGTGCACTTGAAAAGAAAGTGTATTCCATTTTTATTGGGTGTAGAATTCTATAAATGACAGTGGGATGATTGATAATCTATAGATCATCTATATTTTTTTTAGAATATTTTTTAAGATTTTATTTATTTATTTGAGAGAGAGAGAGAGATAGCGAGAGAGAGCATAAGTGGGGAGGAGAGGGAGAAGCAGGGTCCCTACTCAGCAGGGAGCCCCATGTGGGGCTTGATCCCAGGACCCTGAGATCATGACCTGAGCCAAAGGCAGCTGCTTAACCAACTGAGCCACCCAGGCACCCCTAGATCATCTATATTCTTACAGAATTTTGTTTCTTTCCTGAATTACAGAGATAAGGATGTCAAAAATCTACATCTGTGATTGTGGATTTGGCCATTCCTGTCCTTAGTGCTGTCAGTTTTATTTCATGTAATTTGAATTTTGTTATTCGACACATATGCATTTATGATTGTTGTATCTCTTGATGAATTGACTCTTTATTATTTATGAAATGTCCTTCTTTATCTCTGGTAATATTCCTTGTCTTGAAATCTTTGCCTGATATTAATATGGTCACTTCATCTTTCCTATGCTTATTATTTGCATAGTTTATATTTTCCATTATTTTACTTTCAAACTACTTCTGTCTTTATATTTATAGTACTTGTCCTGGGTGCCGGAGTGGCTCAGTCACTTAAGCGCTTGCCTTCTGCTTAGGTCATACATAATCACAGGGTTCTGGGATCGAGCCCCACATCAGGCTCCCTGCTCAGCGGGGAGTCTGCTTCTCCTTTTCCCTCTGCCTCTCCCCCCAACTTGTGCGCTCTCTCTTTTAAATAAATATATAAAATCTTTTAAAAAAATAATAAAGTGCTTGTCCTATAGACAGTATATAATTATTGTCTCTTGATTATTTTTACTGCTGACAATTTCTGCCTTTTTATTTAATATGCTTATTAATATGATTGAATTTAAGCCTACCATTTTGTTATTTGTCCTGTCTCTCATCTTTTTTGTTGTTGTTCCTCATTTATTGCCTTATTTTAAGTTAACATTTTTTAAGTATTCCATTCTAATTCCTCTCTTGACTTTAAAGCAATAATTCTGTGCATTATTTTTTATTGGTTGTTCCAGGGATAACAGTATGCATCTTTAACTTATCATAGTCAACTTAGAGTTATTATTACACTACTTTACCTAAAATATAAAAATTTTGCTATAGTCTATGCCCCTCTACATCCCTCCATCCTTTGCGCTATTGTTGTGATATAATTATAGCTACATACATTATAAAACCCACAATATGGTGTTGTAACTTTTGCTTTAAACCCTCATGTGAGCTGTGAACATTTTATGCATAGAAAAAAATATATAGTAATTTGTTCTTACCTACCATATTTGCCATTTTTACTGTTTTTCATCTTATCTGTAGACGTATTTCCATTTGGTGCCATTTCTTTCCATCTGAAAAACTTGCATTAGCATTTCTAATGCAGGACCACTGGCAACATATTCTGTTTTCATTTATCTTAAAATGCCTTTATTTTGCCTTCATTTCTGAAATATATTTTTATTGGGCATAGAAATCTAGGTTGTCAGTTTCTTCCCCTTCCCTTGGGTTCCTCTGTTTTCTGACCTCTTTATCAAAAGAAGTTATTCATTATTTTCTGCTTCCTATATATATTTTATATATAGGCTGCTATCAGATTTTTTTCTTTATCTGTGGTTATCAGTGCCTTGACTATGATGTGCCTATGTGTTGTTGCTTTTTGCATTCATTTTACTTGGTGTTCACTGGTGTCCACTGAACCCCTAGGCTCTGTAAATTAATTTTTTCAGTAAATTTGGGAAATTTTAAATCATTATTTTATGGGGTTTTTTCTTCCCTGTTCTCTATCCTGTCTTTCTGGGACTCCAATTACATATAAGTTATACTGCTTGATGTTGTCCCACAGGTCATTGAAGTTCTGCCTTCCCTTCCCTTCCTTCCTTCCTTCCTTCCTTCCTTCCTTCCCTCCTTTCTCCCTTCCTTCTTCCCTCCCTCCCTCCCTCCCTCCCTCCTTCCTTCCTTCCAGTTTTTCCTCTCTGTTCTTCAGATTGGACAATTAACCTTGCTCTATCTTAAAGTTCACTTATCCTTTCTAATGATGTTTCTAATCTGATATCAAGGCCATCCAGATCTAGAATTTCTACTATGTTCTTTTCTTTTTTATAGTTTCCAATTCTCTGCTCAGATTCTTCATATGTTCACTCATTATGATTCATTTTTATTTAAGTTCTTAAACATATTTGTAATAGCTGTTCTCAAGTCCTTGTCAAGTAATTGAACATCTGGGTTATCTTGGGGTCATTTTCTATTGAGGGATTTTTTTTCTTGTTTATTGGTCACATTTTCCTGTTTCTTCACATGTCTAATAATCATTTATTGTATGCTGGACATTGAAATGGAATATTGTAAACAGTTTCAATAATGCCATCTGCCTTTAAAGGGTATTGAGTTTTGTTTGGAAAGAGTTATGTTGCTGTAACTTTTGTTCCTCTCAAGTTTGGTCTTATTCTTTGTTAGGATGGGACTATTTTAGTTTTAAATTTAGCCCAAGGGCTAAATTAGTTTTAAATTTGGCCCTTGATCTATGGTATGGTCCTTACTTCTACCATACTTATTCCTAATGCCTGAGATGTTCAGTAAGGTCTTACTGCTCTTGCTGGGCTGGAATTATTGTGTTTCCCAGCATGGCCTGATCCCTGTTTTCATTACTCAGCTCTCAGGCCTGCAGGAGGCAATCTCTTCAGGGCCTTGTGGTATCTTGCACACCTTGTGCAACCCAACTCTCAGCCAGGGACCTGCAGAGAACCTCCATGCAGACTTCTGGGTCCTCCCCCTTTGTATAGCTCCCTCTTTCCAGGCACTTTGCTCTGAAGAATTTCAGCCACCTCAGTAACCCAGAACTCTAATCTCTACCTCCTTAGCTGAGCTAAACTACCACTGTATTTGGGCTCCATCTTGTTGCTCCACAACAGGAGAGTATTTCCAGGAAGGAAGGCTGGACAACTGTGGTGTGATTGTGGCACTTGGTTCATGTGTTTTCTTTCTCTCAAGGATCACAGTTCTATACTCTACTGCTTATTATTCAATATGTAAAGACAGTTTCTTCAAATATCTTGTCCAGTTTTATGGTGATTTTCAATGGGAGTCAAGTTTAGTACCAGTTACTCCGTCATGGCCAGAGGCACAAGTTTAACTTGAATCTTATTTTATTTTATTTTATTATTATTTTTTTTTTAGATTTTATTTATTTATTCATGAGAGACAGAGAGAAACAGAGGGAGAAGCAGGCTCCCAAGGAGCGGGAAGCCCGATGCGGGACTCGATCCCAGGACCCTGGGATCATGACCTGAGCCGAAGGCAGATGCTTAACCATCTGAGCCACCCAGGTGCCCTTGAATCTTATTTTAAATACAAATTGGGCCTTGTCACTTCCTGCTCAAAACCCACTGATAGCTTTCCATTGCTCTTAGGATACATTTGTGATCCATGACATCATCTTCAAGACCCCACATGATGTGGACTCTGCCTACTTCTTCAGTTTCTTATTGCACCACCTTCCCCCCCACCCCTCCCCCACCAATACACTACCCTCTTGTTAGTCTTTGAAATTCTACCCCAGGCACTTCTCACATGTTGTTCTTTCCACCTTAAAAATGCTCTATCATCAGGATGCCTGTGTTGCTCAGTTGGTTAAGCGTCTGTCTTCGGCTCAGGTTATGATCTCAGGGTCCTGGGTTCGAGTCCCACATCTGGCTCCCTGCTCAGAAGGGAATCTGCTTCTCCTTCTCCCTCTGCCCCTCCTCACTCGTGCTCTCTCTCTCTCTCTTTCAAATGAGTAAATAAAATCTTTAAAAAAAAGTGTCTAACTCATTCTGGAAGGGCCCTCTTCTTGGTCTTTGAAATTCCACCCCTGTCTGGGGTGGAATGGTCCTTACTTCTACCATACTTATTCCTATGTCTGGGGTGGAATTTCAAAGTTGTTCTTTCCACCTTAAAAATGCTCTATCATCAGAGTGCCTGGGTGGCTCAGTTGGTTAAGCGACTCATTTCAGCTCAGGTGGTGATCTTGGGGGTCGTGAGATTGAGCCCTACATTGGGCTCCACACTTGATGAGGAGTCTTCTTGGGATTCTCTCTCTCCCTCTCCCTCTGCCTTCCTCTCCCCTGATCCCCCTAAAATAAATAAATAAATCTTTTTAAAAAATGCTCTACCATCTCCTTGCCTCAGTCACTGCAACTTAACCTCAGATTTCATCTAAGAAGTGTCATTTCCTGAGGATGGCCATTTCTGACCCAGCCAGTGTAGGTTACATCCCTTGTTATATGCTCTTGTTTCACTCTGTATTTTTCCTTCAAAGCACTTATTAAAATTGTAGTTATGTGGTTATTTGTTTGATGTCTGTCTGTGCCTCTATAATGCATAATCCAGCAGCACAGAGATCCTGTGTCTTTTATTTATTCCACATCCCCAGTATTTATTAGTGCCTGGCACCCAACAGGTACTTAATATATACTTGTTGAGTAAAGACTCTACCTCTGGCTTTGAGATCTTCTACTCATTTTGTCATTGATAATAAATATAACACCTTACATTCGTATAGTCTTTTTTTTAACTTTTCAAGGACGGAGTTCCTGCATGACTCCTCTGAGCCTCATAAAACCCAAGAAGGAAGGTTTGTGACTGTTACCAGATAAAGATTTTGAGATGCGGAAAATCCAGGTAATATGCTAAGCTCATACTGCCAGAGGCAGAAACTTGACTAGAACAGTCTCTTGGCATCTAATCAGGAATTCTTTCATAAGACCCCTTGGTCTCCCATTCTTTTTGGGTTCTTTCTAACCATACAGGGGAAAATGTGTACACAGTATAATCCTCTTTTTGAAATAGGTTTTTAGTTTTTCAGATTGGAATGATGTTGGCTTTTTAGGCCCTTCAAAGACATCAGTAAGGACAAAGGATGCTCTATGTAGGTTTACAATAATTTTGCTCCTATCCATTCCCACACTGAGCAGTTTCTCCATTTCCATTCTTGACTTGTCGGGCTCTTTGTCATCCGGTTACAATTTAAAGTTGCTTGGGCCTTTTTGTTACAAATATATATTTCAAACATTTTAATGCCTCTTTTAAAAAAAGTGAATAAAGACTGTGCCAAAAGTCAACCATTGATCTAGAAAGGCTGCAGTCATTTGTGTGTTGTTGTCCCAGGTAGAAGTGAATGTGTTGAGCTTCACACCCTCCATCTAGCTACTTTCTCTTTCCATTGTGGATATTCACAGGACAATCGGCTGGGAACACCATCTGAATTTTTTACCACACAAAGCTGAATGGGTTTAACCTTGACCTTATCAGCTCTACCTTCTCAGCACCACTTTGGCTCAGCAGCTTTGTTATTCCAGGGGATGACTGAATGCAGTGCTAATGTTTCTTTCGGGGTTTTGAACTCATTTACCTATTCAGTCTCTTATAAAAGTTGAAGAGGAGAAAAAGGTAGGCCAGAGAAGTCAGGCACTATTAAAGATTCTCTGATTTCTCACTGCATTTTCTTTGCCACTTTTCTCCTATTCCACAGTTCCCAAGACCATAGGTAGGTCAGCACATGGTTCTCAACATGATGACAGTGGCTTTTGTAGGTCTTGGGCATAGTGGGCCTGAACTTAGAGCATGGCCTGTACGGTAGTGATTGGGTGAGCCGTAAATTCTGGCTTTCAGTGCACATCAACAGAGCCTTTGTCAAACTCCTTGTGGCCCAGGATCCCTGTGTATATGGAATACCTTAGAACTCGGGCAATTCTAATTCCTGAACCAATCATGAGGATACATATCTGATACTTAGTGCAAACCAAGGGGGCACTATATAAACATTTGTGCAACCAACATTGGGCTAGGCTGGTACCTTCATTCTCTATAAGACAAGTACTTTTGGCCTGTTTTACAACTGGGAAAACTGAGAGGCAAAGAGACAAAATTCATAAATTCATTGAGCCAGCCCATAGAGGAGCTGGGATTTGAACCTAAATCTGTCTGTCTGATTCCATAGTCTTTGTTCTTAACCAGGGATTGGCAAACTGTTTCTGAAAAGTGTAGGTGGTAAATATCTTAGTCTTTGCAGGGATTATATGGCCTCTGTCACGTATTCTTCTTTCTTTCTTTTACAATCCTTTAAAAAAGTAAAAGCGATTCTGAAATCTCAAGCCACACAAAAACAGGTCATGGGCCAAATTTGGCCCAGCTTTGGGCTGTAGCCATAGTTTGCTGACCTTTGCTTTTAATCAGTGCACACACTGCTTCTCAGCATGTGCAAACCCAGTGTTTCCAGTAGAAAACAGTGAGAAAATGGTAAGGGCCTAGGAGACGTAGCAGGATTACAGTGGGTGCGACCCCTGCTCTGGAGATGAAGGCAGGGGTCGTGTAACCACCTGGCGCTGTGCCATGGAAGGACTGAGCTTTCTCTTTGAGATTCTTCCAGGAGCTTCATGCCTCCAGCACAGAGAACTGCAGGCTGGAGGGACATGCCTCCTCTTGGGAGAAGGACATGTGCAGGGCAGAAACTGACCCTTCTCCACTTTTCTCCTTTGTATTTTCTTGGTTATAATCCAAGCACTATCAGAAACCCTAGAGTCAGCAGCTTTTATTTTTATGTCTTAATTTATGTTTTTTTCAGCTGCCAAGTGTTTGACTGCTTAAGGGACTCCCGTGATAAATATTTATCTCCTTCCCGGAAGAAGCTGAGGTTCCCTTTGCTGAGCTCACACAGTGTGGCCCTTCCAGTGCTGCTCACCGGGACAGCTGACCATCTCCAGTGGGTGCAGTCCCCAGCTGTGGGTTGAACCCCTTCCAGAAAAGGCTGCTGGGCCAAGAGGCTTCCCTGGACTCCCCACGGTCCCGTCTAACCAACATCTCAGTCTCCTCACAACAATCTTCCCTGCCCACCCCCTTTCCCTGGCGCAGACACATTCTTCTGCCTGGCAAAAGGAACCTTGTTTCCATGGAAGCCTCATTAAATCTGCATCTTGCTCAGTTTGGGTTTGATCACGGCTGCCAGAAGTATTTTTAGCCCATGCAGTTGTGTAATGAGATAGGGATCCAGGGAGGGAGAGGGGACAGTATGGATAGAGAGAAGATCAAAACAAAAACCAGGAAGGGAAGGAAAACCTCAGAAGGAGAGGGTTTTGCCATAGGTGGGAAGGATGGAACACTCCTCTTGAGTGGCTGGGGCTTCTGCTCCTGGCAAGCCCCATCCCACTGGGAGCTTGTGGGTGCTTGCCATGACAGCTGTCCTGGTCACATGTCAAGGGAACCTCTGGTCTCCCTTTCCAGGAGCTCAGTTGGCCACAGCCAGGATGTTACTTGAACTAGAGGGTGTGATTGACTGAGATGCTGCTCACAGGCTTCCTCTCCCAGAGAGTGGATGGGGCAGGGAAGGAATAGCAGCAGAGCCGAGGGCCGGTGGCCTTGGGGTCTGTTGTGTAGATTGGCCCCAGAGCGATAGCTGGGCAAAGAGAGCATTTTAACTCATTGCAGGCTCCCACCCAAAGACGAGATTTGGGGGTCACAGAGGGCATACAGTGTGTTGGGTACTGGAACCTGATATCAGGTCCATCCCTTGGCTACTGAAGTTCTCAGGACTTTTGCTTCTGCCCTTCGGCCAGACTGTGCCCTCAGCCATCCCTCTGTACTTGAGAGAGCTCTTGATAACGGTGTTGGTTGTTTGCATTGGAGTTTGTTGAGTGTGTGTAGCACAGAGAGATAAAAACCATGGGCAGAGATGGTAGCTGATGTTTATTGGGCCCTCACTATGGCTACATGATGTTTTAGGCATTGTATACGTGCTAACTCAATTTTCCTTTCCCTAATTCTAAGGACTAGACACTTACCCTCCCCATTCTATAAACCGGGAAGCTGCGGCACAGAGAAGTAGAGAACGTTACTCAAGTTCATCCAGCTAATTAGTGGCAGAGCCAGGCTTTGTACCCAAGCTGCCTGATTTGAGAGTCTGCAGTCCTAAATCAGTAACGTGTCATTGGCCTGTCATACATTTTCAACAACTCTCTGTGCACAGAACCATTTATAGTAACTTTGTATCGATGAGCTGGACAGAGTCTGTTGATGTGCTGCTAGGATTTCATTCATCCTCATGGAGGTGGGTTTTTTTTCCCAAAGGTTTTCTGAGGGCGGTATCCAAATTCATAAAAAGTTTTACGATCAAGATTTCCGTGAGCTTCATTCTGACTCTCCTGCATTGCCATTCTTCCCGAATTTACGAGTAGATGTTGCGTTGTCTCTCTTGAGCCCTCTTGGCTCCCTAATGTTGCTTGTGTAACTGTGCCCTGCCTTCCTACTCCAGAAGTGGGGGGTTTCTCTCTTCTTTGTCTGGCCCCACCGTCCTGCTTCTCCTGTCTGAGGACAGCATTTCATTTCCCTTTCTTCACCACGTGCTTCCCCAGGGGAGAGCTCTGAGGGCCTTCCTTGAACTTGGCAGGCTGCTTCCCTCCTGAGCCAGCCAGTCCCTTAGAGCGTTTCTTTTTCAACGTGCCCCTCTTGGAGGTCTTAGTTCTCTCCGTAATAAGTTACCAGCTTCCCTACGCATCCCTCATAAAACCAAAGTGGAAAAGATGAAACCAAAACCCATTCACAGCCCCACTTGCCATAGCCTCTCCTCCAAGTGCTTTTTCTGTTCTTTTTAGGACTTGAAAATCACAGGGGACAGGTATTGAGGATTTATTTCTTATACTATATGCCTCAATCTTTACAATAACCTTACGAGCTGAGTACCGTGAATATCTTCCATCTTACAGATGAGTAAGCTGGGGCACAAAGAGATAGAGTCACTTGCTCAAGATCACACAGCCAGCAGGGAGTTGGAACTGTGATGCAAAACGGGGCTGTCTGACTCCAGAACCTATGCTTTTAATCACCACTCCGTATTGCTTCCCACTTGAAAATGTCCAAAGGGAAGTTTGAGGTAGGTCATCTTGCAAATAGAGCAGTGGCCAACTGTCCAGGACCTGCACTGGCCTGATTGTTCATTCTCAGTGGCTGGCGTTCAGCAACAGCCTCTGAAGTCCAGGGTCTTGCCTGGGTGCTGTGACAACAGGGCACCATCAGGAAGAGCAGAGGACTATCATTTCATCAGTGATGTAGCCCTTTAAGGGCAAGGTAGAAAGAACACACGCATATTATCCTTGTCACTCTCTTTCGGTTATAAGAAGCAGGAACCCACCAAAGCTAGCTTACATTAAAAAAAAAAAAAAAAAAAGTCGAATGCATATGGATAAAGGAATCTTGCAGAACTCAAGTTGGGGCAGATGAGCCTTCTGAGGTACTGGGGTGTTGCCCGTGCCTCCCTCTCTTTTCCCCTGGAACTCCATGTCCTCGCCTCGTTCCTCTCCCTGTCTGCAGACTATCTCATTGCTTCGTCTTGCACATGGGAAAACCTGCTTCGGCACTCCTGAGTTTACATACCTTCAGTTCAGGCAGCCACGGTATCCTTAAAACTCCGCATTCCAGAGGGAAAGCTTGGGTCAGGGGCCCAGCTGAAGGGCAGAGAAGGGGAGAAAAAGACATGGTGGCCAAGCCTCTGAGCAGCTGCGAGGCTGGCCAGGAAGCTGTGGAGATTGTCTAAGTGGGGTTTAAAAGGCAAGGCAGAAGTAAGTCACATCCTTTTCCCAGATGGAGAGCGTGAGGTGCAGAATGAGCCTGGCTGGGGATGCAGATCTCTGGCCTCTGTGTCAGTGCTTGGCCCCCCAGACGTGGTATCTGATCCTGACAGGATGTATGGTTTCTCTGCTTGGTCCTGCAGCCTCCACAGAGCACTGGCTGGCCAGGAGTGGGGGTTGGGGGGGCTGGGGCCTCTCAGGACAGACTCGGTTCAAGAACCCCAGGGGAAAAACATCTTAAGCAAAGTTCTAGAAGAGCTCAGACTCTGGAATCGGGACACCTGGGTCTTGGGACCAAATCTTTGCTGATCTCTTATGTGGTAGTGCCCTTGTGGAACTAACATCCAGGGTTTCTATATTTGAGTACACGTCTCTAGAGCCTCCGTTCTTTCTACCATGTGACAAACCCTCATAAACCCCCCAACAGCCCTATGAGACGGGTGCTTTCAGATCCATATTATAGACCAGCAGTTGGGGCCCAGAGGGTCAGCAGCTAGTTCAAGGTCACACAGCTGAGTCAGGATGTGAGCATAGCTCTGATTCCTAAGAGCCACTTGTGATACTCTGCTCTCTGCTTCATTTCCTCATCTGTCAGATGGGAATGATAATGCCCATCTCACATGGATATTGTAGAGGAAAAACAGATAAAAGAAGAGAAAATGTTCTGAAAAATGTAAGCAGCCTCTGCAGATGGGAATTATTTTTGTTGCTGTCACACACTGCCAGCCCCCAGGGCTTTGCTTAGCTGTCCCTAGCTCAGATCTCCACCCCACCAACAGCAGCGGGGGACAGTCTGTCTTCATCCTGAGCAAGGCTGACAAAGTGAGCCCTACTCGCCCCCACCCCAACCTCCCCATGCCCGGAAGGAGCATAGCTCAGACTGTCTCTTCCCTTATTGCCAGAGGAATGCAGAACCTAGAATTTGGGTCTCAGCAGGCGAGGGAGATAAAGAGATGGATTTTTCCCGCAAAAAAATGTATTTTTGAGTTATTTTTACTTGTGGCTTCAGGTTTGCATGCAAGTTTCTGCAAGAGATAGAAGATCTCCCAATGGTGGGGACTATTTTATAATTGAAGGATGGAAAAAGAAACATCAGTTACCAAGCACCTATGTGACTGTTGGTCCTTCTTGCAATGTAATATGGGCTTTATTATCTCCATTTTACAGCCTGTGTAACGTTCTCATAGTGGTGGCAGGACTAGGATTTGAATCCAGGTCTCCAAAGCCTCTGTCTTTCTACCACTGCCTCCTAACAGAGGGGAGGCCGTGGAATAGGTGTCAGGGATGTCCCTTTCCAGTCAAGCAGACTGGGACGCTGCTGGGAGCTACTTATGCAGAGATCAGCAAGAAGGAAGCAGAGTTGGAGCTGGATGGGGCTCCTGGGCAGCTTGCCCATGCTGGCCCACATCGTCTGGCCAGCTGTCATCACCAGGTCTTAGACCAGGCTGGCTGTGTTCTACAGAGGCATCCTGGACATTGTGTAAGCTGTGGGATTCTGTGAGGAAACAGTCTGTCAGATTTCACTGAGGTTCAGCCCAACTCGTTAGCTAGGGCAGATACCTAGGGGCATGTTCCAAGGGATGGAACAGGTTGGCAGGAGACTCAGGATCCATTTTCATAGCCAAAGACTGAGAGGCTTTCTGAGCAGTGGCAGAGTGGAAAGTGTCTAGAAGCTTTGTTTGACAACTGAGCCAAGAGGAGAGGAAAGAGAGAAAGTGGATGTTGGACGTGGGATGGCTCACCTCAGCTCCTCGCTCTTGAAGCATTGACCCTGCCATAGGCCATGTGTTTATCAAAGCAGAACTGTCAGCCCTGTAGTGGCCTCTGTTCAGAGAAGGGCCCGACATGATTCCCCTAGAAAGGACTTGACAACAACAAAATGCCACCATATGCGTTTTCTCATTTCATCCTCTCAGTAGTCCCATGAGGTATGTGAGGCAAGTCCCTCTGTTTGGCACATGGGGAAAGCAAGGCCCAGAGAATTGAAGTTGCTTTCCCAGAGCCACACAGTTGGTAAACAAAGTCCATCTCAGCTGTCTTCTCTCCCACCATGCAGATGGAAAGCCAACTGGGCAGCCATATAGCCCATTATTGTTTATGTATGCATGCAGTCTTCCTCATTTTGTCTTTCAGGGCTGTATCCTAGAAAAGCTAATTATTCTTAGTTAGACAATAAATAAGCAAGTAGTCAACATTTCTTTAGGACAGTTGATCAGATACCAACAGAAAAAACTTAGACCCAAATAGATGCTCAGAATGTGTATGGCGTCATCACGGTATAGCTCTAAGGTGTGACCTTCATACACCTATCATAATATGACTTGTGTTCACTCCTGCCTCAGTCCTTGATTTCACGTGACAACAAACATGATATTGGGCTTTGAATTAACAATAGCTAAGTTTATGGAGCCCCTTTTGAATGCCAAGCCCTGAGTCAGCAACTGGAGGAAGAGACATGAAGAAGGCAGTCAACATTACTTGAGAGGATTCTTTGGTTGCAAATAGCGGAAACCCAACTTGCATTCACTTTGGAGGAAGGGAGATTCATTGGATCACATAAGCAAAGCATGAGAATGGTAGTCTCAGGGATGACCACAACCAGGCATTCAAATGCCTCCAGGGTTCTTTCTTTCTTCTCCGTCCGTGCCAGCTTTCTTCATTCAGACTGGCTCCCTTCACTGGGCTGGAGACAGCTCCAAAAAGCCATCAGGATCACATCTTTAGCTTAAATATTGGGGACAGACTGTCCCTCTTGTGTCAGAAATCACCCAGACCATTCACTCTGCCAGGGAGGTAGGTTATATAAGAAGATGGTGGCTTCCATTTCAACCACATGGTTAGAAGTAGAAGAACGAACATACCCCAAAGCAGAGGGTTGAAAGAAGGAGGTTGATATTCTCGGTGACAAATAATACCCAACCCCTGACTTTAAGGAGCTCTCAGTCTTGTGGGAAGTGTGGGCATGGACAAGTAAGTCAATAGCTATGACACCGTGTCCTAAGCTCTATGACGTAAGAGCCTTGAGAGCCAGAGGAGGGGCATCCATGTGGGTCTCCACTGGACTTAGGAGGGACATCAGGAAAGCTGAGGGACACTTGATGATGGGGAATCATCCAGATGTACAAAGGAGGAAGAGAATTCTAGCCAGAAATAAACATAGTAACAAAAATCCAGAAAGGGAGGGTGGTAAAGCCCTGATGTTAAGGACGGAAGAATAAGGCTCTTTGAAAATATTTGTGGAATTAGGACCACAAGATCTCTGAAAAGATATGGTTAGGGTAGAATCAAAGAACAACCTGAACAAAGTATATGGGCTGGGAGATATTGGAAAGTAAGCAACGCGGCAAGAACTGCTGGCTTGAAAACTATCTAACGTGATTCTGTTTTAGATGATTTTCCTTTGGGAAGACAGAGAAAAATCTCAAATCATCCCTGTAACTAATGAGCTTCACTGTACATATAAAACCTTAGTAAATGCAGTGATAAGGGTGATGGTGAGATAGACAAACTAGATCATGATGCAGTTTGTAGCTAGTTGTTACTAAGTTGCTGTATCCTTCAGGTTGTACTTTTAAACATATTTTCAAAAATTAAAGGTCAGTTAAGATAAAAAAAAGTATTGAAGGATGGAGATTATGTCGTCTCAAGTTGAAAAGGAACATAGGAGATGTTGACTCAAATGATCAAAAGCACAAAGCTGCCCCCTTAGGATTCAAGGGAATGGTGTGCGACTCAGAAATCAGATATGTGCAGAGCAATATGGAATGAGATAGACACCAGACATTTAGAAGATTGGCATTGATCTAGGATTTTTAGGCTCCAGCCTCAAGAAAATGAAATGAGATCTAATGAAGGCAAGAAGTCAAGGGAGTGTAAGATTAGAGAAAGTGAGGAACTAGAGATTTGTAGGAAGCAAGGGGTGGGGGGAGCGGCAGAAAAGGCAGGCAGCTCCTCTCCCTCTCCCTCTCCCTCTCCCCTTCCTCTTGCTAAAAAGTGCATTTGCTTTAGCTGAAATGACTGTAAGGCAAATTTTTGTTTTAAAAAAAGGAGCTGTTTTGTGCTGACTTTCATCATCAAATCAGAGTTCTGCTGCCATAAAATAAAACCTCATAATAGAATGAATAGAAAGCTTGATACCCTGCAGAAGGAAAGATGGCAGCTCACTCAATGCCATGCTGGGCATGATTGTTCACAAGCCATGCGTCTCCTGCTGGGAGTTGTAGCTACTGCCCAGCCGTTCACATTTTCATTGCAGCTGTTTTCTGCCCATTCTGAGGTTACTGAAATCCCTCACCCATCAAACTGAGCTTTAGCCCTTAGTCTAAGAGTTATTAGCCTGGAGCCCAGGGGCCTTTAGGAGATCAATGCTGGTTTTTCATAGGGTCTTGTGAACCCCCTGAAATTGTATACAGAATATTGTGTTGGAGTGTGTACATTTTTCTGGTAAAAAGCATCTAAATTATCAGAGCAGTTCATGACCCCCAAAGGGCTAAGACCCATTCCCTAGAACGAAGAAAGTTTTTGCTACACATAGATACTTCCAGAATGTGACCAGGACAACTCATAAGACTGGGATGCAGTTCCATACTTCAACAGCGGGTCTCCTTCCAGCTGTACAAACTCATCAAGGACATATTGGAGTAATTCTACATGGAGCAAAAATTTAGTACAGTGAATGTATTTAGAATAAGGACCACTATATACAAGTTCTTTCAAAAGACCAAAGACTCTGTCCTGGATAGGAAAGTACATTCTCAGATTCATGAAGTGCTCGTGTATTTATATTTCAAACCTAAAAAATAATCGTGATTTCACTAAATAAAATCTTTATACTTGATTAGGAAAATGTTAGCTGATTTGGGGTCCTCGGGGTAAAATGTAGTCCTGGTAAAGTGCCAGGGCACTGTTATTTCACCCACTAACAGGACTGAGCTTTTGGGATCGACAGGTCGGCATAAGGATGTGCCCATGTTATGTGATATGTTTAAGGACTCACAAGTAGTCACTGGAAATGAAGAAGAAGAAAGTTCAGAATACAGATTTTGTGTGAACAATCAACTTAAAGGAGGCAGGAGGGAGAGCGAGCAAGAATATGTCTGGTAAAATGTGGATGGATCAATAGCCAGTCAATGTGTTGATCAAAGAAATTATCTTTGGGGGGAAAACAGTAGAAGCCAATTGAAAAATAAGCATCATGCCTCATAAAGCAGCCTACAGAAGTCACAATGGCCTGATTGTGTGATGAGGCAATTAACAGCTGGAGTTAGCAAAATATGCTCCAAAAAGAGAAATGGTCGTTAGGAGGAGGAAAAAACAAACAAACAAACAAAAAACAGCAGATCTTTGAAGTCAGAAACAATGGAGACAATTATTCAGAAAATTAAGAGATAAAAACCTCGCTTTAGACCTGAATTATCTGGATAACTGGAAAAACTTCCTACATGAAGAAGTCTCTGTCAGCTGCTCTTTCCTCTCAAGTCTGTATTGAAGATACCATCTATGCAGAAGGCTTCAGAGATGTCTTCTTTGAGCCCAAATCTGTGACTCTTGGACCCTGTTCCTTTATGCTAACCATAATCTCCCAGTCAACATGCCCACATTGAAAGCTTCATTTTCATTCACCAAAACCAACTCCTTCTCCTTTTCTGGAAGTTCCCTCTTTCTGTCCAGTGTGCCATCATCCCCACCTCCGTCACCCAGTATGAAACCTTAAATTTATCTTTTATTTTGCCTGACCTCTCATTTCTGTATTCAAAATGTTTTTCTCGTGCATCTTTTCTTCAGTCATTCATTTGTTTATTTGTTTATTTCGCAAGCATTCGTGAGCTCCTGCTATGTTCTGGAACCTGTGCTTGGTGCTGGGGATAGTCTGTAAACAAGAAATTTCAGCTGATCATGAGAAATGTCATCACAGAGCAAGCACAAGGTGCTGTGGGACAACGACATGAGAGACCCACCAATCCAGTCTAGGGAGGTTGGGAAAAGCGTCTCAGAAAAGAGATCAGTGTCTGAGATCAGGAGAACATGTGGGAACTGGGGAAAAAAGAGGGCAAGTAGCCTCAGTCCAGAAACAGGCCTTTTACAGCATGCCAAAAAGTTTGGAGGACAGTGAAGAACTATTAAAAAGAGAAGGGGGGGTGCCTAATGAGATATGCAGCTTGACCAGATGGCTCTAGCTCTGTTCTAAGAATGAAACTGAGTGGGTATGAATCGGGTCACAGAGATGGGTGAGGAGACTGTTAGGGGAATCCAGGCCAGAGGTGGCTAGTGAATAAGTTTTAGAGGAGATGGCAAGAAGGAATTGTATTCACAAGCTATAAGAAGGTCGAAACAGCAGGATCTGGTGCCTGACTGGAAGTGAGGGTAGTCCAGAGAGGGAGCCAGGTTGCAGGAATGAATGCATGGTGGTGTGATCCATTGGCATGGAGATGAAAGGAGAAGAGATGGCTTTGGTAAAGAAGATGGTAAGTTCAGCTTTGGGATGTGTGAACTTGTGTGTGTTATTTCAAAGATGGAGCAATTCTAGGGGATGAGAAAACTCAAGGTATAGGCTTGAGAATGGGTGGCTGAAGTGGTGGTAAAAGTCATTAAAGACATCACGGTCAGTGGATCAAGGGGCAAAGATTAGTCATCTTTTGGGGCCGCTAACATCACCCAGATGCTGGTGGGAAGAGTGTGAGCCAGGTACCAAGGTCTTCAGTGTTAAGGCAAGTGATCCACGTGTCAGCAGACCGGGGCAGGAAACAGCAGGAAAGGGGTCTATAGCCTGCTTGGGAAAGAGACCATTACGTGAGGGTGGCAGGAAGGACAGAACTATCCCAGATGATGTAGCTCTGAGCAGTTATGCCTCTCAGCCAACCCTTGGTAAAGAAATAGCAGTATCCAGAGGAAGTGGTAGGTACTGGCATTCCCAGAAAACTTGCCCAGACGGATTCTGTGCCCAAGGGACTCCTGTCTAGATGAGGGGCTTTGTTAGTTCTCAAAACATCACCAACCAGATGTATAAGACATTACCCACTGGCTCCCACAACCCTTCTGCTCTGGCCACATGGCCTGCCCATGGTCTGCTGAATACACTTTGCATTTTCCTCTTTGAATGCCACACAGTTTGTAAGTTTTTTCTTCACTTCATCTACCTGAACCTTACGTATTCCTAATGATCAGCTCCATCCCAGCTCTTCCAAGAACATTTTAATACCTACCAAGTAATTATTCTCTCCACTGACTGCACACTTCCTATAGTACCTGTTCTATAACTATCAAATACTACATATATTGCTATCTCTTGGTGGGCATAAAATCTGACGTATACTCTGTCAGTTTCCAGCCCACTTCCCTGCTAATATAGATGAACTATGAGCATTTGGAAGACTGGTTAGTTAATTTCCCACTTGGAAACTACATGGGTTGCAAAGTTCTGGCCCTTGTGTTTCCTGTGTATAAAGTAGGGATGACAGGCTATACATGGAGCTCAAATTCCATGAAGCAAAAGCATCGGCACTGAATTATTTTTTTTTTTGCCTTTTAGCTCTTGTAACAATTGTTTTGAATTTGTTTGATTTGCCTCAAGAGCCAAAATTGTGAATGGCAGCTCAAGTGATTTTTCTGTACATCCAGAAAATAGAATTGAGTATTTGATAGAGAGTAACTGCTTAAGACGGGAAAGGGAGGAGATTGTAGCAGTCAAGATATTTTTTACAGCAGAGCAATAAAAAAAAAAAAAAAAAAAGTGAAGATAAATGAGCTCGAGTGGCAAGTGTCTGAGCCTGTTGGACGCAGGCCCCTGTGGCCAATGATGGACAGTGTTTATATGACTGCTGGGCCATCGATAGATAACGGAGATAGATAAGGGGCATTCTTAGGAAGGTGGTTCTCCTTCAGAAGGCCATCTGCCTGTCTGCCGGCTCCTTAGTCTTCATTCAACTGTTTTCCTTTTCTCATTTTTATGATGGTTCTCCTGGTAATACTCTAGCTTGGACTTTGGCCAGGACATGTGGACATAGGAATGATCCTGAATTCTTTTTCCCTTTGGGTAATTGTAATGACTTTAAAAACTTGTTAGATGGCTAGCGATCCTTGGAGAATTTTTGTTTTCTTAAATAATCATTGAAGACGGTGAGGCCTGTGCATTGGACAGTGGGCACCTGTGGAAGGTGACAGCAACAGCCCCCAGACTCCCGTCACTCAGGACTTTTGGAAGCGCGGGTGGCTCCGGCACTCCTGACTGAGCACTGGCTCCGTGTAGTAGGGGGTCTGGGTGTTGCATTCTGATTCATTCTCAGCAAGATGTGGATACAAACACATACCCAGAGTGAGGGCTTGGTGTGGCTAGTCTTAAGCCAAGGGAACTAGAAAATCTTATCTTACTGTTCTTGAAACTCCAGAATTGGGGGGGGGGGGGGGGGCGGGGAGGGCAAGACACACAAACATTCAGTCCATAACAGGGCAGAGTGCTAGTCCCTGCCTCGTTCAGTTGTAATGAGGGTCAAGTGAGATGTGTTGAAAGCACTTAGCATGGTGTCTGGCACGTAAGGAGCACTCGATAAATGTTGGTTGAAAAGAAGCCAGAGAGACCCGAAGGTGATAGCGGATGACAGAGGCCACTATCTCCTTCTCTCTCACTGGAAAGCAACTTTTTAATTTTTTTTAAGATTTTATTTATTTATTTGACAGAGAGAGACACAGCGAGAGAGGGAACACAAACAGGGGGAGTGGGAGAGGGAGAAGCAGGCTTCCCGCCGAGCAGGGAGCCCGATGTGGGGCTTGATCCCAGGACCCTGGGATTATGAGCTGAGCCGAAGGCAGACACTTAACGACTGAGCCACCCAGGCGCCCCTGGAAAGCAACTTTTATTATCTCATTTGAAAAGCAGTATACTATGGGGACTGGGGAGCTAGGCTATCTCAGTCCAAATTCTATCTCTGTCATTTATCAGCTGTGACCTTAGGCGAGTGACTTAACCACCTTGTGCCTCAGTTTTATCATCTCTGAAAGAGGATAATGAATAAAATAATAGTTTCTACCCTACTGGATTATGGAGATTTGTTAAGTTAGTACATGTAAGACACTTGAAACAATGCCTGGAACCTATTAAATGATATATAAGTAATAGGTGTTATTATGAAATGATGTGTGGCTTGGGACCTATAGGAACTTCCAAGTCCTTCCTAGTTTCATAAGTCAGACTGAGTTTGCAGTGTAAATATCTGCTTACATTTCTGCCTTCCCCCATTGGACTGTGAATTCTCAAAGAGTAGGCAAACTGTTTTTTATTTATCTCTGTGTAGCTTGCCATCTCTATTATGATGCCTGACTGGGTGCCAAACACAATACTGGGCATATTGTAGGGATTTGGTCAATGTGGGTCAGTGTGGGTGGGGAGCTGGGCAGGTTAAAGGGGAGAGAAGGGTCTCAGGGGCATCACACTAAATAGTCACCTACACAAACTACAAACATTGTTATGCAGGAGAAATCAGGTCAACATTTCACCTTCAGTGTCAACACCAAAAAAAGCCTAAGGAGGAAGGAAAGAGAAAATTATAATCTGCTTTTTGTGTTTTATTATTGTTATTATTATTACCCTATGGTTTTGGGTATGTGTTGTATGCTTCATTTCGTGCGTGGAGAATGGAGTGCCAATCCACTCTCTTTCCCAAGACTACAGCTGGGGCAAAATAGCTACGGACAGGAATCTGTACACTGTGAATATGGCCAGGTCTTCTTCTAGGTCACTCTTTCTCAAAGTTTGTAATCTGCTTTGTGCCAAGCTCCTTGAGGTAAAAAACAATGTCTTACTCATGTTTGTAACTCCTTCAGCCCCTAACGCCTATCACACGCTTTGCCCGTAAGATGCTCAATAGCCATGGTTAAATGGATTGAGTTTCTGGAGTTCATGAGGGCACTCACTCCTCCCCTCCCTGCCCCCCCACCCCACACAGTTTGTCTAGTCACGTCTTCCCTCCCATCGTCCACCTTATAAAACACGTGAGCACCTCCCAGGCATCTTCTTCCTCCATCCTTGTACTGACATGTCCACTGCTCTTTGTCTCCCATTTCAAACATTTTAAATGTCATTTGGGAAACAGAATTCTAGAAATCTGGAGCCCGAAGTCACTTTAGACCCTGCAATCCAGTTTTCTGACCTGAGGCAGGTCCCTAATGTCTCTCCCCAACTCCATTTCTTGTCTTCCTCAGTGAATATTTTCTGACTTCCAATTAGGCATTAGCAATTCCAGAAAATATTCCATGTTCCACTCTCTTAATGCCACACTCCTGGACACCACATTCCCTCTGGAGACTGAACACTGGAGAGAGATGGAAAAGTACTTTGAAAATGTGTGCATGTGAGGAAAATGCTAAGTGTTCTGTCTGATGGCTTCAGTGAAAAGTTTGCTTCTTTAGAAACTTGACTAGACAGAGTATGAGGAAAAAATGAAAAGGCAGAAATGTGTTAAGCTTGGCTGAATAATGGCCAGCAGGGTGAAAAGATAAGATAACCACCCACCCACAGGATTTCTATCCTCCAGCCCAAAAAGGTTGGCAACAAGCATTGAATCTACTCTTAATGGAGGGTATGCTTGAAAAGTAACTTTACAGCCACTTGTAGGAAACAGGATAGGGAAGTTTGCGAAACAGAGAAGATGCCTAAGCATGTGGGATGCCACCTCCATCTTGGAAAATAGCCAAGATGATACAATCTTATTCAGGATCATTTAATTAAAACAAATTCAGCAATTAATGTCAGTAATTGCTGTCAACAATCACAACAGCAGTGGATAGATATTGAGCAATTTGTGCTAAGCAACTTGCAGGAGGATGTATCACTTAATCCTCATGCCATCCTCTTACAAATGAGAAAATTGAGGCTTTGAAAGGTGATTTTCCCAATGTTACCCAGTTATAAGTGCCAGGGCTGTGACTCAGACACAGAGCAGTTTAACAGCAACATCTCTGCTTTTCTCTCCTTTGTAGTTATATGCCCAGTCCACTGAAGTGGATCATCTTAGTACACTGCTTTTGTTACCTTCAGAATGCCCAGGTATGGATTGGGTAAACCTTGGCCTTGTTATCTGAAGATGTGAGCTTAATCCAAGCAGTGCTATTTACCAGCTGTGTGGCCTTGGGTAAATCCCTTCATTCCTCTAGGTCTCAATTGCCATACCCCTCAAATATGAGTGATTGTAACTACATGGACCTCACTAGGTTGTTGTGAGGATGAAAGGAAATAACTCTGTAAACAGAAGTGCCCACGGCAAATTCAAAGAATTACTGGCACTCCCTCTCCTTCAGGTATTGGAAGTTGGTACTAGGCAGCTAGGAATGCAAAACACGGCCAGTTGTCTGCTGTCTGGTGTTATCATTAATTTTGGCTCTTCTCCTTCTCTTCCTTCTCCAAAACTTAAGACATTTGCCAGCTGCCTTTCCAATAGGATTTTGTTTTCCTTTGGTAGAGAGGAAATGAACCAAAACTAACCCCATAATTCCAATTTCAGCAATAAGTAGAGTTGGGTCCCTGATAATTGCCCTGCCTACCCCACAGGATAGTGGGGAAACTATTGAATGGTCATGCATGAAAGAGCATTTTGTCAACTGTAAAGGACTATCCAGAAAGAAGATATCTCAGTCAGAGGGCTCCATGCCTGAGGGATGGATTCTTGGAAAATGCATAACTGTACATATGTGGCCAGAATCTGAGGGACGTGCTGGGGAGAGGAGCCAGGTCAGTTTCCAGAATGGCACAGTAGAAACCAGTCATGTTGAATCTGAATCTCAGAACACTGTAGAACTAGAACCAGCCAACTTTCTTTGGACGACGAGCTGGGATAATGAGTTAAGGCTAGGTCACGTCTCCTCCCTGTCCTTATCCTCCTTTCCTTCCTATTTATCTTTCCTTAGACCCAGGACAAATGATAAGTAGAAGAGATTATGATCCCAGGGAATAGTGCAAATGGGAAAAGAAAGAATGTATTCAAGGATGTTTCCCCCTATCTTCAAATTGCACAGAAGGCTGGTGAATTCAGGCTGTCCATTCTTACCTCCCTTTGTACCCATACTTCCTTGGCCTCCTTCAATTTGGGTTTCCCTTGTTTCAACTTCCTGTTCCTGCATGAATGCTCAGTGGCTCAAATTAACCTCACTGTGCCAAGTGCTGGAGAAAAAGAGAGATGTATAGCATGGCCATGCCCCCATAGAGCTCACAGGACAATAAAGATGGGAGAAGACAGAGGTTGTGGGTATTCGGTGCCAAGTGGTTCCTACAAACTGGAAATGGGACCAGGTTTGAAGAGGGAGTAGCCCACAGGGGAAGTCACTGGGGAAGGTTTCTGGAGCAGATGGGACAGCGGCTGTGCCTTAGAGGCAGGACTTACATAATAAATGTATTGTAGTCCTTTGTTGTTGGGGGTTTTTTAAAGACATTTTTAAAAAGACTTTAAAAATGCAACCTGCTGAAAGATCAGGAAGCAGAAAGGGAAAAAACTGGGTAAATAACCTTCTTGGAGATACTCCTTCACTTTCCTAGTACTGGATTACCGCAAAACATCAGCTAAGTAAGGATCATCCACCCCAAAATTGGGAAAAAATGGAAATAATTTGAGATTGAAAAAAACCTCATCATGAAAACTTAGTTGGACTTCATACACTTACTTTATGGGTTCATTTTGGGTAAGAATATTCACAGGCCTTGGCATCAAACCGCTGGGATCAAATCCTGGTTCTATCACTTACTAGCTGAGTAACCTTGGGCAAAATTACCTAATTTCTAATAGTCTTAGTTTCCTTACCTGCAAACTAGAAATTCTAATAGTACCCGGGGTCCTGGAATGGATTAAATGAGTTATTTGTGTAAAGCAGTGTCTGGCCCAGAGGAAGCTATTACTTATAGAGAAGGGGGGGCATCGTTAGGTCTTCAGCACATAGGGGAGCTAAAAACCTTAGTTTATTCTTGACTGCCTCCTTCAACCACATCATCAGGACTTCCTTCCTTTGTCATATAGTTCTCCCAACCCTTCAATGAGTGGGCTTTCATGCCCCTGTATATTTTTCTAGACTTTGTGCTTGGCCAGTAAGTCTATTTTCAGCCCAAATCTCACATGCCCCTTTGGGACTTTTCACCTGATAAACATTCCTCCTGTGCTCTTGAGTATGGTATCCACTCTCTGAACCCCTACCCAGAGCTTCCTTGCATGTATATCTGCTCTGTTAGGCACGATGATGACCTCACCAAGGTCAGACAATGGCTGTGATTTCATCTGGACCCTGATGACCAGTTTGTAGGCTAGAGCCCAGGGCTTAGCAACTGGCCAAGGCCCAGAGGGCAGTTGAAAAGCAAAAAACAGTCCAGCCTGATTGCTTTGAGATGCCTGATCTTAGGCTTCTCTAAATGAGCTTGAGGAATCAAACAGGAAAAGAGAAAGAGATCATACTGTTATGTCCCTTCTCCCAGTTTTTTGACTCAAGAGTTTGCTAGTTTACCTCCAGTTAAATTAGTGTTTATCAGAATCTTCTGGGATCTACTGAATCAGAATCTGGGATTGGGACCTGGGAAGCAGCACGTTTACAGCTACCCCAGATGTTTGTAATATGGGTACTTCCACGACTACACTTTGAGAAGGGCCGCCTAAAACTTTCTCTCCCTGAGTGTGAGACTGGAAGGAAAGGTTGTCCAAGAGGGAACCTCCACTTCAACTACAGCATCTCTGCTTTTGCCTGCTGTGCTTGGTTATACTTCACCGTAGGCTTCCTTCTTCACACAAATTTTCTTCAGCTTTAAAAAATTGTTTTTGAAAGCCATTGGTATGGAGAGAACATTAGATTTGGAGTCCAGGTGGCCTGGGTTCAAATCCCTGCTCTGCCATTTACCAGCTGTGCGACTTGGGCAAGTTGCCAACCTCTTTGTGTCATTTCCTCATGTCAAGATAATCCTACTTCACCAGGCCATTTGTAGGATCCAGTGAAATGATGTGTGAGTAGCAGCTTTAGGAAAACTGGCTTATTCTACAGTGCAAGTTTTTATCATCAGCTTGGAGCCTGCCATGTTCACATTCAAATCCAGTGAGTACATGGAGTTTTGCTTATGGATAGAGGAGACTTCTCTTCCTTTCTGCCCTTGTGTGACTTTGGTTCCCCCTGTGGACTGAATCCATGACAATCCTGGGCTGTAATGTGGCTCCACTGAACTCTGTTGTTTTTTCCTCTAAGTCCTCAGACTGAGTGGGACAAGAGTTTCCCCCACATTCAGCAGCAAGAAAGGGGACTTTCTTCTTGGGAAGGAGTCTGGTCTGAGCATCTTCCAAACTCCAACATCATGATGTCGTTCCTCTGCCCAGCCCCATTTTCTGTCTCTGGACTTAATTGATAAAGAAACTATTCGAGGAAGGTCCAGGAGCTAAGGCTGTGCCTGGGCAGCAGAATGAACAATTTTCAACAGTCATTCTTCTTTATCTCCCCTTTTCTTAAGAACCTTTACTGGGCATTGCCTCCTCCTATCTCCTTGGGGCACCTCCTGATGATGGAATGCACAGGTGTAAGGGTTCTTGGAGAGCGCCAGCTCACTGGGAGCAGTCCCCAGCCAGATCCACCCATCTTCATGGCTGAGCTCCATCTTTCCTTTCAGGCTATCCTCCCCCTTCCCTCTCTGCCATCACTATAGCAACACAGTGGTGTAAAAGATAAAAGAGCTAAGGCATCTAAATATAGTCTGAGTCTCAACACTTCCAGCATGGAGCCTAAAACCTAGGGGGTGACAGCTAGAAGCATCCAAAGGATGAGTGGCAGCCAGGAGGGAGGATGAGTCAAAGGAAGGGTCGAGGATAGAAGAGAAAGGCAGGGAACAGTGATTTACTGAGCCTGCTGCCTGTGTCTTCTCATTTAGGCTGCACACTACCCGATGTGGATGCTATCATCTCCTTGTTACTGCTGAAGACACAGAAGCTCAAAGAGCTAAGGAAGTTGGCCAAGGTCACACAGCTGTAAGCATTAGAGCTAAGAATTTAACTCAAGTGTCTGGGACCCCAGAGTTTATGTGTTTTTCCTGCCATATCACAAATGCAGATGTAGGTGAGAGAGCTTGTTGGGGATACTGGACTTTTTGGGAAGGTCATTAACCAAGCTGAGGGCAGAGCTCCACTAAATCATTGGATGGGATTAGACTTAGTGTGATGGAAACTGGGAGGAGAGGGAAGATATATGACTTCTACCCAAGCAGCCCCTATGTCTTCCTTGAGGGCCGAGGCGAACCAGAGGGAGTACTGGTGAGACAGCTTTTTCTAGGTGCATGATGACACAGAACGGGAGTGGAGGCCTTTATCATGCCCTAAAACGGAACTTAAACCGGTAAAACAAAGGGCATGATTAGAAGCTATAAACCACAGATGACTCACACCATCACTCATTCCCTCATTCAGTCACTCCACAAATATTTTTATTATGCACCGGACATGTGCTCAACTCTGGAGATATGGACACAAGTAAAATGAGTACAGCCCTAACCCTCCTGAAGCTCAGGACAGTGGGGAAGACAAATAAGGAAAGAATTACACACTCGATTGATTTTCTTTACAACTGTGACGTGGACAATGAGTACATAACAGAAGAATATCACCTCCCTGATGGCATCAGTGGAAGGGAAATACAGAAGCTCTTACAAGTGAAGAAAACCCACTTGCTCAGTTTTAAAGGTGATGTGCATTTTCAAGGTGAACAGGGAGGCTGTCCTGGTAGCTTAGCCTTGACCACGGGCCTATGTGGTCAGCGTACCCTGTAGACCCCATTCCCTGCTTTGTACCTTCATTATAATCATGAAGTCCATACAAACAAGGTTTTAAAAACTCAACAAACTAGAGCCAGATGAAGTCTGACGGCAAGGAAGTGTATCGTGTCTTCTTCCTACAGCTCTTAGTATCACAGGAGTGAAACCGAGTGTGTGGTGTGTAGACAAGATGAGTCAAGCTATGGTATTGGCTCCTGAGGGTTTGTGGGAGCTGCGCTGGGAAGTGCCTGTGAATTAAGCAGGGGCAGGAGGGGAGGCAGAAGGCATCAAAGTGAATTTCTATGGATCCAGAGTTTTTCCAAACTCCCTGCAAGGCAGCCAATCTGGGGGCTGCTGTATGAATGAATTAGAATTAGATAATACAGTGTGTGGGGAGCCCTTTAGCTCTTCAGAGAAATGCTGTCTAAATACATAGTGTTCGCATCACGGATAATGATACAGTACTCTATTTATGGCGCTCTGCTCCCTACCTGTCTGCTCTTGCCCAGGGATGTGGTACAGATGAATGGGCAAGGTCTGGAGAATGTGCTTCAGAATCCTTGATTAAAGGCCCTCCAGGCAGATGTAGAGTTTTAAATGTATTACATTACTGTCATTGTCGGTGTGTTTTCTTTTATCACTCCGGAGTGTCGCGGCCTTCTGTTCCAGGTGAACAACTCTGCCTGCCTGTGGCATGCCCTGAAAGGCATTGGGAAGGCAGCAACCCACGGATGGGCAGTATACACAAACAGGTTTTTAACTGAGGGTTCCAGAGGTGCTCTGGGCTGGCGCCTGTCAGCTGGCCCGAGCCTCTCCGTGAACCCAGGCTTTCCACCGCGAGGGCAAAAGTGTGGGCATGTCGCGCTCGAAATGAGTATTGACTACAAACCTTCTGGCCCCGGACAGGGTTGAGAGGTGGCAACTGGAGGAAAAGCAGGTATGTAATGGAAGGGAAACAGACTCTCTTCCACCGCCAAGCCTGGTTAGGCCACCCAGCCAGCCCCACAGAGGGAGGCAGCAGGGTTGGGAGAAGTCACTGAAGCAGGGGGCAGGGTGGAAAAGGAACTTGAGAGATGGGCACTGATTGGGACTACAAAATCAGATTCTTGCATCTCTGGTAAAAGGAAAGGGTGGGGATGGGGGGGTTGTCCGTCAAGAAAAACAGCCAGGATCAGGCTCGGTGGAAGTGAATTCGAATGCTGCCTTCACTTACTTGACCTCTTGTGGAGAACTTCTCCAAGGTTGAGGAGTCTTCAGTACACAAACTGGTACCATTGCTTCCTCCACGGCAATCAAACAGGACCCTTGAGGGTGTTTCTCCATGAAAGATGGGATGGGATGAAAATAGGCAAATGAGCAGCCTCATCAGCCCCTCTCTGCGCTCCTACCCCAGGGGAGAACAAAGAGCAGTGTTGGATAGTAGGCAGGGTGACCCTCTGAAAGGCATGCGCTAACACTGGGCAGCAGGTGCCGCGGAAGGATGATCTCCATTGGGGAACAGACTTCCTAAGACAGGCTAAGGTCACTATGCAGTGCTGTGAAATGAGGAGCGGTGTCGAGGAGATGCAAACCCTCTCTAGGCATACCCCTTTGTCTATAATTGTTCCTCAGGCCAACCGTGGAACTCAGAAAATGCCCTGCCTGGTCCCATACCAGCCCTTGCCAAACTCCCAACCATCTCGCCCTCTTCTGACCTGATCCTGGAGACTAGGGAAGGAGGAATCCTTCTACTGCTGGCTCTGGCTATTACTTAAACAAGTAGACCATCACAGAATTAAGTCACATTTTGGACTGCTTATTTCATGCCAGTTCCCATGCTCCAAGTTTTACTTCATTGTCTCAATTCTCTCAAAAACCTTATGAGGCAGGTTTTATTATTACATCCATTTCAGACAAGGAAACTGAGATTCGTAGAGATGAAGTAATTTGCCGCAAGTCCTAAAACTCTTACACCCGGAGTCCAGATATCTCTGACCATAGGGCCCATGCTCTGAACCACTAATGACAATGAATAATGATGTTCATGGCACCAGTCACCGGAAGGAACCGTGGAGAATACACTTCAAGGAAGCCATGAGTGAAGTATTGAAGTGACAGCAGAGCCAGGTTCTTCTAGCCAAGGTGACTCCTTTCGGGCATGTGTTGAAGGCTGGGAAGGGAGTTTAGACTTGTTTGGGAGGGGAAAGGAGAGGGATTAAAGTGACCTTTTCATAAAAGTAGCCCGGGGTCGCCTGGGTGGCTCAGTCGGTTAAGCATCTGACTCTTGATTTTTGGATCGGGTCACGATCTCAGGGTCATGAGATGAACCCCATGTCAGCTGTGTGCTGGGCGTGGAGCCTGCTTGAGAGTCTCTTTCCCTCTCCCTCTGCCCTTCCCCCCTTAAAAAAAAAAAGAGTAGCCCAGTAACTGGGCTCTAAAGGGAGTTGAGTTTTATGGGCAAGAATGGAGTCAGGGAGACCAGCCACAGCTCTGGCCCAGCACCCGGACCAGTATAAGGCTCTGCAGTCAGTCCCTGGTTCAAATCCTAGCTCCCCCACTTAGTCTACTGTTCATTCAGTCCCTGAACAAACATAGTGGGTACCATCTCTGTGCCAGAGATAGTTCAGGTGCTGGTAAATGAGATAGTCACAGTTTCTGCCCTCATGGAGCTTGTATTAGGTTGGGGGAAACAGACGATGCACAGATAAACAAATAAATAAACAAGTTAAAACAAACCAGGGAGATTTGATGGAGAATAGCTGTCCAATCACATTGAGTGGACAAGGAAGTAACAGGTAAGCTGAGACATTTTTAAAGGACCTGGTCTTAAGAATATCTAGAGGAGGAAAGCTCCAGGCAGAGGAAAGAGCTATTGCAAAGGACCCAAGACAGGAATGAGGTTGATGGACTTGAGAAAACAGAAGGCAAATACAGCTAGGACAGAGTATCTACTACTGCCTTCCTCCATCTGGAGGAAGAGTGGTAGAGGGTGAGGGGTGGGGAAGCCAGGCTGAGTTTTTGCAGGCTTGATCAGGTACTCAGTGTGGTTTTGGAGCCCAAAGCCCAGCAATTAGTTGCCTGGGAACCTATTTGAAATGCAAAGTCCTGGGCCCCACCCAGACCTCCTGAATCAGAAACTCTGGGGATGGAGCCCTCCGGACGATTTTGCGTGAGCTAATGTTTCAGAACTCCTGGGCTACATTATGCAATTTTAATTTTACTCTTAAGTACAAGGGGAACTTACTGAGGGTTTAAGGAGAGAAGTGGCATGTTATAATTTTCTTTAACAAATTTTTAAAAGTTGTTCTGGCTCTAGAGAGGAGAATGGCCTGCTACAGGGCAAGAGGCACGGAAGCAGGGAAAGATGGGTTGGGTGGCTATTGTAAGGGTCCCAGCCACATGTGACAATGGTTTGAGTAGGGCGGTATGGCAGAAAGGAGAGGTGGACCAGAACTGACAAGGTCAGGGAGGCAGAAACGAGGGCCACAGAGAGCTGGCCGCCATCTGTCCAGAGCACAGTTCAAAGGCGATGTTCTCAGAGAAGACATTCCCCACCCTCCCCCAGTCCCTCCCTATTGTCTAAAAATAAGGAGCATTGCGGAGATCTGGAGTGGGCAGGTGCTTCCTCCGCTGCAGAAGGACAGGTGAGGGAGAGCCGTGAGGAAGGGATGGACTCTGTGAGGCTGAGGAAGTTGGCTGGCTTCCTGGAAGGCTAAAGTTGTTAGCTCTGGAGAGTGAAGTAGGAGCCCTACTGACAGCTCACTCGCGCGCTCTCTCTCTCTCTCTCTAACACACACACACACACACTTACTGAATTGAATGAGACCTGCAGTTTCCAAAAGCAAGGGTTGTGTTTTTCTGCTCGTATCATTACCCACAAAAATCCCAAGAGAGAGATAAGGCCTCTTGCCCTCCTTATATAAGCTCAAGAGAGAGTGGACGGCCAAGAGGAAGGCAGTAAGATACGCCACAGAACTCAGACTCCGGTCTTTTGCTTCCTGACATTCTCTCTGTCACACAGGATGGCACCAGATGACCACCAGAGTGGATTAGGGTTAGGGAGAGGTGAGTCAAGGTTGGGCCCTGTCTTTATTTAAAATTGTGATATTTTGTTCATCCTAGATTGTTGTATTAATTCTGACTTTTAAAAATACTGCGTTAAAATATTGCTGATCGGAATTACTGAGCTGTGTGGTAAACCCTTAAATTTTGCATCTGTGCTTCACTTGCCCTGGTCCTGGCCCTGGATCCATGACTCTCTATTCTATATCAGCTTCTCCCATTGACCATCAACAGCTTTAAACACAAAGCAAATAGGATTTTTATTCCCCTCACCCTTGTGGAAACCTCAGCTTCTACCTTTAGACTCTATTCTCCAAGAAGTTTGCTTACTATGTTCCTGACAAGGTCACCAGGTCCTGTGAAACTAGCAGTAGGCTAGGTTGTCCCAGTAGAGGGGACAGGGTACTCAGAGGTCCTGCAGCTGAGATGGGGCTAGGACTCGGGTGCCCTGGCTCCAGCCCCTGACAGCCTGGGCCCCATTTTGTCTCTAGGTGGTACAAAACAAGAATTTGCCATTTGGCTGGTAGAAGAAGGCAAGAACTGGAAAACAGTTCGTTCAGAAGTCTTATAGGTAGAAATTGTTGACAGCTCCTTTGGGACCCACAACTCAATACGCTGAAATGGTGACAGTGGCTGACAGTGACCCACATGCTGTTTTCGCATCCAGCGCCGCGGCTCATCGCCCAGCCCCGGGGGGGCGGCATGCCTGTCGACTTGTGGGTGAACAGAGCCCCCGGCACAATGCCAGGCTGCAGCTCTGCCTTAGTTTCGTCCCTGATTGATTCAGTCAAGAAAACGTCTGTAGAATAAGCTAATCTTAGTCTCTAATTGAAGGATTTTCTCCACGCAGCCCAGGGACAGGACTCTTTCCTGAACTTGCTATTCACTGGGATCTCTAGAAATTATCTGCCAGCAGTATGGGCTTTATAAGTGTTCTCGTGGACAGGGAATTAAGGTGAAAGTACGGAGCTTTGACAATGTTTGACACAGGTCCCCAGGAGCCAGTCCCTCTCTCTTCCTAATTATTAGAAGGTTTTCCTTGTACCTGAAGTTTCATGTCCATACAATATAGTCTTTTCTTCTTTCTGCTTAGATCACATTTTTTTAAAAAATGAGAAACCCAGGGGCACCTGGGTGGCTCAGTCGGTTGAGCGTCCGACTCTTGACTTGGCTCAGGTCATGGTCTCAGGGTTGTGGGATCGAGCCCCGTGTCAGGCTCTGCGCTCAGGGCAGAGTCGGCCTGAGACTCTCTCCTTCTCCCTCTGCTCCTCCCCCCAACTTGCATGCGGACGCGCACACGCGTGCTCTCGCTCTCTCTCAAGTAAATAAATAAAATCTAAAGAGAGAAAAAAAAAAAATGAGATGCCTACCAGAGAGGGAAATCAAGACAGAGAGACCCAACATGTCCAAAGCCGTGAATCAGATAACCAGCCGCTTGTTCTCTTCCGTGCTGGGAGCACACTGTTAAATAAAATGATTTTATAGATTATTCTCATCGCTTTTCCAGGAAGGGGATTTATCAACTTCAGGGGACAGTAGCCATAGGTCCCCAGACCATTGGTAGGTTGGTTGGTTGGTTGGTTTTACTTCCCCTCTTGGCTTAGAAGCAAGTGGGAGAGAATTGGAGCTGTGAATCATCCTCCCTTTCCCAGACCCCACTCAGTTACGGAGAGGCAGGGCAAACGTGAGGCCCATATAGGGCTAGAAATAACTGAGTCACATGTAGAGCCTAAACCTGCCCAGCTCCACTGCTCTCGGGACTGGAAACTGAATTCCCCTTTGAGAATAACCCCCTTACGGAGATGACTTTCAAGGCCGGATTCTCCCGCTAACCTAGAGTGAAGCTTCCCAACCCTCACTCCGCCCCATCATACCCCCACTCACACCCATACACACGATCAGGAATGTGAAGCCCTCCCCACCGTAGGGCAGCAAAGAGGGAGAAGGATCTGTATCACAGCTTAAAGAGATGAGAGCACTCTTGTCCTGGCAGAGAAGTTGTAATTAGACGATGCATGAGCACATTAGTTTTCCACGTGTGTGAGCACCCACGTACAAATACATACCGCTATCTTGGCACCTGTGCCTAGAGAAATAGTCAAGCTTGGGAGCCTCCTTGAGGTTGGTGATATGTTCAAACCAAGACTGATTTGAGCTGCCTGAGGCATATATGTTGATTCCCTGTATCGAGATAATACATTTCCTAGAGCTTAGTATTACCCCCTACTGCGTGGAAATTCCACACAAGCAAAGGGAAGCAGCAAAAGGGAGGTTTTTCTGTACATGCTCACATCACAAAACTATAAGCTTCATGAGAGCAGGAACAAACTTCTGATATAGAACGAGTGGATGGGCTACCGGGGTGGTGAGTTGTGGAATTCCTTGGTCCTTGTCTTCTCCAAGGAAAGAATTCAGTCGAGAGACTCGATAGAGTTAAAGTAGGAAAGGTTTTTTATTTAGCAAAAGGTGACGGTACACTACAGAGAGGAGAGGAGTGGGCTGACAGAGGATGAAGGGAGGCAGCATGCTGACCTTCTCATTGTTATTTTCTGGGGGTTTTATTTGGCCTCCTCCCTCCCATCCTATTATCATCGCTCCACCCAGGAATGCCCCTCTGTTTCTTCCCCTCTAACCTTTTGTGCAAGTTTATGTTAGTCATCTGCCCGCAAGCTGCCTAAGCACAACCCACAGGAGGGGCGGGGGGCAAACCGCAATGCAAATGGTATTATAATGATATTATAAGAGCCTCAGGGTTACTAGCAGATAAGGTGCGCATGCTCCAAAGCTGGGGCAGTCTCTGTAGCCCCTATCTGCTGCTTATCAGGAGGTGCTAAACTGCAAAAAGGGCTGGTTTAAAGGAGATGGGGCGGTCTCTGCTCAGAGACGGGGCAGCAGGGCGGGGGGTGGGGGGGAGGGAGTCCCAGTCCCTTCGTTATCCTCCTTTCTCCCCTCCTGCTCCAGTCTATCTAACTGCCTACTCTAACAGGTGAAGGATGCGTGAATGGATGAATCAGGGGCCATGTATCCAGTAAGCACTGAAGAGGAACCAAAGAAGGAGATGTAGGCAAGACATATTCTGAGCCCTTGAAATATAGCCTAGTTCAGGAGGCAAGATAATGATTATGAAGGCAGTATGTACTGCATCAGGCAGTACCTGATTAGCTTAGTGCAGTAGTCAGAAGGTCAGGAGCCCGGCATGGGCTGGACATGCAGGAACATCCTCCAGATCTACGTGGTACCTAGGTTCTATTTGAATGGAGTAAGGGGCAGCTGGACAGGTAGAGAGGGCAGACTATCCCAAACCGCTTAGCATGGCTTATAGGGCCCCTTATGTCCTTGACCCTGCCTTCTCTCCAGACTCCTCTATTTCCCCTTGCCTCCTCTCTTGGTGCTCTAGCCAAACTGAACTCCTTTCCTCATCTTGAAGGCACCATGTATTTTTTTTCATCACCAAGCCTTTGCACAGGGCATCCCCTCTCTTTGGAAGACTCTTTCTCCTCCTTGTGGCCACACCAACTTGATTCATCATTCATGCCCCTGCTGAACTATCCCTTCCTCTGGTGAGGCTTCCCTGATCGTATTCTAGACCATGTGCCTCCTCAGGTCTGTTCTCCCCCTATCATCACACTTACCACACTTTACTGTAATTACTTGATGAATGATCTGCCTCCCCCACTACAGAGAAGACTCTTTGAAGTCAGAAATTCTTGCTTGAGAATCATGTCTGCCATGCATTAAGTGCTTAATAAATCCTTGCTGAATGAAGTATTTTATTATGCAGTTTAATGCAGTTTCATTATGCAGTATTGTCATTATGAAGGAATGGATGGATGGATGAATAGATGGGTTGATGGAGTGATGGATGTGGAGAGGAAGGGAGAGACAGAGAGGGAATAAGGAAGGTCTCCAGGGTGTGCAGAAGTATGGCATGTTTTGTTTTGTTTTGTTTTAAAGATTTTATTTATTTATTTATTTGAGAGAGAGAATGAAAGAGAGAGAGCATGACAGGGGAGAGGGTCAGAGGGAGAAGCAGGCTCCCCGCCGAGCCGGGAGCCCGATGTGGGACTCGATCCTGGGACTCCAGGATCATGACCTGAGCCAAAGACAGTCGCTTAACCAACTGAGCCACCCAGGCGCCCCAAGGCATATTTTGAGCATAATGAGGAGAATTGAAGTGTAGAGTTTGTGTGGGCAAGTGTGAAAAGATAAAGTTGAAGAGATGGATGGATGGGTGGACATTACAAAGAGCTTCCAATTCCTGGGATGAAGGGTTCAGTCTTTATCCTAGGAAAGAATGGAGAGAATAAAAATCTGTAATTTAAAATATTTTCTACCTCGTAGAGCTGCCCTGCAAATCATGAGAGCCTTCAAAAAGTAGGGGGCCTATTTTAGAAGACTGCTTTTCTAAGAAATAAAAATCCCCTCACTTTGTCCTGACCTTTGGGAAACAGAGAGAGTGGCCCCTTTGGGGTTTTTGGTACCACTTTGCCTCTGACCCTATCCTGAAGCCTAGATCTGTAATCATACAGTCATGTGAGATGCACTTTTCCCTTTAGCCACAGGTAAGAAGCTCTTCAGGTGTTGGGAAAGTGGGTATTTGGGAGAGCAAATGAGTCAGTCATGAACTACAGTGCCCAGTTATGAGCCAGACATTCCAGAGTAGACAGAATGACCACCAAGTCCTCAAACATGTGTGGGTTTGTGCCCATGGACAGACCCAGCAGTCAGGTCTTAACTGACAGTGGAGACAAAATGTTCCTACATTTTGCTTAGGGGAAGCCATATCTTTGTGGGTACAGCTACTCATAACTGAAGAAGCTGCAAACAGCAGAGGGCTTATCAGAAGGGTCCAGAATAGATTCCAAAGCAGCAAAGATCCTGTGCATGCTCCTTCATACACACCCAAACACCCCTCCCTCCCAATTTGTACCTCCCTGCCTGTTCATCCTCCCACCCACCTGACCACTCACCCCACCCAAGTTGTAGAGAGTTCTTCAGTGAAATCCATCTCTCTGCCTCAGCCTGTCCCATATTCCTGTTGGTTCTGGTATGTGTGTGGGCTAGTGAGTAAATCACACAAGAGTCTCCCAAGCAGGGCTGCTGTTTACAGTTGTGCATGTTGTGCACTGCATAAAGACCCTTGAGTGGAAAGCTAAAAATCCAGCCAGTTCTCTCCATGCCAAGCCCAGCATCCTGATGCATTGCTGTGCAAGCTGGAGAAAGGCACCCTGTCCTTGCCAAGCTGTGCATCTCCAGAGCTGTATTTTTTCTCAACTTTCCACAAAGGTGCTATATAGCCTAGCAGTGGCCCTGCCATCAGGACAGAGTACTCTGATTACAAAATAGATATGGCAAGAGTTTCAAAAGATCATTTGGCTCAGTTCCTAAATTTGTAAAATAAACAAGCCTCCCATATTAGTTGTCTATTGCTGTGTAACAAGTTGTCATAAACTTAGAGGCTTAACACAATATCCATTTATTATCTCACAGTTCTGTAGCTCCGAAGTGCAAGTCTGGTGTGGCTAAGTTCTCTGTGCAGGGTCTTACCAGGCTGAAATCAAGGCTGGATCAGGCTCCTATCTGGAAGCTGTGAGGAAATGTCAGCTTCCAAGGTCATTCAGGTGGTTGGCAGAATCCAATTTCTTGTGGCTTAAAACCTGAAGGTCCCATTCCTGCTGTCTGTCATTCAGGGACCCCTCTGCTGCTAGAGACTGCCTGCATTCCTGCTCACATGACACCTTCCATCTTTAAGTCAGAAACAGTGTGTTGAGTCCTTCTCAGGGTTCGAATCTCCGGCTTCCCCTTCTTCTTGGGCTCGAGGAAGCTGTCTGCTTTTAAGGGCCCAAGTCCTCTCTCACCCACCCACATTCCTTTTAAAAGCCAATCTTTGAGTCTTTTTTCCAAAGGCTTGTTTGGAGAAATATATTCATACCTTACTTATTCAGATAGTTACCCATTTTGAGGAAACACTAGCTTGGGTAAAATCATTTGTAAATCAATCAGAACCACCTTTTGTCATTCTAACCTCTCAAACATTTTGGTAAATCTCCTGCTGTCAGTGGTGTGCGGGAACTGGCTCTTACTGGTTCGCGAGAGCAGATCGTTAAACGTTTAGGAATTTTGCAAGTTGCTCATTAAAACTTAGTAGCTTGAAATTGACTACAATGGGAGTATTTAGGAAAGGCCTATACCCCAAATCAGAGTTCCTTTCCCCCCCACCAGAGAGCTGGTTTACCAGTATACCGCTGGGTGTAGACCTTTACAGGTCATCTACTTGACTTTGTGCAGCATGCAGGAAGCCTTTCCATGGCCGTTTTCATGCATGCTCAGCGGCCTACTTTTTTAATACCACCAGGAACTGGGCAGCCACTCCCTTGTGAGCCAGTTCATCTTATTGTTGTCATGGTCCGTGGTCAGGTAGAAGTCTGCCTCCCTGCCAAAGGCCTCAGTGCTTCGGAAGCAGCATTTGTGACGGCGCCTGGACCATGGAGTGGTGTCATCTTCTGCAAATGACAGCTGTCCCGTGGATCCGCGTATCAGATCCCACTTAGAAGCACAGTCTTTGTAGCCACACTGAGTTCACCTCCCAACTCTGCCACTTACTTAGCTATGACCTTGGCCAAGTCTCTTAACTTTTCTGGGCTTCCAGTTCCTCATCTACAAATTGGGACAAAACTAGTATCTTCCTCGCTGGTTATGGTGACGATTCGGGGAGATAATACACGCAGAGAGAACAGCACCTTGCCTGACCTGTTCCCAACTCCCTGGTTTGTTGGAAGGATGAAATTACTTAATGTACCTAAAGTGCCTGAATAGCACAGGGCCTGGCACAAGGTAAGCACTATACAAATATTAGCAAATTAATTTGAAACACGGTTTGTAGACCCTTCACCCTACCAGTCACCCTCCTCTGTGTGCACTCCAATGTCCCCCTCAAAATGCAGTGTCAGAGTGGACCTACTAACTCCAGCCTTTGGCTGAAATGCTAGCCTTTGATTCCAGCCTCCTCCTCCCTGACTTGAACTGGCATTCGGACAGCTGTCTGATTTTCACTAAGTTGTTTTTTTTTTTTTTTTAAGATTTTTATTTATTTATTTGACAGAGAGAGAGAGAGACAGCGAGAGAGGGAACACAAGCAGGGCGAGGGGCAGAGGGAGAAGCAGGGAGCCCGATGCAGGGCTTGATCCCAGGACCCTGGGATCATAACCTGAGCCAAAGACAGACGCTTAACGACTGAGCCACCCAGGCGCCCCTGATTTTCCCTAAGTTTTTAATAGAATCAGAGAGGCTTGTCCAAGGAGTCTTGAGCGCTAGACCAACAGCATGGGTACATCCTGGCTGCTTGTTAGAAATGCAGGATCTCAGGCACACCCCAGACCCACTGAATCAGAATCTGCATTTTAGCAAGACCCCAGGGAGAGACATATGCACATCAAAGTTTGAGGAGCACTGTTTGGGGACCCTATGGAGAAGGAAATCATTTAGGGCATCCTAAACCTTTTCATGAGACAAGGAATCTCTCCCCTAGACCTTGGCAAGGGCGAGGGGAGTGTCAGTGTCGGGCTGTCAGGGTGTGGTTGGGGTGGGAGGGGCTTTGTGCCCTGAATGGGGCCAGAAACCTGCCAGGGGAAGAGATGGGGGTCTGCTGGTGCCTAATAAAGAGTACTACAAGAACCCAACACAGAGATGTGAAGCTTCTGAAAGCTCCCACAGAAAGGCTAACAGCTCCACTGTGGGCTCTGTCCTGCAGGCCCGGGTCAAGGGAGCTTTGTGAACATGAGCGGGCCTGGAGCAGCCGGGATAAATTTAGAAATGATGAAAAAGAACCCTTCTTGATATGGTGAAGAGTCATTTAGTAGAAATCCAAAGGGAAGAAGTCACCAAGTTAGAGATTATTTAGAGATTACTTCTAGCAAGGGAGGTGCAAAGGGTTAGGAAGCCACCTACTCACAACGCAGCACAGAGGCAGATCCACTTATTACCTTAATTTCTTACCTGCTGCCTGCAATTAAATGGGAGAATCCTGTGGTTCCTCACTGTGGCACAGCTTAGGAACAGCATCCAGCTGCTTGCATAAAATAAGCTGCAGGAGTAATAAGGGACATGTGCTAAAATCCCAGCTCTGCTTCGTGCTAGCTGTGTGATTCTGGGCAAGTTACTTAGCCTCTCTGAGAATTTGTTTTCTCATATTTAAAGTGCAAGTAATAATATCTGTGCTATATGGCTGAAGTAAGGATGAAATAAGAAAGTTCTCATGGTGTTGAGAATGTAAATGTATATATTATCTTAGATCCCTTCCTTGTAGAAAGCCAAATCCACAGGGCCCTCCTCCAGCGTAGTATTCACCCATTCAACAAATAAATGTTGCTTCCTCTCCCTTTCACCCTAAGGGAACTCAGCGGCTAAAGAGCACCTTTCCCTTTGCAGTTTCCTGAGGACTAGAGGCCTGATTTGGAATTGGGTGTTCTCAGTGCAAAGGAATGTTCTGAGAGGCCAGCCAGGCAGCCCAGAAATGGGTTTCCTGATCCCTTCTGGCTTATTGCTGGGAGAGCTCCTGGGCACATCTTTTCCAAGCAATACAGCTGGTCTTAGCTGGGAATGCTGCATGCTTTGGTTCCTCCTTCAGCAGAAGGCTGGGAGGAGAAGCAGGGCAGGTCAACATCCTGCCTAGGTATGGTTCAAAACCCCCAGCCAAGCCCCGTGAATTCAATCTCAGCTTGTTGTTGGAGAGCTCTCCTGTAGACAGACAAATGGAGTGGGCTAATCAACTGAGGGTGTAGTTGGATGACATTGGGCTTCTGGTCTCTTTGTCCCACTGGGAATCCTTAGGCATTCTATCAGAATAGCCTTCAAAAAAATGTTTTATTGTTGTTCCTAATGAGTTTTTGCTGCAAAGAGGCAGATGTGTTCTCAGGTGTGTTAGAAATTCACCCTTCAGTCCTTCAGCAAGTCATGGTCGAGGGCCTCCTCCACACCGGGCACAGGGCACTGGGACTGTGGCAGCAAGTGAGACAGGTTCCCTGTCATCATGGCGCTTACGTTCCACTGAGGACAGACAGACTGTAAACAAAGAAGTTAATAAACCAGCCATCTACCTTCAGGCTGTGATTGGCGCACTGAAGGGAACGAGCAGATGGAAGGTGACCCGTGGTGGGGAGGTAGAGACAGTGGGCAGGAAAGAGACCCAAGGAGGTAACGTGGCCATGGAAGGCCTCTCCTAGGAGGTGATGCTTATGTGGAGACCCAAAGGATAAGGATAGCACAGACCCAGGCACAGAGAACAAGTCAGGATGATGCCTTAAGTGGGAAGGGGCTTGATTTAAGGAACAGAAAGACCAGTGTGTCTGGGACTCCCGAGCAAGGGGAGAATGGTGGGAATGGAGTCAGCAAGGTCACCAGCAGCTGGGTTATGTAAGATTCTAGAGGCCATGGTAAGGACTCTACATTTATTCCAATGATAGTAGTGGGATGGGACTTGGATTACATTTTTAATGGACAGCCCTGGGTCATTTTGGGGGGAAGGAATTGAAGGAGAGGGCAAAGGCAGGAATATTTCTTAGGAGGTTATTACCAAGTTCAAAGGAGAGGCAATGGTGTTTTGACTGACGTCTCAGTAGCAAAGGGAAAGATGGCGGCAAATTACATGTATCAGGGTTGGGGTGGGGTTAGGGGGAAGGGTGAGGAAAAGGAAGGAATCGGGGTGTTTCCAGATTTGGATAGACCATGTTGCTGTTGACTGAAATGAGGAAGAACAATTTTGGAAAGAGAACTCAAGACCTGGTTGGTGGCTCTCACTTAATTTAAATGTTCTTGTGGCTTCATCTGTGGCTTGAGTAGAGTTGAGGATTTACTTGGTTTTCAAGAGCTGGAAAAGAAGGGATTTCTCTAGCTTCCAGGCAGGGTCCAAACAGAGGTGATGCCTTCCCCGTGACCGATCCCAGCGAGGGAGTCTGACACCCCACCTCCTCCACTCCTCCCACCAGGGGTTCCAGCCAGCTAACCGTAGTTCCTCATGCCACTACTAATGTCTGTTCTCACTTCCCTGTCTTCCACTGAGTTATTGATGGCATCTCTTATTCTCTTTATCTCTTCGCTAAAAATCGCAAGCACAAGTCACACTATGTCTAAGGACGCGGTCTGTCTAGCCCAGAGCTTATTGCTGACACAAGGCCAGATTCTGAAAAACCATGAGTTGCTGTCTACGCTCTCACCCTTAGCATTTCAAGCCCCTCTCCTAACCCATGGGGATGGATCGTCCTGTACCATCCAGTCCTTTCTTGACCTGACTTCTGTTTCCAGCCTGTACCCCCTCTTGGGCCACCAGTGTTATGTACTGATGTCCCCTTATTTTCCAACTTAATGACTGGAGATGGTAAGATTCCCTTATAAAATACTCTCAAACCACCAAATCGGGGTCCTATTGCTCTTAGTAATAATGGTTGCTATTTATTAAACACTCCCAAGGGAACGCGTACCCCACCAAGTGCATCATGTGCATGATCTCATTTAAGAACGCTCTGAAGTAGATATTCGTACTCCACTTTACAAATAAGGCTTGAAGAGCTTTAGCAGGTTGCCCCAGGTCACCCAGCTAGTGAGAGGTAGAGGCCAGATCTGACCCCAAGTCCTCAGTCTCCAGTACCAGGGCCACTGCTCTCAAGGAAGAAAGGCCAGAGAGGCCTTTCAGAGGTTGAACAGGCATGCTTTCTGTGCTGACGAGCCAGCTTGTTCTGTGATGGCAGTGGGTGTGGCCAGTGATGATGGTTTGGAGTCTTTGATTTTGAAGCCGTGGACTGGTGGGGGCTGGGGTGTATTAGTAACTGCTGTTCATTCACTTTGGGAGCCACAGGCCCACATTCGGTTCTCTAGGATCAACAGTGTGGACAAAGGAAGCTTTGTAGGCATCCAACACTCTTAACAGTGACTTGGGAAAAACTGGGAGAGCACAGAGTTGTCCCAAGTCAGAATATAAAGATATTCCTATTTTATATATATATATATATATATATATATATACATACATACACACACACATATACATATATATATATACATATATATATATTTTATTTATTTTTTTTAAAGGCGGGTGCTGAAGGCCTCAGCCCACCCAAGTCTGAGAGGGTGCAGGCCCACAGACAGCTGGGTAAGGCTGTCCCACTGCTGAGGGAAGACTCAGCTCTGTGCACACCCCCTCCAGCCATGTCCCACACCCTCTGCGAGACACCTCCACTAGAGTCTGGTGCTGAAATGTCCCCATTATTAAGCAAAGGTTGGGAGTGGCCCAGGTCCATGTTTGTTTTTAAAGCTCCTAGTAATGAAAGAAAGAAAGAAAGAAAGAACGAACGAACGAACGAACGAAAGAAAGAAAGAAAAAGGAAGGAAGGAAGAAGGAAGGAAGGAAGGAAAGAAAAATGGAAATCAGTACTACTAAAATTGGTTTATATTTTTCATTGTTTAACAAAGCACCTTTTAACATAAAAATAGTGTAATTGTGCTAGTCCCAAGGTCATTGTAGGATTTGTAAGGTAACTGGGACTCGGAGTGCCCTAGAATTCATGTGATCCCCTCCGTGCACCCCTGTGGCTGCAGGGCTTATTTGGAGGTAGCTTGTAGCTTCTGAAGCCCTTCGTGAGTTACCAGAATGTGTGACTTGAACCGCGTGGCCCTCCTGGCTTCCCCGTGGTAGTCGCTGCCACAGAGAAAGGGAAAAGTCCTTCTATGTCCAGGCAAGATTCCCACAAGCCAACAGGCCCCTCCATCCATGTCCTTTATAGAAAGGAAACATAAGCCTTTCAGAACAACACCAGCTGATTTCAAAAGTCAAAAAAACTAAAAAAAAAAATTCTCCCTGTCCCCAAAGCAAGAAGGATAAGGAAGCAAACATTACAGAGGACCTAAATGACTGAGCCATTATATGCATATTATTTCATTGCTCTCACAACCGCCCTGGGATGGTGTAAGCATTATTTAACCTGTTTGTGTATCAGTTACATTATTTGTCCGAGGTCACATAGCATACCCAAGATTAGAACCCAGAACCATTGACTTTCCAGCTTTCAAGTCTGACCATGCCACGAAGCCACATGAAGCCTAAGAGGAGCCCAGGAAGCCTAGATGGGGGCCTGGGGCAGCCCTTCCCCTTGGTGCCCCCCATGGGGGCACACTTTGACCTTTCTGGATCTTTTCACTGTTTCCTTCTCTTCCTGTTCCTTCTCCTGGCTGGCTTGCCCCCCACCCCAATCTGCTCCTTGCTTATGATACTTATTTTTCCATCCACAGCAAAGCAATTCACATCAAGGTAATTGATGATGAGGCGTATGAGAAAAACAAGAATTACTTCATTGAGATGGTGGGCCCCCGCATGGTGGATATGAGTTTTCAGAAAGGTGTAGTACCCTGTCCTACCCAATAATGTTAACATTCTTCTCTCCTCTCTTCTTCTGGTTCTGTTTGTCTTCTCTTCCCCTTTCTTCTGCCACTCTAGTCCACGTCCCCTTGTTTTCTTTCTTGTTCTCTCATTTCCTTTCTTTCCACCTCTCCCTCTCCTCTCTCTGATCCCAGCTCTGCCCTAACACCTGCCAGCCTGTCACATGGTATCCATAAGAGGGATGTTCAAGAGTCAATGCTAATTTCTGTGGGATGGAGAAATGGATATGGGAAAAACACAGGGTAGGGGAGAGACAGAGAGAGAGAGAGAGAGAGAGTCAGCCAGAGCCCAGAGTATCGTATATGGGTTCTCTGCTTCTCCTGGACGGCTTCATATACAGGAAAGAAAAAGATCACACAGCACAGTGCCAGGCAGAAGGGCGGCACTGGGAAACTGGCTTAGGTGCTCAGTACAGACTCCTATGGGGCAGGTATTCTCAGGGCTAAGCTTAGAGTCCCCAGACATTGGCAATCAATGTATTTGGATTTGGGTTCTATTTATGGTTCATCCCATTCCCCAGAGCAGGCCTGAGGAGCCCTCTTTTCTGCCATATTCCTGCTATCAAGGTGTGTTTCTCTTCTGACCTTGATTGAGCTGAAAGTACAGGTTTGAGTTTGAGGTCTAGGTCACAGACCTACCTGCTGGACTCTGTTTTCCCTGCAAAGAACATCTAGGTGTGGTGGCAGAGGGTTAGAATGGTGGGAGAAGGGCTTCTGAGTTGAGTGGAGGCTTTCCCACGAGATCACAGGATTTCTCAGAGCAGATGGAGCCTTTGCCTTCAACTTAAATGACCCACACACCCCAGACTTCCGATAGGCAAGTCAGAACATTCTCTTCTGGACAGACCACTATGTCGAGGGGAGCCACTAGTATTCGGGGGCAACGTTCCTTCCCTGGCAGGGCCATCAATCAGGTCCCTCCAGCCAGGCCCTTGGTCACAGGGCACCCATTCCTAACCCACAGCAGAGTCCCTGCAGGAGAAAAACTACCAGGCTCACAGCTCCTGGGTAGCCCCAGGTTCCCATATCTAGGGCCTAGAGAGAAGTTCCTAGAAAATTCTTCTTCTTCTTTTTTTTTTTTTTAAAGATTTTATTTATTTATTTGACACAGAGAGAACCAGACTGAGATAGAGAGAGACAGACAGACAGCAAGCACAAGCAGGGGGAACGGCAGGCAGGGGAGCAGGCTCTCTGCTGAGCAAGGAGCCCTACATGGGGCTCTATCCCAGGACTCTGGGATCATGACCTGAGCCGAAAGCAGCTGCTTAACCAACTGAGCCACCCAGGCGCCCCTAGAAAATTCTTCCTGACAGTCATTTAGCTTTGTCTTTTTCCTCCCGAGCAAAGTATGTAAAGGTGTCCAAAAATGGTGCCAAGAAAGGGTAACCAAAAGTGTACTTGTGAAACACACACACAAAACACAAATGCACAGCAAATCTTGTGTCCACCAAACCACCTCAGGTCAATCTGCCACTTTACAGGTAGCAAAGCTGAGCGTGTCTTCGGAATAGAAGAGGAACATCAGAGGCTCTGATTAGACATTTTAGGTTATTGTTTGTTAGCACCGCTTTGCCCTTTAGAGAGCATTTAGGTCCCAGGCCAAAGACAAAGCTAGCAGAAAACAAAAATCATGGCTCACTACTGGGACCTGCCAACCCCACCATGGTGCCATGAAGGACCAAGAGGGGGATGATCCAGGCCCCCACAGCAACTTCTCCAATGACAATTGGCCTGAGCCAGCCTCATGCCAGTCTCTGGAGGGCAGTGATTTTCAAGGAAACTTTGCTTCCCTGGATGATTTGTTTTTAAAATACTGTGCTTTGTTGACACGCCCAGAAATGAACAAAGACCTCCTTCACCATTTTCCCCAGGCCCCAGATAATCAGCATTTAAGGAAGCCAGCCTTGGGACATATCAGCCCTATATGATAGAAGTACAGAGGTGATTTAGAATTTGATGACATATCATTTTCTTTACATATTCCTAGGAGTACATCTGCTGTAAATATTAAAGGAGTCCTGTATCATATTGTGGTTAATACATACTTATTTTAGTTCCCAACACCAAAGCCCTGAGATCAAAAATGACAAAGATGTTAGAAATTCTCCCTTCCTTTCTCTCTCTCTCTCTCTCGTTTCCCTTCCTGATAAATACTTTAAAGTTTTCTTTGTGAGGCTCACATAAGAAGTGAGCGTAGACACGGGAAGGGAAACGAGCCCCTAGCTAGGTACTATTGGCATATTTCCTGTTGGAGAAGGGCCCTGGATCATTCCCAATGGGCCGGTAGTTTACCTGCTTCCCGAAGAAATGCCAGTTACCATGTGACACCCAATGGAATGTGCTGCCCAACTCACTTCCTACTAACCATCGGCAGGATCTAAACTGACTCCTCCCTACCAGCACCCTTGTCCTTCCCCTTTCCCTCCTGTCCTCCTGGAACCCTTCCTTTGCCCACTTTTCCTTGCCTCCTGGCTCCCTTTCCTTCACACCCATAAGGAAACTACGACCAAGGAGACAAGAAAAGCTGAGACCATTTTTTAATATGAGAAAAATACAATCCACCATAGTCCTGTCAAATGCCACCATGGCGGGACCGGGCTGCATGCGCCAGGAGTAATGGGGAATGATTTTAAAGGCTGTGCTCCGAATGACCAACCAATCTACCGACCCAGTCGACACACTCTCTCTCTTGTTGTCCCTACAGGAAAACCATAAGGGTTAAAATAGTAGATGAGGAGGAATACGAAAGGCAAGAGAATTTCTTCATTGTCCTTGGTGAACCGAAATGGATGGAACGTGGAATATCAGGTGTGAGATTCTTTAAAAAACAGAACAAAATAAAACAACAACAACAAAAAGAAAGAGAAAAATTTAAACTGAAAAGCAACAGCAACAAAAAGCAACTCTGTTTTTTCTCCCCCCATTTTCTTCCCTTTTCCTTTTTCCTCTTTTTGACCAATGGACTTTTTTATTCTTTTCCCTCCTGTATTCTCGCTCTCACCCTGTTTCGGTGTCATCTCTGCCTTCTTAGCCTTAGCTGATTCCCCAATCCTCCTTTCTCACCTTCTGGACAGCGCTGCAGCCTCAACTCCTCATTACCCTACTGAATTACTTCCTTCCACCTTGTGCTCCAATGATCTGATCACCACTGTCCCCTGCACTCTCCCCCGCAGCCCCCACACATACATGGACCCTGTAAATGTGGAAACTCCTTGGTGGGTGGGGAGGAGAAGAAAAAGAAAGGAATGTGATGCCATGCATGTCTGTACCCCTTCCCTACCTTCTTGCCCTCCCACCCCTCACCCTCAAGCCTGGATTGAATGGGGGAAGGGTCTGGGGTGGAGGCTGGGGCCCATGTTGCAATGACGCTTTGACAGTTTTGTGCTGCATTCCCCAACCTTCCTTGAGTGCTTGGCAGGTTATTCACTTGCAGAGTGGTTCATAGGTCCCTCTGCCCTTCATGGAGGTAAGTGTTTTATCTGACTATTTCACAGTTGGGGAGACCATAGTATGAAAAGGTATACCAAGTGTCAGAGGCCACAGCTTCTGAGACCTCTCTGAGACAGAGCTGGTGTCTGAGGTAGTCATATGATCTGGAGTCCTGAACTATTCTTCCTCCCCTTGACATCCAGCCCATCTCATTCTACCTTTATTCCAAGACCAAAGGAGGGAACTTTATTCAGGTTGCTTTAGGACCATGCAATCCCTAAAGCAGAAAATTGGGAGTCTGCAAAGAGAAGGAAATAATTCCAGATATGGGTATCTCCCCAGCCAGAGAGCCCTGGAAAAGGACTGACATTGGGCGGGCCCAGAGTATTGACTTATGGGTTTTCTGATAGGAGAAGGGCCTCTAAATGGTGTAGTTGGTGTTGATCCCTGAGAAACAACACAGTTCACAGAAGCCTGCCTTTGCTTGGCATCTGCAAATAGACATATCGCCCAGATCCCAAGATAACCCTCATCCCACACCAGGGGAGTGGCCTCATCTCCTCCCTTCCTCAAGACACGCATCTTGGGATACCTGCTAGGGTTCCATTCCTAAGCGACTGATTATGTTGCAACCAAGGAAGATATAAGGAAAGATTTCTTCTCTTGAAGAAAAATGATTGGAAACCACTACTTCGAAAGTGTTGGAGGAATATATGTGGTAATGGAAAAGGTGCTCTTGGGAAATATCAAGAGAAGGACATTCACAGTCCCCTTCAGGAGAGATATGCTTCTGGGAGCCTCATGGAGAATGGAACAGTGAGACCCACTTGTTTGTCAAAAAAGGGTGATTATTCTGCAACTACTTCACATTCACATGACAAAGAGCAGCATAAAGCCTTTCATTCAAGGACAGATCTAAGAGATTCAGCAACTATCCTCCTAAAGTCTTGTCGACAGGTATGACTGATCAGTTCTCACTGTCTTCTGGGGACTCTCTCTGCAGATCTGACCAGTTCTGTGTCCACCCAGGTCTGGACATGCCTAGTGTTCTAGAGGCAAAAGCCCTCTCCATCTTCCATTACTCATCCTCTCCTTGCCACCTGATAGGATGTCGCCATGAGCCTGACTGCCAGAGTGTGCGGGAAAAAAATCTCTAGTTCCATTGTTTAGATTGCGTTTCTGCCAAACCACTGAGAATATTCTCAGAAGTTGTCTCAACACCTGCCCTACCTCATTCCCACCCCCCTTGTGCATTTACTCCTCCTCTTCATGATTGAGTGGATGCCGCAGACACCTAAAGCCATTGTAAACTAGCTTTATCAATTTCCATAGTCTCTGCTATGTAGGTGCAAATGAAAGCAGCACAAAAGATCATTCAGGGTAGCTGTAAAGAAGGCAGTGGCTCCAGACAAAAAGAATGGGTTAAAAGTCCATCCATGACTTTATTCCACCAGTAAAGAAGCCTCCCCTTTTTTTTCTGCCTCCCCAATAAACCCTGATCAACAGCAGGACAGGGAGTGACCTAGGATACACCTTGCACTCTTCAAGAGACTTGGCCAAATGCAAATGCCTTTGGCTACTCCCCCCCCCCCCCTTTTTTTTTTGGCCCTGAACTCCGTTCAAGGAGATGTCAGCAAAGTCCTAGTGGAGCCTAGTCCTAGGGAGTGAGTAGGTGAGAAGGCAAGGATCCTCCAGGTCTTCCCAGTGACCAAGATGCCAAGATGGAAGGTGCCAATAGGAAATATGTGCATTTCCTGACTTCCTGGTCTATTGTCTATTTTCAGTTTCTTCACATCTTCCCATATTTTGGCATTAGACCATAAGGTGAAAGGTCATACAACTTGATTGTCTAGACTCAGAATCAAATGAAAACCCATCCTGATTTTCAGAATTCCCTGCTGTTCTCAGAGTGAGAAGCTGTCTTTTCATGATTACTGCTGCATGGGAGAGCCTTAGGCATTCAGAACAGCATAGACTTTGCATGGTCAAAATGACATTTGCATTACCAAAAAAAAAAAAAAAAAAGGACTGTATTTGAAATAGCAGATTCTATTCTTGGCAAACAAAACAGACTTTAGAGGTGAGATTAAATGCTCTGGATAAGCTAGAGGAGGGAAAAGGGAGGATGAATAGGAAACATGGTTGCTCTGGTGTAGAGTAAGTGCTCTAGTCCAGAAGTAGACATTGGAGGGCAACGCCGAGCAGCATGGTCAAGGCTGTTGGGGGCTGGACACTTGGAGCCTCATGTGGAAAGGAAAGCACTCTCCCCCAGTCGTGGGGCCTGTCTGTGCCCCCTCTTACCACATCAATGGGCTCACCCTGACAAGCTGCCCAGATGCTTCCAGTTACTCACAGAGCTATGCTATTTCCTGTATGTCCCTGGGGTGTCTGAGCAAGGATAAATGATGCTCACCTGACCCTGGGGATCAATACAGGGGAAAGTTCAGCTGCAGATTTTCTCATCATCAGCAGCAGGAAAAACACCCTGGAGGTATTATGTCACTCAGAATTGGCCTATCTGGATCTCGCTGACCATCTATAACTGCTAAGTGGAAAGTCTCAAATTCATGTAGACAATGGTACCATTCCAGCTGACTGCAAGCCCTCTCATTGTGATAGAGATGATCCTGGGTTGGGAGGGACTTCTGAGTGAAAACCAGGGCAGCAGGGACCTTTTTGGAAGAGCTACCCCTTGTGGGTCTACCTGGGGTCACTGATGTGTTCGGGTTTCTGGTTTCCCCTGGAGCTTGAGGGCCAGGAAGGGTTCTGCTTCCGTACAGATCCATAGAAGGAGCAGAATGAACAAGCTCTCTTGCTATCTGTCTGTCTACCTATCCATCTCAATGTAGCAAGGAGGTTCACTCAATTACCCCTTGGAATTCCATATGGGAGAAACCAGAAAAAGCTGACTGCTGTTTGCTCTGCTTATATACCATAAAAATTCTCAGTCCACGTGTTTTCAGTGGTTGTGACTGTGAGATGGTGGATCACTGGCCCGAGTTGCATTCCTAGAGATTTTTAGAAGAAACAATTCACAGACACCACCCCCGCTCCTTCCTCGGCACCGTCAGTCACCAGCTGTATCAGGAGGATGTGGTGGGATGTTCCCAGACTTTTATTTGACAAGAGCCAGGGAGTGTGGGGCTGTACTGAGACACCATTGAGAGGAAAATGTGGTATGTCACAAGAATTTTTTAGCGTAAGTCCAAATTCGGGACCTAGGAATGCCCTGCGTTAGGTACGTCTAACTAAGCTTCCCAGTCCGTGTAGGGGCCTTATTATTTGTCATCTTCCATCTACAAATAGCTTTCTTTCTTTTTTTTTTAAGATTTTATTTATTTATTTAAGAGAGAATGAGATAGAGAGAGAGCATGAGAGGGGGGAGGGTCAGAGGGAGAAGCAGACTCCCTGCGAGCAGGGAGCCCGATGCGGGACTCGATCCCGGGACTCCAGGATCATGCCCTGAGCCGAAGGCAGTCGCTTAACCGACTGAGCCACCCAGGCGCCCCCTACAAATAGCTTTCTGTATGACAGTTTCTCTGGTCCAGAATACCTGGACCCTAGTTAGCCTGTCCTGTCTGGAACAAAAACACCACCATCCAGAGATGCAGCCCCACAGGATCTATAAAAAATACAATTGCCAAAATACGTGGCAAAAAACAAACCTCAGCTGAACCCCTACTAGTTGTGGTGACTTTGCTAGGCACAGGTTAATACAAAATGGTATTACCCTAACCGCCAGGCTGTATCTATAAAAAGATAAACCATTCAAAGAAAACATTTTGCAGAATTCAAAGTTCTGGCCATCGTGGTAGCTAGGAAGCTATTCGTGGCCATGGAAGTGTTATGGGCACTGGGAAGCTAAGCACGATCTGGTTATAAGGTTAGGGATAGAAGACACAGGACTGAGCACTATTCCACTCTTGTAGGCCACTGCTCAGGACCCTGAACTCCTATTCAAGCCCCAGGGTCATATGCCCCACTGATAAGCCAGCTACACTCTACAGTTTCCATGGTAACTGGATCCTCATTCCTTTACAGAATGGATATGATAACCTGATTTCTTAGAAGATCACGAATGACCAACTCTGTGTCAGCTCCGCTCACATGGATTCCCCATCCTCATTCCTTTTCCCCTCGCCCCCAGAGCTGTAGGAAAGGTGCGGGGAAAGTCAGGCTGCAGGGCTCTGGTGCTCAGCAGTCCCTCCAGTGGCTTATGCCTCTTGCTGGTGCTGTGCATGCCCTAAATGCTGCCTTTTGCATGTGGCTGCAAAGCTCTCACCCACTAAGCTCACTGCCTTCCTTATCCTGCTGCAACCACAAAGCCTGGGGATACTTTCAAGATGGGACCTTAATGCTCTTTCCTTTTCTTTCTTCCCCTTGTCTGGTACCCATTTGCAAACAGCGCTCCTGTTGTCTCCAGGTAAGAGGTGTCTTGCCCCCTCTTTTCTACTTCTCGCCAGTGCCATTATTTAGTTTAAGACCAATGTCCTTTGATTTAGTAGGAACTGCGGGCTCGAGCTAACCTGACAAGTTCTCCTAAGGACTGAGAGGTTTATTTCCCCACTTGAAGTAATTGTGAGGAAGTAGACAATTCTTTGAGCACCACTTCTGTCAGCGGATGTGGGTAAAGGCAGAGCTGGTCCTCTTTGGGGCCAGGAAGAGAGTTGAAACTTACCAGACAGACAGTGGGTCATAGACTTCTCCTGAGTCTTAATTCATCTGTCATCTCATGTTGTAGGGCAAGAAAGGATGAGAGTCTGGGCTGAATCTCCTAATGGGATCATGATGGGATTTGAAAGAAAATACTTTGATCTTGAAGGAACCAGGGGAAAATAATCAGGAGCTGCTGTGAGAACATGAAAAGCAATTTTTGAAAAATCTCAAATTTTACTGATCCTGGAGATCTTCCATCTCATTACGGCGGAGACCTAAATTGCTAGAACTTTTGTTCATTTGTCATTGAAGTCACATGTGTCATGAACACGAAAAAGAATTAGGATATTATGGGTGGTGGGGACAATTATCTGGCTGGAAATAGAAATTTTGGAGAATTTATTTTGGACATATTCTCATGCAGAATCTAGGTTCTGTTTAGGATGTACACCTTCTTTGAGAGTATGCTTGCATCAGTGGAATGAAGTCATAAACAACATCCAACTTTGTGAGCAGATAGGAAAGCATTTCCAGCATATCAGCAATACTGTAACTCTCAGTGCAGGCAGAGTGAGCTATACAAGATGTCTCAATATAAGTTAAAATAACACTTTAAATTCATCAGCTCTTTGAACATATAACAAATTTTAGGAGCATTCGAGAGGCAAAACATCTTACAGGATTCACTGGTATTCAAAATTACATATAGGCTGAACCCTGGTTTTGAGAAGGGGCAGTATATAAAGGCCATTGACCTCCTTGGAGCCTTTAAACAACAACAATAAAAATAGGTAAACCCTACATTTTTTTCTTTCTGAAAAAAAAAGGGACTCCAGCTTCCTTGGCCATTTGCTTCCTCTTTGTACCAACAAGACAAGAACTACCTCTGACCCCATATATTCCACTATTCCCCCAGGGTATTAATGCCATAGCATTGGGAATTCCTTCTCTAGTTCACTTACCTTCTTGCCTGAGGAGGTATTTGGGCTTCCAACTCTTGCTTCTACCCACCCCCACCACCAACCATACGCATATATACACACAACAGAGATTGTGATTTAATTTGGGCTTTCTTGTACTTTTAACATATTTGCAAAAATACCAATAGAAGCTGAAATAGGAAAAGAAGGTATCATTTTCTAGACCTTTCAGTCCGTAAACTTTTAATCTAGGGGCCCATGGGTAGATTTTAAATGCACTGGAAATCTCAAATTCTTTTTTTTTTTTTTTTTTTTAAGATTTTATTTATTTATTTGACAGAGAGAGACACAGCAAGAGAGGGAACACAAGCAGGGGGAGTGGGAGAGGGAGAAGCAGGCTTCCCGCGGAGCAGGGAGCCCGATGCGGGGCTCGATCCCAGGACCCTGGGATCATGACCTGAGCTGAAGGCAGACGCTTAACGACTGAGCCACCCAGGCGCCCCAGGAAATCTCAAATTCTTGTTTGCATTTTCCTGGGCAGACAGGCAAACATGATTAACAAATGCCTGGTGGTGAAAGACAGAGAGTAAATATGTTCATTCTGAGCTACACCACCAACTTCAGGGACCTGGGATTGAGCTCACTAGCGGCATTGCCCCATTTCTTTCTGAGGATACCTGTAAAGCATTCCCAGCAATCTATTCTTGTCTGGCCTGGCAAGCTCTTTGTTCTTCCAATATTTGCTCAATCTGTCATCCTATTCGTATTCTCTCTCTTTCTCTCTCTCTGCATGCCTCCCCCCTTTTCTGAGATCTGAGAGTTTCTTCAGTCAGTTCAAATATCAAAATCACCTATCATTTATTCTCTTCGCTTGAAATCCTGAGGAGTTACATAAACAAGCTATCACAATCATTATGGACTTTTAGATTTGAGACTTTTCACTCTCCCAGGAAATTAATTTGAATGTAAAAGAATGATCATTACAAAGATAGAAAAAGGCAGGAATTTCTACCAAACCAAGACACTAAATCAGAGTTGATTTAAAGGCATGTGAATCAATCACTTAACCGATATATATGGAGTACCTCTGTGGGGCTGTGGGAGATCCAAAGATAGAGGATTGGTATTTGTCAAAGAGATTTTTGCAAAAAGCTAAATGGAAAAACTGACTGTCACCACAGGGGTGGACAGGTCAGTAGGTAGATCAATATCCTGCCAGATGGATATAGTGCCAGACTGATGGCTGGACAAGGGGTTAGACAGGTACATTTATATGTCACTGGAGAGCTCATTATATTGGAATAAAGTTCTTGTGGCACATGTAAAGTATGACATGGGGGCATCGGGGAGGGAGGAGTAGAATAATACTGTCACTGCTAGGATAGCCATTATGATATGGTGCCAAAACCTACAAGTAGAGGAAAAAGGTACCCTTGCTTTTAAAGAATCTATAAGTATTTTTCTAAAGGCTATTTCTCAGAGTGGCTTGCAGTCTGGCTTCTAGGATCACTGACTTCCTAGCCAGAACCCTAGGTGTACCCAGATTTACCTTCATAATTGACTAATAAAAGACTCAGAATCAATGGCTTGAATAAAGTTAGGCTGCTAAAGGGTGTCTGCTTACTTAGAAATAGACAGGACTTTGATCCTTGAGAAATAATTGCTTCTGAAAGCTGTCACCAACACTAGCAGGAGGACAGCACCACGGACAGCTCCCAAACATTTTGGGATTGCCTTCTGTGGTGCAAGAAGCACTGAGTGAAACAGCCAGCTCAGGAATCCTCCGCATACTTTCTTCCCATCTTCATTCAGGACAACTAAGAAAATCCTTATATAAAACAGCCTCTCTGGTAACTTACACTCTTGGCTTATCGTCTTTCCAGTGAATTCTTTTCCTTGCAACTTCAAGAGCTCGAGTCTCACCCGTCACTACGCTTCACCGATTCCCAAGTTAGAGAGAAAAGAAGACCTCCTTGGCCTCTGACCCACTTTGTCCTTGAGATTATCCAAGGACTAAAGGATTCCCATAGGAGATTCATTATGTGGAATGAAAGCAATTAAGGAACTGAATAAAAGAATTAATTGCATGTAAGAATGTGGACTTGGAAGGAAAGATGTTTAAACGATCTCTGAAAGAAACAGGCTGCCAAGAGCAATTTTCTAATCAAAGGGGAATAAAAAGATTCAATCTCTATTTCACTCTAATCCAGAAAACATGTCTTCATGGTGAAGTGGTCTTAAAATGGACTCACCAGTTGAAGTGGAAAAATTTTCCCACCATTCAACCTGAGAAGGGACCTCTGGTAAATGAGTCAAGATGCTGAGGGACACAGGGAATGCCTCAAAAAAAAGTAAAGGAAGAGCTTCCTTTTGGTTTTGATTGAACGAGTATTTCTGTTCCAGAAGAAATGTGCCTGGTTCCTACAGAAATCCTGGGGATCTTTCATTGGAAAATCAAGAAATCTTTCAGGAAATCTTGCAAGTTTCTCACTGTGGGGATAACATTCACTTGTATGGAGTGTAGATATTCCTCCCTTCTCCTCTATAGAGGGCACATCCAAACGGTGTTGGAAACAGATGTTAATGGGGGTGGGGGGAAGCAGTAGACATATCCTTTGGATTAACGTGGTTCTGATCTCCAAGAACTTTTATATCAAGTAGTTGAACAGTCCGGCTCAACAATTCAAAGTTGTTAAACGCTTTTGTTCCCAACTCTCCAATATCTCACCAGATGACTTGGGGACTTCAATAGGTGCTATTTCTTGGAAGGTCTTTGGGTCAGGTTGCTCACCCAGTTACAAAATGGAAATAGGAATGCTTATTCCAGGCCCTCAGGGGACCCTCTCAGGGTCTGATGGTCATAAAACGTTCAGCACATTATGGAAAGAGGCACTAAAAAATACCTGAAGTCCCTACTCTCGAGAGAAGTTTGCTTTGTGCCCGCTGCCCATGCCTAATACTCTGAGCTTTAGACTCCTAGGGAGTGGTGAATGTGCTAAAGCTAGTCTGATTTTGTTTTGTTGCAGAGGTGACAGACAGGAAGCTGACTGTGGAGGAAGAGGAGGCCAAGAGGATAGCAGAAATGGGAAAGCCAGTACTGGGCGAACACCCCAAACTAGAGGTCATCATTGAAGAGTCCTTTGAATTCAAGGTCAGGCCATAAATGTGATCTAATTGAATAATAGAGTAATGTGGTGGGAGGTAGAAGTTTTGTTACAGTTTCACCACTGAATAGTGAAGCTGAAACTGAACAAATCACTTACCCACCCAGTGTCAATTTCCCCATTTGTAACATGGAAGGAATAGTGCTGGCCATTTAGATCCTAGGAATATTGGGAGGAAACATAACAAATGGAATAAATGGGCTATAAAGCCCCTCGATGTATTATCACTATTGTTTAACTGTATTTTAAAAACAAAGATTCTAAAATTTACTACTCCGGGGCAAGGTTTATTGGCATCATTACCGTTATGCTCTATTTTATTGCTCTAAGTATCCAATATCCACCATCACAACCAAAGAAAAGGGAAATGGAAAGACTGGCCCAGAAGACATCATCCAAGGCCATTACTCCCAGGACCCATGTGGATACACCTGGAATGCAAGACATCTTTCATTCCCTTGAAACACCAGACTCCTCAACAGTTCTGAGCGTTCTAACCTCATGATTCCAAGTTTTTATCTCCCTGACAGAATACGGTGGACAAACTGATCAAGAAGACAAACCTGGCCATGGTTGTGGGGACCCATTCCTGGAGGGACCAGTTCATGGAGGCCATCACTGTCAGTGCAGGTAAGAGGGTCTCAAGATGGGCACTGGCCTTGCTGAGAGAAGCAGGCAATGCCAGAGAAGGGAGAACACAGCCCCATTAGCAGCTACCAATTTCTGGACAGGCCCCTGCGTCCCAGCGCTAGTCCTTGCTCTTGGCCTGTTTTACCAGGTCACTTTGGAAAAGAATCATGGGGTAGCTAGAAGAGCATGGCTATCACTGGTTTCAAATCCTGGCCCCCACCCGTGTGACCTGGGACAAGTTACCCCCCCCTCCACCTCAATTTACTCATTCAAAAAGGGAACCATTTCGACCTTTCTCAGCAAAGTAGAATGGTAGAGTCTGGTACCAAACAGGAACTCATTAAATTCTGGTTTCCATCATTCTTTCCTCTCACTTTTTTGGGCCTCCTTTTCTGTAAACTGGGGGACTATTCTGATTAGACATGGGGGTCCAGAGTTTGTAAAATCTCTGCATTGACACTGACAAACCTCCGCCCTGGGTGATTCCAGACCTCTCCTTGGCCATTCACTGACAGGCTCCCTCAGTGGCGGCCCAGAGCACAGCCAGGGCCCCAGACGAGTCTCTCCACCACCACCCATAGTGCCTCTTGGTACCGCGGAGCCCTCCCCGTACTGCCCAGCTCCGCTGGCCTTGTCCGCTTTCATGAGGCTTTGCTGTCATAGCAACCACAGGGTCCCATGCCTGAGGCCCAGGAGCCAGGGCAGAAGTACTGCTGGGAAGAGAGGGTGGCCGCGGCAGCTGCTGCCCCACGTCTCACGTCGCCCGCCTCAGATCCCCCCAGGTCCCCCTCTGATGACCTTACTTTGCCCCTAAGGGGACAATAAACAGAATATAGGCGACCCAATAGACGAACCCCCTCCTTTCTCAAGCGAGGGAACTGAGGCTTAGAAATAAGGGGTGATTTTCCTCAGCTTACCGATCCTCTTCCTGGCAAAGCTGCACCCGGAACTCAAGCGCCCTAACTCCTGCTCTTTAAAACCCTAGCTTCCCCTGATTGTGTCAAACATAACAGAGGTGGCCCTGGACAAGGTACCAGCTGGCCTCAGCATGCCCTCTCCTCCCGGACTGCTGAGTGGGCAACTTGGCCCCCATTTCCTGGCAAGGACAATGGGACCCAGCCCTGCTCTGTCCCATGGGCTATCGGGAGGATGGCGCTAGGTCTCTGGTATGCCCACATGATCTGGAAGGACAGCCGACCCCCCAGGGACGGATAGCCACCAGAACCCCGAGCTTATTGCCGCAGGCACATCAGGAACATTAGGGAGGCGCTCCGCCCACGTCCAGTGAAGAGCGGACACGGCTGATTTCGCTTTTCTTCGCCCAGGCAACCAGACACAGCCTGCTCTACCCTCCTCTCTGCTTCGTCGCCTTGTCCTTCCCGAGTCCCACCCCCACCCCCACCCCCAGCCTCTCTCTTTCGCCCTTCTCTCCCTATTCCCCTGTCCACTCCCTCCCACCCTCCCGGGTGCCCTGCATTCACATTAACCAATGGGGCACCCGCACTCGGTTCCCCTTTCCCCAGTGTCGTCTGGCGCCCAGGCCGTGGCGCACGCCACTGCCCAGGAGAGGGCTGGAGTCTCCTGCCAGCTAATAATGCTTGCCACGTGGGTTGACTTGATTTTTGCTGAATGGGGATCTGACCTCGCTGCCCTTCCCCGGGGCCTGTTTTATCTGGTCTGCAGCAGGGGACGAGGAGGAGGACGAGTCAGGGGAGGAGAGGCTGCCGTCCTGCTTTGACTACGTCATGCACTTTCTGACGGTCTTCTGGAAGGTGCTGTTTGCCTGCGTGCCCCCCACAGAGTACTGCCATGGCTGGGCCTGCTTCGTTGTGTCCATTCTCATCATTGGCATGCTCACGGCCATAATCGGGGACCTGGCCTCCCACTTCGGCTGCACCATTGGCCTCAAGGACTCTGTCACCGCTGTCGTTTTTGTGGCATTTGGCACCTCTGTGCCAGGTAAGAGTGAGGGGGGCTTGGGTTCGCAAAGAGGTTATTACCGGGGCCAAGGGACCCCTCCACTTTACCTCAGTATCTTCCTTACTATCTCGGATCTGAACTTAACAGAGCCTCTGCCCCAAAGGTGCACAGAAGCCAAAGGGATTAATGAAAACAATTACTAGCAAGAGCTAACATTTCCTGAACACTTTTGATGTGTCGGGCACTGTGTATGCTACGCAGTTTACAGGTTTCCTCTCTGTAATGCTCACCAAAACCCTGTGTAATCGGGATCGTTATTATCCCCACATGACAAATGAGAAAACCGAGGCCCACAGAGCTAAGTCAACTGCCCATGTGAGTGGCCCACTTTCTTAACCTCCACATGATATGAAGGCCACAAACAACGTAATTCAAAGGCTATAGATACTGTTCCCCTCCCACTTGTCTCTGGCAGCCACCGAGACTAAAGATTAGCCCACTTGAAGATGTCACAATAGAAATGTTCACAAGCATTCTTGGCTTCCTCACTTAGAAGGACACCTGTGAGTACAAATTGTCTCCTGGCGGGACAGGAGAGGAAGCTTAGTGAGCTCTTGTCCTTTCATATGATGAATTACATATTCTTTTCTTATAAACACCCAAAGACGAACAAGAGCAGGCATGAATTTATTCATTCATTAGACAAATATTTACCGAGCCCGATGCAGTCCTGTGCTAGTCGTTGAGGCTATCGTGGGAGGCGGGCAGGCGCGCTCCCCGCTCTGAGCGGAGTTCAGCAGTTACTGGCAGAAACTGCACTCAACTCCTATAATTAAAATCATCTCAGTAAGTTCAGTGACAAGAGAGTAGAGGTGCTGTGTAAGCATAGAACAGGGGGACCTGGGCTGGGCTGGGTCGTGGATAGCTTCCAAGAAAGGCTTATATAAGCTAGGCTGGGATGACAAGGAGCAGTTAGCCCGCAGAGGGCTGTGTTAGCTCAGGCTCCTGACTTAGTTCAGCTGGGTGCCCAGGACATCAGAGCCTGAGCTCCTGCCAGGGAGCCTCCCCGATACCACAGCAAGGAAGAGAGAGCATTCTCCGCCAAGAGGGTTAGGCTGAGTCCCATCAGACAGGACTCTGCTGGCTGGACCCAGGGAAACCCTTCCTGGACTAAGAGAATAAAACCTTCTAGAGGATAGCTGAATTGACATGACACTCGAGGAAAACCGCGTCCTCAAACCCCAGCACGGAGTGGTGGGATTATTTGTACATTGGTGGTGTAAGAGGCTTGGCTCTCATGGAAATGTGTCTGGTGGTAGGAAATTAGACAGATGATCCACGGAAGGCTTTGTGGAGGAGATGCCCTGTGATCTCTGTTCTCCAGGCCTCTAGGGACTGAAACTATCAGAGGGGAAGGCGCAGAACTACCACAGGGGAAAAAGGAACACACATGGGAAGAAATTGCAGAGGATCAGAGGCAGAAAAGCAAGGTCATAGGCAAGAAAAGGCAAGAGGTTTTCTCTGGGAGATCCGAGAAAATTGGCAACAAGGAGGCAAGGCAGGACAAGCGGGCAAGGAGAGAGCTTGGGACACTTCCAAGTCCTTGCAGTTGGCCCAGGGAGTGGCTGGCAGCCATTAGGGGCTTGACAAAGGTTACGCGGTGGTGCACTCAGCTGATTTCATGGCTTTGCCCGAAATTCTCTGGGGTGGTGCTATGCAAAGGGCCCTTCCGTGAGGGTTTTAGGGCCATAGGTCTTGTTAACTGCCCGTGTGACCTTGGGTAGATTCCTTGACCCTTATTTTCCTTACCTGTGAAATCAAAGGGTGGCTAGATGTCCCTGACAGTCCTTCCAATGCCTACAATCCACGCCAACATCTAAAGTCAAGCAGCTTGCAGGGCCCTGTGCCCCATATACTAACTACAGAGGCAGAGCCCTGTCTTCCTTGAGTCCATACCTCATGGTTCCCTGGCGTGTCCTCTGTCCCCGTAAATCCAGCCCCTAACACAATGCCGAATCCAGGGGCATCGCCCATGACTGTGTTACGTGAGCTGATACCCCACGTGATGGTTACAATCGGGCATCTACCCTCAGCAGCTTCCCAGGATGCCAAGGTTCCCTGGGCAGATCATCATGGGATAGCAAACTCCCCTTACGGAAAAAAATAATCCAAAGGGAACAGCAAACCCACTGAGTAAATATCAGGACCAATAGGCCCTTATTCAGGCCCCAGCAGATGAGGAACCTGAAGCCCAGAGGAGTGAGGTGACCTGTCCAAGGCCACACAGCCCGTTCACGGCAGAGCCCCTGCCTCTCCTTCCTGAGCTCGGCCTGGGGCCTTTTGGACACATGGGGTGGGGGGGAGGGAGGAGCCTCCGCGTCTCAGGCTCCCTGCAGCTCCCATCGTCTCTCCCTTTTCCAGACATGTTTGCCAGCAAAGCCGCCGCCATCCAGGACACGTACTCGGACGCCTCCATCGGCAACGTCACGGGCAGCAACGCCATCAACGTCTTCCTGGGCATCGGCCTGGCCTGGTCCGTGGCCGCCATCTACTGGGCCCTGCAGGGACAGGAGTTCTACGTGTCCGCCGGCACGCTGGCCTTCTCGGTCACCCTCTTCACCATCTTCGCGTTCGTGTGCATCAGCGTGCTCTTGTACCGCCGGCGGCCGCACCTGGGCGGGGAGCTGGGCGGCCCTCGCGGCTGCAAGCTGGCCACGACGTGGCTCTTCGTGAGCCTGTGGCTCCTGTACATACTCTTTGCCACGCTGGAGGCCTACTGCTACATCAGGGGCTTCTGAGCCACGCGCGGAGCCTCCGCCGCACACGCCTCGGCCTTCCCTAAGCGAAGGGCGCTTTGCCCCCGCGGCTCGCCGGGGAGCAGCCCGCGGAGGCGGCGTCAGGGCTCGAGCCCCAGGACCCCACCCCCGCCGACCTGGCCCCCCCGCCCCCCGCAGTGGGCCTGAAAGGGCAGAGTCTTAACCAATCGGAGTGGAGGGAGCACCCACTTCACGAAGTATTTAATTCAGTACAAACCACGACAGCAACGACCCACCTCCTCCGCGTCTCCCCACCCACGTCCCTGACCCACAGCGGGGGCCAGACCCTTCCGCCGCCCGCCGTCCCAGTATTCCTTTGCTTCGCCCGCTTCCCTGGGGGCAGGGCTTCCGCTGTCTGGCGGCTTGGCCACCTCCGCACCCTCTCCCGCAGCTGGCGAGGGTGGAAGTGAGTCCTCCCCTCCCCCCCCCCCAGGCCGCTGTCATCATCGTGGCCATTACTGTGCTCGCTTTCCCATCAGGTGTCCTCATTGTTTGTTCCTTTTGTCTTTTCTCTCTGAAGTCAGTTAACAAAGGTGCTGTGAGGGAACCCAAGGCGGGAGCGGACAGGTAGAGGCAGGACGCTCAGCCGCACCCTCTCCCCCTGTCCCCCCTCCCCCTCCCCCTCTCCCCTCTCCCCCTCTCCCTCCTCCCCATCCCCTTCTCCCCCTACCCCTCTCCCCCTACCCCCTCTGCCTGGAAACAGCTGTCTCTTGGCCCCAGCCCGTCCTGCACCCCGACCCCCAGTCCGCTTTTCTTCTCAGTGGGAGAGGGATGTTGTTCGGGTGGTAGTGTGTTTGCACACTCACGAGGAGCGCTGAAGAACCAGGGTTGGTGCTGGGGCAGGAGGAGCTTTATATGCTTATGTCGAAATCCAGTTTAAAACAAAAGGTCATGGTTCCCTTCCGTGCCCTTTCCAGTTTATTCCGTCTGTCTGGCTGTGGCCGTGTCTATACGTTTATCCTTCCGCAGGAAGACCCCCCACGTGGGAGATAGGGGACAGAACTAGGATTGGTACCTGATGACAAAGGGCAGCTGGGGAGACAAAAGCATAGATGGCTTCTTGAGTATCTTTGGCTTCCTATCTGAGGCCGAGGACAAGAGCTGTCCACCTCGTGAGGTCTTTGAGGGGAAAGATTATATTTAAAATGTCAGTGCTTCGGGGAAATGTCAGCTTCCCACCCCCTCACTTCCTAATGCGCCACACTAAGAGGTCTGACTGTATTTCTTGAGGTAATGCAAAAACTGAGAGGTTGATACGAAAACCAGGGGCTCCTTCCACCTCTCCTGGACCCTCAGGTCACTTTGGAAAGCATTTTCACAAGGTACGAACTGGAATTTCTCATCTCTCCCACATTCCTGCTTGTTTTTAAACCTCATGAAGCTCTTTTTCCAGCCTGTGGGCTATTTCTTGCCCCAGTAAAGAGGAATCTTAGTTGCTATCATCCCACGGAGCCTGGGTTTATAGAAAAAGAGATTGCCATGGCCTACAGACCTTTTCCCAACAAATTTGGAAAGGCCTTGGCTTTAAAACACACACGCTTGTGCGCGCACACGCACACACAAAAACACACAGTCATCACAAAACTGCCCACAGATCTTTAGGCTTTCTGCATTGACATAAATACATTTTTTAAGGGAAAAAAAGAGAAATTAAAAAACACCCGTTTAATTTTAAACACATTTTTTTAAGAAAAAAATAACTAAAAAAGAAACAGTGCTCATGTCATAAGCTATGTTGACAGTTGCCAGTGGAAATGTTGGGTTGGTTTTAAAAAAAATAAAAGCTATACTTATATCTCTCTAAATACAGCTTGCTTCTTCCATGTTTCTTCAGGAAAAGGTCCAGGGGGCCAGCTGGGGTTTCTTCTGGAGCAGATGCGGTTAAGGTGAAAGTGTCGTCTCCTATTTGTATCTCCTGTCTGCATCTGCATCCCCTCAGATGCCAGTGCTCCAGACCCAGTATTTTTAAAGCAAAAAGAATACTTTGGGGAAATGCCGCCCATCAAAAGCTGGACGCTGGGACGCTGGGACGCTGGAGGACCGAAGCAGCAGAGCTGCGGGGATTAGGGGAAAGAGGCTTTCGTATCAGAAAGGCGCGGTGGGGCAGGAGTCCCGCCAGGCAAACAGGGCCCTGCATCTCTTACCAGTAGGCACATCCGTTCGTTCGTTGACTCATCATTCATGCAACAAGTGGATTTTGAACGCCGTCGATGCATTGAGCTCCAGTCTGGTGATAAAAGGAAGACCTCAAGCAACTCACAGTCCAGAGGGGGAGGTAACACTTTCTTAACCAAGGCTCTTTTGGTGCCAAGAAACAGAAACCCATTAACCTAGCCCAAGAAGTAGAGGGGGGCAAGGCGGCAAAGGCCTGGTGGGGGGTTCCTGTGGAACCCCAGACAGAAGGCACAACTGGCCATAGGAGCCTGCAAGTCTGCTCTCCCTCGCCCCCAAACGGCATAGTCCCCCCAGTCCTCCCAGTCTCCCCTCAGACCTGGCCCCTTCCTCTCCCTCCCAAGATGCTCCCTCCACTCTGCTTGTCTGACACGTGGCTGAGCACATGGCTCGGCACGGCCACCAGCCCTGTCACCACGGCAAGACTGCATAGCGCCATTCCCACAACTGCCTGGGACATCCCTCTTCTCTGAGTGGATTCTCAATGGAGAGAATGTGACCAATCTCCCATCCCCAAAGGGCCATTCCCGAAAGGCAGAATCCTCTGTTGGAGGCTGTGTCTGGCGGCTGGGCTACCTGTGGATCGGTAGCTTTGTCTGAACTCCCGGTCTGAACAACTCAGGAAAGAGAGGGGTGACATTATATGTACTATTGCCCTTCCCAAAAAGCCAAGTGTTGGGAAGGAGCCTATGAAGCATATGAACCACCAAGGTGCAGATAAAATTTACAGCTCTATGTCATGAGTGCTCTAAGAATGCCATAAAGAGGTGCCACGGGAAACACTAACTCAGCCTGGAAGCATCGGGAAAAACAGAGCATGTAACATTTAAGTAGGATCTTGAAGGAAGAATCTTTTGATGAGGGGGCTTGGTAAGAGGGCTAAAACAGGATATGGTGTCGTCCTGGAATAACGATGGTTGGCGTGGTGGAGTATAGAGTTCAAGGGGACACAGAACAACACAAAAAAGTAGACAAGGAGAAGGGTTTGGCTAACAAGCTCATTTAGTTCTTTGCCAGACACTAAGATGAAAATGAAAAATGCCCTTTAGCTGATTACATGGTAGATGCCAAATCATGAAAGCCATTTGGACCTAGAATTCCCCCTTTTTGAGTCATTTCTGGATTATGTAGATGTTAGGCTTTGTCAAGGCAGAAGCTGGGATGAACCAGCGAGAACAGGAAAGAGGGCTGAGAAGAAGAGCCTGGGAACCTGAAGACCTGGGTGCTGGTCTGGAGGCCGCCATTACTTAGTTCTGTGGACCTGCACCGCTCCATCTGTGCTCTGGATCAGTGTCCTGAACTACAAATAAGCTCATGAATGGCCTTGGAGGCCTATTACTTCTATCTTCCACTCTGGCATTCTGGAATACATATACAAAAGTGACATGTGCACGTGCATGCTTGTATGTGTGTGTGTGTGTGTGTGTGTGTGTGTGTGTAACAGCAAACTGCCTATCAACCTCAACCTGACAGGGCGTTGCAGATGTCCTTTGGGAATTCTTTGGCCCTGCTGCCTGTGTGTTAGTGTGAAAAAAGACATTGCTAGCCTTTTGCACATGTTCATTTTCAGTACTTTTTACTGACTCAGCCACGCACATTCTCATTCCCTTGATTCATTTATTACCACGGCTAATATTAGCTGCTATAATAAATAAACCCCAGGACCACAGAGCCTTTGCAAGATGAAAGTTTGTTCCTCACTCTTGCAATAATCCAGTGAGGATGTTCTCAGCTTTCTTCCACGTGAGGATTCAGGAGCTCCATTTCCTTCCATTTTGCGGTTCTGCCACTCTCTGAGGCCTTGGAGTGCTCTTCATTCAGTGGCAGACGGGAAGAAAATTAAAGAAGGCACACACACTTCTCACCGCCTTGGCTCTGAAGCGAGATGCATTACTTTTGCTTCTGTTCCATTAGTAAGCGCTAATCGCTTTATCCCACCCAAAGGCAAAGGAGACTGGAAATTACAGACCTGGCTGGGCAGACACTTCCCAGTGTCCACTCTATTTTACAAGAAAAGGGACTTTTTATGAATGTGTGCTTCCGCCATAACCCCTTTGTGATTAAAGATAGATATTTTTAGGGCGCCTGGGTGGCTCAGTTGGTTAAGCGACTGCCTTCGGCTCGGGTCATGATCCTGGAGTCCCAGGATCGAGTCCCGCATCGGGCTCCCTGCTCAGCAGGGAGTCTGCTTCTCCCTCTGACCCTCCCCCCTCATGCTCTCTCTCTATCTCATTCTCTCAAATAAATAAAATCTTAAAAAAAAAAAGAAAGATAGATATTTTTAATATCAATGACCAAGAGCAGTCTGACCTATGTCTATGTGAGGTTTTAGGGGTTATAAAAAGCCTTGTATATACATGTATTTGAGTTGGAGAAGAACCACAGAGGTAGATATTATTCTTATTTTATCACTGAAGTCCTGAGTGGCTAAATTATTGCCAAGAGCACGTAGATCTTAGAGGCAGGACACAAGTACAAGTCTTCTGACTCCAAATCTAAGCTCTTCCCAGAATATCATGGCCTCTGATGACAAACACTGGAACAAAGGATGAGGCCCCCAGGAGGCAGATCTAGCCAGTGAGGGAGTCCCTTGGAAGCAGCCAGGGGGGAAGGCAGAAGAAACCAGCCAGCAACTGGCCCTCTCATCCACCTTCAATTTCCTCCTCCTCCCCTTTGTCTCCATCCTTGCTGAGCAAAGGAGCTTCCTCTAGAGGCAGCTGAATGGACTGATGTTCCAGTAAGAGCCAAACTGGTAGAAATTCCCAAAGGGGAAATTACACAATGGTAAAGTGATCTGGGTTGAGGAGTCTAACTACTATTAATGATGGAGAATTACCTGGCCCCAGGGAGGTGGTGATTCAAAAGACATCTTCTTGGGTAAGAGTATCCCAAAAAGATTCCTGGAAACTGCCCTAGTAGGTAAATCATGTGACATTTATGACATTTTCAGAAGAGAAGAGGGGATCAAACTGTCTTTATAAGAAATTAGATTAGCCTTTACTCATAAACTCAAAGTGAATTCATCATTCTTTCTTAAATATCTGGAAAGGAGGTGACCCAAGGGAAACTCTTCTGGTGCCTCAAAATCCTTAGATTTTGATTTCTAGTCTTAGTCCTTTTTACTGTGTCTCAGGTTCTTCCTGACCACATCAGCACAGCTGTTTGTCACTCCATTTCTTCCTAATCCCCTTTATTAGAACTGCACATTACATGAATGGGGTTGTTCTACATTATGTGGTAACTATTTGCTCTTCTGCTATGATCAACGCCTCTGGCTTGGATCCTCGTTCAATCAATTTCTCTTTCCATGACCATAGGGCAGCAGTTAAAACCTGGTGGCCAGGAAGCTTGATGTGTTTGATCAGTGAAGTGTTTTTTTAATGGAATAATTGTTAATGTTTTGAAATGAAAATATTTTGTGTAAAAATGTGGACTTTGGTTTCTTTGGCCATGCTGTATGGGCATTCCCATGTGACAACAATCCAAAGGAGCTGATAAGTGACCACCTCGTATAGAGAGGGTTTATGTTCTCAGTTCACTAGAGCCCCTACCCAGCCCACCTCTCTCATTCACATGACCCACCTGGCCCCTGTAACCATTTGTGCATTTGACACCTGCTGTGGGGTCAAGACTTCAAGTACTTGCATTTTGTCTTTTCACATATTGGTGCTACAACTTCTACCATTTTGATGGTAGACTCTCAGCCAGCATCTCATCTGGAGGAGGTTCTTCACTTGCTGGGATGACTCAAGCCTTCCTTCCCATAAAATCTGAATTCTTGGTGCATTGCTCTAGTTTTTTATGACCAGTTCTTTCAGGCAAGGGACTATGAAGAGGCACTCCCAATGAATCCCCAGATTCCAAACATAGTTCTTCTTTATCTCATTGTGTAGCAACAACCCAATTTCCCCCAAGTAATTAGGATAATCACCTCACCAGTGCAGTGATCTTCTTCTCTGCTTATTGGTTTATTGGCATAAAGTGCCCCAAATGAGTAGGGGGCAGGCTCAGCTTCCAAGCCTTCAGAACCATAACTTTGTTCTCTGGTGGATGCATTTCGTCCTTGGGCATTAGGGCCTCCAAACCTACTGACCCCAAGGTTGTTGGGACAAAAAACAAAACTCTTCAAGGGGTTTATTAGGCATAATAATGAGAAGGATCACCTCCCCCATCTCTACCTTTTGGTCTCCAGACCTATGTATTCGGTTTAGGGGCAGTTAGCACTCTATGCTGATCTCCAGTTTAAAGCATAAGTGCACTCAGTAAGATAGTATCCCAACTTAAGGCATTATCTCCTAGCTGGTGCTGTATTTGAGCCTACATCAGGTCATTCCAATATTATCTCAAGCCAGCTGCCTTTGAGTAATGGGAAATGTGCTAAGACCAGTGCCTATGATCAGAGACAATATTGTGAAAAATATCATGGCAATGGATAAGGCATGCTGAAGTCCACAAATGGAGATGTTAGCAGAACCCCTATGGGTAAATCCACACCCAGAATTTGTGTCCCTTCCCTGTGAAGACTAACTGCTACCTCCTCCATGATGGGAATGATCCAATGTAATCAACCTAATACCAAGTAACTGGCTGATCGTTGTGGTATACAGTACCATATGAAGGGCTTATCAGTTACTATTAGCAGGTTGTCCATTCATCCATGGATGATCCAGATGAACCTTGTTGATGGGACCACTGTACTCAAGCTCAACCGTAGTCTCCATCTCTGTTGCCAAGACCATTTTATACATGGTCCACTGAACAAACATCAGAGTGACTAGGGAAAAGGCCAACTAAGAGCCACAGCATGAGTCAATTTGTCCATTTGATTACTGAGAGCCTCCACCACCATGACTGGTTTTAGGATGGCATTCACGTAAAACACTAGTATCTTTCAAAGCCTCAATGATCCAGTCACCCATTATCCACTGCAGTCAGTGTAGATCCATAGTTCAGGCCAAAGTGGACAATCACATATACTGCCTCATGTTCTGTCCCTGGGAGGATTTCCATTCACCACAGTCTTTGAGGACCACCCAAGTGGGGCTGTAGCATGACGCTGTCCTCTTCTGGCTGGTGCTGGCACACTGTGCAGATCCACTCCCGAACTGGGTTTGTGTTTTTTCCTCATTTATTAACTGATCACAGGGACTTCTCGTTGAAACCGTAGTGTGCTTGAAGGATAGACAGCAAAGCTGCAGGTACAGGAGTCTAAGTCACCTGTTTCTGCAGCTTACTGGCACTGCCTTGACCTGACTGGCCTGGGTTCAATATCTGTACCTTCCATTTTATAATGGAATGCTGCCTTACAAGTCTTAATTTTACAGATTTTTGGGTAAGGCACCAGTTCTCCGTGGGTAATTTAAGTCACATGTCACTTGGTTTCTTCCCCACCTGTGTCCTCAAGAGAACTAATAGTATTGAGCATTTACTTAACATAGTGACTTGGGCTTGGTCCATAACCTGTCCTCCCAGTGCCTACAGGAGAGGAGGGACTACTTTAGAGTTTCCTGGGGGTACTTCCACTTGTCCATGTGCGTATTCACAGCTTTTAATTTGTCTTTTTCTCCTATGTATGATGTCTAGGGTCATACAAAGAATCAAGTGACTCCACACTTTTTATAATCACTGTTATTGCCCTGTTGCCTGGGTGCTAGAACCACTTGATCTCCCAACACCTTGCCCTCCACATTTTACCATGCTACCCTCAGTGATAATTTGAGTTATCATGATGCCACCATCTACCATGAGCTACCATTGTCCCCTTTGCCCTCATCAAGGAAGTTATCCTTGGGCTGCTCACACATGACCAACCCAAACCCAGAGTCCCATCGTATGAGTTTGTTTCCTGGGGCCACTTCCACCATCAATTCTGTATCAGTCAGAATCCCAATAGAAGCAAATGGAACACTGAAATCACGATAGTCCAAAGGTGTGGACAGTGTTGGAAATCCAGGACCAGCAGCAGTGGAGCTGTTAGCTCCTCTTGGCATACGTTTTGGGGGAGAAGAGGTTTTTGGAACTGAAAAGGAGAGTCATGTAGATAAGCCTCTTAGAGGGGAGTGGTTTCAGTTGAAAAACACAACCAGCCCAAGTCAACCACATCGGAAGAACCAGAAGAATAATTGCCTTGTCCTCCTTCCCTTCCTACTCCCCATCCTCATTTCCTGCCGGACTCCTGGTTATCCAGAGGGGAGAGGAGCTCCAGTGACGGAGTTCATACAAGCCAGCCTCCCGTGGCAGAGCAGACAGTGGGTGGAGAAGGGGAAAGAATACAACCAGAGAGTCAGGCAAGCAATTTTTGGCATACCATATAGAGATCTTGCAATGATTTTGTGAGAGAACGAAACTAGCAAAGTGCCTGACGGATAGTAAGCACTCACAGGTGAAAACACCGAGGAGGCCCAGAGAGGTGATGCTACCTGCTCAAGGACACACAGCTAGTTCATAACAAAGTCAGGTGGGGACTCCCATACTTGAAGCTCTCTCCCCTGCCCCTTCTTGCCCTGTTAGTCCACATGGCTTTGTTACTGACATTAAGTTGTCCCTTCACCCTTAGCTTCTCCTCAAGGAGTTAACTCCCTGTAATACAGCCCCTCATTACATATTTTTGCAATGGAAAGCACATCTCATCATGCTATTTCTACCTTATTTCACTGCCTCAGCAAATTATCTCATTAACCTCCTCCCTAAACATCTTACATTTTAGATACTGACATTGTGTACTACTCAACATCGCAGTAGACACACTCCTTTTTCCATGGATAATGGGACTTTTCCATTCATGTACATCATACCCCTCTTTAGATTATCATATTAAGTGCTTTTAAGAATACTAAATTAAGGGTCACAAAAAATGGATTCTAATTCTGGCTCTTCCACAAGCTGGGTGTCTGATCTGGAAGAGGCCACTTCACTTACTTGGTCTTGCATTTTTCATGCATAAACATTAGAGCAGGTGATTTTCCAGGTTCCTCCCAGCACCAAAGTTCACTGATGATGCAGACGAAGAGGGGTGGGGAAGAAGGCTCACAGAGAATAAGCCCCAGCTTTGTACCAGGCTCTGTGCCCTGTACTTTACCTCATGATCTCATGAATCACCATGGCCACCCTGTGAGAAAGGATTATTATCCCCATTTTACAGGTGAAGGAACTGAGACTCAGAGCAGACTAGTGATTTGCCCAGAGTCACCCAAATACTTCTTAGCAGCACCAGAATGTATACTGGAATCCATCTGATACTAGAAACCCAACTCTAAACCAATGATTCCCAAAGTATAGTTCCAGGTGAGCAACAAGAGCATCACCTGGGAACTTATTATAAATGCAAATTCTCAGGCTCCACCCTGACTCCTGACCCCTAGGGATGGGTCCCAGCAAACTGTGGTTAACAAGCCCACCAAGTGAATCTGGTGCCTGTTTAAAGGTGAAGTCCAATGTTTCAAACCATTATGCTCTACTGTTCCCCCTCCTAATTCTCTCATCATATACATCTCATTACATGCTCAAATAGGCAGATAGCAATACTGCTCTGTAAACACAGCCTCTGTGTCTTTCTGTTCGTGTCTCCAATTTTACCTTCAAATGTGCTGATTGCATAATTCTTCCCATGTAAACATCTCAGTATCTCTCATACACCCTTTAAATGCTTTACTATAATTGCCCTCATTCAGGTTTGCAAGATATTCTAAGCCTTAAGGTGGTGGCTCCAGTCTAGCCAAAGGAGCAGACATGAGTGATTATACCCAGGCAGGGATATGTGCTAGGATGGAGGTAGGAGGCAGCACCATCAGATCCTAAAGCAGCACATAATGAACAAAGAAGGTGGGGATTTTTCCATACAGAAGTGATGCTTGGGTAGAGTTTCAAACATAAACAAGAAGAATAATGATTGTTATTGTGGGGATATTTTTGTTTGAATCTTAGTTCTTTTTTAAAAAAAAAAATCAAACAAAAAGAAAATCTTTTCACCAACTCAAAGATTTTAGTTAACTGCCCCCCGCCATGATAAATTAAGAAAAGACCTTAAAATAGAGACTCCAGTTTTAACCAACTCCCTTCTGAAAGCTCAGGGCTTTCAGGTAAGAACGGGGTGGTTTGGGAGCATTCAGGAGGAAGCATTGACAATCACATGGGGTGAACCAAGTTTTGAAGGATGAGGCATCATGGGCCATAAAGACAGATGAGCGCCCCTTCCAGGCAGTTTAGCAATGCTGTAGGGAGAAGCGATTGAGAGCAGAGAGTGGTTCATTTGTGAAGCTCTGGGTTCAAGTCCTGCTCTCATATGACTAGCAGAGTGACCTTGACTATGTCTTGTGTTTTTCACTCAGTTACATAATTAAGATACTACTTTAGAGTTTGGGGGGGGGGATAAAATACATAACTGCTGTAATTTATGCATCACACCCTGTAGTGGATTTGTGATTATTTATGTTGTTATTGGCATTGCTGTTGTTCCAGGAGGAGACATAAAATGTGAAAGCTTTGAGTAGCAGGTGGGACAGAGCATTGTCACTTATATGACTTGCAGAGTGCGAGGGATGTGCAAACAGCAGGGTTAACTGGACACACGCCAGGACAGCATGGCAATATCACAACAATGGGATTGTCTGTTTTTGCAGGAAAGTGTACATGGGACGAGGGGCTGAAGATCACGACCAGACCAAGAAGTTTAGTTTCTTGGTCTAAACTGAGGCAACTGGATTTATCCCAGAAGCTATTGTATTAGCCACCATAACAAAAGACCACAGGCAGGTGGCTAAACAACAGAAATTTATCTTCTCCCAGTTCTATAAGCTAGACATTCACGGTCAAGGTGCCATCAGGGTTGGTTTCTGGTTTGGCCTCTCTTCCTGGCTTGCAAATGGCCACTTTCTCCTTGTGTATAAGTGGGCTTTTCTCTGCACAGACACATTCTCTGGTGTCTCCTCCTTTTCTTTTTGAAGATTTTATTCATTTATTTGACAGAGAAAGAGAGAGAACACAAGCAGGGGTAGCAGGAGAGGGAGAAGTAGGCTTCCCACTGAGCAGGGAGCCGGATGCGGGGCTCGATCCCAGGACCCTGAGGTCATGACCTGAGCCGAAGGCAGACGCTTCACTGACTGAGCCACCCAGGTGCCGCATCTCCTCCTCTTCTTATAAGGACACCAGTCCTATTGGATCACCTTTCTGACCTCATTTACCCTTAAGTACCTCCTTTAAGGGACCATCTCCAAATACAGTCAGAGTGGAAGTTAGGGCTTCAATACATGAATGTTGGGGGACATGATTCACTGCCGCCCCCACCGAGGGACTCTAAGAAGGAGAGTACCACGGTCTGATTTGCCTTTCACTTAACTCCATCCCAGCCGTCTGCATTGTGGGTGGTTGAGGTGGGGTGTGGGTAGAGACCAGAGGACATTCACAGCTATGGACTCTTGCAGGAGGCTGATGGAATGGTGGCCGTGCAGGTGGAAAGCAGAGCACAGAGAATTAGGGGGGGACTTATAGGACATGGTGACTGCCAGGAGGGACACAGAGGGAAGGACGGTGAAGGGAGGAGGCACGGAGGGCTCTGGGTTTCCAGGCTTGGGGAGGGGCTGGCTGGTATGCCCAGCACTGATGAGAGGGGGGTGGGGGTGGTGGGTCCAGTTTTAGGGATGCTGAGTTGTTGGGCTGGGGGCACCCAAGGGGAAGCGTCCAGGAGCCCAGACTCTGCAGACACCCGGGCTGGGGTCTCAGTAGCAGATTTCGAGTGCAGTCTCAAGCCTCCTGAGCATCTATTCTGGACTGAAAATAGCCCACACACTACCCTGCAAACCTTCTAGTCACAAATGTGAAAACCTCAAACACCAACAGCCTTGCAGAGACGTGTTAGCCTATTTCTAGTTTGTTTTTCCAGTTTGAGGCGCCTCCTTCCTCCCACCCCTCTTCCTCCACCCCACCACGCCTTTTATCCCCCCTCCCATGCTTTTGCCCTGGGGCCAGCCCATGAGCCTCCCTCCGCCTCTCCTCTGATCACTTCCTGCCTTTCTTCTCCCTCCCCCTGCCCCCTCTACCTCTTCCTCCACCTGCATCTTATCAACCCACTAAACATGCACATCTCAGCTCTTTATTTTCTTCTTCCTTTCTTGCTAATCGGCCCCATCATGTGGATCCCCTCCAAGGGGGCCTTCCCACACCTGCCCCATTTGCTGAAGGTGTATTTTCCACGTCTCCCCTTGGGGCACGAGCCCCTCTTCCCTCGGGGCCCTCAGCCTGTCTGGACCCCTCCCTCTCCTTGTGTGTCTCCCCCTTCCCTGAATCACAGCAGCCTTCCATGCAAGGCCGGCTGAGCTGTGTGAAGTAGAGCACAGAGTCTGGCCAGAAAGAATCTAGGTCTGTGAGCGCAAAGGGAGCCACCCAAAGCCAACCGTGGTGGCTCAGTGGCTAAACCACAGAAGCCGATCTTCTGACTCTCAGTCCAAGACTCGTCCTGAGACACCCGGGAATTGACATCACAGGTGTCTAGGGCCACACAGACCCCTACTCTCTCCCCTCAGCCGGGCTCCTGCTGCGCCCCCGGGCCTCCTCACCATCTCCTGCCGAGGCCCCTCCACCCTCCCCGACACCCTCCTTGAGGATAATGCCGCAGAGCTTCCCCGCCCTCGGGCAGCCAGCCTGTGGTCCTGCTCTGCTCTCGGCGCTGTCCTGGTCCCCGCTAGGCCCCTTCCATGCCCAGTCAAGGGTTTTGAAGGGACTTATGTTCAGGGAGATCAACTCAACATCCTGGAGTCAGCTCTGCTCAGCCCAGCATAGCTCCGGATCTCAAGAAGGCAGAGCTCCCACCTTTAACAGGGAGGAGGTAGGCGGTGGGAAAGAACTGCTAAACACTGGGCAGTGGGGAGCATGGGGAAACTGCAAAGACTGGGGTTTCCACTTGCAGTTACAGGTCACACGTCTGAAAAGGCCCCCCTTGAAGAGATCCCGCTTCCACCTTTTGCCAGCGTGGCAGGGGTTACTGGTGGGAAGTTAGACCATGTTTTTATACAACACAGAGGGCTGCGTGAGGAGTGAAGACGAGTGCGTCCCCAGGGGTCCTACCTGGCACTGGGGTAGATGCCCCAAGGACAGACCCACCTGCAGCAGCAGGCCCAGCAGGGTTCTCAGATGGTGGGCACCCCGGGGGTCCCTGGTCCTGGGGCTGGAGCTACTGGGGGTTTCTCTCTGGGATCAACCTCCCTTGCATCTATCACTAAACCCACCATAACAGTGCTTTGAGGGGGGACATTTTATTTCCCCAGAATTCATGATTAAGGCCCCAAACTAAGAAAAAAGGTGCTGAGTATCCCATATCCCAAAGAGCAACAGTCGGAGCCTGATGCCCCCCCCAAGGAGAGCACGATGCCTGAAGCAGCTCTGCAACTCGTCACCCTTCCCCGTTCCAATCCATAGAAGGGTGAAGGAAGAGAGAGGAGGGGCAGAGTCGGAATCCCTGCATTGCTTTCTCTCCTCCTCCTTGCAGCTGGAGAAGCAGGGAGACTCCCGGGAAATTGCTCCTGGAGAGTTAGGCCAACTGCCGGCCGGACACCTCGTTTTGCCATCGGATGGCTGCGATGGAACAGCCTTGCTGATCAGCCTCCTCCACCTACTGCAGCAAGGCAGGGGAGAGGCGGGGGGAGAGGCAGAGCCAAGACAGGAGGCACTGAGGACCAACGTGCTCCGGCGCGATGAGACGTGACTTTCCCACGGGACACCCCAGAAGGGAGCCAGGCCCGAGCCACGTCACAGACACAAACCCGCAGGCAGGCTCCTGAGAACGAAGTGGACATGGGGTACCCTGGGGTGGGGAGGTGCCGAAGAGGTCAAGCCAGGGCTGCCTTTCCCACAGAAAGGCCCTGTGCAGTGGGGAGGCCCCCACACTAGGACCTGACATGGGCCCCCTCCGACAGCCAGCATTGGGGCACCCACCACACGGCGGGGGAGGCAACCCGCGCTAGCCTGAGAGGCCTCCAGCACGAACAGAGGAAGACAGCTTTGTCTGCTAAGGAGCCCTCCTGGGTCTCCTCTCCGCCCTCCACTACCCCATCACTCGGAGAAAGCAGAGGGTCGTCGTCTCAGAGCCCGACCCACCCCTGCAGTCAGGGTGCCCATCAAGATGGTGCCAGGCAGCGGGGGGGGGGGGGCGGGGAGCGGGATCTAAATCAAGCTGGAGATTGAGGTTTTGTAATGGGCGGAACTGAGCTTATCAAAAAGAGAAGTAGCCAGGAAGTTGTCATAAGGGATCCACGGCACAGGGGAAGGAAGGCACAGTAGAGCACCGCAGAAAATAGCACAGAGGACACGTTTCATGTTTGTCCCCAGGGCCCCGAGATTCCTCACCGGGGGCTCTCTATCCCCTCTGAGCTCTCAAGCACTGGGGAGCCTCAGTCACCAGGGATGTAGCTTCCAGGTTGGTGGGGGGGCGTTGAGAGCTCACAGGACGGAAGGTGCATTCACACTGTACCATAAATGTAGTCTATCGGAAGCAATGGACATACAATGCACCCCATAAACTGTGAAAAACAAGGCCTTTTGTTCTTGGACAATGAAGAAATTGCAAATTTTTAATCCACGTAGAAAAAGAAACACAAAGATAATCTATGTTGTGATAGTCACCAGAGTTGTTCACTAAATATTTCTAATTCTACTCTGGGCACTTACCAGCTGCCTTTGAGTTAGGTGGGAACCTTGTGATTTGCTTTAGTCAATGAAATGTGGGCCAAGTGACATGGAAGCTTTAGGAACCAGGGTTCAATGTACCATGTGTCCTTCACCTCCCCTTTTTTGGCAGCACAATCATGGAGGACGGAGCCTCCCTCAACCTGGGTCCCTGAGTGAGGACAAGAAGGAGGGGCGCCCCCTGCTGACGTCTCATGGGTAAGTTGCGGCAATGCGAAGAAGACCTTTGTAATTTAAGCCACTGAGGTGCGGGGATGTATGTTACTCCAGCTGATCCTGGTCTCTCCTGATTCTCATGAGTAGGTTAGCAATGTGCCCATCATCCAGGGACGAGACGACATCCAAGTATGCAGCCCCTCCACCGTCAACTGTGTGAATGATCAGGGTTGTCCCGGTCGGGTATGCCACACCCAGGATCGTGGACCTTTAGCTACAGTCAAAGCTGTGGCTAGGAAGACCCCAGGGGCAAAGGGACCCTCATAGAGTGCCCCTTGTTTAAGGGAAAGGGGGCGGTGCAGACAGGGGAAGGGCTGAGGCTGCATTGGTGAGGTGTTGGCTGGGGGTGACATGGAAGACTGGTAGGAATTGGCCAGAGTGCTCACCCAGATTTGCTAAGAAATAACAAGAGAAACCTGTGTCGCGTACTTCGTCGTACCCCATTCAGTGGGCAGGCATGACCCTTCTCCGTATGGATTCATGGAAGTCACACAAAGGGGAGTAGTGATCCAGGCTGTAGGGAAGAGGGCTTGATTTCGTGGCACTGTACGAGAAAGGTCATTTCCCCGGTCCCCACCTGCTCGGTGGAACAGAAGGGGAGTGCCACGGAGCAGAAGATGCGAGTGCTGCAAAGGTCTGCAACCACACTTGCGGCCTCGTGGGTATCCGGGAACTTGGGAGTAAATGGCCAGGTGACCAGCCTGGCTGTCTCTCGGTTATTCTACAAAGCATGGGTGCTGCCAGCTTCCCATCCCCTCTGGGTCCCCTAGAGAACCAGGGCTGTGTACTAGCCTGCAGGCCCCTCCTCTGATGGCAGCACAGGCCCATCGATCCTCCTCTCCCCACGTCCTAACTGAAAATGTCCTCGCTCTTTCCCTCCCCACAAAGGCTAGGTGTGGCTCAGGAGCCTCTTGGTGAAGGAAGAAACGGGATGGATCTCTCTTTTCCTTGACTGCTGCTAGTGATGGTCCTCCGGCCCCTGGGAGGAGGGACTGCAAGGGGCTGCAGGCTGGTCCTGCGCTCACGTGAAGCTCAGCCCTGTCCTCTCCCACACCAGCCTGGGTGTCTCTGCTGGAGGCTAGGTCTGCCCCAGGTCTCCCACTGACGTCCCACAGGGGCAGATGCCTCCCTTATTTCGCTCCCCCAAATCCCTGAAGCCTATGGGAGGCCTCTGCAAACCAGGGGGCTTTTACTGAGACTCTAAACTTCTCAGAGTAAAAAGCACTCAGAGCTGAAGGCAACCACCTGGGGTCTGAGCGGGACAGCAGGGGGGGGGCTACTGCGGTGGCCCCTCCAGGAAGGCAGCCGGGAGTGGGCAGGAAAGCTGAGGGTGGGTGCCACCAGCAAGTCACTGAACTGCCGAGTGTGATTCGTGTGACATGGAGAGAAAGCCGCGACTCGCCCCCTTGGGACATGGCGTGTGGACCCAGTGCGTGCTGAGCCGGGGGTGAGCCTGGAGACGCCGTGGCAGCACTCAGCCCGCTTGACGACATGCAGGGGTGACCCTCTTTCGCAGGAACACTTCGCTGAAGAAAGGGTTAGGGGAGACTTTTCAAGAGGAATTACCTTCTGTTCTCCGCAAAGGGCAGAGGGGCAGAGTGTGGCAAAGGAAATCTGGAGGAGGTCCTCGGAGGGTGGTGGGGAAGCCATTTCCAGGGACAGCTGGCCCCTTTGTGTGGGGAGGGGGTGAAAGGAAGAGATGCCAGCAACACCCGAGAACATCTAGAGCCTCCCCTCGGCTGCCAATCCCCACCCTGAAGCCCCCCAGCAATGTGAACCAGACGAGCAGCCTCAACCTGAATACCCCAGAGATGGCATGAACCCCTTTGGGGCTCGGCACCCTGTCTACAGCTGCTTCCCAACTCGGGTCCTGAGATGGGGATTATGGCCGATGTACCCACCCCCACCAGCCTGAAGCCACGGAGCAGGCTTCCCACCCCCCCACCCCCATAGCACGGCCTGCAACATTGCTGACCTTCCAGTGATGGTTTGCGGGGGGCAGGGGGCAGCTGTACCAAGATGCACAAACATGCTAGGTGAGGGCCAAAGGGATCAGTGTCCTCACAGCAAAGCGTGGGGACACCTCTCGGCCACTTCAGGGTTCCCTTCTAGTCTGATAGCTCGGACTTCCTAGAATCAGAGCACCAGGGAAAACCACCCAACTTTTAAGAAAAAGAAACCTTTCCATCAGAAGAAGCCACCCAAAGAAAGAGGCAACAGCTACCAAGGTTTACCCATTTTTATTTTTTATAAAACAAGCTACAGATATCTCCCTCCATCCTCACAAAGGAAAGCCACACAACATAGCCTACACGTGTGTGAGAGAAGATGCCAGGGTTGGGGAGGGGGGATTCTGAATTTCCACAGGGGGGCGCCCTATCTGTGTTTTCATGCTTCCTCCAGGTCAGGGAAAGGGGCCGGGGCCTTCTGGAAGGTCCATCTAACTCTAGCACGCTGGGTCATCTGGTCCAGGCCAGTGGGGGGTGGGGGGCCCCCTTTCCTCCTTACCATGTTGGCATGTCTTAGTCACCCCTGAGACAACCTCCAGGACTTGCTCAAGAACGTTCTCTAGCCCGAGGCCCCGCCAGAGCATGTCCCGAGGAGGCCGTGCCCGCCCCCCAGCTCCGCCCCAGGCACTCCCCGAGCACGGCCTCGAGTGGGTCCATACTTACGGTGCCAATTCCTTCCAGACCCGAAATGGGATACACAGTCTGCTGAGGTGGGTGCACTTATGGGAATGCTGGGTGAGATATGAGAGGAGGCCAGATTTCCAAGAGCAATCCGATGGGGGCACTGGTCCTGGGCCACTTGTCCTCCTTCGTTGCTGCCACAGCCGCTCATGGGAAGAGATGCTAAGTGTCACTGGTTGCTCTCTGTCTGACGGCTGTCTGAATGGGCACGGCCACCCGGGCAGAGGAAGGCTGGGCAGCCTGCAGTGGAATCCCAGTAACATGTCTGTGGAAGGTGAGGCCCGGATTTCCCCCTAGCTGGGTTATTAGCCCTACACTTCTACAGGGGGCAGAAGTAGGAGACCCAGAATCAGTTTTGCTCTGGAATTGGCCTCAAGCCTAGAAGCCCTTAGGAGCATTTGAGGGAACAGGAAGAACCTCAGTATTGGGTTAAAAAACAAAGAAACCACTGAGTTACCAACAAGATGACCAGCCGAACTCCTCCCTCAGGCTTGTCATCACCGCTGAGGACAGGATGGCAGGGGAGATACAGAGTGGAGATGAAGCCCCGGCCTGACCCTGCGGCTGAGACGGCCAGTCTCGGGAAGCCACACTTGTGCATTTGCAGGGGGCTGGCACTGCACCCATCAGTGCTGGCCTCTGTCCTCTTCCCTCCACTGCTTAAACATCAAACATCCACTAAATAGAAGGTCTCACTGTATCTTTTTCTTCTTTGCCTCCCTTCTCGTGCTTTACAGAGTAGATGCTAAACATGGGTGAGAACGTTTCAAATGACCTAATGCAAATCGTCTGAGAATCATTTGCTCGGTGGGTCACGAGGATACTGGCATACCCACGGACGGATCCTGGGCCACCTGAGGTCCAGAGAGCAGGACCACGTGGGCATGGGAGAACTGGTGCCTGTGCTGGCTATTGCCATCCCTCTGGGGGCAACTCCCATCTGTCCCTCAACCCAACCTCCCTTGGGAAGGCCAAACGCCCAGTGACCTGCTGCCTCTGACAGCTAAAGCAAGGGCAGGACCCTCCTCCCACCAGGAAAGAACCAATGGAGTCTACAATATAATCGTAGGGCTCCCGTCTTCATGCACACCGGGGTCAGTGTCCAAATGGAATCCAGGTGGGCTGGGGATACAGTCCTGGGTTCTAGAAAGCTGGGCTATGTGTCCGGAGCCCCCACAACGGGAGCGGGGTTGGGGGAGAGGAATAAACAAATAGCAAAATGCCAAAACCTGTACAAAAGAACTATACAATTTACATATATATTTATGTACAGTATATAAATCTCTTTCTTCTCAGTCCCAGCAACAAACACCCACCCGCCCACCCCCCACCAAAAAAAAAACCCCTCGAAGTTGTCAGTAGCAGATCCAAAAACTTACAATAAGATAGAGAATAAACAGTCCTTTTCCCTTTCCTTTTCCCACTGTGGTATTAGATACTGGTGCTTAAAAATGAAACCGAAAAGAAAACACGCGAATGAGAGTTATCAAAAGTGCAAACACGGTGGGCACCACTTATGTTACACGGGATGTGGCCGGGCCGGGGGAGCTGGTGAAGGTTAGGTGTCGGGTGGTCCGTCCTGCCTCCCTGGTCTCTCCACCTGCCCTTTGGTTTTCCGCTCCTTAGACGAGGCGTCCTACTGGGAAGGGAAAGCAGAAGCAAGGGATCAGAGGCGGGTTTATGAGAAGCCCAACCGCACACATCCATTTACCTCACAAGGGCAGCCTGTTAGACCTGGGCTGGGCAGGACACGGGGAGCCTCGACTTGCAGAGAAGCCCATCCTTTGCCCCCATGGCGCACCACAGTGGCCCCTGAGACAAGTCTGGCATTCCTTGTGGAGGCAGCACGGCTGGGGGGCCGGGGGGTGCAGCCCGTATAAGCCATACTACTCCCAGCCGCTAGCCTTCCAACCTGGGAAAGGCCGGCGTGGCTTTGTGCGCGGGGACCGCAGGATCCTTGTAGGATGAACCAATCTTTCCCTCGTGTCCTCAGCAAACGAAAATGGAAAATGGCAGCCTAGGGAACTTGGCCAACTCCTCCACTCCTGCTGGACTACCGTTGCTGCATTTAGGGGGCCCACGGAGGGGACCCCAGAAAGGCATCTTACTGCATGGGTTCGGGCCTGCTCATTTTCCCTGGGGGACGCTGCCAAGACTACCACCCGCAACGAATAGCAACGGATGCCCCTCAAGGGGCCTTGACCCAGAGGCCTGGCGGAGCTTACTGGGTGTCTATCTCCTCCAGCCCCCAGAATGAAGACTGGATTCAGGAGAGAGCCAGAGGTTGTGCTGCCTGTTCTGTGGGTGTTGGTGGCCCTGGGCTGCTGGGGTGAAGCCACCGCTGGCCAGCACCTTTAAACAAAGTCCCTTTCCATGAGCCAGGCCCGCACTGGGGTGCCTCTCTGAAATCCCCTCAGCTATTAGCTAAGAAGGGCTTTGATGCTGATGGACATTTGCATAACCTTCTTGGGTCCTGGTTCTCCAAGTCACAGAACATCAGGGGTGGAGGGAATCTTAGTGACCATCTGGTCTCGCCCCTTCACCTAACAAATCCGGAAACTGAGGCTTGAGCCATTGAGTGAGTTAAACAAGGCCCAAGTCTCCCCCTGCTAACACCCTGTGCTGATGGGTCTCGGAGGCTCCTGCAGGGCCCAGGGTTCCTCGAGGAGGAGTGGGAGCTGAGAGGCCAGTGCACCAAAAGCCGGGCCAGCTCTGCGTGACCCCTGGAGGCCGCGTGACTTTGTGCACGTACCTTAACCCCGCTGGGTCAGTCTACAGAATGGGAATCAGGGCCACAGCTTTGCTGCCTCTACCCTGCCTCTCACAGGCCTGCCTCGGGGACTGACTGAATCCATGAAGTGGAGAAAGGGCTTTGAAGGGCATGAAGTGCTGCGGGAACCCACGCCCACCCATGGGCCACGCGAACCCACAGCCCAACGCCCCCCTCTCCCAGTCACACTCCTAAGACCTGAGAGCAACAGAACCCAGTTTGGGGGGCGGGGGCGGGGCAGATACTGATATGTCCGATTTTACAGAGGAGATAGACACCCAGTGTCTGGGGCTGGAGGAGATAGACACCCGGTAAGCTCCGCCAGGCCTCTGGGTCAAGGCCCCTTGAGGGTCATCCGTTGCTATTCGTTGCAGGTGGTAGTCTTGGCAGCGTCCCCCAGGGAAAATGAGCAGGCCCGAACCCATTCAGTAAGATGCCTTTCTGGGGTCCCCTCCAAACAAGCCTGGGAAGAGAGTGATGGGTTCGGGGGCCGGCAGGTGGGCAGTGACAGAATTCCATCATTCATCTGCTCCGCCCAGCGGGGCTTCTGTCAGTGCTGAGCAGAAAGATTCAGACACAGGGAGAGAGAGAGGCACCTTAGTCATGTCCCCGCCCACCGAGCTGAGATTCAGGAAAGGAAATGCACGCCCAGTAGGACCCAGCCCTCACTTGGGGAGGCTTAGGGCACTAATCCTTTACCCAAATCCCGTCATTTACCCCACGGGGCAACTTTATAGGATAGTTACAAAATGATCCACTTGTCCCTGTGTTATGATGGGGGGACTGAGACTTGGAGATGGCATAGCTTTTATGTGTGAAGTGAACTCAGGCCTGGCTCTGTCCTCCCAGCACCACACTCTTAGGGGGTGCAGTGGGTGGGGGGAGCCTGAACCCAGGGTAGGCGGCATCCTCGGTCAAGGCCAAGGGAGGGCTGAGATGTTTCACAAATGGAGGAACAAGTCTCCAGGCTGCCTGCCTCACAGGATGGTGACCATCATCCTGACGAAAACGTTTTATTAACTGGGGAGGAGCAGCTAAAAAAGAAGGCCCGGCCCTCAGAATGTCTGACCCCTTCTTGCCCTGCAGACAGCTCAGCTCCCCAGTGGGCAGTTTGCTTAGTCAAAATACCTGTGTTCACAGGCACTTCCAGGAAATGTGGTCCCTGAGACCCAAAGGGACACGTGTTCCTAAACCGCGTGTGCTCCCCCAGCCCCCTTGAGCCCCCACCTGGCCTGCAAGCCCCTCTCGGCCCACCAGAGGGCACCGCATGACACCAGATGACCAATGCCTGGGCTCAGGCCCCACATAACCTTCTACCCAAGTGGCTTTCTGCCGCCCCCCAGAGCAGAGGACCCCAGGGAAGCTGCCTTCAGCCCATGGGCGTGCTCCTCTACAACTACCAATTTCTTTCGTGCGTTCACCCCGGACCAGGGTACTGACCAGGGCACTGGGCTTAGTTCCTCACATGCACCATCTTGTTAAATCTTCACACCAAGCCTATGAGGTAGATACTGTCATCTCCATTTTGCAGGCAAGGAAACTGAGGCTCAGAGAGGTTAGATGGCTTGCCGAGGACTATAGGGCTAGCAAGTGGCAGGGCTAGGATTAAAAGCCAGGTTTGTCTGCCTTCAGAGCCTCTGTTCTTACCCGCAGCCCCGACCCCGCCTCCCCTGCGCCTCTCACTAATGGTGCTTTCTCTGGCAGGCACAGCCTGCTTAAAAACTATGGGTCTCCCCCCTGAGTTTGCTGGTGGCTCCCTGCTCCCAGCAGCCTCTACTCTCGTTCACACCCCCCCAAGCTGGGTCTGCTCCCCCATTTCTCCAGACTCACCACTGGTCTTGTCTCCCTTGGCCTTCCTCAGGCAAGCAAGACTGGCCAGTTCACACAAGGGACCAACTTCGAACACTCTGAAGTCCTTCTCACGGAGGGGACAGCGTTCTGGCCTGGAAATTCTGAGGCTGGGTCCAAGGGCTAGCCGTGACGCTACCTCCCGTGTGACCTCTGACCTCGAGCAAAGTGCTATTCCTCTCTAGGCTCACCTAGACACCTCGACTGCAAAACGGCCTGAGGACACAGGCACACACAGACGTGCCTGCACGCACCCACACAGATGTGCACACGCACCAACCCAGAGAGACGCACATACGGACATGCACGCATGCACACCCACGCACACACATGCGGAGACAGGCGCGCGCTCCGACGTGCACACAGACGCTTGCCTACACACACAGCATGCCCGCGGGGACACGCACAAACACGCCTGTGCGCAGACACACGCAGACACACGTGCCCCAGCCACCCTTGGAAGCAGGCAGTGTGTTCTGGGGTCAAGAGCCGTCCCAGGGCTCTCGGGCCTCTCCTGTCCCGTTCCCGAGGGAGGAGTTCAGGGGGGGAGGCGGACAGGTGCTGGGCCAAGAAGGCGCTGGGCTGCACTCTGAAGCACTCGAGAGGCCTCCCTGGGCAACGCTGTGAGGGTAACTTGACACTAAAGCCTTGGCCGAGTCTGCGCTGAGGAGGAGCAGTGTGCCCTAAATACCACATTCCAGGTGACAGTTGTCCCGGGTGCTCCCCTCAGGTCCTGGGAAGCAGCCAGCGTTGGCAGATCCTGGGGCCTGGAGAGGCTTCAGAGAAAGGCCCGGAAGCCCCTCTCCGCTCTGCGGACAAGAGGTCACCACGCTCGGCCTCCCCTTGGCATCTGTGCGCTGCATAGACCAGGGGGGACTGAGGGCAGAGTCATTACAGACCCCGTGGGTCCGAACCTCCTCGGTCCTTACGAGCTCCTGGGTGGGCCTGGGCTCTACACCAACACTGGGTGGTCTCTCTGCCTGTGCTCTGGGAAATAATGTGATGGTGCCAGGCACCGCACTAGGGGGGGCTCCTCAGGGCATGGGTGCTGCTGCCTCAGGCAATAATCTTAAGAAGAACAGTGATGTTGAACTTCTATCCAGGTCCTTCACCGTCTCAGGCGCTGGATAAATGTTTTCACTCACTGTCCCACTGAATCAGCACAACAGATACCCTGGTTGCTCCCATTGTACAGATGAAGAGACTGAAAGCCAGAACGGCTGCGTGGTTTGTCTGTGGTGAAGGAGCTAGTCTGGGGCAGAGGGCAGGGTTTGAGTCATGACATTGCACTGCGTCCTGGGGGAACGCACAGAGGCGTCCTCAACCAGACAGGAGTGGTCAGAGCAATGAGCCATGGAGGGGGCAGGTCCCAGACAGGGTCCCTAGCGGTCATTCATCTGCTTCCTGTGCTACCCGCTGGGTTCAGTGCCTACCGAGGGTTAGCACCAGGAAAAGCCCTTATGTTTTCTCCCTGGGCAATCTCAGCTTTTTCAAAGCTTCCACTTCAAATAAATTGGTATCACCCGCCCAGACCCTTCACCTGCACTAGAGCATCCTTCAGGTGCATCCAACCTGACATGTGCAAACCATACTGGTTGTCTCCGTTTCCCGCACTGCAGCCAGAATGATTTTTTAAAGCAAAACCAATCCAATCATTTCTCTGCCTGGACCTCTATGACAGCTCTCTGCTGTCCTTATGAAGTTGAGACTCTCCCCTTGCCTCCCGTCAACCCCCCCAGCTCTTGCCATCTTCAAATACGCATTTCAGTCCCACTAACATCTTTCAGTTCCTCTGCTACTGTTCCCTCACCTCTACACCTTCATGCTTCAGCCGCCGTAGCCGAGAACACCCCTCCCACCACTGACACCTGGGCTCGGCCATCTCCTACCCATTCCTCGGGGCTGGTTTAGGTTAGGGCTTGGCAAACTTCTCTGTCAAGGACTAGGTAGTAGATATTTTAGGCTTTCTGGCCCATGCACAGTCTGTCATTTGTTCTTCTTTGTTGAAAATTACATCCCTTTAAAAATATAAAAAGCACCCTTAGTTCACAAGCCATACAAAAATAGGCCACGGACTAGATGGGGCCCGTGGGCCATAGTTGGTTTAGACATCACTTCCTGCACCAAGTTTTCCAAGGCTGTCTGTCCCTGAGCTAATTTAAGTGCCCCTACACATGTTCCTACAATACCCCACACTTGTTCTATCAGGACAGAGATGATTAGGTTTCCACCAGAATCCATGTTCTCCTCCTCTTCCTGGGCTCCCCGCCTTCCTCACTCTGCAGTGTGGCCTGGTGGCCCTTCCAGCCCGGGAGATAGGAGAGGTGACGTGTGTCACTGCAGGACTGGCCCAGAAAACTCCCCCCCATGCACTGCTCCATGCTTGACTCCGTCTGGCCGACTAGGAATGGAAATGACCTCCAGGGTGACCTTGAAGCCACGTAATAAAAGACGACGAGCCAAGATCCCTGAGAGACTGCACAGAGCAATCTCCATTCCTATTCGTGTCCCCCACCCCCCCCCAACGCACGCACACACACACCATGACCTGGAATCCCGCTGAACTGTTGTGTGGGCAAGATGAGCAAACTTGTCCTGTGTTGAGCCATTACATGTGTGGGTCTACTCGTCACCGTGGCCTGGCCTATCCCGAGGCACTCCTACAGCACTTACCACAGTGTCTGTAAATACTTCCATATTTGTCTCCTTGGTAGACTGTGGAAGGACAGGGATTTGACCTGTCAACTCCTTCACTGCACCAGGCATCTCGCGTAGAGTGTAACACACCCTCAGTAAGTGGTTGAACACATGAGTATCCGGGGTCCCCTCTACGGGGGGGAGCCCGCGGTCCCTGTTCCCCAGGTGAGCCACGTCCTGGAGGGCCAGGAGCACAGGAGCGAGCACTCACCTTCTTTGCTGACACCCAGGCAGCCCTTCAGCTCAGGCAGTGAGATGACCTTGTCCTTGTTCAGGTCACAGTAGTCCGTGAAACGCCGGGCACACTTCTTGGGCTTGGCTTTCTTCTTCACGTAGCGCTTGAAGGGCTTCATCTCCCGCTTGTTGATGTCGTTGCTGCTATTGCTATCCAGCTGGCTGAAGTACCAGTGCACCACGCGCTCCTCCAGGGTGTGGCTGGGGTCCGGTTCTGAAAACCTGGGCCACAGGCAGACCCCCCGCCCGCCCCGGAGAGCCCCACTCAGGATCCTGCAGGGACCATCCGCCCCGCCGCAAGTCTCTCCCCCAAGGCCAGATGCCAGGGTCCTCATGCTGTGCTGCTGGTGGCCAGGGAGAAACGGGCCAAAGACCTCCCGGCCCCACTCGGCCGGCAGCAGGATGGAACCATCCTCTCCTGCTTGACTCTCAAGACTGGAGAGTTTATTTCTCCAGGGTCCCTGAGTGGGCCCTCCTCGTTACATGAGCCTGTCTCACCCTCTACCATAGCCAGGAGGGTTCTTGTACAAGATGGGTGCTCCGGATATATTGACTAGATTTAATTCACCTGAGTAAACCGCAGCCGGGATCCAAGCCGTCCTCCTGGCCTGGTGTTCTCTGCAGGACAAGCTGCTGTTGGCCCGGGAACGTGAACACTCAACGAATGGGACTATGGGAAAGCGTGCTCTGAGCACATGCACACACCCGACACCAGGCCAGGTTCTGGGATGAGTGGCCCTGGCCTCAAACTGCTCAAATGTCCTGGTGAGACAGAGCCAAATACCCTGACATCAGGCAGTGATGATTCGGTGTGAAGTTCCCATGGTCTGTCCCTGTCAGGCACCAAGTACGGTAGGAATCGAGAGAAGGCGGTTGTGATGGACACAAACAGAGGTTCTGAAACTGGCAAGTCCCAGACCTACTGGGGGTGCGTCTCTCCATGCAGATATTTTAAGACTGGAGGTCTGGGATGGACCTAGGAAACCGCAGGTACACTAGAACCCCTGGGGATTTTGCTTAGGAGTACCAGACGAGAGCAACCAAGAAGGCTTCCCGGGCTCAAGGGGCACAGTGATGACCACACGTCTAACACAGTCCTGTCAACACCAGACATAAAGTGGCAAGACCAATGTTTTTATGTGTAGCTGTATGCACGCCCTGCCCATCCATTTTCTTTACTTACGCTCTATCCCCCCCAACCCCCACAAACCCATTCAGGGTGCTAGCTAATATGTAAAACTTTTCGAGCCAATGACTGGTCTGCTCCAGAGGGGGTGACTATGGCTCCTGCCCTCAGGGCTTGGCACCGAGTAAATGTGGCCCAGGCCCTTGTGTTCAAAATCCTGGGCACCTTTCCCTTTGTAGGGGGGGATAAGGCTGAGGTTGGGAGGCCAACACCTTCAAGCAGTCTGTAGGGCCCTGGGTTAAACTACAGCACCACCACGGATCAGAAGTGGAGGTGGAGGGGCTCACTGTCACACAGGGATCCCGGACCAGGGGTTCCGGGCTGCCAGCACATTCTGAAACTGTATCTGGCAAGAAAAATATCCAAGGCACTTGCCAATACCTTGGGGTTCTTCCCTGGGGTTTGCAGAGTTTTCCAGAAGGGAGGGGAACCATCTCTGACCCCACCCTTATGAACGAGCCAGCGAACTCTTTCCCTTTCCCACCCCCAAGTGACCTCAACGTTTAGGGGAAAAGAAGTTTCATTACCCCAAAAAGCCAGGCATCCCTGCTAAATGCCCATTCCTAATTAACTGGATTGCAGTCCTGGGCAGGCCCCCCTGGGCATCCTGGGCTGATTCCCAGACAGCACAATTACTCCATCTGCCAGTGGGATGTCATCCTGACAGGTTTAATGCGGGAAGTATCTGGGGAAGGTGTGAGGGACCATCCGCCCCTGGCTCTTTGGGGATCTGCCTAGTCTGTCATGGAAGACAGGCTCAGAAGGTCTTTGGAACAGACGTGGAGCTATTTGTTGTGGAACTCAGATTTTTGTTTCTGCCAGCTCCTGGTATTTTGGTGTTTTAGCGCTCCCTCTGTTTTACCCACAACATTCACTCTCAAGCCTGCAGCGAAAACTGGGTGAGCAGCGGAGAATTCTCTATCAAGATGTCCACGGCACAGGAGGGAGGGTGGCCAGCTCCCTCTCAAGCACCCTGCCTGCCTGTGTTCCCCTAAATGTGAGGCCCGCCCCCCCCCCCGGCTGCGGAGGAGAGCCAGGAAGAGCCCCAAGGGAGGCGCTCCAGCGGTCCCACAGAGTGCTCTCCCCCTGGGTCCCTTCCGCCAGGGGCCCTGGGAGCCCCATGGGCAAAGGCAGCTCTTTAACCTTTAGGCTCAGCATAGCGTCATGTCTACCTAGAGGCTGGAATAATAAAGCCTCAGTCACCCAGCCGGGAAGGGATGAGGTCATCCCGCCCAGCCGCCCTGCCGCCCTGCCAGGAGAGGCCCGCTGCCTCCAACACGTGTTGCTGGGGCTCCCGCCAGCCTGGTTCTCAGGGACTCCACCGAGGGGGCTCCCCCACCTTCCTTTGGGCTGGTCCGCGCAAGAAGCAGCCCTTCGCCCCACTTTACAACCTCTGGGAGGTTCCCCCCACGCAGAGTGACCAGCATTTTGCTCCTGCCCCCTCCTCCTTCCTTTTCTTCTGACTCTCCCTCCCTGCCCTGTCTCCCTTATCCTCTCAGTCCTGCCCTCCTCACTCCCCCAGGGTCCTGCGGCCATGACCCCTGGCCTAACCTGGCCCTGGGGGCTCCGAGGATACTCACTTCCCCCGGAGAAGTCCTCCGAGGCCCTTGCAAGCAGTGTCTCTGGTTCCCTCGACCCTGCCACACCCTCAGCCTGTCCTGTGGACCCCGGAGGGCTCCCTCTTCCTCCTTCCTCCCCAGCTAGCATAGGGCTCCCTGCTTCTGAACTCCTTTGACTTCCAGAAACCCACATCCCACCCCCACCCCTGACCACAGAGCCCAGCTCTACATGTGACACTGGCAACTCAAGGGTCCCACTTGGGAACCCAACGCTTTACCCTGGCCAAGCTCCAAGTGCACTTAAAGCAAGAATTTCTTAGCTTTGAGGGATCATGGGCCCTTCAGAGAACCTAAACAAGGTCATGGTCTTCTCTGGAAAATTGCATATGCGCATAGCACTCTGCTGACTTTTGGGGTTTAATGGACTCCCTAAACCTCATCCGAGCTAATGGATTCAAGTGAAGAACCCTTGATCTAGAGGGAAGGAGACTCCAGCCATGGTCCCAGAAGAATGTTTAACAGTGAGCCTTCTGGAAGAAGATGGGGGGAGACAAAGGATGGTAGCTGGAGGGGTTTGGAGGTCATTTCCAACAAGTATTTCCAACAAAACAAAACATAATAGAAAACTACTGAAGGCATTTAGTCTAAAACTCTGAAAACCAGGTTTCTGGGTTTACAACAGCCTTAAGTCTGCACCATGCTTCATACAAGATCGAGTCAAAATTGAGATGGATCAGGAGTCTGGGCTTAGTCAAACCAGCAGTGGGCATGCATGTGCGAAAGAGCCAAGAGAGGCCTCAGTTAGTTAAGGAGAAGCTAAGATTTTCCCCGGGAAGTGCTGGATGGGTGGGGCAAAAGGGCCTTCCCCAGAGTTTCCAGAAACCTCTCAAGCAGTATTGGAGTCCTTTCCATCACAGTTAGACTCTCCCAAACTTACCCCTGACCTCAAAGCCATACCCCACTGATCCCTCCAGCTCTTGCAGGTTCTAGAAGTATCCTCTAAAAACATTGGCAGCTTGCACTCCTAGCTCTAGGCTTACACTGGCACCAAACCTCCAACCTTTCTCTCACATATGTACACACAACCCCTGCTGGAGATCAGGACTGTTGGAATTGAAATCTGCTCACCAGGTAAGGGCTGGGGACCCTACATCAGAGGGCGAGACGGTTCCTTAAATCACTTCATATCACTGGTCCGTGTCACAGGCCTCCCTACAGGCAAGGTCCCACTCTACTAAAAGGGCTCACTGGGTGTGTAGAGTTATCCAAGCATCCTTGGATATGGTACGGAAAGTCACACCCAAAGGATACCAAATTCCAGATTTTGGAAAAACAAATCCAAAGACTGGTGTCAGCTCCATCTCTGGGCTGTTTGGGTGGCTGTCCTGTTGACTCCTGCCTCCAGGGATGAGGGAACCCACTCGAGCTAGGTCCCTCCCTGGACTGGCCCCGCTGAGTTGTCTCCAGAATGGACAGGTGACAGGTGCTGCCCTTCTCCTGCGACACTTTCAGTTTTGCTTCTGCAGCCTCCCCCTGCCAGGCCTTGGAGGCAATGCACAGCTGGAGAGCCGGCCCCATGCGCCACAAGAAAACTTGCTTTGGCCAAGCTCTTGGGCCTTGTTCTGCTGTCCCAAGCAGTTTTAAAAGAAGGTGAGGCGGGACGGCCTGGGAGTGCTAGCCAAGCCAAGCAGACCAACTGAGCCCCATCTGGAGAGGGGTCCGGGCCCTGCCAGCTGGGCGGGCGGGTGGGGCTGGGAAATGCCGCGTCAGCCACATTCCAGCCTCTTCCTTGAAAGGCCATCGACAAGTAGCTGCGCTGGGCAGGAAGGAGGGAGCCACAGTACAGACGATCTCTCCTTAGGGGACCACATGAGGGGCCAGAAGGCTCACACAGCCCACCCCACCTCCCCTCAAAATTGACTTTCTCTAGGGTGAGATGGAGAAAGGAGAGGGTTCCCCTGCTCGAGAAGATTCTGCCAGCTGGGATCTCAGAACTCTTCCTCTGGGTCTGATAAATGCTAATGGGCACCATGGGAGGGCTGATCCAAGGGGGAGCTCTCCTCCTGGAGCCCTGGTGGGAAGGACCATGAGGATAATTCTATCATCCCCCAAACCTTCATTGAGAGCTGCCATCCTCCCACGCACTAACCACAGATGGTTCTGTGGATACCCCATTCTACTTTGCCCATTCTTAGATTTGGGCAGTACCGCTCCCCTCCCAACCCCAAAATCGGTCTGGAAGGCCAAAAAGGAAGCAGATAGCTCCCCTCCCTGCCATGTCCTATAATAAGTCATCTTCAAATTGGATTAACTTCACCGATAAAGCTTCAGCATCCCTTCCCCCATAGCTGTAGTGCGGCCTCTCCTCACCTGTCTCTCTGATGATAGCTGTAACCTTCCCACCCCATCTTGCTCCCTTCCCATCCAGCTTCCCTAGAGCCTTCAGGATGATTCTTCAAAAATGCTCACCTCATCATGGGTGTCGTGCTGCCCTTGGCATGAATCCCAAGGCCGGGCGTGATCTGGTCTCTGCCCAAATCTACAGCCTCACCTTCTGCCTGCCTCCCAGATTTAAGCCATACTTCTCACGTCTCCTTGCACAGGCCCTACCTCACGGGCCCTAGGGCCCCTCTGCCTCAGTCCATCTAGATTGGGGCATTTTCCCTTCATACATGAAGATGTGGCTCAAATGTCATCTCTGTGAAGCCTTCCCTCACATGCCCTCTTGCCCCCAAGTCCCTGAGGCACTTTCAGGGCTTCTATTACCATACTGAGTTCATAGTGCAATCATGGATTATATACCTCTTCTCTCAACCAGACCGAAGCTCCTCCAGGCCAGGGACTATGCCTTTGTCCCCGTTTGCCCCCAGAACCCCACACAGCGCTTATAACAGGGAAGAGCAGAGATGTAAGAGTTCATGCAAAGCCCAAATCTCCAGGCCTGGCAGGTGGTAGGTCAGGGAGAAGTCATGACTTCTTTGTCCCCTCTTCCCACTGGCCCCAGTGGATGTCCAGCCTTAATTACCAGACCCTGAGAGGAGGGAGGAGGGATCAGATGTGTCTTCCTTGACTTCAGCCTTCTGTGCCTACAGGCCCAGTGCTGCCTGAATTCAGGGCCAAGGCTAAAGCGCAGGTAGCCTGGATTCTCAAATTTTCTTCCATAGCCCTACTCCAGATGTGCTGCCCAATCTTCACCTGCCCTATGCCTTAGCGCTTACATCATAGAAGAGTGCCTGGCCAGGGTCCATCCACATGGTGCCCCAAGTCTCTCGGGCCCATGCAGGGTGCTGTCGGGCCCTGGTGACAGAGGAGCACCATGGTGAATTTGATGGCTAGGGTAGGCCTCATAGTAAGGCTTGCAGTAGGTGGTGAACCCTCTGATGCGTAGGATAAAGAGGCCTTATCAAGGCATGCCTCTCTGCATCACCCAGGGATCCATCCATTTATCCACCCATCCTTCTAGCTGCTTATTTGTTCAACAGGTATTTATTGGGCATCTACTATGTGCCAAGGACTATTCTGAGTTCTGGGAATACAGCAGGGAAGAAGGCAGACAATGTTCCTTCTCTACAGAACTTAAATTTTCATTCAGGAGGGGTGAGACAGACAATAAATAAACAAACCAGCAAAACATCAGCTAGTGTAATGCTTGGCTGAGAAATTAAAAAGCAGCGTGGTGATAGAAGGTGACTGGTAGCCCTTTTAGATTGGTTGGTTGCTAAGAAGGTGACATTTAAATGGACAATCGGGGCGGGTCACAGGAAGATGGGGCCTGATATTCCAGACTGAAGCAGAAGCTGCCATGGAGACCCGGGGGGCAGGCAGGAACCCCGAGGGTTCAGGTTCAAGGCCTGTTTGAGGAACAGAGAAGGACCAGCAGCTGGAGCACAATGATGGGAGGGAGGACATAGCCGGCGAGACCCTCCTGCAGGCCAGTTCAGGTCGGAGCTAGAACTCACCCTAAACATAATGAGAGACCTTGGAGGGCTTGAAACCCAGGAAAACTGGTAAGCCTGGCAGCAGCCCCCCCTACCAGGGCTTCTCTCTCCCTCTTCCTGCCCCTCACCCCTCTTCCTGGATTTCTAAACTACTTCTTGATTCCTCTTGCCTGTCTTTTGAGTTTGAGTGCAGCCTCTAAGTAACACAATTACCAGCGCGGCTCAAACTTTTCATTCCCATCAGAACCAAACACGGGTTTGGCATAATAGGAGCTTAAAATGAAAAGCATGTTTAGGAAAGAATATATATTTTTTAATCTTCTCCCAAGCCTGTATCTGTATTACACCTAAAAGAGAGGGTTTTTATTTATTTTTTATTTTATTTATTTATTTTTTTTAAAGATTTTATTTATTTATTTGAGAGAGAGAGAATGAAAGACAGAGAGCATGAGAGGGAGGAGAGTCAGAGGGAGAAGCAGACTCCCCGTTGAGCAGGGAGCCCGATGCGGGACTCGATCCCGGGACTCCAGGATCGTGACCTGAGCCGAAGGCAGTCGCTTAACCGACTGAGCCACCCAGGCGCCCGTAAAAGAGAGGGTTTTTAAAAAGAAAAAAGAAAATCTCTTCCCTAAGGACACATTGATATTAAAGACTGGTATTAAAAACACTATACACTTCTTATTTTTTATTTTCTGTAAAGATCCCTTCGGCCTGCGATTTGAGGGCAAGGCATCAAGTCCTGATGTCCCCTGGTTGAGGACCCCCGCCTGTGCCCTCAGCCCCTGCAGGCCCCTCATCCACTGGCCCAGGACCCAGTCGGGTCTGGTACTTCCCTGGCACCCTCAGTCCACCTGGGACCCCGGCCAGACCATGCTCAAGGGCTGAGCTCCCAAGGAAGCAAGTGGGACGCACTTGAAAGCTTGTCTCCTCAGGAGTGCTTGCAAAAGCAGCAGGCAGGCTCCCCGAGTGGCTGGTCAGAGCCAGCAGCCCCGGGGGGCTCGGGGGGGGGAAGCAGCCAGACCTGGAATTTTGAAGCCCATGCCCCCCCTCCTGGGTACTTTTTCCACTCTCTTCTAATAAGCACAAATATCTCATCCTCAATTTTGCATGAAACAACCGGTATTCCAAGCATAAGTAGCAAAGGCATGGAATACTGAATAAGCGCTCACAATCTGCCCCGCCCCCTCTCCTCGGAGGTATGGGTACGGTCCTCTCTACTGTAGATGCCCAGTGGCTGAGCACCGTCGGAGCACCCTCGGCTGCCTCCAAGCAGCTCCCATCTGCCAGCCTGTCAGCCCGTCTCCATCTTCTCAGACGCGGTGCTGTGCTCCTCCTGGGGAGGCCTGATCCCATCCACAGGGCGTGCAAAACCAGAAACCAGCCCGAGAGCTCACAGGCCGGTGGGGCTGCTGAGTTAGTGCACGGGACCAGCAGCTTCCGAGCGTGGCACCCAGGAGGCGGCAAGCTCTGCGCTCACTTGGATGTGATCTCACCTTGGGTTTTCCGGACAGCCAGCCTCACCTGCCTCAGGGCGCAGCACCACTGATGGCCCTGCACCCCCGTGCTGGATACATACACGCCCTGCGGCTCTGCGGCTCGCCAGCCTGGGCCCCTTACAGGCCTGGGAGCCCGGACCTGTCACCGTGCTGGCATTCCTTGCCTTGCTGATGACATATGCCTCTGGGCAGATGGGAGGGACTAGCCCCCCCACCCCCCCTTGGTGAGCCTCCGAGCCCAGAGGCAGGCTGCCCATCCCTGCCGAGCCTGGCTACTTCCTCCGCTGCTGTAGGAACCAGAACCCCTCCACCCACACCTCCCCCCTCCCCCTGCTGCCGTGCCTCCCCTCTGGCTTCCTGGCTCCGACTGTCCCTTCCGTCTCATCTGTTGCTACTCTCCTCTCCGCCTCGCTCCATCCTCCCCAGCCCAGCCATCCTGGGCTATGAATGTGCACTTTCTTAGAGCCATAGTAGTCTTTCCCTTTTCTTGGGATGGCTCTCCTTCTTTCACTGGCTAAGTCCTACCTGTCCTTCAAAATTCAGCCCAGCTATCACCTCCTCCAGGAAGCTTTTCTGATTCCTCCAGATTGAGTTGGCAAACCCTTCTCTGTTCTTCCGTCTCATTTCTAGCACTTAGCACACAATTTGCAAGTATCTGTCTGTAGCCTAAGGTGCCCACTACGCTGCTTACTTTGAAGACACGAATATGCCTTGCATCCCTGCATTCCCAGGCCTTAGACCACTGCTTGGCGTGCTGTGTGTGTTCACCAGGTGCTGAAGGGATAGATGGGTGGATGGAGGGATAGATGGACGCGTGCATGCGCGTGTGCTCCGACCACTGACCTAATGGGCTGATTAGTGAGTGTCGGGATGCTGGTCACAGGGCGTGTGTCCATTTCAGCCCCATGTCAGGACTGCCTCAGCCCACATACCGGTTCCTAAACTAAATTGGATTTGGATATGGCAATGTCCAATCCCACTGCCGGAGCCCTTGGGATTTTCAGGAAGCCAAAAAGGCACATGATTCCTGCCTTCTCAGAAGAGAAGAAAATCACCAAGTGCTCTGTCTTCCCCCTCTGCCCATTACAGACCCCTCCTCCTTCCTGCGACTCTCCCCCCAGTGCATCTACTCCTGAGACTAAGGTGCTGGAAGTCTCCAGACACCCTGAATTTGCCTGTCATCAGGTAACTAAAAGGTAGAGACAAGCAATTCCCAAAGAACAGGGAGGGGAGAGGGTGAGTTTTTGGCAGAAGGTGGGACCAGCCCTTGCCCTGCCTAGCCCCTCCCCGCTCTCCTGGCCTCCTGAAGCTTCTGAAAAGTCGGGGACCCCCATCTCCCGCTGGGTCTGAGTCCTGCTCACATTCTCACCTCCCACCTCCAGTAGGCGCTGCTGAGTTAATGGCCTGCACCATGTCAGTGGTGAGGGCATCCAGTAGGCTGGTGATAAATTCCATCTTCTTCCCTTCTGGACAGCCTGAAAGATAAAGTGAGATTTAAAGGCAGCTGTCAGGTAAGTAATCAAGTAAACAGCTTCTTCAACGGCCACCATTTCCCAAACTTTTCCAAGTCCTTCTTGTCCAGCCAAATCCACTCTGAGAACTGTTTATTGCTCAGATGAGTCTCATAAACCTCCGCAGTTCCTCTACTCACGGCCTGCAAGGGACCGTCAGAACAAACAGAAAATCATGCTTTCGCTTTTCTTCCATTCCACAAATTTTTGCTGAGTGTCAACTGAGCCACTGTGTCAGATGTTAGGGATTCGGTACACAGGGTCCCTATCCACCCAAGTTTGTGGTCTCCCAGGAACGCAAGCTCGTTCTGGGAGAGTCTGGGTGGTCAGGTGGTCCCTGGTGCGTCCCACGTGGTCACGCTAGAGCATGAGAAACACTGCTCTCCCAGGAAGGAGCAGGTGCTGAGGGGGCACAAGGGACGGAGCCAACCCTCAGTGGTCAAAGTTGACTCAAGTAGCCCTACCAGTTTATTTCTCTAAGAACCGTCTCCTTTCTTCACTTCTGTCTCATCCAGCTTAGGTTATGCTGATAAAACCTCCCTTCCTTTGTTTCTCGCTTGCTCCATTGCACTGTTCCAGGAAAACCCCAAGTCTCTCCCCCACACATTGTTCTGCTGGTGTGAGCAACCAGGGAGGTGGGCGTCTCTCTAAATTCATGACTGCCAGCCCCAACTGTTCCCACAACCCTCCTCTCTGTGACAACAACTCACTCTCTTCCCTCCACAAACCCGCCAGGTCTCTGGTGAAGCGCCACCTTCTCAGAGAAGCCCCAGGACCCTGAAGCAGGTCTCATGCACTCTCATGCACCTCTCCCTGCACTCCTACTCTTTCCCTTCAGAGCACCTCTCACGGCTACGTAGACTGGCTTGTATTCATTTATTCGTATATTCTCCGTTTCCTCCGCTGTGGGAGCCCCGTGTAATTCCGAGCACCGGATCGTACCCAGCGCCTGGCACATCGCACAATCTCAGTTCACAGTCGTTGGGGGGATGACCAGAAGGAGGTACCCTGGCCTCTACGACTCCCATCTTGGGACAGGGTGGTTTTTACAACCGGACTTTCAGGAGCCTCTGCTTTCAGCTCCCAGGGTGGAGTCCTGATGGGGAGTGGGGAGTGGGAAGGTGGCCTAGCTCCCCTCAGCACTGATCCCAGTCTGTGCTTGCTAAAGACCACCGTGTTCCGGGGCGCCTGGGTGGCTCAGTTGGTTAAACAACTGCCTTCGGCTCAGGTCATGATCCTGGAGTCCTGGGATCGAGTCCTGCATCGGGCTCCCCGCTCAGCGGGGAGCCTGCTTCTCCCGCAGACCCTACCCCCTCTCATGCTCTCTGTCTCTCATTCTCTCTCTCTCAAATAATCTTTAAAAAAAAAAAAAAAAGACCACCGTGTTCCAAGCCACCAATATTTAGTGACCTTATTGTCACTCCCTGGCAGAGCACACTCTAGATAAGAGAAACCCATCACAGCAGCCAGTTGGAGGTCCTGGGCCCCCTGCCTGTGCGTCTCGTGTCACATCCCAGTGGGAGTCCGGTGCCACCGGGATGATTGTGCAAGCACCGTACAGGGCTGGCCACGGACACTGCCCACGTCCCTCAGGACAGCCCCTCCCTGAAAGCTCTCCTCTCAGCTCCCAGAACACTGTCCCAATCACCCCAGGATGGACAAAGAATTGCAGGATTGCAAGGACAGGATTTTAACCTAATGACCCATTTTGAAGATAAAAGCTAAGAGCAAGGAGGAGAAACAATGTGCTCAAGGGCACAGGAGTAATTAGGGACAAACCCCAGCCTAGATGCAGGTCCCAGGACCCCCCCACCCAATCCTACAGAAGAGGAAGCAGAGTCAGAGCAGAGGAGGGAGCCACGTCCGCTCGATGGGCGGTGGAAGAACAGAAAGAGGTGAGAGCACCAGCAAGGGGCAGCCTTGTCTCCCACCTGGCAGCTCCCTGTCCTTGAAGGGATCGTCCACCTCCGCAATCTTGGCCCTGGCATCGCTCTCACAACTGGGCATCACGTAGCTGGGAAGAGAGACACGGGTGGGGGGGGGAGGCGCGGGGAAAGGTGAGGAGGGGCCGGGAACTGAGCCCACTGGAGCCACGCCCAGCAGCAACCATCCTGCTGCCACTAAGCCTAGAACTCCCAGGGCTGGCAGCAAAATATCTCCTGCGCTGTCCAGCACCTGCCAGGCTATCCCGGTAGCAGGGTGCCCACTGAGACATGTTTGGGCATGTCACTGTCATCACTCAAGCAGAGCGATGTCACCTCGTGTCTGCACGCAGGATCTCCGGGATCCACAGAACCAAGGGACTCAGGCAGGGCCTTAACGTCCTAGCCAGTAAACTGAGGTTCTGAGGGGCCACCTACTTTTCCAAGGTCACCCAGCTAGGAGGGGACAGAACTGTGACCAGAACCCAGGACCCAGGTCTTTCTACCAGAACCCTATCTGCCCGTGAGCAGAAGCGTTCTCCTAATGCCCTGATTCCCACCGGGCCAGGCAAGCAGGGAAATGAGGCTAGCCTAACAGGAAACTGCTCCTCCTCCCCCAGGGTCCATCGCAGGGACTGGACAGGCTCGGGGCGGGGGGGGGCTTACCGCGTGGAGGTTCCAGGCAGCGGGCGCCCCGTGTCCACCAGCACACACCAGCAGTAGCCAGTGGACTGGTGGCACTGCACCGGCTTGTAGAGCCCCCCGGGGGCGCACTCGGGGATGACGATGCCCTCCCGGGGACTCTGCCGGGCCTCTTCCAGGGCGCTCTGCCTCTCCTGGTCGCACGAATGGACTTTCTCTGCAAGAGAAGAGGCAGCCTGTGTGACTCTCCCGCGCTCGTGGCTCATCACTGCTGCTTTCTGAGCAAGGATCCGGCCTGGCCCCGAGCAATGGGTGGCTGGGGAGTCACCAGGCAGTGCTGTGGTTCCCACACTGGTCCACGGTGGGGGTGGGGGTGGGGGGCTGGAGGCCCAGAACCGCCCTGTAGCCTCTCCATTGCCAGGGGTCATTAGCACTCACATGCAGTGCGTTCTACGGGCCATAGGCCCACTGGGGCTGCAGGGCCGCTCCTTATCTGAACGGCACTTTGCCCCGGGGGTGGAATTTCCGGGCTGTTTGCAGAGTGGTTCCCGCTGGTTCTCGCTGATGCACGGTCTCCTGGCTCTGGGAGAGGCGGAGGTGCAGGAGCCTGACCCCTGAGAGCTGACAAGCTGACGCAGGCATGCCTGTGTGTGCGGACACTCTCCCAAGCCCAGCAGGACAGAGCCACGGCCGCCAGCCCCAGGGGATCGAGGCTCAGCGCCCAAGAGGAGCAGAATCAGGGCCATCCCCACTCCATCCCAGGCTCCAGCACGGCTGAGCAAAGTAGGCTTGACAGGCTCGAGCCCAGGACACAACGCTGCTCTATCCGGTGGGGGAGAGAGACGCCCACAGGAAGCGTCTGCGCTCAGCAGCCGTGGGCAGCCCGTGAATGCATCTGAATGCCGAACCTGGTTTCCGCGGGCCGGGCCCAGGCCTCGGCCCCACACGGCCCCTGGCCCGAAAACTCCACCCAACGGTCTACCTGCCTGACTTCCCTCTCCTGTTGGGTGGCTGTTGTTGTGTTTTCGTTTGTCTTTTCGTTATTAAAAATAAATAGCATTGGGGTTTCTTTTCTTGGTATAAAGAAAATTGTGAAAAACCCAGAATCCCACCGAAGTTAAACACTACCTTCCCTAGACCTTCGCTCTTGCACCTACAACATGAAAATACCTATGCACACACCTACTTGTTTGTTTTTTTACAATAAAAGGGGTCACATCATAGACCTGTACTATTACTCTGCTTTGTCTACTTCTTTATTATATCTTTATTTCTTTCGCGAATATGATGCCACAACTTCCCTCTTGAAGATGACAGGAACAGTCTTGGGCATCCCATGAAATGTTAACAGTGTGTTATAAAAATACCATTCTTCGAGCCAGGAGGTCGGTATCAGTAACCTGGAGACTCATGCTACTCACTGAATAGCACCAACGGTCAAAGTAACAGCAACTCAACTCTAAAGGAGCCAAACCTCTGAAATAACAGCTCCGTCAATGACCCACAAATGAGCTGTACAGAGGTTTCAACAAAGCAGGGGTACACGGCGCCGCGAAGCAGCCCAACGCTGTGTTGGGGAAGAGTCACACAATGGGGAAAAGATTCTTTGTCTCACTCCCAGGAAAAATGTTGAAAAGCAGTAGCCCAGTGATTCTCCTTGCGGGGGAGGGGAACGTCTCCTTAGGGGCATAAAAATATCTCAGGGTCAGGAAGTGTGTATGCTGAACACATTCACTATTAAAATATAACTTTGAATTTGGAAAATGAAAAAAAAATACTACTGTTTTTATAATGTAAACACAGAAAAACTAAACAGGGGCGCCTGGATGGCTCAGTTGGTTAAGCGACTGCCTTCGGCTCGGGTCATGATCCTGGAGTCCCGGGATCGAGTCCCGCATCGGGCTCCCTGCTCGGCAGGGAGTCTGCTTCTCCCTCTGACCCTCCTCCCTCTCATGCTCTCTGTCTCTCATTCTCTCTCTCTCAAATAAATAAATAAAATCTTTAAAAAAAAAAAAAAAAAGAAAAACTAAACAGAACCTCCTTGGCCAGACGAACAGGAGTTCCCAACAGCTGACAGACCAGAGACTAGGGATTCTGAACCCGATTAGAACTACCACCAGAAGAGCCTCTAGAGGCAGCTGGAGTAAGAGACAGAAACTGATTGGTTTATCAGAGACATAAAGCTGGCTTGAAGGCCCAGAATTTTGACTTGGGCCCCTGGCTGGGATGGAGCCACGGCCCCTGCCAGGGACGATGCAAGAGTTTTTCAATAGCTCCCCCAATCCCAATTTGGTTACCTTATTTCCCAACCTCATATTTCATGCCCAGAGAAAGGCGACAGAGGAGTAAAACCAAAGGAAGACAGCTTTTTACTGGCACCACGTTCATAAAACAACCTCTGACGGAGGCTTTAAATTAAGATCCTCCCGGCCAACGTTCTAAAGCCATCAATCCAGCCTGAAAGCGAGAGGCAGAGAGAGTGAGGGGAAGCTTACCCAGGGGCAGGGAGAACGATAACCTGACTTCACACGGTTGGGATCCCGAAACTGCAGAAATGTGGAGAGGAGCCATCGAAGAGGAGGTGGCAACCCGTGGTTTGGGGGCTGTCGACAGACTTCTGGAAGTCCTTTAAGGCTGCTCTGACCTGGGTGCAGCCAGCTTCCACAGAGGCCGCACGGAGTTCGACGGAGAATAAGAACCACACAAGTGATAAAGCTCGCTAATTTGGAAAAATGGGGGCTGGCGTGGAACTAGAGAGAAGGCTAAGTGTAGGGGTTATGGCTTGTTGGCATATACGCTTATTACTTTAGGACAGACCCTGAAAATTCCAGATGCCCCTCTAAGAAAGAGACAGGAGAAGTTTATAATAATATCACTAACCATCTGTGAAGAGTACCCAGAGAATTTATCTTCCAACAGAGAGAAGATCTCCCTTAAAACCATCTTTATGCTAATAATAGAGCAAATACTCATTGAGTAGTATATGCCAGGTGATAGACAAAGGGTTTTGCTTGCTTAATCTCTTTGTCCATCCGAGGGGGGCACTATGAGTATGCCCATTTTGTAGACAAAGGAGCTGAGCTTTGGAGGGATTCATGAATTTTCCTATTCAGCCAGAGAGAAGAGAGCTGGGACCCCAGTGAAGGTCTTCTGACCGTCGAGCCTATCTTGCTAAATTTTAGACACAGGTTACTGCCTCTAATCATTTGCTCTGGGAGAAAAATACATTTACTTTTAGTGTGAAGTTCTTTTAGCTCAGTCATTTTGCAGACTCCCCAAATCTGCCGCATTCGAAAGCAAGTGTGTTAACTCACGTACTTGCCCATTAACACAGCACAGCTTTTTCTGAACCAACGATTTTTCTCAGCCTAAACAGACTACACAACTTGTACCCGAGTATTTTTGCCTCTTTGCTTTGGAACTGAAAACTTAAAGCCACACTCGTCACTCACCTGCCATTAGAGAACACAAAATGAATACGAATAGCTCACATCTATTTCAGTGTTTACCGTGGGCCATGCTTGGTACCAGGCACTTGACTTGTATTAACTCACTTCAAGCTCATCACAAGCCTCAAGATAGGTGCTATTATTACCCTCACTGAGCAGAGAAGGACCCAGGAACACAGGCTGGCTGCAGGGTTTCCTCAAAGTCATACAAGTAGGGAGGAGCAGAGCGGGGGTTCCAGCCCCGGGGAGTCGGCTCCTGGGCTATGCTCCCCAACCCTCTTCAATACCATCTCTCACTGCCAGATGCTAGTCTGATTTTTATTCGAATCCCAATTCTTCTTTTCCTTGCTGTGGCAAATAGTTAGAAAATAGCTCCAGTGAATTGCACCTCCCCGTATCAGCCAGACGCTGACTGGCTTTGACCAATGCAAAGGGCAGACTGGGGTTCCAGTGTGTCACTTCCAGGCCTCGGCCTGTAGGGGCCTTGCAGCCTCACCTTTCATCTTCTTAGAAGCTGCCCTGAGAGCAGCACAGAAGGAAGCCAGGCCAGCACACTGGAAGATGAGAGGCACACAGAAGAAAACAGGAGACCCTCAATCCGCAGCCAGCACCAACTGCCAGAGGCATGACCTTGGCTATCTTGGCCGCTCCTGCCCCATGGACCCTCCCGCTGGATGAGCCAGGAGTGAGTTCAGACAGAGCCCGTCAAGGAAACACCCAGCCAATCCACAGAAATATGAGAAAGGCTAAATTATTTTTGTTGTCAGCCATTGAGTTTTGGGGTGGTTTGTTACCCAGCAATAGAATGTGAAACACCTCGACTTGCTCAACTCCATATTTATCAATTTGCCCCTTATATAAGGACTTCTGTAGCCCTCCCACACCCTTCAGTCAATCAATGGATCAATAATCAATCAATCAATCGATTATTCCTTCAGAGCATCTCCAGAGGTCATGCAAATACAAATCAGAATGTACCAACGGGCATAAACTCATTCTGTATCTGAGGACCCAGAAGCCAGCCCCATCCTTAGGGCCGCTGTCACCCTCTGCCCTTCTGGGTCGCCTCCCAAATGAACCTCAAAATTCACAACTATCCATTTCCCCAGGTACCAAGAAGTCACCTTGCAATAACGTAAGACAAGGGGTCTCCTTTGAGGGTCTCTTCCTGACCCTTGGTTCAGAGAGGGAGCTGCCCAGAAGGAGACATGTCCACAGCTTTAGAACATTCGGTCTCTGCTTCAGAAACTTCAGGGAAGGATGACAACATCAGAAGGTCTGGCCTGATGGCGAGGGGAGCAGTCAGGGCCGGCCAGGGGGCGTGCAGAGACAGGCCCACACATTCTCACACACTCGCGCACCCCACCCGCACAAGCCAATGCCAGGATGGTACGAAGGAGAGACGAGAGCCACGCCACTCCTCACCTGGCAATGTGGGCTTTGAGTTTCACTGACAGACCGCTGGCTGCCTGAGAGAAGAAATACAACAGAACAGTATCCCGTGGAAGAAGGGAGGACACGGGCTGGCCCTTGCCACCAGAAAACACAGCCCTCTCTGCCATCACTTACTCTAGCTCCAGAGCAAAGCAGGCCTGAAGCGGGGTGGCAGCAGCAGGGAGGGGGACAGGCGAGGGAGAGACGAGGCTGAACCAGACGAACCCAAACCCTGTCTGCGGGCCCAGGGCATGGGCTCTCACGTGTCCCGCCAAGACAGGATAAGCATGGAGAACAGCTCGGCCTGCTGTGGCTAGTCCCTGCCTCTGTGCCTCTCAAGTACTCGTGGTAATTAGGAGCAAAGGAGGGCGTGGACAACCCAAATCCTCGGCTAAGCCCCAATCCTGATTTTAGCCCAGAGTTTATCCTTTTGTCCTGGGAACTTTTTCTCCTTTATCATTTTTTCCCTTTTTTTTCTTCTTCTTCACTTTTTTCTTTTTTAAACAAAAATGACCAAGAAACATAAACATTAGAAGATTCGAGTTTCAGGTCCTTGGGCTGGTCTTTCTTTCTGGTTGCTGCCTTCCAGAAGAGAAGCTGCTAAAAGAAGGAGCAGAGAGAAAAGCTGAGACACTGGGTAACCCAAGTCAGCAGGTATCCGTGGGCCAGTCACATCGTGAACTCTCTGGAGAAAGAGCAGGGGATCCTCATGGTGATGGAGGCAGGGTGGGGAGAAGGCAGTTAGTCGGGGCAGGTCAGTAGCAATCAGGATTCTCCAGAGTAACAGAACCAATAAGAGACCTATATCTACATCTACATCTATACCCAGATACCTAGATCCATCTATATTGAGATCTACCTCCCTCTCTATATATATTCATATATATATATATATGAATATATATTTCATAAAATCCAGATACATAGATCTACCTCTATCTATTGCATATATATCTCTCTCTCTTTATTCATATTCATGAATAGAGATTTATTTTAAGGAATTGGCTCATATGATCATGGGGCTGGCAAGTGTGAAGTTTGCCAGGCAGGCGGCAAGCTAGAAATGCAAGTAGGAATGATGCTGCAATCTTGAGTCCAAAGTCAATAGGTCAGGCCAGCAGGATGGAAACTCAGGCAGGATTTCTGTGTTACAGACTGGCGGCAGAATTCCTTCCTCAGGAAATCTCAGTTTTTGCTTTGAAGGCCTTCAACTGATTGGACAACGCCCGCCCATGTTATGGAGGGTCATCTGCTTTACTTAAAGTCAACTGATTGCAAATGTTAATCTCATCTAAAAAAATACCTTTGCAGCAACATCTGGACTAGTGTAGAAACTAGTCTACTGGTGTAGAAACTGGGCACTGTAGCCTAGCCAAGTTCACACATGAAATAAACCATCACAAGGTCCGTATGAAAAATGAGAGCAAGAAAAAAAAAACCTGGTCTTACAGAAAACCATACACAGAAGAACCAAGAAGAGTCACGGGCCATAGAAATGTGCACTGGGAAGGTGCCTTGATGAATGATGCAATATTCCTGGAGAAAGAACCAGAAGCTCTCCTCCCAGTGGAGGCACGGTTGATAACGAAGGGCAGCTGCTCAGGCCATCCTGACCAAGAGCTGCTTTTATGAGACAAAAGGAAGTGGGAAGCTGACAGAATGGAGGACGGTGGGCTGAGAGAGGAGGGTGCTCCCGGAGTCTCGGACCTGACCCAGGATCCTGAGTGACCCATGAGATTAGGGCTCACAGGACGCAGAGGAGGTCAGGGGCCTTGGTGGACACAGGTTCTCACACAGTCTGGTACTGGGCCTAGGTTGGCACCGTGTCAGCCTCTGGAAAGGTCACGAAAGTTCTGTAAGACATAGTAAGAAGAAAGAACTAGCCCTGAGATCTTAGCCTATCCTCACTTCAGGCCTTCCTCTGTCCCTGAAACTTTCCCTGAGGGCCCCAACCTACAGTGAAGTCTCCCTCTACTGAGTCTAGGACTGAGTATCTGCTCCCCTCGAGGAGCTGTCACCCTTGGGACCTGACTTGTCTGGACCGTAGGTTCCTGAGAGCGAGGACTCTATGGCACCCTTCCTCATCCTTCCCTGCTCCCACCCCTGGCCCCCAGCTCCTTATTCATAGCAGAACCATGGAGTCTCTATTTAAAGGATACAGAAAGAGTATTTAGTCCAAGAACCCCTCTATTGCTTGAATCCCTGCTATGTGCCATCTCCAGCCGCGGAATTCTGTTCTAGCCTGACATTTCAGACACGGGGCCACCCACCGCTGAGTAAATGCCCAACGGTGGGGCTGAGACCACAGAGGCTGAGAAAAGAATATCTATACCCTTGACTCATCCTGGAAAATGCTACACTCCACCCTCAGACTATCAAGCACTGGATTTTCTTAGGGGGAAAAAAATCAGTAAAAGGTGACCCGCCTGGAAATCGAGAGGAGCTTATTTATGTTTCGCTGTGAAAGGAATCGTCCACCAGGCCAAGAACATTAAGGAAAACACTAGCGTTGTGTCGCCCACAATTAGCCTGAAACCTCTTCCAATACCACACGCCCACCTAGCCTCTTATCAAAAATGAATGCAATGCTGAACAATAACCCAAAATAACAAACCATGTGTTAAAAACAACCTTTCCTAAATCACGACTTGAAATTCCAGAGGCAGAAGAACTCACGGCCCCTGCCTCTGGGTTCCCTGAGTCAGCATGTGAGGGTGGCAGTGGTCTACGCCGCCGACTCAGGGCGGAGAATCCGCCGCCAAGGGGACTGCAGACACAAGAGGAGGAACAGGTAGGACCAGGTCCGAAGGCAGTGACTTTCCTGGTCTTGAAGGGCCGGGGATGTGGTCTCCAGGGGAGGACATGCTGCTGGAGCCCATAATCTTCAGGAGTGATTTATGGAACGTCGAGGAGCAGGCCCTTTTTGTTTACTTAGCCACAAAGAGTTTTAGCACCTACGGTTTCAAGCCAACTATGTGAAGAGGTTATTTTTCTTACTTGTGGACTTTGCACTTTTTCACAGGAGGGGCCAAGTGGCCCCCGGGGGACCATTTTTCCAAGCACCATGTGTGGGGCTGGCTCTGGCCTGCCACCGTGGGCCCTCCATCACACCCAGCACTGAGCTGCCATTCAGCCATCACCGATTCCCGAGTCAGAGTCATCTAGGGACTGCGAGAGCCCCCGAGAGAGGAGGGGAATGCACAGAACCATTGCTCAGGGCTCACTTCAGATCTGAGGACAGACAACAGGCCTAGAAAGGGAAAGGCCCAGAGGAGAGGCCCTGCCAGGTCAGAGAAGAAACAGCCTCACTGACAAACAGAATGGAGTCAACCCCGGAAACTGTGCTCAGGGGTGTAGCATGTAGAGGTGGGGGTGGGGCGAACAGAAACAGAATATGCACAAATTTAAAACGGTCACCTCTTCCACTGGGATGGGTTCTTCCATCTCTTTAATCTAAAGGCCCTTTCCTCTAGCAGGTGGGTACCCAAATGAAGTGAAAATGATACCATCACCCAATCTTAACCTACAGAGGGACTTTGGACCACTGGAGGAGGGTGGTCTCTGGAGCAGATGACCCCTTCCGATGGACTAACTGGCCAAGAGATGCTCTTCACCTCTGGTCCAGAATAGGTGAGGAGGCAGCAAGGCTCAGTGGGATGGCTGTTCCCAAATGCCAGAGAGAACTCAAGGCAGTCAGAGGAACAGGAGTGGGGGTGGCGTGGGGACACCTGGGCTTCCTTGGCAAGGCTGAAAGCAAGAGTAAGAGCCTAGCTCTCCCACTCTCGCACCCTCCACCCCAGGGCCTGGCACAGGGAAGGCTCTGTGGCTGTTTCATGGAAGTCAACAACAGCTGGAGTAGAGGCCCTACAGGGTGGTGGCCAGGAGCATGGGCTTTGGGGTCAGAGGGATCAGTCTCCACCACGTGTTAGCTCTGTGACCTTGGGCAGTTTCCTTCAGCTCCCTAAGTCCCAGGTTCCTTACCTATAAAAGCAGGGTAATGATAGCACACACCCCATAGGGTCTCTGGGGGATTAAGTGAAGCAGTAGAGGCATTTAACCTGGCCCCAGCATCAGCTAATAAATAGTCTAAGATCTTAGCTGGTCTAAGGCAGCAGTATCCTCAGCAAATGTGGAATGAACCTGGGTTTCCTGACCCATCGCCGTGAATAACTCGTCTCCTCGGTTGGACTGCAGGGATGGATCAAGGGTGGGTAATGGGAGCAGTCTGGGCCAAGTGCAGGCGATACAGAGGCACACTGCCTGTAGGCGAGCTAAAAAAATAATAATGTAGCTAAGAATCAGTTAGAGGAGACTTCCTTTCTATGCTTGCCATGCCAGCAACTCAAAACAAGATCAGTGATAGAACATTTCCCTGCACTGCAGTGGACCGCACCACGGCCCCCTCCCTTTGGCACACCAGGGCCCAACAGCCGGCTCCTTCCTTAGACATTACTTGCATTTCCTCCCCTTCGCACCACGTAGAGGCCTTGGCACATAGCAGTTTTTGATGGGCCTGTGACCCTGGACGAGGCCCTTCACTAGCCGGGGCTCTTTTCTGACATTGAAAATGAAGTGGTGGTACTAGATGATGCACTCTCGAGACCCACGGCCTTACAATTAGGGAGCATCTGGCGCGCTTCGCCACGGCTCGGGGACCTGATCCAAACTCCGCCTCCCATGTCCCAAACCCCGCCTCCCACATCACAAACCCCGCCCCCCACATCCCAAACTCCGCCTCCCACGTCCCCGCTGAACCTAAGCACCAGGAAGGGGTTAAGTGAGGGGCAAGGCTGTTGGTTCCAGGTTCTCCCCTGTACCTCTCAACCCCTTCAGAGTCATGCTGTGGCTGTGGCTCAGAGGCCCCATCTCCAGAACAAAAGTCACCATGCCCATCCCACATCCCCGACGCTGGCTGAGGGCACCTACTCACAGGGGTGTTTGCAGTCGGGTCTCTGTAAATAGGGCGTGCTTCTGGGACAAAATGTCGTGGGTGAGGACGTGGAAGGGAAAATTACAAACCAACCATCCTGTGTAAATAATTTCCCTCTGTGGAACCTAAAATGGCCAGGCATGGTTCACCATTGTTGGAAGCACTGACTTCTGCCTTCCCACACAGAAGAAACTGAGGAGTGGAGGAAAACAAGGTATAAATTCTACAGAAGATATTTCTTCAAGAATGGATCGTCCCAATATAGCATACAGGCACTTTTTAAAAAAACTTTTCCCCCAAAGCATCACTGACTCACATCCCCTCAAATTTTAGAAAAGGCTCCATCTCTCCTGCCTCATGCCATTAAGTGAGCTCATGTGACCCTTCCACCAAAAAGAATGTGAAATGCTTCCCAGTGGTTTTGCAATGACAAGTACTGAGAAGTGGCAAGCTGTCTTCTTTCTAGTTTTGCTCAGTAACTTCATTGACCTTGATCTGACAAGCTCTGTCCTTTAAGGACAAGAGCTAGCAAATAAAAATGTAGGCAAGAAGGAAGGAGGGGCCACATGCTGGGGCGGGGGTGGGGGGAGGGAATGGAAGAGATAGTTTTTAATTTGTCAAAGTGTCATAACTTCACTCTTCATCTCCCAAAACACTAATGTGTGAGTGTGTTTATAAGATATATACCCTGCCTTCTCGCAAAGCCATTTTACAAATAAACACAGAATGAGGACCCTCGGACAGAGCAGAGACCATAGCTGACTTCTAGCAAATTGGAAGGAGCCAATTGCAGTACCTTAGCAGGACCTGTAGTTTCAGGTTTTTAGTAGCAGAGGCCAAAAGAAAATGCTAGGGCACATGGTCATGCTATCAACACCAAAAAGCGTACAAACTCACCTACGGAAAAAAACCTTCGCTGTTCAAGCAAGGCCCAGAGGCCGATCATACTCTCACCTCACCCGCCCCACCACCGCACCCCTATGTCCGAAGCAGATGCGGTGGGGTGAAGAAGCAAGACAACTGGGAAAGCTAATTTTAAAACAAGGAAAAAATGGACTGCGGGGCTGGGCTCCCTGGGGCCTCCAAATATGTGTATGGCTCCTCTCTGCAAAGGGAAGACTTGAGAAAGGCCTTTGTTGCTATGGAGAGAGCCATAGGGATGACCACCCTTCCCTGTCCCCAGCTCCATTCTCCTGGCCATGATTGACCAAGACACCTGCAGCAGATAGATGGGCAGGCGTCCAGAAGGCCAGTTATAGAAATAAACATCAAGGGTTTGCTTTTATACAGATATTTTAAATGCTCGCAAGCCCAGACCCGTCCTCGGCTGCTAACGTTAACAGATTACTCATTCTTCCTTACAATCACGTCATGTGCGAGGTTCCAGGTGGCTGTGGGGTATTTGCTTACAACAGCTACCGCTGGTTTCCCTGAGAGCTGTTTATTTTTCCAGGCCTCAGGTCATTGCATCACCCCGCGGTTTCTGGGCAGGCCAAGAGTGTTGGTTTGGGGGCTGGGGGATCCGGCCAGGAGGTGCTGTTGCCTCAGTGACCCCACATCCCAGTCATAGCAGCTGTCCCGGCAGGAGCTTCCCTGGTGAGGAAGGAGCAGTCCAAATGCAGCCAAGGGGCCCGCGGCAGGCCGAGAGGAGCACGGCGCTGACGCCGGCAGGTAGGAGCAGGGCTGCTGCGAACAGCTGGCCCGCCACGCGGGTGGTGAGTTAGGCAAACGCTCCCACGTGTGCGGGGACGGGGCTGTTTTCATGGCAAAACTTACAAGAAATGCATTTCCACCTTGTACCCCTGCTGACAGCTGGGTCTTGGGGAAACAGAGCTCCCCCAAGCTGCTGCGTTCGGGTGATGCCCGCAAGGAAGCTCTGCTGGGCAAAGAGGCAAGGGAGGAAAAGCAAGTCCTTTTGGATTTCATCCCCAGCGCCAGGTTCTAGGGCCTTCTCGAAATCCCAGATCAGATCGTGGAAGAAGTTAACAAGGAAAGGTGGCAGGAAAGGGAAGAAAGAGACAGGGGAGGAAGAAGAGAAGTCAAGTGACCCCACCAGTGGCTCCAGCAGGTAGGCAGCCAAGCGGGGGCAGAGGGAGAGGGCCCCTGAGCCTTGAGGGCATCGCTACGCTGCCCCAAGAGAAGAGTAAGGCTCACACGACCATACTTCCTGAGAGTATTTCCCCAGACAAGAAAGCACAGAATTCTGTCATACGGAAAAAAAAAAGGAGAGAGAGAGAGAGAGAGACTTTTATAAATCACAGCTGTAGGAGAGTGTCTGCACATAGTAAAATTAGAAGCAGTGGGACATGGAATATGGGACAAAGAATGAGACAAGGCCTAGTTTTCGTCATTTCTTTAATCTCTTTGCTCTCGTCTATAAAATGTAGATGATTAAAAAAGATTTTTAAACTCTAGTTATATTAAGAAGTGCCTTGGTAGCCAGGCTCTGATACCAAAAACTCCGCAAGAGTTCATATTTGGTCCTAAAAGCAGCACAGAGTCTCTGGCCAACACTCGTATGTGAGGACATGCCTGCTGTCAGGTTTTAGGGTGTCGGCTGGCCAGGTACAAGGGGTGCCACAGAGGCCAGAATCAGAGTCAGGAGTCCAGAGGGGCAAACCCGTCAACGCTGAGGCTGCCAAGTCCTCAGAAGGCGACCCTGACCACAGGGAACACAAGACAAAGCCTTAAAAACAAGGACCGACCCCTCCAGGAGGAGAGAGGGAGACAGGATAAGTCTGCAGCCGTATGTGTCATGTTACTGCAGAGCTTCGGCTGCCCAGTGGAACCTTGCCAACATCAACAGTCCCCAGGCCAGAAAACAAACCTGGCGTCACAGGGTCTGAGTGTGAAAGAAGGATGTTTGGGGTGTAGAAGGAACTGGGATGGCCTTCTTGCCTCTGAGAGAGAGTGGGAAGAACTCTCACCTAGACCAGCTGCTGAGTCCCACTTTGCCCTCCCCATGGGTGGGGGCTGAAGCTCAACTAACCCAGAATCTTCTGGCAAACTCTAACGGGAAACTGCCTCGGGGGCTTGACCCAGAGGCTCCAGTCCTTACCAGAGCCAGCTGCCCAGACATGAGTTATCACCAAAGTGTTATCTGATTTCTCATCAAACCAAATGAGATAACATGAAGAGTACTTGGCACAAGATATAAAGATATGCCATCAAGAGTAGCCATTATTTTTTAAATCATTCATGATGTACCTACTCTGCATTAGGCATTTCATATATATTGTTGAATCCTCAGAAAACCCCCGCAAGGCACTAAGAACTTTGTTTCACAGATAATGAACTTTCTCGAGGTCACTTGGCCTCTCATGGGAAGCTAGCACTGGAAGCCAGGTCTGTTGGTTTGTCTGATACCAAAGCCCATGCTTATGCCGTTACGAGGTTTACCCCTTCTATATACAAATGATTCCCTATCCTTGCCCACAAAAGCCAGACCTCAGGAAGCTTCCCTGGCATCCCATTTGTGAGAGCACAAACCAGAACAGAATGTTGAAGCTTGGCAAAGGTTCATGTTAGATGGGGCAGGGCCACGTGAGCTGCCCAGAGTTCCTGACCTGATGATGCAGGCTTCCCTGGGCATGTTGGGAAACATCTCAGGAGCCATGGCCCCTATTTCTGCCTGGTCTGGCCATGCACACATGCCCATCCAAAAGCTTCTATTTCAGTCCCATAGGCCAAGGGCCGGCAAACTGCTCTCTGTAAGGGGTCAGATAGTAAACATTTAGGTTTTGCAGACCAGACGGTCTCTGTCACAACTATTCAACTCTACTACTGCAGCTCCCAAACAGCCATAGACGATAGGTAAAGAAACGGGTAAGGCTGTGTTCCAATAAAACTTTATTTGCACGAACAGGCAGGTGGCCATTTGTCAATCCCTGCCTAAATGCCTTTGTGACACCACGTCCTATGCACATAATTCCATCAAAAGGGTCGACAGGTACTCAGTCAGTATTACTACTCGATCATGATGGAGAAAAGTCCTCAGTTTATAAGAAAATGCCTAAGGTATCGATCTCTGATAATTACTGCTTTTCTCAGTTTCTCCCAGGGAAGCTTTAGCTCTCCCTGAACTATCCTGTTCTATACACTAACCTTCCAGACAAAACTGGGGCCAACCAGGAAAAAACGAAGGTGGCTGGGTCACACCAACAAAAAGAAGGCCGTTGTACCTGTGTGGATACCATTTCTCAATAAGACCCAATACTCATCCAACTGGCGACTCTACAGGGCAAGTAGGAATGGAAAGCCAAAGGACTTGTGGATGCAAACATCAAATAGCTTCACATCACCACTTTACTTGACTCCGAGAAAATAGCCCAAGAAGACAAGCAAAGATAAATCATTTTCCCCAGCCCCACCCCTTATTAGCTGGGACCCAGGATAAGTTACTTCCTCTCTCTCAGCCTCCATCTCTACATCTGTCAGATGGAGGTGATAACATTACTTATCTCATTGGGTTGTGGTGAAGCTTCAGTGAGATAACACATGTCAAGTTGTGCAGGACCCCACAGGATGATTCCGATTTTGATGATGATGATGATGATGATGGTCTTTTCTCCTCTGTCCTCCCCCAGAGCAATCAAAGTGAGCTAGATTCTATAATAGATATAATAGAAAGGCAACAAAGCCCTTGCCCTCACAGAGTTTAGAGCCTCGATAGAGAAATTAACCACTGGTAGATGAAAAAGAAGCAATTTCTGGAAGCAACTGCTAAATGTCAAGTGAGTGTTCCAGGCAAATGGTGCTGTAGAATTTCAGAGCGCTGGCCCTCAGATCTGCCACCTGGTCACAGAGAGAATAAAGCCTCACCCTGGGGCTTTGCAGACCTGGTGCAGGGAATGGGGGGACCACTGGTAGATGTCACTTCCAGGTACCCCAGGCACCAAAACCATGTCTCTTTGACTTATCCTATTTGCCTAACAGCAAGAGGGGAGGTGGAAGAAGGTTCTACAAAGAAGCTTTTGCTCACAATGACAATCACAAATTCTTTCCTTATTAAAGAATGCTCACTGTAAGCGGTATCATTAACATTGCCATCTTTCCTACCACAATGATGATAACAATAAATAATGTCCTTTCAGCTTATCTTGCACTTACTATTTATCACTTAGCCCGGCACTGCTTAAGTACCAGATAGACAGTATCTCAGTTAACCTTTACTCACAACCCTTCGAGGGGAAGATCATGATCCCAGATGAGAATTGAGGCTCTGGGTGGGATTATTTCACTTGCCTGGGTCACTCGCTAAGTGCTGGAGCCAGAAAGTGAACGCAAGTTTTGCTGATTCCAACACCTGTGCTTTAAACATGGCACTGTTCTGTCAAAGACTGGTCCACAGGACTCACATAGTCGTCTTCGCACCCCATCATCCCATACCTCCAGCTCTTATCAGACAGAGAACCAGACACATGCAGAGGTACTGACCAGCCCACGTCACAGAGAAAATCAACCAATGCTGCATGGATTCACCTCAACGGGTAACTCACTTCGCACAATCAAGTTCCCCCACCACCATCTTTAGGATAGAGCTGGCATACGGATAAACCTACAGGGGGCCAAAGACAGCCCACTCATTAATTAACGGTCTTGTAAAACTCTGCCCATCAGTTCAAAGGGATGGATCTTTTGTTTATAGACCTTGATATCCATAAGGAAAAAATGATAGGGCTGAAATGAAATCCACCAAATTTATGCAGGCATAAATTATGCAGAGGGGCATTTCTCATACTAAAGTCTTAAGCTGAAAGAAGGATAATTTCCCCACGATAGAGATACAGATTGGGTTTGTTAATAAATTTTTCTCTTGGTGGACATCTGGTCTTTACTGATGGTAAATGAACTTTATTGACTTTGGTCTTCATTGATGATAAATGAACTCTATGAATGAGTCCTATAAATCTGATCACACTCCAAAAATTATCACCTTTCTATAAGGGGTTCAGTCAATACCAAAACCTGACCACTCACAAGACCCTCAAAAGATCAGATCAGAAAAGACATGACTGTAAGCAACTATTCGGAGCCTTAAAAAACACACAGAACCAAGTCTCTTATGGCTTGAAGTCCAACTTTTCCATGCCAGGTCATGTTTTTCAAATCCTTCTGCATGGCATATAGAGAGTCAATTAAAATAGTAAAACATACAGTCAAAAGATCTTTTGCTAAAAGGATCAGCTCCTCACGAAAGATGATCCCTGAGCTACTGATTGAAGAAAATTAAAGTTGAAAGGGATTCACTCCTCTGATCTTTACAGCTGTAGAAGTTGAAAACAAGACAGGTTAAATGACTTGCCCAAGCCCATACAATAGGTAGTCATGGACCAACCATGGGGCAACCACAGGAAAATCAGGCACGTATACAATCCTAGGCAGATTATTTACCTGAATTCCTTACATTGGTGTTGTTCAGTTTGGAGTCCTTGATTACCAAGTGCTTAATCCATAGAGTAGGGGCTGTAATTTCTGGGAAAAAAAAAAAAAGAAGAAGAAGAAAAGAGAAAATAAAATCTGGGCAAAGGGGGTGGTTAACTTGGAGGGCAGCCCCCAGACTTCAGGAGCTTTTTCTAAAGCCTGAGGCATCAAGGCTTTGAGCTTTCTCCCTCATTTCACATCCACTTTGTCTCAGTGCCTTCTCCCTTCTCACTACGGAAGCTCCTCTCCCCGCCAGCTCATAGGAGCCAACCAGGGCCTCCCCTGCTCAGAGGCAGAGTGGTCTAAGTCCAGAGGCGCTGAGCCGCTCCATCCAGGAATCAAAATATTATCCCAGGAGGTGAGGAGCATGGGCCAAGCCAAGTCTCTCTCAGCTGCTTCCCTGGAAGAAGATTTAAAGGGGATAAATCAACAAATGAATGCCAAACAGACCACAGAGACCATTTTGAAGGAAACGGCTGAGCCACAACAGATTTCAGCTTGCTGAGACTCTTTTCCACATGGGCAGGAAAGTGATGAGTCCAATGTATGCGTCAATATCCTTCCTAATGGTTTCTCATGAACAGAGGCTGAACCCCTCCATCCAGAGAGCTTGGGGGGCCTCTAGGCCGTTCAGGGCTTGGGTCACACAGTGGACAAGTGGTATGAGAATTGGGAGGACCCTGAACACACTGAAGAGTAATGAGTTCTTTAGTGAAATTGTTGGGGTGATCTCCCAAGGTGACACGGTCTCCATTTCCCACTGATCCCTCAAGATCCAGACTTGCCAAAAATCCAGGAGATTTGTGGATCACAGAAACATCTGAATTTCTAGGCATGAACACACATATATGTGTTCCACTAAATGACCAGTTGTAAAGGCTAGCTCACATTTCAATCCTTCTACCTAGAGCTGAGCCTCTGCTAGGGACATCTGTAGCCACAGTATCAACAGTGGCATAATTTCTTTTCATTCCTGTCTCCCTGTCCAGTCTTGTGATTCAGGTCTGGATACACTCAACTGAAAGCTGCTCAAAGCTTGCTGTATATTGCACTGAGAGCCGAACCTCATTGTCAGACTTTCTAGAAACTGCACTCTGCCAAGCTTCATACTCCTCCTCATGGGAACCTGGAGTATATGGCAAAGCACACTGAAGAATGTAGGCCATGAGCAGTTCAAACTCAAATAGAGACCAGCCTTCTGCACCCAACGCTCCTCTTGTCTACTCCTCACACCTTCAGGGACATTCAGCCTCTATCTTACTACCAGCTACACTATTTCTCTTGTCCTAGAAATCTCTCTCAAATGCTCTCAAGGTCCAACTTAGCCAAACCAGGTCCACTAACCAATCTCTTTCCTCCTACTTTCCTACCATACCTCATCCCCACCATACTCTGCCCTCTGCCCATTCCAGTCCCCCCACTGCAATGCCCTGATTCTTCCCTTCCCCTTTCAAGATCCAGCCCAGGTCCCATCTGTTCACATAGTCTTTCTCCAGACCACTGTAATCTCTTTCTTCAAAAAATGTCCACTACGATAAAAACTGAGACCATATAACTTAACACATAAAACTCTCCAGTAGTTGCCATTGTCTTGAGAGCAAAGGCTTCGTCTCAACTATTCCTTCTTTGTCCCCCAGAGGCCTAGTACAATGCTAGGCACAGAAAAGGAACTTGTAAGTGTTGGTTCATCTACTGAAGGGACAGTGCTGGCCTGTCTTTCTCAGCCATGGCTCTTTGGTCTTGGCAGCTTGAAGGGTCCATCCAGGCTGTGTTATTGTTGGACATCGGCGGCCAGGCAGGAAGCCTGGCTAGAACAGAGGGCCTTTCCAGAAGTAGAGAGTGTACCAGTTCCTGGGAGGATTTGCATTTTTTTAAAGGTTAAAACAACCCAGCTTAAACTGGGAAGAATTGAAATTAAAAAAGAAAAAAACTAATAATAAAGCTTATACAAACATCCAAAGGAAAGACGTTCCTCAACTATAAAAATGGGTGGGAGCATATGAGTCGGAAGTAAGCTTACCATCTCCATCGAACACAGGCTGAGTCTCCATCGTGGGTGTCGGCTTCGACCCGTCATCTGAATTGAGGGTTAAAAAGAATCGAAAAGAGACTACCATTATTGAGGTAAATACTATCTACTCTCCAGCACTGTTGAATGGTTGGGGTTTGCACATGGCCCGGCCAAGTCCCAATGAAGAGACCAAGAGAAAGGAAAGAAAGAAAGAAAGAACAGGAAGAAAAAAAGAACACCAGAGAAACACCAACAGTAAGACAAACCCAGGTGTATGTTCACCATCCCAGGGGAGGGACAAAAGGGAACTCAACTGTCATGACTTTGGAGGGCCCTTCCCCATCAACCCGCATGTACCGGCACGATGACTCTGTCAGCCCTGGTCCTCCCCACAGGAAAGCTGGGGGGGGGGGGGGCATCTTCCCCAGCAGGCCTGAGTTTTTGGCCAGGCATGTTAGGATAAGGTTGGTGTACTTTGTGACATCAAATTCTGGTGTCCCCAGTTCCTTCCTGCCCTTCTGTGAAAGGTGCCAGCCTAGTACCTAGTGGCCCTCATTGAAGAGCTTCCGGAAAACAAGAGACTGTGGTGTATTCCCTCCCAAACACCTGGCTATTTCTCTATCCTCACCTAAAAAGGAAGAAAAGGCAGGAAGGACCATCCTCTCTCCAGTATGCTGAACTGAAGAGAATCAGGAATCCTTAGAACACTTCTAACTGTGAAACATTGTGCCCTCCCATTCCCGGTGAGAGGTGGGGGCAAACAAAATAGAAGGGGATGTGAGAAACTGAACCCTGGATTGGCTTTGAAATTTCTACCATAGATGATGGGAGCACGAAGTTCCCAGTAACAAAGTGCTAATGCGCATCGTTCCGACAGAGTCAGCAGCTATCTGTAGAGCAAGAACCTCTGCAGGGCAGGAGTGAGTGTGGACTTTACCACCTTTCAGGACTCTGGGTTACTTTCATCAGGATCCCCCAAAACCTTAGTGCAGGGCAGTTCCTCTCAACTTTTTTTCATTACCGTCCACCTAAAGAGCATTTTCAGATTTTTTTTCCTAATCGCCTTCCTAATGAAATATTAATAACACAGATACACTGTGTATCTGTTGATGTACTATATGTATATCTGCGCTTTATATGTAAAAAGAGCAAGAGTGCTTTTGTCCCCCCTCCCCAATCAATTTCGCCTTCTTGGTATCTCTGCCTCCATCGAGAATACATAGTTTAGAGATTTCTCTGCGTTCTCCCTGGGAGGGGCTGGGGGAAGAAGAGCCCCTTGTTCTCAGGCAGTGGGATGATTACACCATCCCCCAGAGATCTTGTACAACGGAACACTATATTCTCCAAGCATTAACTAATTTTTTTGTCATTTTATTCAATCATTTATTTTATATTTATTTATTTATATTTGTTTTGCCAATGATTCTTATTTTTAAGGTTTTGGTTGTTATAATTGGTATTTATTTATTTTAATGGAAGAATAATTAACATACAATACTGTATGAGTTTCAGGTGTACAACATGGAGAGTTGATGCTCATGCACGTTACAGAATGGTCACCACAGTTTGTCTAGTTACCATCTCTCATCACACCAAGGCTTTGCAATAGTACTGACTATATTCCCTATGCTGTACATCCCCGTGTCTTACTTATTTTATAACTGGAAGGTTGTACCTCTTAATCCCCTCCACCGAGTTCATTAACTATGAAGAATGCAAGTTCTCGGAGTCTCAGCGACGCCAGTCACATCACCCATAACAACAACCCTCCGCCGTTTGGAGCTCCCAAAACCCTTGGCCGACTTCCCTGCATCTTATCAGGGAGGGAGGAAAAACACAGAGTTCCGATCCCTTTCTTACACCAACACCCCACCCTTGGGGTGTTCCGACCGGAGAGCTGGAGAGACCCTAATCATGGCTGGAGGCTGAGGCCAGCGGCCTGACCATTGCGTGACACATGACCCTGCTATCATGCTCCTGTGCTGACACCAAGACGCAGCTCCCACCGGGGCCGAGGCAATCCTGCACCATCTGACAATCAGCCCAAGGAACGAGATACAGCAGGGGGAGAGGAGTTAACTTGCTGGATATCTTATTTGCCGCAAACTGCAGTCCAGAACAGGCATCTTTTGATGCAAAGCCGTGTAAGTTTGATCTGGAAGTCATTGAGGGAGAATAAACACAGAGCAGAACCACACAATGTCATTTTTTAAAATAGCATCACTTCCCCTGACTCTATTAACACCTCTTTCCATTGAATTCAATGAGCCACTGAATGAAGTCTTTTGGCAGCTGCAATGCACATTTGGTTGCTCCTGCCGGATGCAGAGTTCACAGTCTAAATAGCCCAGCACGGTGTGCTCAGCCCCTCCACGTGGGGTGGCCTCACTTTAGGGGCCTTAAGAGTCACAAAGGGAAAGTGAGAAATCAAACATTCCCAGAGGGACAATGGTGAGAACCCAAGTGAAAAATGGCTCCTGCAAGATTTTAATATTCAACTACAATCCTCCCATATTCCAAGAGCCGTAGCTCTCTCCGGAGCAGGATAACAGAAAACATTCCGCTTCTTTCTACCATCAACCAGATGAGAGTCTGGGACTGCCCATCTGGTGTAGCAATCAGCGAATGTCTGTTGCTCAAGGAGAGGAAGAAGTGTTTCCAGTCTCCCGGGAAAGCCTGGCACTTCTGCAGGCCAAGGACCTCCACGGTCGCCCAGATGCAGGCCCGGAGCCCACATCGCATGAAGGCACGTGCAGGGAGTGAATCTTCCTGCAGGGCAGCGTCACCAAGGGTGAGGAGATACAGCTGTGCTGCTACAATGGAGGCCCAGATGGAGATCTTTGTAAAGTGAGAAAAGACAAAGTGCCCGCTGCCAGGAGAACCACCTGTGTGATTCAGCTGCCCAAAGGATGAGAAGCCAAGCCAAAGCCAACAGGACCCTCTGACCATCATCTCTGGGCACCTGGGCACCTGGTTCCCGGCCCGGCAAACAAGCGCACCCTTCTACCAAACACAGGTCCAAGGCCTGGGTCCAAGGTCCACATCAGTTCTGCTTCCCGGCAAGCCTTGGGACAATACCAGGCCCCACACTGAGTCCTGGGGAGAGAGAAAAGCTTCCACTCAGTCTCCCAGTCTCCAGTGGGGTCACACCTCAGATCCTGGCTGTATATCCAATAAACTGGGTAACCTGAACCCCTCACTTTTCTTCTCTGGGCAGTGATATCCTCTTCTAAAAATGAAGGATGCCTGCCTCCCCAGTCTCGGGACAATGTGCAGGAGTAAAGACTTTAAAGGCTCAGGAGCAAGGAGTTTAAAAGTATAAATACCATGAGTATAAACCATCTTATCCAACTGCTTACTTTTAAAAGATTGGATTTACAAAATTAAAATCCTATCAAAGTTTTTAAATTAAAAAAATAAACTTTTCAACTCAGTAAGAAAGAAGATGAACAACCTAATTTTAAAATGAACAAAATATTTTAATAGACATTTCATCAAAGAAGATGCATGGACAGCTAAGGGATACATGAAAAGATGCTCAACATGATTAGTTGCTAAGAAAATGCAGATTAAAACCACAATGAGGTACCACTATGTACCTACTAGCATGGCTAAAATTTTAAAAATAGGAAATACCAAATGTTGGCAAGGGTGTGGAGAAACTAAAACCCTCATTCATTGCTGTGGGAATGTAAAATGGAGTAGCCATGTTGGGTAACAGTTTGGCAATTTCTTTGAAATGTTAAACATAAACTTACCATTCAACCCAAATACTCCGCTCTTGGGAATCCATCCAAGAAAAAGAAAAACAGGTCCACCCAGAGACATGTATGCAAATATCCATAGCAGCATTACTTACAATAGCCTCAAACTGGAAACAATCCAAATGTTTGTCAACTGGTGAACAAACAAATGGTGAAAATACCCATATAATGGAATATTACTCAACAATGAAAAATAACGAATTCCAAATACATAACAACATAGATAAACTTCAAAAACATAAGACTAAATGAAAGAAGCCATGTACTAATGCTACATATTGTAGGATTCCACTTAGGTGAAATGCCCAGTAAAGATAAGTCTATAGAGTCCAGATCTGTAGTTGCCCGGGGCTGGAGGAGGCAGTGGGGTGTCACTATAAATGGGTACAAGGTTTCTTTTTGGAATGATGGAAATGTTCCCTGGTGATGGCCACATGATGCTCTAAATGTGCTAAATTCCTTGAAGTGTACATTTATGATGGGTAAATTTTATGGTATGTAATTATGCTTCAATAAAGCTGTTAACACAAAAGGGAGGTAGGGCCAATGTCATCTCAAATCCAACCTCAGGCAGCACAGCTGAATTATTTCAGTGATCCTTAATTGGCAGGGAGACTCTCCCATATATTTTATCTGAATCTCAGTTGACATATATGTACATGATGATGTGATCCCTGGTGCTCATCGTTGGTGGTTCTTTTGGACCTCAGATAGTAGGACTATAGTTCTCTTTAACACCACAACACTCTTCCAGAACAAGGAGAAGAGGATAGAACACTGAAAAAAGCCAATTCAAAGATTATCATTTTTCTTACAGGGAGAAAAATGTAAATTTGGAAACACTAAAGAAAAAAATAAAATAAAAAATTAAAACAGTAAAATAAAAAGCAAGGCAAGCTTACATTCATGAATGAATGAATGAGGAAGACCTGACAGAATTTCTCAAGGATGATGTCAAGATCAACAATAATGAGGCTACATTTTGCAACACTCAGTTTCTGGCAGGTGGCTTTCCTCATCTAGTCTCACCACTGGCCAGCACAGAGGAAGTCACCAGGCAGATAAAAAGAGATGGAGTCTCAGAGCAAGAAAGTGATTTGCTCCAGGCCCAGAGGCAGTGAGCAGCTCTGGAAACTGCCCAGACCCAGAGCCCTGGCGTTTGGCCTTCCAATTTCTCCAACCCCCAACCATGCCTCGTCCTTAAGGTGCAGCCCCAGAAAGCTGCAGCCCCCGCACGGCTCTGCAAGGCTGTCCAGACAGTGGGTTTGTGTGACAGCACAATTCCTTGCCCTGCGAGAAGGCCTGACCCACGCACAGACAGCTGGAAGTCACTTCGACCCCCGATGACACCGTTCAAAGCCTCCTCTGTTTGGCTTTTTGATTCCTGATTGACATTCGCTGGCAAGTGGAGATAAATGCGGGCTGAGGACAATGTTGATCCGCTCTGACTATTCTCAGCGAAAGACTTTTCAGAATAACAAACAAAACAAAACAAAAACTCAAAAACATTGGTGTGCTTAAGGGACTGAATAGAGCCCAAGAGGTCCAGGGAAGCAGGGCCGGGGCTTTCAAGGGGCTGGCAAGTCCATTGAGGAGTTAATTGTTTGGGTGTACAATGAGTTTATTCTGACCACATACAAAGAGCTTTCTCTTTCAGGTCCTTCAAAAGCAAATGTGTCAAAGGGGCCAGAGGAGGAATCTGTATTAATGGCATCTCTTGGGGTCTCTGAGACTGCGGAGCCTTGGAGAATGAGGAAAAAAGAAATCACCACCCCCCTCCCGAGATTCAGAAGGTCTCTCCACGATCCCAAGTCCCCTTCGATTCTTGGGCTCTGCCCAAACCATGTCCATCACCGGCCACCCTCCCTCTTGAATTCTTTTAGGCTGCCATTGGTCATCTTTTACAAAGGCATGGAGATAAACTTCGGCCTGGCAGAAGCACTGGAAGGTTGTTGCTTTTGATGGGACCACATTTATGCCAGAGCCACCAGCCCCCTCAGCGTGTGACTCAGGGACCCAGGGTGGAAGTCGAAATGATGTATTCTGGGCATCACAGGGAGACAACGGTGCCTGTTTGCAAAAGTCCCTTAAGACCCTAGCCCTAATCATACCAGGAGGAGGACAGAATTTTAGTGAACATTTCCTGAGATGCATGTCCCATGAACAATGAGGCTCAGAAATGTACTATGAGCTGTCCTAATCCTGACCTTTGACAACAGGGGTTATCTGGGCACCTCAGGTCCTTTCCAGAGCAAGAGATCAAGGTTTTACATTCCGTCTACCCACCTGCATGCTCCATCCCAAAAGAAGTAAAAACAAGCTCAAAGCCGTCTTTTTGCAACAATTCCCTACATCCTCAAGCTCCACATTCCCCCAAATAAGAGTAAAAACATGATGCCGGTGAAAAAAATAGACCAGACATGGAAGAAGAAGAGGAGAAAGAGGAGGAGGGAAAGGAGGGGAGAGAAGGGGGGAGGAGGGGAGAGAAGGAACCACCAGCAGCAGAGTCAGTTCCGACCTGGGGTCAAAGAGAGCTGGGCTAGTTTTTTAACTCTTTAGTTTAAAATAATGATAGAGTCCCAGGAAGTTGCAAAAATAATACAGGGAAGTTCCATGTACGCTTCACCCAGTTTTCCCCAGTGGTAACATCCCATAGTGAACATAAATAAATAGGTAACCTCATTATTGTACAATATCAGAGTCAGGACATTGATAGTGGTGTCATCCATAGACCTTATTCACATTCCATCAGTTTTTTGTTTGTTTGTTTGTTTTAAAGATTTTATTTATTTTTATTTGAGAGAGAGAGAATGAGAGAGAGGGAGTACATGAGAGGGGGGAGGGTCAGAGGGAGAAGCAGACTCCCCGCCGAGCAGGGAGCCCGATGCGGGACTCGATCCCGGGACTCCAGGATCATGACCTGAGCCGAAGGCAGTCGCTTAACCAACTGAGCCACCCAGGCGCCCCACATTCCATCAGTTTTATATGTACTCATTTGTGTATGTGTGTTGGGGGGGTATTTCTATGCAGTTTTATCCATGTGCAGATTTGTGTAACCACCGGCACAATTAAAATACAGAACTATTCCGTCACCACAAAGATCTCCCTCTACAGCCCCTTTATCATCACACTTGCCCTCCTCCACCCCATCTCTCACCCTGGGCAACCACTAATCCTTTCTCCATCTTTATAATCTTGTCTTTTCTAGAATGTTACATAAATGGAATCAGGCAGTAAATGACCTTTTGAAACCAGCTTCTCCCACTCTGCATAATGCCCTTGAGAACCATCCAAGTCGTGGTTTGCACAAACCAACACTCTGTACCCTCTTGCTGCTGAGTCGTATTCCATAGGGCGGAGGCACAGCTGTGTTTCATCCACCGAAAGACATCTGAGTTGTTTTCCTCTTCAGTTACCCCAGATAAGGCTGCCATGATCATCCATGTATGGGTTCTTGGGTACACACAAGTTTTCATTTCTCTGGAATAAATGCTCAGGGGTGCCCTTGCTGGTTTATATGATAAGTGTATGTTTCGTTGTTTACTCTTTAAAGAAACTTCCAAAGTGGGCGCCTGGGTGGCTCAGACGTTAAGTGTCTGCCTTCGGCTCAGGTCATGATCCCAGGGTCCTGAGATCGAGCCCCACATCGGGCTCCCTGCTGAATGGGAAGCCTGCTTCTCCCTCTCCCACTCCCCCTGCTTGTGTTCCCTCTCTCGCTGTGTCTCTCTCTGTCAAATAAATAAATAAAATCTTAAAAAAAAAAAAAAGAAAAAGAAAAGAAACTTCCAAAGTATTTTCCAGAGTGTGTATCACTTTACATTTTTACCAACAATGTATGAAAGATCCACTTTCTCAAGAGCCTTACCAGCATTTGGTATTGTCACTATTTTTTTTTTTATCCTAGCTCTTCTAACAGGTGTGTAGTGATATCCTATCATGATCTTAATTGGCATTTCTTTACGGCTAATGATGTTGAACATCTTTTTTGTATGCTTATTTGCCTTCTGCATATGAGCTCTGGTAAAATGTCTATTCATGTATTTTTTCCATTTTTTAAGTGGAATTGCTTTTCAACTGGCTGAGTTTCTGAGAGCTCTCTACATGTTCTAGATAGCAGTCCTACGTCAGATATATATGGTTTGTAAGTATTTCCTCCCAGTCTGCACTTTTTTTGTTCTCTTAACAAGATCTTTCAGAGCAAGTTCTTAATTTCAATTAGGTCCAATTTCTCAACTTTTCAATTTTTTGGATCATGTGTTTGTTGTTCTAAGACATAAAAGCCCTAGGTTCACCTAGCTATAGTTTCTGAGCATCTCCTCCTATGTTTTCTTCTACAAGTTTTAATAGTTTTACATTTTACATTTAAGTCCAAGATCCATTTTGAATTCATTTTTGTTAAGATATGAGGTTTGGGTTGAGGGTTTGGGGCTTCTTGTTTGTGTTTTTGCCTATGGATGTCCAATCGCTACAGCGTCATCCTCCTCTGAACCGCTCTATGCCCCTGTCCCATCAGTTTGCCAGCCTTGTGCAGGCCTTTCTCTGGGTTCTTTACTCTGCTCCACTGATCTATGTGTTCATCCCTTGGCCAACACCACACTGTCCTGATTACTAAAGCACTGTAAGTCTTAATCAAAGTATTATGATTTCAACTTTGTGACATTCTGGAAAAGGCAAAATTATGGAGGGAGTAAAAAGATCAGGGGTTGCCAGGGGTGGAGAGCACGGAGGATTTTTAGAGCAGCGAACATACTCTGCATGATACTGTAACGGTGGACACATGCCATTTTACATCTGTCTATTCCCACAGAAAGTACAACACCAAGAGTGAGCCCTAACGTAAACTACGAACCTTGGGAGATAATAACGTGTCAGTGAAGACTCACTAATTGTAACAAATGTGCCACTCTGGTGTAGATGTTGATAGTGGGGAAGCTCTGCCTGTGTGGGGGCAGGGGCTGTATGGGAATCTGTGTACTTTCCTCTTAATTCTGCTGTGAACCTAAAACTGCTCTAAAAAAAAAAAGTCATTTTTAAAAAAGGAAATGAAACAAACATTTTTAAAAAGGGAGAGATCACTGCATTTGTTCAGAAGAACACAGGGAAGCATGAATTCAAAATTCATCAAGGGTCATGGGGGAGTAAAGCATTAAAGATCTCTTTGTTTTAAAAAAACAGAGTGATACCTCCCACTTAATTTTTCATTTTAAAATTGTTTTAGCTATTCTAGCTCCATTGCCTTTCCATGTAAACTTTCAAATAAGCAGCTCCTGGATCTCAGTTTTCTTTCAGCAGGCACAGAATTAGTGATACAACAGGACCCGAGAGTGGCAATTCATTGGCCTCTCCCCCAGGAGCTGTGTGGCACTCAGAGCTGGAGAGTGTGGCTCAGATGTGGCCTGGAGGCCTTTGTGCCCACACGCAGAAATCCCTGCTTCCATCCAGGTTCCTGGGTCATGCCTGAAACTGAACTCACTCAGTCAAGGAACAGTGAGCCAATGAACATATTCTCAATGGCCTGTCAATCTCTGAGTCCTCACCTGGACGTGCAGGGCCCCACAAAGGTACCAGGCAGAAGGATCAAGAACTGGAATGGGAAGTCATCAGAGAGGGAGACAAACCATGAGCGACTCTTAACTACAGGAACCAAACTGAGGGTTACAGAAGAGAGGGTGGTGGGGGGATGGGGTAGCCGGGTAATGGGCATTAAGGGGGGTAGGTGATATGATGAGCACTGGGTGTTATATGCAACTGATGAATTATTGAACTCTGCATCAAAAACTAACGATGTACTATATGTTGGCAAACTGCATTTAAATTAAAGAAAAAAAAAAAAAAAAGAACTTGCTAGTGGGCCATGCTCATCCCAGGCACCTTCTCCAAGGGTCTTTCCTTAGAGGCTCTGGCCATGAGAACTACCAACCAGGGCTGTGTGGTGGGGCCACCTGCTTTGCCTTCCTGCAGAGGTGACAGCTTCCCAGCCTCTAGAAGTCTGTGCTCCCCAGGGAGGCTTTACCTCCACCTGAAGATAACCTCTATAAGAAGAGGCTAAGAACCATCAGAATGTGAGTTCCACAAGACAAGGTTAGGCTCTTATCATGTTAGTTGTCGCTGGGTCCTCAGTGACTGTAACAAGCCTGGCACTTAGGAAGCTCTCAATAAATATTTGTTGAATGAAAGAAGAAGAAGCCAAGTATAAACAAAGGTTACTAATAACACTAATAACACCAAGAATAAGAATCTACCACAAGGAGGCTTTTCCAGGTCCCTAAACCCCGTTTCCTCTCTAGTCCTTGGAAATGGGGATATGGCAGGGATTCAAACTCTTCATTTAGTATCCTCCACGCTTACGTTCCTTTCAGAGATCCCAGAATAGGGACTGGGGCAGAGGGCAGGGCTTGAGTACGTGGAGGCGAGCTGGGGCGGGGAAGGAAGGAGACAGAGCACGCACATGCATGCTCCAGCACATCTGTGCACTCCCCTCTGCCACCAAACGCTGCAAAGCTGGTCGCCTGACGTGTCGGGCTTGGTCGGGGTGGCTCGGGCACTGGCAAGCCGAAGCCACACACATGCAGAGAGCAGAAGACTGCCTCTCGTGGGTCTGGAGCTGCTCGGCCCGCTTCTGTTTCAGCAGGTGCTATAGCAGAATGACGGCTTCTCCCCGGGGAAATCCAGTGCGAGCAGAGGCCAACCCACAGAGGCCATCGGCTGCCCATCTCCATTCACATCCAACCCCAGACGGTAGCGAATCAGATTGTTGCCACCTGACGACCATGCTGACAGGTCAACTACTGACCCCGCCCCCCCGCCCCAGTGCTGGGGGAGAGGAAAGAAGGGTAGCTGGGAAGAGGGTAGAGTCATCTGAGCAGGAGGGATGCTCCACATGTAGAATGTCCTGAGGCAGCCAGCGATGCACAGCTCAGGGCAGTGAGGTGAACCTCATTCAGGTGTGCTGACCACAGGAGGGCTGAGGCTGGAAGCGCACCGTCCCCGTCGTCTGGGATGCCTGCCACCCATCACCCCTGCCCAAAGCACATCCCTCAGCCCTGAATGAGCATGCTGCTTAATCCATCACCTGAGTGACAGGTAGTTCAAGCTGGCCCCAACCTGTAGACCAGACTCCAAGAGAGATTCTAAAAATGGAGACACAGAAAGGGACCCTGGACAAATAACTGTGACTCGCTCTTTACTTAAGAGCACAGGGTATGGAGCAGCTCATGGGGGGTTAAACAGTCTCCACAGATTAAAGGTGGGCTGGGTTTGGGGAGCTCTGCCCCTCTCCAACACTGGCTTGACAAATACAGAAGTCTGTGCAAAAAATACAAGCAGAGTCTGCTAATGTTTCTATTTTTCTCTCACTTTCCTCAAACAGCTAAATCCCAGACTTCTAACAAGTAGGAAATATGCAAACTGCAGAAAAACCCCTGATGGTCCTCAACTTTCACTTGCCGATTACTGAAGCATCAGCAGGGGATCTCCAGGGTCCTGGGTGCTCAGAAGAAGAAAGCTCCCAGAGAATGGCCAGGAAAAAATTTTACAAGTGCTCTCCCCTTATCCTCCCATTTCATTGTTCTTATCATCCCCTGAAGGCTGAGAACTCCCCTCCTGCACCTCACAAGCAATCATGCTCAGAACAAGTCCCTGACTTCGCATTTGGCTAGCTCGGAAGCTCCTCAAATCATCCACGTTCCTTAGCATCAAGACCCCAAAAAGAGGCACCTCAGGAAAATCTGCAAGCCTTGGTTGGCCAGGAAAATCCACTCAGGGTAAATTCATGATCTCTAAACACATTTTGCTTCCCAGCCACGTCCCAGCTGTCCTTCAACCTGCTTCAGTTGAAACCAAAAATTCACCTCTACCTCAGCTTCTGCAGCCTTCGACTGTTTTTAGCAGCACATTGTCAGAGCTCAAGGGGCTGCTGGTGGCCCTCTTCCTCTCTTCTGATCATCCTCTGAAGCATCAATAAAACACACGGAGAGGCACGTGTGCCCCCCACCGCCCACATACACCCCCCGCCCCCGTATCTCTCTTCAAGGGCAAGGACCAAAGGAAAGAAGGGGAGGGGAGCCAGGATGGGAGTGCCCCAGATCAATGGATATTTGAAACTCAAACACATGGCCTGGGACCTACGCTGCACGTGTTAATTACCACACATGTGCCCATAAAGGAGTCCGTTAAACACAAGAGGCCCAAAGAACAGAGCGAGGCAAGGACATTCCAAGGGATTAAGTAAATAGTCTGAAGTTCTGACCCTCCCCCCCCCCCAGCACGTGCATCTGGGTAAGATAACAGCGCCTCCCTCCCTCCTTCCCCCACTTCTCCCCTCGGGCCCCACACCTGTGAACCCAGGAGCCACAAGCCAGGCCTCCTGTCTGGGCCAGCCGCCTGTGACCCGCTACTGCCTGGCCTCTCTCCCTCCTCCCTTCCTCCTGCTATCTCTCTGAGCCTCCTCCCCCAGCCTCCTCTGCTGGGCCTTCTCCTCCTCTCCTCCGCAGGACTAATTCCTGGCTGGCAACCAGACCCTCGGTCTCCGCACAATACACCTTTTCATTCCTTCCAGGCAGAGAGAACCGATCCCTCTGAGCCCTGTCAGTGGAGCAGGCTCCCAAAGGCAAGAGGGTGGGGAGAGAAGGGCCTGGGCCCGCTCCTCCCCCGCTGTCCCCTGCCACCCCCACCACTCTCACACCCAGACCTGGGGCGTCCTTTCTGGCTGTACCGCTCACCCTGCGCGAGGGTCCGGGCCGCGCATCTCTGCAGCAGGCCTCAGGGCTGTGAACTCCAGCCCTAGGGAGATGTCGTCTAGGAGACCCCACGTGTGGGCACCAGCTCAGACAAGGGGCCTTTGTGTCTTCCCACCTGCTGCCCTCCAGAGCACATTCCATTCTTAAGTGGCAGCTGAGAGAGGGACCTCGGTGGCCGACACAGGATATTACAAATGCCCTCTCGCACCCTGTCCCCCTTCAAACCCCGGCTTCCTGGACAGGTGTGGCTTCAGGTGGCCCTTCCTACAGGTGGCCTGAGCCTGCTTTTCTCTGCACTGCCCACGGCAGACAAAGAGAAGAGGATTAGCGCCTAAGCTGATCCTCCAAAGTAGAAGGAAGGAGACGCTCTGGGCAAAAGTCAAGTCTCCAGAGGCGAGTGAGCCCTAGCATCCCCCACCAGGCCTCTGCACCAAAGAGGAGGCCTCTGCAGAACCATCTGGGAGGGAGGAGCCCATGTGGCGTAGGGAAGCAAATTGCTGGAAACCAAGCAACTTATCTCTAAGATGAGGCTTCGGACTCTACGCCCCTATTCCTTGCACTGTCCCTGGAGCAATCAGGTGTCCCTGTCCTCTCCCAGCTGGATCAGCAAGAACCCACAATGGCCACAGGTCTGTTTCTTTTGTTGTCCACAGGGTGCAAAGCCACATCAACCTGGAAAGTACTTCTCTGTACAGTTTAAGATCCCAGATCCCATGGTTCGCCTTTCTCGGTGTGGGCGCTCCATTCAGCTTCATGCCCTCAGTTCCCTTTGGTGGGGGAAATCTGAGTTGTCTGTTTTGCAGGACTGCCAATTGTTTTTTCTACCACTGCGATCTCGTGACCCAGAATAAAGGCGATGTTCCTGAAGTCTTCAGTTACAACAAGTCAAATCGAAGGCAGCTCCCCTTTGAAACTCCAATAAATTGCAGACAGACACACGTGCCATTCACAGTGTTGAGGAGGTCAGGTCTTTGCAGGAAGAACCATTCACGCCCCTCTCCCACTTTCCCACCTAGAAGGGAACGGCCAGCATGCAGGGCAGCCTCTCCCTGTTCCGGGAAGGACCCAGAAAGGCAGTTGCTCCCTCCTTTTTGCCCACGTATGCATTCCTGCTTGTGGGAAGGCCCATTAATCCATGTTTTCTAGTGGGATCCCGATGCTCCACTTCCTCGTCCTCTTGGAACACCTGCATTCAGGCCGGCAGCTTCTCCAGAGTCTCATTTCCTGCATTCGGGCAGGGTGGTTTCGCCTCCTCTTCCCATTCCCATGGGACAAGCATGCAGGGCAGGGTCCTGGACCTCACCTCCGTCTCCCTGTGACCACGGGTGCAGGACAAGCCCATGTGCCTCACGCTGACGCTATATAGGCCCGACGCGCCATGTGGACATTTAAGAACGTGCAGTTCCCCCAAGGCCCAGATTCGCGTGCGAAGCCTCAAACTCAGCTACCATCTCCTGGCTGGGTTTTTACCCAAGAGCCTGAACTAGGGGTTCTGGAGTGTTTGTACACTCAGTGAAATTGGTATTGGTCCCCCATGCAGCTACCAGAGCATGTGCTCGCACTCTCTCTCTCTCTCTCTCTCTGTTGTCCTGGAGGTAAGTGGCAGTGGAGCTTAGTGTCCTCCACCCTGGAAATTATGGTCAGCATATCCCAGGGACTTATTCCTCATGTTGGCTGCCCCACTAAACAGCACTCGGACAAGTGCCTTAATTGAGGTTAGCCGCATAATTTGTAGGGCTCAGTGCAGAATGAAAACGCAAGGCCCTTTGTTCAAAAAGCAGGAAAACAGTGCCATTGAGAGCACCAGACTATAAAGTTTTATACTCTCTTCCACAGTCTCTCTCTTGACTTGTCATGGTGTTTTAAAATTTTCTATTTAATGTTGTTCTAGGTGAAGAAGGATTAAAATTTTTCGCGTCCTGTGGAAGCCCCACAGCACACATCACAAAAGCGATATGCCAACAGGGGACAAGGACGCACACATGCGCGCCTCACTGTCCCACGGGGCTTGACTTAGCAAAACACAAGTTTAAAGACAGAATGATTACGAATCCCAAGACAATAGCAGCACAGGTCGCAAGCCTGTGAAGCTGGGCTCGTCTTCGTGAAGAAAATCTGGACGGGCTGGAACAATTATTAAGGAGAATCAGCGAGTGGGGAACAGATGTTCAAACTGGTTTCCAAAACAAGAGGGTCGGGGCAGACCTGGACATGCCTACCTTCATCGTCCTTTTTGGTTGCATACTGGCTACCTGGTAGTTGACTGACTGAACTGCCCAGGAGCCAAGGTTCTCGGGGTCCCTGCCAGCTCAGTATGCTGTGCTCACTCACCTCCCTCAGAAATTCTGGGCGCGCGGTCCCCACCACCGTATGAGCCTTACTTACCTCCTCCGCTGCTTCTAGGAGGAAACCCAGGATAAGAATGGAGATTTTCTGTGGGGGACTTTTAGCTTACACCCAGGCTCCTTCCATCTGGTCTAGAACTCTTCTTGGACTGGCTTTAGAAGCAAACATTTGGATAGAGCATAAAACTCTACTCACCTTTCCTTCCTGAGTTACCCTGGCTCAAGGGCTTGTCGGTGACTGAACCTTGGGTAAAAGGGAAACAAAAACATAGACATTCAGAATGTATCGTGGTTGGTTTCTTTCAAAGAGCTGGCAAAGCCTGATGCTGTGAGCATGTGGTTATGTATATACATACATTGTATACAAGTCTGGGGACATTATATACAAAGTACACACATACACGTCCTATGGCATTTGCTTAACATCAATGTCACTGATATCACAGTCCCAGTGAGATGAACTATGATTTCCAGGCAATAATCCTGACCAGATTTTTACAAAACTTCACCTCCACAGAACTCCCTTGGTGAACATTCCAGAAACTTCCCCTCACCTCCACTGCCCATCTCCCCCACTTCCTACCACCTCCATGTTCTGAGCCATGTCCACTCAGTAGGGCCAACTGAAAAGAAGCCCCTCTTATTGCAAATACGATGACTGACATCCCTTGCTGGTTAGGGCAGGAAATCGGTGATTTTCCATCTGCATTAAGTAGAAAATTGTTGGTCCAATTGTACTGAATGGGCCAAAATAGTCTGAGGCATGGAAACAATTTTCTAGATGCAGCCTGTTCCTCAAGGAGAGGGTAGTGTGTGTGTTTGGCCAAACACTTTGCCCTGTGCATGTTAGGATGCCATGTGCACCCATCCTGCGGTCCCGACCCCATGGCACCTGTCTTCTCCATGAAGCCCACACATGCAGGGCAGAGCCAGCACACGCACGTAAGGACATCTGTGGAGGTCCCGCCACCAAGAGAAAAAAAAAAAAAGAATCCCTATTTTCTCATTCCATAGCATACTCCTTCTCCATATACTAGTTTTGTGAGAATTCAATTATATTACCCTGCATGGCTTGTTTCTAGTGCATTTGTTTGCTTTAAATGAAACTTTCCAGGTCATTTGCAAGGAGGGCTCATTCCTGCCCCTCTCCACACCAACCCCAATTAAGGTTTCCAGTTTCCATGTAAACCACAAATAAAGTAAACTTTCCATTTTGGCCTGCAAATCTTGGTTTCCTAATGTAGATACTTACTGCCCTTTATTACCATTCCCTCTATATAGCAGGGCCAGTAGAAAAATGAATAAATGTTGTGAAAAAATAAAAATGTTAGGATAGCAGGACTGCTAGCCCTTGGAATTTCTCATAGGCTTTAGAATAATGCTTTATACTTTGCTTGGAATTAAATATTCAAGATAAGTAAATAAATAAAACTTCATACGCACAGATACGAAGAAATATGAAGCAGCTGGTGGCTGGATGGGCTTTTTTGAATGAGGGCTGAGCCACACAGTGAATTAAGGGAGTGACTCTCAAGTCCCCTACCATCTGAATGGATGTTAGAAAGTGTGGAGTTTGTGTGAATCCAAAATCCATGATCCCGTGAGGTTGACCTAAGAGCAAAAATTCTCTATGCTCATAGAGTTGGCAAGGATTTAATTTCTCTATGGACTAGTGTAGTGGTCACTATGAAGCAATGATTCCCTCCCTCATGTAGTCATCAAAACCACCTGAGAGGGCGCCTGGGCGGCTGAGTGGTTAAGCGTCTGCCTTTAGCTCAGGTCATGATCCCAGGGTCCTGGGATGGAGCCCCGCATCGGGCTCCCTGCTCCGCGGGAAGCCTGCTTCTTCCTCTCCCGCTCCCCCTGCTTCTGTTCCCTCTCTCGCTGTCTCTCTCTCTCTGTTTAAAAATAAATAAAATCTTTAAAAAAACAAAACAAAACACCTGAGAAGCTTCACAAACAGGTGGCCTCCAGGTCTCCCTCCATACCTACTGGATCAAACCAAACAAGGCAGAGCCTCGACAACTGGGCTCTTTTCATTTCCCCAGGCTCTGCTGCTAACAGCCAGATTTGAGGGCTACCGTGATGAACGTTTTCCATTCGTCTGCATTACATTGTTCAGGGGAGGAGGAGCAAATACATGGCACGCAGGCCACCACTCTCTCCTCGTGTAGCCATGACAGACATCACTAGTTGATCATTCAGCCTTAAAACCCATTCAGTTTTAAGATCGGTTTTAAGATCCATCTCAATGATGTGCTCCCAAGGCCACTGGCAACCAGAGCGCCCCGGCTAAAAACTTACATGCCGTTCTCTGGGGATTACAGCTGAGGCTTGGGAAGAGAGCGTTGAACCAGAAACCTAACTCAAAATAAAGGAATATATACACACAGGCATATACTGGCCCGATTGCCCAGCTACCTACAGAGTAAGTGTGTCAGCGTGGAATCCTCTCGACCTGGAAGAGGGCTCCTAACCACCCCCCATCTTTCAACCATTTCTCCAAGGTTTCCCCACGAGAGGCAAGAGACCAGCTAGGGGTCTCTCTCCAGCTCTCTTCTTTCTTCCCGCCCCCTCCCCACGGTACCTGAACATACAGGAGTTTTATTCTGCACGGAAGAGCCACTGATGGGCTTCCCATCTGGGGTGACACACCAGCAGTACCCTGTGTAAGTATGGCACTGAACCTGTTCAGGGAAGCGGGGGAGGGGAAGAGAACCGTAAGTTGTGGGGCACCGTATCAACAGTCAGCTCCCACCCCTTGCAAAGCGTTGCCACCATGGTGGAGGAGCTCCTTCCACCTCTCCCCCAGCACCTGTCCCCACGGTCTCCTGCAGGTGGGTCAGTCAGTTGACAGCATGGATCATGCGTCTTCTGTGCGACTCCCAGGCACAAACACAGCAACCTACCTACGTCCTCCTTATGACGTGTAATGCTGAACATCTCAAATACCACCGACATATAAGGTATTAAGTGATATCCTCTTCATTCTCCCCGCTCCCAAATGCTGGCATACTCTCCCAACAACTGTAAAAAATTCTGATTGGTGAACTAATTTGGCAAGTACATGTTGGAATGTCACCATGGCCAGCTGTAATGACCCTTCCTTAACAAGCGGCGACCAGTAGTGGGCTCTTCTTTTTCTAGCTTCTCCCAGCATCTGGTCATATAATCAGCCTGCCTATTGATCGGGTGGCTCTCCTGAGACCAGGGCACATACTAGTGGTTGCCCACTAGATGACAGTGTTAAGGTAAGAACAAAGTCCCTTGACTCTACAGCTTCTAGTTCTAGATGCCCTGCTGCTCCTCTGTGTGATCATCCTCAAGCCTCCATAATTCGGTCCACCCTATCTGGGAACAGTAAATACAAATGAGGCTTTTGCTTCATTTGGGGTAACTCTTCTTTCTCTTCCAACAGCTATCACTCTGTTCACTTCCTCTCACTCCACCCCATCCCACCACTCTCTTTCCCATCCATTTCCCAACATGGACTTCCTACACACAAATCAGTGCTGAAAACCACTCCATGATTTGCCATTGGATTCAGGATAGAGATTAAGCTCATTAATGTGGAGCTCAAGGTCCGCGGCGATCTGCCCCCTGCCTATCCCCGAAGCCTCATTTTACACCCATGTCTCCACATACACCCTCCAGTGGAACCACAGTGAACCCTTTGAAGCCCGCAAACACATCCTAGGATTTCATGATTCTGAACATTTGTTTGCTCCTACTATTCAGTGGTCTGGGATACCATTCCCCAAATCATCCCCAACCCTCCTCTAATCCCTTTGTATTCCCACCCATTTCATGATACACTTTCTCTGCAAAGCAGTCCCAGCCTCCCCTCCATACACCCTGGCTCTCTAAATTCAGAGTCCTTATCTCCCCATCAAGACTGTGACCTTCCTAAGGCAAGGGACTGCATCCTGGTTATTTTCTATCTTCTAAGCATCCAGCAGAATGCCTGGCATTTACTGTAGGCATTTGATGAGTTGAATAAGTGCTTAATTATCGTATTTCCTCAATTCTTGGTCCCCATCAATTCTAAAAATGTAGCACCAATTTAAACAGCCCCGCCACATTAAACGTGGACCTCAAGGACGGGATGGGTGCCAACCGCAAAGATATTAACATGTGGGGGGAAAAGGGCCTCTTGGGATCAAGGACATATTGAAATCAAGGATGGACAGTAACAGCATACAAACTGACCGGTGAAGTACATAGGGGTATACAGGCAACAGAGATCTGATGGCCTGGGTGAAATCCAGAAACGATCGGAAAGGCGGAAAAGCTCCAGAATGGCTTCTGCTCTTGCGTGGGTACTAAAAGCTGTAGTCTTCCCCCAGACTAGTTGTTTTACTACAGACCTACCCACAGAAGTCAGGATAAGAGCAAAGTGGAGGGCATCGTGTTCCTACCAGTATGCTGACTAGGTATAAATGAGGCCTTGACCTCCACTGTCCCAGGTAAAGAAACTACAGTCAATGCCTTTACTGCAGTACCATATTCCAGTCCCACTTCACCCCGTGGAGACATCGATAAACCCGATGCCTACCGTTGCTGCCGTAGGTGCTCACCCACGATCAGTGTCTTGGGTTGAGTCGGCGCTACCTTCTGAGAAAGCCTAATAACGGAATGGAAGAAACCCAGACAGACCTGGGTTTGAATCTGGATCCAGCCAGTTACAAATTAGGCATGTTACTTAGCTCTTTGAGCCCCAACTATAAAATGGGGAGCACAACGCCAAACCTGGAGGGCCCTGGCGAGGAAAACAGACGGTGTGAGTCCAGTGCCTGGCATGGGAGATGGCTGGGTGCGAGGTGGCCCTGGCGATGACTGCTCTCAGCTGTGTCACAGACACCTGGCAAGCCGGCCCCCTCCCAGGCCAGAGCTCCCCTAGTAACCTCCAGAGGCTTGGGTGGGAAACGCTGCTGGAAACTTGGGAGTTTCCCCCTTCAGATTCTGTCAGCCCTGCAGGGGATAGTTCCTAGATGATTTCTCACCAGCGGCAGCATTTTAATGGGGACTGGCTGGCTCCTTTCGCCTCCCTGGCCAATAATCACCTGTGGGGAAACCAGTCCTTGGGGCTGGGCTGCCTCACTGACTCACTCCCAGGCCCCTTGGCTCCCATGGCCAAGGCCAGCTTCCCTCTCCATGAAGACTCTACCCCGCTGCCCCCCGCCAAGTCCAACACTGGAAGCAGTGCCTCTGGCCCAATGCTGCCTGCTGGGGCTGGGTGCTACGGTCACTCAGGCTGCAGAGAATGGCTGGACAAAAGCCCTCTCCTCCCAGGCGTGCAGAGTCCCAGCCAAAGCTACTGAGGGGTGAACTAAATGCATGAGTAGGAGGCTAAACCCAACGCTTTGTTTCAGGGGATATAATCTGACCTCTGGGCTAAGCAGGTCCCCAGGGCCACAAGCTCACTGAGTGTGCCCATTGTATCCCTACAGGCATGTGGACGCTGCCTCCCAGCCCCCAGCCAGGCCCACAGGCCCAAACACAGCCCCTTTTTCCCCATGGCTCTCAGTGTTTTCCTTGGACCAGGCTCCAAGGAATAGACTCCAGATTACAAAATCCTCAGGCTGGGAGGAACTCAGGAGGTGACCCGAAAGGTCACTTCCCTTTGCCAGAGGAGCCCCGTGTTGTTCACCCATGATTCTCAATCAAGAGGTTGTTTGTAAGTTGTCTTGGGGAGTTTTCAAGATGTCTTCTAGAAGTAAAAGAAGTTACATGGAGACAGAAAGCAAGGGTCATGGAGTCAGAAGGCAGCTCACTTAACTAACTAGCTCCACCACTGAAGTTAAGTTAACCACTTATCTTTCCAACCCTCTGCAGCCTTGGAAAGGTCCTTAATCAAACCAAGCCTCAGACTGTCCCTGTCTACTTAAAAACTGGAGATAATTATGGGGTGCCTGGCTGGCTCAACGGTTAAGCATCCAACTCTTGGTTTCAGCTCATGGCATGATCTCAGGGTCATGATCTCAGGGTCATGAGATTGAGCCCCATGTCGGGTTCTGCACTCAGTGCAGAGTCTGCTTGAGATTCTCTCTCTCCCTCTCCCTCTGCCCCTCCCCCCGCTCATGCTCTCTGTATCTCTTTAAAAACAAATAAATAAAATATTTTAAAAAATAACTGGAGATAATTATACTTACCTCACTCTGTTGTTGAGAGGATTAAATTAGATAATGTAAATAAAGCACTGAGCTCGCATGGTAAGTGCCTGGTTAAGCTTAGCTATTTATTTTTATTACCATCGTGTTATTTTTGAGCAAACTATCTGTACACTCAAAAAGGGCACAGCCAGGGGCGCCTGGGTGGCTCAGTCGTTAAGCGTCTGCCTTTGGCTCAGGTCATGATCCCAGGGTCCTGGGATCGAGCCCCGCATCGGGCTCCCTGCTCAGCGGGAAGCCTGCTTCTCCCTCTCCCACTCCCCCTGGTTGTGTTCCCTCTCTCGCTGTGTCTCTCTCTGTCAAATAAATAAAATCTTTAAAAAAAAAAAAAAAAAAGGGCACAGCCAGATTCTCTGATGGAAACCAAAGAACATCCTATTCTGACCAGTCCCAGGGGAAGGGGTAGTCTAAATTCAGCAAAAAGTTCGAAAACATTAGCAGGAGAAGGAAATTTTGTTTTCATACAGAAACAGTTTAATTACTCTCAGAGGTGAGAAGTAAGGCTTCTTGCAGAAAAGCAGTCAGGCTGTAAATTCTATAGAATTGTTGGTTTATATACACGCAATCAACATATAAATTCTACCTAGTTTGGCTTCCTCCCTTGAAAACTTATTTAATGTTTTAAATTAATAAGTAATCCCCTTTGTTCTACCTCCCCCCACCCCAGCCTCAACTTAATCAACTTTCATATTTAATTTATGGGGAAATCATGGGCCACAAGGAATTGAAAAGGTAATGAGCCATTTCCAGCATCTCACCATGCGGCTCTCAAAGCTCAGGGTTGTTCCAGGCCCACAGGTATAGATACAAACCATGGAATTTGCCCCTATTCCTCTCTGGAGCATCCTGGGAAAGCTGAAATGTCAATTGATGGGTTCTTCCTTCAGAGACAAAAAGTGTTTGTACATCCACCTAAGTGAAATTACTCGCGGCTTAACTGTACTGTTGACTAGGACTGGCATACTTAATATAGGCTTTTATACACCAAGAATGTTGTATGTGAACCTCTCAGTAACCATAAATCCAAAACCTATAATTGATACACAAAAAGAAAGGAAAAAAGCCAAACATAACACTACAGAAACTCATCAATCACAAAGAAAGAGAACAAAGGGAGAAAGGAACAGAAAACAATTAACAAAATGTCAATAAATCCATACCTATCAATAATTATTTTAAATGTAAATGGCCTAAATGCTCCAATCAAAAGACAGAGGGTGGCAGAATGGATTAAAAAAACAAAACCCATCTAAGTGCTGCCTAAAAGAGACTTATCTCAGACTTAAAGATACAAATAGACTGAAAGTGAGGGGATGGAAAAATATTTACCATGCAATTGGAAGTGAAAAAAGAAGCCAGGGTAGCAACACTAATATCAGACAAAATAGCCTTTAAAACAAAGACTATAACAAGAGACAAAGAAAGGCATTACACAACGATAAAGGGATCAACCCAACAAGAGGATATAGCAATTGCAAATATCTATCCACCCAACATTGGAGAACCTAAATACATAAAGCAAATATTAATGGACATAAAGAGAGAAATTGATGATAATAATAGCAGGGGACTTTAACATCCTACTTGCTTCAGAGGATAGATCAGGGAGGCAGAAAATCACTAAAGGTACTTTAAAACAGTGTGTTTTTAGGTGAGCAAATTTCATCTCTGACTCATATACTTAAATATTTTTGGCAAGAAGCCTTTTGCATAAACAGCCCAATGGTATATTTCAGGTCAACCTCTGTCCAAATTAAGACAAATGTGAAATTATTTTAAGCCTGTTCAACATTAGCCCAACTCCTGGACATCTGGAAGAACGTGGGAGGCTAGCACTCTCAATAAATGCAGTGAAGTAACTGATGAGTACAGAGAAGCAGAGCAAACACCAGCTTCCAGGATAAAGCAGATCAGGGACTGAAGGCAAGGACAGCAGTGAGAAAAACAAAGGAGACTCCCAGACTATGCATATAGACAATTGTCCCCCACTGCTTCAATGCCCCAAATGGAAAAAATACCTCTTCTACTTCACAGCGGCTTTTCACTCACCGCTGATGATCTCACTGGGCCTTCCAAGTCACGCTGTGTGCAAGTCCTTTACAGGAGAGGCACGTGAAGCAGAGGTTATGTGTTTAAACGTCACAGCTGGGTCCTGACCAAATTCATAAGAATTTGGATCCCTGGGGTGCCTGGGTGGCTCAGTCGGTGAAGCATCTGCCTTGGGCTCAGGTCATGGTCCCAGGGTCCTGGGATCCAGCCCTGCATCGGGCTCCTTGTTCAGTGCGGAGTCTGCTTTTCCCTCTCCCTCTGCCCTGCCCCCTGCTTGTTCTCCCTCTCTCTCAAATAAATAAATAAAATAAAAAATCTTAAAAAAAAAAATTTGTATCCCTGGCTCCAAACCACCATAAAATTTCAGAATTGACGGAGCTGGGAAACAACAACAACAACAAAAAACCCTTAATGATCACCAGTCTAACCCAAACATTTTACAAAGGAGGAAACAGGTCTAGAGACAGAGAGGTGACATGATCACAGTTTCCCTAGAACAGCTCTCTCCGATCACATGATCACAGCTGGAAGTCCCCTAGACCTAGAAGGGAGAAGGAGAAAGGCATGGCTCCTGGTGCTGGCTTCTGAGGGAACTGACAGGGTCTCTTTGCGCCTTGTAATTCTCTGGCATATGGAACTTTTTTGGGGGAGGTGGTGGGGGTGGGGGAGATGGGAGATGGGAGATGGGATAAATATTCGAATCAAGGAGGCGGCTGGAAAAGTCTTTTGCGCCAGCTAGAGTGAGAGGCTGTTTCTGGCGTGGTTCGGGTGACAGTATGGGGGGCCTCCACCGTGGTCCCTGGCTGGCCTGCTTTCCTCTGGCTGTTCTTGGGGGGCTTCTCTGACTGGGGTGGGACCTCGCGTCCCAGAGTAGCTTCTCTGTTGTTGGACTTCTGCTCTCCTTGCTGTCAAGGGCCCCCAGATACCCTAGGCCAGTCTTGCCTGCTTCTAACTCCTGCCACGCTGATGTGGTTGTGAATACAGCTGGTGTTCTAGGAAGTGGGACTAGGCATTATTGGGAATGAAGGGGTTCTCTAGCCAAATAACTTTGGAAACACTGGGTTAAAGAAAATAAAAATATATCTTGACTGCACAACTTCTCAGAGTCTTAAGTCAGATCATGATTTAGCTCGAAGGGTAAGATACCGTTTGCAGCAACTCCTAAACTTACTTAACTGGGGGACCCTCACTTAATTTTGTTGGGGAACATTTTGTGGTACCAGTGTTCTATGAAACATGCTTTTAGAAAAAGGCAATGTAATGAGGTGCAAGGCCTTGCTGCATTTCCTTGCTTTTCCCAGTCCGACCTGCTTAGAGCCCCGGATCAGGTTCTCATTTTAGCTCAATCTTCCTGAAATAATTTTCCCTCTGGCAAACCCCCACCGCCTTTTTGTAACACTTTCTCAAGCTCTTTCTCTGTTTCGAAATCCATCTTGAGTTGCCTTGGACCTTCACTGACAACTGGGATCCCCTCCAAGGCACAGCACCTTCTCACCCCATGGCTTCATCTCCCTCCCCTCTCTTCTCTTTGTGCCTCTTCTGTAAAATAGAAAATGTGAGTCATACGCAAAGGGACGGGCTTGAGCCACATTCTTAGGAGCAACCCCCAAACCTGTCATGAGACAACTACTATCATGCACACGCACACTTCCCAGTGGGAAACAGGGAAACTATGAAGCAGGAGGCATGTGGCTATTTGTCTGACTCTCTTCTGGCAGCGGGAGTAAGAGACCTTTTTTTTTCTTTCTTTCTTATCTGCCAATTGCCCCAGATCAGTTAGCAGGTAACACCGGCTTAAGTTAATGCACAGTGAAAGTTCAGCATCTTGCTATTGGTCCAACTGATAACTTTGTGTCAGGGCGGTATTTCCAGCGGCCCCCTTGCTTTCCTTTTGTCCGCATTCCCTACAGGAGCTCGGAGAAACTGTGTTTCTCCATGGCTGCCACAGGCCCTAAGCTGAAAGGATGATGAGGCCCTGGGCCGTCCGAGACAATGGCTTGTTCCCCTAGAACAGCTCTCTCTGTCAGAAGCTGCCGGAGAACATGCTTTCCCAGGTGTGCAGTAGATGCACCTGGAGGCCTTAGGACACCATGGCTGGGCCCCACCCACACAGCTTCTGGATTCCTTGGGTCTGGGATCAGTTGGAGAATCTGCATTTCTAACGAGTTGCCAGGTGCTGCTGAGGGCGCAGGAACCACAGTTCAGGAGCTACTGCTTTAAGGGAAACTTCCCCCACCCCGCCCTTTCTGGCATTTATCATGAAACCCTCGAGAAACAAGTACTTTTCTAGGTGGGAATTTGGGAACAAGGAGCCTTATGACCATTCTTCACTCCCAAGTTTTTAACGTTCCAGTTGTTTTGATGGCATGTGGCCTTCTAATTCATGGGTCTAGTGATTGCAGCATTAAATCTTCTGGGTGATTTCACACATGGAAGAGAGTTCGATGGCAGTGAGAAGAAAGGGGGAAGAGGGAAGGGATGGTGTAATTCTTTTGGTCTGGCTAGCATGAGCTGTTTTTCCCTCGGTTTGGAAAAGCTTATCCCACAAGTGTCCCCCTCATCTTTAGTCAGGTTTGGCTCAGAAGCAACAAGATGCAGAAGGAAAAACATGGCTTTGGAGTCAAAGTGATGGGGGTTTAAATACCAATCTCTGCCACAAGCTGTGTGACTTTGGCAAAGTCACTTAACCTCTCTGAACCTGTCTAGGATACTGAGCTAATGGCACCCACATTGAAGGTTATTGAAAAGATAAAATGAGACAAGATATATAAAGCATCTAAAATGGTGTGGGGTGTAGAGGATGCACTCAGCACAAGCTGATTTGTCCTTTTCCCCTTCCCTTTGCAGGGAAGATGGAGGTCAGAGCTTCAAAGTGCTGCTCTTTTTTGTTGGCTGTAGACACTGTCTCTTGCCTTCTGCCAGGTTAGGGAAGCCTATATGTCGGGGAATGAGGGGCTTTCCTTTTAAAATATTTACCTCATCCTCTAGAGTTTAATGGAGAATTTGCAGGGAAGGAAGATAATCTTACAATTTCAAATCCTCCTAAATATGGGAGTCTTGGTTGACTATATTTTTATGTGTTGATGGTGTAATGGAGCTGCCAGCATGATATTTGTTAGAAGTGGTGTATTTAGAAAGAGAGACAGAGTCATTCTTCCCTAGGCTGTTTAGGGAAGACTACATCCCAGTTTTGGGAAGAACACTCTGTAAGAGGGGCCTTGGCAAACTGAAATCAGAGGAAAAAGAGACATAAATCCATATGATAGGGGAATGACTGATAGAAGTAAGGATTTTTGCCAGGGCAAAAAGGAGTATTTGTTGGCTAAAAGAGAGAATTTCATAAGGACATAATGATGTCTGTCTTCAGACTTTGCTGTGGAACGTGAGATTTCTGTGGATTCAGTAAGTCCTATAGCTAGGACGGGGGTTTATCTGTTGCCAATTACAGCTCTCCAGTCAATGCAAAGAAGGACTTTCCTAATAAATTGTCCCGAAATGAATTATGTATGTTGTCTTTGGTGGTGATAAGCTTCCTGTCCCTGGTGGCAATCGGGCAGAAGGTAGATGACTGGGTCCTGAGCCCTGGATTGAGACAGGGTAGGGAGAGGAAGGGGAAGATGAACTAGATACCTCTGAGGTCTCCTTTTACCCAAAAGTTCCGTGATTCTACAGCCCTGCTCTAAATTGAACGTCTGCTGCTTAGGAGTAAGGTGGAAATCTACAAACTGGTACCGAATGATCAGTTAAGACCACTCTTCCCAGTATCTGATGAACATTTTTTGTATTTTTTTCAAAAAGTTTAAACATCATCCCCTCAACACACACATAAGGGATGCTTTAAAAACCTGAGTGTTAGAACCTCAGGGACCCAGAGGACTTTCCTTAACTCCATTCCTTCTGTCTGGTGCCTAGAATGGCCCAGGCTTTGTAAGTAGCAAATACAGCACCTCTTGTTTACTCGCTTTTATTTCCATGTGGCGGGGGTGGGGGTGGGGTTCAAATATGTTTTTTTTCTTTTTTAAATTTTTTATTTTAGTATAGTTGAATCAAATATGCTTTTTTGTTTAAAAAAAAATTATCCAGTAATAAAGCTGCTCATGTGTAGGAGCTGTATTCAGAGCAGAACTGTGCAAATCTGGCCAGCGGTGGGCCAAAGGAGGGACAGGGGTGGCCTGCAGGAGTGGGTGCTCTTTCTTGTTTCCCCATCTGACTTCACTTTTAAGGAAACTTTTCTGTCTTCATACCTCCCTCTTGTGTTCTTATTTATCGCCTTTCCCTACTTTGATGGGGGGAAAAAAATCCTACCCCTTTAATTTTGCAGAAGAGCTTAGCTGACTGACCCGCAGGGTCACCTCCTGGCACGTCGTGTGCAACCACAGCAGAGTGGCAATAGCCCTAAGTGCGTGTGTATTAACGGCTCAGCCTGGAAGGTTCCTAAGTGTTTGCTGCATGCCAGCTTGTGCCTCCCCACCCGACTGAACGTTAGCTACTGTCTCGTAAAATCCAAAAAAAGTGTGGAGGTCACCTTCCAGAGGCCATCGAGGGAACTTCCTTCCCAGGGCAGTTGTGCTCCCTCCCCTCCCCAGCAGCACCCCTGCTAGATGCCAGTTCAGTTCCCAGGATGGGAAGGTAAGGTCTCTCTGAGTCAGACATTCCATCTGTGGATTGCTCTACTTGTAAAAAGTTCTCCCTATTCTGAGTCAGAATCTGAGTGACTATAGAGTTTACTCGGTGATCCTGGGTCAGCTCCCTGGGACTACTCAGTAAAAAGCTATTGTCATCCACAAAGGTTTGAAGATGGTTCCCTGTATCCCTTTGGTCATCTCTCCCTCCGGCCCCACCCCCACCTGTTGGTTCGTCTCACCTGCAAATCAACCATATCTGGCTCCTTTGAGTATTCCTCATGTGATATAATTTCCCCATCTTACTCAGGTGAGTCACCCTCCTAGGTGTGCTGGAGTTTGGCAACATCACTTTAAAAGATGGCAATGTCCTTTAGAGAGACAGTAGAGAGTAGTGGTTAAGACCAAGACCGCTGGAGCCAGGCTGCTTGGGTCTGGATCCTGACTCTCTACTTGCAAGTTATGTGATCCTGGGCAAGCGTACGGGGTCTGGGTGTTCCCAGCTAGGCGTCTGAGCTCCCCACGGCCCCGGGTAAGTCTGTGCCTACGTTTGTCTGTCGTGGAAATGAAAAGTGCAAGCTCTGGGCAGCGTCTGCTGCTGATCTTCTGCAGGGGGGTGTACTTGGGAAGGAGAGAGGGATGGAGGCCTGATTCTCCAGCCTTCCTGCTGCCTGTGGGGAAAGGGAGGTTCAGTGGTGGGGGGTTTCAATCACCCTCTGTGCTGTTTTCTTTCTAAGTGCCTGGGCTGGAGCTATGAAGCTGGTCTAGATGTTCCTTTTTAGCTCGTCCTCCTTCCCACCTCCACATTACAGAACGGTGCTTCCTATAATCACCTCTGCAGGCCTGAGTTGTGTGCCTAGTTTGCAAAGCAAATGATGCCAGCCAGTCTGGGAGAGGATGCTCCATGGCCATTCAGCATCGAAGAGCAGGACAGAGCAGTGGCTGGGCAGGTGGGTCACCACAGAGCTTAATGGATACAGTGTTCAAGCATAAAGCAGGCTCCATCCACCCACACTGTCGTGCACTCCTCTGCATCGGATGAGTGACTCCGGGGGTAACCGGTTCTCTCACTGAAAAGAGGAGAGTGGGGGCTCCCACCATGTACAAGAGTGTAGATGAACCACTTGCTAGACGAGTCCTTCCTACGCATGGAAGGATCAGGCCCTGTCCCTACCATAATTCACAAAATTAAAAATTCACTGTCACAGGACTGCCAATGAATGAGTGCAGGATTCAATGAAAACGTTCCGGCACAAGATTGTGAAGATGGCTGCGCACAACTCTGTGAATGTTAAAAGCCACTGAATTGTACACTTGAAAGGATAAATGTCATGGAATGTGAATTATATCACTAAAGCTGTTATTTTACTTTTTTTAGGTAGGCTCCACACCCAGCATGGAGCCCAGCGTGGGGCTTGAACTCACGACCCTGCGATCAAGGCCTGAGCTGAGATCGGACTTTACTTAGCTTAACCGACTGCGTCACCCAGGTGCCCCTAAAGTTGTTATTTTAAAGAACAAAACCAGGTGGCCAGCTCACAGGTCACAGTCTGTTGACCCCTGAAAGAGCTCAACTAGTTCTCCCATTTTACCGTTGAGCAAACTGATACCTAAAGAGGAAGAAAACTAACATCTGCTGAATAGCGATTATGTGCTAAATAGTGGGCATTTTCATATAAATTATCATACGCAATATCTGGTTGTTTGGAACAAAAGCAATACAATGAAAAACATATGTAAAACAAGGAATACGATGCTCTGGGCACAGGAGATGTTCAAATTATAATGATAATAATGTGTTTATTGAGTATTTAACCAAAAAGGAACAAGAAAAACAACAACTTGACCAACAGTGGGTCTATTTACCATTATGCCATTTATACATAAAGGATGGGCTTGATTTTTTTTAACCGTGTAACTGCTTTAAAAAAAAAAAAAGTTGGCATTGTGCACGTCACAGAAGGCTTGGGAAGCCTACAGAGCAGGCCACCATCCACTAAAACATACAGAACTGGCTTTGTCTGGGGGCATCCAAAGGAGCCATTTATGGCAGAACACTCCAGCTTATGGATGCAGCCAGGGTTTTAGTACTTTACCTAGAGAGGCCTCTGCAGTGAGCAGAGACCCACATGGCTGCTCTAGGTAAGATAGCTCCACATGAAGACAAAAAGACATAGCTCCTAGACTCATCAAAGATAGGACGAACCCTTCCCCTATGACAATGCTCAGCACATTCCAGCCTGCCGATGTTCAGTCTGCTGGGGACAGCAAAGCATCGATAACCTTTCATACTTGCGGGGAACCTGGAAGAGGAGGGGCCAGCTGGTAAACCCGGGGGATTCCAGGGCAAGCAAGTCACGTCTCAGGCCCACAGGGGCAACTTCAGGAACGGTAGCTCTGCACTATGGGGTGAGGAGGAGGAGCTAAGAAAGGAATATTCACACCTGCTTCCTAGCTTGGCCCAGGCACTTAGGAAATAAGTTGTAGTTCCCTAGGTTTTACGAAACATAACGGTAAGAACTATAGAAATGCCAACAAGGGGAACCCACCATCTTTGCCAAAAAACCACAGAACTTTTTCTTTGCACTTCCAACTTCGTAACAAAGCATCATCAAAAAAAATGACAGCTCCCCCGGCCCCTGTAGGCAAAAAAAAATGACCTCAGGAAATAAAAAAGCATGTGTATGTGTGCATTCATGTGGGGAGTAGTGATTAGAACAAGTAAAAATGAGGAAAGTGTTAGTGCCAGATAAATCTTTATTAAGGAAGACTGTTCCTGGAACACAAAATCAAAGATGGGAAACAGAATTCATTTTGTCATATAGAAGTAACATTACAAATGCTGTTTTATATTCTATAGTATTGTTAGAACCATCCAGCTACACAAAAAATTCAAATGGCTTGGGAATGTATTTGATAACAGCCATGAATCAACCACATTGCACTCAAGACTGTGGAAGGCAATTTGGTGGTATGCATCAGATGCATTAAAAAGTGCGTGTCCTTTTGACCCAATATTGGACTTCCAGAAATTGAATCCCCAAATTTCCAGGATTCATAGGGCAGTCACACAGTGGAATACAGTGCAGCCGTTAAAAACCAGGTAGAGAGGAGGGGGTCCAAGATGGCAGCTCAGGAAGAACCTGAACTCACCTCCTCTTGTGCCACATATGGATCTACAGCTGCATATGGATCATTTCTCCCTGAAAAAGATCTCAAAACTAGACGAACTGCTTCTCTTCAGCAAAGGATAAAAGGACCACATCAAAATGGGTGGCAGAGGCAGAGATATGGTCTTGCCAAAAAACTCTCACACACACCCCAGCCATGTGGTGACCCACAAAAAGGAAGCCTCTCACCAGTCCAGCATCTCTCTGAGAGCCCCTGGGATCCACGCCAGAGAGATGAGCCCCCCAAAACACCTGTCTTAGAAAAGCAAGGGGCTGACATCCAAGGCACCCAAAATGCTATAAGAAACTGAGATTCCCCTTTAAAGGTCTTGCAGGCAGTCCTATTCACCCCAGTGAATGATCCAGTGCAAAAGCAATTTAAAAAGCACCGGTCTATATGTAAAGGAGATTCATTTCCTGGTCTGGGGGTTTCTGCTGGAGGAGCAGGAGACAGTTGGGGCTCTCTCTAGAGACAAAGCACCAGCAGATGCTATTTGGGTACTCTCCACCTACTACTGCAGGCAGGCCTGTTCAGACACAACACCCTCCCCAGCCCCACTGGGAGGTGGGGGGGAAGGGTGAGGAGGGCACAGTCCCAGCATGGTCCCATTGCCCTGCTGAGGCCAGAGGGCACAGGCGGCTGCAGAGCCACCCTGCTCCCTAGCTGGGGTAGATAGGCACAAATGGCCATGGCATTCTCTCACTCCTCTGCTAAAGTCAGCAGCTCAAGTGGTAACACACTCTCCCACACCCTGACTGGGGCTGGTGACTTTGAGTGGTTATGGCTTTCTCCAGCCCCCAACCTGGGGCTGGCGAGCCCAGTGCAGACAAGGCACTCTCCAGCAGCATGGCTGAAGCCCTCAGGTGTGCACAGTTGCGCCATTGTCCTACTACGTTTCTGAAGCCAGACAGTGGGCCCCACCCCTGCGCTCTCCAGCTGCCCTGCTAAAGTCGGCGCACACTAACCGCACAGGGGATACCCCTTGTCTGCCTGGCCCTGGTGGCCAAGGGGGCTGGCTTTCCTGAGCTCCAAGGGACTATAACCAAGTTATAAATTCTAAGACAGTTGCCGGCAGGCCAACACCTTGTGCAGGCACAGCCCAGACAGCAGACTGAAACACATACCCAGTCTTCCTGTGAAAAAGGCCTATTTACTTATCCTAGAGCTACAGCCTGAGGGACAGGCTTCAGGTTTCCCACATTGCAGGAGGCTACTGAGGCACTCCCAGGGAACATAAGCAGGGAGACACCATTCCTGCACAACCCTTGGCCTTGCCACAGCTTGACAAGACCTCCCAGAAAGGAGTTTATATAGTCATCTGGAGCCCCGAGTTTTGCAACTGTCACCCAGGGGACACCTCCGGATCCCCCGACCTGGAGGCTGGCAGGGATTTGACTGCAGCCCCACAGGACTATATATACATATACATATTCCTTAAAAGCATTTAAAAGCTGCTGCCTGAGGGTCTGGCCTCCAGTTGGCCTGAAACTGGGTGCTAAATGAGATTCTTTCCCTTGTAACATTGACAGGTCTTGACACACCCTCAACAACAGGGGCATATCAAGAATAAATCAGGTTGTTTGGACAATCACAAAAGTTCAGGAGACAACCAAGAACTAGTGCAAAGTTGAACTATAAGGTTCATCATCTATACAAGGCCACTGCTTCAAGAACTGGGAGAGGTAGCTGTTTTGCCTCATGCATTGAAACAAACGCAGGGAGTCAGACAAAATGAGGAAACAGAAATGTGTTCCAAAAGAAAGAACAAGACAAAATCTCGGGAAAAGACCTCTGTAACGATCAGAGATAAGTAATCAAACTGGTGAAGAATTCAAATGATCATAAAGATGCTCACTGAATTTGGGAGAAGAATGGTGGAACTCGGTGAGAACTTCAACAAAGAGATAGGAAATGTTTTTAAAGTACCAAACAGAAGTCACAGTGCTAAAGAATACAAAAACTGAGCTGAAAAATACATGAGAGGGGTTCAACAGTAGTCTGGATGAAGCAGAAGAATGGATCAGCGAGCTGGAAGACAAAGCATTGGAATTCACCCAGACAGAGCAGCAAAAAGAAAAAAGAGTTTCAGAGCAGCTGGCTGGCTCAGTTGGTTGGGCATCCAACTCTTGATTTTGGCTCAGGTCATGGTCTCAGGGTTGTGAGATCGAGCCCCACGTCAAGCCCAGCATTGAGCCATGCGTCAGGCTCCACACTCAGTGGGGAGTCTGCTTGAGATTCTCTCCCTGTCCCTCCACCCCTCCACTCTCTCTCTCTCTCTCCCTAAATAAATAAAATCTTAAAAGATAAAAGAATTGTAAAAATGGAGATTAAGTTAAGAGACCTATAGGACAACATCAGGCAGAATAACATTCACATTTTAAGGGTCCCAGAAGAAGAGAAAAAGAAAGGGGCAGAAATCTTATCTGCCAAAACTCCCCAACCTGGGGGGAGAAAACAGACATCCAGGTCCAGGAAGCCCAGAGAGTTCCATATGAAATGAACCCAAAGAGATCCACACCGAGGCACATTATAATTAAAATGTCATAAATTAAAGAGTGAATCTTAAAAGTATCAAGAGAAAAGCAACTTGTTATATACAAGGGAAACTGCACAAGGCTATGAACAGACTTTTCAGCAACTTCCAACCCACAAATATTCTACCTGGCAAGGTTATCATTCAGAAGTGAAGAAGAGAGAAAGTTTTCCAGATAAGCAAAAGCTAAAAGAATTCATCAACCACTAAACCAGCCTTATAAGAAATGTTAAAGGGACTTCTTCTAAACTAAAAAGAAATGGCACTAATTAACAACAAAAAAATTCAAAAGTAACAATCTCACTGGAAAAGGTAAATATATAATAAAGATAGTGATTAAATCACTTATAAAGCCAGTGTGAAGGTTAAAAGACAAAAGTAGTAGAATTAACTAAAATGACATTAGTTATAAGATATATAAAATAAAAAGAGGTTAAGTGTAATGTCAAACACATAAAAACCTTGGGGGGTGATAGTAAAAATGTAGATTTTTGGAATGTATTCAAATTCAAGTTGCTATCAACCTAAAGTAAACTGTTATATACATAGTATGTTCTATGTAAACCTTGTGGTAACCACAAAGCAAAACTTATAATAAAATAAAATGAGAAAGGAATCTAAACATAACACTAAAGGCATTATACCACAAGGGAAGAGAGAAAAAGGAGCACAGAGAAACTACAAAAACAACCAGAAAACAATTAACAAAATGGCAATGATTACATATCTGTCGATAAGTACTTTAAATGTCAATGAACTAAATTCTCCAGTCAAAAGACATAGAGTGGCTGAATGGATAAAAAAGAAAAAAACACAACAACAAGACCCATCTATATGCTGCCTATACAGAAGAGACTCACTTCAGAAGTAAGGACACACACAGACTGAAAGTGAAGGAATGGAAAAATATATTTCATGCAAATGGAAACCAAGACAAAGCTGGTGTAGCTAACTTATATATAACAAAATAGACTTTAAAACAAAGACTGTAATAAAAGTCAAAGAAAGGCATTATGTAATGATAAAGAGGTTAACCCATCAAAAAGATACATTTATAAATATATATGTACCCAACATAGGAACACCAAAATATATAAAGCAAATATTAACAGACATAGAAGAGGAAATCAACAGCAATACAATAATAGCAGGGGACTTTAGCACCCTACTTACATCAATGGATAGATTGTCCAGACAGAAAATGACACATTAGACCATATGGACTTATAGATATACATAGAACAGTCCATCCAAAAGCAGCAGAATATACATTCTTCTCAAGTGCCCACGGAACATTCCCTATGATAGATCACATGTTAGGCCACAAAACAAATCTCAATAAACTGAAGAAAATAAAATCATTTCAAGCATCTTTTCTGACCACAATGTTATGAAACTAAGAATCACTTACAAGAAGAAAACTGGAAAAACCACAAACACTTGGAAATTAAACAACATGCTACTGAAAAACTACCAGAAAAAAAATCAAAGAAGAAATAAAAAAATACCTAGAGACAAATTAAAACAGAAAAATGACAGAGCAAAATCTATGGATGTAGCTATAATGGTTCTAAGAGGAAAGTTCATAGAAATACAGGCCTACCTCAAGAAACAAGAAAAATCTCAAATAAACAATCTAACTTTACACCTAAAGGAACTAGAAAAAGAAGAACAAATGAAACCCAAGGGTAGTATAAGGAAGAAGATAACAGCAGAAATAAATAAAATAGAGAATAAAAAGACAATAGAAAAGATCAATGAAACTAAGAGCTGGTTCTTTTTTTTTTTTTTAAAGATTTTATTTATTTATTTGACAGAGAGAGACACAGCGAGAGAGGGAACACAAGCAGGGGGAGTGGGAGAGGGAGAAGCAGGCTTCCCGCCGAGCAGGGAGTCCGATGTGGGGCTCGATCCCAGGACCCTGAGATCATGACCTGAGCCGAAGGCAGACGCTTAACGACTGAGCCACCCAGGCGCCCCAAGAGCTGGTTCTTTGAAAAGATAAATAAAATTGACAAACCTTCAGCTAGACTCACCAAGAAAATAAAAAAGAAAGAACTCAAATACAATAAAAAGTGAAAGAGAAGTTACAACATATACCATAGAAATACAAAGGATTATAAGAGAATACTATGAATAATTACATACCAACAAATTGGGCAAACTAGAAGAAAGGGATAAATTCCAAAAACATACAATCTTCTAAAGCTGAATCAAGAAGAAATTGAAAATCTGAATAGACTGATCACTAGTAAGGATACTGAAGCTAAATCTTCCCAAAAAGCAAAAGCCCAGGACCAGATGGCTTCACTGGTGAATTCTATCAAGCATTCAAAGAAGATTTAATACCTACCCTTCTTCTTAAACTCTTCCAAAAAGTTGAAGAGGAGGGAACACTCCCAAACTCATTTTAAGAAGCCAGCATCACTGGCGCCTGGGTGGCTCAGTTGGTTAAACGTCTGCCTTTTGCTCAAGTCATGATCCCAGGGTCCTAGGATCAAGTCATCCCTCATAAGGCTCCCTGCTCAGTGGGGAGTCTGCTTCTCCCTCTCCCTCTGCCCCTCCTCCCCACTCATTTTCTCTCTCTCTCTCTCTCTCTCTCTCTCAAATAAATAAATAAAAATCTTTTAAAAAATAAAGAAGAAGCCAGCATCACCCTGATACCAAAACCAGACAAGGACAACAACAAAAGAAAATTAAAGGTCAATATCCCTGAAGAACATAGATATAAAACTCCTCAACAAAATATCAGCAAACCAAACTCAACAATACATTAAAGGATCATACACCATGATCAAGTGGGATTTACTCCAAGGATGCAAGGATAGTTCAATATCCACAAATCATCAAAGTGATATATCACATTAACAAAATGAAAGATAAAAATGATATGATCATCTCAATAGATGCAGAAAAAGTATTTGGCAAAATTTGACATCCATTTATGGTTAAAACTTCTCAACAAAGTGGATATAGAGTGAATGTACCTCCACATAATAAAGGCCATATATGACAAACCCAATGCTAATATTATTCTCAATGATGAAAAGCTGAAAACTTCTAAGATCAGGAACAAGACAAGGAGTCACCCTCCCCACTTTTATTCAACATAGTATTGGAAATCCTAGCCACAGCAATTAGGCAAGGAAAAGAAATAAAGTTCATCTAAATAGGAAAAGAAGAAGTAAAACATTCACTATTTGCAGATGACATGATACTGTACAGAGAGAACCCTAAAGATTCCACCAAAAAAGCTGTTAGAACTAATAAATGGGTCTGTAAAGTTGCAGGATACAAGATTAATATACAAAAATCTGTTGTGTTTCTATACACTAATAATAAAATATCAGAAAGGGAAATCAAGAAAACAATCCTATTTACAACTGCATCAAAAAGAATAAATATTTATGAATAAACTTAACCAAGGAGGTGAAAGACCTATACGTTGAAAACTATAAGACATTAAATAAAGAAATTGAGAAAGGCACAAACAAATGCAAAGATATTTTTGTGTTTATGGATTAGAAGAATTAATATTGTTAAAATGTCCACATTGTGATGAGCACTGGGTGTTTTACTTAACTAATGAATCATTGAGCACTACATCAAAGACTTAGAAAGAAATAATTAATTTTTAAAAATCCAGAAAAAAATTTAAAAAAGAAATAAAATCTAAAGATAAATAAAATGTCCACACTACCCAAAACAATCTACAGACTCAGTGCAATTCCCATCAAAATTCCAATAGCATTTTTAATAGAACTAGAACAAATAATTCTAAAATTGTATGGAACCACAAAGCCCCTTAATAGCCAAAGTGATCTTGAGAAAGAACAAAGGTAGAGGTATCACACTCCCAGATTTCAAACTATACTACAAAGCTATAGTAATCAAAACAGTACAGTATTAGTATTCAAACAGACACACAAACCAATGGACCAGAATCAAGAGCCCAGAAATAAACCCACGCCTATATGGTCAATTAATATATGACAAAGGAGGGAAGAATATACAATGGGGAAAGGACAGTCTCTTCAATAAATGGTGTTGGGAAAACTGGACAGCCACATGCAAAAGAACAAAACTGGACCACTGTTTTACACCATACCCCAAAATAAATGCAAATTGGATTATTTTTATTTTTTTATTTATTTTAGAGAGGTAGAGAGAGGAGGAGGAGGGGCAGAGGGAGAGGGGGAGCGAGAATCTTAAGCAGGCTCCACACCCAGTGCAGAGCCCAATGTGGGGCTCAATCTCAGGACCCTGAGATCATGACCCAAGCCAAAATTAAGAGTTGGAAGCTTAACCAACTGAACCACTCAGGCACCCCAAACTCAAAATGAATTAAACACTTGAATGTAAGACCTGAAACCATAAAACCCCTAGAAGAAAACATAGGCAATAAGCTCCTTGATATCAATCTTAGCAATTTTTTTTTCTTAATCTGGCTCCAAAGGCAAGAGGAACAAAAGCAAAAATAAACAAAACAAATGGGACTACATCAACCCAAAAAGCTTCTGCACAGAGAAGGAAAACATCAAATGAAAAGGCAACCTATATATTCAATAAGGGGTTAATAAACAAATATATAAAGAACAACAACTTAATAACAAAAACCAAACAATCCAGTTTAAAAATGTGCAGAGGATCTGAATAGACATTTTTCCAAAGAAGACATACAGATGGCCAACAAGCACATGAAAAGATGTTCAATATCACTAATTGTCAGGGAAATGCAAATCAAAACCACAATGAGATATCACCTTCCACCTGTCAGAATGGCTAGTATCAAAAGGATAAGAAATAACAAGTCTTAGCAAGGATGTGAAGAAAAGAGAATCCTCGTGCTCTGTTGGTGGTAATGTAATTGGTGCATGACTATAGAAACAATATGGAGGCTCCTTAAAAAATTAAAAATAGAATTACCATACGATCCAATAATTCCACTTCTGGGTATTATCTAAAGAAAATGAAAATACTAATTCACAAAGATATAAGCACCCCTATGTCCACTGCAGCATTATTTACAATAACCAAGATATGGAAACAATCTAAGGGTCCAACAATGGATAAAGAAGACATGGTGTTTGTGTGTGTGTGTGTGAGTGTGTGTGTGTGTGTATGCAATGGAATATTACTCAACCATAAAAAGAATAAAATCTTGCCATTTGTAACAACACAGATGGATCTTGAGAGCTATGTTATGTGGAGTAAGTCAGAGAAAGACAAATACTGCATGATTTCACTTTTATGTAGAATCTAAAAAACAAAACAAACAAACAAAACAAAGCCCAGATACAGAGAACAGACTGGTAGTTGCCAGAGGGGAGGGGTTGGTGGGTGTGAAAAAGATCAAGGGAACCAGAAGTACAAACTTCCAATTGTAAAATAAATGAGTCATGAGGATGTAATGTAGAGCAGAGAGAATGTAATCAGTTTATTGTATTAAATTTGTATGGTGACAGATGGTAACTAGACTTATTGAGGTGATCATTTCACAATATGTACCAAAGTTGAATCACTATGTTATACACCCAAAACTAATATAACATTGTATCTCAGTTATACTTCAATAAAATTCTTAAAATTAGGTAGATTTATATGTAACATGAAAATAAATCCACAATGTAACTAGTTCAAGAAAATGTTATTAAAGGGGCACCTGGATGGTTCAGTTCGTTAAGTGTCTGCCCTCGGCTCAGGTCATGATCCCAGGGTCCTGGGATCAGAGTCCCACATCGGGCTCCCTGCTCAGTGGGGAGCCTGCTTCTCCCTCTGCTTGTGCTTGAGCCTGCCACTCCCCCCAACCCCACTTGTGCTCGCTTTCTCTCTCTCTCTCTGACAAATAAATAAAATCTTTAAAATAAATAAATAAAATTGTATTAGTTATTAATTTTTTTAATAGAAAATGTTATTAGAAGATATGTATTATACGATTTTTGTCCTAAATAATGATAAGTATATAAAGGGAAAAAACTGGAGGGTTAGAGACTCAACAGTTGTTCTTTCTTTTTTTTTTTTTAAGATTTTATTTATTTATTTGACAGAGAGAGATAGAGAGCGCGAACACAAGTAGGGGGAGCGGCAGACAGAAGGAGAGGGAGAAGCAGGCTTCCCGCCGAGCAGGGAGCCCGATGCGGGGCTCGATCCCAAGACCCTGGGATGACGACCTGAGGCGAAGGCAGACGTTTAACTGACTGAGCCACCAGGCGCCCCAACTGTTGCTTTTTCAAGGAGATAAGATCATCGGCTCTACCTTTCTACCTTAAATACTTCTGCATTATCAGAATTCCTTTTTTACAAAGCATATATAACTTTTCTATTTAGAACAAAATGAAAATAGTTCTCTTTTTAATTATTTGATGAATTAAGTCCCTAACATACCTACATACAGCCACTACGTAAAATGAGCCTCTGTAACACATCATTTTACTAGCTGCAGAGTGCAGCAGCTATGAATTGAGTATAAATTATGATTAATTTGTTTAAGTGATTCTCCATTACTGGATATTTAGATTGTTTCCAAATTTTTGCTACTATAAGCAGAACTTAGATGGAAATCCATGGGGCTAAGTATTTGCACATATTCTTAATGTTTCCTTAGAATAAATTCCTAGAAGTGGAAGGGTAGGCACAAGATGTGGGCACATCTAAGGACTTTTGACCCATATTGCAAAATTATCCCACAAAATGTCAATGCCAATTTACTTTCCAAACTGTAATGTGGGAGGGTAGCTTTTTCCCTTTAGAAATTCTCAATAGTTAGTAATATTCAACCCTGAATATTACTATCTTTTCTCCAATTTTTAACAATTTGGTAAGCAAAATGACATTTTTTAGTTTGTATTTCCTTAATTATTAAGGAAAATGTCATGATTCATATTCACTTATTGGCTATTTGTTACTACCGTGTGATCTGCTGGTTGGTATCTCTTGCCTGCTTTTCTACTCGGATCTTCTTTCTGGTGTGTAAGAATTCTTCATATTTTAGCCCTTTGTCATTAAGGCTAATAAGTGTCCTTTGTCTTTTAGTTTTGGTTAAGGTTTTATGTTCAGAAACTTTTTAAAAAAGGTTTATTTATTTCAAAGAGAGAGAGCGTAGGGAGGAGGGGCAGAGAGGAGGGAAAGAATCCAGAGCAGACTCCCCGCTGAGCGCAGAGCCTGCTGTGGGGCTTGATCTCACGACCCTGAGATCCTGACCTGAGCTGAAATCAAGAGTCAGACACTTAACCAACTGAGCCACCCAGGTGCCCCTGTTCAGAAACTTCTAATTGGTATAAATTTTTTCAACAATAAAATGCACTTGGAATTCCAAATTACTGACTTGTAAATGGGCATTTGAAATACAACCATGTGTATTAGCCACTTTATCCCTGGTTTTCGTATCTTTTCAACGAAAGCTCCTTGAAGGCACAAGTCCTGACATTTCTTGAACCCTCCATGGCAACTAGCACACAGCCCAGAACAGAACTCCAAAATGCTGGAGATGAAAACAAAACTGTGTCTGGGATTTGCTTTGAAACAGTCCAGTTTGGGGTGGGAGATGAAAACAAGACAGAAATCAAACAGAATCAGCCACACGTTAGTAATTGTTAAAGCTGGGTAATGGGTACATGGAGTTCATTATACTATTATTTCTTTTTGTATATTTGAAGATTTCTGTAATCAAAAGGATTTTTTTTTTCTTCTTCTTTTTTTTTTTCCTTTATGGATTGGCCACTAGCATCACAGTGAGGGCTTCTGGAATAACAATGGTGATGAATATGAATTACACAAACATCAAGGCCACTTTTTATAGCATAAAAACGTTAAAAGCCCAGCCCTTGAAATTAGGTAGGGCTGGGTACAAACCCTTTCTAGTGTAAGTGACCTTGAACCAGTTTTTCAACCTCTCTGAAACTTAGTTTTCCTTTATAAATAAGGGTATTAATAACTACCTCAAAGGGTTCCAGTGAAGATTAACGGCTCTAAAACTTGGTGCCTCGCACCAAGCAGCACTCCGCTGAGTAGCCATCATTATTACTCAGTGATGCACCAGCTTGACAGGCTCTAGCCAACATTTCCTGGTGGTGTTAATCCAATACCCTTCCACTACAGCTGAGCTTTCAGTTAATCGGTTTGGGCAGCAATCTGACAACTGCTTGGCAGAGGACTTGGCAGAACAGATGTCAGGAATTACGTTCCTGACACCAGAAGAGAAAACAGATAAGGCCATAGGAAAGGACAAAGCGCTTAACTCCCAACCTGACTCAGCAGGTCCCCAGAGAGCCTGAACTCCACATTCCAAGGATGCAGTCAAGAACAAGAGTGATGACAACAGCGGGTCATTCAAAACTTTGACCAGACACTATCATCACCTGGGGAGCTTAAAATAACACAGTGTCTGGGGCCCATTCCCAGCCTTTGGGGTGTAGACTAGGTATCAAGGTTTTTCAAAGTCGCACGTGACCTAATGCGCACCACCCTGCTGTGTGGGTTGGGGTTCGGGCTGGGGAGGGAAGAGGACAGGGCAAACAAAGAAGAGAACAGAGACCACCGCATCCCATGTGAACCCCATTAAAACCAGCCCACTCATGTGGTCCCAAGCTGTGTCCCATGCCAAACAAATCCAGTCCTATTAGGGTCCCCTTGCTCCCTCCATAAACTTCAAGAGCCCATTACCATGTAATAATTCACAGGGCTAAAATATGGTAATAATGTCAGGATGCGTGCCTATCAATATTCTAAAGAATATTAAAGTAATACAGCTGGTCTCTGGATGTTGGTCTTAGAAAACAAAACAAAAAAGTCCGGCTAAGCGATAGTGGAGGCTGGGGGAGGGAGAAAGCACTCTGTCTCACAGCCTTCAGGCAGCCTGTCCCTGTTACTGAAGCACGCTCAAAGAGGCAGGATCCTTTCGTGAAGTTACTGCAGCGTCTTTGATCAAGGGAAAAAGCACATCCATTTCAATCACTGTAACGGGGATGAGCGGGATGTCGGGCCGCCAGCCGCCCACCACGGCGAGCCAGCCTCGGGCTTGCAGACACATGGCAGTGCTTAGCGTGTCAAACAAACGAAGGGGCTCTTGACTGTCTATCCAACCTCTGCTGAACCTCAGGGGCCCCCTCATTTAGCAATTCTGCCCGGATTAATCTGGAAGTTCCTTTGCCGGCAAACACCACCTGGTCAGGACCGGCCTCGCCGAAACCAAAGCTGACCTGTCTGTCACGAGGCGGAAGGCACTTCAGAACCAGAAGGGCAGGAGTCAGCATTCTCACAAGCAACACACGGAGGTGACACAATTGTAGAGAAAGGGAAAAATGACGGCCATCAACTTCACCTCCTCCCTACGACTTCTATTCCCCACCCGCGCCCCGTTCTCGGCCCCAAACTAAGTTGAGAGAGGTCTGATTTTCTCCCCTACACGTGATTTCTCAGCAGTGCAGTTTCAAACATATACACAAACATCCCCTGCCTTCTTTTCACCAGAATACATAATAAATAAAAAATGGAGGAGGGGAAGGTTCAAGAAAAGGTTCTACTTTCCTTAAGCGACATCATCCGTAACATCTTGGGAAGATGTGAGGAGTAGCACCAGAGTGGATATGGGGATAATGCTGATGAAAATGCAGGATATTTAAATAGCATCTATGTGTTCCAAGTGTTGTTCATGCACAAACGCATTTAAATCCTCACCACAGCCCCATGAGATAAGCTACAGTAATACTCCTATTTAATAACAATCATAACAATAGTAACATATAATAATATGCACAACGTAATGACTATGATTATGTATGATAATGATGGCAATCATAACCTCGTGCTACCTGTGTTTTAGAAACAGTTGTGCCAACTTCAACGTGGCCAACGTTACTTTTACACAAAGCACTAACCAGAAGACCATGCAGGATGAGAGGTGGGACTGCCCAAAAGGCAATTTTTAAACCTGAGTGCATGCATACACACACACACACACACACACGCACCCACTCCAAGAATCATGGTACAATGTGTACTCAAAGGGAGCCCTGCTTCGTTCAAGCACTAGGGGTAGGAAGAAGGGGAGTGCAGAAGGGGTAGAAATAAACAGTGAAGGGAATTACCAGGGTTGCCCTTGGAAACTGGCAGGGATAAGAAAAATAATCAGCCTGCATTTGACAGAAGAGAAAAACGGAGACAGCCAGCAGGGAGGACGGGGACCAAGCAATGCCGGTTTCCTGGCTCGGACTTCCATGCCCCTTTTCAGGACCCACTGCCAGCTGGCAAGGGATGGCATGGGGGGCCCAGGAGGGGGAGTGCAGGCACCAGAAGGTAGCACAGGGGGGTGTCAAAGAGCCCTCAGCAGTTTCCCAGAAAGCAAAGGCTCTGAGGGGCCCTCCCACTCTCAAGCACCTCCCCTCGGCCTCAGTCCAGGAAATGGGTCTGAGAGACTTGGCCAAGGCCTCACCTGGGTAAAGGAGCCGTCTTCGCTGCACTCCGGGACAAACACCGCCTCCTGCGGCTTCTTGGCTTGCTCCAGGGCCTGAGCCCGCTCCAGGCGACACTTGCTCTGACCAGCGTCTATAAGAGGAGAGGAGGCGCGAGGTTCATACTCCGCTTGAATCCACACTGGAGCCATGAGACAAAATGGCTTCCCAGTACTAGGAAAGCTGAGGGAAAACCTCTCTGCAGATGGGTGAGCCCCCATACCTCCAACTGGCTTTTCTACCAACACAAGGGCAGTGGCTGGTACGTGATGCTCAGCCACACCTTCCTCTTAGTGTTATTCTTTGAAAAGTTGGGGAGGTGCATTTATACCAGATTCTGCTTATGTTTTTTTTTCTCCCAAGTACCCTTAGCGCCTCCCATGGGAAAAAAAAGTCCCACGTCTATTACTTTTCACCGGGCTTATTGAAAAAAATTGCAAGCCCAAGGGGTCTCAAAGATGTTTTAGAGTTCCAGAATTGCAAGCACTTTCTTTGGAAGATCAGAAGCTCTAGGGCAGCCTGTTTCATCTCACACAATTCCTACAACAGCTCTAAGCAGCCCAGGGATCGCTGACGCAAATATCTACAGGGCAGAGGAACGTGATATAAATTAGGGAGCTGAACCAGGTGTGCAAAGAGTGGCACTCAGCTTGGAGGTACCACAATTAGAGAACAGCCCTCCCCCCCAAAGGAGGAAGTTGCCACCCAGGTCTAGCCATGTGTTTCTCTATGGAATACTGGAACACAAACCTAATACGAGCTTCCAATTATTTATGAGAAGTACAAAAATCCAGATTTTTATGTTGAATCTCTCCATTTTTAAATGTTGTCTCAAATGTTTTTAATATTTTTAAACATCTGAGCAGCCCAAACAAAATACATCTGTTGGCCAACAATTTGGAAACCCTCCTTATTCAGGAGCCAACAATAACGTCTTGCTATTTTAAGCATCTCCATTTACAAAAATAAAAAATAAAAATAAATAGCTCTAGCCAGATAGCAGCCCATCTCTCTAAGCCCTAGCCTGGTGGCAGTGTTTGAAAGACATAATCGTGCTCATTCCTTCGGGTAGGCCCATTCTCCTTCCCCTCTTCCCCAATGGGGAAACACAAGGAACACAAGTAACAGACTCATTCTCAGCCTCCCCCACGGACAGCGCCCCATGCAGGGCACAGTGGTGCCTGGGAGCCTCCTCTCTGCTGGGTGGATGTGCACACACTCACCTTTGCATCTGCCTCGATGTACCACACCCAGGGTCGGGTCTCTGCACTTGGCTCGCTGGTACTCACACATGGACTCATAGGACCTGCCGTCGGAGGCACAGATGGGTTTGGGTTGAGTCCTGGAGCAGTGGAGGTTGCACTGAGGGTCACGGTCGCTTATGAGGAACTAGGTTGGAGAAAAGTGAAAGGGTGTCGAGGTTACTTTTAAGAAAAGTAGGGGTGAATCCATGTCTCACAATACTGGTTTGCCTGGGGGAGCAAGTCCAGAATAAACCCAGTTATTAAACCCTAGAAGTGGAATGGAGCCACAAAGTCTAACCAAGGAAAGCATCCCGTGCTAAATAAATAATTCACAGGCAGGATCTCCTTAATCCTCGCAACAGCCCTGTGAAATAGGAACTATTTGTTTCGCAGATAAAGAAACTCCAGCCAGAAAGAGGTAACTGGTCCAACGTTACACAGCTATAAGTGATGGATCTGAACCTAGATCAGTCAGAAGTCAAATCAAAGCTTTTACCACCAGGATATTCAGCCTCTCCATCCTTGCACGTGGCCACATGACCCTGTTTGGGTACTTCCCCAAATCAGGAACTCACTAGCAATCTCTACATTCCATCTTTGGAGAATTTAATTTATTAGAAAGTAGTTTGGAGACCCAACTCGATCACCCTTCAATTTCTGCCTACTGCTCTCTGGCAAAATACAAGTGATTTTCTATGAGAAAGGGATTTCCTGATTTAAAAAGATAATAATCATCAAATTGGGAAATACTGGGTTAAACAGGTTTCTTTTTTTTTTTAAGATTTTATTGATTTATTTATTTGAGAGAGAGAGAGAGAAAAAAAACAGCACGAGAGGGGAGAGGGTCAGAGGGAGAAGCAGGCTCCCCACTGAGCCGGCAGCCCGATGCGGGACTCCATCCTGGGACTCCGGGATCATGACCTGAGCCGAAGGCAGTCGCTTAACCGACTGAGCCACCAGGCGCCCTGATGGTTTCTTTACTGCAGGACTTCTCAGACATCTTTGGTACGTTCTTACGCATCATTATAGCAGCAAATTGCGTGCTACTCCTCCCATTTTGCTAATTCCCTCCCCTTGAATCTGGACTAGCCTCAGCAATTTGACCAATAACATGCTGTGGAAATGAGGTTTTGGGACTTGTGAGCTTTACAGTTTCCTCCCAGGCCTGTTGCAACACTCACTCTGGGGGAACTCAGCCACCATGCAGGAAGCCAAACAACCCCGAGACCGCCACACTATGAGGAAGCCCAAGCTAGCCTGTGACAGAACCATGGGCAGAGATGCCCAACCAATCCAGGCACAGAGACCAGTGAGTGAAGAAGCCATTTGATGAGTCCACCCCCCACTATCATCTGATTGCAGCTACCGGATAAAAATAAGTAATTGCCTGAGACACCCCAAGTGAGAATTGCCCAGCTGAGCCTAGTCAACCCATGGAGCTGTAAGGGACAATAAATTGTTGTGCTGAGCCATCCAGTTTTATGGTATCTTGTTACACAGCAAGAGATAAGCAGATCAAGGGGCATGTAGGATGATGCATCTCCCACTTACTTATTAGACCATGAACCCTTTTGTCAGTGAACCCCTGCTAGCAACTATAGGCTATAGCTGGAAAATAATTGGATCATACAGTAATCCATGAACTTCTGTTGAATAACCCGTGATTAGGCTGCATGGGCCTTGAGAGCTGGATCCATGCTTATCCACCCCTAAATAGCAGAGTTGTAGGTCCACTCAAGGCTCTCTACCAGTACAAGTTGACAGAATGCATATCCCACAATAATGCACGGCAATGTCATGGGCACACCTGACTATTGGTGATACTTCAGTTGACTGAATAATCACGCCAAGCTCATAGGGTTTAGGGAAGGTGTGAGTACAACCCCTGTTTCAGATGTATCTTGAGGCCCTTTGTGCAAAGCAAATAAATGAGAACTTGACCCTTTTCCAGAACAGCAGAGGGAGTCTGGGGGCAGCATCACCCCCTTCAAGGGAGCACTAGGAACACACACCCCCATACTGGCCAAATTCCCAGAGTGTCCAAGCCCATCCACTAGCACACAGACTGCCTCCCAACTATAAAACCAGTCTCTTCCACTACCCTGACCTCACACCTGGGTGCTGGCTGCTCAGCACAGGGAGGGAGCAGCTGAGGGCTGAAACCATGCTGGCCTCCCAGGACAGTGCAACTTGTGTTCCCTGGAGACCCTCGGGGCTCCCACAGGCACGGTTCAACCTGAGTCCTGCCCACGGCCAGAGGGAAATGTCCTGATAGTGTCTCATAATAAGAGTCTAGTGTTCTGGGATTGAAGCCAATACTAGAGACAGCCATATGCAGAGGAAGCCCACTACCTCCCAGGCTGCCACACAGAGGGAAGAGTTTAAGCTCACTAGATAGCGGCCAGGGGTGGTATCATCCACACCTCAACCCTGCATGGCATCCCCAGCCTCACTCCCCTCAGGCTGCCCCTGCTTTAAACCCTAGAGCAGTGTCCCATCACCCTGGGGACTTTCACACGGTCTCCTAGGCCTGGCAGAATCTGACCCTGGGGCCCCTTCCCTGGCCTCGTCCCCACCTTGCTCACCACTGCTCAGGTACACTGGCCTGCTTTCCATTTCCCAAATGAGCTACATTTGTTCCTCCCTCCAGGCCTTTGGACACACTGTTCCTTCTCCCTCCCCTCCCACCCCTACTTCAGATTTTGGCTCATATCATCTCTTTTAGGAGGCTTTCCCTGACTCTCACAGATGAGCACAGGTCCCCTATAATACCCTCTCACACCTCACTTTTCCTTCACGGCACTTAACGGTTTGTGATGATGAACTATATGATCTGATTAACAATGGAATCCCCAACTCTGAAACTTGCAAAGACAAGGAGAATGTCTATCTTGCCTGTGAATACATCCCCAGCATCTAGAACAAAGCTGGGACCCTCCAGCATTTGAAGGATGAATATGATCTTGTAGCAGCGTCTCCCACATGGCATTACCTCCAGACCAGCTGGTGCAATGTGACAGGTCCGGCCTGTGGGCTCCTGCCACCCCAGGAGGTCACTGGGCCATGCTCCCACCCCCTGTCCCCCCTACATTACATGGTGGGCAGAGGTCTTCCACAGCTTCCTGCCCCGGCTCCACCTCAAAATTTAAGTTGTCTCTGAGGTTGAGAGGTGGGTCTTTTCTCTCCTACCCCACCCGGACCTCTCTGCCACTCCAGGCCTCCCCATCTACCACCAACGGTGCACCATGGAAAACTTGGAACGCAAAAGTCCAGCTGAGTGAGGCGGGCTTGGGAAGCCCTGGCCACAGGCTCCTGAATGGGCACAGGACACAGGTGACTGCAACCAGCAAAGCTGGCCTCAAACGTCTCTCTTCCTCCCTCTGTGCGGCCCTCCCAGACCCATTCCCAACTTGTCTGTGGCCTAGAAATGCAGCCAGACCTGGCTCTGTAATTTCGCCTGGTGAAGAGCCAGCCCCCAACCAGAGGTGGCATTGGTATCCTCCCGCCCAGGCTTCCAGGCCAACCTGTGACCCCAAGACTGTCCGAGAGCAGGTCAAGTCGCTGTTGTTATCACATGACTGTTTTCTCACCTGTGGATCCACGCACTATTTACCTGAAGTGACACCTGCTCGTAAGACCTACCTTGTTAGGTTATTTTGCCGTGGGAATCAGCAGGGGCCAAGGAGAAACATGCCCTTTTTTTTCTCATGATCACACAAGGACAGAACTATCTGTAACTTCTAATGCCTGGGAAAACCAAGGAACTCATCCTTGGTGACAAAGGGATTTGGGTGGCCAGACCTTAAGTCTGAAGAACAATAATAATAAAAGCTGATAGTTAGGTATCACTTATGATACGTTAACTAATTTCACCCTACGAGGCAGGGTAAGTTACAATCCTCCTTTTTACAGATGAAGAAACCAAAGCCCGGTGACCCCTCCAAGCATGTATGTGTGAGTGCTGGATCCGACACCCACAGCCTGGCTCAGAGCTCTGCTTCCAGCTACACCAAAACCGCCTTTTTCATGATTACAGAGCAAGGCTGCAAGTAGGAGCTCTGACCCAGTTGCAAAACGGGATTCCCGAAGTCAAAAACCGTTTACCAAGAGCCTACTGTGTGCCAGCCGCCAACCGCTGGAGATCCAGACAAGACAGGCCTGCCTTCTGGGCACTAGAAGCCTGGTGGGAGAAGCTCCTCACAGGGCCCTTGTTCACCTTAAAAAGCAGGGATCGGAAAAGACAAAGTGTCTTTTCAAACTCAAGGAGATTGCCCTGTTCTCTCTTCCTCAGCTCACGGGAGAGGAGAGCTGTGGGCGTCTCCGTGGCATTGAACTACAAGCCATAAATTTGGTTTGGAAATGGCTAGCTCTGGGCCAACAGAGACGCAACAGCAGCCGTGCCAGAGACCAGCTTAATGACTGGGGGAACATTCTGTCTGCAAATAGACAGGTTAAAGAGCTTCAGAAGAAGCCCCACCTACCCCAACACATGGAGATCCTTCCCACCTCCACAAGGGCTTCCAAAAGGTTCCATCTAGAAATTACTGGTCCCTGAGGCCAAGTAAAAAAGTTCCGAGACAGCATGGGGCCATTGCTAAAAGACTGTCTTCCACCGTCTGTGGCGTCTCATTTTCATCTGTTTTAGGAGCTGTGTGTATTTGTGGTTGTTTAAAAAAAAAAAAAAAGGCGATGAGTTCTATAAAATGGACTTTTAATAGGACGTCTATGCCCTAATACGATCACCCAAACCTCCAGGGCCCGAGGGGATTACTTGGGGTCCACAAACACTGCTTATTCAGCCATCCATTCACCTACTTTTGTCTTCCACAAGCCTGTACTATGCACCTAGCACTGTGTGAGGCCTGGCAGGCAGGAACACAACCCACACGGTCCTGCCCCCACGGGGCTTGCACTCTAGGGTGGAGACAAATGAGCAGACAGTGGCCGTACAGCAAGGGAACAGGGGACTGCAGGACCCAGAGAGGACTTAATCCTAGGGACTCTGCAGTGCTAAAAGCCACGCAGTCCAGCAGAACTTTCTGTGATGGAAACGTGTTCTTTATCTGTGCTGTCTAATACAGTGGCCACACACCACGTGTGGCTATTAAGCACTAAACTGTAGCTAATGCAACCGAGGAACTAAATTTTTAGTTGCATTTAATTTTCGTTCACTTAAATTTGCATAGCCACGTGTGGCTAGGGGCTACCATATCCAAGAGCACAGCTATAGAGGGGGAGAGAGAGAGGCTCATCCTCCCTGGAAATTCTCCTAGCTGAGCCAAGCTAAGACCCATTGGACCAAGGCAAAAAAGAAGCAGAGCCTGAGGATAAAAATCGGTTCAATACTTATTGATCAACAGCACCACATCCCAGGAGTTCCTCAGTCTACCTGAAGTCACGAAGGTGGCTTTTTCCTCTCTACTGCGGGAGTCAGGAGCTCAGGCTACAGGTCCCAAGTACCAATGTGTGGCCTGAGTCAGTTCGCTCGGCACACAGACCAAACTCAGAGTCTGAGTCACCCTGCGGGAACCTGAACCCCCGAGCCACAGACGTCTGTTGTGGGCTCGAGAGCAGCCATGGTTGAAGGAAGGTTTTGGTGCTTGGCGGGTGCAAGCTGTCTCCCCAGCTAGACAAAGCATGGACCATTTCCCTTGGGGGTAGGGGGGCATAGTATTTTCATAAAAATCCTCGCATACATTCCCTTCCTTCTTCCTAACCAAAAGACAACAAAAACAAAACAATTATGCTAAATATGATTGTGTAATACGGAAACCAAACAAAAGGGGCCAGGACAATTGTGCGTTTGCAATCATCTGCTACTCCCACCCTCTCTCCTTGGGGAGTGAATGATTCCAAAGCAAACACACAGCAGTTTGTGTCCTGCTCACATTTGTAAAGTAGGACAAGCACTTGAAATACACATCAACAATCCCTCCTTCCTAGTGGAAAAGTAAGCTACTGACTGGGGGCTGTCTTCTCCATAGAGGAGACGGAGGTAGATGCAATCAGTGTCAGACCAACAACCCCTTCTGTCTGAAACGCACCCATGCCCATCTTAGCCTTCAGGCTCCAGCAGAGTAGAATGCAAACCCTGCCACAGCTTTTGCACAGAGAGGCCACGCCGGTGCCACAAGCCGTGCTAGGTTTGACTGACTGCCAGGTGTCCATGACAATACAGGGAACAGCAGAAGCAGCCTAAGGTTCCACCTAGGAGATGTTCGATCCTTTATAATATGGAGTTGGCCTTGCAGTCTTAACTTCCACCTGTACCATGCTGATTTAACCAGTATCTGAAATTCTAAATTGGCATTTTCCTGCTAACAGGCTTCTCTCTCAGTTTTTCCCAGGCATAGAAGAGGAGGCAGGAGCCATTATAAACAACCAGGGTGCTGGCCCAGCCACTGGGCTTAGAAATGTGAAGGCCACCACTTGGAGTGGCAAGAGGCATTCCCCTTTATGATATCAGGTTCAAAAATCACAGGCCAAACTCAACGGATCTGAGGTTTCTCTTTAATAAATGTGCACATAACACAGCTTCCACTACTCACTCTTAATATTTTTGCTTTGCTTCTCTGTTGCTGCAAAGCAAACCACCCCCGTACTCGGTGGCTTTAAACAACTAAGCATTTCTCTCAAGTCCATGGGTTGGCTGGGCTCAGCTGGGAGGTTCTTCTGCTCCACGTGGTGTCAACTGGAGTAACACACTTGGGCTGCATTCAGCTGGGAGCGGGGCTGGGCCTGGAACAGCCCCTGTGGCATCCCTCACTGGAGCCTCGGTCGGAGAGTCTGCAATAACTAGGCGGGCTAGCAGGCTTTCCTCGTTTATCCACGATGATTTCATTCGGTCCTTCATCTCCGGCCTAGATGTCTGACTGTACCGCCAACCTTTTCTCCCCATTCCAGTTCAAATTCCATACTGCATGGAGGTTACATCCTGAAGAGCAAACATTTCCATGTTTAAACATCACCATTACTTAGCTCCTTGGAGCTCCTGCGGCCTCGTGTTCATACTTCCACCCAAGCCCTCAACACACTGCACCATCATTTGTGTGTTCACATGCGTGTGAAGGACTGCCTTGTCCCTCTTCGCGTGTGCAGGGCCGAACTCCGCCTGATCTACAGCAGCGGTCCAACACAGGTTTGAGAATGAATGGAGTGACTGTCAAACCTTAGTGAAAACATATCTTGGATAAAAAAAAGCTCCTTTTTTTTTTTATCATGTACTGTGAAAAGAGATATTCTTCGTTCAACGACTACCAAAAGCTTAAAACTCTCAAACACAGAGAGTAATGTAAGCTGTTTGTTCTCTTCTTTCCTTTTAAGGAACATCTATTAGATAAGGAAAGCCATACATTAAACACAGGATTTTTCCCTTGAATTAAAGGAAAAGAAATCCCAAAGACATTGAAGGGAATGTACCGGAGTGGCTGAGATAGGACCCATATACCCACGGCAGATATCATCAGTAGGTAGCCAAGTGAGGCTGGCCCAGTGGGAATCCTCCTCACACAGGCCCCCGAAGCCTTCCTACTACCCTGCAGATAAGTCGTCCCCTCCATAAGGTAGGCAGTAAGCTGAGAGGCTCGGGCTTGCTGTGCCTGAAATGAGTATGTGTCAAGAGAAAACTCTGAGGGCGCCTGGGTGGCTCAGTTGGTTAAGCGACTGCCTTCGGCTCAGGTCATGATCCTGGAGTCCCTGGATCGAGTCCCGCATCGGGCTCCCTGCTCAGCAGGGGGTCTGCTTCTCCCTCTGCCCTCTTCCCTCTCATGCTCTCTGTCTCTCATTCTCTCTCTCTCAAATAAATAAATAAAATCTTTAAAAAAAAAAAAAAAAAGAGAAAACTCTGATAATCTAACAGCCAATGTGATTCACACTCCGGTTTGTCTTACAGCCACCTTGTGCATGCACTTGACTAAGAACAACTGCCAGATGATAAAATGGTATCAGTGATTCATTTATTATATGTCAGGTTTTTGACACCCTGAATTCGCTTTTCCACAGAATTAACATTGTAAGCCATGGCCAGTCTCCAGGCCCAAACAGCGAAGTGCTACTTGGAAGGAGTGGCAAGGGGAGTGACCCCTACCCGTTTACCTGCTGTGTCGGTGACAAGCACAGTAAATGCCCCTCACGCCCGGGCCCCCAGTTAGCCCCACAGCTCTGCTCCTTCCTGCCGTGGGACTCGCTGGCCCTGGGAGAGTTCCTTCTCCCTGGACTGGGCCCCAACCTCATACCTCCTGTTCGGCCTTCCAATCTCAGTGCAAACGCTGCTTCTTTGGGGCACTGACTTCCCAGATGGGACCCCTGTGACGAGTCTCCTGTGTCACAACTGCAATTCAATGACCAGCAGTTTAATTGTACGTTTCTTGCCCAGGCACCAAGATCTGGGGGCCACACCGCTGGATCCCTTGTGCCCAGCAGGGGCCTTGCCCGAAGCAGGCACTCAAGAAATACTAACTGATCCGATGAACGAGGACAAAGCCGAGGCCCAGACAGGCCAAGCAGGTAAGTGGCAGAGCATTCTTTATGTCTGCCCTGAAAGGGCCAGGTGGGGCTCTGCTGTCAGCCCTGGCAGCGGCGGCCGGGGTCTTCAGCGGTGGCCCCTCGGTGGGCAGGAGAGGAGAAGGGTCCGCAGGCAAAGCAAGCTTGCCTAAGGGAGGGATATTTTTCCCGGCATGTTTGTAAGTCAAAGTCCAGCTCAAGCTTTTAGAGCTCAGGCACCACAAAGCATTTCTGGGAGGTAACTCTGCTTTTGAAAGGAGAAAAAAGCCACTCCGGAGCCAGTGCCTGGAACAAGCAGTAGAGAACCGCATTCCAGACGTCTAGCTGCAGCTCAGCCTCTGACTCTCCGACCAGGGACTATTCGCCTCTTGTCACTTGCTTCACCAGCTGCAAAACCCCACTTTAGTCTTTTCCCCCAGGGCCTGCGTGTCTTTGGGAACGAAGAGCAATTTCACATTAAAACGTCAGTCACCCACCCGCTATCTAATCCATCATCTGCTTGGAAAATCCACATCCCGATTTCTGCCAGCTCGCTCTCACCCTTCCCTGACCCCACAGCCACTGCATTTACACAGGTGCAAAGGAGGGTCTTGATCTAGTGGCTTTGGAGTGGGGCGCGAGAAGATGGAGGGGGGCAGATAAGGGAGGTCAAAGGGAAGGGGAGGTCTGCAGCCGCGGTGGTGTCTGCTCTTCTTCGACACACCTTCACCGCGGGGCCTGACAACAGCACGCCCCCGATTAAAGGGCTTTTCACGCTGCTGAGGGAAAGCAGACGTCCCCCTCCAGCTGTTCGGCAGCTGGAACCACTTCTGTTGTTTTAGCCAGGAGAGGCCTGACCTTTGTCACCCGGCCCCCTCCCCAAGGGAGGAATTTAGTGGTCACCCACCCCATCTACTCAGTTTCCCCCCTCCACTGTGCCCCCCACAGCAATGGGGATGACCGGTCAAGACCCCGGGGAGAAGGTTGTCGTAGGTCAGGTGCCACCGCGGGGGGACAGGAGGGGACGGAGGGTCAGCGGGTTTGACAAAGCAGCTGGGACCCTCGGTCCAAAGAGGCACTAATAAGGCTGCAAAGGTAGGGCTGACTCAGATGCTGGCAGTTCGCACAGACCCGTCCACACCCCGTGCATGCCCCCTGCCCGGCTACGAGAAAGGCGGCACAGATAAAGTGTGGGTTAGGGTCCACGTTATCAAATTTCAAAAAAAAAAAAGGAAGCATGATTGTAACTGAAAGAAGCCAGATTCAAAAACCCACATACTGCATGACTCCATTTATATGACATTCTGGAAAAGGCAAAACTATTCAGGTATCAGTGATTGCCCGGGACTGGAAGGAGGAGGAGAAGGGTGAGAGAATGGGGGTGGGGAGAATATTCTCTATCTTGGTTATGTTGGTGGTCATACAACTACATAAACATTAAAAATCATAAAAGTGTAGACCTAAAAAATTACACTGTAAGTAAATCACACTCCATAACCAAAAATAACCATAAAACTAAAGAAAAATAATGCCAAAGCATGTTTGTTTTGAATGGCACATCGGGCCTCCCATAGGCAGTCAAAGATGTTTCTGGAGATTTCTCTGCCCACTCCCTCAATTACCAGGCATCGTGCTAGGTGCAGTGGGGTTTATGAAAAAAAGCAAGAACAAAGGCCCTGCCCTCCAAAGGTGAGCTAGTTGCAAAGACTTGCATCTTTGCTCCATAGGGACTGCATTTGCAACACCAGCAACCAGGAAGCAAAGCCTAAGTCACAGACAAAAGGATAGTGTGTTTGAAAATGGGATGCCAAGAAGCCCAAGATGTGGTATAGCTAACTCTTTAAAAAAGAGAGAGGGAAAAGAGGAGAGGAGAGAAAAGAAAGAAAAGAGAGGCATCCATTCAGCAAAGAATTGCTGAGCACCTAGTATGCCCCTGGGCTCTGCTGAGTGCTAAGGACAGAGCAGCTACCCCCCTGGTCTGTGGGGTCAGAGTAAGAAGTGCATTCAGACTAGAAGGATCCAGGAGGATTTCTCAGGGAAGGGGCCATCAAGGGGATTATAACGGATCTCCACAACAGGGAGGGATGTCAGGAAGGCATCCTAAGCAACAGGGACAGGTACACAGAAGCAAACTAGTTTTTATTTACTTTTATTTATTTATTTTGGATTTTATTTATTTATTTGAGAAAGAGTGAGCAAGTGAGTGAGAGAACACAAGCAGGGAGGAGGGAGAAGCAGGCCTCCCGCCGAGCAGGGAGCCCGACGCTAGGCTTGATCCAGGACCCTGGGATCATGACCTGAGCCAAAGGCAGACGCTTAACAGACTGAACCACCCAGGCGCCCTGCAAACGTGTTTTTAAGAATAGATTAGGAATGACCATTTAGGGAGAAATAAGGCTCTAGGACCAGGTTGGGGACAAGAACATGGAGGGTCTTGAAAATTCCCAGTTGTCTTTTTTTTTTTATCTTTAAAAAACTGAAAGCCAGTGAAGGAAGTAAAAGACAAGGTCAGACCTGAGCTATGGAAATTCCTGGCAAGCGTATGAAAGACCACAGAGACCGATCAGGAAATTACAAGAGCCGCATGCAGCAGCAAGGGAGAAGAAGGGGTGTACTGGGGCCAAGGAAGTGACCGGGTAGTACTGTTGGATGAGCTAAAAGCACCAAGAACCAAATAGCTGTCTGTGGGGAGGAGGACTGCTGCCCAGAGCAGGGCTGTCTGTGAACCCCATCACAGCCCTGCTGGACTCCCACAAGGTGAGGAAGAGACACATGGGGTGCCACAAGCGGGCATGTTGGCAAGGAAGAAGAAATGGAGGGCGAGTGGAGGCAAAACTATCTTCTTGAATGTGTGGAGTCCTTACAGCTCAAAAACCGTTTTGGTGTTGGCCCTCCTTGGTCACCAACAGGGCATCAGCCTTTCAATCGGGGCAAACAGCATTTATGCTAGTCTCCTGCTTGCAGTCCAAGTCACTACAGACTAGCCAGCAGAACTCATGCAGTGAGGGCGTGGACAGTCAATTGCCCACCCCACCCCCACCCCTTGCCCCCACCAGCATAAATAAAAACCCCATCACTCCAAATCAAATAAACACAGCATTCTCCAGGACCCAGGACCCACGACCCAGGACCCAGATTTTTTCAATTCTCCCAGTCCACAAGCACTGGGAAAAAAAATAAGTAAAGGCTAAGTTCATGGTTAATAAGAAGCAGCAAAGTGGTCTTATATTCGGACTGTACCCAAGACATGGTGGGTTGCAAGACAGAACTCAGACTTGGATGCAAAGCCAAGAAGACAGGGAAGGAGCTCTTAAGTGCCTGTTTGGTCTTAGATGCCCAGCCCTTCATCCCAGTGACACACACACTGGGTAGTAAGGATCTGCTACATTGGCACCATCTCTCCACCTGGCAGGAACAATTTATTCTGCCAAGGCTAGTGGCTCCTTACGAAGTTATCCCGAATATTCTCACAGGCTCTGCCCAGTGACACGCTCCAAGTTTTCACTGGGTGTTGCTATGCGTGGAACTATCTAACAAGTCACTGAACATGCTGGTCAGTGGCAGTGGGACCCAGACATGACTCCTGCACACCCTGGCCCTGCCCCACCATACTCTGTCCCACTGTCACTACTAGCCTTTTATGCCCAGGGATATGTGATGTGTGTTTTACACCCCGGGGAATGAGCGAGGAGATTGGTCAGGATCAGGCTTACCGACTATGGGGGTGGTGGTAGCTGGGGTTGGGCCCCATAAACCTGGGTGCCTGTCAGTGACTGAGCCCCTCTGTTTGGAAGGACAAGGTCCCAAACAAAATTGTTTTCACAGGAGACTGGATGTGACTCTGCGCAAAGTGGGAGGTACAGAATCTGAAAAGGATGTTCAAGAGACTCAAGATCACTTTGAGAGATTCTAGGCATGCACAGAGCGATTCGAGGGCCTAGGTGACAAAGAGACACAGAAATGAGGCAGGTCTTTTCCCCACTTCTGCATGACACCTAGTTCAGCTCTGGCAACTGAATCAATGGCTTTGGCAGCAGCTGGAGAGAGTTCCATTGGCACAGACTCTGGTGTTCTCATGGTGGGCACTGCCAGCAATGAGGTTCCTTTGGGCAAAGGGGAAAATCATGACTAATTTGTGGAAATATTTAAAGCACCCCAATGCTGTTTGAGCAGACGAGGGTCTTGAAGTCATTGCAATTTAGGAGTAAAGGTAAATGTGGCGCCATTTTGTAATCACAGACAGAAGAGGTTTGGAAATACCAGTTGTAAGAACAGACCCGAATGGGAGTGAAATCTACTTAGCAGGCTGTGGGAGTCAAAACAAGCAGCCCCGAGCTTAGGAAGAATTGGCAAAGGCCAACTGAAAATCTAGAGATCAATTTTCCACAACAGTGACACTGCATATGGCTGTCAGGCTCCTAGGCTGGTCAACGACATGCCTCAGTAGCTCATAATGTGGCAGAAATAAAGCTCACAACACTTGGCCCAGAGTAGGGTGGAGAGTGTGAGGTGGGTGGGAGTTGGATAACCGCCCCCAAAAAGGAGCTAGTCAACTGAATCTGTTCACGACTGAGGTATGAGTGTGCCCCCCGTATGGATGCCCGCACATGTGTGTGTGCAAATGCACACACACTCGGAAGTATCTTCTGGGGGGTACAAGCACTAGTATCTTCTGGCGGGTACAAGCACTAGCTTTGGTTCAAGAGTCTAGGGTCAAGCACGTTGACGAAGAAAGCTGCTAGCTAAGTTACTTGAAAAAGCAATAGCACTGTAAGTCTATCTTCCTCTCCTCGTGGATTTGCCTTGCACCGTCAGATGTAAGTTCTTCCACACGACAGTATGCTTCCCCAAAGGAAGTGAATGGAGACCCTATTTAGTGAGCCCCGCCACCACCCACAGAAGTCATGAGCGGACACTCCTGGTCCCTCCTACAACAGGTCAGCTGTGCCAGGTGAACCCCCTGACACCCTGCAGTGTGCTTCCTACCACCACCCCTCACACGAACAGCCCCCCAGCATCCGGGGTGGTGGAGAAGCCCACAAGCCTCCTTTAGGACTGACTCATTTCATCCGAAAAACAGACGCTCATGCTGGCCAAGTCTCCTTTCTCATCCTGCCAGAGGGCCGCCTTTAGCCCTCACAAGACCACTACTTGGGGTTCCTGGTGATGCCGCTGCTAGTTTTCTGGCCTTAGAAGGCAGGTGTCCACTCACGTATGTCGCAGTGAGTCCTCCGACTCTAACCACTGACTGCTCTCATTATCAACACCAGCCCCACCCCAGCCCACCCAAGATAAAAGACTTCCACACGAAGTCTAAACATGGGGGAAGGAAGAGGCAGAAGCATACACCCTCCAGGCTCCTGGGAATTATTTCATGGTCCCATAATAATTAAATGGAGAAACTAGTGTACTTTCAATGTCACGGGATTATCACGAAGGAAAAATGTCATTTTAATGCCTGTTTCATTTGGTCAAGATACTATGTCATATATGTATGGCTCATCTTCATATCCACGTACACAGTGGAGCAATTTCTATTGACAAGAGAGATAACAGAGGAAGAAGCACTTTATCCGTAGCACTTGAGGAAATCCACTCCCTTACAGCACTAAGCCCTGGGGATGAAAGCTGAGAAAGTACAGACTGAAATAAACAGAAGAGGAAATCCCAGTCTTGCTATGTCATCGAATTATATTGGGCTGTGTGTGCTCACACTGTGTGTGTCCTTTTACCGCTATTTCCATGGTCATCTTGAGATCCTGCTGCACTGGGGCTGGGCTCCAGATCACCTAACACACATACACATACACACACATACCCTCTCTCACACACACACACACACACACACACACACACACTGCCTGTAAAGTCACTTACAGACAAAAGGGAAGAAGAAATCGTTGGCCTATGCGGGACTGCCATGTGCCACGTAAAACCCAGTGCTGTCAGACCATCTTGGGCTGAAAATCCCCACTGTGTCGCTCAGACAAGGATTAATTACTGTTGTCCAGAGCCCAGGCTCACGTCTTACTTCACACAAGCATGCCGCTGTTCTGGGCAGGGGAGAAATCCTGTTGACCCAAACTGGGCCAAGGAAAAGTAAATAGAACCATGTCAAATTCTACGGGCAGGAATGGAAGATTAGTGGAAAACCAAAGCAAGCCCCCTCCTGTGGGAGAGAGAGAATGGCTCTTCTGCTTTCCAACTCTTCTAGTTCCTGGGCACAGAGGAAGTCTTTCTTTTAAGGATAAAGCCTGTATTTTACTTTAGAGAATCTTTTTCTTTTAGTCCAGACATTCATAACCCTTACGTCCACATTTCCGTCAAACACCGGGCCAGACAACCTGATTGAGAGGACATCTACCTTTGCACTGAGCAGCTGCTGTCTGGTAAGCAAGCCTGGGGAAACCATACAGCAGAGGGTAGGCTGAATCTACCTGGGAGGGCCTCGGGCACACCAAGCAAGGAATTGGACTTCTCAGGCGTCCTGACGTGAGATACGATGCCCACAAAGACTCAGCACTGAAAAGTTTTCATCCAGGCCCCAAAAGGGTTCTCAAGACTTTCAATTAGCCAAGGCAATGTTCACAATATAAAGATAAGTAAAACCAAAGCAGAATATCAAATTTGTATGTGTGTGTGTAGGTAGATGTATAATAGCAACAGATAACAGATGTAAGTGAATACACACACATATGCATATATATAATACATACAGAGTATATACATGTACACATATATACATATTATATCTTCCTCCCACTCCAGGGAGAGAGAGAGAGGGAGGGAAGAGGGAACAAAAGATAGAAGGAAATACACCAAAATGTTAACAGCAGCCATCTCTAAATGGTAGAAACACAGATAGGTTTGTTTGGTTTTTTTCCTTTGTACTTTTATTTTTCAAGTTTCCTATTAGAGGGTTGAGGGTGAAGCACACACAAAACCCCAAATAGATTGATCCAGACCTGCCTCTTCAGCACAGTTGCCCCCAAGCTCCACCCCGAACTCTGGTGTCCTCTCAGGCTCCTCCCACAGCCTGAGGCCCGGGGGCCGCAGGAGGCCAGGGACTGGAAGGAGCTTGTCCTCGCTTCAAATGGGAGGGGGAAGGTGCTTTCCTCCCGGCTTCCTTTATCTCCCAGAGTTTGATCAGACTTCCTGTTCTTCTGCATCACACACAGCTCCTGTAAATAGGCACTGAACTTCCGTGGGGTGTCATGCTGGGCCCAGGTGACCCTCTGGCAGCATCCATCCAGGCGACGGCCTCGTCAGCACATCGTCTCCCTCTTCAGTTCAGGCGGCACAGCCAGGCAGTCCAGACTCGGAATCTCACCAGTCACGATGGACCCCAACCTCCCAGGCCAAAGCACGGCTGTGACACGATCTGCCAGCCACCTCCTGAGCAGCCTTTGAAAAGCACACATGCACCTGCACCAGCCTCAAACTACAGAGTGATGAATATGTTGTCATCTGGGGGGTAGGGGAGGAGAGTGAAAAACACATGGCTAAAAATAAGGCCTTGCAGAACAAGCCACTCCAGCTTCCAGTGTACGGGAGGGAAGCAGAGGACTATCTGCTCTCCCATCATTCCTGAAAACTGCCTTTAGAACAAAAATGTCCTTGCATGTACGTCCTTGCATGTACTTCCTTGCAAAGCAAACCAAACCCTGTAAGGTAGTTTTGCATCCTGGCTCCACAAACTGCTACATTCATTCCCTGGAGAGAAATGTATTAAGCCCTCTCTGGGCCAGGCATGGTGCTGGGCACAGGGCACACTGTGTGGAATACGCTGGTCCAGTACCACGCCCCCATCATGGGCTGTGCTGAGTCTCTACAATCCTGCAGTTAGTATTTCACATATGCATGATGTCCTTCTAAGTCCTTAGCACGGCCAGGCTACAAAGTCAGGACACGGGCACAGACTTCAAGGATGGGACGGACCGATGCAGGACACGCCACCCACGTGGAAGGTTCTTCTCGGTCTGAATCACAACACGGCGACCCCTCACTAAAAGACAATGCTCTTCCTCAGCTGATCCAGAAAAACAGACTGACTCTAAGGAGCACCCAGAGAACTCACTGGAAGACGGACTCAGACCAACTCCTGATGTTGCTCAAGCTAGCCAGAGTACTCGGGCTGCATCAAGATCCAGAGATGAGGGGTGCCTGGGTGGCACAGTCAATTAAGCGTCTGACTCTTGGTTTCGGCTCAGGTCATGATCTCAGGGTTGTGATCTCAGGGTCGTGAGATCAAGCCCTGCATTGTGCTCCACACCGAGCACAGAGTCTGCTTGAGATTCTCTCTCCCTCTCTCTCTGCCCCTCCCACTTGTGCTCTCCCATGCGCTCTCTCTCAAAATAAAAATAAATCTTAAAAAAAAAAGATCCAGAGATAACTGCCTCTCAGCCTGGCCTCCAAGAGGATAGGGCTAAGGGTAATGTGCTAAAACGTTTGATCTTATACAAGAAACTAGCCTTGTAGGGAAAGCAGAAAAAGACAATTTCAAAATTGCTCCTTTTTACCTCAATAGATATATCCTCCCAAGCCCTGATGCATTTTAAAGCATATTGGAAGACGGTGCTTAAAGTAGAAGCTTCTTTGCTTTAAATAGATCCTCCATGCCAGATCTAAATCTGCTGGAGTCTCAGTATCCACCAAAAAACTGCCAAAAAACACTATATTTTAGTGCAGAAGTTCCAAGAAAAAAGACTATATTTATCTAACCTAGACTATAAAACACTTAATTGCACACCTACATTTGCAAAGTACTCTAAGAGAAAGTTGGAGGGGATGAGGCATTGGAGAAATAAATTTGGGGGGAATTCTCATTTATTGTACGACTTCTGTGTGCCAGGCACAGTGCTGGACATCTTATTTTAATTATTTTCATCAGTCCTGACAACAACCCAAGAGGTAATATTTTGCATTTCACTTTGCAGATGAGAACACTGAAGCTCAGGAAAGTTAAGCAACTGCTCAAGTCCACACAGTCAGAACTCAAACCCAGACCTATGACACTCCACAATATCACAGGCCTACGCACCGGGTGAGGACCCATAAGAGTTACCTGATGTAAAAAAAAAAAAAAAAAAAAAAAGGAGGAAAAGAAAAGGAAAAAAGAATAAAAGGTGTGCCTGGGTGGTTTAAGTGCTTAAGCGTCTGCCTTTGGCTCAGGTCATGATCCTGGGGTCCTAGGATGGAGCCCCACATCTGGCCCCCTACTCAGCAGGGAGTCTGCTTCTCTCTCTCTCTCTCTCCCTCTCCCTCTCCCTCTGTGTGTGCTCTCTCTGTCTCAAATAAATAAATAAAATATTTAAGAAAAAAAAGAGTTACCTGATCTAGCCTTGGGCTACATAAAGTCTCAGAGTTTTAAAAATTCAGTCCGACATGGTTTTGTCCTTGCACAATTGAGTAAAGAAAATACAGACTCCTACGACCCAGCTACCACATTCTCGCCTCCTCCCTCCCAATCCCTTAAAAAAAAAAAAAAAAGATGGGACAGGAGGGCAGTGGGGACGAGTGAGACAAAACAATGATTGTGGATCCTTCACAGGCCACAGCACTTGGTCCCAGCAGTTACTTTTCCAGGACCCAACACTTCTGGCCCCTGTGGTCCAGCTCCACCCCATCTTCCCATCTCACCTGGCTGAGAGCTGTTCCCAGCAGGTAAAAATATCAGGGACAGAGTTCAGAGTCAATGCCATTCTATTTCTGATGTGGGGGCAGAGGGGGCCGTCCTCATTTATCAGTTGAGGGCAAGATGCATACCCGACTAGCTCAAAACCCCAACTGTCAGACAGCTATGATGTTTTTAACAGAAACCAAGTCTGAGCCTTTCACAAGGCACAGCAAAGAAGGTGTTGCTTGGGAGGGTCATCTGCACCCGGCAGAAAAGGTAGGTATTGGGGCGCCTGGGTGGCTCAGTTGGTTAAGGGACTGCCTTCAGCTCAGGTCATGATCCCGGAGTCCCGGGATCGAGTCCCGCATCAGGCTCCCTACTCAGCAGGGAGTCTGCTTCTCCCTCTGATCCTCCTCCGTCTCATGCTCTCTATCTCTCATTCTTTCTATCTCAAATAAATAAATAAAATCTTTAAAAAAAAATGCAGTTGTTAAGAACATAGGCTTTGAGTAGACAGACCCAGGATCTCATCCCTGGACTGTGGACCTCATTCAAGATACTTAATCTCTATGAGTCTTAGTATCCTCATCTGTTAAGACAAGGAAATAGAGCAGTTTCTGTCAATGGTTGATCTGAAGATAAAAGAGTAGGTTGGCACATTAAAGGTTCTTGATAAATCTTAGATATTACTATATTATTATTTCTGCTATCAACTCAGTCAGGATTTTTCAAACTGCATTCTGCAGTTCCACATATTCTCACTGGAGATCCTAGGGATTGTTTTGCAAATGAAGTGTTAAAGTTTGGATAGCTTGTGAAGTAGTCCGTTTTCTTTGTATTTTACATTTGTGTGGATGCATTTCTTTCTAATTCCATATTATAGTGATTTTCAACCCACAGCAATATCATCAAGAACCACGGCGAAAAGAAGTGGAAAATATTTGTTCTATAAAGTTATAAATTAAAATATAGTACAATTATTCCTAACTATAGTCAAAAAAGTCTTTTACTTGTTTTATGGAGATGGCAACAATGTATTTTTTATTTTTTAGTTTTTTAGTTTTTTTAAAAGATTTGTTTATTTATTTGACAGAGAGAGAGAGCACAAGCATGGGGAGCGGCAGGCAGAGGGAGAGGGAGAGGAAGAAGCAGGCTCCCCGCTGAGTAGGGAGCCCGATGCAGGGCTCAATCCCAGGACCCTGGGATCATGACCTGAGCCAAGGCAGACGCTTAACCAACTAAGCCACCCAGGTGCCCCAACAATGAATTTTTTAATGAGAAATTAATGTGATCACAACCCTACCACCTGAATCTTTACAATCTTTAAACACTTTATGTTAGACCTCATTCTTTCCAATAAGGGTCAAGAGCTTGAATTAATAAGATAGAAGATAATAAGATAAAAACTCTCTTAAGAATTCATTTTGCAACAAAACTATACTCTTTTTTTGTCTATGCCTTTCTGTGGGCGAAACTCAGAAGACCCTATCAATTTCAAAGTTTTGCTTTGCACAGCGTAGGATGTCCTTCACCCTACACACGCTAAAAATATGGTTTGATTTAATATAAGAGTTCCGTGTCTTCAAGAATTCTGAAAAGTGCTGCCCGAGGCTGAGCTCATCCAGTGCATCTTATCTCACAATTGCTCAGACCTTCTTGCAGGGTGACAGAAGGAGAACCAGTGTTCCCATCCCCGCCCCCCAAAGCTTTCAGACCTGGCAGAGCTCCTTCGCTCCTTCCTTCTTCCCCATCACCACTCCTGTGGTCACTAGGAGAGGGCCACCAGCGTCTCTCCCTCTTCCGGCAGAGGGGCTCCCAGAGCACAAGAGCTGCCCTTGAATGACTAGAGCAGAGGGCCGCGGCATGCCCCAATCTGGCCACTGAGCGCAGGAAGCAGGCGGCGCCTGTACGCACAAAGCTACATCCGAAGTCCAAACAGCACCAAAAGTTCCTCTGGCTCCCACTGCCCCCTTTCCTCCTGACTCCTTTACGGCTGCCTTTGTTTCTCACTTCCGTTGCTCCTTTCACTCAGAGCCCCCACTGCACCCCGGGGAGACGGGGGCCGAGGACAGCCTTGCAGCAGTCTGGGAGTGCCGGCCGCAGAGGCGCCCAAACAGCAGAGGGAGGTCAGCACCGGGTCTCAGCTGTAGCCCAACGTCGCAGGCATGCACTATACGGCAAAATACGTATCCCCGTGTGCGACAAAACCAGGGTCCTGCCGCCTCCCCCAGGGGGCCCTTCCGGAAGCCGTGCGCGCCCTTCCACACATCTCTGGCAAACCAAAGCAACCTCCCCCGCTGGTTAGAAAACACGGAGCAGGGCACCTGGGTGGCTCAGATGGTTAAGCGTCTGCCTTCGGCTCAGGTCATGATCCCAGGGTCCTGGGATCGAGTCCCACATCGGGCTCCCTGCTCTGCGGGGAGCCTGCTTCTCCCTCTGCCTCTCTCTCTCTGTCTCTCATGAATAAATAAATAAAATCTTTAAAAAGAAAAGAAAAGAAAAGAAAACACGGGGCAGCGGCGACCAAGGGCGTTTCCGTGCCCTTGAGCATACCCGCACCGGACACGGGCTGGCTGGTGAACACCTCCGGTTTCAGGTAAGGGATGGCAAAGCCACTCTTCGGTTGGGGACTCCTGGGACAGGCGAACAGCTCCGCGGCTCTGGCCCTAACAAGGCTGGTGTCCCTTACTCCTGCGTGCCTTCTGCTTCCCTTCTCCGCCCCGCCCTCGAATCCAATTCCCTCTTGGCCAGACCACGGCTGGGTCACGAGAGCGAAGCGCGGAGAAAGGCCTGCACCAACGACAAGAGTCAGAAGTAGAAAGGCGGACTCCAGCCCCAAATGTGGAGACCGTCAAGGAGGCTAAAACTGGAGGGTGGCCCTTTCTTTCCTCCCTGCCCACCTTTCCCTCCCCAACCTTGATGACTGCTATGGCTATTGCCACACACCTACCAGCTGCCGGCTTACTCATCAGCGGTTTTCTCTTGTATCCATAGACGGGACGGGCCCTGGCGCGGCTACAGCCTTCCTCCGTCGTCCTTTCTAGACAGCGAACCCGTCTCTAGACATCTTCCCTTTGGTCTAATCTAGGTCCCTCATGCTGCAACTTCAGCTTGTTTCCTTCTGATCAATTCAGCAGTCATTTCTCAAGTAGCCATTAGAGGCCTGACCCAGAGCCGCCGTGGGCTACAGAACAATACAGCCTGCCCCCTTCCTTCCAGAAGCCAGCGCTCTGGTTGAGGAGAAAAGATCAACCAGGAAGAAGGGGCCGACACTGCCTGCCCCCCTGACGATGGTCTGACGCAGTGACAGCAGGGGGGCAGAGGATCTGGGGCAAGGCGGAGCTGCGGCCGCAGAGGACCCCGCGGAGGGTTGTGGACATGGGCTCCCTGAAGGGTAAGTACTGTCGGCGCCCTTAGCCGAGGGGAGGAAGGGAGGGCACTTGGAGCAGAAGGACCGCGCACATGCAGGGCGCAGCGCACAGACCAGTTAGGCTGCAGAGGGATGTCGGTGTGAAGACAGAGCGGGGGGCCTCCTTCTTTCGGGCCAGAAGGACCCCTTGGAGGCCTGGGTAGGAAAGTCACTTCATATAACTGGTGTTTTCCACTGGTTGCTGGTTCGTCAGAGCGCGGCAGGGAGAAGGGGCTGGCGGGAAAGAGAATAAACGCAGAATGGGCAGTTAAGAGGCACTGGCAGAAATCCAGGCAGGAGGTGCTGACAGGGGCCTGGGCTACCCGGTGGCAATGCGGATGGAAAGAAAGAATCAATACGAGAGGTGGTTTAGAGGAAGATTCTGGAAATGGCTGTCACCATCTTCTGGGTCCAGCCTGCTTCAGTAAATGTGATGTAATTAGGTCATCTCCTGCATTCCCTGCTCCAGGCCAAGAGCCACTTGAGGCACTGGAGGATGAGTGTCCTTGTCAGGGAGTGAGGTGCAGAAGCTCTCTGTCGCCAGCCTGGCTCCTCTCAGGACTGTCTCTCTGGGTCCCCTCCGGAGAGGGAGCTTTCCCAAGCCCAAACCCTGGAGGCCAGCAACTCAGGCTCTAGTGTCCCGGGGGGGCCCCTTCTCAGACCTGTGACCCTCCAAACTCCACCCAGGGACCCGGCTGCTGGCTCCTACCCAGGAGTGTTGGGAAGTGGCTGGGTGGTGTTACTCTGCACCCTGTCGGCTGCCAAAGGGAAAAAGATCCTTCCCCAAAGCCACAACTTGGTTCAGGCAATTTAAACTAATCTTCCGCAGAAGATTCAACATCCCCCGACCCTCGCCCCAAGCACAGACCCAGCCACCCTCAGAAATGTCTTTGGCACAAGACAAGTGCCACACGGACCTCCCGGGTGAGGTGGCCCAGCAGCTGACTCATGGGACCAACCGTGCAGTCACTCGGTGACCTGGCTGGAGATATGCGGGGATAGGAAGGGCACTAGCAGGGGTGTCCATCACCAGGGGCAGAGACAGGGTGGAGGCAGAGGACGGAACAGGGCCAGGAATGACCCAGAAGCAAGGCAACAGAAGTACATGTGCCTGGTGCAGCCCAGTCTCCAAGGCAGACCTAGGGGTCAGGCTGCTCTCTCGGGGGCTGTGACACCCTCCCGGCCTGCCCCCTACCTCCTTAGATGAAGACCACTGTGGGCGCAGAGCTAAGCAAGCCCCTGGTGAGTTGTGCACCAGACCTTACTTGAATCTCCAGAAAAGAGACTATCCCCAGCTTGGTCCAGATACCACAAAGAGCTTTCTTTGTAGGAAGGCTTCCCTCCTCCTTTACCAGCCTGAGCCCCCACCCCCACCCCACTGCCCCAGGCCTGCCTCCTTCCATGTCCACACCGAGAAACAAGCCCCATGGAGTCTGGCCAAAATCCCAGTTACTACTAAGAAGTCCCACCTGTGTTTAATCCAGACCCAAGAAGCTCTTTATTGACTTGTACTTTTCCCTTGGAGACCACATAGCTGTCTCTCTGCCCCCCCTTCCTCTCTGGGCGCTCAGATTCCTAAGGAAGTCTCCAAGATTCCGTACCCTTTGTCCCGGGATTAACTTTCAAATGGCTTCCAGAACATCTCTCTAAAACACTCATCCCAGCATCCTGGAAGGCGTGCAGTTTCTCAGGCATTTCTGTGGCCAAGGTAGCACAATATTTAAGAGCATGACTTTTAGAATCACACCGACCAGGATTTCAAATCCCAGCTCCACCACTTACTTGCTGTGTGACCTCAGGACAGTCATTTAACCTCTCTGAGCCTCAGCTTCTTCATCTATAAAATAAGAATAATGCCCATTCCACAGATTTGTCATGAGGACTAGAGAAACGATGCTTATAAAGCACTTAGCACAATGCCCGGCACACTGCAAATACTAGATAAAGGGTGGCTATCTTTGTTAGAACCACTCCACAGCCCTCAGACCAAAACTGGTTGGGGGAGAAAGAGGGAGTAAGGAAGGGAAGAGAAAGACTTCAGCATGTGGAATGGCTCCAGCTTCCTCTTCCTCCTCGAATGGGTCCGTGTAGAGCCCCAAGGAACCTTGGCTGGGGCAGACGCTGGCCTCTAGGTCTCTTCCTATGCAGCCTGTGAGCTTGTCTCTCCAGGCGAGGCTCCAGTGCTTTGAAGAGCTCTTCCCTTGGAGAGATCCGGACCCTCCAGAGAGTTGCCACTCCAGTGTAGACAGATTTCCAGATGGCCATTTCCTCTCCAGAAGGGCATCTGTCTCTGTCCCAGTGCCTACACCATCTGTACCATGTGGGAGTTTTAAGAGGTATGTTTTCCTAACCCATCCTTGGTGAATTTATGATAAAGGTAGAAAATAAGAACAGACATAAGCATAGGAAGCATGTGTATGTATGAATGTATGTGTACACACACATATATACATGTGTTTTTATATATATATATATATATATATATGTGTGTGTGCATGATTTAACTATTTGGGCTCTGAAGATATGTAATATTAGTAACTCTACCCAGATGAGCACATTAATTGGGCAAAATAGATTAATCTAGATTTTTCTCCCAAATTATTATGTTAGGTGGGTTCCTATTTCACATGTACTCTGAAGTAAAGGTCCCAGGAAGCAGATAAACGGCCCCCTGAAGAGTGCCCCCCAAGAAGGGCACACAGGAAACCCAGGGCACGCAGCCATACTACATGCGCCGACGACCAGAAAGATCCATAGCTGGAGCCACGCTGCAGTGTGCAAATCCAGCTACAAAGCTCTCTGGGCTGGGCTGGACCCTCACCCTGGCTGGCTCTGGTGCTGGCCTCAAGCACACTGAGCCTGCATAAACAAACAGGGGATTACGATGACCCAAGCTACGAGGAGACTGCATTCTTGCTTTCTGAAAAAGTTGTGATTTGCCAAGAAAAACCGTCTTTGATACACACAAGGAAAATCTTGAAATAAATCCAAGCTGCACATGGGCACCGCACAGCTGAGGAAGCCTGCCTGCTTCCTGGAGGAGGAGGCGGACTCCCAGGGCAGCCCGACCTGCCGCTTCCCAGCCTTGGTGCCAAGGGCAAACACTCACAGATACACACAGCCTCCTCCAGGCCCTGGGTAAATCTCTTCTCCAATCTGGGCCTGAGGTGTGAAGCTTTCTGGGTTTATTAGAGGCCCTTCTCTTCGGCAGGAATCCTAGCGCATCAAAACCCAGTGGCTCTCCTTGTCCAGTTCCCAGTCACCTTCTCTTGCCCACACTGACCCCTGCCTTCTGCTTATTCCATTTCTAGTTTCCTCTAGTTTCTTCCCTCTTAGTTTCACGTTACAGGACAGAAGGGAACTCTGCTCCGTTACCCCTGGCCAAGGTGTCTTGGAAGTCCTGCTGGATGATCAGTCCTGCCAAACACTTGGTTCAGATGTGAGCAAGGAAGGAGGACCAGGCCCATCCAGCCTCCCTCCAGAAAACCAGAGCAAGGAGAAGTGGCTGGGGAAGTGGCCTCGCCCCATGCAATCCTGCACCCCCTCTGTGGTTTTCTGGCATGGGGAAGAGGTTTCCTCTTACCACGTTACTGAGCTCAGCTCCCTATCCAGCCAGCCCCCTCACATTCTCAAGCAATCGCAAAGCCCTTCCTGTCTGGCATTTGTGGGTCCCAGCACACACACAGCAAATGCTCAGACGTCAATGACCTCCAAAACCAAGCCCAGGCCTGGACCTTGTGAAGTCTGCCTGGATGTGTAACACCGAAGCAACTGGAAACTGGCCAACACTCACAAAACACATTCTGCATGTATTATCTCAACTGGTCAGGCGAAATAAGTGCAGAGGTTCCACCCCTCGCTCTTGTTTGTGGCCTTGGATATGCTGTTTAACTCGTCTGTGCCTCAGTTCCCGCAGCTCTGAAATGGGCATGATAACAGAACCACCACATAAGGATGGCATAAGCAAAGGGAAGACACGTAAAGAAGGCAAAGTCTTGCCCGGCCCAGACTGAGTGCTCAGGAAATGTCGGCCACTATTGTCTCCATAATCCTAACACGGCAACGGGTGAGCCATCCTGGGCACTTTAACTGAGGTTCAGAGAGGCCAAGGAACGTCCTCAAGGTTCCCCACATAAAGAACTGCTGGAACACGGCTTTCAGTGAGCTCTTCTTACTCTGACGTACTTCCCACCATTCAACATCCAAGAATGGTTACTGGGTGCCTATGTGCCATTCTGCCCCAGGAGCACCAGCTGTGAGCAGGGCAAGCGTGCATGGTCCCTGACCGTGCCCCAGTGAGGAGCAGAAAAGTATGAAGCGAGGAGGCTGGTTTGGGAGTGATTTGACAGGATTGGTCAGAGTGCTGGCTGTGGGACAAAAGTCGGGTTCGGCGGTGTCTGAAGAAAAGGCCATTTGATCCTCTGCAGGCCCTCCAGGACTGGAGGCCACGAGAGGGAGATACGACAAGAGAAAGAATCCAAATCTCTCCGGCATCCAATGCCCGGCCCCCAGAGCCCTATTCTTTCCACTTTCCCTTCCCTGTGCGTTCAAAGTTATCAGGACCATCACCTGACCTGGAGATTGAAGCAGGGAGGATGGCTCAGTCCTCTCCGGTGCAAAATCAAATGCTGTGACTCAACCTAGCTATCCACAGGGGAGTGATCGGTCCTGATACTGGGCCTCCTCCTTCTGAAACTTCTCAGAACACAATTCAAAGGCCTGAATGGCTTAACTTCATGATGCCCTAAGAATCTCCTATCAGGAAAATCCTGTTTCTTGTTCTTCAAACAAAGTTGTCCTCCAGGAGAACATAGCTCATTTGTATTTGTTCCCCAGACACGCGATGTCCAGACTTCATCAGGGCTTTGGCAATACCAAGTCAGGAGATGGAAAAAAAACGAAAAAGGCCGTGATATTAACCAGCTCCACAGGCCTCCATGCCAGAGGGCTCCTGAGATGAGCCCCTCCTGGAGAGCGAACAGGTCCCCAGGGAGATGCGCCTTTAGTCGGGAAGAGCCAGCACACCACCTCAGGGTGTGCTCTGATTTTTCCAGAACTTGTCTTTCCTGGTGGTCTGAGGATAAGCAGGAAACTGGGTCTCATTTCCTGCTTTGCTTATTTTGATAAGAAGAAAGTTGGGAAAAGAACAACTTCTAACCTACCACGGATAGAGCGGCCTGACCTTAACTGGGCCCCCGAAGATTCCAGAGAGCTGGCAGCCCTCAAGGCTCCCCAGGCACTTCTCCCAGGGTTCAGTCATTGAGGCAACAAATACTTGAGCCTGTTATGTGCCCTGCACTGTTCTTAGTACTGGGGATACAGCAGTGAGCGAGATACATGAGGCCCCTACACTCACAGGCTTGACATCTTAGGGGGTTGGGACAGACACACACAGAAATAAAAGGACAAACCATTTCCAACAGCAATCTGTGTTCTGAAGGAAACAGAACCAGGCGACGGCACAGCAAGTGACTGGCTCACGCTGTCAAAGAAAGATTAGACATTGGGGGTGGAGTAACACTTGAGCAGAGACTCAAAGGTCAAGAATGTGCTACCCATGGGGCGCCTGGGTGGCTCAGTTGGTTAAGCGACTGCCTTCGGCTCAGGTCATGATCCTGGAGTCCCAAGATCGAGTCCCGCATCGGGCTCCCTGTTCGGCAGGGAGCCTACTTCTCCCTCTGACCCTCCCCCCTCTCATGTGCTCTCTGTCTCAAATAAATAAATAAAATCTTTAAAAAATAAAAATAAAAAAAAATAAATGTGCTACCCACACAAAATCCAGGCAGGATCATGGCTCCTCCCCTCAAGAACCTTCCAGTCTAGTGGGGGAGAAAAGAAGTTCAAACATGAGAGACACCTCCTACCTTACCTACCTTACCATATCCTACCTGATGCAGGAGGTGGTTGGGGGACAGGTAGGAGGAGAGGTCAGATTATGTAGGACTCGACACAGGCCAGGGAGAGGAGTTTGAACTCATTCTAAGTGCCAAGACACTGAAGGCTTTTACACAAGAAGATGATGTGATCTGGTGCACGTTTTTTCAAAGCTCTGCCTAATAAGAAAACAAAACAACCCAATTACAAAACCAAAGACCTTAGCAGACATCTCACCAAAGGAGATATACAAATGGCAAATGAGCACATGAAAAGAGGCTCCACATCATATGTCATCAAGAAATGCAAATTAAAACAAAGCAGTACCAATACACACCCATTAGAATGGCCAAAACTCAGAACACCGACAACACCAAATGCTGGTGGGGATGTGGAGCAATGGGAACTCTCATCCACTGCTCGTGGGAATGGAAAATGCTGCAGCCACTTTGGAAAGCAATCTGGCAGTTTCTTATGAAACTAAGCCAACTCTCACCCTATGACCCAGCAATCGCGCTCCTTGGTATTTACCCAACGGAGATGAAAACTTACGTCCACACAAAAACCTACATACAAATGCTTATAGCAGCTTTATTCGTGGTTGCCAAAACTTGGAAGCTACCAAGATGTTCTTCAGTAGGTGAATGGATAAATAATCTGGGGGTACATCCAGAGAATGGACTATTTTTCAGCATTAAAAAGAAAGAAGCTATCATGAAATACGTGGAGGAACCTGAAATGTGTATCACTAAGTGAAAGAAGCCAATCTGAAAAGGCTACATACTATATGGCTCCAACTCTATGACGTTCTGAAAAAGGCAACACTAGGGAGACAGTAAAAAGATCAGGGGTTGCCAGGGATTGCAGGAGAGGGATGAATAGGCAGATCATGGAGGATTTGGGGGGCAGTGAAAACACTCTGCATGATACCACAATGGTAGATTCATGCCATTAAGCATTTGTCCAAACCCATAGAATGTACAACACCAAGAGTGACCCCTAATGTAAACTACGGACTGTGGGTGATTACGATGTGTCAGTGTAGGTTCACCAGTTGTAATAAATGTCCCACTCTGGCGGGGGATGCTGATAATGAGGGAGGCTTGTGTACGTGTGGGGGCAGGGGCTGTATGGGAAATTTCTGTGCCTTCCTTTTTTCTGCGTATCTAAAACTGCTCTAAAAAATAAAGTCCTTAAAAAAAAAAAAAAGATTGACCCCAGGGGCTTTTCGAAGAGGGTAAGAAAAGAAGCAGGGAAATCAACATTGAGGTCATTGACGCTATCCAGGCCCAAGAGACGGGGGTAGCAGTTTAAAGTAGAATGGTGTATGTGGAGAGAGAGAAGTCAGTGCAGATGGGAGAGGGTTTAGAGGCAGACTGCACAGGATTTGCTGATGTACCGGATGTGGATGGTTAAGGAAAAAAAAAAAAATGGACCAAGAATGATCTCTAGATTTTTGGCTTGAGCAAACGGGTGAGTGGTAGTGCCATTTACTGAGATAAGAAAGTCTGGGGAGGATTCAGTTTGCAAGGGAAGAACAATTTGAGGCTTATTAAGTTATAGATGTTTATTGGACATCAGTAGTAACTGCTACTGATGCCCCACTCTGATCCCGTTTGCTGGCTGATGCATCCATCACCCATTTGCTGAAAGTACAGAACTGCCTTATGAAGGCAGCTATTCCACCAGCGGACACCAGGGAGGTTATGTGCCTGTCTTCCCCATGCACCCCCGCCCCTCAATCAGAGGGAGATCAGGCCAAGGCCAGACATCATCTGGCACCACATGGTTTTTTCCCCAGCTTTACTGAAGTATAATTGAAAAATAAAAATTGTACTATTTAAGGCATGCAACATGATGTTCTGATATATGTGTACATCATGAAATGATTACCACAATTAAGCTAATTAACAAGGTAACCTCACATAGTTACCTTCTTTTGCATGGTGGGAACACTTGAGATCTACTCTCTTAGCTACTTTCAAGTACACAGTAGATTATTATTAACTATAGTCACCATGCTGTACATTCGATCCCCATAGTTTATTCCTCTTGTAACTGGAAGTTCATACCCTTTAGCCAATATCTCCCCATTCCCCGCCCCCAACTGCTGGCAACCACATTCTACTATCTCTATGAGCTTGATTTTTTTTAGATTCCATGTATAAGGGAGTGGCACCATATCCTTGCAAGTCTCTTCTCCTGCCCTATCCTGTTTCCCTTACTCCCTTTCCCCTGAGAGCATGCTCACAAGTCCCAAGTGAAGTTCCGTTCACTGTCGGTTGTCTCATCTACTCACTCCCCTTCTCTCTTCCGCCGATCTGTTCCCTCGCCGCACCACACCAAAAATATAGTGAGGGCTTGATCCCCATGAGCTGATACGAGGACAAGCAGGCTTCTCGAACTTTAAGGTGCATAGGAATCACCTGGGATCTTGTTAACATGCAGATTCTTAGGCAGTGAGTCGGGGGGGCACCCAGATGCTGCATTCCTAACAAGCCTCTGTCGATGCCAACAATGCTGGCTGGCAGACCACAGCACATTTCCAACATCAAGGTTAGAGAGAACACATTTCACCCAAGAGCAGTTGTCCAGGGCAACAGCAGGAGGTCAACCTGAGGCATGACTTTCCCCCACGAAAGCCAGTTCCTGTAGCAGGAGGGGTTCAGAGAACCCTGGGCCTCATTCTTGCATTTCAAGCAGCAGCATGTACTCTGTCTGAGCACATAATGGTGCACAGAACCTTTCCGCCTAGAGCACGACGGGAAGAGTAAAAGAGGCAGGTAGCAACATCCACCCCTGCTGACTGAGCTCGCCAACTTTATGCCCGCCACCGTGCAAAGGACATTACATGTGCGTTCTACTCTCTCCGCACAATATGTGGTATTTGCACTTCTATCTTACCAACAAGAAAGTTCCAGAAGCTCCGCTACTAGTCCAGGACGACATAGCCAGGCAGTCTCACTCTAAAGCCTGGCTCTGTATCATGACAACTGAGCTGCCTCTTCGATGAGCTAATGGCGTATCTAAAGCCCAGTCACTCTGAGCGAGGGCACTGCCTCATTCTGCAACAGATCGCTGGGTCCTCGGAGATCATGGCAGATAGGAGCAGTGTTCCCAGGTGGGCATCCCATGACCACAGCCAGCCAAACTCCCCCAGAACACTTCAGGGGTCCTGGGGTAGAGAGGAGGCCTCCTTCCCCCGGTCCCCACCTTTCCTCATCGTGACGCCTAGCCCGCCGTTTCTGGTTGCCACGCAAAGCACTACAGTCTTCAAGACCCTCGGAGCCATTTTCTACAAGGAAAGAAACACAGAAGCACTGGTTCATTGCCCAGCTGGATGACGCAGTGAGACCACCCAAGTTAGGGCCCCAGCCCAGCCCCTGGGAATGCTCTTGTGTGGCACACAGGGAACTACTAAGATTCTCCTGGGGTTGGCTAGCCCTCTTCCTCCCCAGAATACAAAGCCCTGCATGATATGGGATTTCATTCACCTCCCCCCACCTTGCAGACAAGTCCAGAGGGGTGGAGGGGGCTGGCACTGTCATGGGCTGGGAGCCCCCGCAGACAGGGGACAGAGCCTGTTCACCTCTGAGGCCCCAGGCCCCAGGCCCCAGAGCCCAGGGACTCGGGGCATGACACATCAGGGTGTGCAATAAATGTTTGCTAAATGAACTGATGTCTCCTGCTCTACTGGGAAACTTGGCCCAGAACAGAGAAGGACTCATCACTCTAAATTTTGCTGTGAGTAAGTGGAAATGAAAGCCAGTGTAGGCTGTGAGCTTCGTGTCCTGACGGCCTGCCCTGGGAAGGGTCAGGCGTACTCTGAAAGGCATGAGGGTGGCTGGGCCAGCCACGGCTTCTCTCCGCCGGTCTGCCAGATCTTGCCCATGATGGAATGACCAAGGCAGAAGTCTGCCGGGCTGGGGGCTGCTCAGTCAGGCTCGCTCCCTCCTAATCCTTCCCTGGCCTCCCCAGGCTGTGACTCAGGCAGGAGGCAGAGCTCAGGAGGCATCCAGCCAGCTCTGCGGCAGGAAGGGTAGTTCATGGCCCTTCCGGGAAACTAACTGTGGGCTCTCACCCCCAAGGAATTTAGTCCCTCATAGGAACCCGGGTATATCAAACACCATAATAAACCCAGGGCTCAGGGACATAGAGCAGGGCTCCTCATGGGAACAGTGACTGCAAATTGGCTTAAAGGATGGGGAGAATTTCCACGGCTCACACCTCCAACCACCAAACCTATCCCAGTCCATGCTCTCTGCCTAGCTTGCCTCCCCTCTCTCCTCCCCAAGCAAGTCCTCCTCCTCCTCCTCCACAGCCCACCTGGAGCATCGCATCCTCAGGGAAGCCCTCTCTGCCCCTCTGGCCTTCCAGGCTGGGTCAAAGCCACAGGGCCAAGAAGCTGCCTTATAGCTCTCACCATGTGGAAGCTGTATTTTATCTGTATGATTATTTGATTGCCCACCCCCGTAGATAGAAACTCTACCATGGTACTGGCTATGTCCATTCTGCTCTCATCACTGTGTCTGGTTGTGTCTGGCTTGGAGCAGAAGCTCAACACCAGTGTGCTGGATGAATACTGGAATTGAGTCGGGTGGAGAGAGCGATGGCATTTGGGGTGTGGCAACTAGTTTGCATGTGGCAGGAAGCTGTTGCCACGTCTTAGCACAGGAATTAGGACTCTGAATCCCAGTTCTGGCAATAGCCCTTTATCAATAATGATGTTGATGTTATGCCTGCTCCCAGTGAGGCTTCCCATAGTTCCTCTGCACCTGCCTAATCTGCATATCCATAAAACCGACAGCCAGGTGGGTGGCAAGCACAGAGCCAGCAACCACACTAATTATATCCAGAGTCAGCACGTTAGGGTTCATTCATTCGCGAAGAGTCAATCACAGAGGGTCGCCTGGGTGGCTCAGTCGGTTGAGCGGCTGCCTTCAGCTCAGGTCATGATCCCCAGGTCCTGGGATCGAGCCCCACTCCCTGCTCAGTGGAGAGCCTGCTTCTCCCTCTCTCTCTGCCTGCCATTCTGCCTACTTGTGCTCTCTCTGTGTCAAATAAATAAATAAAATCTTTAAAAAAAAACAAAAAAGAGTCAATCACAGCAAAGCCCCAGAGAAACCAATCACAGAAAGATATTTCCCACGACAGAATATAAGGGCTTGGGGGCTTTCACAGCTCCCAGGGAGGCACTCCGTCCTTCTATCTGCAGAGCCAATCCCCTCTCAAAGGCTCTGGGCCTCGCTCTGATGGGATCCGTTAAACTGAAATCAATCCATGCCAACAGCCCTGGCTGCCACCAGGGAAAGAGAGAGGAGACCACCCAAACCTCCCCAGAGACTATGGCTATGGCAGGCAGCCACTGTGACTGTAAAGGTAGGATGTGCTGTGCCTCTCATCCCTACTCTGGGGGAGTGTGTGTGTGTGCACGCACATGTCTGTACATGCGTGCAAGCAGCATTTATGTTGATAGGATGATTTAATACAGATGGTTCTATTACTTCTATATTGGATAATATCTCTCCAAAGTTATGTTGAATAATTGTATAGTGAAAACACATTTTTTTAAAAATCTACTTCTGCCAAGTTTCCGCTGACTTTCCCAAAGCCAGGAGCATGAACGAAGTAGGTTTCCCTGCAGGTCTCAGGCCTACCAGATCCCCAGTGCAGCTTTGACAACTATGAGTTAAGAGGACAAGATACGCAAACATGGTCAGAGCTTGAAGCCCAACCTCACATTCACAAGCCAAGCGATCTTGGGCTTAGGTCAAATTTCATACTCCTGTTTCCTCTGCGTGTCCGTGAAGTGTAAATAATCACAGGTATGTTATGATACTGCATGTGCCTGGCACCTTCTCGGTCTCAGTAAACAGCAGTAGGAATAATTCCTGTGGTTAAAATAATAATCATTATTTTTTAGAGTACAGGAGGCAGAGGTTCAGGGTCTGTGTGGGAAGTAGAGTAACTTCCCTCTTGGCTAGAACACAGGTTGGACAAGGGAGACACAATGCTGGGGAGGTAGAATCCAGACTGGAGAAAGAGGCTAGGAGGGCTGCACCAGGAAGATGGATGTTATTCTTCACCTCCATGGGAAACATCTGGGTTTCTAAGCATCCTCTCTGTCCCAGAATGGAAGATGGTTGCTTTGTCCCATTCTTCCCACAGGCCTGACCTGGCTGTAAGAGGCAACAACGAGATTTCCCACTGGGAAACCAGCCCCATGTGAAAGAAGATTCGACCCCCTTCAAAAAATAACCCTAAATCAGCACTTCTCCCCCCCACCCCAACTGTGTGTGCCCCTAGAAGCAACAGCAAAAAAAATATATGCCTTAAACTCCAGAGAAGCAATAATCAGGGATACCCACAATCCTGTTGCTTATCCACATTAACGGAAAAAGGATGTGTCCTCGCGAGCCTTGTATCTTTGCCTGAGTGTGTTTGATGTCCTGAGAATTGCCTGAAGCACCTCAAAATGCTACAAGTTCAGAAGAGACAGAGAATCTTTGTTCTCAGGTCAATATCCTGTGGTCTTTGCTAGATGGGCAGCTATGAAAAGCATCACCTCTCATAATAATAATCATGATAATGATGATGACGGCAAACATTTTTCTTATTGTCAGGCATTATTCTAGGCATTATTTTCACATGTTAATTCATTTAACCCTCCCAAACAGTCCCATGAGGTAGTATTTTTTTAATAGATTCTAGTGATGAAGAAACTGAGGCACAGGGAAGTTCTGTTACTTGGCCAAGGTCACCACCTGGTAAGTGATGGCACCAGGAATGGAATCCAGCCCATCTGACCCTAGCGTTCATGGTCAAAACCACATCATACAGGCAGGAAGGGGGGGTAAGGCAAGGTTTTGCTTTTTGAAGAAGACACTGAATATTGCCTCCCCTTCTACCTAGCACTGTGTTCATTCAACATCTAACATTCATTAACTGAATGTCTACTGGGTGCTTAGAAGTTGTCTTTGGAATCATTCCTAATGGCTCTTTGGAAAAGACACCCAAGTTCACTGGCCTCCTGCATACTGCTCAATAGATTTTGTTCGTACAGAAACCAAAACACAATGTTTGCTATTTTTTAAAAAAAAAAAGAGCCCATGAATGTGTAACTTATCACATCATAATAACAGCTTATTATTAGCAGTTTGAGACCTTATTATAAATCTGGATACTTCTTCCCTGGCTGGCGTGTCTGCACACATGCACATGCAATAATAAACAACCAGCTGCTAAATGCTGCTAATAATTCAACTTTGAGATAAAAATATCTGACTATCCTCGTTTGAACTTCTGGGTCAGTTTAATTCAAAGGTATTCTGCTGTTGCAATGTAAATCAGGACTTTCTCAACCCTTCACAAAAAAGACAACTAAAGCAAGATTAACATTTCTAATACCATTTATATCCATCCTACAAACTGAGGTTCCTTCTAAATGTGTCTGGAAAAAGCATTATTCTGATTTTTAAAAGTTTGAAAAAATGAAACAAGGTGTAACATCAGGAGGTCAGATCAGAGAGGCAGCAGAGGAACAAATCCCAGGGGGCTTTGGAAGCCACTGTAGGATGGAAAGCAAAGCAGGGACTGATCTGATCCTGGTTATAAAAGCCTCACTCTGCTGCCGTGTGGACAGTGGAGAATGGTGGGCAAAGGCTGGAGAAAGGAGGCCAGAATGTCAGCTATCATAGTAATCCTGGGAAGAGGTAAGAGTGGCTTGGACCAGGGTATACAGCCAAGGGGTTAGGAAGTGGGTGGGTTCTGGATACACTTTAAAGTCAACAGGATGTGCTGATGGCTATGATTGGGAATGTGAGAGAGAGAAATGTCAAGGATGACTCCAAGGGTTTTGTCACATCGGTAAAGATGGCGTCATCATTGCTTGAGTTGGTAATTGGGTTTGGTTTTGATTGAGGGTAAATGGATTTGGTAGACTTGGTGGGAAAAATATGAAGTTTCGTTTGTTCACTTCTCATTTTGGATACCTAGTACACATCTAGGTGGAGATGTGGAGTAGGAAGTTGGATGTGTTGACATAGACCTGTGATAACTCTGCATATAGATGCAATTTAAACCATAAAACTAGATGAGATCAGCAAAGGAATGAGTATAATGAGGAGGTCCAAGGGCTAGGTCCTGAGGAGCTCCAACATTTAGAGGTGGGGTGGAGGAGGAGGAACCAGAAAATGAGATGAGCTGGGAGCATCCCGGAAGACAGGATGAGAGCTGAGAGAGTGATGTCCCAGAAAACTGAGGGAAGCGCGTCATGGAGGAGGCAGTCAACAAGCCTGTCAAGTGCTGCCGAGAGCCTAGTAAGGTAGGGAATGAATGTTGACCATGGAATTAACCAGCCTGGAGGTCAATGTGACATCAACAAGTTGTTTCAGGGACGTGGTGGAGAAAAAAGCCTGACATGTGTGAGTTCAAAAGAAGACTGAGACAAGGAATGGGGAAGGCATGTATAGGCAACCCTTTCCAAGAGTTTTGCTATCAGAGGCAGCAGAGAAAAGGGGTGGTGGCAGGAAGGATATGTGGCGGAAATCACAGCAGTTTTGACACTGAGGGAATGATGGGAGTGGTAGAGGACAGCGATATGGAGAGCGAGCCTTCTCTAATGACTGCAGCTACTTCACCAGACCCAGCAGCTCTGTTCTGCCGTTTTCTCCTTCTGGTAGCTCTCACTGCTGATTGTGGCTGTTGAAGAGCACTTCACATCTCTCAGTGACTCGAAGAGGCGAGCAACAAGCAAGTCTGCCTGTTCCGAAGGTGTCTTAGTTCCTGCAGGGGTCAGGAAGCTACTCAGGAGCGACACATCTGTCTGGCTCCCTGAGCCTGGGATGTAAAGCTGTACTTACTTCATAACACAGCCACACCCACTCGGGTACATCTTGTCTGTAGCTGATTTAGGACAGCCACGGCAGAGTTGAGTAGTAGACACCCTATGGCCTTCAAGTCTAAAATATTTACTATCTGCTCCTTGATTAAAAAAAAAAAAAAAAGTTTGTCGATCTCTGATTTAGAACCACGGTTCTCAAAAGTTACTATGCATCAGATGCCTCCAGGACTTGTTAAAAACAAAACGCTAGGCCTAACACAACGAATTTCTGGACCAGCAGGTCTGGGGTGAGGCCCAAATTTACATTTCTTTTTTTTTTTTTTTAAAGATTTTATTTATTTATTTAACAGAGAGATAGCGAGAGCAGGAACACAAGCAGGGGGACTGGGAGAGGGAGAAGCAGGCCTTCCGTGGAGCAGGGAGCCCGACGGGGGGCTCGATCCCAGGACCCTGGGATCATGACCTGAGCCGAAGGCAGACACTTAACAACTGAGCCACCCAGGCGCCCCCAAATTTACATTTCTAATTAAGTTTCCAGGTGGTACTGATGCTGCTGGTCCAGGGACCACACTTGGAGAATCACTGGTTCAGAGAAAGCCCCAAATATGTCAATATGGGCCTACTGTGCCCACGTCAAAAGGATCTTATTCTTGGCTCCAGTGAACTGAGCTTTCCTGTTCTAATTCTAGGTCCAAATGCACAAACAGATACTCAAGGAAAGCATACACAACTCTTAAAAAAAAAAAAATTCTCTAAACAGGCAAGGGATAAGTCAAAGAGGTAACAAGCTCCATGTCATCCCTATGTCTCTTAAACCTTAGCTAGGGTTTCTCTAAAGGCTGCTGTATTCAGTCAGCTTATTAGCAGTTATGAAAAGGGAAATTTATTTCATCTGCTTCAGAAGAGCAGAGAGCAGGCCCACACTCAGAGCAAAATTAGATCAACAAATTTTCTACCATTGTGCGAAGAATGAATGCTTCATTAAAATCAATTCTACTCCTCTTGCTATATCAGGCTGAAAGGTAATCAAGGCCTTCTCCTGATGCCCATACACTCCAAGTAGGGTTACCAGATTTAACAAGTCAAAATAAAGAACTCCTAGTGAATCTGAATTTCGGATAAGCAGTGAATGTATTTTTAATATAAGTATATCCTATGCACCATTTGGGACATACTCGTAATAAAAACAAACAAAAAACACTGTCTGAAATTCAAAGTTAATAGGTGTCCTGTGTTTTCTCTGGCAGCCCTAACTCTACAGTTCCACAGAGCATCCAATCTTATTTCACTTTATTTGGTCTTCCTAGAAAGCTGGCAAAAAGTACATAATTTTCACGTATAGGTATATAAAACATTGGATACAGATGGAAAAGCCACCATGTTCCTGCCCTCAGGGGGATACAGTCTCATAGAAAGGAAAGAGATACAGAAATTATCTCATTATATAGCAAGCCAACCCTCCGGGTGGATTGACACACTGAAGATGCCAGAGGTTTAGAAGCCACATGCAGCTACGTGCCCCTGCCCTAGCTGGCTGTAGGCTGTCCCCTGGGTTTCGTCTGCCTCTTCCTTCCTTGTCAAGCTGTCAGTGATTAGTGTCTCCACAGACTAGCTGTTGGCCATCCCTCCTCCAATGTTCTCATGCTTCCAAGTTGAGGCTTCCAATTTCCAAATGAACACAAGTAATGGACTTGTTCAAATTGCGTTTAAACTGGAAATAAACAGGTTCCAAGTGAAAGTCTGGATTGTTCTCCTAGGCAGAAAGTAGTCCCGTGTCTGAAGGATATGGACCAACTAGAGCCCGAGCAGGGATACAGCCAGGGGGGTGAAGAAATACATGTTCATCTAGCATGAGAAAAAGAGCCATTCCCCATTCCCTCCCTCCTGCCTAGAAGCTACTATGATAGCTAGAGCTCTAAAAACCATCTTGTGGGGCGCCTGGGTGGCTCAGTCGGTGAAGCGTCTGCCTTTGGTTCAGGTCGTGATCCCGGGGTCCTGGGATCGAGCCCCACATCAGGCTCCCTGCTCAGCGCGGAGCCTGCTTCACCCTCTCCTTCTGCCTGCCGCTCCCCCTGCTTATGCCCTCTCTCTCTGTCAAAGAAATAAATAAAATATTTAAAAATAAATAAACAAAAAATAAAAACCATCTTGTGACCTTAAGAAAGGAAGCCACAATCTAAGGATGATGGCACAGAAAGACAAAAGAACCTGGGTCCCTCATGCTTTTGTAGAACCACCGTGCATCTAGAATTCCCTTACGTGAAAGAATGAAGCCGGATGTAATTCAGCCTCAACTACAGTTGAGTAGCTTTTAATTGTAGCCAGATACCATTCCTAAATGCTAGAGGCTCAGGGTATATGAAAATAGAGAAACACCAAAACAAGATTACCAAAATTGTGTTACATTTTTAAGTATATGCACTTCACAAATGAATGGTTGTTTTCCACATAAGAAAATACAATGTAATATCACTGTGCTGTTTACTTCTTTCAATCCTGAAAATTGTGACATATAACCTCATTTGGAAACAATGTCCAAAACATTTAAGTAGAAATGTAAGTAAAAACCAGGAGATGCCACATACCTATGCTAAAAATATAGATATATACATACATCCAATACCAAGTGCTGGTAAGTATGCAAAGCAGCTAAAACTTCACACATTGAAGATGGGAATACAAAATGGTACAGCCGCTCTGGAAAAAAAAATTGGCAGTTTCTCATAAAATTAGGTGTACACTTACTTATGACCCAGGAACCCCACTCTTAGAAATGAAAACTTATGTTCACACAAAAACCTGTACATGGATGTTTCTAGCAGCTTTATTCACACTCTCTAAAAAACTCAAAGGTCCTTCAACTGGTGAGTGGATAAACAAATGACGATACATACTCAGCAATAAAAAGGAATAAACGATTGATACGTGCAGTAACATGGATGAATCTCAAATGTACTATAATACATGGAAGAAGCCAGACTCAAAAGACTACATAATTCCATTTACAGGACATTCTGGAAAAGGCAAAACTATAGGGGGGTGACTGAATCACTCTGTATCTTTACTGTGGTGGTTACGACGCCAAGCAATTTGGCCAAATTTCTAGACCTGTACACCAGAAAGAGTGAGCATTTCATTCACTCTATGTAAAACTGAAAAATAAATTTTTAAAAAAGTTTAAATGTGTGCCCTTCAGGAAAAGAGGCCAGGGCCATGTGGCTCTCCTGGGATGTCCCCCCCCGCCTTGCCCCAGTCTCAGTGTCTGCCCCAATTTATTCTACCCCCACCCCCTCGGCCCAGACACTCTCTGGACATTCCTCCAGGATCCAATAGAGTGGTGGGCAGAGAGGATTCTCCATCCAAATCCTGAACACATTTTAACACCAGCCACTAACTGGCCCCCCTGAGATGCAGAACAATAGCCGTACTGTATGCAGCTCCATACAGGTCACTGCATAAACATTAGCAACAAGTTCCATGGTGACTCCCTGCTACTGGCCTTTGCAGCTCCCCCATTCATGGGCCTTGAGGACCCGAGCAGGGTAACGCAGAGTCTGGATACAGCTCCACACGTCCGTGTTCAACCTATAGTTCAGAGGAGTCTCAGTCCTAGGAAGCTCGCTGGTAATAATACCGCCAACAGACCCCTACCCACCAAAGTCCCCAGTTTCGGGCTTCCTAATAGTTATCCCTGATGACCTCCCAGAGGACACCCTAAAGCTGCGAATGTCCAGGGCTAAACGCTGAGAGTCAGGCGATGGAAAATCCATCTGCTCAGGGGGGGATTCTGACCGGGAGCGCGCTGGACTTGACACCTCAGCATAAACACAGTCTGTTGCTCTTGACCTTAGGCAACTACTATGCCTGGTTTATTAAAAATTGAGAATCCAAGGCTCGTTGCAATAGGAGTGTTTTTGTTGACCAAAAAAAAAAAAAAAAAATCCTTCAAGCATAAATCATTGACGGCACTCTCCACATTAGCTGGCATGAAATAAACAGAGCCTGTCTTGTGGGCAGAAGGTGCCAGAGTAGCTTTGCCAGCTTAAGCCTCCTGCCTGGCCATCATAAACTCCACCCTCGATGCTTGAAATATAGTAAAAGCCTTCAGAAAGGTTTCTTCCCAACTATTTCTTTCCACTCACCTGTGCTGGCTATAACCTGAACCCTACTCTAACACGCTATGAATGCACCATCGCGTACTGGAAAGTGTAGGACTTTGTAACTAGGCAGATTTGGACACAAATCCAGACTCTTCTTAGGAGTCCCGAGCACTTTGCTTAAATTCTCTGTACCTCGGTGTGCTCATTTATAAGTGGGGACAATAACTGGTCCCCTTTGTAGGACGGTTAGCTGAAATAAATGAGGGTCTGTATAAAACACCTACATGGGACTTGCTCATAAAATGTGCTTATCACATCTAAGCCTCTCTTTCCCCCCAGAGGTGATTTCCTCTATCTGGAGTTACCCCACACCAGCCCCAAAACACGGCTGAAAAGAGAGCAGAGGCAAATGATCAGAGAGCAGGAGGAAGTCATCTGCTCTAAGTTAGGAAACCTGGTTCGAAGCACTGACTGATAGGTGAGTGATGAAAAGAAATCTGGTCTCCAATTGTGTCACCTGGACTAGTAACCCAGTGGCTCCCTCCCCAGGGAGTGGGACCAAGACTCCACTGCTCTTCACTCACACTATCCTGACTCACACCCAGCTGGAATTCTTTTTGGCCCAAGAATCAATGAAAAACAAATTAAATGGCCAACGTCCATCAGAATACAGATTTTTTTAAAAAAGTGTTTTAACTGCTCCTACCTCCTAGGGTGCTCCTGGAAAATGCCCTGACATTTTCTGGAAACTTTTTACACAGCATAACTTAAAACCCAAGATTGTTTTCCAATGGAAAATAGCTCCTCACAAAAATAAGAGACTGAGCATTCATTAAAGATACAGTCAGTATTCTGAAAATGTTTTACATAAATCCTTGCCAGAAATCATGCTTCCCCAATGCCACAGCCTGCACTAGAAGCCGTCTTCCTCCGCAACCAAATTTTCCACCGCCCAGACACTGCAATGGGAACTCTGTAAGTCAGAATTGATGTATCAGTCTATAAAGTCAAAGGGAAGCCTGTCAGAAGATGTGTATTTGCTTAGAGAGGCTTAGCACAGACAGGCAGGGGCGCTAGCCAATCTCTGTGGCAGATGTAGCGTATTACACATTCAGACTGTAAGACAATTGCTGCATATACCAGTTAAAGTAAAATTATAGACCACACCGAGAAAATACCTACTGTGATTCAGAAACCCAGGAAACTCGCATACTTATGATGAAATGCTAGCTGGGGCCATTACCAGTGGATGGTTATTCAGCACTTGATGCAGTGTTGGGTGCTGGGAATACAAAGAGTGTAGATAAGTGTCTGCTGAGTTCTTCTGATGCTGTTGGTAATACGGGGTTCCTGCCCTCAAGGAGCCCACAGTCTAGTGGGCAAAAAGACAAACGTACGGTGAGCAAACCAATCCATCACCACCAACGGCTTTAGCAGGTAGGAGCACGAAGTGCTGGGCGACAGACAGGAAGAGGAGAGGGACAGTTTGAAGAGACAGTCTGGAAAGTAGAATTCTCCCAAATAAAATTCTCCCAAAAAATAGATAAATACACACACACACACACACACACCAATAGTTAGGATTAACAGTAAAAGGGTAAGGAAAGAGAGGCAAAACAGAAAAACAACTTCCCTGCACTGTTTCAGCCCAGCTGTGCCAACTCCTAATTGTACCTGAGGAGGTCACCGTAATAGCCCAGAAGGGTCTCCTGCCTCACCTCCAGCACTAACAGGAAGAAGGTCACAGGGGCCCAGCAAAGCTAGCACGGCCCCCACAGAACCCAAAGCACCGTCGGGATTAGAGAAGCATCCGACATATGGATATTTTTCAAAGAAACGGGACAGAGGCCAGATGAGAGAGAGGACAGAAAGGATGCTGAGGCCCAGGCCCTCCCAGTCCTGACCAGCAGATTCTTAGAGGTGTAGCTGTGTTCTTTCCTTTTTCTGCGTTTAAATGCACACTGTCCTATGGCCAGTGTCCGTCTTGTTCCCACCACCCACTGAGCGGCAACCAGACGGAAGGTGCAGCATGGCCTCAGTCAAGGGGCTGAAACGTCAGGAAAGACAACAGCCAGGACTTACCTTCTTACTACAGGTAAATGAGCAATGCGATTGGCCAACTTTCACATTTGAAATGAACAGACATGCAGATTTCAGCCGTTGCTTCATTTTTCCTAATAGTATTTATTCACACAAGAAATGCATGATCCCTTTAAACAAGGAAAGTGAAAAGTCTCCGTAATCCCCCCATCCAGAGGAAAAGAAACAATTAACATTTTAATGTGTACTCTTTTTTCTATGCATATTTATCATTTACAAAATGGGACTCTATAATACAATAATGTTTTAACCTCCTCCCCCTCCCCTCCAAGTACAAAAGTCATTGGGAACTTATCCATATCAAAAACACAAGACCATTTTTATAGATTAAGCCATAGATCTGTGCCATAACTTACTCACCTACTTTCTGTTTAGGTTCATTCTTCTCTTCTGTTTCTGTCTCATCTACCCTCATTTTTACTGAATGTCACTTAATTAGAGGCACACTGACCTCATAGCTAAAAAAAAAAAAAAATGGCAGAGTCACCTTAAATTCTGGGTCCTTACTTTTGTTCTCTCTACCCTTAGTTAATTACAAGATGAAACAGGATCTTATGCATACTCCTTTGTGTAGGTTTGAAGGGAGAGCTGGGACCGATGAATAGAAGTTTCAAAAAGGCAGAATTTCATTTAATGGAAAAAGCAATCACTTATGTACTTAAGAAAATAGATCATCAGTAAGGATGTTATAGAAATAATTTCTTAATCATAGTAGAAGCAAAAAAGATATGTAAGATTTCCTGTGGTAGATTTCACCTTTTATAAACAGACAATAAAGCTACCTAAGTTTTGCTATTAAAGCAATAATATAATTCCTCAATGATAAGGCATTAAATGGAATAGTACTGCTTCCTGTGGCTGTCAATCCCTGAATTCTGAGCCAACGTCTGTTCCACCAAGTACCTCATGGCAGCCACCAAAGTAAAAGCAGTTAGCAGCCTCAGAAATTATCTCCACCACTATCCTTTCAACTTCCTGCCAAAGGTTGTTCAAGACCATTTCTTCATAAGGGTGGTCGTTCTCATCCAACCCCTCCTATTTCAAGACCTTCAAGACCTTCCTCCAATTCTGCATCTCCAGCCTCTGGCTCCTCTCAAATCTCTCCCTACCATCTTCCATAGAAAATTCTTTGACCCTGCATCGCCATCTAATTCCCAGCCTTCCTGTCCCATGCTTCATGGGCAATCTTGTTGAAAAAGCAGCCCACACTCCCTTTCCACTTTCCTCCTCCATGGCAATCTGACTTGGGCCTTCCTGATGCACTGAAGGTGCTCCTGCTGAAGTGGCCAATGGTTTACTAGTGGCCAAACCCGCTGGACACCTCCTAGGTGTTAGCCATCTGGACCTCTTCTCGGCTTCTCTGTCTCTCTCTCCGTTAGTTTCCAACTTCTTTGACTCTTCCTTGTTGTCCTTGTCTTGGCTATCTAGTTATCTATTACTGTATAGCACATTGCCCCCTGCCCTTGTCAGTTTGGGTTACTCTAACAAAGATACCAGACTGGTGTCTTAAACAGCAAACATCTGTTCCTCACAGTTTTGGAGGCTGGCAAGTCCAAGATCAAGGTGCCAGCAGCTTCAGTGCTTCCTGGCTCATAGACAACCATCTCACTGTGTCCTCACATGGTAAATGAGGTGAGAGAGTTCTCTGGGATCTCTGTTATAAAGGCACTGATCCCATTAGTGAGGGCTCCACCTTCATGACCTAATCACCTCCCAACAGACCCCATCTCCTAATACCATCGCATTGGGAATTAGCATTTCAACATAGGAATATAGTGGGGGACACAAACATTCAGGCCATAACATCCTAAAACTTAGCTACTTAGAGCAATAATTTTGTCATACTCACAGATTCTGTGGGTCAGGATTCAGGAAGGGCACAGTGGGGATGGCTTTTCTTTGCTTCATGAAGGACTCAAAGGCTATGGGTGAATTTACAGCTGGGGGCAGGGAAAATCGGGTAGCGTCCTCAGTCACATGTCCGGCAGTTGATGCTGGTCGTCAGTGGGGACCTCAGCTAGGGCTGTTAGTCGAAACACCTACGCATAGCTTCTCGCCGTGGCCTGAGTTCTTAAAAACATGGCAGCCTCAGGTTTTCAGGGCTCCAAAGGTGAATGTCCTAAGGGAACCAGTGGAGGCTGCATCTTCTTTTATTTCTGAAGCTTGGAAGTCACCTAATATCACAAGCCTGTCCAGATCGCAAGAAAGGGACATAGACCCTCCCTTCTCTGGGAGGAATGGCACAGTCACACAGGGAAGAGGGCATGTGGGAGAGAGGATATTGTTGCAGTCATCTTTGGAAAATGCAGTTTGCCAGCATTCTCTTCCATGGTTTTTCTTCTATGCCCAATTTAATGGTAGCATTCTCCAGAATCTGAGCATACATGTTCCCTGGACAACTTTATTCATACCAATGGCTTTAACGCTCTTCTACATGTTGGTGGTTCCTCCGTCTACAACTGATCTAGGAGCTCTCCTGATAGCCTCACTTGGATTTCTCAAGATGCCTCAAATTCAAGTCCAAAACAGTCTTCCCCTGCTCCTCACCAAGTCTGCTTCTTTTCCTGTCCTCCCCATGGGATTTGTGGCACCACCTAATTTCTGAAATCTAAGTGAGAAAACAAATAGGCAGCCTCGATTTCTCCTTGTCTTTCACCCTCAACCATTCCACATCCAAATGGCCACCAACTCCTCACAACACTGCCCCCTCGATAGTTTAGTCCTTCCTCTCTCCCATGGTCAGGACAACCACCTTAACTTGGATCCTCATCAGCTGTAGATGGACTTTTTAATCAGTTCACAACTGGTCTTGCAGCCTCCAGTCTTGCACCCCTGAAAACTCTTTATTTGCCTGGACTTTCATGTCACTCTTGTGTTTAAAGTCCCCCAGCGATGCCCTACGATCTACAGTATTTTTTTTTAAAAAGTCTTTTTTTTTTTTAAAGATTTTATTTATTTATTTGACAGAGAGAGGCAGTGAGAGAGGGAACACAAGCGGGGGTAGGATGGGACAGGGAGAAGCAGGCTTCCCGCTGAGCAGGGAGCCCGATGTGGGGCTCAATCCCAGGACCCCAGGATCATGACCTGAGCCGAAGGCAGACGCTTAACGACTGAGCCACCCAGGTGCCCCTACTATCTACAGTATTAAGTCCAACTCCCTAGCGTATAGAGGCCTCGCATCCCTCATGATTGGCTGCCACCTATCCAGCCTTCCTCCTTACATACCCTTACAATTACCCCACATCATGGCATACTGAACTTCCTACAGTCTCTGGAACATACCACTCTCTCATACCTCCATGCCTTTGCCTGGAAATTCCTCTCCAATCCCTGTCTTGGAAACTCCTACCCAGTGTTAAATACCTAGATCAAGTGTGACTTCTTTAATGCTGCTCCCAGAAGAATCATAGCCACTCTTCCCTACATGTTGCCATAGCACCACTATCTCACCATAATCATATCTTTATTACATACAACATTATCACATGATGTTATAATTTGTTAATATCATCACCATTCCGAGCATCATGTCTATATGATGGTCATATTTGAAAGGAAATAAACAGATATGCTATTAGAAAAAATTCTTTATCATAGGCGACCCATTACAATCTTGATTCCAAACCAAACAATGCATGATTCCTTCCAGTGTTAACAATGAAATAAAGGGAGAGGGGAAAAATATGTTCTGTGATACTCTGCCTTCAACAAGAGAAACGATGTTGAAGGTCACTGCTAAATGTGGGCTGCCAACAGTGCCTACCAGGCACTCCCCATGCCTTCCCTCACAGAATGGACCCCATAACCCCAGGAAGTAGGTATTATTACCTCCCACTGTACCTGTAAAGAAACCAAATTTCATACAGATTGAGTGATATGCAAAAGGCCCTCAGCCAGCAGGTGTCAGAGCCAGCCTTTGAACCCATATACGTCCAACTCTAGGGCTGGTGCTATTTCATTGCCTCTAGTACATTTCTTAGTCTCAGATAACATGCTTCATATCTCTTAGGTATTTTAAGGAAAGACCAGGAACCCCAGAAGTCATGTGTAAATGCCTATAAAAAGGAACTACAACTTCAGGAAGTCATCTTGGAAAGAACTTTCTCCAATGAGGTGAAGGAATGCCAAGTGTCAAATCACATAAGTGACCAGTAAAGACAAGTTGTTGAATGGTCTCCCGACAGGTGCATGTGCTGGAGAAACCCACCTTTTAGGCACAGTGGCACTATCATTCAAATGACTTATACAAACATGAGTGAGAAATGGATGCCACCAAGTGAGTTCACACGTGTACATCGACAAGTGGAGATGTAGGTGGAGGCAGCTGGTCTCACTGTCCCAGTGGCATAAGTGGGAAGAAATTCTGCAAAGGCTCACTTCCAGTAAGGCTAGTGTATTATATAAGTATGTCAGTTAGAAGCATTGCAAAGCGGTCTCTGTTGCAAATGACAAAAAATAAAATCAAATTGACTTAAGCCAAAAGAGGAGTGTTATCAGCTACTGATTGATCCATAACAAGCCACTCCAAAATTTAGTGGCTTAAAATAACAGATTCTGCTGCTGTGGCTACACTGAGCATTTCCTCTGCTGGCTTCACCTGGCCTCACTCAGTCAGCTACATTCAGTGGGAAGGTCAATTAGGCTGGAAGGTACAAAATGGTCTCAAGGGCATGTTGGGCAATTGGCACTCGCAACTGGTGCTTCAGTTCTCCTACACATGGTCTCTTGTCCTCCAGCAGATTAACCTTCTTACATGGTGGCTATGGGGCAGAGGCTCAAGGGGGTGAAGGCATAAGCATCAAGGCTCCTCGAGGCCCCAGGTCCAGAGCTCACACACTGTGGCTCCCACCACATTCCATGAGGCAAAGCAAGTCACAGGCCAGACCAAATTCGAGAGGTGAGGAAACAGACTCCACTTCTTAATGAAAAGAGTCGCAAAGAAACTGTGGCCATATTTAATCTACCACAGGAAGTTACTGGCATGTATAATGGAAGATACAAGGGAGTTTCAAGCATAGCTGCATCCAGATGCTCACAATATATTCTCAGAAACCAGTCTCTTTCCTCTCTCAGCTTTGTTTCGTTCTATGTTGGCTTTATTCTCAGGCAAGCTTTTCATTCATAGTGACCAAGTGACGTACAACCACCATGGGCCTACATCCTCACAGTGTCCCAACCCCAGAGTTCCTCTTCCCCAGAAGTTAGTTGTACCACAGAGTCCCACAATTGGGTTTATTGGTCCAGCTCAGGTCACAGGAGCATCCTGACCTGGGAGAAAGCACGCACTGATTGATCAAGCCCAGGTTACCGCCCTGCAACTGGGAGGTGGGATAGTCCACCTAAGTTATGGGAACGGAGAGTGAGGGAAGGGTTTTCCCCAAAAGAACGTAGAGATTTTATTACCAGAAAAGAGAGAACTAGATACGAGGCAGACCAAAACAACAGATGTTTACTATAATAGACTTCTCAGGATGGTGGCAGGGCAAAGAGCCACCACGGAATGCACTGAACTCCTCTCTCCCAATGCATCATGCAACTTTGCCAGCTGACAAGTCCCAGCTTCCCAGTGGGGTGGTATGTGCACCACTGAATAGCTTGTTGTGCATGTGAAAAACAAAGACATAGGACAAAGCCTTTTGCAACAAGCACTTGCACAATTCTTCCATCTGGCAAAAGCTGTCCTTTCTCGGACATTTGTCAGTTGCTTCTGAAGACACCCCTCCCTAATAGGAATCAGAATGCTTTGTCTTTTAACTTAGTGGTTTTTCTAGATCAGATGCAAACAATTTCCTTCTTGCCTCCTACAGCCCTATCTAAGGCCAACTCATCATTGAATAAATGAATGAGAGAATGAATCACAATACCCTTCCCTAACTAGAGCTGTGCTCAGGTCCAAACCCCCCTCCCCAATAAAGGAGGCAAAGATGGTCAATGGAACAATCCAACCAGCAATCCAACTTTTTGGAAGTTCTTGGACTCCAAGGTACTAATTCACATTGTAGCACTTATTTTCATCTTACTGGACATCTGAGTATGGGACAAGGGGCTGGGAAAAGAAATCTTCATTTTTTAAAAAGATTTATTTATTTATATTTTGAAAGAGAGAGAGAGAGTCTGCACATGCGAGTGAGTGGGAGGAGGGGCAAAGGGAGAGAATCCTCAAGCAGACTCCCTGCTGAGTGCAGAGCCCGACACGGGGCTCGATCCCATGACTCATGAGATCATGACCTGAGCCTAAACCAAGAGTCAGACGCTTAACCAACTGAGCCACCCAGGCACCCCAAGAAATCTTCATCTTAAATTTCATCTCGTGGCATAGCAGCTTCATGTGGCCCTAAAGACTTGGTGTTCCAGGGCTCTTGGGTGGCTCAATCGGTTAAGCATCTGCCTTCAGGTCAGGTCATGATCCCGGGGTCCTGGGATGGAGCCCCACATCGGGCTCCCTGCTCAGCGGAGTGTCTGTTTCTCCTTCTGCCCCTCTTTCCACTCATTCTCTCAATCTCTCTCTCTCAGATACATAAAATCTTAAAAAAAAAAAAAAAAAAAAAAGGCTTGGTCTTCCACAGAATTGGACATCACCTTTTTAGAACTGCAGCTACCCAGTACATGAATGGCTCCAACCCCAAAACAAGATGCTCTTCTACCCTCAAACATGAACATAACATCTGGGAAAGCAGAGGCCAGAGGCTTCAAAGGGCTCCCTTCCTTCCAAGGGAGCTTGTCTTGATATATGTAAATACCTATTAGTGAAAACAAATTGAATTTGCATTCATTTATGTTCTTTTAAGTCACAGGTTGCATAAGCCATGAGTCCAGGCCTTGCCTGGTCGATTTTATTCCTTTCTACAATTTTAGCCTAAAGAGGTCTCAAACCTCTTTAAAAAAAGGTGTGCATGAGAACCACCTGCAGTACTTTTGAGAAATGCACATTTCTGGACCCTGTAGCATCTCAGGTGAGCTACACACTATACTTTAGGAAATATATTCTTTGAGAAATACGTAGCTACAAGATGTAACAAGATTCTTAACTGCTGGGTCTCACTCCTCAGAGAAGAGGCCAAGATTTTGTTAACGACACCCAGTTATAAGCTGATATGACTAAAGTTTCCATGAGCTGGACCAGGCCATTGTGGTATGTGCTCATTAGCCCAGTCAGCATGGTGAGCACAGGGATGGGCAAGCACTCTTCACTCCCCGTAGTAGCACTGGAGAGCACCTGGTTATTGGTTTTTTCATCATTAATGTGAGGAGAGAGCCTTTGGGTGTTGGGGATAGGCAAGAACAATGTACCAGGGTCTCGTAGTGAATATCAAAGAAAAGTCCCCTCATGCTTCCAGCAGGGGGAGGGAGAAGGACCCATTAAGAAACAGCCAGAGTATCCAGTTCTTCTTAACAAGGCCTACCATCAAAAGAAACCATTTAATCAGAGCCTAACTTACTGGGGTTTTATCATAGCTAATCAACCCGATTTGGGAAGAGAAATACCCGATTCTGGCCCGCTCTAGCCATCCTATCCCATGTAAGTGAAGAAAAAAACACGGAAACATCCTTATGAAGTTCACAGTCCAGAAGCCCAGGCTCATTAAAAGACTGAGACCTAATCATAGGACAACAGAATGCTTCCTCACTCTCCACACCTCACCACAACATCACTGAAGGTCTATTTATCACAGTTCTTTCTATGTAATTCATCATGTCTGATTTCAACAAAAAATTACAAGGCTTACTAAAAAGCAAAAAACATAATTTGATGAGACAGAGCTACCAACAGAAGCAGATTCAGATATGGGAGAGATGTCTGAATTAGCAGATCAGTAATTTTAAAGCACTGTGATTAATATGCTAAGTGCTCTACTGGAAAAAGTAGACATCATGCAAGAACAGATGGGTAATGTGAGCAGAGAGGTGGAAAATCTAAGAAAGAATCCAAAAGAAATGCTAGAGGTCAAAAACACTGTAACAGAAATGAAGAATGCCTTTATCATTATTATTATTATTATTATTATTGAAGTATAATTGACATACAATGTTATATTGGTTTAGGTATACAACAAAGCATGCCTTTGATGGGCTCATTAGTAGATGGGACATAGCTGAGGAAACAATCTCTAAACTTGAGGATATGTTGATAGAAGCTTCCAAACTTAAAAGCAAAGAGAAAAAAAGACAGGGGGGGGAAGAAGAGAACAGAATATCCAAGGACTGTGGGACAACTACAAATGATGTAACATAAGTGTCACAGGATTTCAAGGAGAAAAAAGAAAGGAACGGGAGAAATATTTGAAGCAATAATAACTTAGAATTTTCCCCCAAATTAATGTCAGATATCAAACTACAGATCCAGAAAACTTAGAAAACAGCAAGCAGGATAAATGCCCCAAAACTACACGTTGGCATGTCACATTCAAACTGCAGAAAATCAAAGATAAAGAAAAAAATCTTGAAAGAAGCCAGAGCAGAGGGAAAAGAACCCTCACCTATAAAAAGGCAAAAGTAAGAATTGCATTGGGGTTCTCCTCAGAAGCCATGCAAGCAAGAAGACAGCGGGGTGGAATATTTGATAAGTTGTTGAGAGGGAAAAAAAAAACCATCAACCTAGAATTCTGCATCCTGATAAATTATCCTTCAAAAGTGAAGGAGAAATAAAGACTTTCTCAGATAAATAAAAACTAAGGGAATTTGTTGCCAATAGACATGCCTTAAAAGAAATGTTTAAGAAAATTCTTCAGCGAGAAGAAAAATGATATAGGTCAGAAACGCAGACCTACATAAAGAAAGCAAGAGCACTGAAGAAGGAAAACTTTTTTTCTTATTCTTAAATGATCTCACACATAAGTTTGTTCAAAAAAATAATAACAACAAAGCATTCAATGATTATAACTTATATACAAGTGAGATGAATTACACCAATGGAACAAAAACCAGGATTGAAGAATTAGGAAAATTTTGTTACTACAATGTACTTACACTACCAAGAAGCAGTAGAGTGGTATTTCAAAGTGGACTTTGGAGCTGGGAAAACTGGACCGCTCTCTTACACCATACACAAAAATAAACTCAAAATGGATTAAAGACCCAGATGTAGGACCTGAAACCACAAAACTCCGAGAGGAAAATGTAGGCAGTAATTTCTTTGACATGGGCTGTAGAAACATTTTTCTAGATATGTCTCCTGAGGCAAGGGAAACAAAAGTTGAAAATAAGGGGCACCTGGGTGGCTCAGTCGTTGAGCGCCTGCCTTCGGCTCAGGTCATGATCTCAGGGTCCTGGGATTGAGCCCCGCATTGGGCTCCCTGCTCAGCGGGAAGCCTGCTTCTCCCTCACCCACTCCCCCTGCTTGTGTTCCCTCTCTTGCTGTGTCTTTCTCTGTCAAATAAATAAATAAAATCTTAAAAAAAAAAAAGTTGAAAATAAGCTACTGGAACTACATCAAAATAAAAAGTTTTGCATAGCAAAAGAAACCATCAACAAAAAGGAAAGGCAACCTATAAAACAGAAGATATTTGCAAATGACATATCTGATAAGTGGTTATTATCCAAAATATATAAAGACTTTATATAACTCAACACTAAAAAAAACCCAAATAATCCAGTTAAAAATGAGGAGAGGGCCTGAATAGACATTCTGCCAAAGAAGACCTACAAATGGCCAACCAACACATGAAAAGATGCTCAACATTACTCATCATCAGGGAACTGCAAATCAAAACTACAATGAGGTATCACTGTACACCTGTCAGAATGACTAGAATCAAACAGACAAGAACTAACAAGTGTCAGCGAGGATGTGGAGAAAAGGGAACCCTCACACACTGTTGATGGGAAAGCAAACTGATGAAGCCACTGTGAAAAGCAGTATGGAGTTTCCTCAAAAAAATTAAAAATAGAATTAGCAGGGGTGCCTGGGTGGCACAGTCAGTTAAGCGGCTGACTCTTAGTTTTGGCTCAAGTCGTGATCCCAGGGTTGTGAGATCGAGCCCTGTGTTGGCTCCACACTCAGTACGGAGTCTGCCTGAGATTCTCTCTCCTTCTCCCTCTGTCCCTCCCCACTCATGCTCTCTCTCTCAAATAAATAAATAAATCTTTAAAAAAAATAGAATTACCAGGCACCTGGGTGGCTCAGTCATTAAGCATCTGCCTTCGGCTCAGGTCATGATCCCAGGGTCCTGGGATCGAGCCCCGCATCGGGCTCCCTGCTCAGCGGGAAGCCTGCTTCTCCCTCTCCCACTCCCCCTGCTTGTGTTCCTGTTCTCGCTGTCTCTCTCTGTCATATAAATAAATAAAATCTTTAAAAAAAAAATAGAATTACCATATGACCTAGTAAATCCACTACTGGATATTTACCCAAAGAAAATGAAAACACTAATTTGAAAGTATGCACCCCATGTTTATAGCAGCAGTATTTACAAGACCCAAGATATGCAAGCAACCCAAGTGTCCATCAGCTGATGAAGGGATAAAGAAGATGTGGTATATATACATACAATGGAATATTACTTAGCCATAAAAGAGAATGAGATCTTGCCATTTGCAACATGGATGGAGCTAGAGAATATTATGCTAAGTGAAATAAGTCAGAGAAAGACAAATACCACACGATTTCACTCATATGCACAATTTAAGAAACAAAATAAATGAAAAAACAAAGAATAAAAGAGTCAAAAAATGGACTCTTAAATACAGAGAACAAACTGGTAGTTACCAGAGCAGGGAGGCAGGTAGGGGGGCTAGATAAGGTGGATTAAGAGGGACAAACTTCCAGTTACAAAATAAGTAAGTCATAGAAATGGAAAAGTACAGCACAGAGAATACAGTCAATACTATTGTAATAAGGTTGTTTGGTGACAGATGAGGGCTACACTTATCGTGGTGAGCACTAAGTAATGTACAGAATTGATGAACTGTTATGTTGTATGCCTGAAACTAATATAATACCGCATGTTAATTACACTGGAATTTTAAAAATCAATAAGTAAAAGGTTCTCTTAAAAAAAAGAAAGTGAGCTTGAATTCATTGTTAAATGTATATTGCAAATTCTATGGCAAGTACTAAAAAAAGTTTTTAAAAAAAGAAGTATAATTGATATGCTAAGAAAGGAGTGAAATAGAGTCACATAAAATGCACAATTATAAGCACAAAGATGGGAAAAAAGTGGAAGACAAACATAGGAACCAAGAATATGAACAAGGGATAGAAAACTACACAAATATGATAGATATTGATCCAACTATACCAGTAATCACTTTCAACGTCAATGGTCCAAATATACCAATGTAAACTATTTAGAAGGAGAAAACGTGGATATAGATGCCTAAGTCACCTTATCTTGATCTATCCCTCCAGGAAACCATGCTAACGGCCAGGAGTTTTCCTTTCTGAAATGTGGTTCTAAAAGCAGCCTGGAGGATCGGGTTTGGGCCCACCCACAGGACCTGCTGGGATAGGCTTTCCAACCCAGGCCAAAGGAAGGCTGGCACCGGGTTAGAGGGTAAAGAGCACCAGAGAATCAGGCACTGCTCCTCCCAGCTCCTGGGGGCAGCAGATTGGGGACCCGATCTGGGAACATACTGAGCAGCCACCAGCCTGACCCCTGAGCCCAGAAGTTATATGGAGGCACATTGCCCTCTGGTTGCCTCCTGTTTCCCACAGTCTTAGAGAAAAAAGGGAAGGTAAGCAGGCTCACTCAAGCTTCCTTCGGATGCTAAACTCAGGAAAACAACCTCCCATCTTGGCAAAGAGAAAATGAAGGAAGATTTCAGGAAGCAGAGTATTGCCTGGAGGAGAAGACATGGTCACACAGCAAACGGAGAAAGATCACACCAAAGAACATCTTTCCTCCATTTAAGAGAACATCTTTCCTCCATTAACCTTGATCTGGTTGGGAAAGGGGAGGAATGTGGTTTATCACACACACACACACACACACACACACACACACGAACTAGTTTTCATTTTAAACAAAAGGTAACAGAACCACAGATTAGAAATCTTCCACATATTGATGGACTCTATAGCTTTAATTCTAAGGAGGAAAGCTAAGGGAAGCAAAACAACTTTGGGTTCTTCTGGGAATCTCTCACATTTTCCCGTTACATCCATTATTTGTATGAATGGTTAACATTTACTGAGCATCCTGCCATTATTTCATTTAAGGTCCACAATGACCCAATAAGGTAGATAAAATCTTCCATTTACAGATGAGGGGGTGAAACACAGAGCTTCGTTAATCTGCCCAAGAACACCTAGTGAGAAAGCACTAGAGCTAGGACTCAATGCAGGGCTCTTTGGCTCCAAAGCACTATGCCACGCTGCCTTCTGGATGGGCAAGGAAGCAAACAGTTCATCAGACGGTTATGGCTCCGACCTCTCTCACCACCTAGCAATGATATGGGAGATGCATTTCATTCTCAAGGTAGCTGTAGCTTTCAGGAAAGAAAAGCTAGAAACCGGGAATCAGCAATAGTTGGAGCCTAGGCTGTGGGTGCTATCTTTGTCCTAGGCCTCTCCCTGCATGGGGAGAAGGTAGAACAATACACCACCATGAGAGGGTACGTGATCCTCAAAGCCAAGGGGAAGTCAAGACAGAGAGAAACGATGCATCCAGTCCTCTATTCAGCCCCTGCCTTCAGAACACCTGGGCCAGTGCGGGCCTGGATCTGCCCTCAGGTTTTCTGAAATCACTGCCATGGAGGCAGGGAGAAAGTGTCCACCCAAGTGTCCCGGACACTTTCAAACCCTCTTCAACAAATACAAAGGGTTTCCACTTCAACCCTCAAATCGGGTATTGATTCTCAAAAAGGCCTCCCAGGAAAATATTGTACCAACCATAAAGCATGCCCCCTGAGCTCCAGACCTTCGCCACTTAACTCTGTGTACGTCTGCGCTGATTGCATTGCTATGAACGAGCATTAAGAGTCTCAACCAGGAATTCATCTCTTTTAGGGACTGAGAAACCAGAACCCTATGAAACAGAAGGTATAAGAACACCAATAGTCAGGTGATAAGGATGGTCAAGATACTACCATGTCCTGAGTTTGGGGCCATATGGAAATTGGTGAATTGGCCAAAGGCAACTCAGAAATACAATCCTCTACTAGAATTCAAGCTTGTCCCTCCCCTTGACAGGACCTCTGCCACATCCCCAAAGTTCTCCAGGGCATCTTTAAATGCGAAAGTCACAAACAGAGTAAGGAGGCAGGGATCTGGGTTCTGGCTGGGTGGACTGGGGACAGGTCTTACCTTATGCATAAAAGCAAGGGGTCCCTGAGACTTCTTCCCACTGTGGGATGAAGCCACCATGCTTATCTCATTTGGGAGGCCTTCTGGAATCATTCTCATTCGGCCGATTTATTCTACCCAGAAAGTACCCAAATTTTTCCTATGTTCCCTTTTTCCTATCATCTCTTAATCTCAGAACATCTGTGCTGATAGTAACCTTGGAGGTGATTTGATCTCCCTTGAATAGAGGAAGGAACTGATCACACAGTAACAGGAGAGCTCCCGCTTTGCTGCGCTGTGACCGTCAGTGTCTAGCACACTTCTTACGACCCAGCCCACCTCCCCATTCTGCTGGTAAAATAATGCTCCAAATCCCCAAATGGACACTGTGCTTGTTGCCCTCATATCCCTTTCACTCCCCCACCTTGTGCAGCCATGCGGTCAGGGAGGAACCACCTGACCCCCAGCTCCAGAAATAGGTACCCTGTCTCCTACCCTGCCACAGTGACTGCCCTAAGGAATCCAGACCTAAGTCACTCACAGCACGGCACTCTCCTGGCCAAAGGGATTGGTTCAAAGAATGGGCATTTAATCCAGTTTAGATCAATGACCTAAAAGCCAAAGTTGTCTGACATCAAGTAGGAATGAAGGTTGTCCCTCCTCTGAAAGGGGCTACTTCAAGTCACTTCTCTCTTCTGTGTTCTAGAAAGTAAGATGTTGGGATGAGAAGTATGGAATCATTGCAGGAATCCTGCCACCATGAAAAGCTAGGCTTGAAATTAAACGGGTAACACAAAAGGCAGAAGGGAGAAACATTAAGACAATACAAATGGCAGAGGGCAATGTTTTGATGGCATTAATAAGATGCTGAATCCAACCAATCCTGAAGCCCTCCTTGTACCTTCATTGGGTAAGCCAGTTCAAAATGTGGTCTTCGTTCTTATGATATAAATTCCCAATGGATGTGTACCTACCAAAGATCATACTCAAAGCTGATCGACAATTATACTTTAAAGGCCTTTTGATTAGCACTAGAGAGTAAAACCAGCTCATGCTCTTACTGCTTCCACGAGAAATCAAGGAGATTCTCCTTCCTAGGCCACCCACCAAGAACTCAGGGCAGGTATCCCTCTCGGAGCTCTGCAGTCACACACAGCCTCCCCGTCAGGAGGCCATTGCTGAGACGAGAACATTGGCAACTAAGCCCCGTTTCTCTGTAGGCAACACCAGAGACAAGAAAGATGGCAATGCCACACAAAACGTAGAAGCCCTTTTCTGTATAACCTGTCAGTTGTTTAAGAATCATTGACAGGGGTGCCTGGGTGGCTCAGCCAGTTAAGTGTCTGCCTTTGGCTCAGGCCAAGATCTTGGGGTCCTGGGATCAAGCCCCATGATGGACTCCCGGCTCAGCGGGGAGTCAGCTTCTCCATTTCCCTCTGCCCCTCCCCTCACTCGTGCTCTCTCATGTGTGCTCTCTCTGTCTCAAATAAATTCTTAAAAAAAAAAAAATCATTGACAACTCCTAATAAATTAATGGATCCCCAAATGATGCTAGTATCACAGATGTTATGTGCCTCCTGGTGCAGACCAACTCCCACGAAATATACTTGCCAAAAAAATATCAAATCTAGGCTCAGTCGATTAAGCGACTGCCTTCAGTTCAGGTCATGATCTCGGGGTCCTGGGATCAAGCCCCACGCTGGGCTCTCTGCTCAGCAGGGACCCTGCTTCTCCCTCTCCCTCTGCCAGCCATTGCCCCTGCTTGTGCTCTCTCTCTCTCTCTCTCTCTGTCAAATAAATAAATGGAATCTTTAAATATATATATGTATATATATATATAATATATGAAATCTGTATCTGATCAAGGCTCTAGATCCACCTCTCATTTTACAAGAAATATGAAGGATAGAGGAACATGGTACACAATGCTATGGGAATGTAGTCAATAACATCTAGTGCAGAAAACCCGAGAACAACCTGTTTATTCAAAAATAAATTACAAAGTAAAAAGGAAGTGGAAGGGAAACTCAAAGATTCAGAGATTTAAGATACATATTAACCAATATGTGGACCTTATTTGGATCTTGTTTACAGAAAATACTATATAAACTCCTATCAAACATTAATGGATGTCCATTTAATATTAAATGTGATGTTTCTTCTGCTGCTTGTAAAACTTTAGAAACGTATTCACCTTAATTTCTACAATCTTAGCAGGGGGAGGAGACCTTTCTCACCCTGATACCGAAGATAGAAACCATAATGACATATTAACTACATACAGATATAAAATTTAGTAGATTGAAACCATTGTCTTTTTATAATGAAAGGCATCTGCCAGACATGACAGAAAAACAGATTAATATCCTTAGTATTAAAACAAACAAACAAACAAAAACTCTTCCAAGTCAGCCAGTGAGGCAGAGAAAAAAAATTGCCACACTTGTTTTAAAAATTAGCAAAAAACCTGAACAGATGATTCCTAAAAGAAAAAGAGCTAATGTAGGATTGCCAGATATAATACAAGATACCCAGTTAAATTTGAAGATACCCAGTTAAATTTGAATTTCAGATGAATAACAAATAATTTTAGATAAACAACAAATAAGTTTTTATTTAGGCCATACTTACACTAAGACATTGTTATTTATCTGAATTCAAATTTCTGTAATTTATATTCTTTTACATTATATTATTCAATTACATCCTTCAAATGTATGTAATTTACAATTTAGGCAATCCTGTATTAGTCTTTTTATTTGCCAACTATGGCAAATAAATCAGTAATGATTTATAAATAATGATCAATAAATTGATCAAATAAATTTATCAATAATGATCAGTAAATTTGAGAAAATGATCAAGCTCATTCCCAATCATGCAGCAAGAGTAAGTACAGTGAGAAGAGCAGAGGCTCAGGAGGGCAGAGAGGAACACCAGCACTGTCAGGCAGACCTGGGAGCACCTGGGCCTGGGCTGGGGGGGAGGCGTGGCCTCAGGGCCTCAGGAGGGCAGGAGGGAGGTGGCCAGCAATGCAAGGAGGCAAGGGGGGCCGTATGTTTGGCTGAATGTCCATGAACATGTTCTTCTGGGGAAAGGAAAAGTGTGATCAGCAGCACGGAGCAGAGGACCCCTCAAAGAAGCATCACTTTTATTGCTTGCTCTTAAAACTTTGTTGTGATGTATCCAAATGCATTTTTACCTTTTCTGGAAAACTTTATGACCTATTATGTAATGCATACAAAATGGAATTTAAAAATGCATGTACTCACCTCCAGCTTTAAAAACACAAAACATTACTGATTCAATGCAAGCCTTCCATGTCCCCTCCAGTGTGTCACTCACCCTCCTACCCTCACACTTAAGTAACCACTAACCTGAGCTTCTGAGTTATCATTGTCCTTAATTTTCTCATGCATTCTTTACATATGTATGCACTCCTAAACAATCTATTGCTTTTGCATGCTTTCAACCTTTATATAAATAGCATAATGTATGTATTCTTGTATGTTTTGCCTTTTTTCACTCAACATTTTGACTATGAAATTGATCCATAATAATGGTTATAGCTTTAGATTAGCTATTTTTGGTGCTGTGTAGTATTCCACTTTTTGTATATACCATAATTCGTATTTCTAGTCTCCTGCTGATGGGCTTTTAGCTGGTTTCCAATGTTGTTATTGCTACCAAACAATGCTGCTATGAACATCCTTAAACATGTGTCTTGGCACATATTTAAGCATGTTTCTCTAGGGCATATACCAGAGTGAAAGTAAAAGGTCAATTCTACAAAGTGATCATGCTAATTTATATTCCCACCAGCAGCAATAAGTACATTTTTACACTTATGTCCTGCTAAGGTTAATTGGAAATTCTCCTTTAAAGCAAACTGAGTTCGGGGCACCTGCATGGCTCAGTCGGTTGAGCGGCTGCCTTCTGCTCTGGTCATGATCCCAGGGTCCCTGCATCAGGCTCCCTGCTCCATGGGGAGCCTGCTTCTCCCTCTCCCTGTGCCTGCCGCTCCCCCTGCTTGTGCTCTCTCTCTCTGTCAAATAAATAAATAAAATCTTTAAAAAAAAAGTTTATGCAAATTGAGTTCAAAGCATGCTGAAAATGAGTAGGAGGCCTGGTGCTAATAGTGACTAAACCTAAAAATCAGCCTACCATGAGCACAGGCTGACTGTCAGATGTAGACTGAATCCAAGGATATTCAGGCTGGATTGAGACAGGTTTGGGACTTTTTTTTTTAAATCAGTCATGTTTTAATCTTTATTATTGTCCTCTAAGATTAAAAAAGCTCATCATAAACAAAATTAGTTTAATAAATACTAAAACGCATCTCATAGAAGTGGAATATCCCCATGATAATTAACCATTAACCACATGACTTATAATTCATCCAATTTTTCTATACATAAACCAACTTTTTTTGTTTTGCTCAAACAGGTTCATATATTCTGATTTGCAGGGTTTTTTTTTTTTACTGTTCAATATATCTTTATAAGGAAAGAATCTACATTTATCGAAAATTCTATTGTTCAATGAACATTTACTAAGCACCTGTTCTTGGGCAGGATAGAGTCTATAAAGAAAATTAAATAACTCCACCATTAAGAGATTCCCACTCTGAAAGGAAAGAAAATAAGAGATGTAGGTCATTATAATGGCCCCGTTTATCAATCACCTTCTATGAGCCAGGCACTACATTCGACCCTTAATGAATGTGGTAAGCAGAACAACGCCCGCCCCCCCCCCCAAAGATGCCCATATCCTAATCCTAATAATGCTATGTTACATGGCAAGGAGGAGTCAGGATTGCTAATCAGCTAACCATAAGATAAGGAGAACATCTGGACTCTCCAGAGGGCCCAATGTAATCAATCACATGAGTCCTTAAGTGGGGGGAGGAGGAGGGAAGCAGGAGAGTCGGAACCAGAGAGATGGCAGCATGAAAAATCCTTGACCAGCTATTGCTGGATTTGAAGGTGGAACGGGACTACCAACCAGGGAATATAGGCAGTTTCTAGAAGCTGGAAAAGGCAATAAAATGGATTCTCCCCTACAACCTCCAGAAAGGAGTTGCAGAGAGAACTCTGCTTGGGGCCAGCCTGGGAGGACTGTGTGGAGCCATTCAAATGATGGGCAGAATTCTGACAGACAGAGACGGGAAGGAAAAGAGAGGTTAGGAAATGCGATGTGGTTCGGTACGGCCACAATCTGGGGCGTGTGGTGGTATCGGGCAGGAGGCAGGGCGGGGCGCAACGGCTAGACACCCATGCTCTCCAGCATGATAGCCACTAGCCATATGTGGCTATTAATATTAACTTCTAAATTAATTGAAATCAAATAAATTGAAAATTCAGTTCCTCAGTTGTGCTAACCACGTTTAAATCTTCGACAGCCACGCGTGTCTAATATTGGACGCTGCCGATATAGAACATTACCATCCCCGCATAAAGGTCCAGCGGACAAAGCTGCAGACAAAGGGAAGTCACTGTGTTCAAGCTGGTCAGCAGCTCTGTGCACCCGAGGGAGCAAGGGGCAGTCTGTCGGCTCTCACAACACTCTCCACTTCACCCTCGCACTTACGATCTACTTTTATGTCCTCTCCCCAGCTTGCAGAGTTCTCCAAGAACACATACACAATAAACTCCACCAAAAATACTTAAAACTCCAGCACTGTCCTAGAGACGCTTATCTAGTCCTAAAAATGAACTGTTCTGGGAAGTGGATACAGTTTTTCCCCACTGTCAATACTTTAAAGAAAAAAAAGAAGAAGAACATTCAGCCCTTATCTGAGTCCGATAGATCCATGCTGCCCTGTGAAATGACTTTTAAAGAGCAAGGGCAGAGCCTCACATTTGCAGAGTATTTGTCAGGTTTCAAAGCATCCGCCGCATTGTCTCCAGGAACCTCAGTCAGTACTGTCCTCCCCGGGTGGGGGGTGGGGGGCGAGGCCTGTCCTGAAGCTCGAGCTTTCCTGAGCAGCCCTTCCCCGATCGGCAGAGGCTGCCCCACCCTGGCTCCAAAACAAGGAGGCTGAAATCAATGTCTGGGGAGTACACAGGGCTCCACACCTAACAAGCTTAGATTTCTGCCAAAGGTAAGATTATGTCGTGATCTAGCATTTGAGTTTAGAATGATGTCAGATGCAAAGGGAAATCCAGTTAATTGCCATAATGACCCATGCTTTGGGGTCTTTATGGGGTTGTTGGGAATGTTCTTGGAGATCCAATTCTCTTATCCCCTCGGTGACTCTAGATGAGTGCAGAGCACATATGTACAATGCTAACCCTGTTTGGCAGGCCTCGCAAACAGCTCCGATCGATTTCTCATCCGCAACTCAACCCTTGTCCTCTCCCAAACAGCTCTGCGGTGACAAACGAGGAAGGAGGGGGCCTCCTCGTGGACATCGACCCCCCCCCCCCAAACCGCCAGCAATGCCAGGAACTTGGCTGCTTAAACAATAGGTCTCTATGTGGTCGGGAGAGAAAGGGTGCCCTGTACCTGCTAAGGAAGGCCATGCTCCCTTCCCCCAGGCCCTGCCAGGGGGGTGAGGGAGGAGGCCAGAATGAAGACAGGCATCAAACCAGAAACACTCCCTTCCCCCTCCCCCACCCCCTGAACTGGCCAGTAAGGCTTCTGACCCAAGCATCAGCTAATGAACTTTTCTACTCTGCAGGGCTGGGGACTCAGATGTACAGGGTCGATCCCCCTGAGCAAGGGAGAGGGAAGACTGCTCACTGCCGACTCAGCCTTACAAATGAGCCCTTTGGCCAGCTGATGTAGATATCTAATGCCAGGGCCTGGGCCTGCCCTGTGACTAGCCGGCCAAGAATTGAAACAAAAGCCAATAATCACTCCCCAATGTGGTATTTTAGGTAGGGCCACATGCACATCTAGAAGACGGGGAGCAGAAGGAGGCAAGACAGGAGTCCCTGCTCTAGGAACTTTGGTTTGTCTGCCCGTGTGGTGCCAAGAATTGAATTAATCATAAACTGTGGTTCATGACACTCAACATTGGTCTATGCAGGGCCCACTTTCATTTTTCATTTAATCAACCACTAATCTTTACTAATGGACAAATACCTTCAAACCCATCCTTCCCTCCCGCAAAAGGTAAAGTATTGACACTAACTTACACTAACCATATGGTTTACCCCACCATGTGGTTCCACCCGTCTGCTCCCCCAGAACTTCACCCTAAATCCTGTGTCCAGCATTACCTTGCTTTTCTTTTCATAGAGCATTATTGTAGCTATATGTATTCCTAGAAGATACTTTCTTTAATTTTAGCTCTTTTTAAGTTTATAAGATGACATGCTCCATCTTTTGGTGTATTTCTTTTACTTAATATCATATTACCAAGATTCATCCATATATTTGCATGTCACTGTTGCTCATTTGTTTTGCCTGTGTATAATCCTCTACCATGTGAATACATCAACTAATCTGCCCTCCAACTAGTGGGCCTTTGGGCTTTTTCCAGGCTTAGAGTATTACAAACATGGTTGCATCGGTCTCCTTCTGGACATGAGTTTCTCTTGGGCATATGTACTTAGGACTGGAATTGCTGGGCCATTAGAGTGTGAACTTCAACTTTGGGAGATAATGAGAAAATATCAAAGTGTTTTCCATTTGATAGCATTTCCTACAGTTTCTAAGATGATTATTTCATCTTCCTGTCCTTCTCAATTTTGTGCCTTTAAATTTCACATGTCACTTCTATCAAAATGTTTAAACCAAGTTTTTTGCCTAACACCTGAGTAGCATTTCAGATAAATCCCCCAGGTGGAAAAGAAGGGTCTTGTTATTACCCGGCACACAGGTAATAAGAAGGGTGTCTACACAGACTCAAGGACCCACCCCAGTCCAGACACTGAGGCAGACTAGTCAAAAAGGAAGGGTACTGTCTAGAAGCTGTTTCACACCTGTTCCCCATCCCAGTTTGCTTGCTCTGTCTCTCCTCCCCCAAACCTCCTACAACCACCACACATACTAATTTTTAAACAAAGAACAAAAGCCTATAAATGGGGGGGGACATTATTCGTGAAGTAACCAATTTCAGGTTTAAATGGGAGCAAGGGGTCTAGCTTGGACATCACTACAGAGTCTGATCCGTTTCAGTAAACAGTTACAGAATGCTTTGCAGAGTGACCCAGCACACTGACAAATAAGACCTCTATTCTGCCCTCACGGGGGTGTGAGTTTGTTCATGTCACAAGACAGGGCTGTGCGTGATGTCCAAGGGGGCAAGTCAGTGCTGAGAAGGTGGAGATGCTGGCCTGATCTCGAGATGCTCATTATAGAAAGATCAGCAAAAGTTAGAAGGTAAGTAAACCAGATACAGAAGTTGGTCGAAGGAGAGAGTGACCAATTCTCCCCAAAAGCGTGTTCTGCAGGAAAGTTCCTGGGGAGTGGTGCAGGAGCTGGGTTTTGAAGGGCAAAGCACGCCAGCGAGAGGAGAAAGAACCAATAAAGAATAGACATAAAACAAGAAACCAAATTCCTTACTCAGACTTCTTGACCTTCCCATTTTCTCCTATTTTCAAACTTCTTAAATCTACTTCCAGCCTCCAGTCGTGCTGAAGCACTAAGAAAGTGGAACCCGTGGAATGCTGTTAAACGTGCATTGTCTGCATTAATTTATTTTTTTCTGCAAACAACAACAAAGTCCATCCCCACCAGGCACCTGGCCCTGTGCTGAGCTCTGGGGATGCACCAGTAAAGAAGATGGGCCCCATTCCCGCCGTCACCCAGCTCCTGGGCTTCCACGGCAGACAGAGGATTAGACAAAGACAGGCAGTTGACTTGGCCTGACCATCAGCCAGACTCCATCAGCCTGGGAGAGCCCCTCCCCCACCCCATCCTCCCCTGAAACATTTTCAGTAAATTGTACAGGATTAAAGAAATGACTGCCTCCTCGGTAATTAAAAGGATCCTGACCGCATCCCAGGTAGCCAAGTGGCTGCTCCGAACTCGGAGACCAAAAAATCAGGTGCTTCCTACATAATAGCCTCCAATCTGATACTTGATAGCTGTTGGTTTCCAGAGTCAAACAGATGTCAGGAATTTTATGAAGGCAGGAAGCAAATAAGGGAGCGAGGATTGGGGTCTAGGCCTCGGGGGAGCTCAATTAGTGAGCCAGATAAAGTTAAACCAAAAGGGCATGCTCTCGGTTTCCTAGAAAGTCAGCTGGAAAAGATGCCAATCCTTAAGCCTCTGTCACTCAGAAGATTAACAGAAGAGACCCAGGGGTGCCCAAGGGAATCCTGCGACGAGCCAGATGTTTCTGCTCCTCCTCTGACACTGCCACTGGCAATCAGAGCCACACACCTCAGGCCACCAAGAAGCCACAGAGGAGCGCTGGAGCCTTTGGGGATAGGCTGAAACTCAAAGACATCACCCTTTAGCGATTCAGACACCAAAAAGTAGTATCAACGCTTTCCTACAGCCTCCCCTGATGCATCCGGGATCGGTATTGTCTCATCGAGGAACGGCACCACCGGTGGGATGAGCACTCCCTGCAGCAGCTTGGGAGCACAGAGAGCGCACCACCTGTAAATCCATATAAACTGGGATTTGACTCCCACAGCTACATAGGCACCATGAGTGTTTCAAGCAAGCCAGCTAGCTTCCCTGAGTCTCACTTGCAAAATGGCACTAAAAAGACCCCCCTCCTGGGCACCTTGGTGGCTCAGTTGGTTAAGCGACTGCCTTCGGCTAAGGTCATGATCCTGGAGTCCCAGGATCGAGTCCCACATCAAGCTCCCTGCTCAGCAGGGAGTCTGCTTCTCCCTCTGACCCTCCTCCCTCTCATGCTCTCTCTCTATCATTCTCTCTCCCTCTCAATAAATAAATAAATAACTTAAAAAAAAAAAAAAAGACCCCCCTCCTTGTTCTTCTAAGCATAAGCGATCGTGGAAATTGCCCAGCCCCTGGGTTCCTGAAAGGCAGCTCTTCTTGTCATCTATAAATGCACCCAAGTAACCACACGCTCAAGACAACAGCTTTCCCTGGGTACTTTTTAAACACGTGTGTGTGTGTGTAAGAAAGAGAGAGAGAGAATGCAGTTGGGATCCACACAAGCCTATTTACAGTTCCTGTTTTATTTCATCACGTCTATCAAATGATTAAACCAAATAAGCTGGAGGGAAACCTAACCAATGTCCCTATTTTTCCCTGAAGCCCCTAGCTTTCCCCTAAAAGTTGCTTCCTCCAATTTCAGGAGGCAGAGAAGGAAAGCCATATGGCTTGAGATGCTAGACATGCCCAGCAGCAAACGAGCCCCCCACCATTTGTCTCCGGGCCTCTCGTGTGGGCGGGTATCCAGATTTCAGTCGGGGTGCTCTGGTCTGCGTCTCTGTCTTGACTGTTCCTAATTATTGGAGGGAACGCTGTGGCTCTCCTGACCTCGGAGTTTAAGAGCTGCGAGTCCTAATATCAAACCAAGCAGCTTCATTTAAAAGGCATCCTCATCTGCATCCATAAAAGTCCCTCCCGGAGCCCACACTTGCCCCAGCTTCGGGAACGCCTGCTGTCGAGGATTTACGACACGCCCTGGATCTAATCTGCGGCACCTTAACTGCTGCTGGGGCACATCTGGTCATAAAAGCGAGGGCCGGCACAACACGGGGACAAACACTTTTCTTTCCTAAGTGGCTGCAAATCTGATCTCACAGTGATAGCTGGGCTCCCACGTCAGCAGCCAGCATCTGGGCAGTCATGAAGGCTGGCCAGCCTTTGCAAGGCTTTTCCTCCACACACGACAGCTATAAAGAGGATTCTCATATAGCAAGAGCTGCGAATAAAGAACCTGCAGTCTGAACAGGTGGTAAGGGGGGTAGGCCCGGAGATATCCAGGAAAGCCCCCGGGGCTTAAGGAGCCAACCTGGTTTTCACAAAGATTCCAGCTGCAGCACACGGACTCTCAGGCTGCCAGTTGAGGCAAGCAGCTATCCCGAGAGACTGCCCTGACATAAGCTGATTCTTGGCCAGAGATCCTCTGGATTAAGTTGGGTCAAATGAGCCACCAGGTGGTTTAAGAGCACATTTTTTAAGGCAGCGGAATCCTTCATTTAGACCAATTGGGATGGGAAGAGCAATCATCTAGAGCAGAGATGAGCACAATGCCTTCAGTTCCAGGAGATTTTTTTTACAATGCTCTGGACAGCCTGTCCTGTGCACACAATTGGCACGTTTCATATCGTTCAGAAACTCCAATCAGACCAAGGTTCAACAAGTAGTTCAACCCCCCAGCCCCGAAGTCAGGGAGAAGAGACTCTTGAACACTGCTCAGCTCCTCTCCGCAGCCCCCACCTCCACCCCTCCTCTGGGGCTGTGCCCAGCAGGAGAGAGCATTAAAATTATCTGCTGTGGGTTTTACGAGCAGCGATCGCTTTTTAAAACAACAACAACACAAGGTCCTTGTGTGGCTCTCGGGTAACCTAAAACTCTGGAGGCAGAGCTGGCCCCACCCCCCACCCCCCGCCGCCTGCCAAGAACGCCCGGCGCTCCGGGACCCGGACCGGGCGCAGTGTGAGACCACAGGGCAGCCCACTCGAGCGGAGAGCGAGCCTTAAAAGCGGACGCTGGAGGCACCCGCTCGGAGCAAAACAGCCTGGGAGAAGAGACGAGGAAAGAAAACCCAACAGTGACAGTTCGGGGTGGGGGCTGGGGGGGAGGTGGGAGGCAGAGTCGGCGCTGCAAGAAAGGATGGGGGTGGGGGTAGAACGGGAGAAATTGTTGTTCGCCCAGAAGCCCGCGGGGACCCGGTGGTAGATGCGGGGGGGCAGGGGGGAGCCCCGCGGTCTGACACCTCCCTTCCCCCTCCCCCCGCTCCGAGGGATGTGGGCAGGCGACCTCGGTCTCCCTCCGCAGGTGGGCGCGCGGCCGGGGGCGCACTTACCCTGGGGCCCGTGGTGCGGTGGCCGCGAGCTAGGGACAGCTGCACCAACACGAGCAGCAAGTGGGGCGTGAGCAGGCGGGCGCAGCGCGCGGGCAGCATGGTGCCAGCCGGGCCGGGCAGCCGGCTGCGGGCCGGGGGGCGCGGATTCCGCGGGACGCACGGCCGCGCCTGCCTTCCTTCCCTCGGGGGGCCCTCGCGGCGGCGGGCGGCGGGGCGGCGGGGGTGGCGGGGCTGAGCTCAGAGCGCGCGGTCATGAACCGCCAGGGAGGGGAGCTGGAGCGCGAGCGTGTGCTCTGCGCGCGGCGTTCGCTCGCTCGGCTCGGCCGGGCCGCGGCGGCAGCAGGTTGGACGCCAGAGCCCGGGCCATGGGAATTCCCGTTATAAACCCCCGGGAGGGGCGGGGCGGAGCCGGGCGGCCCTGATTGACGGGCCGAGGGGCCCGTAGCAGCCGACCCTCTGGCAGGTGAAAGCCAATCGGAGAGCGGACGGAGGGGCGGCTCGCGGTCAAGCCCACTGAGGAGCGACACCCGCTTGCTCAGCCTGAGTGGGCTTCGGGAGAGACTGGAAGAGGAACTTTCTCTCGGCCCTTCTGTCTGAGGAAGCCTCGAAGAGCTCCAGCAGCCCTAACTCCCGGAATGCCCACCCGGCTAAAGACCATGCCCTAAGCATGTGTAATTTTCAACGTAAGTCCGCGAGTTGTCCCAACAAGTCCAGCAAAATAAGCAGGAAAAATACTTGCAGCCCCATTTTTCTGAAGAGGATACTAGGGCTCAAAGGAGTTAAGAAATCTGCTTTCCCGCCGCATCGACACCAAAAACAACTGAGAAAGTGACCTGCAAAGGGCAGGCTGTGACTGGCGTTGGGAGTGGGGAGTGGATGCATTCACTTCTTTCAAAGAAGCTTCCAGGGGGTGACAACCCAAGTCCTACAGCATTTCCTCCAGGAGAAGTGCCGAGGAGATAAGGTGAAGCACGTGCTAGGCATCTGCCCGCTGGGAAGGGCCCCTGTGGGTATGGGATAGTGCCCACCTGGAACCCTGCAGTGGATCCAGGGTTGGGACCCAGGCATCCCGGCTCCCTGCCTTGGACTGCAGGGCCAAGGGGCAACCACTCTGTGGCCTAGGAGTTCTGGGAGAGGAGGTCAGAGGGGACCTGGTCTCCTATTGGGGGAGTGGAAGGAAAGTATTGAAGGGGAGGGCTAGTCTGTGGGTGCAAAGACCCCACAGCTGGGTCAGATTGGGGAGAGGGGACCTCTCCTGGGTGCCCAACCCACTTGGAGATGATAGCACAACAAAAGGTCCAGCCGGATGTTGGAGGGCTCTGCCCAGGATGGTCTCCAAAGGGCCATCTTGGGAATGGTCACATCTGCATCACACCAGCCCCTGGGCCAGAGCGAGATGATCCATTGCATTCAACCCAAGAGAACCATGGTTTCTCTTTTTATGTGGACTACAACCCTTAGTGTTTACTTCCATTGGTACGGACCACTCACTTCACTAGGAGGGAATTCTTTCTCCAGCCAGACTGGAAGCAGCACCACCAGTGCTTAATTCCTCCCCCCGTCTGTGCCTGAGAGGTCCTATCAAAGGTTAGCTCTGCTCCCTTATGCCTTCTCTTCTGGACTGTGTGAACATGCTTCCCACCCAACTCCTGCATTCAGCTTTGCCCACACCCCTTGCCTGCCCCATCCAGCCTCCACCCTACATCCTTCTAAAGAGCAAACCTGAATGTACTGCTCCCTACTTAATAGACTTAAACTCTCCCCGGTGCCCTCGGATAAGACAGCCCAGACTGGATGCTGGAACAATAACAAAGTACTTGTGGTTCTCCAAACAAAAACAAAGGACATCTCTAAGGGAACTGCTTCTCTTCCTCTGCCGAAAAGTAACACAGTGGTCAGACTGCTTTCTGCAGCTAGACAGGATGGGTTCAAATCCTGGGTCTGCCACCTAGTGGCATAACCTTGCACAAGTCACTTTACTTGTCGGGGGTCCAGTCTTTCCCTCCGTAAAATGGGGATAAAAATAGTCTCCACTTCCTGAGTGCTCAGGATTAAAGGAGACGGTTAAGTTAGAAACATCACCTCTGGCATAAGAAGAGGGTAAGGCAAATGCCTCATCTCATTTTATCCTCAGAATGATCCTGAGAAGTAGAGCGATAGATCCAACTTGACAGGTAAGTAAACGGATACGCCATGAGATTGTGACTTCCTTGCCTCATTTGGCTGGTAAATGACATCCCATATTCAAGGCCAGGTTTTCAGATTCTAATTCCGCCTCTGTCGTGTGATGACTACAGTGTCCAGTCTCAAATGCTTTAGAGTTAGATGCTCCCTGTGTGCTGCATGGGGGATCTCTGCAGTGACCTGCAAAAGAACTGAGACTTGGGAGCTTCACTGAGCTGCAGGGAAGAGCATGGAAACTGCCCCTAGGATCCGGCATGCTGGGAATTCACCCAGCTGGACTTGTGACACTGGTCCAGTACTACTGTGCCTCTTGCAGCGCTTATATTAATTTCCGTGTGCCCCATGTGTTCACCCACCAGGGATCGGCAGGATGGAAATGGTATCATGGGGCTCAGCAGCCTGACAGGTCTGTCCTGACTCCACTTTCTTTCTGTTGCCGGAATTATTGAGAAATCTGCTGGAGTAAGTAAATATGCTTGCGATGGCCCCCAGTATCTGGCAGCTCAACACACCCAGGGAAAAGGCATCGCAGTCGTCCTTTCCATCCATAACACCGCATGCTGCTTTCCAGCCAGAAAGCCTATTTCCAACTGGTTACTGGTCCAAAAGTCTACATTTTCTGGATTTCGACCATGTAGCTTAGTTTAAAATATGAGCAACTGCTTTCCAGTTACTTTGCTCAGCAAGTATTTTCTTTCCCTCTGGTTGGCATGCAGGGCCTGTCATAACCATGGCCATCATTCAAATGATGCATTTTCTTCTCCCAATCCCTCCCAACCCCAGAGAAGGTTAGAAATTCCAGAGAACTACTAGTCCCAAACAGCGTCTCTCTGCCAGGCTCGATCTTCTGATCCAAGCAAAAAGTGAAATTGACAAGTTCCGTCTTTCCCTGGAGGCCAGGCTTATGGTCCAAAAATAAATCTAGCTATTCTGGCATCTGGTCTGTCCAGTTCTAGCCATACTCCTTGTCCTGTGGGACTTCTATTTGCAAGGGAGGATATTTCAGTAGAAGAAAAGTAATACTTTATATCCCATATTGAGGCCTAAAGTCCTCAAATATTTAGTATTAGCTCGGAATGCCCGTTTCAAGAATATCTGTGTTTCTATATAATCCCGAGGAGTCTTGCCTTGTCTCGTATTCCAAATAGAACCTTTCCTTTTATTTTAAGAAGCACTTTGGTTCATCTCCTTCTGTGCCCAGCACAATGCTCACTATTATGAGGAATCTTTGGGTGCACACCCTGCCCTCTGAGAGATTACAATCTAATTCAAGATACAAAGCAGACAGATTCTTGGAGACCATATTAAAAGTAATGTGTTTTGGGGACTCAGCAGGGATCCACTACAGACCTAATGACCAGGGAAGGCCTCATAACGAAGGTAGATCTTGAATGATGCTTTGGAGAAAAGTCCTTCTATAATATAAATATACCGTGATTTATGTTTGCTTCACTTGTGACAACAGCTACCAACAGAAAAAGGTGAGTAGTGTCCAAGGTCCTGGATTCTTTTCAAATATATTACTGCACTCAGAAACCTGAAACACCAAGAATCTTGGGTTTAAAAAAAAAAAAAGGAAACTATGTGAGGTGATGGATATGTTAATTGACTCAGTGGGAAAAACCTTTCATAATGTATACATATATCAAATTATAATGTTGTGCACTTCAACTATCTTACAATTTTATTGTCAATTTTACCTCATTGAAGCTGAAAAAATATGCATGTCAAAAATGATTAGAGTGACTTAAACAATTTAGAAGCTTATTTCTCTCTTTTGTACACAAACTCCCTTCAAAGTCAAGGGTAGCTCTCTCTAACCCAGGCTTCTTTTAGTATCACTCTGCCATCCTTTTTTTTTTTTAAGATTTATTTATTTATTTTAGAGAGAGAGAGCATGCAAGCAGGGGGAGGGGCAAAGGGAGAGGGAGAGAAGCAGACTCCCCACTGAGTGTGGGACCCAACAGGGGGCTCAATCCCATGAACCTGGGAGCTCAATCCCACAAACCTGAGATGACCTGAGCTGAAACCAAGAGTCAGACGCTTAACCGACCGAGCCACTCAGGCATCCCTACTGTGTCATTCTTAGTAAGCAGCTTCTACCTCGAAGCCCAAGATGGCTGCCCAAGTTCTAGACATCACAACTGTTTTCTTGTCAGCAAGGAGGGAAAAGGGTCAAAAAGGAGCATGCCTCTCTCTATTTTATTTTATTTTATTTTTTTAAAGATTTTATTTATTTGACACAGAGAGACAGCAAGAGAGGGAACACAAGCAGGGGGAGTGGGAGAGGGAGAAGCAGGCTCCCCGCTGAGCAGGAAGCCCGATGCTTGGCTTGATCCCAGGATCCTGGGATCATGACCTGAGCCGAAGGCAGACGCCTAACGACTGAGCCACGCAGGCGCCCCATATGCCTCTCTCTTTAAAGACATCTCCTAGAAGTCACATTTTATTTTACCCGTATGACCACATCTAGCTACAAAAAAAGACTGAAAAAGTTTCATCTTAATTTGAGGTGGCCACAGGTGTGCAGTTAAAAATCAGGATTTATGTTACCAAGAAGAATAAAATCCTGGGAGACAACTAGCAGTAGGAGCTATCATCATTCTGTTGCCTGGAGTTGCCAAACAAAAGAACCATGAACAGTGCACTAGAGTTCAGAATGTTAAGTTGTGGCTTTCCTCTACCTCTGCATGTTCAGCTCCCTCATGCTCAAAAATACTAATAGGCTTAGGGCCAGATATCCAGACTCTTTTCTTTTTTTTGAGATATAATTGGCATATAACATTGTATTAACACAATGATTTGATACATGTATATATGTGAAATGATTACCACAATAAGTTAACATCTGCCTTCTCAAATAGTTACAGTTTTTTCTTGTGATAAGAACTTTTAAGATCTACTCTCTTAGCAACTTTCAAATATATAATACAGCATTATTAGTCTCATTATTCAGATGAGGAACTGAGGCTTAACCACAAAGGTGAACTTTATGCATGCACATCAAAAGTTTTGGCATCCTCGGGGTGCCTGGATGGCTCAGTCAGTTAAGCATCTGCCTTCGGCTCAGGTCACGATCCCAAGGTCCTGGGATCAAGCCCCATATCAGGCTCCCTGCTCCTCGGGAAGCCTACTTCTCCCTCATTGTTGTTAGCAAGCTTCAGTTCCTCCCTGGCTGTTGACCGGATATATTCTTTCTTCTCCACATGGGTCCTCACAGCAGGATACTTGTCTTCCCCCAGAACAAGTGATCAGAACGAGAGCCCAAGATGGAAGCTGCAGTCTTTTATAACCTAATCTCAGTAGTGACATACCATCACTTCTGCTATATTCTATTGGTCACACAGATCAACCCCAGTATAATGTGGGAAGGGACTACACAGGGGTGTGAAGACCAGGAGGCAGGGATCAGTGGGAGCCATCTTGGAAACTGGCTACCACAGATAGCTGTAAACAACTTTGTTAGAAATGTTAATAAGAACGTAAATATAGGGCGCCTGGGTGGCTCAGTTGGTTAAGCGACTGCCTTCGACTCAGGTCATGATCCTGGAGTCCCAGGATCGAGTCCCGCATCGGGCTCCCTGCTCGGCAGGGAGTCTGCTTCTCCCTCTGACCCTCCTCCCTCTCATGCTCTCTGTCTCTCATTCTCTCTGTCTCAAATAAATAAATAAAAATCTTTAAAAAGAACGTAAATATAACAAGTCCCAAATTTTATTTCATATTTTCCTAGTTTTGAAGGTAACATACCTGAAATAAACAACAAATTTGACTGAAAACATCCACGCATCAAATGTCATGAACTTGGAACATATTCATCATGTAAATACTGATTCCAGATTTCAACTGTATCTCTAAATGATCTAGCTCATCATGCCTTATGGTTCTTCTATTTGCATTTGCCTCATCAAAACACAATACTCTTGAAAGATTTGGTGGCTCATAATTTATTTTTTTATGGGTTTGTTTTTTTTTTGGTGACACATAATTTTGTTGAAGAGACTATAACCATCTTCTTTGTTTCATAACTGCAAAACATTTTCATTTCCAGGTTTACAAACCTAATTTTAAACCTTCAATCTAATTAATATTTTCATTTCTGCATCTATTTCCTCTTTGCACATACACCTACCTTCAACATTTGTCTACTCACAAACCACCTCAAGTAAATTTTGGTGCTCAAAAAACCTAAAATATTGAAGAATATTGTCCATCTTTTTAGCAAAATAGGAAGGTGCAGGCTCTTCCCATAAAATATTGTGAAATGAAGTTCATCTTGTTGAGTGATTAACTGAATGAAAACAACATATTTCCTTTTTGTCCTTAAAAACATATTCTTGGGGCACCTGGGTGGCTCGGTCAGTTAACCCTCCAACTCTTGATTTCGGCTCAGATCATGAGCTGAGGCTCCTAAGATTGAACCCCTGCATCACGCTCCATGCTCAGCAGGGAGTCTCCTTGAGATTCTCTGTCTTCCTCTCCCTCTATCCTCAACGCGCCACCCCCCCCCCGCCACACACACTCTCTTTCTAAAATAAATAAATAAATCTTTTTAAAAACCATATTCTTAATTCATTGATAATTGAGCTGGAGGAAAATCCACTAAGATATTATCGTCCAAAGAGTCATAGGCTAAGATTTCTCTTACATAATTTCACCATCTTCACTTGCTTATATTCTGGAGTGCTACCGACTCTTTGCATTTATCTTCTGATTTATGTAATAATTGTGAAACCTCTTTCTCTATCAATTTCCTTCTCTTTGCCACTAAAGGTAGAAAATTAAAAATTCAGAATTTTCAGTTGCATGCAATAAAACTAAAAGCAGATCACAAAGATGGTATCTCCAGGCCTCTTTTACTTCTTCTTGAAAAATGATATAATACTTTAAGCAATGAAGTAAGAAAACTGAAGGATGATAACTGATGATCGATGACATTACTGCATCATCATTCTAGGTAATTCTGCCATTCTTCAGTTTTCTTATTTTAGTCTTCTTCAGCATAGTTGGGAATAAATGATGAGTGATGAGGAAATAATTCCTAGGAGGACAAAATAAATGTTTCAAGACATAGGAAACACTAGGATCACTAAGCTCTTGTAATGTATCTTGCATTTATAAAAGGGTTCCAGTGTACCCATATCATAATTGCAAGATGGAATGAGTTTTAGTCTATACTAAAAAAAATAGGTAAATTTTATCTTTGTGTTTTGGGAGACATCTGAAAAAGCATCAAAGCCAAAAAATACCGATACTTTACCGAAGTTGCAAGTGCTTTTAAAAATCAACTAAAACTGGGTCCTGTGGTCCCTGGATGGTATTAACACAACCTATCTAGTGGGTTTGGGAGAAGTGGCACTGCTGACATGACTTGAAGCAAACGCTTTTCATGTCCCACCCACATCCTTTCAGACCACAAGTCTCCGTGCAGCCTGCTAACCTCAGGTACCTCTTCTTTCTGCCTGAGGACTTCCTCTGGCTCCAGGGACTACTCATCCTATGCAGAGGGCAGCCAGAAGTGCCTTGGAAGGTAATACCCCCAGGGGCAACTCTCACCCAATGGAGAACCAGAATCGGGGCACATTCCTCACCTTCCTTAACACCCAGCAAGACAATTCTGAGGTGTGTTCCACAGTCTCTCAGTGGGTCCCCCAAGGATTAAGCTCCAGCTGCCCGCAGCAGTGACCCTCTCATTAACGAACCATTAGTTGGCATTTCTCCCTTCTCTGTTGCACTTCCACATTCCCTTACTGTGTTTCCTTGGATCATCTCCAAATAAACTACTTGACCAAAATTCCTTGTCTCAGAATCTGCCATTGAGCGAACTGAAACCAGGACACAGGGTGAAACCACATTACATAGAGCAGCTATGGCTCTCTATTCTTGGGCTATTCTTGCTCTACCAGAACCTGGGTGCTATCTAGGCAGAATAAGAAAAGTGGGCTGATCCAAGCAGGCCAAACAGCGAGGAGACTAGTTCATGATGTGGCAGATTGCAGTTTAGGAGAAATAATGCCTTTAGAGGTCATTAGAATAAGAAGCTGTCTCAAACCATCAGAAATGCTTTATCCATTTGACAAAAAGTTGGAATGGGCTCCCACGGGTGGCAGAGGGACAGTCTGATCTCATTTAAGAAACATCCTGGGGCAGTGGATCAGCCCCGGGCATGGAGACAGAGGGCTAGGATTCCAATCCAGGCCTCTCTGGCCATTCCCACCGCCACCAAAGATGGGTAGCAAGGCCTGCACAGCATTGCTGGGGGGAAGGAAGGAATGAAACCATGGGGTGTAGTAGAATGCGTTGGGTTTTTCATCTTCTTTAGCAAGATAATTTGCCGTTTACCTTGGGGTGCAGGCTGGGGCAGACACTTGCCTCCAGCAGATGGCCTTATTTTGGAAAAGCTACTTGAGTCCCTTTAGTCATGTAAATGAAGGGTCAGTAGGCACCGTGTCCTGGGAGAAAGAGTACAGCAAGCCCTTTCTTGTGCTGTAAGCTCTGCTCCTTTAGAGGAGTCTGGTCACTGGGGAGAGAGAGAGGGGCCAGTTCTGCTTCTGGGCAGTAGCAGGCCGAGGCCTTTCCAACCCACAGCCTTCCTGGAGCTGTGCGCACCCAGGGAGCAACTGCAAGGGTGAGTTAGGACCACGGAGAGCTGGAACACTGGAACTCAGACCCTGGCGAGGCCCACTCAGTCCTGGAGGCATTTCAGAACCTGCAACAGCCCCAAGATCAGAGGATTCGGCCAACCCCCAAGCTCTGCCTCCCACCTTGGAGGAGTCCTTCACCAGCTCAGCTAGTGTGCTCCTTCCCTCTAGCTGCTGAAGGGACTCAGTTTGCCCCATCCGTGAGCCACCTCGCTGCAGTGTGGGCGACCTCCCAGGCAGCATTCTGGGGACTTGACCAATGTGGGCACCTAGAACTTACCCTCTTCATCAAGGTTGGTACTAGCAACCTGGATAGCTTGGTCACCGTCAGCCATGGAAAGACATAAAAGAGGCAGATGTGACTTCCCCCAATGTGGGAAGGTCACAAGAACCAGGGATGCCTGATGCACAATGGGAAGAAAGGGGGAGACCTGCCCTGGGGTCTTGCATCTATTTCCAGCAAGTGAAGGCATGTGCAGCACCAGCTCGAGCATGCTCTCCAGACCCCAGGCTGTACTAAGACACACATGCCAGGGGTCTAGCAGAAGCCCCGCACAGTGCCTGTTGGTTCCCTCCCTGGACCGGTTTCCTATTGCTGCTGTAACAAATTACCACAGTGCTTAAATACAACCCAAATTTACCATCTGACAGTTACGGAGCTCAGAAGTCCAAAAGCCGTCTCAGTGAGCTCAAATCAATGTATGGTCAGGGCTGCATTCCTTTGAGAGGCTCTAGGGAAGAGTCCGCTACCATGCCTTTTTCTGGAGGCCGCCTGCATTCCTTGGTTGGTGGCCCACCCTCTACCAGGAACAGCAGTAGCATAGCATCTTCCGATCTCTCTCTGATCTGGCCCTCCTCCCTCCCTATTATAAGGCCCCTTGTGATTGCATGGAGCCCACCCAGACAATCCAGAATAGTTTCTCTATCTCAAGATATTTATTTAATCATATCTGCAAAGTCCCTTTTGCCATATAAAGCAACATATTCACAGGTCTCGGGGACCAGGATGTGGACATCTTCGGGGCTATTACTGAGCCTACTCCACTCCCACACACCTCATTTCCCCTCTGATTCCCTCCCACCGCTCCCTTAACTGAAGTGCCCCTAACTCCAGGCCTTCTGTTCATCATCCCAACGTTCAGTCCCTGCACTGGGGGTTTGTTTACAGCCTCAGGGCTGACTTGTGCTTTGGTGACTCAGGCTACTGCCTCAGCCCGTCCACCTCACCTGCTTGTCATAAACAGGGTGCAAGATCTCCTCACCACCCAAAGTTCCCCCTGGTACCCACGCCTGGGCTGCCACCCACGGTGCCCCCAGACACTTGGCCCTGCAAGCTCAAATCCCCTCCCCCCAACCCTGCTGCTCCCCCACAGCTTTGCAGTGATCACATTGCCATCTGATTTTCCCAAGCTGCAGTGCGTTTCCAGAAAATAAGACACCATTCCCCCCCTCCGCTGTCTCCATCACACACCTCTGTCCAAAGACCCCTGGTTATCTGTATTTTCTCTTTTCTCTACAATGAACTTTGTATCTGTGATAAGGGGAAAGTGTTGTTTAAAATAGAAAAAAAAGGGGCGCCCTGGGTGCCTCAGTCAGTTAAGCATCTGCCTTCGGCTCAGGTCATGATCCCAGGGTCCTGGGATCGAGCACCGCATCAGGCTCCCTGCTTAGCAGGGAGCCTGTTTCTCCCACTGCCTCTGCCACTCCCCCCTGTTTGTGCTCTCTCTCTCTCTGTGTCAAATAAATAAATAAAATTTTAAAAAATAAAAAAAATAGAAAAAAGAAAGCTCCAATCCAGTCCCCTCTCCCCTCTCACTGCACACCAATCCAAATGCTTCCATGGCCCTCATTCCCACGGCCCCCGAGTCAGGAGGCCCCAGCCCAACAAATACTCAGTGAGCACCACTCCGCGAGGTGCAAGCCTCCCCGTTCAGACGGCATCCTCACCTAGACGGCCTTCTCTCCTCTCCAACCCGTCCGCCGCCTGCCTCCCCCAGGGGTGGGCCGGGGTGATGTCACCGACACAACTGTCTGACAAGAAGAAACAAACGTAAATCTAGTGGCTTTTTTTCCGCAAGCCCTACATATATATGTATTTTCATGGCTGGTATTTATCGAGCATTTACAATATCTGAAGCACTTTTTAAAACACACTTCATTTCCCTAATATTGTTCCCATTTTTCAGATCAGGAAACTAATGCGGAGAGGCTAAGGCACTATCCTGGGGTTAAACAGACGTCAGTGGCAGAGTCGTTTCCAAACCTGAGCGTGTCTAACCCCACAGCCCATGCTCTTCACCTCTAGCCTGTAAGATCTGGGTGACTAGATGGGACTGTTCCTATGAGACAATCGAAGGGCTCTGCTGGACCCAGAGGCAGGAGCCAGGTGGTCTCCGTGGGACCTAGGTTCAAGGTTAATGGTGGCGCCAGAGGTCTCCGGCCACTGGACAAAGCAGTAATCAGGCACAATCTGGGTCTGAGAGGTAGGGCAACACCAAGCACAGCCCCCTTCCCTCGGGGGCACTGCATGGAGGCGTACCAGGCTTTGCCGCCAGCCAAGGAGGCAGGCCGCCCTCGGGCAAGCACACCCCTGACTGTCCGCAGGGGCGCTGCCATCGGCCTAGCCCTTCTGAATTGTGTCTTACCGACAACCTGCTGCCCCCTGTGGTCCTGTGTCTGTGCTGCTGGACAATGCCCCTCAGACAGCCACAGCTCTCGGACCAGAGGAACCATGGGCGTCTTGAGGTTGGGACCCACAGCTTCTATTTTCTGCCTTCTCTACCCTCCGCCACAAGGTCAAAATCCATGCTCAATCACACTTGTTAGTTTGGCCGTTCAAATGGCCAGATGAGGGGCGCCTGGGTGGCTCAGTTGGTGAAGCTTCTGCCTTCGGCTCAGGTCATGATCCCAGGACCCCGCATCGGGCTCCCTGCTCCGCGGGGAGTCTGCCTCTCCCTCTCCCTCTGCCCCTCCCCCAGCTCATGCTCGCTCTCAAATAAATAAATAAAACCTTAAAAAAATTAAAAATAAAAAATAAAATAAAAGGCCAGATGACACTGAGGTAAAGGACTCATGGGAGACCCAAATTGAATAAATTATTTTAAAATTAAGTAGGATGAAATGCAGATTATTTGCTATTGCTATTTTCCCATGGGAGAGATGTATTTTTAATAAGAACATGTATCCGTGGACATATTTCATTCCTACACTTGTGCCTTTACCAGATGTCTTGCACAATTAGACATCTGGCAAAGACAGAAAAACTTGCATTTGGATGCATATATTAGAGACAGGAAATTTAACATAAGAGTTAAGAGTTCCAATTTGGGAGTTAGGCAGACCTTGATTCAAATTCCATCTCTGTGACTTGCTGGCTGACCATGGACAAGTCACTCCCCGTCTCTGGGCCTCAGTTTTCTCATTTGTGAAATAGTAATTAAAAGTGCCTTCCTTGGGGCACCTGGGTGGTTAAGCCTCCAACTCTTGATTTCAGCTCAGGTCATGATCTCAGGGCCGTGTTTTCAAGTCTGGTGTTGGGTTCCACGCTCAGTGCAGAGTCTGCTTGTCCCTCTCTCTATGCTCCTCCCCGCCATTCTGGCTCTCACTCTCTCTCTCAAATAAATAAATAAATAAAATCTTTTTTAAAGAAGTGCCTTCCTCATTTACACCCATTAGGATGGCTATTACTAAGAAAAAAAAAAATAAGAAAAGAAGTGTTGGCAAGCATATAATGTATTATTTGTTTCAGGGGTACAGGTCTGTGATTCATCAGTCTTACACAATTCACAGCACTCACCATAGCACATACCCTCCCCAATGTCTATCACCCAGCCACCCCACCCCTCCCACCCCCCACCACTCCAGCAATCCTCAGTTTGTTTCTTGAGATTAAGAATTCCTCATATCAGTGAGATCATACGATACTTGTCTTTCTCTGATTGACTTATTTTCCTTAGCATAATATCCTCTAGTTCCATCCACGTCAATGTCAATGGCAAGATTTAGGTTTTTTTTGATGGCTGCATAATATTCCCTTGTATATATATACCACATCTTCTTTATCCATTCATTTGTTGATGGACATCTTGGCTCTTTCCATAGTTTGGCTAAAAAAAAAAGAAGATAGTAGGAAGGGAAAAATGAAGGGTGGGAAATCGGAGGGGGAGACGAACCCTGAGAGACTATGGACTCTGAGAAATAAACTGAGTGTTCTAGAGGGGAGGTGGGTGGGAGGGGTGGGTCAGCCTGGTGATGGGTATTAAAGAGGACACTACTGAATGGAGCACTGGGTGTTACACGCAAACAATGAATCATGGAACGCTACATCAAAAACTAATGATGTAATGTATGGTGAGTAACATAACATAATAAAATCAAATTAAAAAAAAGAAGTGCTGGCAAGGATATGGAGAAATTAGAAGCCTTGTGCTTTGCTGGGAGGGATGTGACATGGCATGGCTGCTATGGAAAACAACTTGGCACATCTGCAAAAAACAAAAACGTTATAGAATTCCCATACGACGCAGCAATTCCACTTCTGAGTATGTACCCAAAAGAATGGAAAGCAGACAATTGAACAGATATTTGCACACCCATGTTCACAGAGGACTTATTCACAACAGCCAAAAGGTGGAAGCAACCCAAATGTCCATCATCTGGTGAACGGATACACAAAACGTGGTGTATGTATGGAATGGAATATTATTCAGCCTTAAAAAGGCAGGAGATTCTGACACGTGCTACTGCATAGTTAAAGGTTGAAGACATGATGCTAAGTGAAATAAGCCTAACACACAGGGCAGAGACTGCAAGATTCCACTCAGAGAAGGTACCTAGAGCGGACAAATTCAGAGACACAGAAAGCAGAATGCTGGTTGCCAGGCGCTGGAGAGCGGGGGGAATGGGCAGATAGTGTCTGATGGTTCTGGAGTTTTAGTTTGGAAAGATAAAGAGTTTGGGAAATAAATTATGGTGATGGTTATACCACAATGTGAATATGCTTGATGCCCAGCTATACACCTAAAAATGGTTAAAATGGTAATTTTTATGTTCTATCTATTTTGCCACACAAAACCAGTGCCTTCCTCAGAGTCTCACTGTGAGTGCTAAATGGATGAATCTTGGTGGAGTGGCGGGCAGTGCCTGGCACACAGCAGTGGGTTACTAAACTGCAGAGAACACCTGCACGGGCTTTCGTCCTCAGAACCCGAGGCTGTATCTTGACAACCCAGCACCTAGAAGTAAGACTGAGTGAGGGAGAGCAGATGAGAAACCCCACACTGAGACACCGGGGCATTCTAACTGGACAGAAACATAGAAGAACGACAGGGCCCCCAGAAGACCGAAGTCCCCAAAGCATCCCAGCACAAAAAAGAGGAGGACCTCGAAGAAACCAAGAGAGAAAAGAATCTTCTGGGGCTCTTACAAAAGAGGGCCAGAGCAGGGCTGAGAGAAAAAGCACAGGATGCCCTGTTAAAATTTGAGTGTCGGATAAGTAACGCATCATTTTTTTGGTAAGTATATTCCAAATACCGCATAACCTTGATTTATGGCACGGGACATACTTATGCTAAAAATCTATTCACTGTTGGGGTACCTGGGTGGCTCAGACATTAAGCGTCTGCCTTTGACTCAGGTCATGATCCCAGGGTCCTGGGATCGAGCCCCGCATCGGGCTCCCTGTTCGGTACACCTCTCCCACTCCCCCTGCTTGTGTTCCCTCTCTCACTGTGTCTCTCTCTGTCAAATAAATAAATAAAATCTTAAAAAAAAAAAAATCTATTCACTGTTTCTCTGAAATTCAAATTCAATGAACTGTCCTGTATTTTTATTTGCCAAATCTAGCAACCCTGGGCCAGCCTTCAGTTATTTATACTATATCACTTTTAGAATCATTATAGACTTGAGGATATCCTGGTAGCTGAAAATCTGGTCAGGGCAGCTGTTGGGGAACAGGGGATGGGACAGAATTCTTTGCTTTGCAAATGTATCCTTTCACAGTTGAGGTCCTATAAATAACAAGCTCCCTTAACTGTCTTACCATAGAAATTAATTCTTAAAACTTAAATTTGCAGGCCCGTTTTTGAAGAAGCCCACCCATCAAAGCTTAAGGCTGTGCAAGGCACAGTCCCAAAAGCTGTGGTTCTGGCTTCTGAGAGCCAGAGTGGGGGGTAAGCCATACCAAGGTCCACTGCAGACAGAGGTCCGGTTGATAAAGGCCAAATCGCCATCCTGCATGCAGAGGGTCTGGTCTTTCCCCCAGGCCTGGCTGAGCCCCAGCACGTCCTGCCCGGGCTGCCGTGGCCATTTGCATAAAGGGCAGTCGAAGATTCCTCTGAAAGCAGAGACCTAAGAAAGACTTTGTCTGTGTAAAACCAAACATGATTCTCCCACCTCAGCCTTAACCTGATTAAGAGCCGAAGTCATTCGTTTTGTTTTGAGAAGTGCCAGGGTTTTATGCTCGAGGTCCCCCCACTTCCCTCCTCAGGATTTCCAGCTGCTGAGGCACATCAGTGTGACAGACCACACACCAGCAGGCCCAGCGGTTTGGAGGCCTGGCGGAGATTAAACCCCAGGTTCAGGGGACGGCCCCCTGGGCAGGAGGGGAGCTGAGCATGGAGAGGGGAGTTCAAGGAGAGGGACCTTCTTGCTGACCTGGATCCCCATTCACCCGAGCCATGCCTCTGGTCCTTCCCACGGTCAGACAAGAGAGGGGTCAAAGGCAAGTCCACGGGAAAAGATCAGCACTGTACTCAATGTGGCCAAACATGCTTCCCTCTTGACTAGCTTTTTGAACTTAGCCAAATTTATTTACTCCACAAGGAACTTCACTGGGCAGGATACCCAAGGGCAGAGAGGGAGGAGGGGCTGAAAGGAGGCATAGTTTGGGTTTTCATCCCCGCTCCGCCAGGTGATGGGGGACTAGGAGCTCTTTGCCACAGCTTGGCCAGGTGCGGGTTTTCCAGTCAAGGAGGAAATAACCAGGACAAAAACCAGATAAAATGTGCGATTGGGGTATTTCCTACACCCCACCTAGGAGAACTTCAAAGAGTGTGTTTGCTCCCTTGTTTATCGTCTGCGTCACCCAACAGAAGGCACACGCTCCGGGCTGGAGACACAGTTGCTAGAACAGAGCCAGGCATCAAGCTGAGGCTCCGTAAGTATTTTTGACTAAAGTACAGCAGGTGCACTGATGAAGGAAGGAGGCGCTGGGCACGAGAGCTGCCCTTCCCACCTGAGCAAACCTTTTCTCTTCCTTGTGATGTTTTCTTGGGATCTGAAAGGGACCTTTTTGACTGCTCGGGGTTCCTGAGCTATTTTTCTCACACCAAGTTCTGAAGCAAATAGCACTTAAGTATGTGCTCTTGGGCGCACAAATAAATTTGGCTATGTTCAAAAAGCTTGTATCTTACTCCTTTCTTCTCTGCCTTTGGAACCCTGCGTCCTCAGGGGCAATGCCAAGGCAGGGCATGGGGGACACGGCAGGGGTTTCCTCTCTGAGATCCCAGCAAAGGACCTTTGGTGACCACCTCCCTCTTTCTGGCCCTAGCTGTCACGTGCCCTACCTATAGAATGGGGTTGTCTGGGGTGAAGGGAAATAAAAACGGGCAGAAGGTACTTGAGGGAGGAGGCCAGGGTTTCTGGTGGGCCCCAGCACGGAAACAGGCGTAGGCCCCGTGTGTCCTGGGAGGAGGCTCCCATCCTCACATGGCGGGGCCTGGTGCTTTCCTTGCTGTTTGCTTCCTTCCTCCCCTCCTCCCTGCCCCCACCCCCATCCAACACTGTAATGAAAAATTCATGTTAAAATCTTCACATGTGATCTGATTTTCAACACTTTAATTGGATTTAATAGAAGCAGGGAGTGTAGTGAGCCCATGGCCCTTCCTCCCCAGGGTTCTCCTCACCACCATTTCCACCCACGCCTTCTCCTCCTTGCTACTTTTCTGAGCTTATCTTTCTCCTGAGACCCTGCTTTGCCTCTCCTCGCCTTTCTCTCTGTGCTATCCTCCCACCCATCGCTCCCCTTCTTACCTTCCTTCCAGCTCGGTCCCAGTAGCCTCCTCCTCCTGGGGCCCAGCACTTTCTGAGCTCCAGTAAAATGTTCTCTTCCTCCCCACACTGCAAGAAGAGCAGCCTCATCACTTACAACCCTGATGAATGGAATATTTCTAAACACCTGGTGAGTGGGATGTTTCTAAAGAAACTCAATTTCATTAGGTTCTAAAATATACACTACTCTTAACTGAGAGAGTTATAGGATTAACACTCAAAATCTTTAATAGACATGAATTAATATAATTAGTGTATTGATTATTAGTGTACAAGTGTCACCATTAGAAGCCCTCATTCTTGAGGTGACCAACATCCCCTGGACACAATCTGAGCCTTGGCATTGCCACCCCCTTTTTTTTTTTTTTTTTTTTACAAATATAGCTAAACTGCAGAGGGAGAGAAAACCATCCAAGCTGTTTCCATGATGCATAGTAAATAGCAGGAAGGTACTACAACTGTATCTCTAGCAACAACAAAATCCTGTACAGCTAAAAAGTTCTGGACCCCTGTTTCCCAGTGCCTGTGTGGTACCCCAGGACTAGCTCACAGCCAGACCCTGAAAACATACCTTTACTCCTCTGCCCTCCACCTACACAACCAGAGGAGCACGGGTAGGCTCCAAACGTTTTTTGTTGAATGCCTCTGTCAGTAAAAATGTTTTGAGCAGCCCCTGGGTGGCTCAGTTGGTTGAGTGCCTGACTCTTGGTTTTGGCTCAGGTCATGGGATGGAGCCCTGTGTCCGGGCTCTGCGCTCAGCATGGAGTCTGCTTGTCCCTCTCCCTCTGCTCTTCCCGCCCTCTCCCGCCCCCCACTAGCTCACACTCTCTCTCAAGTAAATTAATTTTTAAAATGTTTTGAGCATTCATCCCCACTATGTATATTTATATATCTAGTTATAATGTACCATTTGTACTGATATATTATGTACACAGCACATAGAATATTTTAAAAGGGAGAAACATGAAATAACTGGTATTTTTATGTTTTACTAACCACGATGGCTTTAATTTATTACTCACTAATATTTCAAGGCAAAATATTTACTTAGGACAAGACTCTTCATTGAGAGTTGCTGTAAATTCATATTTTAAGTAGACTTAAGATAATTTCCATTTGTTTTTGTAGCTGATTTCTTGCCAGATCTTTGTTTTTACCTCGTAATCTGGCAGGCTGAAAAGTAGAACTTAGAGCAGTATCAGTTGGGCCATTTTCTTTGCTTTTGCTTGAAAAACAGTATTTGATTCTTTTACAATATATTGTTACTAAAACTCAGTTTTTTGCAGGAATCTTTTTAGGCTGCCTGATTATTTTGTGAGGGTAGGTATTAGTTAAACCTCAACGATATGCTTTGTAAATTATTATGAATGGCACAAACATAGTGCAAGACATCATAACCCAGTTTTTGCATAAGCAACCCCATTTCTCTTGCCAGGAGAGGTAAGGAGAGCTCCTTCTGGTGTGCATAAGGTGTTCACACAGGTGGAACATCAGCAGACTTTCCCCTAGGACCTTTTACCCAGTTAAGCTTTTATAGAAAATAAGTGACTTGGCCTGGGTCACAAAGCTAGCACATGGCAAAACTAGAATTTGAAGTTGAGATCCAGATAATTCCAAAACCTACATTTTTTCCAACTTCCCCCAAAGCAGGGAATGCCTAGGTTTTTTGTGTGTATCCTTTGTTTCCATATGCACACATAAACGTACATACAATCCTACAATATAATTGATACAGGGGAAGCAGGTAGAAAAATAACTGCAGGAGGGAAATGCTGATATGTCCCAGAGAAGTCAGAGGACCAAAGTTGAGAGCCCCCAGAGCAAGCAACCTTCTTAGCCCACATCTAAGGTCAGCTCTTGGTGGATGGTAAGAGAATGATGGTGTGCCCACTCACAACCTCCTGGGGAAACCAAAGAATAAGACTCAGATTTGTCCATTCCTGACTCATCTGTTTGGCCTCTTTGAAGGGATGGCGTTTACTCTGGCCTCGGACAGAAACCTGTTCTGGTTTGAATAGGAATCAGATTCCTTGCCAAGGTGATAATGACCCAAGTACCATGTGCGGACCTTCTGCACCGGCGGTTCAAGCTCAAGAGAATAAACTCTGTGAGGAATGTGTGGTCCTTCTGCATCTACGTGACTATGCCATTGGCAACCAAGTGTAAGTTTTAAAAATAAGAGAGCAAAGGAATAAAAAAAAAAAAAACCCTATCAAAATGGGGTTTGGCTTACCACCCTGGAGTTTGATTGGTGGGGGAGAGTAATTTCAAAATAAAAGTTGACACTCCCTTTTGTCACTTCTGCCCCATTGTATTACCCCCATGGTACTGCCATGCCTACGTCAGCCCCACTCTCCGGGATGAGGGGATCTCGGCATCAAAATAATAAAGATGACGATGCCCATGGTGACAATGGTACACCATTTGTTCTACACACATTTTGTGCCAAGATTTGTCGTAAACACTTCTCAAACGTTCTCTCAAATCACTGTACAGTCTTTGAGGTAGCAACTATTACTATCTTCAGGTGAGGAAACCGAGGCTCAGAAGCGCTGGATAATTGTCCCAAGTTCAGGTTGCTATTGAGGGGTGGAGTCAACATCTGAATCCAGATTGCTCTGGCTCCAAAGACCATGATCCTAACCACCGCTCTAGGAACCCCAGGTTGGGAACCAAAGAGAGAGGGGCCGCCCTCTTACAATGCATTCATCATGAAGTAACTCGACCCAACAAATATCTGGGGCCAGATATTCTCTTCCTGTTAGGTGATCAGAGAGTCACTACCTCATCCATCCATTCAGTAAATACTGATAGAGCAACTACAACGTGTCAGGCACTATTTTTTTTTTAAAGATTTTATTTATTTATTTGAGAGAGAGAGAGAGAGAGCGCGCGCAAGAGGGGGTAGGGTTAGAGGGAGAAGCAGACTCCCCGCCGAGCAGGGAGCCCAATGTGGGACTCGATCCCGGGACTCCGGGATCATGACCTGAGCTGAAGGCAGTCGCTTAACCAACTGAGCCACCCAGGCGCCCAGTCAGGCATTATTTTAAGTACAGCAATGAACAAAACAAGTAAGTTCCGATTCTCATAACACTTAAGATGTAATAAGAGAAGATGGGTAACAAATCAACTACTATGTTATATAGCATGCCTGGAGGCCAGTTTTGTCCTGCCTCTTAGGTTCTCAAACCTGCTTTCCCTTTTGCTAATTTGCAAGACTACATTATCCTTCTTTTGCAGAAGTCTTTTTTTTATTTTTATTTTTAAATATGGAACTCAGAAGTCTTGATTCAGAAAGTCCTTCTCTCCTCCTGGGGCACCTGGGTGGCTCAGTAGGTTGAGCGACGGCCTTCAGCTCAGGTCATGATCTCAGGGTCCTGGGATCGAGCCCTGTGTAGGGCTCCCCGTTCGGTGGGGAACCCTGAGCTTCTCCCTCTCCCTCAGCCCTTCCCCCCTGCTTATTCTCTCTCTCTCAAATAAATAACTAAAATCTAAAAAAAAAAAAAAAGTCCTTCTCCTAACTGGTTTCACAGAGAGAGGAAGAGGAAGTAACTTTTGTTGTGTTTACTTACATGAGCTTCCTTATCCTTACAATGGCTCTAAAAAGGAAACATATCCACGTTACGGTCTGTGAGCTCCAAAGCCTACATCCTTTCTACCCTACCATGTAGAAGTGAACCACATGACTTCAGTCTGATGTCATTCCTTCCTTCTTGAGAGCTTAGAGCACCTGGAAACCAGAACTTCAGGTCTTTACCCGCCATCCAACACTAGCTGAGAGCTCCCTATGTGCCCGGCACACTCTGGGTGCCGAGGAAAGAGCAATGAGCAAGACAGACATGGCCCCTCCACTCAAGGGTGGCTCCGACCGACCACTCATCAGGGCCACTTCCAAGACAAAACATCAGCGTGTGTGACACACTCTCACTCACCCTCCAGCCCTAGGCTGGGACCCCAGAAGAATTCCCTCCATCCTAGCTCTGGCAGCGGGGAAATGAGTTCTGAGTCGCTGGTCCTTAGCCAATTTTGAGCTGCCGGCTGGGACTCAATCTGGGACCCGCTCACCCTCCACCCTGCCCTGTGAAGTCCTGACTAAAACAGAGCTGGTTTTCAAGCACAACTCTCCAAGTCTTGCCCACTGACTGGGGTAAAGCATGTAACTAAGATCCGATTGCTTCCTAAGGAATGGAATTCGAGAGACTCCATAGGGTGGGCCAACCCATTAGGAGAGTCCAAGATGGGTTTGCGGATTCAGACAAAGGTCTAGCCAGTTCTCATTCCATCCAAACAGTATGCCTGACAATGAGCCCACCACACCCCCTGCCTCCAAAGGGAATTAAACTCCATCAAGTGTTGCCAGGAACCCGTCTCTCAAGTTCTCCCATCGTGGGATATAACTTCTAACCCAGCGCATCAACAAATGGATCCAGGGACAGCCAGCAGAGGAGACATGAGTCTGATTGGGGGCTGTCAAAGCTTATTCAGAAATGGGCCTGTCAGCCCACTGCTTTCCTCCATCCGGAAAAACTGAATGGAGTGGTTGGAAATCAGCCTTGGAGGGATGGCAGAATGGAGGAGTGTTAAGTTGTAGCTGAAATCCACCTCCCCCAACCTCAAGGGCTTCGCCCTCAGTGTCAACAAATATGCAACCAATTAATGTAATTGCAGAGTTATTTATGGTGCCCAGCAAAGTGCAGCTGGGTCCTAAAAAGACAAGGGTGGAAGCAGAGAAAAAACTCATTCTCGGGGTTTTGGTGTGCGGTTTTGTTGGTTTTTTTTTTTTCCTTTTCTTTCAGATGTTTGAGTCGACTTGTGGTATCCATGTGTCTGGTGGTCATGGCCCCTTCCAGTCAGTTTGCAGGTGTTCCTGCCTGGGGGGAGGAGAGGGAGGGAGGAACTGGGGGGAAAAGCTAGAGGTCTTCAGATTTCAAACTGTGACCTGACATAGAAGAGTTTTTCAAGGTTCCCCACTCTGACTGCACCCCTGTCTTAATCCTCTCCATTGACCCTTTCCATAACAACCACCACCAAAAATTGCATGTAGAGACCTTTTTTTTTTCTATAGCTCTGTTTTGTGATTGTTTGGAATGACAGCTGTGTTGCCATTCAGCGTCCCACACAAGACAGGTTTTAATTAGAGTTATTGAGGGGGTTGAATTGGCACAATTAGGGCCAGCATTAATGGGGTCTCCATGTGTTCTTTTGAACAGTTTGGCCCCATTTTTTGTCCCAGGGCAGGAGGGGGTTGCAACTAATGAAGTTGGTGAGTGCAAATTATCTCAGCAAAAGGAGGGCAAGTGTGAACCACCCAAGGGAGGGGGCATGCAAAGAAAAGAAGCGGTTACATATGGTAGAGACACACACACATGTTCACACACGCTTATTTTCGTGTCTTCTTTTTTTGACACGGTCCATTTAGAAGGAAGTGTGGCCACCAAATATGTATTATTGGGAACATAAAAAAGGAAACAGAAGGGTGCATATCCTATGCCAAACTAAACTAAGTCTATGTGAGTGCAGGTGATGCACATACATGTTTTTAGGCTGACCCCAAATACTTGATACAAAGACAAAATGCAATTATCAAAAGTCCCAACCCTTTGTTATCTGAAATGTTGATGGCTCCTTACTATCCTGATTTCCCACTTCCTTTCTTTCCAGATGTCTGTTCTTCTCTTGTAACTCCTCGAATCCTTACCCCCTATGGTCTCTTGACAGGGCTCAATCAAAAAAGGATAAGCAACAACCCCAAGTCTCTGAGCCCCCCACCCAGGAACTGCAGCCTGGGAGGGTGCTGGGGACAAGCCTAAAGCCTAGAGGCCCTCATGCCTCTGACTTCCCTACGGACCTGACACTCTTCCCAGAGGGGCCTTTTATAAATGGCATTTCCAGTAAAATTCAATGTAGCCATTTGGGTAGTAGGAAGGTCAGATTCAGGAAAACAAATATGAGGGTGCCCAGTTATTAATCAACTCTTCTTAAGAAGGAGGAGGCGGTTGAACTGAAACAGGCCTCAGTTCAGGGTGGCCCCTGAGCCTGGGATTGGCTTTTGAGTAGCTCCAGGGACTGGGGAGTTGAACAATTTAGTAGTAAGTTCAAGCAGCAGCAAGGCCCAGCAGGACACGGAGGTGGAGGAAGGATCACACTCCCAAGTTGCAGCTAAAAAGGTTGTGAGCACTTACTTGTGAAAATCAGGGCAAAGCCCCTTCCCATCACTGTGGGCCCCAGGGGAGCTGCTGGCTGCAACAAGATCCCTCTTATTTTACCATGAGGCTCAGGCTCTATTTTGCATGGGTGACGTTACCTCTTTTCATCTTGCCTTCCCTGGCTGCGTCCCCTCATGTTTTAGCTCTTCTAGTGGCCCAGGCTACTCTTGCTCTTTGGCAGAGTGAATGGAGGAAGGAGATTGGCTCACCCTCTGTGGGACAGTCTTGGCAGAAAGAAAGGGGGAGAGCAGTTGAGGGGGCTGAGGGCCACCCCAGACAGACAAATACCCCATTCAAAATGCATCCAGCACTCAATGTAACTTTGGGCTCTGGTGTCCAGGCAATTTGGCCTTGTCTGATTAAGCCAACTCTTCTTCAGCCACACCCTCTAAAAACCCCAGGGCTAACCTCTATGAAAAGGATCCCACATTGCTGATTGGATTGGTTTCCCCAATTCCCATCCTCAGATGAAACGCTGAGCCCAGGGAAAACCAGTCAGCCAGCCCATGAAGCAGGGGGGTTGCTTTACAACAGCGGTTCTGGGCAAGGATGAACTGCCCCCCAGGGCACATTCGGCAATGTCTGGAGAGATGTTTGGTTGCCACAGCTGGAAGGGGGGTGCCACTGGCATCTAGAAGGTGAAGGCCAGGGATGCTGCCCTTCTGTGATGCCCGGGACAGCACCCCCAGCAAAGAGTTCTCAAGGCCACAATGTCAGTCGTGCCCAGGTTGGGAAACCCTGCTTTAAAGTCAAACAGACCCGGGTTCAAACTCCAGCTCTGCCTTTACCTATGTATGCTTCACCCATGTGCAATTTCAGCAAACCAATAACCTCTCTAAACCTTGGTTTCCACACCTGTAAAACCTCATTCCTAGACAAAGCATTGTAGGGGACAAGAAATATCATTCTTTCCTTTTTTTTTTTCTTCCTCCGACTTATAAAGAATGTTCTGGGCTATCTTTAGGAGAACCACTCAAAGAATGTGGCATTTGGTAATCACTAATGGAGCCTTCCAGCCCTGAAATTGTCTTCCACACTTAAGCTGTCACCTGCCTCCTTCCCGAAGTGTATTTCTCCCACAGAAACAGGGCTGGGCGCCCAAGCCCTTCGGGATACCCCTTCAGGACACCTTCTACCGCAGCCAAAGCCACGCCAGGCAGGGATTCTGCACGGCGCGCGTCCCCCTCCCCGCCCAAGGCTAGCTGCGCTGTGGTCCCTGGCTGTGCCCCCAGGGACCGACCCACGGAGGGGGGGGCGGGGGCGCTCATTTCCGGTGGAAGTGGACTTGAGCTCAGCCTTTTCTCTTGAACCACACAGCGGGCAAACGTCAATTAGCCCAGCCCTGAAAAATGAGTCGGCGCTCTCCGCGGGCGGGGCAGGGCGGGGCAGGGCGCCCCCACCCCCGGGGTTGCTGCCCCGTTTCCCTATTGTGCCGCCAACAAGAGCGTTTCATTGAAAAGAGCTGAGTGCATCTAATGCAGTTATCCGTGTCCGCCCCATCGGGCCGTGGGCTGGGGCCGAGGGCGCAGCTGCCGCCGCCTCACAGCCCGCAACAAAGGAGCGCGCCGTGGAGAATGGCTCCCCTTTGAAAGGCTCATCTGGTTTCCATTTTTGAAAGGCCCCCAATCTTCGCTTCCACCCAGCCCCCACCCACCTTCACCCTTCCCCTCTCCCCTCGTCCGTGCTCTAGCTGTGCTCCGTGGAGGGAGCGCCCCACACTCCCCCATGTGGCCACCCCCGTCACGCGTAGTGCAGGCTTCACCCCACTCTGGGCAGGGCCGCCCTGAACCGCCCACCAGCCTGAACCACCTGGCCGGGCTTGGGCCTCAGTTTCCCCCCTGTTAAAATGCCCTGGTTGGTTGGATGCCACCTTGATGGCCTTCAACTCCAGCGGTCTGTGAGTCAGTGAACTGCTTTGCGAATTATGCGGCAAGTACATAACAGCGTAATTAAGAAATTTTAAGTTGCCCTAAAATTTCACAGCCTGGAGGTAACCGCTACCAATGTTCCGGAGCATATTCTTCTCCTCTTTTTCGCCGCATATAAAATTCTCGTTGTCTGATGGGGATCGTGTTGCGTCAACAGTTTTATCTCCTGCTTTTGCTTTATCTGGAGCATTTTTCTATGTAAGTCTGAAAATTTTTAAGCAGCTATACACCATTAAGGGCCTGTACGGCAATTCAGTTAACTGGTTCCCCCATTGTTGAACATGTAAGTTGTCTTCCTGTTTGCTTGGGGTTTGTTGTTTTGTTTTGTTTTCACTATTACAAATTACAAATTCATTTTTTTAAATAGAATCCTCCAGTGGCTTCCCAAGTTGACCCCTGGGACTAAACCCCACCCCACTATAAATCAAAAGTGTAAGGCGGGCACTTCCACCTCTTCTAGGGCTGGCAAGGAGGGGAAAGGTCATCCCTGGCCTCCTCCTCCCCTCCCTGACACCTCCAGGCACCTGCAAGTTGGAAATTCACATGTGAATCATGGCCCTTGTAAATCATGGCCTTGGGCAAGCTGCATAACCCTCACGGTTGTCTCGCAATGAAGATACACTCACATCCCCTCAGAGGGCGATTGTGGGAACTAAGTGAAACAGGAGACCCAGCGTGTTAGCTGATGCCTGGCGCTCCGCAGTCTTCCCACCCCTCCCCGCCCCCCCCCCCCCACCCGTTTGACGGAGGCCAAAGGCTCGGGTGAGTTTCAGGCCTGCCAGGCTGGTGGAGAAGGTGAAGAGTGGGCCTTCTGGAGCCGCCAAACCCTGACCTCAGAGCAGAGCTTGTGGCTAGGGCGCCGCTCCCCGGCTGTCCCATCTGCTGTGTGACCTTGGGCAAGTTTCCTGATCCTTCTGTGGCTCAGTCTCCCCACCAACAAAATGAGGAATTGTGAGAATTACAATGAAGTCATACCTGACAAGTACATGACACCTCACATATGTCAGAGTGGCTGTCATCAGAATGATGGCATCATGCTGGCAAGGCCGTAGAGAAAAGGGAGCCCTCCCACACACTGTTGGGGGGAATGTAAACTGGTACGGCCACTGTGGAAAACACTAGGAAAGGTTCCTCAAAAAATTAAATATAGAAATAACATATGATCCAGTAATTCCATGTCTGGGTATATATCCAAAGGAAACAAAATCACTATCTCGAAAAGATATCTGTACCCCATGTTCATTGCAGCATTATTTACCATAGCCAAGACTTGGGAAACAACCTAAGTGTCCACCGATGGATGAATGGATAAAGAAGATTTACACACACACACACACACACACAGAGGAATATTATTCAGCCATAAAAAAGAAATTCTGGGGGCACCTGGGTGGCTCGGTCATTAAGCGTCTGCCTTCAGCTCGGGTCATGATCCCAGGGTTCTGGGATCGAGCCCCACATCGGGCTCCTTGCTCAGCGGGAGGCCTGCTTCTCCCTCTCCCACTCCCCCTGCTTGTGTTCCCTCTTTCGCTGTGTCTCTCTCTGTCAAATAAATAAAATCTTTAAAAAAAAAAAAAAAAGAGGGGCGCCTGGGTGGCTCAGTCGGTTAAGCGGCTGCCTTCAGCTCAGGTCATGATCCTGGAGTCCCGGGATCGAGTCCCGCATCGGGTTCCCTGCTCAGTGGGAAGTCTGCTTCTCCCTCTGACCCTCCCCTCTCTCATGCTCTCTGTCTCATTCTCTCTCTCAAATAAATAAATAAAATCTTAAAAAAAAAAAAAAAGAAATTCTGCCATTTGTGACATCATGGATGGACCTTGAGGGCATTATGCTAAGTGAAATAAGTTAGACAGAGAGAGGCAAATACTGTATGAACTCACTTATATGTGGAATCTCCAGAAAACCAAAAACTCATAGCTACAGAGAATAGATTGGTGGTTTCTGGCAGCAGGGGGGTTAAATGGGTAAAAGTGGTCAAAAGCTGAAAACTTCTGCTTATAAGATAAATAACTTCTGGGAATGTTATGTACAGCATGCTGACTATTGTTATCAATACCGTATTCTATGTATATTAGAAACTTGTTAAGAGAGTAAATCCTAAAAGTTCTCAACACAAGGAAAAACGTCACTATGTGAGGTGATGCATGTTAACTAGACTTGTAGTAATCATTTTGCAGTACATACCTATATCAAGTCATTATTTGGCTAAATCATAATTCGGCTAATACCATGTTCTATATCAGTTCTATCTTAAAATGGGGGGGAGTATGTAAAAACAGTGCCTGGCACATACTAAGTGCTCAATAAATTTACCTATCATCATTTGTACCCACCTGCCCTGCTTACGAACAGTACGGCCAGCCTCTGCCCCAGGGACTAGTTTTCTCTTTTGTCTCCCCAGATAGCTGGTTCTAGATCCTTATCAACACAGGCTCCTGCCTTCAACCTCAGGCCCAGCTCTACCTGGAGGACCCCAAGACCTTGGAAAGCTGGACCCCAGGTAGATGCTGATCCTCAGCAAAGAGCCCAGGCCCCCCGAGATCCTCACAGAGCACTCACAGCCCATCGGCACCGTGGCCGCTGCTTCTGGGATTTGGCATTCCTGCAGGGCCAGAGAAGGGCACACACTGGGAGTGAGGAGGGTGCCTTACTGTGACCTTGAATCTCCTCTCTTGCCCTCTCAGGACTTTCTGCTCATTTGTCCAGATAAGAGTAACACCTGTAGCAGCCCTCATTGACGTAGGGCCCACAGATATCAAACCCATAGCTCATTTCATCCCTGGAAAGTGTTATTGTGGTCTCTATGAATTATCAACTGACTGAACGATGAAGCATGGAAACTGGGCTCAGAATGGTTAAGCAACTTGCCCAAAGTGGTGGAGCAGAAGTTTGAACTCATGTCAGTCTGACCACAAAATCCTACTCTTCCACAAACACCACGCGGTTCACATTCCTTCATCAGTGGGGCTGGAGTGGCAGAGACCATTCCCTGCAGGCCATGCCCCGGGGAACCTGAAAATGGAGGGCCTTTGAGGTAGGGTTGCCAGAGATTTAGCAAGATACAGGACACCCAGTTAACTTTGAATTTCAGATAAACAGTGAATTTTTAGTGTAAGTATATCCCCATGCACTATTTGGCATATACTTAAACCAAAATTCTTCATTATTTATCTGATGTTAACTAGGCATCCTATATTTTATCTGGCAGCCCTGCTCTGAGAGCTTCATTTACACTCCCCAGTAGCTGGTTTATTAGTGGATGAGAGGCACAGTCTTGGCCTCTGGATTGAATCACAATGATGTGCTGTCACTTAATCCCTTCTCATCTCTGTGCCACTTTTATAACTCGGAGATCACGTGACTTGTCTAAGACCACAAGGCTGGAACTTGAACCACACACAGCCCCAATCTCCTGAGCCTCCTGATATTATTACAGTGTTCAGCGAAGTGGTCGCCACAGCCCAAGGGAGGATCTGCGCTTTCCAGTGTAAAATGGTCACACTAGCTGCATTGACATAAGAAACATGTGAGATTTTCAACAAGTAATGTAACCTAAGGGCTCTCTCTTCTTTTAAGATTTGTTAAGAATCTTTTGGTTACAAGCGACAGAAACCCTGATCTAAACGGACTTGGACTAAGAAGGAATTGATAGCTCATGTTACTAAAAAAGTCCAGGTGACCCCAATGATGGGAGGCAACTGACCGATCTCCCGATGCCCAAAGTTGGAATATTTTGAGCAACAAAATACAGTGTTGGATTATATCCCAAAGTATAAAATAAATATACAAGAGTATTTATATTTATATAAATAAATGATTGAATAAATAAATGGGGGGAAAGAGACAAATCTCCCACACAGAAGATTCCAAATAATTTATGTAGATACTCCATCCTCAAAGGGAAGGAACATAAATCCCCACTCCTTAAGCATGAGCTACCCATGCTGACTCCCTTCCCAAAAGTGCAGTCTAGAAAAAGGGAGATTGAAAAAGTAACTTTACAGCGGAGAAACCTGACCAACCTAACCTCAGCCGGGTGATCAAGGTCAACAGTAACAGTGATAAGGCACGTTAACAGTATGTACCTTTGATATGTTGTGATGAGAATGGCACTCGACTTCTATGGGCTTCCTCTGAAAACATATAACCCAGTCTATTTATGAGAAAAACATCAGACAAACTCCAACTGGGGGGCATTTTACAAAATACCTGACCAGTATTTCTCACCAGTGTTGAGGTAACCAAAAACAAGGAAAATCTGAGAAAATGTCACAGCCAAGAGAAGCCCAAGAGGACATGAGGACTAAAAGTAGTGTGGTGTTCTGGATGGGCTCCTAGGACAGAAAAAGGGGCATGATGGGAAAAGTAGGAACACCTGAATAAAATATGGACTTTATTTAATGAAAATGTATCAGTATCACTTCATTAACTAATATGTATACCATACCAATACAGGATGTTAATAATGGGAGAACCTGGGTCCGGGTCTATGGGAACTCTCTATATTATTATAATTTTTCTGTAAATCCAAAACTATCCTTAAATTAAAAGTTTCCTTAAAAAGGTGGGGGGGGCACCTGGGTGGCTCAGTCATTAAGCATCTGCCTTCGGCTCAGGTCATGATCCCAGGGTCCTGGGATCGAGCCCTGCATCGGGCTCCCTGCTCAATGGGAAGCCTGCTTCTCCCTCTCCCACTCCCCCTGCTTGTGTTCCTCTCTCACTGTGTCTCTCTCTGTCAATTAAATAAATAAAATCTTAAAAAAAAAAAAAAAAAAGCCAGAGTCTTCATGGCTGGACTTGGAGTTCAAATAACATCTTCATCTTTGGACTCTCCCTTCCTCCCTGTAGGCTTCATGTTCCACATGATAACAATATGGCAGCACCACCTCCATCACAATGTCCTCTCAGATGAGAGTTCAGCAGAAAGGAGCAGCCACTCCTGTCCCAGCATTCCAGGAAGTCTCTTTGTGCCTCACTGCATCTGGTGAAGCCACGGGGTTCCATCACTGGGGTTAGAGGAAGGAGAAACCATGACGGGCTTCCACGGGGCTTCAGCTCTGAGTCAGGGGCTGACTGTGGAGAAGATGAAGGCCGCAAAAACTTGGGAGCTGTTACCTGCAGCAGGTGAATGGATGTTTGAAGGTCAAAAATCATCAGTGTCAAATGCCCCCTTCCAACATTTTTGGTGCTAAAATGTCCCTATGTGAAATGATGATGATTCTTTAATATCCCTACTTGCCAAAATAGTTGTATCTGTCCGTCATTGTTTTCTCTGTATCTGTCCATCAGTGTTTTCTATCTGATTCAAGAAATCCCAACATGGAGAAACCACTGTTCAAGTCTGACCTACAGAGATAAAGCATCTCAGATGAAAGAGTAGGAGCAATGAGTTTTTGGGCCATTCTGACCTCTCTTTAGGACTTCATCTTGAGATCCCAAGGAACTGTGGTCACAGTCTGTACCAGGACCAATGGAGCATAAAAGCCAGAGGGCTCCCCAAGGAGGACTGATGCAGGAAAGGCTGGGAGACCCCCCAGTTGTCATAATAATATTTGGTGATGCTCACAATGAGCCAGCACGCCCCTAAGCAAGTCCATGCAGGAATTCCTGTGGTCTTCCCAGTAGTGCCCTGCAGCAGGCATTATCCCCATTTTATAGATGGGGAAACTAAGGCAGAGAGCACTTAAGTCAATTTGCCCAGAGCTGGCAGTTGATGAACCACAATACTAGAAACCATTATTTTAAAACTAAAATAGGAAAATGACCCCAAAATACAGAGAGTTACCATTGTCCTTCCTCTGGCTGGAGAGTAACTTCAGTTTTTAACCTCATTTCAGGTGCCGGGCCTTGCAGGAGAAAAGAAGTAATCTCTCTCTCAAAAAAATAAGGCAATAAAAACAAGCAGCAGGGAGGGACTGAATAGGCTACCTGAAGAAAACACAGATTCAAGATTCTGAGTTCAATCCGCATCTGTGTGTTGTTTTCCTTGGCTGATGCATGAGACACTTTAATGCCAACTTGATTTTTCTTCCCCTCTTCTGAGCCCGTTGTCAGTTTGCACCACCAGTTCACCCTGCCCGTTCCCTAGCTCTGGGCCCAGCTGCAGCAGGCGTTCAGAATGAGCTTGGCTCTCCTGAGCAGGGGCACTCCCTGCTGGGGACTCAGCCTGGCCCAGGGCCCTCCGGCTGAGACTGGACATGGGGACCCTGCATGCTGACCCTCCTTCGGAAATCTGCATAGGACTGATTTTTGGCTCTCAGTTCCTCACTATTACCTCACTGTCCACAGTGACCATTGGAAAAAAAGTCATTCCAAATTCATCTCAGGTCGCCTGGATGGCTCAGTCGTTAAGCGTCTGCCTTCGGCTCAGGTCATGATCCCAGGGTCCTGGGATCGAGCCCCGCGTCGGGCTCCCTGCTCCGCGGGAAGCCTGCTTCTCCCTCTCCCACTCCCCCCGCTTGTGTTCCCTCTCTCGCTGTGTCTCTCTCTGTCAAATAAATAAATAAAATCTTTTTAAAAAAATAAATTTAAAAAAATTCATCTCATTATCTTCTACTACGAACCTCATTCCCTGCTGGGGACACATACTGCTGCCACCACCTGGCCAGTCATTCAAACCAGAACCCCAGGCCGTCACACCCCATAAATCCTGGGAATTCAACTCCTCGAGGTCTGTCCACTCAGCCCCTCCTCCCAACTCCACTGCCTTGCCTGTCCTCATGCCTCACCTGGTTTCTAGCAACTCCTTCAAACCTTCTGCCAAGCCATTCCTCTACTCTCTGGGTTGTCACACTGTGACACCCAGTGACAATCAAGTTCCTAAAACAGGCAGGGACCCCCACTGCCTACAGGATAAAGGCTGAACCCTTGGGATTCCTGAGGGCCCACCTGAGTTCTATGAATCATGGGAGAGACAGGAGAGATGGGGGACATTGTCTTTGTCCCCAGAGAGTCACAACAAAATTGGGAAGGCGAGAGAGACAGAGGAAGCTGCTTGTGAAGTAGACCCACGGGTTTATAGACGTGCAGTGTGTAGAGCTCAGTAAGTAGAATCCATACTAGTAAGTCGCATTGTCGTTATTGTAGGATGTCATGTGCCCATAGCTAGCCGTGCTTGCTCTAAGTGGACCAGGCCAATTCCAAGAGCCAGCTGTGGCCCCACAGAGACCTCACCCCTATCCTACGCACCAGGGGCCTCTGTTTTGACATTTGCCAGGAGGGACAGCTTTGGAAAAAAGCTCTGGGATGCTCAGATGAAAGGTGTTGGAATGTCCAGGCTTCTCTGGATCTGCCTGTCAGCATCTGTCCAATTCCTCACAACCACCACCGCCTTCCTGCCCAGATCAGGCTGGACGTCCTGTGCTGATTCAGAGCCCTTCCCCAAGAACATCTCTGGGCCCTCGGACCCTCGGACCTCTAGACCTCAAAGAGGCATGTCCAGTTTCCTCACACAGGTAGCCAGCAGCCCCAAGCCCAGACCCAAGGCCACAACACTAAGCTGTCATTGGAAGTCCAGCCTTGCTTTCCAGAGAGCCAGCAGCCTGTGTAGGGCTTGGCTCACAGCCTCCGCAGTTCTCCCCGGCCTCTGCCCTTCCAGTCCCTCCCCTGCTTCTTCCCCTCTGCTCTTGGCCACTTGCTCTGCGCCAAACTCCAACACCCTCAACGGTTTCCCAACTGCTTGCTGCCGCATCTGGTTCTGGGGAGCAGGTCAGCAGTGAAGGAGTCGCGCGTGTGCAAACAGCCCCAGCTGGCCCCAGCCGCTCACACCTGCACACTCCATTCATCCCCACTGTTTACACATTGTCATCCGCAATTAATGCTTTCCCAGGAACTGCAGCAGGCTGATTGCCCCACCGCCACACAGGGACCCCATTCTGAGCCCTTGTGTCTGTTAAATTGAGCATGGGGCCCTGTGATTAAATTAAGGTTTGTGGCTCTGCTACTCTGGCCCCCGCTCCATCCTCCTCCCCCTCGTCCTCCCCCTCCCCCTCCCCTTTCTTCTCTTGCCCCCCCTCCCTCTCCTTCCGCTTTTCCCTATTCATCACGGGGCTTCTTTGTGACCTGATGGGGGGGAGGTGGGCACGGGGGAAATGGCCTGGCCCCTGGACAGGGAGGAAGAGTGGACGTCTTCCATTTAAAGCAAGGATAAAAGGGATGCGTTCATGACCCCTTGTAAGAGGAGCTCTAGGGAGAAGAGACAGTGTGGAACTAGAAAGAAGAGGGTGGTGTGAGGCCTTTGCTAAATTAATTAATCAATTTCTAGCATGGCAGAGTGGTTAAGGATACAGGCTCCAAGGTAAGACAGAGTTTGGGTTCAACTCCTGCCTCCATCACTTTCTACCTCTGGGATCTGATTCAAGTTTGGTGAGTCTTGGCTTCTCTGCGCTGGGCAGAGGAATCAGAATGAGCAAGGAAACAGGGGGAGCAGGTACCCTTGAGATGATGTGAGGAGAACGGCACTTTACCTCTGTGGTCTTCCTCCCCAAAACCCATAAACACAATCTAATCTTGAGAAAAACAACAGACAAATCCCAAACAAGGGACATTCTACAAAATATCTGACCAGTTCTCCTCAAAAACAAGGGCAGTCTGAGACAGTGACATAGCCAAGGGAAGCCTAAGGAGACGTGAGGACTACAGGTCATATAGTATCCTAGATGGGATCCTGGAACAGGAAAAGAATGCTAGGTAAAAAATGAGGAAATCTGAATAAAATATTGACTTTAATGAATAACGATATACTGATATTGGTTTCATAATGGTATTTAGTGTACCATACAAATGTACGATGTGGATAATAGAGAAACCTGGGTGCACAGTATATGGGAACTCTCTGTACTCTCTTTGCAATATTTCTGTAAATCTGAATCTTTCTTAAAAAATAAAGTTGACTCTTGAAAAGTGGGGGGAAAGAGACGGGCTTCTGAGAAAATGGTGGGAGTAGCACAGTTGTGGAAACTCCCGTGAGTCCCCCCGCAGCATATGGAATAACCAGGATAGCCAAGCCAGAGCCCCACAGACAGCATCTGCAACAGCACTAAACAAGGTATCCCAAAAAACCAGGAGGCCCCTCCCCAATTCCCAAAACTCACTGGAAATGCAGCAACTTAATCTAAGCTAAGTAGCTGAAATGCAGAGGACCCAGTTCATGGGTCAGGATGAGTCACCACAGCGCAGCCGTGACTGATGGCACCGGGTCCTACAACCTCCCAAAACTAACAAGCCATACCCCCTTCCAGAGAAAGCCCCACCTGGAACCAGAAGTGCTGGAAACACATGGACTTGGAACAGGACTGGACACAAGGAGCAAAGGAGAGAAAATGTCAGAACGGGAGAGGGAGTCTGAGGAAACAAGTCTCAGAAAACAGCAGGTCATCTTTTTTTTTTTTAAATCATTTTGCAAAAACAACCGAGGAAGGAGTTCTAGAGCCAAGAAGAAACTCTCCTCACTCAGCCCTCTCTCCAAAAATACTCCACTCACTTAAAAAAAGTAGGAAAGAAATGGATCACTTGAACATCCGAGCAAAAAGATCAAATCACTTATAAGGGAAAGAAAATGAGGTTGTCATCGGACCTTCCAACAGCAGTTTTGTTTGTTTGTTTGTTTGTTTGTTTGTTTGCCAAAATACAATGGAATAACATATTTAAGATACTCAGGAAAAGAAAATGTGAGCTGTGGACCTTCCGGTATAAAGGCCACGGTAAACTGTAATAACATGCAAGAACTCAAGAATATTTTTTCTGTAATCCCTTCCTGAGGAATCTACTAGAAAATTAGGTTTTAGAAAACAAAAAATGCTGGAAAGCATCTACATGAGCACTGGTGGTGGGCACTGAATATAAATTTACCCATAAAATGATGACCCAGTGTACACTGACACAAAAGTGTACCAGGAATATGTAAATCCATTAAAAAAACCAATAGAAGTGACATTAAAAGAAACAAAGAAGGGCATTTTATAATGGTAAAGCTTATAAAGCTTTATATAAAGTCATAAATGAGACGAGATAGGATGTGGTGCTTATGTGCTCGGAAAAGGTAAATAAATACAATGTAACATCATAAATGAGGCCAGAATGGAGAATGTGTGTAGGGAAAATAGAAGCAGCATGCAGACTGCTTTGTAAGCATCATGTGAGAATAAGAATATTAGGTCAAATACCAGTGGAAAAGGAGGGGATAGGGAGAGGAGTTTACCACCTAATTTTAACATGGTTCCTATTATGGCCCGAAAAGACAATAGGCCACCTCCAAGTTGAGGAAGAGAGGGTACTACATGCATGATAGAAAGGTATGAATATAGGACACCTGGGTGGCTCAGTTGGTTAAGCGACTGCCTTCGGCTCAGGTCATGATCCCAGGGTCCTGGGATCGAGTCCCGCATTGGGCTCCCTGCTCAGCGGGGAGTCTGCTTCTCCCTCTGACCCTCCCCTCTCTCATGCTCTCTTTCTCTCATTCTCTCTCTCAAATAAATAAATAAAATCTTTAAAAAAAAAAGAGGTATGAATATAAAGACAGCTGTTAGAACAAAAGTAAAACCTTCCTAAATACCAAAAGGTATATTGAGAGAGAGATGAAAAAGTCCACACAGTGAAAGAATTATGACAAAATATGTGAACAACAAAACAGATTTATGACATATAACATACGACAGAACTGAGCCAAACACTGATCATACCAATTGTGTAAATATGCTTACCTCACCTAATAAAAGAAGAAATGTTTAGGTTGGCCAACAAAGTAAAATGAAAAATCTACGCTATGTATGTAAGAGACATACCTAAACAGGGATTTAGACAGGTTAACAATCTTTAAATGCACAAAAGTATACCAGGAATATGTAAATCCATAAAAAAAACCAATAGAAGTGACATTAAAAGAAACAAAGAAGGGCATTTTATAATGGTAAAGCTTATAAAGCTTTATATAAAGTTGTTAATATATTATTAATATATTAATACATATATATCAAGTTATTAATACTTACATAAGGAGAAACTGTAGCTTTTGCAAGGAAAAATATAAACACAGCAATAGAAGATCATGACATTTTTATGAACCAGTCTCAGAAGTCATTACACCATTTGCACCATATGCTATGGGCCATGGTAATGACAAAGGTCCACACCATTTCTAGCAAAGAGACAGGCTTTACCTCTTGCTGGAGGAGGAGGTTTCAGAAGAGCACATGGGACGGGGAATAGTGTTGCACCATCTTTGAAAATTGCGCTCTGCCATAACCATCTATTCTGTTGGTGAGGCTACAGGGAAATGTTAGAATTTCATTTTAAAAGTTTAGAAAGGAAGACAAATGGAGGGGAAGGACAGAATATTGATCTGCCAAGATCTCTGAAAACCATACTTCTGTGATATGAGGTTAATGTATTCCAGTTAAAATCATGGTCAAAAAGTTTCCCAGAGGGCGCCTGGGTGGCTCAGTAGGTTAAGCGTCTGCCTTCAGCTCAGGTCATGATCTCAGGGTCCTGGGATCGAGTCCCACGTCAGGCTCCCTGCTTCTCCCTCTCCCTCTGCCCCTCCCCCCTGCTCATGCTCTCCCTCTCCTTCACTCTTTCTCTCTCTCAAATAAATAAATAAAATCTTAAAAAAAAAAAAAAAAAAAGGTTCCCAGAGTAGGAAGGTAGGTAGAGCTCTATACCTCACATGAAGATGAGGTAACATGTCTAAGATCTCATGACCTGGGTCCTGGGTTCCAGTCCTCACCTTGAGGGACTATCTTGCCTGTGTGGCAGCTCCCTGTGGCTTGATTCCACTTTAAACCTTGCCGCACTCTATTTTCAATGACCAGCACTGTTGCTGTTGGTGTCTACTTCCACAGTAAGATCTTTGGCCAATTGTTGAATACTTAATTAACACATTAAATCTTTCAGAAATTTTAATTTAAATGATCACTGGAGAACATGCAATTGAAAAAGAGACCAAGCGAGGGGATGACAGAGGTAGGGTGGGGGTGTGAAACCAGCAGGTGGAGGAGCCGTGAGCATAGGCTCCGAGGTTGCCTGGGGAGGGGATGAAAAGGAGAACAGAACCAGCCGGTCCAGGCATCATCTAGAATGTCTTCTAGATCAGTCTCCTGCCCTCACCCACCACGGCTTAGATACAAGCCCACAGTACCACAGTACTGGAACCCCAGCATTAGATCCTATCTTGGTCCATTTGGGCTATTATCACAGAAATGGGTGACTTACAAACAACAGAAATTTATTTCTCACAGTTCTGGAGGCTGGAAGTCAAAGATCATGGGAGTTCTGGTGAGAGCACTCTTCGGGAGTGCGGGCTTCCTCACATAGCAGAGAGCAGAGAGGGGAGCAGCCTCTCTCTGACTCCTACTGAAGGGCACTAATCCCGCCCTCGGGGCTGCACCCTCTTGACCTCATCCAATCCTTATCACCCCCCAAAGCGACGTTAAAAGAAACAAAGAAGGGCATTTTATAATGAGAAAGCTTATAATTCACCAGCAACCACTTTCAGAAAGGAGAAACGTAGCTTTTGCAAGGAAAAACGTAGCTTTTGCAAGGAAAAATATGAACACGGCAATAGAAGATCATGACATTTTTATGAACCTCTGAACACCATCACCCTGGGGGTAGGGCTTCAACATGGGAATTTGGGGGGGACACAAACATTCAGTGTAGAACAGATACCAAAGCCCAAGGGAGGGGCTCAGAAGATACAGGGTTTCCACACACACACACCAGAAGTCACAAGTCTCCCAGCACCACTGCGACCCACTGAGAGCTGGCTCTTCATCTGTGAGCCCACTTCACCCCACACTTCATTCTGCCGGCTGTAACTAACCCAGGGCTACAACCCCGGTGGGGGCTGCATGTGAGGAAAGAGAGAGAGAAACCACATGGGATGGAGGTGGAGGACCAACGGAGTTGGGTTTCTAATCCTCCCTACTGGGCGTTCATTGAAGACATGAAAGATATTGTCCTGGGGCGCCTGGGTGGCTCAGTCGGGTTCCCTCCTCGGCGGGAAGCCTGCTCTCCCTCTCCCACTCCCGCTGCTTGTGTTCCTGCTCTCGCTCTCTCTCTCTGTCAATAAATAAAATCTTAAAAAAAAAAAAAGAAAGACATTGTCCTAATGTCTTCAATGCCGAGCACAGATCGTGGCACCCAGATCGATACACACACACACACACACACACACACACACACACACAGCAACCCCAGGCCCAGAGATAGACATGAGAAATGAAATAAAAAACAAATGTAAAGTAACAGTAAAAACATTGCAAGGGTTTTCATGTGTTACTTGCGTTATTAATACACGTTTTTTAAAAGAATGAGGAAGTTGAACTACGTCGAATTGGGAATACATTTCAGCTTATACAAATAATAGGCATATATTATGCAAATGTCCCCAAGTGTGGACCGTCACAAACCCAGCTGGCTCTCCTGCATGTTTGCCCTCACCCCCAGCCCGCCACCTTCCCCAAGCCCCCGGGGGCTCCTTGGCCAGCCTGGCAGCACGTAGCTCGGCTCCAGCCGTGTGGAAGCACCAATTATCCTTGGCAACAAGACCCAGGCTTGTGACCGGCTAAAGGAGGTCTGAGGGTCATTTCAGCATGAATATCTCAAACTATTTATTTTCAAGCAGGCTGGGAATGGGGGTGGAGATGTGTCGAAGACTACAGAAAAACCTTAGATCCGTTTGATTTCTCTACCTGGGTCATCCCCAAAGACACATCCAGAGGCTTTCCATGCAAAATCCAGGAAATTTGAGGAGTTAGTCCTAACTGACTGAGCTAACCCAGCTGAGCAAGAAGCCTCAGCCTGATCAAGTTTGTGGGGAAGGCGAGCAGCAAAGAAGGAAGGTTGGAATCTGAGTGATGGAAAAATCCCGTATCTGTGGGATTTCCCACAATGGAGGAGACGAGAAGACCCACAGACCGCTTTGTCACAGAACCATCACAACCACTTCCAGCCGGTGGCAAAGCCATGTGACCCAAAGAAATGCATGGGCTTCACAGCCCTGGCTTCTAAAATTCAATTAAAAAACAAAACAAAACAAAAAGCTCGTGGGGAACAATAGCTTAAAGGATGGGGGTTTTATTTCAAGGTGATTCAACGTTTTGCAATTAGACAGGGTGCTTGCACAACATTATAAATGTACTACATACCACTGAATTGTTAACTTTTAAATTGTTCCTTGAATGTTATATGAATTTTGCCTCAATTCAAAAACAAATAAGATGACTCGATGCAGTGGCTGAATAAAAATTAACACCCAAGAATCAATTACTTTGACTTAGAACAGAAATAACCAGTTAGAAAAAGAAACTGGAAAGAAAGTCTGTTTTAAAGTAGCAACCAGGACTAAAATTAAACTTAACAAGAAAGGTGTGAAATCTATGCATTTAAAATTACCATACTTAATTTACGGGCAGGGCAGAAATAACTTGAATATATATGGAAAGATCTGCCACATTCCTAGACGAGAATTCTGAAAATTATAGAGATGGTAATTCTACCCACCGTCTTCTATAAATTAAATGCAATCTTAATCAAAACCACAAATTTTTTTCTGAAAGTTGACAAATTTACTACATAGTTCATTTAAAATTCAGAAAATAGAAAGAATAATCTCTGTGATTTGCCCATAATCCTAAACAGGACAGGTCACTACTTCCTTGTGTGTATATATTTTTGGAAAAGCTATAAAGCACAATGACAGAGATCTCAGGCTCTGTAGTTAGACTTGATCCTAACTGTGCAGCTTAAGGGTGTGTGTATGACTTAACCTCCCTAAATCTCACTCGTCTCTTGCAAAACGGAGAGGCCAATACGTACCTCACAGACCTAAGGATTAAGTGAAATTCTCATGTATGAGCTTAGCCTCATTTTTCAGGCATTGTGAATCCCAGCATTCAGGAAATGATTACTATTACATTTATATAAATACATAATAGCATGTATATTGTACACTGTAAGATGGTTTTTTAAGCTTGATGTTCTATAATGGACATCTTTGCAAGTCAAAACATGTGTTTTTATTATCCAGTGTCTAACCCAGCACCAACACCTACTATGTGCTCAGAATATATTTGTTACACGAATAAATAAGGAAATTAATCTTGGCTCATCTTCTTAAACTTGCTACTGATTGTAATGTTTGCTTTGGATTCCAGCATGTGGATGCACTGTAAATGAATAACCGGTCCTCCACTGACAGACATGTATTACTTACACTGTTCAAAAAACTGAAAACAACATTAAAATATCTATTAATAGAGATTATGGATAGACTTCGTGCTTTAAGTAATTGCAAATGAATTAAAACATTTCCATACCTAAATTACTTGAGACCATGTATACCTGGAGGTCATTTCAAAGTGAAGATAGTAAAGATTGTTCCATCTGGGGGTGGGAGGACCCAGGATTTCGACTACTCCTCTGCAGAGCTGAATACACCCACTTCTCCAAGTGCCTTTATTGGTTTGACTTCTTTCTGCTTTTCCAGGAGAAACATGGTAACTGTTTCTTTGTGGGAAGTGACCACCAAGTGAAATGTAAATATAGTGAACAGTTCCCTGCAGAAAATGTGATTCAGGAGAAAGCCTGGAACCCTGAGAGCCTTTCTATGTTGCCAAATATGGTGATTCTAAGATCTTCAAACAGACGCGTCAGAATGTGTGACCTACAACCACATCTCCCACAGCTATGCCAACAGCTGGGGTCTGGAGCAGGACTGCCTTAGTATTTGCAAACTGAGTCAAGATACAAATGGAGAGGCGCCTGGGTGGCTCAGTCGATTAAGCATCTGACTGTGGCTCAAGTCATGATCCCGGGGTCCTGGGATCGAGTTCCCTAACAGGCTCCCTGCTCAGTGGGAGTCTGCTCCCTCTCCCTCTGCTGCTCTCTCTCTCTCGCTCTCGCTCTATCTGTCAAATAAAGAAATAAAATCTTAAAAAAAAAAAAAAAAGATACAAATGGAACCCCTGGCCCACAGCCCACCACCCTTCTCCTCCCATCTCCAACACCATCACCCTTCACCAGAAGTTCCTTGTACACACATTTGTGTCCAAACAACCTCGTTGGCCTGGCCAGCTCTGCCCACTTCCTCCCACCTCAGTAGACACCCTGGACCACCCTTCAGGGGTCAGAGTGTACATTCCATCAGCTAGGAGGACTGGCAGTAAACCCACTCAGGCCCTGGAAAAATGGAATATGTTTCAGAAGGCTGGGGTTGCTCTAGGTGGGCATGTTTCCTTGACTCTGTGGACTCCTCACCCTACAGAGAGGACAGCAGCTGGAACAAGGCGAAGCAGGACTCTCAAAAAGCCCATGCCTGGCAGAGCCCTGTCTCCCTGTTCTAAGGCAGCACTGGTCTGCAGCAACCAGAAGCTCAGCTAAAGCTTCCGATATATCAGTGGCTCTCAGTGGTGATGCATTTGCTTCCCAGGGGTCATGTGGCAAAGTCTGGAGACATTTTTGGTTCTCACAAGTAGGGTAGAGGGGTGCTACTGGTATCTAGGGGGTAGAGGCCAGCGAGGCTGCTCAACACCCAGCAATATACAGGATAACAACGGCTCTCCCACCCCTGCAACAAAAAATTATCCAGCCCAAATTATCCAGTGCCAATGTTGAGAACCCCTATGACACATGCATGAGTGTGGAGGACAACAGATTTAGGGTTCAGACCCTTAGTCTGCTACTGACTCATTAGGGGACCAGTTATTTTGCTCTCTGTACCTCAGTTTTCTCATCTGTAAAATGGGGATAATGGAAAATATTTCACAAGGCTATTTAAGAAAGACAAGGAACTTGCCATGTAAAATGCTTGGTACAAAGTAGGTCCTCAATAAATGCCATTGGTGTTCCTTCAATGAGGAGGGAAGCAGACTTCATATTCTTAAATGCCTTTTGTGAACCAATTAGAAGTCTCTAAGTTTAGAAGAGGAGTTGGGCCATAAAAGCAAAAGCAGCTTATATTATTTCAGAACGACTGTGGATAAAAAGTCAAGAGGACATATGGATATGTAGAAAGATATTCTTAAATTGTGTTAATAAGAAAGCTGTATATATACAGAGCTTTATGAAGCTGTGAACTGGGAAAAACTGAGTTATGCTTCTGGCAGGTTGTTCCCTCTTCTACAAAGGATTCTCCATATCAGAACACCATCCCTACATCTTCCATGGTCTCTACACCTTCCATGGCCTCTCCATCCCAATTTACTCCCCCAGCCCCCAACCCAGCAGCAGTCCCTAGGTGTAGGGCAATCCCATCAGAGGTGGCTTGCTGCCATCTGGTGGCAGAATTGGTAAGAGCGGCTAGGATTTTGTCCACTGATTCTTCCACTAAACCAGGATGTAATTTTACCACACACAAAGCAATCATTTATTTAACAGCACCCAGGAGCTGCAGAGAATGTAAAGATGGACAAATGTGCACCTCTTCCCAGAATCAGATGGAGACATTTGGGTTCTAGGGCAGCTGATGATAACTTGAGACCCCTTCAAATCTGTTCTAACATGTTTAGTTGGAGTAGGGATGCTCTAGTTATTAAAAACAAATTATATAATTCCTTATGCTCAAATAAGGAATTTCCTACATGCGCTCATATAAAGCTTTAATCATTCACACTTAACTAAAGAAAGAGATCGTTTGTAATCATATAGATAGAAAACAACATCCAAAAGTGCTTAAAAACTCTTTTTCTGCCTCTATCAGCAAAATGTTTTCAACTTTCCTGTATTTCTTCTCCTCTCTTCCGTTTTCTTTCACAATTTTCCTACTTGGGCTACTTTTTGAAAGGCAAATTTAAGGATCTAAATCGCCCCTTGTTGCTAACCTTGCTATTGATTGATTTCAGAATTCCAGCTGACTTCACATGGCCATCAGGCTGGTAGTCTGACCCGGCATTGCACCAAACAGGTCGCATTTCCAGGGTGCAAACATACTTACTAGATCCAGTTTGGTGCTGCCACGGACTGTGTTTTATTCCTGACCTAGAACACTAAATCCATGAAAGCGGGACCTGTTTACTTTTCCCCGGATATGAATAGAGTTGCATGTGAACTAGCACTCGATTTCCAGTTCATTCCAGTGATTGTTTTAAGGCTTATATTTATTATGAAATATTTTCTACATCTAAATGACACATACACATACATATGTACATATATACGTTACAAAAAAAATAAGAAAATATATATCTAAGTACAGATCACCCAGATCCAGAAAGAGAGCATTGATAGTAACTTCTGAGTACCTGTATGCTGTATCCCTCTCCACCTACCCAGGGGACTTTAATCTAATAATGTTTTTGCATCATATGTGGGTCAGAGCGTATGGTTGAAAACCATAGAAATCAACTTTGATGGTCTTTTTTTTTTTAAGATTTTATTTATTTATTTGAGAGGGAGAGAATGAGAGACAGAGAGCATGAGAGGGGGGAGGGTCAGAGGGAGAAGCAGGCTCCCCGCCGAGCAGGGAGCCCGATGCGGGACTCGATCCCGGGACTCCAGGATCATGACCTGAGCCGAAGGCAGTCACTTAACCAACTGAGCCACCCAGGCGCCCCAACTTTGATGGTCTTAAACAAAAAGGGGGACTGTTGAAAGAAGGAAGGGGTTCTCACAGAAGTCATAGGGGACTGGAGATCAGATCAGACTCAAACTGGCAGGAACCATCTAGGCCGGGGGCTGGCTGCCACGGTGGACACTGGGTACACTGCCCCCTAGATAGGAACCCATCTTACCTTTGCTTTGCATCCTTCAGTCACAATAAAATGGCTTTTTAAACCTGGGTCCTGTGCCCATAGAGGGCAGGAGGGTGGCTTCTGGGATGTTCAAAAACTAAAAACTGCCCACTACAGATGAATGCCCCAGAGCTGCCAGCTGCCCCCGCCCCCACCTGTCTCTGCTCTCGTCCTCCAGAAGCTTCCCATCTGGGAGGAAGCTTTGCAGGGAAATGAGGAACTGAAGAGTGTATGGAAAGTGTCCTGAGAGGTTCCCAGGCATTAATTGAGCGCCTTCATCAAGGACCCACAAATGTGACCAATGCCCCTCCAATGAGAGCTGAGCCCCTACAGGATGGGGACAGGGAGAATTCCGAAACCGTGTCAAGTCATGGAAAGCCTTGGACATCTTGCTAAAGAGTTTGGATTTTAATCCTGTACGACATGGAGGGCTGGTGTGTGTGTGTGTGTGTGTGTGTGTGTGTGTGTGTGTTGAGCAGAGCTGTGCTCTGGGAGGATGATGCTGAGGATAAGACTCCATTCAAGGAGACCTGATAGTTGTGGGGATGGCACTGGCTCAGTTTGGCCAATCCTTGGATTCTCAGAAGAGAAAAGTAAAGGGAGGTATGGGGATGGCATCTCCATTCCCTTGGCTTTGGTGCAATTCTCCAGGCCAGGCTCTCTCCTCTCATCCCCTCTCCGCTGAGGATGTACAGGACTGATCTGAAGGGGGAGCTTGGGGTAAGGAGCCAGTGAGGCCATGCAGCCTCTCCGGGCCTCCTCCTCCTCGGAGGGAGAGGCCAGCTTCCGACAAGCACGGGGCATTCAAGTCCGACCTCCAGGCAGTGAGTTCTCCAGGAGTTTGGACAGCACACTTTGCTGAGTCTCTGCGCCTCCCTCCTCCTGCTTTCTCGGGCTTCTTTGCGGGGTCTTCCTCCAGGTCCCTCATGGTGAAGGCTAGGATGCCTCCGGGCTCTGAGTGCAGACCTCGCGTCCCGAATCCAGGTTCACCTGCTCTGATGTCAGCACCGTGCGCAGCACCCAGATACTGAGGACTGCCAAACGTCTGCCCTGACTCCCCCGCTAGATTGCAGCTCTTGGGAGGACAAACTAACCTCTCACACATTTCCAAAAGGTATTCATGAACGTCTCTTCCCCAGACCCGTTCCTTCCTCATCGTGGATAAACCAGTTGCTGGGCCCTCACGTCGCCACTGCCATGCTCTGCTTCTGCAGCTGCACAGGGCCACCCGTTCCCGGGCACTGACAGCTCGCGCTTGCTCGGCGCGCCCGATGCAGATAGAGTGCGAGGCGCAAATGCGAGCCCCGTGCGTAATTTTAGATTTCCTAGACACCAGATTTAGAAGGTAAAATGAAGCAGCTCCGATTAATTTTAAAAATATATGTTATGTAATGCAACATGGTCAACATATTATCATTTCAACTATGATAAATGTTTTTTTTTTTTAATTATCAATGTGAGGGCGCCTGGGTGGTCCAGGGACGGGGCACCTGGGTGGCTCAGTTGGTTAAGCGTCTGCCTTCGGCTCAGGTCATGATCCCGGGGTCCTGGGATTGAGCCCCACATCCGGCTCCTTGCTCCACAGGAGGCCTGCTTCTCCCTCTCCCACTCCCCCTGCTTGTGTTCCCTCTCACGCACGCACTCCCTCTCTCTCAAATAAATAAATAAATAAAATCTTTAAAAATAAATAATCAATGCGGTATTTTATTTTTGTGGTAAGTCTTTGAACTTGAGCATGTATTTAACAGAGTGCATGTCAGTTCAGACCAGCCACATTTCAAGTCCTTGCAGCCAAACTGTGGCTCGTGGCTTCCATACCGGACAGCCCAGCGAGAGCCTAAGCAACTTTCGGGTCTGGTCTGGGTTATTGCCATAGTCTTCCTGCTTCCACGCTTGCTTTCCTGAAGGCATTTTTCCACAAAGCAGCCAGATCTGTCAGATCGCGTCATTTCCCTTTTTAAAGCCCTCAGTGGTTTCCCACCACAAACACCAGCAGGGTCCAGCTGCAGGCTCTCTCTCTTTCCTCATCACCCACTCCTGGCTCCCTCCCTTGGCCGCTTCACTACCTGACCCCCCTTACTGCTCTCCAAGCCTGTCCCACAAGCCCCCAGCCCCGACCCTCCCCAGTGGCTGTTCCCTCTGCCCAGGACACTCTTCCCCATCATGGTCTGTCCATGCATCCTGCTTCCCCCTTCCCCAGACCCAGCCAGCCGCATGCCCTTTGGGCAGCCGGAGTCTCAGAGAGGAGGAGTTCACCAGATTGGACCCTCTCTGCCCAGAGGTGCCATCCTGCCACCTCCACGGGACTGCAGCTGGCCACAGCAGGGGGTTCTCGATCTGTGGATTCCCCCAGGCCCTATGTGGGAAGGAGCACAAGTCTTCTCTGCCCTCAGAGCCCCCAGATGTATTCAGGTGACTGTCCCCAACCTGGGCTTGTGACCCTGATTGAGATAGCGGGGCAGGGTGCAAGCCCTTTCTGAGCAGCTTCTCTTCCCCAGATTCTCTTCTCTCCCTGCCCCAGGTCTTCTGAAACTACTGTTTAGACCTTGGTCTTAAAAATGATCAAGACCTGGGGTGCCTGGGTGGCTCAGTCGGTTGTGCATCTGCCTTCGGCTCAGGTCATGATCCCAGGGTCCTGGGATCGAGTCCTGCATGGGGGTCCCTGCTCGGTGGGAGGCCTGCTTCTCCCTCTCCCTCTGCCTGCCGCTCCCCCTGCTTGTGTTCTCTATCTCTCTGTGTGTCAAATAAATAAATAAAATCTTTTTTAAAAAAATGATCAAGACCCTTCTCTCTGTTTTGAGTTTCAAATAAAAAGCTGAGTATCCACATGTTTTTTTCTCTCTGCATTTCTGAAATCCTCCTCTAAAGGCCTGAGAACTCACCGGCCAGGCTGCCAAGGGGTCACAGAATGCAGGACAGTCGGGTTTAGGGACAGGGAAGGTTAATATTTAGCATTATCATCCTGCCACTTATCAAAAGGTATTTCTAGGGGTGCCTGGGTGGCTCCATCGGTTAAGCATCTGCTCAGGTCATAATCTCAGGGTCCTGGGATCAAGTCCCACATCGGGCTCCTTGCTCGGTGGGGAGCCTGCTTCTCGCTCTTCCTCTGCCTGCCTCTCTCTCTGTGTCAAATAAATAATATAAATTTAAAAAGGTATTTCTATGAAAAGATATTTGCCATACTTCAATAATAAAAGACCAATGCCAAAATGATCCATTGGATGATGTAACACTACCACCATGTTACAAATTCCCCTCTTGTTAGCACAGCCCATGACTTCCCTGTGAGGTGAACATAAGGGAAGGCCATGAGGCTTCTGGGCCTTTAATCCATCTGCACTGGGTGCTACCTTCATGTGGCTCCCCTAGGATTTCCCGTGGGTCCCCCTGTGCGGCTGCAGGGCTCCAGCCTGCCCACAAGACACAGGCAGGACAGGCACAAGTAAGCACCCAGGGGCAGTGGGCGGGGCTGGGTGCAAGTTGGCCAAGAGACGGGTTCCTATGCGTGGCTGCTCATCCAAGCTCACCTGCACATTTGCTCCCTACAGTTTTTCTATGGCCCAGATCATGTACCCTTTCTTAATTAAATTCTAACTAGCATTTATGGAGTCTTAGAAGCACCTCCACAAGTCTTGGGTCCTCTGGAACCCAGATGAAGCCGCTAAAATATTAACCGTGCTTATCTCTGGTGAGCTTTTTGTTTTGTCCTTTGTACTTATCTTTATTTTCTCCCTCCTCTAAAATACACTCAGGTGACTTGTGTAATTTTGTTTAAGCCAAAAAGAAATCAATGTTATAAAGGACCCCTGACCCTGTGAGTCCCGCAACCGTCTGCCCCTGGGACTTTAGCCTCCCATGCATCTTGCTCTCTCCTGGCCATGGAATGAATATTTGCTCACATCTACAAGCAGGTAAGAAATGCTTAAGGGGTGAGGCTTACCTGTCCACCAGTCTCACCATATTCCAGGCTGAGCGGTATAGAAACCATAGGGAGACTGGCAATAATCATAGCCTGAGTGATTCCAGAGGATAACTGAAGAACTTCTTCAGGAAAGGTGGTAAGACCCTGGGAGCCGTCTCCCCAGCCCCCAGCGCTAGCTCATCATTATCAGGTCAGCTGATCATGGTCTGCCACAGCCCTAATGCCCTCTGCCCACACCACATCCTCTCAGCATCCACCTGACCTATCAGCTCTTAGAGGTGGGCCAAGTTCTCTATTATTGGTCTCCCCAGGACCACCTGAGACCTCCAGCTATGCAGCATCCAATTCAGACACTGACAGAAGTGCCTCGTGGAACAGAAACAGTTCAAAAGGACTCCAGGGGTGGGTCACCATCTCTAGCCACAGGAAGCTCCAGGACAAGCCAGCCGATGTGTCAATGCCCAGTTTGCTATCCCCCATTTCAGCACGTTTTATATTTATTTTGGAATGGGTTCAGTCCTCTAAAAGTGTGGGAAAGAGGGTGTTTGCCATCTTTGCTGATTTAGTAGCTTGTACACACATTTCCCAACCACATGCTAGAACATTGGACAGTACCATTTTGCTTTAATCTCAATAGACGTGTAACAGACCATGCTGAGGACTATGTGAATGCCTCCATTCATCCCCCCTCCACTAACCTGTCTTTCCCCTCCCAACTGGTCTTAACCCCAGAGTCTTGGGTTAGATCGATCCTTGATATGTGAGTCCCCTGAAAAAGTCCTCTCTGCTTGAACCTCTCCCACCCACCCAGCCCCAGTGACAGGTACTTTCAAGGTCCTTCATTCCTTTTCAAGATAACAGTTATAGGTTAATATCAAATACACATTCACCTTCCCAAATCTACAATTTCCAAATCCAAAATGCTCTGCCATCTAAAAGTTTGTTTTGTTGATTCCTTTAACAGCAAACCCTATTCTGAACTGGTGTGAAGCTATTTATGGTCTTTCTTTATCCCATTGTATGATCCATGGCAGAAATACCAGAATATCAGGAATATTGATATGTTTCATCATGATACTGCCCAGACCCTGACTGGGATGTCACATAGTGTGCAGTCAATGCACTGTATCATCTTTCCAAACCTTGAAAAGTCATGGGAAGTTTTGGATAAGAAATTATGAACCTGAATCTGCTTCTCTAAGTATAATATTTGGTCTTCTATAACCCAATTTGTTTTTTCTGGATGATTTATAACTGATTGAGAGGGATGCATTCTAATCCCCTGCTACTTGTTTGCTTCTTTGTTTTTAACTTGTATCTCCTGTAATTGTAGCTTTATGAATATTGTGCTTTGTTATTTGGTACATATTTATAATCGCTGTAGTCACTGTCAATTGCATCTTTGAGCACATAAAGCATCTTTCTTCATCTTCACTTTACTTGATATTATGACCTGTGGGGCACCTGGGTGGCTCAGTCAGTTAAGCGCCTGCCTTCGGCTCAGGTCGTATCTCAGGATTCTGGGATCGAGTCCCGAGTCAGGCCCTCTGCTCAGCAGAGAGTCTGCTTCTCCTTCTGCCCCCTCCCCTCCCGTGCTCACTCACGCTCTCCCTCTAATAAATAAGTAAAATCTTAAAAAAAAAAAAAATTATGACCTGTGCTCTGTTTTCTTTGTATTTGCCTCATGTACCTTTGTACATACTTTCCTTTTCAACCTTTCAGAAGACACTTTGTCCTAGATAGGTCATTTGTTTGATTTACAGTATAAAGGTGGGTCTTGGGGCACCTGGGTGGCTCAGTCAGTTAAGCGTCTGCCTTCGGCTCAGGTCATGGTCCCGGGGTCCTGGGATCAAGACCCGCGTTGGGCTCCCTGCTCAGCAGGGAGGCTACTTCTCCCTCTCCCTCTGACCCTCCCTGCTGCTCATGCTCTCTCTCTCTCTCTGAAATGAATAAAAAATCTTAAAAAAAAAAAAAGTGGATCTTGCCTAAAGAACAGCCTGAATCTTTTTTTTTTTTTGTAGGTGAGTTAAGCCTGTTTCAACATTTATTGATATGCCACATGTTAGCCTTAGTTCTATCATATTAATATATTATACTTTATAATTTTAAAAAGTTTTTACTAATCTGTCGTCTTTGCTGCTGTGAGTAATTCCTCTCAAATTTCACGTTTTCATTTTTGCTCTAGTTTTTAGTTTTACTACTTCTTTAAAGATTTTATTTATTTGAGAGAGAGAGCACAAGTGGGGGGAGGAACAGAGGGAGAGGGAGAAACAGACTCCCTGCTGAGCAGGGAGCCTGATGTGGGGCTTGATCCCAGGAAATCCAGGATCATGACCTGGGCCAAAGGCAGATGCTTAACCAACTGAGCCACCCAGGCATCCCCAGCTTTTACTTTTATAATGACAATCTTAAAGAATACCTCTTGTTTTCTATTATCTAACAATTATCTTTCTATAAACAACAAAAAATGAGCACATTTCTCTTCTTCCCTTTTTTTCTTCTTCTACACAATTTTAGTCCATAATATCTTTCTCAGAGGTTGGGTGTTTTTGGTCAGCTTTGAGGAATGTTCTTTGGCCCCCAGTTATTAGAGACATAGCAATCAGGAAACAGAGTCTACCTCTCACCTACTTTCCCCGTTCCTCTGCCAACATTTGTTACATGATTTAATATTGTCAGGACACATAATTCTTCCACCCTTTTCAATCACTGTAATGTGTAGGATTATGTTAGCTTGGTCCCCAGTAAACGTGTTCAAGGCTTGCTGCCAATCTTCCTTCCATATTTTCCCTGATTATCTCTGACTTGGCTGGCATTCATCCTCTGGGAGTTTTCTCAAGAAAGGTCCATAGAGTCAATATTTTCTGAATTTTTTCATGTTCAAGACTATCTGTAGTCTTTATAGTTGAAGGGTTATTTGGCTGGATATAAAATCCTTAGGTAACACTTTTCTTTCCCCTTGATGATCTTGTAAGTATTGCAACACCACTTCTGGCCTTGAACGTTGCTGGAGAGTAGAGGGTGGTTCAGTTGGTTAATCGGTCATCCTTAAAGGTCTAACACCTTTACTAGGTTATATTTCTAGGGTGACTCTCCTGGGCTGATCTCCCCTTACAGATGGTGTAAACTATAGTCTCCTTCACTTCAGAAAATCAGATTTCTATTCAATCTGTTCCATTGTTTTGGTGTTCTTCTTCAGAGGCTCCAATGATGTGTCTACTGATTCTTGTTTGCCTGTATTCTAGATCTATCATTTCTCTCTACTCTTTTTTTAAATTCTCTATTTCCACTCAATTTTATTGCCCTTCTGATGTCTCTCCTCCACATCCCTTACTATGGTTTTTTTAAATTGCCCATTATTTGTACCTCCTTCCATCTCTAAACAAAATTTTTAAAATATTTTATTTATTTATTTGAGCAAGAGAGAGAGAGAGAGAGACAAGCGGGTAGGAGGGGCAGCGGGAGAGTGAGGAGCAGGCTCCCAGCTGAGCAGGGAGCTCAATGCGTGGCTCGATCCCAGGACCCAGATCATGATCTGAGCTGAGGGCAGATGCTTAACCAACTGAGCCACCCAGGTGCCCCTGTACCTCCTTCCATTTCATCTTTATTTCTCTGATACTTTATTTTCTCTGAGTTCTACCTGCCCATGCTTCCTCTCCTCCTATTATCTCAACATCTCTTCCCTGTGTCCTTTCTCTCTTCAACTTTTTATTTTGAAAAATTGCAAACTGACAGATGTGTTGGAAAAATAATACAATGAGCATCCATAGATCCTTCCCATAGATCCACAGCTGTGAGCATTGCACCATATCTTTTTGAGATTTTGCCCTCTCTTTACACACACACAATACACAAACACATTTTTCCAAACCACTTCAAAATAAACTGCAGACATCGTGACACTCTATCCACAAAAATGTCAGCCTGCCATACGTAACTACAATACTAATTTAACAATAAGGGGCGCCTGGGTGGCTCAGCTGGTTAAGCATCTGCCTTTGGCTCAGGTCATGGTCCTGGGGTCCTGGGATCGAGTCCTGAGTCAGGCTCCTTGCTTAGCGGGGAGCCTGCTTCTCCCTCTGCTTGTGCTCTTTCTCTCTCTCTCTCTGACAAATAAATGAATAAAATCTTAAAAAAAAACCAAAAAAACAATAATTCCATAATATCATCTAATATATAATCCATAGTAAAATTTCCTCAATCACCCTCAAAATATTAGATATTTTTTAAGCAGTATCCAATCATACATTGCATTTGGTTATGTCTCTTCATTTTCTTTTAATGTAGAAGCCCCCCAACTTTTGTTATATTTACTTTTTAAAAAATACACCCATATTCTAGTGTCCCATATTCTAGATTCGTCTTTAGTTCTTTATATTTCATTTGTTTTGTAACACTTATATTTTCAATAAGCTATCAGCTAAGTCTAAAAATTTAATTAGATATTATTAGACATATTTGGCTGTGATTATATTGTGCATTTCATATTGCATTCCATCAGAAGGCATATGATGTCAGGCTGTCTCATTATTAGTAATTCACAGTTTGATCATGTGGTTAAGGTGGGTAACTGCCAAGTTTTACCAAGGTAAAGGTACATATCTTCCCTATAATTACTAATTAATCTGTATGGTGCTACTTTATCACCATATGAATATCTTGTTGCCCAATTACCTCTTACCCAAAGGCTTTAGCAACTATTGAGAACCTGAATCAATTATTACATTAAGGATTCCAGAATGGTGACTCAAAAAAAATTATTTGTGTTCTTGTGTTTCTATTTTGTGGTTTTCCTTCATAGAAGCAATGACTAGATTCCCTTTTTAGAATTCAGCAGCATAATGTTTGGACTGTTCTCATCTGCTCTATGGCAATGTTTTCCTGGTGAGTATTCTTCAATTGTTGGAAATTTTTCCTACTCTCTTCCTCTTTCATTTTATGGTGGATTTAATTTGCTGCTGGGTATAACTCACAGTTGAATGGTCTCGTAATTTGCTTGAGGCTCCTGCAGGGGTGGCCAGGGGAGCCTTCCAGGCTAGCTAGTTTTCCCCACCACCATCAACTAGAGACACAGGCTGCTTCCTACAATTACTGCTCATCCATCTGTTGCCTTGTATAGCCTTACACGAAGGATTCAAGATGGGCACAAATTCTTTGCTACTCTACCACAAATAGGATGTGGTAAAAGTGACAGTGTGGGCCTTCCCCAAACTGGGTCACAAGATACCTTGTTGCTTTGGCTCAGGCCCCTTGGAGCAATTGCTCTGCTGGAAGTCACAACCACGTAAGAAGTCGGACTATCCCGAGACCACTAAGCTCTGAGAAGACCCATCCTGGCCACATGGAGAGACTTCATGGAGAAGAAAGAGGAGCGTGACAAATCGAAGCAGTGGACATGTGAGTGAAGGAGGCTTAGCCACCCTCTGACAGCAACTGTAATAAGGAACCCCAAGCAAATGCTACCAGGTGAGACTGCCACCTCTCAGAATTGTGAAAGACGGTAAGTTGGTGTTTTCAGGCATCAAGTTTGGAGGGGGTTTGTTACGCAGCAATGGGTAACGGAAACACCCACTTCTACTGGTTGCAGGAACCTAATTGGGGTCTAAAATGTCTTCTGCTGTCGGCCTTGCTCACCCAGTCCCCAGAACTGCTGTTACAAAGAAGCCATGTCACTTGAAATTGCCTTCTTCACCTTCAGGAGGCACATATTTTTCTGGAACTTTCTCACATCTATCTCCTTTGAGCCTCCCTGTCTGTCCCTCTTCATCCCTTTTCCCTTCACATTCTCCTTTGTGACTTCTGCCTGCCATCAGGCACTTGGGCAGTCTTTTCGCGTAGTTTGGAGTCTGCAAACTATATTTATCCCCTACCTTCATTAAAAACTATTGTCTGGGGGCTGCCTGGTGGCTCAGTCAGTTAAGCATCTGACTTTGACTCGGGTCATGATCTTAGGGCCCAAGGATCGAGCCCCGCATCGGGATCCCTGCTGAGAGGGGAGTCTGCTTCTCCCTCTCCCTCTGCCGCTCCTCGCCCCCTACCCAACCCGCTCATGCTCTCTCTCTCTCTCTCAAATAAATAAATAAAAGCTTTAAAAAAAAACCTATTGTTGGGCGCCTGGGTGGCTCAGTTGGTTAAGCGACTGCCTTCGGCTCAGGTCATGATCCTGGAGTCTCGGGATCGAGTTCCGCATGGGACTCCCTGCTCAGCAGGGAGTCTGCATCTCCCTCTGATCCTCCCCCCTCTCATGCTCTCTCTCTCTGTCTCATTCTCTCTCTCAAATAAATAAATAAAATCTTTAAAAAAAAAAAAAAAAAAAACCAAACCTATTGTTTGTGCGGGAAGCGCCTGGCTGACTCAGTCAGAATAGCATGCGACTCTCAATGTCAGAGTTGTAAATTCAAGCCCCATGTTGGGGTGTAGAGATTACTTAAATAAATGAATAAATGAAAACTTCAAAATTTATTTATATATATTGTCTATGGGATTTTCCCTCCATTTTTCTTGTTGCTTTTAAATGATTTCCAATAGAAGAGAGGGAAATGGGGGTTTCTGTGTAGAGGCCGCTTTTAGGCAAACAGGCTTGGACAATGGAATAGAGAAAGGACCACAGCGACCCCACCCCCACCCCCACCCCCACCGAATACACAAAGGCCCAACTGGTGACCCACCTCAAATAGCCACAGGCCCTAACTGACCAATGGGCTACTTACAAGCAAGCACAGGCACCAAACAAGGGGAGATCCCATAGCGCACCATACCACCTTATATTCTGCCTTTGAACAGCCCCCACCCGCTGCCCAGACACAGTCTCTCCTCTCCATCCTGCGCGCACTTCCTTGCGGGGGATTCAATAAACTTCTTCCGCCTTTGTCCTGCCTCAGGTGAATTCTATCACCCACCGGCCTCCACCTGATCATCGCCCCACACTTGGGGGCCCCCCATCCGATAGAGAGACACCCCATTTAGGCACCATATTCCACAAACACTTGCCTATCGTGAGTCACTACTAGATTTTCAATGGCTACATTCTTTTAAATGCACCATCAACCTCTCATCTGCTAACAGACACTCAGGTTGCTTCCAACAGTTAGCTATTCCAAGCAATGCTGCAGTGAGGATCCCTTTACCTAGATCCTTTGTGCACTCAAACAAGTATTTCTGCAGAATTTTCTACAAGTAGGATTTGGGGGTGCAAGGGCAATGGCTGATGCAGGGCTTTTTATGCCACATCAGAATATGGGGAAAGAGCTCCACTGTGCTGGAGCTGAAGCTATAGAGCCCCTTAAGTAAATTCACCTGGCTTCCACTACCCCTAGTAAATCGTTCCAGTGTTGTGTTGCTGGCTATAACGAGCTTGTGAAAGAACTGGACCAGTCCAGTTTGGAAAAACTATGTCATCAAAGAGCTTTTCCATTCAAACCTTCCAGATCTCAAAAGGCAGAGGTGGAAGGATTTTGGGGCGCCTGGGTGGCTCAGTCATTAAGCGTCTGCCTTCGGCTCAGGTCCAGGGTCCTGGGATCAAGCCCCCCCAGGCTCTCTGATCAGCAGGGAGTCTGCTTCTTCCTCTCCCTCTGCCCCTCCCCCACTCACGCGCGGGCGCGCGCGCGCGCGCTCTCTCTCTCTCTCTCAAATAAATAAAATCTTTAATAAAAAAAGAAACTCAATCACAGTATCTGTTGCAGAGCACGTGCACAGTGACTGTACATTATCTTAATATAACATAAAAGATCCTTCCGTCCCCCAAATTTTATGGCATCAGAAGAGGTACAGAGAAGATGTGGAAAAAAGGATGGAGGTTGTCAGCCTCCTAGAAGAGATTTTTTCTTTTTGGTGCAAAGGCACATAGCTGGGAGCAAACAGAATGGATTGGGGTGGGGAGCGGTGAAGAGTGGGAAGGGAGGCATGGCCAGGGTAAGAAAGTGTGTTTTCCCAAAGGGAAAAGTCCACAGTGGGAGGTAGAACTTCGGTTTTCTGAGAAGTGAGGAGTTGCTGAGTTAGTATCCAGTTTACAGCATCCGTGGGAGCTCTGCTCTTTCTCTGTGCCCAATCAATCAATAGACACATTCCCAGACCCTGGGGAGGTTTTAACTGATCTTCTAACAGGTACTGACTGATGACTCCTCACCCCCTTGAGCATCAGACAGATGTGTAAAAAGTAATGTCTTGTTTTGGCTTCAGTGTCCCAGGTATGGTTGCACATGTTAAAAAAAAAAATTTCAACCAAGTGAATTTGAAGATCTGATTGGCTTTATTAAGTGATTCATGAATCAGGCAGCACCCCGTGTAGCAAGTAGGGGGGTTCTCCAAAAAGTTGTACAAAATGTAAGGTTTTTATAGGAAGGAGAGCGAGGCAAGAGAGTTATTAGCAAAAGATTGTTTTGGGCAAGATGACCTTTCCTTAAGGGGATGGGCAGGGGATCTTATGCAGATTACTTCATCTTCCTGGGGGGGGGGGGGCGGGGGTGGAGAAGGCCCTTGTGACAGATGACCTCATTGATGCTTGTCAGAAAATTCCTGACTGATCAGTTAAGACTACGTTTGTAGGGGAGGTTGAAACTGCAGTTAGATTAGGTAGGAAGCCCCAGTTTCCTGACTTGGCCTGGCCCAAGTGACATTCTGGGCCTAGGACATTTTTTGCATTGTTACCATCTGGTCACATATGGCCTCCTCTGGACTATAAAGTCCCTGAGGGCAGGAACGTGTATTAGAGTGTGATCATTCTGCCCTTAGTACTCTGGTAGGGTGCCTCTTCTGACCAGCTCCAATGAGAGGACGCAGCCTTCTTTAGGCCTGTACCTGAACTTCTGGTTACACTCAATCCAAGTGATATGGGAAGCAAAGGCAGAAGAAAAATTATTAAATGTCCTCACTACCTACAGCCCACTGACAAGTCCTTGAAACAGGCCGAGTGACATTCCTCTAGGAACTCAGCTGCCTTGATGTTAGTCCTTTGCTAAGGGCAAAAGGCATTCTTAGCCCGACCCCCAGGATCCTAAGCTTACTTTAACATATAAAAATTCCTTTGGAAATTTCCTTTATCTCTACCCACCAAGATACGTGTTAGCAATCCTCCCCCAAGCATATGACCCACCGATATACATCGGAAGGGTCTCATGACTCAGGTTTTATTAGACAGTAATGAATGACCTTTTCGCAACAATAGCTAGCCCCCCTCAAGGTCCTGGAAACCTTGCTCCCAAAATTCCTTAGAGACTTAACACTATCCCTAAGCCCCTCCCAACTTGGAAGTTGGGATATAATCAGCCACTCCTCGAGACCCCAGTGCAGCTTTCTCTGCCCATGGGTCCTGTCCCTGTGCTTTAATAAAACCACCGTTTTGCACCAAAGACGTCTCAAGAATTCTTTCTTGGCTGTCAGCTTCAAACCCTAGTATCTTTCCTACATCAAGAAGGAAAGGAGCTTTGTTGCTGATGTGCTTTGGAGTAGGGTTCATGAGCCAAGAGTTCGTGAGACGTTTTTGGTGCAAAAAGGTGGTTTTATTAAAGCACAGGAACAGGACAGTTGATTATATACTTTGGAGTTGGGGGAGGTTAAAGACAAGGGAAGTTTCCAAAAGGACTTTCATATGCTAAAAATGACTTACAGGATCCTGGAGGCCTGGCCATTGTCAAGTTAAGGTTGTTTTCCCCTCTAGCAAGGTATTAACATTAAGATAGTTGGGAGATCCCTGGAAGATGTCACATGTGTCCCACCCAGGAGTGGGGGGAGGTTGCACGGTGTCAGCTTGTGCTTTGTCTTCAGCTAGCCTGCCACACACACACACACACACACACACACACTCACACTCACACTCACACGGCAGGCCCTGCCCTACGTGCGCCCCTCTTTCTACTTCTGCTGCCCGCCCAGAGCCTGGCTCCCAGCCTGAGACGCAAGGGCAGAGTGCAAGGAGAGCAGTCAGGAAATCAGAGAGAAAAGCCTGTGCATTCCTGCTTCCTTCTCAGCAAGTTTCCCAAGCAATGGGGCGACTCAGGCTGCTGGTGGCTGGGAAATCGGGGCACAAACATCTCTGCGGCAAGGGTTCCCTGAGAGCTGCCTTTTAAGGAAAAAGCCCCCCAAGCTTCTTGAAAGCCCCTCACCATCCCAGCAGGCTTTCCGCTCTGCAGAGCATATTCTTCCCCCCGGGGCCTGTTCTGTCCAGGTTCGGGAATAAGAGAAGGGTTTCCCCAGAATAGGCGAGAAGGGCACGGCCCCTGTCGTCTTCCAGAAGAGCCACGGACCCATCGCCTCCCAGAAGCCAGCAGCACACCTGTCCCACAGCCCCTGAGATCGGCTACCTCTGTCCAGCAGGGAACCGTGACGCTCAACTGTTTCACTACCCGGGTTTGGGGGCGGATGGAGGTGACCCGCTGGGCACGGGAAGGGCATCTTCCCCTGAATGAGAACTGCGGCATCAGGGACTGAACAGAGAACAGGAAGGACCAGACCCGGATCGGTGCAGGCCTGGACAGGTCCCCCGGGACAGAAGGCCTGTGGAGTGCGCTCAGTGGGCGGCGAAGGAGAGAAATGGCTCTCCTGTCCCAGCGGTAGCAAAGTGTTGCAAGGGAAGTGTGACTGACACCTGGGAAGGCTGCAGAGGCGCGGGAGGTGGAGGGCAGGGAAGGCCAGGCAGATAAGGCTCTGGGTTCTCTCCCCTTTGGGGCCGCAGCCAGAGAAACAGCACCAGTTGCATAATCCTTCTATTTGCCCAGAGCCACATTTTGTCCCGAAGCTTGCTGCCCTGGGAGGGGACTGAAGAAGGCACCTAGCAAAGACTGGGCAGAGAAGGGAGTCAGTGGAGAACAAGGGGTGTGCAGGGTCCCCCGGCCTCCAGCAGCCACGCAGGAAGATGGAGGCCCACAATGTGACTGCCCCGCTCAACTTCACCCTCCCACCCAACTTCGGCAAGCGCCCCACCGACAAGGCACTGAGCGTCATCCTGGTCTTCTTGCTGCTCATTATCATGCTCTCACTGGGCTGCACCATGGAATTCGGCAAGATCAAGGCTCACTTCTGGAAGCCCAAGGGGCTGGCCATCGCCCTGATAGCGCAGTATGGCATCATGCCCCTCACTGCCTTCACGCTGGGCAAGGTCTTCCAGCTAAACAACATTGAGGCACTGGCCATTCTTGTCTGTGGCTGCTCCCCGGGCGGGACCCTGTCCAACGTCTTCAGTCTGGCCATGAAGGGGGACATGAACCTCAGGTAGGACTGGAGGTAAGGAGGGAGCCGCCTGGGGATGGAAGCTGCACTGGAGATGTCACAGTCTCGGGAAAGAGCAGGGTCAAAGTCAGGATAGGGAGTGAGTGGGGGTCAGGTGGACACTAGAGCTGGGGCTGGCGGGCATTGAGGCCAGAGCGTATGCTGGGCCGGAGACAGGAGTTGGGGTACATCTTGGTTTAAGCACCAAGTCAAAGGGGCCCAGCTAGTCCAGAGGCCTCCTGAAAACCCCTTTCTTCCAGAGGTGTCTCAGATGGGCCACAAGAACTGACCTGAAGGAGTACTATTTAAACCCGAGAGGCCTCTGGGGAACTCTGCCCCCTTACCGTGGTAGGCAAGTTGTCTGCTTTGAGGCCAGAGAGCTGAAAGGGAGTGCACAGGGGTTCTAAACTTCTCCAGGGAGATCAAGGTGGCTTAGAACCAAAGACCCTTCCCATCCCTGTAGAACAGGCAAGACTTTTCAAAGATCCTTCCAGTTCTCCAGGCATACGGGACGGCTTCTCTTAACTTCCCCCATGGGCCCGTCAGACACAGGAACACATCCATGCAAAGACATAACCAGGCAGATTCTAGAGTTCCCCGGTGCTGGCACAAGCCATGCTGGGCTGCATGCACCTCAGCCAAACTGGTAGGGGTAGAACCCCTCACCCAAAGCATCACAGCAGAAATCTGGGCTCGCTTCTGTAGGGGCCGGCTGAACACCTGTCCTTCCAAACAGGTGGGACTCTGATCTAGAACGCCTGCCAGAGTGAGGCCATTTCAGACCTGCTCCAGCCTCAGCAGCAGCCCACGCTGGCTGAGGGAAAATCACCAGCAAAAGCCCTTGCCTCTCTGTGAGCCTCCGTCTCCAGCCTGCCCCCTCCGAGGTTCAGTCCCCAGTAGAGACCCCATCCCGTGCCAGGCAGGGCAGTGGGTTCGGACAGCGCGGCTGCTTGTGCTGGCTAGCTCCCTGCCAAACGTGCTAAGCACACCAGCCAAGTCAGGTGATGCAGAGGAAGGCCACAGATCTTTAAGTGGAAAACCAAGAGTGAGTGGGTCTTCCCTGGGACCCACCTTCTGAGCTCCAGACTCTCTACCCATGTGACTCAGCCCTCACTGAGGCAGTTGATGAGAAGACAGGCACAAAAAGGGGGTTTGGGGCGCCTGGGTGGCTCAGTCGGTTAAGCGACTGCCTTCGGCTCAGGTCATGATCCTGGAGTCCCTGGATCGAGTCCCGCATCCGGCTCCCTGCTCGGCAGGGAGTCTGCTTCTCCCTCTGACCCTCCCCCATCTCATGCTCTCTCTCTCTCTCATTCTCCCTGTCTCAAATAAATAAATAAAATCTTAAAAAAAAGGGGGGGGGGGTTGGCTTGTACAGTCTCCCATGGGAACATGTTCAATGTTCAACTACCTGTGAGGAAAGTCTTCCCTCCCTCTGATCCAAATCCTTCCTGCTGCAAAGCAAGCCCTCCGTCTTCAATCTGCCCTGTGGACAAGGCTCACTACGGCCCCTGCGTCCTGAGAAACCCGGACCGCAGCTTCATCCCAGTGTAGAAGGGGTGTTTGTGGGTGTGAGTGACCAGATGTCCCAGCCTCAGCAGCCCGTGGGTGCCAGCGAGGTGCCGCAGCATGCCTGCCCCTGCCAGGTCCGAGCCCACCACCAGCCCAGCCTCCAGCCACGCGGGAACATGAGCCCTCCTGCTCTCCTGCTGGGCCTCTGGGGACCCTCACTTCTACGAAGACCCCACAGAGAAATGCTGGGATGCCCGCCTTCTGCCACAAAGCCCCTTCCCACAGACAAGCCCCCACGCGCATGAAACCATGCCTCAGACCCCAGCAGCAGAGCATGTGTCTCACCATCTCCCTTCACGGGCTGCCAGACTTTAACTTACCATTGGAGTTCATCTGGGACAACGCCTTACGCTAATTACGATGAAATGATACTGATCATACAAAAGAGCCAGGCACGCAGCAAGCGCCTCCCATGAAATCCTCATACGGCCTCCTGGGAGGAGGTGCTGTGCCGAGTCCCATTCTAAAGATGAGGAAACTGAGCCACAGAGAAGCTAGTACATTTGTCCAAGGTCTGGGAGGCTCCAAATCCTGTCCTTTCGCTCAGGTGCCTTCAGGGCCAGGCATGACTATAAGGGAACAAAGTGGCTGCAGGGGGCCCGCCAGCCGTGGGGCCGCGGGTCTCTGCCGTGGGTGTTCTGCGGGAGCGCCCAGCCGCCGCCGCCTGCTTCCTGCTTTTCAGGAGAAGGTGGAATCTCCCTTTTTACAGGAAAACTCCGAGGTTTTCCCTATTGGCCACTCCTTAACATTTTTTTTAAAGCCCTGTGCAAGCCAAACGGAGTATGTGCCGGTCCGAGGCTACCAGTCAGGGCCTCTCTCCAAGCACCACACTAGACGATTTCCCCTGTAGGGTTGGGGCGGACCTGACGACCCCGGTTCCGCTTCATAGATCAGGAGCCGAAGCCCAGAGACTTGCCAGAGGTTTCCCAGAACCTGCGGCGAAGTCGCGCCTGGAGCCGGTCCCGGGCTCCCCTGCGCGCGTTGCTCCTCACAGCGGCGGGGTCCGCGGCGGCCGCCATCACAGGCGGAGGCCACCTTCCGGGAGGCCGGGCCGCGGGGGGGCAGCCGCGGCAGCTCCTTCCTCGAGGCTGCCCCACACGCCAGCTCCCAGGAGTGCGGGGGCCCACAGGCGAGGGGAAATGCCCTCAAAGTTGAAGCGAGCTTGGCCCTTCAGAGACAGCGGAGAGGAGAGCGCCAGAGGGCCGCGAGCTCTTCTGGCCGCCTCTGCGGCCCCGCACGTTCAACCAGCCCGCAGGCCTCCCCGCGCCCCCCACGTGGGCGCCTAACCAGGAATCTCACACTTCACCAGAGGCTGTCAGGTACCCCCACGCGCCCTCAGCTTCAGCCTCCAGTGCCTTTTTTTTTTCTTTTTTAAGATTTTATTTATTCATTTGACAGAGAGAGACACAGCGAGAGAGGGAACACAAGCAGGGGGAGGGGGAGAGGGAGAAGCAGGCTTCCCGCCGAGCAGGGAGCCCGATGGGGGGCTCGATCCCAGGACCGTGGGATCATGACCTGAGCCGAAGGCAGACGCTTAACCACTGAGCCACCCAGGCGCCCCTATCTGATAGAGACAGTGAGAGAGGGAACACAAGCAGGGGGAGCGGGAGAGGGAGAAGCAGGCTTCCCGCCGAGCAGGGAGCCCCACATGGGGCTCGATCCCAGGACCCTGGGATCATGACCTGAGCCCAAGGCAGACGCTTAACCACTGAGCCACCCAGGCGCCCCTATCTGATAGAGACAGTGAGAGAGGGAACACAAGCAGGGGGAGCGGGAGAGGGAGAAGCAGGCTTCCCGCCGAGCAGGGAGCCCCACATGGGGCTCGATCCCAGGACCCTGGGATCATGACCTGAGCCCAAGGCAGACGCTTAACGACTGAGCCACCCAGGCGCCCCCTCCAGTGCCTTTATTGACAAGGGCTCCAAACCTGTCCTCCCCACAGGGTATACAGATGTCCAAAAGTTGGGCATGTGCAGTGCTCCGAGAAGCAGGAAAGAGAAATAAAAAAACTACACGTGCTCCTTTCCCTCTGGCCCTCTGGCCCCCCAAGAGGCAGCCAGGCCCACGCTGTTCTGCCAGAACAAGCTCCGTCGGATCTCAGAGCTAGAGTCTGGGCAAGTCACCTCCCCTCCCTGATCCTCATGGTAAAGGGAGGATCACGACAGTGATCCTGGAGGTACCTGGAGGTCTTGGAGCATGGTTTCCATCCCCCTGAGTTCACAAGGCACACCATGTCCCAGAGCAAATTCCAGAACTTCTGACATGCCAAGCCAAAGTAAGCATGACTCCTCTGTTCAAGGGCATCAAAACAAGCACAAGTTGTGTGTGGCTTTTCTCCCAAGAAGAGATCAATAGCTAGCACTGTCGCCCCCGTGTGTCCCTCCCCAATCTGGTGCCCCGCTACCCACCCCAAGGGAGCACAGACCCTTTTACACTATTACTACCTATTTGTATATATCCATAAGCAAGACACATTGTTGTAGTTGCATGTTCTTAAATTTTATATAAACAGTGCCATACTGGCCAGATCACTTGACAACTTGCTTTTTGGAGATACAGGCATAGGAGTAGAATCGCTACTTCAGTGCATTTGAGCCCCAGTGCAGTGTGCTTGAATGTATCTGTTCTCTTGGCAGACATTTATTTATGTGGATTTCATGTTCTGCTGCTTTGAACATTGTTGTAACTGTGCCCCATGCTCCCATGTGAGAGTGCATATAATCAAAGCAGGACTGCTAGGTGGTGGGGTCCACACACCTACAAATAAGTCTCCAGAGTAGTCCTTGCACTTCACACTTTCCCCAGCAGTGTATGAAGATCCTTCTTTTTCCTTGTCTTCATCTGTCCTCGGAATTGTCAGACTTTGTAATGTGCGCCATCTGGTGAGAGTGAAATGAGTCACAGCAGCTGCAAATGATTTCAAGGGAGGTTTAGCACCTTTTCATATGTTTATTGTCCATTTGGCCAATGACTGTTTCACCATTGGTCTTCTTCTAGAAATATGTCCTTTGCCGATTTTTCTATGGGACTGTTGTGTTTTTTCTCATTGATTTCTAGTTATTTGTTGTTTTTGTGTGTTGCAATGGTCTACTCACAGTTTGGGGCTGGTCTTTATACCTTGATGATGATGTCTTATAATACAGAGTGCTTATTTTAATTTAGTCAAATTTACCAATATTTTTCCTTGACAGTTTGTGTTTGGGGAGGGTTCCTTTAAGATATCATTGACTATGCTCAAGGTCATGATGATATTCCCCTACATTTTCTTTGAAAAGTTCTAAAGTTATGCTTTTCACATGGAGATTTTCAACCTAGAACTTACTTTTATGTATAGTGTGACCTAATTTTATCTTTTCCAGATGAAGAGAGAATTCCCAGTACCACTGAGTGAATTTTTCTCTGGTAATTTGTAATTCCATCTCTCACATAGATAAAATTCACCAATATGCATGGGTTTTGTCTGAGCTCTCTCTTCTACTGGTCTGTGTGACTACCTTGCCCCAGTACCACCAGTACCAGTTCTTAATTACAGTGACTTTGTAAGTCTTGATACCTGAAAGGTAAGTCCCCACACCTGGTTCTTCTTGAAAATTATGTTAGCTATGGGGCACCTAGGTGGCCCAGTTGGTTAAGCGTCCAACTCTTGGTTTCGTTCAGGTCATGATCTCAGGGTCCTGGGTTGGAGTTCTGCTTGTCCCTCTGCCTCTGCTCCTCCCCATGCTCTCCCTCTCTCTCTGCCTCTCAAATAAATAAACTAAAAACTGTTTAAAAAAGAAGAATGGGATGCTTGGGTGGCTCAGTGGTTAAGTGTCTGCCTTCGGCTCAGGTCATGATCTCAGGGTCCTGGGATCGAGTCCCACATCGGGCTCCCTGCTCGGCAGGAAGCCTGCTTCTCACTCTCCCACTCCCCCTGCTTGTGTTCCCTCTCTCGCTGTCTCTCTCTCTGTCAAATAAATAAATAAAATCTTTAAAAAAAAAAAAAAAAGTGGGCGCCTGGATGGCTCAGTTGGTTAAGCGACTGCCTTCGGCTCAGGTCGTGATCCTGGAGTCCCGGGATCGAGTCCCGCATCGGGCTCCCTGCTCGTCAGGGAGTCTGCTTCTCCCTCTGACCCTCCTCCCTCTCATGCTCTCTGTCTCTCATTCTCTCTCTCGCAAATAAATAAAATCTTAAAAAAAAAAAAAAGTAAAATAAAATAAAAAAGAAACTAAAAAGTATACAGAAAAAATTACTTTTTGTTCTTGTTTTTTGCAATCTCAGATGTAAAATCCAAATGTCACCAAAAAATGTACATAAAGATTTAAAAATTTTATAAGGCTAAAAAAACCACAAAGTCAAGATACAAACATTATGCTGGGAAAAAAATATTAGCCAAATATAGGCCAAAGAATTAATTCCTTCAATATGCAAAGAACTTTTATAAATCAATAAAAAAGAACCAATAATTCAAAAGAAATGTAGACAAAAAGGATATGAACAAGTAGTTCATAGAAATGTGAAATACAAATGACCAATAAGAAATGAAAGGGGTTGGTGCCTGGGTGGCTCAGTCGGTTGAGCCTCTGCCTTCAGCTCAGGTCATGATCCCAGGGTCCTGGGATCGAGTCTCTCTTTGGACTCCCTGCTCAGCAGGGAGCCTGCTTCTCCCTCTGCCTGCCAGTCCCCCTGCTTGTGCACTCTCTCTCTGACAAATAAATAAATAAAATCTTAAAAAAAAAAAAAAAGACAAAAAATTGTTAGCTCCACTTCACCCTTAACTCTTCATTTGATTTTGGGGATTAGGTCTCAAGTCTACAAAAAATATTGCTGGAATTTTGATTAATAGATTAAAAATTTAGAGGCCATCTTTATAGTATTGTGTCTTCCCATCCATGAAGATGATATAGCTTTTCTTTTGGGGGACAGGACCTTATTTTATACCTTTCTATGGAGTTTTATAATTTCTTCTATAAAGATCCTGCATGTCTCTGTTAGATTTGTTTCTAAACACTTCATAGATTTTGTGAATATTATGGCATTTCTTTTTTTTTTAAATTGCAATATAGTTGACAGACAATATTAACTTTAGGTGTATAGCATAGTGATTTGACAGTTATTTTCACGATAAAATGCTCACCACAGTAAGTGTAGTTACATCTGCTAAATGGTATCTCTTTTTAAAAATCCATGTCCTGGCGTGTGGTGGGGTAGGGGGGCAGAAAAACCATGTCGTAGTTATTTTTCCTAGGACACAACTGATTTTTTCATATTGCTGATGTATTAAAAAACTCATGGATTCTCTTACTTTCTAGTTGTAGTAGAATTTCACTTGGATTTCCTCTGTGGACAGTCCAATCATTGGCATGTCGTGAAAATTTAATTTCTTTTTTTCCCCCCAGCCCTATATAGTTTTTATTTCTTGTTTTGCTGTGCTAGCAAAGACATATATATATATATGTAGTGTGATTTACAATAGAGGTGGGTAACAGGTATCCTTCCTTTATATTTCTTCTTAGAGGAAACTTTCTAATTTTTTACCATAAAATGTACTGTTTGCTGTAGATTTTTGATAGATACCCTTTTCAGGTTACGGAATTCTGTTCTGCTGCTACTGTGCTAATTTTTTAAATGCATGAACACTGTATTTTGTTGAATGACAATTTTCTTAGCTATGAAAGATCATACCATTTTTCTTTAATGTGATAATACAGCGATATATGTCGATAGATTGTCTAATGTTAACCCATTCTTACATTGCTGGGATAAACCCATCTTATTCTTTTTATTATTTTGTAAAGGCATTGCTAGATTTGTTTGCTAATATTTTATTTAAGATTTTTTCTTCTGTGTTCATGGGTGAGAATGGCCCCTAACTTTCCTTCCTCATAATGTTCTTTTGCAGCTTTGATTTTAACATTATACTATTCAGGGTGCTTGGGTGGCTAAATCGGTTAAGCGTCTGCCTTTGGCTCAGGTCATGGTCCCAGGGTCCTGGGATGGAATCTCACGTCAGGCTCCCTACTCAGGGGGCAGTCTGCTTCTACCTCTGAAACTAATAATACATTATGTGTTAATTAATTGAATTTAAATTAAAAAAATTTAACCTTAATAAAGTTATACTATTTACATACAATAACTGGGGCATGTTTCCCTTTTTGTATTCTCTGTATAATATTGAGACTATCTATACTTTGAATGTCTAATCAAACTCTGCAATAAAACTATACACATCATGTGGGGTTTGGAGGATAGGTTTTCACTACTTACTTCATGTCCTCAATGATTCTAAGTTGATTCAGGTTTTCAGCTTCATTTTGAGTTGGTTTCTATAGATTATATTTCCCAGGAAATTGTCCATTCAATCCAAGCTGAAAAATGAAAAGTACAAAACTGGCCTTGGTTTCTTCTATAACTCCCTAAAATCTTTAATGTGTCTGTAATTATGTACCCTTTTTCATTCCCAATATAATCAATCTGTGCCTTCTTTTTCCTTGATTAGTCATGCCAGAGGTGTCTTTTCTTGGACTTGGAAAAAAAAGCTGCTCTTGGTTTAATTCATCCTCTCAATTTATATAAATTTTTAAATTTATTCTCTCAACTTTAATATTTTCTTCCCTCTATTTTCATTGATTTTACTTTGTTTCTCTCTAATTTTCTGAGTAAGATACTTAGTTCATTTTTAGTCTTCTGCTTTTCTATATAAACATTTGAGGCTATAAAAATTTTCCTCTAAGAATGATTTTAGTTGCTCCCCAGATTTATTTTTTTATTGAGATATAATTCACTTACCATAAAGTTCACCCTTTCAAAGTGTGTAATTCAGTAGTTTTCAGTATATTTACAAGGTTGTACAACTATCACCAGTATCTAATTCCAGAACATTTTAATCATCCCAAAAAGAAACCAGTTAGCAATCACTATACATTTCTCTCTCACTCGAGCCCCTGGCAACCACTGATCTATTTCATGTCTCCATAGACTTTATAGAAGTGGGATCACACAATATGTGGCCTTTTATGTTTCTCCTTCTTTCACATAGCATATTGTTTTCAAGGTTCGCCCATGTGAGGGGCGCCTGGATGGCTCAGTCAGTTAAGCGTCTGCCTTTAGGTGAGGTCATGATCCCAGGGTCCTGGGACCGAGCCCTGCATCAGGCTCCCTGCTCAGCAGAGAGCCTGCTTCTCTCTCTGCCTGCCGCTCCCCCTGCTTGTGCGCTCACTCTCTGTCAAATAAATAAAATCTTTTTATTTTTTTTATTTGACGGAGAGAGACACAGCAAGAGAGGGAACACAAGCAGGGGGAGTGGGAGAGGGAGAAGCAGGCATCCAGCTGAGCAGGGAGCCGATACGGGGCTCGATCCCAGGACCCTGGGACCACAACCTGAGCCGAAGGCAGACACTTAACAACTGAGCCACCCAGGTGCCCCAATAAATAAAATCTTAAAAAAAAAAAAAGGTTCGCCCATATGGGAACATGTGCCCGTACTTAATACATTGCTTTTTGTGGCTGAATAATATTCAGTTGTATGGATACACCATATTTTACTTATCCATTCATCAGTTGATATTTTTATTGTTTTACACGTCTTGCTTATTATGCATAATGCTGCTCTGAACGTAAGTATACAAGTTTTTGTGTCAACATATGTGCTCAATTCTCTTGACTATGTATCTAGTAGAATTCCTGGGTCATATGGTTACTGCCCATCCCAGCAACAACACAGGAAGATTCCTATTTCTCCGCATCCTCTCCAAGACTTATTATCCATCACTTTTATTGTAGCCATACTAGTGAGTATGGTGATCTCATTATAGTTTTGATTTATATTTCTCTAATGACCAATGATGTGGAGCATCTTTTCATATGCTTATTGGCCATTGGTATGTCTTTTTGGATAGTGTCCTTTGAAGCACAAATGTTTTTAATTCTGATGAAATCAAATTTATTTTTTTCTTTTTTTGTGCTCTAGATGTCATTTTCTTTCTTTTCGGGGGAGGGTCTCTACCACCATTTTATTTTATTTTAAAATGATTAAAAACTAAAAGAGGAGAAAAATATCAGAGTGCATCCTCTGTAGTAAGGCTAACTATTGTTTCATGACATTTATTACCCCCCCCGCCCCAGGGGTACAGGTCTGTGATTCATCCGTCTTACACAACACCCAGTGTTTACCATAACACATACCCTCCCCAATGTCCATCACCCAGCTGCCCCATCCCCCCCCTTCCCTCAGCAACCCTCAGTTTGTTTCCTAAGATAAAGGTCTCTTATCATTTGTCTCCGTCTCTGGTTTCATCTTGTTTCATTTTTTCCTCTCTTCCCCTATGATCCTCTGCCTTATTTCTTAAATTCCACATATCAGTGAGATCATATGATAATTGTCTTTCTCTGATTGACTTATTTTGCTTAGCATAATACCCTCTAGTTCCACCCATGTTGTTGCAAATGGCAAGATTTCTTTTTTTTTTTTTTTTTGATGGCTGCTAATATTCCGTTGTATATGTATACCACATCTTCTTTATCCATTCATCTGTCAATGGACATCTGGGTTCTTTCCATAGTTTGGCTATTGTGGACATTGCTGCTATAAATATTGGGGTGCACATGCCCCTTCAGATCACTACATTTGTGTCTTTGGGGTAAATACCCAGTAGTACAATTGCTGGGTCATAGAGTAGCTCTATTTTCAACTTTTTGAGGACCCTCCATCCTGTTTTCCAGAGTGGCTGCACCAGCTTGCATTCCCACCAACAGTGTAGGAGGGTTCCCCTTTCTCTGCATCCTCACCAACATCTGTCATTTCCTGACTTGTTAATTTTAACCATTCTGACTGGTGTGAGGTGGTATCTCTTTGTGGTTTTGATTTGTATTTCCCTGATGCCGAGTGATGTTGAGCACTTTTTTATGTGTCTGTTGGCCATTTGGATGTCTTCTTTGGAAAAATGTCTGTTCATGTCTTCTGCCCATTTCGTGATTGGATTATTTGTTCTTTGGGTGTTGAGTTTGATGAGTTCTTTATAGATTTTGGACCCTACCCCTTTATTTGATTTGTCATTTGCAAATATCTTCTCCCATTCTGTTGGTTATCTGTCATTTGCTGTGCAGCTTTTTATCCTGATGAAGTCCCAATTGTTCATTTTTGCCTTTGTTTCCCTTGCCTTTGGAGATGTGTCTAGCAAGAAGTTGCTGTGGCCGAGGTCGAAGGGATTGCTGCTTATGTTCTCCTTGAGGATTTTGATGGATTCCTGTCTCACATTTAGGTTTTTCATCCATTTTGAGTCTGTATTTGTGTATTAGATGTCATTTTCTAAGAAACTATTGTGAATCCAAGGTCATCTCCCATGTGTTTTAAGATGTGTTGCATTATTATTCTATCCCAAATGTTTTTTCCATTATGATTTTATATTTGACACATGAAATTATTACTTTATTTTTCCAATAGTTATTATTGATTTCTTGGTTTTAACTCTCCTCTTTTCACAAATATAGACCTCAGTTCTAGTCCCTCCCTTTATCATGAAAACCTAAGCCTCCAGATAACCAAGACTAAACTCCACCCCCTACCCACTCCACACAGTGTGGCTTCAGCTTGAGCTCACCCACCAACTCCTTTGCATTCTGTTGCTGGCACCTGGAAACCTCCCTAACTTTCATACAAGCTCAAATATGTGTTTAGGTGTTTTAGATATTCATGGAAGAAGGATTTTCCCATTATTTAGTTCACAATATTCTTTGAAGGTCTCTCCTCACCTCTGACATCTACTTATTCCTAGTGATACCTCTACCTGTTGCTGTCCTTGATGGCTATACTCTGGACCCTTTGACCTAGGCCATGCTTGATGTTCACTGAAGCTATATTTCACCTCTATGGAAACAATGAAGAAGTACAGATAGATAATAGGGCTGTGGGGAGGAGAGACATACACTTAGTGGGGATTTCCTGGGGTCTTGCCAACCCCTCATGCCCAACCTTCCCACAAGAATGGAAGCCAGAGCCATATATTGTCACATGAATATCCACAAATACAACAATGTTCCCTAGCTGCTTCATTCTTTCAGTCAGCCTTTCTGGAAGGCTTCTCCCTATACAGGACTAACATGTATTGGAGTGAAAATGGAAATGGTAATAGTACAATTAGGATACAGATTAGAGCTGAGAAGATATATTATCCAGGCTCTGGGACTCACACTCTATTTATCGTAAATAATGTAAAGATAAACCAGAAAGTAAAGAACTTGAGAATATCAACCTGTAGCCTGTATCTCCTAAGCCTACCGGAAAAAAGAAATTAATGTATGTAAAATGCTTAGCACAGTGCCTGACACATAGCAGGTAATGAACAGAATAGTCTATGTTAATGGGCTCTCTCTGTACTCTTCCTGCTTCTCCCACCCAGCATCGTGATGACCACCTGCTCCACCTTCTTTGCCCTGGGCATGATGCCCTTCCTCCTGTATGTCTACTCCAGGGGGATCTATGATGGGGATCTGAAGAGCAAGATACCCTACAAAGGCATTGTGGTATCACTAGTCCTGGTTCTCATTCCCTGCACCATTGGGATCTTCCTCAATGCCAAACGGCCACAATATGTACGCTATGTCCACAAGGTAAGAACCTGGGGACCTGTGCAGGGAGCAAGAACACCACTATCATCTCAGTGTATTGCCTGAGGAGAGTCACTGGGCTTTCTCTGTGTCTGTTTCCTTCCTTATTGGAAAAAGAAAAGGGTCTACTATTGGTACACCTACTTCATGGGATTGTAATGTACATGAGAGTACTTTTGAAAAGTTAGGAGAAAGAAGGAAAACACCACACACAATTATATGATCATTATTTTCATAATAAAAAAACTTGTATTATGTACCTCCTAGATGCTAAGTTTTATGCTATACTCTGAGGTTTCATTGTCATCAATGAGTCTGATATTAGCAGAAAGTGAAGTGATAACACATGACAAATCAGATCAAATACAGTGTACAATTAAGTATTGGCTGAATGCAAGAAGATCGGGTGAGGGTAGACCATGAAGAAAGGGTAGGATTTGGGTCAGCCTGGGGGAGAAGCCCGAATAAAGGAACTCTGGGGGAACGAGGGCCAACTTGCCTGACTTGATGAGAAGCCAGAGGAAAACAGGGGAAGAGGTAGTGTACGCACTCTCAGCATTTCAGGTGTGGGACGGGAGGGAGAGAGGAGTAGAGGGGGCTTGGAGGAGCACTGTGGTCACACACAGGACATCACGCCACTTCCCTGCCCTTAGAAGAATCATAGACTCTTGGGAGTGCTGTGATGGACCATCTACCAACTTTGTAACCCTAGAGCTCAGTCCCTGTCAGTCTCCCCCTCCAGCTCACTGCTCATCCCCCAGGGCCGGGGCTCCAAGCTCGTCCTCAGGAAGGATTCTGCCTCAGGCCAGCCTAGCCTACAAGGCCTGCTGCTTGGAAGCTCAAGGCTTGGCAGCAGCTTTGGGCCTGAGACAAAGAAAATGTAAGTCAAGTTTTCAGGACTTTTCAATTTTCACACTACCATCATCCAGGGTAGGTTTGCCCTTGTCCTGGCCCAGTCCTGATACAGTGGCTACAGCTCCCCTTCCGCCCTGTTGGAAGACCTGGTCAAGTCATTCCCCCTTCTGTCCATGTTCGATCACCCCACCTCAGTTCTGAAGGGCAGCATCCATTCTCTCCACTCTTGCTTCTCCAAGATATGCTTTTATTGATAATGATCCCCAAGTCCCCCCAGCCTCCCCCACCTCTGCTCTCATTTCTTAAGTCTCTGTATTGGTTGGTTCTTCACAATCAGTATTTGATACAGGCTCACCTCTTTCCTAGCTATAAAAACAAAAACAAAAACCACCTCTACTGGGCTCCAACACCTGCCCTTCCTCCCCTACCCATGCTTCAGGAAACATCCCTCCCTGCACCTGCATCCCCCCCCGCCCCCCGCCCCCTTCCACTCCCACCACACCCACCAGGGCCGCTCTCACAAGTGACAGGCCCTCAACAATTAGTCTCAGCTACTTGAATCCCTCTCTTCTCTCATCCTTGGTCTCCCATCCGCTCAGCATGATGATGACCACCTGTTCTACTTTCTTTGCCAAATCCAACAGGCATTTCTCAGTTCGTCCTTAACTTTTTAGTAACTATTGGTATGGTTGACCATCGCCTCCCTCTCAGAAGACTTCTCCCTCAGCTGTGGTGATCCGGGCACTCCTGCTCTCCTATTACCTCTCTGGCACTTCTTTTGGACTCTCTAGTTAAAGTTCATCTGGTGAAAGTTACTTCTCTGCCTTCAGCCCAGGCTTTCTGCTTTTCTTACCAGATTTCCCTAAGCCCAGGATCTCCCCACCATGAGATCTAGTCCATCTCAATGACCATCCACAAGCTGATGACTTCCAGAATGCCATCTTCAGCCCTCAACTCTCCTCTGACTCCAGAATCCATCTATTAATTGCCCAATCTTTCTACCTGAATATGCGTCAGGCATTTAAAACTCAGTATGTCTTAAATTAAAACCATCTCCTCTCCAAGCCTGCTCCTCCCCATGTGATTATCTCAAGGAATGGCGTTCCATGTGCCTAGCTGCCTGAGCCACAAAACCGTTAAATCGTTCTCAGTGTCCCCTCTCCATCCCCTCTGATATCCACCTAAATAGGAGATTGTCTATTCTGCTTTGTGTCACTTGGATCCATCCACTCCTCCCCATCTCTGAGAACACTATCATCCACTCAGGCCACTATCCTCTCTTACAAGACAACTGAAACAGCCTTCTAACCTGGCTCCCTGATCCAGTTTTAACCTGCGGATGGAGATGGAAAGTACAAACTCTTACTGTGTCTTTCTTACTGTGCTTAAAACACATCAGTTCTGTACGCTCTCCAGGATAAACTTTAAAACTCCCCAGTGTGGCTTCCCAGGCCCTTCTTGATTTGCTATCCCCAGCCTCTCCAGTCCCAGCTTTTTTCTCTTTGCACGTCCTTCCCTCCACCTGGGACACTCCCCACATTAGCAGGGGGAAAAAGCCCCAGAAACCTTTGTGTCTATCATGTAATTTTATTCAAGATAGTCTGTGGAGGTATAGGAATGCAAAAAAAAAAAAAAAAAAAAAAATTAAAAATGTGAAATGACCCGTGGTATCATTTAATGCAACTCTGCTCTTCCCCATTTTATAGGTGACAAAGCCAAGGACTATACTGCCAGTCACAACTAATATAAGAATGTATGTCTCCTTTTTAACTCAGAGTAACTTTAATTAAAGTATTCATCTGAGGATGCAGAAACAATCTCAGATTAGAGCTGGAAGGGCTTTCAAGATAAAGTTCAGTCTCCTGCCTTATTCCAATTTTATAGATGGAATGACTGAGGCCCAGGAACTTACATGGCAGAGCCAGGACTATCAGTCAGGCTCCTATTCCTGTTGCGTTACACGCCTGCCACTCAATTCAACAGCAGAAATGGAGTCCAGTGAGATCTCCCTCTTGTATAAGATATAGTGAACGATAAGTTGAAAAATGAGCAAACACTCGTCCCCGCCTTTTTCCACACTTAACCCTTCCAGAGACTTTCAAATCACAATTACCCAACTTCTGATAACTGGCGCTTGGCAGAAGGCATCTGCTCAAACTGTTCCATCCCTTGCATTACTTTGTGGGAGGTCACATTTAGATAGGCCAAGATACAGTTTCAAGGATGCTCTATTTGGGATGGCAATTCAACTCATACTTTAACTTACCCGTGCCAGGGTTTATTCAATTCTATGCGGTCAGGCTGATGAACCTCAGCATGACATGGTCCACTTTTAGCACAAGCCATCCACCACCCTTAAATAAGGGTCGTGCTGTTACAGTGACTCAGCCCGTCCCCCTATGCTTTTCCCCTCCCTGCTGCTACCGGAGAACCGCCCCACCTCCGTCTCACATGTCTGCCAACTTGGCGGCTTCGGCTGCTGCCAGGCTGTTGTGTCTTTTAACACTTGCCTCTGCTTCTGCTGCCTTTTCTCTAGTTCTGCAAACTCCCTAAATGAGATGATCTTCTTAGTTTGGCCATTCAGCAACCTGTGTAGGCCACCTTTGTGGGCAAAGTGAGCTAGATCATGTCCTGGGCCACCGGCATGCGGATGGATTGGCTGCCTGTGAATGTACTCTCCTCACAGCTTCCATCAGCTTTCACAGAGCAGTGAAGTCGGCTGGTGCAAAAAACATGGTAACCTGTGGAGAAGCAACTACCTATGGCCTCTTGTCACAGCAGGAGGTTGTGGACAAATGGCAGGACTGAGAGTAACAGGAAGCTTTGGGATGGTCAATTCCTCTCCTTTAGCCGTGAAAAATAAGAGGAGGTACAATTTAGTGAGTCAGTTCTTATATGCCAGGTGCTGAGCTGTCCACCTCACTCAGAAAGGTTGAGCAACTGAGCGAAGTTTATGCTCCTACAGACTGGCAGAGCCAGCCTTCACACCGGGGTCACACCAACATCTGTGCTCAAAACCACTCTACAACCCCAAAGAGTGGAAGAACAAGAGTGAGGGAATACAGCAGCTGCCCACAGAGAAGAGGATTTCTGGGCTCATGGACAATTTCTGTAGCCCAATGACCCCTACATTACCCATTACACTCTGGATGGGGACAAAATCTATTTGGTCATTGAGTAGAGGAAAAATCCAAAAGGAGAAATCAATCCAAATGCAAACTGGACAATTCATCAGTTAAGTCTTCCAACACAACTTGAAACATGTGGTTATCAATGAGGTCTGTGAAAGTCCTTCCTATCCTGGGGTAGAACCACTAGTTGATACAGGTGACATTTAAATGGTTACATCAGGGGGCACCTGGGTGGCTCAGTCGGTTAAGCATCTGACTTCAGCTCAGGTCATGATCTCAGGGTCCTGGGACCCAGCCCTGCATCGGGCTCCCTGATCAGCAGGGAGTCTGCTTCTCCTTCTCCCTCTACCCCTCCCCCTCGTTCATGCTCTCTCAAATAAAAATCTTTAAATGATCACATCAGCTGCAACATGGATTCAAACATAGAAATGCAAAACAGTGCAGCTGAAATTTGAGCAATATGTTAAAATGTTACCAAGACAACTTCCTGAATGTAATTAATGCCACTGAATTGTACACTTAAAAATGGTTAAAATGGCAACTTGTATTATATACATTTTACCACAATTTTTATTTTTTAAGATTTTACTTATTTGAGAGAGAGGGAGAGAGTATGTGAGAGCACAAACAGCGGGGGGGGGGGGGGGGCAGAGGGAGAGGGAGAATCAGACTTCCCTTTGAGAAGGGACCTTGAGATCACAAGACCTGAGTCGAAGGTAGAGGCTTAACCGACTGAGACACCCAGGCGCCCTTTATCACAATTTTAAAATGTTACTAGGAAACATGTCACATGAATGAACTGGAAACTCGAAGCAATACACCTAATAATTAGAAAATAACATGGTAAATTCAACAAAAGTTTGCTATATATTCCTTTACTCAAAAGATTAGAGGGATAAAGAGCCTTAAATTTATGCATATACTTTATCACTTTGGTGTGTCATTCGCTAAAATGCATAGACATGTGAGTGCACTTTGAAAGCTTTTATTCTTATGTTACATGCTAAAAAGTCTTATTGTTAATTTCATCATAAATTCACCTATTGAAAATTTAAAATGGTATGTAAGATGGGGGCACCTGGGTGGCTCAGGTCATGATCCCAGTGTCCTGGGATGGAGCCCCACATCGGGCTCCTTACTCAGCGGGAAGTTTGCTTCTCCCTCTCCCTTTGCTCCCCGCCTCCTCCCCCAGCTCATGCTCTGGTCTTTCTCTCTCTCTCTCTCAAATAAATGAGTAAAATCTTTTTAAAAATAAAATGGTATGTAAGATGCAACAAATTTTAAAATAAAGCAAATTCTAAAATAAATGAAAACATACCATTGTTCCCAATAAATACTGCTTTCATAGCCACTCACCTGGGGCAGGGTGAACCTGCATTGTTTCTGATGTTGCCTTACTACCCAGAACATTTCTGAAACTTTTTTTGGTAACTTCCTTCCTATCCAATCTGCAGGTCACTTGAGAAAGTAGGCTTGCCCCTTTATGGTTATAAATCATTTGGGGTCTAAAATCACATTACCTGGCTTGATCACCCACCTTTACCAGCTTCACTTCAAATGACTCTTGGCAACTTCCAGAAATCAAATTCATCCTAAAATGGATGCAGTCTGTACCCATAATGGAGGTATTTGAGACAAGTATGACAGGTTCCAAGAATAACTTCTGAGTTCCAAAATATTTGGAGCGAGTGATGGTAATACGGTAGATATGTGTATACAGGCTCCAGAGATAATGACTTTGTAAGAAAACTTCTAATTTGTAACCAAAAACTTGTGGGAGGACGGAATAGTCTCATTCCTTCCGAGTCACAGCATTTACTGAAAAATCCGTGATCCAAAGATGTCAACCAGAAGCCATGCTGGCTTAGTAACGTGAAAATAAAGGAAATCTCATTCAAAATACAGTTGGGAAGCCCTGAAGGGACTACCACTCGCCTGAGAGTAGGTATGCCTTTTGAGTAGCTCGTGACTTTGGAATGCTATGGAACCAGCAAGGCTTCCTCATTTCTAACAAGAATAAAATTTAAAATGGCCTTTACGTCCAGGAATTATTAGATGCCATACTCTTGCCAGCCACTTGGCCATCATCAAGGTCCTGGGAATTCTAAACCTGATTCCCTGGAACCTAAAGGAAACCACCTCACTGATATTTCCACAAAGAATGCTGCTCTCGAATGAACCAACAACCAAACCTCTGTCATGGTCCAAAAGGATTTCCCCCAAATGCTCATCTAGAAAAACTGACTAGAGATGCTCAACAACTGGCCCCAGAAAAGGAAAAACAGTATTAGTAATCTATTAACTGATAGCTCAATTAAAAAAAACAACAAACTCTGGCTTGGCCAAATAATCATCTAGTACTGCTAGAGACTCAAAGTTCCCATTACTGACTACTGGAAAGTCTTCATGAACCAGTACTAGCGGGGAAATAGTAACAAGGTCCCAAAGAGTGCCTATTTTGCTTGACCCACCTGCCCAAAATAGAATTCAAGAAAACCTGTCCACACTGCTCCCCAACACTTCAAACTGCCAAAAGCAGCATACCTTGCATTACCCAACAGAAAGCTTACTTTACATACCCCAGCAGGAGGAAGAATTTCTCCTGGCCTAGCAATAGCCCTGCCAATGCCGACTCAGCGAAACAGCCCCTCCCAGCTTGTCCTCTCTAAAAGCCTAGTGGCCTGTTCTCAGCACTTGGCTCCGGTTCACCATAGCTTGCTTGTCCCAAACTGCACTTCACCGATTTCCAGAATTCATTTTGCTGGTAAATATCTGGCTCTCTTGTTCTTTTAACAGTCAACAGTAACAAAAATATTAAGTCTCTGTTGTCCAAGAAGCTTCCTAGCTTGGAACCCCTAAGAATTCCAAAAAGATGGAAGATGAAGGTTTTTTTGCACTCCCTCTTCAAATACCATTTTTTCATTAAAATGTTTCCCACCTTTGACACCCACCCATGCTTCCTCAGACTCTCTGCTCCTCCCTATCCCCTACCACCCTTCTAATTGCCTTTTCTTCCTATCCTCATTTACAGGGAGGGAGGATCGTCATGCTTTTGTTAAGCGTGGCCATCATAGCACTTTCTGTCATCAATGTGGGCAAGAGTATCATGTTTGTCATGACACCACACTTGCTGGCCACCTCCTCCCTGATGCCTTTCATCGGCTTCCTGCTGGGCTACATCCTCTCTACGCTTTTCCGCCTCAATGGACGGTAGGTATTATTTTATTTTTTAAAGATTTTTTTTATTCCTAAGAGACAGAGAGAGGCAGAGGGAGAAGCAGGCTCCTTGCCAAGCCTGCTTCTCCCTCTGCCTCTCTCAGTAGGTATTATTTTAGATCTCAATGTCCCACCGGCCTCATTCTTGTCCTGGTCTCTCAGGAAAAGGTAAGATCCAAAACCCGGGGGAGGCATTTTCCTGGCAGTATGTACAAATGCATCAACTGAACAAGGAACTTTGGACAGTGACAAGCATTGGAGTTAAGTTACTAAATGGTTTAGGAACAAAAGCATCTAATAACCCAAAGAGCAACAGCTCATGATGAAGTGCTCCCTCCTGAGCCTAGATTCCATCTCCTGATGAAATCTGGTAGCTAAACGACTCTGGAGTAGCTCCATGTCATCATGGTGATGATCATCTTCCTTTTCCACTCTTCCACCTTGCCTGCCGAGGCTTTAGTCTTGACAAGGACACCACTGGGTGACAGCTCTGCTAAGTGGCACTAAAAGTTGAAGTGGCTATGGACCTCTGCTGTACTTTAATCCAATTCACAAACTCAGGGGCTATTTTCAGAGACAGTCAGCCTTATAATCTGGTGTAGGATTATCAGACACACCGTCTACATAGTGCAGTACATTTCAGAAACTTTGCCTCTTTTCAGCCATAAACAAATACTTATGCAGAAGTCTAAACATTAGTAGCACCCTAGTGCCCTCCCACTTGCCCCCCCAAACTGAATTGCTTTAAAAATACAACTTAAAAAATTATCCATTTTAAGAACCACACTAATAAAGAACAAATTATTATAGGATATAGAACGTGATTAGAGTTAAAAGGCTTTCAATGACCACTAGATGTCAATTTTCAGTGATAAATGGCCACATAATCAAAGGCCATCAGAGTAATTAAGTTCCCCCATAATAAATGTGCTGAGACAGCTTTTAGAAATTTTTAGTAACTATTTTAAAACACTACTATCACAACTCAATAAATGTGTATTCAGTAAATGTAAACATCCCATTCCTCAGTCCACAAAACGAGAGCAAAACCAAGAGTATATTCCAAAGATAGATAATGGGGCTGAATCTTTTAAGATTTGAGTGAGCGAGTGTGTGTTGGGGGGGGGGTGTAGGAAGAGGATCTCAAGCAGACTCCCCACTGAAGAAAGGCCCCCATGTGGGGCTTGATCTCACAACCCTGAGATCATGACCTGAGCCATAACCAAGAGCCGGACGCTCAACAAACTTGAGCCACCCAGGCGCCCCCTCGTTTGTTTTTTAATCATTATGGTTTTGGAATTAAAGATCTTCAAACCAGAAACTAGCAAACGGGACAAGGTCCCCAGGCATTTCAGACCATTTTCTACTTATGTTCATACTGCAACTGTCCCATATGTGAACTGTATAGAACAAGCCAATGAATGATACTGGCTCACACTTTCATCCCTCATCAGCCAAACATCTCTCCAAACTTTAATTTGCCTGCAGAAGCAGACAAATGGTAAATCTCTAAGCTACTCAAACTCTCTCATAAAAACTCCCTGCCATGAACCTACCAGTCACCATGCACTCCCACCTTCATTCAATGGGTCTTAGGTAATTTGGGGAGGGAGGGAGATGGACAAGTGAATTCACACCTTCACATCCCTTCTAAGGAAATAATGGCTAGGTTTGTTTTTTTTAACCTACACAGGTGCAGCCGCACTGTCAGCATGGAAACTGGATGCCAAAATGTTCAGCTTTGTTCCACCATTCTCAATGTGACATTCCCCCCTGAAGAGATTGGACCGCTTTTCTTCTTCCCTCTCCTTTACATGATTTTCCAGCTTGGAGAAGGGGTTCTTCTCATCTTCATTTTTCGGTGCTATGAGAAAATCAAGCCTTCCAAGGGTGAGTATTGAATCATTCTTAGCATTCTCCCATATTGGACCTGATCCTTGCCAGCAAACAAATTTCTGGCAGGTACCTTTTAGATGGGGCTTCAACTCTTAACGAGGTCACTAGAAACCAGGTAGCACCAGAAGTAGGAAAAAACTTCAAAGAGCCAGGGCTATTTCCATGAATTGCACTCCAGCTTCTAGCTGGAAGAATCGACTGTGGAGAGACTTTGCCCTCATTGGAATAAGGCAATTTTGACTAACTGGGGAAACCATGGAAGACTCTATGTCTTAGATATTTAATAGCTGTGAGGTAGTAATTGTGTGAAGAGCTCCTATTCAAAATCTGGAAAATTCAGTTTTCTTTAGGACTAGGTTCTTCTTAGAACCAGGTTAGACCCAAACACCACTGGCACTCCTTTATGAAAAAACATTAAAGCAATGCAGCCTAATAAGCCAGGAGCCAAAAGACTCCCAATTCTGGTTACACAGTAAACAAAAGTTTATTACAGGATCACAATTATCTAGTTTGTTTAGTCTGATCACTATTGAATTACTTTCTAAACAATAGCACAGCACCTCTTTTCTATGATGTTCAGAGCATTTTTTTTATTCTCTTTATAATAAACCTCAAGGAAACCTACTAAGACCCTTCCTCTTGGTGGACTTCAACTGCAAATGTCACTTTTCCAAATCAGGAAACCTTACTTAGTAAGGTACTTCAGTAGAATTCTAAACAGTAGAATCACTCATATCCTTCAACTCGATCTTGTTTCCCATGAACTTGAGGGGCTCCTTCAAGATGTTTTCTAAACCCTGGGAATGGACTCAAACCCTAGGAAGACAACCTTCCCTGGGGGGCCTTCATTCTCTTGGTAGCTAATGTGGATTTACAATTAAGACAGAATCTTATCAAGCAGCCAAAAAGAAACCATAAGTAGCTGACTGTACTTTCTAACTTTATAAGCATTGGTTTAAAACTACAGTGGAAGGGGGCCTGGGTGGCTCAGTTGGTTAAGTATCACACCCAACTCTTGACTTTGGCTCAAGTCATGATCTCAGGGTCATACCCGCCTCAGGCTCTGTGCTCAGTTGAATCCGCTTGAGATTCTCTCCCCCTGCTTGCAAGCACATGCTCTAAAATGAATCTTAAGGGACGCCTGGGTGGCTCAGTTGGTTAAGCATCTGCCTTCGGCTCAGGTCATGATCCCAGGGTCTGGGAATCAAGTCCCACATCAGGCTCCTTGCTCAGCGGGGAACCTACTTCTTCCTCGGTCTGCTGCTCCCCCTGCTTGTGCGTGTTGACAAAATCTTTAAAAAACAAAAACAGTAGAGTTGTGGAAAATAATCTAGTCTGATGCTTACCTGAGAGCAACTCAAATTTGTTGCCCATTAAGTCTTTAGTCTCCACTGTCTTGCATAAGTAGTATGAGGTGGAAGCTTCTAAATCAATCAACCAGATTCCCAAGTTTGCAGGGCTACAATGCACCTCAGAAGACCTTCTTTGGAGCTAATGCACTATAAGGGCTGAAGCAGCTGTGCTCAGGGTGAAGACTCGTTCTTGTGTTTCTGAGCCCTGTACCCTTCTACAAAAATGGGGACAATCTAGATAGGTGAAGCCTGAGTCCTATGATCACCACTCACCTCCATACCGGCAGGAAAATCGGTGTCCAAATACAAGAGGGGGGCATGAGAACTCCACTTAGAAGACCCCCTAAAAGCTCTTTCCTCCCTGCCCTTTCCAAGTCAACCCTGTGGAACATGTAACTCTCCCACTGCATTGCCTGTACCAAGTTGGAGAGGAAGTGATGAAGAGTCAATAAAGACTAGACTTATTTGTAGTATTACCATTTGGGATGTTGAAGGGAAAACAAATCTTTCCTCCAGAGTTTAAGTCACGGGAAGCTAGGTGGTAAAGAGATGGGGAAAAAACCCCACAAAACCCCACAGAATACAACTTAACACCTAGGATGTGCTGTCTTTGAACTAGCTTTGTATTAACTACAGTTGCTCTCTACCTTTGACTCTTTTCAACTTTCCAGATAAAACAAAAATGACCTACACAGCTGCTGAAATTGAAGAAACCATTCCAGGAACTCTAGGAAATGGCACCCACAAAGGGGAGAAGTGCTCCCCTTGCACAGCCTGGTCAGAAGACAATTCAGTGCAATCAACTGGAGAGCAAAAGATGAAAGAACACCAGAGCCTTGTGTCGAGTTTCTCTAGCAATGCCAGCAGGAACTATCAGAACTGACAAACCTTGCCTGAAGGGAGGACAGTCTACCTGAAGAGCCTCACCTATCCCCAGCTCAGAGGTTGATACTTGTTTAAAAAATAAAGACTTGTTCAAGGACAGTCCTATGAAAAACAGAAACCAAAACTGCCTTTTGTCCCTGAATTTCCAGAACAGTGTTCCATAGGCATATAAGAGGCACTCAACTTCTGAACTAGCCAATAAATAGGGGCTTTTACCCTAAAATCAACTATCCAAATCCTATTCCAGCCTTTGTGACAGAGAAGAGGAAATAAATGCTCAGAGCGCTGCCAGATTTTAAACTTCCGAAGTCCTTTACTAACCTTAAAATTCCCTTCTGACGTTTCTGGGGTTAAAGCTTGTACAAAAGCAGACAGAAAATGCAAAAGCAATTAAACACGACTAACTCAAAAACTCAGCTGTAATTTGTGAAATGGACATTTCTGGAGAACGCAGAGGGAGAAGGGAAAAGCCAGAAAACAAGGGAACACGAACATCCACAGAATTATTCATTAATCTATCCCATCAATTAACTGTCAGTGGTTTTCGTATGATCCCCTTTAAAAGTCAGAGTACTACAAGCTACTGCAAAATGAGTGATTTCTCTAAAGTCTAAAATTTTGAATTTTCTCCAATGAAACATACATCTTGCTCATATGCAAATAAGCATTAAACAATACTTGCAAATAACAGACTGTGGCTAATTACTTACTTGTGATTTTTGTACCGTTTATTATGGTTAAGTTCAATCGAAACCCTGAGGACAATTTTAGGGCATCAGTTGCCCAATGTTCAGGACCACCAATACTCCTGATACCAGAGCAAATATCACCAATTGGGGGGAGGAGGGGGCGCCTGGGTGGCTCAGTCGGTTAAGTGTCCATCCAACTTTTGATCTCAGCTCAGGTCTTTGATCTGTGGGTTCAGTTTAAGCCCCGCACTGGGCTCCAGGGTGGGTGTGGAGCCTACTTGAAAAAAAAAATTACCAATCTGGGTCACTAACACTCTTAAAAAAAGATCTGTGAAAAGGTCTACCCAACTATTTTTACATATTATATATACCCTTATTTACGAATCTGTTCAAATTGTTCTACCAACTAGCAGTCATCACCAGCCAGGAAACTTGGTTAAGCAGAACCAACAGAATTAGTTTTCTCAGGAAGGTAGGGGTAGATCTGAGATCTAGTATACTCCCAAATTATCCTTCAACAGAGAACTAGGTAAAAGAAATATATAAAGAAAACAAGTTACACTATGTCACACAAAAGCTGGCCCTAAAATTTTGCCTAGGATTATACTCAGACTCCTATTTCTCAGATCCTGGATCTGGGAATTAAGGTTAATTTGTTGGTTCAAGCCAACTCCCAGTCATCTCTGCCATTTGCTCAAAGGGCCTTATTTTATTGCTTCACTCTGTAACAAATATTTGTAATAGTAAATTGGTAAGCCACTGACACTTTAGGGGTAAAGAAAGGCGAGAAACTAAAAATAGAAGAGTCAACTGGTAGAACATCAAGAAATACATCCATTATACTACCCAGTTACATATAAAAGCCTAAGGGGAAAAAATTGCCTCTTTCCATTTGGTAGCAATTGGCTCATTTCCAGCCTTCCAACCTAATAAAGATATAAAGGTTCCGCTGCTTTACATTAAGCCTCCACCCGAGTAAATTAATAAGCACAACACTCAAACTCTCCCTAGAATCCGCCTCATTCATGGTAGAAGGATCAGCTTCCCCATTTTGTGGCATGAGTTTCTATAGTTTTGGGTACGACAAATGTATACAAACAACTTTTCAAACCTACCCCCAAATAGATTCCTCCTACCCAATCCCCATACTTTGGGAAGCCAAAAGCAATCCTTCTGGTACTTCTTTCCTCAAAATCCCCTGCAAGGCTAGGGCAGATGAGTATCCACGAAAAGAAAATGTGCTTTTCAGGTTCTGGGGAACTAGACTTCCTCAATTCCAGTACCAGTCCACCATTTACTTGACTCTTCTCTGGCCCTGAATTCCCTCCTGTAAAGTGGTTATTATGTACGAAGTAGCAGTTAGGATTCAGTGGACATAAAGGGAAGATATTTGTGATGTTATCTGGCTACTACATGCCATTCACCATAACCAAACATTTATCCAACCGAGCACTCCTATAGAGGACTAAGAAAATCTAAGTCTCTGAGATTACTAGGAGACAATAAAGCTCATTATCTACAGCTATAGGACTCAAAACAAAGATGGATGTAGAACCTTAAGCAGTTTTCTTCTCTATTAAACGATTTTCCTTTTAACATACTGCCATATCCACAGATCCTTATTGAAAGAAAAAACATGTGAAACCCCTTAAAACATTCTTGTGCATGGACTTAAACTTTATATGGTAATCTATCAAAATTATATTACCTTTAAAATAAGCATAAAACATTTTTACAATTTGCTTCCCCAATTAATTCTTCTCTTGGCTACGGACTATAATAGCCTGATTGATACCAATTTCTTTAAAGTGATTAAAGGGAAAGAGCATGGGAGAGGATCACACACAGGGAACTTAACCGTCATTGTTTTGGGACAGTATGCAACTTCTCTGCCCTTGTTTTGACTAGCCCAGAAATGGCAAGGATAAGATTTAAATTAAAACACAAAACAAAACAAAACAAACCTTTAAAAATCCACCACCAAACTCCAGGATTCTCTACACGGCATTTTAAACGTGAACACAGATGGGGAGGAAAAAGTAATAGCATACATCCTTCAGACAAATAGACAAAAGCAGTTTTATAATCTTTTATTATCAATAACAACAGCTGCTTTAACGTGTCTTTGTCAGGCAGCTGTTAAAGGGTGGGTGGGAGGACACCCTTGACCCTAACAAGGAAAACGCAAGCCTTTATGTACAAGCAAATTTAGAGCTCTTTTAAATGTCCAAAGCTATTAATTAGTTTAATTGAGGCATTAAACTAATTCTGAATTAACATATTTGAATAACCAAGAACTAAAATGTTCAAATCTTTTCTAGTACAAAAAAATTAAATTTGCTTTAGTTATAAAAGAGCTCTCTCAATATACACAAACTATACACTTCAGACAGTCACAAAAATGTGAGCGGAAGGCTTATCAAAAGACATTTAATACAATTAGTTTTCAACAACCCCTTGGTGGTCCACATCTACAAAGATATCCAGCCCAACCCAAACCCCCCTCCAAACCCCACCCCCCACAGAAAAGCACATACTTACCAGAATTTTTAGCAAGTATGGTTTGGGAATTTGTTTTTTTAAAAAAGGCCCCCAGGGCAAGTTATTTACAGTTTAATTGCCACTGTCAACTGATCTGGACCTTGACCGGGATCGGGACCTGGACCTCTGACGATCCACAGATGCTGGAGACTTAGATCTACTTGAAGAACCACGTTTCTGGCTCTTCTCAGGCACAGGAGACCTACTAACAGAACGGGATTTGCTCCGGCTCCGGCTCCTGCTCCTGGACCTGCTGTAAGACTTGCGACTCCGGGAACGAGACCGGCTACGAGACCTAGAGGAACTCCTGGTCCTGGAACGAGACCTGCTTCGTGACCTACTAGAAAGGAAAACAAAAAACAAAAAAATACAACATAAGTGGCAGGCCCTACAAACCCACCAACTAAAACTTTGTCTTAAATGTTAAGAGAGATACCTGTGCCTTTTGCTGCCTTCGATTAATTTGATTTTTCTCCCATTTATTTCCTTTCCGGAAAGTTTTTCAATAGCATTCTTTAAATCACCATAAGAGGCAAACTCAACCACCCTACAATGAAAAAAAGCCATTTGTAAAGTTATATACATCTGGTAGTCTGGTCTCAAACTACGTATAGCAATCCAGAGTATCTAGATTACCTTTCCTAGATACTTTTGCTACTGCTATATTAAGAATCTTAGAGCTTGGGGCGCCTGGGTGGCTCAGTTGGTTAAGAATCTTAGAGCTTGAGAACAGCATTACAAGGTTTCTCGACCTCCAAACCATTGACATTTTAAGCTACACAGTTCTTTGTAGTGGAGGGCTTTTCCTATGCTTGGTGGCCATGTTTAGCAGTATCCCTGGCCTCTACCCACCCACAAGATGCTGGGAGCACCCTCGACCCATCACAACCACCAAAAGTGTGGTCCAATGCCCCCCTACAGAGCAAATTCATCCTCAATGGAGAACCACTGCACTCCAACATATCCAAATTCTAAGTTTTCAGGAAACATTCACAGTAAAACTTTCAGTAGGTTTTAAAAGGCTGTTATGACCTTCAATACACACTCACCCTTCATTTAATTTAGGTCGATGTGCATCCGCAAAGGTTACTTCCCCAGCTTGTCTCATGAAATCTTTGAGATCCTTAACACAAGACAATTGTGTCAAGCAAAGAAAAGGCAACTTGACACACAAACAACCACATGGTATAAAAAACAAGACTACTGGAAGAGAAGATGTTAGATAAAGTACAAACATGGCATTTACCACACTTGTATTCTATCAGAATTCAAAAATTATCTATGCCAGGGCACGAAATAAGCAAAAAGCATTATTGCTTTTAAGCAAAATGCTAGAGGATATTCACATTTTAACATTAAAGTAGTATTAGTTTATACTGAGCTCAATACAAAAGGAAAAAAACAAAACAAAACAAAAAAAAACAAAAAGAAACAGTACATATTTTTAAAGTAAAGACTAAAGTAGGAATTTTATATTAAAAAAAAAAAACAGAACATTTACAAGACACCAGTTATTTTGTGCCCCATATGTCATTAAAAAAGTTTACTTTACCTTTATTATTATTTCCCTAGGCTAGTCAAGCAGCAAACCATTAATCGGTCGGAGAAACCTTCATGACATATGCCCGACTGGCTCTTCGCCACCCACTTGAAGGACACTACCCAATCGATGGAAGCCTTTAATCGCACAGCCCTCCCTATTAGCAGACTACTGGCGGATGCAGACATGTTCTACTCTTGTGCAGTTACCAAGGACCACTTTACTGCGATCAGGATTCCAACGACCACCTAATTTCGTATCTTTCAACTCTTTTCGACCAGGACCTCTTATTCGGAAGCGTTACAGGAAGACAGCTCTCAACTTAGGGATCAGATCACGTTATCAACGCTCTGGGATCGCTGCAACCTGGCACTTCAAGTAAGTGCACCGATTACGTCTAGACCGGCAAACACAGATCTAGAGGTGGCCAATTGATCACTGTAGGAGCTGACTGGCAAAGTCAACCAGGCCCAACCAAGAGTGACCAAGACAACGATTAGGATAACCCACAGGCACTCCTCGTCATAAGGCCAACGACACAGATAGGCTGGCAAATAAAGGGTTTAATATTTGGTTAAAATTGATTTTAAAAACAAGAAAAAATATCCTCAAAACATTAAACATTTGATCACTAATATTAAAATTTCAAACATCCCCCAATTACGTTTAATTAAAATTTTAAAATTACAATTAATTCCATTAATTTAATTAAAGATAAAATTACTTTTAATAAAACATAATAAAACATTAACTAACCCATTAATTTTTAAAAAGCCACATTAAAACAGCTCAAAACTGTATTTCAACAAACCTGCCAGCTGACTCTTGAAGATAAATTCTCAACTATAAGCCGATTTTCTGTTCTTACAGGTGGAGCATTTCTGAGGAAGAAAATGAGTACTCACAATGGAAGAAATGCAGCAGTGTGTACCTACTGTGTTCGACTGTGGGCAAATTCAAACAATCAGAACAAGTCATTCAAATGACTCCCATCGAGTTTCTGAATTATTTTATAGTAAGACTTATTACACACACTCATCAGGAACAATGGACTAACACAGAAATAATAGAAATGATTATATGCTAAGTACCAAAACCACTTATTGCTAATGGTTCTTAAGCATTAAAAACTCCTCCTGCAGTAATGATTGTTCAAGGCAACCATTCACGATCCATCACATACCGTCTATCATTTCGAGGTCTGCGACTACTAAAACGGTCAGAATAGCGTCCTCTACCTCGTCCACCTCGAGACCGAGCCCTAGCATGTTCAATAGTAACCCTACAGGAGGGGGAAAAAAAGGCTTTGTAATCCACACAAGCTACCCAACATTTACTTTGAAATATGCCAGCTGACCTAGTCTATCTTACAGTGCTGTTACAAAACTAACGTTCTCACCTTTCACTGCACAGTTCTTTTCCATCGAGTTCATATACAGCATCATCTGCATCCCTGGGATCCTCAAATTCCTAAAATGTAAACATGGGGGAAAAAAAAAAAAAAAGCCAGTGCTTAACCTGTCTTTAAAGTGTATTCTACGCCATATTAAAAATCACTAAAACCGTGTGACAGCACGAGTATCTCAATGACAGTGCCACACACATAAGCTCAATGGAAAAGTGAGGAGTGGTTTCCCTCCAACTAACCGTGAGGTTCTTTTATCCCTTAAAAATACCCTCAACTCAGTAAAATCAAAACCACTGCTTATCAAAATCTTTACCGACTTAACAGTAGCTCTAAACAACCAGTTGTAAGTACTTACCACAAAACCAAAACCTCTTTTCAGATCAATATCTCTTATTCGTCCATACCCCTTGAAGAATCTTTCCACGTCTTTTTCCCTGGCCGCTGGATTTAGCCTCCCGATGAATACTCGACAACCACTCATGGTGTCCGGCTAGTATCTCCTGTCACAAAATAATTCAATTAAGACAATACCAGTGAATGTCAGAAGAATGCCTGGTCAAGGGATCAAAAACATAAACGGCATAAAATAAAATGTTTACCCGGTGATGTTATAAACAAGATTGCCAAGAGTTGCCTCTTATTAGGCCAGGTCCCTTGCAGACAAAATTAAAACTCGGCTCCCAACACGATCCTTCCCTGGGCCCAGACCGCAGCAACCGCAACGCCCACTGCCGCCTCTGGAACTGCGCAGCCGCACTCTCTCCCCGGCTCTTCTGGCCCCCTCCCATCTGCCGCAGTTAGGAAAGGCCGAGAAGTGCGGGCGGAGCCGACCCCGCCCTCCGCAAGGCCAGCCCAATGGCGACGAGCCGCGCGCACGTCGCCGCCTCCCAGGAGCGTCACAGCGGGTGGAAGCCGGAATCTCGCGACGCCACCGCCGCGCCTGCCCAGACGGCGGCGGGCGGACGCTGGCAGCCACAAAATGGCGGCGGCGGAGACAGCAGTGGGGTGAGCCGCGCGTGCCAAACGCCCTTCTCCCTCCCCCTCCCCGGGACTCCACAGTTCTGGAGTCACTGTACCCGCCCGCAGAAAGCCTAACCGCACCCCGAGCAAAGGTCTCGGCCCAATACTCGGGGGGGTCCGGGTAGTGAAGAGGTAAGGAGGCAGGGAGGGGCACACGAGCCCGTGTAAAAACGACCATAACCACGACCGCCCTTCCACCATCAGTTCCCCTCAAACAATACCCAAAGGGAGACGTGCCCCAGCGCCCACCTCGAATATACTGCGCTCATTGGACGCCGTCCTCCGCAAAGAGAGCAGCCCTGGCCACTCACGATCTGAGTGGCCATGAAGAAGCCTCGATCCGAGAAGCCTTTCCCTCAAAGTGAGCCACTCACCTACCGGACAGGATCTTTGGCAGCGGAGACCAGAGAGGTCCGTAGTCTGCGACGGAGCCGTCTACCTCCCCGCAGACCAGGACTAAACTCGTCTACGCCTCTCCACAACTGACGCACTTAGCTGCTCCTGCGTTTCACAAAATGGAGGGCGCGCCCTTGCGTCACTTCCGGTGCCGCCCCTGGGACCTCCCTGCTGGATCCAGGGACGGAAATTTCCGCGGAGCCGGAAGTTTACGCGGGGCTGGGACCTCTTTGCCGTAACCGCCCAAGCGACCTGCACCCGCGATGGGCGGAGCCGAGGGGCGGGGATGGGCGTGGTTGTGGCCGTCAGGGGCCGGCGCTGGAAGGGCCGCGGTTGAGAGTATGTGCTCCAATTAGGCCGCGAAGTGCTGTTCGTCATTGTTTCTCCCGTGAAGATACACTAGAGCAAATGACGCTTCTCTTTTGTCTGAAGTATTTTTTTAGATACCCCGAAAAGTACTGGGTAAAAGAAACTCAGGCTCTGCAAAAATATTTGGCCATCTGTGACCCCTTGCTTCTTGCTGTTCATGGTTTTGGAGGACGCTCCTTAATGCACAAGTGAATATTTTAACCATACTATCATACCGTGGACGTGTGGCTTATACTAAGAAGGATAAGGAACTGCAGTATTTTTTACGTGGAAGGTTCTTGCATGATGAAATATTCAAATTGGGACTGCAGCTAGCAGGCCATCGTGAATTGAAGCCAGAATGCAGATTTCGGCACTAGGGCTGATCTGGTTGGAAGAGGTTTCAAGCTACTTTTAAAGGCCAAATAGTATTTGGTTAACCCTCCCTGTTCAAGTTTCTGTAATGTAACACATAAAAGTAGAGCATTCATCAAAAACAAAGTCTGTGTTTCAAAATGAGGGTGAAACAGCCTTCCACATCCTTAGCTCCACATTTTCCCAGCAAGGGTGTCAGGCTTAGCAATCCAGGCATAAAGAGAATGATTGTGAAAATGTTACTTTTCTTTAATGCTTTTAGGTGGAACCCAAGGCACCCCATTTTTCAGAGGTGCCCAGCATCAAGGGTTGCTGTTTGCAACTAGAGTTACACAGAGATAAGGTAGTTCAAGAAGCAGCAGAGCTACAGACCCTTACTCTGACCTTCCAGCCCTTAGAAACTCTAGGTTAGAATTTGGATAATTTGTATGGAATGAGCTCGTCCATTCGTACATTTATTTTTTAATTTTTTTAAAAAGATTTTATTTGAGAGACAGCATGGAGGAGGGAGAAGCAGACACCACCACCACCACCACCTCACCCTCGCTGAGCAGGGAGCCCGTCACAGGGCTCCATCCCAGGACTCTGGGATCATGACCTGAGCCAAAGGCAGTTGCTCAGTGGACTGAGCCACCCAGGCGCCCCTATATATTTGTTTATTTTAAGAAGAGCCTCGGTAGGTATATAGCAAAATTGTGAATTTAGTCATCTATGGTGTGGGGAATGAAGGTGGATTTAAAAGAAAATAAGCATTTGTTAAAGGAAAACACCTTTAGCCACTAGCCTAATAAACACCGGCATCTCATAATGTACAAACTGTCCCAAACCAGTACTTAATTTAGCTACATTTGTTTGCTTTCTGCATAATTTTTAAAAAAAATGGTCTTCCAATTATTTTCCACACTTTCTATTGACTATGATAGAAGCAATCACTTGTGATTTCACTCACTAAATGTTATTTTTGCTGCAATAACAGTAATCTAAAGAAGGTTTTCGGGGAGTGAAAGACAAGACTGATGGTGCTGTGTACATCATGAAAAAAGTTGCAGTCTTCAGCACACAGCATTGTGATTTTCTTCAGGAGTAATTTTTTTTATAAAGCCTATTAATCTTAAAAATAAAACCATTATTTCACCAGCAAAATGAGTTTATTCAGGAATAGTAGAGAATTGTAACTCAAGATATATAAGCTGCAGAAAAACCATAGGCAAGTCCAACAAGAAGAACATGTTATGAAGAAGGAGGAAGTTGGAGGGATTGTTTTGAAGGAAAGTCCAAAGGTCTTTGGAGAAAAGTGTGTTTTCTCATTGGTTGAGCACAGGGGGTACAGGGGTAGTCATTTTCTTTTTTTTTTTTTTTCCTTTAAAGATTTATTTATTTAAGAGAGAGAGAGAGAGAGTATGGGCGGGGGGGAGCAGAGGCAGTGGGGGAGAATCCCAAGCAGACTCCCTGCTCAGGCTCCTTGCTCAGTGGGGAGCCTGCTTCTCCCTCTGCCTGCCGCTCTCCCTGCTTGTGCTGTCTCTCTCTCTCTGACAAATAAATAAAATCTTAAAAAAAAAAAAAAAAAAAACCCAATGGCTTTTTCCTTATAATAAAATAAAATAAAATAAACAATAAAATGAAATTAAAAAGTTAACACAGTTTAGTGGCCATCTCTGTTGGGGTCTTTCAGCATAACCGTGGGAGGTTTCATTCGTCACATTCCTGATTTCACTGAACACAGGGATCAGCAAATTATGGCCTGTGGGCCTAATCCAGCCTGCCACTTGTTTTTGTATGGCCTGAGGATGGTTTTACATTTTTAATGGTTGGGGTTGGGGGAAGGTGATCAAAAGAAGATTTCGTGACACATGAAAATTAGATGAAATTCAAAGGTCAGTATCCATCCATAAATTTTTTTTTTTTGAACACAGCCACTCCTGTTCTTTTACTTACTGCCTGTATCTGTTGTCCTGCCACAGAAGCAGGGCTGCATAGTTGCGATAGAGACCGTATGGACCACAATACCTAAAATATTGACTATCTGGCTCTTTACAGAAAACATTTGCCAACCCCTGAGCTAACTGATTCCTAAATTTTAAACTGTTTTGTGAAAGCTCCACCCAACTCCCTTTGGCGGATAAAACTGTAAACAAGGATAGAGGGTTTGAGCTTTATTTTTAAGGAGTTCATCGTGTCCCAATTATAAAAATATCTATATGCTTTGTCACAAAAATGTACAACAGGGAAAATAACTGAAAGAAGAGAACACTCGTGATCCCAGCTCACCAAATGAACCTCGGGTCATGGTTCGCTGTTTTTCCTTCTTCTGTTTTCTTTCCTGAGTGTTTAATACATGTTTTATTTTCCAGTTCAAAAATAATACATCACCATTTTCAAAAAACATAGATTTTTTTTAAAAAGATGTTTAAAGTATATTCTTATTCCCAACCCTGAAGGATACCTATTTGGCTTTTTAAATAATTTCTCTGTAGTGTGCTTCTAAAAAGAACAATTGCATTTTGAAAATACGAATCATCCTCATATATAGAATTTGGTTTCATGAGAGGTTTTTATTCATAAAACATAATCATGGGCATTTTCCATGTCTCTTTAATATATTTATGATCAAAAGTGTATATTCAAATTTGTGTCTGTTTTTCCGCTTAACATGATGCAAGCACATGACCAGGGTAAGTACCCAATCAGTAACTCTGTTTTTCTGAAAATGCCCTAAATACCACCAGATGCTTAAAAATTCCTATCCAAATCTTCCAACACAAAGAAAAAGTGCTACTTCCTTGCTTCTAGCTAATAATTCTAAAGATTTTTTGAAAGGGTATCCTTAATTTCTCTTGGAAATTTATGATTTTTTAAAATGTTCCATTTTTTGACAGATTTACCCCTACAGCCCTATTTGACTTCTTTCTATTGCTACATTGTGATTTTTTTTATCGTTGTTTAACTTAGTGCATAATAATTAAAAGACCTGTGAACCCACTACTTTAATTTTAGTGCCTACATCAGTGTTTCTCAACACCAGGCATAAACTAAAATCATCTGGGATGTGTTTGTAATGTTCTGCTGCTTGGGTCCCTACTGGCTGAAATTCTGATTTAATTGTCTGGGCTGGAACCCTAGTTTGTTAGTAAGGGCTGCAGGTCATTCTAATACTCAACCAGGAGTCTGAGAGGAATGCTGACCTAGATCTAGGAACTTACTTTTTTGTTCCCCATAAAATCCATCGATCATCTAGCTCCATCTTCCCTCCTCCAAATACCCATATCTCACTCAGGTTATGGCTGGAGCCCTGATTGGGACAGTCATGGGGAAGCAGATAAACTTAAGTTCAGAGCACCTAAACACATCCCCCTTACCATACTTCTTAATATTGACAGCTCCTGTTTCCTGAGCCACTATTGTGTGCCAGGCATTGTCTAAGGACACTGTACACATCAACTCAGTCAATCCTTACACAACCCTTCCATGGAGGTGTATAACATTTTTTAAATGAAGAAGCTGAGGCTTACAGAATTTAACCATCTATTCTGCCCAGAACATTTCACTTCCTGATTTTCCTGTCAAGGCCCTTTTCACAAAAGCATGACCTTCGTGGGATGCCTTTCTGTACATTAGGAAGTGGCTCCAGAAATCCCAGAAGCACTTCTCCTGACTTTGAAGAGTCCTGGCCACCAAGGCTAGAGAAGGTTGGAGTGAGGTAGAAATCGGAAATGGCAGAGCTTCTCTGCACAGGGATTGAGCTGAAGGAGAAATAGGGCAGTATCTTTAGAAATGAAGAGAAGGGAAGATTAGCATAAGGGCTCCTGAGAATATTTTCTTAGGGATACAAAGTAATTCCCACTAACTCAGAATTTCTTGAATTACTGACAAAACTTAGAAATTCTTTATATGTCCATAGCATAGTGACATTGATGTCAGTTGTGCTATGAATTAACACCCAGTTTAAATTCTAGTTCTGTCCCACTTTTACCTCTGCTCTCAATTATCCTCTAACTCAATGGTTTGGGTTTTTTTGTTTTTTGGTTTTTTTTTAGATTTTATTTATTCATTTGGGGGAGAGAGAGAGAGAGCATGAGGTGGGGGGCAGGGAGAGGAAGAAGCAGACTCCCCACTGAGCAGGGAACCGGATGCAGGGCTCCATCCCAGGACCCTGGGATCATGACCTGAACTGAAGGCCGGTGCTTAACTGACTGAGCCACCGAGGCACTCCTAACTCAATGGTTCTTTAAAAAGAATCATTTGGGCACTTTTCCAAGAGTAGATCCCCAGTGCCATTTACCCAGAGAAAAACCTGATTCAGAAATGTGATGCTCAGGAATCTGAACATCTAACTGGCACCCTCATCAAGTGGTTCTGAACTATAATTTGCATCCACTAATCAGAACTGTGTTGTTGGTTTGCTGCTCCCTTTCTCATGATCTCAGCAGCCATTCCGTGCTCTCTCTCCTCTTGTTAAGCAACAATGTCTCCTCCATTGTTAGCAGGTGTATTAGTTATCTGTTACTGTGTGACAAAGTACCCCTAAAGTTAACAACTTGAAACAACAGCATTTATTATCTCATAGTTTCCGTGATTTGGGAATTCAGGAATGGCTTGCCTGGGTGGTTCAGCTTAGAGTCTCTCATGAAACTGCAGTCAAGCTGTCAGCTGGAGCTGCGGTCTCATCTGAGGCCTCAACTGGGGGGATCTACTTCCAAGTTCACTCCCACAACTCTTGACACACCTTAGGCCCTTGCTGGCTGTTGACTGGAGACTTTGGTTCTTTCCCATGTGGGTCTCTCCATAGGCTGCCTGAATGTCCTCATGACATGGCAGCTGACTATCGCAAGAGAGAGTGCACCAAAGAAGAAGTTACAGTCTTTTTATAAACTGATCTTGGAAATGACATACCATAGTGTATTAGTTTGCTAGGGCTGCCATCACAAAATACCAAAAACTGGGTGGGTTACAACAATAGAAATGTATTGTGTCACAGTTCCGGAGGCTAGAAGTCCCAAATCAAGGTATCAGCAGAGCTGTGTTTCCTCCAACAGCTCTAGGGGAGGATCCTTTTTGCCTCTTCCTAGTGTCTGGTGTTTGTCAGCCATCCTTGGTGTTTTTGGCTTGCAGATGCACCACTCCATTCACATGGCTGTCTCCTCCTTTGTGTCTTCATCATTGTCCCTCTGCACGTGTTTGTCTTTGTTTGAATTTCTGCCTGAGTTTCCCCTTTTTGATAAGGACACCAATCGTATTGGATTACAGCCTGCCCTAAAGATCTCATTTTACCTTAATTACGTCTATAAAGACCCTATTTCCAACTAAGGTCACATCCTGAGGCACTGGGGGTTAGAACTTCAACACACCTTTCTGCAGAAGACACAATTCAACCCAGAGCACAGAGCTTCTGTCGTATGCTATCGGTTACAGAGGCCAACCGGGGTACGGTGTGGACAGTGTGGGAGGGAGCTACACAGGCCATGAGAACCAGGAGGAGGGGATGACAGGGGTCATTGAAGGCTAACTACCACAGTGCTTCCTACGTCATACAGAAAATAGACATTATCTTCTATTGTCTGGGAATAAAGAAAAAAGAATTGAAGTTATCAGGCTGCCACTGCTTCCATCTCTCACCCCTCCATCTTCAGATTACCTGTATCTTCACCCATCTTCTTCTCATCTGTCCCAGAGAAACAAGGGGTGCAATTTCTGTTCAAGCCTTTGGTTCTTTGTGCACCAGATTCCAGACCTTGCTCCATTGATTATTTTTCTCTCTCTCCTTTTTTTCTAAAGTTCCATCCTCTCCACTACCTCTTTGATCCTTAACTGTCCAAGCTGCTTTGCTTTCCCCTTTAAAACTTTTTTAAAAGATTTTATTTATTTATTTGAGAGAGAGAGAGAGAAAGCAGGGGGGAGGGGCAGATGGAAAGAGAGAAGCAGACTCCCCGCCAAGCAGGGAGCCTGATGCAGGACTCCATCCAAGGACCTTAGGATCATGACCTGAGTCAAAGGCAGATGCTTAACCAACTGAACCACCCAGGTGCCCTAAAACTTTTTTAAAGAAATTCTTCTCTTAGCCTCTGTCACTTGTCAAACTGCCCCATCTTGCCTTTCCTAAGCCAACATAGTTCTTTTTTTTAAATTCAGACACACAGTACACCATTAGTTTCAGATGTAGTGTTCAACAATTCATCAGTTGCGTGTAACACCCAGTGCTGATCACCATGTGCCCTCCTTAATGCCCATCCCCCAGTTTCCCCATCTCCTCATCCATCTCCCCTTCAGCAACTCTCAGTTTGTTTCCCGTAGTTAAGAGTCTCTCATGGTTTGTCTCCCTCTCTGATTTCTTCCCATCCAGTTTTCCCTCCCTTCCCTTACAGTCTTCTGCACTATTTCTTATATTCCACATATGAGTGAAACCGTATGATAATTGTCTTTCTCCAATTGATTTATTTCACTTAGCATAATCCCCTCCAGTTTCATCCACGTCTATGTGAACAGTAAGTATTCATCCTTTCTGATGGCTGAGTAATATGGTATATATCAACCACATCTTCTTTATCCATTCATCTATCGAAGGACATCACGGCTCCTTCCACAGTTTTAAGCCAACATATTTCTTAACAGAGCAGGTAGTCTTTACACACTGAGATGCCACTTTCTCAAGCTCTCGTTCATCTGCAGCAGACTTCCTCCTCTCCGCCCCCACCTCTCCATTGAAACTGCTCTCACTGTTCATCATCCACCTGATTGCAAAATCCAGTGGCCTCCAAGCAGTTCTCATCCTCCTCAATAAAAGCGGCATTCATCTTCCCCTCACTGTGTGCCAGGCATAGCGTTCAGGGCTTTGGATTTAGTAGCCAAGTCAGCCCTCATACAACTCTCTAAAATCAATTCATACCCTCCTTAAAAAAAAAAATGTTGACACCAAAACTCAAAGTCACACAGCTGGAAGCAGTGAAGCTCAGCATGTCTCTTCCACCTCAGTGGTTCCAAAGGATTTTCATTCCAAAGTTTACCCAAAAGGGAAATCCAAAACCTTATAGCATTTATTAAATCAGGAGACAACATTTCACATCACAGGTAAATAACTTTAGCTGCATCCTTGTTTCTGTGTTAGAAATGTGTGAGCTAGAGGGTGCCTGGGTGGCTCAGTTGGTTAAGCGACTGTCTTCGGCTCAGGTCATGATCCTGGAGTCCCGGGATCGAGTCCCACATCAGGCTCCCTGCTCAGCGGGGAGTCTGCTTCTCCCTCTGACCCTCCCCCCCTCATGCTCTCTCTCTCTCATTCTCTCTCTCTCTCAAATAAATAAATAAAATCTTAAAAAAAAAAAAAAAAGAAATGTGTGAGCTAGAATGTGTAAATGGTTTCAGCATAAGCATTAGGACAAGGACAGAAGCATCCAGTTGGTATCACAAAGAACAATGGGTTGAACATACAGGGGAAGCAGCTGAGCCCATCAGCTAAGGCTGAAGGACCTGGAGTCGTGTGTGCTGGAATTTCAGCCCCAACACCCATCCAGCTCCAGAGGCTGAAGTAGGGCCTGGCACATCACAGACACTCGGACGATCTTCGTTAGGGAGTGACACTATGATCTTCAGCGTGTCACAGATCTTTCTAAGCCTCACTTCCCCATGTCAGAAATCAGTCAATAGTAGTACTTACTTCATAGGGTTGTTATAAGGGGTAAGTGAGGCAGTGCTTGGAATGTATTTGACCCAGTGCCTGGTCCGCTCAGCAGCACATTGCAGCTGTACTGAGACAGGCTGCCTCAGCTCTCCATTCAGAAAAGACAGAAATCGGGCACCTGGGTGGCTCAGATGGTTAAGTGTCTGCCTTCGGCTCAGGTCATGATCCCAGGGTTATGGGATCGAGTCCTGCATCAGGCTCCTTTCTTAGCGGGGAGCCTGTTTCTCCCTCTCCTGCTCCCCCTGCTTGTGCTCTCTCTCTCTCTCTGTGTGTTAAATAAATAAATAAAATCTTTTTTTTAAAAAAAGAAAAGACAGAAATCGTAGTGGAGGTTAGGCTGCTGTAACAGGGAGAACCCATGTTCTTCTTCCATGAAGAACATGAAAGCTTCTTTCTCATGACCCCAAGTCCTCTGTAGGTAAAAGATAACAGACTGCAGCATTCCAAAGACCAAACTATTCAAGGGGTTTATGAAAGAGAACTGGACAAGAGCCTACCAGTGCTTGTTGACTTCTATACCTACTCCATCCTCCAAGCTGTCAGGAACTGGGAACAAACAATTACTGAGCTCTTTCCATCTTTCCAATTACTGAGCTCTTCAACATCGAGGGGGAAGCCTCAAAGGTATTAACTCCTTATACCAACTTATAACAGAGTCATTGTGGTGGGACACACATGTGAGATCCCCCGAAGAGAGCCCCCCACCGCAAGATCAGCTCCAATACTGTTAACTAACTTGAATTTAAATAAAATCTTGAAAGAAAAAAAAAAGATCATCTCCAATACTGGAAATTATTCCTTCTCTAATACAATAATTAGGGTCAAGACACACAGGACCAATCCAGTGCAGAACACTTGACATCTGTCTGATAAATCAGAGTACCCACTAGTGGCCAAGTTTAGCTCAGAAGAAAACTGGATGCTTTGGATAAAGAGCGGTGGAAGGGAATGAGAAGTTCTGCTGTGTGTTTATTCCTATAAACAGTGTCCCATTTTAAGAGCTTGGATATCGAGTACTTAATTCAAATGGTCATGGCTTGGGTTAAGGAGAAGTGGAATAAGATATCCTGAGGGTGCAATTATGTTGTCCTATTGAGCTCTGTAGAGGTCTGGCTGAATGCACAGTAAGACACTGTGAGGAATTCAGAGCTGAAGAAACGGGGAGCCTGATGGAAAACCAGAAGCCCAGGATCTCCAGGGTTATCACAGAACGAGTGTAGCTTGTGGATCTAGGCCTGGGACTTCCAGGCTAATTTGATTAGGCTGACTCTAGTTCTCGCTTATGTTTTCTACCACCCTAATTCATGATTAAGGCTCATATGCTCCCAGCCAGGGACCCTCTTCAGAACAGTTAGGGCATATGGTATAAATAGTTGAGTGTTGCTCAAAACAGAAGCATGGAAAAAAGAGGCTGGATGTGGAGATAGAGAGGACTATGGTAAGCCTCAGCCACTATGTTAATGAGCTCAGACTTTATCCAGTGAACACTGAGTAGATGTTGTAAGATCTTATGCCAGGAGATAACACGATCAGATTTATGTTTTAGAGGGGGAAGTTTGTAAGAGGCCAAAATCAGTTGGGACTCTATATGGCAAGGAACAGAATTTCTAGTATAACCATCTTAAGAAAATGAGTTTACTTATTGGTTAATATAACTGAAAAATTTACAGACAGGCCCAGCTGTAAGCTTGGCTTGATCTAGAGCTCAAGGAGCATCTCCAGCATCCATATTTGGCTCTACTTCCCCAGAGAGTCAGCTTCATTCCCAGGCTGGCTCAGCTTGTGTTAGCAAGATGTTAGCAGCCCTAGCCTCAGAACCTCATGCCACCAAATCCAGAGGAAGAGAGAACATCACTTCCAGGAGTTTCCATTGAAGCTTCTTCGATCCTTCCCAGAAGCTCTAGCGAACATTTCCTAATGTCTCATTGGCTTTCAACTGGGTTATCTGCTCATTCAAGAACTATCGCTATGGCCAGAAAAACTGTGTCTTAGTCTATTCAGACTGCTATAACAGAATACCATAGACTGGGGCGCTTAAACAATAACCATTTGCTTCTCACAGTTCTGGAAGCTGGAAGTCCAGGACCAAGGTGCCAGTATGGTCAAATTCTTGAAAGGGTCCTCTTCCTGGTTGTGCCCTCATATGGCCTTCCTTGGGGCAAACATGAAAAGAGAGAAATCACGTTTCTTCTCCTCTTTCTATAAAGATGTTAATCTCATCATGAGGGCCCCATCCTCATGACCTAATCTAACCCTAATTACCTTCCAAAGGTACCACCTCCAAATACCATCACATTGGAAATTAGGGTTTCAACATATGAATCTTAGAGGGACACAAACATTCAATCCATAGCACAATATATTGATATGGGCCTTAGCTAATCAAGACCCATTCTGCAAATGGGGACACATACCAGAAATGGAGAAGGGGCAGCCCCATTTATACCGTAACTTAATAGTGGGGTACGGGTGGTTTCCCAAAGGACAATCAAGGGATGTTTTTATCAAAGAAAGGGATAAATTGATGTTGTGGTAGCCAACTCCCAAGATGACCCCCAGGGATCCTCACATTTTGGTTTTCACACTCTCCTACATGTACACGAGGTTTGGTCTATGCAACCAGTAGAATACAGCAGAAGTGAAAACATTGGAAATTAGGTTTAAAAAGACTGTGGATTCCATATTGAGTAATCTCTCTCTCCCTCTCTCTCTCTTTCTCTCTCTCTGTCACACACAGAAACACACCATTACCTCAGAGAGAAGCCAGCTGCAGTGCGGTGACACTCAGGTAACCTAAGGAGAGGCTGACTGAAGCCTCCAGCCAACAGCTGGCAAGGAAGGGAGACCAGCCAACAACCACGTGAGTAGGCTTGAAGCAGATTCTCCAGCCCCATTGAGTCTTGAGATAACCACAGCCCTCGCCAACAGCAGGATGCAGCCCCCTAAGTGATGCTGAGCCAGAACCACCCAGCTAAGCCACTCCCAGATTCCTAACCCTCAGAAACCGTGGGACACAATACATACTTGTTTCCAACTGTTAAGTTGTGGGGTAATTTGTCACATAGCAATAGGTCATGAAGAGAGATGGCAAAGCAACGACAGTTGTGCCTTAATTCAGTCAATCATGGGATTGATAGGGCAATGGTAAAGGCAGGGGACAAATTAGAGAAATGCTGAGAAGGTAAGTTATAACACGTTGGTGATAGATGTGGCAGGGTGGGTAAGGGGGAGGCAAGAATCAAATTTCACCTCCAGGCTGTTGTATGAGTGCACAGAGAACACAGGCTGAGGGGGTAATGCCCATGAATTCCCTCAGGTTCTCTGAGTAGGAAGTACGTGGGACAGCCATGTCCTGGAATCTCTGGGAGGAGATTCCAGCAGGCAGTGGGTGCATAGGGTCTGAAGCATGGGAGACAGTGCAGGCCAGAGCAGGTTTTGGTGTTTTGGGTTTTTTTTTTTTTTAAGTTTATTTTATTATTTTGTTTAGTTATCTCTACACTCAACGTGGAGCTCGAACTCATGATCCTGAGATAAGAGTTGCAAGCCCTTCTGACTGAGCCAGCCAGGCACCTCCAGAACAGTTTTGAAGATCCAGTTGAAAGGGATCCCCAGAGATGTGGCAGCTGGACAGTGAAAATAGATGAAGTCACCCAGGTTTTTGTTAGAGGCCAAGATGGGGAGAGAGTATTCTGAGGACAGATTAAGAATGTATTCACCATGGGGCGCCTGGGTGGCTCAGTCGTTAAGTGTCTGTCTTTGGCTCAGGTCATGATCCCAGAGTCCTGGGATGGAGCCCCTAATCGGGCTCCCTGCTCAGCAGCAGAGAGTCTGCTCCTCCCCCCACTGTCTCTCTCTCAAATAAATAAAATCTTTAAAAAAAAGAATGTATTTGCCATAAAATAAGTCAATTCTGCAGATGTCATGTACTGCATGATGACTACAGTTAAAAACACAGTATTGCATATTTGAAAGTTGCTAGGAGAGATTTTAAAAGTTTTCATCACATGGAAAGAAATTGTAACTATGTGTGGTGAACAGACGAATTGTGATCATTTAGCAATATATACAAATATTGAATCATTACATAATACACCTGAAACTAGTATAATGTTGAATGTCAGTTATATACCAATAAAAATAAATATTTTAAAACTGTATTTGCCTTGGAAGGAGGCTTCCAGTGACCAGTGGAGGAAGGGTCCAGGAGATCCCAAGCACGAACACTATGGGGACGAGAGTTGAGGGGAGATTGGCTGACCAGAGGCTTACAATTTGGGCAGGACCAAGGGTTCCAGGAATATGAGTAACTTACCTTACTTTTGGGCAAGACACAATCAGTGTGTATCTACGCTTCACTTGGTGCCTATTTGTATGACAACGTGGCTCACACACTCTGGATTAGTGCACCAAAAAACACATTCATACTCTATTGCATTTAACATTTGATTTTAAGTACATGTTCCTTCTGGTTATGATTATAAGGCATGTCGAGTGCATTTTTAGTGTTTTGTTCAATAAGTCATTTGTCAACCTTGACCTTGCCTAGAATCTGGGCTGTAGTCCCCACACCTGCAAGGCAACTTGCCTTTCTTTTTTTTTTTTTTTTAAAGATTTTATTTATTTATTTGACAGAGAGATAGCGAGAGCAGGAACACAAGCAGGGGGAGTGGGAGAGGGAGAAGCAGGCTTCCTGCCAAGCAGGAAGCCCGAAGCGGGGCTCGATCCCAGGACCCTGGGATCATGACCTGAGCCGAAGGCAGACGCTTAACGACTGAGCCACCCAGGCACCCGGCAACTTGCCTTTCTCTAAATTCCTGTAGCGTTCATGCTTTACATCTCCGCTAGCAGTTGCCACAGGCTACCTCGGAGTAGGATTATTTGTGGGCAGACTATAAACTTCTTGATGTTAGAGACCTTATTTTATAAACCTTTTCTCCTTCTCAGCAAGAAGACAATTCCCCGTGCACGATAGGCAGCCACACAAGCCAGCCCATACACGACACTACGGGGCTGGCTGACCGATGCCCACTTCTTGTTCTTGAGGAGCGGTATGTCCTGCCCTCCTGGTTAGACCCTCCGCTGCCTGGAGCTACCCCACAGCCATGAGTAATTGCTCATCATGGGTCAATGAGATTCTCTCTACCTCAGGAATTTTGAGTTTGGAACTGAGAGACCCAACATGGAGACATCTTAATGGCATGCATGCCAGAAGGAAGTCTGCTTCCCATTCTGCGGCCGAAGTACTCAGAATGTCCCTAATGCTGCCTCCTCCTGAAACTGAGTTGTTCAAACCTCCTCAACCTCATGAGAGCCCTGGGACCTTCCACTAATTTCTTCTTTTTGCTTAAGCTGGCTTCTGTAACTTCAGGGCAAAATAGCTTCACACACAACATCATCCAGTGCAAGGAACACAAGATGTATTTATCATTAAGCAAGAACTCAGAAGTGTCTAAGGAAATCCAAGGGCAAGAATGGATCCAGGCCTGAGAAGGAGTCTGGAAACAGGAAGTGGGAACTGTTAAGAATGTAGAAATACAGTCTTCCTCTCCCTCTCCTCTCTCTCTCTCTCTAATTTCACTTGCTTGCTCCCTGCAGGCTGGTTTGCCCTGCCTCTTGGTCCACATGGCAGAAGTTGGCCACACCATGTCCCCCGGTTTTTATATCTTCTCCCTCCAAAGCAGATCCCAGAATGAGAGTGGAATCTCTTAGTCCCAATCCAAGTTCCCTGGACAGGAAAATCTGATTAGTCCGGTTTAGGCAAGCTCGTCCCATCAGAGGAGATCAGGTCACATGGTACAAACAGAGAGAGCTCACCTCATAGACGAGGATGAAGTGTAACAGGGTCATCGTCAACTAGGCTAGCCACCTAAATGTTGAACAAATGAGCCGCTCAGCTTCAAAATGGCCCAGTCTGCCTTAGGTCCAATTTACAACCACCCAACCCCCTTCTACTAGGGCAGGCTGAACCGGCTTATCTGTCTTCCTGTGCTAGGCTCTGCTTTGGCAAAGATGTGTGAAACCACCTCATTTGCCTGAGTCATGCTTATTTTTCTCACTACGTCTGATGTAGGAAGTTACGCTAATAATTACTTACTGTACCTTGTAACATTCAAGAATCGTCGGAGTCCTCCTCTGTGCCAAGTCCCGTGCAAGGGGTTTTGTAGACTTAGCTCAGTTGACCTTCTCAACACCGAATATGGGTATTGCTAACCCCATTTGATGGAAGAGGAAATACATTCTTTTTAGAGGTCTATTTTCCAAGTTCCATAACTATGACAGTGCGGGATTCAAACCCAAGTTTGTCTAAACTCAAAGCCCATTTGCTCTTTCCACTGGGCCAAGGCCAATTTCAGTATGGAATGGAGAGGTGGGCAGAGCGGAGCCTTGGAAAACAGAGGCTGAGAGTGGAATGGAGATCTGGCTCGGGGGCCATGCTGTGCTCCCCACAGCCCTCACGCAGCACACTGCCTCCTCGACCCAACCTCCTCCAGGAAAATGGGGCTAACGAGGAGCACAGTAATATGATTCTAGCAGCAGGGCTTGAGAATGTGCTCGGTGATTTCTCTTTTGAGTCTCAAAGCATTTTACGAGTATTGCCTATCCCAGGAAGGTTTGAAAGAGGCCAAATTTAGGGCAATGCCAATAATAATACTAACAGCTTACATGTATTGAGTGCTTACTGTTCCTGACACGGCTGCCCAGTCCGTGTGTGCATTCAATCACTTAAACCTGAAAAGAAACCGAGTTTTCATTAGAGGTGACTGAGACGGAGACCTAGAGGAAGTCACTTCCGGGGGTCACACAGCAAAGCGAGCATGGGGACCCAAGCCGGTTATCTCAAAGGTTCTAAGTGACACTGCCGTGATGAAAAGTAAATACTGGGTAAGCATGCAAGGACAACGTAAGGACCAGAGATGTTTCAGGGGTGCCTGGGTGGCTCAGTCGGTTTAGTGTCTGGACTCCTGATTTCAGCTCAGGTCTTGATCTCAGGGTCGTGAGTTCAAGCTCCATGTTGGGCTTCATGCTGGGTGTGGAGCCTGCTTAAAAAAGAGAGAGAGAGAGGAGTTTCAGAAAACAATCTGTCACACAAGAGGGAAGGCGAGGCCAGGGGCAGGCAGCCCTGAGGGTGATGGGTCAGGAAGTGCACCCTGAGAGGCAGCGGCTTTCACCTCCCAGTGGGTGGTCAAGGTTATCTTTACTTGGAGTTTGAAGCTGCAGCAGCTGCTCCATCCAGCTTGCCTGCCCAGGGCCACCCAGTGTATGTGAACCCCCGGGGACACACCAAGACTTTCCAAGGGATATCTGGGCATTAAATTCCATGTTAAGGAACCCACCTGTAATGCTAGATACTTGTCTTAGCCAGTCTGAGATGCTATAACAGAATGCCGTAAACTGGGTGGCTTATAAAAAACATTTATTTCTGACAGTTCTGGGACTAAATCTAAGATCAAGGCTCCAGGAGATTCCTGGACGAGATGAGAGCCCACTTCCCGGTTCATAGATGAGCCAGCCATCTTCTTGCTGTATCCTCACATGGATGAAAGAGTGAGGGTGCTCTCTGGGTGTCCTTTATAAGGGCACTAATCCCATTACCTGATCATCTCCAAAGGCCCACCTTCAAACACCATCTCACTGGGGATTAGGATCTCTACATATGAAGGCGGGGGGAGGATACAGACGTTCAGTCCCTAACAACCCTCCTTTCCAATCTTTTGCTTTTAACTAAATTAGAGGAGGTTATAACCAAGTTGCCAGCCAACACCTTATTAAGTGTAATTTTGGGGTGCCTGGGAAGCACAATCCGTTAAGCGTCTGACTCTTGGTTTTAGCTCAGGTCATGATCTCAGGGCATGAGATCAAGCCCCACATCGGGCTCTGTGCTCAGCAAGGGGTCTGCTTGGGATCCTCTCTCTCTCCCTCTGCCCCTCTCCACTCATGTTCTCTCTCCCTCAAATAAATAAATAAATCTAAAAAAAGTATAATTTTAATCAGTCATAAAATCATTTTTGACCTATAACTCACAAGGAATTTTACAAATTGAGTGACATTAACAAAACTCCATCCATTCCCATCTACTTATTCGTATAAACAATATTTCTCAGCACTTATGTATATAAATGCCTCCTTCTTGCAATGAATATTATTCATTCAAGGTTATATGGGGGAAAAAAATAGCCTAATCCACCTCATTCAGAGATGTCTTTCCAGTCAAATTACTTTCAAAATGGAATAACTATCAAAAATTGTAATATATTTATTGTGGGGTGTAGGAGGTGAAAGAATTCCCCCAAGGCAGAACAAAAGAAATAAAAGTTTATTGAATACACTGCAAGGGAGCCAGAGACAGAACAGCAAAAGAGAGACTCTGCCATGAGGTGGTGGTGAGGGGCTATAGTTACAGGACAGAGTGAGGGCGTACAGGGATGGACAGAAGTTTCCTTTTTTTTTTTTTTTTTTTGTAATCTCAGGAATTGTGCTTGGTTGGAAGGAGCCCACTGGCCCTTTAGGGCCTATGGCTTAATGAACCTGTATACATCAGCTTCCGTGGTCACTATGGGCCCTTTGGCCTTGCTCCAGTTTCTATCCCTCAAGCCTGTTGCCTAAAAGCAGCCTCTACGTTTATGTTGTTTTGATCACAGGCAATTGAACATTTCAAAATTTCCATTTAAAGATTTTATTTATTTATTTGAGAGAGACAGAGAGAGAGAGAGCATGAGCAGAGAGAGGGAGAAGCAGACTCCCCACTGAGCAGGGACCCTGATGTGGGACTCGATCCCAGGAGCCTGAGATCATGACCTGACCCGAAGGCGGACACTTAACCGACTGAGCCACCCAGGTGCCCTGAAAATTTCCATTTATATACCTAATTTTGATGCATAGAAATAACAAAATGCTTAAAAATACTTTCAGGTATAAAAACATATTAGGGTAAAAATCTGCAGGGGTGATGGAATGGAAAGGGTCTTAAAAAGAAAAGGAATGATACAAATTTCTGTCTTCGAAGAAGAACTGGGGGCGCCTGGGTGGTACATTTGGTTTAGGCTCAGGTCGTGATGTCAGGGTCATAAGATCAAGCCCGGCATTTGGCTCAGTGCTCAGCCTGGAGTCGGTGTAAGACTCTTTCCTCTGCCCTTCCCCCCACACCAGCATGTGCACACACACACTCTCTCTCTCTCTCTCAAATAAATAAATAAATCTTTAAAAAGAAGAAGGAGGAGGGGGAGGAGCAGAACTGGTTTCCATGTTTTAAAATGACCAGAATAGGGGGGCACCTGGGTGGCTCAGTCGTTAAGCGTCTGCCTTCAGCTCAGGTCATGATGCCAGGGCCCTGGGATCGAGCCCCACATCGGGCTCCCTGCTCCGCGGGAAGCCTGCTTCTCCCTCTCCCACTCCCCCTGCTTGTGTTCCCCCTCTCACTGTCCCTCTTTCTGTCAAAAAATAAATAAAATCTTAAAAAAAAAATTAAAAAAATAAAATGACCAGAATAGGTGTCAAATTGCAATGGTATGCAGATCTCAATGGGTTTGCTTAAGAGTGAGGTAATAGCTTTGTTTTGGAAGGTCGCTACTGAAAATGCACTAGAAATCACATCCTTTATAACTATGGCAATCGGTGATGAAAAGTTTTAGCTGCCAACTTAAAAAGGGGGGGAATGTCCACCATTTTTCAGTTCTTTTAAAGGCAAGGTGACTAAGTCCCTTGAGCCACGGGACTCAACACGTGAACACAAGGAGGTAGATTCAAAAGGGTAAGTGTAGTGGGAGTTACCTCACCTCAGGGAGAGACTGACTGGAGGCCTGGCCACACGCTCAATCCTGTTCCCTGCTTCCCATCAGGTGACATTCTGGGAAGCAGACGGCTGTTCTCAGAGGCGATTTCCCCTTCCTTCTTGTGGGGTTGCCAAGCCTATATAAACACCTTCAGGGTCAGCAGCTCTGAAATCAGACTCATCGAAGGTACTGGTTGACAACCTGATTTCTGGATCCTCCTCAGACCCATGGTCTCTGAGAAAGAAACTGTCCCCAACCCCAGCTGGTATGGAGTGGTGGTGCAGTCTGGTATGAATTTTCTGTTCCTTCCCAGAAAAACTGCATTCCTGAGAAAATACTGGAGTAATTTCGGACAGATTTTAACTGGCTTAAGAACCTTTTCTGGGAACTTCACCCAGCCTACAACAGGTGCGGGAGAAGCCTACAGGGCTTTAACCAGTGCTAGGAGGTTCTGATAGTCTTTAACCTGACACTCTTCCTCCCTCTTTTTGTCTGCAGTCCAACAATGACTATCTAAACCCGCACATCAGATAGAAATAAATGCTAGTGGCCACGTCTTTTAAAAAGTAAAATTAAAAAAAAAAAGTAAAATAAAAGAGGTGCAATTAATTTTCATAACATATTTTATTTAACTCAAGAAATCCAAACTATTATCATTTCAATATGCAATCAGTATAAAAACTATTAATGTGATATTTTACATTTTTACCATGTTAAGTCTTCAAAATCTGGTGTGTATTTTACCCTTATAGCCCACCTCTACCAGACCAACCCATGGCGAGTGCTCAATTGGATTGAACAGCAGAGATTGAAACACTCTCACGATTCCCTTTTAAAATGTCCCTGCGGAGAAAGAAGTCTTTGAATTTGTTTTTTTTTGTTTCGTTTTGTTTGTTTTTTTTGGAAAGCCTTCACCCTTGCAGCAAGTTTGAAAAGAAACTTTGACATGTTTGTAGCTAATGTGTCTGAGAAGTTTATTTAATCAAATAAATTTGGAAATCTGTTTGGAAATCTGCGTTTTAACATCTGCTGCAGGTGACTCTCGTTTACACTTCAGTTTTCGGATCACTCTTCTAACTCGTCCCGGCCAATCCTTCCCCAGTCACCTTTGTGGAAACCTGTCTGTTGGCCAAATTCTCTCACACTCCGGAAGCAATGACTGATAGAGCTGCTGAATGTACTTCTTCTCTTGAGATATTGACCTCAACAGAGGGATAGCTATAGGCCCTCCCATGTGTCGCAGACATAGCGACCTCGAGCACGTGCTTTGTCCATGGAAAGGCTCAGTAACGGTGGCTGCCATTTTTAGGTAGCCTGGCTTCAGAACCAGGTTCTGCCATTTAAAAGCCATGTGATTTGGACACATTCCTTGACCTAAGGTTTCATCCTTAAATATGGCGATAATAATGCCCCTACTTCATAGAGCTGGACCCAATAAATAAAGTCCACTGGACCATCTCTATACGTGAAAAGAGTGGATGCTAAGGAAGCACGTGGGACCATGGCAAGCCATGGGCATCTCGACCAAAGACAGTAGGCAGGGGTTTTCATAAGGGTTGGGACTTTTGCTGAATGATTCAGGGAACGAACAAGGGGGTAAGCAGGAGCAGTTCTGGATTGAGTGTCATCATGAAGTAAGGACAGTTTGGTGGTTGGGTTTTTCAGAAATCTTTGTCTGAGGCAGGAGGAACGAGGGTGTTACTGGTAAGAAAGTAATAGTTATTCAAAATAAGAGGGGTTGTATGACCTTGGCCACAGCCCCTTAAAAACACTGGCTTAGGCTCTGTTAGAACTTTAAGTCTGATGACCATCCAGGCTGGGGAGTGTATTCAGGACTTTGTTTCCTCACTATAAAATTAAGCTAACTGTGGAATGTCACATCCAGAAACCCTCTATCAGAAGCTCTGCACCTAGGCTGGGAATCAAAGTTGCCATGCATTATAGTGACCTGCATTGCTCAGAACCTTCAGGACCTTTTATGGAAAAAAATTTCAAGTAGCAAAGTTTCTCACAGCTTATGATTCTAGAGAATAAGATTTCTCAGCCCTATGCCGTTGGTGTTAAATAATATCACAATCAATTTTTTTTAAGATTTTATTTATTTGAGAGAGAGAGAGCATGAGTGGGGGTGGGGGCAGAAGGAGAAGCAGGCTCCCTACTGAGCAGGGAGCCCGGTGTGGGACTCGATCCCAGGACTCTGGGATCATGACCTGAGCCGAAGGCAGACACTTCACGGACTAAGCCACCCAGGCGCCCCTTACAATCAATTTTTATGGTTCCTGGTTGTAACAAGAGTTAAGTGAGATCATCTACACAAAATGCCCGTGCATAATAAGGGCCCGAGAAATGGCAACTGCTCTTATTAGTTTTAGGATTAGTGACAGGATTAGTGTTAGCCTTAGTATTATTCTTTCAGGTTTTCTGTTAAACCATTCCTTTCCTTTTGTTGCACAGGCTGCCACCAATTTAAAGGTGGACGACAGTTTTTCATGGAAATCTTAGCCCACGCTGGAATGCTCATTAAAGAAACAGCGCAGAGGCTCCTGGGGCAGGCCTCCCCATGTTCTAACACTGTCCACAGCCTGAGGTTCTCTTTTCATCAGCGAGCACTGCTTTCCAGGGTGTCACTTCTGGACTTTGTTTTGTTTTTCACGTACAGATTGCCTCAAGGCTCCCTGGGGAAGGGAACCTTATGTTATCAGGAGGCAACCACACATTTCAGCTCTGCTGCCCTAGAGAATGTCACTTACATGTGCGCTCACACATGCACACGAAATGTCGAAGGCGCCCCAGGTTCTGCGGGCTCTTCTGTTTCCTCTGTGCAACACCCACCCCTGTACCCCCACCTCCACTCTCCTTTACACTTGAGGAAACAGTAGTTTGCAGCATGTTTGTCAGACTGGTTCTTCCAGCTCTGTGACCTTCTTTCTCCCAGTAAGACCCAGTTGCACTTCTTGCTTTCAAAGGCAGTGATACTGGGATTCAGAATATAAAATTGTATTCATTTTGAGTGTTATAATTTATTTTAAACAAACTGCTTATTTTTCTATATGCCTCGCCTCAGGAAAAAAACAAAAAACAAAAAACTCTCCAGAGTAACAAGAAGAATCCAAATATCTCCACAAGCAGACCTCCACATACGCCCCCAGCATGTGGGCGTTCTTTCCGGCTTTCTCCCTTTGTCAAATCTAAATTAGGATCACCCTTTGGCAGGGTTATAACTTTCTTTTTTTTTTTTTTTTTCACTTAGCAAGAATATGCCACAAACATCTTACTCAAATAGACTTTGACATCATGATTTTAAGCGAGTGCTTATCATTTATGAATTCGACGTGTTTCTGAAGACCTGGTGGGTTTTTTTCTCCTTGTGATGTTTTCTTCAAAACCAGAAACACCACACCCAGCAGGTGAACAGTGAGTTGCAAAATGTTTTGTGAAACTGTTGACAGCTGGGTATCTCTCCAAACAGGGCAGGAGCCCACCTCACCCTGTCCCTCTAAACGGGACAAGATCTTTCTTAAAATAAGCCACCAGGACAGACCACCCATACCACCAAGGGCTCAGCGATAGTTAGCTGGACAAATTTATCTGGTGGTTAATCTGCAGTTCCAAAAGTCTGAAGATGCATTTCAACGTGATTGGGAACGTGCTGCACTGACTACTAATTCTTTAGAAAACGTCTTTTTCTGTAAACCAGGACTATCTTTTCCCATCAAGAAATATAGTTTCAACCCCTCATTGTAAAAAATTATATGCATTTTTATACAAATTATACAAAATTGATAGAATACTGGTAACTGTTGAAGCGCACAAATCGGTACCTGGAGGTTTGTCGGACTAACCTCTAATTTTGTGTCTGTTTGAAATTCCCCATAGTAATGTGTCAAAACAGCCCCTCATGCGCTCTTACTGTCTGACTGTCGTTGAGACCGCACCCCAGGGCTGGGGCGATGAACAAATGCTCAAGTTCATTTGAGGTGAGTGGTCTGCTTGGAAAAGATGCCAATAAGGAGATTTAGGGCAAGGGGTCCTCACGAAAAACTACTGTAAGGTGATAGACCCAGGGGCAGAGAGGGCTGCTGGGGGCGGGGGGGGCGGACACAGAGGGGGAGCCCACTGTTCTGTGCAACCACCTAGTCCCTTTCCTGGAGAACCGTGTGGCTGGCTTCCTCCTGCCTCTTGCTCAGGCTTTGGGTGCCCTGGCCCGTCATTAGCACCTGGGCCCTGTGGGAGAAGCTCCCTCCGCCCCTGTTGGAGGCCGGCTCTGGGCGCCCCCAGATGCTCCTTGCTCCCCAGTGGGAGCGCTTTCCACTTACTGCGGCCTTGGGCAGACTTTGCTCCCGCCCATGAGCGTGTGGTTGCCCAGTAGCCCAGAGAAGTGAGTGAAAGGTGCTTGGGCTGAAGAGGGGCCGGGTGGCGAATTAAGCAAACATGCAATCTCTTCTGTGTGCAGGCCTTTCTGGATGTGTAGCTCGGCTACATTGATTTGTTGTAGGACAGGCCGGCAAAGGTGAAAACAAGCAAACAGACAAACAACAACAATGAAAACAAGGATTGATCATTTACCCAGAGAACTATAATTTCTGGCTTTACAGGCTTTTTTGTGTTTTTTTGTTTTTGTTTCTTTCTCTTCTATTTTGCTTGTGCAGTATTTAAAAACCAAAATAATAAATTCCTAATATTTGGTCTAAGACCAAAGTTATTCCTGGTAGCAATTATTAACTAGGGGGTTTCATCTAAAATTTGTATTTGGGGACTTGTTTAAAAGCATCTGGAGGGGTGACTGGCTGGCTTAGTGGGTAGAGTGTGTGACTCTTGATTTTGGGGTTGTGAATTCGAGCCCCGCATTGGGTGTAGAGATTACTTGAAAATAAAATCTTGGGCGCCTGGGTGGCTCAGGCAGTTAAGCGTCTACTTTCAGCTCAGGTCATGATCTCGGGGTCCTGGGAATGAGCCCCACATCAGACTCCCCTGCTCAGTGGGGAGTCTGCTTGTCCCTCTACCCTCCCACCACTCATTCTCTCTCTCTCTCTCTCAAATAAATAAATAAAATCTTAGTAAGTAAGTAAGTAAATAAATAAATAAGCCTCAAGAATGGCTGAACTAGCCTAATTCTCTCATTTTACAGATAAAGAAACTCAGGGCCAGAGAAGGTGAGTGACTGACCCAAAGTGACACAGCTAGCTAGTAAGAGCTGGGAAGAGGAATTGCAGTTCCTGACCCCAGGCCACCTGCCTTGCCAAAGGACCCACACTGGACCCAACTGTGGTCAAACCAGGCTCCAGTCCATCTTCTTGACTTATTAGAAAGGAAACTCCCAGGTTCCCACTGCACCCTCTCTTAAGATAGTATTTGTCAAGGTAAGGGACCACTTGTTCCAGAACCAGTCCGGATACCTGTGAAAGATGCAGTTCCGGCCTCAGCCCCTCACTAACCTTAGACGAATTATCTGACCTCTCTAGACCCCAGTTGCCCATCTGTAGGAAGGGAATAGTGAGAGCACCACTTCACAGAAATGCATAGACGGGCTCCCATACAATTTCTGACATAATGGTGGTTACTGTTCCCTCTTAATTCCCAAGGATGACAAGATAGTCACTGTGTTGAGCCCCAGGGGACAGAGATGACCCTGCCAGTCCTCCTCCTTAGGGAACTCACAGTCTAACCACTGATACAATCAGTCTTTCCTCTTCAAACCAAGGCTCCCACTCAATAATTCAATGAGGCCTGTGTTGTTTGCATTTTCCAGAACAAGAAGCTATTTGTACCACAGAAAGGAACCCCTGCTGGTTGAGGTATTCTCCCACCCTGAAGGTAATAAAGCCCTCCTCAGTTTCCTCATCTGTAAAATGGGCTTTCTCCATCTTCAGGGTGAGGAAGACAGGCATATCTGGGTCATGTGCAGATGCCTGGAGGGTTCTCTGAGAAGTTGGTACTGGCAGGGACAAGAAGTCCTGGGAGCAGAACGCCACACGGGCCTCCCCTCAGGAGAAGCCCAGTCCTGGGAGCAGAATCCCTCCCCTCAGGAGATGCCCCTCAGGAGAAGCCCAGTCCTGGGAGCAGAACCCCACACGGGCCTCCCCTCAGGAGAAGCCCAGTCCTGGGAGCAGAACGCCACACAAGCCTCCCCTCAGGAGAAGCCCGCTGGACCTGGCTGAGAGGAGGGCACCATGGCCAATGAAACCAACCAGGTGGGAAACCCCAAGGCCCTGCCCAGCCCACCTGGCCAACACCTGCAGAGCTCTTGCCTGCCCAGACCCGTCTCTGTCCAGAAGGGAGAGGTTACCCTGAGCCATCCCTCCTCTGAAGCCTTCAACTTCCTCCCTCCTTTCCTGCTTTGACTTCCAAGCGGAATGGACAGTTAGTTCTCCTGTTGTTTCCAGGCCCCAGGTGGCAGAAAAACCAGCACCTTTGCTCTAACAGCTGCAGGGAGGGCAACAGAGGGAGGCCAGGAGGTGCCACCCCCACCACCCACCCCTGGCAGCCGCAATGAAGCCGTCCCTGTTTCCGCACTCCCGCAGGTGGCTTCACCTACGGGGCGCCGTTCAGAGAAAAGTCTCTGGCTCACGCTTTCAAATGGGAGATGCACCCCTCTGCTTTGCCAGGCTTTCTTAATTTAATGCACTGAAGTTTAAATATATGTAACGTGATTATTTCAGCTAATTAATGCAAATCATTAACTTAATCCTCAAACCGTCCTGTTCTTATTAGTCTCAGTGGGCAGAGAAACCCCAGGCAGCCACAGTGGACGACCCAGGACATTTGGCCATCAGAGCAGACCAGTTTTTCACAGCAGCTTTCTCTCTACAAGATTATTTTCTTCAAGAATCATGGAATGAAACAAATAATAAAAATGGCCAGAAAAGAAACCCAAATGGTGAAGTTTTTCTTGTATTAAACTTTGTGTATCAACCATAAGAGACTCTTAATCATAGGAAACAAACTGGGGGGTGCTGGAGGGGAGGGGGGAGGGGGGAAGGGGTAACTGGGTGATGGACGTTAAGGAGGGCATGTGATGTCATGAACACTGGGTGTTACATAAGTCTGATGAATCACAGACCTGTACCCTTGAAACAAATAATACATTATATGTTAATTAATTGAGGTTAAATTTTAAAAAAACTTCTTATATCAAAACATATATATTTTTTGGCTTCACTTTCTTATTCCTTATCAGATTCTTTTTTTTTTTAAAGATTTTATTTATTTATTTATTTGAGAGAGAGAGCGAGCGAGAGAGAAACAGCATGAGAGGGGATAGGGTCAGAGGGAGAAGCAGGTTCCCAGCTGAGCTGGGAGCCCGATGTGGGACTCGATCCCAGGACTCCGGGATCATGACCTGAGCCGAAGACAGTCGCTTAACCAACTGAGCCACCCAGGCGCCCTCCTTATCAGATTCTTATAGCAACAGCGTATGATTTGTAACAGAGAAAAACCACGCACAACTAAGAATTCCCCTAAGAATATCATATGTTTATTTCTCCATCATCCACTTGCAGCCTACAACCATATGCGCACGTATCTCTCCATGGCTCCGACAGAAAATCTTCTATTTTTATGCCTTCCTTTTGCTGCCTGCCATATTATAATCATTTTCAACATGGCAATAAAATCTTTAAAATTATGGTTCAAAGCGGCTGCATGGGACAAATGAGAAGCATACCAAACGAGCAACAATGCAAGGGTGGTGGGGGTGATAACACAAACATAACGACTCAGTACTTTTTTGTTTCAGCAACTAAAGCAATGCGTGACATTTCTCAGCAGCAGAAATATAAAATCGTCTCTGCTAAATTCAAAATAAAACACACATATTACATTACAGAAGGAAGTAATAGATTAAGTACTCCTTAATTACATCAATGTTTGGGTAGAGGTTTGGGTTTTGTTTTGTTGTTTGTTTTTTTTTACAAAAAACACTTGAAGAAAAGTTTCCAAATGAATGAATAAATGAGCAAACACATGAACCAATGAACCAAACCGTTTGTTTTATCCTCTGAATTGATTATCTCTGCTAAAAAAAAAAATAAAAGTCACACATTCTGTTATTGTAAGTTCCTGGTTCTGGTACACACACACACACACATACACACGCATGCACGTGCACACACTGTTGGATATAGACCTCTCATTTTCACCGAAAAATCCCCCATTCCTTACATTTCTTGCTGGGATCTTTTTCTTGCTCCGGTTGGACGGGTATGAGTGAGCTCCGAAGTAGATGCTTAGTGCGCCACTCAGTGGACAAGTTGCCTGGCACGCAGTCTCTCCACCGCGGACCTAGATCACAGACGTCAGAAAGCTCTTCAAATGTTCTTGTTCCTCATTGCCAAATCAATTATCAGTTCCTGACCACCCATTTATGAGCCCCAACCCATTTCCAACCTTGACCAGCGTTTTTATTGTAATTGAAAGAGGACTATATGGGGCACCTGGGTGGCTCAGTTGGTTAAGCGTCTGCCTTCGGCTCAGGTCATGATCCCAGAGTCCTGGGATCGAGTCCCGCATCCGGCTCCCTGCTTGGTGGGAGGCCTGCTTCTCCCTCTCCCACTCCCCCTGCTTGTGTTCCCTTTCTCACTGTGTCTCTCTCTGTCAAATACATAAATGGAATCTTAAAAAAAAAAAAAAAAGAAAGAAAGAAAGAAAGAGGACTATATGCCTGAGCAACAGACTATCCCAACCTGGAACAAGTGAGAACAGAGCTTGGCATTAAAATTAAATAAATGCACTGAAAAATAAATATGCTATGTGTCTGTGATAGCGCAGGGGAGCATCTTGACATGGGGCAAGCAACAGATGACAGAAATTCAGAGCAAAATTGGTAGGTCAACAATTGTAATCTGAAGTATCACCACACTCCTCTATGGTCAAGCAGTGGAATTAATGAGCTATTAGCTATCCATAATCCCCTGTACCTGGAGAAGATAAATGCACATTCTTTTTATGAGATGCAACATTTAAAACAACATAGTAAAGCCATAAAGCTACAAATCCGAAAGGATCCTTACCATTTGGACTGTATTCTTTGATGACAAAGCAATAGAATTAGAAATGCATAATAGAAGTAGAGTTTTTAAAAATCTCAAGACAGGCAAAGGTCTACGAAATATTTGGGAGAATGGAAATAATAACTTCCATTTTTTTAAAGAAAAATGTGGTGACCTCTAAAAGAATGGAAATACCATCTCATGGCTTCCCAACTAGACAAGAAAAAAATAGAGATTATAGAAAATTGGTAACATTTTCAATCCAGACAAAAAGAGGACAAAGTAAAAGGGAAGAATAGTAATAAGATAATACAAAATGAGATAGTGGAAATAAATCCAAATGTATTAATAATTATAAGAAAGATAAACATAATAAACTCAGATATTAAAAGATGTATCAGATCAAAGTCCTAAAAATCCAATAAAATGCTACTTATGAGAGAGACCTACAACAAAACCAAAAAAAAAATTGAAAATAAAGGGATGAAAGACTGACTTAGCAACATAACATAGGCAAATAAACCATATGGTATTTAAAAAATTAATAGGGGGGCGGAGCAAGATGGCGGAGGAGTAGGAGACCTGGATTTTGTCTCCTCTCAGGAATTCAGCTGGATAGGGATCAAACCATTCTGAACACCTACAAACCCAACAGGAGATTGAAGAAAAGAAGAGCAACAACTCTCTCATCAGAAAAGCGACCACTTTCTGGAAGGTAGGACGTGCGGAGAAGTGAACCCGAGTCGATATTCGGGAGGATAGATGGCGGGGGAGGGGCCTCCGTCGGCCGCTTCTGGCAAGTGATAGAACCACGGAGCACAAAATCGGAACTTCTAAAAGTCTGCTCCGCCGAGGGACGTCACTCTGGTGGCTAAGCGGGGGGTGGAACCCTCCGGGACAGTGTGGTCTCAGGACCCTCGGGGTCACAGAAACACCGGGGGTGCCTGAGTGCAGCAGAGCTCCCAGGTATCGGAGCGGGGAAGCCGGCTGCAGAGGCGGAGCCCAGGCGCGGGCTCTCAGCTCGGGGTCGCCATAGACCGTGATCCGCGGCACAGTCGGGCCCCTGCTCCTCCAGCAGGGACCCGACAAGCGGCAGATCCGGGGAGACTCACCTTCCTCCCCCGGGAGGAGCCGCGCGGGAGGGCACCGCAGGGATCTGCTGGGTTTGGAGACTCCACCCGGGGTCGGGTGCCGGAGACAGAAACGCGCGGTCACAGGCCAGCTGAGCACGGAGTGTGGATGGAGACCGGGGAGACGGGAGTGACTGATGGCTTTTCTCTGGGGGCGCACTGAGGAGCGGGACCCCGAGTTCTCAGCTCCTCCGGGGCAGAGATTGGAGGCCGCCATTTTCACTCTCCGCCTCCAAAGCTGCACGGAAAGCTCGCAGGGAACAAAAGCCCCGGAGAGCAAACCGGAGCAGATTACTTAGCCGGGAGGGGGCAAGGGCGGGGCAATTCCGCCTCCGGCAGAGACATTTGGAAACCACGGCAACAGGCCCCTCCCCAGAAGATCAGCGAGAACAGCCAGCCAAGACCAAGTTTACCGATCAATGAGAACGGCAGAACTCCAGCGCTAGGGGGCTACTGCACATAGAATTCACGGCTTTTTTACCATGATTCTTTAGTCTTTTAAAGTTAATTTTTTTTAACTTTTTGTCTTTTTATTTCTTTTTGAATTTTTCTTTTTCCCTTTTTCAACCAACATCTTATCAATCCCTTTTTTTTAAAAAAAAAACATTTTTATTTTTCATTTTTAGAGTCATATTCTATCCCTTCATAGTAGTTACCCATATTTTTGACATATATATATAAGTTGTTCTCTCTTTAAAATTTTGAGATAGTTTCTTCTAACAGATCAAAATATACCCTAAATCTCTAGTATATGGTGTTTTCTATTCCCCTGCCTGATCACATCCTCTCCCTTTTTTTTTCTTTTTCTTTTTTCTTTTTTTAAATCCTCTTCTTTCTTTTTTCAAACAACTTCTTATCAATTCCTTTTATAAAATTTTTTATAATTTCCATTTTTACAGTCATATTCCATCCCTTCATCATATCAACCCTTATTTTTGTACATATATAAGTTTTTCTTTCTTTAAAATTTTGGGAGGCACTTTCTTCTAAAAGACCAAAATACACCCCAAATATAGTGTGTGGCACTGATCTATATACCAGCCTGATCATATTTGATCACATTCTGGGTTTTTTTTGTTGTTGTTGTTGTTTTGTTTTGTTTGTTTTTGTTTTTATCTTTATCTTTATCTTTTTCTTTTTTTTTTTCTTTTTCTTTTTTCTCTCTTTCCCTTTCTTATCCCACTGCTTCAGGTCTTTTCTGATTTGTTTAGAGTATATTTTCTGGGGATGTTGTTACCCCGTTAGCATTTTGTTCTCTCATTCATCTATTCTCCTCTGGACAAAATGACAACATGGAAAAAATCACCTCAAAAAAAGAACAAGAGGTAGTATCGACTGCCAGGGACCTACTCAATATGGACATTAGTATGATGTCGGATCTAGAGTTCAGAATCATCACTTTAAATATACTAGCGGGGCTTGAAAAAAGCATGGGAGTTATTAGAGAAACCTTTCTGGAGAAGTAAAAGAGCTAAAATCCAACCAAGTAGAAATCAAAAAGGCTATTAATGAGGTGCAATCAAAAATGGGGGCGCTAAGTGCTAGAATAAATGAGGCAGAAGAGAGAATCAGTAATATAGAAGATGAAATGATGGAAAATAAAGAAGCTGAGAAAAAGAGAGATAAATAACTACTGGATCACGAGGGCAGAATTCGAGAGATAAGCGATACGATAAGACGAAACAACATTAGAATAATTGGGATCCCAGAAGAAGAAGAAAGAGAGAGAGGGGAAGAAGGTATAATGGAGCAAATTATAGCAGAGAACTTCCCTAATTTGGGGAAAGAAACAGGCATGAAAATCCAGGAAGCACAGAGAACCCCTCTCAAAATCAATAAAAATAGGTCAACACCCCGACATCTAATAGTAAAACTTACGAGTCTCATAGACAAAGAGAAAATCCTGAAAGCAGCTCGGGAGAAGAGATATGTAATCTACAATGGTAGAAACATTAGATTGGCAACAGACCTATCCACAGAGACCTGGCAGGCCGGAAAGGACTGGCAGGATATATTCAGAGCACTAAATGAGAAAAATATGCAGCCAAGAATACTATATCCAGCTAGGCTGTCATTGAAAATTGAAGGAAAGATAAAAAGCTTCCAGGACAAACAAAAACTGAAGGAATTTGCAAACACAAAACCAGCCCTACAGGAAATCTTGAAAGGGGTCCTCTAAGCAAAGAGAGAGCCTAAAAGCAACATAGACCAGAAAGGAACACAGACAATATACGGTAACAGTCTCCTTACAGGCAATACAATGGCACTAAATTCCTATCTTTCAATAGTTACCCTGAATGTAAATGGGCTAAATGCCCCAATAAAAAGACACAGGCTGGGCGCCTGGGTGGCTCAGTTGGTTAAGCGACTGCCTTCAGCTCAGGTCATGATCCTGGAGTCCCAGGATCCAGTCCCACATCGGGCTCCCTGCTCGGCGGGGAGTCTGCTTCTCCCTCTGACCCTCCCCCCTCTCATGCTCTCTGTCTCTCATTCTCTCTCTCAAATAAATAAAATAAAATCTTAAAAAAAAAAAAAAAGACACAGGCTAACAGACTGGATTAAAAAACAAGACCCATCAATATGCTGTCTGCAAGAGACTCATTTTAGAACCAAAGATACCCCCAGATTGAAAGTGAGGGGGTGGAAAACCATTTACCAGGCTAATGGACACCAAAAGAAAGCTGGGGTGGCAATCCTTATATCAGACAAATTAGATTTTAAACCAAAGACTGTAATAAGAGATGAGGAAGGACACTATATCATACTTAAAGGATCTATCCAACAAGAAGATCTAACAATTGTAAATATCTATGCCCCTAACATGGGAGCAGCCAATTATATAAGGCAGTTAATAACAAAAGCAAAGAAACACATCAACAACAATACAATAATAGTGGGGGACTTTAACATCCCCCTCACTGAAATGGACAGATCATCTAAGCAAAAGATCAACAAGGAAATAAAGACTTTAAATGACACACTGGACCAAATGGACTTCACAGATATATTCAGAACATTCCACCCCAAAGCAACGGAATACACATTCTTCTCTAGTGCCCATGGAACATTCTCCAGAATAGATCACATCCTAGGTCATAAATCAGGTCTCAACCAGTACCAAAAGATTGGGATCATTCCCTGCCTATTTTCAGACCACAATGCTTTGAAACTAGAACTCAATCACAAGAGGAAAGTCAGAAAGAACTCAAATACATGGAGGCTAAAGAGCATCCTACTGAAGAATGAATGGGTCAACCAGGAAATTAAAGAAGAATTTAAAAAATACATGGAAACCAATGAAAATGAAAACACAACTGTTCAAAATCTTTGGGATGCAGCAAAGGCAGTCCTAAGAGGAAAGTATATAGCAATACAAGCCTTTCTCAAGAAACAAGAAAGGTCTCAAGTACACAACCTAACCCTACACCTAAAGGAGCTGGAGAAAGAACAGCAAAGAAAGCCTAAACCCAGCAGGAGAAGAGAAATAATAAAGATCAGAGCAGAAATCAATGAAATAGAAACTAAAAGAACAGTAGAACAGATCAACGAAACTAGGAGCTGGTTCTTTGAAAGAATTAACAAGATTGATAAACCCCTGGCCAGACTTATCAAAAAGAGAAGAGAAAAGACCCAAATCAACAAAATCATGAATGAAAGAGGAGAGATCACAACCAACACCAAAGAAATACAAACAATTATAAGAACATATTATGAGCAACTCTATGCCAGCAAATTAGATAACCTGGAAGAGATGGATGCATTCCTAGAGATGTATCAACTACCAAAACTGAACCAGGATGAAATAGAAAACCTGAACAGACCTATAACCACTAAGGAAATTGAAGCAGTCATCAAAAATCTCCCAAAAAACAAAAGCCCAGGGCCAGATGGCTTCCCAGGGGAATTCTACCAAACATTTCAAGAAGAATTAATACCTATTCTTCTGAAACTGTTCCAAAAAATAGAAACGGAAGGAAAACTTCCAAACTCATTTTATGAGGCCAGCATTACCTTGATCCCAAAACCAGACAAAGACCCCATCAAGAAGGAGAATTACAGACCAATATCCCTGATGAACATGGATGCAAAAATTCTCACCAAAATACTAGCCAATAGGATCCAACAGTACATTAAAAGGATTATTCACCATGACCAAGTGGGAATTATCCCTGGGCTGCAAGGTTGGTTCAACATCCGCAAATCAATCAATGTGATACAATACGTTAACAAAAGAAAGAACAAGAATCATATGATCCTCTCAATAGATGCAGAAAAAGCTTTTGACAAAGTACAGCATCCTTTCTTGATCAAAACTCTTCAGAGTATAGGGATAGAGGGTACATACCTCAATATCATAAAAGCCATCTATGAAAAACCTACAGCGAATATTATTCTCAATGGGGAAAAACTGAGAGCTTTCCCCCTAAGGTCAGGAATGCGGCAGGGATGTCCACTATCACCACTGCTATTCAACATAGTATTGGAAGTCCTAGCCACAGCAATCAGACAACAAAAAGAAATAAAAGGCATCCAAATTGGCAAAGAAGAAGTCAAACTCTCACTCTTTGCAGATGATATGATACTTTATGTGGAAAACCCAAAAGACTCCACCCCCAAACTGCTAGAACTCATACAGGAATTCAGTAAAGTGGCAGGATATAAAATCAATGCACAGAAGTCAGTGGCATTCCTATACACCAACAACAAGACAGAAGAAAGAGAAATTAAGGAGTCAATCCCATTTACAATTGCACCCAAAACCATAAGATACCTAGGAATAAATCTAACCAAAGAGACAAAGGATCTGTACTCAGAAAACTATAAAATACTCATGAAAGAAATTGAGGAAGACACAAAGAAATGGAAAAACGTTCCATGCTCATGGATTGGAAGAACAAATATTGTGAAGATGTCAATGCTACCTAGAGCAATCTACACATTCAATGCAATCCCCATCAAAATACCATCCACTTTTTTCAAAGAAATGGAACAAATAATCCTAAAATTTATATGGAACCAGAAAAGACCCCGCATAGCCAGAGGAATGTTGAAAAAGAAAAGCAAAGCCGGCGGCATCACAATTCCGGACTTCAAGCTCTATTACAAAGCTGTCATCATCAAGACACCATGGTACTGGCACAAAAACAGACACATGGATCAATGGAACAGAATAGAGAGCCCAGAAACGGACCCTCAACTCTATGGTCAACTAATCTTCGACAAAGCAGGAAAGAATGTCCAATGGAACAAAGACAGTCTCTTCAACAAATGGTGTTGGGAAAATTGGATAGCCACATGCAGAAGAATGAAACTGGACCATTTCCTTACACCACACACAAAAATAGACTCCAAATGGTTGAAAGACCTCAATGTGAGACAGGAGTCCATCAAAATCCTAAAGGAGAAACACAGGCAGCAACCTCTTTGACCTCAGCCGAAGCAACTTCTTCCTAGAAACATCGCCAAAGGCAAGGGAAGCAAGGGCAAAAATGAACTATTGGGACTTCATCAAGATAAAAAGCTTTTGCAAAGCAAAGGAAACAGTCAACAAAACCAAAAGACAACCGACAGAAAGGGAGAAGATATTTGCAAATGACATATCAGATAAAGGGCTAGTATCCAAAATCTATAAAGAACTCATCAAACTCAACACCCAAAGAACAAAGAATCCAATCAAGAAATGGGCAGAAGACATGAACAGACATTTTTCCAAAGAAGACATCCAAATGGCCAACAGACACATGAAAAAGTGCTCAATATCGCTCAGCATCAGGGAAATCCAAATCAAAACCTCAATGAGATACCACCTCACACCAGTCAGAATGGCTAAAATTAACAAGTCAGGGAACGACAGATGTTGGCGGGGATGCGGAGAAAGGGCAACCCTCCTACACTGTTGGTGGGAATGCAAGCTGGTGCAGCCACTCTGGAAAACTGTATGGAGGTTCCTCAAAAAGTTGAAAATAGAGCTACCGTATGATCCAGCAATTGCACTACTGGGTATTTACCCCAAAGATACAAAAGTAGGGATCCGAAGGGGTATGTGCACCCCGATGTTTATAGCAGCAATGTCCACAATAGCTAAACTGTGGAAAGAGCCAAGATGTCCATCGACAGATGAATGGATAAAGAAGATGTGGTATATATCTACAATGGAATATTATGCAGCCATCAAAAGGAATGAGATCTTGCCATTTGCAACGACGTGGATGGAACTGGAGGTTATTATGTTGAGTGAAATAAGTCAAACAGAGAAAGACATGTATCATATGATCTCACTGATATGAGGAATTCTTAATCGCAGGAATCAAACTGAGGGTTGTTGGAGTGGGGGGTGGGGTGGGAGGGATGGGGTGACTGGGTGATAGACACTGGGGAGGGTATGTGCTGTGGTAAGCGCTGTGAATTGTGCAAGACTGTTGAATCTCAGATCTGTACCTCTGAAACAAATAATGCAATCTATGTTAAGAAAAAAAAAAAAAGAAGAAGAAGGTAGCGGGAGGGGAAGAATGAAGCGGGGGAAATCGGAGGGGTAGACGAACCATGAGAGACGATGGACTCTGAAAAACAAACAGGGTTCTAGAGGGGAGGGGGGTGGGAGGATGGGTTAGCCTGGTGGTGGGTATTGAGGAGGGCACATTCTGCATGGAGCACTGGGTGTTATGCACAAACAATGAATCATGGAACACTTCATCTAAAACTAATGATGTAATGTATGGGGATTAACATAAGAATAAAAAAAAAGAAAAAAAATTAATAAAAGATGAAGAGGAAAAGTACATAATAAAGGAATATGCCATTAACAAAAGAGGACAGCACAAATCTTGGTAGATCGAATAACATAACCAAATCACTTTTTTAAATATGCACACAGATTCTTTAACCCCCTCTCCCTCAAAAGATGGAGCCTAACTCCCCCGCCTTGAATATGGGCTGAGCTTAGCAGCTCACTTCTAATGACTAGCATGTGGTGAAGTAATGGAATGTGGTGTCCAAAGCTACACCATAAAAGACATCACAGCTCTGCCTCACACACTCTTGAATCACTTGCTCTGGGGAAAGCCAGCTGCCATGCCATGTGGACACTCCAGCAGCCTGGGAGGGTCGGCAGGGAGACAGCCTGCACCGAGCTGCCAACCATGTGGGTGAGCTTGGAACCAGTCCTCCAGCCCTGGGCACACCTTCAGAGGACAGTGGCCCCACAGAGAGACCCCAAACCAGAACCACCAAGTTAAGCCATTTCTGAATCTCAGACTCAGAAGCTGTGAGATTATACAAGTGTAGTGTTGTTTTAAGCCATGAAGTTTGGGGGGGGGGGGGCAGGTAATTCGTTATACAGTCATAGATAATTGATAAAATGGCCTCAAATTGTGGAAAGCAAGAAGGACCATAATGACAAGAAGAAATAGACAAATGCCTAGGCCTGGTGGGAGATTCTAACAGCCTCTATCATAAATGGATAGATCATGCAGAAAAAAAATGGGAAAATAGAAGATAGTAATACTATTAGCTCAGAGTTACTAAGAACTTACATGCTGGGCACCATTCAAAGTATTTTTGCTTGGATATAGAAACTTGCACAAAAAAAATAGAGAGCATACATTACTTCACATGTGAAAGGAGCATCACAAATATTGACCAGTTATAAGATCACAAAGAAAATCTCAATGTATTTCAAATAGTCTGTTATACTAATCACTGTCTCTACTAAATGCAATGCAATTAAAAAGCAACAATTTGTTTAAAAAGTATTTTTAATCCACATTTGAGAACTTAACAATTTATTCCCAAATAGCTCATGGTTAAAGGTGAAATTACACTTATTTAGAACCGAGCAATGGAAGTACAGCTGACCTTTGAACAACATGGGTTTGAACTTCGTGAGTCCAATTATACATGGGTTTTTTTTTAATAAATACAGTACAATTCTGTAAATGTATTTTTCTCTTATGATTTTCTTTTCTTTTTTTAAGATTTTATTTATTTGTTTGAGAGAGAGAGAATGAGAGACAGAGAGCATGAGAGGGAGGAGGGTCAGAGGGAGAAGCAGACTCCCCGCTGAGCAGGGAGCTCGATGTGGGACTCGATCCCGGGACTCCAGGATCATGACCTGAGCTGAAGGCAGTTGCTTAACCAACTGAGCCACCCAGGTGCCCTCTCTTGTGATTTTCTTATTAACATTTTTTTCTCTATGTAATACACATAACATACAAAATGTGTGTTTATCAACTGTTTATGTTATCAGTAAGGCTTCTGGTCAACAGTAGGGTATACTAGTTAAGTTTTTGGGGGGGCAAAAGTTATATGTGCATGGGGTGGGGTTCAATACCTCTAACCCCTGCGTGGTTCAAGGGTCAACTGTACTACTAATCAAATCTTGTGAGATGTAACTAAAGTGGCATTTAGAGGAAATGTGTAGCCTTAAATAGATTTATTGAAAAACAAATGGAAACAAGTAAGTGTGTTCAACTCATGAAGGCAAAAACAAATACAGAGTAAGCCCAAATTAAGAAGGAAATGTAAAAATTGGATAATAAATTAATGAAATGGAAAGCAACAATAAAACCATAGAAAGGGAAAGATTGACAAACCCCAAAACTAGTTTTTTAAGTTATTAACTTTATTTATTTATTTTTAAAGATTGATTTATTTGAGAGAGAAAGAGTGCATGTGCAAGCAGGGGGAGGGGCAGAGGGAGAGGGAGAGGATCCCAAGCAGACTATGCTGAGCGTGGAGCCCCATGTGAGGCCCAAGATCATGATCTGAGCAGAAATCAAGAGTCCGGGGCGCCTGGGTGGCTCAGTCGTTAAGCGTCTGCCTTCGGCTCAAGGTCATGATCCTAGAGTCTTGGGATTGAGCCCCGCATCGGGCTCCCTGCTTGGCGGGAAGCCTGCTTCTCCCTCTCCCACTCCCCCTGCTTGTGCTCTCTCTCTCGCTGTCTCTCTCTCTCCCTCTCTGTGTCAAATAAATAAATAAAATCTTCAAAAAAAAAAAAAAAAGAAAGAAATCAAGAGTCCGAGGCTTAACCACCTGAGCCACCCAGGTGCTCTAGTGTTCAACTCTTGATTATCAGCTCAGGTGTTGATCTCAGGGTGGTGAGTTCAAGTCTCGCATTGGGCTCCATGCTGGATGTGGAGCCTACTTTAAAAATATATTTTTAAAATATATTAATATATAAATTAAATTATTATATAATATATAAATATAATATATTTGATTAATAAATGAATAACCTATATGATTTAATTATTAAATTAATCATTTATAATAATTGATAGATTAATATGGAAATATATAAATTAAAATATAAATATATTTTTCTTCATATATATGTGTATATATATAAAGAAAACAAAATAACCAAAATTTTTATTTTTTTTTAAAGATTTTATTTATCCAAAATTTTTAAAGGGGGAAAAGATTTGAACAGACATTCTCCCAGAGAAGACAAATGGACGGCAAGGGAGCCCATGAAAAGATGTTCGATGTCATTAGTCAGTAATGGAAACAACCAAAGATCCTTCAGCCGGTGAATGAATAAACAAACTGGTAGAGCCATGTGATGGGATACTATTTGGCAATAAAAAGGAAGGACTTACTGATACATGTAATAAAGTGGATAAAGTCAGATGTATTATGCTGAAGTAACAGAAGCCAGTCTCAAAAAGCTATGTATGGTTCTATTTTTACGACATTCTGTAAAAAGCAAAACTGTAAAGACACAAAGCAGATCAATGGTTACCAGGAGCTATGGCGAGGGAGGGGTTGGCTACAAAGGAAAACAGAAATTTCGTGGGGAGATGGAACATTTCTTGATTGTGGTGGTGGTTACATGATTGTATGAGTGTCAAAAGTAAAAACTAAAAGGGGTGCATTTTACTGTATATAAATTAATATGTTAATAAATCTAAAATAAACAAAATGAATGAAATAGATAAACTTCTGGTGATATTGATCAAGATAAAAGAGAAAGTCACACAAGTAAACAATTTTTAGGAATTGAGAAATATAAAAGGGGACATGATTACAAATAATACAATTTTAAATATCAAAACACTTTACACAAATTTGAAAAAATATTAAAATGGGTAACTTCGTAGAAAAAAACCACCAAAATTAATAAAACAGAAAACCTAACTAAATCAATAATCACTCAGGAAATTAAACCGGTAACCAAAAATCTCTCCCATCAAAAGACACCCGGCACGTATGTTTTTTATATGTCAGTTTTGTCCAACTGTTAAGAAATCAATAAACTCTATATCCTACAAACTGTTTCAGAAACTTCTAAAAAGGCAAGCTAGCTATTTCATTTTATGGAGTTAGGATAGCTCTGATAGCAAACAAGTTCAAGAAAAATTATAGACCATTTTCACTGATGAGCATAAATGCATAAATTTTTTTTAAAAACTGTATTTTAAAACACACACACTCTCATGTTCTTATAATCAAGTAGGGTTTAGCAAGGATATAGGATAGTTTTTCTTTTTTTTTTTTAGATTTTACTTATTTATTTAGAGCAAGAGAGAGCATGAGCAGGGGAGGGGCAAAGGGAGAGGCAGAGACAAAATCCCAAGCCGACTTCGAGCTGAGCATGGAGCCCGATGTGGGATCCAGTCCCACCACCCTGAGATCATGACCTGAACTGAAATCAAGAGTCAGACACTTAACCAACTGAGCCAGCCAGGTGCCCCTACAAGGATAGTTTAATAGCAATAAATTCTATCAATATTCAATACAATGTATTACATTAACAAATTAAAGAAAAACGTGTTCCCATCTTACTAGATGCAGAAGAAGGATTTGATACAATTAAACATTCATTCATTTTTAACAACACTCAGCAAACTAGGGACTAAAAGACACTTCCTTAACTGCGGGGATGCCCACAGCCAGACTATAAGGGACCCACCTAAACTAACACAGATCAGGTTTCTTGGCACTTGTTGCCACACCTCAGTAAAACGCTACGAGGCGCTTGTGGGAAGTATTTTGGGTAAGTTTCAAGGCAACGTGGTTTTATTCTGGACTAAGTCCTGCCAGAAAGTGGGGGCAACTCTGTATTTCAATTTTTATCTAGGAGACCCTCTGGACACCTTTGTCATGCCTCTTGGCCTGCTGCCCAGTCTCTGGTAATTATGACACCTAGAGCCGACTTTAAAACCTCCAAGTGGGGGGGCACCTGGTTGGCTCAGTTGGTGGAGCATGCGACTCTTAATCTCAGGGTCCTGAGTTCAAGCCCCACATTGGGTATAGATACTAAACAAACAAACAAACAAATAAAAATAAACTTAAAAAAGGGTTGCCTGAGTGGCACAGTTGGTTAAGCATCCGACTCTTGGTTTTGGCTCAGGTCATGATCTCAGGGTCGTGAGATCGAGCCCCGTGTGGGGCTCTGGGCTCCACAGGGAGTCTGCCTAAGGGTCTCTTCCCTTCTCTCCCTGCCTCTCCCCTACCCTAAAATAAAATCTGAAAAAAATAAACTTAAAAAAACCCCAAAATAAAATAAAAACATTAATGCCTGCTTCTAGCATACAAAATATTCACAGAACATAAAATTACATAGTTATTAAACCATTTACTCAGTCTAGTTATTTCTTAATGTTTGTACCCACTTGCTTGAGGATATATGCATGTATAGGTGTGTGTGTGTGTGTGTTTTCTTACAATGTGGTCACATGAGTAAATTACTTTGAAAACATTTAGCATATAGTTACCCCTATGTAAGTTTGTAGTCCCTCATTTGTAACAGCTGCATAGTATTTCAATTTATGGTTAATGGATGATGGCTGGGTTTGGTTTTTGGTAATTTATGTTCTCATGTTCTATTAAAAAATGTTGTGATACACGAAGATACAAACAAACAAACAAACAAAAAACCCCAAGGTGCCTCTCCACCTACAGGATAGTATTTAAAGCCATGAGGATGGTCCTCAAAACCCTTCCCCATAGAGCCTCTGTCTTCCAGGCCATGCCCTTTGGCAGCAACCCCCCATCCACACACCCTCGTTTCCAACCACACCAGACTCCCCCGTGCTCCCCAACATCATAGCCCCTGTCACCCCTCGAGGCCACAGCGCATACTTTCAGCTCTGCCTAGAAGGCCCCTCACCCTTGTTTAGCTCTTTCTTGCCTGGCAAATTCCTCTTGCTTGAAGACCCAGCTCCAACGTCACATGCTCAGCAAAGCTCTAGCCCTTTGCTCTGCACCCCTTTCCCCTGTGTAACCCCCTCCTCATCATCCCTGCAGCCTTTCTTCCCTGTCTCTTGCCCTTCTTCGTCCTCCTTTCCTACATCGAGGAAATACTGACTCTGGGTGCTGAGGAGTCACGGGTGAACCAGGAGGCGGCAGATCAGTGAGCAGACTTAGAGAACCACCTGTGAAAACCTCAAGGGAGGAGGAACAGGTCTGCTAGTCAGCCTCAGCAGCCCAGCCCCCAGCACAGGCGGGCACTTTGCAGATGCTGAGGGAACAGCTGTTGGGTGAGAGGAGTCACTTCTGGATTGACACGTGTCCCCCAAATGATCCTCTCTAGTTTGAACCCCCAGTCCTTGTGAGGGTGACCTTATTTGGAAATAGGGTCTTTGCAGATGTAATCAGGTTATGATGAGGTCATGCTGGATTGGGTAGGTTTTAATCCGAATACTGGTGTCCTCATAAGTAGAGGGAGATTTGGACACAGGCACACAGGGAAGACCATGAAGGTGGACACAGGGACTGGAGTGATCTATAAACCACCAGAGAGCAAGGACTGCTGGTAGCACTAGAAGCAAGGCGAGGCAAGGAAAGATTCCCCCTCTGCAGCCTTCAGAGGAAGAATGGTCCTGCTGACACTTTGATTTTGAACTTCTAGCCTCCAAAACTGAGAGAATAAATTTCTGTTGCTTTAAGCCACCCACTTATGACAACCTGTTCCGACAGCCCTAGGAGACAATACAGAGCCCAAGACTCATTGATCAGAAACTCCCCTGAGTCGCCTGCCCCCTCCGCTGCCCTAGGAGGCCGCAGCTGCCCCAGACTCAGCTGCAGGCTGCATCTCCCCCTTCCAGTCCATCTCCCCCCTCGCCGCCCCCACCGCACGCCTGCCGCCTGCCTAAGCCTCCCTTCTCTGACCAGCAGAGCATCACCCCCCATGCACGCTAGATGGCGCCAGCGGACTGAGCCGTCCCCGCTCGCTGCGCACCTGGGGGCTGCTAAAGGGACTCTGCAAATCGGAGGCGGGGATCACACGTTCAACTCCTTTAAGTTCTTTCCAGAGAAAGTGGCTTTTGTTCTGTCACAGAGGAAATCGGATCCTCTCCCCTGCAAACTGTCCTGCCAACCCCAGCTCGCCCTTCCCCCTTCCGCGCCTCCGAGTTTGAGTGGCCTGTTGAGGGCGAGGCTGGTGGTGCCCAGCGCTGGGAGCCAAGTGCAGGCCCTGCCTGGGAAGGCCGCGAGCGCAGGACTCCCAGTCGTGATTTGGGGCAGGCCGGCCTGGGTGTCCTGAGTGTGAGGACAGCTATCTGAGCACACCGGTGGCTGTGGGAGGGAAGACAGGGTGTCAGTCCACTCCAGCTCCCGGGACTTTGTTTTCACCCCCCGACTTGCTATCTCCAGTGGCTGACGTCCATCAGGCTCATCAGCTCCTTCTGCAGTCTTCCCATCTCAGAGAACCCAGAATCTGAGAGCCAGTTTTGACATTTTCCTCTCCCTGCTGCCCCCCGTGTCCTATCCATTGCCAAGTACTGAAGAGTCTGCCTCCAAAGGATGTCTGAGATTTGTCCATTTCTCCCCATTTCTCCTGTGGACCTGCAGCATGGGCACCATCTGGGAACGTGTTAGAAACACAGGGTTTCGGGCGCCTGGGTGGCTCAGTTGGTTGAGCGACTGCCTTCGGCTCAGGTCATGATCCTGGGGTCCCGGGATCGAGTCCCGCATCGGGCTCCCTGCTCGGTGGGGAGTCTGCTTCTCCCTCTGACCCTCCCCTCTCTCATGTGCTCTCTCTCATTCTCTCTCTCTCAAATAAATAAATAAAATCTTTACAAAAAGAAAAGAAAAGAAAAGAAACACAGGGTTTCAGGTCAGGCCTACTGGATCCCAATCTACATTTCAGTAAGCTCCTATCGTGTGACCAGGGGATTCTTGATGCTCGGTGCTGGCTCATCTCTCTGCACCTGCCCTTACCTTCCTCTGCCCATTTGCAACAGAGTAAGAAGAACCTTTTGGAGACACACCAGATTATTTCAGTTCCCTGCGAAACTCCTTCCATGGCTTCAGTGCTCTTAGGTGATGGACAAGGTCTTGATCATGGCCAAGGAGACTTGCCTAGCCCTGCAGCATGGTCTCACCCCACTCTCCTGGCTCCCAGCTCTGCCTACTTCACAGTTCCTGGTGTGTTGGACCTTTTACGTGGAACCCTCCTTGCCTAGCTAACCCCTATGCGTTTTTGCATCTCATGGCTTCCTCAAGGAAGCTCTTCCTGATCCAGCTGACCAGACCAGTTCTCACAGTAGGAACCATGTGGATCTGTGCCCCTCTGTATTCTTAGTGCCCAGCATAGAATTTGGCACATAGTAGGTGCTCAACCCACACTTGTTAATCACTGATGTGTCAGTGCAGGCCCATGAGTGGGTGAGTGCTTGTGTTTCTGGAAATACTGTGACTCTCCATCCCAGGAATATAAGAACCAAGCCAGCCAGCATCCTGACCCGGTAGAGCCACGGAGGCTGTGTCCCCAAGAAACCTCTCTCTGCACACTGTCCCACCAATCCCGGTTTGCCTTTGCAGCCTCAGTGTTCAAGTAGCTACGGGGAGAAGTAGGAGGGGCTGGGTCACTGCTTACCTGGTTTTGCCCTCACAGACAGGCTGTCCTTTACTCCTTCAACTCCCTCTACAACTTGCTATGGGGGCCAGCTACTTCTATTTTCACCCCAGAAGCAATTCCCTGGCTCTATTCCCCCGCCCAGCCCCCCAAACAAGGGTGAGGAACTCTTCCCTGGTTCCTGGCTCCTCAGTCCCATACTCCTTGACCTTCTGCACTGGCCCCTGACATGCTCTTTCCAATCAAAGCTTTCCTTCATTTCTCTATTTCCCCCTTTTCTTCTCCTTGCCATAGACATGTACAGTCTTTTTGACCCTTTTGTCTGTTTCTCTTCATACAGTCAACCACAGAGCTCGGAACCCTTGACCTGAATGATCGCCCCAAACAGGTGAGCACTCCTCCCATTTCTTCCAGATGGACTCAAGCCCGCCTGTGTTCTAATCATCCAAGGCCTGCCCCTCCTCCTCTCTCATCAGCATGTGGTCTCCGGCTTGGCTCTCACTCCAACTCACTGTCCACCAAGTTCTTTTCTAAGGTATTATGTTCAGAGCACATCATTCGGTCTTCAAATCCTTACAAAGCTTTCACTTGCCTATGGAACCACATCCACATCCCTAGTACGGCATTCAAAGTCCTGCTCCCGGGGGACTCAGTGGGTGAAGCGTCTGCCTTGGGCTCAGTTCATGATCCTGGGGTCCTGGGATCGAGCCCCATGTCGGGCTCCCTGCTCTGTGGGAGCTTGTTTCTCCCTCTCCCTGCCGCTCCCTCTGCTTGTGTGCTCTCTCCCTCTCTCTCTCTGTCAAATAAATAAATAAAATCTTAAAACAAAAAGTCCCGCTCCACCTGGGTGCTGACTGACATACCTCCCTCGCCGCCTCCCTCCCTGACTCCCTTTTTGCCTGGATAGGTCACTGTTGTCAGAGAGAGCCTTGGTCAGACCCCCATTTTGAGACTGGATGTCCTAGGTTGCTAGGGCTGCTGCCCAGGTGGCTTAAACAACAGAAATGTATTTTTTCACAGTTGTGGAGGCCAGAAGTCCCAGATCAAGAGGGCAGCAGGGACTGTTCCATCTGAGGGCCGTGAGGGAAGGGTGTGTCCCAGGCCTGTCTCCTGGCCTTGTGGATGCTGTCTTCTCCCTATGTCTTTACATCGTCTTCCCTCGGGATGTGTCTGTGTCCCAATTCCCTATGCTTATAAGGACACCAATCATTTGGGATTAGGACCTGCCCTAATGACCTCATTTGAACTTAATTACCTCTTTAAAAACACTACCTCCAAATAGGATTTCCACATATGCATTTTCGGGGGAAGACAATCCAATGCATAACACTGAAGATCCCAAGAAATCATTTTTGTTTTCTCAGGGAAGGAAGATGGAAATAACAGGCAATGCATACTACTTATAGTTCTTAAATATGGCCCTACGAGGAGCTGTGTGTTCCTTTCCGGAAGGCAGATTGCTAGTTTGGAACAAGAGCAGAGATCAGATAAATTGGCAAATTTTCTTGTGAATATTCCTTCTGATCCCAGATAACACACATTTTGCATTTTTAGAAATAATGTATTAAACAGGTAATACATTCACTTGCTTCCAAATTCAAAATTACAAAAGGTGTAAAAGATGACCCTTCCTCCGAGTGACTCTCCCTTCCCAGAGGCACCTAATGCTGCCTGGATCAGGAAGGATCCTCTGTACATAGAAAAACATGCACTTAGACACATTTCTTTGTATCTCTTTTGTGTACACAAAGATAGTATTCATACACTTGTTCTGTACTTGGCTTTTTCCATACAACAATGTATTGTGTAGATTGGTCCAGAGCTATTTTATTCTGTTTTCTGTATCTGTTTTGTGCTTGCATGTATCATACGTGTTTAACCCCATTTTGGTGATTATTTAGGTTCTTTTTAAATTTGGGCTTTATTAGACACTTGCAGTGACTAGCCTGTACACATAAGATATTTGACATATGAACAAGGATATCTGTAGAAAAAATCCCTGAGATCAGAATTTCTAGGTCAAACGGTATATTGCAATCTTTTTAAAAGTAAATAATTTTATTTAGAAACAATCACCAACTTTGTTTCTTGAACCATTTGGGAGTACATTGCCCAATCCCCTCCAAAGACTTTAGCATGTATTTCCTACAAACGAGGACTTTCTCCTACAAAACCACGATATAAGCAACAAATCTAGAAATTAACATGGATGTGGTATCTTTACACCCCATTTAAGTTTTGCCGATAGTTCCAATAATATCGTTTGTCCAGTTTAAAGTCATGTCTTACATTTCTTTTTATTCAAGTCTCTTTTGTGTCCTTCATTCTGGAACAATTCCTCAGTCTAACCTCGACTTTCATGACCCTGACATTTTAAAGATTACAGGCCAATTCTTTTGTATCACTCAATTTGGATTGTCTCATTTTTTTCATGTTTGGATTTAGGTTGCATTTCAGTGGGAACATCATGAAAATGATGCTGGTTTCTCTCCTTGCATCCCATCAGGTGGTGCATGATTTTGATTTGTCCCATTTGATTAAAGTAGTGTCTATCAGGCTTCTGTTTATCTATATGGACTCATGGTCTCCTGTTTTATTCAATGGATTAGAATCCATTATCATCACTATTTACTTTGATGCTCACGTTGCTCCTGATTTAGTCAGTAGAAGAAACTTCAAGTGGAGTTTTTTTTTTTTTTAAGATTTTATTTATTTATTTGACAGAGAGACACAGCGAGAGAGGGAACAGAAGCAGGGGGAGTGGGAGAAGGAGAAGCAGGCTTCCCGCCGAGCAGGGATCCCGATGTGGGACTCGATCCCAGGACCCTGGGATCATGACCTGAGCCGAAGGCAGACGCTTAACGACTGAGCCACCCACGCGCCCCCAAGTGGGAGTCTTTTGGGCATATACTCATCATTCTTTGAACACTTTCTTGCTTTCAGGCCCGCCACATGATCTTCCTGCCTCGGCTTTGGACTCAGCCATTTCTCCAAAGACTCCTGGTTCCTTTTAGTGGAAAATTGTATTTAAAAGCCAAGATCTGAACTCTAGGTGTGTTCACGGCTCTTGAGGTACCAGTGCTGCCAAGCCCTCTGGAGAGAGCTAGGGAGTATCTGTGCGTATGTGTACATGTGAGCATGCACTACGTCTGTATTTATTTCTGCATCTGTTTAAGTAGATAGAAAACCAGGAGTGTTTTCTCAAATACCTACAATCACAAATACCTACAATTCCAATCTGCCCCTGAAGCGTTGCTGTTTTGTTTCCCTTTCTGATGTTGTGACCAAATGGCTTTAGAACAGACTTGTTCAGCAAGAGAAGGGCCAGGAACTGCACTGTAACTGGATTGTCGTTGCCAAATTGCCTTGCAAAGAGAATGTACAGTTTACACTCCCACTTGGTATTTTTAAACCTTTCCTTCTGCCAGTATCATAGGTGGAAAATGTCGTCTCTGATGTTTTAACATGTATTACTTTATTATAAGATAGCTTGATCATTTTTTAATGTTTCTAATGATGAATAGAGGCACTTGGCAAGAAAGGAGTGTTGTAGTTGGATGCAACTACCGTCCTTTAATCTCTGTCTTAAAGGAAACAATTCAAAAGGGTAAAAAAAACAAAACAAAACAAAAACCCCAAAACCAAAAGCACTTCTTAACTTTGGAATTGCTACCTGGCTGTTGCTGGCAGAAACCTGTTTGCAGGCAGGGGGTCTCCCTTCTGTTGTCCGCCCCAAAGAGCAAGTGAACTGGCCCATGTGCTGGAGACTTGAATCGCTCCTGTGATTTCTGAAGACACCCCCTGCTGGCAGGGGCCTGGCACTGGTGGATTGTGACCAGAAAGTCCCCTCTGCTCGGTGTTCTGTTTGTGTGCGGAATAGACTCTGGGACAGGAAGTCTCTAGGCACTTGTCTATGCGTGTGCTGAAATTTCTTTCTTGTGATTAAAATAATTAAAGTTTAGTCAAGGAAGAAGAAGAAAGTTATTTATTTTGACAGATCTTAAAACAACTATGTATTAGGTTGAAATTGCCCATATCTGACCTTTTTTATTAACCTGCCAAAACGGCAATTTTGGATGAGTCATAATTGTATAAGCTGGTACTTTTCTCCTACAGGGTCTCTATGGCCTAAAAAGTCCTCTTCACACTTCCCACGCCACAGCTCCTTGTTCACTTACTTCCCTACCTATAGTATTGCAACAAGATCCATTCTTCATGATGTCAAATAAATGGCACCTTCCCTGGGGAATCTTCACTCACCCCCTAAGAAATGAACTCTTCCTCCCTCTTCACCACCCAGGCACTATGCTGGTGGACGGTTAGATATTCCTTAAGTTCTGCCTTAAGTTTTAGGTAGCTCTTTAATCTTTCTCCCTATTAGTCTGCAAACTATTTGAGGACAAAGACTGAGTCTTATTCACTGTTGGGCCCCTGGAATCCAACACCAGGCTTTGTATAAAGTAGATTTAGATCTTTAAAAAAAAAAAGTTTGGGGGCCCCTGGGTGGCTCAGTCGGTTAAGCGGCTGCCTTCGGCTCAGGTCATGATCCCAGAGTCCTGGGATCGAGCCCCGCATCGGGCTCCCTGCTCAGCGGGAAGCCTGCTTCTCCCTCTCCCACTCCCCCTACTTATGTTCCCTCTCTTGCTGTCTCTGTCAAATAAATAAATAAAATCTTTAAAAAAAAAAAAAGTTTGTCGAATGAATGAACAAATAAATGCTTGGAGCAGGAGTGGGGATGGCCTTCCATCCCATAGACAGGCTAAGGCACCAAAAGTCCCTATGTCTTTGGAACCCTCAAGAGCTTCAGGACCACCCCAGAAGTCATAGCAGCCCTCATGCTTGGTGTTTGTGTTGAGTCATAGTCCTTCCTTCACACACCCCAAATCACCCCAGATGTTCAGCCCTGGCCCACAGGCTTACCCTGCAAACAGGCTGCCTTTGCTGAAGGCGGGTTACTTGCTCCTCCAGGGAAGCTGTGTGTGGGGAAGTCCATCCTTGCCAAACCCTCCGCAGTGGCCTGCCAAGTTGAGAGTCATCTACTACCCCAGGCTCAGGAATAGTTCAAGCTGCCCGAGATGGGCTGCTCAGGACATTCCTAGGTTGTGAAATTTTCTTTGCTGGGGGCACTGGAGTATCATGGGAAATCTGAAATGCCCAATAGCTGTTCACCTCTTGGCATGTGATGGGACGGTCCCTGAGATGTTCCTCTACCACCAGGGAGCTGACAGGAGTGAACTAGCTATGTATCTATGTATATATCTATCATGCATTATTTAATTATACAGGAGAAATTACAGTTTTGACTTTTCATCTCAAACATGGACATCTTGAACACCCAACTTGCACAATTTTCAATATGTCTTTTGTTTTTATAAACGGTAGACAAACCATACTTCCAAAACTCAGCTTCAGGAATAATGACACAAGTGTGAATCAAAACAATACCATTTTCTGGGCGCCTGGGTGGCTCAGTTGGTTGAGCGACTGCCTTCGGCTCAGGTCATGATCCTCGAGTCCCGGGATCGAGTCCCGCATCGGGCTCCCTGCTCAACAGGGAGTCTGCTTCTCCCTCTGACCCTCCCCCCCCCATGTGCTCTCTCTCTCTCTCATTCTCTCTCTCAAATAAATAAGTAAAATCTTTAAAAAAAAAAATACCATTTTCTTTCAACTGGCGTATTTTTTTTTTTAAATGATAATCCCCATGCTGGTGGGGCTGTGGGAATGAGAGTATAATTTGGAATAACTTTCTTGTACATTCCTTTTCTCTCCTCCCATCCACCTGTTCCCACCGGAGGCAAAAGCACTTCAAGCCAGCCCTCCCCGCCAAGCATTGTTCCTTTGCACCCCCCATCTGTCTTCAAGAGAAAGGTAACCCCACGGGTGACCCCACGTGGACAAGGCTGCCTTCCCCAGCATTCCTTACCTGATGGGACACACTTCTGCCCGTTCTCCAGTAACAAAGAAGATGTACCTATCACAGAAGTAAGTAGTTTTTCCTTTTTACGTATTTTTTTCTTGTGGGGGAGCAACTCCTGCTGCTTTGTGAACTTATTTCCTATCACAGCCTGTGTAGCTGAAATGCCTCCTCCCCCACACCACGCTGGGCACTTCTCAGTCTTTGGGATGCGTGTCTGTCGTGTGTCCCCCAGTGAACCGTGTGTCATTTCCCTGCCATGACCTTGCTTTTCCCTCTGCCTGAAGCTCACTGGTTGGAACAGAGATTGAAAGGCAGAGTGAGGGCGGTGAGGGCCTTGGGAGGCGGGCCGTGTGGGCTGCTGGGCTGAGAACAGCACAGGGAGGAGATCACTTCCACAGAACCGCCTGGGTTTGAATTCACTCCCGGCCCCACCTCGGGCAAGTTAATCCACTTCTTTGTGCTTCAGTGTCAGTATATGGGCATTGGAGCTCGCAGCGATAGCGACGCTGGCCTTGTAGAGCCCGCCGTGTGGCTCCGGGGTTCACACACACGAGTGCGCAGAACTCTGCCTGCTACAGGGGGAGCGCTTGTGCGTTTCCGCCACTCTCACCGCGACTTTGAGAAGTTGGTGAAATGCTCGTCCCCTCGCCTCCTTGCAACGAAGGGCAGTGATGTTTGTGCAGACCTGACCTGAGGACTGGGGCTACAAAGGTGGAGGCTTGGCACGATGCTCCGCAAACATTTTCCCACCTGACCCTAAGTATCAGAGAAACATACCCTGGCCATTAATCATCCCCAGAGCAACTTCAAGAGTGGCCTGATTTTTTATCCCAAAGTTCCCCATCTTCCCTCTTCTCGCACCCTTACCACCTGTTGTAGCTGCTCAGATACGGTCGGCCTCTCCTACGTGGGGAGGACGTCTCCACCTGTGTGCGCTCTGCCCTCTGGTCCCGAGAACTCCGTCATTTTCCCTCCCCAGCCCGTGCCTTCCATTTCCCCAGCTCAGAGAGGGGGTTGCTAGCTGCTCACACTGCCTTCCTCCCAAGACCGACAACTTCTTACGTGCTCTCCGGTAGTGTTTTGTCGCCCTGAACATCCCTCTTAAAAGATGGGGAGAGCTTCCCCCCAGAAAAGGGGATCTCACTAAATCATTGTTGCTCAAAGCACTTCGAGCCGCGCAGAAGATGAAGTCGAAGTCAAACCTCCCCACTCCTCACTCGGAGGGCCCGGAGGGCCAGGGCCACCCGGCCTCTGCCGCTCTCCCCCCTCCTCAGCCCTGAGACCCACTCCTCTTTCTCTCCCCGCTGCACCTGCTTTCGGCACATGTGTGGTGTCCTGCCCCTTAGCCTGGCTGTGCGGACCCTTGGCATTTCAGCTTACTTGCCATCCATCTAAAGGATGTTTGCTGACTGTCCCCTGGCATAGCTTCCGTGATCATCGAGGCATGCTGTTGGAACTGTCCGCCTCCGAGAGATTCCTCGGAGTCCCAGCGCAGCACATGGCTGACATACTGAGGACCTCTGCAGAGATATGAATCTATTTCCACCAAGGCCTGGGCTCTCTCTTCCCTGAATGGCACACTCCCTGTCCCGTCTGCTCCCGCTAGACACCCCGCCCGGGAGCTAGCGCTTCATCCCATCAGGAGCTCCCACCACATGCACTCCTTTCGTTCTCGGGTTTCTACAAAAACTTTCTGGAAGGATCACATCTCTCACAACTGCCTTCATAAGAACCTTTTTTTTAATTATTATTTAGAAATGCAGTTATATACATAGAACAATTAAAATTAAATTAAACTTTGTACAAATATTAAAATACTATCTTCACACCCACTGCAATGTACAGGATACCAAAAAATATATATATAAAATAAAGCAAACCCAAACTGATTGAGTGACATCCTGCACAGAGTCAATGATGCATGTGTCGTTTGCAACCATTATATAGGAGTACCATTCTGCAAAGGATTCCATAGTGGTGTGATAAGAAGCCAGGGCAGGGTGTGGTGGGCTGCCATGCAACCCGAGTCCATCTCCCCTCCTGCTTGGCAATCTGAGTGCTTGGCCCCTACATGCCCTCCAGTTAGCTCTGCTGCCCGACAGAGGGCTCAACCTGGGGGTTTTCATTCAAAATTCTATTAGGTTTTCAACTGGAGATTAAGAGGAGCTGCTTCCCAGCAAAGCTGAGCCTGCTGCCTTTCCCTGTCCAGGGAACCAGCTACTCTACCACTCGGTCCATGCTTCTGCCAAGCAAAATCTCTTTCAGCCCCTCCCCGGGCACCGGGAGCGACTGGCCCTCTACTGAGAGCCAGGGCCCCAAGCAGCAACCCCCGAGAGAAGCCCCCAGCATCACTGTCCTCAGCAAGCACATCCGGAATTACACTGTAAAGCCTGTGTACCACTTCCCTTCTGGGTCCTTTATTCTCTTTTAAGGAGGAAAGAAAGGCAAGGATGTAGAAGTGTTTGCAGCATATCCCACTTTCTATGTGACGGTGTTCCCTGCAAACGGAAGAGACACTGCTGTGTGGCAAGCAGGTGGTTCGAGAGCTCAGGCAGAACCGGGAGGGGAGGGGCCGAGCGCCTGGGGATCCCTGTGCCAGCACTAAAGAAGCAGGAAAAGTCTACCTTTGTCTGTCTTGCCATCAGGCTTCTCCAAAGAACTTGAAAGCTGGGGGGGAAGGGCAGAGGAGGAGGGGGAAGGGATGAATGGGGAAGACAACATGAGCTTAAGTTCTGTTTGCAAATGGAGTGTTAGTAGAATGCACATTGAAATGCCTTGTAAAGCCAAAAGAACTTGCAAAGTGGCTAGGATTCAGCCCATTTCACAGTTCACACAAGTGAAACAGGAACACAGCACACAAAATTCAGAAATAGCAAAACAGAGAGCCTATCTGCTAAACTAAGGCATTGAAAGGGACAGAAATCTTTAGCGATTTTCACCACATACTGGCCCTTGAAAGTCGCTGGCATGTGACTGCAAGTCACCAGAATATAAAACCTGCACTGAGTCAGCTCATGTGTGCAAAAAGACACTTTTAGTCCTTTGGTTCGGGCCATTCTCCTGGACAAGCCCTCTGCTGGACTCCGCTAGAGGTGAGCCTTGGAAAAGCCAGGCCCTGGGCGTTTCTCCCACCTGCTCTAGACTCCTTTGGCAGCCTCCCGCCTAATGACCTGCTCCGTGCCACGGCCCTTGTCTCCCGCCGGGCTCCACCGCAAGGCAGCTGTGGAGTCCCTAATCCCTTAAAAGGGACAAAGCCCAGAAGCCCTAGAAAGAGCAGCACCTGGCTGATGGCTAAGAAACTGCTCCAGAGAAGTGCGAGGTGAATGGGAGGCCCAGGGGCTCCCGGGGCAGAGACGTGGGAGGGGGGCCTCAGCAAAGCCAATGACGCAGGGGAGGGGAGAGAGGGGGTAAGGGAGTGTGTGTGCACTAGGTTCCCACTTATCCAGACTTTCTTTCCTACCAGGTAGGCAAGTCTGGGCTTGTGATCCCCAGGATGGTGTTAATGGCGGGCGAGGTGGAAGAAGGCTTCAGAAGAAAGGCTTTTCATTTCTTTTTTTTTTTCCAAGGGCTAAGCCGGTCACCTATGTGGCTGAACAAACCCAAAACAAATAGTGCAGTCTCTTAGGGGGGAAAACCCAGAGTAATGGTATAAAAAAAGGGTAAGATATTCCATTTTAAAAAATATTCTAGGCTGCAAGCCCAAGAGTGAGACTTTGGATCCCTCCACCATTTGTCCCTGCTTTCTTTTCTGGAGGAAGACAAGGGCACCCCTCCGTGCATGAAGAGGCAACTCGGGTCCGTAGGGACCCCACCCTCCAGATGGGCCCAGTGCTAGCGACTGCTGGAGGCACGGCTCCGGCAACGGCCTCTTCGGAGGCCAAGGCCAGGCCCCCCGGGCGTCTGCAGGTCCCTCGGAGGCTTGCGTTCCAGCATCTCCGCCAACCTGCTCCATATGGAACCAGCCGGCTCCTGGAGGGAGGAAGGGGGTTGCCCGCAGGCCCAGCAGGCACTGCCCTTACCCTGAGCGAAGGAAGCCTACAGTGGTGCCAGGAGGCTGGGAAGGAGTGGGCGGTAAAGTGCGTGAGAGAGTAACGCAGGAGGCCGAGAGGAGGCCATTCCCCTAACCTGGCGGCCGCCCACGCCTGGAGCTACCCTGTCAGGTCAGGTACTGAAAATAAACTGGGTTCTCTACTGTTCTCACCACCCCAAACAGAGCGGCCTGGGGGAGCAGAGGTGCCGGCGGGGTCAGCGACAAGTCTCCCAGCCCCAGTGCTTCAAAACCAAAACAGAAATAAACCTCCCTCAATGCCACATCTTCTGAGGATGGCAGTAGCCTGGCTGCGCCCTGCCACCCCAGCCTTGGTCAGCACCCACAGGTGGCAGAGTGAGAGCCCCCCGAAGAGCAGCGGGGAGCGCAGAGCCCACCCCCTTCGACGGCGGGGCTCCAGGGCCAGGCTGCTTGGCGAGCTTCCACCCACCGCAGACCAGCGAGGCGGGGTGTCGAGGCTCTCAGCCCCTCGCCCAGGTGCCAGGGGGAGCAGGGAGTCCTGTGTCCGCTGTGACCTGTGGAAGGGCGGCAGGGGAAACACGAGGAGGAAAAGCAGCGGTGCGCGAGCAGCAGCTCGCTTCCGGGCGCAATTACTAAGGCACGTGACTGGGGTGACGAGGCCCCTCAGGACCGGGGCTGGAGCCGCCTGCAGCTGCCTGGGGACTCGGTCTGTGCCTCCCAGGCTCCCTTGCGTCACCACGAACCCAGAACGGGGCAACCTGCCCCGAATGCCAGCGGCCCCTCGCGCATTCCGCGGCCCCTCAGCAACTCCCCCGTCCCAGCGGTGATTCACCTCGGGCCCTGTGGGCAGCAAGCCAGCGGAGGTTGCCAAGGATCCAACCCAGGAGGCAGCAGGCCACCTCCCCTCACGCTCCAGCGGGACAGAGAAAACCACGGCCGGGAAGGCCAGTGCTGCACGTGGAAGTGAGGACTCGCGTTTCAGGAAGACAACCGTCTTCAGCCACCTTCCTCCCCTCCCTCAGGATCTTCTCCATGCTTCTTGGGAACTCACCAGGGCCGGGAGCCAGCACCTCGGAGCCGGACAGCTGGGCGCTGGCATAGCTTTGGCATGGCTGTCCCCACATCCTCCATCCTCGGCCAAAGCAACGTGCCACCGGTGTCAGCTAAGGGCAGGCCCAGGGACCCACATTCTTGCCCTAAGCAGAGCCACGCTTGGATCTGCCCCTGCCAAGGGCAGCGGTGCCAGCCCTCCGAGGTAAGAGGCCAGCCCCAGCCCCAGTCCCGGCCCCCCGTGGGGCAGAGGCCGTGGGGCAGCCTCTAAGGCTTGCAGGACAGCCACGAGCCCGCCTGACAGGGGAACTGGAGGGGCTGGGGGGAAGGCACAAGTAAACACAGCGGCTCTCAGGCCCGCGCAGGCTGGTGGGGTCTGCCGCCAGAGAGCGGGCTGGGGGGGACCCAGCGGGCCCTGGGAAAGGAAGAGCTCAGTCCAGCACATTCAGATATGTCCCCGACACAGATGGGCAGGCCAGGCTAGGCAAAAGGCCAGTTCCTCCAGCTGTCCAGCAGGCAGATGGCGAGACTCTTCCTCGAGCTTCCAGCAAGGCGGGCCTGGAGGCCCTCAGACATACAGAGATACACAGATACACAGGTGGCAGCTCAGGTATCCGGGTAGGGTGGCTGGAGTACAGGGCGCTCAAAACCCCAGGAGAGGGCAGAAGGACAAGAGGACCGTTGCAGAGAGGAGAGGCCCGTGACAGCGCTCATGCTTCTTTCAACAGTGGGATATCTGCAGGAAGAGAAGACAGGAAAGCACAGTGGTTACCCTGCGGGGGGCGGGGGGGGCCTCTCTCTGCAGCACACCTGATCCCACTTCAGGGTCCCCGTGCAGGCCCTGGTCTGAAGAAATAAAATGCCTCACTCAGGGGCACCTGGGTGGCTCACTCGGTTAAGCGTCCGACTCTTGATTTCAGCTCAGGTCATGATCTCAGGGTCATGAGATCGAGCCCCACATGGGATTCCACGCTCTACAGGGAGTCTGCTTCTTCCCCCCTCTCTCCCTTTTCCTCTGCCCCTCCCCCCACTCACGTTCTCTCTCTCTAAAATCAATAAATTAATTAAAAAAAATTAGACTTCTAATGAGTCTAAACCCCTCAGCCCTTTCTTCAGGCCTTCCTTGTTCATCTCTCCCCCTATCTCTGTGATAAAATCTGAATGTTCAGTCTAGTATTCGAATCCCCTCTGGTCCCACTACCTTGGACCTCCTCTCTGCCTTGACTCTGCTGGTCTAGTTGCTTCTCTTTCTATCCTTAATCTCACGTTATAAGGCTGCGGAGCCCTGCTTAGGTCCCACCTCCTCCTTACGGCCATCCACCAGCTGTGTGATACTGAGTAACTCACTTCTCCTCTCTGGGTCTTGGTCTCCTTTTATGTCCACCTGGTTACACTGATGCCTCGAGGTCCTGACTTCCTACCGGGCCATCAGGTGCAGACGGCTCAGTCCAACTGCAACGAGCTGGAGAAACTGTATCTTTTCTGTGGCCCTCACTCTGACGTGGACCCTACAACTCCTGGTTCCATTATTTCTCAAATATAGGCCTGATCTTCCCAAACGACTGACCATCCATGCAGGCAGATAGCAGCTTTCAAATTACTTTCTATCCCCCCAGAAACCTAACTAGCACCAGGCGCAAGACGGGTTCTCAAAAATGCTTGTTCAATAAACAGAACAAAGCAAGGTAGCAAGGAGAAGAAGGGAAAAGAGCAGGCACCATCAAGGCTCCTGAGGAAAGTAAGGGCCGAGAAGTGCACTTGGGTCAGGTGTCAGTACGTGCAGACACATAATATGTATAGCTGGCTATCCACGGGGTCACTGGCTTCCACCTTTAGATCTGGGTCAACTGTGTCGCGACCCCTTCCTAGCTCTCTATCCCACCAAAAGAAGGCATGCTGTTGGTTTCAGGAAACTCCTAAACGTGATCTGCATTCAAGAATTTCCAACTTCTTTGCTTTCAGATACTCTAAGCCTCAGCCATTAACTGGGTCCAGGACTCCCAAGGGCACACTGATTCCACGCTGGCTTTCCGAGGAGCCTGGTTAGTGCAGAAGCCTCCCTGTCCAAAGGGAAACAGCTAGGTTTAGGCTGCATCCTGAACCACACTGGGGTTTCATGTAAAGATAGTGTTTAAAGTGACTGGGTCAATCCCGATATTCAACTCTCCAGGCTCCAGAAAAGGCAGACAGGTCAGGAAGTGGCCATTTCCTTCTACGGCTGGCTTGCCACAGAGAACCCGAAGTCACCTGCGAGGCAGCATGGCACTGTGGGTTATAAACAGGCTTCAGAGCCAGATCCATCCGGCTTCAAATCCCAGCTCAGCCCCTTACCAATGGGCAAGTGACATACGTTCTGGCCTCAGTTTCCTCATCTGTAAAGCAGGAATGGTAATAACACCTACTTCTCAGGATCACTGTGAGGTTTAACCGAGATAATGCAAGAGAACCGACTACACAGGAGTGTCATACTCCTGTTTCAAATCAAACTGCTGAATGCCCTGGAAGAGAGACCAGCTCGTTTTCTCTGTAATGTGACCCCATACCTCCTTGTCACTCTTATCCTTTCAGGAACATAAAAATTGTAACAGGAGAACAGACCCCGCTCCCACCTCCAACAAGCTGTCCTCCCTTTGATTTAGCACAGCCCTGTGGCCACAAATAGTTTTGGAAACTCCAAACTATCAAGATTCACAGACAACAGTCAAAAGTCTCCTATACAGAGCCCAAAGCACCCCCCAGGAGCTGAGGGTGAGACCTTACTTTGTAGGCTAATCCCCCAGGTATTATCTTCCTTTGCCCCCCAATACCCAATTATTAGAGAGGCTCTCAGTCCTTCCTCACTCCCCGCAAGGCCACCAAGAGGCTCATAATTCATGCTCAGTGCAGACCACCTACCATCTGTGTAGTCCTCCGATGCGAGGGATAAAAGGCTTTGTATGTCACTGTTCTCCGAATCTGGGGCTTCTTTGTATGCCACTTGGCTGTTCCCTGAGCCGGCCACCCAGGAAGAAGTGGTTGCCTGATGCACCATCACTGTTTCTGAGCTCTGAGGGCCCCAGGCTTCACATAGTCCAGACTGGCCTGGGGCCTCCTCCTCTCCACCTGCAGAGGAACAGGCCCCCTGGTCCTGCAACTGCTGCTCCCTTGGCCCGTTCCTCCCACTGGGCCCAGACCCTTCTGACAGCACGATCTGCACCCTGGGGTCAGCAGGTGGCACACAGTGACCAGAACTGCCATACACAGCTTCCTCATAGGACGGGAGCGCAACCTGGACTCCATCCACCATGATGGACACCTGGTCGCCAGATATCCCCTGGTCGCGCCTGCAGCCAAAGGAGGAAAAGACAGAGGAAGAATTAAAATACACACACAAATACCGTAACACCAACAATACCGACCATTTTTGAGCACTTACAATGTGCCAGGCACAGCACTAAGCGCTTTATTCCACTGAACCCTCACCTGAGCCCTATCGGGTACAGATTCACCAAGAGTGCAGATGAGGCTCAGAGAAGTCAAGTAACCTGCCCAGTCACACAGCTGGTCAGGGAGGGAGCTGGGATGTGAATCCAGTTCCGTCTGCTTCCAGAGACTCTGTTCTTACCCTCTGGGTACACAGGCACCCAGCCCTCTCTCGTCCTGTGCAAAACCTAGGAACCTAGAGACCTAAAAATAATGCCATCGTTCAGCACAGGTAGGAAGTAAGAGCATAATGCTTGCATATGTCTGTGAACATACCGTCTGAATACTTTAGTGGATACACTCTATGGTATGTGAATTAAATCTCCATAAAGCGGTTTTAAAAAAAAGGAGGGAGAAGCAGCACTGTGGTCTTGAAATGAGACACTGGAGTTGAAATCTAAGGAATTTTGTTTTGACTTAGCTTTTTTTTAACTTAAAAAATTATACGTAGGGTGCCTGGGTGGCTCAGATGGTTAAGCGTCTGCCTTCGGCTCAGGTCATGATCCCAGGGTCCTGGGATCGAGTCCCGCATCGGGCTCTCTGCTCCTTGGGAGCCTGCTTCTCCCTCTGCCTCTCTCGCTCTGTCTCTCATGAATAAATAAATAAAATCTTAAAAAAAAAAAAAATTATACGTAAATTATAACACAACAACACACAAAAATAGAAAAATGTACAGCTTGTTTTATCCCAAAGGTAACTGGGGTATAACACCTACTGAGGTCAAGACAGAGAATGCTGCCGGCATCCCCAGACACCCTTGTTCCTGTCGCTATGATCTCCTACCTTCTCATAGCCAAAGTAACCACTCTCCTAACTTTCATGAAAATCATTCCTGGGGCACCTGGGTGGCTCAGTCGTTATGCGTCTGCCTTCGGCTCAGGGTCCTGGTATCGAGCCCCACATTGGGCTCCCCGTTCGGCGGGAAGCCTGCTTCTCCCTCTGCCACTCCCCCTGCTTGTGTTCCCACTCTCGCTGTCTCTCTTTCTGTCAAATAAATAAAATCTTTAAAAAAAAAAAGTAAGAAAGAAAAGAAAAGCATTCCTTTGCTTTCTATTTCAATAGTTTTACTGCCTAAACATGAACCCTTCAACACCACAATTGAGTTTTGCATATTTTTGATCTTGATACGAATGGGATATACAATGAATGTATGCATGTGTGTGTATGTGTACATGTATCTGGCTTTTATTCAACTTTATGCGTGTGAGATTCATGCAAGCACCTTTTTTGAGATCACTTTTTGATACACACACACACATTTTTCCTGAATCATTTTGAAAGCAAGTTATCTTTTTGCTACATAAAACATTATTTGGCACAGTCCTCCCAAGAACCTCCCCTCCTATATAACTGCAACATCATTACATCCCTGAAATTGAACCATGGTATAAGACCGTAATACAAATTTTCCCAACTACCCCAAAAGAGATCTGTTTCAGCTGTTGTCTTGTCTGTTTCCCTTGAGGATCCAATTATGGATCATGCGTTGCAGTTAGTCCTAGTTCATCTCCTTTCCCCTAGGACAGTCCACTATAGAGTTTCCTTTACGACACTGACATTTTTCGTAGAGTCCAGGCTGGTCGTCTCCTAGAACGTCCCACAATCTGGACTGAATTGTTTCCTTGGGATTAAGATCCCAAGTCAGTGTTTGCCCAGAACACTTTGTCATCTGTGCTATGTGTCCTCCTCGGTGCATCACATGAGACACAGAACGCCGAGGACTGGACTGCTGTCACTAGCTCTCAAGTTCCTCACCTGTAGCTGCAGATAAAATCTGTGCCGCCCAATTCAAATGGCACAGACAATGAGGATGACAGAAGTGGTACTCAGAAATGCATGGAGAGGGCGCCTGGCTGGCTCAGATGGTTAAGCGTCTGCTTTCGGCTCAGGTCATGATCCCAGGGTCCTAGGATCGAGCCCCACATCGGGCTCCTTGCTCAGTGGGGAGCCTGCCTCTGCCTCTGCCTCTCTCTCTCTCTCTCTCCCTGTCTCTCATGAATAAATAAAATCTTAAAAAAAAAAAAAAAGAAATGCATGGAGGTTTCTGGAAGGAAGGGAAACTGACAGCAAGGGAGCAGAGAAAGCAGTGTGCATTCTGGTATGTGTTTAACTTCTGTTATTCAAAACGCTTTTTGTTTGTTTAAAACGTAGTATGTGCACACAGTACAAAATTTAAACAGAGCCCATATTAAAAACCAAATCGTTCTTCCACTCAAATCAGGAAAAATCAGCCCATCACTTTTAACACACTTACCAGATAACTACAAGAGAAAAATACTCCCTAATTTGGATGAAATGACAAGTAGATCAGCTTGACTTTATGTGGAAATAGCCGATTCTTTAAGTAAACAGTCCCCTCCAGATCCTCTTTATTCTACTAATTGTTTAACAACCTTCAAAAAAAATAGCTGCAACCTGCTCCCCCAAACAAAAAATAAAAAGGAGACAGAAAAATCACACCTAGTACATCAGGATTCAACTTAGCCTGGGCGTTGTCTGTAAATTCCAGACCAGGAAGCATTTTATTTAACACAGTTTTGTTTGTTCCCCCGCGCCTGTGGATGGCAACAGTGACTGATGAAGGGCTGTGAGGGCACACAAACCATTCTCAGGAGAAAGAGGGGCCGCTGGGCCAAGCGAAGCAACCACAGAGGCAGGACAGCCCTGGAGTGGAGTCCCTCCTAAGGGATACACGCCCGGCCAGCCCCCAACCATCTGCTCTCCCCCACCCCCCACCTCATCTGCCCAGTCTGGGATGACTTGTGGCTAACGCATTCAACTGGAAGAAGGAAAGTGACAAAGGCAGGCAAAACCCCTACTTCCTCTGTTTCTAGTGCGGTATAGAGCAGTGGCTGCCAATCCTAGCCCCACGTTAGGACACTGGGGAAGTTTTTTAAAAAACACTAATGCCATGGGGCGCCTGGGTGGCTCAGTTGGTTAAGCGACTGCCTTCGGCTCAGGTCATGATCCTGGAGTCCCAGGATGTAGTCCCGCATCGGGCTCCCTGCTCGGCAGGGAGTCTGCTTCTCCCTCTGACCCTCCCCCCTCTCATGTGCTCTCTCTCATTCTCTCTCTCAAATAAATAAATAAAATCTTAAAAAACAAAACAAAACAAAAAAAAACACTAATGCCAGGCTCGCACTCCAAAACAAATTAATCAGAATGTCTGGGGATAGAGGCCCAGGTGTTGGTGTTTGTGTTTAACTCCCAGCAGATGCCTCTTTGTGCAGCAGGACTGGGAACTAGAGGGACAGGGCAGTGGCTCACAAACATGAGCCTGCATCAGAGTCACCTGGAGGACTTAAGAAACTAAGTCACTAGGCCTCAGCCGCAGAGTTTCTCATTCAGTTGGTCTGGGGTGGGGCCTGAAAATTCTCATTCCTAACAAGCCCCCAGGTGATGCTGATGTCGTTGGAACCACACTTTGAGAACCACCGATGTAGGGCAAATGACATGGCTCGGGGGTTGGACATATTTAGGTTTCAATCTCCAGGCGGTCATCATCTAGAGGGATGACCTTGACTTAACCTCTCTGAGCCTCAGCTTCCTTATCTGCAATGCTCCCGTGAGGATTAAGCTAATGTGTGCAAACTGATAAGCACAGGGCCAGGCATATCCAGGAGTGAACGCACAGGAAGCCCCCCCGCCCCCGCCCGTTTCCCCTGGGCGCACACAGCAGAAGAGGCTGCCGGGCTCACCAGCAACCCCTGTGCCGTCAGAGGCCAGCCCCCACAGCGCCCCCGCCGCCCCCCCGACAGGCTCACCTGCTGTGATGGAACGACTTCAGCTTCGGCTGCAGCAGCACAAACAGCACCACAAGGAGGAGAATGAGTGCCACGGAGCTGGCAGTGGAAGCCACTATGGACAGCGTGGGGACCCCGAGGGACGTGTGGGCATCTTTGTCTACAGAAATAAACCATTGTCAGAAGTGTGTCATACCCAGACCCGGAACACGTGAACCCCACGGCTGATCTTGTCCAAGGTTCCTTGCCCAGTGCCACGGCTGGGGCCACTTTAGAAGTCGACGTGTGGAGCAGTGTTTACATACAAGGGAAGGGGCCGTTTCCCTACCCTGTTCCAAAACCTAAAATTCACTTCAGCCCTGTGAGGGCCATCTCCCTCCTAACCTCACCAACCCCTAGAGATCTGACCTGTATGAACCCCTTCTGACGCTGCCCTCAGTAGCAGGCTGGTGGACATCGGCCACTTCCATGGCCACGGCATTCCACCATCCGAGGTCCCGCCCATGTTTCCCCCACGTGGCAGGGAAACTGGTAAGAACCAGGCTGTAATAACCCCTTGTTCTAAGATCCTGTAACTTCAGTTGTAAATCTCAGGCCGGTCCCCAGCCTTCCCTGGGTTGTCATGGTCTTGGAGCCTGAGTGTGAAGCACAAAGACGGCTGTATGACAGACGCTTTCCTGCAGGCAGCTGGATTTTCCTGTCATGCACAACAGGAGGAGGCAGGAGGGGGTGAGGGTGAAGTCTTCTGTCCAGCTGGACTGCAGTTCTATAACAAAATCGTCCATTTCCATTCAAAGAAAAATAATATAAAAGAGATACTCCAGAAGGTATTAGCAGAACATGGTCAAAGGTCACCAGCACTTGGCTGGGCAAACAGGAGATGCTGAGCATCAAAGGGACTTTACATAGCAGAACAGATGCCTCAGTAAAGCTACTGAGCCCCTTGGTGGCCCAGCTGAATTGCAGTGGGACACGCACCAGCAACCCCAGATGTCTTGCACAAAGACCTGAAATCCCAAAGGAAGGGAGGCCACAGGGCATCAAAGGAACTATCCTGCCCCACAGCACAGGTGCTCTGGAGGAAGTGGGCACCACTGCCTGTGGTGAAAGGAAGCAGAACCCCAGCAGCACCCCCTTTCCCATCTGTCAGACTGACCCTCGTTGAGACGACAGCTGATCTCCATGGCTGGCTTCCACTCTCCATTCTTACAGGTCAGGTACTTGTAATCGCCCTTCAACATGTAGCCTTCGGCACACAGGTACTCAATGACGCTGCCCGCGTTCAGGGGGTCTCTGCAAGGCCGGGGGTGGCAGATGTAGCCGCCATTCTCTGGCTCCGGGGGCAGGGAGCACACTGCAAAGACAGACAGTTAACAGTGCTACAGTGCTGGGGTTTTCCAGTGGGAATCCTGTCCGTGACGCTGAGCAGGATAGTTCTGCAGGCCTCAAGGGGCAACACAGGAGGAAGCAAGAGTCATTCCCTTAGAAAGGCTGTTGGCCAAACTCTGGAAATTCAGGTTGCCAATGACAGAGGGAAGCACGCTAGCCACAGGGAAAGTCTGGCTGCTTGCAACACTGCCGCTCTCCCTCGGCATGTGCCTTGAGAGGACTGAATCCATAAGGGAGTGACAGACTATGACAAAGTTGTGAACTCACAGAGATCTAGCACATAATACGGTTTTGATAAAACCTACTGAGACACACAATGAATCAGGGTGAAAGGTGGTAAAAATACTGTCAGCCTGGGCAGGAGACACATTAGCCCCGTTTCCAACATCAATACCAGCAAGGACTCCACTGTGTGATGAAAATGTGCCTTCATGGCCCGGCAGGGGATTTCTGATGGATTCCCAGGCCCCCTCTCCAGCCCCTACCTCCTGAGTGGAGTGGTCATTGCCAGCGCTTGTCTCTATCCCATAGGAAAGCCTGCATTTTTTGTTCAGGTAGGACTGTTTAGCTTTAAAAGCACCTTCACCTCCTATCTTATTTATGCTGACAGCTCCAGGAGATAGGTATTATGACTCCCCTTTGTCAATGACGACACTGGCCCACAGAAGTTCAATGACTTGTAGCCAAGCGTATGGCAGCGTAAAGGACAGACCTCCCTAGTCGACTCTTCTGATTCTAAGACCTGTGCTCTTTCCACCTGCAGACACTGCTTCTACCCCATGAGCTGAGCAGGCCTTTAAGAAATGTGAATGTCAAGGTTACCTCCCTTTCGAACAGGTCAGTCAGGGGGATGGCAAACGAAGCCCAACTGTGATGGGAACCCTGGTATTGATAAGTTGTAGTAATAAATCAGATGAGCGGCAAGGTCTAAGCAGCTCGAGGAGAAGGGGGACTCTGACGCCATGGCCTGCCCTTCCACTCCTGGACAGACGCTGCAGAATGGATTGTGGGGTGTGTCTAGCCGTAAGAGGAGGGACATAGCAGGGGCACGAAAGGAAGTGCTGTTTGGAAGGCTGGGCTGGGGGAGAAGACACGCTGGCAGGATGGCCAGATACCATGAACTTCAACTTTCCAAAAGCCATACTAATACAAGAAAGATAAAAGTCTCCAAAGGACATCTGATTTTGCTGACAGATACCCTGCCCCTATCCTGACTATCACAAGAACATCAGTATGAAAATAAGAACCGCTGCGGTTTTTTTTTTTCCACTTCTTCTAATAGACCTGGAGTTTGACTGTGCCCTCTCCTGTTCACTGGCCTGCCCACCACTCCCTCACACACAGATGCCCTTACAGTCTCTCACCAAATACCACTTCCCTTCAACCTGCAAACTGCTAGTAAGCAAGCTGCCAGCTAGCCAGGTGGCGGGGGAGGGGAGGGGGTCACTTCAAAAAGGGGATGACGGCTCCCTGCCTACAAGCTGCTTATTGTTGAGGTGGGGAGAAAAGACTCAATTGTAAAGATTTATTAGAAGATAATGCCAGGGTGAGTGCCCTAGGGATCCACAGGGGAGGTCTGGGCAACTTCTCTGAGACTAACAGATGAGCCCAAATAAGCCCCCCAGTCCCTCTAGGGACATGCCTTCTCCAGATTCTTCCCACGCCACCCACCTCCCCCAAAGTCTTGAACAGGAGGGGACAGACCCACCACACTCCTTTCGGGTGCCTCCTGCAACTTTGGCCAACTAGTTCAAAGAGTTGGCCGGCTGGATTTCCAAAGAAACCTCTACAAACGGCTTTGCTCTTTACGCTTTCCTTCTTTTGTTCAGGGCAACAAGCCTGCCACAGATCCCCCAGCTCTCCTAGGACTGTGTCTAATTGGGGCATTTCCGAGGCATAACGCTGAGCACTCCAGGGCAGCTCCAAGAAGCAGGCAGGACCCACTCACAGGTCCAGGGTGCTGGGAAAGACGGTCTCAGAGGAAGAGCTGCTGATTCTAAAGCCACTCCCGCTTTGCTGGTATCCCTGCCCATAAAGCCCACATCTGCATGGAATCTATGAGAGGAACCCTGGAGATCACCCAGCATTCATTCGATCAGTGAAAAAGAGTGAGGTCTACAAAGAAGTGACTTGGCAATTTCATTTCGTTTCAACTATTATTTATTATTATGTAGGAGTCATTGTGCTCTGCTCTGAAAAAGGATAAAAAAGATAAGCACTTCAGGTACTTGGAGCTAAAGAGGACTATGACAAGTATACACATACATTTTAAAAGTTGTTTTCTTTATGGCTTCCGGGTCTTGTGTCTTAAGGACATTTCTCTGGGGTTATAAACGTACCCTCTGAGGTTATAAACGTACTCCCCAATGTTTTCTAGAGTGGATCTTTGTTATGTAAATAATAATTTTACTGAAAAAAAAAAATCATAGGACATACATACACATGATATAAAACTCAAAAAGAAGGGTGTACAGTGAAAAGTAAACCCTCTCCTGTTCCTGAGTCACTCAGTTCCTCTCTTCAAAGGCACTGCACCCATTTCTTTAATATTCTTCCAAAGATACTCTGCACATAGACATTCTAATACACCTCAAAGGACGTGATTAGTGCCACAAGACAGGGAGCACAAAGCAGGAGAGACCACATCTTGTGTGGGAGAGACTAGGCAAGGTTCACATGAGGGGGCAGCATTTCAAGTGGGGGCTTTATCTGATCAGAAGACGGTTTAAGCAAATGCAGAGGTAGGAAAGTGTAAGTAAAGCCTAGAAAATATCAAGCAGCCCCAGCTAGCTGGGTTGCATAATACAATAAGGAAAATTCAGAAAAAAGTGCCGAGCAATGAAACCATCTTGCAGAGGGCCCTGACTGCAACAGAAGGTGTTTGTACTATGTTCAAAGGACAAAGGGAGCATTTGAGGGTTCTCAAGAAGGGCAGAATTACAAGAGGAGCTGAATCTGATCAAAGATGGACAGAGTTGGAGGGAGCCTTAGAGTATGTCAACAGCACAGCAATGTTAGCCTGGTAAGATAAGTGCACACGGGTTATTTTATGTTACCTATGACGGTCAGACAAAGGAGACAAGCTAAATACATCGGGCTCAGTGTTGTAAAGAGGCTGCCCCAGGTCCAAGAAAGTAAGGAGGCTGTAGAAGTAAAAACAAAAAGGGGGGTGGGTGGGTAGAAGCAAGGTCATTTTTTTTTTTTTTTTTAAAGATTTTATTTATTTGACAGAGAGAGACACAGCGAGAGAGGGAACACAAGCAGGGGGAGTGGGGGAGGGAGAAGCAGGCGTCCCGCGGAGCAGAGAGCCTGATGCGGGGAGATCATGACCTGAGCTGAAGGCAGACGCTTAACGACTGAGCCACCCAGGCGCCCCGAAACAAGGTCATTTTAAGACACCAGGAACACAAGAAAAAAATATGGCCCTGTTGCCCAAACATCAGAGTAGGAGAGTCATGGCAAAGAGCAGGTGTTTGAGAGGACCCTCTCAGTGATGCCTGGGTTAACAAGAAAGGGAAGAACATCAGGAAGAGCAAATAATCATCCAGAGGCTTCTGGAAGCCACCCTTCTGGGCGGGAGGCTGACTTAATCTGTGCATTGGGCTCTCTCTCTGACAACCCTAGGTCCGGGAGTTTCGAGCTCTGTTCTCAACCTCAAGAAGACAATGAACTCATCTGATTTGGCAAAGCTGCATAATTTTAAAAAAAGAGGGAGAAAGCCAGAAGATAGAAATTATACAGGAAAAAAATCAATCAATTCTCCTTAGCTTCCTTCTCTGCTTTCCATTATCTCCTACAGCCCCTTAGGTCTCCACTGCATGCAGGAAGCAGCGAGGCAATTCTTCAGGGGCTGCAGAGTGCCTGGCGCACAGCAGTCATTCAGCGAAAGGCCATCCAACCAGCTGGGAGGGGACAGATGGGGTAGAAGATGCAAAATAAGCTGGCTGATCCTTTCACCTCCAAGTCACTGCAGCCTAAAACCCTCAGTAGAAAACAAGAACCCTCGATCAGCCCTTCTAAATGGGTTTTGCTTTTGTTGTTTTAGGGACCAGCCTTTTAGGAGAAAGAGGCAATAAACAAAACAAACTTTGTAAGATTCTGTAACAAGCAAATCAAAGGGAGCTCCAGGAAGGGGCCCAGGATCAAACTGTTCAATTTAAAAAACTGAAGAAGCACTTGAGCCCCTGCAGAATCAGGTGTGGGGAGTAGGGAGTACTAAGGCCAGCTTGAGGAGGGGAAAGAGACATTTAAATACCGGGTGCATTTTTTTTTTAAAGATTTTATTTATTTATTTATTTATTTTAAGATTTTATTTATTTGACAAAGAGAGACATAGCAAGAGAGAGAACACAAGCAGGGGGAGTGGGAGAGGGAGAAGCAGGCTTCCCGTCGAGCAGGGAGCCCGATGTGGGGCTCGATCCCAGGACCCTGGGACCATGACCTGAGCCGAAGGTAGACGCTTAATGACTGAGCCACCCAGGCGCCCCTACCTGGTGCATTTTAAAAAGACTCAACAAAAGAGGTTTCTGGCTGATGTTGGTTATCAAGAAAACCATACTCCCAAACAGGGACTGAGGGCTTAAGAAACTGTCGGTGTTCACTCCCGGGTTTGAAATAATGCTTTAGACTAAATGAGAGGAGTAACATTTAGAACACAACTGAGCACAGAGAAGTAGGTGCTTAATCAAGGCAGCCAAAGAAAGGATGGCCAGAGAAAAGCTTTCCTGGGAATTCAGGGGAGAAGAAAAAGCCCCCCCCCCCCAAACCCAGCCCACAAATGCAGCAGTTGCAATCATCAGGGACACCACTGGAGGTGGTACTGTAAATGTCCCTATTTGGTTGTAATTCCATCAAAGGATCAGAGCTCGCCTCTCCCCACAAGCCACCCTAGGAGGGCCATAAATGTCCATGTGACAGGACCAGGCCCACAAAAAGCTTAACAATTTAGAGAGGACAGACTCACATGCATCCAACTCTAATGGAAATCAAAGAAGGAGGTGTTAAAAGGTTAGCTTTTCTATTAGCCTGGGCTGTCCTTGTCAGAGACCTCTTACTCATCTGAGCACTGGTGGCAACCGGTGGAAGGTGAGACCCCCGGGCAAAGAAGAGAAACAGGATCAAAAAAATAAGGAGGGGAGGAAGGAACAGATGGACATCACATACCTAGCACAGCACTGTCCAACAGAAATATAATGTAGCCACACAGGTAATTTTAAATTTTTTAGTAGCCACACTGAAAAAGTAAAAGGAAACACATGAAATTAATTTTAATAATCTACTTAACCTACTATATGTAAAATACATTAGTGACTACATCTCAACATGTAATCGATACACAAATTTATTAATGAGATATTTGATGTTTTTTTTCTTTCCATTAGTAAGTCTACACTTAACAGCACATCTCGAGTCAGACTGGCCACACTTCGAGCTCTCAGTAGCCATACGGGGCCTGGAGCCACTGTCCTGGACAGCACAGACCGTGGGGAAGAGTCCGTGTGTCTGAGAGCCAGAGAAGCCTCTGGGGACCGGGAAGCAGTGGAGAGGGTTCAGAGCCACGGCCCAGGGCAGGAGATAAGAGGCGCAGCAGCAGATGTGGACAAAGGTAGCCCTGGGCACTGAGGAGCCCTGCAGGTTGCTTTAAAAGGCACTGTTGCCATGCTTTCTTTCAAAATTCCTTCTTTTTTTTGTTTTTAAAGATTTTATTTATTTATTTGACAGACAGAGAGAACACAAGTAGGCAGAGTGGCAGGCAGAGGGAGAGGGAGAAGCAGGCTCTTCGCTGAGCAGGGAACCCGATACGGGGCTCGATCCCAGGACCCTGAGCCGAAGGCAGCTGCTTAACCAACTGAGCCACCCAGGTATCCCTCAAAATTCCTTCTTGATATGTGAAGGTCCAATTCTACTTCTAGCCCTCAAGCGTTAAGAGCAGAGCCAGAGAAAAAGCAAGGTAAAAACAGACAAAAAGGGTATTCAAATGTACAGTTTGGTGTTTTGGTTTGGTTTTTTTTTTCTTTACATAAAACAAGGAAAGTAATAATTACTGCAAATAGATAGCATATTACATGTGCCATGCACTCTTGTGAGCTCTTAACATGAAGCAGGTACTATATTTTCTCCTAAGAACAATGAGGCTCAGCTGAGTTGAGAAATTTGCCACAAATCACACATTTGTAAATGACGATGCTGGATTCAACAGGCACTCTGGCTCCCAGGCTCCATTCTGTGGCTCATCCTCCGATACACTAGGCCTGGAGCTTTTGGAACATCTAGCTGCTCTGTATGTGAAAGGACAAGGCCTACTACAGCGTGAAAAGGCTAGCTCAAATAGGAGGTGATTCTCTCATGAAAACCTCCCAAGAAAGTTGGGAGTGGACATTCCAGACAAATGTAAAGAGGCAGGGGTGGGGGGGGGGTGGTAGTGATCACATCTGACTATAGTCAAAAGATTTCTTCTGAGGCCGCCTTTAAAAATCTCAGTATTAACATTTATTGACCATCTACTAAATGCCAAGCACCAGTCCAAGCACTTTACATGTGTAACTCATTCAAGTTTCACAAAGACCCTGTAAGAAACGTATTATTACAACATTATACAGATGGGCAAATTGAGTGAAGAGAAGTTAAGAAACTTCCTCAAGGGCACCAAGCAGGAAAGGGGCAGAGTTAGGATTTGAACCCAGGAAGGCTGACTTCCCTCTCCATGACACCAGGCAGTAACAGAGGGTCTCCGAGCCCACTTTCTCCTCCCATACCCACACCCTGGAAAGGGAGCCCAGTAACAAACCGTCTGGGTACTGCCTGTGGACAGTGGTCTCTCTGACACGAACCAGGTTACCTCTGAGGTTTCTTCTGACATTTGCAAATTTGTCTTAAGTTGCTTGAGTGGCTGGCCTCACCACCTACTCAAGGTTCCTTCATCAAAGTTCTACAGCCATGGTGGTTTTAAATAGAGGATAAGGTGTGAGGCACTTGAGGAGAAGCAGGCTGTCTGTGCAGAAACTCCCGCATCCCTCTGGGCAGATTCCTGCCTCAGCTGCGTAGTAGGAACAGGGAGACAGCAAGAGGAGTTCACTTACTCAAGGATACCCAAGGGCTGCTTCTGTCCCTGGCTTTCGGCCTTCCTGGCCCCCCACTCAAATAGTCAAAAGTCTCAAACGGGCGGCAGCGAGAGGGAAGAGACAATTTCTCATGCCATTTGCAACCTTCCTCTCCTCTAAGACAAACCTTCCCAGCACTCACACAGGAAGCCATTGTCCAGCTGGGATCCCTTTTCTCATGAGAACTTCCCACGTGCTGGGGGAGGGCGACTGCCACAGCTCAGGCCTTTCCCAGGGTGTGGCCCTGGGGCTGGGGCGGAGAAAGAAGGGGAAACCCACCACCCATGGTTTAGGCTGCCTCTACTGCTCCTCCCAGGCCCCCACCCCCATTTTCCCTGAGAGAGGCCTAGGGGAAGCCCTGCACTAGGAGACAGGAGACAGACGGGTAACTCAAAAGTGGGACTGGCTTCAGAGCCTGTCAGTCTTGTCTTGGGTCTGGGTCCCTCCTTCCCTCCCTCCACCTCACGGGAAAGGGGAAATGCAAGCCATGGCTTCAGAGACAATGAGGAGGAACATCTTCACTGCACCCTGCCGCAGACATGAAACTCCTAGCACCTGGAAGCAGCCAGCAAAGCTCTCAGTTGTTCTGAAAGAAGAAGTGCTATTTCTCTCCTCTGCCGGGAACCCTGACCTGAAAGCACATGTGTCAGCTGGAACCCCAGCCATCGTTGGAGATTCAGTCCCAAGGCCACCTGCTCCAGAAAAACCATTCCAAAGAGCACTGCCAGGGAGAACAAAGCAGCACAGGGTAACGCTCACCAGCATGGGTCTAGAATGTGAGCAGGGCAGTCACACTGCCAACGGTTATCCCCCGTGTGCACTTGGGCACATCTTCCGATTCCTCAGTTCCCTTGCTTGTAAAACAGGGATCCTAAAGTACAGATGTCTTCCTACAGGGTGGCTGTGCAGATTAATCACAAGTCCACAGGTAAAGCGCCTGGTCCTGGGTCTGTCACACACTAAGTGTTCAATAAACAGTAGCTTTATTATTCCTCCTTTGTTCCCAGATGTCTTCATTCTTCTCTATAAACTATCACCATATTGTTGGTTCTGCAACAATCACTTTCTCACAGGTCAGTCCTTTCCCCACCTCCCCACTAACCCCACCCACCCACCCACCCACCCCAGCCCCGGGGCAAGTATGTGTTCTGCTCATTCTTTTTATCCCCAGATCTTGGCATTGAATCTGGCGGACAGTAGATGCTTAGTAAAAAACTGCTCTGACTTGCAAAATTCTGCCATTTCAAGGTACTGTCATGTTTTTAACTGCAAAGGGCCATATAGTTTCTGATTTGACATGAGGCAAGAAGAGGTAAGAGCAGAGAGAATACCTCTGCAAGGTACATCTCATGTTCTCTAAATCTGGTATATACCATGAAAATGTACTCCTGACCTGACAGGATCAGGGCCAGGACGGGTCAGAGCATGGTCTTGGATGTCAGCCAGATGAATTTCAGTTTGACCCAGGGGCCCAATCTGCAACCTTGTCAACTGCCTGAACTGTTTCGAGCCTTACTCCTTGACAGTCATTCCCACCCACAAGTAGTGTTTTAAAAGAATGACAAAACTGCTTACCTAAAAGATACTCGCATGATGTCTGGCATATATCAGGAACTGATAAACTTTACATTCATTTTCACATAGCAAACTAGACCTTTACCTCTGGTTTTTGGAATGGGTTAGGGCAAAGGTTCTGGCAAAGATAAGAAAAAAGGTTGTTGTAGGACTGTCTGGCTATCTGGAGACAGGACAGGCAGAGAATAGAGCAGGATGAGCACTTCGTTGGGGGGGGGGGTGTCTTTCTTTGCTTTCCCCTTGCTCCAGCTCAGTAACACCAGCCCCTTTCCCCATTTGTCTTCTCAGCAGAGCAGCCTGGGCTGCTCTCTTGACTGACAAATGGCCTCCATATGGCCTGTTACCCTCTTACCTCCTCCTGTTCTCGAAGCTCAGGGACCCAGGGGAAGAGGCTGCCAGCTATGGCAGTGCCCCCCACCCCCTGCCCTCCTACTGTCATGACTGCTAAAAGAAGGGCAGCCAGGAGGACCACTGGCCTTCATCCTATTCCCTCCAGGCCTGGGAGTCACCCAGTGCAGTGACCTACAGATCACAGCCCACATGACAGTGGGAGGACAGCAGAGCTAGGGAGCCAGGCCAATCGATGTGCATGAACAAATGTTACCATTCACCCCTTGACAGGGGTAGTGATGAAAGGGTTAAGGGAAAGTAGATGATGTTTATTTTTCTTTTTTTTTTTCAGCAACTGCTACTTCCCAGTCTCACCTCTTTCACCCTATCATCTCACTGAGCTACACATGTGTTTGCTCTCCCTCCTCAGAATTCCCCACCTCCGAGAGGATGCAGGCTAGTGCTCTGGAGGAAGCCCCCATCTGCTGCCTAAGACACTGTCCAACTCCAGAAGGGTAATTGATAAGCAGGCGATAATTAGTGGTCTGGCTTGGAGTTTGAAGTAGGGCTGGACTCAGGCACAAAGATCAGAGTTGTGGTTTCATTTCTAACACTACTGGTAACTCCTAATGCCAAGGACAGTGCCAAGTACACACAGTAGGCCTTCAAGAAACACAAATTTAAATTTAAGACAAACTTAATGATTTCTGTTGTCCAACAGGGTAGAGGTAGAAGAGAGGAAGAGAATGAATATACATGTATCACCAGATACCACCCTGGGCACTTTAAAGCTGCCGTCCTATTTAATTCTCCCATCCTATCAGGAAGGTGGTAGAATACTCAGTTTGCTCAGATGAAGAAACTGAAGCTTTGAAAAATTTAGTAATGGTCTGAGGTTACCTAGCTACTAAGCATTACGAGTCTGGATTCAAACTCTGGTTTGCCCTTCTCCCTCTTACAGAGAAACTCTTTGATTACAGATGCAAGCAGAAAAATTTACCCCAAGACCTTCAAAGGTATAACATGGGGGTCGGGTATGACTGACAAAAGTTGCAGTGATTCCTTTCTGGAGAAGAATGTGAACAGGGGAGTTTACCTGTGCCCAGAGGACTCAGCTCATATCTCAAGTGGGCCCACATTTTTCAGGCGTAGTGGGAAAACAGGCAAGACAGTTTCCTTCACTAATCTCTAAATGCAACAAGCAAGCTATTTAGGGACTGCAGTTACCAAAGCTGCAAGAGGAGAAGGTATGGGGGCATTTTCTGCTAAGAATGCAAATCTTCCTAGAAGGATGTTGAAAGGAAGGTTGTCACTAAACCCAGAACGAGGAGGTGAATTAGAATTAGACAGTGGGCTGACTTTCGGCCAGCTCCTGGAAACAGAGGGTCACTGGGGCATCTCTGCCAAAGCCCCAAATAATCAGCCTCTGCCATGTGCTACCAAACAGTGAGTCAGGCAGCAGTCAGCTTCTCCTAGGTGCTCAAAAGGACACTGCTACTCACCGAGACCCTACCCAACGTCAAAGAATTAAAGGAAATAATCGGTATAAACTCTAACTACAGATGGTGACAGAGAGCAGGTGATGGACTAAATCCACCAACAAAACACCATAGTTCCCTGAAAAACACCAGTAATTGAGGGGTAAAGATTTGAATGGTCTTTCTGAAGAAAGATGTAACTGGGTTTCCTCGTGACATATAAGGTGTAACTAACTGTGAGTCTGAGGTGTGAAAATTAAGGGAAATCTCACTCAAGTAGACTCAAGATGCTAGAAGGGGAGGATGGAATGGATAGCCCTACCACTCAATGTCCATTACCAGAAGAACTATCAGCCAAAGACCCCTAGCAGAACATCTCAATGTAAAGAATCATCAATTACAGGCTCCAAAAGGGAAATATGCATATTGCATCTCCTACAAGAAACTGATTACCCCTGCAACTCAGTCAATGAGAAATCGTCATCACCCTGAACTCTTGCTTTTCTCCAATGGACTTTTGTTCAAAACAACCCCTCCCAACTTCCTCCTCCATAAAATAAAGTTCCTCTATTTTGTTTGTTGGACTTGTCTATGGTTTTGCCATAATTTGCATGTCCCAAATTGCAATTCTGTTATTCCTGAGTAAACCCATTTTTGCTGGTAAAATAACGGACTTTTATTTTTAAGGTTAACAAAGGCACACCATGAAGTACGCCCTGTACATTCTGTGGGGGCTCAAGTCGGGCCTGACTCTACCATAAGACAGGGACAGGAAATATACAAGGAAAAAGTTTGTTTTGTTGTTGTTGTTGTTGTTGTTATTTAGGGAGAGTGGGGGTAATAAAGCTTTTACAACCTTGGCACATGGTGACAATGGGCATATAGGTAGATGGGAATCCGCAGTTATGATCTGGATATTCTTCTTCCTCTCTCTTGTGGGGGATGGGATTCTCTTCTTGAAACACTTGATCTTAAACCACTCTATCTCACATGGCCACCACAGGAAAAGCAGCTTATCAAGCCTTCCTGATTTCCTTTGTACCTCCTAGGAAGGGAACTTACCATCCCGTGCTACCATCAGCTGATAAGGATAATGAGAAGTCGAATGAGATCTCCCAACAGTTTTTTGTTCTTCTCCACTTTTCGACATTTGGGTCTTTCTAAAGTTTTGGACCAGATGGGGCCACTGAGGTCAATGGAGAGGCTGCCTGCCACAGGGTACTCCCTTCCTCCTCCGAGGCACAGGAGGTGAATCCTTCCCAATTGCTTTTCTCTGAGGCTGTATTTATGCCTCTTTTAAGAAACTTTAAAAACAACGGGAATCCACTAAAATCCACTGTGAGGTCAAAGGCAGGGCGCAAGGCTCTCAAGGTGCTTTTCCACAAGACTAGGACTCGCCTCCCCTTTGATTTAGCCTGTGTATTTACCAGCCAGGCTCTAGCATAGTGTTGAGACTCCTTGATCACTTAAACAGAGCAGCCTCAAAACAGACTAGTGAAGTCTGGGCCAGGTCAGAGTCAGTGGCAGAATCCCAACTGTGCTCTTATTAATCATGCTGAGGCTTGTGCTCTGGTCACCCCCTGGCCTCTCCTGGCCTTTGGACCCTTGACTCTGTCTGCCAAGTCATTTCTGACTGACCAGTCCAAGATTCCTGGTCAGAAGACACTGCCTATTGCAGCCTCACCCATTCTATGTGTCAGTAGTTAACTATGTCCAGATGTCACACAGGTGAAGAGAAAATACCCTTTAACTTTTTGTCTTCCAAAAAAAAACGGGTTTAATAACTTTCACCCAGAAGAGAGTGAAAAACATTTACAAGTGTTGATTCTTAATCTCCCTGGGTTTCACTTTCCTAATAGGAATTATACTTCAGTAATTTAACAAATATCTATTAAACACATACCTACCAATGTGCCAGGTTGGTGCTAGAAATTCAGGAGTAGATAATATATGGTTCTGTTCCTGAAGACTTTAGACTCTTTGAGGACATAGATAAGGAGCCCCAACCAGGTTATAGTAATAGTAATATTTACTCTGCTTATCTCCTAGAGTTCATGTGAGGATTACATTCATCCATTCGTTCTTTCCACAAGTTTTTACTAAGTCCCAAAGCACTGTGGCAGGCAAGGGGAGAAGGAGGGTGGAAGAAACGTATAGATTAAAAAGGTGCAGGCCCTACTCTCTGGGAGCTTACTGTCTAGTAAGTAACCATAATGGACACACATTAGAAATCAATATGGCATGCGACAGGAAGTTCTGAAGAAGGACTTAGATTCTAACGAGGAAGAGATCAGAAAGGATGGAACAAATGGTATTAGAACTCTTACCCCTGGGGGAAGCAGGACTGTGACCATGGGATAAAGGAGAGTGGGAAGAACACTGGACGGGGAGACGACAGCACCAGCACAGGGAGAGGAGCAAGAAGAGGTGTGTGTGTGGAAAGCAGCAGGAGATCCCATGTTTAACAGGAGACAGCTGGACATTTAGAAAATCAGGCTGGCACCAGAACAGGGAAGACCTGGGTTCCTTTTCCATAAAATGAGATTTTAAGGACCCTTCCAGTTCTAAAATGCGAAGTCATGTTGCTAAAAATAAAACGAAAGCCTGCTCTCTAGAACTAATGCAGTGGAAGAAGCCAGCCATATAAATGTGCCTGCCTGCTGTGGAAACTATTTTTCAATGGAGCAGGGTATACTGGTGTGGTGGAGTGGGGACAGGGAAGGACAGAGAGGAAAACCATGTGAGTTTTCCGGTACAGATTCATCATGCTTCCTAAATTTGCTGGGGGGGGGGGTGGGGGGTTTAGGAAAGAAACGGAGGGATTGGAGCAGAGAAAAGGAACACAAAGATGTCCTTTGGTCAATTTCTTTCCCAGAGTTCACTCGCATGGCAGCAGATGGCCTATCCACAGAGGACTGGGTCTCAGAAGGCAGCTGCTCCCAGGTTCTGGTTCTAACAGCTGGGGTTACAGGACCTCTCTGCACCGGCTGCATGCTAGAAATCAATGGGTTCCATTGTGCCTGCATGCATGCACTCTCATGTCCAGGCTAATGCCCTATGCCCGCCTGGAACAGAGGACTAGGAAAAATAACACTACACACTTTGGAAGATGGCGCTTGCAAATTAACGGAAAGACACAGTATTATAAAGTTCAATTTTATTTAAATTACCTTGACTTTGCTAGGAAACTACTGAGATGCTAATTATTTGAGAGATAAAGGACTTGCCCATAAAAGGGTCAATGGGTCAATGAAGGGGCAGAGGAGTAGATTAAAAGCAAAAGAAAATCACTACTGTCTCTGACCCTCCTCTTCTTTCTGCCTGAAATGCACGAAGGAATCTGGCTCCACCATACCAACCAAAAAAGCAGGCAGGGTGTTTCATGTATGAGAAAAGGGGATAAAAATCCATAAAACCGTATGTGTGTACACAGAGGAGTGTAAGTGTACGATTACATAATTAGGCACATTAAAGTATTTATGCTGCTGAGACTAAAAGCCCCTCCTCAAAGGCATTCCACCAAAGTTGAAAGGGGAGAAAGAAAATAGAAAATAAAGCATCTAATTGCAATCTTCCACAGAGCCAGACATCCCCAGCTGGTGCCACAGCTGAATTCTCTTAATTAACATGTTGTAATGGCAAGTATGAAAGACACTGTATGCCTACCAACTCCATGCCGTGGCCAGCCAGCCATGGGAGAAGCCTGCAACACTGCTATAATTAAAGAGATTTTTCTCTTTCTATTATAGTACCCTGGGGTGGGGTGTCGCTTATTTTTTCTTAAAAACTTAGTTGCTTCAAGCACATACATACAACTCCACATGCAAAGACGGAGGCTGCAACTGGTGAGTATGAAAAAGGTCACAGCCTAGGAGCTAGCTGGTTTACTTTTGGTGGTGGTTTTCTTCTTACCTCCCCGAACTTGAGGCTTTACCAGTCAGAGAAGGCTAGCAATGTTTGAGCAGCCCGGTATTTTAAAACAGAAGCCTACCTGACAGCTTAAAATCATAATGTATCTAAATGGAAAAGAGATGGTAGAAATTAGCATATAAATGAATACAATGCAGGGGATAAAGGCATTAATACATCAGAGAGTAGGTCAATAGAATGGATTCCCAAGGACGGACTCTCACAGTTCTGGAAGGGCCTTGTGCACTTACAGAGAGGGTTTTATTTTTGCATAACTCTTAGTTATTCCAGAAGCTGGTTATAGGTAGTCCCCCCATTTCTCTGAAAAGGCCCCCAAAGTCAAATAACAGGTTTACGTGTATTATAAGGAAGTCATGTTCTCAGAGCCAAACAGGATTGTAAAATGCCTAATTATACTCTGCCTTTTAGATACGATCTTGGACAATATAGTTTGGCAATTTGGTACTTTATTCCTTAATTCTGTTTATTCGTCTTCGCAACTGAGCAGGGCTGTTGTCAGCAAGTATTCACCTGACACGAAGGATTCCCTGCTTCCGGCATGCTCACTGAATTTTCAAAATCTCTTCCTCAATTATATCAACTTTAGAAGAACCACCCTTCTTAAAACTACCATTAGCAATGTCTTTTTCCCATTTTCAACTCCTCCTTGCAAAAGGAAGGTCCCAAACACTCAAGGCCCCGCTCCCGCATACGTGGCCGCGCAGAGGGAGGGCTGCGGGCAGGCAGGCAGCCACACCTCGCCGCCGCTCCACAGGTTCTTCCCCAACTGCTGCACAAAAGTCCAAATTCATCACACAAAGGCAACCGGGGTGTCAGTTTACAACATACCCGAGTACAGGTTGTGCCGAAGACAAATGTTTAAAAGCTGGCGGCTCCGTGTTGTTTCAGAACCACCTCACAAGGTATCAAATTTGGATCCCTTGCCTCCTCCTTACCCTGGCCCCAGAGGCCCACAGTCGTTTCGGTGAACTGAGAGACAATAAATTCTGAGGTAGGCCTAGATACAAATTCGGAATGTGTCTAGGATCAAGGATCTCTGGGCCCAGCACCTCCCCCCGCCCCGCCCCCCACACCTGCGTTCTACACAGAAGCCAGGGCTGCATCCAGGGCTGCTGTCTGCGCCGCACCAGGGGAAGTCACACTGGGCAGCACCTGCCACAAGCCTGTTCCTCAGGATGACAGTTCATCCTGGGTTTCCCCAGCCTCTATGCCTTGTTGACAGAAAAGGCTTGTCACACGTGCAATCAGGGAGTCGCAGAATCTTGGCAGATGTCTCCAGCAGACCCTGCAGTGGAATAAGTTAGTAGAACAATGGTTCCTTCCCCAACCGGGAGCAACCTGGCCTATGGGAAATGGAATCAGTGTGCCTCACAATCTCCATGCCAGTGGGTATTGTCCTCTGGGGCTAACCCACATGTATTTGCAGCCCTTCTGCAGAATCAAATGAAACCATACACCCCCCAAATCTGCACAAAGGTTGCAGAGCAATTGATTCTGAACTCTGGGCCTGCTGCCTTCTCCCCCCTACGTCTCCCTCAATCTTTCCATCTAGCCTCACCTCTCAGAGAGACAGAGAAAAACAAACATAAGGACCACTAGACTCTCCACAAATGTGGGGCAGGGCCCCTGAAAGTCAAGCCCTGGTTTAGGGAGCACCCTCTCCCCCATCTATAATGAAGTGATTACTCAGAATGGTTTTAGCAGTTTATCTACCAGCAATCCAGAGCAGAGTATCTGGGGAAAACAGGAAGAAAGCACTGGTCTTTAAAGACAGTAATATGAGGTGGCAGCTGAAGACTCAAGGCTCCAGCCATGTGTCCCCTCCAGTATCTCTTCTGGGCCACAGGCCCAAACCCCTAGGCAGAGAGAACCAAGGGGAACTGCTTGCTGCCCAGGGCTGCAAACACAATGTCTACACTGGCCATGCAGTGGGTCTGTGCCAGGGAGCTTGGGGTGGGTCGGGTGGGAGGGGCAGGCCCAGCCCAGGCCCAGCAGCTGGTATTGAAACTGTCATTCATTTGCTGACTTAAGAGAACTGGGCAGTACCTCCCTTGGCAACCATTCACTTTTCCCTCCCACTGAAAATTAATAGATCTTGGGGATAAGCATAACCTGTTTATGCTTATTTGTCCTCAACTGCTGCAATCTCTCAACAAAAATTTATTTTCCCAAGTTCCATTTCTCATTAAGAGCAACCACTAGATAGATACTCGATTAAGAAGAGCACTTTTTGATTGGTCCTCTTTGATTTTACTTACAGTCCAAAGTTACCCAAATTCCTCATTTAAAATTGTTAAGGGGGTACAGGCACAGGGGAAGATAAGAGGATTCAACACTAGCAAGGGTTTTGGAAATAGCACTTTTACTGCTGATTAGGCATGAGGTGACTGGCGTCAACTGGACCTGAGCGGTAATCCCTGGTAAATCACACTCTACAATGATGCTGGAGGCTTGGAACCTGCTGCACATTATGCCTGGTCCCATGGGGACACTGCTTCTACACTGAGCAGGGCCTGGTTGGTCAAAGCTGTACTCAGGGTGGCACTCAACAGCTGGTCCTATCACTCAGCCAGCAAAAACCTTATGGCCTGAGTTGCTGTGCGCTGCTGGGGGAGGTGCAGAGGGCCATCGGCACAGGCCCCTGGGACCATGCCCATGAGAGCCAGGAGAAGCCTTCTACCAGGCCATTCCTCCCCCCTAGTACCCAACAGCATGACTTCGTCCCAAGAACTGTGGATAGAGTTGGGAATCCCTCCTACTGCCCACCTGGAGGCATACTCCAATTTACCCTAGTAGGCTAATCGCCCCCCCCCCCCCGGCCAAAAAAAAAACACCTCACGTTTTTCCAATGCTCTCTTCTTAGAATCTTAGAAAGCCTGCCAATTTCTTTCTATATGTACAAATGTTTCTGCTGGATATGCAAGGCTCTCCACAAACTGACTCATCCCATTTCTCCAATTCCAAGTCCCACTAGGGTACCTGCACTGGCCTTACTCACCCATGACCATGGCCTCAGATCAGCCCTCTGGCTCTTCTCAACTTCCCCTCTCCTCACTATCCACTTTTCCCTCCATCAATTCAAACCCAACCTGCTGTGCATGGATGATCTTAATGCTTCCTTCTATAGGAATTTCCTTCCTCTGGGCTAAAACACCCATGGCTACACAACCTAGCACACAGTTACATACCATCTCTAAGTTGGTACTGCCTCTCCAGGGTATCGTGAGCATCTCAAAAGGGCAGAGAATCTGCCTTTACCTGCCTGGGCACATTTAAGGCACTGAAAAAACACCTGATGGAGCCTGTATCTGGAAGGGCTGAGACCTCTTACAACATGGATTGATTAATTGCTTTAAGAGACCCAGCTCTTGCTTCCCTGAGAGTCTCTCCTGCCCACACCCCACTCCTGGACCCAGTCCTGGCAAACTCTGAGACTTCTGCCTGCAAACAGCCAGTATTCCGGCTTGCATCAAAGCTTCGAACAAAGGATTTCACAACATGCCCACTCCCTTCAGGCTCCAAAGCTCTTCAAGGGCACCCTGTTTAAACAAGAGGTGCGGTATATTTTTGGGAAATGATGAAGCAACTTCCCATAAGAGAAAAGAAGAAATTCCCCAAGTGCAAAAAGGCTTCTTGGAAAACAAACAGAACCATACGCTTGCCAGGACATAAGGGATTTGACATCTAGGCTCTTCATGCTTGGCAAAGGAGCCTGTTGCGCAGCGAACAGGAGCTGAGAACTGCAGGGAGAAAAAGGAGGCAGATGTAGGACTCAGCACAGTGTTCAGAGCTGGAGGCCCAACCTAATGCTTCGTTTGATACTGCCCAAGGTGCCACCGGGAGCTCCCCTACCTCCTCTTTCCCTCACGTGCCTTCAACACCAAATGTGATCCTACAATGCTGGGTGTGAATGCAACCATATTTTAGATCCACCAGAAACACCTGCTATTTGAAAACAACATCACAGTACACCTTTGGTGGTTGGCAAAATCTTTTGGCAATAACTACTTGGGTGGGGGTGGGGGCGGTGATTTTGTATTTCATACATTTGGTTTGTTTATATAAGGATTGTTTTCTTACATATTCCAGAGTGCCTGGGTTTCAGGCAAGGGGGCATGGACAAACTAGGGTAGAAGGAGACCATCCCTATCATTTTGTTTGATCTGCAAGGCTTATCTAAGGTACTCTTCATATTTCACTTTTGTAACTCCTCCTCATCAAACATGACTGCTCCTCAAGTAAGAAGAAAGAAAAGCATTACCCACAAAGGAAACCTCTTAGGTCCATGTCCATATGAAGACCTAATGTTTCCATAGCTAGCAACACAGCATTTGTGAGCGTTCACACCTCACTCCTGTGGCATAAGCCCCTTCTCCTGAACTTGAGAATTCATATCCACCATTTATCCAGCCTGTCTGCATAAATTAGAAGGCAGTGTGCAACAGAGCAAATCCTAGCTTTGCCCTTATCAGCAACATAACCCAAGGAACAATAACTCTTCCCCTGTACTATCTTAATTTCCCCACTTAACCTAGTGACCACTCTCTAGAACTAACAAAAGGGCTATAAACTATAAATAAATTGAGGGAGAAGCAGATTCCCCGCAGAGCACGGAGCCCGATGCAGGACTCGATCCAGGGACTCCAGGATCGTGACCTGAGCCGAAGGCAGTCACTCTCCCTCTGACCCTCCCTCTCATGTGCTCTCTCTCATTCTCTCTCTCTCAAATAAATAAATAAAATCTTTAAAAATAAATAAATAAATAAATAATAAACTATAAACAAACTGCTAAAGAAAGTCAATTTCTTTCAGATACAGTAACAACGTGAAGAAGGTGACCGGCCAGCCTCTGCCTTGAGCTCCCCCTGCAGGTGATTTTGTGATCCTTTCCTGTCTAAACCGCCCCCCCCCCCCCCACCGACCCACCTCATGCCCCCAACCCTCTTCTAGCAAGGCCACTCAGGCTGGCAGTCTTTCAAAGCAGTAGCCCCTTTTCTCGGTACCTTGTGGACTCCTGCCATAAAGCTCTTTCAGAAAATAAAAAGTTAATCTCCCTAATTTGCATCTCTAATAGATTTCCAGGGTTCATGAAATTTTATTTTTTAGGCTGTCCAAGGGGGAGGTAGGAGGCTGGCTGTGGCTAAATGGGAAAAATAGCACCACCCAGCACCATCTCCGAGCACAGCCCTTCTGCCAGCAGCATTAACACGTACATGCAATTCATGTACCACTTTTTAAGTATACCAGTCAATTTAAAATAAATGTCAATTTATTGTATTTCAAAATAAGCAACGGCTGGGGGCGCCTGGGTGGTTCAGTTGGTTAAGCGACTGCCTTCAGCTCAGGTCATGATCCCAGGGTTTGGGGATCGAGCTCCCTGCTTGGCGGGGAGTCTGCTTCTCCCTCTCCCTTTGCCATTCTGCCCCCCCGCCCCAACCTGCCTCATGTGCTCTCTGACTCTATCTCTGTGAAATAAATAAATAAAATCTTTACAAAAAAAAAAAGCAATGGCTGAACTGGTGGTAGGAAAAGTGAAGGACTAGGTGTTTCCATCCTCTGTTCAGTGCATCCTCTTCATGTAGGCAGGATGTGCCGGACGATTTATTAGGAAGTCTACAGTGGCTCCTTAACACAAAAGAAATCCCTTTCTCTTGCAGCAACTAAACAACTGGCCTGTGAAATGACAGGGGTCAATCTTATAAATAGAATTTACGGGGAAGGAACTTATGGGGAAGGGATGGAGACATAGCAGCTGTGCCTTAACAAAGCCAGAAGTGAAACAAAGACTTAACAGAAATTAACCTCGAGTCTTCATTTTTTTGGAAAGACTGAGTCAGTGGGGAGACAAAGATGAAAACGAAAGCATCCTCTCAGAATTCATACTTGTGAGTTTTGTGTGGTCTGAGAGTCAAACAGGCTCTCCTCCAACACATAAATGGAGAGCAACACTTGAGATGAAGGGAACAGCGCAAGGCACTTCGGGCACATTCTATGGTGTATTATGGGAATGACGAAGTGCAGGACAGAGCATAGGAGAGAGAAAGCTGAAAGCACAGATGAGAATTATGAATTTCTAGAGAGAAAGCTGAAAGCACAGATGAGAATTATGTTGTGAAGGAGTATGAACCTTAATGCACATCTTCGAGTGAGCCCTGGGTTTGACTTCTTTTGTTTTAAGGAGAGAAGGCTGGTTCTAAGTCTGAAATTTTGAGAGTTACTCTGGCAGCAGGGTAGAAGACAGACTGGAGGGGAGGGAGGTGAGGAAGGCATTGGAGACAGAGAAACCAGTAGGAATCTGGAGAGAGATGATGAGGCCCTGGATGTTAGCAGTGGTTTCTGTTGTAAGGGGCCATCATTTACACCCCAGACTACAGTTAACGCACCAGCTGCCTGCCCACCCACCCAGCACAGACACAACCAGGATGAAGAGCTCTGGTGCTTCTATGCTAACACAAACTCAAGTGTCTCCAGTGGAAAGTGGGGGCTTTTGAAAGGAGGTATGCTTCTAGAATCGCTGTCACTGGTAAGTTCTGATCCTCTGGGCAGCAAGCTACAATGAACTAATGAACACAAGGATCCAAAATGAGAGTGTACACCATCTCAATGATTTGCAAAATGCTAGGAGACTCTCTTGAATGAAAGGGATCTGAAGAAGGTGCCTAAATCCCTGCCAATCCTTCCCCCATCCCCTCCCTCACCCTCCCCCTAGGAAAAAAAAATTTCAAAAAAATTCCATTGTGAGGATCTATGTGGAAAATATTCTATTCAACCTATGTAAATGTTTCTCAAGAGAGTGTGAAATTTAAAAACTATTCCTAGTGGCTGGGAAATGGCAGATGCCACTCACAAAAATACATTCCAAAACTTCTAGAAGGAAATATGAGAGCCCATCTTTATGAAAATTAGAAAGAATTTCTTAAATAAGTTTAAAAAAATCCCACCACATTCCAGAAGGGAAAAAATATTAATAAAGTTGACACGGTAAAGTAGCAATGGTTCTCAAACTCTTTGCTTATAAGCCCCTTTACACTATTAAAAATTGAGGACCTCCCCAAAGATTTGTCTATGTGCTACATCTATCAATGTATGTCATAGATGAAAATGAAACTAAAAAAATTTGTATTGTGTATTCATAAATTCATTTTTTAAAAAAGATCTCATCTATTTATTTGATAAATAAATAGAGAGATACAGTGAGAGAGGGAACACAAGTCGGGGAGAGGGAGAAGCAGGCTTCCCGCCAAGCAGGGAGCCGGACGCAGGACTCGATCTCAGGACCCCGGGATCACGACCCGAGCCGAAGACAGATGCTTAATGACTGAGCCACCCAGGCGCCCCCATAAATTCATTTAAAAAATAACAACAAAAAGCATCGCAGGAATCATGTTAACACATGTCATGTAGCCTCCAGAAACTCTACCCCACACCTATGAAGGAATGAGCACAAAAAAGGCAAACAGCATCTTAGTATTACTATAAAAACAATTTCAACCTTGTCAACCGCCTGAAAGGATCTTAAGGACCCTCAAGAACCACTGCTATAGAGAAAATGAGGGGCCTGGCTGGCTCAGTCGGTAGAACATGTGACTCTTGATCTTGGTGTTGTAAGTTTGAACCCCATGTTAATAAAATCTTAAAAAAAAAAAATCTACAAAGTGGGAGAAGGTAATCAAGGAAATACAAAATTAAAGCCACATGGGAATTTCATTTTATGTCCATCAACTGGCAAAAATTATATCTAACAATACCAGGTACTGCAAAGCAGGTGGATAACTAAGAATGTTCTTATACATCAGTAGTGGTGTAAATGGATACAACTACTCTGGAGAGCCATGTGGCAATATGTAGGAAGCTGAAGTTGTGCACCTCTATTAACCCAGCAGCCTTGCTGCTCTAGATACATGTATGCTAAAGAAATCTTGTATACATGCTAATGACACATGAACAAGAATGCTCCTTGCAGTACTGTTCCTAAGGGTGAAAAACCGAAGTCACCTATATATCCATCAATATGAGGATGGTTACAAATATTTTGGTATATTAACACAATACAACGGCATGCTGCAGGTAAAACCAACGTATCAACATGGCTAAATCTCAAAAACAATGCTGAGTGAACGGGGTGGGGGGGAGCTATGGGAAATTAAAAACATACAAAACAAAATTCTATATTGCTTAGGAATCCAAGTATAAATATGCAAAACCTGTATATGTAATATACAAAACACATGTAAACACACATGTAAGTACGTAAAAACATACAAACATGGTTGGAAGGATACACATGAATTCTGGACACTTCTAAAGCAAATATGGCAAAATAATACATCTGGGCATCAAGTCCCCAGATATGATATTTGTCTCTGTATTTTTTAAATGTTTTTAACGTTTGAAAATTTTCACTGAAACAATGAAAATGGGATAATAGATTTAAAGTGGCTACTACCTGGAACCTACCGCACATTTAAGTGTCAATACTTTTCACTATACTGCAGGTATTTTACAACACCCCCAAACTAAGGCATTTATATCATTTCTTAACAGGTTATTTGCTAACTTGGTAACTTTTCTAATCTTCCTAGCCACTTTAGGTCCCATTTGGTCCCAAAATACAGACAGAAATCCCAGGATTCACCAAGACTGCTAAATCCTACGGAAGACCTGGGATTACCTTTTCCTGGGCTCTTAATGTACAGGACCCCGAATCCCACACCTGTTCCCACCCACTGACTGATCCCTGACCGCCACCCCCAATCCCAACACACTCATCTGAAAGCTACGTTTCCAAATAGCACCTGTAAAAATGCTTTTTTCGACAGTCAGCGGAACATGCAGTAACCCTGAGCATGGACTTCATTTTCAAGCCACTCAGCCTCAATGGCCCCATTCCCTGCCTTCAGGTCAAGGGAGAAGCCAGACTGCCTCAGCTGCTGTTAGAGTCAATTTACATCATTTAACCTCCTCCACTCCTCACATTCTTCCTTACTTTATCCTAAAAGCTTAGTCCACACGAGTGGGACCCCTATGATGTCCAAACCCAGGTCCCCTTCCTGCAACATGGAAGGCACGAGCATGCCCTTAGGGTACAGTGTTTCTCAAAGTGTGGGCCACCCTTCCCACCTGCAACAGAACTATGGGGGCAACTGGTTAAACAGCTTCTGCCACTAGAAGGGAAATAATGAAACAAATATGTACCCTGGGTTTCCTCTCCTCAGGGAGGGGAAATGAACGGCTATAAGACTTCTTTGTCTTGTGGAAAAACTCAAAGAATACAGACTGGAGGACTGCACCCCAGAACAACCACATGATTCTTTGTGGGCACAGGGTGCGCAAATCAGATTTTAAAAGTACAGTAACATTGGAAAAGCATCACCCCAGCGGATGTTGGTTTCCTAAGTCTGATAAAGGGACCAAAACCTCACCATGTTCTCTCTACCCCAGAGTCTCAGGCAGCCAAATACCAACCAAACTGCCCTTCCCAGCTCTCCCTTCCCACCAGGCCCAGTGGAAGCCCCAGCTCTTCTAGGAACCTTCCTGGACAATGTCAGCATGAATTCTCTTCTTTTTAATAGCACTCAGTACCTGAACCACTCAAGGGGGATGAGGATGTATTGTATTACACCTTTCCCCTCAATTAGATGTGAGGGCCTCAGTTCCTCGCAGAGGGCCCAGTGTATATATAATAGCTTCTTAAAACTTAAGTGGCTGAAGTAATGCTAAAGACAATGGCATGAGGAAGTCAGTACTAAAACACACACACACAAAATCAGTACAAAAAGTATCTGATTTACAATGGGAGGACCTGGGTTCAGATCCCAGCTTTATCCTTGACTGGCTATGAGCAGTTTGTTATTGTGAGGACACCAACATGACATAATATACGAGAAAGTGCTTTACACGTTGTCACCTGCCAACAGTGGTAAGCTCTTACAACTACTGCCACCCTTTATTTCTCTGATCTCAAGAGGTGATTTATTCCTCTTTACAGCCCACAAAGGAAAAGCACAGAAATAGGGATTGCAACCATAAAAATACGGAGAAATAAAGCCTCAGAGACCACAGTTCCCAAGGTCTGCAGGCAACCTCACCTACTTAGGCCTCTGCACCTCCACCAGGGCAGGGAGGAGGTGCCAGGGAAACTCTCAGTAACCAGAATGGGGTCTGGCACACCACAGGAGGTCTGCAACGTTGAGTGATGAAAAGTTGCATCTACTGCCTGGGATGACAGGCCATGGGGACTCTATCCCATCTGTACACCAAGAACTAAGTAAAATTTTATAGGAGCAGGTGAGCAAGACTGAGGCCCCCAAGTGATTGTGAGCCACAGTCTCAGCTTCTCGAAGTACTGTCAAAGCCTGTCATTAAAATCGTCTTCAAACCACTCCTCCAGCAAATGAAAAAGCAGAGTGCGGTATCCAGCTGCCTCAGATTAAAGCAGGGTAGTGGGGGGAAATGAGAAACAGAGTCAAGATTTCCAATTACCACTAACGAGGTTTTCAGAAGGGAGGAAATTAATGGAATCATCAAAAGGCTGATGATTTTACTTAAAATGAATTAAATCAATCTCAATCTTTCCCTGTTTCAATGAAAACCTTGGGCTGTTCAGTTCTTGAGCTTCCTGAAAGCTACCCAGGCAGGATCAGAGGGGCTAAGTGACAATTAGCCAAGGCTGGGAAATCTTCTGTTTGCCCCTGCAGAGAGGCTGGAGAGACCGGGTCAGACAATAGTTCTGAGGCAGACAAGCTAATTCTTTCCAAGCCAGGAGTCCTTTAGCCTGCCAATACAAACAGCAGGAAATAAAGGCGGAAAATGGGGTCAAACTCAATCTGAAGAACAGCAAATTCCCCCTAGGATGGAGAAAACATTCTGTAACTTTTAGCTACCCTAGAAAAATGGGCAAAGAGAACAGGGAAAAGGATAAGACCGGGGAGCTCGGGAGGTGCCCCTCACACAGATGGCTTGAAGGGCCTTTTGTGATCTCCTCCGGCACACCCCAACCCCCACCACACTCAATACACAAACAGGGCAGGCTAGCTCTGCCAGCCTGCAGGTGAGGTAAAACGAGTACAGAGGAAGGAAAGGGGGGAGGGCAAAGGAGGACAATTATGCCAAGCTGGAAGAAGGGAGAAACTGAAGCAAAGGAAAAGAGGTACAGGGATACAAGCCTCTATGCCATCCACCCAGCAAATATTTACCCAGGCCTACCACAAGCACTGGGCCTGACAGTGGAGGACGTAGAGTAACAATCCCGAGCACCCTGGAAACGAGACTGGAACAGAAAGCCTGTGAAACCTTGCAGTCGAGTGTGACGATGTGCAGTAAAGGCACTGGGACCCGCCAAGGATGCTAGGTCATTCCTCTCTGGACACAGGCTGTATGGAAGCAGCATAATGGCACAGGTCAGAGACTCTCTAGAAAGAAAAGTTACTCCAATTCCCACACTTTTCTCTGGTTTCACTTTCGGCAAGGCAGCCTCTGGACGGGATTCTGATCAGTACTGCTTATCAAGAGAAGCTTTCACACAGGTGAAACATAAAAAACAGGTAACAAGTAAGCAGAAGTTCCTGACCATGGGAGGGGGAGCTGTCAGAAGAGGCATTAGAGAATCCCAGATATCAGAGCTCAAAGGACCCTGGAAAGCTAGTCCAACTCTCACATCACCACTGAGCAAAATAAGGAGCCTCCAGTTACCGCTCTGCAGAAGCAGTGCTGGTGCTGATGCCTGGGATCCCCGACTCAGGGCTCTGCTCTTCGGACCCCAGACCTCGAGCTGTGGAAAGACTTCGTAATGCAGACTTCCAGAGCTCACTGCTGCCTAAGAGGGCAGAATAAGAAGTGGGTGGGGGGAGGGTGCCCAGGGTGACCTAGCCAGAGGGTCACCAGATCTACCCCGCACCCCCTCCCGCTCTCTCTCTGCACGATAGTGGGCAAGGACCAGAACCAGCCCACAGAAGGTCAGAGACAGAACTGTGAGCTTCCTCCCTTACTCACTTAACTTTTTCCCAGTTTCCAAATTACGTGAACCTGCCTGCAACATCCTGTTTCTGAACCACTTCTCCCCACAGTAGGTTCAAGACCTCTCCATCCCTCTGTCCCCACCTTACCAAAAATTGCTCTGAAAAGGATCAGATGCGCTTGTTCACCCCAAGTGTAAACTGGTGGTTTCCAAAATATGGTCCCCAGATCACCAGCAGTAGCATGCAAGAACTTAGCAGAAATGCAAATTCTTGGGCCTGCTGAATCAGAAATTCTGGATGCAAGCCCAGCAATCTGGGCCCTCCAGGGGATTCTAATGCATGCTCAAATGTGAGACCCAATGGAGCATATAACCTGTAAGGTTCAACCTGTTTCTTCTCTCACAAGTATGTGACTCTTAACTGACACACCTGAATGACCTCTAGAATCTCAAGCCTAGGAGCCCAGTAGCTGCCCCTGGAAGAAGGAGAAGCTTCCCAACTCAGCATATTCTTCTCTTGCTTCCAGGGTTCAAGACCTTATGCAAGAAAGTACATCAACTGTCCTTTAAGCCTTGACCACAGGCAGGAAAGCATGGGCATGGGGAGAAAGGTAACCCTGCACGGTGAACTGTAAAACAGAACCTCTTTTCACCAGCTCCCAACTAGCGAGACCTTTCAGAAGGGAGTAAGGTGGCTCAGTGGGCCTAGGCCTCTCCCTGACTGCAGCACTGACCTGAGGGTGATCTGCCCAGATGCCGTCCCGCCAAATGCAGGCTGCAGGTACTTGTTTCTGCAGTAAAACTGGCCTGGGCCAGACACTCAGGGAAGTTTCTGAAGCCCCTCCATGGGGTTTCACCCTGAGACCTAGAACAAGCACCTGCTATGGGTCCCTCGACACTCCCTGGGACACGATGGAGCAGCAAGTGAGGTTCTAGTGGTGTGTGTCACACTCTGGCACTTCAGGTACTGCCAACCACAGCCTAAACAAAACAGAACTAAGAACGCTGCCAGCCCCCCCTCTGCTTTCCTCGTCCCAAACCTACACTGATTAGCCTTCTGCTTCTCTGGCTTATCCCAGGGCCTTATTCTCAACAGGGACTCTATGGTTCTTAGAGAAAAATGGATGTCAGACTTCCACGTCTCTCAAAAATACTGACTATGACAACCTTGTCTGACCAGACTGGTTGTCTGTGAAGAGAAACAACAACAACAAATTTTTTAAATGTCTCCCTTTCTCCTTCCACCTTCTTTTATTCCCAGAAATGAGGCATCATCACATTCCGAGACCCAAGCTTTAGATTTAGACTCCATAGATTTGGGCTTCAAAGTCAAGATTTGGGCTTCAAAGTCAAGATTTGGGGCTCTGTTGGAAACTTTAGTTTGATCTTGTATACAAAGGGGGCCACTAAATGCCAGCCTCCCACCCAGGGATAAATGAAGGATTAACCAGTTAGTGTTAACCAAGTACTTTGAGCAATTCAGAAAAGAGATGCCAACTAAAAAAAGGAGCCTTATAATAATCCCTTCCATTAGAATAGACTTTTATTGTTTACCCAGCACTTTTACATATATTACCTCATCTAATCCTATTATTCACAATGGCCAGGGTCTGCCATTACCGCTAACAGAATTTCTGAATGCGAGGGAGAGGGACCTTGAAACCTCTGAACTGCCTAACCACAAGGAACAGAGAACAAGAGTGTGGAGAATGAGTTCCTCTGCTGAGAGCCACTCTAAAGAAACCCGAGACGTATCTCTGCTGGCAGTCACAAAGAGTTCTCTACACCCCCAAACACATCAAATCACAGACGGTCCTCACCCCGACGTATCCAATTACCCCAGCTCCGATCGAAGCTGAAGACTCCTGCAATGTGTCCGCACAGCCCAGAAGCCAGCTGCTCCTTCTCTCATCTCCCATCCTCATCAATTAGGAGCCTCCCATGGGGTTCCGACGTGAGCCAGACCCCCGTGGGACCCTGTGCTGTGAGGCAGACTGGCTAAGGAGTCCCTGTCAGACATGCCTCCCACGGGCTGGCTGGGCGCAGGCCTGTCCTGAGCGACCCCCTCCCCTCCAGCAGGCTGGAAGGGGCCTCACTTAGCCCGTCACTTCCGGTTCCCACAGGCAAACAGGGGCACAACTACCAATCTTCTCAGCCCCAACCTTTCCTACAACTTGTACCAAAACCAACACCCTCCCCCAGCCCTCTTTATTCCCCTGTTTAGACTCATTCAACCCTGAATCCATTAGCTAGTGTTTGTTTTCTCTTTCACCCTTTGATCCTTAAGACACCGGGGCTCAGACCTTGTTTCCCTCCCTCCTACTCCCTCTCCTCTTCCTCCTCAACTGGAACAACTGGGACAACTCAGCAGGAGAGGCACTGGCTCCACCAGCAGCGTCCCGCCTCCCAGATGCTTCCCCCAAACTGTGCTGCTGGTGATGTTCAGCCCAATCTCCGAGCTCTCACACTAAGGCTGGACTTTATTTCTGTTTTGAAACCTCAGCTTCCAATCCGACTCCACCAGGATAGAGGCCAACCCTTTATCCAGCACAGCGAGAGGCACACCAGTTCAGGGGACAGAGTGTATCGGCTGGACGTCCTGGGTTTCAACAGAAGTGGCCGAGCAGGGTCCAAAGGAAGGGTCAAGGAAGCAGAGCAGACACCACACTTGACTCTCTCCCTGTCCTCCCTACACTTGCCCCCACCATGCTGTCTGTCCCTGCCACTGGTGAGGTGCCACATAACAACGATGATGAGAACACCGTGGCCCTAAACAGGCAGTGTGTCATCATCCCAATCTCACACACAGGAAAGCCAAAGGCCACCAACTTTGAGAAACTTGCTCAAAGTGATACTACATCTTAGTGGCAGAGCTAGGATTCAAACCAGCCTGTCTGGCCCCAAAGCCTGCATTCTTAACCCTACTATGCCATCTCGTCTCCCCTACTCGCAGGATCCTATTTACCTCCAGCTCTGGGTATAGACTTCCCTCCCTCAGAAAAAGCTACTGGGGCCCTCCCAATCCGAGTCAGGAACCCCTCTTCTGTGCATTCCCGTAGTGCAGTGACTGCCCTGACCACAGCCTGCCCCATGCAGGACTGCGGCGGGCACAGCCCTGGCATGCAGCAGGAGCGTAGGCAAGGCACTGTGAGTACATCAGTGTGCCCAACCCCCAGCTCTGTGCTCCTCCCAGCACACCGCACCGCCCCCGGCTGCAGCTGCGCTCTCCCACCGGCGTACCACAAGGCCCCAAGGACCAGTGAGAACGTCCCCCACCATCCAGTCCAGTGCCTGGCCCCAGAAAGCCCTCCATGGTGTTATAGATCTCCTGTTGTCCTCCCGGCCCACCTTACGTCAACATGTGCTTGCTAAATGACGTAATGCTGCTTAGGAAAATACCAGACCCGTATGTACCACAGCAACCCTGGCAACCCCGAGTCATTAGGTCTTGGAGCAAGTCTATAGGGTGTGTGTATCATGATCTGCAGAACAAAGGTTCAGGCTTCCCAAAGCTGCAATTCCAAGAAGTCTTTTTTTTTTTTTTAAGAATTTATTTATTTATTTGAGAGAGAGAGAGCCAGAGAGAAAGCACAAGCTGGGGACCGGCGGGGGGGGGGGGGGGGGGGGAGGGGACGGACAGAGGCAGAAGCAGACTCCCCGCTGGGCAGGGAGCCCTACTCAGGGCTCGATCCCAGGATCCTGGCATCATGACCTGAGCCGAAGGCAGATGCTTCACCAACTGAGCCACCCAGGCACCCCCTTCAATTCCCAGGAAGTTTTAACAAGCTGTCCAATTCCTTCCAATCAAAGACAGTCAAGGTTCCCAGAACTGGAATCCTGTTCATAGGAAAACCTCTGACATTCTCAAGAGAAAGGACTAGGAGCTCTTACTAACTCCACACAAGAAATATACACAAAGCCTACTCTCCTTCCCCCAGACCCTATTAATTCTAGTAGTAAGGTGATTAGTGGTGTCTCCTAGAGGAGGTGACTTTGAATTGGATTTTGAAGGATGAAGAGAGGTTTGGGAGGAAGGGGAAGAGGCAGAATTCCAGCCACAGGAATCTAGCCACTGGAAGAACAGTGAGAATAGGCTTTGAAGGTGCTAACGTTCAGGGAAAGGGGAAAAAGGAGTCCCCTTAGCCTTGACTTGAGGGATGAGTAGAGGGAATTATGGGGGGGAAAAGGGGAGCCAAACCCATTCAAGCTTCCCCTCTCCAGCCCCTCCCCAGTGTCAGGATATGTTTCAGAGCCAGCATGCATTGCTCCTCGTGATCTTTCCTCCCTCCCATTATCTAAGGGGATCCACACCCACACTGGGTTCAAAGTTCTTTACCCAGGCTGAAAGTTAGTATACTGCAATGAACTCTTCTAGGCAGGCTTCCCAGTCCCACTCCTTTCTCCTCAGAAGAGCCTCAGCACCTGCATCCTCTAAGGCATAAAGATACTTTCACATGGTTCTTCAGTTCTCCCCAGAAAGCAGGGGATGGAATCTTATGGGGAACCATAAATCAGTGCAGAGGCCCACAAAGTGCTGCATCTCACAGGGCTGTGCACTTGACTACCTTGTCCTCACCTGCAGGACAAGCCATGATTCTGCACAATCCTGCTGGAAGGGACCCCTCACCCCATAGAGTACCTTTCCCAGGATGTGCTTGTTGGGTCCACTTGGGATGATCACTGGCCTGATTATAGCAAAGGAGCAACTTTGTCCTTGTCTTCAAGGAGCTTATGTGCAAACACATGCCAAGCACTGAGATGGAGAGACATGTACAGGACCTCAGAGATCAGGGACTGAAGGGGTCTACTGTGGAGGGAGGGGTATGAAGCAGAGAGCCACATGGCCTACTGAAGTCACCAGCTAACTTCATAATCAGCAATTCTGAGCAACCATGCATGGTCATCAGGAGGTTTAGTGGGGCTGCACTGGCTCAAGACACAACTGGGTCCTTTGCAATCTGGCCTCCAAAGTAGTAAGATCAACTGGGAAGCAGAAATAACCAAGGCCTCTCTCCCATCTGCTGCCACACCTCACTGTGTCATGACCAGTGCTCAGTAAACATTGCTGGGCTGCTCCTCACGCCCACTCAGTCCTCATGGGGTGAGTGATAAACCCAACAACATTCTCCTGGGCCTCCCACCATAGCCAGAGTCAACAAGGCCCAACTGTCAGAACTTGAGCCAGTGACAATAGACACACAGGTCCTGCCCTCTCCCAAGGAGACATGTGTCTACTACATGAGAAGAACTGATTGTCAGGCGCTTTCATATTTTTTTTTAAAAAGATTTTCTTTATTTGACAGAGAACACAGCAAGAGAGGGAACACAAGCAGGGAGAGTGGGAGAGGGAGAAGCAAGCTTCCCACAGAGCAGGGAGCCCGATGCGGGGCTTGATCCCAGGACCCTGGGATCATGACCTGAGCCGAAGGCAGACGCCCAACCATCTGAGCCACCCAGGCGCCCCAGGCCCTTTCATATTTTATAAAGTGTTGCTGGTTACTCAGAATAACAAAGGCTACAGCAGAATTATTTTATAACCCTGTTTGTACTTGGTCATAACTTCCTGAAACACATTTCCCCTCTCAGGTTGAAATGCCTAAAATATTTTTGTGAACTTAAAAAAAAAAGAAAGTTTTGCAAAGAAGAAACCTTGAAGAGAACCTGTTTATCTTCCCTGCACTACTTTCCAGAACTCTGAATGATTAAACAATTGTACTGTAAGATTTGGTTAGTGGCAGAGTTAACAAGTCACAGAAGCTAAACATGGGGAAAATCTCCATCTCAGGGGAAGCAAATGAATCTAGGTAGAAAAAGGCTCTTCAAAGAAGAAACACTATCAAATAGAGCTAAGAAAAGTAGGAGAAGGCTACCAAAGGACTACCAAATGGAAAGAAGACAAGAGAGTTCTTATTTTTTACTTCAGACGTATTCTCCCAGATGTGTTTAGGAATCTTTTAAAATCTAATCCTTCAATCAACCACATCATGGTGCTAATGAAACGAAAAATGTCTTTAAAAGAGCAGACCTGGGACACCTGGGTGGCTCAGTCGGTTAAGCGTCCGCCTTCAGCTCAGGTCATGATCTCAAGGTCCTGGGATCGAGTCCCAGGAGCTCAGTGAGGAGCCTGCTTCTCCCTCTGCCTCTGCTCCCCCTGTTTGTGCTTCCCCCCCAACCTCTGACAAACAAATAAATAAAAGAGCAGACTCTTGGCATTTGCAAAATGACTCCAAAAGTTCCTAACAAACAGCAGCTTTGAGGAACCCTGGCTCTGAAATGACAAGACAGCCTCTATGAAGGGAATGGCTTACTGTGAGATTACCTAGCTGGCCCCCTCCCGCTCCCCAGCAACAACATCAAGAAGGGGCGCTGCTGCCCTTTCCTCCCTGTCTTCATAGGTAGGATGTCAACATGCACTATTTGAGAGTTAGGGACTTACGAATTATGAATAACTCATGCAGTATGTATCCAACTCTACTCAGTATGTATTGGATTGAATCAAACAGAATCCAAGATATGTGGAAGAAACAAGGAGCACCTTCCAATCCTGAGTCTGTCTGAACTAAGCAGCTGTGGCATCAGAAGTGTAGGCTGTAACAAATGATGCTACAATCTGATCTTTCAACCTGGGAATTATTTCTTTGTATGCCAGGCCATGTCCTAAGTGCTTTATATATACAATGGGAGCGAGGGCTGCTCATACCCTCCGCAGGCTCACACTCCTGAGTGATGCAGAGGAATGGAATCTCCCAGAGGGTAAGAGGTGAGGAAAAGAAAACCTGCAAACCTACTAGAATAATTAAGAACTCTGAAAGCAGACTCTGGGTTTTTGTTTTGTTTTTGTTTTTGTTTTTAAAGCATCCTGCGACCCCTTTTGCAGAAGGAGTTGGGCAGGTAAGGATAACATCCTCACTCAGAAATTATGCCAGGGTAGTGGGGCACCTTTGCTTAGAAGGTGGAATCGGTGTTGACTGAGGGCTTTAACAAAATTGAGACCCACTCAGGTGTTCAGTTTGGTGGACTCTTGGTTTCTGTTCCTCAAAACTTACAGTGCAAGGCCGATACCATGTGTTTGCAATGTTCTAAACATGGTACAACAATTAGCCTGAGGAGGGTAATTTCTCAATGTCTTTTCGTGATGCCATGGTTCAGCAAGCCCTATAATGACCCATCCAGCCTCCTCCCACAATCCCCAAGTCTTTTTATAGTCACAGGTAATTACACCACAGAGAGATTACATCACCTCATCAGCAGTGTTTACAACTGACAGGAAGATGCTCTGCGGATGTTTTGGGAACTACATCCTCATTTAGCAAACAATTCGCTGTGGTCCCTATTGTTCCTTTCCAAGAATAGAACCGCCTTGGCAAACCTTGTTCCTAAACTGGGAACCAAACAACCAAGGGCCATCGTAGATGAGAACAGAAACTACCACAGAGGCAAACACGGTAACCCAGTGATGACTCCTTCATCCTTTATCCAGGGGAGAAAACACAGATGGTGTCTTTCTTTCTCTGTCAAAAGAATCCTCTGAAGGTTGCCCTGAGTGCTCCAACAGGGTGACACAGAAATGGGTCTCAGAGAACCTGCCACTCATTTCTCAGCAGACCATGGGCAGCAGAGTTAAGACAGACTGCGCACGAATCCCAGCAAGCTTCCCCACCGACAACTGCCTGCCTCTGAGCAGGTTTTGTAACCTCTCTCCGCCTCAGTTTCTCATCTGTAAAATGGTTACATGACCACCTAGTGCACAGCCTTTCTGAGAGCTTTAAATGGGATGATACACAGAGAGCCTGACATATAAATGATGCTCTATATGCATCAGCTTCCTGCCTGTCCTCTCCTCTCAGCTCACTGTACATTATCTCTGACCCCAGGTCCCTTCAGAGATGGCAAGGTGAGCCAGGGCCACCTGCCAACATCTCCCAGCCACAGCAAATTCAAGGGCCAAAGCCGCATCATACCCCTGAGCACCTTGTTCTCAACATTTTCCATCTTTGATGAACACTAACTGCCAGGCTTTCTCACTCTGCTGCATAGAAATGTAAATGGCTGCTTTCCCTGCTATTTTAAAATTGCTTTAGGTGCTTGTGTGATGTTTAACATAGCCTATAGTGTCATGGAAACACTTTAAGGGGAAAAAAATCAGAAACAGGGGCACCTAGGTGGCTCAGTGGGTTAAACGTCTGCCTCTGGCTCGGGTTATGATCCCAGGGTCCTGGGATCAAGCCCCACATCCGGCTCCTTGCTCGGCAGGAAGTGTGCTTCTCCCTCTCCCTCTGCTCCTCCTCCTAGCTCGTGTGTGCTCTCTCTCTCTCTCTCAAAATAAAATCTTAAAAAAAATCAGAAACAAATAAAATAGTTTTGTTTTGTTTTTTCAGTAAATATCCTCAGGAAAGGGAGAGAATGAAAATCAAAAGCTTTTTACATGAGTCAGCAAGTGGCCGGGTGGAGACCATCACACTATGCAAACATGAGCTTTCTGGAAGGCGAAGGGGTTTCCAGAAGTAACCAATCCTTCCTCAACTGGTCAAGTCAGACACCTGGTCCCACTTCCTTATCCTCAACACAAAAAATGACTTTGCATCTTTAGTTTTATTTTTTTAAAGACAGCAAAGGATGTCATCTGCATAAAAATCTCCTGCCCAGCATGACTCAACAGTGGGTCATGTACCAACTCTGTTGTTGTCATTATATAGGAATTACACCACACATTTTATATGCCAAGTGCCCTCCAATCATTTTTATTAGTCTACACAACACCAACCTCACATCCTTAAGGATTTTGTTTCCGTTTTGAAGGAGACACAAAGAGGTCAAGTGATTTGCCTAAGGTTATAAGGCATGTTTCTTTTCTTTTTTTCTTTTCTTTTTTTTTTTTTTTAATAAAGCAAGTTTCTTAAGATCATAGGTAAAGGCGCCTAGGTAGTTCAGTCAGTTAGGAGTCTGCCTTCAGCTCAGGTCATGATCCCAGGGTCTGGGATGGAGCCCTGCACTGGGCTCCCTGCTCAGCAGGGAGTCTGCTTCTCCCTCTCTCTCTGATCCTCCTTGCTCCTCATGCTCTCTCTCTTTCTCAAATAAATAAATATATTTTTTTAAAATCACAGGTAAAAGGAAGGAGTTGTGAGATCTGGGAGTGGCTGCTACATAGTTGGGACCCTAATTCCTCTCTAGCCCAAAAAGAGAGGCACGCTGGGTACTCTGCACATAGATTTTATTTTTAATTCTCATCTTCTGCCTGCATGGTGTGAACCAGGTGTGAAGGTAAGATATGCTTCTTTTTGCCACGCCCCAAAAGGAAAACTTTCAATAATTTTCTCCATCTCTGTTTAAAGAATGACCAAGAGGGAAGCTGGACCTACTGCCTCTTGAAACCAAGATGGAAAACTAAACCTCGATCATGGCACAACTCTGCACCAGAACTCTCTAGTGCCTGTTCCTACATGATTATTTTCTTCTACACCTGAGCAATTATGACCAAGACTAAGGGTGACTGTGGTATTTATAACCAGAGACGATACAGATGAATTGCCCCCCTACAAGATGCCCACTTAACTACGTCCAGTGGGATTCTCCCAGGCACAAGTGTGCATGCACACACAAGCACATTCAAGGTCTAGTAGAGCCCACTGGGTAACAAAGGCTGTGTATTTTACAAACACCTCCTTTTAAAATGTTCTGGAGTGGGTGTTCAGGTGCAGCTACAGGAGCAGGTAAGATATGCACCAAGAGGAAAAGGGGACCTTTCCTGAACTGAACTGCCTTTCCTCGACTTCAGAGTATCTGAAAGTCTTGGTTTTTTGGCAAGCCTGTCTCGCAAGCTGCTTATGGCAGGCACAGCCAAACAGGTGTGCTCAGGTTTCAGGCCAAGGAGTGGGTGCCTCCTTCCCTGAGAAGCCACTTCAGAGAGGGAAACACACTGGCAGCAACGTGGTGCACTGGATCTAAGTAATGGGACCACCCCCTCCCCTGCCTGCATCCTGCTCTGCGCCAGTACACGTTTTACGGGGAGTAGAAAAGACTTGGCGGGGGGGAGGGGGGGTGAGGGTGGCAGGGGAGGGAGGATTCTGTACAGATGGGGGAGGGAAAAAAACTACAGAGCCAACTTTTCCATCCTGCTCTGAGCCCACACTACAGACATATATTTTTCCACACTGGAGAATAATAATCCCTTTATCCAGCCAGTCTGAAACCATCAGTCCCTGATAATTGAATTCAGACCTTGGATGGAAAGTTGGGAAGGTGTGGGTAGTTGGAAAATGGGGTGGGAGATGGGAGGAGGCAGAGGTGGAGCCCATAAAAAAGGAGGGTGGCAGTAGGTGGAATGGCTCAATGAAGCTAAAGAGGCTAAAGACTTCAGAAACCAAAGGCAGATGTTCTGCCCTAATATTGCCAGGTCACACAATGGGACAGCTTCCCTAGTGGAGCCTGGGAAGAAGGCAGTCTTGGTAGTGTATCAGGCACTAAGCCAGGTTCTGGTCCTAGCCCCAGGACCCTAGGCAAGTATATGACCTCTAAAATCCTAGCTCTGACAGTCATTCCATTCATGCACATCCTTATTGAGAACCATTTGTTCTGGGCTAGGGGTAGGGTGGCAAACCTCTTGTATAAAGGGCCAAATGAATTATTTTAGGCTTTGGGGGCAACACAGTCTATGTCACAACTACCCAACACTGCCACTCTAACACAAACACAACCACAGACAAAATATATATGAATGAACATTGCTATGTTCCAATAAAACTTTATTTATGGACACTGTAATGTGAACTTACAATTTTTCTGTATCATGAAATATTTTGATTTTCTTTCCGATCAATTAAAAATATAAAACCATTCTTGGCTCACGGGCCATACAGGGAGGATTTGGTCCAGGGACCACAGCTTGCCAACTTCTGCTCTAGAGATACAGTGGTGAACAAGACAGGGTCTTTACATCCTGTGGCTCTGTGACTACCACTTCTGGAGACCACCTCTGGCTGTGCTGCAAGCCCTGTGAATGTAAGCCCTGCTTCATCTGCTTGTACATTGGTAGGTTCTGGCCTTCGTTTCCTTTGGAACTTCATATAGCCACAATGCCCATACTGTGGGGTCCCAATCATTAATGGCCTCCTTGGCTATGCTAGAAGCTCCTCACAGCCAAAGAGGTCTTAGGCTTTATGGGAAAGGTTTAAGTGTCAGAACAGGGTGAAGAGGAGGCAGTAGAAGAGGAAATCTGTACGTGGGTGGTGGAGAAGGCTATAATGCAAAAACAAGTGCGTAACTATTTCTCCCAGCAGTTCATTGCACCATGATCTGTATGTGTTAGGTAAGTGGGTGGTGGGAGTTGACAGAGAATGAGAGAGAGCACTGAGCTATGGGGACTCTATACACCGCAATATACCACACTGCCCCCATCCTTCAAGTCCCTTTCCAGAATCTAGCTAAGATCCCTCTCCAGGGAACGCTGTCCAAAGAAAACTGCCACCTTATGTATCTAATGAAGTCTGGTAGGGGCCGCATTACTGTTGAGTTCAATCATGATAGCTGAAGGGTACATGTGGCTCAGTCCGACTCTTGATTTCAGCTCAGGTCGTGATCTCAGGGTTGTGGGATCGGGTCCCGCATCAGGCTCCCCACTCAGCACAGAGTCTGCTTGTCCCTGTCCCTCTGCTCTGCCCCCACTTGTGTGTGTGCATGCTCTCTCTCTCTCAAATAAATACATACATAAAATCTTTTTTAAAAATCATAATCAGTTGAGAGCCCTATTGGTGCTCACAGATACAGAGGCTCTACAGAGGTTCTCTAGCATCAGCCAGAGGCCTACGGTACACACCCAAATATGCCCCTTCCTAAAAGAACGCCAGGTCTAGAGGACCACATGAAGAGAACCTAGAAGGGTCTTCAGAGCACTGTGGAAGGCAATAAGGATCATACAAACTCAAAAAGGCTCACGGCTGCATTTCTAGCTCCTGCTAGGGCTCTTGCAGCTCACCAGCTTCAATCAGAAAGTCCTTAGAATCATGAAAATATAGACAAAGGGAACTGGATATGACCTTAAACGTATCCAGGTCAACCCCTTCATTTGATAAATGGAGAAACTGAGCCACGGAATGGCTAAGTGGCTTGCCCAAGATCACGAAGTTTAGAGTGTCAGTGACCAGGTCCTGCTTTCACTAAATTACAATACCTCAACTCTACTTATTCTGAGGGAAAACATAAAAAGACAAGGAACAAACAAAAAAAGCTAACAATCATGAAGCACCTATTGTGTTAGACAATCTTCAGAACCACCCTCCCAGGTAGGTACTAGTATTATCCCATTCTGGGGCTGAGGAAATGAAGGCTTACAGAAGTGAGATTTGCTCGGTCCCAGAGCCAGCAACAGGAGCACTGGACTCAGAACACGGGCAGTCTGATTCCCAAACCTGCACCCTTGCTGCCTATCATGCTCTGAACCCTACAGCTCCATCCTACCTGGTGACTCCAGCTGTGGGGAGAGGGCCGATAACGTCATCCCCAGCATGTTCATACACACCCCTCCCTCCAGCTGGCTCAGGAGGCCCCTTACTGCCATACCCCCAGGACTGGTCCCCTGCTATTCCACAGCACAAAAGCCCACCACCCCTCTCTGCTCTCGCTGCAACTGGCTGCTAGATAGGAGAGTCCCCTATCCCGGCTTTGGGAGAAACAATGGGACGAGTCTTTTCCCTCCCCCCACAGAGAGGCAGGCCCGAACCCACCTGAGGCAAGGCTGTCTCCAAGGAGGGTGCTAAGGATCACCAGTGGAAGGAACACTCCATGTCCCGCGGAGGCCACGGCCAACGCTGCGGTGCTCTTTGGTGCTATCCTGCCATGGCACATCTTTTATCTGTCCAAGTTATTTTAAAAAGAAAAAATTTAAAAGCCAGAAGTAAGAACTCTAAAGTCAGCCACGGGTAGATTTACCTATAAAAAAAAAAACAGGACAACAAAAAAACAAAGACATAAGTGAAAACTTCAGCCATAAGTTTGTTGCAAGTAGGCACTTTGGTAAGGAAGCTATAATCACATACAAAGTTGAAAGAATTCCAGTAAATGAATTCCTGCTGCCAAGAAAGGACAGGCACGTAAGTGGCTTTTCAACGTGTATCTGGGGAAATGCCGAGGCCTGCAGCAAGCTGCCATCAGCATCCACATCCAGGAGCCAGATCCTTGCGACAGGGCAAGGAGACAAGCGCAGGCTCACCTGGAGATCTGTCAGGCACCACAGAGCTTTCAGAAGTTGCCCGGGCTCTGCCCCACCACCTCCAAGCCTCCAACACAGAGCAGGAGAGAGGCAGCTGTTGACAGAGAGCTACACCCGAGTCAGGCTTTGCCTTGGCCACTTGGACTCAGAGCGAGTTCAACCAACCGAAAGGGAAAAAAAAATAGGGAACATGTGTCTTAAAGGGAGAAATACACCGCCTAGAGAAGGAATGCAGCAGCAGGAGGCAAGGGCCCATGGCTAGGCTTGCTCAACTGCCAGAGGCAGGATGAGCCCCTGAGGATGTGACGCTGACTGCACAGCCGCGAACCTCAAAAACGGACCAATTAATCCAGGCTCACCTGACACACCTGTGACCCCAGAGGCCACACCTGTTGACGGTACCTGACACCGACTAGGGGGAGGACGGACTGTAATTGTTAACTGCCCCCGCCCCCGCCTCTAGTTCAGACTATGACTTCAGACGACTAGGAATCAGAGTCCACGGCCATCCCACCCTGAACACGCCCAATCTCATCTGATCTAGGAACCAGAGTCTTAAAAAAAAAAAAAAAAAAATCAGGGGTCAAGACTTTTAGGGATTATTTTCTACATGCCTTCAGAGAAGTTGAAGATACATTTTGATATAGGCCTATTATATTTTAGTTAACTCATCTGATTTCATTGATCCTTGTTTATAACAGGTATTCCAAATAAGATTACAGTCCCTTTTTAAATTCCATACACACACCTCCTTCTCCATAAATAAGGCTTTATGTAAATAGATAAGGGAGCCTGCCATTGACAACGCTAATAAAGGGTGCCCCTGCGATTCTGCCAGAGATATTAACCAGCCCTGCCTTCCATCTGTGTCTGAAGCCTTGACTCAGGCCTGCATCCCCTGCTAAAGAGAGTGACTGCAAACAGCAACATGAGTTGTCTCAGTATGAAGGAAAAGCAACTATGAAGGTCTTCAATGAGCATGAGCCAGGGGTTCAAGAACAGAGCTAACCTTACTCACTACCCCAAAGAGCTGTGACTATAGCAGTCTTCTGTCCACAGCTTTCACCCAGGCTCCAACTTGAGCCTTTAAAGCTCTAGAAAAGGGATGGTTCCTGAAGAGGTCTGGGGGTAGATTCTGTAAGTGACCCAAAACAGTACACAAAACTGTGTGTGTGTAAATATGTGGAATGTGTATACATTTATGTGGTTAAGAACAGTCGAGTTAGAATGCCGAAATTCAAATCTGTTTCCTCTATTATAACCATGTGACCAAATAATTCTCTTAGCCTCAGCTTCCTCATCTGTAAAATGGGAACAATAACCATACATCTTCATAGGTTTGATGTAAAGATCAGGATCAGACAAAACACTTGGCAGTGCCTGGCACTTTGCAAGTCCTCAGTAAACACGGCCTGCTATTGCTGTTGTAATTATTAATAAGGCCTGAGCTTAATAAGACCTTAGAGGTCATCAGGCTTCACCTCCTCCGACAGATGCCAAAACCAAGGTCAGAAGAGGTTAAAGAATTTGCCCAGTTAGGAACAGGCCCTTTGGTGCTGCCATTTTGGATTCATTCACAGCAGGTAGCTCTACCAGATAGTCATCATCCCCTCAAGGCAACAACCAATGGATCATTGAGAATAACACCTGGTTGTGCCACATCACAGCACGTGCACAACAAATATTTCTGCAGTGAGTGGATGAGGCTGGATCAGAATGGTGCTTAGATGTTCTGTGCACAAGTGAAGGTCATCAGGAAAGACTACCCAGAGGAGATGATGCTGACTGTTAGTGCGTATGTTTAGTGAAAAAGAAGGAAAAAAAGAAGGTACCAAATACAAGTGGAACAGAACAATGGGAGCACAGCACTCTTGGCAGAAGCAGAGTTAAGGGCTAAGCTAAGGAATTTAAACTTTACAGTGAAAACTATGTAGAGCTTACAGGATTATAAACAGAGAAGTTATGAGACCAAATTCATTTAGGAAGATCACTCTGGCAAGGATTTTGGAGGCGGGGCAGGGGGGCACCAAGTGGTAAAGATCTTAAATTTAGTATTTTATAATTAATGTGGAGCTCTTTCGAGGGCAATTTGACAACATCTGTCCCCAAAATGCACACATTCTCTAACCTATCAGTTCTGCTTTGAGAACCTGTCCTCAAAAATCACATGAGCAATGATACAGACGTAAGATATTCACTGCATCCTTTGTACTGGACAAAGATTGAAGTGAGACAAGTTAAACAAGTCGTCATACACACATGTAATGGAATACTGTGCACTGGTTTGAAGAGAACAAGGCAGGTCAGTCTGTACTCATACATGGAACGACTTCCAAAATTAGCACGTGAAGAAAACCATTTGTGAGTACACATGTATTTTTAAAGGGGATACACATAGACACACCTGTATGCCCGGAAAATCTCTCTGGAAGGATGCACAAGAAATCAGTAGCTAAAGATGGCCTTTAGGGAGGAGAAGTGAGTGATTAACAGGAAAAGAACTCATTTTTCACTGTATGTATTCCCCTTTAATCTCCTTAAGCCTTGTATCTTGTGCATGTATTACCTATTCAAATAGATAAAATTAAGGTAGCAAGGTTTTCTTACAGACCACCTGTCTCCTCCCTCAACAAACTGATTGACATTCAAATAAACCTGATTGCTCCTCCTGCCCGGAATACAGTCACTTTCAGGGCTCAGCATAAGGGTCACCTCCTGGAGGAATTCTTTTCTGACACTACACACCAGGCCCACCTCCAGTAGGACTAATCCCCTTCTAACTCCCAAAGTGTCCTGAGCACCCTGCCATGACTATACCTCTAACAGGTTAATACATCTATATGTTTATCTGTCTCACCTCACCAGACTCAACGTAAAGTCAGGGACTGTGAATTACTTAACAGAAAAGACAGGGAACAAATGCTTGCCAAACTCATGAATACTGTGGGGAGGAGCCAATATAGTATTAGGAAGAAAATGCACACATATGACCTCCTGTTTAGTTTTAAAGAAACTCCTGACTCCTCCCTTACTGCTTAAGCTGCTACCTGGGCCAAAGGACCAAATTCCACCATGAAGCCTAAGAACTGATCAAGTGCAGAACAGATAGGGGTAATGACAATGGGAGCTCTGCAAAGAAAAAAGATGAACAGAGGGTAGTCAGTGGAGTGTTTACATGCAAGGCTAGGCCAAGAGTTAGTGCTTCAGAAGTAATACAGAGATAAGGGAAGCCCTACAACCCCAGGGTATTGCTCAGAATGGGAGAACCCAGCTACTGTGGAGAAGGGGTCACTATATACATCTCATCATTTTAAGAAGGGATCTGCTTTGAACACAGAATTAAAAAAAATAAAATAAAACCTGTCCTTGAATTGTGACTTTAGACCAAGTGAAAAGAAAAACACTTCAGAACAAATTAACTAGATATTCATTACCCCTAGAGAAACACACAAAAACTTGAAGAAGGAGAAGACAGAGGAGGAGGAGGAGAAGAAGAAGAATCCATTTCACTTGAGTATTCCTTTGGTACCTTTCTTCCCCAGACAGAAAGTAGATGCTGGTTGTTAGAGGCTGAGAGAAAGGAATACGGGGTTCATGCTTAATGAGAACAGAGTTTCGGTTTTGCCAGATGAAGAGTTCTGGAAATGGATGGATCGTGGTGATGGTTGTACAACAATGTGAATGCACTTAATGTCACTGAACTGCACCGTTAAAACTGGTTAAGATGACCAATTTCATTTTACATGTATTTTACCACAAAAAATTTTGGGAAAAAAATTGTGATTAAAGAGGAGCCTCATGTTCAAACCTGGCACTCATCCACCCTCACAAGGCATGTAACATTTAAAGTTAGAGGTAAGACGAGAGGAACCAGGGCTGCAAGTCAGTCCCCTCTCTGCTACCAAACAACTGGCTGGTCATGAAGGCTCCCTGGCTTCCATTTCCACATCTAAAAAAAGGCTCAAAGGTCTCTCTCAGCTAGAGAATTCACCACAACATCCAAGCTTCTCTGTGTATAACACACCTCTTCCCCTCTAAAATATGGGGTCAGGAGGAGTCGTGGAAAATCTGCATTCATCCTTCTGATATTCCTTCTTGGGACTGGTGCTGCTGCCCCAATAGTACGTGGTAAAAAGAGACCCCACGAGCTAGAATGTCAAGCCCTCAAGGTCAGCGTCTGGTCTCTCCCACCTCTGTGAACTCAGAACATTAAAAGCTAGATGACTGTGCTCTGCTGAACATCATGAACACTCATTTCCTTTCAGAATAATCCTCTATGAAGATCCATGGCTCTGATTATGCGGAAGCCACTTACCTCACCTCTGCCTCTATAACCTTATCTATAAAATGGGGCTGTTGCTTGCTTTAACTATCTCCCTACTCTCTAGTGAGGCTCAAAAGGGACAAAATACAAAGGACAACTCTGTAAACCGGCAAGACTCGGGTCCTTCTATCTACAGTCTTGGCCTAGGAGCCAAGGGCTATCTGAGAAACTGCCCATAAAAAAGGATGATGAAAACATGACAGGCTTCTGGAGTAAAGGGTAACCTGTAACACGAGCCCAAAGTCAACATGGTTTGCTTGCTTACTGTTGCCAGAGATGCTTCCAGGTTAACCAAAAAGCCTGAAAAGATTAAAGGTATCCTGGGAGTCACCTTCAAAAATGGCTCACAGCCTAGGGAAGCAGCAGTAGCAGGTGGGCCAGCCATGAAACAGCCAGGGCACCCTGCCCCTGAGACAGCTCAGGGCCCAGATCTCCTCAGCCCGTGTGCCTGGTTGCCTCGGGGCCCACCCCTGTGGAGAATGTCACGGTCCTGCGGGAGTAGCAGGGTCCTGTTACACTCTACTGAGCTCTCTCCTCTGTGGAGAGAAGAGTCCTGACTCTGTCAAACTTGGCTCCCAGGTGCAAAGTGGGTTTCTCTACAGTTCTATGAGATCAGCCTCAGTCTATGTGTAATTTTCAGGACAGATTATTTCCTAAACCATGACCCATCTCTCCGTTAGTTGAGAGAGGGAACTGGATGGGTAAAACCAACATAAATCCTTTTCTTGCTTCAGACCTAGTCCAGAAAGGGGACGGTGCTAGTGGAGAGTCTAGAACAAGAAAGTCTGCTCCTCTGATTATCCATCTTCACCAACTCCAATGCTGTTATGTGAGAGGGAAGACAGCAGTTTGTGAAACGTGACCAGAATTTAACCAGTTAATTACCTTATGGAGTGTAAAGATAAGAAGTCCTAACTCACTGAAGTCCAAAGTCCCCCAGAGGGTGTGATAAGAGAAGTGGCTAACATGCCAGAAAGGCCTCCCTTACTGCTCCCTTTCTTCCCTTCCACGTCTCCTCCAGTTCCCTCCTACTCACCCGGAAACAGCTGGGCCACAGCAGCAAAAGCTATCTAAACGGCAATCAGATCTTAATGCCTCCCACTCTTCCCTCCAAAATGAAAAAATGAAGTTACTTCTAGAGGTCTTCAGTTTCCTTTGTTCTCCCCCGTGACTCCTTCCAATCTTGTTAACCTTTATATCTTCCCCTTTCTTTTGTGCCACCAGCATGTGAGGGCTTCAACAGGCACAAAAGTCTTCTACTGGACTTGGAGATCCCTGACAGCCAGAATGTTACCTTATCCATTTCCTTTTTATCTCCAGCTCCAAAGCCCAAAAGACACAAAGTCAAACTCTTGTTAAAATTCACCTCCTAGAAATCCCAAAATAACCCTCAGCTTTCCTCATAAGCCACCTAAGCCAGAGTAGGGTAGGGGTTAGAGGTTGTTTTTTTTAAATTGCTTTGATAGTCTTTGTATCTTTGTCTGGTTTCCCCAGAATTGCTCCCCACATCCTCCTGTTGTCACACTTTACCCCTACCATACTCCTCAGGCTTCCGACAGCAGATCAGCAGACACACTACCCCAGCCCCAACTCTAAGCCTCTCTTTAACAGTCTCCAACATCTCTTCTAAAACCTAACAGCAGGATGACTGCAGCATGGACCTAAATGCACAGGACAGCTCTAAGTCCCGGCTCCACCAACCAACAGTGGACTGACCTCAGGCAAGTAAATTATTCTTCCTGGTCCTCAGGGGGTGGGCCTGGATGATCCCCAAATGCCCTTTCAGTTCTAAAGAATCTGGAATGTCTTCTAGGGAATAGGAGGGGCCCAGAAATATTTCTTCTGAAAACATAAGTCAACAAAAGTTCTAACTGGAAGGAAGAAATGTTAAATCCATCCTCTTTGTTCTGCATGACCAGTCCTCTCCCCCTTCATCTCCCAAGACTCATCTCAGCATCCATCTCCCTCTGCATTGCAGCAAACTCAGGAAACTCCACTTTCCCATTTAGAGCTTAATCAATCCATCAGCACATTTGTATAGGCCATCCATACACAGTGTTCCTAAAGTGCTTTCCAAAAATAACAAACTTCTAACAAAAAAACCCCAGCCTCTGTCCGTGTGCACGCGCACACGCGCACGCATGCACACAGATCACTGCAGAGCTGTAGGGGCCCAGAAAGAAAAGACTCAAGAGAGGACAGAAGAACAAAACAACACAGACTCAAGACAGGACAGAAAAAAAGGAGAATGAAGGCAGAGTGGCTGTGAGCAGGAACTTGGCTCAGGCTGTAAATTTCCAACCCTGAAGGCAGGAAACCACTTCTTCTCTAGTCCCAGCTTCTCCAATGACTGATGGGCTGAACTAGGACAAATCACACCACCTCCCTATGCCTCTGTTTCCTCATCAGTAAAATGAAACAGTTCAACTAAGGCTTCTCAGGGAGGCTGGGATCGTGGAAAGATTCTAGCAGACTGGGCCAAAATCTCTGCTCTCCTTGGACAGTATTAGTTAGGTAGTCCAGAGCAAATTATTTTCAGTTGCCATCTATAAACTGGATACCCACACTTCATTAGGTTGTTGTGAGGCGGAAATAAGATAAACGTGAAGGATGCAAGATGGCATATGGGACAGTGGGCACTCAAATTAATGTTGGCTAAGGCCCCTTCCTGCTCTAAAAGGCTATAATTGAGCACCCACCGGATTCCCGAAGGGCACTGTTTCAGCTGGGCTAGAAACATATGCCCTGAAACTAGGCTCAAAACACAGTCAGTGAACCTCCAAGGTTCTCCCCCATGACGTTCTAAAAATATATTTTTAAAGGAACTTAGCATTCCCTCCCCCCAAATTAAATAATTATGTATGTGACTATACTGAGGCAATACTTGTGTCCAGGGGGACCTAGGAGGTTTTCCAGTCTGAACATGTTGTAGGGAAGGATGAGGCACAGAGCTTACATGTTTGTTACATATGTGTATACACACACACACACACACACACATTCATTACCTCATTAAATAGGTGCCATTACCCCCATTTCACAGATAAATCAAATCCAAGGGGCCGAAATCTATTCTCCTCCTGTTTTCCTACTGCAAAGGGCTTCCTGATCTTCTGTTTTCCAAATACGAGGTCAAGTTTAGTTGCATCTTTTCTGAGAAAACTCATCAATTCAGCCCACAAGCATGGAAGGCCCTTCTGAACCCAAAGCATTACTGCCTGGACCATGAATGGGACAACCAATCATATCCCTCCCTAGGGCCTGCTCATAGTTACTTAACTGTTGTATGCTGCATTTACTGCATGTAGTAAATTCCTGCAGAGACCACCAACTCTGCCTCGTTCTATGCCCCAAAGTGCTCGACATTTACTTGTTCACTGAAGGGGGAAAAGAGATAAACCCAAAAGACATAATTTGTGTAGGAAATACAAGAAAGCAAAGTCATAGCAGACATAAAACAGGAGAGGAAAGGGGCATAAATCCTGAAGTTTGGGCCAGGTAGCAAAACTCGTGCCTGGCAGAAGGGGCTATAATTGGCTCCTAGACCCCAGAGATGTATCTATGTGTCATCACACCCCTCTGCTGGGTTCCCATCAGAGCTGAGTGGAGCAGGCTTCAATACCCACTGGGCAAATAAAGTCTGGGAAGCTGATTTGCTAAATCTGACTTCTTAGGGCTCTGTGTTTGCTGTGACTATACTGCAATTCAGCAAATATTTACTGGCTGTCTTCAGTGCAAGGCTTGGGTGATCACAGAGATGAAGTGTGGCGCACACATGAATTCCTTACTCTCAAGGAATTCACAGTCTATGTGCAAGGAATTCTATGTTTATATAACACCATGAACGTGTTAGGAGGGTCCAATAAAAGGGTTGTTTGTTTGTTTGTTTGTTTGTTTGAAGTGCTATGAGAATGCAGAGGAGATAGGAACAAAGACTGCTGAGTGGGACTAGGGAGAGGTGAAAGAGAAAGGTTGAACTGGACCTTGAAAATCATGCACATACCTAGTGAGCTCTCAGGACAGATTTGCATGTATAGTGCTAATTACAAAGAAAGAAAAAGAAATGTAGAAAAGCAATTCACCAAAAGGATGACAGAGAGAAAGAGACCAAAAAAAAAGGTGGTAATTTTGTCTGCCAGACCCCGCTGAATGCTGTGTCTGGTAACAAGAAATAAATATCTATCTATATACCTTCAATCAAGATGTTTAGGTGCTAGGTTTTGGTTTCCAAAATACTCATGGCTGTGCAGGAAACACCTCCTCCAGGTCAAAAATAGCAAACCCAAGAGAACTGGCTAATGCACTTATGTTTACTTTTTACCATCTCTGTGGAGGCTTCCCAAAGGCCCCCAAATGGCATGGTATAAACAGGTCTGTGTCACTTCCTGGTTCTCAGGCCTTCTGCTACATTCCCAGTCAGTCTGGGAAGGCTGCCTATTTAAAAATAAACTTTAAAAAACTCACCCAAACCCCAACTCTAAACCACCCTTTCCTCTACTTCATTCAATTTCACTAAAATTAAAAGGGATTGAGCAAGAAATGAGACACAAATGACCACAAAAAATGAATTCTCAGCTCAAAACAAAAATATATGCTGAGTTTGGGGTCAAGAGATCTGGATTCTACTCATGTTCTGCCTCTAACTGGAAAACCTGACCTTGAGCAAGCAAGGTAATTCATCTTTCTGCACAATAGCTACTTCAGCATACCTAACTCCAATGCAGTTATCCAATCGTTCTGGACCTCAGTTTCCTTATCTATAAAATAGCACTAATAATAGCTATCTCATGGGTAAGTATTATACTGGGAAACACATACAAAGCACTTAACATAACACCTGGCATTTAATGAGTCATCGAACATGGTAGGTATTCGAATTATTACCACCTATCATTATTATTATCATTATTTTCTGAACATGTAAAGGTTGAGCTAGATGACCACTCCCTTTAGAGCTTCTCTGGCTCCAAAATCCTATGATTTTAAGTCACCATCTCCTTTTTTTTTAAGGGGCTAGACAGAAAGGAAGGAAGATAAACTTGGCAAAACATGACAGTTACAAATACCTCCTCAGCATTTATGTCACAAACACTACGATACGATTAGGAAATCCATCAGTGAATAAAAAGGGGCATATTACCCTCCCCAATGGAAATGTCTTCCCTATTCCTGCATTAAACCCACAGCATGTGGCAAGTTCACCCATGACACACTGCTTCTACTCCCATGAACACCAAGGACAAGGCCCTCTGGGCCAGAACATTCTGACTTCACCCACCTCTTTTTTAACTGTCAGCAGCTCCTTAGAGCAGCCCTAAAAGATAGCACAGTGGCCAATCCAATCCATTCATTTCCTTTTTTTTTTTTAAGATTTTATTTATTTATTTGACAGAGTGCGAGCACAAGCAGGGGGAACAGCACGCAGAGGGAAAAGCAGGCTCCCCTCTGAGCAAGGAGCCCTACGCGGGACTCAATCCCAGGACCCTGGGATCATGACCTGTGCCAAAGGCAGATGCCCAACCAACTGAGCCACCCAGGTGCCCCTAATCCATTCATTTCTAATAATGACTAATCCCTCTACCAAGTGTTCCTGTTTTAAATAAAAAACTGGCCCCCCTTTAATATAGTATGAATGTGGCCAAAAGCAAATGCCCTTCCCAAAAGTCACAGTGAAACCCTAAGTATTCAACTTTATCAAAACCAAAGTGCTAGCTAAACCATAATTAAATTCAGATGAAATTAATAAACTTTCCCTCTTATTTATTCATTTGATGTCCATGATGTGCCAAATGCTGTAGAAGATGCCAAAAACTAATAGGATGGGATGAGTGAAAACAATAGAGGGTGGCGCCGAGGTTTCTGGCCTAAGTGACAGGGTAAATGGTGAAAGCTACCAAAGGAGAGAAAGAACACAGGTGAAAAAGCAGATTTTAGTGAAGAATGTAATAAACTGAGTTCAGGTTATTCTTGGACATGTTGAATTGTAGTTACTTCAAGGATATTCAGGTAGAAAGGTCTAGCAGGCAAATTAGAAATGAGTATGGTGCTCGCTTTGGCAGCACATATATTAAAACTGGAACAATCCAGAGAAGATTAGCATGGACCCTGCATAAGAAATGAGTATGAAATTCTGCAGAGCACTTTGAGCTTGGAGTTAGCAGCCTATAAGTGATGGCTGAAATCATGCAGAACAGGTGGACTCACCTAAGAGAGTTAGAGTGAGAAGAGAAGAAAGTCACGGACAGAATCCTGGGAAGAGCAATAACTTTTTAAAGGAGCATGTCAAGGAAGGAGAGCCCATGAAAGACACTCCAAAAAGTACGAGGAAACCAGGCCCTGTGCATTATAAATGTTAAGGGAGGGACAGAGACAGTGAAGGAGGATGTAGGGGGAGTTGGGAGTGAAGGTCCAATAAGATGAAGACTGCTCTGGTCACGAGACCATTAATGACATCATCAAGAGCAGTTTCATTTGAGTGGTGAGGGTCGATCATATTGATCTTAACATGAATTCAAAGTGAGAAAGTAGACACAATAAAGGCAAAACTATTGGGGGCAGGGGGTTGTTAAAGAAGGGAGAAGAAAGACTGGAGGGTGGCTAGAAGGAAATCGTATCTTACAAGCTGCGCCTACTCAGTTAACCCAAGGATTTTAGTTAAGATTCCTGAACTGCCCAGATAGCTTGGAGAGTCGCTCTGAACTGACACTCCCACACATGCTGTGGTTGGCCAAACTAGGGAGAAGCTGGGGAGGAATATCAAAAGAGCTACCTGCTTCCTTCGTGTTCAACAGCAACAAAAAAGCCTCTCCATCCCATCACCCCTACCCCAAAATTGCTACATCTGTAAGATTCATGAGTGGAAACAGTCAACCTAGCAGCAGGGCCAGAAGTGACCTTTCCTCGTGTCTCTCAGGCCTTAAGATTCTCCATGAATATGGTCCCACTTCCTGCCATTTTCCTCCTTTCTACTCAAATGTCTACCTATTTTCCTCTGAGGTTCTGGTTCAGGCTCAGGATTCTAGGAGCATGTTCTTTACCTCCATCTCCTGAAGCTTAATAGCAGCAGCCCCAATCAGGTATGCACTTAAGCCAAACAAGACACTGTCTTCTGGTTCCAAGTGTTCTCCTCCATCTTGCGTAAATTCCAAGAAGCCTCTGAATCTATAACCAAACCATGACTCTTCCTGTCCTCTCCCTTGCAAATTACCCAAACTTCCTGTAAGCTGTCAAGATTGGACTATGAGGCCCCAAGCAAAAACAAGAAACAGGAACTTGCCTATTGTTCCTTCCCCTTTGATTAGTCCCACGCCTCTGCCTCCACTTATACCCTCCACCAAGGCCTACAAGCTCCAGTTCTAGCTCCATCATACTTGGTTCTCCAGATGTGGGGCTCTAAATCAGGACCTGAGAAGAAAGGAATCTAATTCTCAACAGATACTCCCTTAAATCTCCAAACACACACTCTAAAAGTTACCTCAAATTAGTCATTTGATGTCCATGATGTGCCATGGACATTATTAGAAGTTAGTTAAAATTCAGGCAGAGGTACCAAACAAAGAACTTCATAAAGTCCAGGTTACACCCTGGAAGATGGTAAGAGGGATTATGATAAACACAGCAGATGAGAAAGAAACATCATAAATTAATGAGGGAATCTGGTATTTTCCTCCAGACAAGGCGTCTGGACCCATTCCTCACAAATATCTTTGTTAAGGAACTTACTGACTTCATTCAACACCTACATCGGGCACCTACATATTCTAGATTCTATGAAAGGTACAAGGATGGAGAAAAGCATATACCCTACAAGAGATTACAGTCTACTGGGGGAGATAAGACACATATACAAATAACTACAATATGAGGTAGAAAATGAAAACACATGGCTGATATATAGCCAAAATGCTGAAGACAAAACATGGAAGTAAGCTGGATCCCAGAAGAGAGAAATGAAACTGTTACTTACAGGATCATTCAATGTGGGTTTTAAAGTTACACAAAAGGAACCTCAAATCCTGATTCTGCCTCTCACTTCTTACAAGTCCCAGGTGTACTGTTTTAACTGCTGTGAGCCTCTGTTTTGTCACACATACCATGGGGGTAACAATAACCTGTTTCGCAGAATTTCAGAATCCATGATTTACACATTTTTGAAGAGTTTATTATAGTATCCAGCACAGAGTCAGACTAGGTAAGGTGGAAGGGCCACTGCACAAAGTGAGTTAACGCTCCTCCCCTCCCCACATAAGGCTATCTGGACCTAACTCATGCACAGGCACCTGGGCCCCTGCTCTTTGTTCATCCACTGTGCCTATTAGTTCAGTTAGCTGCCCAGGTTAAATGGGAACGTGGTCAGGAGGTACAAGGAGGAGAGGCAAAGTGTGTGTATATGTGCATGTTCATGTCAGGATAACACCTGGAAGCACACACCCAGCCTTCTGGTAAGAAAGTGCAGCATTAAAATACAGGTAAAATTACAGATTGTACCATGTATAGCATGGTACTGAACCGTGCTATTTTTTCGGACACAGGTGTCCAATAAATGTGTGGCAAATTGACATGACCCGAATCTGGTTGAATTCTCAAAATCTGTCTCAATGGATCCATTTTTCAACAAGTGAACACAGGAGGAAAAAGACATCCAAGGTTAAAAATTGGTCTGAGGTGACAATCTGAGGGACTTCTACCTCCAGTCATGATGGAATAACAGGGACCAGATTTATTCTCTCTCCTTAAACAACTAGAAAGCCAGATATAACATATGAAATAATAGTTTTCAGACATTCAACGATAGGCAGCACATGGCAGTGATCCTTGAGTAAAGGGAAGGCAATGCAGTGAACCCTACTAGTGCCCTACCTCCAGGACTCAGAGTAGAGAGGAGAAATCTGAAAGAATTCAACAATCTCACTGAGTCAGAGACAGAGTTGGGAATTTGGGGAGATGAACGTGGCTAGAATTTACAGGGCAAAATAACTGAAAAGAAGCCACAAAGAGAAAAAGCCCCAGAGATCAGTAGAGAGATCCCCTTGAGCCTTTGGCTGAGTACTCATCTGTGCATATGTGTGAGGAAACTAGCAATGCTAGGGAAAGAATAAACGGAAAGAAGTAGGTGGCAAACCCCCAGATTTCACACAGAGCCAGAAATATTCATGTTCCATTGGCCAAAGTGGAAAAATCTCCTAATACACAGGGCATCAAATGCAATCTTCAGAAGGATTTGGCCTTAGTAGTGGGACCATCCCAACCCTAGACTAAAGGCTGTTCTGGACCCACCCTAACAAAGCGAGAAAACAAGCCTTGAAATGAAAGGATCGAACAAATTCCAAGTAACTGAATTGCTTCGGAGAACAAAGCCCAAAAGTATTGAAAGGAATACAAAAAGTTCCAGCACCCAGAAAAACAAAACTCACTATATTTAGGTTCAAATAAAAAAAAAAAAAATTAAGAGGAATGCAAAGAGGCAGAAAACTATGACCATAACTAGAATAATGAAACAATAGAAATAGGCATAAAATTGACCCAATGATAGAATTAGTGGACAAGGATGTTAAAATCTCTATTATAAATATACTCCATGTGTTCAAGAGAGAGAGGAAGGCATGAACATGATGACAAAAGAAATGGAAGAGATAATAAAGACCCAAATTGAACTTCTAGAAGGAAAAATACAAATATCTTAAGGAAAAATATGTAGGATAACATTAACAGATTAGACACTGTAGAAGAAGAAAATCATGAACTCGAAAACAGAGCAAAAACTATCCAAAATGATATACACAGAACATCAGTCAACAGTGGGACACTATCAGGCAGCCTAACATACATACATATATATATATATATATATATATATATATATATATATATATATAACATATACACATAACGTGTGTGTGTGTGTTGGGGTGCGGTAGGTAGACACAAAAACATTTTTCAAGAAATAATGGCAGAAAATCTTCCAAATTTGATGAAAACTATAAACCCACAGATTCAAGAGCTCATCAAACCCCAAGAAGGACAAAAAGAAAACACAAGACACACCACAGTCAAAATGCTGAAAACGAGTGATAGAGAAAATGTTAAAAGCAGCCGCAACAGGTAGGGGTAAGGAGAGACATACTGCCTTCAAAAAAGCAAAGGATTATAGCAGGTTTATTATTAGAAACAATGCAACCCAGGAGGCAATGGAGCATCATGTTGAAAGTAATGGGAAAAACAACAGTCTGGCACTGGTTAAGGAAAAATTGACAAGAACTATGAAGTTCCCATCACTAATGCTTTTTGTGCTCTGAAGTAACATTTTTCATGGAGGCCTGTGTTGAGCATAAGATGGAGGGAGGAAGTGCTCAGTGGCCTTAAAAACATTTCTAAGTACAGTATCCTATGAAGAATGAAAAGAGGTAAAGACCCTTTCTTAGGTTCACACAGAGGGGCACTTAACCATGTTTTATACCTACATATTCAGAACATTAAAGTCTGTAGTTCTTATGCAGACTTATATCAATATTGCTTAACACAATGGTAAAGAGACAAGAAAGGTCTATCAGAGGATTCACCCCATAGCAAAAGAAAATCAAGTTTAGAAATAAAAAGTAAATCTCATTAAGGAATGAGTTAGCCTTACCAGCATCAGGCCTGAGTAGGCGCCCTGCCTTCAGGTATACATATCTGCTGGTTAATGTGCCTGATTGGCCTCTACAGATTCAGATGAAATGTTTTTTCAGAATGGAAGAGCGCTGCTTGAGCAGAAGTAGGTAAGAATAAAGATATGAATGAGAGTTACTCAATTCTTAAGCTATGCAATCCAGCCCAGGGCAGCAAAATCTCCTCATTAAGTACCCTGGGCTGGCACCACATTCTTTAGAGTCCAGCCTGCAGCTCTGCATCCTGGAAGGACCATTAAGATGGCAATTTATCTGTCCCATGCATTGGCTGGTCTGGTCTCCCCACTAAACTGTAAACTAAACTGTAAATGCCCTTTGTAACCCTGAGACCAACATACAGTTAAAACAAACAAACACCATAAAAACCCCAGCGTAGCCCAAGAGGGACCCTCCTTCCAAAAATACTTGTTGCCTGAACTAGAGGTTCTCAACTGGGGGCAATTTTAGCCCCCTCCCATGGTATCTGACAACATCTAGAGGTATTTTTGATTGTTCTAACTTCAGGGGAGGCGATGCTACTGACAGCTAGTGGGTAAAGGCCAGGGAGGCCACTAAACATCCTATGATGTTTCACTAAGAATTCAAGAAAACAAAGAATTCGTAACAAAGAATTATTTGGCCCCAAATGTCAACAGTGCTGCAGGTGAAAACCCTGGCAAAAGTGAATGAATGCTGAGTTGTAACAGATGCCCGCAGTTCTACCTTAGTTGTGCATATAGTGTAAAATTCCCTCACATCGCTAGAAAGCCTCTTGTCCTAACACCTGTCCCCAGAACAACACTTTGATCCTCCCATAGTCCCTAACTCGGGCTCAGAGTCCCTCAGAGGAGCTTGGGAGTTCAGACACCTGGCTTTTAACTACAGCTCTGCCACTAGCTAATTCTGAACATGTCACAGAACTTTTCTGGGCCCGTTTCCTCCTCAGTAAAACAGAGGGATTGGAAAAGATAATTTAAGAGTTCCTCCAGTTCTAAAAGTTCTATTTGAAATGCTAGGTTTGGCCTTATCTATTTACAATAAGCCAAAGAGAAAGGGGAAAGATCCAGTCTTAACTGTGAGTATGCACACCCACCATCTGAAGGACAGAGGTTCTTATACTGTGGGAACCAAACTGGGCCAAGGGGAGCTCCAGAGAAGCCAGGAACTCAGGCACGAGCAAGGGCCATGGGAAAGGGCTCTAAACAGTGGCTGAAAGGCCAGCCCAGGCCCTCAGGTTTAAACTATGAAAAGTCCTTTCCTAGCCTCCCTCCTGCCCTCTGCAGGTCAATCTTTTTAATCGGTGTTAAGAGGAGGAGGAGGGGTAGGAGGTAGACTTACTATTCCAACTATGGGTCATTGAACAGCAGCACGGGCAATCAGCTGGAAGCTTATTACAAACTTGCTGGAATCTCAGCCTCCATCCCTGATCTCCTGATTCACAATCTGCACTGTAATAAAATTCCGCAGGTGATTCCTATGCTTGTTCAAGTTCGAGAAGTCCTAGCTTAGGGTATGCTGCCTTCTTTCTCTGCACTGTCACCTCTTCACTTGGTAAAGATGACTTTAAGACTCTGTCTACATTCCCCCTAATCCCACCTCCTGGTGCAGCTTGTGCACATGTGGACGTACGTACACACACACACACACACACCCACCCCCAGCTCAAAACCTCCAAACCCAGAGTCATCAAGAGTGACAGGGACAGGTTACTTACTTTCTTTCCCCTTGCCTCTTTCCTACGTCCACACAAGGCCAGAAAGAAGCAAGACCTAAAACACAAGCAAAATTAGAGCTTTTGTAAGTGACTCAGCCCACCCCCGCTGTTCAACGATTCCCTGGGAGGAGGGACAGAAAATGGGGGGGGCGAACCCAAAGGTACAAACTCTGATGGGAAGAGTCTCATCATTTACATCTGAACAGAGACCAACAGGGGTCCAAGGTTTCATTTCTAAAGTTTGTTTTTTGCTGTTTTTGCTTTTTTCTTTTTGCTGAGGCTGTCTTACATTACATAAAGATTCTTGGGGGCTCGGGCTAAAGGGCAAGGCACACACACAGAGTAAACAAAAACGCAGCAAGGGTTCTCCTAGCACAGTGGTGGGGAGCAGCAGCTGGAACAAATGCAAGACCTCAATGAAGAGTAGCATAACAGAGCACTGGAACAGAAGACAAAATGTGGGGAGAAAGGGGGCTGGACTCTGCTGAGTAGTCCGCGCAGTGAAGATTAGGTTGCTGCTCATCCCTCACCCTACCCACTGTCACCAGCAGCAGATGGTCCAGCCCCAGGCAGCTGGCAGCAATGCAATCTGCACGTGCCTGCCTGCCCCACCCTCAGGGCCGCAGATGGGGAAGAGCAGGGCAAAGTCCAGATCCATCCCTGGTCAAAGCAACACTGAGAAAGAGCACCCCCAAGGCAGGGTGGCAACATCACTTAATGCTCTGCCACACTGAGATGAACCTAGAAAACAACTCTCAGCATTATCCAAGGTTCTCCTGCACCCACACACAGCTCATCAGAAAGAGGGCTTGGTAAGGTGGGGAAAAGCCAGAACAGCTCCCTGAGAGCACTGGGTGTGTTGGCCCAGGAGGGGTCATTTAATCATTCAGCATTTGCATGCACATACCACATTCCAGGCACCACACCGGCCAACTGGGAGTGCAGTGGTGACAGCACAGGGTCTCTGTCCTCAGGAAGCACAAGGAAACAGACATTAACACAGTGGGGTAAGTGCTGAGCACCGAGTGATATGGAAGCACAGAGCAGGGGCACCCCACCAGTACAGGGGCAAACAGTGGTCTAAACTGACACTGACTGTAAGAAGGGGCACTCCAGGGAGAGGAACAGCATGTGCAAAAGCCTGGAGGCAAAAGAGAACTGGGAAGTGCAAGTTTTTCTGCCTTTTTGGCCTCTGGTCACCCTGACCAGGAGCAGACTCATGGGTCTGTGTGGGGATCCTAACACATTACTGTCTAAAGGAACCTGGGGTCTTGGGGTCATCTTGTAAAGTCCAATCTATCCATTTTAGGAGGGGAACTGAGGTCCAGAAAGGGGCCATGACTTGCCCAGGGACATGGCTTGCTGGTGGCTGAACCAGAACTCAGTTCTCCTACCTCTTCACTTAGGCAGAGTTCCCTCAAATATCCCCCCATCAGAATCCAACCACTGAGCTCCATCAGACCTAGTGCCAGCCCCAGCACTGTTCTCCACTGTGCTCTGTCCATTCGGAGCACCCAAGGCTCGGCTCATGTCCAGGCCTCTGCCGGATGAGGAAGTTCCACAGCATCAGCCTCCAGGAACTCCAGCGTGGCAGGAGCAACTCATGAAAAAGCAAGAGTGGCTACCTGCCTCCGCTGGAAAAGAGGCAGAAGGCACACACAGCAATAATCAAGGTAGGTTGTAGTTTTTGTGGAGTGTTTGTTGGTTTGTTTTTGAGGGAAGGTTTAGCAAAAATGGGCCCCCCCTTGGAAATGAAGGAGGGCTGTTCAGAAAACTGGAGGGGACTATCAGTCAACACAGAAACAGGAGATGAGTCTGAGTGACTGCCAAACCAGGCAAGCTTAATTAAGACTCTCCTACCCTTTCCCCAGGAAGCCCACCCCTCATCTGGCTGATCATACTAAACGAGCTGTGGGAAGCAGTCATTTTAGAGAAGCTGAAGGCCTCAGTTGGCCTCGCGTTGGGGGATGGGCCAGCAGCCAGGGGGCCAAGCCACTGGAACTTCAGGGCACAGCTGCCCTTAGTGTCATATCTGCCTTCAACAGCACTTGCTCTATGAAGGTCCCTCAGCCTCCAGCCTGCCACCCACCCACTCTGGATCCATGTGTGCACCCTGGAAGTACTCATTAGCTTTGCGAGTGTAACCCGCTATAGAATCTGAATAGAAGGCACAGTTACTCAACTGCAAAGCAGAATTCCTCCTCTTCTCATAACAAAACAAAGATGCATGCCAAACAACCAGCTAGCTGGTGGAAACTGTGGAAAGAGGCTAAGGGGCACTAGAGTTAAGCCCATTTACTAACCTCATTTAGATGCCTGGCAAACCTCTGCTCCAAGGCCTTAAAGCATCAGTATGATGAAAACATCCTCAAGATCAGAATTCTTTCCTGTCCCAAATGCCCTTGGATACCACCTCTGACCTCATATCCAAGTACAATCCTGGCCTTGAGTGCCAGTGCCAGACTTACTCAGGGGCTGAAAAGCAATGTTTGGTCTAATACAACAAAGGGACCATAATGGGTACCTTGCGTCCTAAATTCCTTCATATCTGCCACAAGGAACCTCTGGGTGGAGGGTGTGTGTGTGTGTGTGTGTGTGTGTGTGTGTGAGAACCTCTGGGTGGAGGGTGTGTGTGTGTGTGTTTGTGTGTGTGTGAACCTCTGGGTGGAGAGGGTGTGTGTGTGTGTGTGTGTGTGTGCGCGCGCTGGGGGATAACACTATAGCCAGACTTCCTTTTCTTTCATCCAAACAGCAAACCTTAAGAACTTGCCTTCCTGAAAGACAAATGCAGTTCATTTCCAAACATCACTGACAGAACTTCTTGTTTTCTCTCTCGCTTTTTAAAACAGATGAATGCTCCCCTAGGGAAAAAGCAGCTGTAAATACAGGAGAGGGTAGAAAAAGAATCCTGCTATGAGTTTCAGAGGAACCATTATACCATTGTAAAAAGCATTCTCAAAAGAACAACACACCCAATCCAAACAGAAAACACACTTCATTCAAAGTACTTCTCTCAAGTATAACCTTTGGGCAGATGATTTCTCTATACTCAAGGCTGTTTCTTCCTCTACTCAACACCATGACCTTCACATATAGTGAGTGATTTTCTTCCCAGGAGACTTGGAAAGAACTAGCTCACAACTCAATGTATCTGCTACTTAGTGCCTATCATCATCATCACCATCATCGCCATTATCATCATCAAAGGGCTAAATTTCATTTCTAAACTGCTATAGAAATTTAAGCAAATATAAGCCATTGTTTTTAGACAGACTGAGACCACAGTATTTACTAGCTGAGCACAGGATAAGAAGAAGGAATAAATCGGAAACAGGCAGCCTGGCTTCTGCACTTATTACTTTCCAAAAAGAAGAGCATTTTTCAAAGGCTCAGAATTCTGGGAAATCACCCACTGGCTTATTATACCCCTCCATCCAACAGTAATGAGGCTGCCACCTCGGAACCCATTTGCCAAAAATAAAAGATCTAAAGAGGTGTTTCACAGAAAGTTTGTGAGAAGAAAATTCAAGCTGGTTTTATTTTCATATAAGCTACAATTAAATGGCTTTGCCTTTGCAACCACACTTCCTACCTCAAATTCCAGTAAGTTTAGAAGTGCCCCACAGACTTAAACTGGATTGCAGGGAATTCAGCTGGCTAAGACTGGTCCCAGCCCACAGCCATATTAGTAACTAACCTGTTACACAGTCCTAGGTGGGTCTGAGAAATAAAAGGGGATTGAGGAGAGGGTAGGCACGATGCTTAAAATTCTGCCGAAGTCAGAAAAGGAAGACACTGCTTTTAATTTCATGTAAGATTCTATTGTTAGAAGGGAAAATGCAACATAAGCTATAAGCCCCATCAGTGACAAAGCAAAAAAAGAGAATGCTTGTATTTGCAGAATACATTCATACCCCCAAATTTCTCAATCAATACAAATGCCATTAACACAAATAAATAAAATCCTGAGTCCAACAGGTCTGCTCACTGTTGCCCCCTAATTGTCTATTTTTTTAAGCTATAAGCTTCCCTATTGACCAGGCACCTTTCATCCTCCTTTTGGGAAGATTCACCACACAGGCATCTGGCCTCACAATTCCCCAAGAACCCTGGTAACCTAGTATGACCACATTTTCCATGTGAACCATGGAAATGAGAATGTAGGAATCTCAGAATGAGACAAACTCTTGGGTGACAAGCCTGACCCTTCCAGGTCTTGGTTTCCAGAGCCCTAGAACTTCTCCTGGATGGTTTTTGGGCCTCCAGTCCCTATTCTGCTCCAGACCCTGCAGAATTCTGCTAGGAACTACACTCTCAAAGCACTGTCAGATCACCTTTCACCTCTAATGGCTCACCTCTGTCTACCCCATGCAGCATCATTTCCCGTCAGTCCTTTATCTATAGCTCACAAAATGCACAGAAGACACAGGTCCCACCCCACCTTCAGGGTAGCTGGGGAGGCTGCAAACCCAGACAGCAAACAATCAAGGCACACAATAAGGCAGGAGTATCTATTTCAGTATTCCATGTGGGTGCAATAAAATGCTAAATCGTGAGGTATGAATAATTAGAAAATAAGAAAGAACAAGCAGTAGCTGCTTGTAAGTAAAGGACAAAATAATGAAAACAAAAACCAGGAAGGGTCTGAACCAAGACAGTCAAAGAGGACCTTAAGAGGAAGGAAGGAAGGGAGGGGCTCCTGGGTGGCTCAGTCAGTTAAGTGTCCAACTCTTAGACTTCGGCACAGGTCAAGAGCTCAGGATCATGACATGGAGCCCCGAGCCCCGCATGGGGCTCCGCACTCAGCAGGGAGTCTGTTTCTCTCCTTTTGCCTCTCCTGCGCAGGTGCACACTCTCTAAAAATAAATAAATCTTAAAAAAAGAGAAAGGAAGGAAGGGAGGAAGGGAGGGAGGGAGGAAGGGAGAGAGGGAGGGAGGGATATCTGACCTGAAGGGAGGGAGGGAGGGAGGGAGATCTGAGAGTTGAATAAGTATGGAGAAAGAAGGAATTTCTCAGGCTGGAAGGCTGAAGTAAGCAAGATATAAATTGGGGGGTGGAGAAGGAGGAGGTGGGGAAAAGAGAGGGAAAGAGGCCAAGAATCAGAGAAAAACAGAAAGAAAAAAATCCCATTTGAGATTCTCCAGGGCATGGGACAATTCTTAGGGCTTCCCTATATCTATCCCTCGCAGACTCCAGTTATTCCACAAAGTATTAAGTATTCAACTGGATACTTATAGTAAAGCCAGTTTGTACAGCCATGAAAAACAGGCAGAGAAATTCTGCCTTGATGAGGAGGCAGTAGGAGCCAATGAACGTTCTTGAGCAAGAAACACAACCTAAGCCAACTGAACAAGTATTTATTAAAAGCCTACTATGTAAGGGGCACCAGAATACTTACTCCTTGCCCTCAAAGGGCACTGCCACCATGGAAAGGGATGGTTAATACCACCTCCCACACACGCAGGGCTTCATTCTCTTACCTAATCTCATGAGATAAGAACAATGTTCTTGGGAGATGAACCTGGCAAGAGAGACCAAAGCAGCCTAAGAGGTTAGACAGGATGATGGTCAGGTCTGGTCAGGATAGTGGCGACAAAAACCTACAGAAGTAAGAATTGGCAGGGGCTGGTTACCGAGTAGAAAGGAGGGGATCAGAGAGGGGAATCATTATGACAAAGAAGTCAGAGAGCAGGAAGACCTGGGTTTCAATTCCCAGATGGTGACATTATTTCAAGCCAGGCTTTCACCCTCCTCCTGACCGCCAAATGCTAAGGTCAATCAGCTCAGCCATTCTCCTATTTCTGGGAATGGGGGTTACACATTTCATCTTCCCATCTGCCCACGGTCTTTTAAGCTAGTTGTGATTTCCTGTAATTCCTATTTGCAAGGAGGTGAAGGGGATCGATAAGGAGAAGAGTTGACAATTCCTTTGTCCATCACAATGGTGATAAATATATCTCAATGGTCCTGCACTAAAATTTTACTGGCAGCTCTTATTCTGGGAAGAAGAGAAAGGGGGAGGAAGCATTATGTTTAAAAAGCCCTGAGGCAGTGTTCTCCTTACACAATGAGTTCTCCTCCTAGGCAGAACCTCCCTAGCTGTATTTAGTGAGAGACAGGGATGAGACGGAGAAGCATCCGCCCTGAGAGCCAGTACCAGTTCCTACAGAGAAAAGAGGCCCAAGAACCCTCAGTGCCTGTCTATGTGAAAAATGAGCACAAAATCAGGAGAGCAGAAGAAACATAAACCAGGCCACAAATGCCTGAACACACAGCAGAGTGGAAACAAGTAGCTGGACTTCCACATAACTGCTCTGAAAGGGAGAGGACACTTGGGGACAAGGGCGTGGCCAAGTGCTCATCCCAAAGTGGGGCTGCCCACTGTAAGGCTGAGCCACAGGAGGGCCACCTTGGCTCCCAGAAATGTGGCCCTTCTCTCCAAGACCCTGCCGGCCATTCTGCCACCCCTGACCATCCTAGACAGAAGGAGCACGGTAACAGGGGAACAGGGGTGAGAGGTGGAAGGGAAATCGCAGGTGATTTTCTCCCTCCATGACTCTAGTACCTGCACTTCCTAAACTTTCTTCAAGAAATAAGTACAACTTGAGATTTCCCAAGTTTTTTAAAAACAAGTTAACAGGGAAAATGAATTTTGAGATGTGTACTTTACAAAGGGAAAGTGCAATCTAGCCCTCTTCCCTGTTAAACAAGAACAAAGCGGGGAAAAGTGCAGATTGAATGAAGAACACTTGTTGGTTAAAGCAACTTGGGGATGCCTGGGTGGCTCAGTTGGTTGGGCGGCTGCCTTCGGCTCAGGTCATGATCCCAGGGTCCTGGGATTGAGTCCCACATCGGGCTCCTTGCTCAGTGGGGAGCCTGCTTCTCCCTCTACCTGCCTCTCCCCCTGCTTGTGTTCTGTCTCTCTCTCTGACAAATAAATAAATAAAATCTTTAAAAAAAAAAGCAACTTGGTGGATTCTCTGACATTTTCTAAACAAACACTTCCCTCCCACCCGTGACAGATTCTGACAGCTTGAGCACAGTCATGCTTCACACAGGGACCTCAAAACAACTAAAATAAAACTAGGGTGTGATCTGAGAAGATCTGTTATGGCAAAGCATTCTCCCAGTGCTCTGTTTAGGCTTCTTATGGATGGCAAAAGGCCTTTTTATAAGCCTGTGGCCTGGCTGTGTCACGGAGGAGAGGGATGTTTTGTCAATCTGAAGGAATAGTTTCTATAACTGGGGTGGTCAGACTCCCAATGACATGGACGCTCAGAACAGTAATAATAGCATCATTATTATTAACTGGCACTTGACTGCATTGTGCATGGATCTAAGCATTTTCTATCCAATATTTTATTTAATCTTCACAACAACCTTAAAAGGTAGGTATTACGACTATCTCCATTTTTAGACAAGGCACAGAGAAGTTAAATAACTTGCCCAAGGTCATTATAGTTAGCAATTCATGACACCAAGCTTACAAACTAAGCAGTCTCACCCCAAAGCACACAATCTCGGTAGAGGTTCACATTGAATCCATATTAGATTAACGTAATTCATTTTAAATATTAAAATGATCCTGGATATATTATGGAAGAGGAGGCAAAATTCCCATTCATTATAAAAGAAAACAGGAAGCCGTGAAGACTGTTCACACTGCCGCTTGCAGCTCTATACCCTCTCGAGGTGGACTTGGACTTGGCTTTGAAGCTCTACTTCAGAACCTGAGCAGAAGGAAGTTCTTTACATGTCATTCGCCAGGACCCCACCCACAAAGGAACTGATTCCCTACGTGTAAGGTGGGTCAGGTGATTCTAACTAAGCACACTTTAAGAAACACTGCTTTGGGGCATTCTAGAAACTTCCGAAGCTGCTGCAAATTTGGGAACTAGGTCATCAGATGTTGAAGGCTAATTCCCCTGAACTGCTAATGAGACAGGCACCGCATGTTAAAAAAGCTGTTGAAAGAGTGGAGTGGACTGAACCAGGAATTCAGAGACATTAACTCCCAGAGCTCTTTACAGACTTGCATCTAATGGAGAGATTGCCCTCTCCACGATGTGCATATATGTTTGTTCCCAATCTTCCACAGCTGAGATAACCTGGCCAGAAGGTGCCTCAAAAATGAGCTTGATTTCTCTGGAAAATGACGGCCAAAGATGGATACACTGCGTATTAGTGTTCAAATTCAGATATTCCTAATAGAAACTTCAACAGAAAAAGGCTGAGAGGGGCGCCTGAGTGGCTCAGTGGGCTAAGCGTCTACCTTCGGCTCAGGTCATGATCCCAGAGTGCTGGGATCGAGCCCCGCATCCGGCTCCCTGCTCAGCGGGAAGCCTGCTTCTCCCTCTCCCACACCCCCTGCTTGTGTTCCTGTTCTCACTCTCTCTGTCAAATAAATAAATAAAATCTTAAAAAAAAAAAAAAAAAAAAAGGAAAGAAAAAAGCTGAGAGGGGAAGAATTCATTTTTGTTTGTTTTTTTTTAATGTTTGTTCTTTAAAAGTCCCAACACAAAGCACGTTGCCTGGGTCTTTGCACTCATTTGTAAATTGAGTAAAGATGTACTTGCTTTAGGGTTGGCCTCTCTGTATTTTAGTCTGTCAGTTAAGTGCCCATCCACATATGTGAGCTCACCAATTTTGTCCTTCCTCCTTGGCTTAAATTATTTATTTCAATTGCATTACTATACAAGAAACATGGCTCCAAGTTCAGAACCAATTTCAGTAATTTAATGAAGTTGTGTAGAAATGCTAATGCTTTCTGGGGCACCAGGCTGACCTTTCCCTGCTCCTTTCTAGTCTCTGAGGGTAAGTCCTGGCTGCTGCCTCCCCTTGGGGTAGGATGTCCTCTCTTCCTGGATTTCCACAAGGTCTTAACAGAGGCTGGTTCTGCTACTTACCAGCCATGCCAACCTAGAAAGGTTTTTTTTAATCCAGTTTGGCATTAATTCTCACAACCATAAAATGGGTATAAGCAACCTACTTCAAAGTTGCTGTGAAGATTAAATAAGCTAACGCAAATAAAGCACTTAGAACAGTGCCTGACACGTAGAACGCACTCCATACACGTTATCTTTTATTATGAGTCTACCTTGTAATGTTAAGAAAATTTTACGTGAATCTAGAGCTTTCTACTTTTCAAAGCAGTCTCAATTGATTATTGCTACAATTAGTCCTCACAACAGTCAGAGAAGACGGAAAGTGTATGAGCATTTTCTGCTATAAGGAAGAACTCATTATCCCCCTAGATTTGGAGCTGGAGACCTGTCGCAGTCATCTTTGTATTCCACCCCCATACATACTAGCATGAATCAATAAATTAATGTTGAAGTGGACTGAATGTAGGGTTTGGTCATGCTATCAACAGAGCAATCCTAGCCTTGTGACAAGGAGCTAGGGAACAAATTAGAATCATTATTCTAGGGAATTCCTGGCTACCCTGAACACAGAGACAAAAGGGCCACCTTTCCCAGTCCTGATTCCAACTCATCTTTGAGAAGAAGCATTTGCAGGAAAGGGAGCAGCCAGAGGTCACTTAGAGGTAAACGGCCGAAGTGTCCGTGCACAACTCTGAGGCAGCAGGGAACCAGGATAATATAACGGGGCATTACCCAGCCCCTCCTGCTGGGCCAAATGGGGATCCATAAATGCGGCATCTCAGAGGCAAACAATGCTGCCTTCCCTAAATGAAATGGGAGTTGCCTTTCAGTAGAGTACAGGCCAGTCTATAAATACCCTCTCTTCCTGCATACATCCAAATGTCTTAACCCAAAGGAAGGGATTAAAAGGCTTCCTGTGGGGCCAACTGCCACCTGCCTAAATACAGAGACTATCTGGTCTCCCAGACCCTAAATAAACCCTACAGAGTATCCCTGAGGGAAAAGCTGCCATCATTCAACAGTATACGCACCCCCCACCCCCACCCCAGTGATACCTCAACCTTTTTTTCTTTCCACTTTGGTTTATTTTTGCTCACCAACCCCGCCTTCCCAGACCTTCACCCAGGACCATCCACTCCCATGCATCCCTCCACTGCAGCTCCTACCTGGTCCTGACCTCCTCTCTCCAGGTATTTGTTCTCTGTCTCCCTCGCCACCTCATCCTCCACCCCAACTTTCTAACCCGCATATATTATATCTGCCCTGAAAAACACAGGCTTTGGAATCACTCCAGCCTTGGTTCTACCGCCAACAGAGTAATTTATAGTACTTAACTTTTTAGAGCTTTTCTGATCTAGAAAGTGAAGACAAGCCCATGAGAGTACAGCACCTAGCACAGTACCTGGCACACAGCACACTCAGTACTTCCTGCCTTGTCCCACTCTCCACATTTTTCTTCTTTCTTTCCTGGGTTTCGTGACTCTGACTGTCACTGTTCCTAGGTATTATACGTGCTACATACATCCAAATGTCTTAACCCAAAGGAAGGGACCCAATGATGAAAATTTTAGTCACCAAGGTTAACCATGTAGCAGGTACATTCTGGGACAAGGTCCCATCAGCAACCTTCAAATTACACTAGAGATAAGACTGGTTACCTTATACCTCCCCACTATAAATGGCCCATTTGGTGAAGAAAGTAACCAGAGGGGACAGAAAGACACAGAGCTGAGGGACACTTATGGCCAGCAAAGGATAAATAAAGGCCTCTGTTGAAAAGAGAGCTACCCTACAACCCACGAATTGCACTACTCATAAAGATACAAATATAGTGATCCGAAGGGGCACCTACACCCCAATGTTTATAGCAGCAATGCCCACAATAGCCAAACTATGGAAAGAGCCCAGATGTCCATCGACAGAAGAATGGATAAAAAAGATGCAGTACATGTGTATACAATGGAATATTACTTAGCCATCAAAAAAGTGGTATCTTGCCATTTGTAAAGACGTGGATGGAACTAGAGGGTATTATGCTAAATGAAGTAAGTCAGAGAAAGACAATTATCAAGTGATTTCACTCATATGTGGAATTTAAGAAACAAAACAGAGGACCATAGGGGAAGAGAGGGAAAAATAAAACAAGACAAAAACAGAGAGGGAGAAAAACCGTAAGAGACTCTTTAAAAAAGAGTTTATTATTTGTCAGAGAGAGAGCGAGTGAGCACAAGCAGGGAGAGCAGCAGGCAGAAGGAAAAGCAGGCTCCCTGCTGAGCAAAGAGCCCGATGCAGGACTCGATCCCAGGATCCTGTGATCATGACCTGAGCCGAAGACAGACACTTAAGTGACTGAGCCACCAAGGTGTCCCCCATAAGAGACTCTTAATCATAGGAAACAAACTGAGGGTTGTTGGAGGGGAGGGGGAAGGGGTAACTGGGTGATGGACATTAAGGAGGGCATGTGATATAATGAGCACGGGGTGTTATATGCAACTGATGAATCACTGACCTCTACGTCTGCAACTAATAATGCACTATATGTTAATTAACTGAATTTAAATTTTAAAAAAATTTTAAAAAGGAAGGTAAGGGCAGCAGTCTCACATGCAACTAAAACCCCAAAAGAAAGCTTCCCATAATTCCACATTTACATGTAAAAATGTTTAATTAATTCTGTCAGCAAGAACAGCTGCCAGTTTCACTAGAAACACCATCTGGTTCATTTCTGATAAGGCCCGGGCACGACTTCACATAGGCCAGAGACTGCCTACAATATGGATCCCAAAAGGCGGCATCCTAGATGACAGCTCCAAGGCAGTGTGCCATTCCTCTCTCCCTGGTGCTCGGAAGCTGCTCCTGCAAGTTCACGATTAGGCCTGAAATAAACCCAGAGCTTCATTCTTTTATAAGTATCTCCTTCAATCTTCCAGGCATCACCCTGGCTAACTCAACACAGGGCCTTAATACAAGTGACCCAGTTCCTCTGTGCCTCGCTTCCTGTAACTCTGAAGTGGGCACAAGCTCCACCTCACTTCCAGACACCAACCAGAATTAATTTAAGCAGGTCTGTTTTCAAAAACCAGATAAATACTATAGAAACGTGGCAAACAGCCTGAACAACTTGTATTTCAGAGGGGCTTTCATAAAGTGGGTGCCAGGGTGGCTTCTCCACTGTAGAGTCTCATTTTGCGATTAGCTTAGATTAAGAGGGTCCTTTCCATGAGGTCTTTAAGCTCCTCCAAGGATCTTCCTTTTGCCAAGCCAACAGGAAGCACTTTGATGTACTTCGCTAGAGGCCTTTAGGCAGCCACAAATAAGGAAAAGAAAGCAGGCTGGAAATCTAGAGCAGACTCGTCTAGGGGTGCACAGACTTGACTGGTATTAAGTACTGAAAAGTGATTGCCTCAATAGCAGGGCCCTTCAGACCCTGATGTGGAATTATACAATGTGGATGCAATACTACAGCAAGTATACATTCCAAAAAAGATGGAATACAGGGTTTGCCAGCCACCACTAAATGCAAATTTGGAAAAGGGTGTATTTGAAACACACGAAAACAACATCAAAACTACGAAGTGCGGGGCGCCTGGGTGGCTCAGTCGTTAAGCGTCTGCCTTCGGCTCAGGTCATGATCCCAGGGTCCTGGGATCGAGCCCCGCATCCGGCTCCCTGCTCCGTGGGAAGCCTGCTTCTCCCTCTCCCACCCCCCCTCCTTGTGTCCCCTCTCTTACGCTCTCTCTCTGTCAAATAAACAAGTAAAATATTAAAAAAAAACCCAAAACTATGAAGTGCAAGAATCTGTATACATACGTATACTCCTTCCAGGCCACTAGGCAAATTTAGATGGCTGTAACTTTTGACATTGCACTGCATTTTTTACCAGATGGTAAGAACTTCATGACCCCAATGAAGAAGGGAGCAAGGCCAATGTTGTGAAGTCTGATGAAGAGAAAACCAAAGAGGCAAGGGTGAGAAGTGTACTGTACAATCCCAAAGTGAAAAACTGGTGGCTTCAGCTCTGATCCCCTAAGTTTGGTGATGAGGATCTCTCACTTTCTGGAAACACTTTCTGTGTAGAAATCACTCAGCGCCCACCCCCACCCCCATCAAAATGTGAATATACAGAACAGGAGCCCACAGCACAAAGCTTACAACCTATTTCCCACCAAGTCTAACTTCAGCGCAACCATTCAGTCTCATAAACGGGCAGAAGACAGTTATTCATGGAGCAGGTAGGAAGTCGCAGGCAATACCAAAGTGGTACGGAGAGGGGCCTTCCCCTAGGGAGGCTGAGCCCACCCCTATGCAGGTCTTCCAGGATGAAGGAAGGAGAGGTGGGCAGACTCTGGGCTGTGAGGCTGTCGGTGTGAACTCCAGCAGAAGGGCAGTTAACAGAGAAGGCCATTTCTGCTGCTAATTCAACATGGCCTCAAGACAAGTCACCAAACCACTCTGTGCCTCACTCTCTGTAACTCTGAAGTGGGCATTAACTCCGCCTCACTTCCAGCACAGCTGTGAGGACAACAGCTGATAAAAGTTAATATTTACTGAGCACTAACCACGTGCCAAATACCAGGCTACCCGCTTGATATGTCTGCTCCAAACCCCTATATGTAGTAGATACTACTATAAACCCCCATTTTCAGTTGAAGAAACTGGGGCTTAACAAAGAGACTTACCCAAAGCCACATAAGGCAGACTGAAAATTTAACACTACAAAAGCAAGGGTCGACCATGAATTAATTAATATCACTTCTTCCCCAAATAAACTGCCATTTGAGTATTTTTTAGTTGTGAGGCACTGTACCTGGTTTTAAAGATCCAGTTTGGGGGCACCTGGGTGGCTCAGATGGTTAAGCGTCTGCCTTCGGCTCAGGTCACGGTCCCAGAGTCCTGGGATCGAGCCCCACATCGGGCTCCCTGCTCAGCGGGAAGCCTGCTTCTCCCTCTCCCACTCCCCCTGCTTGTGTTCCCTCTCTCACTGTGTATCTCTCTGTCAAATAAATAAATCAAATCTTAAAAAAAAAAAAAAAAAAGATATGGCCTAATAAAAATAAATATCCCGTTTTATTTGATTTTCATAATTATCCCATGAGGGGGTACTTTTAAGTTATATGTGCCAAGAGTCAAAGTCACATGACACAAAAAGGAAGTTTTAGAAATTATAATTTTCCTGTTACCCTTCAACACCCTCAAATCCTCCATAGCAAGTAATCATTAATATTTTGGTAGCTACCTTTCTGGAGACAGATAGTGTTAACAGTACCATCTCCATTTTACAAAGGACAAAAATGAGGGCCAGAGAGGTTAAACTTAGCTCAAGGCATAGAGCTGGCAAATGGCTGAGCTGACAGTGAAAGCAGGGTTAATCTGAACCCAAGGCCTGCTATCTTCCCCTTGCCTCCCACTCAGTACCCACTTCTTAAAACAATCGTCCATTTTCATTCACCAAAGGAAAGGGGGAAACTGCCTGGCTCACAGCCAGTCTTACTCCTCCACTTTCCCAATGACGTGGAATAAACAGACAGGGCTGTCTAAGCACACCCTGCCCCAGTAACATCAGCACTGCTTTATGTTTCTCCAAATCTAAGCCGTCCTGGGTGAGATGGGACCTTCACTTCCAGCTTCCTCCCTGCCCTCACAGACGCATCTTTGCCTCTGAAAACAAGGGCGGGACAATAGGGAAGAGGAGGTCAAGCCTCGCCTACAGGAGACCCAAGATCTCCTTGTCTGCAGAAAAAGGAAGGATGTTCCTACAGGAGCCCTCACAAGTTCTCAGGCGAAGACAGTCCCCTTTTGGAAACAGTGTTTACAGAGTTGCTCAAAATCCCCATTACCGAGTCCTTAAGACCCAAAGAACTCAGAACTTCTTCTCTGGCTTACCCCCTGGCTTACCCCCAACTGGACCTTCTAATAACCCCCAAACTGCATGGATTCCTAGATACCAAGGTTTTGACCCTATGGCCTCTCCCCTCCTCCAAAAATAAAAATAAAAGCCCCTCAGACAATATAGGAATGCTTTTCCTTAGTTAGGAAATGAAAGCTGCCTTTCAAATTTTGTACGCTTCCACATTTTTGTCCCAACTGTACATAAAAACATACTGACCTTGAGAGTACCTATGCTGAGATGGGGTGGGGGAAAAGGAAAGGGCTGTTGTATTGTTTTCCATGAGAAAGTTAAGATTTATCAAGTCTGCAATTCCAGGAGGTTTCCTCTGTCCCAGCATGTGGTACCAATGTTTGATGCAGCCTGAGCCCGAGCTGACTCAGTGTCACTATTTACAAGCACAGTGGCTGCTAAATGTCTGCTGGTTACCAAAGGCCTTGGCTTTCCCATTTGGAAAACGGGACTAAAATCTTCCTCACAGTATGATAGGACATCTTACATGAAAGCACTTTGTAAAATGAAGAAATCTGTACTGCTATTAATATGGCTGCCCAATCTGCACAGTAAACACAGCAGAGACTTAAACCAGCCCTTCCATCCTCAAGGGGCTTAAAATCTATGAGTGAAAAAGACAAACCAAAATAAATGCTAGAGGACACTTGTTAGGCCGTGTGCTGCAAAGAATCCCTGCGGGGAGATGATTAAATGGGAAAGAGCATTCAATAAATACTTGTTCGATTAATAAGTGAATGCAGATGCACTGCTTGAAAAATACCTACCTTGTTGCTATTCACAGAAAGTTTTACTAACACCATAGGCTCTGAAATCTGTTCATCCTGCTGTTGCTCACATATATCCAAGAAAAGCAGTGAGCATTTGTAGAGAGCTGCCCTTCTTTCAAAGATGTGATTTTTCAAAAGCGTGTATAGACCTTCAAAGGAGATGACCCACACAATTACATTTTATAATTCCAGAAGTAATAGAACCACCCCCAAAAGAGCTCATTTCTGGAGAACAAACAGAAACAAGCCATCCTACTACTACTTCCTTGTTTGCAACCAGATTCACAGTGGATGCTAAAAATATATTAAGTAAATAAGGCGAAACTGTAGATACACACTTGTAGGTTGGATTTAGGGCATGACTGATGCCTCCTGAGGCTTTTAAAAGATGGACAGAGTTCCAGAAACAAAAACCTGGTCCTGAAAATTAACAGGGGTAACTCTGGTATTGGATCCAAATTCTTAAGGGGCCCTGCAGTTTGGTTTTCACTAGCCTTGCTAAAACATTTGGAAGAACCTCTAGTACCCTCTCCTTGCTTCACCTCCTCCCGCCTCCACGGTTTCTGAGCAGTCGTCTTTTCCTGCTACCAGTCAGAGTGAAGTTGGTGAATGTTAACCGCTTTTCATCACCCTGTTTATATCTGTTTTTCATTCAACCCAGGCCTCCCCTTCAAATGTCTCTTTTTAGAATCTCATCACTAATATCACTCTTTGATTCCTTGTCATCCACAGCTCAAGGCCTCAAGGTCACCTTGCCCTCTCACCCTTTTGACTTTAATCCTCTATCCCTGGTCAATCACTTATCAACCAACCAAATAATTCAGGGGCTGAGTACGAAGCAGACAAGGCTGTCACTGACTGACCTCAGGTGACTCCCAACCTCAGCCTGGAACCTGGATCAACACAGAGATGGCTCCCCTTAGAAGTAAAATATATGGGGCTGTGTGCTTATTGGGAGCCTTATGTGTGCCAGTACGGTATTAGGTTCTTTGCTGTCCCAGCCGGTTATAAAGCCACAGAGAGATCAAGAAAAGAGATATCACAAGTCAACATTTACTTCTAAAATTGAGGCCTGGGGAAGACAGGAAAACATTCCCTAAAGAATTCACACTACTGCTCCGATTTCCCTTCTCCCAATTTCTCACTGTGGAACCCACACCCACTTTTCTCTCTTAATTAAAAAAAAAAGAAAAAGAAAAAGAAAGAAAGAAAAGATATTTCAGGGTCAGAAAACATTTCCACAATAAAAACTGATTGGTTAAAGAAAGCCTGTAGACAGGAATCCTCACACCAGACCAAATTCCTAGACCTACCTTCCTAGCCAACCTTGATGGTTGGCTCTCCCTCCCAGCCTAAAAGAAACCTCTAAGCAGGTGCACAGAACCCTGGCATGGAATGTTTCGTAAGAAAAGGAAAAGATTCTGAGAACTATAAATTACATTTGATAAGGAAGGCTCTGTGGGGTTCATGGTCAAGTTCGCTCCATAAAACACAATGCTGCAATTTAGAACTGAGGCTTCATGCTGAAAAAAATTTTTTTCAAAGCAGCAGTACATGTGCACTGAATGTAGGCACTACTGCATCTGTAAACTCCCACTACTCTTTAAAGTTCAGCACCGAAGATCTGGAAACAATGCTATTGTATTCTCACACACATAATTCTTCCTTTCATTTTTTTCTTTTTCTTGGTAGCATCTTTTCTTAATTCAGGGCAATATCCTCAACAACACATAATCAAAAGTTTTTGCCATAACACTGTTCTTCCCCAAACAAACTGCATAACCAAAATGTTAACTCCAATGTAGAAATATGGATGTAGATTTTAAAATATCTCCCCAAGAAATAAACACATATGGCTACACAAAACTTTATACATGGGTGTTGACAGCAACATTATTTATAATAACAAAAAACAATCCAAATGTCCATTAGCTGATGAATGGATAAACAAAATATGATATATCTATACAACAAATTATTTAGCAAAAAAGTGGAATAAAGGACTGATACATGCTATAATATAAATCTCAACAACATTAAGCTAAGTGAAAGAAGCCAACTTCTAAAGACCACATGTTGTATGATTCTGTTTATGTGAAATGTCCACATAGGTAAACTACAGAGAAAGAGAGTAGATTAGGGGTGGCCATGGGCTACAGGGATTGTGAGGAACCGGGAGTGACGACTAAGGGAGTTTCTTTTTAGGGTGATGAAAATGTTCTAAAATTAGAATATGATGACAGCTGTCAGCTACAGCTGATCTAGTTGATGGAATATTACAAAGCCATTAAAAATAATTATAAAGGCTATATGTCATTACAGAAAAATATTTATGGTATAATGCTAAATGAAAAAAAAAAAACAATACAAAACTGAATGTACAGGGATTCCCAACTGAAAGAAAGCATAGAATAGATGGAAATGATGTTTGTGGTAGGATGGTAGAGTCATGGTGAGTTGTTTCTCCCCCTCTATTCTGCAAGCTTTCTGTAATCTTGTCCCCAATGTGTTAACAATTAAAAAAAAAAAAAAAAGCAGCCCCCCAGTCTTCCCTCAGACAGTTAGCCTAGGCTGCCACTTAAAATGCAAAATAAGCAAAACCACCTTATTCTCTTTTTCAAGTTCCCTTTTTAAAACTTCCACCCACTTAGAGTGAGATCGACTGAGAAGAGCCCAAAGAAGGAAGAATGGGATAAACAGTCCTATCCCATTCCCAGAAGCCAGTTTCATTTTACTGGCTTTGTCAGAAGCCGAAGCCTAGTCTAGCCAAAAGTCTAGCAGAGGGAGTCTACACACAGGCCAACTTCATGCTCTGATCTTAAACTTCTGTGGGTGAAGGCAAGTCACTGCTGACAGGAGGCTGGATTTGGAAAGATGAGACTTTCCCCCTCCTTAAGAAAGGATGGTTTGGAAAGGGGAGGCTGGGAAAGAGCCCCTATTTATGCCTCTTCTCTGAGGTATAAATCTCCAACTACAGGAGAAAAGAATCCTGAGTCATTGAATTTTTCACCACAAAAGATCCTCTTCTGAGTAATGAAGAATTGTCAGTCACCACCTCTGCTGTCTGCAAACCCCTGAGAACCTATTACTGTCATCGGAACCCAGGCTAACTTTCCCCAAATCAAGCAATGGGGCTCTACGGAAAAAAAAAAAAGTCTAACACTTGCACACATGTGTGGGAGGGGGGAGTACAGGGAGGGAATTTAAGGGCACACTGCTATCAGGTAATTTTAGGGATCTACTAACACTGGCAACAGTAACAGGGAACTATGTCTGTTTCTGCTTGAGAAAACACTTCAATAATATCCTGTTTCTGGAATACTGCATAAATTCTTGGCATGCAGCCTTCAGATGTTTCAAGGGTGCTATTTTCCTTTTCTGAGACAGAAGGGCCCAGGAAGGAGAATACATCAGAGGCCACATGGGAGCCTGTGAAACCTGTCCAAGTCTCACTACACTTGGGGCATTTTCTGCTGTTACTATACCAGTACCTTCAGAGACTCAAGTGTCCCCAAGCCCTGACAGAAGCCCAGGTGGCCTTTCACAGCCGAAGTGACCCAGCTCAGTACCACTAGAGGTCTACCAGCAGAGCGGAGACTTCCACACTCAGGGAAGAATCAGAAGATGAGAGAGTAAACAGAGAAACCCTGCTGGTTTCTAGGCCAAAGGACTAAAAGGGAAAGAAAAAGGACACCATCACAGACACACATGAGCACAAAAAAAAGGAAACATCCACAGGTGCCTGACAGGTTTTGCTGCTAAAACCTAAGCCTTTTAAGAGGTACCTCTTTCCCCAGTGCCTCTACTTTCTCTTAAATAAAGGTTTTACACAAAGACACTCACGAACTTACAAGCATCCAAGGGAACAATGGCTGTTGCCCTGAATCCCAGCCAGAGTGGGAGTGAACAGATCTTGATGCTCAAGGACAGTCACCCCCACGCTGTCCTGGAATTGCTTCACTGGTCTCAGATTCAGAGCTGCTGCAGCTTCAAATACTCATCACAAAACCCCCAGCCCCAAACCTCAAGCTGCATCCTTCATTCCCACCGATATGAAAATAGCTCTCCCACATTACAGGCATCATTTCTCACTGCTCTAGTTTCCAAGTCTCCTGCAATGTGGCAACATAACTTAAGAATATTAATTTTTTTAAAAACCATTCCACTAAATGAAATCTCACTATGGTGGGATATATGGGTGGCCCCTAGACTGAAGCCATCTTGAGCAGAAACCGAAAGTGTCTCTATTATCATATATGCATTTGTTCCAATGTTTACCCTTAACCCAACTGTCCTAATACTCAACACTCAGGTCTGCTTTCATATATTAAAAAAATAAGGCACTGGGCTTCTTCCTCTATTTGTTCTTCCCCCCACTGCTTAAGGGAAGATCCCTAAACAAGACTTCCTTACTATCCAGAAAGATGGAAGAGGGAAAATGAATCCTGCTTGTCAGCTTCAACTAGAAGACCACATGTCAATTCAGGAGCTCAGTAAAATGCTTCACATGGCAATTACACAACCACTACCATTGGACCTGCTGATATTCAGGCCTTCAAGTGGGCACTGCAAGTCTGTAAGTAGGCACTGTAGTCCTGCTGCGTCTCAGTGAACTGTCTCTTGGTACATGGGGAATAGAGGGGGAAAACAGCACATCTACTCTCTGGTCTTCCTTTTCTGCCCACAAGCAGCTCTAAGACTTCTCCACAGTTCACTTGTTTCAGCACAGAAATGAGGAAGCTTATGTGAATAATTTTTTTTAAAGACACTACAATTCTCTGAGCCTTCTTTTCTCTAGCTTACTTTATTGTAAGAATACAGCATATAATACATGCAACATACAAAGTAAGTTTTAATCAGCAGTTTATGTTATCACTAAGGCTTCCTGTCAACAGCAGGCTATTAGCAAAGTTTTGGGGGAGTCAAAAGTTATACATGGATTTTTGACTCCATCGGGGTCAGGACCCCTAACCTTGTGTTCTTTAAGAGTCAACTATAGTTACCTGGTTGTCACAACAGCTAAGGATATGGGAAAAGAGCATAAGGAACGATGTAAAACATAAAGCAGGTCTTTCTCTGGGCTATAGAAAAGCATGGAGGGAGTGAAATAATGCTTAGTAACAATAAACCTGAAATCAGTTCTTACTTTTAAAAAACCAGGTGAATTATTACCTTTGGAGGGTGCATATACGTGTATGGAGTGGGAGGGTAGCTGTAGAAATTGCTGCCCCAGCAACAGCAAAGGAGGAAATCCCCTGCCAGTAGATGCACCATTACATAAGAGCACAAGTTCAGTCACCACAGGATGGAGACCTGCCAGGAAACCAAACAAAGTGCTGAGGTCTCTTCTCTACCAGCCGCATCTGCAACACCTCATTCTACCTTTCTTCTCCTTTCTGCTGCCTAAATTCTGGGCCTTGAGAAGGCAGGCCTCAGCAAATAAGCTGAACTGTGCCGTGTGACACTGGGTTTGGTCTCGGAGTTTAAATATTTGGGGGGGAGGGGAGACAGCCCTACTCTGAGCACACAGGGACCTGTCCCCATCTAACTACAGGTGAGGATTTGTTTCATATGCCATTTCTACTATAGTATCCAAGTCACTCTGTGGACAGGAAGTCCTATCTATCAGTCCTCATACCAGTAGTGTCCTCTAATTTAACTCACTGGACAGCAGGTCCTTACGCAGCAAATGGTCACAACTTAAAATTAACAACATAAACCAAAATACACTGACTTAAAAGACTGTAAACTCCATGATGGCACGGCTGTGTTCTGTCTTACTCATTGCAGTATCCCTAATACCTAGCACAGTGCCTGGCATACATTCTGTATCACATTAATACTGGGGAAAACTGAATGAAACAATGAATAAACAAATTAATATTGTGCACATACCATAAGTGTGTACTTTGGAGAATTATGGATGCTCAAGATCTGAAAAAGAGCTTGAAGAAGTAGTGCCCTGAAAAACTTCTAGAAAGACTCCAGTTTCAATTTTACTAAATGGTAAGCAAATTAGAAGCTAACAGTATAATCTAGCAGATAAAGTGTGGGCTCCACCATAGCTATTTTTGTGACCTTGGGCAAGTTTTGTTTGGTTTCGGTTTCAACTGGAAAAAAAAAAAAAGGGAATCATAACAATATCTACCACAAAAGTCTGTTATTAAATGAGATCAATAAAGTAAAGGTCTTGGCACAAAGCTTGGTACACGGTCCTCGAGAACTGTTCCTATTATTGCTATTATTGTTGCTTTATTAAATACCTCCTTTACTGAGGGGGAAGTAGACCTACCCAAATTTTCATTTCTGGCTGAATATGCATCTAGCTAAAAATGCAAAGCCGAGAAAATTCAGAACTCAACGCCAAGAACATGTCTATACTAGCCTCCACTAGATGGTGACAATTTGGGTGTGGAATTCCCAAAACAGAAAAGGTGTGTGTGTGTGTGTGTATCATTCATACATATATTTTAAACCAGAGGAATGAAAAGAGCAAGAAATGAATTAACCACTGCAAGGAAAGACACACTTCTACCTCTGCAGATCTAGAAAGGGGGAGTAAATGCCTACAGTTAACTGAACTGGGTAGTTTTACTGCACCTCTGTGCAGAGCACACACAAGCCCAGTTAGCAAGAGCAACAAAGCCCAGCGAGCTCCCTGCCACCAACAGTACATTCTGTGGGAACAGCAGTATTAGGCCTCTTGGCCAAGACATGAACTTCCCCCTAATGAGCCAAAGACTTGATTTTGACGACCTTTTCGTCTTGGGTCTTACGGTCCCACCCCCACCCCATGCTAATCTCATTACAGGTAACTTTCCACTTCAGCAACCCCACCGCCAAACTGTGAGGGAGGGTCACACCTACACTATTATTTGGAGTCCCTAAAAACCAGGAGTAAAAAAGAAGGTCTACATATATAAACAGGAAGTGGTTTCGGTGAGTCTCGGCCCGGATAACAAGTAAAGTTTTTGAGATTAAAGAGCAGATGAGGCGCGGGGGCTCCAGAAAGCTCCAATGCTCCCACACAGACTCCAAGATTTCCTCAGGAAATCCACCGTCGCCAAGCCACCCTGCCCCGCGCAGAACCCGCAGCTACGGTCGGCCGGAGGGGGAATTAACAGTAATAAGAAAGGGGGCCCCCGCCTACCTTCTCTCCGCGACCCACAAAGTCTGCTTTCCGCCCTGACTCCCGGCCAGGGAGCGCGACCCCCCCCATACGCCGGGCGAGGCCAAGCGGCGCGCCCGGGTCCCGGCCACAGACCGGCCGTCCGGACCTCTTCCCGGCCTCCGCACAGCCCACGCCGCTGCCCGCTCAGCCTCCCCGGCCGCCCTCCCGGCCCCGCGCGCGGCCGGCCGGGTGACAGCGGGGCCGGCGCACAGAGCGGCCGACGCCGGGCGGCCGGCCGGGGCTCCCCGGCGTCCCCCCCCGGAGGTGCGCGCCGGCCCCGCGCCCCTGACAGCCGGCCGGGCGCGCCAGTGACACAATGCCTGGCCCTGCCGCCCTCCAGCCGCGGTGACAACTCACCCCGGGAACCGCGCGGCGACCTCCGCGAGGGGGGCGCTCGAAGCTTCCGCGGCGCCGGGATCCGCTCTGCCGCCTGCGCGCGCCCGCAACCCTCTCGGGTCTAGGCGAGGCCCTGCTTGCCCTTGTCTGGCTAGCGCTGGCCGGCGCTGCAGGAGGAGGCGGCGGGAGGCGGGGGGCGAGGCTGTCGCCGGCTTAGGAGAATGGAACGCGGCGGCGGCGGCGGCGGCAGCGGCGGCGGCGGCGGCGGCAGCGGCAGCGGCTCCCGCGTCACTGGCCCAGCTGTACCGCCCGGGCGGGGGAGAAGCGCGGAGGGGGGAGGGGAAGGGGCGGGCAAGGGGCGGGGTCAGGCGCGCACGCAACAAGCGCCGGCGTCGCGCCGCCGGGACCGCCCCGCTGGGAGGCCCTGCCGGTCGACGGCTGCCAGCACGCACGCGCTGCCGGAGGGGGCCGCACGGCCCGGGGGAGGTGAGCCCGGAGCCGGGGCGGGGCGGGGCGGGGCGACGGGGGCAAGGGGGGCGTGGGGGACGGCTTAAAGGGACAGTCACGCCTACTGCGCTTGAGTGGCCCGGGCCGTGGTACCCACTCGGCCTGCGCCGCGTTTGCAGTGCGCTCTCCAGTTCTTTTACTATTATTATTTTGTGGAATTTTTGGATGTTATTTGGATTATGGGATTACTATTATTTGCAAATAATTGGTTTGCTCCCTGGTTCACAGGGCGCTTTCACGCGTGTTCCCTTATTAGCTTTTGAATCGCTTACCAGACCTACCGGCTGATGCAGGTCATCATCTCCCTATTAAGGAGTACTTCTCAAACAGTGTAGCGTCGATTACCAAGCTTGAAATTGTCCCAGGGGGTAGGTGCGTGTAAAAATGCAGATTTGGGATCCCGCCTCCAGCCATTCTGATTCAGGAAAGCTAGGATCGGACTCAGGGATCTATTTTAAGGAGCATTCCGAAGTGAGTTCTCAGCACATCGAAAGCACTGGACAGATCTCCAGGTTGAGAAAACTGTAGTTAAGAGCAAGGATCGGCAGAGTCGGGGCTAGGACCACGCCATACTCCTAACTTTATTTCCCATCCTGAGCCTTGCCTCTTTGGGCTGTTTTCCAGCATATACTATGCGAACAGTTTGTGCACTGTATCGTTACATCGTTTGTTGGTGATCTCACTGCAGCCCTGGGAGGTAAGTCCTCCGTTTGTGTGTTTTCAGGGCTTGTGGCCCATTGATGGTGATGATAGTGACTTTATCTTTGTGCCCCAGGACCTTGTACAGTGCCTATTCAGAGGTGCTCGATAAATGTTCCCGGAGCTCCTACTTGAGAATCAGTGCCAGAGTTTGCGCTTGGACCCACAGACTTCGGCCTACTGCAGCTTGGGTCAGGCAGGCCCCTCCTCCAAAGATGCCCTTTGGACAGGATACTCCCCCTCAGGACCTCTCACCTAACCTAGTTCTAGTAGGTTCTGTGGAAAAGTGCTGTGAATTAACAGGGCATGTCCTTGAGGTAGCTCAAACCAGACAAGCAGAGTGCCCCTCCCCAGCCCATGCACAGGCACCCATCCCCAAGAGAATCCTCCCCTTCTGGGCGCCACAGAACCTGTGGCTATAGCTACCTTTTCCATATGTCTGTCCTTGCTCTGCCTTCTTCCATGCCTTCCTGCTGGGCATCCTTCCAGTCCTGCTCATTTCCCCTCTCTGCTGGGGCTGCACTGCCCAGATCACCAGGGGGTTGAAAAGCAAGTATTAGGCTGGCCTGGGTCTGCAACAGAGCTCAGCAACCCTGTGTGGGCTGCAGGAACACCCCAGGCACACCCAAAGCGGTGGAGAAGCGCGGAGGGGGGAGGGGTACAAGGGAAAGCGTGGGGGAAGAATTAGAGAAGACAAATGGAGAGAAGAAAAGGTGGGCAGATTACCTACAAAGGAAGCTTGGTATAATGGAATAGAGGTTAGGCCGGGCATCGGAGCCCCTGGCTTTGTACTGCAGTCAGTTTGGCCACTAACCAGTTCGGTGACCTCATCAAGACCCACCACCTCTCACACTGTAAAATGGCTTCCGAGACTCATTGCAGGTCTGAACTCACTTCCTAAAAATCCTCCCCTGGGCCCCCCCAGTGTCCACAGAATGAAATCCAACTCCCAAGCAAGGGCTGTGTCCAATGCTCTCTACAGTCTGTCCCAAGTCCCCTCCCTCCTTCCACACACCCCAGATACCACCTGCATACCTCTCACAGGCCACCTACTTTCACATCTCAGAGCTTGTGCCTACTGGAATGTCCTCCCCACTTACCCTTTGCAACCTTTCCGGAACTCTCCTTCCTTTCTGTGGCATTTTGGACAAGCCTCGGTTTAGCTTATTATTTCCTTCTGCTTTATATTGCAGGATCAGGGGTGAGTCTCTTTTCTCCCTTTGTAAGCGCTGGCTCCCCAGCCTCTCCTCTCCTCCCATTTCCCTGCCTGCCTGAATTCCCCCGGCCTCCTACAGAACTGAGCAAAAGGCTCTTTACATTCTGCTATGGGTCTTGCTCATCTTTTCTGCAACATTGGGGTGATATTTCCTGGCCTAGATTAAATATTTTTATGCCATTGAAAAGATAATTCTTAAAATGAGGGTTAAGAATAATTTAGACTTAGAGATTCTAATGGGGGAAGAACCATTTTTTTAAATTAAAAATTGTTTTAAATTTTTGGTTTTTTTAATTTGACGGCTTTATTGAGATCCAGTTCACATACCATACAATCACAATTTAAATGTATAATTACATATTTATAGTGTATAGTTCAATGGGTTTTAGTATATTTACAGAGCTGTGCAACCATTACCACAATCAACATTTTCATGATCCCAAAAAGAAACTCTACACCCATTAGCAGGCACTCCCTACACCCCTCTTACCCCGCCACAACCAATAAGCTACTTTCTTTCTCCATAGATTTACCCATTCCAGACATTTCATATGAATGGTATCATATAACATGTGGTCTTCAGAATTAATTTTTTGTAGCTTACAGCTACCATAATGACTTTTAAGGCCAGAACTAATTTTTTTATTTTCATTTATTTATCTAGACCCTACCTGTTCTAAAAGGACTTAAACTGGCTCTTTGAGTTGATAGTATTCCCAGATTTCCAGTACAAATCTTAATACTCTAAGCCTAGGTACTGGAAGATGGCTTATAGTTGGACCCAGGTTGGTGGTGAGTAGTCAATCATCCCAGTTTGGGGCTGCTGGGGTCCCTGGGACTTGGGATCCCTGGTGCTAAAACTAGGAGAGTCCTGGCAAACTGAGATGAGTTGGTCACTCATATGAGTCAGAGGGCATGGTTTTCTTTCTCCCTGTTCCAGGAATCCAAGTAGGAGCTCCCCCCTCATCACTGCAAGGGCAGGAAGTAAAGGAGAGAAAAGGTTGGGAATTAATACTTGGTATCTGTATTGCTATCATTGTTATGTTTAACAGCAGGAATGGCAGCTACTATTTATTGAGGACCTACTATGTGCTAGATACTTGGTAAGGACAACTTTATACATGTAGCCACTAATTTTGACAACAATTCTCCAAATTAAGTATCATTATCACCATTTTACACATGAGGAAACAGTCTCACAGAGATTTTTGTAACATCAAAAACTACCTGGGTGGTGCACTTGTTTGAGCACCGGACTCTTGGTTTCAGCTCAGGTTGTGATCATGGGGTTGTGAGATTGAGCCCCGTCGGGCTCCGCACTCAGTGTGGAGTCTGCTTGAGATTTTCTCTCCCTCTGCCCCTCACTCTCCTCCCCCCACTCTCTCTCTTTCTCTGAAATAAAGAACCTTAAAAAAAAGAAAAAAAGACAAAGCATATATGTTGCAAAACAAGAATTCACTCTTGTTTGTTCCAAAAGTTACACTTTTCCAAATACCTCATATGGCCCCTCCTACCCCCAATAAAAATAGCAAATAGTGACACAAATTGTCCTTACATATTTCTTGATCTTCCTGAAAGTGCTTTCTTGCATACCAGCTCGTGTTATCTGCATAACATCCCCATAAAATGAGACATTAATTAACCCCCTATTGAGACACCGAACAGGTTACCAGCTTACCTCACCTCACATGGGAGTTAGCATGGGGTTTCTCGTTTTAATTCAAGATTCCTTGGGTAGTCTTCAAAGCCCTGTGACAATAAATAAGTAAACCCACCTGACCCCAGAGAATCTGGACGTATTCAAGTTAGCTTAACCACAGAAAGTCAAGAGTCCAAGATGGGTGGGCCAGGCAGGGCTGAACCAGCAGAGTTGAGAGGCAGTTCCCACCCTGGGGAGGAAGATCCTGAGCTCAGGTGGTTGGTTGGTTGTCTGAATATGCAGGCCTGTGCCATCACCCTTCCTCAGATATTCAGGAGCCTATGACCCCAGACAGGCTCAGTGACCCGGGCACTGTTGGCCTCTAGTCAGGGGGCTTTGCAGAGGTCAGAGGTCAGAGCAGGGCTGCTCAGACTAGGAGTCCCTGTTCTGGGAAAAAGGACACCTGAGGCAGTGTGCACCTAATGCTGCCCAGTCAGTAAGTATAAGAGAGTGACCCAACACCATTGCCCACCCCCCCCCCCGCCCCCTGCTTTTCTGAAGCACTGACAAATCTTTGACACTTTTATCTGGTAAAAATCAGGTAAACTGGATGAAAGTGTTGTTCCCATTTTATACTCAAGGAAAAGTCAAGGTAGCAAAGAGAGTATCTATCTGCTCTGTCTTCAGATAACTGTCCAGATCCCCCCTCACCAGGTTCCAGTCACCCTGTTTCCCTGTTTCTACTTTCTGCCCTTTGCCCCAGGGCTGGGCAGTGACTCTGGGAGTCAACCAGCTGGGAAGAAGGAAGGCACTGGGGGCAGCCTGTGACCTGAGGCTCTTGCAGACAGAAACCCCACCCACACTGGCTCCTGGTCATTTGACACTGCATTCCGTTGATGACTTTCTTCCTCAAGGCTGCCCAGGGCAGTTCATTCTCAAGTGACTTCATGGTGGATCGGCTCTGCTAACTCTGAGCTGCAGGTGGATGGAGGAATGGAAGGGCCCCTCCTTCAGACTGTCTGAAGAGGCAGAGGCAGGGCTGTGAATTCTGGCCCACTTACATCGGAATGTCTGCCAGGCACTATGCTAATGGCTTTACATACATGATTTCATGCAATCCTTGCAGGAACCTGGGAAGTAGGTATGAATCCTATTATCTCCATTTTACAGATTAGGAAACTGACGTACAGAGAGGTAAAGATACGGCCAAAGCCATAGTTACTAAGTATCAAAGGCCTATCTACCTCTTAGGGAATACAACCTTAACTTGTACTGCAAAAGACAAATGTGATTTTTAAAGGGCAACCACAGCCCGTTACCTGCAGTGCTGGAACCTGCCTGGACTATCTTTCAAGAACCAACTGTAAACTTGCCAAGATTTTTGTGAGCCAGCTGTTAAACACAGGCCTTATTAAAAATTAAATTATACATGTAAAATTAAATAAATTGTGTTTTAAGTAATAAATACCAAAACTTATCACTTCCCAATTATTTTACTATATTGTATCCTTATCTGATAATGTTTCCAAGTTTATTTACATCTATTATATATGTATCATGGAAATGCTGTGTACTATGCTACTTAGCATCTCTTCCCAACTCCATGTTCAATAACACCTCCTTGATAGCTTGAAATCAGACATGGTAGAATTTTTTACATCACAGAAATTAGCAAAGCTACCAGTCAGAGCCCACTCCCAAAACAAACTGTTAAACATTTACCAGCCCCGGGGCGCCTGGGTGGCTCAGTTGGTTGGGCGTCTGCCTTCGGCTCAGGTCATGATCCCAGGGTCCTGGGATCGAGCCCCGCATCGGGCTCCCTGCTCCGCGGGAAGCCTGCTTCTCCCTCTCCCACTCCCCCTGCTTGTGTTCCCTCTCTCGCTGTGTCTCTCTCTGTCAAATAAATAAATAAATAATCTTTAAACATTTATCAGCCCCCGTGTCTGCAGAAGCCACCCTGTGGGAATACAGAATCCAGCATAGGTGGCCCAGGGCTAAATACACTCACCAACAAAGCCAGTAGGGTGAGTGAGGGTAGGGAGCATGTGAGGTGCCTCTAGGAGACAGCCAGGCCTCAGTGTGTCAGTTCCATCTGTCTCCACTGAGGTTCACTATGAAGAGTTCTTTTTCTTGCTTGCTTGCTTGCTTTCTCTCTCTCTCTCTCTCTCTTTCTTTTTTTTTTTTTTTTAATTTCTCCAGGTAGAGCTGGATCTCCAGTTACCAAGGGAGAAGAAGGGGCAGGAACCTGAGAAGAAGCCTGCCTGGAAGAAGAGGCGCCGGACCTGAGTCCCTTGTGAATGCTGACATCTACTGGTGGAAGTGAGTATGCACGCTTCTGCTTTGTTACCTTCTGACAAGGTTCTGTCCCTCCACAAAGCACAACCCTGGTGGTCCTCAGCACAAGGCGCAGGGACTGTCCCTGTGGAACAAACAAATGGACCATGGACAGAAGCACCTGCTTCAAACCAGAGGGTTTCAATTACTCCCTCAGAACCTATGCTTCCTTTGGATAGCAAGTATTTTAATAGCATTCCCTTACTACCATGAGATGAAAATCACAGATAACATAATCTACCTACACACATAACTATAAAAACTAAATGCATACATATGTTCAACAAAAGACATCAACACAAATGTTCTCAGTACCATTATTCACACCAGCAAAAAGCTGGAAGCAACCCCAAACCCCACCTACAGTAGAATGGAAAAATACATGGTGGTATAGCCATACAGTGGAATACTATGCAGCCAAAGAAAGAACAAACTTCCGATTCACACACAACATTGACGAATCTCACAAATATGATTTTGAGGGCGCCTGGGTGGCTCAGTTGGTTAAGCGACTGCCTTCAGCTCAGGTCATGATCCTGGAGTCCCTGGATCGAGTCCTGCATCGGGCTCCCTGCTCGGCAGGGAGTCTGCTTTGCCCTCTGACCCTATCCCCTCTCATGTGTTCTCTCATTCTCTCTCTCTCAAATAAATAAATAAAATCTTAAAAAAAAAAAAAACCCAACAAATATGATTTTGATTGAAAGCAGCTAGACACGCAAAAAAATATACACCATATGATTCCATTTATATAAAGTTCAAAGATAGGCAAAATTAATGTGCAGGGTATTAGAAGTCAGAATGGTGTTACCTTTAGAAGAAATCATGCAGGAAGGCAGCAGGAGGGGACTCCCAGGATGCTGAGAATGTTCTGTTTCTTGATCTGAGTGCCGGTTACACAGGTGTGTTTGTTTTGCAAAAGTTCATAGAGTATATACTTACGATTAGTTCACTGTTTTGCAGTATGTAGTCATTCAATAGAAGGTTTACCAAGCAGGGCACCTGGGTGGCTCAGTTGGTTAAGTGACTGACTCTTGGTTTCAGCTCAGATCACGATCTCAGGATCCCGGGATCGAGCCCTGCATTGGGCTCCACACTCAGCACAGAGTCTGCTTGGGATTCTCTGTCCCTCTCCCTGTGCCCCTCCCCCACTGCTCGTGCTTTCTCTCTCTCTAAAATAAATAAATAAATATTTTTAAAAAAGTTTACCAAGCAAAATCAGTTAATTAATACAATGCTTGCACCTAGAATCACCATGACTTTGGCAACCCTAAATGCAGATGGCTACAGGTATGCATTTTTAGAGACTCAAGTGCCTTGTGTAATTCTTCTGAAATGGTGAGTGCTTAGTAAAATGCTGAAAAGTAAAACATGCTCTTTTTGCAATTTACATGATAGTCGTAATTTGGATCATTATGAACAGGTTGTTTTTCCTGCATAGACATCCAGTGGGGCATACAAGAGCCTGTGGAGCCCAGGATGGTTCCTTGCTCTGCAGAGCTGTCCTGTCCATTGCAGACTGACTAGTGTCCCCCACCCCTGTCTGTGGAATGGGGGTGATGGCCATATCCACCTTGTAAGGCTGTCGTGAAAATTAAACGGGTTCACTTCACTAAAGTTCTTAGAACAGAGTCTAGCATACAGTAAGCACAAAATAAGTGCTTGAGATTATTATCACCCTGACCGCCCACCCACTAAATGTCTGTGGTTCTGTCAATCATTTTAACAACCCAAAACACTCCCACAGGTGTCCAAACAACCCCTAGGGGGTGACCCTGCCCATCGTGAATCATGGTTTGAGACCCTACTGGACCAAAGCTTATGCAATGCCATTCACTCACTCACTCACTCATTCATTTACTCATTCCTTCACCAAGTCTGTGCTGATGACTGCTTTGTTCCAGGCTCGACCTCCAGTTGCCACCAGGCCGGGTGGGGAGACAAAGATGTCCACAGAAGACAACTGCACACTGTGACAAATGTTTGCACAGCCCAGCAGCAACAGATTGTCCATCTTTGGCTCTAGCCTGCTGCCGAGGGGTTTGGTCTGCCTTGTGGTTTGTTTGTTTTAATTTTTTTGTTTAGTTGCCAGTGTTTGAAAATCAGAAGGTTTCCCATAAAACACCCAGATGTTCTGCTTCTCTTTAAAAATCCAAAGCTCTAGAAACACTGGGGCTGCATTTGTGTGTGTGGTCAGGAGCCCTGCATTTGCCATAGCCCCCACCTGACCTGCATTGACTTCCTTCCCTTGAAGACCCTGGAGCTTGGGGCCACTGTCACAGATCCATCTGCTGGTAGCTATGGGGACCCTGAGGAAAACTAAAAGCTTCCAGGAGGGGCAGAGGAGTGAGCCTTGAAGGCTCAGTGGGAGGCAGTTCAAGTGGGAAAGGGCACGTGAAGGATACAGCATGTTCAAAGGCCGTGCTCTGAAAACCGTGGCGTGTGTGAGCTCGAGTCCCAAGGACGTGGAGGCACATCACAGCAGAGGGGCGCCTGGGAGCAGCTGGGAGCAGCTGGGAGCCAGGCCAGAGCTTTGAACTTCCCAGGCCTGAGACCAGACTGCTTTCTCTGCAGACTTGCTTGACAGAGGTACAAGTTCAATCCAAGAACGAGTGCCAAGGGTGAGGTGCTGTCAGACGCTGCCCACAGAGTCTTTGCACCTGGGCTTGCCTATTACATGCCTGGGGGGTTGGAGGACTTGGGGAGACGTGCAAGAAGCATGAAGAAAGTGGCAGGAACAGGGTGGTCCCCGGGGCTGGCCTAATATGGTATGACTGAAGGTGGCCTGAAATACACCATTCACATTGCCTAACTCAGTGCTTCTCAGAATGTGGTTGGCACACAGATCACCTGGGGATCTTGTTAAAATGCAGATTCCAGTTTAGCGGGTCTGGGATGGAGCCTGAGAGTCTGCATTTCAAACAACCCACCAGGGATGCTACTCTACTAGTCTAAAACCACACCTGGAGGATTCTAGTTTATGGTTTTCAACTGTGGCACTATCGATATTTTGGACCAGATAATTCCTTTCCCTGGGGGACTGTCCTGTACATTGTAGGATATTGAGCAGATCTGATCTCTACCCACTAGATGACCATAGTAGCCCCCTAATCGTGACAACCAAAAATGCCTCCAGGTATTGTCACATGTCTCCTGGGGGAGGGGGGACAAAACATGCCCTCAGTTGAGAACCGCTGCTCTAGAGTCTACATGAACTTTTAAAATCTAAGAGTTTATATGTTTATGGGTTTTGCTGGAATATAGAGAACCTTCAAGACACTGAGGCAGAGCAGACCATGTAATTTGTGGGGCTCGGTGCAAAATAAAAATATGGGTGCTATTGATCAAAGAGCAGGACAAAAGTACTGCCAAAGGCACTAGAATATAAAGCTTTTGCCTATAGAAATACTTCATCACTTTTAAACATAATAGGGATAATAGGGATATGTTAGTAACAACATAAACTCACAAATCGTAAAAAATTATTTGGGGTGTCATTATGCCGTAAATAATAATACTTCATTAATGTTAGATCTAGAATAATCCTAAGAATTTTCTGGCTTGCTTCTCTGTAAATTCATTTATTAGGTCATCAAAATGCATAATTTTAGCAACTTTATTTTCAATCTCTGTAATGGAGAGTGATGTTAGTTGCTCTTAGCAAATGCAAGATCGCAAATAATTTTCAATAATTTTTAATCTTGAGGAGGAATCTTCTGCTGCTGTAACTGTTACTGAAGCTGTTAAGAGTATTTTATGGGTTGTGACAACATTGGAAAGCATTTCTTTTTATTTATTTATTTATTTATTTATTTATTTATTTATTTATTTATTTGAGAGAGAGAGAATAAGAGAGAGCACATGAGAGGGGGGAGGGTCAGAGGGAGAAGCAGACTCCCTGCTGAGCAGGGAGCCCGATGCGGGACTCGATCCAGGGACTCCAGGATCATGACCTGAGCTGAAGGCAGTCGCTTAACCAACTGAGCCACCCAGGCGCCCCATTGGAAAGCATTTCTGATAAATTATTTCAAAATATAAAGTTCAGTGCATTTAGAGCTGACGACTCTTGTGGAACAACTTTTCTAAGCAGATTTAATTCTTCATACAAATCAGTTTCATGCAAGTCTGAATTTGATCGTAAATGTAAGTTTACACAATGGCCTTTTAATGTTTCTGCTAACATTTCCTGTAACTCGTGGAGGTCATACAAGAAACTGAAAGTGACTTCAGCTATTGTGTATAATTTAAAACACCTACTTGTGAGTTCCTTCATTGTATCTTCAATTACAAGAACAGATTAATTTTGAACTCGTCTTGCTTGTTAGTAACTGGTTTAGCTGAAGCTTCCTGTGAATAGAGTGTTCTTTTCCAGTTAATGCAACGATGACCTTTAAATCTTACTTCTCTTGGGCGCCTGGGTGGCTCAGTTGGTTAAGCAACTGCCTTCGGCTCAGGTCATGATCCTGGAGTCCCGGGATCAAGTCCCGCATCGGGCTCCCTGCTCAGCGGGGAGTCTGCTTCTCCCTCTGACCCTACCCCCTCTCATGTGCTCTCTCTCATTCTCTCTCTCTCAAATAAATAAATAAAATCTTTAAAAAAAAAAAAATCTTACTTCTCTTTCTAGGCCTGTGACTATTTGCTCTGCCATTTTGCAGCAGTTTTCAAAGCTGTAGATTCTAAACTCCTTGACGAACTCTAGTGACTCCCTGATAGGCTCGATCGCAATGTCTATGCATATCCTGCAATTTGGTAATGATTTACTGACAAAGTTGACTGCCTGGGTGCTGGCAACCCCTGTCTGGGAGGTCCGATCCGAGAGTTCATCTTGGCACAGACGCTGCAAGGTTGGGCTCCGGGGATGCAAATGGGCCACCCGCCCGGGGTCCTTGCCCTCTTGTAGAGCTCCTCTCCCCCTCCCCCCTCCCCCCCCCCCCGCAGTTGCCACTGCCGCTGTCACTGCCCCCAGTCCAGGCCCGGGTCTGGCCTGGCCACCTTGGGGCCCAGTGGGGCTGCAGACGGTCCCAGGACGGGGAGCGTGTGCAAGGTCCTGAGGCCCGTTGCTCTGTGTTTTTGCTGCCTTGCCCTGCCCTGTGCTGTCACCCAGGTACCTTATCTCATGCAGGCTCCATGGACCCACTGGATTTCGCTTACAAAACACCTGCTTGCCTATTTCACAGATAAAATTATTAAGAATTTCAAGACTGAGACAGAAGCAAAAGCATTAAACACCCAGGCAGTGTCCTTCTGGGCACAGGGCCTCGCTCAGTGACATGGGCGGCACACCCGGGAAGCCTGCCGCGCACCGGGTAGCGATAGGCAGTGCAAGAGATGGGGCTTAGTGAGAGCAATTCCCAGGAGAACCCAGGGGCCTCTCCGAGGCAGCAGGAGGGCAAATGGAAAGGGGAGCTGAGCTCGAAGACTCTGAGGGCAATTGTGGGGTGGCACTGATTTTACAATCAACATAGGCCTCCCCGGCATGGCTCGGGCTCCGTGGGGGCAGGCTGCTCTGCACCCTGGCGGGGACAGGAGTGCCTGGGGAGAGCACGTCCCAGGAGACCCGCTGGTGCCCACAGCTTCTTAGGGAGCGCGTACCGCTAACTTCAAGGGATACCCCCTCCTCTCGCTGCTAACTGCACTTCCTGCACTTCCTCTCTTTGCTGCTCTCCTCCAACCTTTACCGTCTCTCCCTTCTCTGGCCTGCCCCCTTTGCAAATTTGTTTGGGGGCAGGCCCAGATCTTCCTTGGTGGTAAGAAATACTTCCAGAGAAAAATTAATTTCAGAGCAGCTAGAAAGATGAAAGCTTCTCCCAAAGGCTAAGAACAAATGGAAAAAACATGACAAAAGGAAGCTGGCCTCAAAATGCAGATACCTTTTGAAGGCTTTGGTGAAATCCAAGCCTCCAGCCTCTCAGCAGCTTGCAGGGAATATCAGCCCAGCTTCTGAAGTCACCGCCCAAGAATAAGCCCAGGTCGGGCTGAGATGAGCAGTGACAACAGAGAATTTGCTCGGCTGATGGAACATCCTGGCCCCAGACACCCATTGTCAGGGATGACTCTGGGGCTGTGGCTTCTAATAAATTAAACGTGTGCACAAAGTCCTGAAAAAAAGAGTGCGTTCACATTCACGACAACCCTGGGAGGCAGGAATCGGTAGCCAGCTTAGTGCTGGGAAACAGGGACGCAGGAGTCAAGGAAGCTAGCTCAGAGCCACCCAGCCGGTGTCAGAGCCAGGTTCAAACCCCAGCCCGCCTGACTCCAAATCCCCTGTTCTTTTCTCAATGCTGTGGGAGAATGTGTCTCTGCCCCAACCCTGCCCTTGAGCAAATCAGCACAATCAGCAAAGGGTAGCTTTCATTATGTCTTTTCAAACCCCAGGGATTTGCTCTCTTCTTTGCCCTGACTCAGCTACCCAGTGCCTCGTGCAGGCAGCGGTGGCATTTCAGGCATGGGAACACGCCCGTGCTGAGAGACCTGTCCTCCAGCTGGCATACCTCTCGGGTCCCTCAAATCACCTATATTCCAAAAGCCGAGGGTGGGGGGGGGCGCGGCGGTAAGATCAGCTCTGTCCCAGCAGCTGGGCTTTGGGTGCAAAAACGGGGTTTATGGATTTGGTGCCAATGTTATTCCTACTGTTTTTCAAAGCCTGACTCCTTTGCAAATTTCAGGCCATAAGTTGTTCCCATTTTTAATATGGGGAGGCTGAGCGTAGAGCTGGGGGAGGGAGGAATATCCATTGAGCAGCACGTGGGCGAGGTGTCAGGGAAATGTTCACGGGAACACTTGTTCCGTGCCCTTTCTTTCCATCTGAAATGACTCGCTGCGATTTCAGTCTCTTGGGCACTGAGCGGGCTCCCTGGGGACCCCTGACAGCTGACCCTCGCTGGGCCTCCCCATCAGTGCAGTGTGTATGGGTCTTTGTTCGGCAGTTCTGTGAGCTAGCCAAATCCCAGGCCAAGCCTGCTGCCTGCCCAGCTCTCTGAATGCTGGCGAGCCACAGGCAACATCTGCTCCAGAGGCTTAATCCAGCATTTGGAAGGGCTCCCTTCCGAAATCTCTGGCCTGGCACCACTCCCAGCCCCAGTCAGCAAAGAGCTGCAGCATTTATGTGGCTTTTCCAGCAAGGGCTTTGTATGGTCTGGGGAGTGGCTTTGATGTCCCTGGAGCGGGGAAGGGCTGAGGATGGAGGGAAGAGACACAACACTGAGAAGACAGGAAGGCCTATACCCGCTTGCTCGGGCTCCAGACTTTCCACCCAGCACCCAAAGGCTCGAGGAGCCCACAGATGTGACTTACACACTTCAAATTCAACTTGTTGTTGTTGTTGTTGTTGTTTTAAGATTTTATTTATTTATTTGAAAGAGAGAGAGAGAGACAGGGAGAGAGCATGAGCAGGTGGTGGAGGGAGCAGCAGAGGGAGAGGGAGAAGCAGACTCCTCACCGAGCAGGGAGCCCACCCGACTTGGGGCTTGATCTCAGGGCCCTGAGATCATGACCTGAGGCGAAGGCAGGTGCCTCACCAACCGAGCCACCCAGGCGCCCCTCAAATTCAACTTTGATACCAATCCTCAGGCAACAATACTTGTCAGTTCTAGCAGTATATTGTGGAATTCGGAGTTAAGAGGGGTGTCTGTGAATGCACCTTTTCATCTAGTTGCAGGGCATTTAAATATTTTGTGATTGTGTTCACAAAGACATTCTTTCTGCAGTACGGCCATCTGGGTTCCCCACCTCCACAGATGATTCTAGTGTGTTACTCAATAATATGCCTTGGAAGAGGACAAGTGATGACATAGATGTTCAAAAACAACGCGTGTTTTGATGGAGGTCATAGCAATTTTGCAGAGAAAGCCACATAATTAATGATCCAATGAATTCCAGGACCCAACAAACAACTGAACTCAGGGACCTAAGATCCCCATGGCCCCTCTGACCTCTGAGCCGTGCTGCAGGTCCTCTAGCCACATACCCCTCGCCCCCCAGGCCCAGCCCCCTGCCATTTTTCAGTGGGGCCCTCGGTAGTCTTTCTAGAAGCACTGAGTGTTCACTTAGTGAAACCATCCTGAGATCTCTTAGATTTCTCACCCTGCCCATCCCAAACGCACTGTCCTCTAGCCTGCCTCAGGCTCCGCCCTCTGACTCTAGCCCTTCTACACATGTCCAGTCCACACCAGAGCTCCTCAAAGCCAAGGTTCTCAGCAACTCCACACCCCATCCCATCCCAACCCTCATAGGACTGGCTCTCTCAGGACATGCTGGGTTCAGGAACAGGATTAGGTGAAAGCCCATCACCACTGACTGATCATTATCTACACACCATCGGGGAGCCAAAGCCCCTCCTGGGCTCTTATACCCACACCCTAGAGGCCTTATCCCTTTCTCCCTGAAACTGACATCATTGGTTGAAGAACTGAGCACGAATGAGACTCCTGGGTGCTTCTTTCTGATGGCAGGGACTCAGGCTCTAAAGGAAGCCGAGGGATGGCCAGCTCACTCCTTCCTGTTGCAGATGTCCTTAACATTATCAGAACATCTTCATGAGCACCACATCCATTTTTGTGAGCACTTATGGACTTTTATGACACTTATAGGTCTTCAGGCATTTTACTGGGCCATTGCTTCAGTTAGTATTACCTTTAACAGAGATCTAACTACTGTGGCTTAAACACACTCATCAGAGCTGCCATAGCTCCAGCCATCACATCCACATTCTGGTAGTAAGAAGAAGAGCCAGGAGAAAAGGGGGTGCTTTCTTAGAAGCCACACTCAACTGCTTACATCTTATTGGCCACTCCTATTTGCAAGGAAGGCTAGGAAGTGGAATATTTTAGCTGGGCACACTTCTAGTCCCAATAAAGTCAATCAGAGTTCTATATTAAGCAAGATGGTAAGAATGAATATTGGATAAGCAATTAACAATCTCTGCCCTACTGCTTTTTAAATACCTTATCTTTCTTGTCACTCTTGAGCTAGATGTGTTTTGGAAGTCTGAATTCCTTGGATTTTATAAAGCTGATATGGAGCTTATACTGCAAATTATATAATATCCCTACTGGTGTTTGGTCACAGCACTAGGCAGCCCACATTCACTTTTCTCTGGTGAAATGTTTAAAACTATATATGACCTCACGTTAGTCCAGGTCAGGAGTATATAACTTATGCTTTCTTTAAAATTAAGCTTATCCATAGTGAATTTACTATTTAATTGAATTCACTATTTAATTGAATTTAATGTATTTATACAACTTTGCTTTAAATAGAACTTCCCTGAAGCAGACCCCTAAGCAGGAACTCTTATGTTCTTTCAACACGGCTCTGGGCATCGTCATAGGAAGCTGAGTTCCCACAAGACTCTTTTCCCCTATGCACTCGCTTTGGTATTAGAAAACCCATATTCTAGTTTTAGCTTCACCACTTCAAGCTGTATGACCTCAAGTGAGTTACTTAACTTCTCCAAGGAAGAAGAGCCTTGCTTTCTTCCTAAATAAAATAAGGATAAGGGTTACCAGTTTCTCATCCATAACTAAAATCCCAGAAATTCTAAAAACTGAGTTTTCCTCTAAGTTTGGCATAAAAACTGGTCAGGTTAAGTTATATACTCTAAACAGTCCGGATGATTAGAGTACTAATTTCTTTCTTATATAGTCCAAAGAGACTACTCTTTACCATTATTTATGTAAAATAATACATCTTTGTATTACATGTACATGGTGCAAAATTCAAAATGTACCAAAGCGAGAAGTAAAAGTAGTCTCCCACCAATTCTCAGTGACTTTTTTATGTATCTTTCCAGAGATAGCTCCTGACTTAGAAATTACCAAGTGTTTCCAGTGGTTGCCTCTGGACAATGGGATTAAAAGTGATTTCTTTAAAAAAAAAAAAAAAAAGAAAGAAAGAAAGTGATTCCTTTTCCTTCTGTGTTCTGTTTTTATGCTGTTGTGGTTTTATGCCAATTATTTAACCCTCAGTTTTGTCGTTGGTAAAATATACAATATTTTTATAGCTATATATTGTCAAGATACATAGATCTATATCTGTAGCTATCTATCGATACAATATTGTCTGTGTAGCTCATACGGATAACATGCTCATCCCAGAGTCCAGCCCAGAGCAGGCACCCAATCCCTTCCCCTCCTGGTCAGAGGTCAGGCTAAAACACAGCTGGGCCCAGGCTCCAATGTCAGGCATGTGCTGGTTGCTGATGGATGTTTTCCCCCGGAGATCCACCCTTGTGTAATGAGGAAGTAAGTAGTGACATGTCAGGACAGGCAGGCCTCAACACCTTTCCAGAGTTCTTGTCCCCCTCCTCCTGTCCTCTTCCCCCTTCCTCTCTTGGCAAAGGAATCTGGGGTCCACATCTCTGCTTCAGGACTAGGGGCCCGGGAGGTTTCCAGGCAGATCCAGGTCTCCCCTTTGTAGTGTTGAGGCAGCCAAAACTCATGTCACCGCTCTCCTGTAATCAAAAGAGATAGGACTGGCTACATAATTTGCAGGGCCCGGTGTAAAATGAAAATATGGGGCCCTTGCTCAAAAATTAGTAAGAATTCTAAGATGAGGGGCGCTTGGCTGGCTCAGTCAGTGGAGCATGCGACTCTTAATCTTGGGGTTGTAAGTTCAAGCCCCACGTTGGGTGTAGAGATTACATAAAAATAAAATCTTTTTTTTTTTTTTTTAATTTGAGAGAGAGAGAATGAGAGACAGAGAGCATGAGAGGGAGGAGGGTGAGAGGGAGAAGCAGACTCCCTGCCGAGCAGGGAGCCCGATGCGGGACTCGATCCCGGGACTCCAGGATCATGACCTGAGCCGAAGGTAGTCGCTTAACCAACTGAGCCACCCAGGCGCCCCAAAATAAAATCTTTAAAAAAAAATAGAATTCCAAGATGAAAACAGAAGAGCATTAAACTAAGGGCAAGGTTATACTGAATGTGGGGCCCCATGAGGCTGCACAGGTCTCATGCCCATGCAGCTGGCCCTGGATAGGGCTAAGATATGCTCTGTCCCCACAGGAAGGCCCTCTGTGGGCCACTCCTCTCCCTACCATTTTGGTGAGGCTTTCATGGTATTGCCTCCTCTCCATTCCACACCTGAGGGCATTTGCAAGAAGTATCTGGCCTTGGAAGAGACTTGGGGCTCAGATGGAATCTGTGTCCAGCCAGCCAGCCAGCCAGCCACATGCGTGCACAGAGTTAGGCCTTCCAGTCATCTCTGGGCTGTTGGAGATCTAGAACTGATGTGTGCCCAGCATCGTGTATGAAGGTGTTTGAACTGAGTGTCTTCAGGTAGAACAGGCTCGTTCTCATGCGGCCACGGTCCCTCTACTCTGAATTGCCAGAACCTGCTACAGAAGATACAATTGCCTGGCTGATGTCTGAACGTTTTAAAAACTGAGAGCCTCATGGGGTGCCTCAGTTGGCAAACCATCTGACTCCCCCTGCTCAGTGGGGAGTCTGCTTGAGATTCTTTCCTTCTCCCTTTGCCCCTCCCCCCTCTCTAAAATAAGTAAATAAATCTTAAAAACAAAAAAACAAACCTGAGGACCTCAGGTCATGATCTCAGGGTTGTGAGATCCAGCCCCATGTCAAGCTCCACACTGGGCATAGAGCCTGAACGGGATTCTTTCTCTCCTTCTCCCTCTGCCCTCCCCACTGCCCCCCACCCCCGGGCTCATGCTCTCATTCTCTCCCCAAAATAAAATAAAATGAAATAAAAACTAAGAGCCTTATACCTCACAAGTCAGCCCAGCTCATTTTCAGCCAGATATCCCCTGGGGGACACAGGGAGGGGATTCTTCAGCAACTGGTTCTCCTCCCCAAAGACAACCACTGTTAATTAGTCTTTGAAGATCTTCGCAGAGATAGCGTGGCTTGAGCTGATCTGGATTTTTTTTTTTTTTAAGTATGTTCTACGCCCAATGTGGGGCTTAAACTCAGGACCCCAGGATCAAGAGTTGCGGGCTCTACTGACTGGGCCAGCCAGGTTCCCCTGAGCTGATCTGGATTTTAATCCTGATTCCACTAATTAGATGGGGTTATAGGGTTTATCTGGTGCTGACTAGAGCACATTTTAAGAGATTCGTTGATATACATCAAATAACTTTTAAATGCCTGTATCTATTCCTAGTTCAATTATTGTCTAGCCTTAATAAGAAATATTTTGCAGACATGCAAATGAATGAAGCAGCTCCTTAGGTAACAATAGAAAATATCTCTAAGATGTATTAGATAAAAGGGCAAGAGGTGCCGGTAGTATGCGAGTTTAAAAAAAAACGCACATCGTGTGTGTGTGTGTGTGTGTGTGTGTGTCTGCTGTTTACACTGATCGTCAAGCATAATCAAGAAACCAATTTTGGTGCCAGCGAGCGGGAAAGTGGAAGACAGGAGTCACAGCAGTCCTCCTCCTGTAATCCCTTTTGTACTACTTGAAGTTTTTAGCAGTTGGGTGTTTTCCTATCTAAAAATAAATCTTTTTTTTTTTTAAAGATTTTATTTATTTATTTGAGAGAGAGAATGAGGTAGAGAGAGAGAGCACAAGGGGGGGGGAGAGCGGGAGAGGGAGAAGCAGACTCCCGGGACTCGATCCCGGGACTCCAGGATCATGACCTGACCCGAAGGCAGTCGCTTAACCAACTGAGCCACCCAGGCGCCCTAAAAATAAATCTTCTCAGGGTGCCTGCGTGGCTCAGTCAGTTAAGCATGTACCTTGGACTCAGGTCATGATCCCAGGGTCCTGGGGTCAAGTCCTGCATCAGGCTCCCTGCTCCGCGGGAAGCCTGCTTCTCCCTCTCCCACTCCCCCTGCTTGTGTTCCTGCTCTCGCTGTGTCTTTCTCTGTCAAATAAATAAATAAAATCTTAAAAAAATAAATCTTCTTTAAAAAGCAAAACACAAAGTCTATATCCTTTAACCCAGTAATTCCCCTTCTGTGACGCCATCCAAATGAACCAGTTGGAAATGTAGACCAAATGACTGGCTCAAGGTGGTCACCCTCTGAAACATCAGAAATAAGCTACGTCTGGGCGCCTGGGTGGCTCAGTCGGTTAAGCGACTGCCTTCGGCTCAGGTCATGATCCTGGAGTCCCGGGATCAAGTCCCGCATCGGGCTCCCTGCTCGGCAGGGAGTCTGCTTCTCCCTCTGACCCTCCCCCCTCTCATGCTCTCTCTCTTTCTCTCTCTCAAATAAATAAATAAAATCTTTAAAAAAAAAAAAAGAAAGAAAGAAGCCACGTCCAACATGAGAGGAGCGTTTATGTAAACTATAGTGAACATATATGATGGAATTTTATTCAGACAACAGATGTTTACATAAAACATCTTCCTGTCACTGTGATGGTTATGATGTACCATTCAACCAAAGAAGGGTAGTATCCCCTTACCAAGCCTTATGCAGCAGATGTCTACAGGCACTGTTTTTAGTGTTTACAAATATTAGCTCGTTTACACCTCGGACAACCTTATGTGGTAGGGTAATATAATCCTTGTTTTACAGATGAGGTGACAAGGATAGGAGGTGGGACGTGTCAGACAGCTGATAATGGAACAGAGTCAGGATTGAAGCCCAGGCTAAGAACTCCAGAGCCCAACTTCTGACCAGTCTGCCTGTTTTGCTGCTTCTCTCGACATTTACACACATACATATGCCTCAACAAAACCGTGTATAGGCACACTTTGACTCAACTACATTTTTTTTTTTAAGATTATTTATTTATTTATTTGACAGAGAGAGAGACAGCGCGAGAGGGAATACAAGCAGGGGGAGTGGGAGAGGGAGAAGCAGGCTTCCCGCGGAGCAGGGAGCCCGATGTGGGGCTTGATCCCAGGACCCTGGGATCCTGACCTGAGCCGAAGGCAGACGCTCAACGACTGAGCCACCCAGGTGCCCCTCAACTACATTTTTTAAAGCCTAGAAAAAGTATTAAAAGGAATTATGTCAAGTATTATCCATGATTGTCTCTGGATAGTGGGAATAAAGTGATTTCTTTTCCTTGTCCTTTATACTTTTTTTCCACTTTGGGAATTGTCTGCACATACTCATTTTATCAGCAGGAGAAAAAAAAAGAAAGAAATCTGATTCCTTGTTAACTCTTTCCAACTGATCCTAGATTTTTCTGGAGGCAGCTCTTCACCTGGGATAAATGGCCTTCTGACCCTGCTCAGCACCCCGGTGTGACCGCCCTCCACGGAGACGATCTAATCATTGTCTGTCAGTATCTTAAAGTGCGGTCAGTGCCCAGAGTATGCTCAGATCTCCAGGTGGGGTGTAACCTGTTCTGAGGAGAGGATCCATCCCCTACCCCACCCTAGACCCTACTTTGATGAGAATAAGTCTAGATTACATTAACCTTCCTGGATCACTAAACCTCTTAGCCCCTGTCAGCCAGGCAGGTGTGGGCAGATCTACCATGTCCTATGTTTATGCAGTTGTTCTGAGCCCAAGTACAGGATCTTACATGTATCCCAGTCAAGTTCTTGAAAATTAGTCTAGAATGACAGCTCTCTTAGAACCCATGAACGTCCAGTATTCTGTTCCCCCTCCTGCCTAAGGACCTTCCCTTCGATCCTCCTTACTGAGGCTCCTTTTGACATAGATGTCACTTTTTCAAGGACACCTTCCCTGACCCTTCCCTCTAAATGGCTCTGTTATCCCACTTTATTTTGGATAGCACTTCTGTGAAATTATCTTTTTAATTTTTTTAAGTAGGCTTCATGCCCAGCGTGGAGCCCAGCTGGGGTGGGGCTTGAACTTGCGACCCGGAAACCAAGACCTGAACCGAGATCAAGAGTCGGACACTTTCCCACCTGAGCCACCCAGGTGCCCCTGAAATTATCTTTTTAATTTGTTGACTTCTTTATTCCCACTCTCTTCACCAGGATTGATCTCCACAAGAACAGGATTTTGTCTACCTTACCTCAAACTCTTGCTGGCACATGGAAGGAACTCAGGAAATTTCTGGTGAATGGGTGAATGAATGAAGGAATGAATGAATGGAGTTTCTCAGTGCTGGTGAAGGGCTTTAGATGGTTTTCCAAGCCTGTCTCACCAATGCCAGCTGTGTGGCTTTGGGCATTTTAATTCCTCTAAATCTGTTTCTTCCTGTGTCACATGTCAGCTGGCTATTGCCCACATTTTAGGGCCACTGTGAGCATTCACTAAAAAGTAAAAAGTACGCGATGAGGTGAAAAGTACCTGGCATATAAATTCTAGCAAAAATTATTTTTATTGTCTCTCTACCCAGACGAGTGTTATCTTTGATCATGCTGTCTACATCCAAGTTGGGCATAAAGTCCTTGAATGGCACCACATTTGGGAAGCGCCATCACCAGAGATGAACCATATGGCTATCGTCTGATGGGGAACATGCTTCTCCATCCCCATCCACGAGGTGAATCCAGGATCTTACCTTCCGTTGCCCATGTTGCCCTGATCCTCCAGCTTAATCAAGAAAAGGAAACGAAAGCGGACTGGCTCCATTCTTGGTGATCTTTCATTTCCTTTTGAGGTTCACAGATCATTTTGTGGGCTGACCTCACCCAGTGCTGACGTCAAGTTCACTCTCTACCCCAGGCTGGGCTGGGTCCTTTGCTTGGCAACAGAACACCTGTGTGCCCTCATCAGATCCCCTGGGCTGCCCTGGGCCCTGGCCTCTGGCTGTGGCAAATCAGGAAGGACAGGCTCTGGGTGTTGCCACGTTGCTCTGATGGGGAGAAGCTAAGGGGTTCAGTGACACAGACAGAGAAGAGAGATTGCTCCGTGAGGCAGAAGGTTGTTCTCAGGAAAGAGTCTGCGACCATTTGTGATCCCCCAAAACAATGGCCAAAAAGTGCCTGAGATTCTCACTGTTTAGAATTTGTTCTTTGAAGACCGTTCCTCTGTAAGCATCCTTGAGCAGAAGGCAAGTGCTCCTTGAAGAAAACACATTTCTCAGCTGCTGTCTTAGGGTGACTTCCTTGGCGAGAAGGAGATTCCAGACTAGGAGGCTTGGGGGAGATGCCGAGCAGAGCTTTGAGACAGGGAGCTCTGGGTGGGGTGCACACGTGGATGGGGAGAGGTGGCCCAGGGTGGGAGGGTGGGAGGGTTCTGTTCTCCCCACATGCTTGGCCTGGCTAATATCTTGGCTGCAATGTCACTTCCCCCCAAGAAAGCCCTCCTATTTCCCAGACGAGGTTAGATCCCCTTGTCATTCCCTCTCCTAGTCCACACTTTTAATTCGTCGCCCTTATCCCTCGTTGCAAAGTGCACTCTTCCTCCACCCCATCCACAGACACCTCAGGTTCTGTGAGGGCATGGTCAAGCGTGTCTGTTCACTACACCCCCGAGCACCTAGTCCTGGGCCTGCACCCAAAAGGCACTCAAGAACATTGGGCATTGGATGAATGAATAGAGGAGGAAGAAAAGACAAATAGAACAGGGAGGGCACAGTGCAGGGCCCCTGCTGTCCCTCCTCTTGTTGCATTGGCCAGTCTGGCCTCCCTTGTCAGATACAGAGGGACTGGCTCTGCAGGGAGGCTGACATTCCACTTCCCGTGCCAGGCAGGGGAAGCCGGTGTTTCCCAAAGACCCGCGTTGTCATTGTTCCAGCTGCATAATGAATAACAGCCATTCTTCCCCAAGGATGAAGTCATTTCCCTGGAGTCAACATAAAACCCACAGGAAAGGAGAGTAGCATTTATGACATACCTACTATGTGCCAAGCTATTGGGTATCTTATCTGATTCTCACAACAGCTCGGCAAAGCAAGCACGATTTCTTTTCTTTCTTTCTTCCTGGTTTTTTGTTGTTGTTGTTTTTTTTTGTTTTTTTTACAAATAATGCAACTGAGGCTCAGAGACATTAACTAATTTGTCATGTTCATAAAAAAAACAGAGTTGAAATTTGGTCACGTGGTGTAGGAAGCTGTCACAGCAGGCCACAGTGAGTCCTGTGGCCTCCTTGCTCACCTCGAAGACCAAAAGCAAGGCTGGAAGAGCCTCCAAAAAAGAAAAAGGGGGAGGTAGAATAGAGAAACGGGACCAACTAAGCTTCCACTTATTCCTCAAATCTTTATTATTTATGTCAGGCACAGGAGCTGGGGACAAATGCCATAAAATATAGATCCTCTCCAAGAGGTCACCGTCCAGTGGGTGAACCACATAAGAAAATCAGAAATTCCAGTCCAGCAAGACTGATGTTATTGGATCACTTATTCTATTTTTTAATATTTGAAGTTTGCTATAATCAAGTGTTAAAAATATATATATTGTAGATCCATCCAAACGCAATGCTCGGGGCGGGGGGTGGTGGTGGTGAAAGCACAGTGGTGAGGTGCCCAACCCAGAATGAAGGTCTAATCAGGGAAAGCTTCACTGAGGAGGGGACATCTGAGCTGATTCGTGAGGCAAGCGGGAGTTCGTGTGGCAAAGTAGCATGGAAAAAGTACCGCAAATAGTACTTGCAGAGACGTGGAAGCATAAAACACTACGGCCTGCCTAGAGAAGTGTGGGTACAAGTCAGTTCCTATAGCCCAAATGAGGAAGGCATCGTCTTCAAGTTGCCTTGTGAAATTGTCCTTCAAGGGCACTCCGCACTCCTCTGGGTTTTAGAGACTTGGTTTGGTGTTTTCAGGCCTGGTTCCTCACTTCTGAGGATTAGCGCCAGAGCCATGATATAAGCGGATGAGTGGCGCCACCTGGAGGTCAGACGGTGAAGTGATCATTGAGGTCCCTTCTCAAATCTGCCTTGGGTAAACAAAACAATCCTGCCTCTACCCTGCTCTCTCAGAGTATCAGGGAAATCCTCTCATCTGCAGGAACAAGAGGCAAAATAAGTAAAGGGCAATGTTTCCAAAAGGAGCAGGGGAACTGAAATCCAAGTTAGAGACATAATCTATAGATGCAAAGGAAATCAACCAAAAGAAAGCTTGGATTTGCTCATCCTTTCATCCAAATTTAGGAACGGTAATAATAACCTGCTACTTACTGAGTGTTTACTTTGCACCAGGTACACAGGTACACTGTGCTAGGTGCTGAACAGATTTCATCTCATTTAAGTCTCAGCAGCAGCCTTATTTTATTTTATTTTATATAGGCCCCACGCCCAATGTGGGGCTCGAACTCATGACCCCGAGATCAAGAGTCACATGCTCCCCCAACTGAGCCAGCCAGGCCCTCCTCAGCAACAACCTTATAAAGGAGATATTACAATACCCATTTTATAGTGAACAAATGGCAATTCAGAGAGGTTGAGTTACTCTCCTGGATCACACAGCCAGGAAATGGACAAGCTGGGATTTGGACCCAGGTTTGTAGACTCAGAAGCTCATGATCTCAACCACTGGGTTTCACACCTGATGGATATGGCCATTAAACCGGTCCAAAGGGAAGCACAAGAAACAACATGTATTGGCGAGGATGTGGAGAAAAAGGAGCTCTCTTACACTGGTGGAAGAAATGCAAATTGGTGCAGCCACTGTGGAAAACAGTATGGAGGTTCCTCAAAAAGTTAAAAATAGAACTACCCTACGATCCAGTGATCACACTACTTGGTATTTACCCAAGGCAATCAAAACACTAATTCAAAGAGATACTTGCACCCCTATGTGTATAGGAGCATTATTTACAATAGCCAAGATATGGAAGCAACCCAAGTGTGTGTCAATAGCTGAATGGATCAAGAAGAGGTGGTATATATACACCACGGAATATTACTCAGCCATAAAAAATGAAATCTTACCACTTGTAATGACATGGATGGAGCTAGAGAGTATTATGCTAAGTAAAATAAGTCAGTCAGAGAAAGACAAATACCACATGATTTTACTCACTTGTGGAATTTAAGAAACAAAACAAATGAGCAAAGTAGAAAAAGGGAGAGAGAGAGAGATAAACCAAGAAACAGACTCTTAACAAACTGACAGTCACCAAGGGGAGGTGGACGGGAGATGGGGGAAATAGGGATGGGGATTAAACTGCACTTACCATGATGAAAAATAAATTAAAATATATTTTAAAAACAGGTCTAAAGTGGAACTCATCATCTTTGCCAAAACTTGTTCCTCTTACTCCTCTATTTCCCAACTCAGCAAATGCTACAATCCTCCCCCAACATCCAGTTGTCCAAGCCAGAAACCTACGAATTTTGACCCACACCTAATTATGCACCAATTTTGTTGATACCTTCTCATAAATATCTTTAACATTTTTCTAAAAATTTTAAGATTTTTTATTTATTTGAGAGAGAAAAAGCACGAGTGGGGCGGGGGGGGCAGAGGGAGAGGGAGAAGCAGGCTCCCTGCTGAGCAGGGAGCCTGATGTGGGGCTCAATCCCAGGACCCTGAGATCATGACCTGCGCTGAAGGCAGTCGTTTAACCGACTGAGCCACCCAGGCCCCATCTTTAACATTTTTCTATTCTCCCTGTCCTCACTGTGGCTGCCTTAGTTCAGGCCATGGCAGTCTCGGGCCTGATTAGATGCTCTCCCAGCAGCCCTTCTCCTTCCCAGCCCTGGTGTAACTGATTCATAATCATCTCTGCGCCACAGGTCCCAGGCCTGGCAAACAATAGGCACTCAATCAATATTTGAATGACTGAAGATAGTCAGGAAGCCTTGTCTCCACTTCAATACTATGGGCTGAATTGTGCCCCCTCAAAGCTCAGACGTTGCAGTCCTAACCCCCAGTACCTCCAAATGTGACTAGGGATGGGACCTCGGAAGAGGTTAAAGTGGGGTCGTCAGGGAGGGTTGGTGTCCTCATAAGAGGAGGAGACTGGGTCACAGAAAGATGTCCCAAAGAGAGAAATGTCAGAAGGGACCAAGCCTGCTGACAACCTGATTTTGCACTTCAGCCTCCAGACCCGCCAGACCACAAATTCCTGCTGTGTAAGCCGCCGGTCGGTGAGATCCTGTTACAGCAGCCCTAGCAAACTAAACCAATCCAGAAAGGGAATCAGACTCGGAGAGGTTGAAGAACTCACCTAACATTGTACAGGAATTAGTAATGCATTAACGACATTCTGCCCTGTGTTTGCTTCTTTTATGATGTTTGCCAACTCTTGTTACTGGTTGAACCCTATTATTATGGAACTTCTGGAATGTTTGGGTATTGTTGCTTGAACTGGCACACAGGGCAGGGGTTCTGTCTCACCCTTCTTGGTATCCCTGGGCTTCCTAGCCCTGCTGGGGCTGGGTGCTTTGTAACAAGACGTTTTCAGCGCCTCTGATGCTGTTGTTCTTGTGTGATTGATGGACACATTTGGATGGGTTAAACTGAGCCCGATGGCAAGACAAACATGCAAAAAGGGGCCACCATCTCCGGTAATGGAATATGACTCATCTCCGAATCTCTGAATATAAATATCAGGATGACGGTTTAAGAACGTAAGAGAGTAATGGTGCACAACGTTTGAAATTAGGATTGTTCATTTAAAACAAGGAATATGTAAGTGTGTGTGTGTGTGTCTGTGTGTGTGTGTGTGTGTGTGTGTGGCAGGGAGCATGGGGAGAGGCCTGGGGGACAGAAGCTGTGACTTCTGCCCGTGGGGCAGCGCCCCCAGTGCAGGGTAGCCCCTTTGAAATAGAAAGGGTCTAAAGAGCTGATCACAGACGTGGCTTCATGCCAGAAACTGACAGCCCAGGGGAGAGGCAGAGAGACTGGAAACAAGGCTAGCTCCTGAACAATGGCCCACTCTTTTGAGCAGACCCATTTTGTTCATAGACAAAATGCCCTCGGGGCAATGCCCCCCTGCATGGTCACACTCAGGAACAAGGACACTTCTCCAGTGTCATGGGGGGGCGATGGTTGGAATGAGGTGTGGCCCTTCTAGAAGTGAGAGAAAACCCCATCAGATTAACTGATTCCCTCTAGATTCTCTTGCTGATGCACCTCCACAGTCTAGGACACTATCCCATGGGACAGTTCTCAGACATGAGCATCACCTGCTCACCATACTTAACTCCGATGACTCATCAAAGTGGCTCAACGGCTCAAAATATCCTGACAAGGCCACTTACCTTGTATATATGGTGAACAAAGTAGCACCAGTGAGACCCCATTCCCAACAAGATGTTGATGCATTCAGTAGGAGGGCCTGCTATGGGCCAGGCCCTAATTAGTTGTGAGCAGAAACAGACAGGGACCTGTCCTCCTGCAGCATACAAGTCCCTACCACCTACACACCAAGTTGTAACCAAGCTGGTGGTCTTTTGGGCGATTCTTTTTCTACAGGTGATTTTTTTTTCCTTCTTTTTCTCCCCTGTATTTTCTCATCTCCTACTGTGATAGACATATATTACTCTAACAAAGTACAAAATAAACACTTTATTTTAAACAAATATTAACTTTTACCTGCTGGTTTGCATCCTAAACTTCTTCTTAAGGCTTTAGTCTCAAGAATTGGGAATGGTTACATTTTATACTGCGTATTACTCTGGGTCTAATCAGCAGACAGAAACCACACAGTAATTTAAGCAGAGGAAGCTGGTATAAGGAGGCATTAAGCTATAAAAGGAGAGTAAATACAGCTCTTTAGACCCTTTCCCTTTCCATAAAGAGAACTCTCAAGGGTTCCCTAAAGCTGAGTTAGAGTACTCAGGAAGGACAATTGGAAGGGGACCCCTTGCCTCGCAGTTGGGATTCAGAGCTCATTGGGCAAGGTGTGATTGCAGCCCAGGGATGGCAGAGAAGTCTGGGGCGGAGCCGCTCCAAAGATGCCATGCAAGCAGGAAATGATCTTCAAAGGTGGACTGAGGCTGGAGAGAAGGAGTCAGAGCACCACTTGGGGCTCAAGGTTGATGTTGTGTGTTGCCTCAGGAAGGCCGGGGAAGGCACGCCCCAGGCCTGAGCTCTGGCTGCAAGCCAGTTACTGTTCTGGGCATGCAGCTGGAACAGGGTGCCGCAGGATGGTCCCGCATACCCGCACCACTCATCAGGCAGCAGGTACAAGTAAAAGCACAAAACACAGCACAAAGGAACCAGGAAGGGACACCTGGGTGGCTCAGTCAGTTAAGCGTCTGCCTTCTGCTCAGGCCATGATCTCAGGGTCTTGGGATCGAGTCCCACATCGGGCTCCTTGCTCGGCAGGGAGCCTGCTTCTCCCTCTGCTTGCTGCTCCCCCTGCTCGTGCTCTCTCTCTCTCTCTCTGAAAAATAAATAAAATCTTAAAAAAAAAAAAAAAAAAAAAGGAACCACGAAGAGAAGCCCCTTTCTCCTGCAATGTCCCTCCAGCTCCCTCTACTGGCAAACCTTAGCATTGTGCTTACTGTCCGGTAGAAAATGCGTATGGTCCACTATTCCCAGAGCAGAAGAGTGAATCTGGAGGGGCAAGGCAATAAATCGATAACTGGGCACAAGCTATTTTCAGTAATTAGGACAGGGACTGGCAAACTTGTTCTGCAAAGAGTCTAAGAGTAAATATTTCAGCTTTGTGAGTCATACAGTCTCTGTGAAAACTACTCGATTCTGATATTGTTGCACGACAGGTAGTATAGACAACATGTAAACAAGTAAACATAGCTGTGTTCCAATAAAACTTTATTTACAAAAACAGCCAGTGAGTAGATCTGGTCCACAGATCATAGTTTACCAACTCTTGATTTAGAGCTTTAGATTGAATCATCTCTGTTCCGTGAATAGGATTATATTGAGAAGAAAGGGAACAACACAAGTGCATAGAGCTGAGGTGGCTGGTGGGGGCTGAGAAAAATGAATTTAAATGGAGATATAATGTCTACATTCTTGGAGGGTTTTCTGTCCAAATTAAGTGAGTGCTATGGACTGAATGTTTGTGTCTCCTCCAACTCAAATGTTGAAATCTTAACCCCCGATGTGATGGTGTTTGGAGATGGGGCCTTTGGGAGGTAGGTAGGTCATGAGGATGGAGCCCTCAGGATGGGATTCATGTCCTTATAAGAACAGACAGGAGAGAACTTGTGCTCTTTTGCTCTCTCTCTGCTATGAGGATACAAGGGGCTGGCTATCTGCAACCTGGAAGAGGGGTCCTCCACCAAACACCAGGTCTGCCAACACCCTGATCTTGGACCTCCCAGCCTCCATAACTGTGAGAAATGTTTGTTGTTTAAGCCACCAAGTACGTGGTAATTTGGCATAGTTCCCCAGACTGCCAGCGAGCTAGGATATTAAAGGATGGAACGGGGTACTTAACAAATTATCATCTCTAAAGGCCTGTGCAAGGCAAAATAAGTCCATATTGTGGCCTCCTCTCTTGAGGAAGTTGAGGCTCAGAGGAGCTAAGAAACTTGTCTCAACTCATATAGCCTGGCTGAGCTGGCATTTGAACGAGTAGTCTGTATGATTCTTAAGCCCACCTTCCTCACCACCATGTCCACTACCTCACCCACAAGGGGCAGGTGCATGTTCCCAACCTGGGCTCCTGTCTTTAGTGGGTACCATAATAAACTTGGATTTAACACCTTTGATCTTTGGCAGGCTAGGACTCCCAACCTGAAGGAAATCAGCACTTAACCTGTTTGAAACCCATCTTCTGAAATGTCCAAGGCACTTAAAGATGAGAGGGGAGAGATATCTGGCCGTTCAGTGGTGTGCCCACTGTTTGCCAAGTCAGTTCTGCTGAAGTGGCTGGCTAGAAATCAGTGTCCTATTTCAGGCTCCCCTTCCCATGCCCTCTCCTTCCATGACCTTCCTTAATCAAAGGTGGAACATTTGTGGGGCTTCCCCTTAAAACTTACAGACACTATAGCTGTTTTCTTCTTGATTTTGACCACGCCTCTAAGATGAGGTTTATCAAAATGAATGATAACTATTTTATTACTGCTTATTGACAGTACATTGGTCTAGGTACTGTGCATATATCTTTCCAGTTTGACAACAATCCTGGAAGGTAGCTATTATTGTCCCCACTCAATGACAAAGGTGACATTTACATAGCAGACATTACTAATCTTTGAGGTAGGCAGTGGAATGGGATTCTATGTAAAGAGGAGAAAACCAAGGTTTGGAGAGGTGGGCTTGCTCACTCATCTGCACCTAAATCCACATCTCTAGATACTTTACTTGTGGAAACATAAAGCATGGCATCCATTTCAGGATCAGACAGAGCCAGGTCCAAATCCCAGCCCTACCTCTTACTAGTCACCTGACCAATTGCTCCTTTACCCTAACAAGAGCAATTCTCCCTGGCATTTCTGGATGTCTTGTAAAGGCTTTTATTCTGGACCATTTCTTCCAACGAAGTGTGTACAGCAAACATCCCTGGAAGATAGAGTTTCCCTCCAGGTCAGAGAAGACTTGCTTTCTGTCTAGGATGATGAAGATATTGTCCTCCCTCTGGGGCAAAGGTTGAACATGTTTGCTAGTAGCCCCACTAAAAGATTAAGATTTACTAAGCTTAGTAGGGTCATTCACCTGTGACACAAACCCATTATATGTAAAATCAGGGCCCATCTCTCCATTACCCCCTGGGATTTGGGCACAAGGGGAGCCAACAGAAACATGAACCTCATGCTGTCTGCTGTGCCAGGAATACCAAACTCCTTTGTTTCTGACCATGCTTGTCTTCTGCCAACATCTAGGAACCTGGCAGGCTAACACGTTAGAATGTAAGTAGGATGAGATCCCAAGCCCTTTACAGTTCCTAACACTCTCATCTGAATGTCAAAAGCGTCAGTAATGCTCATTTTCCCACCTCCCCCTAACCTCAACCTCCTGCAGTTTGGCATCAACCCCCAGTCCCATACTGAAGCTGTTTTTGTTGATGTCACCATGGCTTTCATGCTTGCCCTTATTGGTCCCCTTCATGGATTCCTTTTCCTTCAGCAGCCTCATCAATGCCCTTCTTGCCTCCCTTGTGGCTCCTCCTGGGTGATCTCACTCCCACTGCTGGTTTTAGGAACCTTGTGTATAGTGATGATGTCCTGAACTCTAGCTCCGTGTGCTGGCCAGCTCCACCTCACTCGTGGTCCAAGAAGGAACCCCTCCTTCCCAGGCCCTCCACATCGCCTAACCCTCCCTCCTGGCTCCATGCTCTCACTGGGTGCACCCAGCTACCTCCCTGCTCCAGGAAGTCATCTCTGACCCTTCACTGCTTCTCACACCCCCAGGGCCAAGCTATCTTTGAATATTCTTTTTCTATTTCAGGCATTTGTACACGGCCCAGGTCAACCAGGCCCACTCCTCCTGCTACTCTTCCCCCTCAAGTCCCAATCTTCCCTGCCTTGGGTGACTATAGTGCCCAGCTAACAGGGCTTTCTGCCTCCTGTTGACCCCCCTAAAGCCTTCACGCCATTGTTGCTAGCGTTATGTTCCAAAAATAGAAGCCCAATCATGTCGTTTTCCTGCTTTCAATCCTTCCCTTGCTCCCCACTGCCTGACAGCATCGAGGTTATTAACAACATAGTTCACCATGCTAATATTATGTCCCACCCACCTGCCAAGCTCCTCCCTCCAGTCCTCCTCCCATCTGTCTTCTTTTTTTTTTTTTAAGATTTTATTTATTTATTTATTTGAGACAGAGCGAATGAGAGAGAGAGAGCACATGAGAGGGGGGAGGGTCAGAGGCAGAAGCAGACTCCCTGCCGAGCAGGGAGCCCGATGCGGGACTCGATCCAGGGACTCCAGGATCATGACCTGAACCGAAGGCAGTCGCTTAACCAACTGAGCCACCCATGCGCCCCTCCCATCTGTCTTCTATGGCTACTACCACTCCAAATGGAAAAAAGGTGGGGAGGAGGTATCTCAAAATAACACTCATTAAAGGGCACTAATTGGTTCTAATGTGTGTAACCTGGGACCAGGAAGTCCTCCAAATTTGCATTAAACACTAGTCACACATTTTCTGCCTGTCTCAAACCTATCTGAATGTTCTTAGTTTTTCTTAAAAAAATAAAATCATAGTTTGGATTAGGAACCCTATTTCTATCTAATTATTCACTATCAACTTTATATGTTTCTCAGGGTCCCCTTGAGAAACAAGCCAAGCTATTCCTTCATTCTAGCCAGTTAAGGTGCTTATGGAATAGGGTTTCTCAGTGGATATATCCATCAAGTGTGTGTGTGCGTGTGTGTATATCCATCTCCAAATATATATATCTCCATATCCACCAAATACATATATATCCATCTCCCTGCAAATACATATGTGTATATATATAGATATCCATCTCCCTCCAAATATATATAGATCCACCTCCCCCAAATATATATATGGATGCTATATATATGGAGATGGATAGATCTCCATTTCCACCAAACATATATATGCATCTCCACCAAATATATATGTATTTCTCTTCTTCGCCCTCTAAGCAAACAAACCCACACCCTTGAACGTCCACCAGGAGGCGCCGGGGGCGTCGCCAGACCTGCGGTACCTTCACCATTGGAGAGACCGCGAGGGATGCAGCAGCGATGGAACCCGGCTTCCTTTTTCAAGAATCAGCGTGAGGAAAGGGAGCAGAGCCGCGGGATTTTAGGGAGCTCTTGTCCCACTCCCCCTCCCGCGTGTAGGTAGCGTCTGGGATGTGTGCGGGCCCCATGGAGAGACGCTGGCGGTGGCTGCGGTGGCAGCTGGGGCTCCTACCGCGGCTGCAGCCGGCAGTAATCGGACCCCGCGGGCGCGGGGATTGAAGACGCGCAAGGGAGAGCGGCGAGCTGCGAACAAAAGCCCTCGGCGCGGGGCCCGAGCCCGGGACGTGCGGTGAGTGACCCCGCCCGGAGACCCGGGAGCGGCGGGCACTGGCGTGGCGGGGCTGAGTCCCCAGTGCCCACCTCGCTGGGATACCGTAGGGGGACTCGGAGGGCACCCAGGGGCAGGTGTCCAAGACTAGATTGGGGTGGATGGTGCCTTTAGCACATTCAGACTTGAATTCAGACTCAAATGCACTCGGGTGCATTTGAGAGGACACAGACGCCTTCTCCGTCCCCAGCCAACACCGGGGGTGGGGGTAGGGGGGACTGGCATAGCTCCCAGCAGGCCCTGCCCAAAAGACAGAACAAGAATCGAACACCCCTCTCGGGGAGGCCTTTTGTAATTGAGGCATTTCTTTCAGCCCTTCCATCAGCCCCGGGCCCGGGTCTCCTTTGGCAGGGGGCAATCATATAATATGCATCATGTAAATTTAATCATACAAATCACAGGGCCTCTGAGCCTAATCCCAAATAAACTTCTTCCCTAGGCAAATGGGGTCCTCGCAGCAATGCACTTTGAGGATGAACAGGCCTCTTCGTTTTTTGTTCCTGCAAAGCTGCATCCCCGGTCCCTGCCTAAGCTACAAACAAATACACTAATCCTCCGGGGAATCCTCCACCGCCTCCCTGGCCCACTACTGCCTGCACCGCGATTTTTTCATCTTAACTTGCAGCAGGAAGGAGATGCCTCCAGCGGGCCAGACGCCCTGGGAAGCCGGGCCCCAGGCCCCTGGCCGGCACACCCGGGCTGAGGGAGGTTGAAGCTTTTCTCTTTGCACCGGTCCCCGCCCCCTCCCGCCCGCCCCCCGCCTGGGTTTTCAGGGCATTGGTATTATGATTTACGTTCCACCGGGCCTCTGAGCCTAATCCCAAAGCTGATTAAGTTGGGAGGGGGTGTATATGAATGGGGCGGGGGGAACTGCTCTCATGTATGCCTCGGTGTCCCTACCTTGTCTTCCGCAGGGACTCCGCAAAAGGACAGGGCTCAGCCATGGTGGACCCCGTGCCGGAAGAGGAAAAGGCGGGAACCGAGCCTGAAGGTTCGGAAGGGGACGCAGCCGCCGCATCTGTGCCCCCCGACGCACAGGGCGCCCAGCAGCCCGCCGCCTCCTCGGCCTCGGCCTCCGCGGCGGCGCCCCACACGGTTGAAGTCCCGAGCGCAGCGGAAGAAGGCGGGCGGCGGGAGCAGTCTCCGCTGCTGCACCTCGACCTCTTCAACTTCGACTGTCCCGAGGCCGAGGGCAGCCGCTACGTGCTGACCAGTCCCCGCTCGCTGGAGGCCTGCGCGCGCTGCGCCGTCAAGCCGGTGGAGCTGCTGCCGCGGGCCCTGGCGGACCTGGTGCGCGAGGCGCCGGGCCGCTCCATGCGGGTGGCCACCGGCCTGTACGAGGCCTACGAGGCGGAGCGGCGCGCCAAGCTGCAGCAGTGCCGGGCCGAGCGAGAGCGCATCGTACGCGAGGAGAAGCGGCGCCTCTTCACGCCGTTGGGGCCCGCGGCCGCCGCCGCCTCGGTCCCCAGCGCGGGCGGCAGCAGCAGCAGCTGCAGCAGCGCCAGCCTCCCGGCCTCGCCCGCGCCGCGTGCGGCCCGCAAGGCCTCTTCCAGCCCATCTCCGGCCCGGACGCGACCACCGACCGCGGCGTCGCGGGCAGGTAGGAAGAGCCACTCGCTAGACTCGCTGTCCCGCCGGCGCGAGGGCGCCCTCAGTTCCGAGTCTGGAGCGTCGTCGTCGTCCTACAGCGGGGAGAGCCTGCGGGAGCTGCGCTGGCCTCTGCGGGCCTCGGCCAGGAACAGCTGCCCGGCGGGCTCCGCGTCCTCCGCCCCCAACCCCCTGGGCCGCCCTTCCGCCCTGGCCTTGGTGCCGCTCACCGGCCGCAGCTTCAGCCTGGGTGACCTGAGCCACTCTCCGCAGACGGCTCAGCACGTGGAGCGCATCGTGCGCCAAGTGCGCGCCGAGCGGGGCCTGCGCGGGGTGCCGGATCGCGACCGAAAGATCGCGGCGCTGATGCTGGCGCGCCACCAGGAGGAGCGCCTGCTGCTAGAGCAGCGCGCCGCGGCGCACGGCCAGTGGGAGCAGCAGCGCGTGCGAGCCGAGCAGCGGCGGGAGCGCGAGGAGCGGGAGAAGCAGCGCGCGCTGGAGCAGGGCCGCCGGGCCTGGGCCGCGCAGGTGGAGGAGCGGCGCGGCCGTCGGGGGCGCGAGGAGCGCGAGGAGGCGCGGCGGCGGCAGCGGCAGTGCGAGCGCGGCGAGGAGCGGCGGCGGGAGCTGGCCGAACGCCAGGGCCTGCTGCGGCGGGAGCGGGTCGAGCGCGCGGCCCGGGAGGACCGGCTGCGCAAGCTGCAGCAGGAGCAGAACCTGAAGCAGCGGGAGGAGGGCCTGCAGGAAGGGCGCGAGCGGGCCGAGCTGGTCCACAGGGAGCGCGCCCAGCGCGCGGCCCGCACCAAGCAGCGGCAGGAGGGCCAGCTGCAGCGGGAGAAGCGGGAGCTGAGCCGGGCGGAGCGGGCGCGCCACGAGGCGCTGCTGCAAGGCCGGGCCCGGCAGGAGCGCGCGGAGCGAGAGGGCTTGCGGAGCTCCCTGGAGGCCAGCTTGGGCCGCGCGCAGGAGAACTACGAGCAGCTGGTGGAGCAGCGCGCCCGCGAGCTGCGGGAGCGGGCCCGGCGGGAGGAGCTGCAGGGCCGGCGGGCCAAGGAGGTGGCCGAGCGCAAAGGGCGCGAGCACCAGGCGCACCTGGAGGCGCTGGCCCGGGCCGGGGAGCGGCGGCTGCAGCACGCGACGCAGGCAGCCGAAGAAGCCGTGCAGCAGAAGGCGCGGCGCGTGGGCCAGAGCCGGTTGGAGAAGGAGCGGACCCAGCGCGCCAATAAGCAGAAGGTGGAGAGGGACGAAGACTGCCGCCGGCAGGAGCTGCTGCAGGCCATCGGGCGCAAGCTGGAGCGGAGCGAGCAGCTGTCCCGGGAGCGGCGGAGCGCGCTGGAGACCGCCCGCTCCACAGCCCGGGCCTCCTTCCACGTGCGGGAGAAGGTACGCGAGGAGACCAACACGCGCTCCTTCGACCGCATGGTGCGGGAAGCCCAGCTGCACGCCAGCCTGGACCGCAAATGACCGCGGCCCTGAGCTGGCCAGGCGGCCCCGCTCAGCCCTGCGGGGCCTCCCTTGGCCTTTATGACCAGACTGCGGAAGTCTGCCGTCGGGGCCCAGCGCCGCGGCCTGGCCAGGCTCCCGACCAATGAGGCGATGAGAGGACAGATAGGAGAGCCGCCAGCCCACCGCCTTTTAAAAATCGGACTTCATTTGGAAATGACATAGCACAATCTTTAACCACATCCCCTTGGTGGCTCCCGCAGCGGCCCTCGCCAACTTCCCAGTGTGTCTTTGGGGTTGGAGTAGAAAAAGAGCGGGGAGAGGGGGCCTGAGTCGGGACTGGGGGAGGGCCCCCGTAGGAGAGGGTGCAGCAGTGGCCGCCCCCTTCTGCAGCAGTCAGCCTAGGCACCTTCCGCATGTGGGTGTCTGAGGTGACATTGGTTACCGCAGCTGAGGAGGCGTCGCCTTGGCTCACCTCCATGTTTTAAAATAACGGCAAGTTGTACAAAGCTCAGAGGCCTCGCAGAAAAGCACAGCTCTTCCAAGGTGTTAGACCACACCAAGGGACCCCAAAAGCGATTGGTTTTTGTATGCTTGACTTTTAAACTGCCACTTGAGCAAATTCTGGTCTTAGTTAAGGTAGTTTTTTTTGGTTGATTCCCATAGGCTTTCTAGGTAGACAATCATCTGCAAATAATGATCAATTTGTGTCTTTTTTCCCTCCCATTCTCCCAAGTGACACGAGAAATCGGTTGGTTTGGTGATGCTGTTTCACTTTAGTGGAAGCCCCTGGGGGAGATGAGTTCCCTAGGCAGCATTGTTCCGCCGGATTCTGCTTTCTTGCAGGGTAGCTTCAGGGGGAGGCCGTGTCTGATGCCCACCTCCCAGTGTGGAGCCCGCTCGTCGAAAGACATCAGCCATGCCTTACGAAGCAGAGCTACCTTATGTGCCTGCCCAGGCCGATCCTGCCTAAACCTCCAGCCCTGGATGCTGTCCCTGAGGGTGGGCCCAGCGAGTCTGGAGCTAGGATTCCCTCGGGGAAGGAGTCATCCCAGCTGCCCTGACAGTCATCTCCTGTGGGGGCCGCTTTGCTGTGGAGAGTTGTGGTCGCTATTGTTGGTTCTGTAGCTTCCCCTGCTCCCTCACATGAGGAAAAAAGAGAATGTTCCCCCTTAAGTTCCTGGTTCCCCCTCACCTTTGCTGGAAGTGTTGAATCATTCTCTCCGTGCCTCACCTTTCCCACTGGCCAGACGGGGCCATAAGTATCTTCTCTTGGTACCTCAAGGTCTTCCGGATCCAAAGCACCGCCTCAGTATTATTTGTTGGTCTTCTTTGTGCCTTTCTTGACCTGGAGTAGAGAAGCAGGAGGACTGCTGTTGGCCTAGTTGGTTTCTGGGAATATTGATTCCTGGGCGTTGGAAGGGGCAGTGCATTGCAGCAGATAATCATTTAGCTGCTGGGGGAAAATACTTGCAAGACCAGGCCACTCCCTGGTCCCAAAAGTCCCACTCAGTTGTCTTTGGGCAACTTTAATGCCTAGAGTGCTTCCTTCCCATGAAGCCGAAATCAGCCCCCTTGGCCATATCCACCCACTGACTCTGCCTTCATCACGGAAAACATTACATTTTACATTAAATCAGGATCAGGAAATAAAAGTTACCAAAAAAGAAAAAAAGAATCAGGGTAGAGAACTACTATATTAGACATGTTTCATGTATATTCTGCTGGGCAGAATTGTCCCTAAAATGTCTGGTATTACACACACACACACATATACACACACTCCATCCGTACCCCCCCCAATTGCATGCCAGCAGGTACAAAAGCATTGTGTAGAAGGGAGCAATACTTAGGTGTTACACAGGAGCTATGCCAAGGTTTATTTCTTGAATGGATGAATTTTTCCCTCTGATTTTCTTCTTGTCGGTAATCAGGTTATCAGTGAGCTAGCTGGAATAAATGGTATTGTCTGTGAGTCGGGGCATTTGACTAAAAGGTTAATCTGATACTTACTGGTTCTTACCTTGTGGCTCCTGATTTCCTAGAGAGCTTTTGAAACGTGAATAGGAAATTCCATGTAAAACTACTTTCTTCCAAAGTACGTACATTCATTTGAGAAGGACCGCAATCTGGTTTTCTGGATAACGCACTGAAAGGTACACAGGTGATCTTACCTTGCCCTCTGTTCAGTTTGTTTTCTGACTTACTGAGTGACTTTGGATAGATCACCTCTCTGTGCCTTGGTTCCCCACCTGTGGAATGGGGATTGTGACTTTGGCCTTCCTCAGCACTGTGAAGATGAATCAGAATCAAAGAGGTTTCTCAGCCCTGTGACTTCAGAACTGCAGGTGCAATGGGCATAAACAGAAAGGATCATGTGACCGGACTATGCCCAGAGAGTATAATGTACTGTTGTGATCTAGTGACGAAAGGAGTGGTCTCAAAAAGCACATTGCAGCTACCTGGAATTTAAATAAAGCTTAAAAAAGAAAAGCACATTGCCAATCATAGTGTCACATGTGATGCAAAGGCCCAGGTCTGAATCTGAATGTCACCAAATTAGAGGTTTACACTTAGCGAAAAGCACTGTGTAAAGGAAAAAAAACTTAGATTCCAAAAAAGAGAGAGAGATCCATATAGCTAAGTAAAATTAAAGCAAAGACAGAAGCCAAACCTAGTCAACGTAAAGAATGGTTCTTCTAAATTTCAGATCATCCTCTAGAATATAGACCCATTGCTACATCCTAGGATAAGTGGTCATGTTGCCCTTTGAGGAGGAGCAATTTCCAGAATCCTTTGTTGGGCTCTTCATTTATATTCTCTTTGACGTGATACTAGAGAGAAGTAGTTCCTATTCTGAACTGCCACAAGAGACAGTTGGAGGGTTGGGGGGCGATGGGGACAGTGGGTAGAGAAAGGCGTACTTCTCCTGATGTAAACATTCTAACAAGTGCCCAGAATTGGCCTCAGAGCACCATGCTGGAAGTTTTTGTTACGATCCAGGAAACTGCAGCCCTGAAGCGGTCTCAGACCTTCACATTTGCCCTCTTGGAGCATCCGGGCTCCGAAAAGAGAGAACATGAAATGGAGTAAGGAGGAGTGGGAAGGGTTGGAAGAAGCTTTTGTTTGGTTCATTACCAAGGAAACAAGCAGGACAAAGCTGTTTCAGATGCAATCATCGGTGAAGCTAGCCCAGCGTCCTGCTTAGGCAATGGCCAGTGCCTACACCACATCTGGACAAGAAGACGGAAGTTTCCCTTCAGAAGCACACAGGCTGAACCTTCAAGGGACTTGCCAAAGGTGAAGAGTGGACGGAGGAGTGAAGGCATATCAGAATGCAGTTTGTGTTCAAGCTACTCTGTAAAGTCCACCAGTTATCATTCCTTCTCCTTTAAAAAGTCCCTTGAAACAGAGGGATGCCTGACTTTGCATAAGGGGCTGTATATTATTTAGCCTCAAATCCCCTATAGATCACACTTTAGCACCTCACCTATGGTTTGCACATAAATACTAGATGGAGAGAGGGATAGATGGTGGATGGCTGGGGGACAACTGACTGGTGATCCAATGAAATCTGTGAAGGATAGATTGGGTGGGCAAACCTCCTTTCATTTGACAGATTTGTATTGAACATCTGCTGTGCGCCAGGCACTGCTTTTGATGCTGGGAAGACAAAGTCCGTTCACTGACCCTGGGGACCATTGATGCTTCCTTGTCATGAACAGACATCTGTATGTCCCCATTGGGCTTAACTACCTTCCTACCCTGGTATCCATCCATAGGTAGATCTGATGGTCCTTCAGGCACTGACTTCAAGCCTTTTTAGTTTCCTGGGGACACGCCATCTGCCAACCAACCATCACTCAGTCCCTGTTGTTCTCTTTCCCTTGATTAGCCAGGAGCCTTGATTAATCAGGTCAAATTCATAAGGTCATGTACTTAATCAGTTTTAAATTACAGTAAAAAGAGAGAGTAAGATTAATTACCTTCAAGGGTGTTATTTGCCACACGTTAACAAAGGCAGCATAAATAATGATCGTCAAAAAAAGAAAGGTAATGATCATCAACCCAGAGAATGAGCCTCAGGCCATGCAGAGTCCCAGATCACTAAAACAAGGTACCAGCTTCATCATTCAACTGTTCCGTGCTGAGACAAGAAACTCAACATTCCAGCTTAAAAAAGCAATTCCAGCTTAAAAGTTTCAACAAAAAGAGATTTCTGATCAATACTAAATTGATGAGAAAGGTTAGTGAAGCAAATATTCTTCTTAAGACTTCCAGGTGATTGTGGTTGCCCGTAGGTTGCTCCGTAGATTTGCCTTTTCTCCACCATACGACTGCCGTCTCCACCCTGCATGTCCCAGGGAAACATTTGGCAGATGAACACAAGGAAACCTGGCATTTCTTGACACAGCCTGGAAAGCAGCTTTCAGGGACCCAGCAGATAGCTCTCAGTTCTAGAAATGTTGTTTAGGCCCTATAGGTGATACACGTTTGGCTCCGGTTGTCTGATGCCGCACCTGCTGTATTCTGACCAATCACGTGCTTTAATTACCTAATTGTATAGAAGAGCACCTGGTCTGCCCACCTGTGTCCGCTGTTCCACGGAGTTCTGGTGCTCTCTCTAGGTGCGCCTCCTCCCAGCCCAATGCATCCCTTCACGTGTCCCTTCAGGCTGGGCCCTGGTGCTGCTCGGGCTTCAAAAAGTCAGGGCCGGGACAGAGGGTGGAGTCAGTAGCAGATGTTAGGACATAGAGGGGAGGGTGGTTTCCTTTTGAGGAACAGCGATGACCATTGTTTGCACTGTTGTTACTTCTTGATTCATCAAATACTGTCCTGTCCCATATGAGCACAGACTTGGTCCAAAGTGATTTTTGAACTAGCTGCCATTTTGAAGTCTTCATGCCTTTCTTCCTCTCCACTAGTACAGTATTGGTAGCATGTTCTTGTGTCAGACGCTTGCACAATTCATAGGACTGTCAGTAGATCCATATCTACTCCTGTGTGAGTGTCCGTATGCACGCACACACACACACACACACACACACTCCTACCAGTTCCGGCATCAGCGTTCTTTCAGAGGGAGGGAAATTGTGGTTGTATTCTTCCAGGGAAGGGTAAGCTCTGAGGAGACGTAGCTGCCCCTTGGGAGGGGTCCATTGACTCCACCTACCTCCAGCTCAGAGCTGCCTCAGGCTCTGGCCTGTAAGCACAGTGTCCATATTTCCCAAGCCCAGCAATGAGCCACGCGGGTGACAAAGGGTCTTCATGCTGCCACTACACTTCTCCTTTCCCCTTCTCAGTGTGACAGACTGGCTGGGAAATGGAATTTGGATGCCAAAATGTTGACATTCGGAACATCTCAGCATGATGGAATGACTAACATCCACAAAGTTCTGAACATCCAGTCCATGCGGCTGCCATAGCTTCAAGGCAAAGAGTTTGGCAAAGAAGCAAGGATCTTGACTTATGCAGACTGTTACCTACTGTTCAATGGGCTCCTCTTGTCATCTACAAAAGGAGGACAACAGATCCTACATGGTAGGCAGTTGTTAAATGGGTTAATGCTTGGAAAGCAGCTCAGTCCCTAGAAATAGCACTCAATTCATGGATATTGTTATTCTGAACTTGGGTGGAAAAGGAAGGAATGAAGTAGGTGGAACGTCAGCCAGGTGGTCCTAGTGGACACCAGGCTTTGATGGTAGCCCTTTGCAGTTGTCTGTATCCCTTGCTGTGTGGCAATCCCCCAACCAACCCAAGGGAAGGGGCTCTGGCATAATGGTTCCCCTAGCGATGTGCTGTAGCCTGGGGCTGGAGAGGGAGGGATTACCTTGTTTACCAAATGTTTGGCAATAAAATTGACATCTGGTGGTGATTCTCAAAATTTTATTTTAAGACTTCCTTAAATGATGGCTAAGATGACCGAATGTTTTAAAATGTGTACACCTTTCTTGGGGAAGAGGATGTTTCAGTCGTGGTACCAAATTCTACAGTAGTATCTTTAGCAGAAGCACACAGAAGAGGTTGTGGGAGGTGTGCTGGTACTGCGGGCTGTGATGCCTGGCAGAAATTCTGGGATGGGCTGCCGTCTCTGCTGTGGCCGCGTGGGAATGAGAAACAGGGTCTGCGACAAGCTCAGCCTGGGAAAGTGCTGATGGCTCATTGTAGGAACAGATGTGGGAGCAGAAGGAGAGAGGTGGGTGTGCATTCGCATCGCTTCATCCTCAGCAAATGACTTTTCCTAAGAAGGCTCAGAAAAGTGCTATTCTTCCCTGCCCCACTGGCCCTGCACGCAGCTGCCTGGGGGATGGCTGCACAACTGGGCTTGTAGAAGTCGAGTCCCCATTCCGGATGTAGAGCAGTGCACAGCCGAGTGGCCCGTATCAGCTCTCCCGTGTATATCAGAAAGTGAGGTGCCCTCCTGCTTTGTCACCTTTCTTCTGCCCTTGGACACCCTAGAGGGAGGCTCCAGTGGACCTTAGAGGCCTCCTGAGCCCTCAGCAAAATAGTAGAGTAGGGTGAGAAGAGTGCCTACAGGGCCAAAGTGAACAATCTGTAAACGCTGGGATTGTGGGTGATGATAACTAATGCATACTGAGCACGTACACTGTGCAGCTGCTTTAAGCACCTAATCCTCACCAGGTCTCTGTGAGGTAAGTAGTATTCTTCTCATTTTACAGATGAGAAAACTGAGGCACCAAGTTTAAGTGACTAGTATTGGGCATAACTGGGCTTGGACTCAGTTAATCTGGCTGTACAGCAAATGCTTGTAACTAGTCTGTTCTGTCGCCTCTTGGGAATCAGTGGGAACTATATTTTTTAAAAGTGGGCCCTCCCGGAGCCTTCCGATGCCAGCCATTTGAATCACCACCCACTGTGCCCATGCGTAAGGCCTATAGGGACTCAGGCTCAGACCCCATCTGGACCTCGTGCGTTGTGCTGACCCTGAGGGTAAGATTGAGGTTCACTGCCTGGAGAAAAGATGAGAGACTCTCATGCTGACCCTGAAGCTTAGTGCATGTTCTAGAGCAGAGGTTCTCCAAGGGTGGTCCTAGGCCAGGAGGGTCAGCATCAGCTATTCTGGGGGTGGGACCTTGCAATCTGTGTTTTAACAAGCCCTGCAGGTGATTCCAGTGTGCACCTAAGTTTGAGAGTCACTGCTCTAGACCCATGCTCTCCAGTTCGGGAGTCACTAACCACATCTGCCTGTTTCAATTTAAATTAGTCAAATTTAAACAAAACTAAAAATTCAGCTCCTCAGTCACACTAGCCACCTTTCAAGAGTTCAGTAGCCACATGTCCCTGGTAGCCACCCTATCGGACAGCAGAGGTGTAGAACATGTCCATCATCACAGAAAGTTCTATTGGGTTGCACTGCTCTAGAACCCAGTAGCAGAACCCTGCTACTCCATACTGTGGTCCACAGACGATCAGCACTGGCATCACCTAGGAGTTGGTTAGAAATGAAGAATCCTGTTTCCATCCCAGAACTTCGGGTTCAGAGTCTGCTTTTTTTGCAAGATCCCCAGTTAATTCGTGCTGCTCTTTAAAGTGTGAGAGCCACTGCTCCGGAAGGCAAGCCCAAATCCAGTTCATTTTGCATGTGTGGTTAACTCCCATTGGTAAATTCTCCCCACCACCCTACCTCCTTGTTTCTAGGCAACTCTTTTCTTCCTGACAACTTTGTGTCATTGGGGCTAGGCTTGCACTTCCTAGGCCACCGGATCACATTTCAGAACCGAAAGGGAAATGAGACACCATCCATCCCTTTCTCCATTTATTTGAATGATATGAATAAGTCTCCTGCCTTGGCCAGATGTTATGCTGGGGGTTCCCACTCTAACACATTCCATTCATTCTGATCTTATTAGGATGGTTGCAGGTGTCAAAGAGTTAGCTTCCCAATGATCCCTAAGTACGTGGTTTTCTAGAAGACTTCGTCCTGCCGAAAGGAGAAAAATAAAAAGCTACCTATTAGAGCAGTTTAATAAAAATCTCTCCTTTGCTCTCTCCGTCTCTGGGCTGCCAGCTGCATGTTTTATTTTCTGGATGTTTCCTGTACCAACTATTCCCAGTTATAACTGGCTACTCCTGCACACAGAGGCAAGTGCTTGTTTTCACCATCTTGTGAAGCCAGAGGTTTGAGGGCTAAAGTCTGGTGGTTTACCTGCAAAGGGGAATCCAGTAGGGTGGGCTTCACCTCACCTGATACACCCATTATCACTTATCACACCAGCCCTTCCTGCCTCTTGAGATTCACAACAAAAGGATATTGGGAGCAAAGCCGTTTAATTATTTGGTACGGGCCCAGCCAGAAGCGCTGGCCTTACTTTTCATAGTCTGCCTCCGTTGCCATTGACGGGTCGAGAATTCTGCATGGGCTCCCATTTCCTGCAGCCACTAAAAGAAATGGAGACAAATAACAAGGAGGGAGGGGAGTGAACTGCTTTGGGAGGGGAAAAGGCTGACCGAGGAAGGGTTATTAAAATAAGTAAAAGCATCACTATGTTCCAAAAAGGAAAACATGCCGTGAGAGCACAGAAATAAGAGACAGGAATAAAGAGAAAGGAGGAGAGGCTGGAGCACACGAGGATGAAGCCATAGACAGAAAAATGCAGGTGGGATATGTATCTTATGAGCCTGAGCATGGCTAAGTAAGTCAATGTTTCAACAGAGGGCTTAGAAGCCCCTCACTGGAACCATCTGAAGTAAGAGCCAGGGAGGAGAAAGGAGAGAGCAGGTGCCTTAGACACTAATGGTTTGCTATTTGAGTCCCGACTCAAAATGTGGTCATGGTTCATAGGTGCGAGATCTACGTAGATAAGGGTAGGCAAGCTGACTCTAAGGGGTTTTCCAAAAGTTGCCAAAACTTCTAGCAAAAAGAATGTACAAGTAATGAAAACATGTACAGTTTCTTCTGCCAGTGATTAAACCAGTTAACAAATCCTTGGAATCCCTTAGAAGGTACTTTTGAGATGTCTCTTCTCCGTGTGGGCACCAGAATGGATCCAGTTACGACCTCGAGTAGCAGAAGAAAAGGTATGCAAAGCTCAAGGGAAAGCCAGTATGCTTCGTAACTCTGAGGGCACGTTTGGTAGCAGTTGCATCATTTGGAAGGCGAAGACTTGAGATGGACACAAAGTGCTGGAGTTCAGAATGATTTAGAAAGTAATAGATTATATTTGTTGGGCAAGAGAAAATCTGCTACGGATTTTCTTTACTGTTCTTATTGTCCAATCCTGATGAAAGGTGCCAGATTGCCCTGAAGCTTTTCGATTTGGCTGAACGATATGAAATTGCTGATCCTCGACTGTTTTTTGACCTACAAAGCAGCAAACAGCAAGGTGACTTTTGCCCTAAATGGGCTGTCAGAAGCCCCTCAGGAACTGGGCATGGAGGTAGGAAGGAGATGCCCAGATGGCTGGGGTGTCCAGTCTCATGCAAAAATAGATGTCCCTGAAGGAGCTGTCCCAGACAGGTCAAGCGCAGCCTGCTGCTGTGCACAGGCAAAGGGGCAGCTTCTCTGCCTGCAGGAAGCAGAACTTCACATCAGTGTGTCTAAATGGGAGCTCGCTTGGCCTCCCCCACGACAGCAGTGGGCTGCACAGCAGTGCATTTTCTGCAAACTTTTCTGCAGAGTCTGTGGCCTTCTGTCTGATGCATGCTCCCAGGGGTCCTGTAGAAGCAAGTCGATCAGCACGCGGCTGCCTGTCCAGAATACCAAACAGCAAACAGCAGTCTCTCTGCCCCAGCCGACTGCACTGGCACCAACTCCCCGCTCCAAGAGCCCTCTCCCTCCCTCCACGGTGGCTCTTCTACAAACCCACCTGTTTCCAGGTGGCAGAAATACGCCCCGCAATCCAACAATGATTCTAAAACCTTCTCCATGACGACGCAGGGCCGCAAGCAGGCTGCCAGCTCAGAGCCAGCCAGTGAAAGGCCCCAGGGGCGGATGGCATAGAGACAGCTCAGGGCAGTGGGGGATGCCAAAAGTCAGCCCGAGCAGCTTTGAATTTTGGGAGTTAAAACCCCAAACTCTGGGAAAGGGGTCTGGGGAAGCAGTGAGCAAATGTCTCCAGATGCCCAGCAATGATCATTCATTAACCTTGACTTTAGCACCGAAGCCAAATAGTCCAGAGCAGCTGGAACGTCCTTTCTCCCTGTTACAGCTGAATAAGAGGAGGGAAATCCTGAGAATCCAGCAAAGAAGGACCTGGTTTTTTAAATGCGCTGCCAGTGCTTTGTGTTTGGACAAATTCTTTATAAATCTCAAATGTTGTCCAGATGGTGTGTCTCACAGATGTTGCCTCCCCCAGCTGGCCCATATCACCCTTAGCCCCCGCTGCTGGCGAGGTGGCCGGAGCCCGAGAACCAGGATCTCCGCTTCCCCTCCTAGTATCTAATGACAGCATTAACCTTAGGGCAGGATGCTAGGCACAGCAGGGATGGCTCCTTGAAATGCGGCATCCACAGAGAAGCTTTCTAGGAGACAGCTTACTGTTGGCAGTGTGCGGGGGCATCCAGAAAAATCATAAACAAGTGAGAAAGCCAAATGAGCAAGGTAGGGGCATATCTGTGAGTTGGAAACTGGGGTGAAGCTAGGAGCCAAACCAGATGGCATCAGTCCTCCTTCTCAACTCTGCCCTTCAGTTTTGGCTTCACTATGGCTAATGCAGAGGCAGGACCCCCAGAACTCTAGGCACCCTTTGGTGGGGAGCCAGGTGCCTCCCCTGCCATGTGCATACTGTACCCCACCCAGCCTCACCCACCTGTTTAAGCAGAGCCTTTCCCATGGTGTGGTGCTTCAATGGCTGGGTTTCAAAACGGGGGGTACCAAAGGCTCCCAACTCCAACTTGAGAGCAGAAGGACGTACTCATGTCAGAGGCATTGAAATCGGACCATTTGCCACCAGTCAGGGAATCAGGCAAACCCAAACTCAGGGCACCCGGAGCTCTTTATCCCCATTCTCCTGGGATTTTCAAATAGGATCAGGGGTCTCTCCCTCTCAACTCCCCACTACTCTTCTGATGGGGTCAGCGCTGAGCTCCCGTTCTGCCATCAACACTAGCTCTTGCTACGGGGCAGAGGAGTGGACATTTCCTTTGTGTGGCTTCCTATGGTCACTTACTCTCCACACAAAGAGGGAATTACCAAGGGAGGGCCAAAGGCATGTCAGCTCTGGCTCGGGGCTAGCTCATGGCTGCAGATACTTGATGTCAAAATGCATTACTTTTATCTCCTAAATTACAGGGCCTGCGATGTAACTTGCAGTGCCCAGTGCAAAGTGAAAATGCATGGCCTCTCATTTAAATATTATTAACAATTTCAAGACAGCTTCAGCAGAACATAGAACCACGTACGTAGCCTTTCTAAGGGCAGGGCCCCGCGTGACCACACGAGTTTCACGAGCTGACTCTGCCAAATTGTTATACTTTACAGAAGAGGCTGTAGCCCAAACACCAGGAGATACAATATCTGAAGTTTTTAACTTTGAGGGGGATTAGGACTTTTCGAGTTGCAAAACCAGATTTGTATTAGACAAAAGACAGAAATTCAGACACCTTATTTTATTGTCTTTTTAAATTTAATTCCCGTTCTGATCCTTCCCTTCAATGGAGTGCAAGGATTGGGAGTGTTTTTCTAGGACCATCAGATATGGGTGGTAGGACACAGCCTTTCCCAAAGTGGGAGAACCTGCTTTCTGCCCATATCATTGAGAACCAGCCCTCTTGCAAAATTGTGTAGTGGTTAAAACTGGAGAGCCAGACACACCTGGCCTTTGGATCACCTTAGGCAAATTATACCATTTCTCTGAGCCTCAGTTTCTTTGTCTGTAAAGTGGGACAATAATGGTAAATACCTGATGGGTTGTCCTGAAAATGAGATAAAGCATGCAGAGGAAGGGCGCCTAGGGGCTCAGTTAGTTAAGCGTCCACCTTAGGCTCAGGTCATGATCTCAGGGTCCTAGGATTAAGACCCTCATTGGACTCTCCACTCAGCGGTGAGTCTGCTTTCCCCTCTCCCTCTCCCTCTGTGATCTCTCTCGCTTTCGCTCTCTCTCAAATAAATGAATAAAATCGTAAAAAAAAAAAAAAAAAAAGCATGCAGTGAAAATGAGCATAGTGCCTGCCAGGTAGTATGAGCACAATAAATAGCTTTTATTATTAATCTCATTATTATTTTTTTAAATCAGTGCTTCTAAAAGTTGAATTCTGTTGAAACAGAGGTAACCATTAGCTGAACAATTTCTCTTAACTTCACTGAGAGAGAACGTGCTGGGAGGGATGCAGAGAGGCTGGCTGGAGGTGTGATGTTCCATTCAAATCACAGACCTTAAGAGTCCATTAGGGTGAGACCACTGACCCTCAGCTAAGCTCCTGAGGCATCCCCCCTGCCAAACCTGAATAAAGGTAGTTTTTGCCCCATTTCACTGACAAAATTAAGTTGAAACTAAAGCTGTCTTAATTTTAGATTACCCCCAGTGATGTTTTTCTTAAGACCTTGGTTCATGCTTCTGGATATCTATACTAGAATGTAGTATAAAAGGGTGACCATTTAAAACCAACATGTAGGGGCGCCTGGGTGGCTCAGTTGGTTAAGCGACTGCCTTCGGCTCAGGTCATGATCCTGGAGTCCCAGGATCAAGTCCTGCATCGGGCTCCCTGCTCGGCGGGGAGTCTGCTTCTCCCTCTGATCCTCCCCCTCTCATGCTCTCTGTCTCCCATTCTCTCTCTCGGATAAATAAATAAAATCTTTGAAAAAAAAAAAAGGAATAAAACCAACATGTATTGAGTATTTTAAAGCTTAAGATTACAAAGATCCATTCCTTCCACATATTATGACTCCTGAACACTTTTAAGCAAGGTGAACGCAAACTTCGGAATGGTGACCTTGCATTAGCTAATGTGACCCCATGAGGGGTGTGCCCAGGGGATTAATGACACTAGGGGACTCCCCTGTTTGATGGCTTATTTGAGGGTGGCCTCCCCTCCCACCGTACTTCACCCCATGCTCCACTAGGGAGGAAATGCCAGCATAACGTCTCAGAATCTGTGCCCAAGGGAGCTCAGCTTTTTGTATCTTTCCAGAAATGTGTGGGATGCTGGCTGAAACACTGGGGAGTAAACCACTATAATCTCCTTGTCACAGTGGAGGACATGCCTGAGGCAGATGTGGGGTCTGATGCCCCCATCTTCTCAAAAGTACCAGTCTCATTCTTTTTTGGTTCAAGGATCCATTCCTCTGCTCTGAGGCAAACTCAATCCCTAAAGACCTGCTTATATCTGAGGCTGGAGGTCACTAGACCCACTGAGCCCTTGGAATGCTGACACTATTTCTGAGCCTTCTGGGCAGTAGAAGCACAACTGTGCACACTGGAGGTTTGTTCAGGAATGTGAGGATGCTGTGCATTTGGTTCCCAAAGCTGAGGTTGATGGTGGGGGGGCGGGGGGCGAGGCAGGCAGACTGCGCTCTTCTGAACCCTCAGGCCACAATGAAAGATGCTGTCTGTACAAAGAACCCCAAAGAACGGTCAGGCAAAGGAAGGAAGGAAGAAGGGAGGGGAGGAAGGAGGAAAGAAAGAAAGAGAAAGAAAGAAGAAAGAAAGAAGAAAGAGGTAGGGAGGGAGGGAAGGAAGGAAGGAAGGAAGGAAGGAAGGAAGGAAGGAAGGAAGGAAGGAAGGACGGACTAATAAAAGCAGCAACGTCTAAGTGCTGCCAAGGTCAATGCTCTTGGGAAGTGTCTCAAGGAAAGGCTGGCTGGAGGCCAGAGCTCCAGCTCTCAGAGCAGCTGCCAAAGCCTTGGCCTGTTGCATGGTGCATGGTCCCATCTACGTAGTGACCAGAGAAATCTATCAGGGCAGCCCCAACGCAGATTTGTAAACAGACCTCCATAGTTGTACGTAAATTGAAAACAGCTTATAGGGCGCCTGGGTGGCTCAGTTGGTTAAGCGGCTGCCTTCGGCTCCGGTCATGATCCTGGAGTCCCGGGATCGAGTCCCGCATCGGGCTCCCTGCTCGGCAGGGAGTCTGCTTCTCCCTCTGACCCTCCTCCGTCTCATGCGCTCTGTCTCTCATTCTGTCTCAAATAAATAAATAAAATCTTTAAAAAAAAAAAAAGAAAACAGCTTATAAAAGAATTTGCACACTTTTCCAATTAAATGTGATGCATAGATTTCTACAACACCCACCCCTTTCACCCAGGTTTTCAAGGCAAAGATAATCAAGGAAGGGTCACTCCTGCTATAAGTCACAGACCTAATCAAAACACTGCCAGGTCTCACGTTTGGGTGAAGCACATCTGATAACAGGGGTCTTGGGCTGGCATCTAGCACTGGGCTGCACTTTGGCCATGGTCAAAATCCCGCTTGGGAAGCACGCCTTCCTGGGGCCTGGCCTGTCTGACTGGGCATGGAAGAAAGTCCTGGGTGTGTATGTAGGAAGACAGAGAAGAATGGGACCTGTTCTGCAGTTTCTGCTTGGGATTAAGCACAAGGAAGTGCTTACAATCTCTGTAGGTGAGAACGAAGGCAGAAGGCAGGTGTGGGTCACTACCCCTGAACGAGTCAACATTTACTGAGTGCCTGCTGTATTCCAGGTCCTGAGCAAAAGGAGCACGTAAGATTGTGGTCCCTGCCTCAAAGCACTCCCAGGCCGGGCCACGTGCGGTGTGTGCGTTGCAAACAAGCCAACAAGTCTTTATAGGGTTCTCTGGTGTGTGCGCCCGTGAGGGCATGGGTGAAAGCTCCCAGGAAGTGCTGGTCCAGCGACGCTCCAAGACAGCTTCCTGGGAAAGTGACAGCTAAGCTGAGGCCTCAGAGAGGAGCACAAGGCTGCGAAGAGGCTTATTTTTCTCTTGTGTTCTAGTGCCTGGGAAGGCAGGTGGTCCGGGCTGGGTAGATGGTCCCATGGCACTCGTGGTCCAGGGCCTAGCTTCCTTCTATCTTACCTTGCCGTCTTCTAGGGTGTTTTCTTTATTTGCACGATCAAAGTTAACCCAGCAGCACCACCTCCACGTTCCAGGAAAAAAGAAGACGTAGAAGGCAAACAATTTCCTCCTGTAGATGTTGTGTACGTCAGTTTTTGCTTCCTTCTCACTGGCCAGCACTTAGTCATCTGGCCACTCCTGACTGCAAGGCAGGCTGGAGAATATAATCTCTGACTAAGTAGCCGTCTGTCAAGCTAAAACTACGAGAAAAAGGAAGAGAATGGACACTAGTGGACAATTAGAAGTTTCCGTCACAGCAGGGAGAGAATGGTCTATGCATATACCACAGTCAAGGGCAAGAAGCAAAAGAGGGTACGAGGGGTTGGGATGGATTCAGGGAGGGCTGTGCTCTGTTGGGCATGGTCATTAATCCTCTCACCCAGAGCCTCACGACCTCAACCTTGAATAAAAATCACTCTGAAATTTGCAGTCGATTTGGTCTATGAATAATTCAGCATGGCTCTCAACTCGGGGAAGTATTCGGTTTCTGATGCTTTTTAACCTACAGGAGACGGACAATAGGTAGCACGCCTCGGGGATGCATCTGCTTAAGTTTGAGTGAGTAGATGGGAGGGAGGAGGGAAGGAAGGAAGGATAAAAGGAAGGTGGACAGGGAGGGAGAGAGAGGAGGGGGAAGGGAAGTTAGGGATAGAACAAATTGCCTCCTTCAAGCATCCCAGAACAAGGATTTTAGCTCATGCCAGGTATCAGGCTCTGGGGAAAGAGCCGTAGTCAGGCTGTGGGAGCTCTCTGGGTGACAGGCACCCTGCCTCCCAGGGCAGCTGCAGAAATGTGACGACCGAGTGTGAGCTTGTCCACCAGGGAGTGGTGATCCCAAGCAGGAACACAGAACCAGTGTGCACAGCACCTCTTGGAATGCCCAAGGCTGCAGGACCACCCCCCCCTCCTGGCCTGGCATTGTCCCAAGACTAGAAGGGGCAGAAGGAGAGAGATGGGGACTGGGGTCCAAAGGCTGAGCTCCGGCCCCAGTTCTACCTTCTGTGGCAGTGGGACCTTGGGCGGATGGCTGCTGTGTGGTGTGACAGGATGACGGGATCTGGCCAGAGACCTCATATCCTCCAGGCCTACCCCATCGTGAGACAGATGAAATGTAAGCTCTTTATTACTGAAGTGTATCTGCCCTGGTAGACGAGGCTGCCCCACGTAAGGGACACCTTCATGTAGGCTGAGGGCTCTCGTAGGGGGCCATTTTTCGTTTTTCCTGAATCCCAGAACGACGGAACCCTCCCATAGTAAAGAAAGATGCATCCCACAAAAAGCATGCCGAGGGAAAGTGAGCACGAATATCTGTCCAAGATTGAGGCAGAGCAGGTTCATTTCACACCCTTCATGCTTACTCATGGAGGGAAGTCCCTGGGCTTGAAGGAGAGCCAAGGAGGCACCCCTCCCCATCACATAGGCCTAGAGCACTACCTCCTTCCCCAGGTACCCCATCAGGCCGGGCGTCTGCTATTCCTTAGGATGGGAGGGGAGGGTGGGCAGGGCTAGGCAGAGTGGGGATTCAAGTTTCTCTTGAGGCCAGCATTCTCTGACCACTGTTTCTTCATCTTTAAAATGAAAACTGTAAAAGCACCAGGCCTGTTTCCTCATGAGCTGACTGGAGGGAAAGCTGAGCCAGTGGAGGTGAGAGCCAATGGCAAGGAGCCTCTCCACATGGGTGACCTTTGTTGAGGCGGCCAGTCTCTACTTCAGCAAGCCCTTGCAGGACCGGAGATGGACAGTGAGCATATCCAAGGGAACAGCAGGCTCGCTGGAGGGGCTCATTGTGGATGAAACCAGTCCTTGCCGGCGAGCTGCCTAAATGCTTGTTGGGAACGCTCCTGTGACACCTTGAGGAACAATACTCCATGGTAGACAGCCTGGCACGGGGGCAGGTAGGTGGTTGTACGTGGTTCACTCGACTGTGTTGGAAGAGTCCTACAGCCGGGCGCCTGGGTGGCTCAGTCGTTAAGCGTCTGCCTTCGGCTCAGGTCATGATCCCAGGGTCTTGGGATCGAGCCCCGCATCGGGCTCCTTGCTCAGTGGAGAGCCTGCTTCTCTGTCTGCCGCTCCCGCTGCTTGTGAGCACTCTCTTTCTCTGTCAAATAAATACAATCTTTAAAAAAAGAAGAAGAAGAAGAAGAAGAGTCCTACAGCCTCCTCCAGTAACAGGCTCCTGGCGTCCTCCTCCATCTCAGGGAGGGAAACTCAAACTTGAGTCCACCTGTACCTGCGCCGACCGCTCTACTCAGACTGAAATGACCCAAAAAGCTGGGCGTCGTCTCTCTTTGGCTCTTGGCAACAAGAGACAGACTCATTTGTAGGCAAATAGTCCAAACATTCCAGCCTCAGTCTTTTCCTTCCGATCCTCCCAGCAAGGCTGTTGCCATGACAACCGCTGCTGACCGCCTTCAGGAAGCCGCTGGAGCCCAGGGCGGATGTGCTCCTGCTGTGGCCGCTGCTCCTCAGCATTGCCCGCCCGGTGATGCCACGGTCCTGGCAGGACCGTGGCAGCGCACCCGCGCACCCGCGCACCCGCGCACCCGCGCACCCGCGCACCCGCGCACCCGCGCACCCGCGCACCCGCGCACCCGCGCACCCGCGCACCCGCGCACCCGCGCACCCGCGCACCCGCGCACCCGCGCACCCGCGCACCCGCGCACCCGCGCACCGCCCCAGCGATCCCCCGCATTTGTTCTTCCGCCCGCCCCGGCTCCGGACCCGCGGGTTGCCTGGGGAAGTACAGACCCTTCCTCGCCCACGGCAGTGATTCAGCCCAGCGGCGGCGCACGACCCGAGCCGCGGGGCCTGTCCCTTCCCTGCGGTGAGTATAGGCAGCCCCGAGGAAGGAGCGCTCTCTTTCCTCTGGCCAAGCTGCGGCTGCCAGTGCCTAGGTCTTCTCCCAGATGTTTGCAGGGGACAGAGCAAGGTCAACACACAAAAAGAAGGCAAGAGAAGCAGAGAGAGAGAACCAACATCCCGGTGGCAGGGTCTCCAGTTCTAAGCCCCGAGGCCCGGTCCCTGTGGCTCATACTTCGATTCAGAGACGTTTCCAGCCTCAGGAGCCAGTATGTTCGTCATGGCAACCACAAGTGTCCTGATGGGCCCTCCCTCCTTCCAAGTGAATTCTTCTCCTTTGCCTCCCATCCCCCTCTCGGCCCCATCGGAAGAAATTCCGTCCCTTCTCTGTCTTGATTTGCATAGCTCTCAAGTGGAGAGAATGCATCTTGTTCCCAGCCTCTGTTCATCCAGGAAATGTTAGAGGAGCAGGAGGGGACAGTGCAGCTTAAAAGGCCCAGGAACTCGAGAATAGGTTCCAGAACTTAGAAAATGACAGAAATGGTTCACGCTGAAGAGAGGTAGAGAGTCGGAAAGGAGCCGGCCGGCCCACAGAGCTGGCCAGAGAGGGGACACGAAGTTGTGTGCTCTGCCAAACTGGCCATATGGGCACCTCCTGGCACTCGCAGCCGGCCCCAGGCTGCTGCCGACGAAAAATGCATTCAGTCCCCACTCAGGTGAGAGGCAGCCATGGCCTCAGCTTCCCTCCCTTTCCTGAGCATTTCCCACTAATATTAGGCCTCAGTCCCTCAGCCCTGACTTAGAGGCTTTACCTTGAATACCAAACCGAACAAGCTGTGTGTGTGTGTGTGTGTGTGTGTGTGTCTGGAAGGAGCAGGAGAGGCTTTCAACCAAGTGGCTTAGAAATGTCCCATCAGACAGAGTGAGCGTGAGCAAGACCACCATCGCTCACTCAAGGAGCATTCCCACAGTGCAGACCAGCACGATGTAGTGTTTGTGCGAAGCTTTTACAAATCACAGAGCTCTCCCTTGCAGCTCTCTGGATCCTCTCAACAACACATGAGGTCGTAAAGGCAGGCGTTGCTGCTACATTTACATTTGAGGACTGTACGTTCACAGCGGAGAGATCCGATGCCCAGAAATGTTAAGTGATGTGCCCAAGTCACACAGCATGGAAGGGGTGAAACCCGAGCCCCTCCACAGGTGTCCAATGGCCTCTGCAACAGTGTTCTGTTCTATCTTGGAGGCTGGAGCCCTGCAGGCCGATTCACTAGCACACAGTCTACTCAGCAAACAAACCCGTCCCCCCCCCCCCCCCCCCCCCCCCCCCCCCCCGCCGAGCAGGCAGAGAGGCGGAACTGGCAGTGCTAAGTGATGGAGCTTTATAGGCATTCCTGAAAAATCTCTTCTGCCCCAAAATATCTCAGATAGAAAGTCATGGTTTAGGAGAAGCACCACACAATTCTTTAACCCTGTTAGCCCCCATGGGTAACCAGGGCTATCCAAAACTGGTTACCAATGGGGCTAATATTCTGAGTCATGAACATCTTCCTATGCAGTGATGTGCCTGATATTCGGGTCGGCATCCCCAGAGACACAATGGCAGGACAGGCAAGCTGGTGTTTTTGTTTTCTGTGGGGAAGCTCTGGGCTGCTGGGACTCTCCCCCATTTCCACAGTGTTGCTTAGAGTGCACAGAGAGACCACGGGCTGCTCACTAGCATCTAGTCACCTTTTACCTTGGGTGCTCAGCCTCCCCTGAAGGGGATGAGGTCATGTCACTGAGTTTCTACCAATTAAATGAGGACAGAGGTGCTCTGGGGTACTTCCAGGCACAATGGAAAAGGGAAATTCTTATGGATCGCTGGAGACTATCATCCCAAGGGCAACCTTGGAAGCTTTGAGTTGATGTGTGAAAGGTGGCTGTCAGGCGCGCCTGGGTGGCTCAGTGGGTTAAGCGTCTGCCTTCGGCTGGGGTCATGGTCCCAGGGTCCTGGGATCGAGTCCTGCGTTGGGCTCCCTGCTCAGTGGGAAGCCTGCTTCTCTCTCTCCTTCTGCCACTGCCCGTGCTTGGGCTCTCTCACTCTCTTTCCCTCTCTCTCAAATAAAGAAAAAAATAAAATCTTAAAAAAAATAAAAGTGGCTGTCCCATAGGTCCCTGATTGACATCTAAAGGACTCTCCAAAGCCAAGCTGAACGAACAACCAGGGTTTTGACTCTTGTTCACAGTTGTCTCCCCGGTACCAGGACAGAGTTCGGCGCATAGTACATAGTCTCCAATGTAAGACATCACTGAGTATAAGGCATACCATTATTTTATGTACCACTAAGAAATTAAAAGTGTTGCCAATTAAACTATGACATCATGCTTTCATTCAAAATTTTTATTTTACATTTACTGAGAATTCTTTTGGATTTGATGAGTCACAGATTTTCATTGTAAGTCACTCTTGTGCATAATAAAACGGTGAATAAAAAGTGAAGTAATGGGCGAAGGTATTTCTAGAACTTCTCATTCCAAATTTGATTCCTCTCTCTTTGACTGAGAATCACAATGACCATCTTTTTTTCACATGCTGGCATCCTCCGAGGCCTCAAGAGTCTGAACGATGCAGCATTCCTCAAAAGAATCCATAAAAGAATGAAGTGTCCTATGTCCAGGGCTCTGCAGCCAGCTTTATGATTCTGTGGGCCCAGCTGTATCGCAAGTGCCCCCAGGCATGTCTGATTCTCCACCTCCCTGACAACCACGTGACCCTTATTTATGAAGAGCATGCCCTGTGAGTATTTCGGGATTTTTTTTTACTATTGACAGTGTACACGTTGTGATGCTGGGGTATCTGATGTCTGCAAAGCAGTGACAACCCCACAGAGATGGCCATGTGAGCAGCAGCAATTTGAAATATATCCGAATTTCAGGGACATCTGGTGGCTCAGTCAGTTAAGCGGTTGACTCTTGTTTTCGGCTCAGGTCATGATCTCAGGGTCCTGGGATCAGCCCCTCGCCTGGCTCTGTGCTCAGCATGGAGCCTGCTTGAGATTCTCTCTCTCCCTCTCCCTCCCCCCCTTCCCCAGCTCACGCTCTCTCTCTCAAATAAATAATCTTTAAAAAATTTAAAAAATTAAAAAAATTTAAACTATACCCCGATTTCAGAGATTTTGAGTTGCAGGGGTGTGTGTGTCTAGAATTTTCAAAAAATATGCTTGTGGGTTCTCAATAAATATTTGTTGACTGAATGAGTAGATGAATTCTAGTTCCCAGTCTATGAATGAAAATGTTGTGATTTCCTTAGGAAAAAGGCCTCTCCGTCCTTGGGGATCACACAACAACTCTGAAAAAGCTAAGGTCGCTATCAGTTAGGCAGCTCTTGTTTGGAAATCACAGAAAAGCCAGTCAAAAAGGCTTAAACAATAAGGAAAGATAAATCAGATCACATAACAAGAAGTCCTGAAAGAGGGCAGACCCAGCACTGGTAAATTCAGTGACCACTCAGTAAGGACCAGTCTCCTTACCGTTTTTCCAGGCCCAGCTGCCGTCATGGTCACAAGCCGGCTGCCTTATTCCTAGGCGTCATATCCAGACATGAAATGTCCAGTGGACAAAAAGGGATCCTACCTTCTCTGTGACTTGAAAGGTGAAAAAACCTATATCAGAAGTCCTCCAGCAAACTTCTCATCGGCCATCCTGGTCCCATGCTTACCCCTAAGGCAATCCCCAGCAGAGAAGTGTGACCACCAGAATTACAGAAGGGTTTTGAGAACATCTAATTCCACACCTTCATTGTACCAAGGGGCGATCAAATGGCTTGCCCCTCTCTCAGGATTAATCACTGGTTCTGTAGGACCACCCAGGCCCTCTAGATCTCCAGCCCAGGGGCTTCCCATTGGCTGCCTCCTCCCAGAGGAGACTGGACTGAGAAGCCTGGGGCAGGGCAAAGGAGGGTGAAGGGCAAGAGACCGCCAGCCTAGAAGTGGTTGGAGGCAGCAAGAAAAAGCCTGGTTACTTTACAAAGTTCTTAGGAGGAGAAGCTCCAACCCTCAGAGCCTGCTACGTTGGACTAGCAGATCTTCAGAATGAAAGAATTCTCGGGAAACTGTCAGTTACAAAGCAGCTGAGTCAATCCCTTAAGAACCCATAACAGAAAAGATCTGAGTGCAGACTCTGGTGCCTAGAACATAGAGGAACTCCATATATTTATATTTGCTGAAGGAAGGAAGGAAGGAAGGAAGAAGGAAATGGAGGAGTGGGGGGAAAGAAAAGAAACCCACTAAAAATAATTTACATGGAATTATTTACATATTTACATATGCTAGAAAGAACACTGGCCATGAACTCAAATACCTGAACCTCCACTTAGGAGCTGTGTGACCTTGGACAAAACTCCCTTAACCTTTGGCTTTCAAGGAGAGGGATATTTTGAGGACAAAAAGGAGAAATCAATGTGAAAGCACGTGATGTATAACAGACTTAATAAATGATGGCTGAAGCAGAGACTTTTGTTTCGTATCTTAAAGGGGAGAACAACTGGGAGATTCATCAGCAATAATGCAGAACCTGAGCAGTGTCCCCAAGCCCTCCCCCTTCTCTGTGAGCCTTAGCTCACTTTGCCCCCAGATTTTGCCGGCCCAGCGCAGAGCATGCTGCCATCTGCTGGGAAGAAGGAGGAAGTGAACTCCAAAGCATCTCCATACCAGGCCATTATGAGGAGCAACCTGGAAAAAAAGGGAAGCATAGGGACCCATCTTCCCTTCCCCTCAGCTGTGACTCTCTTATCCTTTAAGACAGGCAGGGCCCTCATCACTGGCCAACAATTTACAGAAAAATAAGATTTCAATCAGTTTTTCTTTTCAAAAGTGGTAGGATATTATTCAACCTTAAAAAGGAAGGACATTCTGACATGTTACAATGTGAGCAAATCTTGAGGACGGTTACGCTAAGTGAGACAAGCCAGTTGGTAAAAAGACAAATCCTGTGTGATTCCACTTTTATGAATTATCTTAAGAAGTCAAATTCATAGGAAAAGAAAGTAGAATGGTAGTTGCCAGGGGCTGGGGAGGGGGGAAACTGGGACTTGTTTAATGCATAGAGTTCCAGCCTTGCAAGATGAAAAGTTCTGGAGATAGTTGCACAACTATGTGAATACACTTAACACTATTGAACTGTACACTTGAAAATGGTCAAAATGGGGGGCGCCTGGGTGGCTCAGTCGGTTAAGCATCTGCTTTTGGCTCGGGTCATGATCTCCGGGTCCTGGGATCGAGCCCCACACATCGGGCTCCCTGCTCAGTGGGGAGTCTGCTTCTCTCCCTCTCAAATAAATAAATAAAATCTTCTTAAAAAATGGTCAAAATGGTAACTTTTATATTATGTATATTTTACCACAATGAAAAAAATAATAGTAAGTGATAGAGATAATAAGCACATGGTAGGTGCTTGACTTCAGGCGATGGCATCCCAATAAACATCTGTCGAATGAAGATGGAAAGAAGTGACGCTGAGAGATGGTCTCAGACATCAGGATGAACATGAGAATGGACATCTTTCCTTTCCCAGGATGGCCTTCCAAGTGACTAATTGGTCACCACTGCCTTTTCTTTGGGCTGATAAATTAGTTATCTTTCCTCTTCTCATCTCAACACTAAAATTTTCTGACAATTGCACGGCATCAAGCTTGACATGAGCCAGAACATCCTTCCTCCCTAAGAACTGTATTTCTGTGATTAGCGCTGGTAGGGACAGTCCTATTTCTGTTCATCCCAGAGCTGCAGGTTCCCAGTTTTCCCAGTTCATAGAACTTGAGAACTGCAAAGGCTCTGAGCAGCCTTGTGAGATTTAAGAGACTTATCTCCTACCTAATAAAAATATATACATATAAAAAGCATTTTTTTGTTTTTAAAGATTTTATTTTTATTTATTTTATTTTATTTATTTGACAGAGAGAGAGAGCACAAGCAGGGTGAGCAGCAGGCAGAGGGAGAGGGAGAAGCAGGCTCCTCACTGAGCAGGGAGCCTGACAAGGGGCTCCATCCCAGGACCTTGGGATCATGACCCGAAGGCAGACGCTTAACGGACTGAGCCACCCAGGTGCCCCTACAAAAAGCATTTTAATTGGTGACTTATTAAAACCTACAGAGCTGAGAGCTGACCTTTAACCACCAGAGACACCCCCACCCCACCCCCTCAGCAGCAAGCAGCATGCGGGACAAGTTCTTTCCCTTCTCTTCTTGTGACTGCGTTACTGCTCTGCTAGAGGAAAGGTTCTCCTGGGATCAGTGACACTTCAAGGCCCATCAGCCACAGTTTTTGCCCAGGTAACAGGACAGGCTGAGTCTGTTTATAGCAGGACCCTCAGCCTAGAGGCGGGGATCAGATCCTTCAGGGGAAGCAAGACGAGTGCAGAGAATGAGCCCCCAAATGCACTGGCAGCTGGCTCTGGCTCTGCAATCTACAGCCCCTGAGGTGAAGCCTCCTGCCTTCGAGCAACCCTGTCTCAACCCAGCTTCTCTGCCTGATCATTGAGTCTCGCCCAGAAGCAAAGCCAGAAGACTCCTTGCCCCTTGCTCACCAGGAGTGTGTGAGGTAAAAGAAGCAGTAGCTTTCCCCCCAGGAGTCAAAGCCATAAGCTTTCTGACTTTGGGGAGCCTTGGGGTCCAAGCAGCCCCATCCTGGCTCCTCACAGAAGCACAAGATTCCCCAGGAGCTGCTGGGCTTTATCTGAGGGCTTCAGAGCGGCCCCTTTGTCTGGTGGTTTTAATGACTACCTTCCATGGAGACCAAATCTGACACAGGCTGGTTCCCTGAGACTTGAGCAAGTCTCTGGTCCGCCAACATCATTCACCGTGAGCTCCAAATTTTACTCGGATGGTGCCCGATCACCCACAGGCTGCCCAGGTCATGCTGAGCTGGGTGGGATAGGATTGGGGGGGGGGGAACAGTGACATCTCTCCAGAGACAAATACAGGCAGTGGATCCTTCCCAGGAGCTTGGAGCTGGGCAGTGGGTCAGGACCTGAGTGTTTTACAGATCTCTTACCTCACCCATTAACATACTTTTGGGGAACAGCATTACAACCAGGACGACCACATAATTATCACCTAAGCTGGGAGCCATTAATAATTATGCTAAGAAACAATACAAACTGGGACAGTCCTGGGCATGATGATCGATCACCCATCCCCAGGGAGGAAACAAACCGAAAAGGAGGAGAATCCAGTCATTACCATTTCTTGCTCTCTCTTATAGGATTACAAAACAAAAGCATAAACCTCTCCTCAGCAGAGAAGGCATGCCGTCAATTTCCAGTGGGATACTGAAGCCAGCAAGCCATGAAACTAGGTGTCTTTCACCTCCCCTGGAGCTATTCCCACTTACATAGTCTGCACCCTTTGGTCAGTGCTCAAATCAGAATAAAAACCAGCTGACAGTCCTCGTTACATGGGGACGGCCGGGACCTCAGGGTGGGAACACCGATTTTTCAGTTAATTATTAAGAAGCCACTCCCAGGAGGTGCAGCTTTGCGGAGTATTTCCTCATAGGTAGAGAAACGCGCAGGTTTATTAAGACTACATGCGGGGAATCGCACAATTCCACATATGGCCTGCAGGGGGCAGCATCTCTCTAGCAATGATCACACCACAAGCACTACTGCGGGAAATCCATTTAATTGGCCAAGGAATACGGGTTTGTTTTTTGTTTTTTGTTTTTTTAATCAGATCAATACATTTCCAATAAGTAGTTTCCACTGTGGTACATTTTCATATGGAGATGTTGCTCTTTTTCTATTTACAGTGTTAGGTACACAGTGAGCTTTTAACAAATAAATACTTGTGGACTGATCAGCTGGTTGAAGATAACCCAGACTTGCCTGAGGCATAGAAAGTACAGGGTGAAATGGGAGGAAAGCAACTAGGGATTGGTGAATGTGCACAGAAAAACACTTTCTATCCTGGTTAATAGCTTGCGTGGGGGGAAAATGTATTTGGAAATTTCCAAAAGATATTTCTCCAAGAGCAAACCATTATTAATCTAATTCTTTAAAAAAACAAAAATAAAAAACAGCAATCTTGATTGTATACATCTTCCTCCTCATTTCAAAGTCCATCCTCTATTCATGTTAGATAAATGAGTTCCAAGTTTATGCAGGTTTCTACATGTTTAAAGTTTTTACATTTAGACTCATCCCTTTTCAGATGTATCGATTCTAAGTGCCTCTGCCCCTGTCCCCACCCAGAGTCTGCAGAGACTGGCTGAAGCCATCAGAGTCCACCCAGGACTTTAGCTGAGTCCCCTTAGCGTCACAGGGCAGCCGCGAGCACAGAGCAGGGCACCGCGGCCTGGCCTGGGCTGGCCGTCCAGCAGCTATGCATGTATTTTGAGGGGGTGGGGGGACAGCACCTCTGCTGGGGCATGCCCTACAGCCATCTGGGGAATCTGTGCACCGCTCAGACGGGGCTCCTCGCTCTGTTTGCCAAGCAGCAGAGGATCAGCACCTTTAACCACCAGTGACTATGAGCACCCTGATCCCTGGTAGACCCCTTTTCTGGAGAGATGATAGACCCAGGCAGCTTTGGAGGGTGTGGCTAGGAAAAGAGGAGAGCAGACTGTCTGTGGCAGAGGGGTGCCCCCCACAGACCACTGGCAGGGTGTTTCAGCTTCACCCGATGACATGGGGCCAACCAACGGCTACTGGCCTTATTACAGGTCCGGGCCCGTCATCTTCCAGGGTCACATGGCTTCACTGGGTAAAGCCTCTGCAGGGAGAGGAGGCAAGGTGCCTAAAGCAGGCGCAGCTCAGAGGGGGACATCTGTGATCCCACAAACCAAGAGAGGCCCCACAGCCAGAGGCAGCTGCCTCCCTATCCAACCAGGAGTAAACAATGCCACCTTGTCCCCCCCCCCCCCCCCCAGCTTACTTCTTGTCCTCTGGGAGAGCCCTCAGAATCGCTGCTGGCCCCAGATCCCAGCCAGGGCCCTGGACCCTAGGTACCCAGCAGGAGGGATATGGGACGGAGGGGGCAGGGTCACATCACCCTCCAAACCAGCTGCAGCTGCAGGCGGGTGAACTCAGCTGGCGAGAGGAGCAAGCGGGTAGCCCCTCAGGGAGGGCCCAACCTCAGGAAAGGAGACACCATGGCAGGTGTGCTATGTCACAGACCCGAAAGTCACTGCGATAGGTCCCGCCCTGCCCCACGATGTGGTAGAAGTGAGCAGCCTCGGCTGAGACACATCTATGGGTCTCAGAAGCAAAGAAAGGGTTAGGAACCCCTGGAGGAAGCAGGTGTCAAGGTGGGGAGGGGAGGCCAGAGAGGCAGCATCACAGAGATGTAGCGGGCACAAGGACGGCTGTGGGCCCTGCCTGCCCCATTCCCCAACCCAGAGGTCTCCAAGCGCAGCCAGGCCCCTCCTGGCCTCACCAGCTTGGGCCTGTTTGGGCCTGATGCAAACCCAAGGGTAGGGTCTGGGGCGGGGGTGAGGGAGGGGCCATCGCCGTCCTTTGAGGGGGAGGCTGGCCGCCAGGCAGAGCCCTGGCCCAGAGGGGAGCCGAGAGGTGCCAGGTAGAGTTAGACCTCCCCCTGGCACCCCTTCCCCCACTGAGGAAAGACCTGGGAGGCAGGGAAGGCCCGCTCCTCACTTTCCACCTCGGGGAATCACCGAGGGGGCTCCTGGCTGGTTTGCCATGATGTGGTAGATGGATTCTCGGAAGCGCTGGTCCCGGCTGAGCCTCTTGGCCACCTCCTTTAGCTCCTCCATGTTGTTGGCATCCAGCTGGGAGGTCATGAAAGACTGGGACGGCTTCACTGGGGAGAGGGAGGCCGTGAGCAGCCCTCTCTCCACCGAGGCTTGGCCCGGTCCCCAACCCCAGCCCGCCCCCCCCCCCCCGCTCCCCATCCCACAGGCTGCCGAGCTCCTCCCAGCCTCTCCGCGCCCACCGGCTCCCGGAATCCCGGGAGAAGCCCGAGGCCGGTGGAGCCAGGTCCAGGCCGAACTGTCCAGCCTCCGAGCTGGATCAGCACTTCCCAGTCCCCACCCTCCCCTCTTCCGGCCGCGTCCCCACCCGCGGCCTCCGACCGTCCCCACGCCAGCAGGGGCACGCGGATAGCCACACTCACTGTCATTCCAGGAGGTGCTGGACCGGCGCCGGTGGAAGCGGCAGCTCTTGATGCGGCGAGTGGCCGCCTTGTGGATGTACACCGAGTTCTTCATGATGACCGGCATCTTGGCCTCCAGCTCCGCGTTCCGGATGCACTCCTCGAAGAACCCTGCGGCCGCAGTGCCGCTGCGTCCTTCCCGCCCGGCTCCCGCCCCACGCCCCGGCTCCCGCCCCTCGGCTCCCGGCTCCCGGCTCCCGCCCCCCGGCTCCGCCCCCCGGCTCCGCCCCCCGGCTCCCGGCTCCCGCCCCCGGCTCTCGGCTCCCGCCCCCCGCCCCGGCTCCCGCCCCCCGGCTCCGCCCCCCGGCTCCCGGCTCCCGCCCCCCGGCTCCGCCCCCCGGGTCCCGGCTCCCGCCCCTCGGCTCCCGGCTCCCGCCCCCCGGCTCCGCCCCCCGGCTCCCGGCTCCCGCGGGAAAGGCGCGCTGCCGCCCACCCGCCCCCGCAGGGCACTGAACTCCCCGCCGCGCCCCCACCCAGGTGCGAGGGCCTGAGGAAGCCGAGCCCAGGACGCGCCTGCCGCGGGAGTCTGGAGAAGAAACTCCCTCCGTAACTCGGGGCCACCTGATGCACACCAGGCCCCTTGCGGAGCTCCAGGCCCCTTGCGGAGCTCCAGGCCCCTTGCGGCGCTCCCGGCTCCGCAGGGTCTGGACTCCCGCGGGGGCTGAGCCCGAGGGCTGGGGGCTGGCACCGGGGCAGAGGGGGGCTCACTTTTCAGATGGCTCACGTCAGCCCGCATCCTCTCCTCCTTCGCCTTGTTCCGCACCTTGGAGTTGAGTCCTTGTTCCAGGCTCCGCAAGGCCCCCTCTGCCTCCCGCAGACGCCTCTCCAGGTCCATGCGGACCTTCACCTCCGCCTAAGGGGAGAGGGAAGACAGACGAAAGTGGGGTCCCGGGGAGCAGTTGCCATCTCCCGTGGAAGCCTTCCCTGGTCATCCCCTGGCTCAAGCGGGCTTGCTCGCCTCTGGACTTGGATGGAAGTTACCACATCCTGCTTCGTGTCTCGAGCCCCTGACCAGATGTCCCGGACTCAGCCCCTGCACCGGGCAGGGGTCTACCAATGCTGCCCCACCCCAGCAGCGGGCTCACTGCTCCCCCAAATGGTGGCTCCATCGCCTGCCCCTGGCGGGTCAGACTGGCAGAGATAATTGAGGTAGCTGCCAGGTAGAGATGTGAGAGGGAAGGTCCAGGAACACGGGCCGCTCCCAGCGTGCAGGCCAGCACCTTGAGCTCCTGCTCGGCCTGCTGCTTTTCTGCGGTCAGCTCCTGCAGCGAGTTCTGCAGCGCCTGGGACTGGCTCGAGTAGAACTCCCGCTCCTCCTCCAGGGCCCGTGAGCGCTCCTCGTTCTCCTTCATCCTGCCGGGTGAAGAGGCGCTCAGTGCACGCTCACCCAAGGGGCTTTCCAGTGGGAGGGCAGCCCCTCCTAGAGACCTGGCTGGAGAAGCCCTGACACCCAGGCTTCCTGAGCCCCAGAACTTTCTGGGTTCTGTCACCCCGGGGATGAGAGGAGTGGTGTGGACAGTGAGGGGAGCCCCTGGCTTAGAGTCAGAAGGCTGGAGTCTTGGGTCCTGGTCTTGCTAGTTCTGTGACTTCAGGAAAGCCCTATCAACCCTCTGAGGCTCAGTTTCCTCATTTGTACAAAGGAGCTACAAGGAGAGGACCTGCCCAGCCTGCCACAAAGTACTGTTAGGCGGACCTAATGCCTGTCCGTATGGTTCACACCAGTGCAAGAGAGAATGATCAAGTCAGCTCTGGGTAGTGAAAATTTTCTTCCCCTTTGTCTCATGGGGAAACTGAGTCCTAGGCAAAAGGAAGTAAGTGATCTATCTGGTCAATGCCAGCTAGAACCCAAGAACTCCGGGCTTGAAGGGGCTCTCACCGCTTCTCAGCCAGGAGCTTCTCCTCCAAGAGCTGCTGCATCTTCTCTTCTATCTGCCTCAGGTTGCTATGGAGACCCCCACTGGGAGGGGGCCGCTCACTCTGATTGGCCAGTGTCTGCAGCTGGTTCTCATTCTCCTCCAGCATTGCCAGGGTTTTCTTCTTCTCTATGGAGAGTTCCTGGCATGGAGGGAGGGAGGGACAGAAGAGAAAGAGCCTAATTTAGGTTCTCCAACATGGCTACCCTCACCTGCCTTTCAATTTCAGGGAGTGATGCCCTCCTCACTCAGTCTTCTAGGAGAGACACCTGAAATATCTTCCTTCTTCCCTGGAGGTAAAAGGCCAACCAAGATCTCCTTCTTCACAAAGAGGCAAGGTTACTCTCCATTGAGGGACTCAGGGAGGAGCCCAATGCAGCTTCCAGGGAAGTTGGCATCTATACAGCTGGGGCCCAAGGGCACCATGAACTTCAGGGGTCTTTATTCCTCCAGGGATGAGTGAGGGAGTGTGTTGGGCTCATGAAAAACACCCAAGAGGAGCCAGCCCTAGAACAGATTTAGATGTCATCCCCATTTATCAGGATGGGGTCTTGTACTACCCCAAAATTTTGGAGTTGAAACACTCCACAAGAACCATCTCTCATGATGTGAAATGGAAAGATAAACAAATAAAAGCACCACAAACAAAGCCCCAGTCACTTGAGAGAGAATAGAAACCTTGCAGCCTTCAAGGCAATTCATGAATTCAGTAAACATTAGCAACGTGCCAGCCTCCTGCTAGGTGCTGGGCTTGTAGAGACCTTAAGGCACGGTCTAGTGAAGTTCACAGTTTGCAAAATACAACCTAGTGTCCCGTAACAGATGTGCGAAGTTCTGCAGGAGCCTAGAGCTCAGAGCAAACCCTTGCTTGGGAGAGTTAGGGAAGCTTGGCTGCGGTGATATTGGAGTTTAGTCTTAGAAGGATGGATGTGTTCTCCAGGCAAAGAAGAGGTGAAAGGATGTTCTGTGTAGAAGGAACAGCTTGGGCAAAGGTGTAGAGTCTGAAAGAGCTTGGCTTCCTCAGGACACATGAGCTCTGGTTTGGAGTAGGGGTCAGACTGTCTTTGTGCAAGATGTGGAGGGACAACCAAGGGAAAGTTGGGGAGGAGGGGCTGGGAACAGAGTTGGCATTTTGTCCTTGATACATGCCACCTTCTTCCTCCCCCTCAGTTTCTGTGGTATCAAATGGAGGTAACATGACAGTTGATTTCCCTTCATGATCAGTTTCACCCAGGAGCAGCTAAGTGAATGAGCCACAAGAAGGAAGAAGTGGGTGGTTCTACCACACACTCTAATCAATCCTCCATCTGGCATAAAAATATAAACACTGAAGAAGTTGGGTTTCCCAAGGCCATAGTCAGAGCAGGACAAATTTGAATTTGCTCCCCTGGGTCCTGCATTAGGCCTCCTGTGCTCACTGGTCCACAGAGAAGAAACCTTTTAGATCAGCACTCCATCATGCTCCATTCCCCTGGTGGAGAACCTTCTGGGGAAATGCTGTTGGAAAAACTAGTATCATGTAGCCCAACCAACCAGGCTGCCTCCAGGCCAACCAGCTGACCAGTGGCCCCTCACCTCCAGCGTCTGCTGCAAGGTCTCTGTAAGGTGCCTCAGCTCCTTCTTCTCTTGCTCCACACCCTTGAGGCATCTTGCAGTCAGTTCTAGCTCCCTGCAGGGACAGAGGGCTGGGTATGGCAGTGCCCACCCCTCCCAATCCCCTCTGCACACAGAAATGCTTCTGCTTCAACTCCCGATATGGCTCAGAGGGGTCCTTGGAAGGCCAGCCCCTCTCTGCATGGTGGGGTCCTGACAGCAGCTGTAGGGACCTGGGCCTGAAAGAAGGAGATCCCAGCCAAGTGGGGTTGAAGTCACTTGCTCCAGGTACACAGGCATCTGTCAGGTGGGATAAACCCAGGACCTCCCCACAGGCAGAGAGAAGCACTGGAGAAACCTGGCCCTACCTCCTGTCTTCCCGGGACAGACCCTGCTAGAACCTCTATTTACTCTGACTTGGGACATGGCTGAGGCCCTTCTCTGGGGTGATAACCCCTTTGCTGCTTTCTTAACAAGCCTGGGCCCCCTCAGGCATTTACTCCTGGTTTCCATTCCTCCTGCTTGAAATGCCTTTCCCTTTTCTCCTGCCCAGTCTCCTAAATCCTACCCATCCTTCAAGGCCCAGCTCAATCGAACCTCTCTTCACGCCCAAAGGATCACATGTATACCTTAATTCCTATGACACAGGGAGTCTGCACTGTGCCCCCTAGTGCCTGATTATATATTACTGTGTTGATCTTTCTTGGGTGTGAGCCTGGTTTTCCCAACCAGATTGTAAGATCCTGCATTGTAAGATAAGAGAACTTATCTTCTATTCCAGTATCTGGCACAATTCTGGAGATAAGCAGGTGCTCCACCATTTACTTGGTAAGATTCTCAGAGCTTCTCCCTTCCCAAAGCACTTGTTTAATTGACTTCCTTTTATAAGGTTGTTGCAAGAAAAGCCTTTCTGGGCTAACACTGATTATCAGTAGTGTTGAGGAGGAGGAGGGCAACCACCACCACCACCAACAGTACCCAGAGCATTAGTCTCCAAATTCCTAGATAGTCTGAATCAGAGTGACCTGGAGAGCTTTTATAAAATATAGATCTCTGGGCCCTACCTTCAAGAGACTCTCATTCTGTTATATGATCGTAATGTGCAACTGGGCAACTGGGTTTGCAAACCATACACAGGACTAAAGATCCCAAAGGACGTCATTAGCCAGAATGAGAATGGACTGAGCAGGGGATGTTGAGGGTCTTGGCTAACAGCACCTCCAGGCTGACTTGTTCCCGTCTGCCTCTGGGTAAGCAAGACTTGACAGAGGCACGAGGGGCTCGTTGCTGGGGGGTGGGGGTGGGGAACAGGTCTGCACCTGCTGGTGCCTCACTTCCAGTTTGCATGGGGTCTACAGCTCCTTCTGGGCTGCCCCGAGGCCTGGAGCAGCACTGGGAAGATAGACCCAAACCAAGCCATCAAGTAGTGAGGCTCTCCTGGGTGAGACCTCCCTGAGCCTGATGGGAGACGTGGGTTCTAATGCCCTGCCCGAGGCGCACCTTCCTCCTACCCCCTCCTGGGCACCACCACCACCTTTTGATCTGCTCCTGCTCCATTTTCAGCTCCTGCACCACCTCCTCAAACTGCTGCTTCTCGGCCTCCAGCACCTGGTTAAGGCGCTCAAGCTCCTGAAGAGAACCAGAGGGGAAGAGAAGCGTCACAGGCAGCAAAGGGCCCCTGAGGTCAGGAACCGCCACTCTGGTCCAGGGCCCCCCCTGGGATGCAGTGCAGGCCAGGCCGTATGCGAGCCGACTCGGGGCTAAGTCCCGAGGAGCCCTGGTCCCACTCAGCGACACCCAGTCTCCACAAGCCTTATAAAAACATACTGAGCATGCTGCAGCCAGGGTTTAAAAAGGATCCCAATGTCGTTTCCCTGTGACTGGAGGTGATGATCATTCTAGATGTCTACTCTGCTGGGCAACTCCGGTCGCTAATAGCCTCAGGCGTGCTGGCCGGCTCTCAAGTGCTGGAGGGAACAGGGGGTGAATGTGTATTTCCCTTAAAGATCCCTAGAATGCCATTGGTTAAGGATGGCGAAGGAAAGCCATTCCCAACCCCAAAGTCAGAAAATCAGGACTCTTTCTTCCTCGGGGCATCTAGGAAGTTAACCAGCCCAGGTGGCCGCAGCTTTGCCTGGGCTCGCCCGAAGGGCACAGGGGAGCCAGAAAGCGCCGGGCAGGCCCCCAGGCAGGGCCAGACTCAACCGGTCAGGAATGCTGGCCAGCACCGTATTTTCCCAGCAAGTATGTGCCCTCCACGGGTCCCATTTTCCTGGGCCTCACTGGCAGGTGGGGCTGCAGGGTGCACTTCGAGGGAAGCTTAGCTGGAAGCAGTTTTGTGACAACTGCTTTGCTCCTCCATAGTTCACAGCGCGGGAGGGTGTAATTTCTAGCACCTCAGATGCCAGCAGGCCCTGGCGATGCCTCCAAGAGCCAGAGTGAAACTGAGGCTTCTGAAGATAACACGGCAAAACAGTCCTTTGGCTTTTCCTAACCCTCCTCCCCACGTTGGCCCCAGGTCTACATGATATAGTGCATTTCCCACCTGAGTCCATAACCACGTGCCCAGGCCACACTGAGTGCTGGGCGACAGTCAGAGAAATGGGCACCCGTGAATCAGAGCCTTCTATGGTCAAAGCCACTTGAAAGGCGCGTCGGTCTTCATCACACACTCGAATCCCGGAATCAGTTTTCCGGCCAAGAGGTGGCCCGGGCTCTTGCTTGAATGGCTCTCATGACAGGGAATTTGCCCCCAATTAAGACAGCCTGTTTCACTCCAGAACAACCTGCTCAAAGCTCTTCCTTCCGGGTTCAACCTCAGCACGGACCCTCTCTGAAAGTTACAACGAGAAGCACTGAGGAAGGGCCGCAGACTTTGCCGAAAGTTTGGTGGGGCTCAAAGGAGAGGGCTGAATCTCATTTATGGAGCAAAACTGCCCTCCAATGCCCCCGTCGCCGCGTCTGTCCTTCGACCAAACTCTCTCCCTTCAGCTGCCTCCCTTGCTGGGAACTTGCTGCCTCAGATACCATCTCGTCTTAAGCCCTTCTCCTCGGCCTTGAAGACCGAAGACCCCAGCCAGCAAAGGAAGAGCCGGGGAATGGCGCTTAGCAAAACAGAAGACTGGCAAAGCCAAACACACAGCCAGCTTGTGGACACCCTGAGTCCCTCAGGTACACCTAGGAGAGGGGGCAGCCCGTTTCATCCACCAGTGCCATCTGAGCCCAGATCTGCCTCCTCCTAATTTCCATCAGTGTGTCCACCTTCTCCCCTTGGAGCCATAGGACAAGACTGACCTGTTTTCCCTTCAGGTGTTGGGGACAGCTCTTCTGTCCCCAAGTCTCCTCTCCTCCAAGCCAAATAATCCCGGCTTCACTGCATTATTTCTAAATCCCCAATAAAAGTAATTATGCTTTAGAAAAGAATGCAGGCCCCTGATTGGGAAGATTATAGTAAAGGTTCTTCCCAGTTAATTTACAGGCTCGATGCAATTCCAGTAAAAAACCCAATGAGATTTTTTTTTTTTATAGCCTCATTCACTCATGCTACACATATTTATTGAGTGCTTAATATGTGCCAAGCACCTGCCAGGCTCTGCATTGAGGATGTGAAGATGAGCAAACGCAGACATGTCTCAGTTCTCATGAGCATACAGCTCAGTGCAAGAATCAGAAACTAATAAAATAAAGACACACATGAGAGGATGTTTACAAACCAAGGTATGTGATGTGCCCTGCAGGGACAAAGTTCTATGGAAAGTTGCCTTGGACAAGAAGGAGGGAATGATTGGTAGGGGGAGCAGGAGATTCTTGAGCCAACAGGTGAAGGTGGATAAGTAACAGAGAAGAGCATTCCAGGAAGAAGGATCAGTATGTACAAAAGCCCTTCGGAAACGTGCTGCCCCGAAAGAAGCAAGACAGGCCCATAGAGCTGGGCCCAGAGTGAGGGTGGGAGGGAGGAGGCTAGACCACACAGGGCCTTGGGCTATGCTGGGGATTTGGGTCTTTTTTCCTGAGCAAGAACAAGCAATGAAGGTTTTGAGCAGGGAGTAGGAGAAGAAGGTGGGCAACAGAATCGACTTCCATTGCGAACAATGACTCTGGCTGCAGCTTGGAGAAAAGAGATGAAGAGGGGCCCGGAGGGATACAGGGAACCCAGGTGGGAGGCCACTGCCTTAGGCTAGCCAGACCTAGTGGTGTGAACCAGAGCAGGGCAGTGAGATGGAGAGAAGTGGCCAGGCAGGTTCTAGAGCTTGTGGGGGCAATGCTATCAGAACTGGGGGATGGAGTGGGGGAGATGGGAAGGACAGGGTGAGGCATGATTCCCGGGTCTCCAGTCTGCACAAACAATGGATGGTGGTGAATTCCCTGAGCTAGGGAGCTCTAGAGGAGGACCACCAGCTCTGCGGGGGAAGATCATGAGTGGTCTTGGACATACTGAGTTTGCAGTACTTTTGAGACTTCTGGCTGGAGATGTAATATCAACATTTGGATATTAAGGGGCCGGAACTCAGCAGAGAAAAGGGACTGCATCTGTCAATGGGGAGTCATCTGCATGCACACAGTAAATGAAGCCGGAGGTGTGGTCTAGATTACCATTGGATCTAGTGCAGAGAGAAGAGAGGGTGTGGGGGGTACTCTTTGAGTTGGGCAGTACTACCTTGTAGGGTTAATGGGAGGATCACATGAGCTAATCCATGCAAATTGTCTGCAACATAGTCAGTGCTTAATAAATGATAGATGGTATTATAAACTGAAATTGTGTGGTATCTGTTCACAGATAGACAGCAGTTCAAAGTAATGGAAAAGGGAATTCAGAAACAGATCTTGTATATGATAATAATGACAATGATGGATAACATTCTCCGTGAGCTTACTGTTCTAAGTACTTTACATGTATTAACTCATTTAATCCTCATAACAACTCTGAGAGTGGATAATATTTTTACCCTCATTTTACAGATGAGAAAAACAGAGGTACATAAAGGTCAAGTAAACTTGTTCAAAGTCATGAGTGTCTTCATCCCTTTTTCCCACACTGTAGCTAGTAAATGATGAAGGAAGAACTCAAACGTGGGCAGAGGGGTAGAGCAAGATGGAAATGTCCACGCACTGCTGGTGAGAGTGAAAACTGGTACAAATTTTCTGGAAAGCAATCTGTCAGTATGCATCAGGCGTCTTAAAAGTTCTTGCCCAGGGGCGCCTGGGTGGCTCAGTCAGTTACACATCTGCCTTCAGCTCAGATCATGATCCCAGGGTCCTAGGATGGAGTCCTGCATCGGGCTCCTTGCTCAGTGGGGAGCCTGCTTCTCCTTCTGCCTGCCACTCTCCCTGCTATGCTCTCTGTCTCTCTCTCTCTCTCTCTGACAAATAAATAAAATCTTGAAAAAAAAAAAACGTTCTGGCCCAGACTCAGGGATTTCCCCCATTGGAGTCTCTCCTAAACAATTAGACAGTAGACCAAGATTTATGTGTACAGAGATGTTCACTGTGGCATAATTTATAATAGTGAAAACAGTCTGGATGTCTAAAACTAGAAGAGTCGTTGAATGGAACATCACATAGGATGAATCAGTACCTGGTCATTAAGACTGAGGTTTTCAAGGAACATTGAATGACATGAAAACTTGCTAAAGGTACAATGTTAATGAAGGTATAATGAAAAAGCAGGCTATAAAACAGAATATCTGCTATGATCCTATTATGTTGAAAATATATATAAGAATTATATATATATTAAAGATTTTATTTATTTTATTTATTCATTTATTTATTTATTTATTCATCTATTTATTTATAGAGCATGCACAAGCAGGGGGAAGGGCAGAGGCAGAGGGAGAGAGAGAGAATCTCAACTAGACGGACACGGGGCTCGATCTCACGACCCTGAGATCATGATCTGAGCCCAAACCAAGAGTTGGATGCTTCACCGACTAAGCCACCCAGGTTCCCCTACAATAATATATATTTTTAAATACTGAAGAAAAATACCAAAATATTGGCAACAGTTGTCTGTCAATTGTGGGATTGAGGATAACGTTTTGTTTTCCGGGTGTTCTACAAAGAGCACGATTTTTACTGTTAATAAAAAGGTTTCATGTTAACAAGGACAAAGAAAGAGAATCTTCTTCCTGGTTGCTCACTTCTTTTCCACCTTTCACTTTATCTGTGTGACTTTTAACTAAAACTGATGCCTGAGAAGACTGATGACAGCAGAATCTATAAACTCGGAGCATCCAGAACCTTCTGTTCCTGCAGCCAAGATGGTCTGAGTGCTTGTAGCAACCCTTCCGTTGGTTGAGGTCAGCTAAGGCCTGCAGACGCTAACGCCTCTCTCCACCGTCTAGTGCTTGTTCCTCCGACCCCTGGGCCTGACCTAAGTTGCAGGAGTACAGGGTTGGAAAGAAGTCACCCAAAGGCAAATTCCAGCTCAACGAAAGGAAGAGCTTTCAAACAATAGAGCAATAAGGCAAAGAATAACTCCAGAGGTTGTGAGTTACCCATGACAGACTCAGGATATCATCCATCAGGGAGGTGAACAAAGAGCCTCACCTTGAAGTGAGAGGTTCTTTCCAACACCCAGAGTCTGTGTTCTGACCAGGAGCAGCCTGGGTGACAAGATGCCTGCCTAATGGGCCTGGGACATTTCTAATTTCCCATGCGCCTGTTCACATGCAAGGCTGAGCTCTCAAGAGTTCAGCCAGCAAAGGAAAGGTAGGCAGGCTGCCCTCCTCCAGGGGATGAGAGAGATGAGGTCACAGGGGGCCAGGGACATTTGAGGGACCTGCACCCAAGGAAGGGCATGGCCTCCTGGCCCCAGGGCAGATGAGCCCAGGCAGGCTCCCCCTGTACTCTCTGCTCATGCATCTAGAGTCCCAGGGCCTTCCTTCCCCATGGAGGATGTCGTGGCCCCCCACCACTGCTCAGAGCACATCTGCATGGGCCTTGCCCATCCACAAAGCACTCTGTTCCTTCTAGTCATCAAGCCTCATGGCGACCTAGGTGCTAAGGGGGCATAGCCGTTAACTCTTATCAGAGCATCACAGATAGAGAAACTGAGGCCCGGAGAGGTTAGCTTGCCCAAGGCCACACAGTCAGTGATGGAGCTGAGACTCCAATCTGAGTCTCCTGGTTCCAGAGTCCGAGTCTGCCGTTAGGCCAGGCTGCCTCTTAAAGACCAGAGTATCTTCATCTTCTCACTGGGCCCTACCAGATGCCTTCCTAAAGTGGCCCAAGGCACGCCCAGACCACCTCTGTGCCTCACAGTGGAGATAGGAAAGGCACAGGGGACAGGCAGCCCCATTGCATGGAGGAGCAAGTTAGGGCCCCTGTGAGTTCCGCTCCTCCGAACCTTTCCCTTTCGCCCGCCCACGGCACCCTTGGCCGTGGGAATCGGCTGGGCCCGAGTGAGTCGCATTCCCATCTTGGGCCACAAAACCAGGGCGTTCACAGCTGACAGGCCCCGCTCTTTCAACATGCTAAGGCTTTAAGTGAGGCCTGCGTGCAGTGGGTCTCCGCTGTCCTCATTTCCTGCCTAAAGACCTAGATAGAGTGTCTAAATTTTCCTCCGGCTGACAGCTGCCCCAGATTTAGCCTCTCTGATGGATAAGTCTGTCTCTCTAGCTGCCGGTGGCTGTGTCCGTCACTCCATCCCTTCCTCTGGCTTCCTCAATTACCTGTCTTAAGTTGCTGACAACGCACCAGAAGTCTCGCTTCTCAAAATGACAGAACTGTGTGCAGAAAATGCCAGAACTCTCTTGCAGGACCTGGATGACACCAGAGAGACAGGGAGGCCCACACACCACCGGGTGGGAGAAGGCTCAGCGCTGTCATGGTGCCAATCCTCAAATCCACGCAATCCTAATACAAATCCTCAATGGCTTTGGGGTTTTGTTTTTTGTTTGTTTTTTCCTATTGTTGTGAATCGACAAAGTGAGCCTGAAGTCCAGCTGGAAGGGTAAGTGAGCAAGAATATCAGATATAATTTTGGAAGGAGAAAAATGAGGCTGGATTGTCCTACTGGATTAAAATCAAGATGTAATGTGAAATTATAAGAATCAAAAATGCTCACTCATTGAGTCATCCCTCATTTATCAAGCCCTCATCCGGGGCCAGCTGCTGTGCCGGGCCCTGGGAATGTTCGGGCTGCTACAGGGACATGATGCTTCCTGACCGCAGGGTCTGTTTCAGAGCGCGGTGAAGGGCGGTCGGGAAAGGTGCTTAGCGCGAGAAAAGTCACAGAGGCAGGCACTAAGCCGAGGCTGCCGGGCCCAGCCCTATAAGGACAAGGAACAGCAACGGGGCAAAGAGCAGTGGACTGAGTCAGGCTCTCCTGTGCGCGCGCGAGCCACTCTGCAGCTTGAGGCCTCAGGCAGCTCATGTGCAGGATGGGCCCATAATTCATAACAACCTGATCACGATACTAACAAACACAGATATTCACTCAGCACATCCTATGTGCCAAGCAATTTATATGTAATATCTCATTTAATCTTCACAGCATCCTAATAAGATGGGTTCCATTATCTCCATTTTTCGCGTAAGAATATTGATGTTCAGAGAGGGTAGGTAACTTGTCCAAGGTTACACAGCTAGAAGTGGTGAAGCTCAAACACAGACCTAGGCAGCCCGGCTCCAAGTCTGCACTGCTAAGCACTACCTGACTCTGCCCTTCAGGGGTGCTGATGCCCCTTTGGGACAGGCAAGGCCCAACGCTGCATGGAGATTCCAAATGAAGTGGACTTCAGGGGCTCCCTACCCTCAAACGAGGCCAGGGTCTCCTTTTCCCTACAGGCAGCCCCAGGCTAATGCTTGGCCTTTTTGGAACTTACAGTGTGTCACTTAGAGGAGGAAGGAAACCCTGAGATCATCCAACCCACTCACCCTGATGGTGCAGAAACCCCTCTCTAGGTAACAGAGGCCACCCCTGCCTCCCGTGAAGATCACCAGTGACAAGCAGCTCATTCCTTACTGATGTAGCTTATACAATTTGGGGATGGCTTTCTCTAGAATGTGGTCACCTACATTTTTTACTTTTGTCCCTGGGGATTGGCAAGAAGAAATACAAGTTGGCAAGTCCCAAGCACTGTCACCTCATGGCCTCTCTGCTCTACCTGGCTGACTTTCCAGTGAGTTCTCTGGGTGCTTTGCTCCCTTACATGATTCCTGAATACCAGAAATACAGGCCATACGCCATGGCTGCTAAGGGGCGCCTGGAGCGGGAGGTGCTGGGGAGGAGCAGCAGTGCTGAGCATCTCGGTGCGCCTACCTCTCTCTGCTCCCTCTGAAGGCAGAGTTCTTCCGTCTCCTCCATCAGTTTGTCTGCAAAGCAAGCACGCACCCTCTCACAGAAAGCTCGCTCCAGCTCCGGCCTGGAGGGGGCAAGTGCCTTCCAGAAACCTCCTTCATGCCCGGGATCTCCCAGGGAAACGGTCAGCCCTGCCATGCCCGGGCCGGCCAGGGGGCTGAGCCAGCTCCTGGGGCTGGAAGCTGCCGTGCTGGCCTCAGCCGCCGCCCTCCTTTCTGCTTGCTCTGTGCATTCACAAGACAAGGGTGGCCTCATCTTCAGAAGCTCAGGTGGGGGTCTGCACCCTAGAAGTGCTGTTAATTGTGCTGCTCCCCAGACCACCGCCCCTCTGCACTAGTGTCTGGCAGGTGGGGGAGGGCAGGCCCTGGGGGGACAGGCAGAGCGGAACCAGTGCTGAGGCCCCAAGTGTCTAAGGAGGTGTCAGGGGAGAGGATCCGAGGTAAAGGATCAAACTCCCAGTCTCACCTTCTTTCCCAACAGAGCATGCTTGCCCGCCAGTCAGGGGCATAGGGTCAGGTGTAAAGCGGGCTGGCAGGTGGGAGTTATTAGGGGCAAATCCAGGACCTGGGGACCCAGGGCAGGATAATTTCAACTCCGTTTATGGGGCCCATACTGTGTGCCGGACACAACAGCTTTCAGGCATGTTCTCATTTCCCCTGACCCCCCTGCCACCTCTAAACGCTAGGGACTATTCTCGTTTCCATTTTAAGGATGAGGACATCGAGGCTTACCGGGGCTACACTTCCTGGAGACACACAGCTGACAGAGAAGTGGCAAAGCTGCGGCCAGAGCCCAGGCTCCCGGCCACCAGGTCCCCCTGCCTTCTGTCATGCCGGCCAAAAGGACACAGGTTACACAGTCAAAGCCTCTAGGCTTCGGGCTGATCTATGGCTCCCTGTAGCCCACCAAGCCCCATCCCAGATTCTCCCCTTCCTGGGCCGTCCACCAAGCCCCGGCTCTAACCCTTGGCCCCAAAGTGCTTGCTACCTAGGGAGCCTCAGCTTCCAGTCCATCCCTCTAGCCAACCTAAATACTCCTGCTTTTCCTTGGCCAACTGCAGCCCCTGGGCCTCCAGGCTTTTGATCATGGCTTCTCCCAGCTGGGCATTCTTCCAAGTCCTGGGGAGGGAGGGCAGATGGGACAGAGAAGAGAAGAAGAAAGAAACACAAAATTGTTACAACAGAAGAGTGGTGGAGAAGGAGACTGCGCATGGTTTGTGCTCGCCCATCCTGTCTCTTCCAGAATCCCAGCCCCATTCACTCTGGCACCCTTGGCTCTAGGCATGCCACCAGCATCGATCGGTTACAGTCCCTGGAGGCTGGCCCGGGCTGCAAAGTGGGCCACGGCAGACGGGGCCAGCAGCACTTGCGGAGCAGGGAAGAGATTGCTTCCCAGGCTGCCTTCCACACCACTGTAGGCCACTCCTGGGCACAAGGCCTGGCGGCCGCGCGCTCACTATCATTTGTTGAACTGAAAGCATGACCCAACTTGAACAGGCAGGTGCCAGGACAGGGGTTTACATATAAATGGACCGTGCTGGGCTGGAGGTTTCCATGATCTGGACTCTGATTTACAAAGCACCAGCTCCTTTCTGCACTAGGATTCACTGTGGGCCTGGGGAAGTGAGATGGGTGTTGGGAGGCAGCCGAATCCCCCTAGCAATGCTGGATTTGCTCCCAAGAGTTAGAGACAAGTGGTGTCCACGTCTGCCACCTGTGACTCCAGACAGGCCAAGCTCGCTGTGCTCAAAGCCCACTTAGCAGACCCCTCACAGATGCTCTAAATCTGGCCTGGCCTTTCTTCCCCACCCTAACCAACGTCCACAGCGCTGTTTTCAAGGAGGCCCAGCCATTTTTCTCCCCACCCTGTCCTTTCTTGGTGTCCTCAGTGCCCACCAGGATCCTAGCAGAGAGGCAAGGAGATCAGGGTGAACCCAGCCCATAACCATTCCCTTTCTGGACCTGCCCCCCTGCCTATGAGCACTTACACCTTCCCGGACTCCTGTAGCATCTCCAGCCACTGGGTCTGCTCAAACTCGGACTCGGCAGCCAGCAAGATGTTGCCCTGCCAGGAAGAAGAGTCCCAGGTGTTCCTGAGAGGAGGCCACTCCCGGGATGTCAGAGGCCATCCACAGGGCCCTCCAGGCCCAGCTCTGCTCCTCCATCACACATCCCTAGGACACTGAACCCTCCCAAGCCAGGCCGCTGGAGGGGCTGCCCCCAGGGAGCCTGGAGGTCCCCCAGAGAGGCTGGTCTGCCCTGCCGAGTCCAGGCTGAGGGGAGAGCTTTACTCACATGGAAGTCCTGGTGGGAGATTTTCATGGCATAGGGCATGCTGGGTTCTTCCTTGGCCTCCACCAGGCAGCCTCCCAGGGGGATGACGCCCTGGGAAAAAACCAGAACAGGCAGCCCCCACCCCGCCCAGGTCACTCAAGGCCTCTGGGAGCCCTCAGCCAAAGCCAGGTCCTGCCAAGGGCCTCAAGCTGGGAGCCAGACCAGAACCAACTCCCAGAAGGAAGAGGAAGGGCTGGGGCAGGCTCTGGGGCACAGGAGGGTGGGGGCCCAGCCCAGGAGAGCAGGGAGTCTTGTGTCCCAGGAAAGATTTGTTCTCCAGACCCTGCTAGACCAGAGCAAGAAAAGACACGGTCTTCTACCCTTACAGGATACCCTCCCCCGTTGTCCCCATGAGGCCCTCCCCACTGTGGCCCTGAGGGGAGGCTGCCTCACCTTAGGATGTATATTGAAGTATTTATTGCTTTCAAAGTTCTTTTTTTCGCTCTCAGAGTAGTAAAGAAGAAAGCTCTCTTTGATGATGAAAAACCTAGAGTGGGTGGTGGGGAAGAAGGGGCAACCAGGAGGGAAGGGGTGAGGTTTCTTGGGACAGTAAGAAGGCCTTGGAGGTCCTGAACTCACATGGAGAGCCCATGGGGACACCAGCTCATGACTCATCCTCACCAGCTCACATTCCCCATCTGGGCAAAGACCTCAGCTGGACAGCCACCTGCTGCCTTAGGCAGCCTGACCCTTGTGCTGGTGGTCAGCGGAAGTGGGAAGCCCACGACTGGCCTCTGGGTCTGGCCAACTCCATCCTGCCACACTGGCACCCTCAGCACAGGAGGGCACCTGTAGTCCTTCCCCTCTAGTATCTTCCCCCCCTTGAGCCATAGCTCCAGTCCCATAGGGTCTACCGCAGGGGTGGGGTGGGGCGGGTGGGGGAAGAGGGAAAGAAGAAAGTTTTCCTCGTTTCTGCCTCTCAGCCTCTCTGCTCTAGGAGAACGCAGAGCCTAGGGAGGACTCCCTCCTCACTAAGAGACTGTGCAAGATTCCAAGATGGGTCTTCTGACAAGTGATCATGAAACTGGCAATTGGATAGAATGTGGATACCAGGCTGGTGAGGCCAGGCCCACCGCCTACATGTGACACCTGCATTCCCTTTTGTCTGAGAGCTCCATGGCCTCCTTCTGGGACCACATCGAACTCAGGATTCCTGGGACCTGGATGCTTCCTGGTTGTTGTGCAGCCAGCCGCCTGGTGCCAACACGCGGAGCCCTTGGACCCACTCCGTGGGCTCTCATAGGACTAATGATTGGAGCCGACCAGAATAGGACACCAAGTACCCTCCAGGACAAGATCCAACCAGGCCTCGAAGCCCTGAGGCTCAGGAACACCCCGAATGGCCGGCTTCTCGCTCCCAGGGCCCAGGATCGGGGGAGCTGGAAGCAGTGGGTGCTGGAGCCCGGCTCAGATAGGCTGGCGACCGCGGGCCGTGTGACTCTCCCCTCTGCTCTGCGTTCGGTAGCATCGTGTTGGTAGCTTGATACAAGTCACAGTGGGAGCACTCACACCCTGAAAACCACCAAATGCTACAAACAGGGCTCCACCCAACACTCCCCCCCGCCCCCCCGAGAGAGCCGATTGTTAGCCATTTACCAGCGCACTACTGATTGGAAGGCCACTCTCGTGAGGGTTTCAAAAAAATTGCTGGGGCACCATGAAGTCAGTGACTCTCTGAAGATCCACCAGCCACATGATCTTTCCTCAGGCCACAGCTGCGGGGGGAGGGTCCCCGGGACGGCCCACAGCTGCCACCGCACCTCCCCCAGGAAAGAGAAGCTCCGCTTTGTCCTGTGGTGTGAGCCCCAGGCCAACCCCTGTGCTTTATTTGCACCGACCCTCTTGGCCCAGCCAGATACCGAATGCCGCTGTGGACGTCCTGCTAATGCCCTCCTCCTCCAGGCCTCTCTGCCCCTGAGGGAGGAAAGGACACTTAAATACCACTCTGCAGAGATGCAGGGACATTCTGGGCCCTCCAGCACCTGACCCCTGCCCATCTTCTCGGCTTTCCCACCGCTTCTGCCCTGCAGCCTCTCTGTCCGAGCCAACACTGACCTCACCACCCCCCACCTCACTACATTTTGCACAGTCCTGCAAAGGAGGTTGTGCAGTCCTCCCTGAAAAGCCCTGCCTGTTGCATTTCATCTGGCTGCACCCTTCCTTGGTGACCAGCCCAGCCCTCAGTGCCATCCGAGCTCCTCCTGCCCTTGCTGACTGGGCCATGCGCTTGGCACTAGCACCAATATGCCCATGTGTTCATCTTGTCCTGAGGGGATGCTGGGCTCCTGGGGGGCAGGCCCCTGCCCTCTCTGATCCACAGGCCAAGGGAGATGTCCCCTGCCCGTTTTAAAGAAACTTTGCAGAGTACTTAAGAACACAGGCTTTGGCCACACGATCACGCTGAGCTAGTACCCGGGCCTGGAATCAGGCCGCAACCTGAGCCGCGCCTGCCGCCTGCCACCACCTCTGGACCACGGACCCCCACAAAGTGAGCGAGCTTCGGGCCTTCGTGAAAATATGTAAGCAGGATCCGAGCGTTCTGCACACCGAGGAAATGCGCTTCCTACGGGAGTGGATGGAGAGCATTGGGGGTAAAATACCACCTACCGCTCATAAAACTAAATCAGAAGACACTATCAAGGAGGAAAAAACAGATAGTAAGAAGGCGGAGGAAAACATAAAGACAGATGAACCATCAAGTGAGGAACGTGATCTAGAAATTGACAATGAAAGTGTGATTGAACCAGATATTGATGCCCCTCAAGAAATGGGAGATGAAAATGTAGAGATAACCAAGGAAATGATGGATCAGGCAAATGATAAAAAAGTGGCTGTCATTGATGCCCTAAATGATGGTGAACTAAAAAGCCCCCTTGACTTGTTCACAGATGCCATCAAACTGAATCCTCGCTTGGCCAGTCTGTCTGCCGAGAGAGCCCGTGTCTTCATCAAATTACAGAAGCCAAATGCTGCCATTCGAGACTGTGACAGAACTATTGAAATAAATCCTGATTCAGCTCAGCCTTATAAGTGGCGAGGGAAAGCACACAGACTTCTGGGCCGTTGGGAAGAAGCGGCGCATGATCTTGCCCTTGCTTGTAAACTGGATTACGATGAAGATGCTAGTGCAGTGCTGAAAGAAGTTCAACCGAGGGCCCAGAAAATTGCTGAACATCAGAGAAAGTATGAGCGAAAACGTGAAGAGCGAGAGATCAAAGAAAGACTAGAAAGGGTTGGGCGCCTGGGTGGCTCAGTCGGTTAAGCGTCTGCCTTCAGCTCAGGTCATGATCCCAGGGTCCTGGGATCGAGCCCCGCATCGGGCTCCCTGCTCGGCGGGAAGTCTGCTTCTCCCTTTCCCACTCCCCCTGCTTGTGTTCCCTCTTTCTCTGTTGAAAAATAAATAAAATCTTAAAAAAAAGGGTTAAGAAGGCTCGGGAAGAACATGAGAGAGCCCAAAAGGAGGAAGAAGCCAGATGACAATCAGGAGCTCAGTATGGCTCTTTCCCAGGTGGCTTTCCTGGGGGAATGCCTGGTAATTTTCCTGGAGGAATGCCTGGAATGGCAGGGGGGATGCCTGGAATGGCAGGAATGCCTGGGTTCAATGAAATTCTTAGTGATCCAGAGGTTCTCACAGCCATGCAGGATCCCGAAGTTAGGGTGGCCTTCTAGGATGTGGCCCAGAACCCAGTGAATATGTCAAAATATCAGAGCAATCCAAAGGTTATGAATCTCATCAGTAAATTGTCAGCCAAATTTGGAGGTCAAGCATAATGCCCTTCTGACAAATAAAGCCCTTGCTGAAGGAAAAGCAATGATACCTAATGGATGTCGCAATAATACAAACCAGTGTACCTCTGACCTTCTCATGAAGAAAGCTGGGGTGCTGTGAAGAGAATCCCTACCCTTCTGCCCCACATGCAACTGGAACATTCTATAGTGGTTTGCTATTAGGGTATTCATTCAGATAATGTTTTCCTACTAGGAATTACAAACTTTAAACACTTTTTAAACCTTAAAAATATTTAAAAACATATTAAAAGGGTGTGTTAGTCCCTACATTTTTCTTTACTAATCATTTCAGTTTTTTTCCTTTGGATTAATTCGGCAAGGAAGATACTTCAGTGTGGAAGATTTATTGCTCAGTTTGAGTGAAATAAAGGTTTATTAGTGGGAGGCAAATATAGGGGAAAAAAAAAAAAGAACACAGGCTTTGACATCAGATAGACATGCCATTTCCCAGCTGGGGGACTGTAGCTCACCTCTCTGAGCATCAGTTTATTTACCTGTAGAATGGGGATGATAACACCTACCTCAGAACAGTTGAACAGTTTAAGAGGCTATTTACCCCATCTCTGGTATTTTGTTATGGGAGCCTAACAAAGACAAATAGCTTCTTGCATTCCTGACACTTCTGGAGTCCCCTCTACACTGAGGGTAAAGCATTGTGCCAGGGACTTAGTTGGGGAGGAGGGGTAACAGGCAGATGATCACTGGACACAATGAGCAGGGAGACAACAGGGGCCCTGGAGTCGAACAATCCCCACCCCTCAAGCCATGGTCTCAGGCAAGCTCCCAGCCTTGCTGAGCCTCCCTTGCAAAACTTCTCTATAAAATGACGGGTGCAAATATCTGTCTCTTGGGGCTGCTGTGAAGATTCATTGCTGAGCTCCTGTTGTATACCAGGCACTGTTCTCGGTGCTAGGGAGAGAACGGTGGGCAAGAGAGACACATATTCCCGTCCCCACAGAGCTTACACTTGAGTGAGTGTGTGGCATGGCGAGGCGGACAGTAAATAAATAAGATTTATTTATTACCAGATGCTAATAAATGCTAGGGGGAAAATAAAGCAGGAGAAGTAAGGGGGTGGGCGGGGGGAGGTTTTGCTATCAAACACGGTGGTCAGGGAGAGCCTGATTACGAAGGTGACATTTGAGAAGATGCTCCCGGCACAGGAGCCCCAGGGGCAAAGGCCCTGAGAAGCGTGCCGGGCTCTGGAAGGAACTGGAAGGAACTGCGAGGCTTGCAGCATCGCTGCAGCAGGACCCGATAATAGGGCACATGAAGGGCCCACACACCATGCATGCCAAGCCCAGCCTCGTTCCAGCTGTGCTCAGCTGGGTTTGCGGGGGGAGTGAAGGTCAAGGGAGAGGAGCCTGAACCTGGGAGCATGAACCTGGAGGAGGAGGGCGACTCCCCAGCTGGCAGGGATGAGTACTGCCCAAAAAAGGGCACATTTGGCCAGCACACTTCCAGGTCCCAAGGAGCCACCTTTACTCATAAACCTGTCTCAGTGACAGCCCCCTGCTCCAGCTGATGATGCTCAGCCTCCTCTCAGCAGGTGGGGGCCCAGGACCTGAGTGCCCCTGCACAGAAGGACACTTCTTCCTATCCCTTTCTTCAAAATCCCCTTGCTCCCTGACACTCTCATTCTGACTGCAAGCCAGGGGCATCTCCTTCTGTGCCCTGCGGAGTTGGCGGGCTATGCCAGGGCTGGAGATGATCCCCATTATTTAGCTGTTCTCATGTGTTGGCTCCCCTGCTGAGTGTTGTAAGTGTACCCGAGTATTTGATCGATGTCACAATCCTGGAAGGCAGGACTTTTGTTCCCACTTTACGGATGAGGAAACTGAGGCCTAGAGTTGAAATAACGCGTGCAAAGTCACACAGCTAGGGCAGAGGTGGGGCTGGGATTGGAACCCGCAGACCACAGTCCCTGCTCTTACTTCCCACACCACCCCGCCTTCGGAGCCGCTTCCATTCATGCCAGCATCGTGCAGGGAACCACCAGGCCAGAGGCAGGAGGTACCGAGGCTGGGGAGCCACGGGTCAGAGCTCTGCCACTTAACAGCTGTGTGGCCAGGGCAAGTCACCTGATCTCTCCAGGCCTCAGGTCCAAGTGTGACTGAGGACAATAATAGTAGCTACATCTCTTAGGGTTGTTGGGATGAGTAAATGAGTTTGTTCACATAAAGACGTAGCATATTGTGACACATGGTAAATATTCAATAAACGCTTACTTGTATTACTGCTGTTATTATTTATTATGATCAGGTTCAGTGTCTACGGCAGCCTGCCCTAGCCTCCGTTCCCATTGGCCCTCCCCTAGCTCCTACTGGCAGCAGGCCTGGGCTCCAGCCCAGCCGGCCAGCCCCTGTCCTCCAAGCACCAGGCACCTCCCTCCTGTCTGAAGCCCACCCTTCCATCCCGGGCCAACTTCAGGCCTGGGAGGAGCTTTGTAGCCCCAGGCCTCTCATCATCAGCCCCACTAGTCGCCCGACTAGGCCGGGGAGGGGGCAGCCCAGAGCATGTGGGTGAGGGGAGGGGTCTGTTAAGGCCACGGCCTCCTCTCTCAGGCCTAAAGGATGGTATTCCGCACGTCCAGCTGAAGGAGCATTTGCAAGGTGCCAAGACGCTCACTTTGGTAAGTGTTTCATTGGCATTATCTTTATAAATCTCTCACAGTGACTCTAAGAGATGGAGGTATTTGTGGTTCTGGATCCTGGTGAGTTAACGGAGGCACACGGAGATTAAGAAGCGAGTGAGTGGCGGACTTGGAAGTCGGCTCGGTCCACTGACACAGCTCACGTTCTCGACTGCTGTGCTCTGTGATGCCCAGTCCTCCTCATCACTACGCCTGATTTCGTGGTCCTTCCTGGTCCCTCCTGCCCTGCAATGACTGTTTGTCTTCCTAGAACTCATCCCGGCAGAGTGACGGCAAGCTCCCGGTCAGCTCAGGTCAGGGAGCATTAAGGAATCACCAGGTATGGCCAAGTCCTCAGTGCGGCTCTGGGGCTTGATGACTCCCTGCCCTCGAGGAGCTTAGAGTCAGATACAGGAGAGATGGGGTAGAAATCAATCCTTTAAAAAATAGTTAATGCTTATCGAGCTTCTCCTTTGTGCCAGGCAACATCATTAGGTGTGTTAACTCGCTCCTTACGTGATCAAGGTGAGGTAGCTGGAGTGCGAGAAGTTAAGTAATATGCCCTAGATCACACAGCTGGTAGGAGGGGGAGCTGGGATGATTAGAAAGCACCAGGGTGTCCTGTACATTGCAAATACCGGCGTATCCTGGAACACCGTACAGCACGCGGCTAAAGGCTGACGCTGCAAGTTTTATGAGGTATGAGAAGAGTGAGGGCCGGGAGGAGTGATGGTTTAGGTGTCCAGCCAAGGGGATTCTCTGAGAGGAGGTGACAACTGAGCAGGATTTTGAAGGATGAATAATAGTATCTCAGGAATCTGGGAGCAAGCCAAAGGGGAAGATGCGTTCCAGACAGAAGGAACAGCACATGTAAAGAATCATGTGTTCAAGGTTATCAAAACATGTCTGGTATTACCGGCAGAGGAGTGGAGAAAAGGGATAGGCAGTGGTGTGGGGGAGGGGCGGTAGGGGGTGAGTGAAGGTCAAAAGAGAAGCAGGAACCAGAGCAGGGTGAGGCTGCTTCTTGCTGATGAGGGCAGCTGCCGGCTTAGGTGACGGGGTGGACACCAGTGCCATCCAACACGAACAAGGGAACTCGGGAGGGGGTTCCTAAACTTTGCCTCCACCTTTTACTCCCCTCCTTGGTGCTCTGAACGCAACAAGGGCTCAGCCAGAGCCTGATGGCCAACACTGGCCTCATGATCAATCCCGCTGGAATCGAGAGAACAGGCAGCATGCTTAGACCCACAGGTACCTTCGAAGTTGGGCAGGTCCTGTTTAAGAAAGGGATCCACTCTGCTGAGCTCCTTCCTCTCTGGAGAGGCAAAAGCCAAGTTTGGGAGTCGGGGCGGAAAGGGCCTTGGAACACGGAGCGAGAGAAAGTTGGAGTCAGGGGAAATTCGCCGTGGGGAGGAGGGTTGATGGGAGAGTGCAGAGGAGAGAGAAGATGTGAAAGTCTGGGTCCTACAGTGTCAAGAGCCGGTGGTGAACAATCCCGTCTCCGGGGATGGCAAGAGGGGGTATCTGGGAGGCTTGGGAAAACAGGAGCCAGCATTCAATGAGACAGTGTTCACACTTCTGTGATTTAAATGCCTCTTCCACCATTTTCATTGCCAAACCTGCTCTTCGGCATAGCCTACTAGACCCACAAATACCTTGTGTGAGAGGCGGGTGTGTCCCTGTGGCGGTGGGGAGGGAGGACCCGGGAGACGGAGGGATGAGCTGAGTTCTTGCAACGAGGACCACCTACAGCGGACAGCACAGTAATCCATAAACAAGGAAACAAGTTTTCAGAGCCTCTTGAGGATTACCAGAAGCCCTGGTGCAGGTTTGAATTTCCTCAGGACGTGGGATTACACCTTGAGTCAGTTATAACTTACTCTCGAGAGGGCAGCGAGAACCCCGTGGACAGGTGAGCTCCCCACGGGTTACACTTCCCAAGAAGGCAGATAGCCAGCCTGGCCACCCCTTCTTCCCCAGGCACAAGCTTCCAGAATAGGACCAGCACCCCTTCTCCCTTATCCCTGGGCCTCTCAGGCACTGAGAACAGCTGTGTGGGGTTTGGGGCCAGGTAAATCCTAGAGCCGGGGAAGGGCAGCTTGTCAGAAGTGTCCTTTTTTCAGAAGTGACAGAAGGAAGATAGAAATGACACAGCCCCCAGTGTATGTCCCTTTCTGTTCACGCCGGGGGCCTGGTAGGCTCAGGGGATGCTCATCCTGGCCTATGTGTGGTGTTAGGTCTGACATGGGAGGTCAGCAGGAATCCTAGCTGTGAAGGGCACTCCCGATGACAAGCTGGAGTTTATGCAGATATCATCAAGTCCGAGGGACTTTTTACAAATGGTAGTGCAATTCTTCAAGCAACACAGTAAAGACAAGGTTAATATGTAAAACAGAGCAGAGTGCAGAGGCACTGGGTGAAGTGGGTAGAGCCTGAGAGCCCCACTCTGTTGTGGTACAGTCAAGAAACCTCTAGAGTCCTCCATGAGACACAGCTGAAGAACCACAGTGCGATCCACCTCCATTCTGGCGGCCAGGGAGGTGCGATGCTGCCGGCCTTGGCCTGGCGCACGCAGCTGGTCCCGGCGCTCAGCGCCTGCCTCCGAGCCTAGCTTTGCTTTCCCGCACGGCCAGAGCCACTCTCAAAGGAAGCTGCTGTTATTTCCAAGGCCCGAACTGCCTGCTTGTGTCCTGCTTGAGGTCTGACCCCTAGTCCTGTGAGACTCATTTTCAAACAGGACGTCAACAGCCACGAGGGCCAGCTCCTGGGCTTGGGGGGCGAGGGAAGTATGGCTTGTTCGCGTTGTTAACTCACTGCACTTCAGAAGGCTTAGTTGCCGTGAATCATCATATTCCTGCAGTGAAGCCTGAATTAATGAGCGTTATTTCATTGTTTGGCTGTGAGATTATACCCATCCCCTTAACCTAAGGACTCAGGGCAACCTTGATGCCAGCACCTCAAAAGGGGCAGGGGGAACGAACAGAAGGATCTGGGGAGCTCCCTCAGCTGCCACCTGGCCCCTCCCAGCACGCTGTCATGCTGGAAGAAGTCTGAAGAACACAAGTTGATGGTAAGAAGAAGAGTCTGCAGGCACCTTCCAGCTGGGATAAAACAGGGAGTTATGCTCCAGCTGTGCAGAGTTCTGTGTAAGCCAGAAAGTGACACAAATCCCAGGGTCACAAGAGGCTGAGCCTGGTGCGTGGAGGTGACATGCTAGGCTCTTCCCCTCAGCCCTGGGGGACAGCTTGGTGTTGCGATGTCATCTCTGTGAAACAGTACTCGGGGCCACAGATGAAACTCCCAGACCCTTCGCTCCCTGAGGCACGGCCCCCCTGGGCAGCTTACATGGGGGGAAGGAGGGCCCAGGAGGAGTGTAGAAGGCTTGGGAAGCAGCAAGAATTGGCTGGGCCCTCCTCACCGGGGGCTCCGGCCTCCGCCTTTGTTCAGAAGGGTCTGGGAGAGGGATTAGAGGCTGGGGAGAGGATTGAACCCTGGGAGAGCTGGCCTGCCTGTGGGACCAGCCCTGAGGCAACTGACCCTGGCTGAGGCTGAGGTGCTCTCGGCGCCTTTCCTCCTTGTCTCTAGGCTGCTGGGTCTTTGCCAACAGCCTCTGCATCTCCACTGCCCACGGACGAGGGAGGAGGCAGCCCAGGCCTGCCTCTGCAGAGCGATCCATGCCCTCCCCAAGCCTTCCTGTGGCCGCTAATTAGCTGAAGTCCAGACTCCATTTCACAAATGGGGAACTGGGGCCCAGGGGGCCCTGCCAGGAAGCAAGAGGGGGCTAAGGTTAGCATCATGCCTTCCCCACCCCCAAATGGCGGGTGGGCTGTTAGTTATTTCCTGAACCCCAGGGGAGGGGGACTCTTTGTAAGGTGGCAGCTCCAGAATTCCTATAAAAGAAGGGAACAGAGGTGACAGTCTCCTCAGAAGGAGGCTGGAGGACTTGACCTGAAGCTGTATTTGCAGAGCGCACACTGTTCTGAATGAGATTGGATGGTTTCTGGAGTGGCTATGGGGGCTGCTGATGGAGAGTATGGGGTGGGGGGGAGCTAAAGCCTCCCAGCCTCTGTTGGCTCCCCCATTGTGCTTTGAGCCGGGAGCCTTTGCCCCTGACACTTCATAGCCCTGAAATCACCTGTGGGTACAGGGCCCGGGGCCCCACCACTGTAGGTAAGGGGCCCCAGGTGATAGATCCTGGGGTTCACAGGCCCCTAGTATTTACTAGGGATGTGGTCAGGTGCAAGTGGCTGGCAAGAAGAGTCCTGGAGGGGGCGCCTGGGTGGCTCAGATGGTTAAGCGTCTGCCTTCGGCTCAGGTCATGATCCTAGGGTCCTGGGATCGAGTTCCGCATCGGGCTCCCTGCTCCTTGGGAGCCTGCTTCTCTCTCTCTGTCTCTCATGAATAAATAAATAAAATCTTAAAAAAAAAAAAAAAAAAAAGAAGAGTCCTGGAGGACAAGACCCAGACTCAGGCCGAGGACGGCAGGCAGCCAGACCCAGTGGGGCGGGAGCAGTGGCTGCCTGGAGCAGCTGAGGCAGAAGAGAGGGGCGTGGGGGCACTTTGCTAATGGTACTTGAATTTACAAGCAGCCTTCCCCCTCCCCTCCGCCACCAGGGTGCCCTGCTAGAGACCAGGCTCCTCCTGCCCTCAGGAACTGCATCTTAGACAGCCAACCCAGGAAGCCCCTCGCAAGATGCCCTCCACGCTGCCCTAGGCCTCCATTTAAGGGATGAGAGAGAAGTTTAACTTTGGAGGAATGCAAGAACCTATATCCCATTCAATCCCAGAGAGAAACCTGGCAGAACCAACAAAGGTAGGTGGAACCAGCTCTGTAAACCGTGAAACACCCTCCATGGATCCTTTTGTTCTATGGTCTTGTAGAAATATGAAGTTATTCACCAAAATAGAACATCAGAACCCACCACTGCCACATCTCTGTGATCTGTGGTCCTGGAAGTATCTGAGGCCCTGCTCCAGGACAGACGCAGAGTGGGATGGGAAAGAGCATTTAGACACACTCCTCGTTTCTTGGCAAGGTCACACCTTCAGGGAGAGGCTGGGTCAGGGTCTGAGCTCTATCGACCATTCTAATAGCAAATCTCAGAACTGAGATTGGCTTGAGGGTGGAAACTGTCCAGATGATGATCCATTGCTCCTGCAGCCAGCACAGGGAGCTTCCTGCAAGTTCAGGGCTGTGAGCCATTCCTCCAATACCTTCCTCCAGTAAGAAGCCCCTTCCTCCAGTACCTCCTGGGCCCCTTTATAAGTGGAAAGTGGCTACTGCCTGACATCTGGGGAGTCCCCTCTCAGTTGGGGACAGGGAAACTGGCACTGAAAGCCAGGGCTGGGGCTACTCTGACCCTCTTCAGCACCCCTTCCTACAAATCAATCCCTGGGACAGGACCAATCCATTCCCTCCCCTGCCCCCTCAGCCTCCCCCCATCTCCACCCCAGCTCAGTCTCTCCTCTCAGGCTTCTGTGCCAGAAGCACTGGAGACTCTTCCCTAAGGCTCAGGTTCTTTAAAAATTAGTTCGAGGGACAGTTGGAGGGGTTGCCAACATTATTCCACCAGGAGCGGGCACAGACCCTTCCTGACCCTTCCTCCCTCTCCTGGCCTGAGTCAGAAGCACCCCGGGCGGAGCTAGCACAGGGTGAAGTGGGGGAGAGGGGTAGGACACAGGAGCGCCCCCCCTCTAAGCCCGACCCTTGATGCCTGGGAGAGGGGGGCTTGTGGAGATGTTGGAATTGTCCATGGGGCTCCCTCTGCCCGGCAGTCTGGCCCAACCTGACCCAGATGGCGCTTACCACGGCCATGACCTCTCCGGCCCACACCCTACCTCCCCACTCGGACTTAGATGCAATCCATAGAGACTTCCCCACCGCCCCCGGACCAGTGGTACCACCCCAGGTGGACCAGCGCTCTGACAGAGATAGCCCGGGCCCCGGCTGACATCCACATCTTCCAGGGAGAGCCACGGTAGAGTGAAATAGGGCGAGCCCAAGGTCACAAAGGAAGTCAGAGGCAGGACGGTAAGATAGAGGATGGTACGGGGTTTCTTAGGCCCTGGGCTCCCTCCCCAGGCGGTCCTCACCCGGCGCGGGAGGCGCACTCACCGCCGGGACCACTTGGCGGACGGCCTCCCGAAGGGCCGCTTCCACAGCACACCGTAGAGCTGCACTTTGGTGCTGATGTCCAGCGCGTCCGAGTCAGCCTGCTCCAGGGACGGCGAGGGCGACACCGAGTTGGACTTGGACGTGAACATCCTGCCTCGGCGGGGCTGCCCCGGGCCGGGCCCACCCACTCCCCGGGGCCGGCACGGACGCGGGGCTCCGGGCGAGGGCGGGCGCGCGGCGGAAGGCTGCGGGGAGGCGCCGTCGGGGCGCGTTCCAGCTCGCAGAGACGCGGAGCTGCCCGGGCCGGGACCCGCTGCCCGAGAGCGCGCGGGGCGGGGGGCGCGGCGCCGAGGGGACGCGGGGCGCGCAGCCCGCGGCTGGGACTCGCGACTGGGGCGGGCCCGGCGGGAACTCCGCGGGGAGGGCGGCTCAGCCTCCAGCCCGCAGCATCTCCCCCAGCTCCCCGCGACAGCCCCAATTCTGGTGGCCCCGATTGGCTGGGAGGGGCAGGTGAGCTAGCTGGAGGCCGACCGCGAGCGCCAATCAGTGCGGGCGCCGGCTCGGGGGGCCGGGCTCCGTGCGCCCGGAAGGTCCCGGCGGGTCGCTCGGCCCGGGAAGCGGCCGCAGCGCTTCCCCACCCCCACCCCCGGGGCCCCGCTCTACCCGCACCCCCGCACCCTGCACCCCCACCCCTGCTTCCCTCTGGCGTGCGGGCAGGGCCTGCCCCGAGACTGGGAACTCGTGTGCTTTGTGATGGGCTTGGAGGCACTCCTGCAGACACCGACTCGAGCTGGGTAGAGGAGAGCAAGGAGCAAGGGTTTGGTGTCCGACAGCCGGGCTTGGAACCCCAGCGGAGTCCTCAGGCAGCTCCGAGGAGCTGCGGAGAGCCCTGCTTCTCTCACCTGTGAAGCGGGGATGCCAGTGCCTCCTCGGGCTGGGCGCCGGCCAGGAAAGACTTCGGTAAGTGCCCGAGGCGCCCGCCCGGAGAGCGGGCTCCCTGCCCTCCCCGCCCCCCTCGGGTGGGCTTCACTCGGCACCGCCGCCGCCTCGCCGGGATCAGAGTCCTCGTCCCAGAACTTGGCTGTCGGCGCCGGCGCTTGGCACTCCGTGCCGGTCCCCAGCGTCAGCGCAGTTTGCGGCCGTGATTGATCTGCGCGCCTGGCGAGGGCCGCGGGGGGCCCGGCGTTCCATCCGCTTGGGCTCCTCTCCGCCTCGGCTCCAGGTGACCGGCTCGCCTCCGAGCCCCTGGGGACCGCGGGCGCAAAGGCAGTGTTACCCCGCCGCCCGCCGGCTCCGCTCCGAAGCAGGGGAGTGAGTTTGCGCAGTGAGAGGCAGCCCGCCGGGCCACACTGCAGTCACCCTGCCCCGGGCTGAGGAGCCACGTCTGTGCCCTTGAGAAAGCCCCTTTCCCCCCTCAGGGCCTCGGATTCCTCCTGTGTGCGAGAGAGGAGTCGGATTGGAACAAGTTTGCAAATGGGCCGCCTAAGAGCCAAATCGGTTTATAGATATACTGTATTAATTTGCCCAAGTAAAAAAATGAGGTGTAATTATTACAGGATAAAATGCACAGATCTTGGGCGCCTGGGTGGCTCAGTTGGTTAAGCGACTGCCTTCGGCTCAGGTCATGATCCTGGAGTCCCGGGATCGAGTCCTGCATCGGACTACCTGCTCAGCAGGGAGTCTGCTTCTCCCTCTCCCACTCCCCCCTCTCGTGCTCTTTCTCTCTCTCACTCTCTCTCTCTCTCAAATAAATAAATAAAATCTTTAAAAAAAAATGCACAGATCTTAAGTATTTATCTGACGAAGTTTGTTAATTGTATACGCAGAGTAACCACCAGCCAAAACAAGATGCAGAACATTTCCAGCACCCCAGAAAGATCCCACCTGTCCAGTCAACTGCCACCCCTCTCCCCCTCCCAAGCAACTGCTTTCTCTTACCAACATTTACACACCTTGTAAAATTTTTTTAAATTTTACTGCCTAAAATGGCATTCTTTACAGACCCACCACCCTCCATATTGTCCTTTGCTCAGCTTGCTATGCTCGTTTATTAACTGCCTGGCTCCTCCCTGTAGGCATTTGAGTTTGTGATCCTCACTAGATACTCCCTGAGGCCTTCCCAGGTCTAACATTCCAGGAGCCTGGTTAAGAAGGGGTCTCCCAAAGGGCTCCCACACCCTTCCCCTAATGAACTCTGGAGTTCCCAGGCCTAGGCTGCATCCCCTGGTGTGCTCACTATCCAAAGGGGCCCATCTGAATTCCCTTGTGCCCCTCCTGGCTCACACCCCTGCAGAAACACGTCAGGTCCAGCCTGAACACAGGGCCCAGGGCCTGGGGCCCCCGGGTGGGAAGAGACAGGACTGGGAAGAGGACGGCAGCCCGTGCGTGGATAGAGTGCAAAGTGGACATCTCACGCGCTTCGGGGCTCTTTTGGACACGTGTTCTGAGGCATGGAAAATGTCCCACTTGGGGAGTCTTGCTTTACCCAGGTGGAAGCTAGGAAACTTGTGTTAGAAGCCTGTGGTGTGGCGTTCATGGGTCAGGGGATCTAGGACAGGTCCTGGAGATGCAGGTGACAAACATGAAGAAAAAAGCTTGCATAGGCATCAGTGTGGCCGGCGAAGGTGGTTCCAGGAGCCTGTGACTGGGGGTGAGGTGCGGCTGCGAGATTGGGTCCCCCAGGCAGCAAGCAGTGGCCACAGGGGCTCCAGTGGCCGTCCCGGGCAGGGGACACGCAGACCTCAGCATCAAGTGCTCTGTGGTGACAGCAGCTTTGTCGTCAGCAGGCTTCCGCAGCATGATGTTGGGCAGCATTCCTGGAAGCTTTACCTCTGTCAGGCCTAGTTCTCTAGCCCTGCCAATGTCCTTTTAATATATTAATTCCTTTTCTGCTTAATCAGGTCAGGACCCGCTTTGGCTGCTTGTGAAGGACTAGTGCTGAGCTCATGAGCTGTAGGAGGGAGAAAGGCAGGATACCTGGAATCATTTTTTTTTTTTTAAAGATTTTATTTATTTATTTGCGAGAGAGAGAATGAGAGAGAGCACGAGAGGGAGGAGGGTCAGAGGGAGAAGCGGACTCCCCGCCGAGCAGGGAGCCCGATGCGGGACTCGATCCCGGAACTCCAGGATCATGACCTGAGCCGAAGGCAGTCGCCTAACCAACTGAGCCACCCAGGCGCCCTACCTGGAATCATTCTTAAGGAAACGCTTCCCAAGGGCAGAACAAGCCCGGATGGTTCCTAGGAAAGGTGTGGTGTCTTTAATGGAAGAACTAGAGCACACGTTTCTTCGGGGGTGAAGAGAAACTAATCTTTGCCCATCCCCTCTACACACAGGACACCTGACCAGCCCGTAATGGTGGTTGAGGCAGGGTGGAAAGACCAGAGGCAAACAGCATGAGTTTGGTGGACCGCTAGATACACAAGTGGCTTCCGCTTCCCTCAACTAAGCAGCCCGGATAATACCAAGTGAGCTTTGGGAGAAGCCGTTTCTGCTTCCATTGTGTTCTCTACCCTCGCTGGTGGGAGTGCCGAATGCCAGGCAGATAGTTCTGAGGAAGACAAAACAAGCTGGGGTCAATCCAGTGCCCTGGACCGAGCGTGGGCCGCTGCTGCTCAATCTTATCAGGACCTGGGTGAGATCAGTCAAGGGCAGACACTCAGGGTCCTGCATGCCCTGCACGCTCAGACCTAGAGCTGATGTTCTAAGTAGCTTGTTTACATCCTCTCCATTTCATTGAAGTTTTGAAACAGTCTCAGTGAGATACATATTATTTTTCATTCTCCAGGTGAGTAAAATGAAGTTCAAGAAGGTTGTCTACTACTCCCCTAGTCATTTCTGGAGCATGATAGGCCCTCAAATATGTGTAGAATGAGGGAAGTGACAGGAATATACATTTTCTTTTTCTTTGGCTTTTATTTTTTTCCTCAGCTTTAGTGAGGCATGACTGACATAAATATTTAGATTGTACAACATTTATTAAGGTGCACAACATGATTTAATACATGTATATATTGGGAAATGCTTACCATAATCAAGTTAATAGTTACCATTTTGTGTGTGTGCCTGTGTGTGGTGAGAACCCTTCAGATCTACTCTCTTAGCAAATTTCGAGGATACAATACAGTATTATTAACTATAGACACCATGCTGTACACTGGATCTCCAGAACTTCCTCATTTTATAACTGAAAGTTTGTACCTTTTGACCAGTATCTCCTCATTTCCCCCACCCCCAGTCCCTGATAACCATCATTCTACTCTCTGATTCTATGAATTTGACTTTTTCAGGTTCTACACATAAGTGAGATCAAAGGGCATTTGCCTTTTATTTCACTTACCATAAGGTCCTCCAAGTTCATCCGTGTTGTTGCAAATGGCAAAGTCCTTCTTTTTACAGTTGACTAATATCCCATTGTGTATATAGGTACCACATTTTCTTCATTTATTCATCCCTCTACGGACACTTACGTGGTTGCTGTACTTGGCTTTTGTGAATAATGCTGCTATGAACATGGGAGTGCAGACATCTCTTCGGGATACTTATTTCCTTTGGTTATTATACCCAGAAGTGATATTGTTGGATCATAGGGTAGTTCTATTTTTTTTTTTAAAGGAATTTCCATGCTGTTTTCCATAGTGGCTGCACCAATTTACATTCCCACCAACGGTTCATGAGAGTTCCCTTCCTGCCACATCCTTGCCGACACTTATCACCTGCTGTCTTTTTCATAGCAGCTACGCTAACAGGTGTGAAATGATATCTTGCTGTGGTTTTGATTTGCATTTTCCTGATTAGTGATACTTTTCATGTACCTGTTGGCCATTCTTCTTTGGAAAAATATCTGTTCAGTTCCTCTGCCCACTTTTTAATTGGATTATGTTTTTTTTTTTAATACTGAATTGTGTTCTTTGGATATTAGCCCCATATCAGATCAGTGATTTATAGATATCTTCTCCCATTCCATAGGTTGCCTTTTCATTTTGTTGCTGGTTTGCTGTGCAGATTTTTGGTTTAATGTAGTCCCACCCGTTTATTTTGCTTTTGCTTTTGGTGTCTTTTGGTAAATCTTCATTTAGTAACAACACGGTAGTGGTTTGGTCCTCATGAGCCAATACCATCTCTGGCTTAGGCATTTTCCCTGGGGGATTATACCATCTATTTTGCCCCTTAAAATCACCAGAGGGCGTGTTTATATTGTACATAAGCATCTCAGTTCACACCCATACTAATAGCCTTATCTTGGTACTAATATATCTATTCCATCCTTTGTCCATTTTTTTGATCAGGTTATACTGAGTTATAGGAGTTCCTTATATATTTTGGATATTAACTCTTACCATATATATGGTTTGCAAATATCTTCCCCCATTCCTTAGGTTGCCTTTTCATTCTGATTTCCTTTGCTGTATGAAAGAACATACATTACCATGATGTTGCTTTTATCCAGAGTCTGCGGGCTCATGTGATAGTCACCACTGTTCCATGAAACAGGTATAAGCACAGCCATGACACGTGACTGGCCCATGGTAAGGAAATGTGTGAATACTGACTGGGATCCAGCTCACTGATCCTACACTTCAGCTAGAGTGAGCCAGAGTCTTCCTTAACCCACTCTAGTCAGGAACGGGCAGGAAGACATTCTCAGACTGGGAAGGGGTAACGAGGATCTCCCTGGAGTCACATCCTGATCGGGCCTCAAAAGCTCCCAGCAACCAGGACAAGAACAGATCTTCCCATAGTGCCGCCTCTTCAGCTCCCAGCCCTCTTTGTCCTGACCCCACTCTCGGGCAGGCGGGCCAGGCTGGTGCCAAGTGAAGGACCCAGGAATGTGCCTCTTTTTGGTTCCCTGGGCTGCCCTGGCATTGGCGTCAGGCTGCTGGTTGGACCCAGCACAAGCATCCCGATGGGGCCAAGAAGCAGAAGAAGCAGAAAAGATCTGGGCTGTAGACCAGGCCCTCCTACAGCATCAAATCTCTCTCATGGAATCTCTTTCCCTCCTGCAACCCCAATTCCACCATTGGGGTTCCTGTCCTGGATTCCACAGGGTGTGGCACTGATTCGGCTAAAACTGCACCACCATCACTCGGGTTATCTTTGCTTGGCTCCCATGGACCTTTGCCCCTCCTCCCGTTCTAGTACAGGTCTGTCTGCCTCGTTTGGAGTTTTCCTCTCTGTGTTTGCATCCCTTCCAGACTGTGAGCTCCTTGAGGACAGAGTCCAGGGCCTGTAGTAGGTGCTCAACAAACGCTTACTGAATCGATTTGTCTTCACTTGGCCCCATTCAGGTGCTGCAATTTCTTGTTTGCACATCAAATGGATGCCAACCCCTCGGGGCCTCAGCTTTCCCTTGTGAGAATAAACCAGGACCTGTGGTGTGGTGGAGAATGTAGGAGAAAGCAATCTGGAGATGGCAGACTTGTCGCCTGCTTTTAGTGTTAAGAGGGGTTTAAATCCAGGCCCTGCTATCAGTTGTGTGAACTGAGGACAATCACCGAGCATCTCTGGGCCTCAGTGTTCTCTCAGCCCCACTGGATCCCATTCCTTCGTCCCACCCTATTGTCTGCGCTCCCCCTTCTCTCCCCCCACCCCCCAATTCTGCCCCAGCCACGCCGGGTCTGATATTCCGAGGAGCTACCAAACTTTCACAGCCCCTTTTTACTTGCTGTGCCCTCAGTCCAGAGTGCTTCTCCTCTCATCTCCCCAAAAATCCGATGGCAAGATTCAGCTCAGATGACATCACTTTTGTGATGCTATGCCCTCCTCCCCTTCTGAGGTTTAAACCACCTATCTCTTTTTATTGAATTGTGTTCCACTTTGACTGCATTTTCTAAGGCCAAACATGGGTCTTAGGCTCCTTTACCTGCAAGGGCTTGGCTGCCTCCCAGGGGAACCCAGGAGGGAGGGGAAGTGGGGTACAGGGCACCGCATGCACGTTCGAAGCCAGCAGGCCAAGTGAAGGGGCTGAGGGGGCCAAAGGAGAGTCAGTCCTGCATTTGAGATGCCCTGGGCTGGAAGATTCTTGCATTAGATGAGATAGTCTGTTCTCATCAGCAGGGTCAACCCCTTGCTAGGCTTCTGCCCTCTCTCTGCCTGATGACTGCTCACACCCAAGGTTGCCGAGGTCGACCCAAGGACCTTACTGCCCTGCCAGTCAGCCCGCTGCTTCACGGCACTAAGACAGTCCCGTGGCATCCAAGGCCACGGCTGGGGGCGGCACACTGCTCAGAAACACTGAAGGTGTCCAGTGCTCCCCCTCGTGGCTGATGTGTGGGTTGAAATGTATACCTTAATTTGGCTTCTAAGAGCAAGTACATTTCACTGGGGGAGAGGGATGTGTTCAGTCTGGCCCAGAGACCCAAAGCCATTTTTGTTACAATCCCACACACTCTCCCAGAACGTCTGAGGAAGAGCCAGGGGGCTGGTTTTTTATCCGGAACCGAATTAGCAATTCACTGGATCAGGTGCCAGGGGTTCCACCTTTACTTGATTAAAGACCTTGGGCAAGTTTCTTTGAAACCCTCGCAGCTTCATATATCAAAAAGGGGCCCTGCCAACTCTCAGCGTCGCACTACCCTTAGAATGTTTTCTCCAGGTCCAAATAGTAGATGTTCTTTCCTGGCTTCCCCAAATACCGAGCAGGGCAAAGTCAGGGGCAGAAGAGAACAGAGGGAGGGTCTACTCTCATGCTTGCCCCTCCCACTCCCACCGCCGCCTTCACACAGGGCCTGGACAGCTCAGAGGTGGAGGGTGGCCATAGAGCTGCCGTGTTCCACGATATGTGCCCTTAGGGAAACCGGAGCGCAGGGGGCAGAGGAGTTTTGGAGAGGGAGAACCAAAGGCTAGAAGGAAGACTGAGCTCCCACCTGGCCCTCTGTACATAACCATAACTAACACAGCTGTTTGCAAGTGGGATGAGGAGGGGGTTTTTGGGCCCCAGCCAGGAAGTGGGGGAGACAAGCAGGGATAAGGGAGGAAAAAAGTCCCCAAGCTCCACCTTGAGGGGCCATAGGAGCCCCTGGAGCACAAGGATCTCTGGACTACCACGTCCCCGAATCATCCGAGTGATGACAGGAAGTCCAGAGGTCAGCCGGGACCGCACCTGGGAAGGCTGCCGGTGAGGCAGGAAGCACGGAGACCCTGGCTAGGCCCAATTATCTGTGCCATTTTAAATCTGGAAGCACAGACGTCACCTAGGGAATGGACACATCTCACACACCATCTGTTGGTGCCTCCCCGTCCTTCAGCCAGTCCGTGGCACCTTCTACGCAGAGTCTGCATTCTCTCTCCTGTGCCACCAGGCCTTTGCCATGGAGGTCCTCCTGCTCAGAGGACCGTTCCCGACTGCTCCACCGTTGATTCACGCAGGCCTCCTCTCCCTCTGGATGTTGTCCCTGACGCCTCGCTCTGGGTTCCTTGCCCCCATGCGTTCCCCGAGCACCCCGTGCCTGCCTCCCAGTGCTACTGGCAACTGTGTCCTTGTTTGAATCCCTCTCGGAACCACAAGCTCTTTACGGCCTGGAAGTGACCCCTACTCCCTTTTGAACACTCAGCACCTACGAGTGTCCGGTCTGTAGGAAGGGCTCAGTGCTGAGTTAACGCTGCTGAATGAAGAGGTAAGTGGAGAAGAGGTAGGGCTCAGCTTACCTCCCATTCCACCTTCTGGATAAAATAAGTTCTGTGCTCTCATACATTTGACAGCCCTTGAAGTATCTGATGGTGGTCATCAAGTTCTGCCCCCCAAGAACATTCCAGATGAAGGCAAACATTCAGTTCCTTTCACACCTCCTCAAACGCTCTGGCTTCTCATCCTGTCTCCACTGGGCTCCCTCCTCTGATGGCTCTTGTATTTGTCAGGGTCCCTCCATAAAGAAGGCAGTCAGAATGGGACAGGTCTCCCCTCACATTCCTACCCAAGTTTAGAAAACTGGGCAATGGCTAACATTGCAACAGAAATCAGCAGTGGAGCCAGAAAAGGGATCCAGATGTTCAGGTCCCTCAATCAGTCACACAGTCCCTTACTAAAGTTAGCTGGTCGTGGATTAGGAACCCAAACCCAGTTAATTTCCCACCTGTACCCTCAGCCCCGTGTGCAGACTCCTCACCTCAGTTGGGTGCGGGCGGAGCTAGACGCACGGCCAGCAGCTGGTCCTGCCGGGGCTTAGGGCAGGGCTAGATTAGTGCCGCGGATCAGGAAGTGCCCCCTCAGGCCACAGCAATTCACTTAGCCACACATAGTATATTGAGAACCTAGCTTCCTGGAGCTTATGTTTTAGTAGGGAAGGACAAAGTAAGGATATATATATATTATAAAGCAGATTAAAAGGTGACCAGTGCTACAGAAAAAGAAAGAAGAGAACAAGGTAAGGAGCACTGGGGCAAGGTGGGGCAGATTAGTTTTAAATAGGGTGGTCACAGGAGGCCTAACTGAAGGAGACTTTAGATCAAGGCTGGGAGGAGGCAAGGGGGCTGCGGAAGGGCGTTTTAGACACAGTGATGGGACACAAGGCCGCTTATTTCTGACATTATAAAACTACACTGTAGGATGCTGCCCTAACTTACAGGAGTTAGAAACAAATGTACAAACTGCACTTCTATTAAAATCTCTATTTTTAGGGTCAGGTGTTCACAGCCTCTATATACTCCTAGAGCAACTCTGCCCTTTGACTGAACCACTGTGATCGGGGTCTATTGCTTGCTTCTCTTTTCTGGAGTACACTACCTTCATAAATATTTCTTAACACCGATGGCAAAGCAAAATAAAAGTCAACGAATTAGTATTTTTTGGGACACGTGCTGTATTGTGTCCTTCATCTCCCTTCCTCCTTTGCTTCCCTCCTTCCCTAAAAGATTTGCATATAGTGAGCTCATCTTTCCCCTGCCCTTGAAAGCTTTTCATTACCTTTGCTGATGTTCAAATGTGGGTCAAGTCTAGTCGTCAAACAGAAAAGCAAACTGCCAAGAGATTAAGTAATGAGCCATTCACATAAGGTATCCGCTAATAAAAATTTAATATCATAAAACAAATCAGAAAACAGCAAAAAAAATTGTTTAACCATTCACAATTAACGTGGAAAGAGACAAAATTATAAGGCAGCCATCCATGGAATGATTTCATGTTTACAAAGGATCCAGAAAAGGGGACATTTAAAATCACTGTTTGGACTACTGAACCAGGGGAACTGCAGTTTTATCCCATGAGACTTCCAACTTGCTAGAAGATGCTATCAGAAAAAAGATCAAAGCCAATTTCCTTGCGTTCGGATGAGCATATCTAGAGAATTCCCAATGGTTGTCTAGTCTTTTCCTACAAGTCACAAATTCCCCTCAAATCTCCTGGGGTTAATCTAGATGTCTCAGGTACAAAGCAGGGGGGGGTAGAGCTCCATCATTGGTTTTATTTTCATAGCATCCCCAACAGTGCTCTTGGGATCACTCTGTTTTGAGTAGAAATTTTCTAATGGAAGGATGGTTCTCCTGTAGATCACCTTCCACTGCAGCAGTTTGGGAAGAATCTGGTCAATATTCTCCAGTCTCTCAAGGGGCCCAGAGGCCCTGTAGGCAAGAAATTTTCTGGAGGTCTGGGCTGTTGGTAGACAGCTCCCCTGTTTAGTATCTAGTTACCATGGGTCTGAGGGGCATAATACTCCAATGCTGGTGTGTCCTTCTAGTTCTAATCCTTGAAAAAGAGAAAAACCAGGCAGTGACACTTAGAAGTAGGCTGGTAAAAAACACAATTTCATCGTCTCCTCTGTGCAAAGAACTGACCCTGCGAAACGACCACCTCTGTCCTTTCTCTAATGATTCAAAATACAAGAACAGGGCTGACTCAACTGTTTTGAATAGGTGATAGAAAAGTGATAGGGGGAAGAGAGAACACGTAGCCTCTGTTGATGGAACTGTTTCCAACTCTCTACACTCCAGTGCAGAGCCTCTGCCTAAAAAAATCTGGCAACAGCATGCACAGGAAAGCAGCCAGCCCTAGAACAGCGCTGCTTCGGGGAAATGGGGACTGATACGCAACTCGCTGGAAAACAAGGGAGGGGAATGGACCAGTAGCGTTTTCCACCTTCATTTGCCATTTAAGAGTACATTCGGAATCTGAAGAAATCTGTCCCTACCAAGGAAATGGAGTCAAATTGCAATGAAGACTAACTTTGGTTATGAGGAAGGAAGGGCTGTACTCTTCATCATCAGGTGCATCTCTTTGGTAGCCAATAATTCCATCTGTGATCATGGCAGCAACTTAAGTATGGCCAATGTTTCCAAATGCATGAGAGCATTAAGGCATCTACATCTAAGGAGGCAGTGAACACAAGAGGAAAACAGAACTGAAATGTGCCAGTAAGTGACCACCACTGTGGCCCCTTCTGGGACACTGCCCAGCACGAGCAAGTTCCTCCCCCAGTGAAGAAGGCCTCTGCCATGCTGCTCGGTCCCCTGCTGCCTAGAGGTGCGTTTGAGCCCTCTAAGGTTAGTATGGCTATTTCTGCCTGCTGACCAGGAGAGAAATGAGTAGCTCCTGAGGCAGCAGCTTTAAAATCTGGGAAAGCCCGCAGCTCCCAAAAGCTGGTAGGCCTTGCAAGGTCTGCTTGTTAACGCGAGGTCCAGAGGGGAACGCAAATTTGGAAGTTTGATGGTTCAGTCCTTGCCAGAGTTCAAGGCCCCCCCACCAAGCAAGATATTCTAGCCAAACTTTTAATGATGGCAAAGCACTGCTGAAAGAGGCTTCGGCCAGCAGAACGAATTTCTCATGATTGCACGCAACAGTATGATAGGAAGTGCTGCTACCCAAACCAAACCAGACACTAAGATGTACTATTTATTAACAAAGTAAATTTCCAGGGAGAATCAAGGCAACCATGACATCTCGAAGGGCCAGACGAAGCCCCATGACTCCCATAAGTCAGAGCTGTTATCAGGAAAGTCACTCAGACTTTCCAGACTGTGCCTTCTGTTGGTTTTAACAAATCGTATGCAATGGTTGCCAGCCACTATAGAAAACCCTATCCTATTTATGCTACTTTGGTCTACGGCCGGCAGAGGGCTCGCAAGTTCTGTTTCCATAGCTGCTGACCCAGTGACAAATCCAGGAAGGAAATAAAGAAATTATAGGCATGCTGGTATATACGTCATATAAGACATTTTACGAACTCCTAAACCCACTGCCCTGAAGAACATAATCTTGGTTCCCTCTTTATATAATGTGTTTTGAAATGGTACAGAAGATCAAAATAAATTAATAACATACTATTATACACTTAGTTGATAACAGAAAGTTTACAGGGATTTGGCAAATATGGAAAAATCATCCCAGTTTGTTAAACACTTTTACTATCTGAACTGTTTAAATGACCAGAACATTAGTGATTGTGTCATCTCACATATGAGGAAGTGATATTTTAAGGGGTTAACAAAGTTGCATTTGACACAAAGGTAACTTCATTGAAGGGAATAAAGAACAGAGACAATGTTATCTTCATCATCACAGTTCAAGAAGTGGTTGTCCTGATGAGAATTCAATTCACACAGATACCAACATCGCCACCCGCAGTAAGCAGCAAATTATAGATAGGGAGGAGGGGCTGGGGGGGGAGCGGTCAGGAGGAAAGCACGGAAAAGATGAAGAGACAAGAGACATGATTTCAATAAGCTTTAAATCAAGAGGCAAACACTTCTCACTTGTCCTACATCTTGACTCTCTTCACTGCTACAGGTGCTTATGTGACGCTGACCTAGCACTCTCCAAAGGACACCAAGTATTTTGCCAGAGGGACTGCTAGTCTGCTAAGATAAATACGTAAAAAGAAAAAAAGGGACAACACAGGGTTTTGGTTATCTTACTTTTAAAAAGATTATGACAAAAACGTCACTTACTATCCAAACTTACTTGAAATTAACATCCCTTCATTTCAAAAGACACTTTGGGATCTGACTGTTTTTGAAGGAAAGCCTGAGTGGGCCTGAACCTACCAGAACTTGGCTCCTTTGCACTGGAGGCAGGTACTCTGCAAAGGAGAACTTGAGAAGAAATACTAGTGGCCTCCTCCTTCGATGCTAGTCCATCTCTGTTGCTCCACTGATGAACAGCGGGCTCTCTTTAAAGAGGAAGAGGCGGACGCGAAAGGAGGTGTTAAGTCTCTCCAAGACAGCCTCTTTTCAACGGACAGCTCTCGAGTAAAAAGTCAGCTTTTCATGTGCCTTGCTGTCATTTTCCTGACTCTTGCCCCAAATAAACTACAATTGTCTTTAGCATCTAAGACAGTGGGCATGATGACCTTTATCAAGGCGTGTGGCACAGACGCTAAAGCACCAGTCTTACACGGTGAGAACCATGTTAAAAATCAATGGATAAAGTAAGTGGCAGAGCCTCTAAACTAAGACAGAGATCCAGCTTAATTACAGAACACTATACTTTCATAATTACTTTTTCATTGTGAGTATGAAGTTCTCCACTTTTCCTTAAAATGAAATTCCATCTTCCCTGAGCATAGGGTTAAGAGAAACATCAAAACTCAAAATGCCAAGGGCCCTTTAAAAAAACAACACAACGGAATGTCTCTATCCAGTCACAGTGTGTTGTTTCTACTCTAAAAGCTTTCCATTACTCCAGGTTTTAATCTCACCTCCCTCCGGACTCTAGGAACACAGGTGGAGATGGGGCAAGGTGAGACAAGAGACTGAGGAAGTGAGCAGCTGTCACGTGCTGGCTGTTCTCACGGGATGGCGAACAGCTGTGGCCTGAGGCCCGAATCCGACCTTTAATGCTGGTGTCCTACTGACAGGATGAGCGGGATGAGGCAACCCAGAACCAGGGCGGCCACCTCCAGGCGGCTGAGGCCCCTCCCGCCAGTGGGGTCGGGTCTGTGGCTGTGCCCCATTCCACCCACCTCAGGGAGGACATGTACTGTGGCAACATAAAGAAATGTCCCGGCAGAGAAAAGCATGGCCACTCCAGTGGCATTGACCTCTGAAAGGGCTTCTTTACTGCTCTGTGAATGAAGAGAGAGAGAGAGAGAGAGAGAGGGAGGGAGAGAGAGAGAGAAAGAAGAAAAATTAAGACAAGTAAAATTCAGGGTCAGGAAGAAGTCCTGATTAAAAAAAAACAACAATGTTCACAACTGGTCCGATATGGGACACTGGGGACATCTTGAGATCAGAGCAATTTTGTTATTGATGAGAAGCTTCCAAATTTAAGACTATTGATGACGTGCACAATTGCTTTTTCAAACAAACTTCAAGTCTGGTTGAACAGGTCTGGCATTTATTATTCTTACAATGGAATCAACGGCATTATTAATGCAAGTATTAAATTTCATACATTCATTTATTCTACTAACATTTAACAAACATCCCCATACACCAGGCTCTAGGCTGGTGCTTGAGATACAGTGGGAATCGAGATGCAGTACCTGCCCTCACAGAGGCAGAAACATCTTATAAGCTAATCTTGACACAATTAATTTCAACTTTTTCTATTAAAAAAGTGGACCTATTGGGGCACCTGGGTGGCTCAGTCGGTTAAGCGGCTGCCTTCAGCTCAGGTCATGATCCCCGCATTGGGCTCCATGCTCAGCAGGAAGTGGCAGAGCCTCTAAACTATGGGATTCCAAGGCATTCGAGCCCCGCATTGGGCTCCATGCTCAGTGGGATCGAGCCCCGCATTGGGGGATCGAGCCCCGCATTGGGCTCCATGCTCAGCGGGAAGCCTGCTTCTCCCTCTCCCACTCCCCCTGCTGTATTCCCTCTCTCCTGTCTCTCTCTCTGTCAAATAAATAAATAAAATCTTTAAATTAAAAAAAAAAGTGGACCTATGGACTATGACAATTAATTAAATTTTTAAGAAGAGAACACACCATAATGCAACATGTAACTCCATGCCTCCAGAATTATACCTTCCTGTCAGAAGTTCTAAAGACTTGTACTGATCAATGAAGTGATAAATAGGGTTAATACTTAAAAAGGAACTATATATTGCTTGTTGACTGGAAGAAGAAAAGAGTCTTCGAATGATCAAAGAGGGTTTTTATAATACCTCATTTGTTAGCAATCCAGATCAACAAACCTGATTAACAGGAACTTAATCGTGTTTTAACCACCTCATTTCTCATATGTTCCTTTTAATACAAGTTTTACTGTATCAACTATGAATGGAATGTGACTCAGAAGAATCAATGACCCTCAGGGAGAGTATGGGGGAAAGCAGTTCCCATGAACTAGCCCCGGGTCAGTTTGGTTCTAAGATTTTTCTCCGGTGGCCAGTCAGTTGACACTGAAGTACCACCGGGAGGGTTGTTAAGACCTACAGCCCCAGGGGACAGAACTAGAAGGCAGGGAAAGGTCCACCTGGAACAACAGGGAAGAATGCCCAGGCTCGGAACTGACAAGGGACACATGTTACTTCAGGTCTGACATTATGTTCAGTGCAATGATAAAGAACTGGATATTTAGTATTTGGTGATATGAGAATACAGACATCTCTGCTCATCCCCTATTCTCCTCAAAACTGCTGTTTGCTTGTCCCTCACTCTTCATGCGCCTGCTTAAACATTAAATATGTACTGTCGTGACTTATTATATATCTGTCAAACAAAATTAGTGTGTTTGGTTAGGCTTGAGTTACGCTATTTTAAAGATCATATATCTGTGCAAATGTTTTCAGAACTGATGGGGAAGAAATTTTGAAATTGAATGAATAGGAAAATGCTCTAAATTTATGAAGAGAATGCCTTGGAATTAAGATGTTTACACTGTACTGGCTTTTACTTGTAATTTCACCTTTGTTTGAGGGAGTAACTTAACTGCAAAAATCAACATAAAAGACCACAGGTTCTGGTAAATCACAAAAGAATTAGATACTTGCCTAGATAAGCTAGGAATGATCAGACTTACCTTACTTAGTCCTAAGTATGTCACCATGGACATAACTGGGGCTGCCAGTGCAAAGACCAGTAAGTGTTTTCTGATTCGATTCCGTTCTAGGCCAGCATGCATTAGGAAGGAAACCAGCCCAAAAGCAGCTGGTGCCTGGAAAAGAAAAAGTATTCCTAATTAAAGTATGGATTGCTTCTATATTATGAAGCACATGTTCATTTGACTGAATTCTCACAAAAAAAAAAAAAAAAAAATCAGGCATGGTACCAAGACTGAGTTCTGCCTTTTAGGAATTAATGTTCTAAGCTAAGAAAATATCCTACTTGTGTGTGTGTGTGTGTGTTTCTTAGATAGTAGGAAAAGACAATCAAGAAAAGAGTATAAGAAAAACAAAAACATTTATGAACAAAAATTACTTTAAAATATAGAAATCTGTAGAGAATTTAAGAGTTTGTCTGTATGACCATTAAAAAAGTCCCTTCAAGTGAAAGTTTAAAAAAATAGTAGCAAAAAATCCTAGCTATGAACAGAGTTGGTCAACTATCTCAAATGAATGTCAATTATAAAAACTAAAAAAATCTTCCCATTCCAAAAAAATACCGATGACCAAAGAGAAATTTGAATTATGAACATATTCAATATCAAATCTTCCACTAAAATTCTGCTTACCTTATGTAGCATTATTGCCACAAACACAATTAACTGGACGCTAGTCTGTGAAGTAGAGGCTGCTGCTCCTAAGGCCACACCATCCGCTAAATTTGGAAAAAATAAAATATAAAATACTATAACAACAACAACAATAGTGTAGTAGTTTCGTGTGTGGGCTTTAGAGGCAGGGAGAGCTACATCTGACTCTGGGAAGGTTCCTTAACTTTTCTGAACCTTAGCCTTCTCATCTCTAAAATGGGGTCAAGGAAATATGTATTCTTAGGATTTTCATGAGGGTTAAATGAGATAACATACATAAACAGCTTAGCACCTGGCCCCAAATATTCAATATGTCAGCTGTTATAACAGAAATTGCAAAGATTGCAAAGTAAGCATCTCTGTGTCTTGTAGATGATAAAACACAAAATAAAGACACTCCAACTTTACATAGATGACTTATACACAAGAAGTAAATATTGGCTGAATGGATGAACTTTTGTCAGATAAACATGTTCTACCGGAAGGTCCAAGTGACAGTGTGCCATCTCCCACATGCCTTTGTCAGTTCCAGACTCGTACTGCTGGGACTGGTCTTTGGTTAGGACTCTAAGGCATGCCCAGTCAGCGATGCTGCGCCTTCGGCATTCTACAGCCCGCCTCTGCCTCAACAGGCACTTTGCGTTTATACTGAGCAACAGGGCTCTTCAGGACAATGTCAAGGCTCTTTTCCAGATGAGGCTTTAGGGCAGAGGTCAGCACATTTTTTCTTAAAGGGCCAGACACGAAATATTTCAGGCTTTGCAAAGGCAGCCACAGATGGTATGTAAACAACTGGGCATGGCTGTGTTCCAAAAAACTTTATTTACAGGCTCTGGAATTTGAATTGCATGTAACTTTCATGTGCCACAAAATATTTTCCTCCACTAAAAAAATAAAAAATTGTTCTTAGCTTGCAAATCCCTGACACTTGACTACGCCCGGGCTTGTGCTTGTGTTGGAGGACTTCATGAAGCAACCCTCTCCGCAGTTCATGGGGATGGTCCCTGGGATGTACACACTAAGCCTCCCACGCTGGGACAGAAGACAAAGGGGTCTCACTGCCATCCAACCCTACCTGCAGCATGGACGACCAGACCCAGTGTGGTGGTGATTTTGGAATTGCTGGGCCTTGCTGTTTCTGGATCTGAAGTAAAAATAAGCAAGTCAGCCACGAAGCAATGTGAAACAGAAACTGCTAGAACACTGACCTGGAGGTGGAAGAATTCCTTGAAAGCTCTTAAAGTAGATTATATTTTCCCCATGACTGTCTTTTCTCTTTGGCTTTAAACACTTAGAAGTTTCCCCTGTCCTGAAAGAGGGGGCAGGAAGGAACTTTTCATTTGCTCCAGCCTTCCCTAAACAGACAATATGTAACCGACCCCCTGCTGCTTCAACTGCCTCACACCTCTTAACCCTGGAGCTCTCACTGGAAAGTGCTCTGTGGCCTCTCAGCACTTCTCTGCAGACCAATCTCGTCATCACTGCCTACCTGCCCCTCTTCCCCAGCCTCCTGCAACTTTATCTTTATTTGAGCACCAAAATGTCTGTCATGTTTGCCCTTCTCTATTTTATTGCCACCATCCTAACCTAAATTTGCATCCACCTGAACCTGAATGAGCAATAGGCTCCCAGCTGGTTTCCCCCTGCTCTTACTTCTCCCTAATCTAACTCATCTTACACATCCTTGTCGGATTCATCTCTGAATCACCCCACTCTTTCAAAACGCCAGTTATCTGCTGCTCTTCAGATTCAGTCCAAACTGCTTTATTAAGTGGGTTCTTAAGCTCTTTATCAATTTATCAATCTTAAGCTCTTTATCATCTTATTTCTCACTATTCAATCCAGTTAAACCAGTTTCTTTAACATCTTCTAACAAAACCTTCTCATTGTCCTTTCCCCAAATCCCTCAGCCTTAATTCTCGGCATGAACTTTAACTTCTTAGCTCATCAATCTGAAACCTAGCCACTGTTCAAAGTCTAATTCTTGGACCACTTCCCTCAAGAAAGAATCAAAGATTAATTCCAGCTCAAAAGGTTCCCCTTGCCTAGAAACCAAGAGCTCTATATGCACAGACTCCACATGCTACTTCAAAGCTTGTCCTAGATCACACCTGAGATATATACAACTGTTTTCACTCAAATAGGTCTTATATCCCCAGACTGACTGTAAACTACACAAAAGTGAATTTTCCACTTCTTTCCATTTCTTTTTCACGTCTTACAGAATGTAGCACAGCACTAGAAACCCAATAGCTGTTTAAACAATCCTTATTGGAGAGGGGAAAAAAATACTTCTCTGTATTACATGAATGTTTCTGCTCTAATAGAAAATATACAAGCAAGTAAATAATGTCCAAACAACATAAAAATTAAAAGATGGGGACATCAAAATGCCAGATGAAATGACAGATGGACATTAGCTAAATAGATTCCAAGGGATTTAATCTTCTGGGGGAAACCAGTGCACAGAAGGAATGATTTATAGTGGAAAAAACATATACAAGTAAAGTAACACGTTATCTTTTTAGTAAAAATAAATAAAATTATCTTCTAATTAGAACACTATAAGGAAGGGAAGCTAAAGTCCCTAACTGGTCAGAGAAAACAAATGTTTCAATGTCGCCCCCAACTGTGAAGAATATCATATTATACTGTGTGACAACCTTGTTTTGACTTTTCTTTATAGAGTCTTGTGGTCTAGTTATAAATAGCATCTTAAATAAAAATTAGAGGCTTTAAAATTAAAACACAGTTTTTATAAATCTATAGGAAAAGACTGTACTTCAGCATAAATTTAATAAATCAATTTTTAGTGATACTTAATAATATATAAAACCCTGTAGATAATAGGTAAAGCCAGATTAAAAGTGAGCAAAAACAATGACTTCAGAGATGAAACAGGAGGAAGAATAAAGGAACACATGCTATTTTTAATTCTTTGTATAGGATTATAGGGCACTAATGGGCCTTTAAATGTATTTAAAATTGAAACTGATAAGAATCACAAAAATGTCATAAAGGCCACTGTGAGCAACTATGTAATGCAGTTGGAATCAGACACCATCCCACCAGAGGGTGCTTCTCATTTGCTATTTGGTAAAAGCACACAAATAAAACTATTTACTCCTAAATCAATTTCCCAATACATGTAAGACCATTAAAAAAGAAAAAGTGTATGGAAAAATACTGAAAAGAAATAGTATATGCAAGGAGATTAACAAAGCAAAAAGTATCTTTGGACTAAAAAGGCTAATTAAGTTCAATGAATTTTGAAAAAAAAACCTTTTATTTGGAAATAATTTCAAATCTTTCAAATAATCTTTGAAATAATAATTTGAAATAATCTTTCAAATCTTCAGAAAAGTTTTAAGAATGTTCAAAAAACACTCACTACTCGTTTCTCAGAATGACCTACTGCCTAACATTTTGCCCCATTTGCTTCATTATTTGTGCTCATGTTCTTTCTGTATCCACACCACACACACACACAGACACACACATATTTTTTTTCCTGTACCATTTCAAAGTAAGTTGCATACATCATAACTCTTTTTCCCCAGATATTTCAAAGGGTATTTCCTAAGAGAAAGGATATTTTCTTACACTGATCAACTTCAGTAAATTTAATATTGATACTTTTTTTCTAATTTCTCTTGCATGTTCTAATTTTGTTAACTGCAGGAAAGTCTTTCAGAGCATTTTTCCCTCCCAGGAAGGGTCCAGTCTGGGATCAAATATGCACTTAGTTGTATCTCTTTAGTCCCTTTTAATCTGGAGCATTTTCTCTGCCTTTGACTTTTGCGACACTGATTTGAAGAATACATGCCCCTTCCTGAGCCTTTCTTGTGTTTTAATAGAATGATCCCTTCCGGTGTGCCTGGGTGGCTCAGGTCATGATCCCAGGATCCTGGGATGGAGCCCCATGTCGGGCTCCCTGCTCAATGAGGAGCCTGCTTCTCCCTCTCCTGCTCCCCCTGCTTGTGCTGTCAAATAAATAAAATCTTAAAAAAAAAAAAATGATCCCTTCCTTTTGGGTTTGTCTGATGTGGCCTTAGATTATGCATCCTCAAATGGAATACTACACAGGTGCTGCTTCTCAGGATGTCATGTCGAGAGGCACAGAATGTACGTCTATCTGCTGCTTGCTAGTAGAGTGAATTTTGGATTATATCCTGGACATTGTGAATGTTATCTTGTGGATACTCTGGATTCTATTATATGCCTCCAAAGAGTGTCCATTCTGTGTTTTGCCTGAAGTCACTTGGTTTGGCTTAAACTGCCAAGGGTCTTTTTCGGGCAGCTGCCCAAATCCCAGTTCAGTTCTTTCATCTTTAGCTGAGTCTGCCCACAAAAGAATGGTTCAGGGCTCAACCAGACTTGGGTCGAGTTTATACATCAAATCTGGGGCTGTGTTTCTCTGTCTTTCTCCTTTCTAAGACTCTCCCCTCACTTTCCAGTGTCTGTAGTTACCGTGAGCTCTAGTTCCTTAGGCCAGACAGACCGTGTTTTCTAACAGTTTTAGCTACCCCAACTGGGCACTGACTGCTTTTTAAGAGCAGTAAACACAGAAACTTATCCTATTCCTCCAGAATTTTCCTGCTTTAGGTCCATCTCTTGTGTCTTTAGGTAGTGGTTTTTAAAAATTTGCCCAGAGTTCATAGTTATCTGTGAGGAGGCTGGTCTGATAGGCACTTATTTGCCCACACTGAAAACAGACGCCGATGACACTAAGCTTGATCATCTGGTCAAAGTACTACGGATTTCTTCATTTCATTACTCTTTCTTCCTTGCAACTAATAAACAAATAAAAATTTACCCCCTAGATTTAACATTCATTGATTCTGGCCTGCACCAATTTTTACCATGAAGCTTGCAAAAAGATTTTCTCCTGCCTGCACTCTTTCCACCCTTACAAGTCGACATTTAGCAAACCACTGGAAGCAAGTGTTCTCCCTCCTCTTCCTCTTCCTCTTCTCTCACGTGGATGTGCTCAGCGCTTCCCATTTTCTCAATGGTTTTTGCTTCATTACTGTTCATAATTATTTTGGTGCTCAAACTGTCTTAGATCTGGCCAGCGGGAACCCCTTCAAGCTGGTTCTATACTCTGTGACAAGTTTCCATTTTCTTCCTTCCTTCCTACTTTTTTTTTTTTTTTTGAGCACTAGATGTTCCAAGCTCATTTTGTACTTACCCTGCCCCTGTCCTGGAATCAGCCATTTCTCTGAAGAGCCCTGGTATGCTCATTGCTAGTGGGTGTCTTTACTTCTAGGCCCTCTCTGCAGACCGAGCTAGGACATACATACATGTATACATAAACACACACGTATATATGTACACATATACACACATATACACATATACATTTTAGAAATCATGAGTCCAATAGCTCCAATTCCAGTCCATCCCTATAGGGGTTCTTTCTTGCCTTCCCCCATTCCATATTGGTACGTCCCCTCTTCCACAGTGAGAACTCTGCTTCCACCAACAGCAACACACTTACTCAAATGACAGTAACACTTGCACAATACACCTAAAACAGTTTCAGAATTGTTTTCATCTGTGCCATCACAAAAAGCAAAGCCTACTAAAAAGAGTTTGGTAATTGTTTATGCTTCTCCCCCAGCTCCATCCAAAACTAAAAATATATAGTCAAATACTACATTCATATGTCACTTGAGTTTTTAAATCCCCTTCAGTGTGATTGTGTTATTCATTTGAATTACAGTTCATCTGCCGCAGTTAACTTCCCCTATCCTTGTTGATTTCATTTTTTGAATATGGGAAATAGCAGCATGCTTCCAAAAGTCAAAACTATATCAAAGAGGCATGCTCAGGGAAGTGCCATGCCCTCCTGAAACTCTTCTACCCCATCCTACCCTGCCCCTACCTCTTATGGGTAATTCTGTTGCCTCCGTGAGGTTTCATGTTTCCTTTTTGTAAAAATAAGCACACATATGTGTTTTATTCCCCCAGTTCCTTACATAAAATGTAGTCTATGATAGATATTAATTTACATTTCGGCTTTTCTGCCCCCCCCCCCCACTTAAAAATAGCTCCTAGAAATCTCTCCCTATCAATTCACAGAGATCTGATTCCTCATTCTTTTTCACAGCTACCTAGAACTCCATTAATATGCACACATCACACTTCATTCAACCAATTTCCATGACTGGACATTTAAAAGTGGTTTTACAATGATAAATAATGCTGCACTGAATAATCTTGTGCATGTGTATTTTCATATTGGAGCTGCATTATCGGAATAAACTCCCAGAAGTGTGACTTTGGGGTTGAAGGATAAATATAAATGTAGTCTTGTTTGATATGGCCAAATTCCCCTCTGCAGGGGCCATACAATTTTGTATTCCCACAGCAATAGATGAAGGTGTGTTTCACTGTAGCTTTGATAACAAAGTATATTGTCAAGCTTTTGAATTTTTGCCTGACAGGTGAGAAATGGCATCTCGGCAGACTTTTGATTTGCATTCCTAAGTGAAACTGAACATCTTTTCATATGTTTAAGGACCATTTTAATTATCTTTTTATGAACTATCTGTTCATGTCTTTTGCCTGCTTTTCCACAGATTTTTTTTGTAGGCCAGGCATTCTTAACCTGGGATCCATGTAGAAGAACACAGGTGGAATGCAGGGGGCGCCTGTGACCCTAACTTGGAAAAAAGCACATTTTAATTTTTACTAACCTCTAAATGAAATCCATCATTTCCTTTGATTATGAATACAGACCATAAACTACAAATATTGGCACTACCTATACTTTATTGCCAGGAGTAATCAGGTAATTTCAGGTTATTTTACAGTTGTAGACATCTTCATATCACTGCTTTCACTCATCACTACTTTAAATTAAGGGTGTATAAACTGCCACCACACTGCAGGATTACAGTCTTCTTGTCTGTAGATGCTCATGTGATGAAGTTGGGCAACTACCCCGCAACTCTGCACCTACAGTCATTCAGCCACTAACAGCAAAAGTCATGGGATCTCTCACTGGGGACCAAGACATCTATGCTGCTCTCCAGCAGCTCCTATCTGCAAAGTTCTCTGTCAGTGTACTTGAAAACGGGTATCTATAAACCCCTCTATCACCAAACCCTAGGAGTTTGATGTAACTCTTCCAAATTTATTCTATCATGGTGGTATTAAAGTTGTATCATGGATCAGAATCTTTTTTTATTTAATATAAACCATATCAAGATGTTGACTCAGCCAAAGATGAATTCATTGATCTTTTTAAAAAAATTTTTTTTTTTTTAAGATTTTATTTTATTTATTCATGAGAGACAGAGAGAGAAGCAGAGGGAGAAGCAGGCTCCCAAGGAGCAGGGAGCCCGATGTGGGACTCGATCCCAGGACCCTAGGATCATGACCTGAGCCGAAGGCAGACGCTTAATCATCTGAGCCACCCAGGCGCCCTTTTTTTAAAAATTTTTTTTTTAAGATTTTATTTTATTTTCATTGATCTTTTTTTAAAAAAATTTTTATTTAAATTCAATTTAGTTAACATATAGTGTATTATTAGTTTCAGGGGTAGAATTTAGTGATTCATCAGTTGTATATAACACCCAGTGCTCATTACGTCGCGTGCCTTCCTTAATGCCCATCACCCAGTTACCCCACCCCCCCACCACCTTCCCTCCAGCAAACCTCAGTTTGTTTTGTATAGTTACAGAGTTTCTTATGGTTTGCCTCCCTCTCTGTTTTTATCTTATTTTTTTCTTCCCATCCCCTATGTTCACCTGTCCTGTTTCCTAATGAATTCGTTGATCTTAAGACAAAAAAATTACTATATCTACTATGGACTCTGAAAAACAAACTGAGAGTTCTAGAGGGGAGGCGGGTGGGAGGATGGGTTAGCCTGGTGATGGGTATTAAAGGGGGCACGTTCTGCATGGAGCACTGGGTGTTATACGCAAACAATGAATCATGGAACACTACATCAGAAACTAATGATGTAATGTATGGTGATTAACATAACATAAAAAAAAAGTTACTATATCTGGGGGTGCCTGGCTTGGCTTAGTAGACATCACAGATGTCTGTGATTCTTGATCTTGGGGTCATGGGTTCGAGCCCCATGTTGGGGGTAGAGTTTACTTTAAAAAAATAAATAACCAATTTTTAAAAATTTTTTTTAAAAGTTACTATGCCTAGAGTTAAATTTTAAGTCTTGGAGAACTGTAGTTGTAGTTGAAGAAGTGTATTTTTCCTTGGAAAGCAAGCTATGAATGTGTTTAAGTGTATCTGTAAGAAAATATCTTTGTGAAGCAGGAATTCCTATGCTAGTAACCATCAAAACAAATAACCAAATCAACTGGATGTTCAACTTGACACTCTGCTGCCTTGTTGAAGCTTGTCTCACAATTTAATGTTTTTAGCCAAGCTAAGCAACAAAAGCTGTCATGCTGCTGTCCTAAAAAATAAAATTTAACTCCACCTTGCATATTATTTAAATATATTATCTGGTTAATTAATGCATCAATAAAGAAGACATATATTACTACACGATAAATTTGTTTTTAATGTTTTGGAACTATATTTCAATATAATTGGGTATTCTCTGTAATCCTATGCGTTACGGTTTACGTATTTAAAAACATGATTCCAATAAAAGGTCCACAGGCTTCAGAATGCCTAAGGGCTCCACGGCACAAAAAAGGTTAAGAATTTCTGCCCCAGACTCTCAACCAAATGAGACAGCTTTAAGGTAAGCATGGTAATAACCCAATAAGCACTCTCTTGTGCCACATGTCACAACTCACCAGCTCCCCCAACTGAATAAAATGTTCACTAGAACCCAAGGAAGACAAGAGTTTTTGGCACTAAAGAAGGCTATTGATACATGCTGAATTATTCAATCATCTGTGACTTTCTAAGCTGTAAATTTATTGCACTGCCCAGAAAGCCTTGGAACCACTTACCATCAGTAGAATGCACATGGGAGCTGCCAATCTGGTCTACCAGCAACATGAAAACGAAGCCCAGCACGAGGGAAACACCAATATAGGCATGCAGCTGTGTGTGGTCATGGTTGTGCTCATGTTCATGGGCAACTGGTATTTCTGCTGCTTTGTCTGATGCAATCACATTCTGTGTTTCACTCACTTGGTGGTGTTTACCTAGAGCAGAATGAACCGTAAAGAGAAAATGTTTTCCTCCTTGAAACATTTTCACATAGATGCTCCCATTCTTCTGTATTTCAAGCTCTGCAAAGACATCTACTTCCTATATTACAATCCAGCCAATCATAAACTCCTTTTGGCATGCAGATTTTTTTTTTTTAAGATTTTACTTATTTGACACAGAGAGAGAGAGCACAAGCAGGGGGAGCAGCAGGCAGAGGGAGGAGAAGAGGGGGAAGCAGTCTCCCCGCTGGGCAGGGAGCCTGATGTGGGGCTCCATCCCAGGACCCTGGGATCATGACCTGAGCTGAAGGCAGACTCTTAATTGACAGTGCCACCCAGGCACCTGGCATGCAGATCTTTTAACTGCCTATTATTCTCAAAACCTGGAAGTGGAAGCAAATCACCAAGCAAGAAAGCAGTCATATTCCCAAGCAGTATCATCCTCAGATCCTCCTTTCTGGCTGAGAAATTCGTGCCAATATCATCAAGAAACTACAGTAAGTTTTACTCTGATGAAGATAGGCAAATGAAGAACAGTAAGTAATGAAAATAATTTTAACCAAATTCATCTAGTTTTAGACCTAGGTTGATTTAGAAATTGCAAATAAAGAGCAAACTGAGTACAAACCTTTTAGCTTAAAAAATATCAGGAGGGGGGCACCTGGGTGGCTCAGATAGTTAAGCATCTGCCTTCAGCTTAGGTCATGATCTCAGGGTCCTGGGATGGATCCTGAGTCCAGCTCCCAGCTCAGTGGGGAATCTAGCTTCTCCCTCTCCCTCTGCCTCTTCCCCCTGCTCGTGCTCTCTCTCTCAAATGAATAAATAAAATCTTAAAAAATATATCAGGAGGCAATCACTAACTAGAGACTAAAAGGGCAGAGCAGTTTAAGAGAAACAGCTTTCCATCTAAATTCAGTTCTAAAAATACAATTGCTGGGATATTCTGAATTACAGGAAGTAACACTTGGCCAAGTAATACTTCTAGTTTATATGACGCTCAAAGCATAAATGCTTCAAGGCCAGAATCCTGATCTTTGCTGTGTTTAATGAAGAGAGGCCAACATATTAGACACTTCTCATTTATAATCAGATTAAGCATTTTTACCTTTGATCAAAGAAATTACACAAGCTTGTAATATCTTAGACCCTGCCTTAATCCTTTAAAAGATATTTTTGAGGGGCACAAATCACATGCCATGTGAAAATTAAAAAAACAAAAAACAAACAAAAAACCCCCTATATATTCTTCTAATTCCTGAAAGATTTTTTTGGTTTGTTTTCATAGCCATTTTCTTTTTCTTAACCTTTTTTTTCAAATGTGATAAAATAGACATAAAATTTACTTACCATATTAACCATTTTTAAGTGTAGAGTTCTATAGCATTAAGTGCATTCACACTGTTCTGCAACCATCACCTTCATCTATTTCCAGAATTTGTTCATCATCCCAAAGGAATTTTTTAATCTGTAGAGTTCTTTTTTTTCTAACAGTGATTTTGTCTATTTGTTTTTAAATTAAATGTCTAAATCTCTTTAAAAAAAACCTCTACTTTATTGAGGTATAATTTACATACAATAAGACACAATGAGTTTTCACAGTGCAAAAATTCTAGTAACTACCACCAAGGACAAGATACAGAACATTTTAAAATCCCAGAAAAGTTCTCTTATGCTCCTCTGAAGTCAATACATCACTCCTGGTCCCAAGCAGGGGCTGATATGCTTCTTGTCCCCGGAAAGATTTTTTTTTTTTTCCTGTTCTAGGATTTTATATAAATGGAATCATATAATACATAACACTTTTGTGTAAGGATTCTTTTGCTTATAGCAATGTTTTGAGATTTATCTATGCTTTGCATTTATCAGTTGTTTGTTCCTCTTTTTTGCTGAATAATGTTCTATTGCATAGACATATCACAATTTGTTTACCCATTCACCCACTGACGGACATTGGGGTTATTTCCAATTTTGGTCTATTATATATAAAGCTGCTACGAGCATTCAGGTACAAATCTTTCTGTGTAAGGTTTAGCTATAAAAAACCTATTTTCCACAGTGATTGTACCATCTTACACACCCAACTGCAGTGTATCAGAGTACTAGTTGCTCTATACCATTATCAACATTTGATAATATGAGGCTTTACAATTTTAGCCATTTGACATACTCGATCACATTATCTGCAAACAGTTTTACTTCTTTCCGATCTTTATGCCTTTTGTTTCTTTTTCTGGCCTTCCTGCAGGCTAGAAGCTGGCTAGGACCCCAAATACAATGTTAAATACCAGTGGTTGAGAGGAGATGGCCTTGCTTTGTTCTGAATGTTATAGGTGTCTTAGCCATAGGGTTTTTGAATATGCCCTTTCTCAGTAAGGAAGTTCTTTCCTAGTTTGCTGTAATTTTTTTTAATGAAGGAGAGTTTAATTTTTCCCAAATGCTTTTCTGTACCTGTTAAGGATGATCAAAGTTTTTCTACTTTATTCGATTAATATAATGAATTAAACTGGTTTTTTAATATTACTCCAACCCCTACTTTGCATTCCTGGCATAACCTTCAATTGGTCAAGACATGTTATCCTTTTTCTATACTGCTGGATTCAGTTTGCTACATTTGGTAAAGGACTGTTGTGTGTACATTCATGAGGGATATCTGCCTGTAACTCTTTTCCTGTAACATCTCTGAGTCACACTGGAATCTTAAAATGAGATGGAGTGTTCCTCCAAGAGATAGAAAAGACTTCCTTCAGCCAATACATTTCCATTTTATTGATTTAAACAAGGTCTATGACTATCACAGTTAGTCTGACGTTAATGTTAAGTAGTATTTTTAAATTACTGAAACGAGATTTATGATGTTTTTTAAACTTTTAAGACCATGACCTATAGTAAAAAATAAATTTTATATAAATGAAAAACTAAATACAACGTTTCACAAAACAGTGAAGCTTATAATGCTTACAACGCACTCTTCCATTTCTTTCTCTTTCCCTCTTTTTTTGTCCCTCCACCAGGCTCTTTTTAAATATTGGTCACAAGTCCAACTCACTCAATTTATTTGAAGACCCACTGAGTTGCTACCTTCAGTTTGAAAGCATTACTGGAGGTGGAGAGACTCAGAGGAGAAATGGATGATTTTGGAGTAAGGGGCATTTTCTGGAAATTAGAAGCCTGGGCTGCAGTGGTCAACAAAAGAAAGCTGAACGCTAAACAAGCCTAGGAGAAAAAAGTTCACAGGTTGTAGGTGCCCACTCGGTTCCTTACACAAAATAAATTGTTAGCAGTAAGGATGTTAAGCCAAAGAACTGACTGAAAGCTCAGAGATGAAAAATAATTAAGTCTGGGGTGCCTGGGTGGCTCAGTTGTTAAGCATCTGCCTTCGGCTCAGGTCATGATCCCAGGGTCCTGGGATCGAGCCTTGCATCAGGCTCCTTGCTCCACGGGAAGCCTGCTTTTCCCTCTCCCGCTCCCCCTGCTTGTGTTCCCTCTCTTGCTGTGTCTCTCTGTCAAATGAATAAAATCTTAAAAAAAAAAAAAAAAGAAAAATTATTAAGTTTGAAAAGCAGTCCAAGAATCTTGAATTAGTAATGCTGGACAATTAAAATGTAGCCTCGTGGTAACATGACTGTATTTAGTTTGTGAAAATCATTGAGCTGTACCCTGCCAATATGTGTATTTTCCTATGTGTATACTATTGTATGCAATATTTTGATAAAAATTAATAAATTCAAAATGTAGTACTCTGGTATCCAATACTGAGATGGTTGCACCCATCATTTTTTCAAGTAGGTCTTCTTTGTGAGCTGGGGGACTAGTTTAGCATGGTCTCAAAAATGTGAAATAAATGAACCAAAACATCTTATTTTCTCTAAAGACAAGGCAATTTTGGGTCTGCTTCCATTTTAATATATATAACCATGATTTAATTCTTCATATTTATAGATGTTAAGAAGTTGCCCATGTGGGGCGTCTGGCTGGCTCAGTCAGTGGACTGTGCAACTCTTGATCTCAGGGTTGTAGGTTCAAGCTCCACGTTGGGTGTAGAGGTTACTTAAAAATAAAATCTTAAAAAAAAAAAGAAAAGAAAAGAAGCTACCCATGTGAAGTAAATCACAGAATTCTGGTAGCTACAATTTCCAATACTACTTAGAAAGATGCTATTGGCAAGGATCTGAATGATTACATTTTCATAAGGTACCCACTTAACACTTACCTGGGCTCTCAGCTCTCCCTCTGCTGATACTTTGCATGAATTAATGAATCCATGGGCCCTCCATGCTGCTTCTCCTGGATAACACCTTGTCTCTTGAGACTCAGCTTGGAAGTCCCCTCTTCCTTGAGATTTCTGTGTCCTCTTCTCCTATCAAACACACCACACTGGGTGTCTTTCTACCATAGGTCTTATACCTCACTATACCATACTTCAGACATCAGCAAATTACAGTACAGGGCTGGTGCCTATTTTTGTAAATAAAAATTGCATTGGAACATAGCCACGCTCATTTGTTCACAGATTATCTATGGCTGCTTTCATGCTATGACACCAGGGTTGAATAATTGCAAAAGAAACCATATGGCCCACAAAGCCTAAAATATTTGCTATCTGGCCCTTTACAGAAAACATAAACCAACCCCTGCCGTCCCTGATTGTTATTCATTTTCCACTGGCTGTGAATTCTTGAAGGCTGGGGCTATATCTTAGATCTCTGAACTGCTAAAAATCAATAGAAGGCCAGAAATCTAGCAAATACTCAACAAATAAATGTTGAAGGCAAAAAATGTCCTTCACTTCTATAATTTTTTAATGCAGCATTTCATTTCAAAAGTTATGGCAATTATTTTCTGGACAAAAAGTGGGTTTTTTTGAGAGAGTGTGTGTGCGTGCGCGCGAGTGGGGGGGGAGGGGCGGAGAGAGAGGGAGAGAGACTCTTAAGCAGGCTCCATACCAAGTGCAGAGCGCAACGTGGGGCTCGATCTCAGGACCCTGAGATCACGACCTGAGCCAAAATCAAGAGTCAGACACCTAACCAACTGAGCCACCCAGGCACCCTAACAAAAAGATTTTTTTTTAACGGGAATAAATTATAATCTTTTAGTCTTCTTTTAAGATAATTATATACATGTTTTTTTATAAATTCAATAGGTAACATATATATACTAAATTAGGTGACAGGTTACGCTAAGACTTTAGGTAAGAGCATGGGTTAACACGTTATTAAAGGGTGTTAGTCATGCTATTATTTATGAACAGTGCCATAATAATTTTTAAAGGCAATTACTTTTGGGATGTCCATAGCACTGAAACTAAACGTTAAGCCTAATTACAACTTTCAAAGGATGGTCAACATCATTTTACTTTATGAGGTATAACTATATCAGAGTTTTTTTTTTTTTTAAGATTTTATTTATTTGACAGATATATATAGAGAGAGAGAGTGCGCACACAAGCAGGAGCAGCAGAGGGAGTGGGAGAAGCAGGCTCTCTCTCTCTGCTGAGCAGGGAGCCCAATGCAGGGTTTGATCCCAGGACCCTGGGATCATGACCTGAGCTGAAGGCAGACTCTTAATCCATTGAGCCACCCAGGTGGCTCAGATATCAGAATTTTAAAATGTAGATGAGTATAAGATCCTTCCATATCTTATCCCAACAAAGCTTTTTTAAAAAAGACTGAATATAGGGCACCTGGGTGGCTCAGTTGATTAAGCGACTGCCTTCAGCTCAGGTCATGATCCCAGGGTCCTGGAATCGAGTCCCGCGTCGGGCTCCCTGCTCTGCGGGGAGCCTGCTTCTCCCTCTCCCACTCCCCCCTGCTTGTGTTCCCTCTCTCGCTGTGTCTCTCTCTGTCAAATAAATAAATAAAATCTTAAAAAAAAAAAAGACTGAATATAATTAATATACAATGTTATATTAGTTTCAGATGTGTAACATATTGATCCAACAATTTTTTATATTACTTAGTGCTGACCGCAGTAAGTATAGTTACCATCTGTCCTCATACATTATTAAAATATTATTCACTAAACTCCCTATGACACACTTTTCATCTCTGTGACTTACTTATTTTATAACTGGAAGCTTGTACCTCTAAACCCCCTTCACCTATTTCACTCATCACCCCAGGCACCTTCCCTCTGGCAACCACCAGTTTGTTCTCTGCATTTAAGAGTCTGGTTTTTTTGTTTTGTTTTTTCCCTTAAGATTTATTTCTTTATCTTAGAGAGAGAGAGAGAGAGCAGGGGAAGGGGCAGAGGGAAGGAGAGAATCTCAAGCAGACTCCACGCTGAGCACGGAGCCGACAAGGGGCTCCATCTCATGACCCTGAGATCACGACCTGAGCCAAAACCAAGAGTCCAACGCTTAACTGACTGAGCCACCCAGGCGCCTCAAGAGTGGTTTTTTTGTTTGTTTTAGATTCTACATATAAGTGAAATCACATTGTATTTGTCTTTCTCTGTCTGATGTATTTCACTTAGTATAATACCCTTCAGATCCAGCCATGTTGTTGCAAATGGTAAGATCTCATTCTTTTCTATGGCTGAGCGTATATATATATATACACACACACACGCACACACAACATCTTCTTTATCTATTCATCTTTCGATAGACCCTTGGGTAGCTTCCATATCTTGGCTATTGTAAATAATGCTGCAATAAACATAGGGGTACATATATCTTTCTGAATTAGCCTTTTGTTTTCTTTAGGTCAATACTCAATAATGGAATTACCAGATCATACAGTATTTCTGTTTTTAATTTTTTGAGGAACCTCCATACTGTTTTCCACAGTGGCTGCACCAATTTACATCCCTACCAACAGTGCATGAGGGCTTCCCTTTCTCTGCAACCTTGCCAACACTGTCTTTTGATTGTCTTTTTGATTCTAGCCATTCTGACAGGAGTAAGGTGCCAACAGTGCTTTCTTTAAATAATTTTGGAACTTTTCTTTTGGTACTGCTTAAAAGTCAAGTTTATGAATCATAATAAAATTGTCATTACTTTATAGTATCACCTGCTTTTGATATAAAATAGTACTGAATAAACTGATGAGCTATCTTATTATGCAGACTGGCATCAAACAAATTTTATATTTCCCAAAACCAAATCTACTTTCAAGGAAAATCGTGCTGCTACTGATGATATTCATCTAAATGTGCTGCACATTCTGGAGGTAAATTAAAGAACAATTTCCAACATTTTTTCAGCAATCACTTCTATAAGTACTTAATTTTATGAACTATAATTTTGAAGGGGTTAATACTTATTTTGATGTGAAATTTTGGCAAATAAGTAATATGTCAGCAACATTTAATAAATATTGCTTGAAATAAGTGTGCTGTTGACTAAGGCTTCTCATAAAAGATCTGAATGCTTATCATTAAGTGGAATCTAACTTTATATAAAAACATGAAATACTTACTGGAATATACACAATGGTAAGCTTTGGTTTTATTTGCAATCATTAACCAAAAAAACGTAAACCCTTTTTAAAGTGAGCAATCATCACCTTAACAGTACATACACAAATTAGTAATGGAATCCAGATATTGAATATTAATATACACATCTTTCCTTCTACTCTGGACATGAAACTGAAACTAGCAAAAACTGGGATCTTAAAAACCAGCTATAAAATTCAAATATATTAAGCTGTATACATATGTTACGCATTCATGAACAAGCTTTCAGCTTATTATATCTGACTACTCAGGACACTGGTTGGTAATTCATTAGCCAAGACATATTCCACGTCACACTCCCTGCTGCAAAGTACAAAAACCAATGGTGTTATCACTGGATATTGTACATCAGACATATATTTCTCATGCCACTAAGAGAGTGTTCAGCAAATCATATGGGCTTGCTTCTTTGCCTAGATATTTACATAGAAATCTTTCTAGTAAGTTCCATCAGTATGGTAAGTAGCTGTCCTTTGTCACAGACATACATTACATTAAAGGTAAGAGAATCAATTTACCCTTTGAAGACATTTGTTGAAGCTCCTCCTTCAGATTAACATGTGCTTCTATAAAAGAAACAAATTTTCAGGTAATCTGGCTTTTTTTTTTTAAGTGATCTCCAGTTTTAATTTTTATATTTTTGGCCTTTGTTGATTGTTTTTAATTTCTTAACTTCTACTCATACCTTACAACTTTTACAGCTCTCTATTAAGTTTTTTTTTTTTCTGACAAAGACAAATAGTTCATTACACATAACATGTACTTTCAGTAAGAAGGGCAGAATAGCTTCTACTTAATGATGATGTATTCTGTTTCTCATGTAAAAGAGAAAAACCTGATCACAGTCAAATGTATAAAGCTGGCATTTTATTTAAGACTTTATTTATTTATCTGAGAGAGAGAGGGAGAGAGCACGAGCAGGGGGAGGGGTAGAGAGCCAAGTGGACTTCCCGCAGAGCAGGGAGCCCAACATGGAGCTCCATCCCAGGACCCTGTGATCATGACCTGGGCTGAAGGCAGATGCTTAACTGCCTGGGCCACCCAGGCACCCCTAAAGCTGACATTTTAAAGGGATGTTAATTAATGAATCTTTGATCAAAGTATACTTTTTAAAATTTTTTTAAAAATTTATTTTTTAAAGATTCATTTATTTATTTGAGAAAGAGAGAGAGAGAATGTGCACAGGCATGTGAGCAGGGGTAGGGGCAAAAGAAGAGAATCTTTAAGCAGACTCCCTACTGAGCCCAGTGGAGGCAGACTCCAGCTCAACTCTGGGCTTGATGCCTCAACCCATGCGATCATGACCTGAGCCGATACCAAGAGTCGGACACTTAATGGACGGTGCCCTGTTTTTCTTTTTTTCAAAGATATATTTATTTATTTGAGAGAGAGAGAGAGAGAGTGCGCACGGGCATATGCAGGGGGCGCGGGTGGGGGGAGAAGGGACAGAGAGGGAGGGAGAGAGAGTCTCAAGTAGATTCCCCACTGGGCACAGAATCTGATGCAGGCTTGATCCCACAACCCTGAGATGATGACCTGAGCCGAAATCAAGAGTCCGACCATTAACTGATGGATCCACCCAGGCACCCCTAAGAAGAAAAAAATCTATTGTAAGATTTCTTCAGGGGCACTTGGGTGGCTCAGTCAGTTAAGTGCCTGACTCTTGATCTCGGCTCAGGTCTTGCTCTCAGGGTCATGAGTTTAAGCCCTGTGTTGGGCTCCACTACTTAAAAAATATATATATTTCTTCAGCAGATAAACACTACAATGGTGATTTTAAATTCCTTATGATGTACACCACGCAGCAGACTATCATTAAGAATGCAGGCTTCAGGGGTGCCTGGGTGGCTCAGTCGTTGAGCATCTGCCTTCGGCTCAGGTCATGATGCCAGGGTCCTGGGATCGAGCCCTGCATTGGGCTCCCTGCTCAGCGGGAGGCCTGCTTCTCCCTCTTCCACTCCCCCTGCTTGTGTTCCCTCTCTCGCTGTCTCTCTCTGTCAAAAAATAAAAATCTTTAAAAAAAAGAACGTAGGCTTCATTTTTTTTTCCCATGCTGATAGTACTCTCACAAACATGGTGAATGGTCCCAAAACCCACCAGACTTTCTGCAAGGAAGTTTCTGTAAGTACCAACCCCACAAAGTGACACAGTACAAGAAAGGCAAAGATTCTCTTTACACCCAGGGAAAGCAAAGTTATGACAGGAAGAGTGGCTACAGTGGGCAGACTAAGTGGATTTTCTGGAAAAAGGCTAAAACTCCAAAGAAGATTGTGCTGAGGGTTGAATGCGTTGAGCCCAACTGCAGATCTAAGAGAATACTGGCTATTAAGAGATGCAAGCAGTATGAACCGGGAGAAGATACGAAGAGAAAAGGACAAGTGATCCAGTTCTAAGCTTCATACTTTGTTATATTATGAAGACAATAAAATTTTGAGGTATGTTCACTTCATTTGGTTGCAACTGGGCTTTTAAGAGGAAAATAAACTAGTGCTGTCAATAAAATTCTCCTTGTGGGGAAACTTAAGCTTAAAAAAAAGTAGAGGTTTCAGAGTAAGATTGCCTGTGTTCAAATCCTGATCGTGACACTTACTAGCTGAGTATCTTGGACAAGTCATTCCACCTCTTTGTGGCTTCATGTCCTCATCTGTAAAACAGTACCCACCTCAGATGGCTGTTGGGATGATTAGACAATAAATGTGAAGGGCTCCACACAATAGCTGGTATATGCTAAGTGCTCACTAAATGTTCAGGAACATAGTTATATATTAAATGGAATTTGGGAGATTCACTTTTAAACATCTTTTGTTATATAATTGATCTGAATATCAGTCAGAAACAATAGTGAGTAATAAACAATGTTGGGGGAAGGGAGGGGAAGGGGCAGGGGAAAAAAGCAGAGATCAGACATTTTAGCAGACAAAATAAGAAGTAGAAGAGATAGATATCATTCCACAATCATCCATATTTCAGAATCCTGAGGACAAAGTGTAAGAGTTTTAAAGAGCTCCATTTTTATGAATGAATGAAAGGCCAAGAGTTAGTTAAATATAACAGATTTAACCCTCTCCTTTTATTTAAATGTAGAGCAAAATGACAAAACCATAAGATAACTGTACTTCTCTAAAAAACCTGGTATGTGGCATTCATGGAGAAATTTAGTGAAATAATCTATATTGAGCCACTCCAAATAACAGTTAGGACTATCCTAACAATTATGAATAATATAGGCTTCAGGTTTCTATTTAGGTCCTTGGCCCCATAGCCTGCCTTTCTCAATATACCAAGTCTCATGTCCCAAAGAATTATGGTGCTTTCAAATTTAGCCCCACAGTAAACAAGCACTGCAGTCCTCAATAGACTACATTCTTAAAACCTGTTTCTGTAGAGACAGTCTTCTCACACGAATGCTGATCTAATTCCAGTGATTTTAGAGCTATAATTAGAGAAAAGTATGAGAGGTTCCTCTTTACATTAATTAGTATTTAATAATGCTTATTAAAGTGCCAGAGCACTCAGTTAACATGATATATTGAGCTCTGAAAAAATATCTGTTAATTATAATTATAAGGTCCACAGAAGAACTAAACTATAGGTTGTAGTAAACATGTACACAAACTCCTTTCTTGAAGTTGGGAGAAAAGCTGGTTGGATCTACAATAAAGAAAGAGGGGGCGGAGAAAAAGATAAAGTAGCAGAAATGAAAGCGATGTGACTAAGCTCACCAGTGTGCAGACAGATGTGGAAAATGTGGAGACAGCTTACGGTTACTAAGATGGTTAAGCTACTTCAAAAAATTTTTCAGAGTGGGGTATTAATATTTTACTTTTTAAAAAGAATGATGGGGACTTTTGGAGCTGGCTCAGATGGAGTAAACCTAGTGTTGCCTCAATCATACAATGATTACTACAGAAACTCTGGACAAAACAACCAAACAACTACCTAAGGACTACAAATGTAAACAGTAACAAGAGGAGAGAGGGCAGCAAAAACTGCAAAAGAAACCTCGTCCCTCTGGCCAGAGAACAGGGAAAGGGGCTGCTGGGGGATGTCCTTATGGAGGGAAACCACCCTCTTTTTTTTTTCCCAGCCTGGCCTTGAAGGCAGTCCCAGTTGGGGAACTGCATGGCAGCAACACAGGCAGTGAAAACCCCCAGAAAAGCCCCCATCTTTCTGGCCAGAGTGGTCGGAAGAACACAGGGGCCGGGGGTGGGGGCGGGCGGGGGAGATATGGTTATTTTGTTCTCTCTTTTCTCCTGCCACTTTGCCCTGAGGGCACCCCGAGTTACCCAGAACTGTGCAATGGCAGCACAGGCAGCTACAACTCCTAGAAAAACCCCATCTTTCTGGCCACGGGGCTAGGTAAAGGGTCCCCTGGGAGCCAGGGAGTGTGAGAAGAATACTGGAGAGGAAACAGCTAAGGAGGGTTCCCCTAACAGTGCGTATAAATGGCACCAGTCCCAGACTTACCCTTGAACTCTGCAGGGATAGGACATACCCAAAGCAGCATTACAAAGGCTTTGAAAACTGAACTAAAATTAAAACCATCACACAAAAAGGCACCACAGAACTGGCAGTCTGAAACCAACCAGGCTAGTGACTGCTAAAACAAAAGAAGTAAATATTCTCTAGAGGATTTTGAAAGGACCCAAAGTTCCAAAATATATTATTAAAAATGTACAGGATACAACCCAAACTTGCTTGACATACAAAGAAACAGAAAAATTGGGGCACCTGGGTGGCTCAGTCAGTTAAGCATCTGCCTTGGGCTCAGGTCATGATTCTGGGGTCCTGGGATTGAGTCCCGCATCGGGCTCCCTGCTCAATGGGGAATCTGCTTCTCCCTCTGTCCCGCCCCCCTGCTTGTGCTCTCTCTCTCATAAATAAAATCTTAAAAAAAAAAAAAAGAAAGAAAAATTTCACCAATCATGAAGGGAAAAAAGAATCAATCCAATCCCAAAGCAAATCAGGTACTGGAATACTCGAGACTTTAAATCAGTTATCATAACTATGTGCTCTCGGGGCACCTGGGTGGCTCAGTCGTCAAGCGTCTGCCTTCGGCTCAGGTCATGATCCCAGGGTCCTGGGATCGAGTCCCGCATCGGGCTCCCTGCTCAGCGGAGAGCCTGCTTCTCGCTCTGCCTACTTGTGCTCTATCTCTCTGTCAAATAAATAAATAAAAATCTTAAAAAAAAAAAAAAAAGATTAAAAAAATAACTATGTGCTCTGGGGTAAAGGTAAAAACACTTCAAATGAATAAGTGTCACTTGAAGAAATAGAAACTATACAAAGAAACCAAGTAGAAATTTCAAAATTGAAAAAGATAATATCTGAAACAGTAAGTTCACTGGATGGCTCACTAGAGGACTGATGACCACAAAGGAAAGAATCAGTACTGTTGGTTACAATGACAGAATTGAACAGTATCAACAGAGTCCACATAGTTCACAAAGTCTGAAATATTTATTGTCTGACCTGTTACAGAAAAACTTTGCTGACCTCCGGTCTAAATATACGAATTAGAAGACAGAGAGATTGTCAAATGGGATTTTAAAAATATGATTCACTATATGCTGTTTACAAGAAATCCAATTTAAATATAGTGAATGACATAGGTTAAAAGTAAAAGGATGAAAAAAGATCTATCAAGTAAACACTAATCAAAAGGAAACTGGAGTGGCTATGTTAATACCAAATAAAATAGACTTGAGAACAAGAAATATTACCAGGAATAAATAGGGACATTACATAATAATGAAAAAGATCAATTCACCAAAAGACATAGCAACCCTAAATGTGTAGGCACCTGACCAAAAAGCTTTAATATGGATAAAGCCAAATAGAAATCAATAAAATACAAAGCAGAAAAAAACTGAAATCAAACATGGTTCTTTGGGGAAAAAATTTTAAAAGAAGACATTACTGTAGATATTAAAAGGATAATAAAAGATTACCATGAACAACTCTTACTATAAATTCTTCAACTTAGAAGAAACAGGTAACTTGAATAATTTTATATCTATTAAAGAAATTGAATTCATAGCTAAAAACCTTCCAACATAGAAAACTCCAGGCCCAGATGGTTTCACTGGTTCTATACAGTCTCTTCCAGAATGCAGAAGAGGGAACACTTTCCAACCCTAAGAGGTCAGCACTACTCTAACAAAGCCATAAAAAGACATTGTAAGAAAGGAAAACCACAGGCCAATACTCCTCATGAACAGAGATACAAATATCCTCAACAGGATGCTAGCAAACTGAATCCAGTGATGACAATCCCTAACAATCAATGGGGGTGGCATATGCAAATCTAGTTCAATATTTGAATGTCACTTTAATTCACCACATTAACAGACTAGATAAAAACTCTCAGCAAACCAGGAATAAAAGGAAACTTCCTTAACTTGAAGAGGGAACTTTAAAAAATCTACAGCTGGGGCACCTGGGTGGCTCAGATGGTTAAGCGTCTGCCTTTCGCTCAGGTCATGATCCCAGGGTCCTGGGATGGAACCCTGCATCGGGCTCCCTGCTCAGCGGGGAGTCTGCTTCTCCCCCTCCCTCTGCTTCTACCCCTGCTCATGCTCTCTATCTCGAATGAATAAATTAAAAAAAAAAATCTACAGCTAACATTATACTTAATGGTGAAAGACTGAGTGACAATAAGGCAAGGCTGACTATTTTCATTCCTAATCAACCTCATAGGGCGCCTGGGTGGCTCAGTCGTTAAGCGTCTGCCTTCGGCTCAGGTCATGATCCCAGGGTCCTGGGATCGAGTCCCACATCGGGCTCCTTGCTCGGCAGGAAGCCTGCTTCTCCCTCTCCCATTCCCCCTGCTTGTGTTCCTGCTCTTGCTATCTCTCTCTCTGTCAAATAAATAAATAAAAATCTTAAAAAAAAAAAAAAAAAAAAAAAAAAAAAAAAAAAAAAAGAAAACCTAATCAACCTCATACTAGATGGTCTAACCAGTGCAATAAGGAAAGGAAAAAAATTTTTATTTTATTTTTTTAAAAGATTTTATTTATTTATTTGAAAAGAGAGCGAGAGAGCACAAGCAGGGGGAGCTCAGGCAGAGGCAAAGGGAGAAGCAGACTCCCCGCAGAGCAAGGGGAGCGTGATGTAGGACTCGATCCCAGGACCCCGGGATCATGACCTGAGCCAAAGGCAGACGCTTAACCAACTGAGCCACCCAGGCGCCCGGAAAAAAATTTTTAAAGCATATTGGAAAACAAAACATGAAAGTGTCTCCGGAAAAGAAAGCATTAAACCGTCTATATTCATAGATGATATGATTGTGTAGCAAATCACAAGGAATCTACAAAAAGCTCCTATAACAAGTGAGTTTAGCAAATTTCTATATACTAGAATACTGGAAATTGAAATATTTTTAAAGTATCATTTACAATCACACTAAAAACAGGAAATATTTAGGTATAAATATAACAGAATACCTATAGATCTGTATGCTAAAAACTACAACACTGGGGGTGCCTAGCTGGCTCAGTCAGTGGAGCATAGGACTCTTGATCTTGGAGCTGTGAGTCTGAGCCCCATTGTTGGGCATGGAAGTTACTTAAAAAGAAATAAAAATTAAAATCAAAAAAATTTAAAAACTATAGCACTGATAAAAGAAATCAAAGACCTAAAAAAATGGAGATTTATATTCATGGATTGGAAAATACAGTATTTTCAAGATGTCAATTCTCCCCAAATTAATCTACAGATTCAACTCAATCAGAGTCTCAGCATGATTTTTTGTGTAGACATTGACAAGCTGATTCTAAAGTTTTTATAGAAAGGCAAAGGAACTAGTTTAAACAAAATAATTTTGAAAAGTAAAAATGAAGTTAGAAGGACTTCACCATCTGATGTCAAGATTTGCTATAAAGCTACAGTCATCAAGACAAGGTTGTACTGGGGGTGCCTGGATGGCTTAGTCAGTTAAGCGTCTGCCTTCAGTTCAGGTCATGATCCCGGAGCCCTGGGATTGAGCCCTTCGTCAGGATCCCTGCTCAGTGGGGAGTCTGCTTCTCCTTCTCCCTCTGCTCCTCCCCGAGCTCGTGCTCTCACTCACTCAACTCTCTCCAATAAATAAATAAAATCTTAAAAAGAAAAAACAAAAAGACAAGGTTGTATTGGCAAAGGACAGACATGTAGATCAACTGAACAGAATAGAGTCTAGAAATAGACCAACACAAATGTGGTCAATTGATTTTTGACAAAGGTGCAAAGGTAATTAATCTTTTCAACAAAGGGTGTTGGAACTATTGGACATCCATCCATATCCCAAAAAAATGAACCTTACATCAGATACAAAATTAACTCAATTTTGTTGAGTTAACACATACTAAGTGTAAAACCTAAAATTACAAAACTTCTAGAGGAAGACAAAAGAGAAAACATTTGTGAACTTGGGTTCAGCAAAGGGATTTTAGGTATGACCCCAAAGCACAATTCATGAAAGAAAGAATTGATAAATTGGAGTTTATCAAAATTAAAAACTACTCTGTCAATGATACTGTTAAGAGACTGAAAAGATAAGCCAAAGACTAGGAGAAAATATTTGTAGATCACCTATCTGATAAGACTTGTATCCAGGGGTGGCCAGAGTGGCTCAGTCAGATAAGCGGCTGACGCCTGATTTCAGCTGGGGTCATGATCTCAGGGTCCTGGGATTGAGCCCCATGTCAGGCTCCACACTCACTGGGGAGTCTGCTTCAGGAGTCTCTTCTCCCTCCCTCTCCCTCTGCCCCTCCCCCTGCTCATGCTCACTCTCTCTGTCTCTCTCAAATAAATAATCTTAAAAAAAAAAAAAAAAAGACTTGTATCCAGGGGGCCCCTGTCTGGCTCAGTTGGTAGAGCATGCAACCCTTGATGCTGGGGTCATAAGTTCAAGCCCCATGTTGGGTCTAGAGCTTACTTAAAAACAAAAAGCAAAAAAATAGTAACTCAATAATAAGAAAACTCAAAAAATAGGCGAAAATTTGAATCATCAAAGAACACATAATAATGGCAAACAAGCATATGAAAAGATGTTTAACATCATTAACCATTAGGGAATTGCAAATTAAAACCACACTGGGATAGCATTACCTACCTATTAGAATGGCTAAAAATAAAAAAACCAAGCAAGGGGCACCTGGGTGGCTCAGTCGTTAAATGTCTGCCTTCGGCTCAGGTCATGATCCCAGGATCTTGGGATCGAGCCCCGCATCGGGCTCCCTGCTCGGCAGGAAGCCTGCTTCTCCCTCTCCCACTCCCCCTGCTTGTGTTCCCTCTCTCGCTGTGTCTCTCTCTGTCAAATAAATAAAAAAAAAAAATCTTAAAAAAAAACCCAAAATAAATAGCATCAAGTGCTGACAAGAAAGGGAAGCAACTGAACTCTCATCCATTATTGCTGGGAATGCAAAATGGTACAGCTACTTAGAAAAAGAGTTTGGTAATTTCTTAAGTTAAACATACACTTACCATATGATCCAACCATTCTACTTATAAGTAATTACACAAGAAAAATAAAAACTCATGTTCACACAAAAACCTGTATACAAATGTTTATAGTGACTTTATTCATATTTCCACCCAAACTGAAAAAAAACAATGTCTTTTTTTTTTTTTTTTTTTTTTATTTGACAGAGGGAGACACAGCGAGAGAGGGAACACAAGCAGGGGGAGTGGAAGAGGGAGAAGCAGGCTTCCCGCAGAGCAGGGAGCCCGATGCGGGGCTCGATCCCAAGACCCTGGGATCATGACCCGAGCCGAAGGAAGACACTTAACGACTGAGCCACCCAGGCGCCCCAAAAACCAATATGTCTTTAAAGGAAGGAAAGAAAAAGGAAAGGAAAAGGTGAAGGAAAAAACAAACTACGGTTCATCCAAACAATGGAATACTACTCAGAAATAAAAAGGCACAACAGACCAGCGATAGACACACAGCACAACATGATGGCTCTCAAATGCATTAGGCTAAGCAAAAGAAGTCAGGCCAAAAGGCTGCACAATTTCACTTATATGACATTCTGAAAAGGCAAAACTATAGGGAGAGGGAAGAGATCTATGGTTGCCAGAGGTTGGGGGTGGAGGACGGGTATGATTACAGAAGGGCAGCATGAGGGAATGGTTTTTGGGTGATGGCACTGTTCTGTATTTTGATTACACTGGTGATAACATGACTATGCATCTGTCAAAACTCAAGGACATGTACACCAAGAAGAGTGAGTGTAAAATATATAAATGAAAATACCTTTCTTAATTGAAATGACGGTTTAGGGCTGGAGACTAATCCATGATGAAAGGCTAAAGAGACTAGAATGCTTACTTTTTAGAAAAGCAGGTTTAAAAAGCACATTGTATCTGCTTTCAAATGAATCCACAAAATTATTTTGGGCCCCAAATCAAGAACACTGAAAATAAAGGAATGCAACTCGACAACATGATAGCTAAATTTAAGCTTAAAACTATACCTGAAATCTGGTATGTCAATTATATCTTAATAAAACTGCTATTTAAAAAAACCCAAAAAATATACCTGAAAAACTTTTTTTTTCCTTTACCCAAGCGTTTCCCAAACTTTTCTAGTAAGAATCAGATGAAAACCTGTTAAAAATAGATATTCCCAGGTCCCTTCTCTTGAGATTCTGATTTTGTAGTCTAGGTTAGGGACCAGAGAACTTTTAAACTGCACCCCTAAAAAAGGAACTTTTTAAGGAAAACAACTGCTACTCATAATTCTTTCTTAGCTACAAGGTCAAGGAAAAAAATTTTTGTCTATTTGGTCATGATCTGAAAGTTTTCTAGTATACCAGAATAGTGATTTCTGCATTGAAATAATCACACATCAGAAAAATTCAAGATGATCCACTGGGATACGAAAGAAAATACAGGTGATGCTTGAAAAACATGGGGGGTTAGGGTGCTGACCCCTTGCGCAGTTGAAAACCCGCATATAGCTTGTGACTCCTCAAAAACTTAACTATTAATAGCGTACCGTTGACCAGATGCCTTACTGATAACAGTCTTTTAATGCATATTTTTTATGTTCTACATATTACATACTACATTCTTACAATAAAGTAAGCCAGAGAAAAGATTAAGGAAGAGGAAACACATTTATAGTACTGTATCAAAAAAAAAAGCCACATATTAAGTGGACCCACATAGTTCAAACCTGTGTTGTTCAAAGGTCAACTGTATTGGTCTTCTATACAAATTTACTTTAAACCTCATACTTCAAAATTTTCTATTTTAGGTTTGTGTTTTATAATGCATACATAAATCAGTGCAATAGTGCATGCTTATTTTTCCCCCCCAATAGGATGTGTGATCAAAAAGAGCAGAAACCACTGCCCTGGACTCCTGATTTATTATCTCCCCCCTAAATTTGACCAGTCTTCATCCTCTCTCCTATTTTGCAATAAGACCCCCACAATCCTCATATATAATATCTGCCACCACTCTTTGCCTACCCAACACCATTCATTATGCCTATATTGACACCATTCATTATGCCTATATTGACACCCCAGGGAGGAGAGCATCATCACTCTGGATAAAGGACACAGCTTTTTTCCTTGACTGAGATCTGAAAAGCTGCTTATTATATTGTATCTAATATGAAATTTGGAAAGTGCCTACCTTTCTATACTACTCTTAAAGTCCAGTTGAGTACTGGCACTTGGAAGATTCCACTCAACAACGAAATTGTTGTGATTTCGATCCTTCACAGGTGTCTTTTTTTTTTTTAAGATTTTATTTATTTATTTGAGAGAGAGAATGAGAGAGAGAGAGCATGAGAGGGGGGAGGGTCAGAGGGAGAAGCAGACTCCCTGCCGAGCAGGGAGCCCGATGCGGGACTCGATCCCGGGACTCCAGGATCATGACCTGAGCCGAAGGCAGTCGCTTAACCAACTGAGCCACCCAGGCGCCCCTTCACAGGTGTCTGAAGTTTCGTGACAAGCAGTAATCTGATTTTGCTGAGTCACAAATCTAAATCAAGTATGTTTCCAGGTGTGAGGACCAAACTGTCTAGCAGGTAAGTGACCCAAGCCGCCTGCCCAGTATTTACTCTCACATACCTATACTCCTCGTTCTCTGCTCATTGTTCTTAGGGTCAGGAAAGACTTCTTTCACTTTTTTGGCTCTCCTTTACTGCAGAGATCCCCACCAAATACCTTCAAGTTTACTGTAAAGACTCCTTGAATCCAAATGTGTATAATCTGTTTATTTTTTCAATTAAAGAACACTAAAAATACAATTACTATCATGTAGAATTTGGGAAGTTTTTAACTGGGCTTTAAAAAAGGACTGTCATACTTAGACTGGAATTCATGCATTACTGCAAATAAATCTTACGTGGTATTCATGAATTGGGGATTCAATTCACAAACTGCTAAGGATGTGTTCAATGTCAAAGATGTCAGAAGATATGTTTTAAGAACTCTTCCCAGGGTAGAATTCCATGGCAAATATGAAGTATGTTCAGGAAAAAAACCCACTAGGCTTCTCCTTTCAACCCTCTATGTCAACAACATATCTCAAAGCAGACCCTCTTCTTTCTCACCCTCAAGAATATCTTCATAAAGTGCGTGTACTCCTTCGGGCACGATGACCGCCAGTGCAGTTCCACAGAGAAGGCCAGCACCCAAAACAGTCACCAGCTTTAGCCGCTCCTGGAAAGGAAACACAAGAAACTGATGAAAAGATTGATGACTGAATGAGAAAAAGTTTCTGAGGTATCTGTAATCAAGACCATGAGCTGCTCATTTGTGAGACCAAAATCTACAATAGCCAATGAACATGAAACAGGGTCAGCTTCATGAAGAATTAATGCCAATTAAAAAAAACCCAGGGAGATGCCACTTACAAATTTGCCAGATTGGCAATGATGTGGGAAAACGTGTCTATTATCCATGATGGGAGAAGAGAGCACACTTGTCCGATGCTGGGAGAAATGTAAATTGCTACATCCTACATGGACCGCTATTTGGTGATTTCAGTTTGAAGCCTCCAAAATGTGAATTCTTTGATCCAGCAATTTCACTTCTAGAAATTCATCCTAAGAAAGAACTATGCAAAGATGATCACCGCACTAAGAGTGCAAACCTGAAAATATCCTAAATGTTCAAACAAGGAGTTTGATTGAGTAAACCATAATACTTCATCACAGTACAACACCGCGCCATTATATGATTCAGGTCTATTCATGGATACAGAAAGTCATGATGCACTACTATGAGGAAAAAGCTGGTGGCAAACCATATGCACTGATAATTTTATTACAAATCTCATATTTGTAATAAAAAGTATACACGTAAGTAGAACAAGTGTAAATCAAACATTAACAAATTTTTGACTTTATAATATATAAACATAATATGTAATATACAACTTATAAAAACATATTTGTAACTGAGCTACAATGAACATGTATTACTCATACAATAAAAAAATGTGCTTAATTAATTCAGTACTAAAATGTTCTACGGATGTCTTTAAAAACTGCTTTACTGAGGTATGACTGAAATACCAAAAGCTGTAGGATGTTTAATGTATACAACTTGACGTGTATGGAGATAAACATATATCTGTGAAACCATCATCACAATCTATGCCATAAATGATCTACGGTTTTAATCCAACCTAATCTCAATTTTTTTCTTACTACCCAAATTTCTTTGAGAGACTGCCTCCTGACATACAAGATATAAAAGATTACATTTCAAAATTTCTTTTTTTTTTTTTAAGATTTTATTTATTTATTTGACAGAGAGAGACACAGTGAGAGTGGGAACACAAGCAGGGGGAGTGGGAGAGGGAGAAGCAGGCTTCCCGCTGAGCAGGGAGCCCGATGTGGGGCTCAATCCCAAGACCCTGGGATCATGACCTGAGCAGAAGGGAGATGTTTAATGACTGAGCCACCCAGGCACCCCCATTTCAAAATTTTTTTTTTTTTTTTAAAGATTTTATTTTATTTATTTGACAGAGAGAGAGAGACAGCTAGAGAGGGAACACAAGCAGGGGGAGTGGGAGAGGGAGAAGCAGGCTCCTGGCCGAGCAGGGAGCCCGATGCGGGGCTCGATCCCAGGTCTCTGGAATCATGACCTGAGCCGAAGGCAGACGCTTAACGACTGAGCCACCCAGGCGCCCCCATTTCAAAATTTCTTGAGGCAGTGGTGTACCCTATACGGCTTCCTGGAGTCTTAGCAGTATGAAAAATGACCTTAAAAACTAAAAGGAGGAAATTATGTACATTACTTAAGAAAAAGTTTCACTAATTAATGGAATGTCATGTACTTCACTTCTGTTTTAGTTTCCTTTATGAGGTTAGCAAAAATAACAGTGGCTGTATTATCTCTGACATACTACTGCACTTGTGACTCTGAGGCTAGGGGAATAAATATATAATATACACATACATACATACATATACACTGTCTCTATAGGAAAATGGGTTCTTAGCTGACAGGCTGGTTGAAGCATTACCACCCCCTCGTTTGGGAGGAAGAAAGGAATCTATATCTCATCGTGTCTCTAGTGAAAATGGAGAAACTACAGTTGCAAAGTCAGCACCAACTAATACTTGCCATATAGCAAGAGGAGAAGCCCCCACTCCCTAGCACACAGGCCAGGTTGGTCCTTCATACATTCAGGATGGCCATTATTAGCTACTTATAAATAGAGTATTCTGAATGCATCCGGCAGCTGGGGGCACTGGCTTGGGAGGTAGAACTGGCTCCATGTCCAAACTGGTTAATAATTCAGTACTTTAGCTTTTCTTCTGTAAAATAAATACTTCTACATGTCTTATATAGGAGGCAACGAGAAAGTGATTGACGCATTTTGGAAAAATTACACCAAACAACTGGTGTTACTATTTTATTTTATTTCTTTTGGTGTTACTATTTTAATATTTAATCCTGAGCTATTCTAAGAGCTTTTGTCGTTTACAAGTTACCAAACTCATCAAAGCACTGTTAATCACGGCATTCATTTGAGATGAACTGTCAGAGCATGGAGAACACGAGATGGAAAAACAGCTCTATTCTGTGTAGAAGGGGACATGGTATATGACTTAGTCTTCTCCTCATTTTCTCTAATGAATTCATAAAAGTCACCTTTGCTTTAAAAAAATTCATGAATGTAAAGTTTTACTCCCGAGGAAGGACAAAAATAATGGTAAACTGAACTGGACTGAGCATACCATTTCATTGTAGGGACTTGGTTTCAGAACTCCACAATTCAAACTAATGAATAAATTGCTAGGGAAGAAAATTGTCCTATCAGCATTTTGACTATGACTATGCTCTACTCTGGGAAATGGAAATGAAAGATGCCCCTGCATTGCAAATTAAGGGAAGATGAGAAGTGATGAAAGGGGTGTACTTAAAAGAGAAAAGAGCTGAGCACCCTCAAGAATTACTGGAGTGGCAGCTCACATCATACACATAAATTAATTCTTGATGGATTATACTTTAATATAAAAATCTAGAACACAAAAACTTCTAGAAGGAAGAATATTTTTGCAATCTTGATGTTGGCAAAATTTCTTAGCAAGGATACGCACACAAAAAGAATTTAAAACAGGGGCGCCTGAGATGAACCATAAGAGACGATGGACTCTGAAAAACAAACTGAGGGTTCTAGAGGGGAGGGGATGGGGGGATGTGTTAGCCTGGTGATGGGTATTAAAGAGGGCACGTTCTTGGAGCACCGGGTGTTATACGCAAACAATGAATCATGGAACACTACATCAAAAACTAATGATGTAATGTATGGTGATTAACATAATAAAAAAAAACTGACTGTAAAACAGGGGCGCCTGGGTGGCTCAGATGGTTGGGCGTCTGCCTTCGGCTCGGGTCATGATCTCAGGGTCCTGGGATCGAGTCCCGCATCGGGCTCCTTGCTTAGCAGGGAGCCTGCTTCTCCCTCTGCCTGCCACTCCCCCTGCTTGTACTCTCCCCCTCTCTCTGGCAAATAAATAAATGGAATCTTCAGGAAAAAAAAAAAGAATTTAAAACATATGCTGATCCACTAAGAAAATGGACAAGCTACATACTGGAAGAAAATATCCACAACACATATATCTGTAGTGGATGCTGGTAACACTGCCCACATCCATCTCCTCCAGGTTGGAGACACCTGTTTCCCTAGCTGCTGGGAGTGTTGCCTACTGATGGCTCACAGCTGAGTCTCTCTGAGGACCTTACTTTGGGCCAAAGGATACTGACTAACCTAAGACTATATTTCCTCTTGCAGGGCAGTTCACATCCCATGACTAGTCCCCTGGGTTGTCTGGAAGGAGGTACAAAGCCAGGTCCTCTTGCCTCAATTCCGGATATCTCTGAAGAGCCATCCAGCTTCAGAGCCAGGTGAGCTGAGGCCTCTACTGTACCGAATTACAATTCAACTTCTCCATCTGCTTAATTCTACTCATTCTTTCCCAGGTGTTATTCCCAAGAGCACTCCCCAATAAACTTCCTGCATGCAAATCTCCTTCTCAGAGTCTGTTTTCTGGGTAACCCAACCTAAGATACTGATAAAGGGCTTGTGAAATATAAAGAACTTCCACAACTTTCACAACTCAGTAAGAGGCAAAAACAAACAAAAAACCCACGCAACAAAAAATGGGTAAAATATTGAATAGGTACTTCACCAAAGATATATGAATGTCCAATACGCCCATGAAAAGATGCTCAGCATCTTTACTCACCAGGAAAATGCAAATCTAAACTACAAGATACTTCCTTACACCCACTAGAATGGCTCAGATTAAAGACTGACGACACTAAATGATGGCAAAGATACAGAGCAAGTGGAGCTCTCATGCATTGCTGCTGGGACCATGAAATGGTACAACCACTTTGGAAAACTATTAGTCTCTTATCAAGTTATTCTGCTATCAAGAATAACCTGATAAGTTATTCTCTTATCAGCAATTCCACTTTTGGTATTTTCCAAGAGAAATAAAAATGTATGTTCACAAAAACACTTGTACAAGAATGTTCATAGGAGCTTTAGCAATAAGAGGCACAATTTGATCAGATGTCCATCAAGAGGAGAATGTATAAACAAACTGTGGTATACTCATAAATGGAATACTACTCAATAACAAAAAGGAATAAACTACTGCTACAGACAGCAACCTGATGAAGTTCAAAAACATTATTCTGATGTTTAAATGAAAGAAGCCTTACACAAAAGAGTTACTTACTGTCCATTTATATGAAGTTTAAAAGCAGTCCAAACTAACCCTTGGCAAAAGAAATCAGAACAGTGGCTGCCTCCAGCAGAAGGGGTTAGTATGAGAACATAGTGGCAGGAGAGATTAACATTAACTAGAAAATGGCACCAGGTTATTTTTGTTAGGATGATGGGACTGTTCTAAATCTTGACTGGGACATGACGGACATTTGTATACATCTGTCAAAGTTCATCAAACTGCATTAAGATAGGTGCCTTTTACTCTACAAAATTACATATCTATAAAAAATTACCTGGGTACTAATTTACTCTGCCAGGAGCCCTGAAAGGATTCATTTTAGAACTATTCAATTGTAACAAAGCTTCTTCATGGCAGCTCTTTGAAACCAAGCTCAGAGTCTATGTATAATACTAAAAGGCACTTCCAAAATTCTTTCTTAAACAATTCATCTGTTAGACGAACCATGAGAGACGATGGACTCTGAAAAACAAACAGGGTTCTAGAGGGGAGGGGGGTGGGAGGATGGGTTAGCCTGGTGGTGGGTATTGAGGAGGGCACATTCTGCATGGAGCACTGGGTGTTATGCACAAACAATGAATCATGGAACACTTCATCTAAAACTAATGATGTAATGTATGGGGATTAACATAAGAATAAAAAAAATTCATCTGTCATTCAGACATTCCTTTAAAGTCATTCCTCACAATTTTATGTCAATGACTACATGGAAAAACCAGTAGTATTCACAATTCTGGACCAATCCACAAATTCACTAGGCACTGACCAAGTGCTTTAGAATATTCTACATTGGTGTCACGTGAAGTACTACAAAGACAAGATTTAAAAACCAGGAGCAGAGGTGAGTTCTTGAGACTTGCATTCTACAAAATTAAGTTTCAGGTGAAGTAGTACCATGCAAAATAACTGAGGGATACATGCCATCCAGAATAACTTAGACATCTATGGGCATTAAGAAAAAAACTTTCAAATCCATGAAGTAAAAAAATAATTCTCCTAAAATGCTGCCTGATCCAAATTTCTAGAAAGACACAGTAAAAATTATTTTTATTTTCTTTTATTTTACTAATCTTCAGATTAATAAGAGGGATACTAGCTACCAAAGTTATCAACACAGAATCCAAGTTTAAGAATTGGAAGAAAATGTAAAAAATGATCTCCTTTCAATATACAGATGAAGAATCAAAGGCCAAAGGTGAGAAATAATTTGCTCAAGATCCCATGGGTAGGCTAGTTAGTGGGAGGGACATGATTAGATTTGACAATGTACTCTGTTGCTCTGTACATTCCAAGACAATGTTCATCACATGGCACTATATACAATTCCTTATACAAAATCTACCTCTGAAGAAAGGTGACATTCAATCACACTGCCTCTTTAAATAGTGTGAGCCAGCAGAATCCCTAAACAACAAGAGAAAAACCAAAATTATAACTAGTTATAATTGTTCTCTATTGACAGTTTCTAAAGCTCCATAGCAAAGTAGGAGAAGGACAATGTACCAAGCTTTTCCTACGGTTTTATTTCTTCAATGTAGAAGGCTATTTTTCATTCTGAGATTATGTCCTACCTGTTTTTTCATCTTAAAATGTCCTTTCTTTTAAAAAATGATGGTGACAATAGTTTTCATTTTTAGTTTCCTTACTTGGCAAAATTAAAAGCAATCTTGTGTCAGTTTTCCCTAATTTCAAAAATATTACTGATCTGTGAAACGCAAAAGCCTGGAAAACCCTGACCTTCAGTGTAAACATGAGATCTGTATTATAATACCATAAACAATTTTGAAACAAAGAATTTGAGAAAATATAAGAAAAGATCAAGGTAAACATGAGTAAATCATCTGGTTTTATAAAACCTCCTTGGAGGAAAGACAATGAGAGCTAAAATTACTGCATTGTGTTCTAGTTCCTTTTGAAATTAAGTAAAGCACATTTATTTACCAAATGAGATTAAACATCCACTGAACACTATGTTTGTCCTTACCCCAAAATTCTGTTCTGTGAGGGAATGGGTTTTCGTTTTTAATTTACTGCTCAACGCTCAGCAGTTTATAGGACAGAAACTGGCATATAACAAATTCTCCCTAAATATTTATTGAAAGAATGAATTAAATGCCTAGTACCATGCAAGGGACTAGGGACTTGGTACCCCCGCCCATTTCACTGGCTCTAATATCAACAGATACACAAGTGCAGTGGAACCTCTTTAGGCCTGGGAAATAGGCCTAACATATTCCTTACAAGTGTAACCATATCAAGAATTTTCAGTGGTTAGATGCTTTGGAATTTATGCTTCAGCTCAAGGGGTATTCAAGTACATATAATAAAGAACCATAATGGGATTCCATTATAGTAAATGTGAAGCAATGCTGTCATTTGTCTCATTAATGCAAATATCTTAAATGACATCTATTTTTTTTTTCCCAAGGAGCTCAGAATCTTGTTCAGTCACTACTTCAATCTTCAACAAAGCAATACAAAGATTGTTCATCCTCCATAACTTTTATGAGCTAGGTAAATGTCTACTAACCTTCTCAGGATGACTAATACTACAGAGGTAACACTTGTAATGACAAAAAGAATCAGTTGTCAAAAAGATAAGCAGCACTGTCACAGCTTGTGGTTTCCATTTTTATTTTCTAAAAATTTCTTAATTACCTAAATTATTTTAGATGCAATCTGATTTATTTCAAGCACTAGAGATGTGGCTCCATGTTATTTGCATAGCTATATTTTTTCACAGTTTCACAACTTGGTATTCAATCTCAAAACTGTGTATATGTCAAAGTTAAAATGCTGACAGGTTCTCTCCTTTGCTTATGGTAAGTCACTATAAGGATGTATTTGAATGAAGAACTACAAATTCCAAGTGTGGTTCAAGATGAAAACGGAGCACCCAGAGCAATAGTTTCTGTCAGAGAAATGACATATTTGCTCAAGAGAGGCATGAACTATGCAATGCCATTGGTTTTACGTTCATTCTATGGTCTCACAGCTGCAACCTGACTGAGCCAAAGGACTGACCAGATGTATTAATTAAAACAGCTTGTATTCAATGCCATTCACTATCAGTGTAAAGCTTTGAAACCAGTTGAATTTTCTTGGCAGACACCAACATAATTAAATGGTTTTTCTTTCCTTGCTCACAGAAATAATCAATAAATTATTTCGTCTGGGGGCGCCTGGGTGGCTCAGTCGGTTAAGCGACTGCCTTCGGCTCAGGTCATGATCCTGGAGTCCCGGGATCGAGTCCCACATCGGGCTCCCTGCTCAGCAGGGGGTCTGCTTCTCTCTCTGATCCTCCTCTCTCTCATGCTCTCTCTCTGTCTCTCTCAATAAAATAAAATAAAAAATAAATAAATAAATTATTTCGTCTGATGAAATATAAGCCAAGAATTTAAAAGCTTATAATATTTAAAACAGTTTATTTCAATCCCCCTTGTACCATGTTCATTTTGGTACTGAAAGCATCAACTACAGTTTTCTAAAAAATTAAAGATGGCTCTTTCATTATAAGACTGCTCCCTTCAAAGCTCTAGGCATTAAAGAGATGAAATATCCTAGGGTGCAGAGTGACTCCTGTTCAAGCAACGGTGGTCATCTCCATCTTCTTACAAACAAACCTACTTCAAGGAAATACTTCCTACTGCAAATTTAACTGCTATATTACCTGCTGTTAATTGTCAGGAACAGGTAATAAAGAAAACTCAAACGTGAACTTTGTTCTTCAAGTCCTGACAACTGAGACAAGCTGCCCAAAAGTTTCCTGCCTCTAAGTTGCAGCAGTGACCGTGAGTAAGTTCAGTGTCCTCCTCTGTAAGAAGGGCATACGGCAGACGCTACGATTATCATGCAGGAGCAGAACACTTAGCACAGGGCAACAGTCATCATTACTTCTCTCTAACATCATTAGAAGCACGCAAGAAGGGGCTTCTAAGCCCCTCCTTCGCAAGAATAACAAATGAAACCCCAGATACTTGGATAAAAATTCAGCAAACAATCTCCAATAATTTACCATTTTTCCAGTGGCATAGAGGCTTCCCCCTTTCCTAATTCATTTGACTTAGAGGTAATAACAAGCAATACTTTATTAATTCCACTTCCTCCAATTTTGGATAAACAAGACTAATTTTTTTTTTTTTGAGTAAGAGTTTTTTCAAACATAAAAGAACTAAGCATAATGGAAATCCCATAAGACTGTTCAGTGTGACTACAAAAACAAACACAAACAAAAATCCACTGGGAGAGAACCTGGAAGAACACTGGCAACACATATTATATTATTAATATGTAAGAAGATTAATTGACCTGAGAAAATTAAAATAATAAAAATACATTTTCCTTGAGGCTCCTGGGTGGCTCACTCAGTTAAGTGTCCAACTCTTGATTTTGGCTCAAGTCGTGATCTCAGGGGTCGTGAGATCGAGCCCTGCATGGGGCTCCCTGCTCCGCGGGAGGCCTGCTTCTCCCCCTCCCACTCTCCCTGCTTATGTTCCCTCTCTCGCTGTGTCTCTCTGTGTCAAATAAATAAAATCTTTAAAAAAAAAAAAAAAGCTTGGCTGTATAATAGAGGCTCTTTGTGAAAATTTAGAAAATATGATAATTTGTAAAAGGAAAATAATATCTATTATCCCACTGTCCAGTGACAATTGCTAGTAACATTTTTTATTTCTTTCCATTCTTTTTTTTCTATTTGTCTGCATTTTTAACGTGGTTAATTATGTGGTTTATATATAATTTTACATTCTCCCTTCTTTTACCTGGTAGTATAACATAAGCGTTTTATTTTATTGCTAAAAATGTGTTCTAGGCATTTTTTAATGTTTTCATTACACTTAGTTGTTTTATGTATAGAAATTCTCATGTATTTAAATTTGTTCTCACATTTTTGCCATGATAATAGTGTTGAATGAATGTTCTTGTGTCTAATGCTATGAACATATTTCAGATTATTTCCTTAGGAGTAGAATGACAAGATTAAAGGGCATAAATGTTCTTCAGAAGGTTCTCAATCTGTATTATGAAGGGGTTTTTTTAAGATTTTTTAAATTTATTTTTTATTTATTTATTTTTTTAAACTAAAGCTTGGCTGTGGGGCGCTTTAAAAAAATTTTTGTTCATTTATTTAGAGGCTATATAAATAACGGCTTTGAACTTAGTAAACTCAGTTTGAGCTTAGTTTCCTCATCTACAAACAGGACAAGAATTCTTCCCTCTCAAGGTTACTGTTAAAATCAACACAGAACTTGACACATAAATTAACACTGTAGCTATTATTACTATTAATTATTGTACTGTGGTCAGAGAGCACAATGCCCTCAATAATGTATACTTGGAGATGTCTTCCCCTTTATTAAGTGGTTCTAAACAACTGCACTTTGACCTTCTGTAATAATCTGAAATGTTTTCCAGTCTCCCCCTCTTGTCATGTTGTGATGTATTTCCTCTACTTGCTTCCCCCCCCCTTCTAGTTTGCTGTTTCTAGTTTTCGAAGAGCTTAGAAATCAGTCCAGCCCAGAGGTTATAGACTGGCAACTCATAAACACGGGTGGCTTGGCCCACAGAGTGATGTAACAATACTTGATTTAATAGCCAAAATGTAAAATTCAAAACATGTCATGTAAAAACCCTGATTTCCAGCTTTTTTTTTTTTAAAGATTTTATTTATTTATTTGACAGAGAGAGATACAGTGAGAGAGAGAGCACAAGCAGGGGGAGTGGGAGAGGGAGAAGCAGACTCCCTGCTGAGCAGGGAGCCCGATGAGGGGCTCAATCCCAGGACCCTGGGATCATCACCTGAGCCGAAGGCAGACGCTTAATGACTGAGCCACCCAGGCACCCCTGATTTCCAGCTTCTGAAAAGTAGGATGATTTGGCCACACCAAGACCGAGGTTGTCCAATGACACATGTTCAGATGACCACAGTTCTCGTCACTCCCTCATGACTCCCAGGCACTGACACTCAAGGTCAGCTACCACATATTGTGGCACTTGAACTGTTTTATCTTACTCCAGGCCTGATTTACTGTTCAGCCTTAGCAGTTACTGACTTTTATGACCCATTACCTAGTTGTATTAGTCAGGGTCCAATCAAGAAAGAGAAATCATAATTTGAACAGAGCAAGTTTAAAACAGGGGACAGAATAATGAGAAAATAACTAATAGGACAGAACTCTAAAGAATATAAGAATAGCAGCAGATAAAAGAAGTGCCTACTATAGGACTGAGGTAAGAGTGGTCAAAGAAGACGTCCCAAGTGGGCGGAGATCCAAACCCTGCTAGAAAGGGCATGGCTGGGGCTCAATGAAGAGCAGTAAAAGATTCTGGGACAAATTCTGATGTGTGTGTGTTGGGGGGGGGGGGTCCCCACACCAAGCAATGCTGGGACACCAGCTGGGTGTACCACAATCCAACTTAATTCTAACACTATCTGCGTGAAGACATCAGATCCCACAGGTTAAGGGTTCTGTCCTATAAGACTGCACCCCACCTTCATGAAAGAGAACATCAACTGCCTCCATTTTGACCTCAACCTTTCTAACTGATCAAGTTCTTCTTTCCAGCTTACCTCTTAACTGTGGCAAAAGACCCTGCAGGCAAAGCATCCCCTGACAGGAACCAAAACTACCCCCTTGAACAATAAGGGCTGCCCTGAGACAGCAAGACCCTGTATAACTGACTCCAAGGCCATGACTGTCTACTGCCCACCTGCACACACCCACCGACCTTTGCCCCACATTTTCCTCATACAAACCTGGAAGTATTTGCAGCACTTTGGAGACTGTCTTTGAGATGCTAGTCCGCTGTCTTCCCAGTGTTGGCCTCACTGACATAAACTCCTTTCTCGTTTCACCATCATTCATCTCTCTGCCTTCGGATTTTGTCAGCAGCAAGTGGCCAAACCTGGTGTGTCTGGGACCCCCTGGAGCCGGGTGCTCTCGTGCCCCTGCGCCCCAGCTACATTCAATACCAATCCAAGTCCAGGTTGTCACCTATGTTTCTGACTGACCTCCTCTCCTCGGGTTTGATTAATCTGCTACAGTGGATCACAGAACTCAAACATTTTACTTATTAGATTAACTGGTTTATTATAAAAAAGATATAATTCAGATACAGCCAGATGGAAGAGACGCACAGGGCCAGGTATGGGGAAAGGGCACAGAGCTTCCAAGCCCTCTCCAGGCATAAAACTCTCCCAGCATCTCCATGTGTTCATCAACTATTCTTTACATGACATGTTTTGAATTTTACATTTTGGCTATTACATCAAGTATTGTTACATCACTCTGTGGGCCAAGCTCTTTGATCCCTGTCTTTCTGGGTTTTTATGAAGGCTTCATTACACAGGCAAGATTGAGTAAATCATTGGCACTGGCAATTGATTTAACCTCCAGCCCCTCTCCCTTCCAGGTTGGGAATGAAGGTTCCAACCTTCCAATCACATGGTTGGTTCTCCTGGCAACCGGCCTCCAACCTTAGATTACCTAGGGGCATTCTAAAAACCATCTCATTCACATGGCAAAAGACACCTTTATGGCTCTCATCACTTTGGAAATTCCAAGGGTTTTAGGACCTCTGTGGCAGAAATAGGAAGACCAACTCTATACTGATTATAAAGCACAATATTAGAGGCAGAGAAGTTTCTGTGGCGCCACACTGGTGGAACTTGCTGGAAATCTGCACTCTTGGCTGTTGGAGAAAGCTGTTCATGGAAAAGTGTCTTTTTTTTTTTTTAAGATTTTATTTATTTATTTGACAGAGAGATAGCACAAGTAGGCAGAGAGGCAGGCAGAGGGGGAGGGAGAAGCACGCTCTCCACTGAGCAGGGAGCCCGACGCGGGGCTTGACCCCAGGACCCTGGCATCATGACCTGAGCCGAAGGCAGCCGCTTAACCGACTGAGCCACCCAGGCGCGCCATGGGAAAGTGTCTTACTGGAGAGACTCTCCTATCCTATAAAACTACCCAAGGCAGGGTGGTGCCAGTGAGAACTACTGACTGCTGGGCGCTGGAGAAGTATGTGTTCAGCAGGAGTCTACGGCTTGAAAACCTGCCTGTAGTGCCGGAGCTGGGCCCTGGAGAAGCCAAGCTGGAGGCCAGAGAAGCCCAACGTGTATGCTGCAGGAGCCTGCACTGGGGAAGCTGGGCACCGGGGAGGCTGGCTGCCTGTGCCATAAGAATGGCTGCCAGAGTAGTTGCCTAGAAGCAAGCACGGACCAAGAAGGAAAAACCCTTCCTCTTTCTCGCCAGTATCCTCTACTGGGCCAGCTGGCAAAGGAAAAAATACTTAAAGGGCCCATATCCATTTCTGCAGAGTAGTCAATGAAGAGTAAATTTGGAGCTGAGAGGCAATACATTGATAACTGGCACACTAACCTACTAGAGTTACAAAAAAAGATACACAGAAGCCAAGTGACAGCCAAGAACAGAAGAGAGCAAGTAAAATGCTTGCTCTTTAGGCTACCTATTTAGCTACTCACAGACTTTTCTGGTGCTGTAGATTAATGAAGTTTCTGGATGGACAAGTTCTACACAAAAGAGGTGCTACCAATATTCTCCTTCATCTCTATTATAATAACTAATATTTATTAAGTACTTACTATGCCAAGCATGTTCTATTATATCACCTCATATATATCAATTCATTTAATCCTCACAACAATCCTATGAGATAGATACTTCTATTATCTTCACTTTACAAAAGTTCAAGTAATTTGTCCAGGTTCACAACAGGCAGGCAAATGGCAGAGCCACAATCTGAATCCACATAATTTAGCTCCAGAATCTATACTCTTCTTTTCTCTGTATTTAAATTCAATTTCGTTAACACATAGTGTATTATTAGTTTCAGGGGTAGAATTTAGTGATTCATCAGCTGCATATAACACCCAGTGCTCATGACATCAAGTGCCCTCCTTAATGCCCATCACCCAATTACCCCTTCCCCCCACCTACCTCCCCTCTAGCAACTCTCAGTTTGTTTCCTAGAGTTCAGTGCCTCTTACGGTTTGCCTCCCTATTTTCATCTTATTTTTCCTTCTCTTCCCCTATATTCATGTTTTGTTTCTCAAATTCCACATGAGTGAAATCATAGGGTATTTGTCTTTCTCTGACTGACTTATTTTTCTTAGCATAATACCCTCTAGGTTCATCCCAGAATCTATACTCTTAAACACAATGCTAAACTGCTTCACTACAAAATCCATTTCATTGTTTCATTTTTTTGCTTTTAGCACCCATCTTGTTTCCCCAATTTGCCTTTGTCAAATGCAAGAAAAATTAATGAAGGAAACATACAGGTGCAGAAGCCAGGGTATAATTTTTTGGTTACTAGAAAACCGACCCCTAGAGAAATATAGAGCTTGCAATAGAAGTCTAATGTACTTATCTAGTAGTTAACCCCAAGATGTCATCACTTAAAAATCCATACAATGGGGCAGATGAATTTCCAGAGCAACTGATACCTATTCCTATAAATTCTATTTTATTTCAATAAAATTAGACATTCAATATTAGTATTTGAGGAGGATTGAGACTTCTAGAATTCTGTCATAGGTTTTAAGAAATACCTGTACTTATACTTAGCATTACTACTTGTTACCTGGAATTCCAAACTGAGCTACAGAGGATCTTAAACCTTGTTATCATTCAACAAAGTTGCACTTCTTCTACAATTAAAGGAAAGGTTAAGACTGTCACATACAGAAGCATTCCAGAATCCATTTCAGGTCTTCTTCCCTCAAAAAGCATGTGAATTCTTGAATATCACAATTTAGAACTGTCTTGACTAAAAAGACATCAAGTACGAAATTAATTTTGGATAGTTCAAAATGGGAATTGCTTCAGATTCTAACTTGGCAGGTGTCGATTTAAAAGGCATCTAAGACATTCCACTCTTTCTTATAGGTTTCAGTGCTATTTGAAGATGGTTTACCTCTGTAGTTTCAATTCTGCTACACTGACAAAATACAAGGTAGGAGATATACCGTGGAAGGGAGAACGTCAGTGATGTTAAAGATATTTCTAATTTGGAGAGCTAATGGAGATAATGTTAGTGGTGTTAAGACATTCCTAATTTGGGGAGCTAAGGTGCCAATTTAGATCCATGGTACTTTCATTCCTTCTTTACAGTGTTCATCAGAAAAACAAATACCATCTAATGGTCAAGTGCTTTGGATTGGTAATCAAACTGACTTAGTTTCAAATCCCATCTCTACCAGTGTCTACCATACTCTCTGAGCTGGAGTATGCCCATCTGAAAAGTGAGGTTTAACAGTATCTATCTCACAGTCTTCTCCTGATTTAATAAGACAATGCGCCATCAGTGCCTGGCACTACACAGAAGGAGTTCAGTAAGTTACCTATTATTAATATTATTAAACAGATAAATTTCAATAACACTTATCCATAGAATATCCTAGGGAAAAGAAAGTTTTTCAGGAAAATATTCAATCAGATTTTATCTAGATTTTATTTGATCCAAATACTTTTATCAAGCAAAGATACTTATGAAACAATAACCTTATAAGACAATAATCTGAGGAAAGGCAAAATTACTGATTGCTTTCCAGACACGGGTAAATTAGAATGCAAAGTATAAAATGTTTTATTTTAGAAATGAAACTCCAAACAGACATAACATTAATATCTATTGCATTATCTGAAGAGAATAAAACGTTGACATACCAGACAACGCAAAAGCCCTGAAAAATGCAACTTTGTCACATCTATTTCAAAAAGAACCAATTGTAGGAGAAGAGCATACTGGCTGAACAAAAGACACAAATGTTTGATCTGTTGGTAACTCAAAGCCCCAAAGATATCTATTATTGAATGAGTCAGTTATTACAGTTAGACACAAAACTTTTTAACACATGAAAAACAAAACAAGACTTAAAATGAAAATTAATGAAAAGAAAGAATACTAAGAAATACTAAGAAAATACTAAGAAAAATACTATAAGGCAGGGAGACTAAAGGAGAAGGCTGTTCCAAATGGAACATTCATGGTGAATAGGAATGCCAACCACCAAACTAGACCTTTCAGATCCAAAACAAATTGCTGAGAAGCTTCCAGTAACTGGAGAGGGAGATGGAGGAGTTTACCCATTATTAGAAGTCTGTTCCAAATAAAGGCTTAAAAATTATAATTTTGAACAAAGTTCTAAAAATGAAAACCTTAAAGAAGTTTTCATAATCATTAAGAACAATCCTCAACATTTTCTAAAGTTCTTATTATGTTCTAGAATACAGTCTTGCGCTCATATTAATTCATTACATCCTCACAACAATCCTATAAGGTCATTTAATAGAAGAGATTTGGATGTTAAATAGCTTGCCTCAAATAGTGACACTGATTTTGAACTATACTACCTGTCCCAGATAGTTCCTGGGAAATTAGTGCATTACTAATATCTTAAATTCTTTATTGAAGTAAGAGCAGCACTACTTTCATCTGCATACCTATGGGTCCATACTATTTTAACACATGAAGAATGTGGCATTATAATCCAAACTGGTCTGCAACAAGGAAGTATGAAAATGAGACAAAGCCTTCAAAAAATTTTATAGAATATGAATATTACAATTATAGGAGTAACAGACATAGAGGAGTATGTCTATTGAATATAATAACACTACATTTGGGCTTATATTTTGTATGTCTTTTTTTCCATTTCATTTTCTTAGTATTTAATTTTTATAAATATATTGGTCTGCAATGGAATGGAAATTAAACAAAAACAAGAAGTGGTCATTTACCAGATAGTTGGAGGAGCAGGCTCACAAAGTACTGGACAGGTGGCCCAAGTAAGTGAGGTAGGCTTCACAGTCAAGGAGGACTGTGACAAGCTACGGCTAGTCAGCTCTAGCCAACTGTTGCCTTGAGAAAATACAGACAAAAATCAATAACAATAATAAAAATACTCTGCTATCTAACAAAGTAAGTCTGTGGGCTAGTTTTGGTATGACTACCAGTTTGCTCTTTCATGAAGCTATTTCAGGACTGGCGGTGAAACTGGGCCTATTTTACTGCTGAACCCCAAGATACTCATGAAATCCTGTTCCCTCCAAATGTAGTAGTTTTTCTCCCTAAATCTTTTGAGCACTGTGTATGCTGTGAACTCTTTATGAAGAACTTACCTGCATTTTCACTGAACAATGCTTTCATCTTTCTTCCACTAATGTTTGTTCAAGTAATAACAAATGAACAAATTAACCAAATGTCAAAACATATTAACAAAAAATTCACTTCTAAGCAAAGATTTGAAACAACTTCAAATATCCATTCCAATGCCCTCTTTCTTTAAAAGAAAATGTGAGTTAAGAGCAATTTAATTTAGTTTTTCTCTTATCTTCATTCTAATACAAAAAATTCAAATCACCAGAAAACTTTTTTGGATTCTAATCCAAAAAACTACCTCCCCCCCCCAAAAAAAACTATGCTTCATTTTCTCAAAAAGAGGAGTTATCCTGATTTCTATGCATATTGACAAATAATATTCTCCATTTATGTTTCTTGATAGCAATCTGGAACCTCGATTCCTTGGAACCTCTGGGAATCAAAAGAATGTTATGGTGTCTCTTTCCAGGAAAAAGCACAGAGCCCTAAATTTTTGTGTGCCATTTCACAAGGTTCAGAGTACCCCAGGGTCTTGGGTGGATCCACCCACCCCAAATTAAGGACTCTAGTGCTTAAAAAGAGGTTCGTTTCTATTATGAAATGCTATACCTCTTTTTAAGATAGCCCTCCTTAGTAAGACCTTTGCTCTGAGATTAACTGGGGAAGCAGCTTCCCTTTACAACTGTCACTACTTCCTAGCAGCCATCCTGACAGCTGACAGAAAATTGAGAATTTCTTACCTCAGAGAAATTAACAGCCAAGGGAACGATTCCAGCCACGTAACATGCCACCAACATAGCCAGAGACAACAGACTAATGGAGATGAAATCATCCATTCTGTCCTCCTTTATTTACCCACCGCCAGCAGACTACAGATTTTCAGTGGCTTCGAAGGGTCCTTAGGTTCTTAAACGCGTGTGGTGTTTCCAAGAGAACAAGCGGACTTTCCAGTTCTTTCGTCCTCCCCACCAGCAGATGTGTTCACGAAACCCTTCTCTGGAACGCACCTGGAAACAGCCCCTTTTTCCTGATATTAGCACCAGACAGAACTTCCAGCAATCTCAGGTCCCGGACCCTGCGTTTTCAGATGCCAGTCACTGGATTCCCTACGGTTAACAGTTAAAGGTATGCGAAAGAGCGATTTCTTCAATGGTCGGAATGGTGGCACAATGGGCCCACTCCCTCCACAGACAACGTCCCAGGGGGCAGCAGGAAAAGGAGGAAAACCCAAGCAAACTTGTTCTTTCTCCCGGCGCCCCTATGTCCCTGGGGCAGTCCCCCCCAGGCTGGGACCAGCCCACCAGTGCCAGCCAACTCTCCGAGTCTAGAATGGGGCAAGAGTCCTGCAGGTCTCTAACGATGGGCTCAGGGGTTCAGCAGCGAAGCTGATATGAAGCTGTCTCTGCCCTATACCCGATGCTGCCCATATTACTCCACTCCGCTGGGCCTTGACCCGGAGCCACCGATACTACAGCTGCCATGGCCGCCAAGTGGCACCTCTTCATTACATCCACTTCCGGATTGCTTCACCGCCCCCTCCTTTAGAAGAATACCTCCGGGTTACAACCGACCTATGGCCCGGGAGTCTTATGCTACCGCCATTTTTGAGTAGGGCTAATGAAAGATGTCTGGTGTCAGAGTCTATACCTTTGTTCACTCTAGCCGCACGTCTAATAACGAGAGTAAGGAAGACAGTGTTTTGAGAAGAAATGGTATTTTTCAAGTTCCGCAGCAATTCCCTTTGTATGTCGTCGCCCTTATCCAAGATGGCTGAGACAGAGTCAGTATCCGCTCTAGCTGCCGGAAATGTGCGCGCCTCTATGGTCCAAAAGGCTCTTTCGCGGTGCGTTTCTGACGACTTCCGGCGGCTCCTCTCGCGGGGATTGGCTGTTGGCGGCGTTGCGGCTAAGCTCGTGTGCGGCGGCGGTGTCGGCAGCGGCTGCAGCGAGAGAGTTTGGCGCGATGGTGAGAAAGGCCTCAGCGGCTCCCCGGTCCCCCAGCCTCCGGGGCGGTCCCAGCCCTGTACATCTTTCCCCACCCCATCCAGCGCGAGCGTGCAGCTCCCCGGCCCACCAGCTTGTGGCTGGACCCTTCCCCTTCCCGCCGCCGAGACGCTTGGCCTGGCACTAGGCCCCGGCGCCCGGGTCCGCCCTACGTTTGCGCGCCCGCCTGCGGGCTCCGGCGAGGCGTGCGGTGTGGAGGATGCGCTTTCTCCCAGTTGCAGCTCGGTAGAGGCAGGCGTGGGGATGCTGCTTTTTCCCTCCAGACTCTCTGGCCCAATGTAGGAACAATGGCCGAGGGATGTCTGACAAACCTGTTACCAAAGCTGACAGATTCAGTGTACTGCACCCAGCGTGTGGGCCGGGAGGGGTCGTCTTCGCTTTGTAGTGCGCTTTCTCAACTATTCTCTTTTGTTTTGCTGTGCTCTGTCTTTAAATATACATACAACGTTTTTTCTCTTTTCCAAGACTCCAGATGCCTGATTTGGCGTTTCTCCCAGCTCTCAGTCCTGTTCGTACTCATTCTCTTGGGACTGAAAGCTGAAAAGATAGGCTCAGCTGAGAGTTCCTTAGAATCTGATCGGGGTGGTAGTGGAGTGACTGGGTATTTTGTTTGTATTTTTTATTTTATTCCACCAAAAAGGAGATGCTCCACAGGGATTATGAGGACTCATGGTTACGTCCACACTTCAGCTTTCGTTTTCTGATGGCCGCAGTTACTGTTAACAAGTTATGCAGCTGTTGTTGGGAAGGAACTTTTTGAGGTTGTACTTTCCTGAATTGAAATGTTTCAATGTTTGACCCAACATGGTTTCCCAGAGAGGACTAGGATTAGAAGACTGGGTTTCCAGTTCTTGTTTTGTCATAACTAGCAACGTGACCTTGGACAAGTCTTTGATCTCTTAGTTTCCTTCTTTGCCTTTTATGTCCCTATTTGGTATTGTGTTATAATGCTTAGATTAAAATCTGAGGAAGTGAACAGCAATTAACCCATTCTTGTTGGGCAAATATCAGTGATAATTCCTTCTCAGTCCAAGTAGCATTAAAAATTAGAATTTGTATGTAAAACAGTTATTGGTTCAATAGTCTTAAATACCTTTGCTTTATTAAAGATAAAAGTTTTAGGTGTGGGTTGTTTGGTGTTTTGTTTTGGTAGTTTGGGAGAAGCATTTGAAGCTAATGTGCAAATCATATGTATTCTGTAGCAGTAGAATGATTCTTAGAATTCGTGTGTGAGACTTATAAAAAGTAAGTCAGGATTAACTATTAAAGTGATTGACTTGTGCCTGGTAATCAGAGAGAATAAGAATTTTATTAAGGTAATTCTGCATATCTTTTCCTGATTTAGATTTTGCAATTTTTTTTTCTATTGTGAGAAATTTAAGTATATATGTATTTGTCTATATGTACTTATATTTTGCATATATATTTGTTTTTTAATAAAACCAAACAGCCTCGAAAATAGCTCCAGTAAGAAGAAGGTGATCAAAACTGATTTGGGAGGTTTTATGATCTTAAAATGTTAATAGGAAAGCACTGCCACTTAAAAATAATACTCGTTTCAATTACAGATTTGTAAATTTAGTCATTTTTTGTTCTTAGTTTTTAATCCTAATCTTTGGGTAGTAAGTATTGAAAATAGTGAGCTTTGTCAGAAGTTCATTCTAAGACTAGATATAAACAGTAGCATACTGAATAGCCATTTCCATATCTTTACTCTCTTAAGTAAATTAGTCCCTTAATTTGCATTAGAATGAGAACAAAATTAATATAGCAGCAACTGGTGTGACTAATATACAGAGCGAGCCCTACTGCAGGAATGCTAGTGTGGTTTCTATAAAATTATTTTCTTCTCAACATCTGACCCATCGAAACTTTTTTTTTTTTTGAGGAAGTGACTTAGAAAAAAATTCTGTATAACAAATAATCTAATAAAATGCTTTCTCTGGTTTATAATGCTTATTTAACAAAAGCCAATTACCCTTCATCTCTTGTCACCAGCGTCTATTTTTATCTCAAATCCTCTCAAACTTTTCATCAGAATGAGTTAGTTCTTGCTGGGGAGGGAGGAATATGAGCAATTTCTTTGCTTTTTATATAGTGTTCAGAGTACGGGGTTTTTTTGGTGCTTATTCAGAAACTCTAGGCCTCAACATTCAGTTCCAATATCTTGATGGTTGAAAAGTCTGATCATTTCAAAACAGTTTGGGGGACCTGTCATAAAGGATTTTTTAGACCCCAAAATAATAGTACAGTAAAAGAGAAGAATGAATAGTTTGAAGACTGGGTGTACAGTGAGGTTGCATCATACTTGGCATTTAATTAATTGACTTTACACACTTGGCAAAAGATTGAAGGGGCCATAATTTCGATAGGACCAATAGTTTGGAGACATTTTTCGTTGTCACAGTTTTGCCTAGGAGGAGGCAGGGGGTTCAAGTGCTACTGGTATTTAATGGGAATAGGCCAGGGATGCTTCTAAACATCCTACAGTGCACAGGACTACCTCTATAAGGAAGACCCTTCAAGCCCAAATTGTAAAAGTACAGAGATTGAGAAACTGAAATAGACCCACTAACAAAAACATGCCCCCTACTGAGCATGATGAGGTGGAAGATGTTAAGTCTATCTGCTGTTCTTCAGGCATATTCACAGTTGTCACAGTTGATCATCTATTTCGTGTGATTCTAGTGTTTAAAAATACGTGATTTTGAGATAGTATAGCCTCTTAAGGTGAGTCATCTACTGGGTGAATAGCTTAATGGTTTTTCTAGGGTAATGTTAACTATATATTAATTTTATACTGCCCATTTATCTTCTGCCTTCACGTTGGAAAAAACATAAATCAGATCCAGTACTTACAGTCATTAACGGTGTTTCTCTTTTTCTCCTTTTATCAGTCTACAGCTGAGTTTTTATTAAGGGACTTAATAGGGCTAGAGATAGAAAGTGAACGTGGAGATAGAAAACCTAAGTGGGTTTATGATCTAGTTGGGGAGAAAGATAGGAAAGAAAAAAACAGTACAATGTCGCTTATGCTGAATGCTTACAGGCAGTAAGTACAACAGTTGGAGAAAACAGCCCTTAAGGACTGGGAGACCTGGGGCACCTGGGTGGCTCAGTTGGTTGGATGGCCGTCTTCGGCTTAGGTCATGCGATCGAGCCCCATGTCGGACTCCCTGCTCAGTGGGGAGTCTGCTTCTCCCTCTCCCTCTCCCTCTGCTTGTGCTCTCATAAACCCACTTAGGTTTTCTGTCTCCACTGGTCACTTTCTATCTCCAGCCCTATTAAGTCCCTTGATAAAAACTCAGATGTAGACTGATAAAAGGAGAAAAAGGGAAACACTATTAATGACTGTAAGCACTGGATCCGATTTATGTTTTTTCCAACCTTAGCACAACTGTGGAGTCACATCTACATACATACTTACGTTTCTCACAAAATATAATATGATCTAGTTGGGGAGAAAGGAAAGAAAAAAAAAAAAAAACAGTACAAGGTAGCTTATGCTGATTGCTTACAGGCAGTATGTACAACAGTTGGAGAAAACAGGCCTTAAGGACTGGGAGACCTGGGGTGCCGGGGTGGCTCGGTTGGTTGGGTGGCTGTCTTCGGCCTTAGGTCATGAGATCGAGCCCCATGTCGGGCTCCCTGCTCAGTGGGGAGTCTGCTTCTCCCTCTCCCTGTACTGCTCCCCCTGCTTGTGCGCTCTCTCGTGCCCTCTCTCTCTCAAGTAAATAAATAAAAATCTTAAAAAAAAAAAAAGGACTGGGAGTCCTTACAGAGAAGCTATCAGTCCACCTTCTGACACCACGCTTACACAAAGGCTTAAATGTAGGACAGGCACCCTAATAGTGTTTTAATAACCAATCATTGTGTCATGACTGGGGATTTTATATCATACTATGACTTTCCCAAATATGAATTAGAAACTTACGTTGAAATCACTTTTCCCCCTGCAGTCTCACACCATTTTGCTGGTACAGCCTACCAAGAGGCCAGAAGGCAGAACTTACGCTGACTATGAATCTGTGAATGAATGCATGGAAGGTGAGTTTAAACACTAATCAAAAGTTTTTACTTTTGTTTTCCTAACCTTCACTATTAGAACATGTCTCATTTAGGAACTGGACTTGTTTTTCCTCCAGATTTCTTGAATTATTAATTTGAACAGGGAAGGAGGATATTAAGGACCATATTTGTTGAATATTGAAACATTGATTATATATATTATCTTTCTGCTGCAGATATTTTTTTTTCCAGCTCATGATTACAATGAATGACTTTCTGAAGCCTCCCTTTGTTATGTTGATACTCCAGTATTTGTTGTGATACGTAAATATCTTAACAGTTATTCCTTACGTATTCTGGTTAAACTCAAGCACTATAGAGTTGTTAAGACAGGCTCTAGGGATACCTTCAGAACCTATTAGTCTGCTCATTGAACAAATAAACATTAAAAGCTGTTGAGGTTTGGTTACATTCCATCAGAGTGTTAGAAAATAAAAGTTAGCTCAGAGAATAAAGGCAAATTGAACCAAATAAGTATAATTTATTATGCATTTGGTAAGCTGACACCACCCTGAAGGAAACTATTAGCCCTTAATGTTTCTTTACTCAGTAAACCATTAGATGAGAGCCCATAGATTGGATCATCACAAATTGGATTCATCCTTACATTTAATCATTATATCAAGTAAACCAGTTGTGCACATTCTGTACCCTTTTTAGCAAATTGTCCATTCTTCACTTCTTCCTATAAAGATTTTATATTCACTGTTTTTGCTGCTGGGCATGTCTCTCAATTTGTTGATTATCCAAAGCTAACTGGGTAAGCCTTAAAATCTGTCCTTGTAAAGCCAACAGTGGGTAGATCTCTGGGAAAAAACTAGTAATAACTAGAGACATCTAGGTTAAGTTGGCACCATGCCTTCCTGATTGCAGATTCTCTTTAATTTTAAAAGAAGAGCAGCTCTTGTTCTTCCCTCATTTCAGGACCCTTCCTCTGCTGACCATTATGGTAGACTTTGTGCACGTGCTGCCTTGGCACGTTAGTGCCTTATCTGTATTACTATGTTTGGTCTTTGATTCTGCAGGTACTCTGCCAACCTCTGTTGATTTTAGTGAAGCCTAACTTTTTCTTTTTAATTAATACACTTTATTTCTAGAGCAGTTTAAGGTTCCCTTGTACTCCCTTTCCCCACCTCCACAGTTTCCCCCATTAATAACACCTTACATTGGTGTGGTACGTTTGTAGCTGATGAACCCAATATTTTTTTTAAGAATTATTTGAGAGAGAGAGTGCACATAAGCACAAGCCGGGGGTGGGGGGGGGGGTGGGCGGAGGGGAGGCAGAGGGAGAAGCGGACTACTTGCTGAGAAGGGAGCTGGACACAGGGCTTGATCCCAGGACCCTGAGATCATGACCTGAGCCAAAGACAGATGCTTAACCAACTGAGCCACCCAGGCACCCCAATGAACCCAGTATTGATACATTGATACATTATTATTAACTAAAGTCTACTATTAATTGAAGTCTTATTATTAACCTAAAGCTCATTCTTCGTGTTGTACAGTTCTGTGGGTTTTACCAAATGCATAACATCATATATCCATTGGTACAGTATCATACAGAACAATTTTCACTTACCTAAAAATTCCTGTGCTCCACCTGTCATTCCTCCTCCCCACTTCACCCTTTGCCTCCTGACAACTATTGGTCTTACTGTCCCCTCCATAGTTTGCCTTTTCCAAAATGTCATAGAGTTGGAATCATTACCATATGTCGCCCTTTCAGACTGGCTGGTTTCACTCAGCAGTATGCATTTGAGGTTCTTCCATGTCTTTTTAAATTAATAGATTTAGTTTTTTTTTAGAGTAGTTGTAGGTTTACAGGAAAATTGACTAACAAGTACAGAGAATTCTATCACACCCCTTCTTCTCTACCCTCTCCTTCCAGTTTCCCCTTCTACTTAACATCCTGTATTAGTGTGATACATTAGTTACCATTGTAGAACCAGTACTGATACATTATTGACTAAAGGCCATAGTTTACATTAGTGTTCAGTCTTTGCTTTGGACATTTTATGGGTTTGGGCTTATGTAGCGACAGGTATCTACCATTTACTGCCCTAAAAATCTAGTGCTTCACCTGTTCCTCCCTCCAAACCTCTGGCAACCACTTACCGTTTTAATGTCTCCATAGCATCACCTTTTTCAAAATGTCAGGTAATTGAAATTATACAGTATATAGCTTTTTCAGGTTGGCTCTTTCACAGAACAGTGGGGTTTTTTGTTTGTTTTTAAAGATTTTACTTATTTATTTGTTAGCATACAAGCAGGGGGAGGGGCAGAGGGAGAGAGACAAGCAGACTCCCCGCTGAGCAGGGATCCCAGGACCGACCCTGAGATCCTTATCTGAGCCCAAGTCAGACGTTTAATGAATTGAGCCACCCAGGCGCCCCCAAAGAGTGTGCTTTTAAGATTCTTCAGTACCTTTTCATGGCCTAATAGCTCATGTCTTTTTATTGCTGAATAATCTGTCATTTGGGTATACCACAGTTTGGTTTTCCATTCACCTACTGAAGGACATCATAATTGCTTCCGGGTATTGGTAGTTATGATACAGCTGCTGCAAACATTCGAGTGCAGGTTTCTGTGTGTACCTAAGTTTTCAACCCCTTGGGGTAAACTAAGGAATGTGATTGTTGCATCATATGGTAAGATTGTGTTTAGCTTTGTACAAAGCTGACAAACTATCTTGAGATGTCGCTGCACCATTTTGCATTCTCACCAGCAGTGAATGAGAATTCCTCTTGCTCCACATCCTTCGCAGCATTTGGTGCTGTCAGTGTTTTGGATTTCTGTCATTCTAATAGGTATATGGCGATATCTTGTTTTAATTTGTAGTTTTCTTTGCATCATGCTTACTTGCCATCTGTATATCTTCCTTGGTGAGGTATCTTTTCAGATCCCTTGCCTACTTTTTAATTGAGGTGTTTACTTTTTTTTTTAAAGATTTTATTTATTTATTTGAGAGAGAAAGAATGAGACAGAAAGAGCACGAGAGGGGGGAGGGTCAGAGGGAGAAGCAGACTCCCCGCGGAGCAGGGAGCCCGATGTGGGACTCGATCCCAGGACTCCAGGATCACGACCTGAACTGAAGGCAGTCGCTTAACCAACTGAGCCACCCAGGCACCCGGGTGTTTACTTTTTTTAATTATTGAGTTTTAGGAGTTCTTTTTTTGGATGCTAGTCCTTTATCAAGATGTATGTTTTGCAAAGATTTTCTCCCAGTCTGTGGCTTATCTTTTCACTTTCTTGATAGTGCCCTTTGAAGCACAAAAGTTTTAAATTTTGATGAACTCCAATTTATTTTTTATTTTTTATTTTTTTAAAGATTTTATTTATTTATTCATGAGAGATAGAGAGGCAGAGGCAGAGGGAGAAGCAGGCTCCCCGCGGAGCAGGGAGCCCGATGCGGGACTCGATCCCAGGACCCTGGGATCATGACCTGAGCTGAAGGCAGACGCTTAACCGACTGAGCCACCCAGGCGTCCCCTGCAATTTATTTTTTTCCTCTCATGGTTTTGGTGCCATATCTGAGATTCCATCGCCTTGTTCAAAGTCATGAAAATCTGTGCCTGTATTTTCTTCCAAGTGTGTTATAGTTTGGGCTCTTACATTTAGGTCTCTGGGCCATTTATGATGTGAAGTGTGGGCCCAACTTTATTCTTTTGCATGTGACTCTCCAGTTGTCCTACCACCATTTGTTGAAAAGACTGTTCTTTCGTTATCAAGTTTTGTCTTTGTATCCTGGTCAAAAAACAATTGACCATAAATGTGAGGGTTTATTTGTGGACCTCTTTTCTATTCCATTGATCTGTATGCCCATGCTTATGTATAAGCAGTACCATACTGTCGTTGTTAGTGTAGTTTCATAGTAAGTTTTGGAATTGGTAAGTGTGAGTCTTCCCAGCTTTGTTCTTTTTCTAGATCTTTTGGGTTATCCTGGGCCTCTTGTATTTTCATATCAAATTTAAGACCAGCTTGTCAATTTCTGCAAAACTAGGTTGGATTTTGATAGGGATTACATTGAATTTATAGATCATTTTGGGGGTCATTACCATCTTTTTTTTTATATATATATATTTATTTGAGAGAAAGCATGAGCAGGGGGAGCCTGATGAGGGGCTCAGATCTCAGGACTCTGAGATATGACCTAAGCTGAAATCAGGAGTTGGATGCTTAACTGACTGAGCCATCCGGGTGTCCCTGGGGAGCATTACCATCTTAATATTAAGTCTCCTGATCCATGAACATGAGATCTTCCATTTATTTAAATCTTTAAGTGACATTTTGTAGCTTTCAATGTACATTCTGTGCTTTTTATTATTAAATTTATTCCTGAGAATTTTATTTTTTGATGCTGTTGTACATGGAGCTGTTTTCTTAATTTCAGATCATTTATTGTTGGGGTATAGAAATACAGTTGAATTTTGTATATTAGCTCATATACTGCAGTTCTGCTGTATTCGTTTATTAGTTCTAATGGTTTTGCGCGTGTGCACACGTGTGTGTGTGGTTTCCTTAGGATGTTGTGTATACAAGATCGTGTCCTCTGTGAAGAGAGAAGTTACACTTCTTTTTTTCCAATCTGAATGCCTGCTGTTTCTTTTTCTTGTCAAGTCACCCTGGCCAGAACCTCCAGTACAATGTTGACTACAAATGACAGAGTAGATATGCTAGTGTTCTTTCTAATCTGAGTGGGAAAGTATCGAGTCTTTCACCATTAAATATCATGGTAGCAATGGGTCAGTGCCTTTCTGAGATACATGGTGAATTCATTTTCCTGGTTTTTATTTCCTTTCTACTTTGACCTTTCGGTTCAGTAACTCACGAGTGGTACTCTGTGATCATGTGGTGTACCAGTATCAGTCAAAAACCCTAACTCAGAGAGCTTTTCATAGATCTGTCATTGAATATTACTTAGTGGTTTTTTGGGGGTTTTTTTCCTATTGGGAGATTTACAAAGTCAATTTAGAGGTACATGAAGGACCTGAGTGTAGAGGATAGGACATGTTTTCCCAGATGACATTTATTTGCTTGTTCATTCAACATAGTATTAAAAGCATTTGATAGTGGGAATGGACAGAAAAGGTTATGTTTCCATTGTGTGGGAACAACAGGAGTATGTCACTGAATAAAAATTAAATGTGCTCTTTAGATGATTATGTTAATGTGTGCTTGCTCTCAGTGATTTTGTTCATTGTCTTTGTATGACTTATATTTGAGTACCTACGTGCTCTTACATGTGCTAATGCTTTTACATGCATCATTTTGCATAACCTTCACCATAGCTCCATCGAGAATATTGTCGTTCTCACCATTTGACAAGTAGTTCTGGGGATGGAGTCGTTAGTAAAGGACAGAACTAGAATTCAAGTCTCTGAATCCAGAGTCCAGTCTTTTAAAGTACTCATGACAATCTCTTTCTCGGTGCCAGTTTTGTCTTTGTTTGTTTTTTGCATTGTATCAAAATTTGAAAGCAGGATAGAAAGGCCTCTATTTGTCATCCATCATTCCCAAATGCGGTGTTTTTCTTTATTCTGAGGCTTTAGGAATATTGTTTATTGAAAAACCTGATAAGACTCACACTGTCATCACTTGTTTGAACTCTCATATGCCAAGTCTTTAAAGTTCTTTTAGACCTAGTGGCTTGAAGTAATCATTTTATTTTATTTTTAAGGCATAAAATACTTAACATTCTGGCGAATATATAAAATTAAAAGAAATTTGCTAGTGACAAACGTTAAAACAAAAGTGACCAACTTACTCTTCTTTTCCCAGCCCAACTTTATAAAAATAAATATTAAGGGGGTGCCTGACTGGCTCAGTCAGTGGAGCATGTGACTCTCAATCTCAGGGTTGTAGGCTCAAGCCCCACGTTGGGTGCAGAGATTACTTTAAAAAATTAAATCCTTAAAAAAAGTTAAAATACTATGGTATTGCTATATATATGTTATATATATGCTATCCATATCTAAAGTTTATACAATTGTAAGATCTTGGTTTTTCTCCTCTCTTAGGTGTTTGTAAAATGTATGAAGAACATCTGAAGAGAATGAATCCCAACAGCCCCTCTATCACATATGATATCAGTCAGTTGTTTGATTTTATTGACGATCTGGCAGACCTCAGTTGCCTTGTGTAAGTATTAGCCACCATATCTCTTAAGGTGTATTTTTCTGTTGTATATCCAGCTGTTTGAGGTGATTTATGGTATTCTGAGCTCACTATAGGCCTCACACTGATCTTTGCATTTTGACTACTATATAGTAATATTTCATCTACATATGGCTCATAAATTAATTTGGCAACATAAAGCTAATGGCACAGGAAAAGCTTGAAAATTTTGCTAATTGATGGAAGTTAGTATGCAGAGAGAATGCTGAGAAGTTCAAAGTCCTGATCTTGGTTTCTTAAACCAAAGTCGTTTGGGGGTGGGGGGTGTTTTTTGTTTTGTTTTTTAGGTTTTTTCCCCCTCAAAGTCTTTGTCCTAAAGCAGTTGGCTTTGTGTTAAAACTAAGATGATTCTGTTTTCATGACAAAGGAAAATGAGAGTACCTTATAATGAGATGATCTTCAATAATCAGGTGCTTGAATCTTACATGGCAGATACTGTCATAGAAGTAAATATGTTTTTGAAAAATATATACGTCCTGGGCGCCTGGGTGGCTCAGTTGGTTAAGCGACTGCCTTCGGCTCAGGTCATGATCCTGGAGTCCCGGGATCGAGTCCCGCATCGGGCTCCCTGCTCGGCAGGGAGTCTGCTTCTCCCTCTGACCCTCCTCCCTCTCATGCTCTCTGTCTCTCATTCTCTCTGTCTCAAATAAATAAATAAATCTTTTAAAAAAAAAAGAAAAATATATACGTCCTACTCACAGGCACTTCCTGTGACTCCTGGATTATGACTGGGGCCAGGCCAGGACTTGCTGTTTCACCAAAGTGAAAACTTGTATTTTGTTGGAATATTTTGAGTTTTACTTAACTAACTCAAAACATTCCAGTGATTTAGGTCTAGTCTTTATTTATTTTTTAAGATTTTTTATTTATTTATTTGACAGAAAGAGAGAGACAGTGAGAGAGGGAACACAAGCAGGGGGAGTGGGAGAGGGGGAAGCAGGCTTCCCGCTGAGCAGGGAGCCTGATGCGGGACTTAATCCCAGAACCCTGGGATCATGAACTGAGCTGAAGGGAGACGCTTAACAACGGAACCACCCAGGTACCCCAGGTCTGGTCTTTAATGAAATATATTAAGAAGAAGAAGAAAGGTTTTTTTGGGTTTTGGTTTTTTTTTTTAAGGGTTTTTGTTTGTTTTTAAAGATTTTATTTGAGAGAGCCTACGTGAGAGCATGACTGGGGGAGAGGGGCAGAGGGAAAGGGTCAAGCAGACACCCCACTGAGCACGGAGCCCTACATAGGACTCAATCCCAGGACCCTGAGATCATGACCTGAGCCGAAGTCAGATGCTTAACTGACTGAGCTACCCAGGCGCCCCCAATATGAAAGTTTTGTTGGGGCTCCTGGGTGACTTAGTCAGTTAAGCATCTGACTCTTGATTTCGTCTCAGGTCATGATCTCAGGGTCTTGGGATTGAGCCCTGCATTGAGCTCTGTGCTTAGTGTGGAGGCTGCTTGTTCCTCTCCTTCTGCTTCTCCCCCCGACCTTATGCACTTCCCCCGCCCCAAATAAATAAATCTTAAATGCGTCTGTCCCACCCTGATACAGTTCTTAAAAATTGTTCTTTTTTTAGTTCTTCTCCAGTGTTGATATAAATATTGTAGACTATTGAACCATTTCTGAAGCAGACTAGATTAACCCTTATTTAATTAGGAGGCACTAATAGGGCGCCTGGGTGGCTCAGTCTTTAAGCTGATCCCAGGGTCCTGGGATCGAGCCCCTCATCGGGCTCCCTGCTCAGCAGGGAGCCTGCTTCTCCCTCTCCCTCTGCCTGCCGCCCGCCCAGCTTGTGCATTCTCTGTCTCTGACAAATAAATAAAATCTTAAGAAAAAATCAGTATCTACCTGCAGGGTTGTAATAAGGATTAAGTGAGTTGATTCAGATAAGTACTAATTGATAAATTAGATAATTTTGTTTTTCTAAAGTATCTTTTAGGTTGGGTTTTTTTTATTATTTTTTTAGGCAAAGTGTATCTTTATCTCTCTTGGATGCCATGTAGTGCTTCTACCACATGGTGCACATGGCTTTGAAACACTGAAGTGATTTTTATTTGTGCAATCTCTGGTTACTTATTGTCTGCTTTTTTATACTCTAGCCTTAGTTTTTTACCCCAAAAATTATTTATTGCTTAACCAATGAGATTTCAGTGGTAGGTCACTATTTGAGTCTTCTAAAGATATCTTGAGTGGTTGGCTATTTGGTGATACCTTGGCCTCAGAACGCCTGGAGTCCTACTGGAGTCTCATTGCTAATGCCGCAGGTTTACTTTACTTACTTACTTTACTTACTCTCCTGACCCTCCTCTTCTGATTAGAGCCATTTTGAAGCTTATGTCTTCCATTAATTCTCTACCAGCCTCTAGCGTGATTTATTTTAAGAAGCAAATCCTGGGGCACCTGGGTGGCTCAGTCAGTTGAGCATCTGCCTTCAGCTCAGGTCATGATCCCAGGGTCCTGGCATCGAGTCCCACGTTGGGCTCCGTACTCAGTGGAGAGTCTGCTTCTCCTCCCTCCGCCCCTCCCCTTGCTCGCACACTCAAGCATGCTCACTTGCTCTCAAATAAAATCCAAAAAAAAAGCAAATCTTGAAATATAGGTTAAAAGATTTCCCTTAACACTTTACAGGGAGGAAATCTTTGTAGTAACATGTTTTTTAAAGATTTTTTAGTTAATTCTAAATAAATTTAGCAAATCTCAAGTTTGTACCAGTGTTTGGTTTTTATATTTTAATTACTAAAGAAACCATAAAAGTTGTTAACTAGATAGAACACACGGTTTCTAATCATACTTTGTCAAGAAGTAGATGTGTAACACGTTGAGCATTTTACTTAAGATTTCTAGATCTTGGTTTCTTTTTCTGCTCTAAGATTGTACTTGGTGGTCTAAAGTTCCTATGGCTTAAAATTCAGTAATGGAAGCAGCTCTTTTATGTTTTCTTTAAGTTCATGTATAAACATGCACACCTGTGCCATCATTGGGCAGTTATAATTTAGGGTTTTAAAAACGACAGTAACTGACCATTATAACTTTGCTTCTGCCTTTCTGTTCCTCAGTTACCGAGCTGATACCCAGACATACCAGCCCTATAACAAAGACTGGATTAAAGAGAAGATCTACGTGCTCCTTCGTCGGCAGGCCCAACAGGCCGGGAAATAGTTGAGTTAGAAGCAGTAGGGGGATGGGGGTGGGCTTGGAACACAAGTGTGTACAGCGTGCTGTAGTGGAAGTTCTGTGTCATAGTAATCCTGTTTCCATTTTGGTATACTCTAGCTAGGATTGAATGTATTAGATGAAATGTGAGGATCTTGTTCAATCTGAAACCCCCATTGCCCCCTTCCCCTCCCTTTTTTTTTTACTTAAACATTTTTATGATAATTTAGATGGAAGTTGTTTGTCAGTTAATCTTGGTTCCAGTCCTTCAAACTGTTCATATCTGCTTTATAACATCCACTGTACTAACCCTTCTTCAGGTTGGGGTAGAGGGGTAGTGACAGTTTAGTTACATGCTCAAGATAAAGTCTTAGTGAAAAATGAATAAATGTTCTTTAGTTATATTTTCCCCTTGAGTGATTTTTTTTTCTTGGTCTCCGAACATTGAAGTTTCTTACAGAGCATTATCAGTTTCAAAACCTATAGGCTGCCACACAAAGAAGTTGAAGAAAGCTTATGTATGTGTTGAATACATTTCACTGTGGTTTAGGTGAAGCTAACAAGCTTTTACCTCCTTTTTCCAGCCTTGTAAGTAAATCTTGATTGTGGCTCCCAAGGTTTGTACTTGCTATTGATGCAAACATTATGAAAGATTTTTCTGGTGATCTAGCTTGTCTGCAGCAGCCAGGTTAGGTCCTTAGTTTTGGTCATGGACTCTTTCTGGGAGGCTCTTGTGCCCTTCTCATAGCCTTCAGCAGTTGAACACTGTTTACCACTTCTGTATGAAAGCTGTAAGGGTAATGGAAAGACCACAGAAAAGGACAAGATCATGTTGCTTTTGATGGAAAGAGTGTTGATCACGTGACTCGAACATACACTGTACTGTACCGCCAGTCATCCAAGGGTGCAAACATTCCCTGATTCTGCTTCTCTCACACTTCACCAACAGCCAGTATCTTTACACACTGTAAGATGGGCATTTTTTTTGGAGGCTTTGTGACCGGCCTTCCCCATGTCCTCATTAGAGCCTTAACCATTTTTCCTATTTTATACAGAATGAAATTCTGAGTTGCTAGTTGTATGTGCTCACTTTTACTGTAGAATAGTTATTCTGTTAATGAAATGTCATCACAGTATCAAAGGATCATTAAAATTAGAGTGCCTTGGGGCGCCTGGGTGGCTCAGTCGGTTAAGTGTCTGCCTTTGCCTCAGATCATGATGCTGGGGTCCTGGGATCAAGCCCTGCATCGGGCTCCCTGTTCAGCTTCTCCCTCTCCCTCTACTCCTCCTCTCTGCTTGTGCTCTCTCAAATAAAATCTTTTAAGAAATAAAATTAAGATGCCTTACTAAGTTACGTATAGCTATGGTTAATATTTCACTGTGAGTCAGCCAGATTTTAAAGCTAAAATGTTCCCAGTGAAAAAGGAATAGATCCAAAAGTCAGTCAGATTGTCTTGCTTTTCATTTGGTCTGTCTTGCCAATACAGTTTTATTTCTGTAACAGATGTGATCTTGGCTTCATTTTTTGAAAAATACTCAAGCACGTCTGGAGGGAATGGGACCCCTTGATACTCAAAATACAGTTTCTAATGTTAGGTTTAGAGAGGAAAATATGATTTTCTAAGGAAAGTGGAGAACATCTGGGTCCTAGATGTTGGGTGATGAGCGCAAAGGGAAAGGGAGCAGTATTTCAGATCATATTTTATAAGGCTTAAGGAAGACTAGGACTGGAATAAATGTGGACATATATATACATTTATGTCCAGCATCACAAAGAAAAGGAGCAGAAGTAGCCTTTCATCGTGGAGGTGAAGTCTGATAAAACCTTCAGTGGTTTGGCCAAAGCTATAACCACCATTCCCCTGTTGTTGAAGAGTTGGTATATTGATTGTGTGGCCTTTCCCGAACCACAAGTAAAACAGGTCTGATTTCTGTTCATACACATATTTTACACTGCTACCTACAAGTGAAACCTACAGACAAATTACAAAATTCTTGGTTCTCATCTATCTTATTTATATACCTGAGCATATAAGATATTTCTTGACAATGTTCCTTCTCAGCATTTGATCTAAGAGGTTACAGGAGTATAAAAGGGGGATTTTTAACTGTGTCACTTCACTGGCAGTTCTTGGGCTTAAAATATTTGCAGCACCTTGCTAAACACCTTGGGCATTGTTTGGACAAGTTACCTATCTTATTCCTGTTGTTGCATGGGGAATGCTGGGGGCCTGTTTTCCTTCCAGCAGCAGACCAGACAGGGTTAGAAAGAGGGCAGGGCAGTTCTTAGGATGACCTCAGCTTCATATCAGTTTGGCCTTTCCTTTATCAAATTTGTTTTTACTAATTTTTCAAAGATCAGAATGAAAATTGGCAAAAATAAATGAACTGTTTAATCAATTTTATTACATTTGTACAGATATATTTAGAAGAAAGACGATTAATTTGTGTGTTGGCATAAAGCTCCTAATATTACTACTTAGGCATAGCATTTCCTGCTTAGGAAACATTTACATATATCTTATTTAATCCACACAGCGGCCCTTTGAGGTTGGAAACCGTTGTTCCTCTGTTAATGGTGAGGAAATAGGCTCGGATTGTTCAAGTCCCTCACCCAGATCACACAGCATAACCACAAAGATTTTACTAGCTGAAAAAGACATGGTCTTAACCTCAGAGCTTGAGAGTAGGTAGCTCCCACAAAATGAATAGCTGTGAGCTAAATAATGGATCTCTGGTGGGTGCCTAGCAAAGGAAGCTTTTTAGATCCATAAGACCTAAATAGGTCTCATTTGTCACCAGTTTAATCAAAAGCATAGAGGACACAAAACAGCTTGCTAGCCCAGCATTATGGAGTGTTTCTCTTCCATTGGAGTGGTCCTCATGGCAGTTCACACAGTAATCCAAGAAGTATTCTCTGCACACACAGACAGATGATAGCTCAGGTGCAAGAGCTACGCTGACCTAGAAGCCCTGTGTACAACAGGAGCCGCGATCTCTTGTTATAACTCCATAGACTTAGTTTCTAGGTCACCAAGAGACCTTTCCCAGTTATAAGTCATTGCATTAGGAGAAGCACAAAGTTCGACCTTCCCACCAGGAATTTGTAGTTTTCACCTACTCGAAGTATAAATGATCAGAGGTCATTTTACCTCTGATCAACAATCTTGTCTAGTAATATTTTTTCTCAAGAACAGAGCCAGAACGTTAACCCAAGGTCAAATTTGGCCGTAGAGCAGTTTTGCTAATCCTTCATCCACAGATACTTAAGGGTGAGATGGCACATCTAGCTTACTTTCATGTGGGAGGTAACATTTGAGCCTTGAAAAGTGGCTAAACTTGGAACATAGGAAAATGGGACAGGAGAATAACAAGGTAGCAAACACTGTAATGTTTGAGGGGCAGCAAGGAAGCCATCATGGCCAGAGTAAAGTGAGTATTTAGGGGAGTGGTGGTGTAAAGGCCAGGAAAGCTAGTAGTGGGACGCCTGGAACATGAAGCTACAGAGTTTAACTTCGTAGGCTGTGAATAACCTTTAAAGATTTTTAAGGCAAACCTGTCAAATCAGCTTTAGGAGGATGAAATTCACTGCTCTGTGTAGATGAGATTGGAAAACTAGAGAATTTAATGTCCCAGAAGCCAAAGCAAGAGAATTTTTCAGTGAGACAGGTAAGATGAGGAAATGTAAAAAAGCTTTGGATTTGGAATTTAGGCAGTTTTTTCAGGAGTGTAACATGAAGACAAAAACCAATTTGCAGGTGAAGAGCCCGCCCAGGAAATAGTGAAGAATAGGCAGGGAAGGCAAAGTTCACTGGGAACTTGAAAGAAGGAAGTGGGAATATGGAATGATGAGTTGGAACGACAGATTTTTTTTTTTTTAAAGGCAATTTGTCCTTGTATATAAGTAATGTAAGTAGAGGAAGAATCTAAGATTTTAAAAATTTATTATAATATATACATAATGATAGGTAACAAGCATGACATAGAAAGGCTAACTTTGAAACTAATGTAACATTGTATGGCCATTATACTTCCAAAAAACAGCCGAGCTCCAGGCTACACACAAAGGCAAGTGAGTGATGGGCTAAGACATAAGAAGGGGCTGAGAGACTGAAATCATGAAGACATTCGGTAGAGAAGTTAGAAGAGGCTAGATGATGATCTGAGGGGAATTTCAGCGATAGAAACCTGAGAGAGGGGATAATTTCTTAGTGATTCACTTTCCTGTCTCCTGCACTACATAGTTCTCTACTTGGAAACCTGATCTAAGAAAGCTATCTTTGAAGACAGTAGTAGTCCTTTCAGCTACATTTAGAGATCCTGTGTCAACTTATCTAGCACACTTCTTTTTTTTTTTTTAAAGATTTTATTTATTTATTTGACAGAGAGAGACGCAGCGAGAGAGGGAACACAAGCAGGGGGGAGAGGCAGGCTTCCGGCTGAGCAGGGAGCCCGATGTGGGGCTCGATCCCAGAACTCCGGGATCGTGACCTGAGCCGAAGGCAGACACCCAACAACTGAGCCACTCAGGTGCCCCCACACTTCTTTCTTTTTTACAATTACATGCTTTAACTAGATATTCAATTTGAGGCATGCTGTAAAGAGCTTGGCTTAAAAGCCTCTTCTGTGCCAAAGGTAATTTTCTTTATGCTTTTCAAGAGAGTGGGGAGAAGGCTAATGAGGACTGATGGTATCACTTAACTGAGACAGGCCCTATGTCTTTGTCAACAGATGTTTGAGTTTAAGGTCTTCAGACTGTAAGAGAAATGGGATAGATCATGGTTTTATCCTTGGAAGCCTGAGGTTGGATGGGTTGCCATGGTAATGCTAACTCTAACTCACTTACTGGCATTTGTTGTGGATTGCCTACTCTGTTCCAGGAACCCCCAGGCTCGGCCAATTATATTGCCCCTCTAGTCTTTGAGAAAAAAGGAGTATGTTTGAGTCTTAGTACCTGCTCCAGGGTGAACAATTTGAGAAGCATCTAACAATGCTGGGCCACTTCTCCCCAGTGGCCCTGGACATTCCAGAGATTGCTCTGTCTTTTGACACTGAAAGTGAGCCCAGATGCATGTTCAAGCATGGTTACTCACTTCCTTTCACAGGTAATGCAATTCCAGGAAGGATTACCATAAGGCCCTTCCAGTTTTTAAGCAAGTCCCAATAGGAGGCTGCAGTTGTGAGGGAGGGGAGTTAGCCTCATAGTCCCTTCAGAGGAGTGTTATGAAAGGATCTGAAGGTACAGGTACTGAAAGGCCACTGAGGGCAAATGCTCATTAGTATGAAGTCCTGATGCAGCTCTTAGGGATCTCTCAAGGTAGGAAGTCTTGATTCTCCAGCATTTGGTGACATCTCTGAGCCAGGTCCTCTCTGGATCTGTTCAAGTAGTTGGATTGAGGAATTATACAAACTTTTTATTTCTATAAAATGCTTAGAACTGGGGCATATGGGTGGCTCAGTCGTTAAGCCTCTGCCTTCGGCTCGGGTCATGATCCTAGGGTCCTGGAATCGAGCCCCGCATCGGGTCTCCCTGCTCTGCGGGAAGCCTGCTTCTCCCTCTCCCTCTCCCACTCCCCCTGCTTGTGTTCCCTCTCTCGCTGTGTCTCTCTCTGTCAAATAAATAAAAATAAAATAAAATAAATTTAAAAATTACTGAAGTTGCGGGGCACCTGGTTAGCTCAGTCAGTGGAGTGTGCAACTCTTGATCTCGGGGTTGTGAGTTCGAGCCCCACATTGGGCATAGAAATTACTTAAAAAATAAAATAAAATCTTCAAAAATAAAAAAATTAAAAATAAATAAATAATTTAAAAAATAAGACGAAAACAGAGGGAGACAAACGATAAGAGACTTAACTACAGAAAAGAAACAGGGTTGCTGGAGGGGAGGTGGGTGGAGGGATGGGGTAACTGGGTGATGGGCATTAAGGAGGGCACTTGAATCATTGAATTCTACCTCTGAAACTAATATACTGTATGTTCATTAAATTGAATTTAAATTTAAAAAATTTAATAAATAAAACTACTAAAGTTGCGAAGCACATGGGTGATGGTCCTAGTGTGGGCATAATTTTGTCTTGCCTTGATCCTTCACCTTCTCCTTTTTTTTCCTCATTGTTTTGCCTTTGATCCACTGTTCCTGTTAGAAATAAGGTAAAAAGGAAGGGAGGGGCGCCTGGGTGGCTCAGTCGTTAAGCATCTGCCTTCAGCTCAGGTCATGATCCCAGGGTCCTGGGATCGAGCCCCGCATCGGGCTCCCTGCTTGGTGGGAAGCCTGCTTCTCCCTCTCCCACTCCCCCTGCTTGTGTTCCCTCTCTCGCTGTGTCTCTCTCTGTCAAATAAATAAATAAAATCTTTAAAAAAAAAAAAAAAAAGGAAGGGAGTGCAGGAGCCTCCTCTTCTCACCAGTATGGATTCCATCAGCATTAAGGAATTATTGTCAAGTTTTTTAGGTTTGATAATGGTATTGTTCTTTTTTTAAGGTATCTTTTAGAGCATGTACTGAAATGTTTTCAGATAAAATGATGTAATATCTGTGATTTGTTTTGAAATAATCCAGTAGAAGTATGTAGATGAAACAAGATTAGTCATAAATTGATCATTGTTGAATCTGGGCGGTATTATTAATCCCTTTGCTTTTTTTACATGCTTGAACTTTTCCACAATGAAGAGTGAAAAACAAAAACCATTGAGAATGCAAGGACAATCCTGTCTTGCCTCCTACGCGCCGCTCTCATGCTACGGCCAGTCTGGTGGGTTCTGAGGCTGGCGAGGCGCGCTGGCCCCTCACTCCTGTCCCTCCGCGCCTCCTGTTTAGCCCTCTCCAGCCTGGAACTCTGCCCAGCTCCCTCCCCGCCGCCCAAGCCCGGCCCCCAGGAAATGCCGCATTCTCCAAGCAGGACAGATTGGGGTCACAAATGAAGCCTTCGCTCTACAGCTTGGCCACGCAGGCAGGAGGGACTCAGCGAGCCCAGCGCGGAGTGCAGCGTGGGGCTGGCTGCCTGCAACCCGTGAGCAGCAGGGGACGTTGGGAGCCACTGAAGCTGCATTTCTGACACATGCTAATGAGCTTCCTTCAGGGATGTAAACAGTCAGCACGTCAAACTAAATTCTGGGGGAATTTAACCACCTTTGCTTAGTCATCGCCCCTGTCTGCTTCTGACCGGCCCCGGAGTGCCAGCATAGAAGGGGGCGTTCCCACTCCCCATGGCTGTACAACGCCAGGTTTTAAAAAGCTGCCAACTCAGCCGGCCTCAGTGTGGGTAATTGCGTTTGACACGCCGTTCCCGTTAGAGGAAAGCAAATGTGTTTTCCGCACACCCAATTTCAAGCGGCTCGACCCATCTCCATAATCGTCCTGATTCTGGCTGGGAAGTGAGCTGTCCTTCGGGGAACCCAGGGAACTGTCAGAAGGACTCATTAGGCTGACACTTGACAGCTGATCTTGTCACGTTGACTTCCGTCCCTTCCTAATCAAGGACCAACCAGTCACCAAGGGGATTGTGATCATTGCCTATTTGCAAAACTAGGTCTTTCTCTACTGAGCCAATATGCTTTGAGTGCAGGTAGTTGTGCCGTTCAGCTGGTCACGCGGTCAGAGTTAAGGAGGCCAACAACACGAATGTTCCTCAGGTAGGTAGGTTAACTTTTCTGTTTCCTACGAGCAGGCCCTCATCTTGAAAACACCTGCCAGCCCTCCTGGCTGACCCCATCCAAAACAGCTCTTCCATCTTGCGTAGGGCAGCCGGCCAACCATGGCTTAGGCAGCAATAGAGGGCTGTATTTTATGGGGCCATAGTCCAAACCGCAGGAACGGCCAGAACACAAATGAATCTCAGGGTCAAATAAAACCAGAAATGTGGGCTGTCAGGAATGCCTACCATTTCTGATCTCTGTCCCCCGTTAGGTGTCAGCTCCATTTGTCCCAGACACCAGCTTCTTCCACTTAATGGGCAACATGGCTGTCCACAGAGTCTCTGAGCTTCACTTCAGATTCATCTTTCTGGTTGAGTTCACAAATCCCAAGGAAATGTTCTGGTTGACCCCGCATGGGTCACCTGACTGAAGGAAGAGGTGGGATCTGGGTGGTAGGCAGCCCCTGAATGACCCCCAGGGATCCGCACCTCCAGGGAGTTGTGCCCTTGTGTCAACCCTTACTCTTCAGTGAGGGCTGGACTTAGGAATGACTCTCTTCTAAAAAACAGAATACCAGGGGCGCCTGGGTGGCTCAGTCGTTAAGTGTCTGCCTTCGGCTCGGGTCATGACCCCAGGGTCCTGGGATCGAGCCCCGCATTGGGCTCCCTGCTCGGCGGGAAGCCTGCTTCTCCCTCTCCCACTCCCCCTGCTTGTGTTCCCTCTCTTGCTGTGTCTCTGTCAAATAAATAAAATAATAAAAAAATAGAATACCCGTGGCAGTGATGGCATCTCACTTCCAGTGTTCAGTTATAAAAGGGCTGTGACGTCCATCTTCGTGTTCTCTCACTCTCGTGGACCGTTCACTCTGGGGGCAGCCAGCTTGCCATGTTGTGCAAGAGGCCCCTTGTGAGTGGGCTTGGAAGCAGATAGTCTAGCCCTGGGTGAGTGTGGAGAGGATTGCAGCCCTGGCGGACACCCTGATTTCCGCCTCCTGAGCATCCCTGAGCCAGAACCATCCAGCTAAGCCATTTCTGGATCCTGCCCCACAGAACCTCTGAGAGTCTGTCAGTTGTTGTCAGTCGCTAAATGGGGAGGTCATTTGTTACACAGCAATAGATAACTAATAGGGTCTGTAACAAAACAGAAGCTTCTGGTTCACAGCATGAGGGAAGGCACATAATCCAGGAAAGGAAGGGCGGGCCTGCTGTTCCGAGTCTGTCCTCTCTCCTGCTATGGAAGAGAGGTTTTTCTATAATGAAAAATCTGATTATGTCACTTCCCTGCTTGAAATTCTTAAAGCTGTCACTCATAAAATAAAATCCAAATCTGTAGCTTGATATCCAAGGTCCCTCATGATTAGCACCTGCCCACTTGTCAGACTTGGCTCCAACCAGTCCCCCTCCCTCCTGCTCCGGCCATACTTTGTACAGCTCCACGAGTATGCCACACGATCTCTTGCATGCCTTTGCACACTCCCTTCCTTTAATGGGCATGTCTACTTCCTCAAGGCCCACGCACTTTAACCCCTAATCGTAAGTTAAGGCTCAACTCAAGCATCACCACCTCCAGGAAGCCTTCCGTGATCACCAAATCCTCTACTTATTTAGCTTCTGAGCTCTGGTAGTGTCCTCCGTCATGGCTGCTATCACACTGTGTAGAATTCCTGGTGGGATTTATCTACCTCCCTCAATAATCTCTGCTCTTTGAAGACGGAATTGAATCTTTCATATCGGAATCCTTAGTACCTTCCAAATAATTGGTTCTCAGTATGTGTTTGTTGACTAACTGGTAAATCGTTTAGCTAATCAATTGAGCAATGGCATCAAGGAGCTACTCTCACCTGCACTTGCCTATCAACACTGGTTCCTGTATAAAGGAGTGAGGGGCTTGGGGATCAACTTGTCTTTACTACCTCAGTTCAGGTTCATAGTGAATGAAATCGGCATGACCCTGGTCCATGATACCCTTATGGTGCCTACAGGCCAGACTAGACCCGAACGTGGCTACCACTGTGAAGGAAATCATTAAGGTTTCCCAAGAGAGCGCAATATTTTGAGTTACTTGAGCTTGGATGGGCAGAGGCCCCTCTAAGCCTCAGCATCTAAGCTGCGATCTGAAAGATGAGAAAGAGCAGGGGTGGGGGGGACACGTGTCATAGGCAGAGGATCCGAGGTGCAAAGGCTCTAAGCAGGAATGAGGTTAGTGCGTCTGCGGAATTCCAAGGAGACTGCCACACACACCACAGAGGGTGAGGAGCACATGAGGAGGGACAGGTAGGTGGGGGACTGTCACGGATGGAGGGGCACAGCTTGAGACCCTCGCTTACCACCAGGAACTCCAGTGGGGATGCAGCCACTCCACCCACTCATCCATTCATTTAGGCCAAGGGCCCCGCCCTGCAAAGCCCCGTGCTCCCTACTCCCTCTGCCTGAACGCTCTTCCCCAGAGAATCCTCCCACCGGCTCCCATCACTCAGGTCTTGCATCAAATGCCAACTCTTACCCCATCTAAAGGTAGCCCTTGCCTTCCTAGCAACACAATCACATAAGCCCCGTTTATTTCCTGCATTACACCTGTTAGTATCTTGGAATGATCTTGTACGTCTTTTGGTTCACTTGTTTTTCTGTCTAGAATATACACTCCATGGGATGAGGGAACGGACATGTATTGCTTCCTGCTCTATTCGCTGTGCCTAGAACCCTGCATGGTCTGTAACAGTAGATAAATATTTATTGAATTGGTTCATTCCGTTAGCCAACAGGTTTAATGTTTATCATGTGCTAGACTTAATGCCAGGGTCTACCCAGAACCCTGACTCAGGGCCGGCTTCGCAGGCAAACAACCCACGCACTGAAAGTTGTACGGGGCCCGGGGCTTTGAGGGACCCACGCTCCTGTCATCATTTTTGACATTCTTAATAATGTGCGAATGAGGTGACCCATATTTTCATTTTACACTGAACCCGCAAATTATGTAGCCAGCCCTCCCCCGGTGATAACTCCAGAAAGTTCCCCAGCACAATCAGAGTTGAAAACCGTTTAGGGACAAGCCAGTAGCCCCTGCACACTATCAAAAAACTGTAACAGGACTGTCTTATATGTTTAAAGAGATGTAAAGGGTAAGTGATTTACAGGGATCCTTAGTTTGAGAACATAATTCTAAGAGCCAGACATCCTTGGAGTCCAGGTCCTGCCATTTCCTGGCTGTGTGATCTTGAGCGACTCATAAAACATTTCCTGACCTTGGTTTCCTTGTTACAAATGGAGATGGTAATCATGTGCATCCCCCAGAGTTGGCTTGAGAATTAAACAAAATAATACTTAAAACCCTTAGGTCAAGTTGAGGGCATCCCGAAAAGCGGGTTCGATTGCTCAGCGACCTGCTCCGTTCTTTGTGCTCCCCTCCTTCGGCTCTTTCAACTCCCCCTGACACTCCTGGGTGGGAAGATCTGGGTCAATGTGAGTGGCTGCTAAGTGAGAAAGAAGAATGTTGAGGAGAAAAACCAAGGAATTATAGCCTTCAGGGAAGCAATAACATTGTACTTAAAAATTGCTTGAGCAAAGACTTTGTTGATGTTAGCAAACTATATGCAAATAAACTAAAGACCCCCTTATCCTGAGTGGAGACCTGGCCCCAGACCAAAGCTTCAGGAAGACCACAGCTTGGTACACAGAGAAGCCTTCATCCTTTCTCTCTGCTGCCAACTAAAAATAAAACCTTAGATGATCCCAAAGCTGCAGTTTTCACCGCCTTAGCCTTTGACATGTTCATTAGTACGTAAGACACTTTTCTCTGCAGGTCGGGGCACCCCCATCTGAATTTGCTGCATCATCTCTGCTGTTCCCCTTGTCCTCACACGCATGGTTCAATCAGGCACTGATTTGGCATTAACTTGCAAATGCTGGGTCTCCTGTGCCTGACGAAAAGGAATGTTCACTGGTCAGACCTCACTGATTCTTTAAAAACCCAAATCAACAGCCAGATTAGAAGAGAAAGCTGAGCACAAACTGATATGCATCCCAAACCTTGTGTTCCAAGACCAGAGCTTCCCAGCACTCAGGGAGAATAGCAGTTTTATTAGACTCCTTATTCGTTCAACACATGGTTACTGAGCACCTGGCAGGTGCTGGCACTGTACCAGGCTCCGTGGACACGTCTTTTTCTGTACGCAGTTTGCAAGCTAGTGGGAGTATAGGAAAACACAAGCCCCTCGGACACAACCCTGATTCACCACCAAAGGCCGAAGCGTGGATACTCAGGGAACCTCTAGGAAGGCTCCTGCCCCAGGGGCTAGGGGTGGGGTAGAGAATCTCAGGGACGTTCTCAGGCATGCTTGCCCAAAAATGACATCCATTTGTCCATCGCTCAGTTCCACGTCTGCCAGGACTCCTCGGTTGGCAAAGTTAACCTGTCTAACATGTATCTATCTTGAATACATTCCCCCTTTTGGAGTCCTGGGGACGCTGGGCGAGGGCTGGGGCTAAGCTTGGACTCAAGGCCTTCCCAGGGAGACGCATTTGCCTCACACACAGAGCTTCATTCATTCATTCATTCGTTGACTCATTCATTCATTCACACTTATTGACCATATTCTGTGTGGGGGTCTGGTGGTCCAGCTGTGCAAAGGCAAATGCCCCCTCAAGGAGGGTGGGCACTTGTCTGGCCACCGTGCCCTCCTTTCTTTATTCCAACCCCTCCACGACTGTCAGCCCGTTCAAACTCCCTAAGAAGTGGGTGGTGTTATCCCGGTTTTCCCAGTGAGAGGACTGAGGTTTAGACAGGGAAAGTAACTCGCCACGTGTGGTCCAGCTACTAGGAGAAACAGCCAGGCTTCAGCTCTGGTTTGGCTCCACAGCCCCTGCTCTTTATGTCCTGCCAGGCAGAGTGAACCCTGGGCCAGAGAGGGGGCTCCCAACCATGGCTTTCTCTGTGTCGTTGATAAGGATCTGTGGTATAAGGTCTCCACAATGCGGCTTGGTCATCCTCCCTGAGGCCTTCTGAGAGAGGCCTGGCTGCATCCTGTGTGTCCTCCACAGACAGAGGCGCCTGGGCTAGGACAGTCATCCCAGGCCCCAGCTCCTCTGTTCCATGGGGCAGGCCCAGTGAGCCCTACTCCATGTCAGGTGGGGGATGCGGGTGAGAGAGGGGCAGCTCTGAAGACCCCAGACAGAGCCACTTCTCCGGCCTCAACCTCCCTCCTGGCTCCCATCCTGGCTTACTCCAGTAGTCTGAAGGTTTTCAAGGCCTTCTTGTAACATCAAGTCCCCTGCTGGATCTACTTGTCTTGCTTCTCAAAGGTAAAAGCAAGTGCCACCAAAAAAGTTTTCATAGGCCGATCAGCAACCTCAGGAACAAGGTGGACTGCTGGACTCCTCACCTCTTCTTTCCTAGTCAGCTTCCCACCCCCTCTGGCCCCCATGACTGAACCCTGGTGGCTGGTGCATGTCCTTAGCATTTGGAAAATCCACAGCCTGCCCCAGGGTCGGAGAAACACTCCCTCGTAGCTCCCAGACTGCTGCACGCGCTTTCCAGTTTACAAGGCCTAAGCACAGACATTTTCTCATCTCATCTTCCCCCACGTCAGCCCCGTTTTTCAGTTGAGGACACTGAGGCTCAAGAAACTTAAGTGGCTTGCTGGAGGTCACCCAGCTCGGTTGGGCCAGAGCTGGAGCGAATGTTCTCCTACTGCAAGGCTAGAACTCTCCTCTCCACCCCTGCTGGCACCCTGCTGGCACCCGGTCAATCAGCCAAAAGTAACTGGGATGGATACATTTGCTTATAGTAAATTAAAAATCAGCCCAGCTGCTGGATGAGCATACAAAGGCCCAGGTTCCTGGTGCAAACTGTGGGTGAGCCCTTAGGCACCACGAAGCACCCTCAGCTCCCCACCACCACCCTCAAATCCCCAAGAGCCAAAGTGGCAGGCCTGCAGAAGGAGAATCCACCCGAACAAGCACAAGGCTAGTGTCCGAGGAGAAATAATGCATTTGGAAAGCAATAGCCCTGGCCGGCAAGCAGGGAGAGAGCAGACAATGCGGCAAAGCAGCCCTGAGCCCTTGCGGGCCGGGTCATGCGGACGGTCTCACCCCCCTGAGCTCCAGAGGACACCTGGCACCAGGGAGAGCCAGCAGCAATAGCTTCTGTCGCTGTGAGAGGGACCGTCACATTCTCCGGTCGACGGCATCCTGGTGCTCCCGATTCCTGCCTTTTGATGTAGGGCCCATCGGCCTCTCAGCCTTTTCTACATCTGTGGGTGATGAGTCAGCCCTGGCCACCGTAGCTTTCAGGCTTCTACGAATCAGCTGTGAAAGGGTGTGGGGTGGTGGGGGACATATCTTGGGCTCTGGACTGAGACTAAGAGCTTTGCAAAGGGCCAGTCTCCTGAAGAGTAAAATGGGGACAGAACAATACACAAGTGTTGGTGTTGGTATGAGGCTGTGAACTCATGTGAAAGGCAATAAAGCACAGTGCAGGGCATGGGGCCTGGGCCAGACTTCATGATCTCAAATCCTGGCTCAACCTCTACTGGCTTGGATAATCGTGGGCAGGTGTGTTAGCCTCTTGGGCTTCAATTTCCCAGCTCGTAAATGGGGTGATAATGAGAATACTTACCTGGCAGAGCTGCTGTGAGGATTAAAGAAGTGAAAATGTGGGAGGCTCAGCGCCTGGTGAGTATGCGATGTGAGTGGCCCTGAACGTCATCCGTCAGATGGTCCCTAAAAAGGACTGAGCCACATAACTCATGGAAAATGTCTGCCCATCCTGCAGGCTGGGGGGTGCACTGCTGATGCCTTGATTAAGGAATCTTCTGGGGTGGGAGCTCTTTTATAAGCACGTCAGCCGTCTGTGGCTGCTGTTGGGGCAGAAGCTCATAAATCACATGAAGCACGGCTGGCATGTGGCATGTGGCTCAGTGGCAAGCCTTGGCCCGGTCTCATCCCCACCCACCCTCGGCCCCAGAGAGATCCATCACAGCCCAGGGCTCGGTGGGAGGCAGCCTGCTCAGCAGAGCAAGGCCGGCTATGCCAGGTGGTGACCCATGCCCTCCAGTCAGGGGACCAGGACCCATCCTAGTCACCAAACCAGTGACTCTCAAACTCCAGGAGCATCAGAAGCCTCTAGGGGCTGGTTAAACCCAGGTAGCTGGGCCCCGCCGCCAGAGTTTCTGATTCAGTAGGTCTGAGTGGGGCCCAAGAGTTGGCATTGATAGTAGGTTCCCAGATGCTGCTGATGCTGCTGGTCTGTGGGACCACCCAACGCTCACTTCTCGGGAACCAAGTTTAAACCTCGATATTTGTCCTTGGGCAAGTCTCTTCTCCTGACTGGGCCCCTGCTTCCTCATCTGGGAAGTGGGCACACCAGAGCCTACCTCATAGGAGGTGTTGGGGATCGACACCTGTAGCAGTGTCAAGTTCTGGGTACCCAGGAAATGCTCAATCCGTGGCAGCCCTTGGCATCACCAGCGCCTCGCTGTTGAGGGCTTGGAGACAGCTAATAAGTAGGAAGGGTGGAGTTGTGAAGATATCAAGCTTATAGGGAGAAGTGACAGGAAAAATGAACAAATATGGACTGAGTGCTTCCTGTATGCATTGTCCTAATTCCTAAACGTAAAAATGCCTTGTCACTAGAACAAGATGGAACAAAATAAAACTAAAACACAGCCCAGTGAGAATCTGTGAGTTCATTCATTTGGCAAGCCAGCATTTACTGTGATTCTGAGAGCCAGGCTCCGAGCGGCGGCTGTGGGGAGCAGACATGGGTCCTGGTATCCACGAGACCCAGCCTGGCCGCAAAGAGGACACATAAGGGCTAGAGAAGACAAGTCCTTGTCACAGCATATGGAAGAAGGTGACCACTGTGGCTGGAGAGGAACATTCAAGACATTGAAGAAACAAGCTGGAGGGATGCCCTCAGACAAGTGGGAGACTGGGAACGTTTCCTTGTGGAAGCAGCCATCTGTCTGGAAAAATGGGTAGCATCAACCCATGGAGACGACAAGGTAGAGAGTGGAAGGAACAGCAAGCACAGGCAAGAGAAGGCAGAAAGCAACTTCCAGAAATGCCACAGGTGAGTGTGGCTGGAGGATGGGAGCTGAGGTTGGCCTGGCTTTCTGGTGTCTGGCAGTGGACAGCCTTGACCACTGGGGGTTTACAGGACTCCTTGAGCCAACTGTATATCCTCTGCGGTAGGTGCTCAGCACATCATCGTGGGCTCGGTGATGTTCGTGGTGAAGATGCCACAGGGGTAAGAGACTATGTGATCCACGAGAGGCATGCCTGAGAAGCTCAGACCGCGGCCCAGAGCCTGCTCACCTGCCCGGCATCCATTGGAACGCAAGAGGCGATCAGTCTCCACCCGACAGCTACAGGATGTGAGCGCAGGGCTGAGGTCACACTGCATACCCAGGAGAAAGCCCCTGGCTCCACCTGCTGCTCCCACTGTGACCTGATCTAACCTTAACAAGCCCCCACTGTCCTATCCCCCTACCCCCCGGAGAACAAGGCTCTGGAGATCAGTCATCCCGGGGTGAGGGACGCCCTTGCCAACGTCAGTGGCTGTGTCTGAGAGTGCTATGGGGCCTATGGGCCCACACTTCAGCAAGCTGCCTCTAACCCAGCTGGGGGCTTCAGCTGGGGGCTACCTCTGACTCAGGTGGTGGGGAAAGGCCCCAGAGGAGACCTAAGCAACCACGTCTGGAGACACTTCTCTCCTGGTCCTGGACCCAGAACCCCAGACTCTCCTGCCAGCCCTGGTTTCCTGTTCAAATGAGGGTGTCCTAGCTGGGGGCATCTGTCTGTTACTGCTCTCCTTGGGAGCCAGTTCTGGCCTAGACATCCAGCTCCTACATCCTTCTGCTGGTAAGGAGCACAGGGGTGGCCTTCTTTCCCCTTGGCTTCTCCTGCTCGCAGTGAGGTCAAGTACTGGAGTGCTTGGTGCAGAGCTGGGGCTCATCCTGAGTATCCCCTGCGTGGCTTCTCCTCCCTGGGCCTCCAGGTCTGCCTCATGCTTCAGAGGGTCGCAGACTCCAGGTGAATCTGTATCACCGAGGCCACGGGACACACATGGAAATTCGGACACACATGGAAATTCGGAGTCAGCAGATCTGGGTGGGAGCCTGGGGACAAATGTGCCTACGAGTGCCTCCACCTTGAGTTGATTGCCCCAGCTTATCTGGGGGCTGAAACTTGAGAGACACTTATTTGAAAGACAAATTGTTGGGAGACAGGCTTTGTTTTCAGATGGCTTGAATGGATCAGAGATAACCTGAACCAAGGAGGAAGGAGAAAACAAGTCTTTCTGGAACACCACCTGGTCATTTGTATTCATTGTCTCCAGATAAGAATCATCCAGTTCTCCCGGCCACCTATTTCCCCATCCTTTCCTCTGCCCTCACCAAAGACTGAGCCCTGGAGGAATGGTCATTAGGTCAAGAAGGAAAGGGTTTATCTGTTTGGGTTTAAACGGCTGCCATACCTTCCTTCTAGAATCCTTCTACGATTACAGGCTGGTTTACATCCCCATGATGCTGTGTGCACTGAGGTGACAAGCCCAGGCCATTCCACGGTACCTGCTGAGCCACCAGCCCGGATAGTATTCTAGCTCCCACCAGGCCTCATCCAGCCCACCCTCTACCCAGCCGAGGCAGGCGTTGCCCCGAGGGTCATGGGCAGCTGTCCTGGAAGCATCAGGACTCCTGGCCGCCCCCCCACCCTGCCCACAGCAAGAGGCCCCTCCTTGCTGCTCCCATAGTTCCTGCCTTCCCTGTGGCTTTTATCATGTGGTATCACAGGGGCCCCTTTCTTTGTCCATGTCCCCTGCTAGAATGTTCTTAAGGGCAGAGACAATTTCTGTTTTATATGTGTGTCACCACCCCCGGTAAAGCGCCTAGTACGTAGCAGGCCCTCCAAAAATGTTTATTAATAGTGGCACGAATGCATGTTCACTAGGCTTTTAGAGAGATGCTTTGCACACTAGAAATAAATCATTCCTCACAAAACCCCTCCAGGGCTCGAAGTGACCCCTTCCTCCAGGTGAGGAACCCAAGGCTGAAAGACGATGTAAGAGACTCAAGACCACACGGCCAGTAAGTGGCAGAGTGAGGACAGACTGGCTGACGAGGGCCCTGGGATCCACACTCTGTCTACCCACTTCCTCGCACTTCATGGGGTCGAGTCCCGAGGCAGAGGGCTGTCCTCAGATGGCTCGGGAGCCTCCACCCTCCTGCTGACCCACACAGCCTGGCTGCAGGCCCAGGAGAGGGCGGCCCCCACCTGCCTCACCTGAGCTCTTTGCCCAGCCGTGAAGACCTTTTAAGATGAGAAGCTGCCTGGACCCCTCCCTCCCTCTGGAGGGGTCACCCATGGCAGGGACACACCAAGGACGGTGGGAGCACTGTCGGGAATGAAGCTGTGGGTGTCACGAACTGTAGCTTTTCTTTTCCAGGTTTCCTATTCTGTTCCCTTGGTGGGAGAGGACCACACCCCGCCCAGTGATGGAAGATTCTCCGCAGGCCTGGGGGTGCCGGACCCCTTGGAAGACAGGTGTTGCCCATGTTATTTCTCCCAACTGCAGATGGAGAGCCCTCTCCTGAGGGGCGTGGGGCCGAGCCACTGGGAAAACTGAAGGCAAGTCACAGAGGCCCAGGGATGGAGGCACTCCTCCCTGCTGGATAAACGGGAGGCAGGCCTCATGCCCACGTCCCTCCTGCCCTCCCCACCCATGCACTCTTCGAGACTTTTCTGCTGTGTTCTGTAAGTCCCTAAGGGCCAGCCTGAGAGTTTTTGCCGACCCCTCCAGGAGCTGGCTAAAGGCTCACCCAGTCTTATTTTCCAGAAAAAAAAAAGGGGGAGGTGGAAGAGAAAAATGGGCCTCCAGAGAGGTAGGTTTGGAGGAGGGCAAAAGAGCACGACTCAGGAGAAGCAGCACCAGAGCCCCTGGAGGCTGGGAAGGAAAAAAGGGGGAATGTGGAGAGCTGGCCCAGCTTGGCCAGAACCCTAAGAAGGAGGTGGGCAGTGGGATGTGCTCCTTGACAGGATGGACAGAGACTACAGCCAGAGTCTTCTGCAGTAAATTGTTCCCTGTGCCCAGTTAGCCCAAGCTGGGCTGTGCAGCCACACTGTGTGCTTGGAACTGTCACCAGCCAGGGGCATGGTGGCCAGAAGTTCTGGGGACCCCTGAGATGAAGTGGGGGGTGGGGCAGAAATGGCTGCGTGCAGGAAAGGTGCGCACTGGCCTGCCCACCACTGTTCATATGTGCACCGAAGCAGCATTTATTTTTACCTGGGTAGGTTCAGCTTCTGATCATAGGAGTGGTGGGGGCTTTCCATCGGTTTCCATGGAAACGTTACGCACAGCATCTGCTACCCGATCAACAAGGCTAGGCTGATGGGACTCTTTCTGGAATTAGTTTGCTGTTTCTACCCAGGAAGATGTCCCACCTGCATTTTCCCACTGCCTTCTTGTGTGGTGGAGGCGGGGAAGGGCAGTTCTGGGGGGTCAGGGCTATCACCCAGGGAAGGAGAGAGGGTTGGCAAAAGGCAAGTATTCGGAAAAGCCCCGTGGTTTCCACTTCAAAGCCCCAAGCAGGGTCCCACGAGGAGGCCACGGAGCCGGAGCAGGGCCCTGGTCCCAGCCCGCCCCAGCAGCAGGGATACCTGCTGGTCCCCCAGAGCTGCCAGCCTGTCATCCGGGACACCCTGGGGTACCGTGGGGCACGTAGGCCGAGGAGCAAGCTGTCAGGTACAGGAGGGGGTGAGACCCGAACGCGTTCAGTTTCAGTTTTACAGCATCGAGGCCCCAACTTGCCCATGCGGCGGGGGAGGGTGGCTTCGGGGTGAGAAAGGCGCAGGTGCACGTGTACGGTGAGAGGTGGTTTTATTCCAAGTGCATGTTTCATAAAGACGAGGCCCCTCAGGGACGGCGAGTGGCACATGCTTTGGTTAAGAAGAGGAAAGGCAAGAGCAGAGCAGGGCTGAGGCCCACGAAGGACGGCGGACAGGTGTAGTCGCCCACGGGGAAGGGAGGGGCGTCGGACAGGTGCAGGGGGCCCACGGGGAAGGGAGGGGCGGTGGACAGGTGCAGGGGGCCCACGGGGAAGGGAGGGGCGGTGGACAGGTGCAGGGGGCCCACGGGGAAGGGAGGGGCGTCTGACAGGTGCAGGGGGCCCACGGGGAAGGGAGGGGCGTCGGACAGGTGCAGGGGGCCCACGGGGAAGGGAGGGGCGGTGGACAGGTGCAGGGGGCCCACGGGGAAGGGAGGGGCGGTGGACAGGTGCAGGGGGCCCACGGGGAAGGGAGGGGCGTCTGACAGGTGCAGGGGGCCCACGGGGAAGGGAGGGGCGTCTGACAGGTGCAGGGGGCCCACAAGGAAGGGAGGGGCGTCTGACAGGTGCAGGGGGCCCACGGGGAAGGGAGGGGCGGTGGACAGGTGCAGGGGGCCCACGGGGAAGGGAGGGGCGGTGGACAGGTGCAGGGGGCCCACGGGGAAGGGAGGGGCGTCGGACAGGTGCAGTGGGCTCACGGGGAAGGGAGGGGCGTCTGACAGGTGCAGGGGGCCCACGGGGAAGGGAGGGGCGGTGGACAGGTGCAGGGGGCCCACGGGGAAGGGAGGGGCGGTGGACAGGTGCAGGGGGCCCACGGGGAAGGGAGGGGCGGTGGACAGGTGCAGTCGGCCCCCAGGGAAGGGAGGGGCTCTCAGGCTTCTCTGAGCAGCAGCCCCCTTACACTCAGCGAGGGAAGCTGTGCCCCCCATCCCCAAGGGGCCACGCTGCAGGGGGGTGGGGGGGACACACACAACAGAGATGGGGGCGGAGGAAACACAGTGACAGAGGACGGGAGATGGGGCCCCCTGGGGGGCCAAGGCCCTGTGCTGGGGCCCAGGAGCACTGCTTGAGAGGGCCTGGTGAGAGTCAGGGAGTGAGGAAGCTCCCGAGGCCCCCCATGGCAGGGCTCCTGGCCTGAGGGCCCATGGAGGAGCAGGAACCAGCAGTCTAGGCTCACCAGGGAGGGAGAAGGCGCACGGCAGCTCAGCCCGGTGGTTGCTCCAGGCCAGAGCAGAGGCGCAGACCCTTTGGGGATCAGGGACCTCTGCAAGAAGCTGGGGCGATCCATGGACCCTCTCCCCAGGAAAATGCACATCTGCACACACATGCATGATTTGGGGGACAATTTCAGGAGAGTCCCGGGCCCTCTGGAATCCATGAACTCCCTAGAGGTCCCAGGCGGATTTGCTTTGGGAGGGGGATGCCCAGGGGTCCTCATACCCCTGGTCTTTTGCCAAAAATCACCCTGCCTGAGCCACTAGGGTTGGGGAAGAGGAAAAGAGGAATAGCAGAAGCGTTTCCAAGACCAGGCCGTGGGCCCAATGGCCGTGAGAAGGAGCTGGGGTTCTCCACACAAACAGGAGCCACCAGCCAGCCTCCCCGCTCACTGTGGGAACTGACCCTCTCAGGCCTCCCTCCTGCAGTGGGGAGGGTGAGGATGAGGCTTAGCCTCCGCGACTTACTCCCTAATGTGTTAGGGAATGTTTAGCTCCGGAAGGGAGGTCCTGTTCTTACCAGCTACTTCAACACCATAACGCTGTATTTACAGAGACAAAGGCTTTTGAGAAGGCAGGAGTCAAAGTCTGAACGAGGATGGGGCTGCTCCAGGGTGCATGGTGGTTGCCTGCCCACCCGGGGTCATCACCATGGGCCCGGGCAGAGCAGACAGGGCACCAGCTGGTCTTTAAGCCCAAGAAAAGAGGTCTTGGCCTGACACATGGCCAAACAGAAGTGGGATTTGTTTAATAAACTGGGTCCCAAGGCTGCCCATGAAGACCCCGTTGCAGCCTCTTGCTAGGAACGTGGAGGCCAGAGTGCCGGGCGCGATGGGCGGGGACTGACACAGCATGGGAAGAACTATGGGTTGTCTGGAAGAGACTAATTCTTTTGGTGCTTTGCTGCTTTTCCATCCATGTCCTTCTGCAAATTACCCATCCTTTGCTCCAGATCCTATCCTTCCCACGCTCAACCCAGCACCTGCCTGGGACAAGCCACAGAGCTTCTCACCTCCTTCTTGTTCTCCACCTGCCTTCAGGCTGCACCCCCTCGCCCGGCCCTCAGCCTCCCCATCCATGCTGCCCACGTTCTCTCATGCCGGTCCCACAGCTAGGCCCTGTGACCCAGCAGGGGCCCTGCGTGGGCTTCTGTCCTTGCTCTCCCCAGCCAATGGGGGACGGCTCCCCCAAACACTGTCCGGGACCCTGGGAGGGTGAGGGGAAGGGGACCAAGGGCCGGGGGTGGGCTGCCCAGTCTCTGCCCAGCAGCAGCATCTGACCGTCTCCTCTTCTGGGGCAAGGCCGGGCTGGCAGCCGGAGCATCAGGGCCTGCCCCGCTGTGCCCGCCCCGAACAAGCTTTGGGGGAACTGTGTGTCGTGGCAGGGGGGTTTGCTGATGATTCCGGCGGAAATGTGAGGAGATGGGGACGGCCTGCTTCACACTCCCCCACCCTAACCCGCTTCCAGTCCCAAAGTCTCATGCAAAAGGTATGGGAGGCCCCAGGCTACCGTCACGTGTGCGGCGTCAGCTGCCACTGCTGGGCCGGGGCGTCGGCCTGGCACTTGCTGGTCACCAGCTGGGCGGGCTTGGCCTCCAGGCAGAGGCCGCTGACCGAGTGCTGGATGAAAGAGGCTTTTCTCCTCCATCTCTGGCGGGGGGAGGACGGGGAAGAAAACACAACGATTAACAATCATAATAATTCGCATCTATATAAGGGCCTGAATATCCCTCGGATGCCCCACCCCCTCACTTAGAGCAGACTATGTCCCTTACATAAGAGCTCCCCGACCCCACACGCAGTCTTAAACCCCTTCCCTGCTGGGGCACTCCTGCTTCCACAGTCCAGCAGAAGGCGAGATCAGAGGCCCGTGGGCTGAATGAACCTGACCTGGGGCTGTATTTTGTTTGGCCTGCACAGTGTCTGTTTAAAATTTGCCTTCGTGGGCGCCTGGGTGGCTCAGTCGGTTAAGCGACTGCCTTCGGCTCAGGTCATGATCCCAGGGTCCTGGGATCGAGCCCCACATCGGGCTCCCTGCTCGGCGGGGAGCCTGCTTCTCCCTCTCCCTCTCCCCCCGCTTGTGTTCCCTCTCTCGCTGTCTCTGTCTCTGTCAAATAAATAAATAAAATCTTCTAAAAAATAAAAAAATAAAAAAAAATAAATAAAATTTGCCTTCGTTGTCACATGAAAACCTGCGTTTCTAGCTTCCCTTTAGACATGGCCGGTTTCTTACACGGCCCGGGGCAGTTGGGGCTGAGCTGCTGCTCCCTGCTAGAGGGGCTCTTGTCCTGCCCAGGACAGCACGCCCCACCCCTGCAGCACGCCCCATCCCTCCCTGCTGGCCCGTTGAGTCTGCGGGTCCTGGCTTAGTGCGTGTTTTGCTTCTTCAAACAAGATTTCCTCTCCCCACCGCTCTGAGCTTCCGGCCTGGCCTGTAACCAGGCAGCAGGTGACCAAGGGCCGTAAGGGGGATCCAGTCACCATGTCTGCAGCGATGAGGAGTAAGGCCAGTGGGATGGTGGGAGGCCTGGGGTCCCCGTCACAGTCCCCTCCTGAGCCTCCCGTCCCCAGGCTTGAGGAAGGGGAAAAGAGGTGTTCCCGTGGAGCATTTGGAGATGCCTGGGTGGAGGAAGGGGGTGTCCTTTGGAACACTCAAGAGAAGGGCTGAGGCTGACCCAGGCTTCAAGGCTCAGGGAAGAATAATGAGAGAGGCCTGTCTGTCCATCTCTCCTCTTCCTGTATCCCCCTTGTTCTTGTTCTCCACAGGAAGTGGGGAGTGCTTGACCATGCATGGAGGCGCCCGCCGCCCCCCCCCCCCTGCCATGGCTCTGAGGGGCTGGGGCCGTGGGCTTGCCAGAATGCCCGCAGAAGGGCTGAGCCGCACCCAGCTGCAGGGCCAGGCCTAGGGCTGCAGGGGTTGGGGTGGGTGGAGAAGTGAACTGACTTGGGGGGAAGGTGGGGGTTGTGGACTCCCCTTGGGAATGTGAGCCTGTAGGGTGCCCATGCGGCCCCAGCAGAGAGGGGTCCCTGGCCTAAAAGTTGGGGTGGTGGGTAGGACAGGGCCTTGGTCCCTCTGGAACTCACAGCATTCTGTTGCTTTGTGCTCTTCTAGTCCCTGACCTCCCGGGAGGGGCTGGCCACGCTCCCCCGCACTGGGCATCGCTGGACCCCGTCCTCCTTTCTGTCTGTGGCCAACAGGAGCTGTACCTTCCCGAGAACAGGCAGGGGCCCAGCGCAGTGGTATTTATGAAGGGTGAATGCGCGGATGAGTGGACGGATCACCCGATCTCGCTGGAGGTGCTCCCAGAACCACAGGATTCTCACTTTCTACCCATGCCATCGAGAACTCTCCCGGCCGCTCAGGCCTGGGCCTGGACAGAGAATCAGTGCCCCTCACGGCACTCTCCTATCTCCTCAGCCTCCGTTCCTGCAGGCGCCTTGCAAGGCAGGCAGGGAGGAGACCGAGGCTCAGAGAGGTGAGGGGTGGCGGGGCTGGGGTCTGCTGACTGCATCCCACTGGCTCCAGGACACAGAGCCTCTCAGATCCATGACACCCAGTGGCTGTGGAAGCCAAAGGGGGACCAAGAAGGAAGGCCTAGCTTTGAGAAGGCACCAGCAATGGGAGACCCGCTCATCCTATCCTCTGGGAGGAGAGGGCCTGGGGGCCAGGGTGCCGCTGGGGGCCTGACAGGACTTGCAGGAGCAGATTAGATAGAGCTCGAGAGAATTAAGTGAGCGGTGGCCCCCCCAGGAGCTACTTCCTGGGGTGGCAAGGATTGATGGGAGTGGGCTCAAAGCCTGACCCTCGGAGAGGTCTGCTGCCCCCAGTGAAGAAGAGCCTGAGGACACCCCTCACTGCAGGGCAGGGGCGGAGGTAGCAGGACAAACTTCCTCTGCCAATCAGAAACACCTCAGAAGTGTCCGGCAGGCCCAGCAAGCAGATCCTGGCACACAATTCACACACGCGCGCACACACACACACACACACACATGCATGCACTCAGAGGCTGGAGGGCGGGGATCTGGCTGCTTTTCCAGAATGGCGTAGCCACTTGCCAGTCATCCCTAAAGAAAGAGCTGACCCAGGCAAACAGGAAAAGGGTGGGAGGAAAGGCCAGGCACTCTCCTCAACCCTGCACTGTCCCACCGGCCGGCCAGGGTCAGGCACGGGGACGGCTACCGGGGCATGTGGGCAGGGGAAGGGCTGGAGAAAACCTCTGGCCTTTGTGTTCCAACCCTCGGGCAGAGCGGCTCCCCCCCAGCCAGGAAGGGAGCTGAGCTGACTCTGCCACTGGCTGATGCAGACCCTGAGAGCAAGTGATGTCATCTCTCGGAACATCGGATTCTTCCTCGACCGGTGGGCCTGACCTGTCTCCCAGGATTCATGGAGACAGGGCGGCTGAGTGTTTGACAAATGGAAAAGGTAGTGCTCATGGGAAGCTGTCATGCCAGCTTGGAAATCGGTGTATCTGGGTCTCACTTTCCCGGCAGCCACAAACAAGAAATACTTACGAAACATCTACTATGTTCTGGGTTAAGACCGTGGGCTTAGGGGTCACACTGACCTGGGTTTGAATCTCGGCTCTACCCCTTCCCAGCTGTGTTTCATCTGACACCTGTTTCTTAAATTCAACAAGCCTCGGTTGACTCACCTGTAAGATGGGGAGGGGACGAGGGCCCAAACCCCTGGGTTGCACGAGGATAAAATGAGATGGTCTATGTAAAACTCCTATCATCGGCTCTTGGTAAAAGCCAGCCCGAATTTGGCTGCAGTGGTTGTCAGGGGCTAAGGACACAAGACAGACGGCCTCTGCCCTCGTGTCACCCACAGGCTGGCAGGATGGACATGTAACCATATTTACTTGAAGAAGTGCTTCCTCATGAGCACAACAGACTTGACTTCGCCGCTGACTTGGAGGAACCCTCACTCTGGAGGGAGTATTTGAGTCCATCTGATTTAACCCAGGGCTCCCATGCCAGGAGCTGCCACCCAGCCTGCGCATCCCCGGGGGGTGAGGAGACTCACCTGCCTGCCTTCTCTCGGGTTGCACCCCTGCAGTAGGACCAGGGAGCCTGGGGTGCTGGACGTGGAGGTGGCAGTCAGGCACTTCCCCTGCTGCTGGATGAGATGGTCGCTGAACAGCCACGCCTAGAAGACAGGCACGTGAAGTCCAAGTGTGCAGTGAGGGATGGGGAAGGGGGTAGACAGGTTAGAAAACAAATACCATGTATGTTGGCAGAATTTTCTACAAATAATAAGAGTGAGTATATGGGTATTCACTGTACTGTTCTTTCAACTTTTCTGTATGTTTGAAAGTTTTCGTAATAAAAGGATGGGGGCAGCATAGCTGGAGCGGGCTGGAGGGCAACCAAGGATGTACCAAGGGATGCCAAGGGCGGGGGGGCCAGGGAGAGACAGGATGCAGGACCAGGGCAGCTAGGGGATCTCCACGACCTGCTCATTTTGACATGACTGCAGCGACCCTGATATGTGGCACACGCACATACACACAGGAGTCTTGGATGCCCTGCTGTCCATGATACACGCTGACCACAGCTGCATCCCAGGAGGGAACCGGGTGCCGTCTGGGTAACATTTCTCCCTCGGCAAGGAGAAAGTGGGTGGTGCCCAGAGGGCAACTGTGGCACGGTTGGGAAAAGGGACGGGAATGTGGCAGAAGCAGACCCAAGGAGCAGTGTGAGGGGACAGTGTATGTGGTTCCTGGGAGAGTGGGTTTGTGGAGGGTGTAAGCAGAGAGAAAGTGAGAATGAGCCAAGGGAAGCCCCCTCCCCCACTCCTGGACAATGACCCAAGGCTCCTATCCCCCTCCTGATTCTGACCTCAAGGCCCTAAGCAGCTTACCTGGGGTGCTGGGGGGTTCTTGGCAGACCCTCTGCAGATCCCCATTCCAAGCAGGAAGTTCCCAGCTGAGTCCTGGCCTTGGGATTCTAAGCAATTAACCCCTTGTTTAATGATGCCAGGGAGCACTTCCTTCACGGGGACTCTGAGAGAAAATGGAGTGGTTCAGGCTTGTCCTCTGCCCTCTCTAGGCTTACTCACCCCTCAGCCAGAAGGCAGTGCTCAGTCAGCTCCCCGGGCACCAGGCTTTTGGTCTCAGTGTCATGGGAAGGGGCCCTGGGGAGCAGCCCTAGCCAGCAGGGGCAGGAGGGCAGGGGATGGGGGAAGGAGCAGGATGCCTCTGGGAGCCCTAAGGGCAGCCCTGGAGGCCAAGCCTGAGAGGACCCTGGGAAAAGAGCTCAGACCAGAAAGCCAAGGCTCCCCAGTCTAGAGAGAAGAAAACCTGGGGAGAGACTGGGGTCTAAATATGGACTCAATAGGACTTCTCAAAATGACAGGGAAAAGGTCACTTTGGAGAGGCAAATTTCAAACCCACAACTAGGAAAATGTGTTCAATCTCACTAATGATTAAAGAAATACATATTAGAGAGTTACCACTGTTTATATATGGGCATAACATATAATATGTAATACATATGTATTATTTCTATATATTTACTTATATAAAATATATCATATGTATCATATTATATCAACACCAATCAATATCAATCCCCAGTGTTGGCAATAGCTATGGGATCAGATCTTCTCATACTCTATGGGTGGGAGCATAAACTGGCCCAACCGTTCTGGAGGGCAATGTGGCATTATGTATCCAAAGCTTTAAAAATGTGCACACATAGATAAAAGGGGTTAAGAGGTACAAACTTCCGGTTATAAAATAAGTCACAGAGATGAAAAGTCCATCATAGGGAATATAGTCAATAATACTGTAATAGCGTCGTATGGTGACAGGTGGTGACTACACTTATCATGGGGAGCATTGAATGATGTAGAGGATTGTTGAATCACTATGTTGTACACCTGAAACGAATACATTGTATGTCAGTTGTATTTCAATAATAAAAAGCACACAAAAAATAATGTGCATACGTTTGACCTAACAATCTCAATCCTACTTCTGGAAATTTGTTATCCTGCGGCAGTAATTTTGGATGTTTGCAGAGTGATCGGTTGCACTGAAAAAATAGATATCCAACAATATGGGACAGGCTAAATAAATACTGATTCATCTATAGGGTGGAAAGCCCCATTGCCATTAAAAATGACTCCAAACGAGTATCTGATAGCATGGAAAAATGTTTATAACATACTGTTAAATAAAACAGGCATTTCAAAATATTATTATTTAAAATATGCTTAAACACACATCTCTCTCTCACACACACACACACACACACACACACGACACATTGTCTTATTTTGTGGATAATAAACCTAAGGAGGCTGCTGGCCCCAGCTGATGCAGGCTTGTATTCCTGGGTTTAGAAGGTCATACACCCTCTTGGGTTATGGCCCCATGGGGTGATGGGGCTCAGAGTCTGGTCATGTGCCTAATCTTTTTTTTTTTTTAAAGATTTTATTTATTTATTTGACAGAGAGAGACACAGCGAGAGAGGGAACACAAGCAGGGGGAGTGGGAGAGGGAGAAGCAGGCTTCCCGCCGAGCAGGGAGCCCGATGTGGGGCTCGATCCCAGGACCCTGGGATCATGACCTGAGCCGAAGGCAGATGCTTAATGACTGAGCCACCCAGGTGCCCCCATGTGCCTAATCTTAACCATCTCTTGTTACCTCTGTCCAAAGAGCACCTAGGTGGGCTGGGGAGGGGGGCATCATAATACTTCTGGAATTCTTAAATCTCAACCAAACCAGGTCTTCCTTCCTCAAGGCTGACTGGAAGCCCCCAGAACCCCCAACCACGACCCACTCTCACAGAGCCTCAGGAAGACATCTTCACTTTCTCTCACACACTCCTCGCAGGAGTGCGCACCCCTCCAGGCCCCTCTTGAGAGTTTGCATAATTCTAGACCACAGGTTGAAAACTGCTGGCCCCCAAGCTGAATATGGTCCCAAACACATTTTTTTTTTAGCTTAAAAAGTCGTCTTTATTGGTTTCTTATTGCCTCACAGAGCATCAGAGTTGATCCCTCCTGGGAATATGGCATTTGAAGAGATAAATACTTATTTTGCCCCCAACTTGTCAGTAGAGGGAAGTTTAATAAAAATAGTAATATAATAACAATGACTATGATCAATAATAAAATGCCCCCTATGATCCCCTAATACACAGGTGGTTGAAGCTTTGAAAAAAGGACCACCTCCCCTTTTTGGGAAGGGCCAATTGCGCCAAGCCCCTCCCCAGAAAGGCCGCTATCAGCAGTTCTCCCCTCCGTGGGCCCCATTGGCTCTCTGCTCTTCTTCACTACTCCTCCTTTATCCCTCTACTTCTCCTCTGGATGCCTCTCCCCTCCTGCCAATCACTAAGACTGCTTCTTCTACTTCCTTTCCTTCCCCTTCCCTCTCCCACTTCCTTCACCTGCTTCCTCCCTGCTCCTTGTCTATCCTCCTTTCTTTTGAAAAAAAAATATATTTTTTTATTTTTTAAGTAATCTCTACAACCAACATGGGCTTGACCTCATAACCCCGAGATCAAGAGTCGCATGCTCTATTGACTATGCCAGCCAGGTGCCCCATCCTCCTTTCCTTTGGATCAGATGTCGTCTTTCCTATCTTGACCCTGAGCAGAGACCATGATATGCCCCAACTTGGCCTCACCTAGAGGCTGGACAGTCCACAGCCAAGACCCCAGATTGCTCCCAGAGGCCCAGTCCTCCACCCCTCATCCCGACTCTTGCTTGCAGGTTTTCTGAGGCTTGGCACTGGAAAGGAGAGCTTTGGCATAATCCCCCCTGGACTCCAGGGCAGATGGGCCCCAGGGCAGAGAGGGGGCCATTCTATTCCCAGTAGCTAGCACAGATACGGGCTGGGAGCAGAAGAGAGAGGCCGAATAAGGGCTGGGAGTCAGGGCACCCAGGTCCTGGGTACCCAGATCAGCCTCTGAGTCATTCTCCCACCCAGGCCTTCCCTGAGTTCGAATTTCCACACAACCCTGAGCCAGCGGGAGCATGGCATTCCTCAAGCTCTTTGCTCTTTCCTGTCTCTCTGTCCTGGGATCGGGGTGGGCCCTGCCAGAGGGTGTCAATGGGAGCTCTCTGATTCAGGGGCCGGGGGGAGGCTCCGGCCTCAAACACATTTTGTCTGACCTGCATAGTGTGGTGGTGGTTGTTTTTAGCTAATTGGCAATATTAAAAATCTGAAGGTTACACAAAGAAATCTGGATCCAGCCTCTTTTGAGAAAATAGGAAGATCTTCCAGCGAGGCACTCAAGGCACAAACACGTGGTCGTGCTGCCCCTGGGGGGAGGGGCTTTTGCATCCCAGTTGGCCATGGTCCCCACAACTCCCTTGTGTCTCATTGCTGCCCACAAGATTGGTTTGCATCACCCATCTGATCACTGTAGGATTTGAATTTGTGACCTCTACCCGGGGACGAGGGTGTTGGGATGCAGACCCCACCCCCTCTGCTTCATCCAGGGGCAGCCTGTTCTATTGTCCTTCTCTATGGAGATGAGACACCCACTGAGGCCTCTCAGCCAGCTCAGGAATGCAGCCCAGTCCGTTCCAGATCCTTCTGTATGTTTCCTCTCCCTGCCCGCTGTCCTCAGGGAGATGTGCGGGGTGGTCAGCTTTCAGCACTGAGGTGGGCACTGTCCATGGGGGGGCCACAGCCATTGGCACAAAGGCCTGCCCACTGATGCTTATGGGGGAGATGCGGGGCTTAGGCAACAGTCTCCAAACTGGATGGGGCTCTTGAGGGGTCTGTGTGGTCCTGGCCCCAGGGGCCTCTGGGATGGTCGTCTCCACCACCCTCCCTGGCTTCCTGGCCGAGCTGGCTCCACTACATCTGCATCTGCTTCCCTCTCCGTGGGCCTCCTCCCAGCGGGGCTGCCATCAGCCCTTACGATGCCTCTGTAGAAATAGCAAAAGCATCCCTTCCTCGAGACATTTTACTTCCATCTGTTAGAAAACTGTCATAATATACTGGTTTTGTTAGAAGACTTTTACTGCCATCTGCCAGGAAGTGTTATAATGAATGTACAATATCCACTGTGTGGTTTGCGCCCTGGCAAATGTGCGCACAGCTTGCACGGTTCCTGGCCGTCCTAATCAAAGTACTAGATCAGTGGTTGTTGAGGCCAGCAGCAGGCCTCTGATCTGGGGGGGGACAGAGCTGTGCCGGGACTGTAGGCAGGCCTAGGAAAGCAGGGACCTCTCCCTTAGCCTCCTCAGTCTCCCCACTGACCGTCTGCAAGTGGGGGCCAACCATTAGGACCCCCTGTTTGGAGGAAAGCTTGGCATACAGATGTCCTTCCTAACCAACGACCTGAGCCGCTGCCAGCCCCTCATCCCGAGAACCGAGGCAGAACCTGAAGAGCGGAGTGGGCATGAGCAACCTGGACAGGAATGAGGTGCACAGTTTCTATCTTACGGACACAAGATAGTTTTTTCAAACCTCTGGACAGTGCCAAAACAAACGGAAGAAGACTCATGCTCCTCATTTCACATAGCTGGTTACATCCACTCTCCTGTCTTGTGATGGATCCAGGTTTCTGATAGGTATAAAATACCCTTTCCTCTCAGTCCTCAGGGGATGACATGGGACACTGTGCATGCGGATTGGGTGTGGAGAGGAGAGACATATTCCTGGTCCTCCCTGGTGCCTCCCACAGGCAGCCCAGCTCCCACCCGAGGCCTAGAGCCCAGGGCTCCGTCCCAATGTTGCCCGAACTCTGACAGGATGAAAAGAAACGGCTGCTTTTTCCCTCAGAAATGACACGTCTGAATGAAACTATCCCCTTAAAAGTGGCCACTGGAGAAAGTGGTCCATTTATTATACTTTTATAAGTTAATGTTCTTTCCCTTCACAGCCATCATCTGGGGAGCTGGCTCATCCAGGCCACGAACTCTTTTCAAGGATGCTGATGTTGCTTAAATTGTTTCAAAATTCCTTGAAACTTGCTCCCAGAATCAGTTTACTCTGGATACTTGTTTCAGTCCTGGTCGTGCTCTATCAGGGACCCAGGATCACCTTATCTGGGGGAATCGCCTTCTTCACTGGACTTGGTGACAACCTAACTATGGCTGTTTTCCAAAAATGAAAGCTGCCCTCAAAGAACAGAGATTTGCCTTTTTCGAGGACATGCAGTCTCTGAGGGGTGGAGTGTTCTGGAAAGCCTCAGCAGCATCCTTGGGAGACAGCTGCCAGTGATGGAATAACCCGTTCCCTAAGGTGACAGCTATTGAAAGGAGAATGCTAATTTCCAAGTTATTACTATTGAGGCTTATTGACTATGCAATTTATTCAGTTAAAGATATTTATCGAGTGCCCGTTTTGTGACAGGCCCTGTTCTAGGGGCCGGAGATCAAACAGCGAACAAAGCAGATCTGCACCTCTACCCTGATGGAGATTACTGTCACGTGGAGGGGGGGCAATAACGAAATGAACTGGCCACATAGGCGCTGGATGGCGAGCGTGGAACAAGGGATGCTGGGGAAGGGAGTGCTCTGCAAACAGAGACTGGGGAGGCGCCCTCCCCCCACTCCCCCCATTTGAGTCAAGACCTGAGGAGGTGAGGCCACTAGCCATGTGGATAAAAGGGATTTTGAATTGAGAAAAAAGGAAGGCTCACTGCCCCATGCCAGCCTCAGGCCGGGAGCTCACGCGCGCACACACGTAGATGCAGCCTCACCCCCAGGCCGGGAGCTCACACGCGCACACGCAGATGCAGCCTCACCCCCAGCTCACACCCCTTCTGCATCCCGCTTCCAGTTTGTCAGAGCAAATGTTTCCCCATGGCTTTGCATGGCTTTATGATTGCAATCGTAATGGATGCGTAATATTTGTTTGGATCCATGTGTTGGGATTCACTAAACCCACCCCTTACTACTAGTTATCTCTAGATTTTTCACAGCAGCAGAGAAGTCTACACTGAATGAACATCTCTTGTCAATAGTTTTTTGCTTTGGTTGCTTTATTTCCTGAAGATAAACTCCCAGAAGGGAGAGAACAGAGTCAAAAGGGATGAGTCTTTATTTCTGCGGCTTTTGCTACATAATGCAGTGTTGTCTCCCTATGGGGACAATGCCCTTTTCTGGCTCTATGACCCAGTCTGTTAAAAGTTTGGTTCCTGCCACATCTCACTTTTAACTCCTTCCCATTCCCCCCAGAGCCTTCACTTGAAGATTCAACACTGACAGCTAGAAAGAACCGGACTGCCCAAGATGGGGAGATCTCAGGGTGGTCCCCCACCCAGGCCAGATGCACAAGCTGAGGGCTGCACTCACGTGAGCTCTGGGTAGACGTTATCCAGGTACCAGCGGAAGGACTTGCAGTTCATCTTCTTCCTTTGCTCAATCCGCGTGGCTACGCTGGAAGAGAAGGGAAGGCTCAGGCTTTGGCAAGCGGGCACAAGGAGGAAGCCCCAGGAGGCTGGCCCCCTCTTTCCACCTACCCCAAGCAGGGCAGGGCCAGGAGCTGTCCCAGCCTGCCATCCAGCTGTGGCCACCTGCTGTAAATCCTTCTCTGACCTGCAAGGTCACCCCAGGTCTCCTGGCCATTCCTCATTTCTTTCCTCAAATTCCTGCTCACTTTCCAGGATCAGTGCAGCCCACTGGGGCCCTGCTTGACTCTGGCTTCTCACACCTTGAGACCTCAGCACACCCCTAGCTGGTCCTTAAGCAGAGCTTTAATGAACTCCAAGTTTTCCTTTCCTGCATTCCAATTTTAGCAGAAAGAATCTAACAAGAAAAGCACACTTTAAAGGTCTTTCAGGAATTTTGGCAAATGAGAACCCTCTGATGTGCCCGTGGACGCCACAGTTCCACCTCCCCAGGGTCCTCAGCTACCCTGACGGGAATGGCCACTGACAGATGACCCCCCACTGCCTCTCTGAGCCTCAGTTTCTCCACCAGTAAACATGACCACCTATCCCAGAAGGTTTTCAGAGAATCAAATGAATTAAGAGAGCATAAGAGCCTAGCACAGGGTAGGTCTTCAGTAAAGGTTAGTTCACCATGAAAAGAAATAGTCAGAGATGTAGCTTTTTTTTTTTTAAGGGATATAGATATGAATAAACAGAGGGAAGAATATTCAGAGATGATCACTAATGTTTTTAGTCTTCTGACCACAATCTTAAGAAATAAATGTATCTTACATTGTGATCGAGTATTCCCATGTGCATATATAGCTACACACATACACATATAACTGAAAGAAATTTCACCAAACAATACTTAGCTTTAACTGTAATCAACTGTTCTTTTCTATTCGCTCTGTTCCAATCTATCATGTTCTCTATCATTTTTTTTTTTTTTAAATGCCGGTCACGACCCATGAAATTGATTTCATAACCAATCTACATTTTGAAAATGCTTAACTAGACTGTCATCATACCAGCCCAGGACAGGAAAAGAGGCTAACAGGTCCCAGGCGTATTTTGAACAGCAGGGGGTGGTGGCCAAACCCCAAGGGTTTTCTGCAGACAGCCTGGCCCTGACTACTCCCACAGCTGTCCTTTTTCCCCGCAGGCAGCTGGTGAACGGGCAGCTCATCTTCAGCAGCGAGCCTTCTCTGGTTGTTTCTCCCAGAAACAACCTCAAGGTTGTGTGCTCCTCAAGGACCCAGTCCTGTCTCACATTGTGTATCCTACCAGAACCCCCCACCCCCAAGAGTCCAGCGGGGAGGGGCTCAGTTACCAAGGAGACTGAGTGCTTTCCACACCATTTTGTGTTTTGTTCTGGTTGTGCTAACGTGGGTGGAGGGAGGCAAACAGGGCTGGTGGGGGGGGCAGAGGGGTGCCCACCTGCCAAAGGCCTTCCCGATGGCCGAGGGCCGGGCCTCATAGTAATACTGCTTGTATTCATCCATCCACACCTCTGCAGTGCGCTTGGTGTTCCTAAAAGGGGAAGAAGGAACAAAATAAAGTCACTAGGGAGGTGACAGAGTTAGGATCAAGATCAGCTCTGTGCAGTACAGGGTGATGAGAATCTTGGGAATGTATGCGAAGTAATATGATTGGGGTGGTATAAATGAGTATAATCCGTTAACATCCATCAGCTCACGTCTGTATACTCTTCACACTCCACTGGAGGACTCTATTCTGCCAAAATGCCTGCATGTGGGCAAAAGGGACATGGACCAAATATTTGTTTACTAAAACAAGGGTGATGACCTGAATGCCCATCAATAGGGGAATAATGGCCCCTACTTTTATATGATGGAGTACAGGCCATGGTTAGCATGCACTGACACGGAAGGATGTCCACCATTTAGGGTCGAGTGGCAGGAAAGCAAGCTGCAGACAGAACACACAGCGTGACCCCATTTATGGAAAAACACAAAGTTATGGTGTGTATGCTTCTCTCTACATGAACCGCATATATGAAAAGGGGTTAAAAGGCCTGAAATGACAGACCAGAAATCTAGTCACAGTAGCTACTTTTGGAGAGACAAGTGGGAAAAGAGTCAGATTGGGTAAAAGGGACTTTTGCTTTTTCCTCTGTATATGATATGAAGAGTAAAAACACATATACGTACAGATGTGTATAGGTAATATATACTGGTGCAGCTTGCATTTTATAGCGAACATATATCACTCTTATAATTATAAAAACAAAAAATGGGGTGGGGGGAAGCAAACCGAAATAATAAGCCATTCAATTAGCTCGACTGGGGAGCCGCTGTGGCAAACAAGGAAGCGTGGGCCTGACAAGCAAAAGAACTGTCCTCAAAGGGGGTGCTCGGGACCCTCTTCCCCTTCCACCCCCACCAGGAGCGCGGTGAAGGCTGGACTCTAGGGCCAAGCGCATCCTGTGGCTGGGGACATGGATGGGCAATGCTGAACAAGTCAGGCTCAGGACATGGCATTCATGACCAGAACCTGGGGCCCAGTGAGTGGAGGGTCCAGTTAGTCCACTTAGTGATTGGGCCAGTTTTCCAAGACGTTCATGGACAAAGAGGGTCAAGACAAGGGAGGCCTGGAGGCAACACTCTCCATTTCACCCTTCCACCCCTCAAGGTACCTGGAATCCCAGAACTGGTAGGAACAAATGGGGAAACTGAGGCCCGGAAAGCGGGTGCAGCTGCCCAAAGCCGCAGGAGTAACCGACAGGGCTGGTGGGGTCTCGGACCTAGGTGTCCCGGCTCCTAGCCTGGTGCTCTTTGCATTGTGACCTACCTGATGTAGGTGAGGGCGTTGCCCTCAGGGAAGTTGTAGGGATGCCGTTTCCTGAAGACGTGGCCCACCCGGCTGCAGGGCACGATCTCCAAGCTCCCACCGCACATCCACACCCTGAAGGAGAGCTCTGCAGGAGATGGGGGCCATCAGGAGGGAAGAGCCCCTGGCAAGTCCCCCCGGAGTGAAGGTGGGAAGGAGCTAGGCTTCCTCGCCCTCGCCCCTGGTGTCTCCTTGGAGGCACAGGCGGGGCTCAGGGTTCCTGGGCCCATCTACATGGGACGTGCCCATTCTTGCACACGTTCCTGACTGTTCACTCCATGAATGTGCACACCCCCGCCCCCCACCACACACGCCCCCCTCCACACACCCCACTCCCCATCCCACCCCACATACACCCTCTCCATATACACCACATACACACACCCTTCATATACACCCCGCCCCACACACCCCCTCCACACACACCACACACACACACACACCACACACACCCTCCACACACACCCCCTCCACGTACACCTCCTCTACACACACACCACACATACACCCCCCCACACACACATACCCTCCATTGCCAACCCCTTACACACTGCCCGCATCTGAGCCCTGGAAGAGCAATGGGGAAAGCACTGAAGCAACACCAAGACCATGAGGAGAAGGAGAACTGAATCAAACGCAGCATCATTTCCAGCCTCCGACTAGAAAGCCCCATCCAGACATTGCTAAGGAAGAATGCATTTACTCATCAGTCGGCTCTGGGCATCCACGAGGCTGGAATACCAGCCACCAACCAGGCCACGGGCCGCTCCAGCTGGTGTCTTTCTGGCTCCAGACCTCCCTCTTGGCACAGGGGGTCTCCATTTACAGGCTACCACTGGCCCTCTTGAGACACGCTTCCTTTTGATAGTTAGTGGTGGGGATGCTGAATGAGCTTCTGTAGGACTGTGAGGGACTGTGGTCCCTCTTAGGGCAGGGAGATGCATGTAGCCATTCTGCTTCCTAGAGGGGGCCATCACAAACTGCCCGCTCTGTTCTCCACTCAACGATTGTCACTTCTGCCAAGGACCCACCGTGGGGGCTTGCTGACCCTCTCATAATCTCTTCTGATGACCCTTTCGTATGAACCCTACCGTTGGACAGACACCCTGTGACATTAAAACACCTCCTTCCTGTCCCAGAAAATACACAACCCTTGTTTTTTGTTTGTCTGTTTTGTTTTGTTTTTAATTAAAAAAAAAAAAAAGACCATTTTCTCATGAGTTCCAGCCTCGGTCCCTCGTCCCACTCCCCAGCTGGCTGTACAGACACTCGTGGTCCCTGGCCAGGCCTGGGGGTTCTCACCTGGCGCAGCTCATCGGGGCCCACCCCCCACCCCCAGTGACTAACGCCCGCCTCTGTCCAGCCTGTGTGCAGCAGACAGCTTCCAGACGTGGGCCAGGGGCCAGGGCTAGACACATGCCATAGCGGGGCTGGCCATGCTGATGGGCTTCCCTAGGTCGGCCTGCACACTGCCAGGCTTGTGTCCCTTCTCCTGGGAAGAGCTCTGCAGCTGGGTCAGCAAGTGAGATTTAGAACTAGGGGCAGACCTGGGGGACAGAAGAGCTGCATTCTGGTTCCATTTCTACCAGACTAACTTGGTTACGCTAATAAGTCACTTTATCCCACCAGCCTGCCCTGTCCATATGGTTCTTGGCATTACCCACAACATGGTCACGAGCAGTAACTGTCACCCATTTACTGAGCCCTTACCATGTGCCATGCTCTATAACCCAGGTCTAATTCTCACAGCAAGCATGTGAAGCAGGTATTATCATCTTCATGTTTTGTTTGTTTCAATTTCTAAGAAATTATTTATTCTTTTTAAGTAGGCTCCATGCCTAACATGGGGCTCGAACTCATGACCCTGAGGTCAAGAGTCACATGCTTTACCAACTGAGCCAGCCAGGTGCCCTGTCCCCCTGTTTTTAATCAGGACTGGGAAGCTCAAACATGTTAACCTCTCCAAGATCACCGAAATACTCTTGCAGAATTATAATGTCAAGTTCATATTTTGTCCAGCAAGCTGCACTGTTTGAATCAGACTCCTTAGTTCATTCAGCAAAATTTTATTGGGCACCTGTTAATTATGTGTCATGCACTGTTCTAGAATCCTTCCACACTCATGGGTAGGTGACGGGAACTCACTAAAATAAGGAACAAAGATGTAAGTAGACAAGATGAGTGAAATGCGTAGTCTATCCGATGGTATTAAGTGCAATGGAGACAGACAAAGCAGGAAGGGGCTGAAGAGCGCCAGTGGAGCTGGGGTGGGCTACAGTTTTAATCTGATTGGGAAGTTCTCCAGCAAAAGGGGATATCTGAGCTCAGACCTGAAGGAGGGGAGGAAGCAAGTCATGTGGCTTTTGGGGGAGAAGCATTTCAGGCAGAAGGATCGGCAAGGACAAAGACGTAGAGGCTGGAGTGGGCGGCAAGTTCTGGGACCGCAAGGAGGCCTGGTGGAGGCGGCTGCGGGGTGGAGTGAGGCCGGGTGGGAAAGGCAGGAGATAGGGGCAGAGCTGGGGGTGTGCCATGAGGGGAGGGCAGATGGCGTGAAGACTGTGGGCTCTGCTCTCAGTGATGTGACAGAGTCCCTGCAGGGTCGTGAGCAGAGGACCGACATGATCTGACTACCTTTTAAAAGGACCTCTAATGGGAATCCCAAGGTTTTCACATTGGCCACCTCCACTTATAGTGGCCTCTGGGGCTCTCTGAGGGGATACAGGAATGAGTCTCAGTTTAGGCATCTTCCTTCCTTCAACAAAAGAATGAAATGAAAGGCCCAAACCCACCAGCAACAGAGCTCTCCTGGCTCAAAACTGCTCCCAGCAGCTGAATGTCGAGCACCATGGCTAGCCTAGAAATTTCTTTGACTTTCTTCTAAGAAACAAAACCCTTCCCAGAAACACTCTGTGGTTCACCTTTCAAGTTCCCCAACCACTGAGCCCTCGCCTCAGGCAGAATTTGAAGTTAGCCATTTGATCATTTACTTGTTTCTCTGTCAATCACCAGCTGTAAAAAAAAAAAAAGAAAAGAAAAAAGCTCCTGGATGCAGGAGAGACCATTCGTTTCCCAGTCCTCTGAGTCTGTACAGGAAGCCCGCTTTGCCAAAGCTCCCTTCAGGCTGAGACTGAGGGCACACAGGAGGTCACTTGGGCCCAGAATATGCGAAAGGTCAGAACGGAAGGGTCAGTGCACTCGGTTCCCAGAATTTACTTCTTCAAATGCCTGTCTGCAAATGGTTTCCAAGAGTAAGTTATAAAGGGGAAAACATTCCACGCCTGTTTCCACTCCAGTTGGTTTTGAGTTAGGATCAGACCTATTATAAGCCCCACTGCTGGGGCGCCTGGGTGGCTCAGTCGGTTAAAGGGTTAAGCATCTGCCCTCAGCTCAGGTCATGATCCCAGGGTCCTGGGATTGAGCCCCTGCATCAGGCTCCCTGCTCAGCAGGGAGACTGCTTCCCCCTCTCCTCCCCACTCATGCTCTCTTGCTATCTCTGTTGCTATCTCTGTCTCTCTCAAATAAACAAATAAAATCTTTAAGAAAAAAAAAAAACCAAGCCCCACTGCTCATCTGTGTCCCAATCAGGGAGAGAGAAGAAAGACCTGCCCCTCACCTCTCAGAAACACAGAATTTGCTTTGATCACACCTCACAACACTGAAGTGGCTCTGGTTGGGGCACTACGCACACCTGTCAGATGTGGAGCTTCCTGATTGAAATCTGGAGGGCAGCGTCCACCTCAGTTTTCCCACCTGTCAAATGGGTGAGATACCACCAGCCGTATTTACTTTGCAAGAAACGTGGTGAGGATGAAGAAGGAAACAAAGGGCTCTGCAAAGAACAGGAGACCCCCGGATCGCTCCCCATCCTTTGCCCTGCAGACCCCCAGATCACTCCCCATCCTTTGCCCTGCTCCTCGCCGTGTGGGCTGCACTGTTGGCTTCCTTCCTGCGGGCTGGCAGGCTCCGTCAGAGCAGAGAGAGGGGAGAGCGAGGGTGGGTATTTATCCCCCGACACCCTCTGCCTGGGTGCTGTGAGCTGGCTGCAGCTGCCCCAAGACCACAGCTCCTGTCAGGGAGCACTCCCTCCCCGTCTCTCAGACATAGGGGTGGCCACAGCTCACAGCAGTCACCAGCCAGCCCAGGACTGCGCTGTCCCTGCGCCTCCCTGTATCTCGCCCACACCGTGTGGACGGTCTCTTTAGTAAAGCCCCTTATATTACCCATGTCGGCTGATCCACTGTAGCAGGCCTTTATCTAACCGAACCTCGCTGACGACCCTGGGAGCTCGCTGGGCTCTTCCCTTTCCTGCTGGAGCTAGAGGGCTCCCCCAGCCCCGTCAGCAATGATAATGGCCGCCAGCAGCATGCCACGTGTTTTAACTCATCTCTTATTTGGTACTCATACCAGCCCCTTGAGGAAATGGAGGCTTCGGGAGGCTTTAACTTGTCCAGGGCCAAACAGCTTGTAGGTGGTAGGGCCAGGATTGGCACCCAGGCCATTTGCCCCCATTCTTACATTTAACCACCAAACTCCGCTGCACCCCCACCCCTGGCTTTTCTGGAAGAGAATCAGCTGTGGTAGTTAAAGCTGCAGCCCCGGTTACAATCTGTATGTCCTTCCACACACATGTCTAGCCATGTGACCACAGGCTCCCCCTGACCACCTAAATCTTTGTTTACTAGCTGTGTGGCTCTAGACCAATTACTTAACCTCTCTGTGCCTCAGTTTCTTTATCCGTAAAATGGAGATATAATAGTACTTACCTCAGAGAGTTATGAGGATTAAACAAATGCATACATGTGTAGAACAGGGCCTTATGCATAGAATGCGCTCGAGCAGGGTTATCTATTATTGTTGTTACTGTTATTGTCATTTCCAACTTACCAAAATTCTCTCCGCCCCAGATGTCCATCTGGGCATCATACTTTCCCAAGTGGTTAAACCAGGACTTGTCGATCACAAAGATTCCTCCAGCTATGACAGGAGTCCTGGGAGCAAGGAGAGGAAAGAGGCAGTGCATGAGCTGGAGAAGCTGGGAACCCTTCTAGATGGCCCCAGAACCCCAGGTCATTTGCCCCAGAATCCCCCGCTTGCAGAGTCACAGGGGCAGGACATCCAGCAACTCCCTGACCTCTGTCTTCTCTGTCCCTGGGGCCCAGAACAGAGTCAGCACTTAGACAGTGCCCCCTAAGGAGCACCAGCAACTGAAAGAGCCCCCCCCCCAGCAGCCTCCCAGGCCCCCTGACCCAGGGAAGGAAGGGGTCTCTGCAGAGCCCACGGCAGCACTGACCTTATGGGCTTGGTGGGGTCGGTCCGGGCAATCTTCTGCTCAAGAGGGATCTGCTCCCACTTGAAATGCAGGCTCCAGTCAAATCCTAAGGGACAGAGTGGGGTGAGGACGGAGCTCAGGGCAGAGCTGCTGCAGCCCTCAGTCTCCCTTGATCAGAGCCCAGCTCGCAGAGGGCCCTGGGCAATTCATGCAGTCATTCCTTCACTCAGAACGAGACGGGTCCCTGCCCTCATTGATCTACTGGGTAGGACAGAGACTACAAAAATAAATCAATAAAACAATCTGCTAGTCAAAGGTGAAAAGTGTTAAAAAGAAAAATAAAGAAAAGAGAGGTGTTTGTACTATTCTAGTAAGGGTAGTCAGGAAAGGCTCTCTAAAGAGGTTACATTTGACCTGAATGAAGGACTGATCCATGCAGATATCTGGGGAAATGGAATTCCAGGCTGGGGGAACAGCAAGTGCAAAGGCCCTGAGGTGATTTCCCAAAGGAGAAATGCCTGGCTCCCTTCAGAACTCCACTCAACTCCAAGATCTAAGTAATAGCTGTTTCCATTTTTTGGAAGTCCGGGCCCCAAAAAGGAAAACCACTCTGCCCACTAGCTCCTAGCAACAGATTCTCTAGTGCAGCCTGTCCAATAGAACTTTCTGCAATGATGGAAATGTTCTATATCTGTACTGACTGTCCAATATGGTAGGCACTAGCCACATGGGGTTATTGAGCACTTGAAATGTGGCTAGTACAAGTTAGGAAGTGAATTTGAATTTTATTTAATTGTAATTTAAATATAAATAGCCAAATATGGCTATTATATTGGACAGCACGGCTAAAAAGTCTAAACCAGAGCTGTCCAAAAGAAATATGATGCAAGGCAGAAATGCAAGCTACATATGTAAATTTTTCTAGTAGCCATATCAAAAAGAACATATGAAATTAATTTGAATATATTTTAATGCAAAATACCCAAAATGTTATTATTTCAACATGTAATCAATATAAAAAACTACTGATGAGATATTTTACATTCTTTCATAATAAGACTTTGAAACCTGGTGTGTATTTTCCACCTACGGCACATCCCAATCCAGGTTGGTCACATTTTAAGAGCTCAATAGCCGTATGCGGCCCATAGTTACTGCATTAGACAGCCCGGGTCCAGACCACCTGCAGGTGTATGTATCAGGAATTCATGCATGACACTGTCCCATCATGCCTTTCTGCCAGGACTGTGGGCATGGTCCCTGGGCTGGCAGCCTTTGGGAAGGATGTGTCAGGGCTTGTGCCTCGGAGGGGAAGACACAAGACTAGCTGGGCTCTGTCACTGATTGGGCCAGAGGGCTTTGTCCCCAACCCCAGAGCTTTCCGTTTTCTGGTGGTGTGAGACGCTCTGGCACAGCTGGGCAGAAGAGCACCAAACCAAGGCTTGAGACTGCCCTCCCCTGCCCCTTTCAAGTCTACAGCCCCTCCTCTGGGAGATGGACCCACCTCCACGAAGATCAGCAGATGCAGCAAGGTAGGCAAAGTTATCCAGACTGATGACATCGATGATGGGGCTCACCACACGGGTGTGGTCCTGGAGGGGAGGGAACGAGAGATGGTGTGAGGCCAAGGACTCTGAAGAAAGGCCCAGCTGCCTGGACTGTGGGCAGAAGTTCTCTCCGAGCCACGGGGCACTCAGCCCTTTCTGCAGGATGCGGCAAGTTCTTGGGAGCTGTCCTGCAGCCCCATAGCCAGGCTCCTGGAAGGTCCCACCTGGGTCCCATGGGCACAGTGCTCTCCCAGCCTCTTCCTTTCACATCGTGCTTAGCCCTGCTGGGATCGCACCTCCTCAGTGAAGCCCTGCCGGATTGCTACAGGCTGAGGATTTCTTCCTCTTTTAAGCTGCTCTCACAGTTACAGTCCAGACAATTCCTGGGGCTCTGAATCATATGCTGTCTGAGGTGGCTCTTCTGTTGCTGGTTTGAACTGTTGTTTTATTAATCGTCATCCACCTTTGTGCATGTTCGGGCTGAGTCTTCCCAACTGGACCGCCAGCAGCGTGAGGGCAGGGACTCCGCCATCCCTTCGCAACCTGGCTGTCACTCTTTCATGCCACATCCGCTTCAAGGTCAGACGCATTGCTCCCTTCACCCTCCTAGGCACAAATCCACCTCCAAAACATTGGTGGGTAATGTCAATTTTACTAAAGATTCGGGGGTGGGGTGGCTTATGTCATCCACGCTATGCAAAACTGTCAATGGCCATCAGCCCTCTCTTTCCTCTCCCTCCACAGAGGGACCCAGACCAGAGCCTCTTCTCTCCCCACACTCTGTGCTGACCCTCAAAATCCTCTTGTCTGCAACTTGGAGCCCTGCTCTGCCCCTCGGTTCACACCCCCTCTCAGGACCAGAGCAGGGGAGACCACCCATGGTTTCCCAGAGAGCTCTGTGGGGGCCTCACCTTTGCCTTTTTATACACTTTTTTGTTCTGAGATATAATTCACATTTTTATAGCAATTTCATCAGCCGTAACTGACATGCGATAAAATTCACCATTTTAAAGTGTACAAATTTGGCTTACAATATATTCACAAGACTGTGCACCCATCACCCCTATCTAATTCCAGAACATTTTCATCACCCCAACAAGAAACCCTGTACCTGTTAGCGGCCACTCCCCATCCTCTCTCCCTCCAGGCCCTGACAACCACTCATCTCCTTTCTGTTTCTATGGCTTTGTTTTATTCTGGACATCTCGTATCAGTGGAATCATAGGACACGTGGCCTTCTGTGACCGGCTTCTTTCACTTAGGGAAACGTTTTCATCCACATCGTTGCACGTTATCAGTACTCCATTCCTTTTTATGGCTGACTAGTACTTTGTTGTATGGCTATCTTGACAGACATCTGGGCTCTTTCCACATTTTGGCTATTCTGAATGATGCTGTCCCGAAAACTGCGGTGCAAGTTTTTGTGTGGCGTGTGTTTCCATTTCTCTTGGGTATATACCCAGCAGTGGAAGGGTCATCAGGTAACTCCGTGTTTAAGCTTTTGAGGAACTGCAGGACTGTTTTCCAAAGCGGCTGCCCCATGTTACATTCTCACCAGCCATGAGTGAAAAGGCTCCCACTTCACACCCTCACCAGCCCTTGTCACTCTCCATCCTTTGGTCACAGCCATCCTGTAGGTATCAAGTGGTATCTGACTGTGGTTTTGACTTGCATTTCCCTCAAGGCTTAAAAATGTTGAGGATCTTTTCCTGTGCTTGTTGGCCATTTGTGTATTTGCCTTGAAGAAATGTTCATCCAAATCCTTTGCCCATTTTTAAGTTGGGTTATTTGTCTTTTTATGGTTGATCCGTGATTACCTCATCCTTCCCTCCACCTGTCCTACCCTCCCCCTTCTAGTGAAATGCAGGCACGTGCTAGGGACCTCCTGTCCTCATCTGTCCTTGACAAGGACACACACTCCCTTCCTCCTTCTCAGGCTTCCCAGCCTTGACCCCAAGCTGCACCCCGCCCCTGCATAGGACCCGCCTCCCCCGGGAGCAAAACCTCACCACCATTCGTAGTAGGAGCTTTACAGCTCACCCAAGCTCACATCCACATGAATTCTCACAACAACCCCGTGAGACAAATACTACAGTTACCCCATTTTCAGAGGAGAAAGCTCATTAACATGATGTCACTCAGGTGGAAGCAGACCATTTAGGCTCCCACTCTGCCTATCCAACGTCAATGACTGTTCACGCGCCCTCATGCCAAGAACATGGTGGGCACATCCCAAGGGACAGAGCTCCCCCAGGGACAGAGGGACTCACCTCCTTGACCCGCTGCAGCATGGGCTGCAGCCACTCGGTGTTCACTTCACAGTGGCTGTCCAGAAAGGTGAGCACGGCAGCTGTGGCCACATCTGCCCCGCGAACGCGGGACCGGATCAACCCTGCCATGAGAGTGGACAGGGGTTGATACTGGGATGGGGCCAGTTTGCTTCCCCGCCATCCCGCAAAAGTCTCAGGGCTCTCAAGGCTTCCTCTGAGTTACTGTGATTGAGCTTTACTTTGTATTTGATTCTTTCCTCCCTCCCTCCCTCTCTTTTCTCTCATCCACTCAGCAACCATCATTACTCCAGGCTCATTCTCTGAGTGCTCTCTGTGTACCAGATACTCTTCTGGGCTCTGGGGACACACCGATGAACAGTCAGGTGTTAGTGAATGGAATGTGCATTCGAGTGTGTTTTGGTACCAAAAGAAAACCAGAAACCAAAACCCTTTCCTCCCTACCCCCCGGGATCTCTAAGCCGCCCCCTTCAGCTGCATCGTCATGTGTGACCTCGTGAGAGGTGACCTCGTGAGAATCTTCTAGACTAAGACAGTCTGGAGTTAGTATGCCAGACCCTTCACGTACCTTAAGCATGTTATTTAACCTCTCTGAGCCTGGGTTTTCTCATCTAAAAGACTCAGAGAGAAAATAATCCCCACCTGCTGGGGAGAGTGCCCGGTGTCTAGAAGGCCGACACTTCAGCTAGATTCTGCTCTGCTTCGACCCCCACCCCAAACAGTCTTGCTGATGGCTCACCAGCTGTCAAAGAATGGCCTCGCTTTTGGCAGCTCCTGGGGAGAGAGGAGGCCCAGCTGGGACTACTGAGAGAACAGCCACTGGTGTCCTGTGAGCTGTGGAGATGGAGGGGCCTCACTCTAAGAGCTCAGCATACAGTTGCTCCTTGGAGAGATTTCCCTGGCCATACCTCTGCCTGTACTCTGCCTCCATCCATCTGACTATACACCCATCTGTGCAAAAATCCATCTGTCCCATCCTTGCACTCCACCGGTAGGTAGCAAGTACTGAAGGTTTGTACCCATGTTGGGCAAATCCCAGGAAACATTATATTCCTGGGCCTAAAGGTACCTACAACCCAGTGCTTGGGAGAAATTTCATTTCTCTCTGGCCTCTTCCATGCCAGTGAGCAGGTCTCCTTGGTCTGACTGCTCTTTCTTAATTATGCCCCTCACATCTCTCTCTCTCTCTCTCTCAAACTTTCAGTGGCTCCCTACTACCTGCCTTATCAAGTCTAAATGCCTTTCTCTGGCTTCCAAGGTCTTCTGCCATCTACCCTCACCCCACCATTTCCCCTACTGACCAGACCCAGATTCTCCCAGGCAGGGAGGAGGAGAGGGAGGTTAAGGGCGGCCTCCCTCCTCCAGGTTGGAATTCTGGCTCCTCTACTCATCACCGTGGGCAAATTACTGAACCTCCCTGGGCCTCACTTTCCTTATATGCGAAGGGGGACGATGGGCTGTTAGGAAGAAGGAATGTGAGCACACGGGCAGAGTGGACGCCTGCTACAGGTGAGCCCTCAGGGAGAGGGCTGTTGGTATGACAGGTGCGCCTGTGCCGGGCCAGCCCTCGTGCCGAGTCCGCAAGCCTGGACTGCCCTGCTTGCTCCCTTCACCTGTTTCGCTGCGCCCTCGCCCAGGCAAGGCCTAGTCCCCCATCACGTCCCTCTCCTGGGGTCTGCCCCCACATCACCATGACCAGTCTGTGCCTGCGGTTGGTCCTGACTCCTTGGCCTTACAATAAGCTCTCCGAGGGCAGGGACCAAGTTTCATACTTGTTTTGTGCTTCCTAGAGTGCCATGTACAATCCTAGCTGCGTGGCTGATGCTCCGAAACACCTCTCGATTGGAAGTGAGGTGACATCTGCTTTATAATGCCCCAGGGCGCCTGGGTGGCTCGGTCAGTTAAGCATCTGCCTTCGGCTCAGGTCGTGATCCCAGCATCCTGGGATCGAGCCCTGCATCGGGCTCCCTGCTTGGCAGGGAGCCTGCTTCTCCCTCTCCCTCTGCCTCTGCCTGTCACTCCCCCTGCTTGCTCTTTCTCTCTCTCTCTGTCAAATAAATAACTCCACTTCTCAGAAGAGACAGCCCAGGCAGCCAGAAGTACAGCGACTTGCCTACAGTCATGCCGTGGCAGAGGCTGACCCGGGATAGCAGAAGGGTCTTTCCACACCCCTTGGTCCTGGCCACCAGGAATGCAGTAGGCGCATGCTGGCTTAGTGTGACATGGTGCCAAAAGGGAATGGGGAGGTGCAGAGGTCTAGACCAAAATAGGTCTGCAGTGGCACCCAGGATCCAAGAACTTACCTTCCCGCCGATCATTGCGCAGGCACTTGACCTTGGGGATCCTGGTCAGGAGCAGACAGTCTTCAGCTGAAGGTGAAGGAAAGGAAGCAAGCTCATTCAGATATGGGCGTCAGACCACAAGGGGTTTGGTCGCCCCTGGAACCGCCCAGAAGATGTCTCACAGTAGGTCCAGGGAAAGGGATGGGGGTGGGGAGGTACACAGGAGCATGGTCATCTCTAATGGCCAAAGGATTGCCCTGTGCCTCACTCCCAGGCCAGACTGAGGAATACTTATGGCATTGCCCCCAGGGGGCGCCAGAGAGCACCAGCAGGTCACACCGGGTAGCCAGGTCAACACCAGCGCGGCCACACTGAAGGGACAATCCTCAGCATTCGGCACTTGTAAGAACAAAGGATGCTGCTGATGTTGCTTCTGTTTTTAAAAAATGTCATCTCACTGGTGTCCCATCAAAACAACACCACTCTTCCCCCTTCCTTGGCACCTGGGAACAGAGTCAGGGAGGGCACCTAGAAGACTAAAGATCCGGTTGGGGCACCTGGGTGGCTCAGACGGTTGAGCGTCTGCCTTCGGCTCAGGTCATGATCCCGGGGTCCTGGGATCAGCCCCGCATCGGGCTCCCTGCTCCGCAGGGAACCTGCTTCTCCCTCTCCCTCAACTGTTCCCCCTGCTTGTGCTCTCTCACAGTCTCTCTGTCAAATAAATAAAATCTTAAAAAAAAAAAAAAAAGAAAAGATCCCAATTGAGGGGGAGGGGTCAGCCCGTGATATCCAGCACGGCCCTGGGAGCGCTTGCCTCCACGCTCTGGGGAAATGAGAGTTTGGAAGGGTGCGAATAACAAACAGGAGGTAGAAACTTACGATCTGAACTGAAGTCATCCACTAAGATGATCTCCTGGATCAGGCTGGCTGGAGTTCGGTTCAGGACACTGGAGTGATGGGGACATAGTGATGGAGACAGAGGAGCCTGGATTTAGGGGTCACCGTCCATTTACCTCTCCCTGCCCCAGGACTCCCCCACCACCCAGCTCAGGGGCCAGCACACTAGCCACGAGCAGCTCCTTGCAAAACTCCCGGGCCCTGATGAGTGGCTGAGGAGCAGTATCGTCCTCAGGCTCTTCCGAGGACCTGGCTGACCCTGCTGCCTGGACCTGCAGGCACCCGGGATCTGGGCCAGATGGGTTGTGGGAACTGCCCCAGTTTTGTTGTCAAGACAGGACCTGTAGCTGCTCTGACTGCTTAGGCTTAACAAGTTCTGCCAGGGCTGGGAGCGGTGGGTGGGTGGGTGGGGGTGCGGGGGGGAACGGGACACCACCCAGCTAGGCCCGGAACTGCCGGCCTGCTTTCCTTCCCACCATCCTTCCTCTTCCTCTGCTCCCTGGGAAAGGAACCCCAAGTTTCTTTAATCCCTGGAATACTCCAAATCCTATCCTCGTTAAAGAAATGGGGCAAGTAGGAGTTAAACTTGACCGCAGGGCCAAGTTAAGGAGGACAGAGGGGCATCTCCCTATGAATTGTTGGATGGCACCTACTGGGCTAACGGCCATCCACCTGAGGTTTCATGTCCATCCCTGACTCCCTTGGCTCCTGACCCTTGAATATCTGCCTTTGTCCTGGGGACTGGACCTTGTGTTTGTGCATCCCAATAACTAGATTGCTGGGGTCTCTCTGACCCTGATTCACCAGCTCCAGCTTCTCGGAAGGACAGGACTCCACCTCCCAGTGCCTGACCTCTTCACACCATCTGGCCCCGCACCCTGTCTCAATGTGCACTCCTGCCGGGGGCTTGGCAGATCTTCCCGAGGCCTCGGGGAGCAGCACCATTGAGGCGAGGGTCCTGAGATGGGGCTCACCTCTTCACAGTGCGCAGGAGGGTGGAGCGGGCCTCATTGTGGAAGGTAATGATGACGCTGGTGGCCGGCAGGTCCGCAGAGTAGGAAAGAGACGGGCAACTGCGAATGGAGCACAGGGGTCAGAGGGCAGCGTGGGAGCATCCTTAGGACAGGCTTGAGGCTTCTCTCTGTCCAGCCTGCTGCCCCCAGGAATACCTCTGTGGGACAGGGAAGGCAAGCCTGAAGCCAGGGGGCGGGGCTGCCCTCCAAGCCCGCACTCCACCCCACTCAGCCCATCCGGCCTGGAGCCCTAAGAGGGAAGCCACAGGTTGGGGCACTTTCCCCGGCCTGGTCATCTTTACTGAAGACCTAGAGCCCTCAGAACCCCCATCACTGAAGTGTTCAGAAGGGTTCTGACCATTGTGCCTGTGTGGGCACCGCTCCAGGCCCCGGGGACCCAGCCCTGGGCCAACAGACGGAGCTCCCTGCCTGCTGGAGAGACAAAATGGGGGAGACGGGGAGACCAGCCTCTGTTCAGCTACAGCTACAGCACCCTGTAGTTTCTTTCTCTTCTCCCGGCTCGCGACGTTTGGAGGATCTGGAGAGGAATCGCCCCTCTGCTATCGTCCTGTGACTCCCTCCCTCTCGCTGCCCAGCCTGGACAGCTGGCTGGTGGCCCGGGGCGGGGGAGCAGCCTGTCTCCTCTGGGGGCCCTGGCCTCCCCCTGGAGCACACAGAAGCCCCGAGAAGACCACGAGCAGTGCCTGCCACCCCGCTCCCTCCCCCTTCTCCGGCTCACACCACATTTTCAGCCATTGGCTTCCCCCTCCTCAGGAAAGGGAATTAAAACAATCCATTCCTGCCAGCCTCCATCCCTGTCGCTTCTGCTGGTGCTTTTATTCGTGCTCCTGGGGCCGGCGGGAAGGCAGCTGGTTTTCATGGCAATCTTCTTTATTACAATTGCTCTCTGACTATTCCAGCAGGGTCTGTTTTCTCATTCCAGCACTCACGCCCAGACAGCGTCTTACAGCCGGATTCCCAGGCCCATTTCCTGCCCTGCAGAGCAGATGGGGTCAGAAAGGCAGGAGTCCCACCAGCCTGGGACCCCCATGGGAGGAATCCTGAGAGGCTTTAGAATCATTCTCCCTGACAGGCGATGTAGGGAGTAGGAGGGGTGGAGGGGTAGGGAAATTCACCTTTGCCCCCCCCAAAAGCCAGGCTTCCCAAGTGCATCCTCCCAGAGGCATGCAGATTTGGGGGTGGGAGTGGGCTTGGCCTGCTGGGATGGGGGGGAGTGCTGGGAGAAGCAGCTGCCTCCTGGGTTCCCGGCCCCCCAGCACTGACCTCCAGGGACCCACGTCCTGACAGGGAACCCCAACCATCTGGTGCCCAGGAAGGAGAGAATCTGGATAGTGATGCCCATTCTCCACCTGAAAGTGGCCTACCTACCCATACCCCATCTGGAGGGTAGACTTGACCTCCCCCCAACCCGCCCCCTCCAACTCTCTCCACTCTGCATTTCTCTGGGATTTACAACCATGATGATGGCGATTTATCCGGCTCTCAGGAGCCAAGAGCCTTTGAAGAGGTTTGACCCAGGCCTGTGTTTCAGGTTTGGGGCTGGTGGGGTTTTCTTTGTGTTGCTAGTAGGTCTGTCTTGCCTGGTCTCTCTGTTCCCCTTGAGGGGGCTCCCCAGATTGAGGGCTGGACGAGGAGGTTCCAATCTACACACGCGCGCACACACACACACCCCGATCCACCTCAGGCTTCTGGGGGGGCTGGTAGCAACACGGGGGCAGGAAGGGAGGCTGGCCTCACCAAACCAGCCCTGCCTCACACTCGAAGAGTCTTGTTTTAAGACCTGTGTCTCCCCAAGAGAAACTCCTCCTTTAAGTTCTTCAGTGAGCACCTGAGAAGCTAGGAGGGGGGCTTAGTGGGAGTGAGGGCAGAGGTGATCCAGGCTAACCCCGGATCAGTTCAGAGATTTGGATCCATAGGACCTCTACGCCTTGGGGTCAAGGTTGGCCGTAGCCGGGGTTGCCAGGAAAGGTCTCCAAACAGAGTTGTGTGGACATAGCCTTGTAGGCCCCACAGTGCAGGTGGACTCCGCACCAGCATTGACTGAGAAAGAACTTGTGAGATCTGAGCTGGCCAGTGGACCTGTGGGGAGGCCTTTCCGAGTAGCAGGGTTATCGTCGTACTAGCAGTGCTGGGGTTCCAAGACAGTGAGGACAGTCTGGGGCTCCCCCGACTCCATGTCCATCTCCTCTTGACAGGCGGCCAAGCCCACCGGATTTCAGGCTCACCTCCATGAGTGACATGGAAAGTGCTAGAAGCATGTCCCTTTCTGCACCCTTATCTCGCACATACCTTTTGTGCTGTGGAGTAGCTGCTTCAGAAGGAAAAGCAATCTTGACCTGCATCATCCCCACCTACCCTTAGACCAGGACCAGCCTGGTGCTAGGAACACAGCTGGTCCAACACAGCCCATGTGGGTCCCTCAGAAACGCAAGCACATGGGTGAGTCTGCTCCAAGAGCCCCTCCTGCCCTGTCAGCACGGAGCACAGATGAAGCCCCCAGACCAGCCTGGGTTGGCAAGGAACCTTCCCTGGAGGAGAGGACATTGAGCGGAGTTGTGAAGGTACAGGTGGGGGGTGGGGTTCAGGAGGGGGAAACAGTGTGTGCATAGACAAGGGCGGGGGGACAGAAGGGCATAGGACTGCGGGAGCATTAAGTGCTAGGCAAAAAGGAACATTGGTTCAGGGCCAGGAGGGGTGGCTTGCACTTCAGGGTAAGGACCTCAGACTATTCCCATAGGTGAGGGCAGGAAGGGGGGACTGGAGGTGGCAACTATAATCCAGACAGGACACATCAAGGGCCTGAACCAAGGAGGGGGCATTGATGGCTTGCCCAAGGTCGGTCACTTATACCGAGTGCAGTCGGAGTGGGGATCATCATGGAAGGTGTCCTTGGTCCTGCTCTGGGGCCTCTCCCACCTAGCTCACTGGGAGAGCCAAGAGCAAGGCTGGGGAGCATTTCTGGGAACTGCTGAGGAAGCGGGGGCAGCGGGGCAGGAAGACGAGAATCCCTTGCACAGTGCGGGCAGGGTTGGTGGCCCCTCTTCACCTTAGCCACCATCAGCAGGCTCGCCCACCCCCTCTGGCCTCCCTGTGGTCCCCTGGCAGCCCCCTCTCACTGGGACTCCAGACTGAGGTGCTGAGGGGCCTCCCCGGCGCCCACTGAGTCTCCTTGGCCGTCTCAGGCCCTCCGGAGGTCAATGAAACAGAGGAGGCGAGAGAACAACTGAGGGTGAGGGTGTGAGGCTCTCAACAACCAGATGGAGTCTGAGGCGATCTTTCTCATTCCTTCCGTCCCGGGGACTGCTGACGGGGGCCGGCCCTGCCCTCCCCGGCGCCATGGATGCTGTACCTGTAATGGCGTGTGTCCCGGATGGCTCGGTCTGGGCTCAGCTTGTCACTCTCCAGCTGGTTGAAGGCATGCTGCCTGTAAGGGTCCTCTCCGGCCTTCAGCTGCTTGGCTGCCAGGTACGCCTTCTCATCGAAGCCTCTGGAGGGTGTTCCTGTCACCTGAGCCAAAGGTCAGCATCAGAGGGGTCGCAGGCGGGAGGATAAAGCCGCCACTGTGGGGTGAGCCCTGATCCCGCCGGCAGGAGCCAGCTGCCTCACCTCGTCCGTACTTCACCCCAACTCTGTGAGCAGGAGATCAGTACTTCCCCCCTTGTACAGATAAGGAAACCGAGGCTCAAGAAGTTAAAAAAACAGTACCCAAACTGCTCTTAAAAGATGAAGGCTTTTTTTTTTTTAAAGCCCAAGGTCAGAGCTAATGAGTCACAGTTTCTGGATTCAAACTGGTTGTTCTGACCCGGAAAGTCATTCTCTTGCCCAGTGCTCTTTGCTGGATTTGGAGAAGGTGACCCCCGAGATGAGGTGCCCTGAGGGGACCACCAGCCAAGCTGGAGGTCGCCAAGCAAGCTACAGTGTCCTAGGGATAAACTTGGGCCTGACCCTGGACTAGGCATGCAGTAAAACAGCCGGGGCTTGGATGAGCTGCTGTCCAGAGAACTACCTGTGAGGACAAGTAGGCCCTTCCAGGCTCGTGCCAGAGCTGCCAGAACACCCAAATGCAGACAACGGTGCCTCTTCTCGGGGACTGGCACTTGCTGCCGAGATAGCCCCACGTCAGAGCTCCTGGCTCACCGGAGGAGTGATGGATCACACAGGCCATGGCCCAGCCTCTCTCCTCTTAGCCACACCCCACTCTGTACTCCCAAAGTCCCCCCATGAAAGACCCTGGGGAAGGACACATCTGAGATGAATGGAGAGATAGATGGATCCTGACATCTCATTATTTGAACCAAACTGCTGGCTGGATGTTCCCCCAGAGTGCCTTGAGATATCATCAACGGTGAGCGCATCCTGACTGCAGCCCTCCCACCTGCCCAGCAGCCTGGGCTGGAGCTGTGGGCCCCCAGAGGCAGCGGGAAGGTGGGCGAGGATTATCCAGACACAGAACTCTGCATGAGGACTCCATCAAAGGCCTAGCCCCAGAGGGATGGTCCCTGGAAGGTAGTTGGACGTGGGGGAGAGGAGACCAAGGTGTTGGGTGATGCTGGGGGACATCCACAGTGGCCCGGGGCCTCCATGAAAGCCTAGCCCCGGACCTCGCCAGCAGGAATGCGGAAGGCTCCAGGGGGTGAGTATCTCCTTCAGGGATGCCACTCTGTCGGGTTCCAGCCTCCGGGTGCATCCTGTCCTAGGAGCCAGCCCCTGAGCTCCCTGAGGTCAGAGCTGGTGAGGGAGGTCTCCTCGTGTCCACCGGGCCCAGCTACACACAGATGCTCAGGATGGTGGCCACGGCTGCGGCGGCCACACTGTGATTGATATTCGGAGTTGGTGCCATGACAAGGGCTGGACAGATGTGGCAGAGCCCCCATGGGCTGGAAATACATTTCAGGAAAGACAGAAGGAGGGAAGGAAGGAGAGAGGGAGAGGGAGAGGAAGGCTGTTTTGACCTGAACCCTGGATTGCTAGAAGGACCCAAGCTGTCCATCTTGGAGAGTGAGCAGGAGAAGTTCTCTGTGTCCTTCCCACCTGGGAGAAGGACGGGCGCCAACTCTTCCCCCCCAATTCCTCCCAGCCCAGGTCAGAGAAATGGGAAGCAGCTTCTATTGATATCTGAGATAAAAGAAAAGAAAAACTGCAGAAGCTCCCAAAGGGAGAGTATGCCACTTAATTATCCTGCAAGCCAACTGTGGGAAATAACCGTGTTTATTTATTTAGGGCTTCTGGCCACTCTGTGGGCTCAGGAAACCTCTGAGTCCTCATCCCACACTCACCCATCACCCAAGAAACATGCATTGAGAGCAGTGCATCTACCAGGCACTGGGACACCCCTCTGCCAAGTTCCAAGGCCTATCTGATCATTCATTCAGTTGTTCAAGAATGCTTGAGTTCACTCACTCTTTCATCCAGTCACCCAGTCATTCCGCAGAGCTCCACAGAGCACTCCCTAGTGCCAGAGGGAAGGAATGCTCAGGAGACTCTTCCCCCATCTCCAGCCTGCAGGCTTCCTGCGCCTCAGGCAAAGCTTCCTCAGGGCTCTAGAGAATGTTGTGGAAGACCAAGGGCTCAGGCCAAGGTTCACTAGAGGAGTTCTGTTCACTAGCGAAGCTCACTAGGATGAGCTAGACATCCTCAAAGATGCTGTTCAGAAGCGTCTGCTGCTCCCTCCCGCAGACCATAGCCTCCGAGGGTGCTCCAGCTGTCCTCCAAGGCTAGACCCTTCACTTGTGAGCCACCTCGTGAAGAAGGGTGCTGTGGAGTCCCAGTCCCTGTTCCCTCCCTGGGGTCTTAGCCCTGCTTCCACGTTGACCCAGCATATCTGGGGCCTGGAGCCGAAACATCAGTTGGCCCCAAGTCAGCCAAGTGGAGGGGACACTAAGGAAGGGTAGGATGTGATCTCTGTAGGGCTTTAACTTCCTCTCTGCCCAGCGCCTCCCTGGCCTCACCCCGTCCCGACCCAGACATCTTCTACCTGGTATCTCACTAGTTCATATGCCTGCACCGCAGCTCATATTTCCTCACGGCTCTCGACCCCTCCTTTCCCGTTGGCCCTGTTCTTTGATCTTGAGACTTTCAGGCCTTCGAATGGCCCATCGGTACCGCTAACTCAACACCTCAAAACGAATTTGTCCCTGAAGACCACCACATGCTTCTCCTGCATGGCTGGTTGCAGAGGTGGGCAGTGCTGACCTCCTGGTCCTCCCAATAACACATGCAGGGGTCATCCGTGATGTCTTCCCCGATGCTCCTCAGCCTGACCGAGACCACGGCCCTGCATATCCACAGCGGTGTCCTACGGGCTCACCACTAGTGCTACATCAACAAATATTTCCTGCAAGTCTCGTACATGCAGGCACTGTGCAAGAGGCTGGGAAGATGGAAATAAGCAAAAGCAGTATGGACCCCAGAAGAGAAATCTAGGAACCCAGATCACCCCTCGCGGCTCCCCCATCCTATGCCAGACCTGGCCACGGAAGTTCAAGAAGAAACCCTCACCCTCAACCTCAGATCATGGGTAGCTGGAGACCTGGCCGTGGAAGCCCATCCCACCCCAAGCCTAGCTGGAACCGGAGTCCAGACAGGGTGCATGCGCCACAGACTGGGGACCAGTGAATGCTCTTCCCCTTCTGCCCTGTTTTCCCACCCACACCGCTTACTAAGCACACTGGCGAGGGGTAAATGCATCCTTTGGCTCGAGGCTGTAGGACCATGAGGAGCTATATCTGGATCAGCCTGGGAGATCTGAGATCCTGGGCTTGGAGCAGTAGGAGCCACACATGGGACTCGTACCGCTGCCCTTTCTGGAGGGGATGCGGGCACTTAGCTGCTTGTGGAATTCACAGATCACACGGCACCGACGTCTGTGCCTTACTTCTCTTTCTTTTCCACTAGATGGTGAGATCCCCACCTTCAGGCTCCCAGCACCCAGCACGTAGTAGGTACTGAGTGGATGTCTGCTGAATAAAGGAAGGAATGAATGGATGTCTGCTGAATAAAGGAATGAATGAGTGAATGAACGAATGAATGAATACCTAAATAATGTCCCTGCTCTCAACTTACCTATAATCAACAGGGGAGAAAACCACAGCTAACAAAAGGGAATGCTCTGACATATCACATGACCTTCTGTGGCTTTTGCTCTCCTGACAGAGCTCACAGTGGCCCAGGGCACTCTATGGGTGGGGGCCCAGTTACCTCATGGGCTCGGGTTCTGCTGTTGCCCCCTCCCTGGCTCTGTTCTGGCCACACTAGCCTCCTAGTGTTCCTTGAGCCTGCCGGCACCCTTCCCCTCAACCCCTCTGTTCCTTCTCCTTCCTGGAAGGCTCTTCCAGATGTCTGCATGGGTCCCTCCCTCACCCCTCTGCAAGGCTCTGCTCAAACCTCACTTGTGTGAGCCTTCTCTAACCGCACCCCCACCCCCCGCACCTATAACCCTATGACCCCACCCCCTCATTCCCTATCCTCCTGCCTTGTTCTAAATTTCCTTCTAGCTGATGGAAGTGTCATCTGATGTTCTTTCTATGTGTATTTTGCTTAGTTATTTTATCTTTCTGACTGCTTCTCCCCACAAGAATATAAGGGTCACTAGGGAAGGGATGGTCTGTTTTGTTTAATGCTGGATCCCAAAACCCGGAACAGTGCCTGTTGGTAGGATTCAAAATCAATGGCTAATGAATATGCGAGTGATGAGCTGTCATGACCCCACTCATCCCCTTCCCCTCCCACATATGCGTACTTGGCTAACACATTACTTGGAACTGAGGTGGACCAAGTTGGTGGCAGGGTAGTTTCTGCTTACCTTGGGGATTTCCTTCCCACTCATATCTCTTGGCAGGACTGTTAAACACTGTCCTCCTGTCCCATCAACGCCTTGATCACCTCCACAGGGGTGGGCACAAGGCCCAGGCTAGGCTGATCTATCATAGAGATTGGTGAAGCAATCATCATTTGACTCAATCTGGGCCAATCAGAATCCACTCTGAGAACTTTCTATAAGATGAGCTCTTTTTGTCATGTCCCATAAACCTGGGAGGCAAGTCCTCTTGCCTATTACATGGAGAAATTTTGTCTGGAGAATGAAGAAGAAACAATCAGAGCCAAGAGACAGAAAGAAAGAGCTATAGTGATATTATCTGGGGATCCCTGGAGCTAGTCATATCTGATCCCAATTCATCTTGGGTTTTTTTTGTATCTGTCTATCTATCTGCCTATCTACCTTCCTACCTACCTACCTGTCTTATCTACTACCTATCTGTCCTCTTTTTTTTTTTTGCTTAAACTAGTTTGAGTTGACTATCCTCTCTAATAACCCAAAATTCAGAGATGTCAGTCCTTCAGTCATTCCAGTGAATAGAAAACCACTCTCCAAAAGTAAGAAACAGAGGTGCCTGGGTGGCTCAGTCGGTTAAGAATCTGCCTTCGGCTCAGGTCATGATCCCAGGGTCCTAGGGTTGAGCCCCGCGTCGGGCTCCCTGCTCCGTGGAGTCTGCTTCTCCCTCTGCCTCTGCTGCTCCCCCTGCTTGTGCTCTCTCGCTCAAGTGCACGTGCTCTCTCTCAAATAAATAAATAAAAATCTTTTTAAAAAAGTAAGAAACAAAATCAAAAACAAACACCAAAAAACGAGCCACGAATGGAAATGACAGAGTTTGGTGGCAGTGGACCAGGCTGGTCCCTGGCATCTGGCCCAGTGACTTGAGCCTACAGTCAGGTAGGGCATTCGCTGCCTTCCCAGCAGGCAGGGCTGTGGTCAGGCTTGGGGATCGGGGCAGGGGTCCATCTGGACCACAACATAAGAGTCCCTTGAGTTGCCCTGACAAGGAAGGAGGGCCGGGAGATGGTGAGTGACAGCCTGCTGGGCCTCCCACAGCCCTCCAGCCTCCTCCAAGAGCTCTTGGCTGAGGGTTAGATGGTTAGAGGATGGTCTCCTCCCCGGTCTGTCCTTTGGGGAAATGCCCAATCCACCACTTCCACATCCAACAAGGTCAATCACATCTGAAATTGTTTAAACTGAAATAATGACTCTGCTCTATAAAACGGGAAGAATTATTTCTCATCTTAGAGAGTTGTATTTTCAGTCCATCACTTCAGTTAAACTTTGAATCTTGCCTGCCTGGCTTCAATTTTTTTTTTTTTCCTGCTAGATTTGCTTACTTCTCCCTGACTGCTAAATTTAGGAAGCAAACAGCAAAGGGGAAGGTTTGAAACAAGAAAGGAAAATATTTTCCACATCATTTTTTATCAAAAACAGTTCAACCCAAGTCCCCAAGCCCTGTAAACTTTCCTTTAAAACATACATGCACCTCTAAATTGTAGATTTAAACAACTCAAACTCCTTTTAAATAACTGCTGCCTAATTTCCTTTTACTGCCAGTAAAACAGGTACCTGCTGCGCTGGCCTTTCACTCAAGTTCAATGAAACTGCAAATTAAAAGGCCCTGGTCCTATTTTATGGATGGCTCCTGACTTTTTTCCTGAGTCTGCTCTAAACCCCAACCACCTGGTGAACAAAATGTGCTTCCCAACCACTCCCCACTCCCCTGGGAACAAAGTCTCATCTTATGCGGCATCCAAAGTTGAAAGACTGCCATTCTTCAGGAAGGCTGGGAAACAGAGCACATGATTCACCAGCTCTGAGTGCAAGGTGTCAGGTTCCACCTCTCCCGAATGAAAAGGCGGGTCCCACTGGGCCTCCCCGCAAGCCACTGGGTTCTGGGGAAGCAGCCAACCACGCCTGGCCTACCCGCGCTCCTATCCAACCAGACGAGACGCCGGGGGTGGCACAGGGCTGGGGACCTCAGCTTGGGTACAGGAAACCTCGCCTAGGGTATCAAGGGTCCCTCAGGGGCCTGCCCCAGACATGTCCCCAGTTCCCCTTTCACATGGCCTCCAAAACAGTTATGTAAGGGTTACCAGCCCGGCCTTTGAAATCTGGGGGGATAGAATGCAGGTGTTTACTGCTCTCTGGCCTTGGGAAGTCACTTACCCTTTCTGAGCATGCTTCTTCAGCTAGAAAATGGGGATTGTTGTGAGGATTAAAGGACACGATGTAAATAACATGCTTAGCACACTATCTGGCACATGAATTATTAATTATTAATTATTATTAGCTCGCCTGCCTTTTTACCAGTCGTTCTCCACCTTGGCTGCACATTAGAATCCGAAGAATTGGAATACTTTAAAAATCCTGATGTCCAGGCCCTACCCAAGACCGATTCAATCAGAATCTCTGGAGGTGGGAGACTAGTATCAGGAGTTCTTAAAGCTCTCCAGGTGTTCCAGTGCGCTAGCAAGGCTGAGCTGCCACTTTATATAGATGCAGGACAGTGAGCTGGGGAAATCACAGGACCAAGGACTAGAAGGGACCTTGGAGGCCATCTCCCCTGACCCCCTTCCCAAGGAGCCTCAGGGTGAGTCTGGGTTTTGGCCTCTGTACGGCTTCACCATCAGCAGAGCCAACTGGAACTCAGCTGGAGCCTTCGTTGTTACTATAGAAACCACCACCTTGCAACACATGCCCGCATGCCCTGGATGCTCTAGTTCAATTACATACCAAGGAGCACAGGGTAAGGGCCACCTGGGAAGCCCACCTTGGGCTTCTGGTTAGATTTGCCACCACAACCTGGTTTCCCCAGGGGCGCTGATGACCACACAGCTTTATGACACCAGTGGTCTCATCAAGAAAGAGGGGGAGTGCGTTCCCCAGATGGTCTCTGTTCAGGTTCAGGGAGATTTCAGGTCCAATCAAGCTCCCCAGGTCCCATTTTCCACACTTTGCTTGGCCCAGAGGTCATCCAGGGGCGGAGGGATTCTGAAGGCGGGCAAAGCTAGGGACGTGCGGTGGGATAGCTCAGTTTCCACCTGCGTATCAGCTTGAGCAGAGCATTCCTGGGTTTGCGAAGAGTACCAAACCCTGCCGTCCCCCCCGCCCCCGTCATAGCTGCTGCAGAGCGTAAGGAACAAGGAGGCCTCTCTTGCAGTAATGAGTGGATGCTGACTGCTCCCTGAGGGCCTGCTATGAGCTGGGTGCTATGCAAGCTGCTTATTTCCAGCTTCAAGTAGTCCTGCCACATGGGTGCTCCTCTGAGCCTGCTTTTACAGAGGTGGAAACTGAGGCCCAGGGAGACAAAATAACACGCCAAGGTCACAGAGCTGCTGAGTGGCTGGGCTGGGCCTGGAATTGAGGCTGTCTGGCTACAGGGCTTAAGCACAAAGCTTTCTCTGCATGTCTTCAGACTCCTCCTAGGCACAGATGGGCTTGGCCCTGCCTTCCAGTTCTGCGTCCCTCAGCTCCAAAACAAGCTGCCCTCTGGTGCCCAGAACACACCCAGGCCCTGACAAGTGCAGGCTGGAGGCTGCCTCCCCACTAGGCTCAGGGTTCAGAGCATCAGCTCATGGTTCAGAGGCAGACTTGCCCAGTGCTGTCATCTCTTGGCTTGGCATGGGCATGGAAACGCTTCTCTGTTTTGGTGAGAAAGGACGTGGAAAAAATGAAAAGAATAAGAGTTTGTATTAGACGAAAACAGCACATAACCAAACTTCCTTGGGTCAGTCCGGGCCCTCCTCGTTCTTCCCAGCCTGGCACGTCCTCAGGGTCCCGACGACCTGCAGCTGCAGTCACAGAAAAGGGGGACAAAGCCAATTCCTGTTCAGGTTCTTGTCTGCTTGAAGGTTCCAACCCCCCCAACAACATTGCCACGCTCTGCGGCCGAGAGAAAGGAAGTGAGCAGAAAGAACAGCCGAGACAGGGCCACCTCAGGGCTCCCCAGGCCCCCACGAACACCCTCCCAGCCCACATACGGTGCAGATCACACAGGTGTAATGTGTCAGTGTCATTCCCGGTGCTTCGTATTCAGTCTATTGAACTCGATATTAACTGGAAAAATAAAAGCAATTATGGGCCATGTACTACATAGAACACCTCCAGTACGACTATTTCAAGAGTGTCAGCAGCCTGGTAAGCGCTGTGAATTGTGCAAGACTGTTGACTCTCAGATCTGTACCTCTGAAACAAATAATGCAATATATGTTAAGAAAAAAAAAAAGAAGAAGAAGAAGAAGGTAGCGGGAGGGGAAGAATGAAGGGGGGGAAATCGGAGGGGTAGACGAACCATGAGAGACGATGGACTCTGAAAAACAAACAGGGTTCTAGAGGGGAGGGGGGTGGGAGGATGGGTTAGCCTGGTGGTGGGTATTGAGGAGGGCACGTTCTGCATGGAGTACTGGGTGTTATGCACAAACAATGAATCATGGAACACTTCATCTAAAACTAATGATGTAATGTATGGGGATTAACATAAGAATAAAAAAAAAGATAAAAGGAAAAAGATCAGGCTTGCCAGGGGTTAGACGCAAGGGAGGGATGAATAGGCAGAGCACAGAGGATTCTAGGACGGTGAAAATACTCTGCATAGTACTACAATGGTGGGTACCTGTCATTATAAATTAGTCAAAACCCATAGAATGTATAACACCAAGAGTGAACTCTAATTAATAAAAACTATGAACTTTGGATGATAAAAAAAAAGAGTGTCAGCAGCCTCCTGCCTCACCCACTGAGGATCCCAGCTGGGCCAGGACCAAATCCCAGCCGTTAGTACTCAGCAGGGGCTGACTGTGGCCTGGTGCCTCAGTTCATATCACTTTTTGCAACAAAGAGCCCAATTAATGTAGTGATCTGGCGCAGTACATTATTGGCACGGTAGGTCAAGTTTAGAAGTACATTACCTGTGCTTCATATATAATTAATATAATTAAACAATGAGGTTATACCCTCCAATAGAGACAGCATTCATTACAAAGGCAGACTTTTAAAATCAAATTAAGCAAAAAGAAAGAGGAGGGGAAGGGGAACAGGAAAAAAGGAGCCTGGTTCATGTGACTTTCTCCAAGGGGCACTGCAGCCCCGAGTACAACTTGTGTCCCCAGATTGGCACCTCCCCTGACAGCCCAGCATTTTACCTAGGTGCAATATGCAAAATGGCCATAAAAATCTGGAAATGGGGCTAATACTAAGATTTTCTTTTTAATGAACAGAGCCCTTTCGATTAATTCTTCTAGGGTATGCTAAAGATGCAGGGTTTTTTAAAAAAACTTTTTAAAGATTTTATTGATTTATTTGTCAGAGAGAGAGCACAAACAGGGGGAATTGCAGGCAGGGGAGAAGGAGGCTCCCCGCTGAGCAGGGAGCCCGATGATGCGGGACTCAATCCCAGGACCCTGGGATCATGACTTGAGCGGAAGGCAGGGGCTTAACCGACTGAGCCACCCAGGTGTCCCAGGATACAGTTTTATTCAAGCAGAAATCAGAGACACAAATCATCTGATCACGGCTGGGATCAATGGAAATATAGTGTCATGCATCTCATTCATTACAATTTTGCACCGTGCACCAAACCATACATTGTTAGTAAGTCACAATACAATGCCTATGTCATGCATTGCAATGTAACCTAAATAATAATATATATGTTTGTCCATGTTTTCCTTGATGACCACCCTGTAGTTAAACAGAACCTTAACAGGAAGTGCAGCTCATTCTTGAAAAAGACTCAGTGATACACAGATGTAAATCCTCCTTGACTTAATCTATAAATTTAGTGCAATACTGATCAAATAACAACTGTATTGGGAATGGTGGGGAGAGAGGAGGATTCAGCTGGAAGAATTTAAGCATGAGTGAACAATCAGGAAAAATCTGAAAAAAATTGAAGATAGGGAAATAAACCTACCAGATATTAAGACATATGAAGGACTGCAGACTTTATATAGCAAGATACTATTGGTATAAAGCCAAACAAATCAATAAAAGAAAACAGAGAGGTTAGAAATAGAACCAAGTACATATGGAGGGTTGGCACAAGATATAGTTGCATTTCAAATGGCAGGAGGAAGGGAGAGACATGCTATTCAGTGATTGATGTTAGGGAAAGTGACCAGACAATATGGAAACAAGTAAAGCTGAATTTATTTTTTAAACCAAAATCAATTTTAGGTGGCTCAAAATTTAAAATTAAAAAAGAAACTAGGGGTGCCTGGCTGGCTCAGTCAGTGGAACATGTGACTCTTGATCTCAGGGTTGTGAGTTTCAGTCCCACGGTGAGTGTAGAGATTACTTAAAAATAAAACATCTTTAAAAAAAAAAGTAAAATAAAATAAAAAAGAAACTAAAAAGTATACAGAAAAAATTACTTTTTGTTCTTGTTTTTTGCAATCTCAGATGTAAAATCCAAATGTCACCAAAAAATGTACATAAAGATTTAAAAATTTTATAAGGCTAAAAAAACCACAAAGTCAAGCTACAAACATTATGCTGGGAAAAAAATATTAGCCAAATATAGGCCAAAGAATTAATTCCTTCAATATGCAAAGAACTTTTATAAATCAATAAAAAAGAACCAATAATTCAAAAGAAATGTAGACAAAAAGGATATGAACAAGTAGTTCATAGAAATGTGAAATACAAATGACCAATAAGAAATGAAAGGGGTTGATGCCTGGGTGGCTCATTTGGTTGAGCCTCTGCCTTCAGCTCAGGTCATGATCCCAGGGTCCTGGGATCGAGTATCTCGTTGGACTCCCTGCTCAGTGGGAACGTGCTTCTCCCTCTGCCTGCTGCTCCCCCTGCTTGTACTCTCTCTCTCTTTGACAAATGAATAAATAAAATCTTAAAAAAAAAAAAAAAGAAAGAAAAGAGGGGCGTCTGAGTGGCTCAGTCGGTTGGGCATGGACTCTTGGTTTTGGCTCGGGTCATGATCTCATGGGTTATGGGACGGAGCCCGTCAGGCTCCCCACTTGGTGGGGAGTTGGCTTAAAGGATTCTCTCCCTTGGCCCCTCCCCTGCTGCATGTGCATGCCTACACGCTCACGCTCTCTCTCTCAATTTAAATGAATGAGTCTTTATTCTTGGATTTGCCAAATTAGTAAGAAATTGTATGTTATTTTAGTTTGCATTTAATAATCAATGAGGTTGAATATCTTTGATTTCTTCTTTTTAAAAGACTATTATATATAATGCTCAGTATTTTGAAAGTTTGAAGAAATAGAAGCCCTTATATGTTGATAGATTAGAAATTGGCATGACCAAACTGTCTGACAACATCATTTTATTCTTTTTTTTTTAAGATTTTATTTATTTATTTATTTATTTATTTATTTATTTATTTATTTATTTGAGAGAGAGAGAGAACATGGGCATGGGGAGGTGCAGAGCGGGAGGGAGAGACAGAATCTCTCAAGCAAACCCCACATGGAGCCCAAAGCGGGGGTGTGGAGCCCCACTCAGGCTCTATCTCATAACCCTGAGATCATGACCTGAGCTGAAACCAAGAGTCAGATACTCAACCAACTAAGCCACCCAGGCACTCTTGACAACATCATTTTAAATTCTACTTTTTGACTCAGTAGAAGTTCCATTTTTAGGTAAACATAAACTTGGTTTTCCTGAGACAGTCCCAGTATACACCTGTGTTCTCAGGAGCCCCTGTGAATTAGAATTTGTCTTAGTTCAGGTAAAAGACTATATGATCCCTAAATTATAGTTTATCCTTAGAGTAGAATTCTAAATAAATGTTAGAAAGAATAAGTTATGTATGTACATTGTGATTGATTTTGTATAAAGAGTTCATAAATGCATGCGTATGTAAATGTATAGATATATCTGGAAAAATACATGGCAAACTGGTATACAGTGGTCACCTCCAGAAAGTGGCACAGGAGTGGGCTGGAAGACTGAAGAATTTTACCTTTTCCTTTATACAAGCTTGGTTTTTTTTATAAATAAGTACTCTTTTACAATAAAATTCTTTTTTTAAAGATTTTATTTATTTGAGAGAGAGTACGCGCAAGAGTGGTGGGGAGGGACAGAGGAAGAAGGAGAAGCAGACACCCCCTGGGCAGGGAGCCTGACGTGGGACTCGATCCCAGGACCCTGGGATCATGACCTGAGCTGAAGGCAGTTGCTTAACCAACTGAGCCACTCAGGCACCCTACAATAAAATTCTTTACAAAAACCAGATTAACCGGAAGCACCTGGGTGACTCAGTCGTTGGGCGTCTGCCTTCAGCTCAGGTCATGATCTTAGGGTCCTGGAATCGAGTCCCACATCGGGATCCCTGCTCGGCGGGAAGCCTGCTTCTCCCTCTCCCACTCCCCCTGCTTGTGTTCCCTCTCTCTGTCAAAATAAATAAAATCTTTAAAAAAAAACAACAACCAGATGAACCTTAATTCTTCTCTACCTAAGATAAAAGAACTGAGTTAATTATTGTCATCATCAACATCATCATCTTCAGAATGTATTACAGATATAAATAAATAGATGAAAAGTAAGCCCTTCTTCACCTGAAACATTTGGGGGCAGAAGTACCAGCCAGGAACAGGTTAGTCCTGATGAAGAGGAGGGGAAGGGAAGTTGCAAGGGAAAAAGAATAATTTTCCCTCTACCTTTCTTAGGTCTTATCTGAGACTCCTATAATAAAAGACAGATAAAGTGTTCTGGGACCCAGTTTCAACGTGGCAGGGTTTTCCCCACACCACTAACAAGCAATTCTCAGACAGCAACTGGATGACCTACAGTTCAGCCCAATTCTGACACTGTCTACCTGGAGACGGCCTCAGATCCCACAGGTGGAGGACCCAGTCCCACAAGAGGTCCACCTCCTCACATGCCAGTCACAAGCCCAGGCTGTTACTTGTGCTTCTAACGAACTGGCTACAAAATCACGACCCCCTCCTGGGGTTCCATTACTCGGCTAGAGCCACCCAGAGCTTACTTACGGCTTATTACAAAGGCTACTGAAGGATACAAATCAACAACCAGATGAAGAGATACATAGGGCAAAATCCAAAACAAAGGAGTTTCTGTTCTGGTGGAGCTTGGGTGGCACGTGAAAGTGTTCTGGTTCCCCAACCAGGCAGCTCTCCAGCCTCCCTCCTTTTTGGCTTTTATGGAGGTGTCATATTACATAGACATGATTGATTAAATCATTGGCCATTGGCATTTGATTCAACCTTCAGCCTCTTCTCCCCTCCCCTCCCCGGAAATCAGGGCATGGGACTAAAAGGTCCTCTCCTCTATTCACAGTTCAAGGTATTCATTCCCCTGGCAACCAGTCCCCATCCAAAAGTCACCTCATTAACATAACTGAGGACACGAGACCCAACATTATAATAAAACATGCTCCCATTGCTCTTATCTCTCAGGAAATTCCAAGGGTTTAGGACCAAGAACAAAGATATATTTCTTATAAATCACAACAGATTGGGGCGCCTGGGTGGCTCAATCGTTAAGCGTCTGCCTTCGGCTCAGGTCATGATCCCAGGGTCCTGGGATCAAGCCCTACGTCAGGCTCCCTGCTCTGTGGGAAGCCTGCTTCTCCCTCTCCCTCTGCTTCTCCCCCTGCCTCTCCCACTACGTGTGCTCTCTTTCTGTATCTCAAATGAATAAATAAAATCTTCTAAAAAAAAATAAAATAAATCACAACAGTTTAACAAGAGAAAAAACAAACAGAAGTCTATTAACATGTATACAAGGAAGATACCCAGAGAAAAATGAATAACTCCCCAAGGAACTCAGAATTCAGGATTACACCATCTTAATAGGGAAAGAGGAGGAGGATGTAGACCTCTTAAGGGTGAGTAAATGGGTTTTAGGAAGATGAATTGGCCTTTAGAAGACTAGATGGGAGGTATGATGGTTTGTGACAGTTTGTCTGGGTGTGGTATTGACTTTTAGTCTTCTCTCCCGTGATAAGAGTCAACTTCCTTGGCCGCTGAAACTCACGGGAAGGGGATTTATGACCAGTGAGTTCCTTTTGGAGGATCTGTGTTTAGGCAGATGATGGGAGTTCAGAGAAAGCATCTCCCTGCATTTGCTGGTTTTCAAATGCCCACAGCTCAAAATAATCAATATACCAAAGTGGTATCTTTTGGGTGGCGTTTTCTGCTACCTTTCAAAGTGGAGGCTGGAGGGGAGCAGTATACGGTGGCTGAGCCCTCGAGTGTGTGTGTGGGTGTTATAGCAGGTGAATCCAACATCCAGGTAATGCTTGGAGGCCCAGATTGACGTCTCCTGATTTCTCCCCAAAGCGCAAGCCTAACAACCGAAAGTGGGGCTTAGGGGGAAGGCTAAGAAGGCGAGCCCAGGTCCAGGGCCATGACCTCATCTGGGCTCTAGGCACCGACCACAGAACACTCTGAAGGGGATGGTACTCAGACTTTCCCTTTACCATTTGTCCATTTTTAGCTTTTTTTTAAAAAAAACCTCTTGTAAAATGCCTTGTATGGAGTGTTTAGCTTAGTAACTTGGTTGAAAGGGGCGGGCGGGCCAAGGGGAGCTGAAAAGGGCTGTCAGTCAAGTCCCTCAGGCTAGCCCACAAGCCATTCTGCAGGCCTGAGGTACCCTCTGGGAACAGCATTTCCACAGCTGCAGAAAGGAGGTAATGATGCTTACCGCCCAGGGGTTTTGAGCGCATTAAATAAAATCATTGCACCCTGTCCACATCCACGGGAGGCCCTCTCTCAATGACTGCATAAAAGGAGGGGGTTTGAAACAGATGAGCAAAGGAGAAAAAAAGAGAGAGAGAGGCAAACCAAGAAACAGATTCTTAACTATAGAGAACAAAAAAACCCCGAGGGTTACCAGAGGGGAGGGGGTGGGGGATGGGGGAAATAGGGGGTGGGGATTAAGGAGTGCACTTGTCGTGATGAGCACTGGGTATTGTATGGAAATATTGGATCACTATATCGAAAACCAGAAACTAGTATAACCCTGTATGTTAACTAACTGGAATTTACTTAAAAACAAAGATTCAACAATTAAAAAACAAAAGGAGGGGGTTTGAGCAAGATGCTCTCTGAGGCCTCTCCATCTTGAACATGAAATGATCTGTAACAACATCCATTCACCCTATCGTTCTTCAATACGTATTTATTACACATCCTGGAACCCCTCTGAAGAACCAAGAGCTGCTTTCTTAATGACCTACTGCTGTTCTTGACACACAGTAGGTGCTCAGGGGATGTTTGTCCCATCAAGAGGGTGTGTACACGGTGCCCCAAAGATCCCAGCTACATGGGAACTGGAAGAGCGGTCAGCAGCTCTGGTCAAGTGTCATCAAAAGAGCACCTGCTTTCTCCTTGAGCTTTGGACAGGAGGTAAGAATACATAGGATCTCTAGAGTGGGGAAGCTGCAGGAAATGGGAGCCCCACCAGTGGCTCCCGCCAAGTGCATGAGCTGGGCAGATGGGCAGTCCAGGAGGGACAGAAATGTGTGGTTTAATTGCAGTTGAAGAGTCCTTTGTGGGGAATGACATTGTTGTGGGTTAATGGTGGATAATGCTTTTCTTCCTTGACTAATATCTTTGAATATTACATTAAATTGTTTTTAAGCCATCAGAATGGTTATTAAATTAGTACCCTTTTGGAAAACAGTCTGGCAGTACATTGCTAGTGCTATATCCTTTGGCACAAAGCCTTTTCTATTTTATTCTATCCATTATCTTCCACTAGCCATGGCAGGGTGCCAGGTGGGCCCCAAATCTCCCATATAACCAGAAGATTTAAATTTAACCTTTGGAAGGAGGGAGTAACTGGAGTAAATATGCCCTCTCATCTAGGATTCCTGTTTTAATCACACAATTAGTCATAGACAAATATTAGGCACAAAGATGTTCACAATGGTCTTATTTATAAGAATGAAAATTTGAAAACAATCTAAATGTCAACACTGGGGAAAAGAGTAAGTAAATTATGTTCCATCAATTGAAAAGAATATTTAGTAGTCATTTACAATAATTGTTATAGGCTGTGGGAAAATAAGTATGCTCTCATGCTTTATTAGAGGGAGTATAAACTGGTATAAATCTTCTAGAGGTAGGGGCCCCTGGGTGGCTCAGTTGTTAAGCGTCTGCCTTCGGCTCAGGTCGTGATCCCAGGATCCCAGGATCCTGGGCTCCCTGCTCAGCAGGAAGCCTGCTTCTCCCTCTCCCACTCCCCCTGCTTGTGTTCCCTCTCTTGCTGTGTCTCTCTCTGTCAAATAAATAAATAAAATCTTTAAATAAATCAAAAAAAAAATCTTCTAGAGGTAAACTTATCAGTACATATCAAGGGTCTGAAAATGATGTATACATAGGACTCAATTTTAGGAATCCCTCCTAAGGAAATTATTAAAGTGGGTTCCATTTATAATAGCAAAATATTGTAGAGGAAAAACCCCCTAGATTTCCAGTAGTAGGGAATTGGTTCAGTAAGTTATGGTATGGCCTTCAATAGAATACATTGCAATCACTTAAAAAGATGTAGAAATGGGGCGCCTGGGTGGCTCAGTTGGTTAAGCGACTGCCTTCGACTCAGGTCATGATCCTGGAGTCCCAGGATTGAGTCCCGCATCCGGCTCCCTGCTCGGCGAGGAGCCTGCTTCTCCCTCTAACCCTCCCCCCTCTCATGTACTCTCTCTCTCTCTCATTCTCGCTCTCTCAAATAAATAAATAAATCTTTAAAAAAAAATGTAGAAATGTATTTTTTTTTTAACATGGAAAGCTGTTCACCATACAAAGCAAAGTGAAGAAAAGCAGGCTACAAATTAATATGGGCGTCGCGACTCCATTTTGTTTATCTGGACGTTCTAATCTGTCTTAACGAATAATTATGACCTGTGAAATCAAGAAAAAATAGCGTTAACAATATTAGGTCTGAAAGCTCTGGAGCGGCCCAGAAAAATGCTGGCTCGGTAATGGGAGAAGAGGGGCAGGGTATAAATCCCACGTGCCAGGTGACTGCAGCTTTCTGAAAATGATGGAGCTTGACCAGAAAGGCATACTGAAAAATAGAAACAGTGGTTTGTTAGGAGGGGGAGATTATGGATGATTTTCTATCCTTTTGGTTATTACTATGTTTATGTAATGTTTATTTTTAAGTGGAAAAAACCTCCTTTGAGACTTTTTCCTCTGTGGCCTCTCCCCTCCTTAGAATAGTTGTCTTTATGGAATGCAAGGCTGCTTACTAAAAATAATGCCTTACAATGGGCCTAGTTCTGTACAGCTTACTTTTATTTCTCCCGGGCCAAGTCTGTCCTGGTGACCCCTTCCCCTTTTAGGGCCGGCACATCTCTACCCTATTTCTTATCAGCCCTGACCCCTGACTCGAAGCACCCAGATGTTGTTGGACTAACCAGCCCTTTCTAGCTATCCTGGACCCCAAGGATCAAACTTGCCAGCCTTGAAGCTGACTGTCTCAGGGTCTTGCCAGGGCAGAGCGACCACCTAACATGAATCATTAATAATGGACTGTTGCACATTTAACTCTTCCAGAAACAGGCGCTTGCATGCACAGCTCTTGAGGGTACCGTTTCCTTGGTGGAAAACAACATGGCACTGTATCAAAAGCCTTTAAAGTGTTTACCACCTTTTGGTCTAGCAATTCTGATTCTAGGGTGTTATAAAATAAGAAGTCTATGAAAATGTGGGTACAAAGATATACCACTCAGTATTTTTTATACTAGTACAACACTGGAAATAATCTAAATGTCCAACAACGGGAGCTTGGTTAGACAAACTATGGCACATCATAAGGTTGCCATGTAAAATACAGGATGCCCAGTTAAATGAGAATTTCAGATAAACAATGAATATTTTTTTTTAGTGTAAGTATGTCCCAAATATCGCATGGGATATGCTTATTCCAAAAAAGTACTCATTGTTTCTCTGAAATTGAAATTGGAATATGGTTATACTAAAAAATTATTCAGGGATGCCTGGGTGGCTTAGTTGGTTGGGCATCTGCCTTCGGCTCAGGTCATGATCCCAGGGCCCTGCTCTGGGATCCCACATGGGGCTTCCTGCTCGGCGGGGAGCCTGCTTCTCCCTCTGCCTGTTGTTCCCCCTGCTTGTGCTCTCTCTCTCTGACAAGTAAATAAATGAAATAAAAAAAAATTCAATGTTTATCTGAAATTCTAATTTACCTAGATGTCTTATATCTTTATTTGCTAAATCTGGCCAGGCTACACATCCATATGATAGACTACTACGTAGCCATTAAAACTCATTTTCAGACCAGTGGCTTTCAAACTGTTTCTTCTCTCCCTGTGCTTTAGCTAGAACCTCACATCTTTTATTTCATATTTTAGACTTCTGCGTAAGATTTGGTTTGAAAATAAGGGTTCCATTCCTTAAGAGAAGTTTGAAAAACATTGTTTTAGAAAACCAAGAACAGGTGACAGTGCTCACAAAATAATAAGTAGAAAAAGTCTTTTTAAAAAACAGTATGATTCTCCTTTTGCCTCGTTGCATCCGAGAGAGCAAGATGGGTCACCAGCCCTGTACCGGAGCCATCCGAGGAAATCTGGCCAGGTTCTCGTTGCTGCGGCGTCTGCTCAAACCGGCACGGTCTGATCCGGAAATACGGCCTCAATATGTGCCGCCAGTGTTCCCGTCAGTACGTGAAGGATATAGGCTTCATTAAGTTGGATTAAGTGAACTTCCTTGAATTGGTCATCCAAGATAACCTACCTTAACGGCAGATATCCAAGATACCTACTTTAATGCCAACTCATTGTACATAAAATAAAAATACTCCAATTATGAGTGCTTTAATGTGAAAAAAAAAAAACCCAGTATGATTCTAATTTTGCATATACACACGCGCATAATGGAGAGGGAGAGAAAGAGAATGAGAGACAGCGGACATTCTGGAATAATCCTTAAAAAAAAAAAAAGTGGGCGTCAGGATTGTAAGTGAATTTTAGAAGATTTCCAGAAGATTTTTTCAGATTTTCTACAATGAATTAAATGTATTTACATTTTGAAAAAAATTTTCTATTAGAAATATCTATCTTCTCAGATGACATTAATACTTTAATGTCGTTGAGCTTCTGTATTTGTGATTCTTAAATTTGGGAGTTATGAACCCTTTGGGGATCTAACGAAAGCTCTCTAATCCATTCTCAGAAGGCATATTCACACAAAATTTTGCATACAGTTTCCCCTCCCATCCCTTCTTGATAAGGCCCTTCCCTAGAGTTCTAGAATGCCGTTCCTTTACTCTGCTTGTTTATAAAGCTACTTACCCTGTCCTCATGGCAGGGGTTCTTTTGGGGGGGGGGAATCAGAGTGGTCACACATCTGTTCTGAGACCCCCTTAAAAGCTAAGGACTCTCCTCAGGGAAAAAAAGCCCACATGGTCCCACATGCTGCCGCAGGCGGCTTCAGATGTTCACAAACCCCCTGAGGTCCGTTCTCGGACTCTGGGTTCAGAACTCCTGGCGCAATCCCAAGCCTGTGGCACTCGCTCGAGCCCTGACTTGGCTAATTCCCTTTGGGGCCAAACTGGTTAAATATAGATTTTGGAAAAAAAAAAAGGGAGAGACAAAGCCAAGGATAGAATCTAGCCCAGCCCTCCCAGGGCACTGTCCCAAAGTGAGTACTTCCAGAGCAGTGAGGCAGGAGGGGCTGGGGCGGGGGGGGGGGGGGGGGGGGGGCTGCGATGCAGAGAAGAACTGCTGCTGGAAAGCACTGGAGTCAGCAGGGGATCCACAGACGGGAAGAAGAACCAGAAGGGAAAGGCAAAGTTGGCGCCTCTTCCTTGCGTGGCCTGTGCCTTTGGGGTGGCTGAAGGGGCAGGGAGGAGAGGGGTGTCAGCTCCACGTCTGCTGCCCACGCTCTTCAGTAGCTCTCTTAAGCAGCTGTATAGCGAACCAACCCGGATTCCACCCCAAGAACCAAGCAGAGGCCATGGACAAGGTGGGGAGACTGCTGGGAGCCTAGGAGGGCAGCCCCTGGCGGGCCGGGCAATCTGGCCCAAGCTCTTGAAATGATAAATACGCACGCGCTCCCATCTAGCAAACATGCCTTTGGCATCTCTTAAAAATGAAAAAACAGAACTTACCTACATACCTGAAAAGACAGGTACGGGGTACTTTTTGCAGTCTGTCAAGCAGCACAAAGTTCTCTCCAATCCATGATTGGTTTTAAACCAAAACATACTGACCAAACCCAAACCCGATGACCATAATGTGAATTTGTGTCTCTTTTCCAGGGGAAAACACAATACTCTGTAGAGGGGAAGTTCCAAGCTCAGGCTAAAGCTGCCTTTATCTTTTTCACTGTGCTCCTATGCGATCCAGGGATCTCAAGGCCAGGAAGGCCGGGGACAGCCCTGTCCAGTGGCGGGAGCGTGGGCTTCCCCACTCGTGCAAGACCCAGCGGACACCCTTCCAGTGGGAATACCCATCATCTTCTCTCTCTTTACTTTCATCTTGACAAAAAGATTTGCAAATTCCTCTGGAAGAACAAACATCTGAAAAGAGCCCTGACCTCTCCAATCCACCCCCTCCTCCCCAAAAAGAAAGCCAAAAACAATGGGAGAGACTTGCCTTGCCAGTTAGTAAATCTAATCGAAAACCTCTCTAATCAAAATGATATGGTGCTGGCTGAGGAAAAGACAAACAGGTCAGTGGAACAGAATATAATCTAGAAATAATATATACAAGAACTCAGTATATGACAAATCGGCATTCTAATTCAGTGAGGAAAAGATAGTCTGGCATAAATAGTGCTGGCATAACTGGCTATTCATATGGAAGAAAACAAAATTAGGCCCTCACGTCACAACAGATACGGAAACAAATTCCAGATGAATTTAAAATATACATATGATAAGAGACTCTTTATATAGAGAACAAACTGAAGGCTGATGAATGGGAGGTGGGCCAGGGAGTGGCAAGATGGGTGATGGGCATTAAGGAGGGAACTTGTTGGGGCTCCTGGGTGGCTCAGTCGGTGAAGCATCTGCCTTCCGCTCAGGTCATGATCTCAAGGTCCTGGGATCGAGCCCCTCCTCGGGCTCCCTGCTCGGTGGGGAGCCGTCTTCTCCCTCTGCCTCTGCCCCTTCCCCCTGCTTGTGCTCGCAGGTGCGTGCTCTCTCTCTCTCAAATAAATAAAATGTTAAAAAAAAGAAAAGGAGGACACTTGTTATGATGAGCACTGGGTGTTGTATGTAAGTGATGATTCACTAAATTCTACTCCTGAATCCAATTTTACCATATATGTTAACTAACTAGAATTTAAATAAAAACTTGAAGAAAAAGAATAAAATAAAATATACACATAAAAAATATATTGTAATAAAATTTAGTAGAATAACCGAACAGTGAGGAAGATCCTTAAGGAGGGCAGGAAGCCCATAAACAATTAAGGATAAAGTAGCTAGGCTGGGTTACACAAAAATCAAGAATTTTCCCATGGCAGGAGTACTATTAACAAATTCAACAGACAAATAATATCCTATTATATAATAAGTCAATATTTATACATTTGACAGATAAAAGGTTAATGCCTGAAATATGTTAAGAGCTCTGCCAAACTGATATGAAAAAGACAAACAGGGGCGCCTGGCTGGCTCAGTCAGTAGAGTGTGAGACTTCGCTCTCGCTCTCGGGTTCTTGAGTTTGAGCCCCATGCTGGGCCTAAGAGCTTATTCAAAAGAAAAAAAAAAAAGACAACCCAAATAATACATCGGCAAAGGACACGGACAATGCCTCAAGGAAGAAATGCAAATGAACATATGAAACTACTGAGAGGTAGAAAATCAAGGCAATAGAAGATGCCATCTTCATCTATCAGACGGGCAGACGAAAAGGAAGAGTACTGTCCAAGGTGATGAGACTGCAGGCAGGACAGACAGCAGAGATATTCCGTTCTATCACTCTGGGGAAAATAATTTGGCAACGTGTGTTTACATTTAAAACATACAGAGCTTTGGGACTGGGTGGCTCAGTCGGTTGAGCATCTGCCTTCAGCTCAGGTTATGATCCCAGGGTTCTGGAATCGAGTCCCGCATCGGGCTCCTTGCTCAGTGGGGAGCCTGCTTCTCCCTCTGTCTGCCTCTCTCTCTAAAATATAAATTAATTAAAAAAAAAACTTTAAAACATACAAATTTTTAATTAAAAAATTTTTTTTAATTTAATTAAAATTTTTGATTAAAAAAATAAAACACACCGAGCGGTAATCCCAGTTTGGGAGCTTTACACAACAGAAAGAAAAGCACGAGTGTGTAAAGGCCCACGTATGCATGTTTCTTCTAGCATTTTTATACTGGCAAAGGCTTGAAACACCTGAATGTCCATTAGCCGGGACCCATTATACAAACTGTTGTAAGGCCATTCTACAGAATGAGGTAGATCTAAGCACACTGTCCTGAGAGATGTCCCCAGTATTTTAAGGGGGAAAGCACACTGGCTGGATCATTTGTAAGGGTAAGATTCCATCTTCTGTGTAAAGAAAGAGCAGGGGAGAGAGCTAGCTATGTGTGTGTGTGTGCATTTCTGTGATCATAGGGAAAAGAAAATTACGTGGCAGGCTGTGAATGTTTAGCTCAGGTTGATGGTATTGGAGTGGGGTGGCCAGAAGGGGCAAGAGGAGAGTAAATGTCTCCTTTAAATAGCTCTGTATTAATGCATTTGCTAAAACAGGCATGTGTAGCTTTTGTGATTTATTCTTTATTTTTTTTTAAGATTTTATCTTATTTATTTGAGAGAGAGTGCATGAGAGAGCACGGGGTGGCGGGGGGAGGGAGAAGCAGACACCCTGCTGAGCAGGGAGCCCAGACGAAGGGTTCCAAACCAGGCTCCTGGGACCATGACCTGAGGCGAAGGCAGACGCTTAACTGACTGAATCACCCAGGCGCCCCATGCTTTTGTGATTTTTAAAAAATCTAATCATCTTTTTTAAAGAAAGAACATGGGCTTTTATTCCTGGTTCTGCCACTCATGAGTTGTCTGACCTGATGTCCTCTCTGTAAAATGGGGCCCATGCCTGCCCTGTGGCTCTTGATCCACTGAAGGGATCTGCCAAGCTCCAGTCCTTCCTGCGTTGTCTGGCTAGGCCAAGGTTAGGGGCACAGGCTGCAGCCCTAAAACCCAGCACTGCTAGCCGGCCTTCTCAGATACCGGCCAACCGATGTCCTTGGCCTCTGCCACTGGGCAGTCATTCCTTTCCTCCCCTGTCTGGGCAGGACCCCACTCTAGGGACTCCACACTGGGCCAGTGCCCCTCCTCCACCTCCAACTCCCACCATCCACTAAGAACCCAGTCTTCAGCCCTCCTTGTGGGGGCCCCACCCTGATGCCTAGCACTCCCACAGTCAGAAAGACCCAGGCTACCACATCTAAAGCCAGCCTACCCCATTCTCCCTCCAGCCTCAGGAAGGATGCTGTGAAAGTTCTGCAGATGCTTCATTGGCCATCTCCCAAACCTACATTCAAAGCCTCTCCAGCACACTTCGAACATCACCCCAGCTCTGAGTGGGCAAAAGCAAGAACGGTTTTCAGAGAGATCAGACTGTCGCCAAGCCACAACCGCGGCACCGACAGCAACGGTGAGGACAGCTTCCAGCCAGTCCTGACTCTGGCCAGGGCCTCTAGTTCTGGGTCTGCGTGCTTGTATGAGTGTGGGCACACTTGTGTGTATGCACGGGCCTACCTGTGGGTAGCATGGGGCTGCTTATGCATATGCATTGGGTACAAGCTTTCCTGCGGACATGGGCATGTTTGTGAGTATGGGGCTTCTGTATGTGTGGACACACACAGATATTTTAAAGATTACTTATTTATTTATTTGAGAGCAAGCAAGAGCGGAGGGAAGGGCAGAGGGAGAGGGAGAAGCAGACTCCCCACTAAGCGGGGACCGGATGCAGGGCTCCATCCCAGGACCTGAGCCAAAGGCAGATGCTTAACCGACTGAGCCACCCAGGCACCCCATGTATTTTAAATATAAAAGCTCTAGGGCGCCTGGGTGGCTCAGTTGGTTAAGCGACTGCCTTCGGCTCAGGTCATGATCCTGGAGTCCTGGGATCAAGTCCCACATCCGGCTCCCTGCCCAGCGGGGAGTCTGCTTCTCCCTCTGACCCTCCCCCCTCTCATGCTCTCTCTATCTCATTCTCTCTCTCAAATAAATAAATAAAATCTTAAAAAATAATAATAATAAAATAAATAAATATAAAAGCTCTTCAGAAAGGCAGAGGGGTTCATCCCCAAAGGTTAGAGATTTGCTTATTTGGGCATTGAACTTTTCTTTCATCCAGTTTCCGAACCATTTGTGACATATGGCAGTAAGATAGGAAATGTCCCTCCCTGAAGTCTGCACACTACATGCTGAAAGCAGCCACTAGGGGACTTGGGAAAAGAGGGGTCTGGCTCTCGGGGTGCTCATTCCTTCATCTTGCCTCTGGGGCTGCTTAAATTCTTTCATCAGCAGAGAATAGCTCTGTCAGATCCCAAAACACAGCAGCCTTGGTGTATTAGGAGCAGGTCGGGACAGAATCTGAGGGAGGCCCCTCTAGCAGCACCTTCCGCCACCCCCACCCCCAGCCAGCCCAGGGGGGTGTGAGTCATAGCACCTGGAGAAAAGGCAGGAAAGGAAGGAAGGATGGTGGGGGGTGAGAGGGAAGCAGAATCTGCTCACCTGCCCTCATTTCAGTCCCCACATCTACTAGATAAAGGGGTCAAGGATACGAGGTAATCCATCCAGGGAAGCACAAAGACATGGATAATCACAGTGCTTCTTCCTTTTATTCAAGTGTTTGGAAGATGGGACATTACTTTTCTATTAACCATGAAGCAGGTACAAACTTCTCATACATCTTTGAATGAAACAAGAGACTCCTGGCTCTGAGGCCCTGGCCCAGACCTCCGGAGGGACAAGTGTCCTCTCCTTGGCAGGGTGAAGGGCTCTGGGGACAGGCCTGAGGAGCCCTGCAGGGTGCATTCTGGGGTGCTGGTGGGGAGGGGAGTGCAGGGCCTCCGAGGAACCTGGCCCAAGAGTTTACTCCGCATGCTCTTTTGAGGCTCTTTTGAGTGCAACAGGAGGCCAGGGTTCTGGGAGGCGGCCAGACTGGGTCTGAGTCCCAGCTCCTCGTGGTGGGCGGCTGGATAACCTCACAAGCCTCAACCTCTGCACCTGTGAAATGGAGACAATGACAGAACCCCCCTCACAGAGGATCTACGCGAATTCAGTGAGCGAATTCCTGCAAAGCACAGTGCCCGGTGCTCCCCCGATCCCAGTGCTGTGGGCTAAAGCCTTTGCTATGACAGTCACAGGTCAGCTTGTCCCTCAGGACCAGAGTCCCTCACGCCCTTACAGGTACTCATCCCAAGGCACTCCCAATGAAGCCCGCAGGCAAGTCTCTGGCTCAGAGCCTGTTTCCCAGGAACCTGAGTCTGGGTGAGATCCCTCAGGGAGCATGTAAAGACTGAATGAACCAGAGGACCAAGCCCCGCGCCTGGGGCCCTCCAAAGCTTAAGGGTCAGGGAGGAGGAAGCCCCAGCACACAGAAGGGGAAGGACCCGCTGGGGAGTGTGGTCTCCCTGAAGCAGGAGAAGAGAGAGTGACTGACAGTGTCAAAGGCAGCTGATAGAAAAGAAAGAGGAGGACCAAGAATTAAGAACGGGATCTAGGGCGCCTGGGTGGCTCAGTCGGTTAAGCGACTGCCTTCGGCTCAGGTCATGATCCTGGAGTCCCGGGATCGAGTCCCGCATCGGGCTCCCTGCTCGGCGGGGAGTCTGCTTCTCCCTCTCCCACTCCCTGTTTGTGTTCCCTCTCTCGCTGTGTCTTTCTCTGTCAAATAAATAAAACCTTTAAAAAAAAAAAAAAAGAATGGGATCTAGTCACTTGGAGGTCATTGGTGACCTTGACAAGAGCATTTTAGAGGAATGGTGGGGACAAAAACCTGGCTGGAGTGGATCAGAAAGGAACGGAAGGAGAGAAGCCAGGCAGCAAGCGTGGACAAGTTTTTGCAAGAGTTTTGCTATTTGCACAGCAGCTCAGACCGAGAAACAGCTCACGGCTCCCCCCGGACCACGGGTCCCTAGGGGTGGACATCTGCCACCTCATTCTCAACCTCCCGCAGACTTTTTAATGCTTTGTCCAGATTTCCCAGCGGTTCTCAGGGGGAGGGTGCTCCCACACACCATAGCTAGAAGCAGAAGTGCAAGGCCTTGGCCTTGGGTGATGACTAGAGCTGAGTCTCAGGAACTCTGAGGACACAGGATGCACCACTGGGCTGGCACCTCCTCAGTCACATCCTGCGCACGGCCCAGTGCCACAGAAGACACCCAATAAGGTCTCTAGTAGATGCCCACTGGGCTCCCAAATTTGTAATGTTGTTGTTGGTTTTTTTTTTTCCAAATTTGGTTTATTAAATTGTCTTCTGCCACAAGGCCCACTTACGCACGACAGCTGTTGCCACGGCAACCAAGCAGCCAACCTGCTGTTCTAGTTAACAGCCAGGAGCCTCCCGCTGGCTCTGTGGCTTAGCAAACTCAGGGCAAGGTAGCCCCAAAGGTAGCCACAAAGAAAAGTGGTGGAAAGGCTGGAACACGGTGGGGGCACGTGGGAAATGAGAGAAGGGAACATGAAGTGCAGAGTTCAGTGCTTTTCCGATTGTTCCATAATTCTGCACCGACAGATTGGGGCTGGGGGAGCCATGCACTGGGACTGGTGCGGAGGGGTCTCCACATCTTGTGATGTAGGCTGCTTCTCCAGCAACCCATCCCCTGACCCTCCATTCCCTTCCTGCAAGCTAAAGGAGCAGAGAGGGGCAGAGACGTCCACGCCCCACCCAGCCGGGAGATCGGGTTCTGCCGAGACTCTTCCTGAGAGAGAAGCTGGTTTCTTTGAACCAGGTCTGAATGTCTTTCATCGGACGTATAGGTTAAGTCACCAGGGCTTTTGAAGTCACACAGATAAGAGTTCAAGCCGTGAAGTTCCTTCACTTGCTACCTGTTTAACGTTAGGGCAGTTTACTTAACCTCTCTGAGTCCCAGTTTCGGTAGCTGTAAAATGGGATGAGCATAGTACCAATGTCACCAAATTACTTCAAGGGTCAGTTGAGATTGAGTACATAGAGTGTGCAACAGCCAGCATGAGGCACCCAGCAAGCTCAGCGTGAGTGGGGAACATTAGCTTTGGTATTGCCATTGTTGTCCTAATGATGGTGATGATGTCAATTAGCAGCCCTAGAGGTTGAAGACCTGAGTGACAGACTTCAAGGGACTGAGAATGACAAAAGCAAACTTCAGCATAGTATATACATCAGGTACCATTTTTGTTTAAAAACAAATGTTAACCAAAATAAAATAAAATAAAAAGAAATGTTAACAATGATGGCACTATGTTATTTTTCTTGGTGGCTTTTATTTTTTCCAAGTTTTCTGAACTGAACAGGTATTACTTCCATAATTAGAAAAAACACTTTTTTAAAAGGTTAGAGATGAGCATTAAAAATGGGCTACAGACTAAAACCATCGAAGGGTGTACTTTAAGCAGGGAAATTATGTGGTATGTGAATTACACCACAACAGAGCTATTAACAAAAATGCTTTAAAAAATGACTCAAGATGGGGCACCTGGGTGGCTCAGTTGTTAAGCGTCTGCCTTCGGCTCAGGTCATGATCTCAGGGTCCTGGGATCGAGCCCCACATCGGGCTCCTTGCTCAGCGGGGAGTCTGCTTCTCCCTCTCCCTCTGCCTGCCACTCTGCCTACCTGTGCTCTCTCTGTCTCTGTCAAATAAATAAATAAAATCTTTAAAAAAAATAAAAAATAAAAAATGACTCAAGTTGTGCAGGTAATAACCCATTCAAAACTTCTGAACATAAAAATGTATAAAATAAAGCGAAATACTGAGAGAGAGAGAGAGAGAGAGAGAGAGAAAGAAAGAAAAAAGAAAGGAAGAAAGAAAGAAAGGGAAGAAAATGAGGCAAGAACTGAACTATTATGCAAAAGTTAAAATACAGGGAATCAAGTACTTGCATATATTGCTGGGGCGGCGGGGGGCGGTCAATTGGTACAACTGTCAACGGAGGACAAATCAATGAAAATCACAAATGCTACGAATGCGTATACTCTGACCCAGCAATTCCTTTTTAGGAAATTTATCCTACAGATATTCTGGGATAAGTGAGAAGTATGTACAAGTTTCTGAACCATGGCATTGCCTATAGAAGACTGGAAACAGCCCCGATGTCCATCAGTAGGTGACTGACTGAATAAGTTAAGGTACCTCCATACAATGGAATAATATGAAGCTGTAAAAATAAAAATAAAAGAATAAGGAAATTATCTTCTGATCTGAAAAGATTTCTAAGCTATGTTATTAAGTGAAAAAAAAATCAAGGTACAAAACAGTATAATGATATATGCTACCTTTTGTGTAAAAAGTGGGTAAAGACTGTATATTTATATTTTCTTATATATGCATTTTGGAAGAATACATGAAAATAACAGTCGTTGGAAGGCACTAGAGTGAAAACAGAGCAGATGGGGGATAGAAGTTTCCAGAGTGAAACTTTTCACTGTATGTCTTTTATACTCTTTGATCTTAGAATCTTATGAATATATTACCTATTCAAAAGTAAATGCGAATTCATATGCTTGAAGGGAGAAGTTAAAGAGTGAAATGATAGGATTTCTGGGTGGGGGTCTACATAAAACCACCGTGGCCGGTGCTGGTCTTGTGTTGAAGTTGGTTGACGGGTCTGTGTGCATCTCACTGCATGTTTGAAATTTTTCATAATAAATTAATAAAATTTAAAAGGTTTTCATACTAGTTAAAAGGTGGAAATAACCTAAATGTCCATCAACTAGTGAATGAGTAAACAAAATGTGGTCTATCCATATAATGGAATACTACTCATCAATAAAAAGGAACAAACTACTGATACAAACTGCAAAAGCATCACAGGAAGTGAAAGAAACCAGACACGTGACCCCTCATTGTATGATTCCATTTACATGCAATGCCGCAAAGAGGCAAATCCGCAGAGGCAAAGAGTAGATTAGTGGTTGCCTAGGTCCTTGTGTGGGGCTGGAAAGTGACTGCAAATAGGCAGGAGAGATTTTGGGGGGATCATAGAAATGTTCTAAACTTGATTATGGTAATGGCTGTACAACTATAAATTTAGTAAAAGTCATTGAAATATACACTTAAAATGAGTGCATTTTATGGTATGTAAATTACACCTCAGTACCTCAGTAAAGTGGGTTTTGGGGTTTGTTGTTTTTTCTTTTTTTTTAAGATTTTATTTTTAAGCAGTCTCTACACCCACTGTGGGGCTCAAACTCACAAGCCCAAGATCAAGAGTCACACGCTCCAATGACTGAGCCAGCCAGACGCCCCAGTAAAGTGATTTTTTTTTTTTAAGGAAAGGAACTGGGGCCACTAAGAGGTGGTAGTAGTTAAGAGCATGGGTCCTGGCATTAGACTCATTGGATTAAAATGTCCACTGTCCCAGTGTAGCTGGGCAAGCTACTTGCCTTCCCCTGTTCTCATCTGTAAAATGGTCTGCAGTAACTAAGGCTTAATAGAATGCCAGGCACTAGTGGTTCCAAGTACTTTACATTTTTTTTAAAGATTTTATTCATTTATTTGTCAGAGAGAGAGAGAACACAAGCATCAGGCAGAGGGAGAAGCAGGCTCCCCACTGAGCAAGGAGCCCGATGCAGGACTCGATCCCAGGACCCCAGGATCATGACCTGAGCCAAAGGCAGACGCTTAACCCACTGAGCCACCCAGGCATCCCAGTACTTTACATCATTAACCCGTTTAAGCCTCACAACTCTCCTGTGGGGGTCATTTTACAAATGAGGAAATGGGGCACAGAGTGGTCAAGTGACTTGCCCATGGTTGCACAGGTCAGATGACTAGCAAGCAGCAGAGCAGGTAGCCTGATTTTAAGGAACAAGTGCTTAACCACGTACTGCACTCACAATAACACCACCTAACTCAGATTAGTATGAGAACAAAATAAAAATAATTAACACAAAATGCTTGATATACATTAAGTACTCAATAACTGCTAGCCAAGGAAGAAACCACTATCTAACTGACTCAAATAGGCTTGGGGTTTTCCAGTTATATTCTGAAATGTTTATGGAGTAAACAGACAAACCTGTTTAAGAAATAGTCTGTCTGGGGACGCCTGGGTGGCTCAGTCGTTAAGCATCTATCTGCCTTCCGCTCAGGTCATGATCCCAGGGTCCTGGGATCGAGCCCCGCATCGGGCTCCCTGCTCAGCAGGAAGCCTGCTTCTCCCTCTCCCACTCCCCCTGCTTGTGTTCCTTCTCTCTCTGTGTCTCTCTCTCTGTCAAATAAATAAATAAAATCTTTAAAAAAAAAGAAAGAAAGAAATTGTCTGGGGACATGTGGGTGGCTAAGTCGGTTAAGCATCTGCCTTCGGCTCAGGTCAGGGTCCTGGGATCGAGTCCCGCGTTGGGTTCCCTGCTCAGCGGCAAGTCTGCTTCTTCCTCTCTCTGCCTCTCTCCCTGCTCATACTCTCTCTCTTCTCTCAAATAAGCAACATAAATTAAAAAAGAAAACACAAAAAACCTTAAAAATAAAAAAGAAATAGTCTGTCTGAAAGGAAGAAGCTAAACCCTACAGAGCAGCCATGAAGAAATCCTTTCTCTACCTGGTTTAGACATGGAGCGAGGAGTCAGTGCAATCCCTAATGCGTACTTCAGTGCCTGTGTTTCTTCGCAAGACAGTATGCTGGCAAGTTCAGAGCCAAGACTTTGGGGCAAGACAGAACGGGGTGGTTTGACCCTGCCTCCTCTACTGATTTGGCCATCCGACCAGTGACAAGATACTTAACTTCTGTTAAGTCTCAGTTTCCTCATCTGTAGAATGGGTTAGAAAAGAAAAGTACCAGCTTGGAGGTTGTGAGGACTACAATATGTGTAGAGTGGGCAGCACAGGTTCCCAGCATGGACATAAGGCTTAACGAATGGAGGCGATGTCTTCTATTTAAATTTCTTGTCACCTACAGATCTACTTCTCATTGCAGATTGTTAAGAAAGCATTGCTCTTTGCAGCGGAAGATGAACCAAGCACTTAGGCAAACATTGCTCCCAGCGCTGTGATCCGACTCTCCAGATTGGGTCAAGGCCGCCCAGTGGGCCAACCCTGTCTTCACGCCGGAGGAAGGAAGAGAACTGCCCCCACTGTCCCCAGGGCCATCTGCCAGCTTCCCCTCAGGGTGCCTGCCCACCGAACGGGGGAGGGGAAGCCAGCGTCACTAGAGTAAAGAGCAAAGGATGAGGGACTTGAAGTAGCTCTGTGAGTTTGGGAAAGGAATGTTGTATGGGTAGGATGGAATCATTCTCCACCTCCCAGAGAGGAGAGAGAGCGTGGCTGGGTCGAGACGGGGGAAGGAGAGTGGCAGGGTTGGGGCCACGAGACATCGAAGGGTGTGGAGGGAGCCCCACCTTGGTGTCTTCGGGGATAAAGGAGGAGCCGTCAGATATGCTCCCCCGGGCTCTGGGATGGTGCTCCCACTCCCTACCCTGCCTGCCTTGGCTTCCGTCTCCTCTCCCAGAGGAGCAGGGCCCAGCACAGGCGATGCCATTATGCAGCTGATCTGATTCACCGTTTCTTGTCTGTTCCAGCACAGAGGTCATGACGGAAAATGAAGAGGTGATCAGGCACACAGGCGAAGAGCACTAACTTAAGAAGGGGACAACCTGGTGGGGAGCCCCAGCTCTGTCACTTACTAGCCGTGTAGCCTTGGGCGATTTACTTCACCTCTCTGTTCCCCAGTACCTACCCCACAGGGATGCTGGGAGAAGAAAATGAAATGGTGGGTGTAAAATGCTCAGCACGGTGCCCGGCACTGAGTTAATGCTCCACAAACAGCAGGTGTTATAAAGCTAGTGATGAGGCTGAGAGCACGCCATCCACAGGTCCCCTTTCCCGTCCCAGGTTCCTGTCTGAAAGAGGGACCCAGCAGGACGCCTCCCGGTCTATGCCTAGGTGGGACACCCACATCGCTCCCTAGATAGCCATGCCTGCGGCATCACATCTATTAGGGGACTTGGGGCACCCACTACAGTAACGACTGCCGGTTCCTTATGCTTTTATGACACTCGACAGTTTGTAAAGCAATGTCAAGTGCACGATCTCATTTGATAAGCCTCTGTATTACCATGATAGCCATTTTACACATTGGAAAATGGAGAAATTCAAGAGGGGCTCCACAGCTGGTGAAGAGAGCCTGAAACCCAGTGCATCAAGCTCCTGTTCCACATCCTTCTGGGCCTTCCTGGCAGACGGGAGGGTTTGACTTGGCCTGTCACCCTCGCTCTCCTGCCTAAGCTTCTGGGCCCAGCAGTCAGCAAACACAGGCCTGGTGGGCCAGAGTCAAGGTCTGGGCCTGGTGTATGTCTGTGGAAGGAGTGGCCCCTCCCACTGCCTTGGCCATAAAGAACAGGACAAGTGGGACAGACCCTAGTCCCACCAGGCTGTCTCTGCACCAACCCAGCTGTCTGTGCTACCTGGTCTACCTGGACCCCCCAGTGTCCTGATGTGAGAAGTCAGAGTTGAGTCCCCCCCAAGAGACTATGGACAAACCTCAAACATTTCTATGTAAAATTTGAAGATATTAAGTATAACCAAAAAAAAAGACCAGCCCTTGCAAAAAGAATCTCCTTTATCCCTTAACCTTAAGATAAAGACCACTGAAGCTGAGAATTTAAACATGAAAAGAGGGTTAGTGAGCCCCCGGTGGGTCTGGAAGACCTCCAACCCCCTCTCCTGCCCTTGGGCCACAGTCCCCACCTCCTCTGAGAATCACAGGTGTCCAGGGAGCTCCATGTGTCCTGAAAGCTCTGGGGAGGCTTTCCAGGTGACGTTTGCTTCCTCTGGCACCATTTATCTGTCATTGATAGTGGAACTGGAATGGAGGGTCTGGGCATTTCATTCTTTCCAGAGAGGGCTGAAATCGCATTTTCATCCTCCACCGTCATTTTCAAGGGCTGGTGATTTTCTGAGACCATTACCGTTTGGGCTGTGATTTTGTTCCCAGCACAGAGGTGGAACGTACAGGGAATTTTCCTCAGCAGGTCTGAGTGCTGGAAGGTGCTCTCAGGAGTCATATTCTTAATGTGAATCTTTTAATCACTTTCCACCATAGCATCTTGTGGTCAATAAGAACCTCACCATGTTTATAACCTTCTTATTTGCTTCTGTCCGTTTTAAAATCATCAACAGTAAAACCAAAGGGCAAAGCCCACGCCGATGTTTTTGTCTTAACTCCTCTGGGGAGGCACCAAAGCCAGATGATTGTGGATGGAGTCCGTGCCTGGAGAGCGGTTCCCAGCTCAGGCAGCTGGGGTTCCTTGCTGATGTCCTGGGACAGTTTTCTCTTCCCCCGCCTTCCTGTTTGCCTGTAAGACCATCGAGATGTTGGTTTCCAGAAGCAAAGTGTCCTTCTCCTGGGAGGACTGAATGCAGTACACCAACCGCCTCCCAGGAACCTTGCAAAGATCAAACGAGATGGTGTGGACCAAAGTGCAAACCTGAGAGCACCTACAAGCAGGGGTTCTGATGACAGAGATGCACATATGGGTGCGCAACAGTAATTAGCACTGTGGCACTGTCTTTCGCTTTTAAGAATCGTACATATTAGATCATTGACGCTGACCAACAAAGCATATGGTCATATTAAGTTAATTAAAGAAAATAGCTCAGAACAATTTCTACACTAGGCATGGAAGGCAGTCTTTGTTTTGGGAAGCCAGATCCCATTTCACCTTTTGAAGAACACCCTGGTTTCCTTTTCTTTTTTTAAAAGATTTTTTTATTTATTCATTTGAGAGAGACAGAGAGAGCAAGCAAGAGCATGGAGGGGTGGGTGGAGGGAGAGGGAGAAGCAGATTCTCCACTGAGCAGGGAGCCCAATGTGGGGCTCAGTCCGAGGACCCCGGATTAAAACCTGAGCCGAAGGCAGATGCCTAACCGACTGAGCCACCCTGGCACCCCTTAAAGTGCACCCTGGTTTCCTTTTAAGGAATTGCCTCTTGTCTCTGAGGGCAACCTCACTGGAAGGGCAAATCCAAGGGTCTTCTCCCCCACCCCCTCCAACATGACCATGGAAGCCAAAGGGGTCCTTGTTGGCTCCTTTGGAGGCAACCCACTTCTTCCTGCCAAAGGGTAAACACAGGACAGAAGCTGGGCAGCAAGAACTTGTAGTCAGCCTTCCAGCAAAGTGAAGCCTTCAGGGGTTTGGACCACCTGACGTGGCTGGTTCCCAACCTTCCAGATATCCTAGCAATACATGCCCCATGACTCGTTTTCATGCTAACTTACCACCAGAGACTCCAAAATGGCACTCCCATCAAAGCGATGACTTACACACAGGCTCAGCCACTTTCAGCCTCTCCAAGGCCTCCGCCCCTTGGCATCCCTCAGAGGCCCCAAAGGAAAAGCAACTAATGATCTCTGTCCACTGGCCAGGAAAAAAGTCCATGTCAACATCAGACCCAAACAGGAGCCTGGGCCACACATGCACTCTCTCATTCTCTAGCTGCTGACTTTTCCAGACCCTGGGTTGAGTTTTTAAGTTTCTGATGCTTTAGAGACTATTTTCCAATCCATAGCGTTCTGGGTTGATGGAAACCTAGTGGAAACTTCTGGTCCTCGAGGATGTACCCTGTGAAAGGCCCATGAATCTCATCATGTCCGAGTGAGTCCTAGTAAGGTCTGGATCCACAAGGCCCTGGGCCAGCCTAGGAGTTCCCTCAAAGCAGGAGTAATGGAGGCAGGGCCACTGGCCCTGCAGGGCCTTGGGGACACTCTGGTGCTGGGGTTTTTGGCAGGAGGGCTGCGGTCCCGAGGGCCTGACACGTCGGTGCGGGGCAGGTTTGGTAGCATCTCTGCTGAATTCATTCACCAGCAATTGCATCAGAGGTTTCTTCACAGCGGGCTGTCAACCCGTTCCAGCTGCCTTCTGGTTTGCCCTAATGCAGAGCAACTGTCCTGTGGCTTTCTAGAGAGGCAGCATGGTGTCATGGGAAGAGCTGTGGCCAGAGGCCGGGACGCCTGGAGGCCTGGAGGCCTGGATCCCAGCCCTCGGCTCCCCGTCTACTGGAACAAACTGTGTGACTTTCAACAAGGGACCCTCTCTCCTCCTGTAAATCGGACCACTAGGTGGCCCTCCCGGTCATTTCCTCAGGCCCTCCTGGCTCTTCTTCCAGTCCCTGCTGGAAAGCTGGGCACCCGGACTTGAGAGAGGCGGTGACAGATAGTTTTGCTAGTTTGCTTTGGACTTGCGAGGCCATTGATTCCAAGGAACATTTTGGTTTCTTAGCACCACGGTCTTTCAGGACTGGAGATTTCAGGGACCATTCAGAGCTCCGGGTACCATAGAGGGCTCTCTCTGAATCCTCAGAATTAATCACTCACTACCCAGACGAGGACCAAGTGGAGAATTTTCCACTGGATTGGGGCCCCACAGTCAGGACTTTTGGGTAGCACATCTCACTCAGAGGTACTTGCATCGTTTCTACACTGTGGCTTTGCCTCAGATCTGAGCACAGGAGGCCGTGTGATCCAGGAGAAAGAACTGTGGAGGCAGGAGAGGGGGGATCTGGGTTGGCTCAGCTGCCCAGCAGACTGCTGTTTGCCTTTCGGCAAGTCATTAAACCTCTCTGCATCATTTTCTTAACAGCAAAAATGAAAGAATTGGACTTGACTTTGTTTATTTATTATGTATTCCCTGTAGCATTAGAATTGGGAAGGCAAAAACCCCAGAGTCGCTGAAGGGAGGGAGTGTGGAGCCCTCCCCCTCCCAGTGAGGGACCCCAGGCCACCAGAGCAGCTGTAATTGCTATACTGAATTTCTACCCACACCGAAAAGGAAGCACCATGTGCTGCTTCGTCCTCACTGTTTGCTAAAAGAAAGCGTACCCATCAGTCAGGAGAGAGATGCTTCTTTCCTGCACTGAATTCTACGATGCACGCATCCCTACATGTAGCCAGTAAACATTTACAGAGCATCTGGGAGAGGCCCACCGTGCTGAGCCTGCAAAAGCAACCAGACCCGAGGCCCTGGTGACAGGGGTTTTATCTCAGGGCCTCTCACGCCGTGGAAATACACCAATGATGCCAATAGCGACTACAAGAGTCGCTCACTGTAGAAGTCAGAGTGTGGCGCAGGGCTGCAATTCCACAGAGACCATCCAACCGCGAGCAAGGTCCCAAATCGCCTCCACGTGTGCCCCTTTCCAATGACCTGGCTGGATGCGGGCCTGGTCTGGAAAACCAGGAGCGGTGGGTGACTCACACATATCCTAGAGACTCTCTCAATTATTCATCAACTCATCTCAGCTTTTGATGCGAGTGAGATACTGCTCAAGCAATGCTGGGCCTTCTGTAGCTGGCCTGGGGCACTGGTGTCCTGGAGGAGGGGCACACTGTGTTGGGATGACAGACAGAGCCTGCCTGCTCACACGCCTTTTCTTTTTCTATTAAACCTTTCACGTTGTCTCATAAACATTTTTGAATGTACTGAAAAGCTTAAAGAATTATAGAGTGAACACCCATGTACCCACCACCTGGATTCTACCATTAGCATTTTGCTGCATTTGCCTCATCATAGATCCATCCTCCTAGCCATCCTTTCATCTGTCAATCGGCCCATCTTCATGGTTTGGTGTATTCAGAGGAAGCTGCAGACCTCAGTGTATTTCACCCCTAAATACTCCCAGCATGCACGTCATTAACTAGAGGTCAAAATTCGTTTAACGCTGGGTGTGAGTGGACGTAAATTGCACAGATCTTAAGAATATCTTCAAATGAATTTCGATAAATGCATACACCTGTGTAATCCAAATCTCTACCAAGAAATAGAATATCAATATCGCTCCAGAGAGTTCCCTCGTCCACCCCTTTTTAAAGGACTCTGCTCTTCTCTCCACCCCATCCCCAGACCCCCTCCTGCCTTAGTCTGTGACTCTGAACACTCTGATGCAGCCATTTGCCCAGGGTGGGCACTTGACCCAAAGGCAGCCCATCTATCGGTTCACTAGTGACTTTTAACCTCTGTGGCCTAGCTTAGCAGGACGAGCTGGGCCAATGAGAGTCTGTCTCAGGAAGCCTGAAAGTGAGGCTGCCCTGGCTGGGCCAAGACACTGAGCTAGGGGCAGATGTGGGGCTGGAGTCACCGGGGTCACGAGCCACATGCCAGCAGAAGTACATAGAAGCAAGGGCTAGTGAGGAACGCAGGGTGTGTACCCAGGAGAGACAGCGGCCCTGTGTGAGGGACGACATGGTCCCTAAGGGAGGGACAAGAGGGAGAACCCCAGTGTCCTTCAGGTGTCCGGAGTCTGAGGGAACCTGGAGGGGTCTTTCCATGCAAGGACAGCAGCACCCCCGAAAGAGAAATACACCCGATGGTACCTACGACAGTTTGTTTTGGAAAAGAGGGATTTTTCTTACATGACAGCCATCCTATTTCTGTGTGGGATGGGCTCTAGATATGACCTAATGTCCCTGGAAAATGAGAGCCACAATAAAGGACATCAGCATAACAAATGGTAATAAGGCCAAGTTCAGTACTACACGTCTCAATGCATGATCTCGGCTGATCCTCACAGCAGTCTTCTCCAGAGAGAGGCAATTTGCTTTCATTGTTCCCATTTTGCAGCTGGAGAAACAGACACAGCACGGAGACAGAATTTGCCCAAGCTCGCCACGCTCAGGAATCGCCAGTGCCCACGTCTGGCTGGAAGAGCAGCTCTGAGCAGGGAGGCGCCAGCGTCCGGTGCGGGCGGGGGCAAGCTTAATGCTCTGGAACACTGGTCACGAGGGAGCAGCCCACTGGAAAGTTAACGACACACATTTACAGGCACCTACACGGCAGGCCCTGCTCAGTGGTACAGACGTGCAGGCCACACCGCCTCTCCTCGGGCGGGCGGCGCAGTCCAGGGGAGCTGTGCGATGGAGAGCGGTCAAGTGCACACGAGCAGGATCGCTTCCAGGAATGGAAGTGTGGAAGGCAGGAAAATGGGTCAAGGGCTGCAGACGGCTGGAGAGAGGAGCCTGCCACGGTCAGCTTGGGAGCGAGGGCTGGCCCAAGGCAGGACAGCTTGAGGCGACCGTGGAAAGACAGGGGGGCAGCATGGCTGGGGCACAGTGAGCAGAGGCAACGAAAGGGATCAGTAAAGTGGGGGTCTCGAACCAGGCCTGCCTGACCGTGTGCTCCCATGCACAGTGCTGTGTCCAGTGGGCAGTGTGCCGGGAACCACACAGAATTCATCTCTGGAAGACAAGGGCGGTCTTGGGTTCCAAGCCCCTCTGAAGGATGTAAAACCTCACCGCGCAGCTTGAGCCGTCTACACGTAAAGAAAGAAGAATCAGCTCGTGCAGACATAATCTTTGTCAATTCCAACATCTCTCAGGGGTCCTTTGGGGCAAATCCCAACACCTAACCTATGCAAAGTAAGAGTGCTAGCACTTGGTCCTTGAAGAGCCCTGTGCATGCCAGCACTCAGCAGCAGGAAGTCATTTCAGAAGGAGTATTCTTTTTCTAATGACCATCCTAGTGGCTTGGGGTGTAGATAGGCTCGGCTCCTACCCAGCACCCCTACACCTGGGCAGAGCACTGTGTCTGGAGTGAAGGGGGACTGTATTGGGGTCCCCAGGCCTGAGAAATATCAGGTCTCAGAAACACCACAGGCCAGTGTCCTGGGAGAAGAGAGAGTGATGTCATTGTTCTTAAGCAAGCCCCAGCTCCCTCGGGGTCACGAGAACATTCGGAGCCCGGGAGGCTGGAGCGCTGGTCTGGCGTCTTGACCACACAGCCAGAGGAGAGGGATTTCCACCGCCGGAGCTCACAGAACTCTGGGGAGCCAGGAGGGCAGACAAGCAGGGCGCTGGGGTCCACTGGCTTGGGAACTGCCCGTTTCCTCACGTCCTTTTCCCCACCCCGCTCCCGCTCCAGGGATCCAAGCGGGCGCCTCCCGTGCAGCCTCCCAAACCTGACCAGGTCTGGAGCTGAGATGGGTTTCCTTCTCCTTCGATACGTGTGTGGTCAGGAGCCCAGACGCCTGCTTCTTACCCTAGCACCGTGACTGATCGGCTGAACACATCAAGCAAGTCACTCCCTCTCAGGGCCTCAGTTGCTCCCTCTGGGCCGGTGGAGATGGGGACAGTCCCTGGCTCGCAGAGTTAAATCTGAGAACGTGGGTCCAGGTCTTCCAGGCCTGGTGCACCGTAGGCGCCCTGTAGGCTCACTCATCAGCAGACTCCGTGAGTGCTCCCCCTATACCCCGTGTACCAGGCACTGCAGAGGTCACGTACAAATGCTGACCCTGTTCCTGGTGTGCCAGGAACAGCTAAAGAAAAGCAATCCATGGCATGCAGCAGCCCTGGCGCTCGCGGAGTGCTGTGGGCATGTTGCCAACACTCCCCGTTTTTATTTGTCACGAGCTGCCCAAGCGGAGATTCCCTCCTCAACTCGGGGTGACCGAAATTGGACCTGACTGCCCCTTTCTTTTCCTAAGAATCACGACTGTCACTGGCAACTTTTGCAACTGATTGCTCTGAAGCTTGGGGGCTCCCTAAGGGCTGTGTCCTCAGCTTCTGTCCCCAGGGGAGGGAAGCGGGGAGTAGGGAGGATGAGGCTTCTCCCAGGACTGACGAGAGCCAGACCTTCTCACACAGTAGGTGCAGCCTGGAGATAAAGAGTCTTTGGCCCTGGGGTTCCAGTGTGTTCTGGCCCCTCTCCCCCACCTCCAGCTGTGGGGCCTTGGGCGAGTAACTCAACCTCTAGCAGCCTCATCCAGGCAACCAGTGTTCAGTGACCACTCACGAGGGGCAGGCACTGTGCTGGGTGCCTCAGCAGACTTACCGGGTAAAAATGATAAGAATAGGAAAACAGTATGGTAGTTCCTCAAAATATTAAAAATGGAATTACCATATGATCTAGTAATGCCATTTCAGGGAATATACCCCCCAAGAATTGAAAGCAGGGTCTCAGACCTTTATACACCCATGTTCATAGCTGCATTATTCACAACAGTCAAAAGGTAGAAATAACCCAAGTGTCTATCCATGAATGAACGGATAAGCAAAATGTGGTATATGCATATGATGAAATATTATTCAGCCTCAAAAGGGCAGGAAATTCGGACACGGGCTACAACACGGATGACCCTTGAGGACAGGATGCTCAGTGAAATACGCCAGTCACGAAAAGACAAGTACTGTATGATTCCACTTACACGAGGCACCTAAAATCGGCACATTCATAGAGAAGAAGGTAGAATGGTAGGGAAGGAGAAGTCAGGGAGTTTGTGTTTCATGCGGACAGAGTTTGAGTTCGGGATGATGGAAAAGTTCTGGAGAGGGACGGTGGTGATTGTTGCACAACCATGTGGGTGTTACTGCTACTTAATGACACCATAGACCCTTAAAAATAGTTAATACGGTAAAGTTCATGTTATGTATATTATGCCACGATTAAAAATAAGAAAATAGGAAGAAAAAGAAGATATCAACAGTAGGCATCCATGTCACCATTATCTGTTACACAGGGAAGGAGGCGCCCCTGGGAGTGTGAGCAGACCGCTGCAGGCTGGCCTTCCTGTGGTCAGTGTGACTTCAGAACAAACAGATATGGGGCTCAGGGCAGAATCCCAGTATCCCAGTGTCTCTCCGCCGTCACCCAGGCTCATTCTTGGCCCGGTCCTCCTCCCATTCCAGACTACGACCTTACTAACAGAATGACTTGGAACTGGGCTTCCCACGCTGCGTGCTGGCTCAGGCCGCACCTGATGTCCCTTTCGCTTCGTGTGTAACCAGCATGTGCCCAGATAAAAGACTCAGCCCACATTATCACCCCTCGGTGTACGAGGCAAAGATTTCACTGAACCCAGCACATGCCCTGCAGTTGCACCACCTTCCCCACCCCGGTGGGCTCCCTGACACTCCCAAGCAGCTTGAGGGCAGGAACTTACTCACCCTGGCATCCTCGCTTCTAGTTTAGCGCTTGTCACATGCTGGACGACAAATGTTTTCTGAGAGGAGATATGTACATGATGCTTATTGCGCACACCAACCCTGGATGCTGTTCTGAGAGGTTTATAAGCCTCACTTACCATGATGACTCCAGAAGGGAAACACTATTGCTATCCGGGGCCAGAGCAGGGGAAGGCAGCGAGGCACTCACGTGGGGTGCGAAATGTAAGGGGACACCAAACAAACTCAGGAAGCAAGATAGATATATTTTTTTAAAGATTTTATTGGGGGGGGCGCCTGGATGGCTCAGTTGGTTAAACACCCTACTCTTGATCTCAGCTCAGATCTTGCCATCAGGGTTGTGAGTTCAAGTCCCACATTGGGGGACTAGTCCCACCCAGTGTGGAGCCTATTAAAAAAAAAAATTGTAAAGACTTTTTTTCTTTTAAGTAAGCTCTACACCCAATGTGGAGCTCGAACTCACAACCCCGAGATCAAGAGTCACATGCTCTACTAACTGAGCCAGCCAGGTGCCCCAAGATAGATATTTTATTTTATTTATTTATTTTTTTTTTTAAAGATTTTATTTATTTATTTGAGAGAGAGAATGAGAGAGCACATGAGAGGGGGGAGGGTCAGAGGGAGAAGCAGACCCCCTGCTGAGCAAGGAGCCCAATATGGGACTCGATCCCGGGACTCTAGGATCATGACCTGAGCCAAAGGCAGTCGCTTAACCAACTGAGCCACCCAGGCGCCCCCAAGATAGATATTTTAAAGAAATATTTTTAAAAATCAAAATTATAGCAAAATATCCAGAGTGAGCAAAAACTAACATTTGAAATACAGACAGATCTGGCCCTGACTTACACCACACACCCCACTCACCTCTCCCTAATCCCAGCCCTATCCGATTCTGTCTTTGGTAGAATGTTTGATATTTTGTTCAACAATTCTATTGCCAGGATTTTATCTAAGGAATTAATTGAGGTGATGTGTAAAGGTGCACCTACAAAGATGTTCATTGTTGTGTTATTTATAAAAATGAAAAACTGGAAAACATATTTGGTTGAACCATTTGAAACTGCCAATAGTTGACCATTTTTGACCTAAAAACAACAATTTCATATTATCCAATCTAACCTAATCTCCAGTGTCCATGAACTGTGATTATATAATCTATGGAATATTCACCCAATGAAAATCTAGGCAGCCATTAAAAAATATCTGGAAGAAGACTATGACAGAGAAAGCATTCATGATAGAGTGTTAAATGAAAAAAAAAAAAAACTAGTTACAAAACAGTATAAAATATATGGTTTCATTTTTTTTAAAGATTTAATTTATTTATTTGGGAGAGAGAGACAGAGAGCGACAGAGAGCACAAGCGGGGGAGAAGGAGGGAGAAGCAGGCTGAGGACGTGGGGCTCGATCCCAGGATCCCGAGACCATGATCTGAACGGAAGGTACATGCTTAACCGACTGAGCCACCCCAGCGCCCCATACAATTTCATTTTCAAAAATCCACCAAAAAGTATCTGGATTGATTATTCAACAAAATGTTAATAATGGTAAACCCAATGGTGGGATTTAGTGTGATTTTCATCTCCTTCTCAATTTCCTGTCTTTTGTGTATTAAACATGTACTATGTCTAAACGGAGAAAAAAGAACAATAAAGAAAAACCTCATACCTTTGATCTATCGCAAGACTTTGTCATCCCCTCACCCCTGACAGAAGTGAAGAGACACCCATTTTTACTATTCGTGTCCTTTCACAGATGGAACTCCCTGGCTCTCAGTTTTCCTTGCCTGGGCTCCTGGCACCCTTCTGCCTGACTCTTCTTTTCCTCCAGCCCCTGCACCCCCAACACTTGGGACTTTGTTGGAGGGAGGGCTCTCTCTACCACCACTACCTTCAATGTCAGCGCCTCCTTGGCCAATCTTCAGGTACAGAAGACGCGCCTGAGCACCGAGAACTGAGAATCCAGAACGGCTTTGCTGTCCTCCAGGCAAGTGAAAACAGTGTTGCGTGGGTGACAGGCTCTCTGGGGGGCTGGGGGGCAGGAATCTTGCCTCAATCCTCCACTAGCCTCCTTCTCCATCTTAATGCAGCTGAGACCCAGCAACCTTGGGGCACCAGCCCTTTCTTTCCTTTCCTTTTAAAATGTTTTTAGACTTAAGGGTTTTTGGTTTTTTTTTAATTCCAAAAAGTACAAAGACTAGGAATCACCTGCACAACTACCAGAATTAACAACTTATTAACCTTTTGTCAGATTGGCTTCAAGTCTCTCTTTTCAAAAAAACAACCGAAATAAAATGTTGCAAATAAAATCTAACTCCCTGTTGGTCCCGACCTCCTCCGTCTCTCTCCAGGAACACTCACTGCTCTTAGTGCGCTGTTTCTCCTCTTTGGTCCATTGTTACACTTTGAGATATATATGCACACATACACACCTACATGCGGGAACAACAGCACAACTGTATTAGTCGAATTTGCATAGAAGTATCAAAGAAAATCATCTGCAATCCCCCCTCTAATATCGTGTGGGGTTTTTGGTTTTGTTTTGTTTTTTAGAGGGAGAGAGAGTGCATGCCCCGGGTGGGAAGGGCAGAGGGAGAGGGAGAATCTTAAGCAGGTTCCGACACGGGGCTCGATCCCACCACCCCAAGATCATGACCTGAGCCGAAATCAAGAATCAGACGCTTAACGAACTGAGCCACCCAGGCGCCCTTAACATCATGTTTTTAAGCTCCATTTGTGCAGATATATATTAATCTAGTTCATTTATTTTACTGCTGCCAGCTATTCCCTCCCAGGTGGGTGGGCCTGATCCCTCTGCATGCAAATCTCTAGGGCTCAGGTAATGCCAAGGCTTCCTTGACCTCAGAATTCTGTTAATTTGGAGAGTCTAAGCCAAGTGCGGGGACTCTCCCCAGCTCATCCCTTTTGATCCATACAATCCTCCAAACCTTGCCCCAGCCCCTTGATATTCCCCCACACACACACCACCCCCAGCTCTGGCAGGTGCCGAGATCACCAGGGCCTGTTCCCCTCCCTAGTCTGGCCTGTGAATATCTCTTGGCTTCTCAGGTTCCTCATCCTGACTTTGAGAAATAGGAATTAAGATCCTTCACAAAGTCTATTTTCCCTAGTAAGCCGTACCATCATGAGGGAGGCATCCCAGGGATGTTGTGCGTCTCCCCAGGCTTTGGTGCCAGGCAACCCCGGGGGAATCCAGGCTCTGTTGGCAGGTAACCAGCCCTGTCTGTAAAATGGAGGTAGTGATACTCAGGCCACAAGCCTGCTATCATGGATGAAGGGAAAAGTATATGAAACCCAGCTGGTAGGCTTCTGGCACATACCAGGCAGTCAGAAAGTGCTTCTGCCCTCACCCTTCCCCTGTCTCTTCTCCAACCAGCAGCCACAGAGCTCTCTCAAAATGGGAGTCAGGTCACATCACGCCTTTGCTTACGTGACTTCCCAGGTTAGGTCAAGAAGTCTTTGCAGTATCCACCTTGGTCTCCTGGATTGCTTGCTACGGGGGCAGCCAGCCACCCCACCATGGAAACACTCAAGCAGCCATGTGGAGAGACCCACGTGGAGAAGGACCGAGGCCCCCAGCCAACAGCCAGCACCAGCTGGCCAGCCACGCGAGAGAGCCACCCTCGGCTCCTTCGGATGACTGCAGCCCCAGCTGACATCTAGCTACGAACGACCTCACGAGAAACCCGGGGCCAAGCCACTCCCAGATACCTGACCCACAAAGACAATACGAGAGAATAAATGATTAGCGTTGCTTTCAGCCATTCAGTTTTAGGGTGATTTGTTACACAGCATTAAATAAGTCAAACGAGTTAACAGACGATGACAATTTATATTGTCGTTACTAACTTGTATGCCAACGGTGTAGCGTGGCACTCACTGTGCCCGAGGCATGATTCCAAACACCTCACGGGGATTAACTCATTTAATCTTCACGGCGAGCATCTGCAATGGGGACTGCTGGGATCTCCATTCTACATATAGGGAAACTGAGGCACAGCATGTTTAAATAAGTTGCAGTAAGTGGCAGAGCTGGAACACGGCTCCAGGGGCTGTGCCCCTGGCCACTCTCGTTCTTCCTCCTGAACCAAGCCATAACCAGAAATGTAGCACCAAGAAGCAGGAAATGCTCTAAAGTTCACAGAGCCTACTTTTAAGGGACGGAAGATGGGGAGAAAAAGGAAAAGAACCAAGCCTCTTCTCTTCTCCCAGCCCCTCCAGGTGTCTACCTTTGTCCTTGGGTTTCAGCTCTGTCTCTATGCTGCCGGTAGACTGGGCCCAGACCAGAGCCAACTCGCCTCTCCCAAGTCAGTGAATAAGGTCGCTAAAAGTCCGCACAGTGTTTTAAAGCTCTCGTCACCTCTCCTTGGATAGGGTTCTGATCCGTTGAGATGACCAACTTCCCCTCTGCACATCTAACTCAGTGCAAGCCTCATCCCTGCTTCTTCAGAGTGGCCAACTTCTTTTTTTTTTTTTTTTAAGATTTATTTATTTATTTATTCACGAGAGACAGAGAGAGAGAGAGAGGCAGAGGGAGAAGCAGGCTCCCAAGGAGCAGGGAGCCCGATGCGGGACTCGATCCCAGGACCCTGGGATCATGACCTGAGCCGAAGGCAGACGCTTAACCATCTGAGCCACCCAGGCGCCCCAGAGTGGCCAACTTCTAAAAACATGTCAGGTCTTTAGAGTGGGGGGGAAAGTCTCAAAGAAGACAACTGCATCAGGGCAGGATCAGGATACACAAAGCACGTGTTCTACGGTCCCAGTCCATGCCCTTTACAGACATGGCTAATCAATTGCCTCTTTCCCACGCAGTCCGGATGCAGCCTCAGCAGCCTTCTCCCCACGGGGCGGCAGGCGGCCACTTCCATAGGTTCTGGGCTGGTAGTAGACCCAAGACCTATTTACCATTCCGGCTCTAACAGGATAAAGACGAAACACCAAAAGCAACAGACTGGAACTAATCCCTCTACTTTCCAAGGAAGTAAAAGGCTCCCTGCCTCCACAGCTCCGACCCCTCCTACCCAAAACCCATTTTCAGCACAGCAAGAGCTTAGAAGAGATTTTGAAAAGAGAAGAGGCTGCAAGAAAACATTGACCTTGGTTTTAATGACGGTATGAGGACGAAGGCCCATGCTGGGAGGTGTCCCGGGGCCCATAGATGATGGTGCCTTAGGAACCAATGACTCCGCAGCGGCTGGACCGGAAAGGACTTACCCCGAAGTCAAGGTAAACTGGGAATGCAGTCACATTCTTTACTTTACATAAAACCTGCTGACAACCTCCTAGCACATTAGAGGGGGCTCATGAACACATGTAAGGACCAGCGCAGCCCAAAGAAACAGAATGCTAGCCCCACAGAGAATTTACAAATTTCTAGTAGCCACATTAAAAAAGTAAAAAGAACCAGGTAAAAATAATGTTAATAATATATTTTATTTAGCCCAATACATCCAAATATTATCATTTCAAAATGTAGTCAGTATTTTAAAAATCTTTTCTTGTACTAAGTCTTTGAAATCAGTGTATGTTACATTTACAGTGCATTTCTTTTCTTTCTTTTTTTTAAGAGTTTATTTATTTATTTGACAGAGATAGAGAGCACAAGTAGGCAGAACGGCAGGCAGAGGGAGAGGGAGAAGCAGGCTCTCTGCTGAGTGGGGAGCCCGACATGGGGCTCGATCCCAGGACCCTGGGTTCATGTCCTGAGCCAAAGGCAGACGCTTAACCGACTGAGCCACCCAGGTGCCCCACATTTACGGCACATTTCAACTGAGACACTAAATTTTCACCAGAAATACTTGATCCATATTGAGATTTCATAAAATTTACAGTTGAAAATGTAGATTCCACATACTTCACTTCTTCTAAACACTCCTAAAAGTTGACCAATAATTGAAATGAGTGTCTCCTTTTCAATTTAAATTAAATAAAATTAAAAGCTCAGTTCCCCCTGTCACACTAGCCACACATCAAGCACTCAGTAGCCACACGTGGCTGGCGGCCACATAGTGGTCAGTGCACATCTGGACCACGCAGGGCTCTGGCTACCCAGGGGCAGGTGCCGTCCTCCACCAGAGCCCCTGTGACCATGCTCAGGGCACCTATGGCCTGGCTCTGCAGAACATTCTTGTTCAGGCCTGTCACCTCATAACCAGTGTCACTGTCTGACCGGGCCCAGGCCCTTTCTAACTCTCTCTGTGTGGCTTGCCCTCAGTTTTGCCCCCGCTCAGCCCTTCAGATCTCCCAGGCTCCAAGCACTGCAGTCCTCCTGCAAGCCCACGCCCACCTGGCTCCCAACCCCCCCCCCCACCCCCAGGTGTGGTTCAGAGACCCTGCTTGCCTGGAAGGGCTGAGCAGGTGATGCTGCATTCGGTGCTGCACAAAAAAACAGGGGTTGGCTATCTTGGGGTGCACCAGGGACAAGCCACTTTCTTCCCATGTTTTGGGAGAAGACCCTTGCCATTTTCATGCCCCCACAAGGGGGCCCCAAGGCTGTAACAGAACATTACCCTGGGCAGTCTCTGCTTTCTACCTGGCAAATTCCTTTTGGCTTATGGCTCCGAACAGCCCTCCATCACCTTTCCTGGTCCCTGCAGTGTGTGAGCTCTGTCCCTCGGTTCCCTTGCTCCCTCTGGCCTCGGGGCTCTGGCTCAATCCTACCACTTGACTCCTTCAAGGCATCACCACCACCTCAGACATCACTTATCGATCCCATGTTCTTTCTTCCTGAGCCTCAGGCAGGGCTCCACCCCAAACCCTGGGATAATGCCCCCAACCTCTCCTACTCCCCTCAGTCTCTTCCCGTCCCAGCCCCCCAGGGAGGAATTTCACATGGAGGGGAAAAGATGGCTTCTAAGCAAAGAATCCGGTCACAGACGCGTGAGGCACCAGAAGCTATCCCCCCACCAAAACCGACTGCAGCCTTGGCAACTTGTCAACAGGGGTCCCCTCTGGCTATGGCCTCCCCAGGCCAGACCCCCTTGAAATGAAAGACCTTGGAATGTCAGAAGTACTCCCCAACAGTTGGTTGAAAGAAGCTAAAAGCCAGCGCGGCTGGGAGAAGATAAAGGGATGAAAATCTGAACTCTGACGATCAGCCTCGAAAAGGGCATGACTGACGGCGGTCTGGAATTGAGTGTGTGTGACCTGAAGCACAAAGTGAGAGCGCTGGCTGCTTCCAGGGGACACATGAAGCCTTATCATACCAGTCACCGGGCCCTGGGAAAGCCACCTGAACATCAGTGGACACAGTCTCAGACAGGGCCCGGGCAGAGCCATCTGGCTCCTGAAAGTAGCCCCTTTCTTCCACTGCCTGCCTGATAAAAAACTGTGTGGGTTCCTTGATCCTGCCAGGCCTCAGGTGTCCACCTCCACGTCTGAGGGAAGGCCCCGGATGCTTCCGCCTTTGGGGGAAGGTACAGAGGGGGTACAGAGGGGGAACCTGCTTGTACAGAAGGACAAGACTTCCAAGTTTCTGCATTGCCAGAAAGCATCCTTTCCAGAGTCCCAAATGCACCTGAGGAGAACGCAATGAACCGGACGGACGAGGAAACAAAGGAGGACTTGATCAGGTACCACCATATGGAGGAATTCTCCTTCCCACACAGAACTCTCCCTCCTGAGACAGAGCCCTCCCCCACCCTGCGTCACTCCAGCATTTCAACAAGGGCCCCATTATCTTTTGTTTTTTAAATCTCTTCAGGCACCAGCACCCTCCATTCCCCCTCACCAGCAGAGAGAGAGAGAGAGAGAGAGGCAACACACACAAGTACCTCATTGATCTCACATTAAAAGGAAATGAAGTGTTCTAGCCATAGAATATTTTTCAAATAACTTAGGTTTACCTCTTTAAGAATCAACACTCCCCATTATATTTGATCATATTTCTGGAAAATTTTCTCAATGGAATGAGAGTCCACTGACGTACCCAGCCCGTACACTTTGTGTAATTTATCACTTCCTGATGACTCAGGGACATGTTTCTGAGCCTCTTTACCACAGCCTATGGGCCTAACGATCCAGACTTCCACCTTGGGCCACTTTTACCCTTGCTGAGCTACCCTGGCCAAGCGCGCCGGGCACACACCCTGCAGAGATTGTGCCCTGGGCCTGGGTCGTCTGGAACACTCTCCCGCTAGATGCATGTATGGTTCTCTCTTTCCATTCATGACACAGCTCAAACACCATCTTGTCTGGGAGGCCTCTCCTGGCCATCTTTCTCTCATCTCTCTGTCCCCTTTTGTGACTTTATTTTATTTCCATGATATCTGCCAGCACCCCCCCCCCCTTATGCATTGTATATTTATCTGTTTATGGTCTGTCTCTCCCACTAGGATGCAAGCTCCTCAAGAGCAGGGCTTTTTACCCATTCTGTTATCTCCAGAGCCTGGAGCAGTCATGACACATAGTAAGTGCTCAGTAAATAATTGTCAAGAGAAGGAATCAATGATGCCACTCACTTCTGACCAGTGTGGGCTTGTTCGGGAAGAGGGGGCTTGCTCCAACCTCCTATGGCCTTTCCTGGTTGGTCCTCTGCTGTCAACTGATGCTTCTCAGGAGACCAGCAGCTCCTAGCAATTCTCTCATCTCGCTTCTCCTAATCGGCTGGATTCATAGCCCAGGAAAAGCTAAAGGTTGCCGGGAGACGGCCAACCTCCTGATCTCCTTAAACTGATTTTTACGATGTTCATTTCCAGGCTGTGGCCTAAGGACAATTGCACACCTGTCTTCTGAGTCAAGTCCAAGGGTGCAGGACTATTAATTCTCTACTCAGGGGTCTTTGTAGTTCTCAGCTTGTTGAGATGTCTGCAGTTCACCCATAGACACTCCTACATGTGAGTGTGTGAGCATTCCCCAGACACACAAACACCCTAGGCTTCTAGTTCAGCAGAGGGGAGCTGCAGAGCTCCATCAGACAGGAAGAGAATGGGGAGGGAGTAGGTCCAGTTTTGTTTTTCGTTTTTTTAAAGATTTTATTATTTATTTGACAGAGAGAGACACAGCGAGAGAGGGGACACAAGCAGGGGCAGAGGGAGAGGGAGAAGCAGGCTTCCCGCTGAGCAGGGAGCCCGATGCGGGGCTCGATCCCAGGACCCTGGGATCATGACCTGAGCCGAAGGCAGACGCTTAACAACTGAGCCACCCAGGCGCCCGGGAGTAGGTCCAGTTTATTCCTTATGAGAATTTGAAGGTTTCACGCTCTTCTGCACACGAATGGTCTGGCTCTTTGTACACCTCACCCTCTGGCCTTATTCTCCTTCATCTAGGCACTATCAGACCTTGAGCCTTGGCTTGGGGCCACCTCACTTCTGCAGATGCATGTCAACAAAATCAAAGATGGTTTGAGTTGGGAGGCGCCTCGGAGATCCTACAGTTCAACCCTCATCTGACAGATGAGGAGACTAAGGCTCAGAGAGGGGAGGTGACTCACCTAAGAAAACGTCGCCCCTTGGGGGCAAGGCTGAGCCTAGAAGTGGGTCACTTGGTTTTCATTCCACATCATCTCTCCATCCCCTCACACCTTCATCCCCAGAGGCCACCATCTGTTTCCATCCCAGGCCACACTGTTCTGCCTGGTCCTGGCCCTGCGAGGGCCCATAATGGCAGGTCTGACACTCTGAGCGTGTCGAGAGATGTCACCCACCTCTGAGCCCTGAGACAATGTTGTTCCTGATGTACACCAAGCCACACCTCACTTCTTGGAATGGCAGGAAAGAGGCACTGGGGCCCTCAAGCTACACTTGAAGCTCTTCCTAATGGGTCCAGAAGAGTAGAAAGGCTCTACCTGGGGCAGACTTGCCTCCATGTCTCCCCAAATGTGGCCTTGTCTTGTCTAGGGAGTATAATCGAAAAGGGTTCTTCCATTTGCCACCTCAGTTTAAAATACTCCAGCCTGCCACTCCTGCCTATTCTGATATGTTCACAAAAGTCCTCCAGGTGGTCACGCTGTCTCCAGCCAGATACTCTTCTAGGGTGTAGCTGAAATGCAGGGTGTGGAGGAGACAGGCAGGCCTGGGCTTCAGTCGGGCAGGAAAGCTTTGTGGGCCTCGTTCTGAGGAGCAGGAAAGACACTCAAGACGTTTGCTATTTTGTGGCCTTGCCTCGGACCAGCCTTGGCCCCCACTGCCTCCCTGCTCCTGGCTCCAAAGGAACAGGGAGGGGACAGCACAGCAGCCGTATGGGTCTTTCAGTCATCCTCCTCCCTGGCCTGGCCTCCATGTGCTCAGCCAGCCTTGCTCCCCAGGGCACCAGGTCTCTTGTGGTGCAAGAATTGGGCCCTATTTCAAACCCCATTACAGAGCTGCCTGACGTCTTAGGAGACATGTGGGACAAAAAGCCTTTCCTCACCCCCTCGCAAGTGCTGCTGGAAGGAAGCGCTGACCTACTGACAGGGGTGTGAAGAGAAACCCTCGTCAGCCATTGGCCTATTCCAATGACGGACGGTTCAGTGACCAAGTTTTCCTTCTCTCTCCCTGCAACTTCTACCATCTGGCCCCAGTTCTATTCTTTCACGCCCTATGGAATAAGTCACATAAATAAGTCTCTTGCCTTTTCTGTTGGCTCAATGCTAATAAGCACTGATGGGAGATTCAGAAGTGTGAGACGTGGTTAAGAAGTTTACTTTCATTGAGGAGTCAAGAGTGATTTTATTCAGTCACTGAATACTTTTTAAAATAATTATCCCAATGGGCCTTATCATTATAATGTTAATAGACGTTTATTATAAAAAAGGTTGAGGAGCACCTGGGTGGTACAGTCAGTTAAAGCACCCGACTCTTGGTTTTGGCTCAGGTCTGATCTTAGGGTCGTAGGATCGAGCCTCACATCGGGGTCTGCGTTCAGTGTGGAGTCTGCTTGAGTTTCTCTCTCCCTCTCCCTTTGCTCCCTACAGTGCTCTCTCTCTCTCTCTCAAATAAATAAATAAATCTTAAAAAAAAAATGTTGAGGGGTACCTGGGTGGCTCAGTCAGTTAAGACTCTTGATCTTGGCTCAGTCTCGATCTCATGGTCTTGAGTTCGAGCCCCACCCTGGGCGTGGAGCCTACTTAAAAAAAAAAATGTTTTAAAAGCCAAAAGATGGAAAGGGGGACTATTCATAATCCTACTTTCCTACTGCTAACATTTTGTTCTAAATGTTTTTGCATTTCTTCCCCCACCAAATGTTTATGGAGTAAACACAAAGCAAGGTGCTGATCTAGGTGCTCCAGGAAAGACAAACTGGTGCATCAGACTTGGGTCTTGCCCTAAAGATGCTTCAGGGGACAGAAGACATAGCATGGGCCTCAGAGGCAGAAATATCTCGTTTTAAAGGCACTTCCTACTTGCCTGATCATGGATAAGTAAGCCTCAGTTTACTCATATGTTAACTGGACCTGATGATGACACCTACCTTGCTAGGTTGTTGAGGGGAATCAGAGAGGTTAAAGTTTGTGAGACATCTACCATCAAAGTTGCCAATGAATGTAGCCTCCATAAATATCTGACAGGGGTAATGGCCATTACAGAGGCCAGACAAGCACAGATCAAAGAGCACAAATGTCCGTGTACAGAAGACACACGAAGGCCCTGCAGACCGTTTCCAGAGCCATTGCACCGTTGGCAAGTGCACCCAGCAAACTGTCTGATTCAGCTGCGCGGGTGTGATCATCACTGACTCCGGTCTGAGATGCTCCTCTCCGAAACCCTGGGTTTCCGGTCTAGTTAGCCTCCTTGTGTCTTTGCCCCCAGGTCCCAGGGAAGGTGTTTCGGGTCTCCTCCAGAAGCAGCCAGGGGCTAAATCTTCAATCTGCTAACTGTAATGAACTGCTCAGATACACGCTCCCCTCTGACCCCAGGGCGGTTCCCTCCGCTGCGGCAAGACGGCTTCCTGGGCAGTTCAGCCGGCCTCTCCTGCGCCCCTCCACGTCTCCTGAAATGGCATTTCCAGGCCCGAGGGCTTCCTCTGCTCGCAGAGCTGATAAACTCGACTTCCAGAGATGCAAGCAGCCAGTGGCGGGAACTGCTGCTCCTACACCGAAGTATGGGGCCCATCGGAAGAGTGAGCTGCACCCTAGAATCCTGGGACCTCGGGCCTCAGGCTCCCAGGGAGGTGACTTTTGGGCTCTCAGGCCCTTACCAGTCTTGGTGCCTCTGTGCTGTCCCCAAGTCCTCCGGTCAAGTCGCAACATGACCCAGGCTGGGACGCCAGTGACGGGAGACCAGGCGCTTCCCAATCTGAGCATCTTGGCAAGGGGAACTGCGGGTGTTCGCGAATCCTCCCCATGCTCGCTCTTGTGTGTGGCGCCAAGACAAATGAACTATAAAATCATTTTCTGTCCTTTAGGCAAACTCTATTCCCACAGTTCCTAAATGCACACATTATAAATAAAATATAAACCCATCCCGATCTGACTGAAGCCTCTGCTCTCAGGGAACGGCACAGAAAAGCCGTCAGTCACCTGTGTCCCCCTGCTGCTAGGTAAACAGGGATCCCTTAGAGGCCTCGGGGGTCACTGCAGGACCTTCTCCTGACAGAGGCCTGCCCCTCCACAAGCAATAAACCTCACAACACCCTTCAGGAAAATTCCCTTAAAGCCATTTATTTGCTTCTAGAAATGAAGTTCTCATCAGCTTGTCTAAGGATCAACAAACCTTACAAATCATTTAATCCCAATTTGACATAAAATAACCAAGGTCCAGAGATATAAATATTTTGTCCATGGTCATCACCAGTATTCCAATTGGAGGATAAGAAAACTCCAGTTCAGGGCGCCTGGGTGGCTCAGTCGTTAAGCGTCTGCCTTCGGCTCAGGTCATGATCCCGGGGTCCTGGGATTGAGCCCCATGTCGGGTTCCCTGCCTGACGGGGAGTCTGCTTCTCCCTCTCCCCCTGCTTGAACTTGCCTGCTCTCTCTCCCTCTCTCTCTCAAATAAATACATGAAATCTTGAAAAAAAAAAGAAAAGAAAAAAGAAAACTCCAGTTTAAGAAAACTCATGCCTAAGACTTTCACGGTTCCAAACAGGAAATGTTGCAAATGAGTACCCCTATCCTGAAAATATTCATAATGGACAGTCTTTTAAAAATATGTCTGCAAAGTGAAATTCCGTGTAACACCTTAGCATCCCACCCATGCCTCTTAGAGAACTAGCATATGGAGAACCTGGGTGCCAAACCAATCACAAATGTTCTTCCCTACTGCGAGGTCTGAAGACTGAAGGCCGGCCGTGTCTGCGCGGCCGCCTGCTTCAGCTGCTGACCGGACCCAGCATGCGTCAATGTAGATTCAAGTGGATTTCCCCAAATCCACTGCCTTGCCCCAAAAATACAGCATGGAAAAATCACAAACCCTGCCACATCATAAGCAGCCGTTTAGGGATGGAGTCAGTATCTCCCTATAGTTTTACACATTCCGTAACCAATTTTTCACATCAAAATTTGTGACACATGGGCTGACAGCAGGACAGAATATTAAAAATCAGGACCTCCCTGAGAAATCCGGGCCATACGGTTGCTATGCCGACACCCCACAATGCCAAACAGCGCCTCCAAGGTCTAGAAGCAACTTGGCTGGCTTCGAACAGCCCAGACATTGTGAAGGCAGAGCTGCCCCCCTGGCCCAGGCTGTTAGGCAGACCCTCCCTTTCCCAGCTCTGTTCTCTGATTCCCCAGGGGAGTGATGATGACGCCTGTCTGAATTTTCTCAGCCTCTGTCAGCAGGGCTGGCCACATCATTCCCTAAGAATTTGAAAACCCACATGCAGTGTCCTGGCCCAACTAGACAGAGACATGTTTTGGAATGGCAAGACCAGTGAGAGGTTCACCACAGCGTTCTGGGAGAAAGCAATCCTCAGCTGCACCTGCCCCTTTTAGGCTGGACATAGGGTCCGACTCTCGGAGAAGATGAACATGCATTCCCCTATCTCTTTGGTTACAGTCAGGTTGGAGGCAGGAACAAAGTACTGGGGGGAGGGGGGTATGAAGCTTGTCTGCTCCCAGAGCCAGGCAGAAGTCCTACTTCATTCGCCTAACAAGTACTTATTAAGTCTTGCTGTGTGCATCAATATGGAGATGTAAGAAGCTTCCAGCATAGTTCCTGCGTGACAGCGTGTATGACTAAGAATCCTCCTGAAGTGAAATACCTTGGAAGGTAGGAAGACAATGCAAGCCTGTGTCCAGGGAGGTGTGTGACTGGGGACCAATGCCTATGGAACAGACACCCAGGGCTAAAACTGAAGAACAGAGAGGGAGCTGGCCGTGCCCCTAGGTGGCCAGAGAACAGTCTGCGGCTCACTCCCCGGAACTCCCACTCTCCCTCTCTTCCTGCACCTCCACTCCCTGGCTCCCGGGATCTTCCTGATATTCCTGCACACTTTAAACTTAGCTTCCAGTTCACAGCCCTGCTCCAATCTGCAGCAAGTCGAACCCCATGGGAACAAGGAGAGGGCCAGAGGATGTTCACTGGCACCCCCTCATGATCTCCAATTTCCACCCCTCAAAACAAGTGCCACGTGCCTCCCCCAGAGCCCACCCCACCATTCCAGGGCTCTCGGTCTGAGCTGCCTTCCCAGCAGATCTCAGAGGGCAAGGAGAAGTGAGGATAGGTTCAAGAGCAAGGTCAGGATTGGGAAGGACAGACAACTGTGAGGAGACCCAACCTGGGCTCTGCTCCAATCGGCAGTTTCCCTGAGCTCTCTTCCTTTCCATTCCTCTCTCCCCTCCATCCTCCCCTCCTCCTCCCCTTCCAGCTCAGACCCTCCACCCCGCACGTCACCAGAGCAAAGGACAGAATATCTGGCCAGCCTGCCTCTCCCGGCACTCCAAGCCCACCTACCCTGAGACCAGGGCTGGCCCTCGCAGGATGTAAGAACGGGCTGCTCTCAGATGGGCCCACGCCTGCGCAAGCTCCCTGCCGGTCTGGGGCCACTACTGACTGGTTCGGCCAGTTCCCACTCCAATCTGTCAGTCTGCCCAGATCCCAATACCCTGGGGTCTTTACACTGGAGGCTTTATCCTCATCAGCCTTTCCATCCAAACATCCTCAAGTGCTTTGGGAACAGTTCCTAGTGGCAGGGACCCTCAGCTCAGAAGGGAACACTCCACCTAATGAGGCTCACCCACAGAGTTCAACCAGACAGGAATCTGGGAATTGGGAGAGGGAGGCTGGGGAAAACCCATAAACCCCAAGGTCTCCTCAGGCAAGGCTAGGAAATATGGTTCCTCTGCAGGGGTTTTTTACCTTCTTGGGCGGGGCAGGGCGGGGGGGGGGGGGGGGGGATTGACAAGACACGGCATCTGGGGCAGGTTGGGAATCTGAGAACACTTCCACACCGACAGCCGCCTCCTCCATATTCCTGGGGCTCAGTTGCCTTTGCAGAAATACCCCAGATTCTACTCCACACAAGCCTTCGCCCTCCTGAACCCGCACCTCCCTCCCGGAGGAGCTCCACACTCTTCCCTCCCCAGGCCCAGATCTTTCCCATCGGAATGGCCACCCTGCTCTACTCTCCCACCCTCAGCCCCCACACTTTGCTCTCCCTCCTCCTGGTCCTCTTCTGGTCAAGCCGCCCCAGCCCAGCAGCTTGTCCCGAGGGTCGCCCAAGGCTCTCGCCCGCCACCGGCCCCGCCCGACCGCGCCTCTCCGCCGGTCCCAGAGCCGCCCGCCTCAACAGGTGCCCCTGCCACACAGGGCTGTCACACGGGGCCCGGGCGGAGGCGGCGACAGCAACGCCCCCTGCAGGGCGGCGGGGGCTCCGCACGCCCAAGCCCAAGTCCCCGGAGAGCCTAGGGCCCCGGCAGCGCCGCGGAGGCCCCCGCCGTGCTCCGCCACCTTTGTCTCCCCGCGGAGCTGACCTCGAGAGAGGGAATCTCCCAGCCCTAGCGCACACACTGCCAGCTCGCCCGTCATGAGGGACCCTCGTGTTGGGGTGAAGGGCGCATACGGGAAGAGACCTTTCCCGGACCCAGAGAATGCCGCGGGTGTTAGTGGGGGAGTCCTCCGTGCCAGAGAAGCAAGTTCAAGTTGATCCGGGCCGAAAAGGGGGCGCAAAGCCGGGCGCAGCCCCGAGCGACCCTGCCTTACCCAGCGCCCCCACCCCACGTCCTTTGCCCCCCGGAGACTAGAGAAGGGGTGCGCACCGCCACCTACGCGCTCAGCCGCGCGAGGTTCCCACTGCCGGCACGCTGCGCGCACGGTGCAGCCTCCTTCCTGGGGCGGGCGAGGTGCGGGCAGCCCCCGGCCCCCGACCCCCGGCCCCCGGCTCCGGCGGCGCAGTGCTGAGAGAGCCACGTTCCCAGTCGCGCGCGCACGCCGGGCCCACCAAACTTGCAGCACTTTCTCCCAGCCCCCACCCTCTGTCACCCTCCCTCCATCCTTGCGCCCTGGCCCTGCTGGCCCGACAGAGGTTGCCATAACAACGGACAGGAATGCTCCAACATATACAAAGCCGGAAGGGCGCGGCGGGCACGCAGCCCCCGGCCCCGCGCCCTCTGCAGCCGCGCGGGGCGAAGGACGCGCGCCGCGGCTCCCCGGCCGGCCGCCCGGCGCGCAGGGCGTACTCACAATGAGCGGGATGGTGCGGTCCTCGCGGAGCTGCTCTGGCCTCCCGCCGGCCCTCTGCGCGCCCCGGCCGCCGGAGGATGCTGCGTGGGCTCGGTTGTCCTGCCATAAGTAGTAGAAAGTGCCCAGGATCCAGGCAACGGTCAGGATGGCGATGGCATTGGCGCGGATCCTCCTCATGGTGGGCGGGCGGGCGCCCCGAGTGGGGGCCCGGGCCGGCTTGCTCTCGGGGCCGGGGTGGGGGCGCTCGCAGCCCCAGCTGTTTGTTTTCGCTCGCGCCTGGCTGCTCAGTCCTGCAGAGCAGAAAAGGGAGAGAGGTGGGGGGTGGGGGGTGATAGGGAGAGACAGGAGCGCGGAGCGATCCTCACGGTCCTAATGCCCTTCAGCCCCGAGCGCGCGCGTCCCCCGGGCGCCCATTCATTCGCGCGCAGAGCCTGCCCCGCGCTCCGGCCACCGCCGGCCGCCTGGGCCGCTGCGCACCGGGAGAGGAGCACGGCCGGTGCGAAGCGGCGCGGGAGCAAGGCCCCGCGAGCCAGACGCCCGCGGTGGAATGGCGACGGGCCAGAGCCAGCCTCCGCTCCCACCGCTCAGCGCCCGAACGCCCGGTGGCTGCCCCCGCGCGGCCCTGGTCGGTCCCGCCTACTTCCACACCCCCCCACCGCTCCCGGCCCGAGCGGCCCTGAGTCACCGGCTGGAGATGCGCGACCCCGACCCGGGCCCGCGCCGCGAAGCTGCAGTTCTGGGCTGCGCTCGGAACTGCGCTCTGGCGCGGGGTTTAAGGTGTGTTCTGCGAGGCCTCGGGAAGGGACGGCTGGGCGAGAGGAGAGTCTGGAGTTTGCACGGGAATCCTCCGCAGCCTAGGATTCCGAGCCGCCCGAGGGCCCGCCCGGAGGAGGGATTGGAAGCTGGTGCACTTGACATTTGAAGAGAGCGGAGTGGGTGCGACTCTGCTTCACCGCCAGGGAAAGAATGGGGATACAACTACCCCACATCTTCCATTGGCCTGGGGCTCCCAGCTTTCAGGAGGCTTCCCTCCAGACCTTTCATTTCCCCTGAACAACCATGAGGTATTATCACCGCTATTTGTCAGGGAGAAAGGAGACCAGAGAGGCTGGAAGATTGGCCCGAGGCCACACGACTAATTAGTGGGCAGAGCCCAGTCTAGAAGCCATCTCTCCGTTTGCCCTTTCCACAAAGTGCAAAACACGGTGGTGTGAGACACGGACGCAGAAATCACTGCCCCAGCCCCGGAGGCATTGAGACTTCTGTGTGAACTGCTCGTGTTCAGAGCAGAAGGCAAGGTGGGCTAAATGAGTTCTAGAAGAGCAGCAGTGTCGGGCCCAGAGCAGACTCACAGCGAGTAGATGTTACATAAACTAAGCTGGGATCACAGAGGAAGAAATAATGTATTGCAAGGTAGTCTTAGAGAAGACTTCTCACAGAAGGTGGATAAACCTTTGAATAAATTCTTAAGAGGCAGGACAGGGCAAGGTATTAGATGCATGAATAACCAGAGCAAAGGTCCAGAGGATGGCAGTGCTTGATGTGTTCCAGAAAAGAGAGCTGCCTGGTATTGCTGGGGCCCAGGATGCTGGAAAGGACTTGGGAGTTGACTTTGGGCAGGCTGGGCCCTGGAATGCCAGGGGCAGAGTTGGCGGGGAGTTTGCTTCTTGCTGGTGCTGGTGCTCCTGGACCCTGGCTCTCACGGAGGGTCCCGGCCCACATAATGTCCCCGACTCCAAATGAAGCTGCCTCAGGAATCAGGCAAAGGTGAGGTCACAGCTCATGCCTTCCCCAGCCACCCCCATCAGTGACCCCCATCAGCACCCTGTTTCTCCAACATGCAGGACTGAACCATGCGTGTAATAGATGCTCATTCCGTTTCTGTTGGAATGAGGTAAAATGAAGAAAGAAAAGCCTAACGAGTTTTTGCTGCAGAAAGATCATCGTTGCCACTGCAGTACCCTCTTCCTCACTCAGAACACAAACCGCGAGGACATGTCGGCAAGTCCAGAAATGGCCCCACCGAGAATAGGACCCTGGAAAGAGAGTGTACAAAGAGGGTCTCACAGAGGGTAGCAGGGAATCCACGGCCTAAGCCAGGTGGCAGTCAGGAACAACAGGAGATGGGTGTGGAGATGCCACTGGCCCAGGAGCCGTGGGCCAGCCTTGCTCTCCTGGGGTCTCTTGCCTGGGGGGTTTAATTAGACTGCCATAGAGGCCAGGATTCATTTCCAGAGATAGAGAAAACCACTGTCAAGCCATAGCCTGGTTTCCGCAGGAATCATGGCACTGACCAGCGGTCATGTCCTCTGGGGGAAGCCAGGAAAACCTTGCTGCTTAAGAGTCAGGCCCCACAGGCATTTCCAAACAACAAGAAAATGTGATGGGGGGCGCCTGGGTTGGCTCAGTCGTTAAGCGTCTGCCTTCGGCTCAGGTCATGATCCCGGGGCTCTGGGGTCGAGCCCCGCATCGGGCTCCCTCTTCAGCGGGAAGCCTGCTTCTCCCTCTCCCACTCCACCTGCTTGTGTTCCCTCTCTTGCTGTGTCTCTCTCTCAAATAAATAAATGGAATCTTTAAAAAAAAATGTAAAGGAACTGCCCTCCTGTGCCCCACTTTCACATAGGCTCTCAGGTCAGCGAAGTGGAAAGACTTGGGGAATGGCCCTCTGTTGCCACGGGCTCCTTCCGTCAGCCCACCCTGGCCTATGCATGTCTAGCTGCCTCTGGTCTTGAGAAAACCAGGTAAGAGGACATGGGATCCAAAGACATTACATCAACCCCCTAGTGAGAAGCTTCAAACTCACCCTAGGCATGGGGAATGAAGCTGGAAATCAAAATCAGGCTGATGGGGTCTCTGATGGCTCGAGAAGGAGAGCTGTACGAGGAGAGGGAGGGAAGGAGGAGCTGGAATTTGGCAGGATTTTTGCATGTCTCACCTCTTACTCCCCAGGGGTCAGTGGTGAAGATGCTATGCCTCTGTACCAATTGTCACTCCCTGGTAGCTCTGTCTGGAACAGAAGGCTGTCTGCCCCCACCCATGCACCCCCATGCCACCACCACGAGAAAAACCCATAGGGACATAGCCTCTCTGGGTGATGTTTGACTTCACAGCCAGCCCTCCCTTAGATGGACACAGTAAAATTCCCCCCACTCCCCCGAGAGCAGGGGTGGAGGGGTGCAGGTAAGGAGGCCGGTTATTACCATGCTCATTTGGCCGACGGAAATTTGACGTAGGCAGAGGTTAAGTGATGGGCCTCAAGTAACAGGCACGTTGGAAGAGCCAGGAACTTGGGGCTGCCGCCTCAGCTACAGCCCATGGGCTTTCTTCCAGATTTGAATCCTGAATAGGTGTAGGGCTGAGGCTCAGCCCTCCCTGAGATGGATTTCAGTGTTCAGAGATGACAGTGAGCATTGTATCCTCTCTGGTCCTAGGAATGGAGTCCAGCGGAACCAGAGAATCAAAGCGACACCTAAGAGACTTGGTGTTGCCCAGCATTCACTGAACACGAGCAGTAATAATAGCTGTAGTTCACTGGGTACCCAGCAGGTGCCAGCAGCCGAGCCGGCTCCTCACATCTGTGATCTCTGAAGCACCACAGCCCCCGCAGACCCGGACCTGGGGAAACTGGGTGGGCGGGCGACGAGAGCCATACAGCAGGGAAGAGGTGGGGCTGGATTTGAGTCTGTTCCCCACGCCAGTGTCTGGGTGCCAGGACAGGGCTTCTGAGCACACTGGGCGGTCTGCAGGGTGGTCAGAAGTTCTGTGTGCAGGGACCTCAGCTCCCCACTGGGGCCTCCATTTTCTCCTCTGGAAGAGGAGGGATTCAGGGAGATGACCTCCAAGGTCCCTCCAACTGTGCCCTTTTGGACTGCTGGTTCCTTGGGCATTTTCTTCCAAAATGTGGCATTGCTCTCCGCATGGGCCTTCTCTATTAAAGCTGTCGAAGCCAGCACTCAGGTCAGCTGGGCAAAGCCATGTGCCCTGGGTGCTCCCAGAGGCCCCAGGGAACTCTCTGCCCCTGTGCATTTGATGTGGGGGTGGATAACAGAAGGGAGGAAGGCTGTATAGTTCGGGTGAGACCCTGGCTCTGGAGTGGGACCACCTGTATTCAAATGCTGGTTCTGTCCCGTATTAGGAGAGTGGCTTGGGCAAACTCTTACCCTCAGTTGCCTCAACTGTAAGGGGTATTGACAGCCCTTAACTTGCAGCACTGTTGGGAAAGGTAGGAAATAAAGCATGTAAACCCCGGGGCTGGTAAGCCGCCCAGGCCCCCACCCCATGTCGCCCCTCGTACAGGTATTGCCGCTGGCTTCCGGGGGAGGGGCTTTCAAAAGGCCTGCCCCGGGCACATGTGGGGGATTGCTCACCAGGGCTGCGAAGGAGGACAGAGCTCGGACCGGCCCAACAAGGATGACTGTCCTGCCCCACCGGGGGATGGCTGCCTGTCTCTTTAGAGCCTGTGCTCAGCAGCCTGGAGGGGGCAGAGGCAGCGTGCGGGGCCCCAGCTGCTGCTGGGTGTCCATTCTTGCCAGCATACCCATCACCCTTGAGACTACGTCAGCTTAGACGCCTCTTGCCCAGCCTGCAGCTGCAGCAGGGACCCGGACGGTGGGTGAGGGGGACTGGTTAGACCGCCGTGTCGGCTCTAAGCAGAAAAGGAGGCAGACATGGTGAACAGAACGTATGTTACCAGGCAACAGGCACTGTGCCAAAGCAAGATCTCCGAATACTCACCATGACCCTGTGAGGAAGGGGGTGACCCTCTCCCTTGCCCAGACGAAGAGACTGGTGCCCGCAGAGGTCCTCCAGCCATCAGTGGCACGTACCATCCCCACTGCCAGCACTGAAGGCACCACGGTACCTAAGGGAACGTTATTTCTAAGCCAAGTTTCTTATAAACCATCAAGGAGAGGACCTGGCTCTTTGAAAGGAGCTCCAAGAGTCTTATCAGTCCTAGATCTCCTATTTGGCTTTTCAGATTGGTTTCTGCCACTGGGGTGTAAACCCCATGAGGCCAGGAGCTCCCCGTGGTCTCCCCAGCACTTAGAACAGCGCTTGGCATGTAGCCGCACATAGTACGTGCTCAGTAAGCACTTGTTGCTGGCAGGAAGGGAAGGAAGAGGAGTGGGTAGCTGTGTGGAACATTGGTGCAGGACTGGAGCCCAGAGAAAGCGAGTGCCTCGTCTGGGGTCAGTGTGGGCCAGTGGGTGGGGAGCAACTCAGGTTCCCCAACAGTGCTTCCTCAGGAGCACTGCCTCCCTCCCTGCAACCCCAGGACCAGGGGCCAAATGCTGCTGCCCCAGGATGGCAGGGTGGAGGGTGGGGGGCGGAAAGGTCCTCTGTGGTCCCACCAGAATCTGGGAGGAGTGACCCTGGTTCTGGAGGATAACTGCAGGAACTACGAATATTATTACTGGTCATGAGATGAGTCAGCTGTTGCATTTGGGAATAAGAAGATTGCAGAGGCTGAGGGTTAATTAGAAATGTGTCAAATGCTTTTTCTTAACAGTAAGGAATTTCTACAAAGGACAAATGCATAAACGAAGCCAGCTGGTCAGCAGAATTGGTCCCAGAGGCAGAGCCCTCCGCGAGGCCTCCCTGACCTCCCCATCTCTCGGGTGCTCTCCTTCATCCCTTCCCCCACTCCACAGCCTCTGTGGAGATGAGTGGCAAAGGTCCTCAGAGCCGGACAGATGGCCCAAAAGGCCAGGGCAGGGCTTGCCACATGCCCGTCTCTCACCCTTGAATGGGAGTTCCTCTGAGCAGGGCCTGGCCGCTTTCTTTTGTCACCGGTTCTAGCACAGTCTCTGGCCATTGAGGGAGCACTCCCTGGATGTTTGTGCGATGGGTGAATGAGTAGATAAATACCTAGGGGGGGGCGCCTGGGTGGCTCAGTTGGTTGAGCGACTGCCTTTGGCTCAGGTCATGATCCTGGAGTCCCGGGATCGAGTCCCGCATCGGGCTCCCTGCTCGGCAGGGGGTCTGCTTCTCCCTCTGACCCTCCCCCCTCTCATGTGCTCTCTCTCTAATAAATAAATAAAATCTTTAAAAAAAAAAAATACCTAGGGGGGAGGGCTGTTGCTACTCCCCATTCTGTCCCATGAAAATACCACAGGCCTGCTTACCCGTGGGGTGGTATGCCCATCCCTTTCTTTCCTTCTCGAGTGTCTACCACACCAGGCAATTCCAGGTTCCAGGGACACGAAAGTGAACAAAACCTGATCACAGCTTCTGAGGAGCCCAGTAACTGATCATGGGGAAATACACATCAATTGTCACAAGAGGATATAATGGAACTCTCTAGAAGCACAAAGGGTGCTTCTTCAAGTAAGAAGTCACCTGAGAGCTGAATCTTAAAGGGCAGGCAAGTAGGCAAGAGTGGAAGGGTGTTCTGGGAAGAGGAGGAGGCAAACAGAGGACACTAGGATGTGGAAGTGTGTGGGAACACAGGAAATGGTGAGGGGCTTGGGGGTAGGGGGTGCTGATGGCAACAGGGTAGAGACGTAGGCACTGACCGGTTAACAGATGTCTTCTCTGCCTTTCTAGGACGTTTGGACTTACTCTGGTAAGCCATGGAGAACCATCTAAGATTTTAAACCAGGGAGTGACATGATTAGTTATAAATTTTAGTGAGGCGGGGATCACAAGGATACCGCGATCATCCAAGCAAGCAGTACTGTGGGCCTGGGTTAGGGCAGAAACTCTGGAGGAGAGAGAGAGGGCAGACTCAAAGGATTTGGTGATCAGTTGGAAGTGGGGTTAGAGAAAGGAATGAAGAATAGCATGCAAATTTCTTGTGTAGGAGACAAGTGCTTTGGTGTAAGGTAATCAACTATTAACGGGAAACGCAGATGGAGGAACAGATTTGGGAGGCATGTTCAACCGAACTGGAGCTCTCTGTGGTCTGTCCCGAAAGGCGGCTGTAAATCCAGGTCTGGTGCTTAGAAAGAGGAGTGGAAGGAACCGGTCAGGTAGACATGAGAAAACCAGAAGCACAATTGGGGCAAATGTGTTGCTGGATGGCTGCCCATGCGCCCAGCACCTAGGCATAGGAGAGAACCACGTGCATCAGAGATTAGGACTTCTGGATCCCTTGAGTGAAAACGAAGCCACAGAGAACTGGTGGTTTTTTCCGCCTCCATCAGATGCCCTGTCTCAAGGCCCCGGACCCAAGCTCTTGGGAAATCTCATTTCTTTATCAAGGACCTTGTCACCTGGTACATATTAGGATGGACCCCTAGACTTAGGGCTGGAGCAAAATTTGGCTGAGAAAGAGATTACACAGTAAGACCGGAGAGAATCTGAAATGCAAAGAGACCGCTGGCCCTGGTCCTGCCTCTCCTTTTGTCTAACTGGGCCTGTAGTTGATACCTCCATTTTCCCTGACAAACTTGGAGGTGGAAATTAAGGGAATGTTCCTCGGATTGGTACATATTTTGAAGCTCTCAGCAAGGCTGAAAATATCCATCGATATATTTTGAAGTGTAATTTCCACTCCCTTACCAGCCAAAATAATTGAACAGGAAGAAAAAGCTGTTAATGCAGGGAGGCGTGTAACATCAGATCCACATTGCCTGGAAATTTACCAGTTCAAAGCAATTGAGGGTTTTTACTGCCAGTGTTTACAGTCATACATGTGCCCTCTCACTGAAGCCATCAAAAGGCCCATCAATCTGGCTTGGACACTGAAATCGTTCACAGTGTGTGGAGCGAACGTCAAAGCAGAGAGAATTTTTCAAAATTATCCTGCCGGTTTGTCAGCATATAAATCGTGGGGTGTTACCTCCCGGGAGGCGGTGTAAAGAGCTGGGGTCGTTGGTGCTCCTGGATCCCGTGGTGGCAGAGCTCCACGGTGGCATGGCCAGGCACTCCCTCCTTGCACCCTTGGCATCTCTGACCTGGGGTCCATGCACAGGTTGTCCTCCTACTCAAGTCTGGGCGGGCATTTCTCCCTCTGGCCCAACAAAAACGCCTGCGTCTGCCTCCAGTCCAGGAACCCCAGGTCCAAGGGGTGCGGGTTCCTCAGTAGAGGAGTGACGTCATGCTGCCTCTTACAGCCTCTGCCCAGCTCAGCAGGAGAGACAGACAGTAGACTTTGCCGACTTTCATCTTCTGTCGCGGCCAGTGCCTGTGTGTGTGTGTGTGTGTGCACGCGCATGTGTGCTATTTTTCAATTAGAATGTGACTTCAGGTTTTTCCTGGAAATTACCGATTTCCTTCCCCATGTTTGTATCCAATGGAGGAAATTTTTAAACCCGTGCCAATCATCTGTCTTTCATTCCAGGATCCCTATCTTTCCAAAGGCCACTACCTAAAAAGTGCCATTACCTCACGTGGGGACCCTGGAAAAGTCACTTTCTGGGCCTCTTTCTTGTGTTTGAAATGAAGGCTTTGTTACAAGGGACTCGGAAGGTCCTTTCCAGTGCTAGCATTTTAAGACTCTAGTTAGTTATTTTAAACCGTTCCTGCCCCAGCAAGAATTATTGGCAATAAACCGAGATACAGTTTTCTTTATTATCATTTAGTCCCTCCACACACATTACATACATACATATATATTCGAACAATTTAAAATATTCCATTGGGTCAAGAATCTAAAAACTTCTGGATTACAGCAGACCTAAAAAGGAGAAGTAAGAATGTACAAGAAATTGGTACATCCAGGATGCCTGAGGAAGGGAACTTGAGAACAGAAGTGGGAGACTTTTCATCATACATTCTTTTGTATCTTTTGATTTCTTTGCCATATGCATTTATTACCTCTTCAGTTTAAACATTTTTTAAACAAGAGAAGAGTTTTCCTTTCTCTTTCTTCAACCACGAGCCTCTCTGCAGCTCACTTCCTGGGGGCAGAGGAGACCACGATAGGGCTGGCGTCATGGCTGGAAGCCACCCCTCAGCCCAGGCCCTGCCCAAGACCAGTCCCAGCCCTCCAGCCGGCGTGGCCAACAGCCCTGCTCCCCCCGTGTACGTGGAGGGTTCTGTGGGTGGGCACCACTGCGGGCTGCCTTTGCCACGGGCACTCTGGCTGAGCTGTCGAACTGCTATAGGGACTCCATTCTAGGCGTTCCAAAAAGGGGCTAGCTCTCCCGGCTCCAGCAGCCTGTGGGCAAAGGGGCCCAAGAGTCCAGGAAATGGGGAAGTACACGCATCTAGCTTTAAACTCTCCAGATCTTGCCATTCCCTTTCAAAGACAGACTGCTTTTTGTTTTGTTTTCTGTTGCTAATATAACATGAGGGCAGGAACATGAAAGGAAAAAGAACAAAAGGACCAGAGATGCATGGGGAGAAGGGGTCTTTAAGGCTCCCTTTTCTCTCCCCCTGGCCCACTGGCCTCTGCTTGGCAGAGCTGGGCTGCGGTATCTCTGGCAGGCCCTGCTGCCCCGTTTTTCTCCCCTAGTGTGGCTCCTGCTCAGCTTTCCCTTGTGACATCTAGCTGCCACCCGGCCTTCTTCTACCTCCTTTTCTGATTATCCCCTTCGATGGGTGCTGGCCGTCCCTTCTGTGTCCCCTACTTCCTTCCACCCCCCCACCCCCGACTTACCTACTTCACTGCCACACTGCCCAGCGACAGCCGCATCTCTGAGGCCCCCACCCAGACTGGCGCGGTCACATGCCCCACAACTGGGATAGGCTCCTCCGCCATCCGCTCGAAATCCCTGTACCCGACTTCTTTCCAGGGCCAACAAAGCCCAGGTGAGGGCGGGTCGTCCCCCAGCAGGCTACGGGAAGGTGCGGGCGAGAGGACAATTTGAGAAGCCGTGGCAGTCAGACAAGGAGCAGCAGATGGAGACACGCACTTGACAGAGTGGACACGAGAGATGGAAAGATACACAGTATGAGGAAAAACAGCTTCAGGGCAAGAAAGAGCAGAGAGCGAAAACCCATGAAAGTGTAGTAAGTACTAAAACCAGAAAGGCCCGAAGAGAAACCGTCCGGGGAGCAGCAAGCAGACGCCTGACACCAGCACAGTCGGGTCAGGGAACAGGAGCAGGAAGCCATGGCGCAACAGAAACCTCTCAGGAAGGGTCATTCACCTCCCAAGCTGTGGGCTTCTTGGCTGCGGCGAGCAGAGTCTATCTAAAACACAAGCAAGCATTTTACCTCCGTCTGTTTTCTGTCTAGAAAAGCCTGGAGCCAAAGGCTTAGGGAACCATGCCAGCATTAGGACCCTGCGCAGACGACAGAGCTGAGACCACGAGATCCTTGCCCCCTCTGGGAATCAGCCTCCCCTCCCCTGGTACAAGCTGCCCGGCCACTAACCTCACAGCGTATTGATCCAAGTCCCAAAGGCTGCTTGTGTTATCCACTTCCACTGGGAAAGTCTCGACGACTTCCTTCACTCTGTCTTCAAGCTTGTCAGAAAGCAGATGCTGCTCAAATGTGACGGCAGTGCTAAAAGGGATGCTCACAGGGAGCTCCCTGACCAGGGGGAGTATTCTCAGTGATGACTGAAGAGGCCTTGGGTGATCGGATAACAGCAAGACAAAGAGGAGAGCACCAAAGGACAGGAGAGATAAAATGGCCCCAGGGAAACCATATGGGACTTGAATTGGAAAACACAAACAGCCTCCCTCCTTTCCCTGGACTGTGTATCTTTGGGAAACTCTAATCTGGGGAAGACCTGACTCCTCATCCACCTGCCACAAAGGAGTACAAAATAAGGCTGGGAGCTAAAAGTGGCTGAGGACAGCCATCCATCCATCACGCTTTGGTTTCTGACTGAGAGGGCTGGGAATGAGAGGGCTTCCTTCCCTGGCTCTGGAGCCTGTAAATTGTGTAAAATACTGTGCCAGGCTGAATATAAGTCCTCTGCGCTGCATGACATTTATATTCTTGAAAAACATAGTGTATAAATCAAATCAAATTTTGCCTGCCAGAGAAGTTGGCCTTTCAAAATAAATTTGAGGTCAATCCTATGTTTAAAGAGAAGAATGGCTTGTGAAGGTGAAAATTCATCCCAGTTCATGTCTGTAACTTTGGAGTTCTGAATGTCTGATTTGGGTGGCTGTGGGGGTGGGGGTGGGACTGTCTAGAGATCCATCTATGGTTTACTTGTGGATTGCAATTCAGCATCACTTTAAAACAAAAAATTTAGTCAGATAGGTATGTTGCAGAAGCCCCTGCTAAAGAAATATGAATTTTTAAAAATTGATTATGGAAAATTTCAAATATGTATTTTAAAAGTAGCAAGCCTAATATAAAAAACCCAACTCCAGCTATCATCAACTCCTGGCCAATCCTGTGAGAAACATGGACTTTTGAACCAGATGACAGATACAGAGAATGAACTTCATAGGACAGGACAAACAGGATTAGTGGTACTGAGGCTGTAAGTCCAAGTTTCTGCATAAATGCCTTAGACCAGAGCCTGGAGTATAAAGAGAAAGGCTGAGAAACATTCTTTTTTTTTTTTTTTTTAAGATTTTATTTATTTGACCTAGAGAGACACAGCGAGAAAGGGAAGACAGCAGGGGGAGTGGGAGAGGGAGAAGCAGGCTTCCTGCGGAGCAGGGAGCCCGATGCGGGGCTCGATCCCAGGACCCCGGGATCATGACCTGAGCCGAAGGCAGACGCTTAACGACCGAGCCACCCAGGCGCCCCTGAGAAACATATTCTTGGTTAACAACCAAAGAAAGCTGGGACTTAAAAACAAAACCCCTCTTCCCCCCAGCTCCAGGCTGAATAACGCCCAAGTAACAGTAACAGTGTTACCTTCAAGGAGGGAAAGGACTGGGGAGGGATGGGGGCGGGGGGAGGGATTCCCTTTTCATTACACATTAAAAATTTTTTTTTGGGAATTTGTGCACACATTACCTATTTTCAAAAGTAACTTGTAAGAAACAAATATCATGAAGTTTTGCAGTAACCACATCTACTAGATACGACAAAAGAGCAAACTGGATTTGCTGTCTTATAGTAATCTGCTCAGGTAGATGAATGTACAACCTTCTGATCCAAAGCCGTACATCATCAGATGTTTCATGTAATATAAGAAACCCCAGCCCCAACTGGACTCAGAGCCGTGGGTCGCAGCAGTCCTAGAACCTGAGGGGCTGGTGTCCACACTGAGCCCAAAGCCCTAGGTAGGAGCCTGATCGGGACTCACACATCATGCCCTACCTGCTCATCAGCACCCAGGTCCACATAGAAGTGGGCCCCACCCCAGTGGGTGATGAGCACTCAGCTCCAGAGCTGATAGAGTATCTGGGGGCCTCAAAGAGAAGTGTCTTGGGAAACAAAACTTTTTTGAGTACTTCATCAGTGGCCCTCCCCGTATGGTCCTGGACAAGATGGAACATGTGCTGAGCATGACAGAGGTGGGCCAGATGCTGGTGTGGTGCTTGCACAACGACTGACTCTCTCACACTTAGGAGCAGACGGGGCACCCCTTTTTTGTATGATTCCCAATCCTGAGCATCTGTTCACTCACTGTCCAGCCTCTCTCTTCCCAAATCGTCATTTTCCTTTGCCCAACACCACTGGGCAGTGAATGGCCTTTTCTGAAACCTGCCTCAGCCAGTGGGAGAGGGCAGGGCCCTTGCCTTGGGGCTTCTAGTTGCCCCTCCAGTTTCAGGCCTGGCAAAGGGCCTTAGAGGAGGTCATGATCTGTGGGCAGGCTGAGGGGCCCACAAGAGCTAGGCTGTCCTTGGCCAGGAGCTGGGAGACCCCAAGGAGCACAGTCCCAGGATTGGGTGGGAGGGTCCTGCATAGCTAGTCCAAGCCAATAAAGGGCTGTGATGAGTGGTTGCTCAAAAAAAAAAAAAGAAAGAAAGAAAGAAAGAAACCCCAGCCCTGAATGGCTACATGGGGCATACAATTTGTCAAAATTCACACGCAGTACTCTTAAGATTTGTACTTTATTGTATGTTCATTTTGCTGTTCTTCAATAAAGTATTATTAACAACAACAAAAATCCTAGCCCTTGTAAACAAATGAGTCAAAGAATCGCCACTTGGGGGTTTATTGGGTTGGTAGTTCAGAGAAAACTGTTGTTTTGAGAAGACAACACAATGTAGACTTTCTGCAAAAATTTGCTCTTTGGAAACCATCACTACAGCATGTGTTTTTGGTTAAGCATTCCACGGCTGAAACGCAACTCTATGCTGAGATGCCGAGAGGATGAGGCAAAATCTTGGCCAAGGTCAAGCTCTGCTGATGGTCTGAGACGGGGACGGCAGCCAACTGCTCTGCATTTGTATGACATTTAAAAAAGAAAAACTAACCCCAAGCCATCTCTGTCCCTTTTTGGAGCCAACATTAGTCCTGCTCATTGTATCCAAGAACTCAGAGGAAGCCGCATGTATGTGGCTACATCTCAGGCCTACCAAACCTCCAGGGCCCATACATACATCCTTTGATTAAAAAAAAATAAGCTAGCTTGCTGGGACTCTAGTTGGCTCTATGGGATATGATGAAAGATGTCAGAATTTTAGATGAAGTTAGGGTTCATCTATCAGAGGGCAGAGAAATACACTTAGCCTCCCTTTTGGCTATCCGGTTACTTTTTTTTGAACTACAGCAACAAAATGACCCTGATTTGGCAGAAAATGGGGGCTCGTGTCTACATCTGGGTGATTATTATAAAAAGTGCTGCAAGTTTAGTATATTGGGTCTAAATCTGTGCTAAACAAAGAAAAGCCAATATACCAACACCCTCTTTGGGACTGAAACTAAGCACAAGGATGAACTGGGAAATGTATTTTCTGTCAGGTCATAGGGAACAGATATATAAACAGAGCAATGCCTTTTGGCAGCTTATAAAATATAAACTACATTTTGCACATGTCTGTCTTACTGATGGCCAAAGGTAAAAGGGACAAAGTCCAAGGCCAGTCAGGGTTATACAAGATGCAGGCCCCAGAAACTTCCCAGTCTCCCTGTGAGTTGATCATGTCTTAGGACTTATGGATGGATAACAACATGCTAACACTGGATCCCTCAAAAAGGCAGTCATGACAACATAAAAAAAGAGAATATTTTTAACTTACTGGTTTAGTGTTTTCCTTGTAAAGTACCTAATTCTATTCAGTCCTCTATAGTATAGTCTTAATTTCTCCTATCCTTAAAATGAGAAACACTCACTCCTTTTTTCTCAAAATCTTCCCATCTATAATACTTGGCAAACTTGCCTCATTTCCATTCTGTGCTTATCCCTTATTAAACCTTACAGAACTAGCAATGCGGTTGAAGATAAACATTTCTCTTCTTTCTTTGTTGTTAAGTAGTGAACTAAGTAGGAATGTGAGTTCCCTAAGGCCACACACAGCACACCTCTGGTGAGAACTGTATTTTGACCCCAGGTGGAACACCAGGTGGAGGAAGCAGGCTTCTCTCTCTAGTCAGTGAGGCCAGGAGGACATAGTATGGCATCCTGCTTCCCTCATTTCCCCCCTTTCCGTGCACAGTCTCCATTCCCAGAGCCGGGGGCAGGATGAGGGTGTTCAGCGAAGCAGAAGGTACACAACTCCCAAGGGAAAGCGCCACATAAGAAACAGTGGGATGTATTGCAGAATGCTACAGCTAGGAGGGTCCTTACAGCACATCTAATCTCGACTTCTAACTTTATTGGTAAAGAAAGCAGCCCAGAAAAGTTAAGTGATTAGTCCAAAGATACACAGCTAATGGCCAGAACCAAAACCTAGGTCACCAGCCTGTTTCTCTGACCCTCCAACACACGACAGAACTGAGTACAGGGAAAAGCAAAATAGAAAGCGAAGTCCATGGGCTACCCCCATCAACCCATGAACCAAATAAACATACCTCTTTTAAAACTACCCATGTCTTAATCTCCCATTTCTTTTCAGCTGTTAGCTTACTAAGCTCAAATGTTTGGTTCTTATACAGGACTTAATGGATACCCTGGTGGCCTGAACAGTCAGAATCCCAACTCTGCCCCAGCATGTTGAAGCCTGAAAAGGGAGATCTTTGGGAAGCAGGAGTAGAATATAAGTAGGCTCTCCAACTCAGGAATATTCTGGACCACACATCATGCTTATAATAATGCTGACTCCAAACTCAGCAGCTTTTGGAGCTTATGCAGGCAGAAAGGCAACAGACTACCCACTTAGCGAGAGGAAAATGCAAGAATTAATAACAAGTAAGGAAGCTAAAAGGAGGGCAAATGCTTTGGGTTCAGTCTGGAAGGTAGGAAATTATCTCCATTCAGAGCAGAAAATGACCTTTTAAGGCAGTGTATACTATATTTGAAGAGGATACCACCCAGGATTCTTGAACTAGGTCCTTGGACATTCCCTATTCCTATGCAAAGGAAGTTAGTTCCTGATTATCCCCCAAATGATTACCCATTTGGTTCAGTTACCCACAGTGTCTAGGGACCTCCAACAAGGTGGGCCACAGACAGACCTGGTTAGATGGAAATAATAGTCTAATGTACTTCCCACCTTCCCAAATCACATGCCGGCACTAGGGCAAGGGCCTCGGTGCCTCAAGCAAAGGGGGGTGACTAACGCATCTCCTAGCAGGTTGGTAGGCTAGGTCATTTGAACAAGTAAGCTACCTGGCTGCCTGTAAGCCCTGCACCATCACCTGACGCGAAACTGCTCCAGGGCTGGGGACAGGCAGAAGGTATAAGACTTCAGCATGAGGAGGTAACTTGGTGAATAGCTAATGTATATCGCTGAATTCCAAAGCAAATGTATTCTGGGGACCATGTATTACATTTACGTTATTCAGATCAAGAGTTCATTGTAACAAGGTCATTCTTACACCCTCTTTCAGCTTATCTCACCCAAGAAAATGGATTCCCACTGAATTCCTGAAGGATCAGGTACTCCAAAAATGGCCACTGAGCAACAGAAAAGACAAAAGATCAGAAAGAAGGACCCTTTTAAAATATGTAATAATTAGTAAACTAGCAAACCAAGAAACTGTCTTCTTTAAAAGTAAAAAGTGATACCTCTCATGACGATGAGACATGATGAAGAAAAAAAAAGGAGGAAAGGATAAATGAATGAATGAAAAACTCAAGAGAGGTAAGGTAAACTGAGAATTTAGATTATAGTCAAAAGTTAGGGCCCCACACTAACAGGTAGAAGAGGAAGCTGAACAAAAGCTCTTTCTGCCTGCTGGGTTCTTAAGAGTCTAAAATGAGGGATTAAAATGGCTTTATTTCAACAGAACACATTTGTCATCTGATCTCCATCCGTGACATGGATAAGAATAAGTAACTTACGGCTGCACTCTTAAAGAGCAACAAATCCCTGAATAGTGTGCCTTGTTCACTTTAGGATAGCAAATCACTGATTGCTTGTGTATCGTACACACAAAAAAGATCTGTCTGTAACTTTTATTTCACGTTTTTATTTTAAAATAAACAGTGTTTCCAAAAAACATTGACTACAAGGGGAAATGAGTCAATAAAGGATGGGAGACAAAGGGGAAGCAGAGAGAAGACTCTACTCCTAGAAACACAATGACGTGGGCACATTCAGCGAGGCCCTTGCCATGACCCTGTCCTCTCACTACTGCTCACATGGAGGCTCAGCAAATGTACTGGGATACGAGCTTAAGGGTTAGAGAGAACCGTTGCCTTGAAATAAAAGGTGGTATCAATTGATACTCACTCCAGCAATGTGAGACCCCTCCGCCCCATCCAACTTCTAGGATTCTATCCTAAGTAAATTATCAAAGATACAGTCAAAGATTTATATAAAAGACAGTTCATCACAGCACCACTGACATTAACAAAGGATCTGAAACAACCAGAATTTTCAACAGTGTGGGAATGGACACCTAAAATATGGCAGAGCCACTAGAAATCTACTTTCAAAGATTAGGGGCACAGGAAATTAATTACTTGTGGTGTGGTACCATGTTAAGTGAGGAGGAAAAAATAGGATGCCAACCTGTATTTATATATGACTCTGAATTTTATTTGTATTTTATGCATTTTTAAATAGTGAAAGGAAATTCATGGACATACCAGCAAAGTTAGCTCTTTTCTAAACAGAGGGAAGATGGATGGTTTTTATTCCTTCTTTAGACTCGTTTCTAATGAACATACATTGCTTTTCTTTTTTTTTTTCCTATCGGCAAAACACAATAATTAGCTCTTTTATAATATGCCTTCCCTAAAATATCTCATTTGAGGTCACCATTGTCAGTCTTGAGGAAAGGGTGCTAAAGGCTGACTCAGAGAAAGTCAAATCTACACAGTAACTTCTGAGAAGGGTGAGAAATCTCATGTGCCAGTCTAGCTTCTTTCTCTACGGTGGCTGCTGGCTCTGTTACTGGGCCTTGCAGGAAGCTCTGTTGGGGAATCCATTCCTTCTTCCCACAGTAACCCACTGCACCTTTACATAAGCTCGTACGTGCTTCTCCCCTCTTAGCATGAGGATCACGGGGAAAGAGAATGAAAGCACCCTACTCCCTGTTTCAGAGGAAGTTTTCTTGTAACCCTATCCAAATGACCCAAAATCAGCTACACAGATTTGGAAATATAAGTCACCAGTTATGTTCAGGAACCATATATAAAAGCCCTATTTCTCAAGAATGAATATAAAACAAAATCTGTGAGTGCCACCTTGTGGCAAGCCTGACTACTCTAACGACCACCCTTCAGTCTCCAAGGTTCACCCCTGGACTCCAGAGCATGGGGTCCAGTCACTGAGGCACACGCCCACAATAACCTACCCCACTGAACATATGGTCCCTAAGGCGGCTGGTACTATTCATTTTCAAGGATCTCTAAGTTTAGGGCCCAGAAATGCCTGTTTGAGGACAAGAGGGAATGAAGGGGCGTAAGAACAAAATGCACCTTCGTTTCCGGACCATTCGCTGATGGGCTGAAGCTGCGCTGTGCATGGTATGTCTGCACGCACGTCACGCCACTGCCACACGGCAGGGACCTGAGGGATGACTATCTCCTCCCCCAAGAACAGTTACTGATTTTATAAAGCTGTGAAGAAAAAAGTGTTACATTTACAATCAGTGAACTTTGTGCTTAGAAGAAGTTTTATTTATCAGTGTTAGAGCAAACCATCACCAACTTGGGCACAATTTCAAAACAGCTCCTGTTGGATTCTGGCCATAAAATTGTTTGTTAGCCATCTTGTAAAAAAGCTCTCCTCATACTTGAGAAAAAATACTAATCACTAATAACTTGCTTTCATGCTCAAAGTGGTGGCTTCACATAAAGAGATGAAACATCACCGTTTTGAACATCTAAATATATGAATTAATCTCAGAGTCCCAGGCATGAGAGCAGGTGGAGAAATCCTCACAATGCAATCTAACCAAAGGACTCCAAGAGACAATGAAGTGTTGAAACCAGGTCAGTATTACAAATCTGAAGGAACACAGAACCCGGAAGGGACCTGACACTGATTCTGAAAGAAGAGAATCTTCCTCTCAGAAAGGGATTCAGCTAAAAACCCTGCACTTCTGGACAGGAGGATTGCAACGAACAGACAATGAAAGGGAACGCGGAGCAAATATCAAAGTTTTCTTGAGAGATGGTGCTTGTACTTCTCTCGGCCCCACCCAGTTAGAAGGCCTATTTCCAGAAAAGGATTTCCTCCAGTGTTAGGGTGGAAGCATATGGCAGGAAGTCGCTGCTTTGGTCCTGGACGTGTAAAGGGGGACATTCTCAAGTATGGAAATAAACTGAAGTGACCTAGATGGGATGGATCTCAACCAGGTGAGTTGTGGGAGAGCATGAAGCCAAGGAATTTACAATTATGAGCTTGAACCGGGAAAATGAATCTGACTCCTTGTTCACCTCTCCAACCTCTGCAAGTAAGTTTTCTCCCGTCCTCACCCAATGGGATTAAAATACTTGGCTGCCCCTGTTTGAGAAAAACCAACATACTGGGCAGGGAAGAAATGTATTAAAAACCTGAGCACCTTGACAAGTCACCTCAGGGGAGAATCCTTCATTTGCTGTCTGCACAGGGAAAGCAAAAGAAGGAAAGCAAAATAAAGGCCAAGGCCCTTTTGTCCACGAAAATAAAATAAGAGGGAGGCAAAAAGAATTCTCACCCTGCCCAACTAAAATCCACAACCATACGCTCCCCTTGGAGCAACAGCCTGGCTCCACCAGAAGCATCCTGGGATCTGCGTGGGTTAGCATTCCACGCTGTGACACTGGGCTCTGACAATCAATGACACGGGAAGAGGTGACTTTCCCGCCTTGGCTCAGCTTCCTGGCCGTCCTCACCTGGGAAGAGAGCGGCTGTCACGACAGCTTGATGGGAAGGTCTTCCCCGTATCTCCGCAGCAGCTTCTGATGGTTGTGGTCCACGGACCACTGCTGGGGCAGGTGCCTGGGCTGCATGGAGTCCAGGAAGTGCTGACGCCAGCGGCTCTCCAGCTGCATGAGGGAGCGCAGCCCGCCCCGGCTGTGGCACCGCACCACCCTCAGCCCGTGGGGGACGTAGTTTTCGTTGGAAATCCTGGCAAGACACAAAGTACAGGGGTCTGAGGGGGGCAAGCACGGCATGGTGGCACAGATGGCTCTAAATGCTACGGGCCACGGGGCTTCCACAGGGCAGATGAGGAGGTGGCTAGACTTCTAAAGGGTTGATTACATTAATGCTTAAAAAATATATATATTTTATTTATTTACTTGAGAGAGAGAGAGAGAGCACGGGCAGGAGGGGGGAGGGGCAGAGGGAGAAGCGGACTCCCCGCTGAGCAGGGGCTCGCTCCCAGGACCCTGAGACTATGACCTGAGCCGAAGGCAGACGCTTAACGGACTGAGCCACCCAGGCGCCCCCTACTTTGTTTTTAAAGCATCTTTCCTACATCTGCCTTTTTAAAGAAGTAGTTTGGACATACTGCACACAGTCCAACAGAAAGGTGTTTGGGGATTCTGAGCTGTATTTGTGGGAAGGCCGCTGCAGGCTGCTCAGCCCCCACTCCAGGGGCCATACTGTCTGGCTGACAATGAGTGAAGAATGTCATTGGTCTTTTATTTCCTCCAGGGTTACTCAGGTTCCAGCCCGCCCTTCTTTTAAGGTATTCATTCTCAACCATACTTAGTACCTATATGGGGCTGTTACATCACCCCACATGTTCCAATGTCTCAAACACTGGAACACTTACACGTAAAATGCAAGGTGGGACATTTCTTTAGTGCCTCCTTCCTCCCAGAAAGAATGCCAAGCCGGCCGGCACAGGCAGTCCAGTCAGTGGTATGGTGATAGCATTCTGTGGTGACAGACGGGAGCTCCACCCGTGGTGAGCACAGCACATCACGTGGACTTGGTGGATCCCTGTTGTACACCTGAAACTAATGTAACATTCTGTGACTGTGTCAACGACGCTTCAATTTAAAAAAAATATAAATAAAAAAAGATGGGGGCGCCTGGCTGGCTCAGTCAGTAGAACATGCGACTCTTCATCATACAGTCATGAGTTCGAGCCCCACGTTGGGCCTCGAGATTACTTAAAAAAAAAAATTCAACAAATAAAAATCTTGGGGCGCCTGGCTGGCTCAGTCAGTGGAGCATGCAGCTCTTGATCTTGGGGTTGTGAGTTCAAGCCCCATGTTGGGTGCAGAGATTACTCAAAATTACAGTCTTTAAAAAAAAATAAAAAAGAATGCCAAACCACATCCATGAGAGACATGTTTTGGTCCTATGAAATAGTCAGTTGTGCAGCCGGTGCTGTTCAATGGAAGATGAATCCCTGCCTTCTTCCTAACTAAGCAGAGAGACCTTAAAAAGTGCTCTGATGCCCTGCCAACAGTGTTTTCACCTCCTGTGAGTAACGACTACTTTTCTTGAGGAAGCCCCTACCCTATGGACTCAGTTCCCCTCCTTGCATCCATACCCCACTCTCAGTTCCTCCCTCTCAATACCCTCTCCCCATTCTAGCAGTGCTAGTGCCCTCTCGGGATCTGCAGCCACTTCACTGCTTAGCTCCCAAGTGTGCCACTAATGTGCCTAGCTCCCCCCAAACAGCTACTCTTCTCGGCCCCAGACATCCAAGTCCAGCATCCCTCTATCCAAGTCAGCAAGGCGATTGGTTAGAAAGGCCTGTGGCTGAAAGGGGAAAGTTTAGTTGTTTTAGCAAATACATCTGGGAATTGGCCAAAGGAACCAGTCTCATTAATTTTTCATCAGACCTTCGCAAGTTACTTAACTTTAACCTCAGGGTAGCGAACATAAAACTTGGAAAATAACATCTATTCTACAACCTCGTAAAATAGTTATAAGGATAAAACTCATTGATGATGTTTTTTTAACTTCAAAATATTTAAAAAATGCAAGACATAATGCTAGCAGTTACCAGTAAGAAATCTAAATCCTATTTCATAGGGTTGTTAGAAGAACCAGTTAAGGTAATTTATAGAAAGTTTATTAGCTTGGTTAAGTAGATGAGGATATCTATAACTATTTGTTTGATAAATGTTTGCCGCTACCTTTAAGGTTTTTGGGTCTTGAAACTGTACAGGCCACCAGCATCACTCTCACAGTTTTGTGAACTTATCAGGCCCTAGTACTACTGGAAAAGTGATCATGGGAAGTGAAACTAGAGCAGGTGGCCCAGTCTCTTTCACTCAGCCGTGTACCCATTCATTTCTCAGGACCATCGGCTTCTCATTGAGGAACACTGAATTAAGTCACGAGTTCAACTCTGTGCTCATGGGGAAGGAGAGAAAGCAAAGAAGGAAGGAAAAAGGAGAAAAATCATATGAACGGTAAGAGCAATTCTGGCCAATATTCTATTCGGTGGGCCAGGACCCTGAGTGCAGGTGAGACAGCGAACATGAATCCAATCATTGGTCTCAGTTCCCACAGACCTGGGTAAGATAAGACACAAAGCCACATATGTCATACTCATGAGCAACTTCAGAGACTCGAGGGTATTTTTTGAGTATTATTTTCATCTCCTGTGCTGACTTTAGGATTTACTTCTGCATAGAATGTCTAAGGCACAGCTCCACTGCATTTGAACTCATCTGCTAATCATGAAAACGACTGGACGTAGATGTCCCTAAAGGGTCAAGGACAGAAGGCAAGTCTCCTATGGAAAGGAAATTCTCAAACAGATTCTTCTCTCCCAGCCCTATGGTATTTTAAGGTCTTTTAAGACACTCAATGGGAGAAGAGAGGCTATGCTCTGCACCTAAATGGCTAATGCCCTACCCCCTTCCTGGCAAGCACCCTCACTAAGTAGTCAGGGTTAATGCCACTGCGTTATTCCTCAATCCTTTCTCAGACCAGAACTGTCCACTGTACCTTGTCTCCAGGCTGGCAGCCTCCTGAAGCATCTCATCCGTGACTGTGTCTGTGTTGTAAAACTCTCTGAGTGCTTGCAAAAGCTCCTCCTTTCGATGAGCAGGCAGGCTCTCTGCGTTGAGCAGGGCCCTGGCCCCAGAGCGTACCTGCCGGCGCTCGGGGTCTTCCAGCAGGCGCAGACCCTCCTCGGAGCCAATGGGGGCCTGGAACTCCCTGGCCAGCTGCTGCTTCAGGTGGTTGTCATAGTAGTTAGAGATGGCGTGGCAGGAGGTGCAGAGCAGAAGCACATCGTGCGAGTTGTGGTCCTTCATCTCAATGGGGAAGTGCTTCCGGTACTCATGCGGAATCACGTTCTTCCTGCCAAGCCCACCCAGAAGGCAGTGCTCGTTAGCAAAGGACACAGAACACAGGTGGAGCTAGAAGGCAGGCCACTGGGATTCTCATCTGGGCCTACACAGGACTGAGAAGCCTTGGGCACCACAACCCAAGAGAGATTACATAAAGGCAATACTGCCTCTTCCACTCTCGGCCTACCTACCTAGCTGTGCCTTAGTTTCCCCTCTCCGAGGAGCCAGTTCATACCACCTGCTAGCAAGAGTCAGCGGAGGGCCAAGGCAGGGGAAGGCTAATAACAACTGTGCTCCCAGAAGGAAAAGTATCAGAGAATTAAAAAAAAATTCTAATGACCTTTAACATCTGGAAGATAACTCTCTCAAAGCATGTAGCGGGTCCCTCTACTCCTGAAATTTTGGAAGCCTGGTGACCTAAAAAAAGCAAATTTCCTCATCTGAGGAACCCCTTACTCAGACTATGTCCGTGGCTCATCAAGGCCCATCGTTCTTTTCTAAGGAGAACTGAGCTCTCAGGAAAAACTCTTGGCATTCACAACTATTTGTTTCACTTTGTAAGAGGAGAGCAGGAAAGTGAGTTACTCCACTGAAGCCAGGGAGTAGAGCCAAAGTGTGCCTTCAGGTCTCCGAATACAGGCATACCTCATTTTACCGCACTTTGCAGATATTGCATTTTTTACAAATTGAAAGTCTGTGGCAACTCTGCATCAAGCAAGTCTATTGGCCCCGTTTTTTTTTCCAACAGCATTTGTTCACTTTGTGTCTCTGTGTCACATTTTGATAATTCTCCCAACATTTCAAACTTTTTCATTATTACTATATTTGTTATGCTGATCTGTGATCACTATCCTAGGTGTCACTATAGTAATTGTTTTGGGAGGCCATGAACCACGCCCACATAAGACCGCGCACTCAATAGATAAATGTGTGTGTTCTGACTGCCTCACCAACCGGCCATTCCTGTGTCGCTCTCCCTTTCCTCGGGCCTCCTTACTCCTTGAGATGCAATGATATTGATATCAGGCCAGTTAATAACCTACTACAATGACCTCTAAGTGTTCAGGTGAAAAGAAGAGAGGCATGTCTCCCACTTTAAATCAAAAGCTAGAAATGATTACATTTAGTGAGGAAGGCAGGTCGAAAGCCAAGACAGACCAAAAGCTAGGCCTCCTGCTGCAGTTAGCTAAGTTGTGACTGCACAGGAGAAGTCCTTGAAGGCAATTAAAAGTGCTGCTCCAGTGAACACATAAATGCTATGCAAACCAAACAGTCTTACTGCTGACATGGAGAAAGGTTAGTGGTCTGGACAGAAGACCAAACCAGCCATTCGGTTATCTTAAGCCAAAGCCTAATCCAGAGCAAGGCCCTAACTCTCTTCAATTCTGTGAAGGCTGAAACAGGTGAGGAAGCTGCAGAAGAAAAGTCTGAAGCTAGCTGAGTTGGTTCATGAAGTTTAAGGGAAGAAACCATCTCCCTAAACATCAAAGTACAAGATGAAGCCCCAAGGGCTGATGTAGAAGCTGCAGTGAGTTATGCAGAAGATCTAGCTAAGATCATTAACGAAGGTGGCTACACTTAACAGCAGATTTTCACTGTGGATGAAACAGCCTTCGACTGCAAGAAGATGCCATCTAGGATTTTCATAGCTAAAGAGGAGAAGTCAATGCCTGGCTTCAAAACTTCAAAAGCCAGGCTGACTCTCTTATTTGGGACTAATGCAGCTGGTGACTTTCAGTGGAAGCCAATGCTCATGGACCATTCCAAAAATCCCAGAGCCCTTCAGAATTATGCTAAATCTACTCTGCCTGTGCTCTCTAAATGGAACGACAAAGCCTGGATGAGAGCATATCTGTTTACCACATGGTTTACTGAATATTTTAATCCCACTGTTGGGACTACTAGGCAGGAAAAAAAACACACAAAATTCCTTTTAAAATATTACTGCTGGGGGTGCCTGGGTGGCTCAGTCAGCTGAGGGTCTACCTTTGGCTCAGGTCATGATCCCAGGGTCCTGGGACTGAGCCCCACATCAGGCTCCCTCCTCAGTGGAGAGTCTGCTTGTCCCTCTCCCTGTGTCCCTCAGCCCCCGCTCATGCTTCTGTGCTCTTTCTCAAATAAATAAAAATAAAATCTTTAAAAAATAAAATATTACTGCTCATTGATAGTGTAACTGGTCACCCAAGAACTCTGATAGATATACGAGATTAATGTTCTTTTCAGGTCTGCTAACACGACATCTATTCTGCAGCCTGTGGATCAAGCAGTAATTTTGATTTTTAAGTCTTATTATTTAAGAAATACATTTCATAAGGCTATAGCTACCATAAATAGAGATTCCTCTAATGGATCTGGGCAAAGTAAACTGAAAACCTTCCGGAAAGGATTCACCATTCTAGACGCCATGAAGAACATTCATGATTCATGGGAAGAGGTCAAAATACCAACATTAATTAACAGGAGTCTCTAGCCCTCATGGATGACTTTGAGGGGTTTAAGACTTTGGTGGAGGAAGTAACTGCAGATGTGGTGGGAAACAGCAAGAGAATCGGAATTAGAAGTGGAGCCTGAAGATGGGACTGAATTGCAGCCATTGTTTTATCTCATGATAAAACTTAAAAGGATGAGGAGTTGCTTCTTGTTGAATGAGCAAAGAAAGAGGTTTCTTGAGATGGGATCTACTCCTGGTGAAGAGGCTGTGAAGCTTGTTGAAATGACAACAATGGATTTAAAATACTACATAAACTTAGTTGACTAGGCCATGGTAAAATTTGAGAGGACTAACTCCATTTTGGAAGAAGTTCTGCTATGGGTGAAATGCTATCAAACAACATCACATGCTACAGAGTAATCATTCATGAAGAGTTAATCGACTGCAGCAAACTTCACTGTTGTCTTATTTTAAGAAACTGCCACAGCCACCACCCTGATCAGTCAGCAACTGTCAACATCATGGCAATAACCTCCCCCAGAAAAAAGATTACGGCTCACTAAAAGCTCAGATGTGGTGAGCATTTTTTAGCAATAGAGTATTTTTATTCATTAATTATTTATTTTTAAAGTAATCTCTACACCCAACATGTGGCTCGAATTCATGACCCCAAGAATCAAGAGTCACATCCTCTACTGGCTGAGCCAGACAGGTGCTCCAGCAATAAAGGTTTTTGTTTTGTGTTTTATATAGAGAGAGTGAGCAGGGGGGGAGGGGCAGAAGGAGATGGAGAGAGAGAAGCTCAAGCAGGCTCCACACTCAGCACAGAACCTGACGCAGGGCTGGATCTCACGACCTTGAGATCATGACTTGAGCCAAAATCAAGAGTCGGATGCTTAACCAATTGAGCCAGCCAGGCACCCCAGCAATAAAGTATTTTTAAATGAAAGTATATACATTGCGGGGCGCCTGGGTGGCTCAGTCGTTAAGCGTCTGCCTTCGGCTCAGGTCATGATCCCAGGGTCCTGGGATCGAGCCCCGCATCGGGCTCCCTGCTCAGCGGGAAGCCTGCTTCTCCCTCTCCCACACCCCCTGCTTGTGTTCCCTCTCTCGCCATGTCTCTGTCAAATAAATAAATAAAATCTTAAAAAAAAAAAAAAAAGAAAGTATATACATTTGTTTTTTTAGATATAACATTACTGCATAACTAACAATCTACAGTATAGTGTAAACGTAATTTTTAAATGACTGGGAAAACCAGAAAATTCATTTGACTCACATTGGTTTTTTTAAGATTTTATTTATTTATTTATTTATTCAGAAAGAGACAGGGTGTGAGTGGGGGTGGGTAGGAGCAGAGGGAGAGAGAGAATCTTAAGCAGGCTCCATGCCCAGCATGGACCCCAATGTGGCTTGATCTCATGACCCTAAGATCATGTCCTGAGCTGAAATCAAGAGTTGGCCATTTAACTGACTGAGCCACCCAGGCACCCCTAAAGATTTTATTTTTAAGTAATCTCAACATCCAACGTGGGCCTCGAACTTACAACCCCAAGATCAAGAATCGCACGCCCCACCAACTAAGCCGGCCAGGCACCCCTGACTCACTCACTTTATTGCGGTATTTGCTTTATGATGGTGTGCTGGGAACAGACCTGCAATACCTCTGAGATATGCCTAGGTATGCCTGCACTCCATGAACAGTATCAAGGCTCAGAAAGTTGTGAGCCACTCATGGGAAGATTATAAGGACACAAAGAGAAAGGCAGCTTCTGAAGGAAATGGGTCCCCAGTCTTTTATGAGCAAAGGGGAACCACTCTCTTTATGGCAAACTTACTAAGAAGAGTACTGCATTCTTAAAACCAAGAACAGGGCTCAGGATAGGCAGGAGAGCACGACAGCAGGACCACACAGAGGGGAGAAGTTCTCAGGAAAACTGGGATGACCCCTACAGACAAGTCTCAGCCAAAGTTGGCAGATTCAACCAAGACCTGAGAGCTCCACATGTGGCTACAAAGGCAGTTTCCATCAGAGGCAGAGTCTGGGCGGCCCAACCCCACACTCACCGAATGTATGAGTCTTTCTTGCCACAGACTACACACAGGTTCTCTTTAACCATCAAGTAATAGTCTCCTGGAGATTCGGGTCTTCCTGCAGGTTCAAACTGTAGCTTGACCACAAAAGGCTCCTCACTCACCAGCTCTTAGAGAAAAGATAAGAGGTCAGTGTTTGCCCACCTGTCCCTCAGGAAAGAAGCCCCACCTGAAATGTTCTCTGCAGTGTCCTGGCAGAGATCATGATTTCTTGCTTCTGAATAGCCACGTCCCACTTGTGTCAAGGTCGTTCTGCCTTCTTCTATCCCTCCCTGTCCCTTGTCTCTCTCTCCACTCCTGCCAGTACCCACGTGCACCTAAATGTAGATGAAACAGGACAGGTAAGTCTCACACCTCCAATGCCTTTGTCCAGGTACCACTGAGCTTTCCTTCGGTCACAAGTGCAGAGGGGCTGTCCATCAGGAGCATGGAGGAAGCAGTTATCATAAAGGGGTGATTTTCTGCAGGGAAAGGAGAGATTAATCTAAAACTGGAAGCTAGCTCTGGGCCAAGGTATCCGTTGCCTCCCATGTTGTCTTTTTTTTTTTTTTAAGATTTTATTTATTTATTTGGCAGAGAGAGATTGAGAAAGAGCACACAAGCAGGGAGAGTAGCAGAGGGAGACGGAGAAGTAGGCTCTCTGCTGAGCAGGGAGCCCAATGCGGGGCTCGATCCCACATGACGTGAGCCGAAGGCAGACGCTTAACTGACAGCCACCCAGTCGCCCCTCCCATGTTGTCTTCTGAGTGACTCCAGCTATTCTCAACACTAGGGTCAAACATTATATTTATGGGAAAAAACAAATAGGGCAAAAAAAAAAATCATGTCTGTTTCTCCAACTGCATGGGCTAGGAACTAAAAATGAATTCATGTATCTAGTTCTTGTATTTATGGAACAAGGAGTGAGTTGGGTAGTATATACACACAGCTCTGATGTGAAAGCGAACAGGAGCAAAGCACTAAGAAAACTGCTCTACAGAGTAATCATTGGGTTAAACAAAGTCAATCAAAATTAAAGAACTTCAAGCTAAAGTAATGAGGGCCACATGGGTTTATTTCTGGCTCATACGCAATACTTGCTTCAATTTAATCATCCAATTCCTAAAGGCACTCTGCTACGGGGACCAAACTTCCACTCCAAAGTACTTATTAGTCATCTTTTTGCAACAGAGGCATAAGTCGTACAGAAAAACTCTCACTGGTTAGAGAATGATACTGGCTTAGAGCTGGATGCCTTTCTAAATAATCAAATACCAAATGAGCAGGAAATCAGATGATGCATTTCTCCTGAAATGTATGAGGAAAATTCATGTTATTCATTTTCGCAGCTATCCTGAGCAAGCAAGGAGTAATAATTATACCCTCATTTATAACTAGAGAAGTTACAAGGCTCAGGTCATATCAGGATCAGTGACAAAGCTAGGGTAAGCTCTCCTTATATCCACTCAATTCTAAAAATTACAAAGTAAAAGAAGGGGAAAAGGAGGAAAATACACAAATAGATCAAAGGATAGCTCCAAATGTCCTTGAAGGAAAGGAAAAAATAAAATTAACCTCTGGGGGAAAAAAATTTAACCCCTGGAGCACCTGCTACCCTACCACACAACCTTCTCCCCAGACCCAAGATGAAGCATCATGCCTTTTGCTGGAGGCTGGGCCTCTGAGCCTCTCTACCAGACAGAGAACAACTCAGTTACCTGGCCGAATAGCCCACCCCCAGGGGCTTTCTTTTATGCTTTCTGGGATCTCTCCCTTGGTGGTTGCCTGCCATCATTCCATCTGTCTTAGACTTCTTATGTCTTGGCTTCTGCTGAGCTTCTGCTGCTTCCCCATTAACCTCTTCCCCAAGTCGGCTGAATCCTTTGCTTCGGAATGGGATGTCTACCACATCCTGGCAATTTTCCAAGACTTTTCTCCAGCCCATGTGGTCATCGTTTTCATCTAGAGTTGAATTCCTAGAGAAAGGGTATCCAAGAAGACGGAGAAAGAGAGCCACTGAAATCTGGGCATCCCTGGCAGCATAAATCACCTGAAGAGAAAAGTCAGAGATCAGTGGAATCTGGAAGGCAAACCAGAAAGTGCAATTTCCAAGTCAATCACAAAGATGCAGACAACTTTCAGGATTCTAATTCAAGATGTACAATACCCTAAGCACCATGTACTTCTTTTTTTTTTTTTTTTAAAGATTTTATTTATTCATTTGACAGAGAGAGACACAGCAAGAGAGGGAACACAAGCAGGGAGAGTGGGAGGGGGAGAAGCAGGCCTCCCGCGGAGCAGGGAGCCCCATGCAGGGCTCGATCCCAGGACCCCGGGATCACGACCCGAGCCGAAGGCAGACGCTCAACGACTGAGCCACCAAGGTGCCCCGTGCACCATGTACTTCTTAAAAGCCTTTTATGATGAACTATTTCACACTATACAAAAGTAAACTGAATAGTATAATCAATCTTCATGTTTCTTGTCTATGTTAAAATAATGACTTACTCTGAATACTCAAAAATCCTAACCTATATAAACCCAGTGAAGTTTCTTTCTATCTGTTACCAAACCTGATAGACAGATTTTTCTCAAGTTTGGGTGAGTGTAGTCACCACAAGTTTGACAACTAGTACATGAAATTCACTTTGGAGGTGGCCATGATCTAGAACACCTGAAAACAAGATTTACTGAGAGGGCTGTGTGACTTTCAATCAGAAACAACCTGCCATTAAGATGTGGAAAACAAGCATGGGTTTCAAGCATGGGCCTCAAATCAAAAGTCACAAGGGCTCATTTCTGGAATTTATTTATTTAATAATGGTAAGCCACCCTCCCAAGCCACTGGTGATGGAAAAGCTGGTCATAAATAAAAGTAGCCAAAACTATCATTAATAGCTTTTCCCAACAAAGGAAGTAAAGACTTTAAAATTCCTTTAATTTATCTGTAGTAACCAAGCCTGGTAAGTAATACTATTAGGAAGGATTTTTTATGCTTTTTAGAATAGAATAGGTTTGGATAAAATCTTCCTAGACTCAACAATCTATACATCTACCAGCAGGTTGTCTCCCACAGGAAAAGTGTGCTTGAATGTTAAGAGTTTAAAGTGCTTTTTAGGGGCGCCTGGGTGGTTCAGTTGGTTAAATGTCTGCCTTCAGCTCAGGTCGTGATCCCCGGGTCCTGGGATCGAGCCCTGTGTCAGGCTCCCTGCTCAGTGGGGAGTCTGCTTCTCCTTCTCCCTCTGCCCCTCCTCCCACTCATTCTCTCTCTCACTCTCTCTCAAATAAATAAATAAAATCTTTAAAAAAAAATAAAGTGCTTTTTAACAAACTGTTAAGGAAACCAAGGCACTTTCAACAGATACTGTTGAGACAACTGGATGACCACATGTAAAAGAATAAAATTGGACCCCTACCTCACATCACACACAAAAATTAACTCAAAATGGATCATAAACATAAATGTAAGAGCTAAAACCTAAGACTTGTAAAGGAAAACATCGCAGTAAATGTTCATGACCTTGGAGTAGGCAATGATTTCTTGGATACAACACCAAAAGCATAAGTGATAAGCAAAAAAATATATTAACTGGGCATCATCAAAATTAAAACCCTTTTTGCTTCAAATGGTGACCTCAACCAAGTAAGTGAAAAGACCACCTGAAGAATGGGAGGAAATATTTACACATTATATATCTAATAAGGGACTAGTATCCAAAATATATAAAGAACTCTTAAAAGTCAACAATATAAAAACAACTCAATTAAAATACGAGCAAAGGATTTGAATAGATGCCTCTCCAAAGAAAATATACAAATAGCCAACAAGCACATGAAAAGATGTTCAGCATCATTAGCCACCAGGGAAATGTAAATCAAAACCACAATGAAATACCATTTCATACCTACTGGTATGGCTCTAATCAAAAAGATAGACAGTAACAAGTGTTGGTGAGGATGTGGAAAATTGGAACCTTCATACTTTGCCGGTAAGAATATAAAATGGTACAGCTACTCTGCAAACAGTCTGGCAGTTCCTTAAACAATTAAACATAAAGTTTATGACCCAGCAATTCCACTCCTAGGTATATACCCAAGATAAGTAAAAACATATGACATATGTCCACACAAAATTTTATACACAAATATTCATAGTGGCATTCTTCATAACAGCCAAAAAATGAAAGCCATCCAAATCTCTACCAACTGATGAATGGATAAACAAAATGTAGTATAACCATATAATGGAGTATTGCATAGCAATAAGAAGAAATTAAGTCCCAATAAATGTTATAACATGAATGAACCACAAAAACATGCAAAATTAAGAAGCCAATCACAAAAGACCATATATTGTATGATTCCATTTATATGAAATGTCCAAAATAGACAAATGTATAAAGACAAAAAGGTAGATTAGTGGTTGCCTAGTGTTAGGGTGTTGTGGGGGGGATGGAATGTGACTGTAGGATGGGAAGTGACTGCTAATCAGTATGGAGTTTCTTTTTGGGGTAATAAAAATGTTCTAAAATTAGATAGTGGTGATGGTTGCACAACTCTATAAAAATACTAAAATCCACTGATTTTTACACTTTATTATTTTTTTTAAGTAGGCTCCATGTCCAACATGGGGCTTGAACTCACAACCCTGAGATTATGAGTCACATGCTCTACAGAATGGGCCAGCCAGGTGCCCCAATTTGTATACTTTAAATGCCTGAATTATATTGTATGTAAGTGATACTGCAATAAAACTGTTAAAAAAAGAAAGAAAGGAACCAAGGCACAAAGTGACTTACTTAGGGTCACAGAAAGTCAGAAATAGCTGCAGAAAACAAATTCAGATAATTTGACTCCCAAACTCTCTCACAGGATAATGTTAACCTGAAGATATCAGCTAAATCTTTCCAATAACAACATTTTGGAAGGAAGAACAAGAGAAGGCTAAAATCTAGGCCTACGGGGGCGGTAAGCCAAAAATCCAAGAATCAAGTTAATTTGAGCCACAGAGAATGGCAAAGCATTAGGAATGGGAAGCACCAGGTATCTGTGAAAGTAAGTACAAGTAGGGGTGAAAACAAGAAGATAAGGTGAAAGCCTTCATAAAGAACACTTAGAACCCTAGACCTTCTCCTTTATACCACAGGGCTGGCAATAACTCCTTCTCTAACCCCCCAAAAAGTAAAAGTTTAAGTCATATAATGGCTAACTCACAGAGGATCTGGATCTAATAACACCAGGCCTGGCATGGCGGGGCAAAGTGTCACCTGAGAAAGGGACTATGGGAAAGTGTACATATGGATTGGTGAAACTACCAATACCTTTCCCCACTCAGCAACCAGAATATAAGCAAAGGGGCTTATACCTCTTAGGCAGAAAACTAGAAGATTCATCTCTGGAGAAACTGAGTAGCCTGAGAAAAAAGAGTTTCAGTTACTGACATGTGACTATGATCTATAGGTACTGATAATAAAGCCCACTGGTCCAAAAGCCCTGGCTATATTTGCTATGTTCTCAATCCATTTCTTAAAATTCAAATTTAAATATCATTTTCTGTATCTTCTAAAATCTCATTAAGCTTTATGTTTATAATTAGAACAAAATATTGAAATAAAGAATGAACAGGGGCGCCTAGATGGCTCAGTAGGAAGAGCGTGCAACCCTTGATCTTGGGATTGCGAGTTCGAGTCGCATGTGGGTGTAGAGGTTACTAAAGAAAATAAATAAACTTAAAAAATTTTTAAAAAAAGAATGAATAAGAGTCTTTGGAAATTCTGAATTCTCACAATAATAAGGATCACAAATTTGGCTTCAAATTTGGTAGCAATTAACTTCTCCTCCCCAACTTTTTATTTTAAAAGTTTTCAAACCTACAGAAAAGTTAAAAGAATAATAATGCCAACTGACATTCACAACTGTCAATACTTGCTTTATCTCTTTATAATATGGACACCACACACTTTTTTGTACCTGAACACATTTCAAAATTAAGTTGCAGCTATTATGATACTTCATCTCTAAATGCATCAGCATGTACTTCTTAAGAACAAGGACATTCTTCTACATGACCTCACCATTACCACACCCAAGAACTTTAAAAGTGACAAAGTACAATAATACACAGTTCTACTGGAATGTCTTCAATTGTTCCAAACATGTCTTTTCAGATGGTGCAAGATTCTGGATTTTTAGTAAGCTTATAGAATTGCATAGCCCATCACCACAATCAATATTAAAACACTTCCACCACCTCAAAAAGAAACCTTATTCCCTTTAGCAGTCATCCTCTACTTCTTTCAGCCCTAGGCAACCATTAATTTCTGTTGTCTCTACAGATTTATATATTCTGAACATTTCATAAAAATAGAATCTGATATGATATTTTACAACTAGCTTCTTTCACTTAGCATAATGTTTTCAAGATGCATCCATGTTGTACCATGTGTCCTTTTTATTTCTGAATAATATTCCATTATAAGGCTATACCACATTTTACTTATTCATTCAACAGTTGATGGACCCAATCAACAAATAAGGAACTCAGAGGAAAATGAAGCAATACAGGAAGAAGAAAACCTCAGAAATCTTTAATACTCTAAGATAACAGAAGATACTGTATCTATTACACAAAAACAAAGTAATTTTAAAAGTGAATATTCAGAGGAGACCAAGAATCTCTTGTCACTTAAAATTATGACAGGAATAATTAAAAATTCAATAGAAATGTTAGAAGATAAACTTAAGGAAATTTCCCAGAAGGTAAAACAAAACATATAGAGATAGAAAAATCAGGGAGAAAATATTTTTCCTAGGAAATCAGAGGATCAATTCAAGGGGGTCCAATATCCAAATAATATGAGTTCTAGAGAAAAAAGGGAGGGAAATTTTCAAAGAAATATTATGAGAATAATAATCTGAACTAAAAGACATGAGCTTCCAGATTGAAAGGGCCCACTGGCTTCTAATACTAAAATGAAAAATAGCCCACACTAACGTATATCATCTTGAATTTTAGGAACTAAGAATAGGGGCGCCTGGGTGGCTCAGTCGTTAAGTGTCTGCCTTCAGCTCAGGTCATGATCCCAGGGTCCTGGGATTGAGCCCTGCATCGGGCTCCCTGCTCGGTGGGGAGCCTGCTTCTCCCTCTCCCACTCCCCCTACTTGTGTTCCCTCTCTTGCTGTGTCTCTCTCTGTCAAATAAATAAATAAAATCTTTAAAAAAAGAAAGAACTAAGAATAAAATGAAGATTCTCCAGAAAGGAAAACAAGTGACATGCTCAGTATCAATACTGGAAGCTCTAAGACAGGGAACATTACCTTTGAAATTCTGAAGGAAAATGATTTTCACCCTAAACTGCTGTACTCAGTGAAAGTATCAGTTCATAGACAGTGAAGCCAATATCTTTTCAGACATGTAGGGTATCATAAATTAATTTCCTATGCTCCCTTTCTGAATGTACTCCAAGAAAAGGAAGGGAAAAGACATGGAATTTGAAAGACAGAGGATCTACTCCAGAAGAAAGGTGAAGGGACTCCCTAGGCTGAGGGTAAATGCAGATTCCAGGGTCAGAGATGGGCAGCAGGGCTCTTGGAAAGAAGCAGGATGACAAAGGGTTCTGTCTGGAAGGGACAGCTCCAAGGGAAAACAAAAGGCGTAAGTCACCTCATGTGTCAGAACCGGCCAAGAAAAGATGTAGGGTTCCATTAAAGAGTCCAGGCTTGAAACAGTTAATAGGTATATAGAAAACAAAGCAAACAAAAGTACAAATTATTACTCCTAGGAAAACAAAAAGTTGTATAAAAAAAAAACTTAACTGTAGCTTACTATGTGGCTCAGCTAAAATAATATCAATATAAGTAGATATTAATCTGATAAAAATGATGATTTAGCTATACTGGGAAGATGGGGAAGGGAAAAAGTATTTGGGGACAGAGGAGTTACAAGAATATTAAATCATGTCTTCCACTGTAAGAAGTCGAAAGATAATTTAAAAAATAAGAAAGAGTAATATATGCATGTAATTTAAATATATAATGGTAATTACCAGGAAGAAATGAAATTGGTTGCCACTGAGTGGGAGGAAGACACTGTTTCTTACAATGTCTTATAACACTTTGGTTTTCTAATTATGCATTTGTATTCATAATTAAACAATTACATTTTCTGAAATACCTGGCATATAGTAAATGCTCAAAATATAAAACACAGTAGGGACTCTTACTGTTACTTAAGTACCATTTACAAACCAGTTATCTTCAGTGAGTCTCTTTTCAAGTATTTCCCCCCAATACTTATATTTGAAGATTACAATTACAAGAACTATACTTCATAAGCAATGGCTCTTCCATTCTTCAACTACTCTGATAAGAAGTACCTGGTCCTCAGTAAGATTCTCAGCATCCCAGTTGCTACAACGAAGCAGAAGGGACTTGTCAAGTGGAAAGTTCAAAACCGTCTCAGCAAGTGATTTCAGGCTGAGCCCATTACAGAGCAAATTGTTTCTATAAGAAATAAGTAAGTGATGTATCAAAAATGGGCAAAAGAAGAACAGGCAAATCAAAAAAGACATTTAAACGGCCAATACACAGATGGCAGACACTTAAACTCACTAGACATCAAACGAAATAAAATGAAAATTATAAATAATTTATCTATAAGATTGCAAAGATTTAAAAAAAATAACTATCTACTATTGGTGGAGCATGAAGAATCAGTCTAATCTAAAATTCGTGAACAGGGCGCCTGGGTGGCTCAGTTGGTTAAGCGACTGTCTTCGGCTCAGGTCATGATCCTGGAGTCCCGGGATCGAGTCCCGCATCGGGCTCCCTGCTCGGCGGGGAGCCTGCTTCTCCCTCTGACCCTCCCCCCTCTCATGTGCTCTCTGTCTCTCTCATTCTCTCTGTCTCAAATAAATAAATAAATAAATAATCTTAAAATTCGTGAACAGTCCATTTTTATAAGCTTTATTGAAAATAGTTTAACAATAAAGAGCTTTCAAAATTTTGAACATGAAAATTCTCTGATTCAAGAATTCCACTTCTAGGAATTTATCCTAAGGACAAATGCACATAAAATGATCTTCACTGCAGTACCATTTATAGGAGCAAAGAATTAGAAACAACCTAAATGCCCATCAACAAAAGGCTGGTTAAATATTTATGCAATTAAATTCCATACAGCTATTAAAAATAAGGATGTGGATGGGGCACCTGGGTGGCTGAGTCGGTTAAGCATCTGACTCTTGGTTTTGGCTCAGGTCATGATCTCCTGGGTCCTGGGATGGAGTCCCACACCTCTGCTGCCCTGCTGGGCTCCATGTTCAGCCAGCAGTCCACTTAATGATTCTCTCCCTCTGCCCCTGCCCCCTACTCATATGAATGCTCCCTCTTTTGCTCTCTAAAATAAATAAATAAATCTTAAAAAAAAAATAAGGATGTGGATCTATATTGATGTGAAAAGATGTCCATGACATATTAGTTAAGTAAAAAGAGACTGTGGGAGAAAACATATGTTGTGGTCCCTTTATGTTAATATATATACCACATTCCAGATGTATGTGTATGAGTCTAGTTATGAGAGAGACAAAGCACAAAGAGATAACTAGAAAGATATCAATCACATGTTAGTGATATTATCTCTGGGTATGGGATTTGTGGTGATTATCTATCTTTATATGTTTCTACATTTGCATTGGCTAGTATTCATGTAATTACTTTTCAAATTTGAAAACTGAAGGTACAAAAGACAACAACCTTTCTGCCCTTCAAACACTTTCTGATTAAAATACCTGCAGGGTGGCGGAAAAAATTAATTTGTCCAAGGTTCAGAGATTCCAAACAAGAAATAAATGTGAAATTAAGAACACATTGGTCTACACAAGTGGAGCTGACTTCCTGGCTACCAAGTGAGAGACTAGAAGTTTTAGAACAGGAAGCTTAGAGGTGGGGGTTCACATCAGGGTTACTGCAAGCAGGACTCCCTCAGGTACTGTAGGAAATGAAATCATTATAATGATGAAGAAAAGGAAGTCTTTCCCTACAAAAACCAGCAGTAATTGATGGATTTCATTACCCCCAAAAGGCAGTACTGACTAAAAAGTAAAAACAGGTCCAGACATACTGAGGGAAAAATACATAATGTCTTGGTTCAATTAATGAAAATTAAGGCTTTGGGAGACAAAAAACTCTCTTCTGTTTTGTTGGAAATTATAAAAGTAATGAATGCTTATTATTAAAAGTTCAGACAACAGGAAAGCATCACAGGTGAAAAGTAAATGTCTATCGCCCCATACTTCCACTCCTAAGGAATAATGACTCCTAACAGTAGGCTGTGGCCCCTCCAGACCTTTTCTTTTTTTTTTTTTTAATTTAATTTAATTTTATTGTGTTATGTTAGTCACCATACAGTACATCATTTGCTTTTTGTTTTTTGTTTTTGAAGATTTTATTTATTTATTTGACAGAGAGAGACACAGCGAGAGAGGGAACACAAGCAGGGGGAGCAGGAGAGGGAGAAGCAGGCCTCCCGCCAAGCAGGGAACCCGATGCGGGGCTGGAGCCCGATGCGGGGCTGGAGCCCGATGCGGGGCTCAATCCCAGGACACTGGGATCACGGCCTGAGCCGAAGGCAGACGCTTAACGACTGAGCCACCCAGGCGCCCCAACATCATTGGTTTTTGATGTAGTGTTCCATGATTCACTGTCTTCGTATAACACCCAGTGCTCCATGCAGTACATGCCCTCCTTAATACCCATCACCGGGCTAACCCATCCCCCCACCCCCCTCTCCAGACCTTTTCTATGCACAAATAGATAAACTAATGGTTAAGCGGAGGAGGAGATTACATGTTTTTGGTATCTGTTCTGGTTTTTGCTCTGCAATGTGCTGTATTACTTAATAGATCAGATACTTCCATTCATGATAAGTATAAATGTACTTATTTCATTCTTTTTTTTTTTTTTTAAGATTTTATTTATTTATTTGACAGAGACAGACACAGCGAGAGAAGGAACACAAGTAGGGGAAGTGGGAGAGGGAGAAACAGGCTTCCCGCCGAGCAGGGAGCCCAATGTGGGGCTCAATCCCAGGACCCCAGGATCATGACCTGAGCCAAAGGCAGACGCTTAATGACTGAGCCACCCAGGCACCCCTATTTCATTCTTTTTAATAGCTGTATAATTTTTCAAGCACGGCTATTCTTTAATTCTTGAAATCATTACCCCCGTTGAAGGACAGTACTTAATTTTTAAGCTACTTGATTCCATTTAGGTCACTAGTCTTTTTTTAAATGTCATATTTGGAAAGGTTGCACGTTTCTTGAGAATTAATTAAAAACAAGATGCCATCTTTGCCGTTTCAATTCAACAGGAAAGATTCCAAAGTCATATACAACAATCTCTATAATAAATTACCTCTGGTTAACATATAACACAAAATATAAAGAGTAAGAAGAAAAGCATTACCAAAAAATGTGCTCCTCCCAACGTCAACTGAAAGTAACAACTACTTATGGCAAACGTCAGGAGCAACCTACAGCTAATAGAGCGAAGTATAATCTTTGCACTATAATGTCAAATCTCTTAAACTATAATGGCTAAAGCTTCTAATTTTACTACTAAAGTGTTCAACAATAAAATAATAATAATTTTTAAAATGTTTTTAAAAATCTCATTAAACACGGAAAGGCCGAATAAATACTTCATTCTTATTTCTAGAGAAGTTCATGGTAATATTCAGCTTTGGCCAAATTCTTATTTTGATGCGTGGTCATTCTGCACTTAGTGAAATGGAGAATTCATGCACCTCTCATTTCTATCTATTCATGGAGAGGACTGTAATTGCACAGAAGAGATTTGGAAGGACGCACTGATCGATGAGGGCTCTGAGGGAGGTAGTGACAATGACAACAATGACGAGGACATTAATAAGAGCCAAACACAGCAGTATACCGCACTGTCTCTGGGTGACACACTCTTTCCAAGTTCTTCACGCAGTTTAACTCTTGCAATCCTCACACCAATCCTGGGAGGCGGGAACCTAATTATTGCTGCAGATTAGGGAAGTGAGGGACAGCCACCGCACAGCCCACTCCAGGGTCAACTCTTAGCTCCTACACCCACCGCCTCTAACAGAGGAGAGTGACAGCGGACACCTCTGGGGAGGTGGTGCCCAGTGGGGGAGTGGGGGGGGAGGCCTGGTGAGAGGTGCCTGTTGGGGTGACACTCCAAATACTTTCACAGATTTAAATTTTTCTTACAGTAAATATGTCAATGTATTTCTTGAATACGCTTGATAATTTACAAGCGTTGTATTTACATAAGACAAACTACTAAGCTAAAATAAAATTCCATTTTATACTAAAAAATGGTAAGAAGAGATTTTTTTTAAGTTTTTTGTGGTTTTTTTTTTAAAGATTTTATTTATTTATCTGACAGCGAGAGAGAGCAAGTAGGCAGAGAGACAGGCAGAGGGAGAGGGAGAAGCAGGCTGACCGCTGAGCAGGGAGCCCGATGCGGGGCTCGATCCCAGGACCTTGGGATCACGACCTGAGCCGAAGGCAGACGCTTAACCGGCGGAGCCACCCAGGCGCCCCAGGATCATGACCTGAGCCGAAGGCAGACACTTAACCGGCTGAGCTACCCAGGCGCCCTGGTAAGAAGAGATTTTAATCAGGCCTTCTCTTAGTTTATCAAATCCTCTGAACTTTTAATGTCAGTGTCATTTGAGGTAGGGAGAGAGGCTACCTCACTCCACATTATTAAGATGAGGACACACACACACACACACACACACAGGCACACATGACAAGGTCATTGCCACTCCCTGAAAAACAAGTTAGAATAGAATTTCCGTAAGAATAGAATTCCAAGGAAAAGGGAAATCTCTCTTTCTCCCAGTAACTTTCTCCCACTACTTTTGGCCTAAAGCAGGGTTTGCAGACTCAAATGTTTATCAGGAGGAGTTGGGGTTACAGTGGATGGGAGAGGTGGGGACTCTGGCGATTGAACAGAGCATGGGCATCTAAAGACACATACCTCTCCCCAGCAATTGTTACCATCTAGAACCCCTGACTTTGCTTAGTCAAATCATCTGATTTTTCAGATGCCCCAAATACAGACTTTTACATCAAATCTTCTGGATTTAAACTAAAAATTCCCAAAAATATCATATGGGGAGCGGTGCCTGGGTGAAGCGTCTGCCTTCAGCTCAGGTCATGATCCCAGAGTCCTGGGATGGAGCCCCACCTCGGGCTCCCTGCTCCGCGGGAAGCCTGCTTCTCCCTCTCCCACTCCCCCTGCTTGTGTTCCCTTTCTCACTACCTCTCTGTCAAATAAATAAAAATAAAATCTTTAAAAATATATATATATCATATGGGGAAAAAATAAATAAAAGCAAAAGCAAAATGTGAAGCCCTAATTTAGCCAGTGGTGCCATCAGTTTACAACCTGTAGCTTATGGAGACACCTTATCGATGTTTCATCTAAGAAGACCAATCCTAGGTAACTAAAGTTTTCTCAGAAGCTGGAATATTTCCTCACAAATTTATATGCATCTCAGAAGCCTCTAGGCTTCTAAAAAATTTTGGATGCTTCCTTACTGTTCTCAGTACTCCACAAATCTTGCTAAGATATTTGCCCCACAGCTCCAGGAACCCCAGCATTCATACAACCCTACCTCTGCCTCATGGCTAGGTACCGGAGGTCCAGGCACCCCTTAACCACGAGGCCGTAGTCCTGCAGAAGCTTGCTGGCATCTTCTGAACATCCTACTCCAACTTTTAAAATAGTGCCATCTGCCAGAATGTCCAACAAAGTTTTTGGTAGTGTTTTTCCTCCACAGATCAGCTTTGGCAAGCGAACTAAGACACAGAAGCCACTTGGGGAGGCCATTTGAAGGAGTGACAGAGGGCTGGCTTTGCCTTCCGAATTCACCTGCAACAGAGGAAAATAGGGAAACAGGTCATGCCCTACCACAGCACCAAGTACAACATGAAACTGGCAAAAAAGTCTAAGAGGGACATCCTTAACTTCCCAAAGGAAGCGGCTGACCAAATTTTGGTTCAAATAGAAGGATGAGCCTATGCTAACAAATGCAATGGACTCTGAAGCAGCAACCTAAACAAATGTGAGCCTGAAATGTGAGCAGTCCAGAAAGAGTGACACAGAGGAGAGCTGGCTGAGTCATGTGAAATGTGCTGGTTTTAAAAGTCTAAGTGAAGGGGCGCCTGGGTGGCTCAGTCGTTAAGCGTCTGCCTTCGGCTCAGGTCACGATCCCAGGGTCCTGGGATCGAGCCCCGCATCGGGCTCCCTGCTCGGCAGGAAGCCTGCTTCTCCCTCTCCCACTCCCCCTGCTGTGTTCCTTCTCTCGCTTTGTCTCTCTCTGTCAAATAAATAAATAAAATTCTTTTAAAAAATTTAAAAAATTTAAAAATAAAAGTCTAAGTGAAAAAAGGCTAAGGAGTAGAGTGCCAAATGATAAATACACACTTTTCATTATCCAGACTCTCAAACATGCGCGCTAGGAATGCTACTCATTTACCATGTCGTTACTGCCTCAAGATCCAATATTTGACAACAGGTAGAAAATACAGTACTATAAGTAAGTGGTACCTGCCAATAAAATAAATCCTGGTAGCACAAAATGCTTTCTCAGCATTTTATGATCACAAATGGTGTTCACTAAGGAAAAAAAAGGTATATTGAGCATAAGCTAGGATCCTTATATCTTGAGAAGAAAATCACTTCATATATTAACTGATTTAGTTTTAGGGCGCTTGGGTGGCTCAGTTGGTTAAGCATCTTCAGCTCAGGTCATGATGCCAGGGTCCTGAGATCAAGTCCCACATGGGGCTCCCTGCTCAGTGGGGAGCCTGCTTCTCCCTCTCCTCCCTGATCGTGCTCTCTCTCGCTATCTCTGTCGCTATCTCTCTCTCAAACTGACTTAATCTTTTTGAGGTAACAGGTAAGTTGGAGAAAAAAGCTGAAAGCTAAGAAATTATTCCCAGAAAAATTTACTTGCAAAGTTCACATTAATGAAAGATCCTCTAAAGCTATCCCACGGAACCCAAGTTAAACATCCAAGAAATCCCAATCCTCATTTTTCGGGAGAAGAAATTTAGGACCTACATGTGAAGCAGTTTGCCTACACATGCAGGCATAATGACAAAGTGAGGACTAGGACCAAAATTCCCTGATCTAGGGCGCCTGGGTGGCTCAGTTGGTTGAGCAGCTGCCTTCGGCTCAGGTCATGATCCCGGAGTCCTGGGATTGAGTCCCACATTGGGTTCCTGGCTCAGCGGGGAGCCTGCTTCTCCCTCTGACCCTCTCCCCTCTCATGCTGTTTCTCTGTCTCTCTCTCTTTCTCTCAAATAAATAAATAAATAAAATCTTTAAAAAAAAAAAAAATCCCTGATCTAGAAGGGCAGTTCTCAACCGAGATTCATTTGCACCCCTTCCACTACCCCAGGGAATATGGCAACATCTATAGAAATTTTTGGTTGTCACAAGTTGGGGGATGGGGTGCACAAGTATCTAACTGGTAGAGGTCAGACTGCCAATAAACATCCTACAACGTACGGGATAGCCGCTCACAACGAATCACCTGCCCCAGCTATTTACAGTGGGGAACCCCACTCTGGGCAGTGTGGTGCTCTCACTACCACGGATCATCATGCCAGGCCCTGTGCCACGCGCCACTGTGGCTATAAACTTACGCAAGAGATGGAATGTGACTCAGGGATTACGGCCTTATTGGTAGAGTACAATACACACAAGCTCACACCATCAGAAATGACACGGTAAATACCAAAGGAGTGGTTCAAACAAAGTGTTACAAGTAACCTGAGGTAGGATATTTCATAGCTGAGATGACCAAAACCACAGAGAGGAGATAGTCACAGAGCTGCTGTTAGAAACAAAACTCAGAGAGCCCTCGTCTTTGACTTCTACTTTACGAACTCATAAAAAAATGTCTGGGACATACATATATATATAAATATGTATTTATATATTATAAACATGTAGTACTATTTGTAGTACTATGTTAACATGTTAGAGACATTATTAAACATACACAAAAGTAAAAACTTTTAATGAATGATGCCATCAAAAATCATAGACAAAATTTCTAACACTTTTTCCGTATTTCAGTGATTCACTTAGACAGCGATGATTTAGAATCTCCTTTCTGAGGGCCAGTGGATCATCCATTTTGGCTTCAGGAAGTCTAGAGCTGATAAAACTTTCTGGAAAAGACCACAATTCTTTAAATGACCCCACGATGGCAGCAGAGAGTAAAGAATGATTTGGGACCATCTTCTGGGCTTTGAACAGATTAATGAGCAACCTTAGTCTATAGAGTTTATGGTATCAGTTAAATTTAGACCATGTCTTTGAGATACAAATGAGCTTGTCCTTTTCAAGTGACAGAATAAAGGCTTAATAAGCCTGGCAAGTAATAATAAGAGGATGAGAAAAAAAAAATAGGAGGATGGAAAGAGAACAGGAGACAAATCAGAGATGCTGAGAGAAGCCAGAGCACCTAAGTCCTTAAGTACAGATAAGTAATTAAGACACGTCGGTTTTATGCAAAGCAATGAAAGGGTTTTAAGCAGAGGACTGACATGGTCTGACTTTCATTTTTAAAAGTTCACTCTGGTTACTAAATGGAGGAGGGATTGTAGGTGCACAGGGGTCCAAGCAGGGAGGACAGTCAGGAAGGTTCTACACAGGTCCAGATGAGAGTCACGTGAGGCTTGGGCTAGGGAGGAAGCAGAGAAGATGTAGAGAACTAGATGGAAGCTATGTCTGTTTTGGAGATAGCACTAGGTACTATTACTAGAAAGGGGTTAATGGTAAGGAAATGGAAATAGACCTCCAGTAGGCCTGAAGCCTGGGCCTGCAGAACAATGCTCTTCGGAAAATAACCTTCACTTCATTCAATCTTTGTTGCACCAGTTATTTGCACCTGTTGATCAAGGATATCTGTAGCCAGAGACTCTAGAAAATATCAGGCAGGAGACAGGGGCCAGAAAGATATTTAACACCTCCATCCCCACCTTCCCAAGAGAAAGGCATGTTTTACCTTCTAAACACAGCAGAAACCTCATTTTGTACAAGTGATTTATGCATAATTGTACATTACCATGGGTAATTCAGCGGGGTCTGGAAACCCATACCTCTACCTCTATCTGGTAGCATGCTGTGTTATTTCCTGTTTCTGCAACTACTTCTCTGAATTTCTATATATTTTGCCATTGAAGAAACCCAGCATTCCATAACCGCCTGTTGGTGTCTTTTTTTTTTCCTTTTTCTTTTTTTCTTTTAAGATTTTGTTTAGTTATTTGAGAGAGAGAGGGAGAGAGAGAGTACCAGCGGGTAGGGACAGAGAGAGAGGGAGAAGTAGGCTCCCCGCCGAGCAGGGAGCCCCACATGGGGCTCAATCCCAGGATCCTGGAATCATGACCTGAGCCGAAGGCAGACGCTTAACTGAGGCACCCAGGTGCCCATGTGTCTGACTTTAAATCTTATCATTTCTGTTAGTTAGCCCTTTGGGGGTTGGATGTTTCCCTGATGTTCATCTTAAAGGTGGAGAAGACTAAGGATAATACAGATTTAGGAAGAAAACTCAAGAGTTCTTTTAGGAACGTGTTAAGTTTGAGATGACTATTAGACACTGAAGGGAAGACATCAAGTAGGTAGGTGGATCTAAAAGGCTGGAGTTCTAATTTTGAGAGTCATCAGCGTATCAATGATATTTAAAGCTATAAAACAGATGAGCTCACTTAAGAGAAGAATGTAGATAGAGAACATAAATTCGTGGTCCATGGACACATCTGCTGATCCACAGACACATTTAATATTATTGTTTTAGTCTCCACGTATTTAAAAACCTGCACCAAAATTTAAAAATGAGTGAAGTTCACATGTTTAAAAAATTTATATTCCAAGTTTCTCTGAAAGAACTGGACAACCTGGCAACACTGGGCTTGACCTATATGGCAGCTTCCTCATTTTTTTAAGGCATGAATTCTTTAATTCACCATAATGTCTTCTCAACACTGAAGCCTGCCACCCTCCCCACCACCCCAACCACCACCACCCCTCCCCACCCCTGCTTGAGATCATGACCTGAGCCAAAGTGGGACCCTTAAACTAACTGAGCCTCCCAGGCACCCCACCACTGTTTTTCTAATAGAAAGAAATATTTCTCAGGATCCATGTCTCTATTAAAGCTAGGAAAATAAAAGATCATAGAGGCCTTGTATTTAAAGAAAAAAGGGAGGGAGCATATTTCTTTATGAAGTTTAAGAATATCTCTATATGCTCAAAAAATGCAAACAATCACTCCACATCTTCATTTACATTTCCCATCTGGAACTTGTAGGCATGAGTTTGCAATCCCTGGGGTAGACAGAGAAGAGACCAAGCCTGAGCCACCTCAGTATTTAGATGTGAAGTAAAAGAGAGATCAGAAGACAAAAAAGAGTAAAGAACAGTATGATAGAAGGCAGGAGAGTGTGAAGACATGAAAACCAAGAAGAATGTCTTATGTAGGAACTATGCAGATGCTTTTGAGAGCTAGAATAGCACGAGTCCACATAAGTGTCTGCTGGATTGAAAACAAGAAAGCCATCAACTTGATCAATTCCAGTAGGGTAGTCTAGTAGGTCAGATTAAAGTAGTTTGAAGAACTAATAGAGAATAGCAAATTATACCCAATCAAGTAGAAGAAAAAAATGAGAGAGCAGATACCAGTGAAATAGAACACACACATACAATAACGAAGATCAACAAAGTGAGTAGTTGGTTTTCTGAAAAGACTAATAAAATTGATAAGCCCATAGAAGGAGTAATCCAGAAAAAGAGAGAAGCACAAATAAGTGATGTCAAGAATGAAAAGGGAGGACGCCTGGGTGGCTCGGTCAGTTAAGCGCCTGCCTTCAGCTCAGGTCATGATCTCAGGATCCTGGGATCAAGTCCTGCATCAGGCTCCCTGCTCAGCGGGGAGCCTGCTTCTCCCTCCACTCATGTGCTCTCTCTCTCTCATATTAAAAAAAAAAAAGGGTGGTGCCTGGGTGGCTCAGTCGTTAAGCATCTGCCTTCGGCTCAGGTCATGTTCCCAGGGTCCTGGGATCGAGCCCCATGTCCGGTTCCCTGCTCCACAGGGAGCCTGCTTCCCCCTCTCCCTTTGCCTCTCCCCCTGCTTGTGCTCTTTCTTGCTATCTCTGTCACTATCTGTCTCTAGCAAATAAATAAATAAAATCTTTAAAAAAAAAAAAAAACAAGTATATGCCCATAATTTTAAAATTTGAAAGCAGCTTTCGATGAAAAATATAATTTACCAAAACAGACATGAAGATGGGGTGCCTGGCTGGTTCAGTCAGAATAGCATGCCACTCGTGATCTCAGGGTCAGGAGTTCAAGCTCCATGCTGGGTGTAGAGATTACTTACTTATAACTAAATAAAAAAAAAATTTTTTTTTAAAAGGCATGAAGAAATAGAAAATCTGACTAACTCCAAAACTATTAAAGAAATGATATCCATAATTCAAATACTTCCCTAAAAAACCAAAAACAAAAAAACTCCAGATGGCTTCCCCAGCAGATTCTAGTCAAATATTTAAGAAAAAAAGAATGGCAATCTTATACAAACTCTTCCAGAGAATGCAAAAATAAGGAAAGCCTTAACTTTTTCTATGAGACCAGCATGACTTCTTATCAAAATCAGACAGGGTCATTTCTAGAAAAAAAAAATTACAAGCCAGTATCACTCATGAACATAGTTGTAAAACAAAAAATCCGGAACGCCTGGGTGGCTCAGTCGTTAAGTGTCTGCCTTCGGCTCAGGTCATGATCCCAGGGTCCTGGGATCAAGCCCCGCATCGGGCTCCCTGCTCCGCGGGAAGCCTGATTCTCCCTCTCCCATTCCCCCTGCTTGTGTTCCCTCTCTCGCTGTATCTCTGTCAAATAAATATATATAAAAAAATAAATAAAACAAAAAATCCTCTAAAAAGCATTAGCAAAATGAATTCAACAATGTATAAAAAGAATAAGACATCATGACCAAGTTGAATTTACTCCAGAAATTAAAAAGTCAATGTATTTCACCATTACCACAGAATAAAGAAGAAAAACTTCATAGTCAGCTCAAGACACAGAAAAGGGCGCCTGGGTAGCTCAGTTGGTTATGCATCAGACTCTTGATTTCAGCTCAGGTCACGATCTCAGGGTTGTGAAATCGAGCCCTGCATCAGGCTCTGCACTGAGCAGGTAGCCTGCTTGAGGATTCTCTCTCTCCCTCTGCCCCTTCCCCCTTAAAAAATTGTTTAAAAAAAATAATAAAAAAAAGAAATGCAGAAAAAGCACTTGATAAAATTCAACAATTATTCATAATAATAATAATTTTAAAAACCCTCCTAACAAACAAAGAATAGAATGCAATGTATTTAGGGGCCCCTGGGTGGCTCAGTTGTTAAGCGTCTGCCTTCGGCTCAGGTCATGATCCCAGGGTCCTGGGATCGAGCCCCACATTGGGCTCCCTGCTCAGCAGGGAACCTGCTTCTCCCTCTCTCACTCCCCTTGCTTGTGTTCCTTCTCTCACTTTGTCTCTCTGTCAAATAAATAAATAAAATCTTTAACAACAACAACAACAAATCTTTAACAACAACAAAAAAAGAATGCGATGTATTTAATCTGGTAAAGAGATCTATAAACAAACCTATGGCAGATATCATATTCAATATGAAAATGTTGAAAGCTGTCATTGTGAGATAGGCAATGAGTCAAGGATACCTACTATCACCACTTCTACTAAGCACGACACTGTGATCCTAGTCACTATGGTAAGATAGGAAAAGAAACAAAAAGTGTAAGGACTGGAAAGAAATAAAATCATCATTTCTCAAATGATGTAACAGTGTACACAGAAATCCAAAGAATCTACAAGTGAGTAATTTGAATTAATGAGTTTAGTAAGGTTCCTTAACAAAAGAGAAATATATAAAAATCAACTGCATTTCTTTATACCAGAAACACAAAAAATTTTAAAGATTTCATTTATAATAGAATTTTTTTTTTAAAGATTTTATTTATTTATTTGACAGAGAGAGACACAATGAGAGAGGGAACACAAACAGGGGGAGTGGGAGAAGGAGAAGCAGGCTTCCCTCTGAGCAGGGAGCCCGATGCAGGGCTCGATCCCAGGACCCTGGGATCATGACCTGAGCCGAAGGCAGACACTTAACGACTGAGCCACCCAGGTGCCCCTACAATAGAATTTTTTAAATCACAGAAAACTATAAATAGATTTTTAGGAGAAATTAAAGATCTAAATAAATATTCTTAGATTAGAAAACTCAATATTATAAAAAGTTACTCCCCACAAACTGATCTATTGATGCAATACAATTTCAATCAAAATATAAAAAAAAAAATTCTGTAGAACCTGAAAAGCAAAAATAAATAAATAAGGAAATGTAAAGGACCAAGACTAAGATATTCTGGAAAAAGAACAAGATGGCAAGAACTGCTGTCCCAGATATCAAGAGTCATCATAAAACAATAGTAACTAAGATAGTTTGTAATCATAGGTGCAAGAATAGAAAAACAGACTACTAGAGAGCCCAGAAACGGATTTTATATACAGACACTTGTTTTGTGGTAAAGTGGCATTGCTGAGCAGTGAAGAAAGGTTTATCTTCTCAATTCATGGTACTAGAACAACTGGATATCCATATGGGGAAAAAATGAAACTTGACTCTAACACACACACACACACACACACACACACACACACGCATGCACGGACACACATCAATTTCAGGTGAACTGTAAATCTAAATGTGCAAGGTTAAAACCACAAAACTCCAAGAAAATAATACAGAAGAATATCTTTATGACTAAGAGTAGGACAAGACTTCTTATATACCATATAGAGCTTCTGATTATCAAAAGAGAACATTAAAAGAATGTAAAGATGGGGTCGCCTGCAGCAAAGGAAACAGTCAACAAAACCAAAAGACAACCGACAGAATGGGAGAAGATATTTGTAAATGACATATAAGATAAAGGGCTAGTATCCAAAATCTATAAAGAACTTATCAAACTCAACACCCAAGGAACAAATAATCCAGTCAAGAAATGGGCAGAAGACATAAACAGGCATTTCTGCAAAGAAGACATCCAAATGGCCAAGAGACACATGAAAAAATGCTCCACATCACTCGACATCAGGGAAATACAAATCAAAACCACAATGAGATACCACCTCACACCAGTCAGAATGGCTAAAATTAACAAGTCAGGAAACGACAGATGTTGGCAAGGATGCGGAGAAAGGGGAACCCTCCTACACTGTTGGTGGGAATGCAAGCTGGTGCAGCCACTCTGGAAAACAGGATGGAGGTTCCTCAAAAAGTTGAAAATAGAGCTACCCTACCACCCAGCAATTGCACTACTGGGTATTTACCCCAAAGATACAAATGTAGTAATCCGAAGGGGCAGGTGCACCCCAATGTTTATAGCAGCAATGTCCACAATAGCCAAACTATGGAAAGAACCTAGATGTCCATTAACAGATGAATGGATAAAGAAGATGTGGTATATATATATATATATATATATACACACACACACACACACACACACACAATGGAATACTATGCAGCCATCAAAAAATGAAATCTTGCCATTTGCAATGATGTGGATGGAACTAGAGGGTATTATGCTAAGCAAAATAAGTCAATCAGAGAAAGACAATTATCATATGATCTCACTGATATGAGGAATTTGAGAAGCAAGACAGAAGATCATATGGGAAGGGAGGGAAAAATGATACAAGATGAAACCAGAGAGGGAGACAAACCAGAGACTCTTAACCTCAGGAAACAAACTGAGGGCTGCTGGAGTGGAGGGGGGTGGGAGAGATGGGGAGGCTGGGTGATGGACATTAGGAAGGGTATGTGCTGTGATGAGTGCTGTGAATTGTGTAAGACTGATAAAATCACAAGACCTGTACCCCTGAAAAAATAATACATTATATGTTAATAAGATGGGGTGCTTGGCTGGCTCAGTCAGTAGAGCATGCAACTCTTGATCTTGGGGTTGTGAGTTTGAGCCCCATGTTGGGTGTAGAGATTACCTAAAAATAAAATCTTAAAAAAAAAATAATGTAAAGGCAATTCACAGAATGGGAGCAAACATTTAAGGAATACATTTAACTCACAAAGGATTCATAGCCAGAATATATAAAGAAATCCTATAAATCAGTAAGAAAAAGACAATTCAAAGACTTTAAGGGGCAAGACACTTGAACAGGTACTCCATAAAAGAAGATATCTAAAAGATCCAGAAAATGTAAAAAGGTGCTCAATCAAAAAATAAAATAAATAAAAACTTTTTAGCACAATGAAGGAAACAATCAACAAAACTAAAAGGCAACCGAGAAGATATCTGCAAGTGACATATCTGAAAAAGGGTTAGTATCTGAAATATATAAAGAACTTCTAAAACTCAACACCCAAAAAATGAATAATCCAATTAAAAAATGGGCAGAAGACATGAATAGATATTCTTCCAAAGAAGACATCCAGATGGCCAATAGACACATGAAAAGATGATCAACATCACTCATCATCAGGGAAATGCAAATCAAAACTACAATGAGATACCACCTCACACCTGTCAGAATGGCTAATATCAACAACACCAGAAACGAGGTGTTGGTGAGGATGTGGAGAAAGGGGAACCCTCTTGCACTGTGGATGGGAATACAAACTGGTGTAGCCATTCTGGAATACAGTATGGAGGTTCCTCAAAAAGTTAAAAACAGAACTACCCTATGATCCAGCAATTACAATACTCAAAGAATACAAAAATACTAATCCAAAGGGATACATGCAGTCCAATGTTTAAGCAGCATTATCTACAATAACCAAATTATGGAAACAGCCCAAGGGTCCAATGACTGATGAATGGATAAAGAAGATGTGGTATATATACACAGAGGAATATTACTCAGCCATAAAAAAGAACAAAGTCTTGCCATTTCCAACAATATTGATGGAGCTAAGCAAAATAAGTCAGTCAGAGAAAGACAAATAGCATATGATTTCACTCATATGTGTAGTTTAAGAAACAACACAAAGGGGGAAAGAAAAAGAGAGAGAGAGGCAAACCAAGAAATAGACTCTTAACTATACAGAATCAAATGGTTACCAGGGAGGTAGGTTGGGGATGGGTTAAACAGGTGATAAGTATTAACAAGTGCCCTTGTTGTGATGAGCATCGGTGTTGCATGGAACTGTTAAATCACTGTATTATATTCCTAAAACTAGTATTACACTGTATGTTAACTAACTGGAGTTTAAATAAAAACTCCAAAAAAAATTTTTTTAATGCAAAATGGTATAATTAAGTAAATATATTGGATTTAAAAAAACCTTTTTATTTATTTATTTTTTTTTTTAAAGATTTTTATTTATTTATTTGACAGAGAGACAGCAAGAGAGGGAACACAAGCAGGGGGGGTGAGGGAGGGGGAGAAGCAGGCTTCCTGCTGAGCAGAGAGCCTGATGCAGGGCTCGATCCCAGGACCCTGGGATCATGACCTGAGCCGAAGGCAGACGCTTAACGCCTGAGCCACCCAGGCGCCCCCCCAAAAAAATCTTTTTAAAAAGAGGCTTAACCTCACTAGTAATCAGGAATGTGAAAATTAAAACCATAATGAAATATTACTACACACCCATGGGAATGGTTAATATTTAAAAATCTGACAGTACTAAAAAATAAATTAAATTAAAAATAAATAAAAATCTGACAATACCAAAGGTTGACAAGATATATGACAAAGATAATTTTCATATAGTCTTGGTAAATCAGTAGAACCACTTCTGAAAACAACTGGAACAATGGTTACACTCATACAATACTGATTGGAGGATACATTAGTGAAAACCACCTTGGCAAACAACTTGGCATTATCCATATAGGTTAAACATATACACAATTCCACAATCCAGGACTCCACTCATAGATACATATGCCCAATAATAATGAGTGCATTTGTTCACTGCAACATTCTTTGTAAGTGCTCCCAATCACAAAACCCAAATATCCATCAATATTAGAATAGATGAATAAATTGTGATATTTTCATACAATAGATTACTATATGGCAAAGAATCACAGTCACACACACCATAGGCAAATCTCACAAACATAATGTTGAGCAAAAGAAGACAGATACAGAAGAATACATACTTGACCATTTCATATATATTAAATTTAAAAAGCAGGCATATCCAAATTATAGTGCTTAGGGATACATGCTTGAGTAATAAAAGTATAAAGAAAAACAAGAATGTGAATACTATGAAATCAGGATAATGATAACCCTTGGGGGATAACGATTACAAGGGGTCATAAGGGGAGCTCCTGGGGTATTAGCAATCTTCTATTTCCTGACCTAGTTTCTAGTTACGCAGCTGTTCTGTTCAGATAAATCATTTAGCTATTTTTGTTTCAGGCACTTTTCTTGATATGTTTTATTTCACAAAAAAAGGTTAAGAAAAAAAGACCTAAGGGGCAAGTTAAACAGATGAACTAAATAAAGAAAAAAGGGGACTGTAAAAGAGACCTAAAGAAACTGTGCAGAATGAATCCAGAGGGATGACAATTATGTTAACTATAAAGGAGAGAGATGCCTGGGTGGCTCAGTCATTAAGCGTCTGCCTTTGGCTCAGGTCATGATCCCAGGGTCCTGGGATCGAGCCCCACATTGGGCTCCCTGCTCAGCAGGGAGTCTGCTTCTCCCTCTCCCTCTGCTCCTCCCCCTGCTTGTACCCTCTCACTCTCTCTCTCTCAAATAAATAAATAAAATCTTTAAAATTATAGGGGGGTATATATATATATATATGCTATCCTACATGTCTGGTAATGTAGGATATATTGTAAGAGATTACCAGACATGTAGGATAGCATAAAAAGTTGAGAATACAGCTGATCAAATTCCAGCAAGAAAGAAGGAACACGATGAGGAAGATGAGAAGGAAAAGGAGGAGGAAAGGGGGGAAGAGGAGGAGAAGAACAAACAAGGTAAAGATAATATTCAAAGAGAATTTAAAAATTCAAAGAAGATACCAATCCTCATTTCCAGCTCTCTCTCTGAATCCCAAGCTGGAAATACAGAGAGAATACCTAGCCTCATCACAGTGAATCTTTAGAACCACAAACTCAAAGTGAAGATCTTAGAAGGAGCTACAGAAAGTTAGATTACTATGAGGAATCAACATTTAGACTGACAGTTAACAGCAACAATGGAAGCCAGAAGACAATGGAATACTGTCTTGAGAATGATGATTAATTGCCAAGCTAGAGTTTTCTATCCAGTGAAAGTATCTTTTCAGATCAAGAGTAAAATACAGACACTTTCCAAACAATAACAATGACAATAAGTTTAATGAGCCCTCAAGAAATAAACTTCTAGGGGCTTCTGGGAGGCTTGCTCGATTGAGTGACTGACTCTTGATTTTGGCTCAGGTCATGATCTCAAGGTCGTGAGATGGAGCCCCATAATGGGGCATGGAGACATGCTGGGTGTGGAGCCTGCTTAAGATTCTCTCTCTCCCTGTCCCTCTGCACCACCCTCCAAATGGCTCTCAAGCTCTCTCTCTCTCTCCCTCAAAAAAAGAAAGGATGGAAGGAAGGAAGGAAGGAAGGAAGGAAGGAAGGAAGGAAGGAAGGAAGGAAGGAAGGAAGAAAAACAAACTTCTAAAGGATAACCTTGAAGAAAATTATCCCAAAAGGAAGGTCTGAGAGATAAAGGGAAAATGAGCAGATAAAAAGGTAAACGCTTCAGTAAATCCAAACACTCACTGTGTTCAAAGGAGCAAAAACCATAGCTAAACAAACACAAAAAGTGGGGACGCCTGGGTGGCTCAGTCGGTTAAGCGTCTGCCTTCGGCTCAGGTCATGATCCCAGGGTCCTGGGATGGAGCCCCGAGTCAGGCTCCCAGCTCAGCAGGGAGCCTGCTTCTCCCTCTGCCTGCTTCCCCCTGCTTGTGCTCTCTCTCTCTCTCTCTGACCAATAAAATAAATAAAAATCTAAAAAAAAAACAAAAAGTGAATAAAAGAGGAAGGGAAATAGAAATGGAAGAATGGAGGGGCGCCTGGGTGGGGCAGTTGGTTAAGTGTCCAACTCTTGAGTTCAGCTCAGGTCATGATCTCAGGTTTGTGAGATGGAGCATCAGGCTCTGCGCTAAGTGCAGAGTCGGCTTGGGATTCTCTCTCTCCCTCTCCCTTTGCCCCTCCCCCATCTCTAAAAAAAGAAAGAAAGAAATGGAAGAATGGAGAGAACAAGGAATGAATGATTTTCTTCCTAAAGCTTTTCTGCAGCCATAATCAGGGAAATGCAATCACACCTGAAGGAGATGTGGCCTCCAGCAGGCATTCAATACTCACCCAAAACCAAAATAAAGTAGGTTTGGGATTACTTGCCACTTTAACTTATCCATGCCATGGATAACTTTAACTTATCCAACTATCCATGATAGTAATTAAAGAATTACTATCACTAACTATTCACTTCAAACTACCCTGTTGCTGCACTGATACTTCATTTAATTAGAAAATCAAGGTGTTTGGCAAAAGTGAATTTTCCTCGTCTACTAAAGCTCACTATTTAGCAATGGCTTCTTCTATTATTGTTGGTATAAATATTTCTAAAATGATATAATTTCTTATATAGAATACACCAAAAGTATCCAATCCTTTCCTGACTGCCCAAGGTCATTGGCAGAAACAACTACTATTATTGCTGATACAATGAAATAGCCTCCAATACCCAAGGTATGAGGTCTTGTGTGACTACTAAGCCTTGCCCACGCTGCCACGTGTACCCTTGATCATCACTGCCCTGGCATCTGCTAGGCCTCCCACCCTGCTCTGACCTGATTTTGTGGCAGCTTTTCTGCTTAGAGCCTCTTCTGATTCCAGGTCCTGGCTCTAGGCCATATCCTAAATATCCAGAAGAAATACATCAGAGAATCTTGGCAAGGCATTCTACTGAATTAGTAACAAATGATAACTATGATTTATTTATACTTTTATAATATCTTCTGTTTCAAGGAGATTAAAGTTCACTCTGTGAATCAGGATGACAGAGGAATAGATGCACCATATGATCCTCATCCCAACTATGTAACAACTCACCCAAAGGAAGACCTATGAGAAAAAACCAGATGTCAGGTGCCTGGGTGGCTCAGGTGGTTAACTGCCTGACTCTTGATTTAGGCTCAGGTTGTGATCTCAGGGTTGTGAGAATGAGCCCGTGTCGGGCTTTGGTGTACTTGGCATGGAGTCTGCTTGGGATCTCCTTCTCCCTCTCTCTCCGCCCCTCCCCCCACTCGTGAGCTCTCTAAATAAATAAAATCAAGGAAAGAAAGAAAGAGAGAGAATGAAAGAAAAAAAGAAAGAAAGAAAGAGAAAGAAGGAAAGAAAGAAAGAAAGATTGATTAACCAGATGGTTAAGAAAGCCCTGGGCTCAAGTGGTTACCTTTTTATGCCTCCTTTCCTAGCTGTAAAGTGAAGGTAACAATAGTATCTTCCTACAATGGATTACTGTGGAAATTAAATGAGATAATGGAAACAAAACAGCAAAGTACCTGGCTGAGGGTAATTAGTATTTCAAATTTTAACTGTTACCTCTTTAAATGCTACTTTGTGTAATAATTCCCATTTAAGTAGACTTCCTTAACTATCTTCTCCATGGCATCCTTACGAAAATACTATTAAAAATATTAATAGTAGCTAATACTTAATGAGCATTGACTATATGTGAAAATCATGCTAACCCCTTTATAGGGCTTGTCTATTTGAATCCTTTGAAAAGTCCTGGGAGGGAGATACCATTACATCCCTGTGGAACACAAGTTCACTGAGACTCTGAGAGGATAAGTAGCTCGTCCAAGTTCAAAGAATAAGTGGTCAAAATGGAGCTTGTACAGGTACGTCTCACTCTAGAACCCATGATTATAAGCACACCCCTATCCTGAGAAGAGAAGCAGCTTCTCCTTCTGCTAAATTCTATTTGTGAGCTAGCTGAGAACAAGCTAATTCTCCTTTAATCTTATCCTCTACTTGACCATTCAAGTTACCTAGTTAGAAAAGCAGCAAAGATTTACACGTTTTGTTTTTGCTTTTTAACTTACCCACTCACAGTCAATTCCAAGTACTGGAAAATCTTCTAACTCACTCCTAAGCAAGGGCTCAATGTGGTCCCACTCGGCCTCCTGAGACACAGTCACCACCTTTGCTCCGAGGATCCTCTCCTCCCATGAGGCTCCGGGGGCCCTGGAGCGCAGCCGGACCTCTTCTGGAGGAGGCAGCTCCCTCCCGCCTGGTGCTTGCTGCTGCGGATGCTGCAGATGCTGCGGATGCTGCGGATGCTGCGGATGCTGCGGATGCTGCAGATGCTGCGGATGCTGCAGATGCTGCGGATGCTGCCACCGCTGCCCTCTGTCCGGGCTCGCTTTACTCCGCCGCCGCCGGATGCCTTTCCACAGGACAAACCCCCCCACGGCCACACCGACGAGGGTGGTCACTGTCAAAGCCATTAAGTATCTAGACATCTTCAACTTTTTCTGCTGTTTAGGAAAGCATATCGCTAATCCCACAATCTGCAAAACAAGTGGCAACAATGTATTTACATACAGAATTTAAACCTAGATGGAAACATGTTTTCCCCTAAAAAGTGCTCCACTTATAATCTATGTATCCACAAACTAAAACAAAATGCTACAGATTTCCACATGGAAAGAGCGGTATTTCTTTTTCTCACTTTTGTACCTTCTGTATTCCACCTCCACCTTCATTCTCACCCAAGGAAAGCCCCCTGCCCTCTACCAGCTGCCCAGCGGTCACTTAATCATATAACAACAGGGAGTCTGAACATAGACACACTTGTACAGAATTTGAAAAATCAGAATTAATTATAAAATTATTAACTAATTAATTAATTAAAATCCTACTGCCCTTAGGTGACTACTGTGATCAGTTTGATGTTCTATTATTTTATACAATTAAAAAAAATAAGAATGGCAGATGGCTTTAGTCAGGGAAACCCCACACAATAGTCTCTCTTCCATTTTTCTCATCACACGTGGTTTTCTCCATCTATCTTTTGTTTTCCTATTTTTGACAGAGAAATGGATATGTAGTACTATTTCTGTACTATTTAAATGACAACAGAAAATGTGTAACAATAAAGGGTAAGTGGCCCTTGGCCTCAGTCACGGAAAGAAATCATGGGACAGACTTCATTCAGCACAAGGTGATTGATCCTGTTTGGGAAGCAGGCCCAGTATAGTCAGATAACTCCATTACTCAAGAGAAGTCAGTTATCTAAATTTTATGGGAAATGTCACTATTTTTAAGTGTCAGCAACAAATTTACAGTTTTTAAAACATTGTACCAGCCAAACAAAAACACTCTGGGCTCTGTGCCACCTATCTGTGGGCTCTGGCCTAAAATCTCTAATGCCCAAAGACACAGTGATCTGCTAGACCCTGCCTATGCTTCTCTATGGCTGAGAGTTTACCACTGAATGTGTACTATTTTAATCATTTTTCAAAGTTTCGGTAACAGTTATTTTTTAAATAACTTAATATTTACAACAACGCTGGGCTATCATCATACCTACAGAAATATTTGGCATTGGAGATGAAAAATGAAATCACAACACTGCTAATGAAAACAATAAAATGGCTGTGCTGTTTTAAAAAGATTTACTTTATTGCTGAAACTGTGCTAAGTACTCATGTATACTTTCTCCAGTACTTTTACTTAAGGCTTAATGAGATTAAAGAATTTGCACAAATTTCTAGTTAAAATATTCTGAGAAGATGTTTAAAAAAAAACCCTCCCTTTCTCACTGGAAACAATACAAAATGCCGGAGAAGACATTAAAAAGATAAAAGTATAATACAGAGTTAAATTCAAAAAGAGGAAAGGGAAATCATCAGGTGCCAGAAATGGAAGTAGGTGGGAGAGATAGCTGGGCAGAGACCAGAACTCATACCAGCCCATGACCAGAAGTCTAGGCCACAAGGCCAGGGTACAGCTGGGACCCTGGAGAGTGCTACCTTATCCATGAACAGGAACTGAAAGTACTCACCCACCACGGTGCAGGCAAGCCACCTGCCCAAGGCTGAGAGTATGAACAGAGCTCCTCATAGGAAGACAGTCCCTCAACCCTGCACTATGAAGCAGTACAGGGGCCAAGTTCACATTATCCTCACAAAAGAAAACCCTAAGCCAAGAACCTAAAACTAAAATGGTTAGAATTGGTGCATTCTGTTGGAGTGTGTGTATGTGTCTGTTTCTAACACACAGGAAACACGTAGGACTTCCACAGAAGATCAGTCTCTAGCAGAGCAATCATAAATGAATAAAAACAAAACAAAAATCAAAAAACCCTAGAGCCAATAAAAAACAGTTCACAGAAGAACCAAACAAAAATATCCATATCTGAGATCTGAAAGGAACTTTAAAATAACAACACTCGAGGAAATTAAGGAAAATAAAAGCTAAAACATGAACAGCAGACAACAAAAAGTAGAAATTCTAGACACGAAAGATATTTGTTAAAATTTTTTAAAAGTTCAATAATCGGGCGCCTGGGTGGCTCAGTCGGTTAAGCGACTGCCTTCAGCTCAGGTCATGATCCCGGAGTCCTGGGATCGAGTCCCACATCAGGCTCCCGGCTCAGCGGGGAGCCTGCTTCTCCCTCTGACCCTATCCCCTCTCATGCTGTTTCTCTCTCTCTCTCTCTCAAATAAATAAATAAATAAAATCTTTAAAAAATAAAAAAATAAAAAAAATAAAAGTTCAATAATCAATAGACAGGTTAAATAGTAGATCAGACAGAGAGAGAGAGTTAGGGACTTGAAGATAAATCTGAGGAACTCACTCAGAATGTAGCACAGAAAGATGTAGAAAACATAGCAGAGACATGAAGGATAGATCGAGAAACTCAACATCCATGTAGTGAAGAGTTGGAAGACGGAGGTCATCAGATTTAGTACAGTTCTCTGAGTCCCAAGTTGGATAAATTAAATCTATCCACAAAAAAACTTAAGAATGTTCGTAACAGCTTTATTCATAAGACTAAAGATACATGTATGAATCTTAAATTATATTAGGCTGAGTGAAAGAAGCCAGATACAAAAGAGATACTGTATGGTTCTATTTACATAAAGTTCTAGAATAACTAAAATTAATCTATAGTAGAAAAATATCTGGGGCGCCTGGGTGGCTCAGTTGGTTGAGCGACTGCCTTCGGCTCAGGTCATGATCCTGGAGTCCCTGGATCGAGTCCCGCATCGGGCTCCCTGCTCGGCAGGGAGTCTGCTTCTCCCTCTGACCCTCCTCCCTCTCATGCTCTCTGTCTCTCATTGTCTCTCTTGCAAATAAATAAAAAATCTTAAAAAAAAAGAAAAGAAAAAGAAAAATATCTGAACAGTAGTTGCCTTGGGGTGGGGGTAGGGGGTTACAGGGAAGAGATTTAAGCTGAGCACTGAGTATCAAAAAAAGAGCCGGTCACGAAAAATTCTAGGGAAGAGCATTTCAGGCAAGAGGGAACTTTCTAGAATTGCATGTAACATTCCAAGTCTTGATGGAAGCTTGGGTTACACAGGTACACACATTTGTCAAAATTCAGCAATATTAAAAAAAAAATTCAGCAATATTTCTGATGTTTTCCCAGTGGCCTGACTGATGAATAACTGCTGGTTCATTCACTGTCTATCTTTCCCACTAGCTTGTAAACTCCATGAAAACAGCAACCTTACCTGGCTCCTTCAACACTACATATATCCCCAGGAACTAGCACAGAGCTCATAATAATAAATACTCATTGAATGAATAAAACTCAATTCAAGGTGTTATATTTTATGATAAATGTCTCTACTTTAATCATCCAATTACAAAAATCTGTTTATTCCAATGAAAAAAGCATTTTTCCCCTTACTGAGCCTTGATGCTAAAAAGAAACAGCATGATTCGACGCTGGGCCAGAAGTGAGAAAAATCAAATTTTGCATTACAAACTGAAAGTTTGTGTCCCTCTAAAATTCATATGTTGAAATCCTATCCCCCAATGTGATGGTATTAGGAGGTGGAGCCTCTGGAAGGTGAGTAGGGTTAGGTGAAGTCATGAGGGTGGAGCCCCGAGGAATGGGATTAGTGCCCTTATAAAAGCTTGCCTCCCTGATCTGTCATGTGAGCATACAATGAGAAGTGAGCAGTTCGCCTTGTGAAAGAGGGCTCTCACCAGGACCTACCCATGCTGGCACCTTGCTCCTGGACTTTCAGCCTCCAGAACTGGGAGAAATACGTTTCTGTTTTTTATGATCCACCCAGTCTGTGGTATTCTACTTTAGCAGCCCCAAGAGACTAAGATACCTCTCTAAGGGCTTGCTCTGGGATCCAAAGCTTTCAGGGCCTTACCACCTTCCATGACTGAAAACAATCTGCCATTTTAATTTATTTTTTTAAATTGTACATAGTAGGGGCACCTGGGTGGCTCAGTCAGTTAAGCGTCTACCTTCAGCTCAGGTCATGATCTCGGGGTCCTGGGATGAGCCCCGTGTCAGGCTCCCTGCTCAGCGGGGAGTCTGCTTCTCCCTCTCCCTCTGCCGCTCCCCCTGCTTGTGTGCACACACTCTCTCTCAAATGAATAAATAAAATCTTTTAAAAAAATAAAATAAAGTTGTACCAGTAATTGAATATCAAACTGACAACAGTGATTACCTAATGGTAGTAGGATTATAATTTTGATTTTTCAAATTCTGTGCAAGTATGTGTATCTCTTGATAATTAGAGAAGTACTCGTTATTTTAAACTGATGTTTTTTACAGATAGGCAATGTAAATATCACACTTAAGACATGATTATATTCCTGAAATAAATCACATTTGGATGAATTAAACAAATATGTTAAGCTGTTCAGGGAGCAGCCTAAGGTAGAGGATAAGGACAAGGGCCCTAGAGTCAAATACCCTGGGTTCAAATCCAGCCCCTGCCACTTGCTAGCTATATAACTTGGGCAATTCACTGAACTTCTCTAAGTCTCTGTTTCCTCACTGGTAAAATGGGAAAGATAGTACCTACACCCCGTGGGACTCCTGTGAAACTTTTTTTTTTTTTTTTACTCCTGTGAAACTTAAAAGTAAGGTGATCAATACACCTGATTTAGCATACTGGCTAGCACATCAGGGTTCCATAAATGTCAGTTCTTACTGCTATTGGGCTCTATAAACCACAGAACTCCTATTAAAGGAAAACAAAGAATCACAGAGTGAAAATTCAGGAGCCAAATTCAGCTCCTGCACAAGTTAAGAATCCTTTCTGTGGTAATCCTGACAGATCATGACCTGGTCTCTATCTGAACACTTCTAGGAACAGAGTTCATCACCTTAAGAGGGAGTTTTTATTGAAAAGTCCTTGCATTCTGCAAAAGTTCCCTACTTAGACATTGTTCTCTTTTTAGGTTTTTTTTAGGGTGAGAAGAACAAAGGGAGAGAATTTTAAGCAGGCTCCACAACCAGCATGGAGCCGAATGTGGGGCTCGATCTCACAATCCTGAGATCATGACTTGAGCCGAAATCAAGAGTTGGGCACTTAACTGACTGAGCCACCCTGTTGCCCCAGAAATCGCTCTCTTTGATGTCTTTGATGTTCAGTCTGGCCCCTGAAATGACAACAGTGTTCCTTCCTGAGAGCCTGTGAGATATGTAGAGGCAGCTTTTATAGTTTCTCTTAGAACATTCGTCTCAATCCAAGCAGCCTTCCTGTGACCTGGGAGGGTCACCATTGTGGCCGGGTCCTTCTGAACACCTCCAAGTTTGTCAATGTAGCTCTTAAAATGTGGCACCCAAGTCGGTATTCAATACTTGAGACAGGGTCCAATTGGTGTGGACGACACTGGTATTACTACTTCCTAGTATCTGGACCCTAGGCTTTATTAATGCTGTATGAAATGACCTGTTTTTGAGTAGAAGAACCCCAATGGTGGGTCATATAAAGCTTGTGGTCAACTGAAATTCACTGATACCAACTCGAGTCCCCCATTTTATATAATTATAATTTATATTTTGCACTTAAATCCAAAGCTTTACATTTCTTTCTTTTAAATTTCGTCTTGTTTCAGCCAAATGTTTCATCCTTTGAGACCAATCTGCATCTTGATTATGCATTCCCTCTCAACTTAGAAATCATTTTGCAGAGATAAGCAAATTTTTGTTTTCAAAGAAAATAACATCTTCTCACATGTGTTTTAATTCATTTTTTACATTTATTTTTGCATTTCATACTATCTCCATATTTCATAACATTAAAATAAGGTGACATTAAAATAGAAAAGGCTTAAAAAATAAAATATTATTGATTTGCTTCCAGTGAGAAGGGCTCCCTCAGATACGGAGTTCCCAAGCATATGGTAAGGTTCCTGACTTACTCTTTGTCACGTGTGGCCCCTGTAAGAGAAAGGCCTCACAGGGAACCTGGAGGAGCAAGCAGGGTACCTCCACATGAGGGAATGCTTGGCAACATTTAAAAAACATATTAATTCATTTTCACATGGAGAGGTTTTGTGTGGGTGTCTTTTCAGCCAAAGGGTTCGTCCAGCAAACATGAACGTAGCACTTTCAATAAGCCAGATGTGGTGTCAGACTCTGGGTAAAAAGGGTTAAAAGGCACAATCTGCCCTCAAAAATGTAGGATTCAGGAAAGGAGAAATACCTGTAGTGAACAGGTTGCAGGACTGGGGGAGAACACAGCACGGCCCGGGACTGACAAAGAGGAAGGAGCGCGGGCACCGCTAACGGGAATGCTCGGGAGAGAGGGCAAGGGACGCTGCCGCTGGGGTCAAAACCTGAGCGTGAGCCGTCCAGGTGTGCAGGCACCGAGGAGAAGGGCACACCAGGAAGAGGGAACAGCACGTACAGGATACAAAAGGCAGGAAGCACCACAGTAGAGGTGAAAAAGTTCAAGCAAATTTAACATGTACTCTAAGTGTAAAATACAGAATTTTGCAGACTTACTATGAAAAAATGTAAAAGTATCTTACTGATAATTTCCATAATGATTTTTAAGGAGGACCTTTTTTATTTTAGTAAAATATACAAAACGCAAAATTTACCATTTAACCATTTTTAAGTGTATGATTCGGTGGCATTAACTACATTCACAATATTGTACATCATCGCCACTATTCATTTCCAGAACTTCCTCATCACACACAAACTCTGGACATGTTAAACAGTAACTTCCCATCCCATCCCGTGCAATCCTTGGTAACTCCTATTACACTTTCTGTTTATATGAATTCCACATTGCTTTTTTCCATCTATGTTGAAATAATATTTGGATATACTGGGTTAAAAAAAAAAACATGTTATTAAAATTAAGTTTACCGGGGCCCCTGGGTGGCTCAGTCGTTAAGCGCCTGCCTTCGGCTCAGGTCATGATCCCAGGGTCCTGGGATCAAGCCCTGCATCAGGCTCCCTGCTCTGCGGGAAGCCTGCTTCTCCCTCTCCCATTCCCCCTGCTTGTGTTCCCTCTCTCACTGTGTCTCTGTCAAATAAATAAATAAAATCTTTAAAAATAAATAAAATTCAGTTTACCTTATTTCTTTACATACAGACATATATATATATAATTATATTAAAGATTTATTTACTTATTTTGGAGAGGGAGTAGAGGCAAAGGAAGAGAGAGAACCTCAAGCAAACTCCCCACTGAGTGCAGAGCCTAACATGGGGCTTGATCTCACAACCCTGAGATCATGACCTGAGCCGAAATCAAGAGTTGGACGCTTAACGCTCAATCAAGAGTTGGATAACCAACTGAGCCACTCACATGCCCCTCTCTTTAGATTCTTAATGTGGCTACTAGAAAACTGTATTTATGGGGCTCACATTATATTTCCATAGGACAGTGCTGTGCTAGAGCATAATGTGCATACAAGAAAACAGAGACAGATGGTACTGGAATGAGCAGATCCAGAGCGAGTCGTGAGGGGCCTTAAAGTACTTTACAAGATAAAACCTTATAGGTAATGGACAGCCAATAATAGACTTACGAAGGAAGTGCCAGGCTCAGACTCAGATTTCAAAAAACACCATGGCGGCTGTGTGGGTGCTAGACTGGAGGAGAGCAAGGCAAGAGACAGGAAGACCTGATGGAAGACTCACATAGTAGAGCCTGGAAGGGAGGAAGATCCAAATCAGGGCAGAAGAAGGCAGAATGAAAAAGAATCATGAGGCAGGTGGGTGGGGCGGGGGAGGTCACCTGGCTGGCTTGGTCACTAGAGCATGTGACTCTTGGGATCATGAGATGCCAACTTTGGGTGTAGCTCTTACGTTAAAAAAAGAAAAAGAAAAAAAGAACCATGATTCCTAACAGAATGACCACATTGGAATCACCTGGGTAAGTAAATAAGTCATAACTTTTACAACTTATCATTTTGAAAGTTTGATGAATATGTAAAATCAATAGCTTTCCAAAACCATTATAAAAATATGAAGAAAAACCCACTCATAATAGCAACATACACTTTTTTAAAACCACACACGAAACAACCACATACACACACACACACCTACGTATAAACTCAACAAGAAATGTGCAAGACTGATATGAAGAAAAATAGAAAACTTCACTGAAGACACAGAAGCCTGGAAGAGCAGAGAGATATTACCGCAGCTGTCAAATACAGAGCACACAGCATGTGCCACATTATATGCAATCATTTACACATTACTCACTCAATCCTTTCAACAACCTTCTTCAAAAGGTACTATAATTACTCTATTTTTTAATAAAGAGATTGTTTTACAAATATAGTCAAAATAACATATAAATGTAATGCAAACTTAATTTTAAAAAACTTTTTAAAAAATGAACTGACCATCAAGAGAGGGAAAAGACAACCCCAGGATAGGAGAAAATATTTGCAAAGCATATATCTGCTAAGAGCATGTATGTAGAATATATAAAGAACTCTTACAATTCAATATAAAAAAGACAAGCCGGTTAAAAACAGGCAAGGATCTGAATAGACATTTCTTCAAAGAAGATATACATATGGCCAATAAGCACTGAAAAGCTAGTAGGGAAATACAAATCAAAATGACAATGAGATACCACTTCACACCTACTAGGATGGCTCTAATGAAAAAAACAGATAATAAGTGCTAGCAATAATATGGAGAAATTAGAACTCTCACACACTGCTGGTGGGAATGTAAAATGGTGCGGCTGCTTTGAAAAACACTGGCAGTTCCTCAAATGATTAAACATAGGGTTGCCATATGACCCAGCAATTCCACTGCTAAGTATATACCCAAGAGGAATGAAAACATATGTCCAAACAAAAGTTCACAGCCGCATTATTCATAAATAGCCAAAAAGTGGAAACAATGTATATGTCCTTCAGCTGACAAGTGGATACATAAAATGTACCATATCCATAAGGTTATGGGTTGAACTGTGTCCTCAAAAAAGATATGTTGAAGTCCTAACCCCCAGTACTTGCGAATGTGACCTTATTGAAACTTAGGCCTTTGCACACATAATCAAGTTAAAATGAGGTCATACTGAACTAGTGTGGGCCTTTAATCCAATAGAAATGGTGTCCTTCCATGAAGGGGAGAAGAGACACAGAAACAGGCTCCTACAGAGAGAATTATCACGTAAAGACAGACCCTCAGGGAAGAAGGCCATGTGAAGACAGAGGCAGAGGTTAGAGTTTCGGCAGCTGCAAGCCAAGGAATGCCAAGGATTGCCAGCAACCACCAAAAGCTAAGAAGAGGCAAGAAAGGATTCTCCCCTAGAGCCATCAGAGACAGCAAAGCCCTGCTGACACCTTGATTTTGGACTTCATAGCCTCCAGAACTGTGAGAGAATACATTTCTGTTATTTTAAGCCACCCAGTTTGTGTTACTTTGTTACTGTAGCCCTAGGAAACAAATACAACATAGGATGGAATTCTGTTCAGCCACAAAAACAGAGGAGTACTGATACATTCTACAACATGGATGAAACTTAAAAACATTATGCTGAGTGAAAGAAGCCTGTCACAAAATATCACAAATTGTATGATTCCATTTATATAAAATATTCAGATCTATAAAGGCAGAAAGATTGCTAGCCTAGGGCTCTGGTACTGGGGAATGGGATGGGGAATGACTGCTAATTGGCATGGGTTTCTTTTTGGAGTGATGAAAATGTTCTAAAATTAGATTGTGGTGATGGCTGCACGACTGTGAATACACTAAAAAACCACTGAATTGTACACTTTAAACAATGAGTTATGTAAATTACATCTAGATAAAGCCACTTAAAAAAACTATTTGACAAGCTAATTCTAAAAATCTGGAAAAGAAATTCTAAGATTAGCCCCCATAGTTTTTTTAAATGAGTATGTGAGCTGATAAAGTATACAATTTTCAATAAAGTAATGACAGTAATAATCATAAGTGAGTATCCTACTAAATATCAAAATAGAACATATATTTAACATCAGATATTGTGGTATTGGTCCAGCAAAACCGAAAATTAGGTCACAGAATAGAACAGTCCAGAAACTGACTCTGTGTGAGAAAGTAGTAAATGATAAATGTGGCAATTCAGATTAATGCGTCATGAATGCATTTAATATTCAGAGTGACACTGTTGGGAAAACAGTAACTATGCACACACCATTCACTCACACACACACATCCAGAGGAATTAAAGAAAAACTCAAACATGTAAGAATTTTTAGGAGAAAGGATAGTCATAAGAGAAAACCGTGTTGTGCCTTAGGGTATAACAGTGTTCTTCAACATCAGCACTACTGACTTTTTACTCCAGAAAAATTCTTTGTTGTGGAGGGCTTTCCAATGCGTTCTAGGATATTTAGCAGCATCCCTGGTTTCCACCCAGTAGATGCCCATCATTCTACAACCCCAGTTAGACAACCAAAAAATGTGTCCTCACATTACCAAATAGCCCCTGGAAGGCAAAATATCTCCCACTGGAGAACCACTCTGGTAGGGAATGACGGCCACAAAATACAGAATACACAGAATAAAAAACTGATACATTTAAATGTAAAAGTTAAAACTATGGTTTGACAAGGACGCCATGTAGTTGAAAGACAAGCATTAACTTTAAAAAAGCACTATGTTGGGAATAAATACTTAAAACAAAAATGACAAAAAATTAATATCCAGAATACATAAAAAAACTACTATATATTTAAAAGCAGTCCAATTAAAAGGAGACATTTCTCAAAAGAGGAAATACAAACAGCCAACAATCATGACAAGATGCCCAATCTCACTAGTAACTAGGGAAATACAAATTAAAACACCAATCAGAATCATTTTTCACCCATCAGATTGGCAAAAATGAAAAAGATGAATAGCATCAAATGTTTAAAAGAGCTAGGGAAATAGACATTATTATACACTGTTGGTGGGCAGTTTGCCATTACCTGTCCACACCCTCCCACCCAGCAATTCAATCTGCAGGTTTGAAATGTCCACATGGGCACACAGACACATGTGGGAGGATGTTTTCCGCCACACTGTGTCTAACTGTAAGCAATCTATGGAATCTCGCGTACTATGAAAACTTAATATACCATGGAATTTACAGAGCAAGTAGAAAGAATAAGGTCAATCTCTACATACATATGGACAAAGAAAATGTTCCAAGACCCACTTTTAAGTATAAAAGTCAAGTTGCTGAATAGGTACAATATACCATATTTGTATAATATGTATTAGTAAAAGTTTAACACGAAATCTTACATCTTACATACATGTAACTTATGTGAATACTTGTCAATAAATGCAAAGAAAGAGAAATAGAAAAACACATCCCAAACTGGTAACAGTTCTGACTTTAGGTCTAAGAGATTAAAGAAGATGGAGATGGAGAGAGATCAAAGAGGATCCATTTTGTTTAAATTTCTTATAAAAGGCTGTATGCATGAACTACAACTAAAATAAATATAAAAGATGGGGCGCCTGGGTGGCTCAGTGAGTTAAGCGGCTGCCTACAGCTCAAGTCATGACTCCAGGGTCCTGGGATTGAGCCCGCATCAGGCTCCCTCCTCAGCGGGGAGTCAGCTTCTCCTTCCCCGTCTGTTGTTCCCCCTGCTTCTCTCCTTCTCTCTCAAATAAATACATAAATTTTAAAAATTAAATATAAAAGAATACATTTTTAGAACGAGCTCAACGTGACCAAAACGAATCATTATTTTCCCCTATTAAGCCGCTTTTCTCCCACACTTCCTAATTCTGATAATTAACAAAATATTCCCATGCAGGTCCTTCTATCCATGTAATACAACTAAAAAAATACGGTATGGGGCGCCTGGCTGGCTCAGTCGGTGCAGCGTGCGACTCTTGATCTTGGGGTTGTGAGGTGGAGCCGCACGCTGGGTGCAGAGATCACTTAAAAATAAATTTTTTTTAAATCTTCTTAAAAACGGTATAAATAATGTAGTGTTTTCAAGGAGTGGGTATCTAAGAGAGTTCGCGTCCGATCCGTGCATCAAAGGCTTAGAAAGGGCTGGGTCTGCTTCTATGCTAACGAGCAAGTATCAATTTTGTAGGCCTCACTAGGGTTGCGGAAAGACAAACCTGCTCCCTGCAAGGCCCAGAGCAGCGGATGTGGTCTGGGAGGGAAAGGGTGGTACCACGGGGGGCGGGGGCAGGTCCCCACGAGGGGAGGGGAGGGAACCGTAACGGCGGCCGAGGCAGCACGCAGCGCCCAAGGAGTTGCCAGGTGCTGGGGGCGGTGCCTTCTTTTGAGCTGACTGGGTCTAGAAGCCATGAAGGTTTGGTAGGCGCTCCTCGAGAGAGACGGAGGGGCCCGCGGGGGCGGCCGGGGGAAGCATGGTGGGCCGCGGCCGGGGCGAGAGCCCTCACCGCACACGTGGGTGCTAAACCGCCGCGGAGGAGGGGAAGAAGGGCTGGGCCAAGTCGCTCGGGGACGGCGGGGTCCCCGCCATATGTCGCCCCCGCACACGGTGACATCTGTGCCTCTCCTCAATCCGCACTGAAAACCCCTTCCTTCCCTCGCACAAGGCGGGTGAAAGGTCCCGCGGTCCCTTATTTTCCCTTACCTGCGACCCCGGACCTAACCCGAACACCTGCGGCACTTCACGCTGAGGAACGGGAACCCTCCTCGGCCACCTGCGCGCACCTACCCGGATCCACTAGGACGGAAACCACTTCCGGTCCTGCGACCGGCTAGGAGGACGGAAACCCGGGTGGGGTATACAAATGGGCGACGCCATGTTGTACGGAAGCTGCTGGGGCAGCTGTTCCTTCCCCAGTTTCTCCACTGCTGAACAAAGGATCTGTTAAAATTGGAAAGGCTTAGCATCTCTTCAGAAAAGGGGTGTTTTTGTTTCTGGGGTGGTATTTTTTTATTTGTTTTGGTTTGGGCTTTAACAGAAGCAGCTCTGGAACCCTCGCAAATGTAATATGGAACATCTAATTGTTATTACGAATTAGCTCAAGTAATGTTACTCTACAGCACTAATTATCTTAACTGTTAAATGATAAAGGTAAATAGGAGAGACACTGTTTAAGTAATGTATTCCTGATTAGCAGTGCATTTTATACTATTGCCATTATAATAATTATGCCATCTTTTATAACAATAACCACAATACCTTATGTTTATATTTAAAATCATTCATTCAACTAGTCTTTATCAGCAACTATTATATATGAAGAGGCTAATGTGTGCTATGTATTGTTTCCCTGTCATAAAAAGTGTAACAGAAGGAGAAATGAGATGAGCATAAAGAATATAAGGTATAATAATAGCTGCCATTTGTTCACTATGTACACACAGTGTGCTAGGAAATTGTTTTACGTATTTTATCTCATTTAATCCTCAAAACAACCTCCTGAAGCGGTACTATTATTAGTGACATTTTACATAAAATGGAGAAAGGTTAAATAAATTTCTCAAGGTAGTAGCAAGTAAGCATTGGAGCTGGGAATCAAACCTCAGTATATCTTCTTGCGAAGTTTGTTGCCCTCATTCTCTGTATTATATTGCCTCCTGTACAGGAAAAAAGGTTCTAAGTTCCATTAGGTAAGTACCCATAAGGGAGAAACTTATGGCAGATGTAGAGGATTAACCCCCTGTATTTTAATCGCTCCATCCTGAAACACCTAAAAAAAAAAAAAAAAAGAGGAAAGAGGAAATGCAAATTAGAACCACAATGAGATGCCATTCCATTCCAACCAGAAAGGCTAAGATGAAAAAGATAGAAAACACCAAGTATTGACAAGGTTGTGGAGCAACCAGAACTCTCATATGCTGCTGAGGGAATGTAAATTGGTACAATCACTTTGTTAAACTGTTTGGCAATATCAATAAAGCTGAATGTATGTAGAGCCTTTGTCCCAACAGTTTCACTCCAAGGTATATGCCCAACAGAAATGTGTACATATGTTCACTGAAAGGACAAACATAAAAAAAGCCCATACCTATAATTGGCAATAGCCCTAAACTGGAAACTACCCAAATATCTATGCTATTAGAAGTCAATGTGGAGTAATGACTCTGGAAGAGAACATGGGGAGGCTCATGAAGTGCTGATAATGTTCTATTAATCTGAGTGCTGGTTTACATATGTATGCAGGTTGCATATTTGTGGACACTTTCCTGAATGCATATATACTTAAATGAAACTTTTTTTTTTAATGAAAGTAAAGGAGTGAAAAGTTTATAAACCCAAAGAAGAAAAAGAATAGGAATGGAGATACCAGCAGACAAACAAATCTCGGTGTAATTTTATAAGATAGAAATTTGATTAGAATGACAGAATATTGACATTTGAGGGATCCCCATTGAGGAGGAACAGAATACATGGTACAAACATATGCCACTTTGGCATGTGGATTATTCTGAGCTAAAGGCAATTAAGACCCAGCATATTTAAGAAAAAGTTTTACCTCTCCCTTAACTACCTAAAAGAATTTAGAATGGGGGTCTGGCACAGAAAAAGAGCTATTACCAGAGATAACTTTTAAGAACTTTTAATGTATAGCAGGGCAAATATCTAATTACCAAATATCTGCTTTCTTGTCCTGTGAATTCCCCTCCTCCCAATTGAAGCCCCAGGCCCCTATCCTATTCTTGAGCTTAGAATAGCATATAAGCCTCAATTGCCAGGCTTGTCCTTGGGTCTCATTCTTATAGGGCTCTCATATGTAAATAATTAAATTTGTTTTCTCCTGTTCATCTGTCTTATGTCAATTAATAGACCAGCCACAAAAATCTAGAAGGGTAGAGGAAAAATATTTTCTCCCCTACACCATAATAAACTGTCTGGGTCCATAAGCAATCACCCTAAATTAAAGATCCAATCCAACAAGCCCCATCTGTGCATAAAGGATTCCCAGTCAGCTTTTTAGTACCTCACTCTTTGTCTTAGTCTATTTAGGTGCTTGTAATAAAATACCATTGAGTAGGTGGCTTATAAACAACAAAAATTGATTTCTCATAGTTTTGGAGGCTGGAAAGTCCATGATCAAGGTGCTGGCAGATTTACTGTCTGGTGAGTGCCTGCTATCTACTTTATAGACCACTGTCTTTTTGTTGTGCCCTCACGTGGCCAAGGGATAAGGAGCTCTCATGGGCCTCTTTTATAAGGCATTAATCTCATTCATGAGGGTCCACTCACATGACCTAATCACCTCCCAAAGCCCCCGCCTCCTGATACCAATATACTGGAGGTTAGTTTTCAACATATGAATTTTGAGAAGAGACAAAACATTCAGTCAATAACACCTACATAGGTAATGATATCCAAGAATCACTAACCATCACAGGAATATCTCCAACACCATTAATTAACATTTTCTTTTTTTTTTTTTAAGAGCGAGAGCATGTGCACGAGGGGGAAGGGGTCGAGGGAGAGGGAGAGAAAGAATCTTAAACAGGCTCCACACTCAGTACAGAGCCCAATATAGGGCTCAATCTCACACCCCTGAGATCATGACCTAAGTTGAAATCAAGAGTCATGCTTAACCAACTGAACCACCCAGGCACCCCATGATTTTCTAAGGAATGGATATAGAACTCTGCACCCAGCATTTTGAGAACACAAATACTTTAAAAACTTACAAGGAAGATTTAAGAAAATTAATTTTGATTTAGGTCATTGAGCAACTTTCTACAAATTGCAAAAAAAATGCTATCACACAGATCTCATTCTCTGGTCATATTACAATTGAGTTAGAAGTCAATAATAAAATGATTATTTTTAAAACTATATTTAGAGATTTAAAAAACATTTTTTTTAAAAAATATTTTATTTATTTATTTATTTGAAAGCGAGACAGAGAAAGCACAAGCAGGGGGAAGGAGCAGAAGGAGAGGGACAAGCAAACTCCCCACTCAGTGGGGAGCCTGACACAGGCCTCAATCTCAGGACCCTGAGATCATGACCTGAGCTGAAGGCAGATCCTTAACTGACTGAGCCACTCAGGTGCTTCTGGAGATTTAAAAAACATCTTAATAACAGAAAAGTCAAAGAAGAAATCCCAATGCAAAGTTATAATATTTGATTTGAGAAGTAATACAAGATTTGAGAGGTAATATAAGATTTGAGAGGTAATAAAAATACTATATATGAAAGTTTATAGGACACAGGTAAAGTAATAACCTTATATGCATTTACAGTAGAAAATAAGACTAAAAATTAAATATATAAGTGATTATCCTAATACATTAGAAGAAACAAAAATCCAAAACAGTAGAAGGAAGAAGATAAAGATAAAGAAGATAAAGATTAATAAAATAGAAAAATATATAATACAGATGACCAAAAAACTAAAGTTAGGTCTTTGAAAGGACTAATAAAGAAAACAAGTTTCTGTGAAATTGATATAGATAAAAGAGAAGTAGCAACAAATAAATAATATTAGGACTAAAAAAGGGGGATATAACAAAATAAGCAAAAATTTAAAAAACTAAAAAATATGATGAAAAACATTATGCCAAAAAAAAAAAAAAAGGCTAGACAAGAGAATGAAAAGACACACCAGATTGAGAGGAAATATCTGCACTTATCTAATAAAGGACTATTATGCAGAATATATAAGGAACTTTTGAAACTCAACACTCAATTAAGAAGTGAGCAAAAAATGTGGAGAGACATCTCACTGAAGAAGATACAGGCTATCCAAATAAGCATATGAAAAGATGTTCAGGGATGCCTGGATGGCTCAGTCAGTTAAGAGGCTGCCTTCGGCTCAGATCATGATCTCAGGGTCCTGGGATAGAGTCCCGCATTGGGCTCCTTGCTCAGCAGGGAACCTGTTTCTCTCTCTACCTACTGCTCTCCCTGCTTGTGCGCCCTCTCTCTCACAAATAAATAAAAATCTATTTTTAAAAAAGCCTACACACAAATGTTATAGAAGCTTTAGTCATAAATTGAAAGCAACCAAAGTGTTCTTCAATAGGTGAATGTATAATCAAACTGTGGCACATCCATATGATGGGATATTATTCAGCAATAGGAAGAAATGAGCTATCAAACCATAAAAAGACATAGAGAAATCTTAAATGCATATTGCTAAGTGAAAGAAGCCATTCTGAGAAGGGTACAAACTGTATGTTTCCAACTACATGATATTCAGGAAAAGGCAACAGTAAAAAGATCAGTGGGGCACCTGGGTGGCTCAGTCGGTTAAGTCTCTAACTCTTGGTTTTGGCTCAGGTCAGGATCAGGTTGTGGGATCGAGCCCTGCATCAAGCTCTGTGCTGAGCACTGAGCGTGGAGGAGCCTGTTTGAGATTTTCTCTCTCCCTCTCCCTCTGCCCCTACACCCACGCTTCGTGTGCACACTCTCTCTCTCTGAGAGAGAAAGAAAGAAAGAAAAGAAAGAAAGAAAAAGAAAGAAAGAAAGAAAGAAAGAAAGAAAGAAAGAAAGAAAGAAAGAAAGAAAGAAAGAAAGAAAGAAAGAACGAGAAAGAAAGATCAGTGCTTGCCCAGGATTCCTGGGGAGGAAAGGACAGGTGCATAGATGGAGCACAGAGGATTTTTTAGGGCAGTGAACATATTCTGTATGATACTGTAATGGTGGATGCATGACATTATGCATGTGACAAAACCCATAGAATTGTGCAACACAAAGAGAAAACCCTAAAATAAACAATGCCCTTTAGTTGGTAATAATGTATCAATAATGGTTCATCAATTGTAACAAATGTACCACACCAGTGCAAGATTTAATAGTAGGGAAAATCCTATGTGTGTGTGTGTGTGTTGGGGTGGAGGAAGTAGTATATGGGAACTCTCTTTACTTTCTGTTCAAATTTCCTGTAAACCTAAAACTGCTCTAGAATTAAAATCAATTCATTTTAAAATATTATACCATGAACTGCTTGATTTGTCTAAAAATGCTTTATTCATTTATTCATTGATTTTGAGGACACCTTAATGTCAAACACTGGGATGTCATATACAGAAAATTCAAGAACTATGGCAGGAAGTGCTAGTGGCCTACCCAATATCTCCATTCTCCCCTCTGCTTAGTAACAAAAGTCAGGGGACATTTTTAAAATACATTTAAGATTGCACATTTAAAAATGCATTCAAAGTTTTTTTTTTTTTTCCTGTCTCCATTGGTAATAGGTATGGTCATGTGATTAAGTTCTAGCCAAAGAGGTATAAACAAAAGTTTTTGCATTGGACTCTCAGTAGTTCTTTAAAAGGGGGCAGACCACTGCCACAAGCCTTTTTTTTTTTTTGCCTTTTTGTTGTTACCCTTCCACTTATTTCTTGCTAAGACTAGGACTTGATGGCTAGAGCTCCAACAGCTCTCCACCACAGCAGTACTTGAAGATGGAAGCCAGGTGTCTAGGAAGGTGGAGTAGAGAGATAGAAGCCTGGATCCTTGATACCTTCTGTGGTTTCCATATCAACCCCGAACTACCTACCTCTGGACTTCTCTATATTAGAAAATAAACTAATTTTTTAAGCCACTGTAGTGAAGTCTTTGTTATCAGCAGCGAAACCCAATCCCTAACTGATGCACGAAATGAAAGGTATTAATAATGAATGCATACCACACAAGTCAACTAAAACATGTTAAATACATGGGGCACCTGACTGGCTCAGTCAGTGGAGCATTCAGCAGTTGATTTTGGAGTTGTGAGTTCGAGCCCCATGTTGGATGTAGAGATTACTTAAAAATAAAATATTAAAGGGGCGCCTGGGTGGCTCAGTCAGTTAAGTGTCTGACTTTTGATTTCAGCTCAGGGTCATGAGATCCAGCCCCACCTTGGGTTCTGTGCTCAGCGGGGAATCTGCTTAAGATTTTCTTTCCCTCTCCTTCCACTCCTCCCCCCCCCCCATGTGTGCACTCTCTCTCACTCTAACATAAATAAATATTTTAAAAAATAATAAAATATTAAAAATGAACAAACGAGCAAATGAAAAGTGAAAACACTTTATTGGATTTGTTTAGTGTCTTGAAGATAAAGGTCAAAGCTTAGAGGAACCACTAAATAGGCTTTTTCTGAAAATCCTATTTCTTTCCATCATAATTCTATCCATCCTTTCTGCTCACTGATCCCTTCTATAAGCTTTTGTAATATTATTAGGTACCATACAGATTATAAAAATTATGTTTCTATGCATTCAAGAAGCTTATAAACTATCTGGAAAGACAAAAGAGTCTTTGTTAGCAAATGAGAAAAGATATCCTTTCTTTGTGGTTTAGAGAGATATGGAACTTTTCTCTCTCTCCTAAAGAGCTGGACTGAGACTACCTCTTGGAAAAGAAGAAATTCATGAAGGCCCCTCAGAAAGAGGGTGAGACTCTCCCTACCCTGGCACAAGTTCACCCAACAGTAGGGGTTGAAAGGCTGGTGAGTCAGCATTCCTTTTGTTATGTAGTGAGTGGTATGCATGGGTGTTGAGCTGAATTGCTTTGTATGGTAAAAGGGTAAGAAATTAGAAGATTCAGGGGACCAGTCAGAGATAAAGGGAGGAGTCACCAAGGCTCCCAACCTCCTGGGAGAAAGAGAAAGATATCTCGGAGGAGAGACTTTGGGCAGGAAGGGGGGAGGTTTAAAGTGTTTGGGGAATTTGTGTACGTATAATATGTAACCTCATCTTCTATCTCAAAGTGTGTACCATTCTCCAATGTTTTTGTTCCAGTAAATTCTTTGGAGGAATATGAATAGGTGTTGAATTTTGTATCATTGCAAGAGGAAAAGCAAAGGTTATTTGCCAGCCTTCTAGAGCTGGAAGGTAAAGCGTGGATTGCTGTCATCTAAGTCACCAGAGCAAGAAGCATAAGAACAGAACTCCAGTTAAAGATGATGGATTGAGTCACATGTAACTCCATTTCCTACTGAAATCTCTCTTTAAAAATAGGAAAAAACACAAAATCTCAAGGCAAAAAAGATATTAGAAAAAGAAGACCACCAAAATGAGAGCAAACATAGCAGGAAGTCAGTCACCATCTCTCGTGTTGGGCAAAGACTCAAAGGCAGAGAGATGAGTGGGAAAGTTTTGTGGTGAAAACAGGGACAGCTTCAGATATGCTCTGATTGGCGGTCATCATTGTGGGGAAGCTGGAGATGGGCTCACTAGAAACCAGGCTTCTTATGTGATTGGTTTGGCTTTCTCCGGTTGGTCCTGTGTTGGAAGTGGGGGCAAAATATAAGAAAGCTGACTCATCAACAAGTTCTAACCATTCTGGGCGGTTTGCCTCAGAGGCTGTGGTTTGGCTTACCAGGCTGGTTGCAGTAGAAGTTATAGGTCAGAGTTCCATTGTCATATATGGTTTGGCTAGTGTCTGTTTGTATAGTCAGTCTCTTAGAGAACAGGAGATAAATCACTAACATTTTGGAAGCTGGAAAACAGAAGGATAGTGGGAACTGACTTGCAGACTCCTCATGTATCAAGAGACAGGCCAGAAGCAAGCCTGGTTGCCCTCGAGAACCACCAAAAGGCTCAAGGATTGGCAGCACCGGGTACCTCAAGAAGCAGCAGTAAAGTTGGGACTAAAAGAAGAAGAGTTGGTAAAAAGTCTATTTCAAAAGCAGTTAAACCACCAGACTTCCTCCCTAGCTGCCAAGTGACTATTCCTCCAGCCTCTGCAGCAGGTTTAGGACTGATTCCCTAGAGAGAACAAAGTAGAAGATACCTTGTCTAGTTAAAAATAGGGGAGCCATACGAAAAATATAAGAATTCAGTGAAAATTATTTACTTTCAAGATTTCCACCTTACTTTCGCACATCAGCAACCAGTGTTAGAAGCCAAGTGTTTAAGAAAAATTTTCAGGGGCGCCTGGGTGGCTCAGACGGTTAAGCATCCCATTCTTGATTTAGGCTCAGGTCATTATCTCTGGGCTCAGTGGGGTATCTGCTTGAGATTCTCTCTCTCCTTCTGCCCCTCCCCTCCATGCTCTCATTCTTTAAAATAAATAAATAGATTTTTGAAAAAAAGAAAAAATTTCAAGTAATTTTGTTATGAGTATACATCAAAATTTCTTTACTATCTTGCAACAAGGGAGAAGGCCTATAGTAGGATATTTCTAAATGGACCAAAAGATTATCAGGAAATGGAAAAGTGCTTTGTTCTAAGCATACCCTTCCCACTTATCAGATTCTATAGGGTTCGTGCCTTTTATAGTCTTTGAGCACTTTTACAACGCTGAAGAGATACAGGTTAATTTGTAGAAAACTGATAGTAATGCAAACAATTATTGTCTTTAGATGTGCAAATAAATGCTCTTAGGTGTAGCTTCTATTGACATCCCTGCCCCCACACACCCCTCAATAAACCAGCTTTGTGTCTATTGAGAAAATTTATGTCAACATTTTTTTAAAGATTTATTTATTTATTTTACAGAGGGTGGGGCGGGGCAGAGGGAGAGTGAGAGAGAGAGTCTCAGGCAGACTCCCCGCTGAGTACAGAGCCCCATGCAGGGCTTCATGACACTGAGATCATAACCTGAGCAGAAACCAAGAGTCCCAACACTTAACAGACTGCGCCACCCAGGTGCCCCATATTTCAACATTTTTGATGGGCTTAGATATTTATTTGGTCTTTGGGTTTTCCTTTAAACTGATTCTAACATCTTTTCCAGTTCCCTCATTAATTCATGAGTTAAATCTTTGACATGTATTTATTTCATATCTGCATCTGAGTCATAATTTTCCTTTTTTTTTTTTTTAACTATTATCCTTTAAGAAGTCCAATTCAAAGATTTACTTTTGGTAGGGATATTTGGGAGGAAAAGAGATTGGTTAGAAAATCAGTTTAGGGGCGCCTGGTTTCACTAAGTCGGTGGAGCATGCAACTCTTGATCTCAGGGTTGCAAGTTCAAGCCCCATGTTGGGTGTAGAGATTACTTAAAAAAAAAAAAAAAAGAAAAAAGAAAGGTATTTTAAATTAGGTACAAAAAAAGAAAAGAATGTGTGGTGAAATTCACTACAATCTGAACTGAATGGTGAGGGGGTGGATAACTGCCTTCTCGGAAGTTTTAATCCCTTCAGTTTTATTAGAATTTTGTGTAGACATTTTATTAGAAGTTCTAATTTCTTCCTAGAAGGTGGCTATAAATTACATCACTAAGATGAACAAAGAAGTGCATCCTGGTTCTGGTTTGGATTTTTTTTTCTTTTACATGTGAATTATTCCCAAATCTCCAGTCCAAAGCTGTGTCTCCAAATGCTTACTCCCAGTGCTCTCAGAGTGCTGGGCCCTGATGAGAAAAGGACCTTGCTCCAAAATGTAAATCAGCATACTGCTTCCTTCACTGAAAACTTCTACCAACAAAAATGTGCTTGCTGACATAGATACTTTACATCCTGGCCCAAACTTTTACCTTACTGAGGACTAATAAAAAACAATTGTGGGGCACATGGCTGGCTCAGTTGATAGAGCATGTAACTCTTGATCTTGGCGTTATGAGGTCCAGCCCCACACTGGGAGTAGTTTACTTAAAAAAATAATAATAATAATAATAATGCATTGGGGCACCTCGTTGGCTCAGTCAGTTAAGCCTCTGACTCTTGATCTCAGTTCAGGTCTTGATCCCAGGGTCGTGAGTTCAAACCCTGCATTACGCTCCATGCTGAGCATGGAGCCTACTTTTAAAAAGTTAATAAATAGGGGCGCCTGGGTGGCTCAGTTGGTTAAGCGACTGCCTTCGGCTCAGGTCATGATCCTGGAGTCCCTGGATCGAGTCCCGCATCGGGCTCCCTGCTTGGCAGGGAGTCTGCTTCGCCCTCTGACCCTCTTCCCTCTCGTGCTCTCTGTCTCTCATTCTCTCTCTCTCAAATAAATAAATAAATAAAATCTTTAAAAAAAAAGTTAATAAATAAAAGAAAAATGAATAAAAACAAAAATGCATTTAAAAAACCAAATTGCACAAAATGAAATGTTATTCAGCTTTAAAAAGGAATGAAATTATAATACAGGTTCCAACAGGAGTGAACCTTGAAGGTATTTATGCTGACTGACATAAGCCAGACACAAAAGGACAAGTAATGCATGATTCCACTTATATGAGGTTGCTAGAAGAGTCAAACTCATAGAGACTGGAGTGGAATAGTGATGACCAGGGGCTGGGGGGAGAGAGGGATGTGAAGTTACTGTTTATTGGGCACAGAGTTTCAGTTTGGGATGATGGAAAAAATCTGGAGATGGATGGTGGTGATAGTCACAAAACAATGTAAATATACTTAATGCCACAGAACTATACACTTAAACATGCTTAAAATGGTAAATTTTAAGTTATATATATCTTTTATCACAATTATAAAAGTGATTAAAATGATAGATTTTATATTTATTTTACTGCAATTTTTTTTTAATTGCAGACCAGCTAGTCCAAAGATTACATTTTGAATTGTACTATATTAGACTCCAGGCTTCTCAAACTAAATTTATCAACCCCAGCAGATCTTTCCACATGCTACAAACTAGCTCCCTTCTGACTGCCCACTCCACATTTATTCTACCTCTTTCTCCACTAGTCATTCAGTTACTAATGCTAGAAATCTGTGAAATGTCCTAGACTCCTGCTTCTCCCTCATCCTTTGGTGTGTTATTTGAGCAACGCTTGTCTAACTGTGCTGGTTATGAAGAAACTGTTCCTCAGCTTCAAAGTCACCCATCTATGCTCTGTTTTATGGTGCTGAGGCTGGGTCTCTGCATTTCACATTCTTCCTTTGCCAGCCTGGCTCTCTGTCAGGTTCTGCCTATAGTGGGAGATCAGAGGCAGGAGGAAGGGAGAAGGGACTGCTCCTTCCTGTTTGCTTCCCGTTTCTATCCGAGTCACCCAGGCAACAGTTCTTCGTGCCAGCAGCAGCAGTTGGTTCCAGCTCTGGACTCCTTTCCATGTTCCCAGAACTAGCCTCATCACACTCTTCAGAGATACCAGTACCAGCTAGGGAGCAACCCTCCTGGGAGGTCTGGGTCCCAACACTGCAGGGGCCCATGGCTAAACTACTGAGCTTCCAGCCCTCCAGGGCCCCTCCTTCAAGTGTTTAATCCCAATAATCCCAACCCTGACACTTTATTTCCCCATCTACTTCTTGCAATTACTACTTCCTTGTTCTACTTTCTCTTTTCAATTCTCCAATGCCTGTGATATCTCCAACACCTTTTTTTTTTTTTTAAGGTCTGGGCTTTGTCCTATTTATTTATTTATTTTTGAGAGAGAGAGCAAGAGAGCGCGTGAGCATGCACAAGGTTGGGGGGAAGGGCAGAGGGAGAGAGAGAATGCCTAGCAGGCTCCACACCCATTGCAGAGCTAAATGTGAGGCTCCATCTCATAACCCTGAGATCATGACCTGAGCCAAAATCAAGAGTCGGACACTTAATCGACTAAGCCACCCAGGTGCCCCTCCAATAACTCTTTATATAAATTCTTAGTGAAGATAACTGCTATAGTTTGTTTCTTTACTGAATACTGACTAAAACAGAAAATGGTACAAGAGTGGTTCTAGGAAATAGACTTTGAGATACAGGATTTGGGGTTGACTGGTTTATACCCTTAAACTCAAATTCAATGTCAAGCAAGTTGTCAATGGGAAATGTGATGTAGTAGCATCATAAGTGATCAACTTATCACCTCTAGTCGTTTGTGTTGAAGTATCCACTAAAGCAAATGCTTTAGAGCCACATATGACTATCAGATGGTAATGGTAACTGTAACAATTCTATGTTGGGAGTGGCTTCATTTGCACCCATCAAAAAACTTATTTAAGAAATGGAAAGTTCAAGTCACTAAACATTCAGTTCAATGACAGAGAATGGAAGTTTCTATGGCAGCCCTAAAGAATCCCTTATATTTTATACCTGCAAACGAATCTTGCTGAAAATCAAACATAAAATTTAATTGTGCAGATTTCAGAATTACAATATAAGTTGATTTCATAGCCTTGCCAGAACTCTCTGGTGAAAGATAGGGCATTGATGGGTATGACACTGAAACTGGAATGGTGACATTTGGGTTAACTCAAAGTTGAGATTCTAGAGTGCCCAAACCTCTTTGAACCTCCAAAATCAGTGGAGACAGCCTTCCATCCCTTGCTTAAAAGCCCTGTAACAACATTACCTGAGGGATGTCTGTTTTCCTCAAATTCCACTCCAACCACTCTTTGGTACCTGTAGATCAGAGTTTCTCAACATGCTATTGTGAGCAGATGTCTTGTGCATTGTAAGATATTTAGCAGCATCCCTGACGAATTACCCACTAGCTCCAGTGACACCTCCCCAAGCCTAAGTTGTGACAACCAAAAGTGTTTTCAGACATTTCTACATGTACCCTGGGAGAAAAAAAAATCATCCCCAGTAGAGGACCACTGCACTAGATCTATAACTACGGTCAGATCTCAACATGTTCCAAGTCTGACTGGGAAGAAATGACTTGTGCTTATTATTGCAATATTTTGCTCATTTATATTTTCAGACTTGGAGAATATGTAAAAGAATGGATTTTTTTTTTTTTTCCAGGAAGGCAATAAACAAGGAAGACAGAATCTAACACCAGATTTGGTTGAATTATTAACTAATTCAATTCAATTGATGAGCACTTTTACCATGATTCTAGATTTAATGTGCTAGCTTGTGCAGCTGGAAATGGCTCTAACAGTTGGTTGAATGAGGACACCTGGGTGGTTCAGTTGGCTAAGCGACTGCCTTTGGCTCAGGTCATGGTCCTGGAGTCCCTGGATGGAGTCCTGCATCAGGTTCCCTGCTCGGCAGGGAGTCTGCTTCACCCTCTGACCCTTCCCCCTCTCATGTGCTCGCTCTCTCTCAAATAAATAAATAAAATCTTAAAAAAAAAAAAGTTGGTTGAATGAAACTTTAAGTAGTGGCCTACATTCAATGAAGTTGAGATGCAAGAACTTTCTGGTATAACTTAGAAGAAGGAACCCAAGGTCTTAAGGAGACAGAAATGTTGGAATAGATCTTTCATGTATGGATGGCCACTCCCTCACTACTTCACCTAAGAAATCCCAGAGGACACTCCATCCACTAAGGCATTGAGAAATATGTTAGTGGATGGACACCAGTATCCCCGTAACCTATGTGGTGGCTGTTTCCTGTGGACAGATTTGATGAAGGAAGAAGTTACAGTTGAGATGGGTTCCCTGATTTCAATGGAGAGAGGGGATCCTGGAGTAGCAGAGGTCAAAGACAATGTGGGTCAAGAGACAAGATGTGGACTTCCTTCCAAAGAGTATAGTGTGGAGGTGCCTGGCTGGCTCAGTTGGTGGAGCATGTGACTCTTGATCTCGGTGTTGTGAGTTCAAGGCCCATGTTGGGTATAGAGATTACTTAAAAATAAAATCTTTAAAACAACAACAACAAAGAGTATAGTATGAAAAGAGGCTGGGGGAAAAGAGTGACTTTACAGCGTAGAAACCTGACAAAATTACCCCAGCCAGGTTATCAAGGCTATAAGTCATGTTGACACCATATACCTGCCTACATAAACTAGGACTGCCATAACAAAATGCCATGGACTGGATGGCTTTAAGAACTTTATTTCTCATAGTTCTGGAGGCTGAGGAATCCAAGACCAAGGGACAGGACAATTCTGTTTCTGTTGAGAGCTCTTTTCCTGGCTTATAGTTGGCTGCTTTCTCACTGTGTTCTCATGTGTTGGAAAGAGAGGGGGGGAGAGAGAGGGAGAGAGAGATCTGGTGTCTCTGGTGTCTCTTCTTATAAGGACACTAATCCTATTGGATTAGGGCCCCAACATTAATGCTTCATTTAATCTTAATTACCTTCTAAAGACCCTATCTCTAAATACAGTCAAATTGGGGCTTAGGGCTCAACATACAAATTTGTGGGGCTGAGGGAGGACACAGTTCAGACCATAGCAAAACCCCCCAATAAAATTTGATGAAAATGGCACTTTACCTCTGTGGCTTTCCTCCCCAAAACACATAACCCCAGTTTAATGAGATAAATATCAGACAAATCCCAATTGAGTAACATTCTACAAAATACTTAATTAGTACTCTTCAAAACTGTTAAGGTCATCAAAAACAAGGAAAAGTCCCAGCCAAGAGGAACTAAGAAGACATGTCAACTAAATGTAAAGATCCCTGATGAGATCTGGAACACAGAAATGATATTAGGTAAAAGTTAAGGTAATCTGAATAAAGTACAGACTTTAGTTAATAATAATGTAATGATATTAGTTCATTAATTATGATAAATGTACCATACAAAGGTAAGATGTTAGAATAGGGGTAATTGGGTGTGGGATATATTGGAACTCTATTCTATCTTTACAAGTTGTCTGCAAATCTAAATCTGCTCTAAAACAAAAAGCTTATTGGGGTGCCTGGGTGGCACAGTTGGTTAAGCACCCAACTCTTGGTTCTTGGTTTCAGCTCAGGACATGATCTCAGGGTCATGAGATCCAGCCAGCCCCAAGTCAGGCTCCAAACTTAGCATGGAGTCTGCTTAAAGACTCTCTCCTTCTGCCTTCCCCCTCCCCCCATTCTCTCTCTCTCAAACAAATAAATAAATCTTTAAATAAAATAAAAATAAAAAGCTTATTTAAAAAGTAAAAAAAAAAAAATGTGAGGGGCGCCTGGGTGACTTAGTCAGATAAGTGTCTGCCTTCATGATCTCAGGGTCCTGGGATCAAGCCCCGTGTCAGACTCCCAGCTCAATGGGAAGTGTGCTTCTCCCTCTCCCTCTACCCCTCCACCTGCTTATGCTCTCTCTCTCAAATAAATAAATAAATAAATAAATAAATAAAATCTTAAAAAAAAACAACAACCATGTGGGCACAATTTAATGAGTAGCAGAAATGAAGTGGTATTCAGAAAGTTTTGATACACAAGAATCTTAGTCAGTGGGTGATTGATCCTGTGTCCTAAGTTAAATGGATAGCTTAATAAAATGTTATTGGAGTTATCCACTTATGATATGTCCTAGTAAGCCCCTGTGTTGGATCAGACATAAACTCTGGACAAAAGACACTAAAAAACAATTCCCTGAAGGCACTGGAGAGTGAACAAAAGCAGATAGATTCTGACAGGGAGTCAACTCTTGTAAGAAACAGCATGGGGTGAATTTTCTTTTAACCTGAGGGTTAGGCTTCAGCCAGTGCTACCTGGAATGTGAAAATACTGATAGAAAATCCACAGTCTTTGTGGCCTGAACAACTGGAGGAGAGAGCTGGGGGGATCCACAGCTGCCAGACAATGAGAGGGGAATCCAACAAAGGATAGAAGCAGAGAGAGAGAGAGCCCCTTAATTTGTGTTTAAACACTGTTCAGGTTCTAGCGAACCCCTGAACCACATATGCTCAGTGAAGTCTGTAAGGAGCCCAACCAAAGGAAAAACAACTGAACTGAGATTTGTGCTACAGCTCAGAGACAGCGTTTGGAGTGTGAGTCCACCCAAATTAATGGCATGCTGAAACAAACAGAGAACAACACAATAAATCCTCTTTAAGGAAAATAACAGAATCTACTCTCCACAACAAACAATTCAAAACTACTTGACATATGAGGAAACAAGGCTATGTATCACATCTTCTCAAGAGAAATGACAAGCAACAGACATGGGCACTAATATGATACAGTTGCTGCAATTAGCAAAGATTTTAAAGCTGATATTAAACTATTTGATAATGTAAAGGAAAAATGCTCATAATGTGTAAACAGGAAATCTCAGAGAAACTGAAATGATAGAAAAGAACCAAATGAAATTCCAGAACTGACATATATGTATATGTATTATATATGTGTACATGTGTGTGTGAAAGCATGTTAAGAATGCTTTCATTCTTGGGGTGACTGGGTGACTCAGTCATTAAGCGTCTGCCTTAGGCTCAGGTCATGATCCCAGGGTCCTGGGATCGAGCCCCGCAGCATCGGGCTCCCTGCTCAGCGGGAAGCCTGCTTCTCCCTCTCCCACTCCCCTTGCTTGTGTTCCCTCTCTCATTGTGTCTCTCTCTGTCAAATAAATAAATAAAATCTTAAAAAAAAGAGAGAATGCTTTCATTCTTAACATCCTTAAGAATGAAAGCAAATATATACATATATATATGAAATAAAAAATTCACTGGATAAGATTATAACAGAATAGAAATGACAAAAGAAAGAGTCAGCTTAGCTTCAAGATAGATGCATAGAAATGATCCAATATGAAAAACAGAAATGAAAAATTATTGGAAAGGAAATGAACAAAACCTCAGAATCCCAGATAATAGCAAAAGATCTAATGTATATCAAACTGAGTCCCAAAAGAAGAGGAGAAAGAGAAAAAGAGACAGAAAAAAATTTGAAGACACAATGATCAAATGATCAAAAAATTCCCAAGTTTGTTGATAGACATACATTTACAGGCTCAAAGATCGCAGCAGATCCCAAGTTACACAGATTGAAAGAAAACCATCCCTAGGCATAGCATATTCAGACTGCTAAAAACCAGACAAAGAGCATGTCTCAACAGCAGCAAGAGAAAAATGACTCAATCCATACAGGAGAATGAATAAAAAAAACTTACTAACTTTCATCAGAAAAAAATGGAGGACAGAAAGCAGTGGAACACCATTTTTAAAGATTTTATTTTTAAGTAATCTCTGCACCCAACTTGGGGCTTGCACTTACAACCCCCAGATCAATTGTTGCATGCTCTACCAACTGGTCAAGGCAGGTGCACCATGGATGACCATTTTTAAAGTGCTAAAAGACACTGACAATCCAGAATTCTCTACCAGTGAGAACATCCTTAAGAATGACAGCAAAAGAAAAACTTAGATTAAAAAAAAAAAAAGAACCAAAAGGGGGCACCTGGCTGGCTCAGTCAGTAGAATGTGCTGCTCTTGATCTCAGGGTCATGAGTTCAAGCCCCATGTTGGGCATAGAGCTTACTTTAAAACAAAATAAAACAAAACAAAACAAAACCCACGAATCTGTAAGAATTCATCCCCAGCAAGAGTGTACTACAAGAAATACCGAAAGAAGTTATTTGAGCTAAGAAGAAATGGTACCTGCTAGAAAATCAGATCTTCAGGAAGGAGTGAGGAACATTAGAAATGCAAATATCTGGGTAAATACACAAGAGGTTTTTTTTTTTTTTCTCTCATAATTAAAAACAACAACAACACACGTGACCTTTTAAAGTAAAAATTGCCTTGTGAGGTTTACAATATTTGTAGTTGCAATATCTAAGACAGTTATAGTATAAAGGAACGGAAGACTTGTAGAGTTTCTACATTCTACATAAAGTGGTAAAATATTAATTCTAAGTAGGTTGTGAAAAGTGAAGGATGTACATTGAAATACCTAGAGCAACTGCTAAGAATATAAGAAGTATAGCTAAAAAGATAGTAGATGAATTAAAATTAAATTTTAAAAATATTTAAATACTTAAAAAGGCAGGAACAGAAAAATGGAAGAACAAAAATCAGAGGGGACAAATAGAAAACAAATAATAAAATAGAAGACCTAAATCCAACCATATTAATAATTGCATTAAATGTTGATTGATTAAACACTTCAACTGACAGGCAGAGATTGGCAGAATCACTTAATAAAAAAAGCAAAATCCACCATTTACTACCTATAAAACATACACTGTAAATAAAATACAATGTAAAGATACAGAGAGTCTGAAAGTAAGTAGAGAGAAGACACGCAGACAGTAAGCATAAGAAAGTGGAGTAGTTGTATTAATATTAGATAAAACAGATTTCAAGATGAAAAGTACCAGAGGACACAAAAAGGGGCATTTTATAGTAATAGAAGGGTCAATATTTGGAAGACATCACAATCATAAATATGTATATCCCTAATAACAGAGCTTTCAAATATATAAAGCAAAAATTGACAGAATTAAGAGGGAAACAGACAATTCCACATTCATAGTTGGAGATTTTAACATCCCTTTCTAGGCAATTGATAGTCCAACTAGGTAGAAAATCATCAGAGATATTTAAGACCCGAACAACACAATCAACTACTTTGTGCTAATTGACATTAATAGAACTCTATGCCCAACAACTACAAAATACCATTCTTTTCAAGTGTAAATGGTATACTCACCAGGATAGACCATATGTTAAGCCATAGAACAAGTATTGATAAATTTTAAAACATTGAAAATTTTAAAGAAAATTTCTCTGGCACTGGAATTAAATTATAAATAACAAGATTTTTTTTTTTAAACGTATTTATTTATTTATTTACTTGAGAGAGAGAGCGCACATACATGAGCTAGGGTAGGAGCAGAGGGAGTGGAACAAGCAGATTCCATGCTGAGTCGGGAATATGATGCAGGGCTCGATCCCACGACCCTGAGACCATGACCTAAGCTGAAACCAAGAGCTGAAGCTCAACTGACAGAGCCACCCAGGTGGCCCAATAATAAGATTCTAAGAAAACTAAAAATATTTGGTAATCAGTATACATACTTGTAAATAATCCACAAGTCAAAAAATCAAGAGACATTAGAAGACATTTTTAAATGGATGATAATGAAAACATTTTGATATTTGTGGGATACAGGTAAAGCAGCGCTTACAGGGAAAGTTATAGCTTTAAACATATATATTAGAACAGAACATCTGAAAGCGTTAATCTACATTTTCACCTTGAGGAATTAGAAAACAAGAGCAAATTAAGCCCAGGGGAAATAGAAGGAAATAATCAAGATAAAAGCAGAAATCAACCAAATAGAAAATGGATAAAAACGGCAATAATCAATGAAAACAAAAGCTGTTTTTTTGAATTAATAAAATCCACAAGCCTCCAGTTAGAATTACCAAGAAAAAAAGAGAAAAGACAAAAATTATTTGAGGAATTAAAAGTTGATTTAACATTTGACAATCAACCAACATAAGTTACCTGTATCATGCTTAATTTAGAGATAATTCTGCACCCAACAGGAGACAGTGCTGTAGTATTACAACCCTCAACAGGAGTATCCTTGAAAGATAGGATAGTGGTGAAGGAAAATCCTCTCAGTGGGTAGATCTCCAGAAAATATATTTGGTTGTCCACTTTAACTGGACGGTGAACTGGCCAGAGTTGCTAATGATTTCATGTATGCTTAGAGACTTGGAAAGAACAGTGGCATTTGAAGATAAGTAGAAAGAAGGTGTAGGGAAAGAGGTATGTGGATGGACTTCTCAAATGGACAAACTGTAGTGATATTTGAGTCCCATAAAAATGCTCACAAAAGGTCATCCATTGCAGAGGAGGCTCTCCATCAGATGGACAAGATGACATGTAGTATAAATGTGACTCTATCTTTCTCCAGACACAACCCTGCTTGTTCAAAGAGTTCAAGTACAGCGTGGCCATGTTACAGGGATGAAGACTATGCATGAATTCAACAACATCAACTTCCCCTCAATAAGTCTGACCTGGCTAAGCCCCCAGTAAGTCTAACATACCTACAGTTAAGGACTTAGGGCTGGACCCTCAGTATGACATTCCCTGGGGCAGCAGTCAGCCAATTATAGCAAATTGATTGCACTGGACTCCTTATATCACAGAGGTAACAGCATTCTGTCCTGATGAAATAGACATATATTAGGGGTATGGATTTATCTTCCCTGCTCATATGGTGCTTCTGCCAGCACCATCATCTGTGGACTTAAACAGAATGCCTTATTTACTGTAATGGTGTTTTATACAGTGTTACTTTTTCTTTTTTTTTTTTTAAGATTTTATTCATTTGAGAGAGAGAGTAGAGAGGGAGAGGGAGAAGCAGACTCCTAACTGAGCAGGGAGCCCAATACAGGGCTCGATCCCAGGACTCCGGGATCACGACCTGAGCTGAAGGCAGATGCTTAACCAACTGAGCCACCCAAGTGCTGCTACAGTGTTGCTTCTAATCAAGAAACATGTTTTACCAAAAAAGAAGTGTGGCAAGGTGCTCATGTCTTTGGAATTCATTGATCTTTCCACATACCTCATTATCCAGAAGCAGCTGGCCTGATGGAATGCTGGAATAGCCTAGTGATAGCTTGGTTTCAATGCCAATGCCAGTGGGGAGATAGCATCTTGGAAGATTGGGATTGTCTTACAAAATTAACATATCCTTCAATGGACAGCCAGAATGAATGGATCCACAAATCAAAGGTTGGAAATGAAAGTGGTTTTCCTCATTCTTACACCTAATAATCTACTCCCCAAATTTTTACTTCCCATTTCTGCAACTTTGAATTCTGTTGGTTTGGAGGTCTTAGTTCCCAACAGGGAAAAGCTTCTACCACAAAACACAGTAATAGTTCCATTGAATGGGAAGTTGAGATGTCATCTAGCCATTTGGGGCTCTTCATGCCATGGAATCAACAGCCAAAAAAAAGATTAGTCACTGGGTGAGGGGATTGATCCTAATTACCAAGGGGGAATTGCATCTCTGTTACATAATAGGGACAGTTTCTTGAGAGTTTCTCTGGAATCCAGGAGATTCTCTGGTAAGCCTCTGAGCACTTCCACATCTAATAGGAAAGATTAATGGGAAATTAAAGCAATCCGAAGAAAGTAGGACCCTGAAAGAGATTCAGGAATGAAAGTTTGGTTCACCCCACCAGGTAAAAAACCCAAAGGTTCTAGTGGAGGGCAAATGAAATAATGAATGGATAGTGGAAGACAACAGTTATAAATGTCAACTAGAACCTTGTAACCACTTACAGAAATGAGCACAACAGGGCGCCTGGGTGGCTCAGTCGTTAAGCGTCTGCCTTCGGCTCAGGTCATGATCCCAGGGTCCTGGGATCGAGTCCTACATCGGGCTCCCTGCTTGGCGGGAAGCCTGCTTCTCCCTCTCCCACTCTCCCTGCTTGTGTTCCCTCTCTCGCTGTCTCTCTCTCTGTTAAAAAAATAAATTAAAAAAAAATCTTAAAAAAAAAAAGAAATGAGCACAATAACAGCTATGCATATTTTCTTTTAGCTTTTTATGTGTGTACATAATAAGAATCTCTCCTGATTCCCCTTTATTTTATATAAGGAATCCTGGTAGCCGTTAACTTTACAATTTAGTCTTTGGGTTTTAGTATATTCAGATAGGACCTTGACTGAATGTGAGTAGTCATTAACATCACTCATATATGGATACTGTAACTATAACTGAATGGCAAGCATTCTCTTGCCTCAGGGTATTTACATTTGCTATTTCCTTTTCTTGGAACGTTCTTCCCTTAGATATCCATAAGGGCTTCTCCTTCACCTCCTTTCAATCTTTATTCAAATGTTACTTTTTTCAGAGATGCTTTCTCTGACCACTCTATTTAAAACTCGAAGTACTGGGGCGCCTGGGTGGCTCAGTCGTTGGGCGTCTGCCTTCGGCTCAGGTCATGATCCCGAGGTCCTGGGATCGAGCCCTGCATCGGGTTCCCTGCTCTGCGGGAAGCCTGCTTCTCCCTCTCCCACTCCCCCTGCTTGTGTTTCCTCTCTCGCTGTGTCTCTGTCAAATAAATAAAAATCTTTAAGGGGCGCCTGGGTGGCTCAGTTGGCTAAGCGACTGCCTTCGGCTCAGGTCATGATCCTGGAGTCCCTGGATCGAGTCCCGCATCGGGCTCCCTGCTCGGCAGGGAGTCTGCTTCTCCCTCTGACCCTCCTCCCTCTCATGCTCTCTGTCTCTCATTCTCTCTCTCTCAAATAAATAAATAAAATTAAAAAAAAAAAAAACTCGAAGTACTTGGGGTGCTTGGGTGGCTCAGTTGGTTGGGTGACTGCCTTCAGCTCAGGTCATGATCCTGGAGTCCCGGGATTGAGTCCCACATCAGGCTCCCTGCTTAGCAGGGAGTCTGCTTCTCCCTCTGACCACCCCCCTCTTGTGCTCTCTCTCTCTCTCTCTCATTCTCTCTCTCAAATAAATAAATAAAATCTTAAAAAAAAACTCAAAGTACTTATCTAACATAATATATTTTACTTGTTTACTTTATTGACTTTCTTTTTTTTTTTTTTTTCCTTATTGACTTTCTGATTCCTGCTTCAGCTTAAATGCTATATCCTTGGGGCACCTGGGTGGCTCAGTCGGTTAAGCATTCCACTTTTGATTTCAGCTTGGCTCATGATCTCAGGGTTGTGAGATTGAGCCCCGCCTCAGGCTCCATTCTGGGCATGGGGCCTGCTTAATATTCTCTCTCTCCTCCCTCTCCCTCTGCCCCTCCCCGCTTCTGCTCTCTCACCTCCGCCCCCCCCCCCCGCAAAAAAAAGCTATATCATCAGTGCAAAGAATGATGTAGACACTCAAGAAGTATTTGTTGACTACAGAGCATTATGTTATGCAGCTTAAAATAATGAGGTAGGGGCACCTGGGTGGCTCAGTCAGTTAAGCATCCAAAGACTACTGATTTTGGCTCAGGTCATAATCTCAAGGCTGTGAGATTGAGCCCCCTGGAGGAATCCCGCCCTCCCCCCCCCCCATCTCATCCTCTGGGCTGGTGTGGAGGCTGCTTAAGATCTCTCTCCCTCTGCCCCTCTCCCCCCATGCACCCACATGCATTCTCTCTCTCTTTCTCCAAAAATAAATAAATAAAAAAAATAATGAGGTAGATCTATACATACTAAAGAAGCTGTTATTTCTAGTTTCCTTCCAGAAACAAAGGAAGAGCATAAATATGGATTTTAATTTATTATCTAAGTTAAAATTTTTTTTTTCAATTTTTCAATGTTGGGAGTATTTTTTTTAAATATTTTATTCATTCATCAGAAAGAGAGAGAGAGAGAACATGCAAAGCAGGGGGGAATGGCAGGCAGAGGGAGAAGCAGGCTCCCAGCTGAGCAAGGAGCCCAATGCTGGACTCGATCCCAGGACCCTGGGATCATGACCTGAGCTGAAAGCAGATGCCTAACCAACTGAGCCACCCAGGCATCCCAATATTGGGAGATACTTGAACATACTTGCCAACTTAGGAGAAAAAGCCAGTAGCATTGGAGTGGGTTAGTATATAGGAGAAAGGGAATAATTGATGGAACAAGGTCCACAAAGAGATAACATTAGATGGTTGCAGAGCACAGTTAAAGTGTTGTGCTTGGATAAGAGGAGTTTTGCCATGGGGAGACCTAAAATTGAAGGAGTTCTCAACTGATGGCCTCCATGATCCTTGTGATTGGATGGAGGGGTCAAGGCTAAGGGCAAGGGTTTGGAGAATGTGCTCAATTTGTGAGGGTTTAGGAAAGGTATTATGGTTATGTTAACAAAATTATTTTATTAATCCTCTCATCAGTCCCATGAGGTATTATCTCTATTTTACAAGATTCCATTTTACAAATGTAGAAACAGAAGGACTGAGATTATGTAATGTGCACAAGACTACATAGCTGATGAATGATGGAGCCATTTTAGTAAGCTCTAACCCAGGCCCCTCTGACTTCACTGAACTGCAACCTGTCTAGGCCTCATGCTCCTCAGCAATGATGTGGAAATGGGCCCACACTACCCCATCCTCTAATGGAATGGTACCTAAAGTGGAGTAGGATGGGCACATCCAGGGTGTCCATGATGGTTCATCGGGATGTTAAAAGAAAATGTTAGATTTCTATTCACATTTTAAATCTAAAAAAAAATTAAAGAAATCCAGCTTTGTTACTATTTAATATACAGATGGACACTGGCATCTTTATTTGGCCTGGATGCCAGCTGGTTGTGAGTCATTTTGGTATCTTGAGGGAGACATAGGAGCTCCGTGGTGCAGATGGACTGATAGTGGTGCTTGCCCATGTTATTTTTTGTGCTTAAGGGATGACATCAATGTGTTCATTTTTGTAGAAACAAGACTCATGGAGCGGAATCTTTAATCCAGTGGTCTCTGATGGAATGGGGACTGATGACAAAGGTATTTGGCTTCACTCAGATTTGCTAGGTGTTTCTAGTCAAAGTGTTAAAATAGTTGTCAGAACCTATAAATAACTTTGACTTTTCTTTAACAAAAAGACAAACATTTGCACTTTGCTGACTTTTTCAATGATAAGGTGACTATCAGTAGTATGCTACTTTATAAACACTAAAAAAACATGTTTACAGCTGTTCCTTCAAGCTAAAGTTGATAGTGTAATGGACAAGAAAAAACTGGTTGTTGAAAGCTACTACCAACAAATATTTTGAAAAGTGATGTTAATTTTGGTGGGTAGTTTTTTGCCAAAAAATATAGATGTCATATATATATTTATTTATATTGTGTGTGTGTATATATATATATGTACATATATTTATACATATATGTATATATGTGTGTGTATATATATATATACATATTTACATATTTTTTTTAAAGTAAGCTCTACACCTAACATGGGGTTTGAACTCAGGACCCTGAGATCAAGAATCACATGTTCTACCAACTGAGCCAACCGGGCACCTTGTTAGAAGTATGTCATTTTGGGGGCGCCTGGGTGGCTCAGTTGGTTAAGCGACTGCCTTCGGCTCAGGTCATGATCCTGGAGTCCCGGGATCGAGTCCCGCATCGGGCTCCCTGCTCGGCAGGGAGTCTGCTTCTCCCTCTGACCCTCCTCCCTCTCATGCTCTCCGTCTCTCATTCTCTCTCTCTCAAATAAATAAATAAAATCTTAAAAAAAAAAAAAACTCGAAGTACTTGGGGTGCTTGGGTGGCTCAGTTGGTTGGGTGACTGCCTTCGGCTCAGGTCATGATCCTGGAGTCCCGGGATTGAGTCCCACATCAGACTCCCTGCTTAGCAGTGAGTCTGCTTCTCCCTCTGACCCTCCTCCCTCTCATGCTCTCTGTCTCTCATTCTCTCTCTCTCAAATAAATAAATAAAATTAAAAAAAAAAAAAAGAAGTATGTCATTTTGGGCGCCTGAGTGGCTCAGTCGTTAAGCGTCTGCCTTCAGCTCAGGTCATGATCCCAGGGTCCTGGGATCGAGTCCCACATCGGGCTCCCTGCTCAGCGGGAAGCCTGTTTCTCCCTCTCCCACTCCCCCTGCTTGTGTTCCTGCTCTCGCTGTCTCTCTCTCTGTCAAATAAATAAATAAAATCTTTAAAAAAAATTAAAAAATAAAAAAAATTAAAAAAGAAGTATGTCATTTATAAAAAGGCTCATGTTTGCACAGATAAAACCTTGGAAATACTTTTCTGTTGTGTTAAGAATCTTGCAAATAAAAGAGATTTATTGGATTTTAAATATGCTTGTTAAAAATATAACACCTTCTGGGGCACTGGGTGGCTCAGTTGGTTGGGTGTCTGACTCTTGGTTTTGGCTCAGGTAGTGATTTTGGGATTGTGAGACTGAGCTCTAAGTTGGGCTCCATGTTCAGTGGGGAGTCAGCTTTTCCCTCGCCTTCTGCTTCTCCCCCACTCACACACACTCTTTCTCTCTCCAGAATAAAATATATATATTATATGAATTATATATATTTATATAACATCTGATTAATTTGCAAATACAACTGATTGATATCATAGAAGATAAAAATTGACCAGCTGGACTTGAATAAAATCGAATGGGACCTAAAAATTAGTTTCATGTTTGAGTAAGCCAGCCAAGTATTTTTTCCATTTGGATCCTTTCTATTTTTGTTGAGTTTCATTTCCCTTAAAGCCAAGTAATAGATCATAGATACAAACTTTGGAAATCATAGTATCATATATGTTAAGCCACCATTTCAAAAATGAATCAACATCAGATTGCTCTTACTTTATTTTTTTTTAAATTTTATTTATTTATTCGTCAGAGAGAGGGAGCACAAGCAGGGGGAGCGGCAGGCAGAGGGGGAGCAGGGAGCCCGATGCAGGACTTGATCCCAGGACCCCAGGATCATGACCTGAGCCAAAGGCAGATGCTTAACCAACTGAACTACCCAGGAATCCCTGCTCTTTAAAAAAAAGTTCAAGGGGGGCGCCTGGGTGGCTCAGTCGGTTAAGCGACTGCCTTCGGCTCAGGTCATGATCCTGGAGTCCCAGGATCGAGTCCCGCATCGGGCTCCCTGCTCAGCAGGGAGCCTGCTTCTCCCTCTGACCCTCCCCCCTCTCATGTGCTCTCTCTCATTCTCTCTCTGTCAAAAAAAAAAAAAAAAATCTTTAAAAAAAAGTTCAAGGGGGCGCCTGGGTGGCTCAGTTGGTTAAGCGACTGCCTTCGGCTCAGGTCATGATCCCAGGGTCGTGGGATCGAGCCCCGCATCGGGCTCCCCGCTCAGCGGGAAGCCTGCTTCTCCCTCTCCCACTCCCCCTGCCTGTGTTCCCTCTCTCGCTGTCTCTCTCTGTCAATTACATAAATAAATAAAATCTTTATAAAAAAATAAATAAAAAATAAAATAAAATAAAATAAAAAAAAGTTCAGGGCGCCTGGCTGGCTCAGTTGGTAGAGCATGTGATTCTTGATCTCAGGGTTGCGTGTTCAAGCTCCACATTTGGTGTAGAGCCTACTTTAAAAACAATAAACAAACAAAATAAGTTCATGGAAGCAAAAAGGGCTTTTTGTATATATAATAAACAAAGTTTTATATTTTAAAATATTGTTTCTTTCATCTTCATCTTATCCTTTAATTTTTAAATTTTAAAACATTTTTGTGATTTAAAAATGTACACAATATATCAGGATATTATTACATGTATACAATGTATCAATAATATAGACTCATGTTAAAAGGTGTTTAAAGGAGGTATGCCTGGGTGGCTCAGTGGGTTAAGCATCTGCCTTGGGATCACGTTGTGATCCCAGGGGTCCTAGAATAGAGCTGCTCAGCAGGAAGTCTGCTTTTCCCTCTCCTCTGCCCCTCCCCCATCACCTTGTGCTCTCTCTCCTTCTCTCCTCTCAAATAAATAAATAAAAAAATCTTTACAAAAATGTTTGAAAGATAGTTTATGACAACAAAAAATTTGGAGATCATTGTTCAAACACCAGGTTTTTCAACCTGAGTACTACTGACATTTTGGGCTGGAAAATTCTTTTTGTGGGGACTGTCCTGTACATTGTAAGTTATTTAGCAGCATCCCTGGCTTCAGCCTACTAAATGTCAATAGCATGGCCCACAAACAAGCAGTTGTGACAATCTAAAACTTCTCCAGCAGTGACAAGGGTCCCCTTAGGGTAGGGTTGCCAGATTTAGCAAAACAAAACAAAAAAAAAGCAAAAGCAAAAACAAAAGGACATACTTATTTTTAATCTTATTCTTTATCTGAAATTCAAATTTAACTGGGTTCCTGTGTTTTATCTGACAACCCTGAGGGAGGAGGGCAACCCCACTCTCCCACTGGGAACCACAGTTGGAAAGTCTATTATGCCTATGTTACTCCCTACATCCTTGCCTCTCTCCTAGCCTCATACTACCTTCCAAACTCTTCCTTCCACTGTGCTCTCTGGAACTCATTATCCATAACTTGCAGAAGTCCCTGTCTTGTCAAGCTTTCTCTTCAATTTATCTTTATTAAAATCTGACTGACTCTCCCTTAAAGACGCGATTTTCCTGTTGCCCCACCCAAATGGTGCTGTTTATACTTTTAGGTTCCACATACCTCAGAGATGAGAGGTGTGTGGAAATTTGGAATAAGCAAAAACTATAACCAGTATTTCCAATGGGAAACTATGCATTCTTCAGAGCAGACCCTTCCAGGTTATCAGATTCTAGCCTTTTATTTCTTTTGAGGTATTTTACAACTCTGTAAACTGTAGACAACTGATAGTAATGCAAAATAATTCTTGTCTATAGACATGCAGTAAATTCTGTCCAGTGGAAATTCAATTGACTTGCCTCCCCTAATATGGGTAGAAGCCAGTTTCTTCAAGTTCATTTCAATTTTCCTGACCTATAAATGTGGATTGACCTTTGGACATCTTACCAGTTCTCTCATTAATAATAGTTAACTAAAATCTTTAACACATTTCATTTTGTATCTGTATAAGAGTCATGGTTTTAATTTTTTAAATAGTTTTTTAAATTTTCCTTTAACAGAGGTGGGGTTATTTTTTTTTCTTTTTTTAAGATTTTATTTATTTATTTGACAGAGAGAGAGTGAGCACAACTAGGCAGAGAGGCAGGCAGAGGGAGAGGGAGAAGCAGGCTCTCCACTGAGCAGGGAGCCCGAGGTGGGGCTCCATCCCAGGACCCTGGGATCATGACGTGAGCCAAAGGCAGACACTTAAGGACAGAGCCACCCAGGTGCCCCAAAGGGTTGTGGGGTTTTTTTTGTTGTTGTTTTTTTTTGCTTCTCATTGCTATTTCCTGGCTATTATTCTTACACTTCTGCTTAAAAGGAAAAAGAATAGCTAGCTTCTCTGAGGTCCATGTCACTCACCATGTCACTCACTCTTTTCCTCTTCTTCTTTTTATCTGTTGTACTCATGTAACTCCCCTTTCATTTAAGCAAAGACTTTGGTCTATTATTCCTCTCTATCATAAGCCCTGCCATTATCCTGGGTGACTTCAATAATCAAAATGATGATCCACCCACTTGGGTCCTGGCAGCTCATTTCTTTGGTCTCAACATCCTTCTTGACTTCACTGGAGCCACCCACTCCTTCCATCATCCTTTGGACCCAGTTATCATCTGTAACTGTGTCAGTTTCAGGATCTCTAATTCAAGCAATTTCTTTAATTAAAATCTCCTCTCTTTCCAAATTGCCTGCAAACTAATCCTATAGCTTTTTTCGACCTCATCGAGACCTTCTTTCATTGACCCTCATCAGCTTTCTTTCAATTCCTTATTCTCCCTCCTGACCCAGGTTAGATTCCATGATCTATAATTTCACTGTTTTGTCAACATTAACAACCCTAAACTCCATTGTTCTCTTTCCTTTCTTCATTTCATCTACCTGGAAAATCCCCAAACCTGAATGAGCTTAATCATCTGCTTTCTCTATGGCCCTGGTTATGGGCAGTTTGTGCACTGCTTTAGAAAGTCATATAATAGGGCAAATTGGCTCCAGAGAGTTTCCAAATGAGGTCTAAACATCATTCAGTTTGGGTCATCCCACTCTCCAGTTTCTGTTAACTTAATCATTCCCTCTTGCATCAAACTTTGGTTCCCCCCTCTTCTTGACCTATAACCTCAATAGATGGATGACCTTATCTTCCTTGACAGAAAAAAGTAGAAACTATCACATGGGCACTCTTCTTCCTAGCAAACATATAATCCTACCTTCACCTGTACCCAACCTGTCTTCCTTCTCTCCTATTTTAATGGAGGAGCTGTTCTTCTAACTAGGGCCAAATTCTTTTCTTTTGCTTTGTATCTCTTCTGCCCTGCCTTGTCAGAACTCTTCCCTGTAGATTGCACAGTCTAGTGTCATCTGTGTATCTTTTTCAATTTTTCCCTCTGAATAGGGTCCTTTTCAATGGCTTTTAAACATTTGATTTTTTTTTTCTATTAAAAACAAACAAACCCTTCCTGGATCCTAAGTTCCTTTCTAGCTACTCATCTAACTGCCTCCATTTCTTTTCCTTCCACTCCCTGTTCAGTCCATCCTCCCCTGGAGGAGCTCTGATAGAGATCATGGGTGTCTCTCTAGTGGAATTTTGGTGTCAACAAATCCAACATTTTTCAGTCATCTTGTTGATGTTTCAGCAACAATTGACACAATTGACCACTCTCTCCTTGAAATGTTCTCTTGTCCCAGTTTCCATAACAATACTACTCTAATTTTTTCCTTATACTTCTGGCGATTCCGACTTCTTGTAAGTATATCCTCCCCTACTCAAGCATTAAACCCAAACATCTCAATGCTAGGCCTTCAGCTTTCTTCTCTCTTCTTCCCCACAGCCCCTTTTAAAATTTATTTATTTTTAAATATTTTATTTTTTTATTTGACACAGAGAGAGCGTGTGTGCAAGAGAACACAAGCAGGGGGCATGGCAGGCAGAGGGGGAGGGAGAAGCAGGCTCCCTGCTCAGCAGGGAGCCCATCTCAGGACCCTGAGATCATGACCTGAGCCAAAGACAGACGCTTAAATGACTGAGCCACCCAGGTGCCTCTTTTCTTCCCACTTGATATTTCTAAATATTCTTGTCCATGCCTAAGACCTTACTACCACCTCCATTTCTTTTTTTTTTTTTAAGATTTTATTTATTTATTTCACAGAAAGACACAGCACGAGAGGGAACACAAGCAGGGGGAGTGGGAGAGGGAGAAGAAGGCTTCCCGCTGAGCAGGGAGCCCGATGCGGGGCTTGATCCCAGGACCCTGGCATCATGACCTGAGCCAAAGGCAGACACTTAACAACTAAGCCACCCAGGTGCCCTTCTTCTTCCCACTTGATATTTCTGAATATTCTTTTCCATGCCTAAAACCTTACCACCACTTCCGTTTCAATGACTCCAGCCTTGATATGTATCTGAGCTCAGGCTACTGTCAATACTTGGAAGCCTCAGAGACGCCTCAAATTCAGTATGCATATAACTGAAGTCATGGTTTCCCTTCAAAAGTTAGCCTTTTCCAGGGGTTCTATTTCAGTGGATATACAAGTAAAAAGCCTAGGCGCTTCCTAATGTCTTGTCCCCTCATTCCCTACTCTCTCAAATCCATCACCAGATTCTTTTTATATTAAATCCATCTACTTCTCCCCAACTCCACTTTCAGTAGCCTTGTCTAAGCTGCCATCTTCTCTCCCCTGAATTACTGTAAAACTTCTTAATCATCTACTTCAATCCACTCCTAGCCACTTCTAATCCTTTCTTCTTATAGCAGCCAAAATAATCTTATAAAATATATATTTGTTTGTTTTTTAAAGTAGGCTCCACACCCAATGTGGGGCTTGAATTCACAATCCCAAGATCAAGAATTGCATGCTCTATTGACTGAGCCAGTCAGGCGCCCCTAAAATGCATGTTTGGTCATATAAGGCCCCTGTTAGTAACCCTCCAGTGACTCTTAGGTAAAGACTGAAATCTTAGGGCACCTGGGTGGCTCAGTTGGTTAAGTGTCTGCCTTCAGCTCAGGTTGTGATCCTGGGGTCCCGGGATCGAGTCCCGCATCGGGCTCCCTGCTCAGCGTGGAGTCTGCTTCTCCCTCTGACCCTCACCCCCCTCATGCTCTCTCTCTCTCTCATTCTCTCTCTCTCAAATAAATAAATAAAATCTTAAAAAAAAAAAAAGACTGAAATCTTAAATAGGGCCAGGTCCCTGCAGAATTCTAACTGCAGCAGTCTAATTGCTGATACAGTGTCCCCATCCCACCTTCAGCCACATGGGCCTTCTAGGTTTCTCGCCCCACAGAGCCTTTGGGTGTCCTATTACTTTGCTTGGAGCACCACCCCCAACCATCCACTTGGCCTCATCCACAACTACCCGTTCTTCGGATCACAGTTCTCTTTAATGTCTCTGAAAGCATTCCCTTTTAATCTCTCACCGCCGTCATCATCATAGCTAATACCAGTCAGATACTGATCTAAGGGCTCTACCAATAAGAATTTATTTATCGGGGCACCTGGGTGGCTCAGTTGGTTAAGCAATTGCCTTCGGCTCAGGTCATGATCCTGGAGTCCCTGGATCGAGTCCCGCATTGGGCTCCCTGCTTGGCAGGGAGTCTGCTTCTCCCTCTGACCCTCCCCCCTCTCATGTGCTTGCTCTCTCTCATTCTCTCTCAAATAAATAAATTTAAAAAATCTTTAAAAAAAAAGAATTTATTTATTATAACAACTCCATTGAATGTATGTGGAAACTGAGGCATCACATACTTTCATGTACCACAACTGTTACTTTCCTTTTGTGCAAAATGGAACAATAGTCCTTTCTTCATAGGGTGGCTGAGAATATTAAATGAGTTCATATCTGTAAAAGACTCAGAACGGTGCCAGTCACGTGGTAAATGTCCAATAAATGTTAGCAATTGTTAGTATTGTTGTAATCTTACATTTACTGCATGATTATTTGATTAAAGTCTGTCTCTGTCCTGGAAGTACTATGAACATTGGTCAGGGTCTTCTTTTCTGCTATTATATCCTTTATGCCTACTTATTATGGCAGTGGCACACAGTGGGTGCTCAATAAACATCGCTTGAATGGATGAATGTCCAACTGCATAGGATTGTTATAAAGCTAAAAGAAATGTATGTAAGGTACTTTTAGAAACTACATAGGGATATAGAGACGTGAAACATTTGAATGGTAGACTGTGATGCTAACTATAAGCATAACAAGAATCTAAGGGGAAAAAAAACTGATGTGGGTTCGATTTATCAGAGAAGGGGTTCATTGATGTATAGGATTTGGATAGATGAAGCGGACCTCAAAATATGTAGAGGCTTGTGGAGAGTACATAGAGGTATAGGGAAGAAGTAACTACCAGCTACTGGTGGGTATGTGATGAGGAGTAACAGGGAATCTTATTATAGATATGGTGGAGACAAATCATGGAGGGACTTGACAGGCAAATAAAGGAATCTGAACCTGACATGAAAGAGAAAAGGGAGAGTCCTGAGCAGGGGCGTTTCAGGAAGATTCTTTCACCCAACAACAAGTGAGTCAGGAACTCTTCATGCTGTAGATTTGGTGGTGACCAAAACAAACCATGAATGGTGAAGGGATTTGACCAGGTGATTTCTGAGATGTCATAAGTTTTATCATTTTGTGATTTGAATAATAAGTATCTTCCAGCAAGCTCATAGATAATCAGGTACATCACCAGTTCCAACTTAAATGGGATCTGTAGTATTTATATTATGAGTTCATGCAGTTTATTTAGAAGGAAGGGGGTAGGGGTGCCTGGGTGGCTCAGACGTTAAGCATCTGCCTTCAGCTCAGGTCATGATCTCAGGGTCCTGGGATCGAGCCCCACATCGTGCTCCCTGCTCCCCGGGAAGCCTGCTCCTCCCTCTCCCACTCCCCCTGCTTGTGTTCCCTCTCTTGCTGTGTCTCTCTCTGTTAAATAAATAAAATCTTTTTTTTTTAAAGATTTTATTTATTTATTTGAGACAGAGAGAATGAGAGACAGAGAGCATGAGAGGGAGGAGGGTCAGAGGGAGAAGCAGACTCCCTGCCGAGCAGGGAGCCTGATGCGGGACGCGATCCTGGGACTCCAGGATCATGACCTGAGCTGAAGGCAGTCGCTTAACCAACTGAGCCACCCAGGCGCCCTAAATAAATAAAATCTTAAAAAAAAAAAAAAGAAGGGGGAACAAATTTATTAACACATGCTGTGGTCAGTTCATTTTCCAGCAGCCTGTCCTTGATTACCATTGAACCCATAAAGACAATTTATTTTTTATTTTTATTTTTTAAAAAAGATTTTATTTATTTATTTGACAGAGAGAGAGACACAGTGAGAGCAAGAACACAAGCAGGGGGAGTGGGAGAGGGAGTAGAGGGCTTCCTGCTGAGCAGGGAGCCCGATATGGGGCTGGATCCCAGGACAGACACTGGGATCATGACCCGAGCTGAAGGCAGACGCTTAACGACTGAGCCACCCAGGCACCCCCCATAAAGACAATTTATTTTATTTATTTATTTATTATTTTTAAAAGATTTTATTTATTTATTTGACAGAGAGAGAAACAGTGAGAGAGGGAACACAAGCAGGGGAGTGGGAGAGGGAGAAGCAGGCTTCCCACTGAGCAGGGAGCCCGATGTGGGACTCGATCCCAGGACCCTGAGATCATGACCTGAGCCGAAGGCAGATGCTTAACGACTGAGCCACCCAGGCGCCCCATAAAGACAATTTAAATTTGACTTCTGTACCAGAGAATCTTCTTGCTTCTCCTTGAGCATATTCTACTTTGGGGAAAGGGAATTGCCCAATTTTATTTTCTAAATGGTATTTGGCACACTAAAGATGCTCAAGAAACATAAATCCATGGGACCATCTCTGGAAAAGATATTTTGGCTATGTGACTACATACCTGGTGCAATAAATAATAACTGTTAACAGTTTCTTATGACACTCACTATTCATGTGGAAGCCTAAAATTAAAAATAAGTAAAAGTAGCTGGCTTATGATGATTTTGTCAAGAAAACTTCAAATATACAAAACCCAGATGGTTGGTATACAAGAGCACAGAAAATGTCACTGAGTCAAAACCAAATGAATAATCCTGGCCATTGAGAATTTCTGTCCACTTTCACTCCATAAAGCTTATTTCAAGCTGAATTTCATTCATCATGAAGAATTATGCATGGCAAATTTGAACCAAAGGTTTGGAAAGTAAGTTGGAATGTGATTTGAAAATTCTAGTAACAACTAATATTCTGACTTTACTAAATTCAATTACTACACAGCCTGGGAACTCACTTCAAGACGTTTAAAAAATGCCCCCCTTCAAAAAAAGAATTAAGGTGCCTGGGTGGCTCAGTCAGTTAAGTGTCTGCCTTCGGCTCAGGTCATGATCTCGGGGTTCCTGGGATCAAGTCCTGCATTGGGCTCTCTGCTCAGCGGGAAGCCCTCTTCTCCCTCTCCCTCTGCTGCTTCCCCTGCTTGTGCTCTCTCTCTCTGACAAATAAATAAAATCTTAAAAAAAAAAAAGAATTAGAAATCAATGAACAGAAGGAAATTTGGGAAATTTGCAAATGTGTGGAAACTATACACTCTTAAATAACCAATGAGTCATGGAAGAAATTACAAGGGAAATTAGAAAACACTTTGAGATGAATGAAAACACACAACATACAAAAACTTATAGGATGCAGATAAACAGTGCTTAACTAGAAATGAAAAGCTGTAAACATCTACATTAAAAATAAAGATCTCAAATCAGTAACAGCCCTTCCAACTTAAAAATTAGAAAAAGATTAAACACAAAGCAAGCAGAAGGAAGGAAATAATAAAGACTACAGCAGAAATAAATGAAATAGGAAAACAAAAAATACAATAGAATAAACAAAACCAAAAGTTGGTTCTTTGAAAATATCAACAAAATTGACAAATCTTTAGCTAGATCAAGAAAAAAAAAAAAGACGGAAGACTCAAACTACTAAAATCAAGAATGAAAGAGGTGATATTCTACCAACCCTGCAGAAAGAAAAAGAATTATAAGGGAATACTATCAAAATGCCAACAAATTAAATAACCTAGATGAATTCCTTAAAGCACACAAACTACCAAAACTGTCAAGAAGAAACAGAAAATCTTGGGCGCCTGGGTGGCTCAGTTGGTTAAGCGACTGCCTTCGGCTCAGGTCATGATCCTGGAGTCCCGGGATCGAGTCCCGCATCGGGCTCCCTGCTCGGCAGGGAGTCTGCTTCTCCCTCTGACCCTCCCCCCTCTCATGCTCTCTCTGTTTCATTCTCTCTCTCAAATAAATAAATAAAATCTTCAAAAAAGGGCGCCTGGGTGGCTCAGTCGGTTGAGCGACTGCCTTCGGCTCAGGTCATGATCCTGGAGTCCCGGGATCGAGTCCCGCATCGGGCTCCCGGCTCGCGGGGAGCCTGCTTCTCCCTCTGACCCTCCCGCCTCTCATGTGCTCTCTCTCTCTCATTCTCTCTGTCTCAAATAAATAAATAAAATCTTTAAAAAAAAAAAAAAGAAGAAACAGAAAATCTGAATAGAACTATAACAAGTAAAGAGACTTAATCAGTAATCAAAACCTAACCACAGGGCGCCTGGGTGGCTCAGATGGTTGAGCATCTGCCTTCAGCTGAGGTCATGATCCCAGATCCTGGGATCGAGGCCCACATTGGGCTCTCTGCCTGCTCTGTGGTGGGGAGCCCACGTCTCCCTCTCCCTCTCCTTCTACTGCTCCCCCTGCTGTGCTCTCTCACTCTGTCAAATAAATACACAAAATCTTAAAAAACAAAACAAAACAAAAAAACCTTCCCACAAAGAAAAGCCCAGGCCAGGTGACTTCCCTAGTGAATTCTACCAGATGTTTATTTAAAAAAAAAATTCTTTTTAATAGCTTTATTTATTTATTTTAATTATTTTTAAATAAGAGGGTTTTTTTTTTTTTAGATTATTTATTTGAGAGGGAGTGAGAGAGAGCGCGGGGGGGGGGGGGATAGGGGGGAGAGGGCAGAGGGAGAAGTAGGCTCCCCTTCAAGCAGAAAGCCAGATGTGAGGCTCTGATCCCAGGACTCTGAGATCATGACCTGAGCCAAAGGCAGACACTTAACTGACTGAGCCACCCAGGCACCCCTATTTATTTATTTTTAAAGTAAACTCTACCCCCAATGTGGGGCTTGAACTCATGACCCCAAGAGCAAGAGTCACATGCTCTACTAAGCCAGCTAGGTGCCCCACTACTAAATGTTTAAAAAAGGATTAATGCTAATCCTTCACAAACTCTTCCAAAAAATAGAGGATGGACTTCCCAACTCATTCTATGAGGCCAGTATTGCCCTGATCCCAAACCAGACAAAGATATCATAAGAAAAATAAAGACAACCCTATGTCACAAAAATCCTCAACAAAATACTAGCAAAGTGAATCCAGCCACATATAAAAAGGATTAGATACCATGACCAAATAGGATTTATCTAGGAATGAAAGATTGGTTTAACAAAATCAATCAACATAATATAGTAAAGGAGGAAACCATATGATCATCTCAATAGACAAAGAAAAAGCATTTGACAAAATCTAACACCCTTTCATATAAAAACATTCTACAACTTGTAATAAAAAGGAACTCCTGCAACCTGATAAGAGAATCACATAAAACCCACAGCTAACATACTGTTTAGTGGTGACTAAAAGACTAAAGGCTTCCCCCTAATATAAGACAAGATGTCCACTCTTACTACTTCTTTTTTTTTTTTTAAGATTTTATTTATTTGACAGAGAGAGACACAGCAAGAGAGAGAACACAAGCAAGAGGAGTGGGAGAGGGAGAAGCAGGCTTCACACGGAGCAGGGAGCCTGATGAGGGGCTAGATCCCAGGACCCTGGGATCATGACCTGAGCTGAAGGCAGACGCTTAACGACTGAGCCACCCAGGCGCCCCCACTCTTACTACTTCTATTCAACATTGTACCAAAGGTTCCAGCCAAGGCAATTGGGTAAGAAAAAATAAATAAATAAAAGGCATCTGGATTGAAAAGGAAGAATTAAAACTATTTCTGAGTCTATGACATGATCTTGTATATAGAAAATTTGAGAAACACACAAAAAACTATTAGAGCTAATAAATTGGTCGAGCTGTTATGCACAAACAATGAATCATGGAACACTTCATCTAAAAATAATGATGTAATGTATGGGGATTAACATAAGAATAAAAAATAAATAAATAAATTGGTCGAGCAAGTTTGCAGTATATAAGGTCAATATACAAAAATCTATTGCGTTTCTATTTACTAGCAATTCAATGGGGGAAAAACAGTCTTTTAGACCCCTACCTCACACTATATACAAAAGTTAACTTGGGGTACCTGGGTGGTTCAGTTGGTTAAGCAGCTGACTTTGGTTCAGGTCATGATCTCAGGGTCGTGGGATCGAGCCCCGAGTCAGCTTCCCTGCTCAGTGGAGAATCTGCTTGAGGATTCTCTCTCCCTCTGCCCCTGCCCCAGCTCATCTCTTGTACACACTCTCTCTCTAAAATAAATAATTCTTAAAAAAAAAAGATAACTTAAAATAGATCATAGACCTAAATGTAAGAGCTAAAACTATAAAATTATATCCTCTGATCCTATAGATCTTGTTGGAGGAATTTGTATTTAAATAGATTTTTTTTCAAAATTAAAATTGCTGTCTATTTGAAATGGCCAATAAATAAAATCCTTTATTTTTTTAATTTTTTTTTTAAGATTTTATTTATTTATTTGACAGAGAAAGACACAGCGAGAGAGGAAACATAAGCAGGGGGAATGGGAGAGGGAGAAGCAGACTTCCCAGGGAGCAGGGAGCCCGATGCAGGGCTTGATCCCAAGATCCTGGGATCATGACCTGAGCCAAAGGCAGACGCTTAATAACTGAGCCACCCAGGTGCCCCTCTTAGGTTTTTTTTTTTTAACAAATAATTTCTAATGTTTGAGCATTCTCTTAGCATCTAGTAAGTTTTTAAAGATTTTTTACTCTTTCTTCAGTGATATTGGGGTCAAACAAAATAGAAGCCTAAGAACAAATGAATTTCTGGGAACTCTATGCTTGATCAGTATTCAATCCATGGTGAAGCAAGGAGTAAGGAAGGGTTCCCATGTTAAGTAATTTCCATATCTTCGTTTTTCCAGAATGAGTTTTCAAAATAGTGTTTTTTCAGAATGAAATTCAAATGGTGTCATTATGTAGGATTTTCTGGGCCTAGGTAAGAAAAACATGAATTTTTCACTCTTTTTCCTTTTCCCCTGTACATTCTATGCAGTGGATAGATTATTCAAGTGTCCAGTTTCATTTGCTATTTTTAAGCTAAGTACACTGGACTTTTCACTATAAATGCCTATATCAGAAAGGCCAAGCTCATATGATCACTGAAGTTGATATAGTTATGTATGATATTTTTAGTTTGCAATAAATAACACAAGAGATTATGTTAAATTCGTAACAAAAGCAAATAGATATAATGGGGCTTAATCTTTTGAAGCTGGATTACATTATATTAGGTAGGGTTGCCAGATTTAGGAAAAGATAGGATGCTCCAATTCGATTTGAATTTTAGATAAACAATGAGTAATTACATTAATATAAGTATATTCTGAATATTGTACAGAAAATACATATGCTAAAAATTACTGCTTATCTGGAATTCATATTGAAGTGGGCATCCTGCATTTCCTTGGCACCCCCAATTATGGGACAAGGGAGAGAGAGATTTTATGCATTCTCCTTACAAAAACCTGCCCAGACTAGCAGTAGGCGATAAACAGACTGAGTGGTCCTACATTTCTGTTCTGGTTGGTCACTGAACAGTTAAGGAAGTTTCTAGCAAAGTCCTAGAACTGGGCTGGCTTGTGATCAGATCCTGGTCTATTTTTAGGCTGCGGTAAATGGGACAGTTATTCCAGGGATTGGGGAAAAGCAAGTCACATTTAAAGTTGTGGAGAAGAGGTATATGTTTAAAGAGGGGAGAGCTTGAGAGTGTGTCATATATTGCCACATTAAAGGCCACTTCAACCACATCATTACTGTGTCCATCTCTCCCATCCCAAACAAATAAGGTAGGTATAAATGATGCCTTGTTAATCTAGAAGGTGCCAGATGAGTCCTGTTTTTGAATATGTGGATTAAGTATGTCAAGCAAAGGAACAGTGAGATGGGAAACTGGCCTTGAAATCATCTCCACTGGAATGAAGCACAGATATCTCAAACTCAATCCTTCCATAACGGAAGTCATTACCTTCCCTTCCAAATTCTTCTCTACTCCCTAAGTTCATTCAAATATTCAACAAATATTCAAGCAGTCACTGAGTGCCAAGATGTACTGGCTCGGGACATATACCCATAGCAGAAAGACATGGTCCCTGCTTTGAGCGTAGAGTTGGGGACACTCCAATAAAATCACAAAAATACATGTTTGATTACACATTATGACATTGCTATGAAGAAAAGATGTTGGGTGGTGCCTTGGTGACGCAGTTGGTTAAGCGAGGGACTCTTGGCTTCAGCTCAGGGTCCTGGGATCTAGCCCTGCCTTGGGCTCTAAGTTCAGTGTGGAGCCTGCTTGAGATTCACTCTCTCCCTCTCCCTCTGCCCCTCCAGCTCATACTCTCTCTCTAAAATAAATAAAGAAAATCTTAAAAAAAAGATGTTGGGTGCTAAAAAATCATTCAACAATCTGGTATACTACTACTGATCTTTATGGGGCTATTATAATGAATAAACACCATGAAGCATCCTGAGAACAAAAGTTTTTAAAAAGACAGCACTACACATTTTCCTGTTTAGGAAAACAATATTCCATTAAAACCATAATTTCTGAAATTTGGTGAATATCTAAGTTCAGCAACATTTGTTATAATGTTGACTTTTAAACACTTACTTGCATATGTTATTGGTATAATTAACCTTATTGCAAAAAGTAGAAGTAGGTGATTTTGCCTGATGGGTGTCCTCTTCCATGTTCGCCCACCTTTCATGGGTGTATACTCAACTGCCCATGTGCTATCTCTGATATAGAGGATGGAATTCCTGCTAAATTGAAAAGGTGAAACTGACACCTGCCTATTTTAGTAGCTGACCATGGTTTATTTCAACGACAGAGCATAGCTTCCAGGAAAAATACAACACACTGACAGGGGGACTTTTACTGTATCTGGTAGAATTCCAAAGCACTTAACACCCAGTCTCCTCGCTGGGGTCAACAACACGGAGGCTCCCCGCCTGCTTAAGTGCAGCTACTTCTGGCCTGGAACGCAGCTGCTGGTTAACAGCTGTACAGCCTCAGAGCTCCACACTCAAGACCTTGAAGAGGAGCTCACTGCACCCAATTAAATAACGTATATTGCTATTTTCGGATAAAGCTTCTTGCGTCTTGCGAATGTAGCTGGAAATAATGGACAGAAGTACCTGTTTTCTCAGAGCTTTCTCAACTCAGTTTGGGCAATTTTCGTACTACTTATTAAGATCCCCCCCCCCCGCTTCCCATATACCACTCTTATTATCTACCAGACGGAACAGTTTAGCCTTTTTACTGAATGGCTGTAGGAAGGGAGAACTGAACAGAGTGTGTGTGTGGGGGGGGGGGGGGGCCGGGAGGAAGTAGTATTAAAAATTTACTTGGCGGGGGAGGGACGGGTGCACTCATAAAACCCCCAAGCGGCCTTACCCCAAGTCCAGCCCTAACTGCTGGTTCCCTTCCCTTGGACAGGGCTCGGGCGGCCCCAGGATGAGACGAACCGGGTTGAGGGAGGGCGACCACAGCCTGTCCTCCACCCCTCTGCCACCCCGGGGTTGCATTTTCCCCACCGAAAAAAAAAAAAAAAAAAGCGCGGGGACTCGACCTAGCGCCGGCCGCCGGGGGAGGAAGGCGAGCCCGCAGCCCCGCTACCGCTCCGATTGTTACGCGCCCTCAACTTCACGGAGTGCGGCGCTCAGGGGGCACCGCGCGGGGAGGAGCTGCGGCGGGAAAGCCGCGCCGCCGCCCGCGGTCTCCAGGCCAGCCGCCCGCGTTCTTCCGGCCAGCAGCCCGCGGCGGGGGAGGGGCAGCCGCCGCCCGCGTTCTCCCGGCACCGGCGGCCGGCGGAAGGGCCGCGCGTCGCGGAAGCGCGGCCGCAGCTGAGAATCAGCTGCTGGAGGAGGCGGAGAAGGAGAGGGAGGAGCCTAGGGGGGAAAGGGAGGGAGGGGACCCTCAGGAAGCCGCGAACGCCACCGAGTGTCTGCACACCTCGCTCCGTCTGCCATGGCTGGTTAAAGAACCATCCGGATCGCAGCGCGGGGGGAGGGCTGGGTGGGGGGAGAGCGGCGGCCGCGCGTGAGGCCGAGGGAGGGGCGGCGGCGCGAACGGCGGCGGCGGCGGTTCCAGCATGAAGAGGAGAGCTGGCCTGGGGGGCAGCATGAGGTCAGTGGTGGGCTTCTTGTCCCAGCGGGGCTTGCATGGGGACCCCCTGCTCACTCAGGACTTTCAGAGGAGACGCCTGCGGGGCTGCAGAAACCTCTACAAGAAGGACCTCCTCGGCCACTTCGGCTGTGTCAATGCCATTGAATTCTCCAACAATGGAGGCCAGTGGCTGGTCTCAGGTAAATCAACCCCCTTCCCCGCCCCACGCCTCCCGGCCCCCTTCCAACCTCCCCTTTCGCTCTCCCTCGCCACCCTCCTTCTGCCCTCCAACCCCCCCCAACCCCCCTTCTGCGGTGGGAAGGTTTGGTGTCAAATTCAAACCCTTACGGGGGAGGGAGGGGAAGGAGAGGATGTCTTCTGTAAAAAAAGACCTAAAATGGTTGACAGGTCCTTAATTCGCTTTATCCCAAGTGCAAAGTGATCGCTCCTGATGACTGCCCTGGAAGTGTGGGTCGGGGAGGGGGGGCGAGATTACCGCCTGACAAAGTTTGATGGGAAACTCTTCCTCCGTGTACTTTAAAAGGTGCGGGGGCATTTTGGGGATTCGGAGCGGGAGGAGGCCGAGGCGCGCCGGAGGCCAGGGGGAGCTCGAGTCCCTGGCGCCGGCGTCAGGGAGAAGGGGCCTTGGGGCTGGGGGCCGGGCGGTGACAGGGCCGGCCGCCGAGGGGTCGGGGGCCGCGACTCGGGGGGCTGGCTGGGTGAGCGAGGAGAGCAGCCGGGCGGGTCGCTGTTGGCCGCCCCCGTCGGCGCCCTGAGGGGCCCAGCTCCATCTCCCTTCTCTGTAGTGGCCTCTTCCGTGTCGTGTTTTTCTTACGATGTGGGCAGTGCCGGGGACTGGAGGCTAAGGGGCACCGGCCTGAACTTGAATGCGTAACTTGTGAGGCGGGGGGTGGTGGGTGGGCGACCCCCGGAGACTTGCTGGCTGCAGCCCCGCGCCCTTACCCCCTTTGCCGGCCGCTGCCGTTGCAGGTGGTCTGCGCTCCTCCTCCCTCCCGCGCAGCTGGGCTCGGCTGCCCCCGGGCTCCCCCTCTGGTGTGGGGAAAGTGGCGAAATCGAGGCCGGGGCTCCGGCCGGGCGGTGTAGGCCTCGCTCTCCCGGGGCTCCTAGCGACAGGCAGCTGAATCGATAGCCTATTGCTCCCGGGGAGGCCCGGGCCGGGCGGGCCGCAGCGACTGCTGCCCCGGGGGAGGTGCGCCTGCTGCCCGTGGGGGTGCTCGCCACCGCCCCCCTTCTCCCGGGGGTCTCGGGCCCCAGGCGGGCGAGTGGGGATGGGGCCCGCTGGGGGCGCCTCCCTGAAAGCGGGCTAAGGGGAGGAGGGCGAAGACGGCTGATCTGGCGTTCCCGCTCGCCTTCGACTCCGCTCCGTCCCTTTTCCTGCATCGAGAGGGAGGGAGCGGGAGCCCAGCCCTGGACGTGGCGCTTCGCTTCACCCAGGCCGGTCCCCGAATGGTTTTCTAATTTACGTCAGTGGGCAGCTGGCCAGAAACTTCTGGGACCATGGCAAAGCATCCGTTTTCTTGGCGAGTAACAGTCGGAAGTGGCACGGGCGTACAGTCCAATTTAGGGGTAGCAGAGATAAGACTTGTGTGATCATTTCACGATAAACCTTCTGGGGTTTCTCCAGAACTGACTTGACTTTTCCACCCTAGATCGTTTTCTCTTTGACTAGGTGTCTTTTGGCCCTAGATCATCCCCTGAAGAAACCTGATATTCTACTTCAAGGCATACCCCAAACAAAAGCTTCCTTCCCCAACACTGCCAAAAATTCCAAGGGCAAAAATGGGGAACATCTCTTTAAAGAGCTCACCGTTTTTTTCTTCTGTATTCATTATACCCTCGTCTCCTTTTCAGACTGATGTTTTCCAACAGAGGTGTCCCCGGGTACAAGGAAATTCTCCCTACTGGCTGAAGGAATTTGGGGGGTATTCCTGAACTAATCATGGTAATTGAATCATGAGTACAGTCATACATTGCCCAGCTGAACACTCTTTAAACATAACATATATAATTCACATGCCATACAATTCACCCATTTTAAGTTAACACTTTTTAAAAAAAAACACTAAAATGTTGCCTCCATTCTCAATAAGTTATCCTTGTGCAAGACCTTCCCCTATGTCTCAAATGAACCCCATTTTCTCTAGTCTTAGCCAGTTAATTTACTTTATCTTAATTGTAGTCTGTAGAAGAGGAGAGTCCTTTCCACAGGGCAGGCTCTAGCAAACCTCCTGGTTTTAGGCATTTATTTCCTTGTTTTTCTAGGCCTGAGTTGCCCATCTCCATCATTACTTTCTGGGTTTCAGTCTTTGCTCCTTCCTCCTCCTTCCTCCCCTCACACTTCCTCTAGCTCAGTCCTTCCTGTTTCCTTTTTATCTACTCCTGTCCTTGTTCCTAGTCCATGCAGCAGGACCCTGCCCCCCTCCCCCCCAGTTTAGCTCAGATATACTTAGCTTTTCTTACTTATTTCCTGAACATATACTTTTGGTTAGCTATTCACCTTCCATTATCAGTACAACTTATGCTAACAGGAAGTTCCTCCTGTTTGCTTCAGATAAGGAAGCCCCCTCTGGGAGTCATAAATACACCTTAACTTGTTAAAGCTAATTAAATATTGTTCTGGGAAGTCCTTCAATAATCTTCCCCAATTTAAAACTATTTAAAATGTCAGGTTTACGTCTTATCTATCATTGTCCTTCTTTAGCAGTTAACACCTGAGGGGAGAGGCTCTTAGGGTTTTGAGGCTAATGCTGTCTATCCCTAGTGTTTCACAAAAATGTGGTGGGAGGCCAGATTCTGGTATTGAGATTACCTTTATGCATTTTGTTGTTGTTCTTGTATCTTGTCGGGGTTGGTTAAAGACTTTAGAAAGTGGTGATTAAAATGATAGTGTATTCATAGTTTGTTCACTGTTTACATTTCCTAAATGTTTGGGCAGGCTCACATTTCTTGTAACTGACACAAAGCTGTTTGGTAGAATTAACTTAGACCTAGGGCAAAAATATTTGCATGATTCCTGTGGCCTTATAAAATGTGATTTGTTAAGGATACATCATTGCTATTTTGTTCTAACAGCTGGCCCCTTTTCCAGGGCACAATGAGGCCAGCAGATATTAAGAGTAAGCCAGAGAAAATCAGGAAGGAGAAAACTGTTCTCTTGGGCAGTGAGACTGTGACAGCAACAAGTGGGAGGATTTTTTTTTTTTTTAAACATTAAAATACTTTTAACTTAAGTATTTTTCTTTATTTTGATCAGAAAAGGGCATTACTGTGCTATTCTCTAAGGCAGTGTGGTATTGCATACACACATGGTCACTGCTGTGTCATTTAATGTATGACCTTGTAGTCAAGTTACTCTCTGGGTCTGTTTCCTGATGTACCAGCACTTACCTGAAGGGCTCTTGTGAGAACTAAATTAAGGAGACGCCTGGGTGGCTCAGTCAGTTAAGCGTCTGCCCCTGGCTCCCAGGGTCCTGGGATCAAGCCCCGCATCCAAGCCACATCGGGCTCCCTGCTAAGCGGGGAGCCTGCTTCTCCCTCTGCCTGCCACTCCCCCTGCTTGTGTTCCCTCTTTCGCGTGCTCTCTCTCTCTGACAAACAAATAAAATCTTTTTTTTTTTTTTTTTTTTTTTTAAAGAACTACATTAGGTAAAGTTTAGGTTGTGTGCTGAACAGAGTGCCGGGTCTCTCAGAGAAAAGCTGAGCTTGTTTTCCTTCCCTTTGGTACTTATAACTTGTGATATTATTATTAGCTGACACTTGTTCTTACAGTATTGGTAACAGACCTGTGCAAATGGGGCAGACAGGATAGTTTTGTGACTTTTTGATGTGGAATGAGAAGGCACAATGTATGTTGAAGTACTGCTCATAAGAGATCCTACCAACATCAAGGAATGTAAGAACACATATTGGGGGATATCCTGGGTTTACCCTTTAAGTCTTTGGTTGCATCTAATAATATTATTTTCCCTGAATTGATATTTAAGACTAATTGATATTAGAACCTGTAGAGCTAGCAGATTAATAGCCCATTAGTATGAAGTTTTGAGTTTCAGTGAGAGATTATGATCTCTTTCCTGGTGCTTATGACTAAATGTAGGAAAAGCACCTTCAGAAGCTTTTCTTTTTTTTTTTTTAAGGTTTTTGTTTTTTAAGATTTTATTTATTTGACAGAGAGAGACACAGTGAGAGAGGGAACACAAGCAGGGGGGAGTGGGAGAGGGAGAAGCAGGCTTCCCACTGAGCAGGAAACCCGATGCGGGGGGCTCGATGCGGGGCCCGATCCCAGGACCCTGGGATCATGACCTGAGCCGAAGGCAGACGCTTAACGACTGAGTCACCCAGGCGCCCCGAGATTGACACTTTCAATATCTAACATTTATTTGCACATAGCACAGTACAATGTGAAAAATTGAGAAAGCTCTCAATGAGATGAACTGTTAAAAATGCTTTGTAAATAAGCTTAACCCCAGTGTTGTCATCAAAACGTATTTTTAAGCATCAAATAATAGCTGTGATAATAACCATATTCTCAACTTGAACCTATTAATAATGATCATTTCCTGTTTCCCAGTCACTAGTTCTATCAATTTTATGGAATCAGTTTTTTTTGTAAATAAATTCATCTAAGAGCATGTTATCTACAGGTAAAGTGGCTTTAGCCAGTGGAATAAAGTCTTAAACTCATTAGAACTTCTCAGGTGTTTAATTGGAATGAATTTGTTGGTCCAGTGGTTAGTTTATCAGGAAAAATATGGCTAGTGGTAGGGCAGATTTGTGACTTGAAAAAGCTTTCATAGTACACATTTCAATAAGGTGATTAGGGAATCAATTATTGGATTTTCTTCTGGGCCTTTCTATTTACTGATAATCCATTGCTGTGAAGGTGTTAAATTTTATCCTTTCGTCTATTAATTAGTTCAACAAATAGTTTTTGAGTGCATAGTTTATAAAGCAGAAGCAATTAGAAGAACAGAAATGATATATCAGGTATAAACCATGCCCCCAAGCTTGCATTTTAGGAACATTTACTTATCATCTGTAATAGTGCATATGGCCCTTTAAAAAATGTTTCCCCTCTGCTTTATGATACTTTAATAGATACCTGGTTTTTCTCGGATTTGCAGTACTTATTATAGCAAATAATCCTCTTGCTTACGAGTTTTAGTGGGAAAGAAAGAAGGCTCATAGAGATGGCCTTGGAGAACATTGCTATGATAAATTATAGAGATCGTGTCATAAGGATAAGGTAACATGGATATTTATAGATGCACATTATTTTTCCCACTTGTTCTTCAGTCAGCTAATTGATACCTATCAAAGATTGGCAAATTTAGAATTACGCCCAGGTTTGTCACTTCTACTTTAAAATAAGCTAGTGAGGTTGAACTGATGACCGCCAGTCTTATTAGACGTTATTAGCACAGCAAAAAGTTGTCTTTGTGTTCTGTATTGTTCAAAGGATCATCACTGACTTAACTTATGCCAGTGTGTTTTTCATTACTAAGAGTTCCTAAGAGGAGCAGTGGCCCTCAGTTATGGATCCTGGTGACCACAAGTGTGTGCTCATTCACTGATGATTGTTAGATTTGGTTGTAAAGTGCAGTTGGAATCATTTAGATCAGGGAAACTTTATTGACCAGTAAAACTTGAAACACAGATGGATGCTGTGTTCTGAATTGTGAGTTAGGAAGTAACTTACAGAAGAAGTAGATGCGTTTATCTTATGCATTGAGCCAGGTGAAGAGCACTTCCATTTGTTAATAAACAGCACTTAATTTTAATTTTTTTCTTTTTTATGGGTTCAAGAAAGAAGTAATTGCTTTTATTATTGTTTTAGTCTGAATTTAGATACTCAAGGGTAGAATTAAAGCCTTTTAAAATTAAAGGAACTAAAATCCTAATTCAAATGAAGATGACGTAGATTAAGAAGGAATCGATTCTGTTTTCAATTTTTGGTGCCCCACACTTTAAGTATTGTCTCTTACAATTGAAGAACTGAATATTAATCTGTTAGGATTAACCTCAGAGTATTGTGAGAATGTGAAATTACATTTCTTTTTTACTTGATTCTCTGTTTAAAATTTTGATTTTGGGCGCCTGGGTGGCTCAGTTGCTTAAGCGACTGCCTTCGGCTCAGGTCATGATCCCGGGGTCCTGGGATCGAGTCCCACATCGGGCTTCCCTTGCTCTGGGAGGAGCCTGCTTCTCCCTCTCCCTCTGCCTGCCACTCTCCCTGCTTGTGCTCGCTCTCTATCAAGTAAATAAATAAAATCTTAAAAAAATAAAAATAAAATAAATTTTTGATTTTAAGTTATAAGGGTGAGGTTACTATTTGCCTGTGGATATGTAAGCTGATTTTAGGTGATTTTTGAATAAATATTTAAATTTTAATAGTACATTTATTTTTATATATGGAAAAGTTAGCCAGCATGTATAAAATATTTTTAATGAATTTATTGCTTAAGGTGAGGTTAAAATTTTAAAAGTCAATTTAAAGAAAAATAATGGTAAATGTGTTTACATGGATATGGCAGAAATCTAAAGTTGATCGAGATTGACTGAAGCTTGGGAAATACTTCATTATGTAGTCTTTTTTGTATCTTCTTTCTTCCTCATTGAATCAGAGAGAGGGGAAGATCTTCATTTTATGGAAGAGGGAGTGGAAAAGTAGAAAGATGACTTGCCCGGAGCTGCCTTGTTAGTCTTTGGCAGTCAGCAGGCCAAGTAGGGCCCATTGCTCCCAGGCATGTGCTGTTTCTAAGTTGCCTTTTTATATTTTTCTTTCCCTTTTCTTATAGGGTAATTCACCTTTTCTGGATCTCTTTTAAAAATTGAAAGCTGGAAAAATTAGCAATTTCTGAGCACATGTGCAACTCTAGTTGCTCCTCTTAGATGGTAAATTATATTTGTGTTTTGCTGTAAATAAAGTTAAGTTGTTCCACACAGGTATCTTATGTTTATTTATTCATTAAAAATATTTAATAGGAACATACTATGTGTGCCTCTTTAATCTTAATAATAACTGCGAAAATTTTTTTTAATCATTTATTTAGCTTATAATGTGTGCCAGGCTCTCTGCTAAGCACTTCATATATGTCTTATTTGCCACTTGGAAAATAACCAGTGTTATCTATAGTCTAGAAAGACACAGGCATTTGAAGGTTTTGTATTAATTGTCATAACTAAGTGCTAAAAAATCAAGAAAGGACATTGATCAATGACTGCTGAGGGTTCTGAAACGCAAAGAACAGGTAGGGCATTGGTGGAAGAATAGATATTGGAATTCATTGTTTCTGGTTCAGATGAAGTGAAATATAATTCTAGGAATGAAAAAAGATTATTACCTTGGCCTATTACCTTGGTCGTTGTAGAAAATTTGGTTCCAGTAGCTGCTTCCCAGATTTTTGTTCTTTTCAGCTTTAATACTTATTAGTCATTACTGCCAACATAAGCTTCGTAAAACTTAACTCTCATGATCACACATTCGCTGCTGATCCCTCAAAAAATCTACAGTGCTCCTCAGGGTCCACCAAATTAAATAGGAATGCCTCACCTGACGTTCAACTGAGACATTGCTGTTCACAAAGATGAATGTTAAACAATAAAAATAGCTAATTTTTGAGCATGTCATTCATTTATCACATATTATTTGGGGGTGTTTCTTATGTCAGGCACATTTATATATGTGACCACATTTAATAATTACAAGAAACTTTCCTAAGGTAGGGTTAGTGCTGTTATCCTTATTTTACATATGAAGAAACTGAGGTTTAGAGAAGTTAAATGACCTCCAAGGCTCCTGTAGTTTGCGGTGGAGCTGGATTTGCAGCCTGGGTCTGCTGGAGCAACTGAGACAGCTGCTGACTGCTCTGAAATTTTTAGACTGTTTTGTAGGACCTGACTTTTCCCCTACATTCTCTTCTCTTGCTGGTATCACTGGTACTTTGCTACCTGCTTCTCTCACCCCCTTTGTGTAAATGAAGGGAGGGGGTATAGCTGTGGGGATGGATCAGTGGGTTTTGAGCCAATAAGCATAGTTCTGGTCATAGCTACCATACTCAAACCTCCAGCAGATCTTTCTTGGTGCTAGAAATCAGCTGGATGTTGGTCTTGGCAGTTATCTAAAGTCTTCTTCTTCCTTACACTTTGCGTGTTCCACACTTGCTTATATAAACCATGTAACTTCACACTGGGTTGAACTCACCTGCTTTAGTGAGGTATAATTAGGAGTGGGTATATTCTGGTTACCAGTTTGGTTCCTCTTCTCCCATTAGCCCAACCAAAAGTACAAACAACATACATGACTCGTACTATTTACTGAGCCTATAATTTGAGTTTGATATCTGCTGAAAGCATGCTGGTTGAGTACATTTCCCTGATCTCAGCCAAAAGGTGTCTCCTCATAAGGACATAGATGAATAATGATAAAGTGCTTTTTGGAAGGTTTAAACAATGTAACATGGGATAATTTGCCCAGAAAGCACTGGTAAGTCATTTGGAAGTACTTTGCCACAGACACAATATCATAAAGGAAGGTATGACTCCTAGACCAGATGATAAGCCTGTTTAATCCTTACTGAGCTCGAATTATAGTGTTCTTGCAAATAAAATTTACTTCTGTCACCAGCAACTTCACTCTGCTTCTGTGAAAAAGAAGTTCCCTTTCCAAGGTTAATCACAGATTAGGTTAACAAGGAGGGTTAGATTCCACTTGCTTTTCATGTCAGTTATCCTAAGTCAGGAATTCAGGGAAAGACTTGACAACAGCAGTTTGTCACTTTTGTTATCTGCTCTTCCCATACCTTCACGGTCACACCTTCCTTGATACCTTACTCACTCATTGCACTTTGCAGTGTTGATACCCAAGATGCTATCACATACCTCTCAGGATGCAGAGTTGATATGCATTGGAGGTCAAGTCCATGTGCTCTGAGTATTATTTTCTTATTAGGGCCAATTTTAAAATGGAAGTTATACTCTGGAGGTCTGGGGATATAGGAATCAATGAGAAAATGGCATCTGAGGAAATTGATAGGTTTATAACAGATCCTAGTAGCAGAGATGTTGGTGGAAAGACTGATTCCCATCTTCCGTTTTTCCTCTGCTGGGCTCCCAGGCCTTGATACAGCGAGGTAAGATTACCTTACGTGGTTGATAAGGTCACTGTGTAGGTCCCCTACCTACCTTGCTGCTGGCTAGGGTCCTTTATAACAAGGTGACTGTATATCCTGGTTTGCTTGGGACTATCCTAATTTCCCCATTGTCCCAGTACAATTATTAACACTCCTTTCATTCTTAAAAAGAAGTCCTAGTTTGAATGATAAGTTATATGACCACCTACTCATAATCACCTGAGCTGGCCGGTACTCAACTAAAACCAAAGCCCTACTCTCTTAGCTCTCCTGTTCACCATTGAATGCCTCTGGTGAGAAAGGCTCCAAGTCTCCATTCTGCTGTCAGGTCTTTCAGCTGCCACTTTTAAGGTACTGGATTGAGTCTGAGAGGCAGAATGGTTAGTCCTTTGTCCCTTTGTTTCTTTTTTTTAAAATTTTATTTATTTATTTATTCATGAAAGTCAGAGAGAGAGAGAGAGAGGCAGAGGGAGAGAAGCAGGCTCCCCGCCTAGCAGGGAGCCTGATGCGGGACTCGATCCCAGGACCCTGGGATCATGACCTGAGCCGAAGGCAGACGCTTAACCATCTGAGCCACCCAGGCGCCCCTGTCCCTTTGTTTCTTATTAGAAAGGAGGAGAGGCAGCTAAAACCATTAAGAAAATGCTACATCCAGAGCCTAGTGAGTTACCTCTTCCTTTGTGTATACCTCATCTTATAGTTATTGTTCTACTGTTCACTTGTACATTCTTCCTCCCCTCTTTTTAAAAAGTCTTCCTGTGGGTTGTTTTTTTGCAGTTGATTTTAAGGAAAGGTGTTTTGGGGAATGATTCACCACTGAGTTGGGATTTTTTTTCCTGAGGTGTTTTTATCCAAAATGTAGGTGTGATACTGATACTAAAACCATGTTATTAAAACTCCATGTTATGGAGTATCTGTCCAGTACCAGAATACATTTGGAGTAAAAGTTGGCCCCTCAAATGTATAGTTTGGCCCTGGGAAGGATTTTCAGGAATTGTAGTTTTTCAGGTATATGGCCAGTTGCCTCGAGAATGTCTTTCATGTTGTGAAATGACATCAATAAAGAAGTTTAAGAGATCTGGGTTAGAGTCCTGATTTCACCATTGTCACTGTGATCCGTTTACTATTAACGTTCTGTCTCTGTAGAACCATAGAATTTTATTGCTGGAAAAGAATAATGGTCATCTAATTGAAGCTTTTAATTTTACATATAGGGACACAGGAGCAAAGAAGTAAAGTGATTTGCTCAGTAGTTTACAACTAGTAAGTAGTATAGTCAGGATTAAAATCTGAATCTCAGGGGTCTTCTGATGTCGTCTCTCAATAGGGAAAGTCATGAGATTCTGTAAAGGACTTTACTCTCAAGTAAAGTGTTAAACTTTCGTTGGCTTCCTCTGCCCCTACATTCTTTCCTTATTTTTTTAGATTTATTTATTTTAGAGAGAGAGTTTGTATGCATGAGCAGGGGGAGGGCAGAGAGAGAGGGAGAGAGAGAATCCTCAAGCTGACTCCCTGCTGAGTGCACAGCCCACCCAACGCAGGGCTTAATCCCAAGACCTGAGATCATGACCTGAGCTGAAATCAAGAGTCGGACACTTAACTGACTGAGCCACTCAGGCACCCCTCTGCTACTACATTCTATCTGCAGTTTCATTGTCCTTAAACATGGTTGTTTTGATTAAGTTGGCAGTGCCCATTATTTTAGAGATGAGTCAGTAGAGATTTTCCAGGTTGGAGGCAGACTGTCACTCTGGCTGTCTCCAGTTTTAATTCTTAGTCTGACTATACTTCCCTTACTTTGGAAAGTCTGTTTCCTTCCAAGAACATTACTCAGGAGGAGGAATTTTCTGCAAACCTAGGTGCCTGTCAAAATCTTGTTACACAACTTCTCTCATTCTGAATTTCCATTCAAGTCTTGTATCTAAATTTCAATTGTATCTTTTGTGTTACACTTAAGGCCAAGTGAATAATTGGAACCTCTGAGGATTGTTGTGTGTTTTTTTAATAGGTGTCTTTTTTTTTTTTTTTTTTAAAGATTATTTATTTGTCAGAGAGAGAGAGAGAGCACAAGCAGGGGGAGCAGCAGGCAGAGGGAGAAGCAGGCTCCCCGCCGAGCAAGGAGCCTGATGTGGGATGAAATCCCAGGACCCTGGGATCAGGACCTGAGCTGAAGGTGACTGAGCCACCCAGGCATTCCTTTTTATAGGTGTCTTAACCAAGTTTGATGGTTTATACAGATATCACTAGCAGCCATAGATGGCTGAAGCGTGTGTTTTTGCCTTCCACATACTGGCAAAAAAACAACTGAAATTTACATGTTTGGCAACCAGCTTCAAGCAGCCCTTGAGTCTCAGGGTTGACATCTCTGTTTATACCTGCTTGTGGGTGGGTATTGTGTGCCTTCCTAAAAGAACTAAAGCATTGGGCCTGTATTGGTTCAACCTTCTTAGAATTTCTCGAGAAAAGAAAGCTTTATTAGGTTGTTAATGTTGTTATGCAAGGAATTTTACAAAAGTCAGGCAGGCAGTGCTCTTATTTTAAAAAACAAAAAAAATCAGAAACTACTCAATAAATGAAGAGAGTGCCTGTGATATAATCATGAGAACGTATTGTCCAGGTTAATTCTGTACGGCAGAAGTGAGACTGGACATGATCTGTGGTCTGGGAGTACCTTACAGTGCATCATACTATCTTAATAACTTCCTTGTAAATCCTTACTGTTGATAGATCCAAGAATCTGTTTTTAGTGTTCCCTTAGCTCTATTTGAAGAGCTTTTGTTCTTTGACATTTCACTAATTCCATACTTTACTATTGAGAATTTCCTGTTGAATCATGCAGGTCAATAGAATAGGACACTTAGAAGACAGGCTTCCTACTTATTCATACGTTTTTAAAAAGATCATGTATTAATTATAGGAAATTCAGAAAATAGAATTTAAAGAAAGGAAGTATACCACCTACTCAGGATGACCATTTTTGACACGTGGGACATATTTTAGCCTTTTTTTGGTATGCATGTGTACATAGTTTAAAAATAAAATTGGGGGGCGCCTGGGCGGCTCCAATCAGTTAAGTGTCTGACTCTTGATTTCGGCTCAGATCCTGATCTCAGGGTCTGGGATGGAGCCCCAGGTCAGGCTCCTCGCTCATCCGGGAGTCTGCTTGAGATTCTCTCTCTCCCTCAGCCCCTCCTCCTGCTTGTGTTCTCACACTCTCTCCCTCTCTCTCTCAAATAAATCTTTTTAAAAAAAATTAAGAAATTGGGATTAGGTCATCTCTGCTGTTTTGTAGCTGTTTTCTTAATATTAACATTTTTTTGGTACGCCATTGAATATTTCTCAAAAGCAGGGTTTCTCAACCTCAACAGTATTGACATTTGGGGCTGGGTAATTCTTTGTTATGGGGAGCTGTCCTGTGCATTGCAGCATGTTTAGCAGCATCCATGGCCTCTAACCAGTATATGCCAGTAGCACCTTCCCTGTTGTGATGACCGAAAATGTCTCTAGATGTTGCCAAATGGTCCAGGCAGGACATCACTCTGGGTGAGAACCACTGTCTTAAATAAAAAATTCTTAGACTCTTTGGTCTCAGGTCCTCTTAAAAGTCATTGAAGACCTCAAAGAACTTTAGTTTATATAGGTCATTTTTATCAGTTTTTATTGTATTAGAATTTAAAACTGATAAAGCTTAAAAAATTCTTTTAAGAATAGAAATAATAAACCTTATATTAACATAATAATGTCTTAACAAAAAGTAACTTTTCTAAAATAAAAAATAGAGAAGTTACATTACCTCTTCCAACTCTTTAATGTCGTAATAGACATTACGAAGGCATTTGCATTTAATCTGTTGTGAAATAATTGGTTTAGCTGACAGAGGAAGAAAATTCAGCCTTACACAGGTATATAATTAGAAAAGGGAAGAGTATTTTAATGCCTTATCAGATAACCATGCATATTCTTTGAGATTATATCAAAACTCAACAAGTGGAAGTTTCTTAAAGATTAGTTGCAATGTAGAATCTGAAACCATTATCAGAGAAATTTTCAGTATGTTACATTAAAATCCTTTAGTCTGTAGGAACGCCTGGGTCGCGCAGTCGGTTAAAACCGGCTCTTGGTTTAGGCTCAGGTCATGATCTCAGGGTCATGAGTAGGGGAGTCTGCTTGAGATTCTCTCTCCCTCTCATCTTCTGCCCCTCCTCACCCCTGTACGCACATGTGTGCACACGCTCTCTCTTGCTCTAAATAAATAAAAACTTTAAGAAAAAAATCTTCCCCTTAGGTTGCTGGCTTTTCTTGAAAAATTCAAAGACCAGGCAACCTTGAGGCTGCATTTCTCTGTGGCAGTAACTGGCTGGAGCTGAGTAGCGGCTTGTTCTTTAAAAGGGTTGTCTCTTCTCCAGTCGGCCTTTTGTGGCCTGGCCCCTGTTGTTTTCGAGGGGCGGAATTGTATCATGGTAAGGAGCTGGGATTCAGATCCCAACTCCCACTCTTGATTGCTGTGTACCTTCAGGATATTTAGCTTTTCTGTAGTTTTATCTGGATAATAAGGATAGCAACAATACCTACTTCATAAGATTGTTAAAAGGATTAGAAGAGCCACTAAATGTAAAACCCTTAGGATAGCCCCTGGCCCAGAGTAAATTTAGCTAAGTTAGCTGTTGTTGGAGTTCAAACAGCATATAATTGGCTAACATTTCTGTAGCTCATACTACATATCAGGTAATGGGCCAAGCCCTCCACACAGATCTATCTCATCAATCCTAACATAGTACTATGAAACAGGTAGAGTTATTTTCTCAGTTTTGCAGATGAGAGGATACAATTGAAAGAGGTTAAGTAACCTGCCTGAAGGCACTCAGCTAGTAAGTAGTATCAACATTAAGAGTTGAACCGATGCACTTTGAATTCTAAGCCTGTGGTTTTGAATGCTGTGCTGCCTCATGCTACATCTGTCTCTAAAATAGGTCTAATTACAGAAGTGGCAGGCTTGGGTAAATGGAGATTAGTGCTCTTAATGTTTTTGTAAGTGATTTGAGGAGAGTATGCATATAAATATCTCAAATTTATATATGACATCATTTCATTCCGGTAGTGAAACACCAAACCAATAAGTATAAACTGTAGGCAACTCTTTGGATGGAGTGAGTGAGCTGAAGAGTGACTACTGACTTTCTTTTTTTTTTTTTTTGAGAGTGAGAGCATGGGAGGGGAGGGGCAGAAGGAGAGGAACAGAGAGAATCTCAAGCAGGCTCCCCACCCAGCAGAGCTGAACCAGGGCTCAGTCTTATGACCCCCGAGGTAATGACCTGAGCCGAAACCAAGAGTCGGACACTTAAACCGATTGAGCCGCCCAGGTGCTCCTGATAAGTACTGACTTTCAGAGTAGGTAAATGTAAAATGAAATAAGAAAAATAATAGATTGCATGATATGCTTCAAGATAATCAGTAAGGACTTGAGAGTCATTTTGGTCTATTATTTGAGGGTCAAAAAGGCCAGCAAACATTTCAAGCCTAGGGACGCCTGGGTGGGTCAGTCATTAAGCGTCTGCCTTCAGCTCAGGTAATGATCCTGGGGTCCTGGGATCGAGCCCCACATCGGGCTCCTTGCTCCGCGAGAAGCCTGCTTCTCCCTCTCCAACTCCACCTGCTTGTGTTCCTGCTCTCGCTCACGCTCTCTGTCAAATAAATAAATAAAAGCTTAAAAAAAGGGCGCCTGGGTGGCTCAGTTGGTTAAGCGACTGGATCCTGGAGTCCCTGGATCGAGTCCCGCATCGGGCTCCCTGCTCGGCAGGGAGCCTGCTTCTGCCTCTGACCCTCCCCCCTCTCATGTGCTCTCTCTCTCTCATTCTCTCTGTCTCAAATAAATAAATAAAATCTTAAAAAAAAAAAAACCACCCACAAACATTTCAAGCCCATTAGGATAGCTATTACTTAAAAACAAGACAAAACAAACAAAATAACAGGTGTTGGGGAGGATGTGGAGAAATTGCAAGTCTCGTGCTCTGTTGGTGGGAATGTAAGATGGCACAGCCACTGTGGAAGACAGTGTGGCAGTTCCTCAGAAAAGTAAACAGAATTACCATATGATCCAGGAATTTCATTTCTGGGTATAAACCCCAAAGAATTGAAAGCAGGGAATTGAGCAGATAATTTGTACCCTCATGTTCATAATAGCATTACTCACTATAGCCAAAGGGTGGGAGCATGAATGGACAAACAAAATGTGGCATATACATGAAGTAGAATATTATTCAGCCTTGGGGCGCCTGGGTGGCTCGGTTGTTAAGCAGCTGCTTTTGACCTCACGTCCCGCATGGCGCTCCCTGCTCCACAGGAAGCCTGCTTCTCCCTCTCCCACTCTGCCTGCTTGTGTTCCCTCTCTTGCTGTGTCTCTGTCAAATAAATAAAATCTTTGGGGGGAAAAAATATTATTCAGCCTTAAAAAGGAAATTCTGTCACATGCCACAATATGGATGAACCTTGAAGACATTATGATGAAATAAGCTAATCAAAGACAAATTTTGTATGAGTCCCTTTATATGAAGTACTTAGAGTAGTTGAACTCATAGAGACAGAAATAGGGTCTCTAGAGTTAGAATCATGCTTGCCAAAGACAGGGGGAGGCAGGAATGGAGATTTATTATTTAGTGGGTACAGAATTTCAGTTTGTGAAGATGAAAAATTTTGGAGATGGGTTGTGGTGATAGTTGCATAACAATGTGAAAATGTGAATGTATTTAATGCCACAAAGCTCTACACTTGAAAATGACTTAAGAAAAAACCCCAGCAAAATGTTAGGCATGTCTAGGAAAAATAAATTGGAGACAAAATGGAAAATGCTTTTCTTTCCTGTGTAATGTGGTAGGGCAGACTCACTTAAAATTCTAAGGAGTGTTTTGGCCTCCCCACTTTGGTAAGAGGGATACAACTTGGTTTTAGGCTCCAGGCCTAGCTCCTTGGGTTATTAGCAAGTCATTATGTCTCTCTGATCCTCATCTGGAAAAAGGGTTTATATAATCCTTACCTCACAAGCAAAGATGTATGTGAATGAATTTCTGTACTTATAATAATGCTAATTATTTTCATCTTTGGGAAAATAGCAAAACAGACTTTATTTCCTATTCACTGAAGTGGCTGGCTGTGTGGCCCACAGGCTCTGCCTCTGTATCTTCATGCGGCCTCTTAGAACTCAGGAGAGGTATGGGCCACACAAAAAGTTTGGCTTCACAAAGTGGCGATTATATACACTGCAAAGAAGGAGTAAATAGGCTAAAAAGATTTAAGCCAGGCTGAATAATTTTCCTTTAGTCTTTGTAAGTTAAAAAAAAAAAACCAAACAACTGCAGCAATATGAAAGGGTATTTTTTAAAAAAGATTTTATGTATTCATTTGAGAGAGAGAGCACGAGCAGGGGGTGTGGCAGAGGGAGAGGGAGAAGCAGACTCCCTGCTGAGCAAGGAGCCCAATGCAGGGCTGGGTCCAGGACCCTGAGATCATGACCTGAGCCCAAGGCAGACGTTTAACGACTGAGCCACCCAGGCGTCCGTCCCTACAATATAAAAGGGTATTAACTAAAATTGCTATTCCCAAGAGGTAACCTCTGTTAGACATTTTGATTCTACCCTTCCATGTACGAATTTGTGTATTTTTTATTAAAATGTATCAGAGTGCTGACTGACTCAGTAGAGCATGTGACTCTTGATCTTGGGGTTGTGAGTTCAAGCCCCATATTGGGTGTAGAGATTACTTAAAAATAAAATCTTAAAAAAATGTGTCATGCTATTTATACTCTTATGCTACCTAAAACGAGTTGGAAACATTAGGACAAATTCATTAATGATATGTACAAGAAACTAGAACTTGAGGGTTATGTATACCTAACATGACGCACTGGGTGTTTTTACATGTAGTATCTCAATACACACAACAACCCTGCGAGATAGTTGGTATTTTCTTCATCTTAGAATCATAAAACTGAGGTTCGAGAAGTAGAATAACTCGCCCCCAGGATATCTAGGCACTTTTCTTCAAAAGCTTGTACTTCATGTAGCTTTCTAGAGTACCACCTTTGCTAGATCTTATCCCATTCTGCCATTTTTAAAAATTTTCTTCTTTTAAAAAGAAGAAAACTTTTTTTTTTTAACACTTTTTTGTTTTTGTGATTATTCCATGTCAGTACAGACAGAAGTGCCTCATGCTTTTCTTTTTTTTTCCTGGTATCACAATACATGGTACATACATGAACAATAAGCTTTTTTGCATTTTTATTGTGGTAAAATATACATAACATATATATACAATATACATAACATAAAATTTACCATTTTTACTATTTTTAACTATACAGTTCAGTTGCATAAAGTACATTCACATTGTTATGCAACCATCATCACCATTCATTTCCAGGACTTTTTCATCTTGCAAAACTGAAACTCTGTTCCCATTTAACAACTCCCCATTGCCCCTCCCCGCAGTCACCATCTACTTTATGTCAGTATGAATTTGACTACTCTAGATGCCTCATATAAGTGGAATTGTACAGTATTTGTCCTTTTGTGTTTGGTTTATTTCACTGAACAGTAATTTTTTTTTTTTTTTTTTTAGATTTTTTATTTAGTCATTTGAGACAGAGTTAGAGAGCATGAGCAGGGGGAGAGGCAGAGGCAGAGGGAGAGGGAGAGGGAGAAGCAGGCTCCCCGCCAAGCCAGGAGCCCAGTGTGGGGCTCGATCCCAGGACCCTGGGATCATGACCCGAGCTGAAGGCAGACGCTTAACCATCTGAGCCACCCAGGCGCCCCTCAATGAACAGTAATTTTAACCCGACTTCTACTGATGGACTTTTAAATGGTTTAGTCTCCTGCTCTTCAAACAATGTGCTGCAGGTGTATTTGATCCTGAGTTTCAGAATGCTGTCTCAGTCCCGTCCTCTGTTTGGCTGAATTTCTGAGGAAGCCCAAAACAAATTCTCTTCCTTCTGGGCCTCAGCTTTTCTGGGCTATAAAATAAGAAAAATTTTAAATAATTACTTTTGTTACAGTATGCTATGAGGGCTTGTGTAGTTTTTGCTTATATTATAGCTCAGGACTCTTTGAAGAGAGTATTCTTTTTTATTTATTTATTTTTTATTTTTATTTTTATTTTTTTTATAATTCTTTTTTATTTTTATTTTTTTTATTTTTTATTCTTATGTTAATCCCCATACATTACATCATTAGTTTTAGATGAAGTGTTCCATGATTCATTGTTTGTGCATAACACCCAGTGCTCCATGCAGAATGTGCCCTCCTCAATACCCACCACCAGGCTAACCCATCCTCCCACCCCCCTCCCCTCTAGAACCCTCAGTTTGTTTTTCAGAGTCCATCGTCTCTCATGGTTCGTTCTTTTTTATTTTTTTTAAAGTAGGCTCCATGCCCAGTGTGGAACTCAAGGCAGGGCTCGAACTCATGACCCTGAGATCAAGATCTGAGCTGAGATAGAGTCAGATGCTTAAACTGACTGAGCCACCCAGGCACCCTGAAAGAGTACTTATTTATTTAAAAGATTTTATTTATTTATTTGACAGAGAGAGAGAGCACAAGTAGGCAGAGAGGCAGGCAGAGGGAGAGGGAGAAGCAGGCTCTCCACTGAGCAGGGAGCCCGACGTGGGGCTTGATCTTAGGACCCTGGGATCCTGACCTGAGCTGAAGGCCGGCATTTAACCGACTGAGCCACCCAGGCGCCCTAAGAGTACTCTTTTAAATATAAAGTTTTTTTTGTAACTACAATACTGCTGCCACAGTGTGATTATAGTACATTTTGGGATGAGTTGGTGAGTTTAGTGCAGAATTAAATCAACCCAAAATGACCAGCATCAGAGTAGCTATGTTCCTTTGGAGTTCTCAGATGAATTAAAGCTGAGCAATTGTTCATGAGGAAACCAGGCTTAGAAGCCTTGTCCTCTGCTTGTTCCTTGCATGGTCCTGGTGCCAAGCAGAAAGGCCTTGCCTTCCTATGAGGTCCCTGTGCTGCCGTAGAGGAGCCCTAGAGAGACTGAGGCCAACCCCATGGCAGCACCCAACTGCCAGGCTTGCAGAGCCGGCTTAAAGGATCAAACTCTTCACTTGGACTAGTTGCAGGTCCGACAGTCTCGCTGCATGGAGGCATACAATACATCTCTGCTCTTTTGAATTTGACTAGATGATTCACAGAGAGAGGAGAACTATCCAGTTTTTTTTGAGGTTCTGAATTGATTTAGCCTTGATTCACCAGCCCTCCTTTACTTTGTGGGGTCAGAGATTTGGCCACAGCTGTTATGCTCCCTCTACTGGCTTAAAAGCAGCTCAGCAATTTCAGGTGATGACCTAGTTTGCACCCACTGTGGTTTTTGCCAACACATGGTTGGAAAGTGTTGTCTTTGCACAGAACTCTTAATACCTTGCCTAAGGAAATGTGTGTGTGAGTGTGTGGGGGGGGTGCACCTTACATCTTCTGACACTAACCTCGAGGGCAAAGTAGAAGAAGCAGGCCCTGCCATTGCCTAATTTCTGCCTCAGTGATTCCAGTCTCCTATGGACTTGGGCTGTCATCATCATGTTAGATACTAAGCACACATCATTTTAAGTGATCCCGAGGCATTCTACGAATAACCATGTATTTTAAATTACTAAGCATTATTTGGCAAAATTAAATCATCCTATGAATGTCTACAGGGAACACTAAAGGTAATGCTGTCTGGATGATGGGGGAAGACCCTTAGGTGAGAATGGTTATGTCTTTAAGTGCATAGGTGTAGATATTATTTTCTTTTTTATTAAACTTTTTTTTTTAAGCTGCTTCAATTCAGGAGAGGTTGTGCTGCCTGGCATAGGTCTGAGTGAATAAATAGAAGTGCCGTCAGTTCTATATTTCTTGCCGTGAGTATCCCAGCCCATCCTGGGGAGTCTAGTTTTCATTTTTCCTTTTTCTATCATGAACATTTTTTAAAGAGTTTTATTTAAGTAATCTCTACATCCAATGTGGGGCTCAGACTCACAACCCTGAGATCAAGAGTCACATGCTCTTCTGACTGAGCCAGGCAGGTGCCCCTCTATCATGAACATTTAAAAAATCCAAAATGTTTTATTTTATGGAAATGTTCAAACATACACAGAAGTATAGTATACCCATCTATAATAATTACCAACATTTTATTGATCACCTATTCCCCCTACCTTTTTTTTTTCTGGAATATTTTATTTTATTTTTTTAAAAGATTTATTTATTTATTTGACAGAGAGAGAGCGAGAGCAGGAACACAAGCAGGGAGAGTGGGAGAGGGAGAAGCAGGCTTCCCGGTGAGCAGGGAGCCCGATGCGGGGCTTGATCCCAGGACCCCAGGATCATGACCTGAGCCAAAGGCAGGTGCTTAACGACTGAGCCACCCAGGCACCCCCTTTTCCTGGAATTTTTTTTTAAATATTTTATTTATTTATTTGAGAGAGAGAATGAGATAGAGAGAGCAAGAGAGGGGGGAGGGTCAGAGGGAGAAGCAGACTCCCTGCTGAGCAGGGAGCCCCATGCGGGACTCCATCCCGGGACTCCAGGATCATGACCTGAGCCGAAGGCAGTCGCTTAGCCAACTGAGCCACCCAGGTGCCCCTTTTTCTGGAATATTTTAAGGGGAATTCCAGACATACTATTTCACCTATTTCAGTATGCATCCCTAATTGATAAGCACTTTTTTTTTTTTTCTTTTAACAGCACCACAATGCCATTATTATACTTAAGAGACATAACAATACTGGGGCACCTGGCTGGCTCAGCTAATAGAGCTTGTGACTCTTGGTCTTAGGATCGTGAAATCAAGCCCTAAGTTGAGTGTGGAGCCTACTTAAAATAAGAGAGACGTAACAATACTTTCTTAATATCATAAAACATAAAAGAGAGATGAGCACTGAATAATGTATAGAATTGTTGAATCACTATATTGTACACCTGAAACTAATATAATACTGTATGTTAAATATACTGAAATTGAAAAAAATTAATTAAAAAGCAAAAAAAGTAATTGGATTTGAGAAAAGTTGACTATTTGTTAAATTTGCTTGTAGTCTTTTTTTTAAAGAAACAAAACTGCAGATACAATAGAAGTTAATCGAAGATAAACGTTACTAGATGTGTTTATCTACAAACAATATATGGTATTACTTTGTATATTTAAAAATATATACTTAATGGTTAACTTTTACATATCCTCCTGAAACTTTATTACTTACCATTAGGTTTTCAAGATTTATTCATGTTGTTACACATATTTCTAGTTCATTTTAACTGCTGTATGGTATTCTGTTTGGTTTAGTTTTAATTTGTATTAGTATTCCAATGGAACTATTAATATATATGTTTGTGAATATTTATGTTGTCTACAGCTTTGTTTGCTTTTTGCTATTATAAACAGTGATGCAGTGAACATTCTTGTACATTTCTTTGTGCCACTTTGTAAGAATGTATTTAAATTATAACATGCATTCCCCTGATTAATTTAGAGGTTGACTTCCTCTGTAATATTTTTTGGCTATTTGGATTTCCTCTTCTGTGAATTGTCATATTTGCCTCTTTTCCTAATGGTTTTAAAAATTGATTTGTAGGAATTCTTTGTCTATTTTGGATACCAAGCCATTGTGAGTTTTGTGTATTGCTAGAATCTTTCAATTATTCAGGCAGTCTTTTCCTGGTCCCTCCCTGTTCCTGGTCTTTCAGTTTACTCCAGTTCAGTCAGCTTCTATTTTTATTCCTAGGCTCCCTTGTTTTATTCTAACCTACACATTATTGAGTTATGTTTCCAAGGTGGGGAATCCCTTCAATTGTCCATTAGATGAACTGCTTTGTCATTTATGGTTTATTTTTGGTTCTGTAAGGCAGGCAGCCTAGAATAGGGGTTAAGAATGGAGGCGATAGAGTCTTAACTGCTTGCTTTTGAATCTTGGCTCAGCCACATTACTTACTGTGTGTGACCACGGTAAGTTACTTAACCCTCTTGTACTTGTCTTTATAATCTGTAAAACTCATGAGGGTAGAACTGTTATGATCCCCATTTTATATTTGATGAAACTCAGGCTCAGAGAGATTAGATTAGAAACATGAGTAAGTAGAAGAAACATGTGGGCCTTTTTATCTTTTAATTTTACACTTTTTTTTTTTAAAAGATTTTATTTATTTATTCAACAGAGAGAGACACAGCGAGAGAGGGGACACAAGCAGGGGGAGTGGGAGAGGGAGAAGCAGGCTTCCTGCCGAGCAGGGAGCCCGATGCGGGACTCGATCCCAGAACCCTGGGATCATGACCTGAGCTGAAGGCAGACACTTAAGGACTGAGCCACCCAGGCACCCTAATTTTACACTTTTGATAGAGACATGGGTATAGAAAATATTTCTGTAATATAGGATACACTGTAGCAAAAGCCATGATAGGTCCCTGACTTGTGGCTTCAGTGTTAGGGAAAAACAGTAAGAGTAGAACTATGGAGAACTAAAGTACCCACTGCCTGTATAAATCTATTAATAGGTTAAAAAATTCCTTGTGTCCTTATTCATTAAAATAAAACAACAAAAACCCACACCTTTATTTTTATAACTTTAACTTAAAAGAGATACAGAATTTTTCTTAAGATTTTATTTATTTATTTTTTTTTAAAGATTTTTATTTATTTATTTGACAGAGAGAGAGATAGCGAGAGCAGGAACACAAGCAGGGGGAGTGGGAGAGGGAGAAGCAGGCTTCCTGCCGAGCAAGGAGCCCGACTTGGGACTCGATCCCAGGACCCTGGGATCATGACCTGAGCTGAAGGCAGACGCTTAACGACTGAGCCACCCAGGCGCCCCCTTAAGATTTTATTTTTAAGTAATCTCTACACCCAACATGGGGCCTGAACTCACAACCCTGAAATCAAGAGTTGCATGCTCCACTGACTAAACCAGCCAGGCACCCCAAGATACAGAATTTAGATAACCATCCCAGGTCAGAGAAGTCATAGTTGAAATAGGCAAATCATAAACACAGAACACTGGACTACACTTAAGGGTTCAGCTTGGTAGACAATGAAGGGGGAGGAGAACATAGAACTTGATTTTGACCTACATGAAAGAAAGAAGAAACTAAAGAAGCAAAGGCAACTTCTTTCTAGGGGAAGGAGAATAAGTTTGACTTAGCCGCTCTATCTTCTTTGATTTTTTTTATTATTATAAAAGGAAATATGTTTATGGCAAGTACTATAGGAAGGTATAAAGTAAAAATTAAAATATAAAAGTTTCCCAGTAGTATAAACCCAAAAGAATTAAAAGCAGGGACTTCAACAGATACTTGTACGCCCATGTTGTTAGCAACATTATTCACAATAGCCCAAAGGTGGAAACAACCCAGATATCCATCAGTTGATAAATGGATAAACAAATATGGTGTGTGTGTATAGTGGAATATTATTTAGCCTCAAGAAAGAATGGAATTCTGATAACATGCTACAATATGGATGATCTTTGAAGATATTATGCGAAGTGAATAAAAAAGACAACTATTGTGTGGTTCCACTTATATGAGTTACCTAGAACAGTTAAATTCATGTAGGCAGAAAGTAGAGTGGTGGTTACTGGGGATGGGAGAAGTTGTTGTTTATTGGGTATGGAGGTTCAGTTGGGATGATGTAAAGATTCTGGGGATGGATGGTGGTGATGGTTGCACAACAGTGCAAATATACTGAATGCCACTGAATTGTATACTTAAAAATGGTTAGAATGGGGCACCTGGGTGGCACAGATGGTTAAGCGTCTGCCTTCGGCTCAGGTCATGATCCCAGGGTCCTGGGATCGAGTCCCGTATCGGGCTCCCTGCTCCTTGGGAGCCTGCTTCTCCCTCTGCTTCTCTCTCTCTCTTTCTGTCTCTCATGAATAAATAAATAAAATCTTTAAAAAAAAAAAAAAGGTTAGAATGGTAACTTTCATGTTATATGTATTTTACCACAGTAAAAAAAGTTTCCCAACTCTAACCTGGAGGTGGTGTCCACTATAAACAGTTTCTTTTATAACCATATAGATAGGCAAATGTAAGCGTAGATATGCAAATATGAACATGTTAATTCAAAATCTACTCTTTGGGGGCACTCATTTAGGTGCTGGGGACTCCGCAGTGTACAAAATTGACAAGGTTCCTTTGGTCATGGAGCTTTTTAAAATTTTGTTTTACACAAAATGGATTTTGGTACACATATTGTTTTACACCTTACATTTCCCCTTAACAAAGACCTTTGGACATCTTTCCAAGTTAGTTCTTAGAGATTTACTGATTTCATGGCTGCATGGTATGCCCTCATATGGATGTGCTATAATTTGTGGCTGTTGTATGGAATGGACAAGGGGAAGAAGAGGTATAGAGATTGCTGTGGTTTGCTGCTCGTGTTTGCCCCTTTTTTTTTTTTTTTTTAAGGATTTTATTTATTAGAGAGAGAGGGAACACAAGCAGGGGGAGTGGGAGAGGGAGAAGCAGGCTTCCCGTCGAGCAGGGAGCCTGATGTGGGGCTCGATCCCAGGACCCTGGGATCATGACCTGAGCCAAAGGCAGATGCTTAACAACTGAGCCACCCAGGCACCCCTTTGCCCCTTTTGTAACTTAAAATTTTATTAGAATAATATAAAAAATCAGTGTTATAAAAAAATCAGTGCCAAATATATCAAATAAAAGTTCTTTCCCCCTCTTTTATTTTTAGTTTTATTTTTTAAGATTTTATTTATTTATTTGAGAGAGAGAGAATGAGAGACAGATAGCAAGAGAGGGAAGAGGGTCAGAGGGAGAAGCAGACCCCCAGCTGAGCAGGGAGCCCGATGCGGGACTCCAGGATCATGACCTGAGGCGAAGGCAGTCGCTTAACCAACTGAGCCACCCAGGCGCCCTCCCCCTCTTTTAATCCTATTCCCTGAAAATAGTAACCGTTGTTAATCATTGTTAACATTAAAAGTTATTCATCCTTCCAGGCATTTTTAGTGCAACTGCAAATATAAAAAATACATAGAATATACATATTCTCATTCTTTAGGAGCTGGCTCATGCAGTATAATACCATTAGATATATGTAGGTATATACAGTCTGCTCATTTAATTCAGACTGTTGTGAGTTATGCAGAGGAAAGAGCTGGACTGGGCTTCAGGAGAGCAAGGCCCTGTCTAGATGGTGCTGTGGTAGGCAGTTCCTTAGTTGTCATTTACATGCTGTTCCCTAGTCAATGAGATCACCTCAAGGAGAGAAATCTAGTGTGCTAGAAATATTACTATAGAGTTCTTTGGTTGCAAGCATTAAAAACTCAACTCAGCTTCTGTTAGACAAAAAATGGTGGTGGGGGGCATTATAGAAGGATTTTAGGTAGCAAGCAAAGAAATATTTATTTATTTAAAAAAATTTTTTTTGAGATTTTATTTATTTATTTGACAGAGAGAGAGAGAGCACAAGCAGGGGGAGCAGCAGAGGGAGAAAGAAGCAGGCTTTCTGCTGAGCAGGGAGCCCAATGCAGGGCTTAATCCCAGGACCCTGAGCCTAAGGCAGCTGCTCAACGGACTGAGCCACCCAGGCAGCACAAGTGAAGAAATATTTAAACAACGGAGTCTCTGGAAAGTCAGGAATAGGGGGGCTTTGAGGGTTTCAATATCGGTGTTTATCCCTTTCCATTTCTGTATGTCTGTTCAAGTTTTCCTGGGAAAAAGTGAGTGGCTTAGAGACCATGTGTCTACTGATGGTTAAAGGGGGTAGAGTCCTGGGTTTATGTGCCCCATCAGAATCGTACGGTGTTGGGGAGTTGCAGTTTTGGAAAGGATGGGATTCAAGGCTGGCAAAACTGAGTGTCGGCCTTGAAGTGTCAGCCATCTTAACCCTAGATTCTTACTCCCCTCTCAAGGAGGAGATGACCGCCGGGTTCTGCTATGGCACATGGAACAAGCTATCCACTCCAGAGTCAAGCCCATACAGCTGAAAGGAGAGCACCATTCCAACATTTTTTGCCTGGCTTTCAACAGTGGGAACACCAAAGTATTCTCTGGAGGTGAGAAGAAGGGAGATTTCTACCTTGGGCAATTCACTGTGGCTGAGATTTTAGATAAAGGAGTGCTAAAATAACTCCTTGTTTTTCTTCCTTTATTTCACTGAGCTGTAGAATTACTGGTTTCCCATAGCTTGTCTTTTCTGCATTACAGCAGAAATACGAACAGGTATATGAGAGCAATTTCTCCCTCCCTCCCTCCTTCCTTCTGTCCTTCCTCCTCTCCTTCCTCTGTCCTTCCTCCCCTCCTTCCTTTTGTTCTTTTGATCCTTCACTCTCATTCTTTTTCGATAGAAAACTTTTTACATTGCAATCTGGCATGCAGAAACACACACATACTTAAAATAGTACTTAACCTTACTATGTGTGGTACATTCTGGTTTTTAAAAAATTCTATTTCATTTTTAAAGATCTTAAAGGTTGTGACTCAAATTGATGTCCTGATCCATGGATGGCTCCTGTTTGAAAAACGTTGTGTTAGGGTACAATTGGAATGGCTTGTGCTCAAGCCAGCCTCTTGGTGATGTCTTCTGTCTATCAGCCAGACTCCTTTCTGACCACCACATTTCTAGCCCTGACCTCTCTTCTGCACTGCAGATTTTCCCAGGGAATATCTACCTGTGTGTTCTAAAAGCAATTTAAGTGCAGCAGATCTAAAACCAAAATTATTAGTCTTTCTCCCCTGCACAAATATTTCCTCTTGTTCCCTGGATTCCTTTTCTCAGTTATTATCAGCATTCACCTAATGATTAAGCTATTAGGTTTAACTTTAAGAAACTGCTAATATTGAAGCACTTTTAACTATAAAAATGACAGTTCCACATAGTCAGCCTAATAGAAATCTTGAAGTCATCCTCAAACCTTCCTTTCTTTCATTTACCTATCTTGTCACTCACCATCTAGACTTGAAAGCCTCTCACATTCATCCTTTAGTTTCTGCGCTCTTTCTATACCCACTGCCCTGGTTCAGGTTCTTATCTTTTATCTGGACTGTTGCAGTGGCCTTTGTGATTTCTGCAACCAGTCTCTAACCCTCCTTCTTATTTATCACAAGTTTTCTTTTATTTATTTATTTATTTATTTATTTATTTATTTATTTGAGAGAGAGAGAGAGAGAATGAGAGAGAGAGAGCATGAGGGGGGGAGGGTCAGAGGGAGAAGCAGACTCCCCGCCGAGCCTGATGTGGGACTCGATCCCGGGACTCTAGGATCATGACCTGAGCCGAAGGCAGTTGCTTAACCAACTGAGCCACCCGGGTGCCCCACAAGTTTTCTTTTAAAAATAAAGTTTTACCGTGTGAACCTCTGACCCCACAGTGTCCACAGGATAAAGTGTAAACTTCTGTCTACCTCTCTAGCCTCATCCCCCTCCCCAGCATTTTGTACTCTAGCCCACTAAACCACTTGCCATCTTAGGTGCCCTTGTATCATTTGCTTTTGCTGTTCCTTCATGGATCATGATTAATTGTCCAGTCCCCACCAGTTCCCCTAAGTCTTCCATTGGTAAGAGTTTTGAGTTATTGGAGTTTTTGTTCAGATGTCTTCTTCCCCATAAAAACATTCTCCTTTTCTGCCATGTACTTTCAACCTGCTCCTGAAGGAAACAGTTGCTCCTTTATCTGTGTGCCCATTATAGAGCATTTCACTACAACAAGTTAACCCATTTTGTCATTATTAGTTGTTTGTGTAGATGAACTGGGAGTTCCTCAAGGGTCGGGCAGAATCTTCCTCCTCTTCTAGTATCCCTAGCACCTCAGCTGTGCCTGTTACCTAGAAGGCATTAGTATGGGTTTGATTTACTTGTTATGCACCCACAATAGAGTTGATAGCCAGGGATTTAAGATGTCCCGGGCCACATCTCTACTGCTACTATTACTTTCTATTTAAGTGACTGTTGGTTGTGCTTTCAGTGTAGAGTGGGAATTTTTTTACTTTTGTCTTTTCATATTCAGGTTTTTATGTTTCGTTATATAAACCCTTTGAAAGCAGGATTACACATATTGTGAATGTATTATTTTTAGATTCTTTGATGGAATAAAGAAAAATGCAAGAGAAAAAGTTTCCCATCACTTATAACCACAAAGTCATCAGATTTTAATGCTATGAGATGATAAGGATATGAGTAATAGCAAACATTTATTGGGGACTTACTAAGTGCTCAGCCCTATTCTGAATGGTTTTACAAATGTACTCGTATCTCTGCAATGACCCTACAAAGTAGGTACAATTATCCCTATTTTATAGTTAAAAAAACAGAGGCATAGATTATCTGTATTCTAAGTCTCACAGTTGAGTGTTTTGCTTAAAAAAAAAAAAAAAAGCTAGCTTGGATGAATGATTTAATTTGCCCATGATCATTTACTCTTTTTATTCTCTTTCTTTCTTTCTTTCTTTGAGAGAGAGAGAGAAACAGCATGAGAGGGGATAGGGTCAGAAGGAGAAGCAGGCTCCCCGCTGAGCCGGGAGCCCGATGTGGGACTCGATCCCGGGACTCTAGGATCATGACCTGAGCCGAAGGCAGTCACTTAACCAACTGAGCCACCCAGGCGCCCTTTATTCTTTTTCTTTTTCTTTTTTTTTTTTTTTAATTTTTTTTTTTTTTTTTTTAATGAGAGAGAGAGAGAGCACATGAGAGGGGGGAGGGTCAGAGGGAGAAGCAGACTCCCCGCCGAGCAGGGAGCTCAATGCGATGCGGGACTCGATCCCGGGACTCCAGGATCATGACCTGAGCCAAAGGCAGTCACTTAACCGACTGAGCCACCCAGGCGCCCCTATTCTTTTTCTTAATGGCCACAGTTTTTTGTTGTTGTTTTTATATTATATATATATATATATATATATATATATATATATATTCTGTCGAATAATTCATTTTGGAAACATACCTAGTTGCTACTAGGCTTTCAAAAATTCTTTATATCCTTCTGAAGTTATTTTTATAAAACTTTTCTTCTAATTCTAATTAATACTCCTAATTTATATTAACACTGATTTTGCTCATATGCTTTCTGAAAACTTTAAGATTTCATGTGATATGGGCAGGTAGCACTTGGCAGGAATTATCAAATGTCTACTTTTCTCCCTTACAGGAAATGACGAGCAAGTTATCCTCCATGATGTCGAAAGGTAAATAGATTGTTGGTATGTGAAGGTGACTGACTCTGGTTTTCATATGAAGAAAGGCAAATATCTCTTTAGACCAAAGTAGTCGTTTTTTTGAAGGAAATAACATGAAGCCAGCTGTCCTTTTCTGAAACAGATTTCTGTAATAATTTTGAAATAAAATTTTGATTAAAAAAAAAAGAAAAGGATTTGTGAAGGTGGAATGAACTTACACACTTTTTAGGTGAAAATTTAAAGGGAGAGGTTGGAAGAGAAGGAAACAACGACATAATAATAACTAATCTTTATGTGCCAGGTACTATTCTAAGTGCTTTGCATGTGTTCATCAGTTTCACCCTCACAATGATTTTATGAAGCAGTACTATTCTGGTCTCATTGTGGATGAGGAAGCTGAGGTGTTAGGGATGTTAGGTAACTTAAGGTCAGGTGGTGCTGGGATCTGAACATGGCCACCTGGTTCCAGAGCCATGCTCTTGCTCACATACCAGGCAGCCACATCGACCCTCTTCTTCCCCTGCTGATATCAGATCTGGTTACTTTAAAGTGCTCCCTTATTTTTGGAAATCAGGCACCACCCCCAAATCTACAGAAGCAGATACATTCTGCAGGAAGTGAAAACACTAAACTCATCTATCAAGTCACTTTCAGCTGTGCTCATTTAGTGCAAAAAAACAAACTCACCATGAAATCTATAAAAAGTTTTTCTAATAGAATTTTTTTTTACCTGAAAGTTGAGTACCTACTTTTTAAGGAAATACAATATCCTTTGGGTTTCACTTGATTGACTTTGCACTAGAAATGAGGGAGAGTCCCACGTGAGGAACTCTAGGGCTGGGACTCTGCACTCTTTGTGTGCATGTGTGTGCCTGTGTGCCTCTCTCTGCTTTCTGTCTCTCAGCAGCGAGACCTTGGATGTGTTTGCTCACGAAGATGCAGTATATGGCTTGTCGGTGAGCCCAGTGAATGACAACATTTTTGCCAGCTCCTCAGATGATGGCCGGGTTCTCATCTGGGACATCCGGGAGTCTCCCCATGGAGGTAGGGTCAAAGGGCTGTTGGACTGTGTTGGAGAGTTTGATGTCAGGCTCATTGCAGAGGCAGTTAATGACCTGGGTGACTAATGTGAGTGGGAGAGATGTAAAGGGAGAGGCAACTCTCATGGTGGGGCACAGATGTGTGTCTGTAGACGTCCCATCCTATGCCTAAGCCAGAAGTGAGGCACCTTTCTCAGGCCTTCTCTAGCCGCTTGTGAGCCTCCACAAACTCTTGGACCTGTCGGAAACCCCACCGTACCATGGTGTTTAGCGGCCCCAAGGAATAGAAGATGCAGTACTTCATTGTAGAGGGTAGCTCCCAGGAGCCAGCTCTGTATGGTGCTGACACGCACGGGGGGTGTTCTGTGCTCGTGTCCTAATTTTAGGTATGTGTATAGAAACGGAAAATGATGGCAGATACGCTTTGTTTAAGAGGGATTGTCCAGGTGAGTTCCTCCTCCAGATGTGTTCTTTGGGCTTCTGAAGTGTAAAATGAAGAGTTGTTCTGTTGAATTTCTCTGAAGTTTTTCAGGAAATGCATCTTTTCAGCTCGTTTCCTGAATAGAGCATTTATTCTATAACTCTGCCTGTGTTCAAAGACTTTTTCCTCCAACATTACCCTCAGTGCCTCCCTGGCCCCCACCTCTGGTGCAGCTTTGTCATGATCATACCCGTGTACACAGAATTACTTTCCTGCCTGTCTTGTCTGACAGGATCTGGATCTTTTTATTATTCTGTATTCAGAGCATTTAACGTGCTGGCCTGTGCCTCATCATAGAGACTCAGGCTATAAGAAAAGCTTGTTCTTGGGGTTAGGCAGATAAGGTAACTGCAAGGAGCAGCTGTGGTTGAGTCACCATGTGCTGGGGAGGTGAGAGCCTCCTCTGTCTGGACTGCCTAGAGGCCTGTGCAGTGTCCCGCGTGGAAATCCTAGACTGGGGAGTGTGCTTTCTGTCTGTTGCTTGTAAACACTTTGCACAAGAGTATGTCCTTCTGGGTAGCAGAGTGATTCCTTCCTTGCCTGGAGCCTGCTAACATAGGCAAAGGGATGCAGGGTTTCTAAGTGAAGTTGATTGGGAGCTGGCTGGATGTAAGAGTTCAAGTGTTAGGTGCCTATTTTTTTTTTTCTTTTTTTCTTTTTGTAATATTCCAGTACGGGGAATGAAATGATAAAATTCTAGACTGAGGCTATTTTCTCTTCAGTTTAGGGAGCAATTTAGAGACAAGGGAAGACTGTGCTATTGTTTTTCCTCGCCTTCAATTTTCTCATTGTTTTGCTTTGTCTTCATTAAATCTTTGTGTAATTGTAAAACTTTTAATTTCTAAAACTAATAAATTTGGATGCAGGTACATTAATCCTACCAGTAATTGTGAATTTTTTCAGCTCATGTGGAATTCAATCTTACTTACTGTAAAACAGCTTACCTTCTTAGTTCCTGTGACCATTTCCGTTTTGTCACAGGATCTGAAGAGGTAGAATACTCAGTGTTTCTGAGTATTATAGCTTCCAGTTTGCTCATATGTGTTAGAGTTGCTGTTTTCAGACTTGGTGTGTACAGAGTGTGTGCTAGTCTTTGTGAGCAGGGTTGGCTACTGGGATGATGCACTGCTTTGGGGCTCCAGCTACTAGGGCCGGTTTCTACAGGGTCACATTCCTGCTTTGCCTGCCTCTGGCCCAGAGGCGCTGAATGAGCTATGGGGCTGATTGTCATTTCTCTATTCACAGAGCCCTTCTGCCTGGCAAACTATCCATCAGCTTTTCACAGTGTCATGTTTAACCCTGTGGAGCCCAGGTTATTGGCCACAGCCAATTCAAAGGAAGGAGTGGGACTCTGGGATATTCGAAAACCTCAGAGGTGAGCCCCCTTTAATTCATATGGTGTTAAAACTTGCCCTTGCCTCAACTCTCAGGTAATGTGATCAGCCAGCAAGGGTTGTGAGAACCTGTTTGGCCATTGCTCTCAGTTGGCCATCTCCTAACATTTATCGGTGCCTGTGAAGCCAGGGGAGCCCTGTCCCCAAGAGACAGGCAGTGTGAAAAATCCACACTCCTTGCTGAGGGAGTCATAAATTGTAATCTGACTCTAGACAAGTCAATTCTAGGCAAATAGATGAGAGCCTCCCTTCAGTACTGCCTTCTATCTTTAGGTCCAGGGTTCCCCAGATGCCTGGGAGCTCTTGCAGGGGGGGATGGAGGAGATGGAGGGGGAGAATTTGTCAAACTATGGCCACTGAACCATTGATTCTTAACTCCAGGCAGGAGGGGATTTCTACGTGGCTTCAGGAGAACTGGGAATCCCCCAGATTGTGTGGAAATTATATTATGTACCCATCTAAGTGCATTTTTCTATGAAGGGAGTTTATTTGCTTTTTTCAGTTTCTCAAAGAGACCAGTGGCTAAGACAATAAAAGTTAAGAGCCACTGCACTATAGTGTTAGGGACCTAACATGTTTTCCCTTCTGTTTGCATTATTAAAAGAGTACGCTGAGGACAATCTTTGATGGTACAAGTCACTAATGGGAGAATTTCAGGCATCATTAAGGGAAGTGTGTGGATGGGGGCGAGTAGGAGGCTTTTTCATGTTCTCTAAATACCATGGTGGGGGGACAACTTTTTATGGCACCTGTACTTAAAGCTAGCTTTGCTTTATAAAAGACTTACATGCATTGTCGGCTGTTCTGGAAATTCTGCATGGAGGTAACTTCCTACTTTGTAAAGCAATATTGCAGAAGTATATCATAGAAAGTAAGCGAGGTTATGATTTATTTCATGGGCCTCAGATGAAAGGGGCAATTAGGTACAGAGGCTATCTTCCTTGGTGATTTTTAGTTCTAGCTAATTCTCTCCATGGGGCTGTCAGAGGGATCTAGAACTATTGCAGCAGATCTGTATAGGCCAGAGGGGTGCTCCTGTTGTTGAGCAGGGCTCCCTGAGGCTCTGTAGGGCAGCAGAGATTTCTCCTGCCCTTTGGTGCATATACACCCAGCCCTTGCTTCTCCACCCTACTGAAATGTATACAGTGGCAGGATCCCTATTGTGCCTTTGCACTGTGTGCTTGGGGAGGCTCATTCCCTGCTTGTGTTTCCCAGTGTTCGGCTGTAACATTCTCTGCCACTCGAGACTCTTTAAGAACAGCTGTTCTGCCTCATTCATTTTACAAGGGGCAGGAACAGGACTAACTATGCCAGTCTTCTCCCAACCTACTACCTCCCATACTTAAAATTGTAATGAATAGCTAGTGACTGGAGTGGGGCCCTGAGCTATTATTCATTTCCAATGGAAAGCTTGAGTAGTGCATACTGTCAGCAGTGTCTTGAGAGTAGAGGAGAGGGTGAGTGTTTTAATTCTCCTAATTTCCCCCCAGCGGTTTCCTACTGTGTGTTGTATTTGGACTTTCCTTCTCTTTCTACTTATCTCCTCACTGAACATGACTTCTTTAAAAAAAAAAAAAAACCTAAGTGAGATTATTATTTTATTTTTATTTATTTATTTATTTATTTATTTTTAAAGATTTTATTTATTTGACAGGGAGAGACATAGTGAGAGAGGGAACACAAGCAGGGGGAGCGGGAGAGGGAGAAGCAGGCTTCCCGCCGAGCAGGGAGCCCGATGCGGGGCTCGATCCCAGGACCCTGAGACCATGACCTGAGCTGAAGGGAGACGTTTAATGACTGAGCCACCCAGGCGCCCTATTGTTTTATTTTTAAAGTAACATTTATTAGATTTAAGGTTTATTTTATTTTATTTTTTTATTATATTAGTCACCATACAGTACATCATTAGTTTTTGATGTAGTGTTCTGTGATTCATTGTTTGCGTATAACACCCAGTGCTCCATGCAGATTTAAGGTTTATATCCAGAGAAGTATAACGAAACAAACCAAAAAAAAAAAAGAAAAAAGAAAAAAAATCTCATCTCCAGATTATATCTGTTACTTACATTTTGTACATGTTTGTACATCAGTATGGTTCTTATTCTTGGTCTCTAGTCACTCTCCAAAGGTAACTATAATGAACAGTTTCTTATGTATTAGAACATAATTTAATACACATACTAGCATGTATATCTATCCTTTAAAAACTTTAGGCTAAAGGAACCATGTATTAATACCCACCGTTTTCAACTACTTTTTTCAATTAATATGTATTGGAGCTTTATTCCTATCAATACTTACAGATCTAGCATGTTCTTTTTCTTTTTTTTAAGATTTCATTTTTGAGTAATCTCTTCACCCAACATGGGGCTTGAACTCACAACCCTGAGATCAAGAGTCATATGCCCCACTGACTGAGCCAGCCAGGTGCCCCCTCTAGCACATTCTTTTAATGGCTACATGATACTCCATTTATATGGTGTATCCAATAGCCAGGACTTCTTGTTTCCAGTGGGCGTTATAAACAGTGCTATATTGAGCTTGGTTGCATAGCACCTGGCCTACCTTTGCAAAAATATCTGTAGGAAATTGCTGCATCAAAGGGTGTATGCTTTTATATATATATATTTTTTAAAGATTTTATTTATTTATTTGCGAGAGAGAGAATGAGAGACAGAGAGCACAAGAGGGAAGAGGGCAGAGGGAGAAGCAGACCCCCTGCTGAGCAGGGAGCCCGATGCGGCACTTGATCCCGGGACTCCAGGACCATGACCTGAGCCGAAGGCAGTCGCTTAACCAACTGAGCCACCCAGGCGCCCCTATGCTTTTATATTTTTGATAAAAACTGTCACATTGTCTTGCCACCACAAAAGGCTACACTGATTTACAAACCTACCAACTATGCATGAGACTACACATTTGTCCAGACCCTTGTCTATACTTATACTGTCTTGTGGGGGGAAATGTTACCTTCCTGTTTTGATTATGTCTTTAATTATGAGTGAGGTTATATGGTTTCTTTGGTAACCTGTAGTTTTCAAAGCCCATATGGGAGAAAAGTCATCTAATAAGGTTAATTGATAATCTTGACTGATTCCTTTCTTGGACTAAAAGGAGGAGCATAGTGGACTAGGATGTTTTTACCTGTTTCTTTCAACTCTTCTAAGGTTCTTTGTGGTTCTATGGGAGTGAAGCAGACAAGGGGCATGAAATATTCTTGGGGTCCTATTCTTCATCTGCTGGTATTTTGGGATTAAATTACAGATATTTTCTGTTTGAATTCTCTCATTATAAATTCGTGTGGGAGAGGAAGAGGGGGCCCTTTGTCTTTTCCATGCAGGATTGATTATGCTGAGTTGCAATAGGTGATTTGTCTCCTGAAAACAGCTACCTAGAAACCTCAATCTAGATCTTGGGGCACTTCTGAATCCCCTGGGAGGATAACCCTGGAACAAGGTAGATCTGTTCCAAGGGATACTTAAAGTCTACAGAAATATTTTAGGAAATTTGAGAACCCCTTGAAATTGCAGGTAAAATTGTGTGTTTGTGTATTTGACTGAGCACACATGTCAGTTTTTTCTAGGGATTGGGAGAGAGTTTTTACTAGGTTCTCATAGATACCTTTGGCCCCCAAGAGGAAAAAGTTGTTCAGTGTACTAACGATTCTAGATTTAGAACCTACTGTGGTACCTTAGCAGGCTTATAAGCAATTTTCAGCCTGTAATAGCTTGGGCATATGAGTGAATTCTGGGCCTACTCAGGAGGCCTACTGGTGTCCTAGAAACAAATATAATCGTCATAGATCAATAAGGGGGCCTCACACGGAGCACATTTTTCTTCCTGGCTTAACCTATGGATTGTTCCATGCTGAAATGGTTTCTTGAGCCTACCCCAAGCCTAAGCTGTACCTCTCTACTTTAGGTTGGTAGTCTGTAGGAGTGTGAGTGGGTCATGTGTGCCCCACTCCTTCCCTGAAATAAGTTGATTAGAGGGCTGGCTGGTAGAATAAAATGTCAGCTCTAGAGGGGACTTTAGTTATCATCTGATCTGACTTCCTCATTGTACAGCTGAAGAAGAAACCATCCCAGTAAGGTAAGGGGAGGCAGAAGAGCTTGGTGGTTTAGAGCGCAGGATCTAAAGCCATCATACTGGCTACACACATCCAGGTAGTATACCTTAATAGCCGTGTGATCTTGAGTAAGTCACTTCACCTCTCAGTGCCTCATGATAATAAATAATAGCTAACATTTATTAAGCATTACTTGCAAGGGATAATGACAATTTTATGAACAGTTCCTTATTTGGTCCTTATGACAGCCCTGTGAAGTAGGTTCTATTGTTTTTATTTTAATGATAAGGATATCAACGCACAGAGAGTTGAAATAGCTTGTGTGTGTATGAGTGTATCATGTCCACCCCCTCTTTTTTTTTTTTCTAAAGATTTTATTTATTTATTCATGAGAGACAGAGAGAGAGAGAGAGAGGCAGAGGGAGAAGCAGGCTCCCAAGGAGCAGAGAGCCCGATGCGGGACTTGATCCCAGGACCCTGGGACCATGACCCGAGCCGAAGGCAGACGCTTAACCATCTGAGCCACCCAGGCGTCCCACCCCCTCTTTTAAAGCACATCAGGCCCCTATACATTCTAGTTCTCTTTCATTTGTGCTTCCTTGCAATAGAACTTTGTCAGAATTCCTCCATTTTTTCCATTACAGATATGTCCAACTCTGAAGTCTGAGTCCTTTAGACATCTGCCTCTGAAAGTTAAACCCCTTTTCACTGTCTCCTGGTCCAGCCCCTGTCTACATGCTGGCCTTCCAAGTTTCTTGCTCTTCTAATCCTGGAAACCTGCACATAACTATTTATTTTGCTCTAAAGCTTTAGAGCCGAGGTTGTAAACTAGCTGCCCATAGGTCAAATTCAACCCACAGAGACATTTTGCTTGGCCTACATCATTAATAGTGTTTGGGAAATTACACAGAAAAATCATAATTTCTAGCACCTCTTGAAAAAGTCAAAAGGTCTGGTATCATTGGATCTTTCTTCTCATATGGCAACAGTCAGCTGAAGCTGTCATGAGTTCCTCCTCAAATCTTCCAGACATGTTCCACCACTCCTTGATGTCTTAATCCAGGGGTGCTTCCTTCATTTCCATTACTTGCCTGGCCCTATAGACATCGGAGTTTGAAAGGTCTGCTTTAGGGATCAGAGTGGTAATGAGTGGGCCATAGGGTGAACTAGGTAAGAGAAAAAACTTCACATACACAAATAGACATTGCATGTTTGGATAAGGTGCCATTCCTTTCATGCGGGTTATTTCTGCTGATGTCTTTTTACAACCATCCTGTTCTTTGTCACTGCCAACATCCCAGTTAATGTCTTGCTTGGACTGGTGCAGTGGCCTCTGAGCAGGTTTCAGATCTGCCATCCTTTAACATCGAGGGAGTTCAGAAAAAGTAAAGATTCCCCTGCTGTTACTCTGCTTGTCTCACCCTTTTCATTCCCTGTTTCAGCTGACTGCTCACTCACCACCTCTCTCCCTTCTCATATCTTTAATTTCTGTCACTTTCTGTCAGAAACTGTAAGTTCTATGACAGGTAATAGTCTTGCTTTGACAAGGATAATAGAGTGATTCTTTCCCACTCAACCATCAAACTAGGGCAAGCCAGGAATTCTGTAAAGACTTACCTTATAAGATGGTGCTTTCACGTGGTGTGTAAATGACACATCTGAAAATGGGCAATGAGTGCAAATTCCTACTATCAAAAAGGAATTGCTCTCAGGACCTCACCTGGCTTTGGGGGCCTCTAGGTTAGATGTCTGTTTTGCAGGGCCTCTGTCAATCCTTCTTCTGTAGAGACCAAATTAAGTGTAAATCCTTGCCTTCTGAGCAAACCAGACCATCTCCACCACATTGCATTTTGAGGGTTGCTTATACTATTATGGAGCTCAGGGTACAGCTTCAGAGGCTGGAAAAGTTGCTCATGCTCTGATGCTTGTTGAAACTTTAAAGAATGAGGCTGTCCAGACCAGAATGCAAGGCCATTAGGGTAGACAAAGATTTCTTTCTTTCTTTTTTTTTTTTTAAAGATTTAATTTATTTATTTGACAGAGAGAGAGACGTGAGAGAGGGAACACAAGCAGGGGGAGTGGGAGAGGGAGAAGCAGGCTTCCCGCTGAGCAGGGAGCCCGATGTGGGGCTCGATCCCAGGACGCTGGGATCATGACCTGAGCCCAAGGCAGACACTTAATGACTGAGCCACCCAGGCGCCCCTAGACAAAGATTTCTAAAACATGACCCAAAATGGACTCTACATGAAAGAAAAAAGATGATAAATTGGATTTCATTCACATTAAGAACTTTGGTTCATCAAAGACACTGTGAAGTGAAAAGATGAGCCAAAAGATAAGCCATAATCTGGGAAAAAATTATTCATCATACATGTATTGAACAAGAATTCCTATCTATAGAATCTATCCTAATAGAACTGTAAATCAGTAAGTAAAATAAAACTTTTAAAATGAGCAGAAATGTTGGATAGGTGCTGCACAAAAGAAGATATACCAAATAGCTAGTAAACATTTGAAAGGTATTGAGTTTCATTACTCCTGAGGGCAGTGCAAATTAAAACCACAGTAAGTTATCACTATACATCCTGAATGGTTCAAATTAAAGAGACTGATAGTACCAAGTTGTACAAGGGTGTGGAGCAACTGAAATTCTCATACATTTTAGGTGAGGGTAAATTGGTACAACCACTTGGGAAAACTCTTTGTTAACATCTGCTAAAACTCAACATGTGACTCCATGACCCAGCAATCTCACCCTTAGGTATATCTAAGAGAAATGAGTATGGACTTCCACCAAAGATGTGTACAGTAATATTCACAGATGCTTTATTCATAATAGCCAAAAGCTGGAAACAACACAAATGACCATTGAAGGAGAATGGATAAATAAACTGCAGAATAGCCACACAGTGGAATAGCACATAGACATAAAAAGAATGAACTATAGGTACACACTTGGATGTAGCTGAATCTCACAGTCATAATGTTGAATGAAAGCAGCCAGAGAGATGCAAAAGTGTATGATGTTCAGGAACAGGCAGTTAGAGAAGTCAGAATAGTGGTGACATTTGGGAAGGGTGTTGACTTAGGGAGGCATGAGGGAAGCTTCCACGGTTTTATATCTGGGTGGTAGTTCCATGGATATATACTTTAGTAAAAAAATTATTGAGCAAAAAAAAAAATATTGAGCTATATACTTAGAATTAGTGCACTTTATTATTTAAAGTATATATAATGTATTTATTTATTTAAATTATATCTATTTGTCAGAGCAAGAGCAAGGGCACACAAGAAGGGGGAGTGGCAGGCAGAGGGAGAAGCAGGCTCCCCGCTGAGCAGGGCGCCTGATGCGGGACTTGATCCCAGGAATCTGGGATCGTGACCTGAGCGGAAGGGAGACATTTAACTGACTGAGCCACCCAGGCGTCCCTATTTAATGTATTTAAAATACATTTAAAAATTCCAAGGTCGGGGCGCCTGGGTGGCTCAGTCGGTTAAGCGTCTGCCTTCGGCTCAGGTCATGATCCCGGGATCCTGGGATCGAGCCCCGCATCGGGCTCCCTGCTCCGCGGGAAGCCTGCTTCTCCCTCTCCCACTCCCCCTGCTTGTGTTCCCTCTCTCGCTGTGTCTCTCTCTTTCAAATAAATAAATAAAATCTTTAAAAAAAAAAAAAATTCCAAGGTCACTATTATCTTCACATGGGTATTTGCCTTCCCTGTGATTCCAGTGGTTGTAGCAATATTACCAGTTCTTTAGGGAATGATTTGAAGGGACTAAAGACGGGGAGAGGAGAGTCAGGAGGACCCAGTAGTTTGGATGGTGTTGTAGAAAACTGCAAGAGGAAAGCTGGGGACCATTGGAGTTTAGTTGTCAGAATGATTAGCACTAATTGGGGGACATGCTTTATGGTCAGCCACTCCTTTTTTTTTTCTTTCTTCCCCCACTCACCCATCTTTTTTTTTTTTTTAATTTTTTATTCTTATGTTAATCCCCATACATTACATCATTAGTTTTAGATGTAGTGTTCCATGATTCATTGTTTGTGCATAACACCCAGTGCTCCATGCAGAACGTGCCCTCCTCAATACCCATCACCAGGCTAACCCATCCTCCCACCCCCCTCCCCTCTAGAACCCTCAGTTTGTTTTTCAGATTCCATCATCTCTCATGGTTCGTCTACCCCTCCGATTTCCCCCCCTTCATTCTTCCCCTCCTGCTACCTTCTTCTTCTTCTTTTTTTTTTTTCTTAACGTATATTGCATTGTTTCAGAGGTACAGATCTGAGATTCAACAGTCTTGCACAATTCACAGCGCTTACCAGAGCACATACCCTCCCCAGTGTCTATCACCCAGTCACCCCATCTCTCCCACCCCACCCCCCACTCCAGCAACCCTCAGTTTGTTTCCTGCAATTAAGAATTCCTCATATCAGTGAGGTCATATGATACATGTCTTTCTCTGTTTGACTCCCCACTCACCCATCTTTACATACATATACCATACTCAGATAAGTGTTCCATCCACCAAAACCTGTAATAAATGCATGTTTTCTCCCTAGAACTGTATTCCTTTCTTGTTTGTTTTTATCAATGTCACTGTCACTCCCACAGTCATCCTGGCCCAATCCCAGAGTCCCATTTTCCTCTTCTGTCTCTCTGTCCCTCTGCCATACCCAGCCTTGCTGCATGTTAGTGCCTGGCCACTATTTTCAGTTCTGAAAGCCCCGGCTCCATCTCAGGCCCATAGCACTATTTCCAGAAGGGACTGGCTACACTGGCTTCTTAACTTGCCTCTTGCTTCTGCCATATAGCACATATCCTTAAACATCACTCTTGCCATTCCCCTACCTGGGGGCTGTAGTGGATTCTTGTTATCTTTGTTCATGGCCATATGCCCAGAATCTATATGTCGGATGCTCTAAGAAAATGTTTTTTGGAATGAATATATGACCTACTTTACTGGATAAAATAACTCTTTCAGCAAGCAATCTGCTCCTTCTCTGGTGCCAGTGTCCCTTTTCTCTCCCCTTGTACTCTCTCCCCTTATACTCTCTTCCAAATACAAACAGACATAGAGGAGGATTTCTCTTACTTTCTTGCTTCTCTTTGTCTATCCAAATTTTAGTTACCTTTCAAGGTCCACAATCAAACGGTAACTCATCAGGAAAAGCATCCTTGCTCCCTGTTAACATACTTTTTTTTTTTTTTTAAGATTTTATTTATTTGAGAGAGAGCGAGAGAAAGAGAGACGTGCGAGCAGGCGAGAGGGGCAGAGGGAGAAGGAGAAGCAGACTCCCCACTGAGCAGGGAACCTGACTCAGGGCTCAATCCCAGGACCCTGGGATCATGATCTGAGCCGAAGGCAGACGCTTAACCGACTGAGCCACCCAGGAACCCCCTGTTACATATTCTTAAGCATTGGGTGTTAATGCGCAACTAATGAATCATTGAACACTACATCAAAAACTAAAGATAACTGAACATAATAAAAAAAACTAATGATGTACTATATGCTGGCTAATTGAACATAATAAATACATAAATACACACAAATGAATGAATGAATGAATGAATGAATGGTACTCTGAAAAGAAGGGGGAAAAAAGCTTCCTTTACTCACTGTGTCCCTGGCACCTAGCAGTTTGGGCACAGAATATGTGCCAATGAATGAAGCTTTCTCTTCTTCAGGAAGGGATCTCTACTCGGAGTCTCTGTAAAGTACTTACGGTCTGTGGCATGCATGTTCCTTGGCTCAGTTGCTGCTTTTGCCATCATTAGTGATCTTTTAATATGAGGGTTTATCTCCAGCTAGACAGGTATTATATTTTTTATTTCCTTCCCAGTACCCAGGAATTGCTTCTCAGAAATGAAGTGCTTGTCCTGATCTGTACTATTACGTGTCATGTTTTCCTATGGATTTTTAAGGACAGGGCCATGTTTTATTTTCTCTAATCTCCAGAGCCTAGCACAGCACTTAGACTATTGTGTACCTTCAGTAAATATTGAATGAATGCAGTTTTATACTTATCCCCAAATAGTCTGTATTTTCAAAGCAAGCTTTCTGTAATGTTTTCTGGACCTGTTAATTCCTTGAGTGTAATGGCATGGATCAAAATGTTGTAGGAATAAATTCCTAGGGAAGGTTGGTTGGAAGGGTTCTTCCTGGGTTTTGACTGCCTGTCAGAGTTCTGTGGGGAAACTAGGGATTCTGGTGAAGTTGCTGTCTAGGCCACGAGGTGGAGCTCTAGAATCAGCTTTGTCTGTTGGAACACACCAGGGCCCTGGTATCCTAACCCAGAGGTTCTCAAACTTTAGAGGGCATCAGAATCACCTGGGAATCTTGTTAAAATGCTCCTTCCTGGAGCACAGATCCAGAGATTGAATTGTTAAGACCTGAGGCAGGACCTGTGAATCTGCCATTTGCAACAGATATTCCAGATGGTTTAGCAACTTTGCATATCCTGCAAGATGGGAGCTGTGGTTATTAAAAGGTCCGTGTTGAATTTATTTCTGTGTTCAAGTCTTTGGACTTGAACTTTAGACCAGAGCTTCCCCATGTCCATTCCTTTGCACAAAGCACAAATGTGCCTTTTATAACAAGAGACTTCAGAATATCTGGGGAATGTCTCGTGAATGGATGGGAGTTCTGGAAGCATGTACCAGTTCATATTCTTCCTTTAATATTCCTCAAGTCTTGCTATTCAGAAGGAAGTGATGTCAAATCCCTAAATCAAGTGGACTTTCTTGTTGTAAAATCAAATCTTGACTTTCCTCTTTTTAAAAAAACTTTTTATGGTAAAAAAATTTTAGATCTAAATAATAATAAAATGAGTTCTAATATACCTATCACTCAGCTTCAGTAATTAACCCATGGACAATCTTGTTTCATTTATTCCTCATCTGTGACCTCCCTTCCCAATGATTTTGAATCGATTTCCATAACATATCATTTCTCTGTAAATAATATGTATCTCTGAAAGATAATTCTTTTTTAAATTGAGGTAAAATTCACATAACATAAAATTAACCATTTGAAAGTGAAAAAGTCAGCAGCATGTAGCACATTCACAATGTTTTACAACCACCACCTCTATCTAGTTCCAAAACATTTTCATCATCCTAAAGTAAAACTCATACCCTTTATGCCATGACTCCCCAGAATACTTTTCTCTTGGTAGCTTCTGGCTACCATCGATCTGCTTTCTGTCTCTATGGATTTACCTGTTCCAGATATTTCATACACTATGTGACCTTTGGTCTGGCTTCTTTTACTTACCATCATGTTTTTTGAGATTCATCCACATTGTAGCATGTATCAGTACTTCATTCCTTTTTATGGCTGGATAATATTCTATTGTATGGATATACCACATTTTGTTAATCACCCATTGATACACATTTAAGTTGTATAAACTTTTTGGTATTATGAATAGTGCTACTATTAACATTCATGAATAAGTATTTGTTTGGAGTACCTGTTTTCAGTTCTTTCAGGTATATACCTAGGAGTGGAATTGCTGGGTCATATGGTAATCCTATGTTAAACTTTTTGAGGAACTGCCAAATTACTTTCCATAAAAAGATAATTCTTTTATTTTTTTTAATTTTTTTTTTAAAAGATTTTATTTATTTATTTGAGACAGAGAGAATGAGAGACAGAGGGCATGAGAGGGAGGAGGGTTAGAGGGAGAAGCAGAGTCCCCACCGAGCAGGGAGCCCAATGCGGGACTCGACCCCGGGACTCCAGGATCATAACCTGAGCCGAAGGCAGTCGCTTAACCAACTGAGCCACCCAGGCGCCCAAAGATAATTCTTTTAAAAAACATAATCCCAATATTATCACACCTAAAAAATACCAATAACTTCTTAATATCATTGCATCTATTTAATTAGTATTTAAATTTCCTTAATTGTTGGGGCGCCTGGCTGGTTCATTTGGTAGAGCATGTAACTCTTGGTTTCGGGATTATGAGTTTGAGCCCCACGTTGGGTATGGAGATTACTTAAAAATAAAATCTTAAAAAAAAATTTCCTTAATTGATTCATGAATGCTACAAATGAATCAGGATTTAGATAGGGTTCATACGAAGCAATTAGTTAATATGGCTTCTGAGTCTCTTTTAATCTGTAAGTATTCTTGCCTTTCACTTTTTTTCCTTGCAAATCTATTTGTTAAAGAAACTGTATTATTTATCTTATGGAATTTCTCACATTTTAGATTATAGTGATTGCATTTTTATACTGTCATTTAGCATGTTCCTTCTGACCCATTTTTTCCTATAAATTGGTTTTAGATTTAGGGGCTTGAACTGATTCAGGGTTTTGTGGGTAGTTGTTTTTGTTTTTTGGGTTTTTTTTGGTTACAAAAATATTTCATAGATGGTGTTAGGTATATCAATAAGGAAGCTAAAAATGTCTAGTTTTATCTCTCCTTTTGTTTTAAAATACATTGACCGACTTCTTAGTTTGGCTTTTTAAAATACAAGTAGTGCTAGTGAAGATGTGAAGAAATTGGATCACTCCTACATTGCTGGTGGGAATGTATAATAGTTCAGCCACTCTGGAACATAGTTTGGTAGTTCCTTTATAAATTAAAAACGAACTTACCAGTCTCAAAGGATACATACTGCATGATTCCATGTACATAACATTCACAAGCTAATTTATTTGAAGAGATGGAAAACAGATTCGTGGTTGCTGGGTGTTAGCAATGGGGATAGAGTGGGGATGAATGTGGCTGTACAAGGGTAGCATGAGGGAGTCTTATGATAGTACACATAAGTATCTTAATTGTAGTGGTTACATGAAGCCGTGCATGTGATATAATTGCATAGAGCTACAAACATGCACACACACAAACGAGTGCATGTATAACTGACAAAATCTGAATAAGCTCTGTAGATTGTACTAATGTAAATTTTCTGGTTCCAGTATTGTACTGTTGTTATGTAAGATGGTAACACTGGGAGAGGCTGGATAAAGGGTGCAAAGGACCTTCTTGTATGTTTCTTTGCAGCTTCCTCTGAATCTCTAATTACTTCAAAATTAAAAGTTAAAAAAATACGAACTCCGTCTTAACGTTCTCCTTTTAAAACTTTCAATAAAGCTGAAGTCCCATCTGACTACTACTTCTTCCAGTCCTGGTCCCCTGCCCCCTCCCCTGGGGTAATGACTGTTAGGAGTTTGTAGTATATGCTTCCAGAACCCCCCTTTTTTTGCTTTTATATACTTATATATGTACCCATAGAAAACATATGGCATTGTCTCTGTATGCATGTATGTTTTTCACTCGTAAGTATGTGTTGGAAATTTACCCATATATTAATATACCTGAATTTATCTCATTTCTTTTGCCAGTTAAGAATTTGAGTCAACTCTCTGACTCATTCTGTTGAGTTAGCTTTGATTTTTCTTGTAGGAAGTCGTTTGTAACCATTCCCACCCCTGTTTCTTCAGTGGAGGGTAGATATTCTTCCTATGTCTCTCATTGCACATGTTCCCCTTATTACCACACTATTCACGTTATAGAAGGAAACTTTTGGTTTCCTTGTCCCTAATTGGTTCTTGAGGGTGTCTCCTTTATCTTATTTCATTTTTGAATCTATTGGCCTAGTACAGTATCTAAAGTAGTTAGCAGGTATTCAGTAAGTGTTTATTCAGTAAATGCATGCATGAGTAAATGAGTTAATGAACTATAGGAAAGTGTGTGAAGTGAATGACTTAGATGAATCCTTCTGGTCTTGATGCATTGTCATCTGATACTATTCTCTTGGTTGGGTGGAATAATCCATCTCCTCCATGTATTCTGTGAAATCTTGTTTTTTGTTTTGCAATTTATTTGTTATTTATTTATTACAACATTAAGGAAACTTTATTTCCATCTCTCTAATACGGCCGGCTTGTATGTTGCTCGCAATTTATTTATTTTTAATATTTATTTATTTATTTGAGAGAGAGGTAGGAGGGGCAGAGGGAGAGGGAGAGAGAAACTCAGGCAGACTCTGCGCTGAGCGCGTAGCCCCACATGGGGGCTTGATCTCACGATCCTGATATCATGACCTGAGCCGAAACCAAGAGTCTGACACTTAACCAACTGCGCCACCCAGGCACCCCTCTGTGAAATCTTGTTGAGCTAAGAAGCAGAAAAATTTGCTGGTCCTGTATCTGCTGCTTATCTTTTGTGTGCTCAGGACCAAATCACGTAACTGCTCAGGACCTTGGTTTCCTCCAAATGAGAATAATAATGTTATCCCCACTGTCCACCTCATAGAATTATTGTAAGGATTAGATGATACAGTGTTACACACAAACATTTTGTAAACTAAATTTAATGAACTTGTTGGTCCTTTAAGGTTATCTATTGTGATTTAATTCCTTCAGTGAATTCTTCATAGTTTGAACTTTTTATTTTGTGGTAACAGGTTTGATCATTTATATTTTATCTGTTGTGAGTCACATATTTTAGATAGAGACTTCTCGGTACACTCTAATCATTTTGGCTTCATTTACTCATGAATTTACCCATGTATGGAAGACTTTCCAAGGACATTGCAAATATTTCTGGATTCTGCATAAAATACTGTTTTGAATCTGTTTTTTATTCTAATAATATGACCTTGCCATTTATTTATGGGTGCTTTGGAAGTGGGATGGAGGATCTGCAGAAAGAAGTCAAACTGAGTGTAGTTTCAGACCTAACTTGATGACTCTGTTCAGTGCTAACCAAGGTAGGCTGTTTAGTACTTAGAAACCTATCAAAGGAGGGGTATTTGCTCTCATTGAGAAAGATGGTAAGGGACACTGCAGTTTTCAGAGGACTCTGAAAATTTTTGTTGGACTATCACGGAACTTAAACTAATGATTTAATTTCAGACTTAGCATCTGTACCAGAATCCTATGGGGCAGCATATTATTTGAAGTTTTCATTAAGAGGCTCTTTAAATTCCCTACTCTTGTACTTTTCTCAAAGCTGTCTTCCTAGTTAAAAGCTGTCTCAAACTGTCCCCTAGTTAAAAAGGTTCTGTGTGTGGGCACCTGGGTGGCTCGGTTGGTTAAGCATCTGCCAGATCTCGGGGTCCTGGAATCAAGCCCCGCATCAGGCTCGCTGCTCAGCAGGGACCCTGCTTCTCCCTCTCCCTCTGCCACTCCCCCGCTTGTGCGCTCTCACTCTCTCAAATAAATAAATAAAATCTTAAAAAAAAAATAAAGATAAAAGGATCTGTGTATGAGATGGTATTTTAAAATAATATTTTCTACTGATTACAGGAAAAATTCATGTTTATTGTAGAAAAACAGAAAAATAAAATGAAAGGCATAAAAAATAAAAATTACCTAAATCCTATAGTCTAATTTATATATCTTCTTGTTGGTCTTTGTACATCCATCAGTCTGAATGTTTATCACTATCTATTCATAAATATAATAGTATAGGGCGTAGATTCAGAACCTGAAATTCAAAATTTCACTTTCTGAAACCTGACAGATGAATTTTCTTTAACTTGACTTCCCCAAATGTAATTATTAATTTTCTTTTTGTTCTTCAAATATTAGAACCTCACTTTAAAGTACAAGATATAATTAAGATACCTTCCTACCCGCTAAACTCTTCCTTCTTGTTGGCCACTTATTGGCAGGTAGATGAATTTAACTTACTTGAAGGATGTGTGGTGACACAAAGACGGGGTAACCTGGGTGGTCATTGGCAAGTTGGGCCGGTTCTTTGCCTGTCCAGGAGGACTTCGACTTAGATGATCTCCAAGCCTCTTGCTATTTTAATTAACTAACTAATTAATTATTAAAAGATTTTATTTATTTGAGATCGAGAGAGAGAGGACACACGAGCAGGGGGAAGGGGCAGAGGCAGAGGGATAAGCAGACTTTACTGAGCAGGGAGCAGATGTGGGACTTGATCCCGGTGTCTGGGATCATGACCTGAGCCGAAGGCAGACGATTAACCGATTGAACCACCCAGGCGCTCTGCCTCTTGCTATTTCTCCAATTTTATGCTGCTTTGAGGCTTGCCTCTCAGATTGGGTGGTGGAGCCCATTTTCCTTTTTAATGTTCAAAGTCAGGGTTTTTCTTTCTTTTTTTTTTTTTTTAAGATTTTATTTATTTATTTGAGAGAGAGAATGAGAGAGAGAGAGCACAAGAGGGGGGAGTGGGAGAGGGAGAAGCAGACTCCTCACTGAGCAGGGAGCCCAATGCGGGACTTGATCCCCGGACTCCAGGATCATGACCTGAGCTGAAGGCAGTCGCCCAACCAACTGAGCCACCCAGGCGCCCCAAAGTCAGGGTTTTTCAAACTGCTTCTCATGATCCATTAGATCATTCATTCAGCAGCTATTTATTAAATGACTGTGAGGTGTCTGGCACTATTTAAGCACTTGGGATATATGGGGAAAAGATATAAAAGCTAGTAGTCTAGTGGGAAAAGACAAATAAGAAACAAAGTAAATACATAAAAATATATGGTATGTAAGATGGTGATTGATGTACTAGGGAAAAATAAAGCAGGCAATTGGGGAGCTTGCATTTTTGCACAGGGTATCAGAAAGGGCCTGATTGAGGAGGATACTTGAATAAAGAGGTAAGTGAATGAGTCATGGACATATCTGGAGAGGAACATTCTGGACTGCAGGATTTGCAAATGCAGACCCTGAAGCAGAAGCATGCTTGACTTGTTCTGGGATCAGTAAGGAGGCATCATGTGGCTGAAGTAGAGTAAGGTAGGAAGAGTGCTAAGAGGTGGGGTCAGAGATACAGGGATTGGGAGGTGGTTGTCTAGGGCTTTATTGGTGTCCTAAGGAATTTGGTTTTTCTTTGATGTAAATGGGGAGCCACTGGAGGATCTTTAGCAAAGGAATGATGTGTTCTGACTCATGGTTCAGCATCCCTCTGGCTGTGTTATTCAGGATAAATGAAGCATGGGGCAAGAGTGGAAGCAAGGAGGCTAAGGTAGGAAGCTCTTTCAATAATTCTGTAGGCCATGAAATCAATTTAGATGGTTACAAGTATTTATTAAATAAAAAAATATAGACTAGAAAATCAGTGCATAGCATTATAGTAGGTGGTAAGTATTGTTTAATGAATTTATGCTAAAAATGTGGGTGTACTGGAATGCAGTATAAAATGTACTTTACAAGGGGTTGCTATAAAAAAAAGTTTCAAAGCCATTATTCTAAGACACTCCTGTTACTGCCAACTAGAGGGGACTTTGGTGTTTGGATACATCTCAGCGAGCGGCTCCTGTGAGAAACAGGCTGGCTTCCTGTTTCGTGTCTTATCAGTCAGCAGGTTGGCCTTCTCTCCCTTTCCTTTGCACCCCTGTTGTCTCTTGTTTTCAACTGTTTGCATAGTAGTTCTTCCTAGAAGGTAACAAATTGTGATTTTTGTTTTCAGACCCTCTTTTGCTTAGGATTTTTTCCAGACTTTGCCTCTTTCCTCTTTAACATTCCTCCAGCTTTGTGGTCTTGCACCCTAACAGTTAGTGCACCGACCCAGCTTCCTCTCCTGCCATCGGGGACTGCCTGTTTACCTGCATGTATTCCCACCCCCTCCTGCAGCACTGTTACCGTTGCTGTGGCAACTGCCATCCCAGTCTCCCTCTTGCCCTTGCTTTTTCCTCCCTCTTGCCAGCCACTGTTCGTTAAACTCTCCCTCTGCAGTTTTATATACTGTGAGGTCAGGGCTGATGCTAATGTAAAATCTGTCAGAAGGTAGGACCAGGAGTAGTTGTAAGGTGAAGATTAAATGGCTGCTTATGAAACCCTTCTTTATGTTCTGCAGCTTGAGAAGGGGGATTCTGAGTAAGCCAAGCCATCTGATGAATTGAGATGACTAAATGTTGAGTCCTTAGTTCTAAGGGAAATTCATGAGTGTCCTACAACAAATCTTATGATGATGGCAGTGCCTCTGAATTTATTTTGAGATCTTGTTTGGTTCTGTGTGGCTTTCGGGATCTCTGGACCAAACACAAAAATTTAGATTCCAGATCACTTCAACTTTGGGTATGTCCCTGTTCTGGAAGAAGATGATGAGAAACACTACAATGCCTGCCATCCACGTTTGCTTTGTGGGAGGACTAGATACGCCATTTGATCATCTAAAGATTTCTCTCTCTTTTTTAAAAGATTTTATTTTTAAGTAATCTCTATACCCACTGTGGGGCTCAAACCCACAACCACAAGATCAAGAGTTGCATGCTCTACTGACTGAGCCAGCCAGGCACCCCTATCCAAAGATCTCTTTATCAGAAATTTATCAAGCCCTTTTGCCAGCTTCAGTCAAACTTAAATTTCTGGATGCTCAAGAAGGGAAGGAAATTTTACCAGGTACACTGAACCTATAACTATATTTCAAGCCAGAGAGGTTTGGCAGAAAATCATGTTCTGAGGAAAGTGAGTTTGTTTAGACACAGATCACAATGTATCTCTCTCATACTAGTGGTCTAATAGTTCTGGCTTCCTCTAGAGAAGTCTCAATCTTGGAACTGAGGATTGTGTAGAAAGAACAAAAGAGAAAGCCCAGGTTCTCCTGCCAACTCACATAAAAGAAATGGTTAAGGGATTATTGGGACGCTGAACACACTTAAATAGGATTGGTGTGGGCTGTGACTCCCTGAACTTGTGTGTTCTCTACCTAATTCTAGTGTTCTCTAGGATTTGTCATATTCTATGGGTTGTGCAAGTACAAAATGTCCTTTATTCCTATAGGTCATCCCATCCTACAGCAGAAACTGGAGGGGAGGAAGAGATTTCCCCCCACCTATATAGGACCTTGATTTTGCCACTCTGGTTATACAATACCAAGTCTGATGTCTGTGATTTGGAATAACAATGTATTTCATGGGTGTTATTAAAGCTTTCACTTAGAAACTGTAAGGAAGTTTATGCTGGTGGGCATTGGTAAATCATGTTGGTACCATCGGATGAATTACTTAGTCATGGATTTATGGAAATCTAGGTTCGTGGAATCTGATCTTGGAAACGTTATCAATGCCCTGTCTTGTGTTGAACATGATACTCCCAGTTACTTTCCTTGGAAACAGCCTTAGCCTGTTTCTCTTCTATTCCAAGGCCTTAGCCTTGGCCAAGTACTTTTAAAAATGTTCTTTTTACTCTGCCAGAGCAATAAAGAAATCCATTTGAATACTGGGGGTGGGAGGGAGCAAAAAAGGAAAAATCCAGGAGACCACACTAGTGAGAAATATTTTCCTGTTGTTCTGTGGTTCTCTTGCTTTTCGTCCTGGATCTTTTACATGCTGACCCTTGGATTACCTCCTACCCCATTCTTGTTGCATTTTATGACAGATCATTTGTTGAAGATAGGTTGGGAATAGATTTATTGCTTTTCTTTTTCTAAATAGGGATATTTTGAGTTGAATTCATCTTAACTTGTTGCTCATTCTTTCAAGATACTGCTCATCTTGTCTGGGTGCATAATGGTGGCCATTTCTCTGAAGAGTGGGGATAGTGACCTCAATCTCCATCATCTCCAAAAGATTGAGGCAGTCTTCCCTCAGTTCTCCAAGAGGAAATGGGAAACTTCTCCTTTGGGGAATGTATTGATGACAGGAAAAAGACATTTCAGGCATTGTTGGTAGAGAGGAACTCTGATTTTTTAAAAGGAATTAGAGTCCTTTCTGCTAATAGACATGGGGCTGTAAAAAGTGCCATATTGTGTTGTTTTTTGTTGAACCTCTGGTAATCTGCCTTCTTTCCACCTTGTTTTCCCCCTGGCCCCACTCTCCCGTCTCTTCCTGCTTCCTCTCCCCCAAAATCCCAAAATGGAGCCATGTTTCTCAAAGTGGTTAGAAAGTCACATGCATCAGCATTAATTGGGGTTGTTAAATTCAGATTCCTGGGCCCACTTCCCAGATTGAATTAGAATATCTGGGGGTGGATCCACATTTTTAAAGAGTCCCAGATGATTTCTCCAGGCACATTACATTTGGAACCTTAAACTATAGCATCTTTGACATAGTCTTTATATCTTGACTGTGAGGGCAAACTGCTTCTAAGCTTTTTCTTCCTAATGAACTAGATCATCCTTACCATTTGCATCAGGAAGAGCCAGCTGTAGAACCCCTGCTGAGAAATCATGGTTAACATAGTTCACTTTCTGGATTTCGGGTATCATTCTGCCCTCTGGAAGGAATTGAATTTTGTGCCCAAACAAGAAGTGTTCCGTTTTAGCAGCTGCTGCTCTTCAGCTGGCACCCCCAAACACTCCAGGAGCGAGTTCTACATACCTACCCTCTGTGTGAGAGAAAGGAGTTCCCTGCCTAGAAGCACAGGCAAGAGAAGTTAGTGACTTTCCTAGAGCACACAAACAGGCCTCTGTAGAGTGGCTAGAATACAGACATAGGTCAGGGAGCTCCAGTGGGGGTGGGATGGGCTCGATGCCTGTCCTGAGTAGACTTCTACAGGTCTGACTAGAATCAGCAGAGGAAGTTCCTGTTAACCGATGGAATGAGCGTTGGCCAGAGGCCCCAGCTGTCCTGTCAGGGATGCTGGAGCTGATGCAAATCCCTGCTGCTGTTGCTGGTGGGGCTGGCCAAGTTTCTTTTTGTTCAATCTTGTTTCCACCCCCAGCTCCTCTCCAGTCCTACAGATGGTGGTTTATTTGTACACTCCATGCTGATGTTAGATTGAAAGCCTCTCATTGTTTTTGAGCTCAGTGTTTAGATAACACCACATGCCTGTGGCAGCTAGGGCACGCTGTAAAGGAAATGCCTGGACTCTAACAGCCCCGTCATTCATTCTCTGTATGTGAGTGAGTGTGGCCTCTGTTTAGGACCATTATAAGAACATTTTTTTGCAGAGATTATTACTTGGGGCCTGCAGGGCTACCAGCCTTCTCCTTGATGTTTGGAGTACTAGGGTCGGTTTCCTAAGTCTTTTCTCTCTTTTCAATCCTAAAAGGATTAAAGCCTGTTTGGCCCCAAGCCTTGTTGCCACGTACCAGGGCATGCCTCCCTCAAGAGAGAAGACTGCTCTGGAAGACACAGCACTGACCCGCGCTAGTGGGGATATAGATGGTTTTGATGACTAGGCCAGGTTGGCAGCTGCCTTTGGACGTGGTTCCAGGGGCTCCTTTTCCCACGGGATATCTCCTTTCCTGTCCTCTTAATCTTACCCATCACGCTCATGCCAAAAAAAGAAAATGTGTTGTCTTCATTCAATATTAAATCTCTTCTGGTAGTATATAGCTCTTTTAAGTTTTCACTTGGTAAAATGCTATTAAAACTTCCGTAGAAATGTTCAGATAAATCTGCCAGGCTCTAATTTAGGTCTCTCAAGGCCCTTTCCAGCTCTGTGATTCCCTGGAATTTATAAACTGTTTTTTCCTAAAACTACTAGGATTATTAGGACAACAATGTCTGTGTGAGGCAAAATGAGTTTGTAGTTTTGATGTCACATGAATTTCTGTACCACTCCCAATGTCTATACTTAACCTCACTTTCCTACCAGTAATTCAGTGCCCCAGGAATTGAACCCAGAATACAAAAGAAGTTGGTTATGATGTGGTCAGTGAGTAGTTCATCCCTTCATAATAAAATGGAGTCTAGCTAATCAAGGGTACTAATTACTGAAAGATATACACATAGATATGCGCCCTTTTTTACTTAGTACTATATAATTGTTAATGTTCATGGCCATCCTGGTTCACTGTAAAATTGAAAGTATCTTCTGAGTCATCAAAGGAAATTATTTGGAATCATACTGAGTTTTTTTTTTTTTTTAATGTTAGGAATATTATGAGTCTACAGAAGAATAGTAGGTGAACCAGAGCATATCACTCTCCCTAGTGAAGATAGATAAATATATTAACCAAAGTACATATAACCTTGTTGGGAATTGTATAGGAAAACAAGTCATCTTGCTTTTCTAATTGTTACACTACTTGCCCTGCATTTAATTGAAATTTTTTGTTTAATATTTACTGTCTGGTTATGCCATGTAGAATATAAAGTTCCTGTGAACAGATTAAAAATTCAAAAATAAATGCTTAAGTAATAAAATGATTTTTTAAAAGATTGTATTTATTCATCTGAGAGAGAGAGAGAGAGTGCACAGGAGCATGAGTTGGGGGAGGGGCAGAGGGAGAAGCAGGCTCCCCGCGGAGCAGGGAGCCCGACAAGGGGCCCAATCCCAGGACCCTGGGATCATGGCCTGAGCTGAAGTCAGATGCTTAACCAACTGAGCCACCCAGGCACCCCAGTAATAAAATGATTATTAAAAAAAAAAAAAAATACCGGGGCTCCTGGGTGGCTCAGTTGGTTAAGCGGCTGCCTTCGGCTCAGGTCATGATTCTGGAGTCCTGGGATCGAGCATTGGGGGCTCCCTGCCCGGCAGGGAGTCTCCTTCTCCCTCTGACCCTCCCCGCTCTCGTGCTCTGTCTCTCTCTTTCTCTCTCTCAAATAAATAAAATAAAAAAATAAAATAAAATAGACCCAGAATAAACAGTAAAGTATCTGCTTTTCTTGCTAAGGTGCTTTGTATCTCTAATACAAGGATAAATATGTCCCTTAAATGTCATCCATGATTAGCCAGTTAGAGTGGACACGACTCACCTCGCAGGGACTTGCTGAGTGTGAGTATCTACTTGATTATGTAGTTGGCTCAGGCAAATGAAATAAAAACGAATCATTTTAATACGTCTTTTCTTTCATGATGCTTTTGTTCTCTATTTCCTGTAAGTTTACTGGTAATTCACCTTTTGGAGATTGAAAAGAGGAGCTGATAGGTTAGATAACTTACTCTAATGAAATCAAGGAGCCATTCTTATCCCATTGTTAACCTTCTGAAATACCTTTCAGATGTAGAAGCCTGACAGGAGATTCTGGACACATTTTGGGAAGAAGTAAATGTGGTCATTTTGCAGACTCTTGTCCAGCCTGCCTCATGCCCAATCCCTGTGCTTCCTGCCTTCCAGTTCTCTCCTGCGCTATGGTGGCAATCTGTCCCTGCAGAGTGCCATGAGCGTGCGATTCAACAGCAACGGCACCCAGCTCCTGGCCCTGAGGCGTCGCCTGCCCCCTGTGCTCTATGACATCCACTCCCGCCTGCCTGTGTTCCAGTTTGACAATCAGGGTTACTTCAACTCTTGCACCATGAAAAGTTGCTGCTTTGCAGGGGATCGTGACCAGGTAGGTGCCCTCTGTCTCCTGCATCCCACATTCGTGCTTTCCTCTCAGATTGCTCCTTCTGTGCTGGTCTTTATTTCTCCTTAGCATCATGTCAGGTAGAAACAATTGAGGCACACAGTGTCTCTGGACATTCTAGCATAATATTGAGTCTCTTCATCAGAGTTTCCATTGAGTAATATAAGGCACACACCATGAACCAAGGCTGGCCACAGTGTAGTTCTGAGCAGCCTAGCTTTGCCAGGTTTGTGAACAGACTTTAAGGTTCTAAGAATGTGTCATTTCAAAAGAAAGGAGGGAGTCCATGGAATATTAGCCTGCCAAAAAAAAGAGAGACTTTTTGTGTGTGTGTATCAATAAAACACAATGATGAATGAAACACCCTAAGTACCATCCGAGAGACATATATCCTGAATGGCCCCTTTGGATGGCACCTTTTTCTTGGATGAGATGGGCTGAGCAGCCTTGTTTGAGAGGAAGCCAGATGCTGACTCTTTTACTTTTTATTGCCAGCATCACAACTGGGAAGGAGAACCCAAGCTGTGTTTCCAGTCTTTTCATAGTCTCACTGGGAATTGAGATACTGATGTTGACTTAGAGCTGGCAGTTTAAAAAACATGCTTGGCATTCTTGCACCTGTCTTGGCCACAGAAGTTCTGAAGTGGGTGTGTGGGTGTCAGTGAGTGGACCAGTTAGACTGGTCTCAGTAATCAAGCTGAGTAAAGATGAATATAAAGAAGCATTGATGAAACAAACACATAGGTGTTTTTTTTTCCCTTCTCAAACAGAACAAATATTCGGCTGTTTCACATCTAGGTTGGAAAAAGAGAGACCTTAGTCTCTTGCTAATGCTTAGTGTTCTCTTTGGGCTCATCATCATCTTTAACATAATTCTCACATGCTGTACTCACCTCTTTAGAGTTATTTGTGGGCAAGGGACATAAAAGAAACAGTTCTTGGGGAACCTGTGAAGACCCTGCCCTTTGAAGGCAGAACCTAGGGTTTTTCTTCCTAGACTGGAATTGCTACATGCTCCCCAATATCAGAGCTTAAAGACTAGTGTATGCAATAGGAGCACAATAAATGCTTGTTGAATTGAGTTAAATGTTAAAGAAACTGAAAATATCTTTTAAGTTGTCTAGACTAGGGATGTCCCTTTTGTAAATAGAGAATATATATCTAAATTCAGAATTTATGTTGAAGGCAGATTCCTAGGGCCTACTTAGCTGTGATCCACACTGGAAACCACTAGGTGGCCTCAGTTATATAAGCGATGTCTCCTTGAAGAAGCCATAATGCCTGAAATTACTTAGTTTTTACAGGCTATTTGTTTCTTGGGTGGGAAGAAGCCGTTTCTAGATACGATCAGACTCACAACAGAACAGATCATTGTCTACTCTTTAGATTGGTTGATTTAGTTTCACTTAGATGTAGAAATGACAACCAAGCCTCTCCCTCCCTTTCCCCCTTCGTTTCTTCCTTCTTGCCTTTCTTCCTTGCTTTTAAGTTAATTTTTCTATCTTCTGTCACTCTCTTATGCATGTGATTCTTATTTCAATGACCAATAAAAAACAGGCGCTAAATGTAATGGTTTATTAGGCTTTATCACCAGAAACACAGGGGCTGAGGGAACAATGAAAGATGTAAAGGAGAATAGATGTTAATTTTCTTTCAGTTCCTATATTATCAGCCAGAACCTTTCTGCATGGAGCCCTTAAAAGACCCAGAATACAGGCCTCTAGCCAATATGTAGAACACCCAGACCATGGTTTCTTAACCTCTGTACTATCGACATTTTGGTTGAATAATTCTTTGTTTTGTGGGGTTCTCTTATGCATTTCAAGATAGTAGCATCCTTGGCCTGTCCCCACTAGATGCCAGTGATGTCTCCCCTGTCATCCCCCAGATAACCAAAAATGTCTCTAGACATTGCCATATGTCCCCTGGGGGAAAATTGCCCCTGACTGAGAACCTCTGACCTGGATTATAATACCCATTTTGCCCAGATACACTGGGACAGGTATTGCCACAGGCAGAACCTGAGTAGGTATTTTGTGATTGTCCTGGTTATGTACATTACCAAGATGTAGTTGTTTTTGTCTTTAAGGTTATATATAGTGATAAAAACATTGAATAGCTTTTCATTTTTTTCTATTCAGATTTGACTAATTTATTATGTGTGTTTTTAAAAAAAATATTTAAGTAATCTTTACACGCAACATGGGGCTTGAACTCATGACCCTGCTGAGATCAAGAGTCATATGCTCTTCCAACTGAACCAGCCAGGCACCCCTTATGTGTGATTTTTTATCCAATGGGAAAAGTCTATGGGTACTGTATCCTCTCTGACAAACCAAATTGGTTTTTTGGTTTTCTGTGAAGGAGGATGCAAAGTCATTGAATCTAACTTTGGATCCATTTCAGAGGTAAAGTCTTTCAAGTCTTTTCATAGTCCCCATAGAGATTATCAGAAGTATATAACCTAGGGAATAGGAAGTACAGAGATTTATGTTAGGCTATTTTGTTCACTCCTTAGGGACTAAGAAATGAAGTGTGGTGAACTCATCATTGCCTTGTCTCTAATACCTGGCACACAGTGAGAGCGCAATAAATATTTGTTGAAGCAAATCTTGAATACTTTGGTCAATGTGTGGTTTTTAGCTTTTTAGGCCTAAGGCTTCTCTAACTATAAATCAGAATTGATAAGTACCGTTTTCTCCTGCTCAACTTCCAGAGACTTTATGAGGATGAATTAAGTAATAGATTTTTAGTGAGAATAACCTACTGAGCTTATACTTTGTAAGTGCTGTACAGGAGGCCAAACTTACTGTCTCATTGCTAGAACATGTCTCTAAGAGGTGACTTACCAGCTCTTTCCACACTCAGAGCTAAAGCAGCAGGTGCCACGGTTACAGTGATCTGCAGGACTGACATGTATAGTCTTTGACTAGTCCAGACAGGATCTTTTTTGCTGCTTTCAGATTCCAAAGCCTACTCTTTCCTTATACTGGTCTTTATATTTGCTCTTGTTCTTGTATACTTTGAGAACACCCACAGCTGGAGGCTCTGTGCTCTGGAACTCTTCATTTAGTCATGGGCTGGATAACCATCCCAGGGAGGAATCTGAGAATTTCCATAATAGGAATGAACATGGTCAAGAAAGACACTAAGTGATCTATCTATCTGAGACAGTCTTCTGGCTTTTAATTACAGTGAGATAGTCTTTCCACACAAATGGACCAGATGCTGTGCCAGAGAACCTATACTTCCTTTTAGACTATCCTAGGTTCACTAGGTACTTCTTTAGCCTCCAAATGAAATTAACATTTCAAGAAATTGGACTCAGGGAATAGAGTGTGAAATAGGCTGAGCCTACTTTGTGTCTCCCCTATGCTCAGCGCCACCATTGTAGATGAATTCTAATTATAGAGCTATTAGAGATCATTTTGGATAACCCTCCTTTTATAGATGAGAAAACTGAGGCTCAGAGATGTTGGGGACATAAGTCAAGACATAGACATGTTTGTAGCTGAGCCAGGACTGGAACCCAGATTTTTGAGATCTCAGTAGAGCCTTTTCTTTGTCTTTTTAAGATTTTTTTTTTTTTAAAGAGGAAGAAAGGGGGGAGGCATTATCTTTTTTTATTTTTATTTTTATTTATTTATTTGACAGAGAAAGACACAGCGAGAGAGGGAACACAAGCAGGGAGAGTGGGAGAGGGAGAAGCAGGCTTCCTGTGGAGCAGAGAGCCTGATGTGGGGCTCGATCCCAGGATCCTGGAACCATGACCTGAGCCGAAGGCAGACGCTTAATGGCTGAGCCACCCAGGCGCCCTTTAAGATTTTATTTTTAAGTAATCTCTATACCCAACGGGGTGGGGGGGCTCAAACTCACAACCCCAAGATCAAGAGTCACATTACAGCCCTTCTCACTCTGCATCTTGATGCCAGGAGAAGCAAGGCAAGCAGCAAAAATGAGTGAACTGTGTTAGAAATCATCAATGGGGGGGGTGGTGACTGTGGCCAACTATAGAGATCCCACCCCATCTAAATATAAATGAGTCACATCTAAATGAAGCTTTGGCTCAGCTTCAGCCCATTGTTGCCATGGGTCTCTGAATTTTTTCAAGTGAAGCCAGAAATCAAGATTTTTGTGTAAAATCCCCTGATTTTTTTTTAAATATCACGACAAATTAATACCTTATTGTATGGATAAAATAAATCTGTACATCATACCTATTCTGCATTAAGAGCCACCAGTTTGAAACCTCTGTGCTTCAGCAGGATATTTTTCTCTCATTTTTGGTTTCTTGGTCTGTCACTAATTCATAGGTGAGTGGAGACAAGTTTCTTTTTCCTGTCTCCTACTGGACCCTTACTTATGCCTTCCTCTCCCCCCATCTTTTAAAATAAGAAAGCAGATACTTACTGAACATCTACTGTGTGCCAGAGGCTGTGGTAGACACATGACTGCCACTCTGTACTCAGTGGGGAGTCTGCTTTTCCCTCTCCCTCTCCCTCTGCCCTCCCCCCCCGCTCATGCTCAGTCTCTGTCTGTCTGTCTCTCTCAAATAAATAAAATCTTTCAAAAAAAAAAAAAAAAGACACATGACTGCTGGATAATAACCTCTTTGAAATTTTCTTTTTTTCTTGTTTGTTTATTTATTTATTTATTTATTTAAAGTAATCTACACCCAATGTGGGGTTCGAACTCCTGACCCTGAGATCAAGAGTCGCACATTCTTCGGACTGAGCCAGCGAGGGGTCCCAAGATTTTCATTGAAAGCCCTATTACAATCTCTCTTCCCTACTTTTGGCCAAAAATACATAGTTTGTTTATTTCTAGTATAATCTTTTTATTATTCAAGTTTAATAACTTCTGTCATCAGATAAAGTGGCATAAGTGACATCAGATTGGCTGAATAGCAACAGAAACAATTAGGCCAAATACACCCTTGAACTTTTTTTTTTTTAAACCAGCCCACCTTCTAGTCTTAAAGTATGGTGAGGAATCTTGCAGTTGGGGCACCTGGGTGCCTCAGTCAGTTAAGCGTCTGCCTTCAGCTCAGGTCATGATCTTGGGGTCCTGGGATTGAGCCCCGCAACGGGCTCCCTGCTCAGTGGGGAGTCTGCTTCTCCTTCTCCCTTCGCCTGTCTCCTCCGCTTGTGCTTTCTCTCTCTGAAATAAATAAAATCTTAAAAAAAAAAAAAAAATCTTGCAGTAAAATAGCGCTCCTTCCTCTGGAGGCTGCCTGAATCCAAGGGCTCTCCTCCTTGCTATCACTATCCTACTTGGATTTTTTTGTTTTTCCTTTTCTCCCTGAAGCCTGACTGGATACATTCTGTCTCCCAAGCTTCACACTCCCCTCTGCATACTTAGTGAGCCAGTCTCTTAACAGGGTTAAAAAAGAAGGCCAAGTTTCCACCTGCTAGCTCTTCTGGCACACACTTGGAAGGCAGCACTCAGCTTTTGTTCCCTTTCTCTCACAATTCCTTAAATGGGTCTTGCCCTAGATTGTGACAGTCCAGCAGAGCTCAGGCTTCTGGGAAGTAAGTCTTTCAGGCTAACAGGTATATGTAGCCTGGAAATGGACAGTGTGGTAATTTTTTTTTTTTTTTTAGATTTTATTTATTTATTTGTCAGAGAGAGAGAGAGCGTGCGCATGAGAGCGAGCACACAGGCAGAGGAAGAAGCAGGCTCAATCCCAGGACCCCGGGATCATGACCTGAGCCGAAGGCAGATGCTTAACCCACTGAGCCACCCAGGCGTCCTTGGTGTGGTAATTTTTAAATCTTCTTTTGCTTTGGTCTTACCTAAAGCCTGGCCTTGTAAGTTCCTACCTCTTGCTGAAAATGGGATGGGGAAGGAAAGGGAAAGTATGATAACGTTTTTTTGAAAGGGCTGAGCATTGGAGTGTCTGAGTACTGGGATGACTTACACAGGTCTTTCTTTTAAACTTGGTAGATGGCAGGGCCCCCAAAATCATGAGAATGAAATCATTCTAACTTATCCCCTGGAGAGGAGAGCTGACTTGTTCCCTGTGAGTCCAGCAAAATGGCCTTGAATACGTGGCCTGGCCCCAGACATTACATCATCACTCAGCCTTTCTGTGCTGACGTTATACGGGTATGGCAGAGGTGCCGGCATTCACCAGTAAGGGTGCTCCGAGCCAGTGAAGCACGCAAAGTTGTAACTTTGCTCTTTTTATAACTCCCATGTAGCCCAGCTTCAGCTCCCTGGGGGCATGGCATGCCGTATGTTCTCCTCAATCTGAAATAAAGACACACTCTTGGGGTCCATCCTTTGACTTGCTTTGTGACTTGAGGCTAATATTTTCTTCTCCTCATCTTTCTTTTCTGTCTTGTATATTTTTAGCCCTTTAGCTTCTGAAGCACTTTCATTTCATGTTGAATCCTCCCAGTGACAGATTTCACCCCAATGCAAAGCTGAGGCCTATAGTGTTTGAAACTGCAGATGTCTTCGGTCACAGAAGGAGGACTAAACTAAGTCTCTAGCTTGTGATCGTGCTCTCTTCTCTTCCTCATAGACATGCCGCCGCCTGGGTTCTACAGAGCAAGTGTTGGTAGCATCTTCCCTGGGCTAATGAGGAAGAGGAATTCCTTGTTGTATATATTATTTAGGTGAATTATTTAGAGGCTTTTATTTTATAGAGAGAAGGTAGCATGAAAATAACTTATTAAATCAGCCATGTTTAACTCTTTTTGAATCCTGAACCTTTTGGAAAATCTAAAAGCTATGAACACTTATTTCAGGAAAATGTACATATGCACATCATTTTGCATATAAAATTAAAGAGTTTGTGGAATTCCTGAAGCCTAGAGGTTTCGGGTGTTAGCAATCCGGAATTAAGATTTTACCCATGGAGGGCACCTGGGTGGCTCAGTTGGTTAAGCGACTGCCTTCGGCTCAGGTCATGATGCTGGAGTCCTGGGATCGAGTCCCGCATCAGGCTCCCAGCTCAGCGGGGAGCCTGCTTCTCCCTCTGACCCTCTCCCCTCTCACGCTGTTTCTCTCTCTCTCTCAAATAAATAAATAAATAAAATCTTAAAAAAAAAAAAAGATTTTACCCATGGATTAGATCTTTTAGTCCATTTACTGATGCAGTTTTAGAGCTTAGAAAGCTTAAAAGGTTCTGGAGTATAGCAGGCCTGCTACATATGGTCTGGTTTATAAGTGTTTAGCTGAGAAGGAACACAGGTGAGCTGATTTCTTCTTAGGAACAAAAGGAATTGATGTGATCTGGTGACACAACATGACACTTTAATGTATAGTTCCTGGCTCGGAGGCTGGACTCTACTAGGAAATTGCCAGTAGATATTCATGAAGGGAACAAAGTATAACCTTTCCTGCTCTACCTGCCCTATCTTCCTTAGAGATTTGCCTCTTTTTTGGGTGTCTTCAAACTTTGGAGCAAAAGGAAAGTAATGTTTCTTCCTCTGAGTGGTTGGAGACCCCTGCTTGAATGAAGAGTATAAATACTCATATACAGACTGAAATGAGTGATGCCCTCTCTCCCCTGCGCAGGCCCCACATACAGCAGCTGAGGCCCACAGAGGAGAGATCAGTGCTGAAGGCCATTGGGTTGATTGCCGGTATCTTGCCCAGCTTTCCAAAAGAGTTTTGCCAAATAAAAGTTATCTTTAAGTAATGCGGGCTACTTTGTTACAAGCAGCTGTTGGAGATTTAGAGCATTTTTACATTACATTACTACTGATTATTTGACTATTACTGGCTGTCTTTACGGAATGTTTCTTTATTAATAGAATTTTTCCTACTTGGTTATTTTAATAAACCAAAGAATTCCAGGAGCCTAATGGAGCTGAAATGGCAAGTGGTCCAAAGAAGCAAGAGTCATATAACTTCACATGAGCGAAAAATAGTGGTAGTCTTATGGGTATGCATATTTGCTTTTTTTTTGTTGGGAGCCAAGGGAATTCTATTTCTCCTACCACAAATAAGATAAAATGAACCTATGGCTTTGGCCATTTCCAAAGCAAAATTGCTCTGATTGCTTTGGATGGCATTTGTGGCAGGTACTGGGTGTAAATGATATGAATGTTATATACCAGTTGCAAACCTTTTTCTGGAAATCGTCTTCGAAAGAGCACATCACGAAATTGTTCAATCACATTTTTTCCCCCTTTCTGACAAAAGGTCAGGGAGAAGTAAGATTTAAATAGCAGTCTCTCTGCTGTTACTAATCTAGGCTAGAAGAGCCATCTGGTTTTTCTGTCCTAGTCAATACAGTTAATTAGACAGGCATGCCATTTACTAGAAACTAATTAATCAATTACTATGGAAGGAGCCTTGGAGAAAACTGCAAGCTGATCAGTGCTCAATGAATAGTAACTGATTGATATGTTCCCTCCTTTATCAACAAATGTTTGGGAATATCACATGCTGTGCAAACACACAGGCACACACTCACACATACATATACATACACTTAGAAATGGAGCAGAAAGAGATTTTTCTGTTAGCAAAAGGCATGTTAAGACATTAATGGGTTATTCTTGAAGCATATCAGGTGATGGCCTATCCCTCCTGCTGTCTAGAACATTTTCCTCTTTTTAATGTGGATTTTGGGTGGGAAGAAGGGGGCAGTTTCTGTTTATATCTATGTTTCTAAGCCCGGTGAGGCCTTAGAGTATTGTTGGTAGGGTTATCTGTAACACGTTTAAGTAAAGGTATTGGGGAAAGAAAAATAATTGCTTTGCTAGGAGATGGCTAATAAATTTGGGTTTGGTTTTTTTTTTTGCTTGTTTTTTTCTTCTATTTTCTTCTAAGCGGCTTCTAAATAGTAGGCAGTTTTGCTGTGGCAGGCCAGGCCATGCTTAGATCCCTTTTTGAACCTTCAGGTTATTAAAAATTTCTTGTGACTTGGGTGACTTTATAAAGGTGGTTTCTATATTTAGAGGCATGGACTTCTCTGGGTATTCAGCTAACAAAATGCTTTTGCAAATAGAAAAAGGTCTTTCTCAGAGCTTGTGTAGTTGGAGAATGCTAAGAGATGAAAGGGGCAGGAGTTCCTGGAGGGGATGCTGGGCGCTGCAGCAGCCTACCAGCGAGTAGGAAGTGTTAGGTGAATGGCTGTTTTCTATAACAGTTAATGGATTGACAAGGATGTGTGGGCAAATGAGACAGTGACAGAGTGCTAATGCAGTCATCTTTTTTCGTGTTGATGGGGTGGTTCCTTCTTAAAACCTTTGAGAAGAACAGCTGTTGAGTCTCTCTGCTTGACCAAGTTAATATTCCATACTGACAGTGGATTAGATAAAATGCACTGGCCTCAGGTTAACTCTGCTTAGAACAACTAGGCTGCATCGAGATGAGTAACTATAGAATGAATGAACAGTGCGATGGGTCAGAGTGTGGCCAGCCTTTAACCTTTGTGGCCAGCTGGGAAGGACTATGGATGATAAGAATCCACACAACTTTTTGCAGTGGTGTCACCCATCTTACTCACAAAGCCAAATTAAAATTAAGTACGTCTCCCACTCTCTGATCTGAACTAGACTGTGGGTCTCCCACTCCCCCCTCCCCCCCACAATCTAGAGCATTTTGGGAAATGGGGCTTTAATTGCCTAGATAATAGACTATCTAAAATATTTTTCTCCTTCTTTGGAGCCCTGCCCTATTCATCTCAGGATATAAGATAAAAAATTCTTACGAAGTGAGTTTTTAATTTGTCATTTACCCCCCACAGTGTTTAGAATAAAGTCAAAGAAAAGACCTAAGAGAAGGTAATTCTTTATATTCATGTCACACTTGGCCATAAACTTAATATCACCTTGTTTAGTTTTGGCTTTTCTAGAACTGAACAGCAATCTTTTAAGTTTTTTCATGCTAGTGTTTTAAATATGAATTTTGCTTGTGAAGTCCTCCATCATAAAAGGGAGTAAAAATGTTAAATGTGGGAATTTGGGGCAAACATTTTTTCTGTTACGTTTCTATAGCTTACTTATTTTTAAAGGGTTATCTGCTGCTGAACCATTCTGTTATCTAGGCCAGAAGTCTTTACTCCAGGTCAGCCTCAGATTCAACACCAGATTCCCTGGGTAAAAATATGCAGAGACTATTTGAAATTAGATATCAACATAAAAGGGAAAAGAAAGAGAAACCTGTACCTTCAGTTTTACCACTTGAGGTGAAGTTCAATTTTCTGGTTAATTTAAATAATTACCGTGTTTCTAGATTTGGATATAATTATGCAGTTTGGGTTTCTTTTGGTAGTGATTGGTCTTTGTTCTCTTGCTAATTTTTCCTTGCATCCCACAGCAAATATTTAAATATCTGTGAGAAGGCCAGTCAAGACTAGCAGGCCCCAGTTGTCCTCTTGAGCGCTATCTATTAGCACGGCCTCAGTCGGAGGCTCCAACCTGACTCTAGGAGGAGATGGGCCCTTCCAATACACCCTTAGAAGAGGGAAACATTTCCAACTGCTCTGATGATGTTAAACGTATCTCTGCACTCAGCCTGCTTGAAATAATCTGTGTTTTTGCAAAGCTTTAAAAAAAAAAAAAAAAAGACAAAGGAGCTCTTTTGGCTATCTTATATTTTAAATTAGCCCAGAACTCTGTCCCCTCTCCTGGAGGACTCTTCTCCCAGATATTCATACAACTTGTTCCCTCATTTGAGCTCTGCTCAAAATGCCGTGTTATCAGAGAGGCCTTGTGTGATCAGTCTATGTAAAACAGAAACAGCCAACCCCCAGCACCCTATAAATGTCTTAATCTCTTATTTAGTTTTTCCTTATAATACTTATCACCCTCAGACACACACATATATTCTTAACTTTTTTCCCTCTACCCATTGTCCTCTCACATTACCTGTGCATGTAATTTTTTCTCTCCTCACCCAGTAAAATATAAGAAGCTTCATGAGGGCAGGGACAGCATCTTTTTTTGATCAATTCTGTATTTCTTTCCTTGGAACAGTGCCCAACACATAGTAGACATTGGATAAATATTTGTTTAATGAATAAAGGATGAAATCATTTTTATTTCAGTCTCCCACAGTCAGCAGTATCCCAGGCAGCCAACTTTTAATGTTGGAAGGGGCCCAGCAGACAACCATGAAATGCCATAAATGAATTCCAGGGCAGTTTTGTGATTCCATTGTGTGTGAACACTTAAACGGTCTGACTAGACGGCAGTGGGTCAAGACCCCCGCCTTGGAAATCATCCCAAGCTGTTCCCTTGTGATGGTTCCAAGAGGAAGAGAGGGTCAGGAATTGCCCTTATCCCTGAGGGGACGCCTGTACATTATATGCATTTTCTACATATTTTAGGAGCTGTCATATTAAATTCCAAAGGCTTTTACTCTGTGGGAGTTTTCTCCCTTCTAAGGCAGTCTTCTGAGTCAGCATTCTATCTGGGAGTCCCCTTTTACCTTTTCATGACTTTCCCTGCTGAATAGCTGAGCAAATAGGAAAGCGCTGATCCTTCCCTATGAAATAGTAAACCTCTGATAAGCCAAGCCTGTCTCACTTTTTTTTTCCACTTTTTTGGTAATATTTATTTTTTGTTTGTTTAGTTTGTGAAAGGTATGGGGGGGGGCAGGATAGCAGGAATTCTATATGAAGTTTTATAGCCTCTTTTAAACATAGAGCATGAAATGAGATGTTGAGTAATAAAGTATATATTATATATACAAATAATTAGTGGATAGTTCTCTTATGTTCTGTCTCTCCATGTGTCTTATTTTGGGTTCAAGTTTCAGGTGCACATGGTTAATTTGGAAATGCAAGAAATACTAGAGGAGTAGGGGAGTAAGTAGGGAAAGGAAGGGTGAGCCAGCAACAACTGTGGGCAATTGGAGCTTGATCCTGAGAGGAGAGAGTATTGAGCACCCACTTCATTCCACCTGGGAACAAGAAAGCTGGGATATTGATACACCAGCTTCCATCAGTCATTGGCTGAGTGCTGCCTCCAAGAAGTGTTCATTCACCAGAGCAGCCTGCAGTCTCCTAGGCTTTGGTTTCGATACTGGCAGTTGGCAGTGAGGTCGAGTATATGAAGCAGTAAGGCTTGAGGGATATGAGCAGGGTATCAAGGACTGAGCTATGCCATGCTTCCTGTTTCTGCTGAAACAGCACCCATTACTTTCCCTTTGCCCCTTCCTTTCACCTTTTCCACGTCTTTACCCAAGGTCAGCTCAGTACTCAACTCCATCTTGCTTTGCCTCTTTGTGAATCACCAGGCATCTTATTTGTCGTAATGGCACCTAGCGATTTCTACTTCCTGGCACAGTAGTTGTGTACCTACATGTATATTTTCTACCTTAAGCTCCTTGGGACCCCGGGTGTTACCTTACATGTCTTCGTGAGTCTCAGAGTACCTGGCACATAAGTGCTTGGTTAGTAGAGGAAAGCCCTTGGGTTCCTGAATTCCAGCTTCCTAACTTCCTATGAGGAAGGTATCATAAACTATAGGGAGTTACTGGATGAATCCTAAAGTCAGGGCAATGAGGATTCACTTTTTCTTTTTTTCTTCTTGTTTTAAGGAAACTTTAAAAAGGTATATACTTTAGTAGTATTAAGTATATTCACATCATAATGTAACCATCTCCACCATCCATCTCCAGAAGTTTTTCATCTTCCCAAACTGAAACTCCATACCCATTAAATAGCAGCTCCCCATTCCTCCCTCCCCCCAGTCCTTGGCAACTACCATTCTACTTTCTGTCTCTATGAATGTGACTACTCTAGATATCTCATAAGTGGAATCATACAGTATTTATCTTTTTGTGATTGGCTTATTTCACTTAGCATGTTCAAGATTTATCCATGTTGTAGCACAAGTCAGAATTCCCTTCCTTTTAAAGGCTGAATAATGTTCCATTTTATGTATATACCACATTTTTTTTTATACATTCATCTGTTGATAGACACTTGGGTTGCTTCCATCTCTTGGCTAGTGTGATAATGCTGCTATAAACAGGTGTACAAAAATCCCTTACAGATCCTCTTTTCAGTTCTTTTGCGTATTTACCTAGAAGTGGAATTGCTGGATCGTGTGGTAATTTTATTTTTAATTTTTTGAGGAACTACTTGCTGGGGTTTTTTGATATAAGCCATCCTAATAAGTGTGAGATAGTATCTTATTGTAGTTTTGATATGCATTTCCCTAATGATTAGTGATGTTGAGCATCTTTTCATGTGTTAATTGGCCATTTGTGTATGACCATTACATATTTTTTTCTTTGGAGAAATGTCTATTCAAGTCCTTTGCCCATTTTTAAAATCAAGTTGTTTTTTGATGTTGTTAAGGAAACTTTTCAATTGAAGTCTTGTGGGATTAGTCTTTGGGTTTCCTTGTCTTGAGCGTATTTATGTAGTGACTTGTCAAGTAACCATGAGCCAGCAGCTTAGAGACTTTTAGCTCTGATCTGATTTCCCCCATTCCTTTTCAGAGGAAGCATAGAATCTTAGAATTAAATGAGCTTCAGAGAGTGTCTTAGTCTATTATGGCTGCTATAACAAAATAGCACAGACTGGGTGTCTTATAAATTACAATAATTTCTTTCTCACAGTTCTGGAAGCTGAAAGTCCCAAGATGAGGGTACCAGCATGGTTGGGTTCTGGTGAAGGCCGTCTTCCGGGTTGCAGACTGTGGACTTCTCTTTGTGTCCTCACAGAGCGGAAGGCACCTGGGGACCTCTGTTGGGTCTCTTATTAGTAAGAGTGCTAATTCTGTTCATGAAGGCTCTACCCTATGATCTAATCACCTCCCAAAGGCCCCACCTCCTGACACCATCACATTGGGCATTAGGATTTCGACATGTGTATTTGGTGGGGAATACAAACATTCAGACAATAATAACAGAGAGCAAGCAGATGAGAAAATTGGACCCATTTCTTTTTCCACTGTGCCCTGGGCTAAATCACCTAACCCTGTGGATAGCATTTTCTTTATCTTTAAATATGTCTTTCTTTGCCTCCTCTCTCATGTTCCTACAAGTATTTTGAAGACTGATGAATTGATTTTTAATTATTGTAAAGTATTTGTATTAGGCATGAGGTTGTGTGTAAGTTGAACTTAACAGTTTTTGGAATTGTTCATGGTGACATTTTTAAGTAAAAAGTTTTCTCTAGAAAACTGTAGGCCCTGGTAGTCTGGATGGCTCAGTTAGTTAAGTGTCCAGCTCCTGATTTCGGCTCAAGTCATGGGCTCAGGGTTGTGAGATCGGGCCCCACGTTATGCTCCGCGCTGGGCGTGCAGCCTACTTAAGATTCTCTCTCTCTCCCTTTGCCCCTCCCTTCCTCGTCTCTCTTAAAAAAAAAGAAGAAGAAGAAAACTGTAGGCCTTTCTTTTTCTAGGGAAATAAGGAGATGACACCAAAAGGAAGTAGTGCTGACTTCAACTTAAAGTAATACACTTTTGTTAATCTTTGCAAATAAATGAGCTGTCAGGGTTGGTGACTTGTTGCTGTTAGACAATGTTAGGCAGTGCTTTTTTAAGTCCTAATTAGATCAGTCTGGCTCAGTGTTCTATTTGAGATCAAGTAGTTTGAAGCTGCCACATAAAAGGGGATTGCTTATGCCCCTAGCACTAACTCATGGCTGGACTGGCGATGGCTTCCTGTTCAAAGATGTCAGTTGACAGCAGGGACATTCAGGATGCTTACACTTGAAAAAAGATCTCTGGGGAGCCCCTAATTTTTTGTTCTGCATTAGAAGTTTTTTTTGAAAAATTGAGATAAAATATACATAACATAGCAATCACTGTGGAGACCGTATGGAGGCTCCTGGAAAAATTAAAAATAGAACTACCATATGATCCAGTAATTCCACTACTGGGTATTTGCCCAAAGAAAACGAAAATTCTAATCTGAAAAGATATGTGCACCCCTGTGTTTTTTGCAACATTATTTACTAAGGTAGCCAAGCTATGGAAGCAACCCAAGTGTGCATCAAGAGGTGAATGGATTAAGAAGATGTGGTATATGTATATGTATATGTATATGGAATGTGAGTCAGCCATAAAAAAGCATGAGATCCTGCCATTTGCAACAATGTGGATGGACCTAGAGGGTATTATGTTCAGTGAAATAAGTCAAAGAAAGACAAATATCATATCGTTTCACTTATGTGTGTAATCTAAATACCAAAACAAACAAAACCCAGATACGGACTTATAAATACAGAGAACAGATTGGTGGTTGCCAGAGGGAAGGGTGTTGGGGAGATGGGTGAAATAGGTGAAGGGGATTAAAAGGCACAAACTTCCAGTTATAAATAAGTCACAGAGATGGCAAAGTATAGCATAGCGAATAGTCAATAATACTGTGATGGTGTATGGTGACAGATGGTAACTACACTTACCGTGGTGAGCATTGAATAATTTGTAGAAATGTCAAATCATTATGTTGTACACCTGAAACTAATGTAGCATTGTATGTCAACTATGCTTCAATAATAAAAATCTTAAATATATGTATATACACATACATACACATAACAAAACTTTCCATTATAATCATTTTTAAGTGTGCTGTTCTGTGGCATTAACTGCATTCAGATTGTTGTATAACCATCACCACCATCCATTTCCAGAACTTTTTCATCCTCCTAAACTGAAACTCCATACCCATTAAGCAGCAGCTCCCCAGTCCTTCTCCCCCTAGTCCTTGGCAAGTACCATTCTGCCTTCTGTCTCTATGAATTTGACTACCCTAGGCACCTCATATAAGTTGAACCATACAATATTTGTCTTTTTGTATCTGGCTTATTTCACTTAGCATAATGCATTCAGGATTCATCCATATTGTAACAAGGGTCAGAATTTCCTTTTTAAGGCTGAATAATAGTCTGTTGTATGTATATAACACCTTTTATTTATCCATTCATCCATTGATGGACATTTGGATTATACCCACATTTGGCTACTGTAAGCATTCTTTTATGAACATTGGTATACAGATACCTCAAGTTCCTGCTTTCAGTTCTTTGACATATACCTACGAGTGGAATTGCTGGGTTATATGGTAGTTCTATGTTTAACTTTTTGAGGAACCTCCATACTGTATTCCATAGTGGTTGCACCATTATATATTCCCACCGGTGATGCACAGGGATTCAGTTTCACCACATCCTTGCCAACACTTGTTTTCTGTTTTGTTATGTTTTTGTTTTTTTGGTATTAGCCATCCCAATGACTGTGAAATGCTATCTCGTTGTGATTTTGAATTTTTTTTTTTTTAAAGATTTTATTTATTTGACAGAGAGACAGTGAGAGAGGGAACACAAGCAGGGAGAGTGGGAGGGGGAGAAGCAGGCTTCCCGCCGAGCAGGGCACCTGATGCAGGGCTCGATCCCAGGACCCTGGGATCATGACCCAAGCCGAAGGCAGACGCTTAACAACTGAGCCACCCAGGCACCCCATGATTTTGATTTTCATTTCCCTAATGATTAGTGATGCTGATCATCTTTACATGTGCTTATTAGGCATTTATATATTTTCTTTGGATAAATGTCTATTCAAGTCCTTTACCCATTTTTTAATTAGGTTGTTTGGTTTTTGTTGCTGAATTTTAGCCAATGGACCTTTTAATTGGCAAATACTTTAAAGAGGGTATTTGCTGTGCATGGTGCCTTATGAATATATGCCCATTTGTCTTGTTTATTTATTTTTTTTGTCTCGTTTATTTTTTTAAAAATCTTTATATAGATAGGTAGATAGATGTAGATATTTTATCAATCAATCAAGATATAAATAATAAATATGTATTTTTTTTTTTTTAATCCCAACAGTATATCCTTTCAGGCTCTGATGACTTTAACCTGTACATGTGGAGAATTCCTGCAGATCCAGAAGCAGGTGAGTATATCCCTAGTATGAACCTACTGCTAATGTTGGCTCTGTTGACCTTTGGCATGTTGTACCCTGAAAGGACTGATTTGTAGAAATAGAGGATGATATTTCTCTTTTAATGTAGTAAGTTTATCAGAAAAGTGACCAAGGGAAATTTAAACATAAAAATTAGAAGCCAGATTTCACTATAACCTTCATACAGACCCTTACTGACACAGTGATGCTCAGATTTCTTTCTCCTAAGAACTTTTCTTTAGACTTCATGGATCTCCATTATGCCCATTTTCCTCTCTCCTATTTCACACCTGGAATATTTTTATCTTGCTTTTCCTTTTTATCCATCTGCAGATTCTTGTTTATTTTTCTACAAAGAGTTATTAGGGTCTCTTCCTTTCCTTTGGCCTCCCTGATGATGTTAACTAAAGGGAAACTGTTGATGGACAAGTTTACTCCCTGGGGTTTGGCTGACCCCAGATATCAAAGAAATTAGGAAGAAAGAGTTCATCATATCTCTAGATGTATTCTGAAAAATGCCTGCATCTTTCCATAAATTTGGATCTAGGCCATCAGCTTTCAAACAGCATGGATCATTCTTCATTCTTGATAATAGTGTCTTCACGTGCTCAGTTGAGTCTCACACTGGTTGCTTCCTACTGGTAGAAAAATGTCTATTTTTTATTCTCAGGACAGCTCAATATACCATCTGCTCCAGGTGATACATGGCATCAAACTGGAAAATGGCCATTAGGAAAGTAATAGAGGACTGTGCCAAGTGTATTACATAAAATTCGTCTAGTGCTCAATGTTTAGGGAAGTTGTTGGCTTGCCTATTGCTGAATTAACAATATTTGTTACCAAACATCTGCCTTTCAAAACTTGTTGAAGCCCACTTTTGATGTAACTATCCTATTTCTGTGGTCTGGTTACTAAACAATTTTCAAAAGGCCTTTTTCCCCTTCTGGAATTTGGAAAGCATGAGTGAAGCAGCTTACCTGTGAAGCCCAACCAGATGGGACAGCAGCGGTCTAGCTGAACAAAAGTGGTATTTTAGCAGTAGACTATTACGTTTCCTACCCCCTAATCTTATAGATTGATTATCTGAGAATTAATCCTTGGGCTTAATTTTATCTTTTACCTGATCTTTAAAAGCTTTTAATTATTAAGTCAATTTGATTTTTAAAATAGAAAGTGGATAACCTCCTTCTCCTGGGGCTGTTCTCTGGAATCTTTTTCACGTTTGTATAAAGAGAGAATAGGGAAGAATCAGCAATAGTATTACAGATTTTTTTCCTCTCCCAGCTTATTTTTGTACTGGTTTAAGGTATGGCCCACAGTGGGCTGACTTTTTAAGTATAGATGACTATGCAGTCTTTGGGTTGGCAGGGACCTCATAGCTGATTTAGGATTCCAATATTAAAACTGGGAAATGGACACCCAGACTTTCCAAGGGTTTTCTAGGCACAGCTGCTTTAAAGGAACTCCAGTTCTAGATTCTCAAATTTTGTATGTATTCTTTCATAAAATCAGTGTTCCTAAGAGAGTACCCATTCTCCTTTTCCACTTCCCCTTTACCTTTCTTCCACTTTAGAAAAAACAAAAAACAAAAAACCCCCGGAAAACCAAAAATACTCCACAAATTTCTGACCATTTGAACCCTAGCACATGGTGCATTGCTGTGAGGTATAAAAACCTCCAAGGTGCAAAAAAACTGAGGGGGGTGTGGAATAGGTAATGTGGAAATATTATTTCAAGGAGGAAAAAAGAACGATGTAAAATTTCTATTAAAAAAGGACTTGTAGGACTTCAGATCCCCCAGAGGATGCAGTGGGTGGCTCACACTGCAATAACTACAATGTGGTTACATCACAAAAACCATAAAGGTGTCAGAGAGGTGTGGTAACAAAGTGTGCTAGAAGAACTCAAGTTCTGAAGAAGGAAGAGCCCCTCTAGCCCACTCGGAGGTGCGGACCATCGTCTCTTCTAGGGGCTTCTGCATGGAGGCTGCAGATTGGGCTGCAGCTGGGGTCAGAAGAAATCAGAATTTGCAATGGCCACATGGGTTGATAGGACAGAGTAGAATCTAGAGGTGCCCCAACCACATGGCCAATCTTCCCTGTAGGACATTTGCTAAGTGCTGGGGTTGTCCTGGGAGCTATGGGATTGGGCTGGAGAGGCAGAATGCAGGTCCCACGTTAACACAGTGTTTTGGAGACAAAGTCCCCCTCCCCCCCAGTGCGAGGGGTCTGCTCCATGGAGCTTTTGCCAGATTTTGAACCTGCCCAGGGGAAGGAGAATAAAGAACTAAGCTTAAAATCTCCAAGGGACAGAACATTCAGAGCAGAGGACAACAGAGACTTGTCAGACTCTCCACTAAAAGCCCAAGAGGTGGGACACCTGACTGGCTCAGTCTGTAGAGCACGCAACTCTTGATCTTAGGGTTGTGAGTTCGAGCCCCACATTGGGCATAGGGATTGATTAAAAAAAAAAAAAGCCTAAGAGGCTTACAGTCGAGGATGGGGCTGGACCAGGAAGGCTGAGTGAACTATCCTGTAATTTCCTGGTGCTTAGGACACAGACTCCAGTTAGAGAAAGGCACCTGCAACAAGCACCCTCCAGGTCTTGACTTTGAGACATCTGAAACCAGAAGTAGACGCATTCCTACTAAAGAAGCAACCCAGCGCTGACCTAGTTCCTTCTGATTAAATTGAGAATGGTCAACCCCTTACTTTATTTTCTCAAGAGTAGAATGGGTAAATGCCATATGGAGGAAATCAGCTTTAGTCTCTGTGTTAGTCTGCTAGGGCTGCGATAACAAAATCCCACAAAATGGGTGACTTAAACAACAAAATTGTATCTTCTCACAGTTCTGGAGCTTAGAAGTACAAGAACAAGGTGCTGGCAAGTTTGATTCTCCTGAGGCCTCTCTTGGCTTGCAAATGACCACCTTTTCCCTGTGTGCTCACATGACCTTTTCTCTGTGCACACACATCACTGGTGTCCCTTCTTCTTATGAGGACACCAGTCTCATTGGATTATAACTTCATTTAACAGAGAATGGAAAGAGCAGAACAGTGTAAGAGACAAGTAGAGCGCAGGTGATCTAGCATATATGAAATTGAAGTCCCAGGAGGATAAGAAAGAGAAAATAAAACAGAAGCAATATATGAAGAGACAATAACTAAAAGAATTTCCTAAAACAAATGAACTAGACTAATTCTCAGATTCAAGAAACTGTAACCACAAACAGGATAAATATAATACACTTAGGCACATCATACGTCAAACTATTAGAGGCAAAAGATAATGAGAAAAAGCCCAAAAGCAGCCTGAGAAAATACACAAATCATCTATAATGAGCAACAATAAGATGGCCAAATTATGGAAGCCAGAATATAATAAAATGAAATCTTTAAGGTGCTTAGAGAATTAAAACCGGCCAACCTAGAATTCTATATCCAGGGAAAATACCTACCAAAAATGTAGGTTTAATAAAGACACTTTTAAAAAAGAAATTACAGAATTTTAATGCAATCACTCAGCAGCCCTCAATGAATTAATACATCTAAATATTGAGTAGTGACAGGTGCCAACATCTTAAAAAGAAAGGCAATTAAACATTATGTGCCTCCTGATAAAAAGAACACAATACTACTGATAGGCTTGCCAAACAACTCTGAATAAAACCTCAGGATCCATCTTTCAGTTTGCAGGAAGCACAGAGGACAGAGGAGTATATTGTACTACATTGCGAGCATACAGTCCACGAAATCCAGACTTCAGAAACGATAGGTCAAAGGGCCCATTTTCTCCAATAAGTACATTCTAATGAAAAAAGGAAAGGATGGACAGGAGGAAGCCTATTGTTTAAGAAATGTAAAAGACATATTAAATAAAACAAAAACCAGGCAAAACTATTTAGGAATGTACACTTGGATAAATAAAATTATTAAAAATGCAGAGAGGTGATTACTATAGAGATCAGGATAATAGTTGATTTTAGGGGAGGAAAAGGATTGTAATTGGAATGATGCACATGGGGCATGAAAATGGCCAGAAAAAAATTCCATTTTTTGACTTGGATGTTGGTTTTAAGGGGTGTTTACCTTAAAAAACTTTATTAAGCTCCACTTTTTGTGCTGTTTTCTGTATCTTTTTAAAATTTCTCAATGAAGAAAAAAATTAGTAAATAATTATGGGTCAAAGAATAAATCACAATAGAAATACAATTTTCTCAACTAAATAAGATGAAAACATGACATCCTGGCATTCATCCCATGGATGCTACATGGGTATTTGGCTATAAAATTTTCTCTTCACATACCCACCCCCACAATAATTTTTTTCTTGAGTTATAACTTACATATATTAAAGTACACTTTTATTGAGGAATAACTTAAACCTATGCCAGGATGTGCTTGTTGCTCCAGGGTAACTCCAGTGATTAGAAAGTTCTTCCATAAGTCTTACTCTGTCTCCTGGTAGTTGAGTGCTGGCTTACTGAGAATGTCCCCTTCTAGATCCTCTCCAGAGATAGCATCCTCCTCCCCAACATTCAGTTTAGCAATTCCTCAAAGAAATGGTGTTAGTTTCTTTGCTGAACTGATTTCTGTCCTCCGGATTTGTTCTACCTTTGTTTAAGGATTAACTAAATAAGCTCATCGGATGTAGCTTGGCTAGACCAGAGAAAATCTTGGCTTCTTGATATTAAGTGTGCTACAGGGTGTTTCAGGAGGTACACTCAGGATCACAAAAGCTGTCTTTGGAGGCCACAGAACCCATGATCTGCTCATACTTGGAGTTGACTAGGAGCCCCCATGGTTTCCACGTGGGCTGTGGTTGGTCCTAGATCCCCATCTTTTACTTGATGCTTGGGTTTCTTTGTACACAAGACAAGAACAGGACCTTATGATTATCTTTCTTGTTGGATTCCCTAACTGGTAATTGAGGGGTTTGTTTTCTCTATATTACCCTTCAACATTACATCATCAGCCTATCACAATAAGTCTGTCTCTTTGATCGTCATCTTGTTCTGCATGTAACCAGCACCTTTTTGGATTATTTTCCATAAACCTTGGTTCATTTGGGGAATTCAGCCTTCCTGCCACTCTTCTGACAACCCACCCACATTCTTTTCTTTCCCCTTGTTCATATATCTTTCCTTTTTCTCTTTGTTCTTTTTATTCTTTTTTTTATAACTTTCACTATTTTTATAATTAAGTACTTCCTGTTACCAAAATAATACAGGTACATAATTTTTAAATCAAATTAATATATTACAAAACTTATTTTTTAAAAATGCAACAGTTTCTTTCTCTTCCTGTAATTTAGGCTATCTTTGAATTTTCAGTTTTGGACATCGTCTGTTGACTTTCTTGAAATCAGCTGCCTTTCCAGAATGGGAATGTTTCATCTAGTATCTGGAGGGTATTTGCCTGGCAGTTGAGCCATAATTCTAAGAGCCGAATAGAGGTGTGAATTTCACAGATCCGTGCACAGATTTTTGTTTAATCCCACCCTCCACTGCACCTGGTGTCTCTAGGCCAAAACCTCTTTAGGTCAACTTCAGCTGGCAACCCCTAGGTCTCTGCCTGTGTGGGGAATGGGCAGCTTCGTGGCCATATGTGCTCAGAGGAGGAGCACAATGGCGTAACTGCTCTTTATACAGGCTTTTAACTCCTCCTGGTTTTGGCCCTACCCTTAAACCTGGCTTCAGGGATATTTAGCACCTCTCATCTTTATATGTAACCTCTCTATATTTAAGTGTTGGCTATTAATTCATAATTTTAAAACTAAAAATCAGCAATGTTCGGCAAGCCAAACATATGAGGACTAGATGCGGCCCTTGGGTTCTAGCTTTGAATGCTTAGATGATGAAAACTCTGTGGGGAAATTCCTACTCTAATCTACCGCCTCTTTGATTTAAACAAAATATGGGACAAGGCTGAGCTCGCTCTCTCAATGCATGCCTGTGTGCCAGTTGCACAGAGATACTAAGGCAGGCTAACATGGGGAAGCTGCCTTGCTGTTCTATGCCTTCATGGTCCGACGGGCCATCAGCATTTATTGCATACCTGCTGTGTGCTTCACAGTGCATACGAAATGCTGAAGAGAACTACATGGAGAGCAGTCCTGAACGTGAGCCAAAAGTAAGGACAGCCTTTTCTCCTCCACTCTCCTGTTCAAAAAGACCGAAAGTCACAGGGGAACTCCAGTTCCAAACTCCAAATGAATACATTTCATCGTATAAACAGTATGGACTTAGCAAATCAGTTAAGTAATTTGCGTAGGGCTTTACAGTAGGCTGAGGAAATCATTTTGAGATGTGAGACCTAATAACCACCATAAAACTCGCTAGATTGGGCAAGATTAGGCTTAGTTTTTTAGTTGATGTCAAATAATAACTCATTTTCTAAAAACCTCTCTAAAAATTTAAGGAATAGGAGTGCCTGGGTGGCTCAGTTGTTAAGCATCTGCCTTCGGCTCAGGTCATGATCCCCGGGTCCTGGGATCGAGCCTCACATCAGGCTCCCTGCTCAGCAAGAAGCCTGCTTCTCCTTCTGCTCCCCCTGCTTGTGTTCCCTCTCTCACTGTCTCTCTCTGTCAAATAAATAAAATAAAAATTAAAGGAATAGAACTGGGAATTTTGCTGTGGCAAAGTAAAAGCCCATCAGAATGTTTTACACCTCTGAAGTATGTAGGAAGAGCATCTGTTTTAATGCGGTGATTCTGAAGATAAAATAAACAGGCCAGCAGTTATGTATAGAGCCAGTGTGGTATATTGGAAAGAGCATTAGGCTTAAAATCATACCTGGATTCAAGTCCAGTGCTGCCACTGACTACCTGATTGAGTGATTCTAGGCAGGTTATGTAACAGCAGTTGTCTGAGCTTTAGTTTCTTCTGTAAAAATCCTCCCCCTCCCAATGCGCCTCATATCGTGAAATGACTAAACAGTCTCGGAAGCTTTCTGAAAAATGTGTGTTTTCAAATGTAAGACACTGTTACTGCTATGTATAGTAAGATCAGCATCCACAGATCCATAATTTGCAAAGCATTTGCTCCCTAGTAACTTAGGTATGGAAGTAATGAATTTGGCAACATGTGGTGGAGGTGGGTGTCTCTGGAAAATCTTCATATTATCTTCTCCTTCCCTTTCCCCTAATTCTTGTTGGAAAGGACTTTAGGGTTTTTACAGATAAGACTTGCTTCCCTTGAGATATACTTCTATGCTAAGACCTTACTATTTATGGAAGGAAACATAATGTAATAGAGTTGGGAGGCCTGCATTTATTTTTATTTTTATTTTTTTTAAAGATTTTATTTTTATTTATTTGAGAGAGAGAATGAGATAGATAGAGAGAGAGCATGAGAGGGGGAGGGTCAGAGGGAGAAGCAGACTCCCTGCTGAGCAGGGAGCCCGATGCGGGACTTGATCCCGGAACTCCAGGATCATGACCTGAGCCGAAGGCAGCCACTTAACCGACTGAGCCACCCAGGCGCCCCGGGAGGCCTGCATTTAAACTCCTGATCCATTTGTCTTCTAGTTTCGGCTTTGGAAAAATTTAATCTTGCCAAACTTATTTCTTCATCTGTAAAACAAGAACATTAGCAATATAAACAATACAACCATAGTAATAATATCTACCTTCTTAGGGATATTGTTGAGGGTATTCAGGAGCTACTCTACAATGATTGTTATTCCTCATGAAGAAAGCTTTCTCCCTTTTAACTTTTCTTGGAAAAACTTACAGTCCAAGGCATTGTCTTCCTCTGGTGCCCTCAGGAATGGCTGGTTGAGTTGTTGTTAACATCAAGGCTGCTCTTGATTCATCAGTAGTTAAAGAGGGGGAACGTTCTGTGACAGATGTTTCCCTGAATAGAGGGGGAAACACACACTTCCACTGCCCAGTGCCCCGCAACCGCCCCCACTGCCAGCAGGCCAAGGGAGTAGGCTGGAGACGGCGATAAATGCGTGTTCACGGGCCTGCATGTGTGTGTGTGTGTGCTCTGTCTCTCCTCTTTTAGACATGCCTTCACTCTCAGTGGGTTAGGCCTAGGTATCTCCTTTTTACCTCCCTTGTGACTGGAAGAACAACTGTTTCTAATGGGTCACAAGTAGTTGGTTGTAAACACATGTGAGGTACAGATGATGAAAGAAGAACTAGTGGAATTGATTTTTTTGTGCAATTAAGCATTGCTGTCTATGGAGTTCTTTGAGCTTTACTGACAGCATTGGCTGTCCCCGTCTGACTTTTTTTTTTTTTTTTCCTAACTCTTAGGTGGTTATGTGATCCCCAGGAAGCAGCCACTGCTCTTTGTATTGTCACTACCCTGATTTAATTTTTTTTAAGATTATTTATTTATTTGACAGACAGAGAGAGAGCACAAGTGGGCAGAACGGCAGAGGGAGAGGAGGACTCAGGCTCCCCGCTGAGCAGAGAATCCAATGCGGGGCTCGATCCCAGGGCCTTGGGATCATGACCTGAGCTGAAGGCAGATGCTTAACCAACTGAGCCACCCAGGCACCCCTCACTACCCTGATTTAATTCTTACGGTTTGAGACTTAGAGACCCAGAGAATGTTCACACGGGACTTTTGGAATTACTGAGGTTATTTGGACAACTCTTTTAGATATAGCAAGAAAAAGAAGTAGTCCCTTGCCCCTCAGAGCAGTAACCTTTTATTCTACCAGTGGTGTCAGGAATGAAATAGATTAATTGCCTCAACAGGTACCTGCCAAACCTCATTTTGTAGATAATAGCTTTAGCCTTCTCTTTCAAGCCTTGTTCCAGAGAAAATGATGAGGGGGTTTACTTCAATTTGTTCACTTACTGAGTATCCTAACATAAGACATTATGCAAAGCCCCATGGGTGACTGAAAGAATAAACACTTTCTTGCCCTCAAAGAACTTACAGTCTTAGAAATATGAGAAAAGGGGATGTGTGTGTGCACATGCTAAATTTAAAAGTGGGTTCCAGAGCCCATAGAAAAGGTAATTAAGGGAGGCTTGAAGAGATTTTGGGGATCAGTAAAGTTTTCATGGAATTAGCATTTCAGAGGACCATGAAGGATAGAGGTAGGATTTTAGCCCCTTTATTTCTCTGCTCTTACTATGGTAAAAATGCTGTAGAAGAAACATCCAAATGTAACAGAAGGAATCCACACATTGGATGATGGGGCACACTAACGGAGATTGAGTTTTGTCCAGTATACTTACATTCTATAGTCAAATAAACTCACATCTTTTCATTCATGTGTCAAACATTCATTGAAAACCTACTCCATGCTAGGCACTGTTCTAGAGGCTTGGATGTATAGCAAAGGAGCAAAAGACCCTGACATCATCGAGCTTACATTCTACCAACAGAAGCATACAATAAACAATAAATTATATTATGTTTAAAAGGTTAGAAGTGCTATGGAAAAGGAAAAAATAGAGTAGAATAAGGGGGATAGGAAGTAGTATTAGGGGGTCAGGGAAATGCAATTTTTTAGATAGGATGTTCAGTATAGACCTCTTTGAGAAGATCACATTTGAGCAAAACTTCAAAGTGGTGAGGGAGTTAGCCATGCAGAAATCTGGGGGAAGAACATTTTAGGTAGAACCTGTGGAAAGTTCTGAAGTGAGAATGTGCCTTGCGTGTTTGAGAAATAACAAGGAAATCAATGTGTTCAAGTAGAGTAAGGGGGGGGGAATAATAGGGGTGAGTGGGGCACAAGGGGTGTCTCTGTAGGCTGTTACCATGGGTGAAACAGGGGAGCCATTAGAGAATTCTGAGCAGAGGAGTGACATGATCTAACCTATTTTAACGGCATCACTCTGGCTGCGGAGTTGAGGATAGATGGTGGGAGTGGGGCTGCCAAAGATAGGAATGAGGAGAACTAGTAGGAGTCTCCCATATTACAGGCGAGTGGTGATGGTGGCTTGAACCAAGGTAATAGAGGTTTCAGGCTAGATGTATTTTGAAGGTAAATCCTGATCAGGATGTCCTGAAAGATTTGACTGGGGCAGAGGGGGAGCAGGTAGAGTTTCAGATGTCGCTTAAACATCCAGGTGAAGATAGATGTTGAACAGTTTGGATAATAGAGGTATGAAATTCTGGAGTTCAAGAGAAGTTCTGGACTAGAGATAAAAATTTGAGTTTTGGTTGCATATAGGTAGTATTTAAAGCCGCAGGCTGGATGAGATCACCAAGCAAGTGAGTATAGCTAGTCAAGAGAAGGGAAGCAAAGACTAAGCTCTAAGGCATTCCAGTGTTAAGAAGTCAGGGAAAGGGGCGCTTGGGTAGCTCAGTCATTGAGCATCTGCCTTGGGCTCAGATCATGGTCCCAGGGTCCTGGGATCAAGCCCCGCATGGGGCTCCCTGCTCCGCGGGAAGCCTGCTGCTCCCTCTCCCACTCCCCCTGCTTGTGTTCCCTCTCTCACTGTCTGTCTCCCTATCAAATAAATAAAATCTTAAAAAAAAAAAAAAAAGGGAGAGCAGCCAAAAAGGAAAGCAAGAAGGAGTGACCAAAGAGGTAACAGAAAAACCATGAGAGGGTGATCCTAGGAAGGCAGTGAAGAAAGGGGAGGCAACTATGTTGGATCTTGCTGATAGGTCAAATAAGTAACGTGAGGACTGAATTTAACCATTGGGTTCTTTGGTGAGTATCACCAAGCCCAGGTCTTATTGCTTAGGGAAGGACTGCGTAATTACAGAGATTTGATTGCCATTGTATCATTTGAGTAACCACTGTCGCCTTTTTCAACTTCTCTGCACCCCCACACTTACAAAGTGGTACCACCCCTACAAAGTGGTACTGCTCCTTTATATATTTGCTCATCATCTTGCCCTATTAATACATTCTGCATAATTTTGTTTGATATTCCAACCTAGAACCTACCAGATAAGGTTCCCCCATGAAATGCTAAAAGCATTTCCTTTACCATAATCTGTCATTTTTACCTGAGTCTTGTCTTTTTTTTTTTTTTAGGATTTTATTTACTTATTTGAGAGAGAGTGATAGTGAGCGAGCACGAGCAGGGAGGAGAGGGAGAAGCAGGCTCCCCGCTGAGCAGTGGGGAGCCCGATGCAGGGCTCAAACCCAGGACCCTGAGATCATGACCTCAGCCAAAGGCAGACGCTTAACTGACTGAGCCACCCAGGCAACCAAGGTTTTTTTTTGTTTTAAATACTACTCTTTTTTTTTTTTTTTTTAAGATTTTATTTATTTATTTGAGAGAGAGAGCACATGAAAGGGGGGAGGGTCAGAGGGAGAAGCAGGCTCCCTGCCGAGCAGGGAGCCCGATGCGGGACTCGATCCAGGGACTCCAGGATCATGACCTGAGCCGAAGGCAGTCGCTTAACCAACTGAGCCACCCAGGCGCCCTAAATACTACTCTTAATGGTGTTTGCTAGGGGCACCTGGCTGGCTCAATCAGAAGAACATGCAACTCTTGATCCTAGGTTCGTGAGTTCAAGCCCCACGATGGGTATAGAGATTACTAAAAAAAAGAAGTTAAAACTTTAAAAAAAGGGGCGCCTGGGTGGCTCAGTCGTTAAGCGTCTGCCTTCGGTTCAGGTGATGATCCCAGGGTCCTGGGATTGAGCTCCGCATCAGGCTCCCTGCTCCACGGGAAGCCTGCTTCTCCCTCTCCCACTTCCCCTGCTTGTGTTCCCTCTCTCGCTGTGTCTCTGTCAAATAAATAAATAAAATCTTAAAAAAAAAAACCAAACTTGAAAAAACAAACTATGTTCTCCACTAATTTCAATTTAACAATCATTTGTTAAGTTCTTCTTATATGCCCAACTTTGTTACTACTTTCTTGGATACGTCAGCATAAATCTTGGAAGATCAAGGATATTTACCCTCTCCGTAATGGCCAGTACTGTGTTGCTTGGAAATGCAAATTTATCTCCTGCCATCTTAATTTCTTATCTTCCATCAGCCCCTTCCAGTCATCTGGTCCCTCACTACCACTTTCACACTTCACCCTCCCTAATCTCAGTGTTACCCACCATGTCCCCATCCCATCCTCACAAAGGTGTTTGTCCTACCCATTAATTAATGGAAGGGGAGAAAATCCAAAAACTCTGACAGGAAAATTAATACTGGTATTTTATACAGTTGATTGATTTGGGATTGATTTCATTACAAAATACTTAAGTGTCCTATTCTATAGCCCCAAGTGCCATTGAGGACCTCTTCCCAACATGATTGATAAGTTGCTCTTAGACTATAGCATCAAGAAAACTTGACCAGGCTGCTTTTACTTTTGGAGCTGAAAGCATAGTCATTCTTAGAGGGTTTTGTTGAAGCAAATAAAATTGACAAGGAACAGAAGTAACTAAAGTTGTCAAGAAATGGGAGTGGTGTCCTGTCCCTTGAAAGTCCTGAGGGGACAAATCTCTGGCTGAATGTTGTAGAAAAGGGAGCATAGGTAGGAAAGGGGAGGGAAATGAGGACTATACACTTAGCCCTTTGTCTTCTCTGGAGGGACACTTGGCCTTGGCATTTTAGAATGGTGTTTATTGGGGTTCTGAGTAAGGTGTTTTCTCTGAGTCCCTTGTGTTTCCCTAGGTAGTGAATCAGTCACTGACACTAGAATCTTATGAGATGGCCCACTCCTTTTCTAAAGTCTTGCAGTAGAATAGGTAAGGGGATTTATAGCCTTTTTAACCTCCCTAGCATCCCATCTGAACCAAAGGAAAGATGGAGAAACAGGAATTTTGGCCTTGACTTAACAAAAAAACCCAAAAAAACTACAAAGTGATGCCAATGTGTGGTGGGCCAGCCAGAGCAGATGGCTCAGAGAAATGAGCATTGGTTTGTATAGAAGTGGATAAACAAATGACAGCTCAAGAACGAATAAGGTGGTGTTTCCCAGGTATGTGCTGGTTTAGTCATTGGTACCCATTATTAGTGATTAGGTCTTGACTCAGCTAGGTAACCATGGGTTGAGGTTGATCTTCATCAGGCCCCTCACCACAGTCTTAGAGATGATCCTGAAGGGAGATTTTGTAGCTTATATAGTTCTTAGAAAAAAATATTCCCTGGCTGACTCCTGCCAACTTGATCCTGCTGTTGATGGGCGCAGTCTGGCTAGGTAATGGAGATGCTGAGTTTTTACTGATATTGGCATCTTGACTTTAGCCATTTCTGATTGAAGAAATCTGGTTTATACAAATCTCCAGGACTGATAAAAATGTATTCTCTAATAATCAATGTGTCTAAACTATACAGTAGCAGCTGTATTCAATCATTTGAAACCTGGAAACCAGGAGAGGGACTATCGAACCTCCCTGAAGCCCATTCATTATTCTGATTCTGTGTACACAGCGTTGGATGCCTTAAACAAATGGCAGCCATAATTCTTCCTGTACCTGTTTTCACCATCAGTCTCTTGGCTCTGTGGAATTCCTAGGTATCTTTTTCAGATTTCTTAGGTATCAGTTTGGGTGGGAAGAAGGAGGAAAGACCTGTATTAAAATTGTTACCATGGGCGAAATTGGAACTTCTGGCTTCGGTGTGGTTGTGTTTCTCCAGTATTACCTCAACGAGCACGGAGACTGGGTCTATATGCTGAAGAAGCTTGACCCTTTGGGATAGCAGACCTGCTTGACTCATCCTGCTCAGTTCTCCCCAGATGACAAATACTCTCGACACCAAATCACCGTCAAGAAATGCTTCAAGGTGCTCATGACCCAGCAACCGTGCCCTCTGAGGGTCCCTTAAATTTCATGTCTCTTTTGCTACCCCTCAGAGACTTTCTGAAACCAAGCTCTTCAAACTGAGCCTTGAAGCCTTCTTATCACCCTTGCTCTTGGGAATCTGGTTTCATTGTTGCCTTTGATCTTGCTTGTGTGAAGCAATTGTGATAGCATCCCTCTTAAGGGAACAAGTTTGAATCTTCTTTCCATAGTTTGAATCATTGCTAGGTTATTAAAATGATTTGAAAGAAAAAGTAAATAAATAAATAAAGTTGCTGCCATGAAAAGAAACCAGATGAGGTCACATTGCATGGAAGAATAGAAAGTTTTCCCATGGTCTGAATTTACAGATGTTGAGATCCTTCGATTATTCTTCAGGTCCAAAAGTTATTGTAATTGTATTCCAAATAACCTTTGACAGAAAGGTCAGTTTGGTTGATAAACTTAAGTTCCATGGTAGTTGATTCTTTAAGACGTGAGACCCTCCATCTGTCTTTCTTTGGTAATATTCTAGAATTGCCCTCTCCTGAAACACTGTCCATTCAACAAGTGCTTACTGAGCACCTACTTTAGTTCAGGCATTGCACCCCCAGTTCTAGGTATGCAAGAGAGCCGGTTCTGCTCTCATGAACTATTCAGTGTTGGCAATGTGATGAAATTCCTGTGGTGATACTATGGAACTTGTGCTCAAGATACCATTGGATAGAATCTCCCCCTTCCCATTTTTAAGTTGAGAGCTTAAAAAGAAAACCAACTCATATGGTTAACTGCAAGAAAGATTGCAAAATATTTTATGAGCTTCAGACTCCATCCCTATTCAAATCCTTTCATCTCTTAAAGGCCGCTGTTACAGTGGAAAGGATAGTGGGCATTATAGCCAAAAAGACTGGTTCAAATCTTGACCAAGAAGTCTCTCAAACTCTCTGAGTCACTTAAATTACTTTTCTTGGAGGCAGTAGGATTAAATAAGAGATTTTACTAGGTTTAACCCAAAGTTTCTTTGCTAGTGACTACTCCAGTGCAGGTATGGGTAGGAGTAGGGTGTTGGAAACGTGGAGTTCAGAAGGGACCCATGAGTGGGAATGCTACTTTTTGAATCAACCTTATATAGAAAAAACTATATATACCCAAGGGAACTCCTTGGAGGGTGGTAAGATCCCTGTATGGAGACAACTGTTTAGATTCCCATGGATCTCTTTTCCTTAATTTTCTTGTTTATTTTTATTTTGACTAGGCTCAGGTTACCTTCCACTCCTCCCACTCCACTCTAGGAGCCCAGTGCACTCAGGCTACCTAGGGTTTCCCATCACGGCAGCCTACTTTGGTGCTAAATCTTTCCTTTTATTTTTTATTTTTAGTGAGAGAGAGAGCACAGGCGGGATGGGAGGAAGAGCAGAGGCAGAGGGAGAGGAGGGAGAGAGAGACTCTTAAGCAGTCTCCATGCCCAGCACAGAGACCAGCGCAGGGCTCGATCTCATGACTGAGATCATGACCTGAACCAAAATCAAGAGCCAGAAGCTTAACCTACTGAACCACCTAGGGGCCCCTAGCCTTTCCTGATCAATGAAAACATATCAATTCTATGCCCTAGTCATTCTCCTTTATGGTTTATTAGCAAACTTGATGATGTTGGGTTGAGATATGAATAGCTTTATGTGTGTTATCCATCCCAGATAATTCAAATATTAATAATGTCAGGGGCTTCTGAGTGGCTCAGTCAGTTAAGCTTCTGACTCTTGATTTCGGCTCAGGTCATGATCTCAGGGTCGTGAGATCAAACCCCCCATCAGGCTCTGTGCTCAGCATGGAGTCTGCTTGTCCATCTCCCTTTGTTTCTCCCCCCACACTCTCTCTCTCTTTCAAATCAATCAATCAATCAATCAATCAAACCTTTTAAAAAATAACATCAAATATGATGGAAAAATTAGGCAAAGAACATTTTGTCACTGACCAAGTAGTGTAAGCACCTAGTGCTAGTTGGCAGATCTGAAAGCTCTTGCTGTCAAAAAAGAGATGTGTATGTACATGGCAATCAAGAGGGATATCTTCCATGAGTCAAAAGGGGAGGCGTGTCAGGAGGCCAAAAGCAGAAGACATCTTCTGAACCAGATTATTTCTAGAGAAGGGATGTTGTGCTAGTCATTGTCCCTCTAGACACTGAGATGAGAAATGTCTGGAATGAAGGTTTGAACAAGGTGGCATTGGGAGTAGGGTGGAGGCATGTGGAGCAGAAACTGCCTGCTGCTACTTTGTGCCCTAGTGGCCATGCTTCCGGTAGTGGCTAAGATGGTGTTCACTGCTTATTTTTTTTTTTTTAATTTTTTTTTTTTTTTAAAGATTTTATTTATTTATTTGACAGAGAAAGACACAGCGAGAGAGGGAACACAAACGGGGAGTGGGAGAGGGAGAAGCAGACTCCCTGCCGAGCAGGGAGCCTGATGCGGGACTCGATCCCGGGACTCCAGGATCATGACCTGAGCCGAAGGCAGTCGCTTAACCAACTGAGCCACCCAGGCACCCCGGTGTTCACTGCTTAGATGAGTGAACGCTGATTTGTTTGTGCCTGAATGCATCATAGGTTGCCAGTTGGCTGGGGACACAGGCTGGCCTATGTGTACTGAGCTGTTGATGGTTGCTCAGAAGCGACCTTGTTGAGAACACGGGTGCATGTGTTCTGTGTGTGATGCCCTTACCAGTGAAGTTGAACCTTTGAGATTATTCCAAGTTTATAAATGATGACATCTTAATTTGTGTTATAAGTTCCAGGCATCTGGTGCTTTTCTCAGTCACAGAAGAAGAAAGCCTACAGGATGGTCCTTAAAATATAACTTTTTATTAGTGGCCTCTTGATTTTAATCCATACATGGTGTCTTTAAGCCCCTTATTCTAATTCAGATTCTCAGTACTTGGGCTCTCCCTGTCGGGAAAGTGGCACAAATCTTTCTTTATCCCTAGCTCTCCCTGCTGTCAGGGTAACAAAAGGATTTTCTCCATTATTTTCCCAGTGGCTTTTGTGTGTTTGTTTGTTTGCAACCTTCATCAAAGAAATTAAGGGCAAATGGATCAGAGGTTTTTTTGTGCGTGTAAGTAATTGTATGCTTCTGGTTCTGCATGTCCCTGGCTCAGATGCCTAATTGTTCCCAAGTAGTTCAGTCTTATTTTGCTCATGACTGGCCTTTTCTAAGGTAACACTTGGGTTCTATCTTGAGGATCAAAAACTTGCGAAATGTTTTAAGTGGCTGGGGCTTCATTGACAATGGAATTGCAGTGGGTGGGCGTGGGCAATGCTTAAAGGCTAAATAAAGGCTCTTGGTAAGAGCACATATGCTGAGAGAATATTTCATCTTCCCTCTTTCCATAGCAACTTTATCTGTAAGATTAAGCATTCTCCTGGTGGCATAGTTAATAAAGATCTTGGCTCCACTTCAGAGCTGTTTGTCTGCCATTACTGGAACCTATTTACTTTTATCCATTTCATCATTTGATTTTTGTTTCCTTCTGTCTTCCCAGGTGGCATTGGTAGGGTGGTCAACGGAGCCTTCATGGTGCTGAAAGGGCATCGGTCTATTGTTAACCAGGTCCGATTTAACCCTCACACCTACATGATCTGCTCTTCTGGTGTAGAAAAGATTATCAAGGTGAGGCACCTTCCCCTTCTGTTCTTTAGACAAATTATTACAATTCATAATTGGAAGAAACTAGATCAATATATATAGGACCTCATACCAAAACATACTAAAGGTCTGTCAAAATTCTCCATTATTTTGGGGTGCCTGGCTGGTTCAGTCAGTACAGCATGTGACTCTTGATCTTAGGATCGTGAGTTCAAGCCCCACGTTGCATATAGAGATTACTTAAGAATTTTTTTCGATTATTTTAACATATTGTAAAATACTGAAAAATTGATATTAAAAGAGTGGTTTAAAACCCTCCTTTCAGGACCACTTTTAAAATAGTCACTAGGCTTTGAAACTAGACACCACTTGTATGCCACTGCATTTCCAATGGCCTTTGATCTTGAGTCTGATGCATTCTGCTTTCCAAACCTCATCGGGAAGCCACCATCCCCTCGGTTACTCGGTGTGACTTTGCATTAATTGCTGTACTGATATGGCACAGACATCACTAAGTGACTGCCAGAACTGTAGCTAAATTGCCGCAGAACATATCAAAAACCATGGCATGTGGTTGTGGTCGAGGCTAAACGCTTGCATTAATTGCACATTGACTGAATGAACTTAACCCGGTCAAGGAATGTATCTAGAGCGTGCAACCGAGAGACCCAGCCTGGCCTGTGTCCACAGGAGGACGGCCCGCTGCCTGTCACTCACATTCCAGTTGCTACTGACCCTTTTCCACATCTGTGTAAATGAAGGTTTGGGGCAAATGATGAATCCTTTAGGATTCTCTGATAACTTGATTTTTAAGTAAGGATAGATGATAATCACCCCCTAAAAGTTAAAACTCCTATTTTTTTTTTTTTCCCTAAAATGATACTGAAAACCTGAGGGAAGGTATCAGGAAAAAGGTAAAAATTGGTTTGTGATGATTTGGTGGTTTTCATTTCCTCCCTCCGTCTCTTCCTCCCTCCCTCCCTCCCTCCGTATAGAGTTAAACCAAGTTGTTTCTGAGGCAAGGGAAGCTATCAGAAATGTAACGTTGGAGGATGGGTCAATATTTTTATTTGTCCTCATTCCACATTCCTTTATGTAAGTTTTATTGGTCCTGTGGATCAGGGCTGACTTTCATGATTGCACACATTTTCCCACAGAGCTGGAGCAGGACTTCTAGATCATTTTTACCGACTTTTTTTTTTTAATAGATGGTGAGATTTCAATTATAAACTACCCATCTGAGGTTAATTACACAGCTAATTAGTGGTAAAGTCAGGATAGAGCCCTGTTCTTTGTTCCTCCCAGTGGCCTCTCACCCTCCCCATGCTGCTGAGAAGGCAGCAGGCAGCCAGGGGCCTCTGCAGGAGGTGGTCATCTCAGTAGTCCTTCACTGGACATCATGGATTGGCCCTGTTCCTTGAATTGCCATCTCTTCTCCTTTGGCCTATGACTAATGGGTTGGCACAGTAGCATGTTGTCTCTAGGCCTGTTGATGTCATTCTCTTTTTCAGATAGCTCTGCTCGGGCATCTCCTTTAGTAGAGAGATTCCTGCTTGGCCATGTACTCTGGGATGCTTCTGCACTTAGTCTCCCCAGTTATTGTTTAGTCAACTGGAGTCTTTAACCTAAAGGTCATAGTGTGGAAACTAGCCAAGTTCTCAGAGGAATAAGAGAAGAAAATGTTTTCTCTGGAAGGTTATCCAGACTGAACTATGGAGCTCACTGCTTCCAGGTTCTAGTGGTGTCTGAACCCTGCCCCACCAGGAGGCTCATTTAGCCATTTGAAACCTAAAGTCAGTACAGCTGGTACCCTTAAACAGTTCTTTGAGTCTGCTCCCCAGCTGTCAAGTGAGGATGCTAACAGGGACTTGCCATCCTGGAGTGCCTTGTGAATTACCTATGCCTGAACTGACTATTTTAATAAGCGTCACTTTCCTGCTTGTATTTCTGAGAGGATCAATGGCTCAAAGAGCATAATGTTCTAGCCCAGCCTGAGACCTTTTTTCTCTCCACTTCACTCCACCTTCTCCCTTGTCCTTTATTGCTGCCGTCCGAGCCCAGAAAAGAAGAATCCCAGTTGTCGGGGCCAGCTTCTTCTTACCCATAACAGGTCTCTAGCCCCCGAATGTCCATGCTTAGCAAAAGAGGGGGTTTGTTATTTATAGTTAAGCCTGGAGGGGCAAGGTAGGGCAAATGCTGACATTTTCTTCTGAAAAGACCAATATTCATTTATTTACCTATGATATTTGTGATGTACTTAATGTGTGCCATTTGTGCTAGGCCCTCTGGGGAACATAAAGGCAAAAAAAGGTAATGCAGGTCACCCAGTAAGAGAGACAAGAAATAAATACAATGAAAAGCGCAATAGCTACACAAGAGATGGAAACAGAATGCTCTGGGGGAGGGAGAGATCTTTTCCCATCTGGGATCATCTCGGGCAGGTAACATTTGAGCTAGAATTTGAAGAATAAAGACTGCAAAAGGAAGGAGTAAGATATGAGGAATAAAAGTGGAGGCAATGGATAGTTAATTATTTTGTTGAATCAATAAATATCTATTGATCACCTATTGTGTTCCAGGCATTATACTTACGAATAATTGCTCAGAAACAGTGAAGCGTAGGACCTGTTCAGAAAATGATCATGTTTGGCCAAAGGGAAGAGCACAAGAAGGGAGGACTAAGGGGCGCCTGGGTGGCTCAGTCATTAAGCGTCTGCCTTCAGATCAGGTCATGATCCCAGGGTCCTGGGATCGAGCCCTGCATCGGGCTCCCTGCTCAGCGGGGAGCCTGCTTCTCCCTCTCCCACTCCCCCTGCTTGTGTTCCCTTTCTCGCTGTGTCTCTCTCTGTCTATTATAAATAAATAAAATCTTAAAAAAAAAAAAAAAAGGGAGGACTAAGATACAAGGCTGGAAGGTGGGCAGGAGGTGGGCCCAGAAGGTCTCGGAAGCCAGATTAGAGAGGGCGGAGAACCCTTAAATAGCCTAAATATTTAGGTCCCTATCAGTGTAGATTTTCTTGGTAGTCAGATCTCCTAATTTAGTACAATAGCACAAAGAGGAGGGGGCTTAGAGCTGCTATGTCAAGCATGTCATGGGTACCTGTGTGGATCAGAACACTTGCTACTTAATTGCTTTCCATTTTGACAGTGTTTGAATAAGAATTGAACAGCATCTTTTCCCCTCAGCAGCCCCCGAGCTAAACTTTTCACTGGGCTTGGAGAGAAATCTGCTTATCCCTCCTCCTTTTCTGATGAACCTTGCCACATTTAACATGTTAGCAACAGGAGATTGTGTTTTTGGTGCTTTACTTCTGAGTTGTTGACTTTCAGTGCAAAGAAATAAACACTTGAACAAATATTTTGAAACTGTTATTTTTAGGATGAGGACTAAGATAATAGGGGGGATGGTCAGTACTTCTGATGTTCGAAAATCTCTTTGAGGATGGGTCTAAAACTTCCTGGTTGAGGTATTTAGCTGCCACGTGAAAGAGAAAGCACCACATTTTTCTGTGCTTTGGTATAGGTTATGTATTTTCATCATTCTCATTTCTACAGATGAGAAAAGATGTGTTCAAGAGTGAAGTCATTTGCCCAGGGCCCTGTGAAGTGGTGGGGCTGGGTTTCCTACCTGTTCTGCCTGCCCGTACAGCTCTGAGCCACAAGTTCCTGGAGGATTGCAAACTAGCTGTCTGGGATGATGGTTTTGTTCTGCTCTGAACCTTAGGATTGGATGAGACCCATCTAATTCACTGTTTAGATCAGGGAGCTGAGCTTTATCCAAGGTCAACCCAAGCTGAGTAGGAACCCACATTCAAGTCTCCTGCCTCCTGATCCAGCGTTTTGTTCCATTACTCCAAGCTTCAGGAATGAAAGTCTACCTCAGCTTAATACATTCCAGAGCCCAAATAAAAGCTGACTTTCAGTGTTAATGATTTTCATTCCTGAAGTGAAGACATAGGGGCTGGGTGGTAGATTAGAACCTAGAAATTGGCTTGTTGCATAGTTGGACCAGCATCCCACCATTAATATTTTGTACTTAGGTTAACAAATTCTGTGTTTCTGTGAAGCACGTATAGATTTATCTTCATATAAGACAATATGGTTAGTAAAATTTTGCCATTTTTAAACTGGGAGAGTAAGAGATCTGGCCCGGAATATAGGATAAGACCCCCCAAAAGTCCTAAGGGACCCCTCAGTTTCCTTTCTAAGCCACCAAACTTTTATTCCCTCGGACATTTGTTTGCAGAGATAGTCATTTGTAGTTGAGCCTATTGTTGAAGGCGATGTCTAAATGTCTCAAAACATAGAATTTGAGGATCTCTTCAGACAAATCCTTTATTTTCTGCCACTTATTTTCTAACTATATTCTAGTGTTTCTTAAAAAGTTGCTATCCCCCTTGTTAAAAACGCAGAGCCCCAGTACCTGCTGGTGACTTAGTGAATCAGAATCTCTAAGGGTGGGGCTCAGGAGTCAACACCGTTAGGACTCTTCAGGTGACCCCTGTGTACTCCTGAGTGTGAGAACCACTGCCTTAAACCTCCGCTGGGTCAGGTAGTGAGGATGGAGAGGGGAGAACACCTGAGGAGTTGCAGGCAGCAAAGAAAGTCGAAGGAGAAATGAATCTGAGTTGGGAATTGATGAAGAGAGCTAACCTAGGTTTTTCCAGCCCCTTTTGAACTGGAGATCCTCCAAAAAGGTGCTACCTCTCAGAAGTTGCAAGTAAAGCACGGGAAGGATGGGGCCTCAGATGAGTGCTCACAAGGAGGTGAATTTGTCCTTGGATAGCTTTGGGGAAGCAAAGCCATTGTCTTGATAGAGGGTAGAGAATGAGGAGCCCTGTTTTCTGGGTTGGGTGCCATCTAAAGATAGACACCAGCCTGTCAGGCAAGAAAATCGCCTGGAATTTCATCTGAGTTGCCATGGCTACCGGCTGATGTAACTGAGCGTCTGTGTGCTGCTCTGTGGACCAGTCTGGTAGTCAGGTGAAGCTAATTGTTCTCATCTGCAGTGACAGCTTAATTACCTTGAACTTGATTTTCGCCTAACTTATTCCACTTGTAAAGTTGGGCCTTTGCAGTCAGGCCGACCTGAGTTTGAGTCCTAGCTCTGCCTAGTTCCTTTGGCTCTCAGCCCATGTGTCTGATGATAGAGTGGAGGAGCGTTAAGGGATGGGGCCATGGTCTTGGGGCGGGGGGTGTCCTGCCTATTCCTGCAGCTAACAGGAGAGTTGGGGAGCAGGTTAGCAGCAACTGGTTAAGAGAACCCAGTTTCCTGGGTAACTACTGCCTGCATGTCCAAGAGGGAACTGCAGTGTAGGCAGTTGGCTATTCTTATCAAGCGCCAGTAAGCAATTCCCATTAGTTAAAAATAGAAATGTTGCAGTTGGGGAGAAGTGGAGTTATAGGCTGAAATAATAACTACCACAGGGGACTGACTGCTGGGTCTGTTTTCACTTTGGAAAAGTGGTACCTCTCTGTGCGCAGCTTCAGTCTTCTGAGAGTTTAGAACACATTGGCCAACCTTCAAGTCATCCCCTATCCTTCACGATTATGAAGGGAGTCATTGTAATTTCCAAGCTACTCACAGAGTAGCTAAAGGGGAGGGGGCTCGTAGGGGGGATGGTGTGTGACTATCCTGGGTCAAGAGACAAGATTTAGGTTTCCTGACACCGAGGCTGATCCTATGGCCTAGACAGTGCTTTTTCCAACACCTGACTCCCGAAGCCTCTGTTTTCATATGTGGCCCACATAATCCAGTCTGGTAAAGAATGTATTTTTAAAGCTGGTTAGCAAGTCCTGGCTGAATGACAGGAAGGGCCTGGAGAAGCTCTGCCTTAGTGTTCTTTATCTCCACCAGCTTTGGAGTACTTTCCAATCAGGCCTCCTTGGTTTTGTTTTTGCCTTCTGTGCAGATCTGGAGCCCATACAAGCAGCCAGGATGTACAGGAGACCTAGACGGTCGGATTGAGGATGATTCCCGCTGCCTCTATACCCACGAAGAGTACATCAGCCTGGTGCTGAACAGTGGGAGTGGCCTGTCACATGACTACGCCAACCAGTCCGTGCAGGAAGACCCCCGGATGATGGCCTTCTTTGACTCCCTGGTGCGCCGCGAGATCGAGGGCTGGAGCTCTGACTCCGACAGCGACCTCAGCGAGAGCACCATCCTCCAGCTGCACGCGGGGGTCAGCGAGCGCTCGGGCTACACCGACTCCGAGTCCTCGGCCTCGCTGCCCCGCTCCCCTCCGCCCACAGTGGACGAGAATGCCGACAGCGCCTTCCACCTGGGGCCCCTTCGGGTCACCACCGCCAACTCAGGGGCGTCGCCGCCGCCCACGTGTGAAGAGGCCGCGTCTCGCCAGCAGCGCCTGTCTGCTCTGCGGCGCTACCAGGACAAACGCCTCCTGGCCCTTTCCAACGAGTCCGATTCTGAAGAGAACGCCTGTGAGGTGGAGCTGGACACAGACCTCTTCCCCCGGCCGCGGTCTCCCAGCCCCGAAGACGAGTCCAGCAGCTCTAGCAGCTCCAGCAGCTCGGAGGATGAGGAGGAGCTGAACGAGCGGCGGACGGCCACACGGCAGCGCAATACCCTGCGGCGCCGGCAGAAGGCGGCCCGAGAAGAGAGGCCCGCCCCCCCCAGCAAGCCCGCCAGCACCTACATCGGAGAAGACAACTACGATTACCCCCAGATCAAAGTGGACGACCTCTCCTCCTCTCCCCACTCCTCCCCTGAGCGGAGCACTTCCACGCTGGAGATTCAGCCCAGCCGGGCCTCGCCAACTTCTGACATCGAGTCGGTCGAGCGGAAGATTTATAAAGCTTACAAGTGGCTCCGCTACTCCTATATCTCCTACTCCAGTAACAAAGATGGAGAGAGCTCGCTCGTGTCTGGGGAGGCCGATGAAGGGCGAGCGGGCACCAGCCACAAGGACAGCCCAGCCCCTTCTTCCAGTAAGGAAGCCTGTCTCGGCACGACCGTCGGCCCGCGGAACCAGGACCTGCCCCCTGAAGGTCGCAGCAAGGATGCTTCCAAAGAAGGGACTTCTGCTAGAAATCCCAGCAATGGCCCAGGCCAGGAGCACAGCAGCCACCCTTGGGCAGAGGCCCCGGAGGGCCCCTCACAGGACACTAACAATGCTGGCTCTGTAGAACACTCTTTTGAAACCAAGAAGCTCAATGGGAAGGCCCTGAGCAAGGCCCTGAGCAGCCGGGCTGAGGAGCCGCCCTCTCCTCCTGTCCCCAAGGCATCTGGCTCCACTCTCGGCAGCGGGTCTGGCAGCTGTCCCAGGACCCAGTCTGATGACAGTGAGGAGAGGAGCCTCGAAACCATCTGTGCCAACCACAACAATGGACGCTTACACCCCCGCCCCCCTCACCCCCACAACAATGGGCAGAACTTTGGAGAGCTGGAGGCAGTGGTGTGCTCTTCTCCAGGACATTCGGACACTGACCATGATAACTTGTCCCTGACAGGGACACTCCTACACAAAGATTGTTGTGGGTCTGAAATGGCCTGTGAGACCCCTAGTGCTGGAATGAGAGAGGACCCCACTGACCCCCCGGACACAGACAGCAGCAGGGCCGTTCATGGCCATAGTGGCCTCAAAAGGCACCGAGTCGAATTGGAAGATGCAGATTCAGAGAATTCCTCCTCAGAGAAGAAATTAAAAACATGATAAATACAAAGGGAAAACAAAAAGCTATGAAATGTAGCTTTACAAAAAATTTTTTAATCCTGTTTAGTGAACACAGAGGAAAGGAAAAAAGTATTAAAGGCACATAAAAGCAGGGCCTGAAATTCCGTGTCTGATGCTGCTCCCTTCTCGTCAGTAATGGGTCTGGATGTTTAGCTGGCCGTTGGCTTGTGCTGTGTAAGGAAAGGGAAAGAAATCCAAGTGACTCCTTTCTAGTAAGACTCGAGCATCGCGTACCTGTGCGTTTTGTTAAAGTAAATCCTTGTTGAGACGTTTGACTTGTTCTTGTGTGTGTTCACCGGCACGTGTGAGCTCATTGTCTCAGAGGCTTTCAGTTCTCCCTGAGAAAGGATCTGTGGATCTGTATCTTTTGCCATCTCACCATGTATACATGCTGTAGGTGTTCGGGTCTTAACAGCGAGGGCCTGCTGGACCCGGCTGTGCTGTCGCCGAGTCATGGATCTGTGCTGAAAGAATGACGGGGAGAGTGGGAACAGGCCCTCAGCCCATTGGCTGTGCTGGAATGGAAAGCATGGGTCCTTTCGTAGGGAAATCGTCCATGTTTTCTCTCAGTAGCACTTCTTCATTGAGCATTGAATGTGGACGTACTAAAAGTGGAGCGGTTTTAATGCAAATGAGAGGTTAGCGCGTAAGATCAGATTCCAGAGGACACAGACCCCTGATAAATTTCACCCATGGCAGACTGAGCAGGGCTGCACCACACTCTGCATGGAGGCCGTAAACTATGACTGGTGGTGGGGAACGCGCGAACTGCTGGGGTGCTAGTTCCTAAGAGGCACTGTAAAGGCCAACGGGCGCTTCCCCGGCCCCACGTGATGAGAGGAGGGGGAAAGACAGCCTCAAGAGCTTTGTGCTCAGACTACTGAAGCAGATGTTCTAGGTCTGTTAATGAAGAAGTGTCGTGAAGAACAGGGTGTGGTACTATATTCACTTAATTCAACCCAAAATGATTGGTCAGAATCGAAGGAACTGGCGTCTTCCCGCAGGCTTGCATGTAGCAGAGGCTGTGGTGTCCTGACTAGATCTTGCAGAGCAGTGGGCATCTCGAAAGAAACAGATTGCTGTTGAGTTGGTGGGTTAGGAGGCAGAGAGGAGTCTCTGGTTTAAGACTCCTGGCCGCTAGAAGAGACTCCATTTCACTGCGAAGGAGAAAGACCAAGAGACTTTCAGCATCACAGTGGTCCTGCCAGTCAGTTATGCATGAAGGGTTGCACAAGCCAGGAAGACTTAGGAAGGACCAGATATCTCGTCGTCACAGATGTCACGAAAAGGCAGAGTAGTGGCAAGAACGAGGAAGAGAGAAAGAAGCACACTATCACTTTCTTGGGTGCAAAGGTGCTAGACCACCTGGGGTGCAGCCAGCATCGGCATAGAGAGGACCGAACGTGTCACTGGTGCAGCCTCTCCAGTCCAGTGTTCCTTTTAGAGGAGGACTTGGCCTACTGGGACTGGGACCATGTGGAGGATGAAGACTTGGATGAATTTAGGCACTGGGGGAAGAGGGATTATTTATAAAAGGAAGGTTGTTGATCTAAGCCAAAAGGAGGCATCATCTGGCTAAGCTTTGTGAAAGGAAAGACGTGCCTGGTATGCATGATGTGACTTGGGTGTGAAAACACGGTCTTAGGAGGAGATGAAGGAGTGTGAGTAGCAGTGGGGATGCTTATGATTGAACAACTGTAATCTCACGGGGGGAGTGGGAGAGTGATTCTGTAACCATTAGAATTACTTTGGATTTGTAATCTAAATGGTTCTATGATTTGTCTTTGACTATTCACAGATAATTGTAAATTCTGGTTTTATAAGCCCAAGTCATTTTACATTTGCTTTTCCAAAACTTATTAAATTGGAATTTTTTAATCCTTTATATACAGAAAAAAGATTTAATCACTCAGTGTGTGTTTCTCTTCCCCCTCCTAGTCAGCCTACCTAATCTTTTTGTTCTATTTTATTTAATCTAATCAGTAGCTAGCCTCTTCTGGTTTCTCTAAGGACAGTCCACTTTTCCTAGAGAAAAAGAAGTTCCCTTGGGAACTAGCCACTTGGTAGTTACAGTTTCCAAATGCAGAACTTGGTCTTTTCATGTTAAAAGCCTTAATCCCATTTGGGTACTCCAAAGAGAAGTCAGAGTTCATTCTGGTTCGATTTTAGTGTTCAAGAAGGATCGTTTTTTTAGCAACGAGAGACTCTTCCCAGCACCCCAGGTTCAACTTGCCAGGAGATAAGCCCACGAGATACTCACTGGAGGAGGCTGAGAATTGCTTGTGTCTGTAGCCACTAGACTCTCCTTTCCAGAAATCTCCTGTCTTGTGATCCTGGGCCTGGAAACCTGGCAGGAACCACTTCTAGAATCCTTTGCCAAAATCCTTGTGAATTGAGGCCCCAACTTTGGAAGCACATTTGATCCCCAAATTTTTCCATGTTGGTATTTTTACTAGCAGGACAGATGGCACTGATTAGATTAAGAACTATTCAAAAGTGCCTCTTATGATTGTTGTTTTTTTCTTTTTTTCCTGCATCCTGTACATAAATTTTTAAGTGGCTGGTCCAGATAGGTAAAACCATTTCTCTCCACTTTATTTTCTGCCTGGTTTTGTAAGTGATTCCTGTGTCTCTAGGACAGCAGTAAATGAGTTAAAATGAGTAGTTGGCTTGGGGCAAAAGAAGGTTGCCACTGTGCTTGATTTACTAAGCCAGGAGTCCCTTGTTTGTCAAGGTGCCTTCCTCTGCTGAAGCCTTATCTCCTCACAAGCCCCTCCTCTTGTGACTTCCCAGCAATGCTAGCTCTTCTCTTGTGTATATGCAAATAAACCTATTACTCACTTCTCTCGGCTTTCTCTTCTCTTCCAGGGAAGACTTGGTTGCTTAGACACCTCTGATCCTTAATTTCTTTCCTGTTTTAATTCTTTCTAGCTGAAACTTGATTCAAAGCCACTCTGAAGACTAGAAGAAAAACTGGTATTCCACATCCATGCCAGTGGTCATTGCCTCTTCTAGGTATAGAGCAAAGGTCACATCTAGACAACGAAATGTAGGGTCGGAGGAGGTATCTGCTTGGTCTCCTTGGACTCAGGATAGTGAGATCCTGGAATTGACCCTTTTATTAGTTGGAGCTGAGGGAGTGATGCAGTGAAGTGACATTACAAACAGCCCCAAAAGAAAGTTTTTGATGTTTCCAAATATCAAGTTGCTTTTTCTGCCCTATACCAAGCATGCTTTGCAGACGTGTTCCTTAAAAAAAAAAAGAAAAAAGACCTTTTATATCCTGCCTATAAAGCTGCCTCCTTCAATTAACTGAAAAGTTCTTGCCAACCAAGACACTCGTGAGGAAAATAGATGCTTCCAGAGGAAGGCCATCCACCCCTTATGACCTGAGCAAGGCAGTGGGCCAGGGTTGAAGCACTAAGGTGAAGTAAGCCTCAGTGAGTCCAGACTTGCCTACAACAGAGGATGATGGCTTTGGACAATCTGTGCGGTTGTCTCAGACGGGATAGTTCAATCTAAGGGCTCACTTGTGTGTGAGTGCTCATACGGGAATGAAGGGACATGAATTCAAGTGGCTTGGAAGTAATTTTGAATTTTTTCACATGCAACAGAAGAAAACTGTGAAAAGAAATCTGAGCCATGTACACAGTAATTGCATTTCACTGTTAGTGCAAAGGTGATAAGATGGTTCTCAGAACGGAGGCTCAGAGGCAAAGAGAAACTTCCCTGGGGCCAGCACTAACATGGCCAGGGACAAGCAGGAGGAGTTGCTCTGTTCCACTCAACAGGGTTTACCTGAGCTGTGCAGAAGGGTCCTGCAGTGCTTGTCGACAAGACAGTCACACTGCAGGGAAATGGGATAGCTAGTATTTCAAATTACTGAAGTTGGGAAATGAGCTCCTTTCTGGAACCCAAAGCCATGAGCTAATGGAATATTCCAGTTGAAGTATAGAATGCTAGCTTGCAAGTCTCCCTCTCTCTGGCTTTGTTAGTACCACCACCAAGGCTGGAGAAAGGCAATAAACCACTGAGATAACTGGATGCCAACCCAGGATCCTTAGGCATGAGAGATGTTTTTGAACAGAAGCTCCCAGAAGCTGGGAGAGAAGGCTGCATGGAAGAAATGAAATGCTAGGTGAGTTCAGCAGCTTTCCAGATCCACAGAATTAGCACCGAACATGCCATGGACTGGCCTGTAAAACACTTGGTCATCAAGATGATCCAAAATCCCCAAGTAAAATCCTTAATTTGTAATGGAAGTCAAGGGGCTCCTGGCTGGCTCAGTCGGTGGAGTGCCGCTCTTGATCTCAGGGCCGTCAGTTTGAGCCCCCTGTTGGGCATAGAGATTACTTAAAAATCTTAAAAAATAAAAACATGATGGAAGTCAGTGAACATGCAGGATTGGTTTGAGAGAACTTCTCTCAGCAAGAATGCATGAATTCCACGAAGTAATGATCTGAACACCAGCACACTCTCGCGTGTACCAAAAACAGGTGAGTGTGTGGCTGTTGGAGATTGCATAGGTCTTCATGGGGTACCAAACATCTTGACTAGTCCTAGACTGGTTAGTCATGATATCTGGGGCCTACCTACCCCTACCACCATCTCTTACTTTCTTTTCATGTCAGTGTTTTCTAACCTTTCTAGCCTCTCCAAGACCCTACCTTAAATCGTTAAGGCTAACTTCTTTTCCTTCTAAGAGCGACCTGTGCCTGGGCTGGAAATGGCATTGAACTAGCAAAAGAAGTGGATTCTATACTAATTCTTCAATGGAATAGCTACATTGAGCCTTGGGCAAGTCACTCAAACTCTTGAGGTCCCTCACAACTCTAAAATTGGATTCCTTCAATTCCATGGGCTCTCTAGGTCCCATCTTGTGGCGTTCTCATTCCTGAGACATCCCTGTCATGTCTACCAGAACCAGCTGGTGAGCCGAGTTCTTTGGCAGGTATAAAACTGCTCAGAGCCTGAAGCCGCTCACCTATAAAAAGGGGAGAGTGCCTATCTCTGCATATTGTTAGAGGATTAAATGAGCAAATATAAATATAGCTTAGAACAGTGCCAGATACATAGCACTAAAATGTTTGCTACCATGAACACATCCTCTCTTTTTTGCTCTCCTTGCTTATTGCTAACGTATATACCATGTAGAAGGCTTTTTAAAATGGGGTCTGCCAAGGAATATAGAAAGTAAGTTTCTCTCTCAGAGAAGGAATTTACTATTTATTAGCAAGCCTTAATCGGAAACCGTAGGAAAAGAATACATTATCCCCATTAAAATGGACCTGCCTAAAGCAGAATCTAGGGCCTTGGACATCACCTCCAATTTGGGAAGCCAGCGATCTAAAGGCTATGCCTGTGAGCTGGGAGCTTCAAAAAAAGGGCAGGCCTGGCTGACTGGGGCCTCACATCTCCGTGCTTACAAGGGTAAATCTGCAGGCGGAGGGGGGGGGTGGCAGATTTCATGAAACTGTAGTCTTAGTATGGTGGTACTGGAGATGGCCCAGACCTCAGGAGCTGGGACAGCAAACTTGTCTCTAGCCTGCAGAGCTGAAACTCCCCAATCTGGCATTGGACCAGCCCTGGAAAATCAGGAAAGTGGCAAGCCATGGAAATGCTCTGTGTGTGTTCCAAGGAAAAGTTTTGACCAGAGTTTTCCATGCAGGATTGTTTCGTGTGTGTGTGTGTGTGTGTGCGTGTGTAATATTCTGTAACATCTGATTCAAGAAGAAGCTAAGCCATAACAAAGCCAACAGTGGTCTGGTTAGGCCAAGGGGTGAAAGGGTCAGAGTTGGGTCCCAGCCCACTAAACGCTCAGGACAGATCTGGAATAGGGATCTAAGAGCATACTCGTGGCACTTGGAGAGGACAGGCAGAGAAACATGAGACAGGAGAGGTTTGAATTGCTAGTGGAAAGAGGCAATGGAATTATACTTGGGGGAAAAAGCTTTTCAAATAGAACACATTCTCCAGAAGAGAAGCCAGAACCAGGGTGGGGGAGACTGGGAGGGCATGGAAGTGTTCAGGCTTAAATTAGCCCTTTTGACCTTGTCCTGAAGGAGGTGGGGGTGGTTAGCTGCATCATCCATTTCAGTCTCCTCATGTTAGAAAATGGCTTGGCCTGGCTTCTGAGGCTAGCATTCTCCTGACATCTTGCTGTTCTTAAAGTGGTTTTTTGGTTGGGCGGAGGAGCTTACCTTGATCTCACCCTCACCCAGCGTGACTCCAGGCTCTGATTACAATATGCAGAGCAGCAGGCATTGAAAATGGCTGGCAAGGAGGCACTGTGAGGAGAGAAAGGCCTGGTGCAAAGGAAAAGCCAGGTTGGCCTAGCCCGGACCACCCTCACCCCCAGAAAATCAACACAAGGTCCCTTAAACTCAGACTAACGCGACCTGTCCCTGCACCATTCAGCAACTCTGACCCCTCCCGGATTGCTGAATGCCGCCCTGACATTTCAGCCCCTGGAGATGTCAATAAATCCCTTGGAAGACTTTTCAGAGAGAAGCAATAAACATGCTGGGTGACTGGAGGAAAAGATAAAAGGAACCAGAGGGTGGGAGCTGAGCTTGTGAGGTTTGAGGTATGCAGGGACTTAAGAATAGAAGCAGACCCTTTCAAGTTGTAAGCACTCCAGGACCAGAAGAGGATGGAACAAATTTTAAATGGTATCTGCCCAGTTGCAGGTCCAGGAAGACTGGTTCAAATCACTGTGTTCTTCTTAGCCGTCAGATCCTGGTGAGATCTTTTTCCGAAACGAGCTTGGAGAAGCAGCTTACAGCTCAGATCTCTTTATCTTTATTCCTGTGTTAAACTTTCCTGCCCAAAGGAAACTCCTGCATTTTGTTCCCCAAGCAGCAGATTGGAACTCCCTGGGCAGGAGCTGCCAAGCTTCGCCTTCCTGGGAAGGGCTGGTGGAGACTCTGCCTCATTCCAAGTCTGTCTGACTGTGGGGCAAGGCATGGCATAAAGGCAAGCTTGTCCTTCTGCTCAGGTCGTGTCCAAATCCTGCAGCTGCCCCAGCTTGTGCTTCTGTGGAGAGACCTGTGGGGATGTCCCAGGTGTGGGCTCCTGTTGAATTAGGGTATTCCTTATGAGGCCAGTTGAGTCCCTCAGCAGCTACATCAGACTCGCTCAATTACCTCTCCTCCCTTGATTCGGGGTCCAGGCAGCAACCATCCTTCCCCCTAAGACCAGCAAGTATGCTTGAGATATCCCTGAGGAGTGCGGTTTGGACCTCCTGCCTGCTAAACACCTACACTGGTTTTACCTCTTCATTCCTCATGTTAACGTGTAAAATGAAGAACTCAGGAAAAAGCAAGTCCTTGGATTCCACTTGGAAGGGAGGGAAAAGGGTTGGCTGGGCTGATCCTGATGTTGGTGCACTAGACAACAGGGGCAAGGGGCAACCAGGAGAAGGGATGGGAGCCTAAAAAGGCGGAGGACCAAGGTGAGTGTGCCTCTGGGGTCTCCTTCAGAAAGAAGTCAATCTTATGAGATAGACTAGAGTGGTTGGGGTAGCAGGCCCAAGAGGCCAAGCTCTGTCTACATCCAAGACAATCAGCTTGTTTGTGTCCAGCAAGATCATTTAGATTTTGTTTTTAATTGGGATTGGCTCTTGTGATTGCTGTTGTAGTAATAGATCAAAGACTCTGCCACATCAGCCTTGGGTGCCCGTGGGGCCAGGAACAAGGCCTTGGCAGTCAGGAAGGGGATTTCTGGGGGCACTGGGCTGGCTCAGTTGGTAGAGCATGCAACCCTTGATCTCGGGCTTGCGGGTTCAAGCCCCACATTGGGTGGAGATTACTTAAAAATAAATTCTTAAAAAAAAAAAAGGAAGGGGATCTCTGTCCAGGTCCTTGCTGGGGACACCTGATCCCACGATAAGTGACGGCCTCTTTAATTCCTGGATGGTCCTCAAGCTCCAGGGTGCCCACCTTCAAGATCTGGAATGATGGGAAGCCTCTTAAGATGATCTTCTAGGCACCTGGAAGGCAAGACTCTGCCTATGCTCCTGCCTATCCCTGCGGGCTGCCATTCGCTGCCCTCTGTATGAATAGCCCCTCCCGGAGCTTTGGGGGGCGCTACCTGCTCAGCTGTACACCACGGTCCTGCAGGCTCCATCAGGTGGAGCTCCAGGTCCAGAAAGGGAGACATTTGAGGCCCACAGTTCTCCTTTATTCTCCCCCTACTGCCATGCCAAGTGCTCAGTGGGCTCTTTCCCCAGAACTCTGCACATTCCCTTACCCGGTCTTCCTTCCTTTGCCCTTTCCTGACGGGGCCAGCCAGCCCCATGGCCAGCCAGGCTGGGAGCCCAGGTCACGGCGTCGCCGGTGGGGAGGAAGCGGGAACACGGAGGGAGAACTTAGGCCCAGTGCAAATCCGTGACACCTGCTGAGCCCCACAGTCACATCAACTTTCTTCCTCTTGGTCCCCAGTGTGACTTCAAGGCCTAGGAGAGGCTCAGCTGCCCAATTGTCCAGGCGGCTTCTGCTGTTCGGTCTGCCTCCCTCAAGGGCTCACTGGGGCTCGCTTTGGGAGGGGCCGTGGGGTCAGAGGGCAAGACTGAGAAGTGGCGTCTGCATCGGCCCTGCTTTCTCGTGAGCAGGCCCTGCTTAGCCCCTTCCTGCCCACGTCTGGCCGTTTCTCTCCAGCTGCTGCTTCCCCTCAGTCCCAGCAGAGAGGGAACTAACAAGCTTTATTCCATCTGTAAACTGTCTCCTGAGCCCTGTGTCCCTTCCTGGTGCCAAGAAACCTCCTTCCCTCATGCTGAGTCAGAGCCCAGTCGCCTTAGAATAGCAGAAGTAGTGAGTCAAGGAGAGATGGGGGCCCAGGAGGGGTGGAAAGCGGGGGTCCAAGGTAGCCCTGGGGAAGTAGAAAGTAAAACCAGTGAGACCTCGGTAAACTCTGCTTTGTGACATGGGCCAGGTCACTTAACGCTTCTGACCCTGAATTTCTTCAGTTGAGATGAGGCTTACCTTGCAATGCTATCGTGCAGACCCGCGGAAGCTCGCGCACAGCCCCTGGCACGACGTCCAGCACGCAGCAGGCTTTGGGTAAGGAGAGCTGCTACCGCTGTCGTCATAATCGTGTTCTCCTCTCAGGTCCAGTGACCTGCTGACCTTTGGCCCCATGTCCTTGATGCTGGTGTTAAGCACGACGTTGAGGACAAGTAGAAGTAGGGAGTCCCGGTGACTTCTCCAAAGATGTCACCCTCTCACATCTGTTCCCTCTCGGCCTTTACAAGAACTTGACACTGGAAATAAAACTCAGTGTTGGGAAATGCTGGGTTCTCTTTTTGTCCTAAATACTTCTGGGTAAAGCCAGCCACAGAAGCGGCTCCCCAGAGGTAGAGTTTGAAAGCCAGCAGCTGGGGCGCCTGGGTGGCTCAGTCGTTAAGCGTCTGCCTTCCGCTCGGGTCATGATCCGGGAGTGCTGGGATCGAGCCCCACATCGGGCTCCCTGCTCCGCGGGAAGCCCGCTTCTCCCTCTCCCGCTCCCCCTGCTTGTGTTCCCTCTCTCGCTGTGTCTCTCTCTGTCAAATAAATACATAAAATCTTGAAAAAAAAAAAGGAAAAAGAAAGCCAGCAGCTGGTGAGGGGAAGAAGTGGCAACAGGGAGAGGAAGCAGGAGGCCCTTACAGCCGCTGTGTCCCTTCCCAGGGGCTTGCTGGGGCTCCAGAGAGCTTTGGTCTGTCCAGCAGGAGTATGGCCTTCACTTTCAGAAAAGCCAGTCAAGAGAAATCCAAACTTAGGAAACGAAAATGAGGACAAAGGGATTCATATTACATACAAATGGCTTCGTTGCAAAAGGCTTTTGATGACACCCATCTGCTGTGTAAGAAGAGGCACCCTTGGGTGGAGGCACGTAAGGTAAGCTCTGAGCGAGTACTTCACCAAGAAACCACTCCTCTTCAGTAGACGCTCAGTGATCTGTTAACCCCGAACCTTGCCCAAATGGTTGATCGTCCCAAAATGTAGGAACTTCCCCCATGGAAGAAATTTCTCAGGTTCCACTATCCATAAGGATTTTAATCTCTCTCTCTAGGAAGTCACTGACATCAGAGCTAAAAATTCCCAGTGGATCATTTGAATCCTCCCTTTTCTTCCCATTCCTTGGCGCTCCTGAGTGCTGGCCAGGATTTTAGGAGCCGGTTCCCACCAGCACCTTTTCCCCAGTTACAAAACGAGAAAATGGTTATCATAGGGTCAAAGATCTTTGTACCCCAAGAACAGAGCAAAGTGTTTAGGACAGTAGTTTTCCTTCAGAATTTTAATCCACAAGGGATAAAGAACAACCCTACTTTATGAGACCAGAAGATTTAAGTGGATTAAGTTAGAAACTTAGCAGAGTGATGCAACGTGAAAGAAAAAGATATGAGAAATGAAGGTCTACCTTTATTCTTCAGTAGGCGTGGTGCATCTCAGTACTGGGGTCCTGGGGCTTTGCAAGGTTGGTTGGCAAATGTATGTCTTGGCTATTATGTCTCTGTGGGAAACACGGATGAAAGCAATTCTGCCCCTCCTTGTGTCCCCGATCTTGTTCCCCGCCGGCTCTACTCAAAGTAAGTATGCACGTACTCTCTGTCCAGCAGTCCATTCCTGGACGTATATTCTAGGCATTTTCACCAAGGTCCTGAAGGGGACCTGTACCAAGATGTCCACTGTGGGTTTGTGGGTGGTGCCAGGGAAGTATTTGTCCCTGGGGAGTAGGTATGAAAAATGTGGTAGCAGCCCAGCCCTGAGGGCCACACAGCCGTTGGCAGTAATGGATCAGATGTACTGCTCATGGCAACATAGGTGGATCCTAAAAACAAAAGGCTGAGTGAAGAAAGCAAAACAGAGTAAGAACTGTAACACCATACCATGGACACAAATTAAAAATGCATGCACACAAGAGGAATATGCATTTATCATGAACACATCAAACAAAAGATACACATTACATACACTGGAACTGTCACCCGTGGGGGAAGGAAAATGAGATGAATGCATGAATAAACCAAGAGAAGAGAGGGCCACACAAAAACGTGTAGGTAAATGTTCATAGCAGAATTATGCATAATACCCAGAAAGTGGAAACAACCCAGATGTCGTCCATCAACTGGTGAATGGATGAATAAAATGTGGTATATCCATACAATGCAGTATTATTTGGCCATAAACAGGAATGAAGTACGGATGCACACTACAACATGGATGACCTTTGAAAATATCATGCTAAGTGAAACAAGCCAGTCACCAAAGATCCCACATATTGTATGATTCCATTTATATGAAATATCTAGAATAGACAAATCTAAAGAAAGAAAATAAGTTAAGGTTACCTAGGGCTGGATGATTAAAATGTCCTAAACATAGATTGTAATGATGGTACAGCTCAGTAAATACACTAAAAATCATTGTACACTTCAAAAGTTCATTGTATGTGAATTTTATCTCAATAAAGATATTATTTTTTTAAGATTTTATTTTTATTTTATTATTTTTTTAAAGATTTTATTTATTTATTTGAGAGAGAGAATGAGAGAGAGAGAGCACATGGGGGGGGAGGGTCAGAGGGAGAAGCAGACCCCTTGCTGAGCAGGGAGCCCGATATGGGACTCGATCCCGGGACTCCAGGATCATGACCTGAGCCGAAGGCAGTCGCCTAACCAACTGAGCCACCCAGGCGCCCCTTATTTTTATTTTTTTAAGATTTTATTTATTTATTTGACAGAGAGAGACAGCAAGAGTGGGAGCACAAACAGGAGGAGTGGGAAAGGGAGAAGCAGTCTTCCCGCTGAGCAGGGAGCCCAAGGGAGCCCAATGCGGGGCTCGATCCCAGGACCCTGGGATCATGACCTGAGCCAAAGGCAGACGCTTAACAACTGAGCCACCCGGGCGCCACATGATTTTATTTTTAAGTAATCTCTACACCCAACATGGGGCCCGAACTTAAAACCCCGAGATCAAGAGTTTCACGCTCCACTGGCTGAACCAGCCAGGCGCCCCTCAGTAAATATATTTAAAAAGAAAAACAGGGCGCCTGGGTGGTTCAGTCAATGAAACTTCCGACTCCTGATTTCAGCTCAGGCCATGATCTCAGGGTCGTGAGATCAAGCCCTGTGTTGGCCTCCACACTCAGCTCAGAGTCTGCTTGGGAGTCTCCCTCTGCCCTTCCCTCAGCTTGAGCGCGTGCTCTTTCCCTCTAAAATAAATAAGTAAAATCTTAAAAAAAAAACAAAAAGAAAGAAAGGAAGGAAGGAAGGAAAGAAAAGAAAAGAGAAAAGAGAAAGGAAAGGAAAGGAAAGGAAAAGAAAAAAACAGAAGAGGGAGAGTATGCTCACATGGTTGCCCTTGGGTCCTTCCTCTTTGTGCTTCTGGTTTCATACTGGAATTGGGTGAGCTTCACCTACCTTAACCCTGCCCATGGGCCACTGCCCTGAAATGGCGCACATTTGCCTCTGGCCTTCCGGCTCGAAAACCCAGCAACAGCCAAGGGCTCCCTGGAACTGACTGGAACCTGATTCCAGAGCAGGACTGACTGGCTCCACATGGATCCCTTCCTCTACTGCCTAAAGGGGCTCACAGCCAGGCTGCAACGGAGGGTTTTCTCACAATGGAAGTTAGAAGGGATGTATGCAGGGCCTTATGCGTTCTGTTAACCAACCATAAGTTTATCATTAGTCAACAGTGTGACTCTAAGAAGACATGTTTTTCCTTCCTGGCTTTACCAGCATTAGTTTTATTTTTTGAAAGTTTTTTTTTTTTTTTTTTTTTTTAAGTAATCTCTACACCCAGTGTGGGGCTTGAACCTACAACCCCGAGATCAAGAGTTGCACACTTTACCGACTGAGCCAGCCAGGCACCCCAGTTGTGTGATTTTAAAATGCTATTTCTATAAGTCTCAGTTTCTCTCTTTGGACCACCACGGCCAGGGCAATGCCCATGACAACTCCTAAGACCATGATGGCAAGAGGCATGGTGCTGGGCTGATGAGCTTTGATAAGTCAGAGTTCACCTGGAAAATCACAACTTGCCTCACAACGGGAGAGGGTGGAAGGACATTGAGAACATGAACACAATGCCTACCACAGGACCACATATTTCATTTATAGATGGGAAAATTGGGGCCAAAGTTTGTACGCCCAGTTTGTGGCAAATCTAAGACCAGATGTTAGTGGTCTTGCCTAGAGTTGGCTGCTTTTGAATGAATAATGGAATAAAAGGCCTTGATGGGTAATAAAACCCCATCACTAGGGAGATTCCAGCCGAGGGTACATGGCATCATAGCTATAAAAGGAACGACCACACTGATCTCCAAGGGGGACAGAAGCCCCTTTTACTGACATTGCATGCGAACAGTGTGGAGATGAGACAACTAATCCCAGGATGGGATGGTGGAGACGGGGCCTTGCAGCAGGAATGGGTTCATCCTGTCTACTTCCTTGGATTTGCAGCTTCCTGAGAGAGGCTCTGCCTCCCCCTCCTCCCCCTCCTCCCCCTCCTCCCCCTCCTCCCCCTCCTCCCTGCCCAATTCCCAGGCTGAGGGGGACAAGCCAGGACTGGTAATTGTGTTAGTTCAGTTTCCTCCCTGGCCCTGCCCTCTTCATAATCTGATTTCCAAGGGATGAGGGATAGCAAGGCCCAGGCTCAGGAAGAAATCTGTTCCCTCGTGTCCATTGGGCCTGCTAATTTGATAGAACTACTAGCTGAGCTTCCACAGAACCCCCATTAGGAACAAATTTCATCTGGTTTCCACAGCCCTCACCCTGGAGAGCTCTCTGGGTCTCAGCTCAGAAGGAAATTCTGCTTCCAATTCAATTTTTGCATAAGGAAATGAAGTCTTTTTTATAATAACAGCAACCAGAGATTGAGAACCTACTATGAGTCAGCCGCCGCAGCATCAGGTGCTTTATGTTTGATGACTCACTAGGTGTGCCGTCCCCCCCGCCCCCGCCATGCCCCCGCCCCGAGTTCACGGATGCTCCAAGCTAGGTCCTTGGCCGATGATTCCCTTTGTCACAGGATCCTCGCTCCATTTGAATGGATTTGCCCTTGTGTCTGGGGTCTTTGGCCAGCCCTTGTGTGATCCCCAGAGTAGCAGTGTTTCCAGGGCAAGATGGCTGCCCACACGTGAAGCAGGCTCTAATCCAGTCTCCTCTCCTATTCAAGGGTTCCTGGTGTCTAACAGGAGCCAACGGCCCCTCAGGACACCTATCGGAGCTCACCTTCACCATCCCATCCCATTGCCGTGACAAACACTGACGGCTGCAAACCCCATTCTAAAGCTCAGCCCGCCAAGCGTCCTGGCAGGTGTGCATGAGCTTGGAAAGAAAGACACTGGGCACTGGAGAGAAGCAGCTTTGCAACCTATTAGCTGTGGGACCTTGGAGAAGTTACCTAAACTCTGAGCTGGGTCTTCCTCATCTGGGAAATGGCAATAGTATACTCTACCCTATAGGGCAGTCGTGAGAATTACATGAAAAAAGAATATGCAGCGTAGTCTCCAGTTTCACTGTGTGGGATGAGAATTATGAATCAGCCCCTGTTCAAGTATTTTTCCCAGAGCCTGAACCACCTATGTGCTCGGGCATCTGGCCCTCCACTTTGACTTCCTCCCCAGGAATCCCAGGGGACTCACAGGGTTAGGGGGAGGAGAGGGGGCTTGCCAGATTGCTCATAACATGGAACCTGGGGTCACTTGCTTGCTTTTTGAGGGTGCCTATCCCTATGGAGATCATGACACAGGCAGATGACAAGTGAATGAGTATATAAAAGGACCATGTTGTGACACAAGCTGTGTTCCAGTAGAATTAGGAGGCTCCTAGGTTCCCAGCTAGGGTGCCGGTGTCCTTGCCACCCCAGGGAAGTGACAAGTGACTTTCCATGCACCACTCTACCCAGACAATAGGCACTTGCTCCCGCAGGCAGTCAGCCTGCTACCAGCATCAGTCGGAGTGCTCAGAGGTACAGCCTGCATTACCCCCACCCCAGAGAAGCCCCTTCCCTCGGGCTGTTTCGGAGGGGCACACCTGGGCTCAGCCCCCAGCTTCTGCTCCCACCACTGTTGTGAGTACAGATTCCGGGCAGCCTTGGGAGAAGCTAACTCCCCTCTCAGAGAGCTCCATGCCTGGCTCTCCGCAGCTTGTTTCCCTGCCTTTTTCAAATCTATTCAAATGTCACCTCTCCCTGATCACCTGATCTAAATTAGGCAGCCCCACGCATGACCCCCACTCCACTCTCCTCTCTGTCCTGCCTGCCCATCTCCTTAGCCAAAACTAACAAGTGACTTTAGCAAGGTCATAGGATACAAAGTCAATATACAAAATAATTGCACTTCTTTTTATTTTATTTTATTTTTTAAAAGATTTTATTTATTTATTTGACAGAGAGAGACACAGCGAGAGAGGGAACACAAGCAGGGGGTGTGGGAGAGGGAGAAGCAGGCTTCCCACGGAGCAGGGAGCCTGATGCGGGACTCGATCCCAGGACCCTGGGATCATGACCTGAGCCGAAGGCAGACGCTTAATGACTGAGCTACCCAGGCGCCCCTATTTTATTTTATTTTATATTTGTCAGAGAGAGAGAGAGTGAGAGAGAGAGGGAGAGCATGAGCAGGGGGGAGGGGTAGAGAGAGAGGAAGAAGCAAACTCCCCACTGAGCAGGGAAGCGGACCTGAGATCATGACCTGAGCTGAAGGCAGATGCTTAACCGACTGAGGCACCCAGGCACCCCTGTAATAAGTCTTGAAATCAGATAATATAAGTCCTCTTAATTTGTTCTTCTTTCATAAAATTGTTTTGAATATTCTACATACTTTCTATTTCCACGTACATTTTAGAGTCAGCTTCTCAATTTCTCCAAACAAACAAAGCCAACTGGCATTTTTATTGGGATTGCTTTGAACAAATAGCTTAATTTGAGGAGAGTTGATTTCTTAACAATATTGAGTCTATCAATCCATAAACATGGTATATCTGTCCATTTAATTGGGTGTTCATAAAATTTTCATAGTAAGGGGCACCTGGGTGGCTCAGTCAGTTGAGCATCCGACTCTTGGTTTCAGCTCAGGTTGGGATCTCATGGGTCATGGGGTCGAGCCCCAAGTTGAGCCCTGCATTGTCGGACTCCATCCTCAGCGGGGTGTCTATTTGAAGATTCTCTCCCTCTGCCCCTCCCCCCACTCTCTTTCTCTCTCTCTCTCAAATAAATAAATCTTTTGAAGAAAAGAAAAGAAAAAAGAAAAAAGAAAAACCTTCAGCTAACATAATACATAAAGGTGAAAGACTGAATGCTCTTCTCCAAAGATTGGGTAAAGGGCAAAAATGTCTGATTCACCACTTCTTTTCCACATTGTACTGGAGGTACTGGGCTCAATCTCACAGCCATGAGATCATGACCTGAGCCGAAACCAAAAGTCAGACGCTTAACCGACTGAGCCACCCAGGCGCCCCTAGCTAAAGGTTTTTGTTTTGTTTTAAAGATTTTATTCATTTGCCAGAGAGAGAGAGAGCACGCAAGCAGGGGGGAGCGGCAGGCAGAGGGAGAAGCAGGCTTCCCACTGAGCAAGGAGCCTGATGTGGGACTTGATTCTAGGACCCTGGGATCATGACCTGAACCGAAGGCAGACACTTAACCAACTGAGCCACCCAGGCATCCTAAGGTTTTTAAAAGATATCCTTATCAAGGCACCTGGGTGGCTCAGTTGGTTAAGCATCTGACTCTTATTCTCAGCTCAGGTCTTAATCTCAGGGTCATGAGTTCAAGCCCTGTGTTGGGCTCCACACTGTGGCACCCACCAAAAAAGGAAAAAAAAAAGATGTCCTTATCAAGTTAAGAAAATCCCCTTCTATTTCTTGTTTACTGAATGGCTTTTGAATTTTGTCAACATTTTTATGACTCTAATGAGATGATCATGTAGGATTTTTTTTTAAATTGTGCTAGTATAGGGAATTACATTGATTAATTTTTTAATGGTAAACAAACATTTTATTCCTGGGGTAAACCTGATTTGGACATGCCTCATTTCCCTTTCTATCTATTGTTAGATTTGATTTGCTAAAATTTTGTTAAGGGTCTATGTTCTTTACGGATTAATTTCTTTCCTTGTAATCTTCTAATCAAATCTTTTGTTTGACTTGGATATCAGGGTAGTATTGACCTTAAGATATGAACTTGGAAGTGGCCCTTTTTCTTCCACTGTCTGAAGGACTTTGTGTAGAATTGATCTTATTTCTTCCTTAAAAATGTTAGGTAGGATTTGCTACTGAAGCCATCTGGACCTGGAGTTTTCTTTGTGGGAAGATTTTTTTAAAATCAATTTTATATTGAGATAAATTCCATGTAACATAAAATTCACCATTTTAACCATCTTAAAGTGTATAATTCAGTTTTACTACATTCACAACATTGTACAACTGTCACCATTATCTAATTCCAGAACTTTTTTATTTTCCTGAAAAGAAACCTCATACCTCCCAATTCCCTCTTTCCCCCATCCTTTTTTTTTTTTTTAAAGATTTTATTTATTTATTTGACAGAGAGCGAGATAGCGAGAAAAGGAACACAAGCAGGGGGTGTGGGAGAGGGAGAAGCAGGCTTCCCGCGGAGCAGGGAGCCCAATGCGGGGCTCGATCCCAGGACCCTGGGATCATGACCTGAGCAGAAGGCAGACGCTTAATGACTGAGCCACCCAGGCGCCCCCCACCCCCGACCCAATCCTCTGTTTAACCACTTCTACTTTCTGTTTGTATGTATTAGCCTATTCTGGATATTTTATAATATATGGCTTTTTGTGTCTGGTTTCTTTCACTTAGCATAATATTTTCAAGATCCATCTATGTGTATCAGGTATTAGTACTTCATTCATTTTTATTGCTGGATAATATTCCATTGTATGGCTATGCCACATTTTGTTTATCCATTTATCAGGATGGACACTTGGGTTGTTTCCATTTTTTTGTCTATTACTAATAGTGCTCCTATGAACATTCATGTACAAGTTTCATGTGAACATATATTTTCAATTCTCTTGGGTAGGAGTGGAATTGGTAGTTCACATGGTAACTCTGTTTAACTTCTTGAGGAACTAACTGCCAGACTGTTTTTCAAAAAGACTGCACCATTTTATACTCCCAACGGCAATATATGAGGTGCCTGAATTCTCCATATCCTTGCCAACACTTGTTATTTTCCATTTTCTTATTATAGTCATACTAGTTCGTGTGAAGTGGTATCTCATTGTGGTTTGGAGTTGCATTTCCTTAATGATTAATGACATTAGCCATATTTATATCTTCTTTAGAGAAATGTCTATTCAAATCCTTTGCTCATTTTTAAATTGGGTTTTCTTTTTATTGTTGAGTTATAAAAGTGTTTTTTATGTATTCTAGATACTAGACCTTTATCAGACACATGATTTGTAAATATCCCATTCTGTGGGTTGTGATTCCATGTTTTTGATAGTGTCCTTTGATGCATAATAATCTAATTCAATTTTTTCCCTTTGGTTGCTTGTGCTTTTAGTATCATAATTAGGAAACTACTACATAGGGGTGCCTGGGTGGCTCAGTTGGTTGAGCCTCTGGCTCTTGATTTCAGCTCAGGTCATGATCTCAGGGGTGTGGGATCGAGCCCCACATCGGGCTCCCTGCTCCGCGGGAAGCCTGCTTCTCCCTCTCCCATTCATTCCCCCTGCTTGTATTCCCTCTCTCGCTGTGTCTCTCTGTCAAATAAATAAATAAAATCTTAAAAAAAAAAAAAGACTTTCTCTCCCATTGAATGGTTTTGACAACCTTATAGAAAATCAACTGATCATAGAGGTATAAGTTTATGTTTGGATTGTCAGTTCTATTCTATTGATAGACATGTCTATCCTTTGTCAATACCACATTGCTTTAATTATGATAGTTTTGTAGTGAGTTCTGGAATCATGAAGTGTTTGTCTTCCAACTTTGTTCTTCCTTTTCTTTCTTTCTTTTTTTTTTAAGATTTATTTATTTGAGAGAGAGAGAAAGAGAGAGGGTGAGTGGGGGGAGGGGCAGAGGGGAAGCAGACTCCCTACTGAGCCACCCAGGCACCCCCTGTTCTTCCTTTTCAAAATCGTTTTGGTTATTCTGGGTTCCTTGCATTTCCATATGAATTTTAGGATCAGCTTGTTCATTTCTGCAAAAGAGGCCAACAGAATTTTGACAAGGGTTGTACTGAATCTGTAGATCAATTTGAGGAGTATTGCTAGCTTAACAATATTAACTCAATCAATGAACATGGAATATCTTTCAATTTTATTTAGGTCTTGTTTAATTTTTTTCTACATTGTTTGTGGTTTTCAATATGTAAGTCTTGCACTTTGGCAGGAAGGATTTATTGATTTATTTGTTTATAATTTTTTTTTTAAGATTTTGTTTATTTATTTGACAGAGAGAGCACCAGCAGGGGGAGCGGCGGGCAGAGGGAGAGGGAGAAGCAGGCTCCCACTGAGTAAGGAGCACGATCTGGGGCTCAATCCCAGAAACTTGGGTTCATGACCTGAGCCAAAGGCAGATGCTTAACTGACTGAATCACCCAGGCACCCCTCCTATAGAAATAATTTATGTCTCCTTTCTTTTTTCTTGATCAGGCTATCTAGATGTTTATGAATCTTTTTTTTTTTTAAAGATTTTATTTATTTATTTGAGACAGAGAGAATGAGAGAGAGCACATGAGAGGGGGGAGGGTCAGAGGGAGAAGCAGACTCCCTGCTGAGCAGGGAGCCCGATGCGGGACTCGATCCAGGGACTCCAGGATCATGACCTGAGCCGAAGGCAGTCGCTTAACCAACTGAGCCACCCAGGCGCCCTAGGTGTTTATGAATCTTATTCATCTTTTCAAAGATCCAGCTTTTGATTTCATCAATTTTCTCTATTGTTTGTTTCATTAATCTGTTGTTTCATTTTCTGTTTCATTAATCTCCACATTATTATTGTTTCCTGCTTTTTACTTGGGCTAATTTAATTTGCTCTTCTTTTTCTAGTTTCTTAAGGTGCAAACTTAGTTTATTGATTTGAGATCCTTTAATTTTTTTAATATAAGCATTTGATGCTATGAGTTTTTATAATTTTTTTCAGTTTTACTGGGATATAATTGACATATCCAAATCTTTTTTTTTTTTTTTTAAAGTAAGCTCTGTACTCAATGTGGGGCTCGAACTCATGACTCTGAGATCAGGAGTCACATGTATTATCAACTGAGTCAGCCAGGCTCCCCACTATGAGTTTTATTTTAAGCATTGCATTAACTGTATCCCATAACTTCTGAGATGTTATACTTTCACTCAATTCACAGTATTTCCTGGTGTCCCTTGGATTTTTTGTGGTTTGGGGTTTTTTGACCCTAGGTATATTTAGAAGTGTTCTTTAAATTTCCAAATATTTGAAAAATTTCCCAGAAATCTTGCAAATTGGTCTTTAGTTGAAGTCCCCTGTGGTCAGAGAATATACTCTGATTGACTTCAATCACTTTACACTTATCTGACTGTTTTATGGCCCAGAATATGGTCTGTTTTGTTGACTATTTCATGTGCACTATAAAGGAATTTATATAATGCTGTTCTTAAGTGTGTATTATAAATATCAATCAGATCAAGTTAGTCCATATTCTTATTTTTTATTTATTCTATTCCTGAGAAAAGCATTGAAACCTCTAACTGTAATTATGGATTTTCTAATTTCTCCCTTTTATCTTTTGATATGTTTTAAAGCCCTATTATTAGGTATATATACATTTAGGATTGTTATGTCTTCTTGATGAATTGATCCTTTATCATTTTGAAAGGTCCCTCTTTATCCCTGGTAATATTTGTTATTCTGAAGTGTACTCTGTCTGATATTAAAATAATTGCTTCAGGGCACCAGGTTGGCTCAGTCAGTGGAGCATGCAACTCTTTTTTTTTTTTTTTAAGATTTTATTTATCTGAGAAAGAGAACGGGAGAGAGAGCATAAGAGGGGGGAAGGTCAGAGGGAGAAGCAGACGCCCCGCTGAGCAGGGAGCCCGGTGCAGGACTCGATTCTGGCACTACAGGATCATGACCTGAGCTGAAGTCAGTCGCTTAACCAACTGAGCCACCCAGGCACCCAAGCATGCAACTCTTGATCTTGGAGGGTCATGAGTTCAAGCCCCATGCTGGGTGTAGAGCTTATTTTTTTAAAAATGCTTCAGTGTTCATTCTTTTTTAAGGTTTATTTATTTATTTATTTATTTGAAAGGGAGAGAGAGGGTGGGGAGAGGAAGAGGAAGAGAGAGAGAGAGAATCTTAAGCAGGCTCCATGCCCAACACAGAGCTGGATGTGGGGCTCAATCTCACAACTATGAGATCATGACCTGAGCCAAAATCAAGAGTCAGATGCTTAACTGCCTGAGCTGGTCAGGCACCCCAAGTTTTATTTTAATTTAACAGCTTTGTTGGGATATAATTGACATATAATATATTGTACATATTTAGAGAATACAATTTGGTTATAAATTTTGATATATGTATACACCCATGAAACTATCTTCACAATCCAGCTTTCTTTTGACAGTGTTTGTATGGTATGTCTTTTCCCATTGTTTCACTTTTAATTTATCTATATCTTTATATTTAAAGTGGACTTCTTTTTTTTTTTTTTTAAGATTTTATTTATTTATTTGAGACAGAGAATGAGAGACAGAGAGCATGAGAGGGAGGAGGGTCAGAGGGAGAAGCAGACTCCCTGCCGAGCAGGGAGCCCGATGCAGGACTCGATCCCGGGACTCCAGGATCGTGACCTGAGCCGAAGGCAGTGGCTTAACCAACTGAGCCACCCAGGCGCCCCTTAAAGTGGACTTCTAAGGCTGCCTGGCTAGCTCAGTTAGAAGAGCACACAACTTTTGATCTCAGGGTTGTAAGTTTGACCCCCACATTGGGTGTAGAGATTACTAAAATAAGTAAATAAATAAATAAACTTAAAGAAACAATAAAGTGGATTTCTTCCTCTTTTTCAATAAAATGACAATCTCTGCCTTTTAAGTGGAATATTTAGACTATTTTACTTAATGTAAATATCAATACATTTGGGGTTAAATGTATCATTTTACTACATGTCTTCTACTTTTCTTTTTTTTTTTTTAAGTAGGTTCCATACCCATCTTGGAGCCCAATGTAGGGCTTGAACTCAAGACCCTGAGATCAAGATCTGAGCTGAGATCAAGAGTCGAACACTTAACCTACTGAGCCACCCAGGTGCCCCTTCTTTTTTATTATTTTTTTTAAGATTTTATTTTTTTTTATTTTTTTTTATTTTTTTATTTTTTAAAGATTTTATTTATTTATTTGAGAGAGAGAATGAGAGGCAGAGAGCATGAGAGGGGGAGGGTCAGAGAGAGAAGCAGACTCCCCGCCGAGCAGGGAGCCCAATGCGGGACTCGATCCCGGGACTCCAGGATCATGACCTGAGCTGAAGGCAGTCGCTTAACCAACTGAGCCACCCAGGTGCCCCTAAGATTTTATTTTTAAGTAATCTCTACCCCAGTGTGGGGCTTGAATTTACAACCCTGAGGTCAAGATTTTCTTGCTCTACCGACTGAGCGAGCCAGGCACCCGTTTTCTACTTTTCTTTGTTCATTTTCCTGCCTTCTTTCTGATTATTTTTGTGAATCAATAGTATCTCCACTGTTGCCTCAATAGCTCTATGTTTTTGCTTCATTCTGGGAATTCTCACAGCTCTTAGCTTATCCATAAAAAAAATCCAGTAAGTTGAATTACAGTTTATAAGTGAATCTTTGCCAAGGTGTTGATGACTGATGACCTATCATCAGGTGACATATTTGCATTTGAGACATAGTTTCACCCCTTCCTGAAGTGACCAGTAAGGAAAGTTTTCTGATCCAATAAGCCAAGTTCTGTGGGCTTATTCGACAAGTACATAGCCACTTAACCACGGGTTATGAGAGGGGCCAGGACCTTCCTCTCCTGGTTGTTGTGAAGATTAAATGAGATAATGCATTAATTCAACATATATTGATTGAGCACACACTATATAGCAGTCACTGCTCTAGATAACTAAGGTACATCAAAGAACAAAACAGGCAAAAATCTCCAACTTCATAGAGCTTATGTGATAGTAAAGGAGGACTTAGAATAAACATAACAATCTCTGGTATGTTCCATGATACTCTGTGCTATATTAAAAACATAAATCAAGTAAGGAGGTTTCGAATGTTGGGCGGTTCAATTCTTTCTTTCTTTCTTTCTTTCTTTCTTTCTTTCTTTCTTTCTTTCTTTCTTTCTTTCTTTCTTTCAAGATTTTACTTATTTATTTGACAGAGAGAGACACAGCGAGAGAGGGAACACAAGCAGGTGGGTGGGAGAGGGAGAAGCAGGCTTCCCGCGGAGCAGAGAGCCCGATGCCAGGCTTGATGCAGGGCTCGATCCCAGGACCCCGGGACCATGACCTGAGCCGAAGGCAGACGCTCAACGACTGAGCCACCCAGGCGCCCTGGGAGGTTCATTTTCAACCAGGGTGGTTATAGAAGGCCTCACTGAGAAGAGGATGCCTTAGTAAAGATTAAGGAGGTGGGGGAGTGAGTCACGCAGGCCTCTGGAGTGAGAGGGTTCCAGCCAGAGGGAACAGCAAGTGTAAAGACCCTGAGGCAGGGGGACAACTGGTGTTTGCGGAGTAGGAGGCCCCTGTGGCTGTTGTAGGGCGGGGGAGGAGTGGCGGCAGATGAGGTCGGACTGCATGGGCCTTGCGGTCCGCGGGAAGGGTTTCAGCCTTTGCTCCGAGTGACATGGAGCCACTAGAGCATTTTGTGCAAGGGAATGACAAGACCCGGTTGACATTTTAACAGAATCCCCTGTGTGTGCCGCCACCGGGAGAAGAAACCAAGGGGCCAGGTCTGAAATGGGAAGACCAGCTGGGAGACCGTAGCGACAATCCCAGCTAGAGGAGCATATCAAGCATGAGTGCAAAGTGACTGGCCCAGCAGGGACCTCAGGCAGGGACTCAGTCAGGACTGGCTTGGTTTCCAGGAGCAGAAACCCATTCACTCTGTCACAAGTTAAAATAATCAGGTCCAGGGGTGTCTGGCTGGCTCATTCAGTGGAGTCTGCAACTCTTGATCTTGGGGTTATGAGTTCAAGCCCCATGTTGGGTGCAGAGATTACTTAAAAATAAAAAATCTTTTTTAAATGGGCATTAAAGAGGGCACGTACTGCATGGAGCACTGGGTGTTATACGCAAACAATGAATCATGGAGCACTGCATCAGAAACTAATGATGTAGGGACACCTGGGTGGCTCAGTCGGTTAAGCGTCTGCCTTCAGCTCAGGTCATGATCCCAGGGTCCTGGGATCGAGTCCCGCATCGGGCTCCCTGCTCAGCGGGGAGCCTGCTTCTCCCTCTGCCTTTGCCTCTCTCTCTCCCTGTCTCTCATGAATAAATAAATAAAATCTTAAAAAAAAAACCCTAATAATGTAATTTATGGTGATTAACATAAAAAAAAAAAAGTCAGATCCAGGGGCATCTGGCTGGCTCAGTCGGTGCAGCATGAAACTCTTGATCTCGGGATTATAAGTTTGAGCCCACGCTGGGTTTAGAGATTACTTAAATAAATAAATCTTTAATAGGGGTGCCTGGGTGGCTCAGTCAGTTAAGCATCGGACTCCTGATTTCGGCTCAGTTTGTGATCTCAGGGTTGTGAGATCAAGCCCCGGGTCAGGGTCTGCACTCAGCGTGGAGCCGGCTTAAGATTCTCTTCCTCGGGGTGCCTGTGTGGTTTAGTCGGTTGAGGGTCCCATTCTTGGTTTCAGCTCAGGTGGTGATCTCGGGGTTGAGAGTCAGGGTTGTGGGAATGAGCTCCCCACTCAGCAGACTCTGCTTCCCCTTTCCCTCTCCTTCTGCCCCTCCCCCCGCTCGGGCGTGCTCTCTCTCTCTCAAATAAATAAATATATTTTTTTAAGATTTTATTTATTTATTTGACAGAGAGAGAGAGAGCACAAGCCGGGGAGCGGGAGAAGGAGAAGCAGGCTCCCCACTGAGCAGGGAGCCCAATGCGGGGCTCAATCCCAGGACCCTGGGATCATGACCTGAGCTGAAGGCAGTTGCTTAACCAACTGAGCCACCCAGGTGCCCCAATAAATAAATATTTTAAAAAAAAAGATTCTCTCCCCCTACGTCCCCCCCCACCGCCACTAATGAGCAAGCATGCTCTCTCACTCTCAAAAAAAAAGGGGGGGTGGTCAGGTCCAGAGGGTGGTTAAAAGCACAGAAGGGAATCTGGATTTGGGAACCAGCTAGTAAGTTGGTGAACTGCAGGCCCCTCCCCCTGCCGGTAGGTCTCAGTGGTCAGTTGTCTCTCACTTGCTCTCACTCTTTCTGTGCCTGATCAGGACAGGGCTGAAGAGGAGCTGTCCTTCCCTGGTCTCCAAGGATGGTGTCCCCTCCCCTTTTAACTGGCCTGACTTCCCATTATTGATTAGACAAAAGCAGCTCCTGACAGGCCCAAGTCTCAGCCTCTCACAAAGTCCTCTATCCAGTTCTATTATTAAGAATGATAAAAATAGGGACGCCTGGGTGGCTCAGTTGGTTAAGCGGCTGCCTTCAGTTCAGGTCATGATCCCAGGGTCCTGGGATCGAGTCCCACATCGGGCTCCTTGCTCAGCAGGGAGCCTGCTTCTCCCTCTGCCTGCCTCTCCCCCTGCTTGTGTTCTGTCTCTCTCTCTGACAAATAAATAAATAAAATCTTTAAAAAAAATGATAAAAATATTTTCCATTTATGTCCGTGTTTCATAGTTTTTAAAGCTGGAAAATAGCATTATTTAGGGCAGAAAGCATTATGGTTAAGATGTGATTCTGGAACCCAACGCTTGGAGCTGGAATCCTGGTTCCACCACTTATTAGCTCTGTGACCTTGGGAAAGTTATGTGACCTCATTTATAAAAGCCGTTTCATGTGTTTGCTTGAATCGTTAGTCCATGCACAGTATAAAACTCAGAAGACAAAAGGATAGACAATAACCATAATTTCCTCCCACCCCTGTCTCCTAAGTCATCAGTCTCCGCATGGGAGTTAACTAACTACAGTGATCACTTTCTTACTTAACCTTTTGGAGCCTCAATTTCCTTTTCTGTAAAATGGGAATAGTGACACTTGCCAGCCTCCCACCCAAAGCTTTTACAGAGATCAAGTGAAAGAATACGTGCAGAAGTGTTTCATCAGGGAGTGGCAGAGGCTACACAAATGGAAGGAGCCAGTGACTCTTGAACTCAGGTCACACCTTCCAATAGCCAGAGTTCATCGGATTGTCCTCATTGATCCCAAGTCTGGACTTCGTTAAGATAAAACAAGCTGATTCACGGAGTCTCTCATAATTTTTGAATTGTCAAAATCCTACCTGTCTTTCAAATCCCAGCTCAGGTGTTGCCTGTTCTGAGAGGCTTTCCCTAGTTCCTTATGCAGACCCCTCACCCCAATTCAGATGTACTTGCTGTCTCTTTGGGACCCACAGAATCTCCTTGTAGATCTTTCTCTGCTGTGAGAGGTGTTTCCCTTGTTTGCTGACATACTGTAAGGCAGCCCTGTGCGGTGGGTCAGCAAAGCTTGGATTCTGGCGTCGCTTCCCATGGGCTGTGTGACCTCTAAACCTCAGTCCCCTCATCCGTAGATTTTGGTTAATAACCACCTTTAAAGGGGCGCCTGGGTGGCTCAGATGGTTAAGCATCTGCCTTCGGCTTAGGTCATGATCCCAGGATCCTGGGATTGAGCCCCATGTTGGGCTCCCAGCTCAGCAGGAGTCTGCTTCTCCCTTTCCCTCTGCCTCTCCCCCTGCTTGTGCTCTCTCTGTCTCTCTCTCTCAATAAATAAATAAATAAATCTTAAAAAAAAAAAAAACACCCACCTCTAAGGCAGCAGTTCTCAGATGTTTTGATCTCAGGACCCACAAAGAACTTTATTTATGCAGGTTATAGCTGAATAATTATTTATCCGAAAATTTACTCTATTATTATAGCTATATTTTTATGTATCCATATGTATCATATTAAAAATTAAAACTGAGAAATTAAAACATATTTATTTATTCCTTTAAATATAACAATAGCCAACCCATTGCATGTTAACAATGTTATTTTTAATTTTAAAAGTTATTTGTGCTTTCCAAAACAAAAATATTTATGAGAACGATGTTCTTTTACATTTTTGCAAATCTTTTTAATAGAAGATAGCTAGATTCTCATTATTTATTCTATATTCAATCTGCTGAGATACGTACTTTTGGTTGAAGTATATGAAGACAGTCCAACCTCACGCAGATATGCAGTTGGAAAAGGCAGGAGTATTAGAGTGGACTTTTCAAATGATTGTGGATATTCTTCTTTGATATTATACCAAAAATCAGTAAGTGGGAATTTCTTAAAGGTCAACTGCAAAGTGCAACCTGAAGCTACCCAAAAATCTTTTCATATTCTGTCCCATTGAAATCCATGGGTCTATCTTGTACTTTAAGTGGATCTTTTACCCATGCACGATCTTGCAATTCCGTGCATTTGTCATTTGGAAAGTATTGTTTTATTGCAAATCTTCTAAAAGGTGATACATTTGTTATCAACATAAAAAAAATCACATGACTAATACCACCAATTTCATCAGAAAAGTCTTTAAGCATCAGGAAGCTGTCAAGTTCACAGGGGCAGATACAAGTTTTCCAAAATTCTTACTTTTGTTCTCTTTGAAGTGGCAGGCTCATTTTGTTTATTTTTGAGAAAATGTCTGCCAAATATCCAAATATGAATACCATGATTGTCTGTCAGCCTCTCTTTCAAGTCAAAATGATGCTCCATGAAAAAGGTGGCTAATTGGGGTCACAACTCAAAAACACAGGTACTTTTCCTTGAGACAGCTACTGTACTTTGGAAGGCAATCACAGTGCTTTCTGTGTGCTTCTCATTTTGTCACACAGAATAGTCGAAAGCCAGGCACTCAGGGGGAGATTTAACAAAATAATAATTCTTACTGCCTCGTCAGGGACACTCCTCTGCGAAACTGGACTCCGCAAATGTGTGGTGGCGAGAAAGCCACGACCCTTAGTAGACTTTGGTGGCACTGCCTCGTCTCCTGCTAACACATCAGCGCCTTGGGCCCACCACTGCTTTCGTACATTCAGTGCAAATGTCCATACAGGGAAGAAGGCAAGTAACATCTTAGTAGTATTATGCAAATGGTCCTAATCTTGAGGGATCCCCTGCAAGGGCCTTGGGGATCCCCCAGAGGCCAGCAGACTACAATTTGAGAGACACTGCTCTGGGGTTGTTGTAAGGATCAGACAAAATAATGTATGTAAAGCAGTCGGCATGGTGCCTGGCACATTCTAAGGGCTTAATAAATACAAGTGATTCTATTTATTATTCAGAATGATTTCTTTTTTTTTTTTTTAAAGATTTTATTTATTTATTCATGAGAGACAGAGAGAGAGAGAGAGAAGCAGAGGGAGAAACAGGCTCCCAAGGAGCAGGGAGCCCGATGCGGGACTCGATCCCAGGACCCTGGGATCATGACCTGAGCCGAAGGCAGACGCTTAACCATCTGAGCCACCCAGGCGCCCCAGAATGATTTCACATATTTTATCTCACAGTGACCTCTCTGTCCCTACCATATCTAGCCCAGTCTGCCTGCGTGGTATGAGTTCACTGGATTATACTTATGTAGGAGCTTCTCAAGGGCATGCATCTGTAACCCAGAGGTTTGCCTAGTGTCCACCTTATTTAAATGAATAAATTAGTGAGTCAAGGTCTAGATGCCAATTTCCTATGCTGAGTGTCTGCAATGGAGTGACTTTTCAGCCGGTCACTGTACTGATAAGGTCAATGCTGAGGAGCAGGGGAGAGGGTTAGGCAGCAAAGTAGGAGAGGGAGTAAAGGGTGGAGGAAAGGCGAGGAAAACCTTGGCACCATATAAAGATTATAAACAGTCTGCGCAAAGGCCAAGCTTGACCACTGATGCCTGGTGCTTTACATTTTAAATAGTTCCCAAGAAAAGTGATAAAGTAGTGTACACCGGGAATTTGCGAAAGAGGAAACCCAAAGGCTAAAAACCATCTGAAGAGATGTTCAAACTCATGAGTAATCAGAGAAATGCAAATGAGAAGAACAATGAGATCTCCTTTTACACCTACCTAATCAACTGGCAATATGGGAGAGCTAGGTGATGCCCGGCTTTGGTATGGAGGTGGGTAAGCAGGAACGCCCATGAACTTCTGGTGAGGAGGTCAGCTGCTATTCTGAAGCATAACCAGACAGTGCCTAGTCGATTGAGGCCAAGGCTCCCTAGGACATGCTCCTGGCAAGTATCCTAAATGGATTCTCAAGCCGGTGCCTAAGTTGGTAGAAGGCTGCAGGAAACCGTTCCGTGCAGCAGTGTTTACATCCGGATGGTGGAGCACCAGAGGCATCTGAGGGTCCATCTCAATGGGGTGAAGAGGTAAAGTGTGGTCCATGTCCACCACGGATTACCGTATCAATTGGGTCCCTGCAGGAACCAGATGCAGGCTTGCGAGGGGTGAATGAAGATAATTTAAGGAAAAGACTGGTTACAAGGTGTGGGCACGGCTCAGGGAGACCAATAAGGAATGGTAGAGCCCCAAGATCTAATAAGAGGGACCAGTGGTGAGAACAACCTAAATCAACCAGAACTGTAGCTTTAAGGGTGGGCCACCTGGCAGAAGCTGCGGCCTTAGGGAGAGGAAGGCAGCTAAGGACAAACTGTGGACTAGCAAGGAGGGAGGCAAATACCCCGACATCTCTCTTCTCTCTTCCTGCCCTCTGATCTCCTGATTGTGCCCCTACCGGCCAAGCCATTGGGAATTTGGAGGGCAAGGGAACCCAGGGCAGGGAGCAGGAAGGAGACAGGTGGAGAGTAAAGCTGAAGGGGCAAATGCAGAATATCAATCAGAAGTGTGATGCACTCGTTGCAAATAATGAACTAGATGTGCACGGAGCAACACGGATGGGTCTGAAAATATAGGACTGAGAATAAAACCTAAGAAACAGAATGAGATCCAAAGCACGATGCCATTTACGTCATTTTAAAAATGCATACAGGCTGGGGCGCCTGGCTGGCGCGGTCGGTATAGCATGTGACTCTTGATTTCAGGATCCTGAGTTCGAGCCCCACCCTGGGCACAGAGATTACTCTAAAAGATGCATACAATCTAATATATATATATGTAATTATACATGTATCATATATTAATAAAATGATATATAGGGGCGCCTGGGTGGCTCAGTTGGTTAAGCGACTGCCTACGGCTCAGGTCATGATCCTGGAGTCCCAGGATCAAGTCCCGCATCAGGCTCCCTGCTCGGCGGGGAGTCTGCTTCTCCCTCTGACCCTCCTCCCTCTCATGCTCTCTGTCTCTCATTCTCTCTCTCAAATAAATAAATAAAAATCTTTAAAAAAAAAATAAAAAATAAATAAATAAATAAAATAAAATGATATATAATAGCATAAAACACCTGGGAATCATGTAAGTGGAAGATATATATGCCCCGTACACTGGAAATGAGAGCACATTCCTGAGAGAAACTAAAGAACAAAACAAGTAGTGTGATATGCCCTGTTCATGCACTGAAAGAATCAGTATTGTGAAGACATCAGGGTGCCTCAAAATCAGTGCAATAGATTCAACGCAGTCCTAAGCAAAGACCCATCAGGACAGCTGATTCTAAAAGTTATGCAGAAATGTAAAGGACCGGGGCACCAGGGTGGCTCAGTCAGTAAAGCGGCTGCCTTCAGCTCAGGTCAGGGTCCCAGAGTTCTGGGATTGAGCCCGCTCAAGGGGAGCCTGCTCCTCCCTCTGCCTCTGTTCCTCCCCTGCTCATGCTCATGCTCGGTTTCATGCTCTCTCTCAAATAAATAAATAAAATCTTTTAAAAAATGCAGAGGACCAATAATAGCCAAAAAACATCTTTAAAAAGAAGAAAAACAATAGTAGAACTCCACACTGCCTGATTTGAAGACTTATGATAAGACTATGATGATCAAGACAGTGTGGTATTGGCAGACTACACAAATACATAACAGGAGAGTCCAGAAGCAGATCCACGCAAAATATAGTTCATTGATTTTGAAAAAGACATCAAGGCAATTCAGTGGGTACAAGAAAGTTTTATCAACAAAGCATTCTGGAACAACAAGTTACTCTTTTTTTTTTTTTTTAAGATTTTTTATTTATTTATTTGACAGAGAGAGACAGCGAGACAGGGAACACAAGCAGGGGGAGTGGGAGAGGGAGAAGCAGGCTTCCCGCCGAGCAGGAAGCCCAATGTGGGGCTCGATCCCAGGACCCTGGGACCATGACCCCAGCCGAAGGCAGACGCTCAACGACTGAGCCACCCAGGCGCCCCCAACAACAAGTTACTCTTATAGAAAACAATGAACCTTGACCCCTATCTCCTACCATACACAAAAGTTAGTTCAAAATGTATCACAAGCCTAAACATAAAAGCCAAAACTCTAAAGCTCCTGAATGAAAATGTAGGAGACCATCTTCACAAGCTTGGAGGAGGCAAGTTATTTTTTAGATGAGGTACAGAAAGTAATAACCCTAAAAGAAAAAAATTGATAAATTTCTCCCTCTTTCTAGAAGAGTCCCTGAGTCTCCCTCCATGGCTGGCACGCCTCCTCTGCCTCTTGAGGTGTTGACATTCCCCACATGCCCCATGCAGAGCCTCCAGCCCTCCACTCCCACTGTTACCGTGTTTCCCCAAACTGAGGGCCTTCTGGGATCATTCATGCAACTTTGCCACGATCTACTCAACATTTTCCTTTAAAACAACTCACGCCCTTTGACTTAAACTTGCCCTACCTTCTTTAGCTGTCTCATAAACCATCATTGCTATGAAGTCCCTAGTTTGATAGGCTTGTCGTTTTTCTCTATTTCATATTAAAATAAATCATTAACTATTAAAGATTTTTGAAAATATGTGAATAACCTAAAATTATTTCATGTACTGCATTTTTTTTAAAGATTTAATTTATTTATTTCAGAGAGAGAGAATGAGAGAGAGAGAGCATGAGAGGGAGGAGGGTCAGAGGGAGAAGCAGACTCCCCGCCAAACAGGGAGCCCGATGCGGGACTCGATCCCGGGACTCCAGGATCATGACCTGAGCCGAAGGCAGTCGCTTAACCAACTGAGCCACCCAGGCGCCCCATGTACTGCATTTTTTATATGTTCTTGGGAATATGGGTGTAAGGGTGTGTGAGCATGTATGTTTGCATCTGAAGGTGTGTGTGAGTACGTGTGCATGTGTGAGCATGTGCATGACTATGTGTGTAAGGGTGTGGTAGGTGAGTGTAGGTGTGTGGGGGTGTATGTGTGAGTGTGCATGAATATGCAGGTGCATATCTGAATGTGCTGATGTTTTCCTGAGTGTGCCTGGAGGTGTAGGGCTGTGGGGGTTAGGTGGGATGAGTTGGAGGAAGACTAGACAATCCACATAATGACGAGTCCTGGTGGGGGGTGACCACCTCCCCCTGCCCCCCAGCAATGAGCCCCACTCACCAGGAGCCATGCAGGGCAGAAAAAAGGCATGTGGCCAGCAGCCCCTCCAGTCACTTCCCTGCTTGTTATCCACAGGCCCTTGGAGGAGGAGGGAAGAGTGTCCTTGGCCAAGGGAGCACCTGGTTACAGCCAGCATCCTGGTAACCATCACCAGGGACTGAGTACTTCTGGGAACAGCAGGAGCCGGCAGGCGGGGGCAGATTCTCTGTTGCTATATTTATAGGTCTGGATTTAGCTCAGGACCTTGAGACAAGGGACTGAGCTCCCAAGGTTTCAATATGTTCATCCCCCTACCAACCTTGTGCAAGGGATATCTTTCAGGAGTTCAGAGAGGTTAGGTAAATTGCCTAAGGTCACACAGCTAGGATATTCAGAACCAGAGCAGGACCCAAGTCTTCTGGCTCTAAGGTCAAGGGTTTTTCCACTATGGTGCAGGTCCACTCCCTGGACATGAGAGGCAAGAACGCCAAGTGTCTCCTGATTTCACTGTGGCTGTTTTCATATGGGTCAGCCCCCGTGGTCTTGGCTAAGCAGTTCTTTGGCACATTTCCATCCGGGTACAGAAAACCCATGCTGGGGATGATACTCCACACAGCTCTCTGCACACCAGGGCAGTGACCAAACAGATCTAACTTAGCTTGAGGGGCTGGGGCAGGTCCTGGTTGAGGGTGAGGGTCTCCAGGGAAGGGCAGGGGCAGCCAGAGCACTGGGGACACTTAAAGTGGGGGCAAGCTCAGGACTGGGACTAATTACCAAGCAGAATGGAAGCACGTCAATACTCAAATAATTCTGGCACATTCTGGCTGCATGTCAGCCTTATGCAAAAGGATTTCTGTACTTTGACTCTTCTTAGAGGTAGAAGATGAGGCGGTTCCTCTTTCCCTTCCTCTGTCCTCCACTCCCTTGCATTATAGACTGAGCCCTTTAGTGCTAGGGAGCACAATGCTAGAAACAAAAGATATTAAAATTTGGATCTCTGCCTATGCCCCAGGAGCTCCTGTTCTCCTTTTCTAAGAGATATGCTCTCAGAAAGCCAGCCCCAATCCTAGGCTGTAGAGGTGTGTCATGTGTCACCATCCCAGGTTTTCCAGGACAGACATGCTAGGTAAACAGGCCCCTCAGACTGGCTTTGGAACTCAGTCCCCCACTGTCTCCTTCAGACTCCCGAGCAGCAAACATATCCATGAACAAGTCAGGCTTCACACTGAAGAGGGTTGAGTAAATCCTGCAGCAAGCATGATCATGGCCAACTCAGAGTGGATGGTTATTCCGAAGGCCCTAGACTTCTGCTTAGACACCTGCCATACTCTTGCTTAGTGGTTCTCAAACTTTAGTGAACACAGAATCGCTCTAGGGAGTTAATAGTTAGGGATTTACGTTCCTGTGCAATGGAGAGAAACGACATACTTACCAAACCAGAGATTTTTTACAGTGGAATTTCAGGTTAAGAATTCATGTTGCAGTCCTGAGTCCATATTCCACGGGGACTGCAGGCTGGGTTTCTATGTTGCAGTCTTGATGCAGAATCCCGTCTTCTGAGACCTCAGCCTTTGCTCTTAAGGCCTTCAACTGATTGGATGAGACCCACCCACCTCATGGAAGGCTGTCTGCTCTACTTAAAGCCCACTGATTGTTAATCACATCTAAAAAAATACCTTCACAGCAACATCTAGGCTGGCATTTGACCAAATAGCTGGGTACCACAGCCTAGTCAAGTTGACATGTAAAATTAATCATCACATTTTCCTTGACCCCTAGGGAAGATGAGTACACCCTTCCCTCCGCACTCCATACTTACATGCTATTCTCAAACTAGGTACCTCTCCTTCATAGAACTACCATACTATCTAATACTATGGGCTTGGCTTTGCTGTTCTCCAGATTTTCCACTCTGTGCCCAAGGTGTGAATTTGTGTTGTTTATTTTCTCAGGACTCTGGGTGTTTATTCACTGAAGATTGAGGTTTTTCCTCAATTTTGATCAATTCCCAGCCATCATGTCTTCAAATATTGCTCCCTTCCCATACACTCTTCAATCTCCTGGATATGCCGGCTAAGGTGGGCTAGATCTTGTCATTTCTTTCTCTATATCTCTTAGCCATGGTTGCTCTCATATTTTTCTTCTCTTCATTTTCTCACTGTGTACTAGCAGAGTGATTTTTCCCAGAGGTATAACCCAACTGGCTAAATGTCTTATTCTGGTGTTTCACCAATTAATTTTAATCAATAATTTATTAAAACTATATTTTTCATTTCTAGAACTTCTCTTTGGCTTGTTTTCCATCAATTTTTTTCATATTATCCTGTTCTCTATTATTATTTCTTTTCTTTCTTTTTTTTTTAAGATTTCATTTTTAAGTAATCTCTATGTCCAATGTGAGACTTGAACCCACAAACCCGAGATCAAGAGTTGTAAGCTCCACTGACTGAGCCAGCCAGGTGTCCCTTCTTTTAAAAAATTCTTTATAATCACTTAAAATGTTTATTTTGCTTTTAGATTTGTCTATTACTTCTATTTCTGAGAGGGTGAATTCTTCCAAATTTTTTGTCTTGTTTTGTTTTTGTATTTACTGATGATCTCTTATCGATAGTTTCTTTCCCTGTGTGGTTTGTAATTTTGATTGGGAACTCATCTTCATTGGCAGTTGTTTTTGCTCTGGGATGTTTGTGAGCCCTACACTGTGAAAATGTTCTTACAGAGTATGTTGGGGTTTGCTTCAGTCAGGGCGTTAAGTTCTGAACTAATTTTTATGTTAACTTTTGGCACAAGAGTCCTAGGACCGGTGGCACACTGAGGGATAGGGATGCAGTGGGAGCAGTCCACCTCTGTCTTCCATGTGGGTCAGGCCCAGACCTTCCATCTTTCATAGGAACTTTTCTCCCACCCAAGCCCAGGATGCTGAGGAAGTGTTGCTCCTTCTGCAGGCCAGGTTGGTAGAATTTTCCCAGCCCCCTCCTTCCCTGACTAGCGTTCTTTTTAAGGCTCCAAGCCTTAAAAGGATAAGTTCAGGGGGATGAATTCCAGCTCTCCTGCCTCAGACAGCCTGGGGCTACCTCCTGTCTCTAAAAGGGCCTTAGAACTCCAGGCTCCAGGCCATAGAGCCTTTGTCTAGTCAAAACCCCATGAATCATAGGCTGAGCTCCCATTCCTTACTCTGGGTTTGAGTTCATGCACTATCTCTGGAATCTGAGGATTTTCTTTTCTTTCTTTTGAGCTCAGCTGTGTTGTCTCATGCTCTATGCAACAGATGGTAGCAAGGGAAAGGCAACCTGAAATAGCTCAATCTGACATGTTGCCAAAAAGATTCTGATACATTGATCTGTGTATTGTCCAAGTAATATGAGTCTCCCTCACTAGACTGTAAACCCCATGAGGCAGGGACTGTGTTGGCTTTCGCCCCCAAAAAGAGCTGAGCATATGGTGAGAGCTCAATAAATATTTTTGAATGAATGAATGAAGAAATTCTCTCTGGGGACATTAGTATCTAATTCATAGGACTGTTGGCAGAACTTAGCAAGAGAAGATATGTCAGATGCTTGCTATATGGTAGGAGCACAGAGACGGCATCTATTATAGTAACCATGTCTATTAAGGCAGAGGCTCTACCATGATGGTTTCCCTATAATTCAGCTCCCACCCCTCAGCTCAGACATTAGTTCTGGCCTAGCAGGGTAGACAAGTTCTGGGGGTCTGGCCTCCTGATCCTTCCTCAGAGGACAAAAATCAGCCCTTCCCGCCAGAACAGCATCTTAGTTTTAACCTGAGCCCCAACACCTGGATATGAATTGGCAAAACCACCACATTCTGATTGATCCTGTCCTGTCTAGGGGTCCCTGACCATGCCATTACCAGTGATCCCTCCTATGGCCAGGATTTTTCTCTAGAAATCTTCATTTTTGAGAGGTTTGTGGAGGAAAAATGCATGTAAGAGGTAATCATTGATCTATTTTTGCATCTTAATTAATCAAGGGCATTTAACTGCCAGGGCTTCCAATCAGTATGAGGTAAGATAATTTTAGCCGAAAGCAAGGAAACAACATTTCAATCAGGCTGTGCAGCTTTTCCCGGGTGAATGCATGGGGGACCCTCTCCCCATTCCTAACCCAGGGATTTGAAGACTCCAAATGAGAAAGTCCTGTCCCCGTGGGGGGGACCCCCTAGTAAGAGCAGTGCCTTACAGATCAGACCTAAGGAGGACACAAAGAACCTTCTTACATGGGACCCAGGGTCAGCCTTATAAGCATTACAATAATCCCAAGAAACTAGTTGGCAATGGTGTGAGGCAAGAGTGGGACTGACGAGGCTTACAGTTGGATTCATGCAGCTTTAAGGGGAAAAATTTTAAATGTATGTGTGTGGGGAGGGTAGGTAACATTTCTTGGGCATGTTGGAAGATATATTTAACCAATGAGGGGAACTTTGAGCTATGGCTATAAATAATAATACATATTAAATTCCCATTACGTATCAGGCACCCTATTTAACTTGATGCTATTCCTCAAAACCCACCTGTGAGGTTGCTACTGCCCTCCCGTTTTATAAATGAGGAAGTTGAGTCAGAGAAGTCTTAAGGAACTTGCCCAAGGTTATATGGTTAGTAGGTCAAGAGTCACTCATCTGATCCTCAAACCAGCCTCCAGCCGCTGGAGTACTCTCTCTCGTGTGCATGAGAAATGAGCATCAAGCACTGGGTCTCAGTTTCTGCTGCCGGTTGGAATCTCCTGGGGAGCTTCACAAAGTACTGATGCCGGGCTCCTACTGCTACAGATTTTTATTTAATGGAGCATCAGGATTTTCCCGAGGTCCCCGGGGGGTTCTAACATGCAGCCGAGCCTGAGCACCACTGGCTTTGTGGATACCAAGCCCACCACCTGACCACCCCCAGGATTAAGAAAAAGACCAGAGAAGCCCAAGGCAGCAGCCCAAGCTCAAAGTCCAAGGTCTGTATCGGGGGCTGGCCCAGAGCCCACCGGGGAACTAGGCACCACTAATGGGAACATGATGTCAGTGACGGCGACGGGACAGTACTTTGATGGTAGTGGATAGAGCTGTATGGTGTCTGCCGCTCTCTCTCCCAGCGGCGTCGCTCACAGCGATGCCTGGAGGTAGGTGCGACAGTGTGTTTCTCCAGTTTGTAACTGAGGACACTGAGGCACAGACAGGTTAAGTGCAGGGTCACTCAGCTAGGCTGGGTTGGACAGCCGACCCCTGGCTTCTCTACGCTGCCTCTCCAATCCAAGGCCACCTCCAATTTTGCAGACCCTGGGCCCCCTCGGAAGTCTTGTGCCACCAACAGCCCCCAGTGCCTGATTGGCTGGGTGTCTGCTCTGCCCCGGAGAGGTGGGTGGACAATAAAGGTGGGGAAGGGGGAATCCTGTCCCCCACCCCTGATGGGTGTCACAGTCTGGTAGGGGAGAGAAGGCCAGAGTATCCGGGGCTCTTAGAGCAGGCAGAGCGAGCCAGGACCTTGGGTGATGGGGGACACCTGGACACAGAGGATTTGAGGGCGTTGGGGCTCCTCCTGACTCCCAGCTGATGGAGGGATCCTAACCCCTGGGCAGCAAGCTTCCAAGACCCCTCCGACCCTCAGGGTCAAATGTCAGAGGCTGGCTGCCTGGGCTCTCTTTCTGCCCCCACATAGCGTCGGGACAGAGACAGAAGAGCAGTCAAGACACACGGGGCTCAGGGCCAGAACCTTCACCTCTGTGGACCCCGCTTCCCCTCCCATAACAGGCCCTCCTGGCAGGTTCGGGGTGGCGCGAGCAGTCGGGGCCAGCCGGCAGATAGTGCTGGAGCCAGCCTGGCACTGGTCGACGCCCCTCGCCCCCAGCCATTTCCTCCCCTCACCCTGCGCGTCATCACCAGCACCCAGCCCGGCTGTCGAGCCACTTCCCAAGCTCTGACCGTCTATGGTGAGTGGAAAGTCTGAGAGGGACCATGGCTCTCTGCATTTCCCCAGCAACCAGCAAGCGCCTGGCACCGGGCTTCTTCAGCAGCGCTCGCCATGCTGAATTGTTCACGGCTGGTGGCGCGGCTCGGTGACTCAGACTGTCCGGAGAGATGCCCACGTACCCGGGGCCTTCGTACCAGTCAGCGCCTATTAGCCAGCCCGGAAAGCCAGTGGTTCTCGGGCCGGCTGTGTGGGAGAGTCCGTGGGGGGCGCCGTGGGGGGCGCAGTGGGGGGGGTGCAGAGGGCGTTCGGGTCCTGAGGCCCAGGGCGCCCCAGACCAGCCAAATCAAGGCAGCCGTGTCGCTTACACAGTCCCTGCCGGTGTTACCTGAGGGTCTTTGTGTTAGCTTTTTTGTGTGTGTGTTAGCTTTACCATACAGCTTCCAGGCATAGCCCCCAAACCAGATCAGTGTATCCTTTGACCCAGCCCTGAGGGATTTCTTTTTTCTTATTTTCTCATGATTTTATTTGCACAGTAAGGTGGAGGAACTTCTGAAGGACACCAGGGTGAAGAAGAAGCAGGTCCGGCCCGCGGGGGGTACCTGGCATGGTGTAGAGGTGGAGGGGGTGAGGCCCTGGAGGGATGAGGAGGCACCTCCGCTGAGGGAGGGCCCAGGCAGGGCAGGAGGGTGGGGGCTGGGGGACTTCTTGCAGGAGGTAGGGCCACATTCCTCTCGTCCCTTAAGAATGAATTTCTGGAGCACCTGAGTGGCTCAGTTGGTTGAGTGTCCAACAGTTGATCTCAGCTCAGATCTTGATCTCAGGGTTGTGAGTTCAAGCCCCATGTTGGGTCCCATGCTGGGTGTGGAGAGTAAAAAAAAAAAAAAAAAAAAAAAATTTCCTTTTTTTTTTTTAAGATTTTATTTATTTGTGAGTGAGTGCACGAGAGAGAGCTAGAGAGAGCATGAGCAAGAAGCCCAATGCAGGGCTCCATCCTAGGACCCTGGGACCACGACCTGAGCCAAAGGCAGATGCTTAACTGATTAAGCCACCCAGGTGCCCCAAAAGAATGAATTTCTAAGGGTAGAATTTCCAGGGTGGTAAACAGAGAGGCAAGAGGAGCTTTTACTACTTTACTCATCCATCCATCCATCCATCCATCCACCCATCCATCCATTTATTTACTTCCTCTAATGTACTCCGGGGGCTAATCAGCTCGCCCTGGGGCAGCCTCCAAGGTCGGTTTCTCTAACCTCCCAGCCTGGGCTGAAAGGACCAGTGCAGGAACTCACACCAACCCCCAGGGAAGCTGGACGCAGGACAGAGAAGGTGTGGGGGTGGCTTTCAGTCCCAGGAGAGCTCTGGGAGCTCCTGCGCCTAGGCCACAGATCTGACCCAACCGTTCCTGGGGCCTTCGGAGCCTCAGGACCAGGAATGAAAGAGACCAGGGTCTAAATGGCCCCCAGGGCTGGCTGAGGGATCCCTGGGAGGCTGACCCCGGGGGCGGCAGCCATGGATCAGGTGACCACAGGACCATCCTGGGAACGGGCCCCTGCTTCTACTCCAGAAGCAGCTCTGAGGCAGACATGTGGTCTCTTAGGTGCATTAGCCTGAGCCGAGGCACCTTCCTCACAGTATGCGTCAAGTGGCTAAGGCAAGACATGTTCATTCATTCATTCAACCCTTGCTATGGGCCAGGCACTGTGCTAGGCTCTGCAAGTTAGCCGTGAACAACACAAATAAGGCCCTGCTCTGGTGGGGTTTACAGACAAGAAGGGCAACAGACAACAAAACCATTATAAGCACATCAGTGCAGAACCTAATCAAGTCAGTGGTGTCAGGAAGAAAGATGAAGCGAGATAAGGGGAGAGACAGCGTGGTTGGGGTGGAAAGGTAAGCTCTTTCTGCTCCTGCGCCAGGGAAGCCTCTGAAGAGAAGGCACTGAACAGAGGCCTGAGGGAAAGGAGTGGGACCAGCAGATTTAAGGGAGGGAGCTGCAGGTATGGAGGTCCTGCGGCCAGAAGGAACTTGAGGAACTTGAGGTGTGACAAGGAGGTCAGCACGGCTCCCGCGTTGGGAAGGAGAGTGTGGCGGCAAATGGGGGTGCAGAGGTAGGCAGGCCCGCATCTCTGTGGCCCACGGAGCCCCGCTTTTTCTGTGTGTCTGACAGGAGGCCACAGGTTGGCTTGGGAGGTGCGAGGAGCACGGGATTTGAAAGCTGCCGACCATTGGGAAAGTTGACGGGAGGATTCGGTGCTGGGACGGAGGCAGGTGTTAGGAAGGAAGAGGCAAGGCTGGTTCCTAGTTTGCCTCCTGAGTTTCCAAGTCGACGGTGCTGGCGAGGGGAAGTTAAGAATTCTGCTTGGGACATGTGGCACTTGAGGTTCCCGCTGACCACCCCCAGGGAGATAATGGCGTGCGGCTGGAGATGGGAGGCCGTGAGTCCGGATCTGGGGTGGGGTCAGGCATGGCTTGCAGGTGGAGCTGACAGCTATTGGAGAGATGGGGTCCCTGGAGAAACTTAGAAGGGAGGAGTAGGGAAGAGAGCACCGAGCCCCGGGCCTTTACCACGGAGGTCCGCAAGAGGAGGCTGAACCAGCCCGAGAGACCGAACAAGAGGAGTGAGAGAGGACAGATGAAGCCAAGCGGGTGAGGCATGCTGACCAAGTGAAAGCACGCCGGCAGAGAAGGGGCAGGCTCACCTGTGCCCAAAGCTGCTCATGGGGAGAATGTTTTAGACCGGCACGTTGGAGGCCATGGGTGACCTGGACGAGAGAGCCTCAGCGGGCTGGTGGGGACTGAGGCCTCAGGAGACTGAGCGCAGGCACACATGGGACAGAGGGAGACCCAGATGCAAGGGCAGACAGATCTCCTTGAGGGCGTTTGCTACACAAGGGAACAGGGAAATGGAGCTGTAGACTAGCCAGTCGGACGTGCAGGGAGAAGAAGGCGGGGGTCACCGATGACCTTGCTGAGAGCTTTCAGAGCTGCAGAAGTAGCCCGGGGACTGCTGTGTTAGTCGGGAGGCTGGCATGTCGTCTTGGAGATTGGAAGGAAAGAGGTAAAGAAGGGTAAATATGCAGATGACTCTGAAGGGGACGGAGGGCCTCTGCCAAGGCTCTTTCTCTCTGGCCTGAAATTTCACCTTGACTGTTTTTGGAAGCCTGACTTTTAGCAACCAAAGAGAAAGATGCTACCTTAAGCTGCACTCCCTTATTACCAGCCAAGAGCAGAGCTGAGATGGAGGCTAGTGGAGGAAGGCCCCCAAATAAAGGGGGAGCTTCAGTTAGAGCCCTTTTGCCCATGGCTGCAGAGGCCTGGGTGGGTCATGAGAGCTGGCCTGGCTGGGGCCGCACCCCGGAGAGGACACCAGCAAACAGCCAGCCTCCCAGCCCAGGATTTTGCTTACTACTGGATGAAGCATTGACTTAAGAACCCATCAGCTCTGGCTGTGGGCCTGGTGACACAGAGTGGCTAATAGACCCCTGGCAGGGAGAGGCCCTTCCTGCTGTCTCGCCATTCCCAGAGGGCTTCCTCCACCCACACCAGTGAAATGATGAGGATGGACTTCTGCCTCTAGAAAAAGGATGTACCAGTTAGGATGCCTTCAGTCACTGTAACAGTAATGCTCCATACTCAAAGTATGGTCCCTGAACCAGCAGTATCCACATCAACTGGGAACTTGCTAAAAATACAGAAGCTCAGACCTACCAAATCAGTCTTAGTTTAATGAATTCCCAGGTGATTTGTAAGCACGTAAACACTGGCTTATGCTATTGGGGCTCAAATTTGCTACACCTTTGCATCACCAGATTTTTTAAAGTCCTGATGCCTGAGTACCACCCTACCTTCCGCAGTACTCCCAGAAATGCTGATTTTTACCGGTAGGGGCTGTGGCTTGGGCATGAGGAATCTTAAAAGCTTCCCAGGTTATTCTTTTTTTTTTTTTTAAAGGAAATTTTTTTCTTAAAGATTTTATTTAGGGCGCCTGGGTGGCTCAGTTGGTTGAGCGACTGCCTTCGGCTCAGGTCATGATCCTGGAGTCCCGGGATCAAGTCCCGCATCGGGCTCCCTGCTCAGCGGGGAGTCTGCTTCTCCCTCTGACCTTCCTCCTTCTCATGCTCTCTGTCTCTCATTCTCTCTCTCTCAAATAAATAAATAAAATCTTTAAAAAATAAAACAAACAAAAAAAGATTTTATTTATTTATTTGACATTGAGAGAGGACACAAGCAGGGGGAGTGGCAGGCAGAGGGAGAGGGAGAAGCAGGCTCCCCGCTCAGCAGGGAGTCAGATGTGGGACTCGATCCCGGGACCCTGGGATCATAACCTGAGCTGAAGGCAGTTGCTTAACCAACTGAGCCACTCAGGCGCCCTTCCCAGGTGCTTCTAACATGCTAACTTAACCACAAACTTTGAGAACCACTAACTTAAATTGTAAAGAAATTTATTTTGGGAGTTAGATTCCAGGGTACCTCCAGGGTAGGTTCAGCAACCCCCCGAGATGTAATTGAGGACAAACCATTATTAGAGGTTTTTTTTGATCCTTAGGCTGGTCACCTCATGGTAGCAAGATGACTGTCATAGCTCCTGGAATCATTCACCCACATGACAGGGGTCAAAGTTGGGAATGAGGTGCAGGGCCAATGCGATGAGTTTGTTTTTTGACTTCTCTCCTTTTGTCAAACGGGGAAAGAACGTTCTTAGATCCTTGCAACAGATGTCCCCTTGGTTCTCATTGGGCAAAGATGGGTCACCCTTAGCTGCTGGGGAGACTGGGAAAGTGAATTTTGGGGTTTTTCACTGTCCATAGCGGGAAGCAGAAAATGGAGAAGAGGGCTGGAAAGGCTCCCAGGCAGGCAGTTATCGGTGTCCACCAGAAAAGGCACATCTGAAATACAAATGCACAAGCTTAACGCGTGACGTAACCAAGTCATTAGTTAACTACCCCCCCCCCCCCCGCCCCTAAGCAAGAAGCTGCTCCCTGACTCCCCCACCTGGGAATGTTCTCAGAAACTTCTGGAGACCCCACCCACTTGGCCCAGTTTATGTTTTGGTGGAAACTCTTAATATTTCCATTGTCTGACTTGAGAGTGTTGAAATTATTCATCTTAATTAAGTGTTGCCTAGGTGTTATTTTGACAGAGTCTCTCACCCATTGAATTTTCTTTACCTCTTCTTTGTTTTAGAAGCCAAGAAGGAAAACGTATTAGTGGGAGGGCGACTTTCCCGCCTGCAGTATCTGCATCTGAAAGATTGCTGGAAGAAATGACAGTCAGGTTGGCCCCAGGCTGGCCTGACTTCCCACTCAGCCAGGTTTTTAGAGTCTTGAAAGCCAGCAAGAGCTCTTTCTTTGCAGAAGTAGCTGCCAGTGTTCCAAGGTAAGTCGAATAACATCCCTTAAGTAGACCAGGTGCTGGTTTCACAAGTGGACATTTATCCTCTGGACTAAAATGTGCATTCCTAATGTGTGCCAGGAGGTTGTGTGAGGAGAGGGAGCAAGTTTAGACAGGTGACCATGGGCAGCCTCTCAGAGGTGGTGGCATTTGAGCTGAGACCTGAATGGACATCCAACCATAAGCAAATCTGGGGAAACTGAGTTCCAGAGGAAACAAGGGAAAAGTCTCATGTGGGAATGAATTTGGCCATCTCTAGGAAAGACGGGAGCCTTGGAGGTCTTTTCCTGGGATAAATTCCCACAGTGGGGTGACAGGACCAAAGGTTATAGATTTTTTTTTAAAGATTTTATTTATTTATTTGAGAGAAAGAGAGACAAAGAGCAGGGAGCCGGGCAGAGGGAAAGGGAGAGGGAGAATCTTAAGCAGGTTCCACGCCCAGCACAGAGCCCCATGCAGCACTCGATCTCACAACCCTGAGGCCATGACCCAAGCCAAAACCAAGAGTTGGATGCTCAACTGACTGAGCCACCCAGGTTCCCCAGTTATGGACTTTTTTGTATGACTTTTGACACACACACATGCATATATATGGCTGGCTTGTTTTCCAAAATGAACATATATAGGATCATGTGTCCAATTGCTAACAGTTGTTATTCCTGGGGTGTGGGATTCAGAGGTTGACATGATGAGAGGGGCTTTAAATTTTCCATCTTCTGGGATTCCTGGGTGGCTCAGTCGGTTAAAGCGGCTGCCTTTGGCTCAGGTCATGATCCCAAGGTCCTGGGATCGAGCCCCACATGGGGCTGTCTGCTCAGCAGGGAGCCTACTTCTCCTCCTGCCTGTCTCTCTCTCGTTCCCTCTCTCTGACAGATAAATGAAATCTTTAAAAAAATAAAAAAATAAAGTTTCCATCTTCTGCATGATTTGAATTTTGGCTATATATTTTGGTATATATCATTTGTAAAACTTAAAGTGACCTAATGTTTTAGAACATTGGTAATAAGCAGGGTTGTAGATATAGTGTTCTATTATTCTAAATATCATATATGCATTATATGAATCCCATTATTAGTATGAAATATTTCATACTAAAAACCTGATTTTTATAAAGTGTATTAATTTATACACCACCAGGTAGCTCTAAATGTGACAGTTTCACTATATACACACGAAGATTGATGATTATTCCTTTTTAACATTTTTGCTTCTTTATTCGGGTTTAGGCTCTGATTTGCTCTGATAAGCTACTTTATACTCCGTAGGTTTCAGTTTTTTTGTCAAATGGGAAGAAAGATCTGACTAACCTCTCAGTTCCCTAACAGAATTGTTCAGGAAGTTAAATAAAATAGTAAATGGAAGGCATTCTGCAAATTTTTATTTTATTTTTATTTTTTTAAAGATTTATCTATTTGAGGGGGAGGGGCAGAAGGAGAGGGAAAGAGAGAGAATCTTTTTTCTTTTTAAGATTTTATTTATTTGAGAAAGAGAGAGAGAACATGAGTCGGGGGGAGGGGCAGAGGGACAAGCAGACTCCCCATTGAGCAGGGAGCCCGATGTGGGGTTTGATCCCAGGACCCTGAGATCATGACCTGAACAGAAATCAAGAGTGTGATGCCCAACTGACCGAGCCACCCAAGCATCCCTCTGTAGATTTTTAAATGCAATAGAACAGAATGGAGGAGGAAAGAGAATTAGGAAGGAATTTCCATCAGGAATGAACTCCCCTTTAATCACATCTCACCAAAGCCAGCAGCTTCTCAGAGCAGCCTTCCTGGACTCTCCCATTCATCCTGATCTCTCCATTCTCTTAATTCTGTCTCCAACGTTCTTAACCCTAAAGCTACACGATATGATCCTTTGATGGTTTTGTCTGCATTGACGATGACCTCCCCCGGTGAAGGGCCCGGTGAAGGCACCATGTCCTGATGGTGGGATCTGAGGCATTAGTGAGTAGGTAGAGACAAGCTAATTTGAGGGGAAAGGGTGGTCTTTCACAGAGAGTTGTACATGTTGGGAAGAGCTTCAAATTAGGCTGTGGAAGAACTAAGTTCTAGTTGGAGTATTTCAGTGACGAGCTCTGAGCATGTCAAGTCTTTTCACCTCCCCGGTGTCAGTTTTCTTGAGCTGTGGGGCAGTTTACACCTTCGTTCTGCCATTTACTCCCTGCGAGTCATTAAATGTCCCTGTGGTCAACGTGCCCTATGTTCACCACTATCTGGGCCTCCTCCCCTTCGCAGGGCCTGGAAGACTCAGCCCTCCTGCCGTTGGCTGGGGCCATGGGACTAGTTCTGGCAAATGGAATGGGGTCCAGGCGAGCGAACACCGCATGCCTGCTTCTCCGGGCTCTCTCCTGCCCTGCCACGGCGATTGTGGAGGAGGCCTGGCGTGGACCCGGTGTCCTGAAAGGTGAAAGCAGCTGGGATCGCTGCGCCACGGCACAAAGGCTGCTGTGTGGTGGGAAGTGCACTCTAACTGCATAAAACGGCTGAGATTCTTGGGACCGTCTGTTACTACAGCACAGCTTAGCCGAGCCTAACGCACGCACAGACTGAGCCTCAGTTTCCCCTCCCCTGGGGGGAATGACACCTAGTTTACGTGGTTGCGGTGAAGACTGAGGGGATGGGTGTCAGATTCTGAGCTCAATGTCGGGTCACGGGAGGAGTTCCCTAAATGTTCGCTTCTTGCGCTCCCCTAGCAAGGTGCTCATTCTTGGCAAAGGCAGGCAAGGCCACCTGACCAGACCTTCCCGTGGACCTCTGGGGCATACCAGTGAGGTCAGTAGCTCCTCATGGAAGGAGGCACACAATCCTTATTAAGCAGCAGCTCTTCTGAGCTCTGTCTCTCCATACTTCCCGGTCCCTTCCATGTACATCTCGGGGCAGTAGTTTGGGCTTGTTGAGCAACGTGGGACTGAGGGCTTCTGACATCCACCTTCCACTAGCAGCAAGCCGTGGCAGCTGCATGTTCTCCCCCCACCAGCACCAGCTGCCTCTGTTTTGCTGGGAGGGGACCGCGTGGGTGGGGGCGGGGGTGGGGGTGAGCCTTCCTCATTTACCGTGAACTGTCCCCTTGGTGCCATGAAACAGGGAAGACAGATTTGGGAATATGGGCATCCGGTAGGGCCTCTGCGCCTCACTTCGCCTATGCCTTGACTCTAATAACAACAGAATAAAAATAAATAAATAAAGTGAAAACAAACCTCTGAGCTGCAAATGCCCTTTTTTTTTTTTTAAAGAGGAAAGTTTAATGAACCGGTGGTGCAAGGAGCAGAACATGAGCCGAGAGTTCGATGGGGAGAAACCAAGCCCCCACGGGAAAGCCCCCTTGCCTTGTGAATGATGGCCGGGTCTGTCGGGACGCGGCTCTGTGTCATGACTCCTGCAACCAGGCGGACACTTCCAGGTGCCTCAGGACGGCAATTTCTTGAATCCCACAGTGAGGGACAAAGTTGGTTAAAGCATTCTTAGGAATTTAAATCAGCGCGATGGCAGGATTTTCCAGAGCCAGTGACTCAGGATTGCTCACCTGGACATCTTCCCCACCGAAATCCAACCTCCCTGCCAGCCCACATCTAGTTATGGAGGAGAGGATGGGAGCAACTTGGAAATGCTTTTAGCTGAAACTTGAAAGACTCAAAAGAAAGTCAAGTCTATTCTCAAAGTCTGGGTCTGGCTGTGGGAGGGCCTGGTCCTACTTCAGCCACTCTCCCGACCCACAGGAGCTGGGGCCAGACAAGTAATGAGCTATCCTAGAGAGTTCAGAAAGATGGATTCCACTGCCTGTGCTCCACCTTATGAGAAACAGATGACTCCTTGCTCTGAAATGGCGAGTGCCTCCAGGAATCCATCCTCGTCCCTTCTTTGTTCCAAAGCAAACACTTGCCTTGGCTTCTGTTCTCACGCCCAGACATGCTCTGTGGGAATGGAGGTCCTGAGCCAAGGACCTGAGACCTGAATTTGAATGGGACTCAACAAGCCTATCCACGAGCTGTGACCACAGAGTAGTGGGACTGCCTTCATAATGAACCTTCCAGACTTACACATCCACCTAAGTGTCGTCCCCTGCAACACGGTCACCTCGGTGGGCTACAGATTTATATCCAAGGTGACATTAATAGCAAGGTACCAACATTTATGGAGCATTTACCAATTGTCAGGCTCTGGGCTAAAAACCTTATGGGTATTTCTCATTTGACCCTCACAGTCCCATTACCAGATGAAAAAACTGAGGTTTAGCGAGATCGAGTCATGTGACCAGAGGGTGATGAAGCTGGGAGTCAAACCCTGGCCCAAAGCTCTCCACTCCAGGGTTAGAATGACCTTGAGAACTCGGAATGACCGCTGTCCTTTCAGATCCTCACTGATGATGTGAGGATTCACCTTCACTCAGGTTCAGCCCCAGGGAATCAGGAACTTTCACATTCCTCTGCTATGTGTTGAAATCTCCCCAAGGGGAGGCATGCGGACAATCATCCCAGCCCCCAGCCATCTTCGGGAAGAAGCCAAGGACACTCAGAGAGGGTAAGGAACTTGCAGGAAGCGGCAGTGCAATAACTCTCGGGAATGGACTGGATTTTTTTTTTTTTTTTTTTTAAGCAGCCAAAAGCTATTTGGAGCCAAGTCTACTAATCTAGGTAATTCATCCAACTTGGCAGAATTCGGCACGTTCAGTATAAATTTACGGAAGACTGATCGTCTTGTGGGGTTCATAGTCTGGTCCTGAAGGCAATTCCAGAAGAGGCGTTTCAGGAATGGTTAGAAATTGCTTTCTAGTCTGAACCAAACTCTGCCTCCTTGTAATTTGCTCCACTTTGAATCCTAGAGCCACAGACTCGGCCTCATCACCACCACTCTCCACACCCTGCTCCATCCTCCCAAGCTCTGTTACCTGGTTTAGAAGCAGCAAATTAGAAAAGATGAACATGCACATTACAATCACCTGGCATGTCTCTAACCTACAACGTCCAGAGAGTCCAGCTTTATCCAACAGTCTGATGGATAAAAGCATAGTTGTTTTTTGCAGTTTTTTTAAAATTTATTTTATTTTATTTTTTAAAAAAGATTTTATTTATTTATTTGACAGAGACACAGTGAGAGAGGGAACACAAGCAGGGGGAGTGGGAGAGGGAGAAGCAGGCTCCCCATGGAGCAAGGAGCCCGATGTGGGGCTCGATCCCAGGACCCTGGGATCATGACCTGAGCCGAAGGCAGATGCTTAACAACTGAGCCACCCAGGCACCCCGTTTTTTGCAGTTTTTGAAGTGACTGTAACACAGGGTTGAGAACCACTGTGTTAAGAAGAGAGGAGAAGTTAAACCGGGAGCAGCTCAGTAACTACTAGCCCAAGGCGTCACAGGAACCATGCCCCAGAGCTGGGCTTCGAGCCACCGTCCAACTGCCCCTTGCTTCCTCTGGACATGCCCACCCTCTGTGACCCACAAGGGTTCCCTGAGCTTGGGGTCCCAGCAGGGACAACAAGGGAGAAACAGTCTCCGCAGTGTGCCCCGTTCTGAAGGCCGTGCTTTTCACCCCCCAACAATGCTGGATTCCTTGTTTGGAAGGCATCTGTGTGGGATGTGCTGTCTGGAATGCTGGAAAGCTGGATGCAGACAATGCTCAGGTGCTCCTGGGTTCTGACTCTGCTCAGTCCCCACATGAGGATGCAGCCCCAGCGACACGGATTGGGTCCAGAATCAGGAGTGGCCCGTGTTTGCGGACATTCTCTTGATCGCACTGGATTGTTAGAAGTGCATCCTCTGGAACCGTGATGTAAGCTCCATTGTAACAGGGTAAGAAATGCAACTTTCCAGTGAGCTCTTACCTCCCAGGGATGAAGGCAGGCAGGCACCCCTCCCCACCCCCTCCAGAATTCCAAGGGCCAAAGGAAGCTACGGAGCTATGCTATCTCTGTCGCTGCCTTTCTTCTGATAAGATTTTGAGTCCTTCTCTAATTTAATTTAACCTAGCCTTACAGGGATCGAGTGTAGCATCAGTCCCCATAACCTTTAGCTGGGGACATGAGGGCGGGCTGGCCTGCTGGCCCTCGCCCTGAGCCTGATAGGAATAACGGACCTAAAGGAACCAAGGCAGGGATGGGCTGGGGTTGCCTCCACTGCGGCTCCTCCCGGAGTCTGCCCACTAGCCAGGCCTTGCCTCCCTGGTCCCTCTCTCTGTAGGCCCTCTATTTCAGCCTCTCCAGTGGCCTTTTTTTTTTTTTTTAAGATTTTATTTATTTATTTGACAGAGAGAGACACAGTAAGAGAGGGAACACAAGCAGGGAGATGGGAGAGGGAGAAGCAGGCTTCCCGCCGAGCAGGGAGCCCGATGCAGGGCTCGATCCCAGGAACCCGGTATCATGACCTGAGCCGAAGGCAGACGCCCAACCATCTGAGCCACCCAGGCGCCCCTGGTCTTTTTTTTCTTAAGCCCAAAGTCTCCCTAAACGTTCTGGTCCCAGCTCTCTATTAGCTCTCTGCTGCTAACAGAGACCCCTATCTGGGCTGCTACCCCCTTTCCACTTCCCTTCCATGGTTGTCCCCACTCCCTTCCATCACATCAAGGACATGCTTGGAAACGACAGGAGGGAATTTCAGGCCAAGAGCGAGGCACGGTTGTAGTGGTTAATCAAATGCCGACCATCTATTTACATGAATACAAATGAACTGCTTCCACAGACACAGTGATTTCATGTGGTCTGCCATCAAAATAACCTTGTGTGATAGTTAATGTTATGGGCCCACTTGACTGAGCCACAGGTGCCCAGATATTTGGTCAGACATTATGCTGGGTGGTTCTGGATGAGATTATCATTTAAATCAGTAGACGGAGTGAAGCAGATTGCTCTCCTTAATGTGGGTGGGCCTCGACCAATCACTTGAAGGTCGGAATAGAACAAAAAGGCTGACCCTCCCCTGAGTAAGGGAGAATTCATGCTGTCTGATGGCCTTTGAACTGAGATGTCAGCTTTTTTCCTGCCTTTGGACTTGAACTGAACTGAAACACTGGCTTTCCCTGGGTCCTGAGCCTGTTGGCCCTTAGTCCTGGAACCACAGTATCAGCTCTCCTGCTTCTCAGACCTTCAGACTCGGACTAGAACTAACCACCTGGCTCTCCTGAGTCTCCAGCTGACCAGCTCACCCTGCGGATGCTGGGACTTGTCTGCCTCCATAATCAGGTGTGACAATTCCTTATAATAAATCTCTTTCTCTCTCTCTACATCCTATTGGTTCTGTTTCTCTGGAGACCCTGACCAATGTACCTTGCCTCACAGATATTGCTAATATTCCCATTCTGCTGATGGAGAAAAGGGCCGCCCCCCGCCCCCCACTCGGGTGTACACTGCCCTGCCCTCTCTAGCAGCACCACCTGGATCCCACTCACTCCAGCTCTGCTCTCCTTCCCTCCCCTCTCCTTCTCACCTTGTCTCGGCCGAAGCTCCGCCTCCATCTCTCTGGCCAACTGGGCCAGGATGTGCCTGGATCTAGGATCTGTGACTCTTCCCTGCTTCTTTCAGAGGCAAGTCAATATTCCTGGGGGAGTTAAAACACACTTGCTGGCCTTCGCTGGTTCTGCAGTCACTTCCTTTTTAAACAGTTGGAAATATTTCAGGACCCACATGATTCCATTTGGTTGTCAAGCCACATCATTGTTTTGGAGAGCAGACTGTATTTCCTGGAGACTGTGCCTAATCTCCATTTCTTTCCCCACCTCTTTACACATTCCTTTCTCACTCCAGACAATCTCCTCGTGCCTGCAGGTTTATTTCCAAAACAACTCAGGGAAAGGTGCTCCACTGGCCCATACATTTTGACCTGCTGTGTTTTCCAAAATCTAGGGGGTAGATTAGCTTCTTCTTGGCCATAGGCTGGGTAATTTTCATGCTACAGCAAATGTACTCTGAATTTTAGATGGTAGAAAGAAAGGAAAGAAAGGAAGAACAAAGGAGAGGAAAGAAACCAATAGCAACACCCAACAGCCAAACTGATATGCACATTATGGTAATAATTCTGCAAGAAGAGCTTGTACTTGGAGATAACTTAGCCTCTGGCCAACCAGGAAGCCGGGGGGGGGGGGGGGGTACCCACACCCGGCAAGCTGTTCACCAACCACAGGATTATATCTGCCCAGGTTTGTTCCCATCCCTATTCAAAAACACTTTGGCACATCAATTCTTCCTTCTGAGCATACAGAGAAACAGGTCGGTGAAGGGGATTGCTCAGGCTGGTGGACCAACATGGGAGACAAGAAGATCCTTGAGGCCTGGACAGTGTTCCCCGTGAGGCTTCTCCTCAAGGCTGGGGCTTGGGAGCTGGGTCATAAGCTGTAGCACAGTGAAGTTAGGGAAGGTGGAGGAAGGCTTTCCAGAAGGTGGGAGCATGATGGATTGAAGAAAAGGCTTGTGGAGGGCGTGCCAAGAGGGCCATGAAGTAATGTTCCCAGAGCCCTCCAGTCCTCTGGTTAAAGGACCATTAACAACGAATTATTATCCTGGCTATTATTTCTGTCTGCAATAACAGCCATGACAATGGATGCTGCAAAGGTCAACCCTGGGGCTCCTGTTGCCTAATCCATTTAGTGAGGGTTGGAGGCGGAAATGAGCTGATGAAGTTTGTTGTTGATCCAGACACGTTTTGGCTGGCCGGCCGCAAGGTCGTGAGAAACTCCAGATGGAGTTAATCTCCTCTGTGTCCCAGGCAAGGAGGGGAGCTAAAATTGAACCTGAGCACATTCAAGGTAAGGCACAAGGAGTGAAAGCTCATCTCTGCTTCTTTTGTGAGGACACGGGGCCGAGTCCTGACAGGGATGGGCACACGCCCGGTTTGGGGCAGAGGCCCGCCTTGGTCACCAGAACATGCAGCTTGCCTGCTGTAGAGGGGCCCCGGCCTCCTGAGCAGCTGCTAGGCCCACAGGGGTCTGGGCTGCCCATTTTATCTGGGGTCATCTCAAATCCCACCTGGCATTGCCAAGACCAGCCCAAGGTCACCCAGTTAGATGAAGGCTGAGCCAGGACCAGAAGCTGCGGCCCTTGGCTTCTGGCCGGAGTATTTCCACTCCACTGTCTGCAGCTTCCCCGCCCCACTGGAGGCAAGTAAACCGCGGCCTTGAAGCTCCCAGCTGGAGATGGTGGGGGATGGGGAGCCCGGGGCCACCCCCCTCTCGTGCACTCCAGTCAGCCTTCCAACAAATGCACATTGAGCACCTACTGCGTCTCATGCACTGTCACAGGTGGGGGATGAGGGCACGGGGTTCGGAGTCAGACCTTGGCCATTGAATCCTCTGAGCCTTGATTTCCTCATCTGGAAAGTGGGCAACATTAATCCCTGTGCCTCACACATATAGTGAGTGCTCCATGAAAGGTGGCTGTCTAAGAGGAGGGCCTGGCGCCCAAGAAGTTCTTGGTCTCTCAGCAGAGCCAGATCCATCAATAACGACACGCAGCGTACACGAACAGTCTTTGGTAGCAGAGGCTGGAATAACTAACTAACCAGGGCGCTAACTAACCAGTGCTCTGACACTCACCAGCTGGATGACCACGAGCAGCTTCCTCAACCTCTTTAGAGGGGCCTGAATCTTCTTACTTGTACATGGGGATAATATAAATAGCACGTAAATTCAGGGTTATGGATTTGTGATTGGGACCTAGTAAATATGAAGGGCCTGATGCTCAGTAGGCAGCAATAGTCTCAGAAGTATCACCAATTTTGAGGTGAAGTCAGAGAATCTTCACAGGAGGGGTGATACTTGAATTGGGTTTTGAGCAGAGCTTTACAGGGAGAAGTTAGGCAGAAAGGCATGGACCAGGGCATGAAGATGGGCAAATACAGCATATTCAGAGAAGAGCAAGCAGCTTGACGAATCTGAAGCAGGGAGTTCGTGGGAAAGCGATGGGGAGGGCTCTGAACTTTTGGACAATGAGGGCAACTGGAGGTTTTTGAGCTTAGGTAGCACAGGGTCAAATTGGCATTTTTATTTTTATTTTTTAATTTTTTAAAAAAGATTTTATTTATTTATTTGAGAGAGAGAGAATGAGAGAGAGCATATGAGAGGGGTTAGGGTCAGAGGGAGAAGCAGACTCTCCGCCAAGCAGGGAGCCCGATGCGGGACTCGATCCAGGGACTCCAGGATCATGACCTGAGCCGAAGGCAGTCGCTCAACCAACTGAGCCACCCAGGCGCCCCAAATTGGCATTTTTAAGATATACTTTGTTACCACTTTATTGGTTGCTGGTTTTTTGTTTTGCCAAGAGCCATGTTATAACAGCAATAATACGATAGTGATGAACTCCTGAATAATTGTCAGAACTCTATCGGTCGCCAGTGACAGAAAACCAAATCAAACTAGGTGTGGTGGTTTTCGGATATGTCCACAAATTCTTTGCTCTTCCTTCCTTTGAGAAGGATTCCCCTCACCTTGAATATAGGCTTAACTCACTTCTAACAAACATAGTAAGTGGAAGTGACAACGTGCACATCAGAGACTAACTCAAAAGGCACTCCTCACTTGCTCTCTTGGATATCTCATCCTGGAGGGAGTCAGCTGCCATGTTGTGAGGACACGCAATCAGCCTCCAGAGAGCCCACATGACAAGGAGCTGAGGGCTCCTGCCACCAGCACCACCTCGAGCCACTGGGAAACCATATCCTTCAGGCCCAGTCAGGCCTTCAGAGTCCTTGCTAATACCCAGACTGAAATCCTCTGAGAGACTCTGAGCCAGAACCACTCAGCTAAGAGCGCTCCCAAATCCCTGACCTACAGAAAGTGAGATGAGAGATGTTCTTTTCAGTCACCACATCTTGCAGTAATTGACTGTACCGCAATAGGTAACTAATACACCAGCTTATGCAACAAAACAAAACAGGGAATTCATTGGTGCACATAAATTGAGACGTTCTGAAGTAGGTACCACTTGATGCAGGGGATCAAAATATGTCTCCAGGATTCAGTTTCTTTTCAGCCCTTAGATCTGTCTTCCTCTGCATTGGCTTTTTTCCTCAGGTTCCGTGTGGTGGCTCCTGAAAGCTCCAGGCTCCTATCATCCTTACTGCTAGGATCTCCAGGGGAGGATACTGTGTCTCTCTCCCCCAAGGGTGCGTCATTCATTCTGATTGGGTCCCAAGCCCATTCCTAAACCAATTGCTGTGCTCTGATTGGCCAGTCCCATCATTTGCCCCGCCCTGGTGGTTAGAGGTGGGGCCATCCAACCAGCAGGTTGGGGCCTGGGGCAAGCGAGGTGCCTCCCTAGAGGAAAATCAGGGTTCATTTGCCAGGAGGGGAAATGGTTGCTGGGCAGTGAAACAATGGGTATCTATTATACCCACATTTGCATTGTACTTTTCCGTGTGTGTGCGCGGGCGCGCGCGTCTGCTATGTGTTATTCCACAATAGACACCTGACGTCCTGGCGGTTCCTCAAAATGCTTTAGCTTCCTCCATCTCATTTAGGTCTTAAGTGTTACCTACTCAGTGAAACCTCCCCTGAACATGCCATTTTAAAAATGTAACCTCCCTCTACTTCTCCACTGAGATATTGTGATTTTTTTTAAGGTTATTATTATTATTTTTTTAAGTAATCTCTACACCCAATGTGGGGCTTGAACTCACGACCCCGAGATCAAGAGTCACATGGTTTTCTGACTGAACCAGCCAGGTGCCCTGATATTGTGATTTATAATAAGAAATATATATTGGCCTTTGTGCTCATTTCTGGCACAAAGTTCCTAAAACCCTTGAAATTTCCTATGTGATAAGAGCAACGAAGGTGCTCTTACTGAACCCCTTTCAATAACACTGGAGTTTATGTAAATGAGGTGATTTTTGGAAAGCACTGAGTGGTGCTGGTTGCTGGGGAGCCAACCATGTGATGCAAGGGTTAGAACCTTCAGTCCCATCCCCCTGACCTTCGGGGAGAGGGGAGGGATCGGAGGTTGGATCAACTGCCAGTGGGCAATGCTTTAATCAGTCATGCCTATGTAATGAATCCTCCATAAAAACCCAAAAAAGGATGGGGTTTGGAAAGCTTCTGGGTTGGTGAACATGTGGAGAACCCAGGAGAATGGCACCCTGTCCCCATAGGCATCTCTTCCATCTGGCTGTTCCTGAATAATATCCTTTTATAATGAACCAATCGTCTAGTAAGTAAACCATGTCTCTGAATTTTGTGAGCTGCTCTGGCAAATTAATCAAACCCATGGAGGGGGCTGTGGGAACCTGGGATCTATAGCCAGTCAGTCCAAAGCGGAGGTGACATCCTGGACTTGGGATTAGCATCTCAAATCTTGCGGGTGTGAGTACTTAGCCAGGGGGCCTGATGCTGGCACGGTTAGACAGGGTCGGAATGGAGTTGAATTGTTGGACACTCCAATGGTGTCAGGGAATTGCTTGGTGATGTCGGAAAACCCACATTATCAGATCCCTATACGCTGTTCCCTTCCCTGCTTTGTTTTTTTTCCTTCATACTATCATACTATTTTCCTCATTTATCTTATTATCAGTCTCCCCTACCGGAATATCAGCTCCACAGGGCAGGGATTTTTGTCCACTTTGGTCACTGCTACACCCTGTGTGCCTAGAACATAGTAGGTACTCAATAAATAATGATAGGATGAACGAATGAATGTTCACAGTCATCCTGGGAAGTAGGTAGAATCGAGGTGATTCTCCTCTCTCTCTCTCTTTTTAAAGATTTCTTTATTTATTTGAGAGAGAGAGAGAGCTTGTGCGTGGGCCGGCAGTGCGGGGTCACAGAGGAAAGAATCTCAAGCAGACTGACTGCTGAGCATGGAGCCCGAGGTGGGGATCCATCCCTCCAGCCATGAGATCATGACCTGAGCCGAAATCAAGAGTCGGATGCTTGACCGACTGAGCCACCCAGATGGCCCAGTGATACTCCTTCTTTTATAGATAAGGACATTGAAACTTTTTTTAGATTAAAAAAATTTTTTTCAGGGCACCTGGGTGGTTCAGTCCATTAAGCATCTGCCTTTGGCTCAGGTCATGATCCCATGGTGCTGGGATTGAGCCCTGTGTTGGGCTCTCTGCTCGGCGGAGAGCCTGCTTCTCCCTCTCCCTCTGCTGCTCCCCCTGCTTGTGTTCTCTCTCTGTGTCAAATAAATAAAATCTTAAAAAAAATTTTTTTTTCTAAGTAAACTCTACCTCCAACGTGGGGCGCAAACTCATGACCCTGAGATCAAGAGTAGCATGCTCTACCAACTGAGGCTGAAAGGCACCCCAAAATTTAAAAAATTTTTAACTGAAGTATAGTGTACATATTGTATTAGTTTCAGGCATACGACGTAGCGACTCGACAATTGCATACGTTACTATGTACTCACCATGGTAAGTGGAGCTACCATCTGTCACCACACAAAGTTACTACAGTATTATTGACTATATTCCCTATGCTGGACTTTTCATCCTTGTGATTTATTTATTTTATAACTGGAAGTGTGTACCTCATCCTCCCCTTCACCTATTTGCCCATCCCCCACCCCAGGATATTGAAACTTGAGAGATTAAAAAAAGATTAAAAAGAACTTAAAACAAAAACAAAAACAAAACCTTTAATTGTTGAGTGATGAGAACACAGCAGAGGGGAACTTAATGCATTATAGTGTGTTCCCACCAAGTGAAGGTTAAATGGTGCCCTGATGCAGTGGTTCAAATCGAGAAAGCAGTAGGAGAACCGAGTCACTGCCTGGTAGGTGGTGATGCCGGGCGTCCACCTGCTGGATCACAGTCGGCCGGCAGCCTCTGTCTTGCTGGGGGTAGCAGGTGCATTTCGCCAAATAGCAACAGTCACATTCAAATTAACATGGCTTCTTTGAGTCTTACTGGTTTCATAGTTTCTTGTAGACAGGAATTTGTAAGCTTGTTTTGATTTTAATTGTAAAAAACCTAAAACCTTAAGAAGTGTGTGCCGAGTTTTATGTTCGTAAACATTTGAGAAACATGAAAACAAAAATTAAGTAACTTTGTGAGAACTTGTATCCTTTATAGAGGAACTTGCTTATATTCAAGATTGAGAAGATTGAGAAGCACGGATTCAGAAGACTCAAACCCTCTTGTCATTGGTGGCAGAGAGGAGCCTGAGAAGGATGTTCTTAGGACAGGGCTCAGGGCTTAATGACCACCAAGCCCTCTTACTGTGCAGGTGAATAAATGGACCCAGGGAGCACAGGTCCCCTGATCCCAAGGATCTTTCTCTGATGGTTATCCTGCCAGCAAGATAAGGACACCTGGCCTCCAGAAGATTTTTTTTTAAAAAGTTTTATTTATTTAAGTAATCTCTACATGTGACATGGGGCTTGAACTCATGACCCCAAGATCAAGAGTCGCATGGTCCTCTGACTGAGCCAGCCAGGTGCACCCCCACCCCCCATGAAGATATTCTATCACTTCTAGGAAGTGCCCTGGGCAGGCCTCTAGGGTTGAGCTTCTGAAGACCAGTGGGACCCAGCTGCTAAGAGGGGGAAGCTGAGGTTAATCGGGCTCCCCTGCAGCAACTCATTCCCCGGGCCTGGAGTCGGCCGGCCAGCTCCTAAAACGGGGCAGAGGAGTGTCTTACTCAATGGGAATGTCCCAGCTGTGATTTGGGTGTTCTGCTCTCGTATTTGCTGGGAAGTAGAGCTAGCCGGGGGTGAGCTTGCAGCCCTCCTTGGAGTCAGGTGGGGCAGCTATCAGGTAGGACTATCTCTGCACCCGGAGCTGACCTCAGGGTAACTCTGAGCTGGAGATTTCTGAGGGCCCTGCTTGGATTTGACCCCTGGAATTTGGGGTAGAGATATATGCAAAAAGATGAGAAAGAGGGCCCCAGAGAGGCCAGATGTTCCTTAACCTGACACCCAAAGCTGGAGAACTGGGCAGAGCATGGGAACCAAAAACTTCTGCCTGCTCCAGGCCAGTTCTTCACCAGAGACCGGGCAAGAGGGAAACTGACCGTGTTCTCTCCTCCCCCGAGCAGCCTGTGGTGGGAGGGGCAGGAACTGGCCTAGAGGCAAACAGCCTTTCACTGGTGGCAGAGACGTGGGCCTGGTGAGGGCTGAGAGCTGCTAGCTGAGGCATGTGAGCAAGATGGCCAAGTCAGTGTCTCCAGCACTAACCTCTTGGGTGGTCAGAAGACCTAGGAGATACCTACATGGGCCATGTCAAAGGACTGGCCTTCCAGGGCCTCCCACAGCTTGATGAGGGAAACTGAGGCACAGAGATAGAATGTGCCTAATGCCATTTTTCATTCAGCAAAGATTGAACTGGACCACCTATGGTGTTCTAGGCCCTGCGTTAGGCTGTGTGGGGGAAAGAAGAGGGATAAGACCAGAGAGGGACAGTAGGAAAGAAAATGTGGACAAAGGAACACAATAAAGCAGAGGGAGTTACCTCAGTCAAAAAATGGTGTCTATGGGAGTTCAGAAGAAAAAGCGATCATGAATTAAATTGCTACTGGGACTGGCAACAAAACTAAGGTCTCTGACCAACTGAGCTAGAAACCCAAGAAACCATGGTGATTTTCCCTCCCTCCTTTTAGCCTTCTACAGATACTACCGTGCCCTTAGGTCTCTTAGGAAGAGCCGAGAAGGAGCCTATTACCATTAGGGGGGAGGGTTAGAGATTCAGGACACGATGAAGGAAACCCCCAGATCTTTGGGCTGGGAGGTCCAGGGTACTTTTAGTTTCCAGAATCTTGCAGATCCTACTTTTTCTGTGTTTCCCCACAGGGACTTGCAGGGCCATAGTAGGGAAAGAAAAGGAACTTCTGAGCATCTAAGTGGTTGGTCTGCTGCATGCCAGGCACGAGGCTGGCACTCTACACTCCTGATGTCACCTCATGTGGCAGTCCAATTCATTTCTATTCTCTCGGCCTATGCCTGTCAGTAAGTATCTGTTAGATAATGAATGCTAGGGGAGGAAGCCCATTGTTTGGTCCCAGCTAGACCAGAAGGTTTGGGAGGAATAGGGCTCTTCTGTGTGTCTCCTAGCATCCTGCCTGGCACAGAGTGGGTACCCAGTAAGTACTCCCAGAACTCATAGACCTGAGAATTCCTCCTTCTTTCTAAGGAAACTGGGTCATCTACTCCAGAGCCAGGTTCTTTCAATAGCAAAGCACCTATGGCTTTCTGGGTGACTCATTACCGACTGGATTGGGGCAGAAAGAGCTGCCTGCCGTGCTGGTGGTAGATTAGGCTAGTTTCAGAGCCTGCTGCTGGTGAGTCAGGAGATCTCCCTTCCTCGAGCAGCTCCAGGGAAAGGCCTGACTGGGGCCTGAAGGGGCATCAATGTTGTCTTCCCTGCCTTGACTTGAGCAAACTTCTTGAGCCTCCGTTCCTGCCCACTGGCCTGTAGAATGGCAAGAACTCTGCCCACAGTCTTGGTTCCTTTGTTGTTGCACCCAGAGAAATGCAGAGGATGAATGGAAAAGGGGCAACAGAGGCTGAGCCTCTGGAAAGAAAGCGGTCAGGACTGCTTTGCAGATGAATCCTCTCATTTTCTTTCATGATCTTACCTCACTCCATTTTGGCAGCCCACATGACTCCAGGGATTTTGTTTTGTTTTTCAAGAGCTGTTTTCTCTTAAACTTTTAATTGAAAAGTCATATGAAATGGACATGTTCCGGCTTCCCACCAAAACAAGCCCAAACAAAACAGCTCCCGTGGGGGCCCAAACAGCCTTTCCAAACAATCATTCCTGGAAATTTATTAAGCATCTACTGTCTATTCTAAGAAGGACATGACCACTCTTGCATCTTTATCCAGTATGGTGCTGGGCATAGAGAAATTGCTTGCTAAATATTGAATGAATTAATTTGGTGAAATTGATATCATATGCATGCCACTGTCCCTTATCCCAAGCCCCAACACGGGGCTTGAACTCACGACCCTGAGATCAAGACCTGAGGTGAGATCAAGAGTTAGATGCTTAACTGACTGAGCCATCCAGGTGCCCCTCAAGCAGCTAATACATCAAGAATCAATTGCTATTGGGCGCCTGGGTGGCTCAGTTGGTTAAGCGACTGCCTTCGGCTCAGGTCATGATCCCGGGGCCCTGGGATCGAGTCCCGCATCGGGCTCCCTACTCTGCGGGGAGCCTGCTTCTCCCTCTCCCACTCCCCCTGCTTGTGTTCCCTCTCTCGCTGTGTCTCTCTCTGTCAAATAAATAAAATCTTAAAAAAAAAAAAAAGAATCAGTTGCTATTAAAGTGAATGGCAGCGGGAATGGAAGTTTTTTATTCAAAAGGTTGATAAGCCTATGGCAAGATTAAACCCATAAAAAGAGAGCACTCCTCACCCACAGTAATGGCTGAAATTAAAAAAAAAATTGATAATACCTGGTGGTAGGAGGATGTGGAGCAACTGGATTTCCCACACCTGTTGCTGGAGAGTCAATTGTTACAGCCAATTTGAAAAAGTTTTTGGCAATATCTACTAAAAGTGAACATAAACCCACCCCATGACCCAATAATTCCATTCTTAGGTATATATCCAAGAGAAATGAATGCATATGTTTACCAAAATGCACATAAAAATGTTCATGGCAGGGACGCCTGGGTGGCTCAGTCAGTTAAGCGTCTGACTCCTGATCTCACCTCAGGTCTTGATCTTGGGGTCATGAGTTCAAGCCCCAAGTTGGGCTCCATGCTGGGTGTGGCGCCTACTTAAAAAAAAATTAAAAAAAGAGTATTCATGGCAGCTTTATTCATAGTAGGTCCAAACTGGAAACAAGGCAAGTGCCCATCAATAAGAGAGTGGATAAATTACTTAGGATATACTTACACAATGAAATATTACACAGCAAAAACAGAAAAACAAAAACAAATTAACTACTGATACAAGCCACAACATAAACAAATCTCATAGACATCAAATTGAGTGAAAAATCCAGAAACCAAAGTGTACATACTGTGTGATTCCATTTATATGAAGTTCAAAAACGAGTAAGAACAATTATCGGCAGTAGGAAGTCAGAATAGTGGTTTCCTATGTTGATTGTGAGTATAGATTGGGAGGGGGCATGAGAAACCTGAGGTGCTGAAAATGTTTTATCTTGATGTGGGTAGTAGTTTCCTGGGTGTAAACCCAGGAGCAATTTCATTGAGCTGTATGCTGAACATTAGCACCCTTGGGGAATGTGTTTTACTCTATGTTATATCCCTTTTTTTTTTTTAAGATTTCATTTTTTTTTTAGGAATCTCTACACCCAGTGTGGGGCTCGAACTCACAACTCCGAGATCAAGAGTTACACGCTCCACTGACTGAGCCAGCCAGGCGCCCCTGTATGTTATACGCCAACTGAAAAAAAAGAATGGATATTATAAACATGCATATAACTTAGTATCCCTAAAAAATTAACCCGTTTAGTAATTCTGTTCTCTCTATAGAAGGTGGTGTTATATGGGACTAGTATCACCAGTGTGATGGCCACTAGTGAGTCCTGGATGGAAAGACTAGTCAATTCATCACCTTTGGTCCATCCCTTGCGAACTCCTCCCTATTGAGAAACCTAAGACCCTCTTCCTATTCACTTATGGACACCCACGCCCATCCTCGGAACCCCTCCCCCTCTCAGAGCACCAGGGCCTTTCCTCTCTCTTTTTTTTTAAGATTTTATTTTATTTTATTTTTTTAAAGATTTTAATTTTTATTTATTTGACAGAGAGATAGAGAGAGAGAGAGCACAAGCAAGGGGAGCAGCAGGCAGAGGGAGAGGGAGAAGCAGGCTTCCCGCTGAGCAGAGAGCCCGATGTGGGGCTCGATCCCAGGACCCTAGGATCATGACCTGAGCCAAAGGCAGACACTTAACGACTGAGCCACCCAGGCACTAAGATTTTATTTTTAAATAATCTGTCCATCCAACATGGCTTGAACTCACAGCCCCGAGATCAAGAGTCGGATGCTCTACTGATAAAGCCGGCCAGGCACCCCCCCTTTCCTCTCATTGGCCCACACTTTAGCCCGTGTTCTTGAATCCACATGGTCCTGTCTCCTCAAGAACTATGCCATCTCTCACTTTTCTCTTGCTTGCATTTTCAATTCTTTCCTCTCAACTGAATCCTTCCTCTCAGACTACAAATAGCTCAAGTTTCTCCTATTAAAAAAAAAAAAATTCCTCTTTTGGACCCCCTCTAGGAATGCCATATATATATATATATTTTGTTGTTGTTGTTGTTGTTCCCCTTTTACCTCTTCTATATTCACTGTTGTCCCTCATTCACTGCCTAGTGTCTCTTAAATTCACAGCTTTGGCCACACTACTAAAATTCCACAGGCAAAGGACACTAGTGAATTTTCAATGATCATATGCAAAGAATACTGTTAGGCCTTATTTTCCTGATACATCTGATGCTGCTGACTCCCCTCACTTGGAAACTTCATACCTTTGACTTTCACGACACCATGTGGTCCAGGCTCTGTGTTCTTGCTGACCCCTTCCTCTCTGTCTCCTTCAAGGCATCTTGTTCTTTACACTCCCTTCTAAGTGCTGCTTCTCCGGGTTCCACCCTTGGTCCCCTTCCCAGCCCCTCTTAGGCATCCTTCCTGGGTGATCTCATGGTTGTCAATACCATCTGTATACTGTTGACCCTCAGATCTGTTTCCCCTGAGTTCAGTCAGGGCCATGCAGTCAACTGATTGCTGGGCAACCGAGTCTGAACGTTCTCAGAGCACTTCAAGTTCAATGTGTTCACACTCAATCCAGGATTCCACTCCCAAACCTGAAATTCTTTATCTCAACTGGTTGTACTGCCACCATTCATGAGATCATCCCAACTAGAAGCCAATAGTGAAGGCAGGGGTTCTCAGCCCTAGTACTGTTGATAACTTGGGCTGGATCTTTCTTTGTTGGGGGGAGACTGTCCTGACCCACTCGTAGATGTTCAGCAGCAGCCCTGGCCTCTAGTGACTGCATGCCAATAGTGACCCACCAGTTGTGACAACTTTTAGAAATCTCTCCAGACACTGCCAAATATCCTCTGGGAGGAAGGGTGTCAAATTGTCCCAGGGTTGAGAAACACTGGGTCCAAAGCATGGGTTTAGGAGTCACATATCTGCGTGTAACCTTGCACTAGTTAGCTACCTCCCCAAGCCTTAGCTGGCTTTTTCTGTAAGGTGGAGACGGTTCTCATCTCATAGTAGAGCTTACATAGGTCATATAGACGAAGTGCATGGTCTGTCTCACATGGGGCACTGGGCGAGAGGAGCAAAGACTCCTCTGTCCTCACATTGAAACCCTGAGGCCAGGGTTTCAGACAATACAGACAAGTATTTCTTGTCTACCCACTCTTCTCCATTTGCAATAGACTGAATGTTCATGTCCCGCCAAAATTCCTATGTTGCAAGCCTAACCCCCAGTGTGATGGTATTAGGAGGGTGTGTAGGTCATGAGGGCAGAGCCCCTTGCACCATGTGAGGACACAGAAGATGGCTTCTAGCAACCAGGCTGCAGGGCTCTCATCACACTGAACCTAAGCTTGGACTTCCCCACCTCCGGAACTATGAGAAATAAATGCTCTTGTTGAAGCCTCCCGATCTCCGATATTCCGTGACAGTGGCCCAAATGGCCCGAGACACCACTGCTACCTGGATGATTGAAACTGCTCTGCACCTGGTTCTCAGCTTCTGTCCAGCCTTGGTCCCCTCAGATCCGCACTTCCCATGGCGCACCGGGCCTCGGTGGTCTGGCAGCTGCCCACCTCCACGGCCCCGTCTCTTGCCCCTCCTGGCCTTGAATGTCTAGTCTAGCTACGCTGAAGTGTTAGGCAACCCTTTTATACCAGGCAGTGTCCTGCCCCCATGTACTCAGACTGATCCTTCTGCCTGGAAGAGCCTCCCATGCTCGGCGTCTGGCTGACTCTTGTTTTTAAGGCGCACTTGAATTTCACCTACTCCAAAAAGTTACACCTGGAGCCTCCTTTCCCCTGCTGGGCTCGGTGGTCAGAGCTTTCCCGCTCACGGCTGCCTCCTCCCGCTATATTTTTGTTTCTGTATCTGTCTCTGCGCTGCATGGGGAAGGAATTGTATCTTTTCATCTCTGTATACATAACATCTAGCACAACCCCTGACACGCAGACAACGCTCAGCAAGTATTCATTGAGGGAACGAGTGGCTACAGCACCATGTTACCCTCTAGTTAGGTGTAGAGCCACAGTTTAGAAATGGTTATAAAATAGTCCATAAATCAGGGGCAGTGCGTCCTCAGCCAGGGGCTTGTGGCAGGCAGGGCGTTGACCCATAGCACTTGCACAAATGTGAGGTTGACTAATGATGCAGGTAGCTGACAACAGCATCTGCTGGCGGTTCTGAGAGGCGGAGGCACTTTCTTCACCTTTTCCATCTGTGGCCTTTCAGGTGTCCTCATTCAAGGCCCTTCCTGGCAATGCACTCTTCTTCTCACTCCTTCATTTGCCCCTGGATTGACAAGCTGGAGTTTCTGCGGTTGGCTCAGCCAACCCTCGGGGCACAAATATAAAAGCACTCCTGTGTGCATGACCTGTTGGAGGACTGTTCTTCAGTCCGGGATCCCCTAGAGGAGCCCACCAGGTCAGGTCTGCCTCTTCCCAGTATCTGTTACCGCTGGGGCGGTGTGTACTAGGCCTGGAGAAGGAAGCCCAGGCAGGCACCTAGAAGTTAGAGGTGTTTGGCCAATTTTGCCCTCCTTCCTCCTCGAACAACAATAAGGCTTTGTTTGTCAGGCCTGAGGTTACAGGCTGGGCCTTGGAGTCCTGAAAACCTGCTAAATCCCGTTTCCAATTCAAATCGTTGAGCCTCAGTTTGCCCATCTGTCAGGTGTGTGTGTGTTGGGGGCGGGGCGTGTAGTAGGTAGACCACTCAGGGCCCTCCCGCCCAGTTTTCAGGGGGCTGCTGGGGCGTGTAAGAGGGTGGATCCCGCCTGCCCGCCTGCGGGGACGGGCAAAGGATCCCAGGAAGCGGGGCGACGTAGGCGCCACCGGGAAGCCCTTAGGCAGAGCGGTCCCCTGAGCCGGAAAGGACCCTGTGGCGAGGCGGGAAAGCTCTGTGGCTCCCGAACTCCGTTCGCTGGCCAGACCCCGGGCTCTCGGAGGGCAGGGGTCGGCTGGGTCGCGACGGGCGGGGCCGGGCGGGAACGGGAGGGAGAGAGTCAGGAAATTCCCAGGAAATTCCTTTCCATTCCGGCATTCCCTGCCCCCTTTCCTCGGGTGCTGACTTCTCCGGACCCTAGGAAGGAGACGTGAAATGCGTCCCGGCTTTGCTCGCGTCCCTTCTCCAGCCCCTGGCAGCGTGGGGGGCACAGTCAGGCCGGCGCGCCCGAGTTCGCCGCCTTGCCGCGGGCGGGGAGCGTGTCCAGTCCCCGGCGGCGACTGGGGCTCCGGGGAGCGCTGCCGCTCGGTCCCAGAGCCCGGGGAGGCGTCCCCCGGCTTCGGTCCCGTTCAGCTTAAGCTGGTGTCACATGAGCGGCGGGGGAGTGGGAACCCGGGGAGTGGGCGGGGGCGTGCGCGCCGGGAGGGGGCCGCCCAGTCCACCTATATGCGCCGCGGCCCGGCTGACGGATGCCAGGAATTCCCAATGAAAGGCGATGGGGGGAAGTTTGGGCAACTCGGCCTGGCCAATGGAGAACCTCGGGAGGGCTCTGCCCCTTCCCCCCGCCCCCGCCCGCCTCGGCTCCCGCAGCGCGAGTGTGTCCGCCTCGCTCACTGTGCGTGGAGATTAGGTCCCAGGCAGGCAGTCCGCGAGCTCCAGCCGCCGCCGCCGCCTCCAGCAGCAGCTACCGCGAACAGCGCCGCGGCGGAACCGGGCGCCGGGGAGCGAGCCCGGCCCCGCCAGCCCAGCCCAGCCCGGCCCGACTCCCTCCCCACGCCGGGGCAGGAGCAGCAAGCAGCCGCCGCCGCCGCCGGGAGAGAAGGTGGAGGAAGAAATCCAGCTCGTAGCACGCGCGCACCATCATGGACCATTATGATTCCCAGCAAACCAACGACTACATGCAGCCCGAAGAGGACTGGGATCGGGACCTGCTCCTGGACCCGGCCTGGGAGAAGCAGCAGAGAAAGGTCAGCAGCCTCCCCAGCCCGCCGCAGCCCCCCGGCCGACGAGCTCCGTCCGCCGCGCTCCCAGCTCCCGGCTCGGAACGGGCTCCAGGCTCTCACGAGCGGGGGCGGGGGATGCGCGGCCGCTGCGAGGTGGGGTGTTGGGTTACAGGCGCGGGCGGAAGGGGGAGAGCCCCTTTCCCAGAGCCCGCGAACGCCGAGCCCGAGCGCGGGGAGGTGGGGCCGCCGGCGGGCAGGTCGCCTTGGGGTCCGCGATTCAGGCCACCCGGCTGCAGCCGCACGGTCCCCGCGTGGGCAGGGGGTGGGAGGCGGTGCTTGGGAGGCTGGGGCTGAGCCGCTGGCTGGGTGGCTTCTTGCTCCGGATCGATTTTCCCTTCCCTTCCCCGCCCCCTGGCCGCCTCTCCATATGGCGTGCGGTGGCAGCGCGCTTCCTGGGCCGCCCTGGGCTCCGTACCTGCGGGGGGCGAGCAGCGCGGGACCCTGCACCTTCCAACCTCAGCCCGCAGGCCGCGGGGGGCGGGGGGGAAGCGGGCGCCGCGGGGATTGGCAGCCACCTTCGGGTCTGCCTGGAGGGGGACCTGCTGGAGTGGGGCCGGAGCCGAGAAAACCAGGGGGCAGAAGCCGGTTCCCCAGCAGGCCCTCTGGGGGCGGGGTCAGGACGGCAAACCGTTTTATTGCTAAACTCAGCTGCGGGCGGAGATGGGTTTGCGTCTGCGTCCTGCCCCTCCGGCACCCGCTTATTCCTGGGAGAAGGCGAATTTGGGCAACTTGATCTGAGTTGAAGGGCTCCAGGACAAGAGGTTGTTTACTGGGATATCTGGGGTCAGTCATTGGGGAATCTCTGCTTAGCCACCGTCCCCAGGCGTCCCAGACGAGGTGTACCGGGTGCGCACCCCGCCACGGGGGCTGGCTCGGAGCTGGCGATGGGACCTGGGCACAGTGGCCGGTGGCAGGAAGAGGTCAGAAACCACTCTTGTGGGGAGGGAGGGGAGGGCGCCCCAACCCTGCCTCTGCTTCCTGCCTGAGCTATGAGCTCTTGCCCCAGGCGGCCACGTACCCTGAACACCCTCCTCTCTTCCCCCCTCCCCTCCAGCCCCCCCCCTCCCCGCTGTCCGCTCCCATCCGGTCCCTCCTCATTTCATCTCCCCCCACCCCCCGCTGATCTGGGAATGGGGGGGGACAGGATGGCGCGTCCCTTTGGATAGTGCGGTTAGGGCTGGGCTTGAGGGAGAACGCTCATGTCCAAAAATGGTAACATTCATTCCCTTTTTTAAACTTAAAAGGGGGGGGGAGTTTAGGGAGCCGACTGAAGTTTTTTTTTCAGCCAAAGGCATCCTGTATTAGCTCACTCAGGAATCCTAAACCCTGAATCGGCGCCCTTTTACTCACTTCATCATCAGACAAACAGAGGTAATTTAAAACACACGCACAAAGGGCTTCCTCAAAGCCCTGTGACCTGAGACCCAGGCAGGGGCTTCTGCTGGGCCTGGCCCTGTAGGGCAACGGCAGAAGGTCTCCGGCTTGGAGTTGACTTACTTGCAGTGTGACAGTTGCTTAAACATTCCTCCCCCTCTTCCTGTTGCCCCCCCCAATCCCCGGGGGGGGGGTGCTGTGAGAGTCCCCACTCACTGGGCTTATTTCCTGGGACAATTGGGCAGTTGGTGGAGCTCAAAATGGAGTGGTTAATTTGAAGATTCTTGTGGGATCAAGGTGGGGGGGCCTTTTTAAAATTTCGGGGTGAGGACTTCTTGAGACTAGATTTTAAATTGGATAGGAGGGGGTGGGATTAGGGCGGTGGATGTCTTGGGCTCTTCCATGGACAGTAGTGGAGACATCCCTGTTTGCAGAGCACCTATTATATGCCTAGTTGGGGCACGAGTGACAGGATTGTGGGATGAAGTTCTTGGGAGGGCAGAAACTCTTGTCTCCCCAGTGTTGGTCACTGGACCTGCGTATAGTATTCTGTATTAAATGAATGAATGAATATATTAAATATAGTTGGGGATAAAATTATATTGTCTCTGTTTCTGTTTATATATACACACATATATAGACTTGTAAAACTCTGACGTGGGCGGTGGTGGGTGTGTCCCAGGCCTCTGTAGCCAGGTGGGAACAGGTCATCTGGGAACTGTGGTGATCTAGGGGGTAAACTCAACAGTTACAAGGGCTGGCATTGTATGTGAGCCTGGCACACCTGAGGTTGAGGAAATGAGGGGCAGAGGGGAAAGTAACCAGTCCAGAGTCCCAAATGGTGCATGGCAGGGGGCTGGGGGGAAGGGCAGCAAAGTTGGACTTGGCATCCAGAGCCTGCAAGGACCTCTGGACCAAGGGGAGCCAACATGTGCTTTGGCAGGGTTGATGGAAGGGGTGGGGGCGTGGCACAAGCTCTGGGCCTGACTTTGAAAATCCAAGGTTTTTTTTTCTTTTTGTTTTCTGCCGTTAATTCTGTTATCTTGCATGGGCCTCAGTTTTCTTGTCTGAAAATTTCACCTAGTTCTCGGGGTGCTGGAGATATAAGGAAGTGGTATTATGTGGGAGATGAGACCTAAAGTAACTTGTTGCTTTTTTTTTTTTAAGATTGATTGATTTATTTGAGAGCGAGCGAGTGCACAAGCGGGAGGGGCGGAGGGCAAGGGAGAGAGCATCTCAAGCAGACTCCATGCTGAGCACCGAGCCTGACATGGGGCTCGATCTCATGACACTGAGATCATACCCTGAGCCCAAACTGAGAGTTGGATGCTTCACTGACTGTGCCACCCCACGCGCCCCAACCTGGGTGTTGCTTTTGACAGCCTCCCTGCTGAGCGTGGGAGGTGAGGGATGAGGACAGAGACTAGTGGACAGAGGAGGCTGGCCATTCCAGAAGGAGGCAGGAGAGTGAGTACGTAGCTGGGTGGGTGGGAGGACACAGTGCAGTGGGCTACAAAGGCCTCTGGGGGGGAGGCAGAAGGCCCTGCTTTTAGCTGTGGTGCACTCACAACAATTGGAGAGACTTCGGGCAAGTCATTTCATTTCTCTGAGCTTTTATTAGAGTATTCGGCAAATACTTTCTGAGCACCTACTCCGGCAGGCCCAGTTCCAAGTGCTGCGGCTGGAGCAGTGAATGCTCCAGACAGGTGCTTCCGATCTGTTTCCTCCTCTGTAAATGGGCTGCATTCCTGTCCTGCCCTGTCCTGCTGATCCCTCAGGGCTCTGACAGGCCTCGGATGAAATGACGTGGTGGCAAGTACTTCCCTGGTGACTGGGTAGGCCTAGGCAGGTGCAGGCAGGAGGCATGACTCAAGAACCCGCATCGGTGGGCTGTGGCTTGTCCCGTCTTCACAGAATGCTTCCGTGCAGAGTTCATGGGCCTGGACTCCTTGCCTCCAGACACAAAATGCAGTGGCCTGGGGAGTTGGCTGGCCTTCCCAATCTTCCTGACCTTCGAGGCTGAGCTCTAAAGCCGCCTTTTTTAAGGGAGCAGGTCTGAACGCCCCATCTTTGCAGGATGACGGTACCCCCGGTTTATTTGCTCACGTGCGTTTTGTGCACACCCTCCTGTGTGTGCCGGCTGGACACCAGGCCAGCTGGGGAGAGCATGGATTGAGTAGCACCCTGGCTCTACTTTTGCAGGCTTGTGACCTTGGGCAAGTTACTTTAACCTCTCAGCCTCCAATTCCTTATTTATAAAAAGGAGCTAATATCCCCACCTGCTGGGTTGACGAAGATTTGTAAAATGGCAGCTTTCAGCTGTTAAATTTTATTCTCTCTTCTCTCTTGAATCCTGGAGGCTCGGATTTAGTGGGTATTCCCACAGATGCCAGTCCTGGGTTTTGTTTTGTTTTGTTTTGTTTCACATATAGGAGCTTTGTCAATATTTGTTGAGCTAATGGTGTTGAAATAGGCATTCACCTGGCAGGTGAATGAGGGCCCCGGTCCCGAGTCTGCACCCACACCATGCCAGGGCACAGCAAGATGGGCCCCCTTGTTTATACTCCCTCCTAGACTGCAGGACCATTGCAGGAGCTAGTCAAGGCCACTGGTCAAGGGGGAGGCCTGCTATGGAGTGGTTCACCTGGGGAGGAACAGGACATCGCCTGCCTTGAAGGTTAGGGCTGCAAAAACCAGAGTGATGCCTGGTGGAAGTAAAATGTGCAGGAGGAGAGAACTGATTCTCGTTTCAGTCCTCCTACCCTTCGCTGTTCTGCACTCCTGCCTGCTTCACCTTGTGCCCGTGGCCGTGGGTACAGGGCCCAGCCTCTTCTGTTCTCTGCTGAATCCCTGGTGCCTAGTACAGGGCAAGGTGTTGAGAAACAGCATCACGCATGGCTCCCAACTCCGGGATGGGGGGGTGGGGTGGAAATAGGGATGGAATATTTTACATTCCAGACAAACCAGCTCATCTGGGGCTGTATCCTGGCTCCAGCCTCTGCAGACATGCTCTGGGCACCCTGGGTTCAAATCTTGGCCCCTTCACGGACTGCCTATGTGATCTTCAGTGAGTTACTTACCTGCTCTGTGCCTGATGATGCCAATGGGGAAATGAGGAAATTAATCATTCCTGCCTGATATAGTTGAGTGGAGGTTTAAACCAAGTTAATGTGTGTAGGGAATTTAGCATAGCACCTAACAGGGAGTGCTCAATAAATACATGTTAACTCTTTTGAGGAGCCAGAGTTTCTGTGGCCTTTACCCTATATTCTTGGGAATAAGGTGTAGTATATAAACCCATCTTAGGAGGAGCCAACTCCTAGTTGGCTAGGAGTATGCGGAGTTGTGTTCTTTGACCTTGGACCTTGAAGTCAACTCTGGCTCATTCCGCGTCACTTGACCTTTCTGATTGCTCAGTCCCTTCGCTATAGAATGGTGTAGAATCTCTTGCCTACCCTTTACCTACCTCCTGGGTGTCCAGGATGAAGAGATGAATGTGAAGTGCTCAAAAGCTTTGTCAGTTTGTTACAGTACAGGTAAAATGACCTCAAAGTATGAATTTCCTCTAGAGGATACAGCCTGGAGTGTCTTCAGGCCCCACAGTCAAGTAGCTGAGGGCATTCTTGAGGCCCTGTCCATGCCTCCCGGCAGCCTACCAGCCCTGCTTTGCTGCTTCCTCTCCCAAACCCGTCTCATGTGGGTACTCTGAGGACACGATTGCCAAAGCCTGAAGGAGCTGGACGGGGGTCTGAAGCACGGGGCTGCGGGGCTGCCTTGGGCTACCACCTAGGCTTCCCTAGGATAGATGCAAGAAGGCCTGGAGCTCACTGAGAACCAGATTGTCCAGTTTTGAGGAATGATGAGATCTTTTTTTTTTAAGATTTTATTTATTTATTCGACAGAGCGCATGCACAAGCAGGGGGAGTGGCGAGCAGAGGCAGAGGGAGAAGCAGGCTCCCTGCCGAGCAGGGGGAGCCTGATGTGGGACTTGATCCCAGGACCCCGGGATCATGACCTGAGCCGAAGGCAGACGCTTAACCGACTCAACCACCCAGGTGCCTGAGGAATGATGAGACCTTGAGGGGCTGTTAATCACTAGAGTTGGGCTTGTGGGTGTGATAGGCTTGCAGGCTCCTGCAAGGTCTGTGGTCACCAAAGGAAAAGGAGGAAAGTCATTTCCTGAAGCTGACTTCTTGAGGAGGTGCTGCCAAGGCTGTGCTCACTGGAGTGGGGGTGCGGGTGGGGGGAGGCCTGGACCCCTGGGCCCTTCCTTGCAGGCCGTTCTAAGTGTGAGGAGGTCAAACCACACGGGCATCCCGTAGTTTGTTGTTGGGATTTGAGCTTCCCTTCTCCTTCTCCAGGAAGGCCTGGAGCTGGGCGCCTGGCCAGTGGCCACAAACCCTAAGCCTGGCTTGAGGACACACAAGCTGAGGACAAGCCTGGCTTGTCACACAAGACCTGGTGCCTCCTGTGGTTCTGGAACCAGGGTGGGGCAGCCCGAGCCTGAGACCTGCGATCTGCTGCTGTGTGTCTCTAGGGAAGAGCCGGTGTCTCTGCTCCCTTCTAGTCCCTTCTCACTGTAAGAACATCCATGGTGTCTCCCGGTGGAGTCCATCGGTGAGCACTGGGTGAATCCCTGTTAGGTATCCTACACTTCACCCGCCTGGAGCTGTGCATATCATGGTTTAGGTGGAGAGAGAAGCAGAAAGATAGAACGTCACACCAGGCAGTGCCCCAAGTGGCCCGAGGTGTGGTGCCGGCCGCTGTCAGGCCAGAGCCAGCCCTGCTCCCTGCCTGCGCTGGTGGAGAAGGGAGAGAAGAGCTGGTGGCATTGAGCTGCATCTGGAAGGATAGGCAGCGGTTGAAGACTCTGTGGGAAGCCTCCCCCACCTTCCCTGGCAGTTGGGCTATGTGTGTGTGTGTGTGTGTGTGTGTGTGTGTGTGTAAAGGAGGGCAGGGCAGGAGGGAGCCAGAAGTGTGGAAGGGCAGACCAGAGGGCAACCATGTGTAAGCTGCTGCAGGCCGGGCAGCCCCCCGCTTCCATTGTTCTCGCTCCTTGTCCTTCGCGCAGAGCTGACCTCTCACCTTTCTGAGAGGCCAGGCTGTTTGTACAGCTCACAGGTGGGGCTCTTGAGCCCCACACCTGTGCAGGTGTTGTGGGGACCATCCCAGCCAGTTAACCCCACCTGAGCTGCCCCCATGTGTAACCCACCCAAGCTTTTCCTAGGATGGGGTGTGCAGCCAACGGGCTTGTGGTCTTGGGGCACCTTCCCCACTAGTCATGCTTTTCTCCTCTCTAAGTATGCTTGGTGGGCACGCATCTCTGCAAGGGCCTGGGGAGTGGGGCTCGGTTACTCGCCAAGGACATGGGAGAGGTTCCAGAGCCCACCGGTTAATTTGGACAGGTTAGTCTGCAGCTCCCTAGAGAGGTAATGGCCGAGAAGCCGTGGGCAGAGGAAACCCATTAGCCTGCTTCCTTAGTCCTGGCCACAATGGGTCAGCCCGCTCAGACTCCTGATTCAGACCCAGGGTTGTGTCTCATTGCTGAGGCACCTGTGTCCTGCTAAGCACTAATTGCCCAGACCTGGTCCTGCTGGAGTCAAGGGGCCTTGGGAGTGGTGGGGGCAGGAGACCCAGCAAATTGGGGCTCAGAGACAGCCTAGAAGCCCACTTTCCTCCTTTTTTTTTTCTAAATAGATTTTATTTTTAAGTAATCTCTCTGCCCAACATGGGGCTTGAACTCACAACCCCGAGATCAAGAGTCACATGCTTCCCTGACTGAACCAGCCAAGTGTCCCCACCTTCCTCTTAACACATCAGGATTTCTCACTGGGTCCCAGGCTAGGCATCAAGTCCAAGCTCCCAGAAGCCTTCCTTCTCAGTGGGCAGGGGTAAATTTTTACACAGAGGGGTGGTCAGCTGCTCTCTTCTCTGCCTTGCCTGCCCTCACCCCTGCTCCCATGTCCTGGCTGGGGATTATCTAGCAGGTTCTCAACACATTGGGCACCTGGAGTCTGGGATAGTGATGCATCAGCCCGAAAGCCATGTGGGCAGGTCATGACCCCAGCTTGCCTCCTCTGTGTGCCCCATTCAGCCCTACCAGACAAATAAGCAAAAATGATGGCAGTCCCCAAAAGCCTGGGCACAGTCATCTTCCCAGACCAGAGCTGGGAGCAGAACTGTACTTAAAAAAAAAAAAAAAAAAAAAAAGCTTTTTCGCATCATATTCATAGGGGCTCCCCCACTTCTGAGCACAGGCTAGGTATCCGGCACTGTGTTGGGGACTCTGTGCCGCATTAGCACATCTGATCCCGTGAGATGGGCACTTTATCCCCATTTTACAGACGAGAGAGCTGGCTCAGAGCAGCTGCAGAACTTCCAAGATCACACAGGCCGTAAGAGGTGGGCCTGGATCCCCGGCTGGGCAGTGTGGCTTCCTCCGTCTTCTCACCACTTCGCCACTTATTCAAGAAATGCTTGTGTTATCTGGGAACATTTGACCAGGGGCAAACATAGATGAAACAAAACCCAGGGATGAAAACATTCTGGAATTAGACATTGGAGATGGTGGCACAACCTTGTGAATATGCCGAAAACCATATACTAAATATACTAAAACTTGCTCAAAACATGTATACACTAAATATATGTAAACATAGTCTAAATATATACATATACTATATATGTATAAATGTTCTAAAACCCACTCAAGTGGGTGACTTGTGTGGTAGAATTCTATCTTAATTTAAAAAACCTGAGAACATGCTAAGTAATAGAAGAAAATGACAATTGCCTGTCCTCCCACCTCTGGAGCTAAGCAGCCTCCCAGGAGTTGCTGGGGCTCTCTGCCTCCTTGCCCCTCTTCCCCATTTGTGTCTCTGTTGCTCACTGTTTACTCTAAGGTCAGGGATCCATGTTCATGGTGAGTGAGTGGGAGAGCTGCAGAAGAGGAAAATAATCAAGAGGGGCATCTTTCATAAAAAGCTTGGTGTGACCCCGTGCTTGGAAACTGCTTAAGAATAGATCACACACAAGCACAGACAAGTAGAAGGCTGGGGTGGGGAAGGAGGGGGTGGCTGTCCTCATTTCCCCAAGGCCGAGTCCCACCGCACCTGCACCTCTAAACCCTGTTGGTCTGGGAGCGCTTCTCACCTTCTGCCATCCCCCGGGTTAATGGGGAGGGGTGGGAGTGTCCAAGGGGGGCAGCTTTCCCCAGGCCCGAGTCCTGGGAAGGGGAGGGGGCCCGGGGTCCTCCCTCAGGAGGCAGCTGCACTGCTCTTAGGGTTGCCTAGCAATAGTGGGAAGAGGTGACTTAGCCCACTACAGAGGCGGGAGGAGAATCAAAAGCAGCCGGGGATGGAAATCGGGAGTAGATGCAGAGGATGCCGTTACCCTGGAAACTGCCTTGGTCCTTGGCTGTGGGGGGCTACTTTGGGGCTGGGGTCTGTTCTTCATTGAGAGGTTGTGGGGTCCTCTCCAGACCTGGGGGGTGGGGGACACAGAGAAAACCCCTCTTGCACATGGCTTGCATGTTAGACATGTTCTTTCGGTGGCCCCATTTAGCATCCGTGGCAGCCTTGGAAGGGATGTGGGATGATCACTCCTGACAGATGAAAATCCCAAGCCGGGAGATAGAAAGTAACATGCTCGACAGCTGCAGAGTGAGAAGGGCCTGGGAAAGAAGGTGCTGGTTGCCTTGGTCCTTAGGGGAACCTTTTGGTTTAAAGCATTTCCCAAGCCCAAGATCTGGGAGGTGATGTAAACACTGCCTACCTCCTGGGGAGGGAAGAGAAGATGAGGAAGGGAAGGCTGGGAAGGAGCGTGTTCTGCTTTATACCACCAGCCAGTATTTATTAGGAATGTCTTGGTTCCCCAAATAAGTAAAATGACTGATTGTTCACACTATTTGAGGGTTGTATGGCTTGCATTACCTCAATCTGTCAACCCTTTGAAGAAGGTACTGTTCATTTCCTTGTTGCAGACAGGGAAACTGAGGCTCAGAGAGGTTAAGTATCTTGCCAAGATCAACCCGCTAGTAAGCCAGGTTATGAATGAGCCCAGGCAGATCGACCTCGGAACTCAACTCTTAACCAGAAGTGCCGACAAACCTTTTGCTATTCTGTAGTTTATGTTTTGAGAGACAAGGCTTATATAAATGAAATCATAAGGAACAACTAAAGATGGTTTATAATCAAGAACTCATTATAGGGTTCACGGTCTTTTTTAAAGATTTATTTATCTGAGAGACGGAGAGAGAGAGAGAACCGGAGTGGGAGGGGCAGAAAGAGAGGGAGAGAGACTCTCAAGCAGATTCCCTGCTGAGTGTGGAGCCAGACATGGGGCTTGATCTCATGACCCTGACATCATGACCTGAGTGAAACCAAGAGTTAGATGCTTAACCGACTGACCCACCCAGGTGCCCCAGGATTCGTGCTTTTTTTTTTTTTTTTAAGTAAACTCTATCCCCACTGTGAGGCTCGAACTCATGACCCTGAGATCAAGAGTTGCATGCTCTGACTGAACCAGCCAGGTGCCCCACGATTCATGGTTTTTAGCATTTATGCTTTCACACGTGGTTTTCTCTTCATTAATCATGATGAGCAAACTTGTGAGGTCTTATCCCCTTTTTGTAGACAGGGCAAGTAAGGCTCTGAAAGGTTAAGTGACTTTACCAGTGTCTCTCTTTCAGCTTGAATGGGGTGGAGTGGTTTTAAGTCCAAGTCTTTGACTGAAGGGTCTGAGAGGCTAAGCCAAGGGAGCAGGGCCTATCCAAAGTTACTTTTCTTGGTTGAAAAGGTAGGAGAACATTCTAATTGTATTTCTCCACACTTTTGAGTAGAAGGAGTAACTGACAGGAATAGACTCAAGTCCCCTGAACCTGAAGGTCCCTGTGTCCCTGGTGGCCTCTGTAGGGCTGACCCCAGCTTTTGGGAACTGGCCTCCCTGCTTTAAGACTCAACTATGTCCCTCCTCTTGCTCTGGTTCCCTCAGCCTCACCTGCTCATCTTTCCCTTTGTTGGGTCCCCAGGGGAACAGGCTTTGAACCAGGTAGCATGAGGCTCACTGTTTATTTTGATTTTAAATGAAACCCAAAGCTGGAGGTTCTTGTTTAAGCATTTAGACTATTAAGAAAGTTGGTGAGGGAGAGTTGGGGGGCTTAGGCTGGAGTCTGTTCAGGCTTTTCAGCGCTGTGGGCCAAGCCAGGGGACAGCCCCGGGGGGAGGACGGTGCCCTTCCTGACCCCCCAGTTTTGAACCTTTCGGCTCAGGGTGTAAATCAGAGGCCCCAAGTGGTTCAGCGGGCGGCGGAAAAGCGGTCAGTGGGGGAAGGGAGCCGGTGACAAGCTGCCTGCTCTCTGCCTTGTTTTTCCTGTTGCGTGCTGGTTGGTACCGGGGCCCGGTCAGAGCGCAGACACAGGCCTGTGATTTGAGGCCAGGCCAGGGCTCACCGGGGAGCACTTTTATGGACCCGAAGATTTATTTTTTAAAAGCCATCTGTAAAGCTGATTATAAACGGATGGGAACAGAATGGAGGGGTGCTCTAAGCTCTATTTTCAAATCCTCTGTAGGTGAAACGCCAGGAGGGGTGGGTACATCGAGGCGGGTGGCCTCCTTCACACAGGTCTCCGAATGGAACTTGGCTTTCTGTCTTGGAGGACAGGCCGCCCGCCCTGCGTGTGGGTGGGTGAGGGCCTGTTACAGTCAGACTGTCTTGTCTCCTTATGTCCGATGTGGGACTGTCCACCGTCACAGCCTGGGGTTTGGGGATGCAGAGAAGTCGGCCTTTCAATTCTTCTCAGTCCCACCGCCAGGAAATGGGATCCCCACGGCCTCCCAGCGTGGGGTCTGCGGGGCTGGGGGGGAGGCAGCCGCTTGGCAGAGATGCTGTGCTCCCGACCTCCGTGTCTGTCCTGGGCGTGCAGGCCGTGCACATGTGTGAGTGCAGGCACACGTGTGTGTCTCTCTGGATTTCACAAGCCCCTGTGTTGATTTTGGCCACCGTCTTGACTTCGGCAGAGGAGTGGCTACCTTTCAAACACCGCCGACATCCTCCAGATAATCCATAATGGCACTTTCCAGGGGAGTTCCCGATATTTCGGAAAGGTCTTTCTTTCCAGGAACCCAGAGTGCTTTTCCAGACTTGGCTCTGGGAGCTGGGAGATGGAGGAGGCAGCTTGTGAATCCTGTTTTCCCGGAGCAGGGGAAGCGGGGCCAGACCCCTGGTTTCCTGCCCTTTATCCTGGATCCTGGCTGGGACTGTTCAGAGGTATCTTTGCATGCATGAAACCCTGAGGCCTCTTTTTAATTTAGATGTTTCCCCAGACTTGAGTCTCTGTGAAATCCGCTGTTTTTGTTTACATTAAACAGTAGTTAATTTGGAGGTTCATTGTATGTAACTAACTTAAAAAAAATATTAAGGAATGCTGCACAGGGGTCTCAGTTCAGGGGGCCTGGCCGGAACCCCTGTAATGGGGCTGCTTGCACAAACAGTAAGGACACAGTGGGGCGCAGGGCTGCCAGGCTCAGGGACCTGCCCCTAATTCCCTTTCCACGGGAGCTGCTGGTTCAGAAGGCCCAGGCCCAGGGAATGTGTCTGGGGATGTGGACCTGAGCATCCGCCCCCCGGTGTGTACCAGCCCGATAGGGTGGTGTGGGCCAGGCGCGGTCAGGGGTTTCCCAGCTATTAATTCATTTAGTCTTTTTTTTTTTTGAAGATTTTATTTATTTATTTGAGAGAGAGGGAGCACAAGCAGGGGGAGGGGCAAAGGGAGAGGGAGAAGCAGGTTCCCTGCTGAGCAGGGAGCCCGATGCGGGGCTTGAGCCCAGGACCCTGGGACCGTGACCTGAGCCGAAGGCAGACGCTTAACCGACTGAGCCACCCAGGTGCCCCTCATTTAGTCTTCAGAGCATCTTATGAGATGACTTAGCTGGAGATAAGGAAATTTAGAAAGGCCTGCAAAGGCTCAGGCGGTTCCAGCTGGTATTTCTAGGTTTTCTGCTCTGGAGGCCAGTGCACCAAGACCATGTGTGTTATAGGTGGAGGTGAGGGGCTGGCATGCCTGTCCCCCGCGCTGTCGCCGTCCTCCCTGGAAGTAACCGCTATCTGGTGTTTGGTGCTTTCTGTCCTCAGCGTATGCTGTATCATGCAGTCGCTGCCTGCATAGTTGTCTGTATTTTAAGTGGGGTCACAGCCAACGTAGCACCGCACATGCGCGCTGTCCTTTCTGCTCGCACCTCTCCTGTGCCCTGGAGCTGTCGAGGTTGGACTGGCCCCTCAGCTTCACAGCTGAGACCACAGCTGAGGCCTGGAGGGGCTGAGGGACCCGAGGGACTTACAGGGGGCTTACAGGTGGAGGCGAGACCAAAAGCTGGGTTTCCTGCCTCTGCGGGCTGCTCTCTGTGTCACCCTTCTGCTCCGCAACCGCCCCCCTCGCCCGGCGTTCAAGGACTCCCTGGTATCTGAGGAGGGAGGGGCAGGAGCAGCCAGCCTCAGTTTCTTCTTTTCTTTCTTCCCACACGTGTTTTGGCACCTGGCTCCCATTTCCTGGGGGGCACCTGCACCCTTGCCCGCCGCTCTCCTTTCCTGGGGCCTCCGAGAGTCAGCTTCTTAGGGACTCACTGCTTTGCCAGTTTTTCTCCTCCCAGAGTAGCAGTTGTGCTTTTATTGCTTCTTGATGAAGCAAATATGTAATGACAGAAAGCTACTGTGGATTTGGGAATGCTTCTAAATGAGTTTGCATTTTATGTCTCGCAGTGGCATCTTGCAACATCGGGAAGTTAGTCGTTCTCGGCACGTAGAGTTTGGGAAGAGGCCGAGGTGGGGAGCCACAGCTGAGCCCTTCTTGGCTGGGCCCCAGGGGCAGCCGGTGGGATTCCAGTTATGTCTCCCTGCCCCGGCCTGGTTTCCTGGCTCTGGCCTTTTCTTCCTTCTCTGCTGGCGCTCGGCCACTCAATGCTTGCCTCGCTCACTTAGTGCCTGGGTAGAGGATGGAAAGGACAGGCGTGTTGGCAGCCCCTTGGCAGCCCTCATCACCCTCGCTTTGGGCATTGTTGTGAAACTCTTGGCTCTGAGGACATTTGGAGGGTTCTCAGGGGATGTCACTGATCTATGAATGACTTGAGGCTCCTTGGATGATTGGAGGTAGGTCTGGGCAGGGGGGGGGGTGGGCGTCTCAGGAGCCCTCCAAGGAGGCGGTTTGTCGCTTGGGCTTCCTGGAGGCTATGCTACTGCGATCCAGACAGACTCATGCCACCTCGTCCCAGAGCCTTGAAGCCTGGAAGGGTGGTTCTCAAACGTGACCGGGCGTCGAATCACCCAAAAGGCTTGTTAAAATACAGATGCTGGACGCCTTCCTCAGGGTTTATGTCAGTCTAGGGTGGGGCCTGAGAATGTGCATTTTTTTTTTTTTTTAAGATTTTATTTATTTATCTGACAGAGAGAGACACAGTGAGAGAGGGAACACAAGCAGGGGGAGTGGGAGAGGGAGAAGCCCGGGAGCCCGATGTGGGGCTCGATCCCAGGACCCGGGACCATGACCTGAGCCAAAGGCAGACGCTTACCGACTGAGCCACCCAGGTGCCCGAGAATGTGCATTTTTAACAAGTGAGCAGGCACCTCAAAGTTACTAGCAAAGGAGTTAGACCCAGGCAGGGGCGAAGAATTGGGGCTACTTTGCAATCTGCTGTACAGGTTTTGACGTAGATGGTGACTTTGCTGATATTCACTACCTAGTGCCTCCTCACCCTCCCCCCAAAATAAGGGAAAGCTGGGTCCTTTCTCAATTTGGGTGGCCCAGGCCTGGGGAGGGAGATGTGCTTCTGCACCCTGAGCAGGGTGACTCCTGAGGAGCCTCCTGCTGGCGCAAGGTAGGTGCTCAGCAAATATTAGATGTGCTGAGCGGTGACAGTGGGTGCCTTGGGAGGGGGTGTGGCAGCCACAGTCCAGCAGGGCGATGTCTGTCGGATGCTCAGGTGTTGGGTGGCGACAGTCCAAGTCACCAAGGGCCGCAGCAGTGATGGGGAAGCATCAGCTGGAGATGGGGTCCGAGCCTAGGATGACCTCAGGCCCTGCTATGCTGCTCTGCACCCTGCCTCGGGGTGTCTGATTGCAGGGTGGCCTGGAGCCTGTGCGCCCCCCGCCCCTGCCCCCCAGCTCCCTGTTAGGCAGCCCTGCTGTGTGTTTTCCTCTTTTGGCCAGTGGCCCACTTCAGATTCCTCTCCCGAGGTCCTAGTCATGCTGACACGTCCCTGTGCTCCCTGCCCTTGTTGCATTTGGCTAGCGCCCCTACTTCAGAAAATCTTAGGGAGTTTCTGGTCCTCTTGTGTGGGTTTGTGGGCCTCAAAGGAAGTAAAACCTCCTTCCAGCCCCAGCACTGAGGGTTTTCTCTCAAGCGGTGGATGTCAGCAGCCTGCTGTCTTTAGCCACAGCAGCCTGGGGGGCGTGGAACCTGACAGAAGCTTCAGACCCTCCAGCTCACCAGCATTGGGGTCCAGCAGGACCTTGGTCCACCTGCCTCCCTTTCTGTTGGAACCCTGGTGAGTGGCATTTAGGAGAGGAGTAGGTGTGGAAAAACCGTCCTCTTCTGAGAGAGCTTCCAGAGAGCTTGGAAGTGCTGGGGAGGACCCTGTTCTGTCCTCTGGGAATAAGGAGAGCAGGCGGGCAGGATGTCCCAGGGCTAGTGGGTGCTGTGTGATGCTGGACAAGCCGGGCCCGATCCTCACCTACAACATGAGGGCCTGGGTTATAGGATGGTGGGAGGGGCGTGTCCTAAATGCCTTACCTGGCTTTTCACATGGAGATGATCTCTAAGGTCTGGGTCAGGGCCAGCACTCTGTGTTTCTGTCCTCTTGATGGGGATTGCTCCGGAGAGCCAAGCACTTCTAGAGGTGATCTTGAGGTTGATTCCTGGGCTTCCCAGCCTGGCCCTGAGACAACTATTCTGCCAACCCACAGAGACTCTTATCTTTAGAAGTCTTCCGTGTCCTCAGCTTTCAGGAATTTGTTCCCACCCTCTAGGGAGGGCGTGGGTGGCGCCAGGTGAGTGAGTTTCCCTTATGGATCCAGGGGTGCTCTGTGTTTTGGGCCCTGCATGCACTCTTATTCTGGAAATGCCTGCCTGGGGTGTGGCCGTGTGGGAAGCCTGGTGCCGGTGGAGGGTAGGGAGCCTTATTTGGGATTGGTGAAGCGTCCCTTAGCTCCACCTTCTCATCTGGGTGCTCCAGGTGTGGTCCGGGGGTGGGGAGAGCATCTCTGCCTACAGCAAGATGGACCGTTCATAATCCGTCTTTTGTGTAGGCTTAGCTGCATCACAGGACTGGTGCAAGGTAGGAGAAACTCCAGCTGTGCCAGGGAGCAAGGATTTCAGTTTGGAATCTGCCCAAGGGACGGGTGTCAATAGGCGGCCTTGTCCTTCACTTTGTTTACTTCTAGAACCCAGCTCTGGCCCTTCTTTCCCTTGTAGCAGTGCAAAGAAATCAAATCAGAATGCCGGAGCCAGAAGGGGACTATACTGTCACCAGGTTCTCCCCCGACTCAGATGAAGAGACTGAGGTCCATAATGGTGATCTGACTTGTGCAAGGATGCTCAGCCATGGGTTCATTCCTTGTGGGGCTGGTTTTGGGAAGGACTGTTTATTCAAGCCCATATGCACCATCTTCTGAGGTCATGCTTGTGGGTGGGCTCCAGAACACCTGCAGATAGACAGGCAGCTTGAGCCTCTGTGCTCTGGAGGCAGAGGGATGGAGCTGCTGGGGTTCCGGCTAGTGTGTGGGTGGTCAAGTTCAGGTGGATTTCACACATGATGGCAGCAGAGCTCTGCCAGATTGGAGGTGGTGAAGGACAGGTGGGTTCTTTGTATGGCTGCCCTTATACTCAGATGTTCCTGGGACTGGCTCCCGAGACTGCAGTTGAGGAAGGGAGTGAGGAATGAGCCAAAGGGTCAAGGCTGGTGGTGCGGGTGGGACTAGCGGTCGCGGTCCGGTATTTACAGCTAACATGCCCACACGCCCAGCCTGTGCTAAGTCCGTGATGTGCTTTCAATCCATGAATCCTCATAACCACACTGTGCAGTAAAGGTACTATTCCATTCTCATCTCCACTTTACACAAGATATTGAGCTTTAGGGAGATTAAGTAATTTGCCCCAACCCACACAGCTCTTGAGCGGTGTTCTAGCCTTTGAACCCAGGGCTGCCTGGCCAGAGCCCACAGTCCTCACCACTGACCTGACTGGAGACCGGAAGCCCCTCACTAGAGACAAAACTGGGTCTCCACCCTCCTTGGGCCCCAAATACCTCTCTGCTGACACACACATTCCTGCACATTCCTGCGGAATCTGGAGCTGCCTATGGCTGCTGGGTGATGCTGGACGCGCCACACCTGCTCTTCACCTACAACATGGGGGGGGCGGGGCTGAGTGATAGGATTGGGGGCGGTGCTCCGTTGTCATTGCTGCTGGAGTTCTGGTCCCTGACACTCCAGGGCCCAGTGCTATGTCAAGCAGTGGACATGGGGGCAGCTCAGGGCTAGATGGGGGCTTCTCTTTGGCCTCTCCCTTTCTTCCCCATGTCTCTTCTCTTTCCCTCTTGCCCTGTGTGGCACCCCGGGCTCTGGCCATCCCTAAGGCTGGTCTTGGGAATGAGGCTGTACTGGGCCTTGCCTCTGGGGAGAGGTGGAAGTCCTTGCCTTCCTGGGAGCACAGGGGTGCTGGCCATGCTTCTACCGACTACCCCAGAGTGTGGCACCTTCTTGGCCACGTCCGGGGTGGGCTGGCCCTGCGTCTGTGGTGGTACTCCAGGCTCCACCCCTGACCCAGTCATGGTGGCTGGAGGCCCTGCGTTGCACATCACACTCTTACTTCATCCCCGCAACAAGGTAGGAGGCATTAACTCTATTTATAGGTGAGGGGATCAAAACCCTGACAAGTCAAATAACACACCGAGGCTCGACTGCTGCAGGCCGAGATTCGCACCCAGCTCTGTGGGGGCTGAAGTGCCCCGCCCCGCTGAGGCCCAGAGTGAGCAGAAACTGGCAGCTGGCTCCCAAGAGGCAAAAGCCCAAACCCCAAACGACAAGGAAACAGTGCTCAGCCTGGCTACAGCATCCTGGGTCTGGGCAGGCCGGGGAAGAGAAGGGCGCGGCTGGCCAGATGAAAGGCTTCCAGAGGCTTGCGGGCACCGTCTACGCATTAGGCTGTGGCTGGGGCATCGCTCGGGAAAGCTCAGGCGGGCCAGCATAGTGGTGCCAGGACAGCCAGAACCAGTCTGAGCCTGTCTCTTGAATCTGGCCTTGCCTCTGGGATTTTGTTCTTTGCATTTCGAACTACGTCGTCACTTAGACCTGTTAACAGGCCGTAGGAGTCTGGTGAATAATACTAATGCAGGAGTCATGAAGTAACTCTTCCAATGCCGCGTGCCTGGCACCGTCGTTAGCTTTTTACCTCTAAGGGCCGGGGCAAGGACTTTCCACGCGCTGACCCATAAAATCCGCACGATGACCCTGGGACGTGGGCACTAGGATCCCCATTTTACACATGGGAAAACTGAGACCCAGAGAGGTTTAGTCAGTCACCCAAAGTCCTGCAGCCAGTAAGTGGCAGAGCTAGGATTTGAATTCAAGGATTTCCTGTCCATAGGACCATGATTCCCTTGAAGTCAGGGACCTCTGTGTGGCCTTTATTTCAATCTCCAAAGCTGGCCTTGCACCTGATACTGAGAGGGCTTTAGGAAAAGTTGTAATGATAGAATGAAGGGTGTTTGGATCCTGCCCTTTGAGCGAAAGCTGTCTTTTGCAGGTATCCTGGCCTGGCTGCCTGTGGGCGTGTGAGATCTGCAGCAGCCCCAAGGCCCACCCTTGGTGGCCCACCCTTAGTGTCCTGCAGCCACTTACTAAAAGGGGGGCTGCCCCCGTACAGGGGGAGACTGCAAGGGTAGGTGGAGGAGGCAGGGCTGGGGAGACAAGCCCAGGAGACACAGCGCCCAAAAGCCCCTCACTAGCTCTTCTGCCCTTTGGGGAGATCAGCATTGTCTTCACGTCACATGTGCCATCAGATGTTGAATTGTCCGGGAGGGATAAGATAGCAAAGAATTTAGAATTTAATCAAGTTTTCAACTCATCGTGGGGGGAGGGGGTTGTTTCTTATTTCTCTCTTTTTCCACCATGCCTGGCGTGTGGTGGGCACTTAGGGAATGTTAGTTGCATGAATAAGTTAAAAAAAAAACAAACTTATTATGGGAAATACAAATACAGGAGTAGAGAAGAGTATAATGAATCCCCTTGTACCCATTATCCAGCTTCAACACTTAGCGAAACCGCCCTGTCATATTTAGCCATCTGGGCTAATTTACATGAGATGAACGTGCTCGTGAACTGCTCTTCTCACGTGTACAAAGGACAAGCGGAGACGAGAGGACCTTATAGCCCTAACGTGAACTCAGCCTCGTGTCATCTCCGTTCCAGGCATGGACGTGCAGTGCTCCAGAAGGCTTGAACTACTTGGTACCTGGCCACATGGCATGGCCCCAGCCCCAGGGTGGGCGGGAAGGCTCTGAAGGATGAGTTCAGCCAGATATTTGAGGTGGCCAGACATACTCTGGGGCCAAAGGCACTGCAGCCAACGGTAGTCTATGCACTCAGTTCACATTTACTGTGGGTCATTTCATTTTTTTTTTTAAATGACATTTTAAATCTAAGAAAAAGTATGGAGCAGAGTACAGCAAAGACCGATGAGCTTACCACCCAGATTTAACAGATATTAAGTACTTGCTCTTTCCAGGTCAGGACCAGGTGGTTGAGAGCAGGTCAGGGTCAGGTGCTTGAGAGGCCTGTGGGTGACAGGCCTATAAACCTTGTCACAGTAAAAGACGTCACATGCAGTATAGTGAAGGGAGCCCAAGGGAGGCCTCAACCCACCTTGGAGGAGACAGGTTAAGAGTTCCTGGAGGAGGCGATAAAGTGAGCTAAAAATTGAATCTCTGGTATGCCTGGGTGAGTCAAGCCAAGGGTGGTGGTGGCGAAGGGCGGGGAGGTGGGCCAGGCAAAGAGTGTGACCAAAGGCATGAGCAATGAGTATCAAGCTCTGAGAAGGGCGGGGCAGGGGATGAGCAAGGAGGTGTGGGCTGGGAGCTGCTGGAGAGAGAGAGGCCTGGGGGTGGGTGGCAGCCTACCCGGTGAGTCAGCAGAGGGACGAGCACGGCCATCTTCCGGGCAGCAGTGGGCTCTGGGCTTGACCTGAGACCTGCTCGGCACTTGGCTCTCTGGACCCTGCGTGCTGAGAGGGCTGGAGACCCATACGGTCCAGTGGGGAGGGTGGGAGCCATGTCAGGAGCAGTGGAAGGAACCTGGCTGTGTAGAGAAGGCTCCAGGCCAAGTTGCAAGGCCCAAGGGAGAGAACAAGTACTGGTGGGAGTTGTGTGGGAGATGGAGTCTCGCTCAGAATTTCTAGCCGTCAAACTTTCCAGAGAAGGAATGAACTGTGGGGTCATGAGTTTCCTGGTCTTGAGGGTGTTTGGGTAGACTTGTTGAAGCCCGTGGGGGTGCTGGAGGGAGGAGGGCTCTGCCTTGCCTGGTGCCCAAGGTCCCTGCTCACTCTGTTCTCAGGCTTGAGGCTGGGGAGGGCGGGGTAGGTGACCCCTGTCTGGGTCGGAGGGTACTCCGGGGAAGTGGCTGTGGGGGAGGTGCTGGCCCGTTGCCATGGGCACCACCTCTGCTGTGGGTTTCTAGTTCTGAGGATGCCCTGGAAGGGAATGAGCTCACTCCACCTGCGAGGTGGTGAGTCAGCCTCCTGCTTGCTCTGCAGGGCGAGGCTGTGCCTCAGACCACCGGGGCTTCTCTGCCCGACTGGAGAAGAGATGGACACAGTAGGGACAGCCGCCAGCCATTCTGGCAGCCCCGGGGACCCTGACTGCAGTGGAGGCCGGAGGAAGCCTCTAGTCCACTCGCCCTAACCTCGGCCCTCAGCAGGGGCAGAACCATCCCTTCCGCGGGCCACTTGGTTCCTGTGGCCCGGGCACCAACCGCAACCGTGCTGGCCTTGGGCTCGCAGTCGGTCCCCTGGGCTGGACAGACACGGAGGCGGGGGTGTGGAAGGAGGCATGCAGGCCATTTGCAAATGTCCGTCTGTCAGGGGTGAGGGTAGTTTCTGGGGGTGGGTGAGGAAAGCTTCCTGGGGGGAGTGCTGTTTGATCTGACATGGGAAGGCTGAGGGGCCGCTAGCTCGCCAGTCAAGTCCTAGGCATTTGGAGGTCAGGGGTCATGGCCGATGGCTCCCGCCTCTCTCCACAGCCGTGTGTCCAGGTGTCTAGTCTGTCGTTCTTATGACGGTGTGCTTGGCACATGGCTGCTGGTGGACAGTGACGGCGAGAATCTCCAACAGCTTTCAGGGCACCAGGCGTCTTCCTCAGGACCCTAAGACATCCAGACCACACCCACTGTGTTCCAGTCCCTAAGGAGCCAGATGGGGGCTTGTAGCCCAGCCCCTCCCCCAGTGTGGCAGCCTGGGGGGTGACAGGGGAAGGCCAGGGAGCTCTGGCCTCTGCTTGCCTGCTTCCTTCACCCACATGGGCTTCTGTTTCCCTTCGAGAAGATAAACAACTTCGGGGGGTCGGGGGGGGCATGACCATTTTAACCCTTTTACCTAAACACACAAATTATAGTTCCAGAAACCTATTTTTGTTTTCATCCTCATATATGCGTTATTTTGATAGTGGTAATCATAATGTATATACAGTTTAGTTCTGCTTTTTTATTTCTCCACATGGCATTTTATCAAAGTCTTTTTTTTCCCCCCCATATAGGAACACAGCCTTTGTGTTCCTTCCCTGGAGAAAGTGAGAGCCAAGTATAGAGTTTGTTTCATGAATATTTTTTTATTTGTACTTTTTTCCGCCTTTCTCCAAAAAGCATTTGAGGAGAGCACATTAAAAGGCTCATGTATAACAAAGTTTTAAAGTTGCAAGATCTGAGCTTTGTCAGGGTGAGGAGGAGATCGTTGAGAAAACAGTGTTATAAGAGGTTAGTTTTTGTAAGTTTGCCTTGACCCTAGTTCGGAGCTTCCTGGTAGCCAAAGCAAAAGGGGAAATTGGAATTATCATACGTTTGTTTCTAATAAAAGGAAGTATATCAGTTCATGGGAGAGACACTTTTTGTAAGTACTGAGGGCTTGAACTTACAACTCTGAGATCAAGAGTCACCTGCTCCACCTGAGCCAGCCAGGCACCCCTGCATATTGGTTCTTAAATCAACCCCCAGGAGACATGATGTTAAGTCACAGTTAGATGAAGGCATTTCTGTGAGAAACTGAATAATGAAATCTTATCCTCTGCTTCTAGAGGTTCAGCCTTGGCGAGGCCTCACTCCTTGCAGATGCTTGTCAAGGGAGACCCTCACTTGCAGTTGTTTGTCTGAGGCTGGAGAGCCATCTGTGTGGACTCCTGGGCCCTGTGTTTATTAGAGGTTTTCCAAGACCTTTACAGAGAAGAGAACTGGTTGCTTTAGGTATGAGGCACGTGAGGACCAAAGCTGCTCTTTTGTTAGGAAAAAAAGAGTTTGGCCCGTCCATCTTTTCAGAAGGAAGGTGGTGGAGGCCAAGGATGTCCTCCAGAAGCACTTTTGGATTTGCTCCATGTCTCAGCCAGGCGTTTATGGCCCAGAGCATCCCTTGCCGTGGAGCAGGGATGAGGCCCTGCGGGGAGAAAGTGGCAAGAAAGTGGCTTGCTAGTCGGGGCTGGGCCTGGTGGGACACCTTTACTGGCTGCTTCACTCCTCACTGAGGCGACAAATATTCTCCTCTTCCTTTTCCCAGTGGTGGACATTTCCATGCTTTTCAGTTTTGGGCTATCCTAGCTAATGCCTCTGTAAATATTACTTTCATGTGGATACTTTCCTGCATTTTAGGTTAATATCTGGGATCTGAGTTAATTGGCCAAGGGAGATGACCATTTTACATATTCATCAGTTGCCTTTATAAGATGGACTGACTTAATATGCCACCAGCAATACACAACCTATTTTTTTTTTTTTAAACTACTTAAAAAGGAAAGTAATGCTTATTGTGGAAAATACAGCCAGGTATCAGGAAGAGAAGAAAGATGACCTGGAATTCTACCATGCTGAGAGTATGGAGGTGTTGGTTTTGGGCGCTGCTGGAGCGAACCCACTGCCCCTTGTCAGGCCGGGGTCAGAGCTGGGGCAGTCCCCTCTTAATGGCTGTTTTAGCTGCCCCCTACCCGGCAGGGGGGCCGCCGATTTTCCTCTGACCCCAAATATCTTCACCACTGGCCTGCCTGGCTGTGGGCTTACATTTCGAATCTGAAGGCCTTGTTCACATTTTCATCTAGTGTTAGATGTGTAGAAGGTGATTCAGAAAACTGTCAGGACTTACATATTTGGGAGGAAGATGTGAAATATGATCCCGCAGTGACAACTTAGCAGATTCTTCATGCCAGGGCTGGGTCTCAGGGACGGGGGCACAAGGAGCATGAGCATTCAGGGAGAAGTGGAATCCGAGGTGGGAAAGATTTCGCCCAGACCTGGCTGCTGACCACATTCTCCAAGTTCCTGTCTCTCTGTGAGGCTTGTCAGAAGGACCAGGGCATTTGGTAACATTGAAGGGAAGTGGGAGAAGTCCTAGAGGAGAACCTAAAGCTGCTGGCTCTGCACCGGGCTCTCACTTCTCCCCGTTCACTTCCCCGAACCCAGCCTTCCCCGGCCCAGGTGCCGCTCTCCTGTCCCCACCCCCCATCCATCCGCAGGAGGAAGCCTCAGGGCGGGAGAGCCTGCTTCCCACGCAGGCCGGGCCCCTGCTGAACTCTTGGCTGGGGTGCTGGTTCTGGGCTGAGGGTGGCCGCACCCCCAACCCGCAGTGCCGCTTCCGTCCCCGGGCAGCTCCACTGTCACCTGAGCAGTCACATATCTGACAGAATTTCCCAGACGCTCGGATGGGAAGAGGAAGCTGGACTGTTCATGAAATGACTTGACCTGAAATAGGGAATGAGGCCTGTGGCCTTGGGAGCTCTAAGAGCCAACTGAGGATTTCTTAGGCCACTTCAAATGCCCACATGGGGGATGCATCGGGAGCACTTGGTGCTTTACACGCACCCGTGACACCCCTGGATGTTTGCGTCATTTTCAAGACAAAAGAGGCGATGCACAGAAGGTTCCTTTCTCCTGCAGCTCTGGCCCTCCCCGTTTTTCCTCTTCACTGAGAACTCGATACGTGGAGTTGGGTGCGCTTTGGTCGGGCACCGTACCTGGAGGTCCGTGGGTGTTTCTCGGGGGAGGAAGAGGTGGTGCTTCCATGATGGCGTCTCCGAGTTACCCAAGCCCCTGGACCCGCATGTGGAACTTTCAGGCTGTCTCGGAGGTGCACCTAGAGGATGTTAATGCTGAGTGTCCCTAATGCCGAGTGTCCTGTGGCCAGCCCATCCGACACATTGCCCAGCCTTCCAGTGTCCAGGGGCTGTGGAGGACCAGAACTTCGGAGCCATGGGATTTGCCAGGGGGGTTCTTCGTGCTGGGACATTTCCTTGGGGGCACCGGAGGGGGAAGCCACTGGAATGTCTCAGCTGCTGTTCGGGTTGTTCGGGTAAAGAGCTCCCTGTCAGGGCCTCATGGTGCTCCAGCTTGCGGCCATATGCACGGGCTGGGATTGATTTGTTCTGTCTGGCTTGCTAGACACTCTACCCTCTTTGCCTCTCCCCCCTGCCCCAGAAAACCACAAGGAACTATAAAGGCTGGTCTAATTAAGACTCATGGTCATTGGGAAAGAGAGAGGGACTCCTGAGGAGCCAGCAGACTTGTGCTTTGCTCTGTGAAGGAGAGGTTCCTTTGCTCTGAGGAGTGGAGGCAGGGGACAGTGAAGGGCCTCCTGCCTACACTTTATTGAGCACCCACTCCAGGGGACCACAACTCCTATAGGTCTTTTGGTTCCAGTGGGCATGTCGGCTCTCTGCCACTGATGCAGAGAGTTTCACTCCGATGCCATATTTACTGAAGGGTGGTCCACGGCCCACCTCGGGTTCATGTACGAACTGTAGCCTCCTGAGCCTTGCCCAGACCTGCCATACCAAATGCTCTGGGCGCAGAGCCCAGGAAACTGCATTTCTAGCAAGCTCCCTATATCTTTTTTGGATAACACTAGAGACCTCTGTGCCTTCTTTCCTGGAGAATCTTGTTGCTTCAGTCTGAATGGTAGGAGTGTCCCCAAAATGTGAACCAAGTGTCTCTTCTGGACCCTAAACCCACATTAGTTAGAGGGAAAGTAAGGAAAGGAAGGAAAATCTGTTCTTGCTTTCCTGACTGTACATTGTTTTGGGCCAGTTGGCTATCTGCAAGGCTGTTTTATTTTATTTTTAATTTAATTCTTTCTTTCTTTTTTTTTTTTTTTAAGTAGGCTCCACACCCGATGTGGGGCTTGATCTTACAACCCTGAGATTAAGAGTCTGCATACCCTCTTGACTGAGCCAGCCAGGTGCCCCTGCAAGGCTGCTTTAAAGCAATACTGCAGGGGGCGCCTGGGTGGCTCAGTCAGTTGGGCGTCTGCCTTTGGCTCGGGCTGTGATCCTGGGGTCCTGGGATCGAGCCCTGCATCAGGCTCCCTGCTCAGCGGGGAGTTTGCTTTTCCCTCTCCTGTTCCCCCTGCTTGTGCTCTCTCTCTCTCTCTCTCTCTGTCAAGTAAATAAATAAAACCTTAAAAAAAAAAAAAAAAAAGCAATACTGCGCTGCTCATGCTTTTCTCATACTGGGCTTTCTGAGGGGCCCTCTCTACCAGACAGATGGCCCTCCCTGCTCAGTGACCGTCCAGCTCTGTTGTTTGGTTTCCTATGGAGAGAGGGCCTTTCAACGGTCTGCATCCTGCCCCGCCCTGTCCCACCTTAGTGACCTCTGACCCTCTGGTGTCCATTGAGCCAGATGCTGACTGTGGGCTGTTGTCTAGGTTCTAGCTTTCATGCAGACAGCGTGACCGCAGAGGTTTGGGTTGGCTCTGGACTGTGAATGCCTCCTCATTGTCACGCTCCTGGGTCTTTTCAGCCAGGGGTGGGGTGGGGGTAGCTGCCAGCAGCCGTGTGTTTTATTGGCCCAGACTCAGACTGGCCCCTGGAGATGGGCCCAGGCAACGGGGAGCCTAGAAGGCCTGTGAAACTCAGTTGACCAGGGCAATTCAACATCCCTGGGCATCATTTTGGGGGGCTTTAGGTTGAGGAGCCCTTAGCTGCCTGTCTATTAGGAGTTTCTCAGGGGGGGATGTGGTACTGTGGGGCCGCTGTGTGGAAGGGGATCAGGGATCTTAGACGTGGGGGAGATCGAGTTTGGTAGAGCAGGCCTCAGGCGAGCCACAACTTGCCAGTGACATCAGAATGGACTAGGGTTACCAGGATTGGCATGGAGAAGTTGGGCCTTGGAGCGAAGATACAAGTCAAAGGATCCGTGGAGCACTTATTCTGGAGGCCCAGAGATGATGAAATCTTCTGGGCAATACACCTTCACTGAGAAAGAGTTCTATCAAGAAGAAGAATCCAATCCAGGCAAGGTTCTAGTTGAACAAGTGGATGCCCCGTGTTCTGAAGGCGCTTGGGATTGGTGTGGCCTGTGGGTCAGCATCGTGGCTCATTTATGTAGCGAAAGCTGTGCCAATGTTCATACCCTTTGGCCTGGTCATTTTACTCCCACAGCCTCCAGGATTTTTTCTGAAGAAAACTGTCTGGTTGAAACAGAAACGCCAAAGGATGTTCTCTGCGCTATCTGGAAAAAAAGCTTCTATGTCTAAGTAACATTAGGGGAGGAATTTCACAAACCCTCCTGTTACCTGATAGTGCTGGGACATTTTTTCAGCTTTTAAAATGACATTTATAAATATCATACAGGAATGAAATATTCAGTAGTCTGTTGGTTATTAAAGGACACTATATGGTATGTGCATTGTAATCAGTTGCAACCGTCAAAACTAGTGTAAACAGAAAGATAATAAGCAAAAATGAAAATGTGTTGAGGTTGTAGGATGAAATACTTTTTTTTTTTTAAGATTTTATTTATTTGAGACAGAGAGAGAGTGCAAGCAGGGGGAGTGGCAGGCAGAGGGAGGGGAGAAGCAGGCTCCCCGTTGAGCAAGGAGTCCAACATTGGGCTCGATCCCAGGACCCTGGGATCATGACCTGAGTCGAAGGCAGTCGCTTAACTGACTGAGCCACACAGGTGCCCCAGGATGAAATAATTTTTTAAGAAAAAATAGGATTTCAATTTTATAGCAAGTCAGGTAATTTCTGTCTGGAGCACCATCCCTCTCCAAATATTTTTTTGCTGTCACCTGTCCTTTGCTTGATTAATGGCGGCTCCATGAGACTTTATGGGCTGTCCTGAACACGCTCAGTGTGTGCTGTATACCATTAGGTGCTGTGGGGTGCACAGAAGGTATACAGCGTGGTCCCCCGAGCTTAAGGGCAGGGGATGTGTCGCCTTGCTAGGGAGGTAGGATGTGCCTCCGCTGGGCCAGCTTATTAGTGCTAGGTCCTGAGGCATGGCCCCAGCACGGATGGGGGGCAAGGGGAGGTGGGGGAGGATAGGTGGATGGTCTGGGCGTTCAGCTGGGGTTGGAAGGATCTGTTGGACCAGGAGAGCTTTCCGGACAGGGGAGCAACCAGTCTGGCAGCCCAGCAGACTCCAGCTCTCTTGAGGTGGGCTCTGTCTGGATCCTCACAGCCTTGCATGAGATCAGAGATAAATAAGATGCTGTTATTCATCCTTAGAGACTGTCAACTCTGGTCTTGGAAATGGACTCTTCTAGGAATCTCCACAGTCCTCTAGGGACAGGGCTGGTGCTCCCCAGGACCTGGCTGCCCTGCCTTTGCAAGCCCTCTCCGTGCCTACCAGGGGCAAATCCCCAGGCGCAGGAACCACCTCTGGAAGGCTGCTCTTTGGTCCCTTCTGGGCTGATGGTAGAGGATCAGCATTTCTTCTCCAGTGACCTTTCCTTTTAAATCTGTCCCTGGCCCGCATGGGTGCCAGGCACTCCTGGGGGGCCACCCCATCCACATTTGCCATTTGGGGACTTTGACATTTTGTTTAAGCAGGGATGTGATTGAGAATGTGTGAGGGTGAGAACCGGAGGTGCTGGCTCTTTAAGGCTCAGCCTTCAAGTGAATTTGGCAGAGGAGACACCGAATGTTTAATTTTAGGGCCAGGAGGGGGTGGGGGAAAGTCCCTACCACATCTGGTTTGTGTTAAGCCCTTCCCTTCAGAAAAGGGCTGTGTTTATGGTTCAAATCCGGCAGAGATGGTGCGGGAGGGGCGCCACTTTCCCCTACCAGGCGTTGGGGCGCCAAGAATGCACAAAGCTTCCTTCTGGTCCTGTGACCCCCACCCTGAGCTAAACAGTACCAACTTTGAGAACTCCCCGACATCCATTTTATCCCTGAAGTTACAGCAGATGTTCGCCTTCAGACGGCCTCTAGCAGCTGGGATTGTGGGGCTGAGGTCTGTCCCTGGTGCCGCAGAACTCCCCAGAGTTGGCCGACTGTCAGCTCGGCCTGTCTGGGGTCTGAGGGTCCCGGATGGTCAGCAGGGCTGCTGGGATCCCGGGATCTCAGAGATGTTCCAGGCTGTCAGAGCTGGAGGGTCCCACAGAGACCAGCCCCAGGCCCCTCTTGACAGATCAGGAAACTGAGGCCCAAAGGGCTGAAGGAGCTAGTCCAAGGTCATGCAGCGAAGCAGCGGCAGACGCGGGATTCAAACCACACTTTCCTGGCTCTCAGTTTAGTTTGGCGCTCTTTTCGGGGCCCTGTATGGCTTCCCCTTCTGCTCTTGCAGGCTCTGCTCTCTCTGAGGGCTGGCTTGGGGACAGGGGGTGGGGTGGAGACGTCCGGGAGGCTGTGAGTGCCTTGAGGCTGGGCTGCCCACCGGTTTCCCAGCTCTGGCACGGCCCCTGGCACAGGGCGAGAGCTTAGAAAACATGCAGTGAATGAGTCGTGTGGTCTGAGGATGGGGGTGCTGGTCCCGTTAGAAGCGTTGCTTCCGGTGGGGGCTGGATACCAGGCATGTGTCCCTGTCTCGAGGCTCTCCTTGTTCCAAGGCCATGCCTTGTCTTCCCCAGCCCTTTGCCAGTTCTGGAATATCACCCAGCTGGTTCGGAAGCCCACGGTTTCAGAGCTGAAAGGAGCCGCTGATAGCAAGTGTTCCATCCCTTTCAAGTGACAGGTGAGGACTTGAGGCGGGGCCACGCAGCTCGTCGGTGGGAGCATCGGCACCTGAGCCCGAGTCTGCAGCCCTCCTGGCGTGCTCACGGTGGGAGCTGAGGGTAGAAAGAGGAAAGGCCCGTCTTGTCCTCTGTGCCTCCTCCACCCTGAGTCTTCCTCCATCGGGGGAACGTTTTCTCTGTCTCCCTCTTCCCTGCAGCTTCCTGTCCCCCTGAGGTGGAGGTGGCGGACGGGAGGTGGTTTCCCCAGAGCCCTCTCAGGCAGGGACTAGGCTAAGTCATTCCCTCGTGCCTTCCTAGAAGGGGAAATGGGGCAGACTGGCTCATTTCCTCCCAAAGCCGGAGTCACCTTGGAGTCAGAGCCCAGGGAGGGACACCCCAGTTACCCTTCACCTCTGGTCCTGGGGGTACTTCCCTGCTGCTGTTTTCATGAAGGGTGAGGGTCGGGGCAGCCCTGTGCATGATCGCTGGCCCCCACCCCAAGTCTGCCTTTACTGCTTTTGGCGGGGGGTGGTTTCTCATCCTCGGTGCCAGGCAGGCTGGCGCTGGTGGCCAGGAGAGAGTCAGGGGATGGCCTTGCCCCGCTTGTGGAGTGGGCAGCTCTTAAACACCAGCATGGCTCACGATTTGCAATGTTTTGTGTTGATAAGTCGTCAGTGTCTCTTTTTATTGTATTATGAGAGTATAACTTGCTCATGGTTAAAAAAAAAATTCCCTGCAGGTAAAATGGTTATTTTTCCTATGCCACACATAAGGTTTTATGTTTAATCTGCATCTCTCTATATTTATATATATAGAGAGAGAGTTTGTGGTAAAATATATGTAACTTAAGATTTACCATTTTTACAAAACTTCATTTATTTGAGAGAGAGAGAGCACGCGCGCACAAGTGGGGGGGAGGGGTAGAGGGAGAAGCAGACTCCCCGCTGAGTGGGGAGCCCGACGTGGGGCTCCACCCTAGGACCCTGAGATCATGACCTGAGCTGAAGGCAGAGGCTTAACCAATTGACCCACCTAGGCGCCCCCCATTTTTACCATTTTTAAGTGTCCAGTTCAATGACATGAAGTGTATTCACAGTGTTGTGCAAACATCGCCTCCATCCATCTCCAGAACTCTTGTCATCTGGCAAAACTGAAACTCTGTCCCCGTTAAACACGAGCTCCCCATGCCCCCCTCCCCCGGCCCGGGACAGCCACCCTCTGTCTTCTCTGTGAATTTGACTGCTTTGGGTACTGCGTTAAAGGGGAATCATCCAGTATTTGTCCTTTTGTATCATGTCCTCCGGGTTCATCTTTGTGGTGGCCTTTGTCAGGACTGCCTTCCTTTTTATGGCTGACCAATATTCCATGGCATGCATCCGCCACATTCGGTTTACCCATTCATCTTTTGGTGGACTTTTGGATTGCTTCTACCTTTTGGCCATGGTGCATAATGCTGCTGTCAACATGGGTGTATGAATATTTGTTTGAGTCCTTGCTTTCGACTCCTTTCTGTATCTACCCAGATGTGCAATTGCTACGTTTTTTGTATTGACTGTTTATGCTTTTCAGGCACTTTGAGCCCCCAAGGCAGGGTTGATAGGTCAGCAGAGGGCTCTGGACACCAGCCCTTTTTCCTCCTCCCCCAGGGCCAGGTCCCTGGTCCGTTGGGCTTGTCCCAGTAGCTGCCTGCAGAGGTGAGCCGGCTGGCCAGCCGGGGGGTCACCACGGGGGTACCATGAAGTCTGGGGCCACTGAACTAATGAGAAGCTCTGGCATCTTCTGGTGAAGAAGGGCCTTTTTGGGCCAGGTCCCAGTCTTCCTCCTGCTACAGATCCTGGGAAGGGGACTGCAGCCTCCTGGGCACTCTGGGGAGGAGTGGGGACCCAGAACCAGAGGGCCCACTCTCCCCATGGCCACCCCCCTGCCCCCCTCCTGTTCTTCCTGTCCTGTGCTGATTCTGTGCCAGAGGCTCTCCTGGAGGGTAATTGTGAGATAGATTTTTGGCCAGTGAGTTAGAGAGACTGATGTAAAATTTCCTAGCTTCCGCTGGAGAGCAGTTCTGTTTCTTTTTTTTTTTTAAAGATTTTATTTATTTATTTGAGAGAGAGAATGAGATAGAGCATGAGAGGGGGAAGGGTCAGAGGGAGAAGCAGACTCCCTGCTGAGCATGGAGCCCAATGCGATGCGGGACTTGATCCCCGAACTCCAGGATCATGACCTGAGCTGAAGGCAGTCGCTTAACCGACTGAGCCACCCAGGCGCCCTGGCAGTTCTGTTTCTTGATAACAGAGCAGGATCTCCTCTCCCCATTTCTGCTCTCACCATGTCTGCTGCACCTGCAGTTGACCGCTGGCTCAAGTCAGGCCCTCAAATATGGCTGCACCCCAGAGCCCCGCACGGAGCAAACTGGTTTCTGCCTGCTTGCTGGTGCAGACCTCCACCACGAGCCAGGATTCTGGCTCCCTGCAGGGATCTGTGCATCATTCCCTCTCGGGTGTACAGTGATCCGTCAGCTCCATGTTGGCTCCCTGAGAGTGGTAGTTCTGGTAGTAGCTGTTCTGCTACCGTGTACTCAGCAGAGGCTCAGTGAGGGAGACAGAAAGCAGGGGAGGCACTGTGGAATTGGGTGTTAGGGAACTCCTGGGTTTCCGTTGAGGGCTTGTTCTTTGCCAGCTGTGGTGCTTAACCCTCTGGAGCCTCAGTTTTTCCATCTCTGAAATGGGGTTCAAAATCTTAACTTGTAAGGTTGTTGTGAAAAGCCCACGTGATAACTGGTACAGAGTGCTTGCTTGGTAAGTAAGTGTCACTGAACGTCAGCTGTGGGCATCGCTGTGCCCTCTAAGGGGGAGGGGAGCCACCAGCCAGCAGGCTTGGGTGAGGCCTTGGTGCAGGAAGGCGAGGTCTGGGGGCTGCCCTGTGCTTTCCCTCTGCTGCTTTGTTGTCTGGACCCAGGCCGAGCCCCCCGGGAGAGTCTGGATGAGGGGAGGAAGGGGCGCTGTGATGCGCTCTGGCTGGGTGGCTGCAACTTCCTCCCGGTGCACTGTCGTGGGGCCGGCTGCAGCTCCCTTAGCAGGGATTACGTGTTTGGGGGAGGGAGGGGGCCAAGGTACCTTGGGCTTCATTCCAGTGCAACGTGTTTTTGGATCCCGGCACCCTCTCCTGCCAGACCCTCTTAGAACTCCTCACTTCTGCGCCAGGCATTCTGGCTCAGCACTCTCTCTAAGCTGGGTCTCCGTATGACTGTTTCTTACGTGGGTCCCCCCCTACCTTCCTAGATTGCAGGCTCCAGGACCCCTGCCCCCTCTTATTTGGGGACAGGAAATAGCAGCCTCCCCCTCCAGGCAGTGGAGTGCCCCTTTCTCCAGCAGGATAGGATGATTGGGACCACCCGTGCATGGGTCACGTCTAGGCTCGGGCGAGGGAACAGGAGGGTAGTCCTGCTTACTGCTGTCTTCTCCTTTCTGTCCCACCCCTCCCTCCAAGCAGGAGAGTCCGTCTTGCAAGGCTGCAGTGTGTTGAAGAGCCCAGCTTTGCGTCGGCAGTTCTGGGGTGAAGGGAGGCTCTGCCATCTTCGTCCTGTGTCCTGCAGGGTCACTGCCAGGACTAACTGAGAGGACGGATGTCAACCACCCCTGGTGGGCTCCCTAAGTGTGGGCAGGGCTTGTTATTTCCTATGTGTGCACAGAGCCAGGGAGCGATTTTAGCAAACCCTTCTTGCCCCTCTCTGCCCAGGGGAGGTGGTAAAGACTTCCTCTGTGCTTCTCGAGCCTAGTGCCCCAGCTTGCTCGATTATAGGATTCACGTGGAGTACTTGCTACTTGTGAAAATTCTGATTCATGGGTCCCACCCCAGAACTCCTGAACCAGAATGGCGGTTGTTGGGGTGGGATCTGCATTTTCAGCATGTTTTGTCATGAGGTCAATTTTGGAAACTCTCATATTTGCTGCTTTCGGATTCCTGTCCCAGTGGCTGTATCATTTGATGTCACGAGAGCCCACTGAGACAGCTCTGAGGCACGTATGGCCCCCCATAACGTGGAAGACTTTCTAGGTGAGGAGATGGCGACGCTTCCAGGGCAGACTCAGACCCTGTGCTCCCTCGTGGTGGAATTGGAATTAGAACTCGGACCTCCCAGTGCCGGGTGTCCATTGTGCCTGCCAACGTTCTACTAAAGCATGGAGAAGGTGGGGGATGGAGAGAGATGGGGTGACAGGAAGGAGGTGAGTATCACGGCTGTGGTGGTGGCAGAGGGGGAACAGTGGCGTTCTGCTGCCACCCCTTGAGGGAGGCCCGCGGAGACCAGCCAGAGTGAGCGGGCAGCAGGGCGGCGGAGTGGGAGCTCCCCCAGGTGTGCCTTCTGGAGGCCGGGGCCCCGCTGAGCGTGGTGAGCCGTGAGCTTTGTCCCGGGGCCACTGTGGATCCACAGAGGGAAGGAGGGTAAGGGAGGCAGGAGGGGCCAGGTGGACAGAACTCGGACACCATCTCAGGGCTGTTGGTGGAATCCTGCAAGTCCTGTGGGTAGCCAGTGTCCACTTCTCCTGCCCTTCCCCCCTGTTAGGTTAGGTCTGGGAAGCCTTCTAGAAGCACAGACAGGGTGAACCCCCTGCTCAGATGGTGGAGGGCAGAGTGTGCAGGAAGTGAGGAATGGGTATTGCCAGGCCCCTCCAGGGGCAGGGGTCCACTGCCTCCCTGCTTCCTTATTCCCAAGGTTGGCTTGGTCCATGAAAGGAAAATCCTTTTAGGTTCTTTATGTACCCCCCTCTTCAGTTAAGGGGCTCTTAATGAGGCTTTTAATGATTTCAGCCTGATTGTCTCTGGGTTTTGGTGGAAAGGCTTGGGGAGGGTGGGAGGGATGCACTGGATTTACTCCGTTAGGCTGTTCTAAGGCCCCGCTTGTCCATCCCATCTGCGCAGTAGGATCGCCTTCCCTGGGGAGGCCTCTGTGTGTGCCCGTGCAGGCTCCACTCCTGAAGGGTGATCTGCCTGGGCTGGGGGGCTGTGGGCCAGTGGGCAGTGAGAGGGGAGGAGCCTCACGCTGGGCTTGTGTATGTCACCTGCTGCTGGGTGCTCGGAGGGGTCGGGAAAGAGGAGGTCCAGGCTGACCGAGCCTGTGGTTAGAAGCATGGGCTCTGCAGCCTGAATTCTGGCTCTTCCATGTGCTGTTTGATGTGACCTTGAGTGACTTTGTGTGCTCTGTGTGTGCTTTCTCATCTTTAAAATGGGATTGATGGATCCTCCCGAGGTTGGGAGGATTAATGATGCCGATGCCGATAGAGCACTTGACAGTGAGCTTGCGAGGGGATCGTGGTCTCTCAGATCCTTTTCCTCTGACTTTCACATTCGATTGTCAGGCTCAGGGCTGTAGACCCTCCTTTGTAGCCATGGTGAGCTGCTGGAGGTGTCTGGGTGGGCAGGGGAGTGTGGTTTCGGTGGATGGCACGTTCATCCATTCATTCCTTCATCTCATGGCCCAGGTACAAAATCTGAGGGTGATCTCTAGGTGTACTTGCATCTACCCACTTCTCTGTCTCCACCACCGCTGCCCTGGTCTAAGCCACTTTTCTCTCTTGCCTGGACCTTTGTGTGGTCCCTTACTGTTCTCTGCTGACATTCTTGTCCACCTCTGATCTGTTCTTCACACCAAAATTAGGAGTCTCTTTCCAAGATTCAGGTGTAATTATGGGTCAGCCAACACCTGACTCCTGCTCCCACCTCATCCTCACCCCCGACCCGCAGCCGAAGTCAGACAGACCTCTTTGGGGGCTTCCGTTCTCAGGAGAAACCATCCTAACTTCCCGAACGAGCCTCAAGACCGGTGGACTGCTGACCTCAGCCTCTGCCCCCCGCCTTTCTCCTGCACCACCTTCCAGTGGTTTGAGCAAGGCTTCATTCCTTGTGCCTGAGCACTGTGATACTTCGTTCCCTCTGCTTGGGCGGCATGCCCGACCCCACACACATGCATGGGGTGACCATATGGCTTGGTTTGCACCTGTTGCCCTGATGTAATTATTATTTTTTTAAATTGAAATTTAATTAACATATAGTGTCTTATTAGTTGCAGAGGTAGAGGTCAGTAAATCATCAGGTGCATATAATACCCAGTGCTCATGACATCATGTGCCCTCCTTAATGTCCATCACCCAGTTACCCCATCCCACTCCAGCAACCCTCAGTTTGTTTCCTGTGATTAAGAGTCTCTTATGGTTTGTCTCCCTCTCTGATTTCATCTTATTTTATTTTTCCCTCCCTTCCCCTATGATCTTCTGTTTTGTTTCTTAAATTCCACATATGAGTGAGATCATATAATTGTCTTTCTCTGATTGACTTATTTCACTTAGCATAATACCCTCTAGTTCCATCCATGTCATTGCAAATGGTAAGATTTCATTTTTTTGATGGCTGAGTAATATTCCATTGTATATGTATACCACACCTTCTTTATCCATTCATCGATCGATGGATGCCCTGATGTAATTATTAATAGCACCTCCTTTTATTTTGAAGTGCCCTGGTTTGGATGATAAATTATATGGTCCCCCTTCACATTTACAATCTTTTCATCTAATTAAAATTCCTCAGCTTTAAAAATTCACTGACTGGGGCGCCTGGTTGGCGTGTCAGTTAAGTGTCCGACTCTTGGTTTTGGCTCAGGTCATGATCTCAGGCTTAGGTCATGATCTCAGTGTTGTGAGATCCCGCCCCATGTTGGGCTCCGTGCTCAGGGTGGAGTCTACGTGAGATTCTCTCCTTCTCCCTCCGCGCCCCCCCCCCCCCCCGCTTGTGCTCTCTCACTCTCTAAAATTAATAAGTAAATCTTAAAAAGAAAAAAATTCACTGACTTCCTCAGGCCAGCAGTCAGGTGTGTGTGTGTGTGCAGGCACGCTCCTACCCACACACGACCAGCCCTGTTTTAGCCCCAGACCTGGAACTTTTCCTGTATGCATTTAAACTCAGTTTGCAAATATATAGTCATTTATATGAGTCTCTGATTAACATTTGTCATCCCCAGCAGACTGAAGGCTCCTTGATTTAGGAGCCCAGCGTGTAACCCCAGGCCCTGTGTGAATCTGGCTCCCAGCTCACAGGTGGGGGATCCTGGAGCCTGGGTGAGTCAGGAGCATCTGCAGTGGACTGCTGTGGGGGAGGCTGCTGACATCAGGCCAGTCCAAGCCCAAACAAGCCAGTTGCCCACACTCTGGCATACACACCCCCGACTTGGCTGCCCCTCTAATTATACCTGATCTCTCTCAATGGGCTTTGTGTTCAGAAAGCCAAAAGAGATCAGAGTTCAAACCCTCTCTCTACCTCCCTAAAACTGAGACTTAGAAGAAAAACCTGCCTGGCCCATTTTGCATCCCCAGGGAGCCACCGGGTCCAGGACCTTCTCTCGTGGCTGGATGTGAGCGCTGGGGGTGACTCTTAGCCTAGTGTCCTGGGCTGCCCTTTAGCTACCCTCCTTGATCCAGGCCCAGGGACAACCTGAGGACAGCTGCACCAGATGCCCGTGTGGCTCTAGACAGACCCAGGGCTGGTGCAGGATGGTGGGCAAAGCTGGGTGGTTGGGGCGGGTGGTGTTGGCTGATTCCTCATTTGCTTCCCACCCTGAATGAAGATAGAAGGCTTCCCTGGAGGGGCCTCAGCCCCAGCATAGCGGCAAGGGCTCAGGCTTTGGTGTCCTATGGACCTGGTTAGATTTCAGTTCTGTCTCTCACTAGTTGTGTGCCTGGGAAGGTTGTGAACACCTCTGGCCCTCGGTTTCCTCCTCTAGCATGGGATTGTTGAGCAGGTTTGCTGAGGTGGTGGGTGCCTCACAGAGTGGTAGGGATAGCCAACATCTTTGATCTCATTGCCTCTCTGCCCCCCCTCCTTGGGGCCAGAGGTCCCCATTGCCTTTAGTGCCCCCTTTGCGGGGGCTTGACACCGTATTTTTCTCAGTGGTTGTGGTGTGGTTGAGGGCTGTGGTGCCCTCCAGCTGCCCCTGCTCTCTGCACGCTTTCTGAGGTGAAGCCCAGAGCTGGGGGACAGAGCGGGTGTGGCTCTCCCAGCTTTGAGGGAGGCTGTGACCACACTCCCCCACAGACAGAAGCCCCGTGTCCTGCCGGATCCCAGCAGAGTTGGAGAGTCCTGGCCACATCCACCTGCGGCTGCACTTCTTCCCACCCTTCCGAAAATGTGGATGTTTCTGTAGACACATCCCTGTTCCTCAGCCTCCTGCTTCCTGCAGCGGATCCCTTTGCCGCCCTGTCCCTCGAGCTGGGCTGGCCACTTGGCCAACAGGCCCACCGTGCTGGCTGCCAATGCCCCGAACTCCTGACAGATCTTGTGGCCCGGCCGGGAGGGCAGTGGTGGCATGGGATTCCATCGGCCTGGGCCTCGGTGGGCTTTTCCTTGGCTCACGGGTTGTCTTTGGGTCCTTAATAGGGGGATTTTGGGGTTTCTGTGTTGCTTTATAATGTGCTGATCTGTGTTTGGGTTTTGGGAGAAGAAACTTTATTTTCCTGGACCTCAGGTGAAGAGAACTGACCTAATTAGGCCCTCAGCTCACAGCCTACTGTCACTGCAGGTCCGGGCCTGGTCACTGTGCATCCATCACCTTTTTACCCCACTGTCTTCCTACACTGGACGTGCGAATCGTCCCCAACCCCTCCCCTGCCAACACAGCTGATGGAATGATGAACATTCTCCCACCAGTGGGAGTGCCCGGTCTTCACCACGGGAGGAGTTCTTTGGGAGGGGGACTTCCGGCGGGCATTGCTGGGTAGCCGGGCGGGTGCACGTTGAGGTGCACGTTGTGTTTGACGATCTAGTGCTGGGTTGTGCTCCAGAAGGGCTGCACAGTCTGCTCCCCAGCAGGGCATAAGAACCCGTGTTTCCCTCGACCCCAGCAACATCCTAATTGCTTACCAGTCTCTTAGGTGTAAAGGGACAATTACTGCTTTGTATGCAACTCAGGAGGCCCTCCATGTGCCAGCCTCTCGTTCCCTTCCTCCAGTCAGCACTCCAGGAACCAGAAACTTCCTCTTAGGCGTGGGGCAATTGCTGTCACAGAGGAGAATTATGGAGATCTTCTGCAGAAAGCCCCCATGCCTTGGGGAGTGCCAGTTTATAGAGTCTGCTGTTGCTGCTTAGGAAGTTTGCACCTCCCCGCTCCCGGCCCCCCCCAGGGTGCCAGTCACCGGGGTGACTCCTCCTGGCTTGTGATGCTCCCACGGTTGTTGGACTCTGAGCTGGCGCCACCACGCCTGCTTTCTGCTTGGGGCATCTCTGGGCTCCCTGGAGCTTTGAGTTTTCCCTTGGGAGGCCGTGTGCCCACCTGTATTTGGTGGGAGGTCATGTGGCTGCTGGGTGGCAGTCCCCTCAGGAGGGAGGTGAGAGGCATCACAGCGTTTGGCTTCCGTCTGGGCCGACTGGTGCTGAGGGCCTCTCGAGGGTCATGTGGCCTTGGCTGGGTCAAGGAGTCTGGGGCCGGAGGAGCTGGGTCGCAGGGCCTGCTGGAGCTTGCTGACCCAGACTCGGGAACACACACGGCACCGAGGCGACTTCCCTAACTCCCGCAGGGTGCCCGCTGCCCGTTTCGCACACAGTTCATGTCCCCTTGCAGGCCCGTTCCTGCCGAGTGTGATTTCACAGATGGAGGCTTCGAGAGGTAAAGTTGACGGTCACACCTCAGCTACACAGGGGAGTCCAATTAGGGTCAAGTCAGCCAGACCACAGATTCCCATATTTTAGGAATACGAGGCTGGGCCAAATCCTTGTCATCCAGGGAAGCATTCTGTGGAACTGAGTGGCCCATAGCTGTAAGCATCGGTGCCAGAAAAACCAAATGACCTCACTTTTGGGTGGCTTTTCCTTCTTTGGAAAAGGAATGTGTAGGCTACTCCTGTGAGCTCCAGCCTGCCGAGGCCTGTGTGCCGTCAGACCTGCAAGGGCCAGAACTGGACTCCAGACGTGGGGGAGGTGTCACAGGCGGGACCAGCTCAGGGTCAGCCGTGGGGAGCAGGCCGTTCTCACACTGGTCTCCAGAGCAAGGTGTCGCCCTGCTGCAGGGAGGTGTGAGGTGTGGCCAGAGGAGCAGGTGCTCTGGGCTGTGAGCTGCCCTGCAGAGTTGCTACTCCTTGGGGAGGCATCCAGAAGGCCAGTGGTACCTCCAGCTCAGTTCAGGCCTGGCTCCACCACTACATGTGGCAAAAGATGAGGCCAGGCCCTGTCACCTCAGAATCCTCCAGTTAGCTTGCTTTCAGGCCACAGGCAGTAGCCGGCTACTCCAGTCCATGCCCTCAGCGCCTGGACCAGCGGAGGGTCCAGGACCTGCCTCTGCAACTGGTTTCTTGCCAGTGGGACTAATGGGTAAACAACAACAACAAAACCGCGGTAAAAGGCTTAGTGGGGTCCTGGAACATTTTAGTTTAGTTTTGTCCTTTTTTATAACAGCTTTTTTGAGATATAATTTACATACAGTTCACCCATTTAAAGGGTGGTTAGTGTACTCACAGCTGTGCAACCATCCTCACGGTCAGTTTGAGAACATTTTTTTTTTCTTTAAGATTTTATTTATTTATTTGACAGAGTTGGGGGGGCGGAGAGCACAAGCGGGGGGAGCGGCAGGCAGAGAGAGAGGGAGAAGCAGGCTCCCCGCAGAGCAGGGAGCCCGATGTGGGGACTTGATCCCAGGACCCTGGGATCATGACCTGAGACGAAGGCAGATGCTTAACCGACTGAGCCACCCAGGCGCCCCTGAGAACATTTTCATCACCTCAGAAAGAAAGCCCATGCCCCTTAGCTTAACCCCACTTTCTCCCCTGCTCCCAGCCCCAAGCAACCAGGACTCACTTTCTGTTTCTGTAGATAGGTTTTTGGTTTTTAACATCTAGTGAGCACTTAATCTGCATCTCGCACTGGGCTAAGCCCTTTGCATTAGCTCACACAACCCTCCCGTGTGGAATAGACGCTCATTTTTGTCTTTGTCTTCCTGATGTGACAACTGAGGCCCGGTGGATCCGGATCACAAAGGCCACCAGAGCCTGCTGATGCCCTCACTGTACTTTGGCCTCTGGCTGCAGAGGTGGGGATGGTGGAGGCGCAGATTCTCATTGGCCAGGAGCTAAGGGGACCGCCTTTGCTTCTTCACGGGGATCACAGGCCACCTGTCTTTAAAAAATGGTTCCCCATTCTCTCAGGAGCCAGCAAGTTCCCCCTACCCTGGCAGGAAGGCGCTGGGCTGCCCAGGCCTCTGTCTGCTTTCTGAGGCCCTTGTCAGGAGGGAGGCTGCGGGCGCTGTCAGGAGGGAGGCTGCAGGTGTGTTCATCAGGTCAAACCGCCTGCCAGGATGAGCCATTTGGGCCCCTGCTCCTTTGTCTCCCAACGTGGGCTGCAGGTGGACATAAAGGGAGGAGACAGACAGGCCCCTGCTCCCCCGCCTAGTCTCCCCACCCCGGCTGAGAGGCTGGTCTCGAGGTTTCCTCATCAGTGGGGCAAAAAACAACAGGACGTCTTTCTTTCCAGCCTGTAGAGCTCTGTGAATGATTAACCTTGATTAAACAGAAAGGGATGGGAAGTGAGAACAGTACGACCGCGGATGTTTATGGGCTCCTTCTCTGTTGTGTTTGCTTCCTTCCATTGGCCTCATTTTGACAACAGCCTGCAAAGTAGGGATATTATGTGTCCCCATTTGTCAGATAAAGTGTTGGAGGCCTAGACAGGTTAATTACAGTCCCACAGCCAGTGAGGGACAGAGGTGGGCTGGATTAAGACTTTTTAAGTGTCTGCTGTGGACATACTACCAGGCCGTCTTTGATTAAGTACATAAGATCTAACCTGGTTCTTTCTGATGCTGTGCTGTGTAGGTCCTGTGGTTTTTTTTTTTTTTTTTGTCAGAGAGAAAGAGAGCACAAGCAGGGGGAGCAGGCAGAGGGAGAAGCAGGCTCCCTGCTGAGCAGGGAACCTGATGCGGGACTCGATCCCAGGACCCTGGGATCATGACCTGAGCTGAAGGCAGATGCTTAACCTACTGAGCCACCCAGGCAATCTGCTGTGTAGGTCCTGTTATACCCATTTTATACGTGGGCATCCTGAGGCCGAGACTGAGAATCCTGTCCAAAGAGAGCTAGTGAGATGTGTAGGCTGGGGCTGCAGCCCCGGCTCCCTTGGGTGCCCCAGCCGCTTGCACTCTGAGTTTCCAGGATCCCAGCATTCCCATGGCCCGGGGGGCAAGCTGTGAGAGAGGTACCCTTCCCAAACAGAGGAAACTGCCTGGCCGTTCTCAACTTTGTCAGCAACCACTCCCAGGTTGGGGGAAAGTAAATAGACCTGGGTGGAGATGTTCTTGAGGACTCTGCTTTTCATCTTCTAGTGAGCCAGCTGACAGCTTGCTTTGAAGGACTGGCAGCATGCCCTTGATAAGTGAACCAGATACTCCTATTTATGTTACGAGAGCAGCGGGCATCTGAGATCACTTCTGGGCAGCTCTTTGCCTACACACACCACCCAGTGCCCACACCCTGGCTAGACTGGCCGCGTGCGGGGACCAGAGGGGTCTGCAGGGTGGCCTGCGGGAGAGAGAAGGCACCCTGGTGGTGCCGGCAGATGCTGCGGAGAACTCAACCCCGCGGAGAACTCGACCCCGCACACATGTGGAGGAGCACCCACTGGGAGGGGGGTCGGGGCTGGGGGCCAGAGAACTGATTTTTGACTTGAGGAGCCTAAACCCGGTCCCTGGTTGTTCTACTCCAGGGAGGGGCACTGAGAATGAGCAGCCAGGTACCACCTTCAAGAGGCTGAGAAACTAGACTGGGGTTTTCTGGAGCCTCTTGGCGAGGGGGTGCTGCCCTTCATCTTCCCCCATGGTTAGCAGTTTACTAACTATTGGGGTGGATGTGTGTGTGTGTTTGATTGCTGGCTTATCCTCCTGTCCTGGCCCCTAATTATGACTTTCTTGGGGAATATTCTACAGGGATAAGGCACTTTAAAGTTTTTCAGAACACATTCTCTATGTAATATCTTATTTGATTCTCTTACTAATTTTTTTAAGTAGATGGGACAGTTTTTTTCCTTTTTTATTGTTCTTTTTTTACTTTGGAAACATCTGTTCCCCCCCCCCCCGATAATACATGAGCACGGATCCCACACCCCCACAAAAGAATTCTTAGAGAAATGGGAAGTTCCCTATATCCCATCCCAGAGGTCTGACTTAGATAAATGTATATGCTTGCAGACAGACTTTTCTTATATTTGCATAGCTTTTTTTAAAAATAGGTAATGATTGTATGTGGTATAAAATTCAAAAGAAACAGAAGGGTACTCTGTAAAAAGGAAACGTCCGTCCCTCCTCTGTCAGGAGGCCCCAACTCCCCTCCCTGGAGGCAGCCACTGTCTCAGGTCCCTATATGTCCTTGAGGGACATTCTGGCCTACAGCTTTTGTGGATGATCCAGTAAACTACTAACAGGTGTCTGGTTGTGAGAGTGGGAACTGTCGGTCTCGAGATGGAAACACTGATCATACTTGGAATTCATTGAGAAGAAACTGTCCCTATGGAATTTATTGGCCTCTTTTGATAAGCAGCAGAGCCTACCAATCCGAATCAGCCCTACAGGAAACAAAAGATTGCCCCTGTGTGCTCTATTTGGTTGTGCTTTTTTTTTTTTAACTGAAGTATAGTTGACACACAGCGTTCCATTGGTTTCAGGTGTACAATAGTGATTCTCAACAATTCTATACATTTTGCTATGCTCACCACAAGGGTAGCTCGCATCTGTGCTTCTGTGAATTAGGCACGTTATTATGGGTAAAGTTGCTGGATTCCAGCTTGCAAGGTGTGACGGACTTATTTGGGGTTCCATAGCTGGAAGGGGTTGAGGTGACTTATCCGGGATCACACCCACACCAGGTTCCCTGACCCCTGTCCTCTGAACACTAGGTCCCCTGGAATGATCTCAGAGGAGCGGGAGGATGTGCCTGGGAAAGGTGTGGTCAGCACGTGAGCCTGGGGCCTGTGGTGGCTGGGTGAGGTGGCGCTGCTGTCCCCCCCCCCCACTGCCACGCCATCTCATTTGGCTGCAGGTGGGTTATCTTGTTTACTCTGTTGCGCGACCAATAGAAAAGGCACCTTTGTCAACGGAGGCTTCTCTGGTGAGGTCAGCCAAGAGTGGATGGCCTGGATTGTGCTCGGAGGCGAGTAAACATCAGAAAGGAAAGTGCTAGCAGGGAGAAGGGTGAGGGGGCAGATCGTTAACACCGGCCATATTTGCGGATGCCTGATCAAGAAGCAGAGACAGTCACGGACGTTCGCTTCCTGGAGCACCGGCACTGTTCACGTGCGGATGGGTTTTGTTTCGGGTGTGTTTCATGTTCCTGTGATCACTCACTTAGCTTTGAACCTGCAGTACATACAGTTCTGTATTCTGCTTTTTTTGTTAGTCATATCTAAGGGTTCTTTCCATAATAAGACATGGTTTCAGAACCTCTCATTTTGGCCGTGTAATGTTCCATTAAGTGGATGAATCATAATTTACTTTGCTGATACTTTATTAATATAATTTGGGGCCATTTCTAATTTTTTCCTCTCAAGTAACGCTGACAAGAACATTTTCATGCTCACGGCCTTTGTTTAGCAGTGTTTGCCCAGAATAGCGCCCGGGCATCGGGCTGGGGCTTGTGCACATTTTACTTCCCTTTGGTGAGGAGCTTTCCCCAGGGTCATCCTGCGGCAGCCCGCCCGCCGCGACGTCAGCCCGCCCACCGTGACGTCAGCCCGCCCGCCGCGACGTCAGCCCGCCCGCCGCGACGTCAGCCCGCCCGCCGCGACGTCAGCCCGCCCGCCGCGACGTCAGCCCGCCCGCCGTGACGTGTTGCGCACCTTGTCACGGTACCCACGCTGCCACGGGAATTAGCAGAAACTTATTTTTCCAAAGGTAACGAATGAAAATCGGAACCTTTGTTTCAGTTCCCCCAGGACGGCAGTGTGCGTGGTGCATCTGTCATCCCTGGTGACCGGTATCAATCCTCAGTCAAGCCCGAGTGAGGGGAGCCCCCTCTTCCCCGGACGGGAGGTCCTGTCAGCTTTTGCTACCAGCTCCCTGGATGGCCGGCGTCCGCTGTGGTGGTAGGAGGGGTGCCCGTGCTAAATAAGCACTGGTGGGTGCTCAGTACTGGTGTCAACACATTGTACGTTCCTGTTCTTGTACGCGCCACTTTTTTGGTGAGGAGACTTAGGAGGATTTCATGTTTTCCCACTGTGGAGCCAGAGACCCTAGGAGTCTTTTTTTTTTTTTTTTTTAATATTTTATTTCTAAGTAATCTCTACACCCAATGTAGGGCTCCAACTCACAACCACGAGATCAAGAGTCACTCGCTCTACCACCTGAGCCAGCCAGGTGCCCCAGTCCTACTTGCCTTACACTTGCCCCTTCTGCTCATTTATTAAACCTCTTTGACGCTTCGTTTCCTCATCGGTAAAATGAGGAAGAATAATAGACCTGCTTTAGAGTGGTGTTGTGAAGATATACGAGTTAAAGGGGGTAAAACACTGAGAAGAGGGTCTAGTACATAGTATGCGCTTGGTAGATGTTAGCTGCAAATATTGCTGTTATTTAGGGCATATGTTTGTCTCCTCTAGGTTCTTGACTGAGGGTGATGTTTAGTTGTTACCACTTGAAATGGGGAGATGTTAGTGGCATCTCATGGCAGGGCCCAGGGATGCTGCTGAACATCCTGTGATGCATAGGACAGGCCCCCCAACCCCTGACAAGAAACCAGCTCCAAGTATCAATAGTATGGAGGTCGAGAAGCCCTGCTCACACGTTTAAGTGTGACTCTTGGTAACTGATCAGCTCAGACTCTGTGCCACCGCTGACCCGAGTCACCCAGATTCCATCTGGTTGGTGGTATCATTTCACAGTGACCCATTTGCAACGATACTCCGTAAGATTCAGCCCACCCATACCTGCACCTGAAATCCACAGTGTCCTGGTGGAACAGGGAGTCAGGAGGCTGGGTTGTGAACATACCCGACTTTGTGGCCTGGGAAGAGCCACTTGCCTTCTCTGGTCGTGTGTCCTTCGTTGTAAAGTGAGGCTTTGACTTGGGTGCTGTTAGCATCGCTTCCAGCTCTAACATTCTTCGATGAAATGTGTTGAGCAGCAAGAACTTGTAATAATTGTGGTTCTAATTATTGTGGTAGCAGTAATAATAGGTAATTATTGGGCAGCCACTCGGTCCCAGGCTCTTTTCAGTGTTTTAAATGGATCATCTTGCGGAATCCTCTGATCTGTGCTGTTATTACCCTCATCATATTACCCCCACTCCACAGATGAGTGCCTTGAGCAGAGCCATGTTGAGTCGCCTGCCCACAGTTACCACCTGACCAGAAGTGGTTAGACCTGGAGTTTGCATCGTCTTCTTTAGAGTGAATCCTTCCAGTCTCTTGGATGCTTGCTCTCTAGAGTGATCCTGAGCAAGTGTCCTGACCTTCCTGTGTTTCAGCATCTCATGTTTGAACACTCCCTTCTCCCACCAAGATGAAGGGTATGAACACCACCTGACTTTAAAGGCTCAGCCTCTGACTCATGCTTATGGGGTGATCCTCTGTACCCCACATCCCAGCTGAATGTGATTATACAGATATTCTTTTGGAACCTAAAATATAGACAATAATGATGGTGATTGTGACTATTTCTTACACATTTACTATAGTTCAAACATATATTAGTAATACATTATCATTATTAACATAAGTTAGCAATATTAAGGTTAATATTATCTTTTTTCTAATTTTCTATTGTCTATTTTTTTTTTTTTTTTTTTGCGAGAGAGAGAATGAGAGACAGCATGAGAGGGAGGAGGGTCAGAGGGAGAAGCAGACTCCCTGCTGAGCAGGGAGCCTGATGTGGGACTCGATCCCAGGACTCCAGGATCATGACCTGAGCCAAAGGCAGTCGCTTAACCAACTGAGCCACCCAGGCGCCCTCTATTGTCTAATTTTATCTTACTTAATTTTCATCACAGTTCTGCCTGGTAGATGCTATCATCCATCCCCATTTTACAGATTTGAAAACGGAGGCTCAAAGAGGCCCGTGTGACTAGAGTCACATTCTAGTGCATCTGAGCTGGGAGTGGGGGACAGCATGTTCTCAAAAGCCATTTGCTTTCTCAACACGTTTTAAGGGAAATATATACTTGTTAAAGATATAGTGGAAAGGTATTAGAGGATTCTCTGTGACAGCAGGACTGTGAGACCCATAGAGAAGGTAGACAAAGGCGCTTCTCCATGGCCAGCTCCATGGGACTCACCTGGGCTCTAGCACCCTCCTCACCTGTCTCCCCTGCTGTGATGTGTCTGTCTGTCCCCTCGCCCCCAACTTGGGGCCTGGCCAGGCCTATTCGCAGCCCTTTCAGTGCTGTTCATTAGATAGGGTTAGATATGCAGATTGGATATGGGTAGATAATTCAGGGTCAGAGCGAGGTTGAACAGGGGTCTGGGTTCTCTGCCAGCACCCTCAGAGGTTGCAGCTGGAGGAGGGTGAAATGGGAAAAGGAACTTGTGAGCACTTCCAGCATGGGGCCCCAAGCACGTTTCCTGGGACCTCCCTGCATCTCTGAGTCCATTTCTACAGCAGAGTGCATCCACCAAAGGCCCATCAGCAGCTTCTTTCCTTTCTTTCTCCTTTTTTTTTTTTTGAAGATTTTATTTATTTATTAGAGAGAGAGAGAACATGAGCAAAGAGAGAGGGAGAGGGAGAAGCAGACCCCCTCTGAGCAGGGAGCGTGATGGGGAGCTCCATTCCCATCCAGGACCTGGGATCATGACCTGAGCTGAAAGCAGACGCTTAACTGCCACCCAGGCAGGCCCCATCAGCAGCTTCTGTCTCTTTAGACTGTGAGCTGAAGAAGGACCCAGTGATGGGCCTCTTGGAGCAACGGGAAGGTCCTATAGGGTGAGGCGGGGTTGGGACTAATGGCCCCTGCCCTTCATTTGAGTGAGGCTGGACCATAGCCCTGCTGGGGTAGTACTGCTCACCACGCTGGGGTGTCTGGGCTGGAGGCCATGGGGCCCTGGGGTCTCTAGCCATGGGCATCACTTGTGGTTGTTGGCGTTTCTTCCTTTCTGGACCCCTGGGGCACTGCTAAGGGGCAGGTGACCTCCTCTGTCATAATGTTGGAGCATGAGCGTCAAGACCAAGGTCTGTTGGTGCATCTTCACCATTAACGGGGACATCTCCACCCTTTGTGTTTCTGGTGGAAATTACTTGAGCTCTGTGCTTTGAATCCAGTTTAATAAGTCCTTTACTAAGGAGCTCCTGGAGGGCTGCCCTGGCCAGGGAGCCATGAACCTTCAGACTCAGACACAACAGGTGGGGTTATACGTTGGAGGAGAGAATATGGCTGTGTGGTGTGCCTGGAAGCCCACATTGTCCTCCCCACTCCTTTGCCCCGTTGATTTCTTCTCTGGTGAGGATCCACAAGGCCACTGTCCAAGTCACAGGCTTTCTGCACCCCACACCACAATGTTAGTCCTTTCCCGTAACACATTAGAGTTCTCACACACACCAGGTGTCATCTTGGGAAGTCAGGGCAGCACTTTCAGGGTGACAGAGTTTGGTGGCTGTGGGCAGGGAGGAGGCCGCAGGCTAGGGGCACAGAGCAGGTGAGTCCACTGGGAGGTTTCAGGGGGAGCTGCTTTTTCTCTTCTTACCACCGATGGTGCGCTAAGTGACAGGCACTTTATAAGTGTTTTCTAGTTAATCCTCCTGACTTTATAAAGTGCTGTCACTATCTCACTTTTACTGGTCAGGGAACTAAAGTTTAGGGAGGGTAATCTCAAAATCACACAGCTGGAAAAGAGTTGAACTCAGATGTGGTACACCCTGACATGCATGGTCTCAGTCACCGAGTGACCCCCACCGTTCCCTACCTCGGCCTGAGCTGCATGAGAGGTGCTGCTTATTGGTGGAACTTTCCTCATTTGGGAGGTGCTCAGACGCCCCTTCAAGGCAGTTACCTGTGAGGCCCGGGAAGGGAGACTGGGGGTCTCCCAGTGCCATGCAGCCCCAGAGGCCTCAGAACTAGGGCTTTGTGTGGGAGCCATGAGCAAACACAGGTGCATTTCTGTCTCCCAGGGCTCTGAGCCTGGCTTCCCCAGGAAATGGGGCTGGCTGCTTTCAACAGCATTTTCCTCTTGCAAAAGCAGTATTTTTTTTTTCAAAACCAGCCTCTTCTTCCTCTCATCCGCAACCCCTCTTCACAACTGAGCGATAAACAGATTTCACAGCCCCCAGCTGTGCCAGTGTGGGTGATTCTTACCAGGACTCTGGCCACATTGGACCTGGACTGTCCCCTGCTGGGGGAAATCCACTTCCCCTCGAGTCTGTAGAAAACCCCAGGCAAGGGCTGAGTGAGGGCCTGGCAGGGAGATGAGAGCAAGGTGCGGTGGAAATTCCAGATGGTGGTAAATGAGAAAAAGCTGCCCTCCCCCCATATTATGTACAGTGTGATGACACCCGGGGCAGGAGTATGTGGACAGGTCACAGCTGGGAGAGAATATGGAACCACAAGATAAATTCTCTTCAAGATGAAAAAATTCTCTGATACGTTTTACAACAAAAAAAGTTTTAACAAAATGCAAAAAGAGGCTCAGTACCGTCTGGTCCCCTGCTGGGTTGTGGTGCCAACACTAGAGGCAGGGCACCCGGTAAACAGGCCTCCTCTGAGCTGTCTTACACTTCCAGAGGGTCCCTGAGGGCGTTCTTTGGCCCATCAGCCCCCTGCCCTGATACCATCCAGCATCATCCACAGGTGTGGTTGGGTCTTCCAGAAACCCCCGCCCCCCGGCCTTTGCATGAGCTCCTCACTGGCTCCTTCACCCAGTTGTCATCCCCTAGAATGTCCACTGCACAGGGCAGGGGTTTTTACTTTTGGGTCACTGCTGTGTCCCTGACACTGCTCTGGGACTCTAGGCAGAGCACTGAGTTCACACCCTAGGAGCTCCCATTCCGACAAGTGGCCAGGCAAGGACCGTGCACTGGGATATGGGCAACGATGGTGTGGGCGCGAGCTTTGGACTCTGTGCCCCCAACCCAGATGTGGCGGTGGGTTGTCAGGAAGGCTTCCGGGAGGAGGTGATAGCTTGGCCTGATCTTGGAAGATGAGTGTGAGCTAGTCACACGTGACATGGAGGACATTCCAGGCTGAGGATCAGAATATATCCCCTGCCCACCCTCATCTGTGTGCCAGTCTTCCCAAAGCTTTTGGATAGCATCCACGAGCCTCTTCTCTGTCATGGGAGCAGACTTGCCTGCAGAGTGGATCAGTGTTTGTAGGGAGAGAGAAGTCGCCTCGTGAGGCATGATTTAAAGATGAGGCCCGGACTTGGGGGTGTCATAATGCTGCCTCCTCCTCCCCACCTGCCTGGACTGACACCATCCCTTCTTCTTGCTCACAGGCTCTTCAACTCTTGCTTACCTAAGCAGCCGTTTCTTTTCCCCTAATGATCACTGGGGTGACATTCCTCCCTTCGGCCTCTTCATTGCCACTTCCCTTTGTTCCCCAGGGCAAGAGGAAGTGGTGGGGGAAGGGGGTCATGAGTCTGGTGACCTTTCTTAGGAGGTGGGGTGGTTCTGGTGTGGCTGTTATGGGTTGAGCAACACACCCCTCACCATTGCAACTTTGCAGGGCGGGTGGGAGGGCAGCTGACTGGAGTTGCTGTGGGGGGCTGGACATGGGCGCCTGAGCCCCGGTGTCGTTGAGGGTGCCATTTGAGGCATAGAATTCTGGAGTTGCCAAGAAGTAGGTTGCATCTGAAGCTAGAGAGCTCTTTTTTCTGTTTCCCATGGAATGTGACAGCTGGGGAGAGACCCCTGCCCCAATTTTAGGCGGGCCTGGGAAATGGAAGCACACGCTTCTGTTTCTGTTCGTCGGGTCAGCCTGTTCCTTGTGCAAGCTGGTGCTGTCGGCGCAGGACTGCTCGGTTGATCCGGGGGCGCTTCGGGCTTGCTGCTCTCCCCCCACAGACTAGAAAATCACAGTATAGATGGTCTTTCATTTAGTCTCCTCAGATTCCCTTCTGGAATTCTTCCTCACACTTTTGCAGCTTGAGGTGCCTCACACCCCGATGCCAGACACATGCATGCACGCACACGCACACGCACATTGGGGCCCTCACCTTTGTCTCCTTGTCCTGAAACCGCGCCTCTGAACTCTGAGCCCAACAAGACTTACTAATTCTTTCCTTAACCAGCTGCCAAGTGGACAAAGATTTAATCAGCTCATTTGCCCTGATTAATTAAGGCTTACTATGTCACCTCTGGGGTATTCTGCCTTGTACCTGTGATGATGGAAACTAAGCCTTATAACCTAAAAGGTAAATTGCTGGCCCTCCCAACTGCAGGTGGGGAGGCATAAAAGGAGGGTCCATCCCACGGTGCCCACCCATGCCTTCCATACAGCAACCAGAGAGGGCATGAGGCAGGCGGGTCCTGGGGACCCACCGAGGCCCCCGTGGGGGCCTCAGAGACCTTGTGATGCATGGGAAGCCTGACCGCTTGCTCGTCTTTCCTTTGCCCAGACGTTCACAGCATGGTGCAACTCCCACCTCCGCAAGGCGGGGACGCAGATCGAGAACATCGAGGAGGACTTCCGGGACGGACTGAAGCTCATGCTGCTGCTAGAGGTCATCTCAGGTGAGGTGGGCCACCCTGGCCGAGGACGAGGTGCTTGCCTGCTGGGTTCGGCCACTTTGGGGATGCTGCCCCGACAGCTCGGCTTCTGCTCTGCCTTTGCTCATGGTGAGCTTTGGGTCTCTTGAAAGAAGTTGGGGGTGCCATGTGTGAATTCAGACTAGGAGACTGGGTTTGGTCCTGGCTTTGCTGCTGACCGTCCACGTGTCCTTGGACAAGCCACTGCCTTTCTGCCTCAGCACCCTCATTTGCAAAACAAGGTCAACCATGGCTGACCATCTCCAAACCTTGGCTCCACTACTACCTCTCCACCTATATGCAGCTGATCTCACTCCCTTATCTGGCCCCCAGGGTAGAATTTGGATGTCCAGAAATCCGGAGAGACAGCTCCCCTTGAATGCAGATCTCCACTTTCTTATGAATACCTTTCCTCCACCATGCCTTAGAGGTTGGTGGTTCCAACATTCTCGCCTTGGTTCATACGCTGGGTATCTTAGCTACTCTCTTCACTTTACCTTCTACCTCGACACCAGTGAGTCCCAGACCAGGTCTCAGTCCAGCCTTTTCCCTCAGGCCCCATCTCCACCCAGATGTCCCCCAGCGCCCCCTCAGCATGCCCAAGACTGTGCGGACTACCCTTGGCCCTGACTGACCTCTTTCCTCCTATAATCTCCATCTTGTTCTCCTGAACCTAATGTAGGCATCAGAGACCGCTCTTCCTTTGCTTTGCTTTCCAAGATGGCATTCAGGTTCTGTTCATTCTATTTCCTTCTGTTAGCCGTTTAACTTCTGCTGCCGTGGTGTCAGCGTGGGCCTGCGTCAGCTCTCACCTAGATGATCCCCAGAGGCCTTCAACCCCCTCCCAGCTCCTTCCCCACTGCCGCAGTCCGTCCCCCGCACCACAGCCAGCCAGAGGGGCCATCTGACGGCCCAAATATGGTCTCGCTGTTCCCTGCCCAGAACCCTTCAGTGCCTCCCCAGGGCTTGAAGCCTGCAGCCCATATTCCGTAGCATAGCTCCCAGGATCCTTTGTGAGCTGGCACCTTTTTGGTTTTCAACTAACTTCCCAAAAAGGTATCAGACCTCAGACCCTCTGCCACCCCAAGAGACACGCAGTCCCCACCAAGGACAGGCTCTCTGCTCTCTGTGCTTCTGCATAAGCTCCAACTGACTTGTTCCCCAGTACTTTTAAATATCTTATTGCAGGTGAAATCTGTGTGTCGGAGGGTGGGGATGGGGGATTGTGTGTGTGCGGTATAAACTACAGAACATAAGATTTAGCGTTTTGAACATTTTCAATTTCATTGAGTATTTCGTACACTCCCATTGCTGTGCAGACCCACCAGTGTCTATCTGCAGACTTCTCCGTCATCCCGCACTGAGACCCCATGCCCATTAAACACTAGCTCCCCGGTCCCTTCTCCCTCGAGCCCTGGGCAGTCACCCTTCTCTTAGTCTCTGTGTGACTGTTCTCAGTACGTCATATTAGTGGAATCAGACAGTATATGTCCTTCTGTGGCTTATTGCTTGTAATGTCTTCCAGGTTCATCCACGTGTCAGACTCTCCTTCCTTTTTAAGGCTAACATTCCATTGTACATACACACTGCATTCTGTGTACCTATTCATCTTCTGATTCACATTGGGATTGCTTCTACCTTTTGGCTATTGTGACTAGCACTGCGGTGAACATGGGTGTACAGGTATCTTATTTGAATCTCTGCTTTCAGTTCTTTGGGGTCAATACCCAGAGGTGGAATTGCTGGACCATATGATAATTCTATGTTTAATTTTTTTTAGGAACCATTTTTAGGTACTGTTTTCCTCTAACTGCCTTTTAGAATGTCCTACCCTGCCTCCTCTTCCAACATTTCTTAGTTTACACAAACCTGGTATTGTTCTTTTTTTCATTCTTTAAAACTCAGCTCAGAATTTGCTTCTAGGAAGGCTTTCCCCATACGAGTGGCTGTCCTCCTCTGGGCTCCTGTCACACCCCATTCATCCCTCTGTTGTGTCCGTTTCCCCATGGCATGATCATTTTTGGCCCATTTGTGCTTTTCCCCATTCTACCCTGTGCTGCTTGGGGCAGGGACGGTCTCATCTCTGTGTCCCAAGTGCTCAGAATAGCACTTGGCATGTATGTGATGCTCAACAAATATCAGAGTGACCAGATGCCCTGCACTGGGCTTTTCTGCATAACTAGCAGCATTTTCCCCACCGAACAGGCGGGCCTTTGCACATCTGTGAACTGGACTTGTCTCTTTCCCTGGGGTGGGGGACATCAAGTCACTGAGACATTGCCTTTTCCTCCTTGAGCATCGTGAGGTGAGTAGAAAAGCAGAAAGAAGGGGCTAGTGTCCCGAGAGGTCCTCTGAGTAGCGTCCCCGGACCACCCACACCAGAATCCACAGGACTGCTTGTCCACATGCAGAATCCCAGGCACACCCCAGACTTCCTAAATTAGAAACTTAGGAGGCAGGAGAAGGGGGCTGGGCATCAGAAGCGCGAGAACTGCTGGCTTCACTGCCTTCCCTGTCCCAATGGAGAAGTCCTGTTCCAGCCAGTGTGCACAGCTGGGGCGCTGGCTGGGGAGCCTAGGCTCGGCATGACCTAAAGGCTGGGGCTTTAGCAGGAGAGCCTTCAGGGTGGGGGTGGGATGGGGTGCTGCCTCATCCATCCTATGGGAGGGAGTCCCCGGGGCATTTCATCTGCCCAGGGGGATGGTGGGGTACCTAGCTGGGGAGGCTGAGCAGCGGCCACAGCCTTGGGAGAGCTGCAAGTGGAAAGTCTTAATTTAATCATAAAAACCCAGCTGTGCTTCCCTGGGAGCTGCCAGGCCTAATCACATCTGTGGCAGGAAGTCTGCTCTCGAGAAGCTGGTGGCGGGGGAGGGTGGTGCTGGGAGGCCCCCTGGAGAAGTGCTGCTACCACATTGTGGCAGCCCCGCTCCTTGAGCGGTCACGGCGAGGCTGCTTACATGCTGGGTGTGGCGGGGTGGGGATGTGCGGCGAGGCGGGGCTGGAGACCGTGGCAGGTGCAAGGGTCCTGAGTTCGGGCTCTAGGATGGTAGTTCTCAGCCTTTTGGTGTCCCTGGCCTTTTAGAGACTCTATAGCTATGTGCACTTCCCCCCGCTATGGGCACGCATGAGTTTTAATTCGTGCCTCTGTTCTGAGCTGAAAGTGCTCTTAACGGGGTGTTTGGAAAACCAGCTCTTTTCCTGAAGCTTCTGACCCTGGAACCTGCGTTGGAGGAGGAGGCGGGCTGAGGGTGGGGAGTTGGCTTGGAGCTGAGCCAAGGAGAACCCACAAGAGGCAGCAGTTCTCCAGCGAGAGAGGAACACCGTGGGCAGCTCCGTTTAAACACTAGGGGACTTTTTCAGAATATTCTAAAGTGCCCACATATCTTCCTGGGCCAAACAGTATAGACTAGAAGGGGTTCAGAGCCTTTGCATGTGCTGCTCCTTCTGCCTTGATCATCGCTCCCTGCTGTCACGGCCCGGCTGCCCTCCCACTGGGAGGCCTTTCCTAACTATCCCACAACTCCATCCCCCACCTGCCCTCCTTTGCATCCTCTTTTTAAGCATTTATCCTTCTTAATGTTTGTTCATTTGCATATATTTGTGTGTTTCTCTGTTTGAAGGTCTGTCTCCTCCTGGGCCAGAAGTGCACGAAGGCAGGAAAGTGTTTTGTTCACCCCTATATTCCTAGCACCGAGCCAGGTCCCGGACATACAGGGCTTACTACAGATCTGTTGGGTGGAGGCAAGCAGTTGAGGTCTGAGAAGTGGCAGGAAAGAGGCAGGATTGACTCTCCCTGTTGTTCCCTGCGAGGGTGGCCCTCATTGCTCCTGGACGAGGGTGTCATGAAAGCAGCCCTGCTCCCAGGAAACAGCATCTGATCCTCCCTGCCCCCCCCCTTGGTCTGCATTCAGGGGAGCGCTTGGCCAAGCCGGAGAGAGGCAAAATGAGGGTGCACAAGATCTCCAACGTCAACAAGGCCCTGGATTTCATAGCCAGCAAGGGGGTCAAGCTCGTGTCCATCGGAGCTGAAGGTGAGTGAGGCCTGCCGTCTGACTGCTCTACGGAGCCTGATTTTCTGCTCCCTGTTCTCTTCGCCTTTTCTGCTCGACTCCCGGGTTCCCACACCCCTGGGTGCATTGGGAAGTGGGGCCACCAGCACCTCCATCTGGTCGACCTGTGGATTCTTCATGTAACAACTACACTTTCCATCCAGTCTCTGCCCCCTGGAAAACCAAGGGCCTGCTCCCTGCTCCTGACCGCCCCCAACACCAGCCAAATCCTGGTGCCCTGAGATCCTGTGAGAGTGGAATGCCACCTCCCTCACCCACAGGCCTGCCTGCACTTTGCTGCCCGGGGCAGAGAATTCTGCTGCCTGCAGAGTGTCAGACCCGGGCTGGGTGGAGGGTGAAGGCTGCCTCGAGGCCTCACGGAGCCCTGGGAAGACTGATGTCCAGAAGCCTTCAGGAATATTCCTAATAGCATTTCTCTGCAGATTAGCTTCTTGACTCTTTCTCCTTAGCTTGAAAAAAAAATTTTTTTAAAGCTCAGTATAAATTTGTTTGTTCTTAATGGCTTAAGAGAGGCAATGCAGTTTTTTGTGTGTACTGTGGTGACCCCAAAGGATTTGGGGAGGGAACACGGTAGCCAGGCCCTGTCAGCACTGCGCCCCTTGGATTCAGCCGGGGCTCACTGGGCACCTGCTGTGCGTGCCAGAAATCTCAAGCTAGGGAGGGTTTCCATCCATTCGTTCATCATTTGTTGTATGCGCACAGCTGTGATCCCGAGCAACGCACTGTGGCAGGTACTGTGCAAAAGCCCTTGGTGCTGGCAATCTCGCGGATCCCTCCCACAGCCTCTCTGGTGGCTCTCGTGATTATCCTCATTTGATGAGAAGGAGCCAGATGCCTAACGAGATGAAGTACCTTGCTGAAGGTCCCAATGTCAGTAAGTGGCAAAGCCAGAGCTCAGACCAGGTCTGTGTCTGAGAAATCCCCCTAGAGTGTGGCCTTTTCTTGAAGAGGGCAGGGGACTTGCTCCAGCAAATCAGAGGAGTGCATCTCTTTTCTGGTGGGATGAGTCTAAAGCCCTCCCCAGCCCCCCTTTCTTTCCAGAAATTGCGGGATTTTATATTGCTACATCAAACGCGAATGTTCGCACAGTATCGGCAGCCCCCAGTCTGCGGTGTCAAATCCGGCCGACACGGGTTTTCGTAAATATTGGAACCCAGCCACACCTGTCTGTTTACATATTCTCTGTGTCTGCTCTCCTGCTACAATGGGCAGAAGAGTTGTGACAGAGACCATATGGCCTGCAAAGCTGAAAATATTTCCTGTCAGCCTTTGGCAGAAAAATTTCGCCAAGCCCTGCCTTCCTGGGGCTCAGGCTCATGCTTGGGCAGTTGTGGGTGCTGCCTCATGTGTCCCACCCAGCACATCTTCAGCTGTGAAGCAAAGACTGAGTCTCTATATCCGTGTGGCGCACACAGCAGGTGCTCAGGAAATGTTCGAAGGACTCGCACCTAGCGGGGTACTTTGTTCTGTGAGTGGAAACATATTCTCTGCTTCTTAGAAGAGTAGTTTACTCTCTTAGGGAAGATTAAAGACTTGGCAGAAAACATTTCAACTAAGCAGGGCTGGGAAACCAGAGAAGATGGCGCTCAGCTGGTCTGGTGCAAGCTCACATGCCCCCTGGGACAGGGAAGTAAAGGATGTGTAAGGGGGGCCAGGGGTGACGGTAGGGATGGGTGGGGATTGTGGAGAACTGGGGAAGGCATGTCCTTCTAAGTGGGGCACCTACTAATCGTTTGTTGCTGTGGGGGAGATACAGGTCCAACATGGCTAGATCTTCCCATTTTTTCAAAAGAAGCCAGAAATCCAGATTTTTAGAAAGAAAAACAGCTACCTAACAATATATATATATATATTTTTAACTCTGAGGTCCAAAGGGGAAGGGGAAGGGGGAAGATGGGAGAGAAGAAGAGCATTGGTTCTAGCTCTTTGGCTAGACAGGATGCTTGGCATGGGCTCTCCCCTTCCACCTGTGGGCAGGCCTGTAGGGTGGGTATCACCAGCCACATTTTATAATCAAGGCAACTTAGGCTGAGAAAGTTGCTAGGGCGGAAGCCTGTGGTGTGCTTGAGCATGGGTTCTGGACCAGACTCCTTCCATGTGGCAGAGCCAGGATGAGCCTGGGAGTTTGGGCTCCAGAGCTGAGGTCTGGACCTATTTCCATAGCTGCGGACATGGTGCGCGGGGGCCGAGGATAGGACTTTCTTGTCTGCTTTTCCTCAGCTGCGGAGGGGTGGGTCAGGTTGGCTGTGCCTGCCTGGGCAGAGGGCGAGGAGCAGAGACAACCTCGGGCATAAACTCCACTGGCCCCTCTGACCTTCCGGGAAGTCAACCTAGCTGGCCTCGGATTTCCAGCTTTTCTCACACAGGCCTCACTTCTCTGAAGATTTTGAAAGGCTCCTTTAAAATGAGATAATCCTGACCTCCTCACTGCCCTAGGGAGTCCGTGCTTTAGGCTGAGCCTTCCACTTTGAAATCACCTCTCCTGTTTCAAACTGAGCACTCAGATGAGGCTGGGATGGTTGCTCGGCTGTGCCAGGAAACTGGATGAGGCCACAAATGGGTTTTGTTTATTGTAATGAAGTGCAGTTTATTGCTGTAGACTATAACATAAAAGGCAGTGGAGCAGATCCCTTGGAGTAAGTGCTCGTGGGGGTCCAGGTGGGGAGAGATGTTGCCGGTTACGCTGAGGAGCGTTCTGGGCTGAGGGGGGCAAGCCCAGCGTGGGCAAGACCCCAGATCTTTAAAGGATTATCACGTGGTGCAGGACTAGACTCTGGTGAACCCCTGAGGGGCAGACCCAGGCCCAGGAGGCCCTATGGGAATGGAATGGCTGCTCTGGAGGGGCATATGGGCCCTGTCCCTGGAGGTGTGCGCTTGGAGGCTGAATGCAAGGAATTTCCGTATGTCCAGGAGGGATTAGAATAGATCCTTAGGGTTTCCTGTACCATACTTGATTTAGAATATCTAGACTTCATGGAATTGAGGCTTGACCTAGGTGAGTAAGGTTGGGATTTAATCAGGTGAGAGGACCCGGAAGGATTTTTTGTCTTAGGATCTTTGGGCGGGGTGGGGGGGGCTTGATGGCTTTGGGTGTCAAGAGCCTGGGCGTGATCTTGATAATTGATCACCTGTCCTTGGGGCGGAGGGGGTGGTGGGTGCAGTAGCTAAAGCATGGGTCTGGGAGCTTGGTGACCCCCAGGGGTCTAGTTTCTGTCATGTGCAATGTCTTCATTCTACCGCCTGAATCTTGGGTGGGTGACTGCATCCCTGGGGTGGGGGCAGGGGGTAAATGCAGGATGTGAATGCTTCTTGGCTGGCTATAGACCAGGAATGGCAGAAACATGCCCCCCCCTTCTTCTCGTACCCACAGCAGACATTATAGTCCATTCTCATGTTTTGTCCACAGGGCCCAGTTGTGTGGCCTGGGGACCCTCCTTTTGGACCCAGCATGCTTGGCAGCCCCATGACATAAAGCTGCTGGTGAGATGGGGCCTCCCTGATCCAGACATACAAATGCCTGGGAAAAGGATTTGCTCTGGGGGTGGGACAGGGAGCCAGTGAGCCCTGAGGCTGGGGTGGGGCATGGGGTGTCAACACACCCCACTCTTTTTGCCTGTACTTGGCTCTCCTGTTTCCTGCAGGATCTGGTATGAGTGAGAATTCAGTGAGCAATTCAGTGAGTTCCTGGGGGAAGGGAGAGAGGAATAAGTAGGCAAGACCCCCAAAAGAAGCCACTCTTGTCTCCCTTAGTGCTGAGAGGGCACTGAACTCAAGGCCACAGGAGGCCAGGTATTTGGCCTTCACACGGGCACAAGAGGGGGCTATAGGATGGGGCAGAGGCGGGGGCCAGTGCTGCAACCTCTGCTCTTGGAAAGGTCAAGAGTGGAGGCCTCTTTCACCGGAGCCTCTTCTAGACATTAAAAAAAAATCCCCTGTATTTGAAACACCGTCCATGAAATTTCACACTTGTTTTTTCCACTTTCCATATTATAAAGATTTCTCCAGGTCATTAAAAACTCGTGAATGTAATTTTTAGTGGCTGTGTTAATTGCTGAGCATAGCTGTGCTCTGTTCCAGATCTGGGTCTTGCCCTGGAGGAGCCTGAGTGTGGTTATGTTCTCCCAGCCACAGACCTGGGTAACCTCTGCCCATTCACCTATATGTGTGTAGAGCCCTCCAGTACTCATTCATTCATTCATTCATTCATTCATTCATTCAACAAATGTTGATGGAGGGCTGTCTCTGGGCCAGGCACTCTGCTGGGCTCTAAGCCGTGATGCAAAATGGAAAAATTGTTCCCCTCGTGGAGCTTATGCTCTGGAAAGGGGGAGAGAGAAAACACACACACACACAGGTGTCAGGTGGAGAAAGATCAAGCAGGGAGTAAAGTGGGAGGTTTCCAGGAGAAGATGAGGTGGAGATGGAGGGAGGTGAGGGGCGAGTCCCGTGGATATCCAGGGAGGAGAGAGCTATGGGGAGGGTGGAGGGGGACTGTCAGGGCTTCACTGGCCGCTGACTTTGACTCTGAGTCAGGTGGGAAGTCGTGGAGGTTCTGAGCAGATGGCTGACGGGCAGGACATCTAACTCCATCACACCTTGTACTTAGTATATTCTCGCTTTCCAACTTGGGGCCATGATAAATGACCCTCTTCTGTACAGCAGCCTTAACTCTGTATGTCAGATCATCGGCTGGGTGTAGATTCCTAGAGGGAGACTTCACTGTCAAAAAGTTGAACAATTTCGGGGTCCCTGGGTGGCTCAGTCAGTTAAGCATCTGCCTCCCCTCAGATCATGGTCCCAGGGTCCTGGGATCGAGTCCTGCTTCGGGCTCCCTCCTCAGTGGGGAGCCTGCTTCTCCCTCTCCTTCTGCCTGCCACTCCCCCTGCTTGTGCTCCCTCTGTCAAATAAATAAATAAAATCTAAAAAAAAAAAAAGTCAAACAACTTCAAGATGCTTGATCCTGTTGCCAAATTATTTCCCAGAAAGTTGTTGTTGTTGTTTTAACATTTATACAGACGGTATGAGCATGAGCAGGAAGGGCAGAGGGAGAGGGAATCTAGAGCAGACTCTGTGCTGAGCCTGGAGCCCGACGTGGGGCTCGATCTCACGACCCGGAGATCACATCCTGAGCTGAAACCCAAGAGTTGGACGCTTAACCAAGTGTGCCACCCAGGCTCCCCAGAAAGTGTTTTTTTTAAACCAATTTACACTTCTAGCCACAGTGTGCCAGGTAGGCTTATTACCATCAACACACATGAAGGTGTGGGTTCCTTGTTTTTTAACTTTGCTAATTTAATAGCTGGGAAGATACTATCTTCTTTAATTACAAGAGAAATTGAACGTACTTATAAATTGGTTATATTTCATGCTTTGTGAAGTATTTATTCAGGTCTTTTGCTTATTGTGAATTTGGCCTTTTTCTTATCAATTTATATAAACCCTTTAAACATTATAGATATGAAACCATTGGAAATCACAAATAAAAGGGCATTTTTTAAAAACCAGATCTTTATGAACTGATTCTTAGCTGATTGACTGCCTCTGCGTCCCCCGAGCGTGCTCTGCACAGTGCTGGCTGGCTTTTTACTTCTTAAAGGAGATGGTCATGTACTGCTCATTTCTGTCTCTCACCCAGGCCCTCCTCCGACTCAGGTCTGTGCCCCACTGGTGTCTGCGGTTCTGGGAGGGGCATGTAAGGCCCTTGTTAGCAGGAGGAGTTACATCCTGTCCCCTGCCCGACATGGACACTTTTCGTCCTCAGCACCCCGATGCAGGCTCAGCGGAGTTGCCCGCCCTGCCGGGAATTAGCAACAGCGCTCTGTACCTTGTTGGGCCAATAGCGGCTCGCAGTTTTGCCCTCCCTTTTGAGGAAGGCGATAAGATCTTAGAATATCATTTCCTTAGTGGAATCCACTCTTGCTTAATGGGTTTGTGGGAAGCAGACCCTAGTGGACATGGGCTCAGGATATTGGGAGTTCCTGCAAGTTACCCCTTCTCATGGTTCTGTTAGGTTTCTCCTATAGTCAGTTTTTCAGGTTGGAAAAAATAAGATACTCTTTGGATGCCAGACTGTTAGCTGAGAGTACCTTGCCAGGGGCTGGGTTACTGTCTCCTGATTTGGAAGCAGGTGAGGGTAAGGAGTCTACATTTGATTGCCACAGGCTCAGCCCCCAAGACCTTAAATGGCTCCCTTGTTTTAGGCTCCTTAAAGACAGGTATTTATGTTTGTATTCTCTGCCTCTGGGCCTGGTACAGGAAAAAGAAATTACTTCATAGAATTTATAGCATTTTTTTAAAGTCTAAAAAGTGTTACTTAGACTGAATTTAGCGGGTTATCTCTTAATTGTGATCTTGAAGCTGTTGTTTGATTTTTTAAAAAATATGCATTTGATACCCAAGGGTTGATTTGTGACTTAGTGGATCCTTCAAGATGTCAGTTTATAAACCTTTGTTGGATTGATTCCTTTCTGTTGCCTACACTCGCTTTTTGGGTACGGATGGCTATTTTGAGAGCTGTGATTGCCCAGACTTCTCCAACTCACAGAGTTGCCAGAACACTTGTGATGTCTCCCTCTTCTCTGTCAGTCTCTCTTGCCTTCCCTGATGCACCCACTGGAATTGATCACCTATCTCGTGTTCCCCGGGTCACCCCCAAATAGACTTCTCTCCTGGCACCTGTGATATCTAATTGTACTTTTAAAAACATACTTACTTTTTCCTAAAACTGGAGCTGTGTGGTCTTTGATTTCCTATGTGGTACATGCAGTGATGTGGGCACTCTGGGAATTTTAACTCTGCCCCTGCTAACAGCCATCCTAACATGTCCCGATGCCATTTCTGTAGAAATTGTGGATGGGAACGCGAAAATGACCCTGGGCATGATCTGGACCATCATCCTCCGCTTTGCCATCCAGGACATCTCTGTGGAAGGTGGGTCTCCTGCTGTTTCATTAGTCCCCAAGCCCCCTCCCCCCGCCCAATCAACCCTGCCCTCACCATCACGTCTTCCTCCCTGAGCTCAGCCTGGAGAACCCCCTGACCCCTGGCAGTGGGGGCCCAATTGTGGGCCACATCCTGGCCCCAGGGAATCCCACTCACTTTGGGACTGCCCAAGGGTGCTGTGGGGAAGTATTGGCTCTTGGGTTGTTAAATCCAAAAGGGCAGGGAAATAGCTTGGCAGCCAGGAGGCTGTGTTGCAGGATTCTGAGTGGACCCGAGGTTTTCCACTTCGCTCCCATAGCCCCCTCTGGTGGCCACGTCACAGATCTTTAAGAGGCCACTAATAGTCTGGGGCCGCGCGATCTCTTTAAACTTTTGGTTCCACACTCCAGCAGTTTTTGAGCTTTATTATCTGATATGTGTATATTTATTTTGTAATAAATTGTATTTCTGTATTGATATTCGTATTATGAAACACACATACCAAAACAAATTTTAAAAAGGTGAGATGGAGATAATATTTTAAAAATATTTTTTATTCATGGGGTGCCTGGCTGGCTCAGTTGGTGGAGCCTACGACTCTTGATCTTGGGGTTGTGAATTCGAGCCCCACACTGGGTGCAGAGATTCCTAAAATAAATAAATAAATACGTAAACTTTACAAAATATATTTTTATTCATATTCATGGCCCAGGAATCTTATAAATATTTTTATTCAAAGTAATTCTTTTGATGGGAAGAATGTGGAATAAATTGCTTCCTTCTGGAAATTTTGGTTTGACACATGATGAGATAGCCATGTGAAGGCCTAAGTTTGGTTTATAGATGCTTGGTATTTAGGGCTGAAGCGGTTAAAAAGGTGTCCACAGTAGTCACTTCGAACATGGTTCTTGTGAGTGATGGTGGATATAAATCCATTTTCAAATTGCCTTCCTGGTGAGATCAACTTGATTCTTTGGGGGCTGATTTCTTGTTAGCTCTGGTTAAATTGTCGTTGTTTTAATCTTGTAATATGGCTGATGAGCTTGAGCTGAGGAGAAGCATTAGCTTTGCTGATTTTTTTCATTGTTTGCTTATGCTTGAAATATTATCTTTGCAGAAATCATGTCATGTCATTTTAAAGTCCATTTTGTGAATTGAGAGTAAATGAGATCACCCATGAACCCTCTTTGCTGGGGTTCCATTTCTGCAGTTCACAGATGCGAGCACATGGGGGCAGAGTGGTTTACAGCCCTTCTGTGCAGGGAGCTCCTGCGGTCCCCTCAGATGCCTACCTGCTTCACCTTACAGACATGTGTCTGCTTCACACATACAGCAATGGCGTCCACCTATGCATTAAATATAAGGAAACTTTATTTTTTAGATGATCCTAATGCTTCTGTCCCCCACGGTTGTGTGCACTCTACGCTGCCTGAATACCCCAATGCGGAGATCCCAGGACTTCAGATTTCATAGGCCAGTCAAACACAGACCTGACATGGGTTGCTGATTTACTTTGTAATGCTCCCTGTCTTTGAATAAAAGGGAAGGATGGGGAAGAGATTCTGAAAGTTTGAAAGGCCATTAGATCAGTATTTACGTGTGTTATGTGGCTAGCTCGTAAACGCTGCCTCACTTGCTTCTTTGTTTCTCAAATAACTTCTCAGACTTTGTTGAGGAAACAGACTTAGTGGCCTGGTAGCCCCAGGGTTGGCATCTAGGGGTCTTTGTATAGACCCCTCGTGTGGCGGAGCATGGACCCCGTGGGCACAGTGGGTGGGGCTTCCCGCACACTGACCTCTCTGCCTGCCGCCCCCCTCCTCACAGAAACTTCTGCGAAGGAAGGGCTACTCTTGTGGTGTCAGAGAAAGACTGCCCCCTACAAAAACGTCAACATCCAGAACTTCCACATAAGGTGAGTGGCTGGGGGCTGAGGGGCTCTTGCAGAACCTGGGCTGTTCCCCCAAGACCCTCCGGCCCCCTTTGGCTGGGTTCGTTGCAACTCTAGAACAGAGCAGAGGTCCCTGGGGAAGAAGTTGCTTTCGAGGGGCGGGTGCCACAGACCCTCCGATGCCACCTTCCCTCCCAGCGGTGCCTTCGATCTAGCTGCTGCTACATAAGCCTTCGGTTGATGCTCCTCGAACTGCTGGGGAGCTCTCCAAGGAGAGTGTCCAGAAAGTTCCAGCCTGGGGCACTGGAACAGAGCAGAGAAGGGGAGGGGATGGAGACCTTGGTGGAGAGTAGAGTTGGATGTGGTAGGTGTCTCAACTTGCCAGGCCCCCAAAATCTTGACCCCAGTGCCTGGGATTGCGGCAGGAAGAAATGCTGCTTCCCATCCTGTCTTCTCCTCACTCCTGCTCCGAAGCACTGTGTGTTCATCTCTGGAAAAAAGGAGGACCCTCCCCTGCAATCCTCGTTTAGAGCTTTCCCTTAGTTAATGCCCAGTCCCATTCACCAGCTTGCCCCCCACCTTCTCTCTCCCTCGGGCAGCTGGAAGGATGGCCTTGGCTTCTGTGCCTTGATCCACCGACATCGGCCTGAGCTGATTGACTACGGGAAGCTGCGGAAGGTACGTGCGGTGGCTCCCGGCTGCCAGGTCCCTGCCAGGTAGGGGGGAGGTAGAAGAGCAGGCCTGGGGCCCTCTTCTGAGAGCCCATGGCCACGGTCAGGGGTGTCATTCCCCTTAGACTGGCCCCAGAGACAGCCTGTAGAAGTCAGAGAAAAGCATCTCCACTATGAGGGCTACTTGGGTTCCCTGTGTGCACAGCATGCGTGTTCTTGCTGACCCAAATAGCCCACAGCGTATTAGAACCCTGCAGCATGTTGTTGGGGTGATGGGATCTTCACTCACGTTTTCCCCTTCTATTTTGGGGGTTTATAAAATGGTTATTGTACTTCCATAATTTAAGCTATTGCATGTTAGAGGCATTTGCTCCCATCCAGGTCCAAGACTTGCTGTACAGTCCCAGCAGATTTCCACCAGACTCATTGCTGAAGTTTGGCTGGGGGGGTTTTCTTTAGCTACTGCTTAATTTCACTTACGCTCTTGGCTTGAAGCTGCTGGGGGATTTTCCTGAGCATGTGTATATATTGAGGAGCAGACCAGGCGGTGGGAGCTCTTCTGGTATCGGGGCTGGCCTAGACCTTGGAGAGGCCTGTCGGGGACCGCTCTGACCTCACTCACCAGCTCTCCTGTGAGCCCATCCCGGTGCCAAGAGGCCACCCGTGGAGCCCTCCCTACACCCTCAGCTGATGGTCTAGAGCTCGAGTTGGAATGTTGCTGGTCCGTGCGTGAATCTCTTGACAAGGCAGCTTCTAGGAATGCCTGTTCTTACGTTTCTCCACTTGACCCTGACACTTGGAGAACACAGTGTTCAGTGAAGACCCCCACCTGGCTTGTGCCCCCAGAGGCCAGGCTTGATGTTGTCAGTGCGGGAGCTGCTCTGGCAAGTCCATCATGGTGTCAGGGCCTTAGTTTCCAGGGTGTGGGGGAGAAAAGAAGTAGACTCCCATATCCTCCAGTCACTCGAAGCCAGGTCGAAGCCTGAGGCTGGACCCCGGGCCCACCTTGTTTTTTTGTTTGTTTGTTTGTTTAAGATTTTATTTATTTATTTGACACAGAGAGAGAGAGCACAAGCAGGGGGAAATGGGAGAGGGAGAAGCAGGCTCCCCGCTGATCAGGGAGCCTGATGTGGGACTCGATCCCAGGACCCTGAGATCATGACCTGAGCTGAAGGCAGACGCTTAACCGACTGAGCCACCCGGACCCCCCCCCGGCCCATCTTGTGAAGGAGAGAAGCCCATGGCTTGGCCCTGCACGTGTCTTTGGTCAGGGGTCCAGCTCTTCCCAAGCCACCGTCTTAGTGGGTGGGAGGGTCCCTGCACTCCAGCTCAGCTGCCTCGCAAGAAAAGAAAATCAGGTTGAGAACCCCCTGACTTACCCGAACGCTGTGTGGCCGAATTAAACAGCCGAGGCAGGAAACCCTAGAGGTGGCGATCTTTTTCTTTCAAAGACATCATCACACACCTCCTTACTGTTTGCCTGATGCACCTAGGTGATAGTTGTGCGTGTGTCTGTTCCTGTGTCCATGTGCTGGGGTACAGACGGTTAACCCATAGCCGTCTGCCACCCCACATAGAGAGGGGCCCTGCTGACTGTAGCTCTCCAGTCCCTCCCCCCATGCCACAGAGTGTAGGGTCTTGGCCCTCTGGGAGGTGAGAGTCTAGGGCCCTTTGCTATCCAGCCAGCCGCCCACCCCCGCATGTCTTGTCTTTTCACTGTTTCACTGTGTCTGTCTCTCCTCTCCTTAATTCAATAGCATCAGTAAAATCCAGTCCAAATCCTAGCACACACCTGGTCCCACTGAACCATGGATGCTTTCCAGAAAGCACAGGTTGCTGGAGCCAAGTGGCGTTTGAACGTAGGGGAGAGCTGTGGGGCTCTGGCCAGGATGCTCTTCCTTCCCGCTGTGGCCTTAGCTGGGCCTGGGAGCCTGGCTGTGCCTGGAAGCTGAGTGTGGCCGGCGGGTGTAGCCCGGGGCCTGAGGGCTGCTTGAGGCCCTGGACGGAAGTGACTTTCACTGCTTGGCATTGTTTTTTTTTTTTTTTTATCATTCTGGAAGCTGTCAGCAACTTTCCCAGAAGGACTCCACCTTCTCTATTTTGAGCAGTTTCTTCCTGAAAGCATCCTGGATGAATGTATTTATTTATTTGTAACTTTGTGATTCTTGTCTTTGCAAACGGGGACACTGAGTCCTGGGCTGGAAAAACCAGGTTGCTGTAGGTTAGTCTGGGGAGCCAGGAAATAGTGGGGGAGGAACCACAAGAAACTCCCATTGCTATGTAGTGGTTTTTTCCCCCACGTTAAAAAAAATTTTTAATTCTGGTAAAACATAAAATGTAACATGTAAAAACACAAAACATGTATGATATAAACACTTGAGCCATGCTGAGGTGTACAGGATGGTGGCAGGGACGTGTCTCCCATGCTCTTGGTCCTGCACAACTGAGACCCTGCACCCATGAAACCATCACGCCCCGCTCCCCACTCCCCCGGCAGCCACCATCCTACTTTCTGACTCAATGAACTTGACTACCCTAGATGCCTCGTATAAGTGAATCATACAGTATTTGTGTCTGGCTTATTTCCCTGAGCGAATGTTTTCAAGGCTGACCCAGGTGATAGCAGGTGTCAGAATCTCCTTCCTTTTGAAGGCAGGATGATAATCCATTGTATGGACACCACATTGGTTTGCCTGCTCATCTGTCAGTGGGCAGTTGTATTATTTTTGCCTCATGGCTCTTGTGAAAATTGCTGCCATGAATATGGGCGTGCAGATATCGGTTTGAGTCCCTGCTTCCAGTTCTTTGGGCTGTATACCCAGAAGTGGGACTGCTGAGTCATATGGCAGGCAGGCCGAGGTTTAACTGCTTGAGGACCCTCCATACTGTGTTCCCAGCAGCTGCACTAGCTTGCATTCCCACCCACGGTGCCCATGGGCTCTGCTTTCTACACATCCTTCCCAGTCCCCAGTCTGTGTTCTGGAGATGGTAGCAGAAGTCAGAAATTGTGGCTGTTTGAAGGAGCCCCCAAAATTTCATGGAATGCGAGCAGCTTGAGGTCTCCTAGTCCGACTCCTAAATAGCAGAGGGGAAGCCGAGGGTGGGTTGCTGAGCAGTCGCACCGGCTCCTGGCAGAGCTGAAACCAGGAGCCAAGACGAGCAGCGCCCAGGCCTGTGAACTGCTCCCGGTGTGTACTTCTTAGCCGTTCTTTCTTGGGCTGCAGGCCAGTGTGCTTCACGCTCTTTCTCTGACAAACTGAGACTTGAGGAGGAAAAATGGCACTTTAAACGCCCACCCAGCAAGCTCTAGAGGGGAAGCCGGCCTTGTACACCCAGAGCTGGGCCCTGGGGACCAGGGGGCCATAGACATCCTCTCTGCACCCCCGTCTTTGATCACCCAGGTGTGGGTGACCAGTGGCTTCTTGGGCCCCCCATGCCTTCATCCTCTTCTTCCTCTAGGACGACCCACTCACAAATCTGAACACAGCCTTTGATGTGGCAGAGAAGTACCTGGACATCCCCAAGATGTTGGATGCTGAAGGTAAAAGGTGTTTCCTTCTGTGCCTGCATCTCTTCTTACCTGCCCTCCCCCTCATCCCTCCCACCCCCCACTCCGTGACCAAGCTGGGTGGGCCCCAACGGCCTGAGGTGGGAGGGGAAGAGGCCTGGCTCTGCGACCTCATCTGGGGAGCCCCGGGGGGGCACGTGCCTATCAGGGATTCCTCATTCCCTGCCGTTTGGAGGGGAGGCTAGCTGGTGCCCTTGAGGCTGATCTGCATCAACTGCCTGTTCTTATTTCTGTCTTGGAGCTGGGGTGGTGGGTGCTGGGGTGGAACAGTGTTCCTTTGTTGTAGGGAGGGAAAAACTCTTTTCCCCTACTTTCTTAGGCACTCCAGCTGGGATCCTGTAAATTAGACTGGCAAAAGACAGATTAACAAGAGAAAAGCAAAGAGAAGTCTATTAACATGTGCATTCACAGAGAGCTCTCAGTGATGAGTACTTCGCAGGGGTGGTTAGGAATTTGGGGTCTATATCCACACCTAACTTGTAGGGGAAAGGGAGGGGATATCCAGCATTTATGGAAAAGCAAGTGACTTTTTAGAAAGATGACTGGGCCCTTAGGAGACTAGGAGGGAGAGATGATAGTTGATGACAATGTCTGTCTGGGACCATTTTCCAATCTGTGCAAAAGCAGGAAGAATAGTATATAAACTTTCATATAGCCATCATCCCAAAGAAACAATTAGATTTTGCCACTTTTTCCCCCTTTTGTTTTCTTAGTTGAAATATTTTAAAACAAATCCCAGACATCACAGCATTTCACCACTACATACTTCAGAATACATACTTAAAAATTTGGATATCTTCTTATGTAACCGTAAAACAAATTTCATACCTAGCAAGGTGACTGTAATTCCTTGATATATCTACTGCCCAATTCAAAATAAAATTTCCCCAGTTGGTTCTTTCGAGAGTTGGTTTGTTTTAATCAGGTTCCCAATAAGTCTGCACGTAGCATTTAGTTGTTCTGTTTCTTCTGTCTTTTCCCGTCTGTAGCACCCCCCTCCTCCCTCCGTTCCTTTTTATTCCTGCCACTGAACTTGTTGCAGAAACGGGGCCAGCTGCTCGTGGAACGTTCCTTATTCTGGGTTTGTCGTTTGCTTCCTTGGGACACTGTTTCTCTGCTCCCTCTACCTCTTCTATTCCTGTAAGTGGAGGTTGATGCCAGAAGCGGGTAGGATTCAGGCTCAGCATTTGGGCAAGAAGACTTGGACGTTCTGTAAACTTCTTTCCAAGTCACATCAGGAAGTGCATCACGTGTTCGCCAGCTGGCTTTTAACTCCAGATATTTCTTGACAGACATCGTCGGAACCGCCCGCCCAGATGAGAAAGCCATCATGACTTACGTGTCCAGCTTCTACCACGCCTTCTCTGGAGCCCAGAAGGTACCTGGGGCCCCCTGCTCCTTCGTCTCGCAGCACACCTGATGCCGGGCCCCAAACCATGCACCCCCACCCCACCCGCCTCTCCCTGGCAACAGGGTCCGGATGGTCTGTCTCTTTGGTAGAGTTAGCTCCCGGTGCCAACGTGGCGCACGCTCTTGCTCGGCTCTCTCCCACCCTGCATCTCCGCTCCTTCTCTCCTCTTCCTCTACAGTCTCTGAGAAGCCTGGGCTAGAGCTCGCCTTCTGGGGCCCAGAGGCCCGGCTTGAGCAGGAAGAGCTACATGTGTGAAATCAGGCTGGGGGTTCTGGACACCTGGGAGGCACAGTGGGCAACAGCCCCTCTGTGCCCACCTTTGTTGAAGCTACAGGCTTTCACAGAGCCGCGGGGCTTCCCCTGCGGAGGCATCTCCTGTCTCCACTGACCTATTTTACAAAGGTGTCACGAAGCCCCCACCTTTCTCCCAGTCACGGGCATGATTTAGCAAATCTGTCCACAGCTTTTTTGGGCCCTGGTGCCTTTTATATCCTTCTATATCCTGCCTGGGACCCGCATGTGGGGTCACTCTGTACTCTGTGTTCGCAGACATAAGCACAACCCCTTGGAGTGCGGGGGGAGGGGGGAGGTGGGCAGCTGTGAGCCCCTTCAAATGCTCTGGCTCAGTTTTGCTCAGGGAGGCCTGAGTTTAAAGTCCAGTTGTGCAGGTTCCGCACTGCACAAGGGTACCACAACTAAAGAGCACCCATTCACACTGCAGACATTGAAGATTTGAATATTTTTGTTACTAGGCTTAGCTCAGGGAGCAGAAGCCCCTCTCCTAGACCCCTCTCACAGGCAGGACCCTGGAAACACAACAGGCCGGGCTTCGTGGTTTCGGGCCGAGGACCTGTCCCATCACATGGATGTGCTCAGGCAGATTTCCCACCCTCCGCATGGAGTCTGAGTGACCTGTCTCCAAATGCATGATGGGGGTGCTCCCTGCACCTCTGCCCAGCCTTCCCCTCTGCCCTCTCTCCCCCTTCCCTGTCTCGGTCTGTGCTCTCCCCTCCCCACCACTTTCCCCTCCCACCATCTCATTTCTCCTCTTTCTGCCAATCCCCTCATTTGCTGTCTCTGCGACCATCCTGTGTTCTCTCTGGCCGCCATGGCTGTTTGGGTTTATTCTGTGCTGCTGCCACCCCCCTTTCTCCTCTCAACCTCTTCTCCTTCTCTGTGCAGATGTGTAGGCACGCTAAGGCTGGATGGGAAGGCCATGTGACCTATTGTTTCATGTCACTGCCACGCCTTCTTGGGTGCGCAGAAGGTGAGCTCTCCCTCGGCCTCGCCCGCTCTCCCTGCCACCCTCCGCCCACCTCTTCCATCCTCCCGGGATGCTCCAGCAACAGTCCCGGGGGGCCACGGCCCCTGCAGTGACAGGAGGGACTTGAGAAGGCCCCCTGCCTCTTGTGTTCTCTGAACCTTGGCCAGGACACCTGAAGACGCCCGAGAGCCCCAGCCTCTGGCTGGCCCCCGTGTCTCTGTGCGTACACGCTGGGCTTAGTGGAGGCCACAGATGAGAAGGGAGCTTGTGGTCTCAGCTCCTTCCCTGGATCCTGAGTCAAGGGCCCTTATCCCAAGCGGCACAACTCCTGGCTGTGCTTCCTGACTACTCCCTGAAACATTCAGGACCCCTTTGTGTTCTCTCCTTCCCGCTTAGGCAAGACCACCCTCTGAAATTACCCAGCAGGAGAGGCAGGGGGAAATCTTCCTGCCTTCTCCCTGGTATCCAGGCCAGAGGCTCAGCGCCCTTCCCAGCCAGGCCTGCCATGGGCGTGGTGCAGGCTGCACACTCCACAGGGGTGCCACGGGTGCCCCATAGACCATGGAGGTGTGAATATTTCCTGCAGAGGGCAGGAAAAATAGGCCCTAACCTATCAGTATGATAGTTTTCCATTAGAAGTGCCTTGGGGAGAGGCGCCTTTAAACCATCCCACAGAAACACCGTATGGGCTAGCGGCAGCCCTGTTCCCTGGCTGGATGGGCACCCAGAACCCTCCCCGCCTTCCTTCCGGGCCTCGCCTCGTTGGCACGGAGACAGGAGAGCTGTCCCGGGTGGAGGCTTCCTCACAGGTGTCCTGGCCCTCCCAAGATCTCCCGCCCCTTCCAACCTCTTCTCTGGTCTGCCTCTTGCTTCCTGTTTCTCTCTGTCCCGCCTCCACTGCTGCTGTCTTGCCAGCTTCTTCTGGCCCCTCTGACCCCCCAACCTTTCAGCCAGGCTGTGAGCAGCATCTCTACTTCGGGGGCGGGCCCCCAGCCCTGATAACCAACAGAGGGCCCGCTTGCCTGCGTCCGTAGCTAGAGGGCGCTCTGCTGTGGGGGTTTCCTCTTTCCAGCTCTTCCCCTCCCTCCCCTGCTCCTCCAAGGGTTCTGTCCTGGGCTTCATGCCTGCTGACACTGGCCTTCCCTGTGTCCTGGCTGATGATGGTGCTCGGACGGGAGTGTGTGTGTGCGCGCGCGCGTGCGTGCGTATGTGCGTGTGCATGGAGCAGCCTGCTTTCCTCCCTCCCAGACCTCATGCCACCTCCCCCCATGCCCTCCTCCCTCCCTCTCATCCTTGTTGCAACCATTTCACGCTCCTTTTGTCCACATTCAAGGACAAGGTCACCAGTGTGGGGCTGGGGGTGGGGTAAGGGTGGTGTGCCTCTCATGTCCTGGGTCGAGAGCCTCTCCCAGAGTCGTCCCGGAACGCTTCTAAGGATTCAGGCAACTGCTTAGAGCCAAGCGGGCCGGGGCGGGGGGAGGGGAAGCTTCGCCCTCCCCTATGGAAGAAGGAGGGTTCTTTCAGACTCACACACTCTTCTTGTCTTGACCGTCTCCATGTCTCGTGCCAGCCGGGGGACATATCCTGAAACCCATGCCCAGGGCCCTCCATCCCCCCACTGTCTTCCTCTTGTCAAGCCTTGGACGGTGGAACTAGAAAGGCAGCGGAGTGCCTTGCATGCACACACGTGTCCACACGCGTGCGCGCGAGCGTGCCAAGTAGTCCACATACCCGTACAGGCGTATGGCACGCAAGTGCACATCATTGGTTTTCCTTGTCGGACGAGGACCGACTTCTGTTTGACATGTTGGTTTGGGTTCTGATTCTTTCTCAGTTTCCTTTTCCCCTCCTCTTCCCCCGTGTCGATATAGAATCAACAGAAAGCAACAGATTTTGTTTATGTAGTTTGTGCTTTAAAGTTCATGGTCTATTGGGAACGATCGTGAGAAATAACCATCTAAGGCACAGACTAGCTCTGCTGTAGGTGTTTCTGGATGCTTTCAGGAGTAGATGGTGATGTTTGCATCTCTCTGGCCCGTCAGTTGCTTTTTTCACATTGTGAATCTCCTACGGGAAAGAAACCCCATTCCTGCCCTCAAGGGATTCACGGTCCATCTGGGGGAAGCCCTTACACCTAGAAGCCAACAATAGCTGCGGTCCAATCAGTGCCCGCTTTGCTGCAGACTGAGCGGGGGCGGGGCAGGCTGGAGGGCTGCAGGGCTGCACAACATGCGTGCTTTCTTGAACTTGAGCTTGGGGGTCTTCAGGGTTGAGTAGGGGCCCTCAAGTGAAGAGGTGGCAAGTGTGGGGAAGGCAGTCACAACGTATGTGACAGCTTGGAGGTGTGACAGCATAGCTGCGAGGGGAGGGCGAGTTAGCCCTGCTGGCCGGGGCTCTCCCGCTGCCCAGAGCGAGGCACCCAGGGGAAGTGGGAGATGGCAGGTGGGGAGCTGAGCCCCTTTGCCCACGGGCCCCGCTGGTGGGGACACCGGGGCTGGGTGCTGATTTAGACACAGGGAAGGGCTGAGCTGTGGGAGGAAGGAAATGGGCAATTCTAGGTAGATTTGGGAAATTTTGACTAAAAAGGTCACAGATGACATTTTGGTGGCATTCATGTGGATGGTGGGTGACAGAGCCATTGTGCGTCATTTGGCCACATTTGGATGTTAGACGTCACCTTAATTAACTACCTGGACCAGCGAATTTGACGTTGCTTTTTAGAGTAGCAGCCTGGATTGGGATAGCTGAGTTTCATGTGGGATAGCTAAGTTGTTAGTACTCCAGGAATAATAGTCCCTAACTTGGGAAAAACAACACTATCATAAAACCAAACAGATCGTTCTGTGTTAAGCTGTATAATAATATAACTTAAAGCAAGTCATGAAAAAACAAACCAAGGGAAGATAAACACAAATTTCTAGAAGTCTTCCTTTGGCATTTAGGAGTAATCCTTTTGCCTAGCGTTAAAAATATTTTCTCAGCCCATTAATGATATTTGTGCTTATGTCCTTTATCTCATGCAAATTCTGTTAACATCAGAAAGGCTGGGCAGTCTGGTTCTTCTTCTCGGTTCCAAAGCAGCCCTCCTCTTGCAGGAAGGATTCTTCCAGGGTCAGTGTTCTGATGGTGCTTCAATTTCTCTTTCTCTCAGAGAATGAATCTTTCCTCCCCTAGAACAAATCTCTCCTTTGAGCCGTCTTCATGACTTGGTGGTTCTGGGTACCTCTCTCCTAAATCCCCTGTAGTGATGGAGTTCTTGTAGCTACAGGAGAAACAATTTCTAGAAAACTAGAAAGTGGGACAACTGGGGTAGGCATCCCCCCCCAGCCAAGGATCTCACTTGCCTTCCACCTCAGCGGGTATGTCCCAAAGGTCTTACTTCCCTGCATGGCCTCTGTGGCCTCCTGGGCTAGGGGTGGTGGATGACCAAACCCTTCTTTGTAAAGGGACCAATGTGGAAGCAGGTGTCACCTTGTAGGCTTCTGCAGGGGGAGTTACACAGTGAGCGAAAGAAACGGGTCAAGGTCTTGAACTTTCTACCTGTCTTTTTTTTTTTTTTCCCCTGAAATTAAATCAGGATTCCAGGAGCCTGCTTCTTTCCTAAAGGGAACTGTGGGAGCGGGGCTGTCCCTTGAGGGCGGAGGCACCCCTGGTGGAGTTTGCAGACGGGCCATTGCCGTTTCTAAAGAAAGTACTCTTCTTCTGTGGTGCCTGTGCTTTCTTTCCAAAGGCAGATATCCTGGTTATAATGATCAGTTTTCTCAGTCTCTCCGGGTAAAGCCACCTGGGCATGGGCAGGCTGAGTTGCAGGCTTGGGAAAGAGGCGGGTCTCTGTGAAAAATCCCCAGGTGGGCCACTGGGCAAGTCCCCCAGACTTCATCCAAAGGAGCCTGCCTTGACCCTGGAACAGGCAGCAGGCTCCGGGGGGATGGGCGGGGCTCCCGAGGGAGGCTCCCAGGATCCATCTCCTAAAATTCCACAAACACAGGCCTCATTCAGTCTGCCGGTTTGACAAAGTGAACACAAGTCAAAGCTTAGGACCACTGAGCCCAGGATTTCAAGATGAATCAGGAGGGTACCTCTCTGAAAACCAAGGAGGGCTTTATCCATGAAATATCACAGTAATGATACATGGTATCCTTGTTATGGTATCAGTGGTAACTGCTACTTGCCTGTGATGCGTGGCCATCTCTGATTCTTACCCACTTGGTCACCATGCTGGACATAGCTTACCTATGTCAGTACAGAGACCACTGGCTCCCCCGGGTCCCTCTCCCCAGCCTTCAAGGGAAGTGGCCCTAGTGACTTCAGGTGGATTGCTACCCCCAGCCCTCCTTGTGGGGCATGTCGGCCTGTTCCCTATGACCTTGCTCTTTCCAGGGCCCCACAGGGAAGGAATTTCCCTCCTTGTCACCTTTTGGGATTCCCTGTAGTTACCTGTTGGTTTTTAAGAGGAAGGATGATCAATCAGGAGTTCTACATGAAAAGTGGCCATGGCATCTCCAGGGCAGAGTTGGGCTGGAGGGCAGAGGGGTGAGGGTCTAAGGATGTGGCTCCTTGCCTCAGTGTCTTGAGACCTGGGACTCAAAGCACCCATCCTGTCTTGGAGACCCTCTGGCCATTCCCACAGTTGGACCTGGTGGAGGCCTCCTTGTTCTGACACCTCACCCTAGAGGTGCAATCTCTTGACTTTGAGCTTTAAAGGACCTTTATGCTGACCTCATTCTGCCCCCTCACACACACACATCCCAGCAGGCCCTCCAAGTACATGAATCAGTGGGTATGTATCCTATTTGAAAAGTTCTGCAAAAAAAAAAAAAAATTTACATCTTAATTATTTCTTTTCAGTTCAAAGCACCCTCATTCTCAGGAAATTCTGCCTTATGCCTAGCCTCTGTTTATCTTGCTGCAATAAAAACTCATTTTGTCTTGTTCATCAACCAGTTGTGAGGTCCCATCTTTCTGTCCCTTAAGCCCTTGTCATCTGCAGGGTCACCCTTCTCTAGGGCCCCATATCTGTCTTTTCATCGGCATTATCTGCTCCCACCCCTAGGCTGTCTTTCTATCCCAGGACCCCCAAAAAGGCTTTGAGTTCCCCTCCCCTTGTAGTTGGGTCATGATGTGAAAAGATAGATTTTAAAAATTACCGGAGCGCCTGGTGATATAGGGACATGTGGCCCTTGCTGGTGTTGGGTCCACAGTGCCCTCCATGGCCCCAGAAGGCAGTGTCCCCTGGAGTTTCTGGGCCTTTGCCTCTGATTTCCAGTTAGTCCCCTCTCATTCCTCTCGTCACCAGGACCCATGTGGGGCATCTGCTAGCCCAGCACTCCCTCAGCGCAAGACCCGCACTTAGCCTTCCCACAGGCGCCTAGCTTTCTGGATGTTCTGCCTGTTCTGGGTTGGTCCTATATCTCACCTTCGTGCCATAGAGGGTCTCCGAGTCTTCTCTGATGTTCTTTAGGCTTTGAGCCAGGAGCAGATTCTGTAGGGATCCTGAGAGGCCCTGCTGCTTCTCACTAGGCACCTTATTCCAGACTCCCAGCTTTGAATTTCTGCATCTCCCAAGATCCTGGCCAATTCAGCCTGAGAGCCTGAGCCTTCAGAATCCCCAGGGCCTCCACTTGGGATTCTCGGCTGGGTGTGCATTTTCTCACCTCTTTACCTGAACATTTTGATTGTATCAGTCATCACATTAGTGTCTTCCCAACATGCATGATTGGCCTCAAACTCAGGTCCTTTTCCAGGGGCCCCCAGTTCAGCCACCAAGATCTCTCTTTGGGCTCCCTTGATCCGTGGGACCCAGCGTGGGCTGGCAGAAGCTGGCGAGGAGGCGGTGGATTCGAAGCCCTGAGAGCTGCCTTCTTGCCACGTGGAGCTGCAGGGGTGAGAGCTCTTGCTACCCAGGGCTGACCGTGAGCACCCCCTCCCCACCTTTCTTGTTGCCAGGCGGAGACAGCAGCCAATCGCATCTGCAAGGTGTTGGCCGTCAACCAGGAGAACGAGCAGCTCATGGAAGACTATGAGAAGCTGGCCAGCGATGTGGGTACCTCCTGGGTTCTCCTGGCCTGGCTCCAGCCAGGCTCTGCTACCCCACCCTGGGGGAAGAGGGAGCCCCCAGAACCTGTCCCCCCAAACCCACCCCTGGGGCACAGTCTGAGGCTGGGTGTAGTCCTTGGTCTCAGCACAGCAGATCCAGGGAAGCTTCCGCTCCTCACCCATTCGTTCTCCCAGGAGGCAGAGGGGGGCGCCAATCGAGCCGAGTCCCCGGCTTTTTCTCTCACCAACAAACAGTGAGCCTGGCAAACTCTGCACCTCTCTGGGTCTTGTTTTTTTTTTTTTTTAACTTCTCAAGTGAGAGCTAAGCCAAGAAAGAGATCTCAGGGGCCTTTCTAGCCTGGTATACTGTTGTTCTGTGAGAGGCTTGGCCTAGAAAAGGAGGACGCCTGGTTCTGCGAGGATGTGACCTGGAGAGGGACCTGTGCTGGCTCAAGCTAGCTTAGCAGCTGGGCCCACCCAGGGGACAGGAGGAGATAGTGCTGGGTCTGCTGTTCTGGGTTTCGCCATTGACTCTATTTGGGTCACTTTAGGCTTTGAGCCAGGAGCAGATGCTGTAGGGATCCACTTGCTTCTTCCTTAAAAGAACTCAGCCTTCTGAGCCTCTGGTGGATCTGCCATCCAGCATACTAAGAACCCAGGTGCCAGGCTTAATCCCTGCTCTTCCATTCTAGCCTCCTCACCTTGGCACCTCACGGTGCTCGGTCACCCCTCTGCAGCCTGGTGGAGGCTCACAGCACCTAACCCCATGGGGTCCCCGTCATTATGCCAGTGAGTTCATTTGGGGGACAGGCTGGTACCTTGCAGGCGCTCGTTCTGCCTCCTGTGACCACCAACACTCCCCCTGCAGCTTCTCCACTGTCATCACCTTACCCAGGTTGTTCCCTGCCTGTGCCCCAGAAGCCGGCCTCTTCCCTTTTGAGTCAGAGATCCTCATTCTAGAATTCTAGATGGCCAGGTGACAAGGGCCTCGGGAAACAACTGTGTACCCCTCCCTGGTACGGATGAGGACACGGAGGCCCAGCCAGGTGGTAGAGCTGGAACCGGAGCTCGGGTCTGCTCCTAGTCGCGCTGACTTTACACCAGCTCTGGCAGAGCCGGGAGGTGGAGTTAGCCTCCTCCCCTAGCAGAGAGGAGGCTGGTGGCCAGGCTGCATGAAGGAGCACCCTGGAACCTGGCCTCGTGGCTGGGGAGTGGCAGTTGGGACAGAGTGTGCTGTCAGGAGAGCCCTCCCCCCAGCTTCCACAGCGTGGGAAGGGCCAAACGGCCATCAGGAGGAGAGGGAAGCAGCCCTTGCCCCCGCTCCCAGCATCCTCACCCCTTCCGCCCTCCAGCTGTTGGAGTGGATCCGCCGCACCATCCCATGGCTGGAGAACCGGGCGCCGGAGAACACCATGCACGCCATGCAGCAGAAGCTGGAGGATTTCCGGGACTACCGGCGCCTGCACAAGCCGCCCAAAGTGCAGGAGAAGTGCCAGCTGGAGATCAACTTCAACACTCTGCAGACCAAGCTGCGCCTCAGCAACCGACCCGCCTTCATGCCCTCTGAGGGCAGGATGGTCTCGGTGAGTGCCGCCCCCCCGCCCCCCCCCCGCCCCCCCAGGCTGGACCGCCACCTCCAGCCCCAAGCTGCTCCCGGTCAGGGCAGGACATGTCTTCCCCTGCCTGCCCCCCAGGCTCAACCCCCACACCCCCCACTATTCCAGGCCCAACTTGCCCTGCCAGACCCCAGAATATTCACCTGGACCCCCCAGCACCACCTTCTCCCCCACCCCTCAGAAAACCATCTTGGCAAACAAAATGCCTCTTGACATATTGAACCAAACAGGGCTCGATTCAATAGCAATTAAGATAATTTTTTATTGCCGTGGAATCTTTTTTAAGCACTTTAAAAAAAGTGTATTACCATATAAAAAATGTAATGGATTTTTTTTTTTTGGTTGGATATTTCAAAGATACAAATAGGCAAAATACAGAAAATAGAAATTACTCAATCTCAATTACCCAATATCAACTTAAAAAATGTTAGGGTGGCTCAGTTGGTTGGGCATCCAACTCTTGATCTCAGCTCAGGACTGGATCTCAGGGTCGTGAGTTCAAGCCCCGAGTTGGGCTCCATACTGGGCACAGAGCCTCCTTAAGAAAAAGAAAAGATTTTTGGAAAAGATTCTTTTAGTCTATGTAAATATAATTTTTAAGGAAATCCTAAAGCATGTTATTTGATAAGTTGCTTTTTAAAAAAAAATTAAAATTATATTGTGAATGGCTTTCCGAGTTGTTAAATTCTCTTCATTTAGGTTACTTAAGTTATTACTGCTTCCCGCTTACCTTGTCCTCAGACTTGGGAAGAAATGTTATGAGCCAGGGAAGCATGCAAAAGAAAATTTAAGAATTCACCAAGATAGAGCTTTTGCCCTTTAAAATGAGAAGTCATGAGGAGGCGTGGGCATATAAGGCGGGAGGGGCCGGGGACAGGCAAAGCCCGTTGGAAGGAGGCGGGATCCCGGGGGACCCTGGAGGAGAGGAAAGAGTCTCTGGCCATTGTATCTGCACTTTGGAAAGCGGCTGTCTTTTTACAGATTCCAGGCTAAAACAGCAACTTTTAGGTGGCTAGAGCCCCTGCTAACAGAGGGTGCTCTGTGTGAGTTAGAAGAGCCCCCTCCTCCGGGTGGATGTAGCCCATCCCCGGGGCCTCCAGGTGGCATGCAGGCTGGTTCAGCCCCTATCTGCCCAGCGGGCACCCTGTACTAATTGTAGGAGCGACCCTGTGGGTGGCTCCGTGTCTGAAGGGCTGTGGGTTTGTGCTCAGCAGCTGTCACTGTCCTCAGATGCTTGGCCAGCTCGCCCGGACCAGGGTCTCTGCAGGCTCCAGGCTACTGCCCAGAGCCCATGAGCAGATCCAGAGATGTGGGGAGCCTGGGAGGCTCCCATGCCTGCTTGCCTCATTCAATTGTTGCTCTTTTCCCCTGGCTGGCCCTACATTCTCTGTGATTGGTCAGCATCCTGGGCCACAGAGGGCCTCGGGCTCTTTCCGCACAGAGCTGCACGCCCAAAGCCCTATAGCTGGGTGACCCTTGTGGACTTGGGGCCTCGCTCCCAGCCCAGGAGGCCTGGTGCCCAGGAGCCTGGGAAACACCAATGTGGGGCTGGGTGCGCGTGGCTGAGATGGGGAAGGGGCTTCTTCTAGAAGGCATGGGGCAGCTGTGGTGGGTCTCGGGGGCCAGGAGGGGCTGACCCTGTGCCTCCCATCCCTACAGGACATCAACAATGCCTGGGGCTGCCTAGAGCAGGCGGAGAAGGGCTACGAGGAGTGGCTGCTGAATGAGATCCGGAGGCTGGAGCGGCTCGACCACCTGGCAGAGAAGTTCCGGCAGAAGGCCTCAATCCATGAGGCCTGGACGGACGGTGAGGCCAGCCCAGCCTCCTGTTTCCCCCCGGGGGTGCTGGCTCTCGTGCTCCACCAGCTGAGGCGCCAGCTACGGCTTCTTTCTCTCTTGCTGCTTGTTTGTTTTGTCTCTTACCAGTACTTGTCAATAGACAAGTTCATTAGCCTTTTAGGTGTCTCTGCTTCCTCGTCTGTAAAGTGGGGATAATCACAGTGCCAACTTCATAGGTTTAGGGGAACGGAATGAATGGATACCTGGGATAGGATGATGCTACGTATATGTAATTCATTGTTGGTTTTGGTCACTGTGATGATGTCTTCTTCCCTGAGTCCGTTAGGTTGGGGTTCTCATCCCAACTCTGCCACCTAGAAGCAGAGTAACTTTGGACCAGCGATTTAGCCCCCAGGTCTCGTTCCCTCATCTGTGACATGCAGATGACCATGCGCCCTCTCCTGTGTTAGCTTCCTAGGGCCGCCGGTACAAAGGACCAGACACTGGGTGGCTTCACACAACAGAAACGTTCTTTCTCAGGAGGAGGAGGTCAGGAGGAGTCCAAAGCAGAAGGGTTGGCAGGGTTGGCTCCTTCTGGAGGCTCTGAGGACAAGGCTCTCCGTGTTGCTTCCTGGCATCTGGTGGTTGCTGGTCATCCTTGGTGTCACTGGCTTAGTTCAGTCTCTGCCTCCAACCCCCCATGGCTGCTTCTGTGTCTCTCCTTTTTCTAATAAAGGCTCCAGTCATTGATTGGATTTAGGGCCCTCCCTAGTCTCCTATGACCTCATCTTAACTAATTGCATCTGCAAAGACCCTATTTTCAATTAGGGTCAGATTCTGAAGTTCTGGTTTGACATGAGTTGGGGGGACACTGTTCAACTCAGCATGCCTCCTCCTAGGCTTGTTGTAGGAGTAAACATCATAAGGACATTTTATGCTTAGCTGAGCACCGGGCACATAGAGCCCACTCCGTAAATGGTAGCCCTGGGCATTTTTCCTCCTCTGCCTTCCCTCTTCCTGTTTCCAGCCTCCCGTTATAGTGACCCAGAGCCTTTGCCGTGTTAACACACGCATGTCTCCATTACTCCAACTTGGAGGCACTTGGGGCCATGTCTGGTGTCTGCTTGTTGGCAGCTGAAGTTAACTCCAAAGAAAGAAAAATCACACCTGGAATAGTCTTTTGCAGGGTGGAAGGGGGGATCGCACCAGCTCACCCACATGTTTCGATCATGTCCGCTCCAGGGCCAAGGCGCAGCTCACAGAAAGGTACAGAGCAGGGGCCGGCCCCGTCAGCCGGCCCGCCACCAGCTGGTGTATGGGCCGTAGACACTGGCACCACCTCTGGGCAAAGCAGTGTGGCTGCGCACGTCCACACCTAGCCGTGGCACTGCCTGCCGACCCGGGAATTCTTGAGACTGTCTAAAGAATTAACCCTGAACGTAGGGAAATCACATGTCCAGAGAGATTTGCCGTGAGACCCTCTCTAATAGCATAAGCTGAGGGGCCTGGATGCCCCACAGTAGCGTGGCAGGTGGTCATGCCAGTGGTGGCTCAGCCACGGGAGGGGACACATGCGGCAACTGGAGCCGGAGCAGAGACTGATGATGTGCTGCTGAATGTTTGAAAGGCAGGAAAGACAGCTTACATATACCTGCTGGTTGTAACATAGCATCTGTATAAGGAAAGATGGGAATGGAGTAGATAAGTAGGCTCAGCTGTAATTTCTTTCCCCCTAAACTTGTCATATTATTATTCTGACCTAAAGAAAAAAAAAGTGGAGGGGCGCCTTGCTGTCATGAGACTCTTGATCTTGGGGTTGTGAGTTTGAGCCTCACCTTGGGTGTAGAGATGACTTAAAAATAAAATCTTAAAAAAAGGGGCACCTGGGTGGCTCAGTCAGTTAAGCGTCTGCCTTCGACTCAGGTCACGATCCCAGAGTCCTGGGATCGAGCCTGCATTGGGCTCTCTGCTCCATGGGGGTCTGCTTCTCCCTCTGCCTCTGCTCCTCCCCCTGCTCATGCTTTTTCTCTCTCAAATAAGTGAATAAAATCTTTAAAAATTCTTAAAAAAAAAAAAAAAGTAGAGGGAAGGAAAGAAAGGCCACATCGGGCACCGTCTTCCAGCCTCCACAGCCCAGCCTTCATTTGTTGAGCAGGACTGAGCATCCCTGATGGGCCCAGATGGGGAGGGTGGGCGCACGGGCCAGGCCAGGCCAGGGCGGCCCCTGTCCTGTACCAGACGCTTCACGGGACAGCTGTCAGACATCATGTAACAACAGTCCCAGGAGGTTCGTTTCTCATCCCGTTTCCTCCTGGGAAGCAGAAATCCAAGACATGCCAGCCCCGCCCCACTGCTAAAGAGAGGGCGGTGCCCCTGACAGAGAAGGTTCTGGCCACTGTTGGATTCTGTGTAGAGTGCACTGGACATGCGGACCACAGTGAGAGTAATTAAGGGGAGGGGTCCCTGCAGGGCTGCTGGGGGCTAGCAACAATAGCTGGAGAAGCTCTAAAGATGGGGCACCCCTGAGGTGCTTGGGTGGTTCTTTCCTGGCTATACCACGGGGCCTAGCCCTGTGTAGTCTTCGTATGTAACCACTCCTCGTGGCCCCGTACGTGTTCCATGGAAAGTAGGAACTTCCCCGACTCGGCCTCTTAGTGGATGTTCCTGCTGCACATCGCTTTCTCAAGCTGCAGATGATCGATCGCTGTATGGTGGACATCTGGGGACGTCGTGCCCCCGGATATGGGGCTCTTGGGGCCCCGAGGGGTGGACAGTCGGGGCCAAGAAGATGGGGCCTCCGGCTTCTGCTCAGCCTTGTACCCCCTCTCTCTGAACCCAGGCAAAGAGGCTATGCTCCGGCAGAAGGATTATGAGACTGCCACCCTCTCGGAGATCAAGGCCCTGCTCAAGAAGCACGAGGCTTTTGAGAGCGACCTGGCCGCCCACCAGGACCGCGTGGAGCAGATCGCTGCCATTGCGCAGGAGCTCAAGTAGGCGAGGCGAGGCGCGGCAAGGGCTGGGGCTGCTGTGGGAGGCGAGGTGTGGCTGTGAGAGGCGAGGACGGGGGTACAGCGGGCGCCCGAGTGGGAAGGGCATCAATACAGAAGACTGAGTGTCCCCCCAGGCGGAGAATGAGCCCGTGACCCTACTGCTGAGGGCATCTGGTCCTTTCCTGGAACTAGTGCAGGGCCAGAGCTCTTGCTGGGCCTCAGAGGCTCCCTGCCGTGGGGCACTGGGGTCAAGACTGGCATCGCCTCCAGCCGAGGTGTGCCAGGGGCCCCGGACAGAACTGGCCTTCATTTGTCTCCCAGCAGTCTTCTGAAAGCCAAGGAGTTGGGGGGTGGGAGGGGCACCTAGAAGGCCCCCCCGTGCTTCTCGCACCTCCAGCCCCAGGGAGGAGAGCAGGTCCTGGAGGTAACCCGGGTCACTGGACCCTTCCTGTCTCTTGCCTTCTAGTGAGCTGGACTATTATGACTCACCCAGTGTCAATGCCCGGTGCCAAAAGATCTGTGACCAGTGGGACAATCTGGGAGCCCTAACCCAGAAGCGGAGGGAAGCTCTGGAGGTGAGGGCCCCTGAGGGAGAGGGAGGCCTGCCTCTAGCAGCTCTGGGTGCCTCTTCCTGCTTTGTGAGTCCCTTTGCTTTGAGCCAGAAGGCTCCGCTGGGTTCCCTGGACCTGCTCTGGCCTGCCTGTCGAAGGTTCACCCTGGCACTGGATTGAGCTTTGCCTTGCTGGAGATGCCTCCTCTCTGGCTCTAACCACACCTCCTCCTCCTGGTCTAGTGCACTTCGCAGCCCAACCCTAGCCATTTGAGAACTTTCCTATTCTACAGGTCAGACCGGGGGCCAGGCTGGGTGATTCCAAATGTGGGAGGGTCTGTAGATCCCTCATTAAGAACCAGTGTCCCAGAGAAAGCCTAGTCTTTCTGTCTGACTTAGTCTGGTGCATCCAGACCTAGACCCCTTGTGGCTGGCCAGGAGGGTCTTGGAGGCCTGGGGCGGGGCGGGGTGGGGCGCGGGGAGTGGGCAGGGAGTGATGATTCTGGATATGACTCTGCTGAATATCTCCCTGTCCACCCCTTCCCCTCAATTGTCACCCCCAGCGGACAGAGAAACTGCTGGAGACCATTGACCAGCTGTACTTGGAGTATGCCAAGCGGGCCGCACCCTTCAACAACTGGATGGAGGGGGCCATGGAAGATCTGCAGGACACCTTCATCGTGCACACCATCGAGGAGATCCAGGTGTGCTGCAGACCCCTCACCCCCAGAGGCCGGCTCCCCCAGGCCCCCGTGCAAACCTCGCTCCTGCAGAACTGCTCTGTGGGGATGGGGATAGCGGCCAAGGATTTTATACATTTGAACGAATTACATTTTATGTATTTTGATTAGGTAATATATGCAGATGGTATAAAATCTAGAAGATGAAAAGGATATGCTGTAAATTCTCCCTCCTACCCTAGTGCCCTCCCCAGAGGGAAGGGCATATGCAAGCATTTTTTTATTTATTCATTAGTTTATATTTATTTTTGTGTTCTTCATGTATTTATTTATTAATTAATGTGTTCTTCCCCATACCCTCTTTAACACAGAATTATATACTGTATTCTGAATCCTTGTTTTTAACTTAATGTTTTGGAGCTCATTGCATATTAATAGCTTCCTCATTCTTTTATACAGCTGCAGGGGATTGGATTTAAAAGATTTTGCAAAGGAAGCCTGGGTTGGGGAGGGTCACCTGGGGAGCAGACCTGGGGCACCCTTGTCCCTGACCCGACTGTGGGATGGGGTACACTCTAGGGTGGTTGCTCCTGACTTCACCAGCCCTAAGCATGAAGCTATTGCTTTGATGGCTCTGCCTTCACCTCCCCATGGCTGGCCCTGCCCGCCTGGTTCTCAGCCATGAGCATCCTTGGTTGATGCCTCTGGGTCTCCCAGCTGGGGTGGGGCCAGGCCTTCAGTGGCCCTGCCACCCCCCTCTACCCTGGGACCTGTAGGGCTCCCTTAGTTCATCCTGCCCACAGGAGACACCGGTCACTGTGCTTCTCTCGCACCCAGGGACTGACCACAGCCCACGAGCAGTTCAAGGCCACCCTCCCTGATGCCGACAAGGAGCGTCTGGCCATCCTGGGTATCCACAACGAGGTGTCCAAGATTGTCCAGACCTACCACGTCAACATGGCGGGCACCAACCCCTACACAACCATCACTCCTCAGGAGATCAATGGCAAATGGGAGCACGTGAGTGCAAGGGCTGGGTGGGGCATTGGCTGGGCCATTGAAAGTTTTATAAGGGCAGGGATTTTGTCCCCTTTTTTGGTTGATTTTTATTGATTTTTATTGATCTTATTTTTTTCACTATCACACGGTAAGTACTCATCGGTCCAGTTAATGAACGATGGAGTTTCTGGAACAGGTCCATGTGTTCACTCCTGTTCTATACCTGCCTGGCCCCTTCCCTTCGTGCCTCTTCCATTTCCTCATCTGAAGTATGGGGCAGGTGGCCGGCCCGTTGCCCACGTCCCATGATTGTCCCCACCCCAGGTGCGGCAGTTGGTGCCTCGGAGGGACCAGGCCCTGACAGAGGAGCACGCCCGCCAGCAACACAATGAGAGGCTACGTAAGCAGTTCGCAGCCCAGGCCAATGTCATTGGGCCCTGGATTCAGACCAAGATGGAGGTGCGTCCCCTCACGGGAGGCAGGGATGGGGGCTTCTGCCCCTCTGGGCACCATCCCAGCCGTCAGGCTTGCCCTGTCTCCTCCTAGGCGGGACCCCGGGAGGAATGCCTGTCCCAAGCCCATGATGGGCCTGCTGCCCTACAGGGGTGTGGAGCCTGTCAGGGAAGGCCAGTGGGTTGATCTCGATCTCTGGTTTGTGAGCAAAGACCCACCCAGGGCTGCCATTAAAGAGCCACATGAGGAAGTCCCACAGAAGGATGAGTGCCTGGGGAACTGACTAGCTGATTTATCCTTTGGCTTCTTTGACTGAGCAGGTCTCCCTTCCTCCTGAGCAGAGAGCTTTGTCAAAGAGAGGATCTTTCCAGAGAGAGAACTGAGCCTCGGGCGAGCATGGAATTTTTTTGTTGAGTTGTTGGGCCAGATCCTGGGGCGCTGTAGATCAGGGAAGGGGCCCTGCTTGGGTTAGAGAGCATGGTGTCCCTCTGAGCTCCTTGAGGGCAGAGACCATGTCGAGCTCATGTTTGTGTCTCTCCTGCACCCCACCCCCACCTGCTTAGCACATGGTGCGTAGTAGCTGCTTAGGAAATATTTGCTGGGTCAAATTGAGTGCACAATTGAGGCTTTTACAAACAGGTTTTGTTTCCATAGATGAAGTCAAGACAGAAAGGGGGATGAGGCCTGGCCCGTGGGGCAGGTGGGATCGAGGCAGGCCAAGGCAGGCCCTGTGGGGGCAGAACAGCAGGTGCGTGGCCACTGAGGAGGCGCGTCAGGTGCTCTGAGGCTGTGAGGAAGCTGGATCTGTGGGCAGAGAGAGAGTCCCTGAGGTGGGTGATAGCTGGGAACAAGGCTTGGGCGGGGAGTTTGAATGGCAAGCAGAGGAGCGAACGTTTAGGTGAGGAGCTGACCTTGCAGCCCCTTTCTGAGGCTGAGAGGCACCCGAGAGATGGGAAGTATGTCATCTGGTAATGACAATTCTTCTCATACCCCTTTATGATGCTGTTGCCACACCAAGGTGTGTCCCTGCTCAATGTGTCTTGTTCTTGGTTGACTAATGACCACTGATGGGTTCCCTGGTACTGGGGTGGGAACCGAGAATCATCTGAGGGGCTGACCGATGACCTGGGTGCCCCAGTCCCTACCCCAGGGACAGAGGTGGGGTGGTCTGACAAGGACTTCCTTCCGGGTGAGCAGGAGATCGGGCGGATCTCCATCGAGATGCACGGGACCCTGGAAGACCAGCTCAGCCACCTGCGACAGTATGAAAAGAGCATTGTCAACTACAAGCCCAAGATCGACCAGCTGGAGGGTGACCACCAGCTCATCCAGGAGGCCCTCATCTTCGACAACAAGCACACCAACTACACCATGGAGGTGGGTGGCGCCGACCTTGCTTCTCCGGGAAGGGAGCCCCATATCCCCTTCTGCTCCCCACCCCCTGGGCTGGCGCAGGGGGCAGTTACCCATCTTCCAAGGGAAGTGCTCATCACAGGAGGACAAACTCTCACTTGGGAGTGAGGGGATACTCGCTGCTGCTCCCCTCTGGAGCTCTGGGTCTTCAGGCTCTTCTGAATTTCACAGGGAGGTTGTTGAGAATGCAGACTCGCAGGCTCCAGCTCTAGGATTTGATTCACTAGGTCTGGGATGAGGCTGAGCACCCTGGTGATTCAGATGCAGGTGGTCTCCAAACACTGGCTTAGGCACCTGCTCTCCAAGTGGTGAATTGTTTGGACCGTGAAGGCGTGTGTGTGTGGTGCTAGAGCGGGGATGTGCAGGGCCCTCCTTCCTGACCTGACTCACGCTGTCAGTTCTGGTCTCTGCTGCCTCAGGTGGAGGCCAGCGCCCTCCTTTGCTTCCCCTTTCATCATCTGGGTCCTCTGTCCTGGTGTGTTGTCCTTGTCCTGGTGATGCTGTAAATCTGGCTGGCGGTCCGGATTTGATTGCTTGGGCCGTTTCAGTATTGGGGGAACGAGTAGCCGGGAGCGGCCGAGGCCCAGGCCTGGGGCCCTTTTGCTGACAGGCTCCTCATCCCCGCTCCCCAGCACATCCGTGTGGGCTGGGAGCAGCTCCTCACCACCATCGCCAGGACCATCAACGAAGTGGAGAATCAGATCCTGACCCGAGATGCCAAGGGCATCAGCCAGGAGCAGATGAATGAGTTCCGGGCCTCCTTCAACCACTTCGACCGGGTGAGAGCCCCACCGCCCGCACTTAGAGCAGTCCCCAGCCCCTGCCCCAGGGCCCTGGAGGGCACTGCCCAAGAGGTGGGCAGCCATGCTGGGCCAGTTCCTGGGCAAGCGAGGAGGAGGAGGAGGAGAAGAAGGGAGAGCAGGGAGTCAGCCTGCCCTGACTGCACCTCCCAGCGGGCCTTAGAAAGCCTGTCCCGGTGTGTTGTCCCTGCTTTTGCGGAGCAAGAGTGCATGTAGTGAGTGGAGAGAGGATCTCTGGCCCCGACCCTTGCTCTCTGGCCACAAGGAGTCAGCCCTTGGGAGCAAGGCTCCCCTAGCCTCAGGGAGGCTCCCTCCCCCCACCCCCAGCAGTCTTTGGGAGACTCTGTGGGGCATCAGCATTATTTGTCCTAGGTTCTCATCCTGGCTCTGGGACAGGCTGGGTTTTACATGGGCCGGCCCTCCCAGTGCCCTGGGGCTTCTGGGCAGCCAGAGGGGTCAGAGCATGGGGTTCAGTGCTGCCCACCGCCCCTGCCTCCTGCCCTGTCCTCCAGCCTCCTGGGTGGGTGAAGCCTCCTTGGAAAGCCGGGTTGGGGCCTTGGGCACGGGGTGGGCCGGGCCCTTCTGGGGGAGCTTCTCACCCCTGTGGCTCACCGTGTTCCCCTCTGGCCTGCTTCCCAGAGCAGGGCTGCGTGTGCCAGGGAGAGGGCACCCTCTGGACCTCGTCCGTGTGTCTAACCGTGTGCACTTTTATTTCCCCTCCCCCCCCCGCCCCTTCCACCCTCCACCCTCTCCACCCGCATGCCTTTGTCCCCGTGTCTCCCCACACACACCACCCTCCACCCGGGGCATGGCCCACCCCCTCCCCTCACGGCCTCCACCTCCCTGGCACCGCATGGCTCGCTGCCTGGCGCACGGCGGCCCCAGGATCACTCCGGCACGCTGGGTCCCGAGGAGTTCAAAGCCTGCCTCATCAGCTTGGGTTATGATATTGGCAACGACCCCCAGGTACTCGCCTCCTGCATGGAGCACACTCAGGGGTGGCATCCGGGCCGAGAAATAACGCGTTTCTCCTTTTTCTTTTCTCTCTCTCTGTCTGGATCTCCCTGTCTCCCCTTTCCTGTGGGCCTCGGGGCTCGTCCTCTCCTGCTGTCTGGCCCATGTCGGGCTCCTCTTCCCACTGCTCCAACTGCTCTGACCTCTGCCTTCGGTCGTCTTTCGTGGGAACCTGCCCGGGGCCCACCTTCCTCTCTCCTTGTCACTCTCCATCCTGTGGACGGACTTTTGCCTCTCCCTATTCTCTCTCCTCCTGTGGATGTGTCTCCTCCTGTGTTCCTTTTCCCTTCCTAACCACCCCCCAACCATACACCTCGACCTCCCCTTCTGGCCATCTGCGCCCTGTCCTCCTGGCCCTGGGCCGGCCCTTCCTCCTCCTGCTTCTGACCCTCCGGTGTCTCGGTGCCACTGCCCCCACAGAAGAAGACAGGCATGATGGACACGGATGATTTCCGCGCCTGCCTTATCTCCATGGGTTACAACATGGTAACGTAAACCCCGCCCTCTGCTCTGACGAGGGCCCGCCAGCTGGCCAGAGAAGCCGAGTCCTGGCCAGGGCAGGCTGGAAGCCCTCAGGCTAGGGGCTGCTCTCACTGGAGGGGCCTCACGATTCTGGTCTGTCGGGAAGATGGCGCCCTGCAGGCTGGGCCCAGCCTCGTGACCTGTGTGTGTCCCAGGGGTCTGGCCTTCTCACCTCGGTCTCTGTGCTGGCGTATTCTTTGGCACTTACTGTGGAGATGGGCTTTTTCACTCCCGTGGTGGATGGTGGGGCTGACCCCAAGGCTAGCAGGGAGGACTGGAGGTTTGGACTTCCCGGGTCGGGTTGGGCTCGACTTCATCTTTCAGGAAGCACAGAGGTTTCTGCCTCCGCCTTGGCGGTGGCTCCGGCCACGCCTGCCGCCCCTTGGCCTTCACAGTCTTCTCAGCTGTGTGCCCTCATGCAGGCCTTCTGAGCAGAGCGGGGGCCTGAGCTGGGCAGTCAGGCAGCTCCTGGGCCGCAGTGCAAAGGGCAGAGCTTGGCTGCCCCGGGCCGGGCAAGGGCACAGGCTTGAGACGCAGGGAACCCAGGAGTAAATCCCAGCTCTGCCATCACCAGCTTGGGGACCGGGATGAGGTGAGGGGACCCCAGCAGGACTGCGGTCAGGGCTCACTGAAGGAACTTCCGTGAGTGCTGTGCATGGGTCTGACACACACAAAGTATAGTGTGGGGAGGTCATAGGTTGTGGAGCCAGACCATCCAAGCTCAAACCCCAGCTCTTTTACCTGCTGGCTGTGTGACCTTGAGCAAGTCACCAAGCCTGTCTGGGCCTCCGGTTGCTCGTCTGGAAACCCGATGGAAGGAATAAGGACCTGCGCCATACAGTGGTGGGGAGGGTGAAAAGAAGCGAAATGCCTGCAGCCATTAGAAGAGCACCTGGCACACGGTACATGCCCCGTGCCGTCAGCCTCGACAGCTGTTGGCAGGACTGTCGTCGTTTGCTCCGACGGGAACCTGTGGGGTGTGGGAAGCCTGAACGGGGTCTTCGCTCTTGGGTCTGATGTCCCTGTGATGCCCTTAGGACAGCCCAGGTCAGGTCAGGGGGCCGCTGTGCCCCCCTCTCACAGCCTCAGGCTACTTTGAGCCCCCAGGGGCTTCAGGTCCATATGAGACATTCCCAGCAGCCTGTGGCTGAGAGGTTGACAGGCCTGGGGTTGGCTCTTCTCTCCAGGGAGAGGCAGAATTTGCCCGTATCATGAGCATCGTGGACCCCAACCGCCTGGGGGTAGTGACGTTCCAGGCCTTCATCGACTTTATGTCTCGGGAGACCGCCGACACAGACACAGCGGACCAAGTCATGGCCTCCTTCAAGATCTTGGCTGGGGACAAGGTGGGTCTGCTATGGCGTGGGTGCTTTGCAGGGTCCACTCCGATCTGGAGGGGAGGTCACTTGCACCCCGTGGCCCCTTCCTCCCACTGGGCCTCCCCCTGCTGTCCACCTCCACCCATTTCTGTAATGTTTTGGGATCAGCTAAGGTGTTAGGACACAATATGAGCCTACGGGGGTGAGGGGGTGTCTCCTGCCAGGGAGCGGGACTCCTTCGCACTTGGGCTGGAGCGATGAGTAGTAGAGGTGGGTAGAATGGGGTGGGGACGTGACCGAGTGATGGAAGGGCCGTCTGAGAACTCAGACTTCACCCTTACGTCGTGCCGGGCACAGGCGGGGAGCGGGAGGGAAGCATGTCTCGCACTGGTCTACCCTGAGCAGCAGTCAGTTTCGGTTTCCAAATTTCCCAAGTCCCCTGCCTGGCAATGGAACAGTGGGAATACCAGGGGAAACTGGCAAAGCGGGGGATGTCTAGAGGCCAGAGTTCCTTTCTGTAAAATTCATAGGATAATCCTTCTGCCATCTTTCCTCCAGACTGAAAAGATTGAGTTATAAAAAGCCAAAGCTAATGGGGAGCATAATTTCTGGAATGTCTCAGTCTATAAGGGAAAAAGACTGAGCCAATAGAGGTTCCTAAAGGTCGGTTCCTAAAGTTTAAGGACACCCTATTAGAGTCCTAGCACCTTGGAGCTGGAATGACTCTCAGAAACCACTTCCTTGAAGTGACTCTGGGTCTCTGAGGTCCAGAAAGGGGCCTGGGCTCCTGACTTTTGGAGTGACCTAGGGGTAACCCTACCCTCCTCGAAACTGGTTCCTAGGGGACTCTGGCAGAGGTAGGGCATGGGGCTGGGGGGCCACCTTGCGGGTCAGAGCCTCAAGTGAGCTGTTCTGGAGCCTAAAACTCCTAAAAGAAGCAACTTCCCAGTAGACCTGTCACGGACACACAGAAACCTGGGCTGAGACCAGGCAAGGTGGGGGCAGGCCCACATCTCGCAACCGTGGTGGAGACAGCTGTCCGCCACGGCGATGTCACGCTTGGATGCTCACTGCATTTGCTGAAATTACGTGACCTCCAGAGTGTTCACTTGAGCGGGTGTGCGTCCCAGCCGGAGTCCCTGCTGGTGTTGCCCCAGCCCGTGGTTGCTGCAGACTAGAGAGATACATGGAATTATAGGTGCAGTTGGCGCTTGAATTAGCTTGCACACAGGCCAAAGTAGGTATGGAAATGGCACGACAGGAGATTGAAAACGAACATGCATTTTGTATATACACACGTGTGTATGTATGCAAGTGCGTGCATTATAAACATGTGCGTATATAAATGTATACGTGATATACATGTGCATGGGTGCGCGCGCGCACGTCTCTGTATCCAGAAGCAGGAGGAGGGGACGGGGATGGGGCGAGGTGCTGCCACCACCCCCAGTGACATCCCGGCGGCCCTGCCCGCTCTCTCTGCAGAACTACATCACGGTGGACGAGCTGCGCCGAGAGCTGCCGCCCGACCAGGCCGAGTACTGCATCGCGAGGATGGCCCCCTACAGCGGCCCTGATGCCGTGCCGGGCGCTCTGGACTACATGTCCTTCTCCACGGCGCTGTACGGCGAGAGTGACCTCTAACGCGCCCGCCCAGGCCAGCGCCCTCACCCTGCCCGCTGTGCGCCCCCCCCGCCCTGCGCCCCTGCTGCCCCCTCTCCCGCCGGGATTTGGTCTCCTCGCTCAGCCTCGAGCCCAGCGAGCCGGGACCCACGTGGCATCGAGCCTCCCTGCCCGCAAAGTGACAGTTTACAAAATTATTTTCTGCAAAAAAGAAAAAAAAAGTTATGTTAAAAAAAGTAAAAAAAAAGCCAAAAAACCACATATTTTATTATAGAAAAAGTATTTTTTTCTCCACCAGACTTAAATGGAAAAGAGGAAAAATTAACTGTTTGCACCGAAATGTTTTGTTTTGTTGTGACATAGGACAATAACCAAGCACAATGTTCTATTCTGTACTTTTTATCGATTTTTTTTTTCTCTCTGTATCATCTGCTGTATTCATTTCTCCAATCTCATGTCCACCTTGATGTGGGAGCGGGGGGTGGGGTGGGGTAGGGGGGTATCTCATCAGAAGGCACATTGGTGCATGTGTGTTTGCTAGCTCACTTGTCCATGAAAATATTTTATGATATTAAAGAAAATCTTTTGAAATGGCTCTTTTTTAAGGAAAAGAATTTATGTGTCTTGTCTTCTCGTTTTTAAGCCCAGAGGTTGTGGTTAACGCACTTTTTTTCCTTTAGTTTTAATTATTGCCGATTAAAAATGAGTAAGATTGGAGAGTGTGGACAATTTCGATACTACTTGTCACACACCATATTAAAGCAACAGTGCTCCCATGACCACTCTTGGCCTGCTCCTTGCTCACTTTTCCAGAAGGGTGCGTGGGTCAAGGATGATGGGGGCCCACTGTACCCAACCTTAATAGGTTTTTGACCCTGGCACATTCCATCCTCCTACATGTCGCTATCTTTATTTTAAGAAAGAAAAGGTGGTTTCCTCTGAAGGCTCCTGTGATTTGAAGATAAGGTCATGGATGTGTAAGGAAGGGGCTGTGTAATAAGTCCTACCTTTGTTTTCTATCGCATCAGACAGCTCTGTGACATTTGTGTGCCCCTCCCTTCTGCTTATTTTTGCTATAAGGGAACATACTGAACTGTCTCAGTAAGAGTCCTCTTGACCCTCACTATTCAAAATGTCCTGCAGTTGGGGCGCCTGGGTGGCTCAGTTGGTTAAGTGTCTGCCTTGGGCTCACGTCATGGTCTCGGGGTCCTGGGTTCGAGACCCGAGTCTGCTTCTCCCTCTCCCTCTGCCCCTCCTCCTGCTTGTGCTGTCTCTCAAATAAATAAATAAAATCTTAAAAAAAACCCAAAATGTCCTGCAGACAGCAGCAGTCCAGCATCACCTGGGAATTTGCTGGAAATGCAGTCTCAGGCCCCACCCCACACTTTCAGAATCAGAACCTGCATTTTAACAAGATCCCCAGGGGATCTGTGTGCCTTGCTCTAGCCTCTCCGGTTTTTTCTCCTTGCCTGTCTGTCCTTCCTGAGGCTGTCTTTTACTTACAGGACAGGGAGTGACGACTATCAGTGATAATACCAGTGCAGTAGACTGTTGTTTCCAAAGTGGGGACACTGCACTATCGTTCCTTTAGCTATTAAGTGGCAATAATAGTGCTGTTGGAAAGCCAATGCAGTAACACATAGAGCTCCTAGAATCTTAGAACATTCTGGAATACTTACTGCCCAGGGAAAGAGGCAAGAGGACTGTTCAGAAGGAAGGACATGGGGTAGAAGTTGGCATTTGCTTTGGGAAACATTCCTGTAGGATTTACCACCGGCTGGTTAAAAGTCCAGTAAATGCTCGGTGTCAGTCTGTGGTGGGTGCAGCTCCATGGGGAAAACCATGGAACAAGACCAGAGCCTGGCCTCAGAGGGTCAAAGTCCTTTGAGAGAGGCTGATACACAAGATACCCTGTTCTGGCTATTTACCTGCAAGTCTAACTGAGGGCACAGTGGTATAGGAGTTGGAAATTGTTCCAACCAGGAAGTTCCCTAAGCCCAAGGTGTGAGCACTTGACCATACCACAGTTTCTAGAGGTCAGTCGATCTTTTCACTGCTCACGTTAGAAAAGAATTGGGTAAGAGGCATTTGAACGGAAGTATGCTTACTGAGTTATTCTACATCCTTAGACAAATGCCCTTATTTGATAGTCTCAATATTCAAATTTGCTTGTATGTGTGCAGATGGCTATATCCTTACTTTACATTTTCAATCCTGCTAAAGAGAGAAAAAATTTTAAATCCCATTTCCTAAGCTATTTAGGTTATCACACACATCTTATTATATGGATAATGCCATTTTTTCTGTAAACATAGAAACCCTCTTGCTTGTCCTAGTCATTCCTACATGTAACAGTTAACCACTCCGCAAACAATCCCATTGAAATCTCCCAAAACAAGTTCTTGTAAATATTTTAAACATATTTACAGATTTCAATAATTCTTTCCAGTACATCAGACTCCCCACTGAGGCAAATTCAAATTGAGGCCGCAGATTCTTGCTCAGCACAAAGCAGTTGAAATATTATTAAGTGTAAGTCAAGTTCTCTGGAGCAGTTCAAAGCTGTTTACTAACAGTTCTCTTCCACCTCCAAAATGAAAATTACACATCTAATCTCAACTTCACGTTCCAGGTAAAAACCCCAAAGTGAATATATGCCAGATTCTCTTATGAGTTCAAGCTCCTTAAATTAATCCACAGGTTGTCATGAGTATAAACCTGCTGAACACCCCCCAAAATCTTAATACTGAGAGTTGGATTTACTTCATCCTTGTACTTCTCTCCACGTAGGTGATCTCAAGTCCCCTGGTCACTCATTGCTGGGTTTTTGGGTCACAGGTTGAGAATTGTGACATGCATCACGTGGGGAGTCCGAACCGGGACACAAGATGAGGCGCTCACCCACTTCCGGGTTTCACCCAAGGCCCCGGGGAACTCATGGCCTCGATTCAAGAGTCCAGCGTTGAGTGCGGTGTCACCAGGGTCTCCAAGCCCTGGCCCCTCCTCTGGCACTTCTGTCGCCTCACTCCCTCTCTGGTCATCTTTTGTATCTCACCGTGGGCCACTCTTCATCATAAACCATTCCAACTTACTCTAAATGATTGGATGGATGGAATTTTCTACCCTGACGAAGGGGACAGTTGATTGTTCCTGCATCGGTGGGATGAACGCATCGAATCTCTTTCTTGCCTACATAGGGCATGCATTTCTTTTGTGTTTTTATCTGCCTCTGCCCATCCCTTTGGGGGGGAATTTGTTGACAGCCTGATGAAGGCCAATCTGTAAATAGAGCTCCTCTTTCTCTGGCCTGTCAAGCCTTCGGTAAAATCCCACGACCCTTCCAAATCCCAGGCCTGTCTTGGGAATCTGCTGTGTCCTCTGTCGCTGGGCCAACTCAGAACTGTTCCCTGGATACAGGACCAATGCCCGAAGAGTACAGTCAGTAGGGTGAGTGAGTTACCAGCACTGAGAACAGGTGAGATTTCCTTAGGTTGTAAGGAGGTCAGAGGCTCTGTCAGTTCTTTGGCCTGTGCCAGACGGCGGGGATCCTCGGCAAGGACAGCGTCCAAGGACAGCGTCCAAGGGTGGGGAGTGCCCCTGAGCCATCCCACCTAAACCTAGCCCTGGACTGGGGTCTGCCTTCCTGTCCCTGAGGGAAGAAATACAACCTCTTTCAACATCAGTGCCTTTCAAGGGAGACATGTGGGCTCAGGGGGGCCCTGCTACTTCCCAGCTGGACACATAACCTCCCCACATGGCGTCCACCATGCCTCTTTCTGTTTGTGCTGGTACATGGTAGGCAGTTAATAGGTGACAGTAGGTATTCATACAGGTGTTTTTTCTTTTTAATTAGCTGTGCTTTGTTAAGCTATTTTAAATATTCTTAAGGCAAAAAGGCCTGACTCTAGAAAAGTGCTAGTAAGGGGAGTCCTCTTCCGGTCTTTGAGCTCTGTGGTGGGCTGAGTACTGGTCACGCCCTAATCCCTGGAGCCTGTGGTTGCGTTACTTTACATGGCAGATGGGACTTTGCAGATGTAATTAAGGGTCTGGAGATGGGGAGATTATTCTGGGTGATCTGGGCGGGCCGTCATAAAGAGGTAGGCCAGAGTGTCAAAGTCAGAGAAGGAGAAGTGATGGAGGTAGAGGCTGGAACGCTGTGGGGCCGTAAGCCAGGGCATGTGGACAGCCTGTAGAAGTTAGAACAGGCGAGGGAATGGATTCTCCCCTAGAGCCTCCAGGAGAAATGCAGCCCTGCTGACCGACTTTGGGTTTCTGACCTCCAGGACCATAGGCGTACCTTGTTTTATGGCACTTGGCAGATAATGTGTTTCTTACCAATTGGAGGTTTGTGGCCACACTGAGTTGAACAAGTCTACCGGTGCCATTTTTCCAACAACATTTGCTCACTTCATGTCTTTGTGTCAATAAAGTATTTTAAAATCAAGGCATGTGCATTGTTCTTTTTCAGAATAAGATTGTCGCACACTTAATAGGCCGAGGTGTAGTGCGAAAACAACTTTTACATGCAGTGGGGGACCAGAAACTTCAGCTGGCTTGCTTTATTGTGATGTTTGCTCTGTTGCAGTGCTCTGGAATGGACCTGCTGTAGCTCCGAGCTAGATGCCTGTATAAGATGATAAATCCATGTTGTTTTTAGCCACTCAGTGTATGGTGACTTGTTATAGTAGCCGCAGGAAACTAATACATGCTCCACTGTCCAGGCCTCCGGGAAGCCTGGCTGCCTCCCTGATGTCAGCGGCCCAGGTTAGAGGCTTGAGGCTCTGGAGTAACCGCGCCAGCTTCCAAGGCCTGAGTTGTCAGTGTTGGCCCTTGCGAGGCCGCCGTAGCTGTCGAACCAGAGCCCCTAACCCTAAACACGCTAAGCCACAGAGTAAGGAGATGGAAACTACCCAGCCCTGAAGCCCCAGAAGGGCCAGAATGGCTGGGCCCGGCAAGAGGTGGGGGAGCTGGTTAGCGGCACGGGGCTGAGGGGCTGGGGGCTTCGGGCAGGACACAATCTAGGACACTAAGTTGTTTGAGAAAATCAGGAGTTGAGGCTTTTATTTCATTCTCAGTCTCTGTGGATCAGACTTAATGGAGATGTCTGTCCCCTTGTCCTTCCAGAATTTTCTGGGGAGCTCTCCCAGGCTCTACTCACTGCAAAATTCTTTTTGGTTCCAAATTTAGATCCAGTGGTGAGAGCAGCTTTTCAGGAAGAGAGGGAGGAACCATTATCGTTACAGGTAAGAGCACGGTGAATGTAGAAGGGATGGGTGAGAGATTTCCAGGGAAGCCTAAGTGGGCCTCCGTGACAGGCTAAATAAGTGTGGGATGAAGGACAGGAATGTCCATGGAATGTTAGTGTCCGAAAACCGTGGAGGTCACGGAGTCCAACCCTGCCATTTGACAGAGGAGAAGATTTCGGCTTGAGAGCAATGTCTTGTTCCCGGCCACAGAGGTAAGCTGAGGCAGAGCTGCAGGAGAAGCCAGGTCTCCTGACTCACAGCTCAGTGCTCTGTGCAGAGCAGCCAAGTCGGACACAAGGTGGGTGGGAGGAGAGAGAGGCAAGAAGAGAAAGAGAGAGAGGGATATTTCGTTTTCATACACAATCAGCATAATTAGATGTAGTAACTTGTTACCCAACCCAGTGTCATTTGTGGATGGTGCTCAGCAACTGCTAGGTTACGTATTGATTAGGACACTTCTAGTTGTCAGAGTCACACAGCCCAACCTAAGCTGCTAACGCCAGACTGGTAGTTTTACTGGCTTGGACACCTGAAGTGTGTGGAGGTCATGCTGGCCTCCCAGGTGCCTGAGGCAGGGCCCCCCAGAGTACCAGCGGGACATGGTTTCTCTGGATTGAGTCCATTCTCAAACAGGCTCTCCTTCCCACCTTGCAATTTCGAGTCTAGCGAGGAGACTCTTGGGGAGAGAATGACATCCCCCGGAGGTAGGGAACATGGTGGCCTCAGCCGGGGCAACGGGATCTGCTCACTGGCTTAGGCCTGGCCTGGGTGCTCACCTGGAGCGGAGGGTGCAGCCCCAGCCAGGCCACCTGCACTTGGAGGGGGTGTGGCAGGACTCTGTGCCAGCGACACACGAGACTCTGCCTCCCCGCAAAACTCACATGCGGAGTGGGCTCTCCAGAAGCTGAGGCTGGCCAGCCAACAAACAGGACGTCCCCCACGAAAGTGGGAAGGAACGGATTCCCAGCCCAGATCAGCCTCCAGAAGCTGCTCTCACGGCCCTGCTCACACCCAGGCAACTTCCACCTCCAGGTCTTGCATCTCTGTGCCTGGGGACTTTCCTCCCAGAGCCACCAAAGGCCACCATGCCTGAGGATGAGGCAGGCTACCAGGAAGTAGCTCCCACGAACAATGCGTACCAGCTGCCTCCCCTGCTGGATGGCATTATTCCGAGGCTCAGGTTTTGCACGGTTTCACAGAGTTATCCCAACAGGATTAAGTCCAGCTTCCCCCCGAGTTTACGGCACAAGCCTCAGCCGAGAGGCTGCTCTGGGGATAACCCAAATGAACACACAGCCCACTCTCAGGGACATGCCCCGGAGTGACTTCACCGGAGAGCCTCTGTCAAGACCGTCGAGATGTGCCCCAAGGGAGTCCCATGCCCCGTACAAACACCGGGCTAGCACACTTGGACCTGCTGGCTGGAGAGTCTATGCCCGCTGCGTGTTGAGAAGGAAACACCAAGTGCGCAGGCAGGGGGCTGCCTCCTCTCTCTGGGCTGCAGTCCACGTGGTTCTTTATGTGTAGCCGGTGGCTGGGGGGAAGGAAGGCTTGCAGAGGAGTGGGGCATCCTGGTGTCAGGCATGTGGACACTCAGAAAACTCTCCCTCGGCACCTGTGGGGATCCCCAGGTTTAGGAGCAAAATTCCCATTTTATAATTCAAGGCAATGGGAAAACAGAGCTCTTTATGCAAAACCTTTCTTTATAGGTTATATTTAGGACACATCTCTCCACTAAGCGCTGCCTGGAGGAGGATGGACGTTCGGTAAAGCAACCAGCGCAGAGTCCAGTAAGTCCTAATTAAGGCTTCCACCCTCCCCGCACTACTACCTGAAAATGCCATTTGAGAAAGCAGGTCTTAAAATGAGCTGGGTGGCTGTTGCCCTCCAGTGGCCAAGTGTGTCCTTACAGCGTGTGGCAGGTGGAGAGCGCAGGGAGCAAAACCTGCTTCCATCTGCTACCAACGTGTCTCGCCTGTGTAATTTCTGGGATGGCGGGGGCCCTTGATCTGTGCCACAGAGGGGTGGCAAAACAACCGGGCACACTTAGCAGGAGAAAAACAATGGCTAGCATTTGTTGAGCACTTACCTTGCTCTGGCCCAAGTCCTAAGCCATTTACGTGCATTTAATCTTCACACAGACTAATATTGTCCCTTTAAAAAACAGGAAACTGGGGCGCCTGGCTGGCTCAGTCAGTTAAGCGTCTGCTTTCGGCTCAGGTCATGATCTCGAGGTACTGGGGTCGAGCCCCGCATTGGGCTCCCTGCTCAGTGGGGAGTCTGCTTCTCCCTTTCCCTCTGCCCCTCACCCCTACTCGTGCTCTCTCTCTCTCTCTCAAATAAAGAAATAAATAATATTAAAAAAATAAAAATAAAAACCAGGAAACCAAGGCATAGAAATCTTAAGTTAGTGACAGAACTGGGATTTGAACCCAGGTCCCTCTAATCCCAGAAGTAGAAGCAGTGCTTCATTCACCTTACTAGAGGTTCTCAGGCTCAAGAATTGTTTGGGAAGTTTGTCAAAGATGCAGAGTCCAAGGCTCTGTCCCCTGAGCACGTGATCAAGTAGGGTCCAAGAGGAGCAAAGACAACTGGAAATCTGTCCTTAGGACATTCTGGGCAGAATCCAGTAAGTAATCCAAGCAGGTTCATGGGCCACAGTTTGGGAAGCACCAAAGTAAAATCTCATCATTGCCAGGAGGGTGATTTTGTCTGGACACAAGAAAGAACTGTCTTTTTTTTTTTTTTTAATTTTTAAGATCTTATTTATTTGAGAGAGAGAGAGAGAATGAGTGGGAGGGTGGGGGTGAGAGAGAAGCAGACTCTCCACTGAGCAGGGAGCCCAATGAGGGGTTTGATCCCAGGACCTCGAGATCATAACCTGAGCTGAAGGCAGATGCTCAACCAACTGAGCCACCCAGGGCTCCAAGAAAGAACTTTCTAGTCATATATGCAGATTCAATTCGTGTCTGCATGCCAAGCATTTTGATAGGTGCTCTCATGAGCACAGTGTCAGTCCCCCTCCTTGGTAACTCTGGGAGCTCAGTGTACCCAATGTGCAGATGATGATGCCTCCAAGAGAGAGCAAACGCCGCCCTCCCCCCTTTCTTCTACTTGGAGATCCCTTTCATTCAGCATTCCACTCTGTGTTTACAGTGGGTCTCCGGTGATGCCCTCCAAAATAGGCCACTTTGGCACAGGGATTATTTTGAACTGAAAGTGATTGAAAAGCAGATACAAGAAAGGCTCCCTGTTCTCCTCCTATTTGCCGGAAAGCAGGACATGCAATTCTCCCCTCTCTACTAGGAAAGACAGAAGTTGGTCACCAGAGAGAGCGCTGTACCCATATCTGCCCACAGTGGCACCAGAGGGGCCCATATAACAAACCTTGCTAAAACTAGCCTTTGTTACCATTCATTTCCCCATTTGCCTTCCCACAATTTGCTGTCCTAGAAACCCAAAGTCTTTTTCCTTTGTCTTGTTGCTTCTCTAAAAATGTATTGTTTTCTGTCAAGACGCTGTATAAGCCCAAGTTCTAACCACCCCTCTGAGTTACTCAACTCAGCTCTCCTGTGCGTATGTGGGAAGAACATGTTAAAAAAACTTCTGTTTTTCTCTTGCTGATCTGTCTTTTTTTCATCAAAACTCCACCCTTTATCATTAACTTACATTTACTTCATTTGGTACTTCAAAGTGAAGGATAACTTGGTATATTAAAAAGTTATTGAAGATGAAAAATTATCTCAATTTTCTTTATCTACCTTTTAAAGCAGTAAGTGAATTCCTTGTTTTGAGGCTTTTCCTCTGAAGTACAATGTTCATTATTTCAGATTTATGATTTTCACAGAGAAATATGGCTTGAATCAATAATCATCCATCTGACTTAAGGAAGATCTACCATTTAAAATAGACAGGGGTGCCTGGGAGGCTCAAGTCGGTGAAGTGTCTGACTCTTGATATCAGCGCAGGTCTTGATCTCAGGGTTGTGAGTTTGAGCCCCACATTGGGCTCCACATTGGGCATAAAGCCTGCTTAAATAAATAAATATTAGAACAAATACCTGAATCACTCCAGAAGATCTATCATTTGTTAACTTTGTTTTCTCAAATTTGTGAAGTATTTGTTAATTTTTTTTGAGAATCTGAGTCCAAATACCAATGGAAACAAAACTCAGAAGAAAATTTTTGTTCTAATATTACATCTACTATTATAGAAGTAGCTCTAGATAAAGTGGAAAATACTTCTGAAATGTCTTTTGTTAGTCTAATTTACAGTGCCCCAGCCAATGAACCTGAGATGGGTAGAGGAAAAAAAAAAAAGGTTTCCTTTCCTTCCCCTACACCCCTGTGGAAATTAAGCACCTTGATGTTGTTGGGGACATTTGCATTGTCTGGCAAGGGGCCCAGAGACACATCTACCAGGACCCATCATCTGCGAGGAAGAGGTCCCGTGTGGTAAGCTGAGGAACCAGAGCAGCATGAAAACTCCCAGCAGCCTGGGAGGAGGAAGGCCAGCTTGCTCACAACTGGGGGCCCTACCACTGCGGCTCCTTGTGATCATCTTCCAAATAAACCATTGTTCTTAAACCCTGATGAGTGTCTGTTTTTAGGGAAAACTCAAGCCAAGCTGGTGCCCCCCCGTCCCGGGCCCAGAGCCTCTGGCATGCTAGTCCCCGTGTGATATCTTGCTGGCTAGCAAATAAGAAAAGCTCTGGTTTGCAGTGTGCTGGTTTCTGGGGCGTGAGTACTCCCACCGTGGCTGATTTCCATCGGCCAAGTTGATGTCCCTGCCCACAAGGTAGAGAGGAGGTGCCCACTCCAGGCTCTCAGGGTGGTGTGAGCTGGCCCTGCACGGCCCCGCCCCTGGAACACCCACCACGAGCTACCGTGAGAGTCCGCCCCTTCTCTGCGTCGCTCTGCGGTGTCCTGGCATCTCAGCACTCAGCAGTGTCCACTCATCCTCTCATCCTGGGAACAAATATTTGTTGAGCTGATGAGAGTAGCAAAGCCACAGTGGTAGTAGAGTAGAGGACTGCCAGGGAGGTGTGTCTGGGCAGAGGGGAAGGGATTCATGGGCCTGGGAGAGCCAAAGGCTGCCTGGAGGGAGTCTTCTGGACCGAGACCTGAGTCTCTGAATATAAACTTCGAATCTACCAGGCCTGGCAGGGAGAAACTGAACACACAGGCTCAGCAAGAATAAAGCCCAACTGGGGGGTAAGGGGCACGTGGGAGAATGTCAGGTCTTTGGGAAACAGGTGGCTGCAGCATAGAGGAGGAGAAAGGAGAGGTGTCCCTCAGTCTCTGGGGGACACGACCCTGGTTTGATCTGCTATCCCACTGGCCCTCCCTAACACCCCAGGCTGGAAGCCAGACAGGCCCTGCCAGTGGCCCACCAGCTGTTTTGAACATGGGAGCCCTGACTCGGCCATCCTGCTAGTCAGTTCCAGTCTGACAAGAGAACTTGCAATTCGTGTCTTTCCCCAAACTGCCACCTTGAGGAGCTCCTGCAGCCTCTTTCCCCAGGGCCTGGGGAGAGAAGCAAGGGGCAAGCTGGGTTAGTAAAGACCTAGTGGGGCTGGGAAGGCAACAGGAAACCCACAATGAGAGCCCAGGAGGACAGGAGGTAGAGATAGGCCAGAGAGGCCAAGTCCATTGAGTGGCTGCAGAACTAGGTGAGCTGGGGGCTATGAACCAGGCCTTCCAGAAGCTTCTGAGCTTGGAGCTGAATACGAAGGATTCAAATAGAGCAGATGAGAATGACCTACCTACCCTGGAGAATTAGCCAGGGCCTGAGGACAGAAAGGACAAACTGGCTTTGGTCTTACCCCCCTCCCTTTACCCAGAAGGTGAGACTCGGACAACATAGTGGGAAGCATAGGGGCCAGCAAACCTGGGTTTGAATCCTGCTTCTGCTGCTTACTAGCTTTGTCACCTGGGGAAGGCTGTTTACCCTGGGTCGCATTCCTCATCTGTGAGGTAAGGCTCCCGGGGTTGTATAACAATGTTTGCTAGCTGACCAGCATGGTGCCGGCAATATAATTAGGGTTCAGTAAATAATATTGGATTTCACTGAATCTAACATGTCATCACTTCTTATTTCTCACTTTATTGAGATATTATTGAAAGCCACCAATTTTAAGACGCATCTTTTGGGGGAGAATGCTTTTACAGCATGTATCTTGTACACTTTAAATATCTCACCATTTTATTTGTCAGCTCTACTTCAATTAAAAAATAAAATCATCTTTATTTTATGCTCTTCTAAGAAAGAGAACAAAGCTGCCATCAATTGTAAGATATATCCAGATTTCAGAGATAACAAAATGTGAAAAAAATGCACGTCTTAGCACTGATGACATGCTGTAGTTCTTTTTTTCTTCTCATTTGTGGTTTTTATGCTTCTGGACTTTTCTGCCTCTGGAATATTGTAGATAGAGTGTCATACCCCCTCACTGAGCACCCCAGCCCCGGCTGGGCTGAAGACATGGTTTCCTATCCTCTGCCCTCTCTTTCCCTTGCATATGCCGCCCTCCCACCGCTGGTGCTTGGGGGCTGGGGTCTGTGCGTCCTTTCTGTTTCAAGGGGCCCAGGAAGTCAGGGTCTGCAGTGGCTCACACTGTGTCCAGGACTTTCTGTCCTCCCAGGGCTGTGGATGTGGGCCCACGTGGGTCTCCCATCTTTTGGGAGGCTGACAGGCCCGTCTGATTTCTCCCAGCTACGGCATGCAGAAGTTTAGGATACAGTGAAACAAGCCACGGGCTCCCTTGAGCTGCAACCCTGACCATGTGTACCCCAGGGGCTGGTCTCGGAGCCTGATGCCACCCAGGCACACGTCCCTTCAGTTCTCTGTCCTGTCCAGTGTTTTCTTTTAATGCCCAACTCGTGAATTTACTTCCTCTTAGTATACTCTTAAGGTAAGGCTGATGGCTATGAAGCAAAAATTTGTTTCCAAAAATTTGTTTTTGCTGTTTTGAGATATCTTGGCTAAATGGTTGGTAGTTTTGTTTTGTTTTGTTTCTCTGTATGAAACTTATATCTGCATTCCAAAACCTACTGACCAATTCATGGATCTGCTCAGTGTACTCTGAAACCTGAACCCTGACTTAACCCTCACCCCAGTTTACCCTGGGTACTTGGACACCGAAAAAAATGGTTTTCTTTGGAAAATGTACAATAGCTTTTTTTTTTTTTAATTGAAGCATACGGGTTTTAGAATTAGATGGACCCTTCCTGGTGTGTTGCTCTTATTAATGAAGCTACAGAGGAAATCCTTGAACATTATCTTTGTACCCATGAAGGTGGATGTGTCTGTGAGGCTCATGATCAGTAATGGGATTGCTGTATTGATGAGTATGTGCTTTTATAATTTGATAGGGTGAAAATTACCTCTCATTTATGTTCCCACCTTAATGTTTAAGAGAACCCATTTGTTTAAAGGTGAGCTTACGATTGGGACACCTGGGTGGCTCAGTCAGTTAAGTGTCTGCCTTCAGCTCAGGTCATGATCTCAAGGTCTTGGGATCGAGTCCCGAAAGGGGTTCCTTGCTCAGCGGGGAGCCTGATTCTCCTCTGTCTGCTGTTCCCTCTGCTTGTGCTCTCTCTCTCTCTGACAAATAAATAAATAAAATCTCAAAAAAAAATGAGCTTAAGACAATCTAATAGGATAAAAGCTGCATAACTAATTTGATATACGAAGTGGTAGGGATCATCATCAATTAGATGTCAGGATATTTGTATGTGTGTGAATACAAATAAATAATCTTTTTATTGCCTAAGGTTTATAAATTGTGTGCCTGTTTAAAAACACTGCTTTATTGAAGTCTGATTAATAATTAGAAAGCTGTGGATATTTAATGTATACAAGTTGATGTGTTTGTGTCTGGCACCTTTTAAGTCTCTCCATCCCTGGAAATCACACAATTAACGTACGTGGGGCCAATAATTTAGACATCACTGTTGTTACGGGGCTTTTAAAATGAGAAAAATCAAGTCCGGCTGGGAGGACCTTGCCGCAATCCTGCTTTGGGCCAGCAGATGGCGCCTGTGCTCCCCCGTAGCCACCCCGCTGTGAAACTGGACTTAATACAGTAACCCCACGTTGCCCTGAACATATAATTTTCAAACCTCCTATCCCACCACAAGGAAAACCTCGGAGGATTTTCTTCCAGGAAGAGCGATTAGCCTAACCTCTTAGGAGGAGAAATTGCATCCCCGAGCTTGACTGGGAAAGTAAAATATCCTCCCTAAGCGGTCTTGGGGGGTGGAGAGAAACCACCATAGGCCTTTGGGAGGGAGGGGTTGCTGGGGAGGGCTGGGAACTGCAGGATCGGGGTTAGGGCTCGGGGTGGGAAGTGCCTCGGATCTGAGAACATCGGTTCCCAGCCTGTCAGCCTCTGGGTTTAGGTGGGAGGGTGATAGAGACACTGAGGAGGGGCAGGATTACTTGGGGTGGGAAAGGGGCCTCTTACCTGAGCCCAGCTCAAACCTATGGGGACCAGGCCAGCGCAGGGGACCTCCCACCCCACCCCCCTGCGCCCCAATCTATAGAGATCAGATGTCATGGGGGATGCAGCTGTGACAAGGTAGGTATTGTCCTCCCCTCACAGAGCCTGCAGTTTGGGGTGGGAGCAGAGCAGCCTTTGGTGGGGTCGGGGACCCAGGTCAGTTGTCTTAGACTCTGGACACCCTGGGATTGGAGAGAAGACTGGAGGGAGTGATCTGAACCAGAGAGAATGGCCTAGAAAGGCCCGCACAGTAGGAGGAGAGCCAGCTACAACCAACCTATCATTGGGGGAGAGTGGAGAGCTCAGACGGAACTGTGGGTGGGGGCGGGGGCACTTGTCACGAAGGCTGTCAGTAATTAGAGCCAAAGGAAGCATCCAGATGGCCAAGACTGTGTGACCCTGGGCAAATACTTCGCCTCTCTATACCTCCGTTAGGATCAACATCATAGGGCTGTTAAAAGGGTTAAACACAAAATAATGCTTGTAAAGCGTGTAGCACCGTCCCTGGCCCCTAATAAGTTCTCAAATGGTTCTTGCTGCTATCATTTATCATCATCGTCATTATGAGTTGTCATCTGCTGGAAGAGGAAGGATGGGAAAAGGTAGGCTCCGGATGGGCACCGAGAGGACAAGTCATGGGGTGGGGGAGGCGGAGCAAGCTGGACAGTGAGGGAACAGTGGGAGCGAAGGCCATGAGGTGAAGTGTCAAATGACAAACGTAAACAATTTAGTAATATGTTTGGTGTCTTTTATTTGAGGGGAATAACAGTCCATGGATGGAGGAGTACAGAGCCTTGCAGACGTGGAGCAGGCTTTCTGAGGGATTTGGGGCAAGAGTTTTTCGTGGAAACGGCGTGATTGGCTAGGGGGCGGGGGATTCCCTTAAAAGTAGGCGGGTCCTATTGTCTAGAGTGGCGTAAGCTGGAGGGTTGTGATTGGTGTGTTAGGTTTCCCGACAGTGACGCACTTCCTGTTCAGTGCGGCCGGATGTAGGTTTAGACCGGTGACGTGGGCCGGGTCACGGGGGTGGCCTCCCTGTTGTGGGTCCCGATGTATGAATTACTTTTATCAGAAGGGGACAGAGTCCTCGCTCCTCACGGTGTGGCCCGAGGACCGGCCGCAGCAGCCCCTGGAGCTCGTTAGAAATGCACACTCTTGGGCCCCAGCCCCGGCCTTTGACTCGGAAGGTTCTGTTTATCGAGCCACGCAGATGCTTGCGTGTTGGCATCTGCGAAGCATCTTCTGAGCCAGGACTCCCGGGCGCAACCAGTTTGGTGTGGCAAACGGAAGACGGGAGAGACAGGTTGGGACCAATCAGTACACTTCCCCCTGAATACTTCTACATGCACCTTGTTAATTAGGACTCCGGGTTTGTTCGTAGTCCTCCTCTTTGAGGCAAAACATATATACCCACGAAATGGACATATTAACTGTCACAGATGCATCTGCCGATGAAACCAGGCTCCAATCAAGATATAAAATGTTCCCAGCAACCAGCAAGTCCCCCCCCCCCCCCCCGCCTCTTCCCAATCAATCCCTGCCCCAGCTCCTGGCATTCTGATTTCTTTCCCACCGGAGGTTATTTTGCCAGTTTCCGAACCCCGCATAAGTAGAACCACATGGTAGGTTTTCTTGGCAACACTTCTTTCACTCGGCATAATGTTTCTGATACCTCCATGGCATCGTGTGTATCTGTGATATGTCCCTTTTCCTGGTGGAGTTGTGTTGTCTCAGCATGCCACTATTTACCCACTAGGTTGTTTCTGATTTGGGGTTCTTAAGGAGTAAGGCTGCCAGGAACATTCCTGTGCAAGTCTTTTCGTGAACATGTGTCTTCATTTCTCTTGGGTAAATACCCATGAGGTGGAATTGCTAGGTTATAGAGGAGGTGAATGTTTAGTTTTAAAAGAAACCTCTAGACCTTTTCCAGAGTGATTGTACCATTTTATACTTTTACCAACAACGTATGAATGTTCCAGTCAACATTCTCACTGGCATTTGGTTTTGTCAGGCTGCTTTTCTTTTCTTTTCTTTTTTAAGATTTTATTTATTTATTTGAGAGAGAGAGTGTGAGAGGGAGCATGAATAGTGGGGAGGGCCGGAGGGAGAGGGAGGAGCAAGCTCCCTGCTGACCTCTAGATCATGACCTGAGTGGAAGGCAGATGCTTAACCCACTGAGCCACCCAGGTGCCCCCAGGTTTTTCAATTTTCACCATTTTGATGAATGTGGAAGGGTATGTCACTGTGGTGTTATTTTGTGCTTCCTAATGATGACTAATAATGACTAATAATGATGACTACCTTCTTTTATATGCTTATTGGCCATTCACATATCTTCTTTTGAAATCTTTTGTTTAAATCTTTTGCCTATTTAAAAGTGGGGTTATTTGTCTTGTCATGACTGAGTTATAGGAGTTATTTCTATATCCTGGATAGTAGTCCTTTGTCAGATATGTTTTGCAAATATTTTCTGTGAGTGGATTTTTACAGGAATCTCAGCTATTGGGTTTGGCCCCAGGCAGGGCTTGTGTGGGTGTGGGGCTGGAAGCGGAGTGGACTGCTTTGGGGTTGTTCCTTGTATGGGGCCACGGGCCCCTCCCTCACAGGGCTGGTGTGAATTGGGAATGAGAGAACACAGGTGAAAGTCCTTTACAAAGTATAACAAGATAAGCAAAAGTTTATCCTTGACCCTTTAACCAGGACAGGAGGAAGGGCCATTTCTCTGCCTTTTCCCCAACAGTGCAGTCTCTCTTGGGAGCAGCAGAGAAAAAGCTACCCCTTGGCTGGAAACGGCCTCTCTGGTTAAGATCTGAGTGGTTATAGTGGAGCACCTAAAACGGTACAGGTTTGGTATCACATGTGGACTCAAATCCACATTCCGCTAGATATCATCTGTGCGCTCTTGTGCAAGTCCTCATTTCATCTGGAAACTGGAAATAACACCTACCTCAGCCCGGTCACTGTGAGGATTAAAACAGCTCTTACTCGTGGTGTTATGATTATTTGCAGGATGGTATGCTAAGAGGGCTGCAGATGCTTGTGCAGTCCTCACAGTGACCCTTTGATGTAAGTTGTCTCACCTTCTGTTTTGGTTTTAGGCAGTTGGTGGTTGCTTAGAAGATGCTCCTGGAGCCTGTAGAAGTTGCCTTGAGGCTGCGCTCCCCGGAGTCCTCTCCGGAGAGGGCTGCTCTATGTGCCGGTGCCAGAGAGGAGCCACCAGAGGGTGCTCGCCGCCTCCTCTGGGCCCGTGCTGAGATTGGGAGGTCCCCAGCCCCGAACTTTTTCCCACTGCCACCCTGCTCCCTTCCAGACTGTTCTCTGTGGCATTTTTGAGGATGGAGTGTAGTCTCCAGAAGGTCCCCGTTTGGGGATAGGGGGCTAAGTAGCCCAAGGGACCCTGCACAGGAAGGCCAGGGAGGGCAGTGTTGGTCTCTGTCCCCTTAAAGGTTTCCTTGGGACAGGGGTTCATGCAGGGCCCGAGGGCACAGGGGAGGGAGCCAAGCTGTTGAGCAGCTTTCTGTGCACCCTCCCCCACCCTCCACACCCCCTGTTACCTCCCTGGACTGCATGTCACACACCCCCACATAGCCCCATTGAAGGTACGGGTAACAACTCATGGCTAGGCAGGGCTGTGCCTGACCAGGCATGACTCTGGGTCTCCTTTTGGCTTCCTCTGTCTCAAAGTTGAGGAGTATTTGGCACTTGTTCTCCAGAGCTTCTTGGGCTCCCACCTGCCCCTTGCTTACTTCAGTCTCCCCCAGAGAGTTGGCTGGGGGTGGGGGTGGGGAGTCCCTCTGTGTGCCCTTTAATGCACAGAATAGCCTTAACTTGGTCCATTTACTTTCCCTTTGTGCTTCATGGAAGGTGTTGGGGGGTGAGCTCATAGACCCCTAGGCGCCCCTCCCTCCAGCTCTAAGATACACAGCCCCACATTAGAGCAACTTCCTCATCCTCACCCCCTTTCTGACACATTATCCTTGCTCCTGGCACCATCTAGCCTGCCCCACCCCCAGTCCAGAGCCCAGGTGGGGTCTTGCCCCCAGAAAGAGGGACTCTTGGCTCTCCTTGGCCATGGCAGTGAGCCCTTGGTAAGCCACTTCCACGCCAGCTCAAACCCACCCCCTTAGGCCAACGGGCCGGGGCACTGACCCCAGGGCCCAGTGGCCAGGGGTGCTGTCCTGGCCAGGCCTACCTGCCTGTACAGGGTAGCAGTGAGGCCTCTTGGCCGCCTACCCCACCTCCACCTCAGGCAGGGCCAATGGATCTCTTGCTCCTCTTTTCCTCCCAGCAGGGATGGGCAGGTCGATACCTCCCGGCCCAGGGTCCTCTTAGGCAATCCAGTTCTCAATGGCCCGTCGATGATTGACCAGGCCGGCCTGTTACTTGGTCATCGAGTGTGCATGTGTCTGGCAGGCACATGTCTCCCTTGTTCTGGAGACGTGCCGTCTAGGGAAGGAGACCTGGGGGGACGTCATGGTGAGCCAGCACGGAATGGGCCACCCAGTCTCCCAGAAGCCACGTTCCTTCCTCGCTCCCAGAGGCCACGTGGCCTAGCAGCACTGGCTTTTCCCTCCAGCTGAGCCATTAACCACCACCGACTGGTTTACTAGTTTACTCATCCACTTGTGCACTGGTCCCCTCACCCATCCATTGGTCCCTTCACTCAGCCGCCTGCCCACTTGCTCGCCTGCTGGGGGCTGTGGGACATGTGGACCCACTCCTCCACTGCCTCATCCCCACGCCTGTCCACTCGTCTACTTGCTTGTGCGCTCCCTCCCTCATCCAGTGAATGTCTGAATACCTCAGGTGCCGCTCCTGGGCTGGGAGTAGCCAGCGAGGAAGTGCTAAGTGGTGGAGGGCAAGAGGGACCAGATGAGAATCCTGATTGTGGGATTTCCTGGCCACGTGACTGTGGGCATACTCGCAAATTCCTGAGTGCCCGCCTCCTCATCTATAAAATAGAGACCCCATGCACCTTCCTCCTCCCAGGGTGGGTGTAAAGATTGGCTTCAGGATTAATTACAGTGCTTTAACCAGAGGCCAGGAAACAGAGCTGTGGTTACTGGGCCTCTCAGTGGCCAGGTCCTGGCCGTGGGGACCACACTTGGCCTATTTCCCCATGGCTACCCTGTCTCATCCCTGCTTCTCAGCGAGGCTATGTTCCTTGGGCAGGCGGCCCCCACACCCAGCCTTGAAATGGAAGGCGATAATCACAGCCTTCCCACGCTCCCTTCCCTCTGCCTTCTTGCCCATGGGGCACTCCGGGGTTGCATCAGGTCAGCCAAGACGCCTGGAAGTTCCAGCTTGCTCCTTCCCTTTTTGCAAACAAGTTCTCCATGACAGCTGTGGGGGGTGAGGCGGGTGGGGACAGGCCTCCAGCATCTGACCCCTTGGAGGGTCATTTCCCCTCCTGTCTGAGGCCCATACCTGGCCAGGACCCAGTTAGCTCCCACCCGGTTCCCTTCCTCAGGCCTGGTGTGGACTGTTCCCTTCAGCTGCTCTGGGGGCTCCTTGGGGGCAGAAGATGCTTCCTGGCTGCAGAAAAACTGGCTGAGCTGGAAGGGTCAGCTGGGGCGGAAGAGGGGAGAGGGACAGGGATGGGAGTGTGGTTGAAGTGGTGCTCTGTCTGCGGGATTGCTTCCCCACCTCCCCAGCCCCGCCCCTGCCGCAGACAGTCTGGCCGGGAGGCTGCACAGGACATGGGGGAGTGTGATGTGCTAGCCTGGGCTGGGGGAAACGTGTGCAACTGTGGGTTGTGGACTTTGGAGCGGGGCAGACAGGAATGCAAACCTTCTCCTAGCCCCATGACATTAAGTCACTGGTAAAATCTCAGTCGTTTAAGACATGCCTGTGAGGGGCGCCTGGGTGGCTCAGGGTGAAGTGTCTGACTCTTGATTTCAGTTCAGGTCATGATCTTAGGGTCATGAGATCGAGCCCTGAGGCGGGCTCCTTACTGGGTGTGGAACCTGCTTAAGATTCTCTCTCTCCCTCTGCCCCTCCCCCACCTCCCTCTCTGGGGGCGGGGGGGGGGGAAGACAAAGAAATGCCTCTGATGTGCTGAGCAGGGAATGAGCCTGGCACTTAGGAAGTGCTCTGTCATCAGGGCACGTGGCTGCGGGCAGTGGCAGTGTACTGGCCTGGGTGGCCCCTGGCCATTCGACTCTGCCCAGCACCCTCACAGCTGCCTCCTGGAGCCTGAGGCGGGGTCCTGTGAGGGCTTGGAGGGATCCTACCCTCCCTCAGCCAGTCCTCAAGGGCACCTCTAGGGGAACCTTTCCTTGTTGGGAGAAGCCTTCTGTATTCTGGATGGGGGTGCCGGTGGGGGTGGTGGTGAGGGAGCCCAAAGCCCTCCGGCCCGTGTTTTCAGACTGATCTACTGAATGAACCTGCCTTGGGGGATTATAGTCTAAAGATGGACTCAGCTGCGGCACCCACACTTCAGCTGCAGCTGCCCATGGGGTTGGGGCCCCACCTCTGGACTCTTCACCCCTGGCCATGTGGTCAATATTAGTTTGATTAATTCACTCAGTTTTTTTTTTTTTTAAGATTTTATTTATTTAGAGCGTGAGTGGGGGGAGAGGCAGAGGGAGAGAGAATCTCAAGCAGACTCCGTGCTGAGCACAGAGCCCCACATGGGGCTCGATCCCACGACCCCGAGATCATGACCTGAGCCGAAGTCAAGACTCGGACCCTTCACCAACGGAGCCAGCCAGGCGTCCGGAGTTCACTCAGTTTTAAGCTTCTAAAGGACAGGGACTTTTTTTCCTTTAAACCTGTGTCTCCTTGTTGCCTAGTCGTGTGACTGGCTCTGGCTGAATGAAAGAAATGAATGGCTACTAGGCAGCCATGAGGTCAGAAGAGGGCAAAGGGACAGTGAATACCATGTCTTGCTTGGGCCCCGAGTGAGCCAAGGTGGGCACCCCGGGCGGGCGTTCGGAGTCCTGTGCATAGCCTGCCCTGTGCCCTCTACCTGCACTGAGCTGGGAGGCCCCGCATGTGTGCAGCCTTCTTGAGCCAGGTCAGTGCTTTCCTATGCCCTCTTCCTGGGGCCTAACACCCACTTCCTCTTTGGGGGTTGGCACCCTCTTCAGAAAAGGACTGCTTTGAAGGCGGGGGCTGCAGGGCACGTGGCATCGAATGGGTGCTTAGTAAACACTTGTCCACTGAGGCATCCGCTTGCTGGATGGGCCTGGCAGCTCTGCCTGGGGAGCCGGCTGGGGACAATGCTCAGGACCTGGCCTGCCCAGCAGGCTCGCCCCAGGACTGAGGCACCACCCAGCCTCATACCCAGTCGAGAGGGAGGGCTTGAACACCAGGAGGCTGGCTAGGAGCTGGAATTTCCCCTGAGGACGTGGCCTCTTCAGCCGCCTCTGGCCGGGCCGGAGCAGGCTGGCTGGGAGGCCGCCCTGCCCACGCCGGTGAGCTGGTGCAGGGAAGAGGCCAGGTCGCAGCTGGGGGAGCCGGCATCTGCCCTCAGCGGCAGCCCTCCACTAGAACCGCAGGACCAGGATGGGGCCCTCCGGGGAGCAGGCGTGCTCACATGCCACGTTTCCGCCGTTTCCACCGTGGGGCTCAGTGCGATCCAACCCTGCTTGGCCACACACTGGCTGTGACCTCCGGGTGTTGCTTGTTTGCCCTCAGTCTGCTTCCTCCTGTGAAATGGAGATGCTTCCATACAACGGAGCATTATTCAGCCGTAAAAAGAAATGGAATGCCAAGCCGGGCTAAGATGTGGAGGGACCTTGAAAATGTGCTAAATGAAAGAAGCCAGACACAAAAGGTCTGGCTATGTGAAGTATCAGAATAGGCAAGTCCAGAGACAGAAAGCAGATTGGTGGTTTCCAGGGGCTGGTGGGGAGGGGGAAATGGGGAGTGACTGCTTAATGGATGCAAGTCTCCTTTTGGGGTGAAAATGATTCACAACTGGATAGACTTTGGCGGGGGGGGGGGGGGGTTGCACCATGCTTTGCCCGTGCAAAGTGCCGCTGAATTGTTCACTTTAAAAAGGTTCCTTTTCTGTCATGTAAATGTCACCTCAATAACAACGATGGCGATGGCGTTGCTACTGACCTCACTAGGGGGTTGGGAGCATCCGGGAGACGGTGCCTGTGAGGCCTTGCCTGGAGGCACGGAAGCCGCATCACCTCGGCAGCCGGGCCAGGTCCCTTCCTCGCTCTGCTCTAGACTCTGGGGTCCGGCACAGAGGCCGAGGTGGGGAGGAGGGCAGGGGGCGTAGGCTGGCAGATCCCCTCCACCGGGGAAAAGGGGACTTACTTCACTGGCTGCTTCGCCAGCTGTGGGCAAGGCTCCTGCAGAGGACCCAGGCTCCAGCCTCCAGTTTGCTGGGCGGCTTTGGGCTGGCCCTGCAACCCTGGCCCATTTCTTAATCTGCTCAGGCCTGCCTCGGCCTGCCTTGGAAAAGGTATGTGACGACTGCATTTGACATGTCACCCCGGTCACATCCCTGTGGCCCAACTCCCATCTTCTTCACAGTGCACACCATTGCCGGGCAAGGTATCAGGAATCTCTTGGTTCTTGTGTTTATTATGCGTCTTCCACATAGAACGCAAGTTCCCGGGCGCCTGGGTGGCTCAGTCGGTTAAGCATCTGCCTTCGGCTCAGGTCATGATCCCGGTCCTGCTCGGCGGGGAGTCTGCTTCTCCCTCTCCCCTGCTCATGTTCTCTCTCTCTCTCTCTCTCTTTCTCTTTCTGAAAAAAATAAATCTTTAAATAAAAAATGCAAGTTCCACAGGAGGAGATGCTTGATCTGTCTTGTCCATGACTATTTCCAGCATCCATTGCGGGGCACATAGTAGGTGCTTGACAAATGCCTGTTGACTGAACAGATACATGAATCCTCCTTCTTTACACGGTGGCTGCCCGTAGTAAGTGCTGCCAGCGAATAGCTGTGAGGCCCGGGCTGTCAGTATGCCCCCCTTGCAGATGAGGAAGCTGAGGCTCTGGGACAAGGACGGCCACCACGGAGCTGGGATTTCCACCCAGCAGCCTGGCATCAGAGTCTAGGCCATCTCCTGCCCTCAGAGCTCCTGCTCTAGAAGGCAGCCCGGGGCCGGAGCATCCTGTTCCCTCAGCAAACTGGCCCCTCCCACTCCAGGACCTGGGCGGCCCCACACTCACCGCCCCGGAGCCTTTTTCTCAGGCTCACAACCACCTCAGCCCAGCTACCTTCCCTGAGAATCTCTGTCATAAAGAAGGTGAGGCCCTGATCTGGCCTGTCTCTCCACCCCCAGGCCTTCCTCACCCAAGGGAACCTTGGTTATAAATACAGGGGGGTCACGCCTTGCGTTTGTATTAAGCACCTTTCATCTGGGGAGCTCCTGGCTGTGGGGAGGCTAATTAGCTGCTCTCTGGGAAGAGTGAGTAAGAGCTGACGTCCCAGCCCGGGCATCGGCTGACGAGAGCTGGGGCTGGCTCTCCCGGGGAGAAGTGGGCGCACCACCACGTGGGCCACTCACCCCTCCGTGCTTCTCTTTGCCGCAGGACCTCTTCACAAGGGTCCCCTTTCTCTGGATGATAACGAAGGCCACCATTTACTGAGTGCTTACCATGTTCCAAGGGCTTGCTGAGCCCCTTCCGTCTATTGAATGTAGCCTCGTGTACCAAACACAGGGGCCCATGGGGACGTGAGAGCAGTGGGACTCCCATTATCAAACCTTCCTCCTTGTGCCACAGCGGCCGGTGCTTCATGCAGGACTTCATGGAACTGACAAGAAGCTCTTATTAGCACAGTGCTTCGCGTGGAATAAACACTCGGTAAATGGTAGCTAGTACTATTCATCTTCAGAACGATCCTATGAGGCAGGTACTGTATGACTTCATTTCCCAGAAGAGGAAGTTGAGGCCCAGAGAGGTTAAGCCACTGGCTGGAGATCACACAGTGACTCAGGAGCAGAGCTAGTACTTGAACAGATTGGTTTGATGCTAAAGCCGCACTTAGCTCTTCAGGTGCTCTTTTCTCTATCCCCTCGAGGCTATGACCCCAAAAGCCTTCCTTTGCATTATTGTAGGGTCACTGAGCAGGGGCTTCTACTCATGTATCCCTCCAACAGCGTGGGCTTGCACCAAGACACCTTGGGGATCACCTCCTACAACTCCTCCCCACCCCCCATTTTTCAGATGAGGAAACAGGAGGGCAGTGACTGTGCAAGGGGACAGGCCTAATGGGAAGATGGGTCCTCCTCACAGCCAGAGGAGTAGAGAGCAGTGGAGAAGGGCCGCAGCTTACCCCTCCTTCTCCCTTTAACCCAAGCATCCTCGCAACACAATGCCTGGCTTCCATTCTGTGGGACCCAGCCTGGCCTACCCGCAAGGAGCTGCCCGAGGGACACGCAGGTGGGATGGGGGCTCCTGCTGCAGGCTAGGGACCCGAGACTGGGGGTGAGGGGCGGCACTCCACCTACCGCCGCTGCAAGGCGCTTGGAGCAACGGGCCTCCCTCTTACTGCACGCCTGACGCGTCACGGACGGACTTCAGTACAGACCCACAGTCGGTACTTAAAATGCTCATCGGAGCAACGGCTGTGTCCTGGACCCACGGTGGGGAGATGAAATGTGGAATGTACAGAGGGGTAGATGGCACACCATGTCTTCTCCCCATTGCTGGGTGAACTGGGTGATCCATCAAATGTGGCTCTCCTTTGGGCCTTGGGAAGGGGCCTAAACAAATCTGGTTCAGGCAGCGGTGGGCCACGCGCACTTAGCTGAGGTTCCCGCAGGTGGGACGCCATTCTTGGGTGCCGAGGGGGTGGCTAAACACTCAATATCCACCTTCTCTCCTCCTCTCCTCTGAGTGTTGACCCTTCTGAAGAGGCAGGTCTGTGGGTACCAGTTGCACAGACCTAGGGGGCTGTGACCCTCTGCCTGCCCCCCAGTTCTGCCCCTCCAGCTTCTGCACCTCCCCTGGCCTCTACAGCTTCTCCCTCCTCTACCCGCTGCCTCACCCCTCCTCCCCTCCTCCTTCTGGCCTCAGCTTAAGGGTTTCCTCAGAGATGCCTTCTCCAACAGCCCATCCCAAACTGAAAGGAGTTTCCCATGTAGATATCTGTTCTTTGAGAATCTTATTCTTTCCCTTCACAGGAATTGGAAAACTTTTCAAATGGAAATTTATATTTATTTATGAGATTATTTGTTAAAAACGAGTCTATCTCCTCTGTTACGGTAAGCCCGGCAAGGGTGGGAACTTGGTCATGGTCGTGGTGGCTTCTTGTCCTTGGTGCCCAGCAGGTGCATTATATATTCAATGAGTGACGCCAGAATCCCCAGGACGGGATGAGCAAACTGAGCCCGCTGTTCTGTAAATGTGGTCCCAGGACCCCCAGCAGCAGCAGCAGCCCCTGGAAACTTCTTAGAAATGGAAACTCTCTGCCCTTGAGTGTGGGGCCCAGCCACGTGGGCTTGAACCAACGGTCCAGGGCGTCCTGGCGCATGGTGAAGTTTGAGAACCACTGGAGGAAGCAAATGCCCTGCTCCTCCATCGGTGTGCACTGGGGCAAGGGGCAGCTTGGGCCGCCTGTGAGGAACCGGGGGTGAGCAAAGCCACGAGTTCAAAGGCAGCCGAGGGGCAGCCCTTCTCCGAGAAGGCGGCCGAGCGGGTGGACGCCGGCCCCCGCACGCTGTTTGGCGGGCCGGCCACTGGAGGGCAGTGCGACCACGTTCATGGCGTCCCTGCGAAGGCCGCCGGCGGGAGCGGGAGCAGCCCTCGGAGGCCCGCCCGGGCCCAGCTGGGGTGGCCTCAGCCCGGAGCGGGGGAGATGCGGCGGGGCGGGTAGCCTGTGCAGCCGGCGGCCTCGGCCCGCCTCGCCCAAACCCAGCCGCGCGCCCCCCTGGCCCCCGTCTCCCCGACGGCCCCCCCTGCCTCGCCGTCCAAGGCCGGCCTGGTGGCCAGTCTGGCTCGCCGTGGACCTGGAAAGTTCGGCGGGCCTGCAGGACGCGCAGGGGAGGAGATACCGTCAGGCCGCCCGGGGCACAGCGCCAGAGAGGGCGGCGGGACCTTGACAGCCTCCCCAAGGCAAAGGGCAGCCTCCCGCGTGACCCCTCCGAAGTGCAAAACAAGTCGGCCATCTTGGCGGCCGTTTAACCCCCTCGGGGCCGGCGGCGGCGGCGGCGGCTCGGGGGCCGGGGGCCCGCGGGCCCGGGAAGGGGGAGGGATTGCTAAGAGCTTCAGGGAGACCCGAGACCGTGGCAGCTTCCCCAGGGGTGTTTGGAGGTCCCATCCCATGAGCCCTAACGAAAGCCCGAGCTTTTGTAAGAGAACTGGATGTGTTGCAGGGCACCTCTTTCTTCTTGCCCCATTTTCAAAGAGCATAAAGCCAGAGGCGGTAAAGAGGCCCCTCCTGGGCATCAGGTGTTGGTCCGGAGTCAGGATCTGAGACGTGTGTGTATCCAAGTGTGGTATCTTGTTGCTCACAGCATGAAGTGCCACTTCTTCCCAGGTCACACCGGTGTCCAAGCCAAGGGGCCAGGACTGGCAGCCAGGGGCTGAGTCTGAGTGGCACCACGAGGACTTTCAATGCCATTCCGAATGCCACTTGAGGAGCTACAGGCCCGACAGGCCACACCACGCCTGTTGTCGTCTATCTGACCTGGTCTCACATCCATACTGTCTCTCTGTTATCTGGTACTTTTCAGCTTCTAGAATATTCTTAATATTGCCAGTCCTTCAAGGCCCAGCTTAAATATCAGCTCCAGCAGGAAGCCTTCCTCAGTTTCCCTCCCTTTGTTGCCAGTCTCTCTGCTCCTCTGCCCACCTGTGGTACCATTAGTCTTTTCTAACAGGACTCTCCTGTTTTCCTCCCTGCGTCTTCCTCCACTGACTTGTGGGCGCTGTGAGGGGAGGGACCGTCAGATAGTGGTCTTTGTGTCCCTCGTGGTGCCTCACACATGTTGGTCATTCAGGAAAGGGTTGTTGCAAGAGAATCATGAGATTGTCGAATGGGTTTTGGTGTTGGAAACAAAGTTCCCAAATATTTTGAACCTTGGGCGAAGGAACAACATATAATGCTGTTTTCTTAGGCCCTGTAATGGAATCCTTTTGTGTTTTTAATTGCTTTAAGTTATTTTTAGTGGAAATGTCAGGGTGCCATAGGAGAACAAACACCACCAGTCCGAGCTTGACCAAGGAGACTAACCACTGAGTCCTGGGATGTTGCTCCCTCTGTGTGGCCTTGGGGTGGGAGCCTGTGACAAGGGATGCCAGTCTTCAGGTCAGGCCCCACGGGCCAGCCAAGGAAGGTCTGTGCTGGGCTTGAGGTCATGATTTCAGGCTGAGATCGCCAGAGGAAGCAGAAAAGAAAGTGCCTGGAGCCTTGGAGGAGGCTGAAGCTAAAGGAAGAATCCCTTTTCCTTTTAAAAGAATAAGCCAAAGTGCTTCATGAAGGACTCCAGAAAACCCCTTTCATGCCTCACCCACAGATGATTTGCTGAACGCTCATTAAGGGGAAAACAAAGAGGTGGTTTTGTTTATTTATTTAAGAGGAAAAATGAATGAGCTGTGACAAAACAATTTGAAACCAGGCCCCTCCGAGACCTGGGCTTTCACTTCCTTGATGGGAAGTAAAACAGAGAATCGAATCCCCCTCCAAATAAAAGTGAAGTTAATAATCAGACAGCTCGCGCCCTGGCCACATCCTGTGTCAGCTCCCTCCCTCCCTTGGCTCACTGTTTATAGCTGCAGAGCCGCCCTCCTGAAGCCCAGAGTCAGTTTAACTCTCTCCTTCCCATCCCAGGGAAAGCCCAACCCTCTGGTGCAGGCCTGGCCTCTGCAAGGCCGGCTCTCCCCAGGCCTGCCCACGTGGGCCTGTCCCCCACGGGGCAGCCAGCCTGCCTCTCGGGCTCTGGCTGATCAGTTTAACAAGCCCCGCTTAGAGTTGAGTGATGTTTTCTGCTTGTCTGCAGCTGCACCCGGGCAGTTTTCCTTTCCTTCTCCACCCTTCCAGGGCACCACTAGGTATCATTTCTCCTCCAGCCTCAGGGCCTCTGCTCTTTGCAGCCTCCAGAGCCTGGTGGTCTCAGGAGGTGCATTCTGATAGAAGGAAGCACGGATACGTGGGTCTTCTGGTTTGCGTTGAGAACAGTACTCTGTGCATGTCCCCGAGCTGCTTTCTATGAAGACTTTAGGCTTCCTTCAAATACCTTCCCACCTTGTAGCACAGCTATTTCTTCCAGGAAACGTGGGGCTGTTAGTAGTGCATCCCCACCGGGCTGAGGAGGAACCCTTGCTAATATTTACTGAGGGCGGTTTCTGTCTAGCCATCGTTGTAAGCCCCAGCTCTGCCCTGTAGGCCCACTTGTTATAGACTGAGGCCCGGAAGGCTAAGCATCCTGTCCATTGTTACAGGGCTGGTAACTAGCAGAGCCGGGACTCGAACTCGGGCACTGTGGCTCCGAAGCTCTCAGCCCTCGCCCCCGAGGTCTCCCAACAGAGATTGTTCTCTTCTCCGGAGCCAGGGTGCTTGCAGAGAGTTTAGAAGAATCCCGCGAATGCATCTCAAAGTTCCCAAAGCCCAGGGACCTTTCGAGAGGGTTCAAATTTTGTGTAGGGAGGCCTCCCTCCATTCTGTTTCTTCCTAGGGAAGAAGTGCAAAGGACATGCAGCCGGCGGGGTGGACAGTGGTCTGAAGGAGAGAGGCTAGGGCGTGGAGCAGGTTGGGATGGGACAAACACTTTCATCACTTGGCAAGAGGCCATAGAGCAAGAATCTAAAGACTTGGGGTGGCTGCTTCCTGAGCCACAGGACTACCTTCTGCTCTGTCCCCTTGTCCCTTCTGGTCCTGTAGCCCTCACCTAAAGTCACGAACGCCTTCTCCTGGCTGGCGCTTGTCTCTAGAAGCCACTTACCAGTTGCCTGGGGACAAGTGGCAAAGACTCATGAACTGGCCCTGTGGGTACCTGCCTCTCCTGGGATCCTGGCCTCTGGACGCCATGGCTGCTTAGATTTGTTCTTGGAAGGGTTGGTGGTGGTCCACTCACCTTGCCCAGCCATTTGGCACCTCATCCCTCTGACCTGGGAGGGTGTGTTCTGCTGCCCCCTGGGGTCTGGAGGCCTTCATGACCGCCTGCCTGTAACAGCCCGGGTAGGCTGGAGAAGCTCCCTGTAGGGGTGCGCTGCTGAGCACAGGGCCTGCTGTCCATCTGTGTACCCTGAACTCCTTGCCCCTGTCTTTGGGAATGAGATGATCTGCTGATCGTCTTCCTTCTTACGATGCAGTTTGCCATTCAAAGCCACGGCCCCGAGGGGAGAGTGCCCTATTCCTCATTTTTCAACTCATTCTTCAACTAGAGAGAAAGTGGGGGGCTCCAACCCAAGTGGTCCGTTCTTCCCAGAGCAGGGTGACCCTTCTTGAGAGGGAGAGGACAGCAGTGGCTTCTGTGACACCCAGTAGGATTCCCAGCCCAAAGAGGTCTCAGACTATGTGTATCTTGACTTTGATCTAATTGCGATGTTTAAGTGAGGCCACGGCCGTTCAAACAGAACACCTAAGATGGGGGTGCCTCCAGTATGGTCCCGAGAAGCTAAAGGCTGACATTTGCCAACAACCCCTCAACTCAGACCCATCCTTTATCAGCGCTGACTAGTGCTAAGACGCTTCATGTACATTAATCTCGTTTAACCTCACACCCTAGGAAATGGGGCACGTATGGTTCTCCCCATTTTCCATTTGAGGTTAGAGAGGTTGCCCAATCTGCTATAATCGCTCTATGCTGGAAAAAATAATTCATCGTGCTTTAAAATACATTGACACCAACCAAAGGATAATTTTCACTGAGTTTAAAAGCAGTACCAAATGAACACCAGTCTCTTTGACGGCTTCTTCCCAGGCTGGGAGACCCTGAGGGACGGGCCAGCACTCTTGGTTCTCATGTGTGTGGGGGGAGGAGGGCTTGGGGCACTTTCCTACCCCCTGGGTGGTGGTCTTCCTGACTCTTCTCCAGCCCTCCCCACTCCTGGCAGGTGTCCCACAGCCTCCTCTCCTGTCCAAGAGCACATGTCCTCAGGAAGTAAATATCATGTTGCAAGAACCAATAAGACAAGAATCCCTGAGTTAAAAACGTTTCATTTTTTATGAACTTAAGACCTTTTATTGTGGAAAATTTCAAACATATACAGGAGGAGACAGAGGCGTGTGATGAATCGCCATGTACCCATCACCAATATCACCAACTCCTGGCCAAGCTTGTCCCCTGACACCTCCCCACCTCCCATATAATACTGAAGTAAATCCTATATATCAGGGCATAACATTTCATCTGCCAGTATTTCCGTATGTATCTCTAAAAAAAACTTAGCCACACGGTCTTTATGTCACCTAAAAACTAACAATACCCCTTAAATGTTAACGAGATTCTGTGAGTGTTCACATTTCCAGAACATTTTTGAACTCTTTGCCTTTCTACTTTAAGAAGGAAAATTGGCCCTGAAATAAGAATTTCTCAGCATTTGGTCATATCCTTACAGTCTAGCTCCTAAAAGGACAGATCTCTGAATTTGGACAGAAATGCCCGGTTATTAAAGTCTCTGAGGCTCGTGATCCCTGCGTAAGCTTGCTCCCCCCACCGCCCTTGGCCTGGCCTGTGCTGGGCACATGGGGGGTGCTAGGTAACTACGTGCTGGGGTTCACGGAAGGATGAACACATGCAAGGGTGGGGATGCAGCCGAGTTGAGCTAATGCGGGAGGACTGGAGCGCAGCCCCCTGCGTCCTCCCACCCACGCTGTGAGTGGCTGTCCTTGGCTCTCCGCGCAGTGCTCCACCCGCCAGCTGCCTGGGCCTCCTCTGGGACCCTCTCCTCTCTCTTGCTCGGGATACTTGACTGTGTTCCAGTGACTCCGTGGAACCCCACTTTGTGGGGCCTCCAGCTTCCCTCTTGGTCTTGCCAATTCGCTGCTGAACACACAGCAACAGTTGACTGGGGGTGCTTTTAGGGAGGGAGGGCTGCTCACATGTGCCAAGCGCCTTGCTCACTGTCCTTGCGGCCACAGCCCCAGGAGATGGGGGTTGCCGTCACGGCCATTTCAGAGCGGAGACTAGAGGAGGCAGGTAAGTCCCCTGCTTGCCTAGGCAGTGCCAGTGCCGGGATTTGACTGCGGTCAGCCTTGAACATGGGCTACTCTCCATTGGTTCCCAAATGTTAAGACTCGTTTGGCAAACTGCTTGGCAGCGTGGCCCGGGACCAGGCACTTAGGCTTTTGAGGACAAATCTCAACAGGTTGGGATCTTCAATCACCGTGCACTTTTCCCTGTGATGTTCACATCTTCCAGAACAGTTATAGCATGACTTATTATTATACACACCCTTATTAGGAGATTAGCTCAGTTGAATGGAATAAATTTTAGGTCATTCAGCCTCTAATTTCCTGGTTTGTCTTTTTTCACGGTTAAATAATAGTTTGAGTCATAGATTATACGACTGTGGCAGGTTGGAAGGTGAGGAGGGAGGAGAAGAAACCGGGTTGAGTATCCAAGGCTACAACCTAGACGTGATCCCTGCTGTACATTTGGCCACATCTCTCCGTTTTTGATAGAAGAAAAATGTGACTTTTGGAACGTAGAGAACCGGGGTCAAGTACTTAAGAATTCTTGGGGACAAGGGCCGGTGTGTGCACTGTTTCCTTTGTCCCAGTCGATCAGAGCCCGGCTTGTGTGGCTTCCCCTTGGCTGAACTTTGGGGGAGCAGTTTTAGGTGGCCTGGGGAGGCTCAGACCCCTGTGCACCAGCAGGCCTCCTCACCCGCTGCAGACAGCCTGGACGTGCCAATGCGGGGCGCTAAACCAAACTCACATTTTTACTTCCTTTGCTTCTTGATTTTGCCTTGGTCTGGTTCAGCTGCTGCCCTAGAGAAACGGACCAGTGGGCAGAAGTGGGTGTGATTAAGTAAGGGAAATGAACGACCTGGGCAGACACAGACAAGAGACACTGGCTGATTCACAGAGGAAAAGAGGGGCAACAGAAGGCTGAAAGGCCCAGCTGACAAAGGGAGAGGAACCAGGGTCTTCTGCAAGTGTTCATGGGGTTTATGGATAGGAGGCATTTGAAGGTGAACTTCAAGAAACTAAGCTGTTTGCCACCTAGCAATGAGAAAACTGTAGCTATCTTTAGGTCCCAGTTGGGAATGCCTGGAAACAAATTTAAATCATCTAAGTTGTTTCCAAAAGTTGCATTTGCTGGGACCCCTCTGGCTCCGCACAGAGTTGGGTATGCCGTCTTCCAGGCACCCCTGCTGTGTCCGAGGGCTGGGTTAGCCCTGGTCCCCAGCAAGGTGGCTGGGAAAAGCCCACCCTAGAAGATGAAAAGTGGATGGTACAGCTGCATCGCTCCGCAATGCTTCTCCGTCACAGAGCTGCTCCTGCTCAAATCTCCCAGTGGGCCCTCCAGAGGGCACCATGATGGAAGCCACCAGACTCTGGGGCGAACTGGAATGGTTTTTGGCCTTGCCCCGGGCAAGATGAGCTCTCCCTCTGAAAAAGACCAACGGTGGTGCTGAGCTGGGGAACTGTAGGAAAAACAAGGGCATGCAGGAAAGCTTGTTTTTCTAGGACTGTCCTCTGCTCAGCTTTAGAAGAGTCTGAAATCCACAAAATGCCCTAAGACTCAGAACATTACTGAATGTGGTTGGTTGAGGGTCAAAGCAGTTTTAAACTCATTGCTGCTTCTCTTTCCCTCCTGGGTCTCTCTCTCTCTTTTTTTTTCTGGTATTGTTTGCGTTCACATTCTTCTTTCCAGAATATTTATAACTGCCCTTCTCTTCTTTTTGATTCTCAATTCCCTTCCCCACCCGACTCTGCCTTCTTAGCATAATTTTTCTTTTCTTTTGGCCTTCCTTGTTTTACATCTGGATTCCCGGATGGTTTATTTTGTCCGTTTCCTGAATTCCCCTCCTCTCCTGTTTCTTGTAGTTCTTCCTCTCCTTTTCCTTCAGCGTCAGTTCCCTCCCCTCAAGCTTTCCTTGGGCCACACAGGCTTTTAGTCTTGCTCATCTGTTTCAGCAGAGCTGGCAAGAAGGAGGCCACAGCCGGCAGGCAGAGCCACGGTGGCAGAAGAGGACCTGAGCATCTGAAGATTCTCCCGCAGTGGTGTCTCTGGAAGAGGAGCCCTCTCCTTGGGGAGGGGAGCTGGGAGGGCTCCTCTTCCAGAGGGCTCCTCTCCCCCCACCTCAAGGGTTCACATCGGCTGCCAGGCTGGGGCTGAGGGCCGGGGCAGATGGTGTTTCCTCCACGGTGTGTGGGCCTGGGCCCCACTGCTCAGCGAGGCGGTGGAATCCGTCCCTCTCTGAGTGGACAGGTGGGGGATTCACCGGCTTCCACCCTAAAGGCTGGCGCTCAGGGGAGGTGCATGCCCTGGGAATGTATTCCTCGCAAAGCTCTGTGCTGTGGGTGGGACGACTTGCAGCCTAGGGGGCTGCCTCCTGGGGGAGTCTGGGTGTCCTCTGAGAGTCGCTCTCTGGCTGAAGACCCAAGGCGGTTTCCCGGCAGAAGGCCCTTCCCTCCCAACACCCCCAGCCCAGCCAGCGGGTGTTTTTAGGGCACAAAGAGAATGCAAGTGGGGGCTGATCATTTCAAGGTGTCTTAAAGGCGGCTGGCCACTGAGGAGAGGAGCAACACAGAGCCCACCTGTGGGAGGCCCTGAGGGTCAGCCCCATACTGATAGAAGCAGGTGGCACTTCTTGAAGGGTGCAGTGGCAGAGAAACCCTAGAAGTCGCAGCCGTGCCCCTCCTGTGTGAAGTGACGGGGGCGGGGGGAGAGGCGCGTCCTGGCTCTGCTCCCCAGCTGTCTGAGGCAGATCGACTGGAGTCCATCTGGCCGTCCCCCACCCTCCCCACCCCCCGACCCATGCCTGCCTCCCACCCTGGGACGTCGGTGCCACTGGGGCCTGGCTGAGCTCTGGGTGGGCCTAGATGAGGAGCAGCTGGGTCGATGCGCACCCGGGGCTGCGCTGCATCCCGGGCTGCCGGGGCCCAAGAGCACCAGCTGGGTGTCCATCAGGCCGCTCGGTCTTCTCCTGGGCCCCGTGGTGATGGTGGCTGCGTGCTGCCCTGCAAGTGCCACCAAGGGCTCCCTCGCCTTCGCCACGCCTTGCTCACCTGCCAGGTCCCCTCCGTTCCTCATCATCTTCATCAATGTCCAACGTTCCTGCTACTTTAGAAAAATAGCGTTGATTATATAGAAGCTGGAGAAAGATCTTTGCTCATTTTATATTTTGCTTCTGTTTTCTAAGCCTTCAGCCCTAGAGTCTAACTCTTGGGGTCCAGCATCCTTTCAGACTCTAGAACCAGAAGCCCCAGGAGTCCAAAAGTCCTCACTCGTGGGCCCTGAGGACCTGCCATGTCTCTGGTTGAAGGCAGAGCCTCCTTCCCTGCAGAGAGGCCTATCCTAGTCCAGAGGAACATTTAGGGGACTTAGAGGAACGATGGTGAACTTTCTTCTAAGTTCTCCTCTCAACTCTGGCAGGAAGGCTGGGGGCAAAGACAGGCCTCTTTTTTTTTTAAAGATTTTATTTATTTATTTGAGAGAGAGAGAATGAGAGAGAGCACATGAGAGGGGGGAGGGTCAGAGGGAGAAGCAGACTCCCTGCCGAGCAGGGAGCCCGATGCGGGACTCGATCCTGGGACTCCAGGATCATGACCTGAGCCGAAGGCAGTAGCTTAACCAACTGAGCCACCCAGGCGCCCAAGACAGGCCTCTTTGATGTAGGAATCTGGGGGGGGGCGGTAGGATCCTAGCGGCCTCTCACCCTTCCCACCTGAGCCCGAACAGCAGGCTTCTTACACCCTGCGGCCTCAGTGCACCTCGTTCCTGCCACCTCCCTCCGCCTTCCCTCTTCCCACATACCACGTTGTATAAATATTTACACCCCCAGGCTGGCAGGAATCTTTCTCTAGCCACTTCCACGGTCTCTGGGAGAGCTTGTTCTCTCCCTGAACAGCTGCAGCAGATCTGGTTGCCTTTGGTCAGACGAGGGCAGGCCCTGGTTTGGGGGGCCCGTAGCCCCCGCAGGGCGGAGGGTGCAGTAGGCGGGAGAAATTCAGCTCGGAAGAAGTCACAGGGCTGTGGCAGAAATCCATCCTCTCTCTGGCTGCCTATGTGATGAGCCTCCAAGAGTTGTCTGATGCCGCCTCTGGCTGGGGAGGTGGGTCCTGCTTCTCAAAGGAACAGCTCCCCAGGGTGGGGTTGGTCCCTTTCTGGGCTGGGCACTGGGGGAGAGGGCTGGAGGATAATTCCAAAGCAAACTGGCTGGGGCTAGGACAAAAGAGAAACTTAGTTTACTTGTGAGCACAGTATGTCTGCGGCCTTTATTCTCTCTGAAGCAACCACCCCAGTTAGGAGCAAGAATCCCCTGGAGAATCTTCATGTCAGGCCTCTCCGGGCCTCCTGCCCCAGGCCACTCTCCCTCCCACCAGTCCCCGTTCAGTCCTTCTACCTGGGGGCTGGGGAGTGGAGAGGACCATGCTCCTTTCCACATCCTCCCTGGTGACCCGGGAAGCAGGAGTTTGCCAAGGAACGAGACTGTGTGCGGTACTTCTCCATATTCTCATGTAATTATTTGAGTCATAAACCCAGCAGATTTTTTAGCTTCCTTGTGTGTGTCTCCTCTTTCTGTCCTCAGAGAGTGAGCTGCGTAACAGCAAGTTCCGCGACCCAGGGCCCCATCTTTCTCTGGTCCTTTCGGGTTCAGTGGGTACCTCTGAGAGCCAGTCGGTGGACACAGAGCTCACCTCCCCTTCCTGTGCCTCAGTTTCTCCCACATCTGTGGGAGGTGATTAACCTGTGTTCCATAAAGCATTCCAAATTCAGCACAAGAACAGGCTTTTAGGAAGCAACATAGTGGTTTCATTTAACCCCCTTTTCTACGTATGGGGTGTGTGTGTGACACGAGAGACCGTTCAGGTATCAGGCAGAGGAAAATGTGTGTTCGGTGTTTGGGGGAGGCTGAGGAGAAGGAAGACAGGATTAAAAAGGCCTGGGTTTCATATCCAAGAACTCTGCAAATTCAAACAGTAGAGCCACTGAGGATGGTGTGGGGTGTGTGGGATTGGGCAGGGTGTGCTGATGGGGCCAGGGACAAAGGTACCCACACTTCGTGCCAGAAAGCAAACAACCAGGTTCAATCTCTCACTCTCTTGGAGGGCTCAGACCCCTTCTGGGAATGGGAGAAGAGCAGAGGTCACAGGTGCCTGGATGAGACAGCTTGGTGTTCCATGGGTAGAGAGCCCCCCTAAGGTGCGGTGGGAGGGGGCTGGGTTTGGCCTGCTGGGGAAGGCACAGGGAGGAAGCTGGGCAGCTGCGAGATATTCCTGCTTGCTGCCGGCCTGCCTGCTTCCCCGCCCTCCAAAGGTGAAACAAAACCCAAATAAAAGCCTGACCCGGCAGATATTAATACTCCAGAGCCAGGGCTGGTGTGCAAGCAGCCACCTCCTCCCCCTCCTTGTGTTTCTATAAGCGGCTGAAATAAATTTAGCGAAACAACCCCACCCGTCTGAGGGCCTAAGATTTCAGAGCAGTGTGACTCTTTCCCCTGAAAGCCCCTGTTTCTCAGAACCGAGAGCTTTTTGTTTAAATTCTCTTTGGGAATGGAATGCTCTCAATCTGAGATAATCATGGTCCTGCAGTCACCTACTCCTCATTGACGACTACGCCTTCCACACAGCATGGCTTGCTAGAAAGCTGATCTGCAGATGGGCTCCAGCTTCAAGTAGTCAACGCGATGGGGCTAATGCCTCGTTGGATCCACTCGGGTATTTATTGTAAGATTATTCTTCACAGTGTCTGAATGTTCAGGCAGGCCCCTCCGCTGTCCGTCATGAGGGCAGCGGTTACGGCTGGCTAAGTCACTAACGGAGAGAACCACTGACTGAGAGCCTACTGTGTGCTAGGTTCTGTTCCAGGCACCGCGGGTTGAGTTGAGAACAGACAGAGCATACGTCCTCGTGGGAAGGAGGATGTCAAAAAGGTAAATGACTATAAAAAAAACCCTTGCTACTAATGTTGTCCTTAATAGGAAAAGACTGAATGCTTTCCCCTAAGATTGGGATCAGGTGAGGGTGTCCACTCTCACTATGCCTATCCAATATTGTATACCGTAAGTCCTAGACGGGACAATACGGCAAGAAGAAGAAATGGAATGCGTGAGATTGGAAAGGAAGAAATTAAGCTGTTCCCTTTTGTGGATAACATAATTGTCTATGTTATAAACAAACAAACACACAGGGGTGCCTGGGTGACTCAGTCGGTTGGGTGTCCGACTCTTGATTTCCGATCAATCATGAGATCGAGCTCTGTGCTGGGTGTGGAGCCTGCTTGAGATGCTCTCTCTCCCTCCCCTCTGCCCCAGCCCCTGCTCACGTGCATGCTCTTGGTCTCTTTGTCTCTCAAAAAAAAAACACAAAAAACCCAAACCAACAACAAAAACACACACACAAAAAACAAAACCGAAGGAATCTACAAAAAAAAGCTTACAACTGGGGACGCCTGGGTGGCTCAGTTGGTTAAGCAACTGCCTTCGGCTCAGGTCATGATCCTGGAGTCCTGGGATCGAGTCCCACATCCGGCTCCCTGCTCGGCAGGGAGTCTGCTTCTCCCTCTGACCCTCCCCCCTCTCATGCTCTCTCTCTCTCTCTCATTCTCTCTCTCAAATAAATAAATAAAAATATTAAAAAAAAAAAAAGCTTACAACTGAAGTGACTTTTGTAAGATCAAAGGATACAAGGCCAGTACACACAAAACTGTATTCCTATAAGCTAGTAATGAAAAATTAGAAACTGAAATTAAGAGAAATATTATAATAGTTCCTCCAAATGGGGAAATAGTAAGTATAAATCTAACAAAACATGTATAGGATTTATATGCTAAAAACTACAGAACACCAATTAAAGGAATCAAAGACCTCAATAAATAGACATACCATCTATGTGGATTAGAAGACTCTATACAGCAAAGATGTCATTTTTCCTGAATTGATCTGTAGATGTAATGCAATTCTAATAAAATTCCCAGTATGATATTTTTTTGTAGATACAAGCTGATTCTGATTTTTTTTAAAAGATTTTATTTATTTATTTGACAGAGAGAGAGAGAACACAAGTAGGCAGAGTGGCAGGCAGAGGGAGAGAGAGAAGCAGACTCCCTGCTGAGTGAGGAGCCCGATGCGGGGCTCGATCCTGGAATCCTGGGATCATGACCTGAGCTGAAGGCAGACACTTAACCGACTGAGCCACCCAGGTGCCCCTGATTCTGAAATTTATATGAAAAGGCAAAGTAACTAGAATAGGTAAAAGTTTTGAAAAATAAGAATAAAGTTGGAGGAATTACACCACCTGATTTTAGGACTTAACATAAAGCTACAATAATCAAGACAGTGTAACATTGGCAAAGGAGTGAACACACAGATCAAAGGAACAGAATCAAGAGACCCATATAACTATGGCAAACTGATTTTTGGACAGGCACGAACAATTCAATGGAGAAATGATAGTCTTTTAATAAACAGTGCTGGGATTGGACACACATAGGCAAAAAAGCAAACCTCAATCTAAATTTCCCATCGTATATAAAAACTAACTCCAAATAGATCATAGATCTAAGTGTAAAACATAAAACTATTGAACTTTAGAAGAAGATGGAATCTTAATGACATAGGGTCAGGCAAAGAGTCTTGGATGGGCCACTAAAAGCATCATCCACAAAAGATAAAACTGAAAAACTAAACATCAAAATGAAAAACTTCTGCTCTCTGAAAGATATTTTCTTTCAGAGAATGAAAAGATAAGGTGCAGACTGAAGAAAATATTTGCAAATTACATATCCCACAAAGCAACTGGAGCCAGATTATATAAAGAACTCTCAAAACTCAACAGTAAGAAAACAAATGACCCAGTTAAAAAACGGGCAAAAGACTTGAACAGATACTTTACCAAAGAGGACATACGGATGGCAAATAAGCACATGAAAGATGTTTAACATCATTAGTCATGAATGAAAGGCAAATTAATACCACTATGCAACCTATTGGAATGACTAAAATAAAAAATACTGACAATTTTAAGTGTTGGTGAGGTTAAGTGATGTAGAGCAATCAGAAACTCTCACATATTGCTGTTGGAGATGCATGATGTGGGATGCACTCTGGGAAACAGTTTGGCAATTGCTTATAAACTTCCACATACACTTACCATTTGGCCCAGCAGTCCCACTCCTACTTACTTACCCTAGAGAAACAGGCACGGTGTTCACACAAAAATCTGTACACAAATGTTTACTGCAGCTCTATTCATAATGGCCCCAAACTGAAAATAATCCAATGTCCTTCAACAGATGAATGGATAAACAATGGTGTACCCATATAGTGAAACAGTAGTCTTCAATGAAATGGAATGAACTACTGATACATGGGGCAACACGGATAAATCTGGAAGGCATTATGTTGTGTGAAATCATACATACTATGCGATTCTACTTATATGGCATTCTGGGAAAGAGGAAATGACAGTATAGAGAACAGATCAGTGGTAGCAGACTAAAGGATGGGGAAGGGCATGACTACAAGGGGGTAGCATGAGAGATATTTTGGGAGTAATGAGCTGTTCGGTTTCCTGATCATGGTGGTGGTTACATCAATCTATTGATGTTAAAAGTCTGTACACCTCAATTTTTCTGTATTAAATTAAAAAGTAAAAAAAAGGTTACAGGAACGAATATATACTCATAAACTGAAACAACTACTCTGAAGGAAATGAACATGCCATGAGGACATAAGAGAGAAAATAGATACCTTGCCTTGTTGAGGGGAGGGGGACTCCAAGAATGGTTGAGGAAGTGATGCTGGAGCTGGATTCTAAAGAATGATTTACAACTTACTTGGGCCAAAGGAAGGTCAATTCAGATAGAAGAAATAGCAAGTGCCAAGGCCCTGGGGCAGAAGGAAGTATTGTTCATTTTCATCTGAAACTGACTAGAGCACAGGGAATGCCCTGGGGGGTGGGAGAGGTGGTGATGGGGTGGGAGGGGTATGAAAGCCCGGGCTGGAACAGTAAGAGAGTCAGATTCTGCTGGACTGAGGCTATGGTTTTATTCTAAAAGGATGGGCAGCCAAGGGTTTTAGGCAAGTGTAACAATAGATCAGATCTAGGTTTTGAAAAAGATCACTGGGCTGCCCTAAGGAGAGGGGTTTGAGGGAGAGTGGGGATAGAGCCTAAGTAAGTACACAGGAATCTTGGAGTTGGAAAGAACCTCTACAACTGGGTTTCCCAGTTTGGGTACTATTCACATTTTGGGCCAGATACATTTTGTTGTGGGGGCTGCTGTGTGGTTGTTTAGCAGGCTATCTGAACTCTACTTTCTAGATGCCAATAGCATTGACCTTCCTTCCCCCAACAGTGACAACCAAAAGTGTATCTAGACACTGCCAAATGTTTACTGGGGGGTGAAATCATGCCTGGTTGAGAACTACTGCTCTAAAATAAACAAATCCGGTGTTTCTGGCTTCATAATAGAATCATCTGGGGACCTTTGAAGATACAGATGCTGGGCCTCACCCCAGACCAACTGAAGTGGAATTTTTGGAGGTGGGGTGGGATGGGGTGGGACAGGGCATCTGTACAGTTTTAAAAGCTCCCCAGATAATTCTGCTCAGGGTGATGGTAGAGCACCACCTGTCCAGCCCAACGCTCTCCATCTACAATGCAGAACAGGGAAGCCCAGAGTAGAGAATGACCTACTGCACTAGAAGCAAAGGAGCTCTAGAATCCAGAGTCCTGACTCCTAGACCAGTGCTCATTCCATTAGACTCTGTCACCCCTTAACAGCTGCACAGAACATGCCCTGGGCAAGCTGCGGAGGCCCAGCCTCCCTGAATGACCAGCTCTGGCCTTCTGAGCCTCCCAGGGCTAAGACTGCCATCTCCCCTCGTGGCAGAGCCCAAGCCCTCCCTTTCTGCCACTGCTGGAACCTCTGTGATCCTTCTACTCCCAATGCCAAATGTAGGGTAACCAACATGTCCGAGTGGTTTCAATGGCAAGGGTCAGTAGTGACTGAAAAAATGTATCATGTATCGTGTACCTACTCAGGACCTACTCCTGAGGCCCAGGTAATAGAGCTGCCCTCATCCTCAAGGAGTTTCTAGTCCAGTGGGAATAAACAGATAATCCCCAGAAAATGCAGCCGAAGGCTGGAGCGCTGTAGGCCGCAGTGGCAGGGCGGGGAGAGAGGCGGTTTGCCTGCTCAGGGAGCTGCCTGAAATCCCAGCAGAGGAACCTCTTGAGCAAAGCCCCAGGGAGGGGTGTGCAGCAACCACCAGCAACTCCGAGCAGTTTGGAGTGACTGCAGGGCAAGGGGCTGTCTGAGCTAAGCACTGGCTGGAAGAGTTTAACCTTCCCCACCATCCCAGAGGCTAAGGGACCTGCTCGAGGTTGTGCAACTGGTGACTCGCAGAATTGGGCTTCCCATCAAAGTTTAGGTGGCTCAAAACTCATCAGCTTTCTTGTGTCCCTAGGCAGGCCCAGGCAAGAAAGGAGGAGGTGAAGCAGTGGTCAGCTGACCATTTCATGGATGTTTATACCGAAGAATCCTTTTGCAAAGTGAATACTCCCCCAAAGGTGCTTTGTGGTGTAATAAGGCCCCCAAGAATGGTTTAGTTTACATACAATGGCTAGGCAGATAAAAGGTTTCTGCTGGGCTTGAAACTAAGCACTTTATCCGCCAGTTTTAGGCAGTATTATTATCCATATTCTAGAGATGAGAAAACAGAGGCTTTGGTCAGGGTCTTGAAAATGGCAGAGCCAAGATTTGGATCCAGATGGCCCAACTTCAAAGTCTTGGACCACTGATTCCCAAACCCCTCACATCTGAGTCACTAGCAGGAAATTACTAAAAATGCAGATTCCTGACCCCACCTCAAAGCATCTGATTCACTGGGCCCGGGTCCAAGCAGAGGAATATGCATTCCACGGGCACTGCAGGTAAACTCTAAGCCAGGTAACTCTCAGACCGCACTTGGCCCTACCTCCCTCTCTCTCTAATCCAGACACCTTGCAGCTGTCCAGGGTCTCAGGTAGAAGAATTTGGGGGGTGGGGGGCAGGGCGAGACCCAATCCGAAGAATTTGGGGGTTTATGCAAATGACCTGAAGCCAAAGGGCTCTGGGATGGCGGGTCCTGTGTTGCAACCAGGGCCAGGAGGGGATCCCAGGGAGGGGTGCCTTGGAGGGTGCTGGTGACGGTGATCAAGGCCGCGCCGACTAGGGGCCCGGCGCCCCACTCTCTCACCTGCTGCGAGGTGCGCCCACGGTCCAGATTGGCTCATGAATATGTCCGTCGCGCTTCCTTAATTCCGAGGACTTTCACTTTCCTCCTTGAACAAAACCTAACACCCCCAAGCCAAAAATACCTGGTTAGCCCCTCCTCGAGAGGGTTTCGGCTCCAAGGGAGCAGCGAGGGCCGAAGTCGGGCCTTGGACGGGGGACCCGGCCGATCGCCGCCCGGTCGGAAGCGGCAGCGCAGGTGAAGGGGCGGCTTCTCCCGACCCGGCGCGAGTTAGGAACCCGAGCGCCGACCGCTTGGCGAAGGAGGCGGGGAGGGCGGCGCACGGCTCTTGCCCGGCTTCCTGCCGCGGTCGGGGCTCGAGGCCATCCCCGCCGCCTTCGGGCACCTGCAGAGACGTCCGGCCGAGGCGCGCCGGCTCGGGCCCCCGGACTCCCAGCCCTCCTCGGCCCGGCTGGACGCGGCTCCCCGGCCCGCCGGGTCAGCGAAGGGTTAAGGAGGCTCGCTCCCTCCGCCCGGCTCCCTCACCCTTGGAAAGTCCCTGAAATGACGTTTCAACCCGACAATTAAAAAAGAGTTTAATTATAGAGACAGGCTCTCAGAGCTGGAACAAACTCGGTGGGTCGGCGGGGCCGGTAAACAACTCCGGAGCGAGCGGGCCAGGCCGCCGCCCCGCGGAGCCCGCGCCCCGGGAGCGGGGGAGGGGAGCGGCGGCCGGGAGTTGGAAAAGCGGAGGAAATTCGAGGAATCGGCATTCTCTTTGGGGGGGGGGGGGGAAGAAAAAGAAAAAAAGAAAAAAAACCTTTTTAGCTAGCCTGCGGCGCCGGGGCCGCGTGACGGTACTTCTGGCCGGTCCTGCAGCCGCGGGGGGACAGCGGGTGCGGGCCGGGCCTGGGGCCGAGAAGGCGGCCCCACCCGCTCGGGGGCCCCTTCTCCCTCGCTTCTCCACCCCACCTCCGTCTCCCCAGCAGAGCTTCGCGAACCCTCCAGAGTTAAAGACCAATGGGCCTTTTTTGGTGGTGGAGGGGGAGGGAGAGAAAAAGAAATAGCTTCACATCAGGACGCAGACTAACCTTGTGGTTTTAACGCGCAGCCTGCTCTGTCCTGAAATCTGGAACTCATTACCTCATCACCAAGAAACTGCACGAGCCCCCCCCCCCCTCTTGGAGCTGGGGAAAGGAGCGAGCAGACACCCCTTTAAGAAAGAAACCTACACTTGTATGATTTAAATTAAGGTGGATGGAAGTTATTTCCCTTTCTGGCGCTTGCCAGATTTCAAGAAAAGCTGAAAAATGGGAGCAGGGGGGAGGGAAGCAACAGGAGGCTGGACGGCAGCAGAAGGAAAGGCAAGGGGCAGCCGCCGGGTTAAAAACGGGGGCCATCATTTTAAGTCTGAGGGGCCAAATAAAAGCAGACCAGGCTGAGATCACGTAGATTCGTGGCTGCAGCAAAAGTTGTGTGTTTCGCAAAGATGAAAAACAACCGGTTCCTTTCGTTGTGATTTGGAAGTTTTCCCTGGGTCTGCTCGGAGGTTGACGAATACATCAGAAATGTAATAAAAATGCGTGTGTGTGTGGGTGGGTGGGTGGTGGTGGTGAGAGCGCGACTGGAGCGCTCTGCTCCGCCCGCCCTGTCCTTTCCAAAGAAACGTGCTCATAATGGGGTGACCTAATTACATCGCAATGGAACCCGCTCTTAGCCACTCAGCGCTCGGGGTTTCATAACAGACCCGGCGGCCTCGAGTGCTGGGAAGAAACGTGCGAGGGCCGAGGAGGCGGCCAGGCACGCGGGGAAATAGGAAAGAAACAGCCCCGCGATTTCCGCCTGGGTCTTCGCTCCAGCACCCGGGGGGCCGTGGGCGACACGTTAACAACTTTTTATTTGGGTGGATGGCGAGGCATCCGAACCTAACAGTAAATATATAACACTCTTAAAAGAAGTAATCTGTTGGGGGGTGCTTTCGGTTTCGAGGGTCCCGTACCCTTCTCCCCCATCCCGCCCAAACAGCGCAGCGTGACAAGCCATATGTTCCGTTCCCGTGGGGGCGGGGGAGAAGCAACAATAAGTTAAAAGTGTCGCCTCCCCCATTTCTTTACCTTCATTCTTGCCAAAGTAACTTTTTTTTCATTGTTCAAGCGTCTAGGGGTGTGTGTGTGTGTGTATGTGTGTGTGCCCCCTAGTTCAGAGCGCGCGTGGAAAGTTGTGCGTTAATGATTTTTTTTTTAATTGGTGGGGGGGCGGACTGGAAAGGGCATTCATGAGGGTTCGGGTTTTCTTTATGAAAAACTTTAAGGTGGGACGCGTGAAATAAATCCCACTCCCAGGCCTGTTAAACGAACAAGCAATCGGCCCGGGCGGTGGTCTTTTTCGCGCCCCCCCAGCCGTCCGGCTGCAAAGCGCAGGAGAGTGTAGGCGCGTGCGGCGCGCGAAATCGTGCTGCGCTCGCCCCGCCGGGCCGGGTCCTCCCCGGAGAAAAAGTCTCGCTGGAGTTTCCCCACCACTCTACGTCCGCCACGTCCTGCTGAAAAAAAAAAAAAAACAAAACAAAAACCCGAAACCCCTAGACCTGAATGCTTTGTGCGTCCCAAATTCCCGATCTCTTGGCCCTGCCCGGTTGCGGAAGGCAGCCGAACGAGGACGAGAACTCGGGAAAAGAGTTAAGTTGTGGGGGGCACTTGGAGAAGTTTCAGGGGAGATCTGCTCAAGATGGAAACCGCAGCCCGGGCGCTAAGGACGGGCTTCTGCTCCCGCTTGCAAAAAGAGAAAGTCGAGCCCGCCTTCCTGCCCGACAAAAAAACAACAACACAACAACAAGAACCCCGAAGAGGGTGGAATGAATGATGTCACAGAGCCGCGCTCGCAGCCTGACAAAGGGGGGGCGCGCCCCTCCCCCTCGCGCCGCTCGGCCCCAGAGAGAGGCGCCCCAAGCGCCGGGTAGCCGAGCGCGCGGACTCGAAACTTTTCCTCTTTAAGAAAAAAAAGTTGTGCGCTGCTCCCAGTTGGTTTTTTTTCTTCTTCTTCGGCTTCTTTCCTCGTTTCCCCTCCCCCTTCTTCCTTTTGAAAGTTTCTTTTTTTTTCCTCCGAGTTTGACCGCATGGCTGATTCAACTTCAGTGTCAATCAACTTTTTTTCCCTCCTCTTCCTCATTTAAATAAGTTTAAAGCTCCTCCTCCCCCGGCCCACCAAATCTGAACTTTATAAATTGGGCTTCGCGCGCTGCGGCCGAGGAGAGTCAGAAAGGCGAGGGGCGCCGGGAGCAGGCGTGTGGGACTCCAGACCGGAGAGCCGGAGGCTGCGCCTTCCCCGCACCGAGACCTTCGCGACACACCAGATCCCCGTCCCTGCCCCGTGCGAGCGCCCAGGATGACCACCACCCTCGTGTCTGCCACCATCTTCGACTTGAGCGAAGTTTTATGCAAGGTAAAGTGGGGCGGAGAGTTTGCTTCTCAAAGTTTCCTTTTTCCTTTTTTGCCTAAAGAAAGAACCCCCAAAAGTTCAGGTCTTGGGAAGCAGGGAGGAGAGGAGGCGAGGCGATATGGGTCTTTTTTCTGCCTCATTTCCCCCCCAGTTTAAAGGAATTTGGCGCTCTCCACCCTGAGTTTCAACAGGTCCTCGCGGCGACTGCATAGGAATTTGGAGACCAGAGTTTTGGGGGGCGAAGTTTGAGTGGCGGGGCTGCCCGGGGGACGCGGGGCATTGGCGGACTGGGGCAGTTTTGCGGTAGTTCTGTCGTCCCTAATGTGCTGCTTGAGCCCGGTTTCGCTGATCTGCTAGGGTTGCCCGGTGCGCGCTCCGGGTCTCGCCGCCGCCGGGAGGGGTTCGAGTCTCTCCAACCACACCGCCAGCCTGTGGGGTCAGCAGGGGCGCCCCTTGGGGAAGTTGAGTCTCGGGAGGACGCTTTGCTGGGAGATTTCCTCCTCTGATGTGGAAGGGCTGGGAATCTGCGAGAAAAAGGCCAAGAGTTGTGATTCAAAAGGATGTTGCAAAACGGGTTTGCAGTGGGGCTTCCTTCTGTGATAGCCTACAGTGCTGCAAACATTGGGGTGAAAATGGGACTAGGGTTGACCCCCTTACCTGTTTTCCGAGGGGGTGGGGGGACTCGACAACAAAATGCCAGCCTGAGCTCAAGGGGCTCTGCGAGGAAGGATTTAATGGGGCCTCCTTAAGTGGTGTAGCTTGCCAGCCGGTGTGGAAAAAAAACAGGTTTTAAACACCGAATGTTCCAGGAGTGCGGTTTAGGTGTACATAGCAAAAGCCAATGGATGTTGAATTATTTTCGCCCCCTCTCCCCAGTTTGAAAGCAGGGAGCTGCTAGGCTACTTTTAATTGCTAAAGTGTTTTGCCTTCTTTTAAACACGTCGGGTCATGTCGCTTTCTTTTCTCAGCTTGCTTCTCCAGTTGGCCCAGCTTCCAGGGCCCCAGGGCTGCAGGGCTGGGGTGCAAGGAGGCCGAGGAGCAGAAGAGCAACATCAAAAAAAGTTTGAATTTCAGTTTCCTTCCCTCCTTGCGCCTTCCCAGACTCCTGTTGCCCTGGCGGCTCCCTGAGCTCTCCTGCACTTTTCCTTCTCTCCCTGGCTTTCTCGCTCTTTGATCTATTTCTCTTTTTCTCGCCCTCTGCACAGCCCCCCTCCCCCGCAGGACTTTTTAAATGAACCTTATTGTTGGGAACCGGCTCTCAACTTGGTTCCTGTAATCCGCTCCGTGGGGTGGTTGCTGTTACAGATTCCCGATCCCCTGCAGCTGATCCTAAGGGACCAACTTTAGAATTTGCACAATGACACCCACATGGGCTGGGAGCCAACTCCCAGGTCCCCGGCTTTCCAAACCTTGGGTACAGATTGGGCAGGTGACCAGGGGCCCATTGGAACAGAAACCTGTTTGTGGTGGCTCTGCTTCCCTCCCCACAAATCCACTATTGACTAGGAGGCGGGTGGGGGGATTTGGTGCCTTCCTTTTCCTTCCCACCTGCAGCTTTGCGTTAAAGATTAAACACTGGCGCTCTTATCCAAGCCTGCCCTTGCAGCCAGAAGACTAACAGCAAAGGCATCTTCCCAGTGGAGGGGGTGGGGTAGGCTGAGAGTGGTGGGGAGGTCATTGTAGAAGGCACCCCTTCCCCAAGCATGGGGCAATGCATTTTGTTTTTAGGAATCCCATCCTTCCTTCTCCTGGCCCTGACCCCCACCCCTGACCTAGGATTTCTCCTGCCCCCTTCCTCTCCCCCACCCCTCAGCAAGATAAAGCAAAGGCAGTCTGGAAACCTGTTGCCAAAGGAAGGGAACACTTCTGAAGGAGGAAGTGGAGAGTCTTAGGCCAGGTTGTGTGTGTGTGTTGTTAATGAAGGAGGGACTGATTAAAAAGGAGGTACTCATAATCTCCTGAGGTTTACCTGGTTTTGTTAGGCGGAAGGGGAATCTGGAGAAGTCTTGAGCTGTGTGAGATATTTTGAGCTGAGGAATCTATTTGGGAGGTAAAGAAGTTAGATTTTGTGGATGAACAAGGTACTTTTGGGGACAGGATATGGGGGCCCAGTCCAGGGGTGTGCAGGGAGTAGGGTGCATGTATAACAATTTCATACCGGTGGGGGTTTTGTGGTTTCTTCTGTAGGGGGCCAAAGTAAAGCTAGGTGACTGGTCGTAGGGGGAAGAGTGGGAGGGGCTTGCCAGGACAGAGTTAGAGATGGTTCCTTAGAGACACAAGGGGCATTTCTGCTTGTGGAGGGGCTGCCCTTAGCGGTCCCTTTCTTGGCCCTGGTGGATGGCCTTTGTCACTAACCACGCTCTCTCTTCCCTCCCTTCCCTCCAGGGTAACAAGATGCTCAACTACAGTACTCCCAGTGCAGGGGGCTGCCTGCTGGACAGGAAGGCGGTGGGCACCCCTGCCGGTGGGGGCTTCCCCCGGAGGCACTCGGTCACCCTGCCCAGCTCCAAGTTCCACCAGAACCAGCTCCTCAGCAGCCTCAAGGGCGAGCCGGCCCCAGCTCTGAGCTCCCGCGACAGCCGTTTCCGAGACCGCTCTTTCTCAGAAGGGGGCGAGCGGCTGCTGCCCACCCAGAAGCAGCCGGGGAGCGGCCAGGTCAACTCCAGCCGCTACAAGACGGAGCTGTGCCGGCCCTTCGAGGAGAACGGCGCCTGTAAGTACGGGGACAAGTGCCAGTTCGCGCATGGCATCCACGAGCTCCGAAGTCTGACCCGTCACCCCAAGTACAAGACGGAGCTGTGCCGCACCTTCCACACCATCGGCTTTTGCCCATACGGGCCCCGCTGCCACTTCATCCACAACGCCGAGGAGCGCCGCGCCCTGGCCGGGGCCCGGGACCTCTCCGCCGACCGTCCCCGCCTCCAGCATAGCTTTAGCTTTGCGGGGTTTCCCAGTGCCGCCGCCACCGCCGCTGCCACGGGGCTGCTGGACAGCCCCACGTCCATCACCCCACCCCCCATCCTGAGCGCCGATGACCTCCTGGGCTCACCCACCCTGCCAGATGGCACCAATAACCCCTTCGCCTTCTCCAGCCAGGAGCTGGCGAGCCTCTTTGCCCCTAGCATGGGGCTGCCTGGGGGTGGCTCCCCAACCACCTTCCTCTTCCGGCCCATGTCCGAGTCCCCTCACATGTTTGACTCTCCCCCCAGCCCTCAGGATTCGCTCTCGGACCAGGAGGGCTATCTGAGCAGCTCCAGCAGTAGCCACAGTGGCTCTGATTCCCCCACCTTGGACAACTCAAGACGCCTGCCCATTTTCAGCAGACTTTCCATCTCAGATGACTAAACCAGGGTAGGGAGGGACCCCCTGCCTACTCCCCCCTCCCATCCTTACCCTCATCTCCCTACCCAACTGATTCCCGACAGCCCCTGCATTAACAAGGTTAAGCTCAACCCCTTTCCCCCAGAACCTTGGAATGCCCCCTCCCTCTCCCCGCTCCTAACCGCCCCCCCCCAACATAAGGACAAGTCAATTTGTCAGTAGCTTCCTCTGGCTTGAAACCCCCCTCTCCTCGATTTTATAGCCCACTTACCACGCATAACAGACAAGTCCCATATTTGTCAGTAGATGCCTTTTTCCCCCCCGGCTTAAGCCTTAAGTGCCAAATCACAAAAGAAAAAGCAGTAACAGTTTACAGAAGCAATTTAGTGCCTTGTAATCTAACTTTGTCACTGTGACTACATTACCTCTTCAGCGCCAGAGGGCACCCGTGGGCCTCCCGGAGCCTCTGCCCATGGGGAGGGGGAGGGGACCCAAAACCAGCAGCTCCCTCCACTGGCGGCCCAACTGCACCTTCCCTTATTTCAGCCTCCCACACACTTCCTCCTCCCTCTCCCCACGACCCCCACACCCCTCTTGGGAGAGTTGTTGCCAGACTCGGGTTTTTGGGGAAACCTGTCTTGACATTCAAAACCTTTTTCTTCCCGACCTGAACCTCTGTTGACTAATCTTGCCTGGGTTCGTGTAGGTCTACAGGAAGGAAGACTGAAAAAGTGGATGAAGATTGTGACATAAGTGGGACTTTGTGATTTAATTTTTTTTCTTTTCTTTTCTTTTTTTTAAGTGGGGAGGATGGGGAAGCTAGATGGACTATGAGAGACTTGATTTTGGTGCTAAAGTTCCCCAGTTCATATGTGACATCTTTAAACAAAAAAATAACAAAAAAAAATGAGAGAAAAGCTAAAAAAACATGTAAGGGGTGAGCAGTTAATGGTATTCATTCCACATACAATATCTGTGTAAAACGATTTCCTGTAGAAGTAGCTTTAATGGTTTTTGCTCTAGAATACCGTAGGTCTATCCTTAGAGCACTCACGCCATGCTTTTTTCCCTGGGTTTTAAACTTCATATAACTTTCAGAAATTGGAGAGCAAAAATTTTGCTTGTCACTGCACATCAATATAAAAAAGCTTATTTAACTTATCAAAACGTATTTATTGCCAAAACTATGCTTTTTTTTGTTAATTTTGTTCATATTTATCGGGATGACAAATCCATAGAATATATTCTTTTATGTTAAATTATGATCTTCATATTAATCTTAAAATTTTGTGACGTGTCTTTTTCCTTTTTTTTTCCACAGTTTTAATATATTATTCTTCAACGACATTTTTTGTAACTTTACACTTTTTTTTGGTTATTTTATTTTAAAAAAATGAAAAATTAATTTAAAAAAATGCAAAAAACTGTTGGATTATTTATTTTAGAAATTTCCCCCCTTTGTGTTGGACTGCAAATTGAGTTTCTTCTTCTTTAGGCCTTTTCACAGCTAGGACTGAGAATGTATGTCAAAGTTCTGTGACAGTACAGAAGGAAAACAACTTTTATGTATGGCTTCTAAAAGGGAAAAAAAAAAAAAAAGAAACCCTTTGACTTCCACGTGCCCATCTCAAGACATTCCGATTGCAGATTTGAGGTTCTGGATTCCAGGTTTGGAGTTTTCCAATGTTAATGCAAACAGAACTGGCACACACATTAAGATGAATGTAATTATTATTCCTCTTGCTGGTCACTACCGTCGCTTTCTATTTCTCTTTCTTTGTGTGAATTTATTTAAAAGAAAAAAAACTTTTTGTAACGACTATTTGCAGTTTAAAAATCAATAAACCCCGTTTTTTTCAAGAAACACGGATGGTGAAGCTGGTTTTACTTGGTTTGTGGTTTTACTTTGCCTGTAGGTTTGTCCTTTGTATAGGATGCAGGTGCTGGGGAGGAGGAGGGGCACTGGTTGTTTTTTTTCCTCCTCCTTCGAGCTAGACCTATGGCTTTGGCTCCCTCTGTTGATGCCGGAAGTCTCAGCGGAGAGGGGATGGGATGGAAATGTATTGCAAAGGAGCCCGCATTTCTCTGTTATCTTCCCAGTGTGTTGGTTCTTGACAGTGGACCAGCCTTGGGCACCCGGGCAGCTTTGGAGGGCCTTCAGAAAAGCTGAGGCCCATGGTTTTCCAGTCTTCTGTCTGTGGTCTTCATTCGTTTGGGTGGTGATTGGAGTGCCAAAATGGTGGAGGGGGAGCCTAGCACATGGTACTCCAGCCAGTTCGGGTTTGAGTGGGCATGATGAAGCGTTGGTGGCTTGGAGAGGAGCCTCTAAGATGGTCAGGGGCCCAAACCAGAGCCCTGGGGATGGAGGTGGTTCCCCCTGGAGCTGACATGCGCTTCTGTATTTGGAGGGCTGTTAGGGGGAAGTGGCCGTTAAACCGGTCAGTCATAACAGGAAGTCCTCAGGAGTTCCCACCACCTTAGTCTTGTTACGCTCCCGACGCCGTGCAGAATAGGTGGGTTGTCATCTTGGGGAGAGTGAGGTCCTCTTGGCTAGAAGCACTGCAGCCAAGGCCAGATGACCACTGGGCTGGATCCTACTGAAAACCCTGAGTCCGGTTCTTGAGAGCAGTTCTTTTTTGGGGGAGGCAGGGATGGATATTGCTTTTGGAGGCTGCCTTTGGTTCCTTGCACTTGGTAAATTGTGGGGGTGGGAGGAAGTAAGTTGAATTTCCACCTTGATTCCACCTGGCCTCTCCCACAGGCAGTTTGGTCTGCAGCAGACATTGGCTGGGCTGTCCTTGAGGCTTGAGAAGACCTACCTTACCTACCCTGTCAACTCTCACTTCCCTGGCCAGCAGGTTCCTGCTGGGGGGCAGATACATGAGGGAGAAAAAGGGATAACTACCTTTCCTAGGGCAGGGGCTGCTGGTGGAGGTAGGGGAAAAGCAGCCCTCCTTGGGACTGGAGTGAACCTAGGCTGGTTGTCCCTGAGGGAGGGAATGGGGTGCGCGCGTGTGCGTGTGTGTGTGTGTGTGTGTGTGTGTGTGTGTTGGCTGGTGGTGGTGGTTGGGGCATGTGATCTTCCTCACTGACTAAAGGCAAAAAAGACATTTAATTGTTTACCTTGAGCTCATTCCCTGTAGGCATAGATGAACATATGGCAGACATCTTTCTAGTTCAGCTCATGGTGACATTGGCTGGGTTCCCAGGAGCTAAGCATACCCATGGGCCTCCCCAGAATTGCTTCAGCTGGAGTTGGTCCCTTGAGTGATACCAAAGGTAGAAGCATTGACTCCTGGAGGGTGGGGGTTGCCTGTACAGGCAAGGGGAGGCTCCCATGGCCTTGGGAAGCTCCCTGTCCCCAAACCTTGACCTTTTACCCCACCTAAGTGTCCCCATTGGAAGCACACAGGCTGGGATTGCAGCTGCTCAGGCCCATGCACGGTTATTACCACAAAGTTGGATTTTCTGCCATTGAGGTCTTTAAGGTAGAGGACGAGATAGTTTCAAAGCTATGTGGGAAAGGCACTATCAGGAACACTTTGGGCCCTTTCTTCCAGGATGTTAGAAGATGGAGGGGCCTGTGCCCTAGGCTGGTGAGGGTCCAGGAAGGTGTGAGCCCAGAGCTGGCAGGAGACCTCCATCCCTGAGCTCCTCTACAGCAGGGAGGTCAGGAACCTTGTAGGGATGGCTGGAGGTAAGGCCTACACCAAGGGAAGTGGAGCAGGAAAGGACCTTGCCTTTGTCAGCAAGGCCCTTGAGCACAAGGACTACTTCCCCACTCTCTGTCCCCAACCTTGGGGCATCTATGGTTTGGGGGCCCACATGAGGGCAGGGCCTCCACGGCTGTTGACCTGGTAACCCATGGTCTGACCCTTGGCTACAGGTCTTCTTCCCTTGGGGCAGCAAAAGGAAATGAGCTATTTTGGCCACTGAGCAATGACTTACTTCTCTGGGCCAGGAGCCTCATTTTCAGGAGGAATGTTGGGGTCCTCCTGTACCTCATTGGCACTCTGGAGAAAGGAGGACCTTTGAGAGAGCAGGGAGCAGACATGAGATAGGTTTTGCAGCTCATTGGATCGTGAGGCCCTGGTTGCCAAAGGGACAGAGAGAGTCAGGGCTGGAGGAAGCTTCCATGGCCTGGAGAAAGAAGGGAGATGGAACACTTTGACCTGGGTTCAGATCCCAGTTCCCTTTGTGTCAGCTGTGCCTTGGGCAGGTGACTCAACCTTGGCTTTCTCATCTGTATCTCAAGAGGTGACTGATGATCAAGTGAACGGTTAGCAATGACAGCTCTTCGTAAGTGGCAGGGAGTCAGAACTTCGTGTGTGTGAGCTCATTAAATGCTCACATGACCCCATGGAGGAGGCACTTCTCTCATTTTCCATATGGAGAAATTGGGGTGCAGAGGAGTTCACTAATTGGTCACATAGCTCGCGGCACTGGGATTTGAACCCAGGCAGGCCAGCTCCCTGATTGCGTTTCACCACCGTGTCACCGGCTGGCGGCTGAGTACATTTGGCACAGTCCCTGGCACATGGTAACTGCAAATCGACCAGTGTCAGTTCCCGTCTCCCTTGGCCCCTGGAGACTTTGTAGGGGCGCAAGAAGCAGCCAGTTGGATTAGATGACTCTGCACACACCCCTTCAGTGTCATGATCTCATGTCCCACGCGGCCTGGGGTTGGCGTGTTTGGAGGACAGTGCCTGGGAGGAGGGGCCGGCCACCCCCTTGGACTTTCCCCTTCTCTGCCTGCCATGGGGTGGCTTCTGTTAATGATCAACAGAGCAAAGGGTGCCCCAGGGCCACCTGGGGAGTTGGCCCTGTGCCCTTCTTCCCCTGGGATCTCACTCCCCTGCACGTAGCCAACCATTTAATCACGTCTGGCTGGACTGCCTGAAACAGTGCCTGAGTTCAGACGGGGAGGGGGCTGGGGAGGCTACGCAGGCTCCTCACCTCCCCCGGCTGCCTTGCGGATGGCCCTTCTCAGGCCGGTTTCTGGTCTGCTGGGCACAAGCAGGGACCCCGAGAGTTGCAAAGCAGGACAAAACCTTGGCCTTTTCTTGAGGTCAAGCCAGCACTAGGAGTCCCTGTAATGACCCACGTTTTGGTGGGTAAAGCTTGGATTACAGGAAACCTTCTGGCCTAAGGGCCTACAGTGCTTTTGCAAGAGTCACAAAGGGTTAACATCTGAGTTACTGTTGTGGGAAACTAGTCTCCGAGGAGCCAGGGCAAGGGCTGTCCACATGGCAGACCAGGTTCCTTCCTCCTGCCCTTGAGAGCCAGCTGCTGGGCAGGGGATGAGGATGCTCCCACCACATTTAGGCTGTTTGCAGTTGTTTCGACATGTTGGCGAAGGCCAGGTCTCAAGGTTCAGAGCCAGGAGTGACAACCGTACCTACGCCATCAGCTTGGGGTACAGTGAAAATAAATATTGGCAGCGGCCAATCTGAGGCAATTTTCTCACCACCCGGGGCCGGTCAGGTAGCTGCCCCCTGACTCCCACTTGTACCTCAGGGAGAGGGAGGTCATGACCACATGGGACAGAGTTCATTTCTGCCCACCCCACTGCTCCAGGGGGATGGTAGGCTTTGCTGCCCCGGGTGAGGAGCAGGTTTTGGCGTCAGAGGGCCATGGGTTCAAATCCCTGCTCAGGGTCAGCCTCACTCTGTGACGTCCAGCTAAAAACTTAGCAAGCAGCTTAGAGCCCCAGCTTCTTCATTTGCAAGATGGGATGAGGATGACGAGATGATGGTAATTACATCTAGTTCAATGGGTAAGCTGCGGTGTAGTCACACAATGGACTATTATACAGCTGTATAAAAAACAAATGACTGATAAACACAGCAACATGGATGAATGACAAAAATATAAAGTTAAGGGAGTGGGGCGCCTGGGTGGCTCAGTCGGTTAAGCGGCCAACTTTGGATTTTGGCTCAGGTCATGATCTCAAGGTCGTGGAATCAAGCCCTATGTCTTAATCTGCTTGTCCCTCTCCCTCTGCTCCTCCCCTCTGCTTGCTTTCTCTCTCTCTCTCAAAAATAAATAAAAAATCTTTTATTTAAAAAAAATGTAAAAACCCCATAAAGTTAAGGGAAAGAAACCAGTCCAAAAGAGTGCATGTCGTATAAGCCCATTTATACGAAGTTCATTAGCAGGCAAAAGTGATCTACAATGACAGAAATTCCATTAGAAGATAGAGTTCACACACACCAAAGCTCATGGCGCTGCATGCTGAAGATTTGCACACTTTACTGTGTGTAAGTTACACATAAATGTAAACACATAGCATTGTTATAAGTATTCCTACAGATTCAGGAAAAGTGAAATTCATCAAAAAAAAGAAAGAAAAAAGCGAAATGAAATGAATACCTGGCCTGTTATAGGCACTCAGTACACCGTGGCTGATTTTTATAATAGCCACGACCTGAGGATATCAGTCCTGTTCCCCTTCCCTTGTTATAGAAGGAGGGGATGGGTTCAGAGCAGCTGAAAAACTTGCCTAAGCGAAGTGGGATTTGAATTCGGGCACACTGGCTTTTAAGCCCACACAGCTGCCCGCTATCCTGGATGCCCCTCTGTGCACAGGTTTCGCTTCCTGAGAAAAGCTCAATACACAGTAATCCAGACGCAAGCAAGCTAATCAGTAAATTAAAAAATTTAATTAGTAAATATAATCATCCGCATTTAGGAGAGAGTTTTTCACTTTGCAGATTCAAAATTAATCTCCTGTGGCTAGTTGGTACCTCCCACACTTCGTGTGAGGCAGGGAGAGGCCAAGTTGGAGCCTGGCTGAGCTCTGTCTGAGGGGCTGGAGAGAGGAGAGCGTGGCTGGGCAGGCCAGCATCCCTGTCCTGGGATTCACCCACGTGGCCTGCCTGTCCAGGCCCATCTCTCCCTAAGGCTGATGGGGGCTGTGAGGCCTCCGAGGGGACTGCCTGGCCCAGCCTGTCTTCCCTGGCCCTCAGGCTCAAGGGTGCATGGAAGCCTCACGTGGCCGTCGGGGCACCACTTTTGACCTCTGTTCCGTACCACTCTTTTGGGACTTGGTTCCAGTATTAAGGCTTTGGGAAAATATTCTTGGATCCTGCCTGAGGGAGATACCCAGCTCAGCCGATAGATCTGTCCACCCGAAGCTCCGGGGGCAGGTGGAAACAGTGCTCTGGGAAGGGCCCAAGGCTTGATGGGCTCAGGCAGCCGGACAGAATGTCAGATGTTCACTCAGGATGGTCCAAGTGAGTTCCTCCTTAATCTTGGCCCTCTTGGCACCTCACTGGCCTCCCTCTCATCCTACCCTGTCCAGCAGGCCTGGATGGGGAACCCTCTATATTGTACCTCAGTTTCCCCATTTATAAAAGAGGCAGAAAATCAGCCTCCCCTCTGCTCACCACCCCGACCCCCTGGGCTGTGGAGAGGGTAACCAGAGGGGATGGGCAACATCCCAAGAAAGGACAGGCTGAGGGGAGACATATTCTCCATATGCTCCTGATGGGAGAGTGACTATTAGAACCCAGGCACTTACAAGTGGTGTGACCTTGGGCAAGTCACTTAACCTCTCTGGGACTCATTTTCCTTGTCTGAGCATGGGTACAGGAAACGCACCCTGCCCACTTTATGGGACTGTGCGGAGGACCAGATGGGGTGGAGAGGAAGGAGTTTTGGGGAAGCGAGCCCCTGGACAAAGGTGGCATTGAGAGTGTGGGAGTAGCTTGTGGCCCTCTGGAGGGACAGAGCCCCTCCTCCACGGATGTTTTCGTGTCATAACCTGGTGCGCTTTGCTGATGTGGCCCACCTTCCGGAGGTCCTGCCTCGAATTCGCTGTGGTGTGTCTGCTGTAGGTGATTCTTCAAAATGTACATACTAAACATAAGAACACCGCTCAGTGTTTGCAGAGACTTACTGTGCATGCCAGTGCTGGCTTCAGCCCTCCATCACACGGTCTCATCTGACAGTACCTATAAGCAAGTACTATTATTAGACCCATTTTCCGGATGGGGAAAGCCGGGCTCAGGAAGAAGCCAGCATTCCCAGTCACATAGTTGTACCTGACTGAGCTGCGACCCCAGTCTGCCTGACCCCACCATACAAGCTCTCAGCCCCCACAATCCAATGGGGAGGCAGACGTTAGATGTTAGATGTTAGAGGTCACCCAGCAGATCTGGGTTCTAATAGTCACTCTCCCCTGGGGCCCCACAGGCCTGGAGGAGAATATGTCTCCCCTCAGCCTGTCCTTTCTTGGGATGTTGCCCACCCCTCTGGTTACCCTCTCCACAGCCCAGGGGGTCGGGGTGGTGAGCAGAGGGGAGGCTGATTTTCTGCCTCCTTTATAAATGGGGAAACTGAGGTACAATATAGAGGTGGGGAGTGCACTGGGATCACCCTCAGGTGCAGCAGCTGCCTTGCAAACCAAGTCTCTGTGTCGCCTCTGCTGCGGTCTGGCTAGGGATGGGGAATGATATTTTACCACTCCGAGGGGTGTCGTCCTGCCTAATGAGTGACGGAGAAATCCTGGCTCCTGCAGGAGCCTCCTAAGGGCTAAGGTGATGGCGTTCTAACCAGCCTTACTGTCCACCTGAACGTGGGACTGGGGGGCCTCCTCTGGAAGGCACTGGACGGTTGCCAGAGTTGTGTTTCTTCTTTTGGTGCTTCCTTTTCTGAGAGATGCTGCCTGTAATTATTTAGTGGCATTCCAGCATTCCCCATCCACCCAAGAAAGTCATTTATTCTGCTAATGCAGGGGTCAGAGGGAGGAAAACAGTAGGTTCTTGAGCTCCAGCCAGTCCCTGAAGCCGGTGAGGGCAAAGGAAGGAAGCACTGCCCATCAGCTCCTGCACGCCCCTCCTCAAAGCCTCCCCCCAGTTGCCTCAAGCTGGGGGCAGGAGGGCAGGACTCAGGGTGCTTCACTGATCGGCTCCGAAAGGCCTGTTTCCTCAGGCCTTTTCTTCCAGTGTTCTGACCATTTTACTGCCCAGCCTGGAGTGCCCTAGGGCATTGTGGGAAGCCAGGCAGTTGGTCTGGGCTCGAGTAAAAGCCAAAATATTTTTGGTTTCTGTGTTGTCCTTGCCTCTGCTTCTTTCCTTCTGTCCTGCAGCTTTGGGTTTGGTTTGGAGCTAGAGCTGAGTCTTCCTGCATGGTGGACGGCGCCGCAAACCGAACAATGCACATCAAAGCCGAATAGGGGCCCTGGCCCCTTCGGTGCGTAGTCAGATGTTCATGACGATTCCTGGACGGCAGGTCCACATGCAGGGGTGGTAGGGAGCTGGGCTTTCTCTTCTTAAACATACGTTAAAAATCACCGGAGCATTGGAAGTCCACGCCGCCGTGAAAGCGAACGTGGGATTCTATGTTAGTACCACTGCCCCATTGTGCCTTGCCTGGTTGGGAGGCCAGAGAGGACAAGTCCCACCCTGACCATCATTTGCTGATGAACCTGAGTGACCACATCTTATTTCCAGCCTCTCATTTCCTTGTTTTTGAAATAAGGGGGTTGGACCAGATGAGGTCTTAGGTTTGTGATTCCGTGAATATCTTAGAAAGCAAAACACACGGAGCCAAACTTCCTTTGCCATGCCAAATGATGGGGCAATGGAGCCAGCAGGGTGGATGCTCGAAAGCCCCAGCTAGAGTCTGAGACAAAAGGGAGTTGCCGTGTCCCGTGAATGATGTCAGGTGACTCACGCGGACGGGTCTGGAACTCTAGAAGCTGATTGTCCGAACCTCCCTTGAAGTGGTGGTTTGAAGCACTTTTACGAGCTGGAGGTTGAATGAGAACTTGTAAGTCATCTCGTTGGTATGTTGTATTTTCCCAAACACACCATTTAAAATCAAAACATTGAAACAACTGCCTTATTTTAGGATTGTGCTTTGCATTTGAACGTGCTGCTGAACATCATTAGCTGACCGGTTTCTGTGACACTTGGAGAAGGAGTTACTCCTCCCAGGGAGGTAGATTTCAGCTCATTTCAGGAAAGAGCTTTTTCACAAGCTGAGCTGGCCTTTGGAGGTAGGGAATTTCCCGTCACTGGTAATGTTCAAACCAATGCTAGGGGCTTACCAACCTCCTTCCCAGGCTTCCACCGTGTTCTCCTGCCCACAAGTCAGGGAGATGGCAGCGTGATTCCCTGACACCATGTCCAAAGCAGCCCCCTCCTCCTTACCTTGTTATACCATCCTGGTTTACTATTTTAGTACTTATCACTCTCTGAAAGTGTCACACTCATTTTTTTTTTTTCTAGGTCATCATCTTGCCAAACTCCAAGGTCATTCTGGAGCAGTAGGCACCTGGACCCTTGTTCCCTGTTCTGTCCCCAGTGTTCCATCTCCTGGCACTTAGCAGATGCTCAGCACACCCTGAATGGATACAGTTTCGCTCTTGGTATCAGCTTTATAGCTTCTGAGCCTCCGAGCCCCTCATCCTCCCAGATTAGGCCCCTCAGGAGTATGGTTAGAGATCTGGAAGGAGCTGAGGGAGAGTAGAGCGAGCACTGGGGATTGGGCGGGCAGAGACTCTCTCGCTGGCCATATCCTTGGGGTTGTCACCCAAACTTTTGGGGTCTTGGTTACTTCATCTGTAAAAAGAGAGAGCTGGATTCAGTTGTCTCAAGGCTCTTTCCAGCTGGACCACCTTGTGATTCAAATACTCTGTGTTTGTACTCGCTCCTCTGTTTTCAAACTGTTTGTTCAACTCCCTTTTATTAGGGGTTCTAGGGCTATTAAAACAGGAAAAAAAAAAACCCCAACTAAGTAGCCTTGGGAAGTGAAGGGTAAACACAAGTGCAAATGGATTATTTTAATCCACATAACAAATTATAAGGACTGCAGGTAGTCCCCAAGGTAACTATTTAATTAAATGATCCCCAGGTTAAATATAGATAGTTTAACCCAGTCACAAATTAACAACTGAGGATGTTTTTTCCTGATATACTTTAGCCACCTAACAATGCGCTCAGCTTCGACACACCTAATAATCTCTGATTTGAAATATATTTTATAAAGAGGTTTGTACAGTCTTCCTTCTCTTCGGCCTCTCTAGGAGATGGTGAGTAAACTTGGATGATTCCATTTTACTTGTGAGAAAATTAAAAATAAGATAACTTTTTATTTTATTTTATTTTTTTAAAAAGATTTTATTTATTTATTTGACAGAGAGGGAGACAGTGAGACAGGGAACACAAGCAGGGGGAGTGGGAGAGGGAGAAGCAGGCTTTCCGCTGAGCAGGGAGCCTGATGCGGGCCTCCATCCCAGGACCCTAGGACCATGACCTGAGCCGAAGGCAGATGCTTAACGACTGAGCCACCCAGGCGCCCCAGTAAGCTACCTTTTTAAAAAAATTTTATTTATTTGAGAGAGAGACAGAGATAGTGAAAGAGAGCACAAGCAGGGAGGAGAGGGAGTAGCAGATTCCCTGCTGAGCAGGAAGCCCCATGCGGGGCTCTATCCCAGGACCTGGAGATTATGCCCTGAGCCGAAGACAGACGCTTAACTGACAGAGCCACCCAGGCACCCCCAAAATAAGCTACTCTTCTGACACCATGAAAGCAGCCCCCTGCGGCCGTTTCTGGCTGCTGGCTTGTACAGATGAGCAAGGCCAGAGATGGCTAATTTTTTGGTGGTAGATATATTTGGGACTGGCCTCTGCATATTCCTCTTTCTTCCCTACATAGCGCTCTTTCTTTGTGTTTCTGGAAGAGAGTTCTTCTGTATCTTGGAGTGTTAACCCACATGCTACAAATTAAGAATTACCTCTGTGCCGAATCCGTCAACCTATAGATAGGTATTGGGTACTAATACGGTGTGAAAAGTGCTCGAATGGTTCGAAAGGACAGAAAATGTGATCCTTGTTCATAAAGAGTTTGCATTTCCATTGGGGAGGTAAGGCGTACATTAATGAGACTGGATTTTGTGCTCTGATGGCATTCTATGCTGATACAACAAAAGACTAGCTTGAGATAATGAGGGGATAGCTCGCCTTGTGATACTGTGAATTGGGTGGTACATTTAGTGCCAACGAGTCAGAGGAGGGAGAGGCTAGCAAGGACCAGTGTCTGTCTGGAGAGAGGCTAGCTTGTAGCTCCACACTGGCCTGGCTCTGGGGAGCACAGGAGGGACCCTACAACTGCTCCAAGCCATCCATCTCGAGGAACTGAATGTGAGTGGCGCCCCGTGGAGCAGTGGAGCACCGTGGCCCTGTATCAGGAAAGCTCACACTGTGGAGACCTAGACATGGTAAAAGGATGGAGAGGTCTCAAGGTCACTGTCCAAGGTTTGAGTCAGCCTTTGGGCCCATGAAAATGTACTGTGCCTTATACAATATTTCTAAATATTTCGAGCCAACAGTTAAAAATCAAGAGATTTAAAAAATAATAACCCAGTTTTCTGGCATTTCTTGAAACCTTGGTATATCTGGCCATGGAAGACTCATAGTCCCCTTTGGCATCAATTGAGGTGTCAGTCACGTGGATCTAAGCAGTGTCTTTTAAGACAGGGCTTGTGGTGTCTGGCTTGCCCCGGTCCCCACCATTCCCCCCAAGTCCCCAGGACCTCCTACACCTTTTTCTCCAATGGTAGAGAAATATTCCTCTGTACTCCCATCCCTACTAAGAGTAAGAAAAATAAAAGCCCAAGAGGGCTGTGTGTTTAAAAAAAAGGGGGGGGGCAACAGGAAAAAGCCCAGTTCTTCCTAGAAACGAAGAACGTGCAAACCAAGGGCAGCGCTGTTGGAGGAATTCAGCCCACCGGCCTCACTCCAGTACATTCCCGCTGGGCCCTGTGCCAGGAGAGTTCGCGGCAAACACGGCCGACTGTATAACACAGAGGTACCGCCTTAACAACAGTCCTAATAGCTGAGGTCTATTAAGGGCTTATAGGTGTCCGGGTTACCTCACTTAACCTTCCCAGCAGCCCTGCGATATAGGTACTGTCTCTAGCCCCGTCTCAGGGTGGGGAAACAGAGAGGTTTAGCAACACGCCCAAGGTCACACAGCTTCTTGAGGGTGGAGACAGAATTTGGATACGGGTCTGCGTGACCCCGGAGCCCATTCCTGCTTCTGCTTCCTCCGTGCTGTGGGGCTCGAAGACAGATACCCCCCGCCTGGGGTGATAGATACGGGGCGCGTGCGCGCGTACACGCATGTGCCGTAGCTCAGCATCCGGAGCAGGCTTGGCAGCTGAGAGGCTCTCGCTGAGTATCTTTGAATGTGTGCGCTGGGCAGATGGCTCCGGAGTCCCCGGGGGCTGGGGCTGTTTGCGGAACTTCTTCCTCTGAGTACGACCTCCTGCTGGGGGCTCAGCTTGGGCCTTTTGCCAGATCTGGGCAGGGTAAGATAGGCGGGAGAGCCCCGCCCGCTCCACACCTTTCTGTTCCAAGACTGGCTCTTCCTCGTCTCTAAGTCTTTCCTCCTCCACCCACCTTCACCCTCCAGACCACGAGATGAGACAGTTGGTGGCTGGCAGAGTGAAGGACAAAGCAGCAACTGTTGACAAAGCCAGATGGTGAAGGAGATGGTTCTTCAAGCCACTAGGGCCCCGTGAGGGGCTGTCCTGGGCTGTTTGCGCGCAGGGGCGCTGGGGGTAGTGTCTATGCAGCTGGCTCCCTGACTGGAGTGGGGGAAGCAGTGGAAGCCGAGGTCAGAGGCTGAGGGCAGCAGTGATTCTGTGGGGAAGCCCCAGCTCAGTGCCCACTGGTCTTAGTGGCTTAGAAGTAAACCCCAAGATAAGGATCTGAGTGCTGCTAGTTAATTTGAGAGGTGATCCCAGGAAGCCCCAATAGGAGAGTGGGGAAGTGAGTCAGAGAAGGCAAGGCAGCCAATAAAGGGTTTGTTTTCAACTTAGTTATCACTGGGTTGGCTGGACCTTGATTTTGCTGGGTCCATCTAGGAACCAGTAAAGGACACATGCCTCAGAGAAGCATACCCAAGGGGGAAGGAAGCTGGGTATTCATACACCAATCTCTCAGTCATGGGTTGAGGGTCACTTGGCCCTTCTGGCCTGCTGTGGGGGGGGGGCAGGGGGGCTCTAGTGGCCAAAGAGAGCCCCCAGGCAGAGATTCAGGTGCTATTGTCGGCAGTTGGACAGGGATGCGCTGAAATGGGGAGGGTGAGGGGACGTGGGTGAGCACCAACCCCCCTGCCACTCTCCTTCTGTCCATGTAGATGGAGCATCATGTCTGGAGTGTGGGGTGCTTTGCAGAGGTTCTACACCTGTTCTGTATCAATTAGCTTTTGCTACATAACAGACCTCCCCCTAATTTAGTGGCTTAAAATAGCAATCGTTTATTTAACTCACAGTTGGGGGGGCGGGTGGGCAATTTGGGCTGGGCTTAGTGGGGTCATTCTGGCCTCAGCTGTGCTCACTCGTGTGTCTGTGACCAGCTGGAAGGTGGGTTGGGGGCTGGCCGGCCTGGGACCGTCTCTCATCCGCGGCAGGCTAGCTGCGGCTTGCTCTCTCGGCTGTGGCAGCACTCCAAGAGAGTGAGCGTAGGCAGGGGAGGGCTCTGGAAGCCTAGGCTGGGAACTGACACAGCATCACTTCCACCACATTCTGTGGGCCAGAGCAAGTCATCAGGCTTGCCCAGATTCAAGGGGTTGGGAAAAAGGCTCTGCCTCTCGGTGGGAGGAGCTGCAAGGTCACATTTAGGAGGATAGGAACATTTGTAGCCATTTTTACAAATGATCTATCACATGTCCCGTGCCTTTAGGCATCTTGTGGTCTGGTGGACAATCAAAACCAGTGTTTGTTCTACTCTTTTAGACATAGTAGGAGTCAGAAGCTATCTGGGTCAAGTGTGGGAACGTCTCTGTCCTATAATATCTCCTCCACTGATGCTTTCTGTTAAACATTGTCCTTTCTTTGGTCGTCTTTAAGAAAGCAATTCTTTCTGAGGGATAGCACATTAAGCCTCTACTTAGGAGGCAGAGGTTCTGTGTGGGTGGGGAAAGAAGCCATGAGCTGAGTGGCGCCGGAATCCACGAACCGCGTTCAGGGTCTGAACCTTTCCGCGTGTTCAGGGAACGCCTGCCTTCCTGCTCCTACTGGGTGGCAGCAGAGCCCGCCCCTTCAGAAGATGCACGTGCCCTGCCTTCCCCCTCCCAGCCTCCCTTTACAGCCAGGCCATGAGCTTTGCCCATCCAACCCGCTTGCCCCCGTACTCAGAATAGGAGCTAGTGATGCGAAGACGTGGGGATCAGTAAAGCCTCCCTGGAGGCGGTGTGAGTTCCGGGGGCCAGTTCCAGCTGTGGGGCGAGAAGTGGGGTCCTGTGTCCGTGGCAGCCGTGTCCTCACTAGACAAGGCCCCGGGGTGTGTGTGAGGGGGCTGGATTCTGGCTGCCAAGTCTCAACCTTGGTTCTCTAGCTCTTCCACAGATTATGTGAAGAATGAAGTATCCTTTTAGTGAATTTCTATTTTGCGGGAATCAGCCAGACCCTATTTCTGTTGCTTGCAGATAAGAAACTCCAACTTGTATGGTGGGGACGGAGAGGGAAAAATACAGAAAGAGCAGTGTGTTGGGGGTGGTTTGAAGGAAAGGAGAAACGGGTTCTGTGTCACCATTTTGCCTGATGAAGCCCCGTTGGGAACTGAAAAAGAAAACCAGCTAACTGTTTTTGAAAGCATGTGATAGTTCGTTCGTTTAAAAAAAAAATTCCAGAAGATAAAAGGTTTGCCCCTTTTCGAAGCCAGTTGAAAACTGACAGCTAGCCCTCTGAGAGTGAGGCGCAGATATGAGCCATAGGGAGGGTGTGTGCTTCCGGTTTGGAGCCCTGGAGCCAGACAGAGACGTCTGAGACTTGGTGGAAGGCCAGAGGGGCTAAGGGGGGGATGCGAGGCCTAGCTGTGCATCGCCGAGTGAAAGGACAGAGTAGGAAATTCATTTATTTTTCTCTGAAGAGCATCCAGAGTTGGATGGGGACACGCTGCAGCAGTGAAGTTGAGCAAAGAACACGTATTTTTTTAAGGCCTGGTACTTGCTTGGCTAATAAGCAAAATTTTTTTATAGAAAAAACATCGGTGAGTGGATCACGTAGGATATTACTGCTTCTCTTGGTTTATCAACCCTTAAGAGAAGTTTATTTTTCTTAAGATTTTATTTATTCATTTGAGACACAGAGATACAGAGAGAGAGAGAGAGAGAGAGAGAGCATGAGCAGGGAGAGAGGCAGAGGGACAGGGAGAAGCAGGCTTCCCGCCGAGCAGGGAGACCGATGCAGGGCTTGATCCCAGGATCCTGGGATCATGAGCTGAGCCGAAGGCAGATGCTTAACGATCTGAGCCACCCAGGCGCGCCAAGAGAAGTTTATTTCTGAGCTTGGGGAAATTTGGCAGCTATCTCAAATGTAGCTGGCATATCCAGGAGGTAGTAATTCACCTCCCTACGTAAAATGCAAAAGAAATACAGTTACAAAAGGCAAGTTAAAGAGCATCCAAACAGTGTACAATATGGCCCTGCTGTTTATCTTGAGTGGATAGTTCTTGTCAAGACGTGGCGAGCGTGGGGTGGGGAGGACAGGTGCCTAGCAGTAATATTTCTTGGGCTGCCTGGGGTCATACCACCATCTTTGGGCTACCTACCTCCCCACCATCGCACAAAGTGCCTCCCGCAGGCCCTTGGCTTTTTCTCTTCCACCACACTGCTCTTCCTGAGCTGCCGTGTAGAACCCCGTTGTGTTCCTGCAGCACCATCAGGCTCAGAAGAGAGCAAATTCAGGTGTTGTTCCGAGGGCTGGATCTACAGAACCAGAGTGGGCAGGGAGGAGAGAGACCCCAGGCCTTCACAGGGAGCAGATCCAGCCTGGAGAGCTAGACTTCCGTGTGAAGGAAGGCTGAGAGTCTCTGGCCCATCTGCGTTCACTGGTGGTGGGGGTTTGCTGAAGGGTGTGGAACACCATCGATATTAAGACATCCGATCTGCAGTGGTTGTATTGGAAGCCCCTCCTTCAACCCCAGGAAGTAGAACTGTTCTGCTTCTCCACACAAGACCAGCTGGGAGTGACCTGAGCATGCACAGTTCAAATACTCATGGCTCAGGATGAATCTGCAGTTCTCACTATGCATTCTGGGAGCCAAAGGGACTTTCTTAGCCCTTGGTGTCACTGACTGGGGATACTCAGTCAACCAGCCCATAGCCTTTGTGAACATTTATGGAGAAACTCTTTGCCTTGAAGGGCTCTCCTTCTTCCTGTTCTTCACCTCAGTCCCTGTTTTACAGGGATTTTTTACGGAAACTGAGGCTTCTAGAGATCAAATGGTTTGCCCAAGTTTACGGAGGTAGTAAGAAGTGGAAATCAAGTCATTTAATTCCAAGTGCAATGCTCCTATCTTAATACCTCACTATTAATCTCGAATTTGCTCAAATACTGCATTGAAGAGAAATGATTTAGAGTACAGATTTGTTAGTAGTCTTCCTTCAAGATGTCATACACTTTAGGAATGTTTCAGCCACATTTTGTATGGCATCACCTCTGTGAGGATTAATTTTATGTGTCAACTTGACAGGGCTAAGAGATGCTCACATAGCTGAGAAAACATGATTTCTGGGTGTGTCTGTGAGGGTGTTTCTAGAAGTGATTAGCATTTGAATTGGTAGACCCAGGAAAAAAGAGTGCCCTCACCAGTGCATCAAACAAAAAGACGGAGGAAGGGAGAATTTGCTCTTTGTTTGAGTTGGACTATCTTATCTCCTCCTGCCCTGAGACATTGGTGCTTCTGCTCTCAGACCTTCAGACTAGGGCTGGGGTTTACACCATTGGCCCCCCCGTTCTCGGGCCTTTGGACTCAGAGCGGGACCAGAACTTACACCATAGGCTCCCCTGGTTCAGGCCCTCGGGTTTGGAACCACACCGCTGGCTCTCCTGGCCTTAGGCTTGCCCGTGACAGATGGTGGGACTTCTCAGCCTCCATAATCCTGTGAGCCAATCCCTGATAATAAATCTCTTTCTCTATATCTCCATATATCCTATTGATTCTGTTTCCCTGCAGACCCTAATACAGACCTCCATTCCCCTTCCCTATATGCTCTGCAAACACACGTTTCTCATTGCCTCCTGCCCACACGGCCTTTCCTTCTCCTGATGGGTACGGCCAGTGTCTCAGTACCCTTCCCTCGCCCCATCACTGCCTCTGGGTGGTTGGTGTACAACACAGTGGGGTGTCCAAGAGCTTGGGAAACCATGGTCAACAGGCCCATCTTCCACGGCTGTCAACTTTACTGGAAAAGTTTTGGGGGGAGAATCATAGTACAACATATATCTACCTATGCAGGAGAAAGTACGCTTTGAAGACGAGTGCTTTTTTATCTTTCAAATTAATGCAAAGAGATTCTTGCTTGCAGCAGCTGTTTCCGGAGATAGCCCTGGACCTTCTAGAGACAGCTCAGTCTCCTCAGCAGGCCATGGGGGTTATTTGCTGAAATACAACCCTCATTATCTGAAAGGCTTGTTGGGTGTCTACCATAGGCCCCAGGACAATGTACTGAGTTCTCGTGTTCCTCATGTGTTGTCAGATAACTCTTCTAGTCCATCCTGTTAGGTTACACCCATTTTGAAGCTTTTGTAGCAGTAACAGCAAGTACCTACTATGTGCCAGGAGGAGGGCTGGGACAAGGGTGAGGCGAGCAAGCACCTAGGATATAAAACTTAAGGGCACAGCTGTTGCCAACCTTGTACTAACATGACCCCGAGAGACAGAGAGAGAGAGAGAGAGAGAGAGAGCCTTGTTGAATTTTACACCGCAGGCTCCTCCCCTTTCCTTGGTCCTGCCCTGACTGATTCTTCGAATCCATTTTCTCATATGTTTCTGTTACAACAGCCACATTTTACGGATGGGGAAAATCTGAAGCCCACGGTGGTTAAGAAACTTGCCCGGGGATCCCACAGCTGGTTCCAGTACACTGTTGTCTGACGCTGACCTTAACCTCCTTTACTCTTCCCACCGCCCTGAGACGTAATCGGTCACCCATAGTATTGGTTCAAGAGGGCCGATGGCTAAATTTCCAGGAATTCTGTGAGTCAGCCATTAAACATGGCTCTTATTAAATAGCAAACGAGACAACCATAAGTAATTAAATAAACTCGATCCGAAGCGAATGTAATAAGTCCCCCCAGCCCATCGCTTTCTAGTTCTGGTTCCCCAGGGTCGGGAGGGAGTCCTGGCTCCACCACGTAGCAGCTGTGTGACTTGGGCTGTTCTGCGAAAGCCATGCCCTGAGGAGCCCTCCGGAGAGTGGAAGGGCAGGGAACGAGGCCCTCGCATCCAAGTCCCAGCTTCGCTCCAGCGATCGGTGTCCGTTTTCTCATCCGCAGACTGGGAGCAACGGGCAGACGAGCACATTGTCACCGATGGCAGTGTCTGCGGGATCTGTCACATGCTGTTGAACACAGAGCTCTGGAACGCTGGCTGACCACTCATTATGTGCCAACCATTGTTCTAAGCCCCTTGCTTATATTTTCTTACTAGCGTTCCAGCAACCCACTGAGATAAGGATTGTTTTTCTCCCATTTTTAGATGGGGAAATAGCCTCGGCACAATGGAGTCCCTTCCCCAAGGTCACACAGCTGGTACGTGGCAAAGGCAGGAGTCCCTCTTGGACAATCCCTGGGACCTAGGAGTTGCTCAGTGAATGTTACTGATCAGCTCCCGCAGCCCCCCATCCGGGAGATGTCTTGGGCCCCAGTGCCATTTTCCCTGGCAGCCTCCAGGTCAAGTGTCAGAAAGCGTAAAGGCCCTTCAACTTTTCAGATGGTGGGTCCCAAAGCTGGCCGGACCCCCAGGCAGGCAAGGGGCAGAATCTTGCTGCTGCACCCAAACCCTCCTGTCCTCCCTGTCCGAGGGCACCTCGGCAGCTGCTGCTCTGGAGCAAAACATCCCTTCTCTTGAGGGCGGGAAGAGGCCAGCTCCTCCCTGAGCCGGCCCGGATGCCACTTCTTCCGGTCATTCTCCAGGGCGGATACATTGTGGGAATCAGCCACGCCGGCCACAAGGAAGAAAAACACCCGCTTCCCATACTCCCAGCACCAGTGGGGGGAAGCTCCAGGCTTGAGCTCCCTGAGACCTCTCCCTGGGTCCCAGCAGAAATCGGCTCCCTGCACTGGGGAGTCCGTAGCCCACAGGGCCCGAAGGGGCTGACGGCCGAGGCTGAGGAGGCAGTGGGCCCCAGTGAAGGACCTTGGCTCTGTGTACCAGGCAAGCCTGGGTTTGAATCTCGCCTCTGCCTCTTATGAGCTGGGTGTCCTCAGCTAACTTTTCTGAACTTCAGTTTTTCCTTCTGCAAAATGGGAGAATACCCAACTTATGGCGTCTTACAGAGTTGTGGTTAAAAGCCAAAGAAATGTGTACAAAGCACCTAAGACACAAATGGTGGAAGGAATGGAATACATGGGAAGTGAATGAATACTCATAGCCGTTGTGTGCCGGGCGGTGCGCTAGGCAAGGGAGGGCCCTGCAGAGGCAGAGAAACAAACCGAGAGAGAAGGTGCCATGGTGGCAGGGTGGGGGAAGAGCAGGGAACATTAGGCCCCGTCCAGACGCTCCCTGAGTTATTCCTGAGACCTACTATGTGCCCGTGGGGATTATGGGGGATGCAGCTATGCACATAGCCCAGCCCTTCCCTCTCAGACACGACACTGACATGCACAGAAAATTAAATGACAGCACAGGTGATGAAAGCCTTAGAGACTGGGGCACCCGGCTGGCTCAGTCGGAGGAGCGTGCGATGCTTGATCTTGGAGTTGTGAGTTCGAGCCCCACGTTGGGTGTAGAGATTACTTGGGAAAATTAAATAAATGAGAAAAGCCTGAGAGACCAAGGTGCAAGGAATCAGAGAGTGAGAAATGTGGTGCTTGACCACCTGAGAGGGACGGGCAACAGGGAGGACCCTTGTTCAGACTTGCACTGGAGACCTGCAGGTGAGGGGCTTCCGGGGAGGCCTGAGTTTTTCTCCATTTGGTTTAACAAGGTGCAGGACAGAGGATGGGCCTGGCCAGAGCTTGCTTTCCTCTGCCCCAGCGGTCCTTCCCCCAGCGCCCCCTCTCTGCCTCCACTGCTTGGGCCCAGGGCTGAAGCACCATAGGAGCTGTCTCTATGGGACCTCGAAGCCAAGCTGGGAGCCTGCCTTGCTAGAGTGTCCCCACTCACGTGCCGCAGGAGCGCTGGTGCCATGCAGGGAGAGGGAGCGTGGAAGCTCAGGAAACAAAGCCAGTTCTTAAGTCCCTCGTGGGCTGGGGGGATTGGGATCGGAGCTGGCCCTTTGTCACTGATCTATTTCTCCCTCTTTGGCTTCCTCTTGTGCAACTTAGTCTCGGCTGAGTCAGGCGGACCTTCCTGGGTTGAAGAGACAGTTCCAGAAAGAGTATGGAGGCAAGTCAGAAGATGAGGCCCTCCCCAAACTTCCCAGGTGGGGCTCCTGCAAGGCCCCGGCAGGCATGGCCACCTTGCTTCCTTGGAGGCCTGGGTGTGTTCCTGCGACTCCCCTGCCCTCCCTTCGTGTGAGGTGAGTCTCTCTTACAGCACATTGTCTGCCGTGACAGCATGTTGGTGTCGGGGGACACAGCCTCTTGGTATGTGTGCCCTTATGCTTTACCAAGAGGCCGCTTTCTCCCCACCCAGTAACGATGAACCCGTAAGAAGCAATAAAGGAGACAGCATGGGGATAGCCCACTCCATGCTCCATGCCCACATGACATTAAAAAGGGATCTGTTTTTAAAATTAGGGGAGCAGATGAAAAGCCCAGTCCACTTAATCATGCGGGGTGAGGGGCCGTCCTGTCTCTGTGCTTGCCAAGCTCACACCTGTGTCGGCGGGAGCACTGTTCTGTGGCCCCTACAGGGGTGTGTTTCCCCCAAGTGCATTTTCATGTTACAGATCACATTACCCTCCGAGAAGGTGATTCTTTTTGGAAGAAATAGGCTGTTTCTCTGCTCCTTATGTGGGGGATGGGAAGGGAGGTAGTAAGGACTGGTGATTACAAGAGTGGGCTCTGGGGGCGCCTGGGTGGCTCAGTGGGTTCAGTGTCTGCCTTCAGGGTCCTGGGATCGAGCCCTGCATTGGGCTCCAGCCCCGCATTGGGCTCCCTGCTCGGTGGGGAGCCTGCTTCTCCCTCCCCCCACTTCCTGCTCCTGCTTTCTTTCGCTATCTCACTCTCTCTCAATTAAATAAATAAAATCTTTTTTTTTTTTTTTAAAGATTTTATTTATTTTTTAGAGAGCGAGCGAGAGAGAAACAGCATGAGAGGGGAGAGGGTCAGAGAGAGAAGCAGGCTCTCCGCTGAGCCGGGAGCCCGATGCGGGGCTCGATCCCAGGACCCTGGGATCATGACCTGAGCCGAAGGCAGACGCTTAACCATCTGAGCCACCCAGGCGCCCTTAAATAAATAAAATCTTAAAAAAAAACCCCAAACCCCCCAAAACCAAAAAGAAACCAAGAGTGGTCTGGGAAGCTGGAAAGCCAGGTGTTTTGATCTGGACTTCGCCCTGTTACTCCTTGTATAACCTTGGGGAAGGCACTTGACCTCTTGGAGCCTCAGTAGCCTCATCATTGCAGATCCTAAGAGTGAATGTCCTCGCAGAGAGCTTGTGGGCATTAGGTGAGGTCATGTGGGAGTGATGGAGCAGGAGGTCTGTGTGGGGGCCTCGGGGCCGCTTCTTGCTGTGTGTGACTCTGGAAAAAGCACCAGCCTCCTGAGGTTTGCTCACGTCTGCAGTGGGGTTTACACGTCTGACGTGTGAGTTAGTGGAGGGTCAGATGAGGTCTCTGCACGATGAGGAGCAGGAGGTAAGTGCTCAGTAAACACGGGCCTGTGACAGGCTGGTATGACGGGGTGGGGAAAGGACAGGAAGATGACATCCTTTCCCACTTGGCTCTTTCTGTGTTTCTCTTAGGAAGCCCGGTCCTGGGGCCTGGGGTGGTGAGCAGCCAGCCCCCTCCACCCCCCGGGGGGCACCCTCCCTGCTCCTTTCTTGAACGGGCCTGGCCATCAGTGGCGCTAGGTGGGTCCACGCCCTCGGCCACGACAGAACCACGCTCATTTTGCAGCTTCCTCCGTGTGGAGGCTTAAATTCAATGGCTCCGGGAGTGCGGGGCCACCTCCTCCCATGACCTGGCCATGTTTTAATTCCTAACCATCTTCACTAACCCAGAACACTTGGGATTCTCTTGTCTCCAGCAGAACCCCAAACACCTCCCACCCCCTTGTTGGTATAGTGGTTAATTAAGTGTCTGTCAGTCACAGAATCCAGAGGCAGATATCAGATGACTGTTCACTCAGCCTTTTCCCAAAAGGCCCATCTGGGCTGGTTTCTTCAGCTCAGCAACATCGGCGCTCCTCGACCACCTGTCTTCTTGGCCACTAACGGTGATGGCCCTGGGGCTGGTGAGCAGCTGTTGTCCATCTCCTGGAGCCAAGCGGGGAGCTCAGGCTGCAGTAGACAGCCATATCTGGTAGAGGCCAAAGGGAAACGGCCTGCTGATTATTGGGCTGCCGTGAAAACTTCACCCTGGAGGTCTTTCACAAACAGGATAGAGTTTCATCTTTCTGGAATGTGTTAGAGCAGCAAGACCTACCCGACCTCTCTGCCCAGGTGAAATTCATCTTCCATGAAGGACTGGGCCCCACGTCTGAGCTGCACAGACCTACATAGACCTCCACGGATAGAACATAGAGCCCCATCCATGGTTGCTAAGGCCTTGAACGACTATCTTTCTCCAGGTATGTGTTTATTTCTTTAACTCCCTTGAAGGTGAGGATTATGTCCCACGTGATAGCCACACATCACTTAGCATGGCGCTGGATATTTCTCAAGCATCCACTGAGGCCCTGTGGTAGTTAGGCGGCTGCCCCTAAGAGGGGAGCAGAGCTTCGGAGGATGGCTCACTGCATTGGTAGGTTTTGAAGAAGCCAAGGAGGGCTGGAGTTTGGGGTGCTGCCTAAGGAAAGTGGGCTCCACAGTGGGGCAGGGCAGTGGGGCTCAGTGCTGGGGACAGCCAGAGAAGGTAGTAACCTGGGGAGAAAGGGCTGGAGCCTAAAGACAAGAAAGACAATCAACGGCCTTCAGAGCTTTGTTGAGAACCATCCCTGGAACCCCCCACATGGTGCCTCTCTTTGTGTCAGCGTGGGGTTCAGACCTGGTGACTGCTGACCTCCAGCTGGACGGGAAGGAGAAGTGCAAATGGGATGTGGTTTCAGGATAAATGGGGCCTCGGGTGGGCAGAGCCTCCAGGCCAGGAGTTTTACAGGGAGACAGGAACTCAGAATGCCCCAGACAGCAGGGCTTCCTGCAAGCCTGGGGATGTGGCCGTGCCCTGTGTCCTTAAGGAGGGATGGAGGCCTGGGGTTGACTGACCTGGGCTGACCCCTGGGGTGAAGGGGAGAATGAATAACAATGGTGGCCATAGCAATGCTTCACACACAAGTGTGGGGTTTCACAGTTTTCAGAGGGCTTTTGCACCTGTTAGCTCAGGAACAGGGAGAGGGGGGAGAATTTCAGGTGCCTCTACCCCATCTATTCCAGGAGGGCCTTAACCCTGACCCTCGCATTTCTCCTCCCACTTTCTGGGACAGAGCACTTGTACTGGGATGTGCCGATCTGGAGCAGGGTGAGAGCAGGGACAGGCTCTGCACCTTGGGGCAGCCCTGCCTCCTCTCCCTTAATCCGGCCCCTCCTCCTTCCCAGAGGTGTGATCCCACACCTGGCTCACCTGGGTTCCCAGGAAGGCCAGGGAGGCGGAACCCCTCTTTCTATGTCTCCCAGAAGGGAGGAGCTCTGGGCTAGGAGCTTCTAGTACCTTATTGGCATCACAATAATCCGTTTCTTTCCTCACCTGTTCTTCCTACTGGGCACACCCCTGGCCTCTCCGTCTTGCTCTGCCAGTGGCTCTGTGGGCCTGCCGGCCCCAAGGTCAGAACCCGTTTCCCACACTGACTCAGATCTCAGCCTCCTTCCTGACAGATGGCACATGGGGCAGCCCCAATCCTGGCCTTGGTAAATGCCCCGATATTCCTCCACCAGCACACGAATCTTTCCAACTTAGGGATTCTAGCTTCAGAAACTTCACCCAGCATCTGCAGGCCCGCCCTGGGCTGGCAAGGGATGTAACAGAGTCAGAGGAAAGGTATACAGAAGCCCAGAAGACACATGTTTTTGACAAGAAACAGGGGCATGTATCAAAGAACAGGAATGGAGGGCCACAGGGGAGAACTGCCTCTCTCGGAGCGATGGGACAAAGGGGCCAACACGAGGCACTGTGAACTTCGTTGAGTGTAGGGTGAAGAAGGGGAAAGTCGGCTGGGCCCAGATGAGCAGATCTGGTCTGGCTACATGGAAAGCACAAATAAGTTTGTTGTATATGATTCTGAACTAACCAGAGTGGCAGATCAGGACATGGATGTAGTTTTTGAATGTCCAGTGGCCTCACCTAGAATTTTCAGGCTAGGACATAAAAGTGTGAGTTAGATGGTCCCACCTATTTAAAAAAATATCTTATTGCAACCCAGATCCACAAGACGTTGTCCCTTAGGAGTCACAAAAAGAAGTATGGGGTACTGTGAATGTAACAGTCAAGCATAATAAGTATTTATTCATTCATTCATTCATTCATTCATTCATTCATTCATTCATTCATTTAGAGTGTGTGAATGGGTAGGAGGGACAGACGGGGAGGGAGACAGAGAATCTTAAGCAGCCTCCACGTTCAGCACGGAGCCTGACACGGAGCCCAAAATGGGGCTCGACAGGGGGCTCGATCTCACGACCCTGAGATCATGACCTGAGCCAAAATCAAGAGTCGGGCGCTTAACTGACTGAGCCACCCAGGCGCCCCACGCATAATGAGAAGTCTTATGTGGAGGGCTGCGCCGCACAGGAAGAGTGGTAGAAGGTACTGCAGTCTGGAGAGTTTGATGTCATCCACTGGAATCAGGTGATCATTTCCCCAATGAGAGTCAGTGGGGAACTAGAAGAAAAGCATACAGTCAGCTTGGCTGGGACACAACTAGTGTGCAGAAACAGAGTCGGGGTATGTGCGGTTACGCTGTGGTAATAACCACAAAATCTGGGTGGCTCGTGATAACAAAGGTTATTTTTCATTTGTACCACATGTCTGTTGTGTGTTGGCTGTAGGTCTGCTCAGTGGTTTTCACTCCTGGGCTGATGGACAAACATTGGGACTTTTTGATCTGGGATTCTGACGGTTTCATAGCAGAGGGAAAAGAGACATGATGAATCACTTACTGATCCTCGAAACTTCTGTCTGGAAGTGACACCTGTCACTTCTGCTCATATTTCATTGGCCAATGTGAGTCATATGGCCTAGCCTAACCTCTCCTGGGAGAGCAAAGGATAATTCTCCTCTAATGAACAATAATAAATTGACCTCAAAAAAGTCCTAAAAGTCAGTTTCTGCTTTAGGCCATAACTGGGGTCCACCTCACTAATTCTTGTGAGATGTAGAGACCTCAGAATTTAGTTGTGGACAATTGTCTTAGGATGGAGTTATAGACCCGTTGCAGGAGTAGAAGCTCCCAGGAGGGACAAGTGTATTTCATTCACTGGTATATCCCAAAGGCTAAGAACACGCCCCTCAACATATCTTTATTGCCGAATGAATTATACATAGGTTCAAGACGCAATATGACCCTCCCTGCCTCAGCCAAGGAGTATCTGTGTCCCATGTACTGACTTCTTTGGGTGTGGAGATAAACACACTCAGAGAACCTGTGTCTCTCTGATGGATCCAGATGAGTTGGGGCTTCACCTTCTGCTTTGGGATGCTGTGTGTCCAGCCCAAGAGTCAGCAAACTTTTTCTGGAAAGGGCAGATATTAAATATTTCAGGCTTTGCACGCCATATCATACGGTCTCTGTCACAACTACGCAAGTCTCTTGTGGGGCAAAGCAGCCATCGACTGTATGTCAATGATCGAGGGTGGCTCTGTTCCAAGAAAACTTTATTTGCAAAGCCAGGCAGTGGGCCAGAATCGGCTGGGGGCGGTAGTTCGCCTACCCCTAATCTAGCCACGAAGCTGGCTTCTCAAGCTTTGCTTTCCCCCGGGGGCGGGGGGGAGTCCTTTTCAGGACCATGTTAGCATACATTTATCACTCTCATCTGCATAAAATGAAGTGCCATGAAATTGTAGTTTTGAAACGTCCTGATGTCTGGTTGGGGGTGTTTAGGGCTTCGGTTTATTTTCGTCCAGGGAGGCAGGTCCATCCCCAAACACCCTGATCTGGCCAGGTTTTGGCTCTCGCTGTGCTGTTGTAACTCCCAGGTGCTCCCCTCCCTCGGTATCCCCATCTGCCTTGCCTTTGGGGCATGCATCCACTCTCCCCATTTCACTTGCTCCAGGGACCCCCCAGACTGCCATGGGGGGAAGGGAAGGGCACATGGCTGGCTGAGGAGGAGGAGCTCGCCCCTCTCCTCACAGTTCAGTTGGTCTGAGAAGTACAGAAATCTATTTTCTTAGGGATGTGGCTCAGATATTTTCATTTCATGGAACCTGATGCCTCAGAATCACAGATTTTTTTTCAGGCCAGAATGCCTCTGGTATGATGTGACAGTCTGGAGGGTAATTAGCAGCCACCCCTTCTTTCTGGGTCAGTAGCAGGCTTATGTAATTAGAAGTCCGAAGACGAGATGGGGAGAAAGACTCACCCCGGCCAACAACCTTCCCCGCCGCAGCCTTCTAGCTGGTTGTCACAGAATTCTAGAGCAGGAAGAGACCTTATACCTGACGACCTCTCCTCCACCTGGCCCCAACTGGACATTTGAACATCATGAGGACCAAAATGCAACCCTCTTGTCCTAGGTATCAAAGGTGGGGCTTCAGACCCCATGGACACTCCACATCCTATCCTTCAGCTAACTTCCAGACTGCTGCCCGCCCCCGCTCCCCATCTCCTCCAACAAGATAAACACATCTGTGACCCCATCCTGAGGGGACCTGGGGGAAGGAAGGAGGGAGGAGGGAGCCTCCCCAGTGCAGACAGAGACTCGGCCTTGACTTGCGTTGTTATGATAGGACCTGCCTCTCTTCTCCAGCTGGTGGGAGCACTGACCCCAGGGAGCTCAAGTCCTGGGGGAGGAGAAGCTGGTCAGGGAGAAAAGATAAGGGACAGAGGGGAGGAGTCTGGCCAGCTCCCACCTCCTGGTTGCTGTTCCAACCAAGTTGCTGAGCTGGAGAAAGAAAACTGATAACAGATAAGGATGCTTGCTTTCCTGTGGCCTTGTTTACCTAAGCTTGGGTTCTTGCTGGTCCCTGGGGGTGGGGTGAAAGAGCTTTGTGGGTGGAAGGCAGTGCGGGGTTCCTGGACTGAGACTTGCTTTCAGCTGCCTGAGGTCTGGGTGGCATACAGATCTTCTCTTACCTCCCAGCCCCATCCCAGACTTCCTGTAAGAAGCCAGCTAGACAATGGCTTGACCTGAAATACGAGGCTCTCCACACTTGGAGTAGGGCCTTTCACCCCAAAAGCAGTGGGCTTGGTGACTCTGCCTCTCACCTGGCCTCCTGGGTGTCTGAGCACCTCGGTAAAGATCTCCAGCCCCAGGAAGCCTTATGGTAACCTGCTTGAGCTAATCCAAATATTCCCTACCTTGTTTTTTCTGCACTGCATTCCTCAGCCATCCTGAAGAAATGGAGTCTGAACTGAACTATTATCTGAGGAGCTGAAAACCATCAAAGAGCAGTTGCTATGTGCTAGGGAATAGGCACAGAGTAATGAAAAAAATAGACACAGTCCATGCCCTCATGGAGATTCAAAGCAGTTAAGTGATTCTGTGAAGCATGGGCTAAGGCAGGATGTGCTATGGAAGCACCTAGAAGACACCTAACCTTCCCGATGGTTGGGAGAGACTTTCTGAAGGTGAGTAGGATTGTCTCGACAACTGAGAGAGATACAGGGAAAGAGCATCCCAGGCGAGGAAACACTGCAGATGGAAGCACTGGGGGGAAGAGAAAGAAAGTGGGGTATTTGGGGGGTGGGGGGAGAAAATAGTAGTGTTTTGTGAGACCCAGAGTGAAAAGAAGCAGTAGTGAGAGATGGGGCTGCGGAGATTGGCAAGGCTGGGTCATGGCGGGCAGGGAGAAGGAAGAAGGGGGACCTGGAGGGAGGAAAAGAATGGGAGCAATGGCGGACTGGTTGGGGTGGGAGGTGGAACGACTCCAGGAGACCTTCCTCTACAGAGAAATGAGAACCACAGTCATTTCTGAGATACTCTTAGCTGGTAACCCCTGGGGCTGAGCCCTCGCCAGCCTCAGCTGGCTGCCTTCCTGCGTCAGTGCTCCCCAAATGCTTGTGGGGTTGGGGCTGCCTCCCGTGGGTTCCTCTTGGTCTCAGCCTCATTTGTGGTAGGCATCTTTCTGGTCCCTCCGCCCAGCCCTGGTGGTGTGACATGACCCCAGGCTGGCAATTTTGTCCTGAGTGGTCAGCATCTCCGAAGCAGCTCACCCAGGTAGGACCTAATTCCTTTGAAGCTGCTCACCATCTCCATCTTGCCCTCAGGGCAGCAGTTAGAAGGATCCAGAATACCTTGCTAACTGAGCTGAAATACGAGGCTGAAAGCTCGTATGTGTGTGAGTCACCCCCAAGACCCGTCAGCAACTCATCCATTTGCCTGTCACCCCCAAGACCCGTCAGCAACTCATCCACTTGCCCCGTACTCATCCCTTCCTTCCTTCCCTTCCCTTCAGTGGTTATTGGGTGCTTATTGACTCTCTGGACCTAGTACACACTAGGTACCTTCATTGGCTCGAGCTCTATTCTCAGTCCAGGAAGTCCCAGAGCCGGTAACATTAAGTTTAGTGGGTCAGGGTACAGGCTCCAACTTCAGACCATGGGGGTTCCAATTTTCTAAACACCTCCGTGACCTGGAGGAAATCACTCTTACACCTCAGTTTCCTGATCTGTAAAGCAGGTAACAATAGGACCTACTGCACAGGCTGTTGGTGGATTAAAGGAGAGATTCCTGTATAAGGTTTTGAGCACAGTAAGTCACTGAATATTAGTTACTACTGTTTATATACATCAGCTGCTTACTTTGGAACCGGAAATTGTTAGGAGGGAATCTTTTTGGAGTTTTTTTACTGAGATGGTAACACAACAAAATTAAAGCTATCTATGCTAACAGCAACTATTTTTATATTCACTTCCAGTATTTATCATGAGATAATAATACGAATAAATCCAGAAGTCCATAGAACTTTAGACTTTCTTTTCTTTTCATCTACTCTAGTAAACTTGCTATATATAGACTCAGGAAATGACCGTGGTGTATGCAATCCACCCCCATATCCATGCCGAGATATAAGAATGCTGGCTTTCCACTCCTTCCACCTTGTGTGATTGTGGATAGCATCTTGGAACCTGTTTCTCCTCATCTGTTCGATGGAGATGATAATGCCCTCTCTGGGTTATGGGAAGTAGCACTAACATGGGCAAAATGTCCAACACATAACAGAGGACTAATAAATGGTAGTTCCTGCCCCTTCCTCTGATGTAGTGTGGGGTTCAGAAAATGGGAGGTACCTAGGGGTTGTTGCCCCCAGGCTGTCCCAAGCCCCCTCCGGCCTTCCCGTAGGAAGCCCCCAACCTACCTGAGAGGACTGGAAACTCTGCTTTAAAGAAGTCAAGGGGGTCAGCCAGCTTCTAGTTGTCTCTCTTCAGGGAAGGGCCGGGCCATGCCAGCTTCCTCAGCTGGCCCAGGGGAGGGGACCTGGGAGTGGGAGAAGGCAAGGCGGAAACACTTTCCTGGGAGCCCTTGGGGGCTCTGTCCTCTGTGGTCAGTGTGGCCTGACAGCTGTTGGGAAGAAGGACGGTGGCACGTGCTGGTGGGTGAGCTGGGGATCGCAGTGTTCCGAAAGAGCTGATGGAACAAGCCAGGCACAATGAGAGAGAAGCTTCGATGATTGGGGTTTTGCGGCTCATTCAATCAGGCTGATGGGAGCAACCTGGCTGAGTCACCTAAATCCCCCTCTACTTCCCCCCACAAAGGGCCTTTCTCAGACACCAGGAGAATATTATGTTAATAATGAATAATTTTATGGGGAGCCTGGGTGGCTCGGTTGGTTGAGTGTCCAACTCTTGATTTTGGCTCTGGTCATGATCTCAGGGTTGTGAGATCGAGCCCTGTGTCGGGCTTTGCGCTGGGTGTGGAGCCTGCTTACGATTTTCTCTCTCTCCCTCTGCCCCTGCTCCCCGCTAAAAAAATGAATAATTTTTTGTTTGTACAACATTTTAGAAATCACAGCATTCTTTTACATCCATTTTCTAATTTCAGTCTCACAAAGAGGCGGGAAGGGAGGTAATAATCCTCGTTGACAGATGAGAAAACTGAGGCTCAAGGGGGCTAAGAAACTTGACCAAGTGTACACAGTTCCTGAGCTGGGATGTCAAGCCAGGCCTTCTAGTGCCACGGTACCCACAACTGGACGATGAGCAGGCGTTCTCCAGGCAACTAGTGATGGGTCACTCAAATAATTTAGAACTTTCTTCCTTAAAATTTTTAAAAGATCATGGTACTGTCTGGCTCTTATTCCTGTTCAGATTCATCGGCTTCTCTTCGGGCTTGGGAACTGAGCCCCATGGGAAAAGCTCCCTGGGGACAGAGCTCTACAGTCCTGCCCAGCTGGAGGGTTTGTGGCAGCCAGCCCTGCAGAAGGAGTTCAGAGTTGCTTGTTAATAGGTGACTAATTGAGGTTACAAAATCACGCTGTCTGGACATCAGCTGTCACCAATAGGATTAGGAGCCTCTTATCCATTTAGTCTGTCTCTAAGACATGACACTAACAAACAGTGTGAATGTGGGGCCTTGGGAAGCCCCATTCTCCTCTCTGGGCCTCCGTGTCCTCATCTGTAAATGGATAAACCTTGCTCTCCCCTCACCCCCACCTGCCATCCCAATTACCTTAATTTGATTTTCTGTGTGCAGGTTGGTGGCACAAACATTTCTTGAATTCCTGGAAACCAGTCTGGCTCTGCTATTACCAAAAGGTGGCCCTGGACCTGTCACTTAGCCTCTCTGGGTCATGGTTTCCTCCTATAGGAAAGACTGATGGTGGCTCTTTGGGGTCCTTCCAGTTCTAGTGTTCTCTACGGAGGCCATTCACCAGTGGTGGGCTGGGAAGCCTGCGAGGAAAGTAAGCCTAGGGGCTTGCCTGGATGGGCCCGAATGACGGGACCGAGTGGGTGGGCAGTGGGTCATAGAAGCCAGTGGAGGGAAAGGAGTCGGGAGAGAGGGCCTGGAAGGTCAGAGTTAGGAGCTGGGGCTGTGAAGAGGGACTCAGAATACCTGGCTAACCCCTCAGGCCTTGCTCATCCTGCTGGGCTACCTTAAAGGAGGCTCTAAGGCCCAGATACAGGCTGGGGAAATCCTGTAAGGAGGCTGGAGCCAGCTACCGTGAGACAGGCCTCTTTTCCTCTGCAGGCCTGTCTGACCTGCTCTCGGCTGAGCCGATCTGTCTGAGGCAGGCAAGGAGAAGAGAAATCCCTCAGCTGGAGCTTACTGTGGAGGCCAGCATGGCCAGGGCCAGGCTAGCACAGGGTTAAAACCAAGCTCTCTAAGCAAACAGTATCTTCGCTATCTGGTGTTTGGATCCCAGCATGGAGGAAAGGCGGAGTCCATAGGAGGCCACCGCTGTTATCTTGAGGCAGGGCGGTTCAGGGGGAGGGGGAGGGGAAGGGGGAGGCAGGCAGGCCTGCAGATCACTGTTCATTCCAGCTCTCGGGGCTCTTTCCCATGAGGACCACTGCCCTTCTTTAAACAAGTGCCCTGCAGCCACCTCTAGTCCAGAGAGACCTAGATTCCTTTTTCTCTTGGACCAGGGTGCAGAGCAGAGGGGTCTTGTGGGACCTGAGTTTAAGTTCTGGCTACCCCCTCCCGGCAAACTCAATCTCCCCTCTGTGATGCAGTGGCTTCATCTTTTCTAGAAGGAGAAGGGTCCCTTTGGCCACCCCTCTCCCTCTGGCTCATGAGGGTATCATGAGGATACAAGAGGTCCTGTTGGTCACAGAGCTGTGGGTCCTTAGTGAGGCCCTAGGAAAATATGGAGGTATGAGGTTCAAGAAGAGCCCGATGGCGTTATTACTCATTGGGTCCTGGCCACCATGCTGGTCCCAGGTGGGATGTGGTTAGCCAGGCTCAGACAGAGCAGGAAGCCAAGTGCACTTCCTTTTTTTTCTTAGTACAACTCAGCCCTTGGAGTCAGCTGATTCCCCTTGCATGGCAGCCGGGAGAGAGTGAGCGTGTTGGTTTCTGCACGGGAGCCCCTGAGTCTTCTTGGAAAATGACACATGTCTACAACCAGCCTTGCAGGCCATGAGCAGCTGAAAAATGGGACTGCAGGGCCATTGGCCCTGAGCGGTCAGCACCCTCTGTGATGAAAGGGTAAGAGGTGGGGACTTGTGTGAGGTGTCTCCTATCAGCTGGAGACAGGTGTCTGAACCCCGGCGGAGTCTGAAGGCAGATCCCTGGGGGCTGCACCCCAGCCGCGTGACCTTTGTCACACAAAAAAGTTCTCTGCCTCAGGTTTCACATCTATAAAACCAGCACTATAATAATAATAATACATGCCTTATAGGATTGTTGCAAGAATTAAACATGATCGAGAATGTTAGTGGTCCTGGTGGAAGCTTTAGCACGTTGAAAATGCTCAGTAACTGTTAGAGAAGGGAGAGAAGACAAAGTGGAGGGCAAGAGGAGTGGGCAGATGATCTTTCCTAACCTTTCGATGCCGTGAACTTGGGGTAGAAGTCCAGTGGAGACCCAAAGACACTAGTCTATGGGGGGAGCGTTCTGGCCCAGGCAATGGCATTCTTTGGATAAAGTTATTTGGATTAAAGGGACAGAGGATGTAGAATAGGGACAGGTTCTCACAGGCATCCGCCCTCCTTCCCTCAGAGCCTACAAACAGTTCATCACTGAAATGCTCAGAGCCCAAAGGCCTTTGGAGGCAAGTATGGGGAGAGAGGGCAGGTTCTGTGGTCAGAGCCTAAGGCCGGGCACGGGGACTTCTGTTCTCCCGGAAGCTGCTTGTTACATCAACTGGAACAAATTTCTTAACCAGTCATCCCTGGGCAAAGGGTGAGGCAAATAGGTCTTGCTGCTTCTGAGCTGGGTGACCTTGAGCATGTCATTTGACCTCTCAGCCAGGGTTGCTCATCTGTGACGGGGATCATAGTCGAGCCTCCTTAGGAATGCTGGTGAGGATGGAAATGAGATCACCATGTGCACTGGTCCTGCCTGGTGAATGGAAGGAGTGGTTGTAAGCGGCAGCTTCCGCTCATGTCAAGGGGCAGGGCTGGCCACCACCTGGAGTGAGTAGGAGGAGATTCTAGGATCTTCTCCATCTCAAACACGGCCTCTGAGGAGCTTAGGTTAAAGGTACGTAGGGCCACCAGTTCAGAGGGCAAGGCTGAACAACAGGCAGGAAGGTTCTCAGTCAAAGTCTCCAATAACTTTGTGGGGCCACCTTAAGAGAAATTGGTTTGGAGTTTCAATTCTGAAGACTGGGCACGTCCTACCCTCTTCCTAACAGAAGGAACAAATGAGAACTAATTAGTAAACGTGGCTGTCAAACGTGGTCGGTGTTGTTGTTAACTTAATATGTTTGTTTAAAAGGGGAGGCAGCCTACTCTCGCCTGGGTGTGTGAGCTGCCAGCCAGCCAGGTTTGATGGGAAACCCTGTAGATTGTTTCCACATGCGACTTTACAGCAGAAATAATTAGTTGCAGTGGTGGAAGGCCTTGGAGGCAAGGACCGAGGGGTTCGGATGATGGATTTTGCAGTCCTTCATATAAAGCGCAGAGGCAGTCCCTCAGGGAAGTTTTGTACCAGGGAGAGGGCGCTCTGGGCCAGCAGGCCGGGTGAGCAAAGGTGTGGGGCGGGTGGGGGTAGAAGACGGTGCGGAAAGGCTTGCTGGTAATGAACAACCTGAGTTTTCTAAAATGTGTTGGCGTGTGAGGGTCGGCAGACGGCATCTCTTCTCTGAACGCCACTTTAGTTGACTCTGGCTTTGGCTTTATTTATCTACTTCACTGCTCCTTCTTTCTGTATGCTGGGTTCCCAAACATCTTAGTCCTGTCTCCCAAGGCAGAATGGGGTAGCGGCCGAAAGCAAGGGCTCTGGAACCAGACTGCTTGGATTTAAATCCTGGCTCCCTTACTTACTAGCTGTGTGACTTTGGGCAAGTTACTTAACCTCTCTGTGTCTCAATTTCTTTCATCTTTGGAATGGGCGTGATGATATTTTATCAACTTGATTGTGGGGACTGAATAAGTTAACATTTGCAAAGCTTTTAGACCAATGCCTACCTAGCACATGGTAAATGCTACATAAAGGCTAGTTAAACAAATGAATGGGTTCTCATTGCCCTGATCCAGCAGCAGAGTGGGCTGCTTTAGGTTGCCCGTATATTTATATTATTTCCTCTCCCCCAAGCCGTTTCAACACACAGTCTAAAAACAGTACGTTTTCCATGCTTTTGACGTTTCATTGCATGGCTCTTTCTGACCCCTTGGCAGCTTGCAAGCTACCTTACCGTGAGCCCACCATGACTCTGTGCACCAATTTTCCTCATTGGGATCCCCGAGTCTTGCCAGCTGCTGTGTCCTTTGTCCTTTGCAAGGTGATTCCTCATCAGGGAGGGTGCACCCGGCCTCTGTCTACACCCACCCTCCCTGTGCATCTGCCTTCCAGGGTTGGGCATTGCCTTGAACCCAGCAGAGCACTGTTCTTGTGGCATGGGAGACACGGGTGTGTTGGGGCACTGCAGTGTCCATTTTGGGTTCTGTCTGGAGTCCTCAGAGTACCGTGGATAACTGCCGCGCTGGTTTGCCATGGGGCCAGGCCAGAGTCTTGTATGCATCAATGAAGGATATTTTATTGACCGTCTGCTCGGTTTTTGCCTACTTTGTTTGGTGTGCCTAACTCAATATTTTCAGTAGTAAAGATAGAACACTGTGGAAAAGAATGCTGGAAAATAAAAGCTAGTATAAACCACAAATATAGATAAGTAATCAGCAACTATTTCTCCCTGAAACTGAGCAGACTGTGTGGTTAAATGTGTGTATAGGCGTGTTGTGTGTCTATTGAGAACCTTTAAAATGTTCACGTCTTTCAAAATAATATCACCTCTGGGAAACCATCCTCAGGAAACGCTAGGAAATTTACAAAATGTTTTATGCACAAAGATGTTCTTCATGTAGTTATTTATAAAAGGACAAATTGCAAATAGCCAAAATGTCCAGCATTTGGGGTAAGGTGATATAAAACTATGGTTATACCAGTTCCAGTGGTTTTCAAATTTGTGTAGCTTTATGAGTTGCTTGAGAAACCTATTAGGATGAGGATTCCCAGCCTCCACCCCTAGAGATTGATTTAATGGGTCTGGGATAAGATCCAGAAATCTGCATTTTTAACATACCCCATATAATTCTGAGGCAGATGTTCTGCAGTTCACATTTGAGAAAACTGATCAACGTAATGGGATATTTTGCAGTTATTTAAAATGATGTTTATAGAGAGATTGTAATAACATGGAGGAATGCTTTAAAATAAAAAAGTATGTAAGATTGTATATATAACTCTGCATCCAATTATGAAATAAAGCTATGTAAAACAAAGCAAAAATGTATAAAAATGTAAACAGAGGCAGTCTCAGGGTGGTAGGGTTATGGCGATGTTCTTCTTTTTTCGTTTTTTATATTTTCCAAAATTTCTAAAACTGAGTATTATTTTTATCATAAACCCCGTCAAACCTATATGTTTAAAACAGAAGTTGTTCTTTTTGCAACAAATGAAGAGGCTCCCCATTTTGGGGGATTCATACTCTGCGGGGTTTCATTTTGTCTGTAAACAGACCAAGGACCCTGAAGCAAAGCAATGCTGGGTTCTTCATCCTCTGAGGGGCCCAGACCCTTCTTGGAAGCGCTCACCGCCAGGCTTCAGCTACAGATGTTAATAAACTTCTAGAGTTATCCAGCACACATTTGTTCCCCCCCACCCCCCAAGTCATTGTTAAGAGCCTCCATCTAGGGGCGCCTGGGTGGCTCAGATGGCTAAATGTCTGCCTTCGGCTCAGGTCATGATCCCAGGGTCCTGGGATCGAGCCCCATGTCCAGCTCCTGGCTCAGTGGGGCCTTGCTTCTCCCTCTCCCTCTGCCTCTCCCCCTGCTCATTCTCTCTCTCTCTCTGTATCTCTGTGTCTCGAATGAATAAATAAAATCTTTAAAAAAAAAAAGAGCTTCCATCTAAAGAATTCTTTTTTTTTTTTTTTTAAAGATTTTATTTATTTATTTGACAGAGAGAGACACAGTGAGAGAGGGAATACAAGCAGGGGGAGTGGGAGAGCGAGAAGCAGGCTTCCCGCGGAGCAGGGAGCCCGATGCGGGGCTCGATCCCAGGACCCTGGGATCATGACCTGAGCTGAAGGCAGATGCTTAACGACTGAGCCACCCAGGTGCCCCCATCTAAAGAATTCTTAGCATGGGATGGTACGGCGGGCTATTTTGGGGAGCTGGACCATTTCAGTGAAGGTGTCTTGAGAAAATTTTCGATGAGATTGCGGTTTGTGCAGGATGGTGACGTCCTCTCTCAGGGAGGTGGAGATAGAGAAAGCACAGCTGTTTTCTGAGAGATGCATGCATCAGTGTGCTAACGCTTCAGTAAGGAAGTACCACAGACCAGGCGGCTTAAACCGTAGAAATTTCTTGTCTTCGTCCTGAGGTTAGAAGTCCGAGATTGAGGGTCAGCAGGGTTGCTTCCTTCTGAGGGCCCCAGGGAAGGATCTGTTCTGGGCCTTTCTCCTGGGCTTATAGATGTCTGGGTCATCCCCCCCTCCCCCTCCTCACCCCCCCCCCATCTTCACATCCAGCTCCTTTCGGGAGCTTTCTTCCGTTCATGTTTGTGTTCAAATTCCCTCTTCTTAGAAGGACACCAATCATATTGGATTAGAATCTACTCTCATGACCTCATTTTAATTGAATTACCTCTTTAAAGACCCTATCTCCAAATATGGTCACATTTTGAGGTGGGGGGCCTGCTTACCAGAACTTCAATATATGAATTTGAGGCTGGGGAGACACACGGTTCAGCCCAGAGGAAAGTTTTACAGAGCTAACAGATGGTAGAAGGCAGACTTCATTTCAAGAGCCCAAATGGGTCCCCGACAAGTCAGATTGAACCGTTGGAATGTGTCCTGTAGCTTGAAAATGGAAAGTTGGAGGCAATGTGAGCTGTTTTTTTACTGAGCGCCGGCCGGAGAGAGGCCGCTTGGGCCCGGGCTTGCCACATGTCTGGTGCTGGTGATAGGTATGTGCCCCAGCTTAACCTGCTTCTCTCCCTGTCCGGTTGTTGGACTTTCCAGTCGTGTGACGCGGGGGGAATTGGTGCAGGAGCTTCTCCAAGCCTCCCCTGTAGAAACGGGAATTAAAAATTCCTGTCCTGTCCTATCTCCCAGGCTGTCGGAGATAAGGTAAGGAAGGTGCTGTATACACTGCGAAGCTCGTTCTGTCCCTCCCGCCCCCCCCCCGGCAGGCAGTGCAGGGGCCATCCTGTCTCCCTGGCAGCCGGTGGGCACGAGTCTGTGTCTGAAGGCTTTGGGTTCACTCGTGCTCAGAAACAGCGTTCCAGAAGGTGAGGGAGCCTTGACTCTGTGCCGTACGTTTGTTGATGAAGCACCATCATAAGGGCCCTAGTCAAAGGCCTCTGGACATTGTTATAAATAAATAAATAAATAAAACCACCTTATTATGAAGGTCACATATGTTCCTTACATGAACATTTATAAATTGGATATAGAAAAACAACAAATAAAAGCTCCCCCCATTTCCTACCATTCTACCTCCTTCCTACCATCCGGAGACACGCCCTCGGCCCCTGCCCCCATGACTTAATATCTTCCTGTGTTTCCTATGCTTATACAAATATGTGTATACATACTTTTAAAAAAATGATAATTTGGTTCGTATTGTTTGAAAACGTGTGTTTCCAACTTAATGACTAACTGTGGCCTTCTTTTCCATGTCTTCTCAGGGAGATGGATCTTGAAACTTAGTGCTGCATAGTATACCATAAAATGGATATATTCCTTCATTAGTGGACATTTAAGTTATTTCCAGTTTTAAAAAACATGATAAAAACGACTGCGGTGAGTACCTGTGAGCACTTGTGTGAATGGACCTCTGTAGGATGAAATTCTGGACATGAAGTAACTGACTCAAAGGGGATATTTACACATTTAAAACATCCATAAGTTTTGTAAATTGCTCTACAAAAAAAAAAAAAAGATTGTATCAATTTACACTTTCTCCAACAGTTTCTGAGCAACTGTATTTCCCCATATTCTTGCCAACAATGGACGTTATGTTCTTTTTTTGCTGTGCATTCTCTAGAATGTCAAGGATGCCTATTTTTTTGAGACTGTGTTCTTTCAATATCTTCCCAGAGGTACTCAAAATCATGATCACAAGGCCTACTGGAGAGAAGCAGCTGGGTCCAAGACCACTAGGATTTGTCAACAATTTATTTCTCAAGGAGCCCTCTGAGCACTGGGAGCTTATCTGAGGGGATTTTCTACCTGAACCCAGTTATTGCACAGACCCACAGAGAAGCTCATGTCTTGTCTTTCTTTTCATGTGAGAGAGGAGAAAAGAAATGAAGGTGAGTTTGAGCATCCAACCGGACCCACTGACCTTGAAACAGTTCTCTAGCTATCTGTCTATCTCATCTGATTGGTTTTTCTGCTTCCCTAAATAGTGCTTATAAGGGGTGCCCCTATGAAACGCTTAGTCAATCAACTCCTTATCAGCAGGGAAGGCTGGCCTTGCCTAAGCTCATTCACCCCTGATCTTGTGAGGACACAGCAGACGCTGGCTTCTGCCCAACCCAGGAGGCAGGCCGAGTGCCTCTTAGGGTACCAGTGAGCCTGAGGCCCCAAAGCAATGAGAAAAAAAAAATGCAGCTCTGATAAAGTTATGCAGAATATTGTGTTTGGAAACACATAGAAAGAAGCGATTTTTATTTCTGAATAGAGGCAAGTTTTTCATAGTGTTTTTATCTCGAATCCCACCGCAGATGGTGCCATATGTTTAGGGCTTAAGAATCAGTCTGAATCGATTCCTCTGGCATTTTCTCCCACCCCCAAGTCATGGCAGATTAAGCGTGCTCTGAGGCTCTGGGATTTTCCAGTCTTTCATGGAGGCCCTGCCTGCTGGGATTCTTGAGATGGGGCTTCATTTCAGTGATGTGTTCAGAATCACTACATCACAGGGCAGTGGTGGGGATTTCACTAAAAAGCATGTGAAGGCACCTGACAGGGTCGGTACTCAAGCGATGTTAATTTCCTCCCCTCGTTAGAAGCTTGTTCCATCTGAATCATGGGATTGACAGGGCGGGACTTTAAAGACTTTAAGAAGTCCTTTATTGCTTTAGACACAAAGTTCTAGGAAAAAAAAAAGGGAGAGGTGTGAAATTGGCATTTTGCTACCTTTCGTTGAGGCTATAGCCTATACTGGGCCCACCGTAGGGTCCTCATACGTAGTTTTTCATTGAGTTGAGTTGAATTGAATCGAATCATGCTTGTCTTCTCTCTATCCAAGGTGAAATGTGTGTGATTCACGGAGCAAAAGCTTTCCTCCTTCCTAGAGCTTCTTAATTTCTGCATTTTCATGACCTATGGAAGACTTATCTTTCATGTTGGAGGGAGGGAAGTCAAACTGTGCATTTCCACAATGTGCTAAGCATGGTGCTTCATGTTATCTTCCCAACAGCTCTAGGAGTATTGTTATTTTCTAACAGAAGAGCCAGAGTTCCAGGCATTTCTTTCCAGGGTCACATAGGTGATCAGAGGCAGGGCCAGGACTCAATGGCAGGTCCGCTGGACCGCATTTCGCTCACCGCCTCCTTGGCATCAGGCTGGCCGGAGTGAGTCCATGTCAGGAATGTCAGCCCATTGTTGAGTTTTAGGTCCAAGTATACAGAGAACCCCAGCTCCCATGCCTTACCGGTTAGCTGGAATGTCAGGTGCCTCAGAAGCACCACAGCTGTGGGATAAAGCCGTGTCATCCAGGGCCCAGGAGCTGGGCACAGGGGGACAGAGAGGACTCCGTAGGGGTCTTGGTGAGGCGAGTTTGCAGCCTCCTCCACATCCCAGGCCTTTCAGTGTGTCCTGATCAAGACCCTTCCGTAGCCCCTTTCTAAGGAGAGACTCACCCCTTCACTAAGCCCCAAGGGACCACAGTGGCCACTTAGAACCCATCCATTCATGTGTTCTGTCATTCATTCCTTCGTCTAGTGACTGTTCATTGAAGCCCCTCCTGCCCCCACCCCCACCCCATCACTCTGGGTGCTGGGGATAAAGCAGTAACAAAGGAAGACACTCTCCTTGCTTTCCAGACACTAACGGGGCAGCAGTGAGATAGCTAAAGTCAACAGATACAGAGGAAATGCATGGATCACACTTTTATAAGTGTGACAAGGAGAAGAAAGGGCCCAGAAATCTAGAAATAACATTTACACTGAGACCTAAAGGGTGAGCTGAATTTGGCCAGGCAAAGGGGTGGACAGAGCATTTATATAAACCCACCAGGCTTGTTTTAGTGCTTTATAAATACTTACTTAATCCTCCTAACAATCCTATGAATGGGTGCTATTATTATCCTCATTTTACAGATGAAGAGCCTCAGGCACAGAGAGGTTAAATGACTTGTCCAAGGTCACCCACCTAGGAAAGATCAGAGCCAGGGTGGATGCTCATCAGCACGTGGATGGTTCTCAAAACAGGGATGGGATGGGGTCTCACTGGGTGTAAGCACAGCCCTAGAGAAAGAGAAGACTTAGATGGAGTGTGGAGTTAAGGAAGACCTAGCCCAGTGGACTGAAAACAGTAGTTAGGAAGTTGGGATCAGAGGCAGGCAGGTGGGGGGCATGGAAGGAAGTATTTCTGTGAGGAGGGAGCCTTTACCTGGCCAAATGCTGCTGACCGGTGGGGGGATGGGGACTGAGAAGTAGCTGGTAGGTACCGTTGTAACCCTTGGCAAGAGGAGAATGGTGGGAGCAAAGCCCAATGGTAAAGGTTCAAGAAAAAAGGGGAGGAGAGGAGGTAGTGACCATGAAAATCAATAATTATTTAGAGGCATTTTACTCTAAAAGGAAGATGACAAATAGGGTGGTCCTCCAAGAGAGTCCTAGTCCCCAAAGCTCTTTTTTCTTTTTCTAAGATGGAGGTAGTGTAACACGTGTGTGCATGGGGCCGGGCTAGCGCACCCAGTAAACGGTACCGCTGCTGGGGAACGCGGGGGAGATGGAGTCCAGGCAGAGCGCAGGGCTTGCCCTGGGGTCTCTGCAGGTGGGCTGACAGCCACTGCCCCCTGCAGCCTTCCTGAGAGTCTACGGCAGCTGCCCTCGGAACAGCATGGTTCTGTCCCTGGGTGTCACCAGTCTTTAGCTGATGGTGCAGGCTGAGGGGAGAAGAGCTGATGGTGGGGGTGAGGGTCAGCCTAGGCTGTATGCTTGCGGAGCTGGGAGCTGAGTGAGTAGGAGAGCGTTAGTTGCACCAACTAAGGGGAGTTTCCTTGAAGACTTGTGTGGCCCTTGCTTTTCAGGGGCCCTGGAAATCCCTGCTGTCATGTGATGGACTTGGGGGACACATAGCATCAGCTTATTGGACCAACAAGATAGCAGTGAACCAACAAGATAGCCGTGAACCAATTCCAGCAAGTTTTACTGTAGAGTTTCTAATGCATAAAATTGGCCAATCGGTGCCCTGGGGTGATGAACTCTTCTTCAGGGTCTGAACTTAAGAAATGCCTAGCCCACAGGAAGCCCTGCGGGTTCCATCCCAGCACCCCAGCGTATACCTTCTCAGCCTGGCTGCGTCTGACAGAGAAATACACAAGACAAAAAGAGGGGAGGAACTACATTGGGAGAGCTTTGAATGCAAAATCAGGGGATTCCCCATTAGGGAAAAATTCCTCTGGTTAAAAAAAAAAAAAAAAGAATTGGGTAAATGAGGCAGAAACACGGCACCGTAAGACACCCGGCACACCACAGGCCTGCTTACTTCATTAACCACTTTCTCATGTTTAAAAAAAAAAAAAAAAAAGTCTCAAAAATAATACATAGGTAGATAGCCCCCGCTCTCTGCCCAGGAGAACGTGTGTCAATTTCTCTTTTCCCCGATTTATTGTAGGTTGTATTGTAAGTCGTCTTCCTACAAAGTAATAAAATGTAAATGTGGGTTTTAGGTATGCTAATGTTTCCGGCTGGCTGAGCAAGAATTCCCAGCCAGTTACGGGGCGAGGGGCCTACAAGGAAGCTGTGGGAACCGAGTGGGAGGTGGGGAGTAGAAGGGAAAACAGAAGTTCCCCATTGTTTCAGTTTGAGAAAACCAGGATTTAGGAAACGGTGTGATTTGATGTGAGCAGGAGACATCAGAAGGGAATATATCCATTAACCATCCAGAGGCAAGTTGGCTTTCAAAGGGCTGAAAGCAGTGAGCACAGCCCCTTCGGAAAGTCTCTCCAACCACACAGTAGGAGAAAAGGAGGAAGGACCTGCTTCACCTCTGGGCAGATGCTGGTGCTCTGCCTCTGGGAGGCTGAGCTTGACTCCTCCTGAAGCCCACCTCTGCGGAACCGGGCCGAAAGGGGCCCTCCAGGTCACTGGGATAAGGTCCCATGATTGCCCCAGCAGAACGTTGGGAGGCCTTCCGTGGGCTCATTTTCTTTTTTTGTTTTAAGTTTTAATTTTAATTCCAGTTAACATCCGGTGTTCTATCAGTTTCAGGTGTACACTAGAGTGATCATGAACTCATTTTCTTTCAAATCAGTCCTCCAGCTTATAGTGGAAATGGGTGGTGGGGGAGGATTCATGTACAGAAACTGGTTAAATCCACGTTGATTTGGTAAACTAAGAAGTACCTGTAGCTCCAGGGTGGAATCCATCTGGAAAGACGGCACAAAAGCACGTGACTTGGGTTTCTCATTTCTGAATGGAAAATCCAACATTTACTATAATTTGAAGGCAGGCTGGGCCCCTCAGGGACTCCAGGCCAGCTGGGGAGACCCCAGGATGGAGGCGCAGAGGGCCGGCGAGGGGTGTGTGAGGATGCTTGGGGGCTGCTTAGGGGGCCAGACTGTAAAGAGAGGTTGGAAATCTACGATTGGCGAGCTGGAATTTAATAATAGCTGAGAGCTTCCGAGAGCTTCAGGGAACGTGATCTGATTCAAAGAGGTCTTGAGGCAAGTAGAGAGGCTGAAGCAGGGGGAGTCTGAGAGGGAGCTTCAAACTCTGTTTCAGAGATAGTGGGCCGGAGGGACCGATGCTGGGGAAGGGTCGTCCAATTGGTGGAGAGCCGCAGAGAGGACAAGGAGTAGTTATCAGGTGAGGTGAGTTAAATGCGGATATAGGCTGGGCAGCAACATGTGCATTTATAACTGTTGCCAGTTCCTGAGGGCCTACTATGTGCTTCCAGACTGTGGCCTCCCCATGTATCCCCAGAACCTAGCACAGTGCCCATACCTAGATGACACTCATTCATTATTTGTCTGATGAATGCATGGATGAAGAAATAATAACAACTAAAATGTCTTGAAGTCACTGTGGAAAACAGAGCGGTGGGTCCTCCAGAAAAGTAAACATGAAGTTACCATATGATCCAGCAATTCCACTCCCGGGTATGTACTCCAAAGACTTGAAGTGGGGATTTGAGCAGATCTTGATATCCTTACACCACGTCCTCTCTTCTAGTGCCAAGACAAGACCAAGAGAATCAGAGTAGTCAGCAGAGTTCATGCAGGCACATGTATTAAGCACCGGCTGTATACTCAACTCTGGACTCATTATTAAGAAGATCAGATAAGTAGAAACACTATTCCTGCCCTCAAAGATGACTTAGTTATGTGGGACTATGCAGCAGATACCGATCTCAAAGGATCTCAGACTGGACAGCACCAACCCCGTGGGCTATGAGATACAGAGGGAGCAACTCAGGGTCGGGGTGAGATAGTGGAAGACTGCTGGGGCCAGGGCTTCCTGGGAAGGAGTCATCCAGCACATATTACGTTATGACAGAAAAACCCAAATGTGTAAATATAAACAATATTAGTACAAAGTCACAATCCCAAAACTGCAAGGCTGAGATTCAAAGATCTCAAAAAAAAGTTCTTGTTTTTTTTTTTTTTAAAGATTTTATTTATTTATTTGAGAGAGAAGGCACGCACGCGAGCTCGGGTTGGGGGGAGGGGCAGAGGGAGAGGGAGAAGCAGACTCCCCGCTGAGCAGGGCTCCATCCCAGGACCACTGACTGAATCATGACCTGAGCCAAAGGCAGATGCTCAACGGATTGAGCCACCCAGGCACTCTCCCTTCCCCCCAAAAAAGTTTTGTTTTTTTTTGTTATTATTTTGGACCAAATCTTATCTGGCAGCAAAACTTGACCTGAACTGGAGAGGCTCTTTACTGTTCTTACTTAAACCCCTCCGAGTGAATGCTGGTGTGTTCACTGCAGAATCCTGAATGTGCCTGATGGTGGGCACTGCTCCAGGGCCCAGCGAGGGCAGTATGTTAGAGATGGTTATGCACCATGACTTCCTAAAAGAAGAAGAGAAAACAAGTGAAATAAGTGAGACAAGGAAAGACAAATACGTATGATCTTACTTACTTGTGGAATCTAAAAAAACAAAGCACCAAAAAACAAACCAAACTCATAGATGCAGAGAACAGACTGGTGGTTGCCAGAGGTAGGGGTTCAGGGGTAGGCAGAATGGGGGAAGGTGGCCAAAAGATACAAACTTCCAGTTATAAGATAAACAAATCCTGGGAATATAAGGTACAGCAAGGTAACGATCCTTAACAATACTATACTATACCTTTGAAAGTTGCCAAGAGAACAGATCTTAAAAGCTCTCATCACAAGAAAAAAAATTGTAATTATGTGTGGAGATGAATGTTAACTGAACTTACTGTAGCAATCATTTCACAATATGTACATCTATCAAATGATTAAATTGTATATCTAAAACTAATACAATGTTATATGTCAATTCTATCTCAATTAAAAAAAAAAGAAAAATGATCTTTGGACCAAGAGTTTGGATGAAGGATTGATAACCTATATTCATCACATGTCAGACCATGTGACCCAGGCATTTTGCTGAATGCTTTCCCCACATTACCTCACTTTATCCTTACAACAGCCCTACGAGACAGATCCTATTATTATCGTCATTTTGCAGATGAGAAAACCGAAACCAGAGAAAGTAAATAGCTTGCTCAAGGTCACAAATTTGTAAGTGATCGGGCCTGGTTGGAAGCTAAGGTTCTTAGTTTCCAGTAGCATCTCGGTATGGCCTTGGTGGGAAGAATTTCAGAAGCAAGGTGAAGATGGACCAGATTATGGAGGCCCAAGGAGGAAAAAGCTGGAGGGGAAAGGGGACCCCAGGATTGGTTATCCATCTGGGTGTTGATAAGGAGGGGAGTACAGGTGAGGGTCTGAAGTGACATTCAGATCAGGTAGGCCCAGGTAGATAGCCAGGGTTGGGGGCTGTAGAGTGATTGGACCTCTTAGGGGAGTCTGGGCTCCCTGTGGTTGAGGCTGCAGTTTGGAGAGCACAGGACCCCCGAAAGCCTGGGTCCCCAACCTTGGCTTTAACTTGTCACCTACTCCCAGACATAAGGGTCCACCCTTAGGCCTGCAGCCATTCCACTTTCTGTTGAAAGAGGAAGCAATCCTAGAAGATCCCCTTTACCCACTCTCTGTGGTGTGAAGAAGAGGAACCTGGATCTGATTTGGATTTTTTGAAGAAATCTTGCTTTAATGTAGACCTATCCAACTTCTTCATTTGCTGTCCTAACAAAGACTGTGGTTGCTGTGCCTCCTCAGGGACTGGCCAAGGGGACTCTCTCAGCCAGGGACCCCTGAGGGTGGAGTTTCCCAGCCCTGGTTCCGTGACTCCTTGGGATGCCTCTAGTTATCTCCAGGGCTACTGGAACCTTCTTAAGTCAAAATTTAAATATTGAAAAAAAATTACTGCAAAGATAGACCTATGAAAAGAAATAAACCTATATAAACCTAACCAGTATTTCCTTGGAGAGGGGAGGGGAGAGAGAGTTATAATTTTTTCTTAAAGATGCCAGTATTCTAGAGGTGCCTGGCTGGCTCAGTTGGTGGAGCATGCAACTCTTGATCTCAAAGTTGTGAGTTTGAGCCCCAGATTGGGCATGGAGCCTACTTAAAATAAAAAATAAAAAATAAAAAAAGATGCCAGTATTCTAAAAACTGTCATCCATTCTTTTTTTGTTTTTTTACGATTTTATTTATTTATTTATTTGAGAGAGCACGAGCGAGCGCAGGAGCAGGGAGGGGGTGGGAGGAGGAGAGGAGGAGGGAGAAGGAGGAGGGGAAAGAATCCCAAGCAGACTCTGTGCTGAGCTCAGAGCCTGAGGCAGGGCTCCATCTCACAACCCTGAGATCATGACCTGAGCTGAAACTGAGTCTGATGCTTAACAGACTGAGCCACCCAGGCATGCCAAAACTGTCATTTATTTGAAAAAATGGCTCCAACAATTTCCTCACTGTATGACTTTGGACATGTCTCTTAAAGTCCTAATAAGGTAGGGCTAAAGATGGTCCTGCCAAGGTTGCTGGGAGGATTAAGCGAGATGGGGTCCATGAACGTGCTTTGTAAATTATAAGGTATTACACAAAGGCGAGAGATTAATGCGGCTGGGTCATCCCCCCAGAGCAGAAAATCCTTCCATCTTACCTGCATAGATTCTCCTTTCCTGATGGAGGAGGGATCTGATAGGCATCATTCAGAGTTACTCAATCCATACTTCCTTTATCTAGGCCTCGATTTCCATATTAATCAGGCTAAGCCAGACCATGCTGCAGTGACAAAGAAACATCCACGTTTCAATGGCTTAGCACAATCAAACTTTATTTCTTGCTTTGATGAGCATGCATAGAACCTCTTCCATCTTGTCGCCATGTTGTCAGAGCCTGTGAGCTGTAGGTTCACAATGGCAGGGAGAGGGAGGGATGGAGGAGACACATCATCTCTTTACTGTTTGGGTCCAGAAGTGACACCTGTCACATATAGTCTATTGGCTATAATTCATCACACGATCCCTACCTCCCTGCAAGGAAGACTGAGGAATGCAGGGGAGTGAACGCAAATGGACTCTGTCACGGTTTCCTCATCTCTCAAGTGGGAGGGTTGGACAACAGGATCTCAGAGCAGGCATCACCCAGCTCTGGCCTTCTGGGATTATGTGAGCCAGACCCCTAGAAGTTGATGACCTGTGGTGAGTGTTAGTGCCCTGGGCTACTGCACACAAGCTTCCACAGAAGAACTGTATACCACCCTCCAAAAAGTCAATTTCACTTTCCTCACTGTCTCCCAGACCCATCTCTGCTACTCCTCCACGCAGTCCCAGATTCTGCAGCCTGTGCGGCAGGAAGGCCTACAAGCTGCCCCACGGCAGTGAACATGTTTTGCTTTCTGAAGAAATGGGGCCTGCCTTGAAGCAGGACATTGACGAAGAGCTGATAGCCAGGCTGCTGACAGGTTGGGACCCTCTGGAATCACTGGGCCCTGGGATTCCCTTTCCCTCTAGCGTCTCTAGAGGGACTTGGGAATAACTCTAAAGACCTCCTCCATTTGCTTTCTCCAGTTTCCCTCTTGATCTGTGTACTTCCCACTCTCCTTCCCAGTCTGGTGGGATCTGCCCTGCTCTTAGCTGAGATGATTAAAGATGGTCTGTGTGCACGGTGAAGGAGCCTGGCTGGCTCAGTCGGTGAAGATTGTGACTCTTGATTTTGGGGTTGTGAGTTCGAGCCCACACTGGGTGTAGAGATTAGTTAAAAAAAAAATCTAAAAGGCGTGGTGATCACTAGAAGCTTGCATGGGTTCACCAGGAACGAACCTTGGTCCCCTTCCCTTTTCTGATACAATGTCTGAGTTGTCAGATCAGGAATGGGCCATAGAAATATTTTTAAGTTTCAGCACAGGCATGCCATAAACTCCCATGCATTCTCAGGAGAGGAACTGAAGGTGCTCAGCTGAACCCATGTGATAGCATCATGTCACATGCTGCTGGTCTGACTCTGTGCACGTCCCAGTTGCGATCACTGGGATTCTGCCTTTTCCAGGAGACTCAGTATCCACCTTGAATCTCTGCTTTATTATAGGGTTCTTATCGTGGTAGCCTGGCCTATGTTCCTCTCTGCAGGAATGTCAGAGGTTTTGGAATATTGCTTCTCCTCGATTACTTATCACCGTTGAGTAGCCTGCTGGCTAGACTGTGGGCCCTGGCTTGGTGAGAGAGTATGGACTCTAAGTACTTCTGTAGCTGGGTGTAGGCTTCCAGTGCTGCTGCGTCTGTGCTCAAGTTCTTTGACATTACTTCCATCCGGAGGCGGGATCTGTGCTCCTCCCCTTGAATCTGATAGTCTTGTGAGGGCTTTGATCAGTAGAGTATGGAAAAAGGGATACTCTGTGACTTCCAAGGTGTGGTTCATAAAAGGTCCCACAGCTTCTGCCTGCTTCTCTTAGAATACTTGCTCTTGGAGATCAGCTGCCATGCCATGAGACACCCAAGCCACATGGAGAAGCCACATGTAGGTCTACGTGGAGCAGCTGTAGCTGAGTCCAGCCTGTGGGTCATCCCAACGCTGGTACAAGATGTGTGAACAAAGAAACCTGCCTTCCTTCCTTGGTATATAAGTCGCTTTGATTTTTTATTGATATTTTGTTTAATTTATTAGAAACATTAAAAATTTTTAATTTAAGTATAGTTGACATATGATATATTACTTTCAGGTGTACAACGTAGTGATCTGACAATTATATACATTATGAAATGCTTACCATGATAAGTGTAGCTACCATACAAAGTTATTACAATATTATTGACTATATTCTCTATGCTGTACTTTCTTCTGTGTGGCCTACTTATTTGATAACTGGAAGTTTGTACCTTTTAATCCCCTTCACCTATTTCTCTCATCCCCCTACCCTCCCAAAGAAACCTTTAGATAACTCTAGCCCCCAACTGTTCAGGTCACCCTTCCTCCCCCTGTAGTTGACTTTTCCCAGCTGGAGCCCTAGACATGGAGCCGAGAAAAGCCATCTCTGAATATGTTCTGTCCAAATTCCTGACTCACAGGATTTGTGAGCATAATAAAATGGTTGGTGTCTTATATCACCAAGTTTGAGGTGGTTTGCTCCATAGCAAACTGGAAAACCACTGTGTCCTTCTGCGATTAGCATGAAGATGAGCGGATCATTGTCAGCTTCTAGGAGGGAAGTCTCTGGTAGTGGGCTGCAGGACCCCTTCCTATCCAATCTCTTTAATGGTGACTTACAGGGAGCCACGACAGCAGGAGTGATAAAAACCACAGAAGGATCATTTGAAAATTGTGAGCATCGCACATTGAGATATGCAGGCAGGACACCGGGGGCTGGGGTCAGCATCCTGAAAGATCTCAACTGGCTAAAATGAACCTAAACCCTGCACTTACATTTTATTTATTTATTTTATTATTTTATTTTTTAAAAAGATTTTATTTATTTATTTGACAGAGAGAGACACAGCAAGAGAGGGAACACAAGCAGGGGGAGTAGAAGAGGGAGAAGCAGGCTTCCCACAGAGCAGGGAGCCCGATGTGGGTCTCGATCCCAGGACCTTGAGATCATGACCTGAGCCGAAGGCAGACGCCCAACAACTGAGTCACCCAGGTGCCCCCTGCACTTACATTTTAAAATCCAAATGTATACATAGAGGGTGGATCAGGCGTTAGCTGGGTGAATGGAGGGTTGATGATCCAGGGTAAGAGGGAACACTTGGAGTAACTGAGGGGGGGGTCCTGTGGGTGGCGCACAGGAGTGAGTGATTCAAGATGACACTGGTAAGTGGGGAGGGTCGTGTCAGAGAAGGTCTCAAGGGTTATGGCAGGAAAGTTGTAAAAGGTGCTGGACCCTGGGGTGGGTTTACCCCATACCTTACCCTGCAGAACTCAGAAGTCTAATGGATCTGTCCAGTTAGAATCTTGCATTGCCAATCCTCCTTGCAGATCCTAAAATGGTACAGAATTGGTTAAGCTAAGCTAACTTCTAAGTATACAAAGCAGGAACCCAAGGACAAAAATGGCTGGGCTTCACAGGAATGTATGCTGTTCAGATTCTTTAGGGGCCCCCCCACCATCCAGTCCACTTACAGACTGGACACACAGCACGTTGGAGTGACCCCTTGGGGGGATGGCTAGGCCGGGGGTCCTCCTGACCCCTTCCCTTGGCAAACCCTGGCAGCGCTCATGCATTAGATTGCTGTGGGTCCCCATCTCACTTCACGATGCTGCTGAAAAGGCTGGGGTAGGGAGGACCCGGGATGGGGATGAATTCCTGGGGCCACTGTGTCTAAGCATGCTGGGATATGAGCACTGTGGCACATAGGCAGGGTCTGGTCTGGGTGCAGGGCCTGGGAAGGGTGAGGACCCTGCCAGCGTACGACCTCTGGGTGGCTCGACAGAGGAGAGATAACATGGGTGCAAGTGGAGCATGGCCTCTAGCTCCCTGTCAGAGCTTATTAAGAGGCCATGTCGTAGCCAGGCTTGATCCTCCTCCAGGCCTGCATGTCAGGGCTGTAGAAAAAAAGAGGCTGCTGAGCAGGCAGTGACTGTGTCTGGAAGGCGAGGCCCCCTCTAGATTGCCTTCTGAGCCTCATGGATTTGGGCAGTGAAGATGCTTTTGGGGACACCAAGCAAGGAGCAGAAGGGCCTTTTCTGTCCCTTGAAATTTAGGATGGAGAGGCCCATCCTGAGATTGCCAACTTACTTGGCCACCTGTGCGAGGCTCTTCAAAGCCAGCCTGTGCCCATGGCCTGGGGCTCACCCGTCACCAGCGCTGGGGGCCTGGGCTCTGCAGGGCAGGCAGAAGAGAGATGAGGGTGACCGCTCTCTGAGCAGGTGATTATGCCAGACTGACTTTTCACAGAACCACCTTAGTTTAATTCTCCTAGTGATCCTCTGGAACCGGTATTATTCCCATTTTGTAGATAAGGAAGCTCAAACTCTGAGAGGTTAATGGGCAGGTCATATTGTTTGTTAGGGGCAGAGCTGGGACACAAACCCACGTCTGCCTGACCCTAAACTCAGGACCCACTGCCACCTTTGAAAGGCCACCTTTCAAAGTCATGGACCAGCAAGTGGAGACCCCCTGGGAACACGAAGCTGTTGAGGGGTGGTCCTGACGAGTAAGGGCCCCGGGAATAACCACATGGGAGATGCGAGCTGCGGCATGATGGCCCAGCCGAGTTCTACCTTGCCTTGCCTTCCCTACGTCCCACCCATGCCCTGCTGAGGGGCACAGGCTCTGTGGACACCATCTGACCAGCTCTCAGGCCTCACCTGACTGGGACTGGGCAGAGAGTGCCTCCGGATCCCCAAGACTGCATCCTCGGGGCTCAGCTTCCAGGCTGGCCGGGGTTGGAGGAGGGCAGGAAATGAGGCTCTCCGTCTGGGACGTCAGGCGTGGGAAGAGGGCAGCCAGGTCTGACAGGACTGAGGTGGGCACTGAGGAAACACTGAGGTGGAGGGGCAGCCTGGGGGGGTTTCCTCACGATTAGCGTGGCCCCGGGCATCGGCTTTTGTGGCACAGAGTCCCGCAGTGAGGGGCCACCTGAAGTTGTGTCTGGCAGCGGAGGGGCCATGCTGGTGGCAAAGGTCCGGGGACTCTCTGGGACATGGAGGCCTGACAGTTCTCTCTTCGCAACATCATTATCTTCTCTGTCAAACAGACTGTTTTAAGTTTTACAGGGACCTTGCTGGATATGGTACCTGAGCGCAAAATCTCCTGGGGTGGACAGAAGGTTGAGGAAGACTTGAGACGGGCAGAGGATTTCAAAATAACTCTGGGTTTGGGTGAAAATTCTAGGTATGGAGTTGGATGGGAGAGAGACATGGAAGCTGGCTGGGAAGAAACTCTGAGGTATTCCAGTCAGAAACACCTCAGGGCTCTCGCTCTCTCTCCCTGTGCAGAAAGCATCCGAAAGCTCCCTACCTACTGATAGGGTAAGAATTCTGGAATATTTTGTTGGGTGAAAAAGCCTGGAGCACAATACCATGTATATATGCTCTTATGTTACCTGAGTGGAAAAAAAAAAAAAAAAGAATGTAAAGGGCAATTATCTGTAATCATATTTGCTTGTAACTACACAAGCAAAATATGTAAGAAATGAATAAAGATAAGGATGTGGGCATAAAAACTGGACAGATGAGGGACAGGATAGGAGTGAGGCATGACCTATCACCTTCTATGCCTTTACTTCTTTTTTTCTTTTTTCTTTTTTTAGAGAGGGAGAGAGAGAGGGGGAGGAAGGGCAGAGGGAGAGGGAGAGAGAATCTTAAGCAGACACCACACCCAGTGCAGAGCCAGACTTGAGGCTCCATCTCACGACCCTAAGATCATGACCTGAGCCGAAATCAAGAGTCGGACGCTTGACCAACTGAGACACCAGGCGCCCCTCTATGTTTTTATTTCTGACCATGTGATTATATTACCTATCCAAAAAATAAAATAAGATGTCCTTTTTCACTGTTGACAAAAACTCCAACCAACCCAAACCCTCTAACTCTTAGGTGCTCTCTGGGTCATTGGCTACCATCTTCTCCCCCTCCTCCCCGCTCCATTTTTGCTAACGTTCTCATTGCTTCCTTTGCCTGTTTTTTTTTTTATCTGAGCCTAATTCCAGACCTCCTGCTTTAAAGCAGAACAAACAAAGCTTTCCAAGCCTAAAATCTCTGTGGAACTGTCCTTGACTAGATGTAAACGTTGATGGTAATTGGTCTCCTTTATTCCTTCAGGATTCAGCCTCTGAAATCTGATTGCCCGACTCTCCTGGAGAAGGTGAGGCTGTCCCTGGCCATGGTAACCTGCCCCACACTCCAGTCATCTCCAGGACGTTCTTGAACATTCCACGTGGACACTCCTGTCTGGGCCTGTCCACCTGCGCTCAGCAGCTGTAGAAATGCACCTCTGCCAATTTCTGTCGAATGACCAGGGCTGGCCAACTTTACACTTCTCCAGTGATCTCTCGGTTCTTTCCTTGCCAGGCTAAATAATCTTGTTTCCCATAACTAATTTTACAACCCAGTCATTACGCTTCTTTTGAAATCACTCTGAGCATCTCTCAATTTCTTGAGCCTCTGTTACATAACAAGAGGCTAAGCCCTAAGTACACAGAGACCAGTGAAAAGATCGCCATGTGGCTTCCCTGCTTTCTTGCTTGGGTCCCTGTCGAACACTCAGGCAAGTCTCTTAGATGTTGTTTTTTGCAGTTTACAGAGCACCACCATCCCCTCGACCTCAGTCCATCAGGTCTCTTTAGTGTCTTATTATTTCCACTGATTCAGGGTAAGCTTGGCCCACTGTGGTCTTTATTTAGATCATCTCTATTATACCTGTGGGTAGATCCTGTAAGCAGGCCTTGGCACGGCTTTATTTGTGGGTTTCCTTTTAAAAGGTCACTGTGAAACAGGAAATGTGACTAAGAAAATCTTCTTCTTCCATGAAACCCTCTTCATTAACTGGAAAAAGGCACCCGTTCCCTCTCCCCCAGTACTTACTCATGGCCCAAATAGACACATTTCAAAAGAACACATAGTTCCCAAAACACTGAAAAGTGCACCGTAAGGCTCACGTGTGAGGCGAGTGGTTATTTGTCAGGTTGGCGCTGTCTGGGGCCGTCCTCATGCCGACACGTGCTGACTGTCCCCGTTCTTCATAATGTCTGAGGACGGATGGGAGCCTGGGAGGGCCGGGAGGCCTCGTGGCTGACTGAGGAGGGGCGTGCAGCTTAGGAGCCAGAACAGTTGGGGGTGCTCCCCTGGATAAAGGCCGAGGCAGATGGGACCCCGTGTCTCCTGGCCCTGCAGCCACATTTACCCAGTTAAACCACACGCCCATCTCCTTTAGCTTCTGGAAGGGCCCCCTGCATCTTTCTTCCTGTCTAGAAGCCAGGTGATGCTGCAGTGGGGGGACACGGGCTTGCCAGGAGGGGCCCTGGGCACACAGTTCAGGCCTCCTGATGGGGCTTCCTTGAGGAGGCCGTCGTGGCTGTCCTTGGGATCACCTGCTTTGCAACCTCGCTTCGCTTTCCTCAGCCATACATTAGAAAAACAATAGTATAGCTTATGAGGAGATGAAAATACGTTAAAACACAGAAGGCGTCCAGGACAGTCTTGATCTGCCACCCCTCTGTAATGTTAGTTATTAGTCTGATGGGTTGGTTAGATTTCCTTTCTATTCGAGTGAAGGATTTGGCACCAACTGTGGGCTTTGTTGTGAAAATGGCCGCATTGAGGTCTTATCCTTGGCTAGTCCTTCAATGGCCAGTAGTTTGTCTTAAGAAGAGCTGAAAAAGGGTGCCTGGGTGGCTCAGTTGGTTAAGCGACTGCCTTCGGCTCAGGTCATGATCCTGGAGTCTCGGGATCGAGTCCCGCATCGGGCTCCCTGCTCTGCGGGGAGTCTGCTTCTCCCTCTGACCCTCCTCCCTCTCATGCTCTCTGTCTCTCATTCTCTCTGTCTCAAATAAAAAAAAAAGAGCTGAAAAAAAAAAAAAGAAAAATACGGATGGTCCAAATGCACAGTCAATACTGCTGGGGGCTGAGTGGGGGTGGTGCCTATCCAGACAGGCTGTGTGGCAGGAAGCCCAGGTCTGAGATGGCCTGGTTCAGGCCTGTGAGCAGCATCCGCTCCTCAAAGACATTGAGTGAGTGGTGTGGTGGGCCCTGGCGCCATCCCGGGGTGGCCACAGATCTTGTTATGGAGATTACAGACTGAGGTGCAGGATCTGGGGCTCCATGTACTCGGACCTGACGCACACAGGGAGTGTGGGAGGATGTGCGGGGAGTCTTGGCCAGGCTTAGGGGCGCAGGGTCTCAGCTTGACTCACCCCTGCATCTGCTGCTCTCACTCCCAAGGCCTTTGTGTGCTGGGAAATTCCTGGGGGATGGCTAAACCCCACCTCTATCAGGCCTGAGACTCTTCCTGAGCAGCGAGTTGCTTCATTCTGCCTAACAGCTTCCTGAAAATGTAGTCTTGCTACACTGGAGGAAGGCTAGGTCACCGACAATGTGGGACCCTGAGTCAGCAGGATTTAACAGGGGAAGCCAGCGCCGTGGCTGCATGTGTGAAGGTAACAAGGCTGAAGTTTTAATAAAATTGTTATTTCTGTTGCATGTGTCTATGCATTAGGCACCAGTCTGCATTCCTCCAATGTCAGCATGAACCTTTTGACTCTGTCTTCTTGCCCAACAGCCCACACAGCAGGGTCAGGGACACTCCGTTGGGGAGTGAAGTAGGTGTGGCCCAGGTACAGAGACACCCTTTGCAGACCCCCCACTGCGTCTAGCCAACGCGTAGGCCTGGCTTGGGTCCTGCTGTGTAATCAGAGCCTTTTCTTTTCTCAACTACTTTTGGTGGCTAAGATGAGCTATGCCTTTTCGAATGTACCTGGATGCATCTTAGTTGGCTTGCTGTAAGTGGAGGGGGTTGATGAGCTCTTAGAAATTTGCTCTGATGTCAATTATATCTCAGTGGAACTGGGACCCCCTGCCCCCATGTGGCACAAAGCTGGTATTCAATAAATACAAGTAATTATGACCCCATCCCCAAGAAAAAGAAAAAAAATGTGCTCTGTTTCTAAAGGGGATCAAAATAAGCCTAAAATTCTTTTATGGATCCCTACTTGGGATCCATTCCATATTAAAACAAAATGACAATGGGCCAAATTTTCATTGATTTTGAACTGATTTGCCATGACGCTAAATTCCTGAGTAAAAAGAATTTTTGGTAAACTTCAAAGTGGGACTGCTAGGTGTTTCCCATTTATTAACCTAGTGTTTAAAGGCATCATGTCCTGATTTTCCTTTTTTTCACTTTCTCTGAGGTCCCTCACTTTCCTTCCATGAGTTCCTTATGCAGATCTGGGGAGAGGGAGCAGAGAGAGAAAATCAGGAGTTGGTTTGGGAGTTTGAAATGGGAAAGAGTAGACATTTCCAGTTCCCAATATCCCTCTAGTCCTGAATGTCTTCTGAATTCTTGGCTGCTTCCGTGGCCTTGAAATTGTGCTTGCTTCTGCCCTAGCCCCGGGGCCTTGGTCGAGGCACCCCCTCTCCCAGCCTCCTGGGCATGGGCTGGGGGGCACCATGTGTGTGCAGGGGTGGGAGCCTCACACCCTAATGGGGCTGAGCTGGCCATAACGCCTGTCTCTCCCAATTAGTTCCCCAAAGGGAACAAAGCCTTATTTCTTTCCTCTCTCAGTTCCCAGGCACTGACTGGGGAAAAACAATCCTTGGCAGCTCAGGGGTTAAAAATAAAACACAGCAAGGGGGAAAACAAGCCGGGCAGCTGCAGCGGCTCCTCACAGCCCACTCCAGGCTAAACAGAGGCCCCAGCAACTCCTTGGAGACTTGAACCCTGGGCGATGGAATTTTCCCTTGCATGGAGGCTATTGTCCTCTGGAAAGGGCCAGGGCCAGAGGAGGGCCTGGGGAGCACTGATCTCCCCGAGCTCGCAGCCAGGAAGCTCCTGAGAGCCCAAGGGCTCTGTCGCAACCAGCTGGGGTTGGGTGAAAAGGCACTGGGGGTGCATCCACCCCTCCCCCTTTGAGAAAAAGGGGGGGGGTCCAGTGGGGGCTTCCAAAGGCCTGGGCACCAGTTGTTACCCCACTCCTCAGCCTCAACCAGCCAGTCACTGGGTTGGAATAAAAGGCTTGGTTCCCTTGGCAACGGCAGGGTCTATGGTCTTTCACAGAGTACACGATGGGCTTGGGGGTAGGGGTTGGGGGGGGGCGGCATGGGGGGAAGTGAGGGGAAGGGGGGGATGGGCAGCCTATTTACCAGCGTTGTTTGAGGGAAGCTTTTGTAGGTGCTGGCCTGGGAAATGCAGGATACCCGAAGTGTGGGGGATGCTCTTAACTGCTTCCCAGTTTCAAGCCACAGTTGGTGGTCCATGGTGGGAACAGGACTGTGTAGGCCTCACATTGACTTCCTGGATGGCTCAGGAGAGTCAAGTCGAGCCTACCTTTATAGGTACCAAGGTCTGGCCCTGTTTTATGACTGGAGACCCCTGGAAGTGTTGATAGATGCTTGAGCCCATAGAGAGCTATTTGTGAAGCCGAGATTAGAATAGCAGGCGCCTGTCTCCTGGGTCTGATCTCGATGGACCAGACAAAGCTATTTTTAATATCAAGCAAGAGAGTTGCTGAAATAATGACAAAGTGCAGAGCCTGGGCTGATTTTGTCTCAAGCACTAGACTTTGTGAAAGGAGTTAAAAAATCTATTCACATACCGAACAGATGCGTTTAGCCTCAGTGAAAACAAGTGATAAGGGCCAGGAGACCTTGACCCAGGGTTTTGGGATTAGAGGTCCCAGCGTGTTGTCACTAGCACAGAGGGGTACGGGACTCTTGGCGTAACCTGCTCTGGGGTTTTCTATGGTGAGGGCTTGAAACCTGGCAGTGGCAGATAAAGTACCTTTTGCAGTGTCTTTCAAAGGGGGCGCATCTACCAAACAGAACAAGAGAATCAGTAAGTTGATATGGTGGCTTAAGAAGAGAGAGGACTAGTGTAAATCAGCACATTGTTCAGGAGTCTTAAAATGATTTTCTTTTAAAAAATGAGAAACAAAACAAAACAAAAAACCCACCCAGATTCCTCTCTGGTGTAGCCAGGCAGGTCTTAGAGACAATGAAGACTAGGTTAATGGTTGCTTCTAGTGGAAATCTTGCTTACTTCTTCTGCTTTTGCCTGAGGATTTGGGGGTGAGGAGGGGCCAGGGGAGAGGGGACCGAGTTGCCCTGAAAGAGTGGCCAGCGTCATCATCAGTGAAGTACTTCCTCACGCACACCAGGGTCAGTTCCTTCGCATCTGAACTCCAGTGGGTGGGTCTTCTCTGAAAGACACAATTTGAGGAAACCTAGAGGGTGGGTCCTAAGATGAGGAAACACCTGGGTGGCAGGTTCTTCATAAGGAAACAATCCTGAGATACCACTGCGGCTGCTTTGCTTCCATGACCTGTGGCCAATCAGACGGCCGCCTGTTTTAATCATCACCATCAAAATAATAATAATAATAAAAAGGAATCACTTATCCCCTAATTAATTTACTTACCAGCTGGTGGATTGGCAGAGAATAAGTCTGAGCAACGCGGAATAATGACCCATTTAGAAAGTATACAGAGAATGGGAACCCAAAGAAGAGAGACTACCATGGGCTTAACCACGTCTGTGTAGTCGTTCAAGTACATGCAGTCTCATTTAAGTTTAATGACAATTCAGTGAAGTTGGTATGATTGTTATTCCCATTTTGTAGATGAGAAGACTGATGCCTGCGTAGGTTAATTCACTTGAGCAAGATCCCATAGCTGAAGGTAGAGAGAACTGGGTTTTGAATCCTATCTGATGATCTTAGATCCACATAACAGCCACTTTCAGATATGAAATCTCACTTGATTCTCAAAACCACTTATTAAGGTGGGAGATTATTTCTGTTTATAGCCTCAGAAGCTGAAGGTCATGGAGTTTAAGTGACTTGACCTAATCACAAGACCAGTATGTGGTAAAGCTGTGACCGCTCTGGGGCTTTTCCCACAGTGGCATGTGGCCCGGTCTCAAGTTCCATTCTTCATGCGTCTAAGAAGATTTCAACGTCCGCCATTCGCTCATTCATTTATTCATGCAGTCATTCAGCTAATATCTGCTAAGTACCTGTCACAGACAAGGCATCGAGGGGAGCAGAGAACGAATTAGATTTTTAAAAAGTCCCTGGGAGTGAAAGGATTTTGTGACCTCGCTGTCCTGTGGCTCTCAATGGAAATCTTCCCACATCAGTGCGCTAACTGATGTGTCTCATTCAATAAGCCGATACATTTACACCGGGAGAACGAAAACAGTAGGAACTCCTGAATCACAAACAATGCGGGGACACCTTGTTCCTTTAAATGGACATGGTCATTCAGCAAGCTTTGGCCAGACTCACGGTGGCAAGGGAGTGAAGAAGTAGAGGGCGTGGCCAAGGCTGGGGTGGGGGGCGCCACATTTGCGCAGCCCCCCAGCCGCGTGAGCATTCCTGTCTCCATGACTCCATGGTGAGGGGCCCCTCCCAGGGACAAACTTCCTCCCCCTATCTGATGTCACGGGCTAGCTCCTTCCTGGACAGAACCTAAACTTAACATGGGCCGAGTCGGGCCGTATGCTGGGCATAGTCCCTACTTACCCATCTGCACAGGATTCCTTTTTAAAGATGATTTCTCACACACAGCTACCACGGGGCAGCCCCCCCTCCCCAAGTGACCGAAGTCACCATAATACGTCAAGGGAGATCAGAAGCTCTTGAAGACAAGCGGGACGTGGTTGTTGCCTCTGAAGAGCACGCAGTTTCAGGCGGGCCCATAAACAAAATTTCATCCCGTCCACATGGCCCAACATTTATTCATTCATCTGGGTCAAGGTGCGGGTTTTATTAGAGCACAAGGTGGAGGGAAGCTAAGGAGTTTTTACGAGGAAAACAGAGATGATAAAAGAATGGGGGTAGGGTGGGGAGGGGAAAACAGGCCTCTGAAGAGAAAGGGTTGGTTCAGGTATTCACTCAACACTTACATACATTGAGTGCTTTCCCTGGGTCCTGGTCCTGCTCATGTTTACCTCGTGCCCAGTGCTTAGTAGGATCCTGTGAATCGAGGGCAGGACTGGGTTGTATAGGCTCTCTCAGAATTAGGGGTTGACCTCTGAGAAGGTAGGGACTGGACAGAGAGGAACATGAACACCAGCGTTCTAATGCTGACCTCCACCTCCCTCTGCAAGGCCTGGGGTTTGGTGCTGAGAGGCACCCGGGACACACTGATGGGGGAGACCCACTTGCCCTCCGTGACAGGAAATAGTCTAAATTTTGGAGGCTTGATTAGGAAACCCTTCACATTCTTTTGGTAAACATTGATGACCCTGTTATTCATAAATGAGACCCCAACTTTTTTTTTTTATCTTTCACATTTTGCTAGCAATTTACTTAATTTTATTGCCCACAATCTCTGTCTCTTTTTCCTTCTGCCTAGCTTCCCCTTCTCAAATAGGACTGCTGGATTTAGCATATCAAAATACAGGACACCCAGTTAAGCTGTAATTTCAGATAAACCACAAATACATTTTTTAGTGTAAGTATGTCCCAAAGAATGCATGGGATATACTTACACTAAATAATTATTTGTGGTTTATCTGAAATTAGAATTTAACTTAGGTGGCTTATATTTTATCTCATGACACCAACCCCCCCCCCCCACCTTCCATACTTGAACCTCTTTGGATTTATTTATTTGGATTTTTATTACCTGTCAGCATGTAGCATATCTCAGGGCAAAGAGTTTCCAGGTTCGTTTTCTTCTGTGTGAAGCAGTGTCATGAGCTGTCTTCACCTCTCTTCACTAATTGTCCCCTTCCCTGATATTTCAGAAAAATGGTGTATTTCTGTGGAGTTTATTTTCTTTTAATCTATGGGGGTCCACATTCACATTTGGCTTTCCAAGCAGGAAAGTGCTAGGCACATCAGACGTTTTCCCATGACCAACTTATATATTCCTCCCATTTGGGGGGATCACCTTTCCTCGGGTCTCTGTTAGAGACTTCAGAATGGATAACATTAAATTGTACCACGAATCCAGATATGAAGACCCAAGGGGATTAAGTATCAGCAGGCTGAGAGTCAAGATTCTCTGAGGTTTTCCCAGTTTCCTTCCTGATAATGCCCACATTAGCCAAGAGCCAAATGTTTCTTGAGCCCATAGAAGGTTGATAGGGGCTATAAGGCAGTGCAGGTCCATTCGATAGAGTCTTTGAAGTCTGTATATTTTGGCTTTTTCTATTGTGTGTGTTGTATGTGTTATATGTGCGTGTGTATTGTGTGTGGGGGGTGTGTATGTGTGTGTGTGTGAGTCTGATAACAACCTAGTAAAACAACGGCAAGAGTGGAGAAGGAAATAGAGGTAAGAAAGACGATACTGTGGTCCTGTTAGTGCTTTCAACACAAGAAACTCCACAATGGAGACGGTGACTGTGTTCGGAGTCTTAAATTATGATTCTTCTCTCTCTTCTGCTTTCTAAACCATGCAATATAATTCTCTAATTTTTTTTTTTAAGATTTTATTTTTGGGGTGCCTGGGTGGCTCAGTCGGTTGAGTGTCGACTCTTGGTTTCAGCTCAAGTCACGATCTCAGGGTTGTGGGATTGAGCCCCGTGTTGGGCTCTGCTCTCATCAGGGAGTCTGCTTGAGATTCTCTCTCTCCCTCTCCCTCTGCCCCTCCCCACCCCCTGCTCGCATGTTCCCTCTTTCTCTCAAATACTTGAATAAATAAATACATAAATAAGATTTTATTTTTAAGTAATCTCTACACCCAACATGGGGCTTGAACTCACAAACCCGAGATCGAGAATCATATGCTCTACTGATTGAACCAACCAGGTGCCCCTATAGTTCTCTAATTTAAAAATAAAACTGGGCGCCTGGTTGGCTCAGTCAGTGGAGCATGCGACTCTTGATCTTGGGGTTGTGAGTTCGAGCCCCATGTTGGGTGTAGAGATGACTTAGAAAAAAAACAATCTTTAAAAAAAACCAAAAACCCAAAATTTGAAACTGTGCTTAAATTGTCAGTTTTTTAAAAGTGCAAGGTCTTGCTATTAAAATACCATCGACTATAAAAAGAAAACATGGCATTATAAAATTGTCAAAACATGTAAATGCTTTATAACTTTCCATATTATTTTCTGAGTAACTTTTCCATGATCCCATGATGAAATGGTAGTGTTGCTGGAACCGCAACTCATGTCTGCCTGGCTGAAAACCCAGGCCCTTCCATTGGATCGTAGTAGAAATATACTAGTTGGATCTTGTAGGAGCGTGTCTGTTCAGAATCTCAGGGGTAAATTTCCAGTAAAATAGACATGGATCCAAAAAAAAAAAAGGAATCTCAGGGGTAAAAATCACATGGATTTCAGCACTTTATTACTAAGTTATTTCTCTATACTTTGAAAGCTTACCCTGCCTACCTACACAATAACTGATTTTCATTATTGATTCTTTTTTTTTTAAGATTTTATTTATTTCACAGAGAGAGATGGCTAGAGCAGGAACACAAGCAGAGGGAGTGGGAGAGGGAGAAGCAGGTTTCCCGCTGAGCAGGGAGCCCGATGTGGGACTCGATCCCAGGACTCTGGGATCATGACCTGAGCTGAAGGCAGACGCTTAACGACTGAGCCACCCAGGAGCCCCTTCATTATTGATTCTTCTGCACAAAATTTATAGGGCTTAGGAATGAGTCAGCAATGAAAAGTCAATTATAATAATAGCTACTGTTTCTTGGATGCCACGCACCAGGTGCTGTGATGACATTTTCATTCGTTTCACTAATTTAATCCTTGCAATCATTCGGAGGTCAGTTCTAACCCTATTTTATAGGTGAGGAAATGGAGATTCAGAGAGTAAGAGCCTACAGCTGTAAATCTGGAGGCTGAGATTCAGAATGAAGAGCCTGGTGAAGTGCAATAGTGTTTCATTGTATGCCAATCCTTTAAAAATTCCATCACCCTTACGGAGGGTGGTAACTCTATGCATCAGAAAAGGAGAGTACTTTCCTCCCATCCTCCTTCTCTAAGCTGTGGGTAAATAGTTCCCATCTTAATAAGATCCTTAGAAGAAGAGAATGAGAGAGAACAGCTCAGATGGAATCACAGTCCACCGAGTCGACTTAACCCTTTGGATGCCTACAATTAAACTCAGAGGCATTTACTTTCTAAAGGAGCAACAACTCTGACACCTTTCTGAATACCCTGTTAAACTGCCCCTTTCCTTGGAGATTGTGTTGTGAAGGTTTCAGAGAAAATCTGCTTCTTCATTTCTTCCCAGGCCTCGGGAGGCTCATTTTCCATATTAAACAAAGCATCATACATTCCTGAGAACGCCTCTCCCACAGACTTGTTTTGCCAACCAGGAGGGAAGATGGGAGGCCAGTAGAATGGGCTGCATGAGAACCCAAGAGGATCTAAGAGAGCCCTTTCCAAAACACTGGTTGATTATTTCCAGCTCCCTGTCAAGCTGGGCTTCTCAGAGAGCAGCATTTATCAAAGGGGAGACACCCGGTTCTCTAATTACCTTCCCCCGTGTCAGAGGTGTGTTCTGAGCCTTTATCACCCTGATGGTGACCTGTTAATGTCCATGATTCTGGCCAAAGGTTTGTTTATGTGTTTCCCTGAATAGGTTGAGCATTTATCAACCATTATTGGTATTTCATAACTCTTCCTCTTGGTGTTGTAATTAGAATTCTTTTGCATTCTCGAATTTTGACATATGATTGTTTTTGTATGGGATACTTTGGTTTCAAAACCATGCAGTTTTCCCCTTGTGTGTTTGTATGGGCATGCAAAAAAGGAGCTCAGGAGACAGGATTCTCCTAAGGCTTTCAATCACAATGCTTTCTTTCCAGAAAGCCCCATTTGGCACTGTTTTGGTAATGGATTTTATCATTAAGTTATGGGTTTCTCTGCCTTTATATCTCCATGGCAGGAATTACTTCCCATTTTATACAGGCAAGGAGAGATTATTGCCTAAAATCTTCGTGATTTTGCTTCCTCCCCAGAATAGCACTTTTATCGTTATGTAGCAAGAATATCTACCCAGATTTATTTGGTAAAGATTCTATTCAAAGGTCTGGGTACTGATTAACGCTGCTTGGCCCACTGAACAATGGGTGTAACCTGGGTTTGATAAACCAAATAAGACCTTTGTCTTGTTTTGCTGGCTGGCAAAATTGCCTGTACCATAAAATCCTTCAGCCTCCAAGGGGAGGCCAGGATTCTTCTGCCATGACCTGGTTTTTATTTCCTGTCCTTGATGGGCAGTTGAATCAAGGGCGGCACGCGCTGATAGAAAGGCCTTGAGGACGTGTGGGTGTCTATAACACACTTGTGCACATGCTCACAAATATACCACCAGCTGGGATCCTCGTTGTGGGGGATGGGATGGTGAAGCCTCCAGTTGAACATGGAATGTTGTTTGTGTCCAACTCTTGCTCCAAAGCATCCACATCCTTTTCCTCACCTGCACTGGTCTGGGCCACTTTGCTCAGGTGGATGAAACAAAGGCCTAAGGAAATTCCAGCTCCAGTAGTTTCCTGAAAGAGCTCCTCTGGTATCCTCTTTGATGTCTGGAGGATAGTGAGTTTGAGTATGAGACTAGACTAGCACGAACCCACCCCTCTCTTGGGAAAACCGCTTGGGTTTGTTCCAGAATGGGGTCAACAGTGTCATGCTTATTTCCTAAAAATAGCCCAACTTGCTAAAAACTTTTTTTTTTTTAAATGGAATCCTACTATACCATGGTGTAGGTCTCACAGCTCTCAGAATCCTCCCTGTACCTTCGGATGAATCCCCGAGAGTGGGTTCCTTGCCCCAATTCCTGACATGGATCTGGTCTTCAAGATGAGAGAAAGAAATATTAGGAAAGCCCCACTCCAGCAAATTTGATGCCTGTCCATTAGAATGCATTACTTGGAGGAACTGAGGATGCTTAGCTTGGGGGGGTGGGTGGGTACTCTCAAGGGGGATCAGGCTTATAGCTTTAAAATACTCAAAGGGCTGCCATGGAGAAGAGGAAATAGACTTATTTAAGGGTGGAAAGGTGGAAGTTTCCAGAAGGAGTATTTTGGTTTGATGTAAGAACAATTGTCTAACAGTCATCCAGCAATGAAGGGAAAGCTTTCTTGAAGGTGCAGAGAAAGGGTCTAGTCTCAAGACCCTGCATGCAGAGGACAGCAGGGATGTTGTAATGTAAATTCCAGAAGTACATGAGGTTTAACTGATGACCTCCAACGTTCCTTCCAGCTCTAAGATTATATGATTCTATATCTGTAATTTTCCATTTCCCTATTAAGAAAAAATTTTCCACATTCAAATTTTTTTTAGTATTTGATAAAGGTTGTAGGATGATTTCTGCTCTATTTGCTCTAACGTGGGGCTTACCCTTTGCTCCATGGCTTGACAAGACATAAACACATCAGTGCTGTTTGTTGGACAGAGATGGGAGTTTACTGCTGGGTGGGAAGGTGCTGGTTACATGGGGCCTGGAGTGGAGAAGTTGGGAACTCCATATCTTGTCTCCTACCCAGAAATTCCTCCACCCAAAGGATATCTTACCTCAGTCTTGGATGGTGGACACAGCTGAAGTGGTCTGGAGCCTGACTGCTCCTTAAACCTACTACCTCAGCAGTTCCTCTTGCATTCTTCCAACCCCCTGTCAATTCCATATCCTTCTCATGGACCCTGTATAATATGGATATCTTCAGGAATCCTCGGAAGCTCTTACCTAACTTGAGGACAGAGTGAACTTTCCTTGAAAGCTGACTCTCTTTTCAAGTGCTCCCTCCACTGAGCTATCGTAAAAAATAAAAACCTTCTATTTAAAAAAAAACAAAGAGAAACACTAGCCTAAACACCCATTAAGTACTAGATTATAACTTTGACTTTAACTTTTAAGTGGAATGTTCTTTTGTTTAAACAAAGTTAAATTTTTGCCTTGAAGCAAAGATTGACTGGGTGATTTTTTTTTTTTCTTACAGTTACTTTAAGAACACCCTTTCTCTCTCTTTTGGGTTAAGGGTATGTTGCAAGGAGAGTTCTAGGAGTTGAAAGTAAAATCTGATAATTCGAAAATGAATAAACGCATACTAACTGACTTTATATCAGTGTTCACTTCTATTAGTAGAGTGTGTCAATGATCTGAGATATGAAGACCTCACCCTTGATGGAATCCCCTGGGGGACCCAATGCTCAGCTCTTCCAGCAATCAGCAAGGAGAGGTAAGCATTAGCTATCAGATCCCTTTAGCTAAATTTCAAACTAAAGGCAATGAACAAAGATGTTCAAAGGTGTTCAATTAGTCACCGGAGGGATATGAATCAAAGAGACCCTGAGATACCATTACACATCTATCAGAATGGCTGAAACTTAAAAAGAATGAGATACTCAAGTGCTGGGGAGGATGTAGAGCAACTTGCAAACTCATGCACTGCTGGTGGGAGTGTAAATTGGTACAACCCCTTTGGGAAACAGCTCGGCAATATCTGGTAAAGCTAGAATGCCCATGATCCAGCAATCCCATTCCTAGGGATATACCTAAGAGAAAGGAGTTCATGTTAGCAAAAGATATGTGTACAAGACTGCTTTTGCAGTTTTATTCATAGCACCCCCAAATGGGGACCCACCACAAATGTCCACCAATAGGAGAATGGATAAATAGATTGCAATGGAATCCAACACGGAAAAAAAAAAAAAAAAAAAAAAAAACAGCTGAAATGACTGACACCACAACATTTTTTGAATGAAAGAAACCAGACCCCAAAGAGTATTTCATTTAAAGAAAGTTCAAGAACAGGAAAAGGAATCTATGATGATGCAGAACTATGATGACTGTGGTAGGGGGTAGGAAAGGGGAGGTGGGATGAAGGACATGTTCTGTATCTCAATCTGGGTGGTGATTTCATAGGTGTATGCATTTGCAAAAATCCATCAAGCTGATAATTTAAGATTAGTGCAGTTCAAATCACAGTGAGATACCACTTCATTCACAACCACTCGGAAAACAAAAAAGACAATAACAAGTGTTTTGTTAGTGAGGATGAGCAGGAATTGGAGCCCTTGTAGATGGCTGGTGGGATTGTGAAGTGGTTTTTTATAAACATTTTTTTTTTAAGATTTTATTTATTTATTTGAGAGAGAGAGAATGAGAGACAGAGAGCATGAGAGGGAGGAGGGTCAGAGGGAAAAGCAGACTCCCTGCCGAGCAGGGAGCCCGATGCGGGACTCGATCCCGAGACTCCAGGATCATGACCTGAGCCGAAGGCAGTCGCTTAACCAACTGAGCCACCCAGGCGCCCCAGTGAAGTGGTTTTTTAGAAAACAGTTTGGTAGCTCTTCATAAAGTTCAGCACAGAACTACCCTATGGCCAGCAATTCCACTCCTACGAATATATTCAAGAGAATTGAAAACATCCGTCTGCACAAATATCTGGATGTGAATGTTCATTGCAGCTTTACTCACACTCACCGAAAAGTGATAAGCACGCAAATGTCCATCAACTGATGAATGGATAAACAAAATGTGGTATATCTACCCAGTGAAATGTTCTTCAGCAATAGAGAGGAATGAAGTATTGATACCTGCTCCAACACGGATGAATCCTGGAAACATGCGAAGTGAAAGAGGCTGGTCACAAAGGGCCATATGTTGAATGATTCCATTCACGTGAGATGTCTGGGATGGTAGACAGGAAGTAGATTAATGGTTACCCGCGTGGGAGCTGACGCAAGGAGGAGGGACTACTAATGAGTACAGGGTTTATTTCTGGGGGAATGAAAATGTTCTCAAACAGTGGTGATGGTTTGCACAATTCTGTGAATATGGTAGAAACCACTGAGCCGTACACTTTAGAAGGGTGGCTCAGTGGGTTGAGCGTCTGACACTTGGCTTCACCTCTAGTGGGTAGTGATCTAGGGGTTGTGAGATTGAGCCTGCGTCAGGCTCCGTGCTCAGTGGGGAGCCTGCTGGAGATTCTCTCTCTCTCTCCTTCTCCCTCTGCCCCCCCCCCACTCGTGCAGGCTCTCTCTCTCAAATGAATAAATAAATCTGTCTAAAAAAGGGTGAATTTTATGGTATGTGAATTACATTTCAATAAAATTGCTTTTTTAAAAAAAGATTAGTGCACTTTGTGTGTATTTACACTCGAAAGAGAGAGAGAAGAGTAAATGGATTCTTCAACTGAAAACAACAGGGAAAGACATGTGAGTTAAGGAAAGAGAGAAGAGATCTGATTTGCTTGAACATCTTCCCAAAGTGCCAAGTACTTTATGTAGAGCATTTCATTTAGTTGTCACAGGAGTCCTATTACACGGGCATTTCCACATGAAAGATGAGGAAACTCTCTTCTTCAGTAACTTGCTAAAGTTTCCAAAGCCAGGAATTGGGGTCCACGGCTGTTTCTTTTCCCCCTCTTCCACCCCTCATGTGCCTTCCTCCAAGGGCTAGCATTGGCCTGGGAGCTGATTTTGTCTGGAATATTCATGTGGCAGAAGAGGACCCTGAGACCTAGGGATGTGGTGTGGCTTGTACTAGATCCCACGGCCAGCCTGACGCAGAGCTGAGTTACACCCTGAGGTACCAGTGTAGGATTCTTTTGTTAATGGTTGATAAAATTAGTAGCACTGTACTAAGCCCCTAATTAAATAGCTCTGTTTGGTCCAGTCATCTCAGAGAGCAATCTGGAAGGGCTCAGTGTAGTGAAGGTATGTCCACCTGGAGCCGAGAACCCCCTACTGGGATTCTCAGAGCATTTCTTGCATGGGGCATCAGAATATTCACTTCAGCCTTGTTTGTGGCAGGTTAGTGATCCATTGCCAAGGGAATGGGTAAGTTAACTGTGGCAGGCAAATACTATGGACTATTCCCAGCTTTTAGAAGCAGGGAACTACAGGCACATTCCATAATATGACAGTTTTCCTAGAGCTGGGGAACAAAAAGCAGGCAACCAAATGCTCTTTAGCACATACTGTTCATAAATTAAAAACACAACTCTCCACAAAATAATACTATATATTTTGTAAGGATATATACGTAACAAAGGCCATCTAGAAACACATCTGTGTAGTGACCTTTGGGGAGAGGGCAATGCAGTGGGCATGGTGATGCCTTGAGTAGAATAGCATGATTAGCTCAATTCTTTATCCCTGAGGCCTTGGAATTTTTTTTTTTTTGAAATAGCATCAGATATTTTATGGAGACAGAAAATTTGTCTCCTTTATTTAACTGACAGAGGCCAGAGTTCACCTGGAAGTGTCTAAATCAAAATCTACAAACAACACCTTTCAAAGTAAGGAGAAATTCCAAAGAGAGTGGTCCCTGGCTGGGTGGTGTTCCTTCTGCAGATGCTGCTGGCCTTTCAAGGACAGCTCACAGGGGGCTCTTTACTCCTTTCCACTCTGACATTCATGACACACATCTTCTTGAAGGCAGACAACCACACTGTCTTCCTCAGAAAGCCCACTGGCCTGGAAATGGGTTCTAGGTGAGGAAAATGAAGGCACAGAATGGGAACATGATTCAGCTAAGGCAGGTATTATGGAGCTGAGTTATAGCCAAAATTTGTATGTTGAAGTCCTAATCTCTCTGTACCTCAGAAAGTGACTATTTTTGGAGACAGGGCCTTTAAAGAGGTAATTAAGTTAAAATGAGGCCATTAGGGAGGGCCCTAATCCAATCTGACTGGTGTGTTTATAGGAAAAGGAAATTGGACCCACAGACCCAGGGGGTGGGGGTAGGGGACATGTGCAGAGAAAAGGGCTTGTGAGGACATAGTGACAAGACAGCCATTTGCAAGCCAAAGAGATAGTGCTCAGAAGAGATGAAACCTACCAAGACCTTGATCTTGGACTTCTAGCCCCCAGAACTGTGAGAAAATCAATTTCCATGGTTTAAGCCACTCAGATCATTGTCCACTGCGAATAATTTCTTTACAAGTGCCACAGGCCTGAGTAAGTACATAAATATGTTTAATTCTATGAGATTTTATGGCAGCCCTAGCAAACGAATACAGTAGGAATCGACAGAGCTGAGACGTAGCCTCAAGAGGTTGAAAACAAGTCTTGGTCCTCTGCCCCCTGATTAGTTAAATTGTCCTCGAGGTCTTGTCTTAGCAAAACTCTGGGGAAGTTTTCCCATTAAAGACACCCCCGAAGATGTGTCCGCCTGGAGCCCAGAACCCCCTCCTGGGATTCTCACTGAACCTGGGAGGCTCAGTTGGTCTAGCTTTTGAGTCTTGATCTCAGCGCATGTCTTGATCTCAGGGTTGTGAGTTCAAGCCCCATGTTGGGCTCAATGCTGACTACTTTAAAAAACAAAACAAAACCCCATCTTTTGGGAATTGGAAGAGATGACTAAGGTGGATCTCTGGGAAGAACAAGAAGAATTCAATGAACTCACCCAGTCCCAGCACCCTACAGTTAGGGAAGCCTTGAGCAGTTGGCCGACTGACACCTGGGACAGGGCACCTGGCAATCATGGGGCCCCAGGTGAGGGGGAGTCACCATATCTGGGGAGAGACATTCAGCTGGAAGTGCCTCTCAACTGCCAATAATTCCTTTACAAGTGCCACAGGCCTGAGTAAATATGTACTTCTCATGAGCTTTTTTTAAAGACTGTTCACTCAAACAGCCCATTGTAGGTTTTTAAAAAGCCCAAGTTCCTTCTGATATCAGACCAGAGATTATTGTTCCTATATCAAAGGACCAGTGAAGGTTAACAAAGTTCAGGAATGGAGGGGCTGAGTCTGGTCAATCCACAGGCTGGGGAGCTATGGTACGCCCTAGGAAAATGTCCCAGTGGGGAGTAGAGAATAAAGGTTACTTCCTGTACTCTTGAATTTTAGTGATGTTGAGGCAAAGCAATACCCGGTGCTCTTGATAGAATTCATAGTGGCCACGTTCTCACTCCTCAGTGTCACTGGTCTCCTAGGAGCCAAGGAGTTTTACTGGTAAAGGAGAATAGACACTGTGTGCCTGTGTATTTGGGGGGATACCTTGTAGCAGCAATTTGGGGTGTAGGGATGTGGTGGGAAGGTAGGGGTAAAAATAGGCAGAAAAAGGGGGAGGAGGGATAGCTCAAGTTCCATTGGCTCCCCTGAAAGTTTTGACAACCTCCTAAAACTTGGGCTTTTTTTCAACCAGCAGCAGGCAACCTTGGGGCCTGCCTTAGAGCCTTGTTAATGATCACAGGCAACACTGTTCCCACGCTCTTACCCTATTGGTCCATGACAGACCAAGCCAAGTCCTATAGGATTTAAGGCAGCCCAAGCCTGCCTGGGCCATTTGTCCTTGTTTGCTTGGTTGGTCCAGTCGAAATACCTGTTGAAGAAGGTGTCTCCGTTTATCTTGGCTCAAGGAGGTTGCCTACTTCCCATACCCATATTCAAGGCACTGTGGCTGGAACCCAGCTAGATAGATAGTCCTGGGGCTTCATATTCTACATCTACCACTTACATGGTATGAGACCTTGGCAAACTACATAATACGTGAGCCTCAGTTAGCCCAACCATAAAATGGGAGAATCATTTTGATTCCATAGGGTTGCCGAGAGGAATAAGTGAAATAAAAATATAAAATGCTCCTGGCACAGGGTGGGCATTTAAAAATATTAATTTCTATCCTTTCACTCAAAGGAAGTTTGTATCATCCATCCATCCATCCATTCATTCATTCAACAAAAGCTTATTTATCTATTTATTAGAAATTTTTGGGGGGACGCCTGGGTGGCTCAGTCAGTTAAGCGTCTGCCTTCAGCTCAGGTCATGATCCCAGGGTCTTGGGGTTGAGTCCCACATCGGGCTCCCTGCTCGGCAGGAAGCCTGCTTCTCCCTCTGCCTGCCGCCCCCCCTGCTTGTGCTCACTTGCTCTCTCGCTGACAAATAAATAAATAAAATCTTAAAAAAAAAAAGTTGTTTTTAAAAAAATTTTTTTTTAAGCAGGCTCCACACCCAACATGAGGCTCCAACTCATAACCCCAAAATCAAGAGTCACACGCTCTACCAACTGAGCCAGTCAGCACCCGTGCTCAACAAAGTTTTATCGAGTGCCAACTAAAAGCCAGCAACTGATGCCCCCTGCACTTCAGCAACATGGTGGCCCAGATATCCCTGCCCTTATGAAGCATTTAGTCCAGTGGGTAAAAGGCAAAGTGGAATCAGGTGTCAAGGAAATTGTGGCATCATGTTTTCTCAGCCTCGTTCTCCGATGTCTTGTCACTTGGCCATGGGGCTAGACATGAGCATGATGCTCAAGGGGAATTCTGTGAACCAACCTTGAGAACAAGAGACCGTGGTGACTCACAACAGGTTAGTTTCCGTCAGCGGCACACAAAGGGCTGGGGACGAGGTCAGGGAGCTCAGCAGCTGTCTCAACAATCAGCACCATCTCCTACTTATGTGGGACTCCTCTCCCCTTGCAAGCTAAGTGTTTTCCAGGCATTACTCAGTGAATTCGCACAGCTTCCTCAGGTGGCAGGAGGGGCGGAGGTTATTAGAGATGAAGCACGCATGGCGAAAAGATAAGTGCCTTGCCTGAAGTCACACAGCCGGCAGAGGCGCTGGATCCAGAATTGGGTTGCCCAACTTGGAGCCCATTGGCTCACACTCTGACCGTCAGGGCCATGAGGTCAGGACGCTGTGTGCGGCTGTGGGAGGCGGGGCTGATGGGGGTAGGACAGCCTTCCCGCTTGCTGGTACAGTCTTCACATAAGGGTTCTAATTCTGCGCTGTATTCTGTTCAGGTGGCTCTGAGTGTTCCATTTAGGGATGTCCCAGTGTCCGGCTCTTCCTTGTCCCTTGATACCGTCCTTGGGATGTTAACACAGTGGGACCCTAGAGGCAACCTAGCCCAATCCCTTTGTGGCACATATGAGAAACTGAGGCCCAGAGAGAAGAAATGACTTGCCCATGGTCCCACAGATGGGAAGTGGCTGGGCTAGGTCTGGAACTCAGCTCCCTGCCACCACCAGCTGCCTTCCCCGCTCTGCCACAGGGAGGGCTCCCAGCAGTGGCCTGGCTTTACGATCCCGACCCTCCCTGTTCTCATCTGCCACTCCTGACATCCCACGTTGGGGCTCCTCCCAGCAGAGCGCCTCCTTGGGATTTCTCGGAGCCCTGTCTGCCTTGAGAGCTGTCTTGAGTACTAGCCACAGGCTGGATGCCTGGAACTCGCAGCGAATCCTGGAGCGTCCAAGGAAGGGAGCCAGAAGCTGCTGCCATACTTGCTCTTGCACCAGCGCTTCTGAATCACCTTTCTCGCTTGAGTGCCGAGTGCACTTAGCCCATGTGGGAATATTTTCCGATGACAGTAACTTCTTCTCCGCCAGAGATAACATCTGCGTTTGTAAACTGTTTTACCTACCAAGCCTGCCACTTTCTTCCACCGCACGGTCACACACCTCGGGGGCCTCCTGTGCTTCCGTCAGCGGCTGCCATCTTGCACAAAGCTGTCTGTGGCCTCTGTCCGCTGACCATCCTGCCTCTCCCATCGTTGGCCTTCTGGAGTCTTGTGGGCCAGCCAGACAAATTACACTCTGCTTCACCCTACAGGGTCCCCACACTTGAAGCCTTCTGTACAAATGTGGGTAGATGGCCGTGGGTGGGAATGATCTACTTTTTATGCTTGGATTTTGATGTCACCTTAGCGCTTTTGGGGGGGGTTTTTTGATCTTCTCTCTCTCTCTCTCTCAGGGTCCTGGGAGCAGGGAGGCTTAAACTTTGTAGATCCCTGTGGCCTAGTTTCTTGGTACACTCACACGGACCTCCCAGACACTCCTGCCGCCGGGACGCTACTGCCGAGGACTGTTGCAGATGGACCTCCCTCCCTGCCTCCCCATTTCCCCCCAGTACAGCTGGCCTGATCCCGGCCGTTCTGTAGGGGCTCGCTGCGGAGGTCCCACGGCTCTGGTTCACAGGAGCAGGAAGGGAGAGAGGAAAGGTCCAGGTGCAGTGAGGTGAGAGATCCCTGATTCTATTATGAAATGAGTCCCCTGTGGCCCAAAGGTGATGCCGTCTAGTGACACAGCCCTAAGATTCTACAAGCACTGATGGGAGGCCTTCCCATGGAGCTGTGATAGAGCGCTCAGCATGTTCTTCTTGGTCATGAGAAATCGGCTTTGGGTATCCGCTTCGTGTACTACCTGCCCCCGTGGGGTTATCTAGCGCCTCTCTTCCTGATGCTGCAAGCATTCTACATCTATCTCGTCCGTGTGCACACTCTGAGAAGTGGTATTATTACCACCATCTTGCAGATAGGGAAACGGGGGCTCAGAGCAGGTGTGGCGCATGCGTCGAGTGAGGCTGAGAACACAAGTCTGACCCCAGCTTGCAGGTCATACTGTATCCTGTCCTGTCCACATTCACACCTAAACCCAAACGGCAGGAAAAAATGGCTTCAGAAGGAAAATAGTGTTAGTCATTTATCTGATGGTAAACGTAATTTTTGTTGACTGTAAAAAATTCCGATGGTCACCAAATTTGGGATGTAGATTCCTCAGATGGGGAAGAAGGGGGAGGGATGAGTGGCATAAGGATTGTCTGGGGGCTTCAGTTGTAATAGTAAGGCTTTCTGGTTTGGGTTTTTTGTTTTTGTTTTTGTTTTTTTTGGTTGGTGAGTGCATGGATGTTATATTTTTCTTGATTTCCTTACTGTATATCTTAAATACTGCACACTAAACTCAAATCACTCAAGACAATCTCCAGAGCATTAGATTATTGTTGAAAATGAAGGAATTTAAACTACTATTTCTAATACCTGGGGCATTAAGGACTGAAAGGATTGTTTAAGGAACCAGAAAGGGGTGTACTTCCAGTGAGAATGGAGGAAAGCACTTTGGCAGAGAAACAATCATGGAATTCATTATTATGAAGTCAAAAATTACATCAGGCATTCTGCAAATAGTTAATGGGAGCCTATATGTGTCAAGCACTGGGTTAGGCCCTAAAAAATAGACACATTCCTGTTCTCCTGGAGCTTTCATCCTAATGAGAAACAAAGGTAAACATAGGTCAGTAGTCAGCAAAATCATTGTACAAACTGGGCTGACGACAATAAGAAGGGGTTTAAGTAGAGCTAACATTGCAGGGGAGAAGGCCCCTTGGAAGAGAGGAGCCCCCAGTGGACCCATCTCTTGGTCCCAAAAGGTTCCTCTGTCATCTCCTACTGCACAGATTTGAGGAGCTGCACAGCAAACTCGGGGAACGAGGCGAGCGTGGAGACAGAGCCGGTATGAGGAGCACCAAGGAGGCCTCGAAGCCCCAAACGCGACCAGTCTGGTGCTGGTTCCACCCTGGGTGCGCCCAGAGCATGTGCATTATACTCTAATGAGGGGTTGGGCCAATGGTGGTGTGTTTCTTTCTTTTTTTTAATGAGGTGCTGCTTTGCATAGATAAATACTATGATTGTGATGTGGGAACCAAATGGCAGATCATTATGCAAAAAGCACCGGCAGAGGTGAAATTATGAAACCAGTTCTGCTTGAGGCCTGCTGCCTGAGCGTGGGAACTAGGAGGTGTATGACTGTCTGCGCCTCAACCTGGGCCAACTGGATGGAGGCCGCCCTCTCCAGCTCATCTGACAGCTGGGCCAGGGCAGGAAGCACTCCTCTTCACTGTGTACCACAGATTCAGAATCCCAGGAGAGGGAAGCAGAAAGGGGAAGGCAGGTGGCTCCCCCACTGTTGGTGGGACCAAAGCTCTGCCTTTAACTGATTCCTGATTGTGGTAAGACAAGAGTGGGGGCTGTGGGTGTCCCGCATGAAGCTCCAAGATATCCTAGGCCTGGGAGGAGGCAGAGGATAGGGAAAGGAAGAATGACCTTGGTTCTGAGTGTACAAGCTGGCTTTCCAGGGTGGGTAGCTGGGTCTCAGAAGAGGAGGTGAACACCTGCAGGGAGATGCTACTTGGGCAGTCAGAGAGGAAAACTCCAGCAGCCTGGAGAGAGGCAGAGAAGACAGCCGAGGAGGGAGACCCAGGGTTCCAGCATCCAGACAGAGGATGCTCCCGTGATGCCTCAGGGAACGGGGACTCAGGAGCTGCCGGAGTGGTCAATCAGCTAATAAACATAGTGCACACAGTTTATGCTTTGGTGCGCCCATCCGTCTGCCTTTTGTCAGGCTCAGAAAACCTGCTGAGGGTGAGCATTGTTGACAGCTTCCAAGAGGTCAGATCCAGGAGATATATAAAGCCAAGGTCAGCAATGCCAGGGAGGAAGACACAGCCTCCTGCATCCCAGGTGTTCGCTGTAGTGAAGGCTGCTGTGAGAGCGCCCCCTACAGAGCACATCAAGGAGAGGTAGCCCGGGGAAGAGGGAGCCCAAGGGTTTATCAAGCTGGGCAAAAGCCATCAATTCTTTTACTCAATCAAGAACTATTTATTGAGCAACTCATGTTTCCATGGAAGTGAAATCAGAATAAGCTCCTTATGTTACACATCTGGAGAGCAACCAGAGTTTTCCATGGTTCTTCAGCACACTGTTACAACATCAGCTCTAAAGAGGAAGTGAGACTGGCTAATGGTCTTCATTACATCCAGATCTCCCTTCCTACTTCTACTGGCAGAGCAGCTGGAGAGAGGGCAGCATGGGAACTGGGGGAGGTGGTTCCACCTTTCCCAAGGTCTTGGGACTCAGTGGGACGCCTCTGGATATTCCCTAGACATGTTGGGTGATGTGGCAAGGAGTGTTAATGATGCAATTCAATTATGCCAGGCTGTTAATGAGCTAAGTGCTGTATCTTTATTATGCATCAAATACTGGAAGACATTAAATACTTACAGTGTCCCAGGGCTTCCTGATACAGAAGATCATAATTCTGTAAGAAGCTTGGAATCCCTACTTGTCCACCTTCTTCAATGACCTGATCTTAAATTGATCCGTAAAACTAACTATGACTCTTATTCCTAGGGTTCCAAGAGAGTGAATTAATGGGGCATTACAATATTCATGTTTCATGTCATCCCAGGAATGGTCTTTGGACCTTGTTCTACTCTGTTCTCATTGTCGATGCCCACCACACTACTGGTTCCAGTTCTGGGAATGAGTTCTAAGGAAATTATTCAACAGAAGCAAAAAACTGCATGTTCCACGATGCTTGCTGTTGTTAAAAATGGGAAACAACTTAGCACATAGGAGATATGAAATGTTAGAAAGCTAGTTGAGGAGATGATAGCAAATCTGTAAATGGTACAAGATACAACCATTAGAAATGGTAATAAGAATGCCTTTGCAGAATGGTGGAAAATATTTCTTATTCGGCAGTAAATGGAAAAGGTAGAATATAAACAAGTATGTATATTTTGGCAATCTGTAAGGTATGCATTGATATTGAAGGCTATTTGCAAAAGAGATAATTGTATTACAATGGTGGAATGCTGGGGATTTTATTATTTTACAAAATTAGTGTTAATGTTAAATGTAATTTAAATGCACTCTAAAAGAAAAAAATGCTACTTTAAAATATCATAGTAACCCTTCAATGATTAGCCATTTTCCCTCTGACCCTAAAATTGATTCTCAAAGTGAGGCGTGGGGTGACCTTGACATCATTTTCAACGCGTTGATCGGGCCCTGCCTCACCTGGGACCAGAATCCCCTGCAACAGTAATCCAAGAATGAGAAGTTCAGCCAGGCTGTGAAATGATTCTAATGCCCATTCATGTTTGAGAACCACTGTTGTAGAAGTTCTCAGAATCAAATTGTGAACAAATGACAAGAGGGAGAAATTGATTTTCTTTCCTGAGAAGCAGACCAAATTTTTCAACTTAGCAAACTTATTTTAAACTTGTTTTAAACAGTAATCTTCCAAAATATATTCAATGAATATATTCTCCATGAACATCTGATTGCATTCTGCCTGAATATGTTGGGAACTATGCATTCAGAATATATTCTTATTTGATTCAATATATTCCTCATGAATATATTTCTTGCAAAATATTTTCATTAAATAACATACTTAAAAGAAAATATTTCATAAGAAGGATATATTTATATGAAAATTAAGTCATTCTAGGTCTCTGAGTTTTTGAAAAATGGAATATTCCTTAAATTGCTGTTAAGAAAAAAAATATTCATTGAGAATATTCAAGAAGTTTTTGTGAAATTAGTAAATTTAGTGAATTCAGAGTTGTCATTCAGCAAATTGATCCTTTGAGGGATTCAACTTTTGTTGAATTGACCTAGAGTCCTCTCGAAAAGCCCAAGGGACTCTGGGCTACGCTGAGGTTCAGGAGCAGATGAAGGTCTAGGAGGCTAAGGTTGGGTCAGCAGGCTGAGTAAGGATCTGGGTGTGGGAGGCGTCTCCTAAGAGGTCCTGATACTCACCCTGAGAGTCCTGAGGAGGCCAATGGTAGCTCTTCCTCTTTCCACATCCAGTGGGGGCTGGAGCCTGCCGACTGTTTCATCACAGGGAGAAAGCAGCCCTTAACCACTGTTAGAGATGTTAAGACCCATTCTATGGAGTTTCAGAAAGGAAGGTAATGGTTTGCAATGCAATTGGAGAAGTGGGGACAGATTACATTCTTAGAGGGAGCCACCGTATGTCTTACACCCCTCACCTAAGGGGGGACTTCCCCACAGGAATCTACTTTCTGCCCTGGGTGACCTTCCTCTGTGACTCTGTCGTAGTTTGTTGCTTACGCAAATTTGCACATGGCCACCATTTTGGGTTTCACCCTGACAGCCTAGTGGCTATTGAAAGAGCCCTCAAAAGGGGCCTGTGCTGATGCCAATGACCACAGAGAGTCTTAGATAATCCCTGACAACATCAGCTCACATCTGTTGGTGCTTTCCATATGAGAGTCGGTGACTTTCCAACTTGCGTGCACAGTCTCACTTAGTCTTCACTACACTGAGATCCAGTGATGCTAACTCGTTCCTTGAGGCCTCACAGCACTGTGCAGTTGACCTGAACTTTGACACCAGGTAGGTCAGCTCCAGAGCTTCTGCCTCCTTTGGTTAGAGAGAAACACTCAGTTTTATTACCCGAAATCTGTCTGCTGCCAGTGTAGTCTTGAGGACAGATATTTTAAAGAGAAAATAGGGAAGTGAAGGAAGAGGTATTCTCATAGGTGGCCAGCTGTGAGCTTGTTACAGTTACAGTTTTTTAGACTGGGCCAAATGGATTCCGGGTCTTGGGACCAACAGCAGATGAAAGCTAGGGATTCTCTATTCAATAAAAAAGGAATCGATCTGCAATACAGGTCCTGAGGAACTCCTCTGAGTGTCATAGCCCAAGGGAGATACAAAGCACCTGACAAGGGCTTGTGCTTGTTTTGTTGGGTTGCTCAAGAAAATACAAGATTGTCCAGTTAAATTTGGATTTCAGATAAACAACAAATAAATTTTTAGTATAAGTATGTTCCAAATATTATAGGGGATATACTTATCCTAGTGAATTTTGTTGTTTATTTAAAATTCAAATTTCACTGGGAGTCTTGTATTTCTATTTGCTAAATCTGGCAACCCAATTTCTTGGGGGAAATAGCTCACAACCCAGGCAGTGTGTTTAATAAAAACAGAGCGAGAAGTACAGATAATGGGGCCTTTGGAGAAGGGAGAGTTCTGGATGTAAATCCAAGGAGGTAATGCGGTCTTCTGGGCAACAGACTTAGTGGAAGGAGATTTGTGATGGGAAGGCTTCCTGGAAGAGCTGGTTCCTAAGGAGAGGAGGGAAGGATCCAGAAGGGTAGAGAGGTGGGAAGCCACCTCTCTGCAACACACACACACACATACACACACACACACACACACACACACCCCACTGTTGCTTATTCGGCTTATATAGGTTTCCACAGGAAATGAACTCCTGTTTTAACCTCAGATAATATTTATTAGGGATGCAATTTCAGCCTTGCATTCTATTATTTTGCCTCCAGCCAGTCCCTTAAAGATCCATTCCATTGCCAAAGCTGACCCTTCTTCTGTGGGTCCTCCTGCAGCTAAGACAACCCCTATTTCTTGTAAAATGTTTTGAGATCCTCCAAAGAAAAGCACTTCGGCAGCACATGAGATTGCTGCTACGTGACCAGCTCATCCCTTGCTTTGGCCCTGGCGCCAAGCCAATCCTGAAAAGCCCACTCAGCTGTTCCAGGTTTTCCCAGAAGAGCTACCTGGGCAAGAAAGGAGAGGCCCAGACATGTTGGAGATGGCAACTGTTCCAGCCCTTTCCTGGGACTGGGTGGGACGGGACAGATCCACAGGGGCAGGGCAGGAGGGAGGAGGCTCCTCCAGCAGGGGCAGGGACCTGGGTCCCTGGCTCTATCTGATCTTCTCCCTACCCTGGGGTGATTGAGGGCTGGGCTTATAGCAAGGGTGACTTTCCAGAATGGCCTGGAGGACAGGTGTGGCCCCAGGGAGGAGGGAGAACATTAAGCCATCCCCCCCACCCCCCAGCATGGGATCAGTACTCAGTGAATGCGAGGTGTTCAAACCCTAACTCAAACACACCATTTCCTGCCTGCTGCCCGCAGGTCTTAGGCCAGGTGACTGCTGCCTCTTCCTCCCAGGGGCAGAGTGGGTGTGTGTCTTCCCTGGGGGACTGACCAAGGCCAAGGTGTACTTGGGCTCATGTCTCCTGCAGTAACAACAGCTAGCTTGCTCACGCCTGGATGGCTTCACCTTGGCATCAAGGTGACCCGAACTTCAGGGGTGAGAATGGGGGCGGGGGGGAGGCAACGTGCAAACTGCCTGTTCATCCTCATCGCGCCAGCCACTTTCCCATGGGAAAGACTCACAGGCTCACTTTACCCTCACACCTCATTGCTCAAGAGCTAAACTGTGATGCCCATTAGGGGTCCTACCCCAGCCCCACAGACCGGCAGCCTTTCCCCATTCTTTCGGCAGCCCTGGCCTCTGCATGGACTGTGTACCCTTTCCCTGAATGTCCTTCTTCCATCAACTTCTCTGTCTGGAGAACTCCTTAGGGGACAAAACTTGCCCCAAAGTCATCTCTCCCATGAAGCCTGCCAGTTTTCTCCTTTGGCGCCTTCTTCTGAGGGCTCTCTTCTGTCCCTTTGCTGGAGAGAGCGCTTACAAAACCTCTTGCTCTGGAAGCTTTGTGTCCCCAGCTCCCGGCCCTGTGCAAGTCTCCACAGTTACTCCCTGACCCAGCCCGGGTCCACTGAATGTTTGGGGTCTAGCCTGGCTGGACTTGGAGGGTCTCTGGGAGACAATGCCTGCAACCAGGGCTTTGACTTCCCTTTCTGCTTCCAGTGGCCTCCCCAGAGGGGGGCTGCTGCCCAAGCAGGAAGTACCCGGGTCAGTGCCCATGCACACCACCTGTGGCTTGTTTCAGCCTCACACCCGCCTTCTCTGGCTCATCTCGGAGGCACTGGGTTCCTCCTTTATCCCCCAGACTCCTCCACTGACCGCTCCCTGGCCTTTCCTGCTGAGTCAGCCCTCTGCTAATTGCCACCAGCTGGCCAGGCTGCCTTCCCGAGATGCAGCGGGCTGCGTGCGCGTGGAGGCCGACTCTGGGTGGCTCGTTTGCTGGGGAACTGGCATGGCTTCCTCCCGTGAATGTGGGGGGAGCTAGCCCAGCCAGGCCTGGGGGTAGGGTGAGCGGGGGAGAAAGGCCCAGGAGAATGTAGGGAGATGGGGAATGGGCCTGGGGGAGACCAAGGGGCCCCCTTCTACTGTCTATAGCCTTTCTTTACAGCAGTTGTTCTCAATGAGGCAGGGTGATTTCCTCTCTCCACCCTCACCTGCCTGGGGCATTTGGCAATGTCTGGAGGTGTTTTTGGTTGTCACAACTGGGAGGGGGAGCGGAGAGCTGCTGGCATTCAGGATGTAGAGGCTGGGGATGCTGCTAAACATCCCGCCAAGGCACAGAACAGCCCCCACGACAAAGTATTATTTGACCCACAGTGTCCACAGTGCCAAAGTTGAAAAACCCTCCTTTAGAGAAAAGAGGCTGGGGCTGGCTGGGATACGGGCCTCATGTCTGAGAGGTGGGCTTAAGCAGGTTTTCATTTGTCAGGGGGACGACTTGTTCTTAGGGCGCACGTGCAGCCTATGCAAGCTAAGCTGCCCCTGCGGGTCCGCACAGGGAGCCACCAGCGTCTCCCTGCCCTCGCCCTGCTCCTCACGGTCCTCCCCGCGTCCCCACCTCCACGATTCCGGCCCTGGGAGGGGGGCGCATTTCTGCAGCCAGCAGGTAATTAGATGCTGAGAAATCCTCTTACCTTCCTTTATTTTGCCTCCTATCAGCCCACAGTTTCAGAAGGGCCAGGAAGCAAGGGCTTTCCTCCCATTTTTCCAAAAACGCTATATATGAAGGAACATTTTATTTTCTTTCATCCCCTATATGATAACCATTATTCACCACCATGCAATTGATTGCTTATTTTGTACCTGGAACTTTCACACACATGTTATGGTATCATTGTCACAAGCTATGAAATAGCTACTGTTACTCCTTGAGGTCCGGAGTAGTTATGTAACTTGCCCAAGTCATGTAGGTAGAAGGGGTGGTGCTGAGACTGGGACCAAGTCCTTGGCCCCCAAATCGGTAATTGGAACACCGCCAAAGATTGCTCCTGTAAGAAGTCAGCATCATAGAGGAACTTTCTAAGTGAAAAGACTACAGGGGCTCTTGTGTCTTCCAGAACTGTATGGGTATGAGTAGGGGGGACCAGGAGAGAGGCTTTGGGCCGCTAGGAAAGAGGAGGCTACCAGAGGACGCGACTGATTCCTGGGAGGGGTGACTAATGTTGCCATGAGTCAGCCTGGGCCCCGGAAGGGTCCTCTTCCTCCTCCAGGGCACATGCTCCCTAGCGCTGGGGTTGATCAGGTGCCTGGAAGGAAGGACCGGGTGCCCCTCCCAGAGAGCATGGTCTGGCCTTGTTCTGTCCAGGCATCCATCCGGGGAGCTCTTGCTGGGCTGCTGAGCGCTGCTGGAGCTTAGAGGCTGCAGGAGGCAGGCAGTAAACAGGAAATGGTTAAGTAAGAGCAGGTGGAGCATGCCGGGTGCTGGAGCAGGGCAGGAAATAGCTAAGTGGCTGAATGGACTCAAAAGAATGCTCTGCCCTCCTCCCCAAGGCTTTGGCCAAGGGCTGTCCACCCACCCCTCCCTGCCCTGCATGGAGAGGCACCCAGCCCAGCAGCCTCCTGACCCCCCGCTGCCCTCCTCAGTTCTGCTGGCGCCGGGAGGTGCTGGGAGGAGAGGGACCAAGGTACCAGGAAGCCCAGCCAGGAGCGATGGGGCAAGAAGGAGCGGGTTCCTTCCCTCCAGGGCTGTGAGCCAGGCCCAGCTCCAGTGGCCCGGGAGTGAGGGGTTGGGGGGCGGGGCATAGGCAGCCTCTCCAAGCCCTAGAGGTTGTTTTCCTCCTCCTGGTTCTTTGTTCCCTAGAGGGCCCTTTGTATTGACTGGGGCTCCTACCCTGGGCCAAGCCCACAGCCAGAACAGTGGCCTGGGACCTGGACAGAAAAGGCCGGATGCCCCAGGGGCCTCCCCTGCTCTCCCCTTTGCTCCTTACAGCAGCAGGTATCCCCTGCAGAGGGGTGGCACTCTCCTCCAAGGTGGGATGAGGAGCCTGAGGTTAGGGAAGATACGTGGCTCACACAGGGAAAGGGCGCTAGGGCTTGAACCCCCCTTCTGCCTCCCTGCCCTTCCCCTGCTCTCCCTCTGCACCTCGGTGCCTCTCCTGTTCAGAGAATTTTCTTGCTCTTCCCCGGAGTAAAATCAGTGGTGTTCTGGGTACTCTCTTGACCCCTTTCTCAGGGGACCCACCCTCGTGGGCAAGCAGGGCTCTGCTTCCCAGGGTCCTCTTGCAAGTGGGCTTCTTCTCTGCAGGGCAAACGGTCCCAAGACTGGTAGCTCCAGTCTTGCAATGTCACTGGCACATTACTGTCTGAGGACTCTGGGGCATCTAGGTATGAATACCCAGCCCTGGCCTCAGCAGGCAGGATTTCCTGGGTGCCGGAGGGGCCCACAGGGACACTGAGGCAGGCTTCGCCTGTTCCTGGTGCTGGTTGTTCCCCAGTACATGGCTCCTGGGTGCAGCAGTCTTGCAATGGGGAGTTGAAGGCCTCAGCCTCTGCCTGAGTAGGGGGAGAAGCTGTGCTCATGTATTTTCCTGATAGCAGTGGACATCAAGGGTATCTCAACCCCCAAAGAATGGGGACAACTCAAGTTGATGGGGTATTATGTTCTATTTGTTTATAGTAAGTATATATTTAAGTATGTGCATGTATATATTTATACATGTATTGACTCATGTAATCCCTACAGCAACCCAAAGAAGAGGTACTTGGATTACTCCCACTTTCCAGATGAGGCCTAGAGAAGGGAAGTCACTTGCAGCGGTGGGTGGGTCAGGTACTCTGACTTCAGCCCTGGGCAGCTGGCTCTGGCCCATACTCTGGCCACTAGGCTGCATTGCTTTGTGCGGGAGCCTTTGGAGGAGGCCACATTTGTTCTCCTCGAGGTCCCTCATAAGATCCTTATTCTTTATGAAAAGTTCCTTGTCTCTCAGGAGCCAGAATTTCCCGAGCATCCTTCTATATATATATATATTTTTTTTGATTTTTTTTCTATACATATATTTTTATTTTTATTAAATTTTTTTCTTCTTATGTTAATCCCCATACATTACATCATTAGTTTTAGATGTAGTGTTCCATGATTCATTGTTTGTGCATAACACCCAGTGCTCCATGCAGAACGTGCCCTCTTTAATACCTATCACCAGGCTAACCCATCCTCCCACCCCCCTCCCCTCTAGAACCCTCAGTTTGTTTTTCAGAGTCTATCGTCTCTCATAGTTTGTCTACCCCTCCGATTTCCTCCCCTTCATTCTTCCCCTCCTGCTACCTTCTTCTTCTTCTTCTTTTTTTTCTTAACGTATATTGCATTATTTGTTTCAGAGGTACAGATCTGAGATTCAACAGTCTTGCACAATTCACAGCGCTTACCAGAGCACATACCCTCCCCAGTGTCTATCACCCAGTCACCCCATCCCTCCCACCCCACCCCCCACTCCAGCAACCCTCAGTTTTTTTCCTGCGATTAAGAATTCCTCATATCAGTGAGGTCATATGATACATGTCTTTCTCTGTTTGACTTATTTCGCTCAACATAATACCCTCCAGTTCCATCCACGTCGTTGCAAATGGCAAGATCTCATTCCTTTTGATGGCTGCATAATATTCCATTGTATATATATACCACCTCTTCTTTATCCATTCATCTGTCGATGGACATCTTAGCTCTTTCCACAGTTTGGCTATTGTGGACATTGCTGCTATAAACATCGGGGTGCATGTACCCTTTCGGATCCCTACTTTTGTATCTTTGGGGTAAATACCCAGTAGTGCAATTGCTGGGTTGTAAGGTAGCTCTATTTTCAACTTTTTGAGGAACCTCCATACTGTTTTCCAGTGTGGCTGCACCAGCTTGCATTCCCACCAACAGTGTAGGAGGGTTCCCCTTTCTCCGCATCCCTGCCAACATCTGTCATTTCCTGACTTGTTAATTTTAGCCATTCTGACTGGTGTGAGGTGGTATCTCATTGAGGTTTTGATTTGGATTTCCCTGATGCCAAGCGAAATTGAACACTTTTTCATGTGTCTGTTGGCCATTTGGATGTCTTCTTTGGAAAAATGTCTGTTCATGTCTTCTGCCCATTTCTTGATTGGATTCTTTGTTCTTTGGGTGTTGAGTTTGATGAGTTCTTTATAGATTTTGGATACTAGCCCTTTATCTGATATGTCATTTGCAAATATCTTCTCCCGTTCTGTCGGTTATCTTTTGGTTTTGTTGACTGTTTCCTGTGCTTTGCAAAAGCTTTTTATCTTGATGAAATCCCAATAGTTCATTTTTGCCCTTGCTTCCCTTGCCTTTGGCGATGATTCTAGGAAGAAGTTGTTGCGGCTGAGGTCGAAGAGGTTGTTGCTTATGTTCTCCTTTAGGATTTTGATGGACTCCTGTCTCACATTGAGGTCTTTCAACCATTTAGAGTCTATTTTTGTGTGTGGTGTAGGGAAATGGTCCAGTTTCATTCTTCTGCATGTGGCTATCCAATTTTCCCAACACCATTTGTTGAAGAGACTGTCTTTTTTCCATTGGACATTCTTTCCTGCTTTGTCAAAGATTAGTTGACCATAGAGTTGAGGGTCCATTTCTGGGCTCTCTATTCTGTTCCAGAGACCTCTCGAGGTCTCTGATTGAGAATGCCAGAAAAGAGGAGGAGAAAATAGCTGGAGAGCTTGTCAGTTCTCCAGGCTGGGCCATGAGCATGGCCTCTTCCCGCTGCCACTGTTATGGGGCCCTGGGGAAATTCTGCCATCAATTCTGCTCATTCAAGAGCCGTGGGTTGGCACCAACTTTGTGCCAGTCCCTGGGCTGGGCACTGGGAGGAGTAGCTAGAGCAGACACATCGTGTGCCCTGGGGAGTTGGCGGGAGCAGAAGAGTATTTTCGTGCGTCTTTTGATTCAATGTGGTAGATGCTCAGATAGAGGGAAGTGTGCGGGTGGAGAGCGCGGAAGCAGAGAATTGGTACTCAGCCAGCCTGGGAAGTCAGAGTAGGTATCCTGCAGGTGAATGAGCTTGGCTGAGCCTTGAAGGATGATCCCACTTAATCAGGAGGAAGAAAAGGGGTCCGTGCTGGGGGAGGGGAGGGTGGGCAGAGGTGACAGCGTGGGGAAAGGCTTGGAGGCCTGCCATGCTGGTGAAAGCAGAGCATAGAAGCACCCAGCACTGCTAGAGGTAGCGAAACGGGAGAGGACCTGGTGGGGATGGCATCGCAGGGCCCGCGAGGCCATGTCAGGGCCCCAGAGCTTTGTCAGCCTCTGCCTCCTGGTCTGAAAGACCCCCACAGAGAGAAGGGACTTGGGGGAAGACAGCGCAAGAGGTGGACTCGTGCTCTCTGTTTTCAAGAATTATGATGAAGCTATAGTAATGGAGACAGTAGAAGTAATGGAAGGACAGACATTGATGATAGTGGGCACGGTAGACAGTGTGGGAGATACCCCCCACCCCACGCACACTCAGCTGCATGTTGAAAAGTGCAAAGGGAATTCCATGGGGAAAGGATAGTCTTTTTTTTAAGATTTTATTTATTTATTTGAGAGAGAGAATGAGATAGAGCATGAGAGGGGGGAGGGTCAGAGGGAGAAGCAGGCTCCCTGCTGAGCAGGGAGCCCAATGCGGGACTCGATCCCGGGACTCCAGGATCATGACCTGAGCCGAAGGCAGTCGCTTAACCAACTGAGCCACCCAGGCGCCCAAAAGGATAGTCTTTTTAAACAAAACTGGTGCTGGAAAATTTGGACATCCATAATGAAAAAAAAAAAAAGGTTTGGCTTCTAACTCAAAAAATATCAAAGAAAAAAACATAAGAGAAGGTATGAAAGAAAAAAACCTAAAAGTATGAAAGAAGAAAATGCAGGAGAAAATCTCTGTGACTTGGGTTAGGTGAAGTTTTTTTTTTCTTTCTTTCTTTCTTTTTTTGTTTTATTTAAAGCAACTTTTTATTTTTAGGTGAAGTTTCTTATTATGACACCAGAAGCATGATCCATGGAAGAAAAATGGACAAAGTGGACCGAACAAAATTAAAAACTTCCAGTTTTCAAAAGACACTTAAGAAAATGAAAAGAAAAACCACAGACTGGGAAAAAATGTTTGCAAAATCTGTATCTGACTGAGAGACTTATATTTAGAATATATTTAAAAATTTCCCAAACTCAATAATAAGAAAACGAACAATTTGGTTTTTAAAATGGGCAAAATAGAGGAACCTGGGTGGTTCAGTCGTTAAGCGTCTGCCTTCGGCTCAGGTCATGGTCCCAGGGTCCTGGGATCGAGCCCTGCATCGGGCTCCCTGCTCAGCGGGAAGCCTGCTTCTCTCTCTCCCACTCCCCCTGCTTGTGTTCCCTCTCTTGCTGTGTCTCTCTGTCAAATAAATAAATAAAATCTTAAATAAATAAATAAATAAAACGGGCAAAATATTTGAACACACACTTCACCACAGAAGAGATACGGATGGCAAATAAACACATGAAAAGATTTTTAACATCATTAATCACGAAATTAAAATCATAATGAGAATCCACTATATCCCTTTAAGGATAGCTAAGACACACACACACACACACACACACAAGTTAAAACCCAAAAGCTGACCATACCAAGTACTGGTGAGGATGTGGAGCAACTGAAACTCTGATTTGTTGCTGGTGGGAATGCAAAATGGCGCAGCCCAGGTGGAAGACGGTCTAGCGGCTTAGTGTACAGCTCAGATCCACTTACCCTATGACCCGGCAATCCCACCGTTAGATACTTACCGAGAGAGATGAAAACTTGCGTCCACAAAAACTTGCATGCAAATATTTATAATGGCATTTTTCATAATGGCCAGAAACAGGGTACAACCAGTACAATAGAAATGTCCCTCCATTCCTGAATGGATCACACACTGTTATGCCATCCATGGAGTGGGGCACCGCTCAGAGATGGAAACAAACTGCTGATACAAGTCATAACATGGGCGAATCTCAAGCGCACCAGGCTAAGTGAAAGGAGCTGGACTCCCGTGGGTGGCTTTGTGCTGCAGGATTCCATTCGCAGACACACCTCGGAGATATCTCGGGTTCGGTCCCAGACCCCTGCAATGACGTCAAGGTCGCAATAAAGGGAGTCAAATGAATTTTTTTGTTTGCCAGTGCATACGAAGTTATGTTTACACTGTACTGTAGGCTATCAAGTATGTGATGGCATTATGTCTACAAAAACAATATAGCCCTTCGTTGAAAATGCTGACCATCATCTGAGCTTTCAGTGAGTTGTAATCACTGATCACAGATCACCATACCAAATACAACAGTAATGAAAAAGTTTGAAATATTGTGAGGTCACCAAAATGTGACCCAGACACACTGTCGGGAAAGCGGGGCCGATAGACTTCCCCCATTCACGGTTGCCACAAACCTTCAATTTGTGAAAAACAAAAAAACAAAAAACCACAATATCTGAGAAGTGCAATAAAGTGAAGGGCAATAAAGGAGGTATGCTTGTATTCAACATATTGGAAAAGGCAAAACTACAGGAACAAAAAAATTAGTAGTTTTCAGGGCTAGGGCCAGGTGGAGCAGGAACACTGGAGAATTTAGGGTGTGTTGGAACTCTTCCGTATCTTAATCATGGTGGTTACATGACTGCATGCATTTGTCAAAATCCATAGAATGGATTGAATTTTACCATCTGGAAATGATATCTTAACAAACTTGACTTAAAAAAACCACAGTGCAGTACACTAGGTTATAGAACCTCATCTTATAACTAGGCTTTAGGCCTGGGAGTTGGGGAGACTCCCCTCTGGTCTAGTTCCTGATGGCCATTCTGCCCCCTCGGACCTCACCCACCCACCAATGGAAGCCTTGCTCTTTGTGATGTCAGAGGGCCGGAAGGGGAACCATTAATGAGCCTCACCTCTGGGCAGTTGTGCTCCCTGGTTTTATTAAATGCAAGTGCCCCTGGGAGGGCGAGTAACTTAAGTTGAGGGAGGCTCTGGCAGAATGAGAGAGGGGGATGGAAGGATGGGAAGGGAAACAGTTTCCATGAGGTTGGAGAAGGGTGGGGGCGGGGTGGGAGGTAAGCCTTCAGTTTGGTTGGGGGCACTGCGCTGTACCCATACATAGGGAGTGTATTGGGGGCCAGGGATTAGGAGCTACATGGAAGATAGACCCCCTCATTGCTTTGGCTTAGTATGCCAAATCCTCTTTCCCCACCCTGCCTGGGCTTCCTTCCCCAGCACCTTCCTCCTCCACTTCCTAATTATCCAATCCCAATTACGGGCTGCCCAGATGGGTTGGGGGGATGATTTCTTTCTGGCATCTAAACACAAAAGACCTCAGCATCCTTTTGCCCATATATTTCCACTCCTCTGGGTCCTTTGGGGTTCAGATCACCTTAGGCATTTCTGTGTTGGAAATTTCCTTGCCAGAGAGGAGTAGAAAGTCTGAGTGGGCATCAGGGCCCCAGGCTTCAGTGGTCTTGTGATGCAAATTATAGAGTGGGAGGATTGGCTGGGGCATCTGCTTGGCTTGTATTTGTTTCTACAGCATTTTCTTCAAATGTGCCATTTACGTTCCCACCACAGGGCCTTTGCACACACTGTTCCCTCTCTCTGGGGCTTCTCACTTTCTGAAGTTTAATATAACCAGAATTTACTATGCCTTACTGTGTGCCTGCTATGGAGGATGCAGAAGGAAATAAGTCTGGTCTTTTTATGGTAAGAACAACTTTGGCCTGGGGAGATGGTGGTAACAACAGCAACAGCAACAAAGGCAGGGCCATTTAAGGAGCAGTCACCATGGGCTGGGCAGGCATTTCTGCAGACAGGGTCATTCAAAACTCAACAGTCCCAAATCCTTGTCATTACTATTATTCCCATTTTCTAAGTGAGGACACTGAGTGAGGCTCAGAGAGGTGAAGTCGCTTGCTGAGCTGGCACAGGGCAGTGTTGGAACTGAGTCTGGGCCTCTGGATCTCCAAAGTCATGTTTATGACCATAGCATCATCCCACCCTCTGCCCCACGTGGAGGAAAGTCACCATCCAATTCCAGCTCCAACCTGGCAGGTCTTCAGGTTGATCTGCCATCGAAGGAGTGAAAAACAAAGAGCACGCTGGTCTATTCCATGGGATGCAGGCTGTAGCTGGAGATGCCAGCCCAAGATTGGGCAAAGGGGGCTGGGCAGGGATGCAGCACCCACTGGCCAGCCAGCCCCCACCTTTCCTGCAGGACCCTTCCCACTCACAGGGGATATTTTCCAAGGTGTGAAACACAGGACCGCCTGCTCAGGGGGACCAGAGGCTTCTGGAAGGTGCTCTGAGGATGAGCCTCCCTGACTCGATGCTCTCGCTCTCCATATTTTGGACAGAGGGAAGGCATATACTTGATGTCGAGTCCACAGCAGACCAGTAAGTCAGAGTCCCGGTTGGGCTCTGCTGTCTAGTAAACCAAAGACAATCATTCATGAATAATGTGGGCGTGATATTGTGTAACAGGGCTGGTGGACGGGCTGGGGGGTGACTCATTTCTGGAGGCCTTGAATCAGACCACTGTTCTTTCCTTTGGCTTCCAGTGGACTTAACCCAGACTCCCCTCAACACCTACCTGCCTCAGTCACTGAATCAGAAATGTGGGCTCTGGTAGACTGTGGAGAGCTGTGACTTTAATGGGGGCCGAGGCCAGTTAGAGACAAATGCTTCGAGGAGGAGGTGATGTTACAGGCTTTACAGAAGGGCTGTGGGACAAAGCAGGAAGAGGGAGCTTGGTCCAGGTGAGGTGATACTGAGACCACAGAGAGAGGGGAGTGCTGTATTTTCTTTGAAGCCAAGAAAGCTCAGAGGGAAAAGAGACAAAATCCGATCCTCCTCGAGAAAGATGAGACTCTCTTTTTTCTCCCTCCCTCCCTCCTCCCTCCCTTCCTCCCTCACTCCCCCCTCCCTCCTTCTCTCCTCCCTCTGCACCATCAGTGCATCCTGAACTTTGGACAGAGTAAGCAAAAGCTCATCAAGGAAAAGAGGCCCAAAAGAGGGTGTGGAGGAAGATACCAGGAGGGTGACTCTGGGGCAGTCACCATGGGCCGTCATGCCCCTGGAGCTCAGGTGGTGGGGGCGGGGGGGGGGCAGGCTAAGAAGGACATCTGACAATTTGACAAACTGTGCAGGTCCAAGTGGGAGGTGCCAGGCCACACAGAGTCAGGGCTCCCGATATGGTTAGGAATGGTGCCCTGCTTCAAGCAAACCCAAGATACATGGCAATTATCCAAATAATCTATATCTCATGAAAAACACTGTACAAAGATTGACCCCCTCCTGGGACATCTAAAATTATTACTTGAATTGCACCATTTTAGCCCCCAGCCAGATCCGGGGAACATATCAAATGCACAAAGCCTATTTTCATGCGAAATGTGCGAATGACAGGTTATTGAACTCCTGGGTCTTTGTTTTGTCACCCATCTCCTCTGTGACCTCAGAAGCCCCATGCCCAGGACAATTTGCTCCACAGATGGCCTGGACTCCTTCTAGATGACACGGGCTGCAGAAATGGGGGTTGTGCTGCTAAGGGTTTGCTTGGCAGCCTAGGCCCGGGGCTGGCAGGTGTCCCCCCTCCACAACAGGAAGCTGAAGCACTGACAGGGTAGGCTCCCTTGCTTGGGGGCACCAGCCCTGGCATCACCAGATGTGAGCAGTGGAAGAGGCTCAGAGACCTTAGTCCAACCCCGTCCTTGCTGGGAGTTCCTCCTAGAAGATTCCAAAGGCTGCTCTGTGGCTGTGTGGGCGTAGATAGCCTGGCCACTCGTCTGGTTCCCACTCCTGCCCACCCCTGTCTGCACACATTGCCAGGCCCTGTGCCCCTTGCCCCGGACTTTACCCTTCTCCCTCACCCCTTCCTCGGAGAGAGACGTTTCCACGCGTGGGTTGTACTGATGATGCTCATCTAATCCAAGGGGCTTGGAATGATGGGTATTTTCTGAGCGAGGCCTCTGGGAGAAAAGCCGACCTGACTCAGTGCTTCTGGCGAGTGGGGTAAACAAAGGCACGGTCTGAGAACAAGTGGCCATACAAAGAAGCTAGTGGTGAGGGTTAACAGGAAGCCGTCGGCTAGCACACAGCATTCTACTCACCGTCTTCCCTACCTTCCTCAGCCCCTCTTGGCACGTGTCCTCTGAAACTCAGCCACAAACTCGCAGGTTCCTTGGTGTGCAGGGCATTCACAACCTCACCCCCTGGCCTCCCAGGCCCCCGATCCCTCCCTCCACATTCTCATGTGCTAGCTACACTCATCCACTGAACGTGGGCGCCAGTGGTGGGCTTGGCGGCTTCTGGGCCTTTGCACCTGCTCTTCCCTCTCCTAAAACACGCTGTTTCTCTGAGACGCTACTCATCTTTCAAACCCAAATCGGACCTCCCTGCCTGGAGTCTTCCCTGGGTCCCCACAGAGAGGGTTAGGCTGTCTCAGGGAGAGTTGCCAGCCTCCCTGAGGGATGGTTGACTTTGTTGCACTGTAATTAATCGCTGGCCCTCCTGTCTAACTCCCCTGCCAGAGTGACCCCCTCGGGAACTCCCGCTGCACCCCGCAGTAGTCGGCACTCAATAAACTGTCATGTGAGCGAAGAAATGAAGGAATGAGCTGGCGGCAGCTTGAGAAAAGGAAACAGAGATGCCTCCTTCCTGGGGAAACCGACCTCTGAGCACCTTATTTGGGGAGTCCTCTCCAGAGGTCGGCTTCAGGCACTGCTTCTCCCCCTCCTGCCCTCAGTGCAAGGAAATTCCTCAAGAGGCTGTACCACCTGCCCGGCTCCTCGAGGGATTTCTTCCTCGCCAATGGCTCGCTTGTGGCTTTTCTGGTCAGTCCAGCGCAGGGCTTGCACATGTGCTGGGGACTCATTGCCCGAGAAAGCCTGGGGATCTGGTGTGGGTTAAATCAGAGGAAGGACCTTACCCTGTGCAGTGAGATGAGAGAGCACACCCAGGGCTGCAGCAAGAACAGACAGGAAGGTGAGGCTCCCAGGTTTAGGGAGGATTCCTTTTTGGGGTGGGGGCGGGGGGGAATCACAAGGACAATTGATTGGGTTGAGGTTGGGTGGTGGGGGGGGGGCTCGGGGGGCTCGGCAGGGGTGGGGACTGAGGGAGTGAATGTATGGGGCTGGCAGTGGGAAGGGAAGGTGTGGGCGAGGTTTCACCGGGAGGGAAGAAGGGAACAGGAATGCGGGTGGCTCGGTGGTCCAGCCCTGCAGCAGCTGAATCTTCAGTCCTTGCAAGGATCTGCAGGGAAAGCTGGAAAAAGAAAATGAATTAAGGAAGCACAGGGGCCAGGATCTTGGTGGAGGGCACAGTAGCTTGGAAGTGCTAACTGGCGCAGAGGTTGCTGGACGCACAGGCGGAGAAGCAGGAAATGGACTTTAGGGCGAGGCCCATGCTGGGAATGGTTCTGGACATTCCCCATCTTCCTCACAACACAGCCTTTGGGGAGCCCGAGGGATCTGGGGCCCAGGGTAGGTCCCTGAGGGACCCTGGCCCCACACAGCTGAGCCTGTTTCCCCACCGGCCCCCACCCCACCCCTGGTAGTTTGGATACTAATAGCCCGGCACCCCAGGAGGGGGCGAACGGGGATCCATTTGTTTTTCCAGAGTTTGACCTCTGGGTAAAACTCTTCCCCCAAAATGTGCCGGTTTAAGTGAAAGCGATAAATCAGCCCCTTTGAAATGCAGAAGCAGCTTGGGGAAGCCCCCTTTGATATGCAATTTGGAAACGGGGCACTTAAAACCTGGGATAATTCTCCGTCCGGCTTTATTGGAAGCCGAGAAAGGGAAGAGGAGGAAACCCAGGGCCACTCATTAAGTCTGGGGCACTTGAAAGGCCTGGGGCAGGGGCCGAGCGGCCGCTAAGAGATCACGAAGGCACAGCGGCCCTGGGAAAAGCATCCCTGTCCCCGACCAACTCTAATCCCGGTTCCCACCCAGACAGATGAGACGCAGGGGGTTGGGGGGCGGTGGAGCGGAGGGGCGGGCGGCCTGGGAGAGGCTCCCGAGGATGGGGAGGCGGTTGCTGTGGAAACGGAGTCGGGGCGCCGCACAGGAGAAAGCCAAGGGCCAACCTGGCAATTTCCTGAAAGAAAAGCTGAGAATTCCAGAGTGTGTGTCTCACTCCCTAGGCAGCTCCTCTCTCAGAGACCTGGGGGTTGCAGCCCCTCCATGGGAGCCAGGCGGGATGGCTCGCCTGTGGTTGCCTCCGGGGCCCTGGTCTGGGCCCTTCATTAGAAACATCTGCTCGCCGTGGCTCTCCATGTCACAGAGCGGGCTGAGGGCTCCGTGCAATTTTCAGGCAGGGGTGGGGCTCTGGGGACAGGCGGCTTCCACCATCCCACTCCAGAAGGGAGGAAAGGCTGAGTGTGGGGACACAAGGCCCCGAGGCCACTTGGTGCCGCTGAGGTGACCCTGTGTCCTGGATTTCAGGATGGTTCCCACTGCTATCCCCACAGGTGACAAGTCCGTGTCTTGGATGGGTCAGGCAGAAGGCTCCGATGTGAAGCTGGGACAAGCAGCCGGGTAACCCTATAGTGGGATTCCCTAGAGCTTCCGAAGCGTAGCACCCATGGCTGCTGGCCAGTCCTGCCTCCTCCAAAGGGCCACTGGCACTGCCGTGGGCTGTGGGCGGGGATGTGCGGGAGACGGTTTGGTTGCTGCCCTCCCAGCCCTGCTCTGCCTGCTCTGTTTTCTGTTGTGTGTTGTTTTGTGCAGGGAGGTAGGTGGGTGGTGGAGGATGGGAGCTGAGAAATTAAAAACCTGACCCTTCAGAGCTTGGTCCTCCCATTTCAGACAGGCCAGGGCAGACAACAGCTGACAGGCTCTTGTCACCTCCTTCCCCCCGCCGACCTTGGGGTGCTGAATTCTGGGGAATGCATTCATCATGCAGCTGGGCTGGCCGCCCCACACAGGTCCTGCCTCAGTGGGCTGGGGGCGGGGGGTGCTTGCCTGCAGAGATGCTCAGGGTGAGCTTAGCAGCCAGTGACAGAGGCCTTTTCTGAGCCCTCAACACATCTCCCCAATCCCTCCCTCATTACGGGAATCTAGAACCCGTGTCCAGTTGAAGGAATTTCACCTTCCCCTTAGGCGCCAGCCCACCTTGGGCCACGCAGGGCCTCATGGGGCTGCCAGGATCTCCCCAAGCCTTTCCCTGTGTTAGAACAACATGCTTACAATTGCAGACCTACCCTAGGTCTCAGACATAGAGTCAACTAAATAAATCACAGAAATGACTCACTTTAAGCTCTTTTAACTCAGGGCAAGCTGAAAGCCCCTGAAAGGCACGAGCAAAGCAGGGATTTTTCTGTCTGCCACTCCTTACCCCTGAGAAATGGGAGGGAGGAGGGGCAAAGGACCAGGCGCAGCTCCCACAGAGCTTCTGCCCACCTCCAAGTTCCTGTCCTGCCCTTGGGGGTGGCCAAGAGGACGGAGGCTTCCCTGTACCGCTTTGTCATGCCTCTCTCTGCGCTAATCACCTTCAGTCTCTAGATTAAATTAAATTAAATGACTGGAGCATTTCAGCAGGGTCGAAGCAGCAGGAGCTGGGATAGACAAGCTAGCTCCATGGTCTTCTAGAAGCCCAGGGCAGAGGCACCATTTTGTTCTCGCTTCCTCCCCAACTGCAGGGAAGGAGGGGCTTGGGAAAGGCGGGTGGGGAGCCAGGCTCACAGAATGCCTGCTTGGAAGCAGAGCCAAGGGGGATTAAGAAATTCGGGCAGGCCAACTGGAGCTACAGTCCACTGAAGGCCCCACAGACAAAAGGACAGATGATGGAAAAAGAGGAGGTATGTGGGTCCAGAGAAAGGAAGGCAGGCGAGAAAAGGCAGACCACAGTGGCTGGGGGAAATGTCAGAACCAATCCCTGGTCAAAGGCCAAATTTGTATGGTCTGAGGTGTTGCTGGGAAAAAGAGCTGTGGTGGCAGTGGTGATGGTGGGCGGATGAGTGTGCCTGGCTTTGTGTGTGCAGGAGACGGGAGCCTGTGTGTGTACACACACATCCACACACACACGCACACACACACGCGCACACACACACACACGGCTATTGGGTAGGCGGGTGCCAGAAACTGCCGCATTCCTCCTAACCCCAAAGCCAGTCTCCTTTCCAAAATGCTTTCTCATTATTCGCAGGCACATTTTTCTCCACCACACTCGGCTCTTGTTTCTATATTTCTATATGCTTGCTGCCGTTGAGACTCTTCCCTGCTCTGTAATGCAACTGTAAAAACACCTGCATTTTATTAATGCTGCCTGGAGCCGGGCGGGCTGGGCCCCTCTGCGCTCGCCCCCTGCTCTCCTTCTCCACCGTGCTCAGTGAAGCACAGCACCAGCGTTAACCCTGTGTGGCTGGGTCTCTGTCCCGGACCCCTGGGTACCCGGAGGGGTGCAGACCCTGCAGAGGAGCTGGGGATCCCCTACGTCCCCGAGATGACGTGGCAGGAGCTCGGGGGCCTGCCCTGGCTCCATGCTTTCCTTGCCCTGGACCTTTGATCTGTTTCTCTTATCACTGCTCCTCAGTTTCTCTCTCCAGAATGTGAGAACACCATTTTGTCTTGAAAGGAATCCTGGCAGACTTCTAAGACAAACTCCTTAAGAAGCCTGGCCCTTTAAGTATCTACTCTGTCCTCTTGCCTCCAGGGGCCACTGAGACGGAACCATTCCAGAAAAAGAGCTGCTTTCCTCTTTAAAATATTTTAAATAAGGAAAGCATAAAGAAGAAAAATGCCCCGGAGCGCCTGGGTGGCTCAGTGGGTTAAGCAGCTCCCTTCGGCTCTGGTCATGATCCCAGCGTCCTGGGATCAAGTCCTGCGTAAGGCTCCCTGCTCAGCGGAGAGCCTGCTTCTCCCTCTCCCTCTGCCTGCCACTCCCCCTATTTGTGCTCTCTCTCTATCTCTCTGTCAAATAAATAAAAATCTTTAAAAAAAAAGAAGAAGAAAAATGCCCCATAATCCTACCACCCTGGGAGTCCTGTTAACATTTCTTTTAATGCAATACATGCACATGACTAAAAAAAAGCATAGAAGGTATCACATGAAACTTAAGTTTTTCTCCCTCAAACCACAGTCGTTCCTCCCAAAGCTAGTAATTCTTAACAGTTTATGTATCCTTCCAGGGAAAGAATTTGGGTATATACTGACATCTTTTTTTTTTTTTTAATTAAAAATAAGTCTGGAATTCTTGCCATATCAGCACATGGAGACACCCTTCATTCTTTTTAATGGTTGCATATTAATTCGTGGTGTGGCTGCACCATGGTTTACTTAACCAGTCTCCGAGTAACGGGCTCAGAGGCTGCTTCCGGTTTAGAATCTTACAAACACTGTTGTAGTGAGGATCTTCGGACATCTGCCTTGGGTGGACATATATGAGGATATCTGCAGGGAAATTCCTATAAGTGCAATGGCTGGATCAAAGGACATGTTCATTTAGCATTTGTCTACTCTTTTTAAAAAAAAGTTGTTTTTTTTTTCCCTGCCCTTCTCCATTTTTTTTCTATCAGGCAAACTCCCAGTCATCTGTTTATTAGAATCCAGCTCAAATTTCTTCTCTTCTGTGAAGCCTTCCCTGACTGATCCAGGAGCCTGCTGACTTCCCCTTCCATGCTTCCTTAGCTTTCTTACTTAAGCCTTATCATAGCTCAATTTTCTAAAGTGTTTGTTCTCCATACAGGATTGCAATATGAGCACACTGACATCTCTCTTGAGGCCTTTTTTTTTTTTTTTAAGATTTTATTTATTTATTTGAGATAGAGCACAAGCGGGGTGGGGGTGGGGAGCGGCAGAGGGAGAGGGAGAAGCAGGCTCTCCACTGAGCAGGGAGCCCAATGTGGGGCTCAATCCCAGAACCCTGGGATCATGACCTGAGCTGAAGGCAGACTCTTAACGGACTGAGCCACCCTGGTGCCCCTGCTTTTGTCTTTTTAAAAATTTTCCTTGTGCAGTTCCTCTCCTGGGTATAGTCCAAAGAGTTGAAAGCAGGGACTTGAGCAGATATTTGTACATCCATGTTCAGAGTAGCATTATTCACAATAGCCAGAAAGTAGAAACAACCCAAATGTCCATGACAGGTGGATAGATAAAATGTGGTACAGTAGTCTCCCTTATCTGCTGTTTTGTTATCCCCGGTTTCGGTGATCTGTGGTCCATTGTCTGGAAATGCATGATCCTCCTGATGTATCTTCGGAGGGTCAATAGTAGCCTAACACTACCTCTCGGCGCCTACGTCATTCCCCTCACTTCTTCTCATCACATAGGCATTTTATCACTTCACATCATCACAAAAAGCGTGAGTATAGTAGAGTAAGATCTGAGAGAGAAACCATAGTCACAAATTTTATTAGAGTATATTGTTATAATTGTTCTATTTTAATTTAATTTAATTTAATTTTTTTAAAAAAGATTTTATTTATTTATTTGAGAGAGAGAATGAGAGAGAGAGCACACGAGAGGGGGGAAGGTCAGAGGGAGAAGCAGACTCCCCGCTGAGCAGGGAGCCCGATGTGGGACTCGATCCCGGGACTCCAGGATCATGACCTGAGCCGAAGGCAGTCGTTTAACCAACTGAGCCACCCAGGCGCCCTGTTCTATTTTAATTTTAGTTGTTATTAATCTTTTACTATCCTTACTTTATAAATTAAACTTTATCATAGGTATGTATGTATAGGGAAAAACATACTATGTATAGGGTTCAGTGCTATCTGTGTTTTCAGGCATCCATTGGGGGTTTTAGAATGTATCCCTTGTGGATGGATATATATAACAGGAGCCCTAAAAGGAATGAAATTAGACACATGCTACAACATGGATGAACCTTGAAGGTATTATGCTACGTGAAATAAGCCAGTCGCACAAAAAGGACAAATATTGGCTGATTCCACTAATATGAGGTACAAAGCCTAGTCAAATTCACAGAGACAGAGAGTGGTATGGCGGCTGCCAGAGGCTGGGGAGTGAGAGAATGGGGGGTTAATGTTTAATGAGCACAGAGCTTCAGTTTGAGGAGATGAAAAGTTCCGCAGATGGATGGCGCTGATGGATGCTCAGAATGTACCTCATGCCGCTGACCCGCACGCTTAAACATGGAAGTTGGCAAATGTCACGTTATGCATATTTCACCACCATGAAAAAATCGTACCATGTCATAGACTCAAAGTTGTTTGCAAGCTCTCTCCATGGGTCAACGTTACCATCCCCTTACTTCAAGGCAATGCTGACCCATCCAGGATGGGAGAGTACTTATCCTATTTTCAGATATTTCCGGGGAAGGGAGCCCATTACGTTATTAGGCAATCTTTTCCAGTGTCTCAAAACCCCAGACATTCTTGGTACCAGACCTTTGCTGCTGCACCTGAAGTTAATTTTTTCTTGGTCAGTAAGTGCTTTGTCAGGCTACTGACTCTTCACACACTCAGAGGCTCTGGTTACTTCCCCCGCCCAACCCCCACCCAGTGTCTGGGCCAAGGGCACCAAGTAACAGGCTCGTGGGTGGACTTTAAGGGCCTCATGAAACTCCCTTGCATCTCACTAGTATACTGGATGGAAGGAGCCCACCCATCTCTCACCTTATTTGAGATGCAGTTTGCGGGGTACTAGAGCTTTTCTCTCTCTCTTGGTTCTCGCCTCTGCACCCTTCTGTTGAAGGTCTTTTGCTGACAGGGTGGAGCCCCCCCAAAGACCAGGGGCAGAATGGGTGACTCATTTCAGTAAGCCCCTTAGACTCTCCTTTGACCAGAGACCACACGGCCCCTTAATGAGCTGATTGGAAGGGGTACTTGGCTGGTGTGTTCTTCACGGCCTGGAAGATGCTGACCTTGTCAGCTTAGAGACATCAAAGGGCTAATGAGGGAAAAATAGGGGCTGAGAGAGACACCATCACCTGGGTGCCTGTTGACTGCAGGCTTGCAAGGCCCTGACGTGGCTGAGAAATGTTGTCAGGAACTCGGAGGAAGTGGGGCCTTCTCTGTTGTGAGGACCTACTCCCAACCCCCTTCTGGGGCACAGGAAGGGGAGGGGGCGAAGCTAAATGGCAGCCCCGCGCTCAGTGGCTCAGAAGTCACTGCTACCACAAAGGGAAATCCGTGTGGGGGTGGGCACTTCCAGAGACCTCACTCACCTGCAATTCGGGGGCTGAGAACATCACCCCTGTCTTCCTGTGCCAGACCTGTCAGCCTCGGCACATTAGTCAACGGTCTTGGGGTGGTGCTGGCATTTCTGATTTCAACTCATGGTTTATATGAAGGACCTGGCCTCAAGAAGAGGCTGACCTCTGAGGAAGACAACAGCCCTCATAGGTCCTTCAACTAGAGTGGAGATGAGGAAGGAGAGTCCCCGCGGGTCAGCCCAGTACCTGGGGTTTCATATGAACTAGACGCTGCACACTGACATTCCTGGAGTTTGTGCATGATAAGCTGGTCTCCGTCCTTTACGTTTCCCAATAAGCTGGAATGTGGAACAGAGTGAATTCCAGATGCTCTGGTAGAATTTTCATTATATTCAGGTGGCTCAAGGGCTATCCTCTACCTATAAGCATTTTGGAAATGCTAGTATTCGTATTTGGTTGTTTTTGTTTCTTTCCTTAAAATCACAGTGTGTGTGTTTATTTGTTGTTGTATTTATTCCTGTCACACCCTCCCCGCCACCCCCAGACCACCCACCCAAGGAGCTGGTTTCAGGAATCACAGTCATGTGCTGCAGAAGGTGTGGGAAAGGTTGCCGGGTCTCACATGAAGAAAAGGATTATATCTGTGTTATTCACCACTGAAGTCCCAGGACCTTGCACGTTGCAGGCATATAGAGGCTCTGATTCATAGCTGATAAATCTTACAGAGAGGAGTTTACTTGAGCTGCCTGATATTCCACAGCAGATCAGCAACGAAACCAGGAGGAGAATCTCCTCTTTCGACCCAAAGGCGAGTTCTCTGCAGGAAGCCATGCCCGTCTCTTTATAAGCGTCCTGGGGATGGCTTTAGGTGTCAAGTAGCTCTCCCAGGGGAAGCAGTGGACAGGGTGGAGTCTTGAAGCTCAGGCCTGGCTTTGGGACTGTGCCTCTGACAGGATGGGCAGGGCTCAAGGGCCTTGAAGGCCCTTCCTGCGGCAACCGGCAGGGGTATTGGCTTGGTCCTTGGGCTGGAGTTGCCAAATAGCTGAAGTTTAGGATGCTGATCACTGGAGGTGCTCCTGGAAAGGGTCTTCTTGCAGCCTGGCCCTTGGAGCTGAGGCAGGGCTGGGCCCTCTCCTCTAGGACAGGCTCCAGAGAGCCCAGAACAAAAGGGATCGTGCATCGGCCTTGTTCCTTCCCTTAGGGCTCTGCTCTGTTTCTTAAGGAGAAGTCTCCTTCCCCATGGACAACTCTGACTGGAGCAGAATGTGAGCAGGAGGGAAATTGTCTTTCCAGGAGTGCTCTGTGCTTGGATTGACCATCCTTTGTGTCCCAGGACTGAGAGCATGGGCCAGAGGCAGGAGCTGAGCCAGGCTTTAGAACACCTTTGTTTGCTGTGCGTCGCTTTCGGAAAGCCAACCAGGACCACACCTGAGACTGTGGGCAGCTCTGGTCCTTCCCTAGCTCCTGTTCTTCAGACTTCCCCAGAGTCAGATGTCCTTCCACGCAAACTCTTGTTCAATCTGTGGCCTGAACAGCCTGAGGCCTGAGATGATGGTGGTTTTGCTGAGGCCATCTGAATGCTCAGTTGCTGGCCGGCCTCATGCCACCTCGCAGATCTGGTGTGGCTGCCACAGGCTTCCTATGGGACAATTAGCTCACCCACTTAAAGTCCATCGAAGGACTGGGTCAATGTTCTGGTCCCCTTTCTGTTCATGTGCCCTGTCATCCCACCACCCTCTCCCACTGCTGTGCCCCCGCTGCCCCCCCCCGCCCCCCCGCCGCCGCCACCTCTTGTCACCAGAGCCCGCAGGGATCCTGACACCTGGAACACCTCGCAGAGCCAGCCTTTCTCAAGACGAGCTCCATTGCTGTGAGGAGTCTGAAGGCGTTTTCTTTTAAGGATAAGTTGGGAGAGGGTCAGGGCGTGCTGAGAAGTTACGCCTGTTTCTTCTTTCCTTTCCTTTCCCCCCCCTGGGGCTGACAGACCAGATTTTTTCTTTTTTACAGTACATTTTGGCAAGCCCCATTTTTTTCTGACAGAAAAAAAAATAACAGGCATATTTTGGGCGATTACTCAACTGGGGTCCTTTGTGACAGGATATGCAGCTGCGTGACTAATGGAGCTGGCTTTCTCCTGGCTTCCTTCCCCTTTCAGAGCTCTTGTTTACTGCCCTATACACCCCCCCCAAAAACCATAAGCTACAGATTTTTATATAAAAAAATGCCTTGTGAGATACTCAAAAGCAATAAATCCTTTGGATATTCCATTTCTAGGGCTGCAAACTCCCCACCCTCTCCCACTTTTTCTTTTCAAATGCTTAAGCTCTTGACTCACGACATGTGAATCTTCTTCTCCCACCCCCACATCCCTGCTTTCTTCTCAACATATGTCTAGCAGATCGTGTGTGTGAGTGTGTGTGTATGTTTGTGGCAGGGGGGCTGGGGGGAAGCAAGATGGGAACCATATTTTTGATGCTTAACTCAGCAATTGCTAAAGGAAGGAATAATGACTTCCAGGGGCCTCGGGACCTTTTTTCCAAGGCCTGTGTGTTTCCATAATCTATGACAATTTTGTGGTGTAAGCAAAAGTTATTACAAAACATAGAACTAGCCTAATGAGGAAGGGTATGTTCTAAACAGGGAGGGACTGTCTCTTTATAGAGGAAATCCAAATTTTGCCTGGCTTTGGAATTGAGAATCCTTGGGCTTCCCATAGAGCTTTTGGAAGAGATTCTCTCCAGCTTGTGGTGTTCAACAACTGGAACTGGCCTTCTAGTTTTTCTCGAGATCAAACAGCCTTTTATTTCAAAAAGTGGCCTGTGGATGGGAAAAACGAACTAGCTAGTCAGGTTTGATAGAGACAGATTTGTGTAGATGAGATACATGATCTGTGGCCACTTAATGAGTTTGAGCCTCAGTTGGGATCTGGAGTAGGTCGTTTAACAACTGTAGGTCTCAGTTGCTCTCATGTGAAAATTAGGATAGTGTCCCCTCCCCCTAGGTGGCTGGCAGGAAAAGTGAGATGACAGAAGTCCAAGGCACAGGAAGGAACTGTAAAGAATTCAGTGACGCTTCTTCATCCAAAGGGCCGCTCAAACTTTAAGCAGGGGAGAGAGGCTTGTTCCACAAGAACTCACGATGAATGGGACAGAGGCTATTTATACAGCGACCCGGGACACGATCTACGGGGGTGTTTCTGAAACTGGTATTGCCTCCAAGTTTGGAAGTCCCTAGTGCTCTTCCACATGGGTCTCAGAATCCTAACTTCGATCACGTACCTTTCCTATTTAGGAAACTTTCATCAAACCCAGACAAAGGCACCACTAACCCATCTCACCTACCTTTTCTGTGACTAGCTCATCCTTTGCCCACACGCTGCTCCAGAGACGTGAACACTGACTGCAATTTACTCTAGCCCTCAGCCCAACATTTTCCCCGATGTTGCTTGGAGGCCCCCTCCTTCTAGTCCTCTTCCCGTTGCTTTCTGGTAAACCTTGCTCATTTGTCATTTCCTATAAGAGGTCACCTAAAATTTAGCTTTTCCTAGAGTCTACACTGATTAAGGACACCTTCAGGGGATACCCCGAACCCTCCAGCAAACCCTAGCAACTATCTTTCTTACTCTCCAGAGCTCAAGTCTAATGTCCTTGGTGAAGGCATTTGACTTGATTGCACCACAGGGTAAACTGAGGTACCAGCCAGGGAACCAACTGGCCAGGGATAACATACCAAGTCCTTGACACAGACAGGAATAGAAACCCCACATCCTGATTCCAGTTTGCCTGGAGTTTAAAGAGGCACCTTAGCTTGGATATCCCAGAATAGTTTCTCCCAGGCTGACCAGCTGTAAAGTGATATGTTGCAAGGGTTATTTTTTGCCTTGGCTTAACTCTTAAAAAAACACCCCAAACTTCCTAAAATCGGCCTAAGAAAATCCATTTCTCACAAAGTCGTTTGCTTGCCAAGTATAAACCCAGTATATTACATCATGGACGCCTTTGGACCTCACTCTCAGCTTACAACGACACTCAGGTATCTGAATTAAATTCAGAAATCACAGTTTATTGAAGGAAACAGATCATTAAGTCACTCCACTGGACTGCCGTTGACACTGCTTATTTGGAGAAGCTGAATGTTGAATAATGTTCTCTTGATTTAGGTGGACCTGGACGAGCGGGAGTTACTCAACAAATGGTGTGGCTATCCCATGGCATGAGGCCTGTGGGGGCTCACAGGAAGAGGGGAAGGGACAGCGGTATGCTGGAGCTGCCTTGCATTGGCTGATTGTTAAATTTTCAGGAATTCTGTGAGCCGGTTGTTAAACACAGCCATTATGAAAATGAAACTATATAAACCTACAATTGAATACATTATATTAAAAACAGCAATAATAAGTACTAAAAACAGATCACATCCTAATTACTTGGCTTCAGTTTACTATTCTCTATGCTTGTGAGTTACATGTCTCTTACATCCATATGGTGGGGATACCATACAGTCGTATGCTGCTGTGCATCTCTTCCCAACTCCACATTCAGTAATCTCACATTGGGTGGTTTGAAACCAGCCATGGTGAGAATATTTATGCCACAGAAATTGGCAAACTCTACAAATCGGGGCTTGATTTATGGTTTTGTTGGTTGCCTAGACTTAAGAAAGTGATAGCGAAAATACTAACAAGGTAGATGAAATATAAAGTGTGTCAGGTCTGTAGCCGTGACATTGTGAATAACACAAGGAATTGAGCTGATATTCTCCCAGTATCCAAAAATAACGATCCAATCCAGCGGTTGCTCCTGTCATTGACAAATGAGTGAGATACGTCTTGGTTGTTTCGCTGCTGTCTTACTTATTATTGTAAATGAAATTATCAACCAACAGTCATGTGAGTGGTACACTTGGAAAGCTGATTGTTAGCCATCCCCTCCTGGAGAGGAGGTCTGCCGACTGCTCTCTTGGGGTCCCAGAGGGAAGACCACTGTGGAATACCTGCAGCTCAGTGGTAAGGAGCATGGCTGAGGGACAGCTGTGGAAGAGGAAGGACTTAGTCCTGGGAAGACACCAACACAGACGATCCAGTGTAGAGCCAGCAGCCAGAGATGAGCCCATTGGAACAGGAATGTGGAAAATGTACTAGACTGGCTAAGTTGAAATGTACCACTGGATACTGACAAGGTTAGATGGTAGAAAAGCCACATGACTTCTACATTCAAGGTGAGGGTTAACACTGTATATTCACAGTGCTTTAAAGTTCTCAAGGCCTTTTTGATCCATGAGCTCATGTGACCACCGGGACAGAACCATGAGGTAGATGGGTAAGTTAGCTATTAGCCCCGTACCCATTTTACAGATGGGAAACCGAGGCAATGGGTGGCTACGTAGTTCAACCAAGATTACTCTCTCCACATAAATGGCTAAGCTGGTGCTTGATGAAGAAACAGAAATAGGACAGACTCTGGGGTCTGACACATCTGGGTTAAAAATCCAACCTTGTTATTTATGTAACTTTGGTAAAGTTACTTTGCCATTTATTTATTTATTTATTTATTTATTTATTTATTTATTTATAAAGATTTTATTTATTTATTTAACAGAGAGAGACACAGCGAGAGAGGGAACACAAGCAGGGGGAGTGGGAGAGGGATAAGCAGGTTCCCCACTGAGCAGGGAGCCCAACTCGGGGCTTGATCCCAGGACACTGGCATCATGACCTGAGCCGAAGGCAGATGCTTAACGACTGAGCCACCCAGGTGCCTCTACTTTACCTTTTAAAATCTTTTTTTTTTTAAGTTACAAAATGGGGACAACAATGCCTAGTTGTCACAAGTATGCAGTGAGGGTTGGTTTAAATGAGATAAAAGGTATAAAGGAACTGGGACTTAGGACACTGTCAATAAATGTTAATTTCCTTCTCCCTCCTATCATGATGTTTTAAAATTATTTATATTTGATTGTGAAATGCCGTATATGACTCATGCAGCTAACATTTATTTTTCTAATTATAATCTTTAGGTTTCAGTAAAATTATTCTGCACAGTTTTGGCGGAAACTAATTAGAGGAGGAGGGGGCCGAGGCAGGAAGGAGAGGGGGTGGGCCTGCAGAGAGCCAGCCCAGAGTCCAGATTTCATAAAGGGCTCCTTCACTCACTGGTCATGGGAGAGAATCCACACGCACTGTCACGTTCAGCAAGGCCTTTCTGTACACCAGGACCTAGAGCTCCAGATGGCCTGCCCCTTCCTGGACCTAGGCAGAAGTGGGGAGGCCCAGTCTCTTAGCCCTCTGTCCCCTGAAACACTCATAGCCTCACCACCATGCCTTGTCTTGGGGCAAGACCAACCCCACAGGAGGCAGAGGCCTCAGGCCATTCCTCATCTGGCCAGAGAGGCAGTCCGCACACCCACTGGGACTCCTGTCCCTTCGGCCCAGATTTATCTTTCTTCTTAGCACTTGTCTCTCTATGCTGTGCTATGTAACTTATAAAACTGTATACTCCATGAGGGCGGGGCTTTTGTTGATTTCATTTGGGACCTAGACAGGGACAGGGATCATGGAAAACTCTCACTTAAATAGTTACCCAAAGAAAAGAGTAAAATGGGTCATCACCCCACTCCCCAGTTTTTTCTTTTTCAAACAATAGTCCATTCTTTGATGGAGTTCAGTGGACTCAGATATGGCTCAGGCGTCATGAGTGTAAACTGTGGTGGTGGAGGGTGTTGTCAGAGATCTGAGGCAGAACCCCAGGAAGAGATGGGGGACCTTGAGGATGCTCCGCTGACTGTCCCATAGGGACTGAACGAGGCAATGAAGCTCTGTGGTTAAGAGCCTGTTGGTTAAAATCTGGCCCCTATCACTTATTAGCTATGTAATCTTGGGCAAGTTATTTTCTCTTTCTGAGTCTCATTTTTCTTATCTGTAAAATGTGGATAAAAATATCCATAAGGTTATGACATGGATTAATGAGATGAAACATGGTGCGTGCTTAGCACAGAGCCAGGCATGGAGAAAGGGAGCGATATCCTTCACATTGCAAAGGAGGTGACAGAGGGGGTTTGTGCAGGGTAGATGAGCACGGCTGGGGGAGCTGGGAGAAGCCAGACATGCTCAAAGCCTCGGCTTCTGCAGACACAGCCAAAGCCCAATCAGCCTGGCATGGGGCGCTGCAAAGGGGCTTTGGAACAACAATACGGACCCAGGGGGACCTGGCTGAGGCTTCGGAGTTGCCACCATCACAGCCTAGCCCGACCCAGAGGCTGCTGGCATGACTCCGGTGACTTCGCCTACGTACGGCGTCTAACACAGCTTTCTGTCCTTGGGCAAAATAAGCATAAATGTACCTCAGCCCATGGGAGAGTGTGTAAGGGGAAGGATACCAAGGCTGACGCCGTGCCCATGAATAAAGGACACAGGGATTCATGCAAGGCACAGAGTTGAGGACAATGGGGTTTAGAGCAGTAAGGAGGAGGAATAGGGCAAATGGGGAGGGCAGCCTCATTTTCCTTGTACAAGTCAGTCACGGTGTCATTCTGAAAGGTGGGTATTCTGGGGGCATTGAGGGCAGGGGGCATGGTGAAAGGGCAGGAGAAGACACATCAAGGACAGGAAGTGACATGTATGAAGGGGTCAAGTTCATGTGAAGAGGACTGGGCCGGGGGAAGCAGGGCAAGCTCTAAGTCTATGCAGTGTCTGGACAGGCCCGGATACACCCATCACTAGGCAAACAGACTGTCCCCGAATGGGCTCCCTTGGGCCAGCCTGATTTAGGCCCGAAAGTCCCTCTTGGGCTTGGTATTTTAAATGCCACGGGTGCTCGAGACCGTATGGTACACGGGAAGATAGAACTGGAATAGGGGCCAGGAGATGTAGTTCGAGGTTCCCGAAATGTCATTTTCTAGCTTCGACCTTGAGCCTCAGTTTCCTCATCTGGGACACATGGAGGACCACGCCTGGCTCCTCCACCTGGTCCTCACTGTCAGGGTTGAATGAGGTGAAGCATTGAAAAGTACACAGTCCGTCTCCCAGGCCTATCTGTTACGAACCCCTGGGGCCTTTGGTTCTGGGTGCTCCTCAGACCACTCACTTCAGCAAGCCCACCTGGCTGGTGCGGCACCGTGAAGAGAGCAGAACTGCCCCAGTTGGTTCTGACCTCCTGCTGGCCTGCCTGCGAGTGGAGACAGTCCCTGGGTCCTGGGCGGAGGGGCTTGTCTGTCAGTCAATGCAGCTCAGGCGCTAAGCGCATAAATGATGCCTGCAAAGCACTCTGGGCTCTTTGCTGGAAAGCCACTGGAGTGAGACAAAGGAGGCCTCCCTCTCTGCATTCCTCAGCAAGGGCCCCCCTGCGCCTCCCTCGTCCTAGAAGCGGCCGTGCAGGTGTGGACGAGTGCACTTCCCTGGACGCTGGTTCTACCCCCGGTAGCGTGCAGCGCAGGTGCACATTCCTCTCTCCTGCCCTCCCTCTGCAGCTGTGGGCATGCCCCCCCCTCCCTAAGCTCCCGGGGTCTCAGTGTCTAGCGCTACCAAGTAGGAGCCATAGATACTCTAAACCTCCTGCCTGCTGGGAAACCTTCCAAAAGCTATTATGGAAGTTTTAGATTCTCTGGGACCTCTATGGGCCAGCCTGGGTTCCCATGCCAGAGGCAGCCGCTTCCCAGGTTCAAGTGCAGAGCCTTTGGTGTCCCCGACTGTTAGCTATGATGAGGGTGTAGAGCCAGCCTGCCGAGAGGGGACTCTGGCTTCTACTTACTAGCTGTGTGACCTGGGCCAATCGCTTTAACCTCTCTGTGCTGGTCTTCTCGTCTCTACAGGGAAGACTCGTGGTTGCATTTACCTCGGAGGCTGTTACAGCTGTAGTATGAGCTCATCCATTTGAGTTATGAGTTAACGCAGGAGTTAACACAAATGTATGACTTCATACCGTCCATGTCAAGTGCCTGGCACATAGTAAGGCTAATTATGTAAGTGATACACAATAATAACAATTACTATTGCCCATTTTCCACCCCAGTTATCATTCTGGTCCCATTTTCCCAACTTGCTCATCATAGCCTGAGGGCCTGGCCCTGTTTACCCTTGGTTTGCTACTACCATGAACACCCCAAGACTTGTGGAAGCAGTGGGTGGAAGAAAGGTTGCATAAAGGAGGATGGGATAGAGGATTGAGAAGAGAAGGCGACTAGGTTTAAGGGAGGGCCAGGGAGATGAGAAAGGCCTAGAAAGCAGGATGAGGGCATAATGCCTAGGCTAACCTCTCAGAGGCCTGATAGCCTGAGGCAGGAGCAGAGTGTCTGTGGAATTGCTCTCACATCTGGGGTGCCCCAGCACCTATGTTTTTGGCGAGTGAGGCCTCATCTTTGCGTTCCTTGCGTGGGGTGGGAACTCAGTAAATGGCATGTGAAAATTAGTGCGCTAACCAGTCGGTGTAGTAACCGTGGCTTCTGGGTCCCCGCCCTAGGCCTCTTCTTAGCACTTCTGTTACTGAGCTGGCCCGTCAGGGAAGCAGGAATTCCCTAGACACCCAAGCAAGCTGGGAGAATAGGGGTGCTCTCTCATGCTCATTTGCCTAGACTCTGTGCCACTTCCCTCTGTTCTTTTTCTTTTTCTTTTTCTTTCTTCTTTCTTTCTCTTTCTTTCTTCCTTTCTTTCTCTCTTCCTCCCTTTCTTGATTAGATTATTTATTTGGTAGGGAGGGGCAGAGGGAGAGGAAGAGAGAATCTCCAAGCAGACTCCACACTGAGCACAGAGCCCAATGTGGGGCTCCATCCTATGACCCTGAGATCACAACCTGAGCTGAAACCAAGAGTCAGAAGCTTAACTGACTGCACCACGTGGGCACAAGCCCCCTCCCCCATCATTTCTAACCCATCCCATGGCACCATCTTAGGTTTGTGCCAGATAAAGCCCGAAGACTTGAGATCTCCTCAAACTATATCTTGGAAAAGCAGGGCCCCAATGCAGATGTTTTTAGATCCCCCTCAAACTCCCTCTAGATGTTAATAATACCCCAATCCTGAAGCTACGATCTTAAGGAAGGGGGCAGGAAAGGCCCGCCTTGTTTAACTGCTGCTTTTCTTCCTCTCTCTCCTCTGTTTTTCTTCCTGGCCTGGAAGAGCTTTCTACATCCCTTCCCACCTGGAGGAAACTTCCTCGGGCTACCTGCTGTCTTTTCTGCACCATGACATACAGTAAAGTCCCATTATTAGATTTCCTGACTTTGTTCTTGTTATGTAAAAGGAAGATTTTAGAATTGAGGAACCCTCTTTCCAGAAAGCCTCTAGCAACTCAAAAAAAGTCAACGTGGACCTTCCAGGCTGAGCAGCGGCCCATAGTCCCAGGTGGTGTCCCCTTGGCAAGAAGAAGCCATCTCGAGAGATGACTCACAAAGGAGAGGAAAATACAGTGGTTTAAGATGTTCACTGGTATTATCCCAGCATATCGAGGAAAGACACCGTATCATGATACTATTTCTGTGTAATTTGACATATCATTTTATGCTTACATGTACATATTTAAAATAAATGGGAAGGCCATATGGTCAGTCTTTCCTGCATGGTGGCAATAGACATGATTTTCACTTCTTTCTTTTGGCTCAAGTGTATTTTCTACAATTAATAAGTTACCTTAGAGTAAAAATTAAAAGACAAAATGGGTGATTTCTGACATTTGATGTGAAATTTTATATGAAACACAAAAATATATATATTTCATAAATAAATATGTAAGAATATATGTGAACAAATGTTTTATATGTAAAAAATTCTATATACCTCTTCATTTATATAATTAAATATTATATAATATATAATATGCAATATAATATATATTATCTATTGGTATATAGGTGACTATTCATAGAGAAATACTGGAAGGAAATTCAACAAAAACTTTCAACAGTTTTCCAGTTGTAGTTTTCTGTATTTCCCAAGTTTTTGTTTTTGTTTTTGTTTTTGTTTTGCATGGAGCATTGGTTACTTTTGTAATCTGAAGGAAAAAAAAAAGCTGTGTGTGTATGTGTTTCACACTTCAGTGAAAACAAAAGTTGTCAATACTTTCAGATCATTATTTCTGTGTGTGCTGGTAAGGTTATCTGCTTTTCTCAGCATGAAAACAGGCACAACTTTTTTCCTGTTCGGTAGCGTTACCACAGGATTTGATGTTTCCATTTGGCTAGACATGACTTGTTCATAGAACTGGTCAGCATGGTTAGGCAGACTGCGGATTAGCATCTAGGTTTGTTTACAAACAGCAAAAACCCCACATGGTAGAGAATGTTCTGGACTTAATTTCCATGCACGAGGAGCTCTGTTTTGTAGGTGTTGCCTGTCTGGAGGGGATGGATGGGAGATTAATCAGAAACACTGTTCACCGTCCAAAAAAGTGAAAGGTGAAAGACGTCCAAAGGGGGATGGCGAGACTGCATGGTGGCTGTCCAGGCCCCTGGGGAGAGCAACATGAAGGTCTCATGGTTAGTTTCCATCCATTATGACCTACGGGACTTCCCTGATGCTTGTGTAGCTGTTTGCCATTTGTCCTTTGGCTAGTACTTTCTAGATTGCTCGCAGAGAAAACACTGATTTCTCCATTTGTATTCTGGGGTGTATAAATAGCAAAGTTTTAGGTTCCCACCCTCTGTTTAGGGAGTGCTCCAGAGAAAGAAAGGTCTGAAATAGGTGGATCTAGACTGTCAGGAACCTCTGGGCCCAGATGGGTCCATCTGCAAACAAGGACTTAGTGTATCTCCTCCCAGTCCCGTTGCCCTCGGAATTCTCTGAGGGAACTTCCTCTCTGCTAGAATTTTGACATTCTCTGATGGAAGCTTGGTGTAATGGGAAATGTACTTTTGAGGCCTCAGAATGTTTTCCACTCTTCACCAATCAACCTTCCACAAAGCAGTTTTTAAATCCTTCCCTAGCACTAGTAAGGATTGAGAAACAATAGAGGTTTCATGCTCTTGTCCATATTGCATGGAAAGTTCCAGGGGCTATGGGAGGGAAGGATGGGGAGGAGAATAAAAACAGAACATCACGGTCTCAGGATGTCCAGCTTAAAATATTAGCCTCTGAAACTCACTCTTTCAAACATGTCACCAAGTCTGTAAATACCATTCTCCTCACCTGGGGTTGTAAAGCTAACATTGTTTAGCTCTCTGGCTTTGCATTTATGGTCTTGTTTGATTGCAGGACACTGTTCACCCAACCGCCACCTTCCATGGGCCTCTGTGGGATTCTAGGACCACCAGGGACTGCTTAGAAAGGGAAACTTGTTACACCATTGCCCCCAAGAAGGGACCACCTGGGCCCACACTCACAGCTAATGGAACATTTCTATAGTTCTTCCAAATTATACCTCTTTCTGATCACTTAACTATCTTTTTGGAAAACCAGTCACATCTGTAAGTATTGCCTAAGGCCCTACAGTGCTCAGAGCACTGGGGAGGCATCCTTGGGGCACACATTCTGGGATAAGGTTGGGGGACACACAGACCCAGGGAGACAGAGGTCAATACATCTGAAATGAAGAACATATGCGATAGTCTTCAGTAAAGAGGTAAACTTTATTTGTGCGTGCAGTAGACAAAAAGAGCCACGAGTGGAGAAGGAGCGGCCATGGGGGCTCCAGGCTTCCCAGAAGTGTGGCCGAGGGTTGGGGGGAGAGCGGAGGGCAGGGCTGGAGCTGGATCTCTGAAGATGGGCAACATCTAGATAGATATTGTAAGCAAAGAGAATGGAAGGAGCAGGATACGGGGCGGGTCTGTAGTTCTGGCCGAGGTGGAGTTCGTCGGGGAAGGCATGGTAGAGCAGACCAGAAGAGCGGTAGCATGGGGCTCCATCATGGAGGGCTTGCAACACTTCTTTTTCACTCTAAGTTCTCGTGTGCTCTTTTCCAGATAAAGACATGTTGCCGGCAACGACCTGTCCAAAAATCTGACATTTGCTCCAGACCTCTTCCTCTTGTCTCCTCCCTCGTACTCACCCACTAATAAGCCCCCAAGCCCGGACCAGCCCGGGACAGGTGGTTTGCCCTGTTATCCTGGGTGCCTCATGGACAGTCCAGGCAGCTTTTCCTCTGCAGGGAGCTTCATTCTGCCAACAGAGCTGGACTGGGAAGAGGCTGGATCAGGGGTTTGGGCTGTGTCTCCACAGGCTACCAACTTGGGAGGGCCGGTGGCGGACGCCAGGAGCTGCCGGCTGGTATCAGAGAGCAATCCGGTAGCCACTGAAGAAACCCTCATCCTCAGGGTCTGTGAGGCCACAGACACCTTCTTGGCTTGGCTTGCCTTGGCTGGGAGCATTTCCGGCAGAGAAGAGCGGGAAATGGATGGGTGGTGAGAGGGAGGAAAGGGCCTTCAGGGCTGAAATGAGATATTTGTGAACCCCTATCTGCAAACAGACAAGTGCTGGCCTTGGACGATGCTGCTGGCAGATGTGACTCAGGGGCCACTGTGGCCTGGAGAACTCCAGCGGGAGATGAGTGTGGAACAGACCTGTCAGTGCAGCTCTGCACGTGAAGGGGAAGAGTAAAATGAGCTAGGAAGGCGAGGTGGAATGTGTAATGAGACAGAAGATGTGAGGGCTCAGGATGGGAGAGGGAAAGCCGTTGCTGGGGATTGCTGGGGATGGGCCACTCTCAGGGATGGGAGCCATGGTAAAGCGGTTCTTGGACCCTTTCCACGTCTGTGCTCCTGGCCTATTGCCTTCTACATGGATTCATGAGACCAAGAAGCAAAAGTAAAGGAAGAAGGGCTTCTCAGCAGAAATGCCCCACAAACAAAGCCTTACGGCCATGAGCAGAGCTGCAGCAGGGGAGGGGGCACACTTGCAACGCCTCCCTGCCTCAGAACCATGACTTTCTCACTCAAAGACTGTCCATCTGTCCATCCATTCCGCCAAGCCCCAGAACCCCATGCTGGTTTCCCTTGGAAGAGCCCCAGCTCCTGGAGCGGCCACGGCAACAGCAGGCCCATGGACTGCTCCAATCCCCAACTTCCCATCGCAGGCAAGGGTCGGCCTGGTCGGTGGAAGTTAAAATAACACACTGGCTGTTTATGAGCAAGAGCCCTCAATAAAGTCATCGGTTGGTTCTCTAGGCAGCGTGTCTAATCTTCTCTGGCTGCCTTTCTGGGCCTGCGGCTCCTGATCTATTTTGGTCTTTCTCTTCTTTGACTCATTCTGGGACTTCCGTGCCATAAATCTGAGCCCCCTCCAGTGCCTGGTCCCACCAGCAGGCAGACAATTCAGAATTAGCTGTGGTCATGGTTGTCCAAACTGACAGGCAGGGAAACTGAGGCACAGCAGGCTCCAGGACCTTGTCTTGTCTCCCACCGCGACCCAAGAGCACAGCTGCCAGCAAAACCCAGGGTTCTGGCTGGGACTTTCCCACTGGAGTTCGTAGGGAAGGCTGGGGCCCCGTGAACGGCTATAAAGCTCTTATTGGGCCACACTTGGTGCAAATCCCAGGGATGGGTGGCAAATGGGACTGCAGTGTGTGTGTGTGTGTGTGTGTGTGCACCTCTCAGGCTTGATGGTGGTGTTTGAAATCATCCCCATTCCTGGAATTTGACAAGCACAGTACAGAGAAGGACCAGAAAACCCAAAATAGTGGGGAAGAGAGAACAAAGAACCTTCCCAAAGCCATGGTTCAAGCTGTGGGCAAAATATCTTCCTGTTTCTCATGCAAAGCCCCTGCTGCTGAGCCCAAGGGGCTGGATGGGCTGTTTTGGCCAGTCCAAGGTCAAGGCTAAACTCCGGACTCCAATCTCTCCCGCTGCCCCAGGCCTCCCTGGGTGCAGGCTTACGTGCTCTGGAGAGGGGAGTGGGGGTGGGGGAGGTGGGCAGGCTGTTAGGGTTTCAGACACTTTCTAGGTGCCTCGGGGGACCTACATATTTCCTATGTAAAGTTCAGTCTGTTTGCAATTAGGCTTCTCTTCTTTGCTTATTTCCGGAGAGATTAAAAATAGCGAAATCAGCTTAATCTAGGACTCTCTGAGATCAACAAGGCCACTGTTTCCAACAGTATGAAAATACCAAGCAGTCCCACCCACATTCATGGGTCACACCGCATGGCAGGCCTGGTGGGCTTTCTGTAATGAAGGAACTTTAAGTTGCATGAATTCTCAACAGATCAGGCTCTGTTTTTGGACCCCAGCAAGGATATTTTCAACTAAAATGGAAAGGATGTCACACTGTTTAGGGCCTGAAATCCTCTCTTTCCTTCTAAATGAGCTCAAAGCTGTGAATGTCTTTTCAGGAAAATGTACCTTGGTCCAATTACTTCACCAGTTTTTGCCTCTCCTTAGGGATGCGAGCACAGAGTGCATCCTGGGCAGCTGTAGATACAAGGATGCTGCTCCCAACCTGTCACCCTCCGCTGTTTCCTCCCAGGCTGGGAGCCATGTCACTGATCCTCGGCAGGCCCGGGGAGGAACAGCCCCCATCTGGGAGCTGGCTCTTTGCGCTGAGGAGGGCCACGGGTTGGAGGAATGTGCCTTTTAATGTGCTACATTGGTCAGAATGGGAACGCCATGCTGACATAACAAAGAACCCCGCGTCTCATTGGTTATGTCACCTGGGACTGTGATGTCAAGATCGCTGTAGTCAGGGGAGACAGGATGGATGGTTGCTGAGATGCTTTTAAGGGCCAGCCCTCTAAGTGCCTGGCATCACTTTTGTCCACATCCCTTTGGCCAAAAGCCAGTCACATGCAAGGGAGGCTGGGAAACGTGGGATTTGGGGTGAGCAGGCATCATCAGAGGCTTTGACCTGCCATCATCAGCCATAAGGGCACTGAAGCCTAAAGAACACCATCAGAGAAACCTCTCGAGGCTGCCGGGAGAGCAGTACTATGAACTGACGGGGCCTGCCTATTGCCCACCCACCATTTCCTCTTGGCCTAGATACCCATAGGAGTGTGGTTGCCTCAGGGAGGCGTCCTGGAGCCTAGCCCCAGGCTGGAGGCCAAGACGAAGCCTATAGTAGGTAACTGGAGTGAATAAAATTAAGTACCTGGGTTATTAGTGGGTGTAGATGTCTTCCAGACCATCAGAAGGTGGGGTGAGGCCCTTTGGTTGGCAGCACAGGGATTTGTAATAACTTGTCCTTATTCGGGCCACAAGTCAGGTTTCCGAGCAGACCGACCAGGTGAAACGTTTTCATGTGTGCTTCCGAAGAGGCTCTCCCACAGGCAGCACTGGGGGGTGAACGCTCCCTCCTGCGGCAGGTGCCTTACTTGGCACCCAAGGCTGGTCTGCCTTCAGCTAGGACACCAGGGATATGTCTTCAGCCACTGGGGCTTTTCTGGAATGGTGCTGGGAGGGGAATTCTGCAAATAGTGAAAAGTCAACCAACGGAGATCTAATAAATAAGAGCTGATTCACATATTTTAACATCAACAGAATTAATAAAGCATTTCCTCCAGACAGAATTAAATGATCATCATGGATTTTCTTCTCTGATGTGAACTGATAAGGGATGTTCTTTGTACTGTCTTGAGACTCTAAAGCTGAACCCTCACTAATATGTGGATGAGCAGGTGGGAATGTAGTGTTTCACACTGGGTGCGATGGTTAATTTTACGTGTCAACTTACCTAGGCTATGGTGCCAGTTATCTGGTCAAACCCCAGCTCAGATGTTTCTGTGAAGGTATTTTTTAGATGTGATTAACATTTACAATTACTTGATTTTAAGTAAAGCAAATGATCTTCCACAATGTCGGCGGGCCTCCTTTAATCAGTTGAAGGACTGAAGAGCGAAGGCTGAGAATTCCCAAAGAAGAAATTCTGCCTCCAGACCGCAGCATAGAAAATCTGCCTTGAGTTTCCAGATTTTGGCCTCAAGACTGAAACATCATGTGCGACCCAAATCCAGTCTGCTTGCTGCCCTGCAAGAACCCATGAGCCAATTCCTTTAAATCTCTCTCAATCTCTGTCTCATTATATATATTTTCTGGAGGACTCTTAACTCTGTACAACTAGGGGGAAAGCAGATTAAATTAGAAGTCATTTTGTGATTAATAGACATTTGTATTAATTCGTAGGGAAAGGGAGTAAACTATAGGGAACTACGAGTCATGATGCATAAATACGAAGTTTTACTATAGCAGTAATATTTCCTATTACATTAAATGTACAACGTGGGTTGTAACAAAGGCTAAACTTGATGGAAATGGTTTGGTGTTTTAGTAATTTCAGTTCTAAAGAGGTGGTGTTTGCCGGGGGAGCTTCCTGTCTGGGGCTCAACCTCTTCCTTTCTGGGCACATCCTGGTGCTCCTCTCCTCACATTAGAAGCCTCTGTCTGTGCACCTGACCCACAGCCTGTGTTTGCAAATTCCATGCCTATGGCTGGCCCTTCGTTCCGTTTCAACTATGCATGTGCCTTGAAACAACAACTGTCAACTAGGGCTCTTTGGCTGCCAGACAGAAAATTTGTCTCAAGGTGTTTTAGCCACAGAGAAATCTAATGGTCCGTGTAGCTGAAAGGTCCAGAATCAGGGTCAGCATCAGACACAACTGGATTCCGGGCTAAAATAATATGCTCTTAGGACTTCATTACTCTTCAGCACTCAGTTCAGCTCTCTGCTATGTTGGATGAAGACTCAGAGACAGGAACAGTTCCAGGCCTCGAACCTCCCAAATTTGAGGTTCAAGGGAATAGAGGGAGTCTTTTTCCTAGAAGCCCTAGGAAAAACCTCAAGATATTTTATTGGCTCTGATTGATGAGATGCTTCTTCCTACACCAATCACTGTGCCCCAGGAAAACGGGCTGCACTGATTGGCTGAGACCTGGGCCATGTGCTTCCTCCGGAGCTGGCGGTGGTATTGGCTGAGCTGGAATCTCCCTGAGGGAGAAGAGAGGGCAGTGTGGAATTCCCCAGGAAGGAAATGGAGCACGGGTACCAGAAGAGAGTGGACGAATGCTGGATAGTTAAAAGGACAAATGAGAAAGCTTAAATATTCATAATCTATTTATTTATAGAAAAGCAGTTCTGGGGGCAGCTTCGATGTGAATTGAAGTTGGTTCACCCTTTTTTTTTGATGTCCCCTGGATCCCTTTCCATATGTGCTGGTACAATTGTGACTATCAGGGTGATGTAAGTTCCAGCAGTTCTTCCTTAAGTCCCTTTCCCAACACCCAGCTCTATTTCCAGAACCTGATATAGACACAGTTGGGGAGGAGGTAGGGGGACTATATTTCTGACAAAGCAATGTTTCCATTTCACACATATGACTAATAATGAACTTGGCCAGGAATAGCTCTTTTGCAGTTTTGGAAACCCTGGCCTAGACCATAAATCACTGAATGAAGCTCTAGCCATATCCCTTAACTTAAAACTCAGTTTCCATTTGCCAAGGATCCTGCTTGAGGAGTGGAGCAACAGAAGAGCTGACCTTGGGTGTCTAATGGTGTCATCCCATTGGGACAGGCCCCAGGACTGTCAGGAGGTCACCTTCCCATGGCATTGCCCTCAGCAGCGATCTAGGGTCAGGCAGAAACTCTGAGCTTGGTCCCTCACTCCCTTCTCCTGCTGCCTTGCCAATACAAGCCTTAAAAGTCATGGAAACATCTCTGGTTTTCAAACTCAAGGGATTCCAGCAACAGAGGTCAGAGAGCAGAAGGTCACATGGGTGTATGTGGAAGGACAGATATCGCTGGGCAGAAAGATGCTTGCCCTTGGAGCATCTGTGTGAGTAAGGGGACATAGGGGATGAAAGCACAGAAGGATCATGGCTTGGGCCTCTCAAGAAAGAAATCAGGAGTGAGGGGCATTGGCAGGAAAAAGAAACATGTCTAGGCTGAGAATCCAGGACACTTAGTCAGGCATTTCCATTAGGATAGACATTCAGAAAACCTCAAAGCTTCTGACATAGAGGATAACATGGCAGGAGATGGCCCACAGGATGAATGGGTATGTTGATAGTTCAGTAGGAATGGTTCAGTAGTAAAGACTGGGTTGGAATGGCAAAAAGCAAACCAACTCAATGTGATCAAACATAAGGAAGACACAGTAGATGGAAGATTCAGTGGCAACGAATAGGTAGGAGAGAACAATTCCCTCCTTTACTGCCCTCTCCTAATGGAGACAGCTGTGTCCCTCCATCTTGGCAGAATCTCCAACTTTCGCAGAGCCCAGATCTTGGGGGAACCTTGTTTTGCCCTTTACCAGCTAAAAATAGTAGGGTGAAATGTGACTGACCAGAGAACCATTGACCTCTTTTGGGTTTAGCTTTTGGACAGAGTTAAGAGACTCTCTTCTGAGTCTTATTTTGGTAAGAACATCATTTGGGGGAAGGATGGGGTGGGAAGAAATTCTGTAAGGGCAGGCTGAAGGGCACCATATTACTTTAGCTTAAACACATAGGAATCATACTTTATGGTTGGGGAACTTTAAGGTCATGCCAAAAAGGGATAGGAAAGGGGTATTAGATAGAATGTAAAAAACCTCGAAGATGATTCTTTGCTTAAAATTTCTTTTGAAAATAATAGAACTGAGAGCTTCTCTAGCTACTAACATAACAACAACAATGGTACTTATATTTTCTTTCTTGTGTAGTGTGTGGGTAGATTACTTGAGGTTCAAGTTCCCTGGTAGCCATAAAGAGTAAAACCTTGCAGCACATTGCTAGTTCATCCTAGCACCAAAGCAACACTCTCAATGGTGAGATTTTCTCTTAATAATAATCTGTAATAACTCTCCTTTCTTAAGTGCTTGCAATTTGTCATAGTGGTAGTCCTCAAGGTCAGCCTCCTGGGGCACAGAGCAGGGGGAGAAGGATGGAGAGGGGTCCCGGAGGAGTAAGTGGACATGTGCAGCATAACGAGTTAACAAGTTGGGCTGTTTGAGGGCAACTTCTGCTTTGGGGTTCAGGGATTATCTCTTTCATGTAGAGGCAAAGGGAAGGCTTCTGAAGACTTAAGAAAGAGAATGCTGACCATTAGGAATCAGCATGGATTCACCAAGAGAAGAGATGGTCTACCAGTTGTACTTTCTCTGTGGGGGGCATGGGATGCCTAAGTTTGCTCATGGCATTGCAGTAGGGCAACAGAACAGGAAGCTTATGGTGCTCTTGAGGACAGTGAGGGCTGGAAGACAGTGTAAACACAGTGGCTGGGGATGTGCTGAATGAGTGATAAGCAGACAAAGTCAGCCTGGATGGGTGGTCTCATCCCACATCCCAAAACACCCTCCCGCCCCCCAGCCCTTACACTTCAGTGGTCTCACTAGAGACTAGGAAGAGATTTCAGAGGGCAAGCTCACCCACTTGCAGCTGGAAGGAGTAGCTCATACCATGGGTAACAGAATTAGAATCCTCAAAGATGACAACAGTTTGGGTTAATTCTGGTGACATGTAACAGATGAGATATAATAGGGTTAAATGTACCTCTGGAATCTTGGGGAAAAAACAAAAGGAACTATGCACATCTAGAATGGGGGAGATGTGAAAAACTTGGGGATTTGTGTTGATGGTAAACTTGAGAGGAGTCAACATGCACGATTACCAAGAAAACTGGTGTGATCCTAGGTGACATTAACTAAAGAAGGGCTTTGAGGATTAAGGAGGTGTTTCTTTTGCTGGACTCTTTACCATCCATCCCATCTGGAATGCCACAGCAGGTGTCACTTTTAAAGGAGAAGCACAAAGAGACTGCTGCATTTGGGGAGATGCATGGGGACGGGCAAGGGGCCCTGACAGCATGTCACAGGGGGACCATGTGGCAGAAAAGAAGAGACAAATAAGAGGAAGGGCTAACAAGAGAGAGGTCTTTGAGGTGGTCATACCGAAGAGCTGTGTCCATGTCATGCAGAAAGCAAGCACCAAGGCCAGTGGGTGAAGGCTAAAGGAAGCAGATTGAAGCTCCAGTTGCTGGCAGTCAGAGTGGGGTGTGAGGTCGTGAGTCTGCTCTCCCTAGAGATGTTCCAGCCAAGGGCTGAGGGAGAGCATGCCCAGGCACTAAAAGAAAAGGACAGTCATATTGTTTCAAAGGAGCTCTGTTGACTCTGAATGCCTGGCCACATGAGTCATGTTTGCACACTGCACTTCTTCCATGTTGACCATCCATCAGCCATGGTGACTGATGATAAGCATACCCCGTAACTATTTGAGAACATTTGTGAAGGTAGGTTTCCCCAGCGTAATGGAGAAACCCTGGGCTTTGGTGTCAGGCAGACCTGGGTTTGAGTCTCATCTTGGCCACTTCTGGCTATGAGACCTTGGACAAATCCCTTGGCGTGCAGCATCACCGAGCTCCTACGTGCTGGCCCTGAGTGGGGAGCAATGAATGGATGACATTCCTGTGCTGGGGAGCTTGCTGCACGGCACAGATGGGACAGGAGAGATTGCTGCTCTCCGGGTGTGGTGAGGGACCGGGGACTAATGCATGAGGAGCCTGGGGTCAACCAGAACTGGTTTCCTTTCATTCTCTCCCTTACAAGTAGCTCAAAGCTGTGGACATTGGCAGGAAATCGTGGGCACCCAGAAATGCTCACGGGCACTGGTGTGAGATCTGTCCCCTTCTGTTCTTCCAAAGGTTGCTGAGTGTCAAGCCTGAAAGACTGACTTGTGGCTGTCCCCTTTGGATGGGCCTTCTCTGGGTCATGGCAGTCCCCACCCAGCTTCACTCCTCTGGCTACTGCTGGTCCCCATCGGAATCTGAGTTTAGTTTGAGAGCTACTGACATCAATAGGAATCCTCTGAAATTTTGAGCTTAGCAACATCTGCCTTCCTGGGTTTATTTCCTGACCCACTGTAGGATGTGCTCCTCCAACCCAGTCCAGGTCAAGATTCTTTCTCCCCCGGTGCAACCAAACCCTAATCTCCTTGTGGTTGCCGACACCTCCCGTTGCTCTTGCTGCCAGCTTTGCTGGCCCAGGACCCTGCAGAGCTTTTGGGGAGCGCCAGGTGGGCCGGTGTGTGCCCCAGCAGGGCACGGCTCCAGGTTGAGCCCAGAGGGCCCCAGCAGCTGCTCTCCATGTGTCAGTTCCCAGGCAGAGGAAGGCTGTTTGGGGAGACCACCCACTCAACGGCTGGGCCAACTCTCTAGAACCTCCTTTCAAAGACACCCCTGGAAGTGACCCTCCGCTTGGCCCGGTGCAGTGACCTGAGGTTGCCCACACTCTCGGGGCAGGAGGGACCCTGCTGAGGTCCCGTTTCCTGCCTTCTGCAGGCCCAGATTTCAAAGCTGGCCATTTACTCTTCCTTCTCCTCCTGCCTGCCTCCCACCCTCTTCTCCTCCCCAACATTCTTTGCTTCTTGTTTATATTGCAGAAAACATCTGTGAGAGTAAATGACTGAGATGAAAGATCCTGGCAAAGGGCTATTTTTCTTTGCTTGGCTTAAAGGGGACAGATGAAGACTTCAGCCTCACCCTCGCCTTTCCCCCGACGTGACTCCCTCCCCCACCTCCCGGAGAGAGGAGAGAAATGGGATCTGAATGAAGACAGCCCAGAAGGTGGCCCAGCCGGCCCCAAGTCCCCAGGCAGGGGAGATTGTTTTTCCAGTGGAACAGGCTGGCCCGGAGGAAAAGGCTCCACGGAAGGAGGAGGGGAAGAAGATGGGCACGCTTCAGCTTCTGCAGCTGGCTCGGCCCTCTCTGCCCCACCGGCCTGGCCCTCTCTGCCTGTATTCCAGGCTGCACGGCCACTGGCCTCCACCCACAGCAGGCTCCTTGTTGCGGGTGCCTTGGCATGCACGCTATGGAGGAGAGACCACCCTCCCCGCCCCTTGCTCTTCTCTCCTGAGTGGCTGTGCAGGTTTGCAGGGAGTGATGGCCTGGGCCTCCCGTCCTCTCTCTCACCTCAAAGGAGTTGCATGGTTCTGGATAAGTTAGTAATTTCTCTGATTCTCAGTTTCTCCATCAGCTCTCCTGCCTAGGCATTGTAACTAGTGGGGGTTGGTCAGTGGCCTTTGTCATCTAGACGAACCCCTGGCACGTGCAACCTGAGAACAGGCCTGTCAGAGCTGGCTGGGGCCCCAGATTCTCCGTCCTGGTAGCCCCCACTGTCACGGCGTGGTGGCCGCAGGGTTTCCAGGATGGATCAGGAGATCCCACAGCAAAAGGCAGAGGATGTGGCAGCCCCCAGAGAGCTGTTTGGGGAGCTCTTCCCACCCCATCTCACTTGCCCTCCCCTCTTTCCCATGTGGCTCCTTCTGGATTCCTGCAGTGGGCACCGACTTCCTGGGAAGGGCAAGAGCCGGAGCTTCGGAGGACATCGGCATGGCAAGGCAGCTGTCATTTGGGAAGATAATGAGCAAGTTCTTACCAGGATAGGAGGAAGTTCTTACCAGGATAGGAGGAAGAAAATTTGACACAGAGGCCTGGCTTAGGAAGAAAGCAGCCAGCGTTTGAGGACAAAGGCAGGAAACCTTTTCCTGGCCACAGCATCATCCAGCCTGGGTCTACGAGGCTCCCCAGTGGAATCCAGGGACGTTTGTTCGTGGAGGATGAAGCTGGTGGACACAGAGCAGAAGGCCCAGGCCCGGAGACCTGTCCAGAGGCTCCCGGACCTGCCCTGTTTCTAACTTCCATGGAGACATAACCTTTTCCTGGGCACAGGCCTCCCTCAGTGGACAAGTGCACACCTAGGAAGGGAAAGGCTGCATCTTTTTCCTCCTTCAAAGTCAGAAGTGTGAAGCCCCCAGCTTGGTCTCTGCGGGGGGAGGTGAAGGGATGCACCTTGGCCACTAGCTTATGTCTGCTCCTATGAGCTGGACGCCTAGCACTTGCTGCCAGGGTACACAGAAGCCTGGCTTCCATGGGGCTCACTTAGTAATGTTATTCAGCCATGTATTTAAAAATGCGGAAACTGGAGGGCCCTGGGGGTGGCTCAGTCAGTTAAGCATCCGACTCTTGATTTTGGCTCAGGTCATGATCTCAGGTGGTGAAATCGAGCCCTGCATCCAGCTCCATGGTCAGCAGGGAGTCTGCTTGGGGTTCTCTCTCTCTCTCCCCTTCTCCCTCTGCCCTTCCCCCTTGCTCTCATGCACACGTGCTCTCTCTCTTTCTAAAATAAACAAATAAAATCTTTAAAAAATGGGGAAACTGAATACTAAGAAGTCAAGCCACACAGTGGTAAGTGTAAGTCACAGCCAGCGTGTGAGCCTGGGTCTCTGCCCCTCTCTGGTCGACCAGCAGTCTGCTATAGCAATATCAGGAGCCGCACTTAGCATCCCCAGGTGCTTTCATGAACTCGCTGAAATGAAAAGTCCAGTTTCTCAGTCCCACCAGCTATACTTCAGTGCTCGCTAGCCACAGTTGGCTAGTGGCTGTCACGGGGACAGTGCAGATATGGAAACTTCCATCTTTGAATCAAGTTCTCTTAGCATGGCAGCTAGACTGAACTGACTTCAGCCATGCCATTTAAACTCTTTTATTCAGTTACAAATTAATCTATTCTCCCGACATCTATGCCCCTTTCCCCTACCCAGTCTGCCCGCAAGGAGAGGGTAATTATTCATGCCCTCTGGGGATGGATGGGAGCACTACAGAGCAGAGGGGCTCCATGGGGGCAAGGGCCAGGAACTCTGCCCCATCCTCTCTGCCACTCTGAACCATCCTTGCTGTGCCTATGCAGAACCAGGGCCTGGCTGGACCCCTCCGGGCTGGGGGGCCATGGGGCCTGACTCCTTCACCCACCGAGGCAGGCCCAAAGGTCACACTGCCGGCCTGCAGTCGCCTTTTCAGTTACCCAGCCCTCTGAATGGGACCCTGTGAGTGAGCTTTGTGCAAGTGCAGGAGAAAGGGGCTCTGTCTGGGAGTCTGGGAGCTGTTCTGAGCCCCTCACAGAGGCCAGCCCTGTGCAGCGCCGCCCCGAGAGGTCTGGCCTGGGAAGGGCGATGACCTCCAGCATCCCACGCGGGCCTCCCTGTTCCCATATTGGCTTGTGTGTGATGGACCAAATCCTCAGTTACCCTACAGGGAAAAGGGGAGAATGAAGAATGTTAGAATGAGGCAAAGCTTCTATACCCTGCTGAAGGGTTTGGGCACCACTTCACTGGAAGCCCCAGCTGCCCTGGGAGGTAGGCGGGGCCCCTTCCACCCTCCCTTTTGGCAGAGTGAGATGCCTGAGGCACTCAGAGAAACTTGCCCCAGGTCACCCAGCTAGATGGTGGTGGAGGAGGAGGCTGCCTGGAGCCAAGTGAGCCGGTCCTTGGGTCTCTCTGAGGAACGGAGGGGGTTCAGATCTGGATTTGCTTGAGCCCCTTTCACTTGTGCTATAAAAGCGGGTCAATCTGTTCGGCTTCTCCATTAGCTGGGGACTCCCAGAAGGCCCTGAACAGACATTAGATGGATGGACAAATGTCTGGGGCTGAATGCAGGTGAATGAGTGGGACAGCAGCGTCATCTGGCTCACGTCTCTTGGGAGGTAGGCAAAAAGTGGAAGCCAGAGCCCGGGGAAGTCCTCTCTATTACCACCTTACCAAGGCACCGGGATGGAGACATTGAGAATTTGTGAAGCCAGGCCTTTTGGAACACTTGGTGCTCTCCCAGACCCCCAGATCTTAGGGACAGCCTCTGGTTCCTCTCCTGCCCCTTAGCCCTGGCTGTTGGAAGCCTGAGGCTCCCCCCAGGGCTGGCTTCCCGTGCCTGCTCGCTCCCCGCCAGGCCCCAGGGCTGGGCGGAGACTGTGTAACCGAGCAGGAGTGGCATGTCAGAGGGGACAGGGCTGCACAAGAAGGCCTCAGCCAGGATGAAATAAATCTGCCCATCTCCCCCCACTCGCCTGCCCTCTCCCCCGACCTGCACAGGTTTGCAATTCATCCGCCGTCCTCAGATGCTGTTCCTGCTATCAGATGATGAAAATGGAGATTCGTCTTGAAGAAAGAAAGAAGTAGCTTGCTCCCCCTGTTCTGAGTCTATTTGAGCCCCCTGCCTCCCCCCTCACCATGTGTTCCTGAAACCTGGGGCTGTTCCAAGTCCTAAATGTGCTGGAAAGTATATCCCTGAGCAGCTGCGAACCTGCTCAGGATGCAGTGGCCCGGGGTGAATCAGAAACCAGGAGCCAGACAGGCTAACAATGCAGCCCCTTGTTCCTGCGTGGAGGGAGATCACCATCAGGGCCGGGGCTCCTGGGAGCGAGGGGCAGTGAGCTCACACACACACATGCACGCACACACACGCACACACACTCACACCCACCATTTACCTCTGGACACCATCCAGCCCACCTTGGCCCCCAGAGGAAGGCTGGGGAGAGAGGTTACATAGCAGGCCAGAGACCATCATGAACCAGCCAGCTGGGCTAGCCTCTGTCTAAGCTGCCTCTAACTCAGGCTCCTGCTCTTTCCTTTCACTCTAATGTAATTGGAAAGGCAGGGTGGGGAACTGGAGGGGAGGGTTTGCACAAAACCAAGCAGGATTGTCTCAAGGTCTCCCACTGAGCTGGGGACCACGGGAGACAGTGGGATGCACAGCCAAAGGGGCTTCTTGGAGCCTGAGAAGGTTTGGGGAAGCGTATTTGCAGGAATCAGATACCCTGAAAAAAAGAATTTGCAGGCAAGTCTCAAAACCCGGTCATAGAGTTGGCAGCTGCTCAAGGCCGCGGTGGAGTCAGGGGGCCTCTCCATCAGGCCTGATTACAACCACTCACGGTCCTGGCCAACTGCAGGCATTAAGTGCCAAGTACCTACGGGGGTCTGAACCACCCACAGAAACTGCTCTGTTCATACTCACCACATCCTGGAGAGGTGGGGGTGTTCTCCGGTCACAAACAGACAAACTGAGGCTCAGAGCCACCTCAATGCCAGCCTGGTGGTGACAAAATTAGATGCTTAGCTCCTTGACCCAATTCTTAATGGTTGGGTTCTTGCCTCCAGACACCTCCCACCAGCCTGGTGTAAAGGCAGTCCAGGAAGAAGGATTAACATCCACACGTCCACACTCCCCAGTGTAAATGTACCCCCCAAAAGCGCCATCTTCCCATGAGAGGCAGGCACAATGCAAGTGTGTTGGGAGTGTTTCCAGGACAGAGAAAGGCCTCAACTCCACGACTGATACTGAAGGGTTCCATCCACTCTGAAGCATCAGGGTCACCTCCAACTCTCTTCCCTCTCTTTGTTCCTTAGCCACTGTGTCTGAGCCCTGCACGTTCTGTCTCAGAACAGGTTCTCAAATCCCGCTCTTCCTTCCCTTCCCAATCACCATGGCCTTAACCCAAGCTCACCTCACCTCCTCCTGAATTACCATCATAGCTTCTCCCCTCACCATCCCATCATGCATCTATTCATCAGGCTCCCCAGCCTAAAAATCTCCTTGTTTTCTCTTATCCTCGGGATCAAGTGCAAACATCTCAGTCACATATGGCCCTTTATAAACAGAGGCCAGCCCCAACTTGTCCTCATCTTTGGTTTTTCCTCCCCAGGCACCGCCATGTCAGGCACATTGAACTGTTCAGTGGTGCCCCTGTGTCTTTGCACATGCTGCTCCATCTGCCTACAATATTCTTTCTCTAACATCTGCCCAGAAAACTTGTGTCTATCCTTCAGATCACAGCTCAGATGCCTTCTAACTCCAAGCACAACCCTGCCTTCACATCTCTATTACAGGCCTTCTATGAACTATAACCATCATTTATATATTTGTCCAACCCATTAGACCAATGGTTCTCAACCCTGGGGTGACGTTGCCTCCAGGGGACATTTGGCCATGTCTGGAGACATATTTGGTTCTCACAACGTTGGGGAGGAGTGCTATTGGTATCTAATGGCTAGAGGCCAGGGATGCTGCTGAACATCCTACAATGCACAGGACAGCCCAACAACAAAGTCTTGCCTGCCCCAGATGTTAACAGGTTGAGACATTGTGCACTAGAATGTGTGTCTCTTGAGGTGACTTCTTATTTGTATCTTTTTATCTCCAGTGCTTGGTCTAAAGAGGTGTCCAATAACTGTTTTGAGAATAAATAAGCAAACAGACTGACCGATTGTTTCATACACTCTCTACCTAGCATGTGGCTCACTTTGAACCACTAACTTAGAACTCAAGAAAATTGACTAACAGTGAGTGAGCATATGGAAAAGGATGGGATAAAATATGTACTTGGACCAAAATTTGTTTCCAGTACAGAAAAGGACTGATGCTACACCATTGGAGTGGATCTCAAGTGAGGCAAGGACGCATGTCTTCACTGTAGTGCTTCATTTTTCATGAGCCGGGGGCCTGTGATTGAGAAGTGTCAGGTGAATTTCTCCAGTATGCTCACCTGGCAGGAGTCAAACCTTATTAAGGCAGAGGACTCAAGGCCCGGCTCCACATCCTACGTGGGTTATGGCCAACTTGGAGACGGTACAGAAAGAATCCATGAAAAGGATGAAAGTTCTGGACACCTAGGCTTGATGAAGAAAAGCAGAAGAAATTGATACTATTTAACCTCAAAGAAGTGATGGCTGAGGGAGTAGGTATTTTCCAATAACACAGGAGGTTGCTAAATGGAAAGAGTGACCAGCCACTCTTTGGCACACAGGGCACAAGGAAAAGAAGCCAATGGGAAGAGGGTGGGAGTGGGATAGAGATTCAGTGGCTTCCGGACAAAGTGAAGGGATGGTGAGAACGCATGGAGGCTCATTGTTGAGGGCCCTAGAGGACTCTGTGTTTCTTGCCTCTTCCCTAGATGCTATCCCTACTCCACCACTAGTACTAATGGAGAGCTGGGAGAGGGCTGTCCAGGCTTCGGGGCTTCCTTCTAGAATTTTCCTTTGAACTGGGACGGCGGGAAAGACAAGAGGAGCCTGGGAGGTAGAGGCAGGAATCTCGGGAAGGAAAAAAAAAAAAGGTGAGAAAGCAGGAGAAAGGAAAGCAAGAGCAAAGAGGCAGCTGGAGAGACATCAGGAAAATGTCAAGGCCTCCGCATCTGGAAAACAGACCGGAGCTATATTTAGACTGCCATGACTTGCAATAATTTGTGTGAGGGGCAGAAAAGGAAAATGTGTAGTTGGCGTCATTTTGGGGAGGGAATGAGTTATAAGAAAATGATGGCTTGATAGGGGAGAGCCTCAGCCCTTGGCCCTTAGGAAAGGGCGTCTAAACAGTGTAGGCCATCAAGAGTGAGCGATGGTGTTTACCGAGCCTCGTCCAGCTCATGTCCCTGTCCCCAGCCGAGAATTCGGGTGCATTCCTGGGCATACCAGGTGGCCTGGCTGCCACAGCACCACAGCACCAAGACGTGTCCGTGATGATGCAATGCAGGGTGCTTTCTGGAGAAGGAAGGGCCGAGGCCGGGGCTCTGCAAGGGGGCTCAGGAATACGTGAGCAGCACTCTGTAAATCCTAGGAATTTGTATATATTGCTGAGGCCTTTCTCCAGCTGGATTATAAATAGAGGATTAGTTCAAAGGCAGGCAGCCTTTTAAAGAGATGGTGCCAAGCAAAGCCTGCAAACCAAATACAGTAAAACCTCCTTAAGCCCCTGATGGTTTATTCCAAATAGCATCTAAGTCAAAGTAACAGCATTTCCTGGGCTGACTAGGTGCCCCAATGTCCTTTTGGGGAAAGTCTAGAGGGTTCCAGCGGACCTATCATGAAACCTCCATTAACCAAAGAGAAAACTGTCGTGGAGAGTGGAGCTCACCAGTAAGCTATAGGTTTGCCTTTTGAAATATCACATTTAAAAATTCAATCATTTTGGATGGAAATCTTTCTTTAAAAAAGTTACATACTTCCCAGCTTTTAAGATAGAATCGACTGATTTTAATTTAACATTTTTGTTCTGCCTAAGGTCATTTTGATCAACTTTCCTCACTGTGCTATTATTCCAGCAGTGCCCAAACCCTTGAGATATGTGTGGTCATTTGTTTCTAGTCCAAGTGGGTTCATATTGCTGTGCTTTTGGGGTTTCTCGGTCTACTTTTTATCAGGGAACATGCCATTTTACCTTTAGTGACCTCATGACCCAGCTTCTTTTAGTCCATTCTGGGTTGAGAAACCAGATATGCAAACTCGTTAAAATTCTGTGCAGAGAAAAAGTAAGTAGATTATAAGTGAGGAACTTAGTCTTTTCTCTTCCACTTGGATTTATCCAGTCTTTCGTAGAGGGTAATAGTTCATCTAGTTCCCTGGGGACAGTTGCTTTGAATTATATGCTACTTTAAATAAACCAATATGAGCCCATGAAGATAATTTTGGCTGCTTAGACGTCACTTGGCTTCTCTCCAGGTTCTGGGCTGATTTTAGACAGTGAGGTGTTTGGGCAGTTGTGTTTTCGGTAGACGAAGTCTTACCCTGTTTGCAGTCTACATTCCCAAGGCCCTTGCATTTGAAGTAAGTGGGTTTTTTGCCTACCTATATTTGAGGTTGATAGAGTGATTAAACCCAGTGCAAGAAAGAGACCGTAAAAAATGACCCTGGCCATTTGCTCATTAATGTCTCATTTTCTATGTCTTGGAAGATGATGGGGGATTTCGGAGCAGGATGCTGAGCAGAAGAGCCACAATAAAGAACAGGAGGATAAGGGCGCCTGGGTGGCTCAGTTGGTTAAGTGTTAGACTCTTGATTTTGGCTCAAGTCATGATCTCAGGGTTATGAGATTGAGCCCCAGGTCGGGCTTTGAGTCTGCTCAAGATTCTCTCCTTCTCTCTCTCTAGCAACCCCCCCCCCCCAATCCCTGCTCACATGCACTCACTCTCTCAAATAAATAAATACATAAATAAATAAAATCTTAAAAAAAAAAAGAACAGGAGTATAGTGACTCAAAGGTATTGGACTGTGCATTGGTTCAGGGAAGCAAGAAGAAACTGGATATTCAAAATGGCTGAAAAGAGGCCAAGCCAGCCTGGGAGGGCCAAAATGTCCTTGGGTTGTTTTTGGCATCTTCTGGTTAGGCAGTGAAACTCTTTCTGTGGTTAATTAGATTTGGTGCTTTGTAAAGTCCTCAAATAGCTGATTTCCCATCGTCAAAGACTGGACATTCCTGAGAGATATTAGGCTCCAGCAGGGAAGTGACTTTCTATTCTCATAGGCCAACAGGCCAAAAGGTGACTCTCAGAGGCCCTGCAGCCAGGCCACCGCCTCAAGGCAGCCCTGTCAGCGAGTCTCACATTCTTTCATCAGTGTCCTGAGAAGTGCTATTCCTGACTCCTGCATAAGAGCTCAGGGTCAGACTTATTCTGCTCTCCTATCAGTATCAGATTAAAAGACAGTTGGTCTTTTTGCTGAAGATGTTCCTCATGGCCAGTCTCCCACATGCAGATCTGAGGAAATCTGTCCAAAACAGCCATGTTCTGGAGGACATGCCTCATCTTCCCCCGTCACGTGATTGGACCAGGGGTAGGCACCTGACCCAAAGGTGTCCACTTACTGGTGACTCACCAATTATGACCAATGATTGGGGTGGCCTGGTTCACAAAGATGAGCTGGGGTAAAGAAATGTAGCTGTGGAGTGGCGACCCTGATGTTTGTCTGAAAGCTGACCGTACTTTGGTGAAGTGGAAAGTGGGTGTAAGAATGGAGGGTGTGGATCCCGAGAACAAGCAGAACACAAAGCCGCTAAGAGAGAGATGTGTGAGTTTCTCATAGCCTGGTTGTTCTCATGAGTGTGGTTACGCTTGTGTTTCTGCCTGAGGATTTCTAGGATCTATGGTCTCTGCAACAAAAACAGCTTCGTCTAAGACTCCTGCAATCTCTTTAAAACACTCGCTTGCACGCCAGGAGCTTGAGGCTAGACCCATCTTAATACATGCTTCTCAAAGCTGAGGAATTCCACGTCTGACTTTTCCCCAGAGGACCCATTTTCCAAGGCTTTAATCCTTAGGTTGTTTTTCTCTCATCCCTCCTAAAGATTTCCAAATCCTTCATGTTCCACTGCTTTGAATGGTGCCACGGTTGCCCCTGGGGATGGCCAGAATTGATTTTAGTGCACATTGTGGTCCCAGACATCCGCCCTAGGACTGCACTCTGTTTGATTTCCTAATGGCAGAGCTGTCCTGCGGGCGGACTCGCAGATCTGCTTCTCCCTCACCCAATACCTCCCCAGGGTTATCACTGTTACAAGATGTTGGGGTGGGAAGGGACTTGGCGGTCATCTAGACCAACCCTGTCATTTTAGTAATGAGGAAACTGAGTCCCAGAGAGGCTATATAACTTGGCCAAGGTCAGGCAAAGTTGAATAACTTGCTTTGCTCTCATTGTGTACGTGCGTGCCGCACATGTGTGTTTTTGCCATTTTTGAGCTTGATCTCAATAGTTTAAAAATTCTTCAAGCTTCAGAGGGCATTTTGAAGTGTGCATATTCAAATTCAAATACATTATTTGTAATCCTTGGTGACCAATCGAAATGAACATATAGATGTTCCACAGAACCCTGTATACACCCGGGGTAGAATGAACCCACAAATATCCTACTGATACTCATCTTTTTTTTTTTTTTAAGATTCCATCCATTTATTTGACAGAGAGAGGCGCAGCGAGAGAGGGAACACAGCAGGGGAGGGAGAGGCAGGCTTCCCGCCGAGCAGGGAGCCCGATGCGGGGCCCGATCCCAGGACCCTGGGATCATGACCTCAGCGAAGGCAGACGCTTAACGACTGAGCCACCCAGGCGCCCCTGTTACTCATCTTTTATATGACTGGTCTCTGAAGTAGGATATGTGCAAGCTGATTTATTGGGGTAAGTGAAAAAGATTAGAATGTCTATTTAAAAAAATTTTTACTATAATACATACATTGTAAAACACAACACATACACATATGTATTTGCGGGCTACAATTTTTTTGTAATAAGCATGTGCAATCGACCTTAACACACAGTTCAAGTTCACAAAAACACTATATGATATAACAGGAGGGGGATTGTGTAAATTCACGCTAATTCTGCTTTAGGCAATCCCACTGGGCGAGGAGTATTTGTACTTCACAATTGAAAACTCACAAAGAAAAAAATGATACAATATTCATTTTTTCCTAGAGATTTTATTTATTTTTTAAGTAATCTCCACACCCAATGTGGGGTTCAAACCTACAACCCTGAGATCAAGATTACCTCTACAAAATACTTTTATAAAAATTAATTAATCACTCTTAACTTTTCCTTTTTTCTTTTTTAAAAACTTCTTAGGAAAATAAGAAGAGACAATTACTTTGTTAACATGAAAATACTTTTTTTTTAATCTTAAATAAAAAGCCAAAGCTATTCTTAATGGCGCAACATTAGATGCCTTCTTGTTAAATGCAAAGATTAAAATAAGGATGCTAGCTATTACTTTTACTATGTAGTTTTATTCCGTAATAATAATTTTGAAGTTTCTTCCCATGCAGTAACACACAATATGGCAATAGGAGGTAAAACTCTTGGAAAAGAGAGAAATAAAATTAAGCCACAGTAGAATAGATTACTGTAAGATACATGAGTAAATACCAACAAGAAAAGCAAATTATGTCACCATCCTCCAATGATCTGAGAATACATAGATAGAAGTTCCTTTATATTTAGAATTTTAATGTTGGAAGAAATCTTCAAAATACATCTGACCTACAGAAGATGCTCAATAAGTATTTGTTGAATGCATGAATGATTAAATGACATAAATAAGGTCACTTTTTAAAAATGATTTTATTTATTTATTTGACAGAGAGAGACTAAGTGAGAGAGGGAATACAGGCAGGGGGAATGGGAGAGGGAGAAGCAGGCTTCCCGCTGAGCAGGGAGCCCGATGCAGGGCTCGATCCAGGACCCTGGGATCATGACCTGATCCAAAGGCAGACTCTTAATGACTGAGCCACCCTGGTGCCCCTAAATAAGGTCACTTTTAAGAGAAAATGGATTTTGCTTTGCATAAACGAAGAGGCACCACAAATCACTGAGAAGGGAAGGACTTTATTCAGCAAATAGAGCTGAAACAAATGAAAGATTTGAGAGAAAAATGGATTTAGAAGCTCACTGCACATTGTTTCCAAATAAACTCCAAGTGGTTTGGAGAGTTAAATGCAAAAAACAATAAAAAGAACCCATACAGATATCTAGAAGGAAATATAGGTGAATAGATACATCTAATCTCTAGATGAGGAGGGACTGTAGGCCAGGGCAAGAAAGACTCATGAAAGAACTAGAAATTTGATTACATGTAATGTTTACATGCCTTTACTTTGGAAAATAATAGAAACTTAATTAAAAAAGCAAACAACAAACTGGGAGAAATATTTGCAGCAAAATGGGAAACACATAAGGTTGTTACCTTGGAAGAGTCCATGCAGTTTGACAAGAAAAACAGAAACATAAGCCAAGTCAGGAACATGTAGTTAACACAAAGGGAAGTGTTAAAGACCAGCCTTTGGAAATGAAGGGTCAGTTTCATTGATGATTAAAACTTTTTGAGTGATCATTTTCTATCTATCAGAGAAGCAAAGTTTTATTTCTTTTTTCTTTTCTTTTAAAAAATATATTTTTTATTATTTATTATTGTACTTAAATTCAAGTTAGTTAACAGATAGTGTAGTATTGGTTTCAGGAGTAGAGTAGAATTTAGTGATATAACACCCAGTGCTCATCACATCAAGTGCCCTCCTTAATGCCCATCACCCAGTTATCCCAGCTCCCACGCACCTCCCCTCCAGCAACCCTCAGTTTGTTCTCTATAGTTAAGAGTCTCTTATGGTTTGCCTTCTTCTCTGTTTTTATCTTATTTTATTTTTCCTTCCCTTCCCCTGTTTGGTTTCTTAAATTCCACATATGAGTGAAATCATGATATTTGTCTTTCCCTGACTGACTTATTTCGCTGAGCATAATACCCTCTAGTTCCATCCACATTGTTGAAATAACTCAAAGCTGCCACTTTTGTAAGGAAACAGGCATTTTTGTTCACTCTTGGGGGAGAGGAAGCTGGCAGTGTTTTTGTGAAAAGACCTTTGGCCATAGGCACCCAGAACCTTGAAAATACTCATCAACTTTGATCCATTAACTCCACTCCTGGGAATTCTACCTATGGTAAGTTTGCTAGATTTAGCAAATAAAAATATACAGGATACCCAGTTAAATTTGAATTTCAGGCATATAACGAATACTTTTTAAGTTTGCTCCTGGCAATATTTTGGGCAAAGTATACCATAAAATTATCCATTGTTTATCTGAAATTCAAATTTAACTGGGCATCCTGTACTTTACCTGTCGATCCTTGCTTATGGAAATAATCTAAAGTGCAGCAAAGATTTATGCACAAATCTTCGCTGCAATTTTATTTATAACAGCAGAAGTACTGAAAGAAGAAATCCTAAGTTTCCAGCAATAGGAGAATGAAAGAGGGGTCTGTGTCTGAAGTTTTTAATGCCAATGCTTACAATAGAAGGTAAACTTAAAAAAACAAGCAGGTGCCCCATACCCATTAGGATGCTACTCTCAAAAAACCCCCCAAAAGAACAAGCATTGGGAAGGAGGTAGAGAAAAAATGAGAACCCTGGGCGTGGATGGTGGGAATGCCAATCAGTACAGCCAATGTAGAAGACCGTATAGCAGCTCCATAAAAAATTAAAAATAGAATTACCATGTGATCCAGCAACTTCATTTCTGGGTATATCCTCCAAAAGAAGTGAAAGCAGGGTCTCAAGGAGATTATTCGTCCATCCATGTTTATAGCAGCATTATTCACAACAGCTAAAACATGAAGGCAGCCCAAGTGCCTGTTGACGGGTGAATGGATAAACAAAATGTGGCATCTGCCTGCAGTGGAATATTATTCAGGCTTAAAAAGGAAGGCAGTCCTGACACAGGGTACAACACGGATGACCCTTGAGGACATGACGCTGAGTGACATAAGGCAGTCACAAAAACACAAATACGGTATGATTCCACGTTCAGGAGATACTGTGAGTAGTCAGATTCCTAGAGGCAGACGGTAGAAGGGAGGCTGACAGTGGCCAGGGGAGGGGGGCATGGGGACTTTGTGTTTAACAGGGACAGAGTTTCAGTTTTGCCAGGTGACAAGAGTTCTGGAGATGGACGGCGGTGATGGTCGCACGAGTCTGTGAATGCACTTAACGTCACCCAACTGCACACTTAAAAATGGTTTAGATGGTAACTGTGAACGTATTCTACCACAGTAAAAAACTTTTAAAAACAAAACAAGTGAGGCCAAAGCTATGAGCTCGAGTACATAAAACAATACGCTCAGGAGAGGAACACAAAATGTCGACAGTGGCCCTCCCTCAGCGTGGCCATGATGGGTTATTTTTATTCTCTTCTCTGTACAGTTCTGTTTTGCCTAATTCCCCAGCATGAGCACATAAAGCCTTTTTTGGGGGGGAGGGGGTGGTTGGCAAAACCAATTAAGAAAAATAAAATAAAACAAAACAGACTCAGGGTCTGATCAAAACCTACACTGTCGAGCCTAATGACACACCTAGGAGGGTCTGAAGGACCGATCCCTGAGGGGAGCTGGGAGGCAACACTTCAACCTCTCCCTCCTCTTCAGGGCGTGATTCAGGAAAGAGGACAACTCTTAGGGTGGTCTGTGGGCTTCAGAAGGTAGTAGGGAAACCTGTTTCCAGGCAGGGCCCCAGGAGGGACTCCACGCTTCAGAGGTATGCTGCAGATGGCCCTTAGATGGTCTCACAGAGAAGGATTTTGAGGGGCGTGGTTCATAGGCTGGGGTAAAGAAGTGGCAGAAAGAGGTAGGTCCTATACCACATGACCAGGAACAGGCCCTACAGGAAGGGTCCTGGGCCATGGCCTGGCACCAGAAGGGGGGCAGACACCTGGCCCTGCATAACTCTCCCCCGCCCCGCCACCGCAAAGACCATAGGGGCAACCTTCATTTCTGAGCATCCAGTAGGTGCTCACTGCATGACTTTCAATGAACAGATAAATGCTTGTTGCATGAATGAGGATGCCACAATGCCCAGGGCAAGCCTAAAGCAAGGCCCAGGAAGAGGAAGGGAGAAGGGGAGCCATGGGACAGAGGAGGAGACAACAGATGGAGGCAGACAGGTGGCAAAGCACCCCCATAACAAAGAGTAGGCAGCCCTGGAGAAAGGCTGGGGACCCACCCTGGGAGAGGCCAAGTCCAAAATGGAAGCTGAGAGATGGTGGCTTACTGATTCCAGCACCTTCTCTCATGCAGAGAGGCCCTGCCCCCCTTGCCATCTCAGTTCCTCTCCCCTGGGAACCTGTGTCTCTGCAAGGAGTGGGGTGGCTGGGACCCGATGCTGTTGTGTTTGAGGCACAGCCTTCGAGGAGAGGTGGGTGACCCTTTCAGACCTGCCAGAAAAGGGGAAGACACAGGACTGGTCTGGTTTCTTTCCTGGCATGTGTTTAGCGTTAATGGTATTTTCTGTGAGTTATGTGTTCTGAACACGTCGGCCCCTTCCGCAGAGGAGTAGGATAAAAGGAAGTGATACGGGCAGACCTCATTTTATTGAGCTTCACTTTATCGTGCTTTGCAGATACTGTGTTTTTTTACAGACTGAAGTTTCAAGACTACAGTGGAGGAAGTAACTGCAGATGTGGTGGAAATAGCCGGAGAGCTAGAATGAGAAGTGGAGCCTGAACACGGGACTGAATTGCTGCGATCTCGTGATCACACTCAAACAGCTGGGGAGTGGCTTCCTACAGATGAGCGAAGAAAGGGGCTTCTTGACGTGGTGGGATCGACTCCTGGTGACGGTACTGTCAAGACTGTTGAACTGACCACAGAGGATTTAGAATATGACACAAATGTAGCTGATAAAGCAGCCGCAGGGTTTGACAGGATCTACTCCAATTTTGGAAGAAGTAAAGTGCCATCAAACAGCATTGCATGCTATGGAGGAATCGTTCACGAGAGGAAGAGTCAACTGATGTGGTGAACTCCATCGCTGTCTTATTTTAAGAAACTGCCACACAGCCACCCCAACGGTCAGCAGCCGTTGACATCCAGGCGAGACCTTCCACTGGCAAAACGATTAGGACTCACTGGAGGCGCCGATGATGGTTAACATTTTTTAATTAAGGCATATACATTTTTTAAAGGTATGATACTATTGCACATCTAATAGACTACAGGATAGTGTAAACATGACTTCTATATGCTCTGGGAAATGAAAACATTTGACTTGCTTTACTGCAGTGGTCTGGAACCGAACCGATGGGATCTCGGAGGTGTGCCTGTGAAGGGCAGGGAAGGAGAGCGATTCTACTGTCCACCTGCGGCCATTTCTTCACTTCCCTCTTCAAATGAGGAAATAGAATGGCTCGACTAAACTACTTGCTTATTTTACAGGGACCTGGTTTAATCTTTATTCCTCTGCAGCTGCCATCCTCCTCTGGGCTCCCCTTCTCTCGGTAGCACCCAAAGCAGAGTTGACAGTGAAGGCGGCCATCATTCATAGCCATGGCGGCCACATATATCCAACTGACTTCTGCTGGACGCTTCTATCGGGTGTCCTTCTGAGGGCTTCAGACCCACCATTTCCCAAACAGAACTCCCTGTCTTCCCCCCAGACCTGCACTGCTCTGGCCTCGGTAGCTGGAGGAGGCACTGCCTTCCCAGGGGAGGGAGGCAGGAATCATCATCCCCTCGATATTTCTGAACTGGTGAAATGGTTAGGGCCTCTGGCTTTGTGATAAAATCCTGGCTCTGCCTCTTACTAACTGTGTGGCTTTTGGCTGTTTACTCACCTCTCAGTCTCAGTTCCCTCATTTATTAATGAACTAAAAAATAAAGACAACACCTACAAAGCCCTTAGCACTTGGCTGGCACGGAGGGCCCCTGCCTGATAACAGATGTTGTCATTATTACTGCCACTGTCCTCTGCAGACCTTTGCCATCTTGTGTCTGAACTGTGTCTTGGGCTTCCTTGACTCTAGCCTCCTCTCCTGAAGCCTCCCCTCCAAGTGGCCACCGGATGAGCTCACCAGCACACACAGAAGACCATTATCCATCTCCTGCTTAAAGCTCTCCATAGTCTGTTACCACACTGGCTAGTCCCCACGCTCAGGGTCCTGCTGACACTTCCCATAGTATCGCCACCTGTTCTGCTTCAATTTTATGGTCAGAGACACTAAACTCTGAGATTCCTGCTTCACCTGGGTCCCAGCACCTGTTCCAACACACACACGGCGCCGCTGCTCCTCTCTGCTCCTTTGCTCCTAGGACTATCTCGATCCCTGCATTTACCACACTGCAGTTTAGGATCTGCTGGTGTGTCTGTCTATCCTATCAGAGTTTAAGCTTCTTGGGGGAGGGAATTTTGTTTGGGTCCTTTGGATATTCAACGCCCAGTAAGGTGCCTGGCTCTCACTAGGTGCACAATAAATGTTTGCTGCACAAGTAACTGAGTATGGACACCAAGCGAAAGTCTTCACAAAGCAGGTTACTGCTTATCCTTACAACAAACTTGGAATGTAGGTACCAGTACGCCCATTTCATAGATGGGGAAACTAAAGCTCAGAGAGGTTACATTTGCCCAAGGTTAAGGTGGTTACATCTGGATTCGAACCCAGATCTTCTGACTCCTAACCCATATTCCTGCTGCTGCACCACAGAGAGTTGTTAAGTGAAGATAAAGCCCCATCAGGGGGTCGTGGGATGTGCTTATGGAAGATGCTAGGGAATCATTGTTGGCTGCTTCCCAAAGCCTCGAAGTCTGGCTCCAACCCCGCCTCTCCCTAGGCCTTGCGGGACTCAAACTGAAGGGCTCTTTTTCAGCACCCTATCCTTGAAGTCTCTGCAGTAGTAACCGATTCTCTCTCTTCCCCATGCTGCCTCCTTTTGCTTTCCTTCTTTGGCTCCTCTTCCTAACTCCTAAGTGTGGACACTCTCCCTGCTTCCCATTTGCATTTCTGTTGCCAACACCCTCCTTCAGATCTCGGTCCCTGTCCCTGTCCTGTGGCAGAGATGACCACCAGATTATCATGCCCCCCAGAGACGCATGGCCAGCCAGGACTACACATCCAGCGCCCCTGCCTGTGGGTGGGGCCAAGTGGCTGAGGTCTGGCCAATGGAATGTCTGGCTCATAAAAACCACCTATGAGATCCTCCACATTCTCCTGTGCCAGATGGATGTCTATTGAAGGGTGAGCCCCAGACCTTCCCTCAGTCAGGATCTTTGAATTACCGTAGGAGCAGAGCCCTACAGGTTGGCGTTATATGAGCAAGAAACGAACTTCCAGTGTGTGTCTCAGGCTGGCGAGGCTGTTGCAGAAGCTAGCACGTCTCCACTAAGATCCCTAACTGACCTTCATGTTCCCGGGCTCTCCCCACCCCAGGAGCCTCCCCATTCCACTCTACCCTATATCCCATTGCTAACCTAATCTTCCTTCAATCTATCTGGGGCATGTCCCTACCTTGCCCCCAAATCTTCAGCGACTCCCCCTCATTTACAGAAGCAAGGACAAGCTTCTGGAAGAGTCATGGAGACCTCAAGCCACCTGCTCTCTCTCACGTTCTCATATTCATGTGAAATCAGAACGCCCAGAGCTGCCCAAATGTATCCTGCCCACACTTATGTTTTCTCTCTGTCTTTGTCAAAAGCCCTCATTTAGAATTCTTCCTTCTCCAAGATGGACTTTTTGGGTCGTCCAGCCCTACGGACTGAGGAACGCCCACCTCACTCTGCCTGTGTGTCACCCAGGGCCCTCAGTCGCTGCCCTCCATTGCAGGCGCGTGTACTCCTTCCCACCGGACTGTCGGCTCCCTGAGCACAAACGTGGGTCCCCACTGTCACCCCTGGGCCAGCCAGAGTCCCCTCCCCTGCTCCCACAAGCCTCCATCTTTCTTCCTTCAGGGTGAGGCCGGGGGATTGCAGCTCATCCGTCTTCCTCCCTACACACTCACAGGGCTGGCTGTGTGACCTTTTGCATCTGTGGATTCCCCCTCATGCACTCTCTCTCTTTTTTTCTTTTTGAACACAGGGTCTTGGAGCTCGCTCGGAGGCCTGGCCCGGCTGGGAAGAAGTTGTCTGCTCATTTATATTTAGGCCAGCAGAGACATCAATCTAAGTCTCTTTAAAAATAAAGTCCTGTTTCAGCTGGATCCCTGAGCGCGTCCCCACCCACTCCTAACGAGAAGCCGTTCGCCTCCTCCGGGTCCCAGTCTCCATTTCAGACCCTTCATGTGGCCCACACATGTGTGAACGTGTGGTAGATGTCCGTGAACAGTTGCCCTCCCTGGCCATGTTCAAGGGAAGATTTCTCTCCTCTTCTGGGCCTTCCTTTGCTGGGGCTTTTCTCTCCTTGCTGTTCTGGGGACCTTGCAACCTTCTTCAAGCGCTCTTCCCTCCCAAATTAGCCAGAAGCAGTCCCCGTTGATGGAGAAAACACTGCCTCCTCCGGTTTCTCGGTCCTGCCCTTCTCCTTGCCCACAGGGCTGCTGCCTTGGCGGCCAAGGGAAGAAGCAAACAGAAGACAAAGACCAGAGACTGAAGCAGAGAGCGGGGCTTGCAGTTAGCTGGAATGTGGGAGGGGGGCTGCGCGTGAACACTCCTCGTGGGCCGCCTGTGCGTGTGTGTGAGCGTGCACACGTGTGTGGAGCATACCGAGGCGGCGCACAGGAACACTGGGGCCGAGCCTTCCTTCTCCTTGACTTGGCTGCTGCAGCCCTGGTTCTTTTCCATCCCCACTGATGAAACACTTCTTTATGTCTTATTCACATCCTGTCTTGACTACCACAATTGTCTCCTTGCCGGGCCCACATGTCTCTCATCACCAATGGGATCCAAATGTTGCTGACAAACTAATCTTGCTGACTTTGTGCTGCAGTCACATTCCTCCACTCTTCCAACGTTTGCTCTGTCGTTTCTCCCGTTACCGGGCGAATCGCACACACAGACCTCCACCTCTCTGTGCATCCTCGTTTCCCCCTCAGTCCCCATGCCATTCCTCTCTCTGCCTCTCCTACAGGCTCCTTTCCCTCCTCTTGCTATTCCTGAGCTCCCGGCTCTTTCGGGCCTGGGCTGGCATCTTGGCACAAGCTTCTTGCACTGTGTGTTCAGTCGGCAAATGTTTATGGAGAGTGACAGGCGCTCTTCTAGGCGCTGGAGTGAAGCAAGGAACAAAACTGAGGGCAGCAGTCAGCAAAGAAAAACAGTCAAGGACTGTAAGTACTATGAGGGAAACATAAGCAGAGAGGGTCAGAGAGTAGCTCTGACACAGGGTGGTTGGGGAGGCCTCCCCCAGGAGGCCTAGAATGTGCTCCCCACCTTTCTTCCATGTGGGGTTCAGGACTGGCCTCTCTAACATTCTCCTGCTTTGCCAGAGGCCTCCCTTCCCATCCTTCTCGTTGTTTGGATCATGTTGACCTTGACCTTGAGAGCCAGGGAGGCACTGGGCATAACTCTGCTGCAGCAGGAGACCTGCTGCATTATTGACTCATGGAAGACTCACCGGGCAGGAGGAACCAAGCATGCACACCCGAATCACCAAGCACAGGCCCAGGCCTCTTGCTCTGTCCAGAACACAAACGGTCATCTAAATATGGTGTCTGAATGATTTAGTGGGAGCTCTGCCCGGCTGTCCCATCAATGTCCAAATTGTGTCTCCCCTTTCCTGGAATCAGCGAGCACCCATTGGCATTGGTGATCTGGCTCTGTCTACTCCAGCCAGGCCTCCCCCTCTTCAAAGCACAGCAGAGCCTACCGCATGGCTGCTTGATGCCCAGTGGCACCATCTTCAGCTTTGAACAGCTTACAGGAAAAGCGTCAATGAACAATTTTATTAGCAAGTGAAATGACTAACATTAAATTTGCATCAATCACAATTACTACCAGTTGTTTTTTTTAAAGATTTTTTATTGTTTATTTGACAGAGAGAGAGACAGCGAGAGCAGGAACACAAGCAGGGGGAGTGGGAGAGGGAGAAGCAGGCTTCTTGCAGAGCAGGGAGCCCGATGTGGGGCTCGATCCCAGGACCCTGGGATCGTGACCTGAGCCGAAGGCAGACTCTTAATGACTGAGCCACCCAGGCGTCCTGCAATTACCACCAATTTTTAACAAAATTGTCATCTCTGCGTGTTTTCCTTCCTGGGAGGGGGAAGCCTCAGAGGGGTAGGAAGATGAGGTCTGGCTTTCTGTTTAGATTGGGAACAAAGTTATAGATTGCTCATCTTTTCACAGAGGCTCTCGGGCAGCCAGCTCACTAGTGATCGTCATGCCGCCCGTAACAATTGTCCTTGGCCCAGGTGTCTTAGCACAGTCTAGCTAGATCCCCAGCAGTACATCAGCCGCCCATCTCAGCAGGCTACACGCAACTGGGGTGTGGCCAGTCTGAATCGATGCATGTTACAAGTATAATACACCCACCAGATTTTGAAGACTAAGTACAAAAAAGCAAACATGAAATACCTCACAGATCATTTTTATATTGATTACATGTTGAAATGATATTTTGGGGCTCAATTAAATATATCATTATATTAGATATATATTATAAGTAATAATACTTATAAATGTATTTTTAACATTAATTTCACCTGTTTATTTTTACTTTTTTTTTAAAGGATTTTATTTTTAAGTCATTTCTACACCCAAACTTCCAACCCCAAGATCAAGAGTCGTTTGCTTCGCTGACGGAGCCAGCTAGGTGCCCCCATTTTTAACCTTTTCAATGTGGCTATTACAAATCTAAAATTGCGTATCGGCTTGTCTTTGTGGCCTGCATTACCTTTGTATCAAAAAGTGCACGTCTTGGATCAGATCTTTGCCTTCTAGAACACTGTTTATGGCAGTTATACTTTGGTCAACAGCAATTGTACACAGAACTCCGCTATCTAAAGCACCTAACAGTGGGGCTGCTCAGGTGAGAGAGGGGGATATTTGTAGGGAGAGGAGGCTGGGAGCGGGGGAGGAGCCCTATCCATTCTCTGAACCTGGCCTGGCTCATTTATTATTGGATTGGGTCCTCTGTTCATTTGAAATGGGGAGAGGGGAACAACTCGAAGGAGGCCCCCATTCAATCACCCTAAGTGGAATCTGATCGTTATCTTGGGATAAACATTCCAAATGGAAGGTGAGTGCTGGGAGATTAGGAAGATAAGGAAACCATATGGCCCTGTCAGGAGGTTCCCAGGGCCTTATTCTTGAAAGGATTAATGAATCCAAAGAGGGGGGCCGTCATCTTGGTGTTGTTTTTTGAGGAAGAAGAAGTCCCAAAGCTGCAAATAGGGCTGTGGACCATCTGGAGGAGGAGGAGGAGGACTGGAACTCAGGACCCTTTCTTGCCTTTCCTGGCTTCTCTGCCCCTCTGCACTCTGTGTGCCCCCTTCACAGCAAAGCCTTTCTAAACTGCATTTAGCACTCAGGCCCTCAGAGGCTGGTGTTTCCGGGATCTGGATCCCTCACCCCCTTGTCGAGCAAAATTTCTGGAGATTCTACCTCTGTCCCCCTAGCCCCCCTGCCGCCCATGTTGGCCCTTGGTGGACGTTAAGGTGGGTGCACAGGGGAGAGGGGCTCTCTGCGCAGGGCTGGGGGTGGCCGGGACTCAGGGCCACATGGTGGGGCAGAGAATCGCCAGCTGTGGGGGAGGGCAGGTAACATGAGCCCTGGCCAGAGGGATCTGGGGCTGAGGCGAGGGGGAGGGGGAGGCGACGGGCTTTTGAGCACGTTCTCTCCTCCCCTATGTCATGAGGCACTTCATCCTTCATTCCTCTGGCACTGTCTGTCTTGCACAGCTGTTCTCAGACCCACAACTGGAGGCTGTCAAAGGTATTCGGTTTAGGCGCAAAAGTGGGTGCTCATGGCAGAGAGCGTGGCTTCAGGACGGTATGATAGGGGTCACTAGTGAATAAGAATAATGTAAGACATAACCAGTATTTCCTGAGGGCTCATTTTGTGCCAGTGTCTACCTCGATTACTTGGTTAAATTCACAACGGTTTGACAAGGTAGCTGTCATTTTACCGAGAAGGAAACTGAGGCTCAGAGAGGCTGAGTCACTTGCCCAAGGTTGCACAGCTATTAAGAGCTGGAGCTCGGAGTCAAACCCAAGACGCTGAACCTTAGGGCCCAAGTTCTTGACGTGGACAGTGGCCCAGCACTCAGTTATTCCCATTAGACCCTGACAGTGAGGAGGATTTAGGAGAGACTCTCCTGCTTGGGCTTTGGACAGCCCCAAGGTAACGAGCAAGGCCAGTGGTGTCTGGTGCCAACCCAGTGAGTCTGGGCGGTCACACCTTGCCTGGGGGGGCGGGGGAAACCCAAACCCACTGTTGAGCAAATAGCCCCGGCCAGGAAGAGGTCACCCTGTCACTTCCTTAGGGAGAGGTGGGAACAACGGGGACGGCAGGGGTCCCACAGAGCTCCAGCCATAGGCTTCCCGGCTTCAGGCTGGCCCTGGCCGATGGCTGGTTTGGGGGCTTTTCTGTGCTCTGAGCACATCTAAACATTTGGAGCAAAACAAGAAAGTGAACAATAGACGTTTGTGGGTTAGAGGACAGGGCCGACTTCCCCCTGGGACTCAGCACTGTTCATAAAGCGCCCCAGCTGCACTCTCACGCTGGGGATGTCACTGGGGCCTCCTTGAATCACAGCCTTGTCCTCGCTGGGGGCCGGCGACTGGCTCCTTTTATATCTCGTTGGGGGATGCAAATGCCGGTGGGGCAGCCGGCTGCTCAGGGGGAAGGCATGTTTTCCTGCCTGAATTTTGGGAAATCACACAGAAAAGACGCATCCGAGCCTGACATTGTAGCTCTGCCAAGTCCTCCCCTGACAGACGTGTTCTGATCAGAGCTGTTTGTCCCACAGGAAAAGAATCAGCTTTCTATCAAGTGGACTCTGGGCACCGCCCCAGAGAGCTCAAGCTCCCAAGGACCTGGAGAGTAAGTGGAATGGACTAGTGCTGAGAGCAGTTTGGCCAGCCAGCGATGGTGGCGGTACCCTCAGAAAGGGGCCCGTGGGGTGTCGTGCTGGGTGGGGTGGGGGGCGGGCCAGTGGTGGGCTTCTCCGAGCTGAGCCCCCTCGGGCTGTTCAGACCATGGCTTCCCATTGTCACAGCCAAGGGCAGCAGGGCAGGGAGGGTGTTAGGTGCAGAAAAAGTCAGTGGGTGGAAGGGTACAAACTGGAGCTTGGACCCCCTTCTCGTTCACAGCTGACCCAGTCATGCCAGCTGAGGCCCAGTCAGGCTAAATCCCCCGATCCAGCGCTCCTGCGTCTACCCCTAGGACCCCCAGACAACTGAGAGGGGCTAACATGGAGTGTCCCCGCCTGGATGGCATCTCTGGAAAAGGCTGGAGTGTTTCTAAAGAGGCTGTTCAGACATCACATCACAGTCCCAGACGGCCGAGAGGTTCTTGCACTCACTTGGCTGCCCTCCCTGGGAAATGCTTTGGATCAGACAGCACTTCTGGGTTGTTTTTGCCTGAGGAAAGTGGTAAGAATTCAGCAAGAATCCCATGGTTGAAGGAAAAGTCAGTGGATTTACTTAGCAAAAGTATTTGCAGAGAACCGTCCAGGAGGTGAGCAGGGTGGCGCTGCAGGCCCGGGACTAAAGACACTGGTGTGGGCAAGAAGCCTCCAGATGAGAGCACCTTGGGAGCAGACCAAGAAGAATCTAGAGACAAATGGCTTGGCTTCTAGAGAATAAAGAAAGGGGCTTTTTTAGTGCCTAAGAAGTTCAAAATGGCCTTGCTAGGTCACGCCCGCAAGCTCTGATAGACAGTCTCGTGCTACAGAGTTCTTCTGGAGGGTCTCCCGCGCCCCGTGTCCCTTGGTCATTTAGCAGACGCTTCCTGAGGGCCGCCAAGCTCCTTCAGGCAAGCCAGTTGTGGTTCCACGGTGTGGAGGGTGGGCAGAGAGTGTTCGGTGGCAGGGCAGAAGCGTGAGCCTGGGTTCACAGACGCCAGAGCCGAGTCCTCAGGAAGGAGCCAGGAGTTGGCCGGGCAGTCGGAGAGGAAGGACAGCTAATCCAGGCAGAGCCCAGAGGGAAAGCATGCCCCCTCCCCACCCCTAGAGACAGCTGGGACAATGGCTTATGAGGGGAGCGGGTGCCCAAAGCAGAGTAAGGCCAGCCCTGCATTCTTTGCTTCGACTCTCACGGTTTTCTGTCAGCCAGGCGCGGGCGGGCTGTGAAAACTTCCTGGCACAAGGGCCTCTGTTGAGTTAAGTTCCATCCCTTTTGGCACACTGATTAAAGGCCTCATCCCTGGCTTTGGTGCGGGGTGACCCCCACAAAGACTGTGCCTATAGGACACACTCTCCTTTCATACCTAAAGCTTTCCTGAAAATTTGCCGGTCTGACATGCAAGAGGCAAAGCGAGCATTTGAAAGCTATAAGGGAGGGTTCCGTTCCCAGGGGGCCGAACAATATTATCACTGTATTTTCTTGATTTCCAGTCTCGCAGCATCACCCTCACCCTTGCTCTGAAACACTGTCATTAAATCAATGCAGCTTTAGAACTGGGGGAACATGGGAAATTCCCAATCACACCTCACCTTTCGATCCAATCTTTGACCATGTTAGGTACGGAATGTCCTATATGCTCTCTAATTTATTATTCTCCTTCACAATTGAACACACAGGCGACTGGCTGAAATCCAGGGAACATTTGATGGAGGCCACGTATTCTTGTGGCGCGCCTAATGATTTCCATCTCTGTCTCAATTATATCAAGTTTAGGAGACCTGCCTTTCTTATCACCAGCATCAGCGCTTCATTTTTCCATTTTCCACTTGTTCTTATAAAATAACAAGGTCAAAATGCAGTAACATATTCAAATACTCGCACAAACACTGCTGAACCGTCAAAAGGTGATGCTGCTGAAACCAAACCCTTGGCCTCCAGGCAGCATTCCCACGTGATGGCTTGAAATGTGAGTTCATCTGCCAACGTGGGAGAGCTTCAAATCAGTGGTTGGCTGGTGCAAGGGGTTGGGGTGCTGTATATAGGTCAGTGTAGAATGTATGAAAAAGAAGGGTGGGCCAGAGTGAAAGGTACAAGCGGACGGTCGTCTACAGTGATCCCATCCTCTGGCGCTCAGTGGGTATAAATCCTGCTACCTCCTGCCCAGACGTACAGGCACCGCCACCCAATGGGACTGTTGCTGATGGCTCTTCTCCAAGCAGATTGTATTGTATCACAGACATGCTCCGGTACACCTTCCAACATCTCTGAGTCTGCAGGTGTGTGTGTGTGAGGGAAGGGGGGTTGTACGGACCACCATCCCATTTTCCTATTCTGCACACTCATCGCAGAGAGAAGTCAGTTCTAGGTAACACTTTCCCAAACAACTCAGCTGCAGGCTGATCTGCAGGCAGCGGGGGCTGGGGGCTGTTATCATCTCCAGAGATAGGGGGCTTACTGGCCAACAGAGTGGTGAAAGGACACTTAGTGTTAGCTTGAAGAAATTCCTAAGAAGACAGAAGGGTGCCTGGAAACAGGCAGCCAGGATTTCTCTGCCACTTAGCAACCCTGGCAGCTGAACGTGACTTAGGTCTCTAAGCTTGTAGCGAGTGTGGAGTGTGGTCCCAGCACACACTCAGCAGTTCTGAGGGATATACTGAGAAGAGACTCTTCATCTCTCCACAGAGCTGTGTGAATACCAAGAACCTTTCCTCAAAGCGCCTGGCTCTTGAATCAGAATCCTTTATGTGGGAAGGATTTGTGAGGAAGTGGTAAGTGAAAACCTGGTCTTCATTCCTTGCCAACTAGCACATTAGAAGTTAAAGAATCCAGTCGTGGACATAGGAGACCTGGCCTCCAGGCCCCCCTCAACCCTGTCTTTCTGAGTGGTTCTGGGCAGTTTCCCTCATTTGCAAAATAAGAAGGTTGGTCTGTATGAGCTCTCAGCTCGAATACTCACTGTACTGGTGAGTTGAGACAACAAGTGAAATGTGAATCAAAGTGTGATTTTAAAAAATACATCTGGGAGGGCGCCTGGGTGGCTCAGTCGTTAAGCGTCTGCCTTCGGCTCAGGTCATGATCCCAGGGTCCTGGGATCGAGCCCCAAGTCCCGCATCGGGCTCCCTGCTCAGCGGGAAGCCTGCTTCTCCCTCTCCCACTCCCCCTGCTTGTGTTCCAACTCTCTCGCTGTGTGTCTCTCTGTCAAATAAATAAAATCTTTAAAAAAAAAAACAAAACATCTCGGGAAATATTTATGGTCTTCGCAACTAGAAATGTGACCAAGGCAATGTAAATCAACCCTCAGATTTGTAACAAACCACGAGGGAGGATTCGGGGGCTCCCAATCAGGCCTAGAACACAACAAAATTACAAAGTCCTTTGCTTCTGAATCAAATCCTCCCAAGCCAGTTCCTCCTCCTTCACCTGCCCTGGTGGAAGGTTCACAATTTCCCTTCAAGATTCTGAGGGGTACGGAGGCTTTGGTTACAAGCGAAAAGAAGAAAACCTCCTTTTGATTAAACTGAGGACCAAACACTTCCCAGAGTTGCTAAGGCCCACATTTTGTGTTTTGCTTGAAGTTTGCGAGACCTAGTCTGAAAGGCAGTGTCCCCCTACCCTTAAAGAAAATGGGACGGAGAGGTGGGGTTTGTGATTTTTCTGTTGCAAACCTTCCCAGTGCAAGGCCTCCTCCTCCTCCTCCGCAGTGCTGGTAAACAAACACCTGAGCTGGGAAGGAAAACTACCTGGGAGTCTGCAGGGAATGCCAGCAGGACAAGGGGAGGGAGGGCGCAGGGGCAGAGCCAGCTCTCCAGCGAGCTGAAAGCCTACTTTTGTTTGAACCTCATCCCAGTCTTCACCTACCTACCCTTGAGAGGGAGGGGCCAAACCAGGGAAGGTGTGATTTCCCCGAGGGCCCATTCCTAAAACCTGGCAGCAAGAGGGCTAGAAAGCTGTGGATGCTGAAAGCCCGGGGTGATGTCCTTTCTGCAGCGCCCCTTAGGGCCCCAAACTTGCGGGAAGGAAGGATTCCACAGCTCACACACACCTCCCCCCGTTCGGGTAGGTTTGCGCCCGCCCGAGTGCCCCACTTTTCAAAGTGACTGAGTGATAGGCACTTTCTAAACGCACAGCGCCGGACTGAAACCAAGCGTCTGACTTCGCGGGTTCGCACCCCCCTGGCTGCCCGGGGACGGGTGCTCGGCTGAACTTCAGCACCTCCTTCCCGGCGCGCTTTGGAAATGCTTCTGTTCACCCTCAGGGTCCCCATTTTCTGATTCTTACTGTTGGGGACCCCCAAAGCCTCTGCACCCACCCCCAAGACGCAGCCCGGGCGACCGAAATGGCTGAGTCAACTTGGCGAAACAAGAGCGTCCCCAGCGGGCCCGCCGCCCCCAGCCCCCTTCGCCCCTCGCTCGGCCCCACAATGCGCCCTTGTGCCGCGCCTGCAGCCAGGCCCGGGGATTTGGCGCAGGGACTGGGGGGCGGGGGGGGGGGGGAACAGTCGTCAGATATTTAAAACAGAGCTGAGGGAACAAAGCAGGCCTTTGTGCACAGAGACAGCCGGGCGCGGGGAGCGGGCAGCGCGAGGGGTGCTCGGCGCATGCGCGAGGCGGGCCGGCCGCGCTCGGGTTACCCAGAGTTTTCCACCAGGGTCCGCCCGGGCCTGTGTTAACCCCTTGCGGGCCGCTCCCCGGGGCGCAGGCTGACGGAGACGCTGCCTTTCATCTGCTGCCCGTTACACGTTTAATTGAAAAAAGAAATAGTCATTTCCCATGTTTCTATAGGAAGCACAGATCATTAAAATAAAATGATATACCAGTTGGGAACCCAGCTTTTAAATGAGCGGGATTTAATGGGACACTTGGGCAGTGTAAAAATCGAGGCATTTCGAAAAGACGCCTTCTTCGGACGCCAGTGAAACTTTTTTAAAGGACTAGCTTCTTCTGTCTTGTGTATGCTGGGTGATTGGCTGCTTCGTTTTCCTGTTTACAGTCACTTGGGATTTGGAAGATATGTTGGTTATTGTCAAGGTTCTGACTTTTGTTTGGGGTGGTGGGCTGGACGGTGTTTATTTTTAAAAATAACTAAATAGAGGTAGAGTGTGCATGGTACAAGGATGAGATTGGGTCATGAACTAAGGAATATAATTAATCTCATCTATGCACTAGAGTTTCTTACAGAAAGACAGAGGGAAGGAGGGAGGGGGAAGGAAGGAAGGAAGGAAGGGAGGGAGGGAGGGAGGGAGGGGAAGGAAGGAAAGAGTTATTAAGCACATTTTGTTGTGTTGGGGGAGGAGATTGAAGAGGTCTCTCCAGTAGTATAGACTAGGAGTGACTTGGGGATGGGATGTGCAAAGTACTCCATCCTGCTTTATACTAGCAATGATCACCTTCCCCTGGTATGTAATGAGGAGTGGCAGGCAGAGGCTGGGGAAGTTAACTGCAGATTTAGAAGTGAGTTATTATGCTTGAATTATCCAGATGAATGGGAAGGGCAGTCTCAAACCTCCAGGTGATTCTACAGCCTTCCAAACAAATCTCCTGGGCCCAAGGTTAGAGGGACAGCCCCCAACAAAGCAAGTCAGGGGGAAGGGAAGGACATCTCATGATTGGTAGCCCCCAGTCTTTCCCTCCTGATGTGTGCTAGGACTCTGCATCAGCTTGCTCTGCTCTGCCTGTGTCCATACATCTGAGGAATTTATGGCTCTTTCTCTTTCCTTCATAGCTTCATGACCAGGTGGTCACAAGAAAGCGGAGATTTCCATGTGAGGTCATCTTGGCAAGAAGCTCCCTCACCATCCTTGACTTCCGGGTCTCCAGGGCAACCACTGCTGGGGTGTCATAGGCACCAGAGCGTGTCCCTTGAAGTCCACGCTGGGCAGATAAGCAATTTTTTGGCAACTGTCATGTAACAAATTCATTCTCAAATGAGGATGATGTATATGGTTTTTTTCCCACTCTCTTCCACATTCTGGCCCAGAATTCTGGGCATAGGACATAGTCTAAGAATGTACCTTGGGATGCGAGTTAAGAGAATAATGTGAGGAAGGACTTGGAGAAAGAAGTACTTCTAATCTGAAACTAATGATGTACTATATGTTGGCTAATTGAATTTAAATTTTTAAAAAAGTACAAAAAAAAGTACCTTCTTCTGGACAGAGGGACAAAGTAGTTTTCCTTTTGGCTTCCCCAGTCCATAGCTTATTTCCTCTCCCTCTCCACGCTCAATAAAGGAAGTTGTGGTAGACAGTCTCCAAATTGGTAGCCCCCAGTCTTTCCCTCCTGATGTTTATGTGCTGCTTCTCACCTCTCCAAACTGGAATAGCCATAGTGACTGGCTTGACCAACAGAGTACAGTAGGTTACATTCTGGAACTTCCAAGGTTTGGTTATCAGAAGCTTTGTGATATCTGTCTGGGTCTTTTAGAAGCTTTAGTCCTGGGACACTTGCTCTAAAAACCAGCTACCATCCAGTAAGAAGTCCAAGCCACACAAAGAGGCTGGAAATAGGTGCTCTCGTCAAGAACCCCAGCTGAGCTCTCCACCAAGATTCACATCCCTGCCACCTTGTGAATGAATGGCATCCACTTGGCTGTGCAGCTCAGTAGAACTTTGCGGGCACTCCAGCCCTAGCGACCGGGTGACTGTAACTGCAAGAGATCCTGAGTGAGAACCAGCTAGCTGAGCCCGGTCAGCACAGGTATAAGAGAGAATAGTGAGTTGTTTTAAGGTACTACGTTTTAGGGCGTTCTGTTATGTAGCAATAAGTAATTGAACAGGAATGCAATGCTGGGTGGGGAGTGAAAGGAGAGGAGAGGAACTTCTGACAACGTAGTCACTTTGAGGGGCTCTATTTCTCTTTCTCTCCCCCTCGGTACCCCCAACACCAGCTGTTCTTTCTGAGCTGTGCCCGGCCCACAGCCCACAAACCTTATGCTGCTGCTGATTGTTGCGTGGGTACTCAGCTCCTCCGTGGGATGGGGGACACCCTGAGGGTAGGGCCCTGTCTTATTTGATTCTTATCCTCCCTGGTACTGACAGATTCATCAGGCTGCTCTAGTGGATACACATGGAGAATAACTGCTGGAACAGGATTTCAAGGTGCTTAAGTGACTTGGCTTCTGATCTTTGACATTTAATACCTGATATCTTATGTCCCTGCTGCCTGGGCCCACCTAGGGGCTAGCCACACCGTGGGGCAGTCTGAACCCCACCAACACTCGGGCCACTCAAGAGAAGGAGATCAGGGCCAAGGGGGCAGTTACAAATCTCCTGATTGGATTTGTCCCTCTGGAGGCTTTAGAACCAGAGAGAGGACACGTGTGACGGCTCTGGGAACCAGAGGGGGTTTGTAACTGTGCGGGTGGAAGGAGACCCCACGAGAGTGCAAGCCCCCAGGACTCATTAGTGGCGCTCCCAGGAACAGCTGAGAGCCCATCGTGTGAAGGACACTTCCACATGTTCAAGGCCTCCCCCAGCTGTCCATCACTGGACGTGTGTGTTTAAGCCATGCCAGCCAAGGTCAGTGGCGGAGATGCGGGTCAGCTTGTGTAGAACCTGGTGTCTGCTCAGGGGCCCTGCTAAACCCAGGGCACACTCAGAGCTTGTGAGAGAGGGAGGAGCAAAGCAGGGCAAGGGCAGCTCAGGAGAAATTTCTTTATCCCTTCAATAAACATTCACCTGTAGTCAAGCTTGGCTCCAGGCACTGGGCACACAGTAGGAGGCAGCCCCTGCTTCCAGGTAAAACATCTTCTGGGGGAGTTGTATCTCAGATCATGTCACCTGTGTAAGCAGGGGAGCTGTATCTTCCCCCCTCATTACAGCTTAGCCCTCTGACTTCATTTAAGGGCCCGGAAATCCCCGTGCTGTGGAGGTAGTAATGGGTGTGGGCACAAAAGTCACATGATCTGGGTTCAAGTCCTGGCTTCACCAGAACTTACTGGCTGTGTGATCTTGGGCAAGTTGCTTAATCTCTCTGAACCCCTTCCCCATCAGTAAAAATAAGTGCTTCATCTCAGGGTTGTATGGGGATTTGATGAGACCCTGTTGGCAAAACAAGCACTTAGCTCCATGCCCATAACTTGTTTTCTAGCCTCCAGGAAGACTGGGCAGATGGGCAGATACCACAGGATACCATGCTGGGAAAGCATTTCTGAGACAGGGCAGCTGCCTCTGCCCACAGGTATGAGTTACTTTTGTGACATGTCCCTGTGATGTAAAGAAATCAGCGAGGGACCACAGCCCATTCTCCTGTAGCAACCAAGCATTTGCTCGAATCGCAGTCCTTTTCCCATAACACAGGTGTTATGCCACCATTCAGACGACATTGTCAGCTAATCATTCTGAGCATGGAGTATGTTCTCTGGTGAGAAGCCGGGCCCTCCATGGGGAGGGTCGTTTTTCTGAGAAAATGCCCACTTTACCTCATCTCTCAGGCCGTACTTCCTGACCAACAGGCTCTAAGTAAGTGAAGCTAGAGCCCAGTGTCTGGGAAAGATTCTAAACCCCTGGTGTTTCCAACACAGAGGGGATATACTTCCTGTAAATCTTCACTCTCCTTAAAGTAGTTTAACAGAAATAAGGCATTTGATCCTTCCTTAGTACATCTCAATAGTTCAGTTTTCACTGTCATCTGAATTCAGGACATAGAAAAATAAAACAGAAAGCCTTATTGGGCCTACTGGTTTATCCATCATATTCTATTACCTTCTAAGAAGTCTGTCCAAGTAGCATATCTGGCCACTTGAGGAACACCTGGCTGGACTATTTAGGTGGTGGCAAGGGAAGGATTGGCTTATTTTCCTCCCCAGATGTAATTCTTTGGGCTCTCCACCCAGGGTCACTGCTAGCTCACATGCATCTCTGTGCAGACAAGAAAAAGGCACCCGTTCCTCTGTGTGGAGGCAGCCATGCCGGGGGGACATCATGGCCAGCAGAGCGAGGGCTGGATTGCAGTCCCCACTCACCATCTTGTGCCGTGAACAGCCTGCATGGCTCCACATGGTGGCCCTGCCTCTACCCACATCAGCAGGGTCACTAGGTCTGGTTTCTTTCTTGGAGATGTGTCTGCTGGAGTGGGATGGGGAGGGGGGGTACTCATTGCCGTACGTTAGAGACAGGTTTCCCGAGGCCCAAGAGCAACACCTAACGTGGGTATGTTTGGAGGTCTGGGAGACTTTCAGGGTATGTGTAGTAGGGGCACTTTTTCAGGGACAGAGAACCCAGCCTTTGAAGTTAAGACAGTTCTGGGGGATGGAACAGCTGGTCAGTCTGCCCACAATCCTGCCGGGAAACCTGACAGCAAACGGCCTTGGATTTGCTCATTTGGATGCTTTATGGTCATTTCCAAGAACGCTTCACAGTCTTCTGAGAAAGAGAGGGTAGGCTTATGGCACTAGTCTCCCCTTGTCTTCTTTTGAGCTTTGGTCTGTGGTTAGGACATCTGGGCACAGGAGTTTAACCCATCTCTGCTTTCATATCTAAATCCAATCACCTGTCAAGAGGCTGACCTTCTCTGCTTTAATGAGTCCATTTATGGAGTTCTCCATGGTGTGATCTGTCCGGGAAAGGGGTGGGTCCGGAAGACTCCCTGTGGGATCTCAGGGGTATCATCTTCCCTAGTTGTGACCCAGCAAACTCACCTCTAAAACGGAATGAACAGCACGCAGCGCATCCATATCATGAATAGATTCATGAGGACTCACGAATTTAAGTTTAGTTAGATTTTTTTGGTAAATGGATACATTACCAGACCCATCACCAAATGCTGTTAGTAACCAAGGACTCTCAGGACATGTGGAGATATTTGTTAGTTTCCTAGTTTATTTCTTCAATAAACATTTACTGCATACTCCCACGTGCCAGCTCTGTACTAGGCTCTGGGTGAAGAGGCAAATGAGAAAAATACTCTCTTGCTTTCTGTTTAAATGCCATTTCCTTGGGAAGGCTTCCCCGACTACACCCTCCCAAGGCTTGGGACCCCTGTGTATATTCCCTTTTGGTAAACAGCACTGTACTTTAATTACTTGATCCATTTCTATTTTCACCACTAGACAGCTTCAGGAGCAAAGGGGCCATGTCTGGTTGGCACTAAATTCTGGCACCATGTAGCTCCCCAAAATATGGATTGAATGAATCCATTTGTAACCCATCTCATATACTAGATCAGAGTGGCTTCTCCTCCTGTGATCCTCCTTTGTTTAGGGCATCTGGCTCATGTGGAGGGTTGAATCCCAAGCAGGGATTCCTCTGTTCCTGAGAGGGTCAGGACCAATTGATTGCCAAGGACCGTCCAGCTTAAAGCCAGCAGTTCTAGGACAGATGGGGCTCTAGAGGCCTAGACAGTAAATAGGTAACCAGAGCGTGGGGGTGTGGGCCAGATGAGAGGCATGCTTGCAGGAACATTCCAAGTGCCCAGGCTCCAGACCTAATCCCTTCTTTGGGAAAGAAACAAAGAGGTGAACTGGGAATGCAGCTCTGAAGAGGAGCCCCCTGTGGGCCTGATGCTGACCATCCTCCACTCCTAGCACATGTGCTTCAGTTGGGGGAGATTGACCTCCAATGGGTCTGCCAGAGGCAAGAGGAGAGAGGTGAGTGGTGCTGTGGCTGTTGGCCTGCTTCCTACACCTGAGAGCTCTGTGTCTGGTTACACTCATTGTCACCGTGCACAGAACGGAGGTCACTGCTGGAAGGAGATTCGTTGGGCCCTGGTTGCTGACAGCACTGTTTTAGTCTTGCCTGGCCATTAAATCCTGGCTTTGTTGTTCTGTTGTCAATAGCAACAGGAGGCAAGGCAGTTTTCTCCATGTTGGGAGCTTATTTTTCTCTCCTGTTAGATGGGCTATAACCAGCCCAGGGCCCTTGCATGCAGGCTGGGTGCCCTGGGTTCCCCATCAAGGCCTTAAAATCCACACCGTGGTGGCGGGGGAAGAAAAGGTCAGGTTAGCTCTGCCCAGACACACTGGGAGTGGCAGGATGAAGGGGGACCTGTGAGTGGGGAGTTATCAGCTCTTCTAAGATTGGGCTCAGTTGCCCCGCTTTAGTTTTAACGGCTACAAAACATCTGTGGTGGCTGCCTTGGGTATGCTTAAAATATGGGAGTAGAGGAAGAAAAAGGAGAGGAAAAAAGGAGAAAAAACAGAAAAGGAATTTTAAGAGTAGAAGAAAAAGAGATGGGGAGGGAATGAGAAGAGGAGAAAGGTGTCTGTGGAGAATTGCAGTAACCCTAACTGCAGCCCCTGGCATCACTTGGGATTTGAAGCCAAAGTGGGGTGACCCCACAGGCCTGGATGAAAAAAATAGGGATACTCTCTGAATGGGGCTTTTGCTTCCCATTGGGAAGGAGCTGCCATCATGGAGGGGTGGACGGATGGATTGATGGATGGATGGATGGATGGATGGATGGATGGATGGATGAATAGGACAAAGACCAGTGGGATAGGATTTGCCAAGGATTGAATGAGTGAAGGGGGAAGAAATAGAGTGAAAAGTGAGAGAATCCAGTTATGGGGTGAAACATTTTAGACAGGGACTATCAACTATGATATTGGTGCCAAGCGGTGGTAGTGGGGGGACTTCTCTCCGGCCTATTGCTGTCTTAAATAAACATATGACCTAAGAGAAAAATAGTATTTGCTATACAAATAGCTTGAAGAAAAATCCCCTAGCCTTTGTATTACCCAGTTTTCCATCTCTAGGTCCTCCTTTACGGGAACTCCAGAGCTGCCACTGGTCAAATGCAAGGAATTGTGTCTCCTTTAACTAAATCCCTTCCAATACCAAGTGAATTTGGCTTGGATAGATAGGCAAGGGCCTGAAACATAATTAGAGGAAGCAGGGAAAATAAGCTTCAGATTAATTTGAGGATAGGAAGAGTTAAAGAGCCTCAAAACTGTCAGTCACTCCTACTCAAGGATTTGGAGTATTAATTACTCTAACAATAGCAAATCATTGAGTGGATTGTCTTTTTTCTCCCTTCAGTAAAAAATGTTAAGTATAGACCTATTCCCAGGGAAGGCCTCAGTGGGAATTAGGGTCAGGGTCAAGGGTTAGGGATCAAAGGGTTACACCCTCCAAGCCTTGAACCAATAGTGTGGGTGGCTGGCACAGAGGTGAGCCAAGCTTCTTTCATGGAAGTTCCTTATCAGAAGTCAGACTGCACAGAGGGATACTGTCAGTCAGGTTATAACAACTAGTGGTGGTGGGAGCAGGTCAGAAGGGGCATCAAGTAGAGGCTGTAGGGTAAGGTTGCCATTCTTTGGGCCCTGCTACTGTAGGGGCCTGATGACTCACTTGGGAATCCCTGAGCTCCTGGGTAGATCCAGTCCAACAACCTGCCTAGGTGCATTCTCAAGTAAGTCTGGGTTGCCTTCAATATCAGCAAAATAATAGGAAAACACTGGCCTTTTCTCTAAAGAAGATGCAGTGTCATGTTCAAGCCTCTGTAAGAGTTGAAGAATGAGGAGGTCTGGTTCCCAGAGAGGTGTAAACCTTACCTGAAATCTTGGAAGTAGCCCTAGAGAGGGAGGGAAAGAGAAGGGCTAACCCAGGAGTAGTGGCCCGGGAGGCTTTGGCATTGAGCTCCAACGTGGGCAGAAGAAAGGTACATTATATTTAGGGCAAGGGTCAAGTGAACCTCCAGGAAAAACATCGGTCCTGGAAGAGTGAATAGGCTTGTCCTGTTAGAAGCCTCTAAGGGGACTTAAGTGTTCCTTTGATCAAGGGGAAGACACAAAAGGTGCCCTATGCAGAAATAACCTCCCTAGGAAGGCAAGTAGGTTTAATGGATTTTCACAGAAAGGTGGAAGACCCATTTCATCTTCCCTCTTTCAGACAGGGAGATGGAGATGCTGGACCCAAAGGTAATGTGTTCACTTTTATGGTCTTCACTGTGGCCTAATGTCTTTCAGGATAGACAGCCACTAACTTTTTGGTTCTTGTTGCTTGTGGGTTCCTTCCACCATTCCTTTGGCTTCCATTTCTAAATATGCTTCAGCCTGGGGGAGGCTGTGTGCCCAGTCCTGTCTAACTTGCTTTCTTGACCTCAGGAATACCTTTATATAAAACTAACCTTTTAAAACTAATGGCTTTTCCCTCTTTATTATTTAAATTCCTGATTTTTAAAAACATTTTTCTTTATTCATGCTATTTATCTGTCTTTCTAGTTAAAAAATAAAAATGCCTTCTCCAAGGTGCATGTATCAGGAGGGGAAGATTTTTTTCCTTGTGTGTTGAACCCTACTGGCCAGGGCCAAATGCTGAGTAGCTTGTATGAACTTGACCTTGATCCCAAAATGATGGCCATCCCCCTGTAAGTGGTTTTCATTTGGTCTGATGCTTTCTCAGCTCTCAGCAAGTTGTATCTGTTGCTAAAATCTGGAGGGAGGGACCTGAATTATCCTATGAAGCAGAGCAGCTAAACCAGGAATTCCAGTGTGGGAGTAGGCGACAATAAAGAAAAGGTAAGGTGTGGGGAGGGGGCACTAATTGCCCTAGGGCTTTTACTGTGGGGTAGGCTGCTGAAATTGAGTTTCTGATTTATAAGGCCCCAAATAGTCAAGGGTAGGCCAAGGGCAAACTAAAGAGAGAGTCAGAAAGTAGTCTGCCTAAGGTCATCCAATTAGTGGGCAGTACATTGTTCAGTTAGGGACAGCATCAATAATTCTATAGTATCAGGGTCCTGGTGGGAAAAAGAGAAGAATTTAATGAAAGGATTATTTAGCAAGCTTTGACTAGGGTTTAAGGGAACTAACAAAAATGGTGTGATACTCAAGGTTTAATAACATTGAGAAGGCATTACCATCCCTAAGTCTGAAGGGTCATGAGAAAGGAAGACTTACTAGAACCTAGAGAGAGATCCTGACAGGACCTGTGACCTATGACATCTGCCAAATTTGCAGTGATTTGGCAGAGAAGAAATTAGGGGAATAAATGATCTTCCTGCCTTCCAGCTTTCTGCTTGTACCTCTCTTTGCCTGAGCACAACTAGAAACCAGAGTCAAAGGAGCCCTATTGATACAGTATAGACAGGTTAATCCTCTAAGGTACGGGGCAGGGTGAAGGGTGGAGAGTAGATCTGGAGAAGCAAATCGAAGCTATCCAGCCACCTGGGAACACAAATGAGATTTGTTTTTATAGCCTTTGCATTTTTTTTCCTTTCTCCATTGTCCTACTTGTTCCTGCATGGCCTGTAGATGCTAGGGTCTTTCTGCTGCCTCTGTATACCCTGGGATCCCCAGTAAGTCATTAGTGTCTAACTTTTGGGCATGCCTTCCCTCACCATTATTTCTTTATCAGAATCAGGTCTTAAGATTTCTGCTTCTGGCCATGACGGAGCAACAGAATCCAGACTTACTTTCCCACCATAAACAACTAGTAAACTAAACAAAATAGATACATTGATGGCTTTTGATACTGCACAATAGGCAGTACAAGACAGTGATCCCAGAGATAAAGGAAATAAATGAGATGAGTCCAATGATTACCTCAGTTTCTGATTGGAGACACATTCTGGTATAGAGCAGGAGAAGGAATCCCAAGCTGTCTGGTGGTCTTGTTGAGTTAAGAGACAGAACCTGAAGGTCAATGAAACTTCGGATGGAAGTTGTGGGGCAAAGTTCTAGAAAGGCAGAGGCCTATGTGGAAAAGCCTTAGAAATCTGCATAAGGTTCCTCTTGAGTATTTGCTTAATATGAAGATGTACACAGAGTGAAACTCCATAAGTCTGGGCAAAGAATGATCAGGAACTATCAGCTGAATAATTCAGAGTTCACATGGGACTGATAAATGTTCAAATATCAACAAGTTGGATCACTCAGGGCATTTAGTAGAGACCCTGTAAGGGTCATGCCCACTAGTAAGTTTAAACTGTTCCTAGAGAAACTTTAGACCCACCCTAAAAAACTTAAAACATGCCTCTAAAGGATTGAGTTTATCCATAAATACCTAACCACTTTCCAGATAAAACTTAACATTTTTAAAAGAAAGATAACAAAACAAGACAATCAATAATATAACTTAAAATACCCAACATCCAATAAAAAATCACTAGACCCATCAGGTAGCAGGAATATGTGACCCATAACTAAGAAAAAAAATCAGTTAATAGAAACAGACTTTAAAATGACAGAATTGATAGAATGAGCAGAGAGACACATTAAAACAGCTATAATAAATGTGTAAAATATGCTTAAGGATTTAAAGAAAATCATGAATAGAATGAGAAAAGAATGAAAGACACACATATATGTATATAAAGAACCAATGGAACTTCTGGCAATGAAAAAAAATACAATATCTGAAATGAAAAGTCAATGGGTGGAATTCAAAGCAAACTGGACCTACAGAAGAAAAATAAATGAATTGAAAACATAGCAGTAGAAACTATCCAGAATGAAGCACAGAGAGGAAAAAGGCAAGACAAAACAAAACAGAAAAATGTGACAAGAGTCTCAGTAACCTGTGGGTCAATATCATGTGGTCTACCACAAGTAATTCAAAGGAGAAAAGGGAGAGAACAAATTTTTGATAAAATGATGGCCAAAAATCTCTCAAATTTGATAAATACTATAAGCACTTAGAGACCCAAGAATCACAATGAAAGACAAGCAGGATAAACAAAGAAAGCCAACAAAGAAAATCAAATTGCTAAAAATTAGTGATAAAGAGAAAATCTTTAAAGCAGCCTGATGTAGATATATTTTATGGAGGCACAAAGATAACTGCAGACTTCTGATCCAAACTATGCAAGCCGGGAGACAATGGAATGATATCTTTAATGTGCTGAAAGAAAAACTGATCAACCTGGAGTTCTGTATCCAGCAAAAATATCCTTTAAAAATGAAGGCAAAATACTTTTTGATATACATAAAATCTTAGAGAAATGTTAAAGGAAGTTCTTTAGGCAGAAGGAAAATAATACTTGGATCTACATAAAAGAATGAAGAATGCCAGAAATGGTAAACAAGAGGGTAAATATAAAACACTTGTTTTCCATTTAAAAAATTTAAAATATTAGAGCAAAATGATAACAAAGTACATGGAATTTATCACATATGTAGAAATAAAATGTCTAACACAATAACATATAGGATGTGAGAGTATAGTTAATAAGTCAATATAGATAAAATGAAATCATAAAGAACCCTCAATCCACAAGAAGGCAGTGAAAGATGAAAAAGAGAACAAAGAACAGATGGAACAAATAGTAAGATGCTAAACCTACACCAAACGGATTGTAAGTACATTGTAAATACTTGTAATTAAATGTAAATGGCCCAAATTAAAAGGCAGAGATCATTAAACTGGATAAAAAACATTTTAAATGAGACCCATTTTGAATGTGAAAGCATAACTAGTTTAAAAGAAAAGGGATAAAAAAAGATACACCATGCAACCCTTATCATAAGAAGGATAGACTCTATCAATAGAGAAAGAAGACTTGAAACAAGGAATACTATCAGAGATAAAGATAGATAATTTCATAATGATAAAGAGAAAAGTTTTTTTAAGAAGACATAACAATCCTAAATGTGTGTTCATCCCCAAGAACTGACCAAATTGACAGGAGAAATAGACAAGTCCACAATTATACTTTGATATTTCATCACTTCTCTTTCAGAAACTGGTGGAATAAATAGGCAGAAAAAATAGAAGACTTGAACACTAGTATTCACCATCCTGAACAGACATTTTTAGAACACTCCAGTCCACTCAACAACAGCAGAATACATATTTCTTTTCAAGTCCCATGGAATATTGATCAAGATAGACTACAATTTGGGACACACACACACACACACACACACAGAGACACACACCTAAAATAATATTTAAAATGTAAAACTTTATTATAAAATAATGAAACTAGAATGAAAGCCAAGCCAGGAAGATGTTTGGAAAATGCCCACATATTTAGAAGTTAAATATCACATTTTAAATAGCCTATGGGTCAAAGAAGACATGCAAAGGTAATATAAAATGATTTTAAATTGAATAAAAACAAAGGTACAACATATCAAAATTTATGGGATTCAGCTAAAGCAGAGTTTGAATGAAATTTTAAAAAAAATCTTATTGAAAATGTATTTATTGAAGTGCAATTTCCATACTATAAAATTCACCTGTTTTAAGTGTACAATTCAATGATTTTAAGTAAATTTACAGGGTCATGCAACCATTACCATAATTTGGATTATCTTTTTCTGGTCCCTCAGAAACTACTGTTAAATTGCAATTGCAATAAGGTAACAGTTGTTAACTTTTCTTCTTATGCATGCAGCCAGCTTAACATTTAAAAATTGAGATACAATTCAGATAATATAAAATTCATCATTTTAAAGTATGCAGTTCAGTATTTTTTTACTATATTCACTATGTAATACATTAACAATCATCACTATCTTATTTCAGAATATTCCTATCACTCCAAAAAGAAACCCCATACCTATTAGCAGTCAGTCCTAACTCCCTCCTCTCCCTCTCTCCTGGAAATCATTAATCAACAACATTCCATTTCTATGGATTTGCCTATTCTGGACATTTTGTATAAGTGAATCTTATATTATGTGGCCTTTTGTGCCTAGTTCTTTTCACTTAACATTTGGATGGAATTTTAAAGCTTTAAATGCTTATATTAGAAAAAAAGATCCATTTTTTGACATAGTTATCAAGATAGTTCAATAGGAATAGAATATTCTTTTCAACTTACAGTGCTGAGACAAATGGATCCCTACTTCACACTATATACAAAAATTAACTCAAAAGGATCAAAGAGCTAAATACAGAAAATTCTTAGAAGAAAGAATAACATGAATCTTTGTGACCTTGGATTAGGCAATGGTTTCTTGGCTATGACATGAAAAACATGAGCAACAAAAGAAAAAGTAAACTGGACTTCATAAAAATGAAAAACACTTGGGCAAAACGATGCTATCAAAAAAGTGAAAAGACAACCCATGGAATGGGAAGAATATTTACAAATCACATATATGATAAGAGATTTGTATCCAGAATATACAAAAAACTTACAATGCAACAATAAAAAGACAAACGTTCTAAATTTTAAAAAAGAGGATTTGAATAGACATATCTCCAAAGAAGATATACAAATGGCCAATACGCACATGAAGAGATGCACAACATTTTTAGTCATTAGGAAAATGCAAATCAAAATCACAATGAGATACCACTTCACACCCACTAGTATAGCTGTAATAAAAAAGAGACAATAACAAGTGTTGCAAGACTGTGAAGAGATTGGGACACTGCTATATTACTGGTGGGAAAGAAAAATGGTACAGCTGCTTTGGAAAAAAGTTCCTCAAAAGTTAAACATAGAGTTACCATATGACGCAGCAATTCCACTCTTGGGTATGTATCCAAGAGAACTGAAAATACATGTTCACTACACTTACGTATGAACATTCACATCAGCATTATTCACATTAGCCAAAAAGTAGAAACAATCAAAATGTGCAACCAATGAATGGATAAACAAACTGTGGTTTATCTGTGCAATGGAATATTAAATCATAAAAAATAAGAAATTCTGATTCATGCTACAACATGGATGAATCTTGGAAACATTATGCTAAGTCAAAGAAGCTAGACACAAAGGTCACATATTGTATAATTCCATTTATATGAAATGTCCAAAATATGCAAATCCATGGAGAGAGACAATAGATTAGTGGTTGCTTGGGGCTGGGAGGAGGGAGGAACAAGTAGTGACTGCTAAGGGGATTTCTTTCTGGGGTGATGAAAATATTCTGAATTAAATAGTAATTGATGACCTTGTGAATATACTTAAAAAAAAAAAAAAAACCCCAAAACAAAAAACAATGAAACCACTGAATTAGGCGCTTTAAATGTGAATTTTATGGTATGTGTATTAAAAAAAAATAAGGATCTGGGGCACCTAGTTGGCTCAGTCAGCTAAGCGTCCAACTCTTGGTTTTGGCTCAGATCATGATCTCAGGGTTGTGAGATCAAGCCCTATGTCGGGCTTCATGCTCAGTGGGGGGTCTGCTTGGGATTCTCTCTCTCCCTCTCCCTCTGTCCCTCCCTGCCCTCTCTCTCTCTCAAATAAATAAATAAATAAATCTTAAAAAAATAGGATGTGATAGAAATGACTTTATGCCTCAGTACTGATAACTGATAAAGGCTTAATGTGCCACTCTTACAGGAATATCTGTTTTAGCTTGGGCCAACCCCTCCTGTCAAAGGCTACAGAATTTATTTTCTCAGAAAGTCTGGCTCCTAGGACTTGTGATTTTATTCTCAGCTGTGATTGCTACTGGGCTGCCTCCAAAGCCTAAAGAATCCTATAACAGGTCATGCAGGTTGAATTTGTTATTTTAGGATCTATGCTAACTTTCCTGCCATATGAATTCTTTAAAATCCATTGTTTATCTTGTTCCCATAGCCAGGCTCAGGATAAAAGATGAGAGTGAGGTACTTTACAGTTTAAGAAAGCATTTTCAGATTCACCACTCTTTTGATGTTAGGCATTTAAATTTAAATGTACGTTATAACTGGCCACATAATGGCAGACCCTGAACCCTAGCCCCAATTTCTCCAACTCCAAAAATCTAGTCTTTCTTAGAACAAGCCAAATGCATTTGTGAACAGGTCATGGAGAAAAGGCCTCCCGTCCAGCCTTCCAAGGATATTACACAGGCTCTTCAGCATTTAAACAACAGCTTCCACTGAGAATCTTCCATTGGTCTGCATTATACAGAATGACCCCCAAATTCGTCATGGGGAGCACCCAGAGATTAAATGGCTTGGTTCAGTATGCCCACCTCCTTCACCATGCCATTTATGGACCCATTTTCACTCTTGCAGGGTCACAGACACTCCCAGCATGCTTGGGTGCCTGTGCGCATGTGAGTGCACACACGCACACACACACAGCGCACGCACGCACACACACAGCGCGCACACACACACAGCGCACACACGCACACACAGCGCACGCACGCACACACAGCGTGCACACACATACACACACAGCGCGCACACACATACACACAGCGCACACACGCACACACGCACACACACAGCGCACGCACACACACAGCGCACACACGCACACACAGTGCGCACACACATACACACAGTGCACACACACACACACAGCGCACGCACACACACATAGCGCGCACACACATACACACACATAGCGCACACACACACATACACACACAGCACACACACATACGCACACAGCGCACGCATGCACACACACAGCGCGCACACACACAGCACGCACACACATACACACACAGCGCACACACACATAGCGTGCACACACATACACACACAGCGCACACACACACAGCGCACACGCACACACAGTGTGCACACACATACACACAGCGCACACACGCACACGCACACAGCGCGCACACAGCGCACACACACACAGCGCACACACACACAGCGTGGACACACACAGCGCACACACGCACACACACAGCGCACACACGCACACACGCACACACACACAGATCTCTCTTTAGGGCTGAGAACTGAGTCACCTGGCTGTCTTCTCCCAGCAGGGTTGTGATCTAGGCTGAGTCCCCACTTATATTTCTTTTTTTTTATTATGGTAAAATATGCATCACATAAAATGTACCGTCTTAACCAGCTTTAAGTGTACAATTCTGTGACAGTGTTCGCCACTTGTCTCCAGAACTTTTTCATCTTCCCAAACTGAAACTCCTTATCTGTTAAACACGAACTCCCCATTCTTACCCCACTACCCTCCATCCCTGGCAACCACATGCTACTTTCTACTCTACTTTCTGCGTCTATGAATTTGACCACTCTAGGTGCCTCATATAAGCAGAATCATACACCATGTCACCTTCTGCCACCTGTATTTCTCGATGGCAAAGGGTCATCTGATTCCAGAGCTGGCCCATGGGACCGGGTGTTTGATGGGGTGACCAGCCCGGGAGGAGTGACAACAGAGTCCGGAGCACAGAAAGAGCCCTGGTCAGAATCAGGGTGGGGTGAGGGGCTCTCTCACCCCTACAACAGCTGGAAATTCTTTCTGCTCTTCTGCGAGCTGGGTGTGACAAACCGGAGACTTTTCAAACCCAATCCCAAACACAGGAGTTCTCCCCTCGTCAGTCTGTCTCCTGGGCCCCAGTGAGACCGCTGTACTCCCACGCAAAGCAAAAGCATTCGAGTCTGAGAGCCCTTTCCTGGGTCAGCTTGCTCCTGCTTAGCCTTGAAAGAGAACATAAGCTCCTCCCGAGAAAGAACTATTTTTCTGCTCCAGGTTGTATGGAATGTGGTGTAGAGGACTCTTGAAATATCCCTTGCTGCTCCCAGCAGCGACAGCGCCATCTACTCCATCCCAGGTTGGCGGGGCGATTGATGTTTACTCAGCCAGTTCTTTGAAATTTACCAAAAGGATTTGAGTCTCAGGCATGATCCTTCCACTGGCTTTTGTGAAGGTAAATGAACCAATTCCTTCTGAAACTGAAAAACAGAATCCTTCTTTGGATTTGAGGTAAGGCCACAGCTAGACTGGAAGCAAGGAGTGCTGGAAATGAATCTAACAGGCGCTGGGATGCCCCAGGCTGAATCTGGTGGTAGGGGCTGAGTGCATTCTGCACTGTGGGTGCCCCGGCACAAAGCCCTACATAAACCTTTGCTGAATGAAAAAGCTTGGCTTTCTCCAAATTCCCACAAAATACCTATGTGACTGCCCAGTGTGGATAGTCATACAGAGAGAGGCGTGGTGTCCTATTGGACTTTTAGAAAAACACACTGATTTGTTTATTTTTATACACTGCATTTCCTTATAGGAGCTACAAGCCTTAACAAGCTCCAGAAATCTTCCTGCAATGAAAACGGTGCTGTGGGGAGCACAGGAAATGCTCTTCCCACCTCTGCAGAAGACCTAGCTGGAGGAAAGATTTATTGAGGGTGTTGAGGGTTGGAGGGGCGGGAGATTTAGAGTAGAACAAAGAGATTTTTCCCTGGAGATGTTGGGGATGATGGCATCCTTTGCTAAAAAAGGTGAGCAAGCAGTTTCCCTAGAGGGTCAACTCACTGTTGGCTATTCAGTGTAGGCCTGGGGGTGGTGGTGGAAAAACGGGCTGGGTGACCCCTGGCTCCTCATCCAAGGTCTCTCTGTTCTGATTCCATTCCACCCAGTGTGTGGGAGGAAGAGAAGAGTTGAAGGACAATTGAGCACATCTGTGGAGGGCACGTGCCATCAGACGATGGGCACTTTGTCTCCCTAGAACTGCACCAGGAACCAGGAGGCCAGGGCTGGGATGTGATGCTGCTGCCAACTGGCATCAAAGACGTGGGGCCACTCAGACCACAGTTTTATCATCTGTGAGATGAAGGGAAAGGACCTGATTCACATGTGTAGTTTCGAGTTGCGTAAGAGCTGTTCTTTGGCCTGTAGGACCACACAACCAGGGAGACGTGACACACACACACACACACACACACACACACACACTGGGATGCAGTTGTAATAGGAATCAAACACTACTCTAAGGGCGAATGGGGAAGGAGAGAGATGGATTCTACCTTTGGAATCTTACGGGTTTCTTGGAGAGGTGGGCTATGGACTAGGCCTTGAGTATGGTTGGACGAGGTGCTGACGGGTTTGGGAGCGAAGAAGAGGAGGTGTCTCTGGCTGATAAGACAAATAAACAAAAAGAGGAACCAGAGAACTGGGTGAGTGCAGGATAGCAAGTTCTGGGAGGGGAAAGTAGGGGACTCTGATCCAGGCACAGGAACACATCACACGGCAGGTCCTCAGTCAGTATTTGCGAGTGATGATGGCAGTGATAAGGACCCAGCTGGAAGGATGCGAGGGTGTCTCCCTGGCTGGGGAGCCAGGAGCAGCACCAAGGCCACATGGGTTTCTGAGAGGGAGACCGGCCACTCTGATGGGCTCGGTGTCCAAGAGCAGACGGACACAGAAGGGGTGAGGGGAAAGGTCCAGGGGAGAGATGACAAGGGTTTGCATTTAGATAGCAACATCAAGATGGGGAGGGATATACAAAATAGTGCAAAAGGAGATTCTGCAGGCTTCTGGAGGCTGATCAGATATGCAAGGAGAGGAAGAAGGAGATGAAGACAATTCTGAGGGTTTTGAGGCTGGGCAATGGGAGGGGTGGAGATCCATAAACAGAGATGGGCAAGCTCAGGAAGAGAGATGGGTGGAGAGAGGAGGTGATCAGTGTAATGGGAGAGACACTGGGATGTCTACACCAGGTGTGTATCTAGAAGGCCATCAGGATGTTTCAGTGGCTATTTGGGCTCATGGCAGTAAGGGTTGAAGATGTGGATGCAGGTAAGATGGACCAGGTGTGTGGGGAGGAGAGGCCAGCCAGAGGGGCAGGTAAAGAGTACCTGCATGGAGAGGAAAATGGAAGCCGGGCAGGAGGTTGCCAGGAGAGCCCGAAGAGGGAATCTGAGGGGGTCAGTGGGGGCCGATCCAGGCGAGGAGGAGGTGCTGGAGGTGGCTCCCGGCCACGGTTGGGAAGAGGGCCTGTGAAAATGGCCCCAAGGAGCAGGCAGCTGCCAAAACCTGAGGAGAGGAAATCGAAGCAGGAGGTGTAAGGGACCCCATAAAGAAGTCTGTAATAAATGGAACGAGCGCAAAACGATGGTGAGCTGAGAGAAAGTGGGGCCAAGGGAGGCTATTCGAGGGTAAGGAAGACATGGCCACGTTTTGGCCCCGTGCTTCTCAAATGTGAATGTGCACTTGCATCATAGGGAATCCCACTAAATGCAGCTTCCGATCCAGGAATGAGGGCAGGGGACGCCATGGCATGGAAGGGACAGGAGCCCATGATGCTCCCCCTTGGGCCAGCTAAGTAAGTTGTTTTGCAGAGGGGGACGGGCTGTCAGCTGCACAGAAGTGTGATGTGAAGGAGCCGTGAGGGGGGGGAAAGAGGCATGAGGAAGCCCCTCCAGAGACGCCTGGACCTTCTCTGTCTGGTGAGCAGTGAGGGATTCTGCAGGTGGAAGGTGGAGGTGGGGTCTGGTGGGCGGGGGGGAGGGGTGGGTCCCCGGAGGGCCGAAGCCTCAGGGACAGTGGTCTGGCTGACTTGCCGGCCAGATAGGAGAGCGGGGCCTCGGGTAAGTTGTGCAGCTAGCGTGGCCAAAGAGTGAACGGGTGGCGGACCCACTGGGGTTCCTCAGCCTAAGGGTGCAGATGAGCGCTTGGAGGAAAAGGAAACTCCCAAAGGGACATGGGGTGGGGGGCGGGCACAAGAGAGGGTGGAAGAGAAAGCAGGAGAAAGGAAGAGGTGAGAGGGAAGCCGACGTTCCAGAGCTGTTGGTGGTGAGGTCTGGGAGGTGAGCACTGGAGGTGGCTCAGGGGGCCAAGTAGCCGAGACACAGAAGGCTGGAAGCTGGAGAGAGGAGGCCATGCAGGTGAGGGGCCGAGGCACGAGGAGAGGGAGGCTGGTCTCATGGCAGAGTGATGAGTGACAGAAAGAACCAGGGCCCAGCAGCTCTAGGAGGGTGGAACCCAGGCCTGGCCTGTGAAATCGCTGTGGAAAGTCCGTCCACTTGTTAGCCATGGCGTCTGTTTGGAAGCCAGAATGGTCCCAAAGGCAGAGGGGGCCTGCCTTGCTCGAGCTTACTCAACCCCCACTTCCCAAGGCTCCTTGAGTGTGGCCCCGGGCTAAGTCTCATGCCTCTGGATGCGGAGGGAGGATGTGAAAACTTAACTCCCTCCGGGAGGACTCACAGGCACCTGCTCGAGGACACACTGTGGTCACCCCAGCGACCTGCAGCTGCTACCCCGGGCCAGGAAGGTTCGAACCCCACTCTGAGGTCAAGCCATTTGGGCCTGAGATTCCAGCAGTTCCGCTTTCCCAGCCCCTGGGACCACCCCTCACCTCTCCCACACTGCCGGACCCGTCTGGAAGCCAGTGAGTGCTCCTGGCACAGCCCTGAGTGGGGGAGCTCTGCTGGGGACGGACGACAGGCCATGGGCACTTCCTGCCCTGGGACGACAAGCCAACCACGCAGCTGGACACCCCACTCTCAGTTTGTTCGGCTCAGTTTGATTCTCTTTCTCCCCCTGGTGAGCTTCAGCGTGTAGCTATTTGCTGGTCATCAGCAGTTTATGGGAACTGTGGCGTCGGGGGAGGAAAGAGGAGGGACAGGAACTCTCAGACACAGTGCTGGTGCCCAGGAGGTCTCCCCAGGCCTGGGGTGGGCCTCCGTGGGCTGAACCCTTGGACCCACAGCTCTTGTCAGACAGCCCCTCGTGGCATACTTTTTAGGCCCCTTGGGACTCAGACCGACGCCTGCCAGAAACCGCGTGGGCTCCTTCCCTCCAAATCAGAACTTCCTTTCTTTATTCCCTCTGCTAAGGCCTGGGGTTTCTTTGCCTTTCAGTCCGACTCTTCTTCCCTCTGGAGGTCTTTGCAAGAAGGGGGCCGGAGGTGGGGTGGCTGGCCTTCCTTTGGCCTTGTCCTCCCTGGGTGATCTATGGCCTCTCCTGCGTTGCCAGACCCGCTCTGTCCCCTGTACCACGGCAGGGGGGGAGTGGGGGGGGGGGCGGGGGACAGCCTCTGGCCCTTCCTGGCGTTGCCTCCTCTGAGGCTGCTCATCATTCTATCCACCCATCCCTGTGTTCCCTGTCCCTGCCCTGTGCCCCTGGTGATTTGTCCACAGAGGAGGAGGGAAGCTCTGAAGGATTTGTGCAGGGACCCCAGACGGAAGAAGATAAATGGAATTTGCAATAAATCTTGGAGCAAAGTTGTAACTTGACTTAAAAACAAACAGAAGGGCCAGAACTGCACTTAAGCTCAGCAGAAGCTCATCTCCCAGTGTAAACAGAAAAGGGCGGACGTGGGCCGAGGAGCCTCACTTGGGCCTGGGACAGCCAGGGAGGGGTCTGGAGCTGGCTGGCGGCCGCCCACTTCCTCTGGAAGTGACGGACGGGTGGTGGGGAGAGGTCTCTGCCCCTGGTGAAAAGAGAAAGAAGATGCTGGCCCTGCTGCTGTTTGCCACTCGTTTTCCCATGACTTACCCTTTTGAAATGACACTCTCAGGATTGGGAAGAGAAGGTTGTTTGGGGGGAAATGCCTTCTCAGCCTGAGACTGGGGCTGGGGCCGGGTAGATAAAAGCTTAGAGCAGTAGAGCACAAACCGAAGTGATGGGCGTGAGCTCCCAAGGCCTCAGCCTTCCCCAGACTGGAACATTAGGGAGTTCACTTGGACCTCTCCGCTGGCTCCACGGGGCAGAGCTCACCGCACTGGTCTCCCCTCAGACAGTGGCCTGCTCCGCATGACCCTGGAGGGCTCACTCGGGCAGGAATCACCGTGCCTCACCTAGAAGTGTTAGGCTGAAATACCAGTTACAGGACCTTGCCTTTACGTAGCATTTTGAAGTGCTGCTAACACAGATCCTCTGAGGTGGAACAGATATCAGCAGCATTTTACAGGCAGGAAAACTGACACAGAGAGGTAAAGATACCGATCCAAGGTCACACAGCAAATCAGCAGTTGACCTCGGTCAGTGCAATGGAAAAGTTGGGTCTTGGGATACGGTCAGCTGATGATGAACTGTGTGACCTTGGGTGAGTTACTTAATCTCTCTGGGCACAGGTTTTCCTCCATAAGATGCAACTCGCTCCAGAGTTTAAGCAGATTGGCTGCCCCCTCTAACACTCTGTGCCTGGGCTTATCAACCTCAGGGGAACTGAAAGGTGTGTCAAAAGAATATACAGAGCCACACTTTAAACATGGTACATCTTTCTGGAGCCTCATTTATATACTTGGATATTTCTGGAGGAGAAAAAAAAATCTTTTTTTTTTTTTTTAATTGTAAAACAAGATGGCTATACTATAGAAGGGAATGCAAAATTCACACCTTCAAAGTAACACAGGAAACTTAAGGACATTCTGTACTTGCTGCTGTCTGTTTTAGGTCCTCCCAGGACGTATTTGTTCTCTCGTGCAGCCTGTGAACTAGGTGGGGAGTTTTCTAAAGGGTATTCAGGGCCCACTAGGCAATGAATTGCAGAAACTCATATTCTTGGTGAATGTGTGTATGTGTATGTGTGTATGGCGGGTGGGCTGTATCCCCTTCATAAGGAGAGAGCTGTTTTCACAACATCTGACACAGTTGTTCTTATCCCGGGCTTCACATTAGAATCACCTGATGAGTTTCTGAAAATACCCACGTCGGGTCCTACCCTGACCAAGCGAAGCAGCATCCTGGGAAGAGTGGTTAGTGCTCCAAGTGTTTGAAGAGCTGCCCAGGTGATCCTAGTATGCAGCGTGGGCTGGGTAAACCAACTTATAGTTCAGACCTGGCAGTTCAGGGAGCCCCAGAGTGTCCATGCCCATGGAGGGAAGCAGTGACAGACAGACAGCTCCCTACCCTCTACCTCTTTACTACTGCTCAGATTGGTGAGCGGATGAGGCCACATTCCAGAAGCCTGCACCCCCAACTAAAGGAAAGGGCAGTGAGTTTAGATGGAGGTGGAGAATGAGACAGAAGTTTGTCAGGGTGGGGGCAGGAAGGCTGTTCTGGGTTGGATAGTATCCCCCTAAAATTCATGTCCTTCCTGGACTCTCAGAATGTGTCCTTATTTTTTTATTAAAATAGGGTCACTGCAGATGTGATTCGTTAAGATGAGGTCATACTGGGATAGGGTAAGCCCTTAATTCCTTGCAAAGTTTAAGCAGGAAAACTGATGCAGAGAGGTAAAGACACCTATCCAAGGTCACACAGCAAATTGGCAGTTGGCATAGGTCAGTGCAGTGGAAAAGGTGGGTCCTGGGATATAGTTCCTTACAAGAAGAGGAGACACACAGAGGGAGAACACCGCGTGAAGATGGAGGCAGGGACTGGGCTGATGGCGCACCTGCCTGTCAGGGAACGCCAAGGAGAGCAGGCAACCATCAGAAGCTGGAGAGCGGCCTGGAACAGATGTTCCAGGGGAAATGTCTGTTGTAAGCCCAGCTTTACCAAGTTTGTGGTCCTCTGTTACAGCAGCCCTAGGAAACTAACACAGAGACTGACGTTAGGAATCCTTTGCTGTAGACGCTCCTCCTGAGACACTCATGCCAGGACCCCAGCGGGCTTGGGGCCGAGGATTCTGGGAGCTGGGAAGGGAACAGCAGTGGGCTCATTCTACCGAGAAGCTGAGGGCACAGAGCAAAGTGTGACCTGTCCAAAGAGTGAGTCTGTGAAGGTAAGACGAGAACAAAGGAGTCGGTTCATTCATGCATTCACTCACTCATTCACCTCCTGCTTGGGGGGCCCTAGTATGTGCCAGGCTCTGGGAACACGAAGATACAGAGACTAGAACCAGCCCTGCCCTGCCCTCAGGGAGCTTGCAGCTGAGGGGTCTCCTGCCCCTCAGTGAGGAGGTGGGGTCAATGAGGACTAAGTTTTCTTCCAGCTCTGACATTTGGTGGCTGGAAAGGGAGCAAGGAGGGCGGCCTGGCTGGGAGCCACTGGGCTGCCACTGGGGTATTTTGGGGGGCCACCGCTATCTCTCTGCCTGCAGGGGACGTGGAGCTGGACCCCTGCTTTCCTCCGCAGGCACAAAGAGTGAAGTGTGCCTTATTGGAGGGCCACGGTGGTGGGGGACAAAGGCTGGGCCCTGCCTGGCCATTGCAACCACTGGCGGGACACTGGGACACTGGATGCGGTGAGCTGGGCCTCAGCAGCCACCACTAATAGTACAAGACCGCAACATCTCGAGAATATTTTCAGCCCGTTTGCACTTATCAAATATCACACTGGAAACCCCAGAAATGTCCATAGCATCCTTTCCAGAATGAGGGCGATTTCACAAATCTGGCCTGGTGCAGGGTGAGTTTCTTGGAATTTTAGCCTCGGAGTGGGCCTGGCCTCCCTGTTCTGGTTCACCTGCCTGGGTCCCCAGGGCTCCAGCCCCTCGCCGGCCCACCTGCCACATGCCCAGGTGGCTCTGGAGACCCACTCTCCAGCCACAAGGTGTCTGTGCTCCTCCTCCGGCTTTTTGGCTCCCTCTTCCCAGCTCTGGGAGTCCCGTGGCACTCAGCAGCTGGTGATTCTGGCAGTCTAAGAACTCCAGAGTTCAGGGCCCGAGGTCGCTGTGGCCTCCGCTGTGGTTTTTCTGAAGCTCCATTTCATCGGGGCCAGAGGTGAACCCTTTCCTCCAGAGACCCCGGCAGGCGGGTCTGAAGCAAAGTTCAAGGAACAGTCGCTTCCACCATGGCTGGGGTGTTGGGCATCTGGCTCAGACGCAGCCTGACAGCACTCGGACAGGCGGCCCAGAAGCGGCCATGGGACTGGGGTGGGGGGGGCCTGGGGGGGTGGGGGGGTGGTGGTGTACTGGAGAAGTGGCCCAAGGCAAGGTGCCGTGTACCCAGCTTCCCGGCTCAGGCTTCCCACCAGTTTAACAAGAGCCGTCATCATTAACTCCCTGAATGCTTTTATTAAAAGTTCCATGTTACCTGACGCTTGAACATAATTAAAACAGAACAACCGTTTGCAGTTAACTTTACCTTTTATGACCTCACAGATTTTTACAAGGATGTCCCAGAACGCCTTCTTTTCAAAGGAAAGCCAAGAGGTCTGCCAAGGGCCCCAAGAAAGTGCAGAGAGCGGAACCCTGAATCTCCTCATACTCATAAATGAGAAGATGAAAGAAAAAAAACATGTACTGTTTTTTTTATGGTCATAAAAGTAACACATGGTCACAGAGGACAATTTGGAAGACACAGAAAAGTATAAAAATATCAAATAGAAGCCACCCGCAATCCCACCCCTCGAGACTACTGTCAGTGGTCTGTGGTGTATATGCCCTTCCTGAGTATGAAAATCTCTCTTAACATCTGCCCCTTTCAAAGAAAGGTAGAAACGGACTGGGACACTACAATTCATGCTTTCATAAATGAGGCTCTAAAATGTGTCCTATTTCAGGTAAATTTGATATAGGGATCAGTAAAAAGAATCAAATGAATGAATCCACAAGTAAGTGAGGGCCTGCTTTGTGTAAAGTACTGTGGGGGGTTTAGAGATACCCATGGCATGGCTCCTGGCCCCGAGAAGGCAGAGGGAGAGGACAAGCAATGTGGAGAGTGGCTTTTGACATTTGTATCCTCAGTTCCTAGTGGAGCTCACTGTTGGGCCCTCTGCAGGGAGCTGCGTAGTGCCCAGCACAAAGGCTATTCATTATTCATTTACTGAACAGGTATTTACCTCATGCCTAGTCTGAGTCAGGGGGAAATATGTTCAGGTTTTGGAGCAGGGAACCATTGTGATGAGGGCAGCGTTTTAGGAGAATGACGTGGGCACAGGATTGCCGGCTGGTGGGGTGGTGGTTACCTTTATGTGTCCACTCCGCTAGGCCGTGGTCCCCAGATACTTGGTGAAAACAACAAGCTAGATGTTGCTCTGAAGGTTTTTTTTTTTTTTTTTTTTAAAGATTTTATTTACTTATTTGACAGAGAGAGACATAGAGCAGAAACACAAGCAGGGGGAGTAGGAGAGGGAGAAGCAGGCTTCCCGCGGAGCAGGGAGCCTGATGTGGGGCTCGATCCCAGGACCCTGGGATCATGACCTGAGCCCAAGGCAGACGCTTAACGACTGAGCCACCCAGGCGCCCCCTGAAGGTTTTTTTTCAGATAAGAGTAACTTTTAAATCAGTAGATGTTGCGTAGAGCGGGTGACCTGCTGTGATGTGGGTGGCCCACATCCAATCCGTTGAAGGTCTTGAGAGAAAAGACCGGAGTCCCCTGAGGAAAAGGGAATTTTGCTTCCAGACTGCCTTTGGACTCAAGCTGCAATTTCAGACTTGCCAGCCAATTGCATGAGCCAATTTCTTAAAATCTCTGTGTGTGCGTGTCTGTGTGAGTGTTCATGTGTGTCTATTTGTTTGGGTCCACTGGGGGCTGTAGGCAGGGATGATGAGTCTGTCATGGAGTCCCCAGAAGAGGTCTTGGTTGCTACATTTTCAGTCAGTTCACGCAGCTTGCTGGGGGCAACAGTCCACACCGGTCTGGGAAGCAGGCAGGAAGGGGGTGGGGGCCAAGTGGGAAAGCAGGTCCTGTGGTGTCTGGAGCTGGAACAGCCCACAGGAAAGGGGCAGGAGACTCAGGTGGGTTTGGGAAAAGGACAGCCAGAGGCCAAAGTGGTACAGAGAGGCCTGGGAGACAGTTCAGGGACATACACGCCTCAAATCTAGAGGTTTCGCTGCCTAGGGATGGGTTTTTGCCAGGACCGAGCAGGCTGGGACAGTAAGGGCCTGCACTGGGGGTTGTCTGTGGAGAGCGAGGTCTCGAGGTCAGGGCAGGGAATTGATTTGAGGACAATGGTGACTTCAGTTTGGACCTGTTGGGCTTGAGGAAGTCACAGAATAAGACTTCCAAGGGTGAGGAACAGGTAATGACCAGTGTCATGCTCCAGAAAGGACAAGGAGAATGAGGAATGGGAAAAGCCATTGAGCTTAACAATTAGGTGGTCTTGGTAACCTCAGTGGAGGTGACAAAAGCTGGTGTGAAGGAAGGAGGCAGTGGGTAATCGTGGTAGGAGGGGAGCAGCGATTGTACTGTGCTATATGGAAAGGAAAAAAACAGGATAATAACACGAGTGGACAGCAGAGTTGAGTGATGGGAGCCCAGTGCATATTTGAATTAAGAACGGAACTCAATCATCAAGATATTTAGCCCTGATCTCATTAAGTACTTCCTCTGAGAGTTAGCAAACTGATATCCTTTAATCATGCCTTATATTTATAAAGGCCTCTCTCCAAAGAACTCCAGGTGCTCAATAAACATTAATTAATTCACTCTTGCAGCCTCCTTTAGGGAAAAGTTGGTGGCAGGTATCATCCTTATGTTTATGGGCACGGATATTGTGGCGGAGATGAGAACCAAGTTCATGCAACTAGTCAGGGTGCGAGGTGTCATACCTGGCTCTCCCCCTTCTGCTTCTAGGCCATTCCTAAGTCACCCACATCTTGCCAGGACCCCCATGTTACTGGGGAGACTTGGCTCTGAGACAGACCAACTACAGGGCTCATGCTTTAGAGGGTAGCCTTAGGATAATCCCCGGGGGGGGTCCTGGGGCTGCCAGCTGTGGGGCTCTGGGAATGAAGCTCGTGTTTGCTTAGTCCTGGGCCATATGGGGGCCTAAGCAGCTTACTCTGTCTGCTGAGTCCTTAAGGGTCACAAACAAATGCTGAGTCTCAGCAACAACAAAATTGCCAAACTCAAGAAAGCGTGCAGTTGTTCTGTTTGTGTTTCATGGGTACTCTCACATGGGAAATTCTCCAGTGCCTTCTAGTAGGGAAATGCCCCCGGTCTTTATGCTTTGCACTGTGCAAGATCCAACCATTTGCTCAGAAGCCAAATGATCTCTAAGTGCCAATAGTAATCAAGGACAGCCCACTAAGATGATTTAGTCGCCTCTGGTGGTGAGCTTGGGCTTTATCGGGCCAAGAAGTGAAGGGAATCCCCAAGATCCCAATGGTGAAGTTGGTCTGCAAAGCCCCCCAGCTGTGGCAGATAGAGGGACAATTAACCTAAAGTCATGCTGTCCTTCCAGGATTGGGCCTGCCGACACCTGCTGAACTCTGTGAGCTGGCAATACTAAGACTCCTAGCTAATGAACACTGGCTCTTATGGGATCAGCTAAGCCGTTCACATTCCTAGTCCGGTGTTTATGCCACTTGGGTGGACCTGGGAAAATCAAGGGGCCACCGGCATGTTGGCCCAAAGCCAGGGTTTAATTAAGCCTTAAATCTCCAGTGATTCCACCAGGGGCCTGATCCTTGTGAGGCCAGCCAAAGGGAGAAGCATCCCAGGGAGCACTGGGTCGGCTTCTTTTGAGTCTTCCCCTCAACCCATTGTTTGGGGGAAGCCTTGCTTGTTAGTGCAAATAATCCCCTCAAAGTCACAGAGCAGCGTAGAGAAAACCAGAGGACCAGCCCTGCACTGGAGCGGCCTAATTATGGCACCTCTATCACCGTAAGCAAGTTGTTTCCCACACCCGTCTGCTGCATTTGGTGGAACGTGGATATCCATGAGCAAAGAGAGGATAGATTAGCACAATAACACTTTACTTTCGAAGTTTCTGTTGAAGGATTCTTGGTGTTTGATCATAAATTACCAAAAATAAGTCTTGTTCAGGAAATGGAATGATTAGGGATGACTATTTGAATTGGAAGGCCCAGAAGGTCCTATTACCCTGCAGGGCAGAGGTCTGGGACACACAGCCGAGGCCTAATCTCTGGGGGACCAGCAGCCCCCTGGGAAGGAAGAGAGTGATAAGAAGTGCTTCTAATGGGGGGAGGGACCTGGGATTTTCCGGGGATTTTTATCTTTTCCTTCATATCCCCATCCCTCTTTCATAGCCTTGGAGCAGAGAAATCGCAGCCTTTTACAATTTAGGGGAAGAGGACCAGTGCCAGAATGGGCAGTCGTGGTGCAGACCCACCTCATGTCTGGATGGCCAAAGGTGAGAATATTTTCAAAGAACTGCTGGATGAAGGACATGGATGCAAGTGGACCGCAGGTGGGGCTGATGGGATGGAAGATTGTGGGAAGAGAACTGCAGAGTCTCGTCTTTCTCTAGCTTATTTATTTTCTTATTTGAAGAGTGTAAGGGGTAAGTCCTCGGGTCTTGGGGTCAGATGATCTGAGTTTGCACTCTGGAAAATGCCACCTGGAAACCTGGTCCCACCCCATTTGGGAGCCCACCAGCCCCACAGTTCCTGTACCTACACGGAGTCAGTGGCTTTCCCAAAGAGGGTGGGGCCAGATTTCTGCCTTGTGGCATCTCCCTTCTGCAGCAGCTGGGGAGGTAGCATGCTAGCCTCCTGGATATTTCTGAAATGAGTTGTGACCTGTAACGTTAGGATGGCATCTGGCACTAAGTAAGTTTTCTGTGTTGTTAGCACCGTCCTCCTCCTCCTGAGCCTGGAGTTGGTTGAATATGGAGATTTGCCCATGCTGCCCTAGCTCCTGGCAGCCTCCCTGGGTGCAAAGAGTGTGGGAACAGGGCACTGGCCTGTGTCTGATGGCTCGCACTGCAGTGGGTCACAAAGGAGCAGCAAAGGGAGCGGCCAGCTCAGATAGGGCTCTGGAGATGAAAGCCACCGTGTTTGCCTTCCCAAAGTGCCGCTGTGTTCCTGAAGGCCTGCAGCTTCCTCTGCCCTGCTGGGGTTTTTTTTTTTCTTCCCAGTTCCTCTCAGTGATATCTTAAGAGGCAAACTTCCAGCACTAACAGGAGGTCTTTTGTTCTCCTTTTCTCTAAGTAGACTTTAACCCAGTTACGACAGATGAGTCATTGTAAAAACAAACAAATAATAATACTCCATTTTCTTAAAGGCTCTTCCATGCCTGCTGACAGAAAAGGGGGAACCTGACACTGCACTGGGCCTTTGGGGCTTCTCCCTGCCCCAACCCTATGGAGCCACAGTTCCGAAGAACCTTCCAGAACACACGAGAGCCCAGCACTGTGGGACTGTTCAGCAAGGCTCTGGCTTGTTTAGAATTGTGTCTGATTTGGGGTGGCCCTGGGGGCTCCGAGGAATTTTGGTCTCTGCACAGTCCTGCTTGCGATTTACAGTCCTGGATTAAAGTAAATTCTGGACTTACCTCCCTTCACACATTATTTATATGTGAAACAGGGTTATTAGACACTTGATGATTCTATCAGGAAGGACTTTGCAGTAGAATATCTTCTGCTCTGTTAGATGACATACAAGTGCAGTCCACATCTATTCAATAAAAGTTCACCAGGCACTTGGGCATTGGGGTTACAGAGATGAGAAAGACCCACTTCCTGCCCTCAGGTAGTTAGACATACAAGTAAATGAATACAGTGACTTCTGATACAGGTGAGATGCAACATGTGCCAAGGTGGGGTAAGAAAGGGGATGACATTTCTATCCAGAAATATTGGGAAAGTCTTCTTAGAGAAGATGGCATTTGAGCTAAGTCTTGAACCATGAGGTTCCAGGAGGAATGGGGCGAATATGGCAGGGAGAGGGAGAAAGGGGCATAACAGAAGGACTGAAACCCATGGCAGGTTGGGACTCACCCTGTGCAAACCCTCTCCAGTCTTTGTCCAGGCATTTTTGCCTACATGCTTAAGTAGAGCTGGACCCTCAATTTCCTAAGAAGGAGCCAGCTCTGGATGAACATGCTCAGGACTCAGGTCTGAGATGTCTTCTGGCTGCATCACCCATTAAGGCCTGTGTAGGGCCACTAGCCCCCAGGTTCATTGCTAGAGTACAGCGATGGCTCCTGAGGGGTGATGGGATACATGTTCTACAGGAGGCTGTCACCCACTGTGTCCTACATTCTGGAGCTCAGATGCATAGTGCAGTACACTCATGTCCCCAGTGAGAACATCAGTCTAATTGCCTGGAAAACTCCTACTCATTATTCACCTCAACTTACAAGTCTTCTTTACTGTGAAGAGCTTCTAGAAGCTGTGGGTAGAATTAACAACACTCTTCTTTGTGTACCCGTGGCTCGTTCTTCTTACCTTGCTTTAGGCTTTAACCATAATCTATTATCATTTCTCACTTTCCCTGAGTTCCCTTCTCCTGGGCTGTGAACCCCTGGAGGGGATGGTTGGTAATGCAGAGTATTTGGTTCATGTACATACAAGGTGTTCAATAGATGTTTGTTAAATGGACATGTGAATGAATGAATGAGGTTTGAGTTGGTGTGTTTTGCATGGTCTGACAATGATATCAATAGAAAGTTTCACCTTCGTCATCTTTGATAATAAAATGATAGGGCCTAAGGATTTCCTACTAAAAGCATCACTTTGTGCATAAGTAGATTTCTCACCCCGAATGTACTTTCATTGAGAATTTAGATTAAAATCAGATTGAACCCTATGGGGTTCTAGGGCCAAGAGAACCCTAGTCTATTTTTCCAAGCTGACTTCCCTGCTATAGCCAATCCTTGGAACTGAAGCAGTGAGGCTCTTTAGTTTAATCTGTTGTTTTCATCCCATGAAATACAATTCTTTATTTCTGTGTCGATCATCTGAAAAGTGAGCATCTCCCCAGCTTGTGCTCTGGCAAGGATAGAGAAGGGTAGACTTCTGTCCAGCAGGGTCAGGCTATTCCCTTCCTTTCTTTCTTTCTTTCTTTCTTTCTTTCTTTCTTTCTTTCTTTCTTTCTTTCTTTCTTTCTTTCTTTCTTTCCTTCCTTCCTTCCTTCCTTCCTTCCTTCCTTCCTTCCTTCCTTCCTTCTCTCTCTCTCTCTTTCTTTCTTTCTTTCTCCCTCTCTCACTCCCCCCACCTCTTTCTCTCTTGAAGAGTCTTATCAAGGGCCAGGATGGTGGGAGCCTTATTCTACAGGGTAAGTGCTCCTCAGCTGGCCCTTCCTTGCCCACTCTTTATTCCCCCACAGGCAATCAAGAGTAGAGGGCACAAAATGAAATCAGTGGTAGGGCTGGGGTGATCATAGCTGCTGGGGATGGACCCCAGACTCAGTGCACAGCCTGGCCCAGCCTCTGATTCTTTGCTTTGGGATACTGCAGGGCTCTGCTTCAGACCTCATCTCCTGGGCTTTAAAAGGATGAGTAAAAAAATTCCAGGAACAGGCTTGGTCTCAGACATGAGATGGTTAATTACTTCTGCGAAAATGGAAACCTTCGTCTCCTGATATGTGCAATGACAGGCACCAGAGGAATTTTCCAGGACAAGAGAGGAATGAGTTTTCCAAGGACAGGCTGACTGAGAAAAGCCACCATCTGACCATGTGCAAGAATTAGGTAATGCAGTCCCCCCCAGGGACGGCAGGGATGACCAGCTGGAATAGCAGACCGTGAGACAGTGACGCTCCCTGCTACCTTCTAGGTGTGTCGCCAAGATCTGCCACCTGCCATTTCCAGTGAGGAGAAGGGGACGATCTTGACCATTCTGCTTCGGAAAGAAATGGTGATAAAGAAGAGCTAAAACTAGATGGGTTTTTAGAAATCTGTGACAGAAATGGTGTGTACGATGGCCTGTCTCTATTCAGCAGCAGATTTTACAGTGGTTTCCTTCCATGAAATCAGTTATTGCTCCCTTTGTCCACTCTCAGGCCCCCCTCTATGCGGGACACTGTTCCGTGAACCAGGCAAGCAAAACCCAACTGTGTCAGTCCCTTAATTGTGTTCTTTCCAGTTCCCTTCCTTGTCCTTCCACGGTTCTCCCAAGCCCTCCCCTTCTAGCTGCGACAGCAGATTTTCACAACTCGGAGGGATAGGGTGCAGTAAAAAGGCTCAGGAGAAGGGATGATTCACCCTCATGTTTGAAAACCCACGGAGCAGCTGTTGAGATTTGTAATTGTTCTCTGTGAGCCCCTATCTACTCATTTAAGATCCCGTGGAGAAGTTTGTTCCTGGTTAGAAGAAAAATTGGTTTTGGTACCATTAATTCCCAGTGTCAGGTGGAAAGGAAACCTTTCCAAAGCTGTTACTGTCAGTGAGTAAGTCACCTTGGTGATGTTGCTTAGGACATCAACAACTCTGTGCCTCTTGCTTCTTAAGTATCTGTTGTGGGAAGGGCTGAGAAATTTGAATTTCCAAAATAAAATAGAGAATAGACATTCGATAAGAAACAGGAAACCCATTTTCTGGCCTTTAAGACAATCTTTTTTTTTTTTTTTTTTAATTTTTTCCCCCAGGTTTTGGAATAATATATGTTCATGGAAGAAAATTTGAAAAAATAGAGACTGGGTCACCTGGGTGGCTCAGTTGTCTGGGCATCCAACTCTTGATTTCAGGTCAGGTCATGATCTCAGGGTCATAAGCTCAAGCTCTGAGTTGGGCTCCTTGCTGGGCATGGAGCCTGCTTGAGATTCTCTCTTGGCCCTTCCCCCCCCCCCAAAAAAAACAAAAAATAGAGACCAAAATAAAGAAAGTTAAGCCAAATCTTATTACCCAGAGATAGCACAATTAACATTTTTATACATATTCTTCCAGTTAAAAAATATACACAATACTTTATTCTTACAAGACTGCTATGTTCTGTCCATACTGCTTTACAATTTGCTTTTTCCTTTTAATGATATGTTGTGAATATTTTCCCATGAGATTAAGCCTTCTTCTAGCACATAATTCTAATAACGGCCCACTATTCCATTATACAGATGTTTGTGTAACTAATACCTTATGGGTGACATTTAGGTTGTATCTATTTTTTTAAAAAAGATCTTATTTATTTATTTGAGAGAGAATGAGAGAGAGAGAGCATGAGAGGGGGGAGGATCAGAGGGAGAAGCAGACTCCCTGCTGAGCAGGGAGCCCGATGTGGGACTCGATCCTGGGACTCCAGGATCATGACCTGAGCCGAAGGCAGTCGCTTAACCAACTGAGCCACCCAGGTGCCCCTAGGTTGTGTCTATTTTGTGTTATTTTAAGTAACATAATGTACATGCTGGGACACTAACTCAGGCTGTTCCATTGTCCCGGTCATCAGTCATGTAGTCCTTCCTCAAAAGCCATTGGTCATTTTGTGGGCCAGAGAAACTATATCACAGGTGATTTCATAACCCTTTCTCAGAACACAAGGACAAATTTGATTTACTCAAACAGATTTAGCCTTGCAGGTTCTCTTAATTCCACAGAAACACCCACCAATGTAAAAAGACAGTTGTGTTTAACTCATTTATTCATATATGCACTATTTCAGACAAAACACATTCCCTTGTTTGGTTCCCCTTTGACTCCGGTCGTCTTTTGACAGCGAAGGCGAGCTTATTGTAATAGCAGCAGAAGCTTGTAATGAGCAAAGTAAATCAGTAGAGGCACCTGGAAGCATGCATTCTGGGATGAATCACAGGCCATTCTGAGTCATACTCTGCGTCTAGTACTTCCGGTGTCACTGTTCTGCTTGGTTGGAGTAGATAGTCCAGAGGAGAATAGCAGGACCAAGGCTCCCAGCGAGCCAAAGGGTTAAGAAGACTTGGCCACTGAGCAAACTCCCAGCTGAGAATTTGGGGCAGAATCTAGACCACTGGTTCCTGGTTTGAGAAACTCAAGCTGCCACCTGAAGGTGTGCCTTATGTGCCTCCCGTTTCTATATTGCTGGCTCTTCAGCCTAGGAGGAAGGCCCAGAGGAAACAGGCTGCCAAGTGAAGGGGCAGGTGCTTCATGCCTGGGAACTTGGCCTGGGGCAGATCAGCAGAGCCACCTCCCATGCCATCGCCCCTTCTCATCCCAGTGGCCTCACATACACCTTCAACAGTCATTGGAGGACGAGATCGCTAAGGAAGAAATTCTCATTTTGAGGCAAAGTCTAGACCCTCTTGCCATCTCTGAGGCCTGAGGCTTCCAGAAGAGGCTGGTAGAGGGAGACTAGTTCAAGGGGGATGGCATAGGAACACACACGGTGGCTGAAATATGCAAAGTGTGAGAAATTAAAAATTTGCAGGGATGGAATGGCGGCATACGCTGCTCATACTCACTCACTCACTCACAGTTTAATGGGGTTTCTGGGAGAGGAAATTGTGATCTTCAATGTCTATAAAAAGTCCTGGAGTGAGCTCTCAAAAGAGAGTGGGGGTGGGGAGCTGGGCGATCACAAGATTCCCATCAGGCGAACATGTTTGTCTTACCTCGCTTCTCAGCTGCTCTGATATGTCACCAGACACCCCTGCCCAGTCTAACAGTCCCATGGCCACAAACAGCACCCCAGTGAGCCATTCCTTTCTGGGCTGCTCCAGCCCTGGCTGATGAGCTTAGTCATCTCCTCTTCTAGGAAAGCAGGCCGAGCTTCTAGGAAAGATTAACTGCAACAGAACATGGCTGCCTCCCTCAGCCACCCTGGTCTTTCTTCCAGGCTGAAGACTGATGTGGGGGAAGTTTATGGATGGGATGCTGGGAATAGATCAGTATTCCTGCCCTGGGTGATTGAGGAGCTGGGCAGAGTCAGCAGGAGCCTCTCTTCATGCCCATGACTGGACACCATGGTGCCATATAAATGAAGTGAATCTATGTAAAGCTTTTGGAACAGTGCCTGGCACACGGCACGTGTGCTGTAAGTGTAGGCAGTTACTATTGTATATACAGGTGGAAGGCCATTCTGGTGAAGACTCTGGGCTCTGGGTCAACTCCTATCTCTGCCACTTCTCAGATTTACGATTTTTGGCATTTGACCTAAACTTTTCAATGCTTGTTTTCCCATTTAAAAATTGCATAACAATCCTTGTACCTCACAGGGGTTTTTGAGAATTAAATGAGATAATATATGCAAAGTGCCTGGCATAGAGAAAGATATCACTAAATGATAGCCAAAAAATGATTAACTATACTATCGTGATTATTTTACAACTGAGATGCATATGTTTAAAGCATTTTGGGTCACTCAGTCTTCTTCTTATGACAGATTTCTCCCTTTTCTTTTTAAAAGTATAATGATTCCACAATTCTATACATCACTTGGTGCTGATCAAGATAAGTGTATTCTTAATTCCCTTCACCCATCTTATCTATCCCCCTACCTACCTCCCTTCTGGTAACCACCAGTTTGTTCTCTGAAGTTAAGAGTCTGTTTTTTGTCTCTTTTTTTCTTTGTTCATATGTTTTGTTTCTTAAGTTCCACATATGAGTGAAATCATATGGTATTTGTTTTTGACTGACTTATTTCACTTAGCATTATACCCTCAAGCTCCACCCATGTTGCTGCAAACGGCAAGATCTCATTCTTTTTTATGGCAGAGTAATATTCCATTGTGCATATATACCACATCTTCGTTATCCATTCATCTGTCAGTGGGCACTTGGGCTGCTTCCACAGTTTGGCTATTATAAATAATGCTGCAATAAACATAGGGGTGCATGTATCTTTTCAAATTAATGTTTTCATATTCTTTGGGTAAATACCCAGTAGTGCAATTATAGGATCATATTATAATTCTGTTTTTAATTTTTTGAGGACCCTCCATACTGTTTTTCACAATGGCTGCACCAATTTACTTTCCCACCAACAGTGCTTGAGGGTTCCTTTTTCCCCACATCCTTGCCAACACTTGTTGTTTCTTGTGTTTTTAATTTTAGCCATTCTGACAGGTGTGAGGTGATCTTGCATTGTAGTTTTGATTTGCATTTCCCTGATGGTAAGTGATGGTGAGCATCTTTTCATGTGTCTGTTGGCCATCTGGATGTCTTCTTTGGAAAAATGTCTGTTCATGTCTTCTGCTCATTTTTAATTGGATTATTTGGTTTTTTTGGTGTTGAGTTGTGTAAGTTCTTTATATATTTTGGACATTAACCCTTTATCAGATATGACATTTGCAAATATCTTCTCCCATTCAGTAGGTTGCCATTTAATTTTGTTGATTATTTCTTTCACTGTGCAGAAGCTTTTTATTTTGATGTAGTCCCAGTAGTTTATTTTTGCTTTTTTTCTCCTTGTCTCAGGAGACATATGTAGAAAGAATTTGCTACTGTCAAAGTCTGAAACATTACTGCCTGTGCTCTCTTCTAGGAGTTTTGTTTGTTTGTTTGTTTGGTTGGTTGGTTTCAGGTCTCACATTTAGGTCTTCAATGAATTTTGAAATATGTTTTGAATATATTTTTGTGTATGGTGTAAGAAAGTGGTCCAGTTTCATTCTTCTGGATGTAGCTGTCCAGTTTTCCCAACACTGTTTGTTGAAGAGACAGACTTTTCCCCACTGCATATTCTTGCCTCCTTTGTGGAAGATTAATTGGCCATATAATCATGGGTTTGTTTCTGGGCTCTCTAGTCTCTTCCATTGGTCTATGTGTCTATTTCTGTGCCAGTACCATACTGTTTTGATTACTACAGCTTTGTAAGTATATCTTAAAATCTGGGATTGTGATACCTCCAGTTTTTTTCTTCTTTTTCAAGATTGCTTTGGTTATTTGGGGTCTTTTGTGGTTCCATATAAGTTTTAGGATTGTCTGTTCTAGTTCTGTGAAAAATGCTGTTGGTATTTTGATAGGGAGTGCATTAAATCTGTGTATTGCTTTGGGTGGTATAGATATTTCAACAATGTTTGTTCTTTTGATCCATGAGCACAGAGTATCTTTCCATTTGTTTGTATTGTCTTCAATTTCTTTCATCAGTGGTTTTTTTTTTTTTTAAAGATTTTATTTATTTATTTGACAGAGAGAGAGACAGCGAGACCAGGAACACAAGCAGGGGGAGTGGGAGAGGGAGAAGCAGGCTTCCTTCCGAGCAGGGAGCCCGATGTGGGACTCGATCCCAGGACCCTGGGATCATGACCTGAGCTGAAGGCAGATGCTTAATGACTGAGCCACCCAGGCGCCCCTCTTTCATCAGTGCTTTATAGTTTTCAGAGTACAAGTCTTTCACCTCTTGTTTAAGTAGATTCCTCCCTTTGATATTCAAGAAACACCTCTCCACTTCTCTCTCCCTTTCCTTGAACATGCACCACACACACACACACACACACACACAGGAGGACCTGGTACCTCAAGGGACAAACACTCTCAACACTGTCAGAGCAACACATGGGGCTCATGTGTTGATTTGATTTTTTAAAAGATTTTATTTATTTATTTGAGAGAGAGAGAGCATACGCACAAGGGTGGGGAAAGGCAGAGGGAAAAGCGACTCCCCACTGCGCAGAGAGCCCGCCACGGGGCTCGATCCCAGGACCCTGAGATCATGACCTGAGCTGAAGTCAGAAGCTTAACTGACTGAGCCACCCAGGCGTCTCTGTGTGGATTTGATTTTAATGATCTGAGGGAACTCTAGTTATATTGACACCGTGTAGTTATTTCTAGGGAAGTGTCCATCTCGGAGGGGTATTCTGGAGGGATTATGGATGGAAAAGCCAAAGAGACAGATCCCTTCTTCCTCTTCACTAGTGGATGTGAGATAAGTGAAGCAAACAGAAAGGGGCATGCTCGAGACTCAGCCGGAGGAGCATGGCCGCCGTTCAGAATATACAGCTTCCCCAGCAGACTTTGGCATGTAAGATGGCCATTGTCCCACTCCTACTTCCAGGTCTTCTTCTGACTTCCATTCCCCACTGCCCTCACACGTGTCACCCTGCTATTGGAGCCCAAGCTCATTACCCTGCGACAGCCTCCCCTAACCCACTGCAGGGAGGGTGCCATGGCTCAGCTTCTCAACACAAACAAGAACCAGGGTTTTAACTTGTTTTAATAGGAAGGAGGGAGAAGGATCACAGGTGAGATGTATATGGCGACACTACCATAATCAGGTGAGGTGGAGACAATGGCTGCCTGGCCCTTCTCAAGTGGGGGCTGTCATCTAGTAAGGACATGCTGAGGTTTAGCTCAGACATCCCCCTCCTGTCCCTCTGGAAAGGCGCCTCTGTGGTGAGGATGTTGGAGATGGGACATTCTGAAGACCCCACCTTCCCCCATGGTCAGTATCAGAATGGCTCACAGTAGTCTGCAGTAGTTGGTGGTTAGCTCAGTTATGACCATGCCCTGAGAGGTAAATGCTTTGTTAAACTCTTCGGTAGAAATGTTGCAGAGACATGGAGAAATTAAGATTGGATGGCCCCTCAAAGGCAGTGGGCTAATGTCAGGTAAGGCAGCAGGTGGTGCTAACATTTAGGACTCCAGGTCTCTACCCCCAGTGGGGCCCCCCGAGGAGAAATCCAGGTGCATTTCTCAACCTTGGGAAGCAATAAGGGGACCCAAGTCCCAGGTGCCTTTGACATGGACAGGCCCTCGGATGAAGACCTGAGGTCTCCAGGCTTTCTTTGCTGTGGGAACCAGACTCTGAGACAGGTGACCCCAAACCCTGCAGGGTGGGTGAACGTGAATACACTGCTATGTAGGCAAGCTGGGTGGCATTACAGGTGTTGATGTGAGGAGCGGCCAGACTGGTTTCGAGCTTGTGACCTCTCCGCTGAAGACTGGTTTCATTTTGTAGCAACTGTCAGCTTGGCCCCACCTGAGCCTTGGCGGCCTGGCTGGCTGGGGGAGTGGAGTGATACACAGCCGTTGGAACCTCGGCGCTCCCTCCATCACCCAGCCCAAACCTTCCACAGCGGGGCTCCTCAGGTATCGAGCCAGAGACTGAGGCCAGCCTGAGCTTCCCGCATCAGCATCTGGGAGGATGCACTAATCGGGTTGTCCTGGGGTGACCTGTGTGGGGACAGGCAGGGGACGAATGTGAGGTGAGGGTGGAGGCAGGGAAGGAGGCTTTGAAATGGGACTAAGTCTTAATGAAATAAATGTCAGTACCATTAACAAATACACATCGCGAGCACAGATCTGAATGCATCTAGAGCGTGTGTGTGTGTGTGTGTGTGTGTGTGAGTGATTTGAAGAGCTAAGGAAAAAGGGTGAAAAAATGAAAAAGAAAAAAATAAATAAAAGTCCTTTCTATCCCTGTAACCATTAGAAAGAAAATGAAGTCCAAATTGCGTTCAGGGCTGCTGGGACAGAGGAAGAGAAGCAAGAATGGAAAAAACAGGCCATAAAGATGCCAGGGTTGCTTAAGCAGAAACATCTGTTGAAGTCATAAGACTCGGGCCTGGTCAGGCTTCTAACAAACCCAGGAAGAGGAGAGTCTGTGCTGGTTCAGGACGATCCTCGTCCGCCCCAGGCAGGGCCCCTGGGACCCGCGTACGTGCAGAGGAGATACCTTCTCCAGGGCTCTGCCTGGGCCTGGCTTCCAGCAGGAGAGGAAGAGAGAGGGAAGGGAGGGAGAGGCATCCCCAGGTCAGGAGCAGTTTTGAGCTTGTATTTATTTCAAGCTTTAAATTCACTGCGGTAGCCTGGGGAGCCACGTGTGACAAGCCCTGCAGCTAAAGAAAGAAAAAATGAAGGTGGGGGAGGAGAGGGTCAGTTGCTGACCTGCACAGGAGCGGGGAGGCCCCTTTCTTGTTGGTGATTTTCAGCCTCGGCCCACTGCCGGAGGCTCACCTCTTTTAACAACTATGGGAACCACAGCTAACGTGTAGCGACCATACAGCACTCTCTGGGCCATGCTCCTTATAGGTATCACCTCATTTAATCACTCTAGCTCCCTGTGGTTCCTGAGTCCCCAGCATGGGTAGAGACTTGCATGGCATCTTCAGAATTGCCATCCCAGGAGGAAACTGAGGCTTAGCTAGGTTAGACGAGCCGCCCGGCTGGCCAGGTAACCAGCCAGCACATTTCAAGGCACACCCAGGAGCTGTCCCTCTCTCTGTCCCCCAGAATGAATTTGAAAAGCAGCGTCAGCCAAGCGCCGCTGGGAAAGCAGCTATGCAAAATGAGCCCAGCGGTCATGGCCTCACAGCCCCAGCGGGCCCCTGCGGCTTACGTGTCCCGGTGCTCAGCTGCCTCAGCCTGGGCAAGAAGAGGGAGCTATGGCCGAAGAACAGGCCAACACAGAACAAAGGGAAGATGGTCAGTGCTCCTCCCCCACAGGGACGAACACTATCATCTCCCAAAGAAACGCAGAGATGGTAAGAGAAATGAAATCCAGACTCTATCCTATTAGCTTGTGGGAAACGGTCAAAGTGCCATTTATAAAGCTCCGTCCCCAAAGTCAGATGCTGTGTGTGTCTCCTCTTCCTAGAAGTCCCTCCTCTCGACCTGGCCCTGCCTGTCTGTTCAGTCAGCTCCTTCACCCACCTCCATCTGAGGCCACAACTGTTGGCTTGGGGGTTCAGGTCAGGGGTCTATGAATCCTTTCAGAAAATACAAAAGTGAAAGCAGGAGGGCCAGCCGAAGCCCCATCTCTTGCGTAGCTGATTTGTGGAAGCAAATGATAGTAACGTTCCCTGAGCAATCAACTCTGTGCTGCTAACATTTACTGGGTTGGAGCCTCCAGGTGCCAGGCCCCTGCCTCATGTCAACCCTTTATGATATAGGTAACATCACCTCCGCTTTACAGGTGAGGAAGCCGGAGCTCAGAGAGGGTGTTTCTGTGCCTAACGTCACACTGTTACTGAGTGACAGAACTGGAATTAAAATCCATGCAGTCAGAGACGGAAGCACCCGTATGTTCCCTTCTGTGCCCCCGTGTGTTGCAAACTCCAACATGCCTCCAGATACCTGGCTGTCACGTTAAAACGTATTTCCTGATTAAGAAGAGGTCTGAGACCTGCCTCTGCAAGGTGATGGCCACGCGCGACCCCAGCACCAGACTTTGAGAAGCGGGGGTCAACACCCCGCGGGCTTTCTCAACCCATGCTCTCTGTGCCGTCGGGGCTGGCACTTCTCTGGCTCTCCAGTAGCTTTGCCACCAGAGTGGACCGAAAACCACCCGTGCAACCCGGCCAGCTACAGTGATGCACCTAGTTACTGATCGGCATTTCCTCCCCGCCATCACCAGGCTGAGTAGAAAAACCCCACCCGGCTTTAGGTAAGAGAGGCTGGCCGCCTGTGCTGGGTCCGTGAGGCCCAGAAGCGGATGTTGGGGCTGCCCTCCCCCCACCCCCCGGGCTGGGATAAGACTTTGATATGATTCTGTATCTCGGGGGGAATCTATGTGATGAAATCTCCCCCAGTTGGCCTCTCCCATAAGCTGACAGGAATTTCCTGTTCAAACCAGCAGAGGAACTCGGGTTTGCTCCTCCAGGGCCAATCTTGGTGGGAAAAGGCACAAAACAGCAAGAAGGCAGAAGCTGCTTTTTTTTTTTTTTCTGAGCCCAGACGACTTGGGGTCCTGGTTCTGCTCCATCGGTAGCCAGGGGAGGGGTCCTCTGCGGCTTCTTAGTTGCAGCCCTCAGGGCTGGCTTGAGGGCTCTGAGTACAGATCTATCAGGAAGACTGGGGTGACCTGCATTCCACAGAAAGGAGGGGCTGGGAGAGGCTCTGGCTCAGGTTTGCTCAGGAGCACAAAGGCTAGAAAGAAAACCCAGCCCCTGCAGCCCGCCCCCTGACAACGCTCCTTCTTTCCTGTCTTTCAACGGACACCACCGAGAGCCTCCTAGTGCAGGTGCTGGGCTGACGCTGCGCGCCCAGAGGCCGGGATTCCCTGGCTGAGGCCCTAGGGAGCTCACAGCCAGAGGGAGCTGGTTCTTAAACAGATCTCTGAAGTTCCATGGAGTCTGTGCTGAGAAGTGGGAGTGTCTGCAGTGAGGGGGTGGGGTGGGGGTTGCGGGGTCGAGGGATGGTTACAGGCTCTGGGGGCATATTCCCTCCCTGGTGGCACAATCACGCACTCGGGCTTTCCTTTCTCCAAGGGAAAACCCTCACCTCTTCTGGTTGGCGTGCCCACTCTCACTGCCTCACAGACATGGGTCTCCCCGTCTCCTCTGGCCAGCTTCCATCTCCCCTGACACCACCCATTTAGCATCCACTGGACACCTGGGTGAAAACCAAAGACCCAGACGGGCTTGTGCACCAGTGGGCATCCGGAAACTATCAGAGTGATGACTGGTGAGGTCGTTCCTTGGGAACTGTGCAAATGTTTGCCTTGGTCAAGAATAAAGGTGTGTATGGAGGGGAAAGTTTGGGTCAGCCCGGGAAACAGAGGAGGGGCTAGAATGGGATGCTGTTACAGTCTGGTTACCAGGGGCTTGTTACCACCCAAATTCCAACAGTCCTGGGCAAATGGCAGCCTTCGGAATGGGACTATGGTGGCTCTGTCCCTCCTCACCAGCCTTAGAGAGTTGGGATTGTAGCGTTTCTCCCCCTTAATGATCTCCTCTTCCCCAGGCTAGGAGGTGATGGGGTTGAGGGGTGGGGGTTTGGAGGAGGACTGATTGCAGCAGATTCACGATTAAAGGAAAAGCCTAACATGCTGTGGATGCCTTGCAGGGCGTGATGGGGTCTGCAGCGGATGAGCAGTTGCCCTGGTGACGCTAATGAAAAGCAGGCCTGGGAGAGGTCCAAGAACCCCTATGGGCTGAGTTATCTACCCCCTCTGCCGCTCCCCTCGCCTCCCCACCACCAGCCTCAGATCAAACTCCCCGAATATTTATAAAATCTCAACCAGAAACAGAGAAAGTCAGCCGCCCAGCCAGGCGTCTGCCCACGTCCTTCCGGAGCTGCTCGGGTGACAGTCTCCAACGTGGCTCATTATTCTAGTTTTCTTCCTTGCAGTGAGCAGGGCAACCAGAGCAGGAGGGAGAAAAAAAAAATGTTTGCTCTGCCCTATTCTGGCTGATTTTTGAACCAGGGAATTTACTTGGAGTTTAGGGGCCTTATTTTGGGCAGGTCACCCTGTCCTTAGCCCCTAGTGTCCCTGGGCCACTTCCTGCTCTTCTGTCCCCAGTCTGTTTTTTGCTTGCTCCCACCCTCTATTAAAGGGGTCTCCAACCTAGACCCTCCACTCAGTTACTTCTTTACGCAGCCCCTTCCTGCTGTCACCACCAGCTTCTCGTCAGCCCCTGGGAAAGTCAGAAGGGACACTTACTAAGAGGGGAATCTGGGCTTCCAAAATGAAAATGCAAGGGATTATGGGGATTGGCTGGCCCTGTCATGGTGGAGCAGGAATTGGGCTTGTTCTCTCTGGAGAAAAGGGAATTGGGCCTGGCCTGAGAAAATCTGGGTGACCTCTGATAATCACTCCTCTCCGGGTAGTTATTAAAGTGGATAGCAAAGAACTTGAAAAACATAAGGTATACAGAGGTGGGCTGCAGCTCTGGATTCTGTCCTACCGGTCACCAGGAAGGCACCATTTGCCATTCGATGAGTATATCGCGTGATTGTCTTTCATGACTGCCCCCTCCTTTGAGTGACAGAGACTTCTGTGTGGAGAGGCAGCGGGGATTTGTGGGCAAGTCCTAGATTGGGTCAAGAGGGCTGAATGTAATTCCAGCAGGTTCAGCCTGGCTATGTTATAAAACCTTTCTCTCTCTTGGTTTTACCTTTAAGACAACGAGGGTTGGACTGGGTGATCTTTAAGACCTCTTCCAGGCCTGTGATTTTTATATAACAAGCAAAGAATAATAATGTCATATGGTATAAAGGACTACCATGAACATAATTCATTTGACCAAGTGTGGGGTCCGGGTGATAAAAAAAATACAGGTGAGAAAGCTGGGGAAGGATTAATGGAAAGTATTGGGAACCTTTCATGGGGGTGGAGCCTCAAGCGTCTCTTGAAGAATGAAAGGGATTTGGACAGAAATAAGGAGCAAGTTGAGCCAGGGGTAGATGAACAAATATTGGGAGCAGGGGAGGAGCCCCGGGGGGAGCAGGTGAGGTAGATGGAGTCAAGGTAGGTGTTAGGAAACACTGGAAGGTAAGGGTCAAGAGAGAGGGCTGGCCCAGGCCATGGGGGAGGAGCATGAGTGTAGGAGAGACCGAGGCTCTCCTGCTTCTCTGGAGATCAGTGGACCTGCTTTGAGTGACTCCCACCAACACGCAGCAGGGAGAGGTGAGAGGAAACCAGGTTGGTAAGTGGAGGTCAGGAGCCTAGGCCACTGGCTCCTATGGCCTCAAAGAGGCTTCAGGGTCTGGCTGAGGGATTTGACTCCTCAGAGAGAGTCCTTTTGTCACCTTTCTGCCAAGGAGGCCAGCCAAGTGACACAAGCTGGTGGGGATTAAAGTCAGGGAGTGTGAGAGGAGGAAAACAAGCTCCCTACTGTGTCAGGACTGTGAGACCATGATACCTGAATGACCCCAAGGCACGAGGTGTCAGGCAGAGGCCCAGCCTGGGACAGGGAGGCACTGGGCATCCTGAGGACTCTTCTAGGAAACCTCTGGTGCTCCTCCTTCTAGTTTTCACTGGCCTCCCTCACTCCCACTAGGCACTGGCCTCAGCCTAGTGAAAAGAGTGGCCCACGTATCAGGGGGCTGCTCCAGCCCTCCTCCAGCCACGGCCCAGTAGCCATGGGCCAGGTGTTCACTGGTGTTCACAGGTTAGAGGGCCATTTCCCCAAGAGCCACGCATGTCCTGCTGCTGGGCCTTGCTTCAGGTACTGGGATCCTGGCATCCCCTCCCCAGTTCCCCGAGCTGAACCCCAATGCCAGGGCGGGACTCGAACCTAAGTCTGTTCTGCCAGCCAGAGTGGACTGCCACTGGTGTGCATACCTGTGGACCTCAGGGGGATGACCAAGGGGTGGCTTTTGGGGTGTGTGTGGATGTGGAGCTGGGATATGTGGGCTGGGTGTCACACATGTGTGCTCAAGGTGCTTCCTAGTGCCAGATGGAGCCAGGGTATGAAGCCAGCCCAGGGCTGGCCCTCCTTAGGCCACTACGTTCCAATGTGAAACTCCAAGGACTCCGCCAATTCTAAATTCAAATTTCACCTTCAGGATACTATGAAGGTATATTTGTCAACTTAAGAGAAGGCAACATATTCTATTTAATAGTTTGTTAACTTAATTTGCAACTTTCAAATATTTAGACATATAGAAGCTGGCCTCCATTGTACTCTTACCTGGACCCCCAAAGTCAGGGGGGGTCTACATTTCTTAACCCATTTTACAGCCTGTCCTCTGACTTATATGACACTAATGGTCACCTGGTCTCTGAAGAGCTCATGCCCTTCTGACAGGCCTACAGGTGCCCTAGGCAACCCTGATGGGCAAACCCAATGGACCCAAGTCCTTGGCAAATCACCCCCACCCAGCAGCCAGTTCCAGCAGCACAGCGGCCCAGACTCCAGGCCTGCAGAGGGCCCTACACTCTTCCAAATGTGTTTCTCTGGCCTTGATCACCCCATGAGGCTAGGGATCCTGTGAGGGTGGACAGGGCCTGTTCACAGGAAGGCAGAGTGGGCCCCTGTGTGATTTTGAGGGAACCTGCAAGATCTCCTTGGCTTGCCAAAATACCTGCTCCCCACCCACATCCTCTGCCTCCACCAGTGAGGCCTAATATTTCTTTACAGGTGCCAAAGCTTTTCAGTCACTTCCAGGTCTCAATTCCGTGCCTCTGCTCAGACTCTTATACTCTGAAAGTCTTCCCCACCCCATCTTCTAAAGGCAGACTGCTTGACAAAGAAGGGCCTGGTCAGAAGTCACCCATCCCTTCTCCTCAAAACCACATTGTCATTGCACTTACTATTATAGAAGTAATTCATACTCATGGGAAAGATCACACATCTTCCAGAAGGGTAGAAGTGAAAAGCAAAAGCTTCTGAGCCCCAGCTGCCCTTTTCCAGAGATGACCACGGAGACGTTGTTGCTTGCATCCCTTGTAGAAATAATCTGAGCATCTCCAAGGCTAGATCCTCTTGGCATTCCCATCTGTGACCTGAGATCTCCAAGGGAAATGATAACAGAGATGAGAACAGAGCAATGCCTAGAAAGAACCTTAAGGAAATGGGCCTGGTTGGAAGTGACCGAGAGAGGCAAATGACCATGAGAAGGAAGCAGAGATGTTAAAGAGGGAGGGAAGAAACGTGGAAGAGCGCGGCATCCTGAAAACCACGAGAGAAGACAAGGTCTCATGGACACCGTGAGAGAAGATGGTGGAAGGTGTGTGTCAGGGACAGCAGAAGGCTCAAGAGGATGAGAACTAAGAACCAAGTCACTGGAGTGGTTGAGGGAGCTGTTCAGTGGAGCTGCTGGGGCAGAAAACCACCCACATCTATAACAGTGTCTTCCCTATGCTGGTCACTGTTCTAAGTGCTTCCCACATATTCACTCATTTCAACCTGACAAGAATTCCCATTTGCAGATGAGGAAATTGAGGAGCAGAGTGCTAAATATTTCAAGGTTACACAGCCAGGACAAGGCAGAGATGGGGTTGGAACCCTATGAGACCAGTGTAGTGTAGATCACTACACTCTAGCCAGACCATAGCTAGTCTGTGAGTAGGACGTGAAGATGTGGTGCCAAGTAGCGGGGCCTCCCCGATGTGGCTTCCGCCATGTCCAGAACTTCCCATAAGGTGTCCATGTCCACCATTTTCCAGGAGACTGAGACTAAGGAGGAAGAGGGGATAAATCCAAAGGGGAAATGAAATGAGAGGATCCTAGAGACCGGGCCCGTTCTGTCCTGGGATAGTGGCAGCCAGCAGAGGCCTCGGGAGGGGTAGCTCAAATGACTGCTCTGCAGGAGATCAGTGCCTCCTGAGATGGCACCTTTCAAAAGCCCCCTTCAAAGCTCATGCTTGCCCTCCTGGGCCTTTTCCCTCTCCCCAGTCTCCAGTCCCTGTTGCCACCCACTCCCAGTTCTCTTCCACCTCCTCTTCCTGGTAAGATGGTCTTGAAAAGGCCCTTTGCAGATCTCTGTGCTCTTGGCTGTGGGGGGCATTTGCCACCTTTCGCAGCCATGAGCATTTGTTCCCTTGCGTTTTCTTTCCTGGGGGCTTTGGCAGTGGGGTTGGCCAGCCCAATCAGAAAGGATACCTGTGGGGAACAGAAGTTGGGCTCAGAAGTTGTGCCCCACAGAGCAAGGCCAGTTCTATCGAGGCTGATTTGGGACTTACTGGTGTGTTTAGAAATAATGCAAATAGAATGCCAGATAAAATACAGGAAACCCAATGCAAATGGGATTTCAGACAAACAAGGAATAATTTCTCAGTGTAAGTGTGTCCCAAATATTTTATGGACCATACTTATACTAATATATACATACATATATATATATATATATATATATATTCACTGTTTATCTGAAATTCAAGCTTAAATGGTGTTCTCTGTCTTTATTTGCAAAATCTGACAATGCTACCCTCAAACACAAAGCTACAGCCTGGCTCCCAGGACTCTGTCAGAAGGCGAGGCGGTGCTATGCCTTTGATCTAGTGGACCTGCTTAAGTCCTTGTACTCCAGGAATAAAAGAAATCTCTGAGCTGCCTTGGTTCATTATCTGAGAAGCTCAAGTGCCAAGTGAAGAGGTCCCTCCCCCAACCCTCTCTGCCTACATCTCCGTGGGTGGTAACCACAGAGGGGCAAGCGGGGAGCTTGGTGATTTGGAAGCAGCTGGACAAAGGTCTTGAAACAGAAAGCCAGGGGCTAGTTCCTCACATGTGAGGCTCTGAAGTGACTTGCTTTTAGACCCTTGAATTCTCAAGGTTGAGTAAGGCCATGGGTGTAAAGGGAAATTGGTGGTGGTCTCGCTGGAGGGAAACCAAGCCTACAACCCAGATAGCTGAATACTTCACTACTTCTAAGAGCTAGGTAGGGCAGAACAAAAACCTATTAGATATCCCTCAAGTGCACTCTCCTGTCCTCCTTTCTGTTGTCAGCCCCGAATCTGCCATGTGTTGGAAGGCACACGGGTTGGGACATGATGTGTAAATCCAGACCACTTTCCCTGAACACCTTTGTGAATTTTGGTCCTCGTGATCTTGTGACCTACTCCTTCCAACTTGGTCTTGGAGTCACTTCAAGGCCTTTTCCCTATGAATTAATATATTTTTTTTTTGAGGAAAGAGATTATCAAAAGACATTAAGGACCTGGGACTGAGATATGAAGCTTTGTTTGTTTATTTTTAATGAATTGTGTAGCATATCTTGCATGAGGTGAGCTGGTAGATTGTGAAAATCTCTGTGAAGGCTGCCATGTCACACTATTTGTGGAGAGAAATTACTCGTTTTTGCTTTCTTTGCTATCGCCACGATTAACAATGAGTTCTATGAGAGCTATAGCCACATTCTGCGGTGTGGGCAGCAACGGGTTTGATGCCAAACACACACCACAGAATCAGGAAGGTCAGAGGGTTTTCAGGAGTTTGCCTGATGGAACTGAGCCAGCTTCAAGTCCTACCAGGCAGCAGGCACACCCAACATTCCCTCTGAGTTACAATAATCTAGGCAAGAGATGATGGTAACTTTGACCAATGAAGCAGCAATCGAGGTGGTAAGAGGTTGTTGGATTCTGGATTTGTTTAGAAGAATTTGCCAGCAGGATTTGCTAATGGGTTAGATGTGGGGTGTGAAATCCCCAGAGAAGGCAAGGATGACTTTGAGACTTTTGGCCTGGAAAGCTGGAAGGATGGAATTACCCTTTACAGATAGGGGGAGGCTGAGAGAGGTGCATGTTGGGGGACGCAAATCAGGAGTTTGATTCTGGATCCGTTAGTCTGAACATGCCCAGTAGATATCCCAGTGGAGGTGTCAAGTGGGCACTTAGCTCCGCAGTTCTGGAATTTAGCGGACAGGTCCAGGCCAGAGATTCAACTTGGAAGCTGCCAGCAGGTAGATGTCCTATCAAGCTGTGAGACAGCATGAAATCATGAAAAGCGAATGAAGATGGAGAGGAGAAGGGGTCTGAGGGTGGAGCCCTGAGGTCCTTCTCTGCCATTCACCAGCAATACTGAAGAGCTATGCTCAGCGTTCAGTGGCCAGTTGGGTCACCCACAGCAAGGGCTGGTTCTTTTTGGGTGCAGGTTTTCTAACTCAAGAATAGGCTTGGGAGTGAATGATGGCTGTAAGGTGAATTGCAGACCTGTTCTTTTGGACCTGGAAGAGGTATTCAGGGAGACAGGCAGAACTTGGTGCCCCTACAATCAAATTTCCACCTAGTGAAACAGGCCATGAGACTAAAGGCATGCACAGTGGGAACCCCTCTGAGAGCACGGAAGCTGGGCTACATAGATAGGAGATTTTGGTTGGAGACGGTCATGTGCTGGGGCTCTGTGAACCAAAGGTATGGGCCAGACAATGTCTCATGAAGTGGGTTCCAAGAAGCTGGCTATCATTGGGCAGGTGGGTGCTATGGAGAAGGGTCTAGGTAGATGAACTGGGAGAAGGCAGAGAAGAACTTTTCAGTGCAGTGCCTCAGAGAGTGGGCTCTGTAGTCTGGCTGATGTAGGCTCAACTCGGGCAAGCTACGAAGCCATGCTATCAATAAGGAGTTGAGCATGGTGCCTGCAAATGCCCAATGATCCATAAATGGTAGCTGTTGGTATTTTAACGATCACTCGTGATTTTAGGACACTGTGTCTATATCCAGGCCTATTCAGACAGAGATTGGAGGATATGTTTCAGAAAAAGCAGAGACAGCACACCGACCCTCTAAGACATGAATCCAGTTTTTAGAAATAGCTATACTGAAGTTTTACTTTCCATGCAAGGAGGACATTTATTTTTATGCAGTGGGGAGCAGCTCCCTTACTGAGAGAAACACACCTTGGAAGAACACATTATTGTCTCCAAGTGTGACAAGAAAGGGAGGAAGGCAAAGCAGCAGAGTCCAAAGCTCAGCCCTGGGAAGGTGGGGCAGATGGACTGAGTTGGTCACTGTATTAGCAAATAGGCTGACCTCAGCTGCAAGACACTAGGGAGGTACTGTCCGACACATTCTTTTTAGGGGGAGGACTGGAAGTGAATTCTGGGACCAGCCTCACCCTTTCATTTTGAGAGGAAACAGAGGCTCAGAGCAGGGAAAGAATCACCGCAGGTCGAATGGCTGGCGGGTCGAAGGCTAAGACCAGGTCCGGGAAGGCAGAGGCTGAGGAGTGGGATCTGGGTGAGGTGTGAGGAAGGTGTGAAGGGTAAAAGGTAGGAACCTTGGCTTATGGTCTGGGATGTAGAACCCTATGGCAATGACCAGCCCAGGATTGGATTTTTTTATTCTTTTTAAGTAAAACTCCGAGGAACAATGAGTAAAATCATTAGAATAATACTTTTACATTTCACTGTGGAAGGCTCTAGATGAAAGGAGTGAGGATTTGTCCTTGGTTATTCCTTTTTGAGGCTGGGCCTTCATTTTTTTTTTAAGATTTTATTTATTTATTTGAGAGAGAGAATGAGAGAGAGCACATGAGAGGGGGGAGGGTCAGAGGGAGAAGCAGATCCCCTGCTAAGCAAGGAGCCCGACATGGGACTCGATCCCGGGACTCCAGGATCATGACCTGAGCCGAAGGCAGTCGCTTAACCAACTGAGCCACCCAGGCGTCCCAGCCTTCATTTTTAAAATGATTAAAATCATGGGTGATGGGGATTACGGAGGGCACTTGCTGTAATGAGCACTGGGTGTTGTGTATAAGTGATGAGTCACTAAATTCTACACCTGAAACTAACATTACACTGTATGTTAACTAACTGGAATCTTGAAAAATAAAAAAAAATATATAAATACAATGATTAAGATCATGGACAAGGCCATAGGATAAGAAAGGCCCAGTGGCTTTGCTCTAGTTATCCTGCGGAGGGACTAGTTCCTTGTGTTCTCATGAGCCTAGACCACGCAAACCTGGCATGGCTCCCTCTCTCCTTGCCCCATGGTGTCTCCTCTTGAGTTACGATCATCGTGGAGATCAGGTTGGCCCTCTGGCTTTTAGGCTAAAGGTCAAGGCCTGAACAGACTTGGAACCGAACTGGAAAATCTGCTTCCCTCTCCAGAACTCCCTGTCAGCTTTTAAGCTCCTTCTGTTTATACAAGTCGTGGAGAGGGCATTGGTCTCTTCTGTTCTGACATAAGCGCTGGCCTCTTAGGCTTGCTTTCCAGTGATTCTCAGCAAACCACAAACAGAATGGCCCTGTTTATTCCTCCTTTATCCAGAACTTTTTTCTAAATAAAAGAAAATTAAATGCTTTCTCTTGCTTTTGAAATAGACACACGCCAAGATCTGTTGTACCAAGGCAGTGGTGAGCTTAGCAAGGAGCATGGATTCTGAGTCAAGAGTTGGCTCACCCAGCCCACGCCCACCTCTGACCCCTTACTGGCCTTACATCATGCCCATGTCCCAAATCAAGGTCCCAATCTCGCCTCCACACAACCAATCCAACAATAGAGTTCAGAGGAGTAATACTGATCTAATTGTGAAGAGGCAATGATACCTCCTCCCCAGGATCTCTAAAGAAATGAGGCCCAATCCTTCTCTGAGAATGTTTCCCTGCATCTCTCAGCACTAATCATGCTCACTGCTTTAGTGTCTCTATCTAGAAAGTAAGACTCATTCCTCATCACCAGGCACCATGAAAATGATGCCAAGAGACTTGCTTTAGAACAACGGTTTTAAGTTTCACGCATCCTCAACTTTCCTGCAAAGGTCTTGATATCTCATTCTCCAAAGCCTGGAGATCCACAAAGGATGAAATTGGCTGCCTGGTGGGCAAACAGCCCGGTTGCAGGGACGGCTGCTGGTTTCTAGAATGAGCAGGGCAGAGGGCCCTGGCAGTTGCCTAGCCTTCCTTTTTGGGACAATCCCAGCTCAACAAGGGTGTGTGTGTGTGTGTGTGGTAGCGGAGGTCATAGGAAAAGAGACATAATGTGTTCTGGAATCTAGTAGGCAAGGTTTTGCGACTCAGTGGTCAATTTCAACTTACCAAATGGGGTTCCAAACCCAAAGAAGCACCCACTGAGCTCATTTCACTCCAAATCAGCTGGACCCCAAACCTTTGTAGGTTCTCAGTCTGGAGAAAAAATGCAGTCCAGGAACCTCCAGAGAGACATCAGAGGGGACTTGTATAAGTTTTGGAGTCAGACCCAAGTTCAGATTCTGGCCCCACTCTTTAGAAGCCATATGAACTTGGGCAAGTCAAGTGACTTCTCAGAGTCTCAATTCCTCCATTTTCCAATTGGAGATAAAAAACACATCCTCATAGAATTCCTCATTCAGTAATTTTGACAGAATACCCCTGGCTAAGCAGTAAGGAGAGGCATCGAAAGGGTGTGCCCCAAAGCCTGGCACAAAGCAGATGCTATCACTTGTTATCTAAGCCCATTCCCGTGGTCTTCCATTAAGGAAATAGTCATTCATGAGAAGCTTCTTGGAGGCTAAGGTCTTTTTAATCAAAGACTTTTTTTTTTTTTTAAGTAGGCTCCATGCCCAGTATGGAGCCCAACGTGGGGTTTGAACTCACAACCCCGAGATTGAGACCTGAGCTGAAATCAAGAGTTAGACACTTAACCAACTGAGCCACCCAGGTGCCCCTAGTTAAAGACTTATTAAGGCAATTAGAAAACCAGTCAAAGACACATATTCCTTTTCTCTAACCTCAGAGGGGGTTTGGATGAGAAGATTTCCTTCACCCTCCTGCCCCTTTAGCCCCTTGGCCTATTTCCCCAGTCCCCCCCACACTCAGCAGCTTGAGACAAAAAGCCCTGGCTAAATTGGCAGGCTTTCACCCCACTTCGAGGACCTCTGGAATTGACTAATGAGGTCACCACAGGTGCCACCTTGCCACTAGCCATGAAAAATAAAAATAAACTATTGTCTGTTGGAGAACGGTAATAGGAGAAACACGCCCAGAACCTGGTACTATGGGGATCTCAAACCACAGCGCTATTTCAGTAACACATTTCTGTTTCACCGGCGCAGGGTCCACTGACCATTAGGTAGGCCTGGTGGACTCAATGTGGGGGTCTGGGTGCTCTGGTCTCACTCTGGAAGTCCTTAGAGTGCTACCTCCACAGGCTGCTGAAGTACTGGATGGGAGGACAGGAGCCATCTTTTAGGAGAAATCAACAATGAGTTCTCAGGTCTATTATTTTAAATAGTGTCCAGTCGGGGGGGGGGGTGTGATTTTGAGGGCTAAGCATTCAACCCACGTGACCAGCAGTGTTGTTAGGGAAGATGTAGCTGCTTGCCATCCCTGGCTTGCTAGAGTCAGGGTGAGGGTAGAGGGAAAAGCTTTGGATTCCCTTCAACAGGCAAGCAAGCATAGATAGATAGTCAATGAGAATGGAAGATTGATCTTAGCCCAGAAATATGTGCTGCATGTTCTTGTTTGCCAGGATACGTGGAAGGAACGGGGCACCAGAGTGAAGCTCTGTTTTCATCTGTGAGCTGATTGCAAGGTCTTCCACCTGATGGCCCAGAAACAGGCATAGGTTGGGACCTGGGATCTGGACAGTGTCTGGAGGCTCCTTAGAACATCAGGTTTCTGGGGCACTTGGGTGGCTTAGTTGGTTAAGTGTCTGCCTTTGGCTCAGGTCATGATCTCAGGGTCCTGGGATCGAGTCCCACATCGGGCTCCTTGCTCAGCAGAGAGCCTGCTTCTCCCTCTCCCTCTGCTGCTTCCCCTGCTTGTGCTCTTTCTCTCTCTCCCTCTCTCTCTCTCAAATAAGGGAATAAAATCTTAAAAAAAAGACCCATCAGGTTTCTGAGGGGAGTTTGGGGGATTCATATATTCATTCAACAAGTACATGCCACAGCTTTGTTCCCAGCGGGAATGACATAATAAAAACAGAGACATATCTCATGTGTTATTTGATGATAATTTTATGGAGAATAGTCAGTCAGGTAAGGGGGATAGTGAGACTTCAGGTATGAGTGCCAGCAAAGATTGTTTCTTTATGTAGAATGTCAGTAAAGACCTCCTTGAGAAGGGAACAAACCAAGATACAGGGTTGGGGGAGGGCAATCAGGGAGAAGGACTAGTAAGTACACGGGCACTGAGGCAGGCAGGAACCTGGCTTCCTTGAGGAAGATCAAGGAGTCCAGTGTGGCTGGAGAGGAGGAGAGAAGGATGGGGAGACAGAGGAGGTGAGGGCTGAGAAGGGGCAGGGCTAGATCATGTGGGCCTCTAGGCCACTGTGAGCCTCTGGCTTTTACTAAATAAGATGGGAGCCACTGGAGGATTCTGAGCAGAGAGGGGGACATGAGCCGATATACTCGGATTACCCTAGCTGCTGGTGCCCCACAGCTAGGTTTGAATCCTGACTCCACATATGACCTATAGCACCTTGAGTGAGTTATTTAACCTCTCTGTGTTTCTGTCTCGTCACCTGTAGAATGGACGAGTACTCATTCTTCATAGGGTCCTTCCTAGGGTTGTTGTAAGGGTGAAATGAAGTAATGCATACGCAGTGCCTGGCATGCAGTAAGAGCTCAAACATTAGGCATTATTATGCTGCTGCTGCTGTTGGTGGAACACAGGCAGTATGGACATAGGAAGGCAAGTTCTATGGGGGCAAAGGGGTATTAAGATTGAAGTCACCAACAGGAAGGTCAGTCATGGAAGCCAGGACTCACTGGGTCAGGAGAAGCAGCGAGCAAGAGTGGGTGGACAGCCCAGCTCCAGAGGCCAGGTGATAGTCTGCAAGTGGGCAGTGGGGGGTACCCCAGGAGTTATCTGGATGGCTAACTGGAACTTGGCACCAGACCAAGAAACCAGGAAACAAGGAGGTGGGTCCCAGTCAGAGCATAAAGAAGGGGCTCTCCAAGAGGTCCAACTGAAGAACTGCCCAGCTGCAGGGAGAGCTCAAGAGCAAGTGACCAATGCCTACATTTTATTTCAAGAGTCCTAATGGACTTCATGAAGAGCAAGCTTTAGCTTCTAACAAGGTAGAAAGCGAGGCAGCTGCTGACAGTCCTACTTACAAGATGCGAAGCGGGGAGGTAGTCCGGCAGGGTCCATGAGGCAGGGTTGGGGCTGATGTGTGAGAGAGGGAATTAAACCCACTGTGGGGTTGAGAGACTCCAGAGGGCTACTAGACACTTAGCAGAACCCACTAGTGTATTTGAGTTAGAGATAATATCTCAAAAGGTTGACCAGACATTTAAAAATGTATTACAAACATCCCTGCTTCTAAGCTTAGACACAGGACATGGGACAAAAACCAAGGTCTTGAGGCCAAGTTTCTGTATGGAGTATGAACTAGCTATGAACCGGGGTCTGAGAGGGTATGTGGGCTAACAAACTACTCCAGAATGGCATGTTTTCTAGTTCTTGGGATTGTGCTTTATAGGTTTATTCTGGTAGGCAGTGAGACAAAATCAATGTTCACTTCCTGTGTCTGCCTCCAGCAGGCTTTCAGGCTTACAAAGCCCCTTCTTCCCGTTAGAGACTGTTCACTCTTATTTTTTTCTTCTTCTAACAGTCTTGATTATCCGGCTCTTGAGTGAGGACCTGAGCTGGGGTGTCTTTCAAAAACAGTGAGCCAACAACCAACCAAAAAAACAATTAGTATCTGACCAACAACGAACCTACTAACTTAACCTGGTAGGCAGAACAATGGCCTGTTAAGGATGCCCATGTCCTAATTCCTGGAAACCACGCTATGTTACCTTACAAGGCAAAGAGGAATTGAGGTTACTCATTGGCTGGCTTTTAAAAAGTCATATTGTCCTGGATTATCTTCGAGGGCCCAATGTAATCACAAGGGTCCTTAAAAATAGAGGGAAGCAGAAGAGGAAATCAGGGTGATGAGATGTGCGAAGAACTCAACCCACCGCTGCTGGCTTCGCAGATAGAAGAAGCAGCCATGAGCCAAAGAATGTGGGTGGCCTCCAGAAGCAGGAAAAGGCAAGGGAAGCAGGTTCTCCCCTGGAGCCTCCGGAGAGGAACGTCGTCCTGCCAATGCCCCGATCTCAGCCCAGTGACAGCACTTCAGATTCCTGACCTCGGGCACTGTAAGAGACCGGATTTGTGTTGTTTAAGCCACTAAGTCTGTGGCGGTGTGTTCCAGAAGCAATAGGAAGGGAGCGCGGTGACCACCCAAACTCTGTCCCACTCAGTCCGCCCAGTGCTGCAGCACGTGGGGCCCTCAGCCTGGCTCGCTAGTCTTGGTGCCTGATGTCGCCTGTCTTGTCGCTTACCATTCCTTGACCGTCCCTGCCTCTCACCTCTGCCAGTGTTCAAGACTCCTCCTTTTTTCTTAATTTTTTAAATTGAAAAAATTTTATTTATTTATTTGAGAGAGTGAGTGAGAGAGAGAGCACGAGTGGTGGGAGGGGCAGAGGGAGAAGCAGGAATTGGGGCTCGATCCCAGGACTCCGGGATCATGACCTGAGCCGAAGGTAGACGCTTAACCGACTGAGCCACCCAGGTGCCCCCAAGGCTTCTCCTGAAAGGATTCTTATGTCTTATATTTGCACAGAGCTTTCAGGCTTACAAAGCACCTTCAGTGGCTGGTGTGAACTTGAGAAGAAACAACATACATGTGAGTGCTTTGCAAACTGGAAAGCGAACACAAGCATGAAGTAGTGAGAGATTTTGTGTGGGTGACTCTCAGGCATCCAGCCCAAGGCCTCTGACTGCCCACGGGGATTCTCCCCTCAGGACACTGGCCACAGTGTCTAAATGGTAGTTCCGTGTATACAAAAGTTACCCTCTCACTAGGTCTGAAGCCTCTTTGAGGGCAGGGCTCTGGACTTAAGTATTGATCCTGGCAACCCTCATAGGGAGAAGCTTAGCTGTAGTACAAGTGGGCATGGGGATGAAAACAAGAGTCAAAAGGTCACAAGAGTTGCCAAGGGCACTGGCTCACCTCCCTGCTTAGCCACAGCTAAGACTCCCAGACCCAGACTCCCTGATGACAGGGCCATGCTTTTCCCCCTTCAAAGTAGGGTGTTTGGTAAACAGTTGTTGGAAGCATATTTCTCTCAGTACCCTGCCCTAAGTTCTTTTAGGTCCTACCATGAATTCTTACAGATGCCTCTGGCCCTTGTTTGATTCCAGATCTTCTTCTTCTTCTTCTTCTTTTTTTTTTTTAAGATTTATTTATTTTTTTTTTGAGAGAGAAAGTGCGCGTGCACAAGGTGGGGGCAGGGAGGGGCAGGGAGAGGGAGAGAGTCTCAAGCAAACTCCACGCTGAGCGCAGAGCCCAACTCAGGGCTTGATCTCACGACCCTGAGATCGCAACCTGAGCTGAAAACAAGACTTGGACACTTAACCGACTGTGCCACCCGGGTGCCCCTGGTCCCAGATCTTCTTACCTACAGTCAAAGGGCCCCGTGAAGAGAGGCTTGATTCTGGGCCCTCTCCTAGTCTCAAGCTCCCTCACTGGTCCTGCCCTGGGCTCTGCTCCAGGCAGGACAGCCCTCTGGCTACTCCCTGTTTCCACCGGTTGGGAGAATGGATGCAAAACAAGGAGCCATAAGGCGGAGGGACCTGGGTATGGGGACCCAGGGGCCACCAGGGCAGGCTTGCTTTTCCCGCTTGCTGGCACAGCCTATCCTGTTACTCTGGGCCACTTTAGGTAAACGGGAAAAAAACAATGTCTGTCAGCTACAAAATGAACCCATCAGGAAAGGAATGTTATTGCCAAGTGTTCTCAGAGGGCATGACAAACAAAGAAGGTGAAAACCTGTCTTTAACATCAGGCTCCAGTTCCTGACCGTGGCCCCTGGTGGCCTTCTGTGCACAGAGGTCTGGGGCCCTTTAAAAGAGAGCTCTTGTCTACCTGCCCCTCTTCACTTTTCCAGGCTTCCCTGGCCTGTTGCCTCAGCTCCAGGGTGAGGAGCTCCCAAACGAACAGCCCATGGGGCACAGAGGCTGCTGGGATTCAGGCTGCTGTTGGGCCAGGCTCTGTGGCAAACCTGAGAGCCCACAGCCGTGTCGCAGTGTCGGCTGCTGGCTGTGCCCTTTCTATAGTGGCATTTCCATCTCCAAGGAGGCAGCCACGTCAATACAGGACGTTCAGCGTCTAGCCCTCTGGGCGGGCAGGGGTGTCCCCTAGCAACTGGAGCTGTGATCTGCATATGACAGCACATTGCATCTATTCAGGACTTTCTTTCCCTGCTTTCTTTGAAACAAGCTTGCCCTATACCCAAGTTCCCTGTGAACCCCATACAATGAAAACAGCAGTTGACAGGTTCCCTGTAACTCGTGAAATCTGAGTGCATCCAAGGGGAGAAAGAGAGTGCTCATTACTGAAACACAAAACGAGCCCCTTTCAAGGCACAGCGCGTCGGCCCCTCAGTTTGCTGCCACTGACCTCACTGCCCTTCCAAGCACAATAAGCAGAGGGAGGAGAGGGGGAGAGAGAGGTCTTTACTCCTTAAGTTGCCAATTGATCATCCTCCTAACCCCTATGGGGGCTTCTTCATCCAAACAATTCAGGTGACAGAGGTCAGGGCTCCAGCCCATTCCTTGGGGAGATCTTAGCTCTCCCTGCAGGGACTTTCCCAGGTGAAACAAAGACAAGCTGGAGAAGCCTTAAACAAACTCCTGCTGATGACGCAGAGCAGAAACAGAGAAAGGGGAAATTAGAGGTGCCCAGAATCACAACACTGGGCCTCAGCCCTTTCATCCAGCCAGACCTCAACACCCTTTTCACACTCCGGGACCGGGCCATACATTGTGGAAGCCCAGTCATGTCCAAGCTCCAACATGGCAGCTAATGACAACCACCTGGTAACAGTGTTGGGGAGAGAAGCCATATACGGGGTGGAAATGGCTCTATTTTTGCCCACACTGGCTTTTAGCTGATTAACCAGACTTCTCATATGCAAAATATCAGAAGAGGAGAAAGAAGAGGCAGAGAAAGAAGAAGGAAGAACGAGGAGGAGGAGGACTAGGATGAGGACAAGGATGAGGATGAGGAGGAGGAGAAAGAAGAAAGAAGAAGAAGAAATAATTTATGAGGTAGGTCTAAACAGTGCAAGCTTTCAAAGAAAGCCTGCGAAGAACTGCCACCCATTCCGGAGGCTGTCCAGTGAGGGCTCTGGAGGATCCAGCTCTACTGCTTGAATGGTATACCCTATTGTGCACAAAGCAACACAAGCTAGTGTAAGTGAAAAAATACACTGGGCCTCTTGGGTTTATCCCATCCAGTCCTCAGAAAAGCAAGAGATGGCCAAGCAGGATAGGGCTTTGTTCTTTTATTCCTGATTCCAGAAGCAGTAACTGAGAGTGAGCATGCAGCCATGTTGTGCTAATGATCTCTATGGGTTTACCTGGGGACCACAGGCAGTCATCTAACCACTGGGCTTTTGAGTTTATCATCAAGAAATGCACTATACCACTTGTAAGTCTCTAAATATGCCTTGTACTTTCATTTTTCCAATACTGTCCCTTCACGCTGAGTGCCCTTCTTGCATTCACCTACCTGGCAAATTCCTGCAGAGTCTTCAAACTACGTGTCAACTGCTATGTTCTTTATATATATTCATATCTTAGCAGTGTTCACATTGTGATTTATTTACTTACTTTTCTGTCATAAGACTATCATTCTTTTGAACGCAGGATCACTGTTTGTTTTTTTTTCATTTCAGTATTGGTGGTTAGCGCATAGTAGCTACTCAATAATCACCTAAAGAACTGAACTAAACCATGATAAAGATCATTGTTTCTTTTTCAGGTCCTAGATTGGGTTTTATCCAATCACCAAGGACTTGTGAACAGGGCTCTGGCATTGCATAACTCCAGGGACCCCATTCACATAGAATATAGTGGGAATGGGGCCCCTAAGTCTACACAATATGGTGGCTTTGCTTATGGAACTCCTGCCATAGGCCAGGCTAATGGGGGGAATCTAAGTAGCAACTTACTCTCTAGTTACAGAGACAGAGCTAATATGGAAAGACGCAATAAAGAAATAGTCAAGAGTGGCCCTGCCTATGGGTACAGCAGGAGGCCTGGAAAAGGAGAGATCAGTGTGGACTATAGTCATTGGGAAAGGCTTTGTGAAGAAATTGCACTATCCATGATGAATGGGGTAGAAAATAGAATGATAAAAAGAAAGCATGCAGAGCCCAGTGTATTTTTAGGTCATTGAAACTATTCTCTATGATATTACAATGGTAGATACATGTCACCAAACATCTGTCCAAACTCATAAAATGTACAACACCAAGACTGAACCCTAATGTGAACTGCGGACTTTAGGTGATAATGATGTGCCATGGTAGGTTCATTGACTGTAAGAAATGCACCACTTTGTCAGGGGATGTAGATAGTGGAGGAGATTATGCATGTGTAGGGACAGGAGGTGTATAGGAAATCTCTTTACTTTCTGTCAATTTTGATGTGAACATAAAACTTCTCTAAAAAATAAAGTCTATTCAATAATTTAAAAAGAATGAGTCTATTTGGGATATTAATAAGAACAAGTATATTGAAAAAGAAGCAAGCAAAGCACAGAGGAAGATAATAAACGACGTGGCCTGACCATAGATGGTGGGAGGAAGTATGGATTGAAGAGTAATGAGAAATTAGGTTGGAGAAGTAAGGTGGGGCAGACAATGAAGAATCTTGAAAGCCAAGCAGAGAAGCTGGGACTTGATTTCGGAGAACATTGGGAACCTTATAGGTTTTAGGGCTGAGAAGCAATACAACGAAAATAGTAGATGTAGAAGTGGAGTTTGAAGAGTGTTTAGAGTGAAGAGAGACTAGAACATTCTCCTAGTTATCAAGGCACCAGGAGTTTCTCCAAGCTCAGTAGGTGTATGCTATGATCTCATGACTGTTTATGGACAGAGCTGTGGAAGAGTGTGGTTGATCTGGCAGCCATGGGCAAGATCCTACAGTGTTCCATGAGTATGTGGATCAAGGTCACATAATGAGTGGAGTCTGCATGACAGCATGTGAGACAAGGAGTTCTCAAGCTTGAAGGGCTGGCCTGGCTTTGCTGCTTACTTATTTTGCTACTGTTTGAAATTTGGCTTTGATGTTGTTTTCCTAATATCTAATAAGGATGATAAATAAGACAGTTATGTGGGCAATGGGACTTCTTGTTTATTATTCATCTTCTTTTTTATTCTCTGGATTTTTAGTACAGAGTGTAAGAGATGAAAATGTGGTTTTCTGTATCTTGGAAACCAGACAGTCATTCAACAAAGAGTTATCGAATCTAAGGACAGAGCAGCAAAGAAAAGAGACAAAATCCCCTGCCTTTCCAGGGCTAAACATTCTAGTAAGAAACAATGTAAATTAGTTTCTCATCAGTTGGAGGGAAGGGGGAGTCCTGGAAATGGGCAGCCTGGAGCAGCCGGGAGAGAAGGTTGACAAAACCCAGGGAAATGTGGGGGGTTGGCACCAAGAAGAGGGAGCAAGCTTACTTTGTTCTAGAAAAGCAGTCCTCAAATTTTCCAGCCAGCATACCCAAGGGATGCAAGTAGATATAGCCTCCCTCAGCAAGAGTGGCTTGTGGCCACAGTGGTACTAGGGAAGGATGGGAGTAGCAAACACCCTGAGAAAGAAGAGATCTGCGTTACACTCCTTAGCTGCATGGGGATAACCTGATGGAGGCATGCAGGGGAGCAGTTGCTTCTTTTGAGCACATTCTCCTAAAAAAGCACCTTTTTAGCAATATCTTAAAAGATATTACTGATACGAAGATGTTAAGCCCATCAGGAAAAAGCACTAGGGAAAAAACAAGAGTCAGTCTGTCCAGTATGTAATCAAGATATTAATGATCAGGCATGAGATGTAGAGAGAAGCGGGGGCGGGTATGGGGGAAAGAGGTCAGCCTTCTTTATATGTCTGGATATCGGAACCTGGTGAAACTGCTGGTCAGCTCTGGAGAATTATTGTAAAACTGGGTCAATGGATCAAAGTCACAAAGTGGTGGATTCTATCTCAATATAAGAAAGAACTTCCTGAGGATGAAAACTTTCCAACAATGGCTCAGATGTCTTCCCAAAGTAGTGCGTATCCCATCCTGGAAGAATTCAACCCCCGTGATGGTCATCTGTCAGAGCATCCTGTGTTGGGATGACCAAGCAAAGCCTCTAACGCTTCAAATCTCAGATTCTGCTAATGGAAGGTAGAGGCCTGAAGAGTGGGATGAATCTGAGGACTAGTCTTACCCAGAGCCCAGAGAAAAACCTTCCAGCAACAATCATAGGAGCCCAGAGACGGGTTCTTAAAACCGAATGGCAACAGAATCCATTCCCTCCCAGCTCTTCATCACCAAGGGCTTGGCGGTCATTCCTCCATGTCATTATTTGAGGCTTGGAGGCATTTTCAAGATGGCTGAAATGGAGAAGTGAGAAGGTGAAGGGCCTGGTTCAAGGGGGAGACTTACCTAGGACTAGAACACAGTGAGGTTTGCTCTCAAGGGGTGCTGCAAAAACTCCAAAAAGGAAAGGCCTGGCTCTGACAGAGTCAGTTCTCAACTGCCCTGGGCCCTCCTTGGTCTCTTTTGAATGGGTGAACAAACGGCTCTAAATCACCTTTTGCGGGAGGAAGCCTGGTTCTCACAGGAGGGACTGAAATTGGCCCCTGATAAAGCAGCATGTCCTGTCTGGCTCCCCATCCACACCTTCCCAGCTGGGCCCCACTGTGGATGCTGTGGAGTTCAAAGACACTGCTTCCCTTGGACCCACATCAAGGACTGGAATGAGAAAAGGGTCCTCTGACCCTCCCATAGTGAAGGATGGGACCACCTTTGTGTTGCATGTGTTGAGAGGGGGAGTAGATTTTTCCTGTCACTATTGTGTTTTTATGCACTGGATGTAGACTATCTAAAAACAATCATCGGAAATAGTCTTTCACCTACGGCCCGGGGCTGGAGCCTGGCCCAGTGTGGGGACAGGCTGTGTCCACCCAGGGGGAACCTGGTGGCCCATGTTTAGGACACTCAGTAGGGGGCACGGCTGGGCTTTCCTAGCCCCTGCCTTAAACACTGGTGCTCTGTGACTCCCTTCTAGCTAGACCACGGGCTCTAATTGCAAGTGCCTTCTGCTTCCCAGTTTTCTCCACGGAGACAAACACCTGGAGGCCAAACCTTATCCTAAGTCCCACAATCCACCTCAATCTTAAAGTTTTCCACTTCCCTTCAATCCAATTTGATAGTCAAGACCATTCCAAGCCTGAAGTTCAGCCCTCTCCTGAGCTCTTGGGAAGGTGCCACGCGGTGGTGGCAAGCCGTGTGGGGAGACAGTCGGATTTCCACCCACCCTGAGGTTAAGGCTGCTGGGTGCTGGTGGTGGGAAGCTGACGAACTCTGTGGCTGGAAGTAAGGGAGGGGAAGGCTCCTCCAACCAGAGCTCCTCCACTCAGGCCTGGACCAGTCTCCTCTCTGGGAAAGAGGACCAGGCCACATTCTTTCTCACAGGCCTGTCCCACACTGGGAGAGATCGCCAAGCTCCAGAGGCCTCCTGTTATCGAAAGTGCCCCAGCAGTGCTAAAAGGGGCGGTCCGGGCCTCTGCGGTGCGACCTCTCCTCAAAGGAGCAGCTGGACAAGCCATGGGCCAACACCCACAGGCTGAAAAGGAGACTGGGTACATTAAAGAGGGAAAAAATGAGAAGCATGAAGATTTGTACCAGACAGATCCTGGCCACAGCAAGTCTCTCTGCAGCCTTTTCCCACCATTCTCTGCCGGCCCTGAGGTTTCAAGGACCCAGGGGAGAAAAATGGAGCCCCAAACTGATTATGGCCCAACTTCCCCAAAAGACGTAGATTACCCCCTTTTTTTGCCCCTAACACCAGGTGGAGCAAATGCTATTAATAGCCCTGGCCCCTTCCCAGTCCACACTGGGTATGCAGGGCTGGAGCCTGCTTCTCGAACGCAGGTAGCTGTTCTGAAACAGGTTTGGGAAAGTGATCTTTGGCACATAATGAAAAGGGTGTGTATGTGGGGGGGCGGGTACCCAAGAACTCTCTATCAGGGCCAATAATATTTTTAATTGCCGAGAACTGGCCTGTGGTTGTTGCTCAAGGCTACAGTGTGCAGGCTTGCCAGGCATCGGAAACTAATTTCAGAGGAGGTAAGAGAGCACGTCCCAAGGACTGTTCATTACGGAGCTGTCATTTCTTGTGGAAAGTCAGGTGGCTCCTCAGCGTTTATACAGTCCTCTCCCTACCACCTCTCCCTCTTTCGTTCCCATCTAGAAAGGGAGCAGTGAACTTGAGCAATCTGGGAATCTGGGTTTCTGCCCTCCCCCCGAAGCATGACCGATGGCCCATTTTTCAAGCCAAATCTCACCCCTTGCAGGCAGCTGTCAGGAAACCACAGAAGGCTCTTTGCAGGAGCACAAGAAATGGCTGGTTCTAATCTGGAGAAGAAAATGAATTAACAAGGCAGCTACTTAGGGAAGAATGTTTTCTTTCCTTCAGCCTCAGCCTGCATATTTTCACAACATGTGTACTCTGTTACCTTGTCACTTCCCTGTTTTCTTTGGGTAAATAACTGGGCTCTGGACTTAGGGGAAAGAAAGAAAGCAAGCCAGCCAGCCAGCTTGGGAGTATCACCGGGAAGGCTTGCCTGGCTGAGCTGGAAGGGAAGAGGGAGTATGCTCTGGGCATGAAAGGGGCGCATTGCAAACCCAGCCCGGCCCGTTCTGGATGGGGCTTTTCACTGACCTCTGCAAGTCACTGTGTGGGAGTCAGAGAAGGGAGGGGAAACCTGCTCCCGCAGCCTTGGGGCCCGCAGGCCCCGGGGCTGGGGGAAATAAAGAACTTTTCTCCTTTGCCAAGTCAAATGGAAAGCCCTCTCTGAACTCGACAGAGTCAACAAGGCACACTGTGGCTCTCCTCCCAGCCTCTGCCTTCCCACTGGCCTGGGGGCCGCCAGGGTGAGGGAGGATGCCCTCCCGGCCCCCTCACCGTGCCCACGGTGAACCTTGGCAGGACCCAGGTCCTACCGTGGAGCAACAGGCATAGGGTCTTTGTGGAGATCCATGGCCAGTGTTTGCATGTGTAGGCAACATTCTCCATCTAGAAAATTGCCCGAAGGTTTTTGAGTCTCTGTCTTGCAGAGGTGTTGCTCCGTCCCTCTTCCCTTCTCTGGACTAGGAATGCTGGCCTTGTCTGTGCCATACACCAGAGGAGCACAAAATCACACTGGTTTTGTAGGATACCTTTTAGATATGCACTGTTGATGAGGGTGCAAGGGAATGACTAGTTTGTGGGGAACGATGAGTTAGTTACTCTGCTGAATTAGGGTCTTTTATTCATAAAGCTATAGCGACACTTATTGTTTAGGTCCTCACAGTGAGTCATTAGAACAGAGAGCCAACACTAACGTTGCTCCGAATATTGCACGGCATATAAAAGGAGTTCGTTTACCTCGCGCCACAACACGCCTGTGGGTGCTGGCTCCATCCTGCAGGGGGAAACCGAGGCAGAGAGCACTCGGTTTTGTGCTGAGACCAGCACAAAAGCCCCCACAGGCAACAGGGCAAAGGCACTGGGTGCTATCTGGGCTTCTGCGTATGTGCATTTCCTTTCCCCATCTGCTCAGGACCCTTTGATTCCAACCTTGAACTCCCTATCTCACTTTGTAGATCACACAGCCTTCCTCAGGCAGAGGTTTGGCATTCAAAACTGGAGTTTTTGGTTGCAAAGGTCTGGCCCCCACCTGTGGAGCGGTTCCTTCAGTATGACTGGAAGGGGCGGCGGATGATGGAAGGGGCGGCGGATGATGGAAGGGGCGGCGGATGTCCCGCAAGGCGGGGCGGCTTGGCGAGGAAGGGGGCTGCCGCCGCCGCCTAGTCCACAAGAGCACTTGCAGGACAGCAAGGGCTTGCAGCGGGAGCAAGAGGGAGACCCCAAAGCTTGCCGGGAACAGAGAGACAAGGACCCTCAGGGGCTATCCAAATTATTCCTGTGGTCTAATTCGACAAGAGGCAGCTGCGAGAACAAAGACGGCAGCTCGCCTTCCTCCAGCCCTGGCCGCTCCCAGGCCTGCCAAGCGCTTGGCGCGGTGACCTCAGCTACTCCCCACGAACCCCCTGGGCTGAGCTGAAGGAGCTTCCTCCTCAGATTTAGGGCGTTCGGGAGCAGCTCCTCTGTCTGGCTTAATGATGCCCCCCCCACCCCCCCATTCCAGGCGAAGGCTCTACCAGCATCATCCCCGGTGGCAGAAGATTGACACGGCTCTTCAGTCACGGGGCCAGCAGTGTTTCCATGTGGAACCGCACAGCGCTGGTCCCTGAGCCGTCACACTGGGAACCGCCCTGCCTCCACCCAGCTCCCAGGTGCAAGCCCGCACCTCTCCGGCTTACATGGGCGCCTCGGCCTCCCGGGCGCGGGCCCGCACCTCTCTGGTTTACCCCGGCGCCTCGGTCGTGCTCTTGCTCTTCTGTCTTTACTGCGGCCTAGTCACCTCCACTAAGTGCCCTGGGCATGCTTTGCTGAGCTGAGGCCGCTGTGAGCGTGCCTGGCCAAGCACTAAGCCACATTGCTCCCAGGGTGGCCCCTAGGCCACCAGCACCAGAGTCTTCCAGATGCTTCAAGAATGCACATTCTCTGGCTCAGTAAGATTTTCGGCATTGGGACTGGAAATCTTCATCCTTAACAAGCTCCCCAAGGGACTCTGAGGCTCCCTGAAGTTAGAAGCCCACCAGAGAGGCTCCCTCTGAACTAGGTGGTGTTGAACCTAAGGCAGATGTGGCCCAGCAGAAACTGGGCACTCTGCCTCTTGTCCCCCCGGGGCTCTTGGGTGGGCACCGTGCGAAGGGCTCAGAGTGTGTTTGGGCACAGGCATGGGGGTTCTTACGCGGGGAGGCCGGGGTGAAAGGAATCGGGGGGGTGGCAGAGAGGGTTTGGGAGGCTGTGCACCATTTCTGCCAGGCTATTTAGAAGTCCTAGATGGCAAAGGCCCTGGCAAAAAGTCTCCAGCGAAGGTTCCAAGCAGAATGCCTCCAAAACCCCACTAAAAAGGCATTCCTAAATCTGGCGCATTTCCTGCTGGAGGATCCCAGGGAGCAGGATGGAGTGAATCAGACCCTAGGGCTTTCAGAAGGGAAGTCAGGCAGCCTAGCAAAGAGGAGAAAGCAGGGTGAAGCCCCAGGTGGGCCACCTGGGGCAGAGGAGTGTGTGAGGGTAAGAGCCATTTCAAGGCCTCTGAAGGTCACTTTCAGAGAGGCGTGGAGAGAGGGAGCTTTTGAGGGACCCTGAGCCCCTGGCTCATTAAAGGCATCCCAGGCAGGCCACTGTGTCCAGAAAATGAGATGGAGCTTTTAGTCAAGACAGTTTGGAGTTTGAAAAAAAAAAAAAAAAAAGCTCTTTTAAAAATCCTTCATAAAATTGAAAAAGGAACGGGTTCCCCACCGCCCCCCCGCCACCTCACCAACAACCCCAGGACAACTGAACACAAAGGACTTTAAACTTGGCGTGTAGCAAGACCTCTATGAAAATAATTTCCCAGCTCATTTGCAGGGAAAACGGTGCTATTTTTGTGACCACCTATAACATCTGGGCATGCTCAGTGGAAGTAACTCAAGTGAAAAATCTATTAGTTGGGAAAGTGGGGCACAGAGGAGATACAGAAGGAAGTGGCGTGAGTTGGGGAGCCTCTGGGTGTGTGCAGACCCAACTTCTACGTGTCACGACCTGTTTGTGCCCCCGTGGACCTGGACGAGCCATGTCATGTGTCCGGGTCTGGGTCTTCTTCTCTGAAACAAGGTAGGGGAGAATGTCGCTTGGCCAGCAGAGCTGCTGCCCTGTGGCCCGGGTCCCCCCCACCCCCCGGGCGGCCACACATGCCTCTGTCTATCCCGCATGCTCCTGTCCTCGTCAGAGTCCACCCCCAGCCAAGACAGACCTTTCCCATCATCTCGTTAGTGGGAAAACCACAGGAAACAGATTAAGAGCAGCTCTGTGGTCTCTAGATTAACAAAATTAGGGCATTACTCAGAACTGCTCCTATGATTGGTATTTATATAGTGTCAAATATGTATTTATTAGTGTCATATATATTTATATGATGTCATACATCACATATACGAATCACATGTACCTGCCATTTGTATTTATATAGTGTCGTTTGCAGTGTCATATGTATTTATACAGTATCATATATATTATGATATCATATATGATCATATGTATATGATCCAATATAAATACAAATCAGGGGTATTTGTATACATATTACAAATAACCTATTATATCATAGTTATATATAGGTAAATGCATATTGTAGGTATTTTTATATACATATATACACACATATGTGTGTGTAGGTATTTGTGTGGGTATATATATATATATATATATATATATATGACATTATATAAATACTAATCTCAGATACACATACACACATACACAAACACACAGTCACTAGTTGAGTAACCTAAGGCTTCCCAGTGAGGCCATGGACAATAAACATTTGACTCCTATTGTGGGTTGAATTGCATCCCAAGAAAATATATTGAAATCCTTATCTGTAAATATGACCTTATTTGGAAATAGGGTCTTTGCAGGTGTTAACTAAGCTGGAAGTTAAGAGGAGGTCATGCCAGGGGAGGGTGGGCCCTGGTTCCAAGATGACTGGTGTCCTTATAAGAAGAGACAGACTTAGACATCCACAGGGAGACGACATAGACCCACAGGGAAAACAGCCACAGGAAGATGGAGGCAGAGATGGGTGTGATGCATCTACAAGCCAAGGATCAACATGGTTGCCGGCAACCACCAGGAGCTGGAAGAGGCAAGGAAGGAGACTCCCCTAGAGCTTTCTGGTGGTGGGGTCCTTCTGACACCGTGATTCAAACTTCCAGCCCCCTGAACTGTGAAAGAATACACGGCTGCCGTTTTAAGCCACCCAGTTAAGCACCAGTGTGTGGCACCTTGTTAGAACATCCCCAGGAAACTAACAGGACTCCCGCTACAGAGTGGTGGGGAAGCACGGACCAGGCCTTTGCATCTGCTGAGCCCCCTGTTCTTGGCTGCTTTCCCTGGCTTGCTCTCTCCTGGGGAAGGGGTGGGGTGGAGATATTTAAGTGTTTCCAACTGAAGCCAACACTTGAAAGGTTATGAAGGCCCCCACACCCCCTGCTCCTCTGTGGTGATGGCTGATGGCTCAGGCCACTCCTCTACCACCCTCAGCCCAAGCTGGATCATCTGGAACTGGGGAGAGAGGACGATACTTCATAGCCTTACTCTCCCGCACCAGCACCAGTGGCTTTGAGCCCTCAAAGGGTGCTGGGAATTTATGGGTAGTCTGCCTCTGAATCAGAGTTCCTGCTGTGAGAGGTTCTCTTTTTTCACTTTAATGGTACACAGGAATTCTTCCCATGCCCCCTCAAAAGAGCTACACATCTTTTTAAAATTTGCACCTTTTTTTTCAGGCTGGTTTCCTATGGTGAAGGAGAGGCTAGGAAATGCCCAATAAATCATCTGTCTGTCCTCACTCAATTGAAAGGCAGGAAATGCAGAGAACAGTCCCTTACCTTTTCCACTTTGCATATAACAAGAGCTATTGGGACCTTTCGGAGGGCAGCCCCTCTGACAGTAATATTAATTCTTCAAGGCACTGGAGTTGTTTCCAGGGACTAGACCCAAGGGGGCAGGCACATTTGGGATGTTGATTGCCTTCACTACCAGCACTTTCCATGGGCAAACTTTCCAGGACTTGCCCTGGGAATTTGGGTCAAGGAATTTGCAATCTAGATGGTACAACAGCTAAATTGTGTCCAAGAAGAAAATGACCACCTACAAGGGAGTTTATGGAGAATGTCCAAGGAGAGGTTGAGGGTGTGTGGGGAGGAACAGAGGATGCTTCCCGGTAGCCAGCAAAGACTTCTTGGAAGAGGTGAAGAAAGCTCTGGGCGGAGGTGTGAAGACTCGCAAGGTTTGGGAACATAAGAAGAAGGGATGAGACTGCTGGAGAGGCTGGGGACTCCTGAGAACAGCCTGGAATGGGGGGTGAGAGAGGCAGAAAAGCATATGGCTAAGCCAGGGAACTGTGGAACCCCATGGTGTGTGGAAAAGTTCAGGTGGGGTGGCAGGGAACGAGGCTGGCAAGGTAAGCGGAGGCACTTCTCCAAGAGGCCTCGAGAGCCCCGCTGAGGATTGAGGACCTGGAGAGAGGGGGACTGGAATTGTGCTTGTGACCTGCGCAAAGGGCTGGCCGTCCCCGCAACACGGCTTCCACTTGGACTCTCAGTCAGAGAAACATGGCAACTCCTAACACTTTGGGGCCTAATGTGATCTTTACTGCGGGTTTTCTCCAGAAGCCATGCAAGGGGTTCCCACAGTGCATTCACACCATACCCTCCCCAAACATTTCCCCTCTGGTTTCCCACACTCAGATTACCCCTCAATCTCTCCTTTACTCTTGTTCTCTTTCTAGCCACCTCCCCTTTGCCTGCCCCACCTCCACCCTGCGGGTCCCCCCACTGCTGTGGGCTCCTCCTCTTCTGACCTGCTTTACTCCCCCCTCAACCCTGGCACCTGCCATTCAGGACAGGTGAGCCTCTCCTTAGGGAATTAGAGGCGTCTTCTGCTGTGCCCACTTTTCTCCCCATGACTTAGCCCTCCAGCTAGCCTGGGGCCACAATCCTTCATCTGGCTCTGGCTTCTGGAACAATCTCGGGGAGGGGGGATGCGGGCCTGCACTGCAAGGAGGGAGGGCACAGACAGGAGAGCTGGGAGGAGGCCACTGGTTCCTGGACCTGGCCTGAGCAAGGCTCTGGGAAGAAAAGACCCCAAAGGGAGATAGGAAAGTCAGACCAAAAGGTGGCCCTGGGTCTGGACAGACTTTCAAGTTTGAGGTCTGTCTTATTTACAGACTGGGAGCCATAAGCCTGAGTCTGTTCTGTTTACTCAGCTTCTCTAGGCCCTAGCACGGTGCTGAACATTCGGTGAACATTCAGTACATATCTACTGAATAAATGAATGTGGGGACGAAGGGCGGAGTGTGTAAGTGAGTAGCTGAGCAGTGTTCCAACTGAAGAGAAGGGACCCTCTGCAACCCCATGGCAGGTGATGGGATTCAGAACACGCTACCCCAAAACACGGCACCTTGGCATATTGGGTATTTTTAGCTGAAGGAGTAGGAGAAGATGGCCGAAGCAGGCATGTCACTCTGGGCCCCTCCCTCCCCACCCTGCTGCTCACCAACACTGCTCCCCTGAAACAGGTCATGAAGCTCTCATGTGAGGGGTGCCCTTCCCATACCCGTAGGCATCTCTCATCCCCAAAGAAAAAGGGACAAGGAGAGGAATCCTCACAGACAGGCTTTGCTAAGCTTCCCCCCAGTTTACTACACTTGCCCCCTGTTCCTTAACCTATCCCATTCCTCCACGACTGCCCACCCCTCGGCAAACCTAGCATCACAATACTCAGATCCAGCTGTTTCTTCAGGCCTCCATTTCCTTGTGGAGGCTCCCGTGTCACATACGACTTATATCACCCAAAATGGATGCTTTTTCTCCTGCTACACTGTCTTTGTCAGTTTAATTTTCAGATCCAGCCAGGGACCCCAAGAGGGGCGAGGAAAACCTTTTCCTTCTGTATACAGGTCAATGAACAGATGTCCCAGGATTCACCTGCCCAGCTGCCCACAAAGGTGGCAATTCCAACAGGTGAGCCGGAGGGTGCCCCCGGCCTGTCTCCCATCTGCCCTGCACTGATTCACACCTGGCTGGAGTCACAGATGGTGTGGGACATGCCCGAGGAGACCCTGAGTCCCCCTCCCACCAGATGGACCAGGAGACCCTGGCTGGTCCAGGGTGTGACTCACCCACTTCCCTTGATGTGGGTTTTCCCTGCAATATCTGTTTCATGGATTAATGTCAAGGCTTAATGCATTATCCCTTCCAGAGATACTGCAACTGTAAAAGATGACCGTGCCGAGCAGATAACACTTAGCACGGGAGAAGGGAAAGCGAGAAAGGGAACAAACGTGTCATGATTCCCCATCATGAGCTAGTCACTCTGCTGATGTTCTTAAGGGTTTTTTATGTATCCTAATACCTCTACTGTTAGTCATTCAACAATTACTCTTTGAGCACCTAATATGTTCCAGGCTTGTTTAAGGCATGGGGAAAAAGCAGGGAACAAAACGGACAGAAGTCCTGTCCTCATCACGCATTCTAGCAGAGAAACAAGAAAATGAATAGAACGCATAGCCTATTAGAAAGTGATCAGTGCTGTGGAGAAAAATAAAGCAGGGAAGGAAGACAAGGAAGTGCCGGCAGTGGGTGAGGGTGGCCGGAGGGGTGCAATTTAAAACAAGGTGGTCTGGGAAGGCACCACTGAGAAGGTGACAATTTAAGCAAAGACTCGAAGAGGGTAGGGCATGAGTCGTGGCCACATCTGGAGGAGAAGATTCTAGGTATAAGAACCACCTGCATAGGGAATGGTCCCGCAGCAGGAATGTGCATGGTCTATTCCAGGCACAGCAAGACCAGTCTGGCAGGTAAAACACTAAGCCCACTCTCTAAACGTGGAAAGAACTGGCTCTTCCTGGTAGCTCAGCAGGTTAATTCATCTTGCTAAGGAGGTCAAGGTCGCAGGCAGAGGATATATTTGTTTTCCAACAAAAGTCATCTTGCAAGGACAGAGAACTTGGTCACAAAAGAATGTATTCATTATTCCAACTCTGTCCTTCATGCTGGTCTGGAGCCCAATTCCACTGCTGTTTGCACTGAGACAAATCATGCTATCTGAGCCTCAGTTTTCTCTTTTGCAAAACGGGGAATAAAGTTTAATAACACCTATCCCAAGAGATTAGGCTAATACATCGCATAAAGCACTTCGTAAATGGTGACGCATTATAGAAACTGTTCATTGCTGTTATTATTATACCGTAAGAGCAACTCAGGGTCTACATCCAACTCAGGTTGGGTCTGTAAATCCATTTTCATAGGCAAAGAGAACCTCTTAGCTCTCTTTGCTAGGTTGCAAAACTATTTTTACTTAGGTGTTACAGTAATCTTCCTATTTGGGGTGGAAAAAGATTTCACGAGGCTCTCACCAGCCCCTCTGAACTTTGGCTGGATCTGTCAGACCATTTCCCAAACCTGAGTCAATTCTATCCCCACCCTTATCCTCACCCCACCTTGGCTTCTGTCTCCCAGCTTTGTGGAGAGACTTGGGAGTCTGTGCCAATGGTCTCTATCGCTAAATCCCACGGGGTGACCACAACTGGGCTCTCAGTGGTGCCAAACAATTTTCATCCTTTGGTTAAGTCCTTGTTTGCTTCCTGCGGTGAGAGCTCGGCAGCCTAGTCCCCAGCCCCTCAGCCCCTCCCATCACTCTGGGCACATGGCTGGGCTGCAGCTGCACTGGGAGGTACAAGTTCAACCACACGGGCTCCTCCCCGCCTGGACATTCCTTACCAGACCTCAGTCTCCCCTTTACTCCACCCTTGTTCTCTAGATCCAGAGCCAACACCATCTCCCTGTGGAGGGGATGATCTCTTCCTGTGCGCATGGCCGATAGCACGCTTTCTATAGAAATAATCAGAGTGACCCCAAGGAACTTAGGAATAAGGAAGCTGATTGCTGTATTGTTTATTTTAAAAACTGAGAAGCGACTCTATGTCCAACCAAAGGGGATTGACTAAACTGATGATGGGCGCAGCCATGAGACAGCCAGGAAAACTTGATATCAACAGTATGTCCCAATCTTGCCAAAAGCCAAATAAAATCGGCAACAACAAACACAAACATTGCGTATGGGGGCAGGGGGGAGGACTGGAAGGAAATATACAAAAATATAAACAATGATTATCTTCAGGCGATGAAATTATGAGGGATTTTTACTTTTAGTATTTTGCTACATTCTGAAATGTCTCCTGTAAGCAGACAGTATTTTTTATAATTAGAACAGCAAAAATATGATTAACACTTCTCTGTAAAAGCTGCATGTGCTTTAGTTCTTCTTGTCCCTTTAAAAGCAGCCTTTCCCCGGTGGGGTCTGGTTGGCAGCTGGACAGTAACTCTCATGACAAGGAAGGCCTAGAAGAAAACCATAACCAATTAACATTACCGCGGGAGCTGAGGCATGCAGAATGGAAATGCCTCAATGGGAACGTGTTAGTACTAATTTTTTTTTTCCATCGTGGGACAGGTGTTTAGAGGAATGTGCTAAATTTGCTTCAGATAATTTATTTTTTAAGTACTATGGTTACTTCATTTTTCTGCCTCTATTTACATGAGAACCTTTACTGTGGGGAAGCGTTTAGGGCAGATACTTCGTTCTAAGCCTGTTTAACCTTTTTACCTGAGGCCCTATTGTGTGCCCACCGTGGTGATACAAGGGGTTGCCTGTCGGTGTTTCTTACCAGGGGTTTGGAAATGTTTAGGGGGTGATTGTGATTGTCCAAATGATTGAAGCTAAGTGCTATTGACTTAGAGGCTGAGGACCAGGCTTGCTGAACATTCTATCCTATCTGGGACAGTCCCATGTAACCAAGAATTGAGGTCCCTCTCAGGCCACACCCTGGGGGAGAAGCTCATGAAGGGGACAGTGGAGGCAGACAATGTCTGGAAGGGCCAGAGAGAAAGGAGGGCTCGGCTGCTTCTCAGCCTCATGCTAGGATTCAGGGTCACTGGATCTCCCCATTTTGTCAGTGTAGCCAGAAGTGTAGATGATGATGTAAAATTTCCCGATTTTTTAAAAACACTGCCTGGGCCAAACAAAACACATCTGTAGGCCAGATTTGGCCCTCAGGTTGCCAATTGGCAACCTGTCTTAGAGAAAGACACAGTCCCTGTCTCCATGAGAGGAGTATGACGGAGCCCATAGGAGTTTGAGTTCAAGTTCTAGAGTGGAACGAGCTGGGTTCAAATCCCAGCTTTGTCATTCACTACCTACAATTGCAAGCAAGTGAACATCCTCTGACCCTCACTTTCCTCCTCCCTAAAATGGAACCAATGGGAACACTCACTGGTTCGTTACAGAGGTGAATCCAGGAAGGGGAAGTCCCCAGTGGGTGCACATGGGAAATGCTTCATGCAGTAGGATCGCAGTCTAGAATCAGTACTTTCTGTGAACAGTTCACTGTGCTAGGTGCTGAGGGCTTATACATAAGTGTGAGAGAAAGCCCTGATCCAGAGGTGTTTTCATTCTGGGAAAAGAGATGAACCCGGGTCATAAATATTGTAAGCCGGTCAGATGTAAGAATGTGACCGACATCAGACAGTTTTAGGAGATCAGAGGCTGGTACCTCTCATGAAGGTGGTGGGGGGTCGGGGAGAGGGAGTCTAGCCGGGGAGAGAGGGAGGGAAGGAGTGGCCTAAGCCAAGGACTGATTATAAAATCATAGTAAGAACTAAATGCTTCCCACATGCTGGCCGTTCTCTGGGCACTCCATGGGGTGGCAGATCTGCTCCTTTGGCCTCATACACAGGAGGATAAAGCATGATACTGGAAAGTTCCCCTGGAGCCGGGGCATGTGGGTGCTGACTGCCAGGCCAGAGCATGGTGGAGTATTTAATTTGTGGGCAGAGGAGTGGAAGCAAGGAAGTGACCTGCAGGAGCAGTACTCTGGGGTGGCACACAGGACGGAATGGACGTGGAGACAAGGCAGCAGACTTGTGGGGAGGCCATGTGTGAGGCCAGGGGACGGGTGGGGTGGGGTGGGGAGCCCCGTGGAGAGTTTTCATTACCACGTCTTTGTATGGACCCAATTTGGGGGGTGGTGGGGGATGCTGTCCAAACTGATTGCCTAGGGGACAAGGGGAATTTTATAGAGGGAAAACAGTTTTAAACTCCTGTCTTGTACCATCTCCACACCCTCCTTCCTCTCCCTCCACTAACATGTCCCTGTTCTCCATTGACCAGGCTTCGTGGTTATAAATACCTTCTCCTTAACTATTTTTGAAAAAATTGGAAGCAACGCCCCTCTCTCACTCATGTGCTGTTATTTTCAAATCTCTCCAGAAGGCCTGTACCTACCCTCCCCGCCCCTCCCCCCCCCAACCTCTCTAGAACAGATGACTGCAAGGATGGATGGCTTGAGCTTCCAGACTTATGGCCCATCAGGGCTGGCTGATATAAAATCCCATACTGCGAATGAAGAAAGAGTGTGCTTAGTGAATTCTATGAAACCCTTTGCTTTTTTTGTTTTTGTTTTTGGTTTTTTTTAGGGGGAAATTGTTAATCCACTAGAATGAACTGTTTCCAAGTACTCCGATCTATTTGCATGTCAACAGGCAAAATGCTGTTTACACAGGAGGCCCATCTTTTTCTCAAAGTAGACCAGGCCACACCTCTTCTAGGGAACACTGTGTTAGCTGTGATTCTGATTTATTCTATAGGACTATAGGACGGAGAGCAATAAGACTATTTTGCTGGGGATGTTTGATGCCTGAGCTTCTCTAGACCCTAATCTGAACTAGTCCAGATCAGTGCAGCTTTGCTGCAAGGCAGCTTCAGCATGAACAGCTCGCAGCAGTAAGGAACTGCTACAAGAGTCCTAGCGGACCAGGGTTTTCTTAGGGCAAGTTTCCTATCATGGGAGGAAACCAGCCGTCATATACTAGCACTAGGATCCTGCCGTGGCTTCCACCAGGAATCAGTAACAAAGAAACACCTATCAGACCTTTTTTCTTTCTTTTAGAGGTTTCTATAAAATGTGTCCAGGGCAGGAACTAAGCACCAGATGTGGGCTAACAATCCTGTGGTTACCTGGCTCTGTGATTTGGCGCAATTCGCTTCTCATCGGGTTAGACTCAAAGAAATCTGAGCAGGCTCCTGGGCTCAAGCATTCTATGACTTATAGACAGAGACTCAAAAATGAGACCTTTCCAGGTCCGACTCAGAGCCTTGGAATTAGGATTGTCCTGCTGAGGAGGTGGGACAGACAGCTGGAAGTCTATCTGGTGGATTTTGAAGGACCTGACGGGGCCCTGGCCTCAAAAGTCTCAGCTCCTACTCTGATTCCCCTTGCCTGAAAAGGCCTTGAAGTCTCTCCCTGGGGGATTTGAATCTCCGACCCTGTTTGGGGTCCCGTAATCAAATGCAAATTATGCCTCTAAGCACCAAAAGGGTGGGAGGGGGGATTAGCTGACAGCCCTGGGAGCGCTGCCTAAGGCCCTTGGGAGTGACAGCCCCCCACAGGGGGAGGTCAGGAGGGAAAGAACAGAAAAGGGAGCGAGCTCAGGAGGGGTCAGGGGCCTCTGGCAGCCCCCACTTCATCCCCAGTGTGCCCCGAACACGGCCCTGGGTGGGGGTCTAATCCTAGGGCAGCCTGCCCTCGGCATTGTCTCGCCCGGGTCAGGACCCCTACCCCATGTGGCACTGGATGCATTCTGGCCCCTCAGCGTCGGTGCTCTCCGTGCTAACCCGCAATTCTCCAGGCCAAGGGCCCAGATACATTTGATCTGTCCTTCTCACTCCTCCCCAGGCTCAGAGAAGTCAGGCCTGAACACAAAAAGGGGGGAGGGGCGCTGATGGGGCCACAGCTTGGTGAAGAGGGGCGCACAGAGGGTGGCAGAGCCAGCTTGGAACCAGCTCCCAAAGAGTAAACCAAACTGCTCTCCTCCCCTCCCCGCAACTCTTTCCAATCAGGGAGTCTAAAATTACCATATTTACAGCATCTGCAGCCAAGCCGAGCACTAAACAAGATGAATAGCGGTGACGCACAAGCTGAGTAGAAGTATGTGGCAGGGCTGGGCTGGGCAGGGGCCCAGCGTGTGTGCCCCACGCGAGAGAGCGGGCAGTTCCTGGCAGGGGGACTGACAGGATTCACCCAGCACCAAGCCCAAAGGGAGGTGGGAGACAGACAGACAGAATGTGAGGACATGATGCCGACTTTACAAAGTGTCTCCCTGCTCAAGAGGAAACTGTTGAGGTCCCGAAGACAGGATCACTGGGGTCTTGCTTACAGTGGGACACCCATGTCTGTAAGTCCTCTTCCCAGGCAGCCTTTTCCGGGGAAGCTGTGGTCAACCCACATGGACTAAATGACTCCATTCATAGAGAAGGCCCAAGAGCCTGAGCTAGGCAGCTCTGGTAGAGACCAAGGCTGGGGGGTGGGGGGAATGTTCTGGGTCGTGGTGCTCCACCACTCTGCACCAGCCTGGACTCTTCTTTCTCTGGGAGGGAAAAGGCCAGGAAAAGAGTGACTCACGACCAGCAGATGCTCTCTCAGAAGTTCAGAGCCAGGAGGGACCTCAGTCCGACAGAGACTGGGGAAGAGATGAGGCTAAGGAATCTAGGCCCCCAGACTCTAAGGCCAGTGCTGATTCTCCTGCCTCAGAGGCTCACGGCAGATCCCCTGGAGCGCTAGGACTCTGAGGGATGGGATTGCTAGACCCTTCCATTCCTCCCTTTAGCTAGAACCTCTCCTCTTTGGTCTGTTTTGTGTCCTGGCCTTCTCTTTAAGTTCTCATTTCATTTCTGCAACATTTTCAGTGCCTGAAATAAGCACTGGCTTGTGGTAGCAGGCAGGAAACAGAAGGTAGTAAGCAGTACATGGGTGGCAAGAAGAAAGGCAGAAGGAGGTGTTTGTAGAAACAGGGTTGGATGGGGCAGGGAATGCTGAGAAAAAGAGGTTAATATGGAGGGAAGAACACTAACTTATGAACCAGCTTCCAGAGGAAAACCTCTTCCTTGAGAGAACTGGAACCAGCCACCATTTGCAAAAACCCTGCTGGAACCTGAAACCAGACCCCAAAGTGGGGGCCATTGGTCAAGCAACTGCTTAATCCACATGAGCCATTTTTGGTAGGAGGTGATAAGAGGCAGGATTTGCTGGTGTTTGAGTTATAGCTGTCCACTCAAAAAATGTTTCTAAGCTGAGAACACCATTGAATAGGCACACCATTCAGCTCATGAATAAATCTGGCCCCACCTCCAGGGTGTGTTAGAAGGAGAAACTACACAGATGTGTTTCTGTTCTTCCCAGTGACCCAGAATTGCTAAGAGCCTCCCTTTACCACTAACATGGTAAGAAATGGTCAGTATTAGTCAGCCAAGATGGCAGCTCCTATTCTCACTGCTCTGTCCTAGGTGGGGCTCTGATTTCTCAATGGTGGCCAGGAGTCCCCGTCTCTTCTCCTCCTACTTCTTGGACCTCCCCTGTCTTTCCATTGCTCCTCTTTCCTACTCTCTCATTAAATTGTGTTTCCTCCATGTTTGGGCTTCTGTTGTCTCTTCGAACTCTATTCTCCTTGAGCAACCTTGCTCTCTGCTGGCTTCATTTATCACCGAAAACCTGTGACCTCAGCCCCAGCCATCTCCTGGATTGTCCACATATATTTCCAACTGTCTGCTGAACATCTCCAGTCAGGCATTCTACAGATGTCTCAAATCACACATGTCCAAAACTGATCTCATTATCTACGCTCTCCTGCTTCCCATGACAAGTCCCTCCTTGGGTTCCTCCCCTCTCCTTTCTCTCTCAATGGTATCACCAGCCACTCAGACATCCCAATGGAAACCTTAGAGTCACCCTCTGACCCCTCCCTCTCCCTCATCAAGGTCTGTCAGCGTTTACTCCAATGAGTCCTTTAAGTCTATCCCCCTCCATCTCTGCCACCATTGTCCCAGATTAGGCTCGCAGCATCTGTCTACTACTATTGTCCTTCTTATGGGATTACCCACCCTCACCCCTCAGATCCCTTCCACTCTACAAACAGGAGACAATTCTCTGAACACAGATCTGATTTGGTAAATATTGCTGAGGGCCCACTTTGTGCCCAGAACTGGGCATACAACAGTGAGTAGGACCAGGTAGGGTCCCTGTCCTCATGGGGCTCACATCCCCACTGGGGAGTCAGACAGGAACCAAGCACAGACCAGACAAGTGAATAAAATACTTCCAAGTTGTAGTAAATGCTAGGAGAGAAATGGATTAGGGGCTGAGGTCGGAAATAATGGGGTAGGGTGGAAATCTGTGCCACCACCCACATAAAGACCTTCAAAGCCTCCTCGTTATGCACAGAACAAGGTTCAGACTCAGCTTGGCATGCAAGGCCCTTGCCAATCTGGCCCGATCTGTTTTTCAGCTCCTTTTCCACCCCCTCCTCCCTCCCCCCTCCCCTCTAACCCTATGCTCCATGTCCTATTCATCTTTGAATTCCCAGACCCGTGTTTCCTGGCAAATAACAGGTAATAAATATGTGGAAGAATGAGTGATGGACAGAGTCCCCTATATAGTCAGGCCCTCTTCCCTTTTTCACGTCTGCTTTCTGGTGAAGCTGCTTTACAACAGCTCCTTCCCCTGAGTCTCCATAGTGTTTCTCACACTATTTCTGCCCCAGTTACTTAGAACACTTGACTGTCTCCCGTGGTAGACTGCTAGGGCGAGGGCAGTCTTGTTCCACTCTGAAGAAAACTCCTGGCACACAGCAGGTGCCTGAAACATGCCAGTTGAGTTGATGGGAAGAGCATGAAGCAAACGGAAGTGATTGGTGTTCTTTTTAGACTACTTTCTGCTAAAACAACTCCAGTGGCCAGAATAGTTGGGTGGAAAGAAGCAGTGTGAAGTCCTCATTGCCAAGTGGACAGCCAGAGGCACACACCTCCTCTCACTCAAGGAACAGCCTCGAAGAGCCCAACTTTATCACTATGCCTTTACTTTGAAAATACTTTTGCACAACCAAAGCAGGGAACAATGAAACAAATATGTACCCCTGGACTCAAAGGTCTGCCTGTATCCATGAGAACAGAAACTCCCCTGGGTTGGGAGTTGGTTCTAGGGCTCAGCTTATCCTTTCACAGGATCTATGGAGAACCAGCTCCATTTCCATCTGAGAAACCTAGGGTACTTGCTTCTTTCCAAGGACCTTAAGTGAAACCTAACTTCTCTGCTATTCCCACATCCCATTCTTGGAACTCCTTAATCATTATTCTCTGAGGCCAGAATAATTGAACACAGGGGTCTGTTGGTCTTTGGCAAATACATTTGTCAGGGTGGGGGGGAAATGGACAGGGAACCAACCATAAAAATTTTCAATAAAAATCTGATTAAAGGTAAGAATAAAAATGAGAGGTAGATTTTGTGAATTATTTTAGGCTTAGTGCCTGCTCTCAGAAAGGTACTGGGCAGGTGCCAATCTGCCTGGCTTTCTCAAATCACTGTTGATTCGTTTGAATTTCACACATGGTCACCTTGTCCTCCTTTCTTTTTTGAATCTTTCCAGAAAGCACCCCACTCCTGACCTGAGCATTTCATTAGTCCTATCTCCTTGGAGACCATTTCAGATTTTTCTTGACAGCCTTATTTTATTCACTCTGGCTCGATGTCACCAACCCAACTGTCCTTAGCCAAGCCTCCAAAGGAAATATGATCCTCTTGCTGCGTCAGATCATTTGGAAATAGACACGATTGGCTTGGAGTCACTCCATGCAGGGCTATAAAACTGCTCTCTCTCCTTCTGAGTGGGTTGGGTCAAGCCCAAACTGAGGCAAGAGGTTTCCAAGGAATACAGAGAAGAGGACTATATTAAGTGGTGGTGATTCAGTCAGTGGTCCTCTTGCTTCTGAGTCAGTATTAACCTTTCACTGGTGGCAAGTATGCATAGGCTGCCTTCACAGTCAAACAAAATGGTAAGGTCTTCAGCACTGGGGTTCATGAAACATTTGACAAGACTAGCAGGGTTGCAGGCTTGGTGCGAATCTCTTCATTCAAGCCAATTTCTAGTCTAAATTTTTATGTTTCCAAGAGAAAGGAAAGTTAGGTAAATTGATTGTGAGATTTATGTATCTTGTGCAAAGTTGGCAAGGAGTTTATATTTCTATTGGGCCAACTTGACAAACTACCATTGAAATTCTCACATACGTTGTCTCAAGTTCTCTTTGGAATCCCACATGGGATCAGTTTCTTCTTTGAACTAATTTTGCCCTGTGTCCTTTTGTTCTAATTGCTTGAGAGCCTCCGTGGTCTAGTGAAAGAGCCTAAGTTGGAATCAGAACACCAGGGTCAAAGTCCCAGCTCTATCATTCTTTGGAAAAGGTATTTAACATGCCTCAGTTGCCTCATCTACAAAATGGGAATTGTGCTACTTGTTTTGCAAACCATAAAGCAACATATAAACATAGGGAGGTTTTGACCTTAGCAGTGGCTGTGTGGTTGAAAATGAAGTGATTCTCCATATGCTGTTGAAGCCGTGGACAAAAGCAATGTGATGAGAACATGAATGTGGATGATCAGGTGAGCAGGACACTGACTGCCCTGATAGAAAGCCTAGTTTTAACTCAAGCCAATTCTTTTAATCTCATTAATTAGGATTTTATACAATCTTTTACTTAAGATAAGTCTTAGAAGTAAACCATTCAATCTTGTACCCAATGGAAGAATTTTCCTCCATTTTTCCACCAAGAATATCTTGATAATGCTTGATAATCAATAATACGCCTTTATTGAATGGCTTCTAGGTCCCAGACTTCTAGCTTCTAAGGAATAGGAATAAGTCTTTGACTTCAAGGGATTTAGTCCTTCGAGGAAGATGTGCTTTTAGAACAGACAGTCATGGAGACAAAGCTAGAAGGGCAACAAACTGTCTAGGGCAGGGGTTGGCAAACTATAGCCCTAGGGCCAAATCTGGCCCACCACCTATTTTTCTAAAGACAGTTTGGTTGGAACATAGTCACGCTCATTTGTTTCCACACGTATTATCCATGGCTGCTTTGGTGATACAATAACAGAATTGAGGAGTTGTGACAGAAACAGTATGGCCTGCACAACTTGAAATATTTACTATCTGGCCCTTATAGAAAAAGTTTGCTGACCTCTGGTCTAAGGGAATCAGGTCTTTTAAAGACTTAACTTGGGTCCTCAAAGTTGAGGAAGAGTTAGCCAAGTGGAGAACAGGAGAAAGGCATTCCAGTTTGGTCCAATAGGAAGTACAAAGGAATAGAGTTATTAAAAGGTATTTCATATTTAAGAAGCAGTGAGAAGTCTCAATGGTACATGACAGAGAACAATGGGAGATGAGGCTGGCAAGATGGACTGAGGTTAGACAGAGAAGGCCTTTACATCAATGTTAATGTGTTTGAAATTAATCCTGTAGACCTTCGGTTTCCAAATGGGATGGACACCCCAGAGTTCCACAAGATGATCCATCAGGATTCAGGCAGAAATTATTAGAATTTTAACTTCATTTTTATCTAAGAAATAAGAAATTTGGCTTTATAATGTTTAATATACACATTGACACTCCATTCATGGCTGGGGCCATGGGTCATGGATGGTAAAGCATCCTGTGGCAAGATTCAGCACTGCACAGTGCAGAGGGCTCACTAGTGGTGTCCTCAGTCCTCACTCTTCTCTGGGCTTTGAACAAAAGATAAGTGACTACAGTTCACGTGTTTTTGGTTCATTGCATTATGGATATTATCTAGTTCAACCTCACATATACAAAATGGGCAAGGGGACTAAAAATACTCCTGCATAGAATCAACAGATCAAAGATAGTGTTAGTAGTATAAGCACGGGTAAATAAGAAGATGAGCATTTATACTTCTCTTAGAATGAGTTCTCCTCAGTCATATTCTAGCTGAAAAGAAGTATCAAATTTTCAGATGCAACAAGAAGGGGAACTAACCACAATTAGAAAATTCTAAGAGAACTATTAGACGTATGGATTTGCATCCTCTCTCAATTATGGTGAACTCTGCCTGACACATTTATTGAGTTTTGAGATAGTAGGTAACGACAATATGACGAAGCCATCATGATTAGCAGGATATTTTAAGCTGTTGCTTATGTCAACTTTACTTCAGCTTTCTAAAAAATGTAGTAATCTTGTGTATGTTTTCTAATGTACATACATAGTATGTTAGTAAAGAAATACACATTTATAATGTAAAAATAAATATATATATATAATGGGAGTATACGTTCAAAAATTGCTTAATTTTAGAGGGTTCAATAAAAAAGGGTGCTTGATGGTGTCAAACAAAAGGTGTAAATACTAAGAGCTGTTATTACAAATTCCACTCTGCCAACTCTCTCTTCTTTCCAAAATAAATGGTGTCAGGCCCAAGCGAGGCCGCAAAGGTTGGTGCTGACAATATAGCTCTGTGACGAGCTAAGTGAGTTGGGTGATATAAAAGCCCAAGAGTAGGTTCCAGAGATGGGAAAACATACCCTAAGAATACGGCATGCCACCCAGACTCAACTTTGCCCTCTGACCTACATGGGTTTCCAAGGAAAAGGATTCTTCGATCCTGAGGGATGTAGCCACTGTTTCAGCCAGAGAGGCCATTCCTGGTGCTGACAGGCATGATGAATTGAATCTGACGGGCAGATACATTCGATCAAGACTGTGCATAGAGGATGTGGCTTCTGGGAAGGACTATGGCATTTGTCCTGGGAAATGGGCCAGGTAGGCCATTAACCTATTCCAGCCAGTTCTCCTTAGCCATCTATTCCTTGCTACAAGGAATCTAGTTGCCAGATTTGAAGAACTTAACTTATATCCTTTCAAAGTCCTCAAGAACAGAAGAAGCTAAATGGAGCATACAGCCAGGGCAGTCCTTGAGAAGGAACCAGCACGGGTCTTGAACCTAAACCAAAAGCCCCGAAACATCAAAGGGAGTTTCCTTCTCTGTGCTCCATGAAGGAGGGCATGCCCTCTTCCTTGCTTTCTCTTTAAAGTGCTGGGATGGGGGGTAGGGATAAAAATAAAAACAAAATGAAAGCAACAGCAACCACTTTTTATGGACAAAGGTGGACTTAGGAAGGAAAAAAAAGAGCACACTCTGGCTTTCACGACTCGACATCGTCTGGCCTTACTCTTCACGTGGATTCTTCATTCCAGCAACATCTGTTTCCTTCTCTCAAAAACGCCATCCAATTCCACACTTTGCTTCTGGCTGAAATTCTACTCAAATTTGGAGTCCTTGCAAGCCTCCATCAGCTTCATTTGGAGGGTGCTCCACAACCCACCCTCTCTTTCTTCTCCTGGTAGGCAGTTCCAAATTCAGTTAGGGCCCCCTTGTGTGTTTCTCCAATCGTTTCAGATCTCCCCAGATGACTTTCTTGGGGGAGGGGTGGGCTGTGTCATTTTGTGTTTCCCCAACACCTAGATCTCAAGCCTCAAAACGAATGCTAGGAACTCAGAATTCTTTGCCCATGTTTGACCTGAGCAGATTGTTTTAATTCACTAGATCTTGTATTTAAAACAAAACAAAAGAAGGAACAAGATGGGATTCACTCATGACCTGGAAGCACTTGGAAGGGGCCGAGAACAGACAGATCTGTCCAGTGGATTTTCTCTGTCCTTGTTAGTTCAGCACAGCTGCTGGGGATGGATGCCAACACAGACATGCTCTTCGGAGGACACAGCCTGCCAGGATTACAGGGACTAAAGGAAACACCGCCACAGAACACAAGCCTCACACCCTTTCTTATTGCATCCGTAAAAAATAGCAGACGCAGGAGGGCTTAGCCGACAGCAGCCTAGAGGATGTGGGGCCCTGCTGGAGGCCACAGTTTAGCATCCTTTCACCCAGATGAGGGAAAAAGTCCCTTCTTTTCTCACCCCTTCCCCAAAATTAAAACAACGAAAATCAGTTCTCATTATCCCAATAATTAAGTCCCATTCAGCCAGCCGACAGCAGCCAAAGAATGATTTTTCTGTGCTGCGCTGTGTGGTTGCCCTCCATGGCCCCATTCATGGGCCACTGTGTGCATTTAATCACCCCGAGCGGGCTGAGCTAATGAAATGCTGGGGCCTTGCCCTGCCCTGACCCTGCTGCTATTTCTATCTGAGCTCAGCACGTCTTTTGCTTGACAGTTGCAACCGAACAAGCAGATTTTTCTCTCCCATCTATGGAGTGTAAAGAGCCTATTTGGGCAGCCTGTGGGGCTGGGGACCCCGCTGGAAAACCAGGGAATGCCCCTGGAGGTTAACTTGCAAAGCTGTTTTCCAGACCGAGAGGCGGGGTGGAGGAGAGGCTGAGCACCGGAGACCTAAAGGCTGGGAGGCCAGTGGCCCGTGTGCCTGGGAGAGAAAGGGCATGGGCTCCTCAGCGGCTGAAAAGGAAGATGAGCCTGGAAAAAGTAAGGGGCCACGCCATGGAGCTAGCTGATTTATCCGATGCAAACCTGAACAAAAGCTCTTTGTCAGTTATCAAAAAATCTCCCTCCCTTGCCAGGGTCAAAGTGAGAAAATCCATTCTGTTTGGTTTCCAGTTAGGAGGGCGCCATGAAAGGGGGGGATCCCTGCCGAGAGATTGCTCTCTTGACATTCCTAGCTGTTGTTTTAATGACTCTCTAAGATTCAGAAGTTAGGGAATAGGATGCCAAAATTATATGCATTTATTCATATGGAAATATAGGGGATTACACTTCGCTAATGAAAAAAATAAAACCAACCCAGTTTTCTCTGAGGGAAGTTGGAGAGAAGAGACAAAAAATGTGTTCAGTGGGTCAGCATGGCGGCTTTATATAGAAAAGACATATCTGATGAAGGACTTAAATCAGAGGTGACAAACTCAAATGCCCCCAGGGGCCAGAGAGGTCACCAGGATGACTGAAGGGAGGCGGATGGGGACTGGGGCAAGCGGGAAAGCCTGCCTCATCTAGAGCACGCTGTTGTTACACGGCCCCAGCTCCTTTCTGCCATATAGGTAGGCAGGCCTGGAATGACATGATTGTCTGTGTTTTGTTCGAAAGAGAAACCAAACATCTCTATTTTTATATGAAATCTCCCAATTGTTAATGTTGGAAACTAATTCAAGATGTTAAAAAAAACCCAAACCAAACAACCCAGCATGCTAGCCAAACTAAATATGTTGGCATACGGCAAACCCACCACTCACATTTGCAGGGCCTGGGGCAAGAGGAGAAATGGAGGCCACATCTCATATGTCTAAATATTGAAAAGGTATAAATCAAGCTCACTGACTGTTAAACAAAATGTGCTCTGTTTGCCTACAGTGAAAAAAAAATATGCTTTTCTAGCAACCTGGTAGCCAGGTGTGAATTCAGAATTCTGGGATACCACAGAGTCCCTCCCAGAAGTGAGGCAGCAGGGGGGAGAGCTGGCTCCTGGCCCCCAGTCCTTCCTTTCCCACCCCCCACTCCACCCTGCATTACCAGGGGTCTTGTACACTCATGTGGACACTCCAGCCCACAAGTCCGAGCTCCGGCTACCCCCTACACCTCAAATGGCTGCCCCTTGGCGGCCATTCTGGCTTAGTGGTGCCCCCATCAAGGGTGCAGTCTGGCCTTGGGAAGGCAGACTCAAAGGAGCTTGGAGACATTCGACAGTGAACTCCAGGGTTCTGGGATCCAGGATGTGGTCCAGGATGCGGTCGTCTCTGAGTGGTCACACCACTTTGGCCCATGAGATAAGACAAGGGCCAGAGCAAGGCCCTTTAAATAAAGAGCGGCATCTAAGGCCCCAAGTAAAGTACTGGCGTCAAGTTTAGATCCCTGACTTCAATAATCATATGCCCAGAAGTGAAGACATTTGATTTGGGGCCTGATTTTATGACTAACTAGCTATGTGACCTTGGGTAGATCACAATCTTTTGATGAATCAGTTTCTACATGAATCAAATGGGGACAAAATACCTCTTGTAACCAACTCACTTGAGAAATAAAATGAGATTATTTATTAAAAAACTTTAAAGGTAGTAACTAAATAGAGAAATTTTTTAAAAGATTAAGGAAATAATAACTGCCACAGACAGAAATTTTTTCAAAGAGAACATATATCTGATGGTCTCACTCAAACGATCTCATTAAAAATCTATTTTATTCCAGGCGCCTGGGTGGCTCAGTTGGTTAAGCGACTGCCTTCGGCTCAGATCATGATCCTGGAGTCCCAGGATCGAGTCCTGCATCGGGCTCCCTGCTCAGCAGGGAGTCTGCTTCTCCCTCTGACCCTCTCACCTCTCATGCTCTCTCTATCTCATTCTCTCTCTCAAATAAATAAATAAAATTAAAAAAAAATCTATTTTATTCCAAGATATGGGCTAAGTCTACAAGAATTGAAATGATAATACTTTTCATCGAGAGTCTTTTCTCTTTTCCAACAATCCCTCAGAATGGGTCTCCTATCACACTGATCTTAAAGGATGTTGCAGAGGTAAACAAAACAAAACAAAAACAAAATAGATTTGTAGTGATTCATGATTCCTTTCCAAAAACAGAGCAACCCCTTTTAATCCACATTAGAGCAGGATCTCTCTTTAGGGATCACATATGCTGTTATTGTGATAGCCATTCTAGAAATGTCGGGTCCCAGTTTTTAATGAAAGAAAACCAATGGGAAAAGTGGCAAAGGGAAAAGAGGGAAAAAGTATGAAAAATCTCCATAACAATCTAAATCAATAACAAGTTAAGAATTTTATTTTTAAAGCCAAGAAAAAATAACTTCACAGAGGGAGACAAATTGTACAAAAGGTAACTTGGTATACCCGGAAACATTCATGTGACGGTAAATTGAAGAGTTCCTTCCAAAGAAATATTGTTTGATATCAATAATCATGTCAAAACATGGCGGGTTTGGTACTAAAAGAGATCTTTCTCTTCAGACCAGGTTAGGACTGACCCCGAAAGTGCAGCCAGAGAGGAGCTAAGGTTTTGTGACTTCTTAAATATCCATGGAGGAGCTGGGAATTGTGAGCATTTGTTGTGTTAGGATGCCTAGCACTCATTTCCTCTTCTTAACACCACCCTGTTTTCCTTTTGGGAGATAATCTCTTCCGCTTAGGATGAGTCTGTGGATAGAGCTAGATAGGAGGTTTGGGACCCAAGTTAGGCTAGTCAGATGCTCCCCCGTGGAACGTGAGTTTGGAGCAAAGGGACAAAGAGAATGGAAACATTAGGAGGGTCATCGCATCCAGGTTGGGTATCCTGACCAGACTTTGGGGACCCTCGTTGAGGTTCTTACTTCTGGTTCTGGAGCTTGATTGCCTCTTGCCCATTTCCGAGGCTGGTTCTCCAGTCTTCCAGGGAGCATATGTCTCACTGCAGGACATGAGGCAGAGGCCTAACACACAAACAAATTTCCTCTACCCAGTTACACATACCCATTTTCTTTCTTGGTTTTCCGGAAATGTTGGAAGGTTCATTTAGTTTTTTACTTCCTAGTGTGAGCTGTTCGTAAAATGGCCAGCAGAATCTCAGCACTTCAAAGGGCGCTTCCAGAGTGAGTATATGGTTGGAATCAGTATGACAGTGAGTCAGCCTGGTGATCCTCAGGCCTGCAGTAAGATGGATGTGGCAATATCACATGCTCAGAGCCTAGGTTCCAATGTGCCTGACTGTCCTTGAAAAAAGTTAGTGGAAAAGGCTGAGGGTCTGCCAGGTGAAACTAAAAATAAGCAAGGAAGGGAGCTACGTGGCGGGTAAAGATATGGAGGAAAGAACTGGAAACTTACAGCAGAAAGTGGCTGATTCATAGTGAGAGATAAACAAGAGTGTATGACATTCAGGGCAGCAAATGCCCTACTCTAGCTTTGAGACTAGCTTTTGAAACCTGTAGTAATATTTATTGTTTAATTTTTAACCTCACTGCTCTTTGGTCATGTACCATCATCTGGGCTCTTAGACTGATATTGCACTGTATGTCCCCCAACCATAGGGAGGTGGGGTAATTTGGAGGTTCCGGATGTAGGGGCCCCAGAGCCAAACTCCAACTAGAGTGTGTTTGGACTTCAGCTTTACCACTTGCTAGCTCCACAAATTAAGGCAAGCTATTTAGCTTCTCTGTGCCTCAGTGTTCCTATCTATAAAATGGGGTGATAATAATAATGCATATAAAACACTTAGCTATACCCTGGCACATTAGTGTTCAGTAAATAGTAGCTACCCTTATTTATTCAACAAATATTTACTGAGGATCTAGGATCTCCAGGCACTCTTCTAGTCTTTGAGATACATCAGTCAACAAAATAGACAAAGATCCCTACCCTCACAAATTTGATATGCTAGTGGGGGTAAGGAGAGGGGAAGAGACAATAAACAATGTTGGTACTGTTATTAATATCTGACCCAATTATTATTATCTGACTCAATATCCACCTTCTCCCCCAAACTTTCTGGAACTCCTTTAAGTCCTTATCCTCTTCTTTAAACATTCTGTTCATCTTGGGGCCATCACTGAAACCCAGTTGGCCCAAGTATATATGGTTTTCCCCATCGCACTCAAAAGTGGGGTCTGCTTTTTCTCTCATTGTCCATGTGTCCCAGAGACTGACAATAGGAAAGTTGTCTTCCTTGCTTCCAACTCCTTCCATGCCTTTTCTCCAACTTATCCTATAAAAACCACAGCTCTTTGGATGCTCATTTCTTCAGACCATGAAACCTTTTTCCATTTTGTTGCTGTCATCAACCATGTCTCCATTACTCATTTATTTATTCAATACAGGAGAACCCAGCTCATCCTCCTCCCATTCACCCCTATTTCTGTCATCATTCTTGGTGACTTGAACATGCCTGGTCTCTGAGTTCCTTGACCTCCTCACTTCCACTGACTGTTCTTCCACCTTCCTCAGCTACTTTTAAATGGCCATAGCCTAGACCTTGTCAGCACCCCTTTCAAGTCTAGATTTTAATTGTCATATGAACCAACCACCAGTTTCATCTTTCCAGCCAGCTTTCTCTAGTGTTCCTTAACCAATCATGTAAGCTCACCTGTTTATTTATTTGTATTTTTGTTTTGTTTTGTTGTTTTGTTCTATCTAGGCCAAACTTGCCTAGAACACCCCCATGCTGCTTAAACCCAACTATTGGCTTAGCTGCAATGGCTCTGAGGCAGTTTAAGATGAATGGGGAAAATGACACCCTGAGTTGAATGATCCCACTTTAAGTCCAGGACTACTGTGGTTCTCAAATGAGTACTCAATATTGCCCAGAAATCCTGCATTATTTCTCTAGCAAGTTCATTCTGATTTTTGCAAGATCACTATTTGTGTCTCTTCTCCCCCTCAAACCTCTAATCATCACCCACTCTCGACTGATGATCTGAACCCATGTCTCATTAAGAAACAGAAATGATCAGACTGAAACTCTCATTTCCCCATCAAGACATCTGCTAAAGTACTGGCGTAGTATCTGTGTCCCTCTTCCTATTAAAGCCAAACCCCTCTAGTGTTTTGGGTCCCATCTTCTCTGATGTCTCAAGGACTTTGTTTCTGATGTCAGCCCCATCTCCCTTCTGCACAATCAGCCTCTTCTACGCTACTGAATTACTCTATCAGCATCAGCAACAGAATGCCCAGCTATCTCTCATCTTTAAAAACCCTCCCTTCATACCATGTTCTCCTCCAACTACCATCCTATTCTCTGTCTCCCTTCAAATTAGTTTTATGTAGAGGGAATGCCGTTGACTATTTTTAAAAAGACTTTATTTTTTAGAGCAGTTTTAGGTTCACAGCAGAATTGATCAGAAGGTACAGAGACAGTACAGAGACAGTCCCCTGCCCCCTACCACAGCCTCTCCCATTATCAACAGCCCCCACCAGAATGATTCTTTGTTATAATTGATGAACCCACATTGACACATTATCAAAGTCCATAGTATGCACTGCAGTTTGCTCTTAGTGTTGTGCATTCTATGGGTTTGCACAAATGTATAATGACACGTATCCATCATATGGATATCCTCTGTGCTCTACCTATTCATCCTTCTCCCCCCACAACCCCCATCCTTTGGCAATTACAATATTGATGTTATCTTCAGCAAACTGCCTAACTCCCTTTTTATTTATAATACTTTTCCTATAGTATGGATTTTCTGTGTAAACAATCTTATTATCTTTAAAGGAAGATCACTTGTCTTTTCTCTTTCCAATTCTTTTTTTTTTTTTTTTTTCATTTATCTGACAGAGAGAGACACAGCGAGAGAAGGAACACAAGCAGGGGGAGTGGGAGAGGGAGAAGCAGGCTTTCTGCTGAGCAGAGAGCCTGATGTGGGGCTCGATCCCAGGACGCTGGATCATGACCTGAGCCGAAGGCAGACGCTTAACGGCTGAGCCACCCAGGCGCCCCTCTCTTTCCAATTCTTATATCTGATTTCACTTTCTTCCCTCATTGCACTGATAGGGCTGATAATAGGTATCATCATCTTTTTTCCCCTGATTTTAACAAGAATACAGTTAAGGTTTTACCATTGAGTGATGTTTACAAAGGTATTTGTTATGTACTCTTTACCAATTAAAGAAGTTCCCTCCTATTCTTAGTTTGCTGAGTTTTTATAATGGAGAAACTTTGGATTCCATCAAATGACTTTTCTGCGTCTATAAGATGATCATAAACCTTATCTCTTTTAATCTGTTACAAGTGGCCTCTTACATTAGCAGCTTCTGATGTTGGATCATCCTTGCATTTCTTAGATAAATTCCACTAGAAGATTTTTTAAAAATACATGCACACATCTTATCATCATCATCTCTGGTAATATTTTATTTAGGAATTTTTCATCTATGCTTGTAACAACCAGTCTACAATTGTATAGTCTTGGGTTTCATATCAAGTTTATACCAGCCTCATAAACTGGGAAATTGTCCTTTTTCTATACTCTAAGACAGCTCATATAACATAGAGTTTAGCTGTTCTTGATGGGTTGGTAAAAGATTCCTGCAAAACCACCTAGGTTCAATGTCATTTGAATGGACGATTTTGAATAGTGATTCAGTTCCTTCATGGGTTATTGGTTGATTTAAAGTTTCTAATTCATTATCCTTGATTCAATTTTGAAAATTAATTTTTCTAAATATTATCAGTTTCATCCATTGGCATTAAGTTGTTCATAGAATTGTTCATAAAGTTGCTCATCCTATTTTATTATGATTTTTTTAAATCTCAGCCTTATCTGTAGTTTGAGTCATGGTCTCTTTTTTATTCTTAATATTATTATTATTTTTTTTTCTTTGTCTCTTGAGCAGTCTTTAGAGCTTTATGTATTTTACCAGTCATTTCAATAATAACTTTTGGATTTGTTGATTCCATATTTTGTTGTTGTTGTTGTTTCTTTTTCTTTTCCATTAAGTTCTGATCTTTATTATTTTGTTATCTGCTCTCTTTTGGAGTAATCTGTTGTTTTCCTTGCTTCTAGATTAAAACATTTAACTTCTTATATTTATTTTTTTTATTAATGAATTTCAAGATTGTGAGTTTCTCTCTTAAGTACTTTGGCTTTATCATCAAGCTTTGATGTGTAACTACATTTTTTCTTTTTTAAGATGAGTTACTTATGAGATTAGTTTTTATTTAATTTCACTGTGCTCAGAGAACATGTATGTATAACATCAATTCTTAAAAATTTGTTGAGACCCCTTTTGTGGCCTGTTATGTCAATTTATGTAAATGTTCAATGTGTTCTTAGGAAAGAATATGTGTCCTTAATTGTTGGATTGTGAGTAAAGTGTATAGCAGTTTGTGGTTATATCTTTTAAGTTCTTAAAAAGTGTCTTTGAAAAAATGAGTTTCAATCTCCTACCATGATTGTACATTTGTAATTCCCTCAGTTTTTATTTTATATATTTTGAAGTTTCAAGATTGTGTTTTTAGAGGCATACAGATTCATGATTGTTATGTCTTATGGATGGAGAGTTCCTTCTATCATTATGTGATTCTCTTTATCCCTATTAATATAAATTGCTCTAAATTCTATTTGTTTGCTATTTATACTCTGACACCACCTTTCTTTGGGTGTTTCCTGGTATGGCTTACATCTCTTTATTTTTAAGGTTCTGTGTAGGTTGGCCTAGGTATGTGTTTCGAAAACAGCCTATAGCTGGATACTTAAAAAAATTCTAATCTGATAATCTCTGGCTTTTAGTAGGTATATTTGGTCTGCTTATACCTATTGTGGTTATTATATTTGACTTACGTCTTCCATTTTACTTAGAGTTCTCTATTTTTTTTTTAAAGATTTTTTATTTATTTATTTGAGAGAGAGAGAATGAGAGACAGAGAGCATGAGGAGGAGGAGGGTCAGAGGGAGAAGCAGACTCCCTGCTGAGCAGGGAGCCTGATGCGGGACTCGATCCCGGGACTCCAGGATCATGACCTGAGCCGAAGGCAGTCGCTTAACCAACTGAGCCACCCAGGCGCCCCTAGAGTTTTCTATTTATCTTCCTTCTTTGTTTCTTCATTTTTTCCTTCTTTCTTGCCTACTATTAAATTGATAAGGTGTTCTGTGTTCTATATTTTTCTCTTTGTTGGTTTGGAAGCTACAGATTGAAGTTCTTCTCAGCTCATGATTACAATTATAATTGTAAATGTTTCAAGGTATAAAGATTTTTAGTATCTTATCCTCTTGACCGGAAAGGAGTCTTAGCACATTAACTCTCCCTCTCCCATCAGATTGTCTCGATTAATATTTTGATTTAACCTTTATTTTAAACTCCATATTTACTTATTTTTATAATCAGTTGAAGTGCGTTTTAATCAGTTTATTTCTGTGCCCACTATAGTTTTGTGATTCAGACACTTTACTAAAGACTTAGTCTTTTTCTTATTATAATATATCCTTTAAGGGTACTTACAGTGATGATCCAAGACTGACAAACTCCATTCCTTTTTATTTCTAAAAATTCCTTTATTTTTAACTCTCTTTTAAGTGCTAGTTTAGCTAGATATAAAACTTCAGATTAACAGATTTTTCCCCTCAGATCTTTGAAGATACCACTCCATTGTCTTCTGGAATCTCTTGTTGCTATTGACATGTCTATTATCAATGCCATTATTATTCCTATATAAGTAACCTCTCTTGCCTTTCTGGTAATTTTCAATATTGTCTTTTTTTTTTTTTTTTAATCCTTGAGGGTCTATAGTTTCACTATAAAATATTTAAATGTGGATTTACTTTTATTTATCCTGCTCAGTATTCAAAGTGCTTTTTCAGTTAATAGCTTTTCAAATGTGGTTTCTTCAATATCTCCTCAATGTTTTTCTTTCAGAACTGTTACTAGACATAAATTGGAACTTTTCAGTCTACCTTCCATGCTCTTAACTTTGACTCTGGGCTGCATTTTGAGTGACTTCTTTCTGACTACATTCCCATTCCCTGATCCCCTGTTCATCAGTGTCTTGTCTAAAGTTTATCCTATCTACAGATTTTACCTTTTTAATTGGTTCTTTTTCATATTTACCAATTCTTATTTCACATATTCGTGCATTGTTCACAATTTAAGAATAGGTGTTATTCCTCTTTATTTAAACACACTTAATTTAAAGTCTTTGCCAGATTATTCTCTTAATTTCTTTTGGATGAAATTCATCTAACAAACATTAATTTTGTTAATGGTTTCTCTTAGTGTTGGATATCTTTGTTTGGATGCTAGTTGGAATGTGTGTGTTGGGAGGAGGGTCGTCCTCTTTCTTTCTCTTTCCCTATTCTATCCTAGAGATTTTACAGAGGTTTCTGGTTCAGAACCAAGTGATAGTTAGAAGTCTTGCATAGCCATGATAGTAGTGATGATTCCCCTAGTAGTTGAAGCATGCTGGTTTCTGTCGCTGGACTATGACTACTTTCTCCTGCCTCCAAAGGCCTATGGTTTCATAGAAGCAGTCCCAGGTAGTGTCATCAGCATCTTTTTTCAGCCTCCTTTCCCTAGTGAGAAAGTTCCACCCCAGTGTTTCATTTCTAGCAGTGAGCCTAACTCCAGTCATCTACCATGTTTGGAGCAATTTAGTCCCTGTTACTCCATGGGGCCCTCTTGTCCAGCTCCTGGATTTGGAACTCAGCCAATTCACTGTCTCCACATTAATCCACCTAGAAAAAGAACATCAACTGCATTTCTTGAAGCAGAATGGGTTGGAAATTATTTAGAGTGAACAGACCAGGGTGTCAACCACAGACTCATCACTTACTGGCTGGGAGGTTGGGGGAAATTTATCTAACTTGTTTGAGCCTCAGTTTTCTCATCGGTCAATTAGAAATGATAAAACCTTCACCACAAGATTGATGGGATAAAGTTTAAAACAGTGTCTGGCACCCAGTAGGTGCTCACAGCACATATTAGAATGATTATTAAACAATCATTTTAAAAGGTAAATATTTTGGTTCAAGCAAATCCATATTTGAAGTCAGAATTTTTTTTTCACTAAATATGGGAACTTGACTCAGAGACGTTCTCCTTCATTCTCTTCATACCTCCGATTCCTGGAACTTACTGGTCAAGATGTTTAGAAATATGAATTTTAATGGGCTGATCATGGGTTATTACAAGAAAATAGGTAAAATTTCATTTATTTTTTTGTACTTTATGATTTATATCCAACTTTCAAAGTATTCTTAAGATAGTTACAAGAAAAAAAATGTGTACAATAAGTTGGATGAATAAGACAAAGAGAAATTTAAACCATAGAGGTGGAAGAGAAAATAATTATGCCAAAAACCTGAGCTAACCATTACTGTAATTGAGCATTAAATTTGTTCAAGGCTTCTTGTCAGCTAAAGGCAAAAAAGAGGAAATGTGATGGGTGACATAATTCTCAGTGGCTAAAGTTTTTCTCTTAAGTAGTTTAGCAAGGTTATGGTGGGGTAGAAACCATTTGGGGGTTAAGCTCCATTGGGGCTGCCTGATGTGGAGAAGAAAGTATTCTTTACAGGGGATGGTAGAGTCTATCCCCATGGTTTTAGCAACAGATTGGATGACTTTAGCTTTGGATGGCTTAGTGCAAATTTGACTGGAGCCAGGAAACTGAGATTGATGACTTTTTAAACAATAATATTTTTTAAATTTCAGACAATAAAAATACATATTTATTATCAAAGATTTGAAAAATACAAGAGTATAAAGAAATAAAAGTATCTTCATAATCCCATCACTTAGAAACAATCATTATTAAAACTTTAATGAATTTCCTTCTGAACTTTTTTCTATGTGTACTTATATTATCTGACTTCTTACTGTTTTCTTCTAGTTAGATGACTCTCTAAATTAGGTGGCCTTTGGTCCAAGCGGTTGTTATATTTAATAATAAAAATAGCTACTGCTTGCCTATTGAATGTCTAATGTGCTCTAGACCCCTGTATTGGTATTTCCAGTCCTTCTAATACCAACAGGTACAGGGCAGTTTTTCTGATTTGCAGAGAGGTTATGTAACTTGTCTATATCATGCAGTGAAAGGAGAGCAAAAACACAGATTCAGGTGTATCTGACTGTGCAGCTTAGTCTCCTTCTACTACCAGGTGCTGCTTCCCTGAGACACAGGCCTCCTCCTGGCACCTGTGGTTCACCTGGGACTCCTGGGAGTGGGGGTGCCTGGATCTGACATCGTCTTGGCTGACTCATGGGGCCCAAATGGCCAACACAAAAAAAAGGGAGCTCATTCTTTCCCTACTCTCTCTCCTTTTTCCTCCCCTTCCCCTACATGCTAGAAGTCAAGAAGCTAAATTGCTTAGGTTCCCAGGTTAGTCCAGGCAGCTGTTGTGATGGTTTTGGCTTAAATAAAATTTTCTAATTCAAACCTCTTTTACAGAAATAAAGTTAAGAGAAAGTTGAGAATCTCAGTTCAGTTGTTTTCAGTCCCAACGATACTAAAGAGCATGGAGAATTTTTGTTTGTCATTGTTATTACTACGGTTTGTAATTGCAGCTTTGTGCAGATATGACGTTCTTCTCTCCTGAGCTCCTGTATCTGCCCAGAAACTTCTTTCATGAGTGAGTTACAGATCGAAGTGTCCTGCAACAGCCCCCAAGTAGCCAGGAAGAGCCTGCTCCCTCAGCACAGACCGGGCCACATGGTTGCCACGGTAGGCTGGCTGCCACACCCAGAAAGGCAGCTTATTGTGAGTGGCCTCTGGCCAACACAAGCAGTGTCCTGGGCTGTAGGGGTGCTTCCTGCCTGAAAACTGGCCAATCATCCCCCCTCTCTGTCACCACTTCTGGGGACCTATGAGCTAAGTCTCGAAGAACCAAGAGGCCTAAATGTCAGGGCTCCTGGTTGGCCACACAGTGAGCTGAGCTAACTGAGAACAGAGCTCTGAACACTCTGGGTGCAGCCTAGGCTGCCAGTGGGCATGAGTCAGCAACTGCGATGCCCTCTCTCCACTACACTTGCACGGCTCTAAGCACAGGGCTTGGTCTTTCCCTACAATCACTCATCTGACCCTGGCACAGCAGGGCCTGTTTCCCGAAGAAGGTGTTTGGGGGGGAAAAAGCTTTAAAAGAGGATGTTACACACCTGAGCTTCAACACTGTGTGGTGGTAGTTCCTGTCAGTTGCTGGAAGTATAATACATGGCAAACCATGAAGAAGCTGGCTTTCCTGATGTGCCAAGTGACTTGCCCCTGAGAAATAGGACCAATGTAATTATAACAACATCAGAATGCTAGCAATACTAACAACTAACACTTACATAGCACTGAACACATGCCAAGCAGTTCTTGAAGTCCTTTGTGTTTATTAACTCGTGTATGTCCCCCAGTTTACAGATAAGAAAACTGAAACACAACGAATTTAAGTAACTTGCCTGGTGTCACACAACTAGGAAGAGACCAAACCTGAACCCCAGCAACGTTAGCTTCTTAACCCAGCTCAAGAGTTTGGCTTGGGTGTTCATGTGAGAGAAATGGCAGAAGATTGGGATAAATCACAAACTTTCCAATAGCTTCTTAAACCCAAGGGTGGCTCAGGTTGTCCCCCTGCACATGGTTCTGTCATGCTAATTCCATATTCAGAGATCATAGATGTTGTGGCTATCTATTTGGAAGAGGAGAAAAATCCCCCAAACTTTGTGCTGGCCAGAAGTATTTGGCCTTTTTGATGGGTGTGAAGAGCAGCTCAGTGTAAAGCCATAAGATGTCTGGACCACACTGGAGACCAGCCCTGGCAACAGTGCCCAGAAGTGGAACATCCCTAGCTGAGAAGAGGCCCCATCCAGGGAGAACTCTGATGGCTGGAGTGTGCACATGTAGATGGTGCTTGGCCGGGAGGGCAGTGAGGGTTTTCAGATGGTCATCGGGAAAAAGCTAAGGTGACCATTGTGATTTTCAATCCCCAGATCATGGGATGTGGGGATGTTGTTGTCTTTTGCATTGTAGCTGTCTACCAGGCCCTGGATTTGTTTTCTATTGCTGCTGTAACAGATTACCATAAGTACAGTGGCTTAAAGCAATCCAAGTGTATTATCTTATAGTTTGGGAGGTCAAAATTCTCACTGTGCTAAAATCAAGGTGTTGAAAGTGCTGTGTTCCTTTCCAGAGACTCTAGGGGGAAAGTACACTTTCTTGCTTTTCCAGTTTCTGGAGGGTGCCCACATTTCTTGGCTCCTGGCCCCCTTCCATCTTCAAAGCCAGCAATGGGTCACATTGCATCACTCTGGTGCTGACTCTATGCCTCCCTCTGCCACATCCAAAGACCCCATGACTGCATTGGGCCTACTTATGCAATCCAGGATAATATTCCTATTTTCAAGTCAACTGATTAGCAACCTTAATTCCATCTATTACCTTACTGCTCCCTTTTCATAAAATATAACACATTCACAGGTTCCAGAGATTAGGACATAGACATCTTTGGGAAGCCATTATTCTGCCGATCACAGGCCCCAAATGGAAAAGCTGAGCATCCCTATCATGGATGTTCATAGCCCAGCTGAGAGCCTACTTAGGAACTGGCCGTCTATGCTGCGTGCTAGAGAAGAATCACTGGGGACCTGCTTCAGAGAGAAGGTTGGGCAATCCATATACGGTGTTCAAAAAGCTACAGATGCACCCACCTTCTTGAGAAGACTCAAAACACAAAAAGTCTCGAGTTTCAATGCTTTTGCTCCCCATCAGAACCTAGATAAAGGACCCATCCCTTGGGGTCAGATCAATGACACAGGCAGCTGGGAGTCCTCCTTCATAATGACCGCAAGGGACAGTTTATAGGAGCGTGTGAACATTCTCCCATAGTTAACGCAGCCTTAAAATCTCAAAAGCATGTCTCCAGAACATTTTTAAATCATGTGTCCTAGATCCGCCAGGCACACTTTATGTAAAACCAGCTTGAGCCTGTGGACATACTTAGCCTATCTATCTACTAGGGAAATGAAGTGTAGTACTTGTAATGTGCTTATATTTCTTGGTCTTGAAATACCTCTTTCAGAAGTGTTTCTAATTCCAACAGTCTCATGGGTTATCCACTCAGAGTATCCATATACTATCTATATCCATTCACTTTTAGTCTATCCAGACTGAAAAGGTCGGATTTTTACATTTTAAGCATCTTGTTATATATGTTTCAAACTTCTCAGTGCTTCTAAGCCACTCTGGGATCATGATGGGAGCTTTCTCTGTTGGTCCATTATGAGCAGTGCTGATTCTGTGTATGTTCTTGGGCAGGTCATGTGACCTCTCCCTCTCTCACTTTCCTCATATGCAACAAGAGGATAATAATAGTACCTACCCTATAGAGCTGGAGTCAGGAGTAAATGAGTGAACCATGCAAAGCCTTTAGAACAGTGCACAGTACTTGGTAAAGCTGTGACACATCTTGGCTCTTATAATGATTAAAAGAGCTAATAACACATGAACCTTTTCTCTTACAGTCGCAGAACCAGCCATTTTGTTGTCTCCGGACATTGATATTCACCCCGTCTTGAGTGCAGCAGACACATTCCTAAACAAAGTGCCTCTTTTGCTTTGCTCTGTAGGCATACTCTTCCCACAAAGGCTGCTGCTTATAGTTAAGGCAAGACATCAAGATCCACTGTCAAGGCAGTGGAGACAGGCAGATAGAGAGCTGAGCACTTACGCCATGGCCAAGAGAAAGCTCCTCTTCTAGCTTGGGGTAGGGGCACGAATCTAGCAGAGTGGGTTCTCTTGGGGCTCTTTGGTGCCACATTTTATCCTAATCCAAACTCAAAAGGGAGCCTCCTCCGACAGTGTCATGTTGCCCTAATAGTCAATCCAGTCCTATTAATTCAAAAGGCCACCTGGACAGTCACGGCAATGAAGAGTTCTTGGCCAAGACAATTCTAGCGTGTCTTCAACCTCCATACCCCAGCTCCACTCCCATCTCTGCACTTTGGGGCACAGTGCTGAGTGTCACAGAACTGCCCTGTAAAGAAGCACGAGCCCTAAAGCTTCCACCCCACCCCAGGGCTGCTAACTGACCTTTGACCTCTTGCCCTGTATTCTGTTTTTTGCTCTCATACCATTGGCTGCGCAGCCTGACTCCAAATGGCCAGATTCCACCACTAAGCCCAGAGGACTTTCGGGGCCAGAGAACTTTAACTCCAAATAGCACACAGGCCCCATAAATTCCTCAAATATGCACCCCAAAACAAGAGTCCCCGGGGATTCAGTTTATCTCACCAAGTTTCAGCTGAGGGAAAAACATTCTAATGGCATGTAAGGAAAGCTGTCAGAGAACTGTTTTTGCTCAACATCAAATGCATTCCAGCCCTTATCTAATCAGGGAGTCTTCTTCACAGCTGATGCAGAGGCTGTTCCCGGGCCAGGAGAGAGGCCTTGATTTTAAATACAAAATCATGGTTCTTTTGGCACAGGCAAAATTGGTCGGCAGCTGGAGGTTTGGAGTGACCCCTGACCCTCTCCCATAGCTCCTCCTGAGTCCCGCTGCACAAAACTAAGCCATGCTCAAATCCCAGGCTCTAATTGGCTCTGGTTTGTTTTGTTTTTCTATTCTACCCAGAGCTTCAAAAGGCGTTTCCATAATTGTTTGAGGCATGAAAAAGGCAGGTTTCAGCTTTCCTAACTGGAATTGGAGGTAATTACTGTCCTGCACACACGAGCTGGGACATGCTTCAAATCAGATGGCTCTGGGTTGTTTTATTAAGTGTAGCTGGGCCTCTGAGCCAGGACAGGGAGGATTATGGAACCTTCCAAAGGTGCTGTTCCGGAGAAAGAAAAATTCGGACACCTCAGGAACAGTGAGGGAAGCATCCATATTTTTCTGTGGTTACTTTAAGCGCTGCCCACGGGGTTTGGCCTGAAAAGACTGTGCCCTCAACCTCATCTTTTCTAGGATGAGGAGGCATTTTGGGTTTTTTGGGGGGGGTTGGTTTTTTTTTTTTGGTCCTCTCTTTCAAGAGACAAAAGCTGACACCCCACATGACTCCCATCTTGCTTGTAATCAGCACCTGTGGGCATGGCCTGGGCTGTCCACCTGTGAAACCTCAGAATGGGGCAAACTGAGTCAGGCATTGTAAGAGCCACCTCAGAGAACGAGATTGGGGATTCACTTCTGGATTCTCAGGACAGCAAACAAACATGGGCAGTCTCTGGCTTCTATCCCACCGACACCACCTGAGTGTGGACTGGGGAGCAAGACGCTATTTCAAATCTAAGTCTTCTAGCGGTGTGTCCATAGGCACCTGATTCACCTCACTAATCCTCCATGGCCTTACCTCCAGAACGAGAATGGTGACTGGCTCAACCTCATAGGGCTGCTCTGACATCTCAATGAGGTCAGTCTGTGTCAAATGCTTGGCCTAGTATCTGCACATGGCAAGTGCCCCATAATAGCTATTGTTAATAATTGTCAGGGGCATATGGCCATGAGGGCCAAAGGGACCACTCTGAGAATGGTGGAGGTTTTCAAGACTCTAGAGATTCAGAAGTAGTGGAAGAAAAGCAGCTGCAGTGCAATAGAAGGAAAGGGGAGGAGAAGCAGCCTGACAGCCCCCACCTCAAAGTGTCTTCCCTCCTAAGGGCATCATCTTACACGTACGAGGTGGCCTGAAATTCCACAGATGAGAGGTTTAGCTCTGCCTTTTTTCAACAATATATCTCAGTGAGAACTAGTTGGTTAAACAGCATTCACACATCAGTGTAAACTGGTTTATTTGCTTTCTTTCTAATCCCTACGCACTCAGCAGCTTGGGAGTTAAGGAGCTTGGGACTGAGGAAGGAAGAGATAGTAATACTGTCTGGGACAAGGCCAGTCCGAATTCCGAGAGCTCCAGTTCAAGTCACTCACTGGTCCACAGACGACAGCCTGCCCGGCTCATGGGACAAGAGGAGCTGGGGGTCAGATGTGTGCTGAGGGCCCTGAATGCTACTTGAATGTGGACACTCCGAAAACAGCCACTTCCAATGGCTTCCAGGACTGTCTCCTCTCTGGGAGCACCTCCTTCCCTGCCAGAGAGAGGTCACACACGGCAGCCCAGGGCACCGGGCTCAGACCTTGCTTCTCCTTTTGCACATCACCCCTAAATTATTATCTCAGGAGGGCTTGAGTCTGCCTCTGTGTTGCTCACTCCCAAACCAACTTCTCTCTTGAGTTGGATATTTAGCTGCCTACTTGACATCTCCCTTTCAAGTGTCCCAAATTCTCAACAATCCCTTATACCACTGAAAATGATAAAAACAGAAAACCCCATTAACCAGGTCTCATATAAATGTTCTCATTGCAGATGATCTTTCAGAACTGTTGCCCTTCCTCTTTGTACCATGTGTGTATCTTTCACAGCACACAAGACAATGTATAATCACATATTTATTTTTGTATTTATTTGTATAATATCTGTCTCCCAGTAGACCATAAGCTTCATGAGGACAAGATGAGGTCAATCTGCCTCCTGTTCTTCCCGACACCAGCCCAGTGTCTGACATAGACTAAGTCCTCACTATACATTTGCTGAATGAATCAATGATTTCAAAGTGGACATGGGTCCCTGGATCAGGAAGAGAGTTTCTAGGTACAAAAAAGGGCTATGAAACCTGGCAAAAAATACTTGAGATCACATCTTGTTTTCCCAAAGTGGGCCATTTGGCCACTTCCCCCTCCCATTTGATGCAGTTTCATGTTTAATAAAAGCCCTGAACAGTTAGAGCAAACATATAGGACTTGATGATGAATTTGATGAACCACTGCAAGCCTAAATGTCCGATATGGGGAATGCCTAAATCATATTCATAAACATGACCGGCTCTCAATTATTCATTCCAGTGGATAATCTAATAGCCAATAATCTAATAGTTTGTAATTCAATAGTTTATAATCTTGAAAGTTTTACATGTGGCTTTTGTGAATTTGCATCAGTGCATAAGGAGCTCTGATGGTTTAGGAATTCACAACACTTTGAGCTCAGATGTTCAATGTTACCATCCCCAGTTGCCTATTAAAGACTCCTCTGGGCTCCAACCACATGCGGAGAAAATACTGCATTGTGTTTGGGAGGAAAGCACATTAGTTTTTTTTGTTTTTCTTTTTGTTTTTGGTCATAAGAACTGGGGTCTGGCACCTACCTGCTCTGTTTTCATGTTACCTGGTCCTGTTGTTTTCTCATCAATACCTACCTCCCAGGACTGTGATGAAATTTTTCAGGAAAAATCAATGGGAACCACTCACTTGGGTAGATGCAAAACAAATCAAAAGTAGGGTTGGGTCATCTATAAACTCTGTTTCACAGCTGAGGAAAGAAAGATTCCTTTTTTTATCTTTTCTTTTCTTTTTCTTTCTGCCTTAAGGGAGCTTCTCATCCAGGGTCAGTAGGCTAAAGTAAACAGGGTCCTTGCTTCACAAATCACATTTGGTTGTGAAAGCTTCTGCTAATGCCTGTACAACTCTGAAAGAAAAATGCTGTCTTGAGCAATCTAACATGAAAAACTGACCGTGGGCCCTCCCTGGGCTCCACCAGCCCTCTCAACAATGCAAAGGATGGTGCATATGTCTGGGCATTTGCCCATGTCATCTTGGGTCCAAGTCTCAGGGTTAGAAAGTAGAGACATCCTAAGATCCAAGGCAGAACCAATTGTCTGTTGGGGGGGAGGGGGCTAGAACCCCAGAGTTCCCACCTCCTTTTCCTGTCATGAAGTTTCTATCTCGAGGGAAAACAGCTGTCCATTCTCAGGCCAACTGGGACTGAAGCCAACTGTTGCTTCCAGATGCCAAGAGCCAGATGTACACCCACTCTTCTCTCCCACTCCTTAAGCCCGAAGTCTTTAACTTCACTGAATTTATTAATAACCTTCGCAACGTGCTAAAAAGGCATTTCCTCAGGCTCCCCCTCCAAAGAATCTGATCCTGTTAGTTCAGGTCGGCCAAGAAATCTACATTTTAAATAGCAACACTCCCAGCCTCATCTTCTCTTTTCCCTAGGAAATGCTGATATATATATTATATATATATATATATATATATATATATATAATATATATATGATATATAATATAACTGATCTGAGAATCAGACTTCGAACGATCATCTTTATAGTGGAGGCAGCAGCTGGTAAATGTGTAAGGTTGGGAGTGGAGAAAGCCTGGTTTGCAGTTTGCCGATTTCTGGGATGTAAATATTCCCACCATGGTCAGTTTGAGCAACCAACATGACATCATGATTTTGAAGTCGGGCAAAGGAGCATGCAATCAATCCTCACAACTCATAGGAACTGGTTCCAGCACATCACCGGGTAGAAGCCTCTGGATGCCTCCAAATGGTGTTTCCTGGGCTTTGGCATAGAAGGGCCACTGTTCAGCCCATGATGTCACACCCCTGAGTATTTTTTCCCCTCAGTCCTTAGCTCTTTGAAGGGTTTGTTTTGGTGACTGGTTCCCAGAGACCTCTAGGGGTTCCAAACCAGAAAGAGAGGAAAGAGAGAAAGAGTTCCAGGAAAGAAAATGCAATTAGCGTGGGATGTTGGCCTCAGCCACACTGTCAACCTTGTTCAACCCAGCTTTCAACAGGGAGGAGCTTTGCAAACACCTGCTTCTGCCTTCATTTGATAAGCTTTCTGGTCAACTCCCATGAACCTGATCCTGCTGACCTGGAGAATGATGAAAAGGCTGAGTGTTGGGGACCTGAGGGGATGAAAGGGGACGGGGGAGGACCACGGGGTGGTCATATGACTCGGGGTCGCCAGCGGCTTAAGGCTTCCCCTTTGTCTCCCTGCTCTGGCCCCGTGTTGGAAGGTTCTGGTGATTTCCTCCCACCCCTGACCAGGCCAACAGATGTGGAAAGGTCTCCAGTTCCCAGGGATCCGGACACAACCGCTTGTTGTTTCCCGCTTGCAGACGGGGCCTGTGATCACAGACAGAACAGCTACACAATCACTCACCGAAGAGCTGAGCCCAGTCAGGTGCGGGGTTCCAACCTACTCTGCATTTCTGCAGCAAGAAAAATGTGTGAGGGAAACTGAATGAGAGTGAAAAAGAACCATGTCTCTCCCTGTGTTCTCTGTCAGCTTCACAGAAATGCTGAGGGCTCCAGGAGAGGCTGTGTTTTTAGCTCTTCCACAGTGACAAAATCCTCGCGGATGCCGTGACCGTTTGAGCATATGCCCCTTTTTGGGCCTGCTGCCTATCTCGTGGATGCAAGTAAGACCTCTGCCCACGTTAAGCTTGAGCTTGAAGGACCCTGCTCCCCTGAACGGGATGTCTTCCTCAGTCCACTGAGCTTTCACTGTGTATTGGATGAAAAGGAGAGAAGAAAATGTTACAAAGGAAGGGGTGCAGGTGTCAGCCTCCTCGTTTACCTTAATTATTCAACGTAGATAGTCAAGAAATTTCTCGGTGCCTAGCTTCCTCCTGCCATGCACACACCTTTTACGAGTGGGGCAAACAGAAGCGTGAAAACACTCTAACTTCCCTTAAAGAGCTTGTCTCACATCAGGTCCATCCACAAGAATAAGCTGATGCCTAATGATATATTTTCTAGCTTATGCAACAAAGGATGGCCATTACAATCGGACACAAAGACCTGGTACATGTATGTCTCAGCCTGTAGTGTGTTCACCCATAAATGCTTCCAGCGATAGAATGGCACCCTTTTCTCAAAAGAGGTGGTTCTCAAAATAAGATCTATGGAGCCCTGGGGTCCCTGAGATCCTATGAGTGTGTCTGCAAGGTCAAAATCATTTTCATTATAATACCAAGTTGTCATTTGCCTTCTTCACTGTGTTGACATTTGGGTAAGATGCTGGCCTCAGACACTGTACTGGCGGTCATGATATTCTTCACTGCCAAAATGTCACAGGACCAAAAAATAAAAAGGAAACCAATTTTGACTTAAGAATGTCTTAGACGAAGCAGTCAAAATTATTAATGCTATGAAATCTCGCCCCAAGTGCATGTCTTTTTACTATTCTGTGTGGCGAACTGGAAAGTAAGCATCCTGAAGCACAAAGGTGGTTTGGAAGAAAGGCATTCGTGAGAGGAGGAAGTTATGAGCTGAACTAGCCCTTCCATGAAACACCGTGTTTGTGCAAAAGGACCAAATAACCTTGGTATTCAGACTTGGTTCTTGGACAGACACTTTCTCCCAAATGAACAAACAGAGCTTGTCACTTCAAGACAGATAACTCACAGTATTTGTTGCCAAAATAAAAGCTTTTGAGCAAAAATTAGAATTTTTGAAAACTTGGATGTGCCACAGTGAGCTTAACACCTTCCCAGTACTTAAGGAAGTTTCTGAGGAGACCAGTGCTGTTACCAACTGTGAATTTCTAGTTTTCATCATGAAATATATCCAGTTCAGAAGATCTGCAAAACTTAGTAAAGCAGTATTTTCCAAATGACCCATGCATAGCATTATACGACCACGCATGGGCAGAAGAGCCATGTAAAGCGCGAGGTGGACCAAATGGATTTTAATGTAACTGAGCATGAAAAGTTCATGGATATCGTTTCAGATGCTACATGGCAACTAACATTTAATGAACTACCATTTGTTGAGTTTTGGTAGAGTGTCAAAGAAGAATACATTCCAACCCCACTATCTAAAAGTAGAGTGTCCTATGAAATCTTTTGTAAGCTGAAAAGGTGTAAAGAGGCAATCACCTTTAATTTCTATGGAAAAATTGTTTGAAGGTTCTCAGGCTCCAAAATACTTCTCTTAGGCTTTTCTCATACCTTAGGACACATCTTGCTAACCGATGCACCTCAGAGACGCAGTTCAAAGCTCTCATGGCTGGATGCTCAGATGCTGAGTGTAGTTCTCAGGGAAGGAGCGGGGCGGCGCCACTCTCGATGGTTGGGGTGCACGCTGCCTCCATAAGGGCTCCCTGCAAAACAAATGCTGAATGAACAGTATTTTCACTTTTTGCCTTTTCTCATAAAAGTGAAAATCCTCTCAGGATTTCTTTTGGTTAATGAAAATAGGCACTAATGTGGGTCTTTCATAGAAGCAAAATGGTGTAAAACAGACTTTCGGAAAAGTGGGGGTACCTGTAGCCACAATTATCTGAAAAGGCTGTTAAAATAGCCCTCCCTTTTCCAGCTACATATCTATGTGAGGCTGGGTTTCCTTCATATACTTCAATCAAAACAACATTATTACAGCTGATTGAATGCAGAAGTAGATATGAGAATCCATCTGTCTTCTATTAAGCTAGACATTAAAGAGATTTGCAAAAATGTAAAACACTGTCACTCTTCTCACTAAATTTTGTTCTGTTTTGTTGTGGAAAGCATAGTTATTTTTACAAGAAGCTTAAGTTATTTTTAACTTTTTACAAATAAAAAATATATGAAACTTAATGAAGTAATAGATATGACTATTCCTATAAATGAATATTAGATGGATTAACAATATTAAATATTCTTCTTTTTTAATTTTTAATATGGTAGAGGATTTAATTATCTGTTACTGCATAGCAAAATACTCCAAAACCAAGTGGCTTAAAACTTATACTATCATCATTTGTTACCCTCATGGTTGCTGTGGATTAGGAATTCAGAAGTGGCTTGGGGTCTCTCATGATGTTATAGTCATCTAAAGGCTTGACTGGGGCTGGAGGATCTGCTCTAAAAGCGGCTCACTCACAAGCCTGGCCAGTTGTTGCTGGCTGTTGAGAGGGGGCCTTGGTTCCTCCTCATGTAGGTCCCTGCCAGTTACTCAAAACATGGTGGTCGGCTTTTTCCAGAGCGAACAACAGAAGAGACCAGGCAGAAACGTTGAGTCCCTCTTATGATCTAGCCTCTGAAGTCACACACCCTGTCTTCTGCCATTCTCTACCAGTCACCTAGACCAGACCTGATTCACCGTGGGAGGAGAATACACAAGGCATGAATGCTAGGAGATATGGATCATTGCGGATACCCCAGGATTCATCAATAGATACTACCCACAGAAACAAAGGCTTTTTGGGGTCTTCAACAAATTTAGAGTACAAAGGAGTCCTTAAGACCAAAACATCTGAGAGCTGCTATCCTAAAGGAATTGATCCATATCTTAAAAGGGTCTTCGCCTCTCCTCCTCCTCCTCCTTCTTCTCTTCTTTTTCTTCTTGTTTTTTTGTCTTGTTGCTTTTAGTTATACCAGCACTTAAGCAGCTTCTTGCTCCATGAGCTCGGGGACACTGCTTTCTGGCTTTGTTTCTTCTGAACTGCAATTTATTGGGGACTCCCTCATGAGTTTAATAGCCCCCGCAACCCTGGTTTGTTAGGTCTTTTGCTTGGCAATGCTTGGGACCCGCTTCAGTTCTATTCATTCTCTGATCAGGCTCCCTGAACAGCCCACGCCTCCAAGAGGGGGTCACCAGCAGGCAAACTCAGGTCACTAGTGGGCAAAGACGAGCAGCTCTGAGCCAAGGGCCTAAAGGCAGTGGAGAGAGCCGTGAGCTAAACAGAACAGGGTGTCTGCCCTCGTCCGGTATTCCTGGAGTTTTCTGTAAACTCCCATTGCATTCATGCCCCCGGGGGTGTCGGGCAAGCCTCCTTAGGAGCAGAGGTTCCAATGCCTTGTACAGACCTTCTACTACCTGTGTTGTAGAAGACAGTAAAGAGAATTAAGCACTGTGTGCAATTTTATTTAAAGAGTGCCAGAATGTTCTTCTTCTTTTTTTTTTTTCTTTTTCTTTCTTATCGGAAATGAAAGAAAACAGCCAGGGGAGATAGGATCTCAGGTCAAGAAATCCTAGCAGGTAATTTGGGAGTTGAAAACAAATCTCCCTTGAAATGAATTAAGCAGGTGAAGGGGATTCCAGCTTCAACTCTTAAACCACACCTTATCCTGGCCTGGCAAATGACTTCCTTCCAGCCCCAGGCAAATCCCAACTTCCACCCACTAAATGCCTGTAGTTAATAAATGTTAAAACAACAACAAAACCCCGAAGTGGAAAAAGGAAGACTGATGGGAGGCCAAGATACCAGAAGGACTGCTTGAGAACCTTCCCTGGGAGCTGCATCTACAGAAGGAACATTTAAGCAAAGAGGCAGGGCCTGGCCTGGGAGACCCAAGACATGACTGTTTTCAGAACATCAGAGCTAGGTAAATATCTGACTTGAGTTAAAATGACTGTTTTTCTTGATCAGACCTGCCCACTTGTTTCATTAGAACTTCATACCATGAACCACATTCAAACCCTTCAAGTTGGCTAAAATCTCCAGAATCTATTGCTGAGCCACAATACGAGTCATGCCTCCTGCTAAGTAAGCCAGGACTAGAAAATCCCAAACTCAGGTCTAGATACGTCAGCTGAGGGTTGGCGAGGAGGTTCTTATAGGTCCAGGGAGAAGTGAGAAAAATAAGCATCAAGTTATACTCTGAGGAATTCACTCAACATTACTTTTTATTCCCATTTTACAAAACAGAAGACTGAGGCTTGGAGAGGTCGAGTGGCCCCACAGTTAGCCAGCAGCAGAGATTCATGTGATAAATCATGTCTATCATTTGCCGAGCACATTTGATGAGACTGGCAAAGGACCTTGTGCTCTGTGCATGTTAACTTTTTCATTTCTCGTGGGTTACTTCCTTTCTAAAGAAGTGAAACTGTCCAATAGAACTTCCTGCCATGTGGGAAATGCTCTATATCTGCACTGTCCAATCCCATGAGAGTCACCAGCCCCACGTGGCTATTGAGCACTTGAAGTGTGCCAAGTGAGACTAAGGACCTGGATATTTTTATTTTATTTCAGTTTAATTGATTTAAATTTAAATAGCCACACATGGCTGGTGGCTACTGCATTGGACAATGTAGTTCTGTGAGGTTTGGTAGCTTTTTTAAAAAAGCTTTCAAAAAGGGGGCACCTGGGTGGCTCAGTGGGTTAAGCGTCTGCCTTCGGCTCAGGCCATAGTCCCAGGGTCCCAGGATTGAGCCCCACATAGGGCTCCCTGCTCAGCAGGCAGTCTGTTTCTCCCTCTGCCTCTCCCCCCATTCCCATGCTCACTCTCTCTTTCCCTCTCTCAAATAAATAAAATCCTTAAAAAAAAAAAGCTTTCAAAAACTTAAGTGGAAAGGCAAAGGTTGCATCCTAGGCTGACTGAACCCAGAGCCCATGCCTTTCCCTTCTCCCCTCCCCAGTGAGGTAGTCTGCATTTTGCAAAATGAGAGGCCCTGGGAAGGAAACTGATGAGACAGTATACAGTCAGCCAAAAATACAGCCAGACTCCGTAAAGGCCAGGTCTGTACTTGAGTCTGATTTTTCTGAGTGTGTCTAGAGGCCCCCACAGAGGTGCCAACAAGTGGCCAAACACCCCAGCTAGAAGCTCGAGACCCTGCACCAGCCACTTCCCAGAGCGTACCAATAGTGGCCCGGTTGATTGAGGGTTCTATGACTCATGGGTCCCAACCCTGCTATTTGAACATCAGCATTTCCTTTTTTTGGGCTTAAGACTAATTGGTCTAGAGGTAGTGAGCTCCCAGGCCCAGCCCCACCCTGCTGAAACATGTAGCCCTCAAAGGTTTCCACCTGAAGCACCACCCATGAGGTAGAGCTACCATCTGCCACGTGTCTGAGCGCAAACGTTTAACCCCAGCTGGCCCATCATGCCGTCGTCAGCTTCTCTCCAGCCTTCCAGTGTGCATCCCTGCTGCATCACTCCCCTGCTCCAAAGCCTCCAGAGACACCCCATGATGCTCAGAACAAACGCCAAAGTCTTCCTTCCCTGAGCCGGCCCCCACCCACTTCTCTGACCTCTGTCCCAGGTCATGCCTACCATTCACTCTGCTCCAGTCCCTGATCTCCTAGCTGTTCTCCCACACTTGTCACACTTGTCCATGTCCCAGGCCTGGAATGCTCTTTCTCGGGCTTGAGTGTGGCTCACTCTCTCTTCATTCAGCCTCTGCTCAAATGTCACCTCTTCAGATAGGTCTTCCTGACTCCACTGTGTGTAAAATAGTGCACCCCTCAACCCCCTCTCTACGCAGCTGTACTTTTTTTCACAGGCACCTATCACTAGTTGATACATGTGGGTATCTACATATACACATGTGTATTTGTTGGTGGTGCTGGTTGGTTGGTTTGCCTATTGTCTGCCACCCCCACTAAGATGCAAACAGGGTAAGGAAGGACATTGTCTTTTTTCACTCCATATCTTCAGTGTCTAGAATAGAGTCTGGCACATAGGTGCTTACTGAATATTTGCTGAATGAATCAATGAATGAATGCATGCATGAATGACTTCTTACTCTGAGTGCAAGGGGGTGGGAAGGGGTGGGGAGGCTCAGGCTTGGCTCACTCTACACAGATCAGTGCTTCCATGGCTTGGATACTGAACCATGAGAAACAAAGAGATTTGTGGGTTTAATTTCTTTTGCCCTGGGAAAGTTAAAGATCACAGATAATCCAAAACTCAGTGCCAAGTTCTCTATTTATAATCACGGAACTATTCATACAGAGGTAACAAGAGCAAAGGGCTGACAAGTGAACTGTGGGTGGAGAATGATGGGAAACAGATTGAGGGCCCCGTACATCTGTGTGCCTTCAATGGGCCTGGGTTCCCACCAGCATTCACTCAACCTTGGATCCAGAGAACCCTTGACAATTTTCAGTCCCAGAGTCCTTTGGGCCAGGCCACCCAGGTGGCTGTTGGGAGTGAGGTAGGGATTGTCAGGTAAGTCCCATCCCTATGCCACTGTGATATCATTCGGCCATCTGAGAGGTACACCCAGAACAGCAGGTGTTTCTCTAGAATGTCCAGGCTCACAAAGTTTTCCTAAGACCTGGATTTTGGGGGGAAATTTTTTCCTTTCCTTCTTTCACGTATTCCACAGAATTACATCTCTTTCATTTCACCTCAAAACTTAAAAAAAACAAAATTAGCAGTGTCTAGAAGTGTCTGACACACAGGAGGTAATCAGTGAGTACTGAATGAGTGAATGAAAATGTCAAGGCAAAGTGAAGAATGGTATAGTTGAGCAAACTCAGATTGCTGGGAACCATGGGCTGGACCCTCTACTCCAGCTCTAAGGCCTCAGTTCCCCTATCTGTAACACTGGCTTGGATGAGCGGGACTTGAATTTCCCTTCCAGTTCTGACACTCTCTAATCCTCTGAAAAACTGTGTTAGAGATTTATTGTGGATCAGGTCTACCTAGCTGGTGTCCTACTGAAAGGAAGGCCTGCTGCTCTGGAGACCGTCCATTGTTTTTAAGCACCAGAGATTATTAAATAGCAACTCTCCCAAAATATTTTTTATGTCCTTAATGAAAGAAGATTCTGGAAGGTAGCCATAATCAAAATAGGAAGTAAAGCCAGGCTGGTGTTCCATTTAGCAGATAACGCAGACTCAGAGTTCCTGTCACCCCATATGGTGATTCTGGAAGCTTGACCAGATTTCAGAGGTTTTATATTCAGAGTGGTAAGAAATCATCTCTGTGGCTTGTGGGATTTAGTACCTATTTCCCTCCTTTCCTCAGCTCGGGGCTCTGGGTGCCAAGATAGGCTCCAGTGACTCTTCTCTGAGGGCCTCGGTGAAGCCGGTCTAGTGTCTGAGGAGAGCTCACCCCATTGGCACCTCCAGGTCTCCCAGCGCTGGCTCAGGGGGCTCCCCTGTCCACTGTAGCATTTTATTTTAAGCTACATGTGAGCGTGCCATTTCCCTCTACTCTTAGAAGTGTCCTAAAGCCCCAGTCCAGTAGAATTCAGACTCCTTCTCTACCTTTCCGACTCTGTTCACTGCCTCAATGCACCAGGAGGATAAAGAACACCCCCGGTCAAGAGTCTGAGAGAAGAGACGGGATGGCTTCTGCCTGGGGAATCTCCCTAGGCCTCAGTTTCCTCAGATGTGAGGTCAGAACAGAGCGCTGGTGGGTCACCCTGTCTCTTCCAACCTCATGATCCACCCTGCCCCCAGCCCCCCCAACCCCCCCTGCCAGCCCAGAGGCAGCACCAGCCCCTTCCTATGAGGGAGTCACAGTTTGCACTATATGTAACTTCCATCGAGGCAGGGGCTCCTCTTTTTCTTTTCTTTTTAATGTTTTTAGGTACCCTAAGAAGAGAGAAACATTTTTATGATCCCAGTAACCAAACAACATAATGAAAATCATGGCAACCATCAGCCTAATAAAACCCATGGCAAAAGCCTCCCCATTCTCAAATAAGACCCTGGGAATTCCATGCTTTCTGAAGCCCTAAGTGGCCAGAGCCTTGCTGAAGGCCTTGGGACGCCGGCTGATGGTTGATGAAAGGATTTTAACGCGCCACTGAAATTCTCTTTTCCAAAATAACCACTTTGAAACCTGTTAATTACAGACACACAACCAGCCCCAGCCTCTCCCCACCCCCCACCCCCCACCCCCAACAGGACCCGGGGCTTTCACCAGAGAGAGCCTAGCTCCAAGGCTGGTTGCTTCCATGACGCTACACATGCTTTGTGTTGGGTGAATTAGCTTCAGGAAGAGAATCCAAATTAATTAAAACCACATGGCCACTCCCCTCACCCCCAGCCTCCTAACCCACCTCCCTCCCCTGGAGACAGAGGCTGCTTCAGTCTAATTTGGTCCAGTGTTTTTGTTTCCTAAAATCTGTCTTGGGCTCTGGGCCATTAATAGGTTGCAGCTGATTTTAATCTACATGAATCAGAGACCTCACTTCTTTGGTTTTAAGGAGATTACAAATTGTGTGTCCCACAAACGGGATGGAGGGGAAAGGTCCTGGGTAGGGTGGGGGGAAGGGGACAGATCCTGGAAGTCACAAAAACTCTGCTCTCCATTAAGTGGGTGGGTTTGAATGAGCCTGTGATCTCTCAAAGCCGGAGGAGGGGGGGTGAGGTGGACGTGAGGGTCTTGCCGAGGTGACCCCATGGTAGGAACACAGAACCTGAGCCTCTGTGAATAGAATTGAAATCAAGGATCTGGAGTTGCAGAGAGATCTCTACTCACCTATCTTCAACACATCCATTTCCCAAGTTTTTCCTGAGCACCTATCCCGAGCTAGAACGGGGCTCTGCAAACCATGGCCCATGGGCCAAATCTGGCACACAGCCTGATTGTTGCAACACAGCCACACCCATTTGTTTATGGATCGTCTATGGCTGCTTTAGTAGTGTGGCGAGTCCCAGTGGCCCACAGAGCTGAAAATATTTACCACGTGCCCCTTGTTGGTAACAGTTTGCTAACCCCTCAGCGGGAGAAGTACCGGAGAGCTGTTGCACTTACGTGACAACGAAGGACAGACGTAGGATCCACTCAGTCCCCACATCACAACGAGATCTAGTTCCTTCTAAACATCACTCTTCAGGAAGCGTCTTCATGTCATTTAACCGATGGACAGCGCTAATAATCGTGCCACTCAGTTAAGGGCTTAAAGCACTCACCCGACAACCCTACCGTTCCACTTCACAGATGAAGGACAAGAGTCACTGAGATAAAGCAACTCGCTGAAGGTCACGTGGGAAATAGCACAGTTAGGAAGAACCAGGCCTCTGTCCACCAGATGATGGTAATGAAGGGAGTTGGGGGACTTTAACATAACACTACTCCTTATATGTGTTGTACTGGCCATTTTACGAAGTTTGTTCATGTATGGGTCTACAAATAATCCAGTGAGACGCTCAGGGAAATATCCCTCCATTTTTTAGGTAAAGGTGTGTAGCACTGAGTATCAGTGGATGGGGATGAAAATCAGGCCAGACCCCTTGAAAAGCACCTTTATCCAAGGTCCGGTGGCTAGTGAATGTTGAGGGTGACCTAGATGACCTTCACCCAGTCAGGACCCCAGGCTGCCCCACACCGTCCAGGGTGCCTATAAGATGGCCCCTGGCCTTCGGGGACTTCCGGGCAAGCAGGGAAGACACAAGAAGGGGCAGATTATGATTCCATGACAGGCACAGTGATGGAGGGGTACATGGGGTTCCTGGGCAGGACAGAAGAGGGGAACCCCACCCTTCCCTAAAGGTAAACCCCTCTGTAAGGAAACCTGAGTGAAGAACCTCTGATGCCAAAGCTACTGGCTGGACATGCAATCAGGCCCCCTTCCAAGGCTGTTGGGGGCAAAGTAATTGCTGGGGTTATTGCGGGGCTGGGCAGGGAAGCCTGAAAAATCAGCATCCTCCCAGGGCCTCGTCTTGGCAAGAATGGATGGTGCCCAGGAATCTGCTGCCTTGAAGCAGGAGGGGCAAGTGCAAGTCTCTTGCCACAGGAGCCCATTTCCTCCAGGGCTAGGCCCGGCTCCAGGTAGAGACCCTTTCAGCCAAGGAAGGACATGTCCCAGGCTGCGATCATAGTTGTCTAGAGCACTCCGGAAGGTGGCTCTGTTGGGCCTTGCCCAGAGTCACAGATCAACAGAGTACTACCCCGGCTTGCATAGAAGGTTAACTCTATGTAAGGCTCCCCAGCAAACAGGAGCGGAGCGGGCCTCTGAAGAATGATGATCTGTACCTCATTGTCTCCATCTCCACTGCTGCCTCAACGTCTTTTTTCCTGGGCAAGCTTCTCCCTGAACTTTAGGCATTGCTTCAAAGGAGTTTCAGAATTCACTGAGGAGTCATAGGTCCCAATCTTTCGAGTCCTGCCATTGTTCAGAGGTCTCCCAGTGATGGGATTCTATGAATTGCTTGAGGGTGATGGAGGGGTGCCAACTGAGCAGGGATGGAATATAAAGCAAACTCCTATCACCATAAACAACTGAAGTCCTGCATTGGACCAGGGCAAACCCTGGGAAGTGACCCCATCGGCATCTTTGGGTCCCACCACCATAGGAGCGCTGGGCTCAGAAACAGCCTTAAGCAGGTCTTAGACCTTGGCCTGATAGAGGACAAGGTATGGCTCTTCTCGCTTCTACCTCCCAGTGAGCCTCCTAACACACTCCCTGATTGGTACTCGTTCCTTCCACCAACCAAAGGTTGTGGGTGTGATCTTCAGAGCTGTTTTGTCTAGACTTGGTTTCCGGATAGCTTCGGGCTCTCTGCTTCATGGAACCCAGTAGCCAGGAGATTATGCTTCTCCTTCCTTGAGTCTAGACTACAGGAAGAACAGAGGCTCGTGACTCTCACAGAGGTGCATCGGGAACCCGTGTGTGTTCAGGGCACCTGATCCAGCTACGTACCGTGCTCTGCCGAAGAACAATGGTGGCTCCGTTGACTCTGGTAGTGGCTTCGTGTCCCTTGATTGGAATAGAATGCACCAAGGTTAATTAGCAGTCGCTGAGCATTTATTATGATCTGGGTGTCGCATGGATGGATAGACTCTGAGGAGTTCGCATGCCAAAGAGTTTGTTTATAGAGTGCGGTTTCCCCCCATACTGAAGTGTTCAGCAACATGTGCTCGTGTGCATGCCATGGTGGCGCGGGGTCGAACTCCCCAACTTCACTGGCGCTGCCGGTCCGAGGACCCTGTATGACCTGGGGCCCTCATACCAAGCACAGAGCACTTAAGTCAAGCTCTCCCCTTCCATGCCACCACACAAAAGCAAGTCAGAAGAAAGCAGAGTGAAAAAGCTCATAAACACTTCCCGGGGCCGGGCTCACAAACGAAAGCTCCGAGCAGAACAAGCCAGACAAGTTTAAAAACACACACACACGCACACACACACACACGCGGGAAGGTCCAGCTGCTATTGGAGGAGCGGATCGAGCACTAACACAGCTTCGGAACAACAAAGGACAGAATTTTAAAATCAGATCTCTACCTTCTCTCCCAAGCATACGAGGGTGGGAATTATGGATTAATATTGAAAATTGATTTCACTGGTCCTTGAAAAGACACAGCACAGTGACTCCCCTGCACCCTGCTTCTGCACCCTCTCAAAATACCCTGGCCCTCCACTCCCCTCTGATACCTGGAGGTTTTGCTTAAATCATATTTTGTGTCCTGCATAAACAAGGGCTGGTAACTAGTACAGGAAACGAACTTCACAAGCATTGAATGTGTACCAACCTGTGGCATGGGGAGTTGCCAAGATACTCTTCTGAGGATTTTCGTAGACTTTTGAAACTTTCTTTCAGCTTCCCCTCTGCACGCTTGCATGCATGCACACACGCCATACGTGTGCACCTACCCGAACACTAAATTTCCCCTGAAATGAACAGAGGTCTGTGCTCCTACACAGACACACTCCCGCTCTCAAAACTTCCCCTTGGGTCCCCACTACCTCCATCTGTAAGTTCGAGCATCCAGGCGTGTGGGTGCCCCCGGAAGCCCCCTGATACACACACAGCTTTTGGCCCCCTCAGCCTATGCCCAGCACACAGGAGCCCAGAGCCATAGTTACAGCCCGAAGTGTGCCCACGCGCACGTGCGAACACACACACACACGGGGCCACATTCCAACCGGTTCAGTCACAGCAGTGACAGGCCTGGGTCTGCTTCTATTGTTTCTCATTTGCCTCTAACGGGGTGTTCATGTCAAAGAGAGTTCTGCCATCCCCTCTTTAGCATTTGCCCCGAGTCAGAGTGTTGGGAAGGTGGCTTTTAAAGGTATGTGTGGATGGCAGAGGGAAAAGCAGGGACAAAGGCGTCCCTTTGGGCCTCCTGCCTTCGCCTCACAGGCTAATGAGCACTGTTCTGGGTTGTTCGGGGCATTTCTTTATTTGCTGTTGTGTCAGAACCCAGGCTGGGAGGATGGAGGCTCAGCTGAAGACCTCCCGCAAGTCCTCTCTCAAGGTCCTGCTTTGCCACCTCCTTTTGCTCCCAGCATTCTAGGCCCCCCCAAGCTACCTAAGGGCAAAGTCTGGGTGGGAGGCATCAGCCACATGAGCAAAGACTAATCTGGGTAGAAATGCAAGGAGATGAAAATAGGCCCCGAGTGACCACTAGCCCTGTGGGAACTTCAGTGCACAAGAAGAGCTGGTGCTCTGGAGGGCTCCCGTCCCCTCCCCGGACAGCAGGACAGCACTGCATGGGCAAAGGGGACACTGTCTACATCAATAATAGGACCGGCTACTGTACAACTTCATTTTATGTGTCCAAGAGCCAGATGGACTTCATGCATCTGAGAAACTAACCAGTTCGGGTGCTGCGTCCGCGGGTCTGGACAGGGGAACGCCTGCCCTCGCGTCATTTGCACACCGTCCTTTACTCATGGTATGCACGCACGGGGCTGCGACTGATTTCTCACTGCTCCACCGAACAGTGGTGAGGGGCTGTCTAGAAGTCTGTGTACTTTGTCCTCGGCCACTGCCTGTAAACTTCACCCCACTCCCTTCCCCAGCAGAGTCTGTTTTTCAAATAAAATCTTACTAAAAAGCCCGGTGTGGGGCGCCTGGGTGGCTCAGTTGGTTAAGCGACTGCCTTCGGCTCAGGTCATGATCCTGGAGTCCCGGGATCAAGTCCCGCATCGGGCTCCTTGCTCAGCACGGGGTCTGCTTCTCCCTCTGACCCTCCCCCCTCTCATGTGCTCTCTCTCTCTCTCTCACTCTCTCAAATAAATGAATAAATAAAATCTTAAAAAAAAAAAAAAGCCCGGTGTGCAAAAGTGATAAAAGTAGAGATGCTGTGGTTGCAGGGGGAGGGGATGAGTTAGCTGTGTGTGTGCGTGTGTGTGTGCATGATGGTGGCGGGGGTGGAGGGTGGTCCCATCTGCTCTGACTCCATCCTGATCCGTGTCCCAGCTCTACTTCAGGTACTCTCTGGGGGGTCCCAGGGAACCCAGTTTAAAAACCATTACCATAACGCACACCCTTTCTTGTGATAGCTGTTGAACTTTAGTACCCAAGAACACACACAATGACAAAGAGCTGTTAGGAATTTGACAACCCTTTCAAATAGCCTTTTACATACTATTGATTAGGGCTGTAGCCCATATTCGGTGTGGTGTACAGAGTTACAGACCCCTTGCTAAAACTCTACACCCCTGACCACAGGTCTGCAGCTCACAAATTGGGAATCACTGCACAGGAGTGAGAAGAAGAACAAGAAATAAGACTGGGGTCCCAGATGGAGTCATACCACGAAAGGGCTTCAGGGTCTAGTGAAGCAATCGATTGCCTAACGCTATTCCTACTCGGCAGTGGAGAACCATTAGAAAGCCATGTGCAATTATTATTTTTTTTAAAGATTATTTATTTATTTATTAGAGAGTGAGCAGGAGAGAAACAGCATGAGAGGGGAGAGGGTCAGAGGGAGAAGCAGGCTCCCCGCTGAGCCGGGAGCCCGATGTGGGACTCGATCCCAGGACCCTGGGATCATGACCTGAGCTGAAGGCAGTCACTTAACCAACTGAGCCACCCAGGCGCCCATGCAATTATTATTATTATTATATTATTAAGGCCAAGAAATGACATGGTTGGACATGAACCAGCAAAAAAAAAAAAAAAAAGGATTACTCCTTTGCAATTAAGTCCCCTTACCCACCTCCAGTTGTCTGAGCCTCAACATCCACTGTATCCACCAGGAACACTTTCCCCCCAGAGCTTCCCAGGTGGGTGTCAGCCCAGACACCATCTTCCTGTCTCCATCATCAGAGGGGCTAACTGTCTGGCATGTTAGCACCCACTGATGTACACAATGAACAAGCACCTAAGTTAAAGAACGTGCATATGGGTAAACAGGGGGATTTATACTGCATGCAGGCCAAAATGAGATCTAATTCCTCAGCTTTGCCCCCCTCATTCCTAAACCTTCTCACTTCCACCCCCACCCCCTGAACCTCTCCGAAAACTTGGTATTATTTGCCGAGCCAGAAAACACAGCTGGGGGTAGCATCCAACACAGTTTTGGGGAATGAGGTCATGTTCCCTTCACCTTGGGGAGAATTGCAAAAGCTTTTGGTACCCAAACCCATCCATGCCTAAAATGAGGGGTCCTGTTAGCATGCGCTTACCAACTTCAGAAAGGGCCTTGGGGATGAAGATGTAATTAGAGCCTGTGAATGCTTTGTGCTTCCTGGATGAAAGACAACACTCTGAAGTTTTATTATCTACCTACTCTGCTTTTTTATTGTTCCAGTTCCCCTCTGTTTTTCCTTTTGGGGGTCTGTGTAAACTTTATTAGGTATTAATTTCAAAAAGGGCCTCCTTGCACCTCAGAGAAGGATTTTATTTGGTGCCTCAGAAAATTTCTTTCCATAACCCGGACCCTCAAAGGATTCCTCTTAGGGTGAAAGAGGCCTGCGTGTGTTCAGCTGCTCAGTTTAGTTCAATTTAACAAATATTTATGAAGCATCTACTAATATATGCCTAGCCTCGGGAGGCAGGGCAAGCCTGGGAAGAGGGGGGAAGGTTATGAACTTCGGAGCCAGGCCTCCTGAGGATTGAGCTCCAGCCTGGCAGCTCCATGTGGTCCTCGGAGAGCCTTGGTCACTTCTTGGAATCTCTGTTTCATCACCTGTAAAATGGAAATAATCCCGTCCATCTCTCCGGGCAAAGTAATAAAAAGATATAAATCTCACCGGGAGTAGTGGGTGGCAGGTCAATAATTCCCAGCTGCCCACCCCCTCTTTAGGATCTGGCCTCTGGAGAAGGGGGAGAGGAAATGCCTCTACCTTCATTTCTATCTAGTCTACCCTGAGGCCCTCTGTCTGGTCTCTGTTCCTCCATTTTGGAAAGAATGCCAGCTGGTTAAACCAGCAGTTCTGGAACATTCTCGGCTCAGTTTCCCCCAGCGCTGCTGGGCAACCCACTTCCTCTACACATTCCCCCTCTACCCAAATACCTCCCAGGCCTCCACATTAATATCCCCCTCCACCCTCCCTTCAAACCCATTCCCAGGAAGGAGAAGAAAAGAACTTTCTCATCCCTTTGAGAAGGAGAGCACAGTGGAAATGGCTTTGCTTTGTTGCACCCAAATGCATGGGCTCCTGGGAAGGTGAGCTGCAGGCAGGAGGGGAGGGGCATGAGGCCAGCAGGGTGGGCTGAGGATGTCCAGTCCGGGCAGCACCAACACAGCGCTCAAGACAGAGCCTTTTCCCACGTTCCCTTGCCCCCTGGATGCAGCGTAGAGGATGACCCTAGAATGTTCCCTGCCGGATACCGCTGTCCAGTCTGCGAGAAGCCCACTAAAGGCCCCACACAGGACTCTGTTGGGTCCTGAGTGAGGCTTCTTGCTGTTTCTCAGGTTGCCAGGGAGGAGAGTGGATGCAAGGAAGCTCCGAATAGGCACCGAGAGGCCAACACACATTGAATTCAGCTGTTGAGGGGTCGGGCATCCCACAGATCCCCGGGAGCGTGGCGCTTGGAGGCGGCCTGTTCAGTCTGTTTGTTCTTTCAGAAGTGCACCAGGGAAGCCAGGAGCCTTTGTTTCCCGAAAGGTAGGCACTCATCAGGTGGGTGGTCCTAGCATTTGCCGTGTGCTTTGATTCCCTCCCTCTTCTTTTCAGGACCACTGAGGGGGTTATTTCCCCTGGGCCAGCCGCGCTGGGGGGGGGGGGGGGGGGCGGCTAGCCACACTGTGCCTCTGTGCTGGGTTTTCCCACAGGCCCCCGCAAGGGCAGCCTGCTTGCCTTCAGAATGCTCTGGGCGGCCCCGTGGGGGGAGCAGGGCTGCAGCTGCGGGCCCCTCCCTCTGCAGCAGGCTTTGATCCGTTCTTGTGGGGGCTGTGTGCAGCCTGACCTCCCATCCCCAGCGCCTCTCAGGTGGAAAGTTCTGTTCAGCCTGTCTGTGACTTCAAAGGCTCTCCCTCCTTCAGGCTGGGACGAGACTGATAGTGGTTCTCATTTTGTTGTCGTGTGATCTCCCAGCAGCCCCCATCCTTCCATTGACAGGCTTCTGCTTGTTTGCTTGGGCTGCTTTGGCCGAACTCAAACCACCTTTCTGGTTGAGGAAGCACATTGACATCCTCCCCCATTGAGGCGCCTTTGATGGCTCAGACGTGGCCTCCAGCCCAGACAAAGGTGACCGGGCCACCGCAGCTGGGCACCTGGTGAATCAGACTCTGGGCGTTGGGCAGGGCAGCCATCGGAGAGAGGCAGAGGACTCCCCAAGCCTGCAGCCTTCAGGAGGAACCCTCAGCTCCACTCTTCCTGCCTCAAGGAAGCCGATGCTTTCTGCTCCAGCTCTGGGGGCTGAGATATGCACCACCTGTGCCCATGTCTGGGCCTGGCTCTGTGCTGGAGAGGCCTCGAGGCCTGCAGACACCAGCTTCCCAAGAACCCACCTGAGCTATTTGCTGCCTTGAGCCTCAGGCACCAGGCCAGCCAAATTCGGGAAGTTCCTTTTAGGGCTGATTATTTCCAATGGCTGTGGCCTTCTGGCCTCAGTTCTCAGCCCAAGTGGTAAACAACAGCGGAGCGGCCACTCCAGGGCCCACTTCCAGCGCCCTCCCCACTCAGCTGCTGACCCTGAGCCTGGGCCTCCCAGCCCCCTGCCCAGGGTGAAAGGACAAGGCCAGGGTGACCCAGGTGGCTGTCAGCGAGTCTGGGCAGGATCGCAGCCTTCCCAGAGGTCCAGGGGGCCTCGGAGCAGTGCGCTGAGCCTCTCTGCGGATGGGGTTAGGTTGCACACTGCCCTTCGGTTTCCTCATATTTAAAATGAGGGTGGCCAAGGGCAACAGGAGCGGTCAGGAGAGCATCCTTCTTCCCCAGCCTGATAGCACAGTGCTCTTCCTTCCTTTTGATCGTACTCAAAACAACTGCTGCCCTAGAACAATGAGCCCGGGAGGAGGCCAGAGGGGATTTATTACGCTGTTGTCCTGTGGCACAGCCTCGCCTGACTTTATCTTGCACTGAGGCCTGCGTAGGAGGAAATCTGGCAGGCCCTCGGGTCGCCTCCCTGCTCCTGCACTCCCTCCAACTCAGATGCTGGAAGGACAGGGAAGAAGCTGCTGCGATGCACGCCCCGCACCGCCCCCACCCCCACCCCGCCGAAGTGGCAGCCAAAGGGAGATCAGTCCAGATCTCTCCCAAACTCTGTGACTCTGGGAAAGGCACAGGGACTCCAGGTGTCGGACCCGCCTGAGTCCATCCTGCAGAAGAGAGGGCCCCAAACAGTGTGCGTCTGCCCGGGACAGGGCTTGAGCAGAGCCTTGCTCTCCAGCCAGCTTCCTCTCTCTTCTCCTGGCGGGGCAGAGAGTTAGGCTGGGTGGTTCTGTTTGTGGACTGTCCAGCGTCTTGATTAGGGGTTTCATCTCCCGCCCGCCCCCGCCCCCCGCCCCAGCGTGGCTGAGGGGGGAGAAAGGCTCGGAGCCTGGGGGCTGAGAAGATCTTGATCAGTATCAGTTGGGACTAGATTTTCCTGGAATGTGGATCTTTTGCTGTCCATCTGCTGTTAGCAGGGTCTAACCAGATGCTCACCCAAACTGTAGTGTCAGTGGTGCTCCTATTTAGAAAATCAACAAACCTTTCTCATCAGCCAGCCGGGCACTGAGGGATGCTGTAGGATGCCCGAACAACTGTCTTTTGTAAGGCTTGAATCTTCCGTAATGCTGTGGATTCAGCACAGGTCTGGCACCACCATCATTCCCTGGATGACCCTGAGCAGGCTACATGACCTCTCAGAGCCTCCGTTTACTCATCTGTAAGGTGGGGATGAGAATACTAACCTCATAGAATTGTTTTGAGGATCAAATGAGATAATGTATGTAAATTACATAGCATGTGTTAAACGTTCTGCAGAACATGGTCACTATTATTACCACCATTTCAAATGGTCTGACCTGACTTCCTCAGATCCTGAGTAGCATCCTAGAGTGAGCTGTGGGCCCCGCTCTCAGCCGTGAGGGGTGAATACACGAGGATCTCAGGAAGAAACAGACCTGCAGCACAGAGTTGATAAAGTTCGCCTCAGACTCCAGCAGCAAATCCAGGCACTGGACTTGGTTTTCTAGATTCTCTCTCTCCTGTTGCATCATCTCTCTGTGCAACCCCATTGTATGAGTTTCCTAAGACGGCTGCAACAAATTATCACAAACCCGGTATCTGAAAACAACAGAAATTTATTCCACCACAGCTGTGGAAGATGTCGGAAGGGCCATGCTCTCCCTGAAGGCTCTCCAGGAGAACATGTCCCTGCTCCTTCCAGCTTCTGGTGGCTCCAGCCATTCCTTGGCTTGGGGCTGCACAACTCCAGTCTCCACCTCTGTGCTCAAATGGCCTCCTCTTTTTCCTGTGTCTCTCCTTTGCATGTCTCTTACAAGGACACTTGTCATTGGATTTAGAGGCCACCTGGGTAATCAGGATGATCTTGTCTCAAGATCTTTAACTTAATTATGTCTGCAAAGACCCTATTCCACAGAAAGTCACATTCATAGATTCCAGGGGTTGGGATGTGGACATATCTTCTGGGGGCTGCCATTTAGCCCACCACATCCATCCACCCTGCAAAATGTCCCGTTGGATTATGTCTAAAGAGTCAAGACGAACGCTCTCACTTATGGCTGGTGAGGAGCATCATTCATTTCCATGTTGACATCACTGGTTCTCCACTCGGTCCCAAGAAAGGGGCGTGGTCCATCTTCAAAAGGTAATCTGGCTGTTCGTTCTTTGTTTCCTGAAGGGTAGTGAAGACAAGTTCCTCCTGCCCTGTGAAAAATTGAGATGTCCCTGTGTTCAAGGGCAGTGCTCAAACCAGAACTGTGTCCCAGGGCTTTTTATTCTTAGCCAGATACACCGGGGTTTCAGAGCCCATTGTGCCCCGGAAGCCTTATGAGGGAGCTCTGAAGACCTACTTCCAAATGGTGTGTTGAGTCTCCTTCCTGCCAAGCCCACTGGAAGCATTAATTCTCCCAGGGCTCTCACCCTTCCCCTTCTTCTCCTTGCCATCCTCCTGAGGACTTACACTCACAGAAAATGCCCAGGAGACCCTACCTTTCGTAAAAGCCTCCTCTGGCCGTCCTCCTTTCTCAGGGCCATGCTCCGAGAGCAGCCCCCTGCTCTATTTCCTCCTTTCACCCATGTTCGGCCATAAAGATCCATGTTTAACAGAAAGAACATTGTCCCTGGGCTTCCCAGCCTCTCTCTCAGGAAGGCCTTCCTTCCAAATTGCTGATGCTTCAGCTAACCAGACTGTGAGAGAAGAAAGATTATCATACAGCAGTATTTTTTATTCGTCCAATCAAATGATACTTATATATAGATTTAACAGAGGACTTGCATAAGTATCCCAAAGAATTGAAAACAGTTACTCAAATAGATACATGTGCATGCAAGTTCATAGCGGCACTATTCACAATAGCCAAAAGGTGCCAACAGCTCAAATATCCACTGGTGGATGAATGGATAAGCAAAACTCAGTATATCCATACAATGGACTATTCCTCAGCCAGGAAAGGAATGAAGCCTTGAACTATGCTGCAAGATGGACAAACCTCAGAAATACGCTAGTGAAAGAAGCCAGACACAAAAGGTCACGTACTGTATGTTTTTATTTACCTGAAATAACCAGAATATGCAAATCCATAGTGACAGAGTGCAGATTGGTAGTTTCTAGGAGCTGAGAGGAGGGGGGGATTTGGGAGCACTGACTAACGCGTGTGGGGTTTCCTTTGGGGTGATAAAAATGTTAGGTATTGGTGATAGTTGCGTAGCATTGTGAATGTACTTCTTTTGTGTGTGTGTGTGAATGTACTTCTTGCCTCTAAATTGTTTACTTTAACATGTTTTGTGTTAGGTGAATTTCACCTTGATAAAAATTTCAAATGTAAAAAAAAAAAAAAAAAGAAAATCTGACCTTTGTGCTCCATGCACACATGCCCCGGGTCTCACGCTCATTTCACACGTCCTTCCTTCCTGGGCACACCTGTGGGCCTGTTCTCAGCGCCGGAGCACCAAATCGGCTTAGAGTGCAGATTACTGTCAAGCTTGCTCTTGATCCCACTTCAGAGGCACATCCTCTAAAATTCCATGACTAAAGCTGAGTCTACACAGCAGCAACCAAATGTTTGAGCAGAGAACAATGGGTGTGGGTGAGAACACCTTAATAGCCAGACTGTTGTTTCCCAATATTTTGTTTCTGTGGCGGTAAAGTGGATTCTCTAAGCAAGATTAATAGGCTTGTACTTTTCCTCGTCTTTAAGAATTTATACAGGCTGGGAGAAGACGAAGGACACAAGTGACAAGATACCTGGAAAAAGAGGTTCAAGGCCAGCATGAAGCCCACCCGGGGTTCTCTTTGAAACTATTGTTTGTTGAAGTTAAGGGGGAAGAAAGTTCATGCTCCCATTGCACTTGTTCCAACTTCATTTGAGGAATAGGAAGAGATCTTTTCATTTTGTGCTTCCAGAACAGAGAAGATTGGGGACTTCGAAGTGAAAAACGCCTATCAAAGGAACTGGGGCCATGGGGACTTCCCCATGTTAAGTGGGATAGAATGTTGGAAGTCTGATAACTGAGCTGTCATTCACCTGGGCACTCGGTCCCTCACTCACTCCACGGGGCCCACCGTAAGCCAGCAGGCAATGGGCCAGGCCACTGGCTGGAGTAGTCAGAGGGGCCCAGCGCCTGTCCGGACGGCATTTGCAGCCCCATGGGGAAGTGGGGTGCACACGCTGCGGGCATCATGGCCATAGTGCGCCTGCTCAGTCCGAGGGCCGTGGAGCACCCAGAATAAGTATCCAAGGTGATAGGGAGAGCCCCTCCCTCCAGGGTTGGTGACATCTGAGCCCAGAGACAGGGGACCAGCATCACAGGCAAGTAAGCACGGCAGCCGCATTGGCAGATCTGGGGAAGATGGCATGTGATTCCCACGAAGAGGGCTGTACACGTCTCTGGAACATGTAGGAAAGGCCTGGAGTGACTGAGAGGTTGTCGCTGGAGAGGTGGGGAAGAGGATGGGTTCGGGGAGGACCCCGGAGGCTTTAACTGCTTTGGTGACCTTTCATTTCTTAAGCTGGGTGTTGGTGCAGGGAAGCTTTATGCCTTTTTGTACGTGTGAAATGGCCTCAACGACTTTTCAGTCTCTGCGAGAAAGCCAGGGTATGCGGAGGCTGAGGAGCCCTTGCAAGCCTGGGAGCTTCTGAGCTTCCCACTGCGGGGGTATGTTAAGCTGCTATTTTGTTATTCCCTTTGCCAAGGTCTCTGAGGCAACACCTCCACAGAAAAAGCAGGACCGTGAGCTTGACCCTCCCAGCCCTGGGGCGTGCGGTTACTGGAACTGAATGTTTCCCATCTAGGGAAGTGCGAGGAGAGAGGAACGAGTCTAAGCCCCATTTTGTGTCCTCTGGGACAGCTTATACGTCCCTTGATGGACACTGCCCCAAGTTCTTTTTCAAGTGAATTTCCCTTCAGCTACACTGTTTGCTTTTCCTGCCAGAGCATCCTGCCCCCTCCAGTGCAGTCCCGAGGAGGAGACCCAGCCCCTGCCTTCCTGGTGTGCAGAGCTTAAAACAAGAGCCCTCTGCCCATCGGACATCCTTACCATTTCCAGCTATTGAGTGTAATCAGGTGTGCCAGGATCTGATTTCAAAGCCCAAATCCAAGGGGCTCAGAGGAATCCTTTCTCCCTGTTGCTCCAGTGGGAGACAAAGGGGACTGAACAAACAGGATGTGCTGAAGCTGCACAGAGCACTGCCCTAAGCAAGACAACCGGCCTGGCGGGAGGCAGGGCTGGACCTGACGGCCTGGGAGCTGGGGCGTTGGCACGTGCGGTTAACCATGCCCGAGAGAGAGAAGTAAGAAGCAGGACAAGATCCATCTGACAGCCTCTCTGGAGGATGGTTCCTTATGGATAGTCACACTCTTACAGGGTCTGGGGAGTTACAGGATCCCTACCTACCAGAAGATGCTGACTCTGGCCATTCACCTTACAGAAGCTGTTAGTATTTCTAGAAATTGTGGGGCAGGAGAGAAACGGAACTCAGGGATCTACAGACAAGCCAGGATTGATGTGAGGTGCAGTTGGGGGGAAGACACACTGGTCGCAGCCCACTATTTGGGTCCTGGTGATTCCATGTGTTTCTGTCCCGATTTCTGTCTCTTTTATCCCAGACTCTAATTGCTGGGCTTGGGAACTTATACCTAGTGAACTCTCTCAATCATTAACTTGACCAAGAGTCCAAAGTCATTCTGGAGAACAGAACCCTTAAGAGGATAGTTTCTCCTCTCTCTCCTACTGCCCAGTTTTGTATGGGAGAAATCAGAGTTTAAAATAATATTTATTGGGTGCCTGGTGGCTCAGTTGGTTAAGCTTCTGCCTTTGGCTCCGGTCCTGGGATCGAGCCCCACAACAGGTTCCCTGTTCAGTGGGGAGACTGCTTCTCCCTCTCCCACTCCCCCTGCTTGTGCTCACTCTCTCTGTCAAATAAATAAATAAAATCTTTAAAAAATAAATAAAATAATATTTATCAAGACCAGATTTGAAAGCAAACAAAGGTCATTGAAGGCAACAAGAGTAGGAAGCCATTTACGCTGGGGATAGGCTCACCCTCTCACCAATGGTGGAACTTAATGATATCTGCCCCCAGTTCACCATCTCTCAGAGATATGGTCACTGGTACTTTCAATCAGGGGTACTTGGAATATTGCTATAGGCACTTCTGGTTCTTCCAGGCCCTGGGGGACCCACCTCACATTCTGCGGTTGAGGCAGGAAGGACAAATGTCCTCCAGGACACAGGGCAGTCCCATGCAACTGGAGAACTATGGCAGCCTTTTATTAATAGAGCAACACTGGTGGAATTGGTCGTTTCTGACACTCAACCCTGAGCTTATCCGACCGAGAGTCTTTGAACATAAACCGTACAAAGAGTATCTGAGAGGGAGTAGCAGATTCTAAAGGTCACTGTTGGTTCTCGATGAAATAAAAAGCACTGGGAAAATGAAAACCTGCATGACATCTATAGTTCATCATTGTCTCTAAAGGCAATTCTGAAGTAAACTCAAAAGTTTCCAAGAGACATTTTAATCTGGCATAAAACATCGGATTTATGGAGATGCATCGGATTTATGGAGGGGTTAATGTTCTAGGAGCTAGGGATTCAGAGGCTGCCTCTCAGATAAACTAGATCTGGGCATATACTTAGTTGCTTTGTCCCTGAGTGGTATAAATAGCTGTCATTTGCCAAGAACGGCTAATGAAGAAAGAAAATCACAGCTAGGGGTGGGTATATGGAAGGCATAATGGACATGCCAGTTATAAATGATTTCTGTTTATGTAAAGAGACAACATGATCAGAGCTTTTCCTTAGTTAAGTGGCCCGAGTGAAAACTGCGTGGGGGTTCTTGAGGAATTCTAGCTACATTAAATGAACTAACCAGAGCACGTTTGGGAGGGGGCAGGGGGAAACCAACAGATACATCCAGATATTTCTCCCATCCAAGTACTAACCAGGCCCGACCCTGCTTAGCTTCCAAGATCAGACGAGATTGGGCGCGTTCAGGGTGGTATGGCCGTAGACCATCCAGATATTTCTTAAAGGGAGAGACTTGATGAATCCATCATTCTGCTCATCAGCAAATGACCTTCCCAAAGAATTCGAATTCTAGAGAGAGCTTGAGCACAAAATTGCAATGTCTTTCAGAACTTGATTTGTGATTCAAGATGAACCGCTGCTAACTCTGGGGTTACTCAGCCAGGGAGGGGAGGAAAAGCAGACTCATTCATCAAAAGGCGGCAGGAGACCCCTCCAGGTGGTAACTGAAGGAAGGGAAAAGGTGAGCCCGGGTGGAGAAGAGAAAGCCAGGAAGAAAAGAAATACCCCTTCTCTCTTCTCCTGGTGTGGCCAGGAGATAGATCTGCTTGCGGGAAGCCCAGGGGGCTGGTCTAAACCAAATTCTCTCTTGGAACCAGAGTGACTGGAGCTCATCTGAGTAGAGTCGAAATCCTTGCTCCTCTACTCACGAGTTGTATGACATTAAAGCTGCCTAACCTGAACTTTGGGTCCCCACTTGTAAGATGGGGTTACTGGTATACCTGCCTCAGGATTGTTAGGGAAACAAGTGAGCATTTATTGAGCACCTTATATGCGTCAGGCCTGGCGTCAGATCCTGGAGAGCCAATGGTGAAAGGGCTGACAGATTCATGAGATCACGTATGTAGTGAACTGGGTGCAGACACTGCCTAGCATATAGTAGCTGCTCAACAAAGTCTTTATCAATGTTTTCCAGCCTAAAATTATTACAGTCATGCTATGTGGAATGAAGAGAGGGTGGACAGGCAAGGCTTTGCTGAGTGGTGATGGTGGAGCCGAGACCTGAAAGACAGCAAGGATCCAGTCTTGGGATCTTTGCCCCCTCCCCGCCAGACCCCTTCCACTCTACCACCTGGGCACATGCTGTGTACAGACCGTTTTGCCAGGCCCTTGGGCCTGACATTACAAGCACTTTGTAGTTTCAAAACTGGCTTTACATATCAGAACAAATGTCAGCAGTTTTCTAATTTTTCCTTGGAGCAAGGTATTCCATGGAGAGCCTGCAGGCGTGGTGGGAGAGATTTTGAACTCGTATTCCCTTCAACTAGAACAGTCCTTCTTTGGTTGGTTTTATATCCTGGACCCCTAAGAGAGATCCAACCTATTTACTGAGTATCCTTGATGTGCGTGACACTGCTCTGGTGCTTAGGGCATTCAGTGAGCAAGTCAGAGATGCCTGGCCTCCAGAGCTTATATTGTAGCAGGGAAGACACACAGTGACTGGTGAACATAACCAGTTATTTATTATGTTGCATGGTGATGAGTGCTTTGGGAGAGGAAAAGTAGAGCAGGATGGGGGTAAGGAAAGTGGGCTGCAATTTAAACAAGGTAGGTCTCATGGAGAGGTGACATTTTGGCAAGAAGTTAGAGGTAAGGGTGTCATGGGAAAGGAGGTGAGGGCATCAGCTATGGGACTGGCCAGGGAATAGGATTCCCGCAGAGTTCAAAGTGCAAAGTCCGTGAGGGGAAGAATGCTTGGTGACGAGAGGAATAGCACAGAGGACGGGGTGGCTACGGCAGGTGAACAAGGGGGGGCAACAAGAGATGGGATGGCAGGTGCTGGTGGGCACATTGGGCTCTAAGGGACAGTGGAGAGACTTTGCTTTCAGTCTGAGTGAAAAGGGAGCCACTTCAGAGTTTTGAGCAGAGGAATAGCATGATCTAACTTAAGTCTTTTAACTACAGAATGGGTCATTGCATTAACCGAGGCTCAGGCCACCAGTGAAGGCTGGAAAACTACCCATTCATCTACATGGTCATCCCCATGGCCCCTTGGAATGAAGACTGGGCAGATTACTTCTATGCCCATTTTACACATTGGGAAATTGTGACTCAGGTAGGTCACAGGGGTCCTCTGAGGGCACAAAGCTGGAACGTGGTGGGCTGGGGATTGAAGACCTACACCTCCCATGACTTGGTCTTGGATGGGTTGCCAGACACGAGGGGCTAGCAGTCACCCCACTGTCCACCGGAGTCTCTTGTGTCCTTGAGAACTATTTCAGTGCAGACAAAAGACCACCAGGGTCTACATGGTTTTTCAAAATTAGTATTTTATTTATTAGTCACACATTAAAAAACTCAGCTGTCCCTTAGGCTTTAAAGTTCACCTTTACAAATCTTTTTTTACTCGTGTTATAAATCAGATGCTCAAGAAAAGTTTGTGATGTCTGCACATTTCAAAAGCTCCTTCCCTGCCTTATGCCTTAACAATGAACCCAATACATTCCACCTAGTACATTGCACATCATGTATCCCACAGTAAATCATGCCAGAAAGGAAGAGAAAGCCCTGTTGGAGGTCTGGGCCAGACATGACCGTGACCCCAGGCCCGCGGGGTGGGGCGGACTTCCTGCCGGCACCCTGTTGCTGGCCAGGGTACCATGGCAGAAGATTCAAGAGGTACATGGATAAAGGAAGAAAATGAAGGCTTTCTCTTCCTCTATTCCCTGTTTCCCTTTTTTTACCCTTACTCTGGAGAAAACTTTGTGAGGGCAAAGTCGCAGGTTGTTGCTCAAGGGGCAGCTTTCCAGTATAGACTCTCCAAGCTCCCCTCCCCTTCTGTCCACTGTCTACATCCCCCCCACCCCGCCCCCAGTGCATCACAGCTTTGCTAACTCCTCTGCCCTCCCTCTGGCTCTCAGGACTCCAGTCTTTCCCGGTCACCCTCCCTCCTGCTGCCTTCCTCCCCTCCCCTCCCTTCTTTGGGCCTTGGGAGCTCTCCGCCCTCCCCCTCCCTGCGTGTCCTTCCAAACCCACACTCTTTGTTGCTGAATTCAAGGTTCTCAATACAATAAAGCTTTGATGATTGGCCCCGATTGAGAAGGAATGTCAGCTTAAATTAATGAAGGGTCTGAATAATAGAATTTTAAAGCAAAGTTTAGTTGCTTTCACATTTGTAAGACATCCTTTCCACAGGGGGAAGCCTTTGCATTCAAATGCAGTAAAAGCTAATGCTGAGAAATGGGGCAATATGTCTTAGAGACTCTTTTAAATGCTTTAACAGAAAGGACCCTCTATAATTGGCATATACTTTCTTTGAATCTGAGTGTTTCTGCTCCTAAAACCGTTCATTTTTAGCGATCAACATTTCTTTTTATCACTGAGATTTTACTGGGCTTCACTCAGATCTACCACAGTTTCAACTCCTGAATTCTTTATGACAGAGACATTTCCACATGGAAAGTCTCTAAAAATTTTTAATTTTCAATTTCGTGAGCAATACAAGAACACGTTCTTGTTTTCTTGTTTGCAGAAAATTAAAACCTTAGAAATAACAATAAGTGAAAGCCTTATAAATAATAAAAGAATTCGTGTCCCAGTTTATATCACTTTAAGGTGGTAACAATGTATGATCTATAGCAAAGGATCCTGCACAAAAGTCCCTTTTCAGGGTCCCATCCAAAAGGGAACCATCTACATCTGACGGGGTCTTGCTTTCTTGCAAGAATAAGGTATCCTTGAGGTAGGTAAAGCCCACTCTCTCTCCCATTCAGTACCATGATGCCTCAGTCCATTCCCATTTCCGTACTGCTGCATTCCACCCCTGAAAGGAACACTCACCAGGATGAAACGAATATGGCCAATGGTAACAATGATTAAATCTAGATAAGGGTACTTGGGTGTTCAGTATGCTATTTTCTCTACTTTTCTGTATGTTTCAACTTTTTATAATAATAAAAGAAAAACTCACCAAATGCTACAGATAGCAAAACAGCCAAATAACCCTTGGAAGAGAAAAGGACTGGTTCTAGTTAACGCTATTCTCTTCTTCATAGGGATTCCCAGCCCAGCGTTGGGCAAGGCTGAACCTCACTTATAGGTACAGTTAACAAAAGAAGTGCATGGTGTACTTCTTAGCAATGTGCTCACATTTGTAAGCCCTTTCATACCTATTCTTCTTTTCCTTTGGGGGATAGGTAAGGCACGTGTTGTCCCCATTTTCCAGATGAGGAAACCAAAAGATTTGGTGACCCTACCTAATAATGCTGGCTCTGTTACTGCTTTCTTACTAGGCAGCAGGTATTGTTGTAGGCACCTACATGTATTAACTAATTTTATCATTACAACAACTCTGAGTTACATGCATAACTTGTTCAAGATTGCAAAGCCAGTAAGTAGTGGGCTGGTATATGAACCTAGGCAGCGTACTCATGAGCTGGAGCTCTTAAACACCTACATCCTCATATGATGACAGTACAGATATCTTCCTAGTAAGTAGTCCAAGAGTGGAAATCTGGCAGCCTCCAGGGTTCACTCAGACTGTAAATGTGCTGATTTGGCCCATCCAGTATTTTACAATTTTTGAATTAATTGCCATAATTTAAAAATTTATCTAAAGAAAGATTTCATCAGAAAATCAAGATTTCTTGTTCTCTTGAAAAATCAGACATATTGGCAACATTAGGCTAGCATCCCACAAAGTAGTAACTGGCTGGAACTGAGTATACATGGCCCCGTAGGCAGGCACACTCTTGCCAGTTTGTCACATTCCCTACTATTCCCTATTATTGCACCTGGCCTCTTTTTGCAGCTCTGTTACCTAATGTGAGCATTTGAGATTGCAACCCCTGCACTGTAAAAATTTATACCCCCAAAGAGGTAGAATGTAATGTCAGCCCTGGTGGCATCGACGCACTACCTAAGTCATATATTCATCCATCTGTCTATCCATCCAACCATCTCTTCATGTATCCAAACGTCCATCTTTTCACTCTGCCTATCTCAGCCACACTCCCTACCTAGCTTAGCCATTCTCAAACTGACTGTACAGAGTCCCATCTGCCATTTCTTGACCAGTATCTACTCTTCTCCCACTCAGATGGGCAGCATCAGAAGATGGGAGATTATCTGTTGAGGAAAATTTATGGCAGCTGTTATGGACTGAACTGTGGCCCCTCCCCGCCGCCCCGCCGCCGCTCCGCTACCACCACCAAATTCATATGTTGAAGTCTTAACCCCCAATATGACTGTGCTTAGAGGCAGGCCTTTAAAGGGAGGCAATTAGGGTTAAATGAGGTCGTAAGAACAGGATCCTAATCCAAGAAGACTGGTGTCATAAGAAGAGGAAGAGACACTCGGAGTGCACACATATAAAGGACCATGTGAGGACACAGTGAGAAGGGGCCCGTCTGCAAATCAAGGAGAGAGGCCTTGGGAGAATCCAAACTGACACCTTGATCTTAGACTTCCAGTCTCCAGAACTCTGAGAAAATAAATTTCTGTTCTTTAAGCTATTCTGTGATGACAGCCTTAGCAGACAAATACAGCAGGAAACTATTTTTCATGTGTCCCCCACCTACCCTTCCACCTCCTCAGCCCTCAGCCCTTTGCCCCTGCACAGACTAATCACCTGACACCCAAAGCCATTTGGGCTAGTTACTAAGAGAAATCATCAGCAATCCCAGTTAAGAAAGTCTGCTATTTCCCCAGTGGTGTAAACACAACCATTGGGATGGGCTGGGAGGGTGGGGAGAGTGTGGGAAGATGCCACCAAAGAATTGCATCAGTGAGATGCACTCAGGACATTTCACTAAGCCCCGTGTACCTGAAATAGGGAGATACTGCCTGAGTGCACAGCATAAGGAGACTCTGAAGCTGAGATGTGGACATGGAAAATATTAGTAAAACCTAAAGTGGCTTAAGGAACATTGAAAGCCACAGGTTCGTCCAGCTAGTTGGCTGGTTTTAGCAAGCCCGTTTTTTTCCTGGACAGTCTGAGTCCAGCTTAAACAGTGATGGTCAGAATAATCACTGTAAAATTGGCTTCATCCTAAGGCTTCCTATGGGTTTCCTCCAGGTGTTCTGGTTAGAGAGGCTTATACTATTAACATAAAGATAGGTGGTTGCTGATTAACCCCAGAAGGGCCTAGAAGACTGGGAGAAAGCCAAACTGGCTTCTGCTCCATCTCTGCATCAGCTTTCAAGCTGTTAGAGTGGTAATGCCTGTGGAGTTGGACAGTGGTGTTGGACAGAGAGACAAACCCAAGATGGGTTTTCAGATCCCAGGGGACAGACAACGGCAATAGATTTCAACCTCAGATCTTAAATGGAATGGGCAGAGATCTGGAACTCATCCAGAAGAACTGGCTCCAGAATCCCACAGCAGCAGGTTTAGAAACGCCATCAGAACTACCTTCCCCACCATCATAGGCTCCTAGGGAAACTGCAATTTTAGTCAGTAGATAAAAGTTTGAACAAGGTTTGATGAATGATTTAATCAACACTGACATACCCAGAGCTCAGGAAAGGGCAGGGAAATCCAGGGTTGTTTAGACTTGCCTCTGATTCACTTCTAGCCTCACGTCGACTGAAAAGAATACAGAGATGCTGACATTTGAATGTAGGTGTTTGGGGTTGGCCTTTTAACCAGCTGATGAGGTATAAAGGCAATGGTCTCTAATGAGTAAAGGGCAAAGCCCAGTATCATAATTCAATTCTCCCCCAGTCCTCTCCTTGAAGTGTGAATTCAGACAAAGCATAATTTCTCTGACTCAGGTGAAACAGGGCAACACCACACATGACCAGTCCTCTAAAAATACCAGGGAGATTTGTGAAAACTGCCAATGAAGAGCTTTGGGCATACTGGGAGAACACGATTGGCAAAGACCTTATCTACACAGACTCCTTCACTTGTGTTTTAAACCATATTTTGAAAGTAAATTGCTTTGGACTTGATATTCAAGACTCTGGGACCAGGGCCCCATGAGGCCTGAGGGTGGGGGCCTGGGGAAATGCAAGGGTCTGAGATGGGAACTAGGGATCCTTGCAAGGGTCAGAAAAAGCTCTGGGGGATTAGCAGAGCCAGACTATCTTCCTGCTCTGCTCCCTCTGGGTCCCTTGGTGGAAGTTTCTTATGCTTCTGCTGATGTTTGATTTTGGGGAAAGGAAAACTGCTCCAAAGATTAGGAGAAAGAGGAAAGGTACTTGGGTCCCATGGTGGGAATGGGAGCCCGGGCTGTGGCTGGAGATCAGACCTACGGTGATGAGATGGGGGGAGGAAGAAGCAAGAGAGAATGAGTATCTTTGCAGCAATCCCATTAAGGGTTCAAAGAGCCCACCAGGGCCCATCCCCTCCTCATTCCCTCACAGACCCTCTAAAGGAAGCTACTTTGCCCCATGCTTGCAGCTCATCCCTCAGCCCACAGCTGACTGGCTGGCTAGTGACCAATGATGTTATCTGAGACAGAACAATAAGACGGGCCTGAGCCAATGAGATTGTCTCTTAGGAATTTTAACTAAGAATACCACGGAAAAAAGCCAATGGGAACTGAAGTTGAAAGGCTGAGGTATATAAGGAGGAGCTCAAGAGCTGAGGATGAGCCACATGCAAGCTGAAGTTTTGAGTAAGCAGAAACTGCAGTCTATAGGACATGTCTGCTGGGACATGAGTACCTCAGGCAGAAATGCAGAGGGAAGCAGAGACTCAGAGACTCTGAGGTAATAAATCCCCAGGGCTGCCTCTGCTCCTAAAGGCTTTCCAATTCCAGGTCACTTACATCCTTAAAAATACCTGTTCCTTTTTACCCGAAGTAACTAAGACTCTTCTCAATGAAGAGAGCCCAACTATAACTAATAATTTGTACCAGTTCCGTGTAGGTAAGCTGACAAGGAATTATCTGAAGACATTTGCTTTGGGGAGAATGAGTAGGCTGGTTCCCTTAGCAAACCCGGCTACTGCCATTGCTTACTTGGAAGCATCTTGTGTACTTGAGATCAGGTTTTAGGCAGGAAATAGTGTGTCCTAAGTTCTCTCTTTGTTCTTATGATGTCAGGGTAGGCTAAGACAATGTTTGAATCCTGAAGAAAGGAGGTCTTGGCATCTACAAAAAGTGGGCTGGTCTGAGAAAGCTAAGTCCTTTTTAAGTTACTAAGATCCAGGTCTACAAATCTCTTAGAGGGAAGCTTTAAAACCATGACTTCTTACCTAGTTAAAAGGAGCAAAGAGGTGTGGCAGCCATGTTGGTTCACCAGTGGGATCTCGTGAATCATTTCTCATCTCCAATTTCAGGGCTTAGGAGGGCTAAACTGGAAGGAAAACTGAGAGCAGCTCTTGTCAATATGAGACCTCATCTATTATGTCCACAGCCTGTTGGAAATGTCCCCCGGCAAGGCTGCCATCAGCACTTGACTGAAAACACATGGAAACAGCCCACTCAGAGCAGGAATTCATTATTGGAAGAATAATAAGGGAAAGTTTTTTTTTCCCCCTCCTCTCTCTCTCTCTCTTTCTTTCTCTCTCTCTCTCTGCTGGGAGAGCTGCTTTCTGGAAAAGTCACAGGGCTTAGAGGGAATTTGAATCATGTCTGGTAATAAGGGGAGGAATGGAGGAGAAAGGGCACGTTTCCAGAAGCCCTTTCATACAAAGCATGATAGTTATGGGCAACTCAAAATTAGTATTATTCATAATGTATTGTTGAAATCAGGCCATGGCTCCCTTTAACCCCTTATCCTTTCCTAGAGTTATTAGTGTCTGATAGCTCCAAGGGAAAAGTATCCAGAGTTAACTGGTTTTCCGTGGCTACTCCTCTCTTTCAAAATGGTTGCCTGTAGACTAAAATGGGCTATAAAAGTATTTGGTCTTCTTTCCCCAATACTAGCCGGTAAGTCTTCAATATACACTGCGTGATCCAAGGGAAAGTTATGTGCAAGGCATGAGTATGAAAGAAGGAGATAAGTGCCAGCTCACTGGCTACAGCATTATGTGGCAGACATTACAAGTGTTCACTAATATCTAGTTCTCCTTTCCTTCCAAATTCAGGGAGGTTTGTGTTTCCCACCTCCTTGGAGCTGGGTGTGGATGCATGACTGCTTGGCCATGAGAGCAGAAGTGATGTGTGTCAATTCTGGGGGGAAGCATTTAATTGCCAGTGCATGGCGCTTCTCTCTCTTCCCCTCCTGTGGAACTGTGGAAGTGCCTGTGGACACTAAAATGGAGTCCTGAGTCATCACATGGAGGACAACATCCCGGGAGAGTCTCTCAGACAGGCAGACTTTAAGTCACTAAGATTTTGGGGGTTATTTGTTTAGGTAGCAAAACCAAGCCTGCCCTGACTTATGCCCACTGCTGACTGGTCGACTCTCTTCCCAGATCTTTTGGAGTTCTGGAGAACTTGTGCTCCATCTGAACACTGTGTTCACTGAAATTCAGAGAGGTAGGCAGTGTGCTCTCTCTCACGCTTAAGATACTCTTTTAAGGATTGTGATGGGCTCCCTCCTTCCATTTGAGCAAAAGAGGTCTCTGTTGAATTCTGCAGTAGAATAAAGAAAGCCCTTTCACAGCCAAGGACAAAAAGCGATGGCGACAATACTGAAACCAAAGCTCAGAAAAAAATGACACTCCCAAATGGCTCTAAGACCACACTTTTAAGGTCAGAATCTGATATTTTTGTACTTCCTCTTGCTTTCATTCCCCGCTTCCCCCTTACCTAATCCTCATTCCTCAGCTCCAGAGTTCTCATTTGGCACTCCTGATTTTGCCAGATAATCTTTTAAGTCCTGTACCTGAGCAGTAACCTTGCTCACAACATACAAGACCCAATGCATAGAATTCAGCACTTCTGGGTTCCAGAAATGTTTACTCTGTGGGCTGATAGGGGCCACTTCAGAATCCTCACTAGGACTGCTGCTCGGGGGTTAGCACAGTTATGGAAGCAAAGTTGGACTCTGATATATAAATGTATATGTACACACACACATAGGAAAAAAAAAAATCAGGGAGTTGCATCCAAGGTCAATACAAGATACCTCCCTAGCCTCTCACGGGAGGTACAAGTTTGGCAGCTTCTCAGCTCATGAATACCACCTGTGTCTTCTTTCTTGTGAACATTTCCTGGGGCAACTTTCCGGAGCCCGTCTCCTAATCTTTAATCATGGTGGAAAGAGAAGGAGGTAGTGATGGAGTCTCTACCAAACTCTCAGCACCACTGCTCAGGCTTTCTGCAGCCTCTCCTCCCAGTGCAAGATCAAACCACTAGTATTGCTGCTGGTGATTCTTTGGAAAACATTCATGGTGGTCCTATTATGTGCATGGTATTGTGCTGAGTACTTCAGTGAATTGACGATGACAAGGAGAAGTTGTAACAGATGTGAACAGAAATACGACATGGGTGAGGGGTGAGAGAGGAAGAAGCAAGACTGAGTGGGTTCAAATCCACCTTCCATCACTTTCTAGCAAGAGACTGGACTTCTGCCTTGTTGCTCATCCACGCAGGAGGAATACTGCGAAGTCCTACTGTGAGACTGTTAGGATTAGGTAAGCTCACACATATGTAGTGTGTCTCAGACATGCAGCAACCCTTAATAAATACTGGCAAGATGCAAAAACAGCACGTAGGTCCTGTCCTGGCAGCGTGGTGTGTGGTGAAAAGCCCTGTTGGAACTTGGAGCGGGAGAATGCCGGGATTGATTTGCCAGTCACCGGGTGTAGAGCACCGTCTTAAGGTTTCCTGGGGTCAAAAAAATAGGCTCAACGAGGAAGACGTCTAATCCTTGCCCTTTGGGATTGGGAGATGTCTTCCTTGTACCTTTCTCAGACACTGCCGATTGCCCTGTTTTAGTGTGTGAACTGTTTAGCTTTTCTCTCTTGGTGGGCAGTGAAAGTGGAGAGAGACCAAATTAAGAGATACAGAGAATAAAACATCTTTCTCAACTTCTCAAATAGTCCCTTGAGATGTTTAAAATTAGTCAATTCATGTAGTAAGAACTCATAGGAAATGTACATTTATTCAGCCACAAAAACTCAGCTTGGTTTTCACAAATGTTCTATTGGAGACCACAAGTTCCCAAAATGCATCTCACTCTGAGGGAGACAAATGACCACAGTCTGGAAAGTCTGCCTCCCCGACCTCTTCCAGGTCTACCAAAACCCTTCCTGCCTTCCAATGCCCAGCAGTTGTTTGCTCTCCAGGAATACCTTCCCTGATTCACTCCAGCTGGATAAAATGTTCCTGCTCTGTCCTTGCAGCATGTGGCTTGGATGCACATCTATCATATCATTTTATTTTATTCTGTTTTATATTACAGTTAGTAGTATATGAGTCTTTTCCATTCCTCACAGTACAGTTCTCGAGGATGGGACGCATATATCCTGTTTTTGTGAGCTGCACCACAGCATTTGGTATGTGCTCAACAAATACTGAGTTGTTCAAAGACTTAGGCATTCACTCACTCTTCACTGATCCGTACCTACTTTGTGCGCAGCGTTCTGCTGGGCACTGCTGGGCACAGGAAACATGAGATAGGATAAGACCTGACTGTAGCCTCCAAAGCATTTAAAAACCTCTGGACAGGGAGCAGGTCCCCATGACAAAGGCCAGGAAGATTTGATGCCTGTCTTTGAAGGAGCTGAAGCCCCCAGGCCTTGCTCTGAACCCAGTCTTAAGGCTTTGGTTGGAAACTTCATGGCAGTAGGAGGGCGTAGGCTGGGTGTTCTGCTGGAAACAACTAAATTACCCTATGGGTCACCAATTGGTTTATTTGCTAATTGGCCCAGCTTTGGGCTTTAAATCTAAAGAAATCATTTCATCCTTTATTAAATACTGCATGAATCTCACTCTTTGTTCTGCAGGGCTATACACAATATACTAGTGAAACTTGAATTTACACCACAATAGCCGTGCTACTAAGGACCTTCCAAATGCCACTAATACCATACATGTTCCGCTTCTCAGCTGGATCCGAACCTGCCAGTGAATTCTGAGCCCATCGACCTCCCTCTGACACAGGAGCAGACCCCCACACCCACGTCCGCCCCCAGCCTCCCCATCTTTCCATGATTTAATTTCTGAAATCAGTTACTCTGTGGAGACCCCAATTCCTTTACACCCACTCTTTTTATATGGTGGACAATACTTTATTCGGAAATGTTCCCTCCTGTAATTACAAATCCTGTTAGTCATCCTCCTCCTCTCCCCAGGGGGATTGTGGGCTTTAATTAATTAACGTGGCTAAACCGCTTTGAGGTGCCTGGTTGAAAGGTGCTATATAAGTGCAAATTATTATTATTATGGCTGTTGACATCCCATGGCGGCAAAGCCTTCAGCCCCACGCATCTACAGACCTGAACAAAGGCTTCTTCATCCTCACCTTCCCTGCTAGGTCTGAGATGGCTGGCTCAATGGTGTGGGGGCAAATCTGTTACCATCTCAACATCAATCAACTAATTAATCCCCATTATGTTGGCTTCCGTTTCCTTCTTCCAAGCAGCACCATCCTGTTTCATTTCACAAATCGTGCCCCCAGTAGCTCTAGACAACGGTCATAGTGTCCCTATGGCTTCTGTTGGCCTAAAGGAGAGAAAAAAAAAAAAAAGAGGGAGAGAAAATAAGTTTGAAAAAAAAAAGTGTCATCATGAAATGTACTAACTTCTCACTAACAGTCTAAATAAAACTTTCCTTCCAGCTGTAGTCCTCTTGCACACATACATACCTTTCTATTACCTAGGGAGCCAGCAGCCTCACAAACCAGAGACACCCAGAAATACAGCATAGGTGTGGGGTAAGGTCCTGCAGCCCCAGCTTGACCACTGATAGCTACAGACAAAAGCCCTTTCTGGGCTGGGTGGGAAGAGGTCATCCAGAGAGGTGGGAGCCCCTCTTTGGCTTCCTCCACTAGCTCCACATTTCCCCTGAGAAAGCCAGCTGCCCTCTGTAGCCAGGAAGCCCTCACAAAGACAGGGGACCATGATTTAGATGTTTTGTGCTGCACCTAGCAAACCTCAGCCCTTAACAAATGCCCAGTACTTCCACTGTGATGGTAGCCATTGAAAGCAGCCCTGTGGGGGAGACGTGGCCTCTTGAAGGGACGCTGCTGACCAAAATGCTCCTTACAAGGTTGTGCCTCAGACCCTTTGTTAGCGTGGACGTGGGTGAGCCTCAGGGGGTCATGTCTTCATCTGCCTCCATTTATCCTCCCTATTGAAGGGCTCCTTCAGGACATCGGTCAGTCTCTGTGGGAAGTGATTTGGAGGGCAACAAAAGAACTTGGGCCCTTTGGGGGGCCTTCAGAATTCAGTAAACATCTGGACACGGAAGGCCAGGTTCTCAAGCAGTCTAGCTGGGGAGATGTCAAAAGAGAGAAAAAGCTGTGTGTGCAATGCAATCTCTTAGTTCTGTGGCAACATTTGTTGGAGAAAAACACAGCCGCCCCAGTAGGTAGATAGGAAGATTTTTCAAAAGCTCCTCTATTTGTCAGTTTTTGTGAGGGCAGAGTACTGTTTGTCAGCTCTTGTGGCATGTGTGAGGAAGCAGAAGTTTCGCATGGCTGGGGAGCAGCATGTGATGGCTGTTCCGATTCTCTATGTACGCTGAATAACCCATGGTTGCACAAGCCCGTCCTGGGAGTTGTTGTTAAGCATTTCTGTTATCCCTGAGGTTTGGAAAACACTTTCTAGTCAAGGTGACTTGTTAGATTGTCATCATGAGCACATTTTAATTGACCAAAAAATGAAGTACTAAGGCTAAGGGATTTACATTTCATCACATGGTGAAATACAGGATCTGAACTCTTGACTCTCAACATTCCCTTTATTATTGAATCAATCCATTAGAACACATTAGTCAGCATGATTCAACATTAATCACATGGCACTAATCAGTATTCCCCAGGGTTCCCAAATCTATCCTCAAACAAGGAAAGAAACTGGCCTCTATCAAGAGACAATCAGGGGCTGACGTCCAATTCAAGCCCCTCTCCCCCATGCACACTCTCAGGAACCTTCCTCAGTCATCCATTTGAAATGATTCTATTTCCTTTATCCATATCACATTATTTGAACCTCAATAATAGGTGTCACAGTTTGCCTTTGATCAAACTTATTTTGTTTTTGAGCTAACTAGATTTTGAGCTACTAAAAGGGAGGGACCTTTTTTTTTTCCAGGCTTATATCCTCTGAACACCATGGTTTACAAACTGTTGATACCTCAACAAATACCTGCTGAACTGAAGTCACTGAAATGGAGCTTAAGTCATATTCCAGAAAGAACACCAAGTCCTCTTGGAAGAAGTTTTCAAAGAAAATCAACAACCTGAATTGATTTAACATCTTTTAGTATTATTACCTGGGCATTTTCACAAATGCAAATTGTTAGCTCTGCAAAGATAGCCAAATGGCTTCCAGGTTCTAAAAGAGTGTGGATCCAGTCTAACTATAGTCCAGGCCTTGGAATAAAGTTTTTTTCTATAACCTTATTCCAACTGACAATTTGTTCCATGTTTAAAAAAATGTAGAGACAGGAAAAAACATTTTGGGGGAAAAATGTGTTTAGTCTATGACTTTGGACCAAAAGTCATACCCTGCTTTGTGCTATAAGCACAAGTAGCTCTTGTTCAAGTATCTTTCTTGCATAGTGTATAATAGCAGAACACATACTAAAGTTTCGGCTTGACAGAGATTCTGTTATGGTGGGGGACCAAGATTTTTGGTGCTGATCCTTGATGGCATTACTGATTGTGATACCCTACTTCTCTGCTCTAGACTCTACCAAAAAGGGTACTGATAGCATTTTTAACATACAATATTTACAATACAATACTTATGTTGCATTTCAACATGCTAAGAGCCCAACCCTAGGGTCTGTACTACTGCACCCTGGGGTCTAATCTCTGCAACTGTGCTCCTCTGAAAGGGATGTGTCACTGAATATTCATCTCTCCTTCTCTCCCATGGTAAAACTCCTAAAACTTAGCTGGGAACATGGACACCCAGATAAACAACTGCATTTTCCAGTCCTTCTTCCCATACATCTACAAATTGGCCAATATGATTAAAGTAGAAACAGTGTGTGTAACTTCTGGTTAATATCTTAAAAGAAGGAGGATGCCCTTTCCTCCCACCATCATTCTCTACCCCATACAAATTCTGCTACAAATTCTGGATGGAGGTCATGATGCTGAGCCATTGTGGACCATGACAACAAGGGCAACATCCTAGGTGTGATGGGGCAACAAGCTAAGAGCCTGGGTCCTTGGACAAACACATGGGATGAGCTGCTATACTAGCTCTGGACTGTATTCCTCTGCAGTGCTATGTGAGAAAGCAGGAAACCTCTACTTTGTGTGCCACTGTTAATTTAGATTGTGATTCCACCCAGCCAAACTTACAACCCACCTCAAGAACTTTCTTGAGGGATTGATTACATTAGTGTGACTGATCCATCCTAGCTTAGGATTTCAAGATTCAAGATTCAGGACAGAACTGGTATATCCCAACAGAGGCTCATGAAGCCTGAGAAATAAGTTATCAGAGGGGCTTCCGTGATGGAGGATGAGAGGATCCAAACCCATTTCTGATTTAATAAAATCTTAGGAGCCCTGAGTACCTAAAAAGGGCTACAAACATAATTTTGAGGCAGTGAACACCACTTTGCCTTTCTGGAACTCAGTCTGCTGACCTTAAAATAAGGGTGATGGACAAAACTAAAATCTCTCATTCTTGGAAGTGTATATAGCTAACTTTGGGAGGAATTAAAGTAATTTTTGTCAACTAATCATCTTAGTATATGCATAAAGCACATGTGTTGTGCAGAAGATCCCTCTAGAGACTATGGAAAGATTATACCCCAATGGCAGAGATAAAAGAGGCATCTATAAAGAATACAAAGAAGACTGCCCATGGAAACATGACAACAAACTTATAATTACACACAGCTGTGTAGAAATTGGTCCACTACCTCCAGAGGAAGTTTAAATTGGTAAACGTCCTTGGAAAGCAACTTGGGAATATATAGTAAAGATTAAAATGTGCATACCCTCTGAGCAGTCATTCCACTTTTTCTATATACCTACAGAAACTCTCATACCAGCATACCAAGTAGCACGTACAACAGAATTCACTAAGTTAACAAATGACTGAAGTTTCCATCAACAGGGGAATGGATAATATGGTATATTCATACAATGAATATGGATACCTCATTAAAGTGAAAGAATGTTCACTATGATACACTATGTGTATCAGTGTGGATAAATTGTAAAAACACAACGTGAAGTGACAAAAGCGAGTTGTGGAATGATGTGTATAATAAACCATTTATGCAAACTTGGAAAGCACTCAAAACAAATCATAATATTATGTGTGGATTCACATGTAGAAAAGTTCTTCAGCATGACGAGAAGGATGTATACAAAACCCTGGAGAATTTTTACTTCTGTGGAGGAGTGTGAGGCAGGGAAGGAAGGACTGGGACAGGTACAAAGGAGTTTTTTATTTTGTCAAGTTTTATACCTATAATAAAAAAAGACCTGAAGCAAATGTGACAAAATTTGAACATTTGCTAATTCTGGGTGTTCAAGTCATGGGTTTTATTATTTTCTGTCCTGTTCTGTATTTAAATTTTTTTTTTTCACACTGAAAACAAAATCTCTCTTTGAAGCTGATAGCCAGAGTAAAAGAAGTAAACAAAGCAGAAGGTTGGTGTGAGGAGATGTCATGGAGGCAGGGAATGTGAAATAAATGTCAAAAAAGAGGAGAGAACTGGCAGAGGGGCATCCTTCCTCATTTTCCCCGGAAAACTCCTCCCTGACAGGTAGGCAGGAGCCTTGGCCTGCCCCAGCTTTCTGAGGCTGCAGGGGCACCTGGCAGCCAAGGGACAATGTGACAGACCTGCTCTGCCCTCTTGTCTGTGACCTCTGGGAGAGGAGTTCACTCTCTCTGCTCCACTGAATCCCAGGGCTCTTTGCCCAGGCTCCCACAAGAATGCCAGGCTATGCCAGGTGTGTGGGTTGTATTTATGAAGGAGACCTCCATACCTGGATGGAAATGGATTGAGAATCTTCTGGGTCACATTGAGTCTACCAGGCAGAAAACATTTATATGGGTTACTAATTCCAACTGAAATCTGATGAACTTAGATGGTAGTATTTGGGGGAAAAGAATTTTTCAATAAATCATCCATTTGGCTCAGTGACTAAGAAAATGGGATGGGAGAATCTAACCCAACTCTGTGACAAGGGAACAAATAGAGGAGATTAATGCCTCTCCCAATAAGCTTCAAAAGGCGATCAAACAACCATTCTTGATTTTACAAGAAAGATGAGGTGCATAGCTTTCCAGCTCTTAAGAAAAATCATTGTTTCCTTGTTTTCTGGTTTCTTCTGAGTCCCTATATTAGGTGGCTGGAAAAACAGGAAACTAGCTTCATTTGCAGAGTCTTCTCTGGACTCATCTCAGGGTGCCCTGGGCTCCCCCTGAGGTTCCCCAGCCCTATCCCAAGGTTTATGCTGCTCATTCAGGCTTAAACTAACAAAGGACAGCACCAGAATCCAAATTCAACCTGTCCTACCTAATTTTAATTTTTTAAAAACAACATAAAAACCACAATTCTGTCCTACCAAGAAACTAAGCTATTATCTTATGTCCTTAACAACCTGGCTTTTGTTTTTTTAAATGCTCCCTGGATTCCGAGGAAATGGAGAGAGTAGGGCAAAGGAAGAGTGAATAAGGAGGAGGCCCTGCTGACTTGGCCTCTTCACCCTCCCTGGCCAGCCCCGCTTCCTTACCAAGTCGACAGGCCTCCACGGCCATGAGTCCAGGACGGAGGCCAGGCTGGCTCTGGGAGAGCCTGGCCTGGGGGTTTCCCGGGGCCTCCTGCAGCATCAGCAACACAGCCTGGCTGTTTTCAATTACAGAATCTTAATCTTTATTTCTGGCCTGACCCAGAGGTCCAGAGGTCCCAGCTGTGTTCTGCGGGGCACAACATTTGGGGCTTGTTGGGGAAACAAAGAACACGGCCAGAGCAGAACACGGGTCAAGTTGGAGTTCCCTGTAAATGCTCCCTTCCCTTCTGCGGCCATGTGGTTTTTGTGGGCCCATAATTAAGGCCGATTCCCAAAGCCAGCCCCTGCTTTTTCCTCTCCCCTAGGTTCCCGCGCCCCTTAGCCTCACTCTGAACCGGCCAAAACTCTCAGCTTTTCTACCCAGTGGGCGCAGGAGAAGAGGATTCATGGGAGCCACCCCCACACCCTCCACCTTTCCCACCTCAGTTGCACAAAAGGTCTGTCTCTCCCTCTGCTGGGACCTGGCCCGTCTCAGAGCCTGAACCATCAGGAAGCTGATGGCTGTGAGCTTCCACTCCTTTGGGGCCAAGTATTTCCAGGGTGTTGAGCCCAACCATGAGGCCACGATCTCGACAAGTGCAGGATAGACAAAGAAAACACAAACAGCAGAGCATGACCATGGGAATGGCCTGAGCAGGCGGCTTCCTGAAAATGCCTGGAGGGTGGGTTTTCTTTTTACTTTTTCTTTTCTTTTCTTTCTTTCTTTTTCTTTCTCTCTCTCTCTCTCTCTCTCTCTTTTTTTTTCTTTTTGCAAAAGGAAAATAGTTCCGCTTTCTATTTTATGACAACAATAGCACGGACTGGCTCCTTCAAGTATTTCAAAAAGCAGCCTGAGAAATCTCTAACCAGGCCCCTCAGTCTCTCCGGCCTGCGGACGTATTGTTCCTCCCAGCCCAGGGAACAAAGGGGCAGGAAGGGTATAAGGCCCCCAGTTGCTGGCTCTTCTTAGCATCCTAATCCTTGAGAACTCTTGAGGGGAATGGCCTGTGGAGCTGGGAAATCGAATTTTGGCCTCACCTTTTATTTCCACCCTCTGCTTATGCACACAGGAGCACTTCCGGTATTATAAAACCTCCTGGTGAGCAGGCTGGTAGGAGTCTTGGACTTGCTAAGGGGATAAAAGGCACTGAGGGATCATTCCCACATTCACTAACCCCCTGAAAAAAGGGTAGCCTATAGGAATTGTTTCTTCTTACCACTCCAGGCTGGTTCCATTACAAATCCCGAATGTCCAGTCCCAAGGGGCTGGGCTGGCAGTTTCTTTTGTAGTCGGTAGCTGCCCTCCCTCTTCCAGCCCTTCCCCTCTCTGTCTCTCTGCCCCTTAGACATGGATTACATTCCCCCCCACCCAATTCCTCAGTACTAGGTACCCACCAACCTCCATGCCAACTTGGGGCTACCATGCCAGAGCAACCCCTCACATAAGGAAAGCTTCTTGGCCTTGGCTGTTGGTATCTTTCCAAGGTTATCACCCAGGAATCAAAGGTTTCTTTGCCTTAAACCTGGGGAATTGTGTAGGTGGGTTTTGTTTTGTTTTGTTTTGTTTAGCTCAGTCATCTGGTAAGAGTGGGGGGAAAAAATAAGCTTTTACATTCTGGTGTGTGGAGATCTCAAGGTACAACTCTGCTGAGCTAAGTGATGAAAAGTACGCCCTCTCCTAGGAGAATCAGATAAGCTGAAGGGTTAAGGCCTTTAGAGGTCACCCAGGCCAATGACTACAGTCCAAGTAAGAAAAACATTTTGCATTGTATATACACAAATTCATAATGAACACACACTGTCACACAAGAAATATTTCATGAAACAGTGCAATACGTGTGATGTAATCTGATATTTTCTATTCTCCTCTATTTGATTTTTTAAAGATTCTGGTTGTGACTCATTAATTTCATTTCATGACCCACCAGTGGGTTGCAACACAGTTTGCAAAGCGCTGAATCAAGGTCAACATTGTCATTTTCAAGCCGACAAAACTAGGGTGACAAGAGATTTTTCTCAAGATCACACCAGAGCTGGAACAGAAATCCACGGGGTCTCTCCACTAAAGGAGGGATCGTCATCTTTGTCAGGTTCAGAGCTCCTTTTGTTTCCCCAAAGTCTTGGGAGCACGCAGCTACTGGGGAGGGAGTGCCCAGAGGTTTGTATTCAGTGGCGTTCCTGCTAGGGGCAGAAGGGTTCTGCTGCCCCAGAAAACCTTACAGAGGGAGGTGTAGCTGGGGGAGTGGGGTCGAGAAAAAGCTTCAAAAGCAACCAGGTGAGGCACTGTGGCCTCCCAGACATTTTTATTTACTGGTTGGGGTTCCTGCATCATCGGACACTTTCCTGAATTTTTCTCTTTCCTGGACACACAGCTGTAGGCCAGCCTCCTTTAGTAATCCATCTTCTCCTTTGTTTTCTGTCTTTTTCTAATAGTCTTTGCAGATATTTAACCTCTACCAATTCATTTCATTTCTAGCCTCTACTCTCTGTCCACAATTCCTATTTCCTGTCCAAATCACGATCGTAGCAATGAGTGCCAGAGAGGCAACTCTGTGAATCTTGTTCCCACAAATATTATCCTAAAAGTATCCTAAAAGATTAGGTCAGGCTTAGAAATGCTATTTACCAAAAGGCCCAGGGATCAAGAGAGAGGCACTGTATCAAGGCTCTCAATACAAGCCATCTGGGCAGAACTGCCTCTTTGCTTCCTGAAATTGCCTTGTAGTCTTCCATAGAATTTCTTAAAATCTTCATCTAAATTTGCTACTTAGTTGATTTCTAATCTTTTAAGAAAGCTCTAAAAACGAAGAGCCAAAAGCCACACGGTGTCCTGGGTAAATAAAAGTTCAGCTTTCTGATTGCTTATTAGTTATACACCCTTAGAGAGTATGTAACAAAGGGGCCTGCTGTTTGCTTTGCTTAATCTGGTCTTAAAATCTCTGCTTCTTTGTCAGAAAACAATATTTGCAATTGTAAAAAAAATATTTACCAAGGAACTTGGATAGCATAAGTCAAAGGCTAAGAGCCAAAGGTCAGTAGTTCTTACCCCAAATTTCCCTGGACCTGAGTCCCTGCTGTGGGGCTCAGCTGCACCAAACAAACAAGCTGCTTTCCGGGTCCATTAAGAAGCGGGCGTTTTAGAAGGGGAAGGAAAGGGAAGGCTGCAGCCTGTTCCTTGGTCCAAAGCATGAACCCCCCGGCCTGCCCCACAGAATTCCTGCTAGATCTCTGCAATGCAGTGTGTCTCCATGGGAGCATTGTAAGGGCTCTCCCTGTTTCATAAACCTGGGAAAAGCACTCAACTTACAAAATCCTAAAGGGCAGATATTCCTCCCATCAACAGCAACGCCAATATGCTCCCCTGGGCTTCAGACCAGACATTTACCCGTGCATTCTGTGGGGAGGGCCTCCTGCCTGACAGTGGGGGACAGATGTGCATCTGAGCACCTCTGTGGGGACCGTTCTCAACCTACAAAGCAGCTTTGGACATCTGGCTCTGTGAGCTAAGTTCAGTGGTGTTCGAATTTACCTCTCATGTTCATTATTTTCTGCAATCACCAGAAGATCCAGCATTGGGAACCAGGCCTGTAGATCAGTGAGTTCCAGGTTGTGGCGTGGGGGCACTCAACGGTGAGTCAGAACTCCACTCCTTCTGAGTCCCAGGCCCCTGTCACCAGAGCCGGTCAGCAAGGCGTGGTCCCCAGTTGGGACTTGGGTAAAGGGACCGGACATGGAGTAACCAGAAAGAGGCCAAGGACGTAATGCTCACGGAGCCATGACAAAGTGCCCCACAGGTGGCCAGACCAGATGGTTTGTCAGGTCCTCCACATGGTGTCAGAGGCCTACTGCCCACTTCCTCACTCCATAGGATCTGTGAAGAGGCCTGGGGGTTGGCAGTTCCTAGATCTGTGCTTTAACCCTCAGTCTCTGTTGCACTCTGTTAGGAAATTCAGCAGTTCTCCCCCAGCCCTACCTCCACCTTCTGTTAAGTTCTTGTCACAACTGCCAATCTCTTTTATCTCATTAGGATAAATATCACTGGCAAATTCATCTTGGCCTTTGATTCTGTCCCGAAGTAGCTTCTACCAGGAGCGCACCAGCCATAGGCAGCACTGAGCATAGTCAGCTTAAAGAAATGGTTTAATCCGAGGATCTTACCTTGAAGAACCAGGCCTTCCTTCTCGATGGTGTAGGCAAATGAGGTGAAGGGAGCCAGAGGGGACTTGGCGATGAGAATCTGCACACAAAGCATATTTTGCCAGGGCTGGTCAAAGGGCATATCAGAGATGACCCTCTATTCATTCCCCTTCCCATTTTGAGACAAAGTGGGGACAGGTGACTACAAACTATAAAGTTTATTTTAAAAAATTATTTTAGAACCAAATGAGTGTTATTCCTTCAATCAGCTGGTCATTTTGGAAAGCTATACATTTATCCCAACTATTCTGCCACTGAATGCCATATTCCTGGGCCGGTTCTTCTAGAAATGTTTCATTATTTTATGTCACATGCTTAAACAGCTACCTTTCTGCCCAAAGATAAACCTAAACTGATTCTCTAAACTCACTCAGAAATTTAGCTATTTTGCTAAAAAGAAATTCAAAGCTACCCTCAAAAGATAAAGATTTACCCTCATTGTAAATATTCAAAATAACTCAGTAAAAGCAAAGCCATGATAATTTGCTTTGTTGGCCCCAACTCTTCACCAAGGCTATTCATACCGTTTGCCATGTGACTACATTTCCTCTTACTTAAGGTGTAGGTGTTTCCCATGGTCCCGGACCATGGTTTTGGCCATATAACTTGCTTTCCTAATAGGTTCTCTGCCAAGGCTTCGAGAAGCCTCTCATATCTTCACTTGCTCATATGTTTCCGCTAACTGCCAGAGAAAAACATGTCCACGCTAACCTGCTCTCTCAGAAGGAGGATGAGAGACACCTGGAGCAGCGCTGGCCAGCCAGCCCCAGTCTAAAGAGCTGACCCCCAGGGAGACCCATGTACCCATTGGTTAAATGCTTATTACTGCACACCTCTGAGATTTGGGTGTGGTTGTCCTGAAGCATCATTGGAGCAAGAGCTGACTGATATACCAGCCAACACACAATATCAAAACTATTTTGAGCAGTGGCATTCTCCTAACAAAATACCTCCTTTAAAAGGGACAGTTATTTGATCATTAAAAAAATGATTACCATTAACAACGATTACCATACTTCATATGGTTCCATAATAGCTCTAAGGACTGGTGAATTATTTTATTATAACAAGTCTCTTGAAGGAAGATGAAAATCAGCTTCCTGCTTTAAAAAGGAACATTGTCAAAGACAGTGACAGTTTAGCACAGAGCCACTTAGGTAATCAGGGAGGCAAGAGAGAAGGAAGAAGTACTTTCAATATCTCAATTTATCTCCGTTCAACAAACATTTACTGACTGTCAACTATGAGAAATGGTGGTATAATGTGGTGAAAGATCACAGGTTGTAGTCATAGAGTTTGAATTTCGGCTCTTCCACTAATCAGCTTGGTGCCTATGGCAAGGCCTGCAATTTTCCCTTTATAGCCAATCTCCCTTCTTCTTTTTAGTTAATAACTCCCCAGGTTTCAACATTTCTTTGCCTCTTTTGCAACTGGGTGTGGCCATGTGACCAAGCTTTGACTGACAGACCGTGAGTACAAGTGACAGGTAGCACTTCCAATATTTTGAAAACTTACGTTTTCATTAAATAATTATGTGCTCTCCGCTTTCCCTTTCCCTCTTCCCAAGGGCAGGGACCAGCTTCAACCCCATGGGGGTGGACATCCTGGGAGATGATGAAGCAACACGGGAGAAGGAAGTGGGGTAACCTCATAAAGCATCCGCGCTTCCCACCTGGGGTCATCTGCCCATCTCAAGATAGAGCCACTTTCCTGAACCACTGAGTTCCCACTGTTTTTGTTACTATGGTGTATATAGCCTGAATTCTAACCAATACTGTGGCTCTGCACAACCTAACCTTTTGGATTCTCCATTTCCTCACATGTAAAATGGGGATAACAACATCCACCTAAATGGGATTATTGTGAGGATTAAATTAAATATATAAAATTCCTGTCACGGGGTCAAACTCACAAAAACATTTCCAAACAACTCATCACATATTCTTCCCAAGTGCTTCCCTTGATTTTCACTCATCAAAAACAAAAATACTTTACTTTTACTGTAAGGATTCAACTCAAGTTAACTCTCAATAATTTTTACTACTGCTCCAAAGTTATCTAGATAAACTTGCTCATCATTCTCAGAACCAATGAGTAGATGGTATAGGTGGGCATTTGCATCTTCATGTCAAAAACATCTCCCCTGAAAATTAGATGGAACCTTTCTGACAGAGATAGTTTAGGGATGGTTCAATGTGAAGTTTATGGATGCCCCTTGGTAGGAGAATGGCATAACAGAAGAGAGGATAGTGCTTCCCAAACTTCAATGTGAGTATGAATCACCTACAGATCTTGTTGACATGCAGTTTCTCATTCAGTAGATTTTGAGTGGGGCCTGAGAATCTGCATTTCTAGCAAGCTCTGAGGAGATGCTGATGCTGTACTCCACAGACCACATTTTGAGCAGCTGGCTTCCAGGAAATTAGCCTGACTGAAGAATCTAAGATGAAGAAGCAAGAGACAGGAGTCCTGGAGCCCATTAGAATGCTACTGTGATAATTCAGGGATGAGATGACAAGGGCCTCAACCACAGCTGTGTCAGAAAGAATGGGAAAAAAGGAAATGGAGAAAAGAAATATGAATCCTTTAGATCAAAGAGCAATAGAAATAAACTAAACATATTCCAAACCTCAGATCTTTATTGTCTGCATGAAGCAACTGGACATGAAACCAAAAGGATATAAATAAATAATAATCAATAAAGTATCACACTATATTTTTGAAAATTATATTACCATTTTTACTTGATAGACTGCAAAATCTGAGACTCAGGAAAACAAAGGATGTGATATTCCAGTGTAATACAACAAATGGGGTCTAAGCCTAAGCCTCTAGCTCAGTGGAGCTGCCTCCATCATTTGAATGCTTCCACTCCCAGCAAGCACAATGCTCACTGTGAATAAAGCCAGGAGGGCCTCACTTGGAGGGACTTCACACCTGGAAGGACCTCCCTTCCAGGGAATCACTGGGTTTGGGCAGGTCATTGATTAATGTCCTGTTCTTCCTGTGTAGGGTTTAAAATGGGTTATCAAAAGGATGGTTTGTATGCAGTTAGAAAGAGGAAGTGATCAGTTATGTCAGATGAATCCCACTTCCTTTTTTTGGTAAGAATTGCCAGATTAATAGATGAGAGAGCTACCACCAACATGAAATATCTGATTTTCAGCAAAAAATGTAACAAATATTCAATATCCTTCTGGATAAAGGGAAGACATGTTGGGCTGGATGCTAATACCGTTAAGTAGATCTGGAAGTGACAAGAAGATCAATAGCAACCTCTAGTAGAATGTACTGGATTCTAGCCTTGGTCCTGTCAATGTTCAACATTCTTACTGACCTGGATAAAGACAATGAATCAACCATACCCATACAACAAATATGGGATCCACCAGAGAACAGAACTAACAAAAATTGCCACCCTAACGGAGCTTATATTCTAAAGGAAGAAAAAGATAATAAACAAAACAAATAGGTAGAATATATGGTATATTAGATGATTATGCATGCTGTGGAGGGAAAAAAGGCAGAGAAAGATCAGAGAAAAGGGTCAATTTTAAATAGAGTACTAAGAGAAGACCTTACTAAAAAAGGTGACATTTAGACTTGTGGATCATGTCATTAAACACATTATTGGGATGCTGAATATGGTAACAGAAGACAAAAAATTTAGAGGTGTTGGGTGGCCCAGTCAGTTAAACGTCTGCCTTCAGCTCTGGTCCTGATCCCAGGGTCTGGGATAGAGCCCCGTGTTGGGGTGCCTGCTCAGCAGGGAGTTGGCTTCTCCCTCTGCCTCTCCCCACCATCCACTCCCCTGCTCATGCTAGCACGAGCTCTCTCTCTCAAATAAATAAATTAAATCTAAAAAAAAGTTTTATATTGGATTAGATCATCATAATATCAAAACAAATCTCAGTTTAGTTAGAAGGTTGGGACAAATCCTACAAATATTTTAGAATGAAATTTTATTGAAACATGTGTAAGGCCTTGTCCTTGAGGACAGAGGACCAACTACTGGTTACAGAATGGGGGACATGAGATTAAACATTCAGAAAATGGATTAGGAGTGCTAGTTAACTACAGTTCAGTGTGAGTTGGTTGTGGGATGTGGTTCACAAAAATCTAGTGTGGTCTCAGGTTGTTTCAGTGCAGACGCAGTATCTGGAACAAGAGAAGTGATGGTGCTTTTCTTCTCATTCAGCAAACCATACTGGGTGCAGCATGTTTGGATCGCAGCCTAAATTCCAAAGGGGAAACCGACAAATAAGAGAACAACTGGAGGAGAACCATCAAGTGGTTAAACACGCAAAGCAACCCATGACCACAAACACTTCAACGCAAACATGATGTTAAGAGGTCTGGGGTGAAGGTGCATATGGCTTTTAATATGGGTTTTCTTTCTTTTTTTTTATATGAGTTTTCTGACATGAAGATTCTGTAGTGTTACATAGTAGAGAGGGGAAGTGTAAATTCATTTTCTAGACCAACACATTTCAGAGAAAAGGTGATGTTTGCCATGTATCTTTGTGACACATACAGAATCTTCCCTTTTGAACACTTGATTGAATACCCCATGCCCTTGTGCCTTTCTGCCTTTCAAACTACAAATTATCCTTTTCTAAAGCAAACAACCTTCCCTAGTAGATGATTTGGGCTGTTCTGTTTTCGATGTTCAGTCATCCCATAAATTTGGGATGTTCTAATCATTGTCTGACTTGTGCTGTTGTCAAGTATCATTCCACCTTCTTCAACAATGACCTACAGGGAGGGTCTGACTGCTTAATAAAACTCCAGGGCCCTAGTGAAAAATTTTTATCATACTCAACCCTGTGTGCAATGTGTGAAGTTGGTTTTAGAATCCTCTGAGGGTTCACAGAAATATGTGGTTGGGCAAGAATGAGTGCATACACAGTGGCTCAGAAAGCCCAAGGCCCCACAAGGCAGGTGTGTCACATTGTGAGCTGTTATCCCCCCTGCAAATAGCCAGGTTGTTTTTTCTTGAATATTTCCTTCATATCAGACTAGTTCAGCTTTATACTCTAATGAATATATTTTCTCCTTTCTTCACCTATTCTTGCAAGGAAAGTGGTCATCAATATTTTAAAAGTCTTTGGAGGAATACTTAAGGTATAGGTGTGCTGGGTCCCAAATCCCACTACTATCTGGACATAATTTCCACTACTCATGCCACCCACCCATCTATCCATGTACTTATTCAACCCACAAATATTTACTGGGCACTTTCCTTTGTGCTAGGCACTGTTCTAGACGCAGGGGATATAGCAGGGGGTGAGACTTACACGGTCCTTGCTTTCATGGAGCTGACATTCTGGTGGCAGAACACAGACAATACAGGGAAGCCTTTAGGCCTTTGGGCTTTTCTCACATTGACATTCTACCATGAATTCCTCCTTCCTGAGCACTCATTCATTCATTCAATCCATTCATCAGTAAACATTTATTGTTGGGCCAAGCAGATTCAATTTGCACTGTGTGAATTTGCATTTTCTAAAGGATTGCTATTTCTACCTCAGTTTACTTCTTAGGTATATGTTCTGAATTCTCGATGGGATTGCAAAGATCAGGGGCATGTTCTTTGATCCCACACCCATTCCTTTTATAGGGCCTAATCCGGTGCTTTGTACAAAGTGGGCTCCTAAAATGATTGATGGGTATTTTCCTCACTGTTCTTTACTTTATCCCTGTGCTGTTTGTGTGAAGGTCTCTCCCAATTTACATGTGAAAACACAGAGGCCTAGGTATTCTAAGTAAGATGTGGAAAGGGAAGTCAGCCCTTGGAGCTCACTAGCCTTCCCTTACAGACCCTATTCTCCTTCTTTATGTCCCTTCAGGTGCCTGTTTGGCTCTGAGCAAATAAATTGTCAACTGATTCTCTTTAGCTCTAAGGTGACAGCTGATTTAAACCTTCCAGTGTTACCCTTTCTAGTGTTTGCATTTTAATATAAGACTCCTGAAGGAGAGTAATGGATCTAAAACAGTGGAAAATCCTACAGGAATGGGGTGGGTGAGGGACCTTCCGTGGTTCCCATAGTAATGATGATGGTGATGATGATGATGATGATGATGATGATGATGATGATGAAGAAAACAACAACCCTTTGAGGTAGGCAACTTATAAGTGCTGAAGTCAGGATTCCAGCCCAAGCCAGCTGGTTCTATAGTCCATACTTTTAACCACCAAGATGGTAGCCCCCAATTTGTCATGCACAGGTCAGTCTACTTCTCAGGGATAATACATCAAATGAGGCAGAATATATAACAGCAAATAAAGGCATTTTTTCCTGCAGCATGGATATTGCACAATTCAAGACAAAGAAGGGAACTGGATAGGGCATCCATGCAGGTTGCCTTGAATGTTCACAAGCTTCCACACCAGCAGTCTTGTTCCTGCCCTTCTTTTCTGAACGTCCAAATCCTACCTATTCCTTGAACCCCATACAAATGCCACCCCTCCCAGAAAGCTTATGCCAATTTCTCCAGCCTGAGGTAATCTGTCGCTAATCCCATCACACTTCATCTATACCTCTCTAATAGCGCTTACTGCTAATGGTTCCACAGTTAATGTTACCTGGGCTCACTGCGATGTATTTGAAGGTAGAGACCGTCAACATCATTGCTGCTTCTCCTAGTCCCACCAACCTCCAGTATGGTGCCAAATATATAATAGAAGCTCAATTATAAAACCCAACAATGGAGGAGCAAATAAATGCACACACTGGTGACCCTCAGAAGCCCTGACTCATACCCACTTTGAGGACTTAGTTGGCACCTCTTCCCAGAGTTGGGAGACTTGGAAGATGCCATATAAAAGAGCAGCCTGCCCAGTCAATCACTGCCAAGATTCTCAGCTGGGGCAGGTCCAAAGTCAAGTCTTTGGTTTCAGCTTCCTATAGCATCACATGTTTTTCCTGGCCTGATCCCACTTCTAAGAGGCTCAGAAAGTGGAAAAGGAGCCATAGAACAGAAAGTGCTGGCCATAGGAACCTCAGGCCTCCTCCAGTATGGTGACACCTTCTAGGGATAGTGCCTATGTCCTTCTAAAGTGTAGATGTGACCGTCCCCTCATCTGGAGCAACCCAGACCAGGCCTTCTCCTTCATGGGTGGTCAGGAAGGCCAATGTGGAGCAGACAGCACAAAGATTTCAGGAACCTTGGGTATAGACTATCCTGGAGGCTGCTTTTATAGAGTCTGGTCCTGGCAGTTCACCTGAGTTCCTGCAATACAGCCCCAACTTTAGGAAAAAGTGAGTTTTGACTTTATGGCTCAAGAAAGTAGACATGAATAAGCAGCCATGTGCTGAGGGTAATCTGGCACCAATTCTTCCTCTTTCTCTCCTCTAATTCTTGTGCCAGGCAGGCTTCCTTGAACACTGCTAATGAATCCTTCCTCTCTTCTATTTCCTTCCCCTTCCCACCCACTACCCCAAATCTCACACTGGTTGGGGGTGAAGGGCAGAGTAAAACCAGCTGGCAGAGGACAAGAATAAGCAGAAGAAATTCTTCTGGTAGGGGCAGGTGGTAGGCCTGGCTTTCTTTCTATCCCTGCTCTCTGCTACAAAATTTAGAGCCCAAAGACAATGTAATATGTTGAGCCAAGACAACTGGGGTGAGAAGCAATTGGGATAGCTGAGAAATACGAATTTACAACCATCCACAATTTCCTATTTTGGTACTTAATTAACCCTGCTTCAGTTTCCTCTGTGATCAGCAAGATTATGTGGTTGTTGATTAATTCAGCAGTGATGTCCTTGTTGAATGCATCTGATACTTTCATCAGCATGCAAGGGTCCTTCTGAGAAGCAAGGAAGGAAACCTCCTGACTCTGAAATGTCCTTCAACAGGGACCCTATTATCTCACTTCAACTGGATGCCTGGGCTAATAAAACCCATTGCTGAGCTAAACAAACCTTTCCTCTAGCTGTGCCAAGTGTCTGCAACAGAAGTCCTTCATGCCAGGGATTTTCCTCCTTGTCCAAGACTTAGAAAAAGGTTGTTTTCTCAGCTGCTTTGAAGCCCAGGAAGACAGCCAGGGAGGCAAACAAGCCAGTCAGTCTTGCATCAGATAATTCAACAGGCTTTTGATAACCTCAAGTCTTCTGTCTCTTCCTCAGGTTGAGCTAAACTCTCCAAGCCTAGGGACAGAAGGGCCGGAAATGCTCCAGACAGGAAGATTTCTGTGGCTGGAAGGAGGCCACAGGGCCAGGGGGACTTGAAGTATACCCAGAGATCCTCAAAGGAATTCCCTAGTCATTGTGTTAGGAGAGCTGGAGGGAAAGGTGGCAGAGGTCCAGCTCCCAGTCCGCATCTGGATCATATACTGATTAGAATCTGCTTCATCACTTGGAAAATCACTCTCCACGGAACGCTGAAGTGTCAGTACCAACAGCTTTGCAAGATTATGAGGGGAGAGTAGAGAATGAGTTTAATGGCATCTAAACTGCCTTCTCAAAATAGGGGAGAAAGATCTGTAGAAGCAATATAGTACTGGAAAATGACAAGGTGGAAAAATGAACCATATTTGAGCAGGCATGAACTTATTAATTTATCTACATGTGGCCTGTTTCACAACTTTCCCCACAGAAATTAGGGGCAGAGATTAAGTTGATCTGAATTGCTAATGAAATATAATTCTAGACTCAGAAGATTCTCCTAGAAAGTTTGGCCCTGAGGCTACAAGATCTTTTTCCCCAAGAGAGTATCACCATACTCTTTTATAACATCTCTCTGGTGATTATTTAAAAATGTTTATCTATAATACATCAGGTTCCCAAAGTATATAAACTAAAAGAGCTAGCTCCCTAAAGAAAACATTAATTTCCTCAGACCAATAGGATATTAACTTAGTAAATTATGATAGTAATTCTTCAGGGTCAGAGTAGCATTTTGAGTTTATTATTTTTTTCCCAACATTTTATTATGAAAATTCTCAAACATACAGCAAAGTTGAAAGAATTTTATAGTAGGTACCCATAAACCTATCAAGTAGATTCTACCACTAACATTTTATTATACTTGTTTTTATCACTTATCTATCCATCCATCCATCCATCAGCCCATGTTATATTTTTGTTGTTGTTGCATTTCAAAGTCAATTGCAAACATCAGTGCACTTTCCCCTAAATACTTTGGCATGCATATAGTTAACTATATGCTTAATACTTGTTCATATATTTTAAAAACCATGTTGGTTTTTTTTTCCAGTGAATTTTACATGAGATTTGAAAGGGTTAGTGATTTTTCCCAAATTATACTAACATCAGAGAGAATTTAGTAACTACACATATATAGATAGCTTACAAATGTATACAGTCAAAGAATATGGGTCATTCTTTCTATATTAAATATCAATTTTATTGAGGTATTACTTATATGCAATAAAATTCTTTTTTAATATAGACACTTAAGCTATAAATTTCCCTTCAAGCACTGATTTAGCTGCATCACATAAGTTTTGGTGTGTTGTATTTTTGTTCTCACTTTCTCAAAGTATGTTCTAATTTCCCTTGTTATGTTTTCTTTGACTTATTGCTTATTTAGGAGTGTGTGTGAGTATGCGCTTAACTTGCACACATTTGAGAATTCCTCACATTTTCTTCTATTATTGATTACTAATTTTATTCCACTGTGACTAGAGACATTTACATGGTTTCCTTCAGGCTCAGTTTGTGGTGTAATATAAGGTCTGTCGAGAATGTTCCATGTACATTTGAGAATGTGTTATCTGCTATTATTGAGTAGAATGTTCTACAAATGCCTATTAGGTCTAGTTGGTTTATAGTGTTGCTCAGGTCTTCTACTTCCTGTTGACCTTCTGTCTAGTTGTTGTATCTATTATTGAAAGTGGGTATTAAATCTCCAAGTACTGTTGTTGAATTGTCTATTACTCCCCTTCAATTCTGTCAGTTTTTACTTCATGTATTTTGGGGTTCAGTTGTTAGATGCATATATGTTTATTATTGTTATGTCCTCCTGATGGATTCACTTTTTTATTCTTTTAAAATGTCCTTTTTGGGGGCACCTGGGTGGCAGAGTTGGTTAAGCACCTGACACTTGATTTTGGCTCAGGTCATGATCTCAGGGTCATGGGGTTTAGCTCTGTGTCAGGCTCCACTCTCAGTGTGGAGTCTGCTGGAGATTCTCTCCATCAGCCCCTCTCCCCACTTGCACTCTCTAAATAAATAAATAAAATCTTTTTAAAAAGAGAGTCTTTTTGGTTCCAGTAATAATTTTTTTTTAAGATTTTATTTATTTGAGAGAGAGAGAGAGCATGAGCAGAGAGAGTGGCAGAGGGAGAAGGAGAAGCATACTCCCCCCTTAGCAGGGAGCCCAGATATGGGGCTCGATCCCAGGACCCTGAGACCACAACCTGAGCTGAAGGCAGATGCTTAACTGACTGAGCCACCAAGGCACCCCTCCAGTACCTCCAGTAATAATTTTTGTCTCAAAGTCTATTTTGTCTGATGCTGGTAACCAGATCTCTTTTGGGGTACTGTTTGTAAAAGGGTTCCTGAAGCCAATTTCAATGTATGTGTATGTTGAGGCTTCCCCACACCAAGAAGCTATTCTCAGACACCAGCAGCGTGTCCAAGAATTCAACTCAATGCTGACACTATCTACCTGGAGACAGAATCAGATTCCACACGTAAAGGACTTAGTCCCACAAGACTGCCTTCCACTTCAGATGCCAGTCACAAGCTCATGTTACCTGTGCTTCTGACAAACTGGCCACATTTCAGAGGTTCCAATGACCCCTCCAACTCTGGATGTCAATCACAAGTCCAGGTTATTATCCATACTTCTGACTGACTGGCTATAAGTCAGAGGTTCCCATGACCTCCCCCTTGGGTTCAATTAATTTGCCAGAATGACTCACAGAAATCAGAAAAACCCATTTACTTACTAATTACTGATTACAAAGTATATTAAAGGATACTAATTAACATCCAGATAAAGAGATGTATAGGGTAAGGTCCTGAACAAAGGACCTTCTGTCTTCGTGGAACTTGGGGCCTGGCATGGTGGCATGTGGAAGTATTCTGGATCCCAATGTGGAAGCTGTCTAAACCACCTCCTTCTGGATTTTGTAGAAGCATCATTATGTAGGCATGATTACTTATTGCCCACTGGTGATTGATTCAACCTCTAGCCCGTTTCCCCTCCCTGGAAATCAGGGTGTGAAATTTTAAGTTCAAACCCCCTATTCATGGTTGGTTTTCCTGGCAACCAGACTGCATCCTTAGGTGCTTTGCAAAAGTCACCTTCATTAACATAAACCCATTTGTGGTGGAAAGGGCTTGTCATGAATAACAAGACAACTATTTCACCTTTATGGCTCTGAAGCATTTTCAGGAACTGGAGACAAAAGGCTAAGTATTGTAACAAAAGATGCTCCATTTCTTACTGCTCAGGAAATGCCAAAAGTTTTGGGATCTGTGAGCAAGGAACTGTGGAAGACCAAATATATATGAGAAATATATTTGGGTCATCTAAATCACAATATCACCATTTGCATGGTATGTATTTGTCCATCCTTTCAACCAGTTTGTGTTTTTGACTCTAAAGCGTGTCTCTCATAGACAGGATTTTGTTGTATAATATACTTATACATATATATTACGTATATACATATACGTATATACATATACGTATATACATATACATATATATATATATATATTTATCAATCTCTGCTTTGGATTGGAATATTCTGCCAATCTCTGCTTTGGATTGGAATATTTAGTTCATTTACTTTTAATATAATTATTGATAAGGTAGGATATGTCTGCCATTTTGCTATTTGTTTTTCTGTGTGCCTTATGGATTTTGCTCCTCTATTTTTCCATTACTGACTTCTTTGTGTTAGATATTTTTCTAGTATACCATTTTAATTCTCTTATTCCTTTTACTATACATTTTTGAGTTATTTTCTTATAGGTTGCTCTGGGAATTGCTATTAAAATTTTAATTTTAAACATTTTAGTTCAGACTGATAACACTTTAATTTCAATTATTTATAAAAATTTTGCACCAGTATAGCTCCATTATCCTCCTTTCTTTTGTACTACTGTTATACAAATTACATCTTTATGCATGTTATCAACATAGTTTTATATTTATTGCTTTATGCAGTTGTCTTTCAAATCAGATAGGGAAAGAAAAGAACTACCAAAAAATACATTCATACTGTCTCTTATATTTACCTATGTATTTACCTTTACTGACGCTCTTTGTTTTTTCATGCGGATCTGACTTACCCTCTAGTGTCTTTTCATTTCAGCCTGAAGAACTCCTTTAAGTACTTCTTGTAGGCCAGGTATACTAGCGACAAATTCTCAGATTTTATATTTCTGAGAGTGTCTTATTTTTTCCTCTTTTTTTTTTACTTTATCCTCATTTTTGAAGGATAGTTTTGCTAGATATACAGTACTTGGTAGACAATCTTTCTTTCAGCAATTTGAATATGTCATTCCCCTGCCTTCTGGCCTCTATGGTTTCTGATGAGAAATCATCCAACTAATTTTATTGAGGATCCTCTGTATATGAAATCACTTATGACTAATAATTGAATAGCTAATGATCAAAAAGATTCCCTAAATACCTTGAACCAGTAAGTCTCCCCACCTTTGCCAAGGGTCTCTCTGTGTGTTGACGCATGCCTTCAACACTCCAGCAAGCAGTTTAAAACTCTGACTTAACCTTTACTTCTTGCTTGCATAGAGCCTTAAGGTCAGCCAGAAGTAAGAGCATAAGGTCTTCTTGGGTCCTTCCTGGGCATGAGCAAAGCCCTGTGCATTTGTGTGGCCTTCCAGGTTCCCAGTATATGTAGGACATTTACAAAGCTCCCTGTGGACATCTCATATCTCAATTATTTTTTTCTTTTTTTTTTTGGTCAGCCTCTACCTGGTAATGGAAACTTAGACAGTCATGATGGTAAGTAACTGTCACTGATTATCTTCAACAAATTCCCTGTGGGTAGGGCTGTTCACACAGACCAAGCTCTGAGGCAGGTCAAAAAAGACAAGCCCTGAGAATGGAGCTTTCAGTGAGCTGTCAGACAGGTCAAATGGTGACAGTTCTCTCAGATGGGGCTTTTGGGGAGCTGGAAACCTGTTCTGCCTCTTCCAGTGGCTGTTAGGCTGCTGGCTTACAAAGTTATTGTAGTTGGAAGATGGTCAGCTTTCAAGATTACTGCAGAGCTGGGGAGGAGGAGGATGGGATTAAGGAAAGTTAAAATGCCACAAATGCTGCTGTTCTTACCAGGATTCTTCCGCTTTTCTTGAATAAACACTCCTCAAGTTGTTACAAGCTCTAGTTAATTTCCAGAGTTCTGAAAAAGTTGATTTTGACAGTTTTTGTCAATGTTCTTCTTGCTTTGTGGAAGTGCAGACATTTTGAGTGCCATACTCTGTCATTTTGTATACTGATTCTCTCAAGGCAAAATTTTAGACATCCTGATTGAATATTCATATGTTATCTCCCCCTATTCTTTTTCTGTTTTAAATATTTTCACAGTTTTAGATGATTGGTTTTTTTTTTTAAAGATTTATTTATTTATTTATTTGAGAGACAGTGTGTGAGTGGGGGGAGGGGCAAAGGGAGAGGGAGAGAGGGAACCCTCAAGCAGACTCCCCGCTGAGGACCAAGCCTGATGCCGGGCAGATCCCAGGACCCTGAGATCACGACCTGAGCTGAAATCTGGAGTCAGACGCTTAACTGACTGAGCCACCCAAGTGCCCCTGTTTTGTTTTTAATGAACTTAATGCTTATACATACTTTGAAATAGCAAATAATATCATTTGGTATGATCTTCTACCCTTTAAATGAATTTATGTTGGCTACCATATTTTTAATTTCCAGGAGCTCTTTCTTGTCCTCTATTTCTAATTCAGCACATCCTATTCTTGTTAATTCTTTAATTCTCTGAGATTAATTACGTAGTTTACTTTTTTTTCTTCTGAATTTTGCATTAGCTCTAATTCCTCATGGAATTTTTTCTTTTTTTTCTGTTTTATTCTCTTTTTGATGGGGGAGGCATTTCCAAATGATCCTTGCTTGTTCAGTCATATTTAAATTATATAATGTAAGATATATTTTATTCTAAAAATATTATTAGAAATACTACATATATGGACAACATTTGTCAACTGGTGGTTTAGAGAGATCAATGTCAATACACAGAGATGCCTTCTCAGAGGTGGACTGGTATTTAAAGAAAAGAGTTCTCCAATCCCTTGTCTAGTTCCCACATTCTAGAAGCACGACAGAGAAAGATTCACCATTTGGCAGGTATAATCCCGTTTAGCCACATGCCTCCCCATATCCTCTGCTTTGTTTGGAGTCCCAAGCCTGAAATTTCTCAAATTCATTTTTTCCAAGGATAAATTTTGGCCCCCAACCTGTGTTGGAGAGATTTATCACCTGGCTGTCCAGGGTGACAAAGGGGGGGGGGTGTCCAACTATCTCAAATACAATTTTCAACCAATCTCTTGTCATCTTCTCTACCTTCTGTGATATCTGGTGCTTCCAAGTCCTGAGAAAACCTCTTGTGTTCTACTGTTACACTACATTGAAGGCACTTTGGTTCGCAGTTTCCTGTTATGTCCTGTCAATCTTCTATCACTTCCTGTCTTCCAATACTTTGTTGAAATTTGTCGATGTCTCAAAATGATTCTCAATGTCTTTGCCCTTTTGGGTTAATATTTTTTTATTATTATTAAACTGAAATAATTTCAGATAGATCATGAGAAAGAGTAGAGATAAACATAAGTGGTTAAACCTCCACATTAAAGAGGAGGCTGTCTTTGCAAGCTTTAGTTCTATCTCCAATCAGGTAGTGATTTGGTGGCATCATCATAATATTAGATTTGAGGGTCAGTTACACACACACACACACACACACACAAACACACACCATACGTATAAGTACGATATACACCAAAAAGCTCCCCTCAAGGGTGCTCAATATAATTTTTAATTATCCTTGGGGTGCTGGGTGGCTCAGTCGTTAAACGTCTGCCTTTGACTCAGGTTATGGTCCCAGGGGCCTGGGATTGAGTCCCACATCGGGCTCCCTGCTCAGCAGAGAGCCTGCTTCTTCCTCTCCCTCTGCTGCTCCCACTGTTTGTGCTCTCTCTCTCTCTTTGTCAAGTAAATAAATAAAATCTTTTTTAAAAAAAAGCCTTTAATTTTTAACTATCCTCAAATCATTCTCCCGGGAGGCTAAAAAAATATGGCTTGGGGCCAAGTATGATCATCATTACAAAATGTAAAATGCTTTGAATTTAGTCAATCACGGCTTCACATGTTGGCTGTATGATTTGGGGCACCCTAGCTTCTCCAAGCCTCACTTCCCTATCTCTAAAATGAGCACAATAAAACCACCCTTACGGGCTTATTGCAGAGATTAACGAGATGAAGGAAATGAATGACAAATGTGGTACTTTATAAGTACCTAAGAAATGTTAGTTTTTTTCCACCATGGTGGGGGAAGGGGTAAAAAAACACAGGAAACTTAGTGACTTCCCCTGTCTTGAAGGACAGTCAGCTCAGTGATCTACCTGTCTTTGCCGTCCACGCGAGAGTGTTTGTGTGTGTAAGGCTGAAGTATCATTTCACACACAGGCTGTGGCACTGTACGCGGAGCCTTCAAATGAGATTTCTAACCATTACTGAAATTGTTAATATTACCATTGGGTGCTGCTACAGGAAGAAGTAAGAACTGGCTGGACCCCTAGTAAGTTAATGGCCATCAAATATCATATTTAAACATTGTTTTTAACTTAAAAAAAATCAAAAGTAAGTATGAGCTGGTTTCACTGTTACCTAAATTTGGAAATTTTAATCTAGCTCCGACTAAAGCAACCAAATACTGTTACATGCAATTTCAAGGGACAAAGAACTATTCCCTTTCTCTACCCTAAATCAGGAGTATAAAAATGACCAGGAAAAAAAAAAAAAGATGCACAGGAGGTCTGTCCAGCTATAAACACTAAGCTCTCTGAACATGCAGCAAGTCAGGCCTGGCTTCCCAGCACTGTCCAGAGGCCTGTAGGAAGCAGAGCGGCATCTTCTTGTCCACGCCTGCTCAGAAAGACAGCCAAGGTAAGGCAGCTCTGGGCTGCAAAGGTCACAGAAGTAAGGCTGTGGCTGTGTGACTATTATGGTAAAAGGATGCCAGGAACTCTGAGGGTGTGTCTTGAATTCCGAAGCACACATCCCTGTTACATCATGCTTGGGCCACACGGGATTTTCTTTGGTCTCGCAGGAATTGATTCGAGGAAGGCAACATGTTTCTATGTAAAGAGGCTGAACTCTGGGCTTGACATATCCAAAAACAGCTGGTCAAGTGGGACTGGTTTGTGTAATGTACCACATCCCTGGCTCTGTTCTGATGGGTGGAGAAACTATTGCTAGTGGGAAATAAACACACTCTTGCTTCAGAGCATGGTCAAATTAATTCCCTCTGTTAATGCAGCATTCTTACTATTTCCCTAAAGCCCTCCCCCAGTAAAAAAAAGGGCAGAGGACAAGGAGGAGACAAGACAGGATTGCCAATGAGTTTGAGAGTGTAACAGAGAGACAGCAGAATATCATTCCCATCCTTTCCTTTAGGGCTTCAACTAAATCTAGTTTGAACTAGTCTTTGCAACAAGCTTAGTAAGATGGCGGAGAGCTGGAACTTTATACAGTAACTCTCTTTGGTGTTGTCAGCACGTAACTGGGGACCTGTCAGTTAATCGCTGTATTTTTAATATTTTTACTGTGACTGTGTCTAAATTTTACACTATATATAAATATACAGTAACTAATTTTTCAAGTATTGTTGAAGAATTAAGGTATCTTGAGTCCACAGAAACAGGCTCATAGACTGAAATAATTCAAGAAATGGGGATCTGCAGGAGAAGGACTTTAGAAAGAACTTGGTAAGAAGAGCTTGATAGAAACCTGGAGTTAAAAAGCTGTCCTATTTCTTTGGGAACCCGCCAGGTTTCCATTTGGAGCTTACTTCAAACATCAGGACTCTTGGTGGACTTGGGGTAATAATAGTGACAGGAGCTAACATTTATTCATTAAGCTCTTGCTATGTGCCAGGCACTGCGGGTAAGACATGTAATCCTCATACCAACCTTATGAGGTAAATCCTATTATTATCCCCATTTAACCAATGAGGAAACTGAGGTACAGGTCAAGCAAGTCTACTGATGAATATAGGGGAGTGTTTGGCTTCCCACGCCTAGAACTTTTATTTATAGAAGCCCAAGAACAAGGGAGCCCATCAGGCAGCCACTTATGGGGTCTGATTTGAGGGGTGACAGAGGGTCCCTAGTCATAATCTTCCCCCTCTCATTGACTTGTTAGGGTCTGAAATTCTCAACAGAACCATATATTTGGACCAAATCTGTGTCTTCAGGCAGCCTCCCTGGTTAACACAAAATGTACCATCAGGCAGAGCACATTCTCCAGAATGAGTCAGTAGGTAATCTTTCCTGAAAGGCTGGACCCTGAAGCTCGAATACAGATGAATATTGACCATGAAAGAGGTCAGAAAATTGACCAACATAAGATGTTCCCTGGGATGAGAAGTCTGGCCAGGGCCCTTTGCGGGGTGCAGCACGGCCTGGCACTGAGCCCCCAAAGGAAGGAGGTGGGGGGGATGTTAAAGTCTTCCCTTTTTGTTACCTTGCTAAGGATTAGCCCTGCTCAGAATTTTCAGGGGCCTTTTAAAGTATCATAATCCCACTAGCACTTTTTACTCTTAATGTTGACCTGACTGTGCTATGGGACCATTTGCCAGTCCCACTAAAAAATTGGCTTTTTCTTTCTTTACCCCTCCCTGCACTATGAATATAGTTTTATGTTCTTCTGATTATATAAATAACACATGTTCACTATAAATAATTCACACAACATAGAGTTATGTGGAATAAAGCAAACCAGCTCCTTCCCAGCAATTCTGGGTGAGGGAAACTCTTTATGTCAGAAACTACAGAGCAGAGTGTAGGGGTCCAAGCTCTCTTATCTCCCCTGGGGCCCTTTAGAGGTTGGAGAGGAGACAAGTCCAGAAGATGTGGCCTTAAAAAGTCCTGAACTCTGGTCCCACGCCTTCCAATGTCAGCTTCAATCTGTCACCCCTCTGCTCCTGTCCTCCCACCAGGCAGGGAACTGTTTTCTGGAATGACACACAGCAACCTTGGCTTGGCCCAATTAGGACGCACAACAATATGAAAAGCCTCTCCTTTGTTCCCTCAGGGTACCCATCTTAAATAATAACCCTCCACTTTTCCCCCTCCTTCCCAAGGATTTAATCATGTTTTAGAAGTAAACTAGAGCTCTGCCTAATGACTACAGGACAAAAGCTTTTTTCACAGAGACAAGAGCCCACACACTGAAGAATTTTCTTAGTGCTCAGGCAGAGTTCTAACCCAACAAGGAGGAACGACCCTAATGACACTGCAGGTTCATCCCTAGGGGAGCCAGCCACGGCTCTGTAAAAACTGAGATACCAAAGAGAAAGAAAGGCGACAAAAGAGAATGGAAGCAAAAAACAGAAACAAAAGCCAGGTTCAGCAACTCAAGAGCCGAGCAGGGAGACCTCAGTTCTGTGGCACCCAGCTATAGAATCTCAGACTCAGAAGTCACATGATGAGGGAGTGTGATCTTGGGGATGGATAGGGGGATGGGCCTAAAGGAATCTCATTGTTCTGAGCTTGGATTATTGGGTGAGACATTCTGAGCCCTATTCCCCTTTAAAATCAGGATCAAGAAAGAGCACCAATTAAGGCGGGCCTTATTAAAAGACATTTAAAAACAACAACTATATTTAAAGATCCATTAAGTCCAGCCTAGTACAGAACAACTTTTATGGATTATTTGTATAATGTTTGCTATGCTCTTTGGGGTTTCCAGGTAGAAGGGGTTAGACAAGGTTAACAATGAAGCAAAGCATGCCTACAATAATAATAGACTTAAATCAGCTATTTCTGAAGTGAAACTATTGATTAGTACTTCTCAAGCTTGGATCAAAGTTATTTGTTTCTTTAAATAATTACAAACCAAAACACCTAACATATTTTGAGTTTAAGAAACACAATATTTCAGGGGCGCCTGGGTGGCTCAGTTGGTTAAGCGACTGCCTTCGGCTCAGGTCATGATCCTGGAGTCCTGGGATCGAGTCCCGCATCGGGCTCCCTGCTCGGCAGGGAGTCTGCTTCTCCCTCTGACCCTCCTCCCTCTCATGCTCTCTGTCTCTCATTCTCTCTGTCTCAAATAAATAAATAAAATTTAAAAAAAAATTTAAATAAAAAAAAAGAAACAATATTTCATTCATTTTAATGTCATCCTCTTGACCACATTCCTGTTATATCTACACCATAGAATACTATGCTGAGATGAAAAAAGATTAGTAACTATATTTACACGGCAAGATTATCCATGATGTAAGAAAGATCTGGAAAGCAAGTTATAGAACATTAGATATTATGAGCACACACTTATTTTCATATACGCATAGAAAAAGTCTAGAAGATTATATACCTCTAGAGGATTTTCCCTCCTACTCTGTATTACTCTATATTGCTTGATTATTTCTCCACAAGTATGCATTACTTTTATGTTTCCCATCTCTGAATAAATAAACAGAAGCATCCTGTCTCTTGTATAGGCAGGAAAAGTCAAGTTAAAGAGAGGGTGAGTGCTCTGCCGTACTCAGGCAGCAAACTACCCTGGATATGCAATTCATTGTTGCCAGAAGTTTTCTGTTGAGCAGGCAGAGGCTCTAGCTGAATGCCACTGAAAGCAGATCATGCCACAATGAAAATACAGGACCTAAAAAGGGCAGACACACTTCGTAATTATATAAGGCCATTATATTTATAGTAAGTATAAGCAACGGTTACTTAGCGCTGAATGACTTATTTAATGTTATACTAATTCAACAAATATTTACTGAGAATCTCCTATGTCCCAGGTACTGGGCTAGACATTAGGGAAAACAAAGATGGATATGATGAGGTCCCCGCTCCTAAGAAGCTAAACAGCCAGCTTTGAAGTAACCCAGAAGGCCTCAGGAATCCGGAAGAGGACACACACTGAAAAATACTCGCTTCCCAGCTCCTTGCTTCAGGACAAACAACGGTCCAAGGCTTTCGGGGCTTAAATGCCTGTTCTTCTTGCTTTTCCAGATTAGAGGTATCCTGGTAGAATATATGGATCATATAGCTACATAATCTTAAAGTGAGTTTTCTCTCTCTGTCAGACAAGCAAGACCCCTGCATACAACCCAACAGTCCTTACCCCCAGACCACCACAATCTTAGCCTCTTGAAAGCCATGCTTGGCTCCCTAGTCTCTACTTTTCTTTTCAAACTCTTTTGTGGGTCCTTCCCAACCTGAGCCAACTCATTGCTCCAGTCTCTCCTCTCCCCTCTCCCTACTGATCACTCAACCTGATTCTGCCGATTAAACACGTCAGGCACACCTTTACCTTACAGGGGCTGTTCTCTCTCCTCTGAATGAACTATGTTAGAGCCCCGCTTAAAAGTCACCTCCTCTATGTAAAGTCACCCCTCTCTTCGCCTCCATTATGAGGCCTTGATTATCAAATGACCACCAAGCTTACTCAGCCCATTCTAGTTGTCAAAATACTGAAATAATGCCATGCCATCTGGCAGACAGTTACTGTTCCTATGGTCCTCAAGGACCCCATTGCTTCACCGGCCCAGCACCCTCCTACATGACCCAGAAACTAAGGCACAGTATGAGGGGGTGACTCCAGAACTCACTTCTCCCAAAGCTTGGCATCCGTCCTGCCAAGTGCAGAACTAGCTGTGAAATGTTTTTACTATCTTCCTGCTCATCACACTACACTGTGGTCAGTGGTTCCTAGGCTTGCCGATCCAGCTAGATTTTGAAACTATGTTTTATTCGCCTTGGCTTTTTCCAGAGCCTAGTCCAGTACATGGTACATGTTCGGTAAATGCCAGCTTGCTAAATGACCACATTTCCCAAATTATTACTAATGTCATCTCAGTTACTTATTTGATGCCACTTTTGAACTGGAAAGAATATTTTACAGCCCATCATTAATGATTAAGTGAGACTAAACCAGAAAAAGTTGTATTTTTGCCATGGAAGAAATGACATCAAGGACTTCCATAAAGCTTAATATGTGGCAATGAAGCCACGACTAACTAAAACCCCAAAATGATTTTTTAATTGCTTTTAAGTCATTATTTTTAACTTACTCTTCATCTGAACCTTTTCAAAGAGCCTTATAAACCAGGAAAGCTGGTTCATGCTTTTAGTAGAGGTGAATAATGAAAAGGACAAAAGAAAACCAAGGAAAGAGCAAACATAAAAGGAGGAAGAGAAAAAGCAAAGAATGGAATCATCTAGAAAGGAGGAAGGTGAACCTGAGTAATCATAACTGGCCTCTACCTAACGGGAGGACATAAACACCAATTTAATAATAAAGTTTCTCATTAGTAGAATTTTTCTGCCCTCACATTTGTACATAACTATGAGCATCCAGTGTGTATATTATTCAGTACTCCTTCTGTTGTAAGTCACAGAAATGCAACTGAGACTAAACGAAAAAGGAAAGTTACCCGCTTATATAATTGGAATGTTCAGGGGTAACTGACCTGAGGCACAGGTGGACTCAGGGCTTTAAATGATGACCTCAGAACTTCTCCTTCTTCCCCATGAACATTCTCTCAATCTCTTGGTTTTGTTTCCCGCTGGGTTGACTTCATTGCCATTCTTAAGTGGGTTCCCTCTGCACAGTGTCCAAGATGGCCACCAGGAGCGCTGGGCTTACATTCTACCAATTTAGCAACTCCAATTGTTCCAGCAAAGTCCTGGGTTTACTCTAATCGGCTTAGCTTGGGTTAACTGATTATTGCAAACCAATCTCTGTAGAAATGGTATGTGATTCTTCCTTTGGTCAGACATCTAGACAGTGGGTACAATCAGCCCTATCTCGATAATCCCGGCTGAAACTTGAAGAGGGGCATTTCCTTATAAGAAAATCAGGGTACAGAATTTAAAAGAAGGGGTAAGAGATCAAGGGAGAGCAAAAATACCAGATGTGTACCATACCCTTTATGAAGCAAAACAATCTAGTGGCTAAAAGTCACTTTAGAGTTAGACCTGAGCTTGGCTCCTTTTTCTACCATTTACTGAGTGTTGTTAAAGATTTTTTAGGGGCGCCTGGGTGGCTCAGTTGGTTAAGCAGCTGCCTTTGGCTCAGGTCATGATCCCAGGGTCCTGGGATCAAGCCCCACAGGGAGCCTGCTTCTCCCTCTCCTTCTGCCTGCCACTCCCCCTGCTTGTGCTCTCTATCTCACTATCTCGCTCTCTGTGTCAAATAAATAAATAATCTTAAGAAAAAATAAAACATTTTTTAACTTCCCTGAGCCTATTTCCCTATCTGCAAGATCAGGGTAATTGTACCCACTTCATGGTGTTGTTGTAAAAACCCACCTCACAGTATATTGTAAAGAAAATGTTTGTGTAGCTCTTTTCATGTGCTGGTCACAAAGAACGGCAGCTGTTAATGTTATCATCAGCATTCCCTGGGGCGGCCCGTAGAAAGCACAAAGGCTCTTTCCTACAGAAATGGGTAGGAAAGAAGGTGAATAGCTATAGCTTAGATGCAAACCATGGTGCTCAGCCTCATCTTCAGGCCTTCTGGAGTCCATTGGTTTGATCTTGGTGGAATCCCTGCCTCCCACTTCTTACACTCTTCTCAGCCCAACACCACATTGCTTTCCCTCTCCTGTGCAGATTTAGTAGGATGGGCGATCCCACTTGTTCACCAAATTGATCACTTTCTATATACCTGTTTATGACTTTGGAAAAGTCCTAATTATAGATTTTCCAATATAAGAATAATATAACTTGAAAATGCCCAACGCCTAGTTACATTTAAGGTGAGTCCACACGTAAGAATGCTAAGTATACTAAATCCAGTAATTTTTTAATCTGTGGCCCACTGGTACAGACTGAGGAGGCAGTGTTTCAGGAAAGCCAGTTGATTTTAAGATATATCTGCAGAGTTGTACCTTAACTTAGTGAACAATAATTAAGAACAACAACAATTAACAATGACTTAACCTCTTTGTGCCTTAGTTCCCTCACTTGTGAAATGGGGATATTAGTAGCTACCGTACAAAGGTGTGATAATTAAATGGATAATTACATGAACAATGGTAGATGGTTAAGCACTTGGTAGATGTGCTCAGAGCCATGTGAGGCTGGGAAGAGAAGCCAGCGGTCTCTTTCCCTAACTTGTCCCTTTGTTGTAAGCTTGTGGGCCAGCTCTTTAGCCTACCAGCCGAGTGTGAATGTGGGAGGACATCCTGTAGTTCTAGTTTGCTGTTGGCTTTGCGCTCCATAATGAGGGTCTCTGCCTACCTCTGGACCTCATAAACACAGACTTGAGAAGAAAAATTTGCCAAAGTTCAATTGCATATCAAAGAAAACCACAGAGCCGGAGAGCTCCCTGAGGACCCACACAGCCGCTTTGTCTCCTGCCAAGCCATGGCCCCAGTGCATGGATACGCCTGCAAAGCCAAGAGCCAAAGCCACAAAGTTCCACCAGTTCATTTAGCCTTGGCATTCAATGCACTGAGGGATCTGTTATTTGGGTTGTTGTCTCATTGTTAAGGGGTAAAAACAGAAACATCCTCGTCATCGGAAAACTGGTTTACTAAATTCACCACCACTACTCCAACCCCACCCCAAACCCTACCGTGAGAATAGCTCCACTGCCCTGTGTGACGAAATGGAGCAAATGCCCGCTTCTCCCCACTGGTGAACTCTGCTCTCCTTGTGGTGATTCTTTCCCACGGGCTGCCTTGGATGGGCCAGTTGCCGCATTCCAGGGTAGGTACAGCCCTGCAGCCAATGCTACCAATGCTCAGAATGGGCTGGGGTCTACCCTGTCTCAATCCCAGTCCCTTTAAGATGAAGCACTCTTTTTTTTTTTTTTTTAAAGATTTTATTTATTTATTTGAGAGAGAGAATGAGAGAGAGCACATGAGAGTGGGGAGGGTCAGAGGGAGAAGCAGACTCCCTGCTGAGCACGGAGCCCGATGCGGGACTCGATCCCGGGACTCCAGGATCATGACCTGAGCTGAAGGCAGTCGCTCAACCAACTGAGCCACCCAGGCGCCCAAGATGAAGCACTCTTGATGGTTTAATTTCTATTCCAATAGCTTTTCAAATCTTCCCTAACATCTCCCCCTACCAAAAAGTACAAACAAAAAAATTCGTAAGTCCTTCTGCACTTGGGATGTGCTTGTTTCTTCAAATGGTGCCCCCAAATCCAGTGACTACAACTTCTCTCCCTGGATGCCATGATGCTTTGAGTTCCAAAAATGTCCCCAAATGGAAACCTACATAGAGGACTTAACACCAGAGAATTCTGAAGTTACAAATAGTAGCTTGTCTTGGAGACGTTTATTTCCTCTAAGTCAACAAATACACGTGGGGCATGTGCTCTCTGCTGGGACATTTAGGAGTGAGTCAACCCTGCCTTCTAATTTAGCTGAACACCTAACGTGGCAGGGAAATGGTAGCAGGTAACTGCACTTACAACCATGTGCAAAGGAAACCCAGAGAGCCACTTCTTCATGGTGGTTGAGAAGGATGTTAAAAAAAAAAAAAAGATATTATCCAGGCCAGGCCACAAAGAAAAAGTAGGATTTCTTCAACTGAAAGACATTCCAGGCAGGTACAGCACAAACAAAGGAAGTCAGGCTGGAAAGTTCTAGGCATTACCATACACTGCAAAGTCTTACTAGAAACATCTCAAGTATGAGTAAATACTAAATTATGAGTAAAGAAACTGTACCTAGTGCTAGCAATATTTATCCGTGAATTCTGTTTGAATGTTCAAAATTCATCTTTTACTAGGAGAGCTTTTACTATTTGAAGCACCCGGCTGTTTTGTTTTGTTTTAAACAAGTTTATGTTTTTAGACAGGAAAATGCAATCCTTAAGAAGAGACTTATGCAAGGCTGGGCAAAGGTCAGTGTCTTACACTCTCCAAGTGGCCAGGCTGGAGGCTGACCTGAGAATTCCCATTTCCTACATTAACCCCAGACCACCCCACCATCTAATCAAACCAATCCTACGTCTTGGTTTTGAACATTTGAAGCTGGAAAGAAATGTGACAGGTCAAAATCTCAGATTCCTAGGCTTTATGATTACTTGCAAATCCCCACAAGGCTCACATATCACTCTCCTCTCATTTTGTCAGCATCTGAATTTGTTTGGTTGTCGCGTGAGCGATGAAGACTTAAAAGCTATGTTGATAGGTACAGCATGTGGAAAACCACTCCCAGGTTCTCTGCTCTGAGAATGCCAGAGGTACATGTACACATTCTTATACACCCAGACTATCGGTCCACTTGTGCACACACTCAACATCACTAGACACTCATTTAAAAAATGCAGCGTACTGTGCACTGACTTGATGGGAAGCCACAGGCTAAGTTCTCAGACACTGGCCAAGAAGAGATGGGATCCAATCCATCCCCAGACCACAGGAAAAATACTTTCAACCACAGAGCTGGCTGCAAAATATTCTTTTTGTAGGAAACAAAATGTTTCCAGCCCTGGGATTTTTTTTTTTTGGTCCTTTCACTGTTATTGAGTAGAAAAGGCAAATGCTTAAGCAAGAGGCCAAGTAAACATCTAAGGAAACAAAAACCAGGCTCCTCTGCTGGGAGAGTGGAACATAGGGTGAATGAGCTGCATGCTGGACAAGCCCTGGGCCTTTAGAAGCTTTGGGGGCAACGGAACCCGGGCGATTCTTCAAGTGTTTATGACCCCGGCTTAATCCCACTGCACTGCAACTCCATTTATTAACTAAGTAGTCTCGGACAAGTGACTTCACTTTTCCAAGCCTCAGTTCCTTAAGTGTCAAGCATGGACCATAGATATCATAGATTACTGTAAAGAATAAATGAAGCACATGTAGAAGTCAAACAATGTCCAGCACAGAGCAGGCACTCAAGAAACACCATTTGTTAGGGTAGGGACAGTCACTCTTACAGGTCACTGCAGAACTATTTTCATGGATTGTTAGAACCCAAGAATTCTAGCCCCCACATTTTATAAATAAGAAAACAGTCCTAGAGAGATGACAAGGTGTGGCCAAATCAGCCAGTAGAGGCCCAGAGCTAAGAGCCAGACAGCAAACTAGATGCAGAGGGCAAAGGGAGCTATAGGACCTCCCATCAGAGAGCACACCCGTGCTGTTGGTTGGCAGTGGAGCTCAGACTCTAGTGTGCCTAAGAATCACCTGGGGAGTGTATAAAAATGCAGGTCTCTAGGCCCACCCCTGGCACTACTGATTTAGCCTGGGAAGGCAGGCCTAGGAATCTGAATTTTTAACAAGCTCTGCAGGTGAATTCCAAGAGGTTTTCCTCTGACCTTTGGTCAAGAAGCATTACAAGAGGAAGTCATTGGCCAAATAAAGAGTTGAGCTGAGTACTAGGGTGGTATCCTATGGTTTAGCACAAACAAATGATGTGGCAAGCCCTACCATGAACATTGAACAAAATAATAAATGAGATATAGCATGACATTGCTTCTTCTTCTGGATCATTAACTGTTTCACAGAAGAGGAGCCTACAACTCAGTTGTGTGCCCAAGGTCACATATCTAATTAGAGACAAAGCTAGAATTTAATTCTAAAATATCATTATCTTCTTCACAATGCAGACTCTCTTCTTTCTGTGCACCTGGAGGTGAAGACTGTGGACTTATGTATGTATATGTCAGAATCCATGCATTACTTTTAATCTCTGACATAATAAAAAAAATCATCCTAGCTTTTTGAGGCATTCAAATGGAAAAATCCTCTCATATTACTCCTGGGGCTATAATTCATTCCACCGGCTCCCTTGTAGGCTAATGGAAGAAACTTAGGAGGAAGAGTAACAAAGCCATACAATGCTGGACATTTCAGGAACACCAGAACTATTTGCATTGGTGCACACCACCTGCTTCCTTTTCATTAAATTCCTTCTCCTTCTAATATAAAACATATACCTCACCCTGAGGTCTATAAAGTTCAGTGCATCATCAAATAACCACCCAAGTATCCTAACTGTACTAAAAAAATTGGGGAAACTTCTTAACACAGCCCAAATAAATCAATATGTGACTAGATTCAGAGTCATTCTTCAAAGGATGGAGTTTCAGCTGTTCCGTGTAGTGATGTAGTGATATAAGAGTCTCTTAGCAATTCTGGGGTTTTGCCCCCACAGACTAGCAATGATGGCTACTTTTTACCTTTTGGTCCAATACTAAAGGATCCGAGAAGGTACACAACTCTAGCTCCTTCACTTCTACTTTTCTCTGATGAATGCTTTAAGACAATAATAATCTCATCCCCCAAGAGACCCTTCTGAAAGTTGCTATGAAATGTGGGCAATATAGCAAAGTGAAAGCCATGGCCTGGTTGAGGAAACCAGTAATGGACTCTGCAGTTGGATGATGCTTATCCTCACAAGAATCTCAGAATGCTCCAATTCATTAAGTTGGTAATAGTGGCCTTAGATCGATCTTAACAATGATTATTGGCCAAAGAAGGGGATTATGGAATTCTCCTTATAGAATCTGAAGTGGAATCTGAATTAGAATCCAAATACTAACCACTTAACCATCCTTTCCCTCCTGCAGAGAATTCTGGCCTTTGGAGCTACTCTGCTCCATGTCATCATTGCATTCAGAAGTTGCCAACTTCTCTTCCATGATATGAACCCATTAAAGGATGGGAGTCTGCCATGCTTTCAACAAGGGAGGACCAGCGTCTTGATGTGTATATACAGACCCTGGAACATTTCAACACACCTCTTATAGAGGAGGTTCTGTTGGTTTCAAACCCTCAAACACCCCAACATATATTTTCAACCATTAAAATGTTTCCTGAGCTTAGATACAACTGGAAAGTTTTGGAAAATCCCACAGGAAGGAGAGTGGGCCAACAGAGCTCCTTTTCTCATGCCATTCAGGAAGCACTGAACAAAATGTTTGCCCTCCAAGACAGCTCAGTCTAAGAACCTGACTCTTAGGGCTGGAGAATCATGGTAGGCAGAGGAGCTCTTTGGGGGAACTGGGGCATTGGAAAGTATTTGGGGTCTTATATTAACCATGTGCCGATCAGAGAGCTTATGTAGAGCATGCCAGTCAAGGTCCGTCAGGAAAACAGGACTCATCTCATGTAGTTAAGAGAGAGAATTTAATGTTGGGAACTAGTTACAAATGAGTTGGAAGAGCTGAAAGGAAAACAGGGGCAGTGAGGCAATCCAGAGACTAGCAGCGGTAGGAAGCCACCACCATCCTTAGGGCTGGAGGAGCAAGGGAAGAGGTCCTGTTACTAGAACCCAGAAAATAGAGCTGCCCAACTCCAGCTCTTTGTGGAGCTGGGACCACACAAAGGTCATGGGGGAGGACTAGTGTTACCACCACCCGAGACACCACTGGAAGCAGAGAGAGGGAGGCAGAAATACATGACTTCTCCCATACTTCTGCCCTCCACCCTCCCTTCAGGACCCCAAACTAAGCAGAATCTGGGAAATGCAGATCGTAGGATCAGTTCCATGTGGTACCAAGCAGAGCAGGGGAAGGACAGGGAGGGGATCTGAGCAAAGAAGCAATCGACTGGCATGACCCAGTAAGGCCTGGATTCCTAATTCCCAATTTGTAAATGGGGATCTTTGAGAAAACCTTGAAGCCTAAACTGGTAGTTCTCCAAATTAGTTAGTGATTCCATATCCCTGGACTTTAAATATGCCAGAATTCACGGGAGAGGAAGACACAGTTATCCATATGGCCCTCTCCTCTCTGAGCTCAGGGGCTTGCATGCATAGTTTGCACCTTTCCCTTTCCCCTGCAGGTGTTTTCAAACTTCATTTTTCATACATTCTGATGCCCATTGTCTTTTTATAGAAGTCAGGGTTCTAAAAGAAGGAAACAGTGCCGAGGGTGGAGAAGAGAATGCTGGGCTGCTGGAAGCAATGGTGTGGGGTATGTAGGGGAAAAGAAAGTTTTGACTCAAGATTCTGCACAATGATAAGAAATCCCTTCTGATCTCCAAGCTAGTCACTGAGAACAGTCATTGAGGTCTGAGCGGAAGAATGGGAACAGCCACACTGTCACATAAAGCAGGGTTGCCTCTTCTCTCCCTCCCAGGCCTGTTCCTCCTCCTGTACTAGCCCATTCAGTGGGTGATGACCTCATCTACTCACTTCCATCAGAAACGGCCCCTCCTTCCAGATTCTCTCTCTGTGTAGCTGTTGATCCTACCTCCTGACCATCTCCATCTCTTCCTTCTCCATCTCAATGGCCACTGCTTTGGTTCAGGTCCTCATTTCTTTCCATCCTATTGCAAACCCATATGGCAAACCTCTGCCTGAGAGAACCTTGCAGTACAGATCTGATGTCATAGCCCAGCTGAGAGCTCTCAACGGGGCTTCTGAGAGCTGTCAGGGTCAAGTCTGATTTGCCCTACCTTTCGTTGCTTTGCCTTTATACACAGATTCCATTTCCCCGCCCCACCCATTGTACAGACACACACATACCCTCCCCTGTAGCACTAAAGAAGCGCTACTTCTTTGCAGTTCCCACCCCAGAGCCTTTGTTCATATTGCTTCCTCAGCCTCCTTCCCCATCTACCTGGCAAATCCTGATATACCGTTCAAGTCTTCTCTCAAACATTATAACTTCCTCTGAATCCTTCCCTGATCAGATCTTCCCTGATGAGAGTTCTGACCATCCTAATACTGATGCTCACACTATACTCTGTCACAGTTCCCTCAATACCTACTTGTAAGTAGTTACATGGCAGTCACTCTCAATTAGGCATTTCTCCCTCCCCTACGGTTCTTCAGGGCAGGAAACTGGGCTTTATTTGACTTCATATTCCCAAAATTTGGCACACATATCTACCCAGAAAGGATCTGGAGGTAGAAAAAGAGGAGTAAGGGATGGAAGGAAAAGGGAGTGTCCAATACAAAGAAAACTTAATCGTGTAGTCTAGATAAAAATACAACAGTTATAAGAGGATCCATGTCTATGGTTAGAGCACATGCAAAGGACTATTATTACAATTACAGTCTTTAGAAGATTTATTGCTAAAGATTTTAAGTTATAACATACACTATTTCTTAACTGAGGAAAAATATTAAGATTTTTCAGAGATGAAAAAAAGACTTCACAGATGCTGTGGCAGTCACTTAGCCAACTTGTTTCAGTGGATTTTCTTTGAAAATATTTAGCCTTTGGACAACATTACACAACATGTAATGAGACCCCGTATGCACTGGGGTCCTAGAGACAAATGAAGCCCTTGGTAGAAATGTCTGCTGTTTAATTTAAACTGAGATTATAGGCTGGTTCTGAGACAGACTGGCCTTCTCAAGTCAATGGGAAGAAATGCTAACAGACTCTTAGCAGAGCCAATCCCAGGGATCTTGGAGCAAGGTCTAAACGAGAAAAGGGAAGTGGGAGGCATAAAAAGGTAAGGCTAGTGCTAGCATGGAGTCACAGGTAGAAAATGGAGATCAGTCACAAAGAAGAGCCTAACATTCCTGTGCCTGGGCAGTATAGGAGAGTATGTCTGGAGAGAATACTGTATAAATAGCTACAAATAAGACAGAGCAGCTAGGTATAAGGGAGGTTATTGAAAGGTTAGAAACTGCACTGGATCTACTGAACCTCTGCACTCTAAGGAGGGACCTGTAAGAGAACATAGAATGCCAGAGTTTTCCCGTTCCAGTAGACATTCACTGAATCTCCATTAGGCTGCTGGGATAATACTTTCAAAGAATAACAGACTACTCAGAAAAAATTTTAAAGGTAAACCATGAAATTGATTACTATGTGGGGAAAGTGACTCTGCAAAGACAAAATAAAGGGATAAATATCATTTATATGTCATTCTCTATCATCCATGAGGGAAGAGGTTATCTCCACAGGCTGCACCACTGTACCTCCTGGGTCCTGCAGGTTCTCACTTGAGGAGACCAGGAACGGGTAGGTACAGGTCTGTCCCCACTGTGGGCAAGACTCCACAGAGACTTTCTCTTTCTGCTTTGACATCGTAAATATCAGACATGAAGCCAAACCCAGAACATGGAAATGATGCTGGCTGGAAAGGCCAGAACTTGGAAGTTGAGAGAGGAAGGGCCAGGACTTCCCCTGACAGAACGGGGAGATGTCCCATGGAGCTCATTCTTCCTCAAGAGCGTTCTGTTGCCACATAGAACCACATTGCTATAGGAAATAACTGATGACTATTTAACAGATAGAAGAAGCTCTCTCAAGGTAATGACTCATTCCACTCTTTGAGGGGGGCATTCTGCCTAGTACAACCACTGAGAGTGGCCACACCACAGTGGTTGAATGGAGAAATTTCCTGCAAGTAATTCCAAGCAGCAGGCATGAATAATCTTACTTTAACATGGGAGTCAGTAGAGGATAATGGTTAAGAACTCAGGAATGTAGGGGCGGGATTATATGTATGTGTGTGGGGGATGAGGGATCCTTAGAAGCCATGGGACTCAGAGCAATTTTTAAAAGTTCTATAAACTTTAATGTACTCATCTAGGAAGTATACCCAGTAATATCTATCTCGTAGGGTAGTTGTGAGGTTTGAACAAGAGAATGCCCACAGAGCACTTAGCAGAGTAATTGGCACAGAGGAAACGCTCAATAAAGGTTGGGAAGACAGAGCAAAGAAGTCCGAAAGCCAGGGCTGGAGGGGCTTTGGGTGATTTGTTCTCAATCCCTCCCAGTTATACCAGATGCCTCTGTTCTAACTTTTTAAGGTTTATAACAATGAACTTCATTCCAAAGTTTTGACATTCAGAGAATTTTGTTACTTAGAGTCATGGATCATAATTCCAGCTCCAGCTCTCATTGCCAATTCTGAGTCGAGGATTCAGAAAGTAGGCAGTGGGGTATAGCCACTGTAGCTTGGCTCTCTAAAGGTGTTCTCAAAATCACAGTCCCTTTGGTAACAATAAAACAAGGGTCCAAGACTCAAGCACACATGCTCTTTGTCCTAGATGCCAGAATTCTTAAGGTCTGCCAAACCAAGAAAGGAAACTTTCAGAAAGATACCCTCTGTGGAAAATCTCTGCTTCAAACATTTGAACTCTAAGGCAGTTGCCAGGAGCCATTGATTTAAAAATCCAGGGAAAGTTTGGGGAGGGGGGGTGGGCAGGGAGAAAGTGTGCAGAGAGGGGCAACAGGGTAAGAGGAAGGTTGAGGGAAGGAAAGAGGGCATATGTCAACTCTACGGTAACTGAAAATTCCAAATTATTTAGAGCAGCAGAAATAAGAAAAGCTCAATGACTTATATTACAGTTGACAACAATCATGCATTAGATAATGTTTAGCATATCATAAAATGTTATGGTAACTCATCAGACTTACCTAAATTCAAACCAAATCCTAGAGATGTATTTGATTTGTCTTTCCCTATACCTCCATCATGTAAATCCTCAGTCTGCTTCCCATCCCCCCACACCAATTTCATAAGCCATGAAGATTTTAGAAGGGTCTGCACCCACTGCCCCAATCAGGTTGAAATACAAACCAGCATCGTACCATGTTGTGACCCTCTCGGCCACAGTGGACCCTGGGGAGAAGCAGAGACCACAGGCCCAGGCAGGGCACTCCTTGGGCAGGCATACTCCCCTGGCAACAGCAACCAGATGACGAATTCTCCAAGCTGGATCTGCTTCAGCCATATGTGTGACAAGCTGTGCTATTCAAATCATACACACAGACAGGGCAAGGAGCATTTCTGAATCACAGTCACATGCCAGGAGTATTTCTCAGCCAAATAATGGCAAGAACAAGAGGAAAAAAAGCAAGAAGCAGTCATCAACTCCTTCCTAATGTCCCTGGCCCCAGAGTGCAAGGTGCTGTTCTAATATGTAATTCAGTAAGCTTTGGAGGTAAGCTAAATGACATTCTAGATCCAGTCACCCTTGGGGGACAATCGGAGAGAAAGATAATGAGGACCATTCATTGCAAGCCAAAAGAATCATCACTAAGGCAAGGCCTCATTTTCCAGCACCTCATTTGATTCCTAAAGTAAAAAAAAAAAAAAAAGAAAGTGCCTACATCTCAGAGGACATGGTATATAGCAAGAAGATTTAGGCTTGGAAGTTAAACTTGGTCTCAAATCTTGATCTACTACTGAATAGTTTCTCTATTTGTGAAAAGGAGATGATAAGATCTCTGTTGAAGGCTTGTTGTGGGGTCAGTGGAAATAATGCATGTGAAAGGATCAAACGTGATGCCTGCAACCATAAGTACTCAATAAAGACTAACCCCCCAGACTCCTGAGACAATAAAGAGGACTTTAAATTAGTGTTGCCTGGAGCACCAGAAGCCAGCAAGGATGCTCTTCACTACCAAACTGTGGGATCCTGAGATAGCAGGAAATGGGTCTCCACTCGGGCTGCCTCCTTCCCCCGTTCCACTCTCTTTCTCAAATGAAGATGCAAAGACTCAAAAATATGATAATCACAAAGCTTCTCTCATTCTTAGAAGACCAAGCAAACAAAAGACCAGAAAACTCCAAGATTCCCAAACCATCACATAGCCCTTGAAGCTAGGCAATAGGAAGCTCAAGATGAAGGGTGACTCTCCATGAGCACACGTGACCATCTGTGGAAGAGGGGCAGAGAAGACAGCCTTGTTTGCCGGATGTTGTCTATAAAGAGTCATTCGTCTGGAAGTCCATGCTCATTGTGAAGTTCAACTTCTAAAAAGTCATGTATTCACCAAAAATTTAAAATGCTGATTTCCTTCCTTCCTTCCTTCCTTCCTTCCTTCCTTCCTTCCTTCCTTCCTTCCTTCCTTCCTTCCTTCCTTCCTTCTCTTCTCTCTAAGATTTATCTATTTACTTAAGAGAGAGAGAGCGTGAATGAGAGGGGCAGAAAGAGAAAGAGAATCTCAAGCAGATTCCCCACAGAGCGTGGAGCCCCATGTGAGGCTTGATCTCATGACTCTGAGATCGAGACTTGAGCTGAAACCAAGAGTCAGTCACTTAACCGTCTGCACCACCCAGGCGCCCCTAAAATGCTGACTTTCATCTGGTGATTCATTGCAGTGTGGGGTGGGATGGTGCTTTAAAATATATATATATATTTTTGCAGAGTTCTGTAGAACCTTTTTATAAGCCACTGAAAGTCATAGAGGATGTAAATATCATTTTGCCTGCAAATCCGGAAAATTGACTGGGCTAGGGCACTTTTTAGCCCAGAGTTTCCTATTAAAAGTCAGCATAGTAGAGTGAAAATAGCAACAGATTAGAAATTAGCAGAATTTAATTCCACTTCCATTTGTGCTACTTATTAGTCGTGTGACCCTGAATAGGTCACTGAACCTCAATTGCTTACCTCTGTCTATAAAATTAAGTGGCTAGAATACAGTGTGGTTCTGAGGATCACCCTGCTGAGAATCACTGGAAGTGCTTGCCCTTATGGAATGGTCACTGGGGCGGGGCCTAGGAATCAGCATTAACAAACACCTGTGATTTTTTAAGCTGGCTGTAGTTGAGAATCCCTGGATAAGATCATCTCTAGGAGGCATCTCAGATGGGACATTGTCATATCCTAAAGGCCTTTAAGGGCTCTAGTGAAAGCGCTGGTTCATTTGTAAATCAGTTCATAGTTTATGTAGCTCTTGCTTTTCCTAACCAAAGCTGTTGCCCCATTTTCTTCTCAGTCATAGCTAACCAAAGCCAAAATACAACATCCTGTCCAACCTTCATTCTCAAATGAGCCAAATACATTTCAGTGCCCTTGACTCTCAGGTCACCGCCTTGTCCAAGAGATCGCATAGCTATTTCCTATGTTGTTTCCCAACTGAAAACACTTCTCCTCCCTAGCCGACAACAAGGTCTTCAGTTTGGTTCCAGAGCCCTGTGTCTCTTCCACTTCCTGCAACAGCTGAGATTTCTCTGGAAATCTCTCATTCATATATTCGCCCTGGTTTACTTAGCAAGTTAGAGCTGGGAGGGTCACTGCATAAGGGGATTTGGTACCAGACAGTGTATAAAAATAAAACTAGTTAGAGCTGGAGGAGAATGACAGAGGTGATAAAATACTGGGAAGGTGAGTGGCTCAGTAAAGGGGAAGTCGCCCGAACACTGTGTGAGTGGACTGGTCACTCAGCCTCTCATGGTCAGAGATCATGATCCTCAAAGACAGAAATAAGGACATGTACTAAGTTTTCCATAAAAACAAATATATTTGATTTATAGTAGTATTCTTTATTCACAGATAATGTCTTCTCTATTTTTTGGTGTTAAAGTATCTTTTCCTTTTTGAAATGGTGCTAAAGCTTAATTTTAAAACTCTGCCTTTTAATGACATTTAAAACCCTGTGATGGCCCCCCCCCACCCTTATTTTGTTTTGATTTTGAGTTGAACTTCTCTTGACTCCCTGTGGCTCAAAATCTCCTAGGGAAGACTGACTCTTCCCCTCAGCTAAGGTACAGTGTCTATCATGGCCAAGGCATCTGAAAAGCAGACCCCCATCAGAAGCATGAGGGCAACTGTACTAATGAATTTTTAACTGGCAATTTCCAATGGAACCCCTTCAAGGGAAAGTTTTCTCTACTTGAGCCCATTTAGAAGTAGTGATTTTTTTTTTTTTTTTTTTTGAGTACATTGACTTTTTTCAGAGAGAGTCCAATGGAGTTTGGGGGGTTTTTTGGTAGGTGGTGGGGAAGGCATTACTATTCCTATTTCAAATGTGGAGACAGAAACAGGGAGTGTCCAACTGGGTGTCTATGTTGTCCTTTCTCCGATGGAGGCTGTCTTTAAGCTCTGAGTCTTAGCTCAATGTATTCATTTGCTGTTACTGCACAACTTCAGGTAGGATTTCCTCAGATTTTAATACATTTGCCTGCTGACCTGAAAAAAAAATCCTTTTAAAAGTCACCATTCTGGGTTCCTCTTTTATACATTTTCCCAATCTGCTCAATACCTGTTAGAGCACTTCTGATGAAGAGTGTGGGCAGGGGGTTAGATTTCACACTGAGCAGTTCTGAAAAGGGATGGGACATTTATACCCAAGGCAATGTACTTGGCTGGGATTCTATGTTCCCTTTGCTATTTCTGCAGACATTTATGCTTAAAAAGAAATTTCTCCCACCCTGCAGCCAAACTTCTCCTCTGGCTGGATACACACACATACACACCAGTCTCCTTTCCTAAAAACAGCAGATGGGTTGAGGTAGAAAGAAACAGAATAAACACAATGACCCGGAGCCATTTTACAAAGGGAGAGGGGTTCATTTTTGAGTGAGGGCAACTAAGCCTGAATTCCCCTCTGGAGGAATCTGTGAATAGCGAGATATAAAACTATGACTTCCATGAGGCAAAACATCCTCTTCAATGTCTTTCTTTGGGTGAATATGATTCTATGCCTGACATTCTTGCCCCCAACCTATCCTTCAGCTTATCTGGGAGAAAATATTTCTCATCTTTCTTTTAGTTAGTCAGTCCTCCATTAAGCCTATCCAAGCACAGACAGCAGAACTCATGACTGGTTGGAAGATGGCAACAAAGATTTCTTATCCTTCCCCTCAGCCAACGTCCACAAGCTGCCTGTTCCCTGCAAGCAGCTGCAGGACCCCTTTCCCTCACTCCGCCTGGGTCTGTGTTTAGGTCTCTGATATGCTTACACAGAGGAATTCCAGCTAGGATTTCAAGGGAAGCCTGACTCTCACTCTCCCATAGCCCCCAGCAGGCCGGTTCTGCAAAAAGATACTCCCATCCTCAGTACTGATGCAGCATTTCTTTATGAGGACCTGCTTGTAATTGTCAAGGTCTGATGCCAATCTTTTTAACTGACAATTACTAATACTTTAAAGAAACTATTAAGCTGTGTAACTAAATTCCTATGGGGAAGAGTGATTCAAATAAGCAGTATGGCCTTCTTCCTCAAGACTGGGTTTACATACGGATACGAGGAGTTTCTCTATCTTTCAAAATATATGTATTGAATGTGTAAGTGTCAAGCATTGTTCTGCTTCTGAGGGTATACAAATAAGATTCAGTCACAGCCTTCAAGGGGCTCACAATCCGGATTTCACTCGTGCAAGAACAGAGACAAGTACTAGGTGAATCTGTGGGCAAAACTGAGGGAAACGGGGCTGATTAAAGCTTGGTGTCAGGAAGTCTCCACAGTGATGGTGTTTTGAGTCTTTTAAAACACAAAATGGATACTGAGAGAAGAATTATATCACCAGAAAGGAGACACTAAATACCTCCCAGATGCAAAACAACCTGGGACCTTGAGAAAAACCTAAGGATTCCAGTAAGGACCAGGAGTTTGAGAAACATTATGGGTCTTGTCAACAATTTACTGGGTACTTTAGGCTCTTCCCTCAAGTGTTCTTTAACTTCCAGGTGACTTCTAAATAGAAGATGAAAATATTATTATAAAGTCCATTTAAATAAACCTACTATATGAAAAAGTGTCTCTTCCCAGTTTGTTGAAATGAGAGTCATAATATTTATTTCATCAAGGGGGTGTGAAGCTTAGTTGGGATTAATTTCCTTCATGACTCCTGCCAGGATACTAAAAAATTTATACAATCCCATATGTGGTTTGTAGGAACGGATTTCACGACGACTTAATGAAAAATAGTATGGATATTTCACCAAGTTTTTTCACCATTCTTTTTTTTTTTTTTTTTAAAGATTTTATTTATTTGACAGAGAGAGACACAGCGAAAGAGGGAACACAAGCAGGGGGAGTGGGAGAGGGAGAAGCAGGCTTCCCGAGGAGCGGGGAGCCCGATGCGGGGCTCGATCCCAGGACCCTGGGATCAGGACCTGAGCGGAAGGCAGACGCTTAACGACTGAGCCACCCAGGCGCCCCTTCATCATTCTTTCAAGTATAACCGCCCTCACTCCTGCTTTTCCAGCCCCCCATGACGGCGCGCCTGGTCACCGCCAGCGCCTGCTGAAGGAAGGCCTCAGCCAGTCCGTTGTGTGTGTTACTGCTTCACCGAACACCCCAGGGCCTTCCTTTGCGGAGGGGCCTGCCCTCTCCTCCACGCTCACTAGACCCATCATGCGCATGCAGCTTGTACCATTTACACATTCACCTCTTCCCCAGGTGATGGTGAACATCTTCAGGGCATCGACTTACCCATAGTTTGAATCACTGGCATCTTACATGGTGACTAGCAGAGAAGAGGTGAGCAAATCCAACCTTGTCAAATGACTGAGGGCACAAACCCTCTGCTCTCATGACAAGGCCAAAATCAACCCGTGTCTTCTGAACATGGGACCTGCCCTCCCGTTTGTCTTCTTTTCCTGTTCCTCCTTACCCTGAGCTTTCCCTCTACTCTCTCTCTCAGGAATATCCATTTATCTATTTAGGGCAGCAGTTTTCAGTCTTGGCTGCACAGTAGAATCACTTGGGGGGACCCTTTACAAATAAACACCGGTGCCTGGCCCACCGAAGCAGATTCTGATTTAATCGGTTGGGGTGGGGCTCTGGTGTTGGTATTTTGTAAATGCTCCTGTGATGAGTCTAAAATGCAGCCAGGCTTGAGAAACACTGATTTAAAGTGATAACTCACCTCCCGTCTTTTAAAAAGACTAATGTGGCTCCGGTGAGTTTACCTTGTCTGGTTTCAAAGCAGGTACCGTCTCAACCACTTATTAGGTAACAAATCAAACACTGCCTTATGACCGCGCTTCACTATTGGTTTGTTCTTTGACTCTTGCACTTCATTTTGATGATTTATGAGTGTATACACACATGGACCATCTCTCACGCTAGACCAGAAGAACCTCGAAGGCAGGAACTCTGTCTTCCACTTCTTTGCATCCCCAAGCCATGCACATCGTGGACCGAAAACATATTTTTGATTATTAAAAGAAAAAAATCCAAAATACTAAAAGATAAAAAAAAAAAACAACCTAGTAGAGGCCATTTTATTTCCACTTTAAGGACATGCCTTTGGTAAGAATAAAAATGTTGCAAAAAGGGTGGGGCAGGGTAGAAGCAGACTAGATAAAGAGCAAATAAAAGTCAAATGGAAAAAAAACTAAATTAGTCCAAAAGAAAATGTTTCCCAGCTTCTTAAGAGGGTTTTTGCAAACACTGAAGCAGAATAAACAAGAGAATTAACTTGGCTTGTACCCTGATAAGGAGATTTCTTTCTCGGTTATATAATTTTACAAAGTTTCCAGGGTGTAAAGAAAATAATCAGCCAGGGAGGACTCCTTCCCTTGGACTATACAATTCAGCTCTTGGTTTAATCGGCTCGCAGAGCTGCTCAGCTTGACCTGACCTCCTTCCAGCCCTGTGATCTCAGACTAAGCCTCACATTCAAGAGCCCTGGTATAGAGCTCAATGTCATAGAAACGGGATAAAACATAATCCTCATTCCATGTCCTTGATCCCTTGGTGTAGTGGCCTCTGTGCTTTGGTGGGGGTGGGGAGAGCTATACCAGGTATGTTCTCCTGGTGGTTCGTGTTCCAGAGATCTGCTGATGCTGGAATGATCTAGGCATGTTCTCTTACCAAGTAGTGCTATAAAGAAGTATTGCTTGGAACAACTACCTTAAAGACTAGCTTAAAGTACTGTTTTGTGCACATATCTCAGAAAAGGTTTATCTTCATATGGCTTCTCTACTTTGTCATGAAGTTAAGACCACAGGAAAGGCTCGGTGAATCACGATGCACATCTTCTGCTAAAGCGAGATAAGTTCATCAGATGGAGACATGTTTTCAACATCAAATTTCATCCTAGTTATTAGGCCACAAATTGAAGGACTGGTCCCAAAAGGCATGCACATTTCTATAGATTAATTAAGTGTACGTTCTTTTGCCTGGGTTGGCCATTTTAACACTGGTCATATTTTACTTTGCTATAGCATTTTATTATACTTCACTATTTTATTTACATATTTTACTAATTAGTGTTTGAAAACATGATTCAAAAGCATTTAACTCTGCTCTTGATTGATTAGCAATGATAGTAACATGTTGTCATTTGTAGATTAAGATAACACCACTGACTCATTTGATAGGATATGAGTTGATAAACTGTCACTGATCTATCCATGCTGTGCTCCTCATTCTTCTTGTGACTAGTGGCCTGTGTTTGACCTTATGAGCCCAAACCAAGAGCCTCCAAAATCCTGCAGTTACCAAAGAGACATAAAATAATAGCATTTGTCCTATCAGCTACTTCTACTGACATCGAAAAAAATGGAAATGACAGGCTAATTTATTACAACAAAAGGAAAAGAAAAATATGGCTCTAACTTCTTTGTATACTAATAAATGCTAGCTAGAATTGGTTAAACAAGGATCTGGGAGTCTGGAGTCCATGCTACCATATATAACAGACTACATCACAAAATCAGTATGTGCTATCTAAAACCTAAAACAGATGAACTACACATTTTCAAGGAATGGGGTTAAAGATCCATGACAATGAATGGAGCAACACTGATTCACAAGGACTTTTGCTTCTTCAAATAAGAGTTTAGGTAGCAGTGCCTGACAGCTGCAAACTGGGTTTATTTAACATAATTTATAACCTACGGTACAAACCAAAGGTCATTAGGTTCTACAGGAACATCTCTGGCTATGTTCCACTGAAAAGAGAAGTATGGATTCAGAACCCAGGATACTTGAATCATTGGGGAAAAGGTATCACTGAGGTAATGAGCACGCCAGGGCCTGAAAACTTAAGAATGTTCCCCTAAACGAAAACAAGCAGCTCCATCTTCTCAGAACATGGCTGACTCAATCATCAAGCTGGAATGTTATTTACACAGTCCCAAGCAAACCAAGAAGAATCCTCTGGTCTGTAACCAAGGGCACTCGGAAAGTTATGTCTGGAACAGGCAAAGGCTAATGTCTGTTTCTGATGATTCCTGACTCCTTGAAAGATAGCCAATTTACCTAATGCAGGTAAAGGGCAACAACTCCTTGCCACCTCCCCCAGAAAGGACCACCAGCATGATATTTCATGCCTCTTTAGTGAATAACTTGGACTGTAATATACTTAGCAAGATGGGCAAATCTGGATTCTGAATTCTGCCCCATCCAACAAATCAGAACAATCACCCTATCTTCTTCCTCCTCCTGCTTGTGGGAGAGGTCATGATGGAACCTGATTCACACAACAGAATAAAGTTGAGGTTAGGCATTGGGAAAAATAAATTCCCTAATTATGAAACATTTTACCAAAGGGGTCAGACTATGGTGTCCCTTTCTTTAGAGTGAAAGAAAGGGTATAGAAAGTTAAACTTTCTGGATGGAAGGGGTGGGGGAGTTCTCATTAGAGGCCAGGATAGAAATAGGGAGCTCTGGGAGAGCTATCATCCTTTTGTGTGTGGGGGGGGTCTCTCTAGCACCTTTTGGTACGTGAACCTACTGGCTTAGTAGTTAATGCACAAGTACCCAGGATCTGGGCAACAGTTTAATCACATGGCAGGATCTGTCTGGCCTATGGTTTTCAAAGCATACTAACCTCAAGAAAAAGCACCATCACTATTTAACTTGTACCCAAATTATCTAGTCCTCAACAAATACCAGCTAAGTGAAATGATCATACACCCTTTAGAGATGGAGAATTTGAGATCCTTAGAGGGTGGACCTTGGTCACTTCCAAGCCATTGGCAAATATCAGGAGGCATGCTAACTCGATGGGCTCTATTCTTACACATTTTTTTCCTGTGAGCGACTGATTTCCCACTTCATTACAATTGCTGTTGGGGCGGGCAGGGATGCTGGTTTCTTTAGCTGCCCCCTGACAGTGTTGGCCCAGGACAGACAATGTGGCTGATGCTTTCAGAAGATGAACACTCCGACTGCTAAGTACATCTTGTTCTCTAAACTGGACAGTTCAAAAACACTGTCAAAGCACTCACCTGTCTTCTCTCTGAACCAAGGCACTGCAGAATCAGCCGGGTGTTCACACTGTGACTCCAGGTGGTTCCCAGGGCAGCTGTCACACAGCTGGAGCCAGAAGTGCCTGAAATGAAACAGGGCAAAACCATGATTATGAGTGCCCATTTCTTGTAATGGCGTTTCACATAAACAACAGTCCAGTTGTTGCTCATTGCTTAGAGACTCCTGGGGGACTCAGTTCACTACCACAAAAGTTGGCAAATTAGAGAAGGCGAGGGGTTAAGGAACATGGGGCTAAAAATAAAAACCAGCATGAGTTTCCTTCAGCCTCAGTGAAAGTGACCACCACTGGGCTAAAAGATAACAGAGTTATATGTCAATAAGAGGTTGCATGCAAGGCAACTTGGAGCCATTGCTAATAATAAACTGAGCCACTCAACATCCATGGCAGAAAGGCATAATGCTACTGCATAGAATAAGAGCCAGGTATGAAACAGTCTTAGTTTAACAGAGCTGTAAGACTTGTTCAACTCGATAAGAGTCTTAACTCAGTTTTCCTAATCAATATAGAAACAGTGGCATGTGCATATAAAATTCTTTTGCCCTTCCAACCCCTGCACACATGTGAACACACACCCAGAAGAGGAATCCGGAAGATCTAACCATTTCATATCTAATCTGTATTAGACAGTCTTATCCCCAGAGAAACATTCCTTCACCTTCTAAGACTTTCCTGTAAGGGGGAGGATGTGAAGGATTCATCTGAGTTTCCAGTCTACTCCAAGTTGTGCTTCAGCTACTACCTTACATCTCCAGAGCTCCACTGATCCCTCTTTTTTTTTAAAGATTTTTTTATTTATTTGACAGGGAGAGACACAGCGCGAGAGGGAATACAAGCAGGGGGAGTGGGAGAGGGAGAAGCAGGCTTCCCGCGGAGCAGGGAGCCCGATGCGGGGCTCGATCCCAGAACCCTGGGATCATGACCTGAGCTGAAGGCAGACACTTAACGACTGAGCCACCCAGGCGCCCCTCCACTGATCCCTCTTGACATCATCAGGAGGAAACTATTCCTGCACTCCTCCTCTTCCTTCTCCTTAAAGGCAGGCTTACAAATCCCACCACTTAGAAGCCTGCCCACACCCCCCACCTAATATCTGGGACATCTTGAGGTCTCCTCTGAATTCCTACGTGCACTTTGGCTCAGGGCCACGAGAGGAATCCCAGCCCTAGGGAGCACAGTGGGACATTCATTATGCCTTATATCCTCAAGATGCCATCTCTTTGCAATGAGGAGACTAAATACAGAGAGGCTGAAGTCCACTGAATTAGCTAAAACAACATGAGGCCTTGAGCTTCTCATTCATTGCCTGCTTACTGCATCATCGGATTTTCACCCCTCAGTCTGGAGTATTGGTCTTTTCTTCTTTTCTTTCTTTTCTGGACCTGTCATCTTTCAGGGTGGTCTACCAACTTTGCATGGCCTTACACTCCTGGGCCCAAATATTTTAGCAGATGCATGTGGGTCAGTGGTTCTAGGCTGGAGGTGATTTTGTTGGCAATGTCTAAGTGGAAGTGCCACTGGCATTTAGAGGGTAGAGGCTGGTGATGCTGCCAACCACCCTGTAACGCACAGGACAGGCCCCCATAACAAAGAATTATCCAGCCCCCAAAACGAGAGTGCTGAGGTTGAATGCCCCTGGGTTAGACAACACCAACCATACATTTTCTCTGGTTCAAGCAGGTACAGGAATGAATTAGATGGAAATCAACAACTGGGACCACAACAAGCCTGGGGATTTCCGAAAGAAGAAGAATTTAGCATAGGAAGGAATAAAATTTAGGGTGACCTTAGTGCATGATGTACATCATTCAAAACATACACAAATTAATTTGAAAACAAAATATCTAGACTGTGCTCATCTAATCACATCATTCCCTTACTCAAACTCCTCCAGCAGCCCTCCATGCTGAGGAGAAATACTAACTCCTGAACAATGCACCTGGGGCACTTCATCATCTGCTCCCCAGTCTCTCTCTGGCCCCACTGCTCTAAGCTTTCTCACTGGATGTCCTCCTGTAGCCTCCTGACTTCTCTGTCCCCATCCTCCTTGACCTCTTGTCAGCAGCTGATAAAGCTTCGCCTTCTTTTGGCATCCAATATACTGCTTCTTCTGCTTCTTCTGAATCCCAATGAGTATTCTTTTCCTTCTCTGCTTTTCTTCTCCCTCTCTTCCTAGTTGTGGGTGGACCCCAGGGGGCTGACCATGACTGCTTTTTCTCCTACCACCCAAGTGTCTTCAGTGGCTAGGAAGGTAATGTGCATTAGTAAAGAGGCCAGGCGTTTGCATCTTAAAATGCAGGAATCCTTTATTACTGCAAAGAGATATACTTTCTTCCATTCTTCTTAAAATATACAACCCTCTTGTCTTCCATTTTCCCCTTTTTGATAGAGACATATTAATAAAGAAATATTTTCTGTTATAAGAAAACCAACCCTGGAAAGGCAATGGCAACTGATTTTTCTTTTCTATTTTTTTCTTTATTGCATTTTATAAAACAGCTTTTTTGAGATAATTCAAACATCATACAATCCACCCAAAGTGTACAGTTCAATGGTTTTTATTATATTCAGAGTTGTTCAAGCATCACCAAAATCATCACCTCAAAAAGAAACCCCATGTGCCTTAGCCATATAAGCCTCAAGCCCCTCTTTCCTGCCCCCCAGCCCTAGGCAACCATTACTCTGCTTTGTGTTTAATACAAAGTATTGGGAGATGACGGGGAGTAGTGGAGACTGTGGTGAATGAGAGCATCCAGCCGTGATCGCAAGGGGGCAGACCCTGGCTGCTCTAGTTATTGCTGTCACGTGACAATATGAGTTCATAGTCAGCCACATCTTTTGACTTTTAAAAGAGAAGCCAGAAGTCGATGTTTTAAGTACAATCTCCTGGTTTTAACATGTTGGCTTAATTTAACAATTTTTGCAAACACACAAATGAACATACTTAGGAGCCATATATCACTCATTCCCACCAAGCTTGCAACCTCTGCTCCATATGGCATGGCCTCATTGTTGACAAGGACGACAACCCCCACGTGGATGATTTTGAAGGCTTTGTCTCAACCTATGACCGGACTTAGCACCTGTTCTCCTTTATCCACAACAAGAGCTACAAGCTTGACCTAATGAATTTCAGCACTGTAAACTGAATATCTTCTAATCAAGCTTATGTCTTCCCATATAACTCACTCTTCTTTCTTTGTCCCTTTCTTTGGCCTTCTAGTTAATCTGGTTCATTCTATTTTTAAATTTCTCCTTCTCTCATGCTTCTCAGTTCCAATAAATTGTGACGTTCTATTGATTGAACTGTAAAATCTCACCTATATCCATTCCCTACCCTCCTTTTTTCCTACCCCAACCTTAGATCAGACCCCCATTAGCATTCACCTGGGGATGGCAGCTAGAGCTTTCTAACTGATGTCCATGTTGCTGTCAGTTCCTCCTCACTAAAGCCCATTCTCTCTTCTTCTGCTGATTAACCTCCCCAGGCACACACCTAAGCACACTCCCCTGCCACTTCTGATCAAGCATGCTCGAAAACTTTCAATAGCTCCCAAGTGCATCCAAAGAGTTCTAAATTCCTCAGATTGGCATTCAAAGCTCTTCTAGTCTGTGCGCAACCTGCCTTTCCACACAGCTCCCTCCATTCCACTTCATAGAGACTTTGCTCCAATGTAATCACTTCTTCCCCATGTCCCTTCCACACCTGAAATGCCTCTAGGTCCACACGTTGTCTTCAATACCACTTCCTGCACTCCACTTTCTTGGTCATCACAGACATACTGTCTTCCTCCTCTAAATTCCCATAATACTTTATTTCCCTCTCTCATGTTTCACCATTTTCTCTCCTGTGGTGTATTCCTTGTGTGTGCTTTTCTTATCACCCCTAATGCATATTTTAAGAGGGCCAAATCCATGTCTGATTTATGCTAGTCTGCCTGAATCACTTAACTTATGCCTCAATCATTCTGTGTCACTGACACACAGAAGATATTTAATAAATCCTGATTAAATAGTGAATAAGTTATTCCTACTCAACTTTGAACCATGTTATATATATTTGTTCTAGCAGCAGATTTACATTCTTAATTAATAGCATTCTCACATTTTTCAAACAAACTTATTAGAAGCTTATTGCTTCTAACAAGATGCCTGCTAAGTGATAAGATGAAGTAAGGCTGAGCTTTCAAGTTTGCCACGAAAAAGTTACATGTGACTAATCAAGAGTTAGTTAAGCACTCAAAAAAAAAAAATATATATATATATAGGTATAAAATCATAGGCATTTCCCAGATCTGGAAGATGTTTTCAGGAGTCAGAGCCATATGGGGCCAGGGGTGACTATTTAAAGGCTGCCATGTCCCTAAACCAATGAAAATAGTATAACAAAGTACCCATATATCTGGCTGCTTTCTGGACAGGCAAGCTCAGGTCCTGACAAAAGGCCATGAGTGCAAATAACCGTCGAAAAGTTTCTAATGGAAACCCCGAGTGAGTGGCTTGAGGAGATCTACTTTCAGGAGTGCGTACAAACATTACGTCACCACAAGAGCAGTAACAGAGGACCTTGAAAGCTAATGATAAGAAAAGACAATATTTTTAAAGTACTACAAGTGAGGCACTAGGTGAGCCCTTTATATAAAGAGGGCTTATGTCTTGTTTGAGCTTCATGTCTCAGTTACATCTTTTTTTGATCCTCACAGCCACCCTCGGAGGTAGGGAATATCATCATCCCTATTGACAAACTGAGGCTGTGAGAGATTAAGTCACTCTCCCAAGGTCACATGGTTGGTTAATGACAGGGCCGGGACTCAAACTGGGCAACTGTCTTCACCACTACTCCAGTCGGCCTTCTCCAGGCTCCTTATGTCAAACAGCCCACAACTGGGTCAGCCCGGGGGGGCCTCGGGAAGGGCCTGAAGGGCCTGAAGAACCTGAAGGCCCACCTCTGAAAAGACACTGATGGAGGCATATTGCAAGCATCTCATCACTCATCTGAATCTGTGTGTCACTCTGGCTCCACAACCAGCTTCCTCTGTTCTGATATACAGTGATAACTCAGGGCAAGGGGTTTCCAGAAAGACAATGCATGCCCTGGCTTGGAAGTTATTTAACCTCGCGCAACTGGCTGAGCAGCTGATTCATGTAAATCAGGTGGCCCAAACCTGACCCTCTCTAGTTGAAGGCCTAAAAATCTGGTCAGAATGGAAAACTTATTTCACTTAATAGGACCCTGAAGAGTGGCTATAGGTGGTGGGATTACTTGAGAGAGAAGTGGGAGAAAGGAAGGTGGGGAAACTGTCAGTTACTATAAATTTATAGCTTTTCTTTTTTTTTCAGATTTTATTTATTTACTTGAGAGAGAGAGAGAGCACATGTGCACAAGTGTGTGGGTGGAGGGGCAGAGGGAGAGGGAGAAGCAGACTCCCTGCTGAGCTGGGAGCCCAACGAGGGCTTGATCCCTGAGATCATGACCTGAGCCAAAGGCAGACACTTAACCCACTGAGCCACCCAGGTGCCCCTGGGTGTCCCTATAACTTTATTTTCAACTAGAAAATTCAGTGGCCTCATGTCTTTTGACTTTCAAATATTTCTGGCATAAATAATCATTAATGCTGTTTATGGGAAATTAAAGGTAGAAGGAATCTGCTTTGCTGGTCTTTCAGAAAAGGTGATTTCCTGAGCAATGACCTAATTGGTCAGGAAAGAGATAAGTGAATCTTCTCTATGCTCATTTTAAGCGGAAGTTCTAAAAATTAGGGCACTCTCTCCTTTTCTCCTTTTTGATGACTCTGATATTTAGACCTGCCAAGGCAGAATGACTTCATTGTACTGGAATTTGGTTCATTTCAATACAGATAGAAAAATCAAATAAGTGAACTAGGTTTTGAAAATATTTTCATTATTGGGGATTTTTCATCATCACAGGATTGAGCTTGTGGAAGTATCTGAATAAGCTACACGGAGAAAATCAAATTTGTTTACACTGAAGTCAGGTCTCTCTAAAACAGACTGTGGGGACATTCGTTCTCCACTCTCTCAGACTCTTTTAGGTAAGTCAGAGCATGTTTTCTTTCTGTGACTGCTTACCCATCTGTAAAATGTGAATAATAATTCCTGCCTCCAGGCAACCAAAGGTTCATGGTGACTCTCAGATGGAGATATTTGATATGTATAAATGACAGGAACAATGCTGATTAAACACTGAAGATGAAATTCTAGAGAGAAAGAAAGTTGAGTTATCATCTTATACATTTTTTATTCTATTAATAATGAGGCAAGCTAGTAAAGCTCAGTCACGAAGTGGTTAAAACAACAAGACTTGGATTCTGCAGTATCTTTCATGACTACTATCTTTTGGATCCAATTCCCCATGCCTGTGGAGTGGGAGTCGGTTATGAAGATACATTTCTCACAAGGCAAGAGGCTCTCTCCCTGTTCTGCACACAGGGTATAGTCCTTGTGTAATCAGACTGGAGGAGGATAATCAGGTTGCTATGTAGCCTTGATTTCCAAAAAGGTAATGGGCTTTTGGTACCAACTTGTGTCAGTATCTAGAAGAGGTCTGTTGGGGGGCCTTCAATGAGGAAGCTCCTTCTCTGAAAACATTTCAATTTCTGACTCCTGGGCTAAGCATTTCTGGGAGGTCAAACTGAATCTCCAGTACATAACATAAAAGTGTCTGCCCTGTAGCAAAAGGATCATCTTTAAAAGAATAGACTTTTCCATGTTAAAAATAATGAAAGTATAAACAAAGCACTGACTCTCAGGTCAGGGGTGGGGGGAGGAAAAATTCACAGCCCAGGAGGGCTGGATATCCTGGACATTGGTCCCTCCTGTCCCTTTAGATGAAAGGCAACTTACTGAGCTTGAAAGAGGAAAGAAAGAAGGAAAGAGAGAGAGAGATGGAGGGAGGGGAAAAAGGAAGGAAGGAGGGAAGAAAGGAAGGAAGGAAGGAGAGAAGGAAGGAAGGGAGGGAGGGAGGGAAGGAGGAAGAAAGAAAATACCTATCTTTTCAGGACTGCAATAAGGTCAGGAAGGAGATGGCATGTTACCATTGGAATGAACAGTCTCTTTCTTACCTTTGTCCTCACATTCTAAAGCATGTTCTGTATAATGCATGACAGCATATGGTCAGCTGCTGGCTACACGGCAGGACCCTAGAGTTCTATTTCCGACTTAGCTGTGGGCTTTTAACGAGGCCGGGTGGGAGAAGGAGAGTGACGTAACAAAGAACATCAGGGCAGGTCTTGCTAATGACCAGTTACTTTGCCTCTCTGAGCCTCAGTTTCCTCATCCACGACAAGGGGTTGTTGAAATTGATCTCAGAAGTTCCTGTCTCTACTAAGAACTTTGAATCTATGGCATTTTGATGACAAGAAATTAGCTCTTCATTCTGGACCTCACTTTTCCCAGAAGTTTGAGAATGTTCTACTCCGTGTGCTATCTTTGAATGGCTGTACCCTACCTAACACCCATTTAAGCCTAAAGAGAGTGCAGACATGTGGTTCTTTTCCTAAGAGTAGATTTCCCTACAGACTAGGGATTTTCTAAGTCTCTCCTACCTACTAAAACCTTATGATGGGTAAACATGTGATGGCCAGTGGCCAAGTCCCAGCAAACACTTCATAACAACAAAATTTAAAGGTGGGAGTCTGAGTGAGAGAGTAGGGATCAGAAGGGGATTACCATCCATTAAATTCAGTTTCTCCTGTTTAAAACCAGGCCCATGGAAGTGGCTGAGCTTCAGCATATACTTTTTGTTGGATCATTCATTTGAACTGGGGAAGTGACTGAGAATCTTGGTTAGCCCCAGTCAAAAGATGTAGGGAAATATTTAGATCTGCTTTTTCCTAAGTTACCGAGAGTAGCCTAAACTACCTCTGTTAGTGGATCATCAGGTCTTGGTGTCTTGTTTTATTTGACAAGGAAGCCAGAATTTCAGCAAGCAATGTTGAAGAGGATGAATGGGGTATAAAAGGGAAGAAGACTACCTAGGATAGGCTCTTTCTAGAATAAGGATTCAAGATGACCTACAAGCTCCATGAGGCCACAGTGCAAAGGTATCACATAAAAAGAGATTTGGACAGGCTCACACATCTATCCTCCAGCAAAATTAATTTCCTTGGGGGTTTGTGGTTCATTAACTGAACCTGTGAACCAGCTGTATTCAGCGTGCACTCTACTTCCCCAGGCCTTTAAAATTGACAATGGTCTGTAGGTCAAGTTCCAACGGAAGTGATATTTCTGACCTAGCTCTATAAATAGAGCACTGGAAAAAACCCATCAGCTGCAAATGGCCCAGGAAACACACGCTATCTATTAAGTAAGTAACCGCAGTATCTGTACTGCCATTTTAGATGAGAAAAAAATATCTTTTGTTATTTATAATCTTCAGAGCTTTGAGATTCTCAAAATACTTTAAAGTTATTAGTCTTCTTTCAGATTTACAAATAAAGGATCTGAGGCATAAAACCGCACACTAACTGCCTCAGTATCATCTGTGCCCTGAGGAAGCATTTGGCCTGGTAAAGGATAAGGCTGCTTCACTTTGGTAAAGCAGAACATTTCATCTCCAATGTGTCTCGGCTAGAGGTGAAAAGATTTGAGTGCAGTCCAGAGTCTTTACTTGCACAACACACCTAGGATCCACGTTCCAATAAAACTCGTTAGTGGGAGAGGTTAGAAATGTGAAGAAGACAAGAAAACGTGGGGCAATCAGAACTTGTGGAATGCAAGAGTTAGGGATGGGTTAATCCTCCACAGCAGAAGGAAGAAACAGAGTTAGCTAATCACTAGGATGAAGACTGGTAGGTGCTGGCACAAACCACTCAGACAACTCCATTGGCTTTGTGTGGGGAAAACATACGTTAAGTTTCCCAGAGTCTTAGTATGGTTATGTAAGTCATCAGCCAAACAGGACACTTTTGAAAGTGAAATGGGGACATTTTAATGACTATATTGGGATAACAGAGATGAATCAGGACTGTTCTGGGCAAAGTAGGATGCATGTAGGAAATTCCTAGAACAGGATGAGGGTGCTCACTCACCCTTAGTCTACAACGCATCTAATTTACCAAGCAAGAGTTCTATAGGGGACACTGCACAGAACTGCTCTGCTATGTTTGCAGTGACAATCATGAACGTCCTCAAGGATAGCTATGAAAACAATAACAGGCACGGGAAGCACAGAACTAGGTTGTCTGAATAGAAAGAATTAATCTCCTCCCACCCAGCTCTGTTTCCAACATTCCCCAAGAGGCCTTGTCCCTGAAACCTTTCTTTAATATAGCTTTCTCCAGCTACCTTCTATTTGGGGGTGGGGATGGGGAAGCCTGACTGGTGACCTGTAGCCAGGTCTCCTGACCCTTTGAAAAGAACTCTTTAATTAAAAATAAACTCACTCATTAGAGGAAACACATACTATTCTTAAGTAAATACTAGCAAATAAAACAATGAAAACAAAAACCCAAACATTTCATTCTCTTTTCATTTCATTCTGAGGCATTTTCTTTCTGAATTTAGGCTTAATTCAACATCAACCAGGAAGATGCTTATGTGAAATGGGTTTTCTTCCATAGCAGTGTGTTCTAGATGCTCACTGTAAATAAGTGAATTCCTCAAATCATGCCAATCAGCCATCTTCGTATGAGCTTTGCTTTTCTACTCTAATTATAGAATCTAAGGCAACAGGAGGATACCAGAGCTGGATTCTACTAAGTCCTGCTATTATTATATGTGGTCATCTCATTTTTTGATTGTCTGATATTTTTTTCATGTGACTTTTTTTTTTTTCCTGGCCGAAGCAGAAGAAATACAGTCACTTAATCTGATTTCAGATTATCTATAGTCCTGGCTGCTGGGGGGAAAAAAAATCCCCCTCAGAGGTATGCATTCAGCCAGCTGCCTCTGGAGAAAGCTAGGAAGGACAAAACACGGCATATCCTTTATCAGTTACTCTTCCTGGGGAGATTTAAACTAGAGTGAAGTAATGCTTGGTAGCTTTACATATCCAGGGAACTTGTCTGGACAATGATAGCCTACCTGACTGAAGAGCAAAGGGACACACTAATAGTGATGGGGAACCAGCTCACTAGGCAAACCCAGGACCAGGAGAGAGGGTCCTTTCCCAAGGCCTCAGCTGAAGTCTGTTGTTGCTCAGGCTGGATTGCATCCCTGGCTCTTTGCAGGTAATAAGGACGGGTGGGGGTGTGGGGGGGAAATGCTGTTGTCTATCAGGAAATATGTTTTTCAAGAAAAATCATTAAAAAAGCATTAACACAAAGAGACATTTCAACTAAATAGAATGTCTAATCCTGGACTGGATCTTGGATCAGAAAAAAAAAAAAAAAGTTGCCATAAAGGACATAATTGGGACACCTGACAAAGTTTGACTTTGGCATATTAGATAATAGTATTATATCAGTGCAAATTTCCTGGGTGAGATCATTGTATCATGGTTATTATGTAAGAGAAGTTCTTGTTTTTCTGAGATAAATGCTGAAGTATTTGGAGATGAAAGGTCATGATATCTATGGCTTATTCTCAGATGGTTTCATAAAGATAACAATAATAAATTCATATTATAAAAAATAAGTTAATAATAATAATATGAGGGAGATTTTAAAAATGTGGCAAAATGTTAGAAGTTTAGGTGAAGCATGTGTGGGAGTTCATTGTACCTTCCCTGGAAATTTTCTGTAGATTTGAACTCTTTTACTTAAAAAAACAAACAAAAATAAACAAATGTGAAAATGTAGGTTGGCCTACTCTAGGAGCTGACTTGGGTCACTGATAGAAAATCAGGACACAGGACTGGATCTATGGAGAAATTACTAGGGCATTGTTTCATTTGCATGTTTATGCATCAGAATCATCTAAACCAGGTAAACCACTTCTTAAAATGTAGAATCCTTGTCCCTATCCCAAACCTAATGAATCAGCATCTCTGAGGGGTGATGCCCAGGAGTCTACATTTTCAAAAGGCTCTCCCAGATGATCCCTATATACATTAAAGTTTGAAAAAAATCACGTACCAGGCATTTGCTATTTTGCTTGCAATTATAGACTACTCAGACCCCACGGGCAGTCCGTGTACTGTTACGGATGCACTTGCGTTTAAAAAAATCTCCACCTCATATCTTGTCATGTAGCTCTGCATTCTTTTCATCAGTGGAAGACACGGGGCTGGTGAATGCCTTTTGGCCCAGTTTTTAAGACTCCTATCTGCTGACTTTAGCCCCCACCCTACTTCCCAAGGGGAACAGCGAAGAGATGTAAACTGTTTAGAAATGCCACAACTCATCTGCTTGGAGCGGCTGTCAGAGGAGCAACCCAAAACCCTAAGTCAGAAAGTGGAGGACGGGCAGCTGGCGGCCTGCGGCACGAGACAGGACGGGGCTAGTGATGAGGCCCAGGTCCCCCGCAGGCAGAGACCCTCATTAAGATCCCTTGTCAGTCAGGCTCCTTGACCTGCATTTCTTCCAGACACCAAACACAGCTTAGCTTTCAGAGCTCGAGCTTCCCTTTGTTTCTTCAGTGAGAACAGGAACAGAGCGCAAGCAAGCGAGGGAGTAAGAGAATCAGGTGGGACAGGAGCTAGGGGCCCTGAGGTGCTCTGAACACTCCAGAGCACGTAAGTGCATCTGACCAATTCCACTTAAACTGCACTCATCGCCTGCTCCCCTCGATCCCACCGCATCCGTGTACTCACTATTCCCATTTCATAGTCTAAGAAGCGACTTTACTGAAACCCACCTAGTGTGAGGCCGAGCTGGGGCCCAGGCCCAGGCATGCTAGGACTTTCTGTTGACCAGCTGCCTCCCTTTCGGCCTTAGAGAGCACATCGCTGTAGAGAATGCTTTTAATTATCACCTTGCCCGGAGCGCAAAGATTTATTGTTAGGCTTTCTTCCCGCCCCGTCTCAAGCACCCCTTTGGGAAGCAGCCTGATCATGATAGGAATCAGGATATTTTCATGCACAGGAGGGAATGGAATGCTGGCATATCACACGTGTTTGTTGCCCCTGAAGGCTGTGAGAAGGGGGATGGGGGCTAAGAAACAGAACGGTGAATAGTTCAGTGAGGCGATCCCCGGGTCCTCAGCACCCTGAGTTTTAGACAAGAACCCAAAGGTACTTGGGATGTCTTTTCCCACAGTGGTGAGTTCAGCTGGGTTGCCAGGTTCCTGCAGTTCAGCCTGTGTTTCCTTGACATCTAGAGCTGGACTTCCTGCGTCAAGGTGAGGAGAAGCTGCTGCACTTCTCGCTTTTCGGGGTGTGCAACCGGATACACACCCCCACCCCCGTGGTTGTTATGCCAACATAAGGCTCCCAACAGATTGGGGCCACAGAGGAAAGGGAAAACTCCATTCGTGACTGGAATCCACAGTGGCCTCTGGATCACAAGTTGCAGGGTCCCTGCCATGTGCGGATTGCCTGGGTGTGGGGGACCTTGGGCAACGGACACGACCTTCCTTTAACTCCCTCCAGTATTCCCTCACAAGACTGCCCCAATCCCGGGTGGTACAGTCAAGTCTTTTTAGGCAAGAGCCTCATGGCAGGAGAGGGAACTGATGAACAAAATGTGCTGATGCTCACAGGACTATTTTAACTGGGGGGAACTGGTTTGGTGACGGCAGGCGGTCAGTACACATCTGTGAAATACGAGTTCTTGAGCAAAGCAATTTCCTTCTTCCTTGAAGGCCACTGTTTATCTAGAAAGAGGACAGAACTATGGGTTTACTGAAAATGACCAGATTCAACAAAGTGATCAAGACCACCTACTTGGTATAACTTGTCCCATAGCTCTGACGTCACTTGTTACAAGACATTACAGTAAAGAATTATGAGGTAACATTTTGGAATAATTAGTATGTTCCAGACCCCAGGCTCAATACCTTACACACCTTAGCTCTATGAGGGAGATGCCATTATCATACCAATTTTCTACAGAAAGAGTTTGAGCTACAGAGAGAGTAAGTTATTGCCCAAGGTCACCCTGCAAATGGCAGAGCAAGGCTTTGAACCCAGCAGCCTGACTCGTCACTCCTTTCATTATTTCTTTCAGCCATTTAGAAAATATTTAAAGAATGACCATTCATCTCTCTCTCTGGGAGAGAAAACTCACCCCATTTCTAGATACTCCACTCACGTTCCTTTCCTCATTAAGTTGTAATATTCCATTTCTTACTCAGAGTCATCTGTGCCTGTCTAGGAAAGCATATTTTAATAATGTTCTTTCCCTATTGTTGGGAAACTCTTAGTCATGTGATACATTTCTAGAAACTGATACCAAAGAAAAATAAATCTCCAGGTTCTGTAGATTTCCAACTGAAATTATGTAAAGTTATTTTACATAATTTAGTTGCCAAAATCGTGATTGGCTTTCCTTCCATGAATATGATCTCCACATCTGGTTTACCTTCTTTGCCAAAAGGACATGATTACATATCTTTTTTAATACCTTAGGATGTTTCTACTTTATGACATTTCTAAGTGGAATTGCTATGTTAATCATCACTGCAATCCCATTGATAATTACATTACTTCTTTTATCAATATTAACTCTACAATGAAAAATAAAGCAGCAGAAGGTAAATGTGATAGAGTCAGAAAAGCCCCACAGGAAGCCAGTTAGCCCATTTTCTCATCTGTAATATGGCCGTGGGATAGGAAGGGGGTCAATAATCATGGTTAACATTCACACGCATCTACAATGGGCCAGAAGCAGTTTCAAGTGCTTTATGTGATACAAATCTTTTAGTCATTCCAATAACAACATGAAGTTGGATATTATTATTGCCCTTATTTTAGAGATGACAAAAATTTACCCACATTTGTGTAGCTAGTAAGTGGTGGACAGAGGATTCAAACACTGACAGTCAGACCCCAGAGCCTGTGTTTCAGCCTTGCCCAGGACTCCGGCAAGCAGCCAGGGCTGGGAGTCCTTGTTCTCGCTGACTTCCCACACCAGCAGCTGAGTCTGACCCCAGCAGTAGATTATTATAGCATCCTTAGCCAAGGATGGCCCATAAAGTTTTCATGACATTATCATAGACTCATCTTGTTTATGAAACAGAGTAATGGTACACATAGAAAAGTCACATATTAAACATTTTTTTAGTAAAAGATTTTATCATCATTGTTTTAAGGGAAAGTGACATGCCTAAGGTCACACACCGAGTTACAGGGTCAGTACTGGTACAAACACCCCTTCCTGGACACTCCCTGGACCTCAGGATCTGTTGCTTCACTTGGAAGACATCATGGCTTCCCCGCCTGATCAGGCACTTCTGTAACTGCATATAGCTCTGTGCAAGACCAAAGGGATCATGTACCCACTTCCCAGCAGCCCTAGCTCTAAATTAAAAACAGCACAACAGCAACAACATAGTAGCAACAACAAAATTGTAATAAAATACTTGACGGAAAGACCTTTAGGGTACAAAAATTTCCTTAAACTGATCATCTAGGGAAGGAAAGGGAGGGTTCCTTCTTTTAAGAGGCAAGTGCCTGCCAGCAGGAACCTAAAACTCATTATTATTCTGTATTTTCTTTTTGCATGACTGAAAATTTTTTCTATCCTCCTCCCTCCCATCCTTATCAAAAGCATACCCCCAAGACAATCGCAAACTTTAAGAGTAGCAATGTGTCACTTCAAAAAAATTTAAAAATGAAAAATAAAAAACCCCACCGTGGTTGCAAAACAGCTTTGTGTGGAAGAAGAGCAAGTTTTCTCTTAAGAGAGGCTAATTTCATAGGGTTGGGAAGGAGAGAGATGAGGGGGAAAGGGTGGGAGCGCAGAAGAAGGGGAGGCGGGAGAGGAGGGGCTAAAGGCAGAAGAGTCGCTGGCTTTAAAAAGCAACATTGTCCGGAGAGGTGAAAGGGAACAGATGGCCGTGGAGAATGTGGCCCTCAAAGCCCAGAAGAAAGGGGCAATGCTGACAGATCTTGCTGTTTCCCACTGACGCCTGAATGTCCTAGTGCGGGGAGCCGAGGCCGGTGCAGGGGACAGACCTCTGTTCCCAGCGGCTCACTGGGGCACTGGCGCTGAGGCTCACTGAGAAAAAGAGCAGGGGAGGGGGGTGGGGAGGGCAAGCAGCTGTGGCCACAGAGGGAGGGACAGTGGGGGGTGTGTGTGTGCAGGCTTCCACAGCCTTCTCTTCTGGCCGGCCCGGGAAGGTCAGCCCAGTGCCGGTCTGTGCCCTCGCAGAGGTGAAGGAAAGGGCAGCAGCTGGGGCCCAAAGTCTCGGCGTCCTTCCCTGAAAACACACTGGGGGAGGCATGTCTGGGACAAAATAGATACCTTGAGAGAGGGAAATGAAGAAAATATTCCAAATGCTTTTGGAGGATTGAGACATTCAAACTACAATAAACAAGAAACTTGGGTCTTTGAAGGAGGTCAGAGAATCCTGCCAAGTAAATCCCATATTATTTCATGGAGTCTCAGGGCAGAGAAGGGATTTGGAGAGGAAACACAAAAGTGAGTTGGTGGCTGACCCAGGAAGGAAGGAATCCAGGCGTCGGTTTAGAGGTCTGAGTCGGCCCCCAAAGAGGTGCAGGATTCACAGTGGAGCTTCGGAGGACACAGTGGGGTGACAGGAGGGGCAGAGGGGGCTCCCGCGTCCAGGGTGTGTTCATGTGTGTTCACGTGTGTGCGTGGGACAGGCATCTGGGGGCTCTGCTTGCGGGCCCGTTGCCTGTGGCTGCACCACACTGGAGGATGTTACTGGAAACTCACAGGTCACCACAGAGCCACATTAGTGCAGGCACCTCTTGCCTCCCAGGAGGGGAAAGCCCGACAGGCAGCCCCTGCGGATGGAGGTCTGGAGAATGGGTATGTGTGTGGGGCGGGGGGAGCAAGCGTTTGAGGAAGCGGCCATTACAGAGAGGTCCATAGACTTCAGGGGACAAAGACACAATAGGTGCAAGTTCCTCAATATAACTTTGATCGGGAAAATTATTGTTCCAAATGATCTCTTGACCTCTCCCTACACCCTCCAGAGGACGATGATAAAATTTAGCCCCGCTCCTGCCCACTAAGGAAGGAGCCACATTCTTCTTGGCTCATTGTCCAGCTGGCCCACAGAGAGCTGCATGAGCTCAAAACATTTCTCCAGTTTTGATTTTCTTTTCTCGTCTTCCCTGACCCTGAAAGTGAGAGAGACCTGAACTCAGGGCGGAGGATCTTCAAACAGTGGGGTATGAGTGTGGAGCAACAGATCCTTCATCAGAATAACCATTTGGAAACATTCCCACATGTCTCGGGCGCCCATAAATTGCTCACTTGTCGAGCCCTTGGTGGGGGAGGGGACGTTAAAAGGTGGCTCTAAATATATTTAGTGACCTGGCAAATTCACTTTCACTTGGGCTACATCTCTGTTTTCACATGCAAGAGGATGCCACGATGGCCATCAGGCCCCGTGTTTTGCACCATACATACATCTGAGTTCCTGAGAAAATCCCCAAAGAGTGGGGTAGTAAAAAAGGATCAACCATGATGAAGACCTTGCCTTTTATTTCTCTGCTTCATCCAAATTGCTCCCCAGGCACTTTTAGATTTAGAAGCTCCACTAATCAACCTTATAAACGGCAGTCCAGCCACTGCATAGAAATTACTTTGTATAGCTTCTCAGTGAAATTACCCCAGGGGATAGAAGATGCCCAGGGCTTTAACAATGACAACATAACACAGCCTCGGTATGAGAATAGAAGACAAGTACACTTTGACATCCCAATTGAAACTCCAGGCTGAATCCGACACAGAAGAATGTCATTACCTTTCCTAGTCTGACGGCACACTAAAGAAATCGGAGAAGTGGAATACCTATTAGGTCCCCGCTAATCCTCCTCCTAAATTCAAAGCAGGGCTAGTCCCTGGAATTCATTTCTGAGTATTCTTACTCTCCACTATTGTTAAACAGCTCAACTGATAAGTGCTTGCAGCTAATAATGCTTTCTCCTGAACTCACCCCTCCTCTTTCCCAGCGGCTCAAAGCACTTTACAAATATCACCTCATTATTCTTTATAACACTCAAGTGAGCCTGATAGGTGGAAAGGTTCGTTATCTTCTCTTTACCAATCGGGGAAATAGACAAAGGAAGAAGTGACTCGTTTAAGCCAACAAAGCAGAGGCAGAACCGGAAGGGGAAACTCGGCCGTCCTCCTGACTCCGAATGTGTACATGTCCTATGTCAGCTTGCAGAGACATTCTGCTGACAAGGCAGGATTCTCTAGCTGGGGGCTGTGTTGGAATCAACAGGGTTGCAGAACTTGCAGCACTGGCTGGAGGGGAAAGGGCAGGAGTTGAGATGGCGAAGCCCCACTTGAATGGTCTTCACTAGTTCGGGCAAGTCACTTCACCTCTGAGTCTCAGTGTCCTCCTTAGGAAAAGGAGGGGCTTTGATTAGAGGATCTTGAAGGTCCCTTTCAGCTCTCAGATAACTAGTGAAGTGCAAGTTTCAAAAGAGGGGTTCGAGTTTTCACCAGCCCCTTGTGATGTCCGAGCTTCGTTTGTCTTGTAAGCCTGAAATAGCACCCTTGTCTCTTTATAGAGTGCTCTGTCATCCATTGTTTACACAAATGATAGTGGGGATCAAATCAGTCAATGCAAGGGGGGAAATGAAAGAGGTATTCCTGGGGTATCAAGGCCAAGGGCTAAAGAGAGGGAGAAAGGCAGGGAGCAGGATGACAGAAGACTAGAAGGGTCATAAAAAGAAGAACTGGCATACGTTTTGAGTTGTGCCTGCATCCTACCTAGGAGCACTCCCTACATTCCAGGGAACCTATGACAAGTCCTCCAAAGCTAAGAAGGCCCCACAAAAACAAGGTTTACTTTGCTTTTTCTAAGTACACAACTCACTTGCCAATGCCCAAGCCCCGGTGAACAATGGTCCAATGTACCCTGTCTTGGTAGTTTTCCATTTAAATACAATTTCATTTTAATGAAAAACACCAATGTGCCTTCAAGTTAATTAAAACTGGATTTTACAAGTGGCTTCATTAGTTCATAATTTGTGTTGCTTGAGCCGAATATGCCAGAGCCTTTAGAAGACCTGCAGGATTTTATCTCTCTGATATTTTATACTTTCTTTCCCTAAATGATGCTTTGATACTCTTCACTTGCCACAAAGAAAGTTGGAGAGAGAGGACATTTAGTAAAACTAACATTTGTTTGCAGGAGAAGCAGCCCCCCACAACCAGAATAATGACCCTGGAAAGAGTTTGGGTGATGAGCCGATTATAGTGACTGGATATAAAGGACCGACTGCACAGCTGCCAGAAAGAAACACATTTTTGTAATATCTCAGTTGTTTCTATTGGCCTGGCCTTCCTTGCATTCACCATGGGAACTGAGTCAACACATTTTCTTGCCTTTCTTTCAGTGATTGCAGTGCATTCTCCTCCCCCCACATACAGGGAAAAAGAAGTAGAGAACAGAGAGCCCCTGAGAAGCAAAGGCTTGATGATCCAAAAAAAAAATGGGTATGATTTTATTTATCTCCAGGTCCAGCTGCAGAAGCGACTAGTTGCAAGCTTTATTCCATCTGCTCTCTCTGAGGACCTCAGCCTGACCTTGTGGAACCTTCTTTCTGGGAAGTTAAGGAATTTCCAGGATTAGCTCAAGTCCTGAGGCTGCCAACTGTGACAATCCACAAAGCTCTCTTAGGTAATGATTCAGAGACCCCACTTCTGCTCAAGGCCAAGACAGTCCCCAAGGAGTTGGAAATATTCTCATTGCCTGGACCCAGACTAATAAGGCCAGTTGACCCCGGAAGAATTTCAGAAGGGCAAGCTCAGCATCTCTGCATACTAAAGACTCAACAACTGATACATCTATGAAAACAGAAATGTAACTGAACTTGAAAAATGAGGATTAAGAGGTTGGATCAGAAACAAGTTTAAAAAAGAATACCACAGAAAAAAAGGGAAGTAGGGAAGGAAGAAAGGAAGGAAGGAAAGAAAGGGAAGGACGGAAGGAAAGAGAAGGAGGGAAAGGAAAGAAGGAAGGAAGAAAGCCTCATAAATTTAATAGCAGTTGACCTCTACCACCTGATTCTGGAGAAAGGCATCTTCTGAATATCTCCGGAACTAAACTTTTGAATTCTCCAGCAGAAGGCCAAGTTTCCAATGCCCATCAGGTAAAATGCCAAATTCCTCTCACCATCACAATCTCAAGATGAGGAAAGAGGAAAGATGAATCAATACTCTCTTCTGTGGGTGACCTGGAGAGGAGTAAGGCTTTAGATGCTACCAGAGATTACACTAGTTTAATGCAGTCTAGATCACCCTAATTACTCCTCAGACATTGTCTTTCCCTATGCCTCCTAAAGAGTACAGACATCTGGCTAGGTGATGAAACATCAAGCTTCTAAGTCCATTCTGTGACCTCCTTAAGCCTCAGTTTACCCATCCGAAAAATGAGGGAGTAGGACTAGAGGCCTCTAATGCCCCTCTTATCTCCAAGACGCCTTACTACTATTATATCTCAGCATTTTCCCCACCATAGTACATTTTCTCTTTTAAGCTTCGCTCAGTGCTGGTCCCAAGGGATCCCTGACGTGTCTGAAGAGTGTCAGGTCAAAAATTTGTACGGGCTAACAGGGATATTTACTTCTCTTCACTCCTGTAGGGGAAAGTTAACGTCAGAATACTAGTGTTCCAGCTGACCTCACTCAGGAAAACCCCCTGGCATACGCCAATAGATACAATCCAAAATGGGTAAGGATAAAGACCCAAGTGGGAAGATTTAGTGTGGAAACCAAAACTACAACAGGCTAAGCTCTTAGTGTTAACATCTAGGAAATAAATGGGTAGCTTTTTAAATAAATGACTGGAACCTGAAGGTTTACATGTTTCCACTACTCAAGATTTGCAGTCTAGTTATGACCCCGCTCAGCAACTATATCCATGACAATGGATTTCCACAATGTTAGTTGAGGAAATTTTAAGAACAGTCAGCAACTTGACAGAACTTTTCATTTAAGGACTCCAAAATGTTATATAAGTATTATTTCTTATGATCCCAAACAGATGTGCTGATGAGACTCTCCATTTAAGAAATAAGGAACATACTACAGACTTATCTCAAGTTAAAGAATAAGCTAGGACTTGAACATAGACTCCACAAGCCACTCAGAAAACTATCCACATTCCTAATGTGTTACATATTATCAGAATACCTAGGTTTAAAACAGTAGAGAGAAATTCAGAAGTTTCATTGAGAAACAAGAGGCCCGACTCAGTCTTGAGTGTATCAGTGGTCAACCTGGCAACTCAGTGGTCCATTTGCTTACCACCTTTATTCAGAAGACTCCTGGAAACCTGGCCAAGATGAACCATATCTAGATCTATCAAAATCAATACTCTAGATACTAATGTTTATTCCTGATTTTAAAATAAATAAGTTTCCACTTTTTAAAAAAATGTTATTTTATTTTATTTTTAAAGATTTTATTTTTAAGTAATCTCTACACCCAATGTGGGACTTGAACTTACAACCCCAAGATCAAGAGTCGCACGCTCTACTGACTGAGCCAGACAGGTGCCCCAAGTTCCACTTTTTAAGTTATCTTTCAGCTCAATTCAGAATGCAGCTTCCTTAAGAGAGACCAATATTTAAGATACTTTGGCAGATCTGATATATTAAACAAAAGAGCAAATCACAAAGTATTATGTGTGCTATGATCTGATTTTTGAAAAAAATTTCCAAAAGTATTTGTATTACACAGAGAAGTGCCTAGAATTATAAACACTGATATTTTACAATATTTTACAATAGTAGGATTGTAATTTTTATTTTTTGGCTATCTACATTTTCTATATATATATCTATCTATATCTATATATTACACGCAACAACATGGATAAATTTTATAAAAATAATGTTGAACAAAAGAAACAGAAAAAAAAAGAAACGGTACCAAGGAAAATGTACTATATGATTCCATTTATATAAAGTTCAAAAACAGGCAAAGCTAATCTGTGGTTGTAGAAATCCAGATGGTGGTTACCTTTGGGTTGGGTAGATGTGGGTAGTGACAGGAAGAGGGAGTTCCTGGTGTACCATTAATGTTTTGTTTCTTAATCTGGGTGCTGGTTATACATGTGTGTTCACTGAGAAAGTTCATGGCATTGCACACTTGTGATGTATCAGTTTTTTGCTATGTTACACTTAATTTTAAAAGCTACTTAAATTAAAACAAAACAAAAGAAAACCTGAATCAGGAGGCTTCCATACACATACTGTCGGGAAGTCAAGAGAAACAACTGTCTTTTGGGTGGGGAGAAATATCTCAAATTGCACTTCCAATTGCACAACTGTCTCCTCTTTGTGGTGGTAATGACGAAGAAGACATGACCATATCTCCATAGCTCCATCCCTGAGAAAAGGGCTCTGGAACCTGGCTCCTCAAAAGCAGGACAAGAAACATAGATTTACGTCACGGAAAGATCCTGATTCATTACTGTCAGCATCCTTCACATCTCCCTTGACAACACTGAATTGATGGTGACTCTGGAAATCCAAGTTCTCGTCTCACTCAGGCTCATTCTAAGGGTTGATCAGGTTGCATCAGATGCAGCCACACGGAGAAGTGCACTTCCTGCACTGAGCTTACGGTCACAAAAGCAAACAAAAAATGGCTAAATCCGCTAGAAGAGATACTCAGGGAAGGCTGAGAACTTTTCTCCCCCAGTGCCTAATCAAGACTTAGCATAGAAGAGGGGCTCAAAAAGTACCTTTCAGGTGAGAATATAAATCCACTTTCAATAAGAAGAAACTGTTACAGCTCAAGTAGGAGTCACCACGAATGGTAAAGGGAAGGAAAAAGGATGGAGTAAGATGACACATATTTGATTGGTGTACGTACGGTTTCCCCCTGCTATCTGAAAGTAGACTGTGCCTCTGAAACCTTTTGTAAACTGAAATGGCATAAAGTAAAGAAGCAAACACCATGAATTTATATGGAAAAAGTTCTGAGCATTCCCAGACTAAAAAAAATAACCTCTCGCAGGCTTTTCTGATACCTTAGGACACATATTGCTAATGGATGCAAAAAAGAAATTGAGTGAAAGCAAGATGCTCACAGACACAGTTCAAAGCTCTGGGGGCTTGAGGCTGAGATGCTGCAGAGTGTGGTTCCTGGGGAAGGAGCCGGGCAGGGCCCCATCGTTGCTCAGGGGCACCCTGCCTCTCACTGCAGAACCCACAGTGCATGAACACTATTTTTGCTGTTTTCATAAAAACAAAAATCCTTCGGATTTCTCTCATTAATGAGAACAGGTATTGATATAGCTCTTTCATAAAAGCAAAGTGGCATAAAATGAGCTTTTGAAAAGTGGGGGATACCCATATGTGTCTGATTATCCTTTCAGTGATCCTCAAGCAAGCTAACTCAGGCTAAGGCATGGAGAGATTTGTGTTGCTCTAGATATTTGGTAAAGCCATTTAGAATAGCACGATCCAATAGAAATATAATGCAGCCCACGAATGTAATTTTAAATTTTCTAGTAGCCACATGAAACAAAATAAAAAGGTGATATACATGTTAATTATATATTGCATTCAGTGCAACATATCCAAAACATCATTCGACATGTAATCAATATGAAAATTGAGATATTTTGCATTATTTTTCCTGATACTGTTTTTTAGGCGGGGAAGGTAGGGGCAGAGGGAGAGGGAGAGAGAGAATCTTAAGCAGGCTCCATGCCCAGCATGGAACCAGATGCGCGGCTTGATCTCACAAACCTCAGAGCACCACCTGAGCTGAAATCAAGAGTCCGATGGTTAACTGACTGTGCCATCCAGTCACCCCTCACTTACAGCACATTTCAAGTGTTTAAGAGGCACATGTATCTAGTGGCTATTGCATCAACAGGGCAGGTCTAGGACATCCATCTGGTGACAAGTCTTTCAGAACAGATGAACGGGGTGTGTGTGTGCGCACGTAAGAGAGCTTGAGAGAGAGAGACGAGCGAGAGACTAACTTGATGGTATTTAACACCAGTCTCATCTGTTCCTAAAGTCAGCTGCATCCCTATCCTTAGCTCCTGCATATATACCAGTATCCTTGTGATAGTTTCCCCTTTTGCTTACACTACTTTGAGGATGGTTTCTGCCACATGCAATAAAGAGAGTCCTACCTAAAAGGGTAAATAGAGAGAAAACATGCCCTATAGGGGCATCCTGCTTTAGAGGCACAATGCCTGTCCAGTAGTTGATACTAAATCAACATTGTGGAATTTGTAAATCAAGAAATAAAGTTATTTTTTTTTAAAGATTTTATTTATTTATTTGAGACAGAGAGAATGAGAGACAGAGAGCATGAGAGGGGTGAGGGTCAGAGGGAGAAGCAGACTCCCTGCCGAGCAGGGAGCCCGATGCGGGACTCAATCCCGGGACTCCAGGATCATGACCTGAGCCGAAGGCAGTCGCTTAACCAACTGAGCCACCCAGGCGCCCAAGAAATAAAGTTATTAACAGAAATTCTACTCTGAAGGCTTTTCTGTCACTTGCTAGAGGTTGCACAATCAATTTGAGAACAAATGAACCAAAATCTAGTTCCAACTTGAAATATTCCAGGTGCATTTTGGCTGTAAATTCTGAATCCAACAGGAGTTTAATAAGGTGCAGGCACTGCAGGTTACCTGGATGCTATCCATCCGAGGCTGCTGCCATGTAGCAGAAATGAAAATGACAGCCTTTCTATCAGCCAGCCTACCTCCTGCTTCATCTCAGGGCTTGTCTTTCTGCCAACACGCATTTATTTCCGTGCGTCTTCAGTTAAACATGGAATTGGAGTTTGAGGGGAATAGGCCCGTGGTTTAACTGTGCTAAGGAAAAAAGCAGCAAGCAACCTTGCTGCTACCATGGCCCAGACGGTTTTGTTACTGAAATGCCATCAGTAAGTTTGGCATTTCGGTATTGCTTTTCATTCTGCTCTGTTAGGTCCAGACGTGCAAGGGAGAGGTTAATGGACACACGGGTTCATCTCGATTCGGGTTTTTCAAGTGTCACAAACCAGTCTTTGGGTGGCCCAAGTTGCATATGCTTTCCCTGTTCCCCAGATATCATTGCAAGCAGTCTTCCTGAGCTGGAAAGGCAGCAGTAAATGAGAGGCCGAAACAATCCCCTTCCCACTGCTCCATGAGAAACCCCTCTGGAGACAGACAAGAGAGAGAATTCTGTAAAGAGGAGTTCTGGATCAGCTCTCAAAACCAAAATGCTAAAGCATATGCCATCCAGGGAGACGGGAGGAAATAGGAAGGGTCAGTCGGGTACTAGGCAGCATCAGGGCAGAGATAGTCAGAAAGGACCAAAAAAAGCAAGCTCTTCATCATCTTCGGCTGTTAAAATCCCTAGACAAGCCCCGCATGGACTGAATGTGGGAGGAAATTTGCAGAATTCGCCGCGACTCCTGCTATCCAGAGAGGTGCGAGATATTTAGTGGGTGCCTTACAGCAAGGAGAGGAATGGGAAACCGTATGTTATTGCTACATTAGTATGAGTCATAGGCTTGTAAATGCTTTATATCCTGCATAGATCACTCAACTTTTGAGTTGGGAACTTAACCCAACTGTCTATGGAGCTGTTCCTGATTGCTCTCGTGACAAGGGTTAAGCAGGTCAAAGAATACTTAACCTCTAATATTTGAATTTTCTGCTCATCATAATTATGAGTGGGAGAGACACTTAGCAGATGGAGCCCCCAGCAGGAAAGCAGGATTCCTGGGTTCTGCCAATAGCTGGTGTGTAGCCTTATGTAAGTCCCTGCTTTTATCTCAAAATTTCTGTTTGTACAAAGGGGGCAACAGTAACTTCCCAAGGAGAAGTTGGCCTAAATGTTGATGAGATCACATCTAAAGAACCTGCAAACTTTGGAAATTGTGCTGAGGGAATAGAGCAGATGGAGTGTTTAAGGGGCCACCTTAAGTGACCACAGGAAGTGGCTAAAGGCATAGACTCTGAAGCTAACCTCTGGATTTCAATTCTGGTTTTGTAACTTACCAGCTGTTTACCTTGGGACATACTGCTTAACCTCTCTGTGCCTCAGTTTCCTCATCTATAAATCAGAGCTAGTAATAGTACCTACCACATGGGAACTCAAATGATTTCATATATGTGAAATGCCTAGAGTTGTGTCTGGCATATATGTAAATATTAGCAAATTTTGCTATTAATAAGTACAGCACACTTCCTTTTTATAGCTGGAAAAGATTTCACAAAATATCTAGTCCTTCTCAGAAAATTCACAGCTGAGAAAACCAAGGGTCAGAGAGGTCCAAATAAGTCAGCAGAAATGATTTCTATATTTTAGCCAGCGCACCAGCAGAGACAATGACATTTCTGAACTATTCTCAAACAGGGCCATAAGTGTCGTCGTTGAATGCTCTTAACGCTAGACTAGGACCAGAGAAGAGACATGTCCTTTTGGATATAGTCTGGGGGACAACTTAGGCCTTGCTTTCTTAGCTGCCCAATGGGCTCTTCTGCGAGACACAGAAAGCACAGAAGAGCATTTGGTTGGTGATACAGTGCCATCCAACTTCCAAGATGTCAGCCTGAAGTTGCCAGTTGCCTTGAGGGGGTGCTAGGAGGGAGGGGGTGTTAGGGTAGAAAGGCCCAAACCTATCACATTGACTAGAAGAGTCTTTGGAAGAGTGAGCTAAGTCTGGAGGCTTACGTTTCTGTTGTAGGGGCTGGGAAGCCTCAGCTCAATGTGATGCAGCAGTGAGGGGTGGCAGACCTGGCAGGCTGCCCAATGCAGAGAGGCTGTGGCCCAGCTGACGGGAGAGTCAGGCCGAGTAGTCCCACTGTTCCCTGGAGATCTGGAGCCAGCTCATAGCCAGGGGAAGTGAGGATTAACACAATGTGGTGTCCGAGCTAATGAGTTAGCAAAACAGAGACAGATGGCAATTATAGTAACTTAAGTCGCCCATCTCTGTTTGCAGTGCACTCCCACAAGCTTCTCCTCTGTCCCCTCCATCCATCCTGGAAGGCCACGGTGACAGAGAAATCAGCCCACGTGAAGAAGGGTTGTCACACTACTTTCTACACACAACTGTCACCCACAATTGGGGCGTAGTGGTGAGGAGGAGCTCTTTCAGACGGCTTTGGAGAGGTACTAGAGGAAATGCAAAGTTATTTTTATTGAATTCTTCTTATTTTGTACTTGTCATGTAATTCTTCATAACAATTGCTTAAAAGGTAACCAGTTGCATATCAGAATGCTAGAAAGGGGTATAATTTGCAATTTGAGGATGAAAATAAGAAAAGGGAACTTTAATCTGACCCGAACACAACTTTCCTTTAGTCAGATCAGATCAATAAACTGGGGAATGGTTTCCTTCATAGGCATTTACCACATGTGATAAATGATGTTAGTGCACGCTTAGACCAGACATGCCAACCTGGCTATGTTGGGAGGCAAACAACTGCTTTACAAGTTATTTATCACCCTTCTCCTCCTTTAAGGTCCCCCCCCCAACTTCTTTCCCAGTGGTTATTGTTTCCAGGTATCATTAGTGTTCCAGCTGCTTAGAGACTCACTTGGTACCAAGACCAGCCAGGACAGAGCCATATTGGGCAATCCTGCCTCATACTTTTGAGAATTGGTTCATTTTTATATTAATCTCTTTAATAATAAAATTCTACCATGTAAACAAAAGAAGACTTTCAGGAAGAAAAATAATTTTAAAAATCCCTGATTTATGCATTTTGGTAAAAATTTTTCCTCCCTACTCTTAGTTCCTCCATTCAATAAGGTAAGCAACTTAAAAAAAGAAAATCAAATGGGTTTTGCTTTTGCAAAGTGAAAAGCTGACGCATGAGAAGAAATTTAAGTGGTCACTGAATTATTCAACAGACCGTATACCTAAATAGGGATATTGAGAAAGAAGCTTGTAAGCAGAAAGTACTCCTGCCCACAACCCCAAACTTCCCATCCAGTGAACCTCTCCGGGGCTACCTGCTCACCTCTGTCTTCTTGGAACGGGCCTTGGGACTTACACAGAGTACAAGTGATCGGTTGTAAGAAGCTGCAGCTTACCACCTGGTAGGTTCAACTTTAGACCAAATGATGCCTGGGGAAATATTTGTATTCTACCCCTCATTATATGCCTGATAATGAGGGGCAGCAAAATATGCTGGTGGAGACTTTGAACAGTGGGTGCAGAGAGTAACACTCTGAGGAAACCAAATACAACCTCCTTGGAAGTAGAACTTCATTGTGGAACACACTTTCCAACCCTGAGGATCAGCTGTCTTTCATGGGAAGTAACTAGGCACAGCCTCCTGGTTGTGGAGGATATCCTGAAGAAGTGAAACTGATGAACAACCAGCAGCTAGTTCAGTTACATTTACTCTGTGTATGTCTGTATCATACACTACAGGGTTTTCTCAGCCTCAGCACTGTTGACATTTTGGGCCAGGTAAGTCTTGATTGTGGGCATTGTCTTGTGCATTGTAGGATGTTATGCAGTATCCTCGGGTAGACCCCGGTAGGATGCCTTTCCAGTTGTGACAGCCAAAATGACTTCAGATGTTGCCACATGTCCCCTGGGGGGCAATATCACCCTGGGTTGTGAACAACTGGTATACCAGTATATGTGGTTAGGCTAAAAATTCTGAAAAAGCTTGAATGAGAGCTGTTATAATTTTATGGTTGATACCTTGAAAAGTTAAATAATTAGCTTGTAAAACATATTTTTATCTTGTTTAATAAGACTCCAACTCACAAGTATCCAGAGAGATTAAAATGCTGAAGGGGAATTAGTACCAAATGACAAGAGGCATTGGTTGCTTCCAGGGAAGGGAAACTTAAGAGCAAATTAAAAATTAATTGATTTTCTCCAGATGTGGTTTCTTATCTAAGAAGAGGAATCAGAGTAAATTAAAAGAGTATAATAATTGTAAACAAGGCCTTCTGGTATCAGAAAGTATATAGTGGGCCCAGTTGGGCCAAAAAGAGCCATGTGACACTGTGCTAGTGAGGGTTTTTTGTTTTTTTTTTTCCCACTTGTCCCCAGGAGTCCTTTCAGCTTTAACCATGCCACCTTCATCCCCCAGGAAGCTATCAACACACCATCAGTAGAACATGTCTTTGAAGTGTGTGTGTGTGTGTTTTAATTAAAGTATGGTTGACACACAATGCTACATGAGCTTCAGGTGTACAACATAGGGATTCAACAGCTTTACACCAACCCTACATATTATGTTAATAAAATTCTTCCAAGAAACAGGTAAAAATATATTTCCCCAAGATGACTTACCTGGTAAAGTGGAAAGACTGGAATTCCAGTGACCCAGATCCTAACTCGCTAACTAGCTGTGTGATTCTGAAAAGCCACTTCCTGTCAGTGCGACTTGGTTCCTTCAACCAAAATAAGAGATCAATTCCAGCAGCTAACTTTGGCAATTGACAGGATGAAGAAAAGAGAATATATAGGGAAATTGGAAAAAGTGAGGAATTCAGAATAAACAAGACAATGATTTCATGGTTTAGATTCCGCACTTTTAATTTAGAAGCTTATCAACACATGCCAATTAAATTCCCCCTACTGATCAGATGGAGCTTAAAGTGACTGATGTGCCCACCTCATTTATTTTTACAAGCCTTGAGCCACGACTCTTTCAAATGGAAGGTTGCCTTCTGTGGGTTTACACAAAACACGGCCTTGATGGAAGTAGAATTAGAACGTTTTTCTTCCTGCAATTCAAGTATTCTAACCTAACGCCGAGAACCTTGAGACTGCAGCTACAGATTTGGGATAAGGTTTTCACTGAAGTGACACTGGAGCGGGGGGTGCCCGGCTGACTCCTGACTGAGTTATGGCACAGACACAGACCAGAGACTTGGCTTTTCTCTGTTGCTTTTTCAACTGATGACTCTCACTGAGACCGTAAAAGCCAATGATCCCTGCTCCATCCCCCGCTCCATCTCTCTGTGGGGAATTATAATATGATTAAATACTCTTAATTATACACACACACACTGACATCCTGAGGAAACTGATGAAAACTACCTGGCAGAAAGCACAGGTGTATATTAACTCCAACCATCTGGGGCCTGCGGGGGCACTAACCACAATCCTTGGCTTTTACTCCCCAAGTGAGATGTCATTCTGAGACCATGTGTGTGGTCAGTTAATCATGTGTGTTTCAGTTTGGCTGAGTGAATATGCTCTGCAATTTCACTTTGGCCCCCTCACATTCTTAGCTTTTTGAGATGACCAAAAACCCCTGTCAGAGAGGAATGATTGGGAGGGAAATTAGCCTCCTCACTGGCCGAGCAGAGCCACACAATGCTACATGGTTTCCAGGAGCTGCTTGGAAGCCCACTTTAAGCACATCTTTAGGAACATCTCCAGAACACTGGGGCTTTGAGAAAGAGGCAATTTAAGGGAATGACAGTAAAATAAAAGCCTGGAATTTCAGGAAGTGGTTCCAGGGTATATGAGTATATACAAATGAAGTGGGATGACTTTTTCCAGGCAATCCACTTTCATAGACAATGCAATCAGATGACAATAACTAGCATTTATGAGTATGTGAGCACACACTGTATGTTTATAGATACCACAGAAGCAACCAACAGCAGAAGAGGGTGAGTGGATCCCTTTGTGAGTAGCAGCCTGTCTCTTCATTGCTACAACTTCACCACACCCATGGGAGCCTAGCTCACCAACTAGTCCAGCAAGAGCTGCCTTGATTAAAATGTGATGTCTCTGGTCACTAATAGTTCTCTTGGGATGTAAAGGGAAAGGAGCCAAACCACACTGCAGGAGAAGCAGACGAAACATCTCTTCCCTTCCCATTCAGACTGATCCTCACCACAGAAATTGTCTTCCCACCAACTCTTCTGCTCTTCATTCTAACCTTCCAACTTGCTTCCATTTATTTGCCTTTCCACTTACACTTCACATACCTCCAGCATTTCTCTCCTCTCCCTATGGTGGGGGTGAGTATTTCAGTTAACTCCAGGCAGACCAAGTGACATCATCTCCCATATCCACTCTGAGGCCTAGGAAATGGATCAGAGACAGGAAGGTAGATAAAGCCAGAAAGGGGATTTTCTCTACTGGTGTCCCAGTGCACCTCTCTCTCAGTAGTTCCCTGTTCTTTTCCCTTTAAAGTCCTTAGCAGTCGTGGAGCAAATCCTCTCGACTTCCAACTTGAAAAAATGTTGGCAAAAATCTGTGCAGCAAAAATTATCTCCGATGTATAAATTTTTATCAGAAGGATGATAGAATGATTTTTTTTTAGATGTATTCATTCAGCCACTCATCATCCAATAAATATTTACTGAGTAATTTCCATGTACCAGGAACTGGGCTGGGTGAGACCGGCTATGGCTCTTTGGTAAATAATGGCATGTGACTTCTGTCAGGCTGAGTAAGCCCGGCAATGTCAGTCTATCCTTGAGTGAGAAGCTCCACTTAGGATTTCCTAGAACAAATAACAGTGGAACAACACAATATGGCAAATAGCTACCCAATATATCTTTGTTGCTGGTATTGGGTGAAGATGCATTGTTGGAAAGATCACATAAACTGAGTTCCCACAAGACACCTCTCTGAGTCTGAGCGTCCTCATCTGTGAAATGGGCATCAAGCTACCAGCTTCATTGATCCCACAAGACTGCAGTGAGAATCAAAAGAGAGAATGTCTGTTAAGAGTGGAATGCAGACATAAACTACTGTCATGATTGCTCAGTCTTGAGGTCACTGACAAGAGTAGCTCAATTCTTTGCTTCAACCAACCCAGAAGCTCTTCTAGAGGGAGGTGGGCTCTATGAGATCAGTCACCAGTAAATTAAATCATCCTAGTCTTAAAGGGAACGAGAAATAGCTATTGGCAGAAACATGCTCTGTGTAAATTAATACACAGTGATTGAAAACAGGGAATATTTCAGGTATGAAAACAAAAAGAAGCTCATGTGCTAAAAGACTTCAACATATTGGGGTGGTCCCCAACTAATTATGTCAGATAGGATGAGGATAAGAGAGGTAAAGCTAGTATTTTGTCCCACCTCTATATCCAGTTTGTGAGCCTATGGGAACAGTCCAGTGCTTCTCAAATTGGAGTGATATATGGACTCCTTTGGAAGGGAAAAAAATTATTTGAGACATCTAAAACACATTTAAAAACCTCCAGGAGAACTTAGCGCCTAGGCAACCTCAGACCAGGTTTCAGGAATCAACTTAAGAAACTTAAGATTTACTTTTTAAAAATGTCTTTTAATTGCTAAGTATTGTCTTTATGATATCTTTCAAGTAAACACATAAAGAATGTAAAATCCCATGGAATATGCAGACCCCAAATACCTGCAGCCTCCAGTTTGAGAAATACTGACTTTTGTCTCACCCTTTCTTTTTTATGGATGAAGGAACTCGGGGCCTGTGAAGACAAAGTGACTCTCCTAAGCCACACACATGGCTATTAGCAAAAGTGAACCATAAGCCCAGGTCGCCTATTTCTACAGCAGGGCACTCTCGATCTTTAGACAAGGCCTCCTCTGTTTGCGGCGGAGCTCACGCTATCTGCTCCAGACAGATACTGGTATTGTGTTAGCCAGGGACAGGGAAGCAGATGGAGGCAAGAAGGTTTGAAGGGGAGGTGATGTGGGTGTGGCCGATGCAGGACATCACTGCGGCTCAGAGAGCGAATTTGTTGAGAGGTATTTCCAAGACCAGATTCTTTTGCTCACCATTGAAACAAAGAAACTCTGGGTGGAAAGCACGAGCAATTTTAATAGTGGTAGAATTTCTGCCTAACAAGTTTGGGCAGAAAAGTAGGAAGAATACCATCTCAAGCTAAAAACTGGAGAGGAACTGCAGAAGGCATGAGGTTATAATTCAGGGTGGCCAATTTAATCAGCTCATGTTCATTAAACACCCACATCCACATGATGCTTTACAACAAACCCCTTTCCTCATTCTGAAGCATCCACGGGCCTGTTTTAAATGGGCCACCCTGTACATGTTGGGAATCTGGCCAAGGTGTTAAGGCAACTGCTTCCCTTCCTAAGAAAAATAGGGTAGATTTTTAGACAACCACAAGTAAAGATTAAAGCCTCTAGTTTTACATCCTATCTGAAAGCTGGGAAAGACTTGGGGAATCCGTTTTCTAGGAATCTTGTTTTAGGAGCTCAGAAATATATTAAACCCTTCCATTTTGGACCAGTAATATCCATACTATCTACCTTCTCCGGCTTTACCTTGCAATTTCCCTGGACGCATTCTCCCTCTTAATCGGAGCTGAACTCAAGTGCTTTATTAATATTCCCACATAATGACTCTTATGAAGCTTTATGGCCCTTGAGTTATATCTAATTAGCCCATCAGCAATTTTGGTCACTTCTGGCCTTTGGATAATGAACTCATTGAAACTACAGAAAGCATGGTCTTCCTTCTGCCTATTTAAACTGCCAAGAATATCTTCAGCTTTACTGATTTATTAAGCAACTTTTCTTTGCAATCTGATGAGAAGGCTGACTGGGCCCGCTCCCTTGACATTCCCCTGTGGTTGGGCTTAGCAAGCTTCTGGTATCAGGTGGTCTCTGAATGCCAGGGGGCAATGCAGTACAAGCTATCCCACTTGGGTCCCTGCCCAAGTGTGTTGGCAGGTGCTGTGACTTTTCCAAGATATCTCTGATACTTCTAAAGACGGTGACCCACATAGGAGGGTATCAGATCATGAAGAAAGACTAAAACTTTGCCCTGACATCAGACCATTCTCTGATAAATTTCTCCTTCCTACATGATGATATCCACTAGAAGTCCCCAGGAAGCTCAGGACAGGACTCAACCTTCTAATTATAGCTTATAACACAAAGCACACAGTAGGTATTCAACTAGCCATTGCTGAGTGATTGCTTGTTTTTGTTTTTAATTTAGGTTAGTTTCAACAGGTGGTTTAAGAAAGTGAGATGGGGGGGCGCCTGGGTGGCTCAGATGGTTAAGTGTCTGCCTTCAGCTCAGGTCATGATCCCAGGGTCCTGGGATCGAATCCCGCATCGGGCTCCCCGCTCCGCAGGAAGCCTGCTTCTCCCTCTCCCACCCCCTCTGCTTGTGTTCCCTCTTTCGCTGTGTCTCTCTCTGTCAAATAAATAAATAAAATCTTTAAAAAAAAAAAAAAGAAAGTGAGATGGGTTCAAGAAGTAGTAGATACAAAAGGATGGACAGCATAGCTTGTTCTCAGTGGCTTCGCATGTCTTCAAAGATATGAACAGGGAAAAACAGGTATTTGTCAAGGCATTTAGGCAAACAGTCTTAAGAGCTATAACATAATAAGGCCACTTTAATAACACTCTCACTTTTATAAAATCCTTAGCTGGCCCTTTGGCTTTTGTCTTGGGTATACATGGAATAAATAGCAGGTGGTGTATTTGGCATGTCCCTCTAGTTCAGGAGTAGGTCTGGGGCGCCCCTGGATTCGAGGGATCCTCTAGCTTAAGAAACAGAACATTACCAATATTCCGAAAGCCTCTTGTGTAATCCCTCCCCACTGGCATTATCTTTTCTCCCAACAAGAGTTAACCATCATTCTAAACTTGGTGATTTTCGTTCAAGCTCTTGTCAACAGTTCAAAAGTCCTGTCAAATTTACATGGCATAAGGCTTCCCAAGCCAATACAAGGGAGAAATTCCTTTTATTTTTCACTGGAATCAAATCAGCTAATTCATTAATTTATTCAACAAAGGTTTCTCGAGTACCCACTGCATGTCAAGCAAAGACTTGGGCACTGGGGAAATAGCCGTGTAAAAGACACGGTCCAAACAAGACAAGTGTGGTCCCTGTCTTCACAGAGCTCACAGCCTAGATAAGCAGTTACACAAATCATTAGTTGTAATTGTGCAAAGAACTCTGTGGATGAGCTCAAGGGTACTCTGTGAGGTGGACCTGGTAGGGGAAGGCATCTCTGAGAAAACACAATGGGTAGAGATCAGAGGCAGAAGGTCCAGCATCAGGTGTCAATGAAGAAACAGAATCATTATTTAACCATCACAGTTTGTCTACTAGGCCCACACGTTCAAAACGCAGGGTCTGTAAAGAGAAATAGAATAAACAGTGAAGAGTTTGGAAGCCACTGCTCCAGAGTGACCCATCTATTTTCTCATGAAACCATGAAGGAATCAACCACAGAAGCTGGGATGGGAGAAAGAGCGCGTTAGGCAAATTGAACTTTACCATCACGCACAAGGAGATTAAGGAAAACCCTCGCACCCCGGCTCCTGAATGCCGTTTCCCAAGATCAAGCTGCAGAGCAGTTCCAGATCTACATAGGGTGGTGCCGTTTTGGTTGTGGAAGCAGCTCCTTCTCCACTAACCTTCACAAACCATGACTGTGTCAGTTTTTCCAGGCCAGAGAAATGGGTGGAAAGCCAGGCCACATCTTAATAGGGCCCGGGTGAGCTAATGGCTGTGATGATTTCATTGTCTCGGAGTCACGCCAGCCCAGGCTCATCAGATACAGGCACAATCCAGGAGAAACATGACCTCACTTTTGACAGGGGACTGCACACTCAGATGCCAATAGGAATTTAGCGATCCCTTAGCGCAGGTAAAACTGAGCTCTTTACGGTTCCAGCTAATGAGAAGCATACCAAAGTTACCTAAAACAGTAAAGCTAATATTGACATTAACCTACTAGATACTGTTAGGGTAGGGGAAGCCAGGAAAAACTTCTGAGACCATCTGTACTAAGTGTGTCACATCCATAATAAGGTATGTATTTAAGATAAATTGCCATCTCCTTAAATGATTAAGTACCAGATTTATAGAAAGCTATAACCCCACTGGGACTGCAAGGTGGTTAAGTGGTCAGGGCTATAAAGGTGAGAATCTCAAGATTTCGGTTATGTCACAAATTGTCCACTGACTTGCAAAAGTCTTTGCCAAGGTAACTTTTGTGCCTCAGTTTCCCCAACAATAGAAAAGCAATTCCATCACTGAGATTGCACAGTGGTGAGAAGAGCAAGGGCTCTACCGTAAGAAACATACATGCATTCATGGATTCATTTTCAGAACCTTCCACTGTATCAGGCCAACATCCATTAGAAGACCCTAGGAAGCACAATACAAGGTTGGATGCATTTTAATTGCAGCTCATAGCATGTTCAATCATTAGCCATGCAATACCAGACACTAGGGACATAATAGTGATTAAAAACATACTCTCTCCCTGCTCCAATAGAGCTTCGATTTTGCTAAGGGAAGCACCGGAATTGACTCTTTTGACTCCTTTGTGAGCTGCGGCACTACTTAGGGAGTCCTATCTTATTCTGGACTCTCTCTCTGCTGAGTAAATCACCAAGTCTAGACTTAGCATCTATTTTCTCATGAAACCATGAAGGAATCAAAGGCAGTGGTGGCAAAGTATAAAGACTGTCTGACTATTCTATCAAATCTTCTCCAGTCTCCAATTTTCCCTTTCCTTTCTTCACTTTCTGCTGACCATCTCATGTCTTATTTCACTGAGAAAAGTGAAGCCATCAGAAGAAAATGACATCATCCTCACATCGCCAAATCTATTAGCCTGCTTGCAGTTATACCCCTGTTGTCTTCCTTCTTTTCTGTTCCAATCGATAAGCAGTCCTGCTTCAACCTGTTTTAACCTAATCAGCATGGACTTGTACCCCATCCCTTCCTACATCCTCCAGGTCCTTGCACTAGTGGTATCCTATTTTCTCTCCAACATTATCACATTTTCCCTTTCTACTAATTATGTTCATCACTACAAAAATACAAAATAAAAACACCTTTGACTTCTCCAGCTACCTCTCCATTTCCTTGTTTCTAGTCATAGCAAAACACATTTAAAAAGTTGTCCTTCCCTCTGTTTTTACTTTCTCACCTCTGATTCTTTCTTCAACCTATTCTAGTAGGCTTATATCCCCAACACTTCCCTGAAAAACACTCTTTCAAGGACACCATTGACTGTATCCTGCCAAATCCAAGGGTCAACTCTCAGTCCTCACCTCACTTGATCTCTCAGCAGCATTAGGTCTGGCTCCTTTCTTCTTGAATGACTTTCTTCATTTGGCTTCCAGAAAAATCACACACTCATGGATTTCCTCCCACCTCACCATCCCTTCGCTCCCAGTCTCCTTAAAGATCTCCCCTCTTCTTGGCTCCTAAGTGTTGCTGTACTCCCAAGATCAGTCCTTAGCCCCTTTCCTATCTTCAGTTCAGCCTACTCCCCTGGCCTCCAGACTCATATAGTCAGCTGTCTACCTGACATCTCCACTTGCCTGTTTAACAGACATTTCATACTCAACTTTTCTAGGACAGAAATCCCTCCCTACTCTCTTCCATCCAATCTGCTCTTCTCAACATGGTTAGATTTTTTTGGCTTAAATAATAACTCCATGGAACTTCATAGAAAAAAAAAAAATTCCCAGAGTCATCTAGGACAATCCTTGAGACAAATCTAGAGACAATCTTGTGTTTTTTTAATATTCATACTTCATATTCAATCTATCTGCAGTTCTTATAAGTAGTTTCTTCAAAATTTATTGTGAATCTAACCACTTCTCACCCCCTCCACCATAACCACCCCATCCAGGCCACCATTTTCTCTCACCTGCATTAATGTTGTGTTTCCTGACTAGCACCTAGCTTCCACTCTGGCCCCTTTATAGTCTATATTCCACACAGCAAGCTGAACGATCTTTCTAAAATGTATATCATGTCATGTCCATCCCTAGCTTAAAACTTTACATCATGCTTAGAATAAAGTCTAAACTCCTTCCCTTGCTTTACATTCCCTAGTCCATGCTTACCTCTCCATCCAACTCACCAGCTTCCTCAGGTCATTGTGAATTTAAAACTAGATATACAAAGGAACTTTGAAATTATTAGGCACCATAAGTAGATGATGTTGTTGCTAGGTTACATGGGATTGGTTGCCCTCTGGGAAAGAGTTTAAATATGTTTTCTAAACATAAACTGTAATTCCTGCCAATAGCTGTATATTATTACAAACAGACTTGTAATAGGCAAATTCTTTCATTTTCATTAATAGGTTCAGTCATTACCCTCTTGCTATATATTTAACTTTGTCTTTTTCCCCTTCTGGATATGGGATGTCCCTTGCAGGAAACAGCAGCTGTGTCAGTAACCCTGGACGTGGCCCAAGGCCATTTCCATATCCTGTGGGAGAAGCATCCCCTCAAAGTTTGTTTTTGCAGCACAAAGTAGAAGAAAGATCATTTTTAAAAATATACATTGTATACAGCAGTTTTTGTCCAGAAGTGACTTCTGTATGACCCGGAGAGATGACTAGGTCTCCAATTTTGCAACTTGTACTAAGCTAGTCATTACAATTATTCCATCCATTACTTGGATGAAACAGGCTCTGGAATGAAATCTAGCAGCCAGAAATAATGTATAATGACTCGGGAGGGAAAATGAAGGATGTGGCACCCATTTTAAAGAATAGGAGTTTACAGAAGAGGAAAGTCATTGACTGAGTTGCCCCAAAATTCCAAAGCCGAGCAGCTAACACTTTTTTCCCATCAAAAGGGTAGCACACCAGTTTCACATTTTACCCAAGAAAGAACAATGGTATGACCAGAAGAGAACCTTAGAAAATATAGCAATATGTTGTGGATCACCAATACTACTTCCTGAGTTCTAATTTTCCTAGGGAGGCTTTCCATAATCCAACTCAGTGGCCTCAATCTGTGCAAGAGCTGGCATGCTGAAGCACAACATGCCAAACCTGATACAATGCCAAGAAAATCCTGATGGTGGTTTCCTAAATGAGTTTCTAACTTTCACAAATAGCCAAAACCATTGGCACTAAGCTATTTGCCTTAAGTGACTTTTATTTTTAGATGAAAAGTCAACAAACACACGAACAATCTGGGGACTCAAGCAATGAGCCCAATGGGTGATATCAATATGGAGTCATGTCTCAGGTCCCAAGAGGGATGAATCACCAGCCTCCACAGGACAAGCCAGAGCTGACTGCAGGGAGGAGAGCTGGGTATTGGCTAAACTGTACGGCCAAGGGATGTAGGAGGCTGTTGCTTTTTGTGGTCACCATTTTGTTGCACACAGAGAGAAAAAAATACAATAAAACTAAAAAAAGAGAAGAACAGATTCCACAGCCACCCCGAAAATGAGCCACAAAATCCTTACGTGATTTTGCAGTCACCCTTCAGATGTTTGCAATCTATTTCATTTAGCCTCCTTCAGACTTTCCCTTCTAATTCTTAGACTGCACATCTCTCTTATAAAGTCACTGCTCTTTTTCCTTTCTTTATGTAGCAGCAGGATGTTCCCTACTTTGGGAAATAGGCATGGCTTTCTTGTCTTAGGACTCTAAGTGATTTATCTCATTCACCACTTTGGCGGTGAAGTAAAGACCCTAAAGCAGCAGCCTTGATAACAGATATGCAGCACACGTACTGCCCCTCCCACCCCCACATGGAGCCCAGGGGAGCTGCTGCTAGACAGTTACAATACAGCAGCCCAAGCCACCAGTGTTGACCATCTGGAGTAGAATGGAAGATGGAACCTATTTGCCGCTTCCAGCTAGAAGCATCCAGATATTATGGAAAGAAGGAGGAAGAGGAGGAGGAGGAAACACACCTCTATAGGAAGAAAAACATGATCAGTGACAAAACCAAAACAAATAGGAGAGAATTCAAATGTCTGCCTTTACTCTTGTAGGTGGACATAAGTCTGAAGATTTAGCTCTGGTGGGAAAGAGAATGCCCAAGAGGGAGGGCATGGGCTTTGTCTCATACTGGTTGTCCTGGGATTCTGAGGAATTTACTTAACTTCTCTGAGGCTGTTTACTCACTTGTGACTATGCAGGTAAAATAGCTACTTTACAGGTTTCTGTAAAAATTGCAAGAGAAAAATGAAAATAAATACTTGGGGCATGATTAAAGATAACTCCTTTCCTGATTAGCTATCTGGTGTTCTAGTTCTTAGAAGCAACTCTACCCAGCTTTAGTAATATTTTTTAGTGAAAAAACACTACCTTTAAATTGAATCAGTGATAGATAAATAGTAGAATTCTGCAAACGCTTTTTGGCATCCAGACAGATCAATAGCCATTAAGATAAGAATCAATTCTAGAATGTTCCCCCATGAGCTCTTCTTTTCTATGTGGTTGCCAGAGGTCTCAGAATATTCATACTTTTAAAGATACATTTCAAAACAATGCATTTTTCAGAAGTTTTTCTTTGCTTTTCCTTTTCTACCCAACTTGTGACCCCAGCAGTTGCCTCCATCACTAAAAATATAACTTCTTCAGGACCCAACAGAAACACCTCTTGATCCCTCTCCTCCAAGAGAAGATGACAATTTTGGCCTGCATCTTTTATCTGGGTCATACTGATCACAAACAGCCTTTCTGAGTAACCTTTTTCAGTCCTGAGTCCTCTGCCTAAAATACTCTTCTCCATTTTTCTGCCTCATGGATTAACCTCTTGTCACCTCCATTAGCCTTCTCTGGACTTCCCCATTCCTAAGAAGTAATGGCTCCCTTCTCATGCATTCCTTCAATCCTTATAAGCCTGAATTTCAAATATCTGTTCATGGATCTTACTCTACTTTATGTGTTTTTTTTTTTAATTTTTATTTTCAAGTCTGGTATATAGTAGGTATTAAATAAATATCAAGTAAGCAAATTAATGAATAAACTAATTCTTAAAAGTTCTCAGCTTTTCAAATGACCCCTTACAACTCACGCATAAGGATATAGGTCTGTGGTGAGTCTTGGGGTCCTCCAAATCAGCTATAAAAAATCGGAAGATGGTGAGCTTTCTGTTTCATAGATACCATTTAATTTAGTCTAGATAATAAAACCATTACCAAGGAAATGAGTATCAAGCACAATTTGAAAAATATTATTGGCATCATCTTTTAGTTCCAACAATACAACTCATGAACGGTTTTATTAAGTGGCCATTTTGTAAAGGCTTTTAGGTTGCTCATCACACTGGACCAGACACAATTAAAAGGATTCCACAGCAGTCTGCAGTCCCTTCCTGCATTTTATAAAGAGCACTTCAAAATGCTCTGGAAAAATCTGTTTTTATGTCCTAAAGCTCCTGAGAGTGAAATGTTACAGTTGGAAGCCGCCTGAAGCTCATTTATACACTGAAGTTATTAATCCCCTTCTTATATGTTTGATATAAGCCTAGGGCACTTGGGAGAGTGATCCAATTACCCAATTCAGAGAACTGCCCTTTTCTTTCAACCAAGTTCAGAGCTCTGAAATTTTGTTCCACCAATGACTTTTTGTTTCAGTCAAACAAGGTCACAGAAGAGGCCAATATCTGCCAAGGCCAACAGGGGTTTCATTTACATGCCCACTAATGCGAGCAACATAAGAACCTCTTGAGAGCATTCAACTAGGGTGTGGGACAACAGCCTGTTATTTACTTACCAGCTCCCAAAGCTACCACAGGCAGTTTCTTGCTATTCAACATTTTTGGTTACCATTTTGAACTTAATCAAACTCATCTTCCATGCATCTGGAAGAGGCAGTGGAATTTGCCAGTAGGCAAGGAACCTCTAGGGATATGTTTGGATGAGCCCTGAGGGACGGCAGCTCCACCAGGCACAATCTGCATTTCCTTAGAGTCAAACATTTCCAAAGGTGGCCTGTTCATGACTGTAGATCAGCAGTTTTCTTTTACTGTTCATCTTCTGCCACAGACCTATATTAGTGATTTTTATTTGTTTATATTTGTTGTTTCCTTTATAATAAATATTAAAACATGAGTCGGTCTACTTTAGCTAAGACTGGAACACTTCCAGCATGGCCAGAGAGAAGATGGTCTGGCCAATGTCCTCTCACTGTCAGAAACACAGCCTATCTGTTGGAATGGACTGTGGTGTGTTTGTTGTTTGAAGCTAATGAACAATTGAGAATAAGCATTTAGCAGATGGTCCAGAGAAATAAGGCAAGATGTCAATCTATGTACCAAAATTTCCAGGACTCCCACTTTAGAATTTGTGAACAATTCAAACGACACTAAGGTTGTTAAGAGAAAAGTTCATCTTAGGAATGTTTATTAAATTCAAGGATAAGTAGTTATCAAAAAAATATGTTTCTTCAATTTACCAAACAGTGATACCAGTCTTTGAACTGTTCTGTGTTTGCAATACAGCAATCAACAGAAACATCTGGAAAACTCTCCTTCCTGCCTGAGTATTTCACAAATGTATTAAAATTATCACTGGAAAAAAGTCAGGAAATGAAAAGGGAAGGGAAAAAATATTATATTCTTCCAGTGGCCCAATCATAAAGCCAATACTTTTTGCATCTGATATGTCAAAGAGGTGACAAAATTTTATAAACAGTTGGAGATATGACTGATAAAAAGCAAAGGAAGAAAAGATAGCTTAAAAGTAGAATTTAGGCAGTCATACAGTTTCTGATACATACTGCTCAGATGAGAGAGTATCCTGTTTTGGGAACGAGAGGAAAGAATTCATAGATCATACTTATTAGTTAACGATCTGGTCAACGAAAGGCCCCGGGTTTTAATCTCAAGCCTTGAAATTCATCATGTGGTTTGGGAAAGGCTTATTCTGCCACCTAACCTCAGTTTCTCCAGATGAAATATGTACATTGTCTGAGACAGCATGAGCAGTGCGACCAAGGTGTGGGTAGACATCATCTCACATCTTTCCTCATTAAACAGCTAAACTGGACACAAAACCTGACTCCGATAGTCCATATTTCATTCGCAGGCCTTTGCCTTCCTTTGTAGTCCCCTGAAGCTCTGGCATTAAAGCTGACGGTCTGTTCTGAGGCAACCCACAAAGTACTCTTTCCTCCCACCTCATTTTCACTTGGCTGTGAATTCCAGCCCTGGGTATCCAGTCCCAAGCACGATCTTCGGGCCCAGGATAGGATGAGAAAAGTGCCGGGTTACTAAATCCCTGGTGCACTCACCCCAGAGCGGCCTCCCCACAGCTGAGGGAAGTCAGATGCCAACATGCAGACAGAGGCATCCCTCTGCCCCAACACCTGCCAATTCCTGCCTAAAACTATCCAAAGAACGCTGGGGTCTAGGGAGCATGAGTGGGAAAAGGGTAACTGGCAGAAGGGAAAACACGATCCTGGTCTCAAAGCAGCAATAAAAATAAAATTAAACCCTCCCCCCCCCCACAAGATTCTTTATGTCTTCAATTGGAGCTGCCTGAGTACTTCACACTGGAACTACGTGCAAAAGGATTTTCTGCACAAACAAACCACACACACAACAGACCTTACTGCTCCCTTGAAGGGGCTTATTTAAGGCCAAACAAGGCCTCCCATCATTCCTGGGAGAGATCATTGTCCCCCTTGTTGCCACAGCGCCCTGTGAGGCTGTGGGAAACAAATGACCTCAGAAGCACTGCAGTGTGTGTCACTGCAAAAGAAAAGAGAAGCGAGGGGGCCGGGGGAGAGAGGGGGGCTGCTGGCAAGCGGAGCCCTCCGGGGCGGGGGCGCCGCCGCCCTCCAATGGTATCCCCCCAGGCACAGCAGGAAGGAGGCGCGCGGGCCCCAGGAGTCTCCAGCCAGCCAGTAACGGGATTAAGCTCCCATTCCCCAGAAGCAAAGCGTCTTTCTGGACGTCCTGCTGCTCGTCCTGATCAAGCTGGCCTCTAATTGGCCCTCCTCACAAAGTGCCCAGTGACTGCTAGTGTCTCACTTTGTTTAATGGGTGTCTTGAGTCAAGACGGGGCCCTCCGGAGGCCCATGCGGGGCGAGTGGTGGCGGAGGGAGGGGACAGGGGAGAGCCAGGCGGGGGAGTGGGCTAGCCGGGGCGGGGGCAAGGGACAAACGAAGGGGGTGCGGTCCAGAGAGGGGGCAGCTGGAGGCAGGGGGAGGAGAAGGAGTCAGGAGCGCGGGATGGTGAAGCCGAGCTGGAGTAGGTACTGAGCAGACCTTTCCTCTGCCACACACTGTGCTTGGGCACTGGAGACAGAAGCCGCGCATCCCCGCTCTCACTCAGGGCGCGTGCGGGCGTGCAAACAAGTGCGTGCGTGCAAACAAGCCGGCAGCCCGCCGGCGCGGGCTTTTCCCAGCAGAGCTCACCCTAACACAGCATCGATTTTACCTCTTCTTCCACGAGCTCTGTCAGTTCAAGCGATGTCCGTCTCACGTGTGGGCACGCAGAAGCATGACAGTGAAGGGCAGGCTCGGAGTCTTCGTAAGACGGCACCTCTACCTTCCGCACACACTGAGACCTCACGCACAGAGACATCACACAGAGACAATTCACACCGCCACCGCCACCAGTCTCCGTTTCGGGGGCTCCCTGGTAGGTGACAAGGCTGCTGGAAACACTGAGATAGAGCATCACGTTTACCATTCAGAGATGACACCTGCTCTGCTCCCCTGCTCCTAGCCCTCCGACCTGAACCACAGAGCTCTGTGAGCCACAGGGTGCCAAGCAAAACGGCAAGGGGAGCAGAGCACAGCATGCGGGAGTGGGAGCCGGGGCCCCTGAAGGTGGTCCATCTCCACACTGGGGAGCATGTAGAAAATGGATAAATAGAATTAAAATAAAATATGATAGAGTAACACATATACACACATAACTGTATCATAAAGTTTATGTATGAAATTCCTTTTATAGATGTGTGCATTTCCTAAGCAAATATGGAATGTGTGGCTGTATACATTTCTTTTTACTGACTGTTTAATCACCTATGTTCATTCACCAAATATTTGCTCAGTGCATAGTACCTATTTTTTAAAAAGGGCTGCAAATATTGAGTTTATCTCTAGGCTTTGTTTTGGTCTCTATAAAGATGAAGGCATGGTATTTTGCAGTCTCAAGGGTAATGAGACCGGTAGGGTGGCTGAATATGAAAAACAATTTTGTACCAAAAACCTTTCCTCACAAAACAGCCTCAACTGTGGTAATTCAGGTTTTTGCAGCAGCCTGGCACCTGGGAAATACTGGTTTGGCGAAGCTGGGTTTGGTGCACAGAGGTCCTGCCCATTTTGAGTTGTTGCCCAAGAATGCGGACGTCTCTGGGTTGCCCTCCCTCCTCCTGGCGGTGCCTGGGGATGTGCAAGAGCACCAGAGGGCTTTCACAGATACACTCAGTCCCCTGAAAATACAAATGACAGATAAGAATGAGAAGGATTTGGTATAGTACTTTTCTATTAGGTTTCCATTAGGCCCTAGGCTTAGTATTTTTCAGAGTGGGATGATTATGAAAGAGCTCCAGGACCAGAAGCTGGGACCCAAGCTCCCCAAATTAACCTCTCTGTTGTCTCCACCACCCTACCTGGGAAATGAGGCTGGTGATGGTACCCACATAATCAGACTGTTGTGAGAATTATAATTATGTTATAAGAATATGGTCAAGGGGCGCCTGGGTGGCTCAGTTGGTTAAGCGTCTGACTCTTGATTTCGGCTCAGGTCGTGATCTCAGAGTTGTGAGATCGAGCCCGGCGTTGGGCTCCATGCTGGGCGTGGAGCCTGCTTAAGATTCTCTCTCCTAAATGAAATAAAACGAATAAAATGAAACCAGAGAGGGAGACAAACCATAACATAGTCAATCTCAGGAAACAAACTGAGGGTTGCTGGAGTGGGGGGGGGTGCGGAGAGGGATGGGGTGGCTGGGTGATGGACATTGGGGAGGGGATGTGCTATGGTGAGCACTGAATTGCGTAAGACTGATGAATCACAGACCTGTACCCCTGAAACAAATAATACATTATATGTTAATTAAAAAAAAAAGATTCTCTTTTTTTTTTTTGCTTCTCCCACAAAAAATATTAAGAATATGAGGCAACACATGAAAAATTCCTATAACAGTGCTTGGCATATAGTTATTAAATATTAGTTGTTGTAGCAATTATTAATCTTAATGTATTTCCCTAGTCTCACCCCCTTTTAGGAATTTTAGTACCCCATTCAAGGATTAATAAACATGACGAGAGCTAACATTTACATTTTTGGGGAACTCACTACATACCAGGCACTAGGGGTCATTTATATGTATTATATGTATTTAATTCTTATTCCGTGAGGGAAGTTTGCAGGCATTGTCTTATGGCCTCTGACAGAGGCCCTGTATTAGCTTGACCCATATGATATGGCTGATCTTCAACTGTTATGGATCTATAAAAACAGTGACTTCATTTAATTTACCCTAATTTATTTAGGGTGACTGAAAAGAGATCAGGGAAATAAAGGCTAGTTCGAGGAAAGTAGACATGTGAGACAAGGAGGCTACCCTTTGCTCCATCCCCAGCCCTGGAGCTATAACATGATGAGAAGGTATGGTTCCTAGAGGGAAACCAGGAGACAGGATGATATCAGGTATAGAAGGAGAGCGACTAAGGGTCTAGGGAACCCAGCTAAAGGACCAAGCATAAAAGCCATCAGAAAGACTTCCCCAGGCTCAGAAAACAATTTCAGGGCCATTCATTCAATCCAGAGATATTTCCTGAGCATCTAAGGAGAGACCAGGAAATAGAGTGGAAACGAGTAAGATCTGCATTCCAACTTTGGTCCGGTCATTTGCTAGCTGTATGACGCTGGCTGAGTTTCTTAACTCCTAAGCCTCAATTTCCTCATCTTCGAGCTGGAGATGATACCACCTATGATGTAGGATAACTGGGAGGATTAGGGATAATACATGAGAGAAACACATGGGACAGTGCCTAGCACGTGGCATGTGCCCCATAGAGCATATTACCATTATTACTGTTACTCCTGCCACTGCGGATACTAAGGTCCCCACTCTCACCGCCCTCCAGGCATTGTGTTACACACCCAAGGTTGCTCCCTGCTCTCAGGGATGTCAGCCATGGAAGGGAAGCCTCAGCGCATTTAGGACAGCCTTATATGGCCAGAGGACTTCAGCAGGGAAGGGTGTAAAGAAAGCATTCCAGGAGAGGGAGTGGCACCTGCAATGTAGAGAAGCCCAACAGGCAGGCCCCTGAGCTGGGGGCCGGGAAGCAGCTGAGTTTAAGAGTGTGTTTGGGGCGGCGGGGGGGGGGAGGGGGGGGATGAAGAAGGAGACAAGGCCCCCGAAAGGCAGCTGGGCCACTGGATGGAGAAGAATGAGTAAGAGCATTTTCACCTCTACCTTCACCAGGAAGTCAAGAACGAGGAAGATGAGATGAATTTTAGGAGATTCCTCTTTTAACTGCTGAAGAATTTGGGGGGGATTGTTTGTTTGTTGTTCAAGACCAAGGAGCCCAGCCCAGGCTGCCCAGCATTCCCCAGCAGCCTATAAACACAGAGAAAGGTAAAAAGTAAACAACTAAAAAGTACCCAGGCCAAAGGCAAACTGTGGGTTTTTTTTTTTTTCTTTCTCCTTCCAGTCTCTGAAAGGACCCGTTCCTACTGTCTCTATTTCAAACAAAAAGAACAGACAGTTCCAGCTTCTAAATATTGGCAGAGATGAACAACCACTCTTTTTAGAGAAATAAAAAACACACCACCCACCACCCACAACTTTCAGCAACATTTTTGCCAGCAGCATTCAAAATGATTCCCTTGAGTTAGCCAAGAGGAGCCCTCAAAAGGTGAAAAACCATGCAGATCCGCATGGCTTCTGCAGGAGGTCATTGCCAGGCTCTGCTGCGAGGCTCCTGCCCAGCCCCCCTGTGCTTCCAGGCAGCAGCTGTTGGTGTTCACCACTCAGCACCCAGAAGCAAGGACAGAGGGGGTTTCGTCTTCATTCTCCCCAGTGATTGCCATGCACAACCACCACCCCCCCGGAACCGTCCCCCAAAACAACAAAACATGCTGCCTTCCCGTGAGCTAAAAGGAATCCAATCACCCAGAAAGGGAGATTTTATGAGCTTTCGGGGGGCCCTGGGCAGATGGAAGGGATTAAAGCGAGGTGTGCTTTATGTCTTTTGTAGTTTACTCTCCCGCTGCCCCATGGAGTAGCCAATTCCCCACCCTCAGACAGGTCTGCTTATTCCTGTTGGTGACTTCTCTTTTTCTTCTCTGCCCCCATGGTTTTTTGTGAGTTGGAGAGAGGATTCAGTAAAACTTCCACTTCAGACGCATCATAAAACTCAGAGGCTGGCTGATGGCAGCTTCCAGCAGGTGGGGTACTCCTGACTGGCAGCTCCTCTGCAGAGGTTTCCAAGAATTTGGGCACTGCTTGCTAGGACCGCAGCAGAGGGGCACAGCCCAGGGACACCTTCTCTAGAATTCTAGAATCGGCGTCTCCAATTAGCGTTGTGAATGTCTTCTTTTGTTTAGGATACTCAAATGTCACGGTATAGTAAGTCATAGAATATTCTTAAAATATCTTTCTAATGGTTTTAATTTTTTTCTTTACTATAGGCTTTCATATCTTGCAATCTACCTGACAAATAATTTATAGTCCGGGCCCTGCATTCCATGGACCAACCAGACCAGAACACTCCCAGAGTTTTCAGATGGCACTAAGCAAGTAAGTCACAATAGGAAAAATACAAACAGCAATAAACATACAAAAGATGCTCAATCTCTCTAGCAATCAAAGGAAAGCAAATGTAATCAACTATAAGATATCATTTTCTTTCTTTTTTTTTTTTTTAAAGATTTTATTTATTTATTTGAGACAGAGAGAATGAGAGACAGAGAGCATGAGAGGGAGGAGGGTCAGAGGGAGAAGCAGACTCCCTGCCGAGCAGGGAGCCCAATGCGGGACTCGATCCCGGGACTCCAGGATCGTGACCTGAGCCGAAGGCAGTCGCTTAACCAACTGAGCCACCCAGGCGCCCAGATATCATTTTCATATAAGAGGTTCACAAAGACTGAAAACAAATGTAACCCCCCAGTGTAGGTATGCAAACTGATACCTTCCTGACAGGTAGCTGGCGGTACATATAAAAACAGAAACATGCCCATCAATATCATTGCAGGAATGTATCTTAAGGAGATAGACAAGTTTGGAAATCTGTATGTAAAAGGATAGTCATTACAATGTTTTTTATGATAGTAAAAAATAGAAAAAACCCTCAGTAACCAACAATTGGGAAATGCAGAGCTATTTAATGGACTGTCATATGTAGCCACTCTAACAATGTCGTTCTTTATATGAACATTCAGCTGACTCTGGGGATATTACTCAGTAGGATTGGTATTAATGTTTTCTTTACACAATACAAAGAGTTAAACAAACAAACAAAAAATTGTGTCTCCAAACACCAGGCAAAAGAAGAAGTGGGATGTAAAAACATATTTGAACGAGGATCACCAAAACAGGAATGCCGGCTCTACTATTCCTGAGTGGGATCCCCTTGGCGGCAGCCTGCACCCCTCCAGTGATGAGACAGAGTCCTCTTCCCTGTACATCACGGTCCCCCCTGCAGCCAGAGAGTTCACAGCCTTCACTGGAATTTTTCCTAAATGCTGAAAGGTACTCAGATACTACTCTCATACTGGGATTATCTTCTCCTTTTACAGAAAGGGAAACTGAGTCACTCGGAGACCAAAAGGCTTACACAAAGGCATTTCAGACCTCAGAACCTGAAATGGGACTCTGAATTCAAAATTCAGTCTTGAGTTCACCATTGAGTTGTCTTTTTCTCACACAAATCATAGGTGATTCCAGAGGCTAGCCTGCAAGTTCCCAAGGGTTGGCCTGACTTACCTTCCCCACCAGACAGCAGAAGGTTTGGAGGCTTTTAAACTTCCAAGGGCCCAGTTAAAATCATTATTAGAATATGCAAAAGTTCTTATAATAGGCACACTACATCTACTGTACCACAAACAGTAGTGACTATGGCTCCTTTTTCTAAGTTCTTCACTACTTTCCAAGTCATCTCTTTGTCAAGAAAACATTACCATTATAGTCAACACTTGTAAACAGTTTTTTGTGTCATGGAAGTGGTGATGAGAAAGGATCACATACTTGTTTTTTGTTTAACTTCACAGGTGGTTCTTATATTGTGTACACGTGATTGAAGTACATCCCTTAGAGACCCGTGGGCTTGGGTTACCCCACATGGTTACACCAGTTGGGTGGCCTGAGCTTCCCAGAAACCTATTATTAGAAACATAGCTATGTGGACACAGGGAAAGTCTTCCTGAACCATTCCCCCAAAGTGGCAGCTTTTCAGAAAAATTTTAAGTGAAATGTTGACAGTTCTGTGCTCTGTTCCTCCTGCTCCAACAACCAGACAACAGTGGCCAAGGCCCATGCCCCTCAACACCCCGCTCTCTGTTCTGTTATAACCTGGCTCCACCTCTGCTTCCAAATTTTTATCCTCTCTGCTGTTGACCCCATGGTTGCCTGGAAACCCACCTTTCTCAACCCTGGTCTTTGATCTCATCTTGCCCAAGTGCCAAGGAAGCTACTCAGGTTCATATGATCTCACTAGACTATGGTGATCTCAATCTTTTGTGAACCTACCACTACCATCAATTCATCACTTTATCTTTCTCTATGGGCTTAAATAGGGTGACCATAATTTATCCCCTATATTTTTTAGAGGTAAAGGAGGTGCTACTGGCAATTATGCCAAAGACATTAGGCATAAACCAGAACAGGCCTCAGAAATTGGGATATGTGTTCATCCTAGATCTCAGGAAAACAACACAAAATAAGGAGAGGTTAGGGAAGAGGCCAGATGGAGTTGTTTTGTTCTCAACCCACTTTCTGACATTGCTAGTAATTAAAAACCTTAGAAACATCCAGAGTTGTGTGCTTGCTTTAGGAACTAGAAAGATGAGAAAAGTTTTTATGACAATACTTTGTAGGCTAAGCATGGGGAAAGAAATAGCACCATCAGATTCCTACCTGCTGACAGTAAAAGCAAAGGTCACAGGCAGGCCAATCCTTGGGGTCCTCAGAAAGGATAAAAAGGAGTGAATGGGTTCAGGTGCAGACCTAGAAGAGCCTCAGAGAGCTTGCACTGCTAGGGGTCCCAGAAACCCCTGAAGACCACCCCCCTCCGAAACCAGTAAGCCCCTCCCAATCACAACAAGGTAGGCAGTCCTGTCTCTCAGTGCCTGGTGAGGGGGATGGGAAGAGAGTGGAGAGGAGTCCCCAGGCCCATTCCCAAGGCAGCAGTGAGGGAAAGCTGTTCTGGTAATCCAATGTCCTTTTGAACTTAATGCCCCTTAGAAAGGGCCCTGGTCAATTAGGATCAGTTGGAGTCTCTGGTGGCATCAGCCTAGGAACCTAGGTACTTCTTTGGAAAGGAGTGTTCTACACTCCAAACAACCATCTTCGTTGGAAGGTTTTAGGAGAGGTATCTCCATGTGGGCAAGGGAGTGGCCTGGTCATTTCCCAGGTACTTGTTAGCTTTTAGAACGTGTCCATATGAGGCATGAGGAATAGCCACAGGACAAATAATTTGCTTTGGCATCCTCCCAAGTGATAATGAATAGTTACAGAAATACAGCATCACATAGCTGTTTAGGCCCTCTTCTTCTTCTTCTTCTTTTTTTTTTTTTTAAAGATTTTATTTATTTATTCGACAGAGAGAGACACAGTGAGAGAGGGGACATAAGCAGGGGCAGAGGGAGAGGGAGAACCGGACTCTCCGCTGAGCAAGGAGCCCGATGTGGGACTCGATCCCAGGACCCTGGGATCATGACCTGAGCCGAAGGCAGACGCTTAACGACTGAGCCACCCAGGCACCCTAGGCCCTCTTCTTATTCTATGTTCTCTCTTCACCCAATCTCATCCCCTGACTCATTCTATCGCTCATTCATTCAACTAACATTTATTCATCCACACTCAGGGTTTGAATCCCATCTACAGGGAGATGACTCTGAAATGTGTATCTCCAGCCCAGACCCCTATATCTTCCTGGTATATCTTCTCAGTGTCTTAAAGGCACCTCAAACTCAACAAAGTCCAAGACCAAGCTCATATTCAGCCCTTGAATTCATTCCTTTCACTTCCTCGCCGCCACCATTACCCCAGGGCAAACAACCCGAATATGCCATCTGGAAAATCTCATCTGCTTCCCACTGGGACTTCCTGGGTGTCCCCCCAACCCCATGCCTCTAATTCTTTTTTCTGCAGCCAGAGCGACCTTTCCAAAAAGCAAATCTCACACTTCAACCCACTATTTGCTTGAAACAAGTCAATGGTTTCCCTTTACTCATAGAATGAGGACCAATTCCCTATCCTGGTGTGCTTCCTAACTCTCCAGACAGCTGCACCTAAGATGGCACATATCCTCACTTTCAGAGTGTCTCATATGGGCAGTGTGCACTCTGACCTGTTTTCATGCAATGCTGTCCCCTAACCCACACCTACTTACCCCTCTAGCCACAGGACATCTCCCCAGCAAAGTCCTGGGAAGTATGTAAAATTCTCCTGTAATGCTCTCTCTTAGCCAAAGCACACTCACCTTTGAGGTAAGGATCACAGCTGTAATCTGTCATTTACTTTGGGCTTCTTTGATTCATGGCTGTCTCCTCCTTTAGACTGTAAGCTTTGTGTGGACAGTGGCCGTGTCTGTGTGGTTTACCACAGGTGTTCATTAAATAATTATTGAATAAAGAAAAGAGGGAAGGAAGAAGGCAGGGGGAGGGTATATTCCCATGCTCCCTCCACATTCTGAACTTTCCTACTTTTGGAATTTTGTTTATGCTGTTCTCTCAGTCTAACAGATTCTCCTTCCTCCTGCTAGTCAAATCCCTCATTCCCACCCAAAGCCCAGTTTCAATGTCTCCATTCTGTATCTGCCCTTCATTTCTGGCATTCTTTGAATCTGGGCTTGATTAGGGTGATTCATATACACGGTCACCTTTTGAGAAGGTCCACATTTCATTTGTCTCTCTCTCCCATCCCACCCTACCCCCCCACAATCAACCTCTGGACTTCAACAGGCTTACTGAAAAGAGCTGAATTCAGCTAAGGCACCATTAATAAGGTTGGAGCCACAACAAGAAGATTTCTTTATTCTAGAGTTAGGAGATGCCATAGTCCATCGTCACCCTACTGCCCAGTACCATCCTACTCAAGACTTGATGGAAGCTATGCTGGCAGCTCTGCTAGAGTTAGAAAAAATATATATATATATATTTTTTTAACTAGGCTTCATATCCAGCATGGAGCCCAGTGTGGGTCTTGAACTCACAACCCTGAAATCAAGACCTGAGCTGAGATCAAGAGTTGGACGTTTGACTGACTGAGCCACCCAGGAGCCCGTCTGCTAGATTTTTTTTTAAAAAAGAAGCCAAACAGATGCGATTTCTATCTTCTAATATCCCACTATCTAAAATGGAGGATCATAATAAGCCAAATACTTAAATGTCAGCATTAGGGTATGTGTGTTTAGTGGGTTTGATGAAGGGAGGTGGAGGGAGTTAGCTACCCTGGGGCAACCATCACCTCCCCTTCACTCCACCAGGGAAACTGTCTATCCTCACATAATTCTATTTACTTAACATGAGCCTAAAGAAAACTTGTTTTACTTTATCCATCTGTCTCATGGTTGCCACAATATAATTTTCAAATGAAATTTCTAAATGCAGACCACACACGCTATTTCAGTGGACCTAACCCTGATTTATGCTGAAGCTGGGGGAAGGGAGATACTCTGAAGAAAGGTGCTTAGCCAGCAGTTTCCTGATGGCCAGCCGTTGCTTGCTCTGCTATAGCAGCATGCAGATGTCGTTTAGTGTCTCAGTTACTTCTGGATTTGGCCCATTCAAGAGTTATATCATCTATGCTCTACCAAGTAGGCATGAAAGTCAAAACTGTGATTCCTAAGACAACCATGGTGATAGAATATAAATTAAAAGGCCCTTGCTTGCTTAGCCTTCATCTGAAAACATCAGAATGCAATTTGTTGGACAGATTCTATAATCTGCAGATGAAGGCAGTTATAGGGCTCAAGTTTATCCAGCGTTAACAAGCCCTAATAGTCTAGTTCAGCTCAGACATAACAAACGGAAATGGCTTTAAATTATCCTTCCCTAGAGACATGATTTCATAAGAGAACAAACTCTATATGCGCACAGAGAGATTTCCAATGTAAACATGTGGTGGAAGCTAAAAGCTGCAGCAGGGTTTCAAGCCTGGATATGCCAACGGGAGGGTATTTGATTTCAAAGACACCGATTTCCTCCCAGTGCAATAGCATGCATGCTTTTTTTGCTGACTACACTTTGAACTGCAGAATACACACAAGCTTGCATATATGTGTAATTTTATAGTTTTCTTTCTAGCTAGGATATTAATAGATTTTAGCCTTTTCCCTGCACAAGTATGGCTGGGATATAGATGCTTAGGGATAGAGTTCCTCATGGAAAACACAAGGCTCACTCATCACCTGGGCTGTCTGAAATATAGACTGGCCTCTGACGCTTTGGGAAATGCAAGGTGAGCAACCTGGCACTTCCATGTTCAAGCAGGACATCGATCCAGCCCCCTCTGAATATGAAAAAGTGAGGAAAGGAGAATTCCCTTGCACTACACAAAGGGCAGAACACCCTAGCTTGTTCCTTTGGGGCTAGTCCAGTCTAAAAAGCCTAAGACCAAGACTTGACAATGACAATCATCTAATGTCCATTTGACCTACAGGCCAGATGAAGTCAGCCTCCTGTTCTTTGAATGGCCCATGAGGTAAGAAGTTTTTGCATTTTTAAATAATGGGGAGAAAAGGCAAAAAAAAAAATTTGTGACATGAAAATTATATGAAATTCAAATTTCAGTGTTCATAAAGTTTTGTTTTGTTTTTTTTTAGATTTTTATTTATTTATTTGCGAGAGAGAGAATGAGAGACAGAGAGCATGAGAGGGAGGAGGGTCAGAGGGAGAAGCAGACTCCTCGCCGAGCAGGGAGCCCGATGCGGGACTCGATCCCGGGACTCCAGGATCATGACCTGAGCCGAAGGCAGTCGCTTAAGCAACTGAGCCACCCAGGCGCCCCATAAAGTTTTATTGGAACACAGCCACACTCCTTTGTTCATGTACTGTCTACGGCGGTTTTCACACTACAGGGGCAGCGTAGCTACAACAAACACCATATGACCTGCGATGCAAAACTGAAAATATTTATTATCTGGCCCTTTACAGAAAATGTTCGTGGGTCCCGGATCTAAACTATGAAACAAAGGCAATGTGAATCTTCAATTTTTTTGGTTTGTTTTTAAATAAACCTATGCATTATGCCTAGGAACTCGCAAGTAAGTTAGATATTCTCTGTGTTTATATGAGAATCCACTTATCCAAAGTTGAAAGCCTTTGTACAGTCTTCCCGCAACCACTAAGTCATGTGTGAATCATTTAGGCCTGAGATCACAAAGTCAAATAGATTTAAGAGCTGGGCAGAAACCACAAGCAAGAAATCTGAATTTTTATTAAAAATTTCCTGAATTTTAAAATGTCATATGACTCTGACCCAGTGGGAACCAACCTGCACTCTCTGATTTAGACCATGAGCATACCCTGGACTCTTCATTTTTTAGCCGCTATAAACTGTAAGGAAATTGTGCTTTGCAGAGTATCTTCTATTTTTATATAATCAAAAAATAAAAGTAGCCTACATTTATCATCAGAACCCAACACATAAGGTCTACTCGTTTTAGTGATGTTAATCACTTTGGACTGTAAACTCTTCGGACTGTCCTTCTTGCTTAACTCGTCAGTGCCCTTCTACAGCACAGGCCAGGCTAGGGCCACCTAGTAAATACTGGCTGACTCTGCCAGCAGTCCTCGCTTCTTAACTTCTCTCTTGCCCTGTTGGTTTTCGCAGCCTGGGTGGGATACTGAGCAAGTTCTTTTATTTCATCTCTGCTCTGGGGAGATGAGTAGTTAAACTACTCCAGAAAGAAGAGGATCTCTAAAGCTTCAAAGTCCACTCTCAATGCATACAGATATCCTCTACTTGGGCTCCCATGCAATCCTACCGTGTGCATGTTTATAAGATAGAGGCCCAGAGTGACCAACAGTCCTCTCAACCCTGCAAGGAACAGAGGCTGCTAACATCAGTAGTGGAAATTACTGTAAAGCAGAGCCTGCTCCTGTTCCCAAGCCTGCTTCTTAAGGCCAAATCTTTGCAACACTGAGCGCCCGCCCATTCTGTGGGAGTAGCTAATTCTACATCCTCAAAGTTGTAGGAAGTAGAGGAATACTGCTAACAAAAATGCCTACGCTGCTGTTCATTCACATGTATAAACACACATTTAGTCAACAAACATCTCTGGGATGGTCCTTGAGTGTCAGGTACCATGTTATGTGTCAGAGACAATGGAAGGAGCAGGACTTGGGCTTGGTGCCCAGGACCTTTCCGTCTACTGGAGGCAAACAGTGTTGCAAACAATTCATAAAAAAAAGAAAGAAAGAAAGAAAGAAAGAAAGGAAGGAAGGAAGGAAGGAAGGAAGGAAGGAAGGAAGGAAGGAAGGAAGGAAGGAAGAAAGGAAGAAAGGAAGAAAGGAAGAAAGGAAGAAAGGAAGAAAGGAAGAAAGGAAGAAAGAAAGAAAGAAAGAAAGAAAGAAAGAAAGAAAGAAAGAAAGAAAGAAAGAAAGAAAGAAAGAAAGAAAAAAGAAATGTGTTGAGAACAACAAGGCACAGAAGTGCACACAAAGAAGAGACCGCTTGCTTCTTCCTAAAGGTGAGTTGTCAAAAAAGGCTTCAGAGAGGAGGGGCACTCTGGTTGAGTCTTGACAGCTGAGTCAGTTTTGGGGGAGGCTAGAAGGCACAAATTATAGGCAGAAGAGCAGCAATGCAACCCCAAAATGTGAAATAGCCTAGCCCCTAAGAGGTACTCTGAGTACTTCACAATGACTCTAGTGTGTGTGTTTGGGGGAGGAGGTGGGTAATGGAGAAATGAGGCCGAGAGAGAAAACATTCAAGGAGATATGGCTGGAGAACTCGCAGCTGCCAGACCCTTGAGGTCCCTGTATGTATGCTAAGGAGTTTGGACTTAATCCTAGAGGCAGTAAAAAGACCCTGAGGGATTTCAAATACAACAGTAACACAATCACGCTGTTGCATTGGAAAGAACACTTTGGCCACAGTACAGAAGAGGGAATAAGAACTACAGAATGGCGGGGCGGGGGGGGGGGGGTGCTGGACCAGTCCAGGTGAGAGAAAATTCAAGGTATGAACTTAGACACTGGATGTATGGCTGGATATGTGAGGTACTGAGGAGAGAAATTTTGATCATGGAATAGATGTTGGGGGGAAGGGACAGCAGAGAGGAAAGGAAATCTACATTGATTCCTAGGATTGGGGTTTGGTGACGGGGTAACTGGTGAAGCTATTCATCATGAGAAGGGGTAGAGGAGGAGGAATAAGATCTTTTTTTGCTGAAAAACAACAAAAGGCATCAGTGACTTTCTGATTATAATCTAGGCTAGGAAACCATATCAAATGAAGTTGTGCTTCAGGGTGTCTCAGAAAATTCTTTTTCTGTCCTTGCGGCTTTTGAATGTCATGGATTAGATTACCATGGTGAAGATGAAGCCATCTTAAATCTGTTTTGGAAAAAGATAGGATATAAATAAAGAACACATAAAAAGCCAAGATATTTAGTTTTTAGATCCATTCTCTACACATATTCAAAGACAAATACAGGATCTTTCTAAACATTTTTTGTGAGGATTGAGGGGACCATTAAGTTATACACCTTTCCCACCTGAATTCTGAACCCATCAAAAGAAACAGAGGAAGTAGAAGATACGGCTTGGGAGCACGCAAGAGTGGGCTCCCCCCGAACTAAATTAGGGAGTGGCCCCAATGCCTCTGTGGCTGGTGGAGCACCATACCTTCCTTAAGTTCCTTCCTTATTCCAGACTCACCAGTCAAATGAACCATTCCACTTCCCTTGAGAAGGAGTGATGAGGAAGCAGAGAAGCCAAGAGCTGCTTAGGGAAAACCCTTCCTCATGGAGATTAAGGCCTTTCCCTAAAGCCCTTGCCTAGTAAACTTTTAAAAATTATTCTTTTCCTAACGTAAGCAGCGCATATGTTTCAGTAAGCATCAAGTGGCTTCTGTGTCCCAGGCACCGGATGAGGCACTGAAGATAAAGAAAGACAAAGTTCTGTCTTCAAATGTTCACACCCTATTTCAGGAAGCTAGATCTGTAGAAGGAAGATAACCAAGGGACAGAGAAAAGAGGCAAGCAAGCAAAATATTTGGAAGCAAGGAGGAAGTCACAATTAGTTGTAACTCCAGGGATGAGAGAATATTAAAAAGCACCTTGAATTTTTTCTTTCACTACATACAATATTGGAAGCTGTCATTTCATTTTCGTTCCTGAAGGCTTTTCTTTTCCTTTTTTTTTTTTTTTTTGCCAAGGATGTGAAAGTGTCTGACATGCAGTTGTGTAATGTATGGGTGGACAGCTGTTCTTTCTGCCTACTCAACACCCCATCCCCCTTTTCTGGTAACAAAAGGCTTCCTTTCCTTTGGAGAACTGTCCCAGCCCCACCTTTGGGGCCCCTATCTTTCTGCCACAGGGGTATGCAAGTAATCCAGTGGGTCAGATGGATTCTTTAGGGGTACTGACTTAAAGGCAGAAAGAAAAAGGACCCCATGCCTTTTGAGATCCTAAGTGATGAGGACTAGGGAAGCCACTTTGTCACCATGTGGCAGAACCTGCTAAGATTAAAACTAACAGGAGGAAAGCAGAGCAGAGAGATAGAAACAGCACTAGAAACAATGATACACTGTTGGAAACCCAGTTAGATCCACCCCCTAGACTTCTCAATTACCTTAATCAAGAAATTCCATTGGACTGGTTACCTGCACCGAAGACCCTAGATAATACAATACTTATCAATACAATACTTATCATAAGCTTACAAATTACTTGGATTACTTACAGATTGCTTCTATTGTATCTTGGACCTAAAATATTCAAGTTGAGACTTCCACAAAACTTTATGAAGATGCTTACTGCTTTAATGCTTTAAGATATGTCCTAGGAATTGACAATTAATTCTATAAATGATAGTGCCATTTTATGATGAAGCTACTCTAATATGATATCATTTATCAACTATCACTTTTAGTTTTTATTTTTCCAATTATATCATACTTATAGCTCAACCTTTACTAATATATGTTTCTATGATTTATTTTAATCCATTGTACCTTTTTTTATTACAGTTTACTAAAATATAGTCACCTTAGTTCTTGCTGCCCTTTTAAAGAGACAAAATTCATTTTCAATTCTAACTTAGTCATAAACAGTGTGCTTTATCTTAATATTCTCTCTGCCCAATCCATCTTAGGGGCATCTGCAAGGTTAAGACATCATCCATAAGTGGAAATTGTTGTTTTTCACCTTCTCTGAAGGTGAAAATACCAGCAAAATTAGAATTTTAAATAGCAGGAATGACTGACCCTCTGTTTACACAGCAGTAAAATAAAGACAGTGAACCCTATTTTCCTCTTCTTGCCCTATAAAAATGAAAAGGACAAGTTAGAACACGTAGCTATCTCTGAACACCAAAGGTGGTGGTGTTACCTATCACTTTTGTATTTTATTTCCTACCAAATTCTGATCTCTTAGAGAGTCAAGTATCATGGATGTCTTTGGCCATCCCAGATAATGTAAGATGGTGGCAAGATGATAAAGAGAGGAAAGAATGAAAGCTTTTCTACTTTCCTTGGTAACTCATTCCAATGTTTCAAAACACCTGGAAGTTATTTCTAATAAATACTTCTAAGTAAACATATTGGTAAAATACTATCGAATACTAGCCTTGTGCCAATCCTAAAGCATTTCCTCTTTTTTTTAACCCTTTTGTAGACAAAGGTAAGGCAGAAGACTTTCCTATAAAAGATCATTATAAAGTCACATCTCAGCATTGTCTGTGATAAACCACCTCAATTCCTTTAAACATTCTTTATTTTGGTGATTAAAATTCTATGCCCTGCTTCTCCCTCTCCCACTCCCCCTGCTTGTGTTCCCTCTCTCGCTGTCAAGTAAATAAATAGAATCTTAAAAAAAAAGATATATCACTTGCAAATATCTTTTTTAAAAAAATTATATGCATCATAGAATATGACTATGCGATTATACCGCTATCGTACTCAACTACTTTTCAACTTTTACTACTTGGGAGAAGCAGATTTGCCAAGGCTCTAATTTTCTCAACATTCAAACTGATGCATATTTATAAGAGGGAGAACTAAACACAGAGGACCGTATATTCAGTGTTTGGCTTAGTGGCATCTGTAAGGTTAAATCATCCTAATATATGGACATTGTTGCTTCTCACTTTCCTTAAATGTAAAAATTTTGGCAATGAGGCTGAAATCAGAAATAAAGTTATTTGGCATAGATGCCAGGGTAGGATGGAGAATAAGAATACTGAAAATATAGAGAAATACTATGAGACATCTTAACAGCCTCTAGTCTGAACTCGCTCACACATGGGGGCCCTTGGCAGCCATGTTTGAAGAATGCTATCTGATTGGTGTAAGGGCAGGCACATCACGTATGCTAGGCCAATCAGATCTTCTTGCAGAAATTTAGATTGAGAGATGCTAGTCAGCCTGGACTGGTCCACTGAACTGAGGATCCATAAACTTGGGTACTGAGAAGGTACCATGTTTGCCTGAGTGCTCACTAAGCAGTGAAAAGTGGTCAGTAGAGAAAGAGAAAAAGAAGGAAGCCGATATATGGAGAGAAGTAGAGCCTTAAGTCCACAAGGTTCTGAAGGGAGCTAGGCAGACAGAGGGATATATGTGGGGGAGTGAGGACTAGCTGCCTGGGTCCTTCTCCATTTCCAGGCTTGGGTCTCTTATGAAGCTCAGATGGATCTGATGCTCTTGGGTTTTACAAAATTCTCCTGCTTTCTTCTGGTAAATTTCTCTTTTTTGTTATGACAATTTGAGTGGGTTTCAATTATTCACAAACAAAAGATTTCTAACCTAGGCAATAATATAGTGGTTCTCAATTGTGGTTGAGCATCAGAATGCCTCCCAAAAAGGTTTTCAAAAGCACAAATAACCCATGTCCTGCCTCCAGGGATTCTGACTCAGCAGGTCTGGGACAGAGCCTGGACAGGTTAAATTCTTAAAAAATTCAACCTGAGATCTCATGGAATGACAACCATGGAATAGCGGCCAAAAGCTAGGCATCAAAGGAAAAAGAACATTTTGGACCAAGATAACAATGGCAAAAGGGAAAAAATAAGCATAGGATGGAAGAGTGCACACCACTTCCACAAAGCCGAATACCGTAAATGACTAATATTAGCATTTACTTCCACGCTGATCAAACTGTGGTCAATTTCAGTCATCTGTCATGAAGAAGGCTTCAAAGTATTGCAGGTTTGATTTACATATCAACAAACTATCCCCTGCAACTTTAAATCTAAATCATTTTGGTACCTGGAAGCATCAAATCTTAAAAAAAACAAAACAAAACAAACTTCACTGAGCTGGACAATTATAGGTTGCAATGAGCTAGGCTAGGCACAAATGAAAATAAGATGTGGGTGTGTACAAAAGAGGCAATTAAGTGGGAATTTGCTATAGAAATTCTTCCCCGAACAGGAAGAAATTGAGTCCAAAAGTTGATTATATTCGTCTGACAGCAAGATTAACGCCCAAATTATGGAATAAATTAGTAAGTAAGACTGCAAGTGAAATCACCCTCTTATTACTTTGACAAAGGAATTTATCTCAGGTTTAGAGAGTGGATCTTTTCTAGGGTAGATGAGAAAGTTTACTGTAATATTTGTAAAAAAATCTTTTCCACAACCATGAAAAGGAAATTTGTAATATCCTACTCTGTAGAAATCCATCTTTTAGAACTGCATTATTGGGGAAGGAGGCACTGGTAACAACAACAAAAAAAGATATAGTTACCTCTCTTGCAAAGCCTGGGAATGAATTCTCTACCAGGGAATGGGTTGATGTCTGGAAGTCACATCAGGATCATATACAACAGCAGAAGTTTCAATAAACTCATACAGGAAAAGAGAATCGAATTTATGATTTACAAATCTCCTCCATTCAACAGGTACAAATTTGGCAGCAAGTGGAACTTTGTCATCATCTTATGTTAAGGTTCAAGGCCTTTCTGTCAAAATGACTACAGGAGTTTGGGGGTATTTCCTTCTTGAAAAATTTCAAGAACTTGCTGGTAATTGATTGGAGAGCATCATGTAACAATGTGGGTATTAGAAAGTAAGACCCCCAGCAGGGAGAGCTGTCTACTATGGTCAGTGTCGTTGCTCAGTGGTCCCATGTGTGGCCCCACATGTACCAAAAGGGAAAAAATAAGTGTTGGACGAAATATAATGAAAAGACAATATAACCAGCATCTCACATTTACAACATTGTTCTGGGCAAATAAATATCTTAATTTTTAAAATCCTGCTTTCTTAACTGCAAAACTGAGACTCCCCCGAGTCAAATATGAAGGACGATACTAATGACAGCTTTGAGAGATAGGTATGTGGTTTATGGCAAAAGAGGGCAGAACCATAATTAAAGATCCCGTTTCCTCAATAGTTTGTTCTATGAATGATGTAATAAGAAGAGCCAGCATTTGTTGAGAATCTATACCACACACCATTCTCACCCAGTGCATCTTTAACTCTTTCGCTTTCATTACAGCCACCGAAATAGGTGATCTTATTATTTCCACTTTTACACTGGCACAGAGAGGTTAAATAGCCACTAGGGTGAAAGAGCTGCAAGTGGAAGAGCCAGGATACTCGCCCAGGAAAGCGTGACTTCTGACAAAGCTCCTCACCTCTCTGTTACACTACTTCCGTGAATGCCATGACCACACAGACTTCTCACTTCGCTCATCTCTTCAAGCATGGCTGGCCTCAGGGCTATTTCCACAAGACAAACCTGTGGCGGGGGGCCTGGTTGTCCCCAGTGAAGCCCCAGCAGAATTTCCATTCATTCCCACACGTCAGTGATTTTGTTACTGGAAAATCAAGAGTCACAGATTCTGGTACCTACTCTAGTTAGCAGAATTTGAACAAGCCTCTCCAGACCACAGTTTCCTCATTTAAATAAAATAATTACATAATTAAATAAATAAATAAATTTGAGGCAATTTTCCAACTCTCTGAAACACTAGGAAAAAGGGAAAGATTCCAGGCCTCTCTACAATTCCCCGCATTGTCGGGTCTTATTGGCACCACCCTCCCTGAGTTTATCAGCACCTGCAGGCAGGTAAATTAGTCGTGGTGAAACCTGTAGGTGGCAGAAAGGAAAGCCCCTGTGCCTGGCGGCCTGGAAAGATGCAAGTCACAAAATGGCCGCAGGACTACAGTGTGCTGACTGCACAGTCAGATGCATGGAGGATGATCTTTTTTAATTCTGAAAACATTTTAAATACAGAAGACACAGAGAAAACAGTAACAAACCCTGTTTCTACATTTTCTTCGGTCTTTAAAAAATCCTTTGTCTTGGGCGCCTGGGTGGCTCAGTTGGTTAAGCGACTGCCTTCGGCTCAGGTCATGATCCTGGAGTCCCGGGATCGAGTCCCGCATCGGGCTCCCTGCTCGGCGAGGAGTCTGCTTCTCCCTCTGACCCTCCCCCTTCTCATGCTCTCTCTCTCTCTATCTCATTCTCTCTCTCAAATAAATAAATAAAATCTTTAAAAAAAAAAAATTCAGTTCCTGGGTGGCTCAGTCGGTTAAGCGACTGCCTTCGGCTCAGGTCATGATCCTGGAGTCCCGGGATCGAGTCCTGCATCGGGCTCCCTGCTCAGCGAGGAGCCTGCTTCTCCCTCTGACCTTCCTCCTTCTCATGCTCTCTGTCTCTCATTCTCTCTCTCTCAAATAAATAAATAAAATCTTTAAAAAAAAAAATCCTTTGTCTTGTACATTAAAAAATATATCAAGTCAAAGTACCGCCATTGCATTTCCTTCTCCTGGTGACAACCATTATTAAGAATTCGGTATTCATCCTCCTAGTCTTTTTTTTTATGAATACAAATATGGCGGTTTGCGTACATAATCTTACTTGTGAAGCACAGAGTACCTCTCAGGCACACATCTAGAACTCTATTTATAGGATTGCAGTGTGTGTGCATTTTCCTGTCTAACTAGATGCTACCAGATTATTCGAAGTGACTGTACCAGTTTACTCTTTCATTAGCAATATGAGTTCTTGTTTCCTCACATGCTCATCGACATTTAGGAGTTTTCATTTGGTTCTGGTTTTGGTTTTGGTTTTGGTAGGGTATTTGTTTCTTTTGGCCAAATTGATGGATAAGAGTGGTATCTCATTGTGTATTATTATTAACTTAATGACTCGTAATGTCAAAGACTCAAGTTTCTTCTTCTAAAATCTACCAGTTTATAGCCTTTGCCCAATTTTCTATTGGGTCATCATTTTCTTATTTATTCATAGAATATGAATATGCCTAATTTCCTAAGACTAGAGGGTGAGAGAGAGACTAGCTTGGGAGCCCCTGGTTGGCCCCAGTTGGGTCAAGAGGCTACCCGATTGGCTGGCAGGCTTCTAACAGAACCAACATTCAACAGCAGAAAGAGTGAGGTCATTCTCGTCAGGAAAACAGCTAACTAACTGGTTACTCACTGGGTGGGCAGGTTGTGGACAGGGCTCTTGGGGTCTTTTTCATTTGCCCAGCCATTGCTCTGGTCACTCTGCTGTGCTCTACCTCTATGCCCTACTCATTAGGAGGGAGAAATATATGCCAGCCTTGCCATTATCTCTCACGGGATGGAGATCTCTTGAGCTTTTAAAGAAAGGTTTCACATAGATGAGATGAATTGAAAATGTAGAGCAGATGAAACGAACTGCAGTGGAATAGGAGGGAGGTATTTAGCTGTATTTCTGTGTACCTGAGTTTTTTCTCCTGAGAAATGGGAGGAAATCATTTTTGTTTTCTTTGCCCTGGAGCTAACTACAGACAGCCTAGAGGTGAGAATACAACAGATGTAAAATCTTCTCTTTTTGTGAGGTGAGCGAGTATGTGGCATGAACTTTTTCCCCAAAAGAACTTGGGTCTTTTAACATGTAGGCCACGAGGCTGCTCCATGGCACCATCCCTAACTTTCTCAGTGGAGAAGAGCCATGCACCCTACAGAGGTTTAGAAAGAAAACAATACTATGAAAGGGAGCTTAGTCTCTCTGGGTTTTCTTGAAATAATGATCTCGTGTCAAGCTCTGACTGTTAAAATGAATTATATTTTGATTAATGACCTTTATTCTGCTAAAAAAATAAATGACCAAAGTGTGTGTTTATATATGCAGAGATGTATATTATATATATGTGTGTGTGTATCTCCTTTGTGTCCGTGTGGCTGTACACCAGGAGTGAAAGAGCAGCTGTTCTAGCCATTTACGTTTGGGGGATGGGTGGGTAATACAGTAAGTTCTGTTGAAAGGAAATTATGGGAGAGAATCTGATACCCTGAATCTTTCAACGAGACAGAGGTCAGGGGGCAAGTGTGGAAATAAACATAGAAACTAGCTTCTTGTTTCTAAATCAGTTTTTAAAAAGTAAACATATAACATGCACCCTTTTTGGAGGTTAGATTCTTATTGTTTAGAGGTGTTTGATTTGTTTGCTTGTTTGGTTGTGTTTCTCAGTTGATTTTTCCTGCATAATTCAATGGGGACGTGAGTTGGGGTGGGTTGCCCGGTCCCTTTGTATCAAAACCACCATGTTCAGCAAACTCTTCCCCCAACACGTTCGACAACTGGTTTGCAGACCTGCTATTCCTCTCTCTCTCCAGTTACTCCCCTGTAACTTGAAACTACAGATCTAGAAATTATCACTTGAATTTATTTAGAATAAGTGATTGAGAAGTCAGTCAACCCCTGCTTATTAGCAGATTCACTTAAAGGTTGGAAAGCTTCCTAGATGAATTACTTTTAAGTGACCATGTGGGCTCCATGAAGAAAATGACTGCTGGTGTGTAATATATGGAAACAGCAGCATCTAAGCAATGTGGCCAAGGAAATTGCAGAACCCAGTCGTGGAGCTAATTAGTAGATATGTGGGCGCATGAAAACTACAGCCAGAGGAGCTCGTGCTTGTACAAAGCATCCTGTGTCATCACTGGGTAGAACTTGAGATAATGGCCCAAGTAGTAGAGAAGAAAGTGGAGCAACCTGTGGCCTTGAATTTTTTTTTTTTTAACCTTAACTTTTAAATAGGTCTCGATCCATCAAAGCAGTAATAATGCCAAAACTATTGTCCTTTAGAATAGCTTTTCCATGTATAAATCTAGAATTGTTTCCCTAGATGAAATCCATTTTCCTGAGTCTTGGTTTGAAGTCTCTGGATCTCAAATGAGTCTGGTCAAGTTGGAGTAGGCAATAAGCCACAGACTTCCCCGGTGTCAACATTAAATGCTCCTGAATCAGTGGAACCCATACACTTAATTCTACCCTCCCACACTACTGACACCAATGCTAAACTATCACATTATTTGTGTCATTTATATAGTTAGTGCAGAAACGAATTATGATGTTCTGCCCACAGCGGCAAATGAAGGAGTAGAAAATAGAAATCCTAGGTTTTATCCTTCCTTCGCCACTATGTTTTTTGTTTTTCTGATACTGTTTGTCCGTACACAGTACTTGCTTCTTTACAGGCACATTATGGGTGTTGGAAGTAACTTCTGGACAGAACCGCACCTAAACCAAACCAGCCAGCGTTTGTTCATCTTACAGTTTAAGATACGCAGCAGTGGTTTCAAAAGTCCTTTGAAAAGCAAATCTACAGTGTAGTAATCAGAATCTTAGTGAAGAGGAATCTTAAAGGTCATCTAGTCCGACCTTCACCCAGTACAAGGATCCTATGTGCTTGGAAAAAATCCTTCTTCTGTACAAATGAAATGTCTAAGGCCGTTTATTTCTTAATATACTCAGTGAAGGAGGACAGTCTCTGCCACCTTTTTCTTTATAAGAACTCATCCTATACTTAAGTACCATTTATTTTCTCCCTTCAATCTTCTTTTCTTTAGGTTATATAGCCCACTTTCATCGTTCTTCAGAGATCTGATTTTCCATGCTTTTAATCATTTCAATTGCTTTCCACATCCTCTCAAAATGCACAAGCCCAAGCTGGGCATACTGGCTGAATGAGAGCTTTGCTAATAATATTTCATTAATGCTGAATATGGTGACTCAGTTTTTCATGCCAGGCTCCTGTTAACATAGTCTACCATCATGTTAGATTTTAAAGTGTGCTTGAAAAATGCACACACACACACACACACACACTTGATTCTCTGACATCTTTAACTATGTTATCAAAAAATATTTTTAACATTAACTTGTTTAAATGTGAAAACTCCTAAATCATTTAGAACGCTTTTCCCCCCCTTAAGGTAAAACCCAGAACTCACGGGGCTTTAACATTTAATCACAGATGTCACATGCAGCTGGTGATACACCTTGTTATCAGTCCCAAGTCTCCTCCTGGAATCCCCGAATTCCGTATGTGTGTCATCCTGCTTTCTAGAACCAAAGACAAGGAAAAATACTCTGTAGTTCTCTGGGACTTGCCGCTCAAGCTGACCATACTGTCTTTTAGTAGCTTGTGGCCTCTATGGGGCTGCAGGTTCCAGAAAGGGTTGAATTCTCAGATGTGTGGATATTTTACTCAAGAGTCCAGGTTATAAGTGACAGAGTGCCAACTCAAGTTGTCATAATGGGCAAAACAAAAGGTAGGGCCTGTTAATGGGTCACATTTCCAAGGTGGGTGGACCCAAGTGCTCAAGTGATGATGGAATCTCTTCCTCCACAGTTCAGCTCTGCTTTCAGAGTGTGGATGATCTTTTTTTTTTTTTTTAAAGATTTATTTATTTATTTGACAGAGAGATACAGCAAGAGAGGGAACATAAGCAGGAGGAGTGGGAGAGGGAGAAGTAGGCCCCCAGCTGAGCAGGGAGCCCGATGCAGGGCTCGAACCCAGGATCCCGGGATCATGACCTGAGCCGAAGGCAGACGCTTAACGACTGAGCCACCCAGGCGCCCCCAGAGTGTGGATGATCTTAAGCAGGCTTCCCCTCCGTGCTGGCTATGGGCTTACATTCTATAAGTTTAGTGACCCTAGCAGACAAAGGGGGCCCCTCTTTCCTGGTAGTTCCGGCCAAACTCTTGTGGTAGATTCTCATATCCTTAGCTTGATTCACATATTTATTCCTAAACCAATCACTGAAACTCTGCTTGGTCTGATCCAGGTTCAGAGTCAACCTCTAGAGCTAGAGGGTGGCATCAGCCTCATATGAACCACGCAGATGAAGATCCGGATGGGAAAACTGAGGTGTTGTTTCCAAAAGAAAGAGGAAGCAAAGCTTGTCAGGGGAGAGCACAGCACTCATCTACTGCTAGGCCTTCAGTGTCCCCTCATGCCTTTCAGGGAGTTCACAGTGGCCTGGCCTGTGACACACAGTATGGGGTCAGCAAAGGCTGAACAAATGAATCCACTGGCTAGGGGCCTAGCCCATCACCAGCACAAGACCTCAGACACTTAAGGACAACAGTGGCATTGCCTCGCAATGCACAGAAGAAAATGCTTACTGGGTTGCGATGGTGGTACAGGGTGAAGGGAAAAGGGCTGAGAAGGTACAGTTCTTTCTGTATAATTTCAGAAAGTGCAACCCAAGAATTAGAGAAATCTCTCCCATGGATCTAAGAAAAAGCATATACTTAAAGCCTATAATGAGAATTCCCTTAGTATTTCTTTGATCCCCAATTCAGTGAAGTTCTGATCAGAATTTTGTGGTCGCTTTAGGGCAGCTCAGTAAAATAGGATGACCACAGATATACAGCTGGATAAAGGTATAGGAGGTATATGAAAAGTAGGAGGGGCCAAAGGGTTTCATAGAGAAGTGGGGCACTTCTTTGTGGCACTGAGCAGAGGTAGGATAGCTGTTCTAGGAAATCACCTACCTTGTGAAAGTGATTTAAGGGGTTTTATGCTGGACTGTCAATATAAGATGAATGAACATTGGTGAATAACTCTAAGAGTCTACACTGTGACTTCCAGACACTGTGCTGAAATGGACCATAATCGTGTTTCCTATGGCACAGTGATAAACTTTTAAATTCCAGTGTATTTGGCCTCTTTGTAGTCACAGATATTCCTTTGCAATTATGAGTCGATATTTAACTTGACTACCTTATACTGTGTTCAATAATACTTTTTTAAAGATTACTATCTACTCATAGTGGTTAGAACTTGAAATAATTACAGTCTGTTTACCTTTGGTTCCTTGTTGAGTCTTAAGTTAATTATAAAAAATATTTGTAAGTAATAAAAATAGCCTTGTTGGGTAACACAGGCCTTGGTATTAAAAGCAAAAGGGAACCAGGAAGTTTAGTTGGGTTCCCAAAGGAGTTTTTGGCTGAGAAAGGTTTGGGAAGCACCATGCTAGAAGTCTCCAAATGTAATATACTCTTGGCCTAAGCACAGTAGGAGAAAGCAGTGTAGAGGAAAAGAGGAGGGAAAATGAAGCAACTCTCTTTGTAAAAAGAAGAATCTCTGAAGAATAGTATTTTTATTCTCTGTGCACTCTGGAAGAAAACAAGCTAATTTATACATAATTCTCCCAACCATTTCTCCCCAAATGGGCTAAACTAATAAGACACTGAGAAAAATAACTGAGATCATCAGATGATGATGAAGTAACTATGGTAGAAATACTTCATAACCTATTAAAAATTTAGCTTGCCAAAACAGATAAAATTGAAATACACATCCTCACCTCTAAAATCAAGCATGAAAACATGTTTTCCAGGTATATTCCTGAGGGTTACTCCAGATTTACTCTCCATCCTTCTCCACCCTGCTGTCTGCTTTGGAACCTGACCTGGGTGGACCACATCAACAGGACTCTTCCCTGGGTTTGGCCACTGGGAGGCGCCAGCAGGGGACTGGAGGGGGTACAACGGCCTTGGGCTGTGGGTTGCCCACGCCTCTTAATGAAAGGTCTCAGATCCTGCCCATTAGTCCTCCCTGTCTCCTGTTTCCAAAATCCTCTTGCTCTTTCAGTCTAAGGGTACTAATGGAGCCAATGATGATTAGCACCAGAATACTGCACAGGCCCTGTGGTCTCCCTGCACCCCGGTCCACTCCATTACAAGGACTCCTTTTATTATTCAGGTTTTCTGAATAATCCTAATAAAAGTGCCATCTTTTCCTGATGGGATCCTGGCTGATACAATATGTAATGTACTCAGCTGAAGAAAAAGTTGTAGAAAAAGTTCTAGTAAGTAACCTATGCCTCCTTTTATTTCTAGTCCTAACATTTACTGTTATTTTTATTAGAGTTGAATGCAGGCCAAGCCTAGGCATAAGGAGGTTTATGACGAAAACTGCCTTCAGTCCTCTACTAATGATCTAGACACAGATACAGAGCGGACTGGAACAAGAACTGCTTGGCTTTCATCACATTGACACGAACCTGCTGCTTCCTCCCCACGGTCTTCAAAAATCCCGACCTCATCCTTATAACCTGGCACCCTTTCCTTCTATTAGGTAGTGGTGGGGCAAACAGCACTGTTTGTGAGAGTGTCCAGGACAGTACGAACACACAGTAAGTACAACTGGGGAGATAAGTCTTACTTATTAATGAGTAATAAAATTATTCAGCTAGTGTTTCATAAAAGATGAAAAGGAATTGCTCTAAGCCCCGAGCACCTCCACAGCAGGAACCATGTCTCAGACATGGTTCCGGTCCCTGACCTAGCTCAGTGCCTGGCACTTAGTAGGGGCCGTGAAAACACTGAGATGTGTCAGTGTTACTTTCTAAGGGGCAGTGGGATGGTAAGGGCTGTGGAGAGCCTCACTTGTGTGTCCTGGGTGTACATTTCTACCGTGTACACAGTTCCTCTCCCTCTTCTTCACAGAAATATCATCAACGGCCCCCTCGGTGGCACTTAGCCGATTTGGGGTCATGGATGTCCCCCTTTGAGAATCTGACACACCAACAGATAAATAGAGGTCAAGGACAAAAAGTAGAACAAAACAAACCTCTTAGTTAAGATGCTCTACACAGTCCTGAAGCAGACGTATTCCCTGTGTCGAAAACGGGCAGGGCACAAGGTACTCCATGAGGAATCTGAGAAGGCGCATTCCAGTCCAGACTTCACAAGACTACAGCCCAGAGGAACTTACTTCCTCTCTGCAGACTCCAGCTTCTGATACTGAATACCTATGGTTCGTGGTGGTGATGGTGATGGTGATGAGAGCTGTGCCTATGGGCTCAGGTGCTGTGCTAAGTGTTGCACCTATCTTAACTCGGTTAGCCTCACAGCATCTTTTTCATGTAGGTACTACTATTATCCTCATTGTAAAGAAGAAGAAGTTGAGACACAAGGAGGTTTAGCGGATGGTTCAAAGTCATCAAAGTCCTTCACAAAGAGCCCAGAATTAGAATCCAGGTAGTCCCGGGGCACCTGGGTGGCTCAGTAGGTTAAGCATCTGCCTTTAGGTTCAGGTCATGACCCTGAGGTCCTGGGATCTCTCCCTGCATCGGGCTCCCTGCTGAGTAGGGAGTCTGCTTCTCCCTCTCCCTCCCCCTCTGCCGCTCCAGCCCCCCCCCCCCGCTCTCTGTTGCTTGCTTACTCTCTCTCTCTCAAGTAAACAGATAAAATCTAAAAAAAAAAAAAAAAAAAGGAATCTGGGTAGTCCCACAAAATGCTTGAGCATCTGCTCACATCTGCTATTGCTCCCTAATGAGCTAGTAACTATTTCACCTCACTAATGGGACGTTATGCGCACAAGTTCCTTGAGCATCTACTGGAGTGTAAGGCATTATGCTAGCTGCTATGGGGCAGGCAGAGATGTGTGAACCAGTTTCACCTGAGGAAGGCAGAAATGCTGGGCGAGGGGGCAGGTTTAACACCTCATTTGCATTAATAACATGGTACGCACAGGTGAGGAATAACTGGGGCGGGGCATAAGCGCGAGTGAGATAAAGCACTGAGTGGATGGGTCTAAAGTAGCCTGAAAGGTGACATAAACTTCAAGGGAAAAGGAAATTTGACAACCTGAAAAAATTATTGGTAGGAATGAAAATGCGAAGTAACTGATAAAAAAGACAGTCACACTCTGGGAGGAAAAAGTACGTTCATATACCATGAAACACAGAAGTTTGTATCTAAAGTATATTACTTATATGATATACAAGGAAAAAAAGTTATGAAGAGTCTTTTCTATCATTAGAAGATGCCACTTGAAAGCAGGGAAGTGCAGAAGGGAGCCCGGCGTCAGCTCAGGAATGTGGGAGACCCGCAGTTCCAAAATGGACAGTCCTGATTCTGGGGCTCACCATGTGCCAGGCTCTGTGCCAGGCGCTGGAGATGACCAAGATAGGAGACCTACCCTGAAGAAGCACATAATATATTGGGAAAGACAAACTGCTTTGCAATTTACTATAAAGACTTTGTGATACCCACGGTAAAAGGGGATGAACAAAGAGTCTAGAAGATGAGGCCTGGAAATTTCATCAAGAGTATTCCCTCCACATATGCAGATTGGGAGCAGATAGTTTGTTCAATTCACCTGGGCTCAAATGGTCCATCCTAACACTGTCTGAGTAGACTTTAGAACATAAAACAAGGGCGCCTGGGTGGCTCAGTCGGTTAAGCAACCGACTCTTGATCTCGGCTCAGGTCATGATCTCAGGGTTGTGAGATCGAGCCCCGTGTTGGGCTCTGCACTCAGTGCGGAGTCTGCTTGTCCCTCTCCCTCCCCCATGCTCGTGCTCTCTCTCTCTCTCTCAAAAATAAATAAAGGCTTTAAAAAAAAAAAAAAAGAACATAAAACAAGAGATTGTTTGAGATCCACTAAAATAGCACCGTAAGTAAACTACATATAATTTGCTGATATGTTGGGCACTGATGAAATGAGTGATGGTGTGTACGACTATGGGTGTGGTTTTATTTATGGTCCTCGGAGGTTAGTAAACTCTCATGGCCGCTGGTGACTGCAGGTGCCTGTGCTAGCCCCTTCTCTCAGCTTCTTTTCCTACCGCTCCCAGCTGGCTTTGTAGCTTCTTTTTAAAAAGATTTTATTTATTTATATGACAGAGAGAGAGAGAGTACAAGCAGGGGGAGCGGCAGGCAGAGGGAGAGGGAGAAGGAGGCTTCCCGTGGAGCAGGGAGCCCGATGCGGGACTCGATCCTAGGACCCTGGGACCATGACCTGAGCTGAAGGCAGACACTTAACGACTGAGCCACCAGGCGCCCCGGGCTTTGTAGCTTCTGAGGACTCCCAACGGCACGTCCCAGTCAGCAGGGTCTCTGAACTCCTGCATGTTCTCTTAGTATCTGAATGTCACGGTCCAAGGTCAAGCTCAGACTCTCAGAAGACTGTCCCTGCTCCCGCTTCCGCTCTCTGGAGGCAGAGCATTGGTACATCACTTCCTCTGCTCCAGGGCTCGGTTTCTCCAGGGCTTTTTGTTTGCGCTGTGCCTCCTCCCTGGCAGGCCTCCCAGTTCTCTACGGAACGCCACCCTTCACGGCCAAGGCCTCTGACTCAAGGCCCATTGAGGTCACAAGTCGGGGCTCAGCCCAAGATCTGGCACATAATAAGCACTCAGTAAAGGTTTGCTGCAGAATGGAGACATGAAGAAACGAATGCCCACATCTTTGGGCCCCTAAAGGACCCTGCCCTCGGCTGCACAGGCAGCGAGGCTCAGCTGCCACAGGCTGACTGGCTGGCCGGCCCCTTAGCAAGTGACAGTCAGCGAACATTTCACCCTCCCATCTGTTCCTGCTCCCAGAGCCCATGGTCTCCCTGGGTATTCCTGTCTTTGGGTGAGGAAGGCCTATTCGTCTTGTCCCTGGGCTCTCCTTGGAGGAGGGACAGCTTCTGGGCAGAGTGCTGCTGGGAAGACAAGCCCCAAGAAACAGTAGATGGTCTTCCTCTCTGTATTCTTGCTTCCCCTTTTGAAATCCTCACAGTTGCCGCATCTACTGGTCAAGGCTACTAAAACCATACATCTCCAAACATCAAACAAGTTTTTTACCCACAAGTGGGGAAAAAACACACAGTATTTTTTTTTTAATTCTTCTGCTGTCTTTGCCAATTGTATCTCTAACATGTGAGAATTTACTTTGGAAAACAGTTTTTCCCATGTAATTTTATTTATCCACCCACCAAAACTTGCCCAGGGTATGGATGTCAGCACTTTTTAGAGAGTGTACCTCAATTTAGAGAGTGTACCACTAAGAGGCACACCAATCTCTCCATCTTGCTTCACCCCGTTCACCCTTCAGTGGTGCAGCTGCACTTTTTTCCAGCTCTGTGTTTAGTCCTTTACCCACTAGGCCTGGAAAGCTAGAACATTTTCAGAGGCAGCGCTTTGTATAATAAAAAAGTGTATTATAACTGTCCCTTTTTAACCCTTTCTCAAGGTGCTAATTAAAAATGTTCCTGGTAATTGTGCAAAGCCAATGCCTACGGCCTTCCACTTACAGGCACACCTCGTTTCAGCCCGAGTTGGGAGTCCCAGCACAAGACCAACCCCCCTCTGCCCCTGCACACACCCTCCCCCCCAGAACTTCACAGTGGCTTCATCTGCCCTGGCCTGTACTGGGGGCTCCCATCCACCTATCACAAAGCAGGGAGACCCTGGGCTTTCAACAGAACACATCGAAGAGGCCTAGAGGCAAGATTCTACGAGGTGCCGCTTGGCTCTAGGCCAACAATCTCCTAACCTGCAAAAGCTCAAATGAGCTGATCAAAACACATTGATAGAGTACCATTTATGCACAGGGCATGAAGAAGGATACACAACCATCAGAAATGTGGCCCTCGTCCCCCCACAGAAGCTTACGATCTAGAAGAGGAAAAAGGCTTTGCCCTTAAATCGATGTCCAGTAATGCTTGGGCCACACAGGCTGACAGCCAGTATGAGGTAAGGGCAGCAAGGGCAAGTGGATACAGGGGAGGGAAGGGGAAGGGAATCTGAATGAGTTAGAATGGGAAATAATCAGTCTGGCTAAAATACAGGTGAGAAGAGGCATAATAAGACCAGATTGTCAAAGTCCTTGAGTGAAATTATGGAATGTGTTATCGTGCAGTCCTTGCAAACTGCCACCTGGATTTATTTGGACCTTTAAGGTGTGAGACAGAAGCTGAATATAGTTATTCAGACATGGATCAAAACAAGGACATTATGATTTTTTTTTTGCTTCATTATATTTACTTATTTATATCATGCTTACTATATGCTAAGCACTGTTCTAAGTGATTTATAAATATTAACTCATTGAATCCTCACAACAAATGCTACAAAGTCAGGATGATTTTTTTTTTTTTTTTTTTTTTTGCCCTATTTACAGATGGGGAAACAACAATACAGGGTTTAAGTGACTTGCTCAGAGTCTATACCTGTGCTGTCTCTCTTGCTCCCACAGAAGAGCAGATTATGGGCCAACTGCTTCTGTTTTCTGAGCTTCTCAGAGGCAATGAAATACCAAGGGCAGAGACTAATCAATAATGTCTTTCCAGAGCTTCTTCTGAAATCTTCTAAGACTATCACTTACTGAATTGTTCCTGAAAGCCCTGTTGGCAACAGCATTCCATCACCCGAAAGGAGAGAGAGAAAAAATGTCCAAGTTTACCAAGTGTATGAGTTGACGAAGTTAGACTTGCAGTGGGGAGAGGGGTTCCAAAAGGGCAGAGGAATGTGAGGAGTGCAGAGTGGCTGGTGCTGCCCTCCTCTTGGAGAAGAGAACAAGATCATTTTTCTCAGACATGTAGGGCTGAGGAAGAGTCTAACAGTATGCCCCTACCTCTGCTGTTTTCCTAGTTTACCATTTTTTTGTTTTAAATTCCCTTTTAGAATTAGAATGACTTGAATTTAGAAACTTTGAGGAGTGTGTGGTGAAACAGGAAGTAGGAGAAATGCAGTGTGATGGGGCCGTGGAGCCAGATGAAGAGAGAGCCAAGGAGAAGAAAGGAGACCTGCGCACGATGGGTAGGAAGATGAGAGGCGTGTTGGAAGTCAGAGGAGAGAGGGTGGGATAACTTTTCACCAGAGGCAGTATTCCAGTGTGACCCTAGGAAAGACATTCTTCCAGACCCTTGGGTCCCTCACACACAGTTTGAGAAATGCCATCGGGATGTTTGGTAGGCCACACCCATAGAGATATTTTACACTTAACAACTGTGGCCACAGCACATGATGGGAATGGAATAGCTAACTTCATGAACTTTCCCAGCTGGAACAAGTAAAGCTTTACTTGACGAGCTCAAAATGCTGACAAATCATTTTGTATAACGAGTGAACCAGGAGGAGTAAGTGTTGATTCAAAAAGAAAATGGTGAGGGGCTGTGTATCTTTGCCACTTCTTTACCAAGAGGAAAGCCAAGAGGGGGGAACCAGTGGGGAAGAGGGGTCTCTGTCTTTGTCACGACAGTTGGCTGAGCACTCCAGCAGCCCTGCAGAATGTAGACAAATGGCCATTTTGGAGCAATCATGTGATTCCTATGTAAGCCCATCTTGGAGCTGTTAGCTATTTACAGTCTAATGCTTAAAAGTCTCTTCAGGCTCTTTAAAGATACTAAAATGATGACACATTTTAAAATGTGGTAATAAAGTTCCTGGGCTTTTTTTCCCCCATTGGTTTAATCATTTTCATATAAAATAGGAAACATCCAAAGTTAACATCTTCCCATGCCCAAATTTCTGTGTCCATTGCGATTGCTGCACGACACACATGAACAAAGATTACTTAGGGCCAATTTCAGATGGGAAAGTGCTCCAGCAGCTCCAGCTAGTAAGGGACAAGGAGAGAAAGGGATTACTCCAATATCAAGTCAAACTGGGGCTCGGGAGGGAGTGGAAGAGTGGGGAATCTAAGGGTACCACGGGTGGTAACACAGAGATCAAGCAAAGGGGTTTTGGAGTCAGAAGGAACTGAATGCTAATCCCAAGTCTGCCTTTCCATGGCTCTGTGAACTACAGCACGCTACCCAATCTCTTTGGGCCTTCATTTCTTCATTCATAAAATAAAGGTAACATGCATGTCTCGTAGGGTTGTTGGGCAACATGAACTCATGTAGGTAATGAAGGTAAAGCAGTGGTACATTTAGGCAATCAATACATGATGGCTATTCTTCTTCTCAGACACATGCCTAGGCTGAGCCCACATCACTAGGCCAGATAGGAACTTTATAGAAGCAAGAATTCAAGAGGGTCCAAAGCTACCCTATGAAGGCCAAGTACTTTGGATTTAAAAGGGAGCCCCAGTTCTGACCTAATCATCTAAATTAGAGCCAGAACAAAGAAGTCATCCAAGTGTTTTACAAAGTATGACTTTGAGCTACACTAGAGCTAGGAGGGTTACTCTCAATAGAAAGGGATCCTCAGGGCTAGCTACACAAAGATAAAGAAATGGGAAAGGACCCTTCACCTTTATATGACTAATTTGATTCTATTTTCAGTTTTATCTCCTAGATTGTTCTGCCTGGGTTCAAAACTGATAGTGACCTTCAGTAATCATAAAAACTCCCAGGCTTCTTGGGCAGCCTTTTTTATTATAGAAGTAAGTTAGGGTCACCAGATTTAGCAACTAAAACTACAAGATGCCCAATTAAATTTAAATTTTTGATAAAGAATGAATCTTTTTTAGTATAAATGTGTCCCAGTGCAATATGCGCAATGAACTCATACTAAACAATTACTTGTTGTTTATTCAAAATGCAAATTTACTGAGCATCCTGCATTTTATCTGGCAACCCTCATCAGCAGCCAAGAAGCTACCCTTTCTAACCCGGAGAGCAGCAAAGCAAAGTCACCTCCCCTTCATAATTAGTAATGCACTGGAAAATACCAGAAGAGAAAAAAAAAAAAAGTCCCACAGTTTCTAGGGCTTTTACTTCTAAGCAAATACAGTACTAAATTTACAGACTTAAAAAAATATATATATCATTTCCCCAATCAGGGATTTTTTTTTTTAAATATCTCAGTCTAAAGCAAAAAAATAACAATGGGAGGGGACTTCCCCTCAGATGACATGTAAGTAATAATTGGTAGACAGACGTTTGAGACGTGATGCTTGTAAGAGCACTGACCTCTTGCTGCTTTAGTTTGTCTAGCAAGGCCAATAAGCTAAATTCTTCCAAAAATCTCTCCTCTTTTTTCTTCATGAACAAAAATAATACACATACAGAAATTATATTTCCCCAAATGAAGCACCATTTTCCTTGGCAGGCTCAATGCCACAAAAGACTATGAAATTAACCTTTGGGGCCTAAAGGGCAAGGCCCAGCAGTGCTGGCCATTGTTTCTAGCTCCAGCTACAGCCTGGCTATTCACACTGACCTCAGAGAGAGAGGTCGGCCATGTTGTGAACACGGCCACACAGTAGGTGGACCACCCATGCAAACAAACAAATGCAAAACTCCCTCTTCCTTGGTTATATCAAAACCAATGGAGTTCTTTCCTTCCTGATTGAACGCCAACAATATTCCTTACTTTCCAAAATATCCCCAAGCAACCCCAGGTTCAAGGTCCTTGGCAATCTAAATTTAGAAATAGGTTTACCCCATGGAGTCCTGGGAATTTTAAGCAAATGGTACCACTCTTCTTCTTTTTCTTCTCAAACGTCTAATCACTTCCTAAGTCTACTCAGGTACAGCAATTACCCCTTCAAAAGTTAGCAGCCAAAGTTTCAAGGAGCTGTTTTTTTTTAGTCATCTTGTGAGTATTACATTAAGCTTCTGGGCCAGAGTACAACAGGCCTATGGCCAGGTTGAACTGGACAAACAAATGGAACTGGTTCTAGCTCACCAACCTGGCCCCAAAATGTCCTGGTCAAAGAAGTGCTTTTTAAATCATGGGGAACCACTACTGAAAATCCACTAATGCTTTGATGGTGGCCCAGTAGGTGGTGGCTTTATGGTGAATCATAAAAGAAGAAACTGAAGAAGGAAACTAATCATCATATCATCTTGGCATAAAGCCTACATAAGGGACAGAGTGGAATGAACTGCCTCTCTAGGAAGCCTTCCTTGATACAGCCAAGGGAAGTGAGAGCATGTGATTTACTTGATTTCCCTGTTTCTGACACAGATATCAGAAACAGTGTATACTGTATGACCCATGCATCAGCCCATCTTGGATGACTCACTATTTTCAGAACATAGCTCTCCCACCCCTGAGCCTTCGCTCACATCTTTCTTCTGAACCACTTTCCAAAGCTTGCCCATGCCTGCTGAAATCCTGCCTTTTTGTCAAATTTCAACTTTTGAGCTTTTTCAGCTTTTGAAGTAGCCTGTGGGCTACTTCTTCTAAAAAGACTTCTTGAGATGGTTTCTCTTTTGCCTCTAAATTCCTGGTGCATTTTGCTTTTTCCGCCCATACGCAGTTATCACATATAATTGGAAGTAACAGTAGACTTGTTTCCCCCATCAATCAGGGACCAGATCTCACAGAGCCTTGTTCAAATGGAGCAAAGGACAGGTGCTCACTGTATGTCAGCAGGATTGATGCAATTATTAACCATGTCTTTGATTTCTTAGTAACATCTTCTCTAGTCCTAATCTTTGCTTTGATGACCTTTCTGATACAACGCAGCACTTGTCTCTATCACAGAACTTACAACATCATGTTGAAACTATCATATTACCTATGAGCCACTAGACTCTAAACTTTCAAGGTAGGGACCTTGTTTCACTCATCTGTGTGTCTGCAGTGCCTAACATAATATCTGAAAATGAGAGGGCACGTAAATAAATCTTTGATGAGATGTTAAAGTGGGCTATGAGTTTTTTGAGGGAAGGATCCACACATTCTCATCTTCTGCACCTTCTCTTTATAATCAAGAAACACTCATTGATATTGATATGTGAGGTAGGTTCTATAGAAAACAGTTTCTCAGTTCTTTCAAGTAGGTCATACCATTTGATGAGCAAAAATATGGAAAAGTCTTCTGAAATACAAATGCTAACCTCAAGGCTTCACGTACTTTGAGAAACTCGAGACCTAGTTGTCTCCAGTGACTTGTTGGGTGGCCTTCTTCCCTAGCCCAAGATAGCCTCAAAAATTTATTTTGCACTTGACCTGCATTCCAGTTATGATTATTTGGCATTTTCAAAATAACTCCAACGAAAGTTGTAAAACTAGATTGTGGTGATGGTGATATAATTCTCTACATTTACTAAAAATTATTGAATTATATACTTACAATGAGTGGATTTATATTATGTAAATTATACCTCAATAAATCTGTAAAAAAATTAACTTAGACTATTCAACAAGAAGGACAACATCTTATTTTTCATTTTGCCCTCCAGGGTCTAGCATCCTAACAGATAGCGTGGCTGTTTCTTGTTAGCCAGGAGGTGCATCCACGCTGGCAGAAGTGCTCGGTCAGGTCACCAAATGTAAACAGCTCTGCAGAGGTCACCACAAAGGCACTGTTGTTCTATCTCATAGCGAGAAGGAAAGGAGAGTCGCCATGGAATATCTACTCTCTCTTGCATCCTTAATTAGAAACATGTGGAAGAGGGCCCACCCACGGGTCAAATCAGCCAGAAAGGCCTCCTTTCTTCTGCCTAATGTTGCATGTTGGCTGAAGAAAGACCTCTCCCTGGGCCTGCCATAGAAATGGTTTCAAATTATAAAAGTATCTACAAAGGCCACCATCAAAGCACCAATGGATTTTCACTAGTGGCTCCCCATGATTTAAAAAACACTTCCTTGACTGGTACATAATTAGTGCCAGGTTGGTACATATGACATATGGTAATTTGTCCAGTTCAACCTGACCATGGGCCTGTTGTACCCTGGCCCAAATCATACACTGCTCAGACCCTCATGGGTAGGTGAAATGCAGAAGTCACAAAATATACAAGCTCTAAGCAGCATCTTGGTAATTCAGATCACACAGATGTCTGCATTCTTCCTTATAATCCATTTACATTGAACTTAATACTTTGGTTCTTTTCATTTTTGGCACCAGTATCTAAACTATCTCAATGATATATGCAGAAAGTGAATGAGAGATTATATAAACTCTATTTGTTAATGTCCTAAAGAAAATGCCACATTAGTCGAAGATGCTATTCATTGTAATGCTCCCCAAAGAGCAATACTCTGTTCTCTTTCAGAAAAGTCCCAGTAAATATTCACTTTTCTTCAAACTCTAGTGACCTGTTTTAGTAGTAGAAAATTGATATAAAGTCAGCATAAATAAAACTAAAGTTTTACTTTGGGTCTAAAGAACTACAAAAGCTGGCAGACCAAATTATTTAAACACACTAAATGGTCTTTTTTTTTTTTTTTTTTAAACACAAGGAGCAATCCATGCTAAGACTGATGTGCTGGCCCAACATGGGCCCTTTTGCGAAGAGCAGATAGTCCAAGAGGCTTGCTTTGATCTGACCAAAGATGGGTATTTAATCTCCTATGTAGAAGAAAGCTATAGTTTTTAGATTAATTGCCCGACCACAGATCTGCTGCCAAGCTGCTCCAAGTTTCTCCTCCTAATGTGAAATAAAATGGCCATTTACTTTAAATCATGTGGTAGAGCCAGCTCATGCCAGAGAATATGCATTTCTTCTGCACTCATTTACCGATTATGTAAAAGGTCAGTGCATCATTCACGTGCAATGGGAGCAACAATCAGTCTGTACTCCATCATCTCTTCTAAGTTCGCCAGATAGAGGACTGGGGGCTGACAGTGGGTGACTCATGGAAAGAAACTGTGAAACCAGAGAAGAGTTCATTTTGCATATGAAGAGTTATCTTCTTGGTTGAGATGCACACCTAAAATGAGACAAAGACGGAAAGGCCTTCTGGGGGAACCCACACAAAGTGTCATTAGCTGGTGTTCTACAGAAAACTGAGTGGGTTCCAGCAGCTGGATGGTGGTGTTAGTAGGTGGGGAGAGGGAGTCATATTTAGAACGCATGGTTCCAGTTACAATGGTTGTATGCTCTACAGGAAAGGGACCACCACTGCCTGTCATGAAGACCAAAGATTCAAAACTTGGACTCACCGGCTGATCCTGAATGAATTTCCAACCCTGCCTGTGTCTCTGCTGCCTCAACCATTAAAACATAAATAAATATACCCACCCACTTTGGTGTGCAATGAGGTTGCATCACATTTTTGGCTCCATAATCAAGACGTGTCTTGTTAATATTACACTGCTCTGTAGAATCAAGCATGTAGAAGCTTTGGGCTTCCAATATATGAATGAATGCCAGTAACCATGTGGTCAACGCCAAATATGAAATCAGATTCTTTGAAAAGAGGCAAGTATTTTAGGTCTGCCTTTCAAGAAGCTGCAGCCCCACCCAACTACTAAGGTCTAAACGAAGTGACTTAACACCATTTGGCTGCATTTTCTTTGGCTGGCCAGTACCTGAATGACCACCTCCAAGAGAGATCTGCACAGGGCGAGCGACCTGAATGAGTACACAGGGGTCAGAGGGCTGGGGGTAGGGACAAGAAAGGACACAGCTGAGGGGCAGTAAACGGAGTAGTGAATTGTCCTTTGAGCAAATGCTTCTTTTTCTCCAGGCAGAATGATTATAGGGACCTTGCTGTCAGCACTCCTGGACTAATCTTTCCAGACACTGATTTCTGAAGAGATCAAACCCAAATCAGCAGTTGAGGAGGTAGGTGGAGGGGGAATTTTAGAAGCTGGTGATTCACTCCTCTGGCACACAGCACTTGCTAGCCCCTAAGCTTGGGCTCCCAGGCCTGGAGAGGCTACAGCCATCAGAGGCCACAGGGGTCTTTATGCTCCTTGCTCCCTGACTTCAAAATAGCCAACAGAAAAAGGAGGAAACCAGTAGCTAGGAATACTGTTCCTGAACACTCCTACCTATTGTCACACCATTCCGTATGCCTTCTATCAGCAAAACCATTGATAGCACTCCACACCTATTCCCACCCGACAATCTCCTGGACTGTCACTCAACCTATGATGGTTCCAGGGGAACTGCAGGCCCAAAGTGAAGGATTCCTTTGTTCCCATCTCTATGATAGGATGACATGTGGTCCTGAGTGCCAAGGTACTAAGATAAGAGGGGTGCTCAAAATGCCCAGATGGCTGGTGAATAAAAACCCTGAGAACAGAGCCAAATTTGCACAGCAGACAAGGGCCACTGTGGCCAGGGCTGGAAGCAGAGTGCTTGTAGCCCACAGCAGCAGCGGAACTAAAGGGAAGCCATCCCCCAACTCAGCTGGTGGGAGTTGGGCAACTTCCCAGCTGGAAGGAGCTCTCAAACACATCCCTGTAAGCTACCCATGAAAGACAGAGATGCCGTTAAAAACAACAAACAAAAGGAGCCGCTAATCAAGAGGAACTTTAGACTTAAGAATGGGATCCAGTCATCCTTCCAGAAAGATGCATGTCTGGACCAAGGCCCAAGAGCATGACATTCAGCTGCCATACCCCTCTCTGGGGCCCAAGTTTGGAGGGGCTGAAAGAAGAAGAGATTCACAAAGGAGGCAGATGGGAAGGCCCCCATCCACATGCAGTGTGGTTCCCATACAGAAGATTAGAATTCACCAGGTATAAGCAATCACAATTATAATCGGCTGCTTGGAACTGAAGTCATGTTTTGAATAAGAAACCAGCAAAGATCTCAAAACTCCTATCATTCCCTTTCCGTCTCTACACTTTGAAACAGTTCTAGCCATTTGGCGGTTGGCACTCAGTGTCAAAGCAGAAAGCAGCAACCACTGAGCTTGGAACCACGTCAGGACACCCCAATCAAGGGCTTTCTCTATGGTTAGTAAAACAAAGGAATTTTGCATAGATAACCCCAATGACTTAATTTTTCTCTTCCAAGCTTAATACTTATAACTAGGCTATTTTGTTAATAATGGCCCTCCCTCCATTTCTTTCCTAATATTTTCAGTACTATCCAAATTGCTCCTAGCACTATTTTATCTTCCACTAATTCTTCAGATAGAGAGGCTATGACATTGCCAAGCAAATCAAACAGAACAAGACAGTGAAAAAGAGAAGCTGTAACAGCTTCATGACACTTCTGGCAAAATCCTATGCTGTGAAAGGAACTGCTAACCAGACATTCTAGTTTAATTGGGCTTTGAGAACTATTTAAGTGGTTTCTAGAGTTGGGCTTTTTCTTTTTCTCCTGAACTTCCAACTGCCTTAGTTCAAGGGGAAAGATAGGTATACCTGTTGACCCAGCCACTGTCAGATGACAGCAGGTTTAAGACCAAAGGGTCTGCATGGTCTCTGAAAACTTGACTTTCCTACCAACTTTGCCTTGATGGCTGGATGGGACAAAGGCAAAGCAACAGAGTCTTCTTCCCTTAGACTTTAGTTTATGACATGTTTTCAACTGGAAGACAATAGGAAAGCAGAATGGTGGATTGGTTCTACCTTGGCTACAAAGCAACCGAGAGGCTCCAGGGAACCCAATTTTACTCTTCCTGCTCGTCTGGGGTAGTGCCCGTGCCAACTAAGTGACTCAGTCTTCCTCATCAGAAGCAGCTGCTCCGTGTCTAACTTACCCCTGGGTGCAATGCCTTTTGCCAGTATTTGTTTTCTTAAAACACATTTCTCCTTCCTGGCATTGCTATTCTATATGGACTGGGGCCTTTGTGGATGAACAGCACTCAGTTAACCCCACAAATGGACAAAATAATATTGATTTATACAACATGAGTTGAAATCACAGAGCTGAGTTTCAATGGGTCACTTTGCTGAATTATAATATGTTTGGGGCCAATATCCACTTACTTCCTTTTTTCATCCAGCCCTTGTGCCCCACCCCCCACCCTGCCAGGACATCAACATCCATGTGTAGAGTCTTCTAAACAGCACTGGTGCTATTTTAAGTATGATAACAGAGGGGGGAAAGATGATCTTGAGCTGAGATAGCATGAGGATTGCAATAGGAACAGGATACCCTTTGAAAAGAGAATGCAAGCTCTTCATAAGAGCAAGAATTCAGGATGTCCTAGGTCACTGTTGGTGGCATTGTCATTTATCACTGGCTGCAGAACACAGTGGCCAGATTTCCTGGGAATAAAAAAAGGCTTTTTTCCCCTGAATTTTCTCTTGACGTCAACTACTATCTATTTGCAAGAGATGAGGGGAAAAAAGGCATAGACATATGTTAGAACTTCGAGCCTTTAAAATAGTCATTGCCTGCTTCCCCAAATGGCTGAAGTCTCATTTTTTTTTTTTTAAATAATTATTTCCTCTTCAGACAAAGCTGCCTAGGGGTAGTCTGCTAAAATTGATTTTGTTGGTCTGGTCTTTTCTTTTCTACTAGATTACATATTGGGCTGCAGTGAACAAAGTGGACATGGCACCAACTACCCTAGTCTGCACTCCTCCAAGCATAGAAACTTTCTGGAGGGAATAAGTTTCATGCATACAAAGATGAGATGTACAGGGCTGGGCAAATGGGAGATGAGGGGGTATGAGGGAATGGAAGAAAGGCCACTCTAAAGGGGTACATCTCCAATACACTGATGATAGACAGGAGCTCCCAGCCAGGGGAACAATGTGGCCCAAACTTTCTCCATAGAAGAGGCTGTGCCATGACTGTAATGTCTTGAAAAAGTCTGTGAGAGAGGAAGTGAAATGGCTCACAGAGGAGTTAAGAGGGAAAAAGCAAAAGAAAAGGCCAGAACCTGGTTTGAATAAGCAAGGCTGCTCACCACTCTGTAGCGTTTCTTTTGTTTTAGACAAACTAGCTTTCCTTAGAAAGAAAGGCCATCTGCTTTTTTAAAGACTGCCCTCTTCCTCCTCATCTTCAGCCTGGCTGGTCCTACCTCAGGCACTCAGACCTGTAATAGTCCTGACAATAGTGTGGAGTTGTCCAATATGTTGTGTTCAGATGTTTCATGTGGTTCACAGGCTTCGTGCTTCCTAAAAAGCACAAGCATGAAGGATGAAAATGTAGAACATTTAAAAATTCATTGGGTGATAAGAGGAAATCAGGCTTGGGTGCCTGAGGGGCAAACCGCCCACAGAGTTTTGATGGGATCCTTTCCATCCTAGAGTGAACAGGATGTCTGATCTTACTTGTGCCCAACTTCTGCCAGAGGAAGAAGAGATTTATGTAGGACAGATGCAGGCAACCTCATGAGGTTTACAAGTCTCCCCAGGAGCCTCTACGGGGCAACCAGCTGATTCAAAACTAATTCATTTTTAAAGCCTTGAATTGTAGAAAACAGGAATCTAAATGAAAGATGTCCACACCTGACAACGGTATCAAACTAACATAAAATAAAGCAGAATAAAATAAAATTACAAAAAAATCATATTAATCAAATTATGTTTTCCATGATAGACAGTCAAGTTGATTTACATACAACGTCTTGGTGTGTCTAAGGATATTCCTTAGATAATGTCACCACATTCTGTTGAGTTTCCCGAAGCATCACAGCTAGAATAACCATTTCCCATGAGTATTCACTTCTTTTGGTTAGAGGAACGAGTTAGTGTCCAACACCAGAGGCTCTGTGTCCGTCCATTCCCTCACAAACTCTCAGGCAGAGATCCTGACTCTCCTATAAGTTGCAGTGCTTTACAACAAATGATACTGCACTGAAAGATGCTTCTTTAGGAAGATTTAATAAAAGCGATTACAATCATTATTATTGTTGTTGTTGTCAGGAAAATATTGTGGAAGTTTCTAAGCCCAGACAGAGAGCTCCACACCCCTCGCATGGCTCGGCCTGCAATAACTAGTCTCCAGCACCGTCGTCCACCCTCTGATTTTCATCTCCAGATAAAATGAAAGCTAAATCTAGCAGAAACTGTTTGGCTCTCTGCTCTTGGAAGATGCAGTGTTGTTTCATGTCTGGCTGGATTCGTCTTTGCCTTTTACATCTCTCTACCTCTCTGTGATTCTCCTTTCTCCCTACCTGAAAATAAATGCTCTTTACCCTGGGGCCTGCCATTTTCTGATGCACGGCCCTCTGAATCATGAGGCTGTGGATGAGTGATGAGCTCTCTGTGCTCTTTTCACAGCCAGGACCAGTGGTACTGAGTCGGCTTCTACTTCAATAACTGGAAAGTGGGCAGCAGAAATCCACATGCGATGAGGCTGCTCTGTCTCAAACGCTCCCCATCAGACAGATGAAACAGAGCTGCCTTTCTTGGTGGAGCACATGAGCTATCTTGTATGCCCTTGTAGTTAATGAAGGGTCTCGCTTAAGAATAGCTTTCCCAGTCCATTAGCAAGATAATTCTCTAAAGGATCTGTGAACATTTCTAAGAACTAAATATGGAACACCGATCTTCAAGTGGCAGGAACAAAATAATACAGAGCTGCATCGGAGGTCTGCAGAGGCCTGGCAGTGAAATCGCTGGTGTTCCATAGGACAGCAAGGATGTCCCCTCTGTTTTATGAGCACCCTCTCACTTAGTATTGTCCTTGAGCTGAGATCAATGGCCACTTTTCCAATAGAAAGTGCATTTGGTTTCAATTCACTTTCATAACAACAGAGACTAATGCTTAGCAAGATGGAGAACATTAAACGCTATTGTTCTGGCTGAGGAATGACTGGCTTGGGTGGCAGGAAGCAGAACAGTCTCTTCTCTGGAGAACAAAATGCCCGTGGGTAATAAACCTCATTCCCATACAGCCTTCTTCTTCTTCTTCTTTTTTTTTAAGTGACAGCGAAAGAAAATCAAAGAATCATCTCAAATCATAGAAGTGAAAGGGATCTCAAAAAAAACCCAAAACATCATGTGACTCAACCTCCTCTAGAAGGTTTTTGTTTCTTAAATAATTATATAAACCCCAAGGCATTGTGATTTAATAAGGTCTAAGGGCACAGCAAAGTATTTTATAAATTATTTTCCTAAGCCCCTTGTGGAGCCTTTTATTATCTTAAATAATGAGAAAATGAATGAGATCCTTTAAGATATGCAGCTTTCAGATTTTAGAGGTTGTTACGTGGAAAAGGTAGGAATAGGATCCCAGTTGTGTTCTTTTGGCAAAAGAAAATACCCATGCCATTGGTTCATGTCTCAAACAACCAGAAACTCATTCTCCATCACTGTAATTATTCAGAAATACCCTGCCAGTTACATTCCCTTTTCTCTCACTGATGGAAAGAAAGGTGCATTGGATAAGCTAATACAATGGAAGAATTCTGACGTACGAAATGTCCTAATGAAGGGTCCTTCAGGGAAAAACAAAACAAAACAAAACAAAAAACAAAAAACAAAAACCAACAACAACCCAAATGGGGAAGTATGTAATTCTATCTTTATATTATTTAGAACAAGGCAAGGGGAAAAACACCATCCACTGTATGTTCCTTGAGAACCTCCAATCAAGGGCTCTAGCCATTTAAAAACATGTTTCCTGGCTTCAGACTGGCTATAAATACATTTAATAAGGATGAAAAAAAAAAAAATCCCTGCATCATTTAAAGTTCTCTCTCAACTCCAGCTGACAAAAATCCAGTCCAGATGTTTATTTTGCAAGAACAACAGCAAGAGGGTGAACTTCAATCCTGAGCATGAAAGCCCCAAGAGGAGGGGGTGTGTTTGTAGAGAAAGGGACAGCGAGGTTGGCAGAGAGGGTGTGGACAGACCTGGTTTGATACTGATTTAACAGAAACACAGTAATTAATTTATTTTGTGTTTAAGAAATCCAGTTTACTAGCCTTGCCCCTGTCTCATCGCCCTTTTCAAAGCCACAGGGCCTTGGCTGGTGAAGCCTGAAATGGTTGTTTCATAACCTTTGCTTTTAAATTAAACAAATGACCTCAGATTTTGGAGCAGTTGTTGACTCAGGGGAAAGTATGCCATTAAAAGTGTGCCAGAAACAGATTTAATTGGTACAAGTCCCAAAAAGTGCTCGAAAGAGAACAGGCTTCCCGCATATAGATTTCAGGGAAATTACTCAAAGGCCGCACAGCTTTGTCAGAATTCGAGATGTGAAACAAGGCAGCTGAAAGACTCTATATCAGAAGGGTAAATTCAATTCAGGAGATATTAATCTGATTACCTAAGTGAGGCTGCGAATCGGATATGCTCCATTGTGCGCCCTGTTCAACCTGGACAGCTGGAGGAGCCAATGGCTTCCTTTTCCCCGACATATAATTAAGTTTTAAGAGACGATCGAGTTACGGATACAAAGTTTTAAGAAATATTTCATTCAGGAGTGGCATTTACAGTGCTTGCCTGTTGCAAGAGACATTGTTCACTTTATTTCCTTGAGCCACGCTGGAGAGTGTGTGGATCGGGGCCTAGGGGCTCAGTGTTTGTGTTTCAGGCTACAATAAACGCCCTCTGTGCACCTGCCTGGAGGAAAAACCAGTCCAGTCGCCTCCCTAGACAAAAGGGCCCTGTATTAAGTGCTGAAAACCCAGACGTGAACTGACCCTGTCAAATTCCAGATAGAAAAAAAAAAAAAATCAATATTTTTGTCCAATCCAAAACAAAGCTGTCATGTAGGTTTTTGGCTTTCCTTTCTCATCCTCACTGAGTCTGAACAACAGTGACCTGTCAACAGAAGTCACCTTCTTTCTCACGAGTCTCCTCACCTTTCTAGATTCCTTTCCTGATGGCGCAATCCATCGCCTGGCGCTCTGTAAGCTGTCCTCCAGTGATCAACATACACCCCTAGCTCTTTCTCCACCAGGCCCTTGCCCTGGAATCTCATTTCAGTCTCTAAGGTCATGTATCTTCCCAAAGAGATAGCATTACTAACTTACATGTTTTCAAAGATTTCCCTAATACACGCTTATCACAAATTCCACCTATGCTTAGAATTGCAAGAATGTTTATCCGTAGGGCAAAATATCAAGATCATAGTTCCTCCATGCCCGCTGTGGTTCCTGATGCTAGTTGGGCAAAGGCCAGGCTGGGTCATGCGTACCCATTTCGGATGACTCCTTCAGAGAACTGTTCAGCCTGGGTTTCTTCTAGAATCAGTCATGCTAGTCTCAGCTGATCTGTGCATTCTCGTGAAGGAAAGTGATTTCTCACAAAATTTGAAACTCAACTAAATGAGGTTTTATTTGTGAATTCCACCGAGGCCTAGGCAACTCTACCCCAGTTCACAGATGAATAAACGAAGAAGTGCAAGGTGACTACCTCAACCTGAGAGAGCAACTTGGCTATCAAACCAGAAAAGGATCCATCAGTTGCAATCTCCGACTTCTCTAAGCCATCCCCGAATAGAGGGTAAAATGAATGAAATCATGATTTTGATAATTATTGAAAACTGCCATACATGGTAAGGCTTTGGCTGCAAACCATTTTTGAATATATTTGGTCAACAGCTAAACCCCTTTTAAGGGTTAACAGCTTTCTCAAGGTTGCCTCAACGGCTTCTCCAAACTCTGACCCTGAGGGGCAGGAAAACCAGATGATCAGCACAGGAAGGCCAGGCTCCCTAACATGACTATTCCAGCAGGATGTGCTTAATTGTTTGTGTCTGGAGTGAGCATAGGAACCAAGCGCAGTTTATCCGATCTGGTGCTTGTGAAACAGCTGGCCAAGAAAAACAGTCACCCACCACAGGTGCTAAGCTATAGAGCGCTACCTTGGCCAGCCTGGCGAGTTCCCAGTGCAGCATGCGGCTGATTCACAGCCTGCACCTTTCTGAGTGATGGAGGTTGTCCACTGGCTGATATATAGGGCCCTACATACATTGTGATTCAGGACAGACTGGGCAGGGAGTCCATCTTCACTGTGTCCTAATATCCTAAGATGGTGGCCCACACCACCAAAAGATCGTGATAGTCTCTCCTTTCCATGAGTTTGAGATGAATATTGAGACATTGAGAATCTGCCGCCCTCATCCTGGCAACTCACTGAGTGCTGGGCTCAGTGTGACTTTCACTGTCTCGTGTGTGTGGACCTCATACTCTGGCCTTTCCCTCTTTTCTTATCTTTTCCCATCCAGTCCATTGTAGTGCAACACATAGAACCCGTTTAGATGTAAGGTTTGGCTTCATTACAGTATGCAGGAATTCTAGGATTCCAAGATAAGGCTGACAAAAATTAGAATTAGCCTTTATGTTCTAGAGGGCAGAGGCCAAGCCTGATATTGTTCTTGTTACCCCTGAACACCCAGCAAGCTTTTTACATGATGGATGCTTCATACGTGAATGAATGAACAATCAAAAGAATGGAGCCGATGCTCAAGTTTTGGGCTCAGGCTCATTCTTTTGGGGACAGTAAAGAGCTTTGCAATGAGAACGAGGAAGGGAGAAATTTGAACTGTCCCCATGACATCAGTGGCAGGCATACGTATAATGACTCACTGGAATGTGGGAAGAAAGTATTAGAATCTATTTCCTTTTTTTAAAACCTCTATTTCTGGTGTGTTTTATATAACTTAATAGCATAGTAGCTCTATATTTTACAGATAGCAGTTTTACATATTTTGGGCAGTGTGCTCAAAGACAATTGGGTTGTGGATTCAAAAAAATGTGAAGACTGCTCTACATAACCAGTGTAACAATAACAGTGACAAAGAATGTGCCAAAATGCTCATAGGGGGTTTGGTCCAGCCTGGGGTTTGCTTTGTTCATCTTTAAAGGAGAAACAGAGAAGCTTGTCTGAAACTTGAAAAAGAAAATATCAGTTTGGCCTTTGAAGAAGCAAACTTCACAAGACATCACCTAATGCAACACCGTACCTATGTGGCCGAGGCCCGGAGAAGTTAAGTGACTTGCTCAAAGTAACACAGATGGTTTGTGGCAGAGCTGGCCCTTGAACACAGGTCTCCTCATTCCAAAGGCAGTGCCTTGTCTACTGTTTAAAAACACCTCTTCTCTAATGTCTCTCTGTAAAGAGACTTCAGGGTGCCTACAAAGAAATGGCCACAGTTACCATATCACTTAGCCTGGGACCCTCTCAACTCTGGCAATGGCAGGCAGAAGTATGTGATCCTAAGCTCAATGAGGTAGTTGTATGATCATCTTGTAGAACTGAGTATAACGTACTGATCAAGAGCACAGACTCTGGAGCCAGACTCTCTGGGTTTGAATCCCAGCTAATCACTGGTTAGCTGACCATCAGCAGCTTATGTAAATGCTCCACACTTCAGTTTCTCTGTTTCTGAAGTGGAGATAATAATTGAATCCCACAAAGCTGTTGAGAATTTTCATGCTCGGCACAATGTCTGACACATACTGGACACTCATTATTCTCACTAGCAAAAGGAACACAAAACAGATATTAATTTCCATAGGGCCATTTAAATCATTTGCTATTTTCTCTCACCACCTAGCTAAGAAGTACGGATAGGCCATGTCTAACTATAAGGTGCCCTGATAAAGGGAAGGCTCACCTGATGCTACTCAGGTGCCCAAATGCACCAAAGAAATCCCTCCCAGGTTGATGAGGTGGGAAGCCAAAGCCAGACCTGGCCACCCGGACTTTAGAATGGTTAAATCTTATTATAAAGTTCCCATTACCTTGAGAAATTTAAAGCTATTCCCACGCAAAGGTGATACCCTCGAAGAGATCAAAATCCAAGTTCTCTAGTTTCATCCCCATTCCCTCTAAACTGTACATCGCTCCCTGAGAAATCTCTTCGAAGCACAACATCATCCCGTCTCTTCCCTGTTTCAGTGGCTCCCCCCATCCTCAGGGAAGAATTCAAAGTGACGAGCATAAGGAGGAGCGCCTTTCACAACCTGGGCCCTGCCTGTCTCGACGTGACGAGCGTAAGGAGGAGCGCCTTTCACAACCTGGGCCCTGCCTGTCTCGACAGACGGACCTCTTCCATGCCAGCCATAGTACCCCTCCCACAAGTGTCCTGTGGTGCCCCAGAGCGTGGCACACTCTAGCCCATTACCTGGGCTTTTCGCGAGTCCAGGAGCACCTTCCCGTCCTCCTTCTCCTCTTGGGAACTGCTACTGATCCTTCAAGATACAGCTCAAGGGTCTCCTCACTGGAAAGCCTTCCTAGAGAACTCCCATCCCTAAACCAGGACTCCTGTGAGCTTCCCCGCAACATCCTCCACCCAGAGCCATCGTAGAGCTTCCCCGCAACATCCTCCACCCAGAGCCATCGTAGCATACTTGGCTTGCTCGTCCATCACACTGCCTCCCACCTGACTGCGAGCTTCGTAAAGAGCAGGGGCTGTAGCTTCTGCCTCTGTACCCTTAGCATCTGCTAAGCACAGAACCTAGTAGATAGTAGGCCCCTATTGTATATCAGACTCAACGGCTTTAGTTACCACGCTGGTGTCAATGGGGGAGATCTCCCCTTCAAAGGCAGAGTTCCTAGGCTCTTGTGCTTTCCCTTCTGACACTTTCCCTGCACTGCCTAATGTTATTTATCATACACAGTCAGTGCAGGTACAGAGTTAAAGCTGACTGCACTTTGGAGGAATTTTAAAGCATATATGATTACGTCTGGTGAGAAAAATCACAATAGTGGTTTCATGCTTCTTTAAGGTAAATACGCATCTAAAGCTTTAAATAATTCAAAGTGATTGCCTTCACTTTGCAGCTGTAGGTGCCTCATTCAGTCACCAAATATTTATTGAGTAACTACTATACCAGGCACTATTGTAGGTTCTGATGATCTGATAGTGAACAAAAGAGACAAAGATTCCTATCCTCAAGGAGTTGACCTTCTAATGACCACAAGATAAGATTTTTTTTTCTTTCTTTTTTTTTTTTTTCCGCTAATTTACCTGATTTTTGTATCATCATGTCAAAGTACAAGCTATTTTCCTTGGTTCCAGTGTGGTCCCTGAAGGAGCCAGGATTTCTGGTCGGGCCTTGGACCTACCCCTTAAACTCTGGTAGCCACTTATTCATTGACGTTTCTTTCCTGGGCTCTACCTTTGAAGATTTCAATGACTTATTCTATCTCTGGTCTATAGCTATCTTGAGGGCATGTTCTCTTTGTGACTTAACTTAGAAACAAGTTATTTTGCTTCTAGCCTCATTTATCTATATACTGTATTTAAAAACAAAATGAAGTTTGTCTCCTTATTCCTCAGCCTGCTGGGGTATCATCCATCCTCTATGGCTGGAAGTACTACTCTCTTAGCTGCTTGTATGGGTCTCTTAGTTTAGAAGCATGGTTAAGAAAATCAACATCAGAACCTAAAAAGACCTCACTATCTTTTATTAAAACACAGAAACCTCTCCCCAACACACACACACACACACACACACACACACACACACACACACTTGGATTTAACCATAAAACTCAGACCCTCTCCTGAGCATAGGTAGTAATTTTGTTCCAGCATATCATAAACTGTGGACAGGATGGAACTTACAGATATGGAGTTCTCCACTGCACATTTTTCTGTTACCCAGCTGCCATCTTGGCTTCTGTGGCTTATCTTGTCTTAAGCAGTGGTAAATGATGGCAGACCACAGGATACAGTCTGTGCTAATGTGCTGGTCACATGTCCCTGAATAGGAGGTGATTTATACACAGGTAAGCTTAGACCTCATGTCTTATCAGATAATAATTATTTAGAATAGGTGGTAGATTCCAGGTAAATAGAAGAGACCTCTCTCATCCCTGAAGAAAAACTCTAGGGTTGACTGTAGATATAAAGAAAATTAAAGAGGAATCAGATGGTTATCTGGGACAGGAAAAAAAATATTTTCAAACATTATTATTTTTTTTAAGCAGTGTATTCGCTCAAAGGCATGGACAAGCAATAAGTAAGTAATACCAAAAAGTTAATCAAGAAGGAGAGGATTCTGAAAATGGATGTGACTGATGGATTGACAGGGATATACACACCTCTGGGTTTGTAAGTAAACTTATAATGATATCTGCTTAGTTGGACAAAGTTCTTTAATGTTATGTTGGGGTAGGGGAATCTGCCTTTCACACATAACCTGTTATAAGGGAAAAGTGCCCCTTATCCATGTGCCTCACTGAAAAGATAGGTGTACTGGCCTTGTTCATATGACTTCTCGGCCATGGGTGATGGGGACAAAGGACCACCCACGCACAGAATTACCAGGTGTAAAAAGGTAAATTGGACCAATCAGATCATAAGGTCAAGGACCAGTGCCATGGAAAGCTGAGGTAGGGATGAGAAAAATGAAGAGAATGGCCTGTTTCCAATTCCTATGTAATCAGGCCATATTTTAGATCCTATTTGCACATAGCCATGTATCCTTACAGAAGGACCTAGTGGAGAAAAATGTAAGTTCTGGAGCCAGACTTCTGGATTAGAATCCTGGCTCTGTCAGTAATTGCATTGCTTTCTAAGCCATCCACCTCAGAGGGCTGTTGTAAGGGTTAAATGCAACAATGGATGTACAATGCCAGATATACAATATGTGGTCCATACTGTTAGTTACTGTTATTAATAGTCCTAACTTTTTATAAGCAAACTTGAGTGACTTTCCATTTCTTGCTACCAAAAGGGCCCCAAACAGTCGAGTAACTACACTGTCACAGACCTGAAACAAAGCCTGGTGACCCATTAAAGGCATATGGCTACCGTGAGTCCTTCTAACATGTCTATCTCCTCCCTTAAGATAGTCTCCTTGAGAGCTCAGATGGAGACGCATTCATCTTACTATTCTTGGTGTCTAACACAGATAAGAGATTCACTGAATAAAGAGTGGTTCTCAAAGTGTGGTCCCTAGACCAGCAGGATCAACAACTCCTGAGAATGTCAGAAATGCAAATTATCTGGCCCCTCCCATGACTGAATGAAATTCTGGGAGTGGGAGCCCAGCAACATGTACATTAATACCCGCCCCTCCCACCCCCCCACCTGGTGATTCTGATGCATGCTGAAGTTTGAGAACCACTGGAATAAAGGTTCTGGTGTGGAAACACAACCACTCCATATCCTTGACTAAAGAACAGCCCTATTCTATCTGGGGAGGTCATCCATCTTCTTTGATTGAGCATGTGGCTTTGGAAGGGATACACATGGAACTGTAAGGGAGGAAAGAGAAACATTCCTAGCCAGTCAAATAAGCCTCATCAATCATGTTGATCAAGGAAATGATGTGTTGCCAATGGATTATCCTCACATTCTTCTCACAGGGGCTTCAGGAAAAATCATAAACTCTCTAATGTGGCATGCCAGATGTTCATGATCCACACTGCCTACTTCTCAAGTCGCATCCCTTGCATTTCTCATACATCCCCCTGGCACTCCCAACCATAAGGAATTATTGTAGTTCTTCAAATGACCATGCTCTTCCCATCACATCTTTGATAATGATACTAGAATGTCCTTCTTCAATCTGTATATTCTTAGCACTAAGTATAGTTCCTAGTACATGAGTGCCCCATTTCCCTAAATATTTGATGAGTTCATTGTTTCCCTACTTCCAATCTCCCTATCCCTAAACCATCCTACACATCTCATCTAGATAGTCTTGAGAGTGTATAGTTATGATCATGTTAGCATAAAATCTAAATTCAGTCTGGCATTCAAAGTCTGGCCCCAATCTATTTCTAGATTTATTGTAAGTGACCACCCCAGGCAAATGAGGCTTCTTTGCCCTCTTCCGAGCATATCCTGCATTTCCCTACAACACAGCTCCCATATTTATTGAGTACTCTCCAGGAACTACAGAATACAGGAGTGATCAAGACAAAGTCCCTGCCCTTGAGGAGATTATATGAAAGCAAAGGAGGCAGACAGTGAACCCACAGACAAATTTATAATATGAGGTCAGGCAGTGATAAGGGCAATGAAGAAAAATAAAGCAGGCTTGGGGGATAGAAGAGGATGGAATGGGGGATAGGGGCCCCCTCTCAGACAGAGAGGTGAAGTAAGACATCTCTGAGAAGATGACACTTGAGCAAGACTGAATGTAGTGAGGGAGGAGGCCAAGGAGGGATCTGGACAAGTGCTCCAGTCAGCGGGAATAAATACAAAAGCCCAGAGGCAGAAACACTTTGGTGAATTTGAGAAACGGGAGAGTGGGCTATGAGGCTAGAACAGATAGGGGGAGAAGGACAGAAGATAAGGGCAGGACATGGCCCATTTTGAACTTAGTGTCTTAGTTCATAGCATTTCCTGATCTCTACTCTTCTTTGCCTATTGAAATCCTATCTATCCCTCAAAGGCTGTCTCTTACATCTTCCTCCCTGGACCCTTCAGATTCCCCTCTGCTGAAAGAGATATGCTCCTCTTCCTAAATCCTGGAGGCTTTGGTGCATACCATCTTGTCTGAAAGCACCACCCACATTCTACCTAATAATGTTCGCCTTTAGAACTATTCTCAATCTACACTGTAAATAGCTTGTGGGCAAAGACCATATCTGCTCATTTCTGGATTTCCTATAACATTACCATAGTGCATATAGTAGGGGCTCCACAACTCATAAAATATCAGCTGGAAGGCGCTTGAAAGTCTCTTCATCTAGCCAAAAAGTTTTTTTTTGGAGGGGCCATAGCTCTAAAATTATGCTAATATATGCAGGAATGCAGCTATTGCATAGGAAATGTCAGTATGACTGAATGAAATGCAGCTTAATCCAACTAGAATTTATTTAGTGGCTTATCAGAAAAATGAGGAAAAGCAAAGCCCTTAGAGAGATCTGAGCCTAGGTCAGAGCTCAGCGGGACTGTCCTCGGGCTAGACCACCTTGCCAGACCTTATTATAATCCCCCGCCAAATCCTAGTAAACATCACAAATGCATTCTGAAAGTTTTTCATGCCACATTACAATGCAAACCAAGTTATTCTCTGGGCACCACTCCTAGAAACCAGCCATTCATCCCTTCTTTATGATCTCTGACCTAGAGGCCTCTCATATTTGGTATTGAATTCTTTTTGATGATGGTAAACACGGATCTTGTCTCAGAAAATCCTTCCAACTTGAAGCCCTCTGGGATCACACCCCCTCTTGGCATCCCATTCTTGGGCTTTTGGCCCCGTCATCTCTGTAGTCGAAACAATTGACAAAACTGGCTTTGGTGCTCTCGTCTCTTCTGCCTTCATAACACGGAGATGTTAACAGGAACATGTGCAGATCTGGGAAATTAGCCAGTAAATCCTAAGTAGTGAAGAAGTCTGAGGGTAAGAGGAAAATACTTTCAAAACATCTAGCCCAGCCCTCCCACGAACCACCTCAAAGACTGCCCCCCAAGAAAGCTCTCTCTCATCTCATTTGATCGTAATGCACCTCATGCTTCACATGTGTCTCTCTCTGGCAAACTATTGCTAGCAAAACAGAGCTACTGACCAAGAAATACTTCCTGGTGGCTGACTTCAATATTCCCTTTCTCCTGTTAGTCCTTCTGCCTTGATCCTATTATCCCCTGGTCTCCCTGCTGGACATCTTCAAAAAGTTCCTCTCCCTTTTGAGATTTACAGCTTGTCAGACGTTTGTAGGCTCTGCCCACCCTCTCTCAACTCTAGCTGCCCCTACCTCACATAATAATAAGTAGGCTTTCTTTAGCTAAACAACACAGGGTTTGGGTGCTTTTAATCTTTTTCTATAAATTAGGCCTTTCACGGCATCTGAACAGTTGCTGGAAGTAATATTCACCCAGCTAAGTGCCATGGATTCTTGAATACTAGGGAGGGTGGAGCATGGGTAGGTATGTGTCCCTTGTGAATGGAAGCATGTGAGGTGGTGTGTTGGTATATGTTTGTGACTTGGGAATTAGAAATCGAAAGGTCACCAGGACACTTAAACATTTTTATCCAAAACTCCTAAGAGGCAGCCGTGGCCAAATCTAGGAATTCACAGGAGGGGCTCTAACTTCCGTTCCCGGCACCACCACTTCTCACTTATTGTGTGGCCTTTGAGCAATTCCCTACTCTCCTTCATGCTTCAGTTGCTCGAGGTGGTTTAAGTGATTCATCATTTTAGGACATTTTAAAACACTATAGAAATGTTAAGGTCAACCATGCTGATCACAGTTGTTAACATTAACCTCATTGTCACGTGGTGATACTTTATGTTTTCAAAGCAGTAATTATAGCCAACCTGCACCATACCCCTAAGAAGTGGGTTTTTAAAGCTGCCCCACCCATACTCATTTGTACATGGTCCTACCCAAACCAACACACATTTCTAGTTTGGGATGAGGCTGTGGAGGGCCTCGGAGCTAACGTGTGGAGAGAGCTCTGCTAACTTGACCAACCCACCCCAAAGCCTGTGGTTAATGGATTACAAATTTGGGTAATGCTGGACAATAAATTACAACTATAATAATAAAGCTGAAAGTACACACAATTTAAGCAGAAACACCAGTGTTTTTTATCGGAAATGAAAGAAACCATTGATCATAGCAACTGTCTGAGATTAGCAGGGAGCCACATTTTCAAACATCCTGCAGTAAATCCAGAGCAGATCCAGCTGGAAAGCAAGAGTGGAAATAAAACTTGAAAATTCATACCACGCTTTGAAGTCTGCTTCTTTCACAACCGTGAGTCCCTGATTCGCCCCAACCATTCTGAGCTGCTCTTGCTTGTTGAATTTATTTTAAAAGAGACACAAGCCATGCACTTGCATATAATCTTTCAAATGGACTCCAGCTTTTTGCAGGGATGGTTTGTTAAGGAGTATGAATCCCAAAATACTTTCTCTTGCACATGAAATCAGCCATCAATTCAAATGGAATAGAAAGCCTTCCACTACTAAAACTAGAAAGCACTCTTGAGTCTAGTAAGTACTGCTTTTTCTCTTGTGTTCTTTCCTTTACCCATCCATGCACTTTTAATTTTTACTTTTTGAGTGCTATTATCTATCAAGAACTATTAATGCAGATAAAAGGATACTAACATGCCAGATGCTGGAAATGCCAGGATGGCAGCCTAATAATGTCTTCCTTTCCATGAAGCCATCTGGGGGTCCTGAAATGGGCCATGTCGCCACACTGAAGTGACTGCTATCCCATTAAATCATCAGAGGAGAGAAAGCCTGTGGTGTAGGTTGAGCAGAGCTTCAATCTTGAACAGGGCCCACTGTCACCATACGTCAACCTCACCTACCAACTGTGCTTGTGTGGACAGGAGCCCAGCCAGCCCTTCTGCCCAAATCCCAGGTGACTTCAGAACAGGGTATGGAGTCTTAGGCCAGCTGGACTGTTAGATCCTTTCTCTACTGATCATTACAGGGAAAAGAGATATTCCCTAGGACTGAGATCCAGTCATCCTTGGTATTTTCGATGACCACCAGGAAGAACTGGTAAGGGCAACTAAGAAACATGTCCTTGGCCTCAGAACAGTCACAGTAACCTAGTCGGTAACCAGTCACTGAACTTTGTAATAATCTAGTTGCCTGAGTTTCTGTCAACAAAACAAAAAAAATAAAGAAGAAAATACTTTGATTCACAGTGCCTGGTCAAGAACAATGTAGATTCTAAAACCAGAAATCTGGATTTCTGCCCTTAGGTTCACAGGGCAGTGAATTTTGGTCAATTTGCATAAGATTCCATTCTCTCCACTGAATGAAATAATGTTTGTGAGAGGCAGGCTGAAAACTGACAAGCACCTATGAGAAGTTATTTCAACAACCTAGGGAAAATTCAATTTGCCCTCTGATTCCCTCACAAGGCACAAAACTACGGGGCAGGAACAATGTGCAGAAAGTCCTTGACCTCTGGGGTCCACTTTTCTCTTCTGTGGCTTTCCTACCTGGGAGCTGGATAATCCAACAGTGGAATGGAACTCCAATGAAGGGAATCATACCAGGGACCCAAGCAGTGAACATGGTCTACATCATCCAAGCAACAACCCAGCCATAAACTTAGTAAGGAGGGGAAAAAAAAAAAAAAACTAGCAACACAAAAACAAAGAACTCTCAACTTTACAAACACTGGGAGGGCAACAGCTGGTCAGCCGAGATTAAAGGAGCGTGAGAGAGCACCTCCCCATCTCCTGACTTCTCCTCCCCCATAGAGGTCCCTGCAGCCAGCCAGGGCTCACTTGCACAGCTCTGTGAAGATGACCTTGTTCCAGCTAAGATAGGGGCTCTTTTGATCTCAGCAGGGGGGATGCTCTGGGCCTGCAGCTGGCAGATATTAATAGTACAGGATCCGCTGGGGTGGAAGAGATCTCTCGTTGGGCCAGGTCACTTGTATTCCCTGCGAGCAGAAGGGACTTCATTTCCCTGAACTGGCTCCTGCTGGGTATTTCCCTTAGGTCAACTCAGATCATTTTATTGCTGGCTGCTCTTGGCCGCTTGTTCTCACCCCACAACTGTTTTCAAGGGAGCACTGTTTAAGCTGTGCCTTCTGCTCTGTAGCTGAAATCTATTACACGACAGGGTGGACCTGGAGCTCACCCCATCAGTGTGTTTCTCACTCTCACTGGTTTGCACACGCATCTTCTTGTGTCCACGTCTGTGTGGGAAAGAGGTAGAGAGAGCAAGAGACAGACGGACAAGACCAGAATGGTTTACAGAGTGAGGAGACAGCAATGTGGGGCAAGGAAGTTCTTATAGGTATGCCGAAGTATCAATGCTAAGATTCCTGAAGATCCTTTCTATCTTGCTTAATCTAGGAAAATACAAGGCCATTCTTCCACTCCATAAATCAGAATTTTAAAACCCCATCAACAAGTGAATGCTCCTGATTTTCAGACCCACAACATGATCTCACAATGGGAGAGCTAGAAAAGACTTCAGTAATCTTATATTTCCAATCTTGAGGCCCAAAGTCATCAAAAGACCTGCCCAAGGTCCCAGGGCTAATAACACAATAGCAAAGTTGATACAATGGATCCTGGAAACAACAAAGTAATTTATACATATTAACCATAGTGGCATTAACAACCATTGCAATGTATTTGAATAGGTATAAATGCATTAAGAAAATTCTCCATATTAGTTCACTGGTAAGGAACTTCATTATAGATTTCAGGAAAAATATTTCTATAGCCTCGTTACCTGCTCAGCTATGCAAAGGAAAGATCTAGAAAAACCAACTGTTTTCAGTCTCCCTAGGATTTCAAAATTTTAAAAAGTTGTCTAAGGATGAGCTGGTAAGTCTCCCCTTGTCATGAATACAACTTTACCATTTTGTGGAAGCGGTTACACTGGAGTCCCAAAAACAATTTCCTCTGTATCTGTTCTGCTCCTCTTCTTTGCTTAAGATAAAGCGAAGTGCTATTACTTATTGGTTTTTTAATAAGGAAACAAGATATTTTTTTTTCTCCTCAAAGCTGAATAAATGTGTATGTGTGTGTGTGAAATAATTACAACAATTTTTAATGAGGTGCTTTATGTGAATCTCATGGTTACTGTTTACAAAGTACTTACTATGGTATCCATTTAGCATTTATTTACTGCCTACTATGTGCCTAGCTTTGCTAGTCACTCAGGATATGAAAAGAATACAAGATAGCCTGTTTAAAAAATCTGCCAATCTAAGTCAGGAAACCATGAAAAGTTAAATTAAGTTACCTGGACCTTTTCTTTATAAAGCAGAGCAGGTAGAAGGGCCACAGAGGAGGAAGAGGAGCGAGACTAGTGCAGACTGGAACAAACAAGGAGGTTTTTTGGGAAGAGGTGGTCTTTAAATAAACCTTGACTGAGTCGGAGGATTCGGGAAGAAAGGAAGCGGTAGAGGTAAAAAAAGGGCAATGCTATTCTAGATAAGTTGAGCTGTCTCTGCAGCAGCATGGGGCAGGAGTGGGGAGTGGCAGGCGTGCTTGATGGGGGAGCTTCCTGCAAGGCCCTGGCAAGAACCAAGGGGAATGGGAAGGACAGGGCAGACTGTGAGGAGTGAGGAAGCACTGTCTCTAGTCGTGTTTTGGAAACTGATCCACACAAAAGAAGAGAAAAAAAAAAAAAATCCTGATTTTTAGCATTTGCTGATTCCCATGGTGTAAATACTTCCACCCTGGCTGATTTCAGGCTGACAAGCCACAAATTCCTGAATATTTTAAAAGCAGCTTATTGATCTTGGCCCATTCTCAGAAAATGGGCTGATACAGTTCCCAGACTTCTGAGTAGGAGAGTGGCACAGTAAAAGGAAGCCAGATTCAGAGAGTTTCATTTGGTAGTGGCAGAATGGAAATGGTAGAGAGGCTAGAGCTGGGAAGGCCATTTTGGAATTTATAAAAATAATCCAACTGTGAGTTTAATAAGTCAGCTGATCACAACACAAATCACAAAGAAGAGGCACCTGGCTGGCTCAGTCGGTAGAGCATGCCACTCTTGATCTCAGAGTCATGAGTTCAAGCCCCACAGTGGGCGTGGAGCCTACTTTAAAAAAAAATGTGTAATAGCCATAGACATTTTTTTTAATTACAAAGAAGAGGGGGCAGAGGAAGACTATATTTGGAAAGAAGAACCAAGAAGACTGGATGAGAGGAGTGCAGGGAGGGAAGAATAGTAAATGATTTGGCTTTTCAGTCCAGGTGATGAGGGGGAGGGATGACATACCACTGAATGTGGAAAGAGGGGACACAGAGCATTTTACAATTTTTATAAATAAGTAGTTTTTCACTCTGAAAACACCACCAAGAAGCAGGACTGTGATCCTTCCAATTTTTGAGTCCGTTAACTGCGGTCAATCCACGTTAGACCACCTGGCAGTCAGGAGCCTTTTGAGTCCTACAAATCCCATCTGCTCCCTCATGAACACTTCTCAGAAAATGGAAGTGCAGGGGGTCTGTCACAGCTATGCACATTTATCCAGCCCACAACTAGCAGAACTCAGAAATGTCACATAAGAACTTTCAATAAAGCTAGAAACCACCCACTGGCTCTGTGGCGTAATTCCCCTAGCTACGTAAATCGTAGCTAGGCTGACCTTTGCTAGCATGGGAGGGTGGAGAAAATTTTGCAGATTTACCAATGTGGAGAGTTTCTCTTAACCCTTTTGTAAAGTTGGCCGGGAATGCCACATCTCCAGCCCACGACACTGGTGCACACTTTTAGCCAGTCCCAAAGCACCCAGCACAACAAACAAAAGGCTGAATTGCTATGGGACCACCAGTAAAGCCAACCTGTGAGCATCAGTCTCAAAAATCAAGTCACTTTGCAGTTGGCCTTATACTAAGGACCCAAAATCAATCTATGGAGGTGTGACAGGCTTCAAGGTGGAGGTGATTGGATGTCCATGAAGGTGACTCACTCGGATGAAAAAGGAAGCTGGCCTATAGAGACGGGGCAAGAGCCTTTCCAAATACAAGGGATCAGATGCCGGGGAAGTTGGCTAAGCCTAAATCGCCAGGATCCGGCTGTGTTCACTGGCCAGGGCCTCTCAGCGCAGCCTCCCAGCACAACAGGGGGCGGAGAGGCAGAGAGGAAAGGCGGTGAGGTTATACATCAGTGTCAAGTTTCGGCCCCTCTCGGACAGATCCCTTACCTTCAGACAGGGACAAATCATCAGCTGGAGACACCAGGTCTGCCTGAGAAGCTAGGGCTCTGCTTAGATGCGTTGTAATTTGATTCGTCAAGATAACCTGTGAACAGACAGGGAGAAGGTGGGGGAAGGGAGAAGAAAGAGACCAAATTAATTATTAGAGCTCTCAAAAGAACAGACTGTGGTTCAGGGGAGGACTGATAAGCACAGGTAGGAAAACCCCAGTTCTGACTTTCATCAGTTTTATCTGCAGGCCAGAATATCTGGCGAAACCTACAGGTCATTCAAAACACAGAAAAGGGGAAACAGGCTTCTTTTAGAGCTTAAACCACCAATCGGTTCCTTCTAAATGCTGAGTAAATTGGGACTGAGAGGTGTTGTCATATTAGCTAAATAACAGAAGGCTAACCAGAGAATTAAGATGCATATGAACACATTTGATCAAACTTCAATTTTTAGGATTATATCCACAGCCCAAGATATTGCTAGTGCTAAATAAAAGCAGTAATTTAAAACTGGGATGCCTATGGCTTCTTCCATATTAACTCAAAGTCAGAGTTTTATTTCCAAATTTGTGAAACTGTAATAAGATTCATCCATAAAGGAACAACACTGTTCTTTTAGATTCGCTGAACGCCAACAAAAACATTCCAGTCTCACTATGCATTTAAAACACAAATTAATATAACCCTACCTATACAAAATACGGTTCATATTTAAAATTATATGATCCACTTATAATTTTATGATCAAATTAAAATATGACCAACTTAAAATTCATATGATCCACTGCCACACCATGACATTCACTTCAGTCAAGAAACTATTCTTTTCCTTAAAAATCTTTGTTTATAACATTTACTATATTGTTTAGAAGGCTGAAGGAAGAATAAAATACAGATTCTCTCCTGGAACATTACATTGACTAACACCACAATCATTTCCCAAGGTTTGGGTGTTCCCATTACGTGGAAGAACTGTGAGCATCTTGGTCACTCAGAGGAAACGTCCCTTCTGAAAATGGTACTAGTCACTTAGTATCTGGAATAAGCATCGAGTTGGACTGTCTTGGTCTGTCCCGAGGGTCAGCTATGGTTTTGTTGCCACCCGAATTTGAACAGAAGTGGAAACTGTCTCTGTTCTTCATTGTCCGGCTTTTCAGCCACACCTTTGTCACTGTTTCTTGAATGAACCATGGACACGTTATAAATCCTCTACCAATGGCAGCTTAATTGAGGGCTGAGAGTGGAGCACGATGGCAAGGTCAGGCAAAGAAATGAAGTACTCTATTAGCAAAGCCAACCTTTGCAAGGTCTCTGTGTGTGAGCTAGGCATATGAGTCTCCAGCTACTCTGAAGTGATGGTCAGATCCTGCAGCCCTCTGCTGAGTATCTGCTCATCTTCTCCTCATTCTTCTGCATTGCTACTTTTCATCTGGACTGGTAAGAATCACATGCCATGCGTCTGCAATTACAATGGCTTTACATAGTCAAATAACAGCCTACTCTCTCAAGAACAAATGCTCATTTGTAGGAGTCTGGATAAAAATTATGTTCATTTCTCTCTTTATAATATAGGGTGTGGGCTTTGGAGTTTAATTAAACTGAGTTCAAATTCTGACTCTGACACTGCACACCCTGGGAAAGTTACTTAAACTTTTGAGTTAAGTAGCTTCATTTGTTCATAGGTAAAATCATACCCATCTTACAGAACTGTTACAAGAATTCAGTGAGATAATCAATGTGAGGCATCTAACAATGTCTGGCACATAGTAAATAGTCAATAAACAGAAGCCATTGTTATTGGTGTTATTTTCTTCAGAACGATGCTATATAGATTAAGTATATATATAATATATAGTAATACCATGTGCTTCAGATAATTGAATCTAACAGGAGAACACTAAACCACAATTTCCTACATTAGGATATACTTCAGGATCTGATCATTTCTACCAATCTTAGTCCTTCTTAAGTTTTATTCAATGGCTAGGAATTTGTGCAAAAATCTCAATAAGAAAAAGATAGCAATCATTTACAGGCAGGCCAATAGGTACTGGTATTACTCTGAAAATACTATGCGCTTTATTTACCAATGAACAAAATAATATATCTGTCTGTCCTAGTTTTTAAAAATGTGAAGCTTCTGAGAGATCAAAATAGGAAAGCTCTACTTTTTTAGAGAATTCTTCTAAATGATGGCTTGGTAAAAATGAAAGAACTCTAATGATATGGTGATGATAATACAAAAAAAAAAAATGTATTGAATACCTACCATGCAAGGCCTGTCACCATATACACAGGGAGAAACAAAGAGGTGAAGGCTCTGTATGTCTTCTCTAGAAACTTGTAAGTTAACAGATGAGCCATTTACTAAAATATTCAGATCACTTTTTCCCCTCATTTTTACTATTATTTCACTGGTCCTTCATGGAAACTTGTCTTGAGATGATGGTTTTATTATACAGAACTAATAGAGTTATGTCCTGCAGAACCTCAAACCAAACTCCAGATGTCCCTCAGAAGGTACTCAGCACCATCTCCACTTTCAACAGGAGACGAGGTGGAGAAGACATTTCACTCTCCAAGGGCAAGAGTGGTTTTGCTAATAATCCTCTCCTCTTGTATTTTGCACCCGAAAGCCAAATCACTGAAGGACACATAGCAACCAAACTCAGGGCTTTGCTAATCACATCATCTTACTAAATTGTTGTGGTTTTCTCAACCCGTGTTCAGCAAAATGATAGAATGGAAACATTTTCAAATAGCATCGCTGACAAATAACCATGGCTTGCGCAGAAGCTCATAAATGTATTGTCCTCTGGAGACCCGAAAACTACACCCTTAAAGTAACCTATAAAATACTATTACACATTATAAACAGAGTCTTAACACTACCTGGTTTCTGGAAAGTTGTTCTGACTGACACTTCAGAAGGGCGTCCTTGCCATTTTGCTCCAATGGAAAGACTGGGGCTTCCGATGCTTGGTGTCACATTTGTGGGAGTGCAGTTTGCACAGTAGTTAGGTAAGTGCTTGGGAGTCAGACAGACTGGAGTTAAGATCCTGGGCTCCACCACTTACTAGCCGTATGACATTGGGGAAGTCTCATACCTCTCTGGTATGATAATACTGAACTCACAGGGTTTCACGAAAGTGGATAATGCATATAAGATCCTTAGCATTAGTGCCTGACCAGTGGTTAATGCTAAAATGTTAGCACTCATCATTGTCTTTAGTTATCCTTTGCGGACTGGTACCTTCCTCTTTAGATAGAAAACATACCTGATTCCCTTTTGTATAACATACAGCCCACTGCTGACAAAGAACAATTGTTGATATGTTCAAAAAGCAATGACAATTTAAATGAAAGGACAGCAACTATTTTTGCCACTTCTCTGAAAGTATGGCTCATTGAAAACATACCCCCCACCCCCCCACCCCCATCAACTACAAATCCAAAGGCCAGAATGGGACTCTTGGACTAAGGGGAAAATAGGTTGGTTTTTTGTTTGTTTGTTTTAGTGGTCATGATTACATCTGAAGCCAGGAGGAGACGGAGTCTAGCTTAAAGTTTATTCTTCAGGAAGGAGAATACCAACCATCTACTGGGAAGAGGAGGCTTTGTAAGTCAGACAAAGTAACAATTATCTCCACTCAACTCTGTATATCAAGAGACCACTTACTCCCAGGGCTTCTCCGTATTGCCCTCTGGGCTGCAGGATGCTTCGGGTACACTTGACTTGCAAATGGTAAGTCAAGTCTTCTCATACCACATAGACCTTAAGTCTCATTTTTAGTGCTCCTCTCCCAAGGCAACACTGGGGTGAGACTTCTCCCTCCAAAGACCATGTCCCTGGGTTCCAAGTTTTCTCTTGCATTATCTGGCTTTCTCTAAGTGCATCCTACTCAACCCTTCTGTGTACAGCATCTATGCTCACTTTAAGGGCACCATAAAGCTCTTTAAAAAAGAAGAAACTTCAGGGTACATATTCATAAACAACCCAGTAAGTCCTGCTTTCACAGAGAACAGGTCTTAGAGGAAAAAAAGGTGGAAAGACAGGAACCAGTTAAAGACCAGGTGAACTAAAAAGGCAGATGGATGGGAAGGAATGTCATTTTGGTCAGAAGACAGGGTCTTGTGGATGAAAAAGCCAACTAACACACAAACAGAAATATGACTCATTTCCATTAAGTATTAAAAAAAATAGCTTAAGAAAGCAAATAACCAGAGACAAGAAGGTAGGAGCAGAATAAACTGATCAGAACCATAAGCCCTAAGGGTCAGGGGGTTAGGGAGCTAGAGTCCCCTGGGCAATTAAGCCTGCTTTTCCATGAGTCTCTGTATCCAGTGCAGACCACTTGCCTTCAGTTGACCCATCTTTCTTTGGCTATGCTGTGGCCAAACTATATCTATGCTGTACCCACGCCCCCATCCTACTCACACTTCCTGGTCCAGAATATATTCTACCTTAGGGGCCACTGTATGTCTAGTCTGATCCACCCTACAGTGAAGTATTAGAAGTATTTCTGCTGGGGCCTCCAGGAGTAGCCACTTAGTATATTCCAGCTCATGGTGAGTACTGAAAAATAGGAGACAGAAGAGAAAATGGGACAGCCCTGAAGAAATCAGGGTGGAGAACTGTCAGATCTAAACGCACAGCCTTTGGCAGAAGAAGCTCCTTTTATTTGACTCTTGGAAGGTGACAGAGAAGAAGGACTTTATGGTAAGCCAGGGATAGAAGAGGTTGGAATGGAATATCTGGCCCTCTTTGGTCAGCAGAAGAAATATTCATGGTCAGCAAAACAATAACTCAATATTTACAAGTCAGATTTTTTTAAGGACCTAAATATATGGCACATGCCCTCATTCAACTTTCTGTGGGGGCAAGTGAGAGGCAAAATTTGTAAGCCCCACTTTCCACCAGGTGAACTAGAGTCACCTGCCTGAGGTCAGCAGCTCAGATAAGAAGAGGGACGTGGGGGCGCCTGGGTGGCTCAGTCGTTAAGCGTCTGCCTTCAGCTCAGGTCGTGATCCCAGAGTCCTGGGATCGGGCTCCACATCGGGCTCCCTGCTCGGTGGGAAGCCTGCTTCTCCCTCTCCCCCTCCCTCTGCTTGTGTTCCCTCTCTCACTGTGTCTCTGTCAAATGAATAAATAAAAAAATCTTTAAAAAAAAAAAAAAAGAAGAGGGACGTGCTGGCTTCCCTGCCCACTCTTCCTCCCAAGGCAGCAGTGGGCAGAGGAGAGGAAGGAGGAGCTCTTAGCCCAGACCCTAGGATGGGTGACTTTTCCAGGCCTGCATGTCCTGGTCTAGAGAATTTGATCTATAGATTTCTTTGTTCATTATTTTTAATGTCCAGAAATTAGAAGATTATCAGAGTGCTACATTGTAACAAGCCCGATTTTGTGACAAGAGTCCTTTTGGACTCTGATGCTACGAAATAACCATAGTCAAGTAGGTAAGTAGCTGCAGCTTCTACAAAAGAGCCAGGCATTTGAGGCAATCTGAGTCGAACTCTCCCTATCTTTTTGGTGGTTTTCAGTGCCCCAGATGCATGTGGCATGTCATTTCCGAGGCCCACAGGAGGCCTGGAATCTAAAGCTCTTCATGGAACTCATGTCTATGTGCAAGAGTTTAAGGGGGAGGCTGGGTTAGAGGAATCGTGCGTGAGGCCCCTCGGGGGGGTAGGGTGGCATTTCTATGCCCATTAAAACACCCACTTCCTCCTCCCACCCCCTCCCTGTCAGAAACCTGCTACAAGCTAACACAGAGAATCAGACAAGTTTCAAAATCACTTTAATTGGGCCTGTAGCGCTAGGTGCAGGGATGGTCCCAATACTCCTGGTTACTCAAGTGGACAGGCAGTGCACCAGATAACCTGGCCAGCCAGAGAAAGGGCATCATCCGAGCGATGGAGAGAGAGGCTGGGGGCTGACTCTGCTCACAAACTGCCTGCCTGCTGCCAAATCTAGCACTCTCAAAATGACAGGGCTCTGCTTTTCAAAGGTTCTGAAGTCATAGTTCATTTTTTCTTCTTTTTGTATTAAAAATGGTCTATCTGCCCACGGTACACTTTTTTAAACTGTCATTTTTGGTATCTAAAATGATCCTAATTGCCAGATAGGACAGTGATCGAGCCTTTCTATCTAAACATAGGCCTTGGGTAAGTCAGAAATTCTGGGTTTCAATCCTGGCTCTGTTAAGGGTTGCTGAATGTCCTGCTTTTAAGAAGACAGAGGCTGGAATTTTCCTGTGAGAAATTGTTAAGGTTCATTGGGTCCTTTCATCACCAAGGCTTGAGAGAAAGGCCCTGGAGTGGTTTTCACCATACTCTCCTCTTGATTCCCAACCATGACGGTGTCTGCCCCAACCCATTCTGCTGTACAGGAGTTGGGAGTGGGCCCCCCTGCACTCCCCTGTACCCCCAGCCCCCCTGCCGCAAGAAAGTGGGGGAGGGCACGAGGGATGGAGCAGCTCTGGGTGCAGTGCAGGAACAGAGGGAGTTCCTCCAAGAGAGGCCTGGAAGCCCACACTCATAGACACATGCCTCTCCCCCGCCTCTCCCCATCCCAAACCCTTCCTGTCACTTCCAACTCTGAAAAGAGATATCCAGTATTTGTTGTGAGGAAAAGTCAGACCAAATATTTTGGAGTTTGAGCGTCACAGTTCTGGTTTTACTATTCACTGGCTTAATTTTGCCAAGGTCTGGAAAATTATAAATCAATCCATTATGAAAAAAAAAATCATTTTTCTTTAGCTTCAGCCCAGAGAATATCAACTGTCAGTTCTAAAATAAAGAACTGATAAGGTTTTAGTATTCCAGCCTGCTTGAAGGTCTGTATGACAATTGTGTTCTGGGAAAATGTGAAAGACTGTGGGGGATTTTCCTTTCAAAATATTTGTGGTAAAAGGACCAAACTTCAATTTGGCCTGAAGAAAACACTGTTGTGGGAGTCAGGCATCCTGCCTCGTATTTCTGGCTCTGTCACTAGCCTGCTGTGCAATTCTGGAAAATGCTCCTAACTTCTCTGAACCTAAAAAGTGTTGAGTCAAAAAAAAAAAAGTGTTGAGTCCATAAAAGACATAAAGAAAATGAACATATTCTGGCTGCAAATGTAGCAGGCTGCTATGAAAAACATTATACATTTCAGTTCGCATTGGGATGAATATTACACTTAAAATTCCACCTTATCATTGATTCTCATCATCTCCACCCTCAAGAAATCCATTTTACACAGAACCAAATGGCAGTGGCTGAGGAAGAGAGAAAGAAAAAAAAAAAAAAAAAGAATGAAAGACACAATTGCAAATAATTTGGTATTTATGGTGAGAATACTTTCAAATCTTGATAAAAATTCATATCTCTTATTACGAACCTGGAGGAAAAAATCTCTTTTGTAGGTTTCACTGTGGAAATTCACAGGCAATGCTCAAGAAACACTGCCTCCGAGGAGAGTCCCTAAAGTAGGAGAGTCCCTAACAAAGATACTGGCTCAGTACGAGGCCACGGAGGTGGAGGGAGAGAAACGAATCTCCACAGCTTTGCACAAACACACACTCAATCACACAGAGACTGGTAACACTACTGCTTCTGTCTCGTGTTAGCCATTGTCTAGACCTCTGAGTTCAGAGGAAACGGACTGAAATAAAACTGTGCCTGCCATTTGGTCAAAATAAAGACACAAGAAAACGGCAGCACGGCAGGGTGGCTTTCTCTTTGGCCTCCTTCTCCAGGGGTGCACACGCAAGGGGATGCAGTGGGGAACCTGGGGTGGCAGCTACTGCGTAGGCGTGAAAGCTCGGTCCCGCTGTCAGCCCACTGTTCCACTGCTCCAATGGGGCTGAGGTTAACACACGCTGGTTCCGGGTCTCAAATGGGGTGACAGTTGTAACGAGGCCACAAACAGCAGCCTGGCGTGCTGTTTCCACCTGCAGCCCAACCTGGGCGACATCCTGTCAGTGATCTAGGGCTTGTTGCAGGAAATAACACGCGCCGCTGGTGACCTGCGACAGTGCGTTCACAGCAGCTTCAAATGGTGCATTCCCCAGCCGTGGGCGATTTTGCCCTTAGCATGGGATCAAATAGGTCTCTGGCCAGCTGGGGCTTGGAAGCGAACAAGGCCAATTGCTGGATGACTCTGAGGGTCCCAGATGTGGAAGAAACCTTCCTACCAGCCTTCACTGCACTGTACGTTTCTTGCGGCCCAGTGGCTTTTGATGGTTTGTTTGGTTGTCCTCGCCCACTCCCTTACTGCCCACTGAGCCCCACAGAAAGGCAGGGGAGGTGAATTTCCAACAGCCCTCTGAGTTTCTGCTGACCTTTTTAGGTGTTTTTGTTACTTGATGGTGCTTTCTATTCACGTGTACGCCTGGGTTCTGGGGATTCCCCTCCTTTTGATTTGCAAGGAGGGTTAGAAAGACACAGCTTTGTGATCAGTTCATCACAGGCAGCTACTATTGACTGATTTCCCCTCCTTAGACTCATCTGAGACCAAGAAAATAGTTCTGTTGAGTCACTTGCTCCCCAGGGGTCTGAAAATATGGCTCTTGGGGGAGTCCAGCCTGATAAACACCTACTTTGCTATTCTCCAGCCTCAGCCAAACTTATAGTGGCTTAGAGTGGGGAGGAGCTGAAGCCCGGAGGAGCTGAAGCCCAGAGGGGCCTCTGATCTCACCCCGCCTCTGAAAAATCTCCAGAGGAGGACAAGCCAACACTAATCTGACTTCTGTATCTCTATGCCACTCAAGCAAATTGCATTCCAAGGGCTCTCTGAACTCAGAAACTGGGTGCATGCATCCAATTCTATCTCCAAAGTCAATCTGTAGCATAAAATGAGAGCAAAGATCATTCATAACCTGTTCAAAAGGAGGTCAAAACATCTGCCTAGGAACAAATTTCCAAAACAGCAACCTTGTGAGAGAAGCCTTTGAACAAAAACTATTTATTTGATATCCTCAAAGAAGGGATATTGTGTAAAGTGTTGTTGTTGTTGCTTGTTTTTTAAAGAAGGGTGGGGGGAATTGGGAGCTGAAGCTATCTGTCTATATCCATATTTAAATAAATGACATCAACATCCATAAACAATAATAACCTACAATTAAACAGAGTCAACATAAGAGAGACAGAAGAAGAATAGGCCCAGAACAAATACATTAAAATGGCTAAATATTTACATGGCAAGTGAGGATGGGCCTCCTTCCATGGCAATGCCCGTGGAGTGGAGATCTTTGATCGTGGTCACTAACAAGCCAATCCCCATCATGTGCTACAGGCCCATAAAATGATGTCCTAGCCAAGGGCAGATCACACTCAAGGCATGAGCCCCAATGCCAGATGACAAATAGGTTTTTAGTCTCCAGTATCTACTCTGGTGCCTTGGGAATGGACACCTGGAGCACTGTCCCAAGAGGAAGTATGAGGTTGTGTCAGGCCTCTGAGTTGCTAGAGGGGATGGTGAGGGACATGAGCTGCTAAGCATAACTGCACGAGAGTGCTATCCTGTCATTTTTCCTCCCGCATTTTCATTTGCCTCTCATCTAACGTCATTAACAAGAATACTGACAGCACTTTATGTGTGCATGATGCTTTATACTTTCCAGAGGATGCTCACAGAGTGGTCTTAGCTCATCCTCACTGCCTCATGAGGGAAACAGCTCTTGTGTATTAGGAGGGTGGGCTCTGGAGTCAGACCTCCTGGGCTTCCGTCTCAGCTCCACCACCACCCAGCTGTAGAATTTCAGGTAGATGACTTAATCTTTCTGTGCCTCACTTTCTTCAACTGCATCATGAGAGAACGATTGTACCTGTTGTGAGGATAAATGAGTTGGCACAGAAAGCACTTAAGACGGTGCCTAATACCCAGCAGGTGCCTAACAACTATCAGCTTTTTACCTACCATTCTACTCACTCCCATTTTTTTCTCCAATGGGAACACTGAAGCTTGTGACACTCTTACTATTCTTCTCTGTGTTTCTCATGGTTCGCTCACTCTGGCTCTCATCCCCATGTCAAGTGCCCCATGCCAAGGCTGAAATGTCCTTTACTCTGCTTCCAGCTTCCCTCTTTCAGGACCAGTTCAAATTGCACCTCTTCCATGAAGTCTTTCCTCACCATGCCCGCTGCAGCTGACTCGTCTCCCAGTTCCTAATGGTCCCCCTTGACAATCGGTCCCAAGTAATTTAGTACCAGGATTTTTTCTCGGTGTCATGTAGGTGATTCTTCCCTCTCTACCTACAGGGTCAATGTTCTGAGACTTCAGGGGTCTCTGCCTCCCTGTACCCATTCTAAAGGAGGGAGAAGGGAGGAGACTGTCTACTTCCTGTGGATCCAAACCTGTACCAACTGCTTTACATACATTAGTTCATTTCATCCTCACACCTCAGTGAGGCAAATGTTATTATCCTAGTTTTGAAGATGAGGAAACTGAGGCTCAGAGGAGTTGAACCATTTTCGGGGACGGAATAGCTAGTGTGTGGCAGAGCCAGATTCAAACCCGGTCTGTCTGCACCTCCAGTGTGGGCCGGCTCTACCACATAAAAGCTCTGTGACAAGAACCCTCACAGCCTCATGGATATTCGTGGATTAATTTCCTTAGAGCCTGGCATTTGCTGAGATCGGACGGACCAAGTGCCATGTGATTTACTGCAAAATCACACGGAAAGAAAAACTGTACAGAATGTTTAAGAATAAGACAAACTTTCAGTAGCAAGAAGAAACCAGTCGACTGTTCGAATGCTGTTTGGTGGAGCTGGAAACACTGAGTCTTCAGTGCAGGGAGGAACCATGCTCCAGCAGGTATGGCAGAAGAAAAGACACAGACTCCTGGATTCTATTTCTGTCTTGGCCGCTAACCTCTCTGCTAATATTTTCACTTCTGCTAACATGTGATGGCAAGAGTTTCAGAAGAAAGGTTGCCGCAGGAGAGCAGAAGGAGGACAGGCAGTGAGCTGGTTAAACGTGGTGGAGCCACAAACAGCGGGGGATCTGGAGGAGGAGTTCGCAGCCGGGACCAATCCCATGTGGGCCTTTATCTTTCCAGCTCTACTTCAACTCACAGGGAACAGCCCTGGATACACCGCCCTCCTTAAATATAAATGATAGGAGTTTCTATGTGTTTAAATACCCTAAAAGGACTGTCTTCAGTTCACTTAGGATCCACGTGAGCCATTCAAAAAGTTTGTTCTTGTTTTCCGACTTGAAATGATGTTTGCATTCATTTTCTGACTGGTTACACCATACGATGGTGGTGCTAAATAAGAAAAAAAAATCAGTCGATTCTTCATATGTTTGGTAATTGATTCCTGAAGTGTATTGCTGCCGGTGCTTGTGATGGAGGCCCTGGTCTATCTATGGTGAAGACACAGCCGGGCTGGAGCGGGTAGGGGCAGGGGTTTGTTCTTGGTCCTTGACATCATCCAGCCGAGAGGCCAGGCCTGGAAGGACTGGTAACCCAGGCAGGTTTGTGGTCATGCTGGCAATCATTTAAGGGGCATGAGGAGCCCTTTGAAAACAAGAAACACGGGACCTGTGGATGGTGTCTTTCCATTTCCACATATCTGAAGTCCCACTGAATTCAGAATCCTGGAGCTGTGGGCAAGTCTTGTGGAAGATTTCCTGCTCAGATCGAGGCTTGGAAAGGGATCACTGTTGAAAATGAACAGCCAGCTGCTTGGGAATGGGAGGACAAGGAAGCTCTTCTCTGTCTGGTTATTTACAAGGCAGAGTTTGGGCTCACGGACTCCTCCTGCCCTCCCCAGGACAGCACTGAAACGACTAAGTCTGCCTGTTATTCCAGTGAATCCAGTCAAATAAATAAGTCAATTCTCTTTAAGTTTGTGGTCTCAACTCCTTGTTGGTTTATTGCAAAATTAAAGGGCACACAGAGTAGAACCATCAATCAGTAACCAGCAGAGGAATAAGCTCTTTGTGGAATGTACTGAGAAGCAGGAAAGAAGACGGGAAAAAAATGAAAAGAAACCTCATGAAATGGTCATTTGTTAGGAGAACAGAGGGGGGAAAATCCACATTTCACATGCAGCATCATTTAGGAGAAGTCTTATTAAAGGTTTCCTATCTCACCAGGAGAGCAAGCACAGGAACGCAAAGAAAAATCCCTCAAAATGATCTGCCATTTATTAGTGCTGGTTTCTTGTGGCCTTTGCTGTGTTCCGTAGACCCAGCCAGAGATCATGGGGCCAAGCGGCTGGAACAGTGACTCAGCAGGCTCAGGACCAGAGCAAGGAGACGAGATACCACTACTGCTTATTACAAGGCAAACATAACTGGCTCCCTCCATTCTTCATCCCAACCTGACGGTCCCGTAGCACCCTGTTATTAAAGCACCTCCTTAGTACCGTGCGTTATTTGGAATGTATAATAAATGTGATTTGATGAGGGTAAAAACTGAAGAGCAATATATAGTCTAGAGGAAAAAAACTAACACTCAGTGAGTACCCACTGGGTGCCAAACAGTACGCTCAATGCCTTATTTACGTAACTTGCCTCATTGCAATCCTATGCGGTAGGTGACATTGTTCTTGGGCTCTCAGGATAAATGTATTTGGTAACTTGCATAGCTTGCAGCAAGCAGCCACATCTATGTGACTCCAAAATCACTTCTTTCAACCAGACTCACCATGTTTAATCATGGCACCAGGAAAACTACTGTGGATTTTAAATCCTGCTAGAAGAAATGAAATAGGTAGAACTGGAAATAGCAGAATGGAAACTCACCAGTCCTATGTCTACCCTGCACATTTTCTACTTCAAATAACTTCCTTGTCTGGACAACTGATATTCTTGACCATTTCACAAGAGAGGAAAGCAAGGTGCCAGGGGGTGGAGGGAATTGCTCACGCTAGTAAACAGAAGAGCCATTAGACCACGACATGGCTCTGATTCTCACCCATGGCAAGATGTGCCTTTTGAAATAACTTGGTAATAGGGAAGAATTCTTTATGTTGCTTTAGAAAAAATGAAGGGGCTATATACACAAGGCATAAACAAATACAGAATCTCATTCTGAACCTCCTTATCATCTAGTGATAAGGTAGGTATTACATTTCTTTCCACATCAGAGAGGAAAAGTGAGTAGCCTAAAGTTCACAGCATATAAATGGACCCACACCTGGGTCTACTGATTCCAGATCCCATGCTCTTTACACTCCTTGATCCTGAAGGGGAATGCACCTCCTAGAGAGAGGCAGATTGATGGTAAAGGAATAACTTTCATGAGAAAGCTGGGTCTCAATGTCTTTCTGAAACAAGGAGGAACTGCTTGTGAAGTTGTGATGCCCAATGCAATGGGATCTTGGTTTTATTTCCTCTCTCTACAGAGGTGACTATCGATAGTGTCCGAACCTTTATGCTCTCTTTGAAGGTGGTCCTCTCTTACTCATGTGAGGCTCATTTAAGTGCTGGTTATGATTTATTAGAAGTGGCCCCATTCATTAATTCAGCAAAGGAGTTCCTAAGAGAGGACAGTGGAAGCAAGAAGTGAAAGAAAGCTGTATCTGGGACTAGGTAGGTTTGGGGCAAGATTGCAAGGAGTTAAAGAGTAAAATGTATATTTATGGCTTCCCTTCCCAACTCCACCATCTTCTTTCTGCTGTAAACCCCATGGGCTTTGAACACTCAACCTTCCCAACACAGTAGAGTGGAACCCCTCTCAGACGTCCCTTCCCCAGCCAGCACCACCTAGAAGGGTTTTGAAAGCCCAAGATCCATCCCTGTACCATCCACTACTACTCATAAATCCACACAGTCTTTTCTTCCCTTCTCTCTTTCTAATGAGCTAAATCTTAAATTGTCCTAAGTGACTTTTGCTACAGATCCTTATGCTACTAGGGAGGGCGCCCAGTGACATACCAATTGCTCTAAAGCAGTGACTCTGAAGTGATTGAGGTGGGTGTTGAATCTAGTCTTCCGACTCCAAATTCCATGTTAATTCCTGTACACATTCTTTTCCTCCCTCTTCTGAGATAGAAAATCTGGCTCTACATCTGACTGACAGAGTCCCCAATAGATATTTAAAGCATAGCTGAAATATAAGCTGAATATCTGACAAAATAAAATCACTCAAGTCATTTTATTATTACAATTCAAAATGTTGATAGAATATTTATTAAATACTAACTGGGGTCAAAACAAAAGAAATAGAAGACTGCTATTTTTCTGTTAAAAGGGAGAAGTAGTATGAGTATTACTATATAAACTATAATGAAAGGGAGCAAATAATCCTTGTCATAAGGAGAATGAAGAGAGAGTCTAGAAGATGGGAAAAGATGGCTTCTCACTGGGGGACTCAGGAAAAGTGTCATTTGATCTGGGCCTTGAAAGAAAGGTGCAATTTTGTCATTGAGAGTTATGTGGAAAGTTTTTACAAATGGCAGAAGAGGCCCCAATATTATAAGAATTTGAACTGCAGAGTATTTTAAATTTTTTTTTAAAGAGTTTATTTATTTGACAGAGAGAGAGACAGTGAGAGAGGGAACACAAGCAGGGGGAGTGGGAGAGGGAGAGGGAGAAGCAGGCTTCCCGCTGAGCGGGGAGCCCGATGCGGGGCTCGAACCCAGGACCCTGGGATCATGACCTGAGCCGAAGGCAGATGCTTAACCGACTGAGCCACCCAGGTGCCCCTGAACTACAGAGTATTTTAGAGGAGGACCTTAAACTCTGGAATACTGGCAGGCACTAAAAAGGTAACCAATCTGTATGAGTAATACACCAGGCATTTATACCAGGAATTCATTTTAATCCAAAGAGGTCTTTGAAAAGCATGGAAAAAGGCCCCCTAGCCAAGAGACACTAGGGGAACCAACTTGCAGGAAGGAGACACAAATTACCTTCAGAGTTTCATCGTGCCACTGAAGTTGACCCTTACAAGGCAGGTTCTTACAGTAAAATAACAATACTAATAATATGTCAATTGAGAAAATTACAAGTGTTGCGTGCATGTGTGTGTGTATTTCAAATTGTATGTAGAAGCTAAATTCTGCTAAAACACATCAAGGGTACCAGTCCTCGTTATAGAGGAAAGGAAAAGCCCTAATCATATGCAATAGGGTTTAGAAAAATCTTTATGAAAGACGTCTTAGTAACTAGAGGAATAAAAACTAAAACACAACAGCAATCAAAAAGTCCTTAAACGACTGTGTGTCCTGTGTCCGTTCTGGTAGCTTCCCTCCAATCCCCTCACAAGCAGAAGAGATTCCAACAGACTGCAGAGCTTCCCTGCCCTGGAGAAAGGAGGCGTTAGAAACTGAAGCAGAGTCTTCTTAAAAATCTATTTTTTTTCCTCCCAGTTACTTTTCAACATGACTGACAAGAAAGCTTTCCACTTCTCTGTTTATGTTTTCTAAGCCAATAGCAAAGCTCAACTAGAGGTTCAAATAAAAACATTAATCAACACAACATAGGAGCATATTACTTCCAGGTAAATTCAGTTAGCTATCTGGTAGGACCTGGAGTTACACTGGAGTCAAACTAGGTAATCAACACTTACTGGTTCAGAACTGAATGACACAACGAAAGGACAGGATATGTGCCCCATAAAATGATGAATCTAGGTAATGATCATCAATGGATTAGGGGAAAAGTTGATAGGGAACCTGGCAATGGAATGATCAGCTGCCATCATCTGAACCCTCTGATCAATTTAATCACCGTTAAAGGTGGCACAACAAGACAGTATTGTTTTATGGCATGATAAAATAGGAAGTAAACAGCACCACCTGTAGAATATTTTTGCTTAAAAAAATCTAAGTCCTGGGGCACCTGGGTGGCTCAGTTGGTTAAGCGATGGCCTTCGGCTCAGATCATGATCCCAGGGTCCTGGATTGAGCCTCATGTCAGGCTCCCTGCTCCTCGGGGAGACTGCTTCTCCCTCTCCCTCTGCCTGCCACTCCCCCTGCTTGTGATCTCTCTCTCTGTCAAATAAATAAATAAAATCTTAAAAAAAAACCCCTAAGTCCTAATCTAATAGGATATAGAAGAACAAGTTAAACGACCTTGTGAGGAAACCATCCACCAAATCTAAAATGTCAGGCATTCTATATCCAATTTCTCCAACAAATCAATGTCAAATAAAAGGGGTGGGCGTGGGGTTTTACAGAATAAAAGAAAGGGAATATAACAACCAAATACAATTTGTGGACCTTATTTAGGTCCTTATTCAAATTAACCAACTATAAAAGGACATCTTTGAGACAAACAGGGAAATTTGAATATAGGCCAGGTATTGGATGATATCAATGACTTGTTACTTCTGCTAGGTGTGGTGAAGGTATGGCAGTTATGGTTTCAAATGCCCTTATTAATTTAAAGATGGAGAACAGGTGGAGAAATATGTTCCAAAGAGAAATTTAAAAATACAAGGAAGGAAGAAAAGGGGGGAGAGAGGGAGGGAGGGATGAAGGAAAGAGAGAGAGAAAGAAAGAAGGAAGGAAGGAAGGAAGGAAGGAAGGAAGGAAGGAAGGAAGGAAGGAAGGAAGGAAGGAAGGAAGGAAGGAAGGAAGAGAGAGAGAGAAAGGAAGGAAGAAGGAAGGAAGGAAAGAAATATAATCATAGTACATTTAGTAGCTCTCTGTGAGTACTCACATTGGCAATAACATAAGTGCTAAATACGGTTCTAACTAAGTGTTGAGATAAGACCACATTGGAAAGAAGTGAAGAGCAAAACTGAGAGGGAGAATGGTGACTCAGTGGTCATCTTTCATAGAATCATCTTCAATGGAAACATCAAGAAATAGCAATTCAGGCATATCATTTAGAAATAGGGAGACAAACTAGCAGAATCAACAACTCAATGGTTTGAAAGTGGCTCCTCCAAGAGACGAAGAATCAAAGGGGAGAAGCGGCCTTGGGGTCAGGAAATGCTGTTTTTTGGTTTAAGTATTATATGATCATTAGATTTATAAAACAATACCCATGTTTTACTTTGATGAAAAATAAAATTTAAATTAAAGCAAATGCATCAGAAGTGTGTGAGGAGGAAGTTAGTGAGCCAAAAAATGAATAGAAAGGGTAGTCAGAGAGGCAAATGAGGGCAGTGCAGAGTCGAAGACCAGCTAGGGCTGCTAGGGGCCCTGCGTGGCTCAGATGAGCGCCTGGATCAGCCAGTGGGCAGATCTGGGCTGTGGCAACAGATGCAGCAGGCTACTGGCCACCCACCAGAAACATCTGAATCACGTGGCTCCCTTACTGTCAACTCCACACTGAAACAAGTCACCTTCCAATAGCTTGATTTCTCATTTAACTTGCTTTGAAGGGGAAATGTGCTAGTTGGACCAGCGTGCCTGTCCAGTGCACAGAACAGCTCTTTTTCATGGTAAAATTAACAATCTGGCATTCTGCTTTTATAGCTCAGTCTGGCCTGAGAACTTTGGGACCATAAACAAAGCCAGGTCCACCCGAGCGTGATGAGCTCTGGGTCAGAATTTGGGCTGAGGCCAGGTCATCAGGTAAAATCCATCTCGTGAGACCTTCCTGAATGGGCTAGCAGCTTCCTCTCCGAGGGCTGCCCTGACCTCAGGGTCTTCCCCACATTGCCCTGAGCACCCTCATAACAACCCCGTTATGCCTATCATTTCCCTACATTATGCTGAATAACTGAGAGGCAACTACATTTGATCACTTCTCGGAAGACACGGTGGACACCTGTGGCTCTTTCCTAAGCAAAGATATTCTTCAGCACATGCTTTCAAGACCCCACAGGACACTATGGGCAGAAGCTGGAGTTCCCGGGCTTTCAAAATATAGAAAGTGTTCATAAATTTAAAATATCACAGTACCAGATTATTTCAATTTTTTAGTAAATGACATAATAATAAATATTATTGAGTACTTTTAAAGTACTCTTTACATGTAATAGCTCATTCAATCCTCACAAAACCCTACAGTGTAGGACCATCCCATTTTTTATTAGGTACAGTGAAATTGTCTAATTTGGCCAGGGCTACACAGCAAGACAGAACATGGACTCATGGGCCATACAGCGAGAGGGTCTGGTTGAGGTGAAGTGTCTTGCCGAGACTCACACAGCAAATGAGCAGAGCTGGGAAGAGGCATCTCTTCTTACAGAAGGCAGTGGAAGCCAATCGAACCCTTGAGATATCACCATCTCCCCAAACCGGTATCATTGCCTCTGAACAATCTAACCAACACCCAAGTTATATAAAGTCCTCCCAATGACCACCTGGTAGGGCGGAGCCCCTGTGGCAACTCAGTCCTCCAAAATTCAAAAATAACCCCTGAAATCATAATGGAACTGTCTCATTAAAGAACAAAGAAAGGAGTATGGCACATAAAAGTTGTTCACCATTCCATTTTCATTTTGAAACAAAAAGCTCACAGAGATAGCAGCTATTTGCTTTACTTTCCCTGGAGATGACAGAATTGGAGGAAAACAGTGACATTAATTTAGGAGGTTCCCAGAGTCCTAGTATTGTTCTTTTCTCAAACCTACCATTTATTGAGTAGTTACTCTGTATGAGCAATGAGGCTAACTTCAAACATCATCACTGTTCTCAAAAGAGCTTGAGTTCATGGATCCCTTACTGTGAGCTGGTCCGTCTGGTAAACCCTGCACGTGGATTACCTCTTTAATCCTGCCCTCTGTCCTATTTGTCAGGCCATAGTATTATATCCATTTTACAGGTAAAGAAAGTGAGCTTACAGAGTTTCTAAACATTGCAAAAGGTCATGGGAGAGCCAGAACTTGAAACTAAAGCCCAGATCCCAGATCTACTGGAATGCAAAGCCTTGCCTCTTAGCCACCATGCTATACTATCTCTTCCGATCTTTACAACACACCATCAAGGCCAGTGCTATAATCCCTATTTTACAAATGAGAAAACTGAGGCTCAGAGAGGTTAAATCACTTTCTAAAGACACACAGCTGCTAAGCGGCAAAGCTGGGATTCAAATCCAGGATCATGTGACTCCAGAGCCCAAGCTCGTTATCTCTACACTATATTAGCTCTCCCTTCACTGGGCCATTGGCTCATTCACTCAAGGCATATTTACCAAGGGCTTAACTATGCACCAGGCACTGTTCTAGGCACTTAGGCATACAATGTGCACAAAAGGGCAAGAAATCCTTGCCCTGTGGAGTCTGTATTCTACCAGTGGGAGGCAGACAATGAACACAAGAAGTGCTAAGCTATGTAGTGTGTCAAAAAGTGACTATTTCTAGGGGAAACAAATTAGACTAAAGGGATTTGGTATAATGTATGAGAATAGGTTGCAATTTTAAACAGAGAGGGCAAGAGGGGCCTCATGGAAAGGAGAAATATGAACACAGACTTGAAGCTGAAATATGAACACAGACCTAAGGCTGAGGCATGAATATGAAGCTGAAATACGAACACAGACTTGAAGCTGGGGCACGTGGCTATCAGTCTACATCTCCTCCCAAGAGGTCTTTAAAGAGAAAATCCTCCAACCCCTTAATATCCTAGCTCACGTGGAAATACCAAGGAAGCAGAAAAGTTAAAAAGCCAAGGGCCTTTGCTTGGCCCCTCAACTTGCCCAAACTGCATACTGCAGGGTGATAAGAAAATATGCACATGGCTCATCTACCATTACAGATGGAAATGGTAAGGTTGGGTGGCTGTGCCCAGGCAAGCACGAGAAAAGTTACCAAGAATTAGCTCCCAAGGTACATGGTCTTTCCCAGCAGTCCAGCTCTCGGTCTACAGATGTTAACATTATACAATTATTCCCATAAAACGGCTCTGTGTGACAGAGACTGGCTGAACCCCTGTAACCCAAACCCGTGCTATCGCCGGAAAAACCAACAAGGCGAGCTATGTTACACTCTCCATGAGTACACAAGGCCCAGGCCATCCCCCTGTAAGAGCTCATTACACTGCAAGGGTCATCCAGGAGTTCAGCCTGTGACTGTGGGAAGTTACAGAGATAATCTCTCAAAATCCAAATAAAAATAAAATTCCTCTCTTAGGAAAATCCTGAGAACTCATCCTTCTATTCCAGACTTTCTGATAAGAAAGAGCTAATGCTAGGTCCACTCAACTTTGGTACTTGGCCTCCTCTCTAAATGGTCTCTGGGCGAACCATCGCCCTCTTCCTCTTCACAGGCACATTTCTCTGGCCATATCTGAAGATTCAGCAATCTATGTATCTTACAGGGCATCTCTCGTATTGGGCTAGATCGCAGGGCATCTCACAAATAAAGGAACTAAAGAAGCAGTTCAGTAACGGAAATTAAGGTTGAAAGGTGTTATCAGAGTTAATGTTAATAAAGTATTAAAGATTGTTTGGAATTTCTTTGTAGTTTTGATTTACTTATTGACCAATAGAAAGAGAGTGGTTCTATAATAGCTGTTTCCAATTGTGCAAGGTCAGAAGCTTCAGATCAAGTGAACAGGGACGGATGCCCAGGGCTCTGGCGCAAGGCCTGTCGTCCAGCATTAGATCACCCTGCTTTTCCTGATGCAGGTTCTGCACAATAAACAAGAGAGAAACGGAGAGAGAGAGACAGAGAGAAGGAAAAGCCAAAAGAGGTAAATAATGAAAGATTCCATCCCTCACCGAGTCTACAAGTTATATGTTTATCGAGCAGCCACTGGGTGACAGGCACTGTTTTAAGTTCCAGAATAACAAAGAGCAGGACTAATAACACCTGGTGCCCTAAGAAGTGAGTGTACACACTAGTCAGAGTCTAACAATATACAAGGAGACCAGGAGATGGGCCAATCCATTTCAGATACGGTGAGTAACATGAAGAAATAAAATATCGTGTGTGGGCCTACTGATAGTATGGTCAGGGAAGCCCTGTCTGAGAGAGGACATCTGGGCTGAGATCTGAGTGACAGCTCTGGGGTGCCACGGAGTTCAGGGCACAGACTGAGGCAGAAGAGTTGAGCATTAAGGTTCTGAGGCAGAAACAAGCTTGGGGTGCTCTAAGGACTCAAAGAAGACCAGCCTGGCTGGAGGTTAGTGAGTGAGGAGAGGGGTCAGGGAGGTGGGCCAGGCTGAGACAGGCAGCGACTGGGAGGCCCCGCACAAAGACTTCAGGTTTGGCTCTAAGCGTGATGGGAGGCCTCTGGCAGGCTTCAAGTAGGAGACTGATGTGATCCAGTTTGTCTTAAAATCTGCTTATTCGGAGGAATTAAAACACCAACATTTAATCCCCCTTGTGAAGGTACAGATTTTGTGTTCTGTGAAACCCACTTAAAATATTCATGAGAGGTCAATCCCTCTTGGCAAAAAAAAGTTGATGAAGAAAGAGGGGGAGAATAAGACAGAGGGAGGGCGAGAGAGAGAGGGAGGGAGAGACAGAGAAAGAAACGGTAAGGAAGGAAGAGAGGGAAAAAGAAAGAGAGAGGAAGGAAGGGAGAGAAGGAAGGAATGTCCACTGAGGCTCTACTTCTTTGGCTGCTAAGAGTTGGGAGCAGGGTAGACACTGAAACACAAGGCCCCAGAAACACAGCACAGTAGAAGACGACCCACTAAGGGCCTACACTAGAGCCGGGGAGTGTGTTCACAGCCCCAGTTTTGGGGTGACCAGAGGGTGAGACCAGAAGGAAGAAGGTATCTAATCACAACACACCAGCTGAATCTTAACAGTGGCGATGGCACTGAAGAAAAGTATTTCTAGCTGGAAACACTTTCAAATGGAATTCCAGTTCACCAGAGGCAGGATGTGGTCCCACTGAGTCCGTCAGCAAGTACTTATTACATCTCTACCAAATGCAGTGTAGGAACAGAAAAAGATGACAAAGCGAATATTGTGTAAATTACAGACTCAGTGGGCTTTGAGGATTTGAGAGTCTCATAAGGAAGCTAGGAGAGGAGGGGGAAATTCTCCGTAGCGGTAGTCAGAGCTATGTTCACATATATGTAGATATTTAGAGGTAAATCTCAAACTCAGGTCTTTGGATTCCGGGTTCATCACTGTCTCAGGCGAACAGACCCCCAAAGCCCAGGGTTTATGATTCGAATTGTAATGGGATGTGATCAGACATTCTGTCTGCTATTACCCCCAAGAAGACAAAGGTCATCCATAAACAGCCACTTGGCTGAATCCACTTCAGCAAATTCAATCTCTTCCAACCCACCATCAGTTTCACTTCCCTATGGGGAAGCTACAAAATGTACACGGGAGGAAGTGAGAGTAACCAGCTGGTGGTCACTTGTCTCTTTTGAAAATGCACCATCTACACATGACATGTATGGATACACAGAGACAGATGGCAGCTTGGGGTCTGTGTGTGTGTGCACACACATGTGCATGTGCAAATATATGCATTCTAACAGCTCATCCAGGAAAAATAAGCACAACCTGAATATGTCAGGTGTGTCTACAGAGTATCTGAAGAAAGATAAAATTGGCCTGGTTTTTCTGACCAGCAGGGAATGCAATTCTCTTCTTGCTTCCCAGAGAGAAATGTTGGCTCCAACAGAGGATTTGTTTTATAGGTTAGTCTCTGCCCACCACTTAAACCACTTTCAATAAACATGGCATTTAGTTCACTTGTTTAAGACAACAGCGATTTATAACAGTCGCTGATATACCGCGTGGAAGCCTCTGGCATATTACGTGACATCTGAAAAGTTCGGTTTTTATCTGTATAAAATGGGAACCGCAGGACTGAAGTGGTTCAGAGTCAGGGTGGTAGGAGCTTGAGCGTGGAATCACCTGTGTGGCATCTTACGATGAAGCGCTGTGAAAACAGTAGCCACTCTGAACATTTTTATATTATACTCATACCCAAAGTGATACATAGGATTAATCTGATGTTAACTTGGAACTACCATCTGGAGACACATGGGGCTCACTTGTGGGCCCATGAGCCAACCATTTCAAAGAGAATTTCCTTTACAACCACAGGAAGACTCTCCAGGGGCTCTCCAGGCACCAAGGAAGCTCTGGCGCAACACTCTGTGAAATGGCTCAGATCTACGAGTGCCTTCCTTTTGATTAACATTAATATTTGCTAAATGACCCATCAAATCCTAAACACCTAATTTCCACCTATTATTTCTTTGGATTTTTTTTTTAAGATTTTATTTATTTATTTGACAGGGAGAGGCACTGCGAGAGAAGGAACACAAGCAGGGGGAATGGGAGAGGGAGAAACAGGCTTCTCCCGAAGCAGGGAGCTCAATGCGGGGCTCGATATGGGGCTCGATGCAGGACTCGATGCAGGGCTCGATCCCAGGGCTCGATCCCAGGACTCTGGGATCAGGACCCAAGCAGAAGGCAGACGCTTAATGACTGAGCCACGCAGGCGCCCCATCTCTTTGGATTTTTATAGCAACCTTCTTAAGTGTATAGAAAAGTCATTATTGTCCTCATTCATATGTTAAAACCGAGGCTCAGAGAAGTTACTGGAATTGCACTTTCTTTTTAAAAGAGGTAGGATTCTAATCCTAAAATTTGATGATGTCCAACTATCATTATTTCTGTTAATCAGTAAATTAAAATTAAACTTAAGCAAAACCACAGCAAATCAGAAAGCAAATCAGTGTTCGCCTGGGGCTGGGGGAAGGGAGGGGACTGATTGCAAGGGAGCATTCAGGAAATTTTGGGGGTAATAGAAATATGGTTATTAGGTACACCTATTTGCCAAACTCACCAAACTATATAATTCATGTAAATCAAAAATTTAAAAATGTGATGTTAATGTAACCTCCCAATTTTCCTTAACATAAACAAGAGAAATGATTGATTATCATGACTTCTTCTACTGCCTTGTCCAGAAGATTCATCATTTCATTTGAAATCTTCTTGTGGTAAATATGTCCTCTGTCATCATCTCTTTGATGTTAAATGCAATGACATTAAACTTTTTTTCATATAATACCATACGTATTTGCCTTATCTTGGTTGCCTAAATTGAGATATGTTTTTAATATTTGTGGTTGTCACAGTGTTTCTATTATTAGGGTTACTCTGGGGATCAGAATCAGCTGGATTGTTCACATTCAGAGCTCAAAACCAAAAGAACAAACAAACATTTCTAAAGAGCAAAAACTGTCATGTCCTTCCTGAAAGCACAATATTTTCCCCCCTTTTCAAATTTTCTTTTACCCAGCAGAAGAGCATACCAGGCCCATGGAGGCAATGAGGTAGACCTGCAAGTCTACTTTTCAGGGTAAGAGCCCCTAATGAGGACTCAAGGCTTTGTTTTCCCACTTTGGAGCTGATACAGAATCCTGGTTCTGTTTTCCTAGAAGATGGGACCTATATCTCTGTGGCTCTGCATATTACATAGAACTACATAAAAAATGGCTTGCTGATTTTTTTTTTAAGATTTTATTTATTTATTTATTTGCGAGAGAGAGAATGAGAGACAGAGAGCATGAGAGGGAGGAGGGTCAGAGGGAGAAGCAGACTCCCCGCTGAGCAGGGAGCCCGATGTGGGACTCGATCCCGGGACTCCACGATCATGACCTGAGCCGAAGGCAGTCGCTTAACCAACTGAGCCACCCAGGCGCCCGGCTTGCTGATGTTTTTGATAAAATAACATTTACATCTTTTCACAACACTTTACACAGTGCTTTCACATTTATTACTGCACTTGAGGCAACAATCTTGGGAGGTTGGTACTATTATTAATTCTATTTCATAGAGGTATCAAAGTCACCATGAATATATGCAACTTGTCAAAAGACACTCAGCTTTTAGGTGGTAGAGTAAGAATTTCGTCTTATAGCCTGTCCTCTACTCATTCATACCACACTGCCTCCATAACTCCATGTAGATTAAAATGCCATTCTCCTTCCAGAGAAGGAAGTATCTAAAGCCTATTTTCAAGAGTGCAAACATTGATCACTTTGCTAGACAAGGACTTCCTCACAAGTAGGGAAAAAAAGAAAGAACAAACATGATGAGATCATCTCTCTACCACCTACTGAAGTCCAATCTGGTTGGCCCTATATCTTACTAACTGCATATCCAACTATATGTAAAATTCATATTTTCCCAGGGTGCCTGGCTGGCTCAGTCAGTTAAGCACCTGTCTTTGGCTCAGGTCATGATCCCTGAGTCCCAGGATCAAGACCCACATCGGGCTCCCTGCTCAGCAGGGAGTCTGCTTCTCCCTCTGCCCCTCACCCTGCTCTTGTGCACATGCTCTCTCTCTCAAATAAATAAATAAATAAATAAATAAAATCTTTAAAAAAATAAATAAAATAAAATTCATGTTTTCTTGAGCATAATATTCATCCCTCAAAACACCAGCCATTCGCTCCCTCCTCAATGAGATCTTGTGTGATCTTCCAGAGCAAACGGTTTTCTTCCTCTGTGCTACTTGATTCATACCAATAAAATAGCATTTACCATCTTATATAGCACAGTTAATTATTTTCATACCAGTATGTCCCACTGGTTTGGAAGCACCTTATACACAAGGCCCATGTGGGGTGTGTGGCTGGCTGAGTGGGTGGAGCATGTGACTCTTGATCTTGGGGTTGTGAATCTAAGCCCCATGTTGGGTGTAGAACTTACATACATACATACATACATACACACATGCATTAGTAAGTAAGTAAATAAATAAATAAAATATTTCTAAAAACAAAACAAAACAAAAAACAAGGCCCATGTGTCATTCACCTTAGTGCTCTTGGCACAACACCTGATACATAGCAGATCCCAAGGCAATTACTGCTGAAAACTCACTATGGAACCTAAAAATTATGTGTTACATTCTTAGCCATAAATAAGTGATAAATTTTAAGAGACCAAGCTTTACTAAGGCCTAATCACTGACCCAAAGACATAAAAATTCTGCTATTATAATCCTATCTGCAAATCCAATTTAAGAATTCTATTTTAACCACTGATGAAAATTATCACAGATCTCTAGATCATAAGGGATGGCACTCCAGACATCAGGGTAATAGGAAGTCCTATCAGTTAAGTGAACTAGATACAGGATAGGATGATGAAATCCAAGACTATCCCACTCATTCCGAGACATCTGGTCACTTGGCCAGTATTCCACCTGACCTAGATTATCTCATTTATTTTCCACCAAACTTTGTGATAAGCATTATATGCTAATGCAGAGGTACAGTTCAGAGAGATAAAGGTCTTTAGACACTATATTCCATGTTTTTCCCACTATACCATGCACCCTCCATACACATACCTTCAATTTGAGATTAGTAATATCCAGACAAGGCAGATGAGAGGTGGTAAGGGAGGTTAAAACACAATGCCAACTCCTCTCTTTCACTTCCTGCCATCCATTTTCCTTGGATCCTGAAAGCTTCTGGCATCTTATTCACTACTCTGTAATCCCCCCAAACTAGATTCTACTAAACTCTTTTCTGATTGAACTAATTCCCAGCTCAACCTCTTGCCTCCTAACTATGTCAAGGCTCCATGAAAGTTCCAAAAACCAACTTGAATCCACTCTTCCTTTCTTCTCTTTTCTAGCCTCTAAAAAGGTAAATATCCTATAAGATGCCTCCTATATCTCTGGCATTTCCCACAAATTGGTAAGTTCTCTGATCCCCACAGTATCACTTATTGGCTCATCTAAAATCTTCTCACAAATCCTTGGCCATCCAAAATACTATCTGTTCAGAAAACTTTCTCTTCTTTTCCACTCTGGTAAATTCCACCACTAAGCTTATAAACCTCAGATAATATGACAGAAATCTGGTTCCATCCGTGCCTGTAAGTCATTCCCAGTCACAGAATTCCTAGAAAACTAAGAACTTTTAAGGCATTCAGACTTCCCTGATGATGGTCCCAAATGGACTAGGCATGTTGACCAATATGACAACCCTACCCCTGACTACCAGAAGACAGGGTGTCAAAATAGTCCTACTAATTTAGAAGCCATAGTCCTAGACAGACACAATCCCCACCCCTCTCCAAGCTACATATCCTAAGCTCTACCCATTGTTTTTAGTGAATTCTGATGAAGTGGCAAGAGAGGTCATGAAGTAGAGGGTATGGTTTGGCAAAATGCGACAAGCACCCACCCCTGTGTTTTGGAGGCCTTGGCTCTTCCCAGAAGAGAAGTATAAGTCATTAGAAGATAAGCACCCAGAAGGTGAAATTTACATATGAAGTAAATTTGCTGCTGACTTCTCTTTGCACATTGCTTTTTGGCAACCCTTTTCCCTACTATATGTTGTTTATGATTTTTGCGTTCTGCCTTCTGATGATCAAGGCTGCCATTAGTGCTCATTTAAACCAGATGTTTTCCACAAGAAAATGTCAGATGAAGGGAAGGGCTAGACCTGTTATAAAAGAACGTAGGCCTTACAACTTTCCTCCTCCACAAGACTTTGCAGATTTGACTCAGGTTTCCGAATTGAAAGCCTGACACATTCTGTTTTGCTTACAGTAAAATGTAGTTTCGTGTGTTCAAATAAGAACTAGTGTCAGAAGAAAAAAAAGCACTGTGAAATATACTAGTCTTTATACGTAACCGATATTAAATAAATCTACAAAGTAAAATTAGCATTAAGGATTCATAATAAATGTTAATATAAAATACGATCGAAGTTCAAAAACCTTACTTAAATTTGGCTGAAAATATGTTGTTAACAGCGCTGGGACTGTCTGCCCTGTGAGTCCCCATTCCGTCCCAACCCTTCTATGCATCTATTTGTATCCTTGCTCCCTTTTCACTTCTTAGGTCTTCCCTGGCTTCTGTGAAACCAGAAATTCTGCTTTTTGTAGAAGCTGGTTAGGTTTGGGTTTTTATCACTTGCAACAACGAATCTTGACTAAAATGTCGTGCTATGCATTAGAATTTTGTGTTCAAACTCCTGGGTGGGCAGTTTGCTTTATAAGCGATCGGCAAACATTGGGGAAAGTGCCTGGTACCTTCAACCCTCACAACACACCAGTGAGGTACGTACCATCTTCTCAATGCTGATGAGAAAACTGAGGCTCAGACAGGAGATCGGAAAACGAAAGGCTAACTAACTGGGGAGGATTCCACCTTGGCAGAGGAGACTCAGAATTCCACTGACCTCCTAAAGGAGTTGGGTGAGAGGGCAGGTGGATATAAATTTCAACTACACTTAGTAAAAAGCCTAAGTGGTTTGCTGGGTTAGGTTGTTCCCATTTCTCCCTTACCAGATCTGAAAGTTTTCTGCATGGGATTAAACAGACTCTGCGTTGGGGGTGGGGCTGGGGTGGGAAAGGGGTAGGGGGAGTGGTGCTCTAAGGCAGCCCTGGAGGGGGGCTTCCAGGTGCATACAAGTTTGACCTTTACTCTGCTCCACTCCACAGTGTCTCAGGTCCCACCCCAGCCACCTCTGCCCCATCTAATACGGCCACAGCCACAGAATAAAAGGCAGAACTTGCTCCTAGAACTGCTGCTCATAAATCCTCATGCCTCCCTGGCTCTTCTTTCCTGCCTGCTGCTTTTCCCTCCTACTCTGGTTACAATGTCACAAACCCACACCCCCACACACGCAGCAGCATTCGCATGGAACAATGCACAAGTAAGCTTATTACAAGGTGAAGGACTCCAAGGGAAAGAGCAGGGGTTACTCCCCTTGGCTGGGATGGCTGTAGCCCTGCACTCACTAGAGCAAACCTTCTCACCCAGAAACTATCAGCCCCCTTCCCTGCCTGACTTCAGAATCACTGGCCATGGATTCCCTTGTTCCTCTCTTTTCTGTCAAATCTCACAAGTTCCTTCAGCCTCATCTTTTTTCCACACATAAAGCCCAATACCAACCCTATACCTGTTACTGGCATTGGGGGTGAGAGTGAGTTTGGCTCTCAGTGATGCCTACTCCTGTGCTCTAGGATCATAAGTGATTTTAAAAAAATTTAATATAGAGGGTCACATTCTACATCAGGATTGCATTCTAAAGTTGGTGTGTAAGGCAAAATTTACGTAGTCAAAATTACCCTGGAAAATCCCTTAAGCCTCCCAGTAAAAAATGTATGATTCTGTAGTTACAAGCTGCACAGTAATATGTGTACACAGTAATATGCATAGCATAAAACTAAAATTACAAGTGCAAAATACAATTCTGCAGCATTTTTAATTATAAACAAGAAAGTGCATAGCTGAACTTGAATAAATTCAGTGGGGTGCTGATGCTACTCCTCCGCATCTTTCCCCAACCACCACGGGCTCTCCACACACGTCTAAATAGGCTTAAGGGTTCCATTTACATGAAAAGACACACAGCTCCGGGAACCTTTGAGGCCTTCTCTTAAGATACACAATCACCACAAAAGGAAAAGGGAGACCATTCTCTCACACAGATCTCTTTTCCTGTTTTTGCCTTGTGGCAGGAACAAAAGAAGATTTCTGAAAGAGAAAGCCAGCAAAAACTGCAGGCAATCACTTCTACACTAGGCTGTGAAAAATGCTTCAGGCTTCCTTTAGCTTCGACATCCCAGAGACTCAAGAGTCTGCCCGACCGATTGGCCTAAGGTCTCTGAAGGATGCTCCCGCCTTAAGAGGATATCAACTCTAAGGAACCATGCAGAATTGAATTAGAAAGGCGCATCCTAGCTGAAGTCTGGGGTAAAAACAAAGCTTATGTTAGCTGCTTAAGGATTAACGGAAGATTAGTAATTTTTGCGAATGTGCTTATAGTTCTTTAAGAACACATTCTCCAAGTATATCTTGATATATGGTATCAGTGATTATTTATGTTAGCGGTTGAATGTTCTCATAAATGTGAGAAAACCAGCTTCTATCACTATCCCTGTGGTCTTCCTCTCCTCCCCATTTCTATCCCTCCCCACATACATACACACAAACAATGTCTCAGTCACATTGGCTGCCTTTTTGTTGGAGAATTCTCTAGGCTTGCTCCTACCCCAGGGCCTTTACATCAACTATTTCCATCTTTTTTTTTTTTTTAAGATTTTTTATTTACTTATTTGAGAGAGAGAGAATGAGAGAGAACGAGTACATGAGAGGGGGGAGGGTCAGAGGGAGAAGCAGGCTCCCTGCTGAGCAGAGAGCCCGATGCAGGATTCGATCCCGGGACTCCAGGATCATGACCTGAGCCGAAGGCAGTCGCTTAACCAACTGAGCCACCCAGGCGCCCCCAACTATTTCCATCTTATCTTGAATGTTTTCCTCAGTTCTGCTCATGACTGGATCCTTCTCATCATTTAGGTCTCACTCAGCTCAAATTATCTGCTCAGAGAGGCCTTCTCTAACTACCCATTTTATAGCAGCCAGTCTCTCCACCACTGCCCACCCATCTCCCTGTTATCACCTGCCTTGGTTTTATTTCCCTTGTCACATTTATCACTATCTAAAAATACTTCAAATATTTGGTTTTTTGCTTATTGTCTGAATCCCTCCACTAGAATGTAAGCTCCTTGAGGACAGGATCTCTGTCTTGTTCACCACTCTCTCCTCGATGTCTGGTTTGTACCTGGCTCAGAGTAGGTGCCCAATAATATCCAATGAGAGAATAGATAATTCTCAAGCTAAATAGCCATAAAGCTGTGGGCCATATAGCCTTAGCCCTCCTGCTTGGACCACAGCATCAGGGCCAAGGCACCATGCCTAACTGGTGCCTGCTACCTTAAGCACTAGGGAGAGGTCAAGAAGGAAAATGAAGCTTTAAGAGGTCAACTTGCAAGCCTAAAATTATAGAGAGCCAAGAATTATCATAGAATTGATTGGTCTGAGGCTTCTCTATATACCATTTTCCCTCTCTGACTACTGAAAAAAGGGGAGAGATGTCAGAGATGCCGAACTATCACCCATCAGGAATACCGGGTACATCACTGTCTGAGATCTCCAAAAGAACCAAGTTCCCACGCCATAATGAAAACGTAGGCTCCTTCTAATTGGCCCAGCCAGACTCAGCAAGAACACAGGGTTCTAATCTAGGATATTATGGGGAAGGCAAGCATGGTTATGACGTAACCAGTAGACCCATGATGCTTTCTTACTTCACTAAAAGAATATACCCACCTTCTTTTATGGTACCTGTTGAAATCAGTTCAAAAGAACTTCCTAAGTACATTGCAGACCAGATACTACAACAGAGTGCTACAGAAGACATTGAGATGAGAAAGAATCAGTGGGCTCAGCATCAACAATCTGACTGTGGGAGGCATAAGACGAACAAACATAAATATACAAGGCTAACAGAAGTACCAGAAGAGGCCCAGAGAGTGCTCACTTACTACTATAATGAATAATCCAGTCAGAAGGTAATATACAGAAGGCTGATGGATCCAATAATAAATTTTTGTGTCCCTATAATCTGAACTATGGAGGGCACTGAAATAGCCAGCTAGAGAATCAAGGATACAGTAGCATGATAGTAACAAATCATGATGAATGGGGTAACAAACAAATATTTCCCTTAGTATCTTGCAATGTGTCAGACATCATCCTTGTTACCTCTACAAGGATTATTTAATTTTTATAATAACCATGTAAGGTAGAAATTCTATTTTTATCCTTGTGTTTACACATGAGAAGCATGGAGTTCATAGAGCTGTGATAAAGGACACGAAGGGGACACATCAGCATTTGACCCAATCTTGACTCAGCCTCCAGTCTCCTTTTCATTCCCCACAACCATTTCCTTGACCAAGATGTCATATAACCCATCTGTGTGAGACAGAAAACCACACATCAAATGATTGTCCAAATCCAGCTTTTTTGGTGATAATTACATAAACTTCCAAATTAAAGACAAACAAATAAACAAACAAAAACATGGAAGTCAAGAAAGCTATAGATCCCAGAAGGCAATTTCTTCTCCAGATGGCACAGAAATAATAGTACCAATTTTGAGCTATATCATTTATTTTTCAGAAATTTTTGGCACAAATATCCACTGGAAAATATCTAACTAGAAATTTTAAAAAAGACTAAAATAAATGTAATCACTGGCTGCTTACCAAAATTTTCTAGGATGACTAAGAGAATTTAATTTTACAAAATGTGTTGCCAGCTTCTTTGAATTGACCTGAGCGCTAATGTAAAAAATACCCTGGTGCCCTGTGCATGTATCTCCCACAGACCTGTGCTCATCCTCGAGTCTGCACTCTATCGTACTTGGAATCATATGAAAATAGGGCCATTTATAGCCATATTGTCAGATTACAACTGCCATTGCATTCTTGACCTTGTCCAATTCTTCAGTCCCCAAAAAAAGGCCAGTGCCTTCTTGCTAAATCATATGTGATGAACCCAGCAAAGGCCTTTTAAGCATTCTGTTTGTGCTCTGAGTTTTTAAATCATCCTCTTTTTCTTTGCATTTTGTTCAGTGTTTTCAAACAAGAAAGAGAGTAGATAGGCCGGATGGAAGAAAGATTGAGTGAGGAAAGACCAACATGCTGAAGGTGCTGTATCTCCACAGCTTCCTGAAATCCTCATGCTTCCTCTAAATGTGATTTCCAACATTGAAAAATTCAAGTTAAACTGCAGTACATTTGTTGGTAATTCTTTGATTACTAAATAATTCTTTGGAGAGATATCTGTTCTGTTTTACTATTTATTACTTTTTAATTTTAATTTAATTTAATTTAATTTTAAAGATTTTATTCATTTATTTGACAGAGAGAGAAAGAGCACAAGCAGGGGAAGCTACAGAGGGAGAGGGAGAAGCAGGCTCCCCACTGAGCAGAGAGCCTGATGTGGGGCTCCAACCCAGGACCCTGGGATCAAGACTTGAGCTAAAGGCAGACACAACAGACTGAGCCACCCAGGTGCCCCTTGTTACTTTTTTAAAAGGAGTTTTTCTTTTTTCTTTTTTACTTTTTGACCCCATCACCCATTTCTCTTCCCTACCCACCTCCCCCCACCCCCCACCTCTGGCAACCACCAAACTTGTTCTCTGATCTATGAGTTTGTTGTGTTTATTGTTGTTGTTGTTTAATTCCACATATAAGAGAGATCATATGGTATTTGTCTTTGTCTGGTTTATTTCACTTAGCATAATGCCCTCAAGGTCCACCCATGTTGTTGCAAATAGCAAGATTTCATTGTTTTTTATGGATCAATAACATTCCATCACATAAATATATACCACATCTTCTTTATCTGTTTATCCATTGGTGGAGACTTGAGTTGTTTCCATGTCTTGCCTATTGTAAATAATGCTGCAATGAACATGGGGGTGCAGGTGTCTCTTTGAGACTATGATTTCATTTCCTTTGGATAAATATCCAGAAGTGGATTTGCTGGATCACGCAGTGGTTCTATTTTTAATTTTTTGAGGAACCTGCATGCTGTTTTCCATAGCAGCTGCAGCAATTTACTCTTTTAAATACATGGAGAATAGAAGAAATAAAAGACACAGACTCTACTTCTACAGTGCTTACAATTAAATTAGGAGGCCAAAAATCATCACAGAGAATGCGTTAAAACCTTAATATATCTATATACATAAAATTTAGGATTTTATAATATCTACAATGGGAATCTTTCCAAAAAAATTACCAAACCCATAACCTTAACAAATATATGTTTTCATTTATCCATGTTCCCTTCTCATCTTGATTCACATATACACATTTGTATAATTTTGTATTCTTTTATTGCTTACCATTCTACAAAAATTCTTATCAATGCATAATCTTTAAAACTCATTTAATTTAAAATTGTTATCAATAAAGGCACGGTGTATTAAGTATATTATATTATATATTATATACATATATACAATATAATATATGTATATTATAGTTGAACTAGTCATTTTTCCATTTTTAGACACTGAGGACATTTTTCCCTTGGTAATTAATGCTGCAATTAGTTTGGTGCATTGATCATTTTGTAATTTTTTTTCAGTTTCAGATTTTATTACTTTTTCTCTAGATCCTATATCCCTAGCAATAAAATGTTACATATGAACTTTGTTCTTAGAAATATCACTTATAATCTCTTTAATATATCTTAGGTGAATAAAACCAGATTTTACACTGGTAACTTTAGTACGTATGGGACTCTATTAGGCTGCTTCTTGTGCCAAAGTTTATCTTTTTGTACAAACTGTCAGACCTGTAGAAGTCTAGTGGTAAGAGAGATTGGTGAAGGATTAAGACAACAGGAAAGCCTCCTGAAGGAGATGAGATTTGACCCAGGCCTTGGAAATACAGTAGGATGATGAACTGACCACAGAGAAAAGGGACAGTACAGAGAAGGAAAAAAGCTTGGGAGGAAAACCAAGTCGTTTATAACCAAAGTATAATGACTGAGCAGTGTGCTTTCCAGAGCTATTTCCCTGAGACTGGAAGAGGTATCGCTGGGGAACAGCTCCAACAAGCCTGACTAGGAGGAGAAGGGACATACTGTGGGAGGGACTGAGCGCCAGACACAAACACCAAGACCTTCCCAACTGAAAGTAATCCAGAGTCACAGTCATCAAATCAGATGAAACATTTAATGGACTATTTGATAAGTCAAAAAGGTGACTTCAGATACCGAAATCTTTCTGGCAGAATGCAGAGAGACCTCTTACTCCTCTCCACAGAGAACACTTGGCAGACATCAGATGTCGAGGGGCGTGACAGAAATGGCCAGGGAAATGGCACGAATATTGGCCAGGACAGGTTACAAAGACGGTGTAACTTCAGTTATAAGGGCTATAAGTCCAGGGACCAGCCCACAAATTCAATGCCAAAATAGGGCAAATCTATAGCCATTTGTCAAAATCAGTGTGTCACCTGACCAAATCTAGTCAGAGGTAAGGTGCAGCATATATTTTTTTTGGTTGACCACAGTATAATGTTCTGAATCCAGATGAACTTTCTTTGCACAGTATTTATTATTCTAATAAACTAAATGGAATGTTTAGAGATGACTAGAGCAATCTGATTGGCAAACTTACAGGGCATTAATTCTTCCAAGGTGACTGGTGCATAAAAAGTGAAACTATAGCACTCATGTAAACAATCCACCTGCCTCATTTCCCTCCCCCAGGCACCTCTAATTTTCAGCTTATGTTAGCTGTAAGACAAGCTAATGTTTTTAGTGTAGAAAAATGGCATTATTCCAGACATAGAACTTCCTTTAAGAAAAAGAGGACAAAATGTATAGCCATACAGATTGTATCAATACGTATCCATGACCAATGACTAAGATGAACTGCTATTACATTTCAGTGGATAGGTGAGACCATGGCACGAGCATTTCAGAAACTAAATCCTAACTTATTCAGGCATCAGAAGTTCCACTTTAGGTGAAAAAACTGTGTGATAACTTCTGCCCATAAATATGTGTACTTTTGAACTCATCCGAAAGAAATGACCCAACTCAACAATACAGTCTAATTGTCTCACTCTTTTAGGTCCTTCCCTGTGGGTACTGTGAAAAATAAGAGTGAATGATTGTCTTATTAGACAAGCAGGTTATAAAAGGAGCTGAACAAGTCAGATATGGAAGCAGGCCTTGAAACTATGGGGCCAGACAAGCCCCTCAGAGAGGTATACATGCTCTTTCCTGGGGCCAGACAAGCAACGAGGTAGGTGCCCTCTAAGGTCAATTCTTAATTATCTCCAGGTAATTGCCTTATACTTATACCTTTGGCAGATCTTATTCTCCACTTCTGGTTGATATTATTAACCCTTTCTATCAACCCTTTTGTTTACCCCTGTTCCTAAATTCATTCTTAGATCCAAAAGAGGAAACATTTTTTGAAAATAGTTGAAACACATATTCCTTGAGACATTAATGTTTTCAGAGTGGAGAGTGAAAGAAGAAAAGGAAGAGAAAGAAAAGGAGAAAGAGCACAGTGAAAAAGGAAGAGGACGAGAAAGAAGGAAGAGAGAGAGTGTGAAGAAAGGTACTCAGTGAAAAGGGGGGAATTTAAAAGGGAAGGAGACAGAAGAGAATAAGCAGTTCTAGTTAGGATGATAAAGAGAACTTTTCCAGAAGTGAAAGGATCAAGGCAATAGAGAGGGATATGCTGGACTGTTTTCCAGCCTTTCCCAAATCACCTCTTGATCGCTCAGTACCTAATGAGTATTGATACAGCCCAATAGTACACCTTGCATTCAAATAAAAATAGAGGTTCTTCATAATGTTTATGCCATGGACCCCCTTGGTGGTTTGATGAAGCTTATGGACTGCCTCCCAAAAAAGTGTTTCTAAGTGCATAAAATACATAGGATTACAAGGAAAGCCAGTATTATAGAAACCCAGTTTCTAAAATAATTTTTAAATATGTAAAATATTAGTAAACATGCTTCTGAATCTATTACATAGCAAAATTCAGTAGTGGGTCTAATATGAATATATGGTGTTAAAGTAGTGATGAGTATAAAAATATTTCAAGATATCTGAAAGAACTACAGTGTAATATTAAATATCTGTAGTTTAAAATCATGGGTACTGCTAATCCTACCATGGTTTGTTGCCTACATTCAAAATTGAAGGAAATGGTCAATTTCAGTTATAAAGGTTAGTGAAAATGGAAATGTAATTCTTTTCTTATCCAAGTTCATGGATATCCTGAATTCAGAAGTGGGGAAGAGCAGGTCCATTGACCCTAGGATAAGAAACGCTTATCCTACTCTTATATAAAGAATAAAAACAACTGGAAGAGTTAGTTTCTCTTGTTTAAGACTGTTTTAATCTGGGGACAGCATCAGATTCCACAAAATTATGCAGACCAAAGTTGCTGAGAAAACCAAGAACTCTGAAGAAATGTAACTGAAGAAACAACAAACATGAAGTAGCACTAATTATAAAGGCTTCTTGGAAAAGGCAAGTCCTTTCCAAAGTCCTAAAAAAAAAAAGTGCTAACATATTGGTGACATTGACTAATTGAAAAAATTAAATCTGAGCCCCACCTCATACCACACATCAAGGTGAGAGCCAGAAAAATGAGAATGAAATATAATTAAGACTACTCAAAACACTAGAAAAAAACATGGGTATTTTTCTTCTTTGTTTTTAGTGATTGTTGAGACACAGTAGGATTTAGTACAGTACTCCAGGCTTAACAAATATACTGGTAAAACATATGGCAATATAATGAAGTGGGGAAGAATGTGGGCTCATAGACTAGACTGCCTGGGTTTATACCACTTCTATTTATATGACCCTCTCTGCCTTAATTTCCTCGTCAGTGAAACAGAGATAACATTACCTACCTCATAGGTTTGTTATAGAGTAAAAATATATAAATTTACATATATAAAACAGTTGGCATGGTAGCTAAGTGCTAAAAAATGTTTTATTTTTATTACTGTATGTATTATTATTATTATTACAGCTGCCTCTTTTAAGGTCCTTTTAAGCCTACAAAAAAGAAGCTATAAAGGAAAATACTAACATATTTGATTATATAAAAATTTAAGACTTGTATAATCTGTTATGTTATCTGTTATGGTTCTATAAACAAAATTAAAAGACAAACGAAAAACTAAGGAAAATAATTGAAACAAATATGAAAGACAAAAGGTTAATAGCCTTACTATATAAAGAGTTCTTACAGATCAATATAAAGACACACATTAACATTCCAGTAGAAAAATGAATAAAGGACATAAACAGACAACTCACAACAGACAAAATACAACATGTAGACAATCTGTTCAAAAAAGGTTTAAGGATACAAGAAAATAGCTAAAGTAAAATGTTAAATAGAAAAATATTGGACCAAAACTATATAGAGTGTGTCAGTTTTGTAAACACTTGCACAAATACATTGAAAAAGGCATGGAAGAAAATACACAAAAATGTTAAATCCTAGTTAGAGGATTATGAGTAAGTGATTTTTATGTTCTTCATATTTTTCTGCCTTTGTGAGTAGAGAATTTGGCCAAATTTGCAATGAGGAACATTCCTTTTTGATTTAAAAAAAAAGTACATAACACACAACATTGCTTGAAATAATGAAAAATTAGGAGCCATCTAACTGTCCATCAATAACAAATAGGTTAAAAATACACATAATATGTAGGCATGTATTCAATATGAATAGGCAGCTGTTAAAAAAGAATACAGCATATTTTCTTTCTGCAATGTTTTTACATAAAAAGAAACAACTTGCAAAACAGTTTATTTAAGCATGACCCCATTAAAAATACTGTGTCTATTTCTCCATTATTTGGCAAAAATATGTGTGTGTGCACGCACGCACATGCATGCATGCCTGGAAGGAGGGGTGGTGAAGGAGAAGTAGGACTAGTCTCAAGACCTACACAGACTATTTCCAGGAAAACCAGAACCTAATCATGCTCTAAAGCCCAAAATGTCCACAGCTGAAATACAGTTGTGTGTGTGTGTGTTTTACATTGGATTTTGCTGTTTTCAAGTTTTAGCTGCCTGCCTATAGGTATACTCAGTTCTTTCAGGCTGTAGGATTAAAAGAGGAATTTGAGCTCTTTCTCTTTTGTAGAAGCTGCAAAAGACCCTTTAGAAATAAGGGACTCAAAAAAGAAAGGCTATTGGCTGTGAAAGACACTCCTTTTAAATTCTCAATAAAAATCAGTTCCTTCCTGCGCCTTACAGGTTACAAAGGCTTCCCCAAATGGCAGATGGGTCAATCTTTCTGTGCGGGGCTGAGTGAGAACCGTGTTCAGTCCTAACAGACACTGGTGTTTTTCCCATAACATTGGAAAATGGAGAATTTCTACATAAATGTGTTAGCATAACATCTTTAAACAATACTATTCCTTCTCATTATCGAAAGCAACGGTATTTCACACTTTCACAAGGGTTGAGCTGGAAAAGTACAGCACTAAAGTCCGAAAAAAATCATCAGGGCAACGAGCAAAGGCGCGGGGCCCAGCAGACAATGGAGGCAACCTCAGGTAGCATGTGCCCACCGAGGACAGTGGTGGTGTGTGCAGGGCACTTCAGAGAGCATCAGCCCATCATGGGAAAGTCTCTTTTCTTAAAATTATTTCCTTTATTCTGTTCGCCTAAACATTAGAGTCAAGTGACAATTCCTCCACATTCCTTCATAAGTTTCAACAGGTTTTAAGCTATTTACCAGCATGTAAAAGCGAAAGACTCTTCCCTTCTGTCGCTACACTCCCCTCTAAAAACACAACACACGCTTGGCTCTTTCACCTCATGCTTTTAAGAAGGAATTTTAATGGGACGGAGCTCCTCAAGGTGCGCAAACTTAGCGGGGAGGAGCACAATAGTAAATGATACAAAGAGTCTGAGCCCACTGGCCACTGCCAGTGCTGTTAAGTCCATAAACAAAATCTGTCTTAAAGAAAAAAAAAAAAATTCCTCCTTGAAAGGTGCAACAGAAGAAGATGAATCGCCTCTTTTTCTCTGGGTCTGTCATACAAGAGCCAAGGACTTGTCAATGCCTCCAAACAGCAGGGCCCTGACAACTGGTCAAAGACAAAGTTGCTTTGTCCAGCACCTCTCTCTTCTCTGGAAGCATTTTCCTCCCAATTAATATAAGTTAGGAGGCTGCACTGGAGACCTCAATAAATGGAGACTCAAGAACATTCGTTGGCTCTTTAATGCTGAAAACCATGGTAAACTGGTATCTACAGCTTGTGTCCACGAGGGCGCAGGTGCCGGAACTTCTGGCCACCCTTTGCTCACAGCTGCGCCACTGCACTGGGGCTCAGCCCCTGGCTCTCGTCTGCCATCCTGTTTGGCCAATATTCTCTCCTCTCCTACGCATGCCCCCCCAACTCTATTCCTCAATTCTACTCTATTTTCTTGGGGCTAGACCCCAGCCCCTCAGGTCTCTGGTTTTGAGATGTCATTTGGATGTAGGTATAATGCCCTCAGTGAATTAATGCTGGTTGTCCTGAGGCTACGAGCAGGGCTGGGTAACACCTAAAAAGCCTGTTCCCAGAGAATCTGGCCTGTTTTGGATGTGGTTCCCCCCCCACCATGGATAAAAATAATAAAACCACTACCGCTGTGTTGTTCACTTTAGAAATACAAATCCAAAGAGTTCTGCCAATATATGAAAACATCCAATTAAAGAAATTGTTTAAATTTGGGTTATTTCCCTTAAAAGTAAACTACACAGCTCTATACCTTGAGCATTATAATGAGAAAATTAAGCTTCTTGACTCAGAAACAAATATAGAAGCAAGCCGTGACTCATTTTTACCATTGTTCTATTCCAGAAACTTAAAAGCGTGGCCTGCATAGTGAAGATCCACATAAAAATGCACAGACACATTTGCTGTAGTCCTGAGAGCAGAAGATATCAATTAATTGGAGGGTGTGAAAATAAAGAGAGAACAAATGGTGGGGTAGGGTGGGGGGAGTAGGGAGGGAGCAGTGACAAAAAACAGCAAAAATATCATAAATAATTCAGAATGGATGCTAAATACAAAAGTGGGAGCAAAGCCAGGCTATAGTTCAGGGACTGCATCTAGGGTTATTTTGTGCAACACATTGATTCACTAAAGCACCAAAGCAGCTATTAGAGGAAACAATAAAGAGGTCCCCTCCCCCTGGAAATTCGAACCCTGCTTTGGAATTTTTATGACATTTCATTCTTAACAAACAAGAAAGTCTCACAATCCTCTTCTAGCTTCAAAGCATCACTATGGTGGTGGCCTGCGATAGATATCCTTGGTCTGATTTATATATGTTGTTTCAGGTATTCTCAAAAGTTACAGGGTTTAATCTTTGAAAGAGAAGCAGCTCTGGCAGGCAAACAATAAATAAAAAAATAAATAACCCCACCCTCTCCCTAACCTACGGGCTTATCCTGATTACTGCCACTCACCTGGGTCACTTCTACAGGCCCTCAGGTCATCAGTGCCTTCTCTGCAAAAGTAGGATCATACCAGCAGCCCCAGCTACAAATTAAAAATACCCTGAGATTCCCAGGTGGAAAGTAGCGTAGAGTGTGGTATAAGACTGTGTATAAAACTACTGTCCAGTTATTCTTTGTTTTATGCAACATGTGGGCTCCTGAAAAGTCAAGCTTTAAATACTTTTTCCCCCCCATGTTTGTAAATGGAATCGTTTACAATTCACATCAGGAACTTGCTATTTAATGAAATCCGATTGTGGTTCCAGCTGTAAAGCACAGAATGCTTCCGTAATTAAAATAAAATCTTTTTTTTTTTTGATCCATCTTAGACATTTGGACTTGGTTTCACTGGAGTTCCTTTAGGCCGAGTCTACTTAGAGTGTTATCCCTAGTCGTATGTATGTAGTTTTGTTTTAATGCTACTCTTTCCCTTTTCAGCAAAAACTCCAAGAAGTATTTCTGGACCCCAAGTTCCCACTCTTCACAGCATGGAAGGACACACCTGGTGCTGCCGTTTTCCTGAGCCTCGGGCTTCCTGTGGCACAAGGGGCACCCGGGGGGACAGACACTTGGAGGGTGCGGAGACACCAGCAAATCACTAGGGGAAAAAAAACTGGAGGCAACGTTCCCCACACCATGCAGCAATACTTCTAACAAAGCTAATGAGCTGAACCACCGTCCGGCGGCTCTTGAGAAACAAAAACCTGTTTTGTATACCTGAGTCGGTGAGGGCAGCATCTTCTGGCTGACCCAGCTCCGCCGCTGCTGCCAGAGCCACAGGCACGACCCAGGGCAAGGGCTCAGGTGCCTCTCCCCACCTCCCCCAGCCCCGACCCTCGACGAGCCGCGGGCACTCAGGGCAAGAGTGCCAGTGCCGCTGGGGGCATCCACCCCAATCTGCCATTTCGAAGAAGCTGCCTGCAGGCCCTGTCTGCCCTCTGCTACAGGAAGGCAATGGGGCAGAAAAATTAAAATGCTGGGGAGCTGGGCGGGGGGTGGGGGGAAGAGGAGAGAAAGAAAGAGGGAAACCTTAAAGGCAGTATCTTGGAAGCATATGTTTTAGAACCACTGCAGCCAGTTCCCTGTCAAGAAAATGCTGGCCAGGTTGTCTGGTCCGATGTCACGCAGACACAGAGGGCTTCTGCCTCACTGCTCTGGTCCCTCCACCGGGAGCAGCAAGAAACAAAGGAGACCCTACTTTGTGGTGTAGTCATTCTGCCACCTAGTGTTGTACATGAAAACAAACAAATGACCACTTGCGTTAAAAGAGGAAAGAGAAGGGAGAACATGGCTAATTGCGGTTTTTTTCTTTTCTAAAAAAGAACACCCTTCACTTACGCTACCAGCCTGGGGAGGCATCACCAACATTTACAAAAGTCCTTTTCTCGTTTGAAAGGAAAGCCCGAGAGCATTAGGTCTGCAGTTTCGGATGTAAAGGAGAAAGGAGTATAACCTTGAAAACCCATTTTAATGATTTTTTAAAAATCCTATGCCTCCATGTAAGGAGGGATGTAAGGTAAGGGCAATACCTCCATGTAAGGTAAATACCACAAATATGATAATACAAACCACAAAGCAAAACCGCCTAGGACTGGGCAGGGACGGCACAGCCCCTGCACTTTCTGCCCTGGAGAAGAGAAGAAAAAGCAAACAGCGAAAACAGGGATTTCTATTTAAGGCATTATCACTTCTATAGCTAACATATGCAGAGGTCATGAAATAGGCTGTGACTTTGAAAGAAAGTCTTGAGTTTGAGTCCCAGTTCCGTAGCTTCCTAGCTGGGCTGGGTAAACCACTCAGGATCGCTGAGCTCTGATCTGCTTTACTAGAAAACAACTGTACTTACGTCTATTCTTCCTACTTTCACAAAACTGTCCTAGAGGGTCCATTAGGTAATGTAAGTGAGGACATTCTGTCAACTATAAAGCATTATGAAGACCATTTATTATTCCTTCTCTGGTTTATGGCTGCCACGGACACATATGTGGCCCCCTGTGCAAAGGGCTTGTGTAACCAACTTGTCCTAGAGTGCTAGTGTTTACCCTCAAATAAGGTGCTTTTATGGCTAAAAGAAATATTAAGTAAGAAATGTTCAAATATTCATGCAACATATGAAAATATCCCCCTACTAGACTAATGAAGAATGAGCATTATACTTTAAAATCCGGTTACTCCAAATGTTTCTCCTTAAAATTATGTTCCCTTGAGAATGATAAGGTTATCCTGATTAGCTGTTTCTACTAAGATTGATATAGTCGTCCAAGTTCTTAAAGTGACAGAGAGCCTGAACTGAACTTTCCCTCTCGTGGGCATAGCCTGCACGGTGATGATCAACCAAACATCAGGAACTCTAGTTTTTCATTTCTGTTCCCGCATTAACCAAGTCAGGCAACTGCAGGCAAGTCACTTAACTGCTCTCAATTTCGGTTTCCAAATGTGCAAAAAGTAAGGGGTAGAATTAAAAAAACACTCCTTCCAGTTCTAGAATGAAAAGTTGTTCTTCCGCTTTTGATAGTGAAATTCAAAGCTCAGAGTAGACGAGCTTTGCTGTATTTCTTGAGAAAAGTTATACAAATTTCCAGTCACCGGACAGGAGGGACAACCTCAGGAGGGATGGCCACTGCAGAAGCGGTGTTTGTGTGTCCTCTACCAGAATCTCTTCAAGCTGCTCAGAAACCACCGTGGGCTAAAATCAACAGGCTGCAGGAAAGTGCTTACCCAGCCACCTACCTAGGCTTTCAAAATTCCGAAGGAAGATTTTGCTTCCATTTAGCTCTGAAAACACTTCTTGCTCTTTTTAGTAATATTTTTAACAATGCCAAGAAAAGAGTTCTATTTATCCAGATTCCTCCCTCCCTACAAGTGTCAACATGACTCGGGAGTACAGCACAAACAGCCTGGAGTTTTCATTTTGTGAACATCAGACCAAAGTCACATTGCAGAGGGAGCAAACTCAGAACATGATTGTCAATAAAGGATACCACTCATGCCTAGAAAAAGCCAGCCATTGACTTCTCTTTGAGAAATCATAACCACACTGGGTTTACAAGCTCTTCTTGCCATATGGAAGCCACCTTATTTTAAATGTCCCAGACTCCCTCTCCCTTAGGGTGATGCCAGTGCCTAGTCAAGTAAAAACTGCTCAGCTTTGCTCAGTCCCACCCCCAGCTGCTATGTTTGTGTACATCGTGGCACATTGGGGCCAGGAAGATTTAGTCCTTCCCCTTCCCCCATCTACTGGAACTCCCACCACCCATATCAAAAGGATTTTTTCAGGCCTTGCCAATAATCTGCTGGAGGCCATGGAAACAAACTTAATCAGGGTTCTCATCAATCTTTCTCCGCTGGCCAAACAGAGCCAGGAGGCTGAATGGAAAGGTGGTGTTGGACTCTTTTTTTTCTCCCTCAAGACACACTTCTGTCCACAGAGTTAGGCCCACTCTGCATTCCTGGGAGCTAACATTTTTCTGAGGAAAGTTCTGGGATTTCACATTTGCCCCAAACTAAATACACATGAAACTTTAAGTCTAAATTCCACAGCGCCTTTTAAAAGGAGTGGCTTTGCCTCCCCTTGGCTTACAAAAACCCTGAAGGCTTGTTGTAGCTCATTCATTTTGGCAGTTTTCCAGGACAGCTGACAAACTGAAAATAAGCATGCTGCTGTCCCCCCCCCCTTACTCCCCACACCACCTTCCCCCATTCCCTGACAACCAGCCCTCCTCACTTAAACACACAGACCCATAGAGTCAGATAGACTCTCAAAATAACATAGGTGAATACCACCTCTGCCTCATGGCTCAGGGTTTAGTAGAGATCTTGAACGTTCCTGGTTTGAGATTACAAATTTAAGTCATCATTGGTTTAAGTCAGACTATGGGATTAGAGCCCTGTTCAGTATCTGAGAGCAGCAATTCACCTTTTGGGGGTAAGTGTCTAAGGTCAGAAATCTCCTTGGAGACAAGCCTGCCTCCCTCCACTCCCAAACCACCTCTGTGTTTCGGTCCTTTTCGATAAGCGACAGGAAAAGATATACAGGATAACTTTTGTTGTACAATTTGAAACAACTATTTGAGGCAGGCCTCTCCATGCTTGGGAACCCCTGTCGGAAAGGTTGGGTTGGGAAGGTTGGGAGACGGACGTAAGGAGCATCACACACTTGTAAATCCCACCAGTGCTATAAAATCTGAATGATGGGCTCCAAGTAGACAACTGGGTCCCCATGTAAGGCACCACTGCCATGTGCCATTGATATATTACAAATCTGATCAACCATGGCTGGAAGTCTACCTGACTCAAACATAGCAGAAGGTCCAGTTCCCCAAATGGGGGAGGAGAAATAGGCATCCAGTTTACAAAGCCTTTCAGAAAGAACCACTTCCTCTGAAGTATTAAATTTATAGCCACCCCAATTTGCTGGACCTCACCCTGCCTGGGGCTCCTCTAGATCACAATATGAGTGGAATGAAGACCCCTAGGAGCAGGACAAAGCCTGATGGCCTAGAGAGGATGGAGGAGACAATGAGGACATGGGCCACGGTTTTGCCTAGGTGTTTTCACCTTGGTGTCAATCAACACATCTCAGCTCTTTTGTGTTAGGATATTCTCCAACAACTCCTTTGAAAAGAAAGATGATAAGCCTTTCATATCTCCCTCATCCAACTATCCAAACGTTAGGAGATTATTTTCTTTATTAAGTATGCTGATTAATTGCCAAGGCAACACCTGTGCATTCCTCCCCCCCCCCTTTTTTTTTTTGGCTATGGGAAGCATTCTAGGAAATTCATGTACAAGACTGCCCAGAGATCACCCACCCATTGGCTTGGAATGCAGTGTGACCAAAGGCATTTCCAGAGAGCTCACAGGGCACAATGGCCATGCATGGGTGGATTTGCTGGATGGATTAGACAAACCAACCACAACCTTTCCATCTTTTGTTTCGATTCCTTCCAGTAGATTGGCCTTGTTACCAATACTGATGCCAAGACTAGCAATTGCTTGCAACAAAGAATTGTTGTTAACCCCTACCCCCTGCTTCATTCACCCTAATTATTCTCCAACAATACAATGGCTTCAAAAAGCCTCCAACTGTCCAGCAGACACTATGGGCCAGAGAAATCACTGAACACAAGCAGCCTATCAATAAAAGACAAAACTGAAGCAGCTTCTGTCTGGGTATTTGCCCCGTCTTCCCTGAGACAATGGGAGAGAGAGCTCAGGGAATAAAAAGGAAGTCCTACCCTACAGATCTTTTGTTTGTCTGCCAATGCTGTATCTGTTCCAAGTTCTTGGGCGTATCCTTTACCATTCCCAAATACAGGAAAAAGCCTCAATTTCCGAGGAAATGCAGCTTCTATGTTTTTGATGAATTCTTATTGTAGCCAAATCAGACTTCAGTGAGGATTCTGGTTAAGACTTTTTTTTCCTTAAGTTCAAGTACATCTTATATACCAGAGATTTGTGGGCCACTGAGATAATTCATAGCGAGCAGTAACAACATAGTTATTTCCGTAACATTTTAGATGACAGCAAAGAGCCTGCCAACATACCAGCATTTTTGTTTTGTTTTTTACTCTTTTAAACAAATAACATGGGTTGACAGAGTAAATGAACAGATAAATAATAGGCTGGAAGCAGGCCAACATGAAAGGAAACCTGTTTAAGAAATTGCAATTGATATAATAATCCTGGAGGTTTCCAAACAGGGAGAAAATAAAGTCAGCAGAAAATTAAATGAGAGGAAGCTTCTGTTGATTACAAATCAATACATAATTAGATCGGGATGCACCCATGGTGATGAAATGCCAGCAGAAATAAAAGGTCAGTTGTTTCCAATACTCAATGCTGTCGTTCCCATGTTTAAGGAGAACAAACCAACACAGTGAGCCAGAATCCCAAAGATATCCCAGAATAAAGGGGATTCATTATAGTCTATTTGAGTCATCAAGTAGTGTATGTCCATATGTAAATGGAACATGGGACCTGGAATGTGTATAGTATGTCAATTACTATAGAGCAATTGAAGCAATGAAAACCAAAGCTCCAAACCATGCCCACAGCAGAGCTATAAATAAGTGAACAAAGGGAAACTTAATTCCCCAAGGAAGGAAAAGACTGGATCAAAAAAATCAGCAAGCTCTAGACCTTAGAAAATACAAATAACACCAAGCGTGACAACTTCATCGTTATGTTACACATTAATTCTCACATGCCGGTGACCTAATCAAAAAGAGAAACTATTAAAAATATGAAATCATGCAGAAAGTTGCTTTTTGACTAAAGATTTGTATAAGAAAATTTACCCTAGGAAAAAATTTGAACAATACTTTATAGAAGAAAAAAAAGAAACTTCAGTTTACCAGAACTTGCAAAGCCTAAAAAATGTTATCATCTTGAAGATATGTCACTAACTAGAAAGCAGGCATGATAATTCTAGGCAAGTTTTGGGTGCATTTTCAAAAATTATAATACCAAATATTGTGGCTACAAAAAAGGGGAAAGAAATGTCATTGATTATCATATGTGAATCAAGGCAATGCATGATTTAAAAGTAACCAGTACCAATTTGCTTTAAAATCTCTCGTATAAAGTCCCAGCTTTTAGATATAAATTAATTCTGATGATCATGTCTCAAATTAATAACAGTGATAATAGGGGCGCCTGGGTGGCTCAGATGGTTAAGCGTCTGCTTTCGGCTCAGGTCATGATCCCAGGGTCCTGGGATCAAGCCCTACATCGGGCTTCTGGCTCAGCGGGGAGCCTGCTTCTCCTTCTCCCTCTGCCTCCCCCCTGCTCATGCTCTCTCTCTCTGTATCTCTGTGTCTCAAATAAATAAATAAAATCTTTAAAAAAAAAAAACAGTGATAATAATGCATAAGGTACACACTACTTATGGTATCATTATTAGATGGTAGATATTAAAGTTCACTGTCCAAAGGTCCCTTCAAGGAAGGACTTGTATAGCCATGGGGTCTATGGTCAGCAGATGGCCTCCAACATGAGCTCCTTTAGGGTCAGCCTCAGTTTTAAAGGGCCTCCTTGCCCGAGGTCATGCCCTTGTAGGAGTAGATCACATCCTTTAACTAAGAGGCACAGTGGGGGAGGGGGTGGGTATAAAGGCCACAGAACGTTCTAGAGTGAACCTGATTTTAACCATAATGATAGTTCTTTATTAGTCTAGTGGGGGTACTTTTTAAAATTTCATGTACTCCAGAACTTGTTGCAGGATTGGCTGAAGCTCTGCTCTGTTGGGTCTGTATCACAGCTCAGTTCCTCCCTCTGCTCAATCCTTTTCCTTTCCCTTCCTTTCACAAGCATTGATCCCTGCAACATCTTGTATCCAAAGTCTACCCAGTATCTGCTTTTGCAGAACCCAACCTGAAGCAGTTAACTGCTCCAAACTTCATTCATTCACTCAACACATAACAAATATTTATGTATGTACGTATGTATGTATGTATGTATGTATGTATTTTTTAAGTAGGCTCCATGTCCAGTGTGGAGCCCAACGCGGGGCTTGAACTCATGACCCGGAGATCAAGACCTGAGCTGAGACCAAGAGTCAGACACTTAAATGACTGAGCCTATTGGGTACCCCATCAACATACAACAAATATTTATTAAACACCTATTATGGATCTTGGGGATACAGTGCTGAGTAAATCCCTGTTGCTGCTGGGCTTCAATTCCAGCAGGGAACAGACAGTATATATATATATATATATGCAAGTAAATGTGATCAATTCACACAGTGAATTGTTTTCTTCACACAGAAGAAAATAAAACAGGGTAATCAGGGTACAGAGTGTATCGAGGAGGTGAGAAAGAGGAGTGCTACGTTAGCTGGGAAGTCCAGGGAAGTCTCTAGAAGATGACTTTCTAGCCAAGATGATGAGACATGCAGCTGTGAAGATCAGGTTTGAGAGCATTCCAGGCGGGAATGGACTACTGCAGATGCAAGAGTCCTGAGGCAGGAACAAGTCTGGCAGGTTGAAGGGACAGCGGGAAGGCCAGGTGGTTAAAGTGCAGTGTTAGGAGATGAAGTCAGAGAAGAAGGTGTGGACCAGCCCACATATCTTTGCTACTGGATACTTAGTAACTCAACGGAACTATATCTTATTTATCTGGTTAAGACCACAGGTTTGGGGGTAGACAACCTGGGTTCAAATCTTGGCTCTACCAATGACCAGAGCTGGGTGAACCTGAACAAGTTAGTAACTTCTCTGGCCTATAGTTTACATGATAATACACTGATAATAATATCTTCCTCATAAGGTTGTCATTAGTATTAAGTAAAAAATTGTGACAAGTACTTACTTAGCATGGTGTTGAACACTGAGGAAGGGATCAATAAATTGTAGCTATAATTCTTATTTTTAACTTCAGCAATTAGCATAGTTTCTAACATTTAGCAGGGACTCAAAAAGTATGTGTTGATGAAGTAAGGCAGAATCCTGACTGCACATATACTCTATCGTCCTCTGTGTGGACATTAGAGGAAATGATCAAATTCAAACTGAGAAGACAAAATGGTGACAAAGAGAGCTTTATTATTTATTTGTTCAATATTTATTAAGCACTGACATGTATGAAAAAGTAGACTTCCTACCTTCTTGGGGCTTACAACCTAGAAGGAGAAACGAGATCTGCTATTATTTTCATTTTCCGGGCAATCTGCTGTACCATCCAGCAGACTATCCAGTTCAGAGACTGGAGGTCACCTCTGCTCCCTAGCTAGGGTGGCTAGGGAGGGTACTTGAAGGGTGATGGATTTTTGACAAGCAAAGATGAGAAAAGAAACTCACCCAGGACAAACAGGATGGAATAAGCCAAGTGTAATTTGTAAAAGGCAAATGCATCTTTAGGGAATGATGACTAGCCCAGACTGGCTGGAGGACGGGAGTTTATGCCGGGGAGTAGGGAGAGAGGAGTCTGGAAAGGACGGTGAGGACTAGTCTGGATGGACCTCAGAGCCAAAGCACAGGAGGTGGGGACCAGAGGAGCTTCAGAGGCAAGGTGTGGCCAGGCTGAGACAAACTGATCTGTCAGCTGCGTAGAGCGTTGACCCAAGCAGGGGCGATCTGGAGATGGCGTGGACACTACAGGTCATTTAATCCTGATAATAACCCAGCGAGTGTCCTTCAATAGGGAAAATGAGGCAGTGTGTGCCCAAGGTCGCACAGCTCAGAAGTGATGGGGATGGAGTATGAATTCTGACTCCAGAATTCATGAAGAGAGAGACATGAGGGGGCAGGGGAACCATGTGATGGTCTTTTGACTGGTGGGGAAATAGACATGGGCTGAGCTGCCTGGGGTGAGGTGGACAGAAGGTGGGCAGAAATAAGTTTTTAAAAAATAAAATCTGGGGTGACTGGGAGGCTCAATCAGTTGAGCGTCCAACTCTCAGTTTTGGCTCAGGTCATGATCTCAGGGTCATGGGATTGAGCCCCGCATTGGGCTCTGCATGGAGTCTGCTTGTCCCTCTCCCTCTGCTCCTCCTTTTCTTCTTCTCTTCCTCTCTCAAATAAATAAATAATAAATAATAAATAAAATCTGAGACCCCAAAGAACTTAAATCTAAATGGAACCTGTATTTATTAGACTTAGCCAAAATGATGAAACCAAGTATTTTTTCATGACATTATGATTGACAATTTTAGAAGAGCATCAATATATTTTTCTCATAACAAAGGAAGAATACAAAGAGAGAGAAAGAAATGGAGAGAGAAAAAGAAAGTTATTCAATGCTGGGTCCCAATGCTAACTAGCAGCTTACAAGAAGGAAGAACGTACCATTTGGGTTTGTCAATGTACCAGAGCCCCACTGAAAGGGAAAGACAAGATGTCATAGAAGAGGCCCTGGGGAGCTTGGAGTGTCAAGTTGTGATAACAGACAGCTATTGGCTAACAGAACAAGTGAAAAACATGCAAAGATGTCAAGCTCACTGGAATGGCTTTGCAGCAGACACAGAAGAATTGGGTTTTATGTTAGTTTAATGAGATAATCCATGTAAAGTGACCAACACAGTGCCTGAGGTGAAGCAAATGCTAGGTCCTTTGCTTTTCCTTCTCAGCTTCTTCCCATTCTAGCTAACACAAAGGTAAGACAGATAACCCTTCATTCTCTGATAGGTTCAGCTGGAAAAAAACAAGAACAAACAGTTCTATACATCTACAGAAAGAAAAACATCGAGGCAAGTTTTCATGGGTTAAAGTCCTTGAGTTCTGGCATCATTTATGCGTGAGTTGGGATGGGTATGAGAACAGAACCTGTTTTCTTGAGAAGTAAATGAAGGCAGGGATGTGAGCAAATATTAGGCCACGTAAAAACAAAAGGCCTTTTGTACTCTGGACACTTTATCTTTATTCTCGTAGTGACTCACCATAAAGAGCCAGTTCCTGTGCCAGTTGAAACCTCTAACTTCTTTAGAGAAATATCATCCTTTATTACCATTTTAGCTCCTAGCAGTTGATAAGTAAAGCACTTCTAAAGAGGTATTAGGTAAGAAAGTATTGATTATGCATATGCTGTCGAAGTAGCACACTGGACACTCACAGGACTGTGGAGTGCTCGTGGTCTCTGCTGCTAGTGCTTACCGTCTTCTCTTTCTGTGAATTCTCCCCGAAGAGGCAGTCACCAGAAGTTCCTGTTTATCGTCTGTCCATCCTTAAGGGGTTGTGTAAGAAGCGTGGAGTTGAGGCCGTTAAAGGCTTCCAGATCCTGGGGTGAAAGGTGCTGTTTTAAGTCATCCTACTCATTAAGGCCACAACAGGCATGGGCTGTGGCTCCAGCTACATACAATGAGGCCGGTTCTGAGGGGAAGGAAATGCAAGATCCAAGGCGGTCTTTATGATTGCAGATATAACGCCCAGGGTAATAAGGGGTGCCCTATAAAAACCACTGCTGCTGATAGAGAGGGGCTGGGGGTTCCTGCACAATTTCAGTGTCACGCTTAGCAAAAAAGGTCTCTCTGCTCCAGATGCCTATGTGGACGCTCTTGTGGTCCGACTCTGGCCTGGTAGGCTATGTAACAATAAGAGATGTAGTGGGCCAGAACAATGTGGCTAAGGTAGTTTTTACACATCCAACCTGAGACCTTCCATTTTTCTGTTAAGATATTGAATTATACTCAGGGAGGCCAAATTTGCTCAACTACAAACCTTGTCAGTAAAGTATAGGTAAGGGGAAAATGGAACAGAATATTTGAAAGGAGATTGTTGAAACATCTGATGATTATAACAGACTCTGCTGAACAAAGCGGCCTCGTCTGGTTCTTCTGGCTGGAAATGATTACAAAGAAGACTCCAGAGTCTCAGGACTGGATCAGTACCCCTGGGCGGGACTGCTGGAATGGGTAGATGGAAGTGAGAAAGAGTGAAAGAAGAGAGAGAGCAGAGGACAAAAGAAGAGAGTAGTGAGACGAAGAAAATATATCAAAGTTGGGTACTAGAGTGGGGTCCTAGGGCTCAATGAGAGAAAGAGGGGGAAAAAAAGGACTATGGAGAAGTGCAGCTTCTTGGGCAGAAGTAGAACCTGAGTCTGGAGCGGGACAACTGCCCCTTTCCACAGAAGGTCAGTGTCTTGGTCTACTGGGGCTGCTCTAACAAACTACAGTTAACTGGGTGGTTCAAGAACAACAGAAATTTCTTTCTTTTTTTTTTTTTTAAGATTTTATTTATTTATTTGAGAGAGAGAGAATGAGAGAGAGAGAACACATGAGAGGGGATAGGGTCAGAGGAAGAAGCAGACTCCCCGCTGAGCAGGGAGCCCGATGCGGGACTCGATCCCGGGACTCCAGGATCGTGACCCGAGCCGAAGGCAGTCGCTTAACCAACTGAGCCACCCAGGCGCCCCCAGAAATTTATTTATGACAGTTCTGGAGGCTGGGAAGTCCAAGACCAGGGCACTAGCAGGGTCGGGTTCTGGTTCTTTTCCAGGCTGCAGACTCCCTGCTTCTCACTGTACCCTCACATGGCAGAAAGAACAACAGAGCTCCCTGGGGGCTCCTCTATAAGGGCACTAATCCCATTCATGAGGGCTCTGCAGACCACAACCCGGGGTAATATAGCAGTACTGGATGTGGTCTGGCCGTAAGAGTTGAGACCAAGCTGAGAGTTCCAGTGATGAGTGAGGGTTAGCATAATCTACCAGCAATATTTCCTTATAAAAAGTAACGAATTCCATTGTGTAAAAAAAAAAAAAAGTGTGTGTGTGTGTGTATATATACACACACATACATTTAAATCAAATCCACACTGAAATACCAATTCACAACAACTAGCATGGCTGCAAGACGGACAATAAAAAGTGCTGTTGAGGATGTGGATAAACTGGAAGCCTCACACACTGATGGTGGAAATGTAAAATGGTATTGCCACTCTGGAAAGCAATTTGGCAGTTCCTCAAAATGTTAAAACATAGAGTTAACATAAGACCACCCCCCGGCCAAAAAAGACCCAACATTGCCACTCCTAGGGATACTCCCAAGGGAAATGAAAACATATGTCTTTGCAAAAATTTGTATACAAATGTTCATAGAAGCATTACTCGTAATAGCTAAAAAGTGGAAACAACCCAACTCCATGGAGACAGAAAGTAGATTAGCAGTTGCCTAGCGGTGGGGCAGAGGGTGGGGGTGGAGGAATAGGAAGTAACTGCTAATGGGTACAGGATTTCTTTTGGGGTTGGAAATTTGTTTTAATTCAATAGTGGTAATAGTTGCAGAACTCCAAATAAACCAAAAAAATACTGAATTTTCCACTTCACCTGTGTGACTTTTCTAGTATGTGAATTATTATCTTAATTATATCTCAATAAAGACTCGATACATTTTAAAACATCATATAACCTTTAAGGGTTCTAAATAATTTTGCAAGTAGAGCCTACAAAGAAAAGCCTACACAGGCAAGGCATGAAACATATGAGTGAGGTGGGTCAAGTATAAGAAAAGTAGGAAGCAGTGGGGACTTTGGCAAATGGCGGAGGCATGCCCACTCTAAAGGGGGAAGAGTTATGCAGGTCTATCAGTTGTCAACCTACAAGAATGCAGCCCAATGTTGTAGATCTTCCAATTTTTAGCAGAAGTCAAAAAACTGGATTTTTATATGTCTCAATTTTTTTTTTAAAGATTTTATTCATTTATTTGAGAGAGAGAGAATGAGAGACAGAGAGCATGAGAGGGAGGAGGGTCAGAGGGAGAAGCAGACTCCCCGCCAAGCAGGGAGCCCGATGCGGGACTCGATCCCGGGACTCCAGGATCATGACCTGAGCCGAAGGCAGTCGCTTAACCAACTGAGCCACCCAGGCGCCCAAGTCTCAATTTTTTAATACTGATGCTGAATTCATATTTTCTTAAAGACATCATTGAGACATCAAAGTAAAATATGTCTGTGGACCAGTGGATCCCATGATCGCCAGCTTGTGACCTTGAATCAGTACATGCACCTTTCCTTCGCTGTTAGCACACTGCTGGGCCCCATCTTGTGATACTTAAGACTGGCTCTGGACTATCTGAATTCGTTTATTTTTCATTGCTGCAGTGAACAGCGGGAGGAAATAGACTCAAGAGTTTCTAAATGTGCTTATGAGCTTCAGTTCAAGATGCAGCCCATTCTTCCCGAGTCAGGGGGGAACAGACACTTGAATCCAGGTGCTCTGTAGGCTGGAAGAGATTTAAATCCAAGTTGGCTCAAAAGCAGAAATACTTTTTTCAATAATTCTCTTCTGAAGAAATTTCCTAGGACAGGGAGTTTTTGTGGCAGATACATCACTGCTCACATAATTGAAATAGCAGGGGGAGGGGTCAGCTGATTTGATGAAGGGTCATACAGGTGTCCTTGAAAAAGAACAAGCACTGGAGAAGCAATTTGTGTGCTTTCTCAGAGACTCGGGAACAGACTGTTACAATTAGTTAAGGGGCTGCATACAAATGACACTCCTTTTGTGTGGATGCCTGCAAATCTCTATAGGGCCGGCAGTCGTTTGGAATCCAGGTCAGCCGGGGAAAGCTGAGTGGGAACATGTGTTTCTGTGTCTCTGAGAACAATTCTCCAACTCCTCCCCAAAACAGCACACACAGATAACAGCCTACAGGGGGTCAGTGTCCTGCTAGCCTTTGACTGAGGCTTCCAGCCTCATTAAGAAATGTATTAGTCATGTGTAGAAAAATAAAACAGAATCCAAAGTATGTCTCGCATAGAAACAACAAACACGGTTGTGAAACAGCCAATTAGTGATCCCTAAAACTCTTGACACAGCATGAATAGATTCCTGATCTATAGTCTGAACAGAATATACTCTCTACTGGCCCCCTTTCTCTTCTGCTTCATGGATCTAATCAGCTTCAAGTACTTCAGGTACTGCTCAGCTGATCTCTTTCTTGACCTATGCTCTGACGGCCCCCTGGACTTCTTTACCCCAATGTCTCACCTCATTAGCACCTTAATTTCAACTCAACATGTCAAGTCAACTCCACAAGGCTGCCTTTCCTCTGAATTTCTTATTGAAAGCATCGTGATCCATCAAGAGACCCAAGTCCCTACCCTGGGTCCCTACCTCCAGCCCTGTACCTAACCAGTCTTTACAGTCTGCCCGTTTGACTTCTGAGATGCGTCTCAAATCTGTCCCCTTACCTTTTTGCCCCCAGCCCCCACGGCCACTTCTAGACTATGCAACAGCTTTCTAACCAGTCCCTTGTTTACCCTCTTCTCCCATTCTACACTATTATCAGAATTTTCTTCCTTGAAAACATAATCAAATGGAGTTACTCTTTTTTAAAACTTCCGTGAGCTTACAGGTTAATGTCTTAGTGTGCTTTACAAGGTCCATCACAAGCTTACCCCAACTTACTCTATTTTGTCTCATTTTTTTGCCACAGCCCCATTTTTTAAAATGTCTTATTCTACCCTAAACATGCTATGCTCTTTCATACCTCTTTGTATTTACACATGCTCTTCCCTCTATTGAGGATGCTCCTCCCCCGCTTTGTCAGTCTGGACACTTTCTATATATTCTTGAAGTTCCAACTCAAGTGTTTCCTTTGCAGAAGTATGTGCTGCTTCCCCTGTGCTTTCTCAAAGTATTTTGCTTATATCAATCTCAAAGCACTAACACAACATGTAACTTCACGTCGGGGTGATGTCTCCATGACCAGTACACTTGGGTGCTTAATAAATGTCTTGAACTGAATGAATAAACCAGGAAATTAAAACATTACAAAAGCAAGAGAAGCAGACTTTCCAGTATAATTTAAAAATATCATAATGAATCTAAAAATAAATATTTCTTCTAAAATAAATTTCATGATGAGGAATATTGGCCAGATGAAATAATGTAATCGATATATATGGCCTTGGCTTAGATAACCAGAACTAACCTTTTAGTCCTGCAAATAAGAGTCTCTTAGGGAAAACAATTAGTATAGTGCCTGACAAATAATAAGCAGTATATGTGTGTTTGCTGTTATTATTATTAGGGGGCTATGATCTGACCCATAGTCCATCTAAAGAGATATAAATATAAGCTGTCATAATGGAATTTTACTGGCTAAGTGGCCTATATACTAAACCTTACATTAAGAAACTAAAATACCCACACATACCTAGGTTTCCTAATGCACAAGAAACTATTCTACTTCAAACACATGAATGAGCCAATGGCCTTCAGCCATAGCCCATATACTAGCATCTGAGGACAGTGTGCTTAAATGTCTTGGCAATATCTTCTAGGTTTTTCTATAGACCAACAAGCCAATTTATCTGACCTCCTTGATCTAAACAGCCTATCCAGTACCTACAGCTATGTTCTAGAGACCTGAATGAGTCAGAAGAAGAAAATGATTAATCAACTTGGAGAGATTTGAAAGCTGGAAGAGAGCCATCCTGTGAGTAAAACTTCGGAGCTATGGGATTGCAGCCATTGGAAAGTTAGGGGATTTCCATGGTTGAAAACATTTGGCCGGCGTGCTGTAGTCCTCTGACCTTGCAGTAAAGACAAAACAATCTGAGCTGGGTGATTTACCTCTAACAATATCCTATGTCTGCTGCCTTTGGCTTTTCACTCTGACTTGACAAAACTGAAGTTATTCCCCCTTAGTGTTATGACTTTGGAACTGGCTCAGAAAATTCCCTCTGCTTTTTCCTCCCAATGGATATCATTCTGGGCCCTTGGCTTCACTTTTATGTATAGTGAGGTTTAAATCAGAAGTATACATAAAGCACCTAGCAAAGGACTTGGCAAACAGCAGGTGGGTCTGCTCTTTTTTAGACCAGGTTTATCCCTTGACACTCAAGGTATACAGGACCATTTGCTTCTCTTTTTTGACAATTGTTAAACTGGTAGTACCATTTAAATCGCTTTCCTACTCAAGAGCTGTATCACTTACCACTGTTCCTCATTTCATCTATTTGAATTCTTCCAAAATTCCTTTTATCAAGGATTTGATTTTTGAAATTAAATTTTTTAAAGATACTACTCTAATATTGTCTGGCTTTTATTTTCCTAAAATACTACAGACACTGCATCTGAGCAGTATAATTGCATATTCACTGTTCGTTGTTTAACACGTGATGGTGATATTTTATTAATGCAAGGACAGCTTCCGAAATTTCTGATCTGTTCCCACCACTATATCTTGATTTCCACCTTCTTGCTCTTCCACATATGTACACTGCCCTCTTTCTCCTTTCTTTCATTTAAACATATGAATCACTTGGATTTTATTACCACTTATTGCCATCTCTTTCCTGGTTCTGCTTTCTGTTCTATCACTGCATCCATAATACATTCTTTGTGTCTGCTATCAATAGTGTGTCAGCAGGATATGCTAATGCTTAATTGTTTATTGGTCTCTTGTCCCTGTTTCTCTCTTTAATATAATCTATTTTCCTTATGTAACTTCTTAGGACCTTGTCCATTAACTTAATAAAGAAATAAATTTGGGGGGCGCCTGGGTGGCTCAGTCGTTAAGCGTCTGCCTTTGGCTCAGGTCATGATCCCAGGGTCCTGGGATCAAGCCCTGCATCGGGTTCCCTGCTCAGCAGGAAGCCTGCTTCTCCCTTTCCCACTCCCCCTGCTTGTGCTCCCTCTCTCACTGTGTCTGTCTCTGTCAAATAAATAAATAAAATTCTTTCCAAATATTAAAAAATAAAAGAAATAAATTTGGGCAAAGCTTTCAAGTTAACCCTTCCTTACCAGAAAAAAAAGAAAAAAATCCAAGCATCTCTCCATTGAACAAACTAGTTGCCTGGACACTGTCGCACATCTCTATATACATACAAACATATCTACATAAACTTTCACTGGCAGGGTTCTTACCCATTGATTCATGGATCACAAGGCACTTGTTGAGCAATGATAACTGCTGCTTTGCACAGCACTTGCATGGAGAGAGGGCCCTTGGGGATTGTGCCATTTGGGCCACAGGTCAGTAAAAACATTGGGGATTAACAGTGAAGAGAAAAAAGCTTGGGAGTGAGGCACTAGAATGCTGATTTGGAAGAGGAGAAAGAAAGGGAATTTCAGGAAAAGGAATAGAAGGTGTGGACTATAAGACCAAATAAAGTTAAGAAAGGGAGAGATGAAATAGGGTTAGAGAAAAGAAGCTTTAGAGAGAAAACACAAGAGTAGATTAGAGTGCTTCAGGAAAAGAAAGAAATCAAGAACAGAGGCAGAGAGAAGAAAAAGGTGGCAGCAGCTGGTCCTCCACTTGAGAAAGAAAGCATGAAGAATATATTTAGGAATAAGTAAATACAGATGAGAAAACATTCCAAATCAATGTGTCATCCTCATTTTAAAATCCCCTTTGTTAATATAATCTACTACCCACAATATGGCTTCTTCTTATAAATCCCTCAGCCTATAGAAGCAGAAATATCTGTCTTGCTGATTCGTTTGAAGTCAGTCACTCTCATCAAAGCCAAGGGGTAGGCTTATAACCCAAGCCAGCCAATCAGACACTCTCTTGGGAATTTGAATAATTAGCTGAAGAGTAAAGATCAGAAAATGTCTGTAGTGGATTCATCACAGAAGTGGTACTATGATGTGACTGTCTATCCATTTCTGTTTCTTGTATTCCTAGAGCTGTCCTGGTCTGGAAATCTGTCTGCTTTACTTTTCCTTCAATTCTATGACCTACTCCACATCCATTCAAACATTGCCTTTTTTTTTTTTCCTTTAAGTTAGCCAGAGTTAGTTTCTGTTGCTTGTAATCAAAAAGTTTGTTAATACAATCCACATTCTGTTGAATCAAAAAGTCACTGTGTAAGATGGTCCTAAATTTGATGACTTTTGTAAACCTCTCAACTGGCTGCAGGCTCATTCTCCATGCCTTCTCAGCCCTGGACACCCAGTTGAAAATGTTTAACTTATTCTGAAGAGCAGGGGTAGAATGCGGTGACGTGCTAGAAATGAAAGGAGTTATTTCAACCTAGTCAAAGTTGAAATTTTAGTGTGAGATGAGGATGTAGGCCGGCCTCCATGGCCCCAGAAAGTGGTCACAACCATTCTGTCAAATCCTAGCCATTAATCTAGAGGTGAGGCAATCTAAAGAGCTGGTTGGGATGCACAGATACAAATATCTACAACACAGCTCTGATCCTGGCCCCGGACTGAAGGCTTGTCTCCCACACTGGAGCTGGGATACTTGCCCTATGGGTTATAGTTTTCAGGGGCAGCCTCTCTGTCTGGAGACAGGGTGACTGACCAACCAAAGAGGAAACACTGTTCAGCATATGCCTAGGGCCTTACAGGAATGTAGCCGAGCCCAGAACTGGAGACTGCGACCTAGTTATTCCCAACATCCCGGAGAGTGCTCTACTCTGAAACTGGCTGTGAGATTAACCCAGATTTTACTGTAGATGTCTACTCCATAGGGCCATTTCTTTCTCATCCTGCAGCATATGAGACCTTGAAAATGACAATTCCTGTCACTGTGAAGATGAGTAAGCCAGGGGAGCATCTTATGTAATGCCACATTCTTATCTATACTGGGAATTATCCAGAAGTCTCAAACATTATTTCATGACCTTGGTTCTTACCATATACTATTCTAAAATGCAATGTGTTGCTCATCTTATTCACAAAGGTCCCTCCCAGATAGTTTTATAAGAACTCCTAACCGCCAAGAATTCAAAGGTAAGCCAAGTATGTAATTAAGCCAACAGTGACCAGGTTCTCCAGCTCCTGGCCATTAAAACATGTTAGTTTGGCCAGCATGATAACTATAAGTCAATATAAAAAGATTTAAATGTAACAACTCGATGTAAGAAAGAATAATTAATTCTCAGCTGTCCATAGATGTTTGTTTACAAGTGCACTTTCAATTTATGAATTTTCAAAATTATAAAGCTATGTCTCCATCAACTTAGCCCATCAGCAAAAGACATTAGCTGTTGCATGAATAGTATCTTTTGGGGCTTAGAAACAAGTAGACTTTTGGAACCTATTTGTTTATAAGTTAAGAACTTCTGTAGTTATTTTCAGAGAACGTTGGGTTTTCTTCCCAAATCTGCAAATTTCTAGGGTTACAGATGAGTCACTGAGATAATCATACTTTATTTCCACATACATAGCCTAAAGAAAGCTACAAAAGCTGAGACCTGGAAAGGAACTAGCAATCATTTAGATTAAATTCCATCATTTTGCAAAGTCAAACTCCATGTGAGGGCCATTCAAGAGGTAGTTACTTGACATAAGCCACACAGCGGCCAGGCTAAATCTAGAGCACAGATGATCTAACCTGCCTTCAGAATTTGTTTTACTATATCAAGTTCTTTTAAAACAAAGCTACTAAAATCTCATTCATTCACTCCATTCTACATAAATTTATGATATGTTATGATACTATATATATTATAAAATTCTGATATGCCAGGAGCTGTTATAGGTAGACACAAAGTGATAAATAGAAATAAGTTCCTTTAAAAAAAAAAAAAATCAAAGTTGGTTCTAAAAATAACACCTCTCAGTGTTTTTTTGTTTTGTTTTGTTTTTTTGTGTTTGGTTTTTTTTTTTTAGATTTTATTTATTTATTTGAGAGAGACAGAGAGACAGAGAGCACTAGAGAGAGTGAGCGTGGTTGGGGGGGCGTGGAGGCAGAGGGAGAGGGAGAAGCAGGCTCCCCACTGACCAGGGAACCCTACACTGGGCTCAATCCCAGGACCCTGAGACCACGATCCAAGCCGAAGGCAGACGCTCAACCGACTGAGTCACCCAGATATTCCCACCTCTCAGTGTTTTAACACATTTTCACACTGTGGTAAAGGCAAGAGAATTGAGACAAAAATGAAGTAAGGTTGTATATTCCTACTAACAATAATGGTTCAGTATCAGTTAAAACAGTGTGTGAATTTTTGGCCAACAATAGGAAACATTTTCACTAAGCTTATAAGTAAGGCCTAGAAACCATTCCCAGTAAGACCACGAAGCCATTATGACCTAACCTATTCCTGGCCCAGAGGTAAGACCTCTAGTCTTAGTTAGGATGGCAAAAAAGGAGCTATGGTAAAAAAGATCATGGGCATTGGGCTTTTGAGCTAGAGAGACCTGGGTTTAAATTTTGGCTCTGCCATTTACTAGCTCATGACTTTGGACAAGTTATTTCCCTTCTCTTGGTCTCCATTTTTTCATCTCTAAAATGGGGGTGAGACTACTTACTTTACATGGTTATTGTAAAAATTAGATATAATACATGCAAATCATTTAGCTCAGTTCTGGCAGAGTGGGCCCTTAATACATAGAATCTACCATTACTGTCACCAATAATAATTAATGGCATAATAATACAACCTGTAGAACAATTCTATAGGAACAAAATTAAATACATGAATTCCCAGCTGATATGTTACAAAACCTTTACATAGGTGTGTCCACCATACTTAAAGTTTTCTCCAATTAAACATTAGAGTAGAGATACGAATTTAGGTTGGTCAGACTATAGAACCTGAACACATAACCAATCTGTATACTGTCCCCAAACAGACATATACCCTCGTAGACTAATCTTCAGGAAGAAAGCACAGGTTAAGTGAAAGGACCTGGGAGGGCTCTGGCCTCCTCAGGACTAGCTGAAGAGACCATTGCCCGAGGAGGTGAGAGTAGTGTTGCTGTCCGGGAAATCAAAACTGCTAAAACTTATTGAGTTCTAATACTTATTGCTTTCTTAGTAATAATCATAGTCTCACGGGTACTGTTTCATTTAATCCTTACAACACCCTCTGACGTAGATATCAGTATCATTACCCCCATTTCACATATGTCTTAAGTAGCTTATCTGAGGTCAACAGTTGCTGAGTGGCAGAGTAGGGATTTAAACCCAGGGAACCTTCAGACTAAATGATTGACAATAGCCTTGGGCCCCAGTGCAGGGGAGGGGTGCAGTCCTGGGGCTCTAGAACCTGGTCCTGGGAGTTTGGAAAGTTCCACCTATCTTTTGGCCATGTTGAGGTCCATATCAGAGGGTCTGGGAGAAGAGGAGAAAAGGGGAAGGGGCTCTTTGAAGAAAGGCAGGAGAAATTTATGAAGCCATAGAAGGTAGGTACCTCTACCTCTTGTTAGTCTGCCTCTGACCACAGACAATTATACCATTAAAGGTATCTATGTGCCTGGAAAAATCCAAAAGCCTCTTTTACTATCTGAAACACTTTTTCCTCGAATTAAATATCCTTGAAGTCTCCATCAAAGTTCCATTGTTATAACAAGCACTTAGCACAGTGCCCACCATATTAATAGGGCACAATAAACATTTCTGTAAGGAAGAAAAGAGAAGTGAAGATTTTTAAAAAGTGTAGAAATGATTCTCAAATACTGAATCAGAGCATAATTATCAAAGGTCTAGCTCAGTGAAAGAGTACTGAACTGGCAGTCAGGAGATTTGGGGTCTACCCAGCTCTGACTGCAGCCATATACACTGGCAAGTCATTTAGTCTTTCTGGCCCTCTGTTGGCTCATCTATAGAATGGGTTGGACAGATGATCTACAAGTGAGATAATGTGTAAAGGGGTTTTGCTCAATGGCTGGCCCAGAGAAAGCTTTTAACCTATGTTTACTAAATATGATGTTTCCCATTTTTTAAACTCCATTCTAAGTCATTTAGCTGGGCCCCCTCATTTTGCAGATGAGAAAACTTAAGCCACAGCTGGGTCAAGTGATTAGTACAAGATCACCCAATTAATTACCGTACACCCAAGACGATAATCAAACTCCCTCAACTCTCGGCCTGGTGCTCTTTCTTCTACCTCACACTGCTTCTTGACTTGATTGGTCTACTTGCTTCTCTCCTACTACCCATGAAGGAACTTTTAAAAATAAAAACACCACATGATTGATGGGATTCCAGGAGGCGCTCAAATCCATGCTATTGTCATTAAGCAAGACTCATCTCAAAACACCCAAAGAGAACAGAATATATAATTTTTAATCCTCAGAGATGGAAATTCCATATTTCCGTATTTCTCAGTAGTCTCCTCCAGTTTTGCTTGTTACTAGATACCTCCTTATGTCCCAAATCCTTCATGCTATAGTTTAAGCCTCTTGCGTTGTCCTCAGGTGAGATGGAAAACACTGTGTTGTGCTGAGTCTTTTCATAGGCAAAGATGGCTATTAAATTGCCCTTTATCCCTCTTTCTTTCCAAACTGACTAATCCCAGTTTCTTTAAATTCCTTCCTAGTTCTTCATTCCCAATGCTTTAATCACCTTTGTGGCTAAACTCTCAGCCACCTCTGGACTCAACCCCTCCCTGTTGATTACAAATCACAGAACTGGGGATGATTTCCAACTATGGTTCTGAATGTTGACCAGCGAACTGATTGTCTCATGGTTCCTACGGGATAGTTCCCGCAGTTAGCATTCCATGACCATGCTTTGGTTTGTAAAACTATAGGCCACCCTATTTGGGCTGAAAGTAGATGATTTGCAGCTTCTCTGCAGCAAACATAAATGTGAACTGGCAGTCTCCTCACTCCTAGCCTATTTTTAACTACTTCTCCTCCAAGCAATCAGGGAGAACTAACTTTAATAAGAACCCAGGTAAAATATAAGTAAGAAAGTATATTAGCTGAACAGGAATCCTAAAATTTGTATTAAGTATGAATATGAGTAGGTTTGGGTTTTGTTTATCACTGTTCCCGCATTTGTACACATAATGCAGTGGTATCTAAGAAGCAGTGAGTTGCCAAAGCACAGTTTACTTATCATGTATCATCCCTATAGTGTTTCCTGTTTATTTGTACAATCCTTCTAAATTTACAATACTTTAGAAAAAAATATGTTTTTCTAAATCGCACAACAGTGTGTTTAAATCTTTTTCTATAATCAACATATCTTTCTCCTGTGTTTTCTATATATGCTGTTGAGGCTTTTAAAAAAATAACTTTTTAAAATGTTTTTGTCATTTCCATAAAAAACAAGATCATGGTAGTATAAAGTTAGCCATCTCCTGAGCCACTTATTAACATGAACTTAATGAAGATTTATCAGACACCTACTATGCACACACTAGGTACTTGAAGGCAGGATAGAATATGAGCAAAGCACAGTATGAACCTGAAAAGCTTTTCAGAGGAGGAGACATTTAAGTTGGACATTGAGGAATGAGTAGGATTTCTGGCTGACACCCAAACTGAAGGAACATAAACCAGGCAGAAGTAACAACGAGCCAAGAAAGGCAGAACAGCATCAATTATACAGCTAACGAGACATTGGCCTAGGAAGTGATTGGGAAAGAACAAAATTGGATTCTGGAGAGATGCTATTTTTACAATAGTTTTTCCAACTAAAAGCTGTCCTTGAGAAGTCATCTAAGTCCGTTAACAGAGTCACGCCATTTCAGTACAATCTTAGGATGAGAAAACAACTAATTAACATAACAGGCTTCGTGCGCGATGGAGACCGCACAAAAGGAGGCACTTAAAAGGCTGAGCAATCCAGGGAAACAAAGTCATTTGCTTTTTATGGCTTAAATAATTTCACCCGCTATGGTTTCACAATTTTTCTTCATTCCACACAAGGATTGTTTGGTCCCACTTGGCAAACATGGGACTGCTTTGCCTGTGCATGTGTGTTTCTCAGCAAAAAGAACAACAAAAAACATGTGGCTGAGGCCGAACTGTGATTTTTCACTGTGGCTTTGAGTCATGTATGGTATCAGCACAGCTACAGAAATTGGGTTTGTCAGCTAAGCCTCCCTCCCTGCCAGCCAAGCAGCAGAGCATGAAACATAAACCATAAAGAAACAATAGCAGGACTTGGGGGTTATTTATTGTTGTTCTCCAAATACATCCTAGTGACAAAATGGAAAACGGTCAACTGGGAATCCAAACTATATTCTCATCGAGGCCAGGATAATTTCTTAGGGTAGGATTTTCTTTTCTCTCTTTCTTTTATTATTACTATTTTTTTAGTTTTTTTAAGTTTTTGAAAATTTGTTAACAAAGGAGAAGGAAAATGGTTGAGCAATGTCTGAGAATGGTTTGGCAGCATGGAGTATGTGGCTCAACTGGCCAGAAGGTATTTTGAGGTATCATGGCAGAATTCTCAGCCCACATCCCCGTAACAATGACACATGACCGTAGGCCCATACAACGTAAGACTCACCAGTCCACGGAGGGAGTTAAAGGACTGGGAAAGAGTTGGTGAACCTGGAGGACTTGTGTGAACACTATATGTATGTGCTTATAGACACACACACATTCATGAGTATGTGTCCTTTCAATAAAAAGTGAAATGCTATAGAAAAAAAATACCTATTCACTAGACATTTATTGAAAACATGAGCATGAGTATCTCGGATCAGGCCTTGGGCTGGGCAGGGATAATAAGTAATGAGCAAGGAACCCTGTCTTGGAGGTGATCCAGGACCAGAAGGAGAAAAAGGAATGTAAACATCTTTGATCTGGTATGGGTAGGAAGGGAAAGGGGGAATTCCTCTGGCCCCAAATTGTGATGTAGGCAACTCTGTAGATAATGGTTTTTCCCACTAACCAAGACAGGAAAAATGTGAGAGAGAATCATTTTGGAAAGAAAGACGAACAGTTCAGACTTGAACACCAGCGCTGCAGTGTTAGTTAGGAGGACACTTGCGGCGAACACTTGGACACATAGGCCTGGAGCTTAGGAGAGAAGTCTGGGCCTGAGGCAGAGACGTGAGGCTGGTCAGAGTGAGGGTGGATTCCACAGACATAAATAAGAGACCACCCAGAGAGGATGGACAGTGAGAAGAGAACCAAGGTATCCAGAATGCTATAATGGGCAGCAATTCAGCAAACACCTCTTGGGAAACCACTCTGTGTAGTCATTTTATGAGGTACTTCTAGGCATAGAGAGGTGCGAAGAATGGAGTTCCAGCCCTCACAGAAATGACTACTCCTTATGGGTATTGGAGTAGAACAAACATTTCTTTCCTGATATCACTGGTACTTCCCCTAAACTTATGCCCCAAATTTACTAAAATGACATAGAAAATATTATTTTATACTTTCTATGCCTTCTCAGTACATTGTCCTACGTTTTTTATTTTGTTCTTAAATTTAGGATTATCAATTGTTTTGTCTCTGCCGTTAGAATACTAAGCTCCTTGAGGTCAGGGGCCACTGTAACACTTATTTCTCTTTTTAATTCTCAAGAGTCTAAAGAGAATAAGAACTACCACTTAGTGAGCATGTAACATACACCAGGCATTATTTGTGAGTGCTTTACGGAAGTTATTTCATTTAAACGGCACAACAACGCTACAAGGCTGGGATTACTCCTCCATTTCATAGATGAAACAATCAGGGTACAACCTGATTGGCAAAGGCACAGCCGAGACACCGACCCAAATATGTCTCGTGATCACAGGAGCAAATCATGCTCTTTTAAATGTCCATGTGCCATCTCTGTGTGTCTACTCATGAAGAGGGAACAAAAGATCACCATCAGTGACAGGAGGGGGGTTTTGCCGTAACTGAGGATCTGCCATCAAGCACCCTTGTCCACCTCCACCGACTCTTGGGACTACTTTAGAAAACCAATTAGCATGCTTTGAGAAGTACTCCTCTTTAAGACTATTCAGCGAGTGTCCAAACTTTGGAGGCATGAAAACCTAATGAATGAAAGGGGGTTGTTATATTCCTTACATAATGAAACATACCTATTTAAAAAATGGAACAGGTGACGTTCAAGGCAGGTTTGCAAGGTTGGCCTTGGACCTTTTCTTCCATGTGTAACTAATACTGCCTTGGGCAGTAAAACTGGGGACTCAAAGGGACCTTATTAAATTAAAGAATAAAAAATCAAAAAGCTAAATGAGATTCAAAAACATAAATTTGACAGAATGTCCCTGAAGGAAGAACAGAGTGGATTATTTGGCCTTAATATACTGAGTTTAACAAGCAAGCAAGAATAAATAAAATACAGTGTGTCCATACAATGGAATATTTTCAGCCATAAAAAGGAATGAAGTCTTGTGCTACAACCTGAATGAAACTTGAAAACATTTATTTTTTTATTATTTATTTTAAAGAGAAGTTTTCAGATTTTATTTATTTATTTCAGAGAGAGAGAGTGAGAGAGAGACAGCATGAGAGGGGGGAAGGTCAGAGGAAGAAGCAGACACCCCGCTGAGCAGAGAGCCCAACGCGGGACTGGATCCCAGGACCCTGGGATCATGACCTGAGCTGAAGACAGATGCTTAACGACTGAGCCACCCAGGCACCCCTTGAGCCTTGAAAACATTTAAAGGAAAGAAGCCAGACATAAAAGGCAACATATACTGCCTGATTCCATTTATATGACATGTCCAGAATTTGCAAATCCATAGACACAGAAAATAGATTAGTGGTTGCCAGCAATTGGGGGGAGGGGGGAATGGAGAGTGACTGCTAACAGGCACTGGGTTTCCTTTCTGGGACAATGAAATTGTTCTAGAATTAGATAGTAGAATTGTTACATACCTAGTGAATATATTCAAAAACCACTAAACTGCGCACTTTAAATTGGTAGGTGACTCACAGCTTAATTAAAAATTACAAGTTAAAAAATCAAGCAAGACTATGAGATTCAGTACTAAGAACAAGTCCTTAAGAATCACAAAACAATCTTCTTTTTATTAAGTAATTGGTTAGACCCTATGGACTACAGCATCAAGTTCTGGGATCCAGATGGTTTCTAGGAGAGGGTCAAAGCTGATTAGACTTGGAAAATAAGACAAATGGAATACTAAAGAGATGGGAATGATTCTATCTAAAAACCCAAAGTAAGAGGGGGGTTGATTTAATCAGCTTCTTCAAGTATATAGGGATTCTTAAGCAAAGAATAGTCACCAGCTGCTTTCCATCTTCTGTGAAGATAGAGCAGAAAGAAGGCTCAAAAGATAAATACAAGGGACTTAGGATAGACACACAAAAAAGTGCATCTTTATAGTCAGAGTTTAACAAAGGGCAAGGTTACTAAAGGAGTCTGTGGGCTCTCCACTACCTCTGAAGATCTATAAAATAAGGGCAGAGGCATCAGGACTCTCGAGAATGTTTTCAAAGCCCCATTTGTGAATGTGTCATCACATAACTCCAGAGGGGGGACGCCCTTTCTAGGGTAAGGTAATTGAGTGGGATAAAGGGAAAGATATCCTATGGACTAGATGAAGTCCAACTGGGTTATGTTAGAGTAAATTTCTTTAGAATAATTCCAATTTCCTGTTGTTTTCCTTCATAAAGCATCCCCATGGGAGAAAAAAAATTATCAAAGTCTCCTGTTTCCAAATGAACTTAGAAGATTTGATAGACAAGATTCAGGTGCTCGGTCACAACAACACTCCCATGCCAGGTGTTTTAGCTGCTCAGAAGTTCCCTTTCTCCTTATCAACGTTTCAAGAATTTTGTCATTTTTCTCTAATTCTGAAAGCATTTCTGCTGTCAGCCTTGCATCCACCTACCCAGCCTGTCAGAAGGCAGGAATGTTCCCCTCACCCTGTCACCAGACGTCGTGCTTTATGGAAGTGCGACTGCTCCCAGCGACCTCGAGTTTGACTGCGTCATCCACCATGTCTAGCGGTGCCAAGTGGGAATACGGATAATATCCATGCACCCTACTGTCTAACACACCGTTATCTTCCTACTGAGAATTCCACGACTTTGAACTTTTAGATTATGCTGTCATCTATGTTAGTTGCCTGCTTTTTCAATAGAGAAGTATGAATTTTCCGATCTGAGTGCGGTAATTTTTCACAGTCCTTATGTGTTTTTCATCTCTAAGGAAAGACCAACATACTGATGTCATAATTATACATTTGAAATTTCTATCTCTTGATTAAATAGCTGTAAGTCAATGTCAGTGCCGTGTCACAGCACCCACATTCCTGGAATGGCAAAGGGCAGTCATCACTTACAAATTGGCATGCTTTCTCGTAAGCATGTATTTGCAGCATGCCCATCCTCAGAGTATCACAGATATTCCCGGCAGCCATAGAAATGGCCATGAAGTGTACTGTCAGCTGCAATAATGCTTAACAAAAAGTAGACATCTCACCCTACGGAAGCCAGAATCAAAGTCAGACCAGAAATGAATCCGGCAAAATTACGACGTTTTTCCTAACCCCTCGTACTAACTTGGAAGTGAGATGGGGGTGGAGGAATAACATCAAATAACCTTTACAAGTCAGAACAGAACAGGTCTTAAAATTGTTTTTGGCTCCACTGCCCCTAGGTCAGCTCCTGAAACAGAAGTCAAGCTGTGACTTATAGGCTTATATTAATTTTCCTTATGCTGCTTAATTTTAGTAGCATAGTTTCCACATACTCTAATTTCTTGTTTTCGGTGTTGTATGACATGTCTTGTAAATAGTGTGAAGTTGGTTTAACTGTACAACATTAAAGTTATATCCCCATTAGGTCTATAACCTAAAGACCTGCTACTTCTAGATAAGGAACAGTTCTGACCTCTGGGAACTACTGAGAATTATGGAGAAATCCAACAAGCCCCTCCTACTTGCTCGAGACTAACCTTAAACAAGAAGGCCTTGCAAATGTATACAAAGTTGTCCTTTCAAAATCAAGTAGACAAACACTTCCTACTCCAGACCCGGAGTCTTCCATGACTTCCACTGTTTTAGAAAAAGATCCTTCCACATGAGTGTCCAGCTCTCTGCACCACATTGCGTAGGTCCCACTCCTCCACAGACAAGGAAAATGAGGTTGATATCATATTTAGCTTGGCCCATAGCCACAGAGTCCCATTAAGTAAAATATCTTGTGACTATCACTCGAGGGTAGGGATTGTGTATTTTCCACGTTCAGAACAGATCCTAGGAGCATGCTTCATACAGGTTGTCCACCCAGTAATACAGAGCCCTTGCGCTCTGATGGGGTTAAGGTCCCAACTGCCAGTCAGCCTGATGGAAGAACCTACTTCCTCTGTCCTGCACATCCTCCTCATTGAACACTGACTGACTGAAACAGCAGTTATGTTCTTGATCAAGGGATCTTTACAAAGGTTCCTTTGTAAAAGAGCCACAGCCTCCATATTAATCGACCACAAGTGACACATCTTCACATTGTGCAGGATTAAGCTCTCTGACATCTCTATATTACTGATAACATGAGATTCAAAGCTGGGGGTGGGGGCGGTGTTTGGGAAGGAGGGATGAAGAATGATCTGAAAGCAACAATGAGGAAAAGGATGATACCCACCCGGCATCCAGGCCTGGTGGCAGGAGACAGTAGGAAACAAAATGGCCACCACCAAGAGGACAACACACTCAGAAGAGAGACATGTTTCTGTTCGGTTTAGAAGGTGAAAGGAATGTTCCAAGAAGAGGTTGGGAATATAGGAGATTTTGCTGATGCTGGATTCTGAATTCTAGGGGACACAGAACTTGGGGAGGAGTGGAAAAGGAGTAGAAGAGAAAAATTAAGAGTTTGGGAGGTAAAGGGTTTCCTACAAGTTGGGCTTCTTGTGGTGACATCTAAACAGTGGTCAAGCATAATGAGATCAGAGTTGCATTACCAGGGGCAGATATTGGGGACGAGGCTGAGAGTGAGGTCAGAGAGGGATGACCATCGGGTTCCCTTTGACCTCTCTTGATGGAAGGGAGGAAGCCCAGGGGAGTGGGATCGTATCCTTCTATTGATCCCTGATGACAGAGGAGGTAATAAACAAATCCACACAACAGAGGAATGTCATATACATTAAAAATACTTCTATGTAATTCTAGATTTAATTTTATGACAAGTAAAAAGGGGAAGGAACAGCTGGAATAATGGAACTTAGATGGGACTCTTTAAGACTTTGACAGCCTTATCTGGGAAAACTGTTAGGGAAAGTTAGGGATATTTCATGGCTTCTGGGAAACTGAAATAGGTATGTTTGATTTGATGCCCTCTTAAACATTTACAAGATACTAAAGTGGAGTTTACATTGGGTAAGTTATAAAATCTTGAGACTCAGTTTCCTTATCTGTCAAGTGGCTAGAAGTGGGATAATACCTAATAATACCTATCTCCTAAGGCTTTCATGAGGATTAATGCTGTAATTAATCATGGATATGCAAGCAAAGCACCCAGCATATAGTATAGGCCCAATAAATGTATTTTTTTATTTGAGTATAGTTGACATGCAATGTTACATTAGTTTCAGGTGTACCCAAAGCAATCAACAGATTGAACGCAATCCCTATCAAAATACCAACAGCATTTTTCATAAAAACTAGAACAAATAATACTAAAATTTGTATGGAACCACAAAAGACCCTGAATAGCCAAAGCAATCTTTAGAAAGAACAAAGCTGGAGGCATCACAGTTCCAGATTTCAAGATATACTACAAAACTGTAGTAATCAAAACAGTATGGCACTGGCACAGAAATAGACACATAGATCAACAGAACAGGATAGAGAGCCCTGAAATAAACCCATGATTATACAGCCAATTAGTCTATGGCAAAGGAGGCAAAATTATACAATGGGGAAGACCGTCTCTTCAATAAACAGTGCTGGAAAAACTGAGTAGCTATATGTAAAAGAATGAAACCAGACTACCTGTTAATACCATACACAAAAATAAACTCAAAAGGGATTAAAGACCTAAATGTGAGACCTGAAACCATAGAAATCCTAGAAAAGAGCACAGGCAGTAATTTCTCTGACATTAGCCATAGCAACATTTTTCTAGACATGTCTCCTAAGGTAAGGGAAACAAAAGCAAACATAAACTATTGGGATTACATCAAAATAAAATGCTTTTGCACAGCAAAGGAAACCAACAACAAAACAAAAAGACAACCTGTTGAATGGGAGAAGATATTTGCAAATGATATATCCAATAAGGGATTAAGATCCAAAATATATAAAGAATGTATACAACCCAATACCGAAAAAAAAACCAATCTGATTAAAAAATAGGCAGAGGACCTGAATAGACATTTTTCCAAAGAAGATATACAGATGGCCCACAGACATATGAAAAGACGCTCAATATCACTAAGCATCAGGGAAATGCAATCAAAACCACAATGAGGTATCTTACACACCCGTTAGAATGGCTAAAAAACCAATAAACATTAAATTACCCTTTTTCATATAACAAACCCATGAGTCAAATGTTATCTCCATTTTAAAATGCAGAAATAGACTTTCAGTGAGAGTCAGTAACATATTTAAGGTGCCTCCTTTAGTAAGAGTCTGAGCTGGGATTTTTGACTCTGCTTGGACTGATGCCCAAGGCTGGTCTGAGCTCTTTCTGCTGAACCTCGTTGCCTCTCCTGTTTGCTTTTCTACTACAGTTAATATCAGAACTTATTTCCCCCAAACTGACGAAGAAACATACTGCTTCTACAAATGCCAAACATAGTAAAACAGGTGTGCCTGGCACAGGCCCACATGAGAATCACTCTCAGACAAAAACCACCTGTATTCACTGATGGTAGTGGTGGTGAAGAAGAAACAGAATATGACGAGAACATTAGGCACTTAAAACTCTCATAATAGCCTGAGATTCCTTATGATTCTGAGTGAGTTCCTCTATGTTATAAGGGTACAGTTTGGCTCAGTTTTCATTTGTTTCCTCTTTATGTATTCAGAACCAATTGTTAATGAAAACCAGTGAAGCAGCTGTAGTGTAGAGTAGAAAATGTGCTACACAGTCTAAAGACATAGATTCTGACCCTGCCTAGGCCACTGGGCACCCAGATGGCCCTGGCAGGTTCATAACCTCTCTGGTAGTAATAATCTATTGATTGAGAACAGGGGTTTCAAAATCCAAAAGCTCTGAGTTTGATTCCGGTTCTTCTACTTACTAATGTGTGACCTTGGACAAGATAGGCTCTTGAGCCACAGCTTCCCCATCCCCAAATGGAGAAATTAATACCTAACTCAGAGAACTATTATTACAAGGATTAAATAAACTACTGCAGAGAGTTGGCACAGAGTTGGTGTTCAAAAAACATGTTATATTGTTACCACCACCACTCTCTGACTTTCACATTCTCTGTCTCTGAAATGGGACAATAATACCTGTCTCGTCTCCTCTGTTCTACCTTCCAAACAGGATTATTTGAGATGACCATCTTGTGTAAAACAGCATTTTGTAAAATATAAAAGACTGTTTAGGAATAAAGAGTTATTGTGATGGTAAGTCAGGACAGAATTGAATACACTATTGCTGCCAAGTGACAGGAATGATTACTCTTGAAATTTTGGGAAAATGATAACCAAGTCCTAAAGGTCCTAAATATCCAGCTGAGGAAAACAAAATGTTCTTCAGGCTCTCAGAACTCCAAGTTCTTTTTTCCATAATATAATTGGAACCCCTAAGGGTCCATTTAATTCACAATATAAACGTAAAACAACAACAACAAAGTTGAAATAAAGGGAAAGATGGTTTCACAGATTGCCCACAAAACTGGGAAATTGTTTACTACAGCACAATGCAATAAAGAGGCTTACAAATTGAGTCCTGGGGGAAGGACACAAGCTATATTTGTTGCATGTGGATATCAGAGGCCAGAAGTTGGCTTCTTCTATTCTGTGAAGTGCCATGTGCGTAAATTTGTAGACTGTCATTCCCTTTAACTCAAAACACTGGTGAACAAACAGTTGGAGCAAAGCCACCTCCAGAACATGACCAGCCATAACTCTCAGAACACTGACCCTCTCTCATTGCTCAAACTCATCCCCTAAGTCATTGCCTTGCTTAACTCAAGAGTTGTTGTTGTTCACCAATGCAAATCTTCATTGATCTCAGAGAATCTTAGGGAGGGGGTGGCCCGTATAAGTCATCTGGACCCCGCCCCCCACCGAGCCTTCAATGCTAGGAGTGTCTTTTTCACACAATTCCCTACAGAGGCAGGACATTTCAGAGACAAGAGTGCCCCACTGGCTTGGTGGCCCCCACTGGAGTTAACAGTTGACAAGTACCAGGGCTAACACAATTCCCCTGCCCTACGGCTTCCATGAGGGGCCTTCTGCTACAGAACATTCTGATCTCTTTTGCAGCCCTCTCCAAGGATTCTGGGAAGAACTTCTGTGCAGACATGAACTAAGCTCCTTCTCTCTCACTCAGAGTACAGAAGTCATTGTTTTTTTCTTCAAGCAAGTACATGACAATATTGACTCATTGTAATTTCCCATCAACAAACAACCCCAAAACTTTTCCACATTACTTGTTATCAAACCAAACTCCCACCCTCCTTTTTTTGGACTTAATGTAATATTTTGTTAACCTAAGTGTAGGACTCCACATTGACCTCTGTAAAATTTTGACTCACTGACTCTGGTAGCATAGTATAGTGGTTAAGAACATGAATTTTGATGTTAAACAACTGGTTTCTGTTCCAGCTGTGCTTCTTATTGCTGCGGGACTTGAGTAAATAACTTCACATCTCTATGCCTCTATATATCTACTATCAAATAGAATATTAATAGTATAGACCTCAGAGGGTCATGTGAGGATATGCAAGGGAATATATGTAACACATCTGGTATTCTACCTGGCACACAGTAAGTCCTCAGTAAGAATTATGTGTGATTGTTTTTTATTTTTTTTATTTGATAGAGAGAGACACAGCAGAAGAGGTTACACAAGCAGGGGGAGTGGGAGAGGGAGAAGCAGGCTTCCCGCTGAGCAGGGAGCCCGACGCGGGGCTCGATCCCAGGACCCTGGGACCATGACCTGAGCCAAAGGCAGACGCTTAATGACTGAGCCACCCAGGCGCCCCTATGTGTGATTGTTATTAGCAAACCCATCCCATCAACCTACACAGATCTTTTTAAAATCTTGTCTCTCTTATTGGATATGTTAGCTATCTTTTCCAACTTTGAGTGAACCATACGTTACACAACCACATCTTTTACGCTTTCATCAAAATTTTTAAATGAGTAAATTTGACAGAACAGCATCAGCAAACAGATTTCTGAGTCCTTCCACATGGACATCAATCCATCAATCAGCTCAAAACTACTTGGTTACATTTGTTGAACCAGCTATGAATCTACTTAATTAATCCCTGCTAGACAACAAGAATATAATAAAAATCACTGCCAAATTCCTCCCAGAAAGAAAAATCCACTCTACGACATTCCTATAATCAGATTAGGTGGAAGAATAAAAGGATGTTAGAAATAAGAATGTTTTGCTTTTTGTGAGCTTATATGGGCTCTTAATAATCATCACAAGGTGTCATTTGCCTTGTGGTGGTGGTGATGATGACAGCAGCTATGTGTAAGGCTCTGAGTCAAGCACTTTACATGGATTATCTAATTTAATCCTCAAAACAACCCGTTTAGATTGGTGTTATGATCATCTTCTCCCCTTTTTGCAAAGAAAGAAATAGGCTTAGGTCATACAGTTTGTAAATGACAGACCTAGCATTCAAACCCACGTCAATTAATTTCTGGAACCCAAATTTCTATCTAAGTGCTATCTTACCTCCCTTTTGTACTAAATGCCACCTAATGCCTATACGAACTATGCAGCTGGGTTCCAGTTCCAGCCTCACAGACCCAAAACCTTGACTCTGTCAGTATCCCTGAGTTGACTAGAATTAGTCACGGTGCCTCACCCTAACAAAATTCATGATAAATCAGTGCAGCAACCCAGAATGCCAATTTATTGATTTAGAATAATAATGTATCTATCACATAGACCATAACAGTCATAATCGTCTGACCAGAGCATTTTCCCCTTTAGACAGTTCTACCTACAGAGGCAAATTCTAATCACAAGGTATCAGAATAAGAAGTTTGCTGTAGGACTGAAATGTTAAATTGAATTGCCCACAAAGGAGGACTTGCAAGTAGAAGCGAAACTTTGAAGGCCGCTGACAATCCCATTTCTAAGGACAGGTACTGGGGGCATGAGGCACAAATAGTGTGTACTTTTGGGTACTTGTGATGTTGACCAGCTCCCATTCTGACACATCTGTGTTTCACTTACATTTACGCCAGTTTTTGGCTTAGACACAATCACTCTCTTTAGGTGACTGTCCACAACTCTGCTCTGATTCATTATCTGGTGGCTATATATATATTAATTTATTTCCCAACCAAGTCTTGAGTAACCCCATATCTTAGTCTATGCTCTGTACTATAATTAGCTCTGGCCTAAGGCCTTTGACTCACTCAAGACAACTAGGAGTTCTCCTACTATCTTTTCTATTTTTCTTTTTTACCTCTTAAAAACATATCTACCATATTCAATTTGGTGAACGTAGTACAAAAATAGGATTAGGTATGTTTCTGTGAACATTCTTCTCTCTTCTCCAAACACTGGTTTCAATGGGGGAAAGGGACTAGAGGGTAGGTAATATGATCAGAGAGAAGGAAAAAAAGGATTAACTTAACTCTTTATAAACAGTTCTGTATTATTTTATTATAAAATGCATGTGTTGCTTTCATGGTTAAAAATTCTAATACAGTTTAAAAAAATAAAATAAAAGCTATGTAGTCCAATAATATAAATCCTCTCTACAATACACCTTCACTGGTTGTCCAGTTTACTTTTAAACACCTCCAGTAATGGAAACTCAGACTCTTGAGGCAGTTCATTCTACCTTTGAACAGCTCTGTTAGAATCCTCTTCGTATCACCAAGTCAAAATTTGTCTCTGCGCAGCTTTTACCCATGGCCTCAGTTCTAACCCTCAGAGCCCCAAAGAACATATCTCACCCTTAGACATTTAGAGGCCTTTAGATAGTAAATGCAGCATAACCCTACTTGCTTGGCTTTTCTTCTGGGCTAAATATTTCCTAGGGTTTATGAGAAGGATGCTGAAAGATGACAGAACAATATATGCTATGCATCTTTTCTAGACTATGATTCCTGAGACTAAGCCAGAACAGCTTGGCTCCTTAAGAGTCAGCTATGGAAGGGTTCACTGCCATGTTACAAGTCTCACTTACAGAAGGAAGCATGTAGTCAGACACTAATAAGGGAACCAAACCACAGTACATGGAAAGGGGGGACCCTGTGCATAGGCAGCCAGGCCCTTGACCTAGAAGTGGAAGTAGCCCTATACACAAACAAATCAGAGCCAGTAGGCCATGGCTGTGGAGGGCAGGGGGAAGATTCCTAGAGAGCGTTCTGGGCTAGGCCACTTGTTGATTTTCAACATTCCTACCTAGGAAATGCACCATGAGCGATGCTCACATTCTGACCACAGTGCATTAGTCAGATAAACAGACTTCTCAGAGAAAAGATCAAGGAAGACAATGCAAAGTTTTAAGTGTGGGAATGTCTCTGACACTGAACCGAAGCTGGAGAACTTGAAAGCGAAAGTGACAGGAAATGAAGTGAAACCGGGTTGCTGGTCAAGAATGGAATGTGAAAATGAACCGAACATCTTAAATGGAGCACACTTCTCATGACCCCTCACTTTACTCCGTGACTCAGACAGGGAGTTTCTGCAGTACATACAGAATTCTGTTTGGTAAAGTGGCCTACCGACTCTTTTCTGACGACCTTATCCTGAATATCTGGGGAATAACTCAACGGCGCGTCATCATGATAATGATCACAAGCATGTGTGCCCCACTCTCCCAGAGTGCTACAGAGACTACGAAGCACTTTCCCAAATAGTTTCTCATCTGACCCTCACACAAACTCTGTGAGGCTGACATTTTTGTCCATTTGTTACAGGTAAGGAAACCGCTTTAAGTTCAAGGACTTTTTCCCATGATACTACAGCAGTGGGGGCTGTGACTACAGCCCACGCAGACTTCCCAGCAGGCGACCCAAACACACAGTGATCACTCTACCACCCTTAATTCACCTGAAGGCTCGTCGTCCAAACAGGCCCGGTTTCTGCATGGATTTGTGCGCACATACACAACGCAGCTTTATCAGCCCTAACATCTTTAAAATAAAACACACGTGGACAAGAGCATTTTTAAGGTAGTCCTACATATTTAGCCCTGCTATATTTGAATATGGGAACAGAAATACTGCCTGCCTTTACGTGCTTCAGGCACTGGCATATAAAACCTGGTTCCACTGATACCTGGTCTCAAATTTTCCAACTATAGAACTATTCTAAAGATATTCCTAGAGTGTGTTTCACTCAGATTCACACAGCCTGATGAAATTTCAGTGCCAAATAAGGAAAAAGATCATGTGCTGCATTCCCTGGAGGTATATTATAGCCTGGCAAGCAGCTTCCTGCAAGACCCATTTAAAAAGATTAGCAAGAGGAAGAAATCCAAGGTTACAATAAAAGAATTATCACTAACAGTTCTCAGTGTAATTCCTTTCTTTGAAGCCTAAACACAGCGTCTTCTAACATGATGGTAGCTAAGGCATGTGTATCCAAAGGGCAGTAGATCCCTGAGGGTATAGAATATTTTAAAATCACCGATTTAAAAGTAGATTTAAAGGGGACTTTTCCATTTTTCAGGCCTAAATGTCCTTTCTCCTTGTCCTCACTTCAGCTCTTTCAAATGTTGAAGACAACTGAAGTAAAAAAGACAACAAAGAAAATTTTAAAATCCTTTTGGAAAGCCTCATCTTTCTGAAGGGAATCTTAGTGGGAGAGATGACTTCTCCGGGGGAAGAATCAGTGAAGCTGAGAAAACACAAGTTCTGAGAGCCAGAGAGGTCACCCACCAAAGGCCGCAGCAGGGATGGTCAGCAAGGGTTGCCGTGCACACTGTTCCTGCCCCGAACTTAGGAAGGAGGATGGCAGTTCTCAAACGCCCTTGTTATTCCTAGTATGGTGTCTGGCTCACACAGCGTTCTGTAACTATTTGCTGACTGAAAGCAGATGAAATGGAAACAGCCTCCCATACGTCCCAAAGTGGTAGACACTAGCATACTTCTCTGTTGGCAGAAAAGAGGAAGAAATACGACTTTGAATCTAATGTCTTGAAGTCTTGCAATGTGAAGGATGAGAAAATCCTCCTGATCCCATCAGTCTCCAGACTGGATCACCTATCATGAAAAAGGAGAGCGCTTCCCTAAAGTCTACAACCTATAGCATGTCTTCAACCCCTCAACACAACAGAGCTTCACCTCAGGACGAGCCTATCACAGATCTCCACAGATCCCGTTCAACTCTGAAAATATTTTACGTTCAGCTTACCCCCTAGGTTCGCTTGCGGGTGCTGGCGACCCAACTGCTTCTTAACACGGTACAACTCTATGTTGGCACAGATTTGGTACACAACGTCTAGAGTGTAATGTATCGCCCCAAAGATGTTTTGCTGCTGAAAAGAGATGCTATCGTGTATGACACACCTGCAGACCTAGGTGCAGGGTCGGCTGGCCTGAGTTCAAGCTCTACGATTTTCCAGCTGTGGGGACATGGACACATCATTTCACCTGAGTCTTGATGTTTTCATCTGGATTGTGAGAAGCTGAAAGTGGTTCATTTCAAAGATCCTTTCTAGCTTTTAGCACTTCTAATACTCCATGACTCTGGGAAGAAAAGCAACTAAACTTCAACCCCTTGTTGCTTACATGCTGCATAGGAAACAGGTTGATGCATCAACAGGTCACAAAGACATGGATCTTATTAGCAAAAGCTCAACCCTTTCTGTGGCTGAAAGGAATGGGAAGAATATTTTGGCTTTCAAAGTGGGCAAAGATTTGGTTTGGACTTCTCTCTAAAAAGACAGCATGTCTCAGCAGTTAGAAATGATGCCAGTAGCCACAGGCTGGGTCACTGCTTTTAGTGAGGGAGGCCCAGCATGCACAACACAAATTTCTTAATTACCATTACTATAACCTTTACCACACCTTGTTTTTCTTGGGGGCTCTCCTGGTCAGGTAATCTGAGTTAGATTCAACCCAATTTATAAAATTTGAAACTTTTCCCACTGTAGGTAAGATTACATGCTATTTTAAGAAACCTCTTGGGGGATGAGGAAATATGTTGTTTTTCTTTTAAATATTATACTGTATATCAATTCCAAATGCTAACTGAGCTTTTAAAGAAAAACATGAGTTCCCTAAAAATAGCCTGTCTACAATGCCTCTTAGATTTGGGCACTTTATACACAAAGCATAACTTGCTTAGCATGTAATTAGAAATAAAATTATATTTGGTGAACGTATCTAAAAGGTTAAAAAAAACTAAATAGAAGTGTCATATATATATTTTTTAAGATTTTATTTATTTATTTGTCAGAGAGAGAGAGCACAAGCAGGGGGAACAGCAGGCAGAGGGAGAAGCAGGATCCCTGCCGAGCAGGGAGCCCGATGCGGGACTCGATCCCAGGACCCTGGAATCATGACCTGAGCCAAAGGCAGACGCTTACCGACTGAGCCACCCAAGTGTCCCTGTAAGTGTCAAATATTAATTAATGTGAGCTGAGTTGCTAATTTAAAGTTGTACTCTCAGAAAAATCTCAAATGAGCCCCGAAATCCATTTTTAAAAATATTTGGTAACCAAACGTCAAATCCAAAGGTCTAGTCTTGGTCTTGTTTTCCCTGACCACCCAGCAAGATTTGCTGAAAACCTTTCTAGTCTTGACCTTCATGACTACACAGGACTTGCTCTCATCCCCATCTCCTTTCTGGGCTATTCTTATTTGTCTTCCTCTGCATCCTACCACAACATCTTCACGGATCTCAAAATTCAGTGACCACCCTATCTCCTTTCTCTTTTAGCATGTTCCGCATACAATCTCGCCTTTGGATTTGGCAAACTCTAATTGTGTTCACCCCTGATCCTGGGTAGATGACACCCTAACCTTAATTACTAAATCTAACCTTCTTATGTGTGTTTCAATTTTCTATCTCCCCTACTGCACGCTGGACATCTTCACCATTTCGCCTTCTCATTATTTCAGACTTGGAAGCGATATAAAACGGAGTTGAGCAAGAAAGAACCCTGTGGGGATGGACTGAAACTGGAGGTATCAGAGTGATTTCACAGTTTCTAAGATATACCCACACATATTTTAGAAATTGTGAAATCACTCTGATTTCACATATATATATAAACATATATATACACACACACATATATATGTATATACATTTATTTATTTATTTATTTCCCAGCTCTGTCAGCTGAAAGGGCCAAGAAACACAGAGCACACCTACTCCCAGAACCTGGTCCCTACTACCATTTCCACTGAAAAAGAACTGAGGATTCTTGGGAAAATGGGTGATTTAAGGGCTGGGGAAGGATAGGTACAAGATGAGCCTGGGAATTCCTTTAAAAACAAAGGAAAAATATGGTAGGGATATGACACAAGAACACAGTGGCTAAATCTGGGACAACTGGAGCATCAAAATAATTCAGTACAGTACTAAAAAGAAGAGGAATTCATGAGTTCAAACTGGTAAGCGATGGATGGATAGATGGATGGATGAATGAGAAAAAGAGAGAGCCCTCTTGCTTATAGGAAAATGTCTAGTGATGACTGGTAAATGTGGAGGGAATGTTAGAGTTGGAAAATCATGACTTTGTAGCTACCTTATAGAGCTTAGACTATACAAGAACTACCAATGAATACTAAATGTGAGTGGATGATGAAAACCTTAAATTCACTTCTCACTGACTGCTGAGTGTCTGCAAGGGAAAAACAGTAACTATATGGAGGAAAAATTAGATAATACCTTGACCTAGTGATTGAAATTTACATCACAATGAGGGGCAGATGGACATTACATTATACCTCCAGATATGATAACCTGAGAAGGACAAAACATCTTGTGGCTGGCAAGGTATCACCTGAATCTAATTATAAGGAAACAGGAGACAAATTTTTTTAAAAAAGCGTATAAGGGAGGAAGTTGTATTCTTCAAAAATGTCCAAGTCATAAATAATAAAGGCTATGAATATGCTCCAGATTAAAAGAGACTAAAGAGACATAACAACTAACTGCAATACCTAAATCTAGGCTGGATCCTGTGCTAGAGGTGGTGAAAAAATGCCATAAAGGACACTCTTGCATCACTGGGTCAACTGACAAAACTGGAATATGAATCGTAGATTAGGCGAAAGTATTTAATCAAATTTATTGAAGTTGATAATTCTCTAGTGGTTATATAAGAGAATATCCTGTTTCTTAGAAATACACACTTAAGTATTCTGGGGGTAAAGAATCAAGATGAATATAATTTATCCCCCCCAAATCAGAAAAATATTATTTATATGTATATACATATGTAGTTATTTAGATGATACATACATAGTGGTGGGTAGGTAGGTAGACAGAGTAAATTATAAAGCAAATGTAAGGTGTGCCTGGGTGACTCAGTCAGTAAAGCCTCCGACTCTTGATTTCAGCGTGGGTCATGACCTCAGGGTCATGAGATAGAGCTCCACATCAGGCTCTGTGCTAGGTGTGAAGCCTGCTTAAGAGTCTCTCTCTCCGGCGCCTGGGTGGCTCAGTCTGTTAAGTGACTGCCTTCAGCTCAGGTCATGGTCTCAGTGTCCTGGGATCAAGTCCCGCATCAGGCTCCCTGCTCAGCAGGAAGTCTGCTTCCCCTTCTGCCCCTCCCCACACTCTGCTCACTCTCTCTCTATCTCTCTCTCTCTCGAAAAAAAAAGAAATAAATAAGTCTCTCTCTCTCTCTCTCTCTCCCCCCCTCACCCTCTGCCCCTCTCCCCGTGTTCATGAGCATGTTCTCTTGCTCTAAAAAATAAAAAAATAATAATAATAAAAGAAGGAAGGAAGGAAGGAAGGAAGGAAGGAAGGAAGGAAGGAAGGAAGGAAGGAAGGAAAGGAGGGAGGGAGGGAGGGAGGAAAGAAAGAAAGAAAGAAAGAAAGAAAGAAAGAAAGAAAGAAAGAAAGAAAGAAAGAAAGAAAGAAAGAAAGAAAGAAAGAAAGAAAGAAAAGAAAGAAAAAGAAAAAGTAAAATATTAGCAAGAGATGACTCTTGGTAAAGATATTTTAGCGTACTTTTTCTTCATTTTTTTGTTTGCTCTCACTTTTTTTTTTTAAAGATTTTATTTATTTATTTGACAGAGGGAGACACAGCGAGAGAGGGAACACAAGCAGGGGGAGTGGGAGAGGGAGAAGCAGGCTTCCCACTGAGCAGGAAGCCTGATGTGGGGCTCAATCCCAGGACCCTGGGATCATGACCTGAGCCGAAGGCAGACGCTTAACGACTGAGCCACCCAGGCACCCCTGCTCTCACTTTTTTTTTTATTTGGGTATAGTTGACACACAATGTTACATTAGTTTCAGGTGTACAGCTTAGTGACTTGGCAGGTTTATACCTTACACTATGTTCACTGCCAAGGGTAGCTACCATCTGTCCTGTGATATCATTGTTGCACTATCACTGACCGTATTCCTTAGGCTGTACCTTTTGAGTGTGCTATTTTTATTCTTACAACTTTTCTATACTTCCAAATAAAAAAGTTAAAAAAAAAAAAACCCAGTAAACAACAAACCTGGATTGAAATGATTTATCTTGGCTTCCAAGCAAGCTATCTCTACCTCCATTAACTTTATTCTCCCAGGAAAGTTTGAAATATTGTAACTGTCCTTGGGACTCTTCCTTCTCTCACCCCTCTCAGAGACATTCCACCAAATATTGCTTATTCACCCTTTGTAATGTTTTACATGTAGCCTTTCTTTTGAATTCCTACAACCACCACACTATTTGAAACGTCTATCATTTTATTTTGTTTGTTTGTCTATTTATTTATTTATTTTGAGAGAGCGCGCGCATGGGGGGGGGGTAGAGGGAGAGGGAGAGAGAGAATCTTAAGCAGGCTCCACACCCAGCATGGAGCCTGATCTCATAACCCTGAGATCATGACCTGAGCCCATATTAAGAGTCAGTCAACAGTCAGAACAGCTAAAATTAACAGATCAGGAAACCACAGATGTTGGCAAGGTTGCAGAGAAAGGGGAACCCTCTCACACTGTTTGTGAGAATGCAAGCTGGTGCAGCCACTCTGGAAAATAGTACAGAGGTTCCTCAAAAAGTTGAAATAGAGTTACCCTCTGACCCGACAATTGCACTACTAGGTATTACCCCCAAAAAACAAATGTAGTGATCCAAAGGGACACCTGCACTCCAATGTTTACAGCAGCAATGTCCACAATAGTCAAACTATGGAAAGAGCCCAGATGTCCATTGATAGATGAATGGATAAAGAAGATGCAGTACATATATATACAATGGAATATTACTCAGCCATCAAAAAAATGAAATCTTGGGGCGCCTGGGTGGTTCAGTCGTTAAGCGTCTGCCTTCGGCTCAGGTCATGATCCCAGGTTCCTGGGATCGAGCCCCGCATCGGGCTCCCAGCTCAGCGGGGAGCCTGCTTCTCCCTCTCCCACTCCCCCTGCTTGTGTTCCCTCTCTCGCTGTGTCTCTCTCTGTCAAATAAATAAATAAAATCTTTAAAAAAAAAATAAAAAATAAAATAAAAAATAAATAAAAAAAAATGAAATCTTGCCATTTGCAACGACATGGATGGAACTAGAGGGTATTATGCTAAGCAAAATAAGTCAGTCAGAGAAAGACAATTATCATATGACCTCACTCATATGTGGAATTTAAGAAACAAAACAGAGGATCATAGGGGAAAAGAGGAAAAAAATAGAACAAGATGAAATCAGAGAGGGAGACAAACCATAAGAGAATCTTAATCATAGGAAACAAACTGAGGTTTGCTGGAGGGCAGGGGGTGGGGGGATGGGGTAACTGGGTGATGGACATTAAGGAGGGTATGTGATGTCACGAGCACTGGGTGTTAGATAAGACTGTAGAATCACTGAACTCTACCTCTGAAACTAATAATACACTATATGTTAATTAATTTAATTTAAATAAATTTTTTAAAAAAATTTTTAGGTCGGTCAAATGTCCATCATTTTACAATAAAGTACTGCTACAATCTGCAGATTCATCACTCCAACACGAGGCTCTCTCTACTCTAAAACATCTTACACTGCTCTACACATTTATCACGCAACAGTATTATTTTCATTCTGTCACTTATTTACTCAGATTTTCACATTGGACTCTGTATTGCCTAAAATAAATGAATAGCTCGATCAACAAATAAGTGCCTAACTTCTTATCCTCATGTAAAAAAAAACTTAATTGCAAAATAGCACATTTATATGGCAGAAGAAAGTTGAAAATATCAAAGAAGATCAAAATAAGAAAGTTGAAAATATCAAAGAAGATAAAAAATACCAAAAAGATCAAAGAAGAAAACTGAAATAACTCATAGTCTTGAAACATATACATAACCACTGCCAACAGCCTGTCGTTTGTCCTGATTTTTTTCCTCATAATACATATATTTTACAAAATTGGGATCATACTATATATTCTATTTTATGAACTACATTTTGCACTCCTCCCCATACCATGAGTATTTCCCCATTTGAATAAAAAGTTCTATACAACATGATTTTTAATAGCTATAGAGCATTCCATTGTATACATGTAATCTAACTTAATCAGTTCCCTGAGTTTGGGTTATTTTCCCAAGTTTTCATTCAAAAATATCTGTACATTCATATTTTTACTCATCTCTTAATGATTTCCTTAGGAAATCTGTTTTTAGAAAACTTAAACTGAATCACATCTATGAATTAATCTTCTACTATTTACTGTATACAAAATATACTATGACTTTTTCACTCCTATGCTTTTATTCCCTTTCTCATGTTGCCTTTATGTCCCCTCTATGTCAATCCAAATCAGAATCAGGCAACATATCTTAAATGTCTTTGTATCACAAGTCCTCAAAAAATGGTCTTTGAATGATTAACATCCTCTGTATTCTTCCAGGCCTCACGCAACTCTCCCTTCTTCCATAGAGCTTTCCTCATTACATCTACAGGCCACAGTTATCCCTCCTTCATGTTTACTACTGAACAAGAGATTGAAATATTTTCTCGCATTGACAAGCAGGTGACAAGTACCTATGTCTCTTCCATTTGGCAGGTAGGAGTAACATGACATGGAAAGGTGACTTACTCACTAACGGTCTGGTTCTGAGTCTCGGAGTGGGTTTTAGAGCCTATGCCTAAGAGAAGCCACAAGAAGCGTATTCCCTGGGAAAATTTTGTGATACTCGACTTGCCTCTGTTAGGCCCTACATGTCTGATGAAAGCACATTTTGACTGGGTTAGCTTAATGTTAAAACCAGATGGTTTTAAAATTAATTATATGCACGAATACTTCAGGTCAATGAATTCTCTTTCCAAAAATATCACTAAGATTCAAGAAGTGACCTTTTCATTATTTTCAGGTAGATATGTTTCCTAGAGCAATGCTGAAACATCTAACCGAGAAGGGGTTTCACAGAACTGCTTGAATAAATAGATACAAATGATTTATACTTATAAGCTCAATAAATGATATCTGAACAGAAACTTCTAAAGCATATGAAAGTACTGGAGAAGATTTTTTAATACAAAACCTCCTAATAGGGGCGCCTGGGTGGCTCAGTCGTTGGGCATCTGCCTTCGGCTCAGGTCGTGATCCCGGAGTCCTGGGATCGAGCCCCTCATCGGGCTCCCTGCTCGGCGGGTAGCCTGCTTCTCCCTCTCCCACTCCCCCTGCTTGTGTTCCCTCTCTCACTGTGTCTCTCTCTGTCAAATAAATAAATAAAATCTTAAAAAAAAAACAAACCTCCTAATATGATTGCATTTTAAAAACAGATTCCTGAGGAATCAGAATAGCAATGGGGCTCCAATATTTCAGCAAAGCAGTCAGCACTACTTTGGACTCTGGGAGTGAAATCTTAATACTACCATAGCCTCTGGGGCATCCAGCTGCTGCCTTCATACATTTATAGAGAAAAATCACTGTTTTATTTTACTGAGTTCCTTTAAGTAAAATTTTAAGCATGAATTAACTAAGTCATGGGCAAAGCCATCACTGAAGCTACCTTTGAGGTTCATGTAAGGAAGGGTCTCTGAGGATTAAGGTAGAAAACACATTTGCAAAATTTTGTTCCTCAGCATTTTTTGGTCTATTTGGGAATTTTCTGTAGTAGAGTTTTATGCACATTTTTTTTTTTTTACAATTTTAATGGGAAACACTTTTTTTAAAAAGCCATGACACAGCACTGTGCATTGCCCTCTCCAAGATGGACAAGTTCTATCTTGTCAAAGGGAGTTTGGAAGGGGCAGCTAATACTGCTATAGTAATCCCCAAATCAAAGCCTCCATGTGGATGGCCTATGTTCTCAGGCTCCCTCATGCCGGACACTGAGATTGGTTTCAGGGACAAGGAAGGTGCCACAAAAGAAATGATTAAAAACAACTAGAGGACGATTACTCCTTTGTGACTCCTGCTTGAGAGCCTGAAATCTGAGAATTCATCTCAGTTTCTCTAATGAATTCCTCTGCTGCTGTCATGCGGTTAATTCTCCACATTTTCTACTACTCTGATTATTAAAAAAAGAAGTAAAAAGGAAAAGGAGCCAGCCAATATAAACATCAAAGGGTACTCCCACTTCTGTGGCCTTCAGATATTTTCCAGAGCTGGATTGTGGGGACAAAAGAGAATAGGGATTGGAGGGGGGGTGGAGGGAGAGGCTTGATTTCTGTTTCCTCTGGGAGACACTGGGAAAATCGGCCCCACAATGCCGCAGCACAAGAGTGGCATGTTCCGTATCACCAGGCAGCAAAGGTTTTCTCAGTGAAGCTAGATGTTCCCTTGGCTTAGCCAGACAGACCCCAGCTATTATTGAATGGTGGCATGTGGAGGATGAGAGCTGAGCTCTCCCTAAAGATGGTCTAGCTGCAGACACCCTCCACTGGGCCTCAGACCAAAACACTGAAGGGAGCTGGAGGATGAAGTGGAGGAGGGAGGTGGGAGGCAACTTAAGAAACTTAAAACCAGCATAACTTTTCATTTCCTGAACTTAAAGCAAATAACTGTTTGTGGTGTTCACTGGAGTTTGAGTTTTTTTTCTTTTGCCAAGCCTGTAGGCTCCACCAATGTCAGTCTGAAGTTAACAAGAGGAGACGGAATGGGAATAAATGTAAAAACCTATTACATGGCTATAAGAAAGTTCAGGATAGGAGGGTGACCAGGCTGAACAAGAGTTCATGTGAAAAAGATCTTGGGTTTTAGTTGACTGTGAACAGTGTATGAGCCAACAGTGTGACTTGGCTGCTAAAAAATCCAATGCAATTAATTTAAGGCCAGATTAGCAGAAATATGGTGTTCAGAATAAGGGGAAAAATGGCCCCTCTATGCTCCACGCTGGTCCAGACACAGCTGGAGTGCTGCCTCCATTCTGGGTGCCAAGTTTTAAAGAATACAGAGAAAAACTGGAGCATGTCAAGAGTGTCACAGAAAGAAAAAGGGGGTGGAAATCATGTCACATGAGGAATAACTGGAGAAACCAGGATTGCTTCAACTGTGAAAAAAGAACTTCTTGGGTGGGTTAACTATCTGAAAATAGCTGAGGAGTCATTGTGTGGGAGACAGAGCAAACTTAACTCCATATCTCCAAAGGGCAGACAAACGGGCAGAAAAATAACCCAAATTAACAAAACCATTTCTAACAATTCAAATTGTTCCAAAATGGAATAGGCTGTTATGTATAATAGTTACTTCTCCCGCATTGGAAGTGTTCAAAGCCTAAACCTGCCAGGGATGCTATGAATATTCTAGTATTAAGTGGAAGACTGGGCTCGATGGCTCATTAGATTCAGAACCTAAGACCTATGATGAGACAGAAATAACATTAAAAAATAAAAGGCAACTACCATTTGCTTAAATCCTTCCCTATATCAGTGGGAAATTTACTCAGTCATTCAACAATACCACTATGGTGGTATTTCCATTCATATTAAGAGGAAACAAGGAAATCCCTCCTCCTGTTAGGGTCTTAAACTAAAGAAAGCATTGTTTGTAGGAATGCCAGCATTCTAACACCCTTTCTACTATGTTTATTAATCTGTTTTGCCTTTTAGATATCTTACCATCAGAAACTAAATGCCAAAAAAGCTGAACCCCTTGAGAGCAGGGTCTGTCTTATTTACCTTTGTACTCCAGGACCAAGCACAGAGCTTGACACAAAGTAGGTGCTCACAAAGATTTGTTAACTGTGCTAGGACTGTGCTAGGTTCTGGGAATACAGCAAAAACAAAACAGACCTGGTCTTAGCTATCAAGGAACTTGCAATCTAGTGGGCACCATCCATATTCAACAAAAAGTCATAAAAAGAAACACATGGGTGGGGCACCTGGGTGGCTTAGTCATTAACCGTCTGCCTTAGGCTCCTGTCATGATCCCAGGGTCCTGGGATCAAGCCCCCTATCGGGCTCCCTGCTCTGTGGGAAGCCTGCTTCTCCCTCTCCCACTCCCCCTACTTGTGTTCCCTCTCTCGTTTTGTCTCTCTCTGTCAAATAAATAAATCTTTAAAAAAAAAAGAAAAGAAAAGAAAAGAAACACATGGGGCTCCTGGGTAGCTCAGTTGGTTAAGCGCCTGCCTTCAGTTCGGGTCGTGATCCCAGGGGAGTGATCCTGGGATTGAGCCCCACAGGCTCTCTGCTTAGCGGGGAGTCTGCTTCTCCCTATCCCACTCCTGCTCCCTTTGCTTGTGCTCTCTCTCTCTCTGTGTCAAATAAAAAAAAAAAAAGAAAGAAAGAAACACATAATTCTAAAATTATAATAAATACAAAAAATAAAAAGTAAAGAGAAGAATGAGGTGTTATAAAGAAAATCTAACTTTGTTAAGGGAGTGATCTTTACAGAGTCAAGGAGAATGGGAGTTGGCCAGGTGAAGGCTGGAGGAAGGAAGACTATTCCATGGAGGAGAAAGAACCTGTCTAAAGGTGCTGAGAGGTGGAAAAGAGTGAATAGGAAGCAGAGGTAGGACCTCGCAGGACCTCACAGGCCAAGCTATCATTTCCAGATTTAATCCTAAATGCAGCAGGACGCCAAAGAAAGATTTTAAGCACGGAAGTGATAGAAACCATCCCCCTGACAGCTGCACTGAAAAAGAATGTAACAACCAACCAGTGCTGGCAGGGATGTGGAGAAAAAGGAATCCTCGTGCACTGTTGGTAGGAAGGCATGCTGTCACAGCCGCTGCGGAACACAGTATGGAGGTTCCCAAAAAATTAAAAACAGAATTGCCATATGATCCAGTAATTCCATTACTGAATATTTACCCAAAGAATACAAAAACACTAATTCAAAAAGATACATACACCCCTATGTTTACTGCAGCATTATTTACAATAGCCAAGATATGGAAGCAACTCAAGTGTTTATCAATAGATGAATGGATAAAGAAGATGTTACATATATGTGTGTATATTTATATAATGGAATATTACTTGGCCATAAAAAATAATGAAACCTTGCCATTTGCAACACCTTTGGATGTATCCAGAGGGTATAATGCTAAGTGAAATAAGTCAGTCTGAGAAAGACAAATACCATATGATCAAATGATCAAACTCATATCTGGAATTTAAGAAATAAAACAAAGAAGCAAACAAAGAGGCAAACAAACAAAAAAAAACACAGACTCTCAGCTATAGAGAACAAACTAGTGGTTGCCAGAGGGGAAGTGGCGGGGGGAGGATGGAGGAAATAGGTGAAGGGGATTAAAAGTACACTCATCATGATGAGCACTTAGTAAGATATAGAATTTTTGAATCACTATATTGTAAACGTGTAACTAATATAACACTGTATGTTAACTACATTAGAATGAATAAATAAATGGAAGGAAGGAGGGAAGGAAACAAAGAAACAAAGAAAGAAACAACGAAAGAAAGAAACAAAGAAAGAAACAAAAGGACTAGGACAGTGTATTTCAATGCATTAGTGGGTCACAAAATGAATTTAGTTGATCCATGCCCGGGATGAAAAAAAATAGTTTCTAAAAACATCAAACTGCATCTTACACAGTAAAGGCAAGTATTATTTTATGAATCTTTTGTTTCAGATTTACTTAAAGATACACAGCACGCACATATATGTATGTGTACTGGGAGTATCATGAATATGTGAGTCATAGTCAAAAAAGTTTGAAAGCCACTAATTAGAGGGAATCAAGAGTGAAAACTGGGAAACCAAGTAAGAGGTGAATGGAATAGTCAAGATGGAAAGTATGTTGGGAAGTGGACAGATCCAACGTATACCTGGAGACAGACATTCGAAAGGACTTGAATATTTGTATCTTGAGGATGACTCAGGTTTCTGGCACCCATTAACTAGAAAATTGAGTGAATGGGTGAGTGAACAAAGGAGTAAATGATGACGGCACAGTAAACCTAGCTAAAGTTATAATTTTCTTCATATTTAACTATAAAAACTCTATCCTATTTAAAACAGTAAAAACTGATTTTCCCTCCTTGGTTTCTGCAGTCTTCTCATGTGCTTTTCATATAGGGCCCATGTCTTCTTCAACCTTATATTCCTAGGTCCCATCACAGGAACTGCTGTGTGGAATATGCTCAGTAATTATGTGCTGAATGGGTTAATGAATGGAGTAAAATAAAAATGATAAAGCAGGGGCACTGGGGTGGTGCAGTCGGTTGAGTGTCTGATGCTTGGTTTTGGCTCAGGTCATGATTTCAGGATCATGAGATGGAGCCCCGCATTGGCTCCACGCTCAGTGCAGAGTCTGCTTACGTTTCTCTCTCCTTCTCCCTCTGCTCCCCCCACCCCCCACTCTCTCTTGCTCTCTCTCTTAAAAATAAATAAATAAATAGTGAAAGAGTAGTCAGTTTTTTTTTTTTTAAGATTTTATTTATTTATTTAATTGACAGACACACAGAGAGAGACAGCAAGAGAGGGAACACAAGCAGGGGGAGTGGAAGAGGGAGAAGCAGGCTTTCCGCCAAGCAGGGAGCCCGATGTGGGGCTCGATCCCCTGGGATCATGACCTGAGCCAAAGGCAGTCACTTAACGACTGAGCCACCCCGGCGCCCCAAGAGTAGTCAGTCTTAACAAGAAAATGAAATGTCCTAACAACAACAACAACAAAATGTCCTAGATCTTTAAAGTCAAGGAAGAGCAAATCAACTTGGGACAGATTTTTATTATAAATCTCCACTTATTAATTAAAAGTCATATTTTATAAAACCAAAGGAAAACTATCTTTAATTACAATCATACTATAAAAGCACTCTCACTCCTTTATTGCAGAGTGCTAATAAATCTTCAAAAGTCCTCTTATACCATGCTGTCACATCTCATTCACACTCTGTGTTTATAGATTTGCAAGAGATTCAAAAGTTATAAATTCACAGTCTAAACATTACTCAGATTATTAGCATGTACTTGGTAGAGGGCAGGTATAATCCACAGTTTAAAAGAAAATAAATGAGTCATGGAGAATGTCCAAGAAATCTAAAGCCACCTAGCAGCAAAATCCACAGTAATCCATTCCTTGCCTTCTGGTTTGTAGTCAGCCCTGTGGCACTTTGGTGACACTGCCTAACACCATTCTTTGTTGATCCTGGTACATATGAGCCGTCTATTAAACTTCCACTCCCTCGGGGGCAGACACTGTGTCTTCTACTCTTACTGTACTGTCCATGATGCTTAGCAGTCCTGAACACACTAGGCACTTAATATTTCTTGACTGGACTACCATTAAGAATAAAATGGAGATCTGCTGAGTTAGAGGCTGTTGAACTCAACTTTGCTCCCTTCATAGAGCTGTGTTGGTCTTGCATGCAAGTTTTATCTCCAGCCGACCCAGTCTTCCATTACAAAATAGCAATTCCCTCCTTCCAAAATGAAAAACTTTTTCCATTGTAAATTATACTTGCAGCTGTGATGTTGAAATGTTCCTCAAGCAAAGATTTTTATTTGTGCTGCAAAGGGGAAAGTGTAGCTCATAAGCTTAATTCTTTAAACAAATCCAGTAACTCTGTTCCTTTGGTCGCAGACAGCCCTCTTAGCTTGTTTGTTTGTTGTCACGCCCCACACTGTTTCCCCCGAGGTTCATGGTAGTAAATTACCCAGTGCATGTGATCACACCAAGACAGACTATTGCTGGTGTGAGGAGTATGATCTCTATGATCTCTTACAGCTAACATGCCATCCCGCACAAAAAGAACAGTTAAAGGATAGGTACAAGCAGAGAGGAAGCCAAGGTTAAGAACCTTGAAAGAGGTCTAAACAAATATGTTCAGTCAGAAAAGCTCATTCCCCAGCACTCTTGCCTGACTTGGTGAAAAAAGACTGGAGGCAGATAGTACCTTTTATTCTGGCCAACTGTCTCTCTTGAGTTTTAGGTTTCAGAAAAGTGCTAATTATGTGTTATGTCACACATCTGTCACTGAAAACTTGAGGTCTTCATTTTCAGGATAGTATTGACTATTTTAAAGAGAATTTTGAGTTTGACCATGTGTTTTACTATCAGTCTCTGAGCTCTTCCTCATAGCAGTTCTGAGAAATCTAAATATCACTGTTTCCATATTTTTCTGAGAAACCAACAGATGCACACAACTTTGCACTGAACCAATCATTTGGATGCTGCTTAAAGACAGGGTCCTGGTTCTCAAAGTTTGCCTCTCATTAAGGAGGAAAACGTGTACTGAAATCAGTTAAAACACAAGGTAGAGTGAACTAAGTGTTCCAGGAATAGGTCAAAGAGAGTGCTGCAAAGAGCGGTACTTAAGTCCAACTGGAAATCAGTGGGCAGAATTCAATGATGGAAGGAGCATTACAGCCTTGCCTTGAGAGATGTCAAGCATGCAGGAGATGAGAGAGAAATACCAATATGGAGTAAGAGCATAAGTCAAGTCACAGAGGTATGTAAATGCAGGCTGTGTTCAGGGAACCACGTAAAACCTACCTGGCTAGAGCACAGGACCTGGAAGCGATCATCAAGTGAAGAGTAAAAGTTCACATGAGTGAAATCCACAAAAAAGCTGAAATCAGCAAAAAGTAGAGGCGATTTTAAAGTCTGGAAACATTTTGAGTGCCTCAAAGAAAAGCATCTGTATCAGCTTTAGTGTTACAAATCCAATGTAGGATAAAGCTGACAAATCAACAAACCTGAAAATATAACGCACTATTATATTCTTAGATTTAAAAAATCCATTTGTATAAGCAATCAATTCCAAAATTCATTCATAAAGTGATCCTATCCAAATTCCTGGATCTGACCCCCTCTTTCAACAAGGGTAACTCACCAGATGAATTCTCACAAAATAAGGTAAGGGTATAAAGGTCAAAAAAGGCAGACACTGACATTTAAGGTTGCATCCATCAGGTTGGGGGACAGGAAAAAGAGCTGTCTGTTGAGATCTAGTCCGTTTACATTAACATCAGTGGGAACATATGGTTAAAAACAGACACTCTGAATTCTGGATAGCAAAATCTGTTTTTGGAGAGACAATATATAACATTTGGTGGCTGACATTTAAGAACTAATCCAGTTTGGGGCCAACTGAAAAAAATTGTCTGGAGAGGCCTACTGTTTCTACTGTCATTAGCTGAAACTTAAAGATTACAGTTTGATCATTTCAATTTGGAATAGAAAAGTCTGTTTTCAGAGAGACCAATATATAATATTCAGTAACTTGTGCAAGTCAACACGGAGTCCTCTTCTTCTCACAATGAAAGGGGGAGAGCATCCAAAAGGAAGACTTCATGAAAGGCTCCTTTCAAACAGTGGCCCTTGCTGTGTCCTCTTAATTAAGGGCTCATAAATAAAAGGACACAACAGCTGCAACTTATGATTAACCACGGTATAGTATTTCAAACAGTGAATAACATTATAGTTATTGCAACCAACAAAACTCCTTACATTGGTTCAACACATGACCTTGGTTTTGTCTGGCCTGTAGGTGACCTGAATTGAAGAGAAATGTCTGGGTTGAAATTTAACTCGGTGTCTGAAAAGCTATGTGACATGGCTGGAAAGCCAGTAATGTTGCAATTTTGGAAACCCCTGCTCCTCTCAATATGATTGGATGGTGTAAAGGTAAATCTGAGAAGAGCAGTGAAAAATAAAGCTAATTGGTCAGTCTAGGACAGCCCTTGAATAATGTCCAAACATTTGCAAACCGTCTGAGCAAACCACTCAGGTTATTCTTAAACAACTAAGGTAACTTTACTGCCTGCTATGGGCAAGTGCCCTTTAGATTAATGTGGTAAACAATTCTTGAGTGATTAATGACATACACTCTTTCTCTGCCCTCTACTGAGGGCAGAACTTTCTTAAGGAGGGCAGGAAAAGGTTTTATCTCTTGATTTACAGGCTAAGACCAAAGCAATCTGAGGTTTCTCTGAGTGTAAGAGTCTATTCCTGAGGAAGATACGGGCTCTCAAAAGAGAGACCACAGAAGACAAGGGAGAAAGGGTCTTCCATTATCTCTTTGCTCCATTAACTATGCTCTGAGAAGCTGCCAGTGTCCCTCCAGTCTTATTTAATTAGATGGGTTCAAGACCTAATTCTAAGAACTATTTTCCCCATGACCATAATAGATGAAAACTAAAGGAAGAACCTGACTTTTCTCATTTCAATTGGTAAGTAATCATATCACTTAGTACTTAGTTTCTTATCATAGAAACTCCAATACCTTTTATTGGGTTGTCTTTAAGTGGCCTGATCATCTTATGGTTTTAAACTGCTAAACAGAAACTCACGTTTCCATAAAAGTAGACCTATGGTCTCTATAAAATAATGACCAAGGCACATATGATTAATATGTGTCTGTTTATCACTAGTTCACATCTTAACACAATGTAAGATTTAAGCAATCACATTTCTACTCCCAAACTCTGCCAACGAACCACTCAATTCCTCTAAAAATGAACAATAACATTTAACATAAGCACATTCTTTTTGAATTTACAATAGCCCTTTGAAAAAGGATATTGTTTCTTTAAAAGCCCTGCAGTGATATAGCATTAACTAAAAGTAGTTAGACAATTAGTATTGGGAACTAGGAAGATACATGTTTCCCAGGAAAGAGGAGTTTGCTTGGATCTCCCAATTCATTATTACTAACGAAATGTATAACATTAACCACATGAAGAACTGAAAATTCATTAGTCATTATTTAAATCAATGGGATAAATTGCTAGCTTCTAGAGAGATTTTGATTATGATCTTGAACAGTAGTGAGCACAGAACAGATCCTAAATGGACATTCATTAACTGGAGCCAATTAACCACAGGGAGTAAAAATAATTTTTTAAGAACAGAGAGCTGAGATAAAATTTTAATCTGAACTTGTTATCTTGGTACCCCCAGAGTACAGAATAAAAAGCATCAACAATGACTGATTATGTGAATAGATGAGCTGATTAATTAATTAATGGAAGAAGGGCAGTTCTAAGACAAGCTAAGAAGGGATAAAGCCATCTAGGTCACTAAGAATAGTAGAAAAAGCATGTCCATTTGGTGCTATTATTTACCTATTTCTATATATACCTTTCAAAAAGGAAAGTTAAAAATCTGAATTAGTGCAAAGTAATATTTCAGCCTGGATTTTCTAGCACAGAAAAGGTAACTAGACCAGCCTCATTTTAAATAGGGAAGTTTATTTTATTTCCTTTGAGAGCCTAATGTAAATTAAAGGGCTTGATTTCAGAATCATCTTTCAAGGAAGGCTACTAAACCCTTTTGTTAAATCAAATTACTCTAAGTAAGTTTTCTGATATCTAGCTTAAAAAATGCATAAATACCATTTCCCTTAATATGTCAGCAACTCTTAATGGGAGAAGTAATTTTGAAATTAAATGTCATTCCACTTCTTATGCAATTTAAATGTAGATTTAGGAATTTAAGGGAAGAATTTGTTGCTTTTTTCTACTAGGAATAAATTGTAAGAAAAAGGCAGTTTTATCTTAACTATATCTTTTCTAAAACCTCAGGTCTTAAGATTTATAGTTTCTTTTTTTAAAGATTTATCATTTCTAATAAAACTTTATCAAATGGGTAGAAAAATGGATGAAATTTGTTTTTATTCATGGATCCATAATTGCCACTGAGGAAATCAATAGTAATTTACGCTGTATCTCTTTAGAGGCTAATAGCAAGGAAGTGAACAAATATTATTTGGTGTAACAGTCCTACAAAAAATATCCTTTAATGTCCCTTTCCCATAAAGAAATCAACACTAGATGGATTGAGGGAATGACTGGTCCTTCATTCATTTAAGCACTACTAAGTATCTCTGGAGCTATAAGAATGAATAAAATATGGTTCCTAAACTCTGAAGGCTCACAGTCCAGGTACAAATTCAGACATGACAAATTCATCAACTGTACATTTAAGATTTGTGTACTTTATTGTCTGTAAATTATGCCACAATAAAAAAAATTAAACCGGTGAAGACACATTAAGGTAAGTTATACTCTAGCATCAGAACCACCATAATAGAAGTAGAGAAGAGGAAAAAGGAGTCCAGGGAGTCTAGCAAAGCCTGACCATGGAGCTAATGAACATGTGAGCTTCACTTAACAAAGAGCATCTTAGCAGAGGGTAAGTCAAGGCAAAAACACAAAGGTGAGAAAAGCAAGAAATACAATGTAGCAGAAGCCATGCATGTGGGATGGGATGCTGGGAGTTGAGACTAGAGAGGGGGACCAAAAAAAACCTGACATACCCAGCTAATGAATTCTACCCTACAGAGAAGTCAAGAAAGGTTTTTAAATAGGAGAGTGACTAGATCAGATTTGTTTCTTTCTTTCTTTCTTTTTTTTTTAAGATTTTATTTATTTATTTGACAGAGAGAGAGACAGCGAGAGAGGGAACACAAGCAGGGGGAGTGGGAGAGGGAGAAGCAGGCTCCCCACAGAGCGGGGAGCCCGATGTGGGATTCGATCCCGGGACCCTGGGATCATGACCTGAGCCGAAGGCAGTCGCTTAACTGACTGAGCCACCCAGGCGCCCGATCAGATTTGTTTCTAAGTGGATAACTCATTTCTTCTTTCCAGAGCATATCAACATCACCTCTAAACTCAACTGGTTTTCACAAGCTCATTGCTGGAAAGAATGCCAGGGTGGGAAAACTGCTCTCCTGAAATCATTGATTCCAGATTCACACTAGAAATACAATAACCACAAGTAATGGGTTGGCCAGTATGAAAGTAGAGTCATGGCCAAACCTAAAAGTTCTTGCATAAAAGAAAAATAACAACAACAACAAACCACCCTTCAGCTCTCTTCCTGGTAACTCTGTATTTACCATCCAAATCAGGGTCTAAGGGGTTCTGAAGGAATATGAGAAAAGAAAACTGGTATAAAAAATCCTCCTATAAAATTTGTCTAAGATGTAATATGAGAAAATTGTGCAAACCAGCATATAACAGAGAAACGCATTTCTTGTTAAGAAAATGAATAGTAAATATACTCATATATGCATTGAAAAAGTTTGAAGAAATATCAAAAGCCTACAATCAGCAGTTAAGTTTAAGATTATGGGAGACTTTCTCCATAATATATATATATACTTTAAAGATTTTATTTATTTATTTGAGAGAGAGAATGAGAGAGAGAGCGAGCATGGGGGGAAGGGTCAGAGGGAGAAGCAGACTCCCTGCTGAGCAGGGAGTCCGATGCAGGACTCGATCCTGGGACTCCAGGATCATGACCTGAGCCGAAGGCAGTCGCTTAACCAACTGAGCCACCCAGGCGCCCTCCATAATATATTTCTTAAAGGTCTGAATTTTGTAAGTATGTATTACTTTTACAGACAGAAAACACATGAAAGATCAATTTAATTTAAATAAAACCTTTCGATAGTGGCCTATAATCACAAAGGTTGCGGGAAGCCAGATAAGTGAACTAAGAGCTTCCATGTGAGATTCACCACTAACAAGTAGGTTCATCACATTTCTGTGTGGTCAACATGACATACCAACAGGAGAGTTTTCAGATTAGCAGGCAATCCTCATCTATCTGCCTCCTACTCTCTCTCCCTAATTTACTCAAGAACATGGTGTAATTCCTTGCTAAGATAATTTTTTCCCTGTGGGCTTTAAAATGATGATTTGAATGCTGATTAATTTATGGTCAGTCTATACCAGCCACAAATAATCTTCAGTTTTTGTCTTTGTGAGAACAAATATGCATTTGGGGCCTGTGGAATTTCCTCTTCTTGGAGAAGCAACAAACCCAAATGGTGAATTCAAGAGATTCAAGATTTCTGCATGCATTCCTACACAGAAACCCTGAATTTTTAAGACTAAATCTAACCTGCTGGCAATAACTTGCCAGCATTACCTTATGTAGTTATTTTTCATTTTTCAAAGTGCACTCTTACACATTGTTTCATGTTATTATAACTCTGTAAGGCAATTGGGGCTAGAAATTATCTCCATCCTTTTTGTTCTTCATGAGTTTTACATCTTAAAAGATACTGTGCTTGGGAGGGGAAGTAAATACAAAAGGAACGCATTCCCAGTGCGTAAAATTTTGAGGGCAAAAAATAAAAACAGTAAAACAAAACAAAACAAAACAAAACCAAAAACCATTCATAATCTAACCACCAGACATAACGTTATTACTATTTGATTGTATAGGTTTTGCAACATTTCTTCTCTGTATTCCATTAAGCCCATTAGAAGATGAGAAAATTTTCACATGGCTAATGAGAGTCAAAGCCAGGGCTAACACCCATGAACACTATCCACCATACCAGGAAGTTCCTTCCTTCTTACTAACCTGTTCCTCTTTCAAAATGTCCAAGCATTATAAAGAAGAAAGCTTAGAAACACAGATTTTGATATATTCACGTTTTGTTTCGATGTACTAAGTAAACTTACCGATGGTCTTTAGACATTAGTACCTCTAGTAAAAAACAACTGTCAAGCTCAGTGATCTCTAAAATGCTCTTTAACTCTGTAGTAATTCTAATCTTCCTGAATGAAAAATGGCCAGAAGACAGGGTCAAGAATCTGAGTCAAAAGGATATCAGATGTGGGCAAGTTAAGTAAATCAAAATCTCATAAAAAAGAGCCAAACTAGAATCAAAATCATAAATCAATATGTCATACATTGGAATAAGGGTCAATCAAGGAAAGAAAAGAAATGTAAGTCTGGAAGGAAGAGGCTGAACCAACAAATACATCTGTCAGAGATTGCTGGTTGATCACAAAACCTATTTCTTCTTCTTCTTGCACACACAACTACATCACATTTCCTAGTTGTACTTGCAGTTCAGTATGGCCATGTAAGTTCTAGCCAACAGAATATCGGTGAAAATGATCTGAGAATACTTCCAGGCTTGGCCCCTAAAAATCTCTTAATTTATAATCCTTCATGCTTTCTTCTTACAGGGTGACTCTGGAAGTCATCTGTTGAATATGGTAGAGCCACAAGATAAAAGGAACCACACGATGGAAAACAATCCATCAAGCAATTCATTGCTTGAAGAGCCTCCCATCCATCAAGAACGTCTAGTTAAACTTGATGTGAGCAAGATAAAAATGTGTATTTATTATGTCATTGAGATTTGGGGTTTTATGTATTGTAACAACTAGTGTTACAGTCTCTCTGGCAGGTGATGCATAAGCCAGGCCATGTGGGCAAGGCCAGACTCAGACATAGTCATGAATTGCCTGTCTTCTTAAGTCTAGGGCCATACCTGCTTACCAGGCTTTGATAGGCAAATTCACCATGCTGATTTACTTTTTGTCAATGAACTCCTACTCTGAATCTTACATAAGCTAAGAAAATCAAATGACAGATGGAATCATACATGTGTTATAGGCAAATCATGAAAAGATTCAACAAAATCCAAATGTCCACTCAAGTTTTGAGAAGACTTCGATAGTGTTTTACAGAAAGAAAACCACAAAACAGATTAGAGCATATAGATTTTCCAAATCAGAAATGCAAAAGGGAGAGAGGGAGGAGCATATGAATTAGATGTTTGTGTCACCCACCAAATTAATATGTTGAAACCCTAATTCCCAACATAATGGTATTCCAAGATGGGGCCTTTGCAAGGTGGGTCATGAGGGTGGAGCCCCCATAATTCAACTAGTGCCCTTATGAGACACAAACGAGCTTTCTCCTTTCTCTGCTCTTAGCCATGTGAGGATACAATGAGAAGGTGGTTAAGACAAAGAGAAAGTAAAACTAGTATTTATTCAAAGTCTATATCCTAGAAACTTTCACATATATATTCTTAGTTAATCCTCACAACAAATCTGTGTGATAGTTATTACTATCCTCATTTTTCAAAAGAGAAAACTGAGGGTCATAGCAATTAAGTAATCAATCTAAGGTTACACATCTAGAATGTGGTGGGGTGAACATTAAGCCCTAGTTTGTCTTCCTGCAAAGCTCACGTTCTTTTCACCATAGCCTTGTTATCTTGATATTTGCACACGTTTCAAAAGATGTGCAAAAGTTTCCTTGACCCTACTACATTTCTTGGCTGGCCCCAAAGGTGACTGCCCTATGTCTCACCTCTCTAGGTACAGTCACAGAGTCAATGCCTCTTAATTCTCTAAGAAACAAAGAGACAAATGTCTCAAAATTTTTCCTGGGAGGTGACTTCTTAGAACATGCTTTGGGAAGGTGCCTTAGAACTCATCTCTGCAGTGGATGTTTGTTCCAGCTTCTGGCAGGTGATGAGAAGATTAACATCTCTGCCTCTCTTTCACTATACGAACACCATGTGCACATGCACACACGCAAGCACACACACACACACCTGGGTGCACGCACACCCACTTTTTAACTGGCTGCATTTCAGGTCACCTGACCTTCAAGTGAGGTCACCCATAATCAGAAACTGGTATATATCAAGAGGATATATGAAAAAGAATCCAAATTGAAGGGGATATTAAAACATTTACAGAACCTACATATTTCCTGTTCAAGCAAATTCTGCTGCCCTCAACTCTGCAAACACATTTATCTATATTATGTTAAATCATTATATTGGAGATAAAGTTAAAACCAACATGCTGATCTGAACTAGTGGGCGACAGACTGAAATGCTTACAGCAGTCAAAATCGGAAAAAGGTAAATCACAGACTTACCCCGTACACCTCATAGCTGTTAATTTAGTTTTGGAAAAATCTCTCTTAAAGCAGAACTTTTAAATGGAAGCCACAAGATGGCCTAAATAATGGCAGTGGTTTGTAAGGGAGGCCGATATCCCTTGGAAGCATAGGGACCGGACCACACAATAGACATGAGGGCTTCTCAAGTACCTTTTTGCTTCACCCACTATGTCATCATGGCAAAATACCTCATAATGCTCTAGGGCTTGAAAATCTTAATCTGTAATGCACACATAATTATATTCTTTAGGATGGTATTGGATCTAAATTTAAAAAAAAGTAAATGTACTGTTTAAAGCCAATTGTACTTATTAGCCATGTAAGATTGGAGAACAGGATGCCTGGCTTTTACTCAGAGTTTTTCCAGTGACTCACTGTGTAATTCTGAAGACACAGAGCTTTGATCTTTAGTTCCTTAGCCAATAACAAGAGAGTTTTAAATTGTGCCCCCCCCCAATCTTTTTTGGAGGGCACCCTCTCTAGCTTCTTTTGCCCTCAGATGAAAGGATCTATAGACGTGGAAAATTGTCATTTGGTGATTTCCTATATCCCCCTTTCTAGTGTTTCAGCCGTTCTCCTTTTACATCTGAGGGACACTGCGGAGAAATCACTGCTGTGCACAATCGAAGCCACAGGCTTAAAATTTCACTGTTGGAGGGGCAGGCTGAGAAGGAACAAGTCTGGCTTTAACACCACAAATATCTCCAATTACCAAATGTGGGCAGAAAGAATACAAAAAACAAGGAAAGACAGAAAGACCCTTGGTATTCTTCAAAGCTTCCCTTTTGGGATGAAAGTTCTTTTTTGAGGCTTCCAAGGCAGAAAGCCTGGGCAGCCTGCACACCTGGAGTGCATTAGTGGGCCCTGGACTCAAGGTGAAACAGGCTGAATTTCATCTAGATGCTTCCCACAATCTATTCTCATAAAAGCTCACAGTAATTTACCAGCTTAGGAACACGGCATGGTATTCATGGAGTGTTGAACCCTGGGATTACCTTCCAGAGTCACTGGATAAATCCCACTGCTCATCTATGTAAACGCACTTTCATCTTGATTACCTTTAGCTCAAGGAGAGTTTCATTTTGTTTGTTGTGGCACAGGGTCAAGACCAAAACCCACCCTCAAAATCACTCTCATAGCTCTTTCAAAGAGCATCCAAATGTTGATATAACTCATGAGTGCGTTTCTGCATTATGCTATGTATTCAGCTAAATATAAAACACCAATGCCTCTACGGTTTGTTTCCCTTTCTTCACCCACCTCAGGTAGGTGAGGCCAGCTTGTCTTTCCAGTTCCCCATTTTAGTGCCCCCAGCTGTACAGAGAGGAAGTTTTGCTGTAGTCACCAGGCAGGCTCCAACCTTGCCATGACAGCCAGTATGGCTGCTCCCATGTGGAAAAACCCTTTGTCTTCACCCCATCTCTTTCCTGTACTTCTTCAAGTACAACTCAGAATGGGGCCCACCCAGCTACTATGACGACTGTATTCCATGCATCTGCTCCCTAAGGTGCCTCTCCGCGCCCCCCCCCCCCCCCCCCCCCGCCACTTACTTAGGGAAGAAGTACAGCAAGGCCACAGGCTCTGGAGCCAGACACTCTGGTTTTGCGCTCTGGCTCTACGATATATTACACATAAGATCTTAGAAAGGATACTGAGTCTCCCTTTGCCTCAGTTTCCTTCTTCATAAAATGGGGATAGCTCATACATACAGTTGTTGTAAGGATTAAATATATGATCTTAGAATAGTGTCTGAAATATTGTAAAGCACTCAACAGCATGATGCCGATCATGCTGATACCTTCAATTTCAAGGTCGAGTACTTTCTTTAAAAAAGATCATTCCTCTAGCTGGCCCTCTCACACAGTACAACTCCCTCATGCTGTAGGATAAACAACTTTGGGCAAAATACTACACAAGGGCAAAATAAAGATGAATGAGATGGAGCTCTCCAAACATGCTGTAGTCCATCGAACTAAATGCTCTAAAAACGTAGGCTATGGTTTCAAATCTACCCGAAGTTGGGGTATTTTAAGGTGATAGGTGGTGAAGCTTCTCTCCTTGACTATTAGGATAACTACTTGAGTTAGGCAATGCTCTGGCCTACAGATGTTCCTCAGGACTGAGAAATGTCGTTGCCAGAGATCAAACTCTAGTCACAGAGTGCCAGGTAGGAAGAAAGGGCAGAATAAGAAGCACACCCACACCCCACCCTCAACATACACACACATGTGTACCTTCTACCATTAGTGTAAAAACCAGTTGTCTTGAAATACTTTAAGACATGAACTGGCTGGGGGCGCCTGGGTGGCTCAGTTGGTTGAGCGACTGCCTTTGGCTCAGGTCATGATCCTGGAGTCCCTGGATCGAGTCCCGCATCGGGCTCCCTGCTCGGCGAGGAGCCTGCTTCTCCCTCTGACCCTCCCGCCTTCTCATGTACTCTCTCTCTCTCATTCTCTCATTCTCGCTCTCTCAAATAAATAATCTTAAAAAAAAAAAAAAAAAAAAAAAGACATGAACTGGCTGAAGTCGTGGTGTTTGTGGCTCCCAAGCCATTTTTATCTGCAGCATCATGTTAGGCATGATACTCCTACAGTGTGAAGGATGTATTTGTCCATTTACTAGCACAGACTGACTAGTAGTCTAACACATGAGCTCTGTGGCAGCATTACTCCCAACAGATACAATAATAATGTAGCATAACATTTTTCAAGACGTACATCTTTCTGAATTACGTTATAACTAGAGAGATTCCTTGAAAAGAAATATTCCATGTGCCATATAAATAGTATCAACTTCTGTGTGTACTATGACATAAGAAAGATTGTAAAGCATTGCTCTAGACTACTATCAGAAAGAAACTTACTGGTTCAATAGGTTCCAAACATTTACTGAGAAACCAATAAGTATAAATCATGTGATACTATGCCTTTAATAACCTGTACTTTGATTTCTTATCTGTAGGTCAGCAATAAATACATTTGTCTCAGAGGACTGACTAGAGGGCAATAATGGCCGTAAGTGCTTTGAACTTTTTAGGTAAAGAAAAAAAAATTAAATATTTATTTTTAATTTGCTGCATGAAATATGTCTTATCCTCAAACAGATTCTTGCCAAAAAAGAAGAAAGAAAAGATAACAGAGCCTCATCCTAAAAACAAAGCCTGAAATCCAGGGCTTATATATGAAGAATATCTACCACATTCTAGTGTAACAGGGAAATCACATACCACTAAACAGTAATTTAACTGTAGAAGGAATGCTAACACCTACTAGAAGCAGCTCCTTTATCTTCAAAGGAAAAATATTAATGAAGGAAGAAGGGGGTTTAGAGTACTTTGCAGAAAGGTAGCATTGATCTCACCTGCCTGTGTCAAAGTGCCAATATAGAAACATAACTCCCACACTCCCACGTCTATAACCAAGCCTTTGGCATTCTCTGTGATTCAGACCACAGCAACTTTTATCTTTGTATCTCCTTCAGAGTGTTTCTTATTTCACCTTCTTCAACACAACCAAATACTCTGCTCTAGTTCTGACCTCAAAGAATCCTGTCTAGAGTCTGTCTAAAAAAGTGGGGCAAAATGATTTTTTTTTTTTTTTTGACAACCTAAATGTCCTCAGTTGCCAGCCATACAAAACAGGGACAATGAAATGGATTTTGCTAATTGGGGGTGGGGGTGGATTTTTGTGGTGCTTTACTGAGAACTCCCTCCTCTCTTGACTGTACATTCTGCCAATATGCTAGAGATGGGCCAGAACTAGGAAGAAATTACAACACTCCAGATGCAGCCTAAAACTCCTTTGTTGACTTAAAGGAATAAGATAAAATCAAAAGGCCTGACCTTCAAACTTTTAACTTGAAGGATTTGGAAAGGAATGGGATTGAACAGGCCCAATTACTTAGATGATGGATCTCTTAATCCACTCTCCACTGCCAACTCCTCATGTGTGGTTACAGTCAAAGAGTTAACCCCATTTCTTCATTCATAAAACCAGAAGGTAGAGGCAGGGGGACAGTGACAGAAAAAAGAAAATTTGCTCAGCTCAGCACAGTGCAAAATGGAAACTGGTATACAACTAAAATGATAAAGCATATAAAACAGTAACAGCCTTTCTCCTATGGCTTCAGAAAAAATGTCAATTAATTGGGTCACCAGGAAAAATTTCATATAGAATTTTGATAAATGGGTCCAAAGGTTTAAAAAGCTGCTTATCAATGAATTCATTCCAGGTCTTTGTTCTGCAAAGAGATATGGGTTTCAGTTGATACTCTTCGCTGGTGTCAAAACAGCCTCAGGGCAGGGAAGGAGGTTGAGAAAGGAAGAAGACCCTGATGATTGCAAAATAAAGAAGGCAGCATGGTCACCAGCTCCATGTTAGAAGAAGAACCTTAAGAATGAAAGCACTGCTGAGATGACCTGGTATTCTACCTGCTTGGATGAGCTGCCTCCTCCTCAGTAATGCCAAGGTCATGTACACTGAGCTGTTAAAAATACCCAGGTAGGAAAATATTTTCCAGCAAGGTGACTTTCTTTAAAGTGTGCTCAGCACCTGGTCATCTGTTCATCTCAACAGTGGCTCAATGATAAATAGACAAGACAGAGTTAAAAGGTGAGTCAAAGGTCAGAATGTTTGAGCCTTTTGGCTGGAGAGTTAAATTCTTTTAACCCTTGGAAAGCTTTCTTAAAACCAATTTATTTATATATGTTGCCAGAGCTTTACAGACTTTTTTTTGTTTAAACTTAATTGCTTTTTATATCCATTTCTTCATGTCTTTCTCTTCCTCCTTCTCCCCTTCCCACTCCCCCCTCTTCCTTACCCCCCTTTCTTCTCTCTCTCTCTCTCTCTCAAGTCAATTTAGCATTGCTTGGAGAAGCTTCAATGATAATGCCAAAATGAAAAAAATTTCTATATATTTTCCCATTATGAATGGAACTGAGTTCTATCCTAGTGAGAGAAAAGATACATGATTAAGTGTTTGTTTTTAAAGAAAAGTCCATTGAGAAAACCTAGTTAAACTTGAAAATGGACTTTGGTAGATGGAAATCAGTAAAGCATGTGTAATTAGATCACTCTGGCACTGGCCAGCAACAAAGATCATTCTAAAACAAAAACAACAAACCCCCCAGGTGCCTTTATGTGCCTGGGCCCACACACGTGCAGGGGCAGCTGCTGGTAGGCTGACAGTCATTCTGGCACCCAGGAAAAGGTGGCACTTCTAAAAGTTCCCAGGAGAAACATCACTGTGTCTGTTTGTGTACAGAACTGCATGCTGGGAGTAGATGTGGCAATGTACACAATCGGTAGTATTCTGGAGTCTGGCAGAAACAAGTCTTAATCCTCAATATTATCTTTCTTGGCTTATTCTAGGAGTTATACTCTGGGCAAAAAGTTCCTTTGCTCATTTTGTGATGTGCCTCATTTGTGGATGGCACACTTGATGACAATATTATGAACAAAGTGATTTAGAACAGATCTCTAGTAAAAAACAGAACTCAATCTTGGCATAGTGTAGTAGATTAATATGCCCTAGGCCCAAGAAATACATACTCTTGCTGCTAATTGAAACAATCCAGAAACAGAAACCTTCTCTGGGAGTTACCTAGGTGATATTGTTCCATTACTCTACCCTCTTCTGGCACTGCTATAACTATTTTAAGATTGGTTACCATTTCATTCCCAGAATCAGGATATTCATGGTCCAAAGTTTACCTTTTTGCATTTAAAATGAACATGCTCAGAAGTCTTCAATATGAAATTTTAACACTAGAAATTCATGCAATGTTCCTCCTCTCTGGAGACCAAAGGGCTTTACTAATGCTGTTTTACTTTTTAATGCTTATTCTACCCCTGAGCGATAGATATCAGGATCCTCATTTCCTTCGTGGAGAAATCATCCAAGGATGATTGAGCTGCCCGAGGTGAAGTCAGTGGTGAGGCTCAGAAGTGAAATCTGAATTTCCTGAGTCACTATTGCAGTACTAGATTTTATTATCTTACTTGTAGACATGATGAAGGATTTGAGAGCTAACTCTTTGAAAACAGCATATTAAGAACACAGGCTTTGGAATTATTTGGACCTGGCATTGAATCCCAGTTCCACTATTTACTGTTGTGGGTCCTGATCAAGTTACTTAACCTCTTGTGCCTCACCTGCCATTCATCCATGCGAAGGCCCAGAAAAGTAGATAGGTGTAGACGGGTGTGAGGTGGTATGTTTCCCAAGATGCATTCCTAACAGAGAAAACCTGCCTCTTCCTCATCTCCTAAAGATGTTTTAAGGATTAGATGATTGGCAAATCAGCACACACTCAGAGAGCCCATCTAATAGAACACATCCCCCACATGGAGCCCAGGCTCAGCAAGAGGAACCAGTCTATTAGAACACACACCTGGAGATGTTCTAATGATTGCAGTAGGCAGGCTGCTCTCTCAGTTACCATGATACAAGAGGGAGACAGGACACACTTGGATGACAGATACTGCCAATTCTTTGCAACTACTTTAAAAACTGAATATGTAGTTTAAAAATGTGAAGCCATTGTCTTGGAACTACCAGAGTTTACAAATGAAGAAGTGGAAGTCAGAGAGGTTCACTCAACAAAACTCATACAATAAGAGGTAGTAGAAAGATTTGAACCCCAGGTCAGACTGATCCACACATTTTCTACAGACACTCTGAATTTACTAGAAGATAACAATCCAGTGTGTAAATGTTAACTGATAATTTATCTCAGCCACTTGGAATTTAAACAGAGGCCATAATTCCAAAACTTGAATTTGGTTTGGGAACCATAAAAGAACCCTGGTCCTTCTGGTGAGGCACTGCAGTTAGTATCATGTCCCAGCACCGATTTAGACAGAAAAGAATCATAAACTGAGTCAGTAAGAGCTCATCCTGTACAACCCCAAATAGGTGTTTCTTAGTTTCCATATAAAGACTATCTCCCATCATAAAGACAATCTCCACATAAAAACTACCTCCCGTCCTATGTTTGTGAGGTATGATGAGCTCATCCCAAACACAGATGGGAGGGCCATGGACAAGTGCACCTACCACATCTTTATAAGCCATGCCTACAATGAATAAAGTGGAAATAATCAGTCTGACGCATGTAATAGTTAAATTACCCTGCATGACTGATGAAACTCAGACACTGTGCCTCTTTGGTATGTTTTACTTCCAATATAAACACACCAACTATCTTTAAGTTCAGCAAATGCACCCTGAATTCTTTCCCTCATCACTGACATCAAAAAGATAGAAAAAGAAGTCTCAAGTTGCAAACTTCCATTGAGAAAAGGGAAAAAAAATAAAAGAATAAGAAAAAAACCTTGGGGAAGAAACAAATGGAATGACAAAATGTGCTATATCAGTATAAACAAACATTACATATTTCACTTTATCAGTATCGCTTTAATTTTTAATCTTCAGGGAAATCCTGATCACCAGGATTCAAAGGATAGTTAGAAAAAGGAGAACGTTCTGTTCCTTTCTCATGGGCAAATATTATTAATATTTGTATTAACTGAATACCATTATTTGCAAGGAGCATTAAAATAAAAACTAAGATGTGGATCACACCACTGAGCTCATCATCTATTGCATTACATTTTCTTGTGTTACACAGGATTAATCAACAATGAGGTTTCAGTGAACTCATTCAAATCACTGCAAGTTTAAATAATTGGGTCAGAATAGATCTGTAGGTCTCATTGAGAAGATGACATTTAAGCAAAGACTTGAAGGGGATGAGGAAGTTAGTTATGTGTATCGGGGAGAGGAGCATTTTAGTTCAACCCAATGCCACTGGTCTTGGCCCCACTGGGGAGAATCTCACCACATGCTCTTGGCTTTACTCCAGAACTGTTTTGTATTTTCAGTGTATCCTGTCCTATGCGTATATGCTTTATTTTTAAATAGCTTTCATTAAAGAGCTCAAAACACAAAGTCTAAGCTGCTCTTGTCTTGGCCTGGGGTCACTGAGGCCCATCAAGGTTACATCCTTGTCTTAGTCAAAGGATGTAACTTAACTATCCTGGACTATAAAATCTACCAGTAGGTAGAACTTACCAGTGCCTCCATTAGAGTCTAAACATGCAGAGTAAAAACTAGTATTATGTGCAGAGTAAGAATCGATAGCGCCATATGTAAGGGTCATTAGAAGGATAAGGGGGAGGGAGTAGGATTAATAGGCAGCTGCTAATCACTTACATAGTCAATGCTACACTGGAAACATCATGATGAAATAATCTAAGACTTGGGCTAGTCAGTACCATAATTACAAAGATGCCCTAAAGAGTAAGTCTCTAGTGGTTGAGGTTTCAGTGGCTAGAACTTTCCCCTTCGTGGACCAATGTGTGGCCACAGATGTCAATTTAATGACCTATGTAGGAGTATTTTGTGTATCTTACCCATTTTAAAACTTCACTCTTTCAATGCTAAGCATTCTTCCTTGAGTAAATATTTATCTATGCAGTCTAGTGGTTATAGCCCAAGGAAAGAAGCCAAGAAACATGGATCCTAGCCCATACTCTGCCTCTGCTCTTCAGTATGACAATGCAAAAGGCATTTCTCTTCTAAGTTCCCACTACTGAGAAACTGAGATAGTCTATGCCCTGGAACCAAGTCCTAGAGACCTTTACACAAAATCACTCCTATTCTATATGATTCTTATTTCACAGAAGGTGTCCAGACCTTGGAATCTAAATCAGTGAGTAATCACTCTATTCTTGTCACCTCTGAGATTGTGATTAGGACTTTCTGTCCACATAAGAAAAATCTGCAGCCTGAAGATGATCCCCCAGTTAGATCTCACTATACCTGCTGACTGCTGTGCTGGAGAATAGTCTTATTTCTGACGTCAGGTTTCCCCAGCTCTTTGCAGAGAATATTATTCTGATAAGTTTGACTTAGGCTACAGTGGCAACAGATCAAACACAAAAATTTATTAACTACAAATGACTCAAGCCAGCCCTACCTGGCTTTATAAATAAAAACAAAAATGAGTTAGACACTGAGCTAAGTATCTAAGAGTGTACACCCATTTGAATTCTGCCACTGACTTATGGAACTTTTGGCAAGTCCAAACTTCCCTAAGTCCAACAGCCTCATCCATTAAAAAAAAAAAAAAAAATTAATGATATTTTACTAACTAGGTTTTCACAAGCAATAAACTTAAAAATGCCTTTGAAAAATGCAAATGCCTGGAGCTGTATAATCAGTCACATCATCTTCAGAGTAAAACAAAGGCCCAACTCCCTGTGATCCAGGTGTCCCTACATTCAATAATAAGAGACCTTAGAGATTTGGCTCAGAAATGAGTAAACAGACTACAATACAGGAAGGGCAAGCTACTGGGAAGGGAGGCCAATGCAGGTTAATGATTCACAGGATTAAGTGTCTTGTTTCTCTTTCATAACAGAGGCTTGACTAGCATACCCAGCCAAGCACAAAAAGCCATCAGTGGTTAAAAGGAAATAATTGAATGGGAAAGGAACCATGGTTCAGGTCACATCACTTTAATTCTCTTAAGTTCTTCCTTTTTAAGGGTCTTTCTTCGCTTGAAATTTGGAAGATACCAGTTCAACCTGGATACATGGAGATTTAATTATTTTCTTACCCAGGCAACCACTTACATATTGTAAAAATGAGCCCCCCAAAGCTTATGGATTCCTGTGGAAGAGCCTGGCAAGGGTTCTGTATCCTGTGCTTCGGTTCTTGCTATGTGACTTAGAAAAGTCTCTTAATCTAGCTAAACTTCTTTTTCCTCCCAGTTAGAAAACAGAAATTAGGAATTGGGCCCTGGCTAATGAAAGGACAAGCCCATTAGTGCCTGGCTCTCCTTTCCTTAAGTAATATGTTTGTACTTTGCAATATGATCAGAGGTCAAGTCAATAAGGACCAACACAGGTGTACATGTAAGAGGTTAAAAATATAATGACAGGAAAACAAACATACAGTATCCACATCCTCCTCTCCACAACTGATGAAGCATTTCCTTACCCCTTCTAAATAAGAATTGAACAATATAAGGGAGAAGGGAAGGTATAAAGTGAAATTGGGGGAAGGTGCTGTTTAATTGAAGACCAAACAGACTGTAACGGAAAGAAGTATATTAAAATTGGCTGCCAGATATGCAAATTGAAATGGGGCTATGATACAGAGGTGTGAAAATTTCAAATATTTTCATCAGCCCCAAATAAGAATATGAAATATGATGAATAAGATGAAAGGTAACCACTGCCTAAAACTCTGCATTTAATTTTTTTCTTTAAAAAATAATAAATATTTCTAGTGAAAAGACTGTAGTGTTTAATCCTTTACTCCAGAAATGATTCTTCAAGAAAAGGGGAACATCTTATATAAATACAGGAACTCAGTCAGGCTGAGATTCTGTCCACCTGTTCACACAGAAGAGTGAGAGACTGCTCCACTAGCTGGGGTGTGGAGGCCGAGCTAATCTGGATGTTGACCTAGAAACTCTCCCTGGGCAGGTGGGTATTGCCCTTTTAGTGACTTCTGTTGAAAATTTACTTTGCTCAACCCAAAGGCTAAAACCAAGACACAAAAGCTTTTATTTTTGGAAACTTTGGTCTCAAACTCAAAGGCATTACTCTCTGCACATTTTTTTTTCTTTCACATAAACCTTTTATGCTCAGAAATGACAATAAAAGGTCTCATGGCCTTTCCAAAATGCAGCTTGCTTTTTACAATTGTGAAAAATAGACACAACCTATATGTCCAATACTAGAAGGATATGTTACAATCATGGGGTAAATTATTATGCTGCCTTTAGGACTGTGTCTACAAAAATGTTTTTAATAGGACAGGGAAATGTTCATGATAAAATGGTAAGTGAAAAACACTATGTAAAAACCATACATAAATTATGAGCTGAATTATGTGAACATTTTAAATTTATATAAGACTAGAAGAAATACAGAAAATATAACAAAATGTTATTAAGTAGTAGACATTTCAGAATTGAGTTTTAGTTGATTAACTTTTTGTAGAACAGCTTTCCTGAGATATAATTCACATAGCATACAAATTCACCCATTAAAAAATGTCAATGGTTTCTAATCTACCCACCAAGTTGTACAACCATTACCACAGTCAATTTTAGAACATTTCTATCACTTCCAAAAGAATTCTATACCCTTTAGCTATTTATTATCCACAAGTCCCCCACCCCCACCCTTAAGCAACCACTAATCTAATTTCTGTCTCTATAGATTGCCCTGCTCTGGACATTTTATATGAATGAAATCATGTAATGTGCACTCTTTTGTGAATGGCTTCTTTCACTTAGCATAATGTTTTCAAGATCCATCCACATTGTAATATGTATCAGTACTTCATTTCTTTTTATTGTCGAATAATATTCCATTGTACAGACTTGCCACATTTTGTTTATTCATGCATCCATTGATGAATATTTGTTTCTACTTTTTGGATATTATGAATAATGACATCACGTACAGATAACTGAAAATAGGCATACACCCAGGAGCAGTTGGGTGATTTTCAAAACATCACCCGTGCTCCCAAATTTTCCACAAGGTATGTGTAATACTTTTATTATTTAAGAAAAAAGTAACAAAAAAAGATACCCTTTTGATTTTCATTCTCTTGTGTGCCAGTGCTTCCCCTGCCCAATCTTTCATTCTCTCCTAAACCCAAACCAGACGTTTTGTAGTTAATTAACTAAAATATTTTTAATGAATGCTTGCTCTGAACTGGACCCTGTACTAGGCAAATTAGAGGATATGAAATAGGAAATGAGGGCTTTGCTTTCAAGAAGGAGATGCTGCTTAACTCTAGAGAAAATGCTTGGGAGGAGAAACCACCAACATTAACCTAGGAATTAGAGGAATCTAGCATATTCAAGTGGGGTGGGTTCCATCCTGCACTTAAGAGTGAACCGTTCCATTGCTCACCATAAAACCAAAGAGTTCTCTCATATGCCTATGCTCTCACCAAGAAGTCAGAAAACTGAACTTCAGAATTATTACAACCTTCTGGAGGAAAGGCATTTTCCTAATGAAGAACCAAAGGCTGGGAGATGGTTATAAGGTTCTTTTGACCACAGCTAAGAGCCCACAGAATAGTATTATCTGTTATTTTCTGTGTGCATGCATGCATACATGCAAACAAGACTTGTATCCATTTAAAAAAGGCAGTGATGTCAGGGTGTATAAGAAAGTGGGGAAATGGCACTGCTATAAGGCAAACTAGGAGTCCATCTAGGGCCTCCAGGTCAAAATGAGCCTCTCAGTTTAATGCATGTGTCATGACTCACTTGCAAGAACAACCAGCCCTCCCGTGAAAGCATATCACTAACTGCCTCTCAGACCACCTGGGCCACAGGACAATTCAAGCCATGAGGGCTCAGCAACATCTACAGAGAGAGTTGTTTATGATACAAGATATCCCATTGAGGGAGGGAATTAACTTTTTAAAATGTAACTTACTATTTAAACTATATTTAAATGTTCTGAAGAATAATATAATACCCAGGTACTCAACTTAGATATAAAATATCAATGAGGTATATTGTAAGGAACAAATAAATGGAAAAATCAAATTATGCAAAGTTAGTGTCCAATAATAGAATTGAATAACCATCAGCAAGAGGCCTAAGACTAGGATAAAATGCTTTGGGAACAGAACATTTGAATCAGGCACTAAACAAAAACAGAAACAAAAAACAAACAAAAAGAATGAAACTAGGCTACTTTAGGATAATGTAACTTGTCCCAAATAGGACTCTTGCCTGGGCACTCCCTTGCCCTCCTACATTGCAGCCTCCTTTGAAACCGTGCTTCTCCCAGGGTACCAGATGAATCATCTCTTAGAAAAATGAAGAAAACAGCCTCAGTTTGAAACGAACAGAGACTAAAATTCATTAAGGTTCCTATGCATGCTGAAGTCTTCAGGGAACAGAATCTACATAAACTGCTGTTATAGTGATTAGGAAAACAACAACAGCTAGAATAATCCTGCCCCAACAACCCCCCCACACCCCCACCCCCCGAAAACTGAAATAAGAGAGTGCTAGGAGTAAAATGCTTTAGTGGAGGTATGCCCAGGTCCTAGCACTGGAATAAAAGCAGGTTTTAAAGGGCAAGTCTGAAATGTACTCGTTGAACATGACCTGCCTTGCTAAGCCTGGTTCTTGTCACGGCTATTATGCCCTCAATTTCATGAACATCATGTTCACTTGGAAAGAAAAAAAACTTGTCTTAGTAGTAATTGCACATCAATACGAGAGTCCTATTATTTCTATTAAGTTAATTAACCTATTTTTGAAAAGTATACAAAATAGGTCACTTAAGTGGGTGTGACCTTACCCAGTGAACTATGCTTTTAAACTGTCTCCAACTATTAAGATTTATAGATGCCTTTATCAACATCTTAGTTTGAAAAGACTGGCTGAGTGAAAGGCATGCAGCACCAGGCAAAATCAGCTTCGGTCCCTATCAATCAGCCTATTATAACTTAATGATATTTAGATGATGTGATTAGATTTTCAAATTGAATGCTGCTTAATCTAAATTCCAGAGTGCTTGTGTAATCGTGCCATATTTTAAGGCTTGGGCAAACAGACTGAAGGACAGAACTTGATCTGAGGTCTATAAAAAGTAATGTTCTTCCTAGGCTGATGAGGAAGAAAACTGTCTTACCATAGTACACATATGTGGGTAAAAACTGCTTCTAAATTATCACTACATCATCAAAAGCATAAAAGGCCTTTGCAGAACTGAGCACGGTGCTAGGCAACAGACAAACATGTTGTCTCTCATTTTGCTCCTGATTAGATGGCATAAAAATCCTAGAAGTCCATTTCTATTACCTTTAATAAAAGTGCAGTTACAAAGTAATAATGTCCTTTCAAGCCTCTTCTCATCTGAGGGTCTCTGGTTCTGTGACCATGTGGCCTAGCCCAAGGAGCTCTGTAACTGATAACATCTAGATGACAGGAGACATTTACAAGCTCTCACATTCTAACAAAATGGTTTCACTATCAGAGAGGTGCAGATCACAAAAAAAGAACATCAAGCCTCTCAAGCATGACCACCTTCTTAGGATCTGTGAGCTCCAACATTATGCATTTGAAATGTTTCCCATGTTGAGACCTCAATTAAAAAAGAGTGAATTGTGTCAAAGTCACAGAGCAGCATCCCAATTTAATTCATTTTTAAATCCCTGCTAGTTTATCAGGCACTCAGAAGCGGTCTTAATAGTTTAATGAACCAGGGGCACCTGGGTGGCTCAGTTGGTTAAGCGACTGCCTTCGGCTCAGGTCATAATCCTGGAGTCCCGGGATCAAGTCCCGCATCAGGCTCCCTGCTCGGCAGGGAGTCTGCTTCTCCCTCTGACCCTCCTCCTTCTCATGCTCTCTGTCTCTCATTCTCTCTCTCAAATAAATAAATAAAATCCTTAAAAAAAAAAAATAGTTTAATGAACCAGTATACAAAAGCTGGCTCGTTGGCACCCCCAGAAGAAAGTCCAACCTTCTTAGTCTTGTCTTTGAAGCTTCAGTCTCTGTTCTCACCTTTATTTTGCTTCTAACACAGCTCTTCATGGATGCTTCCCTCTAGGGAAGGTGACTTAGTGGTTATTTCCCATTCACTCTGGTTTTCCTGCAACTTCATGGCTTTGCTTGTATTATTCCTTATGTGGAAAGTTTTCCTCACCCCCCTGTGTTCAAATCCTACTCACACTTTTAGTTTGGATGTGACATGCTGCACATACTTCTGAGGTTTATTCCCTGGAGAAATGGATCTGAAGGGATTCTGGACTCAAAGACAGAAAGTGGGGCTGGGGGAGTACTAAACAGAACCGAACTGAACTGAGAGGTTGATAGAAGTCTGTACAGGGAGAGACAAGATCCCTACTTACAGCCTTTTTCCTTCTCTCAGCTCCCTAAACTCGGACAACCATCTGTTTCACCCTCTCTGCACAAAAAGATGAGCTATAGAGAAAAGACATACAGTTGCAGGGATTTGGAGTTACACCCAGAAAATACTGGGATCCGTGCCCACAACCTTCTAATGAAGACACCAGTCAACATAACTACCCATATACCTAGAATTACCAGTATATGTGTGTGTGTGTGTGCGTGTGTGTCTCTGTACGTGCATGTACCTCTTGCTCTTCAATATGTATGGATTACCAAGGATCAGCAGACTTTTGAAGAAAGCCTCCCACATGAAAGACAAAGAGCAAATCTTAATCCCACCAGTAGTGTGTCATAAAAATAGCCTGTGTTTCCCACGGAACAATTATATTTAAAGATTTTAAAGAACATTTTTGGGGATATTAAGTATATGATTTTCAATATTCAGCATCTTGTACTTCGATACGATCTAGATGATTATCAATATAATGATGACAGAAACTTTCTATGCATCTTTTATTAAGGTTAAGTTAAAATGTAGCTTTAGCAAAGAAGTGGTGAATGAAGAAATATAAATTTTGTATATTTATATTAAGATAGTGTCCATCCTAGGGGTGCCAGTTGGGTTAAGCATCCGACTCTTGGGTTCAGCTCAGGTGGTGATCTGAGGGTGGTGAGATCCAGACCCACAATGGGCTCCGCACTCAGGGTGGAGTCTGCTTGAGACTCTTTTTCCCTCTGCTCCTCCCCCCCTGCTCTCTCTCTCAAATAAATAAATAAATCTTAAAAAAAAAAAAAAAAAGGATAGTGTCCATCCTAGGCCCACTGTCACATCTAACCAAAGTCTAACTTCCCTGGGCTTGCCCCAGCCCCAAAAATGATCCCTTATCTTCTTTCTCTATACTATTTCTCTTTTTCAATAGAAATTACAACTCTCATTCCTCAGAATTCTCTTGGTGAGCTGGCATGAAGAAAGTGATCTGTTTGACTAATATATACTAAGGTATTTAACTGCTAATACATTTGTATCTCCTTCTAAGGTAAGGGCCTAAAGAAAAGAGGATGCTGGAATCAGTGAACCTATGTGCAAGTCCTAGCTCTACCATGTCAATGAAATGACCTTAGCTCAGTGAATTGTTTTGAAGTTACATTTCTTTATCTCTAAAACATATATGATAAAAATCTCTCTCATAAGGTTGTTTCCAAATTAAGTAAGATAATGTTTATGGAAGGACTTTGTGACTATAAAGTTCTAAGAGGGCAAGGCGTGCAAGTGGGATATCAGAACCTTAACAAATGAGCTTCATGGTGAAATTTCAGACTATCTGTGAAACCTTTGGGCAGGTGGAAGGGCTAAAGGGACATTCTTGTTGGCCCTTCAATCATACTGATAGTAAATAAAGACTGAGTACATCCATCAAATCTTAATCTGGGTACTTTTTAAGGCCATTTCCATTCAGTACTGAAAAGGGAGTGGAATTTGAGCAGGTAGATAATGATCATAGGACTTTACTTCACCCATCCATCCAATCTATCAGTCAAGTCCTACCTCTGTGCCAACCACTGAGTCGGACATGGAAGTACAAAGATGAACAAGATACAATCCCTCAAGTAGTCAACTAGGAAGAGAAGAACAAAGTAAGTGCCATGGGTTCCACAGGAACTATGTAAGAAGTATGCACAGGGTATGATGGGATACCAGGAGGGAATAATCAATTCCATTTGAGCCACAAGCGACATCATGCTTGAATTGGGATTTAAAAATAAATGTTTTCCAGTCAAAGAAGTGGATGGAGGGAGTGTAGAGTGTTCAACAACATGGATATCTAGGAATCCATAAACTTTCAGTGTGGCTGGGGCATAGGTCACAAGAGGATCCAAAGCCAGAAACAAGGTAAAGATTACTAAGATCTCAATAATCAATATAAGGAGTTTAAAGCTTGTCCTTTAGGACACAAGAGGCCATTAACAATTTTCTTCTGGTGAGAAAGCAACACTTTATGATATGCATTTGGGTAAGGTTAATCTGGAAATGGTATGGAGAATAGACCACAATCCAGTAAGTCCATGCAGGCAGGCAACTACAGCCCCCCAGTGACAGAGAGCAAGAAATTCAATTAAGGTAGTAACAGGGGGAGGGAAAGAAGGGGCATAAAATCCTGATAGTCAAATCCATAGACTTTGAGGGGAAGGGGTGAGACTTTTCTGACTTGAGAGATGGGTGTTTTCATTCATAGAGAGAGGAAATTCAGGAATATTATATTAACTTAAGTTTTGTATATTTTGAGCTAGAAATTTATCGGAGGCCATCCAGGTAGAGAGGTTGTCTACTTAGTTGAAATTTATGGGTCTAGAACTTTTTCTTATTCAGGAAAAAGATCTAAGGTAGAAATATAGGTCTGAGAATCATTAATAGAGTGGGACTAACTGGAATTATGAATTCAGCAACACTTTCCTAAACACTTTCTTTGCTACTACTTTACTTAGCCTATGTCACCAAATAGTCTCAGATCATTTAAAATCAAGGACACTTTGAAGATGTGACTTGGTTTATAGGTAAAAAATCTGTATTTAACTGAAGTGTTGGTACAGATAACAAAATAACTCCTTCTGAAAGTCATGCCATGGATTTTACTATACTCTGGGTCTAATTAAAAGAGAAAAAAAAAATTAAATATGGCAACTGATTCTTACATGCGAGACTAGTAAGTATAACACAGAAAAGGTTTACTCCAAAGGCTTACTCTTCTGAACTGTATAAATAATTTCTACCCATTGGTTATAGCACCTTTTATCCTCTTAGACTATAAGAACTTTATACTTTCTCTTCTTAGTTTTAACAACATGCCTGCCAGGTAGGCAAATGGACTAAGACCTGTATCTTCATGACATAGCTAGAGAAACTAAAACATAAGCAGTAGAAATAACGTGCCTCCAGTTTCCCAGCAGGTCATTAAAGTGAAGCTGGAAACTGAATACTGAATACAGATTTCCAAACTTATGGCTTTCACTCTACACTGTCACCATCATCAATCACTTTTAGGATGATACTACTAGGTACCTGGTATTATATTCATGGCCCCATATCAGGCCATCCTCTTGTATAGAGTAAGATACTAATGCAGAGATCATTGGAGGAGTGGGGGTAGAGGTATGAGTATGGAATTTTCCCTAAGGCCTTTCAGCTATTTCTTTATGTACCATGTTCATCAAATTAAATGGATTATTACAGAGTATGGAAAACTAAAAAGAACTTTATAAAGTACTTGCAACCCGCAAGTATAAAGCCAATGCAAAAGATTATCTTGGTAAAGAGAGTTGTTTTAATGATTACTAAAAAAGAAAGTTTAATGAGGTAGACAAGATGATACAGAGAGCTGGCATAAGACTTGGAAACCTAGACCACCAGTTCACACCTAGTAGAGGCTTGGTGTACATGGAAGTTACTTTGATATAATACTGTTTTGTTGGCCAGTGTGAAATAACTGATCAGTTTCATGCCACTTCTCACAAGTCAAGAATCTACATCACAAAATAAATAGTACCTCCGACCCTAATAGGGCTCTTTGCCCAAGAGAAAAAAATCTGTATGATACGAATAAAGTCTGAATTTCCGCCTATCCCCTCTCTCCTCCATAAAAGCTGACCACTTTCTCACTGTTCCATCCAAATCAATAACCTCTAGATGGATGTTATCTTCATCTGGCAAAGCTTGCATGCCACTGTGCAATCTTACTTTCCTTCTGAGATGAACCACAGAAGTTTCCAGGTTTATATGCAATGTTAACTGGTGCAAAGTTCCCAATGTGTTATTAATGGGACAAAAGAAATTTCATTTTAGAGCGATTTTCAAATCTCCCTACAGATGGACATCTGAAAGTACTTAAGAAACACACTGTATTTCTAGTGGTTGAAAGGGGTAGGAAAAAAAAAAAAAAAACACCTCTGTCTTGCTCCATAAAGGTTATTGAAAATACCATGCGATTAATGCTATTTATATGGCGTTGAGCTAAACTCGAAAGGTAACACTTAACCACTCTGTTTACCAAGTTAATCTACCAGATTTGTTTACTTTGTCTGATTTACGAAGACAAATACGTTGAGTGTCTGAAATGTTTTATCTGGCCCTGGGAAAGGAAAACCAAAGGAGTGTTGTGCTTTTATTAATAGATAAGTGCAAACAGGCCCTATCCTATCAAATGAACAGCTAGGACCTTTGGCCACTGTTTACTGAAAATAAAATTAGCCTTGGCTGGCAGGTACTTATCAGATCTGAGAATAATTAACTACTCACATCTGGTACATGTTACTGAAAATGCTAGTGGGAGCCATTAACTTTGGTAAGGGTTATTTTTCCTGAACAGCTAACATGCCCCTAACATTCCATTGGAATGCACTCTTTCTTCCCAAACACACTCATGGCAGCACCAAAAGCAGTTCCACAAGCTGTTTCCCCACTAGAAAGCCAAAAAAAAAAAAAAAAAAAAAAAAAAAAAAAAAAAAAAAAATTTACTGAGACATGGTTCCTAGCACACTCCACAATGCTTCCCAATGTGATCACCTGCCCCAGCAAGTACTAGAAGCTTTGGAAACAAACAAGGGTCATTTTAGTTAATCAATAATAACATTTTGCACTTTATTTGTTTTTTTCCTCAAAGAACTTCAAGGAACATCACCAACACAGAATAAAATGAGTGCAGTTTTCACAATTCAAAAGGAGAGCCTAGGAACCAACATCCCCCATTACCAGTCAGTTGAGAAGGTGGTAATCAAATTCAGGTACATTGTGCCTAGTTCATTTCTTTTCTATCCTCACAATTCCTTTACTAGGTAATAGTTTTCATGATTTTATTAAGGGAAAGGAAATGCTCCAAGGCATTCATATAAATAAGCAATGCAAAATAAATCATTTTATATTTATGTCATGGGACCTAAGAGACAGGAACTCAAGAGCTCTGCAATTAAGCTTGCTGTGAAATTCTAAACAGGTCAAATGACTTGTTTAGTCAAGTGACTTCTCATCCCTGTGCTCTATAAAACTGGGACTACCAACTTACATAACAAAGCTGTGGGGAGGAGTAAACTTCCAACAGCACCAGGAAAATGCTCGTAAACAGAAAGATAAGAAATTCCAAATCTCCAAGAACATTTCTTCTCAAGAAAAATAGTAGGCCTATATAATAACAAATTATAACATTTTACCCAGCACCATTTATCAAGACAAATTATAGACAAATATTATTGCCTATTGTAACGTGACAAAAGAATTTGCATTCTAGTGATTAAGAACTTGGGTGGTTTGAAAATCAGAAGTTGCCTTATTTCCAAGGAAACTGCAAATTGTATTCTATTAACAATGAACAGATGGCCTACTTGTACACACATACCTTACTAAAATATGCTTGGTGGGTAGACATCAGACACCTTCGTAGATGAGGTCATGAACAAAGAAACAGAGAAGTCTCAGGATATGGAGCCAGTAAACAAAGTTTGGGAAACAGAAGGAAATAGGAGTACTATGTGAGGAAAAAAAAGATAGTACAGGGAAGAGAAGAGAGGCCCCAAGAGAGGGAAGAAACACAGAAGAAATAGAAAACCAATGAGCATTTCCTGGATTAGGCAGAACGGTCAGGTGAAGGACTGAAGCCAAGCCAGTGGGGATGACAGGCATGAGCTGGAGGAATCTCAAGTGATCAAGAGAGATGTGAGGAGGCTTTTCCATGTGAGATATCAAAGCAAATAGGAATTATCTGGTTGAAATCAGAGACAATGTTGATCTCAGTTGGGTCTAATGAGGTTGAAAAGAACCAGAGAGAGGAATGGTTTCCATGTATGTAGTCATGAGGCATCTGGAACATAATACTAAAGATTTATTTGCGTAAAACTGGCAAAATTAGAAAATGCTAAGCCCCAAATCTTCCAACTCCAATAATAAATTTGATTTGATGGATTATGAAAGATTTCTTACATGAATGTGATCTGTAGTATCCCCCTAATCATTTGATTATTCTCCTGGAACACTACTTGCAGGTAACCATAGACACAGCTTTCCTAGGATGATTCATATTTGCATAAGTCAGAACTCACTTGCAGTCTCAAGGAAGTGGACAGTTCAATCTCTTTTAATGTCATTAAATAAGAAGGTTGATTTCTCTGAAATGTCAAACCCCAAAACTAGCAGCTATAACAGAGTCAGTGCACTCCTCTGCCTTCATTATTCTTTTATATAGCACATGCTCATAGAAAGAAATTAAATCTCTTACTAAATTACATCTCTAATCATTAAATCTCTTATTATCATCAGAATTTTAAAAAATGCTTTGGCTGAGGGTTGTAAAAATATTTCCCCTGGTATAGAATCTTCTTTTTGAAATGTTTAAAAGGCTTCCAAGATAAACTTATATATTTGTTTTAAAAGCATTCAGTATTTGATTTAAAATATTCCTAGATCTACATTTTGAGGAAAGTTTTGGAATGAAAAAATTATGCCTGGGAAGTTAGCTAAAGCCTGCATAAAACAATTTTTTTTAAAGGAACATATGTGCTATTTCAATTTACCCATTAAATAAGAGAATGCAGTACTCTAAAATTGGCTGCTATGATAATAAAAGTTTCCCTTAATTGAGAAGTTACTTATTATACCTAGGTATCTGAATTATTTCAGTCTTGCTCTTTATTACATCTTTCTTTCAAGATTTATGTTAACAGTAATAGCCTGGAAATGGAACCTGTAAAGTAGGTTTCTGTTCTCAACTTCAGCTCTGTTGCCATTTTGGGCTGGGAAGCTCTGGTGGTCCTGTGACTGCAGGATGGTCTCTCCGCATAGCACCCCTCCAACCACCCTGCACTATTCTGACAACCAACAGTGTCTCCAGACTTTGTCAAATTTCCTCCGGAGGCAAAATCACCTTGTTGGCAAAGTACTAAAGAGATGGCAACCGTCACAGTTTCATGGAGAAACTTGAGGAGGAGTATGGTATTCCAGGGAGACAATAAGGTGTGGAAAAAAGAGAATAGAAATTAGAGTTAGGCAGACTTGGGCCAAAATTCGGACTTAATCCCGCATTAGCTATGTAGCCTTGCAGAAATTAAGTTAACTAAGCCTTGACTTTCTCATTAATGAAATGAGAATGACATCCCAATAGACATTTGCCTTTGCCATTCAGCATCCCTTCTGGGGGGGAAGCAGTTAAGAAGTCCCCCTTCCTTTAGGGGAAAGGGCTTTCCCACCCTCAGTCTAGCCACTGCTCTGGGACTGAGCACTGAACCCACTTAGTCAATGAAATAACTACATCCCCCAGGCCTTATTAATGGTGCATGGATGAGCATGTGACCCATGCTGGGCAGATTATAACTAGTTCTGAGGCCTTTGCTGGAGCAATCAGGAAAAATTTATTCCCTTTCTGAAGTTACTAAACTAGTAGAGTATAAGCCTGAGGCTTCTGTGTGGGAAAAGCCAACTGCAGAAAACAGATTCAAATGATGTAGAGACCAAGCCCTAATGAAATGTGTTAATATGTGAAGTCAGATCTACCCATTAGATTTTCAGTTGTCGGCTAACATAATTCCTTTTATTTTAACTTAAGTCAATGTGAATTCTCTTTTATCATCTGGAACCAAAAGAATCCTATCTAATAAAGTTACTTATCTTAAACAGCTGTTGACAGGACCAAGGAAAATAATGAACACAACAGGCTTATAAAGAGCTTCCTTCCCTGATTTATAGAAATAAAAACAAACACAATTACGTAAGAGCTTACAATACAGTGAAGAATCAGAAAACAGAACCCATGACTTAGCTTTGAGCTCTTTTCAATAAACTGGTAGACAATTCTAAGTGTGCTTAAATTCACGGAGCCAAAAATTACTATGCTTTGAGTTACCTACAAGCAAGTCAATGAATAGGACATGCAGATTCTGGTTTTTCTTCGTTACCATCACTTTTAGGTAGCTAACAGAAAGGGCTTGCTTTGAGTATAAAGTTTCCATGGCTTGATTTTTTTTTAATTTTATTTATTTATTTTTTTACTGCCAGAAGGCTGAAAGAAGGACTTACAGAGTTAGGGGTTAAATAAAAATAGCAGGGCCGGGGCTAGGGTGAAGCAAGGGAGGCACCAACCTCAGATGTAAAATCTTAGAGGCTGCCAAAAACCCAGTAATCAAGACAAAATAGTATTTTAATGCAATTTTTAAGAAATCAAAATTAATGCCAAAAATCCATAATGAAGAAAATACCAGAATTTTAAACAAAGACAGGATCATATCACTGAATTTTCATTTTGCCTCAGGCTTCAATATGGCTCAGCATGGCATTGCAAAATAGAGTAAAATTTCTAAGCTGTAAGAAGCAAAGACTGGGGTGCCTGGGTGGCTCAGTCAGTTAAGTGTCTGCCTTCGGCTCAGGTCATGATCCCAGGGTCCTGGGATCGAGCCCCACATCGGGCTCCCTGCTCAGCGAGAAGTCTGCTTCTCCCTCTCCCTCTGCTGTTCCCCCTGCTCATGCTCTCTCTTTCTCTCAAATAAATAAATAAAATCTTTTTTAAAAAAAAAAGAAGAAGAAGCAAAGACATTTCTAGTGTTCACAAATAACATCAAGGACCTAAACCACATGAGAGGCAACCTAAGAACTCTGAATTGAAAGCTAAGGGACTCAAGTTCGAGTTCCAGTTCTGCCAATACTAAGGTATGCAACTGTGCAAATTATTTGAACTTTTCTAATCTTTAGTTCTTTCAAACATAAACTGAAAGGACTATACCAGGACTATACCAGAAAGATGAAGATATTTCTTAACTCTGAAGTTCTATGATTATATTCTAAATTTGATTTCCTTTGATGCCTAAAAACAAATGACACAGAATATGTTGTACTTCCAATTCAGCATTTGTGTTATCTAGGAGCTTATGGAATGACAAGCTTTAACCATTCAAGTCTTACTTGTGGAAGAACCCAGGTTGAGTGTGATTTTGTTTGTTTGTTCAATATGAGTTCTTTCACATGTTTCAAATGCTGTTCGATTGTAAGATGTTACAATGGGGGGGTCAGCAGTTTTCTGTCATGAGTATAGGGTAGCGTGGTTGATCTGGGTCTCTAGAAGCTGAAATAATTCACAGGCCACCCACTGACAAGCCCATTGAAGCATAAAGTAATCGAGTTAATAAGTGACTGCTCATAATTCCCAACAATTTCCAGAAATAGGAAAATGAACATCTAAAATCAATAATGACAAAGAGAAGGTGACAAGTGTCTAGAATAGGCATCAGAAAAAAAAGTAATCTCTTAACTCTTTTAAAATAGCATATTAAATTAAAAGTTCTTAAAGCAGCAAGTGGTTTAGAAAGCACTGGAAATAGAATATAAAAGTTGAATATGAAAAACTAAAATGTCTCTGCTCATAGGTTCAAGCATATAACATTTTTCCCATGTTTTTTGCTGAACCCTAATAAAGTATTCTCCATGCCTGAGAGATAAAGGACTCAACAGCTTTTTAAAGGCCTTCATAAATAAAAGCAGGTGCTATTATTTTTTAAACCTTTTATTATGTAAACTTTCAAACATACACAAGGTATATGGGATAATATAATGATCCCCCATATATTCATTAACTGCTTCAATAATCATCAACTCATGGCCAATCTTACTGCATCTATAGTCCCACTAATTTCCCCCAATTCTCATAAAGAGCTTTTCACTTTAAGCCCAAAAATAAACAAATCTTTTGGGGCTTCAACTTCCCTGTTTGTAAAACACAGGCAACTATAACTAACCTCCTCACCTACGAATAAAGTTATGAAAAATAGCCAAACCTTTCAAGCCTCTTCTAACACTTACAGTGGTATTTGAACGTAAGAAACAACATGATAGCAAATGGAATCAACTTTGGAGAATTTATCTTTCATTCTCCCAGCACCTCTATGTGGCAAATGGAAGTATTATTATTCACCTTTAGCAGATAAAAAAAATTAAAGAAAAAGGAAATTATTCAAGCCAGATCAAATGAGAAATCATTAGTAGGTGCAAAAATAAGTCCACATTTTGTGATTCCCCATGTTCTGTCATCACAATATGCCACTTCTATCAACAGATGTCAGTGAAAATGGTTTTTCCCCTAAATAAAATGGACTTGTACTCTATTAAGGAGTTTGTACTTCTAAAAGAGCAGTGCTATATAATATGTAGGCCTTCAAATATATTGACTGACTATAAAGTTCACCTTGTAGATTCATACAAAGAGCACAATCTTAATTTAGTTGGTTCAGCCTACCTAAAAAAAGACAGTGAGAAGTAAAGGAAGGAAATTAAATACACCTGGGGTTCACTGGAATTAAACAATTATAGCTTGCCATTTCATAGGTTTGAAATTTAAACTATTTACTTGGCAGATGCAAAAATTATTTCAGCATTACACTGGAGAATTACACCGTTTGGGCCCAGTCCATAGTGCCACAGGCATGGATGATGCAATTTCTAACTCAGTTGCAGAATATTTTTATAGCACTTACCAAGTCATTATAACTTCATATATTTAAGACACTTTCCTTCCGATTCATACAATGGTTCCTGTTCATTGCATTTAGTCAGGGCAAGTTGGGATGGTGTGGGGGAAGGGGAAAAAAAAGGTCATGGAAAAAGTGTGGTGAGAACAGTCTGCATGAACAAGGCTTCCCTAAGTGTTGCCTATTATTCATTTCATGGGATACATCAGGGCAAAGGCTCTTTCTCTGTCTATGGTCTCAAAAATAGTAAGCTGTGACCTGAGCAATGTCTTCTAGGACCATCATAGCAGAGATGACAACTACCTAAACATTCAAATGAACAGCTTAAAAACTTACATAAGGGGATTCTTCTCCAGTTACTTTTCTCCAATTTTGAAAATAATATTAGAGGCCATGACCTATCTAACACCTGGCTCCCTAAGGCTTTTTGACAAGCCAAACAGAAACCAACAACCAGCCAATAGGTTTAAATTATATTTTTATAAACATAATAGTTTGTTACTGTGAGTATTATTGTTTGTAGTCAGGATGTAGAGATCATGTGGATTGTTGTTTCTAAAATAGGCAGAAAACAGAATTAGGATACAGGAGAAAGGATAGTGAACTGGCAGTTATGCAACCTAGGTTCTCTTCTTTTATCTGCACTAACTGGCTCTATGTGGAAGGCTGATAATGCTTCAGGATAGGACTTTTCTCAACTGCCACATGAAATACATGGTCCAAAGTGGTTTCTAAAATTATTTTTAGTTCTAAAATTCTTAGACTACTAATTCCTTAACTTTTATTCTATTATTCTATTTAGTGTCCCCATTTTTCATAATGTCACCCTTTTCATATAACGTGCTTAAAAGTGTTAATCATCTATTGATTAGCTTATAGAAAAAGTTCAAAGTGGAGAAAGAAAAAGAAGCACTCATATTAGATGAGCTTTTAATCGCACTCTTTTATAGGTAAGGTTAAAAAAATAATAAGATTTTCTAGTCCTTCTCTAAATCCCACCTAATCATAGGGCCACTTTCTGAGATTCAGAAACAGCAGTTTATAAAAAGAAAACATATAGATGTCTGGCCTAGCACCTGGCACATAACAGAAGCTAGATAAATATCTGGGTACCTCACACTTCTCCCCCAATTCCCACCTTCCCAACACCACCACCTCCACCTAGCACAAGTCCTTTATAAACTGCAATACCTTCTTTCATTTTTTGTTAAGATTTTATTTATTTATTTGAGAGAGAGCACAAGTTGTGGGGAGGATCAGAGGGAGAGGGAGAAGCAGACTCCCTGCTGAGCAAAGAGCCTAATGTAGGGACTTGATCCCAGGACCCTGAGATCATGACCTGAGCCAAAGGCAGACGCTTAACTGACGAGCCACCTAGGCACCCTGCAATACCTTCTTTCAATCAGAGATGCATGTAGCCAGGTTGAGGACTCAATTCTGAATAAGAGTTTATACTTTATGTAAAAGAATTCAAAATTTCACCAGAAAAAAAAAAGTATCAAAGTTTCTGTTTTCAAACTGTCAAAAACAGCCTTGGGTGAAGTACTAATAAAAGGAAATTTGTTAATAAATGTAAATCATCATAACTCATTATAGCTCAAATATATTTTATATTTTCCCAAATACTTCCTGAATAAATGTCACTTGGTATGCACTGACCTTATTATAATGAAATTAAATATGAGTAAACATAGAACATGTAATAATAATAACTTTAAAAATACCTAAGCCTTCTGGGTATACTACATGTACAACTTACCAAACTAAGACCTGAGCAGAGCAAGATATGCTATTGCAAGTTTCAAAAATGCCAAGAGAAATCATTTTCTAAAGTGCTTTCTTGACTAAGAGGGATCCACCTAAAAGCTGATAATTAGATAAAGGGGAGACCAGTCTTCCCCCACAAAAGGGCATAAAAAAAACTAAGAATAGCAATGTAACAGGAAAATATTCTGGAATTTTACAACTTGAAATACAAAAGCCTTTCTCTGTAGAGATGAACTCCCTCCATTCTCCAAGGGCTCTGTCAACATCACCAACCTCAAACACTTGGCTCACAAAAAAATGTGATGATGCAGGAAATTGTCTGGAAACAAACAAATAAACAAAAAAGCATTCTCTCTCCCTGGAGCCAGAGCTGTCCCGACAGAGCAGGCAAGCAGCCAGGATGTAAGGGCTTCATTTTAAAGTCCATTTTAATTGTTCCATTCCAATTCAATAGTCCAAGCCCCTCTTCCAAGAAGTACAAGAGTGGGGGGGGGGGGACAAAAAAAGATCTTACAAGATATTATCTAGCTCTCACTTCACTAGTCCCAATTGAAGAAACTCTAAGTGCTAATTAGCCATATATACTGGGCCAATGAACTCCAAATCTTTGTGTCTTTCTAGTCCAACTTAGAAGGGTCTCTATGTGCTCTGAGGGCCTAGTCAATCTGAAACTCACCCTAGATTCACAGTTGTATTCTAACCATTGCTGTTAATCCATGAACTTTTCTACTTTTCAAACTATCTATAAAAGTAGAAAGCAGTTGCAGCAACTACCTTATTACATTCCAGTTGGATTTTTGCAGACATTTATTGACTTGGCTGACATTATAGGGGCTATAAGAACTGGAAGGAGATAATCTACATTTCTTTAGCTTTTTGATTATTTTTTCCTGCCACTTTTCTTGCCAAAGATCACTGCAGCTTCCCAGTAAGGCAAGAAAAGAAAGAAGGAAGGAAGGAAAGAAGGAAGGAAGGAAGGAAGAAAGAAGAAAAACAAGCAAAAACAAAAATCTCACAGCTATTTACTGATATAAAAAAATTATAATAATACCGTACTATGATACCAACTTGGTTCCCTTTGCATCATTTCCTTTTCACAGAATGGATTCTATGAAACATAATTCTAGTGGCTTCTGTGTGTCTTTTCCCCCAAAATTCAATAACCTACCCATTGATATGGTGCACAATGTATACAAGGAATTTCATTAGGCAGATATTTGTGAAGGATCTGAGTAGAAGGAAGAATAGCTAATAGTAATTCTGAGATGAATTCTTTTTCCAAACTCTCAATCATCATGGGTATTTCACTTAGAGAATCCGTGTTTTGCTACTGGTCATTTCTAAAACCACCTTTGAAAACTTAAAAGAAGGTTATTTTGCTTCTGACCAAGATGGAGTAAGAGGGACCAGATTTACCCTATCATCTAAAATAACCAAAAGTTTTTTGAAAAGATAAAACATATGAAACAAACTTTCTTCAAGACACTAAACATCAAGCACTGAAGGATGGTGATCCCTTAGAAATGGAAAACAAACAAGGAGAGCTTTATGACTGCCCCAACTTACAGCCTTGAAAGAATTTCCAGGCCATGGTGCAGGGAGAGGAAACCCAGGTAAAGTCCAGACTCCCTGAATTGAGGAGATGGAACTGAGGATCTGGAAAGAACAAGGTACTAGGGTTCACAAGAGAGATCTGTGGAGAGTCCCCTCAAATCTTCAGCAGAGTGCTGATTAGTGCAGACATGTGAGGAGACTACTTGAGGCTAGAGAGAGAGTGATCTGAAAGAAGTACAGAGAAGAGTACCTGGCACTCAGACAGGGCTATTCCCATGAACCAGATTAGAAAACTTTATAATTCATAGAGCACTGGGAAGAGTACTCAGAAGGGTCTTGCCTTAATAGTGGAGAATAGTTAGCTTTAAATTAAATGGTTCTAGTCTTGCCAAAACAAATCTTAAAAGCAAGATCCAAAAGGATCAAACTGTTTCCAAATTATTTAACTGCATCTCAAAACAAAGCTCAAGATTTGTAGGAAGACAAAAATATACAGTACCCAAGAAGGTAAAATTCACAATGTCTGGCATCCAATCAAAGATAACCAGATATACAAAGAAGCAGTAAAGTAAGACCCATAATGAGGAGAAAAGTCCATAGAAATGGACTCAGAACTGACATAGATGCTAGAATGAGCAGATAAGGACATTAAAATAATTATTATACCTATATTCCATATGTTTTAAAAGTTAAGTAGAGATACTGAAAAAAACAAAATCAAATTTCTAGAGATAAAAAATACAATGTATGAAATAACAAATACACTGGATGGGACTAATGGTAAACTATACATTGAAGAACTAGAAGACACAATAGAAACCAGTAACAATAGAAATAGACAATAACAATTAGTGAATTTGAAGGAATAACAATAGAAACTATCCAAAATGAAACACAGAGAGAAAAAAAAGTTAACAAAAATGAAAAGAGCATCAGTGAGCTGTTGGACAACTTCAAGTGGCTTAGTATATGTGTAACAGAAGTGCCCAAGGAAGAAGAGGTAAAGAGAGAAGAAAAAAGTATTTGAAAAAAATCATGGCCAGGATTTTTCCAAATCTGATGAAAACTATAAACCCACATATCAAAAAAACTTCAACAAACCCCAAGCATAAAAAACATGAAAAAAATTACATGGAGGTACATGATAATTAAACTGCTCAAAACCAATGAAAAGAGAAAAACTTAAAAGGAACATGAGAAAAAAAAAAAACATGTTATGTACAGAGAAACAAAAGATATAGATGAGTGCAGTTTCTAGCTGGAAACAATGAGAGTGAAATTTAGTGTAATAACAACTTTAAAAAACTGAAAGAAAAAACTGCCAACCCAGAATTCTATTCCCAGCAAAACTATCTTTCAAAAACAAAGATAAAATAAAGACCTCTGCAGACATGCAAAAGCTGAAATAATTCATCACCAGCTGATGTAAACCACAACAAATGATATAATAAGACCTTCAGGTAAAAGGAAAATAACACCAGGTGGAAACTGGGATCTACCCAAAGAAATAAAGAACAATGGAAATGACAGTTACTGGTAAATATATAAGGTATTTTTATTATTTAAATGTATTTTACAGATAATTGCTTAAACAAAACTCTATTATAGGATTTATAACTTATGTGTAACTTATATGTAAGTAAAATGTGTGGCAACTACTGCAAGGCCACTGTAAGTTTCTTATACTACATGTTAAGTGGCATAACATCACAAAGATAGACTGTGGTAAGTTAAAGATGTATACTATAAATCCTAGAGAAATTACAACAATAACTAAACAGAGTTATAGCTACTGAGGCAACTAAGAAAGTAAAATGAAATTGTAAAAAAATAGTTTATCCAAAAGAAGACAGGATACAAGGTTAATGTACAAAAGTCAATTGTTTTCTTACATACCAGTGATGAACAATTGGAATTTGAAATTTAAAACACAACATTTTATACTAGCATTTAAGAGAGAGAGAGAGAGAAACACTTAGATAATAAACTTAACAAAGTATATATAAGATCTATATGAGGAAACTATAAAACTCTGATGAAAAAAATCAAAAGGGATCTAAATAAATGGAGAGATATTCCACGTTCACAGATAGGAAGACTCACTATTGTCAAGATGTTGGTTCATGGTTGGTTCTTCACAACTCAACCTACAGATCCAATGCAATCCTAATCAAAATCGCAATAAGTTACTTTATGAATATGGGCAAACTGATTCTAAAGTTTATATCAAAAGGCAAAAGACCCATAATAGCCAACACAATATTGAATATGAAAAACAAAGTTGGAGGACTGAAACTATCAGACTTCAAAACATTATAAAACTATAGTAATCTGACAGTGTGGTATCAGTGACAGAATAGATAACGTGATCAATGGAACAGAATAGAGAGCCCAGAAATAGACTCACATAAATATAGGTAAATGAATTTTGAAAAAGAAGCAAAAGCAATTCCAATAGTCTTTCCAAGAAATGATGCTGGAACAACTAGACATTCACATGAAAAAAAAATGAATCCAGATACTGACTTTACACCCTTCATAATATTAACTCCAGGTGAATAATAGAACTAAATATTAAACACAAAACTGGGGTGCCTGGGTGGCTCAGTCTGTTAAGCGGCTGCCTTCAGCACAGGTCATGGATCTCAGGATCCTGGGATTGAGCCCCACATCAGGCTCCATGCTCAGCAGGGAGTCTGATTAAGGATTCTCTCTCCCTCTCCTTCTGCCCTTACCCTGCTCATGCTTTCTCTCTTCATCTCTCTTCCTCCCTCACTCTCTAAAATAAATAAATAAATCTTTAAAACACACACACACACACACACACACACTATAAAACTTCTAGAATATAACATAGGAGAAGATCTAAGTGACTTGGCCTGGCAATGAGTTTTTTGATATAACACCAAAAGCACTATCCATGAAAGAAAACATTGTTAACTTGAACTTCATTAAAGTTAAAAACTTCTGCGGCGCCTGGGTGGCTCAGTCGGTTGCACATCTGCCTTCGGCTCAGGTCATGATCCCAGGGTCCTGGGAGTGGGCCCCGCATCGGGCTCCCTGCTCAGTGGGGAGCCTGCTTCTGCCTCTGCCCCTCTCCCCAGCTCATGTGCTCGCTTGCTCTCTCTCTCTTATTCTCTCAAATAAATAAAAAATCTTAAAAAAAAAAAAAGTTAACTTCTACTTTGCAAAAGACACTTATTAAAAGAATGAAAAGACACTCTACAGACTGGGAGAGAATATTTGCAAAACACATATTTGATAAAGTACTTGTATCCAAAATAGTCAAGGGACTTTAAAACTCAACAGTAAGAAAACAAACAATCTGATTTAAAAATAGGTGAAAGATCTGAAGAGACACCTCACCAAAGCAGATATACAGAGGACAAATAAATATATGAAAAGATGTTTAACCTCATGTCATTAGGGAATTGCAAATTAAAACAATGAGATACCACTATATACCTACAGCTGAAATTCAAAGCACTTGAAATTATCAAACACTGGTGAAGCAACAAGAACTCTAGTTCATTGTGGGAATGCAAAATGGTACAGTCAGTTTGGAAGACATTTCGGCAGTCTTACAAAGCTAAACGTACACTCTCCTATGTTCTAGCCATTCTACTCATGAGAAAAGAAAGCATAAGAAAAGGTATTTACTCATGAGAAAAGAAAGCATACCTATATTCAACGACTTAGAGTCAAAGGGTGTTCATAGTGGCTTTATTTGTTATAGCCATAAACTGGAAAGAACCCAAAATGCCTATCAATAGGTGAACAGTTAATCAAATTGTGGTATATGCATACAATGGAATACTATTTAACAATAAAAAGGAATGAAGTATAACACCATGGATGAATCTCAAAATAATTAAGCTGAGTGAAAAAGCCAGACCCAAAAAGAGTTTATACCATACGATTTCATTTATATAAGACTCTAGAAAATGCAAACAAATCTTTAGTGACAAAACAGATCAGTGGTTTGCGCAAGGAGGTTAAAATGGAGAGGGACGGGAGAGATGGATTAACAGCCACGTGGAAACTTTTGGGGATGATGGATATGTTCATTATCTTGATTGTGGTGATGATTTCCTGGGTGTACACATATGTTAAAACTTATCAAATTGTGCTAAAGATGTGCTGTTTATTGGATGTCAATTATGACTCAATAAAGCTGTTAAAAATTCTTTTAAAGCTCCCAATTTTTCCTTCCTGCTGGGTTGTAAGTCTCTCTCCACCATAGTCAGTTGTTTAAAATATAAAGAACTACTTCTTCATTCCCATTAAACAGAAATATTTAATAAAAACCTAATGTATGTAAGTCAGTAGACTGAGAACTTGAAAGGGATACCATTGGATAACACAGGGATAGATGTCAGAATACAAGGAATAAGTACTACTGAGGATAACGAAGTGTAGTGGCAGGTGTAGTTTACTTCGATAGAGTATTAAAAGGCTCAGAAAATGATTAAACAGGAAGGCAAATTTTAGGTCATGGAGAGCCCTTGCCAGAAAGCTTTAAAAAATGGCAAGGTTAATATGTCAGAATTTCAAGAACACAAAAGAGGCCAAACACAAGTTCTTAAAGTAAAATTCTTTTATAATCTTCTCGTTTGTTAAACAGTAGTATATTAAACCTCGATGGGAGGACATGAGATTAGGGAAGAGCTTATTTTGAAGACACATTTACTCATAGTATTTTTTTCTCTATGAAAACTCTGGGAATACATAGTCCCAGTATCATCTAATTGAACTATGTCTCCTGAATTTATAGACTTCAGTTGACTGTTCTAAAATTTATCAACTTTGGCACTCTTCCTTTAAGGGCCAGGAATCTCTGGCTATTATGCCTCAAGTGGAATAAGACTCCTGGAGAAATTCTTTTGCTACCACAATTATTTCAGTGCGGTTAAGTGGTGAGCCTCAGTGCTTGCCAAATTCCTCTGGTTTGATCCCATCTGGATGAACCCAAAATATAGCAAAATAGCACCTTCTACTTCCTGGCCACACTTGATTGTCCAATATCCTTCCAAAATCATGCATATTTTTTATCTATAAGAAACTACTGGCCCAAGGCTTTTAATCTAATACAGGACATTAGGTACAAACAGGCACAAGGAACAACCATTTAATTCTTAATCACTGCTACATTCTCTTTCCCCTTCATCTTACTGAAAAAGTAATCAAGAAAACCCTAAGAGTGTTTACACCTTTTACGTGTCTAATCATAGCTATGGACCAAATTATACGAGCTTGAAAGTCCCTTGGCAATCAAGAGTTCTATAAGGAGGATCCCACCATGTATAAAGCATAAAGCGTCTCTTTCTGGTTCTCTTGATGTCTGTGTAAAAGCTAAGCCAAAGCTCTTCTCCTGAGTCCTCTCTTTATTAGAGAAGTAAAATTCTTTCTGTCTAGTTTCTCAAAGTCCTTCCATCCACTTCAAGCTTAAGCGAATTCCAGTCAACCAACAACATCTATGCAATCCGAGAGGCCCTCAACTGAAATTTCCTTGAATCACTAATTCTGAAGCTTCCAGACTTCCTTTTGCTGCTTCTGGACTTTGCTAATTCAAACTTAGCTTTTGTTTTCTAACTCATTTCTTCTCTCCACACTACTGGGTTTGGACAAGGTAGTTCTCCTTCCCTGTAACAGAACAATCTTTGACCCCCTTTGTGTTGAACATAAGATAACTTATTTTATTTATTTATTTTTTAAAGTAGGCTCCACACCCAGCGTGGAGCCCAACATGGGGCTTGAACTCACGACCCTGAGATCAAGACCTGAGCTGAGACCAAGAGTCAGACACTTAACCGAGTGAGCCACCCAGGCACCCCCATAAGACAACTTCTACCTAAACTCCAAACAGGTACATATAATTTTAGACTGAAGCCATTCACTACACAGTTCAATGAGTTTCAGCATAACACTAAAGATCTCAAACTTCTCAAAAATATGAATGTAACATTCTATATAGATTATATTTTACATTTATATCCTAGTGTTTAGCTAATAAGAAAAGCAGGGGATAAAATCAAGTACACTCCAGATGTCTTCTTTGGGTGAGTTCAACTTGTACAAAAATTTTTGGACAAGATACACTGCAGCTAAGTACAGATGAAAGCCATAAAGAAAAGGGAAATGCATGAATCACAGTCATGGTATAAATAACTTGCAGGAATTCATTTCCAGACAACTCACTTCATTCATACTTCAATGCAGAGTTTGAGGAGAATACTACTGAATAAGAGAGGATCAGAACAGCCATTTATAAAATACCTATTTTAAATTATTATTTGTGCATATAACATTTCCCTATGATCGGATTTTTGTAACAATAATAATTTATTGAACTTATGTACAACAGGCACTTTATACAGTTTATACTATCCAGTACTCACAATAACCCTAACGTATTATTGTTATTATTCCCATATTGAAGAAGAAGAAAGAGTCGCCAAAAGTTTTAGTTACTGGCCCGATTTACCCTGCCAGTAGGGGGTAGAACAAGATATTCAAACCCAAATGTCGCTCCCAAACCTGTGCCCTTTCCAGTAGGATGCACTCACTTGCTGTTGAAGTACTTATTACTAGTCTAGTGCTTTGGAAAATTCCTGACATGTGCAGCCTGGGGTACTATAGCAGAAAAACACGAGCCCAGGCTGTAGCAGGTATGTGACCTTGGCCTAATCATGTCCCTTTTGTAGACTTTCTTTTTGTCATCTATAAACTGAAGAGTTTGGAAAGTTAACATCTAGGGGACCTTCCAGCCACAATGCAAAAAACATGGACTGGGGGGAAAGGATGAGTGACAGAGGGTTACTTGGGTATTAGGAACAATATAGCCAAACAAGTCCAGGACTAAGGAATACAGACAGGCTGAAATGAAAGGCAAGTGTAGTAGTATTGTATTCCCAGTATGAATAAAAAGACTTTCTATAGTATGTATAAAGTTAAACAAGATCCTATCACCAAAAAATTTGATCGGACTCACCTGTTTGAATTTAACATCAATTAATATTTAAATTATATGAGATAAAATACAAAATACAGACAGACATGAGAAACCATCAGACAAACCCACATACAGACACACTTTGAGTTTTGGGTTTTTTTTCACAAGGTTCTGAAGACTATGTGGGGTTCCTCTTATACAAAAAAAGGTATGAACTGGTGCAGCCAGGCATAGGGCAAGAGAGTTGATGGAGTTTCTAGAAAGAGGGGCAGAGAAGAACAACTCCATATGTCTAAAAGAGCTCTATTCATGAACAAAAGAGAAATGCTGTACCACAAAAGACAATGACTGTATAGGATTATTGTTTTGTTTTGCTTCTAAGATTCGGGCCAGCAAAGTCGGTCTGTGCACAGTGGAACAATTCAAAACCTTCATAATACATGGCTTCTCCTTATATTCAGCCAAGATTCTTCAGTTAAGATTTCCTGATTCTTCCCTGGCTTTCTAAAATGCTGAGAACCAAGTGCCTCTTTGCTCAGCTGCCATCACTAAGAGCCAATATGAGATGTATGCAGACAAGCTCCGTGGGAAAGTAGCACAAGCCAGAGGTGAAAGGACAGTGGAGCTAGCTCTCTAGCAGCTGGGGCCTGACAGACAGCGGATGGCCAAGAGCTCTCTGGGCCTTGGGAGACCTAACGGTTTGGGACATACTGTCAGAGACGAGAAAGGGTCAAGTGTCTAGGCTTGTGAGAGAGTACAGAGGCTCTGGTTTTCCATCTTCAGCTCTCTCAATAGATAAATATGTTTTATGTGGAAAAAATAAATAAATAAATAAAAGACAATGAGCAGCTTGGCAAAGGAACCTAAGACAAGCCAAATCTTCCACAGGATGTTCGCAGACAAAAAGGCTGAGGAATGTAAAAGGGGGATAAACCTCCCTAAAGAGGAAGGGAGGGGAAAAAAATTAAAGCCATCAGTTCTGACATTTGCCAAGGAAGGAGAGTGAAAACATTGTTCGAACTGCCTGTAAACCAGGTAAAAGTGACTTGGTTCCGACTGAGTCTACACACCCTAACAACACCCCACCACCAAGGCCGCCATCCCTGTGCCTCCACTGAAGACAGCAGCTGCTTCTCAAAGCCCCAGAGAGCAACAGGCGGAATATAGTGACAGCTGGAAGGAAGGGGATTAGGCGAGGACTTGGCATACACAGAAGTACAGCCAAAAGGCACAAATATGAAGAGAGAGAGACCATTTTTCTGTGCGGTTTGTGTGTGTGGTATGAGGGGGAGCTCAGAATACGAGCTAGCCAAAGTTCTGGCCTTGATTGCCTGAAGGATTTGGCAGGCTCAGCCTTTCTCACGGCAGGCAGGCCAGGAAATGGAAGCTTTCGGCTGTCTGCTTCAATGTTTTCCTCACTGTCACCATTTTCACGTTTGGCCCCTGGCTCATTTGCATGTTCTTCTTCTTTGGGGATTAGCACGTAAGTGTGGACAAAATCCATTTTGGTTATTCAAGACTGTGTCATTTCCTCCCACCCCGTATTTGTCAACTAGGGACTTCAGGAACATGAAATTCTGACAGAGTACAAAACAAACCAGAGAATTAGATGATCTGAAAGGGACCTTGGAGGCCATCTAATCCAGCCTCGTTTTACAGATGGGGAAACTAATGGCAGCTAAGAGAAGTAAAGTGATCTGCTGAAATCACACTAATATTTAGAGAGTAGCCAAGTGGGGACAAGCATCCAGCTCTCCCATTCCCATCCAGCCAGTGCCCTGTTCACAGAAAGCAGTGTTCCTTTAGGATCCATCTCAGACAACATGCTAATCTCCCCACAATGATCCCTTTTTAAATGAGGACTTACTAAGAATTGTGATGCTTTTTCCCTCCCTCTCGCCCTCCCCCCTCTGCTTTCTGATCAAAAATTCACACATAGGTTTGGTAAGTAATTATCCAAAATGTTAGGTCTCAAGAAAAAAAAAGTTGGATATTTATATAACTAATAGCACTCTGAGGAGATGCTACCTACAACCAAGCAGAATGCATGTCACTAAAAATGGGCTTCATCAACTTAGATGTTGACTTTCATGTGTCATGTATAATTGCCACTATTATTAAATCATGAAGATAATGCTGCTACCCAAATAAACTGTGGCCTCAGTGTAGCCCGCCATGTTGATTTACAAGGTAGCAGATTAATTTCAGGTCTTGGAGATAAATTAAGCAGGTATTTTATTTTATTTTATTTGAAGGTTTTATTGATTTATTTGAGAGAGAGAGAGAGGGCACAAGGGGGGAAGGGGGGGAGGGAGAGGGAGAAGCAGACTCCCCATTGAGCAGGGAGCCCGACACAGGGCTAGATCCCAGGACTCCGGGATCATGACCTGAGCCAAGGCAGACATAAGCAGGTATTTTAAAAAGTAGTATTTCTAGCTCAAGAACAAATTATAAGATCAGAAGATACTATTTTCACTTGAAAGAAAAAACTATAAAAAATAATGAAATGTTATTTATGAAAGAACTGAACTTGTATACAAAAATTATTTCACAATTTTTCCCTTTTGCCAATGGAAACAATTTCTGATATTGAGAAAAAATCACATTCTCAGCAATAGGTGAAATCTTTTAATTCCAGTATAGTTAACAGTGTTAGTATTAGTTTCAGGTATACTATGTAGTAATTCAATAATTCTGTGCATTACTCAGTGCTCATCTTGATAAGTGTACTCTTAATCCCCTTCAAGAAATAGGTGACTTTTAAGGGCTCAAAAGATTTTATAAGTGTGGAGTTTGTAAGTGTGGAGGGGAAAGTGGATATACATTGGTTTACATGTAAGGTCATAACTAAGCAATCGATCTAGTTTTATCAAATTATGCCTTTTTCTGAGTAAAAATATTTTTCAGTACTACAGAAACCATTTTGTATGACATTTTTAAAAAACTTCACTTCTCTTTGCCACATCTACTGCAAGAATGGAGACCATTCTCAACAATCAGACTGTGGACATTCCAGAAAATGGCAACATGACTCTGAAGAGACTCACAGGTACTATGTAGGGGCCCCAAGGAGCCCTATGGAGGAACTGCAGTCACAGCAGTATAGAATTCTGCCTCCTTGGAAAGAAAAACACCTGCAGGGTATCTCAAGCCCAGAGAGATGAGCTAATTCTTGAAGGAAACAACACTGAACTTGTGTCAAATTCAGCTGCTTCAATACAGTAAGCCACAATAGTTAAAAAAGAATATCAGAAAACGTGGGATGGTAGCTACATCTTTGAAAAAGAAATAATTAGGGGCGCCTGGGTGGCTCAGTTGGTTAAGTGTCTGCCTTTAGCTCAGATCATGATCCCACGGTCTTGAGATTGAGCCTCCACAGGAAGCCTGCTTCTCCCTCTCCCTCTACCTGCTGCTCCCCCTGCTTGTGCTCTCTCTGTCAAATAAATAAATAAGATCTTTTTAAAAAAAGGAAAAGAAATAGTTCAACACACTGATGAATAAGATCTAAAAGCTGCACGGCTAGAGAAACAAGACGCTGGGTGATTCTTAAGGAAAAATGACATCATTGTTGTGTCAAAATAAGATTTAATAAAGAGTACTCGAACACATTATAGAGCAAAAGACAAAGACTTAAAACAAACAACAATGTTAAGGTAACACCCAAACATAAGAGAACATGGTAACTTTCAGAGTTGTCACAGGGGCTTTGTCTCCCCATATTTATATAGAGCACTAACTGTATGCAAGGCTTTTTGCTAGGTGCTGTAATAGATGCAACGATGAATAAACTGGTCTCTCCCATCAGGGAATTTATCATCTCACTTTACCTGCATGTTCCTTCCAGGGAATGAGAAAGGTCAAGGGCAGCAGTTCTCAAATCTTTTGGTTTTGGGACCCATTTACACTACTAAGGACTCAGAGTTTTTATTTATGAGGGATATGTGTACCATATTAGAAATGAAAACTGATGAATTTTTAAAGCACTTATTTGTTAATTCATTTAAAAACAACACTAATAGGGCGCCTGGTTGGCTCAGTCGGTTAAGCAGCTGCCTTCGGCTCAGGTCATGATCCCAGGATCCTGGGATCGAGTCCCGCATCGGACTCCCCGCTCTGCGGGGAGTCTGCTTCTCCCTCTCCCTCTGCCTACTTGTGTTCTCTCTCTATCTCTCTGTCAAATAAATAAATAAAAATCTTTAAAAAAAAAAACAACACTAATAAACATATAATATCTTAACACAAATAACATTTTTATGAAAAATAACTTCTCTAAAACAATAATTTGGTGAGAAGAATGGTATTGTTTTACATTCTTACAAATCTCTTTAATGTCTGGCTTAATAGATGACAGCTAGATTCTGGTGTGTAGTTCTTCATTCAAGGTGTTATAATATCATACTTCATAGGTCCCCTAGAAAGCTCCACTGTATACTTGTAAGAAAATGAGAATGAAAAAGGCAAATAGAATGTCTTAATATTATGATGAAACTTCTTAGACCCCACAGACCCCTTGAAAAATCTCCTAGGACCCCCAGGGATCTCAGACTTCATTCTAAGAACCACTGGTCAATAGGAATAAAAGTAATGTTCAAAACTAGGTAAATTAAGAGTGTGAATTCAAGCTTACTTTACTTAAGGTTTTAACTTAGGGACATCTCATCATAACAGAGTTCATTTCTTAGCCTACTAATTCTAAGACTGGACTTGTTTTCTTGTAAGTGAGACAATCCAGGTTGCACGATGGGTTTGCTCTCTCTGGCACTGTCAAGACTGCCTCCTCAAAAGGCTTGGGCTGGGTGGGGGTTGGCACAATGATGAAGGGACCCATGTGCCCCCTTTGTCTAGGGCAGTCCTGGTTTCGTCCTATTGTCCCAGAGTCATCATTAGTAGAACCCCTTCACTCTGAAAAGCATTCTAGTTTGGATGATAAATTCTATGTTCACCTTGACAATGCCTTGCAAAAGCAGTGCTAGCATTCTGCTTCTTTCCACTGTGTGGCCAGGTCTAAAAGAAGCCATACTGGGTTTGATACATGGTAATATTCCACCCACCTCTTCTCCAAAAAGACAGGCAATCAAGGGAGAAAATTCCTCACGATCTCTTGGTTCTGTGTCCTCTTTTGCTTTCTGAAACTATTGACAGAAACCATTCTTGACAGTTCTCTATGGCAGCATATGTGCTGTTAGTTTTTTTGCTGTGCACCTAGTTCAGAGTTTGAACTATAGGATGTGACTCTTGCCCAACTGCTTCAAATTGGCTGGAATATAACCTATAGTTTGAGGGCTACAAATTAACCAGATTGGGTTAACCATGAGGCTAATAAAACCCTAGGCAAAACCTAGTGCATAGATTCACCCCCTAACCAGAAATTGAGGCAACTCGGTAAGACAAGAGACTTCTTTGAAAAAGTATTAAATCGACCAGGCCTAACTCTGTGAGCATGGCAGGGGGGATGAAGACGACTGGAAAAGAAGTGCTGTAAATTTTGATTATTGAACCTTGAAACTGACACGAATTTGGCTCTGCATCCCCAAGTGGCAGAGAAACCTCAGCGGTCATCCGGCGCTTTTAGAGAGTTGCGTAAAATTATAAGAACATTTTTATGAGTTGTGGCTGGCAAGCCCTGGCCTGTTAAAACTCTTTAAAAACCAATGCCTTGGTGGAGGTAACATTTACTGTTTACTGTAGCTCTGGTTGTTAGGGGTTATTGCTAAGGTCCCCGTTTTCCATGACATCAGCAGCATTCCAAGGGAAGTGTGTGTCAGTGACTTTCAGTAATGGCTCCTTTTTCCAAATGTTCAAAGCTTCTGCCAAGCTGCCCTACACCTGCACACCAGCTGAGTTAGAGGAAAAGGAAAAGCACGATGGATTAAGTGGGATTTTTGTCTGGGTTCCTTAATGAGACTAAAGGCTTTTCTTTCTTCAGCGTTTGGTTTTGTGTAATAAATTGATGCCAAACGCTTTAGGAGTGACATGACTCATCCTTAACATTTCATAAACCAATCTGACTCTCTGTCATGCATGACCTCTTGCTGTCATATTCTGGACTAGCCTTTCGAGAGTTTTCTTCGGCAAGAAAAGTTCAGAGCTTAGCAGGATGATCAGCATGGCATGCCACACAGTTGAAAAGGGTTTTGAGGGAGGCATCTGCTGCTCCCCAAATTAGCAGGAAACAGAAGCCTTGAGGAGATGTTACTGTGTAGCTGCTTTAAGGATCACCTGGCTGTCAACATTTCATACCAGATGTATACTCTCAAGGCTGCAGCAGATTCACTCCAAAGTCCGTCCTCACCAAAACAGGGATCTGGCTAACCTAATCCAAGGGTGCTTACTGCCCACTCAAGAAGTTTGTCAGTGGTACGAATTGTGTGCTTACATAAGACTTTTCTTTTTTTCTAATTTTTTTTCACATTTATTTTATTTTTTTAAGACCTTCCAAACTGTGATGTGGAAATATTGATGTTTCCAATGAGGAAATGTTGGCGAGCTGCACAGATAAATTTGACAGATAACCACTTACACAGCATTCTTCTAGGTAAGGGCAGTGAATTCTCCCATTTCCTACTGGAGGATTTAGTTAAATAAAATATGCTTATTAACCATTTCCTCCAAAGATGGTTTCCTTAGTAATCTGGGCATTTTGTTCAAAAAGGGATAACATTGTATTCTTGTGTGAAATGTAAAAAAGCAAGTCTTGCCTAATGATAATGCTACATTGTGTGCATTTTTGTTCAGCTAAGAGGTAGAAAACAAAAGTCCTCTTTTGCCTTTGAGTTCTGACAGCAGTTCCCACCAAAGTAAGAGTAAGTGAAAAAAAACCCTGAATTTTTGCATTAAAAAAGACCTTTATTCCAAAAGGTTACCAGCATTTTATCAACACTGAAACTCATCAGTATTCATGACAACCCTCTGAAAGGTGGAAAATACTAGTTCAGGATGGTAGAAATTGGGAAATGACATTAAGGAGAATTGAGTCCTCTTGCAAGAGTGAGACAGGAGAGCTCACAGACCCCCCCACCCCACACCTTCACCCCTTAGGTAACTGACCCCTTTGCAGTTCTGCCCAGGCTCCACGAACCTGCTCTCCTGTCCCAGTCACAGGATTGTGAAAAACAAGCCCTGTTGTTAATGAGGCAAAGTTTCCTTTGAAGCTGTCAAAGGAAAACAAGAACAATTTTATGTAAAGGTACAGAGGAATGCCCTCCTAAGGATTTTGATAAGAATGATTTATATATTTAATAGCTGCTTCTAGGAATGACATAGGCAAAAGATTCCATCTTTTTGTACCTTAGTTCCTTCATTTATAAAAGCTAAAAAAAAAAAATTGTTTTAATATCTCCAAGAGATGTTTTGAAATTTCAATTTTTTTGAATTGCATAGAGAACTTTGAGGACCTCTGAAGTGCTATGAAGTATCCTCTTTTACGGTAGATGACACAGTTGTAGAGGAAATTCCTTTAATTTAGGAAACAGGAATAAATTCATGTGCTTTCCAGTGATTTTTAAAATAAAAAAGCCTCTCTAATTACAGAAAATAATAATCATCTTCATCTGGAAGAAACTACAAGGAATTCTTTTTTTAAGTCATAGGAGTGGTATCGTCTGTGGTTTGTGGCAGCCACACATACAGACTAACAAAAATGGCTATGTTTCCCAATTTCTCTTTGACTTCATCAAAAAGGATTCAAACAGGAATAAATACTAAAGGAATCATTCTCATTCAACCATAGATTGCCTGTGAAGACTGGAAAACACAACTGTTGAGTTCAGTTCCTGAATTAAACTATGAGTCTGTCCAGTATAATCTCACATTAAATCCCGAGCCTCAGTTTCCCTGAATACTTTTTAAAGGGGAAATTTTATAATTATGGCTTAATAGCAAAAGATTGAGCTACTATCAATTATAAAACAAGGTCTCAGTAAAAGTTCTGGTACATCGAATAAACAAAATTATCTGAGAGTAAATTCCACCAATCATTTTCATAAATAAATAAATACATAAATTAGGAAGCGGGGGCGGGGAGTGTTTTTATCCAAGATGCTTAAGTCCTAAGAAAAAAGAATTGGGGGGAAAAAAAAAATCTTTTCTTCTTGAAGATAAAAGATTTAATGAGTTACTAATCCCCTCAGTAAAGTTCCTTTGGTAATTGCCCCTATTCTAAACCACACTGATTTTGCTAAGAGCTTTTGCTGTTAAAAGATGTTGTTTTATTATGTTAAACTACACACAAAAGCAACGTAACAAACAGCAAAATATGCTTCTCATTTTGTTATGCTACCAACCTATACTTATCCAGAAATTTTAACTGCCAAGTGTCTTTTATCTAATGCAGACTTCATCTTTCACCACCCACCCTTCACCACATGAAGTAACAACGTCATTAGGAGTGGAAAACTCTGTGGGAATAAAAACCTGAGCCCTGGAAAAAAGTACTAAATGGGAATCTGCCTCCAGCTCTGCAGAATTTTCAAGCTTATCCTGGCCTCTTGGGTCTGGAAGCTAGACTTTTGTGCCCAGAATAAGGCTGGATGAGGAAGGCAGTCTCAAATCACACCCCGAGGGCTAGGAACAGAACACACAGCCTACAGTCCTCTATAGAGGTTTGAGGGCTCCTGCTACAGAGGATCCTTTCTCATTGGCCCTTGGTGATGTCATGCCCATGTCTCCAGGGCCCGGGAAATGCACCATGACTAATGGAGTGCCTCATTTGTGAATACACATTCCATCTCAGAGGAACAGCAAAGGCCGAGTTTCAAGGCACTGAAGGCCCAGAGAATGCCAGGCAGCCATGCACAGAGGGCCTTCAGTAGTCCCGAAATAGACTGCTCTTGTTCACCCCCTCGGAAAACCCTTCAGCAACTGCCTGTATGCCTATGGCCTGGACTACTGCAGGACAGTAACCCTAAAACTGGTTTAAAATTACTCTCATTAAGGAAAGGAAAGTGGTCATTGTATAGGGGCACATATCCTTCCAGATTTCTAATGTATTAAGGCAAACTTTTTAGGTGAAGGACAAGATAATACAAATTTTAGGCTTTGCAAACCATAGGGTCTCTATTGAAACTACTCATTTCTGCCTTGCAGTGTCAAAGCAGTCGTAGACAAGACCTGAATGAGTAAGCAGGGCTATGTTACAACAACACTTGATTTTACAAAAACAGGCAGCGGGCTGGCTTTGGCCCATGCTCTGGAGTTTGCGGACTTCTCTATTAAAGGGTGAATTACCCCTTCCTCTGCCACATGCTTAGGCCAAAGGACTCTCAAATAAGAGCACAGTGACAGGAAAGGATGTGAAGGAGTTTTCACAACCTGTGATGGTTATCCCATGTAGATAGTTTACAGAGGTGGTCTAACCCACGGTTTCAGACTGTGGGCTTTGAAGTCAAACGGCTGGGTACAAATTCTGACTCTGCCAGCCCTGAATTTAAGGATTTGGACAAGTTACTTTATTCCTCTGAGCCTTGGTTTCTTCATCTGCAAAAGGAGGTCCCCAATTATTCTTACTTAGGTTAATATGAAACTTGAATGAGAGAATATTTTAACAAAGCTTATTAGCATAGTGTGTCATGCTCAATAATTATCTGCCATTACTGCTAGATTTAAAATTAAAAAGTGACCATAATTACAGCCCCTGATTGCAGTAGCCCAAAGTGAAGAGGCACAGATAACCACAAATATAGGACATTGTGAATTTCTTTCCAACTCCATTACTATCTATTAATACTACCATCATCTTTAGTAGTTGCATAGAATTCCACATGGAATGCACTAAACTTCCTATTGTTCAACATTTGCTTAATATCTTTAGCCATTATAAACATCAGTATGATAAACATCCTTAAACATACACCTTTGAACACCTGTTCAACTTTGTTCCTTGGGCCAAACAGGTATGCACATTTTAAAGAACCTGTAACTAACTATTCTGCCAATTGGCTCTCCAGAAGGTTGTACCAATTTTTACTTCAACCAGCACTGAGAGGATTTGTTCCCTAACATTCCTGACAACACTACAAATATTTTGTTTTAACACTGGAAAAACTAGGACCCAGAGAGGTTAAATCACTTGCTCAATTTTAATAAGAAGTGCTTACTGTTTCCTTTGGCCTACAAGTTTATATAAAACATTTTATAATTGTTTTGATAATGGCCAATCTTTCCAGAACCCTTACGACTGACAATTATTATTATTAATAATTCCATTTTGTGATTGGGAAAGCTGGAGCCCAGAAGTTTACTTAAGATAGCCAAAGTTCTCCAGATAAGGCAAAGAATAGAGAGGAACATGATCAAGCTAGAAATAAACTTCACCCTATTATTGGGGCATGCAAGGCTCACCATAATTTCTCAGGCAAAATTTAATTTTCAAACAGAGGAATATACTGCCTTCTCAGGAACTGATTTAATTTTTCTTTCTTTTGGCAATTAGCTAATCCAAACAGAACTGTTTTTATTTATTTATTTATTTATTTATTTATTTATTTATTTATTATTTACTTTTTTGCTGTGAAACTAAATAAGCCTATAAACCAAATGTCCTTTTCCCAGAGGGAAAATATTTAAAACCCTGAGCTTTTGACAAAAAAGTCACAGATCTAGGCATTTGTTAAAACTTACTTCATTCACTCTATCCTATTCTCTTGCTTTATTTTCTTCTCAACACTTATCCCAATTTGGAACTTCTTATTTCTTTGTAACAATGAAGTTCCATGAGGGCAGGAACTTAGTCTCATTTACTATCTTTTCAGTACCTAGAACAGTACCTGGCAAAGAGCAAGTGATTTATAAATATTTACTAAATGGATGGATCCTCCCAGATGCCATCTATGCATTTTCCTAGCTATACAACCTCTAAGACAGGCAGGCTTTGGCATATATTCTCTATTAATAAGAGTTGCTATTTCCTATTTACGACTTTGCAAAACAAACAAGCTTCCTAATCGAGAAGAGTAGCCTGTTTCTCACCACCAGAGTTCCTAGCCAATTATATCCCAATCAAACCTCCATTATAAGTTGAACCACACCATATGCTGGCACAGGCCGGCACACCCTGATTTCCCACCTTACCCCTTCAACCAGGATATTCTGCCACTGTTTGTCCTTGTAAGCATGTGTACTGGTTTTGTATTTGGTTTGTTTGACTCCAAAAGAACCTCCCAGGTGGGTCAGTAATTAGATTGAAGTTCTAAAGACAAATAAATATACCACCTGTTCACTGTTTTATAAAAGATGTTCTATTAAAGATGTAATAAACATGGTAGTTGGTCAACTATCTAGGATCCATTCTGTCCCAAATGACTGCTCTGGTTCTATGTGGCCAAATATGGTATCCCCTAGCCATATGTGATTATTTAAATTTAAATTAATTCCAAAAACTCAGCTCCTCAGTTGCACTAGCCATGTTTCAAGTGCTCAATAATTGCCACACGCGGCTAGCAGCTACTGCATTGGAAACACAGATACAGAACATTTCCGTCACTAAAGAAAGTTCTACTGGACAATATGGGATCTAGTCAAATGTGATAATCCCATTCACTTTGCCTGCAATTGATTTTTAAATGGGCACGTGACAGAAATCTGGTCAATAAAACATGAAATCTGTCAAATGGCTTGGGAAAGGTTTCCTTATGCCAAAAAAAAAAAAGCCTCACAAGAGATGGTCTTTCTTCTATCTTTGCATAATATTGGTTTAGAATGTGAGTCATCTCGTGAACCTGAAGGGAGCCAGTCTAAGAACAAAGGCCACCCACTAAAGATGGCAGAGTAGAGCAATGGAAGGAACAGGCCTTCTTTTTTTTTTTTTTTAAGATTTTATTTATTTATTTGAGAGAGACAGAGAGTGCCAGAGAAGAGCAAGCACAAGTGGGAGTTGGGACGGCTAGGGAGGGCAGAGGGAGAGGGAGAAGCAGGCTCCCTGCTGAGCACGGAGCCCAACACCAGGCTCCATCCCAGGACTCCAATCCCAGGACTCCAGGATCATGACCTGAGCCAAAGGCAGACGCTTAACCAACTGAGCCACCTAGGCGTCCCAGGAATAGGACTTCTAAATGAAATCACTAGGCTATTAAATTATTACCAACTCTGTATCCTCATTATGTGAGATAACCAGATGACAAATGTCCTTAGTGTTTAAATCATTTGGAGTTCTTGAAGTTTGTGTAACTTATATCCAGAGCTTTATTTATATTTTTGTATTACTCTTTAATAAAAAATTACTTTTTAATAAAAAAGCCACAATGCACTGCTAAAAATCTGCAAGGACTTTCCACCATGATGTAGGTCTCAAAGTTTGGCTACAACAATGTAAATAATATTGCCTCTCACAGATCTGAGCATCTTAAAAATAACAGAGGGAGAAAGAAACTATTTATCCTATCACCTTTTCAACTGAAAAATTTAAGTTTAAAATGCAATATGAAAAATATTTTACATTTGCAAACAAAATTTCAACAGTGAAAGCTCTATTTCTGATGGATAGCAATAAGAATTCTAGGGTAGGATTAGAAATTTCAGAATTCTCAGAATTGGGAGGACCCTCAAAGATCGCCTAGTTCAGCGTTTTCATTTACAGCTGAAGAAACTGAGATCCACAGAAATAAAGTAACTGTGGTAGATGGACCAATGGCCCTCCAGAGATGCCCAAGTCCCAATCCTCAGGACCTGTGAATATGCTATCTTACATGGCAAAAGGGATTTTGCATATGTGTTTAAATTAAGGATTTTGAGATGGGAAGATTATCTGGGATTATCCAATGAGCCCACTGTAGTTACAAGGGACTTTGTAAGAGAGAAACAAGAGGGTAAAAGAAAAGAAAAAGGTATGTAACAATGGAAGCAGAGATTGGAGTGATGTACTTTGAAGGTGCTTGAAGGGGCCACAAGCCAATGAATGAAGGTGACTTCCAGAAGGTGGAAAAGGCAAACAAATGGATTCTCCCCTGAAGCTTCCAGAAGGAAGGCAGCCCTACCAATACCTTGACTTTAAACTTCTCACCTCCAAAAATGTAAGAGAATAAGTTGCTGTTTTTTTACCACTAAATTTGTAGTAATTTCCTATAGTAGCAATAGGAAATATGGTTAGTTACCTCCCCAAAGTTACCCAGCTTGGACTGGCAATTCCAGAACTCAAATCTTCTGACTCTAGGTCCAGTTTTCTTCCTACCCAAAACTTCTATGTATTACTTCCTTTTCCATGCTGCTTTCTCAAATATGGGAAAATCTCACTTTAATGCCTTTATAGTGTGATATGGAAAAACACCTGATTAACCACAATATGGGGCCATTGTGTAGTGGTTAAGAGCAGAGCCTCTAGGGCCAGATGGAATGACTTTGAATCCTGCCTGGCTCTGCTGCCTATTGGTGGCTCTGCTGCCCCACTAACTTTGGGATTTGGGGGCATAATAGCCATTCTGTGCCTCAGTTCTACCATCTATACAATGGGGCTAGTAATATTATCTATTTTAGAGGTTTATTATGATAATTTAATTAGCTAATATTTGTGAAGAACATAAGACATGCCCAGTACAGAGGAAATTGTGTATGTCTGTTGTAATATTATAAACCTTTAGGAATCTGGCTGATCTGCAAACTGTCACATGTGAACTTATTCACAACAACAACAACAACAAAAGCCTATTAGATAACAAAGAATTTAACTCAAAATTAAATTTTCAACTCAGGATGTTTCTTAACTAACTTTGATTTCTAAGTAACACAGTTTAGATCTCTTTTAGAATTTTCTGTATGTTTGGCAAACTACATTTAAGCCAGACTACAAATAGGTCAGCCAGTTTACAGGTAGGAAAAGTGTCTCATTTATACATAAAACCAACAGGGAATCAGTTTTTATAAATAATATAAGACCGGGATTTTTAAAAACATGGACTATGCAAATGGTATTTGATTAACTAGTTCATTCAAATGGTTGCGCTTCATTTTATAGAATAAGGTGAATGGAAGCCTTTGAGATCTCATATTCAGATCCTCAATCACTCTTAAGGTAACTTAAGGCTCTGCCAAAAATTTCCCCAATTGGCAAGAAAGTAGCTAAATGTGAGGATTTTTCTCCTCATAACATATTCTCATGTGCATGCTTGTAAGTATTACTTGTTTGGCTTGGTTTTCATCTTAATGGAATGCAGCCACTCCCAAAGCATTAAAACCATTAAGTGAGATTTGGATGCGCTGCATTTTGGACGAATGAGGAAATAAGGATATTTAATTGAATCAGTGAAATATTCACAGGCAGCACAAGTCTATAATGATAAGGAATAAGAACAAAAATATAAACTCCATGAGGGCAGCACCTATGCCTATCCTGTCCCCATTATAACCCTGAACTTAGCATTATCCTGACACACTGGTAGGTGCGCAGTATTTGTGGAATGAACTAATGGACAAAGGCTAAGTGTGTACAAACAAAGCAACATGGAATATTGCTGCACTTTCTGGTATGTTCAGGATTGTGTAGAGAGGAAAATATTAGTAATGTGAGGTGTCTTTATTTGCAAAAGTCAGTGAAATCTTGTTGAATCTCAGAAGGAAGCTACCTCCTTAAAAGAGCTGAATTTTTCTTCATTAATTAAAACACCACTAAAGAGAAAACTCGGTACTAGAACAGAGCCAAACACACAGGAGTTCCACTATACTTGAACACAGTATACTGAATGATTTTATTCATCTTAAATTTAACCATGTCTAAGCCAAGAAAGAAGAAGGTGGAATAGGTAATTTGGCAATTTAAAATTCTTTAGATCAATCACAAATATACAATAAGAGAGCCATCTTCATCAAAATTTAAAACTTGTGCTCTGCAAAAAACCATGTGAAGGGGATTTTAAAAACCAATTCACAGTCTGGGAGAAAATATTTGTAAACCATGTATCCAACAAAGGACTCCTGTACAGCCTATGAAGAGAACTCTCAAAACTCAACATTTAAAAAACAAATAATCCAATTAGAAAATGAACACAAAGATATGCACGGACATTTCACCAAAGAAGACACACAGATGGCAAGTAAGCACATGAAAAGATGTTCGGTATCATTAGCCATTAGAAAAATGTAAATTAAAATGACAATGGGGGCGCCTGGGTGGCTCAGTTGGTTGGGCGACTGCCTTCAGCTCAGGTCATGGTCCTGGAGTCCAGGGATCGAGTCCCACGTCGGGCTCCCTGCTCAGCGGGGAGTCTGCTTCTCCCTCTGACCTCCTCCTTCTCATGCTCTCTGTCTCTCATGCTCTCTCTCTCAAATAAATAAATAAAATCTTAAAAAAAAATTTTTTTAAGTGACAATGAAATATCACTACATAACTATAAAAAGGGCTAAAATAAAAATTAGTGATAACACCAAATGCTGAAGAGGATACAAAAATTAGATCACTCGTATGTTGCTGGTGGGAATGTAAAATGGAATAGTCAACTCTGAAAATAGTTTGACAGTACCTTTTAAAAGCAAAATTCAATTTATCACACAAGCCAGAATTGCACTCTTAGGCACATATCCCAGAGAAATGAAAACTTATGTTCATTTAGAGACTTGTACAGGAATGTTCATAACAGCTTTATTCATAATAGCCCCAAACTGGAAACTATCCAGATACCCTTACAAGGGTGTGGTACCTCCATACCACAGAATAATATTCAGCAATAAAAAGGAATGAATTATATATCCATACAACAACTTGGATGAACTATAAGGAAATTATGCTGAATAATTTGAATAATGCTCCCTGGACATTTCTTTGCACCTTCCTGTGAATCTATAATTATTTCAAAATAAAAGTTTTTTTAAAATCCTCTTACAATAAATCATTCAGATTTAAGAGTGTTCTATCCTTCTGAAGGTAATCTATGTGATTTTTAAGTCCCTAGGTTCCATTTTTTTGTAAGTATAAATGATTTCTCCCACACTGAACACTCATTTCTAAATAATAAAATACTTTCCTCCATTCTCAAACTCAAAAATATATCTGGGTAAATGCTCCTTGGCTTCCAACAGAGTAATCCTTGAGTTGAAATACACAGGAAAAAGAAAATTTCAGATATAACCTAAAACCAATATGTGCCTGCCTTACCTATAAAGCAGGTAGGATATTTGCATCTCCAAGTTAAGAAGAACTTAGGGGTCTTCCGGGTTCAAATTCCCACCAACATAAAAATCCTTTCTGTAACTTTGTTCGATCCAACCTTTGTTTGAACATATACAGTGATAAAGTAATAGACATTAATTGTTTTACCCACCCACCACATTCCCTTCTGACAAAAGCATCCCTCTTTCTTCTGTGAACTGCTTTTCTCAACTGTAGTTCTACCAAGGGATAACTTTTCCCCATACCCTAGTTCAGTTCAGAGAAGGCACCTGAATCACACAGTGTCCTGACCCTCAGTAGGGGTTGATTTGTCCAGAGTTGGACACCTGACCCAAACTGGACCAGAGCCTTTTTCCCCAAGATTTTTCTCACTAAATGTGATAGAGTTTCTCTGCAGTACTGTGAGATATGAAATGCAGGCACTCTTAGCAGCCATGTTTCATATGATGTACATGAAAGAGTCGGCAGAGAAAGAAAATAAAGCCAATATCTAGAAGAGGAGATAGAAAGAGAAATAAGGCCAGCTGCATTTAGGTCTCTGGTTCTAGTTGTTTCTGAGGCCCAGTAGGATGTCTGCCCTTCCCACAGTTTGGCTGGTCAATTCTTTCTTTGTTCACATGAAATATTCCTAGTATTTTTCTAATAATTTTCTCCTTTTACCAAGCTAGTACAAGTCAAATTTCTGCCACAAGCAACCAAAAGAATCCTAATAAAAATGGGAGGTCCATAACCTCACAACGCAGCCTGTTCACAGCTCTCATTGTTAGAATGTTCTTCCTCAAGTTGAAATACAGTAAGCTCCCCTGGACATCCCACCCATTGCCATACATCTGTATTAAGTCTCACCTCTTTTCCAAATATGCAAAGATCATGATTACATAACCTGTTGCAAACATCCACTACTTTTTGACTGTATACCATACATTTTCCTACTATTTTAATAACAGCACCCCAGTTCTTTGGGGAAAATCATCTCTACCCTACTGAATGTAGCGCAGCGGGACTATGAGTCAAGGGTTCTGCCTTCCTTTAGCCAGAGTGAGCATATGGCCCAAGCTAGACTCCCTAGTCTTGAATCCTGACAAAAATGCTGACAGTTACTGGAGCATGATCACTCTAGCAGTGAAGCTATGAAGAATATGACTACCAGGGCTGCAGAGACCTTCTAAGTTGCTCTGACCCCTATCCTTTCTAAGCTGATTCTTCAACCTCCTCTTTGACTCTGTAAGCTGCTTGATACTGTTCCAATCAGGTATGTTATTGTTTAAGTTTCTAGTTTATGCAATCAAAGGGTCCCAACTTAAACATACCCCAAAAGTTCTTTTTTAGAATAAGTAATTCCAGTTTGTTGAACTGTACTAATTCATGTGACTTGACTTCCAATCTCTAATCTGACTGATCCCTCCTAAGTAAATTCATTTATCAAAATCTTTCTGAACAGTCAAACAAAAGGTGGTCTGCCCTGAACAGAGATAAGAATAATATGTCCATCTTTGATCTGGACATGTGCTTATGTTAATGCAGCTACAAAGGCCATGACACAGTGGATGAAACTGAGGGTGGATTTTTAGCTTCTAGGCAACTATAATTCTAAGTCTTCTTCATGTTAACTTCTATAAAATTAAGTATTTCCTGCCCTAAAATATATAGTGGACTTTTTAAAATCTAAGTAACATTCCAGTGTGTTGGATTTACGCTGTTCGTTTCAGTTCAGTCTACAAAGGTTTACTACATAACCAATGTTCTGATATGGCTATCACCGACTTTAGGAATGAACTCAAATAGAGACTGAGTTTTAGTCTCTGACAGTGTGAAACTATCCTGATCTGACAAAGGAATGAACGAAGAATAATCCTGATTACCAATCTTTACTAAAGGAATTTAAGAATTCTATATTTGCATATTTGAGTTATATAAAGGAATCAGCTAATTAAATTTGTATAAAAGGACCTCCAGGCCAATGATACTCAAACAAATAAAGCTAGACTTTTCTTAAGGGATGAAGAAACAAAAGTAGGCAAATAGAAGTATAACACAGACATACACAATCAGGCATACAGACCAGGTACTGAAAACCAGTAGATCACAAAGCCTTATTTGTTAACTCAACCATTTGCAACTGCAATGCACTCCTCCCTGACGGTTGCAGGAATTCCCTTGGGAAGAGAAGTGAAGCTGCCACTGTTACACCCTTTCTAATTTTATTTTCAAGATCCCACTTCAGGTCAGAAACTTCATCTCAAGGCTTTAGTAAGAGAATCAATTCCCACACAAAGAGCATTTGGACAGACTGGCTAAAGAAAAAATCACTGGACATTTTGTTTGAATTTCTAAGAACTTTTCCATTTTAATTCTAATCATGGTTTCAATCTAGGGTATGCTATGTAATGAGAAGTTTGAGGAACAAGTACCGCTGTAAAGAAATAGAGGGGGATGATGATGCCTAGGAGGCCAGGCTGGCTGCCCAGTCTGTCCCCAACAGTGGTTTTCATTTTGGTGAGTTTTTCTTCACCCACAATCTGAATCACAGCTAATCAGTCTCAAAACCCAATGTATTAAACACAGCAAGACTGGGACCATATACTAAGAGGAGATCCGCATTAAACAAGTTCACAGGGCCTGAGGTGTATAATCAGAATACTAGGGGCGCCTGGGTGGCTCAGTTGTTAAGCGTCTGCCTTCGGCTCAGGTCATGATCCCAGGGTCCTGGGATCGAGCCCCGCATCGGGCTCCCTGCTCCACGGGAAGCCTGCTTCTCCCTCTCCCACTCCCCCTGCTTGTGTTCCCTCTCTCGCTGTGTCTCTCTCTGTCAAATAAATAAATAAAATCTTAAAAAAAAAAAAAAGAATACTGATCTATTAATTTCCTCAGAGAAATTCAATTACTACATAGACCAGGAACACCTGAGTCAGACAGACTAGCATATTTTCTCCCTTCAAGGCAGCCTCTATGGACCTAAGAGTGACCTCCAGGAGCCAAGAGCAGTCCCCAACTCTTGCTAGCACTGACAGCAAAAAAATATGACTTCAGTCCTAAAGCTATGAGGGAATGAATTCTGCCAATAACCAGAATGAGCCTGAAAAAAGACCCTGAGCTCCAGATGAGAATGTTGCCAGCCAACAACTTGATTTCAGCTTAAATAGAGAACTCAGCCAGGCTGTCCTGGATTTCTGGCCTACAGAACTGTGAGCTAATAGATAGGTGTTGTTTTAAGCTCCCAAATTTGTTACACTTCATTAACTTGTTACACAGTAATAGAAAACGAATATACCTATAGACCAGTGAATTTCCAAACCAGCATCAGTATTATCCAGGAACCTGTTAGAAATGTAAATTCTTGGGCCCTAAGAATTTGGAGGGTAGGGCCTAGCAATCTATATTTTAGTAAGCCCTCCAGCTATCTCCGAAGTGCACTAAAGTTTGAGAATCATTGACGTACAGGATGTTCATGTAGGCACAGGTAACCTTTACCTTGTGATTCGACCTTGTCTATGCTTCAACAGCTGACCAACATATTTTCTGACTGATACACTCTTTCTCTGGGATGTGAATGTGTGCTCTTGAGTTCTCCAGTCGTTTTTATTGCTTTGGCAACATATTCTAAGACAATCGTGTAAATATCCACTGTGATCCAATACTTATTGATTCCTAGTTTAACACTAAGGAAAAACCTCACCTCCCTCATTAAATGAGGCTTCTCACTGTTGTTCCCCTATGGTGTCTACACTGTACCTAATGGCTAACTCTCTAGGTAAAGAATAATGTATTTAAACCTTTACATGTTGGCTGTGTGTTGCCACCCAAAACACTCAATTCATATAACTCTGATTGTCACTTGCAGCCTGGAAGTGAGCATCTTGCCTCACTAGATAAAGAAAATCCGTAAGGCATAGTAGAAAGAGATTTGGACAAGCTGTGAAAAGACTGAGGTTCCAGTTTAGGCTCTACCATGGACTAGCTATGTAATCTTACACAAGTCAGTTAAAATCTTAAAGCCTCTTTCCTCATCTATAAAATGAAGAGCTCAAAATGGACAGATGATCTCTAAGGTCTCCAGCAGCTAAATCATTGTGCGGCTATTACATTCATAGTGCATTCCTCTAGAAGCAAGACTAGTGCCCTGGATGATAAAAGAAAGATATAAAGTAGTAGATGATATTGCAAGTGGCTTAGTTTATATATTATCTCATAAGAAGTGGAAAAGACTACCTACCTTTCAATCTCCAGGAAGTTATCCTTGGGATTAAAGAAAAATTAATTTCAATGACATATTAACTTTCAAAATTAGAGGGTTACCAAAACTAAGTTGAGAGTTTAAATTAAAATTATTCAATGCCACTTTAAGAATAAGGGAATAACTTACTAAGAGCTGTATACTTAATAATATATTTTCTTAAGATTTTATTTATTTATTTGAGAGAGACAGAAAGTGTTTGAACAGGGAGAGGAGAGAGAGAATCCCAAACAGACTCTGCACTGAGTGCAGAGCCCAATGCAGGGCTCTATCTCACAACCCTGAGATCATGAACTGAGCCAAAACCAAGAGTTGAACACTTAACCGACTGAGCTACCCAGGTGCCCCATAAGAGCTGTATTTTTTTTTTTAAGATTTTATTTATTTATTTGACAGAGAGAGACACAGTGAGAGAGGGAACACAAGCAGGGGGAGAGGGAGAGGGAGAAGCAGGCCCCCTGCTGAGCAGGAAGCCCAATGCAGGGCTTGATCGCAGGACTCTGGGGTCATGACCTGAGCCGAAGGCAGACGCTTAACGACTGAGCCACTCAGGTGCCCCAAGAGCTGTATATTTAATATCAAGTTCAATTCATGTGAGAATAGAGTTATAGAGCAGGATCTATAAGCTCTTTATTAATGAAACTTGTACTTCTGTCAGAGTCAATCTGAAAATTACAGAAAATTTGATTGATGAAAAACTACTCTTGATTTTTCCTCACATTACCTTTTCTAAAAGTTTATTTCTCTGAGTAAGAATCTAAGACAGAGACAGAGAAACAAACAGGATTAAGCTTCTAAAGGAATTAAGTTTAACATTCTAAAGGAAGAATCTGGGAATAACCAAAATCAGACCCATATTCTAACTTGCAAATACCACCATCTTTGCAAGGTTTCAACATTTCTTTTTTTTTTTTTTTAAGATTTTATTTATTTATTTGAGACAGAGAGAATGAGAGAGAGCGAGCACATGAGAGGGGGGAGGGTCAGAGGGAGAAGCAGACTCCCTGCCAAGCAGGGAGCCCGATGCGGGACTCGATCCAGGGACTCCAGGATCATGACCTGAGCCGAAGGCAGTCGCCTAACCAACTGAGCCACCCAGGCGCCCCTCAACATTTCTTTTAATAGTCATTTGGTCCCAGGGATTCTACCAGCAGTAAAAAGAACTTTCACTTTGAAGTTAAGATAAAGAATTTGTATAGGTTTTTCTAATTGGGTCATACATTCATTCTTACATTCAATTCAATAGATATTTATTGATCATCTACCATACTCTCTAGGCTCTATGCTAGGAACCTGGGAATAAGAGGCATACCTCTTGGAACTCAGGGAGCTTACATCTCTGGGATAGCCAGACTAATTAAGAGGTAATTATAGCAATAGATAAAATGAAAACTCAAAAATTCAAACCTGAATCTGATTACAGATCAAAGGACAACAATCAATTCTATTTAACCTTCTAATAGATGATAGATTACCATCTCTATGTGTTTTTTTTTTTTTTTTTTTTGAGAGAGAATGAGAGACAGAGAGCACGAGAGGGAAGAGGGCAGAGGGAGAAGCAGACCCCCTGCTGAGCAGGGAGCCCGATGTGGGACTCGATCCCGGGACTCCAGGATCATGACCTGAGCCGAAGGCAGTCGCTTAACCAACTGAGCCACCCAGGCGCCCACCATCTCTATGTTTAAAGTAATAGTTGAAAGCAACATATTCTTCCTGTCATGATGATATGACCATAAGCAGAATATCCTTGGTACTTATGGTTCTCCAGGGATAAAAATCACTAACGCATGTATATGCCTTGTAATGTGCAATTGTCATTTATGCCTATTATTATTATGCAGTGCAGCTAACCTTAGAAAATGGGCCTTTTTTTTTCCTGTTCCTATAACTCAAGGCCACTGTTCACTGAGTAAGTCCAACATTTCATTTAGTAGAAATGTAATTAGTACTCTCTGTGTTCTAGCATTATGCTAGGCCCTGGGGAAATACAGATGGAGGGCATAGGTGTGTCTCCATGGAATTTGCAGTCTAATAGAAGACAAACAACTATATAAACAAGTCATTGGAATAGTGTGTAAATCGTGCTTCAAGAGCACATAATCTAGCAGAGATGAGGGAGTGCACAGACCTTCTTAGTGGAGGAAATCAGGTGGGTTGAGGTGTGTGCTTATCTATGGCTACATTCAAGGGACTGGGTATACCTGCTGGGGGAATACAAAAATGAATAAGACAAAATTTCTACCCTGATTTCAGTGGTAGATGGGGAGAGAAGTGAAAAAAATATTTCAGAGGCAGACTGAGATGTGAGATAAGTGCTTTTTGGAAGTGGAAAGTGCTCTGGAAAAGCAGAGCAGGGAAGACTTTCTTTGTACAAGGCATTGAAGAAGGCTTCACAAAGGAGGTGGTATTTGAGGTGGCTCATTGGCTTATACTCTGGAAGGTTCTATTTATGCCAGCAGACATAAATGATTTCAGTTCTGAAGAGGTGCTTTTAGACTTTCTCTTACTTTAAAGTCTTGACAGAGAAACTGCAAGAAGCAAGTATATTTTCTGCAGAAAGAATCCACCCAAACACCTTGACATTCTCATTCCACATATTTCACACATGGTATCTTTTATGTCTGGGAAAGTAGACTAGGAAATGGTTCAAATACCCAAGGGCCTCAAAACATATATGTTGGAAAGTGTACCTAATTTCCAAAAAAGGTCGAATTGCAAAAGAATCCATTTTGATTGGAAAACAAGCTGTTCACTTGTGGGTCTGGAACAGCTGCCGCAGTTTAGGCACAAAGGAAGTGAAAGGCACCTTTACTGTCAGGAAAGTCCTTGTACAGCCTCTTCTTCAGACCAGCAGCAATCTCATACTGACCAGAGTGTCACATGAAAAACCCATTTGGGGGGGATGGCGGCGGGGGGGGAGGCCAGGGATGTAGGCAGAGTTTGATAGAGCTGTTCAAAGGGGTGGAATGCTTCTGACGGCTGCTTCTGATCTTCGCCGACAGGGATTTAGCACTGGAAGACTAAATACAGAATAATCCATAAAGAAGGAAAGTAATTCTGCAACTGCTGAGCGTTAAGTTGTTTTCTGGCACACACAAGAGTTAAATGGCTGCCCCAGAAAAATAATATGCACAACAATAGAACGGAGGGAATGAAAGTGATCAAGAAATTAAGCCACACTAACTAAAAGCTAAGTAAGAATATTTAAAAACTGATAAAAAGAATGATCGTTTTTTGGCTACTACAGAAAAAAAAATTATCATCAGCCCAAAGAAACTGCACGGCTCAAAGACACAGATGTATATAATTCAATCTCCATTTCATTACAGTTATGCAGCCAAGTTACTCATGTCAGATCCAGCATCTGAGAAGGCACAGGGCAACACCAGGTTGAATGAGAGTGCCCATCAACATAAATACTGATAGTCTTTGCGAAGACCTGCTCTGGGGACATCTTGCTTTGACTTCACAGGTATCATTTCAGTAACTGTTTTATAAACTCTTTTTATGTGATCCTATGTATCCTGGTGGCTTATTATATTTACTACACTTCTAAATGACACCGAAGAATGGGCTTTGATGGAACTACAGTTCTATGAACAGAGACTACTATCAAATTTCACAGCAGGTTACATGATATTTAAGATCAACTGTCTCATCCATCGTCCAAAAAGGGGTTTACCTTTTCTTTGTTTTAAATTTTATTTATTTATTTGACACAGTGAGAGAGGGAACACAAGCAGGAGGAGAGGGAGAGGGAGAAGCAGGCTCCCCATCAGGCAGGGCGCCTGATACAGGGCTCTCGATCCCAGGATCCTGGGACCATGACCTGGGCTGAAGGCAAGATGCTTAACTGACTGAGCCACCCAGGCGCCCCATTTATTTTAAAAATAAATCTCTTGAATAAGTAAATGAATAAATATAAAATAAGCATAAAAATAAGTAAATATATAAATAAATATATAAAATACATAAAAATCTCTCAAATATCTAAATGGTTCCAATATCCCCAGAAATGAGGCATTTTGGGCTTTCCCCAGGCATATCCCAACCTCTTGGCAACCACACTGACCAAAGGCAGACTGTACCAATTATCCCCACAAACCTGGGTGTGTGACACGTTAACCAAAGTGCTCTCCCACTGCTCACCCGGAAGCTCAGCCTGAATGTCCTGTAATTTGCGTTCATGAAGCCCCAGTTCCAAGAGCTATCAGACTCCGTTCCCATTTAGGGGAACACAGGGCACTGAAAGTGACACAGCCAGCTACTGACAAACGACTGCGTGTGCTTTTTCCATTGCATCGTTTCTTCCAGCTCTCATGGAAACAAGCACTGCCACAGCCTCGTGATGAGCCAGCAGAGCCCAGTCATCTGGCAGCCATGACCGGTCTCTGGCATCTAAGAAGAACATCAACGGAAGAAAATGAGAGGATAAAAAAAGAAGTGAACACAGACCATTCGTTTCTTGCCCTCTTCAATTCTGCAATTCCACTTGCCTGATTCTAAATTAATTTCACCTTGAATGCTCTAGAAACCAATGTGAACGCCCTACCCAGTTTTCAGACCTCTTTGCTATACGCCTAGTACAGGGCTCAGTAACCTTACTGCAGGCTTGAGTGCTCCATAAAGCTTACGACTCACTGACGTAATGTTTTAAAGAAGGATATACTTCTCATCCCAAATGACATTATGTGGGAAAATTTAGTTCTGTCATCTGTTTGTCATGAGAGCTTGCGAAAGTTACATAATCTCTTTCAACTGTACCTTTATCTCATCATTAAAATGAGAGTAAGAAACCCTGTCTTTATTATTATTAACTGTGAGGTCTATTGGTTATGCAAAATGAGCAAAAACTATTCGCAAACTAAGTGACATCAGGGAGCTAGTTCACTGTTTTACCTTAGGAAACACTCTTATAAGGCCTCAGAACAGAGACGTCACAGTTGTGTGATCTCTGAGTTCTCTGCTAGTTATCTCAATGACCTTATGGAAATGCATTTGGTGCTCCTATTAAGCAAGAATTTAGCCTCTCAAATAAGATATATACACACATATATATGTATGAGAAAAGTATCCTTACACAACAGACAATATAGTGTAGTAGTTAAAAGCACAGACTGAAACTAAATTCTACATATAAACTGTGTGGTCTTGAGTAAATAAGTTACTTAACCTCCCTGCTTTTGAAGACAATATTATTGCTTCATAAGGTTTTTGGAAGAATTATATGACTTAGAACCATAAAGTGCTTAGAACAGTGCCTAGAATGTAGTAACCATTCACATCACAGATGGTTGTGCACACTACCAGTCCAGGGACATTACCAAACCAGTACTTCTTCACATCAAATTAATCGGCAGGTTTTTAGGCCATATAAATGGTTTAAATTTCTAGCCCTAAACCCACATTGGACAATTTTGTATAGAAATTCTCACAATGACCAATGTCCAGAATGGTGCCTAGTACAGAACAGGCACTTAAAAATATTTGTTGAGTGAATGAATGAATCAATGGGAGATTCCCACTCCGCCCCATACACACCCTTTTTCCCCCTGATCCATCCAGAGCCATAGCTGAGAAGAGCAGGTCTCCTACTTCAGGGGCAGCTTTTCCTAGTTTGCCCACTGAGGTTATTGCCCTCTGGAGTCTCAGCTATAAGCAGGAAGCTCCCATTTACCCTCTTACCCTGCTCAGACCCCAGCTTTGTCTCCTATCCCCACAACTCTTAGTGTGTCATGTGCCCATCAGAACCCAGACTCTAGTTCACCAAGGACTAGCAGCTGCTCTCAGGGGAAAATCCTCCCCAATTTTTTTCTTCTGAGAAATGTTCTTTTTTCAGTTATTTCTGGCCAACACTTACTTTTCTTATCTCCAGATGAACCATGCTTCAAAAAGACAGATTTTAACATTTTAACCAGAATTTTAAGGTTAATGTACTCATCTTCTATCATATTGCTAGATGTAAAATTCTCTACAACCATTTCTTTAAAATGGAAAGAACGGGTTATAAGAAAGTTAAGGTTTCTGAGTTTTGACATTGTATCTTAACTCCTTGGAAGTTAGAGCATTTTTTCTTTTGTGTATTCAAGATTAGAACACATTTATTATTACCTCATATATGAATAACACTAACTATAACTAACTATAACTTACTGAGTACTACTGTGTACCAGGCATTTTACATATATTATCTCTAATCATTACACTAACTTTGCAAGCATTCTTTATTAGCCTTATTTTAAAAGTGGAGAAACCGAAAGCCAGAGCGTATGAAACTGGTAGTAAGAGGTTGTAGCAGACATGTATTATGGCACTTGCCTACCCACATTCCTCTAAGGAATATTATTTTACCCTGTTGAGGGGTAGCAGCCACGGTTTATACCATATGATCCTACCCCCGTGTCCCTGCCAAGTGAATGAAAGGTACTATATTGACCTAAGAATCCACAATTTATTTGTTAGTCAATGCCCTCTGACCAAACCTAAACGTTGATGTGGGCCAATCGGGTTCTCCCTTTTTCATAAGAACTTTGCCAGGGGTAGGTTACCTCTAACAGTCAAAATTTCCTTTAAACAGTTAAGTGTTGGGAAAAACAAAAAAATAAGTTCTAGATGGTCAGAGTCTTGAGAACAAATGACAAAGGACTACAGTTTTCAGCCCTCTGCCCCATTTCTTTGTAAATACACCATTTCTTATTTAAATAAGAAAAACAGCCTAATTGGAAGTGCTGTAGGTAAGGAACAATGCAATAACTTCTATAAAATTAATCCACATTTTTATTAAATCTCAAGTATTTGTGAGACCAGAGGAAACAGGAAAAAGAGCCACTATTTGTTTAAAATTTCCCTGCTTGGAATTGGTTAACTTTAAAGCACTTGAACAGTTTTGGCACAGTCCCTTATTGTACTAGCAGGAGCTCAAGTCAACTGAAGCACTGAACAAAAATGTGTTCATTCCCTTTAATCATACTAATTTATTCATTTATTCAATGAATATATATGTGGTGAGTACCTACTGTGCTCTCAGAATTGTGTTGGAGGCTAGGAAATATGGTGATGAACAAAACAGATTTGGTTCTGGACTTCACAGTATTTACATTCCAGCAGGAAAAAGACATCAAACAAATAATTGCACAAGTAATTACTTACAGTAGCAAAAAATTCTATAAAAAGGAAAATAAGATATCTAATAGAAGAACCAGAGAATGAGGAACTAGCACAAAAATATGAATATTCAGATAAATCTGACTCATTATAGATACAAAATTTTAAATAAAATATTAGCAAACAGAATCCATCTTGCAGCACCTTGAAAGAATATTCAGCATGGCCAAATGGGGTTCATATAGGAATATAAGGATAGTTCAATATTAAGAAATCTGTTAATATAATTTACCATATTAGAACATCAAAAGAGATAAATTATATTGTCACCTCTATACATGATAAAAGGCATTTTATAAATTTCACCAAATTCTTGATTAAAACTCTTGATAAAATAAGAATATGTATTTTTATTGACTGCTTACTACATTCCAGGCAGTTTTCTAAGCACTTTATGAGTTTTGACTCATGTAATACTTCCAAAAACCATATGAGGCAATAATATTCATTATTATTGGCCAAATCATAAAAGGCCTAATAGGCCTTGCTGAAGATTTCAGATGCTATCATAAGAACAATGGGAAGCTGCTGAAAGGGTCAAGCAGAAGCATGAAATAATCAGATTTGCATTTTATAAAAGATCACTCTGTCTATGACATGAGGGTACAAGAGCAGATATGGAGCAACCAATTAAGAAGCTATTAGCGTTGTCCCAGTGATTAACAGAAGCATTGGGTCTACCAAGTTATAAACTTGGAAAATCATTAAAAATTTAACTTGGGGAGAGCTACTAAGAATTATTGAATATAAACTATAAAATAAAACTAGGGAAAAAAAAGAATGTGCAAGACAGTGACAGAGATATTTTTGGAATCACATTCAGAGTCTATGCCTCTTTCTTTTCTTTTTTTTTTGCAAGCGTTGGAGAGAGGTGGTACTTCCCTTTAAATGTCCTCATGGAACTGTCACAGATCAGGAGAGACCAAGGACAGACACATGACAACAAAATGAAGTAGTGTGGGATCCTGGATTGGATCCTGAAGCAGAAAATGAATATTATGGGGAAAACTGGAGAAATTTAAATAATGTCCGTAGATTAACCAATAGTATTTTATTGATGTTAATTCCCTGATTTTGATAACTGTACTGTGCTTAAGTTAGATGTTCACATTAAGGGAAGCTAGGTGAAGGATATACAGGAACTCTCTGTACTATTTTTATAGCTTTTTTAAGTCTAAATAATTTTTTTTTTTTAAGATTTTATTTATGTGACAGAGAGAGACACAGCAAGAAAGGGAACACAAGCAGGGGGAGTGGGAGAGGGAGAAGCAGGCTCTCCGCCGAGCAGCGAGCCCAATGCGGGGCTCCATCTCAGGACCCTGAGATCATGACTTGAGCCGAAGGCAGACGCTTAACGACTGAGCCACCCAGGCACCCTTTTAAGTCTAAATTATTTCAAAATAAAAAAGTTAAAACAATAAATACCTTTGTTGATGGCAAATCTTTATTTTTTTAAAGTACAGAACTGACAACAAGAAGAGAAAAGAAAAATTAGTGCAGAACAAAGGCTGGTGAAAAGTTCAGTAATCTATTTGGGTAATAAGTTTCTTTGCATGGGGAAGCATTGATTAAAAAAACATGGTATGCCTTTAAGTAAATATGAGACTGCTTTCCTTTACAGTTCATAAATGGCTTCTAAAGGCAATTCAAAAGGACGAGTTCTAAAAATATTTTTTGCAATGACAGCATTGTTGGATTTGTGTAATGAATGGCTACATTGAAGAATAGAGGTCATTTAAACAGTGTACCTTACGGTATATTTATTTTCAAAAAAATCACTCTTCATTACCTTCTGGTCAAACCTCAGGGTGTTAAAGCAGTTTCTGTGCATTCAGTAAGTAAAAGAAAAGTTAATTGAATGCAATAATTTATCATGTCTCCTTCTGCTTTCTAATGTAGGGACCCAAGTCACTTTTTAGACTACTCTTCTGTTATGGGCAATCTTGTTTTACCTTTTTGAGCTTGTGAGCAAATTTATTACTCTCTAGCAGAAATTTGCTATTCTTTGGTGGAGGGAGGAGGGGAAAGGAAAGTACAAGAGAATCAGAGTGACAGAGAGAGAGCAGACATAGGCAATGTGTGGTCAACAAGGTCAGCTCTCCCGGGTCATACCTCTGTTGGTCTCATAATGTATTCTCTCTAGATCAACACTGAGCATCAACTGAACAAATTCACCAATCTGTTGGTCATGACATCTGCAGGCTTTTATGGAGAATTTATAACACAGTACCTTATCCATGAGCTAATAAGCTCAGATATTCATTCATTAGAATTTTTGTTAGAGGCCTTTGAGCCAAATAACCCCCCAAAAAAGAAAATAATATATAAAATTATATAAATATTCACAAACATTTATCCAAATAGGCACTATGCCCATGTCTGTAACAAAACAGAAGCATTTTATTTCTTTATTTCCCTAATGAAGCAACGTGGTATAGGACATAGGCCCACACCTTAGAATCAATGTCCTAATTTTTGTCACTCTTCTTCTTGCCACTTAATTTGCCCACATTTTGCCCCTCTTGCTTATAAAACACATGTAATAACACTGTTACCTTCCAGGGGACTTATGTAAATTAATGAATATGGCTGTAAAACATTTTGCAAACATGAAGTGTTACATAATTACTAATTCCTTGACTGTGCTCATTCTATTACCCACTTTGAACCTTAATATTTGCTTATAACTCTAAACTTCAGATTTCCCCAAGGAAGAAACTCCAACTTTACTTGCCTGTGGCTTTATAGATATTTCTTTATATAAGCGAAGTCCCAATTCAATAGGACGCAAAACCATGAACAAACACTACTAACTAAAAATCAAGCACTATTCACAGATGCTCTCAGCCTGTGAATGTACAAAATGCACCCTAGTAATAGTTAGGCACATTTATTCAACATTTCCAGTTGGGGATTGTAACAGAAACATAACAACTTACAGAGTTAGATAGTAAAAATTAAAAGTTCACAATATAAATCTAATGACTCTCAAATTCTCTGCTTAAACAGAAGACCATATTTTCTCACTATTCGAAGGGCAGAATCCTATGTGGGCTAAAAGAAAATTTTATATCTGAACAATATTTGAGTAATTTAGCCTGTTGCTCTAGCTTTACACGTTTTATCAATGAATCACTTTATACTACTGTTACTCATGCTCTATCTTAGCCCATCTGAAACTATCACCAACTTGAAAACACAGTGTCATACTAAAAATTACTAAGATAATTAAATGAGACAGTACATGAAACATTCTGCACAGTATCTGTTATACACAGTAAGCACTCAATAAATAGTATTTACAAAAAATGACATGTAAATAATAATTAACTCTGACAAATCAGCTGATGCCCAATGAAAATGATATTATGGAAGACTTAGGGAAATACCAATATTTTTACTTGTACATTAAACCCATGACAAAGAAACACAGGTTGATACATATTTAGCCCATATTTGGATAATAAAAAATTCATCACAAAATGAAAGATGGTAGCTACACTTGTGGTGAATCACTATGTTGTACACCTGAAATTAATATAACATTGTGCATCTACTATGCTCAAAAAAATTTTTTAAACCTCATCACAATGAGAGTAACAAAATTAAGAAAACAAATATTCTGATGTAACAATTTTTATATATCGATATATTATAAAATATAACACAGAAACCATCCTATATTACTGTACAAATTTAATGGCAAAATGCTATGTAGAGCCTTCAAAAGCCTCCATTGAAAGAATGACTATCACACTAGGATGGTAAATAAGAAAACTGTCATTTGATTGTATTACACTCAGATTGCATAAAGGAAGGATGAATGTTATGGTAAGTCAGTATGCAGTCTATATAAATGGGTCAGTGTGAAACAGATGGTTTGTTTTCTAATATTGTAACTTGGAACAATTTCTATTATTAACAGAAAATAGTCCAACTCCACTTTAACAGATTCAGATATAAAACAAAAAATATGATTTAGTGCAAAGCATATTGTTCACTGAGGCTGAGGGGTTTGCTATGACTCAGGATTGGACAGCTGTCACTAATAATGATCACAAGTATGTAGGATAAAATAATAAAACAACCATAAGTGCCACAACTCCTAGGGCATCAGCGAGTTCACACAAGAGAAAAACTATACATGCACTGTATGTGGAAAAACTCACAAAAAGATTAAGACTGCTTGCACACCAGAAAATTCATACTGGAGAGAAACTATGTCTGTACTGAATGCTGGCAAGCCTTCAGACAGAAGTCAGAGTTGATTACTTATCAGAAGATTCATACTGCAGAGAAGCCTCATGGAAATAGTATCTGTGGGAAATCTTTTGCTAGGGAAATCACATCTTCAAGTGCATCAGTTAATTATACAGCAGAAAAACCTCTATGTGAACTAATTATAGGAAGGCCTTCACTAACAGGTCAAATGTGCAGAAACCTCCGAATGCTCCTACTTAAAGTCTCTCAATGTAGTGACTGTGCTAAGGGCTCCATCCAGTCACCCTGACAGCCAGATATCAGCCTCGTGTGCACCAGAGTATTCATACCTGAGAGAAAAAGCTATTGTTGTTTGAAAGCAATAAAGCGTTCTCACAGGAATCAGATCTAATTGTAAAATCCATGCTGCCGAGATACATACGAAAGTGTTATATGTGAGAAAGTCTTCAACAAGAAGTTTCTCGGATGTATGGAGACAACTCATTCCCGAGAGGACCCACAACAATGCCCAGCTGAAGGAATCTTTCCTTATTTGTACCAGTCTCACTGAGTATCAATCACACCTTTCTACTGACAGCTTAATGCATTAGGAAAAGCCTTCCTGTAGCATGTGCTAAAATTTGCATTTCTTTAAATAGTACAAGGTTATCACTGGCAAATTGTAGTTCTTCATCTGTGAACTACTCGTTCAAAACTCTTACCTATTTTTCTCATGAATTTTCTTTAATTGATTTGTACAATTCTTAACATATAATGGATATTAATCCCTCATTTGTCATGCACTGCAAAAATTTTATTCCAGCTTTCACTGTAGTATCATTTACAATAGGGATGATATTGATTAATCTAAGTTAGAAATAACAGACTTCCTCCAAGAAAGTTAAAAGTAGCTAACGCAGGGGCACCTGGGTGGCACAGTCCGTTAAGTAACCAACTCTTGGTTTCCGCTCAGATCATGATCTCAGGGTGGTGGGATCAAGCCCCACGTTGGGCTCTGGGCTCAGTGCAGGGTCTGCTTGGGATTCTGTCTTCCTCTTCCTCTGCCCCTCCCCCCTGCTCTTGCACATGTGTGCTCTCTCTAAAATAAATAAAATCTTTTTTTAAAAAAAATAGCTAATGCAAATTCTAGTGAAATTAATAAAAAAATCAGTAAACCAACTGACTATATTTTAAACATAAGTATACTATCCTACCCAATAGAATCTATACAATATTTTCAGGCAAAAATTAGATACCATAGATCAAAAATCATATGAAAGTTCAGAGAACTTTAAGACAACCAAATTTAAAAGCATGTCTTTGTAATTTAGGGGAAATACTGCCTAATTATATAAGGTAAATATTCTGTCTGTGTAGTGAGTTTATTGAATTTGTAAAGAAGAAAACGGTGATGACATGCCCACTAAACATGAGCTATATTCTTAATACCTTTTCACTGAAGTCTCGCTTCCTGAGTGTTAATTGAACTGACTTCAAAAGCATCTGGCAGGTATTGCCTTGGATGACCAAAGAAGACCATCTCCTGGAGCGAGGGAGCCTGGGGAGTTGCCACCACTTTTCCCTCTGAATACAGCTCAACAGAACCAGCTGGGACACAGCTGCAGCCCTGCTGTCGGCTTTGATTTCCTATGGCTACACTAAAAACAATCACCCCAGCTTGATCACATGATAATTAAATCTGAATTACGATAGCTAAGATTCACAATGTTAAAAATTAAAATTTGCTAAGAATTGAGAAAGATTATCTAAAGAAAGAATTATATTTGTGGCTGTGTCATCATGTACCCCAACGTACATCTTGTTATCTCATCTGAGAGCAGGTAGACAAAAGGGCTGATCATATTTTGTGGAGAAGATAAATATTATATTGGCCAAATGAAGAAGGGGAGAAATATATTATTAAGGCCTATTATTGACATAAATGCCATTAACAGAGTAATCATCATATCGACACTCAGAAAAACACTTTTCCTCGGCACAGCTCACCAGACCATAAGTTCTCAAAAGCAGGGAACATAGACTACCAATTTTTCTTTTTTTTTTTTTTAAAGATTTTATTTATTTATTTGTGAGAGATAATGAGAGACAGAAAGCACGAGAGGGAGGAGGGTCAGAGGGAGAAGCAGACTCCCCGCCGAGCAGGGAGCCCGACGTGGGACTCGATCCTGGGACTCCAGGATCATGACCCGAGCCGAAGGCAGTCTCTCAACCGACTGAGCCACCAGGCGCCCAGACTACCAATTTTTCTAACATCAGCCCAAGCACAGTGCTTGGTACTCAACAAATGTGTTCTGAATGAATGAGAAAGGAAGCTGGTAAGATAAGTTATACAATAGTTAAATCTAGCTAGGTGACAATGGGATAGCCTAATGATTTAATTCTTTATGTGATGCAGAGAAAATAAGAGGTAGAATATTCCTAATTTCCATAGACTCTGCCCCTTCTGGCCATGACTCTCACAGAATCTTCCTCAACAACTTCCTGATTATAAAGAGGAATACTGTTGGTATCTACTCTGGAACACAACCAGGAGGAAAAGGCAGAAAGCATTCAGAGTTAACCAGAAGCACTTCTTTGAGGACTAGGAAGCAAATATTATCCCCCCAGAAAATCTCCAGTAGGTTCAGGCTTACTTTCAACAGTGACATGAGCTTCAGTAAATGTATTTTTAAAGATGGGAAACCTCGCTGGGTGCCTCTGTCCTGGTGCCTGCCCCACTTAGTTTGTTGAAGTTGTACTGAGTGTAGGAGTTGTAACATAATCACTGGAAGGCCAGAAACCCATTTATGTAAATTATACGTAAATTATATTAGAGAAGTGGGGAAAATAATCAAGACACACTTATTTTGCTAGCACTTTTCTCCTGGTCAGAGAAAATGCTGGGTCTACCTTACGGGAGCATTGGCACTTTAACCTTTCATTACTATTCCCAAATGTGGCTTTATAAATGGGGAACTATGGGATCCCCAGGACGTTCCTGTGACTCAGTTTGAAAATGTGTCCATGTGCATGGCTGGAGAGACTGGAGATGGTGCCATGTGCTAGGCTCTTACAGATATGGGAACGGATCCTCCAGGAGTGGTGATAGGATCTACTCTGTGATTAAGATCAGTAGACAGGGAGGGCAGGCTACAGCTGGGCACACTGAATCATGTGACTCCTTAATCTCAGCCAAGGGAGAGGATGTGGACCTGTATTCTGCATCAGAAAAAAGGAAGAAGGTACTGAGAAGATACTCTGAGGAAGGCAGTTGAGATTGGACCTTAATGAATTATGGAAGACCACTGTTAAGTGGGGTTGAAACCATAAAAATGCAATGGAAGGAGAGGCTCCGGAGACTAAGACTTTGTGAGTACAACATTATCTGAGGATTCCTAACTTTGAATGCTAACTGAATTTCCTGTATGAGTTTATGCTGTGGATAGGTTACACTTCAAGAATAAAACCCCCAAAGTCTTAGAAAACAATTCCTTAAAAGGCAGTCCCACGTGCAGCACCGTATCTGCCACTGGAGCCCAGCAGAGATCCTACTATGCGCTGGCAGGAAGGTTGAAGAGAGCCCAGGGAAGCTAGCTGTTCATCAGTGGCAGGGCTTGGGGGTGACCTATGAAAACACATGCCCAAACAAAGAGCAATGGGGTCTTGGGGGCAGGGAGGAGGATCATACAGGTAACATAACTTGAGGGCCTGGAAGGTACACAATACAGTCACAAATCAGAGGCTTAATAAGGTCATTAATACTTATCACCACAGGTGACCATCTGCTTTCAGTCTGTTGTGGGATATAACTGCTCCCTTCTTGCTAGCCACCATTTCAGAAGACCCCAGTGGCACCTCTGGCAACCTGCCCAAGATGGTCCTTCCCCTTTTGTGTTTTGACAGGAACAGAGAGGTATACTGGGGTAAAGGAAGTGGTTTGGTGAACATGACTGGATTTGTAGTTTAACCAAAACCAAAGTACTTAGTAGAATGGCATTGTAGTGGGGTTGTGCTGTATTTACTTCTCAGAAAAGAATGAACTGCTGCACATTTGATATGGGAAAAGAAGCCTTGAAAGCAGACACCTACGCACCAAGAGCAAACGACAATTTAAGATGGATGAACTAAAAAGACACGCAACAGCACAACCACATGAGAGCTTTTGTGTATGTAAATTTGCTTGCTTTTTAAACCACCGATATCCTGTTTCTGAAAACTTATTCCTGCCCCTATTCTCCTCTAACAGAACCCAATCAGCTTCTGACAGCTCTTTCCCAAACAGCTGTCTTTCATTTAATTTCATTTAGTGTGCAAACCGTTTCAAGTTGCACGCACAAGCACACTGTGAAGAATTCATTTTCTCTAGTTTCCTGGCGACGATAAAAGAATTTAATAATAATAATAAAAAAAAAGTTGAACTTTGGCCTGAAATGTTGCTGTCCTGCCGAAATGGTGAATTATACAAGTGGAAGTGATCCAAAGGTTATCTGGTCCACCCCCTACCATGCAAAAAGAGCCTAAACAGATCCTTTCATGTAATTATCTTACTTGTCCTTTTAAAATCTTGTAAGAAAAATTCTACATTCTCACTAAATAAATTTGGTCCAGACCTTGATAATTTGAAGAATGAACTTCCCTAGGGATCAGTGCGGGGGGCGGAGGGGGGGGGGAGATATAGGACTCACAAATTGGAACGAGTCAGAATATAGAATTAAAAAAACAAGTATGATCCTAGAGTACTTTCACAGGGAAGATTTTTGTTTAAAAAGCTGAGTTCTTGAAAGAGAGAAACACAATAGTGCACAACAGTTTAGAGCACAGACTTTAGAGTTTCATGCCCATGGATTCAAATTCTACCAATGCTATTCTAAGACATGGTTCTCTTGTCTCCAAAACAGAGGTTAACCACAACATTTATTGAGCTCTTACTGCCTTTTGGGCAGTATTCTAAGTGTTTACATGTATTAATTTATAGAAAAATGCTATTATAGTGTTGTATAGATTAAATAAAACAATATAAAGCACTTAGTACAATTCTTGTTTTCAAAAAGTGGGAATAATCATTATTCCAGCTTTTGCTCATGAAAACCTAAACTGACCATCAATAAGACTTTGGCACCCAAAGACCTAAAAAAAGAACTAAAACAAGTAACACCACTTTGCTCCCCCCACCCCGGCTACTTCCCATCCATCCAGTGTAGGAAACAAACTTGAGACAGGCATGAGAAAGGAAGGAAATTCAGTTTTGTCCTTTCACCTGAGTAATAATGGTAAGAAGAAGGGATTATGGAATAGGGTGAACACCTTCTGATTTCTTCTAGCCCAGTTAAGAATCTCATCATCCTCGGGGCGCCTGGGTGGCTCAGTCGTTAAGCGTCTGCCTTCGGCTCAGGTCATGATCCCAGAGTCCTGGGATTGAGCCCCGCATCGGGGTCCCTGCTCCACAGGAAGCCTGCTTCTCCCTCTCCCATTCCCCCTGCTTGTGTTCCCTCTCTCGCTGTGTCTCTCTCTGTCAAATAAATAAATAAAATCTTAAAAAAAAAAAAAAAAGAATCTCATCATCCTCTACTTTTCACCCCAATCATGCTCCTTGTAACATTCTGAGTTTCTAACCCACCAGGATCTTGAATGCCACAGGGTACTTCAAAGAACCAGCCCGTTGTCCCTTGTACAGTTTTGCCCCTATCTTAAACTTCCACCTGTCACAAAAGACATGCTAAACTTAACTTTCCCAGTTTCTCAGTGGTTCCTGAATGTGACAGTCCTTGGAAACGGCAAATGTCTTGTTATGAACTTCAGCAGAATTTGGGAATCTATTAATGATACTTCAATCTCAGTATCTCTCCAGGTAATAAAACCAGACTTCTCTGTTCAGTTCAAGCACAACTTGAACTCAAGGGTGACTGTGAAGTCACTTGTCCAAGAGATTTTTCCGTATTTGGGGGAGAAATATTTAGTGTAGAGAAGAATGACTGGCCTCAGATTGAGAGCGAATATAACATCTACCTAATAAATAGGGGAAAATAAGTGAGAAAACTGAATTAACCTTACTAAAGGAAATAATTTTAAAAATTTACAGCATAATTTCCCTGATAGTGAAAACTGGTAAATTTTGGTATGAGTTATCTCTTTAAGAAGTTTTTAAAATTACTTAAAACTCTTATTTTCTTAGGATGTTTTTAGTAAGGCATTCTGTTAGAAGAAGAGGGTGGATGATATCTCAAGATTTCATTTAACTCCAAGATACCGTGATAATTCAAATGTTTTTCTAGCATAAAACTATTTCTTTGTTTTAGAAATTCAAGTGAATAAATGGGCATTATTCAATGTACCCACTCCTGCTACTTTTAAAAGCTGAATAATCTACTTTAGTTTAAGTAAAATAGATCACCGATTTCATCTAGATTCAAAACTGCTTTGAAGAATGGAAAATAATTTTTTTTAAAAAAAATATGCCATCTCCCCAGGGAGCTGTTGAAAGCAACAACTATAAGGTTAGGCAGGGATTCAAAGGAGCTAAATTTAGAGCTTGCTATCACTTGCACTGGGCACAAAGACTAAGAGGCAAAGGGAAAGTTGCTTGTGAATAGGACCAATGCATGAAAGAGTTGATTAAAATTAACAGTTCAAATGTGGCTGAAACTGAAGCCATGGTACAGAATTCTCTCCATGTATGCCAATACTTGGCAGGCAATGGCTACAGGGAAACTTAACATTCAATTTGACAAGAGGCTAAAACATAATCAGTTTTAAAAGAGAAGACCAGCAATGACATTGGTGATGCCAGTCTTGTGTTATCAAGTACTGCCATCCACTCTCTTCTGTCCAGCCCATATTGCCATCACTAGCAAGTACGCCGGAGCCAGACACAACATTCAGAACCTTGGCTCCTTGCTGTCTATACTCCAGGCCCCAAATAACTGGTTTCTTTATCCAGTCACCCTGAATAAGAGGGAATATTGTCTAGCAACTATAGCAGAGGATCCCTGGGCACTCCCTGGGGAAATGCATTGGGAATATCAGTGGAAAGGAACTGTCCCCCAGCAAAGCGTTTACCTTCTCATTCTCCCAAGCCCGTTATTTCTCTCAGAAAACTTTGCTTCCTATTATATAATGCTTTGGGTAGGACACTCACACTTCTCCCTAGCACCATGCCAAAACATTCAAGAAATAAAACCTACTTCAATTCCATGTTTACAAAAAAAGAGGATATGTACGAATTCATACCATAAGCTGGGCTCACAGACACATTATAAAAGTCATATTCAACCTGCCTGCATTTTATCAAACCATGAATCATTTCTACACTGACCCCCCAAGATTCTTGTGCTCTGGCCAAGGAGCATTTTAAGTGTGTGGCCATCAAGTGCCATGAATAACAAAGAATGCAGGAAAAGCAGTTTCTAAATCAAATCTGTACTCTTGAAAATAAACACATTTCCAAATGATGTAATTGCAACAATATGCCAGTCTTGGTTTGAAAATTAATATAACATTAAGGTTTTTTTTTTTTAAAGACAAAGAAGGAAGTATAAACAAAAATGACATCATATTACTCTATCAATTTTTGCCTGTATGTACTAAGACTAGCTGATGGAAACTAAGGCAGTAGATAGATATATAAAAATAAAGAAGAGTAAAGGTTCTCATGGGTAAAGTCTAGATTACATTGTACTCAAATTGAAATAACCCAAACACACACACAAAAAAAAAAGAAAAGAAATAACCCAAACACAGATAATCCAAAACCAAAGTAATAGATTTTTAAATACATGTAACAGTTTGAGATATAACTCACCATAAAACTTACCCCTTTAAAGTAAATAATTCAGTATTATCAAGCACACTCATGGAGTTGTATAACCATCATCAGTACCTAAATCCAGAAGATTTTTATTACCCCCAAAAGAAACTTTGTATTCATTAGTAGTCACTCCCCATTCTTTTGCTCCAGACCTTGACAACCACTAAACTATTTTTTGTCTCTATAGATTTGTCTATTCTGGACATTACACACAAATGGAATCATACAATCTGTAGCTCTTGTGCCTCTTTCACTTAACATAATGTTCATCTATGTCACTGCATCTATCAGTACCTTATTCTTACTCATTGCCAAATACTATTCCATTGTATGGATATGCCTCATTTATTTACTCATTCATCAGCTGATAGACAACATCGGTTGATAAGATATTTGGGCTGGGCGCCTGGGTGGCTCAGTTGGTTAAGCGACTGCCTTCGGCTCAGGTCATGATCCTGGACTCCCGGGATTGAGTCCTGCATTGGGCTCCCTGCTTGGCGGGGAGTCTGCTTCTCCCTCTGACCCTCCTCCCTCTCTTGCTCTCTGTCTCTCATTCTCTCTGTCTCAAATAAATAAATAAAATCTTAAAAAAAAATAAAAATAAAAATAAATTAAAAAAAAGATATTTGGGCTGTTTCCATTTTTTGGTTATTATGAATAAGGCTGCTATGACCATTCATGTGCAAGTTTTTATGTAAACATGTTTTCTATCATTGTGGGCATACACCTAGGTGCAGAGCTGCTGGGTCATATAGTAACTCTATATTTAACTTTTTGAGGAATGCCAAACTGTTTTCCAGAGTGGTTATAATATTTTACATTCCCACTAACAAGGCATGAGGGTTTCAATGCCCCTACACCTCATCAACACTTGTTATTGTCTGTCTCTTTTTAATAGCCATCCTAGTGGTATGGAGTGGTATCTCATCCTTGTTTTGATGTGTATTTCACAAATGGCTGTTGAGTATCTTTTCATGTGCTTACTGATCATCAGTATATCTTCTTTGGAAAAACATCTATTCAATTTTTTATCTGTTTTTAGTTGGATTATTTATCTTTTTATCATTTTGTTTCAAGTGTTCTTTATGCTTTCTGGAAACTAGACCTTTATCAGATATAAGATTTGCAATTATATTCTTCCATTCTGTGGGTTGTCATTTTACTTTCTTGATGGTATACTCTGAAGCACAAAAAGTTTTTTATTTTGATGAAGCTCAGTTTATTTTTACTTTGGTTTCTGGTACTTTTGGTGTCATACCTAGGAAACCAGTGCCTAATCCAAGGTTATGAAGATTTACACCTATGTTTTCTTCTAAGTCATAGAGCTTTATAGCTTACATCTAGGTGTCTGATCCACTTGATATATGGTATGAAATAGGGATTTAATTTTGCTCTTTTGCATGTGGCTGTCCAGTTGCCCCAGAGCTATTTGTTGAAGAGACTAATTTTTCCTCCATTGAACTGTCTTAGAATGATTGTCAAAATTCAACTGACCATAAATGAGTTTACTTCTGTATTCTCAATTTTAATTCACTGATCTATATTTCTATCCTACAGCAGCACCACACTAGCTGGATTACTGTAGCTTTGTAGTAAGTTTTGAAATTAGAAAGTCTGAGTCCTCCAACTTTGTTGTTCTTTTTAAGCTTTTTTTGGCTGTCTGGGTCCCCGTGAACTTCAGGGTCAGCTGGGATTTTGACAGGGATTATGTTGAAACTGTAGATCAATTTGGGGAATATTTCCATCTTAACAATATTGAGTCTGCTGATCCATACACATGAGATATCTTTCCATTTATTCAGGCTTCTTTAATTTCTTTCAACAATGTTTTGTAGTTTTCAGTGTACAAATCCTACCTTTTTTTTGGTTAAACTATTCCTAAATACTGTATTCTTTTTGATGCTCAAAGTATTAGGTTTTAGTATCTCTTCTAACCTTCTTGAAGCATCAAGGTAAAAAATAATTCTATCCATAGTCAAGCATGTTCAGACCAATCCTGAGTGTGTAAAAACATCTTTAATGAGGAAGGAAGTATCATAAGGCAGTAGAAAGGAGCAGAATGCAGACTGGAATCAAGTAAGATAGGTTCAAACTAAACCTTCATCACTTATAGGCTAAACAATGCTGGAAGATTTGTTTACCTCCTGCCTCAGTTTTCCCATTTATAAAATTAAGACAATATCTATCTTGTACATTTTATATAGATTAGAAGCAATATACCAAACATAAACTTCTTAAGGGCTTTGTCTTATTCACTCACCATATATCTTTAGACCCTAGATCAATGTCTGGGGCATAGAAAGTACTCAAATATTTGCTAAACGAATTAACAAAATGTCTGACGTAGCATCTAGCAAAAATAAGAACTTAATAAATGACAGCAATAGTTATGATCATCATCACTGATATTATCAACATTAGTATAAATAACCTAATGCTCCAGTGAAGTAAGTAAGCCAAATTATACCAGTACCACAACCCTAAGAAAGTGGAAGAACAAATACATTTCGCCAGAGGTAATGCAAATCTGATAATAACAAAGGAAAACTTTAACAATGCCAATGTGGCAGATCACCTTTAAATTAACTTTTTTGCTTACTTCCTATTTTTGAATATAGGAAAGGCTGGAAAACACTGTGCCAGACAGGGGGAAATATGCCAGAATAGCTGAAAATAAAAAAACCTACCATGCCTATATTATACTGGTTATAATAATAAAAATACATTAACAGAGCTAAGAAGTCACTCTGATTTTTCAAAAATAAAATGGAATGTTCCTTAGGTCCTTATTTTCTGTAAAGTTCATTGTTTCAAAAAGAATGAAAGAAAAGTAGAAAAGATGATAAGACAAAGAATTCTACGAATATGCCAGGCTAGAAACTGCTAGTGTGGGGGTCCTTAGAGTTTTTCAAAACAACATAGGAACATCTGTAAAAATTGGACAAAAGGATAAAAACTAATGCTTAAACCAAAATTCAAGTCCAGAGTCCAGCTGCCATGTGCAGCTTCTAAAAATGCCTTCTGATGTTTCAACAGATTGTGCTTTTTCATTTCCTGTAGTTCTATCTTCTAAGAAGAGGGAGCCACTGTTTTGTACTTTGACACGGCATTAAGAAAGACTCTACACTCTGAACTTGGCGCTCATCACTGCTAATTCATTGGTTTGAAAACCAATTTTTTCCATTTCTGTTTCATTCCCATAGCTGCAAATCAAAGGAAGATGATTCTACAAACTGTCACTGATAGGCTAAAGAAATAATAAGATCTTTTAGAGTGTCAAATAAATTAAAATTATATAATCCTATCATTAACATTTTTTTTTTAAGATTTTATTTAGTCATTTGAGATACAGAGAGATAGAGAGAGCATGAGCAGGGGGAGAGGCAGAGGGAGAAGCAGGCTCCCCGCTGAGCCAGGAGCGGACGTGGGGCTCGATCCCAGGACCCTGGGATCATGACCTGAGCCGAAGGCAGACGCTTAACCATATGAGCCACCCAGGCGTCCCATCCTATCATTAACATTGCTAACCCTTGCTCCCATGCTTTTAAAAAAGCTGTTTATTTCATCAAACAAAAGTAGCTGCCGTCATTGATAGACAGGATTCAAAAGACCTTTCTTACTATAGTAAGAGCAAGAAATCTACTTATAATTTCAAATAATATGTTAAGGCTACATAAAATATTTGGAATCTGAAATTAAATTCCAAATACTGTTATCCTGGTATGCATTCTGTAATGATCTCAAAGTGATCCTTTTGTCCTTTTAAAATTAATAATAAAGCCAATTTTTTTTCATTTTTAAACAATGCATGGACTTAGTAAAAAAAAATTAGCAAGTGAAAGTATAAATCAATGTAAAATTCTCCCTCTCCACAGACCCATTGTCCTACCCCCCCAAAGAAACCGCTGTTAACTGTTTCTTATTAACAACCTGAAATTTTCCATGCATAGGCAAGTATACCCAATCATATATATACAAAAGAAATTTCGATTCTACTATTGACAACTACAAACCATCTCCTTTAATACAAAATAAAATTATGCATTTATCTAAATATTTTATCAGTGTATGACTATAATACAGTAATTAGAGAATTTAGGTGCTTGAAGCAACCCTGGGAAGCATTTACCAATCTCCTTGTTTTATAGTTCAGGAAACTGAAACTCGGTTAATTAAAAGTAACTTGTCCAAAGTTAGTTTAAACCAGAGCTATTCCTAACTGACCACTTGGAAGTTCTGGTATTTTGTTCATTGCGTGATTTTAAAGATATTACTACCCTAATAGACCTTAGAACATCCTTCTTGACTGAAAACAAAAAAAATCCTGAAGTTTAGTTTAAAGTGAAGAAGGTACACACTGTTAGTCTCTCTCACTATGCTGGGGGGGATTGCATTTAGTTTCATCCAAAACAACAGTTCTGCCTCCTGGGCAGACGCAACAGCCCTATTCACATCTGTAGTCTTAAGTTAACAAGTAAAAATAAAGTGCAAACCTTATGAGTTTAGCTAATTCCCATGCAAAATGATGGATTTGGCTTTCTCAGTTGAACACCAAAGAGGTGTTCAACAGAGGACAGACAGGCCCCAACCTGTGCCCTGAGTAATAAAGCAATAAAACTATCTCTTTAGGAAGCTCAAGAGGCCAAGTTCTTGGTTTCATCAGAAGTGAATGAGATATATGGTGGATTCCTTGTAATCCACTTAGAAAAATCACATGGGACAATATTCACCCAATTGGTATGTGAGCGGAGACAAGATGTCAACAGAGTCTAAAGATAACCTTGTTCCAAAAGTCACCGTGTTTAGAGCAAGACTCCCGCAGTGATGAAAAGTACTTTACTGAATAACTGGTGGTTGAATATGCAATCAAGTGGGTAGATTAGATAATTCTGTCTTGGTCACACCATGTGACCACAGGCCTATCTTCTAAGTGCTTTGTTTCTCAGTTTACCTGCTTTTCTGATTGGTCACAAAAGTATTTAGTACTGGTTTGGGGAGAGGCGTGGGTTTCAGAGACTTTGGACAAACAAAGGTTTTGCTCAATGAACCATAGAACTTACTGTGCTTTTCCACTTCTTTTAATTAAAAAACAAAAAACAAAAAGCCTAGAAGCAGTAGTTTGCCTTCCCTCATGTCTTTGCAAGGTTCTATAGAAGCCAGAATCTCCATCCTCTATTATATAATCTTTTCGTTGACTTTTTAAACCCTTCAGAATCACACAGAAATAGAAACTGCCCCTTAAGCCTGACCTGGCACTAAATACTAAAACTTCTGTAGACTGTTAGCAGTAAAAATGCCAAATAAAAATCTCCCGGATACACTCTCTCACTCCGTGTATGCTGTTACCTTGAGTTTCTGGGATTTGTCTCCAACATAAACAGTCCTATTGTCACACAGAAGGAGGTTACCTCAGCCCTTCTGAAAATTGGGACTGGGTGAGTTCTAGTCCCTAAAACAAAGACAAAAAGAGGATGGGCCAGACAAGCGACAACTAGTACCTACCACTAGCACTGACAACTAGTACTGAAAACCAGTACCAACAAATGCCAACTATTGCTTCTGATGGGGTACAAAATATACTGAACTTGCAAAATTCCCTATATTTTTACAGTTGTAACTAATTGCGTTTTTCAACCACAAAGCATCTTCTTTTGAGGAGTTATTTGATACTAATGCCTTTATTTAATCGATTTTTTAAAAATTTGTTTGCTCCCTGTCTGAAGTTGTTTGTCAGAAGTCAGTAATTTTCTTCTCCTTTATCCTAGTTGGGGCAAGGACCCTTCCTTCTTCAGCCTATCCTCTAAGGAAATCTAGAAAAGCTTCCCTTCCTCAACTGGTACTAACATTTTAACTGTGCACCCTGGAGAAAATAAAATGAAGAATTACTATAGGTTGGGGATGCAGACATAAAACATTATAATAGTAGTCCTAGTTTAGAATCTCAGTGATTGGAATCTGATAACCAAATATCTTTGCTTTTGTTCTTCACCTCCTGGTTGCCTAACCTGGGGCTACTTTTATTTTTTTAATCACCATATTCTCCACAGCAGGAAGAAACACCAGAGATTGCAGCCCAAGGCGGTCATTTACTTCCTAGTTGCTCTCCTAAAAAGTTTGCTGGAAATAGAGATTGAAACTATCATGCTGATTCATATGAGGTTCTGAATTATACAAGGAATTCATTTAATTATGCTATGAATTATTCTTTATAAGTCAATAAAATAAGATGCTGTAGTTCTCTGCACTGCGTGTAACACTGAACCCTAAGCAGCTCTAAAGATATGCATCAACATAGGAAAAAAGAGTGCTGGGGGTCAGGATCTGAGAGGAGTCCCTGCACATCTCTTTGCTAGCTGAATGCCCCTAAGCAAGCCACTGATCCTTTCAGGGCTTCAGTTTACTCTTTGCAAAGTGGCAGGGGTGGGCCAAATGATCTCTAAAGCTCTAGAAGTTTATGAAAAATAATGAATTATTTTTAGCTAATTAAATATCCATAGCCCCTTTGAGGTAGGTCATGCTCACATTAAAATTATTCATAAATATTAGAAAAAATAAGGAAGGCACAATGGAAGTATGAGAGACCAGTGTCCACACTCAGTAAATAGAGGCACTAAGTACCGCAGTAGTTTACCAACCTTAGAACAGGAGCCATAAACCTTTCCTGAAGAAACTACAGACTTTCAGAATTAAACTTTGTACAACAGGCCAGAGTTTCACATGTTCCACAGGCAAATAAACATCCAATATGATTTGTAAAATAGTTTGAAAAGCCATTTTTTCCCAATAAAGAAATTTGTATTTGATCATTTTCCTCTACGGTTGAGGTCGTTGCAAAACACTTCTATCTCCTTCCTTTCCTATCAAACTACAACATGTTTACAAGGGCCAGGTCTAATCCAAGCATGAACGAGGTCATGAGACAAGAGCCTGATCAGGAAGAAAGTCAGCAAGAACTTCCCCCACCCTTTGAAATTTTAACTCCTGTCCAGGCACTCCCTCTCACCCCATACTCCTCTCATAAAACGTGGTATTTATTTATCTTTGATTCTCCTCAAAGGTGCCTGGAGAAGCCTGTCGAGTGAGCTACCACCTTCCAGATTTAATCGGTTTCCCTGAGTAGTTGGGCAGCTCTAAAGGCAGAAACCAAAAACTCTTCCGCCTGATTGGGTTTTCTCAATACAAGAGCTGGCATAGTCTCACACAAATTTCATCTAAGTGGAACAATAACAATATTAAGTTCCCTCCTATCACAATGGCCCTACTGTTAATTTGGTTGGGTTGTCACTCCACCTGTCAGCTGCCACCAGAGGACAACGAATTTGCAAATTGACACAGTTTTCTTAGGAATATTCTTTCTTTTTTTTCTCTTTGGACTTGACATTTCTGTGGCTCCTATTCTTCAAGGGCATGGGGCTTATTTAAACATAGATTTTTACAACTTAACTGGAAGGGTGCCCTGCTTACACATGGGAAACTGCCACAGAGCAGACTTAATTTATGTACTAAGCAGGTGACAGAGCAAGAATAGTGGTCAAAATTATGATTTCTTGTCTTACTTAGGGAAAGGGTCTAAGCAAGTTTATCCAGGGTTGTGGACTAGATTGGGGGTCTGGGAAAAGAAAACGGTAGTATCTATATCCAGTTACATTAAGGGAATTTTATATACATCCACAACTTCGGTCAACTCAAAGACACAAAAACCTAAGACGCTTTCACACATCCCTGACCACCATGATTAAATATGGAGAGATTGGAGATCTGTCCCCTAAATCAGTATCCTACTGTGTTAGGAGCCTCTAAACAATAAAAATCTATGGATTCTCCTCCCAGAAAAAAGAGTAGGAAGTGACAAGCAGTTGGGGAGAACAAAGGGACTTTCCCATGTTGGGATTTTTGTTTCAGAAAATCAAATAATTAAAGAAAGGTATGATATAAAATACTGAAAGAGAACAGACTGCATAATTAAACAATAAACAATGCTAATGTTTAACAGTCTTTTCATTGCCATCTCCAAGGCCCCTAGAACAGGGCCTGGTACGTAACAGATGTCCAGGAATGTTATCCTCTCTACCCAGAACCACCCGCCCTCCCCCCAACACCACCACCATGGCTACATGGCTCCTCTCTCACTTCATTCAGGTCTCTGCTCAAAGGTTTCCTCTTTAAACATGCCTTGCCTAACCATATGCTCTAGGACCTCCTTATTCCTCTTCATTTTCCTTACAACACTTACTACCCAACACTGTGTATCTATGTGCTTGCTTTTTGTCTGGTAGGTACTGGTTTTGTTCATTGTAGGATCCCCAGCCTCTCAAACAGTACCTGGCACACAGTAAGGACTCAATAAATAGTTACTGAATGAATAAACAATCAGACTGGATTACAACCTACAGACTTATTCTATTCCATGTTCAGTCAGCCCGCCAATAATTACTGGCTATTCACTAAATGTTGGACACTGTCTGGGAGTAAAGAACCTGTGTTAAGATCAGGCCCCTATGTAAGAAAGTCACGATAACAGTTTAATAGGGGACATGTCATGACACTGTACATAAAGGGATATGTGAGCAAGGAAAAAAGGCATCTAACTCAGACTGGCAGCATTGGTCAAGTTCTCCCAGTGACGCTTGTTAGGTTCTGCAAAGTGAACAACATGTGGGAGGAAATGGAGCACGTAGCCACAAGATGAAACTACATGGTCAGGAGAGAGAAATGGCAGGAGGTAAGACCAGCACAATGCAGGGGACTTAGCATGAAGGGCCAAAACTAAACTTAATCCTGAAAGCTAGAAGGAGCCATTGAAGGTTCTAAGCAGAGGGGTGACAGGATCTGACTGACATCTTAGGACTATCACTCTGACAACATTAGGAGGAGCCAGAAATGAGGCAGGAAGTCCAGAGAGAAGCAATGAAACTAAGACAATCCATCCCAACATTCATTTGTTCATTTCTTCAAGAATTTGAGTGCCTGCTTAGGCAAGGCTAGGCTCTTGGACCAGGAAAGAGCAATGGGGATGGAAAAAGGCTAGCTTCAAAGCTGTGGAGTAGCTAAAATATAAAGAACGGGGTGACTGATAGGGACATCTAATATGACAGCCATATGTGTGGTTCAGGAGACTAGGGGGCAGAGCAGTGCCATTCATCAAAATAAGAAATGAAGTGGGAAATGGGGTGGGGAAAGTGTGGAGGTAACTTTATTTGGGAGGAAAATTATATGGGAAGTTTTAGACGATTTGAAGTACTAGTTGAACATCAAATTAGAGATGGCCATGAGGCAATAGGGTATTCATTACCTTCATGAGAACAAGCTGAAAAAAGCATTCTCTTCTATGTAAACTCTCAAAAACTATAATGGCACCCTCCCCGAGATTCCAAATTTCCCTACTCTTATCCTTATGAAAGCAATCAAATTAGTTAAATGTCTTTATGTTTTCATAAAAATTAAATGTATGCCTTTACTAAAAATTGAACTTGGAGAAATACACATTAAAAGACTAATTTTTCAGAAAAATAACTCTTTATGTTCATACTCAACAATGAAAAGCACCGCTGACATTCCACTAATACATTCATCAAGAGAGAAATCCATAATAAATGATGGAAAATTAGAAGGAGATGAAAGAAAGGAGGAAAACAAATGAGGAAAATGAACATGTATATATGACACTCCTGGCAGGAAGGTGATTTAACTATCAGGTCAGGAAAGCTTCAGTTCATCTTAGATGCGTTATTTGTACATTTATATTCATCACTAGCAAAGGGATATATTGCAGTTTGTGAAAATACATTCAAAGCAAAGATTTTAAAGATTTAAATTTTAAAGATTAAGAAACATGAGATCAAAGAGGAACATAAACAGGAAAATAATGCTAGGAATAAGATCAGTGCACAAATATATATTGCTTATTCCTCCATGGCCATTAGAGATGGTCTGCAAATTTGGCTCTAACCTTCCTACTAACTAATGTAAAGAAAACAGTATGAACAAGTATAAGATTCATCATAGCTACAAGATTTTTTTAGAAAATGAGTCAGTGCTTTCAAACTTTGAGATCTGAGAAGAATGTCATCTCTAGGTCCTCTCAAAGATGATGCCATGTAGTATAATAAGTGGCCTCATTAAAAACTCATAGAATAGTGAACTTCATCCAGTTATTTGCTATAACATCCATCATTGAAAGCCAGTGACTTAACACTGCTATTCTATAAATATCATTTCTCAGAAGTAGGTTTTTAAGCAATTGGACAACAGAGAATTTAAAATTCTAATCTCAGGGCGCCTGGGTGGCTTAGTCCGTTAAGCTTCTGCCTTTGGCTCAGGTCATGATCCCAGGGTCCCCGGATGGAGGCCCGCATCAGGCTCCCTGGTGCCCCTGCTCGTGCTCACTCTCTCTCTCCATCTCAAATAAATAAAAATAAAATCTAAAAAAAATTTTTAAAATTCTAATCTCTAAAAGGAACCTGAACACAGATTTTTTTTTTTTTTTTTTTTTGTGGTGCAACTTAAAAGTGCCACATCCTTTAGCAATAGCTACCCTCTGCAAGAGCAGAGGGTAGGCTTAAAGTCCTCTTAAAAAATTAAGGAGTCTAATGAAGATGTCGCTTTCTATACAAATTTGAATTTGGAGAAGATAGCCCATGAAAACTACAGTGTAGTCAGGAAGGGAAAAAAAAAAAGAGCTTTGGAGTTATGTTTGGCTTCAAAACCTAGTTCTGTTACTTATAGCTGTACAGCCCTAGAATAATCACTAAACCTTTTGGAGTCTGTTTCCTTGATCTATAATATGCAGGTTGCAATGAGGAATAAATGAGATTATAAATATAAAGTGTTAGTATAGTGTTGAATATGTGGACATAAGATAAATGAGGGGGTGTGGGGCAGAATACCAACAGAACTATCTATAGCAAAAAACAGTATATGTAATAGCGAGGGGAAGGAAATACGGAATCTGTATCTGGCAGAGGAAGACTTCTTTATACTGTAACTAATTGAGTTTGGTGCCAAGAGAGTGCCATTTCTACTACTGGGAGTATATCATATTCCCCAAGAGTGTTGGTTGAAATTAAGTTGAGAACACAGATCTAGACCACAATCTTCTTTGCTCCCTTCAGTTGCATACAATTAGTCAATGTTCAATATTTGTTATGAATAAGAAGAACCTACACATCAAATGACAAAGGCCAATAAAATAACTCATCCATCTAATTTATAAGTAACCACACGCATATCACTTCTGTATATCATCAAATTTAACATGCAGCCCAGAGCACACATGATAAATGACTTAATTATAAACCTGTACTTGCCAGGGAAAGAGTTTTAATTTAACAAGCAACATAAAAGACAACCAGAGCCTGTTCTCAATAGTAGCTACTCATTTTGTCCTGTGGCAGGTGTACACATGGACTTGAAAAGAAACATCTGCTTTCCTTATTATAGATATCTTCACCTAAGGAAAATAAAAGAAAAGTTCCTGTTTCTCCCACAAAAGCTTTCAAAACCAAAAAGGCGCAACGAGATGTAGTTATTTAGGGGCATTTTTCTTCCTTACAGGCATCTTGCTTATGAATCATAACACTTAAAATATTTTATTTCTGTTTTCCTTCAATTAACCATTTTTTGACTAACCTATTTTCCCGTCACCTCTCCTAAATTATATTCACCTATCCCTGGACTACTGAGTTAATTATACTTCTCAGCCCAGAGTATACTATGACTATCAGTCTGTGGAAGGCACCTCTCTTGGTTTATTTATTTTAATGGTTTTTCCCCCTTTATCTCCAATCCCCATTCTTTCCTACTTCTACATAAACAATCACTTAATTGTCTGGCATCTATCTTTGGATATGGATTGTTTATCTGAAAAATATAAAGTGTTATTTTGTGTATACATATGTTTCAAATTTTTCATCAGTGGCAATGTACTATGCATAGCCTTCTCTCCTTTCTCATTAAATCCTCTTTTCAAACTATATCCATGATGCAGCATGGCCTTCTAGTCCATATGAAACTTTTGCATTGTATTACAAACAATGAATCTGTTACCTCAAACAATGCTAATATATCCAAACGTGACATCTAGATGAACTGAAACTTAAATGTAAAGGTGGCTAACAGTGGGGCGCCTGGGTGGCTCAGTCAGTTAAGCGTCGGACTCTTGATTTTGGCTCATGGGTTGATCTCATGGGTTCTGAGATTGAGCCCTGTGTCAGCCTCTGCGCTCAGGGGGAGTCTGCTTGGATAGTCTCTCCTTCTGCCCCTTCCCCCATTCATGCTCTCTCTCTCTCAAATAAACAAAATCTTTAAAAAAAAAAAAAAAAAAGTGGCTAAAAGAAAAAAATATCAGATCAGAGAGTAACCCCGGAATCTAAAAGCATAACTTTAAGGTTAAAAAAAAAAAAAAGGAAGGAGGAGAAGAGATATATTTGATGAATTCAAAATTAAGGTCTACATCAACACAAAGTCTTAAGTCACAATAGTACAAAGCCAAATAACTAGTATATAGAGACTAAACCTCACTAATAATCAAAGAAATGCAAATTAAAATGAAATATCTCTTTATATCCATCAGTTTAGAAAAATGAAAAGTCTATATAAACGTCAGCAAGGATATGGGGAAGCAGGAGCATTCATCTACTATTGGTGGGACACAGTACAGCCATGTTCTTTTAAAGATTTTTATTTATTCATTTTAGAGAGAGAGAGCACAAAAGAGGGGGAGAGACAAGGAGAAAGGGAAAGAGAGAATCCCCAACAGACTCCAAGCTGAGTGCAGAGCCCAATGTGGGACTTGATCCCAGGACCCCGAGATCATGATCTGAGCCGAAATCAAGAGTCAGATGATTAATTGAATGAGACACCCAGGCACCCCCAGAATGTGTGTTCTTGATGATCCTGCCATCCTACTCCCAAGTACATACCCAGAGTAAAAAGATGTTCCTCATACCATTGTTTGTGGTAGCAGGAAGAGATAATCCACTCCTTGTTTTATGCAATACAAAATTGTATAGACCCAGACTTTGAAAATATATATCTATTATCTCTATAACCTTCTTAAAGCAAAGATTCTATCATAAATTTTCTGTAAAAAAAAATTAGAGCATGACTGCAAACTTGAAGCACAAAACAAAAATAACATCTCACATTTGCAAATAGCATGTTATTTTCCTATAGAACTAAAAGAATCTTGCCTAAATAAATGAATACTCTCTACAAAGGTCCTAAATATCTTATACAGTCTGAGTATTATTTAAGTACAATAGCAATGTACTTGGAGACTTTTAAAAATTTAGGACAATTTATTAAAACTGCAAACCTTTCTCTGTTATTGTAACTACAATATGATAGCAAATCAAAGGGTAAGAGTTGAGTTTTCTAACGTTATACTGGTCATTTAATGACAAAGGTGTCCTACTCTTATTTTCCCATGCTGCCTTAAAATAAGTATAGTCCCAGTTCTCAAGAACTATGGGTTATAAACGCTGTAAGTTTCACAAAGCACAATGCAATCAGTACTCTGAGTGCTTTAAAGAAAGGTTTGATGGTGGCACCTGGGTGGCCCAGTCAGTTAAGCATCTGCCTTTGGCTCAGGTCATGATCCCAGCCAGGGTCCTGGGATCGAGTCCCACATCGGGCTTGCTGCTCATTAGAGAGCCCGCTTCTCCCTCTCCCTCTGCTGTTCCCCCTGCTTGTATGCTCTCTCTCTCTCTGTCAAATTAAAAAAAAAAAAAAGAACTAAATAAAAAATAAAGAAAGGTTTGATGGACACTGGTCATGTTTGTGTCACACTCAATTACTGAATTAGTTCATGCACAGAGACAGTTCCCCGGGTGCCTGGGCTTTAAATTAGACAATAATTTGGTCACTCGGGAAAATTATGAAACAACTTGAAATATAAATATGCAACTCAGTTTTTGATAGCCTCTCTATTTTTCATGTACTTTCCCAAATATTAGATGCAAATCTGAAATGATATCACCTGGGGCATAAAAGCCCACAAGTAACTGCCGACACCTCTCATGAGAAACCACCATCCTGAAGTGCACTTTAAATACAACGGTCCTTGCCCAGAGCCTGCTTTTTCACACACATACGGAAACACTGACTTGACACAGAGGCTACCGAAAGCACTACATTCAGAGGAGGGAAAAGAGCTGGGAGTGAGACCGGTTCTTGGCAAGGATGGCAATCCGAGAGGCCCAAGCAGATTGGGATGGATGGCTTTGTTCCATCCAAAAGTCATCTGAAGCCCAGTATCATTTTTATGGTAGGGTATTGAGTTCTGAGATCTCTGATACACCCCCAGGGAACCAGCAAAATCTACTCTCCGCACTGTGCCAGCCCCCTGCCAGCTCGCTAATGAAGATGAAGAACTGCGAGTGCACCCAAATAAAACACAGGGAATGGCGAAAAAGGACTCCGCGCTGGGTCCATTCCTTTTATTACAGGAGCAACCTTTTCTGCACTTAGGGACTAATGAGTCATGAACAAGAGGTGGAAACAAATCCCACGGTGCATTACCAGGAGGGACAACACCGTCGGCCTTTGTGTTCAGTAGCTGGTTCAGTTTTCAGAGCGTTTCCCAGCAAGGACCAAAAGCAACTAGAACAAAGGAAACGGAGCAGATACTTGAACTGTCTCCGTTAATACCCCAGGGAACTGGGTGCTTCAGCGTTGAAATGATGGTGCAGGTGGGGAAGAATACATAGGTAAAGGGGCTCAGGGAATCAAACAAAGATGACTTTATCTGAAAGGTTCATAAAAAATTTTCTTTCTCCGGAGTTGTTATTTTAAACAACCTTATCTTTTCTAAGGGACATGAGCTCTGATCCCTCAGCAGACTTTTAAAAGGAAAACAGAAATAAAGCTTGAGGTATTTTATTTTTTCCATCCTTACCACTTAATTAAGAAAGGCCTTTACATCGTTCGAGGTTTTAATTGCCTTCTCCCAGGGCGCCTGGGCGGCTCAGTCGTTAAGCGTCTGCCTTCAGCTCAGGTCATGATCCCAGGGTCCTGGGATGGAGCCCTGCATCGCATCGGGCTCCCTGCTCAGCGGGGAGCCTGCTTCTCCCTCTCCCGCTCCCCCTGCTTGTGTTCCCTCTCTCGCTGTGTCTCTCTCTGTCAAATAAATAAATAAAATCTTAATTGCCTTCTCCCCCTCCCCAGCCTCCTCCTCCAGTTAGGCCCACAGAGTACCTAAGCCAGAGCCAAACACATATTGAAGCTTCTCTCAAGGAGGGAAAAACACCAACACAATTATCCCAGACACCACCTCTCCCTTCCTCCTCTGCCCTGACTCTCCCCTCCCTCAACAAGCACACATCTACAGCATTCCTGGTGTACAAGATTTCCTGGCATGACTGAAAGCATCAAATGCTGCAACAGGAGAAAGTTCCCAAAAATCTGCAGAAAAGGAAGAAGGGGGAAAAGAAGTTATTAAACAGAAGAAAAAAAGATTGGAGAGAAGCTAAATCTGTAAAAAAGTAACATCTTCTAACTAAATTACATTAATGGAAAATAACAGGGATCCAGTAAAATTTGATTTGCTTCCTTATACCTTAAAAATCTAGAATCTTACCTCTTTTCTTGTTATTTAACTATGATGACATGTAGGCCAACAGAAGATGTTTTTAGCTGGCCCAGAATTATCACAAGACTTCTGTGACTACCAAAACTTATACCGTGGACATCACCATTAATCTCTCTTAGACCCATGGAGAAAAAAAATCCTCAATTTTGATTAGGTATTCTAAAATTAATTCAGAGTGTGCGCGTTAGGGTCTTATAATAGGAAATAATAAATTATTTATTTATTTATATAAATACAAATCAGCTCCTATTTATTAATACCAATAATGTGCTGGCATATATGCATGACCTCTAATCTTTGTAACCATGATGCAAGTTAGATATTACCAGGTATTTGCATGAGGATATTAAACACTAAATAACGTGCTCAAGGCCACATAAATTTGGTCAGTGATGGAGCCAGGATTTGAATCTAGTTTTTTTCTGGCTCCAAAGACTATACTCTATTAAGCCACAGAAGAAAGTGAACTATAATCAGTTCTTTAACATTTGAACAGTAAAATTTAGGCTTAATACTATGATAACACTGAGTTTTCTATAATCATCATCATATAGATCAGTAATAATGAAGAGTCATAATGAGAATGGCATAGTTGCTAATTAAAGTAGATTAACTATAAGCGATCTCCAGGTTGTACTTCAACACCTGTGTAAGTTTCCAGAGGGTCTCAGGACACCCTGATACTCTGATTATTTAGACTAGAATTGGACACCAAACCCTAACCTATTTCAGAGTCCTATTTTAGTATATGTCTGCTACCCACAATAAAGAGAGCCATCAAATGAATGCAATGCAGCCTCTAGAGATCAATGGCCCTTTAGGAATTCAGAAATGGTACGGATTTTGCCAGAGGTCTCTTAGTGTCTCTGGTACTCTGAATCTTCAGGAAGCCCCATAAGTAGAATTCCCTGGAAGACTGGAAACTAATCCCAGCAGAATATGGACCTTCTCTATCACTAACAATATCCCTCCAGTTTGAAGGGTACTCCTAAGATCAGTCCTTCTCCCTGTGCTCTGGACTCACCCCATCTCAAATTGCTCCCATCCCCAGGTTCTCCTCTCCTATATCAACCTTTATGTCTCCATTGTCTCCTATCTGCATTTATGCTCAAGCCCTCATGCCCTCCCCCAGCCCATACCTCCTTCACATACTATCTTCAGTCTATTCTCTTCCTTATAGCAAAATACATCAAAGCATGACCTGCACTTGTTGATTCCATCCACTCACCTCCCACTTAGTCCTTAACCAAATTTATTGAACTCCTGCAACCAACAGTCTACCAAAAAAGGTTCTCAAAAAGTCAACAATGCTTTTTAGTTGCAAAATCCAATGTCATCTAATCAGTCTTTATCTTACTTGACCTTTTAGTTGAATTCAAAACCATTAAATACTCCCTTGCTTTAAAATTCTCTCTTCTCGGGTGCCTGGGTGGCTCAGTCGTTAAGCGGCTGCCTTCGGCTCAGGTCATGATGGGTATGGAGCTCCGCATCAGGCTCCCTGCTCCGTGGGAAGCCTGCTTCTCCCTCTCCCACTCCCCCTGCTTGTGTTCCCTCTCTCGCTGTCTCTCTCTCTCTGTGTCAAATAAATAAATAAAATCTTTTAAAATAATTAATTAATTAATTAATTAAATTTAAAAAATTCTCTCTTCCTTTGGTTTCCATGTAACATACACTCCTGATTTTCCTCAAACTTCTGCAGCCCCTCCTCTTCAGTTCCTTGAATATACCTCCCAGTGTGTTGCTATGCTAGGCCCTCTTCTCCCTATAGGGATTCTCCCTAGACAATTTCATCTGCTTCCTTGGTTTCAGTCAAGCCAACTATTTCCTGAAGAATACCAAATTTATACATCCAGCCTAAACCAGTTTCTATCCCTAGAAATGTAGACACCATATGAAGAACAGGATATAACAGGGAACAAAACAGATACAATCCCTGCAATTCCCAAGTTTATTGTCTAGCTCATCCTCTTGGATATCTCAGAAGCACCTCCAAAGGAAAGTATCAAAAACTGAAATCAGTACCTGCCCCCACCTCAAAAAAAAGCCCATTCTTCCCACTCTACTCATCTTCACAAATGCTGTCACTCTACACTCCTTTAACTAAGCCAGAAACCTGGGAATTATTCTTGACTCCTCCCTTGCTCCAATCAATTACCAAATCCTAATGTTTCTACCTCCTAAATATCTATGAAATCTCTTCTCATCATCCCCCTGTCACTACCCAAATCCAGGCAGCCACCATTTTTCACCTATATTATATCCAACAGCTTCTTAACTGGTCTACCTGCAGGCTTACTTCCTGCCAATTCACTACATACAGACACAAGAACCACATAATAACACACATGTCACCAACACTGAGACTGGCCTATAGCAGGAGCTTAATGTATTTTGTTAAATGAATGAGTGAATCAATCAATCAATCAACCAACCAATTCAGAGCTCAAGGGCTAGCTTTAATGATTCTTAAAGAATTTCCCCAAAATTGAGTGGTGGCCTTTAAAAAAATAGAGATTGCCCCCAAATTTGTGCCTTTGTGTTGCTCTGCTGCTCCAGATCACAAATACTGGGGAAGTGCATCAGACTGTTGAATACTGTGTGGGATCCACATTTAAACCTGCTCTGTAGGATCACTATGTATGCCTATAGTATTGACTCTCAGTTGAGGACATTTTTGTCCCCCTGGGGGTATTGCTATTGGCATCTAGTGGATAGAAGCAAGGGATGCTGCTAAATAGACTAGAATGTACAGAACAGACCCTCACAACCAGGAATTATCCAGTCTAAAATTTTAATAGTTCCCAGATCTAAGTTATGAAATCAAAGTACTACCATAGTAACAGTAACACTATTTCCAAATGCCACAAGATCAGGAAGTCAAAAGATAATAAACCTTTTTATTTTCTCTGAAAAATGAGATATGACACATTCTAGAATAAAAGTTAATGGGCTTCTCCAACTATTAAATGGAGATAAAATTTAAATAATGATTTAACATTCCAGCTCTGGGAATAAAATATATATATATTTGAAACAAGTTCTAATAAGATTTATTCATTTCTTAACAGTATGGAGGATCCTCAAAAAGTTAAAAATAGACCTACCCTATGATCCAGCAATTATACTACTAGGTGTTTACCCAAAGAATACAAAAATACTAATTCGAAGGGATACATGCACCCTAATGTTTACAACAGCATTATCTACAATAGCCAAATTAAGGAAAAAGCCCAAATGTCTATCAGTTGATGAATGGATAAAGAAGATGTGGGGTGTGTGTGGGGGGTGGGTGTGTATATCACAACCTACTTTATATATATATATAATGGAATATTATTCAGCCATAAAAACAATAAAATCTTGCTATTTGCAACAACATGGATGGAGCTAGAGAGTATTATGCTAAGTGAAATAAGTCAGTCAGAGAAAGACAAATACCATATGATTTCACTCATATGTGGAATTTACAAAACAAAACAAACAAACATGGAGAGAGGGAAGGAGAGGAAAACCAAGAAACAGACTCTTAACTACAGAGAACGAACTGTTGGTTAGCAGAGGGAAAGTGGGTGTGGGGATGGGTTAAATAGGTGATGGGGATTAAGGAGGGCATTTGTTATGATGAATACCAGGTGTTGTATATAAGTGTTGAATTACTAATATTACACTGTACATTAACTAACTGGAATTTAAATAAAAACTTAAAAAAAGATTTATTCATTTCTTTATTGAAGAGAGCTTTCTCTACTCAGAATTAAAATAAACACAATAACAAAACACCCCCATATGCACATATGTTTTATTATCCTTTTCATGGCTTTGAGAAACAAGATTGTTTCTCTCTCACTCCTGCTTCTATCTTCTCCACTCTATTTAACCAACCATAACATAGTTGGGGAGTATGTTTGTTTGTTTGCTTTTTAAGATCTTATTTGTTTATTTGTCAGAGAGAGAGAGAGCACAAGCAGGGGGAGCAGCAAGCAGAGGGAGAAGCAGACTCCCCACTGAGCAGGGAGCCCAATGCGGAACTCGATCCCAGGACCCCAGGATCATGACCTGAGCTGAAAGCAGACGCTTAACCGACTGAGCCACCCAGGCACCCTGGGAAGTATGTTTTATTGTCTGTTGTACTAGTTGATATGCTTCTTCTTCCTAAGATAAAAAATAAGTAGATTTCTTTATATTTCTCTCAGAGAACAAAGACAAAAACAAAAATCTGAATCAAGATGCTTTATTTGCATGAATGGAAACATATTTTTTGAAAATCAAGAAATAAGAAATAGTCTCCATTTCTATCTTAACCAAATAGCCATGAAACCAATAGCCACATAAAACAATTCTAATGCCTTTTTTCCTGTTTACTGTCTTTCATAGATACCACACTTTTAAGGAATGGTGTTTTCTGCAGAAATCAAGAATTAGTTAAGAGACCAGCAGTTATAATTTACTAAATAAAAAATTTAAGGGAAATGAATACTCCAGTGATTGAATACGAAAATCTCCATTGCTTGCTGTGACAATATTCCTTTTTTGTGCTTCATATGATTCAGTGAAGATTTAGCATAACCTACTATACAGGTCAACAAACATGCTCACTGATTTTGTTGTGTAATTACTATATTCAATTACAACCTTAAAATTTTTGGCTCAAATGTACCAGCTGTGGTCTGAAGAGAGATATATGATGTAGGCAGAAGTTATATATAGAGATCTTGGAAGCAAAGAGTAAAATTGTTTTGATTATCCATACTCATCTCACCCTAAGAGCTTAGATGGTTCCCATTTTCTTAACCCTACTTTATCAATGATGCAGTTTTCATTAACATGACTTGAGTGTCACCAAATAAGGACTGTCTCATCTAACTGAAACACTGTATATTTCATAGTAATAAAAATCACAGGTTAGTAATTGTAACTCTTTAGTTTGCCAATAGGAGCTATGACCTAGCACTTGTACAACATAAAGATCTCAACCAATAGCTTTTACTTTAGGTGAGAACCCTGGGAAAAGAAACTAGAACTAGATAGATTAGCAGTGTGTACATGTACCCAGAAGTCTATATACAAACACTTCAGATGCATCAGATTTTAGTACCAATATCCAGGCCCTGAATAAAGCAAGAAATGAATTTGAAAATGAAAAATAAGCAGAAAGCAACATTAATCATTGTTAATGAAAATAAAAGATTGGCAACAACCTATGTGTCCATTAGTAAATGTCTAGTTAAAAGAAATTGTGATCCACCATATGATCCAAACAATACATACCATGAGACCACAATAACAAGGAAGTTTTTTATGTATGAACATAGAATGATTTTCAAGTTATATGATTAAGTGAAAATAAGATATACAATAGTAGTAAGTAGTAGTAAGCATTTGTGTGAAAAGGAAAATTATTTTGTTTATATATGTATTTATTATATATACATGCATATACATATACACATAAACATATATCTTCTATATGCATAAAATATTTATGGAAAAAAAGAAGCTAGTAGCAGGAACTGGGTTTCAAGGAGGCTAATATGGTGGTTTGGAGAAAAGAGTGAGTGAAAGACTTCTTCCTATATACTGCTCTCTGTACCTCTAGACTTTTGAACCAGGTGAATGTATTTCCTATTGCAAAATAAATAAAACTGAAATTTAAAGATATCTTATTTGCCAAAACATTCCATAATGGTTCATTAGGGGGAAAATTACTTATCACTCCCTAAATCAGTGGCTTCTGTTAATGTGTAGATCATAATGTGTGCCTCAAAATTCCATTAACATGGCACTGGTAAAAGCTCCTAACAAAACAATAATGAACTTTAAAAAAAAAAAAAAAAACAATGGAGGAGCAAGATGGTGGAGGAGTAGGAGACCTAAATGTTGTCTGGTCCCAGGAATTCAGCTGGATAGGGATCAAACCATTCTGAACACCTATAAACTCAACAGGAGATCGAAGAAGAGAATAGCAGCAACTCTCTGAACAGAAAAATGACCACTTTCTGGAAGGTAGGACGTGCAGAGAAGTGAATCTGAGGCAATATTTGGGAGGATAGATGGCGGGGGAGGGGGCCTCCGTCGGCCGCTACCTACAAGTGATAGAGGCGCGGAGCACAAAATCGGAACATCTAGAAGTCAGCTCCGCTGAGGGACGTCGCTCCAGTGGCTGAGCAGGGGGTGGAACCCTCACTGGGACAGTGTGGTCTCAGGACCCTCGGGGTCACAGAAAGACCAGGGGTCCCTGAGTGCGGCAGGGGTCCCTGAGTGCGGCAGAGCTCCCAGGTATTGGAGCGGGGAAGCCGGCTGCAGAGACGGAGCCGAGGAGTGGGCTCTCAGCTCAGGGTTGCCATAAACCATGATCCGTGGCACAGTGGGGCCACCGCTCTTCCAGCAGGGACCCAACAAGCAGCAGATCCGGGGAGACTCACCTTCCTCCCCTGGGAGGAGTGGCGCGGGAGCGCACTGCAGGGATCTGCTGGGTTTGGAGACTCCACACAGGGTTGTGTGCCAGAGATAGATAGAAAGGCTTGGTCACAGGCTGGGTGAGCATGGAGTGTGGCCAGAGACCAGGGAGACGGGAGTGACTGACTGCTTTTCTCTGGGGGTGCACTGAGGAGTGGGGCTCCAAGTTCTCGGCTCCTTCGGGGCAGAGACTGGGAGGGCGCCATTTTCACTCTTGTCCTCTGAAGCTATACAGAAAGCTTGCAGGGAACAAAAGCTCCGAGAGCAAACCTAAGCAGATTACTTAGCGGGGACCTGGCAAGGGTGGGGCAATTCCGCCTCCGGCAAAGACATTTCAGAACCACGGAAACAGGCCCCTCCCCCAGAAGATCAGCAAGACCAGCCAGCCAAGACCAAGTTTACCGATCAATGAGAACAGCAGAACTCCAGCGCTAGGGGAATACTGCACATAGAATTCATGGCTTTTTTCCCATGATTCTTTAGTCTTTCAAAGTTAATCTTTTTTAACTTTCTCTTTTTTTTTTTAATTTTTCTTTTTCCCTTTTTCAACCAACATCTTATCAATCCCTTTTTTAAAAATCTCTTATTTTTTATTTTAAGAGTCATATTCTACCCTTTCAGAGTAGTTAACCTTATTTTTGGTGCATATATATATAAGTTGTTCTCTCTTTAAAATTTTGGGATACAGTTTCTTCTAACAGACCAAAATATACCCTAAATCTCTAGTGTATGGCTTTGCTCTAGTCTCCTGCCTGATCACACTCTCTCCCTTTTTTTTTAAACCTCTTCTTTCTTTTTTCAACCAACTTCTTATCTAATCGATTCCTTTTATAAAATCTTTTATAATTTTCATCTTTACAGTCATATTCCATCCCTTCATCATATTTACACTTATTTTTGTACATATATAAGTTTTTCTTTCTTTAACGTTTTGGGAGGCACTTTCTTCTAACAGACAAAATACGCCCAAAATCTAGTGTGTGGCACTGATCTATGCACCAGCCTGATCATATTTGATCATATCCTGGTTTTTTGTTTGTTTGTTTGTTTGGTTGGTTTTTTTTTTTTAATCTTTTTTTCTTTTTTCTTTCTTTATCTTTCTTTTCCCCCGGTTTCAGGTCTCTTCTGATTTGTTTAGTGTATATTTTTCTGGGGTCGTTGTTACTCTATTACCATTTTCTTCTCTCATTCATCTATTCTCCTCTGGACAAAATGACAAGACAGAAAAAATCACCTCAACAAAAAGAAGAAGAGGCAGTACCGACTCCCAGGGACCTAATCAATGCGGACATTAGTACGATGTCAGAACTACAGTTCAGAATGACGATTTTAAAGATACTACCTGGGCTTGAAAAAAGCATGGAAGATATTAGAGAAGCCCTTTCTGGTGAAATAAAAGAACTAAAATCTAACCAAAATCAAAAATCAAAAAGGCTATTAATGAGGTGCAATCAAAAATGGAGGCTCTAACTGCAAGGATAAATGAGGCAGAAAAGAGAATTCATGATATAGAAGACCAAATGATGGAAAATAAAGAAACTGAGAAAAAGAGAGATAAACAACTACTGGATCACGAGGGCAGAATTTGAGAGATAAGTGATACCATAAGACGAAACAATATTAGAATAATTGGGATCCCAGAAGGAGAAGAAAGAGAGAGAGGGGCAGAAGGTATATTGGAGCAAATTATAGCAGAGAACTTCCCTAATTTGGGGAAGGAAACTTCAGGCATCAAAATCCAGGAGGCACAGAGAACCCCCCTCAAAAATCAATAAAAATAGGTCAACACCCCAACATCTAATAGTAAAACTTACGAGTCTCAGAGACAAAGAGAAAATCCTGAAAGCAGCTCAGGAGATCTGTAACCTACAATGGTAGAAACATTAGATTGGCAACAGACCTATCCACAGAGACCTGGCAGGCCAGAAAGGACTGGCAGGATATATTCAGAGCACTAAATGAGAAAAATATGCAGCCAAGAATACTCTATCCACCTAGGCTGTCACTGAAAATAGAAGGAGAGATAAAAACCTTCCAGGACAAACAAAAACTAAAGGAATTTGCAAACACGAAACCAGCCCTACAAGAAATATTAAAAGGGGTCCTCTAAGCAAAGAGAGAGCCTGAAAGTAACATAGACCAGAAAGGAACACAGATGATATACAGTAACAGTCACCTTACAGGCAATAGAATGGCACTGAATTCATATCTTTCAATAGTTCCCCTGAATATAAATGGGCTAAATGCCCCAATCAAAAGACACAGGGTATCAGATTGGATAAAAAAAACAAGACCAATCGATATGCCATCTGCAAGAGACTCATTTTAGACCCAAAGACACCCCCAGATTGAAAGTGAGGGGGTGGAAAACCATTTACCATGCTAATGGACACCAAAATAAAGCTGGGGTGGCAATCTTTATATCAGACAAGTTAGATTTTTAAACCAAAGACTATAAAAAGAGATGATGAAGGACACTATATCATACTTAAAGGGTCTATCCAACAAAAAGATCTAACAATTGTAAATATCTATGCCCCTAACGTGGGAGCAGCCAATTATATAAGCCAATTAATAACAAAAGCAAAGAAACACATCGACAACGATACAATAATAGTGGGGGACTTTAACACCCCCCTCACTGAAATGGACAGATCATCCAAGCAAAAAATCAACAAGGAAATAAAGACTTTAAATGACACACTGGACCAAATGGACTTCACAGATATATTCAGAACATTCCATCCCAAAGCAACAGAATACACATTCTTCTCTAGTGCCCATGGAACATTCTCCAGAATAGATCACATCCTAGGTCACAAATCAGGTCTCAATTGGTACCAAAAGACTGGGATCATTCCCTGCATATTTTCAGACCACAATGCTTTGAAACTAGAACTCAATCACAAGAGGAAAGTCAGAAAGAACTCAAATACATGGAGGCTAAAGAGCATCCTACTAAAGAATGCATGGGTCAACCAGGAAATTAAAGAAGAATTTAAAAAATTCATGGAAACCAATGAAAATGAAAACACAACTGTTCAAAATCTTTGGGATGCAGCAAAGGCAGAGCTAAGAGGAAAATATATAGCAATACAAGCCTTTCTCAAGAAACAAGAAAGGTCTCAAATACACAACCTAACCCTACACCTAAAGGAGCTGGAGAAAGAACAGCAAATATAGCCTAAACCCAGCAGGAGAAGAGAAATCATAAAGATCAGAGCAGAAATCAATGAAATAGAAACTAAAAGAACAGTAGAACAGATCAACGAAACTAGGAGCTGGTTCCTTGAAAGAATTAATAAGATTGATAACCCCCTGGCCAGACTTATCAAAAAGAAAAGAGAAATGACCCAAATAAATAAAATCATGAATGAAAGAGGAGAGATCACAACCAACACCAAAGAAATACAAACAATTATAAGAACATATTATGAGCAACTGTATGCCAGCAAATTAGATAATCTGGAAGAAATGGATGCATTCCTAGAGATGTATCAACTACCAAAACCGAACCAGGAAGAAATAGAAAACCTGAACAGACCTATAACCACTAAGGAAATTGAAGCAGTAATCAAAAATCTCCCAACAAACAAGAGCCCAGGGCCAGATGGCTTCCCAGGGGAATTCTACCAAACATTTCAAGAAGAATTAATACTTAATACTTAATTAATACTTATTCTTATTAATACTTATTCTTCTGAAAATGTTCCAAAAAATAGAAATGGAAGGAAAACTTTCAAACTCATTTTATGAGGCCACCATTACCTTGATCCCAAAACCAGACAAAAACCCCATCAAAAAGGAGAATTACAGACCAATATTCTTGATGAACATGGATGCAAAAATTCTCACCAAAATACTAGCCAACAGGATCCAACAGTACATTAAAAGGATTATTCACCATGACCAAGTGGGATTTATCCCTGGGCTGAAAGGTTGGTTCAACATCCACAAATCAATCAATGTGATACAATACATTAATAAAAGAAAGAACAAGAACCATATGATCCTCTCAATAGATGCAGAAAAAGCATTTCACAAAGTACAGCATCCTTTCTTGATCAAAATCTTCAGAGTATAGGGATAGAGGGTACATACCTCAATATCATAAAAGCCATCTATGAAAAACCTACAGCGAATATCATTCTCAATGGGGAAAAACTGAGAGCTTTCTCCCTAAGGTCAGGAACACGGCAGGGATGTCCACTATCACCACTGCTGTTCAACATAGTATTAGAAGTCCTAGCCACAGCAATCAGACAACAAAAAGAAATAAAAGGCATCCAAATTGGCAAAGAAGAAGTCAAACCCTCACTCTTTGCAGATGATATGATACTTTATGTGGAAAACCCAAAAGACTCCACCCCAAAACTGCTAGAACTCATACAGGAATTCAGTAAAGTGGCAGGATATAAAATCAATGCACAGAAATCAATTGCATTTCTATACACCAACAACAAGACAGAAGAAAGAGAAATTAAGGAGTCGATCCCATTTACAATTGCACCCAAAACCATAAGATACCTAGGAATAAATCTAACCAAAGAAGCAAAGAATTTGTACTCAGAAAACTATAAAATACTCATGAAAGAAATTGAGGAAGACATAAAGAAATGGAAAAACATTCCATGCTCATGGATTGGAAGAACAAATATTGTGAAGATGTAGCAATCTACACATTTTATGCAATCCCTATCAAAATACCATCAACTTTTTTCAAAGAAATGGAACAAATAATCTTAAAACTTGTATGGAACCAGAAAAGACCCCAAATAGCCAGAGGAATGTTGAAAAAGAAAAGCAAAGCTGGTGGCATCACAATTCCGGACTTCCAGCTCTATTACAAAGCTGTAATCATCAAGACAGTATGGTACTGGCACAAAACAGACACATAGATCAATGGAACAGAATAGAGAGCCCAGAAATGGACCCTCAACTCTATGGTCAACTAATCTTCCACAAAGCAGGGAAGAATGTCCAATGGAAAAAAGACCGTCTCTTCAACAAATGGTGTTGGGAAAACTGGACAGACACATGCAGAAGAATGAAACTGGACCATTTCCTTATACCACACACAAAAATAGACTCCAAATGGTTGAAAGACCTAAATTGAGACAGGAGTCCATCAAAATCCTAAAGGAGAACATAAGCAGCAACCTCTTCGACCTCAGCCGCAGTAACTTCTTCCTAGAAACATCACCAAAGGCAAGGGAAGCAAGGGCAAAAATGGACTATTGGGACTTTATCAAGATAAAAAGCTTTTGCAAAGCAAAGGAAACAGTCAACAAAACCAAAAGACAACCGACAGAATGGGAGAAGATATTTGCAAATGACATATCAGATAAAGGGCTAGTATCCAAAATCTATAAAGAACTTATCAAACTCAACACCCAAAGAACAAAGAATCCAATCAAGAAATGGGCAGAAGACATGAACAGACATTTTTCCAAAGAAGACATCCAAATGGCCAACAGACACATGAAAAAGTGCTCAACATCACTCAGCATCAGGGAAATCCAAATCAAAACCTCAATGAGATACCACCTCACACCAGTCAGAATGGCTAAAATTAACAAGTCAGGAAATGACAGATGTTGGCGGGGATGCGGAGAAAGGGGAACCCTCCTACACTGTTGGTGGGAATGCAAGCTGGTGTAGCCACTCTAGAAAACAGTATGGAGGTTCCTCAAAAAGTTGAAAATAGAGCTACCCTACGACCCAGCAATTGCACTACTGGGCATTTACCCCAAAGATACAAATGTAGGAATCCGAAGGGTGCACCCGATGTTTATAGCAGCAATGTCCACAATAGCCAAACTATGGAAAGAGCCAAGATGTCCATTGACAGATAAATGGATAAAGAATATGTGGTATATATATACAATGGAATATTATGCAGCCATCAAAAAACCAAAATCTTGCCATTTGCAACGACGTGGATGGAACTGGAGGGTATTATGCTGAGCGAAATAAGTCAATCAGAGAAAGACATGTATCATATGATCTCACTGATATGAGGAATTCTTAATCTCAGGAAACAAATTCAGGGTTGCTGGAGTGATGGGGGGTGGGAGGGATGGGGTGGCTGGGTGATAGACATTGGGGAGGGTATGTGCTATGGTGAGTGCTGTGAATTGTGTAAAACTATTGAATCACAGACCTGTACCTCTGAAACAAATAATACATTATATGTTTAAAAAAAAAAAAAAGAAGAAGAAGATAGCAGGATGGGAAAAATGAAGGGGGGGATATCGGAGGGGGAGACGAACCATGAGAGACTATGGACTCTGAGAAACAAACTGAGAGTTCTAGAGGGGAGGGGGGTGGGGGGGTGGGTTAGCCTGGTGATGGGTATTAAAGAGGGCACGTTCTGCATGGAGCACTGGGTGTTATGCACAAACAATGACTCATGGAACACTACATCAAAAACTAATGATGTAATGTATGGTGATTAACATAACATAAAAAATACAATAAAATAAAAATAAATCTAAAAAAAACCCCACTCTATGCCAACTTTTTTCTCAATAACTTTCTCTTCAAATCAGTATAGGACTTGAAATGAAAGAGGCAGCATTAAGGTTTAATTAATAACTCCTAACTAACTTTCCTTAATTATGAATAAGCGGGAAAATTAGATGTTTTTGTCTAATTTATTTGTCTATCAGTAGGAAATACATATAAATGCAGAAGTTTTGACATAGGTGGTTCCAACTTTAAATGCCAGAAAATAAGATTCTGCCCTAGCTCCTCTCTTTCTAAATAATTCTACATTGTATCATTTAATGATGTGACTGTGTGACCTGGACACATGTCCCAAGGCCACAGCTAAAAGAAATTTGAGAATTGCTCTTCCAAGCTAGGACCACAGCTCTACCCACACATTCTAGGAGTAGGCTCAAGAAGCATTTGATTCTTTGGCCACCTTCTGAAAGAAAAGAAAAAATTAAATTAAAACACCCTCAGTATCAGTTATGCCAACTCAAACCCTATGATCTCTGGAACACTCTCTTTAGTACTCAAAGAGTACTAAACAATTACATCCTTTATTTATTTATTTATTTATTTTTTACTTTTTTCTTTAACAATTACATCCTTTAGGTATCTCATTATAGGACAAAAATTTTTAGGTTCTGTAAGAGCCATATTAAAGTAATAGAGACTTTAACTGGTAACTCCTGACTTTAAAAGCTACCAGGACAAGGTAATTTTTTAAGGTCATGTTAGTGCTAAAGACCTCTGGGCTTCAACTAAGTACTTGTTCTCATTGGACTTCATAAATCATATCAGGGCCAGGTTTTCTGCACAGCCTTATAAATGGTTAGGCATTACTTTGACTCTGACCTTCAACAAAATTCTATCAATGAACAATTTGTGTCTACATTTCAATGTCTTCTTTTTTCCTCAAGTTGACATTTAAATGTTAATAGTTTATCTGTAATTAATGGTGACACCAGATATTGACTACTAAACTATTTTTCTTTTCTCAATCAGTATCAGACAGACTACACACACACACACACACACGTGTTTGTGTGTGTGTGTGTGTGTATATATATATATATACACACACACTTAATATATATATATATATTAAGCCTTGTGGTAAAACATCTGTTCTTCAACTGAGAAACCGAACTTTTTAATGCTCTTAAAGAGACCACCAAATTCAACCCTCAGTGACGGCATTATCTCATAAATGATCACTTAGGTTAAAAGAAAAGAAGGTATCTGAGTAGACCAGAGAGAGATTTTCAAAAAAAGGCTGAAACACTGACCTTGAGCTATCTGCACTTCCGACTGGGGACACCCCTTTTGGTATCCCCTTCAATGGTGTGGGGCCTAGGTTTTGATGGACACTCAAAACAAATGCAGATATTCAAACATCTGCCCATATCTGAAAAGTATCTTGAGTACTCAAGTGCATTATGGAATGTGATTAACATGCTTTGATTTTGAAAAATCCCAGAAAAGGAAAAGAATGTAAATAAAAGAATGGAATATATATACAATCAGATATTAGGGAATCAGAAGTATGGACAGAAAATATACAAATAAGATTAAGTTAATACATCTGGGGAAGGAAATACTAGTCCATTCATAAATTCTCTATAAAGTAAATGGGAAGCAACTGTTTCTATTCTCATTTTGCAAATAGGAAAATTAAGGCATGAAACAGAAAAGTAACAATGTGGAGGGAAGTTTACAAGTTTACAAAAGTAATGATTGAGTAAGAACACTAAGGCTAGTCTCTTGATGTCATAATTTACTGTTCTAATCTTTCCTTATCACAGAAGGACCTCATTTGTTCTTCCTACCTGTTCTTCAGGAAATTTGTGAACTACCTAGTAACCACCATATTATATAATTATCATTTTAATGCATGCAGAATATAATTTTAGGCAGGTGTGGAAGATGGGGGAGAAAGGGGAAAAAGGCATGGCCTTTGATTTCCAAGAGAGGTGTGTGTGTGTGTGTGTGTGTGTTGGGGGCGGGAGGGGGGAGGAGTGAGGGAGGGGACATACTGGAAATCTTTTTCGAAACAGAGAGGAATGAATAAAATGTGTTTTAAAATAGGTGGCATAGATGCAGTCCAATATCCTATAAAGTGAGAAAAAATATACACTTTAAAAAATTTTTGTCTTCTATCTTTTAATGTTTTTTAGTTCACATGACATTGGGTGCAACAGCAATGAAAAATCAACTACAATATTTAGATTTCATTGAGATAGGCAGGCTCATTCTAATTCTAAAATATTAGCTTATACCGCTAGTGATACACATGTTACAACTAATAATGAAGGGAAAACTACATACTATGGTATCCTCTGCTTCCTCAAACATATCAGAGTTCAGGGAGAAGTAAATGCTAAATACTGCTCTCAAGTAGAGCTTAAGAGCTCTGTGGGATTGATGTACATTTTTTTTTAAGATTTTATTTATTTATTTGACAGAGAGAGAGACAGCGAGAGAGGGAACACAAGCAGGGGGAGTGGCGGAGGGAGAAGCAGGCTTCCCGCTGAGCAGGGAGCCCGATGCAGGGCTCGATCCCAGGACCCTGGGATCATGACCTGAGCCGAAGATAGATGCTTAACCAACTGAGCCACCCTTGATGAACATTTTTTAAAAGGCCACAAATATTATGAAAATCAATGGAACCATAAGTTTCTAAGCAGAATGTGACTACAATTTAAACATAATTGTGAAGACCACATGAAACTTTAAAAGTAGGGTGAGTAATAATTTGCCTGCACAAGTTCTGATTGAACATGCATCCCAAGCGCTCCTTTCCTGAAATCACACTGACAGAGTGGAAAGTTAACATGTGAACAATGGAAAACAACTGAATTAAAATGCATACTGGACTCAAAAAGAAAATTATTATTTTGGAAAAAACAGGCTCTGAGAAATATCCATGGCAAAGTTGGTTAGGTCCTAAGACCATAAAGATTCCAAAAGCAATAAAGTATAGTATGTTAACGCCTTTCTAGCATGAAAATTTGGATAGCCATTTAAAATAAATCCAGGATTTTAAATAGACCAAAGTTATAGTTAAATATACCAATGACCTACTCAAGTGGAAATCAAATATCTCTGTATCATAGCTAAAGTTGGTCTCTTAGAAAACATCCAAACAATTTGCTAAGTTAGCTACTAATTATCTTTATAAGGTTTTAAATATGACATCCCACTTAGACAATCTTGTTCATCTTTATTTAGGAAGAAAAAAAGACTACAGGCTTTTTATTTTTACTTTATCATGTTCTGTTGATAAACTGTTCCTTTGGTAGAAAAAATAAGAGCTAAATATACACCAGAAATGACACCCTTCGAACACTGCAAACCTAAATGCCCCTTAAATACAGACATCCTGTGTTTATAATATATATTTATATTATAATAAAATATTCTTAGCCATTCAATTAAAATATATATATCATTCGAATGAAGGACTAGAATATGTATAATACTTCATATAATATTTGTACATCATGTGTATTTTATATATCTGACATACCTAGTATACTGGGTAGCTCACAGACACTTAAAACATTTGTTATCTTCCACCTTATGTACATATAAAAATAAACACACATTTTAATGTGATATATTCCCAGCAATTATAAGACATATAAGTCATATTTTTGTTTGGGGAGGAAAGATTGGATGTTTCGCTTTTTTTGCAATTTGAGATTAAGATAGTCTTTTAGCATTGGTCTATACAAATAGTACATGTGTGGACATTTAAAAAAAGCAAATGTCTTTAATATACAACTTGAAACATTCTCAAGTTTATATGGAGCCTCTACACAATCAGTAGGTTAGTCCTCCCAAAGTGAAACCTAAGCAAGATAACCTATTAAATAATGAACAGCCTAGTGGACAGTGATTATAAGTACCCTGAGGCCAGGGACCATGTCTTGTATTCTACATTCTGCCCATCATCTAGCACGGCACCTTGCACACGATAGTTACATAATAAATACTAGTTGTCCAGAACAGACTCAAACAGCCCAAATCCTGGCTTTAATTCTACCACTGACATTTTTGAAAATGAAATATTTTGGGAAGTGTCTAGCCCATGACTTACTCCATCTCCCCTCTTAGAGCTATTGGCCACAGTACAGAGGAAAAAGCCTGGGCCTGCTGCCATTTTAATCTAGTTTCTATTATATGACCCTTTCTCCTTGTCTATAGCTGATTGGATCAAGGGTAAACTCATGATTCAAACAAAGGCAATGAGAGCATCTCATATGAAAATTTGAAATTAGAGGCACATAAACTGGTATTTGGAAATTAAACAAGTCAGTGGGGCAGAGTATTAAAGCAAAGGTTCACCTGAGTTTCTCACAACTTTGTTCTTTTTTTCTGAGGCTAGCTGCACAACTATTCCTTCAATTCTGAGAGGTCCTTTATATTCTTTTTTTTTTTTTTAAGATTTTATTTACTTATTTGAGAGAGAAAGAGCATGAAAGAGCACGAGCAGTGGGGAGGGCAGAAGCAGAGGGAGAAGCAGACTCCCTACCAAGCAGGGAGCCCGATGTGTGACTCGATCCCAGGACCCTGGGATCATGACCTGAGCCAAAGGCAGATGCTTAACCAACTAAGCCACCTAGGTGCCCGAGGTCCCTTATAGTCTTAAAGAAAAATTTCACTTTTGAGTAGTAAGTAATAGAAATGAACTAAAGTTTTTTTAAACAAGAATCTAGGGCAAGTCACTTCTCTTCATAGGTATTACAACACATGAAAAATACTAGATGTAGTCTTTAAATAAGCAAGGTCCTTAGATAAGTTAATTCAAACTTTCTCTCAATCAGGAATTCCTTTGACAACCCCCTAAGAAGTAGCTCATGCTAACTACTTTTGAACAGAAGAAGCCAGCTCTAATTACCAGGTCCCTTTCTAGAAAGAGCTAAAAATCCACCTTCCTATAACTTTGATCTGGTGGTCCTAATACTGTCTTCAACAGAAATTTAAATAAATTTATTCTGCATTCTATGTGCCAATCTTTTTAGCTTTTTGAAGAGAGATGCCCTATTATCCCCTTATATTCACTCTCCTCCCGTTTAAACTTCTCCAGTTCATTCAATTCTTACTCATACTTGGTAAGACACTTGATAAAATATTTATCAAGATAAGATACTTGATTTCTGTCCCTGGCTACTGAAATGTCACCACTAAAGGAATTCTGCATTCAGCTCCCCAGTCTGGGAAGAAAAGGTGTGGAAAAAGTGCCTCTATGCCCAGAAAACACTTCTTTTATGGACAAGTAATATTATCCCAGTTAGAGACAAGGGAACTGATAGCAGCCCAATTTCAAACAAGCAATAGCAAAGTTTGATATTCCCTTCAACATTTCCTTCCATATCCACAGGTCCACCCACTGTGTCATGCTGCCATGCTTTCCCCACAAAATTATTTTCATCGGTCTGTAGAAGGTATGCCTAAATACACTGAGGCGTCTGTATGCCCTGCTCCAGTTTCTAAGGCATAGACAGCTCTAACCAAGGCATAGCAGGTGGTACCCTTGCTCAGAAGCATTTTTTTTAAAGGCACACTAGCAATCTGCTACCAAGTCATCTCATGGCATGGAAACAGAGCATTCAGGAGAAGCAATTTCAGAATGGCAGTGCAATGATCTTTAAAAAGATCTTAGAAAAAATCTTGTTGCCCATTCATAAAAGCAACAAGAATGCTGGCAAATGTCAAAATCAACTCTCCCAGAACTTTACAAATTAACCAAAGGCTTGTGACAATCAAGAATTTACTAGATGATCCACCTATTCCCACTTAGATATAAACCCAAGAGAACTGAAAACATGTCCATACAAAAACTTACACATATTCATAGCACCACTGTTCATAATAGCTAAAAAATGGAAACAGCCCAAATGCCTTATCAACTGATGAATGAATAAATAAAATGCGGTATATCCATACAGTATAATATTTGGCAATAAAAAAAAATTAAGTACTGATACATACTAAAACATGGATGAACCTCATGCTAAGTGAAAAAGGTTAGTCACAAAAGGGCACATATTGTATGATTCCACTTATATAAAATGTCCAGAATAAGGAAATCCATACAGACAGAAAATAGACTAGTGGTTGCCAGGGTCTGAAGAGTAGGAGAAATGGGGAGTGACTACTAATGGGTGTAGAGTTTCTTTTTAGGGTAATGAAAATGTTATAAAATGTTCCAAAATTAGGGGCACCTGGGTGGCTCATCTGGTTAAGTGTCCAACTCCTGATTTCAGCTCAGGTCATGATCTCTGGGTTGTGAGATCAAACCCGGCATTGGGCTCCACACTGGGCATGGATCCTGCTTAAGATTCTTTCTCTCTCTCTCTCCCTTTGCCCCTTCTCTCTCTCTCTTTCTCTCTCTCCCTCTCAGAAATAAAATAAAATGTTCCAAAATTAGATTATTGGTGATGGTTGTGCAACTCTGTAAATAATACTGAAACCACTAGATTATAAATTTAAAGTGTTATAAAAAGTTATTTAAAAAAGAATTTTCACTGATCTAGAAACTGCTCCCATGTTTTCTCACCTTTATTTCTTTGACTGTGTCTTTGCTCTGCCTGGATCACATTCCCTTTTATTTCTAACTACTATAATCAGACCCATTCTCTAAGAGCCCATCTGAATGCCACTCTTTCCACAGAATCTTCTGATCCTCCCAGAGTGACTATTTCCTTTGGACTTCCAGAATACTTTCTCATGCTTTAGCTCAACTTAAATGTGTTAGCTTTAATTCTTTGTGAACATCTTTTATCTTCCCTACTAGATCCTAAGACCTCTGGGGTCAAGGATCATGCCTTCTTTGTGTAGATATACCCTGAGTATGTAGTAGTTTGTTCTTAACCTAGAAGGTATTCTCAAAGTTTGGTGAATGAGTATGCTTTGCCATATGAGTAAACAAAATATATTTAATCACCTCTGCACAACAGTCTAACATTTTTCCATTTTTTCCTGTCTTGTTTCTTTTTAGGAACATATAATAAATTGCTTGAAGAATTAATCATCTGAAATTTTTCATGTCATGTTTCACATCAAACGTAGTCTCTATTATAAGTCTATTTTTCAGTGCTTTTCCCTTAATTAAAACACTATATATATACACATATCTTTCAGAAAAATGGAAAAGCAAGAAAAGCAAAAAGTTTTGAAATTATTTATATTATCTATCCAGCAGGAAGACTAACATTTTTCTGTATTTCCTTACATACGTCTTTCATTGCATCATTAACAGTTTAAGATCCCAATTGTATGTACAATTTTATAAATTTTCCCCTTAATTATGATGCTTCATCACACCATTACAAATTCTTTGCAAACATGAAATTCTTTCCTATAACTGAACCATCATTCTTAATTCTCATAATATTAGGTTGCTTTCAAAATTTCACTATTATGTATATGACAATAAATTACTTAGTGAATAATCTTTCTGTATTTTTTATTATATTTTTAGAATATACAGCAAGTCAACAGATTTATGTGACCGGGTCCAAAGGAAGAAACACTCCTTTTTTTTTTTTTAATTTTTAATTTTTAATTTTTTTTAAAGATTTTATTTATTTATTTGAGAGAGAGTGAGAGAGAGAGAGAGAGAGAGCATAAGAGGGGGTAGTGGGATGCGGGACTCAATCCCCGGACTCCAGGATCATGACCTGAGCCGAAGGCAGTCGCTTAACCAACTGAGCCACCCAGGCGCCCAGGGAAGAAACACTCCTTACAAAATGACATCCATTAGCTTTTCTTTTTCTTTTTTTTAATTTAAGTATAATATACAATGTTATATTAGTTTCAGGTTTACAACATACTGATTCAACAATTCTATACATTACTCAGTGCTCCACATAAGTATAGTCCCCGTCTGTCACCATACGATATTAGAGTATTATTGACTATATTCCCTATGCTGTACATTTCACCTCCATGACTTACTTATTTCATAACTGGAAATGTATACCTCTCAATCCCCTTCATCTATTTCACCCATCCCCTGCCTGTCTCCCATCTGGTACCTACCAGTTTGTTCTCTGTATTTGGGAGTCTATGGAGGTTTTTTGGTGTTTTTTTGTTGTTATTGGTTTTGTTTTATTTTTGTGGTTTTTTTTTTTTTTTTTGCTTCTTTGTTTCTAGCTTTTCTTTATCATAAAAATTGTGTATGATCCCTAAAGAAAAAAAACTTTTAAATACATAAAGTATATAAGAAAAATCACTCACAATTGGTGTATGTGTTTCAAGTCTTCTCTGTTCTCTGCCAAATACATGAGCTCGTGTTTTATGCAGGTTACTTTCTGTCTTAATTACCATTGTAACATAAGTATTTTAAAACTCTATTAAAAGTTTTTGTAGGGGTGCCTGGGTGGCTCAGTCGGTGAAGTGTCTGCCTTTGGCTCAGGTCATGATCCTGGAGTCCTGGGATCGAGCCCTACATTGGGCTCCTTGCGCAGCGGGGAGCCTGCTTCTCCCCCTGCCTTCCACTCCCCCTGCTTGTGCTTACTCTCTCTCTGTCAAATAAATAAGTAAAATCTTAAAAAAAAAAAAAATTTTTTGTAAACATTCTAATGACTTCATATACTATACTATATAAATATACAATTACATATTTAATCACTGAGGAATATTTGGATTGTTGGCTATTTTTTATTATAAATAAGACTGTAGTAAATATCTTTGCATATAAATATTTATACACATATATGATTATTTCTTTAAGATAGATTTTCTTTTCTTTTCTTTTCTTTTTTTAAAGATTTTATTTATTTATTTGACAGCGAGAGCAGGAACACAAGCAGGGGGAGTGGGAGAGGGAGAAGCAGGCTTCCCACTGAGCAGGGAGCCCGATGTGGGACTCGATCCCAGGACTCTGGGATCATGACCTGAGCCGAAGGCAGCCGCTTAACGACTGAGCCACCCAGGCGCCCAAGATAGATTTTCTGTTAACAGATTCTTGAGGTCAAAAAAAAAGGCTGTGGGTAATTTCAATACCCCTGATATTATGACACCAAGTTACATTTCAGTAAAGTTACAATATTTTATACTCTCAGAAGTTTATGAATGTGACCATATCATACCCAGCATCAGGCATTATCTTTAAACAAAACCAAACCAAAGAACTAAAATTTAAGTGTGCCTTTTAAATTTGATTTTATTTTTGTATTTAAATATATTATATATATTAACATTTTAACACATAAATCTATTAATCTTTTATTTTATTTTTTCCATCGCCCTTAGGCTTAGGAAGTTCTTCTCTATTGAGATTCACATCAATACTTACTGATACTTTCTCCTAGCTTTTTTTAAAGTGCTGTAAGTATTACTTGGGAAATATCCAATTGAAATACAGTATCTACTTCATTTTTTTTTAAGTTTTTATTTAAATTCCAGTTAGTTAGCATACAGTGTAATATTAGTTACAGGTGTACAAGATAGTGATTCAACACTTCCATACATCCCCCAGTGCTCATCATAGCAAGTACACTCCTTAATCCCCATCACTCCACCCCCATGCCCATTCCCCTACCCCCCTCCCTTCTGGTAACCAACAGTTTGTTCTCTATAGTTAAGAGTATTTCCTCGTTTGCCTCTATCTTTTTTTTCCCTTTGCTCATCTGTTTTGTTTCTTAAATTCCACATATGAGTAAAATCATATGGTATTTGTCTTTCTCTGACTTATTTCACTTAGCATAATACTCTCTAGTTCCATCCACATCATTGCATATGGCAAGATTTCATTCTTTTTTATGAATGACTAATACTCCATTGTCTGTGTGTGTGTGTGTGTGTGTATACATATATCTCACATCTTCTTTATCCATTCATCAGTTGATACACACTTAGGCTGTTTCCATAAGCTGGTTACTGCAGATAATGCTGCTATAAACATCAGGGTGCATGTATCCCTTTGAACTAGTATTTTAGTATTCATTGGGTAAATACCTACTAATGCAATTGCTGGATCATATAGTAGTTCTATTTTTAACTTTTTGAACAACCTCCATACTGTTGGCTATACCAGTTTGTATTCCCACCAACAGTGCAAAAGGGTTCCCCTTTCTCCACATCCTCACCAACACCTGTTGTTTCTTGTGCTGTTGATTTTAGGCACTCCAACAGGTGTGAAGTGAAATCTCATTGTAGTTTTGATTCGTATCTCCCTGATGATCAGTGATGTTGAGTACATTTTCATGTGTCTGTTGGCCATCTGTATGTCCTCTTTGGAAAAATACCTATTCATATCTTCTGCCCATTTTTAATTGGATTATTTGGTTTTTGGGTGTTGAGTTTTATAAGAAAAAAAAAGAAATACATATCTATTTCAAAAAATGTATGCACTCAAAACTGAAAAAACTGGAGCCAAAGTAAGGCTGAAGTTTGAAGGAATCTCAGATGCTTCTGCTGCTGTCATATCAAACTAAAGAAAATGTCAGTTTACTTGCAATACTATAGACAAAGGGAAATTTCATTGAAGAGGGAAAATGTAAACTGAAGAGAAAAATAGAGAAATGAAAGGAGAAAAGAAAGTGGAATAAAGGAAAAGCTTTTATAATGTTAAAATGTTCAAGATAATTGAAATTACCTTCATTTTCAACAAACTTGAAATATAGACTTCCAACTTTATAAAATAGATAATAAAGGAAACTAATTTTTAAGAAGTATTTGAGGTCTGGAATGTAAGGAATATAATATTCTGGTTGTTAAGAGGAACTCATATCAGATAGTGTCATCTACTGGCAAAGGATAATACTGTAACCCAATTCTAGTAGACATTACAAATATCCAGGAAGTATCTGTGTGATATTTTACCTTATACTTTTATAATGATAAAGATCTTATATTTTAAATACTCAGCAAGATTTCTATATCTAGCATTGTTTATTGATCCTTTGCTGCCATTATCACATGATTGCTCTCCATCTCACAAGGTAGGATTTACCAGTGAAATCATCTGATTTGGGACTTTTGTTTCTTGGGAGACTTCTGATTATAGAATCTATCTCCTTACTAGTAATTGATCTGTTCAGATTTTTTATTTCTTCATGATTTAGTCTTGGTAGGTTGTGCATTTCTAGGAAGTAATCCATTTCCTCTAGGTTCCAATATGTTCATGTTTTCATCTTTTTTTCAGAACCACTATTAGGGAATAATTTTTGCCTTTAATGATGTTGATTTCTCTTAATATACATAGTAAAAAATATAAACTAATACTGTTTATCTGCAGAGCATCAGAGTTCTTGGATACTCATTGGCTATACCAGTTTGTATTCCCACCAACAGTGCAAAAGGAAGCTCAGATGCTTCTGCCGCTGTCATATCAAACTAAAGAAAATGTCAGTTTACTTGCAATACTACAAAGGGAAATTTCATTGAAGAGGGAAAATGTAAACTCTGAAGAGAAAAATAGAGAAATGAAAGGAAAAAAGAAAGTGGAATAAAGGAAAAGCTTTTATAATGTTAAAATGTTCAAAAGTTCAGAGTTCTTGGATACTCATTTCATATAAAAATATGTTAGTAAATCAATAATCATTCATTCCCCCAAGGGATTTATTAAGGGGGTGAGGAAGATCACTTCCAAAATCATCTTATGAGACTAGCCCTACCCTGATACCAAAACAAGAGAAGGACACTACAAGAAAATAACATTGCAGGCCAATATTCCTAATGAACTAGATGCAAAAATCCTCAACAAAATATTAAAAACCAAATTAAACAATACATTAAAAGGATCATATACCGTAATTAAGTGGGATTTACTCCAGGAATGCAAGGATGATTCAACATCTGCATATCAATCAGTGCAATACACCACATTAACAAAATGATGGGTAAAAATCATATGATCCCATCTTAATCATAGGATGTAGAAAAAGCATTTGACAAAACTCAACATCCATTCATGATAAAAACTCTCAACAAGATGGATATCGAGGGAATGTACCTCTACATAATAAAGGCCATGAAGGACAAGCCCACAGCTAATATCATACTCAATGGTAAAAAACTGAAAGCTTTTCCTCTAAGATCAGGAACAAGACAAGGATGCTCATCTTCACCAGTTTTATTCAATATAGTGCTGAAAGTCCTAGCCAAAGCAATTAGGCAAGAAAATGAAATAAAAGGCATCCAAATCAGAAAGGAAGAAGTAAAAACTGTCTGACCTGATACATACAGAAAACAAAGACTCCACCAAAATAAAACTATTAGAATTAATAAATGAATTCACTAAAGTTGCAGGGTACAAAGTCAGTATACAAAAATCTGTTGCATTTCTATATAACAATAATGAACTATCAGAAAGAGAAATCAAGAAACAATTGCATCTACAATTGCACCAAAAAGATAAAATACCTATATGCTGAAAACTATAAGACATTGATGAAAGAATCTGAAGAAGACACAAATAAATATAAAAATATTCCATACTCATGGGTTGGAATAATTCATATTCTTTATATTTCTATACTACCCAAAATAAGCTACAGATTCAACATAACCCCCATCAAAATTCCAAAGGCATTTTTCACAGGAATAGAACAATCATAAAAATTGTTTTTATGAACACAAATAAAATAAAATAAAAAACCCACAAAAGACCCTGAATAACCAAAGCAATCTTGAGAAAGAAGAACAAAACTGGCGGTGTCACACTCCCTGATTTCAAACTATCTTACAAAACTATAGTAATCAAAACAGTATGGTATTGGCATAAAAACAGACACATAGATCAAAAGAAAAGAATAGAGAGCCCAGAAATAAACCCATATATATATGGTCAATTAATTTAGACAAAGGAGCCAAGAATATACAATGAAAAAGGGACAGTCTCCTCAATAAATGGCACTGGGAAAACTAGACAGCCACATGCAAAAAAGAAAAAAAGAAACTGGACTACTTTCTTATACTATATACACAGAAATTAACTAAAAATGGATTAAAGACTTGAACATATGACCTAAAACCATAAAAATCCTGGGAGAAAACATAGGGGGTAAGCTCTTTAACATCAGTTTTGGCAATGATTTTTTGGATTGACCTGAAAAGCAAAGGCCATAAAAGGAAAAATAAGTGGGATTATATCAAACTAAAAAGTTTCTGTACAGCAAGAGAAACTATCAACAAAATGAAAAGGCAACCTACCAAATGGGAGAAAATATTTGCAAACCACATAGCTGATAAGGGGTTAATATCCAAAATATATAAAGAACTCCTACAACTCAAGAGCAAAGATAAAAACAATTCAATTAAAAAGTGGTCAGAGGGTCTGATAGACATTTTCCCAAGGAAGACATACAAATGGTCAACTGGTACATGAAAAGATGCTCAACATCACTAATCATCAGGGAAATGCAAATTAAAATGACAATGAGATATCACCTCACACCTGTTACAATGGCTATTATCAAAAAGACAAGAGATAACAAGTGCTGGGGAGGATGTGGGGGGAAAAGGAAACCTTGTGCACTGTTGGTGGGATTTTAAATTGATACAGCCACTATGGAAAACAGTATAGAAGTTCCTCAAAAAAGTCAAAATAGAACTACCACATGATCCAGCAATTACACTTCTGGGTATTAATCCAAAGGAAATGAAATCACTATCTCAAAGAGACACTGGCACCCCCATGTTCACTACAGCATTATTTACAATAGCCAGGACATGGAAATAATCTAAGTGTCCTTCAATGGATGAATAGATAAGGAAAATGTGATTTTATATATATATAAATACATATACACATTATAATATATATTGGAATATATATGTAATGGAGTATTATTCAGCCATTAAAAGAGAAAATCCTGTCATTTGCAACAACATGGATGAACCTTGCAGGATTACACTAAGTGAGTAAGTCAGAGTAAAACAAATACTGCACAATACCACTTTTATGTGAAATCTAAAATTTAACCAAAACCAAAAACAACAGTGCTCATAAATACAGAGAACAGACTGGTGACTTCCAGAAGGGGGTGGGCAAAATGGGTGAAGGGTGTCAAAAATTACAAACTTTTATTATAAGATAATTAAGTCCTGAGGATATAACCTACAGCATGGTTATAGTTGTATATGTGTGTGTGTGTGTATATATATATATATATATATATATATATACACCATGTGACTACAGTTAACAATATTGTATTATATCTTTGAAAGTTGCTAAGACAATAATTTTTTTTATTTATTAGAGAGAGAGTGCATATGCATGAGAGAGAGAGAGCAGGAGCAGGGGGAGAAGGAGAAGCAGACTCCCTGATGAGCAGGGAGCCTGACACCGGGCTTGATCCCAGGACACTGAGATCATGACCTGAGCCAAAGGCAGACACTTAACCGACTGAGCCCTCAGGTGCCCCTAAGAGAATAAATCTTAAAAGGTCTCATCACACACACACAAAAATGTATAACTATGTTTAGTGATGGATGTTAACTAGACTTATGGTGATCATTTTACAATATATACAAATATTGAATCATTATGTAGTACATCTGAAATTAATATATGTCAATCATACCTCAATAAATAAAAAGCTCTCACCACAAGAAAAAAATTGTAACTCTATGTGGTGATGGATGTTAATTAAATTTATTGTGGTAATCATTTTGCAACCTATATGTGTATCAAATCATTAATGCTGTACACCTAAAACTAATAAAATGTTATATATAAATTAGATCTTAATTTTTTAAAAAGAGTTTAAAAATATACTCATGTCTTCAAATTAGCTGTACTGAACAAATCACAGGTTTTTTTCTTTTTTTAATATTCAAGATGTAAAGGATGTTAGACATCATCTAGACTAACGTCTTTGTTTTTATAGATATGGAAACTAAGACCCAAAATCATTATATATGTAAAAAAGTACTTTTCACTTGTTAGTTATTACTAAACTGTGGAGTTTGGGGAGATTATTACAATACACTATTACCACCAAGACCCAACTAGCTCTCCAAACTGATTATAACTTAAAGAGAAAAAAATATGCTTATTACAATTAAAGATTGGTTCAAAATATCATCTTATGATATATTGATACAACTGAGTACTATGCAGTTGAAAAAAAGAATGAGGAAAATCTAATGAAATGATATGGAATGATTTAGGGATATATTATTAAGCAAAAAGTACAGAAGAGTATTTATAGTATGCTACATTTGTGTAAGAAAGAAGAAGAAATAAAAAAAAATAAATGTGTCTGTTCAAATAAGAAAAACATACATATCTGCAAAAAGAAACACAGGAAGAATGAATAAGAAATGAGAGAGATTATTAGTTATAGGAGGTGAGTGAAAAAGGGAGATAGGAATGACACAGAAGGAAAGGGAGGTGATTCTTCTCTGAGTATACTTTTTCGTACAGCTCTGAGTTTTGGAAACTCTGCATGTTTTACACAAACACATACACACTCAATAAGAATGGAAGAAAACTTTAAAATGAAATGTAAACAGAAACAAATGAACCAAACTCATATTTCAAATGAGTAACACAACTACATTTGGTGAAGGGATACAAGAGGACAGAGAATAGAAACCAACCCAAGTAACTTATAAACACAGTATTTGCAGTATCATAAATACAACCATATTTATTAGGCTAAAAGCAAAATAACACTCTAAACAAATACTGAATGCTACTTTGTAGGGTTTCTTTTTACAGATGTATGGGCTAACAATTCTCAAACTGATTTCTTTGTATCCTAGGATTGAGTAAATAAGTAAGTATATTGAGTATAATGGAGCTGGCTTCTCACTGTCAAAGATAGGAGCTAAAAATATGGAAAGGAAGCATGACAGAATGAACCCTATTGTGCTGAATTGGAATTGAAGTTATCAGTAGGAATGCAGTGTTTCTCGTAGGAATAAAGACAAAATATTGCTTTTGTGGTATTACTGCTCAAATGTCTAACTTGAATCTAATCATAGGAGTCATTAGACAAACCCAAAACGGAGCTCTGTTTATAAAACAGGCCTGTACTCATCAAATACGTCAATGTTGTAAAAGACAAAGAATGACCAGTAAACTGTTCCAGAGTAAAGGAGAGTAAGAGGCATGGCAACTGAATGCAACATATAATAGGGATTTAAATTTGCTATAAAGTCTGGTATTAGAACAACTAGAAGAATCTAAATAAGATCTATAAACTAGATAATAATATTACATCAATGTTAATTTCTTGATTTTAATAACTGTATCATGGCTAATAAGAGACTGTCCTTGTTTTTACGAAACATACATGGAAGCATTTAAGGATAAAAAGACATCATGTCTCCAGTTCCAAAATGGTTCAGGAGAAAAAAGTGTGTGCATACGTGCATGTGTATGTGTGTAAAGCAACTGTGATAAAAATTAACATTTGGAGAATTTAAGTGAAGGGTATTATACTAAAACTCTTTGTAATATTTTTCCAACTTCACTGTAATATGTCAAAATAAAAGGTTTAAAAGCTAGCCCCTGTTCACTGCTGCAACCTCAATGCTTAGAACCTGGTAGAGAGCTGGTATTCAATTAATATTTGCTCAACAGATGAAATCTCACTATTAAGTTATAAAACTAAATTCAAGTTAGAAAGTAGGAAAGAGCTTGGAGCCTCATTAGGAATCAAATTTCTGCCTCCTTTCCCCATGACTGCAAACACATCAGATACCCAGAAGAGCAGACTACTGAAAGGGAGAACTATAGTTTCTACTCTATAAAAAAAAAAACAACAACATTTTCCCCACCTTTGATATGTGTATTTGTGAACAATCTATCAGCCTAAATGCTAATATTACGCACTGCACACATACATAAGCCTGATGTCAGAGTAAAGTGATATCAACACTTACCAAGAAAATTATATTAGGGTATTTGTCAGAAATAGTGAACTTTTGAAGGAGACTAAGCATTTAAAGTAACCTAAGAGATCTAAGGACCCTAATTAGAGTTATTCAAGATAACACATCCAGGTATTCATAGGAAAACTAGGAATAAAAGGTCTTTTATGAAATATCCAAAAGGTTCTTTCTTCTTGACCAAAGCATCTGACTTCAATATATAAGGATTACTGCTGGTACAGCCATCAGTTAAATGATCTTTAGCTGGAGGGGAGCAATCACTTCTAGAAAAACCATTTTATCTTCTTTGAGACTTTTTTTTTCTTTTTAAAGATTTTATTTATTTATTTGAGAGAGAGAGAGAATGAGAGACAGAGAGCATGAGAGGGAGGAGGGTCAGAGGGAGAAGCAGACTCCCTGCCAAGCAGGGAGCCCGATGCGGGACTCGATCCCGGGACTCCAGGATCATGACCTGAGCCGAAGGCAGTCGCTTAACCAACTGAGCCACCCAGGCGCCCAAACCATTTTATCTTCTTAATCTCTATAATTCATTTATTCCATTATTTACCAAGGCAATTTATATTTATTGAGCACTTACTACATGTTAGGTCCTATGCTAGCATTCTGGTGACCCAAAACCATAGATGTCAGTGATGCATATAAGAGATACCTCAAAAGACAGGTTCTGCTTGATTCATACATTCTTTCATTCCAAAGAATAAAGCAAAGACAGGTAGAGAGCTTATTCATGTCAAAGATTGGCCTAGACGTTCCCAATAAATAGTTCCATACTTCTAAAGTTCCAAAATAAATTTCAAGAGCCCAACACAACCTTTCAGAACTATTCAGGGGCAAACAGCCTTTTTTCCCCCTAAAACTATACTCTGAAGTTCTAAAGTAAAAGTAGTCCTCCAGCTTCCCAATTCTGAAAGGACTGTTCTATTGGAGAATGAATCAGTATTTAAATGGCAGAGTCCACAGCTCAATTAAACATCAAGGTAAATAAACATTCTTTCCAACTGAATGGGCAGGGGATACTCCCTTTCTCTATGGATGAAGATCAAGCCTAGGTAGGTTAAATATAAATATGGCTACCTGTAAAACTAATGGGTGATAAGACAGAATGCAAAGGGCAGAAAAAGGCACATTTTGGTGTCCATATGACAGGGACACATGAAGTGAGACAGATGAAAGGAAGACACCAAAATAGTTAAAGAGAAAAGGGATCTAGAAATGACTAGAGAATATGATGCAGGAGTTAGGAATAAGGAAAGAAAAGGCTGAATGGAAGGAGTGTTTAAAGTTAGTGGCAATGAAGCCAACTGCAGGAGTCTGTCCTCTCGTTCAATGGCAAGTTAGTTCGTTGCACCTAAGGGTAAGTTTATCAGAAAAAAAAAAATAAAACTACTTAAATTCCTTCTCGGATACAATGCACAGTGCTTGGCATATAGTAGATGTTGAATACATTAAATGTTAATTATCATTGTTATTGTTAATTAATTAATAGCAGCAGCTGAAGAAATAAACATTGATGATGTTACCCAAGCTGAACTTAAGAAGAAAATTAAGACATTTCTGGTATAGAATTCCCTAGATGTCACAGTGCTTCTTTTAAATTATTTCCTCAACATGATAGTTAATGTCCTAATTGCCCTAGAGGCTAAAGCAGAGTAAAATGCAGAGAAACCCGATCTTTCTGTCGTGTTCAACAAAGTTTGGAGTCTGTAGTTCGGTTATTGTAATTTGCCTATCTGTTTGTGTACCATTTACAATTCACCATTCAAAAGGTCTTAAACCTCAAGAGTTCTTAATTTTGAAAGCTAGTGAGTTAACCCCATCATGTTCCTAAAAACTGAGTTACTGAAAAAGAAAAATACATATGTCAAATATAAATGTCAAATAAATGTGAAACAAAATGTTCAGTCTTTTTAGTAAACAAAGATTCCCCTGGGAATTAGATTAGCAAAGTCCATTGTTAAGAGTACAATCTTTGTCTTGTGACAAAGGCCTTAAAAATGTGAAATTCATCTAGCTATTTCACTTCTAGGTTTTTTATTTTATAGAAACAACCAAGGTTGTACATAAGAATTTATCCATAAGGATGTTTCCTACAGAATATTTGTAACAGCAAAGAAAATACTGGAAAAATGCAACAACCTACATTTCAAGTAATAGGCCAGATAAGACTATACAGCCATTAAAATCATGTTCTAGAACTCAGCATAGAAAACACGTTTGATATATATTTTTATTTAAAATTTAAAAGGTAGTTCATCTTCTTAATAAATTTATTGGTTATTTTCAAACACTAGTTTTTCTATATAAACTTGAACATTATTTTATCCAGTTTTTAAGAAAATCAGGATTCTAGCCATCTGGTAACTTTTGCTTTTAACTTATCCTTAAAGATTTTAAAAACTGTTGACACTGCTGTAAATGGAACACTCTTTTTTTTTTTTTTTTTATTCTAGTTACTTAATGGTACAGAGAAAAGCCATTGAGATATATATATTTAGTATCTGGTCATCTAATCAGATTTTTTCCCCTTATTAATTCAAATCACTTGTTAATATTTCTTCCAGAGTTGAATGTAAAGCAATTAATTCTCTTGGAAGGATCTTCTTAATGTACAGTTAAGGGGAAAAGATTCAAATAACTGCATATAATATGATCTCATTTTGGCAACACATACAAATATGTCATTATATATATTTGTATATGACTAAATGAGCTTGGTAAATGCTTAGACACACAGCTTGTTCACATGGATGTCTACAGAGATGGTGAGAAAGGGGGAGGAAAAAGAGGAAGGTAAACTTTCTTCTACAAAAAATTAAGCATTTTAAAAAGATATTCATGAAAAGCAGTATGACAGATGTCAGTGTGTGTATGAATAGAGATGCCTCAAAAGATAGTCACCAAAATGTTCATAACTTCTTTTTTTTTTTTTAAAGATTTTATTTATTTATTTGACAGAGAGAGACACAGCGAGAGAGAGAGCACAAGCAGGGGGAGTGGGAGAGGGAGAAGCAGGCTTCCCGCGGAGCAGGGAGCCCTATGCGGGGCTCGATCCCAGGACCCTGGGATCATGACCTGAGCCGAAGGCAGACGCTTAATGACTGAGCCACCCAGGCGCCCCATGTTCATAACTTCTTATGGTGATAGGATTTCAGGTACTTTTTATTTCTTTATATTTTTATGTAGGTTCAAAAATGTTTTATATGAAAATATATTACATAATATTAAAAAATAAGTTCTTTTCAATATGCGTATCAAAATATGGCACACACTTGAGCATGATAAGGCTTTCAAAAGGAAAAGGAGGAATTTGATGGAAGGAAGTGAAGATAATAGTCCAGTGATTTTAACTATCAAGGAGAGATAATGGGGACAAAGCTGGAGAAGGAAAAAGAAAAAGAAATAAGCTTCTGAAGGGCACCTGCTTTATGATGATAATGAAGAAAAAGAAGGAGACAACATTCACTCAGTCTTTATCATGGTTTCATTGATGAAAAAGTTTATAATCTAGTTGGGGAAAAATAACTTCCATAATGACATAATTTCATCTATCTAATATGGTGTATAAGAGGAGTAGAGAGAAAGGAAAGACCTAGGTGGACTGAATTAGGAAACACTTAATGGAAGAAATAGAACTTGAGGATTTGAATACATTAAACATTGAAGTAAGGATTTTCTAGTTCTGTGAAAAAATAAGATCAAAGGTATGCAGACCAATGCAAAGGTAGCTTCATGTGGCAAGCAGGAAATAAAAGCATGTAGGTGGGGGTGGCCAGGTCAGAGAGAGCCTCAAAGGACAAGCTGAGAAATACAGGCTTGATGCTCAAGGCATTCTTGAGCAGAGGAATGACAGGAGAGGAATGTTCTAGAAAGATAAATCCGGAAGTGGTATGTCAGAGGGTGAGCAGTGAGGGAAGAAGGAAAAGGGCAAGGTAGGAGGCTGTTGGGAGCAATGAAGACCTGGATTCCTATCTTGGCTGTGGTGATTGATACACAGGGGCAAAGCCAAGAGACACTTTGAAGGACTATCAGGAAATTCCTGCTATAAAATCTCAAAGTCTTAATATTATCATTCCAAGGAGACCTTGAGCTCTAGGAGGCACAGATCATCAGCACCTGGGAAATCTGGAGTTGTTTGTAATCTAGAAGGTGAAGGAAAGGGCAAGGAATGACTTTGTGAAGGGAAAATGGAGAGGCCTCGGGTGTTAGCAGAGGAGCAGGGACACTGAGTTGGATAGGTTTTCCGGGGCAAGCATGAATGCCATCTCCGTGGGCTCTGATGAGTCCTGGCACCTCATAGGAAGTGCTGGCTTGGCCCAGGCTACAAGTAGCATTTCTAACAGCTAACAAAATGTCCAAATTGCTGATCCTTGATTCAGTTCTATCATATAAGCTCTACCTAGGCTGATCTTAACCTCCTAGTAAATGAGTAAAGAATGTTTTGATTACTCACTATGTAGCTATCTAAATATTATAAAATTCAGTTACACCCTTGTATATTTTATCTAGGTGTTGGAGGAGTGAACGCCCAACAAATATGTCCATATCATTTTCAAAGCAGCCTTTCTTCTGATAAGACTTCTTTACCATTTAGAACTTGTTGACATACTAAATGCTCCAGATAAGGTTTCAGTTAAAAATTTTTCATTCTTTAAGGAGGACAGGTTCCTTTTCCTTCCCTCTAAAATAAAACCTCAAAGAGCCAGTGAGTGGGAGAGCAAGCAAGAGAAAAAGTGATTGAGAGAAAGAGTGAGAGAGAGAAAAAGAAAGCAAAAGAAAAAGAGAAAAGAAAGAGAAAGAGAAAATGAGAAAGACTGAAAGAGAAAGAGAAAAAAAGCACAACATGAAAAATGTCTAGCTTTCTTTCCTGTTGTCTGCATTTCCTCTATACAGTGGAGCCCACTTAAAGAAGCAGACTCATTTATTTCACATTCCGTAAATCAGAAGCTCAAAGTACAATAATATCTATCCTCATGGTGTCAATAAGAGGAGATAATATTTGTAAAATGCTTAACATAGTGCCTGGCACATTGTAAGTACTCAGAATGAGAATACAAAATAATGATCAACACAAACAATAGCAGGCCAAGACAGTGTTCATACAGCATGATTTCAATTATATTAAATTACATGAAAAAAAAAAAACATCAGGAATATCCTAAAAAGTTAAAAGTCCTCAGCAAAAAAAAATGATCAACAAAATGAAAAGGCAACCTACCAAATGGGAGAAAATATCTGCAAACCACATAGCTGATAAGGGGTTAATATCCAAAATATATAAAGAATTTCTACAATCAATAGTTAAAAAAAAACAAATAATCCAATTAAAAAATGACCTGCATAGACAATTTTCCAAAGAAGATATTCAAATGGTCAACAGGTACATGAAAAGGTGCTCAACATCACTGATCATCTGGAAATGCAAATTAAAATGACAATGAGATATCACCTCACACCTATTACAATGGCTATTATAAAAAAGACAAGAGATAACAAGTGCTGGTAAGGATGTGAGGGGGTGGGGGAGGAATCCTTGTGCATTGTTGTGGGATTGTAAATTGATACAGTCACTATGGAGAGCAGTATGGAGTTTCCTTAAAAAGAGAAAATCAAAATAGAACTACCATATAATCCAGCAATTCCTCCTCTGGATATATATCCAAGGGAAATAAAATCTCCAACAGAGAACTGCACCCGTATGTTCACTGCAGCATTATTCACAATAGCCAAGACCTAAGCATCCATCAATGGATTAATGAATGAAGAAAATGTGATATTGAATTATCTATCTATCTATCCATCCATCTGTAGGAATATTACTCAGCCATAAAAAGGAAGGAAATCCTGACATGTGTGACAACATGGATGGACCCTGAGGGTATTATGCTAAGTCAAATAAGTCACACAGAGAAAAATATCGTGTGAGCTCATTTTTATAAAGAGCTGAACTCACAGAAACAGCTGATTGGTGGCTGGCTACCAGGGGCTTCGGGGGGTGGGGTGAAGGTAGTTAAAGGGTACCAACTTACAGTTTTAGGATAAAAAAGTTCTGGGGATCTAATGTATAGCATAGTGACTATAGTTAATATTGCACTGTAAATTTGAAAGTTGCTAAGAGAATAGATCTTACAAGTTCTCACCACCCATATACACACACAAAAAACAACTGTAACTATGTGAAGTGATGGATGTGTTAACTAACTTTACTGTGGTAATTATTTCACAAGGTATACATAAATCAAACAATCACAATGTATACCTTAAACTAACACAATGTTATACATATATTTCAATAAAGCTGAGAAAAATGAATGTTATATTAATAAGTTGCACAACCATAAAAAAAAAGAAAAGAGTCATCTCTGGGTGACGTCTCTTCACTTTTCCTCATTCTTTTCAAGTTTCTCACAACAGGCACACATTTCTTTTATAATCATAATGTGAAAATATCTAATAGTAACAGGGTTTTGCACAAAAGAGGGGCTGGGAGAGGGACTTACTGCCCCTGGTAAGTAAAGATGGAAAGAATTTTTTCTTCTCTCTCTGTTGAACATCTTGGCTCCTTTAATGACAAGACCACACCTCATAAACTTTATTATCCTTCTACTTGTTCCCTCTATTTCTTTGAAAGTTGTCTACCTGCTATTCTTTCTTTTACTCTCTGGTCTTAAAGAATAAATATTTTAGGGCACCTGGGTGGCTCAGTTGGTTAAGCGACTGCCTTCAGCTCAGGTCATGATCCTGGAGTCCCGAGATCGAGTCTCACATCAGGCTCCCTGCTCAGCGGGGAGTCTGCTTCTCCCTCTGACCCTCCCCCCTCTCATGTTCTCTCTCTCTCATTCTCTCTCTCTCACATAAATAAAATCTTTAAAAAAAAAAAAGAATAAAAATTTTAAATGTATAGGGGAACCTGGGTGGCTCAGTTGGTTAAACGCCTGACTCTTGGTTTAGGCTCAGGTCGTGATCTCATGGGTCATGGGATGGAGCCCCATGTCGGGCTCTGTGCTCAGCATGGAGTCTGCTTAAGGATTTTTTCCGCTCTGCCCCCCCACCCCACACTCACGTTATCTCTCTTTCTCAAATAAATAAATCTTTAAAAACGGTTTTTAGTGTACAAAAAGCAAACAAAAATTGACTCTACAGAAGCTTACTTCTAAGTAGAAATCCTACTTATGTAGATACATGACATATTATAATAAAAGTCTCCTGTAGTGAGCATATGATGTTATGTGACCTCTTAATATAGTAGAAAAATTGTAAATGTTATAATTTAAAAAACTTCCTGAATCCTATTATCCTATTTTAACTTTTTTTAAATGACACATATTATAAACCCTATACTAGAATGGAAGATCTTTCGTCCAATGAGCTTACACTGGACCATAGCATAATTCTATCTGATTTGTAGAGAAATATCAATGATTGACCCCATTTAGTACCAAAAACTACAAAGTGTGTAGATGACTCTAACGTTTTTTAGAAGCAATGTTTCAAAAGGCTACAAGATGAACAAGCTATTCCACAGAACCTTTTTCTCTACAATGAGATATGGTATTCTGCAATTTCCACAGGAGAAAGCCAGGGCTTCTGCTGGTGCTGCTGTTAAATCTGAGGAGGAAAAAACTGACAAGAATTGAAGATAGCTTCTGTGTTCAGCCTTGAAGAAAGAATTAAAATATTTATATTTCTAACATCTAATAATTTTAAGCCCTTGAATCTATAAGGCTTTTCTTTTTAAGCAGTTTAAATCCTCATCCATAAGGGCTTGCCTATTTTGCTATTATGAGCTGAATGTAACCCCCCCCAATTCACATATTATAGCCCTAACCCCCAATGTGATGGTATATGGAGGTGGGGCCTTTGGGAGGTAATTAGTTATGGATTAGGTCATGAAGGTGGGACCCTCATGATGGGATTAGTACCTTTATTAACAAAAGGAACACAGAGATCTTGCTTTCTCCATACATGCACGCATGCACCAAGGCAGTGAGTGTGAGTACAGAGCAAGAACAATGTGTCTACAAGAAGGGAAAGAGTCCTCACCAAAAACTGAATCTGCAGGTACCTGGATCTTAGATGTCCCAGCCTCCAGAAATATGAGAAATCATATCTGTTGTTTAATCCACCCAGTCTATGGTATTTTGTTATAGCAGGCTGAGCTAACTAAGGCGCTCTCTCTTCTCCTATCCCATATTACACCTGCCTTGTCTCCCCGTCACTAATACCTACCATAGGACAGTAATAAATACAGAGCTAAGGTATTTTTACAATATTGTTTCACATACTTATCATGAAAATGCTTTGCTCCTTGATGTTAATTTCAAATGTAGAATTTTTTTTCCTAAAAAAACCTTATAAAAACTAAATTAAATTACTTTTTATTATATGATCCCCATTTGTTTTTGTTTCCTATAAGACAATTGGATTTGTGGCAGAAAATATTGTTCACCATTCCTGGATTACATATTAAGATACAGAATTAAATATCTTCCCTCATATTCAAAAATTAACTGAATTAGAATCAGTAACAATTTTTATTCAGCCTCTGCTATATAAAAGCACTGTGGGAGATAAAAAATATGAAACAAGAGCTTCCCTCAAAGTGTTTACCTATATTCACTATTATCCAAGGTATGCCCTCAAAAGTGCAACAAACCATCTTAATTCTCTAAAAAGTAAGACCATCAGATTCATGGGATCCATCTTTTCCTGTCAACTTCACACAAATCATGCCTGCTGGAACACACTACAGTTGGGCAAAAAGTAAAATGTCACACTGTTCCCACCAGTCATTGATAAGCACTCACTATTTGGATTATTACCAGTAAGAAAGGGAAGCACAGAGGGACAAAAAAAAAAGAAGGGTAGAGAAAGAGAAAGAAAAAAAAAAAAAAAGATTATGTTTATCAAGTTGTCTGTTTTAAGATAACCAGGACCAAGTTTTAAAAAGAAAAACACGACTTTTTTCTTATTCTAAAAGGAACATTTAGAATTACTTAAAGAAATACATGGAAAATTAGCCCAAATGAAACACTTTAGACCTATACCAGTGTGGATCTCTAAGGGTGACCTAATACTCTCAGCAGCTAAACCAGTGCCAGGATAAAGTCAAGGCTCAGAACAGCTCTTTTTGCTTATTTGGCATTTTAAACAGTTCAAAGAACACATGTATTAAGGGGGGGGGGGGGGACCATCAACACTAGCCCAATGATATGCTTATAACCTCCTGCACCCCACCATTTGAAACAAAGAAGAGTCTACATCATTCTGTCCTTCTCCTTACACTGGTTTGCAGAATTCAAAACTAGAATTTTCCAGTACTTCCTACCAGTTGGTTTCAAAATAATTTGAACATGAAGACATCCATGTCAATTTGTTTAAAATGCTTCCTTCCTTCTCCTGCTGGATGCTTAACTGCACTATCATTTTCTCAAGGAGACAGTGAGTAGTCATTCAAGTTTCTGGCATTACTTTCTCTGGGCCAGTTACAAAAGATAAGAATTTGACAGTAGACAAGAAGAAACTTGCTTTTATCTTCATGCTATGTTGCAACCTGATGGGCAATAAGAAGTTCAGTGCCATATTTAGCCATATCCTTCCCCTGATCTGTAAAAAGTTTATGGTCTAGTCCTCATTTGTAAAGTCTCAGCATGCTTCCTTCTTTTACAACCTTTTCTACGAACTGTAATGGAAAAGCTACCTCATGGCAAGAGTCGTCTCTGGGTGGTTTTGGCAAACCTCTCAGGGGTTTTGCCATCCCTGGTAATTTGGCTTTCAAACCAAAGATCTGCCCTATGCTTATTCTCCTTGGGTTGTTTTGTGTATGTGTGTGTGTGTGTGTGTGTTATTCCAACTTATTTCTCCAGAAAAGGGTTGTTCTCTCTACTTACTTGTTGAAAACCTTTTTTCTATTGTTAATTTTCCAAATTAAGTGTTAGCCCAAGATTGCAGATCAGCTCTGCAACTTTTCTAAAGATTTGCAGATCAAGCCAGAGAAGTTGGGTCTGGTTTGCTTTTGTGGAAAAAGTGATATGGACAAAATTGGAAACTACTACTTAAAAATTCCAAGTTCCAAATCTGACTGAAAATATTTGGGGCTTGAATTCCATTTTTATCCCCATCTAAGAAAAAGTTGGTACTAAAAACCTGTTTGTAAAGTTCCTAATATTTCTCAGTCATCAAGTATCTTTTCCAAAACAGCATTCTGATCAGTATAATGCAAATGAATCACCAATAAAGCAATTAAATTCCACCCAAAATATTCCTGTACTAAAATTCAAAGGAAAGTGCTTGGCAAAATGCATCTTAGGATCTGCCAAACCCCAAACATTTGAAAACAAATAATAACTCCAGGATGCTTTTCCAAGCCCCCAAAAGCCAATGGCCACTGCTCTTTGAGAATGTATGTTTCTGAACATCTTCTACTTAGACTTCATAGTTTAAGCCCTTCAGCGTCAAAGGTGAAGGACCACCAACCAAAGAATTAGTAAGACTAAAGCTCTAGGTAAATAAACTTAAAACTCCAAAGCTCTGTCAGATAGATTCTCACACAGTTCATCTGTTGAGAGATTTCTTTCTTTTTTTTTTTTTCCCCATTCAAGGAGCATTTTAGCCTTAGGATTACCTTTCATTCAGCAAGGATCACCTACATTCTAACTCTTGTGGTTATTACAGCAAATCATGGGGTGTTGAGAACTTGGCTTCCTCCATCTTAATAAAACAGTTCAAGTCCTAGAGGCAGTTAATCCTTGGAAGGCTTTGTGATCCCATCCCCTGACATGTTTGATAAATATGGAAATTGTAAAATGTTCTGACTTGTTAAAATTTTTTCAGCCTACTTACTGTGCTCTTTGGCCTTAACATGCACAGAGTGCTGACTTGGCATGCCCAGGGGCCTCCATCACCTTCTCTATTGTGTATACACTGACAATCCCTGAAGCATAAATAAGTCACACTTCACAAAGAAATGTTTATTCTACACTCTAAGAGGGACTCTCCTTTTCTCAAGGAAACAAAAGTATGGCAAAGGGGAGGGAAGATGGGTGTGTACAAAAAAATGTGGCAGAAAGGAGGGGGGAAAAATCCTCAATTCTAAATGATTGCAAAGCTGGAGACCATTAAAAAAATCTGGGTTGGGGCAGGTGTGTCTACAGTTGGCTGAAAGACTCTAAACAAATCTTTCTTTCAGAGTCTCAAATTACTATGGTAAGAAACAAGTATTCTTCTTTGGTTTTCACTTTACAAAATGTAATGAATAATATTGTTTTCTTTCAGTACCTCTTACACTGCAAATGAGTCAACTCCCCTTTAACACCATTCAAAGTCAAGAAAATGAAATACTATGATGACCTGTATATCTGGCCATCAATGAGCAAGAAGGCAAGCTCCAGTGTCATGAGTAGGCCCAACTTCTACTCATCACAAATAACTAGTCATCTTGGAGATTGAATAAACAACTACATAAATACCAGAAAGAGGGCCTGTAACTATACAAACTGGGTGTGGTGTCTAGAAACCCTGCAGACTCCTCCGGGCACAGTATTCACAGGGAAATTCTATGAAGAAACCACAAAGACAATACACTGATGAAATGATGATGACGCACTGGAATACTTCAAAATTTATGGCCAGCTGTACTCATCAGTCACAGCCATTCCTGATATTCCCAGATCCAACCGTCGAATTCCCAACTTTTCCCACTTTTACCATTTCCAGAAAACTGTCTTTATGACATCTCCTGAGGCTGCTGCTTCGATCAAACTTAGAAATGTGAGAGCAACAGCAAGAGATGCATGGTGGGATGGAAACGGAGGTCTCACAGATGCAGAGATAGGCACACCTTAGTGAAAAGAAAAGCAAGCAGTAAAATACCTGAGTGGCACAGGGCTGGAGAGAGAAGTAAAGAAGCCAAGAGTTAGGTATACATACTATTAAAACCATCCAAAAATAATTGAAAGTTAGCTGGAGCTCTGCAGACGGTTCAGATGATTCTCAGGACCTAGGGAGGTTTAGGGGAGGCAGGAAAAGGGACACTAAAGGGCAAGGTCTGTGGCTGCTGGGAAAGGAAAAAAGGAAAGAAAAGAGTGAAAATGTTGACCTTTCAGCCTAGTCTTATTACTCCAATTAAGGAAAGAAGGTAAGTGGACAAAAGATGACTTTAGGAGAGAAAATAATCAAAATGATGGAGAATATTCTCTCATTCCTTCCTATCAATACCAACTTTCTTAAAAAGACCTGTAGCTCAAAGCAACAGGACATGAAGAAAATAACACTGCAGAGAGAAAAGGAGACCAGCCAAATCAATGACCAAGTCATCCATCTTCTGAGAGGCAGAATACTCTGGAGTCCAACTCAAGGCTTCTCAAACCTTAATGTGCATGAGAATCACCTGGAACTTGTTAAAATGTATATTTCGACTAATTAGTTCTAAAGTGGGGCCAGAGTTTTTGCATTTCCAACAGGCTCCCAGATAATGCTAACATTGCAGGTCCACAAACCATGCTGTGACTAGCCAAAGTTAGTATGGATCTTGGTCAGGTAAATTCTGGCTTGCCCCATGACCCTGGAGAAGTTACTTCCCTAATTTCATTTATTAAATAGAGATAATAATACCTACCTCATAAAGCTGACACGAGGAATAAATAAAACTATTTAGCCTAATGCCTCCTTATTACCACCACTGAGTATTTTCCAAAGTGTGGTACACATACCATTGGTGTTACAAGGACAAACTTAAAAGTTGTAACTTGTAGGCAATATTTTCATAGGTATTACAAAAAAAATTACTGTTACCTTAAACTCAAGATTTCATGGGTATTATCACTTAAGAAAAAGCTAAGTTTAAAGGAAAAAGTTCTAAAAAATTACTAGGTAAATAAAGATACAAGAGGTACATGGATATGAAAAAAATGATGGGGGTGATATTCAACTAATTAAAGTTTGGGAAATATCAATTAACACAGAGTTCCTAAGTTTCTGAAGGGAGGGGCTTGACCCAATCATCCCATTATACAGAACAGGTGTGTAACAGTCCTGAATGTATTTCAAAACCTTCTGGTCACTCAAGGCTTAGAAACCACACTTTAACCAAGTAATATTCTGATTGCTTGTATATATTGCATACCTATGCTATCATAAATCATCAAACTCTCCATAAGGCTAAGGAAAATAATTCCGTGGAATAAAGCCATTTCCCCCTTTGATATGTAAATTAACCAATCTAAACTACCTCCCAAAAGTGGGCTAAATAATAGAACCATGCCTCCAAGGAAGGAAAGCTATGATTTCATAAATCCAGTATTATGTTTCCTCTTTTCCCACAAACATTTTGTAACACCATTCTAAGGTAATTTGTGGTGAAAGAGATGGATGTGGATGACTGAACACTTTACAAACGAATTTGTCATACCCTTTAACAACAACCTTTAGAGCTAGGACAGGAAGTCTGAAGTCACATATAGTTGGAAAAGAGACAGCATGTTTGTAAGTAGCATGGTTTTCAAAAGAGAACTATAAAAGGATTCCTGATGTACTTAGCATCTGATTTCTGGTACTCTTGGAACAATTTATCATTCTTACAATTCTGCTATAGCTGGTCGATGGTTCTATTCAACCTAATGAGCAAAAAGAAAGTGAACAAAGACATATGTCAGAACTTCACTCATTCATTTGTCCATGATGTGAACCACTTCTTTGCTGAACTGGATAATAGTTTCAAATACTGGAAGAACATTTTCTCAAGTGTTTTGTGCTATGTATAATATGCTGGCTGTAGACATGACATACTTTAATTTGCATTATTAACATTTTCTCCATCACTTTCTTAAGCTAGACAATTAACAAAACAATAAATCAAGTCCTGATTTGGGTTTGCCAATTTCACAGTGTTAATACTTCTCCTGTGGCTGATTTCAAGTTACAACATGACCTCAGTGAACATGGAGTTGGAAGAGATGTGCAGTAGTATACACCATTACATAGTATTTTCAATACAGATGCAATAGACTTGCTGGTTTCAAGAGCATAGATAATAATAAAATGTGTAAAAAGAATTATGAAGTAATGAGTTTTGAGCATTTTTTCAATATAATTTTTTTAATTGTAAGTTTATATAATTCAATTGGTAATGATAACCAACTGACACAATTTCTAAAAACTTAATAATTGGCTCTTGGGAACTTGTAGGGGCTGGCTCTAGCCCACCACTCGCCAAGAACCACATCCTACACATTGTGCTAATCCCACCAGATTTACACATTAATTTTGAGTCTTCCAAGTTAAAAATCTCTTAGAGAAATATGGTAAACCTTGTGTATTAGAGACAACAGCAATAAAAATAAGCTGACGGATATTATAATCAGATTTTTTATATAGCCAACTGTAGTTAACGATAGAAAATAGAAACACTAGAAATAGGCCACAAAGCCTTAAGGAAAGCAACTGACAAAAGCACCTTTGCATCTTGGGAGAAAGAAATGTAGGCAATAGGTATTTGTTTGGGTAAAAAAGGACATCAAGGTAAGAATAAAGATATCTGAATCAATTTTCACAAATAAAACTGGTCAGAAAGACTTGACTTCCTAAGGGAACCAAAAATAAAAGAAATAACTGCTTATAATATTCTATAATATTCTTTCTATAGACAACCACCAAATATAAATACTTTACATACCATCATTACATGCCAATACCAACTTTCTAATTTGTAAAAGATAAAAGAGGAAATTATAAGGAAATCCAAAGCTATTTCACTAATCCCTCTAGCCAAAATAAACTGCTCAGGGAATGAGAGAACTTATCCCACGAAATGGTCATTTATGATGTTAACTAGCTCTTTTGAAGACTTTCAAAAACAGGTCTGCACTACCTCAGTAAGTCTTCAAAAAACTAAAAGCAGTTAAGGTGTTCTCAGTCCCTTGGAAAAGTTCGATTAACCAGTTAATGTTAAAAGGGTGAAAATTCAGCTACCTTCCCTTTTACGGAGGACAGTCTTGTGCGAATGACTTTCCAAAACCGACTGTAATATCCTATGGAATTGTTTCTTTCAAAAGTAAGTCTTCAAAGCTGAGGGAAATGTACAGCACACACATTGTTTATCTCTACAAGATGGAGCATATGGAAAAATTTATAACTGTCAAGTGTTATTACACTGCAAAACAAACATGTGGACGTATACAACAGGGATAAATAGAGTGAGATTCGTTCACAAATTGGAGATGCTGGAAGCACATGGAAGAGTTTACAAAAATTGCAATGTTTAAGAGATCAGGAGGACAGTGGTGCTAAACTGGCTTCACAAAAAGATTGCATGCAATAGATTCCACTGTTTCTTCTGAATGATAACACAGGTTTGGGCATGCAGGTTAATTTGAGAAGCAGCCCTAAAAAAAAAGGAAAGAAGAAAACAACCCCTATCTTGTGTTAAAAATTTCAAATAAACATTATGGATACTCAAAAAAACAGGAGTAAAACCATTGAAATCATAAATTAAATAACCACTGAGTGATAAATATTGTAAAGAAAATAGAGCCGAAAAGTTATTTTAACAAAATATTTATTATAAAGCAAACAATTTCATTTTCTTAAGAACTTTAATGAATAGCAATGTAAATTGCTGAATTAGGCAATTTTAAAACATAAGCCATTTCTGCAATGACTTTCAGGTAAAAAAAGAAAAAAGGATAAAAGGGGCACTAAATGTATTTTTAAAATGGAGAATTTTGAAATTATCTCCCCAAAATCCTCCTTCAATGTGGAATATTGGAATATGCAGTACTCCAAAAGTCCAATTTTCACATACAGAGCTTTAATGAAAAAAAAAAAAAATTCCCCCAAACTTTTCAGTATCAGCAGTGCCCTGAAAAAACAAACAAACAAACAACAAAAAAAAACCCTTCCTAAGTGGAGTGTAACAACAGAGAAGTACTCCCAAGGAAATAAAAGTATTCTCTGTCTGAAGCGCACATGTACAAAGTGCAGAGGCTGAAATAAGGCTCGGATGTTCTTTCTATTTTCTTCAGTCCTCAAGTCATTACTTTAACAGGCAAAGAATAACTAAACAGCAAAACTTTGACGGAAGCACATACTTTCCACACACTCTAAGTGTCACAGGCCTGTTTGGGGAAAAGCCAAACAATCTATTGCATCTTAGTCAGAAGGGCCAGAATTAGATGTTTCTGACTAAGGAGACTATTTCTGCCTCTACCATGGCCTCATTTTGTAATGCTAGTGAAGAGATTTATCTGTTCCTCACTTGGCTTTAAAAATAAAGATTGAGCCACGTAACCCCTTCTTAGTTTCCTAGAATATTGTGGCACTATAATAAATAATGCCCATAAAAGTTTTGATCTCTTCAGGGGGGATAAAATTAATTCTGACAGAGGCAAGAGAGGTTTTAGAGGTTCCTGAGAGACCAATGCTAGGTCAAGGCGGAACACAAGGAACAGATAAACCACCAATCACTGGAAAATGCCTGTTAACCCTCCTTATTTATTTTCCAGGTAAAAATGGTCTTTGAAACTAAGCCCATAAACTGTCATCTAGATCAAATCTAATTTCTACTTCTATTGTATCCACTTATGCCATCACTACAAATTATAACAGAAGAGCAGGTAAGAGACAACTAGAGTAAACAGACTCATGATTGGAAAACCCGAGGAAAATTTAGGGTTCTTGATTTCTGGGCCTGGTTTCTCCTGACATTAAAAAAATGAGGAATTAGAAAGTTAGTTTAAAAAAAAAAAAAAATAGATCTCAGGCCTCTTTATGGTCCCATCTGTTTCTCTCATGAGAAGTCATCGATATGGCCACCAAGATTTCTTGGTGGGAAAATTATTTTGTAAAATGAAACAATTGCACTTAATTGAACCTTAGTTTCTGGATATATGCCAGAATTTGCATTTACGTTATTAAGGACTGGGGCACAATGGTTTCAATTGAATCTACTCTCTGAAGGCTCTCCTGTCTGCAATGCATATAATTTATATATTTTCAACTATTGTATATACAATGATGGCAACAGTTTACTTCTTTTTTTCCCTAGAAGTTTGACTCACAATAGCCACACATTTCAAATACCAGATACTTACTAACATACTGTATGACAACAGAGCAGCATTTAGAGATGTATAATGTGACATGAAATCACACAGAGTAAAAAAGGAGAAAATAACAGAGTATGTAAACAATCTTAGCAAAATTTCTACATCTTGACACACTCTGTGTTTGTTCCATTGACTACAGTCTTAATCCTTAGGGTCTGAAATCTACCATATAACTAACCTTTAATCATTATCATCTTCTAGGAAAGAATGGTAGGTCACTTGTAATTTTTAGCTTTAATTCTTTTTAAGATTTTTTTTTTTTTTTTATGAGAGAGAGACAGAGAGCAGGGGAAGGAGCAGAGGGATAAGAACAAGCAAACTCCAAGCTGAGTTGGGAGCCAGACATGGGGCTTGATCTCACAACCCTGAGATGATGATCTGAGCCAAAACCAAGGACTGGACGTTTAACCAACTGAGCCACCCAGGCGCTCCAAACTAATCCTGATATTTTGTCTGTTTTACAGAGATAACTGAATGTGCTGTTGTTATCTTAGTCTATGTCATTAATAAATTGTTATCAAGGTAATAACAAGAAGGCAATAATAGTAAGAGACCTTTGAAGACTGTGACCACCTTTATATGCTCTGTAATGGTAGGCACAGCTCTACCAGATGGATGAGAGCATGAACATAAAATATCACATTTTTTTTCTAACTCTCACTTTCAAATTCATTTAAGCATAAGAAAAGGTGGTTTGCTGAAGACTAAACAAGTAAATTGCGGAACAGGGATTTGAGCCCAAGTCCATCTTGCTTCAAATGTATGTGTTCCTTCCATTATGCCATGGGGCCTCTCCTCAGGGTACAGTATTTTCTGCTTCTGCCAGAGGAACACAAGGCCCTCTCAGTGTCCTGCTTCCCCGACCGTTCCTAACACAGTCAAGCAAAAGGAAGTGGGGGGATAAGGAAGCTGCTCTGATGGTTGTTCCCTATCTAATTCTAGAAATATTTTTCCCATAGAAATAGAGTTAATTTTTTTAAATGGCAACTGGAATCCACCTTCTGAAGTGTTGAAGTTCTAAAATAGGAAGGAGGTAAGCTTTCTTTGCATATTAGTTCTCAACAAGGGAAGATTAATGTTAAAATTTCTTTTTTACATATCCCACCCAAGAATATAACACAGAATCCGTTAGTCTGTGAGAAAGTAACTCTTCACTTTTTAGAGATGTATATTAATTTTCTTTGTATTAGTTCATGTTTTCACAGAGTACCTGAGCGTGTGTATAAAACAAAAAGAGCTCATTCTGAACACTTTAAAACTGACATCCTGCCAACCTTCCTAATAGACAAATACCTTAAGTTACTTTTTTGAAGATAAAGAAAAAAGAAAAAAAAGTCAGACCCTGGAAGTAAGAGATAAAAGGATGAAATCCATGAATATAAACTCCTAAGCAGTTTAATTTATATAAGAGGAAATAGGCAAATTAAATTATCAGAATCCAGAAGAATCAGAGATCTTATTGCAACTAGGAAGCACACCTGTCCCGTGTTAACACAGATTTAGATAACGTATTTAACCTTGGAAGCCCAAATCCCTTTCAGTCACATCCTCTTCTTGCTTCTGCTTGAAACCCAAAGTGCATGATGGTAAATTTACCTCATTTGCAACAGCAGAAATACCAAGCTCTTCAAAGCCCCCCAGGTTCTCTGGGTAAATTGCTGGAGAAAAATGTTGAAAAAAAAATTACACAGCTTACTCTTTTTCCCCAAAGGACTTTTTTTGTAACTGTCTAGCAAAGCCTTTCCTCTGGGGGACTTCAAAACAACAGATTTATCTTTTTTACTAAAAGTGGTATTTGAGTCTGCCAGAAAACGTGCAGAAGGGACATCCATTATTTAATTAACTCTAGTTGATGATAATTTTGTATCAAATGGAATTATATAGATAAACTATCTTCCTAACATTCTTGTTACAGACTTAAGAAGGCAAATAATCTTTAAAAAGTTTAATCTGTTCCAGGTCAGAAAAGAGTCCTGAAAATTCTATCTTCCAGTGGTATAAAAGGCTCAGTAATTGCAAGATTAGGAATATTTCCCTGTAAAATATTTCTAATTATGTTTTTGACCCAAGCAAGACGCACTAAAAAAATGAACAAAAGCTCCCCTAAACTACATTCTCAAATAGTCAAAACACTGGTGATATCAGTAAGGCAAGGAAAACTAATGTATACTCATCCATTTGTATCTCAGATTAAAAAAAAAAAAAAGATTTCTTTCTTAGGAATAATGCAATCAAACACAATCATTATCAACTACCTTCTATAATGAAGTTTTCATAAATAAACTTGATAAAAATGCTTCTTAGCTAGCAGGTTATATTCAGCCAGAATATGAATGCTTTCCAGAGGATTCATTTTTCCCTGTCAAGGATGATTCAGCTCCAGTGCCTACTTCAGCCCAGTGGTGACTGAAAAGGAGAGGATCATTAATCCATCAACAGGTTCCCCCTGAGCAGTCTCCCTGTGTGTAGCTGCCTGTGGGAGGGGTCTGAAGGGGCCGAAAAAGTCAAAGCCACAGCCCTCTGCCCTCTTGGTGCTTTCTATTTGTCCTGGAGAACAAGACAACTCACTGGGCTTTATTATCTTTTAGGATACACCACAGTGAAGACTGCATGATTTAAACACAACTTCTAGTTGAAAAACTTCACAAAACTATCCATGGAGATGTCATCCAAATAAAGCTGGAGGACCGAATGAAAGTTGGCAGAAGTGCTGATGTTAAGTGGCATTTTACACTCAAAAGCATCCAAATGGGGGGGAAAATGTGGTGTTTGTAGTACAGAATGAAAACAAACATTAAAAGATTTTAAAATAAGGAAATGTGTGAGGATAGAAAAATAAGAGCATGTGTTGAAAAGCAGTCTTACTATTTCTACAGTTACTTATGTTTAAAGAAATATTCAAAGCTAAATACAGGAACACCATATGTAGCTCTAAACCCTAACAAATGTTGTGATATAGGATGGTTTTTCTCCTCCTGTTGTTAATTAACAACATTTAACAAAATTTTCCTGAGTGTCTACTACAGGCCAGGCACTATATTAGGGAATACACTGATGAACAAAAAGGCACGGCTCCTGCCTTCAGGGATCTTGAAGAGACAAGGAACTATAACATGGAACCATCACTCTATGATGACAGGGTCAAACAGGACAGACCACAGAGATACCAAGCCTGCAGGAAGGCCCGTTTGCGGAAGTAAAGTTTAGGTTGAGACCAGAAGTCTAAGCAGGAATTCGACAAAGAAGGATGATGAACCCTTCTGGGACCTTTTTTCCTAACAGAATGGACAGAGGAAAAAAACCACATGAGAAGGTTTATACCTTAGGTAGCAGATGAGAAAGGAGTTTTCCAGACTTGGAAGTAGTCATTTGCTGAGTATCAAGACAGAATTAGTAAGATGCTTGAGAAGAGTAGAAAATAAGAGAAATTGTCATTCATTCACTGAATAAAATTTTTTGAGTGCCCACCCTGTATTGGGTACTATTCTAGGCACTAGAGTTACAGTAGTAAGAAAAAGAAAGACAAAGTTCCCTGTTAACGTGATCTTTACGGTCTTGGAGGGGAACACATCAAAGAAACAAGTAAATAAATACAGTAATTTCACACTGCGATCCTGTAATGGAGGAAGTGAAGCAGGATAATGGGACTGGGAATGTTTAGGGAGAGCTGTTTACACGAGGTGCTCAGGGGAAGGTCTGTGTGAGGCAGTGGACACAAGCTGAGACTGGAAGGAGAAGCCCCAGGGGAAGAATGTTGTCCTGGCAAATGGAGAGAGTTATTTAGGGAATAAAATAAGATCGCTGGGTAATGCTGAAAGGACAAATGAGGTGGGTGCCCGTGTATTTACAGTAACATTAATCTCCCTCACTTTATATTTTTCTCTAAATAAACTCAGCAGCTCAGGAGAAATTACAGAAAAAGCTCCAGAGTCACCCACGTTTGGGAATTTGCCAGGCAGATATAACAGATAATGGGGCACAGGAGTTTAGTAAGGTGACAAGAGAAAAGTTAGATTTAAAGTCCATGGAACCTAAACTGAAGAGAAAGGATAGTGAGTTACCTGTCCCACATAATCCCAAGTCCCCATGAGGCTGAAGGTTTGGTGATAAGCTGGAAAGATAAAAAAAAATTATGGCCAGAGAGGAAAACATCTGAATTTTAGAAAAGTGGTAAAAAGTGGGAAGAAAAGTGGCATGGAAGAAAAGGGTATTAAAGACATAGTTTTTAAAGAAATGGAGAGAAAAGGGTATTAGAAGAAGAAGAATAAGAGACATGGTGGTACATATACATACAAGACAAAAAATGAAGGGGGGGGGACAATGACAGCTAAACCAACCGTTATTTCTTTTCTGTGCTAGGTAGCAAAAGCATCCTCAACAAAGCAGAGTATTTTACAGCAGGTAAAGAAATAAATGATGGCCTACAAGTTGTAGGGGGGACTTAAAAGGACAATGGCCCTGCAACAGTGAAGGTGTGGGAAAATGTAAGCAACCTCTCAGAAGAGCTGCAGCACCTCAGGGGAGAGCCGGACCTCGAGTCAAGAGACCTTCCTAAGAGTGGCTTACCAATGCTGAAATTTCAGACACGCCTGCCATCATTGGCATCTGATCCTTGTGTGAAGGAACCATTTCTCAGGGTATGATGCCCTCCATCCACAATTCTCTTTTGCCCTGATTCCTCTAATATGACATTAACATAGTAAAGGAAGAAATCCAAGAGAACCACTAGTCTGGAATAAACATCCTTTTAGACAAATTAAAAAAAAAAAAAAAAATGCTTTGGAGAAAAAAAAAAAAAACAAAGCTGCCATGTTGACATCAGAACAGTAAGGCAGTTTATTTAGAGAGTCATTTGAACAAGGCAGACACAGTTTAAGGACCCAGAGGGGTTTTCAGTTTCCACCATCTGGTTATTTCCCCGAGTCCTCTGCCATGCATCACAAAGCGCTCTGTGAATCCACTTAAAAAGGAAAGAGCTAACATTCCTCTTTATTTGCTTTAACACTGCCCTCAATAAAAAGTGGTACATCCAAAGGATACAGTAAATATTCAGCCACAAAAGTCACATTGCAAAAATATATTTCTTTATGTGGAAAGGTGTTCTCTTTTCATTGTTAAGTATTAAAAGCAGGTTATAATTTAAGATGTTGAGTGTGATCTCATTTTTGCAAATCATAAATGTTTTTATTGTGATAAAATAAACATAACAAAATTTACCATTTTAGCCAAAATATACATAACAAAATTAACCATTTTAACCATTTTCAAGTATACAGTTCAGAGGCATTAAATGCATTCACACTGTTGTGCAACTATCACCACCATCTCTCTCCAGAAATTTTTCATCTTCTTAAACTTAAACTCTGTACCCATTACACAAAAACAATGAATGTTTACATAGGAACACAGAGGAAGTCTGAACAAATGTATATCAAAAATGTTAATGGTAGATAATGCAATTATAGGTGGTTTTTCTTTTCTACCTTTTAGTCTTCCCTATTTTCTGATTTTTTCCTAAAGGAACTGCATTTCTGGTGAATTTTTTAAAGTAAATTTAAGTGATTTTTAAGAAAGACATTGATAGTTCAAAAGAAAAGAAAAACAAGATTAGGGGTCATGCTCATCACTTTCTTTAGATATGAACTAGTTACTAAAATATATTCTATGAGTGATCTAAAGCAACTCAAATTTTCTATGTATTTTTTAGAATGGAAATAAAAGCCCATTACCAATTGCCTAATAAATACTGCAATACTCAAAATAAAAATGATCACAGCACACAGACAGCTAATTGTTCCCCATTGCCCATTTTCCCCTTCTTCCTAGTAATAAGAACCCCAGTTCTGAGCTGGGTACATTGGTGCCCAACCAAAAGAATTATTTCCCGGTTGTCCCTCTTGTAGTTAGTTGTGGCCACATGACTAAATTTTGGCCAAAGAGGAAGTGCTATGTGCAGTTTCCCAAAAGGAGCACATTCTTCTCTCCTCACTGGCTGTAGTACTGATTGAACAGCTTAAGCTCTAGCAGCTATCTTGGACAAGTGAGGCAACACTAAGAATGAGGAAACAAGAAGACATCTCTCTTTTCATTATATGCTGTCAACCTAATCTTAACTGAAACAATTACCTTCTAAATTGCTTTCCTTCTAATATATCTGACATTCAGTCCTATACCTTTATCAATCATTATCATAAAAACATAACACTGGTAAATAATAAAGCTGACCAAATACACACATGACCAATTCTTTTTTTTTTTTTTTAAAGATTTTATTTATTTATTTACTTGAGAAAGAGAGAGAGAGAAACAGCATGAGAGGAGATAGGGTCAGAGGGAGAAGCAGGCTCCCTGCCGAGCCGGGAGCCCGATGCAGGACTCGATCCCAGGACTCCGGGATCATGACCTGAGCCGAAGGCAGTCGCTCAACCGACTGAGCCACCCAGGCGCCCCCACACATGACCAATTCTTAACCTTCTTCCTACTTGAATTCTATACAGACTCTGCCACTGTCACTGCCCCTGTCAACCAGGCCAACTTTCTGAAACTCTTTTCATTGAAAAAACACTTTGTAGATTGTGCTTCCATCTCTTTATTTGTTCCTTTTCAGTTTCCTTACAAGGCTCCTTTACAATCTGGTGGTCAATTTCTCTAAACTGTTTTGACTATGATTAATTTTTTTGTATATGTTTAATCGCTGTTTCAATAATCAAAATTTCCCTGAAGCAGTCGGCTATGGAGGGACTTAATCGTGTTCCTTCAAAACTTACATGTTGAAGCCTTAAACCTCAATGTGATGGAGACTGGGCTTTTGAGAGGTAACGAGACTTAGTGAAGTCATGAGGGTGTGGCCCTCATGATGAAACTAGTGCTTAAATGAGAACAAACACCAAAGAACTTGTGCTTCTTCTCTTTCTCCCCTCAACCCTGTGAGGACACAATGAAAAGGTAGCCATATGCAAGCCAGGAAAAGGAACTGAGTTGACTGGCACTTAATCTTGGACTTCCAAGCCTCTAAAACTGTGAGAAGATAAATTTGTTGTTTAAGCACCCAGTTCCTTGGTATTTAATTACAGCAGCCCAAGCAACTAATATAGAGTTATTCACTCAATTATTACTGAAGACCTAATAACTAATCATTTATTGAATGCTTACTATATGCCAAGAACATTACATATTTTATCTCTAACCTTTTCAGTAACCCTAAAAGTTAGAGATCATTATATTCATTTCAGAAATAGGAGGCCTGAGGCCTGAAGAACAATCACCCAAGTTTCCCTAGCTGGTAAGTAGAACAGTCAGACTTTGAACCCAGGCTTACTTACTCTAAAGTTCACCAACCATTATACCCCATGGCACACACAAGTTTCTGCCTCAAGGAGTTTATGGTATTTTAGAGAGGCAATCCAGACAAATAAAAAGCTAAATAATTCAAAAGGCTAATAATAGTAATGACAAAAACACAAAAATAATAAGAAATACTAGGAATTCCTAGGAGGGAGAGATCACTGAGTTTAACAGATCATGAAATGCTTCAGTTTTTTCCCCCATATAATTATTATTAAACCAAATCCTTATTGAAGCCCATCCAAACCAACTAAATAAAGTGATAAGAGACATTTCAACCTTGGAATAAAGGTAAAACCTTAATAGAACTTGCTTTGATATTTAAATTAGTACCTTTAAAAAGTCACTTTCCTTCTACAAGGTGATTTGTTTCATCACATCTTAATCTTCACAAGAAAAAATTACAAAAAAAGCTCAGCTTTTCTAAACTGTCTACTAAAATTAACCAGTTATTACTAAAAAGGGACAGGAAAAGTAGTTAAAACTATTTTCAAGAAGGTCATGAAATTATATTGTCTTGTTTTTGAAGATACAAGTATCTCCCGCTTTTCGAAAGTTCATATTATTACACCACTTCAGTTTTGCAAAAGACTTTCATTAGTACCTAACCGAAAAAACCCTGAAGATGATTTTCACTTTTAAGAAAAAAAGACAAAAAGCAAAAAATGGCGTTTAGCATTTGTTTTGCAGTAAGACCTTTTAAAGGCAGCCCGTCCCCCAAATAGCGAGAGCGGCCCTGCCCAGCTCCTTCCCAGGAACCACACTCGGCAGCATCTCAGCATCAAGCCACCAGAGTTTGAGCTGTGTCTGTTGAATATCTGTGCTTTATCTCAATTTATTTTGTGTATCCGTTAGCAAGATGTGTCCTAAGGTATCAGAAAAGCCTATGAGAGGTTTATTTGAGGGGTCTGGGAATCCTCAAAATTTTTTCCATACAAATTAATGGTTATTGCTTCTTCACTTTATGCCTTTTCTGCCTACAAAAGTTTTCATAGAAATGCTCTACTTTTGGATAGTGAGGGAAACCTGTAATTTTCAAATGTCTGAGAAATTCCTTTATTAAAGTAAGAAGAGCTATAAATGATCAAATAAAATGTTAACAATTCATACGTTAGACAGGAATGTAGGACACACAGGACCTAGCCTCAATTTTGGAACAACAGATCTTCACTTTTCTTATAGTGATGGCTAGCTAGCTACATTAACTACCAAGTGGTTTTTAAATAGATAATTCTGAAGTTAAAAGAAAATTTTAATGTGGGATACTTTGATAAAAAATCAAAATCTCCGATGGAAATCTATGATAGTCTGCACATAAAATCTAGGAGAAAAAAACACAGTAGTGATCTATAAGAAGCAACTTCAATTTCTATGTTCTAATGGTGTGAGGAGAAAATAAAACTTCTAACAGGAAAGATCTATTTGGATAATGCCTTTTATTTATTTATTTATTTTAAGATTTTATTTATTTATTTGACAGAGAGAGACACAGCAAGAGAGGGAAAACAAGCAGGGGGAGCGGGAGAGGGAGAAGCAGGCTTCCCGCTGAGCAGGGAGCCCCGTGCAGGGCTCGATCCCAGGACCCTGGGATTATGACCTGAGCCGAAGGCAGATGCTTAACGACTGAGCCACCCAGGCGCCCCTGGATAATGCCTTTTAATTCAACAAAAAATGAGATCTATTAATTAGAATTTAGTTTGTGACAAAAATGATATATTTTCATTATAAATATAAAATATACTCCTGACTGGAGATTTGGAAAATGAAGACAACGGTAAAGAACACAGTGTATCCTTATAATCTCCAAACACTAACATTCCTTCTTAGCATATTTTTATATTTCTTAAAAATTTTGATCATTCAATGTAAATTAAATAGCAGTCTTTCTTGCTTGCTTTTTTGTTTCACTTAAACATATGGTATTTTCCCATGATGTTATAAAACCTTCAGAGAAATCACTTTTAATTCCAGGAAACATTCCAATGAGTTTATTTAACTATAATTCACTTTAAACAATCAGGTTGCTTTTTGTTATGTTAATAATGATGTCGTGCTGAACACAGTTCTGCTTTTTCCAATTCACAGATAATTTCCTTAGCACAAAATCCAGCAGTGAAATTACTGGCCAGAGTCATACAATCACTAATACCCAGGTCCTGGGTAAAGAGAAATGGTAGAGTCAGCTCGTACTGGTTCATGAGTGCTGCTTGTTAAATTTTCAGAAATTTTCTAAGCCAGCTGTTAAATTATACTTAGCATTAAAAATTAAATTTCGTGAATGTACAATTAAAGAGATTTTATTAAAACAAAGATAATAGATACTCAAAACTCACCATTTATTAATTCTGTTACTACAGTTTACTATTAGCTTTGCTGGGAGTTATTTATATCTACTGTATCTATATGGTGAGAATACTACCATATAATGCTGTCCCACTGTGCATCTCTTCCCACTGCCACATTCAGTGATCGCATAGTTGGTAGCATGAATTTTGCCATAGTAGGAGTATTCATGTCATGGGAATTGGAAAATGCTGCAAATGAGGGCCTTTTACTCCCCTAAAGAATCCAGAGAATTAACCTGATTATTCAGATGGTGAGCTATCCATGTATCTTCTTTATTTCACCCTGAAACTGCCTATTTTTCTACCTATCTAAGCCTTTAAAGAGCCCTCAAAAAGGTAGAAGTAGACACATCTGAGTATGTTAATGTTTTCCTACTTGAGCCACTCAGTAAATGTTTATAAAGTATTTCTGAAGAGTACTATGTTGAGTGGCTGTCAGTGATACAGAAATGTTTAAGTCTTCAAGTAAAGAAGATAAGATCCGCACAATGATTTAACAAGATAAAAAAATGATAAATACTGTAAGATAAAATGATACAGGGATGCAAAGCAAGGAGAGATTATGTCCTGCTGAAAAATTCTAAAAGGTCTACTAAAGATATCGCATTTTTAGACGAATAAATAATGTCAGAGAAAAGTGAAATGGTTGTTTAAGGCTACCAAAACCTCTATCCCCTTCTTTTCATAGCACTTTTACATCGCTTTATAACATATCACTCCCCCATCCTATGTTGCAATGACTATTATTGTTTATACCTCTGCCCCACTACACTACTCTACCTTCTAGAGCAGAGCTTTATCTTTATATTCCCATCATAACAAATATTCAGTAAATGTGTCTTTCATGAATGAAGACCTTGCCACTCTCCATCAAAAAGTGGGGTCTACTTTTCTCCCCTTGAACTTGGATGGACTTGTGACTGTTCTGACCAACAGAGCAGGATAGAAATGATGTTCTGTGATTTCCAATGCTATCTCATAGAAAGGATACAGCTTCTGCCTGGCTCTCTCTTTTTGGAATGCATGCTCTGGGAAACCCAGAAAGCCCACTGAAGGAAGCCCAAAATAGGTCATTTGGGGAGGTCACAAGGAGAGATACATGTGGAGAGGAACTGGAATCCTCCTAGCCAACAGCCAGCAACAACTGCCAGACATATGAATGAACAAGGCTTCAAATGATTCTAGTTCCCAGCCTTTGAGTTTTCCAGCTTCAGACATTGTGGAACAAAAAGAAGCCATCCCTGCTGTACCCTGTCCAGATTCCTGATGCACAGAATCTGTGAGCATAATAACGGATTGTTCTAGGTCACTAAATTTGGGGTAATTTGTTACACAACGTTGGGAACAGGAACAATACAACTGCCACACTTAAGATTTGTATTTCAACTAAAATCAAAAAAGATTTTAAACTCGCTTACAAAATTGAATATAATGCAAATAGGGCACAGATAAAACAAACATAGAAACTCATAAAACAAAGTAGAAACGAATGTCAGGCAAACAACATATTATTATAACAACAAGAGCTAATAGCTAATGCCTCCATGCGTAAGGCACTGCAAAGAGCATTGATTTAAGCCTCCTAACAGGCCTATAAGGATACTGGTGTTATCTCTATTTTATATATCACACACAAATCAGAAATAAAATACCTTAGGACTAAAACTATGAAAAACATATTTTTATCTTGCTTTGTTGATTCAGATGGCACTTTGGGGATTCTTGTAATGGGTTGTCATCATAACTATTGCTAATAGAGACCAGGGGTTGGCAAACATTTTCTAAAAGGGCCAGATAGCAAACATTTTAGTCTTTGAAGGCTATATAATAGTCTTTGTTGCACATTCTTCTCTGTTTTCTATTTGTTTGTTTGCTTGCTTGTGACAACCCTTTAAAAATGTAAGACCATTCTTAGCTTGTAGGCACTACAAAAACATGTTGTGGGCTGGACCCTGGGTCGTAGTCTGCCCAACAGACCATTATAGGGAAATGCTGAATACTACAAGTTTAATAAGACCACTTTTATTATAATACTTGTAATAGCATCTACAGTTATACTAAATTAAGAAAGCATCGTTTCTGGCTTCAGCCTATTATTACCCACTAAAACCACAAGCCTCCCTGAACTGTTGGTAAGTGAAAATGTAGACCCAAACATCCATAATTTTCATTACAATAAATGTCTATTCATAATTGACATTCACCTACTTTGAAAAGGTCTGGAAGACTGTCTGAAAGAAATTATAGGGTCTAACTGCTTCTCTAGGCATCTACATAGATATCTCTATGTTTGTTTATCGAGATTCATGACAGCCCAGTGTGACTGATAAAACATTGAACACTTCTAACCTTTAGAATTGCTCCTTTGCAAGAAAATGTTTATTATTCTTGGCAGAAATGATGGAAACTGGTAAGAAATAGCCAGACTACCTTCATATGTAAGTGAACTGGAATTTTTAGAGAACAGTTTCCCCTAGTAAATTTGTCTACACACTGCTTAATCAACCAAATTTACAGCTGTTAACAGGTTGTACCTCTGTATTCCCGAACATATAAATAAACTTCTTAATCAGAACAAAAACAGGTTTGGAGTCCAGTTGTTTAAACTGGAATTGGTACAGCCAGTACCTAACTGTAGTTAAATCAACTCTCAAGGAGAATCCCAATCTTAGTAGAAAAGTTGTTTTCCAGTTTCCTCAAAGCTACAAAGATGCTCCTTGGCAAACACTTCTGTGATCATCTAAAACTGAAATTACATGATCTCATTTAAAGCATGATGCCCAATCTAATGCCAAATCAATCATACAAGTTTTCAAATTGAAGTTCCAAATTAGGAAGAAGCTAATTACTTACATTCAATTGGAAGAGGAAAGATTTTTTGAGAGCCTGTAAATCAGAAGGCCCTTAGAAATTGGAATTTGGAAATTTGGAGTACCGGAGTGAGGAAATGAACTCCTAAGTATGAAAAATGTTACTCATGTTGCTTAGAAATGCAGAAATAAATAAAGTTTAAGAAAGTAAAAAATAATAAGTATGTTTACAGACAGCCCTCTTTACAGACTAAGAATAGATATGAACTGATTACTAGTAGCTAAGGCATTGGCCATGTCATGTTAATAGAAATGAGTTGCCTTGCTCAATTAATTAATTAAAATAGTCATCGAGAAAAATAACCAATCCAATCACTTAAAAGGCACAGATGGCCAATTTACATGCTCCATTTTTTAAAACCCCTGAAAAATCAGAAGTACTATTACAAGGCATCTGAAATTTGTACTATTATGTATGAATCTTCACATTTCTTTCATCTAAAAGATCATCCAAAAGACAAAGAATTTTGTGATAAGCACAGAATAGAGCAGCTAACCAAATAGAAGAATCTATCACCATAAAAATAGCACTTTTGAACCTATATTACTATATAATTGACAAACTCTATTATAAGTTGAGCTTAAACAATGCCATACCCCATATGAAACCTAAATTTTATGATACTCAAATGCCGTAGTATCTGCCAGATTCTCCTTTGCTCAAATTATTCCAGCATGACTTTGACCTAAGTGTCCACAGTAAAAGTTGATCAGAAGAAACAACTCAGGTATACATATTTTCTAAGTACTGGGAAGGGATCCAATAACATTTAAAATATGACATTTAAGCAAGAGTATCTATTTATAAGCATCTGAATTCTTCTGACATGGGAAATATTTTTATACTGACCAAACAGAGCCTATTACTCTAAAACATATATTTATAGTAGAAACAGGGAAAGATTTGGGCTAAAAAAATAAAATGAATAAATGATACAGAACACCAAACAACTATCACCTTCTCCAATGAAGCTATATGTCTAATGACCCAATGTTTCTATTATTTTTTTCTTCTCTGAACTTCTATAGCATTTATGAACTAATCAATCACATAGTCAAGCAGTTGATTATATATTTGTATTGCTTTCAAGTGATTTCTTATGTTACTGTCTGTCTTTAAAATTTTTTGACTCTCATAGCCAGCTAAACACATCAATAAGCAATTCTTATGAACTACTCACTTCCTTAAAATTCTCCTTAGTGCTGTGGAAAGGTATGCTCTAGTTTAGATACAAAGAGCTTTGAATACCATTTAATTTAAAGGATTTGCCCTTAATTCAGTGGATCATGGCAAGCCACTGAAAAAGAGTGAAATGGTAATAGGAATACTTGAAGAGAATAATCAGACATCTTATGCAGGTTGGATTAGAGGACTGAAGGAAAAACAAAACAAAATTAAGAAACTATTTAATTGTCCACAAATAGGTGGCCAGTGCCTGAACTAGAGTGGTAGGAGGCGAAATAGAATGTGCATAAAAGCAAATCAACAGATGGAGGGAGCCTGAAAATAAATAGTCATAAAGTGGTAATTTATTGAGTATAAGAATTAGACCAAATGGTCAAAGATGATTAGTTTCAGTTCAGCAAACATTTGTGGAAAACCTACTTTGTACAAGGCACTCAAAAATATGAAATTAGATCAGTTTGCAAGATGCTTAAAATCTAGTAAGGCACAGGCACCTGGGTGGCTCAGTTGGTTAAGCGTCTGCCTTTGGCTCAGGTCATGATCCCAGGGTCCTGGGATCAAGCCCCGTATCGGGCTCCCTGCTCAGCAGGGACCCTGCTTCTCCCTCTCCCTCTGCCTGCTGCTCCCCCAGCTTGTACGCTCTCTCTTTCTCTCTGTCATATAAATAAATAAAATCTTTTAAAAAAATCTAATAAGGCAGACAGACAATATCCTCAAAAATAATGAAGTTTGACCATAATGCATATTATAATATAGGTGAAAAAAACATGTTACCGTAATCCAGGGGATGACACAATCAATCTTGAGTAAAACTGAGAAGACCAATGTTTTTTGGGTTTTTTTGTTATTGTTTTTTTTAAGATTTTATTTATTTGTCAGAGAAAGAATGAGAGACAGAGAGACAGAGAGAGCACAAGCAGGGGGAGCAGCAAGCAGGTAGAGAAGCAGGCTCCCTGCTGAGCAAGGAGCCTGATGTGGGACTCCATCCCCGGACCCTGGGATCATGACCTGAGCCGAAGGCAGACACTTAATTGACTGAGCCACCCAGGCATCCCTGGGAAGACCAATGTTTTAAGCCTGAGTGACTTTTAGAATAATGGTATTCTTGTCAAATAATGTGTATTCTTTCTTCAAAATGTATGTTAATCCACCTCCCTTAAATCTCTTTCTACTAAGAAAGTCTAAGCACAGGTCCTAAGTAAAGCCAATCAAGTTAATTAACAAAGTGTTAGCCCACTGCTTTCAACATGCTACCACTCTCTTATGACTCTAAGGGAAAGGAGAGGACTTTGGTGACTTCTAGTGAGTCTGAGGATCAACCTGTTGCTCCCAAAAAGGTCATTTCTCTAAGCCTCTCATCCTACCTTTCATCTGAGCTCCTCTCATTTTACATTCCTTTTTAAAGAGACATACTCTTACTGTAAAGGAGATCTGAGGAGCACTTGACTTATATAAGTCAGAAAATCTGACTGAACACTGGCTCTGCTACGTCCTAGTTGTGTGATATTCAGCAAGTCAGGCGGCACTCTTATTTCTGTATCTGAAGTAATAAAGCCAACCTTGTGGAGACATTTTGAGGATTTATGTAGAATTTTTATAAAGTGAGAAGTCAGGATATAAACTGTAAATATGAAGATGAGTACAGATCCCTATCAGCTAAAGTCAGTTCTTTACCTAATGAGTAACCAGTCTACATAGTTCAGGGCCTAGGTCAAGGATTGGCCATACCAAGTTTCTGAGTCCATTTGTTTTGGCATGCCAGGCTAATGGGGGTAGTTTTTAATCTATATCCTTGGAGTAATTTCCCAAGACTGCTGAAGCTTTTGGCTTTGTATCCCTATCCAAGCCAAATAAACTGAAGTTTTCATCTATAAAGAAAAACAAAAGCCTAACTGAACTTTTTAAAAAACATAATTAGATTAGAATTTCCAATAACTGCTCCTACTCCGTTTTTTAAAGCATTTGTAGTTCGGGAAACTTTAAACTTTTTTAAGCACTATTCTCCTCTTCTATGGAAATGTTTTGCTAGAGTCCTCTATCTAGTCATGTGTTAACTGTCTACAACAATGCTGTCCAACAGAATTTACTGCAATGATGATTATGTTCCAGGTCAGTGCTGTCCAATATGGTAGCCACTGACCACTTCTGGCTATTGAGCACCTATAATGCACTACTGCATCTAAAGAACTAATTTTTACTTTAATCTTAATTTAAATGGCCACAGGTATCTCCTGGCTACTGTTTTGGACAGCTCAGGGCTATTCCATGTATACCAGAGACAGACCCATTAAGACTTATAAAAGCTACTCACAAGGTTGGCAGCTAGATTGTCCATACCACCCCAGTTATAAAAATGCTGCTGATACTCTTCAGAGTTGGGAGCTAGCTCCCACAAGTGCACCTGCACAACCATGACTCATTCATTGGTCATAGTGTTCCCTCTGCTTCAAATGCCCTCCCCCCCACCCCACCAGCTTCAAATATCCTTCCCCCAACTGTGTGCCAAGCAAACTCCTAATTATCTTTCAAAGTCAATTCAAATGTCACCCTGCCCATGAGCCTCCTTTGATTTTTTTTTTTTAAAGCAACACAGTAGAGTGAAAAGAGCTATAGTTAAGAAACAAGGCAGATTAAAGTTTGAATCCTAGAAATAGTCCTTACTAGCCAGAACTTACTAAACCTTGAACAACTCTTCAGCCTCAATTTTGTCATTTACAAAATAATAGTAAAAATACCAATTTTGTGAATTTGTTGTAAGATTAAAAATTCTGAGCAACATCATATTATGGCTAACATTTATTGTCTACTTGTATCAGTCATTGTGGAAGTACACCACCACTTAATTTTGTTCATTTTCACAGCAACCTAAAAAGTAATATTCCTTTACCTATTCATCCACATATTCAACAGTTTCATTCATTTATTCATTCAACAAACATCTGAGAGCCTAATATGCCTAGTGGGAAACTGAGGATTAAAGAACAAACTCCTGGCAATGACAGGTCTTACATTCTAGTGAAAAAAGACAGGCAGTAAGCAAGAAAACAGATACATAATATATCAGTACTGTTAAGTGTTACGGAGAAAAATAAAGCAGGATAAAATAGAGAAAAATGGAGGATGCTATTTTATAGAAGAGATTGTCCAGCAAGACCTCTCTATTGAGATGAAAATTAAACAGTGAACTAAATAAAGCATGAGGATGAGTTATGTATAGGTATGTGGGAAGACTGCTCCCAGGAGAAGGAACACATTGGGAACGATTATGTAGCAGACCTTATGCTAGATGCTAGACATGTATGAGTAAACTAGACAAATGATTGTCCTCCAGGATTTTATATTATTGTGAATAAATGAACAAAACCATGAAGTCTCAGAAGTAAAAAGTTCAACGAAGAAAAGGGAAAAATACAAGGAAATAGCGATGGAAGAAAGTACTATTATTTCTACTTCACAGATCAGAATCCTGAGAAGTTAAAAAACAAGTAAATTGTAGAGTAGTTCATTCTTTTAATTACTTACTATGCCATTCTCTTCGCCCTTCCCCTCCGCGCCCGCCCCCCCAACTCATACTACAAAATAAAATCTCCACTGGCAACCAGAGAATGACAAGGATCACAATCTATTCTTTGTTATATCCCTACTATCAGTGCAATGGCCCATAGGAGATGCAAAATGAGGTTGAATTAACTCAGATTTCCACTCTAGATACAACATAAAAACTCCATTATAATTAAAGAGACCATGATACTAAGACCAGAAAGATGGTTCTGCTTATTAAGGAAATCCCATTTAAAAATTCAAAACAAGAGGGGCGCCTGGGTGGCTCAGTCAGTTAAGCGTCTGCCTTAGGCTCAGGTTGTGGTCCCAGGGTCCTGGGATCAAGCCTCGCATTGGACTCCCTACTCAGCAAGGAGCCTGCTTCTCTGTTTCCTCCCCACTGGTGCTCTCTCTCTCAAATAAATAAATAAAATCTTAAAAAAAATTCAAAACAAGAAATAAAATATAACATTTAAAGGAAAAAGTGATAGGTTTTGGAAGGGGGTTGGTGTGAGAGAGCTACTCAAATGGCCCTAGTGGTTATTACTGCAACACTGAACTACTTATATGAGCTTGGTGAAGGGTGGGATGGGAGACTAATAAAAGGGGAGGAATAACAAAGTTATCATTACACAGATGTTAACCCAACTGGTGACAAGTTAGCAATACATATCAGGACTTATTGACATTATTTGCCAAAGCATTTTCTTCATTGTAAATCCTTAGGATTTAAAATACCTCAAGTTTCAAAGCTGCTTCCTATCACTTAGCAAACTAGTTCACAACTGTCAGCACTCATAAACTAAAGGAAGAAAATCCCAGGGCCATATGGAAAAAATTCTCACCATGCCATAATAATCTATTTAATCTGTGTGGAAACATCTTATTCATAAATACTGTACTTTTTTCCTAATTAAAAAAGCAACACATATTTATTTGTGAAAATCTAGAAAATTCAGAACGATATAAAGGAGAAAATATCAACTTTAATTTTATCACCCAAAGACAGTCACTGTCAATATGATGAAGTATTTCTTTTTCTATATGTATATGTGTGTGCATGTTTGATGGTTGTTGTGTGAATGATGGTTGTTTTTTATACAACTGTTATCATACTTTTTATATAGCTTTGTATCTTGCAATTTTTCACTACATTAACATTATATGAAGAATTTGTCCATATTTTAAAATATGAATTTTAATAATGGTAAAATATTCTACTGTGTGCAATTAACCATCTCTGTACTGTTGATTCCAAATTTATGCCATTTAAACATGCTGAAATGAACATAATCATACTTAATCCATGTTAAAGACAATTATTTTTTCAGAATAAATTCCAAGAAGTAAAACTACTGGTTTAAATTATATAAATATATCAAATTTTATAAGTGCTATCAAATGTAATGCCATTTTACATTTCCACTATTTAGTTATCTGAGAGTTTCACTCCATACTCACCCATAAAAAGCATCATATTTTTCTAAAATATGCAAGGCAAAAAATAACATGTCACTATTTTAATTTGCATTTATTTCATTCATGAAGCTAAATATTTTTCTTTTCTCTATTAGCCACTTGTGCTTCTTCTATGAATTCTTATTTTAATATATTTGGCCATTTTTCTATTACAGGTTACCATTTTCCCCTGCTCATTGATTTAAAAGAATACTTCATATAGAAAGATATTTGCCCTTTACCAACATACATTTAGGAATATTTCTACCTCTTTATTGTTGGCCTTTAAAGTTCTTCTAATGTAAAGATGTTTAAATTTTTCATGTAGTCATATTTATCAGCACTTTGTTATTACTTTGTTCCATTGCATTTATACCTTTGCTTAATACCTTTCTCTTATAATTGGGTTGAAGCTACCAAAAACTACTTATACCTAGAAAATCTACTGGTGAATTTCCAGTAATACGGGGAAATGATATAACCTAGAACTCTCCAACCATACACACATATACGGTTACTCTCTCTTCTCTCTAAACATATAGAAATGTTAGATAATATATATGTAGATTTTTGTTTTATAAACACAGATGAGCTTCAAATTAATAAAGGAAAATCCCTAAATGCCAGGGGTGAAAAATGAAAGTCAGAAGAGAACAATATTACACCTCTTTGGCTAAATTTATTCCTAAGTATTTTATTGTTTTCTTTCTATTGTAAATGGACTTATTTTCTTAATTTCATTTTCTTTTTTTTTTTGACCATTTTTTTAAAAGATTTTATTTATTTATTTATTTATTTATTTATTTATTTATCAGAGAGAGAGAGAGAGCACAAGCAGGGGGAGTGGCGGGCAGAGGGAGAAGCAGACTCCCTGCTGAGCAAGGAGCTCAATGTGGGACTCAATCCCAGAACCCTGGGATCATGACCTGAGCCAAAGGCAGACACTTAATTGACTAAGCAACCCAGGCATCCCATTTGATTTCATTTTCACATTTTCACTGTTGGTATATAAAAATACAACTAATTTGGTTTATTGATCTTGAATCTTGTAACTTTGCAGAATTCACCTATTTAATTATTCTTTATTTTCTTTTTGGGAAAATTCTTTTGGGGTTTCTATATATAAAAGATCATGTAATCTGCAAATAGAGAGAGTTTTACTTCTTTTCCAAACTGATTGCCTTTTATTTCTTTTTCTTACCTAATTGCTCTGGCTAGAATCTCCAGCACAATGTTTAATAAAAGTGGCAAGAGCCATTATTAAAAGAATTTTTAGGGCACCTAGCTGGCTCAGTTGGTTAAGCGACTGCCTTCGGCTCAGGTCATGATCCCAGAGTCCCAGGATCGAATCCCACATTGGGCTCCCTGCTCAGCAGGGAGTCTGTTTCTCCCTCAGACTCTCCTCTCCTCGTGCTCTCTCTCTCACTCTCTTTCAAAAGAAGAAAAAGAAAAAAGAATTTTTAAAAGATCTTAAAAAAAAAAAAGGAAAGAGAACCCATGTTCACGGATTTCAATACTTAATATTGTTGGGTTTTTTTAAAGATTTTATTTATTTATTTGACAGAGAGAGGCACAGCAAGAGAGGGAACACAAGCAGGGGGAGTGGGAGAGGGAGAAGCAGGCTTCCCACCAAGCAGGGAGCCCGATGTGGGGTTCGATCCCAGGACCCTGAAATCATGACCTGAGCTGAAGGCAGACACTTAACAACTGAGCCACCCAGGTGCCCTTGAATACTTAATATTGTTTAAATGACAATACTCCCCATTTGATCTAAGATTCAATACAGATTCTTCTCAGAATTCCAGTTGCCTTTTTTTTTTTTACAGAAATGGACAAGCTAATCCTAAAAATCACATGAAAATGCAAAAGAATCAGAATAGTCAAAACAATCTTGAAAAAGAACAAAAGTAGAGGACTCACTTCCCTATTTCAAAACTTATTAAAAAGTCACAATTATCAAGACAGTGTACTGACATAGGACAGGTAAACAGTATAATGGAATAGATTTATGAGTCCAGAAATAAACCCATACATCTATGGTCAAAATTATTTTCAACATGGATGCCAAGATCATTTGATGGGGAAAAGTGGTCTTTCAACAAATAATTCTGAGACAACTGGATATCCACATGCAAAAGAATGAAATTTGACCCTTACCTGACACTGTTTGCAAAAATTACCTCAAAATGGGCCAAAGACCTAAAAGTAAAAGCTACAACTATAGAGTAAATCTTTGGGACCTCAGATTTTGGCAATAAACTCTTAAATATGACACCAGAAGCACAAACAATAAAAGGAAAAATAAATAAATTAGAATTCATTAAATTTTTTAAAATTTTGCTTCAAAAGACACTATCAAGAAAATTAAAAGACAACCCACAAAATGGAAGAAAATAATCAAATAATGTATCTTATAGGGGTCTAGTAACCAGCTCAACAATAAAAAGATAAATTACATAATTTTAAAAATGGGCAAAGGATCTAAATAGACCTTTCACTAAAGAAGATATACAAATAGCTAATAAGCACATGAAAAGATGTTCAATATCACTAGTCACTAGGAAAATGCAAATCAAAACCACAAGATACATTTTCACAATAATTTCAGACAGCAGCCATAAAATTTAAAAAAAGAGAAAAGAAAATAACAAGTGTTAACAAAGCTGTGCAGAAATTGGAACCGAATATTGCTGGTCGGAATGTAAAATGGTGCAGCTGATAACGCTTTGATAGTTCCTCAAATAGTTAAACAAAGAATTACTATATAACCTTGAAATTCCACTCCTGGGTACAGACTGGAGAGAACTGAAAGCATATGTCCACACAAAAATCTGTGCACAAATATTCATAGGAGCATTATTCATAATAGCCAATAAGTAGAAACAAGCCAAATATCCATCAACTAAATACGGTATACCCACACAATGGAATATTATTTGTCCATAAAAGGTATTAAGCACAAATACATGCTAGAATATGGATGAACCTTTAAAAACATTATACTAAGTAAAAGAAGCCAGACACAAAAGACCACAGTTTGTGTGATTTCATTTACATGAAATGTCCAGAGTAGGCAAATATAGAGACAGAAAGTAGATTCGTGGTTGCTAGGGGCCAGGGGAAGGCAGGAAACTGCTAATAGGTACTATGTTTTGTTTAGGAATGATGAAAATGTTCTGGAATTAGATAGTGGTAATGGCTGCACAACACTGAATGTACTGAAAAAATACTGAATTGAACCCCTTATAATGGTGAATTTTATTGTATACAAATTATATCTAATTTTTTAAAAGATTTTAAAAATTAAAAACAGAACAATAAACATAAAAGTTAATACTGTACCAGCCCAGGGATTTATGAGACCAGAAATTCCACTTTATGAATTTATCATCATTGTAGCTGTGCTTGTTACAGCAAAAGACTGAAAATTATTTAAATGCCTATTAATAGGGTACTGTGTAAATAAATTATTACATAACATTACTATATACTATGAAGCTATTTTTAAAAATCAGAAGCTCTAGGGGCGCCTGGGTGGCTCAGTCGTTAAGTGTCTGCCTTCGGCTCAGGATATGATCCCAGGGTCCTGGGATCGAGCCCTGCATCAGGCTCCCTGCTCAGCGGGAAGCCTGCTTCTCCCTCTCCCACTCACCCTGCTTGTGTTCTCTCTCTCACTGTGTCTCTCTGTGTCTAAATAAATAAAATCTTTTAAAAAAATAAATAGGGGCTCCTGGGTGGCTCAGTCGTTAAGTGTCTGCCTTCAGCTCAGGTCATGATCCCAGGGTCTTGGGATCAAGCCCCGCATCGGGCTCCCTGCTCCACGGGAAGCCTGCTTCTCCCTCTCCCACTCCCCCTGCTTGTGTTCCCTCTCTCACTGTGTCTCTTTCTGCCAAATAAATAAATAAAATCTTAATAAATAAATAAAAATAAATAAAAATCAGAACCTCTATATATATTGACAAGCAAGGATTTCCAAGAAATATTGTTAAGTGAAGAAAACAAGGTTCAAGACAGTATATAAAGCATGCTACCAGCTATATTAAAAATACTCATGTACTCATATATGCTTGTATATACAATATTTAAAGAGATAGTGACTAATAATTTTCCAGAATTGAAACAACTTTATATCAATAGATTTAAAAACAGATAAATCAACAACCTGACAGAAAAAAATTATTAAAATAATCTCAAAAGGAAATAAAACTTGAATAACTATTAGAAAATTTAAAAACTAATTTTAAAACTACCCATAAAAGAAACTATTTCAGTACATATATCCAACAAAGGATGCGTATCTGTAATATATAAAGAACTTCTATAAGTCAATAAAAAAAAGAAGACAATCCAAACAGACAAAAACTTGAATAGGCACTTTACCAAAAAGACTATATGAATGGCCAATAAGCATATGAAAAAGGTGCTTAATGTACCTAATCATCAAGGAAAGGCAAATTAACAGCATACTGTGATAGTCAACATACCAACTAGAATGGGTAAAATAAATTAATGCCAAGCCCCAATAAGAATGTGGAACAATCAGAACTCAAAACACAGCTGGTAAAAATGTAAATTAGTTAAACAACTTAACTGGCAACCACTAAACCACTAAAGCTGAACAAAGGCAAAGCCAATGATTGTATAATTTAACATGTAGGTTAAAGGGGCATGTAAATACGTTCACCAAAAAATATATATAAGAATGTTCATAACAACCCTATTCATATTAGCCAGAAATTGGAAAGTACCCCCAAATCCATTAATAGTATAACGAGTAAATAATGTAGTGTATTCTACTGTATGATTATTCAGGCAATAGAAGACTACACAGCAAATAAAATGAATGAACTATAATTACGCAAAACAACAAGATGAATCTCACAAATATACTGTTGAGTAAAAGAAGCCATATGCGAAAGAATTCATCCTGTATGATTCCACTTATATATAATTCAAAAACAAACAAACAAACAAACAAAACCCAATCTAAAGTTTAGAAATTGGAGTAGTGGTCTCCCCTGGGGAGAGGCAGTGGCTGAAAGGGCATGCAATAGAGACCCCTGGGGTCTAGTAATGTTTAGTTTCTTGATCTGGATTATGGTTACATGAATTTGTTCAGTTTGTGAAAATTCATTGAAATGTACATCTATGATGGGTACACTTTTCCATATGTATGTTATACTTAAGATTTTTTAATCTACAAAAACAAACAGGGGCACCTGGGTGGCTCAGTCAGTTAAACATCTGCCCTCAGCTCAGGTCCTGATCCCAGGGTCCTGGGATAGGCCTGCACTGGGCTCCCTACTCAGCAGGGAGTCTGCCTCTCCTCCCTCCAACACCCCTCCCACTCACCCAGCTTGTGCTCTCTCTCACACCCTTTTTCTCTCAAATAAATAAAATCTTAAAATAAATAAATAAATAAAATAAACCAAAAAAACCTCCCACCTAAAAACCTCACCAGGTACAAAGGATATAAAGTAAGTTTTACCATACCTTCAGGGAATAAATCCTATGTTACACAAATTTTTCCAGATATTAGAAAATTAGGAAAAGCCTCCAAGCTTATTCTATGATCAAAAATGTATAATACTAGAAAGGGAAGTCACAGGGCATTCCTAAACAAAAATATTAACCAAAAAAAAAATCTAGCAATATATTATTTTCAAGTAACTAAATAGAGTTTGTCTGGGAATACAAGAATTGTTTAACACTAGAAAATCCATTAACATATTTTATTACATTAACAGGATAAAAAAAGAAAATTCACATGATTTATCTCAGTAGGTATAAAAAAAATTTTAAATTCTATATTGATTCACTACTTTAAAAAATGCCCAATCCAGCAATAAAGAAAAATTTCCTAACATGAAAAATGATGTTAGGAGTCTCTTTAAGTCAGGAACAAAGCAAGGTCCCATTATCACCACTTCTTTTCAAGAATAAAGTAGTATGAGATTTGAAAGGAAAAGAAAAATTGCCACGGCATATGATCTGATTCTTTCCCTGGAAAATCTAAGAAAATGTATAAACCACTTTAAGAAACAAGTAAAGCAACTTTGCTGGCCTCAAAATCTATATATAAAAATCAATTTTCTGAGGCAACAACCAATCTGTGTAACAAAAAATAACTCCCATATTTAAAGACTATTAAAAATCCATTAATAAATCTAATAAATGATATACAAGATCTTTGGAGATAAAACTCTGTAATTATTGAAGAAGGCCTAAATAAATAGAGAAATAAACCATTTTCATGAATGAGAAAACTCAATATTGGAAATATGTAAATTCTCCTCAATTTAACTTATGAAATCAATGTAATTCTCATACAAACACAAAAGGACTTTTTTTGTGAGAACATATTACAGAGAAAGAGAGGGACACTTATAAATGATTGGTATTAGAGAGAGAGGCAAAGGACTTTTTAAAACTTGAAATCCAGATTTCAAGGGTGATATCTGAGTTTTGTTTTCGTCTATTTCTGGTCTTACCATTTTCAGGGATAACAGCTCTCTCCATGAGCCTTATTTTTTCTAAAATATTCTAGAGCTTCAGAAACCAAAGAAAACAATAACTGAATAAACACCTAAAGGCCAGATAAAAGTTACCCACTGGAGAAATGAAGCAAACCTAACCCAGGAAGCCATCTGATTCTTAATAAGCAGTGTAAAAAATAATAATTTAAAACAAAAAAAAAAAAAATCAAAATCTCATACAACCAATCTTAACCTCAATTAAATAAAATACTTAAGTTTAGAATCCCCTACCAAAAGAAATGTAGAATATATTATTTATATATTTTACTAAATCCTTGACAGTAATCCTACTAAATGTGAACACAGAAAGACATACCAGAGTCTACGAAATGTCTTTTCTGTACTTTCACATTATCAATCACTTAGAAAACCTAGGGAATCAAGTTTCACTGGACAAAAAAGATAAAAATGGAAGTAACCCAAGGAAACAGATAACAGAGAAAAACAATTCAGCAAACTCTTGGAAACTTGGGAACATGCTCTAGAGTTTAATATTAATGAAATGATCAGCTTAGAATATCAACTTAAAGTAGTTTTGAATAGTGGTTAGGAAAATATCAACCCACAGGAATTTTCCACAGGCCTTCCCAGATTTATTAGTCACGGCAGTAAATAGGAATGGCCTAAGGAAGTATACTTTTACTATGGGTTACATTTTCTGTTTGTTCTTTTTTTTTATTTTTACTTTCCTACTACTAGGATTCTTTTTTTAAGGCCCACACTGCTTTTCTTAAGGCTCTGGACTATGCTAACTTCCATAAGCATTATTTTCAGACTTCCCCACCTTTTACACCTTTGAGCCCTTGCTCATTCAGGTCCTTTAAAGTAGAATGTCCTTGGAACTCATCTAACAGGTATCAAAATCCTATTCTGCCTTCAAGACACAATTTAAATGTCATTTCCTCCCAGAAGAATTCTGCAATAATAATTAACTGCTCCTCTGTCTAAGGAGAAAGAAACAAACACTTAATGAGCCTCTACTACATGCCAAGTATTCTATAAAAGAATTTCATTTCCATTTTCTCAACAGTGCTACAAGTATTTTCTCCATTCTGCAGAATGAGAAACTAAAGCTATGAGAGGTTACACAGCACAATAATAAGTCATAGAGTTGAGATTCAAATGAAGCCTATCTTATTTCAAAGTCCACGATCTTCATGTAATTTCATGTTGCTCTATTAGAGCCTTTATCATAAACTGACAGTCAGCCTTCTCTCATAGGTTATGAGATCTTTGAAGGCAAAGACCCTAACCTATTTAGGTTTGAATCCTCCCATCCTAGCACAGTGTCTAATATGCAGAGCATATAGCACTCTAGTAGTGCCAGAAATAATGTGAAGAAATTAAAACAATGTTCATTTGCCTCATAGAATTAGCTTTCATGTGACCTCAGGACCATAAAAAATAAGTACCTGGCTTCCAGCCACAACAGAGTAACTGGGACTGTCTTCCTGCTATAAACAGTGAGAAACTAACCAAAATACATAAGAGAATTACTGTTACACATTGGACAAAAGTCAGTGGAGGACTGTGATCCCTAACTGCATGGAAATGAACAAGATAAGTCTCCAAAAGGTCCCAAAAATGTCTGTCTGGAAGTACTTTCTGGAATGCAACACAGGAAATGCTAACCTAAGCAGAATATAGATGTCTTGTTGAATTGGGGTGACAGAGCTCAGACATTAAAGAGGAGGAAAGGGATGGAATTTGTAGAACAGAGTACTAAAAAGAAGAGATCTATGCAGACAAGAGCTCAAGAAGTCACAGAGGTCCTCTTGAGACTATGGGTGAAAATTAAGTTGCACCAGTACAGAGCAAATGCCACAAAGCCAAGCAAAGTATCATGAGTGGTAATCAGAATAATATTCAGAACTCATACAATGCTATGTGATATTTTACCAGCTAAAGTAGAGACCTGGATAAATATCTGGAGCATTGAAAAGAGACTCCAGGAGGGCGCCACACACTAGTAGCAAACCTAAACTAGCTCTAGAGTAGTGATTCTTAAAAGTTAGAGTGCATCAGAATAACCTGGAGGGTTTGTTAAAACACAGACTGCTAAGCATTTCCCCCACAGTTTTTGATTCAGTGATCTGGAGTAAAACTCTAGAATTTACATTTGTAACAAGTTCCTAGGTAATAATGATGCTGTTGGTCCAGGTACCATACTTTGAGGACCACTGCCCTAGAGGAAAGACAACTCTAGACACACTAAAAGAAACTTCAAAAGAATTGAACAGATCCACAATTAACTTACTGCTTATTATAACTAAGTCTAACAGTCTTTACAGAAAGACAATAAAATTCTGCACTCAATAACAAAACATTCACAATATCCAGCATCCAATCCAAAATTGTCAGACATGCAAAGACTCAAGAAAATGAGACCCATATATAGGAGAAACATTAGAAAATAAAACAGACATGTAAATGACAAAGATCTGGAAATAGCAGATAAAGACTATAAAAGAACTAAATTTATGCTCATGGATGTAAAGGAAAACACAAAAATGAGAGAAATAAAAGATTACAAAAACAAACAAACAAAACAAAGAGCCAGAGCTTCTAGAAATGAAAAATACAATATATGAAGTGAAAAATGCATTCATGGAATTCATCACAGATTAGACACAAGAAAAGATCACTGAACTTGAAGCACAACAATAGAAATTATCCAAACTGAGGTAGAGAAAGAAAAAAGACAAAACCAGGCTCACTTTCTGTGGAACAATATCATTTGGGTTTAAAGTGTTAAAAGGAAAAAACACAAATCATTGTCAACCTAGAATTCTATATCTAGCAAAACTGTCCTTTAAAAATAAAAGTAAAATTAAAAAATGTTTCAGGAAAACAAAAACTCAGAATTTATTGTAGCATGTTTGCAATATAAGGAATCTTAAAGAACATTCTTCAGGATGAAGTTAAACATTGCCAGATGAAAACCTGGATCTATGCAAATAATGAGGAATACCAGAAATGGCAAATATGTGGCAGTCAATATTAATATTTAGTTTTAATACTTAATATTTGTTAATAAATTTAAATAATTATCTATAAATTATGTTTATTTAACAGTATTTTAAATATTATTTATAAAATAAGTTTTAATTCAATAAATTGATAAAATAAATTTAAATTTTAATATTAATATTAAAATAAGAATACAGAAGACTTTCCTCCTCATTTACTTAATTCCTTCAAACTGACTATTTAAAGCAAAAAAAAATCACCCTTTAACAAGCATTTGTTGGTAACAGTGTGCGTTTCACATTATGTATGCTAGAGTCTGGGGATAGAGAGAGAAATTAGGAATAATTTTTGTACGCACAAAGCTTATGAGGGAGACAGAAAATAAATAACAGCAATAATATGTTATTAAGGGTCTTAAGAATAGTATGTTACTGATGAAAATTGGGGCAAGGAAAGAGGTGGTCAATTCTGCTTGGAAGTGAGTGCTACAGAAAACACTTCACCCAAAGGTAATGCCTGAGTTAAGATTTGAAAGATATATAGGCTTTTGATAAGTGAATTTGGGAATGAGGGTAGGAAAACACAATGTATTCAGAAAGAGAGAAGAGGCAGGAGATAGTGTGAGAGTCAGAAAGGGAAGAGAGATGAGACTAGAGAAACAGAGATGGCAGATCATAAAAATCTGCATCATGAAAAGGAGTGCAGATTTCATAGACAACTGGGAGTACCTGATAAAATTTTAATTACAGAGTAACATTTTCTTTTGTGTTTATGTGTCTTTGTGGTTTTGTTCGTTTGTTTTAAAGAACACTTTGATAAAAGACAAAGCAGAGAAGGATAGGGTATATGGATGGGTTTGAGAACAGAATAAGACAGAGTATACAGTATAACCTAAATGACTATGAAGATCTAGGGACGCCTGGGTGGCTCAGTCGTTAAGTGTCTGCCTTCGGCTCAGGTCATGATCTCAGGGTCCTGGGATCAAGCCCCGCATCAGGCTCCCTGCTCGGCGGGAAGCCTGCTTCTCCTTCTCCCATTCCCCCTGCTTGTGTTCCCTCTCTCGCTGTGTCTCTCTCTGTCAAATAAATAAATAAAATCTTTAAAAAAAATAAATGACTATGAAGATCTAAACCAAGGCAATGATGAATCACTCTCTCTGCGATTGATACACGTGCTTCATTTGCCTTCCAGGGCACCACACTTGATTTCTCCCTTATCTCACCAGTTGCTTCTGTTCAGTCTCCTTGATCAATTTCTTTTCTTCCCCCACCTTGACCCAACCTAGATATCTTTGTGTTGAAGAGCCCTGAGCTCAGTTCTTGTCCCTTTTCTCTACCTACTCATTCTAGATTTCATCTAGTCTTTGGCTTTAAATACCATTTATTTGCACATGACTCCCAAATTTATTTCCACTGGAATTCTGAACTCATATATCTGTCTATTCCATACCTCCATTTGGATATGAAATAGACTCCTCAAGTTAACAAGTCCAAAAATTCAACACCTTCCATCTACACTTGTTCCACCCTCAGCTTTCCCATCTCAGTTGATGGGAAATGCAGTTAACTTGGGACAAAAAAACTTAGACTGATTCTCTTATACCTGACGTCTAATCTATTAGAAACTCGTATCAACTCTATCTTCACTAACCTAATCTCACCACCTCTATCAACGACTACCACCAACCACTCCATCAAGGATACCTTCATTTCTTTTTTTTTTTTTTTAAAGATTTTATTTATTTGACAGAGAGAGACACAGCGAGAGAGGGAACACAAGCAGGGGGAGTGGGAGAGGGAGAAGCAGGCTCCCTGCAGAGCAGGGACTCGATCCCAGGACCCCGGGATCATGACCTGAGCTGAAGGCAGTCGCTTAACCAACTGAGCCACCCAGGCGCCCGATACCTTCATTTCTTGATGAAGAAGTCTAACTAATCTAACTGAATCTAACCTAATCTCACCACCTCTATCAACCACTACCACCAACCACTCCATCAAGGATACCTTCATTTCTTGATTGAAATATTCCAACAACCTTCTATCTGGTCTCTCTGTTTCAACCTCTTGCTCATACAATCTACTCTCAACCCAGCAGCCAAAATGACTCATCTATAATACAAATCAGGTATTTCTCCACTGCTCAACACATCCATTATCCAAATGCCCCACAAAGACCCTATATGAGCTGACCACTATTACCTCTATGATCTCATTTCCCATGACTCTTCCCTTTGCTCTCTCTACTCCAGATATACTGTCTTCCTTGGTCTTCCATGAACTCACCAGGCATGCTCTCATCTTACAGCCTTTGTGCTGACTCTTCCCCCTGTCTGTAAGGCTTTTCCCCAGATATAATCATGGCTCATTCCCTTACCCCCTTCAGGTTTTTGCTCAAATTTCATCTTCTCAATGAAGTCTATACACACCACCATTTTTTAAATTGCAACTCTCTCCCACTACACACACTCCCAAACCCCCTTTCCTATCCTTTTTCTTTTTTCATAGCATTAACACCTTCTAAGATAATACATAATTTATTTGACACAGATATATTCCTTATTATTTGTCTTTCCTGCAAGTTCCATGGGGGCAGGGACCTTTTTTTGTTCATTGCTATAGCCCAATCAACCAGAACCAAGTCTGGCACCTTGTAGCTGCTAACAAGTATTACCTGAACAAATAAATTATACCAGTGATGCAGAGAAAGCAGATAAGAGAAAGGTGAAAAATATATTAAAAGCGAGACTTGGCCATCACAGAACAGAATAAGAGAGAGTATACAGTATAACCTAAATGACTATGAAGATCCAGGGGCGCCTGGGTGGTTCAGTCATTAAGCGTCTGCCTTCGGCTCAGGTCATGATCTCAGGGTCCTGGGATCGAGCCCTGCATCAGGCTCCCTGCTCGGCGGGAAGCCTGCTAGTATCTGGAGAGTAAAGGGAAAAAAGACACATGGGTTGACATGCATATGTCTAACTTGGGACAGAGGAAGCAAAAACAAATTTGTAAGGAAAAGATCCCAAGTTCAGTTTTGGACATGCAGAGTAAATGACTAAGCTATATCCTTTACTGAGTTTGTCTTACAGCCCAAATCCTGAAGGTCAAAGCCAAAAACCTTTAATCTGATAACCAGTCAGTTTTGATAGAGGACTATTTTTTTGTTGTTTTTATTTTTGTTATTTTTCATTTCTCTGCAATCTTAAATTTTTTAATGTAAAGGGAATGTTTTTATTTAGCTAACCTTTTGAAGTATTTTTGAAAGTTCTTTTTTTAATTGTGGTAAAATACATACTACATGAAATTTACCATATTCATCATTTATAAGCATACAATCTAGTAGGTTAGGTATATTCACTTGTTGTGGAATCAATCTCCACAACTTTTTCATCTTGCAAAACTGAAACTCCACACACATTAAACAACTTCTAATTTCCACCTTCCCCCTCCCCTACCAATTACCATTCTACTTTCTGTCTCTATGAATTTGACTACTCTAGATCTTTCATATAAGTGGAATCATATACTAATTGTCTTTCTTAAAGTTTTTTTTTTCTTAAGATTATTTATTTATTTATTTGACAGAGAGACACAGTGAGAGAGGGGCAGGCTTCCCTCTGAGCAGGGAGCCCTATGCAGGGCTTGATCCCAGGACCCTGAGATCATGACCTGAGCCGAAGGCAGATGCTTAACGACTGAGCCACCCAGGCGCCCCACTAATTGTCTTTTTGTGACTTAATTATTTCCCTCAGCATAATGTCCTCAAGGTTCACACATGTGGTAGCATATGTCAAAATTTTCTTCCTTTTTAAGACTGAATAATATTCCACTGTATGTATACACCACATTTTGTTTGTCCATTCATCCACTGAAGGACATTTGGGTTGATTCACCTTTGGCTATTGTGGATAATGCTGCTATGAACATATACATACAACTATCTCTCGCATTTCTCTACAGTCTTGAGATGATTACGGGAAATGTCAGAGAAGATTGTAAACTGGGGACAGAAAGACTAATGGGCAAGAACTAACATTTTGCTAAAGAATCCTGGAAAACTTCAGAGAAAGACAATCTGGCAGAAGCAACAGTCTTAGACATGTATAGATGACTTGAAGATCAACCAGAGGGGACCCCTCCCTGCCTTAAATCTTGTTTACTATAGTCATACAGAGGAGCACTGGCTTCTCATTTTACATTTCTAATTGTAAAACTAGATACTACTGCTCTCCTCTACCTGGGCGTGATAATGATTTATAAGCTAATGTTAATAGGTATACTTTTAAGATGAAAGACAGAGACTTACCTTCTTAAATTAAAATAAATTAAAGATAAAACTTGGCAGCGTAACCAGTGAATATATTCAACTATTAACTTATCCTTCAGGCAATGCCTTTGTTGGCTTCGTATTTCAAAAGCTTTCTTTTTTCAAGATCATTCTTGTCTACTTAGCAGTACTATGCATTGAAATTAAAACTGGCTAAAAACATTTAGCCAAGAGAGCAAGAAAGGCATTTTTCCTCAAAAAACAGTGATCAGCATGTATTTTAAAAACCCTTACATAATATTTTATTTTTCCTTTCAAAGAACAACATGGAAATTAATAGTCCGAAAAAGAAAAAAATACACAAAACTCTGACACTATAAAAGAAAACTCTGAAAAACCAAGTTCTATCTCAGAATTCAGTTTCAAAGCAATGTTAATACCGATGATGTACACAAAAGTGTGATTTTGTATGAATATACATAATAGTTAACATACAGTTAAACGGGATTTTTCTAGCAGTTCTTTTATACTTTTCTTTGTGGTTTACATCACACAAAAAAAGTAAAAAAAATGTAATACCTGTTTATTATTTTAACAAAAGTGTTTCTTAGCAAGTTGTAAGACACAGAGTCTACTAACAGATTTTCCATCAGAGAAATTATAGTATATATCAATTTCCCAACACCTAACAATGCCCAGCTCTTACCAGGTTAGTAAAAAATATTTATAAATGAAATGAGTGAAAGAACAAATGAGTTAACAAAACCAATGAACTTGGTTATTCTGATGTGGCTGTGTGATTTGATTTCATAGTACTATCTTTTCATAGCTGCCACATGATCATCTTGGTTTTGATGCTAACCAAAATGTGTCAAATTATAAACAAAAATTGTTTCCTGGAAGCAATACTATTTTCCCTTATAAACTCCTATGTTAAGTCCTTCTAATTTCAGGAAGATGTTTTAGGAGTGAGTAGACAAGAATAAAGCTCCTTGCACAAGCAACAGGCATGTTTTGATAATAACATAAACAGATGACTCCTGCTTCTCAATTTATGGTCAAAGACATTCTCTGCTTCTTAACCAAATGACAGGGAGTAAGATTGGTTGTAAACAAACAGGGAACACACCACCAAAAAAAGTCAGACTGCATCTTAAAAATCAACTAGTTTTAGTCCCTATCTGATGAATAAATTTCTTCTATTGCCACAGGCCCAGAAGTAATTTGGCAGCACCCTGGAAAATTCACTTCTTAATTCCTAATGCAATCCATTCCACGTAAATTTTATCTTCATGACCAAGCCCATCATCCCAGTATGTCTGGACCTTTTTTGACTCCTGTCTCTATCCTAATAATTTTAGTCATCCTTCCCCTACAAATTTGATCAGTGTGCCAACTATATTTTCCTTTAACTCTTTGTTTATATATTATATAACATGAAGCTGAAGACAGATTCCTATAGTTTTCCAGAGTCTTCCTTTTAGATTAACACTTTTTCCATTAAATAACACTCTCTCAGATGGTTGTTCAACCAGTTGCATATCAACGTGATTGTGTTATCATATCATATCACTGTCATCCATCTTGTCCACAATGATAACAAGATGGGCCATGTCAAAAAGCTGCAGGGGCGTCTGTCTTCAGCTCAGGTGATGATCCTGGGGTTCTGGGATCTCAGAGCACTGGGTCAGGCTCCCTACTCAGTGGGGAGCCTGCTTCTCCCTCTCCCTCTGTCCCTTCCCCATCCTCCCCCTTGTGCGTACTCTCTCTAATAAATAAAATCTTTTTAAATAAAGCTGCAAAAAATTCAGACACTTGTATCTTGTGATTAATAGTCTAATAACCCTTCCAAAGAAGAATGAAATTAGATTAATCTACCATAACATTTTTTCATAAACTCAGGCTGGCTCCTAGAGATCAACATTTTTCCCTCTGAGTACTGAACAACCATCTGCTAAATCATCTAACCTGGAATTTTACTGAGGATTCCCTCCAGATTCACCAGCTGTAGGAAACAAGAAAGAGAGAGAACCTACAGATGATATTGCCTTAGGCTCAGTGATTTGTTCCCTTTCTTCCCCCCTCTCCCTCCCCGCCCCCCAAAGCTCCATCTCCAGGGATCCTGACCAAGCTGCAGACAGAAGCACAGGGGAAAAAAGACACCAACAATGGTTTTTCCAGATTTAAGTGTCCACCCAGCTCCTGTTCCCAATGGCCTTTCCCATGTTCTTTACACCAATAAAGAGAAGCAATCATTATCTACTATTTTTGACTTATCTGTACTACTTTTCTTCTCCATTAGTATATGGCATAGAGTTAACTACCTTGAAATGGTTTATTTTAAGGCTTCACTTCCCACCCTCTCTGAAAAGAAACAAATGCTAAAATTTTAACACAGCCATAGTCTGTGAGCTAAGAAGAGAGTAGCTTGAGATGCAGCTATATGATCATACCTTTCTGGTTGCTTTTCACTCTATCACCTACTATTACAAATTATACACATTTATAGGCTTTTAGCTTAAAAATATCCCAAAGTACTTATTGGTAAAACATACTATATCATTCTTCAGTTAAAAAACTCAAAGTATCGGGGCACCTGGGTGGCTCGGTTGTTAAGCGTCTGCCTTCTCAGGTCATGATCTCAGGGTCCTGGGATTGAACCCCACATCGGGATCCCTGCTCCACGGGAAGCCTGCTTCTCCCTATCCCCCTGCTTGTATTCCCTCTCTCACTGTCTCTCTCTGTCAAATAAATAAATAAAATCTTAAAAAAAAAAAAAAAAACTCAAAGTAGCAATGCTTAGTTTTTAAGCAGTAATCGTGTGTGACAGATCAGAATTTAAAGTGGGGAATTTCATCATCAATTAAAAATGAAGAAAAAAATACAATTCATTTTTCCTACAAAGATAATTCTAGCATTTGTTAGGAAGTTTCATAACTTCAAGTATTAATTCAGTCTTTTAAATCTTTCAGGTTTATGTTTGGGAAATGTTTCTGAAATTGCAATTCACTTAAATATTTACTGTACTTCTACTATGGACCTATTACCACACATGTTTCTAGAGGGTCCTGGCTATCATTAGCAGATTTCTGACCACAGAAGACATCTTCTTAGCAAGTAAAGAACTGGTCATATGACAAAGAGAAGCCAAAATAGGATTTGAAATGTCATGCTCCCTAATGATATTCTCTAAATAGCCACTGGACTTGAAAGATTTTGTTTATTCATTTTCGCTTTTGTTTTTTGCCTGATTGTCCTATTAGGAACAGTGACAAAATTAATTAAATGTTGTTAAAAGTCTAATCATTATACCTGGCTACCATTTTAAAAGAAAGAATCATTTTGTAATTTCCTCTGGAAAATTAAAATCAGGTTCAAACTTAAGGATGTTTCATAGGTGAGGCATATAACAGCCTACACTGGGAAAAATTCAGGGGTAGGCATGTAAATGCAAGCAAAGCAGGCAATTTCAAAGAAAGACATTATATCCTCAAGGCTAAGGTAATGGCATAATACAGGAAATTCCAAATGAAAGTTCTCTCTACAGCTGTGGCCTTATTGTGGGATTGCCCCTCAACCCACTACCCTCTACCCTAGCAAGAATTAAGTCACATAGTTGTCATTGTTGTTGTTGTTTTAAGTACCTCATTTCCATATCAAAATGCAAGGTCAAAAACCATTAATTCATGCACTATTTTAAAAACATCTTTCTTTTAGAAAATGTGTCAGGAATTTCTATTGTATTCTGCATTACATCTATCATAGACACCATAGCAAAGTAGGATCATAAATTTCAGAGGTTGAAACCCAGGATATCATCTAGTGTAAGGCTTTCATTTTTCAAAGGTCCTAAAGTGATTTGCCTAAAGTCAAGCAGCCAGTTAGTGGATAGATCTAGAAATAATAATCACACATAATTTTGTTACCTGGACACTGTTGGACACCGGGTCCAACAGAGCACACTGATAATCCTTATTTTTTTTATAGGAATCATACTTTGCCTGACAGCCAAATATTTTACGTTAAGTGTCTGCTAATTCAGAAATCTAACAGTTTTCAGTTAAGTGAAACTAAAACATTTCAAAGCAAACATAACTACAGAAAAATGGGTGAGGTTACTGTACATTTTACAAACCACATTATAATAGTCTAAGTGTGTAATAATCAAATAGCATCACATATAATTAAAAATAAATTCAACTTCAAAATAGAAGATCAAAGCACTTCTAATATGGCAGTGGCCATCATTTTCAATGGCTAGTTCCTTGATCAATCCTTTAATTCACACAATTCAGTGAATCACACAGTGTCTCTTCCTGCTGTAGTAGAAATATGCCTCAAAAAAAACTTTTTTTTTAAAAAAATAGAGTGAACATGAAATATTCCCAAGTCATGTCTGGGAAAAGATTAGTGCATGATCAGTTTTCTATTAAACCTGATCCTGGAAAAAATAGGAGATGTTATTTTTCATCCTCTAAATCAGATTCTGATATAAGCACACATTTTTGAGTTACAAGGACGAGTTCTTGGCTTCATACTGTGCCAAGAAAGTAGATCATCTGAATTACCTGATGTTTTCTGTTTGTTGGTGGTTGTTGGGTTTTCTTTGTTTGTTTGCTTTGTATTATTTTGTGTTCAATACCTTCCAAGGCAATGAAACATTACCTACTACCTGATTCAGTAAAAAAGAACCGAGGATAGTATCACTTGGCATGATACAAAAAACTCCCATTTCGGTTATTTCACTCCTCTAAACTTTGGCTGAACCACACTGACTGTTACTTCGCTGCGAAAGCGATTGCCAAGTTATCCACAGGCACATACACACAGACAAACCACAATATGGAGAATGTCAGCCGTTACTCCTCTAAGAATATCTCTACTAAAGTATGTGCTGAGTAACGAAGAGTGATTCAGTAAGTTCAGATAAATGCAGAGTTAGAATAAGCCTTCAGAGATAAAGAATCAACTGAGATAGTAATTGACCCAGACAAGAGTTAAGAAACTCAATACTAAGGATATTACATGTTCTTCATCAAAACTAGAGAAAATAATGATCTGGGAGTTCCTTAAAGCCTACTGATTTAAAAATCCTAAATAATCCTAAATAACAAATTCAAGTTTATTATGGACCTTCATAAAGAAGTGATGGGTTGTGGGGAAATCAGACCTCTAAAAGGCTATAATGCATTTTTTCAGATGCTGGCTTTAAAATGGAAAACTTTTAAATTGTGCTTCCCTTAAAACTTAGGATGAGCCACTTTCTTATAACTCTGTTTAGTTGATAATGAGAGGATAGTTAAGGATAATAAAAGATTTTTTCTTGACAACCTCAGATATTTCCGATCTTGAGAAACATATTTTTAAAAGTCCAAGATCTTTCATGTTAATTTCACTGCCCACTGAAATACCAGTCAGATGCAAATGCTATTTTGGAACTCTGTATATGGAAAAGAGGTCAAACATTATTGCAAAGGGTTTCCTCAGAGAAATGATGAAAAGAAATAACACATGTCAATTAGTACAGGATTCACAGTGTTCTGTGCATGCCCCATATTACACTCTGTAGTAACCAATTTCCTCCAAGATTCAATAAAATAAAATAATAGTTCCATTGTTACCATGGCATTCTTTGACCTCCTTAATTACTGGGAGTTCATTAATCTGATATATCCTTCTCTGTATGTTTTAAAGCATCCTTTTAATCTATAGAATATGTAAGAACTTTTGACTTATGAATATATTTAATTTTTATTATAGGCCAAGTATTATACACGCTTGGAAGTGTGAAGAACAAACATTAAGAGGATGAATCATCTCTGTCTCCAAGGAATTTACAATGTAATTTGGGAAAAAGGACTCACAAATGAGCACACAGCACATGTGTACGCAGAGAGAGAGAATTAAACTACAACAAAGAAAAAATCAAGGTATAGTAGAAACAGTTATGCAAACCCAAAAGAGACTTTCTACAAAATTAAGGACCTTTACTCTTAAAAAATATCAATGCCATGAAAGACAAAAGCTAAAAAAATTGCTCTAGTAAAAACAACTAAAGAGACATGACAAAAAACTTCTCATCCCCTAATCCTCAGATTAGGGAAAAAATAGCTATAAAGTTTATACTGGAAAATCAGCAAAATTTTAATATGGACCCTATATTTGATAATAATATAGTATTGAGTTTGATGAAAATACTATAGTTATGTAAAAGAGTATCTTTGTTCTTAATAGACACACACTAACATATTTCGGGTGAATGGTCACAACCTTAGTAATTTACTAGCAAATGGTTCTGAATAAAATTATAATGATATGTATGTATATGTGTATTTACGAGAGAAAGAACCAATGTGGCACAATGTTAACAGTGGATAAAACTAAGTGGATGGAATATGGGAGTTCAGTATACCACACTTGGCAACTTTCCTGTATGCTTGAGATTTTTTCAAAACAAATTTTTTAGGGACGCCTGGGTGGCTCGGTTGGTTAAGCGTCTACCTTCAGCTCAGGTCATGATTCCAGGGTCCTGGGATCAAGTCCCACATCGGGCTCCTTGCTCAGCAGGGAGCCTACTTGTCCCTCTGCCTGCCGCTCCCCCTGCTTGTGCTCTCTCTCTCATTCTCTCTCTGACAAATAAATAAATCTTTAAAAATAAACAATTTTTTTAATTCAATGAATATTTAAGCTACAAAAAGACTGCAGATGTTATCGAATTCAATCCTAGACCTAATTTTACAAATGAAGAAACAGACCTGACTATTTGGGATATATGATTAATAACAGATCGGTGGGCTCCTAACTTTTTAGTTGCCTCATCAGGAAAACATTTTGGGCATATACCCCCCTCAATTATTTTATGTCTTCTGTTTGGGTACTAATTGATTTTGTACATTATAAAACTTCGCAAATATTTTTATCTCATCCTAATTTTTATTTTTTTTATGTGTAAAGTTCTAATATTTTCTTTGTGGAGCATCCTTGGCATCCTGCCCCGTTACTCCTACCCTGGTGACCACTGGCACAGACAACTCGAAGCACAAATGAGGCACAGATAGTATGTATAGATAGACTGTCACAAAAGGTCTGACTAAAGTGGCATCTTAAGTATTGTAGGGGTTAGATAAGTAAATAGGGAGGAGAGAAGGGCAGAGGGGCCAGACTGAACAAAGACACACAAAAGACAAAGAAGTAAAAATAAACCCTAGAAGTTTTGGCAATTCATACAGAGGAGTAGTGACACAAAGGGTTAAAAGACAGACTGGTCGGGTGCCTGGGTGGCTCAGTTGGTTAAGCGACTGCCTTCAGCTCAGGTCATGATCCCGGAGTCCCGGGATTGAGTCCCATATCGGTCTCCCTGCTCAGCAGGGAGTCTGCTTCTCCCTCAGACCCTACCCCCTCGTTCTCTCTCACTCTCTCTCTCTCAAATAAATAAAAAATCTTAAAAAAAAAAAAATACAGACTGGTGATGGACTGTTAAAGGAGAAATGACATACACAGGTAATGAGAAACTTTCGAAAGTTTAGAGTAAGAAGGTGTCTTGAAACCAACAATTAATTGTTTACAATTAATACCTGGCAATGTCTTGCAAAATTAGTTCAGGAAGATACGTAAGTTATTACTAGATTACTCACCAGGAATTGCCATAACTTCTAAGAACCAAACTAAATCTTTAATGAGAACTTCATTCTGCCTAATTTTTTTACTTGCCTAAATTATTGCTGCCTTTAAACAATACGGGTTTGAATTGCATGGGTCCCTGTACATGTAGACTTTTTCCAATAAATACAGTACAGTACTGTAAATGTATTTTCTCTTCCTTATGATTTTCTTAATAACATTTTCTTTACCTTACTTTATTGTAAGAATACAGTACGTAATATATATAATATATAAAATATGTGTTAATTGACTTTATGTTCTCTGTAAGGCTTCTGGTCAACAGTAAGCTATTAGTAGTTAAGTTCTGGGGGACTCAAAAGTAATGTGCAGATTTTTGACCATGGGGGTGGTCAGTGCCCCTAAACCCCACATTGTTCAAGGGTTATCTGTGTATCACTATAGACCTGGGTTGTTTTCCATCCACCAAGGTGATTTTCCATCAAGAGATGTACCAAACTATTTTCAGCACAGACCACTTGTTTTGTCCTTGTTATTTCAAATCCAAATTGCCAGCTGGTCACACTTTTTCCTCAAAAAATAATAATAATAATAATTAAATAGCTGATAGGATATTCTTATTACTATCATTGAGAACTTTTTTAAGAAAGCAAGGACTAATAACTCTGCAGGCTCATCTGAAATCATTACAGAGCTTTAAAATCAAGTTTAAGTATCTCTTAAACATTATATATAGAAAGTAAAAATCATCCCTATTGTCAGCTACTTCGTAATTTAGGTGTTAGTTTGCAGTATGAAAATACTAACAAATTTGTATACATTTTGTACACTGTTACATGTTAATGCAGAACTGTCCAAGTGGTGTCACTGAAACTTAGCATAAACTCATTATTTTCTTTAACTCACAATGATGTTGACATATGGTGGACTACACAGAATTCCTTTAAAAAAAATAAACAGACCAGTGAGATCTGAGCCTACTTTCATAATAGATAAATTAAGCACAATATATGAAATACAAAGATAATCCTAACATTCTACTTGATTTAGACTCTTATTTTAACCACTATATTGGTTGGTTCTCATTCCTCACTTGTAATAAAACACAACAGTTTCCTTCCCCAAATTCTCCTGTAAATTTGTTGCCTAACCAATACCATGTAATAGTACTATAGTTTCAATGGATTCATCCTTATTTTAGTAATCACTTGGTTTAAGAGAACACACAAGAAGAAACAGAAAAATATAGGCTTTATCAAGAAAGTGAAAGAAGGAAAATATTAATATTTAGATAAAGATTGAGATAGTCTTCTAGAATTAAAAAAAATTAAGCTTGTTCCATTTTTTACTGTTATCACTGTAGCTGTGCAGATCCTCTATGCAGAGCGAAAGATGAGTGCTAGGTGGTCAAGGTGTAATAAATTCCTTCATAAAATGGTCTCAGGGCGCTTGGGTGGCTCAGTCAGTTGGGCGCCCTTTTGATTTTGGCTGGGGTCGTGATGTCAGGGTCGTGGGATTGAGCCCGACGTGGGGCTCCACACTCAGCTGGGAGTCTGCTTGGGATTTTCTCTCGCCCTCTCCCTCTGCCCCTCTCCCCACTTTCATGTGCACGCGTACTCTTTCTCTCTCCAAAATGAATGGATTGGATCTTTAAAAATAAATAAATAATAAATAAAATGGTTTTCTCCTTTAACATTTTAGCAACTCTATAAAACCAAAGATGATAGGTAACATGTGGGTCTCTTCAATAATATATATGTTGTTATATTTGTGTTTATAAATATACACATTATATTTATGTTTATATTACATTATAATATGCTAATGTATATATGAAATGATACTGTTTTTGCTGCTGAATTGTACCCCCAACACCTCTTTACCAATTTTTTTCCTTTTTTTAGTTGATACAAATTTATTGAGCTATGAAAAGCTGCAAATATTTTTAAAGTACAATTGGTAAGCTTTGAATTACATATACACCTGCAAAACCATCACCATAATTAAGAGAGTGAAATTATCAATCACTCCCAATAGTTTCTTTGCATCTCTGTGTACTCCCTTCCTCCTCGCCTATCCCTCATCCCTAGACAACCACTGATCTGCTATCACTATAGAGAAGTTTCTATTTTCTAGAATTTTACACAAATGAAATCATATAGTATGTACTATTTTTTGTCTGGCGTCTTTCATTCAGCATAATTATTTTAAGAGCTATCCATGTTGCATGTGCCAATAATTAATATCTTTCATTGTTGTGTATTCCCTTGTATGGATACACTACAGTCTGTTTATCCATTCGCTTGTTGATGGATCATCAAGTGAATCCCTCTATATTTATGCCATTTGGATTTATGCCAGTTTGAAACTACTACAAATAAGACTGCTGTGATATTCATGTACAAGTCTTATATGAAAATATGCTTTTAATTCTCTTAGGTAAAAAGCTAAGTAGAGTGGCTGGACCATATGGTAGGTTTATGTTTAACATTTAAGAAACTGTCAGAAGGGTGTCTGGGTGGCTCAATCAGTTAAGCATCTGCCTTTGACTCAGGTCATGATCTCAGGGTCCTGGGATCAAGCCCCGCATAGGGCTTCCTGCTCAATGGGGAGTCTGCTTTCCTTCTCCCTCTCCCTCTGCCCCTACACCCCCACTCGTGCTTTCTCTCTCTCTCTCAAATACGTACATATACACATACATAAGAAACTGCCAGAGAGTAGAGTGGTAGTTACCAGGGACAGAGGGTGGGGGAAATGGGGAGATATTAGTCAAAAGGTACAAACGTCAGGTTAAAAGGTTAACAAGTTCCAGGATTTAATATATAGCTTGGTGGTAACAGCTAATAATACTGTATTATATACTTAAAATTTGCTAAGAGAGTAGATCTTAAATGTTCTCACCACAAAAAAGAAATAGTAACTATGTGATATGATGTACATGTTAGTTAATGCAAATGGTGGCAATCATTTTGCAATATATAAATGTATCAAATCAATACTTTGTATGCCTTACACTTACACAACACTGTATGTCAACTATATCTCAATAAAGCTGAAAAAAAGAAAAATAACTGCCAAACTGTCTTTCAAAGTGGTTGTACTGTTTTATGTTCCCACCAGCAGAACATGAGAGCTCTAGATCCTCCACATCCTTGCCAACACTTGGTATGGTCAATCTTTTTTTTTTTTTTTTTTGGCCACTCTTTTTAATTTTAGCCATACCAGTAAGTATGGTATGTCGTTTTAATTTGTGTTTCCCTAATAATTACTGATGTTGAGCTTCTTTTCATGTGCTTATTTATCATCCATATATCTTCTTAGGTAAAATATCTGTTCAAATTTTTTTTGTCTATTTTTTGTGGGTTATTTTCTTATTATTGAGTTTTGAGAGTTCTTTATATATTCTGAGTATAAGTCCTTTATCATATATATGTCTTGCAAATATTAACTCATAGTCTGTGGCTTGTCTTTTCATTACCTTTTAGTTTTATTTATTTAAGTAATTTCTATACCCAGTGTGGGGCTCGAACTCATGACCCTGAGATTAAGAGTCGCATGCTCTTCTGACTGAGCCAGCCAGGCACCCCTTCATTACTCTTTAAAAGTAAAAATTTCTAACTTTGAAGAATCCAATTTATCAATTTGTTCTTTTACAAATCATGCTTCTGGAATTATGTGTAAGAAACATTTGCCTAATCCAAGGGAACAAATATTTTTCTCTCTATGCTTTGCTATAGGAGTTTTAGATTTTAGGATTTATAGGTAAGTCTATGATCCATTTTGAGTTAATTTTTTATATGGTTTGATATGAATAATTTTTTAAAATACAAATATCTAATTGCTTTAGCATCATCTTTTAACAAGATTGGCCTTCTCCAGTGAATTGCCTTTACACTTTTGTCGAAACTCAGTTGCTCAGTTATGTATGGATTTGTTTCTGGACTCTCCACTCTTTTTAATTGATCTTTTTCTCTATATTTATGCCAATACCACACTGTCTTGATTGTTCTAGGTTTATAAGTCTTGAAGTCAGGTAGTGTTGGTCCTCTAACTTTATCTTCTTTTTCAAAGTTGTTCTTTAAAATATTTTTTTGGTGCATGATGCCAGTGATAAAAATGAGAAAATGGAATTTCTATTTATAAACACATGAACCCCAGAACTTTTTCTCTATTTAAAAGATAAAACCATCAATTCTAAAAGCCAAGCAATAAATCTTTAAAGAAGACAAAGTATAGACTTCAATAGGATTTATTATATAGTCTCCAGTATATATTAAGCATTGTGCAGGCACCATCACTCAACTCTTTCATTTAAAAACTTATGTAATTTAAACAAAGCCACAATTTTTAATTTAATAACTTGCAATAACAGAATATATATTTAATATCCATTATTTGCTCAGAAGTGTATGGGACTCCAGTTAAAAGAAATAGAAGACAGTATTTCTATCACACGGATATCCACCTGGAAAGGAAAGAACACACATACAACAATAAAAAAAAAAAATCTTCAATAAATCAACATAAATATAATAGAGTAGGAGCTTGGTTGAAAAGTACTGTGGAAAAACAGGGCCAGATGGGATTATCATGAAGACCCCTTCAAGGAAATTATAAATCAGGTTTTGAGAGAAATATTGGTGAGATTAAGATAAATGAGAAGAGTTGATAGGAAAAGGCATAATGTTATTTAAGAAAGATTATCCTCTAGCACTAGGTACGACAGGTTAAAAAGGAGAATGACTAATGCTAGGGAGATCAGGAAGAAGACTTTGGCTATAATCCCGGCATGAGGTATCAGGACCCAGCCAGAGCCGTGGCTATTGGAATAGCGGCCTTGAGATACACAAAACAATCTGAAAGCGGAAGTACTTAGTTATTTAAAATGTTCAAACCTGTTACATATCAGAGTTTAATACTATATTTTAACTGCATTTAAGTATTTGGAACCATATACAAATAACAATTGCATTTTTAACAACTTTCTTCGGTGGGGCAAAAACAGCTCTACTCTCATCTCCAACAACAGTGAGGCTCAGAGCTGCAGAGCTGTTTATACCGAACACTGAGGGGCCACAGTTGCCAAACCTGCCCACATCGTAGCTTCATGTTTATATGACAGCAAGTCAGTAAAGTACGTTTTTCTTTTTTTTCTCTTTCAGCAAATGGAAGCGCTTTCATATTGCAAGTTCTAGTGGGCAGGGGAGGGGGATAATTTGCAAATGCCACCAAATGAAATGTGCACTTTCAAATGAGGCTGATTAGACAAGGTTTCATGTGGCAAAAGTTGCATCCAGTAAGTCCTTTCCTCTCTTCAAGAAGGGAATGTTCAATATTTTTGTATAAAATGCAGCAGTGATCAAGAAAGATGGAGACTAAGCAAAAACTATGACATTTGGTCTTAAGAACATCTTTGGAGATTTTCAGAAAAGCACTTGTATGTGAGCATTGAGGACTGAAATTCAAACGAATTTGTTTAATTTTTATTTTAAACTCCTTTAGAAATATTAAAGTGGTGGCAGCAGGGACATGGCAGAATAGGGCAGAGATTGGTTAGAAAAGGCGGTCGAGTCCTTGGAGGACTACACTCAAACTCTTCCTGATTTGGTTTCATGCCTGTCTCTGCCCCTTCCTCGCTCTCTCCCCTCCCACTTCTCTGCCTCTTTTACCTTTAAACACAGTGGAGTTTGCCCCCTGGATAGGGAATTGTGGAGAAGTATGGGATGTGTCAGGAAGAAAACTAAAAGGTGTGATAGTCAGAGCCAGTATCACTCGACTGGCTTTCATAAGGAGGCCCTGATGGGTGCAGGAGGGCTGGAGGAAGGAATGCAGAGGCAGGATGTAGGAATTGAGGTATCCTTTATCTTCTCCAGGAAACATATCCAAAAGTCATTAGCTATGGGGATAAAAGGCAAGAATCAAGAGCGTTAACCTTTCAACTTCCTTAATTTCTCTAATTCAAATATTCCAGTGCTAAAGACAGGAATCTTGGCTGAAACAACTACATGAACAAAAAAACAAAAGGAAAAAAACTTCTTTGTATAAATACCAGTAATTTAGCCACAGGGAAACAAAAAATATGCAAATAATAGCCTAAATCACAGACTTGGCATTATAAATAAGCCTAAAATACAAACCTAAAGAGAATTTGAGACTGCTGTAACGAAAATTTCTCCTATTCTAACCATGACCAAACCTTACCTATAGCTTTAGAGGGAAAATAATGAAGAGGAACAGAAAGGTAGAGAGAGAGGAAGAACAAAAACAAAAAAAAAAATAGGATACAAAGGAATATTGATAGAAACTAACAATGTAAACAGAATTCTATCTTGGCAAAAGCATAGAATTAAAGTTACCCAAAGAACTGAGGCTTTACTTCCCACTGACAGACCTCATTCTCCGAGGCTGATACAAAAGTATACCAAGAATGTTATGGAACATGATTAGCCCAACATTATTTTCAGTCTATATGTGTACTTGTATTTTGATTAGTATTATTACCTGACTTTAACTTTTCTAAGTGAATGAGAAGGGCTGACACAAAATTTCAATGATTGCCCTTTCTTTGTGAATCAAACCCATGAAATGTGAGAGAAAGAGAGAGACCAGATAAAAGTAAATTCCTTGTTCTACTTATCTATGCCAAAGGGCTTGGCCAGACCCATAGCTGAAGCAGGCCAGGGATCAGAGACCTTGAATTGCTTGCTACTTAATACCTGTTCTGCTCCAGGCAACTCTAAAGCGTTTGCTTTGATAGTTCAAGGCTAAAAGCCAGTTTTGATAGTTGGCCACAGGGAACTTTTTTTTTTAATCAATCACTTTATACAGCAACACTTCTTCAGGAAAATGATGAAATAGTTCCAAACTGTCCTCAAGCCCCAGCTCACCCTCATTTCCAGCTCTGGGAGTTCAAATTCATTCAGCAACATCATGAAGAGGTTTTGTTTTTTTGTTTTTTGTTTTTTTACAGCTAAGTCAAGTTTTCTAATTGTTAGTCAATCAACCAACATGTACTTAAGAGAGAACGATACAATAGAGATGCAAGAAGTGAAAGGATTTTGCTCTTACAGAACTGGAATTCTAGTCAGGAAGGGAAATTAACTCAGCCAAATAAAGATAAATGGTATTGACCATTAATACAACAGGAATTCAAAGATTAAAAACTGGAGTGCACCAAAGAAGCCTAAAGTACTTGATGAAAAAGGTGGAAGGAAGGTACATAATGAGATCTGAGCTAATAAAGAATCAGTAAGATATGAAAAACCAAGGAGAATAAGCAAGACAGATGAGGGAGATAATCAGAGATGAAGACAAAAAAAAAAGAGTAAAACTGAACATAGTATTAGGGATAGGGTGGAGGTTGGGTATGAGGTATAAATAACCAGTTTAATTAAAGTAGGTATTTGTTAAGAAACATGGCTGAATAAATAGGTTGAGGCTGGTATATGGAACGCTTTGCATGCCAAGAAGACTAACACAAACTTAAAGATTAGGCCTTAAAGATCTTAAAGATCAGAAGTGGTTGAATTTCTTTAGAAAAGGCAGTTTAACAACAGCATGAAAGTAAAGACTGGAAGCCAGCACAGAAGTTAGTGGAGTCATTTAGGTGTGTAGTGATGAGAACCTCAACTAGCATAACAGCATCCATTTATGAAGATTGAACAATATTTATTGAATGCCTGAATGCTTATCATGTGACTGTGGTATTATTGGCCCACAGAAACTGTGAGATAACAAATGTCCATTTTTGGGGCGCCTGGGTGGCTCAGTTGGATAAGTGTCTGCCTTCGGCTCAGGTCAAGATCTCAGGGTCCTGGGGTCGAGTCCCGCATAGGCAGGCTCCTAGTTCAGCAAGAAACCTGCTTCTTTCTCTGCCTGCCGCTCCCCCTGCTTGTGATCTCTCTCTCTCTGACAAATAAGTAAAATATATTTTAAAATGTTCATTTTTAATGGGCACCCCTCCCATAACAAAGTAAGAAACTTTAAATTTATTCAAACCTCTGTCACATCACCTACCACGTGGTGCTATAAATTATTTACATGTTTGCCATCCCTACTATCTGTAAGTTCCTCCAAGCAGGGACCTGTAGCTTATTCATCTTTGAAGTCTCAGTACCTAGAACAATAGCTAATCCACTGCAGATTTTCAGTTGTTAATTGAAAATTACTAAATGTCAGGGCACCTGGGTGGCTCAGTCAATTAAGTAACTGCCTTCAGCTCAGGTCATGATCTCAGGGTGCTGAGATCAAGCCCACGTTGGGCTCCTGAGTCTGCTTATTCCTTTCTCTCTGCCTCTCCCCCCACTGGTGCTTGCTCTTTCTCTCACACAAATAAATATTTTCAAAGTTTTAAGAAAAGAAAATTACTAAATGTAATAAAAAAATGTCTTTCCAAACAGATTCCTAGATCATAGATCCTTTTTGAGGAGTTAAGATTTTTCTTCCACTTCTGTTGCTGTTGGATAGTATCTCTTCACCGTTAATTCCCTACTTAACAATGTCCCATTTGTCCACCTTAGAAAACTAGCTGAGGTCCTTCTATCATGTATGTTCTGCATTTTTCTACTGATTCTGCAGATTTCACCTCTGATGTTAAAAAGACATTTGAGTGTCTTTTTCCTATCCAACTTATTGATATTCAGTAAATTAAACTGAGTATGTTTCTCAGAAGATAAATCCCCAGAAAATAAAATAGTAAGAATTAAAGACAGAAAGATGAGTGGACAAGTTATCACCAATTGTTAGACACCATTCATATAAGTTCCTGCATCACCTTTTGCATGAGTCTCTTGAGTTTCAAGGTCTTCATGTCTGTAAATTCAACTGCATTTCAGACTCAGTTCTAACTCAATTCTAACTGAAACTTCCATCTCAATTATACTGAACCGAACAATCCTGAATCCATATCCTTTCATGTCTTTCTTTCCAGATCATTCCAAATTTTGGTTTAGAATGTCAAAATATTTATTTGGGTATATCAGAATCTAAAATTCTGTATTCTCTTCCGCTCAAATTGATAATTGTCTGAATGAATTAAGTAATGAAGTCATTAAGAGGCTATTTTTAGGAGAAATTTAAGTAGAAGCATAAGAAATAAGAAAATAAGGTGAAGTTATATAAAAATTAACATTTAAAAAAACATCAGATGCTTAACTTTTTAAAGGTCTATTGAAAAAACAAACCAATCACATTTTTAATTTTTAAAGTGGTCCTGATATACCAAAAAAATAGATTAACTTCACTCCTTAAAATAGAAATAGGCTACTATCAATCTTAAGGAGTTATAATCCAGACAAATCTTACACTAAAAATGTTTATGGGCATTCACGCAGAACAGCTGCCACCCAGGATGACTAAAATAACACAAATTAGATGTAATTGAGTTAAAGGACCACACCAGGTTTGTAATTCAATTTGTCCTATGTGGTTTGGGATTTTTTGTGTGTGTGTGTGTTTTTTTTGCCCCTCCAGCAAACCACAGTTTGAAAACTTCATCAAATGGGAAGTACAAAGGAATAGGAATATATAATGAAAATATTTAGCATGAACAATTTACATAAAATTTACTTTAACAGTTAAAACAATTTTTTTAAGGTCCGAGCGCAACAATCACTTATTTAATAAAGCTTCCTTCGAGGGTCCTATTCACTAAAACTTCTTACTGCCAATTTCTCACTCTATCATAATTTATCCTAGCTGTAAAGTAAGTTTTGTTTTGATCTAGTTTCCTAACCTAGAAGTATACAACAGAATCCAGGTTAGATTCAAGGCCATTTACAGAGTTCAGTCCAAAATCCTTAGGGTCACTAATGAGAGTCAAAAGTAGAGCCAGAATTTTTACCACAGTGGACCTTTCAGCAGCCTTAGATATGGTTGATTATACACTGCTGATAGATGTGGCTAATTACATTGTCATCACTGTGTTGATAATTTTGATATTTATAGGTCTAGCCAGCATAGACCTGTCCCTAGAAGAATGTTTAAATAAGATGTCCTAAAACTAACCAATCCCAAACCCTTGTTGGGATCTACTCATATAGGGCAATTTGATTACTGAGAGATTTTTAAGGAAAAGAGTTAGGTTTAGAAATCTAGAGTTACCTCTTACTGTGCCCTTTCCATTAGAAGCCATGGATTTGAAGCAAAATTTGAGGTGAAGAATTTTCCAAATGAATAGGTTGAGTAATCATCTCTCAGTTCATGCCATGACAACAGTTCCACATAAAGCCAAAGAAGCTGACATAACTAAAAGGCTTCATTTCAGAAAATGCTGCTTAACAAGATTTCTCTGATAATTACAGTTTAAGCAGAACATAGCAATAGGAGTGTGTATCAACTTGACAACCCATCAGAAAACAAATTTTTATATTGATTACCTATAAAGTAATCAAATTCTTGCATGTATTAAAAAGTCATTTTGCCCTGGAAAGAGAACGTATTTTTACTGAGACATTCTTGCCCCTTTGGTTTTTGGCTCTGGCAAATACAGACATGAAAGGCAGCTGGCCTAAATAATTCTTCCTTGCAAAACACTCCAGAACACACCACAAGCCCATCCCCTCTAAAGCCTAGGTACTTCCAGCTTACCTAAGACTCCAAAACCACACATAAGAAGCTTAAACTTCTTAGGTTGTTCAGATAATAAAGTTATTAATCATGTCAAATAGTAAGAGAAAATGATTTTTTAAATCATATTTTAGTAAGACTGGTATCAGGGAAACAACTTTTTTAAATTACGAGAGCTATTCAGTATTCTGCCTGCTATCTGACACCACCTGAAGTATACTATAAATCTTCATGAAAGACAAGGCCAAGAAGTACTACTGGCTGATTATAGAGGTCTCATGTATAGACCAGATGCTGAATACAAGATGACTAAGATTATTGCAAGCTAGAACATGCATAAGGCACTCAAACTATCTTGAGAGCCTAATCATTATTTTTATGCCCACCCCCCCCCCCCCCAAACAAATGTGGTTCCAGTCTTAAAGGGAGAAGAATGCACTAATGTGGCAAGGCTATCTTCTATACTAAACTCATTCACAATGAAGAGTCATCTCTACAACTTTGAAATGTTTGCCTCCACTGAATTAAATAAACCTTGAATTATCTAGCTATATGTATGTATAATATACTAGTCACACAGAATACAAACTGTCCAGGAGGCAGTCTGGAATATATTAAGAACCATGTATTCTTCAAGACCCAGCTCAAATCCCATCTATTACAGTTCATTCCCCTCCCTCCATTTTCCAAATTTTCTATGCTATCAAACTGCCTTTATTTTAATAACAAGTTTTGTTTGTTTGTTTGTTTGTTTTGGAGGGAGGGGTAGGGCAGAGGGAGAGAGAATCTTAAGCAGGTTCCAGGCTTAGCACAGACCAGGGGCTCTATCTCAGGACCCCGAGATCATGATCTGAACCGAAACCAAGAGTCGGGCACTTAACCAACTGAGCCACCCAGGCACCCCAATAACAATTTTTAGAGTACAAAGCTACAATTCAGTTTACGTTTGCAGGCAAAGAAAGGAGAAACGACAGAGATGCAAAGCATGTCAATGGTATCCTCTTTAATTGCTATGCTTGGTTACTTGACTGATTGTAAACTTCGAGAGGAATCAAAAAGTACCTTGTTTTACCTGCAAAGCGATACTCAAGACACCAACTCTACTAAATCTACAAATAGAAAGAAAACATGTTCTGCTGGCATAAGAAGTAAACAAACTTAAATTTGGAACTAACCAAACACCAGCCATCTTTAAAATTCATATGAAACTGCTGAATAAGGAAACATCCATTTTTACAACATCAGTTCACAATGTCTTGCTTCAGCTGAGACTGGTCTGAAGCATTCCAGAGTAGTTTACCTACTGAGGTATAAACATAACCATTCCATTTCAGCATAGGTTATACAAGTTTCATATGTGTTTATAAATACTTTGATTGTGAAATATATACTTTAAAAATTGTAATCTCAATTTTTCACATCATAACAGAATAGTCTCCAGATGCAGAAAACACACAGCAAACACCGCTGGACTTCATGCAATCAAGTGTCAGTTTTGTTCACCAGTTGGACATTAAGCTTTGAAAGAATTCTCACATCCCCCTGGGGTGACATCATTTTGGAAAGAAGTACAATGAGAAAGAAATGCATTTCTTTAAACTCTTCCTCAAATATCTCCTTTCATTTACAATTGTTTTCTTTAAAGAGAGTTTACTGGTGTTTTGCATCAACCAAAAAAATAACAGGTATTTTTCAAGAAAGTTAAGAGTCTCTTACCTGTTTTTGTAACAAAAAGCAATCAATCACTAGGTGAAAAGTGGAACTCAGAAAGAGAACCTGACACAATAGCTCCACAGAAAGAGTCAGAATTCAAGTAAAATGGCAAATTTTACATATGACTTTCTATTCCAAGATTATCTAAACGACAGAACCCATGGAGACTATTTGAACAACATAAAAATGCAAATATCCTTCTCCCCTTCCCTGCAAAAAAAAGAAAAACCAAAACTAAAAGGTAGGTCACTAATTTTGGTAAAAAGCAGCAAATGACTCAGAACATTAGAGTTGAAAAGAGTTATGTAAAAACATCATGGATTTACTCCTACAATGTCACAAACCTTTCCTTTTCTATTAGTTTTCAGCTTTGTTCTACCTAATACAGAGCATGCTTTGTTGGCCTAAGAGAAATGATAGACAAAAACTTTAGATGACCTATTCCGAGTACTTTTCTCACTTTCAAGAACTTTCTTAAGTAGTGCAAAAACCACCCTACTGCTTCCATTAATTTATACAGAATCTCTACCAAGCAGCACAAAATAACCAGCAGTGGTTATCTTTATTATTTCAGAAAACATCCCTTTGTAAGTTAAGAGTCAGAAATAATCTACTACATGCTACAGATGGGGAAATTTAAGAGCAAGGAGTGACCTGCCATCACAAAGTGAGTCAGTGATGGGCTGGGACTGATTCCCCAATTCCTGACTCTTAACCCTTTGCTCCTGGTATATAATGGGACCTCTTAAATCTTTAAACACTCAAAAATGTATAGTAAGTGCAAACATCTCACAAGTACTTTCTCAGAAACTCCCCTTCACTTAGACTCAGTCCTACTTTTTGGTGGTTCTGAAGTCCTTTGACTGGCTAACGTTGAACATTAAAGGAAAATTCAAGGAAGAGTGACAAATAAATAGCACAAGTTTTATCTATTTCGATGTTATTAAATTATCTATATTCATAATTAACCACAGCCTAAATCAAGCACAGAAAAGTTTCAGTTTATCAGAGTGTATTCTCTAAAATAAATTGTCTATAACTTAAAAGAATCCTAGAGCTATAAAATCCCTAAAAGATCATCTAACACCCTCATTTTGCAGATTACAAATTTGCTTCTTGAATTAATTTGGGAATTTAAATTAAGTGCTAAACAGAAGTAATTGAGGAGGGAAGACTTAAGCATATGGAAAAGAGAAAACCAGATGTATACATAGCACAAAGAGCCCTGGTTACATTTAATTTCCAGCAATACCAGTCAACTGGAGGGTAGGGGAAGGGGAAGGGAGGGGGGAGGGTGTTAATGTCAGTGATGTCCTTTGAACTGGGTCCAACAGTGCTTCTAAGACCGTCTAATTTTTAAGGAAAACATTCCTCCCCCAGCCAGCAATTGCAAGCTTCTTCCTTATTTATATGGCAGCAGGATCAATACTTGCTTGTTGTACTTTTTTCTCTATTACCTTCTAATTGCCCATATGAGATTACCAAGAGAAGAGGAAAAGGACAAGCTAGCCCTAGAGATGATAATATGTGGTAGAAGTTGAAGAAAATGTGATAAATCATCCATACTAGTATGAAAAGATCTCCAAGATATACTGTAGAATCTAAAAAGTAAGTTTACCAAATGAGAGGCAGTATGATACCACTTTTGTGGGGAGAGCAGACAAAAACACACACACAAAAAGCAGTACTATACATCTTTCATAAACCTATTTATCTACCCATACATGTACCTCTAAGTCAATGCATAGAAAAAGATCTGAAGGATAGACCCAAAACTGAAAACAACTGTCATTTTCTGATGTCAGTGGGGGAATGATTGGGATTGGGATGATGGTGGTGAGGGGAATGTCAAAGGAGCCTTCATAGATATTCTGAATTTCCGGAACGTGTTAATATATTACTTACATAATAAAAAATAATTTCTTAAAAAAAGAATCAGACATGCACAAAAAGGAGAAAAGTTAATCGGGAATATGCAAAGGTTAGGTAAAAGCATGCCTAGGCACAAACATGAGAAAGCTTCTACTTCCTTACGAGCTCTAGGTAAAGAGCTGCTGTTTTCCTTCATTCAGTTTACTCCTTAAACCCACCATCTCTGGCTCCATCCTGTTGACTCTTAATGCATCAGTATGAAGGCTCTTAGTGGGTTGTTGTTTTTTTAAAGATTTTATTTATTTATTTGAGAGAGAAAGAGAGTGAGAGAGCACAAGCAGGGGGAGCAGCAGAGGGAGAGGGAGAAGCAGGCTCCCCACTGAGCAGGGAGCCCGATGCGGGGCTTGATCCCAGGACCCTGAGACCATGACCCGAGCCAAAGGCAGTTGCCTGACCGACTGAGCCACCCAGGCACCCCTTTTTGTAGGTTCCTATCCATTCTTTAATCCCTTGGAAAATGAAATAAGGCAGGAGTAGTAGGTAGATAAGGATAATGAGTTTTCTCTTAATTCTTGAACTATACCAGGAATCTACTAAGGCTCTTTTCTTCTATCCTCCACCTATAAAAATAGGAGCTGGCTCTCGACTATCTATAGTAATAGGAAGGAGGCATTCCTCTAATACCATTACAAACTAGCTCATCACTGCTCTGGCTCCAGTATCTTCTGGAATTAAGCCTTTCCTCCTGGCTGGCCTCACATAGAAGTAGTCTGCAGCTCCTAATCTGACCTCTGTTCTAATGGTTGCCCCTATTGCCTGGTTCTGTGCACATGGCTCATTTCTTTTGTCCTATTTTGTCAAAAGTATTCTTTGTAAAATCTTGGTTTCCTCAGTTGTTCCATACAAGCAGTTTATCAAAGAAGAGTATTCTGTGAGTATGGAGCAAGATACAGTATGATCAAAAGCACAAGGAGAGAGCAAGCTCAGGGAACTATAAGGAAACTGGCGGGACAGAGTAAATGTCCATGTGTGCTTGGCAGCAGAGAGTGGGGGTGGGGGTGGGAACTGTGGCAGAAAATAAGGTGAGAATAAGTAGATTGGGGCCAGACTATGAAACACTTGCATGACAAGCTAAGGAGGTTAGACTTTACCCCTTCAACGTAATAGGGACCCATCAAGGGTTTTTAAGTCAGAGAATGAGATGATTAGATCTGTCTTTAAAGAAACTTGACAGCACTATGGAGGATGGATTGGAAAAGGAAAGCCTGAAAGTAGATAAGCAGCTCGCCTCAGAACTGGAATGAAAGGTGAAAAGGGCCTATGCAGGGCAATGGCTATGAGAACGGAGAAAGGGAAACAAACATATTCAAAAGCAATTCTGGAGACAGAAGAGACAGGACCTGTTGATAGATTGGTTGTGGAGACTAAGAAAACATAAGGGCTCAAGATGAATGTGAGGTTTCCCGCTGAGAGGATGGGGAGGCCATTAAAGAAGATAGAGAATAGAGGGAGGGAGGGGGTGTTTAGAGAGTGTGTGGAAAATTGAGTTTGGAATTTGTTGAACTATATGCTAGCATATCCACTCTCAGTAAGCTCCAAAAGCATAAGGATCTTGTTTGCCAATTTTCTCTGTGCTGCACCTAGTGCAAAGCCATGTGTGTTCAAGTTTGTGAGGACAGTGACAATAATGCTAACCTATCCCAGGATAATTGAGACTTGACAATATTTAAGGTATCTCTTCAAGGTCTCTGTGTGGAAAGGAAATATGAGACAAGGAGGTTTGTTTTACTTTCCTGTCAAATTTCTTCTTTAGTAGTTTCCAAAATAAATTTCCAATAATAATAGGGCTTTTAACAAGAAGGCCCATTACTAAGAGTAGCCTGCGGCAGACCAGAATACCTCTCACAACTTTACATTCTACACATTCCAATAATCAAGTCACATCACCTTTAATTCTCTTTCTTGTTGAGGAACCCGTACTACCACTTAAGATTCTAAAACCTGCCACTCCCAATAGTCAAACATCATCAGAGCCATTTAAACAATCTGAAAACAAAAAACAAAAAAAGCTGCTGTGTTTTATTTGAAAAATCTTGAGAAGGGGATGTAGGGGGGAAGAAAAGCACCATTTGTTCTGGTTGGTTTTAGTTGTGCAACGTTTTCCGGGGGTTGCCTTGTAGACATGTTGAAATCATAACTAAATAAATCAGCTTCGGCAACACAAAGAAACAATATTCCCTTCCCCCTTGGACGCCTGAAGGAAAAATGGCATCTCCATGGTGTGCACACACTTTGGAGCTGCTTTGTTTTTAATCCTCTGCCAAGTCAAGTTTTAGTTTTATTTTAATCTCAGTAACCACAGTAAATTCCAAATCTTTGACAAGTAAATGCTTTCTTCCTTGCCAGAATCCCACTCACTTTCCTTTATAACTGTTAGAACTTAAGAGTTCAATAATGCCTGCACTGCTGATCTCTTTTCATAAAAAAGAAAATAAATACACTATAAATTAGGTGTATTTCCTGATATTTACAAGTTAGTCTATATGTGAAATAGGTTAAGATAAATTTATATCATTCCTGCCCATCATTTTAAAAAACATATATTCACAGGTACTGTAGGGGAAGAAACAGATAGGAAGTCAGGAGATCAGGGCTCAAGCCTCATTCATTTTAGTTGACTGGATAATGTCAGTCAAATAATTTAAATTTGGTTTCCTTATATGAAAAAGTTAGGGAGGGGTGGCTCAGTCAGTTAAGCGTCTGCCTTCAGCTCTGGTCATGATCCCAGGGTCCTGGGATCGAGTCCTGCACCACTGGGCTCTCTGCTCAGCTGGAAGCCTGCTTCTCCCTCTCCCTCTGTCTCCCACTCCCCCTGCTTGTGCTCTCTCTCTGTCAAATAAATAAATAAAACCTTAAAAAAAAAAGTAAGGGAAATAGGATGGATGGTTTTTAAAGGCCCTTCCCTTTTACTTTAAAATTCTGATTTTTGGGCGCCTGGGTGGCTCAGATGGTTAAGTGTCTGCCTTCAGCTCAGGTCATGATCCCAGGGTCCTGGGATCGAGTCCCACATCGGGCTCTCTGCTCCTTGGGAGCCTGCTTCTCCCTCTGCCTCTCTCTCTCTCTGTCTCTCATGAATAAATAAATAAAAATCTTAAAAAAAAAAAAAATTAAAAAAAAAATAAAATAAAATTCTGATTTTTAAGATCATAGCTATTACCTGATTTTTTTAACACATGGAAAGCAGTCACTCAAAAAACACTCTTAAGAAAAAAAACTAGTTTTTGTGGTAAAACAGAATAAACCTCAGCAATTACCTAACCCATACAGTTTTGAAACTATATTCCAAGAGTTATATATTGTTTTGTTTATTGGAAAGATTCTACAGTTTAAAGAAAAAGATTGCAAACTACTAATCTAATCCAACTCTGTCATTACAGATGAAAAAACTGAGATCAGGATTGGAAAAACAAATGTAACAAATCCATAAAATACCATGCAGCTATTAAACATGATGGCAAGAGATAAAAGGTCATGATAAACTTAAAAAGAAGTGAGGATATTAAACTAAGTATTAAAAAAAAGGTATATAAGTATAAACCTATATGTAGTCATTGTATTACTTTCACTAAAACATTTTTTTAAACATTTATTTATTTATTTTAGAGAGAGAGCACGTGTGTACACAGGGGAAGGGACAGAGGGAGAGGGAGAGAGAATCTCAAACTGACTCCATGCTGAAGCCGAATGTGGAGCTCCACCCCATGACCCTGAAATCACAACCCTGAGATCACGACCTGAGGTGAAACCAAGAGTCGGATGCTTAACTGACTGCGCCACCCAGGCACCCCTCACTAAAACATTTTTATGATCAATATTCAAAAACACAAAATATACAATAAAAAACACAACAAATGATCCAAAATCTCAACATTGAGATTCAATATTAACATTTAGTGAATATCATCCCAGACAGCTATTCATATATACAGATGGATAGATGGATGAACAGGAACAAATTTATCATTTCTGGGAGGAGAATATACTAACTTTTAAAAATAAAAAAAATTTTATTTTACTTGAAATTAACAGAAGCTAAAATAAAACTGAAGAAATTTTAAACCTTAGATAACTGCTTCTTCACTCAGAAACCAGTAACTGCGGGCGCCTGGGTGGCTCAGTCTGTTAAGCGACTGCCTTCAGCTCAGGTCATGATCCTGGAGTCCCGGGATCGAGTCCCGCATTGGGCTCCCTGCTCAGCGGGGAGTCTGCTTCTCCCTCTGACCCTCCTCCCTCTCATGCTCTCTGTCTCTCATTCTCTCTCTCGCAAATAAATAAATAAAATCTTTAAAAAAAATAAAAAATAAAAAAAGAAACCAGTAACTGTGGAAAATCCTTTTAAGAAAAATGATTTTAAAAACCATAAACAATAGATTAATATTACTTAACAACTCTCTCAAATTTTAGACATTATTGATAGAATTGTTGCTATGAAAGATAAGGAGATTGACAATTTCCATTTCCCTCCCACCTACTTCCAAACTTTGTTTTACTTTGCCATGATATATAATGTTTACATTCTGTTCTGTTACCACAGTTTCCATAGTTCCTAAATCTTAGATTTATATATATAAATGTTATTTTGGGTTTTTTTCCTTTAAGTAGGCTCCACATCCAGCATGGAACCCAATGCGGGGCTTGAACTCTTGACCCTGAGATCAAGACCTGAGCTGAGATCAAGAGTCTGGCGGTTACCTGACTGAGCCACCCAAGGGCCCCTAAATATGTTTAATATTCACAACTGGTTGTTGTTTTGAGCCATCTCTTGGTTAGGTCAATTCTAACAAGTAGGTTTTTCAGAAAGATCTCACAGATGCTATATTCTCCAGGTTCTTCCGTATTTGAGGACTTATATGTCTGTCGCCTTTATTCCTCAGCAACAACTTGGTTAGATAAAATGCCCTTGGGTCATACTTTGGGTCAGACCTTTTTATCAGAACTTTGTTGATACTGCTCCTCTAGTGTTGCACTTTGTTGTGGAGAAATCACAGTCTTATTTTCTCCCTTCCAGATGACTTTTGCTTTTACATGAATGACTGAAGGAGTCCTTCTTCAGTAACAATCAGAATATGAGTTGATACTCTATCAATTTCAGTATTCAATGTAACTTTTTGATCTGCAGATTCAATTTTTCACTTCAGTGACTTTTGCTCTATCAATTCTTTAAGTACTTTTTAGTCCCATTTGTGGGGTCCTATTCCTCACAGACACCAGTAATCTTTTTTCTTGACTCTTCTTTGTATCTCATCTATCACTGTTAACCAGTTTGCTTTAAACTATCTTTTAACCCTGTGTTTACTGTGATTATTTCAAGCTTTTGCTCCAAACCATTAAATTTTCAGCCACATCTCTTCTAGTCCCTACTGGTTCTGATCACTTTTTAGTTCTTCAATGATGTTGTTCTAGTCCTTAATTTGTTTCCTTAGCTCTACAACCTCATTTTTCATCAATATGAATTTCTTAAAATTTATTTATTATTTCTATCTGCATATTTGGGGTGAGTCTATGTGTGTGTATAATATGCATGTACTATAAAAGCCCAAAACACTATACACCAAAATTTTAATAGCTTTCTATTGTAGTCAGTGATTTCTTTTCCTTTTTGCCTATCTAGATGTCCTAAATTTTTTCACAGTGAACATATCTATTACTTGTACATTGATACTGATAAACACATACACATATATATAAATATCATATATGTATTTTTAGGGAAAAAAACCACATTTCTAGAAAAAATATTGAGAAGAGGAGAGGTGAAATAATTTGTCTAAGAAAGTTATTGGTAGGATTGTAACCTTCAACTCTACTATGCTGTTTCCAAGATATTTGTTTCTGACAGCATACCTGTAAGTTTTAAGAGAACTGAAGTATCCAGCCAAGGACTAACCATCTTTTACGTCAGTGATCCAAAATGTATAACTTTCCAAGAATAATATTCTTCCTCAAGTTATGTGTGGTTGTAGTCTTTGGAAAATTGGAAAGTAAGCTGTGTGAGCAGGTGACCAGCATATAGTCTATATCATAGAGATATACAGTGGATGTGAGTGAAAGCCACTCCTACTTTCTTTCTGATTGATTTTATTCTGTTTCAGAGGTTAAGCAAGTATACACCTCAGATGATTTTTCCATGAATACTTTATCTAGAAAAGGAAATTCCTTTCCTTTCCAGGAATTTCCAGAGTCTGGCAAATTGTTGATTAATATGTCTAAACTCTATACGATGTTTTTGAAAATGTATTTCTCTTAAATTTATTTCCTCTTAGATATGTCATGGGTATATTGCTATACTTATGTTCACTCTGATTCTATCAAATTCCTAAAATCTTGGGACAGGGTCCTGGAACAAAAAGCAATTTTTATTTTATTTTATTTGTTTATTTATTTGAGAGAGAGAGAGGCACGCATGCACACAGGAGAGGGGGGAGGGGCAGAGGGAGAGAATCTCAAGCAGACTCCCCACTGAGATCATGACCAGAGCCAAAATTAAGAGTCTGACACTTGACTGAGCCACCCAGGTACCCCAGCAATTTTTTAAAAACAAAAGATAAAAATTATAGGGTCTTCTGAAATGTTTAGCTGAAAAAAACAAGAACCTTCAGTGATGGTTAAGAAAACAAATGTGATTTATAAAAAACAATCATAAAAGATCTGAATTTCTTTTTGGAAGAGATGAAATGATGTCATAGAAAGATCAAGTGAAATGGAATCAAACTATTCCCAAATTCGAGTCTCAGCTCCTACCAAGCTGTATGACTTTCAACAAACCTTTTAACTTCTCTGAACTTGATTCTTCATCTACTCAATAGATGAACAGTATTTATTTCTGTCAAGTAATATATTTATATACTTATTATAGAATACTAACTTTATATGTGCATTTTTATTTAAATTTATAAAGTGATTTTACAAAGGTGACCACCTTTCTTCCTTTCATTCTTACCATTCTTGGTAGGAATGGACAAATATAAAATTGATTTTAAAAGTTAGTTGTCTTTAGGGGCGCTTGGGTGGCTCAGTTGGTTAAGCGTCTGCCTTCAGCTCAGGTCATGATCTCAGGGTCCTGGAATCGAGCCCCACATTGGGCTCCCTGCTCAGTGCAGAGCCTGCTTCTCCCTCACCCTCTGCCACTCCCCCTGCTTGTGCTCTCTCTCTCTTTCTCTCTAATAAATAAATAAAATCTTTAAAAAAAAAAAATAGGCAAGGGGATGTTTGGGTGGCTCAGTTGGTTAAGCACCTGCCTTTGGCTCAGGTCATGATCCTGGGGTCCTGGGATCAAGTCCAGCATCAGGCTCCCTGCTCAGTAGGGAGTCTGCTTCTCCCTCTCCCTCTGCCTGCCGCTATCCCTGCTTGCACTCTCTCTCTCTCTGGCAAATAAATAAATAAAATCTTTTTAAAATAAATAAATAAATAAATACAGGCAATTCTTTAAAAAAAAAAGTTGTCTATACACACACATACACACACTAGAAAGAAGACACAGCATGGTAGTTTTTCACTACTTTATAAACTAATCATTAACCACCTGATAACACTTAGAGGTACATCAGGATATTTATCCCTGAGTTATCTTTTATTTTTCAATGCTAACATAAATTTCAAAAAAAAAGTACTAACCAAAGGAACCAAGGAGAACCCAACAGAAACACAATGAAAGTCAAAAAATAATAATCTAAATTTGAGAACTGATAATATTGGCAATTGATTCCTATTTTTACACATGTAAACCTCAATAGGTTATAGAATAAAACATAAAAATGAATCTAGAAATCAAGTAATACAAAACATGTCATTTATAATAGGTTAATGTAACAAAAGTAATTTGAAAAACTGACTACAACAAAAGATGTAGCAAGTAACCTCTGAAGCTTCCTTGAAATAGAAAGAGTCATGATAAATCTAAAGAAAGGGCAAAAAAGGCAAGGTAAGGGGGAAAAGAATGGTTTTCAAGGAAATATTAAAAAGCTACCTTATCAGTCTAGGAAGTTTCTTTTTCTCTAACAAAGAAAACTAAACTTAATAGCTGTAGCCACATAATGACTTTGGATGCCCAGTTTTATAATTTAGTAATGCAAGTTAAAATAGATGGACTCTTTAAAGGAGAATCTATTAGTAAAATTTGTTTTTACTCAAATAAGAACTGGAGCATCTTCAAAAAGCACTGAGACCTTATTCACTCCGCTCCAGCTCTGTTTCCTCAAATTTGCATTCAATCCCCCAACACTATTCCAGAAGCCTGTCCCAAATAAGAATAGGGATAAAAATAAAAAGGAATATTTGTTCACTATAGCTTTTATCCGAATTTCCTGTTTACTGTATTCTGTCTTGATTTCATATGAAGTTTATTTGACAAGCACTTGGTGGTAAAACTAGACACCAAATTTTTCCTTCATGAAAACCAACGTGGGTGGCTTCTCTGTATTTTTCATCTTTTTACAAGAGGGCACCTCTTTGTGGTGGCATAAGACCTCATATAGCTGGGTGAGACATTCTGCTGCCCACACTGACTAGGCATTCAGTTAATTCCACCTCTCTGTGTTCTACTGGATGAATAGTTATCAGAAGATTCAGCCAATCTAAAGACAGGAAAGGGAAGAAATGGATAAAGAAAATCATCATCATCAAATAAAAATAAAGCTTAATGTACAGAGTTCTTTGCTAAGCATTATGCAAAATAAGCAGATATAATCCCTGCCTTCCAGAAGCCTCCATGCTAGAGCAGATGATGTCGACACAGACATATAAACAGACTTTCACAATGTAGAACAGAGACTTGATGACTGCCAGTAGAGCAGAAATAAATCAACAACAGCTAAATATTTACAAAATGAGAGAGATTTATTATGTGCAATGTATTTTGTATAATACATAAAATAATCTCTGGAATTGGTGAGGGTTGAGTAAAGATACGTTTCTTTTGTGTCCTGATCCTACTCTCTCTCTGATTCCTCATGTAACCCTTAGGTTTAAACTACAGTGACTATTTGGTGTTGCCCTATAAAAATGAAATAATAGCATTTAAATTTCTTCCAGGTTGCGTATACTATAAGTGCACAGGCTCAGGAAAATATAGCACAGAAAATTGTATTATTATAATTTCTAATGAATTGAATCAGGACAGAAATTCAATTTTTAAATACCTTATGAAAAATATTCTCACATGATATACTTAATGATACCAACTTAGACATTTGGGAACAAGAACTTTTGAAATAGCTGATCTGATATTTTGACTAGAGACAAGGAATCTGAGTGTTATATAACTAGTATCGTCATTCCCAAACAAACGTTACCTGTTTTATTACTCTGAAACTTCATCTGGCCATCTTCATTTCTTTTTTCCTTTTCTCCAATTTCCTTTCTTTTCACTTCTTCTTGTCCACCTCTGACTGTGGGATCTATAAATACAAGCTCCCCCAAATAGTTGGAGGAGCCAGGGACCTTTCTCCCTTCAGATTCAAAATAGAAGGGTGACTTTTTAAAATATTTTAAATACATCAAAGACTCCGAATTAAAAGACCTTAGAGATTATCTGGGCTCCAGGCACAGTGAACATCTTTCAGTCCCTGAAACGTGTCACGTTCTTTTACACCCAAGTGTTTTTACACTGCTTGGATCATCCTTTCACCCACACTCTCCAACTTTAACCAAACCAAACCAACACCTACTCACCTTTCCCCAGAAGTAAACCTTGAGTCTTGCTTCTGTACTTTTCCTCATATATGTTCACAGCCTCCTGGGTTTCTCCTCCTATAGTGGCACTTATCACATCCTATTTTATTCACCTATTAACTTAGATCTATCCTCCACAAGACTGAAAGATCCACATAGGCAGGAACTAGGACTTTTTTGTTAACACCTGGCACATGGTAGACATTTAATGAAGGTTTGTTGAAGAAATGAAATGACTGGGGAGCCTGGGTGGCTCAGTCAGTCAAGCATCCAACTCTTGGTTTCAGCTTAGGTCAGTCAAGCTCTGCGCTCAGCGGGGAGTCTGCTTGAGATTCTCTCTCTCTCTCTCCCTCTGCCCCTCCCCTGGCATGCACACGTGCTCTCTCTCTAAAATAAAATAAATAAATCTTAAAAAAAAAAAAAAGAAATGAAATGACCAAGCAAATCACCTGACCTCCAGAGCAGCACCACCCAACAGAGCTTTCTGCAGTAATGAAAATATTCAAATATCTGTGCCATCCAGGACAATAGCCATTGGTGTGGCTACTAAGCACCTGAAATGCAGCTAGTGTAACTAAATTTTTAATTGTATTTAATTTTCATTCATTTTAATAGCCACTTGTGGCTATCACTAACATATTACAGCATAGCTCTAGAATCACAATGGGAATACAAAACACTGTGCATGACTTGGTTTGCTTGTATTATTTAACATACTGAACTTTTAGTTATAGTTAGTTTGCTCAAATAATTAAAATTTCCAAAGTGAAATTTCTCTTAACAGAGTATGTACTTTTTGAGGTCAGGAATTTAACTTTGTTCATCATCTTCTTATATATAGTAGGTATTTAAAAATAATGTTCAGTTTAACTGAATGATGATACCAGTTGCTCAAGTTTAAAGACTTTGGTGTCTCTTTCATTTTTTTTCCAGTTTAAGAGTAGCAGGTAAAACTAAAAAACAGACAACTACCATACTGTAAAGTAAAACATACCATAAAGTAAAACAGAACAAAAAAAGATGTTATGTTATCTGGACTGATTGTCCTCTACAGTATCAAGCAGCTATTTGAAGTCTTTACTTTCAGAAAAGGAACTAAGGAAAGTCGCTTCCTAAATATGTACCACATCTCCCACCTCTGCTCCAAGTTTGCTTAGGCTATTTTCTTTTCTTTTTTTTTTTTTTTTAAAGATTTTATTTATTTATTCATGAGAGATAGAGAGAGAGAGAGGCAGAGGGAGAAGCAGGCTCCCTGCGGAGCGGAGAGCCCGATGCGGGACTCGATCCCAGGACCCTGGGATCATGACCTGAGCCGAAGGCAGTCGCTCAACCGACTGAGCCACCCAGGCGCCCTGCTTAGGCTATTTTCTTTGCCAAAAGCTGAACTTTTACCCCAATGCCATCATAATCTGTCCAAAGTCTACATGTATTACAATGTCTAGCTCAGATGCCCTTCTTTCTTATGTAGACTGTCTTCTCAGATGGTTCAATTCTGCTTTGCTCTGTAGATGTTTGTCAAGTTCATTAAATACAATTAGTGTTAGCCACACAGAATTTAATGCCTCACTTTTCTAAACTATCAGCAATATCTATATGTAATGTTTCATTTTTATCATAACAAATTCTGAAAATTAAACGTCTTCCTGGATTGAGTCAAACATCTTTTATACATTAGCCTGTTTCTTGATTTGGTGTATTTCCAAACCTAGAAAAATATCTTTCCTATGAAACAGATGAAATCAGAAACAAGAGGAGGCAGACACTGTGTCATGTAAAACCAGCCACTGAGTGACAGAAAAGATACGCTTGGCAAAATCCCAAGCTACATTCCTAGAACAAACTCTTAGTCCCTGAAGAGATTCTGTTTTCTTATACTACTTGAAAGTACCTTCAAGTCCTAAGCGTATATTACTTTTTTGTGATCCAGCAATACACAGTAACAGTACCATCATCATTTATATTTCTGGATCCAAGATATGTGCATCAGCATGAATTAGCTGACAACAAAATTCTTCATATTTCTGAGTGCAGACTTTCATGGAATTTTCTTCTGTCCTTTTAAGCAAAAAAAGAAAGAAGAAAGAAAGAAAGAAAGAAAGGAAAGAAAGAAAGAAAGAAAGAAAGAAAGAGAGAGAGAGAGAGAGGGAGGGAGGGAGGGAGGGAGGGAGGGAGGGAGGGAGGAAGGAAGGAAGGAAGGAAGGAAGGAAGGAAGGAAGGAAGGAAGGAAGGAAGAAAGGGTTTTACTAGAGACAGGCAAGAAATTAAATCATCTATCCTCAATTATGTCCTCACTGAAACTCAACAACTCATCTCATTTTAACTACCTCTTACTACAACTACTCCACATCTTTTCTCCTCTCCTTTCTCCTCATTCCTAGCAAATGGCCTTACTTTTTTTAATGAGATGTCTGAGGTCATATGGTATATCCTCCCTCTGCATCTGTCTTCTCTACCAAGAAGCTCCCCTGTACCTTCACCCATCTTTTGTATTCTTTCTCCTCTTATCTCTAAATATTCCCTCCCAATATCAATACCTCAACCCATATACTTGATCTCCTTCTGTCCAGACTCCAAGATCTATCAGTCAGTAATCAATCCCCTATTTCCCAGGACCTTCTCTCTCCTTCTCCAAAGACTCCTTTACCTCTGCCTACAAATATGTTCATTTTCCCATTTAAAAAAAAAAAAAAAGATGAAGAAGAGAACAAGCCTTCCTTTCACCTTAGTCCTTCTATGTCTAACATTTCATCCCTCTACTCCCATACATCTCCTAAACCTTGAAAGAGTAGTTTATAACAATTAAGTTCATTTTTTATAAGGTACTTCATTGTTTAACTTTCGGATTTTCCCACCCATATCACTGTACTATCTTCTTAAAGGCCATCTATGACCTCAAAACCACCAAACCTCAGGGTCTTTTCTTAATCCTCCGTTATTTCCTCCTCTGTGGAGCATATGATACTAGAGAGTAAACTTTAACTAAAATTCTTTTACGTCTTGTTTCCAAGTCACGTGCTGGTCTAGAGAGCAAACATGACAGCCAGTATCTACACCTACAAAATGCCTACGATCATTTCCCTCACTCATAAGACACAGGAAAAGAAGCAACAGACTCAGTGGGTCTGTCCCAAGCGGGGAATTAGCACATAGAATCTCACCTATCAGGTGAGCTCAGGAATGATAATATAACCTTGGCACTGAGACTGTAAGCCTCTGATTCCTCATACTGTTCTGTTGATTATCAGTCCCTACAGCTTCTGTGATGTTTAAATAGACAGAACAATGGAGTTAACTCCAGTTAGAGGACTATGGTAACTGATTTCCCAAAAATTCAAGGTGGGGGCACAGTTCTTGGCAAAAAGGCCATTCACTGCAACAGTGAAAAGTCTCTGGGGGAGTATACAGTGGAGACTGCCGTAGCCTTAGTAACACAGGATCACACAGCATAAGAGAGGCTTCTTAACAGACTTCTTTCCACCTCTTTGATCACTCTTACTAACTTCTTTTCTTCTATTAGATCCCCAAAAGATACGTATTTCTTAAGGTTTCATCTTCAATCTTCTCTGTTTCTTTCTCCTCCTTACCATTTTTGGTGCCCCTACACATTCATCTCAAGTACTTATTAATCTTTTTAACTCCCCAAACCAGCTTCTCCTCCTCCTATTCCTGTTTCTGTTACTAGCATCACCACTGCCCTAGCTACCCAAATGAAAGTCTTCCTCAAATTCTCTCTTTTCCTTTGTTCTCCACATACAATCATGGCTCAGTTCTGCTGATTCTGCCTACCAATTGTTTCTCCTTTCTTTTCCATTTCCACCGCCACACCTTATGTCAGGCCCTTGTTATAGTTCACCTGGGCCTCTGCAATGTCCTCTAAATTCACTTTTCAGTTCCAGTTTCTCCCTGCTCTCTTGTATCCTTCCAGTCAATCATCCTAAAGCACAGCTACCAGCTCCTCTCCTGTTGCTGCACTGCCTAGAAAATAAAGTTCAAAATCTTCAGGTAACTCTGAAAAGCCTTCCCTTCCCCTTTTATCTCCCACCACTGCCTTCCATAAAATCTACTTCACCCTACCTCAGCTACTCCCTATTCCTAAATATCTCCCCATCTCTACCTCTGCTCCATCTTTGCTCAAACTTTTGTCTTTGCCAAAAGCCTAACTCTTACCCCAATCCTATCTTAATCTGTCCAAATTCTACGTGTACTACAATGTCCGATTCCCATGCCTCTTTCATGAAGCATTCATTCTGACAAAAGGATGAGATTGGGCTTGTCCACAGAGTCCTCTCAGACAGTTCATTCTGCTTTGTTCTCTAGATGTTTGTATATTTATGCTCTCTACCTAACTAAACAGTAAATTCTCTGAGGACAAAAACAATACCTTAGTAGATGGGACTAGAGTATGTGCTGAATTAATGAAGTCACACAAAATTACTAGTGTAATTACAGACACTCAGTTGAAAATGCCAAAGAACATCTGATGCAGAAATACTTACATGCTAAAAAAAAAATTTTTTTTTGCTTTTAGAATCCTCAGAGAGCTCTGAAGTTACACTCTTCCAAAATTCTCACTGTATGCACTTTCAAGAGTTGGGACAACATTTTTTAACTTCCAGTTATCATTTTCTTTATGAATGAAGCCAGGAAGAATTTTCTACATTTGGTTTGGGCAACATTTGATTATCCAAGGAGATGATCTTTTGTGAGGATACTGGTATTACAGTATCAACAAAACTTACAGGACCAAAAAAATTAAAGAAATTCTGGAATCAAAACACTGGAAAGAGTGACTAATACTTTATTTGTCCTGGTCTTCATATATCCCAACGAAGAACTAATTTTAAATACCTGCATATTAGTTTGACCATTCTAATAGCATTTGGAAATATCTATTGCTTTTACCAACATTTGTAAATCACATGGGGTTATTTGCTCAAAAGAACATGAGGTGCAGAAATGTTTCCATGTGCTAGAAAATGGTTTCATCATTTTAATAAGACAGCGGGGGGGGTGGGGGGGATGTGGTTTATTTTGCAAATAAACACTAAGTTATAGAAGGTGTCCTTATAAGAATAAGTTTTTTTCAGGGCTAGCCATAAACAACTTTGCAGCCACAAGAGATCACCTCACAAAAGAATAGAAAATAATAAAGTCAATTATGATTTACATAAGTTTAAAAAATGCTATGATAAAATATAATTTAATATCTAAATTCACATAAACTTGAACTCTTGCCTTGATAAAAAGGCCCATTCTTTTGTGACACTCGTGATCATATGATCGAGATGAGACAGGTTCCAACTTTCTGATTTCAAAATCTTTAACCATTCTTTTTTTTTTTTTTAGATTTTATTTATTTATTTGAGAGAGAGAATGAGATAGACAGAGACAGCATGAGAGGGGGGAGGGTCAGAGGGAGAAGCAGACTCCCTGCTCAGCAGGGAGCCCGATGCGGGACTCGATCCAGGGACTCCAGGATCATGACCTGAGCCGAAGGCAGTCGCTTAACCAACTGAGCCACCCAGGCGCCCACCTTCAACCATTCTTACTCCACTCTGTCCAAGCCTTTTAAATCTAGAGGACAATAAGCTTTAGGGGGAAAAAAATGGATACTACAGGTATCCATTAAAGGCTACAGGTAATTACCTTATTTTAGTTAATAAATAATTTAATTTTCCATTTCTATTTTTCTGAAAATGTTCATAAAAATTTCACTTATTGGCACACTACCAGAGAAGAAAGAAGAACAAAAGCCCTTTGACAACCAGATGACACTGTTATTACAAACCTCATCCAACTCTAGACCAAATAAGTAACACTATATTTCAATGGCACCAAACCACAGGCTACCAACTACATATACTGTAAGCAGATTTGCCATGAAAACAAAAATACTATAACACAACATGTTGAGTAGCATCTATCTCCAGACCCTAATTCCTAGTGCAAGAGATCTATACTATATCCACTCTGTCCCAGAAGATGTCCTAAGATCACTGTCTATTTGTAGGAAATAAGGAGATAACACTTCTATGACTAAAGAAGTTCAAAATGTCCCCTAATCTAAACTCAATTTAGGATGATTCTAGAACCAATCAAGCCTCATGAGAGTCCATTTTTCAAAAAGGGTCATATCTACAATATTCCTGTAGACTATAATAAATTATTATGTATATCTAGACTCCGGTATGCAATAGGAATACTAACCTATATGTCCAGTTAAGTACTTAATCTAAATATAACTCCAAAAGATGAGAATTTCCCTTAACAGATGGGACAACTATTTACTTAACTTTGTCATAGTGGCCATACTTCATTATGATCAGTACTCATTTCTGAAAAATATCATGTTTCCTGCAGTTGTAAATGTTTTGCTGGACTATGTAAAGTTCTCTAAAATAAGAGAGTAAAGAGTGTTTCTTAAATATCTTACTGAAGACATTGCTTTTTTAGGCAGATTTTTCCACTATCACAAATACACAGGTACACAAGGTAATTTAAGTGTTAAACATTAGTGACTGCGTGATATATACACAAATGAAGACAAAGTTTTTTGTTTTAAGACCAAATATTTGCCTTTCTACAAAAAAAATCTTAAACCTGAATGTTCTTAAGTTGAATCAAGTCTTGTTTCCCAGTGATTTGTTTCAAACAAAACAGCCTTGTTCCAAAAAAGATCTGTATTTTCATCAATAATTCTAAAAGAGTCACATATTGATGTGACTCTCTCATAAGAAATTCTTAATATGAAAACAGCAATTATTTTTGCAAACCAAAGGAAAAACAAAAAAGAAAACACAGACAAATGAAGACAAATATTTAACAGAACAGGATGCCTGGGTAGCTCAGTCGGTTAAGCGTCTGCCTTCGGCTCAGGTCATGATCCCAGGGTCCTGCAATTGGGTCCGCATCGGGCTCCCTGCTCAGCGGGGAGTCTGCTTCTCCCTCTGCCCCTCCCCCTTCTTGTGCACATGTACACTCTCTCTCTCTGACAAATAAATAAATAAAATCTTTAAATAATATATTTAACAGAACATCAACCATGGGCCAAACACTAAAATGGGAGCTAAGGATAAAGGTAAATAAAACACGGTCCTGGCCCTCTGGAAGCTTATAATCAATTTGATGACATTATCTATATTTTTCAAAAGAACTATCCATATTGCTATTAATCTACAAATGAAAGCTAAACATGTCTTGAAGAAAACTCTTTTCTAACCTGTGGAATAATCTGCTCCTCTAAACAAGACCCTAATCAACCTGACCTTCCCATTCCTCTATGTCTTTGGGTGATTTTACTATCTGTTCCTTATGCTGTACATTCAGTCATAAGGATACATAATACATGTTATTAATAATGGTGATGATGATAATAATGATAGCAATAGCTAATACTTATTAAGCATTTATTAAATTCCAGATATTGCACTAAACACTACATTTATTATTTAGTCTAATCCTCACCATATCCTATTTGGTAGTTACTACTGTTATGTTTGACAGAAATAATATTAAAAGGTCATTGTTCAATTAAAAAATGTTATATCAAAATAAGGGACTTAAATATATCAAATTAAGGGATCTAATTTTACTTCTTGATTCTTCTATATAGAATCATAGGTAATAGCTTAACCAGAAATATATAACTGTGATTTTAAGTTATAACTACCTGCTCCTCAGCAAAGTATATGCAAAGGTTAGGACAAGACAGGCAATAGGGAAGAGAAAAGTATATGCATCCCCTCCCTCCTTAAGCCTGTGTCCAAAACAACAACAACAACAAAGTATAAAATCAATTTGTATTATCAAATGACTTATACCAATAACTTTTGTCTGATCTAAAGGAACTCTTCTAACCTGTGATAAAATTTAAGATTTAGGAATTAATTTCTTCAGTTTTTTACCAGGAAGATCTAACAACTTTCTCCCCTCTTGCTCCTTTCTATTCCATTTTCTAAAAATAATCCTTCATCTGACTAAAAGGTTGAAATGAAAAGAAGTATTTTCAAGTTCCCCAAAAGGTATCCCTCCATTCAAATCAGTATAACCTACTGAGAGTTGAGAGTTTCAAAACCCCATGGTTAAATACACTTTCAAGGCCCAAATTCACTCAGAATCTCCAAACTGCAGTCCCTAAGAGGAACCAAGGAGGAACCCCTCCTTCTCCAAGATGCCAATTTGGGAAGATATCTCTCTTTTCATGATCCTGAATTGGAGAGAAAGTAACAGACCCCTTTAGGTAAAGCCCAAATTATAATTCTGAACTTTCTAGGGTCATAGAATTCTTTGAGAATCTTAAAAAGGCAATGGACTTTCTTTCCAGAGGAAAGCTCCTAAGTACATACACATAAAATTTTACACCATTTCAGGAGTTCTCTGAACTAAATGAAGCCCCGTCAATGACCCAATTTAAAACTCTTGGTCTGTGTTGCCTTATCAATTACATATCTTTCTGTAACACTGGGGCTTAGGATCATATTTGGGAAAATAAGAGAGTGAAACTTTTTTTTTTTTTAAAGATTTTATTTGACAGAGAGAGAGAGACAGCGAGAGAGGGAACACAAGCAGGGGGAGTGGGAGAGTGAGAAGCAGGCTTCCTGCAGAGTAGGGAGCCCGATGTGGGGCTCGATCCCAGGACCCTGGGATCATGACCCGAGCTGAAGGCAGACGCTCAATGACTGAGCCACCCAGGTGCCCCCAGAGTGAAACTTTTTGAAGAAAAATCAAATAACAGAAAAGTGTTACATGTCCCAAGAAGAAAGGGGTAGTACTTGGCCATTTGGGATAACTCTAGCCTGGTTATACACCAAAAGATTTCACTAAATGGTACAAGTGAAGCCATTTAGAAGTTACCATGGTCTTACTATGTACAAACCACATTATTTTCTCAGACTCCCGTTACTGATTGACACTTTCTTGCTTAGATATTTTAATACCATTTAATCAATGGAAAATTTTTACATTCATATACTCATATTTTCCTTACTCTTCCTGATTCTTATCTGGAAGACAGTTTAGCTCGTGTTGTTTTTTTATTGTTGATTTTATGATTTAACTGTTAAGAGTTAGAGAGGGAAGTCTTGCTTTATCCTTGGCTTCTATGAGTATACCTAAATAAATATTTTAATATAGCAATACATTCAAGCTAGGTATGAGTCTATCCTTCTCTTTGGTGAAAAGACTCCCTGGTCTATCCAATAATCACAGTGACTCTGAAATACATCTCTGCATCTTTATGACCTACTTCCAATCCTGTAGATTTCGAAGAGACTCCATCAAGTATCTTATAATCTGCAAGATTTGTAAGGGCAAGGTCTGGTCAGTTTTGGTCACTATACTATGCCTAGTGCTTAGCATGACTGGCACATAGCAAGTGCTCAAAAAATACAACTTTAATGCACTGATGAAACTCTTGAAGCAATTACTTGTTCACCCACTAAGTATGTGAGCTTGGCAAGTTACTAAACATCTCTGAGACCATTTATTTATCAAGAAAAGGAAACAATAACTCTCATAAAGTTATTCCTAAGATTAAATAATTTTTAATTTATATACAGTATAGTAGTAACAAAAGTACTATAATTATCCTTTAATGTACACCTATATTTTAAGGCCTACTAAACAAACATAGCTGAATTTTTTAATATGACAACACTATAAATGGATGTGATTCAAATTAATTTTACAACTACATTTTTATAAAATAAATAATAATAAAGGGCCAAAAAAACCACTAGGAGCAGAAATATTAAATACAGGGACAAAGAAGGAAAAAATTCTCATAAATAAGGCAATGTTTTGAAAGAAAACTTCCTTATATATTTGTGGCTTAAAACACAACTAATACTTTCCAAGTGACAAACCTGGCACAAAATAGCAACTGGGAGATTTATTTTTGCTAAAATTATTATCCAGCTCTGCCAAAAAAAAAAAAAAATCCTTACTTCTTAGAGGCACGACTCTAAGATGAAATTGTCTTGGTGGTGTGAAAAAAAAAAAAAAGCCCATTAAAATGTACCTTGGCTTTCTTTTCCTCACCAGTACACGGTTCTTTAAAAACTAAGTCTAAAGCGCCATCTACTGTGTCTGTTAGGATCACATCACTTTTGTTGGTCTTTTCAGAGTGCTGAAGAAATGCAAACTAGTAAATTTAGAATCTGTTACTTTTTAATATTTTATTTATTTATTTGTCAGAGAGAGCACAAGCAGAGGAAGTGGCAAGCAGAGGGAGAAGCAGGCTCCCCCCTGAACGGGGAGCCCGATGCAGGACTCGATCCCAGGATCCTGGGATCACGACCTGAGCCAAAGGCAAAGACGTTCACCGACTGAGCCACCCAGGCATCCCTAGAATCTGTTACTTTAAAATCCTATTCCCAAAGAAATAAAAGAGGGTGTGCTTTTTTCCCCAGTATATATTTTTATACAATATACTTAACTGTAACTTAGACACACACATTGTCGTGCCTCAGCCGTCAGTTTTCCTGCTTTCTTTTCACTTTCTTCTTATGTAGGTCTGAACTCAAGAAAAGCATCACAATAGGGAGCAAAATGCTTACTTCTATACATTAAACAAACATGTAATAATAACAGCAAAGTTTTGTGGAGGGCTTACTGTGTGCCAAGTAGTGTTTTAAGTGGTTTTTTACTCAATATCTCATATAATCCCCCAAAACCGCACTGTAGGTGCTATTAGTATCACCTCCATTTTACAGATAAGGAAATCAAGGCACAGAGAAATGATCAAACACTTTGCCCAAGGAAACACAGCTAGTAAGTGACCAGAGTATGATTTGAACCCAGACATTCTGGCAGCAGAGCCCGTCTCTTAACCATGATACCAAGCTTTCTATTACTGTCAGTGGGTTCAAACAATTACTAACCACACTTCTGTCATCAGAACTGCATAGGACAGGGGTGCCTGGCCAGTCAGTAAAGCATGCGCCTTTTGATCTCGGGATTGAGTGTGAGCCCCATGGTGGGTGTAAAGATTACGTAAAAATAAAATCTTTAAAAAGAGAGAGAGAGAACTACATAGGACAAATGCAACATCATGCTTTATTTCAATACATTCTAACCTCATCTAATTTTAGACTTTTTTCGTATGTATCTACTTTTAGGAGGTATCATTTTATGCACAGAAGAACTTGTTAAAATACCTGGGCCCTATTCTGGAGATTCTGATTTGCTATGTCTGAGCTGGAATTTGAAAGTGCTGTTTGTAACAAGTTCCCCCCAGTGACTCTGACACGCCAGTCTGGAGCCCTGCATTTAGAACCATGGAGCTTTAAGACATATTTTATTCTTGGGCTATCCATCTGCTCTTAAATTATAAGTTCTACTGACTTTTCTCTTATTTGAAGGGTTTAAATACAGAGAACTGTAAAGGCAAACTCTATCATAAATTCAAATATGTGGGCGGTTTTGTGTTTCTATTGACTTTCAAAATAGGGAAGCAAAGGATTGGTAAATGGAAATTTTAAATTTTGTTTTAATAATTGCAGAAGAGTAAAGAAGAAATGAAGTAAGCCTCCCTAACACTTCCATATGCAGTCTTTCCTGACCCTTCAGATAACATATTCTCTGTACCAGGGGTTTTCAAAAGTTTCTCCCAGGATTCTCATTGAGGGGGAGAAGAGAAGGCAAGGATTCAGTACCATCCCTATCCCACTTCTCCACTAATGCTGGTGCAATTAACTGATTATTTCACATGTATACATCACCCAGCAAATAAAGCCAAGCATCTTAAGGTAAGGAGCTATGACTCATTGTTCTTTTGAAGTAAATTAATGGATGGATGGATGGATGGATGGATGGATGGATGGATGGATGGATGGAGATGGTCAGCCCATAGCTCCTGTGACAGTTGCTATCTTATATATTAACCCAGAGAGTCTTTTTTATTACATACATGTAGGCTTTACTGAGAAAATATAAAGGCATTTAAAAAAGTCTCCAGTTACTACACAATCTCCTTTCCCCCGCTAAGAGTACACCTGGGGTCACAGAGCTCTAAAATGTTAAAAACAGAAGGTCATTTATAGACATGGTGTATCTATAATGTAAAGAAATGGATGTTTTAAGAAGCACCTAAATGACATGTAAGTTATACATAAATGATACATATATGATATGTAAGTTATACATACACGATATAGTAAGTTAAATGACATTTGTGAAATCAATCAACCAAGAACTTATTCTAAAGGAAATCTTGCCATTTGCAACAACATGGGTAACATGAAATAAGCCAGACAGAGAAATGCAAATACTGTATGATCTCACTTATATGTGGAATCTAAAAGAGTCAAACTCATAGAAAGAGAAAGTAGAATGCAGTTAGCAAGGGCTGGGGTAGGGAAAATGGAGAAATGCTGGTCAAAGGGTACAAACCTTCAGTTATAAGTAAGTTCCAGGAATCTAATGTACAGTGTGATGACTACATTTAACAATACTGTACTGTATAATTGAAATTTACTGAGAACAAACCTTGAATATTCTCAACACACACACAAAAATAGTAACTATGTGAGATGATGGGTGTTACTTAACTTGATTGTGGTAATCATTTCACAGTGTATACATATACCAAATCGTTACATTCCACATCTTAAATATATATAACTTTGTCAATTATACCTCAATAAACCTGGGGAAAAAAACAAAGCAGTTCATCTAAAAATTAAAAAAAAGGTGATTCTAATACTACTATTACACAAATATTTTTGCAATTTCTCATTGGTAATTTACTTCAGAAATTGTAGAAGCAATAGAAGTAAATTAGTTTTAGTACTTTATATTTAAAATTTACTTAGTCTGATCACTCACCTTATTCATCACACTGGATTCTAAATGACAATCGGCTATATCAAAAATCAAAAATAATCCCCAAAATGAAGACATGCTACCATAGAAAATAGTCAGAAGAATGTATTAGAAGCTATCCCCCCCCAAAAGAAGCATGCATAAAATGAGTATATAATCTTCTGTGACCATTTTAAGGGAAACAGCACTTACTACTGCTGGCATTGAAAAAGAAAAAGAAACTGAGACACTATATTTTTAAATCACTACACTTTATAATTACAACTACTGCTACAGAGGTTTTTATTTTTTATATATCAAAATGTCCTTTGTCCTAAGTCTTCCTTTCACAAGAGGAATCAAAGCCAAATCCTTTATTGGGATTTTACAGTCTTCCTCTTGGAAGACTTGGAGGCTTTGTGACTTCAGTATATTGATATTACTCCTGCTACTTCACGTAAACCTTCACTTCAAGTTTGGTGTGTCTGACACCACATTGCCCAATTCTTCCACTATTCCAAATACTCTGAAGAAGCTTCCCAGAAATCCCTCTTTGGATCAGCAAAAGCAATTTGGTGTCATCAGCAGATTTCACCATTTCCTTCTGGAGTCATTAAAACATTAAACAAGCATGATCTTGGTATCAATCCTTGGAGTTCCTACTATTAACCTCTCTCCAGCTAAAGTCAAGCCATTCTTTGCTATGTTGTGATTCCCATCATAAAACCAGGATGTGTTTATTTGCTAAAAGTTTAAACTTTGATGGACATTTTTTTAACTGAAAGTTGCAAAATGCATTACGAAAGTAAAGAGAAAAAAATTCCCAAAGGAAAGGCCAAATAAACCAGCAAAGAGAAACAGCCCCTACTTGAGTTGTCTTATCCCAGTACTCAAACCACCTCATATTCAACTGATTCTAAAACCTCAACAGAATGTTGACCTTTGCTCTCCAATTATTTACTTCTTTTATAATTGTATGAGAAACCTTATTAAGCACATTTGAAAATTCTATATGAATTATAACCAGCAAGTTCCAACCACTTTATTAGCTTTTTCCCCTCTTTATTACATTTGAAGGGAAAAAAGCAAACAGTCCTTACTCAGAAAGTGAAAAAGCAAATAGCTTTCTCCTCAAACTGGTCTGTACTCTGAACAAGAGAAATCACTCTTTCTTTTATTCAAGTGCAAATCTGTTTGAAGCTTTCATTCTGCTTTCCCAGCCTGCTCTCTGCAGCTGCATAAAAGATGAGACATGGGAATGAAAGAAAACTAGATTGGGGCCAAAAAGCAATACTGTCCATATGCAAACTCGCTCAAAGAGCAGCAAAGCTTCCATACATCCCTTCCCATATTTTCCAGCCTAGCAGACCCCTAGCCAAAAGGAGGAGATGCTGTGCTAGCCCATGTCCAATCGTGTTTAAAACAACAACTTCTCATATGTAATTAGGGGAAAGATAAGGTTACTAGACACCCTCTCCCCACCCTCCCTGGTCCTGACACAGTGCCTGAGGTGGTCTCAGGACCAATCTTTTAGTTCTAAGTTAGAAGGAATGAGGCAGAGTCAGGGAGCCAATGGAAAAGACCCTCACAGATCTCTTAAGCTGCTTGTGGAGCAAGAGACTGGTAGAAGCACAGCAATAATAAGCAGAATGGATTTTACCTATCTTACCCCACGCATAACCAATGTACAATCTTCCCCCCAGAAAGCCAGATCTGCTGTAGACTTTCAGAAAGTCTGGCAGCCCATTAGCCTACATGCAAAGGTGTTAGCTAACCTTATTAATTCCAGCAATCTACTTAGGCCAAACAGTGAACCACACAATTGAGAAAGTTCACCATCAAAATCAAACTCTGCTGCGATCAGATGAGTATTCTCAAGGGTTTCTTACTCAGATGTCATTATAACTCTTTGTTATTTTTAATACTGTTCTTTGGATTTTGCCCCACACAGAATTCCCAAGTTACAGGAGGACCATGAACAATGTCCAGATGTATAAAAAGCAAAAATACTTCCCTCCTACTTGTGGATTCCAAGATAAACACCACAAGAAGCACGTGTGACTAAACTCAGAGCTCATTCCAAATTAAATACTGCATCATGTGCACAGTGTAGGGCTTAAAAAACAAAACTGCACAAATATTCTACACAGTTCATAAGCCAGACTTGTGTGAGCATACGACCACATTATAAGAAGGAAACATGAATTGGAGAGTAGGGGTAAAGGGTGAGAAAAATCTTAGCCATGACCTTTCCCAGAAAATTGGTGCTATTTTCAGAGAACACTTGTATAATATGGGACAGAGATGAAAGACGAAATAGTATTTTTCTTTGTTTTTTTTCCTACTGATGACACTCAATTCTAAAACCACCCAGCAAATAGAAAACCCTACAAAGATTTCAAAATCCCTAGCTAAGCCATGCACAAACACATTAAACACACACACACACACACACACACACGTAATGAATACTTAAATATCTGGCTGGCCAGCCCAGACCGAATCCTTTTGACCTATAAACTAGGTTCGAGACAGAGCACACGGAACTTTAGGGGGCAGGGAAGTAGGACATTCAGGTCATGTGAAAAGACTTCTACATTGTTTTTACTGTGTTTCAAAAATTGAAGTATAAAATGGATAGATGGAAGGATGGATGGATGGTAGGCAGAGAAGGAGTTTGGCTGAGTGAGTTTGGTTTTTCTCCCACAACTTACCCTAAGTAAAAGCTTTTTTTTTTTTAAAGATTTTTATTTATTTATTGAGAGAGAGAATGATAGCATGAGAGGGGGAGGGTCAGAGGGAAAAGCAGACCCCCCGCCGAGCAGGGAGCCCGATGCGGGACTCGATCCAGGGACTCCAGGATCATGACCCGAGCTGAAGGCAGACGCTTAACGACTGAGCCACCCAAGCGCCCCAAGATTTTTTTTTTAAAGATTTTATTTATTTATTTGAGAGAGTGAGAATGAGAGAGAGAGAGTACATGAGAGGGGGGAGGGTCAGAGGGAGAAGCAGACTCCCCGCCGAGCAGGGAGCCCGATGCGGGACTCGATCCCAGGACTCCGGGATCATGACCCGAGCTGAAGGCAGTCGTGTAAACAACTGAGCCACCCAGGCGCCCTTAAGTAAAAGCTTTTAATAAATTAAGATTTGGAAATGTTTACTTAAACATCTTAATTTTTAAAAATTACATAATATTGATAGATATAAAAGAATATATATACTATGTAAGTTATGATGCATAATGAAAAAATATATACCTATGAACCCATCATCCAATTTATGAATTAGAATATTCCTACTCCCAATCAAGCTACACAGGGGCCCTTCCTGAATTCCCATCTTCCTGCTTGTCTCACAGTGGTCATCACTATTCTGAATTGGGCATCTATTTTATTCTTGAGTTTTATAAAAATAGTTTTTACTGCAGCTGATGTAGTTTTCAAATGTATTTGGTAATCCCCCCCCACCTTGTGTATGCTTCCATAATGGGGAGAAAAAAAAGAGTAAAATCCTTACCTCAATGTATGAAAAAAGAATCTGCCTGTATATCTATCTTCCTCCACATGTAAGTACCTCAAGATCAGGAATTATGTCTTATTTACTCTAACTTCACAGTACCTAGCAGAGCAATAGGTATAGAATATGTCAAATAATTACTTTTCAACTAATTTTTCAAATTAGAGCCCAAATGTCTTAATGTTTCACAGTCAGAGCTGGTCAACAACAAATATTGCTCTTTGGATCATTACCTTTCTTTAATGATAGACCTCCTATCCCCAGGTCCTAGGGCCCAAGTTTATCAATTGTCTCCCTAGACTACAAATCAATCTAACAGTCACTACATCACCTCATCACACACTAGACACACATCTTAGAGGACACTGAAATTGTCAAATGAGACTGTTTTCCTCAAGGGTCACAGAGTGCTGACTCCTTAGTCTGGAAGAACACATTATCACATGAAAGTTTAATTCAATAGTATTTGAGCTACACTTAACCACAGATACCAATCAGACATGGAGGCATCAATTGTTTTCTACTTAAGGACAGTATCATCTACAAAGCAAACTATACACAAAATGAGTGAGATACTCCTGCTATTTGGTAGCATAGAGTTTCGCAACCACCTTAAAATATCTTTACATTATGTACTGAACACAAGTCTCTCAAGGGCAGTGTTCTAAAGTATAAGCTTACACCCTCAATTATGTCACCATTATGCAATATACTCAGGATTACAAATTTGTCCTTCAGCCTGGAAGAGCAAAACCAACAGTTAATGTGGCTTCAGATTCAGATTATGTTGTGCGACCTCCCCCGGGTGTATTAGTGTTAGAAAATTTCTCTGATTCATCTCTTCATTCTGATCAAAGCACAAGATTAAGATTAAAATTAAAAAGATCCAAAATATCTTTCTGGGTGTGGAGAGGAGTCAGGAGAGAATGTTCCTGAAGGACTTAAGACAGTCATAAGACATCAATCTAAAAGATCTTTCTTAAGAGACAATTGTAATGTTACTCTAAAGGTTTAATAGTTATACTTTAGGAAGCAAAGTTTAGGGAATTGTTCACATAAGTGCTATCTGTAGTCCGGAATTAGTTCATATACTATAAAAAATGAAAATTTTAAAAATTTTAAAGCACTACAGCATATACCGGTCTCCTTTACAAAACCCACATCTTTTCACATAATAATGAGAAGTCTTAGGAATCCATATTGATTTTGATAGGCCATTCCAGGGGAAAACCTTGAAGAGGTGAACATCCTTCTCAGAAGACTTTTAGTGCTCTATTTCAAACACTTAATGCAAAAAAAGAAAAAAAAAAAATCACTCATCTATGCCTATCATTTGCCAGATATAACCATCTCTTCTTTTGTGTGTGTGTATAGAAAGCATCTTTATTTTTTTTTTAGTTTCAATTCAAGTTAGTTAACATATAGTGTATTGTTAGTTTCAGGGGTAGAATTTAGTGATTCATCAGTTGCATATAACACCCAGTGCTCATTACATCAAGTGCCCTCCTTAATACCCATCACTCAGTTACCCCTTCCCTCACCTACCTCCCCTCCAGCAATCCTGTTTGTTCCCTATTGTCAAGAGTCTCTTGTGGTTTGCCTCTCTCCTTGTTATTATCTTATTTTATTTTTCCTTCCCTTCCTCTATGTTCATCAGTTTTGTTTCTTAAATCCCACATGAGTGAAATCATATGGTATTTGTCTTCCTCTGACTTGTTTCACTTAGCATAATACCTTCTAGTTCTATCCACATCATTGCAAATGGCAAGATTTCATTCTTTTGATAGCTGAGTAATATTCCACTGTATATATATACATCTTCTTTATCCATTCATCCATCACTGAATATCTGGGATCTTTCCATAGTTTGGCTATTGTAGACATTGCTGCTGTAAACAATGGGGTTCATGTGTCCTTTCAAATCATTATTTTTGTATCCTTTGGATAAATACCTACTAGTACAATTGCTGGGTCGTAGGGTAGTTCTATTTTTAACTTTTTGAGGAACTTCCATACTGTTTTCCAGAGTGGCTGCATCAGTTTGCATTCCCACCAACAGTGTAAGAGGGTTCCCCTTTCTTCTCATCCTCACCAATATCTGTCATTTCCTGAGTTGTTAAAATTTCTTCACTATTACCACTGCACTTTGATAGCAAGCTGAAGATGTGGTAAGGGGACTAAGAATACTCTTGAATGGACTACTCAGACAGACTGATCAAAAAGATGGGCAAGTGACTGCAACCATCTCACTGTGCCACTCCACATTCATCAAAGTAGTCCACCTGCTCAATTACTAATGGGGCAACATCTCCACTCAGACTGTGATAAAGACACACTCCATTTTCTCTACCTATCTCCCACTCTCCCGCCCATCTAAATATGAGTTTTAGAGTGAAAGGGTTACTCTCACTATACCTAAAATCAAAGAAAAACAACAGCTTGTAGCACTATGATGTCAATCAATTAGGAGGGCATTTCTTTGATGGTGATTTGACAAAAGTAGAACTACTGTCATCCCTGCAGGAACCAGTTGGTCCTTTATTGTTTTTTGCTTTATTTTTGGTTATATCTCGAGAATATATCTTGCCTGAGCCACAAAAGAAGAAAACAACTACTCTTTTCTCACCATTCCAACTCCTAGCATTTCTCTACTGGTTTGTAACTAGGATAATACAAAGACAATAGGAGGAAGGTGTGATATATGCCAGAGGACATTATGCTTTGCTCTTTGTAGTTTGTTCTTTTTTTGGCTTCCTATAATTACATTCCATACTGATTGAGGAAACAGCTTTGAATATTAGTAAAAGACAATTGCCAATGTCCTTGTTCATTCCCTTAAATGACAAGCTACCTGATATAATGAAGCACACACAATGCAACAAATCTAAACCACCTTATTTCATCATGTTATAAATATTGCATTTACATGTATATAAATATATTTGTGATTCAAAGAAGCAAGAAAATGAAAAGACACAATGGGAGAAAATACTTGAAAATCAAATATCTGATAAGGGATTTAGAGTCAGAATATATAATGAGCCTTAACAATTCAATAATAAAAAGACAAACAGAGGCACCTGGGTGGCTTAGTCAGTTGAGCATCTGACTCTTGGTTTTGGCTCAGGTCATGATCTCATGGGTTATCGGATTGAGCCCCACATTGGGCTCTGTGCTCAGCAGGGAGTCTGCTTAAAGAGTCTCTCCCTCTGGCCCTCCACACTCAAGTGTGTGCATGCTCTCTAAGATAAATAAATAAATCTTTAAAAAGAAAAAAAGACGGGGTGCCTGGGTGGCTCAGTCATTAAGTGTCTGCCTTCGGTTCAGGTCATGATCCCAGGGTCCTGGGATCGAGCCCCGCACTGGGCTCCCTGCTCAGCGGGAAGCCTGTTTCTCCTTCTCCCACTCCCCCGGCTTCTGTTCCCTCTCTCGCTGTGTCTCTCTCTGTCAAATAAATAAATAAAATATTTTAAAAAAATAAAAATTAAATTTAAAAAAGGCAAACACTCCAATTTAAAAAGAAAAAGAAATGTGCAAAGGATTTCAATAGACATTTCTCCAAAGAAGATATACAAATGGTCAATGGACACGTGAAAAGATTCTCAACATCTTTAGTTATTAGGGAAATGCAAAGCAAAACCACAAGGAGATACCACTTCATACCTATTACTAGGATGGTTATAACTAAAATGGAAAAAAAAAAGAAAAGAAAAAGACAAGTGTTGGCAAGGGCATGGAAAAATCAGAACTCTCATTCACTGCTGATGGGATTGTAAAACGGTAAAGCTACTTCGGAAAACAGTTTGGCAGCTCCTCAAAATGTTAAACACAGAGCTACCATATGACCAGCAGTTCTACTCCTAGGTATATAACCAAGAGAAATGAAAATATGTTTTGGTACTAGATAGTAGTAAAAGTTGCACAAATCTATGAATATGCTTTTTAAAAAACCCACTGAATTATATACTTCAAAAGGGGAACTGTATGGTATGTGAATTACATCTCAATAAAGCTGTTTAAAAAGACATTTTTGTTATTTGAAGCCTTTTTATTCTTTATAAAATAGCAAGCATTATGAGGTCTATAATGATTTATCTATTTTCTAATATGTATTCTTGAATATGAAAGTTCCCTGGCATTCAATAAGTAGATGTTGATCTACTGACACTCATCTCTGGTGTAGAATTTGCCTGAAGTGAAATCCCTCTCTTCCCACCTTTTCCTCCTCTACTCAACCTTGACTTAGTTCTTAACACTCATCATTATAAAATGAAGTCTTCAGCAAGCCCTAGAGCCTAAGTAGTAAATAATAGATGCTGGAGGAGCAAGATGGCAGAGGAGTAGGAAACCTAAATTTCGTCTGCTCCCAGGCATTCAGCTAGATAGGTATCAAACCATTCTAAACACCTACAAACTCAACAGAAGATCAGAGAAAAGAATAGCAACAACTCTATGAACAGAAAAGCGACCACTTTCTGGAAGTTCCTGAGAGTGGAGATCTGGATGATGATGCTGAAGCTATTCTTGCTGTAGACTTTGAAATTGGTCACTTTTTACGTGAGTGTATAATCCCAAGATCAGTGTTATACTTTACTGGAGAAGCTATCGAAGATGATGATGATGATTATGATGAAGAAGGTGAAGAAGCAGATGAGGAAGGGGAAGAAGAAGGAGATGAGGAAAATGATCCAGACTATGACTCAAAGAAGGATCAAAACCCAGCAGAGTGCAAGCAGCAGTGAAGCAGGATGTATGTGGCCTTGAGGCTAACCTGCACTGTAAGAGCCTAAACACAACTATTATTTACTTACAGCCTTATGTTGTTGTACTTTCTAGGTAGACTCAGTAATTTTTTTTAAAGGAAAGGAACTGATAATTTTAAAGATCAATTTGTTCTACTTAGCATTTTAACTCTAGTTTTTCTGCCAGATCTATTGATTGCACAAATTCTTTCATGCATGTTCATTCATCACCACGTGGTTTGGTTCTTCTGGAGTAATTTTTATCATGTAACAAAGATTTTAGATTACAGCTATGAAAGTGAACAGAACTGTTAAACTTTTTTTTTTTTTTTTTTTTTGCTTTGCCAATTATTTTCCTGAAGAACCACAGTATTTTTTTCAGCTGGTAGTTGAACTGGGTTTATGTTTGCTTGCACTAGCTGTGCCTTTCATTACTTTGTTGTAGAAATGCAGTGACTTAGACTGAGACAATTCCTCATTTAAAAAAACAAAAACAAAACTTGTTGAGACAAATATATGGTTAAGAATTTGCAGTAAGACCACAACTGATAACTTAGATTATTAATGGATTTTTGTATTTTAGGTGATGTAGTTAGAAACCTAGTGAGGAAACCATAGCAAAGAAACCTAACTCATACTGTGGTTATTGGTTATTGCAGGGAAGTGAATAAAACCTATTTTCAGAAGTTAAGCCTCATTATTTTAACTGTACTTTTAAATTTAACTTCCATTAACTAAGCATCTTTTCTTTATGGTAGGGTCTGCTTCCCTGGAAAGGATGAATATACATCATTTGACAAGCCTATTTCAAGTTTTTTTGTTGTTATTGTTTGTTTGCTTGTTTTTCTTTTTGCAGCCTAAAATAAAAATGTCAAATATAAAAAAAAAAATAATAGGTGCCATCAGTCCCTATTATTTTTGAAATGAGAAAACTACAGCTTGGCTATTTATCCAAGGCAAAGCAACAGAATCCACATTAAAATTTAGGAGTAAATTTTAATTTACTGTATTACAATTACAGAATTGGTATTACAAGTCCATCTCTTTCTTATGACTGGTATATCTTCTGGTTATCTTTGAAAGTGCACTATATCTTAAACTTCAAAGTAATTGTTAAGGGAAGGCCTTTATGGTATATCCAAAAACTAACTCTCTAAGAAAGGATTCCAGTATAAACCTACCTTATACCAAGTATACTACAACTAAGATTTATTCCTTCTTTCACCAAAATTTTTTGAGCACTCACACCTGTCAAACACTGGGATTGCATAAATGAATTAAATTAGACACAGATGCTACCATAAAACAATTCACCAGCATGGAGAAGCACAGAATGCCGTGTAAACAGGGAATGACAATGGTGTGCTACAGTGGAGGAGGGTGCATGGCACTGTCAGGAAAGTTTTCAAAGTCAGAAACCTGAATTCTACAAAGGGAAGGAAGTCTATAAATTCTAATCAGAAGATGGCTTGCTGAGGTCCCCATCTGATCCTAGCATTCATTCAACACGTTTAAAGACCGCCCTCCCCAACCATTAATAAAAGACAAGTAACGAACTGCATGCTGTACATGCCTGAATTACTAGCCCTTGAGGAGCTAATTTTCAAATACGTTAATAAGGATATTTCTTTTTAATTCCAGAAAAGGTTTACTCTGATAGGAGAATGAAAACAACGATGTGAAAGAAACAAAACTGAAATTAAAAATATTCATTTCCATATTGTTTAACATACACTCTACAAAGAAGGGGTCAAGATTTTAAGCTCCCTTTACCTATAGGGGGACCTGGCTGGCTCACTAAGTAGAGAGCATGCAAATTTGATCTCGGGGTCATGAGTTAAAAAAAAAAAAAAAAGAAAAAGAAAGTCTAAACTCCCTTTACCTGTAAACTCTCTGGGTAGGAAGAACATCTTGTTCACTATGGTATCCTAAGACTAATTCCCTCTCATTAAATACATGTCAAATAAATGAATTATCAAAAAAATGAATCAGCAACAATGCCATTTTATTACTTCCTTCACAGTATACCTGTGTCCTTTCTCCTTTTCTCTTCTCTTGCCCTCCTACTTCTCTTTTATCTTTATCTCTTCTTTTCTTCCTCTCTCTCTTATTTTAAACCTATGTCTAGGGACTGCTACCAGCTGCTCTCACCGGCCATTGTTTTTGCTAGATTGATCCCTGCATAAGCAATAGAGCACTTGCATTTTCTAATTATAAAGCTCCACCTAGCGGTCTAAGCTCCCTTTTTCTAGAAGGTACCAGATAATAAAACTAGAAAACCTGAAAGTTAACTAAGACTAAAACACATCAGGGAATTTCAGTTTCTCTGTTTTGCCAGATTGGTCTTCTAACAGCATCAGATACACTGAACCCATGTCTTTTCATATCTACAACCAAGTTGTCAGAAATCACCGATGTTGATACTCTACAAAGATTCATAGTCATATTTACTTTGTTTCTTACCCTAAAGCAGACAAATTATGTTACTTCAATTCTGGAAGAATTAGCAAAGGTACAATCCATTGAGATATTTTGTTTAAATTACACTTTAAATACTATAAAATACAAATCTGATTATATTTTCCTTTATCTGTGATAATGTTTCCTAAACTTACCTGATCATAATTTACAAGATGTTATTAAGTGACACTGTCTTACTGTCCCAGAATCAGTGACAAGGGCCTGCAGATAAGCGCAAGAGGCAGTAAATGCCCAATCTGAGAGAAACCACCAAAAATTATGTCAAGATAGCTCCGGCGAGGTTTGCTAAGAAGTAACAAAACTGATGGGTGCATTCAATCAACCCTCCAAGGATAGAACCAAGGCAAGGGAGAACCTGAAACCCTGGCTTCTTGGGAGTGGTATCATAGTGGTATCATTTATAAATGGGCACTTCAAGAGAATGGTCATACAGATTGGGAGGTGAAGATGTCTGCAAGAAGGAGAAACTGTCAGCACGGTCCCAAGATGGCTGCTTGCTGAGCTGCAGGACCCATAAGCACCTACACATAGAGATACATGTAGTTAACTGTCTGGAGGTTTCTGAAATAAGAGGGCTAGCTAGATTAGTTCATGCCCAAAGCCAAAACCCCAAAAGAGGACAGTAAAATATGCAGCTTGCTTATTAAAAATAGGACTGGGGCTCCTGGTGGGCACATAAGAGAGCCTCATCAATTCCAATGTTCCCAAGTGCAGAAGCATGAAGTATAAGAAAGATGGGGAAGAAGGTGCCCAGGAGGGTGGCTCAGTTGGTTAGGCATCTGACTCTTGATTTCAGCTCAGGTCATGATCTCGGGTCATGGGATCGAGCCCTGTATCAGGCTCCCAGCTCAGCTGGGAGTCTGCTTGAGATTCCCTCTTGCTCGCGCGTTCTCTCTCTTTTTCTCTAAAATGAATGAATAAAATCTTAAGAAAGTGGGGAGACTGGGTGGCTCAGTCATTAAGCGTCTGCCTTCGGCTCAGGTCATGATCCCGGGGTCCTGGGATCGAGCTCCGTGTCCAGCTCCCTGCTCAGCGGGAAGCCTGCTTCTCCCTCTCCCACTTCCCCTGCTTGTGTTCCCTCTCTCGCTGTCTCTCTCTCTGTCAAAAAATAAATAAAATCTTAAAAAAAAAAATCTTAAGAAGGAAGGAAGGAAAGAAAAAGGAAGAAAGAAGAAAGAAAGAAAGAAAGAAAGAAAGAAAGAAAGAAAGAAAGAAAGAAAGAAAGAAAGAAAGAAAGAAAGAAAGAAAGAAAGAAAGAAAGAAAGAAAGAAAGAAAGAAAGAAAGAAAGAAAGAAAGAAAGAAAGAAAGAAAGAAAGAAAGAAAAGAAAAGAAAAGAAAAGAAAAGAAAAGGTGCCCAGGAGTACATCCACCTTGTCAAGAATGGACCACTAAAGGGACCAGTGGGGGAAGCCATGATTACCCTTCTCACCATTCTCGCTGACAGAAGGGGTGTGGATGAAGTTGGCCACTACTTAAAGAAATAATTATCTATGCTGTGATCACCACATTAGTGGAAGCCATCAGCATCTGGAAGAACTAGAAGATTTAGAACATTACTCTCTGCCAACCACTCTGAAGACCTCTAATTCCCCTATTCCTATACTCTGTTGCCAACATAGAGGGGTGGATCTTGAGAAGGGAGAATGAACACTATCTCTGAGCTAGACCACAAGCAGCCTGAGTCACAGCTCTAGCCTACACTGGGAGACTATACTTCCCAAAGTTTTATGCTGACCTAGACTATTTTAATAACAATAAAATATACGTGCATATATATACACATACACCTACACACACACACACACACACGAAAGTTGTGAAATGTGCCCTTGAAGTCTCACATAGAAAAGAAAATTTGGGAAACAATACTTGCTTATATCCTAATAAACTGAACTTACTCAATAAATAGGTTACAATAAGAACTACCAGGACACTTGCTAAAAACACAGATCCCTAGCCCTCCTCTAAGGATTCAGATTTTCCAGGTCTAGGGTGAAGTTTAGGAATTTATTTTTTTGTTTGTTTGATACTTAACGCTTGTGTCATACTTAGGATCACACAAATTTGAGAAACCATGTTCTAAGAGGAACCAATTAAACTCCTAAGTGCAGTACGCCTGCTCTATGAGAGGGCTCTCCCACTTTCCCAGGCCTTCCTATTACTCTACACTACAAACAAACAGAAATGTTTGCTATTTCCATAAGTAGTATTACATCTCCAAGTCTGTTCTTTTTAATACCTACTTTTCTTGAGATAACCTTTTCTCTTTATTCATGTGGCTAAATATCATCTAGAGTACTTTTAACCTTCTACTTTACTACATTTGCTTATTTATATGTCAAATTCCTTTCTTCGGAACTAAGAATTATTAGAGGGCAAGAGTGACATCTTAACTTGTCCTGTATTCCCAGGACATAGCACAGAGCCTAACATATGGCAGGTGCCCTAACAATGTTTGTTGAGTGGATTAACTAATGCACCCAGACGGCTAGACAACCTTATATTATAGGAACTCAACTACCATAAAATCTTACACAATATTAAAACTTTAAATAATCTTCATTTAGATGATCTTTTTCTCTCCTTGCAGTATTTCCTTTATGTACTCACTTATCTATTAACTGACCAAATGAAAAAGTAGATGACACATAAACATGGTTCCATATTTATATGAGAGAAATACTAATGTGACACAAAACTGTCATATTTTATGTTACAGCCAAAGCATACAAAAGAAAAAATGCAAAGTCTAGATCAAATAGATTTATAATTAATCAGGCCATGTTCTTTAAACAGTAAAATTTGAATTTGCTTTTAATCAATCTCCAACTACAAAATAACTGCATAGCAAAGAATTTCACAAGAAAAAAAAAATCATTGGGATAACATTATTTTATTGGCCTAAGTCAGTGGGATATAAGTCATCTTGGGAAGGTAAAAGAAATTATTATATAAAAAAATTCACTTGCTTCCCATACCTAAAATTAATAACTGAAAGTTTTCTTCACACTACTACATAGCCATGTTAAAAACAAGATATTCTTATAAACATGATAGTGCCATACATACAAAAATAAAAACAGATAAATGCTGATAAATGTATATATGAACTTTAAATTCTTTCAACTAATAATAAACAATGGTTTTCCCCTGCCCATCCTCTGCAAAAGGAAAAGGAAAAACAAAGGAAACTTTCTTTTCTAGAGTGTCGCAGGGACTATTCTTTGGCCAACCCAACAGTCAGCCCCAAGCTGTTGGTTTGCCGGGTCAATTACATATGCTCAAGGAGCTATATACTAGATGTTTAAGCCTTCATTCTAACTATGAGTTGGTCTAGGAGTAGAGTAACAAACTTTACAAACCTTCACAGAATACTGTAATTGCCTGTTTACTTGTGTGTACTCCCTACTACAGTGTAAGCTCCTTTAAGTTAAGAAGAGTATTCCCTAAATCTCTGAAAGAACTACAAAACTCTTTCGGAATGGTCAAACATGTCATGTATCAGGTCAGTTGGTTTCTTAGAGCCATCTTCCTTGGATCTTACCTCCCTCTGCCCCAATCTGTAGTGGCCATCTCTAAACCTGCTGTCAGCTGTCATCCTGCACAATCTTTTACCATCATCCTAGGAATTTCCTTTCTCTCTCTCCAGCACTGTATCTGTTTTTCTTGGAGTTCATGTCTTTTTTTTCCTTTCATGTCTCTTTCAAGTCTTACCTCTCTTTTTGATCCTTCAATTACTTCCTAAGAAAGGATGTATAGGAGATAAATTTTTTGAGACCTTGCATGTTGGAAGAGATCTTTACTCTATCCTCTTAATTAGTGTATGTTGGTGGTATAGTGGTGAGCATACCTGCCTTCTATCCTCTTAATTGTCTGGACAGAGAAATACAGGTTTGTGATAACTGTCCCTCAGAACTTGGAAGGCATTACTCCACTGTTTACTGGCTTCCAGTGTTAGTTTCAAAAAGTTTGACACTCGGCTGATCTCTGCTCCTTTGTGACTTGTTTTTACTCTCTGAAATGTCCTGGTAGTATCTCCCCCTACCCCCTTCATAGTGCTGATCACTTTCAATCTATAAATTCATGTCCTTCAGTTCTGGAAAATGTTCTTCTATCATTTCATCGATAATTTCCTCCCATTTTCTTTGGTTTCTTTGAATGTCCTATTAGAAAAAAGTTAGACCTCCTACATGGATTTGCTATTATTTTTAACATATCTCTGATACTTTTGCATCTCTTTGACTTTTATTTTATGGGAGATTTCTTCAATCTCCTGATCTATTATTTTTTAAGTTCTTCTGTTATATTCTATGAGCTCCTATTCTCTGGACATCTCTTTTGCAACCTTACTCTTGTTTCGTGTAACAATATATTCTCTAACTCACAGAGATAATTATGTCAGGTACTATGCTAAATGATTTACATTCACCATATTTAAACATCTCAAATTCAATATATATGGGACTGAACTCTTAATCTTCCCCCTAAAACATGCTCTACCCACAGTCTTCCTCTTGTCAGTAATAACAATTGCACATATCCAGTTCCTCAGATCAAAAGTCTAGGCTCCTCTTTTTGTTTCAAACAAACAACATATCCCAAACCATCAGAAAATCCTGTTGGCTGAACCTCCAAAATGTATAAGGAATTCAACCATTCCTCATCATCTTCAGTGCTACTACACTGATTAAGCCACAGTCACCTCTCACCTACGCTACTATGAAAGCCTCCTAACAATTTTCTCTGCCTTCATCCTTAGCCCCCTACAGTCTGTCCTCAAGACGGCAACCAGAGGCAGCCTTTTAAAATCTTAGTCAAGTCTTCGCTCAAATATCACTTCTCAATGATGCCAACCCCTGACAACCCTAATTCTGCACCTGCTCTCTTCCCTAATCCATTTTTCCCTGCCCCTGTTCTACTTGTTCTTTTTTTATAGCAATTACTATTTTTAATATACAATGTCTGGTTATCACTTCTCCCCCCCCCAAGAATGTAAGCTGAACAAAGCAAGAGATCATCATTGTTTTGTTCACTGATGTTTCCGCAAAACAAAGAAAAGTGACTAATAATAAATATCTGTTGAATAAACAAACGAGTAACTTTTATATATGAGAGTAGTGAGGCCTACAGGGATTAACTTGTCTAAGGAGACACATCCAAAACATTAAAAACCTGGTTAGAACCCATGTTGGCCTGTTACCAAAGTCTATATGTTTAAATTAGACTGCCCCTTGACATGTCCATGATTAAAATGAGGTAAATCCTCCATAGACTTCCAAGTTTGGAGGGGTTTTTTCTTATATTTCTAACAAAGGGAAAAATAGATTCCTTTGTATAAATTCAGAGGGAAAACGTTTATGCAAATGTGTCAGGCTGCAGAATGTGATGGCATTTAACTCAACACAAAGGCCAGCAGAGTAAGCAAGACTGGAAATTTCTTTGAGTCCTTCAACTACCTACATGGGAACAAGGTTGCCAGAGAAACTTCTAAGTAAGAATCTCTAACCCCCTGGTAGGATATGTATTCCTCCCACTTTTACTTAGCAAGGCATGTCTTTGAGATACACAGTATATTTACTTTTTCCAGGATTTTCCAATCTTTCTTCTAAAGACTTAAACACATGCTATTATGCATTTTAACTGGACTATTGAAAAGTTTTTGGCTACTTCCTCTATTCCTATTCAAATGTCTAAATTACATATTCTCCTTAAATAAGCACTAGGGAGGAAAAAAGCTTCAGGCTCCAAAAGGAAATATTACTTTTTTGCATTGGCAAGCTTAGAAAGTAAGGATAGAGACTTTATATGTTGTAACTTTAGACAATACTAACAAAGAGAATCAAACTCCTGTGGTACAAATATATAATTTGATAAATAGTTTATGTGTTATGTAAGAATGACACATTTTACCCCCCAAAGTCAAGAGGAAAGTTGGGGTGAGGCCTTTTATGTGTCTTTGGCAGTAGGTCTGGTAGGCAGGACCTAAGCTGCAGGAAAATAGGACCCTTATGCTTATTTTCCTTCACACTGCTTGCCTGATGTCATTTCCCTCCAGCAAGGATGATAGAAGCCAATAAAACTAGAGGAATCAGTTCTGGGAAAAATAGTAAGCTATTGCTAAAGTAGGGAAAAAAGCAAGTAGCAGTAAGGAGTCTATTCCCAAAGAATTCATTCAGGCCATTTTCTTCCTCCAAAGTACCACAATTTTTTCCTTCACTATTAAACTCAAATCTATCCAATAAACCTTACCCAGGTATTGCAGCAAACAGTTGCAGCTTTTGCCTGACTGGCACCTAATCTCCACTTCTTTTAATAAATATACCCCATTTCTTTTGGAAAACCCCAGATTCTCAGACCATGTGTTTGGGAAGGGTTGCATCCCCAACAGTAGGGGTAAAGTGTGCCATCCAGGTCCAGCAGGGGCACCAAATACCCCCAGACACAGAGGGCATATGACCAGGCAAGTCTGACCAAAACGAACCCCAACAACTTGCACAGGAGCTACAAAGAGGAGACAACATACATTGAAAGCTGTTTTGCCAAAAGCAGACCCTGAGAATGAGGGGAATACTGAAGAAAGTGGAAAAGAAAGATCAAGAGAAAAAGACTGAATCCTGATGAAATCTTTTGAGCTCTCTGGATTAAATCTCACTTGAAGCTATACTGCTCCCAGACTAGTAAGGAGGAAAAAGTGTGTGTGTGTGTGTGTGTGTACACATATATACACATTTTAATATAACACATTCACCAGTAATTCTAATAGAAGACATTCAATAAACATTTACTATTGTTGTAGGAAGCACTGCAAATCATACTTGATTTCTGGAAAAACTAGAATTGCAGAAATGAGACAAAGATCCATTTTCAGGGTTCAAACAATGTAAGTAACTATTTTATTCACTCAGGCTGCTAGCAAAGTCCAAGAAGACAGTAGAGGCAGAGTTGGTACAATACTTCTAGAATTATTTCTACTAGCTTATTCTGCAAACGTTCAGTCTTAGATTAACCAAGTGAATAATGAAATGTGGTATCATTAAGAACAGCATCCCCTTCCCCATTGAACAGTTTTTCTGATTATTCCAAAGCCTTTTCCTTTCTTACTTGCTTCCTATCTCTGTCCCTTTCAACTCCATTTCCTGTCTCTACTTAGACACCATGATCTTGTCAGCACCAAGTTAGAAATTACTCTTGCAGTCTTACTATATCAAAATTAAAGCATCATTCACTAATTTGATAAAAAATAATATACACCTTAGTCCTAAAGCCAACATCTTACTTAACAAAGAAACACTAGGGACATACCCACTAAAATCAGATGCAAGGTAAGGATGCCCACTATCTCCACTACTAGTCAACACTGAACTGAAAGTATTAGCCAGTGAAATAGGCAAGAGCCTTATGAATTGGAAAACATGTAAAACTACCTCTATTTTCAGATGATATAATAGGGTTACATCGAAAACCCTTGAGACTCAATAATAAAAATTAACTGAAAATAATAAAAGAATTCAATGACGTAAGAAATTGTAAAATTAAAATACAGAAAACAATAGCCTTCATATACAAGCATATTAAACAGTTAAAGGATAAAGAGAAAGAGCAAATTCTACCTAATATAACAACAAATAAGATAGGATTCTTAGGAATAAATTAACAAGAAATGTGCAAAACTTATATGAGGGAAACTTTAAGACACTCTTGAAAGGTACAAAAGTGGATTTGAACAGATGAAAAGATATCTGGTGTTCTTGGCTAGGATGCTTCAACATCATAAAATTACCAGTTCACCTTGAATTAACTTATAAATTTAATGCAATTCTAATAAAAATACCAAGAGAACTGGACAACTTGATACTAAAATTCATATGGAAAAATAAACATGCAAAAATAGCCAGGAAAACACTGAAAGAGAAAAGCTATGAGAAGGAACCACCCTACCGAACATTGGAACATAGTATAAAGACCTCTATAATTAAGACACAGTATTAGCACATGACTAGACAGACCATTAAGTAGAAGACAGTCCAAAGCTGGACCCAAATGCATATAAAACTTAGTAAAAATACAGGTGGCATCTCAAATCACTGGAACAAAGATGGGTTTTTTTTTTTAAGATTTATTTATTTATCTTAGAGAGACAGAGAGAGAGCGAGTGGGGGGACGGGAGAGAATCTGCAAGCAGGCTCCTGGCTAACCATAGAGCCCCACACGGGGCTCAATCCCACGACCCATGAGATCATGACCTGAGCTGAAACCAAGAGTCAGATACCCAACCAACTGAGCCACCCAGGTGCCCCAAAGATGGATTTTTAAAATAAGTAAATAAATGGTGATGGGACAACTCTTTAGCCATTTGGAAAAACATAAAACTAGATCTATACATCAAATCATTCACACAAATAAATCCTAAAAGGATCAGAGATCAAAATGTAAAACATGAAAGTACAGTTGATTTTGTTATTCACAGCAGTTAAGTTCTACAAAGTCTCCACAAACACTGAATTAGCAAATACTGAATCCTTACTCCTAGGGGAAACACAGGATTAGGTTCCCCAAGCCTCTGGTCATAGTATTTTCATCAGTCGACCAATACATAACTTGTTTTATGTGTACTTCTGTTTAAAGACGCCCTATTTAATATATGTTGTTGGGTAACACTGAACTCAACTGCCAGCAGCGCTAGGTAACTCATGCCTAAGTGGAGCTTATCTCTTCACTCCGTGAGGCCCATCACAACCTCCTCGTGCTCAGGAACACCAGGGAGCAGTGCAGAGGGCCCATTTTAAACAGCAAAAGCACCAACAAAAATCACAAAAATATGAAAACAACGCTAGCTTACAATATGAGAGCTGAGAGAAGAAGGCAGAGCATCACGTTGTTCAGCCTCAGGGGGGACCATGAGCACTGGATGAGTCACATTTTTCACCATTCTGCATGTACCTGCAAATGACTGCGAGAGCACCAAGACTATGAAATAGGGAGTTACAAATAAATTTTAGTGAGGAGGCAAACTCACAAATACAGAATCCACAAACAATAAAGATGAATTATATGTGCATACTCAAAGAAAACATGAGTGGCTTCCTCTTTAACCTCAGTATGAGGAAAGGCTTTCTAATCATGACTCACGTTCCAGATATACTTAGAAGAAAATATAGATATATTTGATTAATAAAAAATTTGTGTATGGCAAAAAAAATTACAAAAGTCAAAAGAAAACTAACAGAGAAAATATGTATAAAATACATCACAGATAAAGGGCTAATACTACTAATGAATTTTTAAACCCTTAAAAATTAAAGGAAAGAAAACCATTAACCCAAAAGAAAAATATGCTAAAAAATTAACAATTTACACAAAAAGATATAAAAATGGCCTTTACACATAAAAAAAGATGTTTAATCTCACTCATAATAAGAGAAATGCACTAAGATACCATCTCTTAGCCATCAGATCAGCAAAATTAATAAGTATAATAACACACTATGTTGGCACTATTATACCTTGCTAGTGGGAATGCAAATTGGCACAACCCTTATGGAAAATTTGGTAATTAATAATAAAACTACATGTGAGTTTACCTTTTGACTGAGCAATCCCACTTCTAGAAATTTACCATGACAATATATTTCCAGCAATACTGATATACATATGCACAAGGTCATTTGTTGCAGCATTGCTTATAACTGCCACATACTAGAAAATAACCTAAGTGTCCACATAGAGGAAAGTGGTTGAATAAAGTAATAAACTATCATGTATCCACAACACAAGAGACTTTTGACACAGCTATAAAAAAGAATGAGAAAGATGTCTATTGCCTGATAGAGTTATTTGCAGGTTATATGCTGATTCCATTTATACAAAATCTCCAGAATAAGTAAATTCATAGAGATAGATCACAAATTTATTATCTAACAGATAATATTTATTAGCTGTTAGATAATAAACTGCCAGAGAGTAGGAGGAGGGGGAAGTAGAGAATGACTGCTAATGGGTATGGAGTTTCTTTTGGGGATGATGAAAATGTTCTAGAATTAAAGGGTGGTGATGGTTACAAAAGGGTAACTATTATTGCATGTTAGTCATATCTCAATAAAACTTCAAAAAAAAGTATATTATGCTGTCTTATGTGTAAGAAATAAGGGGAAATAATATCTGCATATGTATGCTTTTGTGTAAAAAAAAAAAAAAAAACCACCAGAAACATATGAGGTTGGTTATCTACTGGAGGTAGGTAGAACAGAATGGAATGATGAGCAGGTAGAAAGGGGATAGAGGAATGGGGGGAGGGAGTGACTTTTCTTTCATTACATCTTTTTGTATACTTCTAACTTTTAGAACTAGAGTAAAAATAAATACATAAATAAAACCAACCAGGGTAGGGAAAGAATTCTAAAATGATATACTAACAAAACTATATTCCAAATGTATAAAACATAGTCACACTGGAGTAGGAGCGGGGGGTAGAGAAGAAACCAAACTAACTTTTGAACACAGTATTTGAATTATATTCCCTCAGACTGAAGACTTTTTTGAATTCCAGATGAATTGCAAACTCTAAATAGAAGGTTTTCTCCCAGAAGTTTAGGTCAGCATTTCTAAAACTACTTTCCGTGTATTCTATGATTGAGTAAATAAGTAAATATACTATGGGCCATATACTATGAACATTGGAGAAGAGAGTTACAAAAGTGGAAGGAATAAGAAGAGAATGAATCCTGTGACGCTGGATTAGAATTAGAAGCATCAGTATGAATTGATAATTTTATATAGATAGAAACAGAAACAGGTAAAGATATAGACATAAATGGAGAAAAAGATACATATGTATGTGTACGTGTATAAACACACACACACACACACACATTTTCCCCCTAGTTCTGTCTGCTAAGAGGACCTAAAATCGATGAGCACACCATATGCCCAGATTTTGGTTTCTAAATACTATATTAGAAAGAACAAGGACTACTTCTACAGGTAGGATTGGGAAAGCACAAGATGAGCATAAAACATGGTTTTATGTTAGAAAGTAAAAAAGTGCTCAAGGAATGATGAGTATATGTCAATAGAACACAGAAGCCAGCTTGAAGGGGTTCCTACTGGCCTAATCTGGGATAATTTCAGTATCAAAATAAATAATGATAGTAATGGTTTACAGCCCACTGAGTAAAAAAAGATCCATGAGTTCATACTTACAAAAATAAATAAATACATAAATAAATGGAGAAAAAGGAAACTTATTCCTTATACCAGAAAGCCAATTAATAAATGCAGATAAAGTGACAGTATTAGAAAATCAATTTGACACATCATAGTAATAACTGATTCAGGCAAGCAGCATCCATAAATGCTAAAAATACAGCGAAAGTTTGAAGAGTAACAGGATATATACCAAGTCTCAAAGTACCTCTTCAGTAGATACTTATTAATTACAAAGAGGAAAATAGTAATTCTACAGTAGAAAAACTTGACAGACACATCCTAAGTAAAGTGATTAAAGTTAATATCATCAGTACTGGGACAAATCAATATCAGGTACCTTCTGCTATGCTCTGCTGAAAAGACCACACGTCACTTTTGTGGTATTCCTGTCAAAAAAAGCATACCCTACAACTAAGCATAAGAAAACTCAAACTGGGGGCGCCTGGGTGGCTCAGTCATTAAGCATCTACCTTCGGCTCAGGTCATGATCCCGGGGTCCTGGGATCAAGCCCCGCGTCGGGCTCCCTGCTCCGCGGGGGGGCCTGCTTCTCCCTCTCCCACTCCCGCTGCTTGTGTTCCCTCTCTTGCTGTGTCTCTCTCTGTCAAATAAACAAATAAAATCTTAAAAAAAAAAAAGAAAACTCAAACTGAAGGACATTCTACTATTTAGGTGCATATTTAGATCAAGGGGCATGCATATTTATGTCAAGGAACAAAACACTCATAATCACATTTAACCTCCCATTCAACACATCCATTGATGATTACTGCCTAAATCAGTAATTTTTTATAAGGGTTACAAAATGATAATCTTCTATTTCTATCATTCCTTCCGTATTTATTAGCTGGAATTCTTCTGTAAAGGGTTCCTTGATTTCCCTACAGCATAGTTGATACAGAAAACAGAGTAAATACTGAATTCTTTCCTTTAAATTGCCAATTTTCACACTAAGGAATTAGTGCCATAGGTTCTTCAGTGGTTTCCTGTGAGATGTTGGGTATTTTTCTTTTTATCATAATTATATATATGATGCTTATGCATTAAATGTGTTTCAATCAATTGTGTGCTTAGTTGCTTTTTTCTGTTTGTTTTTGAGACTCAAATTTTCTCATTGGCCGATAGGAGTCACTCATGCCCTTTGAAGTTCAGTTTTGGACATAATGAATTTGAAGGGCCTACAGGACATATAAGAATAATTGAAAGGGGTTCTGAAGAAAGAAACAATTCTTGATGTTCCTTGGCTTGTTGCTGCATCGCTCCAATCTCTGCCCCTGTCTTCACATAGCCTTCTTCCCTATGTGTAATTCTCTGTGTCTCTATATCCAAATCTTCTTCCTTCTCTTATAAAGATACCAGTAATTGGATTTAGGGCCTATCCTAACCTAGTTTGACCTCCTCTTAACTTGACTACATCTGCCAAGATCCTATCTCCAAATAAGGTCACAAGCCCAAGGACCAGGGATTAGGACTTGAACATATCTTTTGGAGGAACACTCAACCCACTACAAACCTCTTCACACTCTTAAAAAGTATCGAGGTTCCCAAAGAGCTTTCTTATATGTGGGCTATATTCACTGATACTTACTGTATTAGAAGTTAAAATTAATTTAGCACTTAAGTACTTACCTATTCATTTATTTCAAAATAAATAAGCTCATTGCATGTTAACTTAAACAACATTGTTTAAATTTTATTTTATTATGTTAGTCACCATACATTACATCATTAGTTTTTGATGTAGTGCTCCATGATTCATTGTTTGCGTATAACACACAGTGCTCCATTCAACACGTGCCCTCTTTAATACCCATCATTGGGCTAACCCATCCCCCCACCCCCTCCCCTCTAAAACCCAGTTTGTTTCTCAGAGTCCATAGTCTCTCGTGGTTCGTCTCCCTCTCCGATTTCCCCCCCTTCATTTTTCCCTTCCTACTATCTTTTTTTTTTTTTAACATACAATGTATTATTTGTTTCAGAGGTACAGGTCTGTGATTCAATAGTCTTACACAGTTCACAGCACTCACTATAGCACATACCCTCCCCAATGTCTGTCACCCAGCCACCCCCCACCACTCCAGCAACCCTCAGTTTGTCTTCTGAGATTAAGAATTCCTCATATCAGTGAGATCATATGATACTTGTCTTTCTCCGATTGACTTACTTCGCTTAGCATAATACCCTCTAGTTCCATCCACGTTGTTGCAAATGGCAAGATTTCGGGTTTTTTGATGGTTGCATAATATTCCACTGTGTATCTATACCACATCTTCTTTATCCATTCATCTGTTGATAGACATCTGGGCTCTTTCCATAGTTTGGCTATTTGTGGACATTGCTGCTATAAACATTGGGGCGCACGTACCCCTTCGGATCACTACATTTGTATCTTTGGGGTAAATACCCAGTAGTGCAATTGCTGGGTCATAGGGTAGCTCTATTTTCAACTTTCTGAGGAACCTCCATCCTGTTTTCCAGAGTGGCTGCACCAGCTTGCATTCCCACCAGCAGTGTAGGAGAGTGTTCCCCTTTCTCCGCATCCCCGCCAACATCTGTGTTTTCCTGACTTGTTAATTTTAGCCATTCTGACTGGTGTGAGGTGGTATCTCACTGAGGTTTTGATTTGGATTTCCCTGATGCCAAGTGATGTTGAGCACTTGTTAATGTGTCTGTTGGCCATTTTAAACAACACATTTTTATGAAAAATAACTATTTTCCCCAAAGAAAACTTATGAAAAGAGTGGCACTGTTTTATTTGTCTGCAAATCACAATAGAAGACAGCTAGATTCTCATATCTACTTCTGCAATCTATTGCAGTGTAGAGTTTTGGGTGAAGTATCTGAAGATAACCTGGCCTCACACAGATATGTAGTTGGAAAAAAAAAATCAAGTGTTTCAATGGCTTTTTCAGATAACTGTGGACATCATTCCTTGATAGTACATCAAAACTCAGTAAGTGGTCATTTTTTTAAAGGCTTGTTACAACATGGACTCTGAAACTATATCAATGAACTTTTTGTGCTGTTATATTAAAACCCATTACTTTGCACTTCAAATGGATCTCTACCCATGCATGATTCTATAATATCATGCATTGGTCATGTGGAATATGTTGGTTATGCAGAGCTTCCCAAGGCTAACACATTTCAAATACCATCAATCTCATCAGTGAAGTCTTCACGTATCGGGAAGTTTTCCACATTCTTGTTTTCGCTTGAAAGCTTAGATTTTATCATTAGCAATGAAAAAACTCTGTTTGTTCATTTTTGGGAAAATTTCTGCCAAATATCAAAGTCTGAACAACTATATAGTTTGTCTACCAGTCATTTTTTTCAAGTAAAAATGGTGTCCCATGGGGTGGGGGGGGAGGGAAACAGCTAGTTTAGCTCACAACTCAAACAACTGCAAAAGTACTATTCATTGAGACAATAATAAAACTTCAGAATGCAGAAGTGCTTTATGAGTATTTATCACATTGTGAATTAGAATAATAAAACATGTATTCAAGGGGCAAGACTTAATAAATTAATAATTTTTACTGACTCATTCTTAAGCAAAACTAGATCTTTTTTAACAAGTGCGTGGCAGTGAAGAATGCACTGATTACTAATATAATTGGTACCACTGCTTTAATTTGTGCTATGGCAACTACAAGTCTACCCGTCATTGTGTTTTCACCATCAGTACAAAAGGCAAATAATGACCTAGTATAAATACGAAAATAATGACTTTGCACACTCCTGAAAGAGTCTCAGAGACCAACCCCCAGGGAGTCTCCAGATCAAATTTTGAGGACCACTGCCATACGTAAGTGTTCCTCAGCTTTGATGTGCATCACAATCACCTGTGACCCCAAACTAATGAATCAAATATCTTCATATATTGACAAAGCACCATTATAGGAATTTTAAGGGCACCAAAGGTTGATAATTCCTGGCCTAGATGGTATATAATAGTTAAAACTAGGATTATTGGAGTGGGAATAAACAGCAGGAGATAGTTAGCAAGAAACCCTATTAAAGGGCGCCTGGGTGGCTCAGTTGTTTAAGCGACTGCCTTCGGCTCATGTCATGATCCTGGAGTCCCGGGATCGAGTCCCGCATCGGGCTCCCTGCTCAGCGGGGAGTCTGCTTCTCCCTCTGACTCTCCCCCTCTCATGCTCTCTCTCTATCACTATCTCTCTCAATAAATAAATAAAAATCTTAAAAAAAAAAAAAAGAAACCCTATTAAAAACTAAAAGTCTTTACAGATTGATGAAATGTGAAAATATGAAGAAAATTTAAAACATCAAAGGTTTTGAGTCTTGATTACTGAAAAAATGGTAATACCATTAAGAGAATGAGAGAAGTCCTAAGGAGCTATGAAGGAACTAGAGAAATAAGAGGGAAAATGAATTATTTGTTCCCAATCTTCCTGGACAGAATTAATTCCCCCTTCTTCTATGCTCTCACTAAATGTTTTTATCTCTATTTTTAAACTTACTTCACTTAAAGTTTTACTTCATCCTGCATTATATTCAGTGAGCTGTTTATATGTCAATCTCCCACTCAGTAGAAATTACACTCCTTGAGTGCCTGAATGAGCTTGGGAGTACCAGTCCTGGACTCTAACTGTATCCTCTTAGAAGTGCTTCTTAATCTCTCTAGACTCAATGTTATCATGTCTGAAATAGGGATAAAATGATCTACTTTTGAGGGTAACTGTAAGGGTCAGAGATAAATTTTCATTGTAATTAGCATAATGCCTAGCACGAAGTAAAACTCAACAAGTAACAACAATATAATCAATCAGCATAGTTGCAGTTCCCTTAAAAGTACTCCTTTCACAGCTAAGACCTTTCTGAGTGAATACAAACCTTTGGTAATTCTCACTGTAAAGGCCACCACAGAAAGTTTATTCTCAATTAATTATAGAAATGATAACCTAATTTGTGAATGGAATCATCCAATTTATGCTGCAACAGGCTCATTAAGGCCTCTAGAAAAATGAACAAACAAGAAGTCCAAGTTTATAATCTGTTTTGCCTTTTTGGAATGCTGCATCTAATTCTGCATAAAAAGTAGAAAAAAATCTCAAATAAAATTCTTAGATTGCTAGTGGATTAAATTTACTCATGCTATCATTAACGTTCATATATCAGATAATTTACAATTTAACGCAGAGGAATGAAATTATTTTCTCTATTCATGTAACTGAAACACACACCTGGTCTGCAAGACAGCAGTTTGCAAGAGTCACTTCACAGAGGTTAACAGAATAGAAGTGTAATACAAAACATCATTTAAATGAAACAGAAACAGAGCTGAGGAGAGAATGAGAAGGGGTAATCCTAAGGGAGGTGAAACTCAACTCTCAAAGCTGACTTTCAGCCAGCATTGCTAAGCTTATATTTCCTGACTTGCCAAAAATAACATTAGGGTCTTTTTGACCACAAGCGGTAAGGACTACAGCTTTTGGTTTCATCTAACTATAACCAATCCCCCTAAATATATCAGTCAAAGTGTGACGAGAATTTTTAAAACTCTATATCATGCACACATATTGCAGAAAGCAATACCCAAATGTGGACTGCCTAGTCTGATCCTTAATGTTGCTCCACTTCACAGAACTCCTAGACTCAGGAAATGTAATGTTCTTTGTAAGAGGTACTCTTTGCTAGTAAACAAAAAGCAAAGGTTGGAGTCAACTATATGGGCTCAATGCTTACACAAAGTTGTTCCTAAGAAAAACTTGGCAAAAACCTCAGTCATAATTCATTAACAGATGAGACATTTTTAAAAACGATTAATACTAAAGAAATTTGATCATTTTACAGATTGGGCTCACTATTTCATAAGGATCTCATCTTTTATTCAGCATTAACATTGTAAAGGAAGAACTATTTCAAATTCAGATCTACAATACATAATATAATTCATTATATAAGACTATCTTCAGATTTAGGTCTATGCTTTTCCACTTGATTTCTAATTGGTACCTAATCCAAGTTACTGCATAAATCTAGCACTACACAAATCTAGTGAAATATAAAAAAAAAATTAAATGGTATTATTATTCTCAATAGCCAAGATACAGAAACAATCTAAGAGTTTGCCAACTGATGAATGGATGAAGAAGACATGGGGTGTGTGAATATTATTCAGCCATGAGAAAGAAGGAAATTCTGCCATTTGTGACAACATGGATGAACCTGGAGGACATTGCGCTAAGTGAAATAAGACAGAGAAAGACAAATACTTTATGATCTTACTTATACGTGGAATATTAAAAAAAAAAAAAGGTTGGATTCATAGAAACTGAGAGTAGAATAGTGGTTAGCAGAAGCTGGAATGGAGGAAATGGGGAAATGTTGGTCAAGAGCACAAGTCTTCAGTTATAAGATAAATAAGTTCTAGGGATCTAACTTCCTACAAAAGGAAAAAGAAGTATCTCTGGCCTCCAAGAATCTGTTTAACCTGATTATTACTTCCCCTTCAACCTAATAGGTATTTATTTGCCTCATAGAAGAAAAAGTCTGGAAGCAGAGCGTCCAGGGCTGACATCCAATGACACCAACATCCTTAGCACTTTAGTTTATTACATCACGGGCACAAGATAGTTGCTGCTCCTTCAAGGCAAAAAGGGATAAGCATTGAAGGACCATGCCAGAATATCACTTCTCTTTTATCTGTTAAGTAAAAGCTTTCCTAGAAGCTTCCTTCTCCCCACTAAGAAGCCTTCCCTTAAATGTTGTAGCAAACTGTATTTTCGAAATAGGCCACACCAATATATTTATCCCATCCCACACATTCTTTTCATGGTGTGATAGAGATCTCTAAGTGAGAGGTCATGTCCTCTCCCTTTGCACCTGGGTGGGGACTTGTGACGGTGTCAACCAACAGAGTACAACAGAAATGATGCTATGTGACTTCTGAGGCAGGGTCATAAAAAGAATGCAGCTTCCATCTGGGGCTCTCTCCCTTGGGAAACTCTCAGAACCCAGTGAACATGTTGAGACCAAGTATAAATGTTGCAGCTGGGCCCCTGGCAGACACAAGCATTAAATGCCAAACAGCGTGAACAAGTCTTCGTAAGATTCCAGCCCCCAGTCTTAGAGTCTTCTAGCTGAGGCCTCAGACATCATGGAGTAGAAATAAGCTGTTCCCATTGCCCCATCTGAATTCCTGACCCATATGAGAAATAATAAGTGCTAATCATTGCTTTAAGTCACTACATTTTGGAATAATTTATTAAGCAGCAATAAAGAACTGAAACAGGTATCATTGGCCAGAGCTGGGTTACATGGCTACCTCCTGCTGCCAAATTACCTGGGAAATCAGGGAACTAGACTGCCATGAACTTTTAGCTAAGTTGGACACACTGCCACGGAAACACAACCAGGGTTCTAGTAACAAGTGGAAGATGGAAACTAACAGTACCTGCCACAACCACTTACTTAAAACTTACTATTTCCTATCTTATATCATGTTGATCTTTTCTTAACTACATGTTTTATATCCACTAATAGATAATATAAGAGTCTTGAAAGCAAAGACTATTTCATTACAAAATGCTTTCAATGGTGGTTACTCTAAAAATATTACCTATTTAACTTCTGAAGGGAAATATTTAGGTTACACTTTAGAAAGAACTTCTAGGTCCTAGAAACTGTGAGGTTCTGTGCATTTATTTCAAAACGCACAGAAAAAATTTTATAATTTTTTCCTAGAGTTTTTTTTTTTCTTCAGAATAATCTCTCTGGGAAAGTGCTGGAGCAGCTGAACAAATGAATAAGCTTTGAAGATCCCTTCTGGTATACAGACAAATATCAACTGATTCCAGAGTTAGAATGAGTCGATGCAACGGTATCTGGAAATTCTGCCCAAAGCTGGCCAACAAAGGCACTCGCCCAATCCTTTATGTAGAGATAAACATTGGTGTGGGCTAATTAACAATCGCAGGGTACTTTGTAAACATAAAGTGTTAAATATTTATTTTTAAATAATCACATTTAGGGCGCCTGGGTGGCTCAGTTGGTTAAGCGACTGCCTTCGGCTCAGGTCATGATCCTGGAGTCCCGGGATCGAGTCCCACATCGGGCTCCCTGCTCGGCAGGGAGTCTGCTTCTCCCTCTGACCCTCCTCCCTCTCATGCTCTCTGTCTCTCATTGTCTCTCTCACAAATAAAGTCTTAAAAAAAAAAAAATTAAATAATCACATTTATCACTAAATGATAATTTATTCTTAGTATAGCAGGAACCTCACTGTAACTCCCAAAATGACACTAGCCCCTAAGTACTCCAGACCACTCATGATTTTTACTGAGTCAATGCCTCTACTTCTTTAAGTAATAAGAATAATAATATAGAAACCAGACGAAATTGCAATTTAATTTTAAAATAAACTTTAACACTAGTCAGAAGACTTTCCAAAATTTCTATTTTAGCTAACCAGAAGTTAAGTGCATTATCTAAATTTCAAAAACCCTGATTCAACATTCTAATAACTGAAGTTGAACACAGACACTAATTCAAGTTCAGTTGGTTATGAAAATATCGACTAATACTCACACAGTGCTTCAGAATTTACAGTCCTTTCATAGATATGTAAGTATATATATTCCTATAAAATTACTACATACGAAAGTGCTTTGTGAACCGTAAAAACCTCTATAAATGTTAGTAATCTAGCAATATGTTTATTATTATTCATTTACTAACATTATTAGTAATAACAATATTAAGCCTTATGAAGCAGGAGCTTTTTTTTATCCCCTTCCTACAGATAAGGATACTAAGGCTCAGAAATGAGAACTGACTGATCCACAATCTCATAGCTAGTTGAAATGCATTTGATTCTGAAAATCACATTTTCTGACTTGAAATTCTAGGTACTTTCACTGCATCATACTGTTTCTATAAAATGTTTACTTTTCAAAGCGTGGTTCCCAGAGACTGGAAGAGAGAGGTAAGAGGAAAGGTCTATAGTTGGACAGAGAACTGTCATTTCCACGGCTGTAGGGCAGGCCTAGCCCATGTTATTGGACAACCCAGTAAACTAAGCTAAAGATCACAAAGCAAAACAAAAAAAGAGATTCATTCAATATAGTCTAAGAAATAAAATCAATTTTAATAACTTTAAGCTAAGAGCATTAAAAAAACCTTTTCACATTATAACATTTTTAGTATTTCTTGAAAATACTTCACTTTGGTCCTCATAACTACAAGCATTGCTTTATTCCAGTTCAGGTCATAGCTGTCCCTCCCTCAAACATACACACTAAAGGTCCTTTGAGTCATGATGCTTATAAAAACTACCTTAAGCTGTAAGTTCCTAGGAACTTTTAATTAAATTCATGAACAGCCAATTTTACTGGACACATCTGGCCATGAAACTAAAATGTCTCCTGTCCAGTCACAGCACGTATCGAGTTTTCATTAAATCTCAAAGCAGAATATTAGGAGGTTGTCTGTACTTCAGATGTTTCCCAAGAGAGGTCCAAAATACAATTATTTAGGAATTATTTTCCTAAAACAGCATACTTATCCCAGGACTTAAGCTACAAGGTTGCCAATTCCAGCTTGAGAATACAGAAACCCAACAAGTCTTTAGCATATTCACTGGCAGATAAAAGGCATTAATTATACTCCTAGTATACATGTATGATTTATATGTAGGTAAAAAAAACAATCAAAGCTGAAAAAGCAATCAAATACTTGCAAGTATGCAAGTATTTCTCTTACTTGAAATAGAGATACCACTCACATAGAGGCACTCGCACACAGCAGTCAAAGCATAAAGCCAAGTGTGAGACTTTCTATTGAAAAAAGGCTTGGAAGAGAGAATTCTAAGTACTGAACAGCTTTTAGTATAACAATAAAAAGCAAGGGAGCAGAATAATTTTGACTATTTTAAGGAGCAGTGTTCCATTGTGAATAAGAACACGTGCGTTGGAATCAGATCTGAGTTCAAACCCCACCCCTTCCACTTACTAGCTGTGTAATTCTGGGAAAGTTATTTAATCCTTATAAACCTCAATTTCTTCAACTATAAAACAGGAATAATATAACCTACCTCACAAAGTTACTTAAAGTATTAAATGAAAAATGTTTGAAATATACTCACTACGAAACCTGAAACAAAAGTAAATCCTCGATAAAGTATAGTTATTATTAACAGCCGTTTAAGCTTGTAGATTATTTACTTAAACTAGAACAATTTCAACAACTACTTACTTCTGCCAGTAAACTAATTAACACAAACTCCAAGACACTAAATAAGGTCCTTGATCTTTTTTTTTTTAAGATTTTACTTATTTTTTGACAGAGAGACAGCGAGAGAGGGAACACAAGCAGAGGGAGTGGGAGAGGGAGAATCAGGCTTCCCACAGAGCAGGGAGCCCGATAGGGAGCTCGATCCCAGGACCCTGGGATCATGACCTGAGCCAAAGGCAGACGCTTAACGACTGAGCCACCCAGGCACCCCAAGGTCCTTGATTTTAAAAGGGACTTCAAAACCAAAACATTTATGAGCAAAATTTAATTTTAAAATTTAAATTTAGAATTCAAAGTTAAATTTTAAAAATTTCAAACTATTAATGGTAAGAACAAGAGCCTTTGCTCTCTTTCTAACCCTACACATTTTTCACTCCTATGACCATCAAGACAGTCTTAGGATTAAAGAGCTACCATTTGATTTAAATGTTTTACTTTTAATAAAACATCTCCCAGCAAAGACTGAATCAACACTAAGAGAATCAAAACAAATAAGAAAATGTGAAATTGATAAGATTATATCTTTTTTAATAGTAAGGATAAACAAAAGGCAAAAAATGCGCAGGGAACAAACTGTTCAAATGAGAAATATCTAATTTTTCATATCTTCTATTTTAAATTATCTTATTTGTATTGGAAGGCAAAACCTTTAAACTACAGCTGTTACATATTTACATAGACTCTTAAACGTATAGAAAAAATTTTTAAATCTTACAAAGTTAATTAACTGCCTACTTCAATTCTTATAATCAATAACGGAAAACCTTCTAACTGGGGTGAAGTTGTTTTCTGTTTTAAAACTAAAAGTTAAAACTAATAGTTCGGGGGTGCCTGGGTGGCTCAGTCGTTAAGCGTCTGCCTTTGGCTCAGGTCATGATCCCAGGGTCCTGAGATCGAGCTCCGCATCGGGCTCCCTGCTCGGCGGGAAGCCTGCTTCTCCCTCTCCCACTCCCCCTGCTTGTGTTCCCTCTCTCGCTGTGTCTCTGTCAAATAAATAAATAAAATCTTTAAAAAAAAAAAAAAACTAATAGTTTGAACTCTATTAAAATTATGAACTATCAGAGGAATTAATTTACTAACTTAATAAACTTGTAACAAGGAGAAACTTAGCATGTCTGACTCCATATTCCGTCTACTTCCCTTGCTGCTGTGACCTATAGCTTAGGAACTTCTGATTAGCCCTGATACATAAGCACGTTAATCATCGAAGGAATTTTGCTCATGGCTGAGATTTGCAAAACTGCTTTTTTTACCCAAAACCTATCTCACTTTAGGAGATAAGGAAGTATGTACAGAAATGACCGTGCTATGCTTAAGATTTACAGGAACACATGAGAGGTTCCTATACTGAAAGATCAACTGACCAAGGACAAAGAAGTTACACGATCATCCTCCGATGTCTACAGTCACCTTTTGACTCCAACCCCCAATGCTTCTGAGCCGAGAAGGATGTGATCAGAGACATACTTTGAGAAAACTATGTAGCAGTGGTGTGTACCTATACAGAAAAGAGATAAGCAGACCAATTAAGATATTGCAGTAGTAATCCCAGAAAGAAGTAGCAAGTGATATTATTCAGTTACGCAAATGATTTCTTAAGGAATCTTTGACAAATCACCTCATTTGTCTGCATCCTTGTTCTCACATGAAAATTAAAGTTTTCCACTCAGCCACCTTAAGACCTTCAATTGGAAAATTTTACAAACACATCAAGGCATTGTGTAACATACGTAAAATAACACTAAAGACTATGACCTGCAACTTGCTTTCATTTCTAACTTTTTCTTAGCAACGTAACTTTGGAATTATGCTTGTGCTTTATCGGTTTAATCACTATCTGTCTCTAAAAAAGCACTCTCTTTCTGAATAAAAATATACAATAAGGATCAAGATTAGACATCATAGAGGTGTCTGGCTAGCTCACTCAGTAGAGCATGTGACTCTTGATCTCGGAGTTGTGAGTTTGAGCCCTACATTGGATGTAGAGATTACTTAAAAATAAAATCTTAAAAAAAAAAAAAGATTAGACATGATAGAGTTTAGAGCCTATGAAGGTCTAGCTACCTACCTTTATTTCTCTCTGTGTAATCTATAGTCCAAAGTAAAGGACAGAGAAGGGCTACAAGCTACTTACATAACTGCTAGAAGCCGAAAAAGAACAGTGGACAAGATACAGGTTTCCCCTATTATCCAAGAGTACAGCATTCCTATGAAACCTTTCATAACCCAAAAAGGCATAAAGTGAAGAAGCAATTACTATTAATTTATATGGAAAAAGTTTTGAGCATTCCCAGACCCAAAAAATAATCTCTCTTAGGTTTTTCTGATACCTTAGGACACATCTTGCTAACAGATGCACAAAATAAATTGAGATAAAGCACAGATGCCCACAGACACAGTTCAAAGCTCTGGGGGCTTGATGCTGAAATGTTGAGTGTAGTTCGGGGAGAAGGAGCTGGGCGGGGCTGCTCTCCCTGCTCGGGTACACGCAGCCTCTATAAGGGTTCACTGTAAAACAAATGCTGAATGCTATTTTCACTTTTCATCTTTTTTCATAAAAGTGAAAATCCTCTGAAAATACTTCTTTCGGTTAGCAAAAATACAGACTTTCAAAATGTGGAGGATACTTGTACTTATTTCATTCTCCATTATACCAGAAAGCTATCTGTCTCCCACAATTTACTATTTATAAAAGCCTTAAGGACAATGTTTTATCTTTATGACCTCATAGTGCCTCGCAGAGTTCTGTACACAATTGCTAAAGATTGAATTAAAAAGAAAAAGAAGTCAGAGATCCAAAGAATAAGTAAGTTAACCAGGCAGTATGAGGGTCCAGCAATAACAGCATGCATCAAAAAAACAGCTAGAAGAGGGTACAATGGTAACACATGATGTTTCTGTCTGAGAAACTTACAGCTTTGTGAAAAATATTTGGAGAAAAGATAAAATATACCAAGCATCTGGAATGAGGTAACTCTTCAAATTAATAATTAATGGCTACCTTTTACTGAATGTGTCAAACGTTGTGCAAAGAACATTAGAGACATTATCTCATTTAATCTTCACACCCCCATGAGTCAGATATTATTATCCCTGTTTTTCAAGTGGGAAACTAAGAGCTGGAGCTAGGATAAATAACTTACTCAGGGTCATAAAACCAGCAAACAGTGAGGCTATGATTCAAACCAACATCTAACTCCAAAGCCACTCTTAACCACCAGGAACCCAGATGATGACACTGAACGTGATGAGAAGTAATCAGGTACTGAATATATTCAGCTAGATTTGCTGAAAGATGACGAGCAGTGTGAGGTAATATCTATATGACCAGATGACTAAATCAGTGAGATGCAATGCTTTAGCAAAAGTAAATTCCCTTCTGGCCACTACTTTCTTTCTCTAGATACAACCAATGGCATTTCTCTATGAGCTGCCAGAGCCAATTTATGCATATAAAAGCACCTCAAACCGCTCTTTTTTTTAACTTTTTATTCTGAAATAATCTTAGACCCACCAAACAAGTTACAAAAAGAGAGTTCCTTTATGCCCTTCAACCAGCTTCTCCTAATGTTAACATCTTCTACAACCATAGTACAATTATCAAAACCAGTAAGAGTAATGCAATACTAGTGACTAATTTTGCCAGGTTTGAGCAATTACAAACAAAGCTTCCATAAATATTCTTGCACATATCTATTGATGCCCTGTGTGTCAGGGGTCCTCAGGACTACTTTCTGGGAGAGATTCACTAAAAGGACTCACAGGTCTCAGAAAAGCTGTTACACTCCATGATGGCTTATTACAGCAAAAGGATACAGACTGAAATAAGCAAAGAGAAAAGGACATGAGCAAAGTCCAGTAGAAACCAGGCACAAGCTTCCAGGTGTCATCCCATAGTGGAGTTGCATGGACGTGCTTAATTCTCCCACCTACGATGTATGACAACACATGCCAAGTGATGTCAATGAGGAAAGCTTGCCCAAGCCCTGGTGCCCAGAGGTTTTACTGGGGGTCAGTCACAAGGCATCCAGGACCTGCATGACTAACCACAGCTTTCAGATTCCAGTCCCCAGAGCAAAAATAGGTGTTCACCATAAATCAAATGGTTTGCATTAACTATCTGATCCAACCGGTACTGTGTAATCCAAGGCCTCAGGCATACAAAAACACTCTTTTTAGAAAGAATATTCCAAGAGCTCAGAATCTGTCTCCCAGGAGCAAGCCAAGAGCCAATCTTGAAGCCAATCTTGAAGCCTTTCTCAGGAACATGCTGGGTTTGGGCAACCCACATCAGCTGAGTTAATCCTTCCTTACACAACCTGTGAGTGCATTTCTGGGCTCTCATTCATTTTAACAATGACATGATATTGTATTATCTGGATGTACCACCACTAATTTGGCCAATTACCTACTTATTAACCTTCAAGCTATTTCTAGCTTTTGGCTCCTCTCAACAATAAAAACAAAGTTTTAGAAATTATAAAGAGCTACACAAAAGAAAATACAATTTTCTGGGGCGCCTGGGTGGCTCAGTTGGTTAAGCGACTGCCTTCGGCTCAGGTCATGATCCTGGAGTCCCTGGATCGAGTCCCGCATCGGGCTCCCTGCTCGGCAGGGAGTCTGCTTCTCCCTCTGACCCTCCCGACCCTGTATCTCTCTCTGCCCCTTCCCCCTGTTTGTGAGCTCTCTCTCTCTCTCTCTCTCTCACAAAGAAATAAAATCTTAAAAAAATAAAATAAAATATAAAATAATAAATATACATATTTCCATTCATTTTTCTGTAAACAGCTTTAAACGTTTAATGAACATTAATATTTCAAAAGAAACCTTGTTATGCAATACATTAGAGCAATGCATAGTCCCAAAACGCACATAATCAAGAACATAGATGACTACAACAGAAAAACTGTTTATAATCACATCTCAGGAAAATAATTTGGATTTTAACAACAACTTTCAATAAAAATAAGACTATCCTTCTTAGATTGTTTAGAGTATACCCAAATTTTTCTTGATATACCACTTTTCTAAATATCATTAACTGGTACTAGTTCCCATATACTAGAAAATATTTATACAGTATCAAGAAATGAAGGTAGAACAAGATAGAGGGGAAAGAGACAAAAAACTTCAATGCTACTCATATACCAACAATTGAAATTAATTCGTTGAATTCTCTGAGACAGTAAAAATTAGACCTTAGCATTGCGTGCATTTTTTTGCATCTGGGTTGGCTTGTTCAAAAATACAAATTTGAAGCATTTTTTTTTTTAAGATTTTATTTATTTATTTGACAGAGAGAGACACACAGCGAGAGAGGGAACACAAGCAGGGGGAGTGGGAGAGGGAGAAGCAGGCTTCCCGCAGAGCAGGGAGCCCGATGTGGAACTCGATCCCAGGACCCTGGGATCATGACCTGAGCAGAAGGCAGACGCTTAATGACTGAGCCACCCAGGCGCCCCTGAAGCATTTTTGAAGAAGCATTTTGAAGGTTAAAGTCCTTTTATCTAAGCAATGCATTTTTATTCCCCTTTATTCAAATAGTTTATAAAACTCTAAGATGGAAAGCAAAGCAAATTAACAAAAAACAAAGCTAATGTGGCATACTATAAAAAACAGGGCAAGAACATCAGTAGTAAACATAAAAAATTCAAATTACGTTTAAAAAGATAAAGCAAAATTTTCAAATGGAAGCTATATATGTAGTAAGTATATTTTCATAATCCTTAATTATAACTTTTTTTTAACTTTTCAGGTCCCCTCACAATACCCTTAAAATTAGGTCCATCTTACTTAGGCAATAGGTACATGTTCTAGTAACCCAAACTATTACTACTTATCACCATTTAACCAATTACTTTCCTTATTCAGCTTGAGAAAGAAAACTTTACTTTCAGCCCCTCTTCACACATGTTGAAGTTAATATACAACTCTGTGTTATTATTTCAGGGTCCCATATACACATTTTTTTTTTTAAGATTTTATTTATTTATTTGACAGAGAGAGATACAGCAAGAGAGGGAACACAGCCGGGGGAGAAGGAGAGGGAGAAGCAGGCCTCCCGCAGAGCAGGGAGCCCGATGCGGGGCTCGATCCCAGGACCCTGGGATCATGACCTGAGCTGAAGGCAGACGCTTAATGACTGAGCCACTCAAGCGCCCCCCCCCATATATGCTTTTTTTAAAATGGAGATATAACTGACATTGTATTAGTTTCAGGTGTACAATATAATTCAGTAATTGTAATTTTATTAGGTGTTACTTCCTAAGTATTACTTGTCCGCAGTATGAGGCCCTGGAAATCAGAGAAATAGAAGACACAATCCTGTCTTTAAGAGGTTTATAGTTCATTATCATTCTGTAGATCTCAGGAAAAAAACATAATCCTACAGTAGAAAAAAATCCCAGAACCAGCATCTAAAAAGATCTTGCATTCTACTATCTGTCCTCTCCTATGCTAAGTATTCTTGAACAAGTCAGGTCACTACCCAGCCTCAGTGTCATCTGTAAAATGAAACCGCTGATCAAAGTGACCTTAAAAGTCCTTTTGGCAAGAAATCCTATTATTTTAATCTGATACATAATTTATAATATGTATAATAACTATTCTGCCTATGGTAATCAGAAGTCAGTGATAACAGGCAACATGAATAACTATAATCGCAATTTATTTTACACAAGCAATATTTAAATTCTTCTCTTCTGTTATTTTCAACCAGTATATATGAACACTTTTAGAGCCTTCAGTTTTTTTCTAATACTAGCATGGACACACTTTAAAAAGACAAAGATTCTCCATCTTACATCCCAATAGCAGAATGTCCCTTATACCTCCGGAATAAACTTCAGGAAATAAGATTCTACAAGATTTATACTGAATCTCTCAAACTGTAGTCTATAAATATGTTCAATGGTCTGTAAATCCTGAGAATTTTTAACTTTTATGTTTTCATTTCAATGATGACCTGAAAATATTAGTACAGACACTTTATAATTGAAAACTGCCACATGATGTCAGTGTCTGTTTTCAATCAAATGGTGCCAAGTAGTATCACTTTAATTGTCAGGGACTAATGAGAAAAGAGCAATGGCAGACTTTAAATGTATATGCATTCACACCCAGGTGAGGGCCAAATGATGTCACCCTTTAAACAGAAGAAGGTTCTGTAGTAGCTCAAATAGAGAAAAGAGGTGGGAAAGTTGAGTCATCACATGAACTACAGTAGAATATATATATATTATATATATATATATTCCAAAAGAACTTGTACCGTAAGTTATTTATATTGCAAGCAATAATTTGATTTAGCAAATTATCATCTATCAGAGTAATTAATTTGAATAGTACTGTGTTGTTTGTAAATGCAACCCACTTTTATGGTTTCATAGTGTGATTTGATATAAAGTTATTAGCTTGTTTTATAAATCTGTCTATTTCTATGACATTAAGATAAAACTGAAGTCAATAATGGGAGTTCATGAGACTATTACTTGCATTTAAAATTGAGTCAATGCCTTAACTAGTTTGAGGAAATACTGCTTTTATGAGTAGACTACTCTATTCCCTTCCTCCTAATTCTATAAATTGCTGGACTGTGGTAGCACCAGCCCTGGGTGCTTAGCCTAGGGAGAAGGGAGAAGGGTCCATCCAGATCAGGGGTTGACAAACTATGACCCATGGGTCAAATCTGGCCCTCCACCTATTTTTGTAATCGAAGTTTTATTGAACCACAACCATACCCATTTGTTTGCAAATGGTTTATGGCTACTTTCAAGCTATAATGGTAGAGCTGAATAGTTGCCACAGAGACAGCACAGTCCACAAAGCGTAAAATATTACTATCTGGCCCTTTACAGAAAAAATATGCTGACCAGTGGCCCACAAGAGCTAACAGGGCAAAATGAGAATGGGCCCACTGGCATTTGAAAGTCCTGGAGCAAGCAAATGGGAAACAAAGTATTACCATTTCTGGAAGAGAGATAGTAAGAGTCTCTCATCTGTAAAATGAAGGTGTTAAATATTAGTTATATGCTTACAGCATTTTCAACTGATCATTTGTTAAACTGTATGTGAGGCTCTGTGCTAAGTATTTAATTTAATTCAAAAGAACAACCAGTTTCTACCATCAGGGGAAACTTTTTTTTTAAGTATCATCCTCAAAGTGTTTTTTAGAACTTTATTTAAGTAATCTCTACCCCCAACATGGGGCTCAAACTCACAACCCTGATATCAAGAGGCTCATGCTCCTCTGACTAAGCCAGCCAGGTGCCCCATCCTCTAAATTTCTAAGGATCTATTGAAAACTATCACTATATCACTGTTTTAAAGTTGGGCAAGTCCCCCTGGGAAACTGAAAGATGTAAAAGTTACAGTTACACAGGTAGTAAATGGAGGAGTCTAAACTCTAACCAGGTCCATTTGACTCCAAACCCCATGCTAAAAACTGCTGTAAAGTACAATTCTTCTAATATTGTAAAAGTCTGTGAGGAGAAAAATTCTCCTCACCCAAAATCCTCCAGCAAGTAAAAACTATCTTTGAGGTAAGTTTTGGAGCAATTTGATTTTTCAGAGACAGCGTCCACAGACATTAAAAAAAATAAGGCATTAAAAAATGTGCGTGTGTGGAGGGGAGGGTGTATCCCCTCTACTTGCTTACCTGAAATTCTGAGAGAACCAGAGCACTGGCTGCCACGACTGATCACTCACCAAAGCAGAATTTACCCTTAATGTGTCTTTATTAAGGTACATAGAAGTCTACTGTCCTAATGCTTTGTATACATTTAAAAACATACATAAAATATAAGTTTTAGAGGTAAAAAGTAAATACGGATTTTCCAATTTTTTTTTTAAAGATTTTATTTGACAGAGAGAGACACAGCGAGAGAGGGAACACAAGCAGGGGGAGCGGGAGAGGGAGAAGCAGGCCTCCCGCGGAGCGGGGAGCCCAATGCAGGACTCGATCCCAGGACCCTGGGATCATGACCTGAGCTGAAGGCAGACGCTTAACGACTGAGCCACCAGGTGCCCTGTTTCCAATGTTTTATTCCAAAATCCCAATGTATCGTCTTATGTCCACCATATGAACACACTGCTTTGGAGATCGGTGAAGACAATGCTTTCCCTTTGGCAAGTAGAGATAAGACTTGAAATGCAAATGAACCATAGATCTAAGATGTTGGTGAAAATAAATTTGCTGAAATGGTGTAAATGATTTGTTTCTTATTAGAGGAAAAGAGCTAGAATACAGGACTGCACCACAGTGCGGTGGTTGTTGGAATTTGCAGAAGTGTAATTAGCAGCAAAAATCCAACTTGGTGATTCCATCAGACTTGTCTCTACTGCATATTCTCTGAGCAATTGTTTATGTCTCTCATAACAGTATCAATAAATTAGATGGCTTATGGACACTATGTATTTTTTTAATATTGGGTTTCCTAGGTTGCCATATTATAAAATAAATGCTTCCTAATTTAAATACTCTTAGCACAGTACAAGTTTCCCCCTTTTCAAGGCTGCAAGACTACCCATTTGGAGCAAATAATCTTCTTCTGTAGACAATGAAATAAATGGATCTAGTCAAATACATCTAACTTGTACATAGGATTGAGGCATCCCAGTAATATCAAGGGGATGAACATGAATGTTATTCTCTATTACCTAAACTTTTAGAGGAATCATGTCTATGAAGTCCCAAGAAATTAAATAATTATGGAAACATTTCACTTAAGTAGTAAAAATAGACCATGTGTCTATTGAAAACTTGTATCTGCTACCATTTTAAGACAGAAACATGAGAGGCACCTGGGTGGCTCAGCCGATTAAGCGTCTGTCTCTTGATTTTGGCTCAGGTCATGATCTCAGGGTTGTGAGATCGAGTCCATGTCTGGCTCTTGCTGAGTGTGGAGCCTGCGTTTAGGATTGTCTCTCTCCCTCTCCCTCTGCTCCTTCCACCTTCTCCCTCTCTTAAAAAATAAACAAACAAAAAATAAGACAAGAACATGAACTGAAGCTTAAAATATAATGATATACTTTATTAGTGTCCCAAATATGGTGAAATCGATCAAATATCTCACAAACATCATAAAAAAGAAAGTTGTATATGTATAAGGTCCTTAGTGTAATGAATCATAAAAAACTTTTAAAAAGATGTTAGTATAACAAAATGTCAGAGGGGGAAATGGCCCTGCCTTGGTCTTCTGCAGCTTACACATGCTCTGGATATTCTCCTAAGTTACTACCTGAACATCTTAAAACTTTGAAAGAGGATCGAGTCACCCATGGCCACCAAATATCAGAACTTTAACACCCTTGGGGGGCCTAAAAGTCCCTAAAATTTAGAATTTTATGTGCTATATACTACTCCTTCTTCATCCCATTAAAAAAAAAAAGTTAGTGAAGTGTATACCCTATATAAACTACTGCAAAGAGCTTCTTTTTGTGACTTTCCACAGAACTAATAAAATATCTAGATCTAAATCTCAATTGAAATAATAATAACTTGTTATACAACACTAATGAAGAAAGAACAAAAGAAGACCTTGAGAGGTTAGTTTTTCTTCAACCCTGAGGGAGGACATTTCTTCTTACATCCTTACAAATAAATCATCTCCAGAAAGAACGCATGAATTTAAAATACAAGTTACTGATTTAACTTTTGAGGTTAAAACTATCTGAACTCAAAATGAGACATTTCAGCTTTTTAGAAATTTGCCTCCGCATTTTCATTAAGGATTACTATATTTCCAGCAATCGTTAATGTGCTGGCAGTGTTCACAAACTGTCCAAATATAATTAACTTTATAGACAAAGATATTCGTTAAAAAAAAAAAAAAGGAAACATGTTTCAGAAAGAAGAATTAGCAAGAGGCTAAGTATTGGGTTATGTTTCTTACCTATAAGTCTTCAGCAACTTGCTCCTATAACTCAACTGGAAAAAACCTACAAAACTGATTTTGAGGCTAGTATAATACAACATAAAATAAAACTTCAACAACTTGATATTGTCCCATAAATTCTGAAGACAACAGCAATTTTTTAAAAAGAAGGCTGTTGGCCAAAGCTTGAACTGCTGAACTAAAGTTAACTGATTAAACACACTTGGTAATTCTCTTTTCCTTGAGGTAACAGAAAGTTAGTATCAAAGAAGAAAGTTCTAAATCATAAGAGATCCTCTAGTGTAAGTGCTTCATTTGCTTTTTGTTGTTTCTTGAGGAAAAATTAACATATAATTTTAAAAACATGCCCTGTTTGGGTGTACAGTTCTGAGTTTCGAAGAACTTACACACTCATGTAGCCACACCACGATCAATACATTGACCATTCCCATCGTGCCAAAAAGTTTTCTCATACCCACTTGTAGTCAATCTCCTCACCTACCCACCCTGAGCCCCTGAAACCACAAACCCAATTCTCACTTCCATAACTCTGCCCTTTGCAGAATGTCATAAAACAAATCACATAAAATGTAGCCATTTGAGTCTGGCTTCTTTCATTTAATACAATGCTTTTGAGACTCATCCCTGTTGTTTATATCAGTAGTTTGTTCCTTCTTATTGCTGAGTAGTATTCTGCTATATGAATATTCCATTACTTGAATATGAATTTCTTTATTCATTCACCAGCTGATAAATATTCATGTTGTTTGTGGTATTTGGTGATAGTGAATAAAAGTACTAAAAACATTTTCATACAGATTTTTGCAGGAATATAATTTCTTTGCATTAAAAAAAAGAATAGGGGCGCCTGGGTGGCTCAGTTGGTTAAGCGACTGCCTTCGGCTCAGGTCATGATCCTGGAGTCCTGGGATTGAGTCCCGCATCAGGCTCCCTGCTTAGCGAGAGTCTGCTTCTCCTTCTGACCCTCTTCTTGTGCTCTCTCTCTCTCATTCTCTCTCTCTGAAATAAATAAATAAAATAAAAATCTTAAAAAAAAAAAAAAGAATACCTAGGGAGAGACTGCTGGGTAACATAATTAAAATGTTTAACTGTACAAAAAAACTGCCAAAGTGTTTTCCAGAGTGGCTACACCATTCAGCATTTACATCAGCACGGATGAGAGATGGACCTGCTCTACCCCCTCGTCAGCATCTGGCATAGTTAGGGTTTTGGTTTTGGTTTTTGAACAATTCTAATAGGTGTATAGCAGTATTTTGTTATGATTTTAATTTGCATTTCCCTAACAACTAATGATTGAGCATCTTTTTATGTGCTTATTTGCCATCTGTATATCTTCTTTGAAGTGTTTATTCACATCTTTTGCCCATTTAAAACATTAGACTGTTACTGAATTTTCATAGTTCTTATATTTCTAGTTACCAGTACTTTAACATATAAGTTATACAAATATTAACTACCAGTCTGTGGCTTGTCTCTTCATTTTCTTGAGTATCTGCAAAGAGCAGAAGTGTTAATTTATTTTACAGTTCCTGTTTTTGTATCACTAAGAAATCTCTGCCTTGCTCAAAGTGACAAAGATTTTCTCCTGTGTTTTCTTCTAGAAGTTTTATAGTTTTAGGTTTTATGTTATAGTGGATGATCCATTTGGAATTAGGTTTGTGCAATGTGTGAAGAATTAGTCAAGGTTTGTTTTTTACAAATAGATATCCAATTGTTCTAGCACCATTTGTTGAAAAACTATCCCTTTTCCATTAAATTACCTTACCTTCTTTGTTCAAAATTAACTGACCATAATCCATTTATTTTCTGGACTCTCTATTCTGTTCCACTGACCTGGGAATCTACCCTACCACCAATATAACACTGTCTTAATTACTGTGGCTTTATAGTAAGTCTTGAATTCAGAGAGTGGAAGTCCTCTATATTCCTTTTTATAAACTTTTGGCTTTTCTCAGTCTTCTGCTTTTCCACATAAATTTGACAGCTGCCTTGTTGATTTCTACCAAAAAGCCTACTGGGATTTTCATTGGGATGTGTGTTAAATACATAGAGCCATTTAGAAAGAAATGACATCTTGACAGTATTGAGTCTTCAATCCATAAGCATGATATGTTTCCATTTATCTAGGTCTTCTTTGATTTCTCTCATCAATGTTCTGTAGTTTTCAGCATAAAAATATTAGATATATTTTGTCTTATTTATCACTAAGTATTTCATGTTCTTGGTGCTCTTATGAAAGGTACATGTTTTCAATTTCAATTTCCAATTGTTCATTACTAGCATATAGAAAAGCAAGTGATTTCTGTGTAACCCATATCCTGCAACCATGCTAAAATTACTTGTTAGATTTAATAGTTTTCTTTTTTCTGTAGAATCTTTGGGTTTTCTACTAAAATTATATGATCTATGAACAAAGACAGTCTTATTTCTTCTTTCCTAACCTGAATGTACTTAAATTATTTTTCTTGCCATATTATGCTGGCTAGGATCTACAGTATATTGCTGATTAGAAATAGTAAGAGTGGGGTATCTTATCCTTGCTCCCAATCTTAGGAAGAAAGACTGTATTTTACCACTAAGTATAAGTTAAGTATGATGTTAGTTGAAGGGTTTTGTAGATGTCCTTTGTCAAGTTGAGAAAGTTCCCATCTACTCCTGCTTTGTTGAGAGTTTTCATCATGAACAGGTGATGAATTTTGTTGACTGCTTTTCTTTCCTGCATCTACTGAGATCTTTTTTTTTATGTTGATGTGATGGATTTTATATTTTAATGTTGCATTCAAAATGTACCTTGCATTCCTGAAAGCTCTACTCAGTCCCTTCTTATTTATTGCTGGATTTAATTTCCTAATACTTTGTTAAGGATTTCTGGGTTTATGTTTATAATGGACATTGGTCTGTAGTTTTCTTGTAAATTTTCAGGAAGACTTGTATAGAATTGATATTTCTCCTTTAAATGTTTGGTAGATATTACTGGTAAAACCATTTGGACCTAGAGTTTTCTTTGTGAGATTTTTAACTACAAATTCAATTTTTTAACAGATACAGGATGATTTAAGTTATCTATTTCTTTCTCAGTAAGTAGTCTGTGTCTTTCAAAGCATTTGTTCATTTCATCTCAGTTATCAAACTTAATGGAATAAAGCTATTCATAACATTCTCTTATTATCATTTAATGTCTATAGGATCTATAGGGATATCCCATCTTTCTTTTTTTTTTTTTTTAAGATTTTATTTATTTGGCAGAGAGAGAGACAGTGAGAGAGAGAGAACACAAGCAGGGGGAGTGGGAGAGGGAGAAGCAGGTTCTCCGCCGAGCAGGGAGCCCGATGCGGGGCTCGATCCCAGGATCCTGGGATCATGACCTGAGCCGAAGGCAGACACTTAACTACTGAGCCACCCAGGCACCCCTCCCCTCTTTCATTCTTGATATTACTAATTTGTTTTTTCTTTTTCTCTTGGTCAATTTGGGTAAAGTTTTATCAATTTTATTGGTCTTCTCAAAACACTAGCATTTTATTTCATTGATTTTTTTCTCTACTGTTTTTGTTTTCAATTATATTGATTTCTGCACTTTATTTCCTTCCTTCTGTTTATGTTGGGTTTAATTTATTCTTCTTTTTCTATTTCTTACAAGCTTATTGATTTGTAACCTTTCTTCCTCATATAAGCATTTAATTGTATAAATTTCCCTGTAAGCAGCGACTTAGCCACATTTCACAAATTTTGATATGTTGTATTTTCATTTTGATTTACTTGAAAATATTTTCTAAGTTCTCTTGTGATTTATTCTTTGCTTAATTACCAAATATTTGGGGATTTTCCAGATATGTTTGTATTAATGATTTCTAATTTGCTCTTCTTGTGGGTCAAAAAACATACACTGTACCATTTCAACCTTTTAAATCTGTTGAGTTTTATTTTATGGCCCAGAATACTGTCTATCTTGGTGAATATCTCATGTGTACCTGAATGAAATGCATTTTCTGCAAGCAGTGAGTGGAATGTTTTGTAAATGTCAATTAGATCAAGTTGGTTATGTTATTCAGGCTTCTGACTTTCTGGATTTAATTTGCTAACATTTTGTCTATTTTATCAATCACTGAGAGAGAAGACTGAAATCTTCATGCATGCATGCAGGCATCCTTGCATGCAAACATTTACAAATACATACAATGTGACAATCAAAATTAAGTATAGATTATACTTTTAGCTTTTCCCTACTTATTAAAAGTATTGCATGTTCACTGAAAAGAAATTTTAAAATTCAATAAAGTACTCATCCACCACCTAAAGGTGATTTTACTCTTTACTCTTATTTGAATGAAATGATATCTAGAGTGTCAAAGTACCAGGCATGGTCCTGGCCCTATCCACCATCTCAGATCCACAGCCAGAGGGCAGGCTGGAATGCTTGGCTTCCTGCCCACTCCTCAGAGGCCATCAGACATTCACTTATCATAGTTCTACTAAACTGAAATAGAATCTTTTCTACTTCCTGGCTTTCTGATACTATATAAATCTATAGATCTGATATATAGAGAGAGCTCTAAAGACTTTTCCAAGCTTAAGAATCTTAAGAATTCTTTTTCTTCCTATAAGATGCCAGGGTAATCTGAGTACACCTCCTATATGATAAGACATTCTGCTATCTAATATTGTATTTTATTACTATTAGAAATAATAAACAATATTAAAGATAGGATCAAAATAAGGCTAAAAGCAAATATTAAATATTGAAGTGTAATACTAATATATATAAGATTAACTCAAGTCCAAAGAGAAAAGGAATATCTTCAATTCATACATTTGAAAATATTTACTGAGTGCCTACTGTGTGTTAAGCACTGTTCCTCCTGCTGAGAATAAAGCAGTGAAGAAAGTAGACAGTCCCCGTGACCACTCTACGGGGTGGAGGAGATACACACACAATCAACATAAATATATAACATGCTAGAAGGTGAAAACTGTAACAAAGAAACATAAAGCATAATAAGGGAGAAGGGGAGGCAGGGAGTGTGGTTAATACTTACATGGTCAGGAAAGTCCCCATTAATAAGATGACAGGAGAGAAGAAATCATATGGATATTCAGAGGGGGAAATATTCCAGACTGAGGAATAACAAATACTTCTTGAGGCAGGAATGGTTGTTGGAATGTTTGAGGAACTATAAAGAGGCATATGGTCTGTGATTTTGAAAGGGATAATAAATTAGATAGCGACATATTGTTTTCAGCTAGCTAGTTCCATGTGGAGTCGCCTATTCAAAGTACAGCTTAAAAACTTAAAAGTTCATGATTTTTCATTTAAATGAGGTAATTAGGCTAGGAAAATTCCCACACTTCCTAAAGGAAGTATTTTTCAAAATCCTTCTAAAACCAATACTAACTTGTCACAAAAACCACTACCATCCTGTGTTACAGAAGTGCATGTTATATTCTGCACTTATCTCTAAAGAGAACAACAAAGGCAAAGACAGAGAGATATGGAAATAATAAGTACCTATTCTTTCAGAGGGCACTAATAAAAACAAAGAAAAGCAGAGCCCTTTTCTCACTCAGGAAAATAAATAACCTCAGAAAAAAAATGAAAACATTAGCCTACAATTACTATTTAAAAGCAAATAAATACAACTTTTAAAAAGTGAATTTTCATATTTTATATAGGATTAAGTCAAGCAACCACTATGAATTAATAAAATAAGTATACATCCTTAACTTTTCCATTTAATCAAGTAACCCCACAAAATATTTTTAAATTCCCTTGGCCAGGGAAAACATGGATTTGGATTTATCATTTTAACCAACTATAATAAAATTTAAAAGATGAGCATCATCCGGGATAAACTTTACAGCCCTTGACTTCACCAGGAATTACATCATACAATCCAAAATACGAATTAAAAAGCCATTAAGAAATGTAGAACTTTTTATATGTCACATTTTCTCCTTTGACTTCTTGCTTGGGTTTATAAATCTCAAAGGCTGTGTGGTAGTTTACCATCTTGGTACATATTACAAAGATCCAAGCTTTTAATTTTCCAAACACGAATCTAAAGATTATAAAATCATAACTAAATCTTACCTCAGTTTAAGGAATTGTCTTATCTTCTGTTGAGATGATATCTGGCTAAAATTGAAAAGCCTGACAATACTAAATGTTGCTGAGGCTGCAGAATAAGCAGAACTCTCCTATGCACTGCTACTGGGAAAGCAAACAGTACACACTTAGACCTTATAGCTTAACCACTGCAAACCCTTACAAGATACCCACATCTTCAGATTTACTCATCACAATCCCCACTATAGAAAGTGGGGTCAACAGTAATCTCTCAAGGTCTCCTTACTGACACTTTCATCACTATCACTCCCAATACTTTAAAATGTGATAGTCAACCTCTGGCCATTTGGAGCAAACCAAATCCTACAGAGTACAAGACAGCACCGAACATAATAACATAATATCTAAATCTAAAATATATATAAAACTGACAAATATTGCCATAAAAGGAACTACAGAAATAGACCTAGGCAATTTCATGTAGTTTTAGTAGTCAATGTTTACCTCAATGTGACAAAAGTAATACAAAAAAGTAATACAAAACAAAAAGTAATACAAAATACAATACACAGAGAGTCAACAATGGGATTGAGAAAAGGACTGACCACATAGGAACTTTCAACATTTAAATCTGCTCCAGACTCCTACTGTGAAAAAGATAATCTCAACAGATGAACAAACTTAAGAAGACGGTGGTATTTATTATAGCAATTAGACCATGCTACCTTTAACACATCATCTGTTTTACATTTTCTTCTAATTATATTAGTTGATATTTTAAGTCAGTGAACTTAACATAAAAGAAAACAAAGAAAAAGAAAAAAAGAGAGAAAAAGAAAAAACTTACCGGGATTGAAAATTCCTCAGCCAAATACTTCAAGGAGGCCGCTTCTCTTGCCAAGAACTTGTTTCTTTCTCTCATGTTGCCCTGAAGTTGTGTATCAAACTCCTTTCTTACCACAGAAGCAACAGAGTCAATAATTACAAGTTTAACTCCCTTTGAAATAATTTCTTCTTCCAAAGATTCAATCCTGTAAAAGCAGAATTTGCAAAATAGTAGATAAATTTAAGATATAATATAAAACAGGGTATTGCAAAGATTAACCAACTTAAAAACAATGACAACAAATTGGTCTTTCCTAAGTTACAGTAATGATTGCAAGTATTCAATAATCATAACTTATTTCCAGCTCTTCTATACATATAGCACTCTTTTGAAAATGCACCAACATGTTTTCATTTAGTTTCATTCTCCAGCTCTCCTACGATACTACTAATTTTAGGATAAAACTGCTTATCATAGCCCATCTCCAAAATGGCCCCCATTTACTCCCACCTTGTATTGACAGACATCCTTGTGCAGTCCCCTCCCACATTTACCAGGGTTGGTCTACATGACCAACTGCATATGACAAAATGATGGTATGTCACTTCTGAGGGTAAGTTATAAAAGACTACAGATGCCACCTTGGGCTCTCTCTCACATGCCCACTCTCTCAGATCCCTCTCTCTGGGGGAGACAGGTTGCCATGTTGTTAACAGCCCTATGGAGAGGCCCACATGGTGAGGAACAGAGGCCTCTGGCCAACAGCCAGCAAGGAAGGGAGGCCTTCCAGCAACTACACGAGTAACCTTGGAATTCTCCAAGATTCTCCAGCCCTCTTTGAGCCTTGAGATGACCACAGCCCTGGCCAACAGCTTGACTGCAACTTCTCCTGAAACCCCGAGCCAGAAACACAGCTAACCCACTCCTAGATACCTAAGCCTCTGCTACTACATGAGATCATACATGTTTGCTGTTTTAAGCTGCTGAATTTTGGGGGTAACCTGTCAATGGAACAATAGATAATTAATACACCACTTAAGTAATTAATTAAATCTAAAACACTTCACTCATTCAACTTGTTTTCATTTTTAAAGAAATACTTCATCCAATAGACTGTAGCAAATAAAGAACACTGAAATAATTACTTCCCATAACCCTAATACATATGTAGAGACTTTTTTTTTCACTCAACTGAGAACATAAAAAACAAAAAATAAATCTTCAAAGTATTTCTAACATACCAAAATCTAAAGCAGCATACCTTTGCAGAACTTCATCACAGCTGAGTTCCCGATAAAGATGAACCTTACTGCTTGTCAAAAGTAATTTTTCTTCAGTGTTAAAATATCTGGGAAAACGAGATTCTGCTATCTCAACCAGTCTGTAGGGAAGAAAAATAGCACAAGTGAAAATAGGTAATGATATTTAAGGCCATAATGCTGAACTTCTAATGAATTTTACTTAGGAAACTCATAAGCCACAAGTAACACTAGAACAAAAATAAAGCAGGTATAAGCAAAACAAGCCTCCCTTTATAAGCACTAAAAGAGGTTAGCAGTCACAGCATGAGACCAGCAAGGGCTTTCAGATCTCATCTAAGGTTAAGTAAGCAACAATGTCTCTGAGGTTTATCTTCCTAGGAATAGATATGTTTTTTAATAAGTGATAATTTGGCTAGCAGCTGTAAGATTTGTTCAGTAAATAAGAAAAATTATTTCATCATCATGAATGAAAGAAATATATTTGAACAAATATATATTATCATTCTAACAATCAAATATCAGTAAGTCTCCATGTCTCAGAACAGAAAAATATGCTTTCTCAATTAAAACTTAATATATACAAAATAAATGTATCTAATAGCTTCTTGGTAAACAGGAAATTATTTTCTAAACAAATGGATGTTGTCCAATATTCCCTTAGTAGAGAAAAAAGGATTTTCTACATTATGAACTCAAAGCCAGATCTAATGCATGGGGTAGGCCAAGTGTAGGAGGGTGACAAGGCCAAACAAATGCAAATATCATCATTAATAGCTTAAGACATGGAGCTCAGTACCAGAAAATTCAAATATTTCTCATTAAAAATATAAAAGTGTAAATCTTTGAGTATAACTGTCTCCTATTTAAAATAATACTTTATCAGCCTGATACTTAACCATCCAAGGATGACTGGGAGGAAGGACTATAAACACAAAAATCACCCTATACTTTATGTTCCATTTAAAGACGCCAAAGTACAAAGAACAGTGTTTTCATTTCTAGATAGTTAATGAGTCCCAAGAAGAGGCTGAGAACTTTAAAGAGATAAACAAAATAAATTCCTCACATATATTATAATCAGAAATGAAAAAGAAAAATCTAAAATAGAGAAAGGGAGAAAACTGGTCAATAATATTTTTTAAAGTGTATTTTGAACAATTTAAAAAAAGGCAACATTAGGTTGAACAGGAAAAGGAAAAATTACTAAAAGATGTGTAAAAACTGAGAACAAAATGGATCAAATGAGCATTCAGGGGAAGTGCATGAGAGAGACAGGGTGGAATAAAGGAGGAAATGAGGTAAGCGATGAAAGCAGGAAAAAATGAGATGACATTGGCACAGACAGGACAGGCACATTTTAAGGATTTGAGGAAATTGTGTAAATTTCTTGATTAGGGCAACTATTTGCCAAGTTTGGAGCTGGTCAGAGAAGTCAGCTAAAAGCTCTGACACTTGGGACCCACTGATTTTTAATAAGATAGGTATGGCAACGTCTGCCAGAAACACGAAGTTTTTCAAAACTGGATGCCTGGTTGATTAGGTACTGAATACTTATCTCAACCAGTGAGTACCTAACTCATCGGCAACAACAAATGACAGACAATAATAATTTTCTGCCTTCAACACTAGGCTGAATTTCAACTGGTGCCTTGAGTGGTAAAAAGCTCTGGAACTTATTACTGCTCTCCCATTCAATTAAGGCCCCTCAGAAGGAAGGTGGTCAATGTATGGACACAAAGTGACTTTATTCACAGTTACCATGTGAAATAACTGTATCAAATGATTATTTACATACCAGTATGCTATAATTTTCTATAATCAGTTTCTCCAAGTATTTTTATTTTAGAAAAGATATCTAAAAATATATATAAATCAAAAACCAAATACAAATCTAGTATCTATATGCCTCACATTAATTATAGCAATTTCTTGTGACAATCTTCATCACAGAGCTTTCCTGGCTAGAGTAACAGAAAAGATCCTATCTTTTGCTCCCAGACATTAATTACATAAAGTTTGAAAGCAATGCCATCTAGTGGACGTCTTTTTCATAAAAAGTATTCTTTTCACGTATGCACTTAAGTTTCATTCATTCAAAACATATTTATTGAGGGGCGCTTGGGTGGCCCAGTTGGGTTAGGCATCCAATTCTTGGTTTCAGCTCAGGTCATGATCTCGCGGTTGTGGGATCAAGCCCCGCATCAGGCTCTGTGCTCAGTGTGGAGTCCGCTTCAGATTCTCTCTCCCTCTCCTCTCCCTCTCACTCACTCTCTCTCTCTCAAATAAATACATATTTTTTTTAAAAAAAACATATTTACTGAAGACCTACTATATGCCAGGCACCATTCTAGGTGCTAAGGATGGGACAATGGACAACAACAACAAAAACAAAAAAGCTTCCCTCATGGAACTTACAGTTTACTGAGAGAGACAAACAAATACATATTATATACATCAGGTAATAAGTGCTCTAAAGCAAAATGAACCAGGATGAGGGAACAGATTGTGAAAGATGGAAGCAAGTACTATTTTATGTAAAGTGGTCTGGGAAAGCCTCTTTAATAAGGTGAATTTGAGCAATGGTTTAAGGGAGATGAGAAAATGAACCATTTGATATCCAGGTCTGTGGTATTTTGTTTAGATATTATTTAGTAAAATAAGAAACCTGGAAGCAGAACTGATATGATCTGACTTCTTCTTTTTTTTTTTTTTTAAAGAACCACTCTATCAGATTTGGAAAAAAGCCTGTACATGGGGCACGGGTAGCAAGACCAGCAAGTACAGCAGTCCAGATAAGAGATGATGGTGACTGTCCCTGGAGAAGAGCTCAGCTGATTAGAAGTCACTGATATGAGGAAGTCTTAATCTCAGGAAACAAACGAGGGTTGCTGGAGTGGTGGGGGGTGGGAGGGATGGGGCGGCTGGGTGATAGACATTGGGGAGGGTATGTGCTATGGTAAGCACTGTGAATTGTGTAAGACTGTTGAATCATAGACTTGTACCTCAAACAAATAATACATTATATGTTAAAAAAAAAAAAGAAGAAGATAGCAGGTGGGGAAGAATGAAGGGGGGGAATCGGAGGGGGAAACGAACCATGAGAGACTATGGACTCTGAAAAACAAACCGAGGGTTCTAGAGGGGAGGGAGTTCGGGGGGTGGGTTAGCCTGGTGATGGGTATTAAAGAGGGCACGTTCTGCATGGAGCACTGGGTGTTATGCACAAACAATGAATCATGGAACACTACATCAAAAACTAATGATGTAATGTACGGTGATTAATATAACATAATAATTTAAAAAATAAATAAATAAATAAATAAATAAAATAAAAATAGAAGTAACTGAACTCAAGGTATAGTTCAAAAGAGGAGCTGAAGGGATTTCTTGACTAATTGGATGAGCATCTGGAGGAATGGAATTACCATTCATTGAAGTGGAGAAGACTGGATTCGTTCCAGGTTTTTGTTATTAGTTCCCCCTGTTACTTCACAGCTCTTGTATAAAAGGGAAGTTAAATGCTTTACATTAGTGACCACATGACAATTTGAAACAAAACACATGCTTAAAAAAAAAGTTTTCCAAAATTCTAGTTGAAATATAGCATCATAAATGTGCTGAAATAGAAGTTTAGGTTTCTCAAAGCTTCTTGTACATATGTATATTTTCCTGTTCATTAATTCAGTATGTATTTGTTCAGCAGTGTGATATAAATACAACAATGTGAATCTATTAGTCCTTTACAGACTCCAGAAAATTCCAAAGTTTTGTTTTCATAGTAAGTACTTATGACTAATTTCATTTTCTATCTTAGAACCTCTTCAAGATCTCCCCACTAATTCACCTAGATTCACAAGTGATAAGGCAGCTAAAATTAGACTAAGGTGAAACCTACCCAGACTCATGAAACCATCTTAAAAAATGTCTGTCTCCACTATTGTTTGCCCCCAGTTCAAAGATCCTGGATTCATGCCAAGAAGCAAATAGGTAAATGGTCCTAAGACCACCCTGATAATTACCTCCCTAATGAGCCAACGTCATGGCTCGCCACTAACGCTACGTGCCTCCCTCCTGATACACTGATTCAGAGTGACACTCTATATAGTCAGGTGGGAATTGGAGGGCACTGGCTGTGGGGTCCCTGGCAGCTAGCAAGGGGACAGGCAGCTCCTCAGATCTAAGCTTGGCCACTGCTTCCACACAGAAAAATACAACATACACCTCTCCTTTGTACATGGAGCCATAATAGTTACAATTTTACATGTTTATGATTATTTAACGTCTTCCTCCCCTGTTGAACTACATATTTCTTCCTAGTTTTCAGAGCTTTTCTGATTTCATGACAAGTCAGGATTGTCCACTTCTACCTCCTAAATTCCCAATCCTATATTCCACCTTGGGGCGCCTGGGTGGCACAGTTGGTTGAGTGACCAACTCTTGGTTTCTTTTGGCTCAGGTCATGATCTCAGGCTTGTGAAATCGAGCCCCACCACAACAGGCTCTGGTGCAGAGTCCGCTTGGAACTCTCTCTCCCTCTCCCTCTACCCCTCCCCACTGTGCATGCACATACGCTGTCTCTTTCTCTCTCTCTCTAAAATAAATAATCTTTAAAAGTATATATATAACTGGGGCGCCTGGGTGGCTCAGTTGGTTAAGCGACTGCCTTTGGCTCAGGTCATGATCCTGGAGTCCCGGGATCGAGGCCCGCATCGGGCTCCCTGCTTGGCAGGGAGTCTGCTTCTCCCTCTGACCCTCCCCCCTCTCATGTGCTCTCTGTCTCTCTCATTCTCTCTGTCTCAAATAAATAAATAAAATCTTTAAAAAAAAAAAAAGTATATATATAACTAATCTTTCCAAAGTGTTTTTAAGTACCTCACCTGTAAGGTTTTCTTTTTTTTTTTTTTTCTGTTTTACTGCTTTATTTATTTTACAGTCATGGCTCTTAGAGGTACAGTAGTTATTTATGTTGTCTTGCTTTATTTCCTGCCTTCCTCACCAAAATATAAGCTCTATGAATTGAAGAAATTTGTCTTGTTCGTTTCTGTATCTCCAGCATTTAGGATGGTGCCTGGCTGGCAATTTGAGATGTCCAATGCCACTATCATGGATAATTTATTGTCTCTTCTTGGCTTGACAGGCATTAGAAACTTTAAGGCTTGTACTTGTTCTATGTTACTTCCTTCAGGGCATTAAATCTTCTTTGAACCTCTTTTCTTCCCTGTAGTTGAACAAGTTGTAGTGAAGGTGAACACATACTTTGGAGAAACCACTGGGCACCCTTCCAAAAGTGGTCGCTTTTCTGTTCAGAGAGTTGTTGCTCTTCTTTTCTTCGATCTCCTGTTGAGTTCGTAGGTGTTCAGAATGATTTGATCCCTATCCAGCTGAATTCCTGAGAGGAGACGAAATCCAGGTCTCCTACTCCTCTGCCATCTTGCTCCACCCCTCTCAAGGTTTTCTTTTTTTTAATGCATTTTAAACTTAAGCAAGTTTTATTTACTCCTCCTTTGTTTCTACCTCTTTGATAAAAAGGTATCTAGCAATTTATTATTAAAATTAAAAACTAAGGGGCACCTGGGTGGGTCAGTCGTTAAGCATCTGCCTTCAGCTCAGGTCATGATCCCAGGGTCCTGGGATCAAGCCCCAAATCGGGCTCCCTGCTCAGCGGGAGTCTGCTTCTTCCTCTCCCACTCCCCATGTTTGTGTTCCTGCTCTCGCTATCTCTCACTCTGTGTCGAATAAATAAATAAATAATCTTTAAAAAAATTAAAAATTAAAATTATTTTCCACTTTTTATCACTTATCCTAAATTCTCTATATACAAATCGAGGTTTTTTTTCTTTTTTTAAGAGAGAGAGGGAGAGGGATGGGGTGTGGGGAGGGTTAGAGGGAGAGAGAGAATCTTAAGTAGGCTCCATGCCCAGCGTGGAGCTCAATGCGGGGCTCAATCTCACGACCCTGAGATCATGGATCATGACCTGAGCCAAAATCAAGAGTTGGACACTTAACCGACTAAGCCACTCAGGCGCCCCTTTATACAAATCCTTTAACCTTCCTCAGAATAATCCTTCAATTCACGCTCTCTATTGTGCTGATCAGATAGCTTGCTTATAAGCACAAAATGAAGACACTGCTACATAAAGAGGCACACAGAAACCTAAAACATATTCTTCTTTGAGTATCATGTTCATGCCTTTACCTCTTCTCTAAGTCCAGAAACAATCCCAGTGGGACAGACACTATTAATTACCTACCAATATCCATTCCCACTTCTTCTTTACTATGAGAACCCCAATTTTACTCAGGCAGCAATGTTAACCAGCCCCAGGAATCTCATCATGCTTATTATAACAATCTTTTTCCCCTCCTTTCCCCACCCTCCCTGGCATATAGGGGTGGCCCACTGAGAAATCTGCAGGATAATTCCAGAGGATGAAAAGGAAATCAAAAGAGGGAAAGAGACAGCTAATCTGGGAAAAACATATTTTCCTGACAAAACACATAGCTGGCCTTTTCCCTTCCCACTGACTGGATAAGATGCCTAAAAATGCACCAGCCCTAGGTCTCCGTCATCACTGAGAGGCAGAATCAGTGCCCGCAACCACCTACTCACTCTTTGGTAGGTATTCAGTTACTTGCAGCAGAAGGCTTTTCTAACTGATTAACTAACCTTCCCCAGTAAATCCAAATAGGGGTCAAGCAGTCCTGTAATAACACAAATGAAATGAGATCAGGCAGTACAGAGCCCGCCCCATTCTCTGACCTGCCATGACAAACTCTCCAGAAGGAGAAGGTACTCCAGAAGGAGGACTGGTTACTTTGACAAGTCCTGACCTGACCCTATCACCACACCTCAGAATGCAATCCATGTGGCAGCCAGATGACCATACTCTTCAAGCCTGTGGAGAACAGACTAGAGAAGTAAAAACAATATAAATTTCAACCCCTAACCTCCAATGACCTTCATTAAGGCTCCTTGTGAATTATGAAACGTAATTCCAGGGGTGCCTAGCTGCCTCAGTCAGTAGAGCAAGCAATTCTTGATCTTGGGGTTGTGAGTTTGAGCCCCACATTGGGTGTAGAGATAACTTAAAAATAAAATCTAAAAAAAAAAGAAAAGGAAGAAACATAATTCCAATAAAGGGACTAAAATGTTTACTTCATTTCCAACTTGTCTTTGGCTTGTTAGTTGAAGGTTAGTCACTGACATTTTTAAAGAGTACCTTTTCTTTTGGACAACCTGAGTGAACCAATGTCTTTATCAGTGTTAGCAGCAAACATATTTCAGTGTCAGATTTCCAGTGGTCTCATATATTTATGCTTCTGTTCTTTTTTACCATTTATTTGTTTAAGATCCAAATAAGTTCATCACATTGGAACGACCAATACATCTTTTTTCCCCAGCTTTATTGAGATATAACTGGCATATAACATTGTGTAAGTTTAAGGTATACAATGTGATGAGAGCAATATACCTTTCAAATCTCTTTTAATCCAAAGGTTCCTCCTCCAACAATCATTTATTCTGTCATTTCCCAGTTTGGATTTTGCTGACTGCATCTCTCTGGTGTAGTTTAACATGTTCCTCTCTTCTCTGTATATGTTGTAAACTGATAATTGGATCTGAAAGTTTGATCACATTCAGGCTTGACTATTCTTCCATCAGGAAGCAACACAATGACTAGTTTTCTTTTTGTGATGCTAGTAGGCTTTATGTTTATGAACTATTTTTACTCACAACACTTCTGACACCAAATATTTGGGTTGTCCATACCAAGCAATTCTTTAATTCCCTATGGACACAAACTGGGTATCAGACACTTAACTACCAGGAGTTAGCTCAGACTCCACAGTTTAAACACTCAGAACCACAAGACTGCCCACCCCCCCACCTTGAGACACTAGTCACAAGTCCTGGACCTCTGGGACTACTACTATTACTACTACTACTACTACTACTACTACTACTACTACTTCTGACCAAGTAAGCAACCACAAATCAGGAGTTCCCACACCCCCCTCCTCAAGTTCAATAATTTTGCTAGAATGATGCAAAGAAGTCAGGAAGGCACTTTACTTACTATTACCAAATTATTACAAAGAATACAAGATACAGCTCAGGAAAAGATCGGGGAGGGCTACATGGCACACCACCCTCCCAGCACCTTGAGGGTGTTCACCAACCCAGAAGCTCTCCAAACCCTATCATTTAGAGATTTTTGTAGAGATCCCATTGCATAGGCATTATTGATTAAAGCACTGGCCATTGGCAATTAACCAGTTACCAGCCTCTTTCTCTTCCTCAGAGGTTGGGGAGGATGGGTGGAGCTGAATTTTCCCACTTTATATCACATGATTGGCAACCAGCTCCCATCTGAAGCTATCCAGGGGCCCACCAAGAGTCATCTCAATAGCATAAATTCAGGTATGGTTGAAAGGGGTTGATTATGTGATTATGAATAACAAATGATGGTCCTGGCACCTCTATTAACTCAGGAAATTCCAAAGGTTTTAGAAGCTCTGCAGGCAAGAATCAGGACTAAGACAAAATATGGATTTCTTATTATATCACAATATTCAATGCCAAGATCCATCAGATTGTTGGGGTTTGTAATTTGGTGCTATTCTATCATTCCTTCTTCATTTATTGCTGGAATACTCCTGTAAAAAGACCTATTTGTTGGGGCGCCTGGGGGGTTCAGTCGTTAAGCGTCTGCCTTCGGCTCAGGTCATGATCCCAGGGTCCTGGGATCGAGCCCCGCATCGGGCTCCCTGCTCAGCGGGAAGCCTGCTTCTCCCTCTCCCACTCCCCCTGCTTGTGTTCCCTCTCTCGCTGTATCTCTCTCTGTCAAAAAAAAAAAAAAAAAGACCTATTTGTTACTCGGTAATACAGTTCATATAGAAAAAGAATAGACGTTTGATTTCCTTTTTTTTAACTCATTTTCAAAATAATGAGTTGCTTCTCCAAAATTTTGGAGATTTACCTGCTTTTCATTTCTTTATATTACAGACTCAAGAACTTAAACATATTTCATGGGTTTTAATCTACTGTCATTATTATCTTATTGGTGGTCAATTTGTCTCATCTTTGTGGGCGCCTGGTCGGGTTGATTCCTGAGTCCTAAGTAGTGTTTGATAGCTTCCTTGTCATCCATCTGATATGATGTTTTAGACTCAACTTAAAAATTTCCTGCACCAGTGCTAGAAGCAGCCATTTCCCCAAGAACCCTCATTCCTTTTAGTAGGAAATGGTATCTGGATTTCACAGTTTGAGAGTAATGCCTGTCCATCATTTATCAAACATTTTCTGAGCAGTTAATATGCATCAGTCACTAGATTTGGCTTTGAAGATGCAAAGATATAACACAAACTCACAAAGCTGACACATCTGTGGCATATACTTAGAATAGATAACAAGCAACACAGAACAAAGCAAATAAACTCTAGGCAAAATAATCCATTTGGAACTTATCTGGTCAGGGAATACACTTTGATCTAACTAGTATCATTAGAGAGAAATAAAGAGAGACGTGATTCATGACACAGTTAAAGACAGATTCAAAGGACTATACCTATACAACACCTTGACTGAAAGAACAGAATTGAATCAGTCCCCAGACCTATAAGTACTCCTGCTCATGAAGGTTAATTAGAGCCGGCGGGGGGGGGTGGGGGGGGGGGAGCGGGAGGGAACGGACACCAAACTTATTTTCAGGTGTACAGAATTACCCAAATAACCAAATGCCTCTCATAGAATGTTAAAGGTCCCTGCCAAACTAAGGAAATCTTTCCTTTCCAAGCATAGATACACTTACTATCAGTGCATTTCTTACGTTGAATACCATACTATTACAAAGATTAAAGTGAAATACTTCTCAGTCAAAATGTATTTTGAAATGTGCAACTTTTCCATTCACTAATATTTTACTTCCAACTAGAAATTAGTTACAAAGCACCTTGCCTTTTGTCTTTTTTATTAATTTTCCCTCTTCCCATTTTCCACTTACATCCCTCCCTCTGTTTCTTAAACTTCTTTCTTCCTGACTTTCTGCAAAACACAGCTTATCCAGGAACCTCACTTAAACCAATGACAAAGGGATAGAAAACACAAAAAGAAAACTGCTTCCTGTGTTAATCTTAAAAGGAAAATTCAATTAAAGCAGTATCTAGCATTCTGCATTCTCAGGAAGAAAAGGTAAATGTTAACCTGTTTGAAAATGTTACATGCTATAAATAAGTTACAAAATTAAACATTACAATGGAAAATAATAAAATCTCCTACCTTTCAGCACTAAATGCTGACTCTGTGTCGACGTATACAACAGCTCCTTCTAGTCCTCCCAGGTTGGTGGGTAACGTGGCCAAAATGCTCATCATTATACAAAACTGAGTTTTTCCACAACCTGGTGGGCCTGTAATCTAAAAAAAAAAAAAAAAAAAAAAAAAAAAAAGTGATTTATATAAACATCACAAGCTACTCAAAGCAAAATCCTTTTAAGAACTTGCCACTTGCACAGTCCCACTAACTTGGGTTCCTGGAGTTCCTTAATGTTCCTTAACATTCCTTAGAATATTCCTTAAACATTCTAATACATCTATTGTAAGGAATTAACTCCTTCCCTATGTGTCTGGGTTAGTACTAGTTAGATACCATCTTTGGGAAAAATGAGAGAATAGTCACTCAAATCATGCTCTGTGTTCTGTAGTTCAAATGAAAAGCTTTGGTTGAGAGAGGCTGGAGGGTGAATTTATACATTCAGAACTGGGAATTCTGTATCTTTTCCTCATTAAGACATTTAGAGAAGGAACTTGAAAATATTTAAGAGGCTTTAATAATTGGATTAGCATTTCTTATGAATTGCCTTTTAGAACAATTTTGTACTAGTCCCCTAAAAAGCTACTTTGATCTTTATTGTGAATAGTAAAGAATTTAGGCGTGAAGAGTTCTGATGTATACAATTTATTTTCAAATGCTTCAGAAAAAAAAAGGCATGTGCACACACACACGTGTGTGTGTACAGAGAAAGATTAAGCAAATGTAACAAAATTCAACAATTGTTGAATCCAGGTGATGCATACTTTCAAGTGTGTTTTGAAATTTTAGTTGGTGAAAGCTATTCTGAGATTATAAAATTTGAAATCAAGAGGCTAGAGATGGAAAAAAATAGGAAATTCTCAAGTCCAACTAGAAGTAGTTAATAAAAATTAATTTGAAAATGTTAAAAAAAATACATCCCCCTGGGGGCGCCTGGGTGGCTCAGTCATTAAGCATCTGCCTTCGGCTCAGGTCATGATCCCAGGGTCCTGGGATCGAGCCCCACATCGGGCTCCCTGCTCGGCGGGGAGTCTGCTTCTCCCTCTCCCACTCCCCCTGCTTGTGTTCCCTCTCTCGCTGTGTCTTTCTCGGTCAAATAAATAAATAAAATCTTTAAAAATATATATATATATATATATATATATATCCCCTTTAAACATATGCTATTTGTCACACTGGCTATGGCATCCAAATTTTAAGAACCAAAACACTATCCTTTTTGTAAAAATAACACTAATAATTTTAACACAGTTTTTCACAAAGGAAGGGAAGGAACAGAGGGAAGGAGGAGAAAAAAATATCTCAGGGAGAGATGAAAAAGTCTGAGCGAAGACTGAAACAGACTATAAATATTTGAATAAACTGTCTTAGATACTTCATGAAGTAGGGAGAAATAAGAAGGGATGACCCATGAGTCTACCATTCATACCAGGGGTTCTCAAACTGAAGTGAGCACTGGAATTGCCTGGCAAGCTTATTAACCGGCATCTCTGGTTCAGTAGGTCTGGGATGTGGCCTGAGAATTTACATTTCTAATAAATTCCCAGGTGATGCTTATGCTGCTGTACACTTTTGAGAACCAGTCTTAAAATTTAGCCTAAAGCTAACCTTCATTTATCGAGGCTCAACATTAAAAAAAAACGCTCACAAGTTAAAAACTATGTGCTGATTTATTTTAATCTCTAAACAGTGATTTAGACTTCCAGAATAAATTGTAGCTACCAATAAGAGTTTGCCAGATCATGAGTAATCAGTGAAAAGGGGTCTCTAAACTTTTTTGATTACATAGTCTGACCAACTGAAAACAAATAAAATTTAGTATGGTCTTCCAATGTATGTATATTTATTATATACACACTATTTTACTAATACATTCTATATAATATAAAGCATATATAAAATAGGGATCAAAAAATTAAAAATAAGAACTTAAAAATAAGGGTGCCTGGGTGGCTCAGGTCATGATCCTGGAGTCCCTGGATCGAGTCCCACATCGGGCTCCCTGCTCAGCAGAGAGTCTGCTTCTCCCTCTGACCCTAACCCCTCTCATGTGCTCTCTCTCATTCTCTCTCTCTCAAATAAATACATAAAATCTTTAAAAAAAAAAAAAAAGAATTTGAAAATAGTTTCATATCTTATTTATTTTTTTAAATATTTTATGTATTTATGTGAGAAAGAGAGAGTGCATGCACAAGCACGCATGAGCGGGGGAGGGAGTGGCTGAGGGAACCCCATGCGAGACTCCATCCCAAGACCCCGAGATCATGACTGAGCCAAAGGCAGACACTTAACTGACTGAGCCACCCAGGTGCCCCTCATATCTTATTAGTTGTACAGATCTCTTTTTTTTTTTAAGATTTTAGTCATTCATTTGAGACAGAGAGATACAGAGAGAGAGCATGAGCAGGGGGAGAGGCAGAGGTAGAAGAAGTAGACTCCCTGCTGAGCCAGGAGCCCGACACGGGACTTGTTCCCAGACACCGGAGATCATGACCCGAGCCGAAGGCAGATGCTTAACCGGCTGAGCCACCCAGGCGCCCCCAGATCTTTTTTTTTTTTTTTTAAGATTTATTTACTTGAGAGGGAGCCTGAGTCAGGGCAAGGGGGAGGGGTGGAGGGAGAGAGAAAATCTCAAGCAGATTCCCCACCGAGCAGGGATCCCAAAGCAGGGCTCAACCCACCACCCTGAGATCATGACCTGAGCCAAAATCAAGAGTCAGATGCTTAACCATCTGAACCACCCAGGTGCCCCCAGATCTTTTCATTCTCATAAAAACTTAACACTTTTAGTGAAGCAATGATAATAATGATAATAACAAATGAAATTATATTATTATTTAAGTACTTTGTCATTCAGTGATTGAAATGTCAGGTCCTAAGTTCCACGTATTTACATGCAATGGCTGTGTAGTTGAGAAAGGGATAATTGCAAAAATGTAAGAACTGAAATTTTTAAAATACATCACTCGTACTTACTATGTTTGTTTTTCAATAACTTTCATCAATTAGCAAAAGTTTGTGTTGAACTTTGGCTAATAAATTTCCATCTTTCCTCATGTCAATCAATTGTTCTTACAACATAATCAAAAGATATAGCATTTTAAGATTTTTAACAATTGGTTTAAAAATAAAAACTCTTTATTTGGAAGATTTTTCAATAGTATAGCAAATATTGTTACAAGGTTTTTAAAGTGTGCAGAAAACAAAGTTTTCACAAGACAAACTTACCTTTCACAACAAAAATAACATTATAAAAGAAACATTTCCAAGCAATGTTTTTTTTTTTTTTAAAGATTTATTTATTTATTTATTTGACAGAGAGAGACAGCGAGAGAGGGAACACAAGCAGGGAGAGTGGGAGAGAGAGAAGCAGGCTCCCAGCGGAGCAGGGAGCCCGATGCTGCCGGGCCCAATGCTTAACAACTGAGCCACCCAGGCACCCCCAAGCAATGATTTTAAAAACACTCTGTATTTTAATCTGTCTTCAAAAAGGCACTGACTTTCTCACTCATTGTTAAAACATCCCTTTACTTTAAAGGGATGTTGTCAGAGTATACCACTGATTTGGGTGGTTGGTTAATTTTTAATCTGCTATGAAGCATATTACATTGCCACTTGTCATATAAAAAAGGTCAGCAAATTTGACATATCTTTTCATTTAAAAACATGTTTCACCCATCTTTAATAGGTAGAATTCAACAGCTCTTTTACAATCTTTGCTGTGAGCTCACCAAAGAAGCCCTTTGGGATTCAAATGATTTTCATGGTCAGTCCCCATCTCAATACAGAGTGCTACAGAGATTCCACACTTCACTAGTCAGGTTTTTATAAAAATTAACAACACTGATACCATCCTGAAGCACTCTCCACACATCTGACATCAACTTCTGTGTTGCTACAAATTGCCTAAGGATGATACAACAGAAAAGTTCAAAGAATCTTACAGAGAACGTCCGTCCATATACCTACCATTTACTTACCATTTTTACCATTACTATGACTAGACTAGACTAGACTAGTCTATCTAACAACCCATCCCTCTATCCATTCATTAATCTATCTCAGGTTTTGTTTTGTTTTGTTTTGTTTTTTAAAGATTTTATTTTTAAGTAATCTCTATACCCAATATGGGGCTCAAACTTACAGCCCTGAGATCAAGAGTGGCACGCTCCACCCACTGAGCCAGCCTCAGCCTCAGGGTTTTTTTTAATGCATTTTAAAGTAAGCCAGAGACATCAATGTGCTTTCCCTTAACAATTCAGCATGTATATCATTAATATGAGTTTAATATGTATGATTCTTTTCTTTTGTAAAGTAAATTTTACATACAGTGAAATGCATAATCTTAAGTTTACCATTTGATGAGTTCCAACAAATGTATACATACATGCAATCTAAACCCCTATGAGTCAGAACATTACCATAACCCAGGAAATTCCCTCATAAACACTGTTTTACGTTCAAGAAATTATTTATATTCAAGAAGTCATATAAACATTGTATTATATTCAGGAGACTTATTAGGGAGAATATATCTTCTCTGACCCATCTTTAGTTTAATGGCATATACAAAATTTTAGTTCTTCCTGGTATTTCATTACTGAAACAAAATCTAGCTAAGATGATAATCTGGGTCATGGTAGAAACTTCTGTACTTTATTTAGCATCTTTCCACACTGAATAATCTGTTTTAATTCTTAATGCTTCAAATCATCTCTAATGATTTCTATATAACTTCTGACAGTATCTGTTCACAAAAGAATCCACTTAAGTTGTTGCCATATTGTTTTCTGTTTTATTTCATTCATTTTACTGCAACAGGAAGAATAAGTGTGTTCCTAATGTTATTAATAATGTATTACATTTAGTCTTTTACTATTGAGAAAACTCAAAAGAGGCTTTTAAATATCTATCATTAATTTTAGTGATATTTTTCTAGATATTGAATTATGTATTACATGACTTTAAATGTCACTAAAAACTTATGGAAGTTTGTCTTCCTATCCCATGTGTTGTTTTTTTTTTTAAGATTTTATTTATTTATTTGAGAAAAAGAGATAGAGCAAGCAAGAGAGAGAACGCATGCGGGTAGGGGCAGGAACAGAGGGAGAGGGATAAGCAGACTCCATGCTGAGCGCACAGCCTGACACGGAGCTTGATCCCACAACCCCAAGATCATGACCTGAGCTGAAATTAAGAGTCAGATGCTCAGCTGACTGAGCCACCCAGGCACCCCTATCCTGTGTGTTTCTTAATTATGATGGCTTCCTACTATCATTACTCAGTATTTCAAGGGACAAAAAACCAGCAAAAGTTTCAATATAAAGGATAATGGATACAATTCCATATATCAGATTGTCTTTAGAATTTCAAAATTTTTTGGATGTCTTCTCAGATGGAATCAGATTGTCACTGATTTACTTCATTAGTCAGGGGAGATTCAACAGCTGACTTGTCTGTGCATGTGGTTCATTTCTAGCACATTATCAGTATGGACTCCAATCTACAGTTTGTTTGCAGGAACCTTTTTGACATTTGTTTGCTTTGTGAGATTTGATTTAGTTAAATCCAAAATCCACTTAACTAGGTATGTAGAACCACAATTCATCCCAGGATGCTGAAAATAAAGGTACAGCAAGGTGCCTCTGTCACCCTTCTGTATCATTTCCTCATGGACTATACCTGACACATGACAGTCTGACATACAGACCAAGTAGGATGCCAGTGTCAATCTATATATTAAATACTCATTAAGGTTTATTTCATTTTTTAGGTTGAAATAACAATAAAAGTTCAAAATATTTTTCCCACAACCTAATGGACCATCTTACATATTCTGCTTTAGAAACTGCTAGTTTTAAAGAGCCCCAAACACTTTTTTAACATTATCGAAGACAGCATGGATCAAGTTAATTACCAGAAATCAGAGGAAAGGTAACTTTTGTCAGTAAAAGTTGGAAGTGGATCTAAGAAATGAAAAATGGTTACTGTTCACTGCCTTTCTATACATACTGTCTACAGGCCAGGTTTTAAATATGTTCTAAGATGTAATGAGCTTAAACCCCTTAAATGCTTTGTGATTTTTAGTGAAAAGGTAAAACAAGCCATTGTTTTAATTAAAATGATACATATGAGAACATTCAGTAACATATCAAGTCCCATGAAAATGTAAGATATTCTCTTATTATTCCATCTTTAAAGAAAACATGTAAAAAATTTGAAAACTTAAACAAGTATAACTGGCATTTTTTCTACTTCATTATTTTCACGTACTATTCAGTATAGTCTAGGGAAAAGTAGAACATTACGTGAATAACATAAGATTTCTGGGTTTGTTTTGTTTTACTTTGCATTTGAAGTTGGATAATTACATTAATTTAAGCTATAATAACTAATTTCTAATTCTTTAGCAATCTCAGATCCTCTTCATACATTTTTCACTCTCTTCCTAGACTCAAAAAAATTTATGCTGTATACAATTCTGATGGGCTGACTAGAGTTAAATTTCATTATTTTTTCAGGTTTACTTAGTGGGTTAAAACATTTCAACACTAATAATTTTTAGCTTCAGATAGTTTAGCTCTGAATTCTACCAGCCAAACCACAAAGTTTCAAGTTGTGTTCAATTCCCAGGTTCAGCTCCAATGGTGGTTAGAGAGAGAGAACATGCCAAACCAGAATAGTCTCAGTTAGTTGCTTCTTGGAAACTCAGAGTGAATACAACATTTACACACAGAAGACACCAGTAAAATATAATCAGCTTTATATAGTTAAGATTCTGGGCTTCAACGCTGCCTGAGAAATAAAAGAACTGAAAGAAAATAACAAATGGTGAAGATCACTCAAATATCAACAAGGAAGCAAATATTAATAATTAGTTCAAAGGAGAAAGAATTATTCCCAAGAAAAGAAAGTCTAATTGTACTGAAATAAAAATGAAGCCTGTCATTTTAATCCTTAGAGAGACTTAATGGTTGAGATGAATGAAACCTGGACCTGTTAGGACCTAAAACCAAGTTAACTCTCCTCTCATTCAAGATGGGGGCAACAGGATGGGCCATCTCCAAACCAATACTTCACCCAAGAAAATTTAAGGACTGCCTGGTTCTGATCTAAGAGCTTTGGAAACTCTATCATTTTTTTTTAATGACACGCCTCACCCATCATTTGTCTCCATTTGCTCTACAACTATGCAGAAATATGATTAGGCCTTTAGACCTACAAAATTCATTTGAAAAATAACTAATTCTCAAAATCCTAAAACAAACAAAATCTCAATCTCAGAAAGGCCAGGTAGCACTTTGCCTTGTGAAAAAAACCTTGGATCTTAAATTACTTTACATCAACATGTGGAAGATTTTATACCTTGGATTTTCCCCACCACTCCCTCTTATTTCATATTAACAACTGCTGTCTTTCAAGTACATGGGAAGGGACGAAAAAAGAGAAGGAAGGGGAACAGAGCAGAAAAACACAGGAGGACATGGAAATGACAAGCACCCCAAGCTTCACAGTTAAAAAAACATCAAACAGTATCAAGGGACATAATCATTCATTTAACAATCATAGAACATGTGCCATATAAAAGACTCTATGAAATCTTTATGGAGAGAGATGTTTATTTCTAAATCAGGAAGTGAGTGAAGAATTAGGAACAATGATCCAATCAACCACATCTGCTAAACTCCTGTATTAGGACAGAGGCCTGTTTATCTTGCCTTTCAAAACACTGGGCAGGATAAACAAACCACATCATCGGATTAGAGTCAAGGAAAGCCAATTAGAAATTTCTCCCTAGTACTCCTACTGCTGTTGTTACACATGGAGCACGCCTTAACCTGACTAGATTTCGAAGGGGATGAGACCCATCGTGGCTGACCTGCACACCCATGAGCAAGAAAAATAAATGTTTGTCGCTGTTTTAAGCAGTGTAAGCAGCCAAAATTGACTAATCAAGCATTTATGTCTTGTACTTCACTGTTTACACATGTCTATCACATGCCTGGCCCTTGTAGGCATTTAAGTTTACAATCCTGCCTTATTAGCTCCTGTGATCTTGCAGGCCACAGCTAACCTTGCCAATAAGAAAGAAAAAGAACTGTATATTTAACTGTTCTGAGAAAAAATTAGGATGCCAAAATAGGACTCTGGCATCCTGCTCCTACCGTTTGGGGATAGTAGAATAGTCACTTCCAAAGCAAAACTGATCCACTCAAGGAGGACACCTCATCTCCTTAAATCATGAACAAAGCATGGAAATGAGTCAGGAAATACAAATAATGTAAAAATGTGCTACATCCTTTCTTAGTATTTAGAGCAAGGATCTGTGTATAATCATCCCTCTTAAATGTTATAAAGATTTGGCAGTGTTTCACAGGTTTACTTTTCCAGAGGTACTCTTGAACAAAGATATGCAGATCTTATATCCCTTTTTGTTGACATGAGTTTGGACCAGTACTCTAGTCCAGTAACCTCAGGATTACAATATGAAAACACTTTTTTTGGCGATCCTTTACATACAACCTTAATTTTACCGAATCACATTAGCATCTTTATTTTACATTCTCAGCAGGGTGATCTTGACCCCAAGGGTGAAACATGGTTTTGATGGGGGAGGGGGGAGGTTTTACTTTTTCTATCTAAAACACGGATATACAGACCATACATAAACAGGTATACAGTGTATCTGTGGTATTAAAATCTCATGGGGAGGACTTCATTAGAAAAAAAAAAAAATGTCTAAAAAGCTCCTAAGGGGAGAAAATGAAAGCAGGATTGAGAAACACTGATTTAATCTACATGATCCCCTATGAGAAAGCTACCATGTGGTTTGACCTCCACATAATGTAAACTTTTAAACTTTAAATTTCAAACATATCTTTACTACCAATCGTCAGTAATAACAGATGCAGAAATTATCTGCTTAGATATTCCTCAAGTATGGAATTTGACGTTCTCAGGGAATGGGACAAACCCCTGTAGTTCAATCTCATCTGTGATTCTGCAAGAGGCAGTTTCTCTTTGATTTTCTCCTCTGCTACTTCTGTTTCGGCACGACTGCTTCTCTAGTTCCACTTTTGATCTTGGTGCTGTAACTGCATCTACACAGATTCAGTGACGTTCACATCAATCAAAACTGGGGAATCAGGAAAGAGCAGCTATAAAAATGCCAGCAGAATGTTTCCAGACTCATTCTTACTCCCTCCGTTGTCTCCAGGCTCATCTAAGTTTATTCTACCAGTTGCCTTACCTACCTCTCACCACTTCTAACTTCTATCTGATATCTGGAACTCTAGGTTTGACCTTTTAACCAGAAACAAAGATCAGGCAATGCAATTAATTAGACACCTGCATTGATACGATATTAGTTCTCTATCGCTCTGTAACAAATTACCACAAACCTAACAGCCTAAAACAACACCCGTCTTTTATCTCACACTTCTGTAGGCTAGCAGTCAGTCTGGATGGGCTTGACGGGGCTCTCTGCTCAGTCTCACAGGGCCAAAATCAAGGTGCCAGCTGAGCAAAATCCACTACTCTGCAGCCGCGGGTCTGAGCTCCCTGTTTCCTTGCTGGCTGTCATCCGAGGGCTGCTCACTGCTTCTAGAGGCCACCTACCTACATTCCTTCTCACCGTCTTTCTGGTTTCTCCTTCTCTAGCTAGAGAAAGCTCAGTTTCCAAGGGCCCATGGAAGTAGATCAGGATAATCTCCCTCTCTTAAAGTCGATTGTGCCATAGAACATACCATGATAATGGGAATGATATCTTATCATATCCACAGGTTCCAGGGATTATGGCAGAGCATCTCTGGGAGGCCATTTTAGAATTCTGTCTACCACAGTCTCCGAGAATGGACAGGTAATAATTTCAAGTTTTTTAAGACTTACACACATACATACACACACACACACACACATATATGCATGCATACATATATAAACACACACATATAGTGACAGCCAGGCTCTAAGAAGGACCCAGTGATCTCACTCTGGTATTCACACCCTTCTGTAGTCCCCTCCCACACTGTAACAGGTGTGTCTGTGTAATAGAATACGGCAGAAAGAATGCTATGTAACTTCCAAAGCTAGGCCTTAAAAAACAACGCGATTTCTACTTTGTTCCTTAAGATCATTTACTCTAGGGAAAGTCAACTGCCATGTCAGGAAGACAGGCAAGCAGTCCTGTGGAGAGGTACAGGTGGCCAATAACTGAGCTTTCCTGCCAACAACAGCCAGGACCAACTTCCCAGCCACATGAGTGAGCCATCTTGGAAGCATCTCGGCCAGCTCCAGTCAGGTTTTCCGATGACTGCAGCCTCATCAATACCTTGACTGTAATCTCATGAAAGACCATAACCAGAAAACCAGCTAAGATGATCCTGAATTCCTGACTCACAGAAACTGTGAGATAATAAATCTTTCTTGCTGTTTTTAGCCACTAAACTTTGGAATGATTTGTTAAACAGCAGTATATAACAAATCTATAAATATGCAACTACAGATATACAGATATTAGAGATATTTAAGAAAAAAACTCCTAAAATGAAAGAATCACTGATGCTCATTAATAAAAGATCAATTAAGTAGAAAACTCATATTTCTTAAATGTGATATTTTGATAATTTTTAATGGCATACAAATGAAAATACATATTACACCTTAGAATAGCAATCTTTAAAAATTACTAAAGTTTGGCTTATTTCAAGATCCAAGGAGAGAATATGAGATAGCAATAAATAAAGCATTACAGTAAGCAAGCACTATATAAGCGTTTAAATACAAATTCATTCTCTCCACTAATATTTATTAAGTACCTTCTACATATGCTAATACTGTGAATCTAACAATAAAAATAAAAAGACACAATCCCTGCTCACTTGGAATTTATTCTCCAGTGAGGAAGACATGCACTAATTAATCACACGAACACTACAACTTTAACAGTGACAAGTGCTACATAGAAGAACCACAGTACATGGTTCAGTTCTTTAGAAACATATGACAATTCTAAATATGTTAAGTTAAAACACAATAAAATAGGCTCAAAATACACTAAGTAAAAAATAATAGAACTACAAGTAAATTTGTCAATTCAACATTTTAACAACCTTCTCTAAATTACTATTAGGTCGGGCTGAGAAAAAAAAAGTTGGTAAAGATGAAGAAGATTTGAACAACCCAAATAACAAGCTTAATTTAATGGTCATATGCAGAGCATTCAAATATTAGAGAATAATCATTCCTCTCAATCGCACCTGAAGCGTTTATAAAAATCGATCACATATTAAACCTTAAAACAAGTTTCAGAAATTTTCAGAGAATCGGTATCACATAAAATTCTCTGACCAAATGAATTTAGTTAACAATCTAATTTTGAAAAGATAAATTTTTTAATCAAATAAATTAGATTTTCAGAAATTTCAAATAACTCATGAATTAGAGAAGCAATCATAATGGAAATTTTAAAATACGATTAGAACTAAGTAAAGATGAAAATGCTTTATATAAAAAAAAATGAAGCAATGGATATTCATAGCCTACAAGCTCAGAATTAAAAAAAAAAGAAAAAGAAAAACTGAAAGTTAATGGATTAAATGCAAGAAGTTTGGGGGTGGGGGGGAATAATGGCAGAAAACATGCAATTACATAGGAGTTAATAAAATAAAAGAAATCATTGAAGTAGAAGACAAAGAAAAGAGAGAAAGGACCAAAAAAGAACAACAAAGAGCACAGTCCTTTGAAAAGACTATAATAGGGACACCTAGGTGGCTCAGTTGGTTAAGTGTCTGCCTCTGGCTTGGTTCATGATCCCAGGGTCCTGAGTCCCACATCACACTCCTTGCTCAGCAGAGAGCCTGCTTCTCCCTCTACCTGCCACTCCCCCTGCTTGTACTCACTCTCTCTCTCTGACAAATAAATAAAATCTTAAAAAGAAAAAAAGACTATAATAATATTCAACTCTGTCCAGACTTTTTAAAAAGAAAGGGAAAAGGAAGACAAAGTAAGTAATGTTAGGAATGAAAAGGGGAAGAAAATCACATATAGGGGGAGCGGGGTGGGGGGACGGGTTAGCCTCGTGATGGGTAGTAAAGAGGGCATGTACTGAATGGAGCACTGGGTGTTATACCCAAACAATGAATCATGGAACACTACATCAAAAACTAATGATGTAATGTATGGTGATTAACATAACATAATAAAATAAAATAAAATAAATCACATATAAAACCAGATTTTTAAAAATTTTTTAAAAACCAGATTTAAAGATAAGGAGAGTCCAGTGAATAACTTTATGACAATAAATTTGAAAAATTAAAGACAATGGGCATATTCCTAAAAATATCATTCACCAAAACTACTCAGGAAGAAATAGAAAACCTGAATAGTCCTATAAATCATAAAGGAATTGATTTCCTTTTTTTTAATCTTCCCACAAGGAAAATACCAAGATCAGACAATTTCTCAGACAAGTTTTATCAAATATTCAAGAAACAAATAATTCTAATTTGTACAAACTATTATAAAATATTAAAAAAGAGATATTACACAATTTATTCTACCAATTAACTCAAAATAGATCACACAAAAATTAACTCAAAATAGATCATAAACTAAATGTAAAACCTAAAACTATAAAACTTTAGAAGAAAACATAGCAAAAACTCATTGTGTCTTTGGCTGGACAAAGAATTTGTAGAGATGACCAAAAGCACAATCTATAAAAGAAAAAAACTGATAGACTGGACTACACCAGAATTAAAAGCTCCAAAAGCTACCATGAACAAACCAATGAACAGACAAGCCACAGATTGGAAGAAAACAATTGCAAATCCTATATCTGATAAAGGACTTGTATCCAGAATGTATAAAGAATGGCTTACAACTGAGTAACAAGAAAACAACCAATTAAAAAATAGGCAAAAGATTTGAACAGACATTTCACTTAAGAAAATACACAAATGGGGGCGCCTGGGTGGCTCTGACTCTTGATTTTGGCTCAGATCACGATGTCAGGGTCATGGGCTGAAACCCCACCTGGGGCTCCACTCTCAGCAGGGAGTCTGCTTGAGGATTTTCTCTCCCTGTCCTTCTGCCCCTCCCACTGCTCATGCACAGGCATTCTCTCTCTAAAATAAATAAATAAATCTTAAAAAAAAAAAAAAAGAAAAGAAAATACACAAATGGCTGGTAAGCACATGAATAGGTGTTCAATATCATTAGTCATTAAGGAAGTGCAATTAAAACTACAATGAAATTGGCAATTCCACAAGCCTGGCTGCGAGAGTGGGGATGAGGTTGCCTGTGGTTCCCCCAGTGGCACAAGAGGGAGAAAAAAAAAACCCTACAATGACATACCACTATACACCCACTGGAATAGCTAAAATCAAAGAGATAAACAATACTAAATGTTAGTGAGGATGTGGAGAAACAAACCATCACACTTTGCTAGTGAGAATGTGAAATCGTACAGCTACTTTGGAAAGCAGTCTGGCAGTTTCTTAAAAAGTTCAACATACAGGGGCGCCTGGGTGGCTCAGTCGTTGGGCGTCTGCCTTCGGCTCAGGTCATGATCCCAGAGTCCTGGGATCGAGCCCCACATCGGGCTCCCTGCTCAGCAGGAGGCCTGCTTCTCCCTCTCCCACTCCCCCTGCTTGTGTTCCCTCTCTCACTGTGTCTCTCTCTGTCAAATAAATAAATAAAATCTTTAAAAAAAAAAAAAAGAGTTCAACATACAGCTATCATATGATCTAGCCACTCACTCCTAGTAATCTACCCAAGAGAAACAAAAACTTATGTCCATACAAAGACATATCCGTGAATGTTCATAGCAGCATCATTCCTAATACATGAAAAATGGAAACAATCTAAGTGTCCATCAACTGATGAGTGGATAAACAAAATGTGCTACAGCCATGAGTTTTTATAGCATTTAAATTGTACCTTAATAAAACTGCTTTTAAAATAACCAAATGATGGGGCGCCTGTGTGGCTCAGTCGTTAAGCATCTGCCTTTAGCTCAGGTCATGATCCCAGGGTCCTGGGATCGAGCCCTGCATCGGGCTTCCTGCTCTGCAGGAAGCCTCCTTCTCCCTTTCCCACTCCCCCTGCTTGTGTTCTCTCTCTCGCTGTGTATCTCTCTGTCAAATAAATAAATAAAATCTTTAAAAAAAAATAAAATAACCAAATGATTTATGAAAAGATATTCAAACTCATTAGTAATCAGGAAAATGAAAACTAAAATCATAGATGCCAAAGATGGGCATAAGTTAAGAAATCTGATAATACCAAGGCATGAAGATGTAGAGCAAGAAGAATTCCTGCACATCACTGGTAGGAATTTAAACAGGCACAACCGCTCTGGAAAACAATTTGTCCTGATTCTGCAAAGTTACATTACGCACATATCCTATAACCAGGAAATCACTCCAAGGTAGATACCCTAGACAGGGGCCAGATAGTAAATATTTTAGGCTCTACAGACCATGAGATCTTTGCCACAACTAACTCGACTCTGCCTTCTATCATGTAAACATCAGCAGACAAAACATAAACAAATCAGCATAGTTGTGTTATAATAAAACTTTATTTACAAAAACAGACATCAAGCTAGATTTGATCATTGGGCAGTAGTTTGCCAATCCCTGCCCTAGAGAAATACTTGTACATGTGATGCAGGGGACATGTACAACAATTTTCATAGGACTTGTTTATATTAGCAGCAAACTAGAAACAACCCAAAAGTTCACTCACAGGAAAAAAAGATAAATAAATTGTGGCATATTTTCAAAATGGAATATGATACATCAGTGAAAGGGAATTATACTCCTGCTACCTGAAACAACATGGATAAATCTTAGAAAACACTATTAAGTAAAAAAAACAATTCATAGAAGAGATATGATTTAATCACAGAAATGATTTAATAGAGCTCAAAATTAAGCAAAACTAAATAAAATGTTGTTATAGCTCCTATTTAAGTACATAGATGGTAAAAGAAAACTATAGGGAAAAAAATTATAGGAATGGTAAAAAATTCAGGATTTTTTACCTGAAATACACATACACACCTCAATAGAAGGCCAAAGATAGGATCAGGGAGAAGACCACAGTTAGTTTCAATGGTTTTGGTATTGTTCTGGTTCTTACTAAGTCATAGGGTCATAAGACTTCATAAATTACACATGCAGGATATATTTAATCTTACATATATATAAAATACATATTAAAATTTTGTTAATAAAAGGTAAACAGAAATACTCCCTATACTCAGCTGAAAAAAATCCCAAAATAACTGAAAAGGCTACCTGTAACTAAAACAGAAAGTAAAAAACTGGCCACTAATAAGCAGTCAGAGTATTCATGCTCCAAGTCAGCCAAGGAGATCATGACAAAACACCAACATGGCTTGTAACTACCACTTGGATTCAGAAAGAATTGACAAATGCCAAGTGAAAAAGCATTAAAAATTATTCTAAAACTTAGAAAATAAAAAAGTAGCTGTTGGTTAATCTTAAGTTCAGTTTTTGCTATTTAAATAACTTTATAACTATGGAACACTGCTGTTATAAACTCATTTGAAGAGGTCCAGCTAGAGTGCAAAAAGATTATGTACAATAGGATTCTGGCACCATCTGGTGGCAGTACCCTGCAACAGCAGGGGTTTTTTGTTTCCTTTAAAGATCCTCTCGCTCATTTATCAACTATCTAATAGGCATCCTCCAAGCATAGTACACACACATTTTTAAATCTTTCTTAGAAGACAGGGCATAAAATAAGGTATAGTATCAAACAGAATGCCCATCTTCAAGAAGAAAAATCTACACCTGAATTTATGACTATCAGAATGTCAGAGTCTGCTCTTGCTTAGAAGTTTGCTTAAAGTATCAATGCCCCTAGAACTCTCAGGCAAGAAGTTCCTCAGGAGTATCCTGGTTAAGTCCATGAGTCACAACACCAGACCAGTAAGCACACCAATGCAGCTTGCAAGGAAAAGAACTGTGGTGGTTTTTAAATATCTTTAATCTCACTATGGAAAACAATATAGAGGTTCCTCAAAAAATTAAAAATAGATCTACATACAACTCAGAAATTCCACTTCTGGATATATACCCAAAGGAAATAAAAACAATTTCATCAAGATATCTGCACTCCAATGTTTATCATAGTAGTATTCTCAATAGCCAAGATATGGAAACAACCTAAATGCCCATCACAGATGAATGGATTTAGAAATGTGGCATATATACACAATGGAATATTACTCAGCCATGAGGAAGGAAGATAACCTCTCATTAGCAACAACATGAATGGACCCTGAGCACATTATACTAAGCAAGATAAGTCAAAGAAATGTACTGTACAGTATCAGTTATATGTGGAATCTAAAAAAGTTAAAATTGTGGTTAAAATGGTGGTTAAAAGGGGGTGGGGTGGGGAGATAAGAGTGCTGGTGTTTGGGGTACCTGGGTGGCTCAGTTGTTAAGTGTCCAACTCTTGATTTCAGCTCAGGTCATGATCTCAGGGTCTTGAGATTGAGCCCTGCACCAGGCTCCATGCTCAACAGGGACTCTACTTGAGATTCTTCCCCACTGCCCCTCATCCCCCTCCCCTCTCACCTGTGCCCTCTCTCTCTCTCTCTCTCAAATAAATAAATTTTTTAAAAAAAAGTGATGGTGTTTAACAGTACAAACTTGTAATGAAAAGTAAATAAGCAATAGCAATATAATGCAGTCTAATGAATATAGACAATAGTATTGTACTATAATTATGTAATGTGATAAATATTACTACATCAGCAAACATATTACAATATATAAATGCATTAAAGTAACATAATGAAAACCTTAACCTTACATAATATTACATGTCCAATTTATTCAGGTAAAAAAAAATGTCCTTGGGGCACCTGGGTGGCTCAGTCAGTTAAGTGTCCAACTCTTGATTTTTGGCTCAGGCATGATCTCAGGGCTGTGAGATCAAGCCCCACATGGAGCCTGCTTGAGATTCTCTCTCTCCCTCTGCCCCTCCCCTCTCCCCCTCTTGAAAGAAGGTAAATGTCCTTGAATTCTTGACACTTCTTTCAAAAAGTAGACCCAATTTTGCCTTTCCTTGAACATGAGCTGTACTTAATGACTTGCTTCTAAAGAAGAGAATGTGGCAGAAGTTAATGGTATGTAACTTCCACAGCTAAATCATCAAAGGCATCGCCACTTCCATCTTGCCTTCTTTTGGATTACTCACCCTAGGGGAAGTCAGCCACCATGTCATGAGGAACTCAAGCAGCCTGAGGAAGAGCCTACTTGGAGAGGAACTGTGACCTCCTACCAACAACCAGCATCAACTTCCCAGTTATGTGAGTGAGCCCTCTTGGAAATACCATCCAGCCCCACAAAGCCTTCAAGATATTGCATCCCTTACCAATATTTCTGAGCTAAGCTGCTCCCAAAGAAATAGAAATAATAAGTATTAATTGTTGTTTTTAAGCCACTTCATTTTGAAGTAATTTGCTGTTGCAACAATACATAACTAATACAACCTATCACATCCTAGAACTAAATTTTATCTACAACAGAAACTAAAAATAGCTCACTTCAGTTTAATACTATGACTTGCCCACATGTTAATAAAATTTCAAAGTTTCCTTCCTAATACACTAAGTAGTGTTCCTTTTTTAATTCCCCCCAATTTTTCATACTATTTCATAATATTCATCGTTTTCTAAGTTAATTTTAAGAAACAGCAACCTAAGCAGACTTTAGGTGGTCAGCAAGGACTGTTTTGAATATCTTTATTTTTGCAAAGCAACTATACTAGGTCCTGAGTGAAGAACCATGCCCTTGAGGCATGAAATAATTCATGTTTTTCAACTAAACTTTTTCCCCTGGCTCTGAAAGTTACAGATCAATGGGAAGTTTGGAAAGTTTCTCCTTTACCTCTGTGAGGGATCCACAAGCCACACCACCGTGCAGGGCTTCATCCAATGCAGAAAGGGTTGTAGCTAAGAAGGCTGGTGAGAGAGAGGAAGACGTTTGCATCTTCATCCCATAAGCCTGAACAAGAAAAAGAAGACATTCTTTTCAATCTCCATGCTTATTCAAAACCAGAAAACAAACTCCAAACCTCAATTACTAGCAGCTGGAACCCCAATTCATCTCTCTTTTCCTCAAACATTTATTTGTTAAACAAAGATTTAGTCCATGCCAGAGACCGTGCCAGACTATGGGGATATGACAGAAGAGACAGGCCCTGCCCTTAGTACCTATGGTCACCCTGCAATTGAAATCAGGACTGGAAACTAGGCAATTACAATACAGTTATCAGAGATACCATGACAGGGAAAGGGGATTCACAGAGGCAGTGTACCTGATCTATGGATTTTGTGATCCAGGAAGACTTCAGAAGGAGCTGGATGTCTGAGCTAAAATGTGAAATAGCTGTTAAGCAAAGGAAATATGCATGTTCTGCCAAAGGGACAGAAGAAAGGGAGAAAATGGGAACTAATAAAAACTACAAAAAATGAAGAGTTCATTTAGAAGGGTTGAAAGAGGGAGTGTGGTCACAGTGGGGCCAGTGATGAGGCTAGAGAAATAAGCAGGGGCCAAATCATGAAAGAGCCTTGTTGGAAGTCTAGGGTCAATGTGGAGAGCAACAAGGAATGACATGTTCAAGTTATCTTTTCAAACTAAGGTTGGTCTGTGAAGAATAGCTTGAAGGTAGGTACAGTAGCCTGAGAAATGGCCCCCCAAAAGATATCTGCATCAAATCCTTGGAACCTGTGAATGTTACCTTCTTCTGAAAAAGGGCCTTTAAAGATGTGATTAATGTGATTACATACCTAGCAATGTTTAAGAACGCTTACCTCTGCAATTTTTAACATTAAAAATTACTACTATTTTATTAAATTGTCCAAATAAACTGAGGTCAAGCCATAGAACTGTAATTATTCATTCATTCATTCATTCATTCATTCATTCAACAAATACTGAGTACCTACTGCATGCCATATACTATGATAAACTCTGGAAACAGAAACAGAGACGGGGGCGCCTGGGTGGCTCAGATGGTTGAGCTTCTGCCTTTGGCTCCGGTCGTGATCCCAGGGTCCTGGGATCGAGCCCCACATCAGGCTCCCTGCTTGGCAGGGAGCCCGCTTCTCCCTCTCCCTCTGCTGTTCCCCCTGCTTGTGCTCTCTCACTCTCTCTGTCAAATAAATAAATAAAATCTTAAAAAAAAAAAACAGGAGAGGAGATTCCTCAAAACCTTCTAAAAAAAAAAAAGAAACAGTTTTTAACCACTTAAAGTTTACAACTTAATAAATCTATGTATGAAATCCAAGGCCCTTCTGCTTCTGTGAGGATGTAGGAAAACCAGCATATTAATATTTATAAGCCATAAATTGCCCATCTCTGTCTAATCTCACCTATTAAATTCTTAGATCATTTAAACCATGGATTATCACATTTTTCTAAGGCTATACTCAGGTACATTAAAAAAAGAAAAGAAAAGCTACAGAAAAAAGTCATGTGGTATGTATCTGATTTAGAAATACCTGAATATTGTCTACAATATATCATCAGGCTGTTGTCTGATAGGTGAGCCTGGGGACATTTTATCAAACGTGTAAAGACTGCCCAATCTGTCAACATTAAAGTACTTCCTTTGCAACTATAAGTGTACTAATCACTAGAATAATAGATTTAGTGACACATATAAAAAAGACTAAAATGAAGGAACAAAGACTTCAGAAATGATAGTATGTATATAAATGAAACAAAAAGGAATATTTTGGTATGCCACTCCACCAGTTTTTCTTCCCTGTTGGTGGCTGCTGCTTCTCAGACACATCATTATTTAATCTGATCTTAACTGTTGGCTTTGCTCAGAACTTGGTTTTGGATACGCTTATCTCATTATCGCATATTTACACTGATGACTCCCAAATGTATACTGCTACGACAGACCTCTCCTTCAGATTCCAGGTCCATGTATTGAACTGCCTGCTTAGTATCTCCATTCAATGTTTCATAAGCACCTTACATTCAGCAAGTACTAAATTAAATTCATGATCTGCCTCCCTCAAGCCTGATCCTCTTTCCAGCATTCCTTATCTCAGGAAGTGGCACTACCCAGTTTCCCAAAGCAAAAAATCAAGGAATCATCCGTCACTTTCCTGTTATCTCAGCACCACCCACCAGCAAACAATCACCAATCCTATTCATTCTACCTCCTAAATCTCTCTCATAACAACTGACATATGCCATCTGCACTGACACCACACTAATAAAGCATGTCACAGTCACCTTCTGTCTGGAATACAGGAGTAGATACCTAACTGGTCTTCACAAATATTTTCCTACTCCTTTTCAATCACTTACCTATGTTCAAGACTGAGTTGTTGTTGTTGTTTATCATTAAACTTTTGTTTTAATGAGTCTCAAAATTCTGTGACAGATTTTTGGTCAAGTTGTGTCCATTAAAAAGTACTGATTTTAAAAATTAATAACTTAAAACTGCCACACATACACACAAAAAAAACAAATGGTCCACAAAACATTCTCCTTTCCTTCTGTAGGTTTTACAATGCACTGTTATCATTAACCAGTCTTTTACTATTAAACTTAATTGGCCAATTGACACAAACAGTCCTGAGACCTTTTTTCCACCACAGACTGGGGTGGCAGCTATTGGGGATAATATTCATTTAGCCTTCTGAGCTTTCTGGGCAGACTTGGTGACCTTGCCAGCTCCAGCTGCCTTCTTGTCCACTCCTTGGATGACGCCCACAGCAACCGTCTGTCTCATGTCACCAACAGTAAAATGGCCCAGAGGAGGATAGTCAGAGAAGCTCTTAACACGCCTAGGCTTGCCAGGAACCATATCAACAATGGCAGCATCACCAGATTTCAAGAACTTGGGACCATCTTCCAGCTTTTTTCCAGAATAATGATCTATCTTCTCCTGCAGCTCAGCAAACTTGCAAGCAATGTGAGCTGGGTCACAATCCAGCACAGGTGCATATCCAGCACTGATCTGGCCTGGATGGTTCAGGATTATCCTGAACCTGAGCTGTAAGCCAGCTGCTTCCATGGGTGGGTCATTTTTGCTGTCACCAGGCACATTGCCACAAACATCTTTGACAGATACATCGTTCTTTTTTTTTTTTTGTATTATTTTTATTTATTTGAGAGAGACAGACATAGGGAGAGAGAACACTAGCAGGGGGGAGAGAGAGAAACAGGCTCCCCTCTGAGCAGGGAACCTGCCATGGGGCTCGATCCCAGAACCCTGGGATCACGACCTAAGCTGAAGGCAGATGCTCAACCGACTGGGCCACCCAGGTGCCCCCAGATACATCATTCTTGACATTGAAGCCCACATTGTCCCCAAGAAGAGCCTCACTCAAAGTTTCATGGTGCATTTCAACAGACTTTACTTCAGTTGAAACATTGACTAGAGCAAAGGTGACCACCATGCCAGGTTTAAGAACACTAGTCCCCACTCGGCCCACAGGGACAGTACCAATACCACCAATTTTGTAGATGTCCTGGAGAGGCAAACACAAAGGCCTGTCAGTTGGATAAGCTGGTGGCAGAAATGCCATCCAGAGCTTCAGGCAGTGTGGTTCCACCAGCATTCCCACCTTTACGGATGGCTTTCCATCCCTTGAATAGAGGCATGTTAGCACTTGGCTCCAGCATGCTGTCACCATTCCAGCCAGAAATTGGCACAAATGATGCTGTATCAGGGTTGTAGCCAGTTTTCTTAATGTAGGTGCTGACTTCCTTAACGATTTCCTCCTATCTCTTCTGGCTGTAGGGTGGCTCAGTGGAATCCATTTTGTTAACACCAACAATTCGTTGTTTTACACCCAGTGCGTAAGCCCGTGCTCACGGGCCTGCCCATTCTTGGAGACACCTGCTTCAAATTCACCAACAGCAGCAGCAACAATCAGGACAGCACAGTCTGCCTGAGATGTGCCTGCAATCATGTTTTTGATAAAGTCTCTGTGCAAGACTGAATTTTTAAAAACACAGATTATACCCTTTATGACTTTTTATTGATCTCAGAATAAAGTTCAAAATCCTCTACATGGTCTGTAAGCCCCATGATCTGACTCCTGCTTGCTTCTCTGACTTCATCTCTGAGGTCAATCTGCTCCTCACCACTAAGTTCCATTCACACCAGCCTTATTTTACTGCCAGGAAACACCATTCTCCTTCTCTTCACAGGGCCTTTGCACATCCTAGTCCCACTGCCTGCAGACTCCTCCATGCTCACCTCCTTCCTGACTTTGCCTGTCTCTCCCCTATTCACCCTTCAAGTTTTAGCTAAAGTGTCACTTCCTAAGAGGAGCCCTTCCCAACCCCGGAACTAAGTAATGTACCCTGTTATTAAGTTTCAGAGCTTTTTGTACTTTTCCTTGATAGGACTTATCATTACTACAAATAACTAATTGTTTATGTAATTATATGTGTAATGTCTGACTTCTCCCACTAGACTGTAAGCTGCATGAGGGCAGGATGTTACCATGTTCACTACAAGATCCCCAGGACCTGACAGAGTACCTGCTACATGGTTGGCACACAAGAAATACTAGTTAAAGGAATATATAAATGAACAAAAAAACTTCCCTGGAAAAATAAACTGATGCTAAGCCAATGTTTAAAGCAAGACCCAAATCTACAGAATGCTACAGAAGTGAACGTACAACAAAGGAGAAAGATGGCTTCATGAGGCAGCATTTGGAATGGTATTGAAACCACGGCTGAAGTGGTAGCAGAAGTGGAGTCTAAAGGTGAATTTCCTGCCCATGCTCTCTTCTTTATCCTCCAACTAGAACTATGCCATAGATATTGACCAAACAGAATGACACACGTCAAACTAAAACACTTTCTTGGTGCTTTGCAAGCTTCGAAATGGTAACAAGTTAATTTGAACATGGTCACAGAATCATCACTTACTATTTTAGCTCTCTTCCTTCTCCCATAAAACAAAGCGAGCTGTTCAAAGTATCAAGGTCAATGACAAAGCTAAGAGTGCCAATCCCTAGCTCCAATTCTAATTCTTCTGACTACTTTGCCTATGAGGTATTTTCTTAGATCACAAGCTAAATCTGAACAAAAGAAAATACTTTATCTATTCATTAATTTCAGAATTTTTAAATGATACTAACATTCCTTCCTTCCCACTTCATAGAACTGAACTCCACTTTATTGCTCAGTGGTTACCAAATTTCAGTATAAGATGTAAGATTACCACCTAAATAAATACATTTGTAAAGCACTGAACAGACTTTTAGGCACTCTTATTCTGGGAAAACAAGATCTTTTCAAACCAGGGGCGCCTGGGTGGCTCAGTTGGTTAAGCGACTGCCTTCAGCTCAGGTCATGATCCCAGGGTCCTGGGATTGAGTCCCGCATCGGGCTCCCTGCTCAGCAGGAGGCCTGCTTCTCCCTCTCCCGCTCCCCCTGCTTGTGTTCCCTCTCTCGCTGTGTCTCTCTCTGTCAAATAAATAAATAAAATCTTTAAAAAAAAAAAAAAAAAGATCTTTTCAAACCATGCACTAAACCTACATGTTGAAAAGCTAAAGTTATGAAACAAAGTATAAAATAATACTACAACTTGATGAGGATTTGTTATAAAAGACTTTAACTCTTCTCAAGGGTGAGCAAAGTTTTTGGGTGTCTAGGTGGCTCAGTCGGTTAAGCAGCTGCCTACAGCGCAGGTCATGATCTCAGATCGAGGATCGAGCCCTGCTCAGGCTCTGCATTCAACAATGAGTCTGCTGCTCCCTCTCCCTCTGCCCTTCCCCCCAGCTCAGGCTTGCTCACACTCTCTCTCAAATAAATAAATAACATCTTTAAAAAAAAAAAAAAAGTGAGCAAAGTTCTTAAGTAATATATATTCAATCAATAAGCAAGTATAAATCCAATATATGTACTTTATGATGTAGACTGATGATGATAAAAGTTAGTATTACAGAGACAGGGATTCTAATTAGGAGTATATTATAACTTAACCGTGAGACCCACAAATTCCACCCAAACAAAGACAAAGATGACCTTTTGAAATATCACTATTAGCTACAGAGAAAAAAACTTCCTGTTGCTTCCTCATTCCCATAATTAGGAACTCTCTCCCATGAGCTTATAAACTACATAAATTTTTCACATATATTCTCATTAAAGGACTAACTCGATGGTGTGAATCAATATTTTTGAGGTGTTCATCTCTATTTTTGCTTTTGCCTCATCTCAAAAAAGATTTTATTTTTTTTAAAGATTTATTTGAGAGAGAGAGAACGTGCATGCATGCATGCATGCATGCATGCAGAGGAGAAAGGCAGAGGGAGAGAGTCTCAAGCAGACTCCCCACTGAAAGTGGAGCCCAACACAGGTCTCAATCTCATGACCCTGAGATCATGACCTAAGCCGAAACCAAGAGTTGGTTGCTTAACCAACTGTGCCACCCAAGCGCCCCCCAAAAAAGATCTTAAATGAGATAAAGAATGATCGCAAAAATTATAACCAAATCATAATAAAATACATATAGATACCGTTTGCATCTGCGGGGCACAGGCCCTGCTGACCATATATAGAAGTTCATGGACACCTCCATAACTAAGGCCAGTCATCTTCATAAGCTCCAGTGGGGAAAGACATAAAAAGTCCTAAAGAGACAATAAAAAGACTATTTTAAACATATATGTGCAACAAAGATATTGGAATTAAAAAGAAACTTTTAATGGACAGTATCCATGTATAGATAAAGCATAATTTGTTGCAGATCAAAGGTTTATATGTTTCTTAATAGTATTTCCCCCTACATATGCCTTAACTGAAAGATACGATGCCATAAACTTATCTTCTAATTCTCCAATTTAGTTAGCATATATCAGAGGACATATCAAGTAACATCACATAGCAGCAGCCTCTAACCCAGGTGTATATGAGCACCGCCCTGGCCAGAATTTGGGCACAGACACCAGAATGTGTCAGGTTGAAATGGGTTTCTTACTAAGCTATGAGATCATTCAGAGGAAGTATTTAATAACTGAGACAATAAAACTGACTATGGAATGAAATGTTAAGTCTCATACTTCTAAGAGTGTTTTCAAGTATGAACATGAGGGTTATTAGATGTGTAAGAGAAATCAAAATACCATTAACACACAAAGCAATTTTTTAAAATTGCAGCATATGCTGAAAATCTGTCTTATTAAGGATTAAATCCTAACATAAAACCTTATTTAACCTAAGAGGGATCTGCTTCACTATTGTGCTTAAAAATGCAACATCTGCTCCATTTCTCTCATTCATTGATAGGAAAATTATTCTATTAATTTATCTTGCTTGCAAGAGACATAATCCATTTTGAATACCATCTCCTCATTTAAGTCCTATTTCTCATGTAACTGAAAAATTTCTTTCAAGTGGACGAAACTTCTCTAGAATCCCAAATAAATGGCATGAGTATACTTTACATTATGCTATAAGCATTCTCCCCTGATCCAAAATGCAAACATATTGGAATCTGGATAAATGAAATCGCATTTAGAAATACAACCTAAGTGGCCTGTTATTTTAAATTAGCCTCTGGAGAAGCACTATAATTTATCTTTTTCTTTTTTTTTTTTAGAAAGTTAGATTTTCATATTTCAGGCTTATTTTTGAGTTATTAAGGTATATTTAAAATTAATTTGTATTTAAAGTTTCTCCATGAGAAAAAGTACATAAATTTTACCTGACAGGTAACAATCTGATGTCTGTTCAGACGGTCACACAGCTCTTGTGATAAACCCACTCGTCTGAGTTTCTTGCTACCCATGCCTTCAGATACAGCAGAAAAAGGACCCTGAAAAGAATTGGAAAAGGGCATAAGCAATAGTAGACAGTATCCAAAACAGGCTACAAAATAAAAAACTCTTCAAGCTTCTCCAGATACAAAATAAAATGTACAGTATTTAAAATATTACTGATAAAATAAAGGATAGCTACAGGATCCTTCTAAATGTCTGCCAAACATCCACAGAGAGAAACAATACAATGTAAGAATGTGCATTTCACACAATTCTTTGGTATTTCTTACATGAATATAAAAACACTACTTCACATTTGTATAGCATCTTAAGGTTTTCAATGCATTTATAAATTTTATTTGGATACGTAATTAACCCTCAAGGAATATTTCCAAGCAGCACTCCTTAGAAAGGCTTTACTTTCATTGCACTGTAACAATAATTTACTGTGCACCTCCTATGTACCAGACACTGTTCCAAAGCTTTACATAAATTATCACATTTAAGCTTCTCAACAGCCCTATAAGGAAGTTTGATTATTGATCCAATTTTTACATATGAGAATACTAAAGCCTTGAAATGTTAGCTACTCCATAGTCACCAGAAAAAGTTAATGATGGACCCAGAATTTCAACTCAGGAAGTCTGACTCTAAGACTCAACCTCTTAACCGTTACACCCTACTACAAGTCCATAATCATATTTAACCTCTCCTTTTTCTATGAGGCAGAGCAAACTTCTGAATCAAATGAGATTTTATTATTTCAGGTCTTATTTACAAACTGAAATTGTTTTTATTGTATTAGCTTCTCACATTCTCACATGCAATTAAATTTCACTCTTGTTGAACTTCACTAGGGCTAAACGAGGCTCATGAAATATTTGCCTTCAGAGAACTAGAACACAAGTCACTGTGATTCCTTTCATTATGCATGCAAAGGAGAAGCTGTGTTTCTCACTGAGATGGAAAGATATCCTTTGGATAGAGTAGAAACAGGAACTCTTCATGGTTCCAGGAGATATAGCAATATAGTTATCAGAAAAGGAGTGACATTTTGGAAAAAAATACATAGTACTGAGAATATAGATACCAGTTTATTTCCAATACCACGGCCCAAATTTCTATATAACATATAAATTCTCTGAATTAAATGAACTCTCTCCCTCCCTCTCCCTCTTCTCCCTTTCTCTCTCACACATTCACGTGTGCATGCACACATACACACACACCTCCCAAACACAAAATACATCCCTCTCATTTCTCTCAGCAGGAATTTGTCAGTATTGATTTGTTTCCCAAGTAGTGTCTTTACAGATCAGGTAGTTCTGGGCAATAACACCATTTAGACTGATAAATTCAATCAAAAAGGGGAACCCAAACTACCTGGACTTTAACAATAACCAACTCTGCTATCTCAGCCTTATTAGGGCCACTCCCATTATCTGCCTGCACTATGCATACTGCCCCGGGGCAGGGGGTATTCCCTACACTATCAAAAAAAAAAAAAAAAAAATCCATTCATTTGGCTCCTTCCACAGACACTTCTTAATCACACGCTCTCCTGAGCCCTTGGGTACAAGAATCATTTAAGCATATTCCCTACCCTTTACGAACTCACAGTAAAAGATGAAAAGAGATGTATACACAAATAATTACAGTCATGCAATAAGTACTGTCATTGGCATTTAAATGTGCTATGGAAGCAGACAGGAAGAAGCACCAAACTGGTCTGCAAAAGTCTGGTCAGTGCCACAATCCTGCCAGAGGCAGCTACCTAAAAATTTGCTCCAATCCTGTCATCCTTTAAAACTACCCATGGGACCATTGTAATTTACCCATGGGATAAATTCCACACTTCTTAAGATGGCATAAAGAGGGCGCCTGGGTGGCTCAGTTGGTTGAGCGACTGCCTTCGGCTCAGGTCATGATCCTGGAGTCCCGGGATCGAGTCCCGCATCGGGGTCCCTGCTCGGCGGGGAGTCTGCTTCTCCCTCTGACCCTCCTCCCTCTCGTGCTCTCTGTCTCTCATTCTCTGTCTCAAATAAATAAAAAATAAAATCTTTAAAAAAAAAAAAAAAGGATCGCATAAAGACCCTTCATCAACTGGTCTCTCACTTCCCTCTCATTCATACATCTGATTGCAAGGCCCAGATCCTGGCCTTCCTGGCAGCTACTTCATCTCCTGGTGTGAGTGTTTCCTCATCTGTAAAACAAGGGTAATTCAAATATTTACCTCATAAGAATGTAGTGAAAGATTAAAGGATTTGGATGGTGTCTGACACACAGAGCTCAAGGTTAACAATCATTACCATTATCAATTCAGACAGCAAAACATCATTTGCCGCCTCACTTATCAGCTATCCAGCCACAATATACTGGTAGGTTACACCAATGGTCAGTCCGTCCTGACTCCTTGATTTTTCTCCACAAAGCCTGCCCCCAACTCACTCTCTTCCTCTCCAGTGTTCTCATCATACTTTGTACATATTTGTTGGATAATCTTATTAACGTATTATTACAGCTTGCGTGTTCGCTTCTTCCACCAGACTTAAATTCCTGCTCTGTATGTGTGCACAGCATGCCCGCACATGTAAACAGGGGTGAGGGAAGCTATTCCATCCTGAAGACTGAAACCTTCCCTCCTCAACAAAATAAAAACCCTTACGTAAGATGTTCAATGAAAACTATTAACGATAATAGCTAATATTTATTGAGCCCTTATTACATGCCAAGTACTGTTCCAAGAGCTTCCGTCCGATGTTTTACCTCACCTTTCAGACTAAGGATACTGAGGCATTGAGTTGAAAAACATGTGCAGTCTATCAGCTAGCAAATGGTTGAATCGCATTCAAATCCAGAGATCGAGCTCCAGATTCCTCGCTTTAACTACGTCTCCTTCAACACCACCAGGAAGGCGAGCAGACCATAAACTTCCCTTAATGATGGGCTCCCCTGCCGAGACTCCGAACAGCCAGCAAATGGGAGAGGGGAGGTGGGCATCAAGAGACGAAAATGCCACCCTAGAATCCCCTAAAAATAATTTTTCCAACAAGGAGCAGCTTCCCAGCATCCCCCACAAAAGAAGGCCAGAAGCCCCCAGATCCCGCGGCGAGGTTCCTGTTAAGATGCCTACAGGCCTAAGGGGACGTGTACTGGACCAAAGAGAGATTCTCCGCTACCCCGAAATCAGTAACACAGAGAGGGGCTCAGAGAAGGAGCAGAAAATAATGAGCGCATCCCGTTTCCCCACAAACGCCCCCCACACGAAACTTTCCAGTACCGGGTCTGTGGCATCCAACTTTCAAAGTTTCCCCCACCCCTCACAGTTCCCCGCGGAAAGCGCCGCAAGGCAACAACCCAAATGCTGACTGGGTCGTCACTCTGGCGAAATATCCAATCAGAGGTAGGAAGAGTCCCAGGTTGGCTCCCCGGCTTGCAGGGAATTGTAGTTCACGCTATAATCAGTTGAGGCGTTCCAGTCAGTTTCTCAATACAGTGATTATCAAAATCTTGTAGAGAAACAGCAGCAAGGAGAAAATGAAGCCAGGAAAAACCTTGCTTGGAATTGTGTCTTTTCTTTTTTTTGTCACTACCTTTAAAAAATGTGTAATGGACCAGAGAGACATGTTAGTTTTCAAGGAATAAATAAGAATCCACCTATCCTAGAAGAGGTTTTGAAAGAGAGCTTGGGTTTATTTTGGTTTGCTTTTCTCTTTTAATTTTTCCTTTTTTTTTTTTAAGATTGTATTTATTTGAGAGCGCGCTCGCGCGCACATGAGCCGGAGGAGGGGCAGAGGAAAAGGGAGAAGCCGACTCCCCGCTGAGCCCTAATGGGGCTTCATCCCAGGACCCGGGGGTCATGACCTAAGCCAAAGGCAGATGCTTAACTCCCGGGTTTGCTTTATTCACCACACTTTGGTGATGAAATAGTTTGGGAACTGCTGAGTGAAATTGCTCAACTGAAAACACTTAATGGGGAAACATGAGAGTCTGTAGTTTAATGAGACCATGAAGGAAACCAAACAGAAGTTTATGTGTAAAAGCAGCTGTGATAAGGAAGCTTAGTAAACTATTGCTTTAAGACTCAGTTTCAGATTACAGTATTTGCAAAAAAGCTTTTGCTCGTTCTTTGCTCTCATCTCTCTGTGCACTTTCTATCCTATAATTTAGCCTACTGTATCCTAATTACTGGCCTGCACTCCTCACTGGTCTGTGAGCTCGAGGACAGGGTTCGTAACTTAATCAGCCGGTAGAGTAGGGCCTAGCACCCCGTTCAATTAAAGGTTATCCGGTAAATGAGCAAATAAATCAATGGATTAGGCAGAAAATGGGAATTCAGGAAGTAGGATTCTGGGATTATAAGAGAGCCCAAGTGCATAGAATAACAATGGAGGAGGATCCAGGTTTCCTTGCTCTCGGTATTCCCAAGGCCTGGCAAAACACTGCCACTGGCTAGCACTTATTAAAAGCTGACTTCAAATGCTAGGGAGTAAAAGAGAGAAGAAAAAATCAAGGGACACTGATATTCCTGCCACCAGCTCCGCCGAACGCAAAACAGAAGGTGCTGAGCGGAGGAGTGGTCAAAACTGGGAAGAACTGTCCTTATTAGCCAGGTAGCTGATTTACTCTTTCGGGGTCCTAGCTTTCTCTAGTCCGAAGAGGTGGCGTCACGTGACCCAAACAAATATGGCGCCTTATTTGCATCGTCCCTCCACTGACCAATAGGAGTAGCCGCTGTCGGTCGCCCCACCCCATCCCGCCATCGGGCAACCTCCCGAATGGGACTTATCACCTGACTCGGTTCAAACATGGCTGCGCTGGAAGCTCTATTGCTTTGGGCACCGGGAGAGGGTGAGTGTAAGGCGCCCCAAAGAAGGCGGGGGCGCTCTCCACGACCCCTGCATGGAGCGTCCCTCAGCCCCAATCCCCACGGTCCTTCAGCCCTAACACAGACTCTTCTCCAGACCTCACTCCTCTGCCTTAAGAGAGGGCTCAAACTAGGGAGATTCTTGCTGAATTTCTGATCCTTAAGGAGGCGGCCACCTGGGGATTTAGAGTCGGAATGGGCGTAAAGTTAAGTGGGGAATGCGAAAGTACAGTTATGGGTCTGCACTCCGAACTAATAGACCATTAAGATTAATTAAATATTGGATGCCTGTAGAGAGATGGGATCCACCCCTCGGGGAAAGGTGGAACTTCTCAAAAAGAGTAACACCTCAAATCAAACTTAAAACAATAATTAGGGAAGTAAGTCCCGCTTTTCCCAGCCGGGCTAGTAGTTACTAGTTTGTCTAATTATAGTTCCTTCCGTTTCTCCTCATTGTGGTGTGTATTGTTTCTAGGAGGTGCTCCACGACTGAGAAAATTGACAATGTGTTCTGCGTAATTCATCTCTTTCTATCTCCCTGCACTCTGTGCTGGGAAAATGCATCATCCATTTGGACAAGAGGAAACTGCTTCTCAGAAGCAACTTTTTGGGTTTTTCTGTGAGTGCCTTCGCAGAGGAGAATGGGAGCTGGCTCAGGCATGTGTACCTCAGCTACACCAGGCACAAGGGGATATCCCAAAAAAGGTGGAAGATATTCTTCAGGCGCTGGTGGTGTGTCCAGATCAGCTGAGGTAAGGGATCTCGCTTTATTCTAGGCAGTCACAGGGCAGGAGACACAAGGTCAGTATTTGGGCTTTGGTCAACGTGCCTCTCTCACCTACCCTCTGAAGAATTCTAGGAGGCAGAGTGTATTTCTCATGCTCTGAAAATTTACCTCTCTAATACATGTTTAGTACTTAATCAGTTTGGCCTTCAGTTATCATCTGAAACTACATTTAAGCCTGGCCAGCAAAGTGTGCCTGAAACCACCGTTTCTTGGCTATTATCATTAAAGTAGATGGTGGAACTGCATTGAAAAGCATTTCCTTTGCCTCCAGAAAAGCAAACCCTGCTCTCTTCTTGCTTATGTAATTGAAGGTATTACAGCTTTAATAAAGGACTGGAAGTCAATTCACTTAAAGTTTTTATTTTGAAATAATTATATAAATATTGTATTGAAAGTTATATAAATAAGTTTTACATTCACAAAATGCAAAAAAAAATAGAGTACCTTTTCCACAGCTTCTCCCAATTGTGATATCTCATATACATATTGTACAATATCAAAATCAGGAAATTTGACATTGGTACATTTCTGCAGACCTTATTAAGTTGTCACCATTTTTTTTAATGTGTATTTGTTTTTATGTATGTAGTTCTATGCAGTTTTATCCAGGTACAGATTCATGTAACTACTACTAAAATCAAGATACAGAACTCTTCCATCACCACAAAAGAATTCCCTCACTCCCTAGGAATACCTCTTTGTATTTTGACCCCTCTTTGTACCCTAGCAAGCACTGTTCTCTATCTGAATTTCTAATAAAGCTCTTCCTGGCAGTGCTATTAACAACCAGTGGTATAACAATTAAATGTGCTGTCTAGTCTCCCCTTCACTTTTTTTTTTACTTTGACAGCTACGTTGTATTGTATGAACACACATATAGAGACTTAGGTGATTCTTTTTTCCCTTTATTTTTTTTCATTTGGGTTCTAGCCAGTTTCTGTCTAAATTACTAACTTCAAAGAAAGCCTTATGAATTCCTATACCCCTGCTTTCAGCATAGAGTTAAAAATAAATTTTCATGAAGTTCCTTTTTTTTCTTTAAGACTACTTGATTCAGTTTCTATTTTCAAGAATATACTTTAGGGAGCCTTGCTTTTATGGTTTTCTATGAATGTTATTTCGTTTAAAAACAATAAAGACTAGATAAGGAGTTGGAGGTAGGGGTGCGATATTTTTTCCTTTTTTTTTTTTTTAAATGAAAGCTGCTGACCCTGTTCTGGTTCTAGTTTTACTGATTTATCATAAAATTGAAAATTTCCCATTAGGACAATGTCTTCTTGCCTGTTTAGGTTTAAAACAGACTGAACAGTGAAATCTCAATCTTGGGTCACAAAAGAGTAAAGGTCAGTAGAAACTCTTCATTTAGAAATTCTTTCTTTTCACATTTTTCAGATGTGGACAGGACATCAACCCTCAAAGATTAGCCTGGGTCTGGTTTCTTGTACTGGAAAAATGGTTCTCCCAGGAAAAGGTAAGCAGATTTGTATTTCAGATTTTTTCCTGAGGCCAGGACTGAGAACTTGGAAGTAGCTAAAGATTTCCTTTTCATCTGTTACTTCCTTTATTATGAGGTTTGTCATATTCCCTTCTCAGTATCGACAGTAAGAATGGCATAAATTTTTATTGCTGTCTCCTTACCTAAATTTATTCATTCATTTACTAACATACATTGGCATATAATACCATTTAAGGTGATATCATTTTGTTAAATACCATTGTGAGTCTTGTGCCTGAACAGAACTTTGCAAAACCAAGTGAAAATGGCAAAATAGCAAATAAAAGTATGAATCTCATAATACTCCAGTATGGAGAATGGGCTGAGCTGAAACCTGGTTGTTCTTCCAAAAATCTCATTTTAATTAGTCCAGTACAGTGAATACTTACAGATTTAAACCTCATTGATTAAGAGTTTAATAATCCACATGAATTAAACTAAAAGTTACCAAATATAAAAACAGTCAGCAAATTAATAGTGGAAGAAAACTTACAACAAAGTGCTTTTTAAAAAAAGGTTGCCATTAAAAGCCTTTTTAGAAGTATGTGATAATTATCAGAAGTTGATATCCATTAGAGGAATTTCTCTGAGACAATTTTGTATTAAACCTCAGACTTCAAGATTTAAGTGAGGAACCTCTGACCCAGAAGAGAAGTGACTAGCCCAGGGACACACAATAAAGTTAGTTGGAAGAACTAAGGCTAGAACCAAGATCTTCTCACTTTGAGTCCCTAGTCTGCTAGTTTTTCCACCTCAACATTATTTGAGGTAGAACTTAAACCATAAATTCTGTTCTGTAAATGTCTATAATTCAGCCTAATTTTCTTCTTTACTCCCTTCTGTCATCAGAATTAATTTTGCCTCCAGTTCCAGTTTTGCTTGATACTTCACATAGCTGTTAAAAAATAACAGAAATTCCTAATCTAAATGTACCTCATATCGAGGTTTTTGGCAGTGTCTTAAAAAAAAAAAAAAAAAAAAGACCAAAAAAATGACAAAAAGGCTAGTAGGAGAGGGAAGAAAGAGAAGCAAAATTTTTAGATAACCCCAGGATGATTGAGTTAGCTCTAGTTTCAGATCTAAAAGGGAAAACTTGAATTAAAATCTTCAAAGAGAAAAAGAAAAACTGTCTGTTGTTACTGACTAAAAGTTTTTCCAGTCCAAACATGGAATTTGTCAAACCAGAGGAACTTTCCCCTCACTGAAAGGTATTTGCCTACTTCGTGGCTGCCTTTTTTTTTTTTTTTAAGATTGATTTCTTTATTTTAGAGACAGCGGTGGGGGTGGGCAGAGAGAGGGAGAAAGAGAATCCTAAACAGGCTCCACATGGAGGCCCTGAGATCATGACCTGAGCCAAAATCAAGAGTTGAATGCTTAATCGAGTGAGCCCCCAGGTGCCCCATTCATGGCTGCCTTGTTGCTTATTTTCTGTACAGTTGCTCAACCAGACCAGGTGGTTGATTTCACTTCCATGGCTCCTTACCACAAACTAAGAGTTGTTCTTGTTTTTCCCAATATCAAAGACCATTTAGTCTTCAGGCTTCCGTGCCTCAGTTATTTAAACAGTTGTGGGAATGTTTTAAACTTTAAGCAAGGACCCCAGAGACTTAACTCTTAAAAGGACTAAGATTGCAACTCTTACAAGCACTTAGAGTAGTTCCACAAGGCCAGTTGCTAATCCAGAGTGGCCTTCATCTTTTAGGGGACTTGCTAGCTGCCTCTTTTTCCAATCTCCCAACTTCTGCCAAAAGCTTCCTTTTTATTTTTTTTAAGATTTTATTTGACAGAGCACAAGCAGAGGGAGAGAGAGGGAGAAGCTGGCTCCCCGCTGAGCATGGGGGACTCAATCCCAGGACCCTGGGATCATGACCTGGGCCGAAGGCAGCCGCCTAACTGACTGAGCCACCCAGGCATCCCCAAAAGCTTCCTTTTTAATTATAAGTTGAAACAGTGATTCCATTTTCCCTTTTCTTCATCCTCTTTTGCCTTCTGCCTTTTTATCTTGCAGTGATTTATCTCTACATGTGGAAGCATGTGTGCAAAGATTTAACTGCAGAGATGTTCACTGCCATGCTGCTTCTAATAAAGGAAAACTGGAAACAACTCCCATGTCCACAGTACAGGACTGGCTAATCTATTTGTAAAACACTATGCCACTATTAAAATTATGTAGTAAATGAACTTTTGGTGACATGGAGGGATGTTCATACTCTGCTACGTGAAAAAACACTTTAGAGAACTATGCATTTGGGATGCATGAATAGAAATGATCTGGATGCCCTTGGACCACAGTATTAATAGAAGCTGTCTTTCAGTGGGAAGATTTGGGGGTTGTAGGTGTGTGTTTTCACTTGCCTATTTCTGTGTTCTAATTTTTTTACATTGAACATGCTTTGCTTTGATAGTAAGATCTGTGCTTAGAAACATGGAACAAATTCTTCCCTGTTTTAGAAATGTTAGTCATTTATGACCCCGCACATGCATAAAGCAGTTTCACCAGTAACATAATTACAAACTAAGGAGTCTTTAGGATTCTAGATTAAAGTCCTAATATCTTAACCAGACTTTGTTCTTTATCAGGGGCCTGCTGTCTGGACATCTTATCTATTCCTTCCTCTTAGTCCTTAGTTGAAGCATTTAACTTTTAGCTTTCCAGCATGAATTTTCTCCACTGACTTCTAATCACTAGCATTGTATAAGCACTCAGTTGGCATAGGTGCATTAGGCAAGGATGTGGTAAGAAGAAATAGGATTTTGTACCGAGAACATAGTAGATCGTGTTAGCCTCTGATATAGTGAATGGCACATGAATGGAGAAAGTGGGCTCTTGTGTTCTAACTCCCCCTCCCCCCCCACACGCACACAGTCTTGCAGGTGCTTCTTGCTTGAGATAGGAGACCTTTCAATAAAATATGATCCCTGGAACCTTTAATCAGCCATGTGATTTACAGGTGTCTTTAAAGCAGTGGTAGGGTGCCTGGGTACCTCAATCAGGTAAGCATTGGACTCTTGATCTCAGCTCAGGTCTTGATCTCAGGGTCGTGAGTTCAAGCCCTGCATTGAAAATAAATAAAATTTTAAAAAATTAATAAAAAATAAAATAAATAAAGTAGTGTTTGTTAGGATTAGTCCTAGATTTTACTCTTATTTGTATTTGTGTCTGGAGAAGGGGAAACTATAATTTTAGTTTTAAGAACCAGGTGAAGGGAAGTTATTGTGAAACAAGCAGGTCCAGGAAGAGCCAGGGGCTCTCTCTTTCCTTCCATCAGTCTTCTCTGATAGCATGTCTCATTAACAAATATTTGGTAGATCACTTTTTCTTTTTCATGCTTGAAATAATTAAAAAATACTTCCTAACCATTTCATCGTTAGTAAAATATATGCTCAAGTCACAGGTTTGTTTGATTTAGAGATTAAATGAAATTTTTTTAAATGTGTGAGAATATGACACACAGTATCTGGCACATAATAACCATTAGATCCCTTCCTCTTTTGTTTTCCAACTTATAATGAATACCAAAAACCAGGGTTTGGACCAAAAGAGGATCAAGTGGGCCGTACCCTCCCAGGCTTACTCATAAGTGGGTGTTTGGACACTGGAAGGGAGATTCTTGGAAAAAGACTTCATGTGAATGTCTTTAATTAGCCGGTGGCCAGGTCATGAAGAAAATCAGTACCAACCCTCAGAGCATATCTTAGGCACTTAAGTACAGATATAGTTAAGACATAGTTCGAATCTGCCCCCAGAAGGTTGTGAGGATTATCACATTCAGTGCACCTGTTACAGAAGAGGTATTCAACAAATACTATTTCCTTTCTCCCTTTATATTCTCTGTGATACAGTGGTGAATGTATGCATCCAAGTTTAGCTGTTTTTGTTTATAAAGAAAAGTATCTCAGGGTGCCAGGGTGGCACAGTCAGTTCAGCATCCGCCTCTTGGTTTCAGCTCAGTTCATGATCTCATGGGTCGTGAGATCGAGCTCCATGTTAGGTTGTGAGCTTAGCGGGGAGTCTGAAGATTCTCTCCCTCTGCCCCTCTTCCTCCTTGCATGCACTCTCTCAAATAAATAAATCCTTAAAAAAAAAAAAGTATCTCAAACATATCCAGGAATTTAGTGGTTAAAGGTACTTTATCTTAGAGCAACAGCAGGAATAAAACTAACTGGAGAGAAATACTTTCTTATTATTTGTTAACTAAAGCATATGCCTAATCTCTATCCTTCTTACGATTCTTCTAGAAATTACTCCCAAGTGTTTTCCGGAGAAAGCTTGAGTTTCTGTTATTATCAGAAGATCTCCAGCGTGATATTCCAGAGGACATCCTCAAGGTGAGAGAGGGCTTGGGAGCCATCTGCCCAGGGTTACAGTCACTCAACAAGCTCAACTTCTCCGCATGAGGTTGGCTATGTTCTCAGACCAGACCAGGCTAGGTGGAGCTTCCTCTGAGGAGAGTTCAGAATTATAATAAACTTGGGGCGCCTGGGTGGCTCAGTTGGTTGGGCGACTGCCTTCAGCTCAGGTCATGATCCTGGAGTCCCGGGATCGAGTCCTGCATCGGGCTCCCTGCTCGGCGGGGAGTCTGCTTCTCCCTCTGACCCTCCTCCGTCTCATGCTCTCTGTCTCTCATTCTCTCTCTCTCAAATAAATAAAATAAAATAAAATAAAATAAAATAAAGAATTATAATAAACTTAACCTGATTTTAGAATTCTTAGAGTTGGATTATCTAGAAGTTCTAAGTATAACTGGGGATTGAAGTTTTTTTCATTCCACGTAAAAGGAAGACTTAACTTAGATTTAAGCTTAGTATTTGAATTTTTCACCACTGTATCACAGAGAATATAAAGGGAGAAAGGAAATAGTATTTGTTGAATACCTCTTCTGTAACAGGTGCATTGAATGTGATAATCCTCACAACAACCTTCTGGGGGCAGAAGTCTTAACTACATCTGTACTTAAGTGCCTAAAGTATGCTATGAGGGTTGGTACTGATTTTCTTCATGACCTGGCCACCGGCTAATTAAAGACATATTAACAATAGGATTTAAGATAGGGACTTTTCACTTGTATTAGGTCAAGACCCTGTGACCATCTTGGAGGCAGTTAATGAAGAAGCATCCCTGAGCACTGTCCATAGGCATGGTGCTAAAGCATGGGAAATCACCTACTTCCCCATCCTCTTTTCTCCCTCTACCCCAACTCTGCAAACAAATTATAGGCTATAGAGCTTCTTGCCTTCCAAGGCTTACCATCTAGTCAGGGAGAAAAGACAAATACACACTTGCCACAGTTATGGATTAAACCAGATGGTACTAATTTTGAGTACTTTCAAAGCCCAATAAAGAGGGAGAGTCGTGTGGGTTGGAGGTGTTGGGGAAGGTTTTCAAGGATGAGGAATGGGCTATACCTCAAAGGATGGCTAGGATTTAGAGCAGAGGTTAAAAAATAGTGTGTAATATTCTCTGAAAGTTGAATTTAAATGCCATGGGAGTAGGCATCATGTCTCATGCCCATTTGTTACCTGCTTGGTCTTTGAAGTTGCAGCCCCTGATTTAGATCCACAGTGCACATTTTGGAGGCAGTGAGGGGGGCCTAGCTTGAGAATGGAGCCCTTGGGCAGTTGAGTTCTCTCTTTGCCTCCATCTCTTCATTTGTAAAATGAGGATAATAGTAGTGTCTTCCTCTTAAGGTTGTTGTAAGGGTTAATTAATTTTTCTATGTAAAGGCCTTAGCATGAAGTAACTACTACGAAGTGTTTGCTGCTGCTACTGTTATATACACACTCATACTGAAAAGAGGAAAACATCAAGCATATAAGTGATAACATCCTAGACATGCTCACCGTGGATCCCTTGCTTCATCCTCTGTTTAGGAGTTATACGAAGCCTTGGCACAAGATACAGGAAGCCCTGTGCTTGATGGAAATCAGAGGCAGGAGAGCTGGACCCCTCGGCTCAGCTCGGAAGCTGTCTCTGTGCTCTGGGATCTTCTGAGGCAGGCTCCCCAGCCAGCACAGGCCCTGCTGGAACTCCTGCTTAGCAAGGACGATGCCACTGGCCTCTGTGGCTGGTCTCTGCAGAAGGCACTGGTGGACCTCATTCGAAGGGCACTTGGAGCTGTGCAGGGCCCCACCGCTGGGCCCGCTGGTATAGTTGATGCCATCTATGGAGCCCTGCAGAGTCTACGTTGCCCTGCAGAGCCATTCGGGGTTGAGCTGCGTCTCCTGTGTGAGGAACTACTGGAGGCCTGCAGGGCTGAAGGGAGTCCCCTGCGGGAGGAGCAGGTGCTCAGCTGCCTGCTACACAAGGCTGGACGGAGCCTGGTATCCCTGTACGGCCATACCTATGCAGAGAAGGCCACAGAAAAGCCAGTGAAGGCCATACCCTCGGGAAAAGGTGTGTTCCCTTTGCTGCTTCTCCTTGCATGTTAGTAATTCCACTGTGTCCAAACTCTGAAGTTCCTCTAGGCTGGTGCCTTCCAAGTTGCTCAGGAAATCTAGTGGAGAGGCTAAGCAAAAATGGTAAGGTATTCTTTCATAGAAGTACAAATTTTGTAGTCCAAGATGGAATGATGGAAAAAATAATAAAGTAATAGCAATACCTGGAAAGAGCTTTTCAGAAGCTACTAAGAGAAGTAAAAGTGCCTTTAAGATACAAGTGTAGAAGGGCGCCTGGGTGGCTCAGTCGGTTAAGCGTCTGCCTTCGGCTCAGGTCATGATCCCAGGGTTCTGGGATCAAGACCCGCATCAGGCTCCCTGCTCCACGGGAAGTCTGTTTCTCCCTCTCCCTCTGCCTGCCATTCTGCCTACCTGTATCTCTCTGTTAAATAAATAAAATCTTCTAAAAAAAAAAAAAAAAAAAAGATCAAGTGTAGAAAACCTGGCTTAACTTTTTAAAAGAGTGAACTCTCACATCTGTTGATTTTTTGAATGGGCCTTAGCTTAGGAAAGAAGATCTCCCTGTTCCCCAGTAACCTTGTCTGGTTTGATTTTTTTAGTATCCCCCGAACATCTAGATCCTGAGCAGGCAATGCTAGCCCTGTTCTCCAATCCTGACCCAACCCAGGCTTGGAAATCAGCCTATTTCTACTGCCTGAGCAACAGCAAGCATTTCCTCGAGCAGATCCTGGTAAATTAAACTTATTCATTCTCCATCACAGAAGTACCCAGGGATTTTCTATAGGCTTTTTCATTTCTCATTTCTCTCTGACTCATTTATCCAACACAAAGCAGTCTAATTAGTGGTGAGTCATTTGGTGTGTCCATCCCGCAGTCCTAGGGGAAAAAAGGTCCTGAGAACCATTATCATTCATAATTAGAACTGCTCTCATTTTATATATGCCCTTTGGCAGGAACTAAGATGTTAGATACATATAAGCTTTCTGGACGGTGTGCGGAAGAAAAGACAGTGGCAGCAATATGTTGCGTAGCTGACGGGGGACTTTAATGACTCTAACCTCCGTCCCGACCACAACTGAGCTTTAATTTAAGTCAACAGATATTTATTAACCTTATCCTGTGTGCCATGTACTGTGCTAGGAGCTGGGGTTACAACAGAAGTCAGTCCCTGCCTTCAGAGAGCTTACAGTCTAGTGTTTCTGTGAACATTTTGCACTCAACTGGCCACTCCTGTCGTTATCCGACATCTCCCTGCTTTACTAAAAAGCTTCCTACCCTAACAAGCCGCAGGTCCACCTAACTGTCTACAGCAGCCTCCATTGGCTTGCAGGTGACGGCACTAGCTCTGCTGAAAGAGGAAGACTTCCCAAGTCTTGGCTGCCTACTAGACAGAGAATTCAGGCCTCTCAGTCGACTGCTTGTGCTCCTGGGCTGGACGCACTGCCAGAGCCTAGCATCAGCCAAGAGGCTGCTCCAGACACTCCACGGGGTCCAGGTAACTCTCGCTCTGCAGGGTGAGCTGCTCCAGAAGTAAGTTGCTGTGGGGCTTCGAGGTGAGGCAGAATGCAGGGTCCTGAAGTCGGTCACAGTCTGACACCAGGTGCCTCAGCCACATCTCTTTCTTCTCCCATATCAACACAGGACCAAGGCTGTGACAAGCTCCTCAGGGATGCCTGTGATGGGCTGTGGGCTCACCTCGAGGTCCTGGAGTGGTGTGTACAGCAGAGCAGGTACAGGCCTGTGTAGCCAGCCCCCTTCCCACCCCTGGGCACACTTGACCCCATGCTCCACGCATGTGCCATTTCAGGCCACCTTCCACATAGATATTTGAGTCGACAGCATTGACCTGCAACTAATAATCATTCCAGCTATTAAACCAGGAAAGGAACATAAATGATGATCATCTTTGCCATGGCCGTAAGGTTATACCTAGAGAATAATTTGAGGATGACAGTGATAAATGGAACAAAAGCTCGCATTTCCTGAGCACTTTCTATATGCCAGACATTGCTGTGAGCCCTTTCAGTGGATGATTTCACTTAAGCCTCAAAATAATTCTGTGAGATAGGTGCCAATATTGTCCTCATTGTGAAGGTGGGACAGCTTAAGCCCAGAGGAGTTAAATCACATGCCTAAAGTGACACAGCTAGTAAATGTCCATATTCTTAGTCATATCTTATCCTGGATCACAGATTTATGCAACAACTGCCTTTTGCACTGTGTACAAGGCTGTGCTTCCCCAATAACTTAGCCTTAGGTCTTCCCCAGATTCGGGTTCGTGTTTTGTTTTTCACCCACTTCACTGGCACTTCCTGAGTAGAGTAGGCAGAAGCGGGGGGTGGGGAGGGTGCTGTTTACTCAAATCAGAGAACTTAGCCAGGAAGAGTATGGAAATTGGGAAACCTAATCTGGGCCCTTCCTAGGTCCTTTCTAGACAAGTAGAGCTGACTTGATGGATGTACTTTCCTAATGGTAAACAAGTGCTCTGCTCTATCCCAAACCAACTAGAAGTTGGTGTTTAGGGAAGTGAAACCTATAGTGTCATGGGCCAGAGAGAAAAGAACAAGAGGGAATCGAGATGGGTTTTTCAGAGTCAGATATAAACGGACTCTCTTCCAACCTCTCAATTTTGCCTTTCAGCAACCCCATACCAAAGAGAGATCTCTTGGGTCATTTACATGGTGGAGACAGCCACTCCGTGCTCTACTCTCTCCATCACCTTACCAACCTTCCAGCCCTAAGGGAGGAAGATGTTCTCAAGCTCTTACAGAAGGCACCAGCCAAGGACCCCCAGCAAGAGCATGGTGAGTTGGCAAGGAATGACTTGGGCAAGATTCCCTCTTAGGACAATCCTGCACCAGTTTCTTTCAGCACAAGATTTATGTAGATTTGATCTGTCAAGGTGGGTGGTCCAACAGGTGCCCACTAGATTATCACTGTTTGCCCCAATCAGATTATGGGTTGTAGGGACACTCCTCTCCTTTCTTGGTGAGGTATAGGGAATCCTATGAGAAGAGGCCCATAGGAACTTTCATCCTCCTGGAACTTTCTCAGGAACCACTCATATACCTTTATCCCAATGAAGCAGAATTAGGACCTGCCCTCTGAATTTGCAGCATTGTCATGGGCAGTGTTTATGCAAGTTTTTGGTGAGTCTTCCCATGCTACATAAGCTTCTTCCTAGCACATTCTGTGTTTCCTTTCCCTCCCATCTCTCCTTCATAATCTACTAAATAAAGAAGTTTAGAAGAAAGACTTGCCTAAAACAATAACAAAGCCTTGTTTTAACCTTGGATCTGTGCTTATAACTCAGCTCACTGTTAACAAGCTTCTTTTTGCTTTCAAAAATCACATCATAGTACAGTCAGAACACAGGCCAGGGACACTTAGCTTAGAGAGAAACAAATGTTTTCATATGGCAATAGATGTTTCTCAACCTAGATACTGTTTTGATTTATGTATTAAAAGAACCTACTACTAACTGGAAAACCAGTGTTACTACATTCTATATATATATTTTTTTTTTAATTCTTATGTTAATCCCCATACATTTTATATTTTTTTCTGGAAAAGTAGGGAATTTGTTTACCAGATCTCCTAAAGGAACTAGAATTCCCTGTTTTCTACATACAAGTACGAAAGGCTTCCAGAGAAGTATTTTAAATCAAATCCCTGGTGACCCCCAGGACACACGTGGAACTTGACTTGGAAAAGACAGAATAAGAGCAATAATAGGGCTGGGATTAAGGTGACACAAGAGAGGCATCTGGGGTACGAAATTTAAGGAGTCACTCACTCTCAAGGTCACACAAGTGTTTGCAAGTCCTGACCCTGATCAGTAATGCCGTGCAGAGGCCAGGGGCATAGAAAAATATTGGTCTTGTTTTTCATATTACCTTGACCTTGGTAAAGCTGAGGCTACTTTCTAAAAGAAGTAATCACGAGGAAGTCTATACATAAACGGGTTTATTGCAACGTAATAGTAGCAAAGCAGCCCTAACTACTGCGTGTCCTGCCCGAAAGGAATTCCTAGGGAAGGGATTCATTCAGTAGAACTATATGCAGCCATCAGAAATTTAGTCCATGGAGAAATATAATCAAATGCTTATACTGTAAAAAATACTTAAGAAATAGGAAAATTAAATAGTATATAAAATGTCATTACACTCAACTTAAATACATACTCACATATATATATGCCAAACTGTCAAAGACATTAAACCAGAATGTAACAATTATTGTATTTAGCTGGTAGGATCATGGGTAATATTTCTTTACTTCTTTTTTGCTTTGTTACATTTAGTGCTTCTTTTTTTTTTTTTTTTTTTTTGGAGCAGGTTGTCCCTTTTTTTTAATGCAACAGATTTCTGTATATTTTATATCATGCAACTTTATTGAATTCATTTATCAGTTCTAGTAGGTTTTTGGTGGAATCTATGGTTTTCTATATATAGTATCATATCATCTGCAAATAGTGGAAGTTTTACTTTTTCTTTACCAACTTGGATACCTTTTATTTTTTTTTATTGTATGATTGCTGTGGCTAGGACTTCCAGTACTGTGTTGAATAAAAGTGATAAGAGTGGACATCCTTGTCTTGTTCCTGATCTTAGAGTAAAAGCTTTCAGTTTTTCACCATTAAGTATGATGTTAGCTGTGGGTTTTTCATATATGGACTTTATTATGTTGAGGTATGCTCTCTCTAAACTTACTTTGTTGAGTTTTTATCATAAATGGATGTTGTACTTTGTCAAATGCTTTTTCTACATCTGTTGAGATGATAATATGGTTTTTATCCTTTCTCTTGTTAATGTGATGTATCACGTTGATTGATTTATGAGTATTGAATCACCGTTGCATCCCTGGAATAAATCCCCCTTAATCATGGTGAATACATTTTTTTAATGTATTGTTTTTTTTGGTTTGCTATTTTTTTTGAGATTTTATTTATTTATTTATATGAGAGAGAGAGAGCACAGAGAAAGAGTGAGAGGCAGAAGCAGGACTCCCTGCTGAGCAGAGAGGCCAATGTGGGGCTCGATCTCAGGACCCTGAGATCATGACCTGAGCCAAAGGCAGACGCTTAACCAACTGAGCCACCCAGGCACCCCTCAGTTTGCTATTTTCTTGAGGATTTTTGCATCTATGTTCAGCAGAGATACTGGCCTATAATTTTCTTTTTTGTGATATCTTTATCTGGTTTTGGTATAAGGGTAATGCTGGCCTCATAGAATGAACTTGGAAGCTTTTCTTCATTTTCGATTTTTTGGAATAGTTTGAGAAGAATAGGTATTATTAACTCTTCTTTAAATGTTTTGTGGAATTCACCTATGAAGTCCTCTGGTCCTGGACTTCTGTTTTATGATTATTGATTCAGTTCTATTGCTAGTAATGAGACTGTTCAAATTTTCTGTTTCTTCCTGATTTAGTTTTGGAAAATTGTATGTTTCTAGGAATTTATCCATTTCTTCTAGGTTTTCCAATTTGTTGGCATATAATTTTTCATAATCTCTCATAATTCTTTGTATTTCTGTGGTGTCAGTTATTTCTTCTCTTTCATTTCTGGTTTTATTTATTTGAATACTTTCTCTCTCTCTCTCTCTCTCTCTTTTTTTTTTAATGAGTCTGGCTAAAATTTTATCAATTTTGTTGATCTTTTCAAAGCACCAGCTCCTGGTTTCATTGATCTGTTCTATTGTTTTTTTAGTCTCTATTTCAATTATCTCTGCTTTAATCTTTATTATTTTCTTCCTTTTACTGGCTTTGGGCTTTGTTCTTTTTTTCTAACTCCTATAAGTATAAGGTTGTTTATTTGAGATATTTCCTGTTTCTTGAGGTAGGCCTGTATTGCTGTAATCTCTCTTAAAACAGGTTTTTCTGCATCCCAAAGATTTTGGACTATTGTGTTTTCATTTTCATTTGTCTCCATGTTTTATTTCCTCTTTGATTTCTTGGTTGACCTATTCATTGTTTAGTAGCATGTTACTTAGCCTCCATGTATTTGTGTTCTTTCCAGATTTTACCTTGTGATTGATTTCTAGTTTCATACAGTTGTGTTCAGAAAAGGTGCATGATACAATTTCAGTGTTTTTGAATTTATTGAGAATTGTTTGGTGACCTAACATGTGATTTATTCTGGAGAATTTTCCATGTGCACTTGAAAAGAGTATTCTGCTGCTTTGGGATTAATGTTCTGAATATATCTGTTAGATCCATTTGTTCCAATGTGTCATTCAGAGCCACTGTTTCCTTATTGATTTTGTGTCCAGTGATCTATACACTGATGTGAGGTGTTAAATCCCCTATTGTTATTGTATTATTGTCGATTCCTTCCTTTATGTCTATTAATAGTTGCTTTATATATTTAGGCACTCCCATGATAGGTGCATAAATATTTACAATTATTCTCTTGTTGGATTGTTCCCTATATCATTATGTAATGCCTTTCTTTGTCTTTTGTTACAGTCTTTGTTTTAAAGTCTGTTTTGTCTGATATAAATATTGCTACCCCAGCTTTCTTTTCACTTTTATTTGGAAGGTAAATGTTTTTCCATCTCTTCATTTTCAATCTGCAGATGTCTTTAGGTCTGAAATGAGTCTCTTGTAAGCGGCATATAGATGGCTTAAGCAGGCTATATTTTGCTATGGAAGGAATTAAGATCAGATTAAAATGTTAGAGACCCTTTAAAAATTACAGTGCCCTCCTCTCTCCTGACTATCAAAAAAAATTCTAATGAGAAATTATTAAACAAGTACAAGGAATTTCAACTGAGTTTGTGTTTTTTCCCTTGATGTCTGCTTCAGTGCTTTCTTAAAAATATTAAATGTTTGTAATTTTTGTTGCCTTTGCTCTCATTATTCAGTCTAAATGCATTTTAAGCCTAGCTCCTGGATAATGTGGCACTAGGTAGACTAAATATTAACTTGACATTCTAATTTTTTTTAAAAAAAGGAAAACAGGTACTTTAAGAAATATGAGGGAAAGACTTGACAAATAGCCATGAGGGCCGTAGTGAACAGCCAGGTAGAATGGAGGTGGGTGGGAAAAGGAAACAGGGGCTATACGTTGATGCTCAATGGAAGCTGGGGCGCAGCCAGGGCGCAGGTCAAACTGACAGCAAGCAGAAGTCGGAGCCTGAAGAGCAGTGTGTCTTTGCCTCGGCCATACTTGCAGCCCCTGCTGGAGAGCCCCGACTCTGAAGTTCTGCCCGTTTCTCCACAATTCAGATTCAGCTGAAGCCACAGTCCCTGAGCACCTGAGCCAGTGTCAGAACCTGACGCTCTACCAGAGCTTCTGTGCCATGAAGTATGCCATCTATGCCCTCTGTGTGAACTCACACCAGCACTCCCAGTGCCAGGAATGCAGAGACAGTCCCTCAGAGGACCCGGCCTTGGCTGCAGAGCCAGCAAATGATCCTCTCTCCTCCCCAGGTACAGACTTCTCCCTGCCACCCCATCCCTGACATTAGCTGGTAACAGCCTCTCCCAGAGAGTTCTTCATGGGATTGGGAGGTGGCCTTGGTTTTATTACGCCCAGGAATAATTTCATCCATTTGTCAGCCTCCATGAATCAGAACGACATGGAGAAGACATTGCCTAAGTTCTAACGGAGTTTGATCACTTAGTGCGGTGTTTTCCAAATGCTTCTTTTTTAACTACAACCCACAGTGAAAATAGCATTTCTCATCATACTCCTGTTTGCACTTAGGTATATAATTTGCGTGATACATACGTGTGTGTGTGTGTGTGTGTGTGTATAAGAGATACATAAACTAAGTTTTAGGAAACAATACTTAATGCTTCCAAATAGAGCACCCTCTCAATTATTTTTCTGTTCTTTTTTTTTTTTTAAAGATTTTATTTATTTATTTGAGAGAAAGAATGAGACAGAGAGAGAGAGCACGAGATGGGGGAGGGTCAGAGGGAGAAGCAGGCTCCCCGCCGAGCAGGGAGCCCGATGTGGGACTCGATCCCGGGACTCCAGGATCATGACCTGAGCCGAAGGCAGTCGCTTAACCAACTGAGCCACCCAGGCGCCCCCTATTTTATTTTTTTAATGTAGCTCTCTGAGTCAGTGTCATGGGTCACAGCCTACATTATGGAAGAACCTTGTGTTTTATCCTTTCTTTTTTCTTAATAATTTATAATTCCTTAACTTGCCTTCTGTGACTAGGGGTCAGTTATCTCTCCCATGTGGCTTTGGAATAGACCTTCACCTGTGAGCATGGTCATTTCTGACCAGTGAGTATTTCTGAAAGATCTAGGTAGCTCATAATCACATTTAGTGTAACAGTGAATGAAAATAGAATTGAGGAATAAGGAGTCTCCATGCTGCCTTCATTCCAGGAACTGAAATATGAAGTGCTTGTCAGAGATAAGGAATAGTATTTGTTTTGTTTTGTTTTGTTTTTTAAACTTTTTCTAAAAATTTTTTCCTTTGTTTTAAATTTAATTAACATATAATGTATTGGTTTCAGAGTGATTCATCAGTGTTATGTAACACCCAGTGCTCATTACATCACGTGCCCTCCTTAGTGTCCATCACCCAGTTACCCCTTCTCCCCTGCACCCTCCCCTCCAGCAACCCTCAGTTTGTTTCCTATCATTAAGAGTCTGTCGTGGTTTGTCTCCCTCTCAGATTTCATCTTGTTTTATATTTTTTCCTCTTCCCCTATGATGTTGAGGAATAATACTTAAAAGCAGAAACAAAATAATGAGTGTTCAGTAAGCTATACTCTTGATTGAGGTAACAAAATCTTTCTGCAAATCATGAAGACATGGCTAAATAGTCTCTTATTCTTCTGCCTATAACCACTTCCCTTAGTCATTAAAAAATAAATGAGTGAAAGTTGTGAGAATGAGTCTGGCAAGTAGTGTTTCTAATGTTTACATTTTCTCTCTTCTCTTTCTCTGGCCTCTTCTCTTATACATGTTTCTTTAGGTGCTTCAGATCTCTTCTCGACATACCTAGCCAGATGTCAACAGTATCTGTGCAGTATTCCTGACTCTTTATGCCTGGAACTCCTAGAAAACATCTTCTCATTGCTCCTCATCACCTCTGCCGATCTTCACCCAGAGCCTCACTTGCCCGAGGACTATGCTGAGGATGATGACATTGAGGGGAAGGGCCTGTTGGGTTTGAGGTCACCCTCTGAGAGCCCTCAGCACATAGCACAACCTGAGAGGAAGTCAGAACGGGGTTGCCAGGGAGTCCCCAGGAGCCTTGCTTATACAATCCCAAGCTGTCTGAAGACAGAGCCAAAAGACAGTTCCCCAGGGCCCCATGGGCACAGCTTTTTGGACCTAAAGCACTTTACTAGTGGTATCAGTGGGTTTCTGGCTGATGAATTTGCAATAGGGGCCTTCCTCAGCCTTCTCCAGGAGCAGCTGGATAGACTCAGCAGCCACAATCCCCCTGAGAAGCCAAAGCTGCTAGAAGGCCAGAGCTGCTCGGGAAGCAGAGATGGATCTCAGAGCCGCCTGCACCGGTTTTCCAAGGTTCTCTCTGAGGCCCAGTGGAGATACAAGGTGGTAACAAGCAACCAGGGCTCAGGTGAGAGGAGACAGAGCTGGTGGGTCCCAAAAGTGAGGAAGGGAAAAAAATCCCAGGAATGTGGGAGAGAGCGAGGAGTTATGTGGGAGTCACACCTTAGCTCAGGGCATTATCACCATAGCAACCGGTGTCAGAAACCTGTCTCGGAGCCAGTCCAGATCTTCCCCTACCTATTATCCCAACAGGTGGGTCAAATCAAAATTGAACACTCCCATATGACCCATAGTTTGCTGTTTCAGAGGAGCAGCCTTCCCGAAGATACCAGCCCATTGCCACAGGGCATCCAAGTCTCCGCCGGGGGCGTCGGCCAAGAAGGAGCCGGCCAGGTAATCTGAAGAGTTCTCCCCAGTCCTTATTCCGATGCATCAGGCAAGTGGTATGCTGCCACTTGTCTAGTATTCTTTAAAATAAAACACATGGTCCAAACGAACAAACACACACAGGGGATCTAAGATTATCCTAATCCCACTCCCCCAAGGTAGCCTTGCTAATAGTTTCCTACCAGAAATTCTCATGCAATATAAGCATATGTCGCATTTTATATATCCGGATGCATCATACTATATTTAGAACTGTATATATTGAGAACTGTGATTTTGTTTTTTCACTTATAATCTTTTATATATACAGATGTATCATACTATATATTGAGAACTTACTTTTTTTTCTCTTATAATTTAAAGGCTCCTTAACATTTCCATTGTTATATATACCCTTTTGTGGACATTTAAATTGTTTATGTTTTTTACTATTATAAACAATGCTATAGTAAACATACATACATATATACATACATGTCTGTGTGAATATAGCTATAGACTAAGTCCCTAGCAGTAGAATAGCAAGGTCGAAGATATATGGATATAAAATATGGGTATTACCAAATTGCCTTAAAAAAGAGGTGGACCGGGATGCCTGGGTGGCTCAGTCAGTTAAGCATCTGACTTTTGATTTCAGCTCAGGTCATGATCTCAGGGTCCTGAGATCGAGCCCCAAGTCATACTCTGTGCTGGGCCTGGAGCCTGCTGAAGATTCTCTCTCTCCCTCTCCCCCTGCCCCTACCGCTACACCTCCAGCACCACCAATACCCCCTACGCCCACCCCCCTAGCACTTCAGAAAGCAGAAAGCTTTTCCTCCAGGGCTTTAAATACCATGGTCTTTGCCAGACTGGGTCTTATACTTGGTTCCCTGCCTTTTCAAGTATGAGGACACCTTTTTCTATGTCAGAAAGTTTTGTGGCCCTCTTTGCACCCTACCACTTTCTGCTCATATTTTATTTTTAATTTTTCAGAATATTGACAGTGCTTAGTAAGCAGATGGGGGTGGCTGACCCCTACAAGTAACTTGAAAGCTGGGGCTCTGAGACCCACAGGTTGGAAACCGCTACTACTCATATGAGTGTGGGGGCCATTTTAAGCCCACCCTTCACCTTTGGTCTATAGAAACGTGTTTGCTGTAGAAGGAGTGGCAGCAGTAATAGTTACCCATTACCCTTTCGCTCTTAATACCCTTGGCTTCAAGCTGACTTCTTACTTTCCACCCTATCTGGAGTTGAGGGTTGATTCTCTCTCTTCTTCCTAATTCCTTTAGATGGCCGGGCCAGAAGTTCCAATCCATCCCTGGAAAGTACAAGTAGTGAGCTGAGCACGAGTACTTCAGGTATGGGGGTCCCAACCAGTTGTCAACTACAAGCAGCTTTGCCCTTATATAGAGTTGCCCTACACCATAGGATAAAATCCCGGACTGAACAGTTTATGCCTGTGTTCAAGAAGTTTGGTTCTAAGAGATACAAGCTTCCAGTTATAAATAAGTCCTGGGGCTATAATACACAGTGTGGTGACTATAGTTAACAGTACAATATTGTATATTTGAAAGTAGCTAAGAGAGTATATCTTAAAAATTCTATCATAAGAAAAAAAATTTGTAACTAGGTATAATGAATGATGGATGTTAACTAAACATATTGGGATGATCATTTCATTATATATACATAAATCATTATGTTGTTCAGCTAACACTAATACTAAATGTTATATGTCAGTTATATCTCAATTTGGAAAAAAAAAAAAAAAGGTTGGTTCTGCAGATGGCCAAACAGATTTCAGCAGGGAAAGGGGGAAGGGTTGTCTCACCATCATGGAGTTACCCATCAGCAGAGAGAAACAGGTGAATAACCCAAAAATGTCGCTTAAGTCTTGTATTCAAAGATAGTAGCATAGGTTTGCCCTTCAATTGAGGAAAAATTAAGCCCCCCTTACAGAACTTTTAGAGGAGGACCTTGAAGATAAGAGTTTGGTGGGAGGTGCCAGCAGTATAGTTTTTCCTCAATTTCTATTGCTTCCTTGGCCCCCACAGAGGGAAGTCTGAATGCTACATCTGGAAGGAATGAGCTGGATGTCCGGTTGCAGCCCCAATCTCAAAGTTCACTCATCCCCATGATGTTCTCCCCACCTGAGTCACTGCTGGCATCCTGCATCCTCCGGGGGAACTTTGCAGAAGCCCACCAGGTAAGGAGAGCACCTGTGTGGCAGGTGTTAGCCACCAGGCCATGCCTTGTCCTAGTAAAGAATACTAAGGCAGCCTGTAGCTGTCTGGGCCCTGCTGGGCCTCAGGTAAAGCTAGGTGTATGTGCAGCCAGAGCCTCAGGAGCACCCGAGGGGCCACATCCAGCAGGAGCAATGGGGAAATTTCCATGTTCAAGGCCCATTCCTCAGCATTGTGAATTTCAAGATTCATTCTGGAGATTTAAGCTATTGAATAATTTCTTAACAGAAACAGTGTTTTAACAAGATAAAATATTTAGCCACAGTTCCACCATTGCAAAACAGTGAAATATTTTTGTGTCTTTCCTTGTACTCCTTCTGTGAACACATATGTTTTTATATAGTTAAAAATCATGATGCAAACAATTTTTAATAATAACTAGAATGCTAATTCATTATACAAGAAGTATAGGGGACTACCAAACTAGAATGTTCATCATGTTATATAGGAAAAAGCACAAGAAATAGAAGTCAGAAAGACTCTTACCCTCTCTGAAATTCCATATCCTCACTTGAAAATTGCAGTGAAATGTAGTACCTGCTTGTCCTACCTCATGGGAATGTTAAGAGGATATGTACAAGCTATGAGAAATGCAGGAATCCTCTACTAAAAATTGCTTAAATTTAATGGCATAAAAACCTACTCTTCTAGTTTTTAAAACTCTCTTGGTATTTTTATCACACTTGTGCTGATCCCTTAACACATAGGTCAGAATTTTTCTTTCATTTGAGTTCAGTTGTTCAGGAATAAATTGAGGAGAAATCTGGGTGGTGGAAGAATCTTTGTCCAACTTCCTCTGATCATTTTGGATCCCAAACTTAAATGATAATGATGATTCTGACCCTCTGTGGGAGAACAGGACCCTTGGCAACCTTTTTACACCCAAATCCAGAGAGGAATTCAGCTGAGTCCACCCTCCCCCCACTCCAAGGCTTTATTCCTAAAATCCTCACCTCCTCTTCTTTTCCTGGGACCTTGATCTTCTTTTCTTTTTTTTCTTTCTTTTTTTTTTCTTTTTTAAAGATTTTATTTATTTATTTAACAGAGAGAGAGGGAACACAAGCAGGGGGCATGGGAGAGGGAGAGGCAGGCTTCCCGCTGAGCAGGGAGCCCGATGCGGGGCTCGATCCCAGGACCCTGAGATCATGACCTGAGCCGAAGGCAGCCTTAATGACTGAGCCACCCAGGCACCCCCCCCCTTTTTTTTTTTAAGATTTTTTCTTTTCTTTTTTTTTTTAAATAAAAATCCCTATTTTCTTAACCTGGTTATAGAATAAGTCATGAGTATTACAAGAAAATACCAAAAAATATTAACAAGTATTAACCCTATTGTCCAGAACAGCCAATATTAAAGGTTAAGTATATTTTGCCAATATTTTTCCAAGTTATGAATGACTTCTATATAGCCAGAATTATTTTGAATCTAAAACCTTATTTAGTGCCTTTTTTTGCATTTGCTTTGTAATTGGTTTTAGTGACCTCACAGTAGTCTGATCGAGTAGGTACATTTGACCATTCCCCTGCTACTCAACATTAGATTCTTTTCAACCTTGTAGATTATCTTGGGCATTAAGTCTTTTGAATTATTTCCTTAAGAAAGTTTCTCATAAACATTACTAAGTCAAAAAATAAAAACATTTTTAAAGCTTTGTAGATTGTCTTTCAAAAAAAATTGTGGCAGTTCATCCTACCACCACTCCATGAGGGTTTATTTTTACTTTGTCATTGTGATAGATGCAAAGTGGTATTAGTGTTACTTAAATTCCCTGGATTACTAGTAAGGGAAAACATTTTTCATCTCTATATTAGTCATACGTAATTAGTCATATGCATTTTTTCTTGGAAACTATTTACATCTTTTGCCTATTTTCTTTTGGGGCCGTGGTGGCTTTCTTGCTGACTTTTATGAGTTATTTCTATGTTTGATCTATTCTTCTAACATTAGGTGATCTCACAAGCCTCCAAAGCAGATGTCTCAGGGCCATAGTCTAATGCTAGGCAAGATCTCATGTCTCTAATTCCCTAACTCAGCAGACCCAGCACAACGCCCAGTCCTCCTCCTCCTGTGACAGGTGGTGTTCATGTTCAACCTGAAGTCCTCGCCCAGCTCGGGGGAACTGATGTTCATGGAGCGCTACCAGGAGGTGATCCAGGAGCTGTCCCGGGTAGAGCACAAGATTGAAAACCAGAACTCAGATGGCGGTAGCAGCACCATTCGAAGAACAGGCAGTGGCCGTTCCACGCTACAGGCCATTGGCAGCGCTGCAGCTGCAGGTGCCACCACAGGTGGTGAGGTAGCTGGGGGAGGAGGGGGCCGGGGGAACAGCCACCCAAATCATAGGTTCCTCATGCAGGTGAGCAAAAATCCAGAGCAGGACACTTGCCTTGAAGAATAGCAGTCTTGACACATGCAGAGTCCATTTCTAGCTGTGCCCAACTTCCCTGGCCCCGGTGGTCCCATCCCAGCCACTTGAGCTACTCCATTCAGCTTGTCCTGTGGGATTTAAACTGGAGGGTGTGAACGCTGTGTCCCCCATGTGTTTTGATGGCCACTAGCTTGGGCTTTGGGGAAATGGTTGGGAGTTTATTTCCTTCCTATGTAATTATTCTGGGATAAAGCATATCGCTTCACTTTTCTGTAAAGTGAAAAAGTTGTGTATAACACTGATGGCTTAGGATTCACAGGTGTTAATGCCCAACATTGGCTGCACTGCAGAAGCTCATCCTTTCATGATTTCTTGAAAGTGGAATCCTGCCCCACATTTCTATATCTCTTACTGGTCTAGGCTCCACATATCGAGTATCATCACACATTGCTCTTTCTACATTCTCCCAGAAGTTTTCTATACCTCTTCAAAAGAATATCTGCACATCTTTTTTGTTTGTAATATAAATGGGTTCTTAACAATTAAGTCCTGTTTTCTACCTTTTTTTTTTTTTAAGTACTATGTTTTAGAGATTTAGTGATTAGTACATACAAATACACCTCATTCTTTCTCAACCTACCTTTAGATCCCATTGGGAAGAAGCCCCTGATCATCTTGACCATTTTGAGTTTCTCTGGGTCTGCCTTTCCATAACATTGTTTTGAGGCCATAAAGCAGGCTGTAATGATGGTGCTAATATGTACAGAAGATACCTGGTGCAGAAGGATCGCAAACATTATTTTTTTTAAGTAACTACTTTTCAAAATAAAAGTGGTAGTGAGAATCATGTTAACCTCTTGCTTTTTACTCCACTGCTGGGTGTCCAGGGATGGTATTTTACTCCATCTCTGATGTGACTGACAAGCTACTCAGTACCTCTGGAGAACCCATCCCCACGCTCCAGGAGGACTTTTGGATAAGCAATACCCTGGTGGAGGCCACTGCTCCCCTGAGAGAGGTTCTGGAAGACCTCAGTCCCCCTGCCATGGCTGCATTTGACCTCGCTTGCTCTCAGTGCCAGCTCTGGAAAACCTGCAAGCAGCTCTTGGAAACAGCCGAACGACGTCTGAACATTAGCCTTGAGAGCCGGGGTGAGTGTGCTTCTTTAGCTTTATTCCTTCATCCTCAAATGAAGGGATGGGTTTCTGAGATGCCTTGATAAGTTATAATAAGAAGAAAATGCTTACTAGGGAAGGAAGGGACAGGGAGAAAGGAGTACTAGTTAATTTCCTCATGTCCAATCTGGTGGTTTAAATATAATCTGAGACTCTTATCTTCTTACTAGACTTGGCAATCTACAATCATTTAGGGAAATTCTTTTCTGGTTTATAGATAAATTCAAGGAAGAAATACATATTCAAAAATTGTATAAATGGAAATTGTGCCTGTAGACTGCATGCCCCTGCCAGAGCGAACCCCACTTAACCGAAAACCTAGAATAGTCTTGAATTTGTAAACCCGGCATAAGGGAATATTTTATGGATCACACTAGAGGGAGGATTGTATCTTGAGGTTAATAGTGTCCCAGAACGTGTATGTGGAATTCTTGGAGGAATCTGGTATATGAAGGTAGAGGAATGTGAAGAAAGAATTACGAAAAGTTCCACTCCACCCATCCTTGATACACACACCAAACATTGGAAACAGCGCACCTCTCTCAGCAATATGGAGAGAGGAATGGTGAATAGGTTATGATAGGATAGCCCCTCCTAGGCTCAATGATGCGTTAGGAGAAGTTACAGAACTCAGCATATAGTCAGACTCACGGCTAAAATTTATTTCAGCAAAAAGATATGCAGCAAAATCAGCCAAGGGAAAAGGCTAATGGGATAAAGTCTGAAGGAAACCAGGCACAGCTTCCAAGAGTCTTCTCCCTGTGGAGTCACACAGGGGTGTGCTTAATTCCTCCAGCAGTAGTTGTGACAAGTGTGTACAAGGATGCTCGTCAGAGACTCAGTGCCCAAGGCTTTTATGGGGAGGCCATCTCTGCCCACCATGTACCAAAATTCTAGACTCTCAAAAGGGAAGCAGGTGTTCAGCATAAACCACATTGTACACAGTTTAGGCACAGGGGGCCACTCTCATCACTTACGGCATGTTTTGTATCAATGTCAGAAACCATTTACCAGTCAGGTTTGCAGCTGCCAACCAGTGGCAACCTGGCAAGCGAGCCTTTCTAAGGATAGCAGTCACAGGCCTGCTGTGGTACCTCTTTTCTGCACACCTCTACAAATCACTTCTGAGCTTTTGGTTAAAATGTCCTTTAATGGGGGCGCCTGGGTGGCTCAGTTGTTAAGCATCTGCCTTCGGCTCAGGTCATGATCCCAGGGTCCTGGGATTGAGCCCCGCATTGGGCTCCTTGCTTAGCGGGAAGCCTGCTTCTCCCTCTCCCACTCCCCTTGCTTGTGTTCCCTCTCTCGCTGTGTCTCTCTCTCAAATAAAGAAATAAAATCTTTAAAAAAAAAAAAAAAGTCCTTTAATGTTTACATAGTCATAAAGTATACTGTGGCATATGCAGTGATGTTTTTATCACACAATTTCCCTCCCCCTCATCTAGAATTCATATTTGAAGATGAAAGGAGATATTATTCAGATTGAATGGCTGAATAGCCAAAATGGCTTCATGTCAATCAGTTAGGAATTAATTTAGTACCTATTGTGTTTCCAGATTATCTGAAGTATAGGGGGTACAGGAGAGATATAAGGAATAATCTTTGTCCATAAAGTTGTTCGTAGTCTAGTCAGGGTGTCAAGATGCCACTTTAAGCAAAGAGAGAAAACAAATATGATCCCAGCTCACGTTCTCAGCTGAGGACACAACCAGGGCAAATTCACAAGAAGTGATTGGCTTGGGACAGCAGTTCCATAGGAGTGCCAGAGATTCTGGGTCTGCTGCTATTGGCAGTGGAGGCATCATGCCGGAGCTAGCTCTGGAACCTCGGGCACAGAATAAGCCAGGTTAAGCTGGTGTCACCCAAAACGGCAAAGCATACATTTCCTCCTTAACATTGAAGATGATAAAATTTTACAAGTAACTACAGGACTGAGTATCAGTCTTTGAACATGCCTGATTTTTTCTGCATTCCCTCTTCCTTCAATCCTTTTCCAGGTCGACGGCTAGACCACATCCTCCTCAATGCAGATGGCATTCGAGGTTTTCCAGTTGTTCTTCAACAGATCAGTAAGATCCTCAATTATTCCCTTACGTCAGCTGGACAAACTAAATCAGGTGAGCTGCTTTTCTCCCTTTTTGTCTTTGCTCCTGAACTTGGAACATTAGGTCAGCATCAGAGTTCACTTTTTCTCATTTGCTTTCCACAGAGAGTGTAGAAGAAAAAGGACTGGGCCCTCCACGGTGCAGCATTGCTGAGCTGCTTCAGATGTGCTGGCCCAGCCTCACCGAGGACTGTGTGGCCAGCCATGCCACCCTCTCGCAGCAGCTGGATCAGGTCCTCCAGTCGCTGAGAGAGGCACTACAACTGCCAGGTACAGGCCGACTGCGTGGCAGCAGATGAGGGCTGACCTGGGGAGAGGAAACAACCGAGAGTGAAGGAGCACTTGAGAGCAGAGGCTGAGGATTCCGGAACTGGGCTCTTGTGGCCCCCTCGTTAGCCAGGGCATGTCTCAAAGCTAACTCCATGTGTTTCCCCACCACTCAAGTGAAGGGATGCTTAATGCTCCATTAGCTGTTACATCTTTCTGATTCTTAATGAGGGATACATCCAGAAGGTACTTAGTAAATATTGAACAACCTTCCCTAAAAGATTACTGTGCTCTTCATAAAGCCATTCCACCCCAGAGACACTGGGGTAAAAATAGGACTATCCACCGTGATATTTCCAGACTCAAAGCTCTTCCTGCCTGAGAATCACTTGTACAGGCAACCAACGTAGGATTTTATAGTTACCTTATAAGTGTAGCACCTAAGCTGAAGGAGGCCCCATTGATCCAAAGCTGGAAGCACAGACTAAAGCCTCCATCCCTTCTCCTGTCATAACTCCTTCCAGAGCCCAGGAGTACTCCACTCTCCTCGCTGGTGGAGCAGGCAGCCCAGAAAGCTCCAGATGCAGAGGCCCACCCTGTGCACATCCAGACTCAGCTCCTCCAAAAGAACTTGGGCAAACAGACCCCAGCAGGCAGCAGACACACCGACTACATGGGCACCTTTTTCAGTTACTGCAGCACCATGGCTGCAGTTCTCCTTCGGAGCTTGAGCTCTGAGCCTGGTGAGTAGCAAGAAAGAGGAGATGGAGTCATGACTGGCCCAGTGTTTAGAGCAGGGAAGAAGAAAGGTGCACAATTAAAGAGGTTCTGGGTACCGGGGCACCTGCGTGGCTCAGTTGGTTGGGTGTCTGGCTCTTGGTTTAGGCTCAGGTCATGATTGAGGGTTGTGAGATCTAGCCCTGCATCGGGCTTCTCACTGGGCATGGATCCTGCTTGAGAGTCTCTCCCTCTGTCCCAGCTCCCCTTCTCTCTAAAAAAAAAAAAGAGAGAGAGAGGTTCTGGGTACAGCAATAGCCAAGAACACTAGATTTCCAGAATCCTCTCTTACTCATCTCTGTGTTTTATTCATCCTTGTCTCCCCACTGCCTAGTACAGCTGTACAGCACATGGGAGTACTTGATAAATTTTGATTGCATTAATGACAAAAAGTACCTCTCTCAGACCATCATGGATTGAGAACCAGAGAGGATCAAGTCTCTGATATGAGGGCAGGTTCTTACTTGAGTCCACAGAGCGAGTATTGCGTACACTTTAGTCATGTTGAAGAGAGCAGGATGAGCTATTTGTGGCTAGACCTACCCACTAAAGTCTGTCTGTGGTTGGAAGTCTTTAGAGCATAGTAAGGTGTAAACTTGCAGTTGGGGTCATGTCGAGAATACCCTTTACATAGAAAGTATCAACAGAAGGGCTCTCAATGTAGTCTTTTTTTTTTTCCCTAAGTTGTGATTTGTTTTTGTTTTTGTTTTTGTTTTTTGAGAGAGAGAGAGAGAGCAGAGTAAGAGAGAGAATGAGCGGGGGGGGGTGGGGGCTCAGAGGGAGAGGGAGAAGCAGACCTCCCGCTGAGCGGGGAGCCTGATGCAGGGCTCAATCCCAGGACCCGGAGATCATAACCTGAGCCGAAGGCACACACTTAACCAACTGAGCCACCAGGTGCCCCTCAATGTAGTCTTCATTTTGACATTACTCTTTTTTATTAATTCTGGGAAACAGGTCTCTGAGCTGTTACAGTCAGTGGTGAAAACAAAAGTCACTTTATCTTTGCAGATCACTTGGAGGTCAAGGTAGGAAATCCATTTGTTCTCCTGCAACAGAGCTCTTCCCAACTTGTGTCACACCTCCTGCTTGAGCAACAAGTTCCCCCAGACAGGTAGGAGCTACTCTGTGGGAGTTAAGCCTTCCTAACTATTTCGTTTCATTAAGGAATGCCAGGGCTCAGTGGGGTTGTGCCTGAATTCAGTACAGAGAGTGGGGATTTCTTCCAGACTTTTCCCTTAATTTGCATTTATTCTTACACAGCTACATTAAAATTCAATTTCAGTTCACCTCATGTCTTTCTGTTTTGCCACCTCTCGCAACATTTATATTACAAGCATAAAATTAAAGGGTGAATCTTCATTTATGAAAAAGCAGAAGTCCAAAAATTGGATAACTCATTAGTTGGCTACACTATAGGAAAACAAGCATTCTCATAGATTGCTGGTGGGATATAAATTGGTACAGCCCCTGTGGGACGACCATTTGTCCCTATTTATTAAAAAAAAAAAAAAAAACTTGTATACCCTTTGACCTAGCAATCCACATTGGGGAATTTATCCTGTGGCTTTACTGACCCGTGAAAAATTATATATATATACAGAGTCGTTTTGTTACAGCCTTATATGTAATAGTAACAGATAAGAAAAATCCACTGTTCAGTAATAGAAGACTAAAATTATGGCTCAACCCATAATGTAATACTATGTAGACGTAAATAGGAATGAGGGGGTCTCTGCAGAGGGATGTGGACAGATCTCCCAGATAGGTTATCAAGTGAAAAAGCAAGAGCAGAGCAGTGTGTCTAATAGGCTACTGTTCATGTGGGGAGAAAAGAGGGAGAGCAAGAGTAACAAAGAGGCTGCATTTACATTTCATTGTATAAACAAAGAAATTCCGAGCTTAGATAATATGCCTATGTACTCAGGTCTTGCGCATCTTCTGCTTCTCTCCCTCTAGGCTGGCAGCCCTTCTGGCCCGAGAGGGGCTCAGCCTGAGTGTGCCAAAGGTCATCGTTAACTGCTGCTGTGAGCCTCTTGCCCTTTGCTCTTCCCGGCAAAGCCAGCAAACGTCATCCCTTCTGACCCACCTGGGTGTCCTGGTCCAGCTACATACCTCCCACTGCCTGGAGGACCTCCCACTTTCTACACTGAGCTCCCCAAAGCCAACTGGGAATTCCACATTGGAGAGAAAGCCCCACTCCTCCCCAAGGGATTCATCACTCCCAGCCCTTACATCCTCTGCCTTGGGCTTCCTTAAGTCCCGCTCAAAGCTGCTGGCCACAGTGGCCTGTCTGGGGGCTTCCCAGGGGCTAAAGCTCACCAAGCCCAGCTTGTCATGGAAGGAGCTTCGTGGCCGCAGGGAGGTGCCTCTCAGTGCAGAGCAGGTAGCCCAGGAGTGTGAGCACCTCCTAGAACAGTTTCCTATGCTCAAGGCCTCCCTCCTGGCTGCCTGGGAGCCGCTACGACAGTCCACCGAGCAGGGACAGAGCCTGGCAGTGAGTCTCTGTGGCCGGGCCAGTCTCTCTACTGTCCTCCTGGGCCTACACTCTCCCAGTGCCCTAGATGTGCTCACCGAAGCCTTCGAGGAAGCCCTGGTGGCCAGAGATTGGCCCCAAGCCCTTCAGCTCACGGAAGTGTATGGGCGAGACATGGATGACTTGAGCAACATAAAAGATGCGGTCCTGAGCTGTGCCACGGCATGTGGTAAGCAGAAGGCTATGCCTCCCCCTTCACTGGTGGTAACAACATTGAGCATTCAATGAGTGTATCATCGCATTTGATCCCCACAGGAACTCTAGAGAAAGCTGCCACTGTAATCTCATCATATTAAAAGGAGACTGTGGCTCAGAGGATAGGAAACTTGCCCGGGATAAGTGGTAGAGCAGAGCTTAGAACCCCACTCTGTCTAACTTTATTGTTTTTTTTTAAGATTTTATTTATTTATTTGAGAGAGAGAGCACGAGCAGCGGGGAGGGGCAGAGGGAGAGGGAGAAGCAGACTCCCAGCTAAGCTAAGAGCCCGATGCAGTACTCAATCCCAGGACCCTGGGATCATGACCTGAGCCAAAGGCAGATGCTTGATCGACTAAGCCATCCAGGCACCCTCCATCTAACTTTAGAACAGGCACTCATAGCCAGTATCCTCAACACTGCATATCAGAATCACTAGAAAATTCTATAAACTACAAATATCTGAACCCAACCCCCCAGAAGCCCAAGATGGTATTCAGGCAAGTGTTGACCTTTGGAGACCATATAGTCTCCGTTGCAACTACTCAACTCTGCCATTATAGAATGAAAGCAGCCAGAGATGATACATAAACAAATGAGGATGGATATATTCTAATACAACTTTATATGTAAAAACAGACTGGGGGCGCCTGGTTGACTCCCTCAGTGGAGCATGCGACTCTTGATCTCGGGGTTGTGAGTTTAAGCCCCATGTTGGGTGTAGAGATTACTTAAAATCTTTAAAAAACAAACCCAAAAACAGACCATAGGCCTGTTTGACTACCCCTATTTTAAAAGCTCCCAATGAGGCAGCTCGCTCTTTCTTTTTTTTTTTTTTTTTAAAGATTTTATTTATTTATTTGCGAGAGAGAATGAGAGACAGAGAGCGCGAGAGGAAGGAGGGTCAGAGGGAGAAGCAGACTCCCCGCTGAGCAGGGAGCCCGATGCGGGACTCGATCCCGGGACTCCAGGATCATGACCTGAGCCGAAGGCAGTCGCTTAACCGACTGAGCCACCCAGGCGCCCAAGGCAGCTCTTTCTGCCCACAGGTCCTGTCCCCGTGCTTTAATAAAACCACTTTTTGCACTGGAAAAAAGTAAATAAGAGCTCCCAAAGAGCTTTCAAGGGAGTTGAGAGCAATGACCTGTAACACTCCACTGGCAGTGGGGGGAGAGGGGGGTGGCCAAGAGTTGGGCAGGCCGTAGGAAATGGCTTCTCCGGCGGGGGGTGCTTGGCTGCCCTGTGGAAAGGAGAAACTCCCTTCTGGAAAATGTAGAGAAATCCACTGACTGGCTGTGCAGTCTTAATTGCTTTGAGTCTATTTTCAGATCTGTGAAATGGGTGTAGGAAAGAAAGATCTAAGTAATAATGACAGAGGGCATGGAGGGAGTGAAACTGGTTTACCTGAAATAACTTTGGAGGAGTTCTTTGTGGCACAGAGTGGAAATTGCAGGGAAAACTAAAAGTTCCACCTACAAGCTCAGTCTGACCCAGTGCTATCTGTGCAGCACAAAATATGGAGAGCTTCATGTGTTTTCTAGCTCTTCTTTCTCCATTCCTTCCTTCTCCCTTTCTTCCTTTTTCTTCCTCTCCTTTCTCCTTTTCTCTCTTTTCAGAAAGTGTCATGACTGTGATTAAGTTTGCAAAAAGAGAAACATACAGGCATATAGCATTTGTCCTTTTCATATAATGGTTCCAAGTATAAAAATTAAAGTCAGATGGATCGTAAGGATCCTCCAAGCTCCTGTTTTATGAAATTGAACAAAGCCCTTCTCTAAGGAGTAGCCTGGACTCTTGAGCTCTTCCAGTGCCAGGCTTGCTACCTCTGGGCATCTTTTCATCTTGTAGACAAAGAAGGTTGGCAGTTCCTGTTCCCTGTGAAGGACGCATCTCTGCGAAGTCGGCTAACCCTACGGTTTGTGGACAGGTGGCCCCTGGAGTGGTGCTTGGAGATCCTGGCGTACTGCATCTCAGACACAACTGTCCAAGATGGACTAAAGCGTGAGCTACAGAGAAAGCTGGCAGAGCTGCGGATGTATCAGAAGGTATGGCTCCCAGCATCAGGAGAAAGGAAATAGGCTTCCCACTGTATTACCAACTCCAGCCTGTTCTCATGTGATGCTGGATTTTAAGAAACAGACGATCTGGGCCTGGCTTTTTTTTCTGCATCTGGCTTCTGTTTTTAGGTGAACAACAAAGAGAGACCTTATATCTATTTTCTATGTTATTTTCCTCTGGTAATTTTAAATATGTACGCATCAGACAAGGATAGTAATAACAGTCCACAAAGCCTCTTTCACATGTATACTTGAGTTTTGTGCATGTTTTATGTCTGTTATGTGTTCCTTGTTGTTCAAGAGTTCTTATAGAGCTTAATCTCTATTATGTCTTTTTTAAAGATGGTTTTAAATTTCAAGAGCCGTTTTGAAAGGCTGCGTGGAAGTGACAGTTTAAAAATGAAAGATTGTTTGGGGATGTGTGTTATATTCAAGATCAAGAGGCCCAGGGAGACAGATTTAGGTGGTATGGCTACATAGCAAGTATAAAGTTTATGCTAATTTTTCCACGTATACTTGGAACCAAACAGAGTCCAGAGACCCAGCAGAGCAAGTAAAGATAGCAGATGAGAAAGATCTTCTTTCCACTCTTCCTCAGCACTTTTCATGCGAGCTAAAATGCTTGCATGAAGGGCAATCCCACAGAGCATTCAAGCTGGAAGAATATTTTGGGTAGAGTTTTTAAGATGGAGGAGCATGGGACAAGTGACCCCAGGAGTTTGAACAAGCTATGAAGCACAGAAGCCTCTGCGAATTGCTCTCATAAGTGAAAGGCCCCAATCCTGGCCTCCCCGCTCAGCCTTTGCTCCGAGGATACCTCCTGGATATGTTCACTCACCTTTCCAGTCTTTGCCTCATTTGCTTTAATTCTTCCTCTCTCCTGGCAAGTTTTGACAGCTTGACATTGGGACAAAAACCTAGGGGTGGCCCATCCCTGGAAACTCGATGACTTGTTCGTGGAGGGGGAAGCTGCAGTGTAGTTTGATAGTTCTTCCTGTCTTTCCTTAGATTCTAGGTTTGCAGGCTACCCCAGTGTGGTGTGACTGGCAGAGCCTGAGGAACTGTTGCATTGAGGACCCATCAACTGTCATGAACATGATTCTAGAAGCAAAGGTACTATTTTCCTGAGTGGTATTCCCCTTTCTCCCCTTCTTGGAGTTGCACCTCCTTACCTGGTTGTGTAGACCCCTTTCCGCATGTCAGTGTCCACATTTTTTTGGTAACTACATCACATTTTTTTTTCTTTTTGTGTGTGTGAAATTTACCAATGTACAGAGAAGTGTAGAGAATAATACAATGGATGCGTTTGTACTATCACCCTACACGGTATATACTGAGTACAGAATGTAGAGCTACTGGTGGACTTGTTGAATCATCAGGCATGAGCATCTGCACCTTTACTGAGACATTGCAAATTGCTCTTAAGATCAGTACGTTTGTAGTTCCTGTTACTCCACATCCTTATGGCATTTGATATTGTCCAACTTCTCCCTTTGTGCCAGTAGGATGGTATCTCATGACTGTTTGAATTTACATTTCCATGATTACTAATGACCTTGAATGCCTTTTCATATATTTATTGAACATTTGAGTGCTAAATAGAATTTTATTTATTCTTTAAGGAGCCGATATACCATAGTTCAAAATGTGGTTGTGCTCATTCAGATGTTCATGCATTGAAGAAACCTTTATTGACCATGTATTATTTGCCACTGTAGTAGATGGTGGTGAAACAAAGATAACTAAGCTTAGTCCTTGACCTTGTGTGGCTCACATTTTGGGAAGAGGGGTGATATGGCACACATCCCTAGATGATTGCGATATATCAAGTGACAGAAGTAAACCCAGACTGTGGTGGGAGCACAGGCAGGGCACCTGATGTAGCCTGAGAAACAAGCATCCTGAACAAGGTGGCCCCAGGCAGAGTTGTGGGGAAGGCATTCCAGATGGCACCATATTAAAATACTCGGGCAAAGCCTCGGGAATTCCATTTTCTGAAACTTTAATCCAAGGTTCACAAATTGGGGTTGGGGAGTAGCAGACAGGGACATGGACAGAATCCATGCCCAGCATGTATGTTTGGCCCATGCAATATTGGTCTGTTGAATTTGATTTTTTCATGTTAATTTTATTGCCAACATTTTAAAATAGGGAAATTTTTTAATTTAAAAAAATTTTTTTTGGTTTTTTGAAGTTTGGCAATACTGGGTTTGCACATTCATATGGCAACGGAGCTGAGTATGCACTATCTCCTTTGTGTTTTGTTCTTTATGTTAATTCCAGCATAATTGACATTTAGTATTATATTAGTTTCATTGTACAATATACTGATTCAACAATTCTATCCATTACTCGGCACTGTCTCCTTTGGACAATCTTAGTCTTCCCCACTTCCTTAATATCTCCCCAGGGCTGACATGAAGTGTCAGTGACTTCATGTCTCCTGTTTCTTTTTTATGCTAGATCTCAGAGGAAAGTGATATCATTAATCATCAAGCTACTTTGGTATTTTCATAACTCCCTTGGCACTCTAGTCCTTTGAGTTTATGAGCCCACTTTAATCCCAGAGTGAAGTTCCCATCAGCACTTAACCAAACTTTCCTGGGGGCTTTAGCAGACTCAAGACTGCTGAGAAAAATCAGGCAAAAGCTGGATGTGTGACAAGGTCAGTGATTAAAAGGGACTGAAGCCGTGTGTGTTTCCTTCCAGGAATATGGACTGTGTGAGGAGTGGGGCTGCCTCTACCCAATTCCAAGAGAGCATTTAATCAGCCTACATCAGAAGCATCTTCTCCACCTTCTAGAAAGAGGAGATCATGAAAAGGCTCTGCAAGTAAGGCTCTGTCTCTTTCCATTTTTCTTTTGGGATAAGACAAAAAGGTCAGTCAAATCAGATGGCTTTGTTCATGCTGAATACCATGCAAAGCATTTGCAATCTCAGATCTACCGCTTCATGTCCTTCAGGAGTCCTTCTTGGCCTCAAGATGATTGTAGTCCTCTTCAGTGAAGGTACCTAGCCCTGCCTTTAATGCCTGATGGTCAGCAGGATCGAGGATTCTGCTAAACTGGTCAAAGTCATCATTTGTGAAGCTGCAGGGGTGGTGAAAGAAAAAGTGCAGAGAAGGGATTAGTCCAAAATTAATAAACCTAAATGTTCCATTCCCAAATAAAATAAGGCTGGCCTGAGTTCTTTATGGGCTTTCACCTTTCTCCTCTACCCTTCTCTTACAATAGCTCCTGCGAAGAATTCCTGATCCCACAATGTGCCTTGAGGTCACAGAGCAATCCCTTGACCAGCACCCTAGCTTGGCCGCTTCTCACTTCCTGGCCAACTACCTCACCACGCACTTCTACGGAGAACTGACTGCTGTCCGACGCCGTGAAATCCAGGCACTGTACATGGGATCCAAGGTCAGGAAAGAAGCGGGGGAGTTGGGAAGGCATGCCTGGAGGAGAGACCACTGGCCCAGCTCCCGCTTCAGAACTTAACCTTTCAATGGCTCTTCTCCCAGACATCTGTCATTCTTGGCCTATGCTATATAAAACCTTTATCCAGCAGCCCACTCCTTCATCCCTTAGGAGTTGTCATTCTCTTACTGCCTTGTCTCCAAAGTGAATTCTACATGGCCCTCTTAAGTTCTCTTTGTGGTTTCCCTGGTATCTGCTAGATCAGTGTTCTCAATGTAGACCATGTAGTAGAATCACCTGGACTTGGGGAAAAAAAAAAAAACAACTGTTGACCTTTACCCCAGATCAATTAAAACTGAATCTCTTGGGACAGGGCCTGCCTATCTTCCAAAGAGATTCTGAGGTAAGGATTTCATACTACTGCTTAATAACCTACTCTATGCTAAAAAAAAAAAAAAGAGTTAATTCTCTAGGTAATGAGGTCCTTACCTTTGATGTGTAACCTCGGAGACACTAATGGAAGAAATTACAAACTAGAAAAAGTAATCTGGAGAAGGGGGGTTTGGGGAGAAATGGGGCCCTCTGACACTGTTCTAATGATTCTGATTGGCAGTCATATCTACCACTCCATGAGTATGGAACTCGCCTCACAAATAGAACGAGTGCTGGGAGAACCATCAATATGAGCACTGACTCACTTGTTAAGAGTTCAACTACATAAAATGTTCCTAAAGAAGATGCACTCTTTTTTTTTTTTTTTTTTGATGCACTGTAACTAAATGGGGGGAATCCTTGAAAACGCAATGAGCAGAGCCAGTGGACCTATTTCAAGCCTAGTGATAATAGTCTCTAGGAGTGTAGAGACATCATTTACCTCCAGGACACTGGAGGTACTAGGTTTAGGCAGCCTACTGATATCACCTTATATTGCTCATTCTAATTAAGCCTCAGATAGACAGAATGGTGGCTTTAAGGATCAGGTAGAGTTCAACTATACCTGGAGGTGCCACCTGTGGGTCAAACCCAGTCCTCAGCCTGCTTTTGTGAATCAGGTTCTTTTGGAACATAAATTCGTATACTCATTTACATATGGCCTTTGGCTGCTTTCACACCCCACTGGCAGAGCTAAATAGTTCCCACAGAGACTTCATGGCCCATGAAGCCTAAAATACATATTATCTGACCCCTTACAGAGAAAGTTAGCCAACCTCTCACCTGAAGTACTTCTTGATTGCCACCTGAAAGATTGAAATAGGAGTTCAGCCTTGCTTCCAGAAAGACTACTAGCCAGCCCTAGTAGTTGGCCATGTGCCTTTGGTCCCTGCTCCCCTTCCCCCTCCCAGTAAGAACCTTGGATTCCTTCTGAAATGTTCTAATGATTGTTTTCTTTACTCTGTGGATCTACCCTACAAACAGGTTCTGCTGACCCTACCTGAGCCACACCGGGCCAGCTACTCCCACTTGTCCTCTAACCCCCTCCTCATGCTGGAGCAGCTACTCATGAACATGAAAGTGGATTGGGCCACTGTGGCTGTGCAGACTCTGCACCAGCTGCTGGCCGGGCAGGAGATTGGCTTCACCATGGATGACGTTGACTCACTGCTCTCCAGATATGCGGCAAAAGCCTTGGACTTCCCATACTCTCTGAGGGAGAAACGATCAGGTAACTGCCAACATCCTAATGGCGGCTCCACCTGGAGGAGGAAACACCGTACCACATCCTTAGTTATAATTTGTCTTCATTTATTATTTTGAGCTGATCAAGAATGAAAAGAATGCACTTCCATAGAGATAGCTCTTTGCTATACAGGAGACCTCTTGGCCTTGGAGGAAGTGGCAGGCTAACCAGAATTATAGTATGGTAGATTACCACTATGCAAACATAAAGGTCTGGGAAACAAAACATGCTGGGAGTGGTCTCTGTCTGGCCTTGGCGCAGTGGACTCTTATGTACCATCATTCTGTATTGAGGGCATACGCTGTTCCCAGGGTCACATCAGATACCACTAGTACGTGAGCCGAGCCTCTTCCAGAATGAAGAAAATGAAATAATTATAGGCTGATGTTCCCAGACAGCTTTTTGTTCTCTTACTCTCTACCCTCCAGGGCCATCATTTAAATGTCTTCTATTTCCCTTGGGGCATTTTTAGATTTATTTTGTAAACTTCTAACAGCTACTTCATTATTTCATGCGTCTAAACATAGTTTGCTTTTTGAGGCGTTGAAGAAGCATGCTTGCTGTTGTCTTGGAAGTACCTCCGCCAGGCTTTTTACACCTGGCAGAATCATGGGATGACAGCAAAGCAGCAGGGCTTTAAATTAAATGTCTAGCAGAGTGAGTAAAGATGCTTATGGTAGGATGATATTTTGTCAGCATTTTCCCTCTCTCCAGATTCTGTGACTCACCTCCAGGAAATCAGTCAAGTTTCAGACCTGGAGACCTTGTCTAGATCCCCGTCGGCAGAGTTTTCTGCCGCTGCTGCAGCTGTTCCTGGTAAGGACAGGTTCTGAGAGTTATCCATGGTTTAGTTCAAACTTGCCTAATTCTGACTTTCTGATTCTTTTGCCTCTTTTTTCATTTCCAGTTACGGTATTCTTGTTTTTGGTTCATTCCAGCTTTGTATATCCCAGAAAATTTAACAATAAATTCTTGTTATTTGCAGTAGTATTTCTATAAGATCTCTGCAAACACTGAATTAGCAAATACTGAACCATTGCTCGTAGGGAAAATGTGTGTGTGTGTGTGTGTGTGTGTGTGTGAGACTTAGATTGAAATTGAAATTGAAAACAATTCATCCCGGTAGATTTTATTTTATTTTACCAAAGAGAAAAAGAGGTTTAGAAGTGTTAAAGTGACTTGCCTGAGGCAAACCCATTAATGAGTGCCTAATGAGAGTTTGGGATTGAGACCCTGTCCAGCTCGCCCGAGAGCCGGAACTTCTTTCACCACCCCACACTGTCCCCTACCATCTCCATCCCCCATCACCTCTGTATGAGAACTGAAATAAGAAAGCAGAACATCACCTTGTTCATCCTCAGATGAGAACCTGCATGTCAGGTGTCTCAAATTATTCACTCTGCCCATGTCTACAAGGGCACTGCCAATACTGATTTTGAGGTTACAAGTAAATTTTGGTTGGGCAAATGCACAAATACAGACTCTGCTAATAGGGAGGATAAAGTATATTCAGTCCTCACGATCATTCTGTCACTCTGCTGCAAGTTCGTTATTTATGTCTGTTACCTACACAGGGCACAGGCTCCTTCAAGACCTCAGCCGTGTCTTGATCACTCCTTTTCACCACCCCCTTCTCCCCCAGTCCCTGGCCCCTTGCACAATGGCCTACAGTCCTCAGAGGAAGCTTCAGCAAGTGTTTGTTTTGCCAACAGTCAAGGGCACGGGATTCCAGGGGGAGATATATGGGCACTGCAAAGAGTCAGTATGTTTTTCAGTTCTCTTTTTCTGTGACCTGCCAACCTTTCTCTGCTAGGTGACAGGAAATTTCCTTAGATACCATAAAGCAAAGATGGTGGCATTTCATGGCCGTACTTTGAAAATTAGCCATGCTTTACAGTAACCAGCAGACCTGAGGGAAGGGCTCAGACTTATAGGTATACGAACAGCCTCATGCATCTGCATATGACAGCCTGAGCACCTTTGGTTTACTTTTTTTTTTTTAGCTTTTTATTGTGGACATTTTCCAATATACAAAAGTAGAATAGTATACTGAGGTCTCACATACCTATGGCCCAACTACAATAATTACCATCTCACAATGGCCATTCTTGTTCCATTATACCCTTATGCCACTACCGGGTTATTTTGAAGCAAGTGCTAGATTTCATATGATTTTGTTTATAAACATATCAGTATATATCTCTAAAAGGTAAGGATATTTACAAAACAAAACCGTAACATCATCATCATACCTAAAAACGAATGATTTCTTACTATTACCAACTATCCAGTCAGCATTCACATTTCCCCAGTTGTCTCAATTTTTTTTTAGAATTGTTTTTTCTAGAATCAAAATCTAAATAATGTCCACACATGGCATTTAGCTAAAATACCTCTCAGGTCTCTTTTAATCAATTTGGTTCCCCTACCTCTTTTTTATCTGTGGAGGAAACTAGCTCATTTGTCCTGTAGAGCTTCCCACATGCTAGATTTCACTGATGGCCACCCTGCAGTCTGGGTCTCAGTCCTCTCTATATCCAGTACACTGGTTGGTAGATCTAGAAGCTTGATTTGATTCAGGCTTAATATTTTTTGGTAAGCATATTTGATAGGTGTTTGTGTGCCTTCCATCAGGAGACACACAGTGTCCAGGTGTCTCTCTTTTTATGATGCAGTCAGCCATTAATGACCGTTAGCTGGATATATTATTACAGTAGAGGTTTGAAACATGGTGAAATTCTGATTTTCTCATTCCTTCTTCATTTATTAGCTGAACTATTGATCACCTTGTACTCTGACTTTGGCTCTGACTCCCAGGTGTCTCCACTACACATTCCCCCAGTCCAAGGGAGAGGAGCTTCCCAGAGAGTCAGCCCCCACCAGAGTTTGTCCCCCCAGCAGCACCCCCTGGCAGGCATCAGTGGGTGCCTGATGAGAGTGCGAGCATCTGCATGGTCTGCTGCAGGGAGCGCTTCACCATGGTAAGCAGCGTTGGTCTCCAGCTTTGCCTGCAAGGGAAGTGAAAGGAAACTGCCAGTTCATGAGCCCAGTGTTTATAGTCACCTCCTGTCCCCAAGAGGATATTGGTATTTTCAGAAGAACTACCAAATCCAAGACTTTGGGTTTAACTTTGACCTAACCACATGTATTTTCTGGATTCAGACAGGTGGTAGACACCCTCAGGTAGCCTTAAATTCTAAAGTCTTTGCCATTCTCATGACTAAACAGAGGCAGAGTGGCATAGCAGGAGGAGTCACCAACACCAGGAGATCTTGTTTCTAGCTCCCCTTTTGCTATAAGACAGGTGGCCTGGTAGTGGTTTTATGTACTGACTCTGGAGACAGAGGACCTGGGTTCTAATCCCAGCTCTGCCTCTTATTAGCAGTGTGACTTTTTCAGTCTCAGATGCTCACTTGTAAGCTAGGGATGATATATTGTGTGGCACGTGGAGTTATAAGGACCAGTTATGATGACAAATGTTACCACACTTAGCACCGTACTGACTGGCACATTAGCTCAGGGCTGATGAGAACAACGATAATGTGATTGCTCTGTGTCTCTTTCCCCCTTATCCCCTCATCTGCGAAGGGTGTGTAATATGTCTGTCAACCTCTTAGAGTGAAATGAGGCAGTACTAATGAAAGCATCTTGAAAAAAGGACACTTTCTCGTTGTCATCAATGCCATGAAAACGTGTGATTTGCACTGGCTGAGAAAGTCACTTCTTACACACTGTTTTTGCTGTATCTTCACACATTGCCTCTGCAGACAGGTATAACTTGTTAGGAACTATTGCAAAACTGCCCATCACTTGGGCCCCTTTGCCCACCATCTGAGACATACCTTTAAATGTCAGCTTCTTCAAGGCAAGGACTAGGTGTTCTTTCTCAGTAGAAGCCCAAACACCTGGTATTCTTAGTAAGTTACAGGTGACTAATACCAAAGATAAGTGGGTTGACAGGTAGACTCACAATTCCTACAATCTCACCTTCTCTCGCTCCCTTTTTTTTCTCTTCCCAATGACACTCATCAGTTCAACAGGCGTCATCATTGTCGCCGCTGTGGCCGGCTAGTGTGCAGTGCCTGCTCCACTAAGAAAATGGTGGTGGAAGGCTGCAGAGAGAGCCCTGCTCGTGCGTGTGATCAGTGCTATAGTTACTACAACAAAGAGTGAGTGTCCATAGCGGGGCCGCTACTTCCATTGACCTCTGCACACCCATCCTCCCCTGAGGTCGGGGGTTCTTGGAGTCTAATTGTGGAGAGCATCTCAAATCTGGAACAGTGGCAGCAAGTTTTAATTTAACAGTCACACTAAAATGCCATTAACTCTACAGCAATACGTTTGACCTTTGTCAGAGAAACTTCTAAGAGAGGAAGGAAGCAGAGCTCAAGGTTCTTACATAGTGTTCTCCCTGAAATCAGAACACTTGATTCCTGACCAAGGCCATTAATCTTAGTTTGCCTCACCAGTTGTTCAACCTCACCAGTTGTTCAGCCACTCCTGCTTCCATTGGTCTCAACTGGATTCAGAGGGTTATGTTCACACCTGCTGACTGTTCAAGCATCAGCTTGCATCAGTTCTAATCTAGCTAGTCATCCTGGCTTGTTATCCACAACTAGAAGAGCCCCCACACCTTCCTATGCAGTTTATCTAGTAACAAATTTCAGAGACTGCTTATACCTCTGGCAAGACAGATTAAGACTGTGTTTGTTGGCCTAGTGTTGCTCAATTTTTCTCACTACTTCTAGCAGCAAAGGAGGGTGAGACTAAGCCTCCTAGGCCATCTGGAAATATGAGCCAAAGCAACTCCTCAAAAGCAAATTACTTTGAATTCTTCATGTTTTGCTTCCAGATTTAAATTGATTTTACGTTCTGCTCAATAGCATTATTGAGTTTGTTTTAATATAAACATTTTTTGTCATTATTTACCATGATGATTACTGATCTCCTGGGAAGAAAGATATGCCATGCTTATATTGCAGTTTCTGTGATCCTGACATACCACTTACTTCCCTTGGGGTAGGAGACAGAAGAAATATCCATATACCATATTGCTGAGATTGGAAATGAGCAGTTAGTATTGATGGAGATCCTTTCATTCAACAGTTACTCAAAAATAATCACTTCTTCCTCAAGGAGCCCCCACTTTAGTGGGGAGACCATTAACAGACCACAGACTCATTGGATGAGTGCAGTGGTGGAGCCACACAGCTTAGCCTGATGGTCAGAAGCTTTCTGAGAGGTGTGGCAACTTGTGTGAGCATTAGAGTATGAGAAGTTAGGAAAAGAAGCCAAAACAGGCATGCCCAGAAGTGGGAGTGACAACTGCAAAAGTAGGGGCAGGGAATATGTGGGTGCTTTGAGGAAGTGTAAATAGGTAGGTGGATAGGCTGAGGTAGTAGCTGGCATACCTTGGACTTAAAAACCTGACAGGTGAGCCAGGAGGACTTGCGCCCAAAGGCTTGAAGCTTGCTCTTTGGCGGCATGGGCTGGCGTTGACCAGCAGGCTTCTCATGCAGGTGATAGACTTTGACAAGAGCCAGTGGCAAAGTGGGGAGGACTTTAATGAGTTGAGCACCAGGTCATGGATGGCAGGAGTTGCTCACAAGAGATAACCAGGCTAGGTCGTAGGGCTTTATCTGCTGAAACTGCAAATGTGAAATATTTCTACCCTGAGAAGCTGTGGAACAATTTTAAGCAGAAGCATAACATGACCAGATTTGCATTTTTACAAGCTTGCTGTAGCTATAAAGGAGGGAGTAGGTTGACAGAGACAAGGATACCAATTGGGAAGCCATTACAAAGCCTCTAGCAATAAATGATGAGGGTCCTCTCTGAGGCAGGGATGGAGAGAGAGATGGGGACATTTCAAGAGGTATTGAAGAGACGGACAGAAAATGGTCAATGATTGGCTATGGCAGGTGAGGGACAGAAAAGAGTTTGGTTGTTTCCCTGATACATCTTACTTGGGCAACAATGTATATGGCAGTGCTTTATACCAACTGCGAAACAAAGAGGAGAGGAAGGGATTCGGGCATTTCATTTTGCTTTCTCTGTTTCCAGTGTGCCAGAGGAGAGTCCAGGACAACCGGAAGGTAAGGCGGAATCATAGTCCTGTGTCTCTTTGTTTATATGTTCAAGTTGGCTCTTCTTTCAGGGTTTCACCTGCAACTGATACCCTTAATACAGCAACTCATTCCAACTTGTTGGCCAAGGAAGAAAGAAAATTCTTGGCATTTCTATCAAGCTGTTTCTCTTAAAGTTTATTGTCCTGTTAACCTACCGTACTGGCCCATTAGCTTCCAGCATTCAGAAGGCCAGCAACCAAAGAATTTGGTCCCTGACTTTGAGTAGGTTATTTCTTTTTTTTCTCCTAGATTCCCTTTCACCGCCATCCTACCTCCATATGCTCCCTCCTTCCCCCTAGGCAATCACTATTAATAGTTTGGTTCATATCCTTCCACAGAGGTTAGTTTTTAGGGTAGCCAATGAGTCAGCCCTCCATTTGAGAAGGGTGTACATTTCAGAGTTTCTTGTGTGAAGCAGTGAGGTTGTATGACACTGTAACACTCATCCCGGAACTAACTAAAAAATTAGTTTGAGGTACCTAATGAGATCTTAAGGAAATAAAAAGGACCAAGGAGAGAGAACAGGCAGGTATCTGCTTGCAGCTCACGCCAGTTTTCTGGCTGGTGTTACACTGGACTGCTGGTCAGTGACTGACACATGAATGACACTTCTCTTCTCAGCACCAGACAGCTCCAAGAGTGAAAGTCCTCCATACTCAGCCGTGGTGAGAGTCCCCAAAGCAGCTGAGGTGGAATGGATTTTGGATCTGAATGAGGAGGAAAACGAGCTGGTGCGGAGTGAATTTTACTATGAGCAGGTAATAGCAATAAAACTTGATGGTCCTTTGAGTTTCTTTACAATGTGTAGTTATGGTAAGAAATACAGAGATAGCTGAACACAGCCTGGCCTTCACATGCTTAGAGTGTAATAATGTAGGAGCTAAGACCAGTAAACCAAATGAGGCAGAAAATGAAGAGCATCTTGGAAATGTATGAGACAGATCAGGAAAGGCTTCATGGGGCACCTGGGTAGCTCAGTCAGTTAAGCATCCAACTCTTGGTTTTGGCTCAGGTCATGATCTTAGGGCTGTGAGATCTATGCCCCGCATGGAGCCTGCTTAAGATTTCTTTCTCTCCCTTTCTCCCTGCCCCTCCCCTAAAATAAATAAATAAATAATAAAAAGAAAATTAAAAAGGAAAGGCTTCATGGAAGAAGTAGCATTTAAGATGATCCTTAAAAGAGTGGTAGGAGTATGACAAGCAGAAATTTGGGGGGAGGGGGGTGTAAGGAGAGTGAGGGTAGGAGAAGGACAAAAAGTACAAAATCAGAACATCTGAGCAAAGGCACAGTGTCAAAAATTGCAGGGCATGAGTAGGGGACTGGAAACGGTTTAATCTGAAGGAACGTAGGGTGTTCATAGAGAGGTAGTAAAAGGTAGGATTGAAATGGGCAATTTATGGACAAGGCCTTGAATTCTGCAGTAGGGAAAGTGTACTTGGTCGGCATGAAGGACCATGAAAGGTTTTGGAGTGTGCTTTGGACTATTAATTCAGCAGCAGTGTGTCCAGGCTTGAAGCCGAGACTTCTCCAGTAAGGGGACTGTCAGTCCAACCAGCAATAAGGAGGACCTGCACTAGTGGGAAAAAGGAAGGAAACATGTGGACAGTCCCAAGAAGTAGGTAACACATGAACACAGCTGCCTTCTTCCCAGTATCGTGACAGAAGCTAGCAGTGCCACTTAGAACATCTGAAATCTGTTTAGTTTCACTCCTGCTTTGCCCTGGAAGTTTGGCTCCCTCCTCCAGTATATTTCAAGCCTGGTGAGCTGGGAAGAATAATTCCTGCCATCCAATGACATTTGAAGAATGCTTTGGTCCCTGAGCTCACTGTGTTTTTCTCTCTTCTTCCGCCCTGGCTAGTCCCCCAGCGCCTCCCTGTGCATTGCCATCCTGAACCTGCACCGGGACAGCATTGCCTGTGGCCACCAGCTGATCGAGCACTGCTGCAGGCTGTCCCAGGGCCTCACCAATCCCGAGGTGGATGCAGGGCTGCTCACAGACATCATGAAGCAGCTGCTCTTCAGTGCCAAGATGATGTTCGTCAAAGCCGGCCGGAGCCAGGACCTCGCTCTTTGTGACAGGTAAATGGGAGTGAGTCTTGGTTCTTTTACATGGTTATCATTTCTGTCTGGCTTCTTCTCCTGGCCCCACGATGAGTTCTCACATCACCATCCTCTCTCGGAAGATGCACTGAAAATGTTGTGCATCTCAGTTTGATGACAGTGAAATGCTGTTACCGGATCACAAGTGGTCTTCCTCTAGACAGCCTGTGTCCTCTTTCCCTTGGTAGATCCTCAAAGCAGAGTGTTCTCTAGCTCTGCCCAGTCAGAAAGAAAGTCAATACTTTGGTTAATTTGAAATTAAAATCAATTTAGGGGAGCATCTTTAGTCTCTATGGAACTTTCTGGCTTTTAAATAAAAATGTGTGCTCCCTAAATGTCCAGTGCTTAGCCTTGGACCAAATCCACAGGACCAGTCTTGACCAAATCCACAGTGTGGCCTCAGAAGTACTGGGTAACAGATCTATGAAGCGCACTGGGGACTGGTCTATCCCTGTGTCACAGATAGGAATCCTAGTCATAAAGTACAAGTATCTGTGGAAAAGGTGTCATTAGGCTCCAGAGCCCTGTACAACCTGCTCTGCCTCCAGTCATTAACTTGACAGTTGAAACTCCCAGTTCCCAGCTTATCCACCCAGATGTGTGACTCATGTTGTATGTTCTCAGCACTCAGTCCTAGCCAGATTTGGGAGCAGAGAGCATAATTTTCTTTGAAGTATAAGTGCCTCAGGCACTTGTTCAGAGTATTTGCCTGCAACTCCCAAGACAGCAGAGCGAGTGCAGTGAATCTCATCTGCAGTACTTCCTAGCTCTGTAACCTTGGACAAGTCTGTTAACTGCCCTGGGCCTCAGTTTCCTCCTCTGTAAAATGGGGATGTTAGTAATACTACTAGGGCACTTAGGATAAAATGAGAGTCTCCCTGTAAAGGGCTAAGAATTGAGCCTTTATACTCCAGAAATGCTAGTTTTATTATTTTCATTAACAAAACCGGAAGATTGAGAAAGGCAGGAGGAGGTGGGACAGAAAATGGAAGGAAGTATAAAGGAGTTAATTTCACTCTTTCTTACCAAGGAACAATAGATTCTACATCATTTTTCAAGTTAATAAATGAAGAAATGCGTGTATGTTAAAAGTTTTTCACTTTTTAAAAAATTGTTTTTATTTTTTTATTTTTTAAGATTTTATTTATTTGACAGAGACACAGTGAGAGAGGGAACAGAAGCAGGGGGAGTGGGAGAGGGAGAAGCAGGCTTCCCGCGGAGCAGGGAGCCCGATGTGGGGCTCGATCCCAGGACCCTGGGATCATAACCTGAGCCGAAGGCAGACGCTTAACGACTGAGCCACCCAGGCGCCCCTAAATTTTTTTTAAAGATTTTATTTATTGAGAGAGAGAAATTAAGAGGGAGAGGGAGAAGCAGCCCAGCTGAGCAGAGAGCCCAACCTGGGGCCCCATCCCAGGACTCTGGCATCATGACCTGAGCTGAAGGCAGACGATTAACCTACTGAGCCACCTGACACCCCAAGTAAGGTTTTTTAAAATAACTGTGAAGAGAACCAAAAATCTACCAATTTACCAGAAATGGAGAAGAGGGGAAAAGAACAAAAACCACTCCATATAGCAAAAAGTAGAGTTTAAGGCAAAAATTAAAATATATTTAAATATATTTCAAATATTAATAATGTAAATGAGATAAAATCTTATTAAAAGAAAAAAGTATTCAGATTGGGGAACAAAACAAATTTAACATCAAATCCTATACTTCTTTCAAAATCAAATATAAATGGACGAAATATCCACTCTAGACTGTTGGACAACAGAAATTAAGAAAGTGCTTACTTTGGAAGGATTCTCACCCCCAGATGCTGTGCACTTCTCTTGACAGTGTACAGCAATGGTTTCGAATTACACATTCTTTTTCCCCAATTCTGGATTCACACACCCATTCTAGAGGATTACTTCTTTTGTGCAGGTTTGCTGATGGTAGTGGATTCATCTCTCGTGTGATTTGCAAAGTATTTTTTCACTGTTTTTAACTCTTACTTCCTTCCAGTAGACATATAAATAAACAAATAAATGTTTAAAAACAGAACTCACATTACCTATTAAAAATGTATAATACAGGGACGCCTGGGTGGCTCAGTTGGTTAAGTGGCTGCCTTCGGCTCAGGTCATGATCCCAGCGTCCTGGGATCGGGTCCCACATCGGGCTCCTTGCTCAGCAGGGAGCCTGCTTCTCCCTCTGCCCGCCTCTCCCCCTGCTTGTGTTCTGTCTCTCTCTCTGACAAATAAATAAGTAAAATCTTTATAAAAAAAAAAATGTATAATACAGGGGCGCCTGGGTGGCTTAGTCGTTAAGCGCCTGCCTTCAGCTCAGGTCATGATCCCAGGGTCCTGGGATCGAGCCCCACATCAGGCTCCATGCTCAGTGGGAAGCCTGCTTCTCCCTCTCCCACTCACCCTGCTTATGTTCCCTCTCTCGCTGTGTCTCTCTCTGTCAAATAGATAAATAAAATCTTTTTAAAAAAATGTATAATACATTGTTATACCAAATTTGCTTTTACAATGTGTACTCTCCCTTACCCCGTTCCCACTAAGTTGAAAATGACTGATGTACTAAATCCCTTTCCAGGGAAATCAGCAGATAAGTCAGAATCCACAGGTTTTTTGACTAGAATATAACATATATTGCATAATGTATTTACTATGTAATATATATTGTGTAATATATATAATTATATTCAAGAACTTTGAGTGTAGGACTGTTTCAGGCAGCACTGGAGAGAGTGACCCAGTTCTCTGGGCTCTCTGTTGCTATAAGATTTTTGCAATCACCATGTGTCAGGAGTAAGATCAAAGGTGGCAGTGCTAGTGGGCTGTAGCAAGGACCTATTCTTAGCACAGGGAGTCAATGTCAAGTCCAGGAGACTAGAATCCAAGTGATTGCCCAGCAGCATCCCCAGGCAGTGGTAGTGATGTGACCTCTTTACTGGCTAGGAGTACAGGCCATGTACTCTCTCCCAAGCAAACAGGGTTCTAAAGAACCAAAAAACAAGTAATTGTGAGCATCCCTACCTTGAGTATTAATATCTAACATTTAATGAGTACCTACACAATTCTAGACTTAATCCTAAGGCCTTTTACTTGAGCTGTTTCATTTTATCCTTAAAATTCTGTTACTGTATCCATTTTGCAGATGAGTAAATTGAGGCAGAGAAGTTAACTAACTTGCCTAGGGTCATAGAGCTGCTGAGTGATGGAGTTGAATTCAGAGTCTGACTCCAGAGCCTTCTCTCACAGTGTTTATGTACCCCTCAACTCTCATTTTCACATTTCACATTGGAATTGAAATAGAAAGTTGTAAGCAGGGACGCCTGGGTGGCTCAAGCTTGAAGCAAGCCCCGCATCGGGCTCCCTGCCTCTGCCTGCTGCACCCCCTGCTTGCGCTCTTCCTCCCACTCTCGCTCGCTCTCTTCAAATAAATAAATTAATTTAATTAAATCTAAAAAAAAGAAAACTTGTAAGCAGCAACTATTTTTAGTAAGATTCTGTGGAGCCTCATTGCCTTGCCCCTTCCCTCCCTGTAGCTACATCAGCAAGGTGGATGTGCTGAATATCTTAGTTGCTGCCTCTTATCGCCACGTGCCACCTCTGGACCAGATCCTGCAGCCGGCTGCAGTAACCAGGCTAAGGAACCAGCTTTTGGAAGCTGAGTACTACCAACTGGGTGTTGAGGTAAGACGAAGACAAAGCTTACTTGTGCCCAACTGTAGTGAGTTGCCTTTGCCTACCCTTGCAAAAGGCTGTTGTCATCTCTCAGTTGCCTTCAGCCATGGGGAAGTAGCGAGGGCATAACAAGTTTGCCAGTTGGCGGTAATGGTAGGTGAGGTGATGGGGAAGGAAGATGATTGGCAATAATGGGAAAGAACAGGTCTTTGGGACTTTCAGGCCTGGATTTAGGTACTTCTCACTAAAAGGAGCAGTTTTTCTTCCAGATCTCCACAAAGACTGGCCTCGATCCCACTGGTGCGTGGCACGCTTGGGGCATGGCCTGCCTCAAGGCTGGGAACCTCACTGCTGCACGGGAGAAGTTTAGTCGCTGTCTGAAGCCTCCTTTTGACCTCAATCAGCTGAGTCATGGCTCAAGACTGGTACAGGATGTGGTTGAATACCTGGAGTCCACAGTGAGACCACTCCTATCCTTGGTAAGAACATAGCAGGGGGAGGATCAGTTCAGGGAGGAAGGCGGCCCAGGAGCAGTAATGACCTGGGAAAGGATCAGCTTCCACTCAGCGTATAGTGGCAGTCCTGGCTCAGAGCTTCCAGGTTTAGATTTCGCTCATTCCATTATACATAATTAGCTAGTAACCATATATGGTTAGATAAGTAATACAAAGTCAATTTAAAAAAAAAAAAGCAAAGACGGAAAAGTATTTTTAAAATGATAAAAATGACATTTAATCCCATATCCAGACTTAAGTAGTGTTCAAATTTTGGTGAATTTTCTGTGTTATGTTTTTGAATGAAACAGTATTATAATATGGAGAATTTTGTATCCTGCCTGTTTTTCTGCCCTTCAAACTATATTGTGAGGCTACTTCCACATCCATAAATATTCTTTGAAAGCAATATTTTCAGAGGCTGCTGAGAATTTACTGAGTTTTCTTTTTCTTTTGCACTCTCCTGTCAGCAAGATGATGATTACTTTGCTACCTTGAAAGAACTGGAAGCTACCCTTCGGACCCAGAGCCTCTCCCTGGAGGTGATTCCTGAAGGGAGGATCATGAACAACACCTCCTACCAAGAATGCCTCTTCTACCTGCACAACTATAGCACCAACCTGGCCATCATCAGCTTCTACATGAGGCACAGCTGCCTGCGAGAAGCCTTGCTCCACCTCCTCAACAAGGTGGGACACACAGACCTACCTCTCAAAGTGCAGGACCTTCGGCTGGCCCACTTAGCTTTAAGGGCCATGGGGGAAGGGGGGGTTGGTAAACCCCCTGAAACTTGACACTGTGTTGAGCTATGAGATCTCTGGCAGAGTCAGGTCAAAATGGAAAATTCTATCCATCCAAATTATGATTTGATATATGGGCAATAAGTCTTAACCTGGATCCAGATTGCCCTTCTGATTGGCGATGACAAATTTCATCCCTTCTCCCAAAACATAAAGCAGAATCAAATCGTAGTTGAGAGCATGGTCTCTGGAATTAGATGGTTGGTATAAGTGGTGTGACCTTGACCAAATTGCTTTACCTCTTGGTTTCTACACACCTCCCCACCTGCCCTGGGACTGTGTCCCACTGCGATTTAGCTGCTAATCCACCCAGAGTTGTTACAAGGGCCAGGAAACGCCCATGATCTCTATTTGGGCCCCAGATACCTAATGGAAGGAGAGTGTGCTCACCTTTTTTCTCTCTGACCTCCTCTGGCCTCCTCCCAAGGGGGCAGAGGCACCTCTGAAGTGCATTCTTTGGAGCCATTGTTAAGCAAAATCAGGATTCTGTTTCACCATGACCCTTTGGCATTCATTTTTTTTTATCAGAATGTTCTCCATGAATACTTTCTGAGGAATTGGCGGATCTTTACCAAATTTCATAGGAAATTAAAGGAGTTCAATACTTTAATTTCGATCTGCTGTCCTAATTCAAAATGGCAGCCAATGAAAGTTTACAAATGGACATATCTTCTAGGATTACTCCAAGTGAAGTCAACTGTTCACAGTCATGGTAACCATGCCCCTACAGGGTAACTACTAACCGGGTTCCAAAAATAAAGTAAGAGTTATTTTACTTAGAGTTTAACTGCTAATTTTTTCCTTTTCCTCAGTTTCCAAATGAGTTTTAGGGTAAAGCTGCTTCTCCCAAGCACAGATTGAGAGTGGAAATCAACCAGTTCTGTTTCTTCTGTTGACTAGTCCAGAGAGTTAAGCAGCTTACTTACTTATCTTGGTAGAAGCTGACAACAACATTACCCTGCTTTACATTTGTCAGATCGAGGAAGGAAGCCTTCTTTTTATCTCCTATAATCACGGTAACCCTTGAACTGAAATACCTTAATTCTCAAGCAGGTGGGAACAACAGAAAAGCACATTGTGAAAACTCCAACTGAATGGCTAGAGCCTGGAAGGTGTTCTTTTGCTAGCTTCATTCCCTGCCCTTTTCACCCCTTTTACCTGTCACACTGCCCCAGAGTGAGCTTTCTAAAACATAATACGTGTTATTTGTGTTATTCATAGTTCATGTTATCCTCCTCTCTGAAAGACCCTCAGGAGATCCCCATGGCCACAAGGTGAAGTCCAAATTCCTTAGCATGCATACAGGACCCACCAAGATCAGGCCCCCTTATTTCTCCCGTTTATTTTCACTGCAAGGCCTATATATGCCCTACATTCCAGACTTACCAAATTATTTAAATTTTCCTGATTGTACCTTGCCCTTTCTGACCTCCATGAACCTGCATGTGCTGTCCCCCGTAACCTAGAATACCCTGCCCCTCTTCGTTTTCTTGGAAAACTCCCGTTTATCCTTTCAAACCCTCTCTGTTGAGCATTCATAGAACGCACAAGCAACATTAGGCACCTCTTCCTGTATACACCACTGTATCTAGAATACAGCTCTGTTACTGCATTTATCCTATGCATTGCAACTGTTTGTTTACAACTGTGTCACCCTTTCTGGACCATATTTTACTTCTCTGTGTCTTCCGATGCCAGACCTAGAGCCAGTTATGAATGAATGAGTGAGTAGGTAAATAGATGAAATGGAAGTTTTTAACGTATTGCTCTTCTGAGAAATATCACCTTCCTATGCAGCTGATTCCCCTGCCTTTTAAAATCTGTCCTAAAACTTTTAGATTAGGTCTGGGTTTCTGAGTTAGGAACATCCAGAATCAGGAAAGGAGTCCTCACCCACCGTGGATGTTGTGAAAACTCAGAACTCCAGTTCTAAACAGCCCGTACCCAGTGCTACAAGGCCAACATGGGTATACTAACATGAGTTTATGGCCATTCTTTACCCTCCATTAGTTATTCATAGTCCAAAATCTAAATGCCCAGGTGATTTTTTTTTTCTATGACTATGGAATTCGGGGGTTTTGGTTTTGTTTTGTTTTTTTAAGATTTTTATTTATTTATTTGACAGAGACAGAGAGGGAATACAAGCAGGAGGAGTGGGAGAGGGAGAAGCAGGCTTCCCACTGAGCAGGGAGCCCAATGTGGGGCTTGATCCCAGGACCCTAGGATCATGACCTGAGCCGAGGGCAGACGCTCAGCGACTGAGCCACCCAGGCACCCCGGAATTCGGGTTTATGATACAGCGTCTCTGAACCACAGATGAGCTTCAGAAGGGAGGGGGGATTATTATGTGTGTGCACCTTCCTGAGGAGTTGGTCTATAATGTTTATCACTTACTCGTTTATCTAAGAAATACGTATTAAAAAGCCAAGGACTGCTCTGGGCACTTTGAAAAAAAAATAGACAAAAATATCTGCTCTCATAAAACTTACATTATAGCAGGGAGACAGACACTAAAGGTAAATAATATCTGTAGTATAGATGATGAGTAATAAGAAAAATAAAGCAGGGGAGAGGGCAGGGATGGATTGGGCAGTTTGAGAACAGATGCCCAGGGAAGGGGACACTCAGTAAAGGCCTAAAGGAGGTGGGGAGTGAGCCAGGCAGATTATGGAGGAAGCACAGTCCAGGCGAAGGGAGTAGCAAGGGCAAAGGCCAAGGTGACTTGAGCAGAGAAAGCTGGGAAAAGCGTAGGAGCAGATAAGGTCAGAAAGGTAATGGGCCCGATCATACGAGGGTCATATAGGGCCTTGTGGACGTTGTGAGGGCTTGGACTTTATGCTGAGTGAGGAAAACCACTGGAAGATTTTGAGCAGAGGAATAACGTGATGTGACTTATGTTTTACGAAAATCACTCAGGTTGATTGGTTGGCATTAGACAAAAAAGAGGCAGGACAGAAGGTAGTAGATGAGGGAGGAAGCTACTGCAATAATTCAGGCAAGTGGTAACGATGACTTGGCCAGGGCTGGACATTGAGGTGGTGAGAAGTGGCCAGATAGATGCAGATGCTGTGTGTATGTTGATGGTAGAGCCAGCAGAATTTGCTAATGAATTTGATATTGGGTGCTGAGGCAGGGGGGGATGGATTTGACTTAAGTTTTTGACCTGAGCAACTAGAAAAACAAAATTGCCGTCTGAGAAAGGAAAGACTACAGAAAGAAGAGGTTTGGAAGAAACAACCAGGAGTGTAGTTTTAGGTGTATTAAGTGTAGCAGACACCCAACAGGACATTTTGAGTAGGCAGTTGGATATAAGTTGGATATTTACTTCTGGAATTCAGGAGGAATGAACAAGGTGGAAACAGGGATCTAGGCATAATCAGCAAATAGATTTAAAGCCATGAGATTATGGGGCGCCTGGGTGGCTCAATCGGTTAAACGTCTGCCTTCGGCTCAGGTCATGATCCCAGGGTCCTGGGATTGAGCCCCGCATCGGGCTCCCTGCTCAGCGGGGAGTCTGCTTCTCCCTCTCCCTCTGCCTGCCACTCTGCCTACTTGTGCTCTCTATCTCTCTGTCAAATAAATAAATAAAATCTTAAAAAAAAAAAAGCCATGAGATTATATTAAATCACCAAAAGAGTGAGTACAGAAAGAAAAGAGAACAGGTTCCTCCTAAGCCCTGAGGAAATTAGGAGGAATCAGCAAAGAAGATTGAGAAGGAGTAGCTGGAGAAGTAGAAAGAAAACCTAGAAAGGGTGGTGTCCTAGAAGCCAAATAAAATTTTTCAAGGAGGAGGAAGCCATCAGCTGTAGCAAAAGCTCTTGATAGTTCAGGTGGAAAACAAGACAGATTTTTAGATGTAACAATTTAGAGGTCATTGGTGACGTAAGGGGCAGTTTCAGTGGAGTGGTGGGTGCAAAAACTAGATAAGAATGGGTTTAAAAGACAATCACAGAAGAGAAATCAGAGATGGGGAGTATAGATGACTTGGTCAAGGAGACTTTCTACTCAGCAAAGGAGAGAAGTGGAGCAGTCACTAGAGTGGGATTCTCTCATGTCTGTGACATGTAAAAAGCTAAGAAGCTAAGAAGCACCACTACAGAAGGAAGCCTAAGGTGTGAGAGTAGAAGGAAATCTAGGTGGGTCCCAGACGGTGCCAGAAGCAGGCTAAAGACTTGACTTTTTGCCTTGCCCTGTTCTAGGAGAGTCCTCCAGAAGTCTTCATAGAAGGCATTTTCCAGCCAAGCTATAAAAGTGGGAAGCTACACACTTTGGAGAACTTGCTAGAGTCCATTGATCCAACCTTAGAGAGCTGGGGAAAGTATTTGATAGCTGCCTGCCAACATTTACAGAAGAAGAACTACTACCACATTCTATACGAGCTGCAGCAGTTTATGAAGGTAATAGCCCCTTCCTGCTCTCTACCTCTGTTGATGACACCCTGCCATGCGGGGAGACTGTGCAAGATGAGGGAACAAGACTATCATTGGGTCCCTGGCCTCACTCTTAGACCAACCCTAGAGCAAATCCATGTGGCTTTCTAGCATTGTTGAATAACATTAGGATTTCCATCCCCATCCCAAAGAGGCAGACCTTAACCTTGTCAATAATAGCATTCTTCAGAATTCAAGGAACATGAAGGTGAAAAAGAGGTCTGTGGCAATTTTAAGATAAGCATGAGGCATGAATGCAGAATTCATAAGGAATGATGGAGAAGTGTTTTTAGAGAAGATGTGTGAAGGAGAGGGAATGAATGTCTCCCAATCTGTCCGAGGGTTGCAAACACTAAATCACAGAGAAATTGAACCACTCAAAGCCAAAGTGAGAGCGAAGCCAAGCTGAATGGAGAATCAGAAGTATCCTTTTTGAAGATCTCTTCTGTGGTGGAATAAAGTCCTTCCCGGGAGCTCAGCCAGTCAGTTTTTTGCTTTAGGATCCCTTGGGCTTAGGAGTAACTGATACAAAATAGCTGTGCAGCTGGTGACAGAAGTGGGTGCTGGCAACCAGGTTTCATGGGTGGAAATCAGGTCAGAATTCTCCTTACACCATACCCTCCAGTATCCCTGATCTCATTTGACCTGCATGTTCATTTTCCTCTTCTAGGACCAAGTCCGGGCCGCCATGACCTGTATCCGGTTCTTCAGTCACAAAGCGAAGACTTACACGGAACTGGGAGAGAAGCTCTCGTGGCTTCTTAAGGCCAAGGACCACCTGAAGATCTACCTCCAAGATACCTCCCGCAGCACCCGAAGGAAGAAAACCACCTTCTTCCAAAAGAAGATGACTGCAGCTGATGTATCAAGGTAGCCTGAGGCTCAAGGAACAGTTAGAGTGGGCAGAAGGGCTGGAATGGGGTGTCTGTTGGTGATGAAGCCACTCTTGTCCATTCCTGAACCCTTGAAAGAGAACCACACATCTAAAGGGAATCATTCCTGGGGCACCTGGGTGGCTCAGTCGTTAAGCATCTACCTTCGGCTCAGGTCGTGATCCCAGCGTCCTGGGATCAAGCCCCGCATTGGGCTTTGTGCTCCGAGGGGAGTTTGCTTCTCCCTCTCCCTGTGTGTGTGCACGCTCTCTCTCTGTCTCTCTCTCAAATAAATAAGTAAAGTCTTTAAAAATAAATAAATAAAGGGAATCATTCCTGAGTGACAGTGGCCAGTACAAGCCTGGAGAACCTACAGAGGAGCTCGTAGGAGAAGAGAGCGGGGGATGTATTAGGATCAGACCCCTTCCAGTAAGCAGGCAAAAGAGATCCTGCGAGATGTTGGCCTGCCCCCGTCTCCATCTTCCTCTCACGCTCCTCCCTTCTCCCTTGCTGAGCAGCGGTCATGCTGGCATCCTGGGGGCTCCTCCACACACCAAGCCCTTCCCTCCTCTCAGTCTTCAGGCTGGCTTATCCATTCACTCCCTCTGCTTACAACACAGCATCTAAAGTAAATGCTGCACCCCGCCTTTATCGCCTTTGTAGGCCCAGTCGCTAAATATTTTATGTGTTCGTTCATTATTCATCTCTCCTCTAGCCTGTGAACTCTGTGAGGGCAGGGTTTGTGTCCCTCTTGACCTCTGTTGTTGTCTGAAGCATGTAGGTGCTACATAAACACTTCCTGATTTGGGGCCTGGACTCTCTCTGGTCCCACGGAGCCTCTGGCCCCTCGGAGGCACCTCTGTCCAGGGCACCAGACCACCCTTTGTGTCTTGTTGTAACTGCTCAGAGAGTATTTTGGATCTCTTCTTCCACCATATCATTTCTTTTGCCTTTTCCAATGCCATCTTCTCGTGGTGTCTCAGTCCCCCGGCTCTAGTCACTCCTGAAGCCCCTCATGAGGCTCGACTGTGCGTCTCCTGTCATCATAGGCACATGAATACACTTCAGCTGCAGATGGAAGTGACCAGGTTCTTACATCGGTGTGAAAGTGCTGGGACCTCGCAGATCACCACCTTGCCTCTGCCAACTCTCTTTGGAAATAACCACATGAAAATGGATGTTGCCTGCAAGGTACAGTCGAATGTTTCAGACCTCTGACAGACTGTTCTTATCTTTCAGAAGTTTACCACAATTGTTATCGTCTAGTTAGTATTTCAGTTGTTCGTTTGAAGGCTGTCTTCCCACTAGAATGTGAGCCACAGAAGGCTGGGGATCAAGTCCATTTTGATTACTCTTGTATCCCTAGTGCCTGGCACTGAGTAGAGTCTCAACAAATACTTGTTGAATAAATGGCGGCCCTCTTTCTTGATAGAGGGGCTACTCCGTACTTATTGCCTCTTTAAGCACATTTCCCTCTCCTTTTCAGGTCATGCTAGGAGGGAAAAATGTGGAAGATGGTTTTGGAATTGCATTCCGTGTTCTGCAGGTATGACTTGAATCACTCAAGATGGATGGAACTGGCCACAGTTCCATGAGAGGTTATTCTTCAGAAAACTTTTACCCCAAGGGAAGCAGATACACATATACGTCACGAATGAAGTCAAGGTGGCTATTACAGAACTGTGTCAAGATTCTCGGGCACTTTGCCAGAAGCCAAGTAACCAATGACAAATTCATCAAGAGCTATCAGATAAAGACCTGAAACCGGGTTCCCCACAGCTGTTCCCCTGCACAGCCTCTGCTTGCCCTCTGAGGGGAGCATGGCTGAAGGAAGTGGCAGGGGGCTGGTGGAGGTCCTGTGCAGCAGGAAGGGCCATCAGCATCAAGAACTGCCCCTCCATCCATCCCTAGGAGTTGGCTCAAGGAGTGCCTTTCCTGTGCTTGTGGTCAGAGGACGCACGTGTGACTATGGCGCTGGAGCAGAGTCTGGAGCAGGGCACTGAAACCACAAGGGGCAGTTTCTCCAGACCACCCCCCACCACCACCCCCCGCGCTGGCCCTCCCCAGACAGTTCCACACAGATACCCTAAGGACCATCACTCTCTGGGCAAGTGGGGTCTGGAACACATTGTGTGTGTGTTGAGGATCAATGGCTTCATGAGTGATCAGACTGATTCCTTTCTATTCCACCTATTTCAGTGTTGGAAACAGCTCTCCACAGCCAGATACCCCTGGTGGACAGGCAGAGCCGCAGTTCCTCTCAGAGTCTGTCAAGGATTGTCATAGATTGGGCCTAAAGTGTTTATCTGGTAGTTTCTAGCAAAGCAGTCTTTTGGTGAATTGGTCTGTTTCCAAATACTAAGGCATCTCTTGGCCGAGCACCAAGTGTCCGTAGCAGCAAATACCAACCCCCAACATCCCTATCCTAAGACAAAGGTGGCTCATTAGAAGAACGAACTGGCCTTGGGAATTTGATTAGAATATTTTCAGAAAGTGGCATGGCATTAAGTGAGGTATACCATGTTAGATATCAAGGTTACGATGTTTATGGTTGCTTCCTGAAATGTCTGCCTCATTCCAAAGAGGAACTTTCTGCTTGTTTTTGTTTGTGTGTCATATGAGTATTTTCTATTGTGACTGCAATCAATATGGCTTATCTACACCAAGCAGAGTGGGGGCTTTTTAAATGTTGCCTTCCTTCCTACTGCCGGTGTCCCCTGCTCCCCTAAGCCCCTCATTCTGTGTTCTAGGACTTCCAGCTGGACGCCGCCGCCACCTACTGCAGAGCTGCCCGGCAGTTGGTGGAGAGGGAGAAATACAGCGAAATACAGCAACTGCTCAAGTGTGTCAGTGAGTCAGGCATGGCGGCCAAGAGTGATGGGGACACCATCCTCCTCAACTGCTTGGAAGCATTCAAGAGAATTCCACCCCAGGTACGCTCACTCCTGTACCTCTTGGTTCCTCCATCTATTTCATTGTCTTCACATCCCCCTTCTTGGTTTTTCTGTTCCCCACGATACATTCATGATGTATTGAAACTCCGCAAGATCCCTTTATCTTTCTGACTCCTCTGTACTAATGGTCTCAGCCAAATCAACCCTTCCCTGGAAAGAAAATTCGTGCGTATAACCTCTATCCCTGGCAGGTGTCCCTCAATATCCACTGTCTGACATGTGCACCTGTGGGCAGACCCATTTGAGCTTCTCCCTGTGATTGTAGAGGAGGTCAGGGTGGGTCTGCAGATAGTCTTTGAGCCTGTTGCCTATGAAATTGTCCCCCTGTGGCTTCTTCGTGGGGTAAACAGAGCCACATCCATGTGTGAAGGCCAAGGACAGTCCCCTCGGGAGCTGTTATTTCTCCTCAAATTCCCAAACCTAGTGTTAATCATTAGATTTCCTTTGGTGTTCTTATAGCCAAAGTTGAGTTTAAAAAGAGAACAGGCAGGCTGAGGCTGGATTGGGCCTCAGCTCCCACGCTGGGGACTCCTCTTCCTCCTCTTACGACCGCTATTTCTGTTCTGCACAGGAGCTAGAGGGCCTGATTCAGGCGATACACAGTGATGACAACAAGGTGAGTAGAACTTTCTCCAAACCCTGTTCGTGTCATGAGCAGCACCTGGAGCCAACCTTTTCACCTTTATCCCTTGCTCCCCACAACAGTTCCATTCAACCTGTATCTCCACTTCTTTGTCATCCGGAAGTGGAGCAGGGGCCCAGGCAGGGGTGCAGAGGGAGAAGGTAGATGGAGCACACACAAACATTGACTTCATGAGCCTTTGTCTTCCCACTTCTTCACCTCCATTTTCATGCAGAGCTTCTCTCAGAGACCCCTAGGAAATCCTTCACTTCCATCTTCAGGTTGACTGACTGAATGAGGTTCTCAGAGTGGGTAGGCATTTCTTTATCCTGGAGGGAAAAGGGTACCTTGTACCGGAAGGAAAAAACCCTACCCAGCCCTTGAGCAACAAAGAGCCATTCGTGTCTCATTCTCCAAGCAGGCTAATTCCCTGCGGTCAGTGAGCTCTTAGGAAATCAGTGCTCTGCAAGGAGTACCAGGCAGAATAGAAGTACTCCCAGCTGCTCCTACTTGTGCCTAACCACACGCTCATCCACCCGCCATCTGGAGGAAGGCCCACAGGCCAGCAGAAGCATAGTAAAACCAAGCCAGACTGCCCTGGCCACTAGCAGCGGGAAGATCTGCAGCTGAGTCCCTCCTGAGGAAAACTAATGTCAGGCACATGGCTTCTTACAGAAGCACAGAGCTGCTCCCCATGGTAGTGTTGCTAATCCTTGGACTGAATTTGCCAGGCCTTCAGTCGAGGGATTAGGGAGAATATGTTCCGAGCATTTCTTCATTTATGCTTGCAGCATCCAGATGACCTCTTATGGAAAGGATGGAATTCTAATATTCTGAATTGTAGAGAAGTACTTTTTCAAAATCATAGTGAGAATCCAGCAGCCAGGCCAGACACCCTGGTTCCCTGAGTCCCAAACTGCAGTCCTTTTCCAAGCCTTCAGTGAGCCTCCCCCTCAATAGGACAAAGGCTGTGTCCCTGGGAAAGGCATGCATTAAAATCTCGACAGTTCTTACTTTTTCAGGTCTTTTTCTCTCAACAGCTATTCTCATGCACTTAAGTGATCTCAGGCCACAAGGTCTTGCCAAAAACCAGCCTTACTCAGTTCCTATTTCAGACTTTCTGGCAAAATGCCCTCCTTCTCTAGGTAGGAATCTTGCTTGCCCGCTTGTGATACTATGTTTAATGCACCATAGGTACTAAGTAGAGCTAAACCCGTGGGTGAGAGCAAACATCCTGGGGCAGCAGGTAGATACCCAGACAGCAGGCCTTGATCATTTAGTAAGCTTAGAGAATATCCGGCATCTTCTAGCTTTAGCAGACTATCTGTAGTTGAGCTTAGGAAAGAAAGACTTCAGCGACCAAGACAGAAAAGAAGGTGGAAGGTTGAAACATGAAGGGAGAGGAGTCCCTTCCAGCCACCAGAAGGGACTGTCACAGCAGAAGGGCAGCTGCTGGTGGAAGCTCTGAGGCAGCTCCTGAGGGCCTGGCTGTTGGCTGGCCTAGAACACTGGCAAACCAGCAACGTGCTGGTGAGGTCGGGGCCAGGGAAGGCATGGGCTCTGGTCTCCACTACACTGGGGCTTTATGAGGTGGAGGCCTCCAGGATGCAAGAGAGACACCCCTCATACCCAAAACTGAGATGCTTCTGATCCAAACAGCAGAAGTCAAGTCAACGTGTGATGAGACCTTAATTAGACCTTTTCTAATGGTGTGTGTGCATGTTCCTACCTGAATTTCCAGTTACAAGATGTTAAATACAGCAGGTCAAAACAGAAAAACAGTGAAAGGGGTATCTGTGTGTGCCCATGGTAAGGGAGAGATATGATGTTTCGTCCATTCGTGCATTCATTCATTCACTTAATGCATATTTATTCAGTTCCTACCGCATGCCAGGCCGTGCGTGCACTAGGCACAAGTACAAGAAGTAGAAAAAGCAGACACCATTCCTGTCCTCATGGAGCTTAAAATCTAGTCAAGGAAACAGACATCAATCAAATCATCACCCAGACAACTGTAAAATCCTCACGTGTGGGCAGTGACAGTGCTGACTGTGAAGCGAGGAGGAAGCTGGAGTGCCCAGGATAGTGAGGAGAGCCTCAGAAGCAATAGACAGAGGCCAGACTCCGCCCGCCTGCCTGCTTTCTTCTTTTTGACATTCTGAGATTATTTGTAATCATTATAAAGTAACACAGTATAATAGCTTAAGGTCCAGAATATTTAAAGCGTTGCTACAATGTAATGAACGACAAGAACCCAGTCATTAATTTGATAGGTGAGAAGTTGATCTGCCGAGCTCTGGGACACAGCTCTGTGTTTGTTGCTTCATCATCCGTGATGGTTTCTCTCTGGCTGTCTCTTCTGCCCCATTGCCAGGTTCAGGCCTACCTGACATGTTGCAAACTGCGTTCTGCCTACCTGATTGCCGTGAAGCAAGAGCACTCACGCGCCACAGTCCTCGTCCAGCAGGTGCAGCAGGCCGCCAAGAGCAGCGGGGACACAGTAGTGCAAGACATCTGCACACAGTGGCTTCTGACGAGCCACACCCGGGGTGCCCACGGCTCAGGCTCCAGGAAGTGACCATGGGCAGCGGGGCCTGAATACTGTGGAACAGGAGAGATGGAGATGATCTCTCCCTCTTTCCTCCTGTGCAGTGGGACTTCCCTGGCTCTGCCCCAGGTCGGAAAGAGCTGGATTGGACCCTACTTGCCATCTTGGGCAAGGATAGGACCTTTCACGCCACGCAAGTGCCATGTTTCTGTAAAATTGTGGAATCTGTATGTTTGTCTGGAGATGGCCAGTTCTTTCTACCTCAGAGTGAGTGAGTGTGCGTGCACTCTCCTGTGCACTCATGTTTACGCCTAAGCATTTCTGAACAAACAAAACAACCCCCCCACCCCCCACCAAAAAGAGGCACTTTTACTTTAGACTTCTGCCAGTCTGAAAACCTTCCCTGCGTTTTGGTTCTTAACCCGGGTCATCCTGTTTATATGCAGTTCCTTCCGTGTGGAGATGCTCAGTAGCTCCTCATAACTAGAAGGGTTTTACAGAGAATTCTAGAGCAGCACCAAAAGGATTGCCTCTTATTTCTTCCTTCTCCTCCCCAAATTCAGAGATGGCCTTGGGGCAAGTGCTAATTGTGGAATAAAACTGGTCCATGCATGTCCTGTCACAAGCACAAGGAGTTACCAGGAATCTTTGGAAGGTAGTGTGAACAGAAGGATCCTCAGGTGCCGGCGTCTGAAAACTGGATTCACACAGTGAGGGGGTCAGAGCCCCACACACCGGCAGGCAGGGCACCGTCACATCCATCCCACAGGGAGAGAAAAGTGAACCTCTCCAAACAAGAATGCAGGAAGGTTGCCGACAAGCACAGAGCTGGCTTCTGCGAATATCCCTGCCACAAAGAGAGAACACGGCTCCCTAGTCGAGAGTGAAGAGAGAAATGGTAGCCACGATCCTAGGACTAAAATGGCTAGACTGCCTGTTTGAATTACAGTCCTATTTGTGCCCCTTTAAAATGGTTAGGAAACTGCTTCCTCTTCTCTCCTGCTTCTCCACAGTCTCAGCAGGACCACAAGATGAAGACGCAGAGAACCAGGGTCATTGAGAGGGCGGTGCACTTCTTTGTCTTCACAGAGGGAGTCGTGGGTTGGGCCTGTGGATAAGAGTCAAAACAAAGGGACAATGAATAGGTCCCCATCCAGTTGGTGGAAAACCAGGTGAAGTACTCCTTTCATACTCCCACACCAGATGCGATTTAGAAAGGGTCTTTCATCCTTAATGACTTGGATTTGCAAATGAGGGCCCTGAGGAAAGCTCTGCAACTCTGAGCCTCCCACCAGCCGGAGCTCAGTCTGAGGATCTCACATTTGTTGCTGAGACAAACAGGAACTGGAAGCCAAAGTCAGTATCTCTGGTGCTTAGACCTATGGATTTCTCTCTGAACCAGGTTTTTTGATAGTAAAAAAACAACTGTTATGGGCATCTGTCAAATTCAGAGCTTTGGTCCTATAGAGAGGAGAAAGACTCTGCACAGAAAATATTAGATCTCTTTTTGGGAGAAGTTTAACAAGTGAAGTGGTTTTTCCTTCTTTGAGTCATAGAATTGTCTGTCTTCCAGGAAATGTCATTCCCTGGCATCTGCTTGCCCTTCAGAGTCTGCCTGTCCTCTTTGCACTGGACATAAGCACTTTATATGAATGGGTTGCAAATCGTGCAGCTTTTAATTTGGCATGTTAAGACCAGATTTTTCTGGGGCACCTGGGTGGCTCAGTCATTAAGCGTCTGCCTTCGGCTCAGGTCATGATCCCAGGGTCCTGGGATCGAGCCCCGCATCAGGCTCCCTGTTCAGCAGGAAACCTGCTTCTCCCTCTTCTACTCCCCCTGCTTGTGTTCCCTCTCTCACTGTGTCTCTCTCTGTCAAATAAATAAAATCTTTAAAAAAAAAAAAAAAAAAACAGATTTTTCTGACTTTTTTCCTCTAACTAGTTGAACTATAAAATAGGTAACCATTGACTGGACTAAGATGAGGCTAAAGGTCTTTGAGCATCACGCTGTAGTCTCCAGGGAAAAAAAAGTACATGTTGAAGGGTTGAATGTTTCACTACAGGCAAGCCACAATAAAGTGTCTATCCTACCAGTTTCTTGGCTTTGCGACTTTTTTTGTGATGTCTTGCTCTTACCCTTCCCTTCCTTTTTGCCTTGTGTTCTGTGTGAAGTGAAACCACAGGTGGGGGAGCTCAGATGGTCTTCAGTTCTTGAATTTTCTTGAAATGATTCCCATCATAACTAATGACTCTTTGGTTAGGATTTATCTCAAGTTTCCTATGTGTTCAAAACTATTAGTGTACTCTCTACCACCAGAAAACTTTTTTGCTTCAATTGGGGTTGTAGGTGGAAGTAGGTTATACATTCATCAGGTATAGAAAGTAAGTGAAAAAAGTCCCTCCCATCCCTGTCCCCTCAACCCAGTGCTCTCCCAGAGGCCACCAATGTTACCAGTTTCTAGTGTATACTTCCAGAGCTATCTTACTGTGTAAACTAAACAGCAATGACTAAAATATTCCATGGTGAAAGATATACCATAATTATTTAACCAGTCTCTTGGATATTTTAGGTCATTGCTATCTCTCACCACTACAAACTATGCTGCAGTGAATTATCTTGTCCCAAATCCCCTGGACAAGGATGAATGGATGTGTGCATTTGGCACATATTGCCAGTTGCCTTCCAAAGAGGTCACAGCAATGAACTCTTCCACCAGCAGTGTAGGACAGAACCCACTTTCCCATATCCTTGCCATTGAACTTTGTGGCTCTTGGCCAGTCCGATACATGAAAAATGGTACTGAACATTTTTTTAAGCTGCTCATCATTTTTAAAAATCCATATGTCTTTTTAATATCAACCAAATTGTAAATCTTCAAAACCAAGTGTAGGGTCTTTGGGGAAAGTAGAACTGAAGCTTAAATTGTTTTCTTGCCACCCTCTTAGAGCATGTGTTTACAGTATAATACTTAAGCCATGGACTGTAGCATTGCTGCCATTATCTCCTTTCCCCAGAAACATGACCTCTTCTAAATTTCTCATTAAAAAAAAAAAAAGTTCAGAAATTGTGATGAAAGTAGACCTGAAAATCACCTGGTATGGACATGGCACAAAGATGTATCACAACACAGATAATTAGAACACCCAATCTAACTCTAGGATAGGGGACTATAGACTATGTTTAGAAACCTGAGACACTCCAAAGTTACCAGTTATCTTTGGCTGGAGCTTAAACGAAGTAGGTCAAATGCTTTTAGACTGTCTTCATACCCAAGCAACCAAATATGAATAGTCCCATAACCCAAAGGTTATGGCCTTTGTTGGTCATCATCTCTTCCATAGTAATAATGTCGACTGCCCTGTCCTTAAAACTTCCAATTCCTCTACAACAAATTCATTCCACATCTGGTTATTGAATGGCTTTCTTCAGTGGAGTGCTTTCCTGCTCGTTTCTTCATGTTGTTATTTCTGCTTGGAACCCTTCCTTCACAACCTCCCAGTCTCTACCCCACCCACCAGTCTACTGTTGTCAAAACCCTGTCTTCAGGTTCATTTTATGTCCCATTTCCTCTACAGATTGTTTCTCTGACTATATACTTTCTCTTCATCCTACTTAAAGGCTGAAATTCTTCAAGATTCTATCCATTCTCTCTTGACCCTTATACTCTCCAATACAATCCCATAATTTCAACAATCATCTTGGCTTGCTGAGTTCTAAACCAAAGCTGTCCCTCTTAATTCCTGTCCACATCAGACCTGCCTTTTGATTGTTTCCAGGAAGTCACCCACATGGATGACCTCGTGGCTAATATTATAAAAATATTAGCAAGTCCAAAATGGAACACATCCTATTCCACCCACAAACCTGATCTTCCTCCTTCAGTGATTTGTATTACTGTTATTATCACTGTTAGGCATGCTGCCTGGGTTAGAAACATCAAGGTTTCTCTGTATTGACTATTTCTTCCCATTCCTCATTCAAACCTTCCGGTGCGTACCATGCATCAAGCATATATCCAGTTGGAAGCCAAATGCTATTATCATCCTACCTTTCCAGTCAGAAGAACCTCAATTTAAAGGAAACAGGAACTCAAACAATGGAAATTTGGCTCCTGCTATCTTTTTAGAAGTAAATTGTTAAACTGATATGTCACCTGCATGAGATTGCACCCACAAAGAACCATAGCTTTTTTTGAGAGAGAGAAGTGACCATAGAATACATTGAATGCATCTTATTTTTTCATTCAATTATTTATTCAACAAATAAATACTGATTACAGTTACATAGTGAGCTGCATGCTAGAGATATAAAGATGATCAAAATAGACAAAGTTCGTGTGCTCCTGGTACTTACAGAGTCCTCACAGATGACCCTCCCCCCTCTCATGTGCTCTCTCTCATTCTTGCTCTCTCAAATGAATAAATAAAAAATCTTAAAAAAAAAAAAAAAGTCATAGAGGCCAAGGAAGTAAGTTGACTTCCAGCTCCATGTGGCTCTTTTTACTCTTGAAAACCACCCCCGAAGAGTCAGGAGGAACAGACTCTAAACAAACATACCTCCGAACAGAAATGAACAATATAGGGGCGCCTGGGTGGGTCATCGTTAAGCGTCTGCTTTCAGCTCAGGTCATGGTCCCAGGGTCCTGGGATCGAACCCTACATTGGGCTCCTTGCTCAGCAGAAAGCCTCCTTCTCCCTCTCCCACTCCCCTTTCTTGTGTTCCCTCTCTCGCAGTCTCTCTCTCTGTCAAAAAAATAAATAAAATCTTTAAAAAAAAAATGAATGATATAAAGATTTAAAAATGGATGGAGTGATACTTCTGCTGTAGAAGGTGGAAAGGAAGAAAAGATGAGGGGGATACAGGTAAGTTTGCTGATTTGGTAGCCGAAGGACCATGTTCTCTATGAAGTCAGAGGAGAAGTCACCTGTTAACAGCCCAAGGTTGCTGATAGGTTGAGTGACTTGAGAAGATGGAGAAGACCTGAACCACGTGTTGTAAGCTGAGAAGCAGTGTTCTGTGAAGCTTTTGAAGTTTATTTGGGCCTCTGTGGGTGAAGGGGTCCCTGAGAGCTGTATTCTGGGGTGGAGGGCAGAGAGACTGGTTGCCATTAGCATTTTTATGCAAGTATTGCTGGTAAATTGCCTAAAGAGCTCTCAGAAGACCTTAAATTCCCATGGCTCCAGTTACTCATTTTTTTTTCTTTTTTTCTCATTTTAAAGCAACATCCACTTTTGTACCTAATTTTGTATCTGTAGTTTTGTATTCTTTTTTTTTTTTTTTTTAAGGGAGAGAAAGAGCATGTGCATGCAGGGTGGGGGGCAGTCAGAGGGAGCCAGAGAGAGAGCATCTTAAGCAGGCTCCATGCCCAGCGTAGAGCCCAGTGCAGGGCTCCATTTCACCACCCTGAGATCATGACCTGAGCCAAAATCAAGAGTCGGATGCTTTAACCAACTGAGCCAGCCAGGCACCCCATATTCTCTTCTTAAATATGGTCCCACAAATTGCCTAAGCTTCTCTGGATCCATCCTTGACTGTGGGGAAACAAGTGATCACTGAAGCCAGCTGACGTTGAGGACCAGTGGTTGATAGTGGTTCTAGACTGCCAGGCTGTGTGATTTTCTCCAGAAATCAGAGATTTGGATTCTTCAAGGCTTGGCTTTTGCTAGACAGGTGTGATAATAGGACAAGGGAATTAGCAAGGGGAGCTGGAGGAGAAGGAAGTTAGGTTAGAGTGGGATGTTGGAAGGTAACATACCTGAGGAGCAGCAAGTTCATGTAATGACAGGGTGTCCAGATGTGACCCTTCTCATGGGAATGGGAGACCAAGGAAGAGTGAAGGAGGTCAGTGCTGAGGAGATCAAGGAACTGAATCTGAGTGGACATACAGCACACTTTCAAATACTAGTGCTTTGGGCAACCCATATGTACCCATGGTTATCACCCTCTTACAGTACCATGATGGTATTTGAGTCAAGATACTTACTGTCTAATCATGAGGCAGAATTCTCATATGTTCAGTAAACAATCTTTCTTTCGTGCCAGACTGACATTAAACCTCTCTGGTAGACATGGGCCCTGGCACAGGAAAGGCACCTCTTCTTTGGGAATTCCCAGAGCTGGGCCGTCAGTGCACATGTCTGGGTTATGTGAACAGTAATGCCCTTAGACCCAGGCAAGAAGGGCTCCTTCCCTCAGTCATGCACTTTAAAAAACCCTACATTTCACAAAAATGCACTTGAAAGTAGTAAATTTATTTAAGAATGTGTGAACATCTCTGTTACTTGGGCTCTGATGCTCAGTTCTGACATAACACAACCTGATACCCTAAACATCTGCTCTCATGCCTAACACTGTTAAAGCCCCCAGGAAAACAAGTTTTGACTGCCTCCAAATGCTTTAAAGGTGTTGTAGATGGTGCCGCTGCTCCTGAGTGCAGTGAGGGTTTGAACAGAGGAAGCGACTGGGGAGGAGAAAAGGCCAGTTAGGCACATTCATTCTCAGCATGAGGATCACAGATACTTGCATTAAAATGGATATCATTTTCAGTAGTGCTGAGTGTCTATTTTTTCTTGTCTCTCTTCTTTTTCCAATGTGTGTGCTTGCAACACTTGTATTTGGAGGCTAAATAATAATTCATTTAACCTTTAAATTGATAGACATGAAGGTGTAGAGGAAACGTGAATGAAATATAATATCCATTGTTTACACTGACAACTAAATGGACATTGAATATTAGAATCATGAATAGTTTTATTTTTACAAAAATTCCTAGAATAAATTTTCAAAAGGTAAAAAGCTTTATTTAAATAATTTTTATTTAAAATGTTGATATTTGGGGCATCTGGGTGGCTCAGTCGGTTAAGCATCTGCCTTCGGCTCAGGTCATGATCCCAGGGTCTTGGGATCAAGTCCCACATCGGGATCCTTGCTCAATGGGGAGAGTCTGCTTCTCCCTCTGCCTGCCACTCCCCCTGCTTGTGCTCGCTCTCTCTCTCTGTGTCAAATAAATAAAATCTTAAAAAAAAATAAAATAGGGGCGCCTGGGTGGCTCAGTTGGTTGAGCGGCTGCCTTCGGCTCGGGTCATGATCCTGGAGTCCCGGGATCGAGTCCCGCATCGGGCTCCCTGCTCGGCGGGGAGCCTGCTTCTCCCTCTGACCCTTCCCCCTCTCATGTGCTCTCTGTCTCAAATAAATAAATAAAATCTTTAAAAAAAAAAAATAAAATAAAATAAAATAAAATAAAATGTTGATAATCATAGCTATACTGTATTTTTTTTAAGATTTTATTTATTTATTCATGAAAGACAGAAGCAGAGGGAGAAGCAGGCTCCCCGCAGAGCGGAGAGCCCGATGCGGGACTCGATCCCAGGACCCTGGGATCATGACCCCAGCTGAAGGCAGACACTTAACCAACTGAGCCACCCAGGCATCCCTATACTGCATTTTGTCCTTTAATTTGAATAAACAATTATTCTAGAAGGAAAATAACCTAAGACATTTAAGGTAATTTTTATTTTTGCATTTCTTTAATTTACATTTTTATGAAAACATTTAAATTGCATTTATTTTAAATACACTTATATTTTGTATTTTTTAAATTCTTTAGGTAACTAATTACTGCCACTAGAACACAAAATATTGGATGATTATAACAACATAACGATTTTGTTGAGATGGAAGCCATATGGAGCAGAACCACCCTCCCACTTTCTCCCCATTGGACTATGAAATGAGCAAGAAATAGGCTTTTATTGTATTAAGCTGGTAAAATTTAGCATTGTTTGTTACAGCAGTTAATCTACTCCTCCTATCCAAACAAGTTGTACCTCATGTTCTATGATCTCAGCTGATTGTTTTGTCTAAGAGATATCATATATCCATGTATAGAAAAAATAGATTATACACATAGATGAAAATTTGGATAAACACCTATGAAAGTATTATAACCAGGACTATTAAGACTCTGTACTAGGATGTTAGATTAGTTATCCCTGTGGAGCTTGAAATTAATGGAAGATGACAGATACTTGGAGTGGAGAAAAATACAATCAAAGCAGAGTCAAAATGTCATGTTACAGAAATGAGGAAATTGGATGAAAGTAGGTCAAGAAGACATCTGCCTTAAATCAGGAGTAATGGTAGGGGAATGTACGTAAAGAAGAAAAATGGTAGATGGGGTGCCTGGGTGGCTCAATCAGTTAAGCGTCCAACTCTTGATTTTGGCTCAGGTCATGATCTCAGAGTCCTGAGATTGAGCCCTACATCAGGCTCTGCACTGAGCATGGAGCCTGCTTGAGATTCTCTCTCTATCCCTCTGTCCTTTTCCCCACACCCAAAATAAATAAGTAATTTTTTTAAATGGTAGAACATCAGCATTCAATATATGGCTTAATATATGTCAATATAATACTATTGTATCAGGACCTAGATTTCAACAATAAAGACCATTTATTGTGTCATGTAACAACAAGTCTCAAGGGGGGATAGCTCCAGTCTTGGTTAATTCAGTGACTCACTAATTTATCATCAGCACCCCAGGTCCTTCCATCTTTCCCTCTACCATCCTCAGCATATGAGCTTGTTCTTTTGGCCATGACTCAAGATAATTGTGATAGATTCAAATGTCATATTCAGCCATGACAACATCCAACAGAAGAAGACAAAACATTTCTTGTGCCTCACTTTTTAGTCAACATCAAAACCTCTCCCAGAAGTTACCAACAAGGATCCTTCCACATCCCATGGGCCATGATTGAGGCACATGCCTTTTCCAAAACCAATCATTTGCGAGGGAAGTGTGATCACCATGATTACCTTGGACTAGCAGTTCACAGCCCTACTTGCACATCAGAATTACCTGGGACTTTCGAAAATTTTTGCCCAAGAATACAACAATTAAATATTAATCTCTGGGGTAAGACCTAGTCATTGGCATTTTGTTTTAAAGTAACCTAGGTTTGAAAACAACGCTATAATGAGTTAATCAGTCACAGACAGTGACAGTGGCAGCCCACACAGTCTACTGAAAGTACTAATAATTTTCGTATATTGAAGTGTAGTTGACATACAATATTGTATTAGTTGCAAGTGTGCAACATAGTGATTCAACATTTATATACATTAAAAAGTGGTCACTATAGGAGCGCTTGGGTGGCTCATTCAGTTAAGCATCTGACTCTTGATCTCAGCTCAGGTCTTAATTTCAGGGTCATGAGTTCAGCCCCATGTTGGGCTCCACGTTGGGCGTGGAGTCTACTTAAAAAAAAAAAAAATTTGAAATGGTCACCATAATAAGCATAGCTACCATCTGTCACCATACAAAGTTGTTACATATTATTGACTATATTCCCTATGCTGTGCATTAAGTCCCCATTATTTACTTATTTTATAACTGGGAGTTTGTATCTTTTTATCTCCTTCACCTATTTCACCCATATCCCCCTCACCTCCGCTCTGGTACCTACTAGATAGTTCTCTGTATCTGGGTCTATTTCTGTTTTGTTTGTTCATTTGTTTTGTTTTTAGGTTCCACATATAAGTGAAATCATATGGTGTTTATCTTTCTCTGTCTTATTTTACTTAGCATAATACCCTCTAGATCCATCCATGTTGTCGCAAATTGCAGTATTTCTTTCTTTTTTATGGCTGAGTAATATTTGTGTGTGTATATGTATACATGTATGTATGTATGTGTATACATGTGTGTATATATGTATATGTGTGTATACATATACATATGTGTGTATACCTACATATATGTGTATACCTACGTATATATGTAGATGTAGATGAATGGATAAAGAAGATGTGATATATACATACATATATATGTATACTATATATGTATATACTATATATGTGTGTGTATATATATGTATACATATATATACATATAGTATATGTATATGTACATAATATATCTATATATATGTATATACTATATGTGTAAATATATGTGTATGTGTATAAATGTATGTATATGTACATATGTATGTATATATAGATAGATGAATGGATAAAGAAGATGTGATATATATATATATATTTTTTTTTTTTTATCCATTCATGTATTAATGGACATTTGGGTTGCTTCCATATCTTGACTATTGTAAATAATGCTGCAATGAACATAGGGGTTCATATATCTTTTCAAATGAACATTTTTGCTTTCTTCAGGTAAATACTCAAGTAGAATTGCTGGATCATATAGCATTTCTTTTTGGGGGCATAGTCTATTTTTAACTTTTTGAGGAACTCCATATGTTTTTCATAGTGGCTGCACTAATTTGCATTCCCACCAGCAGGAAATCATTCATTTTCATTTCCAAGGAAAATGTGAAAATACTGTGCTTTTTAAAAAATGAAATTTATTTCCTATCAATCCTTCCCAGGGGCAACCTCTTTTATGTGTTCATTGTATATGATTTTAGACCTTTTTCTGTGCTTTCACAAACTTATGTATATACCCACAGAAAATATATGGTATCATGATATATGTGTGTAATCTTTAAATATAAATCTTATCTCCCACACACATTCATCATTCTGCATTTCATCAATTCATCCAATCATGTGTGTGTGTCTTCATATATGTGTGTATATACTTTTTAATATAATTATTTTTTGAGTAATTACCCCAAAAGAAAGTATACTAGTACTCCATTGTATGATTATATCAAAGATTAGTTTTCCCCAAATGGACATTTAGGTTGTTTCCACCTTTTTGCTAGTACAAAAAACGCCTCCTTACACATATATGTTAATGTTACTGCAGATATTAAGAAGCAGAATTGTGGAATTGAAATGGCTTCACCATTTCTTCCACTCATACCAGCAGTATATAAAAATATCTACTTCCTAGAATTTTACCAACATTTTTTTAAAGATTTTATTTATTTGTTTGACAGCATAAGCAGGTGGAGCGGCAGGCAGAGGGAGAGGGAGAACCACACTTCCCACTGAGCAGGGAGCCCAACGAGGGTCTCGATCCCAGGACCCTGGGACCATGACCTGAGCTGAAGGCAGACGCTTAGCGACTGAGCCACCCAGGCACCCCAGCATCCAGCTCTTGATTTCAGCTCAGGTCATGATCTCAGGATTGTGAGATGGAGCCCTGCCTTGGGCTCCACGCTAAGCATGGAGCCTGCTTAAGATTCTCTCTCTCCCTCTCCCTTTGCCCCTCCCCTCCTTCTCTCCCTCTTAAAAAAAAAAAAGTTAAAGCTCTTTATATAATATGGCTACTACTTCTTTGTCTGAGATCCATCTATCACTGCAGCAGATGCCCTGGTGTACCAACCAGATTCCCCACTTCAGAAATGAAACACCTATACCCCAGATGCTGGGAGTGTTGGCAGCTGATAGCGCTCAGCTCAGTATCTCTCTAGAACTTGCCCTCATCAAAAAGAGCCACCTTGCCCAGGTCATGCCCCCTCCCTGGCTCCCTGGAAGCTGCCCACATCCAGTGACTGGGCAATGTGGTCTATAAAGGCCACCCTTCTTTCCTCAGTACAGGACAACTCTGTTCCAGAGCTCCCTGTGAGTTGAGGATCATTGAAGCCTTTGTTTTGACTGCACCACTAATCCACTTTGCCCTCTGCCCAACCATACTTCCATCAATCCCCCATAGTTATTGGTCCCAAGAGTACTCCCAGCAAGCCCCCTGTGTGCCATTTCTCAGGATACCTGGCTTAAATTACATGTATGTTCACCAATATCACTTGACTTTTAACTTTATTTCTGGTGTGTTTTTTAGATGTATCCCAACATTCCCATATGCTTTTTGCTCTTCATGTCTTAAAAAGGCCTTCCCTATTCTAAGGGCTTAAAGATATTCTCCTACATTTTCTTCTAATGCTTTTACTTTTATTTTTCTTCTTAATCCATCTAGTACTTGTTTTTTTGAGTGGTGTGAAATCAGGAATCTAACCTTATTTTTCATTTGGATAGCTATTTGTCTAACAACGTTGAATAGTCCCATGTTTTTCTCATTGATTTGAAATGCCACCTCTACAGCGGTCACATCCTCACACAACTCTTCCCCCTCCCCATAGCTGAATGCTGTGAGTGAGCATCTGACCCCAGCCAAATCTGAGGTTCTGTTTTTTAAAAGATTTTATTTATTTATTTATTTATTTATTTATTTATTTATTTATTTATTTAGGGAGATAGCACAAGCTGGGGAGAGGGGCAGAGGCAGAGGGAGAAGCAGACTCGCCACTGAGCAGGGAGCCTGACTCAGGGCTCAATCCCAGGACCCTGAGATCATGACCTGAGCCGAAGGCAGATGCTTAACTGACTGAGCCACCCAGGTGCCCCCTGAGGTTCTTTAAATACTAAAAATAGGAAATTCTGCAGTGCCTCTTCAGTGGTAGACAGAAGGAGATGTGAAGCTCGACAGTTTTCCACAGTCAAGTTTCTTGCCACTTACTCTGAAGTGAAGTCCACATCCAGAGAAAAGGAAATATTGTAGAGAGAGGGGCAGGGGGATGCTTGATGCCTGATCTCTAGTTATTTCTGAGCTACATCCCTGCCCTTTCCCACTTTTCATATCCAGCCTTTCCTTGAATTTATGAGCAAAATATTCTGTTATTTGGCTTAAGCTTGCTCAAAATGGGTGTCTACCTTGTAACTAAAAGAGACCAAATACACATGGTGGGTCTTCCAAGGTTTGGAGGCATATCAACACTGAATACAGAGCTGAGTTGGACAAGGGCTAGTTACCAGCCAAGGTCATCTGTGACAGCTAGTCTTCCCTGAGGTAATCTGTGCTCTGGAACTGTTTGCTTCTTGACTTTATATGTATCTTCGGTTTCCTTTTCCTTTAGTTTCCCAGACAAGTTTTATTTTTTATTTTTTAGAATTTTTTTAAAAGTTTTTATTTATTTATTCCAGAGAGAGAGCAGAGGGAGGAGCAGAGGGAGAGACAACCATACTCCACACTGACCACAAAGCCCAACACAGGGCTCGATCTCAGGACCCCAAGATCATGACCTGAGCCGAAACCACAAGTCAGATGCTTGAGTGAGCAACCAAATGAGCTACCCAGGTGCCCCCAGACAAGTTTTATTTTTAAGAAATTTAGGCCAGTCTCACTTGAGTCAAAGGGAAGAATTTTCCTCACCTGGGCTAGGCTAGGTAAGGGCTCCAGCGTATAACAGAAGCCAGGAATCATGAAGGCAGTGGGCCTGCAACAGCTAGAGAGACACTTAGGAGCAGAGAAGTCTGGGACGACTGTGATCCCTGAGTCCTTCTCATCAGGAGCTTGTCTCCTATGTCCTGAGGGGCACTCTGCCAGGCAAGAAGCCATATCCAGAGCACGAGTAGTCAGGAAGGAAAATGACCTCTGTGGTCATGGGAGAATCTAAGTGGAAGTTGAACGGTAACTGGGTCACCAGATTCCTAATGTTGCCTGTGCTGGGCCAAGGCCTTTCCTTTGCTTGGTTGTTAACTTGGGACAAGTCTCTTCTGGAAACATGACAAGAGGCCAGGGCTGGGACTTGTTCCTCACCCAGGCTGCGCAGACTAGACAATGCTTTTGGTGTTGAGCAGGAAGTTACAGAGGTGCAAGATGAAGCCCAAGCGGTGGTTCCCCAGGAGTGGTGTGAGGGAGACTGTGTCTCGTGGAAGTGCCTGAAGGCCACAGGAAATGACAGAGTCTGGATCTGCACAGGGGAACAACTGTTGTTTTATATTATGAAAATACCAACAGCATGTAAATCAATACCCACACCTAATCTTTTTTCTCATTTTTAGTATTCTTTGCTGCTCAGCTGTCATATATTTGGTGTCACAACTGTCAGGTACAAATGCATCCAGGGACGCCTAAGTGGCTCAATCGGTTAAGCGGTCTGCCTTTGGCTCAGGGCGTGATCTCTGGGTCACGAATGGAACTCCCCCACCCCCCCACCCTCAGCATCAAGTCTGCTTCTACCTCTGTCCTTCCCACCCCCCCATGCTCTCTCTCGCATGCTCTCTCTCTCAAAAATATAAATAAATAAAATTTTAAAAATATATATATATATATTCCCTGGCCAAATAACATTTCACAGGCTTCTTTAAGTGAGAGGCAGTATATTTCAAGTAGAGTCATTCTTTAGGAAAGAAGGGATCTACAGTATGGAAGTTACGATTAGGAAAATTGCACTGGAGCAGTATCTAGGTTTTCCAGAGACCAGGGTTAGGCGATACTGCAGGGGATGGTCCCACCCCCACTCCAAAACTCCAGAGGAAGGATTTCTCCACCAAACACCATGACCTTAAGGTTAGCCCTCAGCCCCCAAAGTTCCTAAGGCTATTAGACTAGGGAGAGCAAAGTCCTACCCTCTTGGGTGCCAGATTCTCATGCAAATTGCCTTCATCTGTGTCCCCAGCTCATCTGGATTCCTCCTAGCATTAGACCCTGAGGATCTTACATTCAAGCTGCCATCTTGGCCCTGAGGTCTAGGCTCTACTCCCACACTATTCCCAACCCCTGTACTCCAGATTGAGGCTAAAAGCCCCTTGCCTCCAGCAATTGACCCCATGTCCCCTGAGTATCTTAGAAAAATATACAAAGAGGTTTTCGTATTTCAGATATTTGATGCAAATCAAAAATAGGATGACCTTCATTAAGCCAATCATGCTAGCAAGTAACCTGGCAAACATGGTAAGTTGATGAAATGTAATAGCCCAAAGGATTCTAAACACACATAATGTAAGAATTCTATATAGTTTAAGGAACAGTCTTTGAATGTGTTATCACTGTGTTCTCTGTGAAAAAGATGTTCCATAGAAGACTCCAATTTAATAAAAATGACTATATTTGAATGTGTGACAGTGGAGGAACCCAGCCTTGGGAGCAGGTATATTCAAGAGCCGTACACCACCAATCCCAATACCAGTGTTGTCTGGATGTGGCAGCTGGAGCCAACGCCTTGCAGCCCATGTGGCTTTGTTTCTTCTGCTTAAAGCCAGCCCCCTCTGACACGCCTAAACATCCCCACCCCAAGCCCGCCCCTCTTGCCTCAACGTGCCACTGCTTAATAGCTCTTAAAGGAGCACACAGGTGTGAGTCCTCGTTCTCACACCCATGGTCTGCTTGTTCTTCCTGCTGGGCAGAAAGCAACTCTACATGCTTGCCTTCCATGGCCCCCACTCCTGGTTTTTTGATTTATGCTTGTTCCTCCAGCCCAGAGGACACATCCAGGATCATCCATGCCCTGCGTGCTCTTCACCAGCTCTATCTCCCATCCTTGCATGGTCCTTGCCTGTTTTGTTTTGGTTTTTTATCTCCTCTTTTTTTCCCTTTATTTTTCGCCAGGCTTTTCATGGGGACCCAACAGCCTGTGAGGCACAGATTGTAGGTCCCAGTAGTGAACATATATTAGTTGATTCCCCAGTATTACCCCCCACCCACCCACCCCTTTGCCCATTCATGTTCCTGGATTTTTCCTTGAGGGAATGTGTTGCTTCCTCCACCGAGGGAAGCAATAGAGCACAGCAATTGAGAGAGCAGATTCTAGAGTCAGACTACCTGGGTCCATTCCACCACTTAACCAGCTGTATGAACTTTAGCAAGCTACTTCACTTCTCCATGCTTCATCAGTAAAATGGAGATAAAAATAGTACCTACCCCAGAGAGTTCATGTGAGGGTAGCTAATCCTAATTAATTTAAGTGCTCTATGTTAGCTACTCTTCTTCCCCATTGGGTAGGTTGGGTGGGATGGCCCCCAGCTCAGATGTGGATAATGATTGACTTAAGCCAATTAACATAGCCCATCTGTAGTATTCATTCAGGTCAATGAGGCACAAGGAGATTTGCTGGGGCTTCAGGAAAGAAAAATTTCATCTTTTTTCAGGACCATGTCTCTTTCCCTGATTTGCACAAACCAACAGTAAAAAGACATTTGTGAGACGAGGGAAAATTGAACCCCAAGAGTTAACTTCTATTCAAGAATTATTAATGTTTTCAGGAGTGACAACAGCATTGTGGCTGTATAAAAAAAAGTTCTTATTTGGATATGCACATTAAAGTATTTTTGGGTGAATGTACAATGTCTGGAATGTGCTTGAGAATATCCCACCTCACCCCCAGAAAAAAATGTCACGGGGGAAGTTGACAAAACATTAACCATGTTGAAGCTGGATGATGGGTAGGTACATGGGGATTCATGATACTACTTGTTATGCTTTTATCTATTTGAAAATCTATGTAATAAAAAGGTTGTTTGGGGTTTTTTTAAGTCTCCTTGCTATGGAAGGAAAGGGCATTTTTGTCACCAGAGGCCCTTTGGATGCTTTAGAACTAGAACCAATAACATGACTTTTTGTGTCAGTCAGCTGAAAGATCAGGCACATCTGCACCTGCCTCTTCTTGGTGAACTTTAGCACTTGAGGCAAGAAGCAGGTGGTAGAGACGCAGCATAGGAGAACAAGGGAGGCCAGGAGAGAGAAGAGCTGTGATTTTAGGTCGAGGATTTATCAGGGCTGGTCTTTGTGCATCTATGTATCAAATTAAATGAAGTTCTATATTACCTCTGGCCTTAATCTGTAGCAGAGATCAGCATCTGTGTGATTTAAGTCCCTCCGGTGATATCTTTGATGATAAAATGGGAGAGCTGGAAGAAACTAGAATAAATATCCAACTAAACCACCTTATTTTGCACCCAGATGCAATATTATAAGAAGGTTATGGGTGGGTGGGTCGGATGAGCTACTACTCATTAAACTAGAAGGCTGGCTTCCCCACTTTGTTCCATTTCTCCCTAGCTACCCTGACAAAATAAATAAGGCAACAAGATGAGTGCACAGTTTTTATTTTCTCTAAAATTTTAGGTAAAGAGAACTTTGTAGAAAGAAACCATCTACGTGATTGAAAATGAGAAGGCCCAAACTTACTCAATATTATGTCAATTATATCTCAATAAATCTAGAAAAAAAATTTTTTCAACTCTTAAAAAAAGAACCAGAAAGAGAACATGGGAAGGTCCAGCTTCATGCAGTGGCTCCAGGATGCTCAGAGAAAGAAACCAAAGTTGGCCAAGAATAAGCCAAGGTTTTCCTGAGTTGGTGTAGCCTCTAGAGTTGTGACTAGTATCTCAAATTAAAAGGAGCCCAGAGTTTGGGTCTATAGCCCCGGGAAATACAGTATGTCACTCTGACGCTCCTGTCACATCAACTGAGCATGCTGGCTGGTGTTTCTGGTATTGGTGAGGAAACTGACTTAATTTCCCACACTCTTCTGCCATCCCTGTGCCCAGCCTGGCATCTGGCCAATCTTCCTGCCCAGAGAGGGCAGCTGACTCTGCAAGTCTTGGAGAAGAAGGCTCCGTAGGTGTGTGAACATCTTGTTCACCATGAACCAGCCTCACAAGAGCGTTGGGTACGCAAAGGTTTCCAGAAGAGTCGGGAGAATCGGAGCAGGGCAGGATTCTCAAGAGCAGCCAACCAGGAGGATGGTCCTTTCAAGGTGGCCTTCTCCTTGGTCCTCTTTCATTAAGGCATGCACTAGGCCTGATAAAGCTGTGGCTCTTCCTCCAGCTCTACTCCCACTGGATTCCTAAAAGTTCACAGCTGACATTCCACAAGCGCTCCGCCGTTTCGTTATCTCGAGCCTTTGGAGACACCCAGGCCTTCTTGCAGTCACTGGAGGGCAGAGAAAGAGAATGAACATCCAGGAGTGGAAAACGACAGTCTGGAAAAGTTTATGGCCTCTTTCTTAGGATATATTTCTAAATGTGTAAGATACATCAGATGAAAAGGAACTAAGTGTATTGAAATGTAGTTTTAAAGTATTTTAAAAACAAGTGCGTGATAGAGTAATAAGGAGGCTTCTTTGTTAATGTATTCTATAACAAGAGCTTGTGCTGCGTCTGATAGCCACCAGCCTTTGAAGTAGGGGTGAGCAGAAGTGACACCGTGAGACATCTGCACCAAATGCCATGTGACGCGAAAATATTTCATTTTATTGATGACAAAGGCACAGGTAGCACTGTGACTCCTGCAGTTTATGGTCTACGTTTGTCATCAAAGGAAATGTCAAATTTCAGGGGGAGGTTAGTGAAATTGAAGACACAATTATCTTCCCATCCAACTTCACAGACCCCTTGAATTCTATCCGTAGATCCACCTGTGCCCAATGAACCCCAGCCTAAGCACCCTGTTCTCTTTTGTTTTGTGGGGAACAGGGGATGGGGAAGGGGCTAGATGGAGGAGGAGGTGGGGGCAGAACATAGCGCTCATGATGTTTTTCTTTAAATAGTTTTTTTTTTTAATTATAAAAGTTCTGTACAACACTTGGAAAATACAGTGCTGATAAGGAAGAAAAGCCTATTTACTTTTTCTTATACTCTTGTTTGCTTTGTGCATGAATATAGACTTTCTCTCTTCCGTCTGCACAAAACTAGGATCATATTGTATTTAGTATTGAGGGAGGATATCTTTCTCTTGTTAAAAATGTATATTTTAGGGACACCTGAGTGGCTCAGTTGGTTAAGCATCTGCCTTCAGTTCAGGTCATGATGCCAGGGTCCTGGGATCGAGTCCCACATTGGGCTCCTTGCTCAGTGGAGCCTGCTTCTCCCTCTGCCTGCCGCTTGTGCTCTCTCTCTGACAAATAAATAAATAAAATCTTTTTTAAAAATGTATATTTCAATTATCAAGTTATAAGAAATATGTGACCTTTAAAAAAATTTTTTTAATAAGGAAATACCTGGAATAAAAGGTTAAAATCCTCCTTCACACTCCCCTGACTCTCAAACTCCCTGGAAGTAACTACTACTTACAGTTTATTGTGTATCCTTCCAGACTGTCTTCTATGTATTTACAATGAATACTTACATAGTTCTATATTGCAGTTTTTTCTCACAATATTATATCACTGACATTTTCTGATTAATTGAATATTATTTGGAAATGTTTTAGCGACTATATAATATTTTATCACATACTTAGAGCAGTGATGTTAAACACCTAGATATCAGGGTAGCATTGTCTTAGAGAAAGATGATGTGACCCACATGTGTAATTTTAAATTTTCTAGTAAAATTTTTTAAAGTATATTTTATTTATTTTTTTAAAGATTTTATTTATTTATTTGACAGAGAGAGAGACACACCGAGAGAGGGAACACAAGCAGAGGGAGTGGGAGAGGGAGAAGCAGGCTTCCCGCTGAGCATAGAGCCCAATGCGGGGCTCGATCCCAAGACCCTGGGATCATGACCTGAGCCGACAAAGGCAGACGCTTAACTGACTGAGCCACCCAGTGCCCCAAAATAAATAAAAATCTTAAATAAATAAATAAATAAATGGTGTGCCAATGAACAGCCTTGAACAAATGGGACAGAATAGCAGATTGGGATGGATCAAGTCATGGAATGGGAAGGAGATTTAATCTTGGGCTTCCTTTTATTCCCAACCTCTGATTGCCCATTGAGTCTGTGGCGAGATTCAACAGTGAAATGTCTATTTCTGCATTCCAACAGATGATGCCAGTCTTGGCCCTACTGGGAGAGAGTTCACCCAAGGAGAGAGGTGACCTTGCCCCAGTGCTTTGTGCTAAGTGGTATTAAAGAATTCATGAAAGAAGGCGGTCAAAAGCTTCAAGGAGAGAAAAGGATCCAGAGGGCCTGTTAATGTTCTTTCCAAGGCATAACCAATAGGGACAGTCCTTCCTAGAAGCTCTCAGAAATCTACAAAGCTTACCTGGAAATGTGGTACACAGGTATAAAACAAAAGTTTCTGATGCGAGCTCCCTTGGAAAAGTAACAGCACTTGGTTTGCAGGCCCAACCCAAACCTGGATTCCATGATCAGGCACAAACTTGGCCACTAGGGTCGGGTGCAGCGCCCAGGGAGCCCTGTGCCTCACCACATACCCAGGTGATGGAGAAAACCAGGACCGCCTCCACGTACCTGAAGTACTTGCCACTCAGCGGCTCCAGGCCCTCAGCCAGGGCACAGTGCAGGCTGGTCTGCGCCCCCTCTCGTGCCGACTTGACGAAGGGGGAGAAGATCCTCCAGAGCAGGCACAGCAGGAAGGAGTGTCGGACTAGCTCAGAGCTGACGACGCCTGGGTGCACAGCGTAGGTGGTGACCCCCGTGCCTAGGGCGAAGGAAACATAGTTAGTTCAGGGGCACATCTGAGCCCAAAGAAACAGCTCATCTCCTGCAGCAAAATGCACAAGTGGGAAGGGACTCAGAGAATGAAACCCCAGGTTCAGAAGGTGCCTCTCCTAGCCAGGTAGAATCTGATAGGAATTAATTGATCTCTCCCAGAAAGATCTATTGCCTTCTCAGCCTTCTGTGAACCACAAGGAGTGCTTGATTGAAGGTCCTTTTATTTCAATGTCACCTTTACTCTGTGGCTTAAGTATTAATAGTAGAAAAAAACACATGTAGTAGGAGGAGGAGGAGGAGTATCAATTATTAACAGTGGTATCCTTGAAATTTCTATAGAAGGGGCTTAGGGGAAGCAACTAGTTAGAAGGCAGGAGGCTAGGGCCTTGTTTTGAGCTGCAATTGCTGGGCAAGTGCATTTTATGGGGTATAGATTGAGGGGTGTTGATGGAGATAATGGATGTTAACAGGACCCCAAGACACCCCCTGGTGCCTCTACTATCTTTAGTACTTATTATGACCAGGGGCTGTGCTACGGGCTTCACGGGCATTATCTTATTTAGTTCTCAAAGAGGCTTGGAAGGTGTCCATTTATAGTTGCGGAAACTGAGCTTTCATCACAGACAGGCTATGTAAATTGCCCAGTCACCTAACAGGCTGTAGGACTAAGGTCTGAACTCTGATGAAGAGTAAAGAGCATAGACTCCAGAGCTAGACTATCTGCATTTGAATCCTGGCTCAGCTAGGAAACTTGCTTGGTCAAGTTTCTTAATATATCTGTGATGAGATATAGCTATCTCTTCATTTGTAGAGTGGGGGAAACCTACCTCATAGGAATGTTGTATTAAATGAGTTTAGACATGTATAATAATATGGCACATACAAAACTCTCAATTATTATTATTATTATTTCTTCTAATAATTACCCTACTCAACTACTTCTGCATTCTGATAGTAAATACCATTGTTCCCAGACTCTGACTGATTCCCGGTGGCAAATGGTCTCCAGATTTTATAGATTCCTAACCCTTGTTCCAGTTTAAGCTTTGCGAGGACAAGAATTGTTTTTAGTCTGTTTATAATCTCATTCTCCTTAGTGTATAAAGCTACCACTGAAAGGTGCATGTTTGACATCTTGACTTCAGAAGTTTCTGTGAATCTCTAATCTAAACAGAAGACCTTGCTTTTGCTATCTTAGCCATGGCCCTTTCTCCAGTCTTACCTTGGAGCCTCTTGGCCAGCTCACGTGTAAAAAGCACATTGGCCAGCTTGCTGTGGCAATAAGCCAAACCTCGGCTGTAGCGCTTCTCACCCTGGAGGTCATGGAAGCGAATCTTGCCAGCATGGTGAAGCACTGATGACAGGTTTACCACCCTTGAAGGGGTGGACTCCTTCAGCCGCTCCAGGAGCAAGTGGGTGAGAAGAAAGTGACCTGCGAGGAAAGCCAGCAAGGGAGATTGAAGAGTGGCGTGGTAGCCCAGGCTCAGGGGGTGGAAGCTGATGATAGGACTTCAGTAATAGCTCACTATCTTCTGGGTATGAACAAATTTTGGTGCTGTGATAACCCAGTGCAAATGATCATTCATTTATTTATTTGTCCCTCTGCCCTGTCCCTCTGCCCTGTATTTATTTGTCCCTCTGCCCTGTCCCAGTCAGAAGAAATGTCGCCTGCTGGCTTCTGACCACCCTTTGGCCATGATCACACAACTGAGGGTCCAGGTACATTCGTGTACGGAAGGAAGGATGGAATAGTCAGGGAAAATAATTTGCCTAAGACCAGAGAACATGTTCCATGATCTCCTCACTAGAGCCATCACCTTGAATTCTGAACCCCAGCCTCATTCATACCTTAGGTCTTCAAGGTCTGCCTCCTCCATGGTCCAACCCTTGACTTGCTTGGCCCTCAGTTATAGATGTGACCCTCTCCAGCCAAACACAGACTCCTGCACCCACCATGCCTGACCCTGCTTGGCAAGCCTTGCACTACCACAGCCCCATCTGAGAATGACATTCTTCTTGGTATCTCTCAAGTTTTGGGGTTTCTCAATGGTACAGGTAGGAGGATCTCACTTTTCTGTACTGGTCAGTGGAAAAATAGCAAAAAACCAGTATGTCCAGTCTATTTGAATCCTGGGGTCTGTGAAGACCACTAGAGATTCTCAGTACTCGTATAGGGTCATCTCCATACAGAAAACAAGATGGGGTTTGTCTTGTTTTTCAGTCACTCGAAAATACTTACCTGGGCACCTGGGTGGCTCATTCAGTTAAGCAGCAATTCATGATTTGAGCTCAGGTCATGATCTTGGGGTCCTGAGATCAAGCCCTGTGTCAGGCTCTGTGCTCAGTTGGGAGTCTGCTGGAGATTCTCTCTCTCTCTCTCTGACCCTCCCCCCAACTTATTCTTTCTACTTCTCTCTCTAAAATGAATAAATGAATCTTCAAAAACAAACTTACCTAGGTGATTGACTCCCAAGTGGGTTTCAAAGCCATCAGCTGTCTTAGAATATGGACACATCATCACCCCTGCATTGTTGATCAGAATATGGAGCTGCTTTTCCTCTGTAGAGGAAAACCAAGGAGACCCTGTAGTTAGCACAGAGCCTACTAGCTGCCTGTTGCAATCCTGAGTATTTTCTCCTTGCCCTCGGATCTATCTCAGTGATATTTAATAAACACTGTCGGGGTGCCTGAGTGGCTCAGTCGGTTAAGCGTCTGCCTTCGGCTCAGGTCATGATCCCAGGGTCCTGGGATCGAGCCCCACATCGGGCTCCCTGCTCTGTGGGAAGCCTGCTTCTCCTTCTCCCGCTTCCCCACTTGTGTTCCCTCTCTCTCTGTGTCTCTCTGTCGAATGAATAAATAAAATCTTTAAAAAAATAAAATAAAATAAATAAACACTGTCATTGGGTTTCTAAATTTAGCTACTGATATCTTCCTGGACACCACTCATTCATCATTCATTCATTCATTCAGCAAATGTATACTGAGTACTGACTCTGGGCCAGGCCCACTAGGCTATGCACTGGACATATAGTCATAAAACAAGACAGACATGGTCCCTGTCCTTCATTCATTTCATAGGCCTTGGTGGAAGCTAGTCATTTTCCAAAATACAGAAAAATTCTGGCAACAGCTAGTGCCTGTGGCCACAGAAGGTTGATTCTCAGGATTAGAGAAGAGAGTGACATCAGGGCCACACCTTGATGCCAAGCTGCAAGCCCAGACAGAGAGCCCGACTTTCCCATTGTTGAGGAAAAGGATAAGGATCCTACCCAGCTTGTCCACTGCCAGTTCCTTGCCCTGATGGTTCAAGTGGCAGAACCTGTCCAGGGGGATTCATGGTGGCTCTGATGTAAGGGTCCCAGGTGGCACAGGGTGGAGCAGCCACTCCCACACCCAGCTTCCTGCTTTTCTGTCTATTCACAGGGGACTTACCTGCCAGAAAGCCCTCAGCAAAGCCTTGGATGGATTTGGTATCAGATAGGTCCAGTTTCCGCACCAGCACCTGGGAATTCTTTGTATCAGCTCGGATTTCACTGGCTGCAGACTCCCCCTTCAGTACATCTCGGCAGGCAATGTATACGCGGGCTCCTGGGGCCAAAACAAAGAGAGAATAATATGTTCAGACCCTAGGCTGAAAAAGAGGATGTAAGTTTGTGACTAGGGGACAGAGCATTCTCCCAGCCCAGCCATTCCTATACGGTGAGGGGCTAGTTCACCGCCTCAGGATTCTCAAAAGTAGAACTGCTCAGTCCCTTTGCTGTCAGCTTAACCCGAGCCTGGGAATCCTGGTTTTTACACGCTGGTGTTTGATGTTGCTTGGTACCTCCTTTTAGCATAACTGATTTGACCAATATTATACATGGACATCATTATTTCCCTTTATACACTAGGGAAAGAGACGGGGGGGAGTTTGTTTAAGGGTACCGAGTAAGTTGGTGTCAGAGCTGGACTTGAATTCCAGGTTCCTTGAATTCCTGACCAGAATCTCCAAGCCCAGGAGGAAAGAGATGGAAATGTGGACAGAAGTCCCAATGAGAGGGCGCCTGGGTGGCTCAGTCATTAAGCGTCTGCCTTCGGCTCAGGTCATGATCCCAGGGTCCTGGGATCGAGCCCCGCATCAGGCTCCCTGCTCGGCAGGAGGCCTGCTTCTCCCTTTCCCACTCCCCCTGCTTGTGTTCCTGCTCTCGCTGTGTCTCTCTCTGTCAAATAAATAAATAAAATCTTAAAAAAAAAGAAGTCCCAATGAGAAAGGCAGGACGCACTGTCCTATGAACATGGAAGGGGAACGACTTGCCTCTGCGAGCCAGCTCTCTGGCTGTCTCCTTGCCGATGCCCGTGTTGGCGCCGGTGATCACCACTACCTTCCCGGGAAGCTGCACGTTTGATCTACAAACCCCACCAGCAAAGAACTTCCTACAGGCAAGGGAAACAAAAGCATTCATGCACCATCCTTCCCAATTCCAGACTGAGAGCAACAGAAAATCCATCCAGCCTCAAAGAGAAATTTCTTTAAGTTGTCATCAGGAGACCCAAAGAAGCTAATCTTCAGGGGACACTGTTTCCCCACTGGGCATCCTGCTCATCAGCTTAGGTTGGAAGGTCATGTGTCCAGAAACTACAAATGATCATTTGGACGAGCTGAATAAGTGCTCTTGAGCCAGGGCCAATGGAGACCTCCCTTGTTAGATAACACAGATGCCTAGCCCTCATCTAGAGGTTCCCAGAGGTCAGCTTCCTCCTCTAACCTGCATTTAAAACATGTGGATGATGAGCATTAGTGGAATCAGTGGTCCTGAGCTCTAGGTCTTCAATAAGCATCAACAGTGAGTAATTGATTAACAGCGCTACAAATACGGTCTTGGGCTTCCTCTCCAGTTTTAGAGAGCCAACATCTTCAGAGGTTTTCTGCTGTCCTACTAGAGATTCCATTCTAGCCACAGCACCCAGAAAGAAACTTACCTTGTTCAGATGTCTGTGAAGAGAGCATCCTCTCACATAAAGTTGATTTGATGAGTTCCAAAAAAGAGGATGGGAACAGGGCAGAACTAACATTTCCTGAGCATCATCTGACTGCTCGGCACTAGGCTAGGCACTTTCTGTAGATAACTTATTTCAATCCTCTTGACCACTCCATCATTATCCCCGTTTTATAGTGGAGAAGACTGAGGGTCAAAGAAGTTCAAGTCACTTGCTAGTAGTGGCAAACTTGGAACTTAAACCCAAGTTTCTATGCCAGGACGTAGAGCAACCCTCTGTTCCTGCTATGTCCATTTAATCTTCTTTATTGTCAGCAATTTTCAAGTTTTTCACTCAGAACACACATTTCTGTGACACCTTCAGACATCCCACAGCAGAAGACCCATCCTGAATCATTAGTTGAGGGTAGTCTCAAAGGTAAGAGAGTTTGTTTCCTTTGCAAAATGCCTGGTACTTAACAATGAGTCCCTCAGCAATGACCTCCCATAGTAACCCAGCAGGGCTACCTTGATCAGGGGCAGTGAAGAAAGGACCTAGGGACCTTCAGAGAAACCCAAGGGAATAGAGTGAAAGAGCAAGCACTCCCACCTCGGTTGTCTGTCAAGCGACTTCATAGGGTCAGCTGTCCACAGCATCAGCATTCAAAAGAGCCCGTCTCTCCCAGCCCTAGGTGCTTCCTTCCCATTTTCCCACCAGGGTATTCCTGACGACCTCCTTCCTGCTTTTTCTGCCTGACCTTTCCTCCCTCAGCCTCCATCCCTTTCTCTTCTTTCAGCAGCTGAGAACTCATCAATTTACAAGCTCTGTGTCTCCCAATCCAGGGCTTTGCAAAAATATTCCATGAGTTACTGAAATAAGACAAACCTGATGGATGGAGCTCTGAAGTACAGGAAAGAAAGGAGGGAGGTGAGCAGTCCCAAAATAACCAGCATCTTTTCAACTTCTTTAGTTGCTGCTGCTTTAGCAAAAGCAACTTGGACTCCAAGTCTGGTTCAAGCTCCTGATCTGACTCCAACTCCTGGCTGCTTGGCGCTGCCTCTCCCTCCTCCAGCTCCTCTCACTCCGGGGTGCTCGGCAGCAGCCTGACTCTATCTAAGCTTGGCCCAGAATCCTATTTAAATCCGAGAGCTGTCAGAGCACAGCCTGCTGGGAGTTGTAGTCCTCGGGGAAGAGGCCAGTAGAAGGGGCGGAACGTCACACTTACTGGCAAAGGGAATGAGGGAAAAATAGAGCAACTACCTGCTAACTCTCCACCCTCAATTATTTCTCTTATCTGTGGAATGTGTTCTCCCAACATCCCCCACCCCTACTCCTGCAAGACAGAATATTTTTAACTTTAGCAACAGACCCAATGACACTTGGAATACAAGTGTGATTAAAATAGAAAGAAAGAGAAGGCAGAACCCCCCAGGGGAATGGTAAGAGAAGTCAGGAGGGTGGATTCCCTTGGTGGGAAAGGTGTAGAGACTGGGAGGGCACATGTTGGGAACTCCTGTGGGGATAAGTGTTCTGTTCTTTGCGGTGGGTACTGGTTACAGAGGTGTGAAAATTCATTGCGTCGTACACTTGATTTGTGCACTTTTCTGTGTTTTATATTATCCTTCAGTGACGTTAACACACATGTGTACATGCCAAGGAAAGAGTTTCAGTGCATGGGTTCTAGAGTGGAGTTCCTGGTTCAGATCCCAGACAATCTACTTACAAGCTCCATGGCCCTGTGTAAGTTACTCAGTTTCCTCACTGTGCAATGGGTATGGTAAAAATATATACCTACCTGTTTTTTAAGTATTAAACTAATTAAATAGGTAGAAAATTTGAGACAGAAACTGGCATATAGGAAATACAGTGAAAGAGTTGGCTGTTTTTTTTTTTGTTTTTTAAAGATTTTATTTATTTATTTATTTGAGAGAGAGAGCACAAGAGGGGGGAGCGGGAGAGGGAGAAGCAGACTCCCTGCCGAGCAGGGAGCCCGATGCAGGACTCGATCCCGGGACTCCAGGATCATGACCTGAGCCGAAGGCAGTCGCTTAACCAACTGAGCCACCCAGGCGCCCAAGAGTTGGCTGTTTTGATTAATTGTATTGATTCCTGTCTCCTTTGCTCTGCCCCTTGCTTTACTCAAGGGTTTGGGGCAGAAAAGGAAGAGGTAGTGAACGGGAGTAACATTTCAGTTGGATGCTATTATTTTCTTTTAAAGTAGGCTCCCAGGGCAGGGCTTGAACTCATGTCCCTGAGATCAAGACCTGAACTAAGATTAAGAGTCGGGCACGCAATCGACTGAGCCACCCAGCTGCCCCTCCGTTGGATGCTATTAAAGATGAGCGAAAACACAAGACAAAAAGCTATTAGAGCCCTCCAAAAATGTGTGAGAGGGTGGGAGGAGGGTTCACAGCCCTTGCTCACTCAACATCCCTCTCCTGGACGGGATGACAGGCAAGAATCAGAACAGGCCCCCAAGAGTCGTGCCCTAGTTCTGCTCCTTCCTGTGAAGCTCGAGGAGGCTCCAAGAAGATGCACGTGATGAAGAAGAGCCCCGTGGCAGGCACGTGTTCCCTCCCTCATTCATCCATTCAACATATACTTTCTAAGCACCTGCTGGTGTCAGGCATTGTGCCGAGTATCCTGAAGACAGAGTTCCTGCCGCTTGGGAATCTCATGGGCCTGATGAGCAGAACAAGGCATAATCAGATCAGTCCCAGGAGGAATCTCTCTTGACTCCCATGGTGCCTGTCTCCTCTCTTCCCACTTCTCCTGCTCTGACTCCAGTTCAATGCAGCCATGCCAGCGGCAGAGCCCTCAGAGTCCCAGGAGCCCCTGAGATCTTGCCACTGGTGCTCCCCATGCCCCTCTCCTAGCAGCTGATGTCCAGTGAGCCAGCATGGTCCAGCTGACTGGACAGAGTCCTCTTCCCCCATACTTGGTGACCCTGGGTCTGCAACACCTCACAGATTTTGTGTGAAAACAAGATCTGTTGGTGTTTTATGCTTAGAGTCCTTCCTTGCCGTGAAATCAGGGCCAGGGTCAGCTGAGAAACAGACGCAATGCCAAAGCACCCAAAGGAAAGTACATCTCGTAACCTCACATCTGGATAATTTTGTACTAAGGTCTTCCAGCTCTGCAGTGCTACTGAATCAAATCCAACGTCTGCTAGTTTGTGGAGATGATATTCAATTTATCTAGAATTATGGAAATACATAGTTTGCTAAAAACACACATTAAATATTATAATCCAAAGGCCACCCTCAAGCAATTGATTAGTCCTACCAAATGCTAAACTATGTTACAAAGCTGTAATAATTTAAAATAGTGTGTTGGGGCGCCTGGGTGGCTCAGTTGGTTGAGCGACTGCCTTTGGCTCAGGTCATGATCCTGGAGTCCCTGGATCGAGTCCCGCATTGGGCTCCCTGCTCGGCGGGGAGTCTGCTTCTCCCTCTGACCCTCCCCCCTCTCATGTGCTCTCTCTCATTCTCTCTCTCTCAAAAAATAAAAATAAATAAAATCTTTAAAAATAAATAAATAAATAAATAAAATAGTGTGATACAAGCAGGTGAATAGTCAGACAAGTCAACAGAACAAAATGGAAAGCCAAAAAACAGACCCAAATACATGTTGAAAATTAGAGATGATAAAAGCCCCATTTCAAATGAGTGTGTGGGTTAGGGGAGGCGGGAGATGGATTATTCAATAAGGTATTAAGCTACTTAGGTAACCAGCAGGAAAAAGTAAACTTGACCCTTACCTTACTCTTTACATCAACATTTCAAATAGATCAAAGATAAAAATATAAAAAATGGAACCATTAAAGTATTAACAACAGCCACTGGACAAATTTGAAAATAAGGGAGTGGTAAGACCCTTCTAATAGGAAACCCAGAAATCAAAAAAAGAAATAAATCTTCAGGGCACCTGGGTGGCTCAGTCATTAAGTGTCTGCCTTCAGCTAAGGTCATGGTCCCAGGGTCCTGGGATCGAGCCCAGCATCGGGCTCCCTGCTCAGCGGGAAGCCTGCTTCTCCCTCTCCCACTCCCCCTGTTTGTGTTCCCTCTCTCGCTGTGTCTCTCTGTCAAATAAATAAATAAAATCTTAAAAAAGAAAGAAAGAAAGAAAAAAATCTTCATGACAAAAACTACCATACACAAGGCAACATGAAAGAGAAACTGGTGGGAGGGGTGGGATATCACAACACGTACTGCAGACAAGAGTCTAATTTATTTAGTATTTAAAGAACTCATACACATTACTAAGAAAAAGAATAAACAACCCAATTGAAATAACAGTTTTTTAAAAAGATTTTATTTATTTTTTTTGACAGAGAGAGACACAGCAAGAGAGGGAACACAAGCAAGGGGAGTGGGAGAGGGAGAAGCGGGCTCCCTGCGGGGCTTGATCCCAGGACCCTGGGGATCATGACCTGAGCCGAAGACAGACGCTTAACGACTGAGTCACCCAGGTGCCCTTGAAATAACAGTTTAAAGAAAAGGAAATACAAGTGGCTCTCCAACCTCACTCATAACAAGAGAGATACAAATTAAAATTACATGAGGAGCTCCTTTTCACTTAACAGATTGGCAAAGACCAAAAAGATTATCACATAGTCCGTTGGCAAAAGCGTGAAGAAATAGTGATGGACTGCTAGTGGGAGAGCTGACTGTTACATTCTCCCGAGAGAAGTGTGATAACATCTAATAAAGCAAAGCATACACCTGTTGACCCAGATATTCCACGTCCACTTATTTGTAAGACTGTCATTGTAGCAAAACGTGTAACAGCAAAAGCTAAGAAACCTAACTAACCACAATAATACAGACAGCCACATACACAACAGATACTATGCAGCTGTAAAAAAGGAATAATTACTTTTTAAAAAACACAATTGATAATAGAACAATCTTTGAGACATGTTAGGTGAAAAAGCTGGGAGAAGAACAGTGTATATAATATGCTACCATTTGCTTAAAAATGGAGGGAATACATGGACAATATTTGTTTGTATCTGAATAGACTATCTCAGAAGAGATGACAAGAAATGGCTAATGATGGTCGCTTCCAAAAGGACAGGGGGACAGGAGGAGGAAGGTTTTCACTGAATGTACCTTGTGTATCCTTTTGTACCTTGTGAACCTATAACCCATGGCTTCTTAAAAATTAAAGTTTTGAACAAAGAGATCCAGATCACTTTGAAACAAACTTACTGGTTTAATTTCATTAATCATTGCAACATCATAAAACAAAGCTATTTCTCAAACCAGTATGGAGACATTCTTAAACATGTGTTGCCACATTACCAGGATTTACTTCATCATTGTAATCCACACTGAAGGACAATGGAGCAGTGCCTGTTTTTAGGGACATTCAATGTGAAACAAACATAGATATAAATCAGAGAGAGAAGAGGATGAAAACACCAGGAGAACTAGTATGGGAACAGATCTGAAATTCAGGGATGAAAAAGTGCTCATCAGTTGCAACACCACTGAGAAAGACCCTCTTCCTGCCACTGGTAAATCACAGGTCAGAAGGTAATGCCATTACCTTCTAGGGCATGCTATGAAGCTGGGAAGCTGCTCCCTAATTTGACCTTTGGTCCGAATTTAAGCGGAATCATACCGCACTGGTCACCTGGTTACCCCTGTCCTGATTGCTCTGGAAAGGAGCCTCTTATGAATTAGAGCAAGAGAAAGAACTGTAAACCTTTCTTTCCTTCCCTCCCCTCCCCTAGTCTTAAAGTCACAGATTCTAGAAGCTAGACAAGTAAAAGATTCCAAATCCAATCTTCCTACTGCAAACCATCCCCCACTTTCCTGAAAGGGCTCATGCAACACCACATAGAAATTTCCATTTCCAGCCATGAGGAGCTTGCTGCCTTTTCCCATGTCTCTACCCCAAACGTCACCAAAAAGGAAGTACGTCTTTGTATTTATTTTACTCAGTAATAATGATTGTTCCCTTCTCTTGATTTTAAAAGCTGAAATAAACACACTATCTTTCAAAAGAAAAAAGAAAGAAAAGAAAGGAAAGAAAGGAAAAAGAAAAGAAGATAAAGGAAAAAGAAAAGAGAAAAAAGGAAAGGAAAGAAAAGAAAACAAGAGAAAAGAAAAGAAAAAGAGTTTGCTGCTAATATGCACTTCCCTACAGCAGGCAGTATGGACATTCTGGGCCAGATAATTCTTTCTCTTAAGGTTGTCCTGTATATTGGAAGATGCTTGGCAGCATCTGTGACCTCTACCCAGTGACATGTGACAACTGAAATGTCTCCAGATGTTGCCAACTATCCCCCGGGGGGCAAAATCACCCCTTTGAGAACACTGCCTTCCAGGATGGGCCTTCAGGATAACAGAATGATACAACTTCAGGATGTGTATATTGAATAGGATTCGAGCACAGTAATGTTTTGCTTAGTGTCCCATACCTTTGGCTCAGCTGGAGTCTAACCAAGCTAACCTGCTGATCTGATCAGTCAATAGCAACTCCTCAGGGCCTAGGGGTGTTACCCATCTCCTAATTCTTTTGCCCTTCAAAACTTTTTCTGGGCGCCTGGGTGGCTCAGTAAGTTAAGCATCTGCCTTCGGCTCAGGTCCTGATCCCAGGGTCCTGGGATCGAGCCCTGCATCGGGCTCCCTGCTCGGCGGCAAGTCTGCTTCTCCCTCTCCCTCTGTGATCACGTTCCCTCTCTCTCAAATAAGTAAATTAAATCTTCAAAAAAAAAAAAAACTTTTTCTTTTCCCAGCTTAATTCTGTCTATCTCTGATCACTCCATTTGTCTACTGTGGCTGGGATCTGTACACACATAAATTTCAAAAACACCTCTCCTGAAGGAACTTTCCAAGCGTGATGGGAATGAACGATCTATATCTTAATAGGAGTTTGGGTTACATGAATCAATGCATTTGTCAAAACTCAGGGAATGTACACTTGAAATTTGTGCATTTCACTGTATGTACATTTTACATGAAAAGAAAAAACCATAGACAAATATTGAACTCTAATTGATGATATGCATCTGAAGTTTTTGAAGGGAAAGTGTCCCAATGTCTGCAATTTACATGGAAGTGCATTAATGAAAGAAGACGGACTGGCAGATGGAGAGAAGAACATTTATTCTGCTTGTTTTATATGTGATAAATGTAGCATAATGTACAATCTAGGTGATAGATGGATGATTGCTATAAAATTATTTAAACTTTTATGAATGTTCAACATTTTTTCACATTAAAATGTTGGAAACACGCACACACCATTTGTCATGGAAAATCAAGAAACAAGATTTCAGAATGCAAAGTTGGAATACATCACCATATATACTCTTTTGCTTTTTTTTTTTTTTAACTTTCTAACATCATGGAAATTTTCTTCAGCTGAAGGAATCTTTGATCCTCTTTAAAGTCCAACTTAAGTATCATTTCTTCTTTATGGCTTTCACCCACCCTATCCATCATTCCCTTCTCTGGCTCCCACCCACTGTATTTTTTTTTTAATATTTTATTTATTTATTTGACAGAGAGAGACACAGTGAGAGGGAATACAAGCAGGGGGAGTGGGAGAGCGAGAAGCAGGCTTCCCGCCGAGCAGGGAGCCTGATGTGGGGCTCGATCCCAGGACCCTGGGATCATGACCTGAGCCGAAGGCAGCCACTTAACTGACTGAGCCACCCAGGCGTCCCCCGCCCACTGTATAAACCTCTCCCTTAAGGCAGCAGTAATAGTTTAACTTGAAGCTGAGTTAGGTAAATTCTTGTTTCTCCCATTCAGAGACAGAAACAGGACCTACGTCTTTGTGTTTTCCCAGAACCTAGAGCTAAGGTCTCCAAGCAGCTAAATTTACAGTAATCTCTCTCTGGTTATTAAATCCTAGAATATTCTAATTTAATTCTTTGCAGCTTTGTGAGTACTGTAAAGATTTTGGTTCTAACAGAAGTGAAATGTGAGTCACTCCTACAAATGATACTTAGAAAAAGGACAAACTGGGGCGCCTGGGTGGCTCAGTGGGTTAAGCGTCTGCCTTTCGCTCAGGTCATGATCCCGAGGTTGGGCTCAAGCCCCGGATTGGGCTCCCTGCTCAGTGGGGAGTTTGCTTCTGTCTCTCCACCGGCTTGTGCTCTCTCTCTTGCTTGCTCTCTCTCTCAAGTAAATAAATAAAATCAGGGCGCCTGGGTGGGTCAGTCATAAAGCTTCTGCCTTCGGCTCAGGTCATGATCCCACGGTCCTGGGATTGAGCCCCGCATTGGGCTCCCTGCTCCACGGAGAGCCTGCTTCTCCCTCTCCCACTCCCCCTGCTTGTGTTCCCTCTCTCGCTGTGTCTCTCTCTGTCAAATAAATAAATAAAATCTTAAAAAAAAAAGAAAAGAAATAAAATCCTTTTTTTTTTTTTTTGTAAAGTTTATTATTGAGAGATAGTACAAAGCTCCTGAAGAGGGAGAGGACCTGAGAGGATTGCCCAAATAAATAAAATCTTAAAAAGGAAGGAAGGAAGGAAGGAAGGAAGGAAGGAAGGAAGGAAGGAAGGAAGGAAGGAAGGAAGGAAGGAAAGAAGAGAACAAACTGGGCTCTGGGGACTGAAACGGGATGTAAAGCAGAAAAGAAGCTAAGGGTTTTTTTGCAGTTCAATCTTGGGAAAATTTTGGGGGCGCCTGGGTGGCTCAGTCGGTTAAGCAGCCGACTTTTGGGTTTGGCTCAGGTCATGATTTCAGGGTTGTGAGACTGATCAGCCTGCATTGGGCTCCACACTCAGCAGGGAGTCTGCTCAAAGAATTCCCCGCCCCCCCAACCCCTCTCGCGTGCTCTCTCTCAAGGATGGGTCTGGCTTATGAAATAAAACATCATCAGAAGTGGATCTAGATGTCTATTCTACTTAGAGGACTCTTTTAAAGAAAAAGAGTATAATATTATGAATAAATACCAAGCACAAGAGTGAAAACAGGAGAAGTCAGTGCAAGAAAAGAATTGAATAGCACATTACAAATTCTAAAAATCTGACAATTGCCATAAATACCACGAAATCCAGAAAATGACATTATAATTTTATTAACTAACTGGCTGACACACTTAATTACCTTTTTCTTATTTTTTGGCTGCATACTTTGAATGGCCTCTTCCTACGATGATTTTATAAAATCATTTTCTATAGAGAGAATAAAAAGATAAATCAGCCTTTCCTTGATCATGGGTTATCAAATTTGTTTTAAAAACATTTATTTTTAAATGTTACAGAAAAGTTTAAAAACAGTATGGAAAGATCCTGCATACCTGTCACTTAGCTTCCCCTAATGTTAACATCTTAAATAACCCTAGTATTATCAAAATCAGGAACATGTTGATAGAATGCCATTAACTAAATGGCAGACCTTATTCTAGTTTCACCAGTTTTCTCGTTAATATTCTATCTCTGGTCCGGGACCTAATTCAGGATCCCACACTGCTTTCAGTTGTGATGTACAATGACGCCTTTGAAGAGTACTGGTCAGTTATTTTGTAGAATGTCTCTAAATTGGAGTTTTCAGATGTTTTCTCATGCTCAGATTGAGGTTCTCTTCAAATGTGCTTTTAATTACTGATAGTTGCATAAATTGTGTGATGTCATACACAGTCACATACACTTGTGGTCTGTAGCATTGCTGCCCTAGAAACAGGAATTCTGATCAATCATTTTTTCATGTATTCACATAAAAAAAAGAAGAAATGGTACATTTTAAAATTGCATATGCTGCATTGTTGAATAATTTCCATTTTGATGAGGCATGGATGAGAGAACCAAATATTGCACTTAACCTTTTACCTTTTTTTTTTTTTTTTAAGATTTTATCTATTTATTTGAGAGAGAGGGAGCACAAGCAGGGGGCCCGGCAGGCAGAGGGAGAGGGAGAAGCAGGCTCTGCGCTGAGCAGGGAGCCTGACGAGGGTCTTGATCCCAGGACACTGGGATCATGACCTGAGGCAAAGGCAGATGCTTAACTGACTGAGCGACCCAGGCACCCTACCTTTTCTGATGATTGGAAGAATTTTCTACTGATTAGTTTCTAGCTCCATACATTTCTTTTTTATTTTAGGATTTTATCATTTATTTATTTGAGAGAGAGAGAGAGAGAGGGAGTGGGGGGAGGGTCAGAGGAGAGGGAGAGAAAGAATCTCAAACAGACTCCACAACAAGCACAGAACCTGATGTGGGACTCGATCCCAGGACCCTGAGATCATGATGTGAGCCTAAATCAAGAGTCAGATGCTTAACAGGTTGAGCCACCCAGATGCCCCTGGCTACATACACTTCAAACCTTATTACTCATGTCCTACCCACATGATTGCAGTGCTTAGCACCATGAAATGCAGTCATACTGTGATGCAATCTCTCCTACACCCACCCCTAAAAATCAAAGGGAGATTTCTTTTCCAGAGCAGTGAAAAGCCAAACAAGTTGAAGGTTTCAGAAAGTTATTCTGCCACATTTATTTTAACAATCCTTGATCATTATGTTATATTTTAATGATAAAGATGTAACCTAATCACTCTATCTTTTGATTTTACATAAAGTTGATCTAGACCCCTTTCCTGTATCTATTGGGAAGACCAAGAATCTCCCTAAGGTTTCTGTGAATTCCTGGGGGCTTCCACTGTGTGTGCAGTAGACATTCCAAAAAGGTTTGGAAAGAAGGAGGGGGTTTACAATTTGGCAGCATAAATGACAATACAGAACTTTTTTTAAATTTAAATTCAATTAGTTAACATATAATGTATTATTAGTTTCAGAGGTACAGGTCTGTGATTCATCAGTCTTTTTTTTTTTAAGATTTTATTTATTTATTTGACAGAGAGAGACACAGCGAGAGAGGGAACACAAGCAGAGGGAGTGGGAGAGGGAGAAGCAGGCTTCCCGCTGAGCAGGGAGCCCGATGCGGGGCTCGATCCCAGGACCCTGGGATCATGACCTGAGCCGAAGGCAGACGTTTAACGACTGAGCCACTCAGGGACCCCTGTGATTCATCAGTCTTACATACTACCCAGTGCTGATTACAACACATACCCTCCCCAACATCCATCACCCAGTTACCCCACCCTTTCATCCCTCTCCCCTCCAGCAACCCTCAGTTTGTTTCCTATGATTAAGAGTCTCTTATGGTTTGTCTCCCTCTCTGGTTTCATCTTGTTTCATTTTTTCCTCTTTTCTCCTATGATCCTCTGCCTTGTTTCTTACATTCCAAATATCTGTGAGATCATATGATAATTGTCTTTCTCTGATTGACTTACTTTGCTCAGCAAAATACCCGCCAGTTCCATCCACATCATTGCAAATGACAAGATTTCAATTTTTGATGGCTGCGTAATATTCCATTATACACACACACACACACACACACACATATGTATATATATACCACATCTTCTTTATCGATTCATCTGTTGATGGACATCTGGGCTTTTTCCATAGTTTGGCTATTGTGGGCATTGTGGGGTGCAGGTGCCCCTTTGGATCCCTACATTTGTATCTTTGGGGTAAATACCCAGTAGTGCAATTGCTGGATCATATGGTAGCTCTATTTTCAACTTTTCCATACTGTTTTCTAGAGTGGCTGCACCAGCTTGCATTCCCACCAACAGTGTAGGGGGGTTCCCCTTGCTCTGCATCCTCGCCAAAATTTGTTGTTTTCTGACTTGTTAATTTTAGCCATTCTGACTGGTGTGAGGTGGTATCTCTTTGTGGTTTTGATTTGTATTTCCCTGATGCTGAGTGATGTTGAGCACTTTTTCATGTGTCCATTGGCCATTTGGATGTCTTCTTTGGAGAAATATCTGTTCATGTCTTCTGCCCATTTCTTGATTGGATCATTTGTTCTTTGGGTGTTGAGTTTGGTAAGTTCTTTCTAGATTTTGGATACTAGCCCTTTATCTGATATGTCATTTGCAAATATCTTTTCCCATTCTGTCGGTTGTCTTTTGGTTTTGTTGACTGTTTCCTTTGCTTTGCAAAAGCTTTTTATCTTGATGAAGTCCCAATAGTTCATTTTTGCCCTTGCTTCCCTTGCCTTTGGCGATGTTTCTAGGAAGAAGTTGCTTCGGCTGAGGTCAAAGAGGTTGCTGCCTGTGTTCTCCTTTAGGATTTGGATGGACTCCTGTCTCACATTTAGGTCTCTCAACCATTTCGAGTCTATTTTTGTGTGTGGTGTAAGGAAATGGTCCAGTTTCATTCTTCTGCATGTGGCTGTCCAATTTACCCAACACCATTTGTTGAAGAGACTGTCTTTTCTCCATTGGACATTCTTTCCTGCTTTGTGGAAGATTAGTTGACCATAGAGTTGAGGATCCATTTCTGGGCTCTCTATTCTGTTGCATTGATCTATGTATCTGTTGGACAATACAGAACTTTAAACAGTCCTGTTCTTAAAGTCCTTTGGCCACCCTGACACAACTTTTTTCACTCGTCACTTTTACCTGTAAATTCTAGTTCATGACATTTTTCTTAACTCTCTCTCTCTTTTTAAGCTTTATTGAGGTATAATTAAGAAATCAAATGACAAGATATTTAAAGTGTAAAATGTAGTGCTTTCTTACTTCTCCTCTTTGGTGAGTCTATCCTTTTTGACTGTTCGCCTGAACTCCCAAATTCCTGTATCTTCTCATACAAGACAGTTTAGCTATTTCTTTATTAAACTGTCTCTTCAGGCATCCTTCCCCTTCCTAAAGATGCTATTGAGGTATTTTCCCAAAACAAGACAGTTATCACCTCTGAGAGAAACTATGTTTTCCAGCTTTTAATGCCTTTTTATTTGACTTCTTACATAAATAGTAATAAAACAAAATTTGTACCACTTTGTAACCATGATGCATAGCAAGAAACAAGAGAGCATGAGAGTTAAGCCCTCATTTAAGGCCAGACTTTCTGGGTCCAAAATCCTGGCTTTACTCAACAATAAAACAGTAAGTAACACAATTAAAACTGGGCAAAGGATCGGAATAGACATAGCTCTGTGAAAATGTTTCCAAAAATAAAATGGCCAATACATACATTAAAAGAGGCTCAGCATCATTAGTCATCAGGAAAAGGTAAATCAAAATGACAGTGAGACACTACTGTCACCCACAGGATGACTCAAACCAATAGACAATAACAAGTATTGACAAGGATGTAGAGAAATTGGAAACCTGTATGGTGTTGGTAGGAATGTAAAATGAAGTAGCATCTTTGGAAAATGGTCCCATAGCTCCTTAAATATGTAAACATAGTGTTAACATGTTATCTAGCAATTCTACCCCTAGGTATATCTCCAAAATAAATGCAAACATGTATCTACACAGACTTGAACACAAATGTTTATAGGTATGACGTCATTATCTTCAGTGAGCCAGCAATTCCCTGGGCCCTCAGTCCCTTGATCTCGTCATCTCCAAGAACCTCCTCCCCTACCTCATCCCTGCCCCTCAGTCTGTCAACACCTGGAACCCCACCACTAACTTCCTACATTCAGACCCCCCACCATCCCACGGCACCTCCTCCTCACCTAGCTCTCTTGTGGTGTGAATACCCACACCATAGTTATGTAGCCCCAGGAGGACCTCCAGAGCACTGTAGCCCTTCCTGCCATCACTTCCTCAAATTATTCAACCGAGATTCCACACTCATCACTTTAGTCATTCTCTTGCCAATAACGCTCAACCTCCTGACCCTCTTGTCTTTCTGCCCCGAGAGCCTGAGAAAACCCCAACTCTCAATGAACGATCCATCTGTCTGCTTTGTGTGGCTGGCTGATGAGAGCTGTTACAGAAAAATCACATTGCCTTGCATGTTGATGCCATTATAAATACATAGCCACCAGCATCACCCAGGGCCTCCAATCAAACCGTCAATCCTTTTTTTTATTTCCCTAATCACCACTAACCTAATCTCCACAACGATTATTTCACATGTTTGCTACTCTTCTTAAACTTCTTGCCTCTCAATTTCAGCATGTATCCTGGCCTCTTCACACGCATACACACATACAAACAATAGGGACCATCAGAAAGAAGATTTTTCAATATTCTGCCACCAGCCTCATAAATCTTTTTGAATTTGTGCTCATCATATGTTTCTCTCTTCCTAAGATAAATTTCTCTCCATCTCATCATTTATATTCTCAAAAGCAGTGTATGAGAATCACAGTCGCTCCACATTCTCATCAATACTTGGTATGGTCAGGCTTTTTTATTTTAGCCATTATAGTAGATGCATGGTGGCATTTTATTGTGGTTTTAATCTGCTTACCCCTAATGACTAATGATATTGAGCATTTTTTCTGTGGCTAATTAGCCATCTGTGTATCTTCTTTGGTGATGCACTGTTCAAATCATTTGACAATTTAAAAGATGGAGTTATTTTCTTAATCCTGAGTTGGGGATTAAAAAAAAAATCTGACTACAAATACTTTATCAGGTATGTGATTTGCAAATATTTTCTTCCCATATTTGGTTTCTTTTCATTATCTTTCAAAGAGTAGAAATTCTTAATTTTGATGAAGTTCAACTTACCAATTTGTTCTTCTTTGGATCATGCTTTTGGTGCTGTAAGTGCTACTTCTTGAAGTAACTTGTTAATGCATTCTGTTACACCACAGTCCCCAGATTCCCTGCCGTGCCATTTATCAATTTGTTGCCTCTCAGCTCCAACTCATCCTTTTTGCCTGCCCTGTGAAAGCAGAAATGGACCCTAGAAATATGTTTTTCTTTGCCGTCTGGCATGATGTTAAACTTGGGTGAGGCATTGCGGGAGGAAAGGGGTTCTCTTGCTAGTTCTGCTGGGCTAGCCCCGCAGGTTTCTGGAGCACTAGACTCTCGTGCGCAACACGTTCTCTATCGGCAGCGGCTGTTTTATATTATATGGTATTATTTCTATTACATCTGCTATTACATTTTAAAAATATTATATTTTTAGCTGCTCTTTTAATCTTCTTGAGTGTTCTCTTTACTTCTTCCTAGCCCACAGATGGGCAAACCGCGGGCTAAATCCAGCCTACCGCCTGTTTTTGTGAATAGGTTTTACTGGAACATGCTCATTCATCTATATACTGTTTAGGGCTGCTTTTACACAGCAACAGCAAAATTGAGCAGCTGCTGTGGAAAGAGCCAAGATGTCCATCGACAGATGAATGGATAAAGAAGATGTGGTATATATATATACAATGGAATATTATGCAGCCAACAAAAGGAATGAGATCTTGCCATTTGCAACGACGTGGATGAAACTGGAGGGTATTACGTTGAGTGAAATAAGTCAAACAGAGAAAGACATGTATCATATGCTCTCACTGATATGAGGAATTCTTAATCGCAGGAAACAAACTGAGTGTTGTTGGAGTGGGGGGTGGGGTGGGAGGGATGGGGTGACTGGGTGATAGGCACTGGGGAGGATGTGTGCTCTGGTAAGCGCTGTGAATTGTGCAAGACTGTTGAATCTCAGATCTGTACCTCTGAAACAAATAATGCAATATATGTTAAGAAAAAAAAAAAAGAAGAAGAAGAAGAAGGTAGCGGGAGGGGAAGAATGAAGTGGGGGAAATCGGAGGGTAGACGAACCATGAGAGATGATAGACTCTGAAAAACAAACTGAGGGTTCTAGAGGGGAGGGAGTGGGAGGATGGGTTAGCCTGGTGGTGGGTATTGAGGAGGGCACATTCTGCATGGAGCACTGGGTGTTGTGCACAAACAATGAATCATGGAACACTTCATCTAAAACTAATGATGTAATGTATGGGGATTAACATAAGAATAAAATTTAAAAAAAAATTGAGCAGCTGCAATAGAGACCAGATGGCCCCCAAAGCCTAAAATTTTTTTCTGTACAGAAAACATTTAGGGGTGCCTGGGTGGCTCAGTCGGTTGAGCACCCACCTTCTGCTCAGGTCATGATCCCAGGGTCCTGGGGTCGAGCCCCGCATCAGGCTCCTTGCTCTGCTTCTCCCTCTGCCTGCTGCTCCCCCTGCTTGTGTTCTCTCTCTCTCTGACAAATATATAAAATTTAAAAAAAAATTTTTAATAACCCCTATACTAGCCGGTTCCTCATTAGTCCAATCCCATTATGTTTCATCATTCTTGATGTTAAACTATCCCTGTTCAAATTACTGTGTGGCTTTTCTAATCTCACTGGGCCCAGTCTAATGCCTCACCAACCTCTCTGTCCCTTTGTCATTGTCCATTTTCAGGCTCACCGTCCTTTACCTATCCCATGTTAGTGCTCCCCAAGACCCTCCTCTCTGCTTTCTGTTATAGCCCCTCTAAGCCACTTGTTTGCTTACTCATCTTCCATTATTGGGTTTAACCGATGGTTTTTTTTTTTTTAACCGATGGTTTTTAATTTTAATTTTAATGAATGAAATTGCATGCAAATTTTGTGTGGATGTGCAAAAGCACATACATGTGGGGAGGTCTCCAGCCACCTCTTTGGGCAACATGGCTTAGTAGTCAAGGGCATAGAGCCTGGATATATCCTTCTTAAGTTTGAATCCCAGTTCTGCCACAATGGCCTGGGATAATTTATTTAACCTTGCTGTTGCCTCAGTATCCTTGTCTGTAAAAAAAAAAAAAAAAAAAATTGTAGTCCTACCTCATAGAATTACTATGGGAATTAAGGTAGTTAATATATACAAAGCACTTGGACAGGGCCTGACACATAATAAGCACCATTTAGGCATTGGCTGTAATCGTCATTTCTAGAACTCCCTCTTGCCCCTGTGCCACAGCTAGACCAGTGTTTTCTTATTCTAGTGCCCCTGCTTTCTCTGACTCTCAGATCTCCAGTGGGCTCTTCCCTCTGCTCAGAGCACTCTCGCCTGTATGTTTGCCCACTAACTCCTGACCTTCCCTCAGGCCTCAACTCAAATGTATTTCTTCAAAGAAGCTTTTCCCGATCTCCAGACCAGGAGGAGCTTCGTGCTATGACCTCCCAAAACTTTCTTTTCCCTCATAACCCTTATCACAATTTATTCATGGTGATCACGTAAAGTTCCTCCCCAGCAGGCCATAAGCTCTGAGAGGGCAGAGGTCATTTCTGCCGGGCTCCCTGCTGCACCTCAGCACAGTGCCAAGGAATAGCATAAACATTCATCAAATGAACAAGTGAATCAATAAGGGACAAAACACATGAAAGTCTTTTAATAAAGGTGTAAAAACCTATGCATAGATTAGGTACCACAATAATGAGCATATGACAAAATCTGATGATTATTAGATAATCTATCATGAAATCAGTAGAAATTTATATTGTGTGAAGGAAACCTCTTCAATTTCTGTAAGATATATTCATTTAAATTGAGCTTGGAACATGTCTTTCAATCAAATGGAAATGAATTATCCAATTACTGACTTGTTACCACATCCCCTACCTCTACCTCTTGGAAACCAGATATTAGCCTCAGATGGCAGAGCTGAAAGGAATAATTGAACAGGGAACCTGCTTGTTCTCAGAGAATTTTCATGGCCTTAATTCAAGACAGGATTACAGACTTTCATGAGTAAGCAAAACCAACTGTGCTAATCTGAGAAATTCAATGCCACCCTGGGAGTTAATGTATCTAATCCAAGTCACCAGGAAAACTGTGTTCTATTATCAATTAACACTCAAACAGCAGGAAAATGATGATAGCATTATAATACAAAATAGACACAATAAAGTGATTCTCCTGGGAATGTCTTCAGGGACGGGTTGCTTACAGTCCCCTGGATGAAGGAATCCTTAAGGAGGAAGGATTCCCACCTACCCTCTTCCTTCCCAACTGTCAGACTCCAACCGCTCCTCTCCTGTGTAATCAGCCTCGGAACACTCCCCAGACGCCAATCTTTGATCTCCAGGAGAAACAGTGCGGTAACTGCTTCACCATGATTGGGGAAAACTTAACCAAGATCTGGACTTGGGCACCGGGAGCTAGAGGACTGGGGAGGGTTCACGACAACCCTGGCGGCCAGAGGGCTGTGGGAGAGTTGGACGATCCTAGAAGCCCTGGTAGAGCCTAGATGGCTGGGGATTTGTTGCGTTAACTTGCGCAAGGGTCAACTTGTCTGAGCAGCGCGGGAGGCAGCGCCCTCATGCCCAAGCTGTGGACTACATTTCCCAGACGGCTTTGCTCCCCGGGCTGTCGTACTAAGATTAGGGCGTGCCTGGGAGGAGCAGCACGGTCCGCGAGCACAGCTGGGGCATCTCGCTCAGCTCTTACCTACGGCCACAGCAGCCATCCCACAAGATGATCGGGATCCTCCTGCTCCTGCTCCTGCTCCTCCCCCTTTTCCTGTACATCGCTGCACCCCAAATCAGGTCTGTGCAAATGTATTGCCTTCTTTGAGAAGAATTCAGGAGGACGTTAATCCTCACCGAAGCTCTGTTTCCAAAAGAAGGAAAAGGAAAATCCCTGGGGGACTCCAAGTAGGTCGAGGCCGGGAGTTCGGTTGGTCGGAGGAGGTCCAGCTCTCCTGGATGCGGGGGGACGAGAGCGAGAGACCCCGGGCGGTGGGAAGGGGCTGAAATGCTCACTCTGTTTCTCCCGATCCCTTTTTTCGTCTCAGAAGCCCTTGCTTTCTGCTCCAGAGAACCCCGAGTGCAAGGCTACCTCAGATACTTACGTTTCCAGCATTGGGAGATTTTAGACCCTGAAATGGGGTGTGGACCTTAAGACTGTTTTCCCCTTAGCTCCCATCCCTTGAACCAGCCCTGTCTAGTTTCTTGCTTCCAGCCTTTGAAGTACAATGGAGCGATTCGACCTTTTGCTCTCAGAAACTGTCCGTCGATGGGAATCGTGCTATCTGCAGACCCGTTGCTTGCTCTCTTGTTGCAGTTAGATTCGCCTTTTTTTCTGGGCGGATGTTGTAGAGGAAAGAAATGAAAGGGTTTCATCATGAGCCGTATCCTGCCGTCAGAGCAGGAGTATCTGGGGACCTGAATCATGCCCAGGGTTTGGGGGTGACGCAGAGAAGATGAAGGGTAGTGGGCTCTTGACCTGGTGACAGATCAGCCAATGGCTGGCTGAGTGCCGCAGAGAATCGGCGGAGAGCTGCACAACGGGCGCCTGCTGATTGGTTCTGAGTATATCACCCGTGGTGACGGTGAACCAGAGACTGTAGAGACAGAGTCCTTCCCCCGGGGCTGGGGCGGGAGCGTGGTCACCATCCACCCTCGTGCTCCTCTTCTAGTTTTATTTTTCCTCCCTTCTGACCACCTAGTGCTCCCACTCAGATGAGAACGCTTTTTCTCTTTCCACCTCAAGATCCTTTTACCCAAAGAGAATTCCAATGAAAAGTTGGGCCTGCCCTGAAAATAGGGCTCACACCTCTGCGAGGTTTTTCCGAGGAAGATTTTACTGCAAGGGTCATATCCCCAACCACCTGGCTAGGTCATGGGAGCTAGCCTAGACTGGACTTTTCAGCTGATTCTCTTTCAGTCCTGTTGGTAAGGAGAAGAAAGAACTCGGTAGAGGTCCTGATATGTTGTTGCTCCTGGAGCTAAAACTGAAAGGATGTGAAAAACTGAGCAGGGAGGCTTGTTCTCTGAGGAGGAGGATATCTTTTGGTGAGCACCAGTTTGCTTCCTTATTGACCTGTGTGCACTAAGCAGATAACTTTAGTGGCTAGGAGTGTGTGCCTTGCAACTCCAGGTTCAATAAAAAAGGCTGAAATGCTCTTTAAAAGGGCATCTCCTGGTCAAGAGATTCTTTTAACTTGAGTCTTGAAATTTGTGGAGAAGAAAAAAGAACAATCCCTGTTTGTGCATTCATTTCTTTGGAAAAGAAAGGTAGTACAGTGCTTAGGAACAAGGACACTAATTAAACCAGGACTTGAAACCCAGCTCCCCTTTATACCGATTTACGTCTTTTCTTTGTCTTACTTTTGATTGTGTGCGCGTGTTTCTGTTTGCTTTACGCCAGCAAACAAGCTTCCATAATTTTAACTTTTTGTGTTGGATTAGCTGCATATCAAGACCATAAAGTGCCAGTTGTGGACAGATTGACATAAGTGGACCAGTTCTTGCTTCTTCTAGGCTGAGTCTTATGATTCCCTAAGCCTGTCAAAGAACTCAAACTGAAGCCAGGTGCCTGGATAATCACATATTTATCCAGTTCTTGTACTGCAGGGGGCAGCGCTAAGGTTTGCCCTTATAATAGAATCGCTTTTGTTCTCCAGCAAGAGCAGAAATTTTTTGAGCAAAAAAAAAATCTTGAGCAAGAGCAGAAAATTTTTCTTCAATCTTCCTTAAATCTATAAAAAGACAGCACTAGAAAGAACCAAAGCAAACTTTAGCCTTGGGATCGGAAGACATGGTAGTTACAGGAACCTCTGAGACAAGGAAAATGAAGAACTGATGAGCTCTCCTTCTCCCTACAGGAAAATGCTGTCCAGTGGGGTGTGTACATCAGCCGTCCAACTTCCTGGGAAGGTCGCTGTGGTCACTGGAGCCAACACGGGCATTGGAAAGGAGACAGCCAAAGAACTGGCTCAAAGAGGCAAGCTTACTGCTTCTGATTCCTTCCTACTCCTGCCATTTTATCCCTCACAAGGATGACCATGCTCATTATTTCCTCCCAATCTTGGAATTCAAGAACTTTCCAAGTGTCCCACAGATTCACTGGTCTAAACCTAGTATTAATGCTCTACATATAATGGACACTTAATATTATTGATTTATTTTTCTTTTTTGATTTGTTCATCAAATACCCCTGTCATGAAGTAGGGGTAAAATTCCCATTTAAAAAAAAAAAAACAACAGTAGAAAATAACATTTATAAGTCTGTGGGTCTATAGTGTCCACTCAAAAGCAGAGCTGACAGTGTGTCTCTTTTATATATTGGTTGATAGGAGCCCGCGTGTATTTAGCGTGCCGGGATGTACAAAAGGGGGAATTGGTGGCCAGAGAGATCCAAATTGTGACTGGGAACCAACAGGTGTTAGTGCGGAAACTGGATTTGGCTGATACAAAATCTATTCGAGCCTTTGCTAAAGACTTTTTAGCAGGTAAGTATAGAACTGGAGATTATGTTGTTGGTCTTGCAATTAACATGGCAGATTTAGTTAAAGGAAAAGATCCTTCTCCCTCTTTAATACATAGAAATACTAGATAGGGCACCTTGGTGGCTCAGTCGGTTAAGCATCTGCCTTTAGCTCAGATCATGATCCCAGAGTCCTGGGATCGAGCCCTGCATTGGGCTCCCTGCTCCGCGGGGAGCCTGCTTCTCCCTCTGCCTCTGCCTCTCTGTCTCTCTGTCTCTCATGAATAAATAAATAAAATCTTAAAAAAAAATTAAAGAAATACTAGATAAATTAAAATAAACAACTTTCATTCGTAGCAGAACTCCTTCGTAACAAAGGGGAATCCTCAAGAAGCAGCAACAAAAAATGAGTTTAAAGTCATAGCAGTGCATAAGAACTAAAACCAAAAACCTCACGGGAGTATCAGAACTCAATATGAGCTTTAGGGTCTGGAGTCTAAATACTCACACGGGCAGAAGATGAGGCCTCAGGCCCTGAGAGGAGGGAGCTGTATCTTAGGCCTCCACATAAGGTTGGGAGTCACAAAAAGTCACCTGGTCCATGGTACAGGGGTTTAAAAAAAAACATAGGCCACCAGCTCCAAGACATGGCAGAGAAGCTTATCTTCTCTTTAGATGGCTAGAGAGTCATCTGCAAGTTATTAGAACCTCAAGTTGGCATCCTCTGTGGGAGAGAATTTATTACATCACCAAATGGTGTAAGAATCTTGAGCTGAGAAGTTAACATAAAACCCTGTGGCGTCACATCAAAATCAAACCCGAGAGTATTCCGTAGGCATATCCCCTCATAACACAGGGATCTTGGCCTCCATAGGTAAACACCTTCTACAGATATGAGCTCATAGTTAGAAATTACAAATCACATGAAAAAATCACGAGAAAGAGTTGTCAAATGCAACAAAGAGGTGAAACCAGTATTTCTTTTGGCACCTTTTGGAGTTCTCCAGTGGCAAGGGGTGCATACAGAACAGCCTCTTTGCTCTTGCTTTGGAATCTTCTGATTCAGCTCAGGAAGTCTTTCTATTGGGAGAGGTGAGCAGAACATTTTCCCAAAAGCAGTGAGTGAGTAGCTCCTTAATTGGAAAGATCGGAAAGGCCATTTGGTTGTATAAGATGGAATTTTGCTCTGTAGTAAGTATGTAGGATTCAACTAAAGTCTTAGACAATGAAAAACAATACAAAATACATATGAAGGGGAAATGGAGGAAAGATTAAAGTCCTGCATCCCCATTTTCAAAGCCTGGGTGTAAGGCAGTTTTCTCAGATATAACTGCTGTGGCTGGGTGCTTCCACACCACATCTCTTCCCTGCAGAGGAGAAGCATCTTCACATTCTGATCAACAATGCAGGAGTGATGATGTGTCCCTACTCTAAGACAGCAGATGGCTTTGAGATGCACATGGGAGTCAACCACTTGGGTAAGAAATTTGGTCTCATCCCCAAGCTAGAGGAAGCCTAAAATTCTCCTTGGAAAACTCAGGGGTCAGACTGAGCCAGCCGCCTCTGGGCCCTAATAGACCATAAGTGAATAGTAAATACTATGGTCCTGCCTGAAAGCTCAGAGATAAACTTAGGCCCGCTCAAGCTTCCACCTGCTTTTTAATTTGCAATCCAGATTCAGTTTACCTTGGGGCATTTTTTAACAGCCTAATTGGACTGGGGACTGTGGTGCTTTCTTTGTGGTGATCCTCATGACCAGCATCAGGTAAAGGCTGCCTGTTCTTTCCAATTTTAGTATATGTGCTGCCGAAGCGAGCACAAGGCTGCCTGTTCTTAAAGAGTGATATTAATCAAAGTTGGAAGGAGACAAGACTTCATAGTCACATGATCCAGACCTCCCTCATGGAAGGATGGCTGTCCTATTTCCCCAAACCCTCCCTGAGCTTGTTCTGTAGTTGATAATGAATTAATGAGGCAAACAGCCTTGTTCCTGAGTTCTCTGCAGGGCTCACCATGACTCCCTTCATCCTGGCATTGGCCCTGAACTCTGTTAATTCTAGTTTTTCTCACAGGTCACTTTCTCCTGACCCATCTGCTGCTAGACAAACTGAAGGAATCAGCCCCATCAAGGGTAGTGAATGTGTCTTCTCTAGCACATCACCTGGGAAGGATCCACTTCCATAACCTACAGGGTGAGAAATTCTACAATGCAGGTCTGGCCTACTGTCACAGCAAGTTAGCCAACATTCTCTTCACCCAGGAACTGGCTCGGAGGCTCAAAGGTAGGCTTAGAAGAAGTAAGTATAGAGATATGAGTCAATGGGAAGTAGCGAAAAGCCACAGGAATACATACTGTTTTCTGGAGCCCATTCCCTGGACAAACCTGCTGCCATGACTATAACTGGGTATTATTTTAGTAAATATTCCACAGCTGAATATTGGACGTGGCTGGCAGGAGATGGGGACATTCTGACTTTGAGTCATAAGGCTTGGCTTTAGCACTTACTAGCTGTGTGACCTGCAGCAAGATACTTAACTTTTCAGACTTATTTCCTCATAAGTAAAATGGGACTACTTTATAGGTTATTATCCTCATTAAACCAGGCCTCATGAACAAGCAAGGTTTTTTACTCATAGTGAGACTAGCTAGAAGGGAAGGACCTGGGGGTGCCTGGGTGGCTCAGTCGGTTAAGCGTCTGGCTCTTGGTTTCTGCTCAGGTCATGGTCTCAGGGTTGTGAGATCAAGCCCAAGTTCAGGCTGTGGGCCCAGCGCAGAGATTCTGTCTGAGATTCTCTCCATCCCTCTCCCTCTGTCCCTTTTGTGCATGTGCTCTCTCTCTCTCAAATAAATAAAATCCTTTTTTTTTTTTTAAGATTTTTAAATTTATTTGACAGAGAGAAACACAGCGAGAGAGGGAACACAAGCAGGGGGAGTGGGAGCGGGAGAAGCAGGCTTCCTGCAGAGCAGGGAGCCTGATGCGGGGATCGATCCCAGGACCCTGGGATCATGATCTGAACTGAAGGCAGATACTTAACGACTGAGCCACCCAGGCACCTCTAAATAAAATCTTTAAAAAAAAAGTGGGGGGAGGGACCTGAACTGGCACTAGATACAACCATTAGGATAAAGCAGGCACTGGGACTATGGTGGTGGTGGTGGGGAGGGAGAGTGTCTCCCTAACAGCAAAAGGTTAAATAAGTGAGAAATGTATGCTCGAAGAGGGGAGTCTCCAATCACAAATACACAGAGGTCCTTAGCACTCTCTACTCTGATTTTTCGATAAAAAGAGGGGTAATCCAGGGTGGACAACTGGAGTTGCTTAGCAGTTGAGGCAGGCAGAATTTTGGCTCAAGGAATCAGACATAGGAGCCCCACCATTGGAACAGGATCATCAAACTACATGGAAATTAAATGGGTTACAGAGTGGGTGGGATGAGGCATCTGAGGATGTTAAGGAACATTCCAGGCAGACGGAAGAGAATGCACAAAGGTCTGGGCTCGGTTTGAGTAATTGAGAGGCTGCTATGATTAAAATGTAGAAAGCAAGAGGAATAGAGGTCTGAGCTGAGACGGTGAGGTAGACAGAGGCAAAACCCTTAGAGGCTATGGTAAGGATTTTAGTGGAAGAGCAGTGGAGAACCATTAAAATGAAAGCCTTTTTAAAATGGGGGCAGGAGTGTGTGCAGCAGGTGATTTCTGTAGTCTAGGTGAGAAATGAGGGTGGCCTGGACTAGAGTGGTGGAGATGGAGGGTAGTGGACACTTCTAAGAGATATTTAGGATGAGAAACCCCCAGGGCTTGTTGATGGATATGCATGGTAAGGTGAGGAATTGTCAAGTACTGCTCTGTGTGCCTGCCTGATTGGGAGTTAGGGAACACTGCAAGATCCAGGTTTGGCCTTGAAAGTGTGAAGTTAGTTTTGGACCTCTGTGTCAGCATTACTACGGGTCATCTAGAGTAGATGTCAAGGGACACCTGGGTGGCTCAGTCGGTTAAGCGTCTGCCTTCTGTTCAGGTCATGATCCTAGGGTCCTGGGATCAAGCCCCATGTTGGGCTCCCTGCTCAGCAGGGAGTCTGCTTCTCCATCTCCCTCTACCCGTCCCCCCTCCCCCCGCCTTGCTTGTGTGCAAGTGCGCGCTCTCTCTCTCTTGCTCACTCTCTCTCAAATAAATAAATAAAATCTTAAAAAAAAATAGAGTAGATGCCAAGTTGGAAATAATATATGTCCATTGTCCTTTATCTGCAATCATGAAATCTACAAAGACCTGAAAATTCAATTTTTTCAGAACCTTGACACCAAAGCTCATTTGGCAGCAAAACCTCCCTTGTACTAGGGAGATTAGGTAATAATCAGTTTATATATGTTGTGTCATATTATCTTTCTAAAATCAGTAAAAATTTGGAAACCTCTCTGGCCCCAAGGTTCTAGTAAAGAACCGGGGACCTGACCTAGCATATGCAGAGTGTCATAGTGTCATTTAGCACTTACCATGTACCAGAGACTATCGAGGCTCTCGTACATATGAACTCATTTAATCCTCAGAACCACCTTGTGAGGTGCAGGTATTAGGATTATCCCCATTTTAAGAGGAAACTGAGTCACAGCATCGAGCTTGCCCAGGGTCACAGGGCTTGTGAGTGGTATAGCTAGGATTTGAAAGTGGGCAGTCTGACCACAGAGTCTGTGCCCTTAGCCACTCAGAGTCAGCCAAGAGTTCCAAGGAGTACAATGTGTATAAAAATGTGCATGCCATATAGTTACAGAGAGGGAGTTTAGCAAGCCGTGGGAACGCCAGCATTTGAAGTTTGGGTAGAAGATGAGGGACTGGTCCACGAAACTGAGAGGAAGCGGCAAGAAAGGTTTGGAAAACCAGGAGTGTGGGGTCATGGAAGCCAATAAAAAGGCAGCTTTGAGGAAGGAGTGGTCCCTAGAGTTAAGTGCTGCTGAGAGGTTGAGTCCCGGCTCTACTGTTTCCAAACAGGTTTTTTTTTTTGAAGATTTTATTTATTTATTTGACAGAGAGAGACACAGCGAGAGAGGGAACACAAGCAGGGGGAGTGGGAGAGGGAGAAGCAGGCTTCCTGCTGAGCAGGGAGCCCCATGTGGGGCTCGATCCTAGGACCCTGGGATCATGACCTGAGCCGAAGGCAGACGCTCAATGACTGAGCCACCCAGGCGCCCCTCCAAGCAGTTAATAACCTCTTTGAGCTTTAATCCTAACCTATGAAATGGGGAGGTGTAAATTACTGTGAGGAGTGTTGTGGGAAGGGGGTCTTCCTGGGGTGGGATGTTTATTCATGTCCCCTGCTCTCCTTGGCTATCCAGCAACATTAAGTCCTGCCTTCCTTTCCCTATGGGGCACCCCCAATTAGGCTCTGGCGTTACGACATATTCTGTCCATCCGGGCACAGTCAACTCTGAACTGGTTCGGCACTCATCCTTCATGAAATGGATGTGGTGGCTTTTCTCCTTCTTCATCAAGACCCCTCAGCAGGGAGCGCAGACCAGCCTGTATTGTGCCCTCACCGAAGGTCTTGAGATTCTCAGTGGGCATCATTTCAGGTACGAATGCATCTGGTTTTGAAGATGGGGTTTTTATGGCTCAAAGGAAATAATCTGGATTTGTCTGGTATATTATACTCCTCTTACAAAGTACATTGCGTGACCTAGCTTTTGTCTTTTGACTAGTGTTTTTACCTTGTAATAAGGGGGTTGACTCACTCGCATTTTTCATGGTACTGCGAGGTTTGATTTTCTCCATGGCTATCTTTTATTATGCTTTCTGGTTGTTTCTTTTCTTCCTACCTTTTGTTATGTCCATCTAGTTTTCTTTGTTCCCTTTTGAACTCTTGTTTTTTTTGTTTTTTTGTTTTTTACATGAAAAAATAATTTGAATCTGTATTTCTCTATTGTCTTCGGGACTAAAATAGTATCGATTGACTCCCTTCGTGAATAGGTGAAGACTTTTAAAATTGTTTATTGTAGAGAACTTTGAATATGTACATTAATAGATAAAATAACATGTTGAACCCCCATATGCCCATAATAAAGCCTCAGCAACCATCAAGCCATCCCCATGCACCCATATTTTTTTTCCCTCTCCTATTATTCTGAAGCAAATCTCAGACATCACATAATATTGAAATGTTAGCATGTTTTTACCCCCCACCTTCAAGATTATGTGTAAATAACTTGAAATTTTAGAGAAAGGGCTGTAAATAAATTAAAATTGGAAAGAAAGGTAGACAGATCATGAAAGGCCCATAACTCCAGGCTTGTGAGGAGCCACAGAAGTTGTTCCAGTAGAGAGAGAAATAATCTGCTCTGTGCTTCAGAGAAACATCCCTGGTGACTTGGTTTGATGAACAAATAAATAACCCAAGCGAGAGAGAATGAGTTCCTGATTTAGGGTAATGACAGTTGGAATACAAAGAAGGGTTAAGTGAGAGAGGTCCTGAAGAGGCAGAATTGTTACAGCTTGATGACTAAATGAATGAGGGGTCTGGGAGGAGTTAGTGACCTGGGGTCAAGCCTGACTTACGAGGAGATTGATTATGACATTAACTGAGACAGCAGACATGGAAAAATCATGTGTATAGCTTAGGGTTCTTTGATTCCAAAGCAGGGAAACAGACTCATGCTAACTTAAGCAAGAAGGGAATTTATGAAAATATGGGGGAATTCTTCTAAAAATCAAAGAGAAGACTGAAGAGCCAGGCTTAGAACAGACAGAGTGGCCAGTCAGCTGCTGCTGGAATGAGTATCCGACAACTGTCTTCAGTCTTTGTTTTGTTGCTCACCATTCGCCCTCTAGCAAGGAAGCACTAGATTTTCCATCCTCTCATCCTCACTCCCTTGGTTAGGGGAAGACAGACACTTGATTAATGGGGTCTTCAAAGTGTGGGAAAGAGGTAATTCCTCAGAAAGGGATCAGGTTGCTGTTGCCAAAAGAATGTGGAATGGAGGCACCCGGGTGACTCAGTCGGTTAAGCATCTGACTCTTGATCTCAGCTCAGTCTTAATCCCAGGGTTGTGAGATTGAGCCCTGGATTGGGCTCTACACTGGGTGTGGACACTGCTTGAGACTCTCTCTTTCCCCCCCTCCCTCTGCCCCTTCCTCCCCTTAAAAAAATGTGGAATGGATCAGGTGCCCACTGTGTAATAAACCTGGTTCTGTCCATGTTGAGTGTGTTATCCCTAAGACTCCATGTGAGTAGAAGTGTATAGCAGGGAGTTGGAAATGTAGGTCTGAAATCCAGGAAGATAAGTTTACATAGTTTTATGTACTAGAATGATTTTCCATGGGTGACTGGATTCTTCTTCCCTGGAGATTTTAAGGTTTTGACTAGTAGTTTAAAGAAAGTCAGCCTCGGGGCACCTGGGTGGCTCAGTCGTTAAGCGTCTGCCTTGGGCTCAGGTCATGATCCAGGGTCCTGGGATCGAGCTCCGCTTCGGGCTCCCTGCTCGGTGGGAAGGCTGCTTCTCCCTCTCCTGCTCCCCCTGCTTGTGTTCCCTCTCTCACTGTGTCTCTCTCTCTCTGTCAAATCAATCAGTCAATCAATCAATCAATCAATCTTAAAAAAAAAAGGAAAGTCAGCTTCAAATCCATGACATAGTAATTATTTAATTGACTTTTGAAGGGCCTTTCCAGTGCCATGGATTCTTAATTTTAAGCATTTTGAAGATCCAACATCAGCTATGTTGACCACTATCAGGAAATGAGCATAAGTCTGTCTTGACTGAAGCATTAGAAACCTTGTGCTGCTTATTATTCCTGACTGAAACCACAAACCTACTTTTTGTCTCTATGGATCTGTCTGTACTGGGCATTTCCTATCAATGGAATCATACAATATGTGGCCTTTTGTGACTGGCTTCTTGTTTACTTAGCATAATGTGTTCACTGTCATCCATGCCAGAGCCTGTATCAGTAAGTTATTCCTTTTAATTGCCAAATACTACTTCATCTTATGGGTATACCACATTTTATTTATGCATTCATCAGTTGATGGGCATTTGAGTTATCACTTTTTGGTGATATGATGCTGTGATATTCATGTACAGATTTTTATATGGAGATTTCTCTTGGTTTATATACCTAGAAATGGAATCCCACTGAAATATGGGTTATATGTCAGCTCCGTGTTTAACTGTTGAGGAATTGTCAGACTGTTTTCCCAAGTGGCTGCACCATTTCATGTTGCCACCAGTGGTAGACAAGGGTCCCAATCTCTCCACGCCCTTGCTTACACTTCTTATTGTCTGTCCTTTTGATTTTAGCCATCCTGGTAAGCATGAAGTAATTTTTCTGCTTACGTTTTTCTAGTTTTTCTCATTATGGTTTTCATTTGCATTTTCTTGCTAATGATGTTAAGCATCTTTTCATGCACTTATTGTCCATTTGTTTATCTTTGTTGGAGAAATGTCTATTCAAATCCTTTGCCCATTTTTAAAATGGATCATTGTCTTTTTGTTGTTTAATTGTAACAGTTCTTTAGATAGTCTGGATCAAGTCCCTTATCAGATGTGTGATTTACAAATATTTTCTCCCATTCTTCGGCTTGTCTTTTCATTTTCTTTATGGTGTCTTTTGAAGCAGAGAAGTTTTGATGAAGTCTAACTTACCAATTTTTTCTTTTGTCACTGTGCTTTTGGTGTCATATCTAAGAAACCATTGCCTAACCGAAGGTCACGAAGATTTACTACTGTGTTTTCTTCTAACAATTTTATAATTTGAACATTACATTTTGGTCTATGATTCATTTTGAATTAATTTTTATATATGGCATGAGGTAGGGGTACCTCTTCCTTTTTGCATGTGGATATCCAGTTGTCCCAGAACTGTTTGTTGAAAAAATTATTCTTTCCATTGAATTTTCTTGGTAGCTATATTAAAATTCCTTGGGCTGGGGCACCTGGGTGGCTCAGTTGAGTGTCCAACTCTTGATCTTGGCTCAGGTCTTGATCTCAGGGCTGTGAGTTCAAGCCCCACATTGGGCTCCATGCTGGGCATGGAGCCTACTTAAAAAAAAAAAAAAAATTCCTTAGGCTGCCAAAACAGAATACCAGAAATTAATTTTCTCAGTTCTGGAGAATGGGAGTTAAGATCAAGGTGCCAGCAGGGTTGGTTTCTGATGAGGCCTCTGTCTTGGCTTATAGAGGGCTGCCTTCTTGCTGTGTCCTCAGATGGGTTTTCCTCTATGTGGGCACACTCCTGGTGTCTTCTCTTCTTATAAGGACACTAGACCTATTGAATTAGGGCCCTACCTTTATGACCTTACTTAACCTTAATTATCTCCTTAAAAGCCTGATCTCCAACTATAGTCACATTATAGATTCAACATACGGACTTTGGGGAACGTGATTCAGTCCGTAACAGATTTATCAAAAATCAATTGACCATAAAGGTAAGGGTACCTCTACACTTTTAGTTCTGTTCTATGCATTTATATGTCTATCCTTATGCCAGTAGCACGGTGTCTTGATTACTATGGCTTTGTAGTAAGTTTTGAAATTGGTCTTTTTATGTATACTGGTTGATACTTCCCAAAATCCAACTGGGACTATCAGCACCATGACTGCTGATGCCATAACCACATGTAAGTAGCTTTTACTGTGGTATTCGAATACATTTTACACCATGTCATAGCTTATGATGCAAGGCACTTTCATGTCCATTGTGTCATTTGCTATTCATCGTAATCTTGCGAAGAACATAAGGCATAATGCTGTAAAGGCTACAGAGGCTTACAGAGGCCAACTCATTTCTAGAGTCTTACGGAGCCTTTGGTTCTCAGTGATGGTCTTTTTACTCAGCAGTGGCAGGTTGTGCTGCTCATGCTGGTAAGTTCCCTTAAACAGAAGTACTATACTTACCAGTCTTGTTTTGTAATTGCAAAGATATCTTTAAGTGGTGTTTCTCAAACTTTGGTGCATTTTAGAACCATCTGAGGAAGTGGTTGAAGACATATTCCTGGACCTCTACCCTAGAGATTCTGATTCAGCAGGTTCAGATGGGGCCTGAGAATTGGCATTTATTTATTTTTTCTTTAAAGATTTTATTTATTTATTTGACAGAGAGAGACACAGCGAGAGAGAGAACACAAGCAGGGGGAGTAGGAGAGGGAGAAGCAGGCTTCCCGCGGAGCAGGGAGCCCGATGCGGGGCTCGATCCCAGGACCCCAGGATCATGACCTGAGCCAAAGGCAGACACTTAATGACTGAGCCACCCAATCACCCCAGAATTGGCATTTCTAACAAACTCCCAGATGATGCTCCTGCTAGTCCATAACCTGCTCTTTGATTAGCAGCATCTTTATGGATGTAGTGTTAGGGTTTGCTTCATGTGCTTATTTCAGACTTGCCAACTTTCCTTTCCACCTTCAGAATTTGCTTAGAATGTCCTGGAAGCAGTTCTCTTGAAATAGTATATAACTTTTTAAATTGCTTCTTACGTGCCTTAAAAGATTGCAATCGGTTTACTCAATCACTTTTCAAAAAACCCTTTATTGAATACCTGCTGTGTACTAGATGCAGCTAATTCAAAAATGATAAAATTTTCTGGGCAGTGCAGTGTTTGAATACCCCTCCTGCATTTAATGGGGACTAAAATAATTGGGATTACAGCAATGAAGGGAAGGTGTATGAAACATACAGTACCTTATTGTTACATTTCTTTTATGCTATCATCTTTTCCTTCATTGTTTATGAAGCTGGCTTTCTTATTTGAGTTTAAAAACAGTTATAATTTGGGGGTGCCTGGGTGGTGCAGTTGGTTAAGTGTCCAACTCGGTTTCGGCTCAGGTCGTGATCTCAGGGTCATGAGTTTGAGCCCCACATCAGGCTTCACGCTCAGTGGGGAGTCTGCTTGCGATTCTCTCTCTCCCTCTCCCTCTGCCTCTCCCCTGGTGTGCACTCTTTCTCTCTCAAAAATAAATAAATCTTAAAAAGAATTAAAAAACAAAAAGTTATAATTGCAGGTAGACCTGAAATAGTAAGTTTTGGGGGTGGTTTTGTTTGTTTTTACCACTCCAAGCACCTGTAACCAATGTAATCTCAGCAGCATGACACTGTACAAGGTCCTGTGTGAACAGGCTGGACATACACAGGTGTCAGGCGGGCACTGATACTATAGTTAAATATATACATACAAAGGGGAATATAAAGACTGATTGCTATGTATTATATATCAGACATTCTGGTCAGAGGGAGTATAGTGAGGAGATCTAAATGGTAAATACATTTTCTCTGGGGTAAGGATTGGAGAATGAAGAGATAAAGGCTGGCCCTATGAAGTGCATAGAGGACATGTCATCCCTACGTTGTTTTTCTGTCACATTCCTTGTTCCAGGCAGAGAATAGATTCCACTCATAAACCTCTGTGTTTTAAGCCTCTCTCTTTCCCTTCTAGTGACTGCAGGGTGGCATGGGTCTCTGCCCAGGCTCGGAATGAGACAACAGCAAGGCGGCTATGGGACGTCAGCTGTGACCTGCTGGGCATCCCTATGGACTGACAGGTGGTAGCAGGTGGACTCAAGAGAAATCCGCAGCAGACTACTCAGTACTCCCTGCCAAAATGATTCTCCTTCATAACGGCCAAAACCTTGAGCACAAAGAAAACAAACCTTCCAGCCTTTCCTGCTTGATGTCTGATAAAAGCCCAGTGTAACTGCTAGATTCATCAAAACACGTTGCATTAGTCCAGATTGATTTTGCTCTTGTTACTGCCAGACGTACAAGAGGTATCATAGGATAAGATCTTCATATGACCTGCAAACTCATATTCGCCTTCTGAAACCTACTACCTAGGAGAATCTTAGCTATGGCAGTGTCAATTTATGGCAGTTTGGATTAGTTTCTACCCTCTTTGTTCACAATATAGTTCCTCCCAACCACCAACCAACTTTCATTTCAAGAGAACCACACTGCAGCCCCAGCTGAACTCCCAGAATCAACGGTGGCTTGGCTTAAGAGCAGGGCTCATCCCTCATATGCCAACATCTGGATTCTCTCAGGAAGCTCTTAACTGAATCTGGATTATGGGATGGGCTTTATCTTCAGCAACCTAAAGCCACTTTAAGACACTTTTACATGTCGACCACAGAAGAGCTTCCTTTTCTAGGAAGTTCATGGGGTTGGGAGGATGGCAGAAATATGGAGGAAAGCAGAAATAAAAATCAAGTTTAAACTGTCATTTTCCTACTGTTTCTCAGGCCAGCAAGTGGGTAAAGAAAGGAGCAGTACAGGAAGATAGATCACTGCCTGACTTCAGTTTACTGACCCCAGACCCATGGAGGCCTTTTTGTGCCTTAGTTTCTCTTAGAAAATCAGAAGAAGGGAAAGGCGAGTGATTGTCACTGAGTATATCTTTGTGTGTGTTCTTATGTAGTTATGCAATTGGGATTATTTTTACAAAATTCAAAGTAGCTACAAAGGAACAGTATTAAACTGGACCCTGGCGCAGGTAAGTGTTCAAAGATGGAGAAAAGAGTGTGATCCAATCTTTAATACAAATGAGTGGAGCTACAAAGGGAAACAGATTGTGTATATGTGGATAACTACTCACCAAGAAGCACATGAGTAGAAGGGAAGAAGCCCAAAAAAGAGAAGAATCCTGGAAGATAATGCATACAGTGAAGGGCCAGTTAAGGATTAAAAAAACAAAACAAAACAAAAAACAGCTAAAGATGGCAATATGTAACTATAGAAGAATTGAAGGTGAGCACCTGAGTTAGCAAGGCTGATACTGCACTGTCTTAACAAGCACCAATCAATCAAGGGGGCAGAAAAAGACCCCCAAAAAACCCAATTCTTTATAAGGCAAAATTATCCTAAGGACTGATATTGGTAATTTATAGTCAATTTAATAATCTTCAGGGCATTTCCTGACATTATCTTGACAAGATTAAAATGTCTATTTGCTAAAAACCTACATTTAATTTGGAGAACTCTTATCAAAGGTAATGCTGACATAGGAAATTGGAGGAATCAGTAATGTTCCCATCACTTGTTTGGAGTATGTTATTCTAATAGTTTGTGATTACCTTGGACTGACAATTACATATTCACTTTGGTGGGGGAAAGAGTTATAGGACCACAGTCTTCTCATATTTGTAAATGCATATTCTTTTGTTGCACTTGTTTTTACTATTAAGGTATCTAATTTAGAAATGGTCGTTTTATGGAAAAATTGGAAAATTTTAATAATAGTTAAGTAGCATAATTGAACTCATATTTTACTTAATTTATGTTGAACTGTCAATAACAGAAAGTTTTGGATTATTATGTTTTTATTTACCAAAATAAAAACTGTATTAAATGAAAGTTTAGAGTCAACGGAAGAAAACAATTAAATGAAAGTTTAATTATAAGAAGAAAACACTTTTCATTATTATGGTTATACAATCACTTCTCATTTTTAAGGATAATTTGTCCCAGAGTCTAGCCACAGTACAGCCTCAATCAGATGTTATAACTTCAATTGTGTGATAATGTGATTGTTGATTCACCATTTTTCTCCTTGTCTTTTATGATGCTGTTCAAAGATCCCTTTTTTCCATCCGAGGCTATTACGTCTCCTTTTTGTACCTGCCCCTTCTATAACAATGCTGTGGGTCTTATCACAGTACACTTCCACTAACAACCTCAGATTTTGCTATCTCTGTACTCAGTGAACATTAGGAGCGCAACGCTTGTTGAATCAGGGGTCAATGAATCAGTCTAATAAAAATAAAGGTCCAGGAGATATAAATCACATCATTTCCCCCTGAACAATCATGTATCTTTTAATATGTTTGGGCAGTTTTATATATTGGGCTGCCAAGCAAATATTTCAGAAAAGGCTTCGATAGGAAAATCATTTCATAAGTTGAAAATAAGAATTTCCCGCCACTGAACCATGAAACCCCATGTAGTGCAGAAAAGGACTTCGTAATTGTCAACACATTACACACAGTGGGAAAGAGACCTGAAGACGCCGGGTCTGCCTTGCTCACCACATTTTAAAATAACCCAGCGCAGGGTGGCTCTTTTATTCGCCAACATAGGCCCATATCCGGCATGATGACTACGTGTAACATTAACAAAGACCTGCTGAGTGAATGAATGCACTAGGCGAGCCCAGACGCTAGAGGCGGAGTGGGTATTTTGGGAGTCACACTGGGGACCATTTCTGAAAGCATATGACCCTGGTCACTTGACTTCCCCAGTAAAAGTGCTTTACTGCTCCAGGGTAAGCTGGAACCTGGCCCGGCTATCTTTCGAGGGCTGAAAGCTAACGTTTAGTCAGGACGCGAACTGAGGAGGTCAGAGCGGTCATACAGTGCGATGACATCGAAGATGACTTCCAGGCGCTTACTGACACCAAACTACAGGGTGTCAGCACTACCCACTGCGGCTGTGGCATTGACAGAACCACCGCCCCCGCCGACACATGACTCCGGCGTCCCGGCGTCTTCCGCGCCGAACTACAGCTCCCGGCATGCACTGCTGTTTCCCCCCCTCCCACCGCCGCCGGGAGGTGGGGCCCTGGGGGACAGGTCGGCGGGCTGCCGGTCCCGCGGGACCTCACAGTCCCTTCCGCTGTGGCTCTCTCGCCAACCCTGGACCGGGTATTTCCGGGGCTCCAGGACTGCCGCTCGTTCCGCGTGCTGCCACCCTTTTAGGAATCGCCCGGGCCGGCAGCCCACCCGACTTTCCGTCAGGCTTCCGCGCCCGGCGCTCCCTCAGTGACGGAATGAAGGGGCTGGGCGTTCTGGCTCGGGAGGACCCCGCCGCGGCCCCGGAAGCGCCTCGTCCCGGGTGGTGGTGGCGGCGGTCGCCGTGATGTCTGCGGGGCTGGGTGGCTGACCGCCGGGATAGGAGCGGCACCGGTGCCCCAGATCTCGGTGGCCGCTGCTGGAGCACGGCCGGCGCCATGGCCGCCTCTGCCATCTCCTCAGAGCATTTCGAGAAACTTCACGAGATCTTCCGCGGCCTCCATGAAGACCTGCGAGGGGTGCCGGAGCGGCTCCTGGGGATGGCAGGGACAGGTGAGGCGAAGGCGGGACGAGCCGTGGGGAACTCGGCCCCGCGCGTGCCTAGGGAGTAAGAACCCCCCACCCTTCTCCTGAACCGGGTCCCTCTTCCCCTCCGATGCATGTTCTCAGACACGCCCCCTAGGGTTGGGTGGGTCTCGGCGCTCCAGATTTCCCTGCTGCCACTTGAGGGTGCTCCGGGATGAACCTCTGAGTGTTGTCTCCTAGGGGTTCTCCCTCTAGATCCTACTGTAGCCGTCAAAAATTTCTTGTCTCATTTTCACCGTGGCAAGAAGAGCATAGGAGACCTTAAATCTGAGGCCCTATATTTCAGTAAAATTGGCTTTTTTCATAACTGCCTGTATATTTTGTTTTATGCATTTAAAAGCATTCTCAAGAGAAGTCCATAGTTCTTACCAGACTGGCAAAGGATTTGTAGCACCAAAAGGGCTAAGAAGCCAAAGGAAAAACAACTTTGGGATTGGTAAATTACCAGGTTTGGGGAGGGGGTGGTCTTTAAAATCGGGATTGTGAGTTCACGTGTGGTCCTCTTATGAATTTTTTTATGCTTAGACTGTTTTCTGTCCCTTGATTTCAAAATTCAGGTTGCTGCAAGCTTTGCCTGGAGGAGTTAGTTTTCCAATTAAATCTCTAGGAAGACCTGCAGGTTCTTTGCCACTCAGAACAAATAGATCTTGATGTCAAGGCTGATAAGACTTTGTTTTGTTGTTTCTACTTAAGGGTCAGAGCTTGAGTGTTTGCTCCGCGAGTTTCCTGGTCATGTGAGTTGAATGACTCTGATGAGAATGCCAGAGAATGTTAAACATATTGAGAGAGACTGCTGTGTTCCAGGCACTGACCTAAATGCTGGTAATATTGCAAATTATTGCAGTGAGGAGACTTACAAATCCTTGTTCTAGTGGGTTGATGATGATGTATAAATATTAAGGGGAAAGTAATGCAGGGCAAAGGAATGCAAGGGAGGACTCTAAAATAGGGTGGCTGTGAAAGGCTTCTTTGAGAAGGTGGCATTTGAGCAAAGACTTGGATGAATTAAGATAGTAAACCATGTGAAAATTTGGGAGAAGTGAGTCTGAGGAGGACAGAATAGCATTGCAAAGGTCCTTAAGCTGGTATGAGCTTGGTGGGTTCTGGAAAGAGCAAGAAGGCCAATGTGAAATGAGCAAAGGAGACAATGGTAGCAGATGAGGCTACAAAGAGGTAGGCAGGGCCAGATCACATGTGGACTTACAGACCCTAGTGAAAGATTCGCACTTTTTTCTAAATGTGATGGGATGCACTTAACAGGGTATTAAATCTTTTTTAATTTACTCATTTGATGCAGAGAGATACAGAGAGAGAGCATGAGCAGGGAGAGAGGGAGAGGGAGAAGCGGACTCCCTGCTGATCCGGGAGTCCGATGTGGGGTTCAATCCCAGAACCCTGGGATCATGACCTACCTGAGCCAAAGGCAGACACTTAACCATCTAGCCACCCAGGCGCCCCACTTAACAGGGTATTGAGCAAGAGAGTGATGGGATCTGATTTACATGGTTGAAAAATAGACTATTTTTTCAGCTTGTTGCTGAATTAAATTTTGCAGTGTTCATTTCTGGAAGAGTAAATATTGCAAAAGGGTATTCCATTTTGAAAAATAGAAAACTGAGTTATGTTCACTTTTATCACCTACCTGACCTTCTCATTGCTGCAATGAGGTATGAATATCTACCCAAGCGCAAAATACTCTTAATACAAGTTGCTGGAAACAGACTTCGTTGTTTAATGGGTAAGTAAATACAGTGTACACATAGCCATAGGTTACAATAAGAATTTCAACAGCTTTCAATCTCTGCTCACTACTTTGTTCATGCTGTTCAATAAATATTTGTTGAATAAATTGAATTTAGCTGAGCAAACATACAGTGCCTCATCTCTGAATCCTTTTTTTCTAATTCTGAGATTACTTCGTACACTTTCCAGAATTTTAATTTCCATCACGGAATTCTTAGGTTCTGAGTAATGTACATAACACAGCTCTTGCATTTAGCTTATGCTCTGTAATTGAACCAATCAGTTTTTAATAAATATTTAAGAATTATTATGTATCAGTCACTGTCCTGGGCCCTGAGGAGTTTCAAGAGTTCTTGCCTTAAATGGGACCATATTTACAACAAAGTTTGTGATTGGTCCTAAGATAGTTTTGAGACCATAAAGAAAAGGCTTTCTTGGGTGTTAGGGGAAGGAAGTTTTGCAGAAAGGAGAACTGAGTATCAGGGGTTCGGTGGGAGTTTGCCAGACAGAGGGGAAATGGGAAGAAGGAACAACAGAATAAAAAGTTGAATACTCACAACCATGACTGAAGCTTAGGGTATGTGTGGGAGGATAATACTAGATGAGCAAAGTGAGACACAGCCAGATTGTGAAGGGACCTGTATATCTCATTAAGACATTTGGGCTTCTCACAAAGTACTTGACATATAAAAAGTACTCAACAAAAAGTTTTATTATTCTGTCAAATATTTATTGAGCACCTGTTATGCAGCATTCCCTGAGCTAAGCGCAGAAATACAGTAGTCAAAGACACAGTCTTTGCTCCTATGAAATGTTCAGTGCAGAAGAGAAAACTTAAAGCAAATATTTGTTTAACTTTCATTCATCAAATATTCGCTGACTATTTACGGTAGGTCAAAAGCAAATAATTACCCAAGTATCTTTCTGTATATAGTTGTGATCATTGTTCTGGATAAACAAAGTACCTATATGAAAAAAAAGACATTTGGGCTTGATATGAAGAATCAGTATAAGAATTTTAAGCAGCCAACTAATACGGTCAGATTTTATTTTACAGGGAGAATGCTGGTGGCTGAATAGAGGATGAAGGAGAGGCATAAGACTCTGGATACAGTGGACCATGTTAGGAGCCTTTGTGGCAACTGTCTGGGTAACATGGGAATGTAGAGAGTCCTAAATCCAATTTCTGAGGCAGAAATTAACCAGGCTAATTGGACATGGGGAGTAAGAGAGAAAGATTCAAGGGTGTCTGCATTTTCTCACTTGGTCATTTGAGTGGGTGATAAACTTAAACAAGAAATATAAAAGAAACAGGCTTATTTGAAAGCATCAGGGTGCTTATAGAATAGAGAGCATAATGTATATCCAGTCTAGCCTGACAAAGTATTTCTTCTCTTGCCATTAAAAATACCATTTATGAAGAAGATATTATGTGATTTGAGAGGCAATATACTATAATATTTAACAGCAAGGATTCTAGAAACAGACTGCCTGGGTTCAAATCCTGGATCCATCTCTTAGTAGCTATGTGACCTTGGACAACTTACTTCAGCCTAACTAGTTTCTCTCTGCAAAATGAGGGTAAATCATAGTATTTATTTCATAGGGGTTTTGTGAGGATTAAATTAATATATGTAAAGCCCTTAGAATACTGCCTGACAAGAGCCATTTGCCATTGTTACTCTTGTTTGAGAAATTGGATATTTTATTTAAATAAAACAATACCAGCTTTGTATGCAGCTATTATGTTGCTCTACTTTTGCTCTTTTCCTAGAGCACTTATCTTCTAACATACTAGACACTTTACGTATTTCTGATGTTTATAGTATATTATTTGTCTACCTTTCACTAGAACAGTGGTTTTCAAAGTGTGATCCCTGAAACACTAGGAACTGGAACTCTAGAAACGCAAATTATTGGGTCCCATCCAAGGTTTACTGAATTATTAACTGTTTTAACATCCATCCAGGGGATTTCTGATTCATGTCAAGTTTGAAAGCAACTGAGCAAAAACCAAGCTCTATGTTTTCTCCACATCCTTGTTAGCACTTGTTATTTCTTGTCTTTTGATAATAGCCATCCTCTAACAGGTGTGAGGTGGTATCTCATTGTGATTTGATTTGCATTTCTCTGATGATTGTGATGTTGAGTACCTTTTTTTGTACTGTTGGCCATCTGTATGACTTCTTTGGAAAAAATGTTTATACAGATCTTCCACCCATTTTTTAGTCAGATTGTTTGGGGTTTTTTTCTCTTGAGTTGTATGAATTATTTATATATTTTGGATGTTAATCCATTATCAGATATATGATTTGCAAATCTTTTCTCCCATTTGGTAAATTGCCTTTTTATTTTGTTGTTGGTTTCCTCTGCTGTGCAGAAGCTTTTTAGTTTGATGTAGTCCCACTTGTTTATTTTTGCTTTTGTTACCTTTTGGTTGTCAAATCTAAAAAAAATCATCACCAAGACTGATGTCGAGGAACTCTTGTGTTTTCTTCTAGGAGTTTTATGGTTTCAGGTCTTACAGTCAAGTCTTAGGTCCATTTTGAGTTAATTTTTGTATATGGTGTAAGATAGTGATCCGTTTCTAATCTTTTGCATTTTTCTGTAAAGTTTTGTCAAAACCGTTTATTGAAGAGATTGTATTTTCCTGTGAGGTAACAAATATATATAGATATATTGGTCTCTGTCCCTGGTTCCTGCACAGAGGTCCTAAGATCCTTGTAATTTCCTAAATGATAAGAACACTAGGAGCATCTTTTGTTCTAATGAGATGACTCTGGATGGCCTCCTAGATGGGGACTGGTCACCAGAACAACCCGTGATGAGAAGCTTGGATTTTCAGCCCTACCCCTTGTCCTCCAGGGAGGGAAGAGGAGGTGAAAATGGAGCTACTAATTGATCATGCCTTTGAGAGGAAGCCTTCATAAAATCCCAGTAGTATATGGGGTTCAGGGAGCTTCCAGGTGGATGAACATATCCATACCCGGAGGGTGATGCACCCCAACTCCACAGGAACAGAAGCTCCTGCACTCAGGACCCTCCCAGACCTCACCCTGTGTATCTCTTTATCTGGTTGTTCATCTGTATTCTTTATCATAACCCTTAATAAATTGGTAAATGTTAAGTAAGCATTTCCCTGAATTCTGTGAGCATATCTTACAAGTTAATTGAACCTGAGGAAAGGGTCCTAAGAACTGTCAATTTGTAGCCAAATTGGACAGACATTGTGGGTAACCTGGGGACCTACTACTTGTGACTGACATTTAAAGTGTGTGTTTGGGGTGGGGGGCAGTCTTGTGACTGAGCCTTTAACCTGTGGAATCTGATGCTGTCTTCATGTAGATAGTGTCTGAATTGAGTTGAACTATGGACACCCAGTTGGTGTTGCAGAGAATTGTTTGGTGTGGAGAAAAACTTTCATACATTTGGTGACCAGAAGTGACGTGTTCTGTATGAGTAGTAAAGGAGAAACACAAGAAACACACACACACAGGAGGAAGGACTGGATTTTTCTCTATAGAGGAGAGAAAGACACAGGAGGGGGAAAGACTGAGTTTTCCTAATATAGTTGCCCATTGTATATTCTTGACTCCTTTACTGTAAGTTAATTGACCGTGTGTGTATGTTTATTTCTGGGCTCTGTATTCTGTTCCATTGATTTTTGCATCTGTTTTTATGCCAGTACCATACTGTTCTGATTACTGTGGCTTTGTAATATCAGGAAGCATGATACTTCCAGCTTTGTTCCAATTGGGGTCTTTTGTGGTTCCATACAAATTTTTGGATTGATTGTTCTATTTCTGTGAGAAATGCTGTTGGGATTTTGATAGGTATTGCAGTCTGTAGATCGTTTTGGGTAGTATGGACCTTTTAACAGTACTAATTTTTCCGATCCATTAGCATGGAATATCTTGACGCTGATTTGTGTCTTCAGTTTCTTTCATCAGTGTCTTGTCGTTTTCAGAGTACATGTCTTTAAGTTCCTTGGTTAAATTTAGTGTTTTATTCTTTTTCTTTTTAAGATTTTATTTATTTATTTATTTGAGAGAGAGAGTGAGCGAGAGAGAGAACAAAACAGGGGGAGAGGGAGAGGGAGAGGCAGACTCCCCACTAAGCAGGGAGCCCGATGTGATGCGGGGCTGATCCCAGGCCTCCAGGATCATGACCTGAGCCAAAGCCAGACCCTTAATCAGCTGAGCCACCCAAGCTCCCTAGTGTTTTATTCTTTTTGTTGCAGTTGTAAATGGCATTGTTTTCTTAATTTCTCCTTCTGATAGTTTATTGTTAGTGTATAGAAATCCAATCAATGGGGGCGCCTGGGTGACTCAGTCATTAAATGTCTGCCTTCGGCTCAGGTCATGATCTCAGGGTCCTGGGATTGAGCCCTGCATCATGCTCCCTGCTCAGTGGAAAGCCTGCTTCTCCCTCTCCTACTCCCCCTGCTTGTGTTCCCTCTCTCGCTGTGTCTCTCTCTGTCAAATAAATAAATCATTAAAAAAAAAAATGCAATCAATGTATGTATATTGATCTGCAGCTTTACTGAATTTGTTTATTAAGTCTAACAGTTTTTTTGGTGGCATCTTTAAGGTTTTCTATGTATGATATGCCATCTACAAATAGTGATGGAATTTACTTCTTCCTTTCCAATTTGGATGCCTTTCATTTCTTTTTCTTGCTAATTGCTCTGGCTAGGACTTCAATACTATGTTGAATAAAAATGGTGAGAGTGGGCATCCTTGTCTTGTTCTGGATCATAGAGGGAAACCTTTGAACTTTATACTCACCAGTTAGCTGTGGGATTGTCAGATATGGCCTTTATTTTGTTGATGTGTGTTCCTTCTGTATCCAGTTTGTTGAGATTTTGTATAAGTGGATGTTGAATTTTGTCAAATTCAAAAAGCAAATAGATGTTTTTTCTCCATCTGTTGAGCTGATCATATGATTTTTATCCTTCATTTTGTTAATGTGGTATATCGTGTTGATTTGTGTATACTGAACCATCCATGCATCCCTGGAGTAAATCCCACTTGATCATGATGTATGATCCTTTAATGTATTATTGAATTTGGTTTGATAATAATTTTGTTGAGGATTTTTGCATCTGTGTTCATCAGGGATATTGGCCTTTAGTTTTTTTGGTGTCCTTGTCTTGTTTTGGTATTGCCATAATGCTGACCTCATAAAAGTTTGGAAGTGTTCCCTTATCTATCACAAGCTCTATCTTTTGTCTGTCTTGTTTATGATGTATCCTAAGCACCTGGAATAATAGTGCCTCATATAGACTAGGTGTTCCATAAATATTTGTTGAATGCTTGTATAAATACCCTGAATTATTAGGGAGAAACTATTAATAATATATGACTGGGTGTTGAAACTGAGTGTAATTTTATTTTTATTCTACCATGTTTTCCACATTTTTATCACTTTTTAAATTTTTAAAAAAGATTTATTTGTTTATTTTAGAGAGAGTTTGCGTGCAGGGGGAAGGATAGAGAGAATCTTGAGCAGACCCCACGCTGAACGCAGAGCCCAGGGCATGGCTCAGTCCCAGAACCCTGAGGATCACGACCTGAGCTGAAACTAAGAGTCAGTTGCCTAACCGACTGCACCACCGAGGCACCCCTTCATCACTTTTAAAATGGGTATCTACACCTATTAAAACAAAGGGTAGGATAACAGACAGAATGTGTCCCTTTTTTAGGAAGTTTGTATGGCAGTAACAATCTGTTAGCATATGTGATTATTAATCCATTTAATATTATAATAAGCACAGCCGTAATTTCTAGGTTTTTTTTTTTTCATAATTTCTAGTTTTAATTTTGCAGCATCTGAAGAGGTCTCTCCAGATACCTCAGAATGCTGTAAATTATTATCCAGATAATACAATAAATGCCTATCATCATGTTCAAGTTTTGGGTTTTATAGCAACTGTGAAGGAAGCTCCAAATGTGTTAATGAGTGTTGTAAAATTATTGAAAGCTTTCCATTTTAATTCACTCAAATTTTAGTATGTGTCTACGGGACCCCATTATTTTGGGAACCAGCAAAAATAATCACCATGGGTAATCATATGCAGCTGGTTGGTAAACACCAATTACTCATTGACTGAAGAATTAATTTTTCTAACACTCTTCATATTCTTCGGTGAATTTTGTTTTTGCTCGTAGTTCTTTCCCATCTAAGGATTTACTTTAAAAAATAAAGATAGTTACTATTTATGAAACTTTTAATATGCCTGGCATTTACTAAGTGCTTATTATGTGTGTTATCTTTTAACCCTTTCAGACAACCCTGCAAGGTCAGTACTGTTATATTTCTTACAGATAAGGAAACAGGGGTCTAATACAGGCATATCTTGTTTTATTGCACTTCACTTCATTGTGCCTCTCAAATATTGCATTTTTTACAAATTGAAGCTTTGTATCAACCCTGTGTTGAGCAAATTTATTAGCACCATTATTCCAACAGCCCTTGGTCACTTCATGTCTCTCACATTCTCATGATACTTCAAACAAATTAGACCAATTAATAACCCTACATTGGCCTCTTAGTGTTCAAATGAAAGGAAGAGTTGCACATATCTCACTTTAAATCAAAAGCTCAAAATGATCAAGCTTAGTGAGGAAGCCATATTGAAAGCTGAGATAGGCCAAAAACTTAGGCCTCTTGACCAGAGAGTTAACCAAGTTGGGAATGCAGGGAAGGGCTTTGAAGGAAATTAAAAGTGCTGCTCCTGTGAACACACAAATGATAAGCAAGCAAAACAGCTTTATTGCTGATATGGAGAAAGTTTTAGTGATCTGAATAGATCAGACTAGCCACAACCTTATCTTAAGCCAAAGCCTAATCCAGAGCAAGGCCCTAACTCTTCAGTTCTGTGAAGGCTGAGACAGGTGAAGAAGCTGCAGAAGAAAAGTCTGAAACTAGCAGGGTTGGTTCATGTGGTTTAAGGAAAGAAGCCATCTCCATAACATCAAAGTGCATGGTGAAGTCCGCTAGTGCTGATGTAAAAGCTACAGCAAGTTATCCAGAAGATCTAGCTAAGATAATTAGTGAAGGTGGCTGCACTAAACAACAGATTTTCAGTGTAGACAAAATAGCCATCTAGGATTTTCATAGCTAGAGAGGAGAAGTCAATGCCTGGCTTCAAAGCCTCAAAGGACAGGCTGACTGCCTTGTTAAGGGCTAATGTAGATCATGACTTTAAGTTGAAGCCAATGCTCATGGACCATTCCAGAAATACTAGGGCCTTTAAGAATTATGCTAAATCTATTCTGCCTGTGCTCTATAAATGGGACAGCAAAGCCTAGGTGACAGCACATCTGTCTACAGCATGGTTTACTGAATATTTTAAACCCACTGTTGAGACCTGCTGCTCAGAAAAATGGACTCTTCAAAATATTACTGCTCATTAATAGGGTACATGGTCACCCAGGAGCTCTCTGATGGAGAAGTATGATGAGATTAATGTTGTTTTCATGCCTGCTAATACAACATCCATTCTGCAGCCCCATGGATCAAGAAGTAACTTTGAGGGCTCCTGGGTGACTCAGTCGGTTAAGCGACTGCCTTCGGCTCAGGTCATGATCCTGGAGTCCCGGGATCCAGTCCCGCATCGGGCTCCCTGCTCGGCAGGGAGTCTGCTTCTCCCTCTGACCCTCCTCCCTCTCATGTGCTCTCTCTCATTCTCTCTCTCACAAATAAATAAATAAAATCTTAAAAAAAAAAAAAAAGAAGTAACTTTGATTTTCAAGTCTTATTATTTAAGAGGTACAGGGGTGCCTGGATGGCACAGTCAGTTAAGTGTCTGACTCTTGGTTTTGGCTCAGGTTGTGATCACAGGGTTGTGGGATCGAGCCCTGCGTCAGTCTCTGCACTCAGCGCAGAGTCTGCTTAAAATTCTCTCTCTTCTCAGACACTTAAAAGCATAGGAAACAAACTGAGGGTTGCTGGAGGGGAGAGGGATGGGGGGGATGTGGTAACTGGATGATGGACATTAAGGAGGGCATGTGATGTAATGAGCACTGGGTGTTATATAAGACATACATCACTGACCTCTCCCTCTGAAACCAGTAATACATTATATGTTAATTGAATTTAAAGATTTTATTTATTTGAGAGAGAGAGAGAGCACAAGCAGAGGGAAGAGGCAGAGGGAGAAGCAGGCTCCCTGCTGAGCAGGGAGCCCAATGCGGGACTCAGTCCCAGGACCCTGGGATCATGACCTGAGCTGACTGACAGATGCTTAACCAACTGAGCCACCCAGGCTGAATTTAAATTCAATTAATTGAATTTAAATAAAAATAAATAAAATTTTTCAAAAATCTCTGTTCTCCCTTTGCCCCTCCCCCATGCGCGCGCACGCTCTCTCTCTCTCTCTCTCTCTCTCAAAATAAATAAATCTTTTAAAAAAAAATACATTCCATTAAGTCTGTAGCTGCCATAGATAATGATTCCTTTGACATATCTGAGCATAGTAAATTGAAAACCTTCTGGAAAAGATTCACCATTCTTGATGCCATTAAGAACATTCATGATTCAAAGGAAGAGGTAAAAATACCAACTTTCATGGGAGTTTTGAAGAAGTTGATTTTAACCCTCATGGATGACTTTGAGGGGTTTGAGACTTCAGTGAAGGACGTAACTGCAAATATGATGGAAATAGCAAGAGAACTGGAATTAGAAGTGGAGCCTGAAGATGGGACTGAATTGCTGCGGTCTCGTGATAAAATTTTAACTGATGAGGAGCTGCTGCTTATGGATGAGCAAAGAAAGTGGTTTCTTGAGATGAAATCTTCTGGTGAAGATGCTGGGAAGATTGTTGAAATGACAGCAAAGGATTTAGGATATTACATAAACTTAGTTGATAAAGCAGTGCAGGACATGAGAAGATTGACTCCAGTTTTGAAAGAAATTCTGTGGGTGAAATGCTATCAAACAGCTTCACATGCTACTGAGAAATTGTGAAAGGAAGAGTCCATCAGTGCAGCAAATTTCATTGTTGTCTTATTTTAAGAAATTGCCACAGCACCCTAACCTTCAGCAGCCACCACCCTGATCAGTCAGCAGCCATCAACATCAAGACAAGACCCTCTACCAATGAAAAGATTATGACTCACTGAAACTTCAGATGTTAATTAGCATTTTTCAGCTGTAAAATATTTTTAAATTAAGGTTGTACATTTTTTTTAGACATAATGCTATCACACAATAGAGTACAGTAGAGTGTAAACATAACTTTTATATGCATGGAGAAACCAAAAATATTCATTTGACTTACTTTATTGTGTCACTCACTGTGGTGGTCTGGAACCAAACCTGCAGTATTTCCAGGGTGTGCCTGTGCTTTTTACCTTCTTACATAGTATGAGATCAGGTGAACTCTTGTGGTCTACAAATAGAGGATGTAGGTCCTAGAAATGCCACAGTGGGGCACCAAAAGCAAATTAACCATATGATCCTGGTGAAACTGAAGTTATTTCCACCACTCTAATGGGTCAAGGTTAGTCGTTCTTGGGTTGGTAAATCAAACCATCCATGAAGAAGAGAGGCTGCCACCTTAGTTAAACATTAAGGTAGGCTTTCTCTAGCCATTTCAGAGCTGACTCTTTCATGATGCCACCATCCACCCAGTTTACCCGTTGGTCAGTCTCAGAGTGAGTCACTTCCATGTGACTAGTTTGGGAAGGCATGTGGGATGGGGGGTAGTGTTTGAAATGGCTTACTCTTGTTTTTGGTGCCCATTCTACTCAGTATAAGGTCCTGCAATTTTGTAGTTAACTGTGGTGTTAACTCTGACTCTCTAAAAAATTAAAAGGTCTGAACGGGTTTTACCTGTTGCCGAAGGCTATTCCCTGGTAGCAGAAAAATGCTCCTCAATGCTATAATGTACAGAAGCCTTGGATTGGGAGTCAGGAGATTTGCATTCTAGAACTAGTGTCACCACACATTTGCTCCTCCTATGACCTTGGGAAAGGCAGTTTCTCCAGGCTCTAGTTTCCTCAACTGTAAAATGAGGTTAGATTAGATGATCTCTGAGATCCATTTCCACGTTAACATTTGTCGGTTTCACAGTTCTGAGACTAAAGTATAAAGAAGCACCTACTGATACCTCTCGGTTGGGTAGAGTTCAACCTCTTTTGAACCTTTAAATATCTTCCTCCCTGGCTTCATCATCAGAAGGGAGAATTTCAGAGGCTTTTTTTTTTCTTAACCTTAGGATTCCATAAAGGATCTCAATGTGGTGAAATTCTTAACATTGTTTTCAAAGGGAGCATATTTCTTTTAAAAGTACACAAGCTGTAGAACACTCCTAAGAGAAGGTCTGCCTTAATGAAATTGGGTAGAGAGTGGAGTATCCCAATTTCAAAAAGACTGCGAGTAACAGAATCATGGAGAGAAATTAGTGAAAGGATCAAGATTCTGTGAGCCGCTCTTTGCCCCCTACACTTATTTATGTAACCACATTCTTTGAATCATTCTAGAGTTAGCCTCTTAAAAATGCAGATTTTCCTGTCTTTAACGAAGAATAAAGAAAACTTTATGACTAACAGTTGTAGAAAAATCAGAGCTAGGAAGGAATGCACTTATATGTAGAATATTTCTTGGATCAGAAGTGAGTGTGTTTGGGGGGTGGGGCGATGGGTTAGCCTGGTGATGGGTATTAAGGAGGGCATGTATTGCATGGAGCACTGGGTGTTATACAAAAACAATGAATCATGGAACACTACATCAAAAACTAATGATGTAATGGATGGTGACTAACATAACAAAATTAATTTAAAAAAAAAGTGAGTGTGTTTGAGTGTGGAGATGTGCCTATTCAGAGGAGCGGTGACACTCAGCGACAGCTTATTATGGAGTAATAGGATACCTTTCCGTGGAAGTAGCCATTCTTGATTGCAGATATTATTTCACTGCTGGTGGCTGAAAACACTACTCAGGGATAGTGACAGCTGCTTCTGTGCTTACTTTAGTTACATCATGGATGTCAGGATGCAAACCATTTGCCATGGCTGAACTTTCTCCTATTTAAAACAACAACAAAACCTCGGTTTTGTGAGCTGTGTGGAGTGAGAAATAGTTCACTTGGAGTGTCTTGTGTGTATTAAGGGTATGTCACATGACAATGAAGGAGGTATAGTAAAGGGTGCATTGTCATTTGCTCTTGCAGGCAGTAGTAACATCTCAGGAACACACTACCAGGTTTAGAGTTCTAGAAGCTGTGGGATTTATAAAAGAAAAAGTAAATTTCCCTGTTCTGGAGGAGCTTGATCTCCAGTTGCGAATATAAAATGTACACATCCAGAATGGCTCATGATCACTTAAAAAACATGATAGATGCTGTTGTGATTAACAAAATGTAAATCCATATAAAGCATTACCTTGGTATTAGATCTTATATGGGATTGCATTCGAATGCTTAAGATGAAAACCAGGGTAAAGAAAATTAGCCAAGAAAATCTGAGGACAGCATATTGAATACCCATGTGCCATCCCTCCATAAGCCCAACTCAGCTGTTTTCTTTGGCATTGAATAAAATTGCTCTTTTTTCAGTTGATGAAGTGCTAGCTTGTATTTAGGAGTCACAATGAATGAAAAATAATATAGCTTTAAAAGACCATGTCTGCACACATGACACAGCATGGATGAACTTGAGGACATTATGCTAAATGAAATAAGCCAGACACAAAAGGACAAATATCTTATGATTCCTCTTCTAGGAGATACCTAGACTAATCAAATTCATAAATACAGAGAGAGTAAAATGGTGGTTACCAGAGTCTGGGGGAATAGGAAGCGGAGAATTAGTGTTCTTTGGGTATGGAGTTTCAGTTTTGGGGGTGAGGTTCTGGAGATGGGGTAGTGTTGATGGTTGCACAGCAATGTGAATGTACTTACTGACACTTAGCTGTATACTTAAAAATGGTCAAAATGGTAAATTTTATGTTATATAAATTTTACCAAAATAAAAAAAAAAAATGACCGTATTCCCAGATTGTAAAAGTAATACCAAAAGATGAACTCAAAAAAACAATGTAAGCAGTGGTAACTTTTTGGTAATAAATAGATTGATTATATGTAGATTTTCAGGGAGAGTATTCATTTGGACGCATACATTTTTAGAAATCAAACTGTTCATAAGTAGGGCTAATTTTTGCTTGTTACATATGAAGGCATGACCTGCCTCCTGTTTTATAGCTAAAGAAGGAGGTCAGGTCCCAAAGAAAAGAAGAATTATTATCCAAGCTTATCCCAAGGAAAGGTCCCAAATCTAACCCCCTTTGCTCACCGGTGGTTCCCTCTTACACAGATGTTTACCAGGTGATATCATACCAGTACTTCCTTGTACCATTTTTACTGTTACTTAATTGTTTTCTTTGTTGAGAGTTTTTATCATAAACAGATGTTGTACTTTGTCAGATGCTTTTTCTGCATCTACTAAGGTGATCATATGGCTTTTTATCCTTCCTCTTATTGATGTGATACATCACGTTGATTCATTTGCAAATATTGAACCATCCTTGAATCCCTGGAATAAATTCCACTTGATTGTGGCGAATGACTCATTAATGTATTGTTGGATTTGGTTTGCTAGTATTTTGTTGAAAATTTTTACATCTATGTTCATCAGGAATATTGGCCTGTAGTTTTTTGTTGTTGTTGTTGTGTCCTTATCTGATTTTGATATCAGGGTAGTGCTGGATTAGAATGGATTTAGAAGTTTTCCTTCCTTTTCTATTTTTTTGGAATAGTTTGAGAAGAATAGGTATTATCTATTCTGTAAATGTTAGCTAGAATTTGCCTGTGAAGCCGTCTGGTCCTGGACTTTTGTTTGTTGGGATTCTGTTGATTACTGATTCAGTTTCTTTGCTGGTAATCAGTCTGTTCAAATTTTTTATTTCTTCCTTTTTCAGTTTTGGTAATTTGTGTGTTTCTGTTGTTTTTTTTTTTTTTTAAAGATTTTATTTATTTGACAGATAGTGAGAGCAGGAACACAAGCAGGGGGAGTGGAAGAGGGAGAAGCAGGCTTCCCACTGAGCAGGGAGCCCGATGTGGGGCTCGATCCTAGGACCCTGGGATCATGACCTGAGTAGAAGGCAGACGCTGAACGACTGAGCCACCCAGGTGCCCCCCCTTTTTAAAAAGATTTTATTTATTTATTTGGGTAATTTATATGTTTCTAGGAATTTATCCATTTCTTCTAGGCTTTCCAGTTTTTTGGCATATAGTTTTTCATAATATTCTCATAATTGTATACCTGTGGTGTTGGTTGTTATTTCTCCTCTCTCATTTGTGATTTTGAGTCCTTTCTCTTTTTTTCTTGTTAAGTCTGGGTAGAGGTTTATCAGTTTTACTGAATTTTTTTTTTTTTTCCAAAGAACCAGCTCCTGGTTTCATTGATCTGTTCTATTGGTTTTTGTTTCTATATCATTTATTTCTGCTCTAATCTTTATTATTTCCTTCCTTCTGATGGTTTTAGGTTTTATTTCTTGTTCTTTTCCTAGCTCCTTTAGGTGTAAGGCACTCTATCGTTTTGGGGGTTTTGTTTCGGTTTGTTCTTACCTCTATTGATTTCTGTGCTAATCTTTATTATTTCCTTCCTTGTACTGGCTTTGGACTTGGTTCTTTCCCTGTTTCCTTTAGGTGTAACATTAGGTTATTTCTCTGAGAGTTTTCTAATTTCTTGAGGTAGGCCTGTATTGCTATAAACTTCCCTCTTAGAACAGTTTTTGCTGCATCCCAACAATTTTGGACCATTGTGTTTCATTGGTCTCCATGCATTTTTTTTTAAATTCCAGTATAGTCAACATACAGTGTTATATTAGCTTCAGGTGTACAATATAGTGATTCAGCAATTCTATACATTACTCAGTGCTCATGATGATAAGTGTAATCTAATCTTAACCCTTCGCCTGTTTTCCCCATCCACCCCTTCTTCGTCCCCTCTGGACATGAACAGTTTGTTCTTTATATTTAAGCATCTGTTTTTTGTCTGTTTGTTTTGGTTTCTTAAATTCCACATATGAGTGAAATCATATGGTGGTATTAGTCTTTCTCCAACTGACTTATTTCACTTAATAAACCCTCTAGATCCGTTCACGTTGTTGCAAATGGCAAGATTTAATTATTTTTTTATGGCTGAGTAATATGCCTGTGTGTGTGTGTGTGTGTGAGAGAGAGAGAGAGAGAGAGAGAGAGATTTATCTTATCCATTCATCTGGGATGGACACTTGGATTGCTTCCATGTTTCTTGGCTAGTGTAAATAATGCTGCAGTAAACATAGGGATGCATATATCTTTTCGAATCAGCGTTTCTATTTTCTTTGGGCAAATAGTAGTTGATTTACTGGGTCGTAGGGTAGTTCTATTTTTAACTTTTTGAGGAACCTCCATACTGTTTTCCACAGTGGCTGCACCAGTTTGCATTCCCACCAACAGTGCTTGAGGGTTCCTTTTTCTCTACATTCTCGCCAACACTTGTGTCTTCATGTATTTTTTGATGTACTGTTTGATTTCTTGGTTGACCCATTCATTGTTTAGTAGCATGTTATTTAGCCTCCATATATGTGTTCTTTCCAAATTTTTTCTGTGATTGATTTCTAGCTTCGTACCATTGTGCCGGAAAAGATGCATGATAAAATTTCAGTTTTTTAAAATTTACTGAGATTTGTTTTGTGGCCTAATATGTGGCCTAATATCTGTCCTGGAGAATATTCCATGTGCACTTGAATGTGTACTGTTTTTGGATAGAATGATACATATATGTATGTATGTATGTATGTGTATCTGTTCAGTGGAAAGTCTTTCAAACCTATCTAAATGATCAGAAAAATACAGTGAAGGCAAAACATTGCTGTTTTAGTTAAATGTTACTGCTTGGCAGCTGCAGCCTATTCTATTTTTGTTTAAAGAAATTAGTTATTTTTAGGTATTAAAGACATTACTAGTTCGTTAAGCATATAAAGACAAAATGACAAGATGCAAAGGACTGAAACAGAATTGAAAGGGGAATGACTTTCTCACTGTGAGTCAGTGGTATTTGCATCGTTTTACGTATTACCACCAGTGGGTATGGCCAAGAAATATGTACCATGCCATGCACTCTCCCCAGCAAGCAGAGTAGGTGAGTTTTGAATTTGTTTTGCAGAAAAGCAGTGGATAAGGGTTAATATAGAGAACTGTTTTACAGTGGAGGTGAAAGTGGGACAGGGATTTAAAAGAATCAGTATTGCTAAACATTGTTGTTGATGAAGGCATGCCTGATCCCTCTAGGGGAAAATCAATTGACAGTGATTAACTTAGACCTGTAGTGTTTCTTAGACCTTTGGGGCCAGATAATTGTCATGCAGGAGTGTCCCAAGCATGGGTATTTTTGTTCCCTGGGCACTACATACCATTCATAATATCCACCCTCTCCCCTCCCCCATCATTGTGATAACAAGTTCCAGTACATTTCTAAATGCTTTTTAGGGGTGTCTGGGTGGCTCAGTCGGTTAAGCATTCGACTCCTTGATTTTAGCTCGGGGCATGATCTCAGGATTGAGAGATCCAGCCCCACCCCATGTTGTGCTTGTGCTGGGTGTGGAGCCAGCTTAAGATTCTCTCTCTCTCTCCGTCCTCCTCCCCACCCCCACCAGCTGGCATGTATGCGTGCTAGCTCTCTCTCAAAAAAAAAGTAAAAAACTTTAAAAAGTACTTTTTAGAGATAATTGATTAAGTACTACTAGCTCCATCAGGGGAAGGTTGGGCAGTTTATTCTAAGCAGAGGGAATGACCTCTACAAATATATGAAAACAGGACTGAGCACTTGAAACTTGTCTGTCTTTTCCAGAAGAGAAGAAGAAGCTGATCAGAGATTTTGATGAAAAGCAACAGGAAGCAAATGAAACGGTGAGAACAGGGAGCAAATCCTTACTTCTTCTACCTGGAGTTAGTCTTTTCCAGAAGTAATGCTTATTACCTGATCACAGATTAACTGTTCCTGTCTGTTGATCTTGATTTTGATTATTTCTTACTAAATAAGCCAATTGATGGGGTGAGTGATGAGGGAGTTTGACAAACACAAATGGGTAAAGCTTGGATACTCTCTTAAAATGAGTCTTTGATATAATACATTCCTGATATGAGTAGTAAGGGCATTCTCAAACCTTTACCTGGGTGGTCTTTTAAAATTTCATTTAGGGGCACCTGGGTGGCTCAGTTGGTTAAGATCCAAGTCTTGGTGTTAGCTGGGTTCATGATCTCCTGGGTCATGGGATTGGGCTGCATCAGGCTTGCATTCAGGGGGAAGTCTGTTTGCAGATTTTCTCCCTCTGCCCCCCCCCGCCATGCATGCTCTCTAAAATGAATAAATAAATCTTTAAAAAAAAATAAAATAAAATTTGGGCACCTGGGTTGCTCAAGCAGTTAAGTGTCAACCTTTGGCTCAGGTCGTAATCTCAGGGTCCTGTAATGAGCCCTGTGCCAGGCTCCCTGATCAGCGGGGAGTCTGCTTCTCCCTCTGCCCCTTCCCCCACTTGTGCTCTCTCTCTCTGTGTCAAATAAATAAAATCTTTAAAAAATAAATAAAATACATAAAATTTCATTTAAAAAGCTGGCCGTCGGGGTGCCTGGGTGGCTTAGTCAGTTGGGTGTCCCCAACTCGATTTCGGCTCAGGTCATGATCTCAGGGTCATGGGATTGAGTCCCAGTTGGCTCGTGCTGGGCATGGAGCCTGCTTGGGATTCTTTCTCGCCCTCTGCCCTTCCCCCGCATTCTCTCTCTCTCTCTCTCTCAAAAATAAAAAGCTGGCCATTAAAATCAGTTATTCTTCTTTTAAACTTACTAAATCATAAAAAATGTACCTCATAAGTGGTTGTAGCCACATTCCCTTCTGTTTTAAAAGACCTCTACAAAGACATTAGCAAAATTAACCAATCCAACTCTGGCCATCCCAGGGGGATGAAAATAATTCATGGCCTCTTGTGAACATGTCTGGGTATTACATTTTACTTACCCAATAAAATGGAAATCTGGTTTGGACTCTGGTTATCTAGGACATGGAGACAGATGACTGATTTTCAGAAAGAAGAGGAAGGAAGAACCTTGCTGCCAGACCCCTATCATTTTTAGTATAGTAGACTTCAAAGTGCTTCATGATAGCACTTGAACCATAACAAACGAAAAATTTGTTATACTGAAAAGGGAATTTGAAGATTTGTGGAATCTTGAGCAGATTTCTTCAATTCTTGTATATGAAATAGAAGTAGTATCTCCTACCTTATTGAGGACAGGAAAGATTAAATGAGGATTAAATAGGATAATGTATATAAAAATGTTTAATAGGAAATAAGGTGCTTGTTAGTTTTTTCACTCACTCATCACATACTTTTTGAATGGCTGTTCTCTGCATGCTGGGCGCTGTGCCAGGCACTCAGAGAAAGGAGGTCAACATGTCACATGTGATCCCTGCCTTCGTGGAACATATGCTTGAGTACTTACTTGCAGTTGTCTGCGGTTTGATTAGTCCAAACTAGGCATATGCCCAGATGAGAGAGAAAAAAACGCAGCCCATCTACTCACTACTTTCTGCCCTCCTAGCTGGCAGAGATGGAAGAGGAACTACGTTATGCACCTCTATCTTTCCGTAACCCTATGATGTCTAAGCTTCGGACCTACCGGAAGGACCTTGCCAAACTCCATCGGGAAGTGAGAAGCACACCTTTGACAGCCACACCTGGGGGCCGAGGAGACATGAAGTATGGCTCATATGCTGTAGAGAATGAGCATATGGTAAGCTTCAGCTGTTTTTTCCCCTGAAGGGCCTGTGGCACAAAAATTAGCCATGTTGTAGGGTACAGTTTATGTTATCAGTGCGTAGTAGTAGACTCTTGTTCTTTCCACCTGTTTCCTGTATCCAGCTCCCCTTCTCCTCTTGGGTATTTAATGCAGATCTTTCCAAACCATGCTTACTTAGATTTCTTTTTATCTTTTATAAAACAGTGCTTGGTACTTAGTGGAGGAGTACAAGTGTTACCTATTCTTTACTATATCCGGACTTTGTATTCTGACGCATTGATCCAGTTTTTCACTTATGCTCAAAAAATTCAGTTAGGTTTTTAATTTATCCAGAATATTGTTACAAATTAACCCAAGCTTTTTTTTACATTTATATCAAGATGGTCCAACAGCAGAGACATAGTAGAGAAGGCAGGATGCTTTCAGGAGGGAGCTCACGGCTTACTCAGTTGTTTTTGTTTTTTTTTTTTAAAACGGCTTACTCAGTTGTAATGGAAAGCCAGCCAGACTACCTTTCTAGACTCCAGTATTCTGATTTATAAAATTAGACTGACAATTGAAAATCTATATTCTCAAACTGTCTAGAGAAGCTGGACAAGTTCACAAAGATTAAATGTATTGCATTTGAGATTATACCCCACTGTACAAAGTAGAAATGGCCTGGCAAGTGGCCCGCAGGCAGCGTGGGAGAGAAATGGATGGGGCCCACAAGTATAGACTGCACGTATGTAGAAAGGCTAATAGTGCAGTGTTAAAACAATCCTGTTCCGTGATGCATCCTGATTATGGTTCAAAAGACATTCAGATGATACTGGCCTGACATTGCTGATGTCAAAATTCAGTTGTGAAGAGAGACTGGGAAAAGGCAGTCAGGTGGAGCTTGTTAAAGTAAGATGAGAGGTATAAAGTGACTTTGGGCGTTTGTTACCAAAAATCAACAACAAAAAGGGGAGATAAAGCCAAACAATAAAATTACTAGATTCAGAAATTATAAGGACAATTTAGACATAACATACCACCTTCAGTGGTATTATTGTTCCAAACCTGGGGTTGATTTATATGATCTTACTGTCTTTTCCTGCTCTTCAGTCTAATCAGTTAAAAATCTCCATCTTTTATTTTAAAAAAGCCTTATTCTTTTAAGCTAAAGTAACGGGTTTATTTCAGTGTCATTCAGCGGTTCCATCATCCACTGGTCTGTATGCCATATATGAAAAGACTTGTTACTTATCTGGAAAGTCAATATTTTGGTTTCTTGATGGTGGTATCTAGTGCTAGTGGTCACCTGTTTAGTAATAGGCCTTGTGAACCAACCCTTTCTGAGTGTGTGTGTGTAAGTGCTTTGAATAGCGAAGAACTTAGCTGTACCCATTTGTCAGTGGTTAATTCCGGTTGACAAAGGCTACTTCTGTTATCATGTCTTCTGTGCTTGGGATTATAGGTGAAGTAAAACTTTGGCAGGGATTTAGAAAATTAGGGCACTTGGGAAATTAGGGCAGCTTACTTGGCCCCTGAGAGCAGTCACCAGTGTGGCAACTTCAGGGTTTTGTTTTGTTTGACCTGGGTTGAAATTCTTTTTTGGGTTTCCAAGACTAACCACATAAGTGTCTTACACAAAATGTGATAGTGTTTCAAACTTCTAAGTGATTTCTGTATGTGCTGCAAATGAATAGCTTATTCATGGTCCCTCAGTCCTCAGTACCAGTCAGGTGGAAATCTTCAGTGAATTAATCTATTTCTAGGCTGTGGAGTTTAGTTGGTTTGTTGTCCTGTCAACAGTTACAGGCTGTACGTATATTCAGGTAGCTCCTGCACCCCAAATCGGGGCCACTGCCTCTCAGAAGTTGTTAGTCCAGAAAGCACATGAAATCAGTTCAAATTCATCACCAACACGGGGGAAATGCTCTAATGTTTTTAATTCTTTTCTTGCCTCACATAAGTATAACAAGCAGTGACATGAGAGGTATGTGATCTTGTCTTGGATTCTAATACTCTTATGGTTGATTAGTATCTTTTAAAGTCTTAAAAGTAATGAAAATTACTGTACATGCAATATCCCTTCTTACATCGGAAGGGTCACAAGTCATGTGCTGGCAAATGAATTTATAATGGAAGATGGCTAACATTTCCTTGCTGTCCGGTTCCCATCAGAACCAGCTACAGTCTCAAAGGGTGTTGCTTCTGCAAGGCACGGACAGTCTGAACCGGGCCACCCAGAGTATTGAGCGTTCTCATCGGATTGCCACAGAGACTGACCAGATTGGCTCAGAAATCATAGAAGAGCTCGGGGAACAACGTGACCAGTTGGAGCGTACTAAGAGTAGGGTAAGTCTGAGTGGATAGGGGAAAGGAGGTGGGCCCCTTATATCCTGATGCCTTGCCACTGCCAGAAGCTACGGCAGTTCAGAATTCAGGGTTAGGACCTCTTAGATGCTTACACTTTCCTTGGCTGAGGGATTTCTCTTGAAAGTAATTTTACCCTTTGGATTTAGAGGTCATTGGAGGCAAAAAAAAAAAAAAAAAAAAAAGTGAAGAAACCAGTTTCTGCATTTGTGGAAGATTGTCAAATCCAAGATTGTAGCCACTCTATCCTTCAATTTCTAGGTTACCAACTACTTAAACATTCCTAGTTTTTTTGTCCTTTAGATCCAAGGCTATTTTCCACAGGTCATAAAATAGTACTACTGACAATTTAGAGGTTCAGTCCTGAACTATATAACTCTGTTGTTACCCAAGGTAAGCTAGATAATTGTGGAAGAAAATGGGAAATGACTTAGGCCAGATAACTATATCAAGTCCTCTGAAAACACCTCATTTCTCCCTTTCCATACACCTGCATAGAAATTTTAAAAATAGTACAGTTTGCCAATAGAATGTTATATTCTTAACATTATGAGGCAAATACAAATTGAAGAACAGATACTGTCGGCAAGACTTGGATGACTTCCTCCGTGTGGGGACTGGAGAAGATTTTCTCATATCCTAAGAGCTGCAATTCTCCATTCTTAAATCAGAATGATTTAAATGATTTAAATTCACAAACATGGAATTCAAGGTAAACTGTAGAGAAGGCAACTTGCTTACAGACTGTGTGGTTTTTGACTTTTGAACACATCAGGTAGATTGGTTGAATTTAAAAGCCAAGAAATGAGCTGAGGGATCAACTTACTTATGGCCACTGGGGTATGGGAACAGATGGCAGGTGGCATCTGTTGAAATATCCCCCAGCTATCTAGATATTAACAGGCAATCAAAAGGACATAATTTTTAAAAAAGCTTTTAAAAGGATTCCTTTCAGAATTCCGTTTGTCTGTAAGAGGGATAAAAACAAAACAAAACAAAACAACCAGATCCCAAAAGTGGTAATCCACCAGCCTACAAAAACAAAACCTCAAGAGGCTCCCTTGGAGTTTGCCTGATGAAATTCAAATCTGAATTTGCCTCACGGTTACTGGCAAAGTACATTTAAGGCCTTTTTTTGTTTTGAGTAGCCAAGGTGAAGGATTAGTTGAAGGTGAAGGTGAAGCCAAGGTGAAGGATAAGCCTACTTATCCAGTACTAAAGTATCTTGTCCTTTCCAGTTTCTTCTACATATACTCAGGCCATCATTCAACTTGGTTTGAGGGAGTTTTTCAGCACACTCCCTTTAGTGCCCACTGTCAGTTTAGAAACCTCCAAGTTCTACAGTATGTACTTTTATTAATTTTATTTAATTGCTGTTTTCTCTTCTCAGCTGGTAAACACAAGTGAAAACTTGAGCAAAAGTCGAAAGATTCTCCGTTCAATGTCCAGAAAGTAAGTTTTCAAAATAGAGTTAAGAGAAATTTTGTGACTAAGACATTAAACAGTGACTTGTAAAGTCCTGATAAAGCAGTTGTCCAGTTAAATATCCCGGGACAAAATCCTTTGTTAAAAGTATATGCTGCTCTGGGGCGCCTGGCTGGCTCAGTTGGTTAAGCGTCTGGTCCCAGGATCAGGCTCCCTGCTGAGCAGGGAATCTGCTTCACCCCCTCCCTCTGCTCCTCCCCTGCACTGTGCTCTCTCAAATGAAGTATATGCTGCTCTGACTTGGAGCAGTAAGAAATTTGTCCACTTTGAATCCCAGCTTAAGATTTTTCAGAGCACATGGGAATAAGAGAGCTTCATATTCCTTGAAATATATTTGTGTAAACTTGGTTAGAAAAAAACTTTTTACTGCTACTGCTTAGTACTTGCTTTTGGCTCCGCTTGTCCTTCATGGGAGTCAACCCATTGTCAGGGAGTTCTGTCCTATTAGCAAAAAGTTGACTTTAAAAAAAAAACAACCCTGAAGTGGGTAGTATGCACAAAACAAAACTATACCGAACCATTTTCCTAAACAATGATAAATGCCTTGTCAAACAAGAGGAAACCTTCAATTTAGAGTTAACATGAGAACCAGAGATTGGATTCTTTATGTTAACATAGAGTAAATTTTTGAAGCTCTTATACTGCCTTTATAAAGATATCCATTTGAGTTGGTGGAGGAAAAGTAGTTAGTGGTATTATATTTCTCTTTTTTGAAATATGATTCAACCTGATTTCAGAAAATGATATTTTTCAGGGCACCTGGCTGGCTCTGTTGGTAGAACGTGCAACTCTTGATCTTGGGGTTTGTGAGTTTGGGCTCCATGTTGGGTGTGGAGCCTACTTTAAGGAAAAACAAAAACAAAAAAAACCCCACTTTTCTAGGAGGAGCTGTTTATAAAAATGTATATTAAATAAAAATCTCATTGTTCATATTTAAGTAATCTCTAGAGCCAATGTGGGGTTATCCTTAAGTTACAATTGAAAAAAGCTTTCAAGTTGTCACTTACCAGCTAAAGAACTGCTTGAGTGGCTATGTGATTTAGAAAAAAAAAAAATTCAATCTGCCTCACAGTATTCAGCCTTGGCCACAGGGTCAAACCCCTAAGTATTAAGAATGGAAAGAAATAAGGTCATCCAGACTTCTGACTGTTCCCTACTTTGCTTCTCTTTGTAGAGTGACAACCAATAAGCTGCTGCTTTCCATCGTCATCTTACTGGAGCTGGCCATCCTAGGGGGCCTGGTTTACTACAAATTCTTTCGCAAGCATTGAACTTCCTAGAGGGAAGGGTTTGTGGACCAGAACTTTGACCCTCTGAACAAATGGTGTTAGAGATGGGAAAGAAGCATAGTGCTGCTGTGAGGTAATGGTTCGAGGATGCCAGACTGTGGGAGGTGAGAGGGGAGACAGAAAACCGCGTAACTGTGGAGGAACAGCAATGAGACCAGTATGATATACCAACGTAATAAATGCTATTTATGACTTCTTTAAATTTACATAGTATTCCAACATATTAATACCCTGTGAACTGCCAAAAAACACACAAATTTACAGTATTATTGGTCACCAAAATGGAGAGGGAAAGCAGACAATTGTGAGAATGCGCAAGTGTTCTCATTTAAGGCGGTATTGACCCAGACCATTTAGTGTCTCAAATGCCTCATAATTCTGGAATGTCCTTCGCGACAAATGTGTCAGCACACAAAATTTCCTAAATTCTCACACGTTCTTCCCTTTCTGATTCATCTGGTGAATTGGGAGTTGGAAGTTGGTCATAGACAATGTGCCCTCCCTCCCTTGTCTGCCCAAAACTTGAAGCAATCACATCCACTGCCAGGCTAGCTGTAGCCTTGGCCTCTTCCTCTGAAGCAGCCAACTGAGGATTGACTTCAACAAGATCCAGTGCTGACAACAACCCTGAAAGAACAAAGTATGACAAAACCTCAGAAGATATCCTAGCTGCTACTTTCAGTGAGGGTCATCCCACTAGACACAACAAGCCAAGGTAAAAAGTCATTTTCTACTATTAAAATTATCCACTGTCAGGAAGCCCCTTACACCTAACCCTCTTCTGGGCATGAATTTAGTTTCAAATACTGTATACTGGAGTAGGATTAAAATTTATCATTCCTGTTCAACTAACTTAATAGGCATTGCTGTCAGGCTTTCTGGATAAGGAAAGAGCTGTGGGGAAGAGGTAGACAAGGATTTTCCAACCTGCTCAGGCAAAGGTATGCTATACTATGTCCAGTATTACTAGATGTCTGGATGTAGTTGTGTAAAGAACTGTCCCCATTTTTGAACTCTGATGCTCTCTTAAGGCACCCCACATGCCCTAAGTATAGTTATTAGTGCATCTCTTAGTCTTATCCCTGCAGGTCTGAGCTGAGGGAAGACTTGACCATACTTTAATTTGGACTTACCGTCTTGATGGTTTAAGAACTTCTACTAAAGGGCTTGAGAAGGGAAGATTAGACCAGAAGAACCTATCCAGACCTGCCTTCTACTCCCCACCTCCAACACACAAGCTGAGGTATTTAACTTTTTAGTTGGTTATTCTGGGTGAAGTTAATCTACCTCTTCAAGTCATCTGAACAAACTAGCATTGGAGAATACAAGTATCAGAATACTTAGGGTAGCCATAAAGCCTGGAAACATGGGTGTATATACCTACCAGCTTATTGATATTACAGTGTAATACATGGTATACTCAGTGCCATTATATCTATTTAGTGTGCAATTCCTTATTAGCAGTGCATAGTCCATGTTACTGCAGCATTTCCACTGTGCAAGCATCTGGGTGTCTGATGATCTGTCTTTGGTGTATCCCAGAAGTAATCAAGAGTGTTGGAGCTATTAAAAACGTAATTACCCATGTTTTCCAGACTATTGCCACCCTCTAATTTAAGCAAAGTGCTTTATGTAGCTAGTTAAGTGTCATGATAGTCTTTTGGACTAGAATAATGTAGCAATGGAGGGAGAGACAAGGTGTGACCACTACCCCATCTAACTACTAGATGTTACTAACCTCTGCTCGAAGTAGGGTCATTGGGAACCAGAATGGAGGATTGAACACACAGGTTCACTGGCCACTAACCAAAAGACAACTGTAACATCTAAGATTGTGGGTCTGAGAAGGAGACTATCTTACCACTGTCAGACCTGATGAACCTAAGCATTCTTTTCCTTCCTTTAGTGCCTAAGGTTCCAGTAGGCTCCAGAGAGACCATTTCTCAATTTCCGTATCTATCCCAACCATTGAAGGGTTTCCCGTAGCTCTAGACCTTTCATTGTGGGCTCTCTCTGCTGTTTAGACTCCAATTTCATGAAATGGTATTGAAGTATCATGTGGTAGTTGTTTAAATTTTGCAAGGAAAGGTCATTTAAAATAACCTTCAGGAACTAGAAGCTGTCTGATGGAAATGGAAACTGCAAACAAGTATGAATGTGTGTTCCAACCTCTGTAGCCACTCTTAATAATCTAGCACTCATTTTACTAATCTTTTGTCAACCATTCATCTTTAGTATCCCCATATTAAAACTCCTATCAAATAAACTCTAATATAAGGCTTATCCCTTATGAAAAGGCCCAAGATATTGTCCAGCTTTGAAATATCTTTAAGGTTTAACTCCATATTCTCAACTCTAGAACTCACTCTTAATATGTCAGCTATACTAAAAATTATAGCTACTTGGCCTTGCCTTTTAATCTGAGTCTGCCTTTAGACAATTCAGATGCAAAGAACTACATCGGTTTGGCAGGTTATTCTTGTATTTAATAAGTATTTAAGTAGACCATTTTTTATTCAATACTACCTTAGCATATTTTGATATGAGCCAGGTCCAAACATGCCTCTAAATGACTATCCTTTATTAGCCTGACCATGTGGTTTTTAGAGTTTAAACAAAAACGGTATCTGTAATGACATGGAATAGTAGAAAAAACCTTCCAGCATGCAAGAGGCATCAGCATATTTACTTAGAGTTAACAGGTTGATCCCTTCTTACCTGTATTGTGTATTTCCTCAGTAATATACATGCCTTCTCGATAGGTCAGTCCCCCTACAACAGGGGTTCCGGTGGCTGGAGCCAGGGTAGGGTCAAATGCATCAATATCAAAACTCAGATGGATTGGCCTTTGTCTTCTTGAGGGGAAGATGATATGAACAGTCATTTGGGTGTGCTTGGACATTGATCCTTCCTACAGTTGCAACTCCTTGATTTTGTTGCTGTTAGTCCTGGTACTTTGCTAATACAGATTTTCAGGTTTCCTATTCTGGAAGTTATTATGTATTACCATATTAGCTTCCTACGCACCACCTCATAATTTTGCCATTTGTTTTTTGTGCCTCAGAATAACTCCAACTTATATTTCTGACATAACCTAGGCATTAGAGCCTTTTGCATTAACAATTCTTCACTTCCCTATGAGACTGGGCTCTGACAGAGTCTAGCTTAAGTTAGACTGACCTAGGTTATAGTTGCTCTTATTTTCTCCATGTAACAGCAGCTGAACTTAATTGATTTGGTGTCTGTAATCTTCCAATTCTAACTCCAGTTCAGCACAGGTGTCCAAAAGTAGAAACTAGCATACAACACATATATGTTAGATAATTAAAATTTCTTACAGCTTAAGAAATGTAATTGCTACCTAGTAGTATGCCATTAATCACTTGGAAATAAAGACTCAGCACTGAGAACATGCTCTTAAAACTAGCTTTTGGCATTTATCTGCCATCTTTCTATATTACCAAGATTTGCTCAATATAAAACTTTCAGATGAAGCAACAGTGAGCTTAGGAAGAAGGGAATAGTTGAATGAATGCTTCCCATCTTCAAAAGATGGGCAGTAAAAATGGAGCTAAAGAGAAATTCATGAGACACATGAATTTTTTGTATGTGTACATATTTTGCTTTTATTTTAAAAGAAAAGCTGCTATCCTTAAGAGATAGGCTAAAGTATGCTGCTCCTTGAGAGTCTGCCCTATTCCCTTTGGGACTTTTCCCTTTGGAAGTAAACATCGTAAGTTACTTACTTGCCAATTAGCAGATCAAATGTCTGTTCCATGACCTTCTGAATACCAAGTCGATCTATGTCTCTCATGGAAAAATACTGGATATCATAATTCTTTAAAATAAAACTGTGTGAGATATAAAGGAAGGAGTCCTTAGTTTAAAGAACATTTTTAATCAAATGCATGTTGGGGTGGGGGGTTTGTCCTGTTAGTGACCTACAAGAGATTAAGGCAAGGAACAACCTATCAAAAGGAACCTAAATGGCTGGACAGACCCAATGCTTAACCCCAGTGTATCAACTTACTGTTCAGGAGGGTCCACATCTCTTAGACCAATATACACAATACTTGGGGAAGAGATACAAGGTTTGATCCAGGAAAATCCTGGGAGTTGTGGTACCTGTCAAAAGAAGAATGGACAGGATTCATTAAGGATTCTTGGTCTCACCAAGATAATCACCGTGTGCTTCCCAATGTATGCAGTCTGCTTTCTCCTACCTACAGGATATGCTTAATTAACACAAGACACACTTGATCTGGGAAAGAGAACTTATAAAAGTGGAAGTGATTCAGAAGGCAGCTGAAGAACAGATTTCTCAGAATTAAAAAATTTCTAAGGTGGCCACAGTTTCTCATTAACTTACCTAAATAACAGGAATACTGCTGATTAGCCTCTTTCCACCCCTTTGTACATTACTGAATTATTTACACATTGGTTCTTGAAACACAACCCAGTTGCCATCTTAAGTTGTCTACAGCCAAAACACAAATTCTGTTGCCATCTTAAGTTGTCTACAGCCAAAACACAAATTCTGCCTAATGAATAACTTTTGTACTATCCTGGTTTAACTTGGTCCCTCACTGAGGGGAAGGATATACAGATTCTAGTCTATGCCTAACATGGACTCCCATGTCTTCTGAACAGCCTAGGAAAATAATTACCTAGAGGTAATCATGGTTTTGCTTTCCTCTAGACCAATGGGTCTGAGAATAAGGCAGGCCTGGGAGCCTCTAACCAAGAAGTCCTCCTTCTGTGGGTATATCAATCACTAGAGTTACTACCCACTGCCACTTTCCTTTCTTGCAAGTTATGACACACACATCCCCCCCCCCCCCCCCCGAGCAGGGACCATGTCCTCGTCCTCTTTTTATCCCTAGTATTAGTAGACTGCTTGGCCCATGTTTGATGAACAAATGAAGGAATATTAAACATTCCTACCACCACCATCAGCCCATCCTTCATAGAAATCTTACTGAACTAGTTCCTAAAAGCCCCAGCATAACCCCTGCAAGCCATTCAGCCTTTTCATTTCAGCCCCCTGACCTTGTCCTGTAGTTCTCTGAGGAGAAATGAAACTGGCTGTCCATGGAGATTTCCAGATGAAGTGGTGAGGGGTGTATTGATGTCAGCATGGGCATCAACCCAGATCACACAAAGGTCTGGGCAGTGCCGGGCGTGGCCGCTAATGGTTCCGATTGCCAGGCTACAAGGAACAAACACAGTAATTGTGGCCCTCTGCTTGGCACACCTCACCAATAACAAATATCTTCAGTCAGTGCAGCTCACACTTTGTCCTCAGGGCAAAGTCAGGGCCCCAGACTAAGGCTGGATTTGGATGACCAAAAGTCCCTCGGCCTGTAGTACCCAAAGATTAACCTTAAGTGAGTTAGCAAGAAATGGAAGGTTCCAAGGATTCATAACTTGACTAGTTACCCTTCTAGTTTGACAGATGTCATTGCTGCCCCCAAATCCCTAAAATTTGATCCATTAGCCCTGGCCCAGAAAAGGACCTCAAGTATTTGTTCAGTGAATGAAATCTAGTTAAATGATGTGTTCTATGTGTAACAACTCACAAATATTTAATACTTTGTAAGGAAGACCAGGGAGATCTAATTACTTTCAAAAAATCGTTCACTCACTTTTTAAGGATAAAAATTTGCATTATAGTTTTTTAGAAAGTAACAATTTTGACATTTCCTTTTAGGAAGTATAACAAAGACATTAAAGTAATGAGAACCCAATTAAAGACCTCATTTAAATGACTGAATAAATGTTTATTTGCATGTTACCTTCTATATATTAGCATGGCATTCAAATATCAATGTTTATTTTTTTGCCTCTCCTTATCCTTGGACTGTGTACATTGGCCAACTGTCCTGTCTCAGATGTAGGAATATAGCTGATGAAATCATGGTTGGAAAGCTGTCCAGCTTCCCAGTAACTGAAGAATTTGACATAGATGGGAAATGCAACTTAAGGGGCACCTGGTGGCTCAGTCAGTTAAGTGTCTGCCTTTGGCTCAGGTTATGATCCCGGGGTCCTGGGATCGAGCCCCACGTCAGGCTCCCTGCTCAGCAGGAAGCCTGCTTCTCCCTCTCCCACTCCCCCTGCTTGTGTTCCCTTTCTCGCAGCGTCTGTCAAATAAACTCTTAAAAAAAAAAAAAAATGCAACTTAAACACTTTAGGAGCTAATAGCAGCTATCCTTCTTAGTATGGCATGAGATAGCATTTTAAGCTCCATGCTCCACATAGGGCCTTTTTGAAGGATAGCATGGTCTAATGTGAAAAGCAGTGGATTAAGCCAGAATACTGGGGTTTTTCCCAGAAAGCCAGGTAATTTAGGACAAGTCATTTAGTTTTGCTAGACAGTTTCCTTTTTCTAGAAGAAAGGGATAATAATCTTGTCTTGTTTAAGTCAGAGTTAGTCTAACATCTACGGGAATAATTTATACTGTGTAAAAGGAGCAGGGTGACCTAAAGATGCCTCCTTCCTTTAAAATGTTCAATAGCTGTTCAGTTTATATACTCATCCCTTCCTTTGTAGAATCTTCAGATAGCCTAGGTTTTAGCACTGAACAGGGAATAGGGAATAGTGACAGGGCTGCAATAGATAGCTATAGACAAAAGAGAAGCCAAAGACTATGATAATAACATTGATAAACAGTTCCCAAATAGACAATCAGAAGAAAGTCAGTAAAAATGAGAGAGAGCACTGGGCTAAGAGGAAGACCCACCTTCTGGTTGATTTAATTCGATCGCTGTAGAGAACCAACCTGGACTGCTCTCTTATTCTACCTAAAATTTTATTCTTAATGACGAAATCTACCTGCACTTAAAATTGTAACAAAGATCCAACTTCTGTTAAGGAACCAGAAAAGTTCTCTGTGCACCAGGGGAAGTTACCAGATTGGCTCTCAAAAGAAAAGTTAATTGCCTTCAGAGGTCACAGTGAATTTGAATCCCACCCTGCTACTTCCTCGTTCTAGAAGTTGGGTAAGTTATCTGACCTCTGTCCCTCAGTGTTCCTAGCAGTAAAATGGGTAAAACTCTATCTGCCTCATGGCATTATGAGGGGGTAAATGAGAATATATATGAAGTGCCCAGTACTCCTAGTATTTTAGTGTTTTTTCTTTCTACCAAAAACCTTTATTACTTAGCTCAAATAGGACTTCTCAGACCCAGAATGATCTCTTTGTTCTCTGAAATTCTGTAGAGTTCAATATATTTTTTTTCATCCCGTGTATTTCATCTAGTCCTAATCATGATTTCCACAATCCTTAGCATTGCTTGAGAACACACCAAGCAGTGTTCAATAAAGTACATGCTGACTCACTAAGAGAAGGGATCTATTAGTTACCTAGGGGTCCACACTGTGAAGGTAGAGAACATAGTCACATGGCAAGTGAGAAATCTATAACACATTAGCAGAAATGCTTTAACAACAACAACAACAAAAAACCCCACAAATTCAGACTACTGATGGATCCTTCAAATTCTCCCAAATAGCCAAATGAAAGTCATAAGATGGTTCTTCCTCAAGAAAACTTTACAAGAGATAAGCACAAAATGAAACAGGAACACACTTGTGTCTAAAAACTTTGCTTAGTGTACCTCTGAACTTGACCTCATACTATACAATGTGTTTTACAATGAAAACCCAGGTGCCTCTAGCAGCTCAGGATTTTAGATATTAAAATGCTTTTAAGCACATCATACCATAAAAATTCTGAAGGGTATTGTCCTCTTAATGGGGAAGCAGACAAGCTAACTGATTAGCCCAAGGCACCATACAGTCCAACCCCCACCAACCCTGCATCCCAGCTTACCTGTGGTCTCCTCCCACCGTGACACAGCTGTAGCCACTTGACACAGCTCTACTAACCACCTCAGCCAGTTCCTGGTTGGCAAGGCCCACTGAGCGAGGATTCACTATCAGGTTGTTGTAGAGATCATCTTTAGGGACTGGAGTAAAACTCAAATCTCCAAAATCTTTTAGGCGGCAGCCTGGAAGCAAATGGGGGATGACAAGATTAATTGTATATGTTATTCCAACTCTTACTGGTCTGGGCCACAAATCAGAACTTGTGACAAAGAGCATGTCATACTCCTTTTGCCACAGTAAAATTCAAAATGTCACGTGACTGGCAGGATGGTCTTAATCCTCCCAGCAGTCCTGTGGGGGTAGATCCCATTAAGAACACTATTTTGCCGACAAACTGAGATTTGGAAAGTGAATTAAATTAATTGCTACTAAATTAGTAGCAATTAGACCTCACATATCCCAGAGTTAGAGTATAAGTAAAATACCAAGAGGACCCATCAGGATTTACAGAAAATTAAGTAGTACTGTTAATTTAGAGCAAAAATGCATAAAGCTTATAACATGAAAATTTCTAATAAAAGGCCAATCTGAGGATCTCAAGCAGCCTAAAAGAGAAATGTCAAACATTTGTTACTTACAAAAGGTCCCAGGCAGTGTTTTAATTTCTTGATATAAATTTTTTTAAGACTTTAATTTATGTTAGAGAGAACAGGGGGAGGGGTAAGGGAGAGGGAGAGAATCTCAAGCAGACCCCGCACTGAGCGCAGAGCCCGACGTGGGGCCTGATCTCACAACCCTGAGATCATGACCCCATCGGGAACCAAAAGTTGGACACCCAAGGTGCTCCGCTTGACATAAATTCTTATTTAAACTCACTTATTTAAACAATCTGTTAGGCAACTAAAACATACCATTCTATAGACAAGGAAACAAAGTCCCCAAATCACATAGCCGCTAAGTGGCAGAAGCAGGACGCAAATTCAGGCCATCTGCCCCCAAAATGTATATTGACTACAGTTTGTTTCCCAAAGAATTCCTCTTGATTCCTCCCTGTTAAGAGCAAGTCAGACCTTTTCCAAAAAACTGACAAGATGGCAGAAATGCAGCAGCAGCAGCGAACCTTCCACAGGGTCACCTGCAGCACACGCCTAGACCAGCTGCCAGCCACGTCCTCCGAGTAGCTGACACGGCGCTAGTGGCCGCAGCACCTGCAGAGCCAGCCAGGAGGCACGGCCCAGAGAAGCCAGAGATGATGCACACACCCGTGCGGGGCAGCAACGTCCAGCCCGAGATGGTGGGCAGCATGGCGGGCAGCATGGTGGGCCTCTGCGGCAGCAAGACCTTCACCCAGGTGGATCGCAGGCTCAAGATGATCAGCCGCTACCTGAGCAAGTCCTCCTCCACGTAACAAGCCCATGAATGTGGCTGGCCCACCATCTGGGCCACCCACTCCTCCTGCCCCTCAAGTAGCCTGTTTGGTCAATAAAAGCATAGACTTCTCTTAAAAAAACAAAAAAAACTTTTGAAATAACTAGTGATATGTTCTGACATTATGCTGTAATATTTTCACTCTTAAAATTTCACATACTCCGAAGAACTATGCCACCAGTCACTGTACGTTGACTTTCTTACCTAAGTACCATTCTTGCCATGTAACTACATATCAATGAATTGGTTGGTGCCATTTTTTGGGGTTAGGCCTAAGTAATCCAGCTCTCTCATGAACAGACTGAACTATCAGAGAACATAACGTTACCATAGATAGTAGCTTAAGGCCCTGCTTCTCCAACGAGTCTGGGTATGTTGGGGGGTAAGGGAGGGAAGTGGTCACAGGATAGTAATACTGGCAGAGATTTGTGTTAAAGATCTGGATTAAGATCAGGGGTTCCCCAGTGGCTCAGTTGGTTAAGCGTCTGCCTTCTGCTCGGGTCATGATCTCAGGGTCCTGGGATCGAGCCCTGCATCCGGCTCCCTGCTCAGCAGGGAGTCTGCTTCTCCCTCTCCTTCTACCCCTTCCACTCATGCTCGAGCATGTTTTCTCTCTCAAATAAAATCTTAAAAAAAAAAAAAAAGATTTGGATTAAGATCGGCATGGACCCATCTTGAATTTAAACTGTACAGTTTTGAGCTTTACTTTTTTTTTTTTTTTTTTTTTAAGATTTTTAACTTGAGAGAGAACGCGCACACACAGGGTGTATTGAGAGGCAGAGAATCCCAAGCACACTCTGCACTGAGTATAAAGCCAGACACAGGGCACAATCCCACAACTATGAGATCCCAACCTGAGCTGAAACCATGGGTTGGACAACTTAACCAGCTGTGCCACCCAGGTGCCCCTTGAGCTTTACCTTTAACCCATTGTCAATTCAAAGCTAAATAACTGAGAGAATGTAAAAATTTGAGAAGCAATGACTTGTAACATAAGGCCAACCAAGGGATCAAGGGATCACCACTAAAAAGGATACCAGAAGCAAAACAGAGAACCTTATTCTATTCCCAAAATTAAGATGCAGCTACAGCTGCAGAACTCTGTATCTTTTGGTCACTGCATTTTATTTTATTGAAGATTTTCATTTGTCAGAGAGCACACAAGCAAGGGGAACGGCAAGCAGAAGGAGAAGCAAGCTCCCCGCTAAGCAAGGAGCCCGTTGCAAGACTAGATCCCAGAACCCTGGGATCATGACCTGAGCCACCCAGGTGTCCCGGTCATTGCATTTTAAAATATAATCCTAAAAATGCTCAGCGATCTGGAAAACTGAAAGAGAAAGTATTGAAGGTAGGAGAAGAATATGATAACAGGCCAAAGCCATTGGGATCTAAGAGAAAAAAATATGACCAAATAAAACATCTGTAAAGATCCTTTAAAAAGATAAAAAGCCATAAGGGATATGCACTTTACAAGATCGCAGTACAGGGGCACCTGGGTGGTTCAGTCAGTTAAGCATCTGCCTTCAGCTCAAGTCATGATCCCAGAGTCCTGGGATCGAGCCCATCAGGCTCCCTGCTCAGCAGAGAGCCTGTCCTCCCTCTCCTGCTCCCAATACTTGTGCTGTCAAATAATCTTTAAAAAAAAAACAAAAAACAAAAAAAAAACTCAATACAGGAGGACAGTTTAGATTTAAGAGAAATGAAGCTTTAAATTTTAAGTCAGTATCGGGTCTTGCTATTGGCAACAGTCTTAGGCTGGACAGATTTTGATTATCAGTTTCTACTTCCCTATCCGTATTTACCTCTGTACCCCCTTAAGCCACATCAAGCATTTAGGTTCTTACTAGGTATAAGACATCAGGGCATGCCTGGCATTTTAGAATATTAGGTGTATAAATAGAGAAGGTTTATGATCTAATTAATGTTAATATTAACTAATTGTTAAAGACAACTTTAACTCATTTAATCTTCACATGGCCAATAAATACATAGGAATCAACCCAGTGGATAAGTAACAGAACTTGGGGGAACACGCAAGTCCAGTCATGGAATCTAGGATGTAGACTCCGATATGATAAGTGTGACAGAATACAGTATTCAGCTCACTATTATTTACTTATCAGAAGAAAGCTGCAGAAAACCTATAAAAGAACCTAAAGAGAATTTGGCAGGCTTAGATAACGCTCTCCAAGGAAGAGAGACTAAGTTTCACAAAAGGATTTTGGTCATTAAATGTGTAACTCTGAAGTGGATCACCAGATTAATTCACAGCCTAGACAGTGGGTCTTGATTGCTCTCTCTCCTTAGCGGGGAGCAATCTTCTAGACTGCTCCATTTGCTCTCATTACATACTCATCAAACAGCCTCCCTCTGGTTATTCATTTAGTCTCCCTGTTGCCCTCCTACCAGCAAGAGGGCTTCCTACCAGTGGATGTTGGAAGGACTGTTGCTCACCATAATTATGAATGGGCATTTTGGTATATACATCACAGCATGAGTCTCTGGGTTGTAAAGCCTGATAAGCTCTGCACATAAAGATTTCTGTTCCTAACTAATTCAAAGAGATCTATGCACTCCTATGTTCATTGCAGCATTTTTACAATTACCAAGATAGGGAAGCAGTATGTGTGTGTGTGTGTGTGTGTGTATTAGAGAAAGAAAATGATTTTATATATATATTTATATTTACACACACACACACACACACACTCAGCCATAAAAAGAATGAAATCTTGCCATTTGCAACAACATGGATAGACCTAAAGGGCATTATGCTGAATGAAATAAGTCAGAAAGATACCATATGATTTCACTTGTATGTGGAATCAGAAAAAAAAAAAAAAAAAAAAAAAACAGAAATAGACTCAAATACTATTGCCCGGGGCGGGGTGGGGGGTGGGCGGGTAGAGGGATGGGCACAGTAGGTGAAGGGGATTAAGAGGTACAAACTTGGGGTGCCTGGGTGGCTCAGTTGGTTAGGTGGCTGCCTTCGGCTCAGGTCATGATCCTGGAGTCCCGGGATCGAGTCCTGCATCGGGCTCCCTGCTCGGCAGGGAGTCTGCTTCTCCCTCTGACCATCTCCCCTCTCATGCTCTATCTCATTCTCTCTCTCAAATAAATAAAATCTTAAAGAAAAAAAAAAAAGGTACAAATTCCAGTTATAAAATAAGTCCTGTAGTGTAATACTATAGTAACATTGGTGACAGGTGGTGAAAACTTATGGTGAGCACTGTGGATCTATAGACTTGTTGAATCACTATGTTGTGTACTTGAAATTACTACTGTATGTCAACTATACTTAATAAAATTTAAACAAAACAAACCCTTCTGTTCCTGGGTCTACAGAGCTGAGGACCAGACCTCCTGAAGGGATTAATATCTTGAGAGACCCTGCCTGAGTTGTCCACCCTATAGGAGTACCAATTCTGCTCTTTATTTTCAAAAAAAAAAAAAGTGCCAGGTAAGAACTAAGGACAATGAGTGTTAAAGGACTGAAAGGAAATTCAGATAGGATTGCGGGGTGGGGAGGGGGTCAAGGAACGACTCCTCCATCAAGTAAAGTTTGTACCAGCATTGTTTTGCTATTTTTGTTGTTCTCTTCCCTTACTGGTAGAAAATTTTTGTAAAATTGATAAGGAAGTATCTAATGGTGCAAGTCCCTACCCCACTTCCCAGGCTTGAATACTCTAGCTTTGCAGACCTTTGTGCATAAACACAATTCATACTATTTTTAAATAAGGTTGTTGGAGTAGGCTTAACTGCTGTACCTAACCTTCCCCAAAACAATGGCTCATACTCAGTAAATTGGTTTCTTGTTCATTTAACATCCGGGGTGACTGTTCTAGGTTAGCAGGAGGCTCTCCTTCATGCAGTGATTCAGAGACCAAGCTCCTTCTGGCTTGTGGCTCTTCCATCACTAGGGCCTTGCCATCTGTGTAGCTAAGGTTGGGTCTCCCTGGGGTCAAAGCAGCAGGAGAGGAAGTAAGCCCTGAGAAGGCACATCTACTTTTAAAGGCCCTGGCCTAGAAAGGACTGGCATGATATATTCAGGGCACTAAATGAGAAAAATATGCAGCCAAGAATACTATGTCCAGCTAGGCTGTCACTGAAAATAGATAAAAATCTTCCAGGACAAACAAAAACTAAAAGAATTTGTGAACACCAAACCAGCCCTACAAGAAATATTGAAAGGGGTCCTCTAAGTAAAGAGAGAGCCTAAAAGTAACATAGACCAGAAAGGAACAGAGACAATATACAGTAACAGTCACCTTACAGGCAATACAATGGCACTGAATTCATATCTTTCAATAGTTACCCTGAATGTAAATGGGCTAAATGCCGCAATCAAAAGACACAGGGTATCAGATTGGATAAAAAAAACAAGACCAATCGATATGCCATTTGCAAGAGACTCATTTTAGATCCAAAGACACCTCCAGATTTAAAGTGAGGTGGAGGAAAACCATTTACCATGCTAATGGACACCAAAAGAAAGCTGGGGTGGCAATCCTTAGACAAATTAGATTTTAAACCAAAGACTATAATAAGAGATGAGGAAGGAAAGTATATCCTACTTAAAGGGTCCATCCAACAACAAGATCTAACAATTTTAAATATCTATGCCCCTAACATGGGAGCAGCCAATTATATAAGCCAATTAATAACAAAAGCAAAGAAACACATTGACAACAATACAATAATAGTGGGGGAATTTAACACCTCCCTCACTGAAATGGACAGATCGTCTAAGCAAAAGATCAACAAGGAAATAAAGGCTTTAAATGACACACTGGACCAGATGAACCTCACAGATAAATTCAGAACATTTCATCCCAAAGCAACAGAATACACATTCTTCTCTAGTGCCCATGGAACATTCTCCAGAATAGATCATATCCCAGGTCACAAATCAGGTCTCAGCCGGTACCAAAAGATTGGGATCATTCCCTTCATTTTTTTGGATCACAGTGCTTTGAAACTAGAACTCAGTCACAAGAGGAAAGTTGGAAAGAACTCAAATACATGGAGGCTAAAGAGCATCCTACTAAAGAATGAATGGGTCAACCAGGAAATTAAAGAAGAATTTTGTCTTTTTTTTTTTTTAAGATTTTATTTATTTGACAGAGACACAGCGAGAGTGGGAACACAAGCAGGGGGAGTGGGAGAGGGAGAAGCAGGCTTCCTGCCGAGCAGGGAGCCCGACGCGGGACTCGATCCCAGGGCCCTGGGATCATGACCTGAGCCGAAGGCAGACGCTTAACGACTGAGCCACCCAGGCGCCCAAAGAAGAATTTTAAAAATTCATGGCAACAGGGGCGCCTGGGTGGCTCAGTCGTTAAGCGTCTGCCTTCGGCTCAGGTCATGATCCCAGGGCCCTGGGATCGAGTCCCGCGTCGGGCTCCCTGCTCGGCAGGAAGCCTGCTTCTCCCTCTCCCACTCCCCCTGCTTGTGTTCCCACTCTCGCTGTGTCTCTGTCAAATAAATAAAATCTTAAAAAAAAAAAATTCATGGCAACAAATGAAAATGAAAACACAACTGTTCAAGATCTTTGTGATGCAGCAAAGGCAGTCCTAAGAGGGAAGTGTATAGCAATACAAGCCTTTCTCAAGAAACAAGAAAGGTCTCAAATACACAATCTAACCCTACACCTAAAGATGCTGAAGAAAGAACAGCAAATAAAGCCTAAACCGGGCAGAAGGGAATCAATCAAGATCTGAGCAGAAATCAATGAAACAGAAACCAAAAGAACAATAGAACGAAACAACGAAACTAGGAGCTGGTTTTTTGAAAGAATTAACAAGATTGATAAACCCCTAGCCAGACTTATCAAAAAGAGAAAGGACCCAAATAAACAAAATCATGAATGAAAGATCACAACCAACACCAAAGAAATACAAACAATTATACGAACATATTATGAGCAACTATATGCCAGCAAATTAGACAATCTGGAAGAAGTGGATGCATTCCTAGAGATATATAAACTACCAAAACTGACCCAAGAAGAAATCGAAAACCTAAACAGACCCATAATCACTAAGGAAATTAAAGCACTAATCAAAAAAATCTCCCAGCAAACAAGATCCCAGGGCCAGATGGCTTCCCAGGGGAATTCTACCAAACATTTAAAGAAGAATTAATATCTATTCTTCTGAAACTGTTCCAAAAAATAGAAATGGAAGGAAAACTTCCAAACTCATTTTATGAGGCCAGCAATACCTTGATCCCAAAACCAAAGACCCCATCAAAAAGGAGAACTACGGACTAATATCCCTTATGAACATGGATGCAAAAATTCTCACCAAAATACTAGCCAATAGGATCCAACAGTACATTAAAAGGATTATTCACCATGACCAAGTGGGATTTATTACTGAGCTGCAAGGTTGGTTCAACATCTGCAAATCAATGTGATACATTAATAAAAGAAAGAACAAGAACCATATGATATTCTCAATAGATGCAGAAAAAGCATTTGACAAAGTACAGCAACGTTTCTTGATTAAAGCTCTTCAGAGTGTAGGGATAGAGGGTACATACCTCAATAGCATAAAAGCCATCTGTGAAAAACCCACAGTGAGTATCATTCTCAATGGGGAAAAACAGAGCTTTTCCCCTAAGGTCAGGAACACAGCAAGGATGTCCACTATCACCACTGCTATTCAGCATAGTACTAGAAGTCCTAGCCTCAGCAATCAGACAACAAAAAGAAATAAAAGGCATCCGAATTGGCAAATAAGTCAAACTCTCACTCTTTGCAGATGATATGTACGATACTTTATGTGGAAAACCCAAAAGACTCCACCCCAAAACTGCTAGAACTCATACAGGAATTCAGTAAAGTGGCAGGATATAAAATCAACGCACAGAAATCAGTGGCATTCCTATACACCAACAACAAGACAGAAAAAAGAAATTAAGGGGTCGATCTCATTTACAATTGCACCCAAAACCATAAAATACCAAAGAGGCAAAGAATCTGTGCTTAGAAAACTATAAAATACTCATGAAAGAAATTGAGGAAGACACAAAGAAATGGAAAAACATTCCATGCTCATAGATTGGAAGAACAAATACTGTGAAAATGTCTATGCTATATAGAGCAATCGACACATTTAATGCAATCCCTATCAAAATACCATCAACTTTTCTCAAAGAAATGGAACAAATAATCCTAAAATTTGTATGGAACCAGAAAAGACCCCGAATAGCCAGAGGAATGCTGAAAAAGAAAAGCAAAGCTGGCGGCATCACAATTCCGGACTTTAAGCTCTATTACAAAGCTGTAATCACCAAGACAGTATGGTACTGGCACAAAAACAGACACATAGATCAATGGAACAGAATAGAGAACCCAGAAATGGATCCTCACCTCTATGGTCAACTAATCTTCCACAAAGCAGGAAAGAATGTCCAATGGAAAAAAGACAGTCTCTTCAACAAATGGTGTTGGGAAAACTGGACAGCCACATGCAGAAGAATGAAACTGGACCATTTCTTACACCACACACAAAAATAGACTCAAAATGGTTGAGAGATCTACATGTGAGACAGGAATCCATCAAAATCCTTGGGGAGAACACAGGCAGCAACCTCTTCGACCTCAGCTGCAGCAACTTCTTCCTAGAAACATCACCAAAGGCAAGGGAAGCAAGGGCAAAAATGAACTATTGGGACTTCATCAAGATAAAAAGCTTTTGCACAGCAAAGACAGTCAACAAAACCAAAAGAACTGACAGAATGGGAGAAGATATTTGCAAATGACATATCAGATAAAGGGCTAGTATCCAAAATCTGTGAAGAACTTAATCAAATTCAACACCCAAAGAAAAAATAATCCAATCGAGAAATGGGCAGAAGACATGAACAGACATTTCTGCAAAGAAGACATTTCCAAATGGCCAACAGACACATGAAAATTGCTCAACATCACTTGGCATCAGAGAAATACAAATCAAAACCTTAATGAGATACTACCTCACACCAGTCAGAATGGCTAAAATTAACAAGTCAGGAAATGACAGATGTTGGCGAGGATGCGGAGCAAGGGGAACCCTCCTACACAGTTGGTGGGAATGCAAACTGGGGCAACCACTCTGGAAAACAGGATGGAGGTTCCTCAAAAAGTTGAAAATATAGCTACCCTACGATCCAGCAATTGCCCTACTGGGTATTTATCCCAAAGATACAAATGTAGTGATCCAAAGGAGCACGTGCACCCCAATGTTTATAGCAGCAATGTCCAGAATAGCTAAACTATGGAAAGAGCCCAGATGTCCATCAACAGATGAATGGATAAAGATGTGGTGTGTATATATAAAATGGAATATTATGCAGCCATCAAAAATGAAATCTTGCCATCTGCAATGACGTGGATGGAACTAGAGAGTATTATACTAAGCGAAATAAGTCAATCAGAGAAAGACAATTATCATATGATCTCACTGATATGAGGAATTTGAGAAACAAGACAGAGGATCATAGGAGAAGGGAGGGAAAAATGAAACAAGACGAAACCAGAGAGGGAGACAAACCAAACTCAATCTCAGGAAACAAACTGAGGGTTGCTGGACTGGAGGGGGGTGGGAGGGAGGAGGTGGCTGGGTGATGGATATTGGGGAGGGTATTTGCTATGGTGAGCCCTGTGAATTGTGTAAGACTGATGAATCACAGACCTGTACCCCTGAAACAATACGTTATAGGTTAATATATAGGTTAATAAATGTTGTAAGTTCCAATAAATAAATAAATAAAATAAAAAAATAAAATAAAATAAATGAAATGAAATAAATGTTGTAAGTTCCAATAAATAAATAAATAAAATAAAAAAATAAAATAAATGAAATGAAATGAAATGAAATGAAATAAAATAAAATAATAAAATAAAATAAAATAAATAAAGTAAAAAAGGCCCTGGCCTAAAAGTGGCACATCACACCTGCTCACATGGCACCGGTCAACAAATGCAGGTCTAACCTCTGTCCAGAAGAGAATGGATTTTGGCAGACAGCTAGCCATCTCGGCCACAATCCCTACTTTTAATTTCTATTGCCATAACCTTTAAGTGATTAAGAACTCACAATACCAAAGCCTAAGTTGCTGATTCTTCTTCTTTTTTTTTTTTTTAGATTTTATTTATTTATTTAACAGAGGGAGAGAGAGAGAGAGACAAAGCACAAGTAGGCAGAATGGCCAGCAGAGGGAGGGGGAGAGGATGAAGCAGACTCCCAGCTGAGCAGGGAGCCCGATGTGGGGCTTGATCCCAGGACCCTGGGATCATGACCTGAGCCGAAGGCAGGGGCTTAACCAACTGAGCCACCCAGGCGCGCCTATGTTGCTGATTCTTAACCATTCTAGTTCATTACAGAGCTGAATCGGTGAATGCACTAGGCCATCCTGATAGAGCCTCTTAGGAGCTTTCTCCTCTAATGCGCTCTACCAGTAGCATCATAGCACCAAAAGAACAGCGGAGAAGAGCCCAGGATTGGTTTCTAAAGAGTGAACAAGGTTCTGAAAGAAGAACTGTACAAGCCATGTTTGGAAACAGTTGAGCAATTTAATAGAAATGAGAAGTTTGCATATTGGAGTAATGCAAAGCAGGCTGAAGAGAACAGGGATTGTAACCCACAGGGCAGCATTCTGAGGAGTGGGGAGGCTGATGAGGTTAATTTTTTGTAAGACCAGGATGAACAGTAATAATGAAGCTATTACTTTATCAGAGTGCTGTGGCGAATTCTTCCAGCTCAGAAGGCCCAAGAAAAGGTCTGATTTTTAAAGAATCTCAGAGTCCTAGTGAAAAGAGCAAATATTACAACATGGGAAGAGTATCTGCCTGTCATGCTTGAGAGAACTGTCCCCTTGTCAAACTTTTTGTGCCTCAGTTCAATTCATCAGCAAGTCTAGATCAGATGAGACGACGTTCCATTGCCACTCCTCTAAGAAGGCATTGTAGGACAAAACAACCCTAAGGCTTCAAAGAAGCTCTCATGACAAACAGATTTGGAACCAACCTGAAAGCGCTCTTGTTTTTTACTTGCAGTGGGGGAAAAAAGTAAAGCTCTGTACACACTGGCACAGCCTCATTGCTTCTCTCTGCAGTGCGGGTAATAAAAATCCACGAACACTAGTGATTTTTTAAGCCCAAATGTTACCTTTGGTCTTGATAAACCTCTCCAGGCTCCATCAGAGTGGAGCGAGGACACAAGCACCTCAACAGAATGATGCAACCCACTGGTGGGAAGAAGTCAAAACAGCCCTCCCTGACCTTAGCAGTATCTGGGGACAGCACTTCTATTTCAGGGCCCCGATCACTAGGGAATCCCTGAAGGAAGCCAGTGACAGGGAAAGGAACAAAACTGTCTCCATCCACCACACTGTTCTAGATGCTTTACAGAGAGCAGCTAATCCTCACATCCTTGGCTGCTATCAGCATCCACACAGTGGAGAGGAAGAAACTCGGCTAAGTGAATAGCTCCAACTGTGTAGGACAAGCCTGAATCCCGCTTTCACTAGAGACTCACATGAGACAGTGTTCTGAGTCAGCGGCCCCTAAAGGGGCCCCGTTCTGTCTCTTGCTCTGACTTCCACTTACAGGAAGCTCTAACTGCTTCTAAGGCTCCCAGCAAGGCAAGAGAAATGGGCTCAAAAGGGGGCTGACACACGGGAGAGTCTACCACACCACAGGGAGCCCACTGGCAGAACAACAGATTTTGAGAAAAGCTAGGAACTGAGTAGTGTGCAGTTTTTTCAAACTGTCCCTGAATAGGATGGCATGTTTATTATGACTTGTCAGGAATAACAAGTCAGTGAAACTTGAGAAAAACAAAGACACAGATCTCACTTGGTGCTGGGAGGATACTAATGGCTTTTAAAAGTTATAAACTCAAATATTGTACATGACAGATTTAGCCCCAAAGGGAATTCCTGGTATTATAAGGGAATGTAACTGCTAATCCTTAGAACCTCAAAACCGTACCTCGAAAACCAGCTTATTGAAAACAAAATTGCTAGGTTACCAGAGGTCTAAGTTAGGAAAAGAGGGCCAGAGTTACTTCAGACCATTTGAAGTAAGAGTTTCTCTCTTATCTCCAAAATGTGATTTGCGGGGCGCCTGGGTGGCTCAGTCATTAAGCGTCTGCCTTCGGCTCAGGTCATGATCTCAGGGTCCTGGGATCGAGCCCCGCATCTGGCTCCCTGCTCCACGGGAAGCCTGCTTCTCCCTCTCCCACTCCCCTTTCTTGTATTCCCTCTCTCGCTGTGTCTCTGTCAAATAAATAAAGTCTTTAAAAAAAAATTAAAAAATAAAAAATAAAATGTGATTTGGGTGATAACCTTTGAAGAGGCTATTACTTAAGGTAAACTCATTTGATTACCACTAAGAAAATGCAGATGCCTGCATTTTAGTTAGTGCATTAAACTGCCAGAGACTGGACAACCTCCAGAATCAGGTGTCCCAGAGGCCTCTAAAAATCCACTCTTTGCTTCTTAGACTCAGTCTCTAAAATAAGTTTAGCACATCGGGAAAAGAAATCCTATCACGCAGATAATTCCTATTTGTTCTAGTTAACTTCTTCTGGGTCTCCGAGAATCCTGCTCCAACCAGGGCTCTCAACATCTCCTTACCCCTCACCCGGTTCTCCGAGGCAGCGAGGAACACAGCTGAGGAAGACCAGGGCAGGGAGAATGGCACCCACAGCTTGAGGATGGAAGGTGACCCCAGGCTGCCAGGCCAGTCATGTCAGACAAGTCCATCTAACATGTACCAGAGCTCACCTCAAGATCAAATGATACAAACATGGTGTCAATAGATGCTTTGCAGGAACGGGATCCTTGAGTAAAAAAATCCAAATATAGAACTCGAAAATGTAGTTCAAGACATGTAACTGAGATGACTTCAACACCATTTACAGTTTTCTTTCTACTTGGTTCTCCGGCTACATCGGTCCTTCTTTCCTAAGAAGAGAGCATCACTGTCTGAAGATAAGCTTAGTAAGGTATGCCCTCCGGACCAAACTCGCATCAACCCTCAAAGCACCTCTAGGCCATGATGAACCAGCTCAGGCTTTTTCAAATGGACCGTTAGCTGGCAGCACCCCAGCAGCCTGGTTCCAATGCAGGCAGGGGTGGAGAGAGAGGAGGGTGCCTCTGGCTTCCCAAGTCACAACAACATAACCATTGCCTCCATTCCGAACAGGATCGTTGAGCTTCTCTGGAAAAGAGATCTGCTATTGTTAACAGGCTGACAAAACTTCAACCTGCTCCTATATAGAACCACCGGGAGAGATAGTGACAATCCCTGGGGATAAAGTGCTGCTCTTCAGAAAAACGGGATCTTTAAGTTCTTCATATTCCACCTTGTTCCAGAAAGGATTTAAAGGGAAACATAGCAGACCAGTGACTACAGCTTTGCCAGCTAACAGTTCTGATGTACAGCTCCCTGCCCCAGACCCTGGGCTGGCATCCTGGGGAGTGTTCCCCAGGAACCTCAAACCAAACACACCGCATTCCAGACCACTCCGGGCGGAAAACAGAGTGCACACAAGATAGCCACAGGAGGTCAAGTGCCACAACAGACGCAAAAGGAAGAAGTCTCGCCCTCTGGCCCCTAACTTCCTAAAAGAGTCAAGATCGCCAACCAAGTTCAGCTTCTGAGCTTGTCCTATCTCACATGCTCCTTAGGAGTATTACCGGAGGTAACAAGGGAAAGCCTCCACACACTAACGATTACATCTCAGTTCAACTGGATGAAGCATCTTTGTGGTTTTGCGCCCCACCCTACCCTTTTTCTTTTCCTCGAAACGGATGGCGTAACCCAAGACTTCCCAAAACCTGTTTGTAATAGGACTATGTCATTTTGATAAAATCAGGTTTTGGTGAGAAGTAGCAAACACACACGGGCCCACTGATTGCTCACTGAGACTGCTCCTAGAGTCCCCAGTTCTCACACACAGCTTGAATCTTCCACATCTGTGAAAGAATACAAAGGCAAAGCCAATGAATCTTGGAACGCCAGTTCTCTGAAGCCCTAATCACAAAGCCATACCCTTTCTGTGACTCAATTCTTGGGTCACACAGGAAGGAGTTTGCTCCCTTCCCTCTTCAGTGGTTCTGGTCTTGTGGCCGGGGGGAGGGAGCTGGGAAGATTTGGTCTTTCTTCTCCCAATCTGAGCATTACCACACCTGTTATATTAATACACCCTCACCACCAAGAGAGTTTGTTCATTAATAGGGAGAGATAAAAAACTTTATTCAAAGATTAAATTACTTAAACCAACCACAGTAATCCCTTGGGTTCCAGGCCTCTGAACCGTGCTATGTTGGATATTAAAAGAAATAATGCAACATCTTTCTAAAGTAACTAGAGGCCAGCCTAACTTGAAGCAGTTGTCATTAACAACTCAGGTCCTGATTCAGAAACAAATAGGTCTCAAAAAGGGGGCAACAACTGGCTGCTATCACCTATTTTTACATTTAGCTTAAATCATCAACTGGTAGCCTAATACCTCATAAAAGTTGAACAGTGACATGTGACTGTTATTTTGAGTCATACATTCTCAAAAATCTGGAAATCAGCTGGCTTCTGAGGAGCAAATCATTTTGAAAGAAAGGAAATTGTGATCTGGGAAAATTGCACAGGTCACAATGTGAGTGAAGTTACAGGACAAAGCCAGGACGCTTGGCCCTCTCTCCCTTCAGCAAAGGCAGACTGTGGGCTGACTGTGTGCCTGGCACTCTAAGTCCTGGGGATACAGAGAGGAGGTATGGTTGCAGCTTTCAGTGAGCACACAGCTTGGTGAGAACAGAGGAAGGTGCTGACTCAGATCCAGGAAGAGCCAGGACTTATCAGAAAGGGCAATATCTGAATCTTGAAGGTATTAGCCAGCAATAAAAGTGGAAAGGGGAAAGGCTTACAAGCAGAAGGGACACATAATAGCTTCAGCCCTACGGAACAATTCACAATTCCCTGGAGCCCAGGGTTCCTGGGAGGACTGTGGGGGGGGGGGGGTGTAGGGGCGGGGGGGGGTGGGAAATGGAGAGAGGCAGTGGGGAGAGGGGTGGGCCCAGATCCTAAGCAGGGAGCTACTAAGGTTTCCAGGTCAGGAAGTGACAAATCAAATCTGCGCTGCAGATCTAGTGCCCTGGGGGCCTGAGGGAAAGGGATCGGCCCAGAGACAAGCAGCTCCACAAGGGGACTGTAAAGATACGGCCATAGGAGAGAAGCAACAAATTCCAGTAATACTCAGAGTGGGTGTGGAGATGGGCTCCCGCACACCAGCTTTCTGGCTCTGCTACTAGAGTTGAGAAAGACACAGGGGAAGGGAGTGAAGAAGATGAGAAGTTCAGTTCTGGATAGATGGCCTTGAGGTATTAGAGACTTTCTCGTTGAAAATACGTGGAGGGGCTCAGTCAGCTGAGCATCTGCCTTGGGCTCAGGTCATGATGGGGGATCCTGGGATCGAGCCCTGAATTGGGGCTCCAAGCTCATCAGGGAGCCTGCTTCTTCCTCTCCCCTCCCCCCCACATATGCGAGAGTGCGCACACTCTCTCGCTCTCTCAAATAAATAAAATCTTAAAAAAAAAAAAAAAAGAACACATCATAGGACACCACAGAGATGTAACCTGCAAAGTTCAAACAGACTGTACAAATGACCTAGTCTCCTCCACAAATACACAGCAAGAAAGAAAAAACAAAAATGAAGTGAGGAACCTATCAAGAATGTAAGAGATATCAATCAATATAGAACTTATTCAGTGTATGTGCTGCCGAAGCGAGCACTAGAACTTATTTGGATCCTGAGTCAAACAAACTAAAAAATAAGTGCAAAAAAGACTAAGTCAGTCGAACAATGTCACCATTAACTGGTTTAAGGACAGAAACAAAATAAAAATAGACTGAATTTTCCCTGTTTAAAAGGGAAAAGACTTCTTGTTCCCTTATGAGAATTTCCTTCTCTGTCCTTTTCAAATGCATGTAAATATAACAATGAAATAAGCCTCTTGCCAGTCTCCCAACCCAGGAATGTTTCCCAAGGACTAGGGATTAAGAGACTAACTTCTGTGGACACAGGGGATGGGCAGCCTGCTCCAATTTACAAAACTACCTTCTGCCTTAGAATAGAAGTTTGTTTCCCCTCTGGTGGCTGTTCAAATTTCTATGATAAAGTTAGGATGAACTCTGACAAACGGTACTGTTCAAGTCTTCTAACTGGTGGACTAGTTACTATCTTGAAAACGCATAATGGGCTGCCCCTGCGTGGCTATACAAACAGGCCAGACTTCTTTCTCTTCGAAATCTCTTAGATTGCCTGATTTGATGCTTAGTCAATAAACTGTTTTCTTTCTCTACTACCTTTCTGGAAAGGTTCTCTTGGTTAGGAGATTATTTTTTTTAATTATTATATTTCCCCAACACTGGGCATTTGATATTAACTTCTTTTGGTGTGATAATGGTATTGTGGTTTAAAAAAAAAAAAGAATTCTTTAAGATTTAAGTAGGCTCCATGCCCAACGTGGGGCCTGAACCCATGACCCTGAGATCAAGACCTGAGCTGAGACCAAGAGTCAGATGCACCCCAAATTTTAAAGAATTTTTATATTTTGAAGATATCTAATGAAATATTTGCAGATGAAACAATACGAGGTCTGTGATTTGCTTCAAAAGGCATGGAGTAGGGGCACCTGGGTGGCTCAGTCGGGAAGCATCCCACTCCTGATTTGGGCTCAGGTCATGATCTCAGGGTCATGAGATGGAGCTGTGTGTTAGGGTCTGCACTCAGTGGGGAGCTTGCTTCTCTTCCTCTCCCTCTGCCCCTCCCCCTGCTCATGTGCTCCCTCACTCTCTTAAATAAATCTTAAAAAAAAAAAAAGGGCATAGAGTAGGGTGATTGCCATGTATTGATGATTGACACTAGGTAACAGATACAACAAATTCACTAGGTCACCGTATCTACTTTTGTTCTGTTTGAACACTTCCATAATAAAGTCAAAAAGATACACAGAAGCCAACTGGGCTACAGATTTGAAGCTAAGAGGGGAAATAAGCGTTGGAGATAAAGCTTTGGAAGCATCAGCATACAGGTGACAGGAAAACCAGAGGAATGGACAAAATGCCAACTGACATAACATTAAAGCAAGAGATCAAGGGCAGAACTCTGAGGAACACCAGCAGGTAAAGGGCGGGTAGCTGAGGATCTAGCAAAGGAATCTGAGGAGCTAAAACCAGAAGAACGTGGGGTGTGTTTCAATAAGGAAGGAGTGGCAGACAGTGATGAATAAGGTGGATGCTGCAGTGTCTACCCTGTTAGAAAGTAGGAGGTCGAAGACCACAGCAAAACCAGTTTCATTGCAATGATGGCCCAGGACGTCAGAGGATAGCAAGTGAAAGCATGCAAGGGCAGTGGAGAAGCCAGGATGGTGGCTCTGAAGGGAAGTGACAACAGCCAGAAGGCCACTTAAAGACAAGGGAGGATAGCAGGACAGTAAGGTCTGCAGCTAGTTATTGAAGGGATGGGTTAGAAGTTGAGAAACAAGGGCAAGGAAGGGATAAATGCTGGAACAAGAACACTCAGAAGGCAGGAGAGATAGGACCGATCTAGAGCACAGGGAGGTGGTGTAACCACTCGTTACTTGTCCAAGATCTGTTCTTCACTTCTTCTGCAGAGACAGCGGACCTCTAGCTGGCAACAGGAGGTCTTAGAATTGTGACTAAATTCACCATCTTCCTCTGTAACTGGGTGTGTCCATGTGACCATTGGGGTCAACAGGATAAGAAGAAGTGCCCTGCAACTTCTTGGAAACTTTCCTTAAGGAAAAGCACAAGTTCTCCCTTCACCTGCTTCTATCCATTCTTGCGCCCTGATGCCAGATAGAAGGCCACACCATCTGGGACCATTAGATAGAGGCCTTGCTGGTAGAACAGCAAGATAAGAATCTAGGTCTGAACTTTAAAAACAGAGTGGCCAAACCAGTTCTGGACTTCTCTCCAGATCCTATTTACTGGAGAGTGAAATGATTTTTTTTTTTTTTAAGATATATTTATTTGAGAGAGGGGAGTAGGGAGAACAAGGGAGGGCACGGGCACACAGCAGAGGAAAGAGAGGGAGAGGGAGAAGCACGCTCCCCGCTGAACAGGGAGCCTGATGTGGGACTCAATCCCAGGACCTCGGGATTAGGACCTGAGCCGAATGATCTGAGCCACCCAGGCACCTTGAAATTATTTTTCTTAAACCGCTGTTATTTTGTGCTTTTATCACATGCAATTCTATCTACCTGACACAGGGAGGACTGGATCCCTCATCCTCTGAGGGTGTAAAAGAATCTTGGTCGATACAACTAATTGGGGGGATGACAGGGAAAAGAGCTGTTAAGGGAGTTCATGCCTGAGTCAGAAAGACAAGGCCATGAGGATTATGGGTAGACTTGAAATAGCCGTCACGGGAAAGGTCAGAGGGAATACTCTAGGAACACAGAGGACTTTAAGAAGTAGGAGACCATACACTTATGATGGTGCCACAAGACCTGAGAAGGCAGCTGACTGCACCAATCCAGGGATCAGATTGTATAGGGCAAGAAAGGAGATTCTCTACTACTGCTGACCGTATGACCTAGGGAAAGTTTCTCATGGTCTTCGGGACATACTTTTTCGGTTTGTTCATGCTGAGATTTATAAAGCAAAGCAATGTCCTAAAAAGCTGAAAAGAAATTGTTTAAGCACATGGCATTGTTAATGTCCTAAGAAAAGCTACAACCTCAAGCTACAGCCTCGTTCTTAATTCACATTATATTCTAGCTTACTTTAATTCTCCTTTAAATTGTGGTAAAATACACATAAAAATAATCACTTTTAAGTGGTATTAAGTACATTCACATTATTGTATAACCATAACCACCATCCACCTCCAGAATTCTTTTCATCTTGCAAAACTGAAATTCTGTACCCATTAAACAATATTTCTGCATTCTCCCTTCCCCCAAGCCCTGGCAACCACCATTCTGCTTTCTGTCCCCATGACTTTGATTACTCTAGGTACCTCGTAAGTGGAGTTACATAGTATTTGTCTTTTTGTGACTGGCTTATTTCACTCAGCGTAATGTTTTCAAGGTTCCACCCATGTTACAGCATATGTCAGAATCTCTTTAAGGCTAATATTCCATTGTAGGTTTGTATCACATTTTATCCATCCATTCATCCATCAATGGGCACTTGGGTTGCTTCCACATTTTGGTTATTGTGTATAATGCTATGAACATGGTATATCAGTATCTCTTCTAGACCCTGCTTTCAATTCTTTTGGGTATACGCCTGAGGTGAAATTGCTGGATCATATGTTAACCATTTTTAATTTTTTGAGGAACTGCCATATTGTTTTTGACCGCAGCTATATCATTTTACATTCCCACCAGCAGTGCACAAGGGTCCTAATATATCCACATCCTTACCAAGTCTTGTTATTTTCTGGGGGGAGGGGGAGGGTTTTGTTTTGTTTTGTTTTTTACACTGGCCATCCTGATGGGGGTCATTTGTTTTTAACAAATAGAATGACATAGTAGCAAGAGCCTAGCACGGTGTCCAGAACATGGTAAATGGATCAAATAACTTTGACATAAAAGGTCTAAGTTAATTCTTTGCTAAGAAGGAAAGATTGGTTATACGCAATTTGCCAAATCCCAATAATGCCTTTAAGAGATTTCCCTACACCCGTGATGTAGGCTTTTTTTTTTTTTTTAGATTTTTTTTTTTTTTTTTTTTTTTATTCGAGAGAGAGAGAATGAGAAACAGAGAGCATGAGAGGGAGGAGGGTCAGAGGGAGAAGCAGACTCCCCGCCGAGCAGGGAGCCCGATGCGGGACTCGATCCCGGAACTCCAGGATCATGACCTGAGCCGAAGGCAGTCGCTTAACCAACTGAGCCACCCAGGCGCCCCTGATGTAGGCTTTTGCTATGGCATATTACTAAGCAAATTACTAATAATTACTAATTCTAGAACAGCTTCATCACCTTCCAAAAAGAAACCAGCACCCATTGCCAGCCACTCCCCATTGCCTTCTCCCCGCCAGTCCCTGAACTAATCCACTTTCTGTCTCTATGAATTTGCCTATTCTGGACATTTCATATAAATAGAATCATAGAATATGTAGCCTTTTGTGTCTTTCTTTCACTTAGTATAATGCTTTCAAGTTTCATCCCTGCTGTAGCATGATTTAGAAATTCATTCTTTATGGTTCAATATTCAATTGTATGGATATATCCTATTTTTTATTAAAACAACTTAGATCTCCCATAAAAATCCAGATTTCTGGCTTTTCTTGAAAAACTGAAGAGTAGAAGGCCCTCCCCTTCCCAGCAATCACTGGCTAGAGCTCGGTAATAGCATCTTGTTCCCTGAACATTCTAGGCACCTTTCTGTCTCTGGGTCTTACTGTTCCTTCTGCCTGAAATGCTCCCTTACACACCTTGTTCCTTTCTTCACCTGCCAAAGGTGAAGATACACACCTTGTTCCTTTCTTCACCTGCCAAAGGTCTGCTCACCTGACTCCTTGCTGAGGCCTCCCCAACTACATATGCAATGCCTACTCTATCCCCAATACTTGCTATCCCTCACCCCTTGCTTTCATTTATTCCACAGTACTCATTATCATCTGACATACTGTATGTTTTACTTAAGTCTGTTTCCAACCACCCTTCATTAGAATGACAGCTCCAAGATAACAAGGCTTTGTTTTTGTCCACTATTACATTCCCAGTACCAAACCTTAGCAGCGCTCAAATTTTAATATAGAAATTAGTGAAAGAACTTGTTACAGTTTTTACTGACTAAAAGCTGCTCCTAGAAAAGTAAACCTGAAATTATGTTTAAAAAGTTTTGATGCATACTTTATATTATTTACATTTTAAGTTCAATGAATTTTAGCAGGTGTATACAGTCTTGTAACCCTATTAAGATATATGCTTAAGATCTAGAACATTGAAAATGATTTTAAGTCATAGTAATACATTAAAGTTGGTCTGTTTACTACAGTCAGGCATGCCTAAAACTTAAAAATGTCCTTAGTTAAAACTTGAGGCTGTTTTCAGAAGTCACATTAAGGAATCTGATTGTTCAAAAATCAAAGCACCAAGAGAACAGGGAGCTGCTAAAACCCAAAGAGACTAAGATCTAGTCCTAAATTAACTAAAGGCCAAAGAAACTGTAACCTAATGAGTTATATTAACTTACAAGAAGACTGTGTTAAGTACTAGGGAAAAAGGCAAACAAAAGAATAAGAATTTATTATCAAAGGGCTAGAGAGAGGATGTGGAGTATCCCAGTCCATGTGGTAATTTTTCTCTCACCAGAATTTATAAACTAGATATCAGTCAGGATCTCTAAACTGCAAGCAACAGAAACCTGTTCTAGCTAATTACAGCAGAAAAGCAATTTACTCAATTTGGGTAACTCCCAAAATCTTTTAAGAGGGCCAGTATCCGGGTTGAAGGCCACATTACTAGCAATAATGGCTCCAGAAGTCACACTGCAGGACGGCCCCGTAGAGATCTATTGCTGCCATCACCTCCACTGCTAGGGAAAGGCACTGCATGAGCCGGCAGGGCGAACCCCATGATGCTGGACAGAAGCCACTGCTGGTATGGTTACCACCCTGCCCATCACAGAATGAATTCTTTGCTGCCCCTTCTTGAATTTCAAGTCAAAGTTTAAGATGCATGCTTCTATTGGTGGAGCCTAGGTCAAGTGCCCACAACTCTAGCTGCAATGAAAATACGGCAGAATGTGGGTGGAGAGAAGTCTAAAGAGGTAGATGAAGGTCAAATTATGGTGCTATGTGTTCTACACTTCAACCTAGTAGTCGAAGGACAAATATCAAAATATAAAACTATTAAATGAAAGTGTATCAGAAAAAATGTATCTAGAACAAGCCTGAGATTTCATTGCTTATTATAGGTTCAGGCTACGTTTTAAAAGTATAAACCTTTAAAGCCAATTTAAAGAAATACAAAGTGAATAATATGGCAAATTAGCAAAGATGGTATATGAATACAAGACTGAAGCATGGATGCATGTAAAAGAAAGCCATGGAAAGACTAAGCAAAGGAGAAATGTCTTAGAAAGCTCATTCTGGTGGCAGCGAAGAGTGTGAACCAAGGAAGGTAAGAAAGGGACAAAAGATACCAATGGAAAGTTACAGTCAAGTGTGAGGAGACAGAACGACAGCAGCACCATTATGGTGAAGAACTCTAATCATTTGTGGGGGGGGGGGGGGAATCAACAAGACTTTGTGATCAACAGATGTAACACACAAAAGGGAAGGAGCAAACAACTGTGATGGTCTTCTAGTTTGACTTAACTTGGTAATGGGTGACAGCATGAAACAGACCATGGAAGTACAGCAGGAGAAACTGATTTGAGGAAGAAGATAAGGAATTTTGTTTTTGAACAAATGGAGTTTGAGACATCTGTGAGAGAGAGATGAGGCTCCTTAGAACAAAGTTGGAGAAACATTAGGGTCAATATTTAAGGGTTGGGAAGAAGAGGAAGATCCCACAAAGGAGTCCAGGAAGGACTAGTCAATGGAGACAAGAGACTCAAAAGAGAGGGGTGTGTTTGCTAACAGGATTTCCAGAATAAAGCGGTCAGTTGTACAACAGAGAGGTTCAACAAAATAAAGGCCAACCAATCAGTGGGCTTGCTCAAGGGCGTTGCAGTGGAACAGCAGGGTGGAAGCCAGGCTGAAGTATCATGATCATACAACTAATGAATGCTAACATCCTCTACCAACCACTGAAAGCAAATACAAACCCTTGAACTCACACATCAATCTGTACCAAAGAGTTCTCAGATCTCAGTTCTTCCTGTTAAACTACCTCAGGTCCTCCATCAGTTCTTCCTGAAGCAGACCAGATTCTGGGTCTCAACCAGAAGAGATTCCTGGTCTGCTATCTGACGGAGCACCAAATGGAACAGGAAGAACAAATGTCTCTAGCCTAGCTGGGAGGAACCGGAGTAGCTCCCATGCAACTTCGGGAACTCCAGGACTCTGGGCAGGTCCCAGCCGCAGTTCGTTTAGATAGTTGTTTCGGTGGCCAGCACCTCTGTTAATCTCCGTTTACAGCTAGCTTTCCCCCACAGAACACTCCTTCAACTTCTGAAGAAAAAAAAGGGGGGGGGGCCAAGGACCGTGGCTTTCAGCGCTCACCAGAGTCAGGAGCAGAAGCACGGAATCTGAGCCTTGCCAGAGCAATTGCCTCTTCGTCTCTCCCAGGCTCTCCACATATGCTCAGATAAGGGGTTACCTGAGAGAGGAACTGAGTGTTCTCACCAAACCCAGACACTAACATCAAATCCACTCATTCAAGAAAACAGGAAGTTTGGCCAATGCCATAGCAACACCAGCAGCCTGTGACATCAGAGCTGAAGGCAGGGAACAAAGGGATTTGTGAAAGTTACCTTTCTGTGGGTCTTCCCTGCCTTGAAATTTGACCCATGCTGCTTGTTTGAAAGTGTTCTAGTACTTTAGTACTGTTTCACAATACAGCAATTGAAACTTCTCTTTGTACTTTTCTCCAACCTATTTTTGGAGATTAGCCAAAAGCACATGCCACAAATCTGCTGAGTGCCACACTCTTATTAATATGCAAGGAGATTCTATTTTGGGCTGCTGGTAATACTGGCCTACCAGTCAGCTACAGGGTAAGGATATAAATTGTAAGACTAAAAATTTCTGGAAAAAAAAAAAAAAGGGAAGACCAAAATAAAAACTGCAGCTTCCCCATCACTTTAGGTTGAGAGTTTATAGAGGAGGTATTTGAGGATGTAGTATTTAAGGGAGAATGGCTTTTCCAGGTTGGAGTGGAAAAATACCATGAGCTAGGACAGGAAAGGTCTACAAAGCATGAGGAAGAGAAGCCGCCACAGATGTGCCCCTCCCCCTCATTCAGCAGCCTCAGCTGAATATTATAAATATGTCCTGTGTAAGAGGCCAAAATTGATTCTTGTCAGTCTATTAAGGTAGAATTGAGCAGTGAACAGGCAATTCAAGCAAGGCTAGGCCCAGTTTATCAGATGGGCTGGAAGGGTTTATCCAGTGTTTAAAAAAATAGTGATTCCCAGAGATTGTCCTCTTCGGTGTAAATGCTGCCTTTTAAAAAGGTTGAATGTGGGGCGCCTGGGTGGCTCAGTCGTTAGGCGTCTGCTTTTGGCTCAGGTCATGATCCCGAGGTCCTGGGATCAGAGCCCCACCTCAGGCTCCCTCCTCAGCGGGAAGCCTGCTTCTCCCTCTCACCCTCCCCCTGCTTGTGTTCCCTCTCTCGCTGTGTCTCTGTCAAATAAATAAAATCTTAAAAAAATAAAAAATAAAAAGGCTGAATGTGTACAGCTGATTTAAAGGGACAGTATCCTCATTTATAAGCAGAAACAGAAACTTCTTCCCATTAGGGAACTGATGACACATTAAAACTAAATCCTCATTTCTCTTTCATCTTTGGTGGTGAACCTGGAGAGTCATTAAAAGGAATGAGATCCTACTGAAGAAGGATCTGTAATTATTTAACAGAGAAGAGTTTTGAGTATTCAGCCAAAGACACCATATCTAGATGCAGCCAGAGTTATAGGAAGTACACCTCAACTCAAGGTGGCTTTGGTGACTTCACTAGTCCTGTGTTTTAGAAGGAAATGATCCACCCCTGGAATGGACTCAATGATCAGCAGAGGAGGTTTCAAAGCAAGAGTGGGGAGGGGATTTGTAGTTCACCTAGATTCCCCACTGATATCTGCAGCACCTACAGCTCGATGCTGCCATGCCTTTTGCACTTACAGCTTCAGACAAGATATTGTCCTAATATGAATGGAGGAAATGGCCTCAAACAGCAGCTAGAAACATTCAGGTTAGATAAAAGGAAGAACCTTCCTAGCATAACAGTTGGAATTTGGTGCCCTCTTACCAAAAGAAGGGTTCTCTATTACCATATAAATGGCATTTGTCTTTGGGTCAGGTTCTGTAAGTTTAGCATACTATCCTAATTACAAGACTGCAGTTTTCCTGCAGATTACCTGGGCACTTGTGAAAATGTACATACATGTCTGGGCCCCACCACAGAGCCAATAAATCAGACTATTCCATGGAGGAGCCTAGGAACCTATATTTTTAACAACTTAAGTGATTTTCATAATCAGGGAAGTTTGAGAAACACTGATCTAAGGCTCTGCTTACATTAATATAAAGCTATTCATCCTGGGGAGGAAACAAAGGATATGAAGAGAGGAAACTGGCTAGACTGATGCATCAGAAGCGCCTCCTAATTGAGTTCAGAGAGCTAGAATTTGAGAGGGAAAGGCTGACTGAGCAGTTAGAGCTGGGGCTAGCTAGCATTCTTTCCACTGCCTTGCATTCCCTATGCTCCCCACCCCCCGCCCCCACCTCCTTGCCTTCCACACAGTTACTCTCTTTATTGCCGACAAGACTCTGCCTGAAGACTCCCAGATCTCAAACCGCAGATGGGATCTAAGGGAGGATGAGAGGCTTCCCAAGTAGCGCAGATCCTGTGCAGTCCCTGGATAGGAGAGGAGACAGAACTGCTCTGTTACCAGCCATCACAGACATCTAAAATCCAGCCACTTACCCAAATTGGAGAGTCTTTTCATCAAGCCAGCTTCTCTAATGGCAGCAGGACCATACTCCACTCCTTTTCTTTTCTGTCACATAAATTACACAGTTAGGTGCGAGGAAAAAGGGTTAGAAATAAGACCCCTTTATTTCACAAAATACAGAAATCTGCTATTCTTTTTTTTTTTTTTTTAAGATTTTTATTTATTTATTTGACAGAGAGAGACATAGCGAGAGCAGGAACACAAGCAGGGGGAGTGGGAGAGGGAGAAGCAGGCTTCCTGCCGAGCAGGGAGCCCGATGCGGGACTCGATCCCAGGACCCTGGGATCATGACCTGAGCCGAAGGCAGACGCTTAACGACTGAGCCACCCAGGCGCCCCCAGAAATCTGCTATTCTATACATAGTTCCCAACAGATCCCTCTGAAAACCTGTGACACCATCAGCCCTTCCTTTTATTATTTTCACCTGAGGTCTGCTCATTTCAAACACTTGCAGGGAAGGACCGAAAAACAATTACTGGAATCAAATCAACCTCCAAGCAAGCCCCTGGCTGTGGGAAGAACAGGCGGAGGCCAAGACAGAGGAAGGGGCTGAGCAGGTCTGGATCTGGTGGTAGGCGGGGTGGGGTGGGGTGGGGTGGGGTGGGGTGTGTGTGTGTGTCTGTGTCTGTGTGGCAGAGGCCTGAGCCTGGGCTCACTGAGCAGTGAGCTCTCCACGACTGCAGGTTTCTTCCATTGAAGAGAACAAAACAGCCCCTCCCGTCCTCCCGCCGCTAGAGAAGGCAGCGCCAATTTCCCCGCCAACGAATGGTTTCTGAGAACGGACCCTGGAGCCTTAAATCCTCGGTCGCTCTCTTTAACCTCTTCTCTCTCGACTTTCCACCGGGTATTCTGGCCGGTTTCTACCCCTCCAGCCCCTCCCTGAAATCCCGCCCCTCCCCTCTCCCCCAACACCCCAAGCGGGACCCACCACTTTCTCGCTCCTCGGGAGGAAGGCCGCAGAGACCCGCCAGCCCCCCGCGACCCCCCGCCCGCAGCGCAAGCAGGATGCTCTCCATCTCTTTTCTCCTTCCCCATCTTCTACCAGGGGAAACCCCACGTGCTCTCTCCGTGCCCAATCGTGGGAACCCACCACCTCGTCCTCCTCTCCGTTTCTCCCCATCTTCTCCTCGCCTCCCAGTCCCTCACCCCACCCCCGCTTTCTCCAGGTTCTGCCCCACGGTGCCAAATCTCGGTTCTCACCTGTCCCTGTGAGAACGGGGCTCCGATCACAGCCACCGAGTGAACAGACTTGTTCAGGACGGAATGCACTTGCGTCCGGAGGAGACGCGAGAGGCTGCTTCTCAGGGACATGACTGGCAGCGCGGGAGGGAGGCGTGAGAGAAGCTGCTCCGTGCGGCTCGCCGCGTTAAGTGAGTGCAGCCGCCCGGCGCCGCTTTTCACCTACCCGGGCACCAGCTGCACCGCCCCGCCCTGTGACGTCACTGCCATCCGGTCCCGCCCCCAACCAGCCCCCGACACACCTTCCAGCAGACCCCGCCCACTGCTCCTGGCCGGGACACGCCTTCGCTGACGTCACCCCGCCCTAGCCCGGGCTCTCCCTCAGGGGAGGAGCCCCTACAGCTGACGCCACCAGGCTAGTGTCAGTGTCGGACCAATAAGAGCGCGGTCACGGACAGGTGTGTCCCGTCTCGGGAAGCGACCGGTACCTGCGAAGTTAGCGAATTCGGCGGAACACGGGAACCAACTCGCAACCTCTCAGATCGCAACTCTCTTCACACATATGCATGCCCGGCAGATGTCAACTCTAGGAAAGGGCTGGCTGCCCGGGCTGGGCTCTGGGCTGGTCTGACCCCACCTGAGTGCTCTGCCCAAGATGAAACCAGCATCCATCTGCTCTGTTCCATCTCAACTCCGGGTCCAAAAACACACTTACCCATCTTCGGGCTTTGAAGTCTAGGAGATCAAATATAGATAGAGCTCTCTGGGCCGGGCATGTTAATAAAAACTCACCTATCCTAGGTATTTTGGATGGGGAGGTTAGGATTTTTCAAAACAATCACCTTCCAGGTGTTTCCAACTCTTCACCTGAATAACGGGAGCACTGGTTATAAAAAACTTAACATATCTGGACTATTCCTAAAATTTGGGGAGGCTAAAGAGCTGAAAAGTAACTAGAGTTTTAATAATAATAGCCAATTACAGTTCCAAGAACGTTTAGTCCTCTAACAATTCCATAAATCGGGGACTATTGTAAAGAGGAGGAAAGAAGATCAGAGAAGATAACTTTCCCAAAGTCACATGGCTTGTAAGAGACAGAGTTGTGTGACTCCAGATTCCAAGTTCTTATCCAGAGTGGGCTTGCAGGAATTTGGACATTAGTCCTACCAAAATACATTTTTACGTAAACAACAGAAATTATCTCACCTGATGCCAACTTACATGCTGCTCTCCAAAATAGCTCAGAAGTCTTCAGGGCAACATCATAACTCCAAGGAGCTTTAGTATTATAAGGCAGTTTATTTTTAGAGGATAAATTTTACACCTGTCTCCCCCTGCTGGTCTAACAAAGACATGTCTGAAGCTTTAGCAAATAAGCAGTTACTGTAAGGCAATAGTTCTAAAAGTGTGGTCCTCTCGCCAGCAGCACCAGCCTTTGCATACTTGTCAAATGGAAATTATTAGGCTCTACCCTCAAATTCACTGACTCAGTAACTCTTGGGGTGGAGCACCAGCAACCTAAATTTTAACAATCTCTCCAGGTCCGGGAGCTGTAGGGAGCAGTAGGGGTGTGGTCAGGGATTCAGTCACTAATACTGATACACACTTGTTCAGATCCTTGGAATTATCTTGGTACCTTTTTCTTGTCCATCACCACATCCAATTTTTTTGTCCTTGACTGTATTTTCTTAAATTGATTCAGGCTCTCCTAGACTACCGCAAAACCTCTGTTTCTTGAGCAGCTACTGTGGGTCACCAGATTGACCTTTCTAAAGTACTACATTAATCCTGCATGTCATTTCTGTTACCTATAGTTTAGTCAGAGGTGAATTACTAGTTCCACATTATTATGGTCGGGGGGAGGGAGCAGTAGATTGTTATATTACTATTATCCTTTAAAATTCTAATTATTATTGCTTCCATATGTCTGAAATATTTTATAATTCATTTTTAAACCCTGAAAAATAAGTGGTCTGCTTTTGTTTTCAAAATATGCATTTGTTCTCAAAATAAGTTATTAAAGATAATATTCTAAAGTTATGAAAGTCATAGTAGAATAAGTTGTTTTAGAAATTTACTTTACAACTTGTACTCTGTTATTGCATAAGTCTAGGACTCTTCCTCAGATCCAAAACAAGTTGTTCTGCTTTTCTTCTTCCTTTATTGGAGGACCTAGGTATTCTACCTCTCTAATTCAGTAGCTGCCAACACACTATCCTTGATAGGTTGCTGGCACTGTGTATGTGGGGAGTGGGGCGGGGGAGCTGGGTGAGTAGGTAAGACCTGATCATGGTGTTTGCCAATTTCCATGGTGTATATACTCCCAAGCTACCATTGTGATGTCACTGATCGTGGAGTTGGGAAAAAGTGCTCATCATATAGTATTTCTACCATACAGATACGATCAACATAAATAACCTGAAGAGCACAGATAATAGCACTGTAGTTATAAGATAATTAGGCAATGACAAGTTTTGAATGTATATTATCTTTGTTTTTAATACAATTTACTTGTAAGTTTATATAATTTTATTTTTAATAATGATTTTTAAGAACTGGTTTGAAATAGTCTTGAAAATGTAACAAAGTTTTGCAGGCGGCAAGCATACCTCCAGTATGTCTCCAGCAGTCTCCAGCAGACCACTGTTTACTGAAAATCCAAGGGAACTTAGAAAAGACTAAACTGGAAATTCTCAAGGGCTGGGACCATAAATCCTTCTGCTCATCGTTTTATCCCTTCCTGAATACAGTGCTTGGTACACAGCAGGAGCTTGGCAAATAATTGACCTTCCAGATTTTTTATGAAATCCTTACTCATAAGCCTTGGTCTATGGCTCTGATATGGAATGGAAGTCCCCAAAGATTTCTTTCTGAATTTCTACTTTTACATACTAAAGAGCTGAACTCACCAACCACACCTTTGGACTCTAAAATTTAGAGTCTCTCTTTCATTTAAAAAAATTTATTTGTTCACTCATTTATTGCCAATACTTACTGAGCACTTAGTGTGTGCAAAGCATTGTTCTATGTGCTGTTCATAGAGATGAAGACATAATAGCTCATCACTTCCAGTGCTTACATTCTAGTGGGGAAAAGAGTCAAGTAGTTAAATAATTTCAGATAGTAGTAAATACTATGGAGAAAATAAAGGAGGGAAATGGGACACGAGGTGCTGTTTTAGATAGGGGTATCAAGGAAGACCTCTCCAAACTAACCTTTGAGCCAGACACCTGAATGATGAGAAGGAGCTGGTCATAACAAGTTCTGGGAGTAGAGCCTTCTAGGTTTACAGGAACAGAAAGATCCCAAACCATAAAGTTAAAACATGCTTGTGGATCAGAAGAAGAACAAGAATGCCTGTGTAGCCCCAGTGTGCCCCAATGTGCAGAGCAAAGGGCATATAGTCCATTGAATCAGATTGATAGGCAGGGAACAGAGGCAGCACTGAAGAGCATGAACTTTAGAGGAAGAATTTTTTTACACAAAGGCAGAGGGTTAAATTGTTCTGAACCTGTATTATGTTGTTGGGAATATTTGGTCCCTTCTTTTTTGCTTTGCTCTTCTATCCCAAGTCTGGGAGAATTAACATAATGACCCTAGGATACAGTTAAGGTAAGGAAGCAGAGGATGAGTACTATAGAGGGTAAAATAAAGAGTCTGTTTACCATGCAGTGGGGACTCCTGGATTCAGTAGAAAGGCTGGATAGAGGGGAATAAAGGAGGGGATAACTATAAGTGACTGGTTTCATTGCCTGCCCAACCCACAGCCTGGTCTAGAGGCAGCCACCTGAGCCCCTTACATACTCCTCACCGCCAACACCACCACAAAGAGAGGAGTTTTCATTACAAGCCTTGATCAGTGATAGGGATGTGAAAGCAGGAATATGGCTGCCAGCAACGTATAAATGAAACTTAGGTGTGAAATCTGTTTTGGCACCAATGGAGGCCCAGGTTGCTAAGGACACCTGAATGCTTTTTCCTTTGTTCAGGTTCCAAACTGAAAACAAGTCTTGAGCCCTCTGTACCTGAATGTTCTATTTGGGATGTTTTGTAACCAAACTAACATTGAGTTCCCTCCTTGGTGAGTTACAGATAGAGACTACACCAGGTGGAGTTGTCACACAAAGGAAAGTTTATCTGCAGCAAATAAGGAAATCATGGAGATTAACTTCCAAAGTTAGCCTTTGGGGGTGAGTGGGTTTCTTTGAATATTAGGATGAATACTCGGAAAGGGGAGCTTTGTCATTGCATGTAAAGATGGGCATAAGGTTGCCAGGCGTATTTAGAAGTCATGCCTACACAGGTATCCCGTGTTATGTTAATGAAGCTTGTATTCCTCCTCGGGCCGAGATTTTTTTTTTTTTTCGGGCTGAGATTTTAATGGTATAATGAGGTAGAAGTAACCATCAGACACTCCATGGTCCCTCTGCTCTGGTGTGAGTCAGTGGTCAACCTCAAACTGCTCTAGGCCTGTGGAGCTTTTCCTGTTGTTTGCCTCAAAAAGATAAGGTTAACATTCCCGTGAGGAAGAAGGGTATCCACAGGGGTCTTGCTGGTGACAGTTTTAACCTAATTAACCCTATGGGGCATAGTTTCACTTCCTCCCCACTCCCTACCTCCTTCCCTTCACTTAATTTCTTCTCATCCTTCAGGTTTTGGTGTCAAAGGCCCTTCTCTGAAGAAGCCTTTCCAGACCTCCAAAGTTGAATTAAACATAATCATAAAATTTGCTAAGGTTGCTGAATGATTACTATATGCTAGATAGCTACCTGCTCACTACTTCACAGTTGTTATTTAATCCCCATCACAAGACATGAGATAGGCACTATTATCATCTTCATTTCAGATATGGTAACCAATGCTTGCAAAGGCTAACAAATTTGCCAGAGCTCACACAGTAAGTGGCCAAAAGCAGAATCCCAAACCCGAGACAGAGCGAGGGTTTTAAATACCCCTCGCATGGTTCACTTAATTCTCTGAATTATAATTTTCTATTTAAAGGACTGTCTCCTTCTCCTCGAGAGCAGCTTGAGAGCAGGAATGGTCCCTTACTGTCATTTAATACAGTGGCTAACATGAGAGGTGTTCAATAAATTTTTATTGAATGATTATATATTTTAACACTGCAAAATGGTGTGTACACTATGACTACAATAATTTTTTTTTTTTTTAAAGATTTTATTTATATTTGAGACAGAGAGAATGAGAGAGAGAGAGAGGGTCAGAGGGAGAAGCAGACTCCCCGCTGTGCAGGGAGCCCGATGCGGGACTCGATCCCGGGACTCCAGGATCATGACCTGAGCCGAAGGCAGCCGCTTAACCAACTGAGCCACCCAGGCGCCCTGACTACAATAATTTTTAAAAGTGCAAAAACTAAGAGATGGAATGAGAGAGAAACATGTAACACTGAAAGGTTTTTAGGATTGTGTGTAATATTTTTCTCTCATTCAAAAAATTTCTATATTATGTCATCTTTTCAACAATGAAAACATTAAAATAAGAGGACTTAAATGCTTGGGAAATGAAGATTTATTGGTTTAGGTGGCAGGATTATGGATGTATTTTCTTTTATATAATTTCAATTCGATGTTGGGAAAATAATAAATATATCTTATTAAAAATGGACTAGTAATAAGATTTTAAAAATATATATTATTTATAAGAGTATCAAAAACCACTAAACACCTAGAAATAAGTCTAATGGAAGATGTGCAAGACAACTACAAAATATTGCTGAGAAAAATTAGATAAGAACTAAATAAGTGGAGAAATATACCAGGTCCATGGACTGGAAGACTCAGCATAGTTAAGATATCAATTCTCCCTAAATCGACTGGTAGATTCAATGCAACCCAAGCAGAATTTTTGGTGAAAATACAAAGAACCTAGAACAGCTATCACAATCTTGAAGAAAAAGATTGAAGTTAAAAGACAACATCATGAGAAATCAAAACCTACTATAAAGCTATAGTAACTGAGACAGATTGATGTTGACACAGGGAAGACAAAATAGAAAAACAGACCAAAATAGAGTCTGGAAACAGACTAACACAAAAGTAGTCACTTGATTTACAACAAAGCCACCATTGCAGTCAGTGGGGAAAGATGGTCTTTTCAACAAAGCTATTGGGGGAAGGGCACTTGGGTGGCTCAGTCCGTTAAGTGCCTGCCTTCAGCCCAGGTCATGATCCCAGGGTCCTGGGATCAAGTCCTGCATGGGGCTCCCTGCTCAGCAGGGAGACTGCTTCTCCCTCTCCCTCTGCCCCTCCCCCCAACTCGTGTTTTCTCTTGCTCACTCTGCTCTCTCTCTCAAATAAATAAATTTTTTAAAAATCTTTAAAAAAAAAAAAGCTATTGGGGGAAGAAAAGAACTTTGACCCTTACCGTCTATCAAAAATTAATTCCAAATGGATCATAAGCCTAAATATGAAAGGTAAAACAATAAAGCTTTTAGGAAAAAAAAGGAATAGAATATTTTCATAACTTGAGGCAGGCAAACTGTCTTGAATAAGATCTAAAACAACATTAACCATGAAAGAAAAGATTGATAAATTAGACTACATTAAAATTAAAACCTCTCTTCACCAAAAGACACCATTAAGAGTATGAAAACATAAGGCATAGAGTGCATTTTACTGCACGGATGATAGCACCTAAATAAAAAATTGTTTTAAATGGACAGATAAGGAAAATTCCACTTCTAAAAGATGGGGTAGGCATATCCTTCCCTATCTTTCCCACTGAGAACAGCTAAAATCCTTGGACATTTTTGGGGTGCTTGGGTGGCTCAGTCCGTTAAGCATCTGCCTTCAGCTCAGGTCATGATCTCAGGGTCCTGGGATTCAGCCCTGCATTGGGCTCCCTGCTTGGCGGGGAGTCGGCCTCTCCTCTGCCCCTCCCCCTGCTCATGCTCTCTTTCTCAATTCCCTCTCTTTCTCAAATAAATGAATAAAATCTTAAAAAAAAAAAAAATCCACAGTGCCTGGATGGCTCAGTTGGTTAAGCAGCTGCCTTCGGCTCGGGTCATGATCCCAGGGTCTTGGGATCAAGCCCCACATCAGGCTCCCTGCTCAGCGGGGCACCTGCTTCTCCTTCTCCTGTTTGCCCTGCTTGTGCTCTCTCTGTCAAATAAATAAAAATATTTAAATAAATAAATTAATTAATTAATAATATCCTTGGACATTTAAATGAAACAAACAAAAGACTCTGAAAGGTGGCGAGGAGGCAGACTGACTAGAGAGTCTCACTATGACACAGCAGTGTGTTCCCTGGGTTTTCTTTTTGCCTCATATATTCCAGACTGGGTGCTGGAGTAAATGGCAACCAGGAAATGCTCTATAGAAACCTGCCTTCTCTAGACAAAGAACAAAGTAAGGCACAAACTAGCAAGACAGAAAACTTTTAGACATTACCTACTCTACAGCAGCCAAGCATTACCAAAAAAAAAAAAAAAAGTGCCCCCTCCCCACTCCTGCCAGCTGGGGAACCTAGACTTATACCTCACCAGGCTGTAAAGAGGAGCTCCACCCCTGCCACTGGGGTGGTATCAGAGAAGGCTGAGTGCAGAGTGGGGGTTTTATCCCTTTTGAGTAGTAACAGCTTCCCCCAGTGCCACCCCATGGTGTCAGTGGAGTACATGAAGGGGAACTTGGACTTCCACACCCATCCAGAAATTACAAGGAACACCTCCCCACCAGGTGTCAATGGAGGCCAAGTGGAGAACTTGGACTTCCACCTCTACCTAGCAATAATGTGTTAGTGTCCCTTTTCCTCCACTGGAGCAGTGTCAGTGGAAGCTTGTTAGAAGATTAAATAAGATCCAAAATCTCATAATATTCAAAATGCCCAGGTTTCAACTGAAAATCACTCATCATACCACAAACTAGAAAAGTCTCCACTTGAATGACAAGAGACAATCAACAGATGCCAATACTGAGATGACATAGATGTTAGTATTTTCTGATAAGGGTTTTAAAGCAGTCGTCATAAAAATGTTTCAACAAGTAAATACAAACACATTTCAAACAAATGATGAAGTTGAAAGTCTTAGTAAGGAATAAAATATATCAAGAAGAACCAAATGGAAATTCTAGAACTGAAAAATATAACTAAAATAAAAAACTCAAGGTATGGGCTTAACAACAGAATGGTGAAGACACAGGAAATAATCAGTGCTTTTTATAAAAAAAATCAGTGGCTTTTTATAAAACTGAGATATAATGGACAATACTTATCCTTTTATTAACCTTATTTATTTGGAATTTTTTACTTATATGGGCCTTTGCTTTTTCTCCCCAATTGGTAAGTGGTCCTAAGTAGAAGGAGACCTACTCTCAGTTGACATAATAGCAGCAATCATTAATGCTTTATCATAAAATAATAAATATAATAAAAACTACAGTATGAGACAGTATTCTTAGAACAACTACTCAATCCTTAAGTGCAAGCAAATACTAAAAAAGAAGGTTCTATAGAAGGGTTTTAAGAACCCAGCATGGGCCATAAAAATAAAAAGTTAACTGAATTGTTTCATCAGATTTTTTCTTTTTCTTTTTTTTTAAGATTTATTTATTTTAGGGGCGCCTTGGTGGCTCAGTCACTGAGCATCTGCGTTCGGCTCGGGTCATGATCCCAGGGTCCTGGGATCAAGCCCCACATTGGGCTCCCTGCTCCGCGGGAAGCCTGCTTCTCCCTCTCTCACTCCCCCTGCTTGTGTTCCTTCTCTCGCTCTCTCTCTCTAATAAATGAATTAAAATCTTTAAAAAAAAATTATTTTATTTTTTAAAAAGATTTATTTATTTTAGAGAGAGCACAAGTGGGAAGGGCAGAGGGAGAGGGAGAGAGAATCTCAAGCAGACTCCCCACTTAGCGTGGAGCCCAACACAGGGCTCGATCCCAGGACCCCGAGTTCATGACCACAGTCAAAATCAAGAGTTGGCTGCTTAACCAACTGAGCCACCCAGGCACCTCGATCAGATTTTTTTTACTTACTATTCATGTTCATAGATACTCAGATTCCAAGAATAACTTCACTAGTAGAAATAAGTACCCATCTTACTAAAAGTCAGATTAGTTCTGTGTACTGTGACCATAATGCTCAATTCACTCAAATATATTTTGTTTCTTGTAGCCAGTACTCTTTGGAAAGTGTAGCAAAGACTGGCTAGTAGTTGTTCTTACCAAATCACTTCTCTCTCCCCTCTGGGCATACCGATAAACCATGTTTCCCAGCCTCCTTTGAAGTTTGGTATAGACAAGCCAATAAATTCTGGCCACTGGAATGAGGGTGAAAGGCTTGGCCATAAAACCCTCCCATGCATGATCCTCCATTCTTGCCCCTCATCTGTAGGCCAGATACAGAGGATCAAATGGAGAGAAGCAGGATGAGGTCCCAAGGGATCATGAAGCCACTATCTGGAAGAAGCCTGGGTCTCCAAATTACCTCTTGGCAGAAATTCTAAGTCATCTGACCACAAGCATCCACGTGGAACAGAGAAATAATAAATAAACACTTGTGTTCAGCCTCTGAAATTGTGTTTTTGTTTTGTTTTGTTTTTAAAAATAACAGGGTATCTTGACAAATACAGAGTACACATGTTTCTCACGCTTCCTTTCTTTGCTTCTCCACAATGGAATTCATTAGGGTATTATGACCCTGCAAAAAGATAGTAAACTTTCTTGGAGAAACTTGCTAATTGGTAAGTCTTTTCATCAGCTGCCCTTCTTTGCTGAGGCTTATTAATACTTTGAAATCCAACATTATTTATTTATTTATTTATTTATTTAATGGACAGAGAGAGACAGAGAGAGAGGGAACACAAGCAGGGAGAGTGGGAGAGGGAGAAGCAGGCTTCCCGCCGAGCAGGGAGCCTGATGCAGCCCCGGACCGTGGGATTATGACCTGAGCCGAAGGCAGTGGCTTAACTAACTGAGCCACCCAGGGGCCCCTGAAATCCAACATTTAGAGCTAAATCAACACTCCTTGCTCTTATTTTAAAGCTTATTTATTTTCTTTTAGTAATCTCTGCACCCAAAATGGGGCTTGAACTCACAACTCCAAGATCAAGAGTCACATACTCTTCTGACTGAGCCAGCCAGGTTGCCCCTCCCTCCTTGCTCTTTTTATTCGGTCATGGTCATGAGAACTTATCACTTCATGTCCCAGATGGCATCTAGCTAAATGGCAAATACACAGGTTTCAATTTCTACTGAGGTCTCAAATGCAGAACAGAGTTAAGATGACATTGTGATCTGACAGAGCAAAGGAGTTATAAGGATTTTGGAATTACATTACCACACTATTTATCCCTAATCATTTAATATTCAAAATTAAGTACATTAGGTACCTTTTTTCTTTCAATGATCTACAGTTTTGAACCTTCTGAACCCGCACAGATTCTTAATCTTTTTTGTGCCACAGACCCTCTGTAAGTCTGGTAAACTTTATCACTATGTTTTTTAAAATGAATACAATACATAGGATTTAAAAAACAACTGAATTAAAATACAGTTATCAAAATATTTTTAATATGTGTTGTATGTGTCTCTATTGACAGATTAATAAGATATAGAAGGGGAGGTCTAATAAGTACTGCAATTTTGAAGTAGTGATGAATGGAAACGACATTTTGAGATAACAGTTATTGTGAAATGAAAATATTTGTGCTTTCTATCAGAGTGACAAGTATTGCTAATACTAATTGGTTTGCTGCCTGCATTCATAACCAAAAAAAAAAAGGTTAAATTTCAATTAGAAGTTAATGAAACTAAAGATAAACTTCTGATTTTATCCATGGAGTTCAGGTTAAGAACTCTAGGACTGGAGGTTCCCCCAAAACATAGACAGTGTTTCTCTGAGTGGTGGAAATATGGGTGGCTTAAATTTTTCTTCTTTTCTGTATTTTTCAAATTTTCCACAATAAGCAAACATCACTTTTGTAATTTTAAAAGACATCACGTGTTATTTATTGCTTGGTAAGATTCAGGGTATAGAAATAAAATTGGAAAAACAGCAATACTTGAAGACTATCCTTTAGGGGAAAAAAAGGAAACAAAATCCTGGATGAAGATGGAAAAATGGAACCTGACTTTCATCAGAAACTTAAAGCTGCTGAGACTGTTATGCCATTTATCTTTATAGACAGAGGGATCAATTCTTTAATACATGATGCTGCCTCAGGGCTGAAGCACCATAACTCTAACAGGCCACAATCCACTCTTAGGCCACATCCAAAGTTAAAAAAAAAAAAAAAAGAAGAAGAGGAAAACCCCACAGGCTATTACTCATGAGTTTAGTAATTTTATTATCCACACCCTGTGCATCTTCCTCTCTTACTAACCTCCTAGCCAGGACTCATCTGTCTACTCAGTGCTCCACGCAGCGGTTGGGAAGAGAGAACTCCCAGCCAGTGAAATCCAAACTTCTTACCAGGCCCTACAAGACCCTCTAGCACCTGAGCCCCGCACCTCCCTCCCCAACTTCCAGATGCAGTTTCTTTTTGTCAGCCTCTTGACTCCTCCAGTAAGTCAACCTTGTTCCAGCCTCGGGGGCTTTGCCTTTCCTGGTCCTCCAACCTGGCAAATTCCTCCTCCAGAGCTCTCCCAGACCAGTCTGGCTCCTCATCCGTGCAGCTCCAGTGTCCTCACAGACACTTTCCTGACTGCCCTATTGCAAGTGCCCAAGCCAGCCCTGCCCGTCATATTATTGCCAGCAGCACTCTCTGAAGTTATTTCCATATTGTTTCTCTTACTAAGAACGACGCTACTTGAAGGCAGAGACCTTCAATATTGGTCAGCGCTGTATCCTCAGCACCTAAAATTACCTGGCCCAGGAATGAATGAATGAATGAATGAATGAGTGGAATGAGCGTATACCTGTGGACTGTCTCCTCGGGGCGTACTCTGGCTTAGAAATAGAAAACGGTTTGCCGAGGGAAAGCGCGTTAACAGTGGTTTTAATCGGCCGGTTGAGTTAGCCCCCTGCGAGGCTCTGGAGTAGCCGGACAATCGCAGAAACCAGGCCGAACCAGGGAGCGGAGAACAAGCCCGGAGACCCGGGCCACAACTCTCGACGCGGAACTGCGGCTGCGCGGAGCGTGGGACGGGGCGGGGCGAGGTGGGGCCGACGCCGCTCCCCGGAAGTGGGTCCAGAGCCGGCGAGAGGACGCTGGCGGGCGGACTAGAGCGGCCCGGCCCGGCGGGGAGGAGGCGGCCCGGCCATGGAGGACGAGCGGAGCTTCTCGGATATTTGCGGTGGCCGCCTGGACCTGCAGCGCCGCTACTACTCCCCGTCCTGCCGGGAGTTCTGCCTCAGCTGCCCTCGGCTTTCGTTGCGCTCGCTCACCGCTGTCACCTGCGCCGTGTGGCTAGCGGCCTACGGACTCTTCACCCTCTGCGAGGTAATGGCCAGTCGGCCCGTTCCCGCGGTCCGAGTCGGGGGCTGGGGTTTGGAAGGGTCTTTGGAGTCAGAGGGTCGAGCCCGGGCCTCCTGTTGTTGAGTCGGAGGGCGGGAACTAGCTGGTTCCGCCGCTGGACAGCTGTGAAGTTTTTACACCTGTGCTTTATCCCTCTCATGGGTGGTGCTCTGCGGTTCCACCCAGCGTACTTCTAGCCCTGTAACAACAGCCTGAGGCTTTAACTTGCCTGTGCTCCACGTAGTCCACGCTCACAGTAATTCAGTTCCAAGAGCTCGGAGAACTATTAAGTGGATCGTCCTCATCCATCACTTCCACTCCTTAGAGGAATCACTGCGAACAGTACTTTATGTAGTCTTACAGAAACTGCCTTTGCCTCCACAGCATGAGCTTGATAGTTCTTCCTAATGTTTTTCAAGGCAGTCTGCCCACTCCCCACCCCCCTTTCCCCAACTTCAAGTACTTTCTAAAGAACTGTGAAGTTTTGGAGATAAGTTGTTTCTGTGCTCACTTTCCAGGCTCATTCCTATTTTCTGAGCCTCGGTTTCCGCACGTCTAAAATGGAATTGCTCTCTGCCATGCCAGCGTCACAGTATCACGAGGGTCCCGTGCGGTAGCTTTGTGACAGCCCTCAAGAGGAGTCATCCTGGGCGCCTGGGTGGCTCAGTTGGTTAAGCGACTGCCTTCAGCTCAGGTCATAATCCTGGAGTCCCAGGGTCGAGTCCCGCATCGGGCTCCTTGCTCAGCGAGGAGTCTGCTTCTCCCTCGGACCCTCCCCGCCTCATGCTCTCTCATTCTCTCTCTCTCAAATAAATAAATAAAATCTTTAAAAAAAAAAAAAAAGGAGTCATCCTAATTGTACTTTTCAGGATGAGTTTAGTTTCATATGTAGTGCCCTAAATTGAGTATTATTATTCCAGGAGTGATCCGACCAGAGCTAGGGCTATTTATTTCTATAATTTGGATCTTGTTTTCATTTAATGCATTCATTGGCGTTTTTACCATCAAAGCATGGAAATTTGGTGTAGATATATGCAGAATTAAGACTGCCCTAATTTGTACCAAACTGTCTAAAAGTTTGTTCAAAAGTCAGTTGAAATGGTTAAGTTGCCAGGACAGTCCTCCTCCTTTCCCCTAAAAAGATTTAATTTATAACGTAGTTGAGTTTAATACTAGCCTGCGTTCTGGCCATGTGAGGGGGAGGGAACAGATCCTAATTAAATGCCCCGACTGCCTTACTTCAACCTTAGAAGAAAACTAAGGCTTAGAAAGAGTAATAACTTACTTAAAGTCACAAAGCTAGTAAACGGCATACTTGGGTTTCAAACCCAGGGCTGTCTGACTCTGAAACCCTTTCTTTTCCACTATACTGTCTCCTCTTAGGGTAGAGTTTGCTTAGGAAAAATTTTTAAATAGAAGTTTGTTTTTATGCCAGCTCCTTTTTGTACTGTCTCTTGTCCTGGTATGTCCCACTTACCTCCATCAAGGTCCACGACTCAGTAGCCTTATCTTCCTTAAACTCCACTGCAACACTTCTTGAGGGCTCTGTGTACCAAAGTTTCATATCTTTGTGTTCAAAACTATTTTGTCAGAGTAATGACTCTCAGGAGTGAGAAGAAATGAAGGAATTCATAAAAACATGTGGCTTAATTTCAGCCCCAGTGTTAGAATTTCAGACAAAAAAATGAAGTATAAAGAATGCAGGTGAGGGCGCCTGGGTGGCTCAGTCGTTGAGTGTCTGCCTTCGGCTCTGGTCGTGGTCCCAGGGTTCTGGGATCGAGTCCCGCATCGGGCTCCCTGCTCAGCGGGAAGCCTGCTTCTCCCTCTCCCTCTGCCCCTGCTTGTGTCCCCTCTCTCGCTGTGTCTCTCTCTGTCAAATAAATAGAATCTTTAAAAAAAAAAAAAAAAGAATGCAGGTGGTAATGAAGTTTTGGGCAGGGATTACCTTATTAAAAAGCTGATATGAATGAAATCCCCTCACTTTTACTGTTCTTTATCCCTTCTTTCCTTCTGGTTTTTGAATTCACAGTTCTATTAAAATTGCAGGTTATTGCCTTATTTATTCCAATCTGGAATGCTTTTCCCCCTTCCTTTTCTCAACTAAGTATATCTGTCAGTAACCACCACCTCTTCTGTACCAGTGAAATCCTTCTTCCTTAGAAGTCTTCATGGGATATCCTGTGTGCTTTGATGTCTCTTTCTTGCTCTCTCTTTCTCTTTTAATCCTTTCTTAGGCACTTACAGTCAGTTTCATAGTATTCTCCAAAAATACTTTATATGTATTAATTTTGCCTCTTACACATCTGTAAGGGCCAGGACTGAATTTTATTTCTCTCTATTCTTCCATAGTGCTTATTCAGTTCAGACTATGAACCAGACACTGTACTAGATACTAGGCATTTAATTAACTCGAAGTAGATATTTCTGGATCATCAGAGACCCAGCACATAGATTTTTCCATTCTCCATTCATTAATCAACAAGTAATTACCTAGCACAGAGGTCAGCAAACTTTATCTTTAAAAGTCCAAATAGTACATATTTTAAGCTTTACAGGTCTCTGTCTCATAGTCTTCTGTTTCTTTTTCTTTCTTTTTTAAACAACTCTTTTAAGTGTAAAAACCATTCTTAGCTCAGGGTGGACCAGACAAAAATAGATCACAGGCCCAAACACTCTTGATCCAACACTTACTGTTGTGTTAGGTAGAATGAAGTAGAAAAGTATTTTCAAGGAACACCAGGGGCAGTCAGTAGTTAAAGCAGTAAAAACAGATTTTATTCAGAAACTATTGCAGTAGGAGAAAAGAGTGACCTCAGTGCAGAATTGGGCTCAATTCTGAATACAGCAAGGACAAGTAGGAATTTATAGTCAAAGAGCACAGTGGGGTTGTCAGTGGATGGAAAATGACTAAAAGGAAACATCAGGGGTAAAGGGAGATTCTGGCTAACTTGACATGATTCTTGATAAAGGCAGGCCAAGGTGATCAGATGCCAAGGGTTCTCTCTCAACTGACTTAGCAAGATTCTTGGTAGAATTTGCTGGGCAATGCAGGCCCAACAAGGATGGACACCAAGCATGATGGTTTAGAAGAGTATGATTAGGGTTAGGTCAAAGAGGGCATCTTGTCAGTAATAAAGAATAGATACTTCCTGCCATCAAGGAATGACATTAATAAATTACTGAATCTGTTTCGTTTCTAGGTCATCAGTGATTTTTTTCTGTCCCATCCTTCTAAATAGCTTTTTGGGGGGGAAAAAAAAAGAAAATAATGGTACGTAAAAAGAAAATACATCAATAGAAAAACACATTCAACTTCAGAAATGTTAAAAGATTGTAAATGTGTCTTAGAATCAAAGGAATAAATACCTTTTGAGCCCTTAACACGTAAGTTAGTCATTTCAGCTACTCCATCAGCCTTAACACATCAGTTAGTCACAACCCAAAAGAACTAAAAGCGCTCCAAATGATATGATCTTTATTATTTAACAAAAGGAGTCAGGAGGTAGGAGGGCTCTTGAGGTCATAAGAGGCTCTTAAGGGCCTTTTGATTCTTTTCATGTTACTGCTCCTCCACCATTGGTGTACTCGTCCTCGACCTGGCTTTCTGCATGGTCTGTCAGAGTAGCGTGGTTCCATAGTAGTTCCAGGCATCCAACCCCAAGAGGAAGGGACCTTTTCTTAGATCTCTTTTTAAGATGGACTTCCGTTTTCCAGAGGCCCCTTCAGCCGACTTCCCCTCACATCCCATTGGCCAGAGTTATGTCATGTGTTCATTTCTAAAGCAATCATTGGCAGGAGTGGGAACCAATCATGATTCCAAGTTCTATTAGGAAGGAGGAGTAGCTATTGAGTACTATCAGCTACACTGTGCTAAGCATCTATTATTATGCTGTCTAATTTTGCATCTGCTGATGGAGCATGAGAGGAAAAGGTCTGAGTCCTTAAGTTTCAGTTTTGGAAGAAAAACCTCTGAGAGTGGTGTGATGGTAGATACTATTTTGGTGATGGAGGTTCTCCTCCCACACCTATCCATTTGTTGTCTGGATGTATTTCATCATATGCTTTCATAGCATTACAGAGTTGAAATAAAAGTGATTTCCTCTTCCTCCATGCATGTACCTTCCATCTTTTCAACTCACAGTAGAACACAGGCTTTTTTCCACACTGCCTAGAGTGGACCAGTTAAATAACAGAGATCTGTGCAGAGGACCATTTGGTGACCTTACCGCCTGTGTCTGGCTCTCTCTTCAGAACAGCATGATACTCTCTGCTGCCATCTTCATCACCCTCTTAGGCCTGCTTGGTTACCTCCATTTTGTCAAGATTGATCAGGAGACTCTGTTAATCATTGACTCCCTTGGCATCCAGATGACTTCATCCTATGCCTCAGGCAAAGAAAGCACTACCTTCATAGAGATGGGCAAGGTGAAGGATGTGGTCATTAATGAGGCTATTTACATGGTAAGTAGTTAAGTAGTAAGTATTACAGGTTTCTCTGGAGGAGATAGCCCATGGCCTTTGCCTGGATCTAAACTGAGTCTTAATACCTTGATGTTACAGAATTAAACTTGAAGATTCTGTTCCAGTATTGTAGTGTTTCCTTTTTGGATGGCATGTCCATAAACCATGAAAGTGAAACTTATATTGGAAAGATACATTCCTTTGTTTGTATAGAGATTTAGCAGGCTTTCATAGATCGTAAGTTAGCATTTTGACTTTATTTTTTAGCCCAGCTTCAAAATCATCTCTTAGTGTTGTTGCTGCTGACGTTTCATCGTTTTTCATTTAAAGAATGAGAATATACTTTTCCCTCACTTCAAAAGCAATCAAGTGTTCTACTACTTAGAGATAACCATTTATAAAAAAGTTTTTAGCCTCCCTTGAAGAAAAAGAAAATAAGTTTCACTTAGATCTCTATTTGGTTTATTTTCTTACAGCAGAAGGTGATTTACTACCTTTGCATTTTATTGGAGGATCCAGTGGAACCACATGGGATATCCCAAGTAGTACCTGTCTTCCAGGTGAGCACAGAACAGTTGTCTAAAGTTTTTTCTCCAAAAAAAATCTGTTACCTTTCTCCGTTCTCTGCATTTCTCCTGCTACTTCGGTTCAGTAGGAATGTAAATTCTTGTCAAGATTATTTGAGGACACCTGACAGCTATTTTTAGTGAGAATTAGTGATTTCAGAAGTTTCTTTCTGAAGCAAATACAGGCTTTCAGAAATACTACAAATTTATCCAAATTTTAGAGAAAAAAATAGCAATTTCTGCTTATAAATCACCATTCATCTACTTTGTTAGTCTGCCAGTATAAGATTTTACATTGATGTCATTGATCTACACATACTGTTATACCCAATTTATGTCTTGCTTTTTAAATCAAATATACATATTTTCATGCATCTACAGAGTCCATTATACTTAACATTTTAAATAGTTATCATGTTGAGTATCAGTTCATTTAGCCACTCTACTGCTAGCTTTTGAAATCATCTCCAGGTTATTTTTTGTCTTGCTCTTACAAAAAATACTTACACAAACAGGATTATAAGTATATAAAGTGTTTATGTATATAGTTAACTGTGCCTTACTGCCCTTCCTTTTCTCACAAAGGATTTAAGGCTGCTAAGCTAAAATTCTTTTGCGTTACGGTTTAAAATTATATTATTAATGTTTATGAACAGTTTCATAGATTTTTACAGTTTGAGATTTGGCTCCAGAGATTGGACTACTTGACCATACTTTTTGGAATTTGTACTTGTTTTTCTACAGTCTTGGCTAAAACAGCAGGTTTAGTTATTTATTTCCTTTAGTATGTAGGTAAAGGAATTTAAAGTTACTAAATTGCTCCTTAAATGACAAAGAGATTTTTCATGTTTCCTTGAATTACCTATCCGTGTTTCCTTTGTTTTACACTATCCATCTCCTCTGTTAGTCAAGCAGAATCTAGATATTGATTATGCATTTGTAACAACTTATATACTTTGGATAACGAACTTGTATTAAATATGCTTTCCACATATATTTTTCCCATTCTGTGACTTTTCTTTTAATTTTGGTTGTATCACATTTCATTGTGCAAAATACTTTTCAATATTTACATATTAAATTGCCCTCCTTGTCCTTGCAGACTGTTTCACAGCTTGTGACATTTCCAGGAGGGTCTGTCTTTTGTTATTCCTCTTGCTTTCTTAGCCAGTAAGGTGCTGTGTGGCCTGAACTTCTGCCTCTCTGAGCTCATACCTGAGCCATCTAGACCCCCTGCTGTGGGGAGAGATTGAGGTTGCACATGGATGCAGCACTGCTAAGCTCTCTCTTATGTTCATCTTGACTCTGCATTTCTTCCCTTTGGAATTCAGAGTGCCAAGCCCCGCCTGGACTGCTTGATTGAAGTGTACAGGAGCTGCCAGGAGATCCTGGCACACCAGAAAGCCACATCAGCAAGTCCATGAGTCCCAGCATTTCAGAAGGCCAGTACTGTCTTCCATGGGAGATGACTCCTAAGCCATAGTGGCTGGTTTATTTTCTGTATTCTAAACCATCAGGTGGACATAGTCCTAGGAACCAGTATGGATGCAGTGGATCTCAGAGCCATAGAGCAGGTGACTGGGAACCTAACTCATTGTGTGATGTTGAGCAAAGTATTTATGTCTGTTTTAGTGATCCCCTTGTAAGGTTTTGCCTACTTTATCAATTGAGGGGAGACCTTAAGCGATATGTCAGAAGTAACGTTGACAAAGAGCACTTTGTGAAATTCCTAAGCACATTCAGGTTTACATTTTGTAGAGATTTGTGGTGCAAGGCAATGGGAAACTGATATCAGATCTCTTAAGAAACATAATTTCCAACTACGCAGTACCCCTGTATAAAAGTCAAGCCCTTCAGGTTCTGGTGAGTAGGAAGAAATGTCCTACAAAAGACTAGTCTCTGTCCACCTAGCTCCTGTGTTCTGTACAGGGTTAATTTATGATGACTGTCTTAATAAACCGATCTCCTTCCAAAACATACACAATAATTTGCCTGGTTCACAGACAGCTGCTTTTTATTGACAACACGAACATGGCACATTTCAGCCATGGATGTCAAGCACATTAATACTCTACTGTTACTCAGCATTGTCTATGGTTTCAAAAACATTTTTTGCCAAGAGGGGCGACATGAAAGGCTGGAGAGAAATTCAACTTTGGTTTCCAGACATGTTAAAGAAGGATAAACACACAAACTGTAGAAGCCTTTGATTATAAGGCAGTTTCTTCTGTGTAAAATTAATAAACCACGGGAGGATTCCTGAAGGGCTGGGAGGGAGATAGGGTGGGGGAAATAGCTTGACCCATAAGTTCAGTGTGAACACAGCTCCATCCTTGCTTGCTTTTTCCTTGGGATCCTAATTTTTTTTTTTAACTCCCAGGTAGATAATAATATCCTCATGGGCTTCAGAGACACTCAGGGTATTACAAACTAGAGCTGTAATTCCTGCCTTTTACACCAGCCCAGTAGGGGTTATTCGGAGCCTGTGGTACATGTGATATTTGACTTGTTCGAGGTAGAAATTTCTCAGCTAGTTCCCAAATCCTGGGGGAAAGGCAGCAGCAGAAATGGGAGATGGCTGTAAAATTTCCAGCCTTGCAAAGTCAAGTTCATTTAAAAGAGGCAGACACTCTCATGTGCTTCTTTTTTTTTTTTTTTTTTTATCACGCTTGTCAGTTTAAAGGGTGAGAGAGGGGAAGCCTACAGCAGCTGAGGTGTTCAGATAAACTAGTTCCAGCCTTGAAGTTCTTGCAGCGTGCAACACACACACACTTTGTTGAAGTCAAAGGCTTGGTTCTTAGATGCTGCTGCTAAACCCATACAGTTTTCAGCACGTTATTGACAAATGCTCAGACTGCCTTAGAGCTATGAAATAAAACTCTGTTTCTCCAATGCTGGAAAATCAGAGTATAATGAACTCTTCGTCTTTTTTTCTGTTAGGGGTGGGTGGAGACAAAGATCATCTCCGCACTCAACATAAGGTCTTAGTTGGGGATGGGGGGATATTTGTATCACCAGGATGCTCTTAGCCTATGTGCCTTCTGCCTTTGGACTAATTCCCAGCGGAAGTTCGCCAGAAGTCTTGAGGAGCAAGACTGGATTCTGTTTCTGACTCATCTTTGGTGGCCTCACAAAGCAGCAGAAACCAGTGCATTTGCTTGGTCTTTCAAAGAACAAGGAAACAAGTGACGATCACCCATTCTACAGTAGGAAGCACAGCCTTCACTGAGCCCTGTCTAATCGTTAAAATGAGACAGGGAGAGGTCATGTTGGACTTACCCCCTGCCCTTGCTTGTACCCAGCTGGGCTGACAGTCCAGTGTGAGGGAGAACAGCTTCAGTCTCAGCAGGGATAGTGCCTTTTCCTTGTCCTGTAAAGACAGGAGCTGCTGCCCCAGAGGGGCACTGCCAATGCCTACTCATTTGCAGTGGGGAAGGGAAAAGGTGAGTCTGTTCCTTTTTCTCCAGCCCTGCCAATACCTTTCCCATCTGGGAATGGAAGTCCAGTTTTAGGGAGTTCCAGGCTTTTGTCACAGTTCAGGTGAATTGGAAATTTTAGTCCTATCTTGTTCAGGGATGTTGGGAAAACTTCAAGTATAAATCCCCACATAAAGACCATGTACAATATAAAAGATACTAGCCCTCCCTGAGAGTATCAGTGCAGAAAGCCTTAATTTACATCACCGATGCCCTCAGTAACCAGTAACAGTGGACCATCCCAGTCTGTGTCTAGAATCGGGCAGCATCCAGAGCTCAGTATTCTGGTGAGAAAAAGTGGTTTCTATACTGGGTCTGGATTTTTAAAAGTTGGGCCCTGAAACAAGGCACCTAGAGAGTAAAGGCTTCATGGACACTGAAATACACATTTCATAGAACAGGGTGGGGTTGGGGGAGGGCTGTCAGGCCCATCACAGTAGTGTCATACCCCAGGATACAGATCTCTAATCCCAGAGGCACCAGGTTCGGCAGGGGGGGGGGGGGGGGGGGGTAGGAGAAACATTCACAGCAACGTTGGCCCTCTGGCAGCACAGGGAACAGAAGCAAAGAACTGTTGTCCATCCAGTTCCCATAGCTGGTGGGCAGCAGGTGGGCTGGTGGGGGGCTTCACAGTTGCAGAGCAATGGTTCATGTAGCTGGCCATGATGAACGTAGCCTCTGCAATCTTGAGACAACAGAAACAAAGGAATTAAACTGGCCTTGGCTTGAATCCTGGCTTTCTCACATACTAGCTGCTACACTGGGTGCATAACCGTCCTGGGCTTCAGTTTCTTACCTCGTCAAAATACCTGGGAGAAAATGTCGGGATCATTTCTGTAAGGTTCAGGGGCCCAGGGAAATGGGTGCCTATTGGTCTGAAGGGCCACTGACACACAGTACCCTCCTGAGAACAGGAGAGGCGATATTCTGCTCTGCTCATCTCCAGGCCAGGGAAGCGGGCCTCCCTGGAGGAAGTGTCTATATCCTCTCCTTTGGCAGGGGTGGTATTAAAAGGAGGAGGTTGGGGAAACTCCAATTTTAGGATTAAAACAGCAGGGTTTCCACTTACTCTCAGAAGGGAGTCAGGAACTAGATCAGAACTTGGGTTTTGGAGTCTTTGTTGTTTTTGCTAGTCTGTATCTCCTGCACTGAGCAGGATACAGAGGCCTTAAAGCAGAAGAGGTCTCTGGGATGGACTTTAAGACTGTAAGGAAGGGGGAGCACGTGGAGACCGTCCCGCTTGGGGAGCAGTGCTGGCAGAAGGCAGGAGAAGAGAGCATGCAGAGGAGGAAGCTGGCCGCCCTAGCCCCTGGGTCGGCTGCAAGAGGAGCAGTGGGGAGCAAGTGGGCACCCGCCTCCAGCCTGTGCAGCGCCGGGCTGCAGGGGCTGAGAGCACCACGGGAGCACCTGGACCAGAGCGCGCGCCCTCCCAGCCGGCCCCTCACCCGTCAGCTCGGCAGTGGCTACTGAGCTGCTACCCAACCTGAACCCTTTGGAGGACTGATTATAGACAAGACCAAAGTTTTACCTGGGACAGGGCCCTTCTAGGGTATGGTCATAACCCAGCTTCCTCCCTTCACTTCAAGCCCACCTCCTCAGACCAGAGAGATCCAAGTAACATGGTTTAGCAGCTGTCAGACCCACCTTGGGAGCAGCCATCCGGAAGAGCAACTTCTCAATGTGGCCTTTCGCAGAGCTCTGGTCTGGAATGGATCTAATCACAAGCATGAAGTCATCCCGGCAGCCGCCGAAGGTCATTACTGAAGAGTAGGGGTAAGTGATGTGCACTTGCTGCAAGAAGAAGCCAGTCAGTTCTGGGGAGACTTCCCAGCTGCCTCCTGAGCTGAACCAGCACCCCGTCTCTGCCAGGCACGGGCAGCCTTAACCAGAAAGGGAGAACCTGGAAGTGGTCCTAATGTGGAGATCTACATCTTGAATGTCAATAAGCCGTGTCTAGACTAGAGGACGTCAAGGCTTGGGTGGGGTGGGTAGGGAAACCATGGTCACTTAGCTCAGGCCTTTGAGTCTACAGAGGAGAAGAAAAGGCACTGTTGAGGAGAAGGAAGGGTCAGAGAACCAGCCCTTACTCTTTCGTACCATAGTGTTGTGGTCCAGGATGCTGACACCATCCTCATTCACAGCAATCCACACCAGAGTGCTCTCCTTGGAAGACCTCTGTGCAGGCTAGGGAAACAGGAAAATCCCATCAGACATATCCACAGCTAGGGATGCTCCACAATAAGAGCTTTTGGAGGAAGAAGGCACATCAAGGAATCTGCTAGGCAGTGATTTCCAACCTTTATCTTGGAAAACATGAAAGATGGTATTTGTACAGCATGCTGAAGTAAACAGAAGACATCTGGCCTTGGGGCTCTGGCCACCTAATTACCATCTTGAGAGGGGAGGAGTACCCACAGTACACTGTTGGGAGGCTCTGCTGCAGAACAAGGCCAGCCCCAGCTGCTTGTTCATGGGCACAGAGAACGGGCTGTGTTCTCCTAGTGCTCACAAACTGACAGCATAAAACCCACAGTCTCTCCCGGCTGAAGTGCATCTTGGTTCAGCCAATTTGCTACGGGCCGAGAAAGAAACAGGAATGTAAGAATGCAATCCTTTGGGCTTTAGGCTCTACTAGTGAGAAAAGTGGCTATTTGGTGGACAATTCCTGGTATGACTAATTTTCACGGCCGCACCTAAAATAGGGCAATCCAGATTTCCTAGCTCTCCTACCCAAAAGCCTGGGGACAGGGATGGACATGTCCTCATTTTCAGAAGCTTTTCCCAACCTCCCAGACTGAGAGGGTCCCAGGGTACCCTGTTATATGCCTTTATAACACCCCAATACTTCTCCTTTCTTAAGCACTTAGGACAGCTTGTAAAATAACTTACATGTGTATTTAAAGAATAAATATGATTATTTGATTAACGTGTATCTCCCCTACTACACGGGAAGCTCCACTAAGGCCAGGATGGTATCTGATTAGCTCATCTCTTGCAATCTCAAACAGTGCCTGAGACCTAGTAGCTCAACAATTGTTTCCTGAATGAATGAGTGAATGTCCACTGTCTAATCTATACCGTCAGTGAATAGGATCATGATCCAGCTTTGAGGACATGATAGTCTGATTATGAATAAAGTTATGCACACCAGACACCTGGCCAAGAAAAGTTCCAGCTGAAATTACTGCTGGCCACCTGGGCTTCATGCAGGGGAAATTAACTGTTGCCCGAGTAGTTAAGAGTCCCCTGTGGCCATGCCAAGTCAGTAGAGATGTATCTGTTTAGATTATATATTATTCTTTTACACTTTTTAAAAAATTAAAGTATTCTTGAGGTTGTCATGTCAAGTTTGAACGCTTGTGTGCGAATTAGTTGGTCCTATATTTTTTCTTTAGGGGTAGCACTGAGAAAGAAGTCAAAAAGGAAAGATTAAAGGACGCCTGGGTGGCTCATTTGGTTAAGCGTCTGCCTGCTTTCAGCTCAGGTCATGATCCCAGGGATCCTATCAAGTCCCATATCGGGCTCCTTGCTCTGTAGGGAGCGTGCTTCTCCCTCTTCCTGCCGCTCCCCCTGCTTGTGCATGCACCCTCTCTCTGACAAATAAATAAATAAAAATCTAAAAAAAAAAAAAAAGGAAGGAAGATGAAGGTCATCCAGAAATCATCCTGGCCCAAAAGCAGTGATCATAACTCTGCTCTGGACCATGGAAAGTGGAGGCCAGAAATGGGTGGAGAAATAGCGCCCCCTGGTGGTTTTGCTAGCGTGCAGGCGGGCCCTGCAGCCTGGACTGGCTCAAACAGGACCAGATGTGGAGTAGTAGCTTGAGGACAAATTTCGGGCACGTTCCTGAGGGTGTGGTAATCATTCCTTCCCCTGGAAACCATCGGCACTTACCTGAGCAGCAAAGAGCTTAGCACCAAAAAAAGGCCATTTCCGGGCCACTGTCAGGTAGATGCGGATGCACTCAGGAGGGGAGCAGCCTTGCAGGGCTGCCCACTTTGTGGTCAGCAGATCTGCCAGGTGCCTGGTTTGGATGGATGGAGAGAAATGGATCAGTAAGATGCCAACAGGTTTTCACTGCAGCTCTGAGGCCATCCAGCCCCTGCCTCCCCACAGCAACTCCCTCCGAGACCTTGCAGCCTACCTCAGCTGTTCAGGGGGTGCCCCATGTCTGTAGCGCCTCGGGTAGAACCTGTCCAGGACCTGCTGGAGGTGATGCTGAACCTTGGCAGGGGGTGTGCTCCCAGGGCCTGGAGGGCTGGGCCTCTCTAAGTCCCCATATTCTACCTGGGTTGGAAGCACATGGAAGAAGCAGTCAAGAATCCAAAGGTGGGTGGGGTGGGGCTGGGGCTGCTGGAGAGGTGACATAAACCATCACTTCATCACTTCATTGATGGGGTGTGGATGGATGTGAAAACACTTTCTGTGAAGAGACCCTTCATCTCAAGTTTCACAGACACTAGAGAAACCGCCTTATGGTCCTCGATTATTATTTACATCCACTCTCCTCTTACAGCGGGGGTTAAGTGCCTTATCCAAAGACACAGTTAATTAGTGACAGGCAAGGGAAAACTATGGATCTTCTGGCTTCTAATCCAAACATATGAGATCCAGAACTGAAGATGCTATAGATCCTAGAGTATTGCAGTGTTCCAAATGTGGCCTTTGGAATCACACCCGGCTCAGATCCCAGCTCTGCCATCTGCTGGCCTGGTAACCCTGAGCAAGTTATTTAAATTCTCTGGGCTTCAATTTCCTCATGTGGGGATAAGAACTAACTGGGATAATACATATAAAATACTTAGCAGAGAACCCTCTATGGAGTATTCAGCAAATGTTTATTATTATAAAGGTCAACTATTATTTCCCCTTCCTCTCCAGCATGTAGATTCAGGCCCTCCTCTCTCATGGGAACCCCGAGGGCATCCCAGATACCTCTGGCAAGACAGCCTCCTAAAGGTAATAGGGAGAAGAGTGGAAGTCCAAATGTACGTTCCTCTTCCTGATTCTACTTACAATGTTTTACAGTTGTAAGTACAAATCTTACCACATCTGTTCTGCGATATACATCATTTCAGTAGCATACTGAAGTACATGGTACAACCCCGTGGGGGAGGGCAGGGAGGCATTTTTGTTTTCGGTATACAGAGAAGGAAACTAAGGCAGAGACCACCGCAGTGACTTGCCAAGATCTCACGGTGGGAAGGTGGCCAGTGCTCAAGGGCAGGCCTCTGCATTCCATGTCCAGAGTTCTGCATGTAATCTCTATCTGCAGTGAAGGGCTGTGATGGTGAGGAGTCAGCTTCCCTCCACAGCCAGAGACAGCCAGGCCGCCCTCCCCTCGGGCACCGCAGGGTCTGCGGTCTCCTGTTTCAGGCTGTGTGCTACATGCCCCCTGTGAGTCCAAAGATGGTGCCCTGATCCTCCCAGTTCCTGAACAGAACCTTACCTGGGCCATCAGGGCAGCCATCTCAAGAGCCAGCTCCTTGTTGACAGGAAACCTCCCTGCCACTACCTCCCCGCTAGTCTGGGACGCCAGCAGCAGCCGCTCCCGCTCCGTCTCCCCTCTGACCTGACTCCGAAAGTACAGCCTGCAGGGAAGACGGCGAGAAGCAGCCAAGACTCAGCTGGGATCCCAAATGGATGAGGTCATCTTGGCATCTGTTTATCTTGATTTCCAAAGAAAGAAACTACTCTTTTTATACCATCTGTGAGCCTATTTTCTGTTGCCTCCAGAAAAATTTAAGCACGACCCAGGGCCGACACAGGGCCGTGAGCGCTCACAGCAACAGCGGCCCGCAGTACACCTGACCGCACCACTGCCCTGCTGGGTCTGCTGAGGGGGTCTGCTCCCCGGAGCCACAGCCTCTCAGGGAACTGGAGGAGTTCAAGATGCCAAGAGAATACTGGAAATCATGTGCCTGGAGACAGACCTGGGATGGGATTTTCTTATCTAAATGGACAAAAAATCATGGTATCTACTTCTGTATTTGCTGGAATTGTTACAGGAGCTATTTATTCTTGAGCCTTAAATATCTAGCGCTCATACAAAATTTCACTCTTCTAATGGAACCCGTGCAGCCACCCCACAAGGGTGGTCCGTTTTCCTGGCAGGTGTGTGTGTGTGTGTACATGCAGTTCAGGGACCAAGAGCCTGAGCTACCCAGGGTCTCACCGAGGATCACCAGAGCCAGCCTGGGCCACCACCTACTGCCCACAACACAGTGCCGTCTGTGGACGCGCTCTCTGCCCGGCACAGGCCCGAGGGTGCGAGTGATGGGTGCCCCCCTCCCCCTCCCCTCGGGCGGCGCTCGGGACCTGTTCTTGTACATCAGCTTCACAACACGTGTGCCACCCTCGGCCTTGCCAGGGTGCAGCTCCTTCAGGGCTTGCTCCCACTTGGAGATGGCATCACAGATCTGAAACAGGCAGGAGAGGACAGTCAGAAAAGGCCCTGAGGAGGGGTACAGGTCCCACCGGGGGCAGGACCCAGGGAGAGCAGCAGGGCAGAGTCAAGTGACTGTCCTCCATTAGGAGGCTGCCGTGCAGGCCTCACGCGCCTGGGACCAGAGCTGTCTTACAACGACCCCCCAGACAGAGCGGTAGAGCCCTGGGCATGGCGTGAGTAGAAAGCCTGAGATGCTGCCCCCCATTGGCCTTGACACCTGAGGGGGCCTCCCCAGAGGCTAGGCAGGCCTCCGTCAAAAACCGTGGCCTCCTATCACCAGCTCCATTTCCCTTCCACCGACCACTATTCTCTTCAACAAGTACACCCGGAGGCCTGCTGTGTAACTGAGCCTTACAGACACGCAGACGTTTACAAAGAGGACACGCGTGCAGTAGTTCCGGGAACGGTAAAGGACTGGAGGAGCCTTTGTCCTGTTGCCATAGGAAGAACAGACACGGAACCAAAACCCTCATACTCATCAACACCACAACACGTTCCCACAAACACTTAACATCCCCCATGGCACTAATCCCAGACCACAGACAAGATAGGTCTTAAATCCCATTCAAGGGCCTTTCACTTGTAGACGCGCCACATAGATCTACCTGCTTAAAATGTGGTTGAACCTGTAAGCACGGCAGAGGCCCTGGCACCCAGGGCAAGAATGAGGTGCAGTGCACAACACATATCAGCAGGTCCAGGGGGATGGCCGTCTACCTCTGCGTGTGTATAGGGGCAAGAGCCTCCCTGTCCTTCCTACACCAAGCTGAGAAGCAGCTTTTCCCCTGGATACTGCACAGCCCCTCGAGGGCGGGGGTGGGGGATATGGGGATATTCTCTCCAGAGACAAGGGCAAAAACAACTTTTCTCTGCCTGTACAGGTAGGTTTTCGGATGACACAGATTCTGGCCAGGGGAGCACCTTGGGCTCCCAACCTAACAGTCTGTGGAATAGGAAGGCACCCACCAGAGGGGCTCTTTCCCCACCATCCAAACCCTGAAGCCTGGAGGTATCCCAGGAGGGGCTCAGTCGGCTCAGTGGGGAGGCCATCACCTTGATGCTCCCCTGCAGGCAGTGTTCCAGGTCTCTGCCGGAAGGATCGTCTGTGAAGAGGGCAAAGCCAGAGTGGGAGGACTTCCTCATGCCGGTCTCTTGGTTCAGATGCTGGAGGAACTCATCAACTGTGGAGGAGCCATCAAAACCGACCACCTGCACGGGAGAGGGGTTAGTCCCAGAGGAAACTTCCGGAGAGGAGCTCGTTAGGGCTAGTGGAGGACTGTGAGTCTGGAAGGTGGGAAGGCTTGGCTGCAAGGAGCAAGGGCAAATGCAAAAGCCGAAGGAAGCTGGTTTCCCTGGTCACGTGCAGAGGGTGCATGCTTCAGGGACAAGCCCGCCCGCTGTAAGCTGGCGTCAGCAGCTCTGCTGCCCCTTTGCCGCCACGCTTTTGGAGGCCTTTGGTCCCGCCACTTTCTCGGTCAATGTCTCAGCTTCCCTGTTCACGCAGTGGCTTCGAAAGATCTACGTCCCAGGTGCCAAACAGTGAAGCACTTTTGCAATTCAAGCTCCTTTCTCCCTCCACACGAAGTTCATGGTCCCACCCCCACCTCCAAATCCCAGGCCCACCCTTCTGCTGGTCTGCCTATTAAGAAGCTGCCAAGCTGGGCGCCTGGGTGGCTCAGTCGGTTAAGCGACTGCCTTCGGCTCAGGCCATGATCCTGCAGTCCCTGGATCGAGTCCCGCATTGGGCTCCCTGCTCAGCCGGGAGTCTGCTTCTCCCTCTGACCCTCCTCCCTCCCATGCTCTGTCTCTCATTCTCTCTCGCAAATAAATAAATAAAAAATCTAAAAAAAAAAAAAAAGAAGCTGCCAAGCCTAAGGAGGTTTAGCACCCACCTGGCCCAAAGGTGTTCTCTGGGCTAGGGATAGGAGAGGACCAAGGACAGGGAAGCCAGCGCGGCCTCCTCACCTGGTAAGTCCCATTGGCGAAATGCACGGGGATGCTGAAGGGTGAGGAGTGGTGGAAGGGGTTGCGCAGCAGGATGGACACCACTTCCATGCGGGACGGCCTGGCCTCCCGCTCCCCAGTCTGCAGCGTCCGCTCCACAGCCCGTTGGCAGTAGGCGGCATACTGGCCAGTTTCATTTCTAAAGAGACAGGGGGAAGAAAGAAGATCCCAGAGAATCCACTCAGCCCTGCTACCTTGACCCCTTGGCCGCTGACCCTGACCCAGCCGAGACCCCATCTGCAGCGGGGCCGGTGGTGAGAAAAGCCCCGAATGCTCCCTGGTCTGCAGTGTTCATCTGTCTTTCAGGGTCTATCTGCTGCAAGTGGCTCACACAGATATTTTCTCCAGAAGCCAGAAGAACGGGGCCACAGACCATGAAAATGTGGGGATGATCTGGGGACACCCACAAAGCATGCATGCGTACACGGACTGTTGTGCAGAGCCACCCAGGCATGGCCAGACTCCACGTGCCCACTCCGGTACACAGCGACGAGCGAAGTCTCCGTGACCGCCGTGCCAGCCTCAGGGGCAGGGTGGCCTGGTCCCTCCCAGTCTGGCCCCCCCCGCCCCCGGGGCCCTCTTCCCCATGCACGGGCAGCGGGAAAGGACGCTCACGCACCTGGGGTCCGCGTGGCGCTGGAGCTGCTGTTTGACGTACCAGAGGAAGTGGTGCTGAGGCAGGAAGAGTGGGGCGCACAGAGCCAGGAGCTGCCAGCACTGTGGGAGCACAGGCAGCATGGGGCGGGTGCTGGCTCTGCAGCCCGCACAGCCCTGAGCTACCGAGCCCGCAGCACTCTCCAAACCAGGGCTCCCCCCCCAACCCTCTGTGGCCGCCAGGATGGCCAACCTGGTCACGCTTCGTCCATCACACGATCCGACCAGGCACAGCCGTACGGAGGCAGCCCACGGGCTACCGCGCTTAGAGCGTGCCTGCCCAGCCCCCTCCGTCCACCTTCCTGCCCCCCCACCCCCCTGCAGTCCCCCCCGTGGCTCCAGTCGGCTGCTTGCCCCGGGGCTGCTCACCTGTATGAGAGAGCACTTCTGAGGCGGGCGGCAGCTGGTCTGCTTCATGAGCTGGCAGTAGATCTCGCTCTGCAGCTCGGGGTGAACCAGGCAGACCTGCAGGGCCGTCTGGGCCAGAGACACGTGGTAGTCCACCGAGGCTGCTTCCACGGGCACGTTGATGAAGAGCTGGCAGGACTGGCCGGGCAAGGATGGTGGGCACGGGCAGACCCACAGCCCCTCGGTTAGTGTCCTTGGTGACAGTGGGCAGACCGGGCCTCTGTCCCCCCAGGGCCGTCCCCCCAGGGCCGCTCTGGTTCACCTTCTAAGAGGGAGGACTGCCACTGCCTGAGGGCGTCTGTGCCCGCTCCTTTGGGATAAGCATCCTGCCTTCTTTAAACGTGTCCGTTACATAAGCAAGACATCCATTTTTTTAAGAGAATATTCAGATGGACACAAAGTGGGTCAGACTCTCTCAGGTTCAGAAGCAACCTAAACCTGGCCCTTCCTGCTGTTCACTCCAGGAGGAGGGGAGTGCCTCAAAGGGAGTCTCATTGGCTCTTCCCCAGGAAGCCGTGAACGCCTCCCCGCCGTAACAGGCCGCGGCGAGGACATGGGGGGACTCTTTCCCTTCCACTCAGATCCCTCTGTGAGCTACCCCTACCCGCACGGGTTCCAGCCCGGCATCCCATGGTGGGCAAACTGCTCCAGGGAGAGCCTGGCCCACAGAGAGGGGGCACCTGCTGGTGGGCCTGCGCTCCGTTTCCATTTTACCTTGAAGAGCTTGAGAGCCTCCGTCTGCAGGGCCTCCGAGGGCAGGGTGGTGAGAGAGCTGTACAGCCCGTCCTTGCTGTAACACAGCATGGGGTGCCTCCAGAGAGGGGAATCTGCCCGAACCACAGCACCGAGAGCGGAAGCGGTTACTGCTGGTGAGGGCACTTGCCTCCTACCCCCACCCCCTCCTGGATCTGTGAGGAAGACAAGGACGGACTGTCCGGGCACAGAGTGGCGCTGGGTTTATACCCACAGAGGGTGGGGCACGCAGGGCACCCCTGCCTCTAGCATGCTCACAAGCGTGGCTCACAGGAAGTGGCTACTGCTTTGCTTGCAGGGCAGCAACAGGGGTGAGTACGTGTGCTGTGGGTATCTGAGCACAAGCGTGTGTGCGCAGGGCGGTCCCTCCCTGCGGGGTCGGGTCTGGATGGAGAGCGCACATCAGCCTGACGTCGGCAAGTCTCGGGGGCGCAGGGAAGGGGTGTGTGGCGTGTGCCGTTAGTTCCTCGGGGTCCTGAGGATCAGGAGCTAACACCCCACGCTTGGGATAGTCTAATCCCAATGAAGGCTTCGTTCATGAGTTAAACTCTTACAATGCGCCAGCTACCTTCTTTCCTCAACCCTTGGCCCAGCCGGCAAACCCAGAGTGAGCGAAGTAAAACATTGACCTGGGTCACTGGAAAGTCTGTTCCCAAATCAACTCCCCCAGATACAGCCTGGTCACCTCAGTATCTTCACCAGAAACAGGGGCTCTGGAGCTCGGATGGGAATGTCCTTCTATGGCTTAGACGGTTTTAAAACAGCTTCGGGGTACAGAAATGCTTTCTTTGGGTTTCTGACCAACCATCACCCAGCCACCACCCTCCAACCCATGCAGGGATGGCCCCCCTTGCCTTACCTGGGTCTCCCTCCCCGTCCATCAGTTTTCCAATGAGCTGCTCATAGGTAGTGCCGACCCGAGCACTGCTGCCCCCTGCAGCCACGGTGAGGTGGTACAGCCACGTGTCCTAGAAGGGGATGGAAGCCATCTGCGGAGACTGGAGTGGGAAAAATGGAGACGAGGGCTCCGGAGAAGTTTCCTTGAAGGGGCCAAGCCCAGGGTGAGCCTAGGCTAGTCTGGTTGGCACAAGTCAAGGCCACCAGTCTCTAAGAGGAAAGACTTGCGATCAGGCAACACGAACCCAAGTTTCTAAGCTTGAGGCACTATCTCATGGTCCCAGTGGAGAGACACTGGTCCCTGGGAGGGAATTCACTATAAGGAATAGTCCCAATCAGGGAATGCTAGTTGCCAAAATGTCCAGGAAGGAAAGAAACTTGAATCTGGGGAGGTTGGGAAAGAGAGAAGGGAAGATGGGAATCACAGGACAGAGCTAGGCCATGGAGGCCCAGCCCCCTCGCTTACCATTTCATGCTTGGTGCCAATGAGGAGGTAGGTGGGGCTGTGCTCTGGGGGGTGGATCGCCAGGGTGCGGTGGGAGGAGAGCAACCGCCGGCTTCCTCCAGCCTCGTAGTCCTCGTCTGAGTCACAGGATCGATCTACTTCCTCTATGCGCGCGTCCCGCACAGGCAGATGGCCCAGGGGTCGCTGTGGACAGGAGCGTTCCATGAATGGGAGAGCCAGCAGCGAGCAGGGCAGCCTCCTCTCTCTGAACCCTCAGGCCCTGTTGGGCTGGGAATCATGGATGTGGTCGGGTCATGGAATGAGGGGGGTTAACTACAGCTCCCTGGCTGAGGCTTGCCTGGAGAAGCACAGACAGACCCTACGGGTAGAATCTGTGGGCCATGCACACTGGCCATTCAGGCTACAGGGACCCAGCCAGCTCTGTACATTTGTGGTGGCATGAGGTGGGGTCAACAGAAAAGCTGGGGCCTTCCATCAAGGACATGGAGCCACAGGAATGTGGTCTAGGGAAAGCAGAGAGTGGGTGCTGTCAGGAAGCCAGGAAGTACCTTGTCCTCATGACTTCGATAGTAGTAGAAGGTTCTCCCAACAAGAGCACACCAGACCAGCTTGGAATGGCCATGTTTTACCTATAAGACAGAAATTAAGACCAAGTGATTAGAACCAGGTAATCCCAGAAGTAAATCCAGGACTGCCAAAGAGAAGCCAGAGGAAGGCAGGTCTCAGAACCCCTGGTCAAACTCAGGTCCTTAGTGGAGATGCCACCCAGGTGCCCTACTAACAGGACCGGCCCTTTCACATGGAGGGTCCGTGGCGTGTACCCTGTGACACCCCATCCATCCTTGCACCACACGCCATTAAAAGATTAACCAGGCCAATCAGATGTCCTGTCCCAGGAATACGGACACAGCTGTAAGGATGCTGAGGAGGGGGGGCAAGGCCATGCATGGGGGGCTAAAGCCCCCGGACAAACGTAAATCACGAGGGCACAGCAGGTGCACAAAAGGGGAGGAGACTGACTCAAGCACAGACTGAAAGTGGAGGCAGAGAGAGAGCCAAGAGCACCGAGCTCGCTCATACAAGTGGCTTTGCTTCCTCATGGCATTCTGGCCTAGTTCATGTGCTTCCTTGTTTACTTCCCTTTTCTTGAGGATAACAAGTACTTCTCTGCTCCTTATAGCCAGAAGAGTCCTAACTCAAACACCTTTAGGGCAGGCCTGGCATCTGACGTCTTTGAGTGGCCACACCTGCCTCGCCTACCTCACGGCTTCCCACTATTCATACTGAGGCACGGTGGGCGCAGGTGGGGGTGGGCAGCAACTCCTAATAACTCCTAATAACTCCTAATAACCTCAAAATAGGTCCTTTCCCTCCTGTCCTGACAACAGCTGTGGTGCTCACAACCCTGATCTCTGTGTTCACTCACTGACACTCTGAGTGGTCAGACCGTGTTTGAGGCCCATCCGCCAATCCCATGAGCCAAGTCCTGCAGACGGGCTGTAAGGAGGGCCGCACTCGGGCGCCTAGGGCTCCCCAGCCTCTCGGGGGGCCCGCGGTCCTCCTCGCCAGCCCCTCTCCCACCTTGGTCGGCCAGCCTAGGGCTCCCCAGCCTCTCGGGAGGCCCGCGGTCCTCCTCGCCAGCCCCTCTCCCACCTTGGTCGGCCAGCCTAGGGCTCCCCAGCCTCTCGGGAGGCCCGCGGTCCTCCTCGCCAGCCCCTCTCCCACCTTGGTCGGCCAGCCTAGGGCTCCCCAGCCTCTCGGGAAGCCCGCGGTCCTCCTCGCCAGCCCCTCTCCCACCTTGGTCGGCCAGCCTAGGGCTCCCCAGCCTCTCGGGAAGCCCGCGGTCCTCCTCGCCAGCCCCTCTCCCACCTTGGTCGGCCAGCCTAGGGCTCCCCAGCCTCTCGGGGGGCCCGCGGTCCTCCTCGCCAGCCCCTCTCCCACCTTGGTCGGCCAGCCTAGGGCTCCCCAGCCTCTCGGGAGGCCCGCGGTCCTCCTCGCCAGCCCCTCTCCCACCTTGGTCGGCCAGCCTAGGGCTCCCCAGCCTCTCGGGGGGCCCGCGGTCCTCCTCGCCAGCCCCTCTCCTACCTTGGTCAGCTAGCCTAGGGCTCCCCAGCCTCTCAGGAGGCCCGCGGTCCTCCTCACCAGCCCCTCTCCCACCTTGGCCGGCCAGGCTAGGGCTCCCCAGCCTCTCGGGGGGCCCGCGGTCCTCCTCGCCAGCCCCTCTCCTACCTTGGTCAGCCAGCCTTTCACAGTGGGTTTGGTGCCATCCCGCGGCGGGGCTGGAGGCCCCACGGCCTGGACCTTCAGCAGGCTCTGCAGTACTCGGATCCACTCCTCCAGCAGGCCCGGTGAGTCCGCCGTCAGGTAATAGGTTTTCTGCTCAGAGATAAGCTGTGGAGGAGGGATTGGAGGCGGGGGCGGGGAGATGGCAGGATGGCATGCCAGGGACCGGGCTCTGAGGTGGCACAGATCCCTGAACCCACTGGGCCTTCCTTCTTCCCACCCTGGGACTCCCTCCCTTCTTTCCCTTGTTCTCTTCTCCCCGTCTCTGCTACCTTCACTCTGTCTCACACATTCAGTCTCTTCTTCCCTCCTCGTACTCACAAATTAGAGTCACGTCCACACGTCTCTAACACATGCTCATTTTGCCCCAGCTTTGCTTCCATCCTAGTCCTATCCAAACCCAGCACCTCTTTGTCCAAACTGCTGGCTGGTAAGAGCCTGCCCACCTGGAATGTCTGTGCACCTTCCCCTCGAACAATTTGGCAACGGGAATTCAGTTCCACTTGACCCTGAGGTTTCCGGATGACATCACTCTGTAAAGACAAGAATGGGGAGGAACACGGTAGGAGCCTTCCCAGAGCACATCATTCTCCCTCAGATCTTAATCCAGGCCACAGGCGAAGGGGAAAGTGATGCCCAAGCTTTCCTGGGCTATGGTATGATGGGTAACTTGTTCTGGATCCTAGTTCTAGCTAAATGGAGCAACGATTAGAGACATGGGTCTGACCCAGGCCTCAAAAAGTACAGATTGAGCCTTTAACATTGGATCAGAAGCCACCATGTTATTACTGAGCTATAAAGCCTTTAAATTCTTTCTACTACATCCTTTACACCAAGTGTGGCAAATAAGTGGCATACACATCACCATTCCCCTTCCCAGTGTGCCCGCACACCTTACTTATCAGCCAGAGCATGCCCACTCACTGAGTGATACGGGCCCGGAATCCAGACACATGGCCTTTTCGCTTTCTTTATACCATGAATGTTGGTTCCCCAAGGAGGTCCTGCCAAACTAGATCTCAACATCCAAGGCTCCCTAATTCCAAACTGTACAGGAAGGAGGTGGAGGAGGTGATGGGCTCTCTGTTAGAACAACCCAGATGATGTGAGGACAACCTGGGAACAATTCTTTTACGGGACCAGGAATTCAAAGAAGTCAACTTCTGAAGTAAGAAGGAATCACCAAGCCAACTCATCTAGAACTGCCTTTCCCTGCTCTGTGCCTGATTTCACTCCAAGAACCAGTGACCAGCCTCATGGTCCCATGTGAGGCTCAAAGCCCCCGGTGCCCAGCCAGGCCGCCTCTCCCCACCTGCCAGACCTCTGCCCTCTGGCCGTGGGCCCCACCGACCCTTCTTCTAGCCCCTCCTGCACAGTTCTGAGTTTGGGCTGGGGTCCTTTTGACTACTGTCCTGGGGGAGGAGGGTCTCACCGGGGACTTGTAGTACATAATCTGTCCCTGTCTCAGGACAAACCAGCGCCTCTTCCACGTCTTCACCCGGCTCCCCAGTTTTAGCAGGTAGCCTGACTTCTCCAATGACTCCTGCAGGGGTGAGAGAGTACGGGGCGGGGAGGGAGAGGAGTGGACAGAAAGGGGGAATCACTTGGGGTTTGTAGACGTCATACAAGCCAAAATGGCCCCGTTGAGTTACTGCTTTGTTGTCAATTAAAAACAAATTCTTGAGAAGCTACTAGATGTATTTTCAGGGCACCATGCCCTGCTAAGGGTTCAGAAAGAACTAGCATAAAGCAAGGTGGCCCCGTCAGGGGCTGCATGAGGGAGAGGCTGGTCAGGGAGGGCGTCCCGAAGAGCCAGACCAAAATGGCCTTGGAAGGAAAAGTCAGCTTCCCTTCAAAGCCACGCCAAGGGGAGGAAAAGGCCATGGTAGGCAGCAGGAAGGGAGGGGGAGGTTTGGGGACAAAGGGACACATCAGCCAGGCTGGGGCAGAGGGCTGGGGAATGAGGGATGTGGGTTTGCAGCACGGCTCTGAGCCTCGGGCTTCTTATCCAGAAAATGGGGTCCTCATCCTGAGAGGATGGTGAGGACGCGTGAGACAAGGCATGAAGAGTACTGAGCACGGTGCGTGGTACTCTGTAAGAACCCCGTAAATGTCTGCTCTCAGCATTCCAGGGTGAGAACACATGGAAACGTGTGGGGCTGGTGGGCCGCCATGGGAAAGCCCACTGGCTACTCCCGGTTTGATGAGGAGCTCACTGGGTGCCCTCTCCTTCCTCACAGGGTCTGTGTGTACCAGACTTGGGACCTGCCCGTCCCCCAGCCCACTCCCTGGCGCCTCGCACCTGTCATGGCCCCCCTGCCCCCGCCTTCACCATGCCCCAGGACCCCTCGTCTCAGGCTGAGGGCTCCAGGCAGGCAGCCTCTGCTGGAGGCCGGCTCGCATCCTGCCTGGCTCACCCCGCCCAGGCCGGGCCACTCGGCGGAGTAGGACGAGGTCCGCTGCAGTTTGTGCTCTGGCTCGGAGTAGTCGCTGTCCAGCGAGCAGGCATCCGGGGGGATGGCGTAGTCACCTTCCGAGCTCAGCGAGGACATGGAGACGCCTGCCAAGGGAGGAGGAGTCAAGGCCTGGGTCCCAGACCTCCCCAGCTTACACAGCCTAGGAGCTGCAGGAGCCTTCCTCACCGACCCCGGGACCTCTGAGTCTGGAGCTGAGGGTCATGGGCAGAGATTAAGCAGGGGGCCCTGGATAAGCCCGCCCATGGGAGGAGGAGAGGGGCTGCTTGCTGCCCTGCACCTTCCTGCTCCCTCCCCTGTACCTCTCTTGATGGCCCGGGGGCTGCCCAGTCCGCTGGTCTTCCTGGACTCAGAGCAGGGGACCGAAGTTCGGAAACTCGCCTGAGAGCTGCGGTCATCATCGGACCCAGAGGATTCGTCCACAAAAGGCACGGTGCTGATCTGCGTGGCTCTCTGCAAGACAGGCGCCCTCCCCCACTGCAGCTCACCTTGCAGAACATGGCCCTTCCTGTGGGCACTGGTACTCCTGCTCCTGGGGCCCGGGGTGTGGCCAACATGGCCTGTCGGGGCACATGGGTGCCATCATCTGCCTGGGACACTCCAGACAACTGTTCTGTCTCCACCTTACTCTCGTGTCCTCACCTCCATCCTTCTCCTTAGGCCTCCCGCCCCCCACACGCCATCCTCTCTGGTCCCCAAAGGACCTGCCCCATCCAGGCCCAGTACGCGGCTGCTGTGACCCTTCCTCCTGCCACTAGGGGGCCAGAATGCCCTGCGGGCCAAGCCCGAGACAGGCGCTTTAAACGTAGTATGCCCATAAGGAAACAGGCCATCTCAGTTGGCAAACATTTAAAAAGACTACCTCAACAGTTGGTTAAAGTGTGGGGGAAAAGATACTCTGTAGCGTGATAAAGGCTTTTAGAAGGTAACGGCACTACCTGCCAAAATTTACGACATGACTATTATTCGCCCATAAATTTCCCCTCTAGAACTCTGTCCTCTGGAAATACACATACATGATACTTAAGTGCACAGAGATGTGTTTGCGCAATGATGTTCATCACAACACTGACTGTAGAGAAAAACAGAGATAGGACCTAAACTGTCCATCAGTGGAGGGCGGGTTAAGGTAGTTATGGGGCATCCACACCAACGGGTCCCGGACGGCCCTATAAGAGGAAGCGGAGCTGTGCACGGAGGTGCGGCCGGGAGATCGGGCTCATGGTCGTGCGAACAAGCAAGGGGCGGAAGGACATGTATGTTATGATCCTCGTTGGGCATGAGCACGGGTGTGTGCGTGCGTGCGTGTTTGTGCGTGTGCGTGAGAGAGAGACAGGAACACGGACACGGACACAGACAGTATCTGTCAGTACACTGGTAAATGCATGAGAGAGCCTCACAGAATAAACACCAAACCATGAATGACAGTTGCCTCCGGGGTTAGAAATTAGGGAAAAGCAATGTGAAAGAAAATTTCACTTTTGGCTCTTTGATTCTTCTATAAAAAGTTTTACAAAGTATTAACTGTTTTGGCCGCAAAAACCAGTAACAAAAGGAGACAAAAATATGTATGCAAACGTTATGTTGCAGTTACAGCTGATTTTTGTTAAAAAATAGAGATATGTAACTAATGTAATATCGTGTGCCAACTAATACCCAAAGAAAAATACGCAGAGATATTATGAGAGTATACATGGGAATATGTGTTTGAACACGTATGAAATACTCTGGAAGGAGTCCTCCCAGGACAGACATGTAAAAAGATGGGGAAGACAGGTGAAGCAGGGGTAGGTCTAACATTTAACTTTTCACTTTGCCCACGATCATATGGATCCAAATTTTTGTAAACATACAATTTTTATAATAAAAATCTAATAAATACTAAAAATAAAATGACATATAAATGGTAGCTGAGCTCCCTGCCCAGAGTCCTGTGTGTGCAGAAGCCTGACCCTAGAGCCCCACTGGAGCCACTACATGGACAAGGGGCCTCCTGGATGGAACACCCCCACCACAGACAGCAGCTTCTTACCCCCTTCAGGGCTGTGTAGACAGGCACGGTGACATTCTTGTAGACAAGGCCAGAGAAAGGCCCAGGGGACGCAAGGGCAGGAGGGCTTGAAGCTGGAGGGGGTGGGGAAGAGGGATGAGATTAACTCAGGTGCCATAACTCACTCAGGGGCCTGTGGGAGGCAGAGACCTGGGCACACTGAGGAGATCCACGCAGATAGTGTTCCCTGAAAGAGCACTCCAGGTGACAGGTGGGGTGGCTGTCCTTAGGATGGGGGCCAGGGACTTCTTCTGTCCCACTCTTGCGAAGGTGAATTACGAACCGTGAGACTCTGGAGCTCACATCACAGGGGATTCAGTGGCGGGCCAGCTGACTCAGAAGCCAGAGGGTAGGGATGCGGTTCCTTCAGGGAGCTCATCTAAATCAAGGCACTGGGGAGCTCTCCCACCCCCAGTACTGGGCACTACAGACTGGAAGCCAGTGCAGGTGGGAGGCTGAGCTGGAGGGCCCCGCCTCTAAGGTCCCTTCCAGCTCTGTAATTGGCTACAATCCTGTTAAAGGCCACGCCCACCCTGTAAGTGATGAGCGAAACATGCACAGCTTCCTTTTCCCTCCTAGGTAGCCCGGCTGCGTGATTTCACTGAACTCACCTGTTGGGGGAGGGAACGGGGTGCTGAGTGACACTGGCCCTGGGTGTTGCTAAGAGTCTTCTCCCTGCATGCCCACCCTGTCCAGCATGTGGGGCTCACTTGGGACTCACCGCAACAGGAGGCATTAGTTCTGGGAGATGCATCTGAGAGCCTCATGCCAGCCATGGCCACAGCATAGATCCGGCTCTCCTGGAATGGAAGGTCCCAGAGGGTCAGAGCGCAGCACAGAGCCTAGCCCAGCCTCTCCTCAGTGTGGAGGGAGAAGGATGGCTGTGGACGCAGGTCCACATCCAGCCTTGGCCAATTACTGCTGGAGTAATCCTAGGCAAGTTACATCTGAGTGTCCTTTTCCTCAGCGCTAACGTAGGGGTAATGCTCACCTGTCAGTAAACATCTGACACCTGGAACATAATCAGCATCCAACAGACAGGCATTCCTTCGCTTGCCTCCACCCTTCCGTTGGGGCAAGGAAGTTCAAGAGGAGGGGGTCAGTGACCTGTTTCTCTGAATCGTACCCATTTTAGAGGCCCTGGGTCTCAGGCTCTCACCCCTCAAAGCTGGGGTGCTGATAATAAGGAAGTGGGAGCCCCGTGGCAAGGGCATGCCCTTTTGTAAACCTGTTGTTTGGAAACTGGGACACAGTTTTTTCCTACAGTAACAACATGATGTTCATGGTTAGGCCCAACCTGCAAAGCCTGCCTAAGCTCACCCAGGACCCTATACCCTGCTGTAGAAGACACATGGACGAGAACCCCATCCTCAACTCCTCCCTGACCCCTTGGGATTCCTGGGTCTGAAGCAGGCCCACAGGCCTAGGGAGCTTTTCTAATGGGTTTGATCAAACAACCCAGAGGCCCCGCAGGTACTTTTCCCATCTCTTTTCTCCACTCAAAGTAAAGGGGAAAAAAAGACCCCCTCAGGGGACAGGGGAGTCGCAAGGACTAGGGCAGGTGGGTCTGGTTGGCTCAGGGAGGCAGTGGGGCTGGGGGGGTGCTGGAAGGGCTGTGGGGTGCTACTGGGGTGTCCCCCAGAAGGGAGCAGCAGCTCTGGGTACGTGGGGGAAGGAGGGCTGGGTGGGACCTCCCCTGAGCTGAGCGGAATGGTGGGAGGTAAGAGATAGAGGAGCAGCGAGGAAGGGGGTCCCAGGAGGGGATTATTCCTGCTAGTGCTGATCATGGAATTCAACCACGGTCAGGCCTCTAACTTCACAGAGGACATGCAAGTGAAGCCTGAGGGATTTAGGCAAAACAGACGTGGGAGTGTTTCACAAAAGTTATCCACTGCCCAACTCACAAGGTTGCTTTGAGGATCACCCGAAAAAGGGCTCTGCACGCTCTGAACTGGCAGATCAGTATACCTGACTCCCTCTGACTGAGAAATGTCCTTCTCTCCTTTCCCAGTCTTGATTTCCCCTCAGATGGTCCCACCTGAGAAGAGAGGGTGGGCACCTATCGGAGTTTTTTTTTAGGAGCAAGTTGCAATGAGGATTGTGAACAGGAGACAACTCCCCCTTAGCTGGTATGGCCGATTGCTGGGTCCCGGGCCCCAGCTGAGAGCAGGGAGGGGCTGTGGGAAGACCCGACACCCTTCACACCTTCACCCCCACGGCTCAGCCGATGTCCCATAGGAAAAGTGTCGTCCGAAGCATCTTCTGTATTTATTCACTCCCTTTTCCCCTGGGTCTCTCTCCCCCTCCCCTCAACCCACACTCAACACGTACAGGCAGAACACAAGAACTCCTCGGAGGCATCATGGTGGACGGCTCTATTTTGGCCAAATGGCAGAAGTGAGCAGCACTTTTCTCCGGTACCACCTGCTGAGGCCTCCTGTCACATCCCTCACCCGAATGCTCCCTCACTGCCCACCTCTGCTTTAGGATTCGAGAGCGTTTGCAGTTACAACAATGAAAGAGAAGAGGGATGGTTCTGACGGTGGTCCAGCCTGGCCCGGCCCTTCCCTCCTTGCCGACATCCGCTCCACTGCTGCCCCGCCTGCCCCTTCGCTCCTTCTCTGCCCGCTGCCCCTCCACCTCACCCTTGATCTCTGGGAGGCAGCATCTCATGTGGCGTTCCCCTGACCCCAGAGCTTCAGGGACAGGGCAGCAGCAGCATAAGGCCTGAGGACCGGCCCGGGGAGACCTGCTAGGCCTCCCCCCTGCGGCCCCGCTCCCAGGCGTGGCTGTGTCTCCGGCCATCGGGCCCCCTTACGGCCATCAGGGCTGGTCAGCAAGCACTGCTAAGACATGGCCCATGTGCTTGTAGCGCTGAGGCTCCCCGGGCCGCCAGCATTACAAACGGAGCCCCTGGCAAGGTGCTGCTGAAAAGGCAGGTCTCCTGGGCAGCAGTGAAAATGAAAGGCGGTGTCGCCCTGAAGTACGGCCCCCAAGGACGCCCTCCCTGTGCTGCCAGGAGCCGGACACTCAGAGGTCTCCCACCATAGCAGCACCCGGGGGTCTGAGCACGAGGAAGAAGGGACATCTGCTCTCTGATGTCCCCCAAGAGGCAGTGCAGCCAGAAGGCTGGAGCCGGGTCTGGGGGCGGCGAGGCCCACCTCGAAAGCCCAGCCCCTCACGAGCTGCTCCATGGCCGCCGGCAAGGACGCAAGTCTGTGGAGACAGCACCTCTCGGCTCGCACAGACGCGGGGTCCTGCGCTCGTGCCGGGCCCTGAGCTACCCGTTCCACGCCCCGAATCTTGTCTCACCCTCCACACTGACCTGTGCAGCCTTATCCAGGTCCACCCACCCCCCAGTATCACGGAAAATGCCAAACAGACACAAAAGCGGAATGAAGAGAATAAAGAATGACCTCGCGTAGCCATCACCGGGCTCTGGCCTTGTTTCCTCGGTGTCCCCAACCCCAGATCCCTGATTCTGAGGCAGTGCCACTGGCCATCGTGTCCTTTGTCCAGTATTACAATAAGGAGGCGAAGGCTTGCAGGTAATGACAGCCAGCCCTTTCTGATTCTGTGAACCACGGCCGCAGGCACTCCCTGCCTGCTCGCTCGCTCCATCCTCGCAATGACCCGATAAAATACTGTCATCCCCAAGTCACGGATGGGGAACCGGGGCTCACAGGTGGAGTAACATGCTCAGGGTCACACAATCAGCAGTTGGACCCCAGTGGTTTGATTCGGAGACCTGAGCTCCGTACCAGCGCACCGCACAACCTCAGAGTCCAGAAGATTAGATGAGAAAATGTGCACCAAGCGCCCAGCTTGGTAGGTGGCGCACGCTCACGAAAGGGGAGCCAGCCACCGTGCAATCACTCCAAGTCACTGCCAGTCGGCCACGCGGCCCAGAGCCTCCTGGCGCGCTCCGTGTGAGTCTGTGCTCCCTGAGCCGCTCTGCCCCCTGCCCCCTCGCCCAGCAAACAAACTGCCTCTTACCCAGGATGGAAACCGGTGCAGGGGGGGCGTGGGGGGTTTGTTGCCCAAATCCACTTCCTCCAGCTCAGCTCTGGGGGCCTCCGGGCTCTCTCTCTCCTCCTTCTTCCCCGCTGGGGCTTGCTCCTCCATCTCCACGTTCTCTCCTTCCTCCCGGAGCTCGGCTCGGGCCTCGGCCTCAGGAAGGCTGGAGGGGTGGAGGGCTGAGAGGGTCCCAATCTCGATGCTCACCACGTGGTTGAAGCGCTCAGGGCCCACCTGGGGCTGGCTGTAGTGCCGCTTGACCAGCTGGATGCTGTCCCGGGGGGTGTTGGGGACCCGCACCTTTGGGAGCGTGAGGCTGCAGCCCGGGCTACCTTCCCTGGCAGAGTTCTTCGTCCCAGGGAGTGTCCCTCCCTGAGCAGTGACCAGGCCCTCCCCCCAGGAAGCCGAACCATGTCTGTGGGTGCGAGGCTTCATGCACAACCGGCGGGCAGAGCCCTCCCTTCCCAGATGAGGTGGAAGGGTCTTGGCCTCTATTTCCCCAGGATGGACCACGATGGAACTAGAATCCTCCAGGGAAATTCCTTCTTTAGGACCAGAGTCCTTGCTCTGCAGAGCACCTGGGGAAGGTGCAGGCAGAGAGGCCTTCAGGGCACCCTGGGCCTGGGGACCACTGTCCTGCCCTACCGGCTGCGCCCCTGGCCCTGAAGGGGCAGAATCCTGCTCTGGGGTTTCCTGGGCGGCCACCAGCAGCTTCCCCGAAGGTGCCATCTGAAGAGCTGTGGTTGGGGGGAAGAACAGGCAGAGTGAGAGCCCCCTCAATTCAGCGCACATCCTGACACGCACGCGCACAGCCTGTTCCGCTTACCTTCTAGAGCATCTTGGAGGGCTCCCACCTGCTCCACCAGGTGCTGATTACTGCTCTTCAGGTGCTGATTCTCCATCTCAAGCTGGGCAAAAAGGAAAATAAAGATTTAGAATACTTAGCCGACAGGTTCGGGCATATAATTCGAAACAAGATTAAAATCATTTTTAAAGATCAAATCTTTGAAAAAGAACACTTGGTGCCCCGGCAATCCAGGGCTGACCCTCCCAGGGAGCCCTGACCTACCCCCTTTCCTTTGTGCTAACCAGTTTCGGTTGGGATAGAATTCCATTTGGCAGCCCTGACACCTTCTCTTCTAAAATACCTTTTTTTTTTTTTTTAACTGTGAACTAGAATTCATACCCAGGAGACTGCATACCACATCGATGAAGAGCTTGGCAAATGACTCCGAAGTGAACGCTCATGTGACCACCACGCAGTTCAAGAAATAGGAATTTGCGGGCACTGCCAACAACCCTGGGCTCGCCCCTTCCCAGTCACACGCTTCTTCCTCCCCCGGAAGGCAACCACTCTTCTAAGTGTACCGGACTCCCTTCCTTGCTTTCCAGGTTTTATCATCCAGGCATGCATCCCCGCACACAGTGGCTCAGTTGTACCCATCTGGGTATAAATGGGATTATACAGTACGTACTTCTGGGTCTGGCTTCTTTAACTCAACACACTGCCTACAACACCCTCGTGCATGGTTGCTGTATTTTCTTCTGAAGGAAATCCAGCCCACTTTTTTGAGCACCTTTCAGCAAATATGGAGGCAGACCAGGTATGAGCTCTGCACCCCAAGAGCTCATAGTCTAGTAGGTGACAGGAGATGGGGAGGCAAAAAGACCCCATAACCCATGCAGGCATGAACCACTTGTGTCGGGATAGAGGAAGAGAAGTGGATGTTCGTTCTTTTCCAAACTTCAATTCCTTTCCCTTTTGTTTAGAAAGAGGTTGCTTTGCTTCTTGTTGCTAGTAGCATGGCAGCTTCTAGCCCCAAGCTTTCCTAAGTGAGGCCATAAAACTAGAGGGGGAAACAGGACGGCGGCTCTCGGGGGCTGGGGGATGAGAGATGGAGAGATCGGGGACTTAGTGAGTCCTGGGCACAGAGCTGCTGTCTGGGGTGACGGAAGTTTTGGAAACAGTGGTGGTGGCTGCACGACATTGTGAATGTACTTAATGCCACTGAATTGTACAGTAAAAATGGGGAAAAGGGTCAATGACACGTGTATTTGACCACCACCACGGAGACCAGTGGAGAAGAACGCAGAGGACGAAGGGCAAGTGCAGAGGGTGGATGCAGGGCGTGTGTGCTCTCAGGGCGAGACTGACGGGGCGCCTCCCCGAACACAAAGCCGATCAGGGGCTCTAGGGCGACAGGAGGAAGGGAAAAGTGAAGCGACGAGTCTCAGTGTTGAAGCTGAGTGAAGGACAAATGGTTAACACAAGGAAGGTCAGTCAAGGCCCCGCAGACAGGAGGAAGAAAAATGCTGGGGGACGGAGGGACCCCCCTCGCATGTCCACTCCAGGCTTCCTAAGATGAGTTTTCCACTTACCTCTGCTAACTTCAGGGTCACCCATTCTTTGATCTTTGCAGCTTTTTCCTGGACAACTTTTGCTTCTTCAGCTCTCATCTGCTTCTGCGAGAAAGGGAAGGCTTAGTTCATCAGAGTGATCACCAGTGGAGTGAATGACTGGAGGCGGGAAACCCTGAGAAGGAATATCAAGCAACTGGGGCGGGGGGCGGATGGAAAAAAAGAAACTCACTTATGAATTTAAAAAAATACGCTTAAAGTGGGAAAAGCCTTCCTCAGCATGATACATACCCCCAAGCCATGAATAAAAAAGACTAATGAATCTAAACCGTCACTATAAATTACTATATGACAAACAAAAGTTCCCCTAAAATCAAAAGACCAACTGGGGGATGATTTACAACACAGATGACTTATATAAATATGGCTAATTTGAAATGAACAAACCAAAAAACACATGCAAAAAGAACATGAACAGGAAGTCAACAGAAAGAGAAATAAAGGGAAAGAAACCCATGAAAAGCTGTTCAACCTAACTGTAATTTTAAAAATGCACATAAAAGTCAGACATTGTTTCCTCTATCAGACCAACCCAATTTAAAAGTTTGATATTATCCCAAATTGTCAAGGCTGTTGACAACAACCCCTCTTCTAGAAACTGGCAAAGCCTTTTTGGGTGGCAATTTGATAATATCTGTCAACGTTTTAGATGTATATACTGCTGACCTGACAAACCCACTAGTTAGGAATCATTAGTTGCAATATTATTTGATTAAGCCAAAGACGCACAACTGGACATAACCTAAGTGTCCACAAATCAGGGCTAGGCTAAATAAACAAAATGAAAGTGGAATGCTGTCCTTTGATACACAAGAAACGTTCACAGGGAATACTGGAAGGACCTTACGGACAACCAGTTGAAGGGGTTTGCAAACTGGCCACCATCCAGCCTTCCACCTGGTTCCTCTCCCCCACCTCCCCCGCCCCGCCCCGCCCCGCCCCACCTCTTTTTATAAAGAAAGCTGTACTGGAACACAGCCATGCCTATTACTTATGTATTGTCTAGGGCTACTTTCCTGATGCAACGGCAGAGCTAAAGAGTTGCCAACAGAGGCCACACGGCCCACAGAGCCGAAAGTATGTCCTCTCTGGCCCTTTACCGAACAAGTCTGCCAACCCCTGACCTCGTCTGACACGTCTGTATGTGGCTGCAGAAACGGAGGCCCAGAGGGTGACGGGACTTGCCTCTGTCAGGGTGGGCAACACCGCTGAACCTAAAGCCAGGTCTGCTGACTTGCAGAACAGCATTCTTTCTATTCCGACCTTTTATTATTGGAAAACGATTTTTTTTTCTGATCTAAGCTTTAGCAGGAATCATTTTGCCCATGAATCCCCAGATGCAGCCACTTCTGTGAACCCCTGAAAAAAGGAGGTCAAGGTATCTCCAAAGTCAAAGAATAACTCATGAGAGATTTCACGGGTGGACATCGTATTTTCCCACGATGTTTCAGAAACACAGGCTGGGTGCCCCAGAGCATACCAAGGCACATCGCATGATTGGTATGTTCAGAGAATGCCAATGGATGATTCCAAGTTTGCCCATGATGGTGGGGAAATACTCCTAGGGCCGGCTGGCACCTCAGGGCGAATTCACGTGCAGAAAATGAAAAGTCATCTGGCCACACCGTGAGGTGGTTTGTGGGAAATGATGGTGCTCGGGCGCCAGGGGATAAGTGGGGAGGTGAGGCTGAGGGCAGAGGGAAGGGACAGCATCGGGGTGAAGTTAATGGGATTGTAAAGGGGAGGAGGCCGGGCACAGGGGACTGGCAGAGTGATGTTTCAGATGCCCTCTCCGGAGCAAAGGGGCTAACGAAGCTGGAACGCTGGGCATGGCCTCTCCTGGGCACCCACGTGTCTGCCTACTCGGGTTCACTGAGAAACTCTGGCCAACCAGCTGACCGAGGCTCACGGTCCAGCTCCGTGCCACTCCAATACTACGCTGGCAGGGCCCGAGGCCAGGGTGGAGGAGGACAGGCTCTGCTGACCAAACACCAACCTCATGTCTGATACTATACATAGACTACCTGAGTTCATCTCTGGACAGCCCCAGGGTGTATTATGACCCTTACCTTACAGCGGTGTAAATGAGAATCCGTGACTTACTTGCCTGCGGTCAGAGAACAGCAGGTGCTCGTGGCGGGGAGGGGATGCAAACCCAGATCAGTCTGCCTCCCCGGTCCTCTCCCCACTATATCCCCTGCCTGGCTCCTAACATACCTTCTAACAGTTAAATCTCCATGTGAAAGAACAGTTGCATGAGGGAACATGTTCCTCACCAGCAGAGGGCTCAAGCAGAGGGGCTCTGTTCAGTCGCAGGGGGCAAGGGTGCTGAGCGCATCAGCCCTTACCTGCTTCTCCAGCTGTGCTTGCAGCTGGCTGATGAGCTCATCTTTGCCCTGCGTGGCTTTCAGCAGTTCTTGGTACTTCCGGTGCAGGCTGCCTGCTGAGTCCACATTCTTCAGATTGGACAGTTTCACCTTCTCCTCCATCACACCCACCTTAAAAGTACCATCGCCATATAGGGTTGGCATGTGTGTGTGAAATGGCCACTAACCTGCCCTGGGACCCTTCCTGATGCCCCAGCCCACGATTCCCAGGCAGGGCCCTCACCCAGAACAGGTGGAGCCAATTAATTCCATGACCATCTATCAAGCCTCATCTGGGCAAACTAAGGACTTGACAAGGAAGAAACGGTCGGGTACTGGGCCATCGCACTCTGGGGGCCCCAACAGGGACAAGCTGGGCAGGACAAACAGCCCAGAGGGAAACTGCTTCAACCTCACTGTGGCACAGATATCTGCTGCTCACTGAATGTCCCTGTGCTTCTCGCTCTGCCCCAGTCCCCTCGTAGCTAGATGGCCATGGACTTCACTCCAGTCAATGGGTCCGAGTGGAGTGCCTCATCATTTCTGGACTGAGGTATTTAAGAGCTCTCTCCCTGCCATGGCAACCAAGGAGGCTGCCTGTTCCAGAGGGTCCAGGCAGAAGATGGAGAGCTCCATCGTGGAAAGCAGAATCCCCAGCTAACCCTCAATGGAGAGGCACCACGACTGAGAACTGAATGGGATAAGCTGCTGAGACCTGTTACCTTAGCATAATTTGGCCTATTTGGACTAATCCAGCCACCTGCTCATGCACTAACCCTTCCCCAAAGACCCCTTTGTGCCCAAAGAGAGCTCCGTGCACCTGAATTAATTTGTTCAGGAGAACTGACATGTGACTGCTGGTTTTCCATGTCCCCATGAGGAGCTGATGGGGGTGATGAGTACGTGCGTGTGTGTCCCTGGGAAGGATCAGGGAAGGCCAACAGCCGTTTCTGCTGCACGGTGCCGCCCATCCCCTGCCCCGGTTACCTGGGTCTCTGCGTTCTCGGCCCTCTGCTCTGCCTCCAGCAGCCTCTGCTCCAGCTCCTGCATCTGCTCAGCCAGAGAGGAAGGACAAATGTAGGTGGGGTGTCCCTACTACGACCATGGCCTCAGGGCAAAGTGAGCAAATTGTGCAGGCGCTCCACACAGGCCAGGCTAAACTGCCAACTCAATGGTGGCTCAAGGGTGTCAGGGCAAAGATTTTCATGGCAACCCTCCCTCATCCCAAATTTAGGGGGCAGGTGAGCCTAGAGCTGCTGTCCTCTCTCCCGTGCGTGGGGTACCTAGGCAGGTAGCAGGGACGTTCTTCATGAGGCAATGCTGCCCTCAGCCCTCGGCCTCCTCAGCACCAGGTCACAGGCAGGGCCCTGCCACTGCTCACCACGTGCCTGGCGTGGAACACGCTCCCACGTGAGCCGCCATGTTAGCAGTAAGAGAATGTTCCTTCCCACCCAAGGACAGCTCACTGGCTGGGGACAAATATTTATCCTTATCACGGACATCTCTAACTCTAAATGGCATTAACAGGCATCACCTTATTTGATTTCTTTAATCTTAAACAGAGAGGCTCAGGACACATTAGTACTATATAACGCGTCCCTCTTAGGCACCAGACCTGACTGGGCCAATCAGGTTCTCTGTCCCCAGGAATCTGACATCTGGGATCGAGAGACCAGAGACAAGAACCAGGGGGCTGCATGGGAGATCGTGCATAAACTTCACCAAGTCATGGTTGTTAGGTCATTCTTCCAGTTCCATGAGCTGGCCCAGGATCCTCCAAATTAATTCCATTTGCTTAAGCTAGCCAGAGTTGGAGTTTTGGCCCACCTCAGAAACATCTCTAATACAGTTGCTGGGAGCATTTACATTTTTTAAATAAGATTTATTTATTTTGAGAGAAAGAGAGAGGGATCACGAGCAGGATAGGAAGAGAGAGAAGCTCAAACACACTCCTCGCTCAGCACAGAGCCTAATGTGGGGCTCCATCTCCCGACCCTGAGTTCATGACCTGAGCCGAAACCAAGAGTTGTATGCTTAACCAATGCACCACCCAGGCACCCCGGAAGCATTTAATTTTTTAAAGAATACAATGAGGGGGATCTGGCTGGTTCAGTCAGGACAGCATCTGACTCTTGATCGTGGGGTCATGAGTTTGAGCCCCATGCTGGGTATAAAGGTTACTTAAAAAATAAAATAAATAAAAATACAGTGAAATATTGAATAGGAAGACTTTGGATTCCTGACAAGTTTCCCTAGATTATCCTTCAGCTGGACCATTCAGATCCAACATCTGCTCTGTAGCTCAGAAGACATGGGATTTCCATAGGAAATGATCACTCATATTCATAACCTTCTGTAACAACTGTCTGATATTTTCAAACTCTTTTGATAGAGAAACTTGTCTTCCTATTTTATGGATGGAGAAACCAAGGTAGAATGAAGAAGAGAATTGTATTTAAGTCCTACTGCCCAGCTGGGCATTTCTACGTGGGCAAAGAGCAGTCAGTGACACTGCTCAGGGCCGGAAATCACTCTGTTATTGACAACACAGTGAGCATTTTTTCCCCTCGAGATTTTACTACTAGAAGTCCCTTTAAAGTATACTATCCGGGGCACCTGGGTGGCTCAGTCATTAAGCGTCTGCCTTCAGCTCAGGTCGTGATCCCAGGGTCCTGGGATCGAGCCCTGCATCAGGCTCCCTGCTCGGTGGGAAGCCTGCTTCTCCCTCTCCCACTCCCCCTGCTTGTGTTCCCTCTCTCGCTGTGTCTCTCTGTGTCAAATGAATAAATAAAAATCTTTAAAAAAAAGTAATAAAGTACACTATCCAACAATGTCCACAATAGTCAAACTATGGAAAGAGCCCAGATGTCCATTGACAGATGAATGGATAAAGAAGGTATGGTACACACACACACACACACACACACACACACACACACACCTGCAGCCATCAAAAAATGAAATCTTGCCATTTGCAACGACGTGGATAGAACTACATGGTATTATGCTACGTGAAATGTCAATCAGAGAAAGACAGTTATCATATGATCTCACTCATATGTGGAATTTAAGAAACAAGGCAGAGGATCATAGGGGAAGAGAGGAAAAATAAAACAAGATGAAATCAGAAAGGGAGACAAACATAAGAGACTCTTAATCTCAGGAAACAAGCTGAGGGTTGCTGGAGTGGAGAGGGTAGAGGGATGGGGTAACTGGGTGACGGACACTGGGGAGGGTATGTGTTGTAATAAGCACTGGGTATTACGTAAGACTGATGAATCACAGACCTCTACCTCTGAAACTAATAATACATTATATGCTAATTTAAAAAAATAATAAAGTACACTCTCACTAAAGCAAATGGAACAGAAGGCACCTTCCAGAGTCTGGGGTCTCCTCCCAGCCTGGGCTGGCAGCCGCTGGGTCCCCGTATTGCTGCCGACCCTCTAGCTGTTCTTACCTGCCCAGCAGGGACACTAAAAACTCAAAGCATTTTGTATTCGCCTTTATGCTGGAATATTTTTTTTTCCTCTAAAACTAATTCCTGAACACTGAAAACATTTCAAACATCTGGAACGTTTTTGAGAAGAGTCTAATGACCACGTATCCATCACTATTGTCCAACATTTACCAACATCCTGCCATCCTTGTTTGAAAAGAATATTTTTAACACCATCTTCCCGTTTTCATGAATGCATGTTTTCTCCACTGCCCCGGGAGTACTCCAGGTGTGTCTGCGCTGGAATGTCATTTTTAGAGTTTTCGAACTTCACTTAATGCCAGGATCAATACTTTTCACGATGGCAGACTGTTCTTTGCACTTGCATACAGGGCCACCCCTCATCTGGGTTCTATTTCTCCTCTCAGCAGGTTCCCTAGGGCCGTGTCCTCAGCTGTCCTTTTAGTCCGTGGGCCTGGGGTGATGCGCCGGCCAAGGAGGTGCTGGGTTCAGGCAGGTGGCTCTGAGGCGGATCCACTTTCACCAGCTGTGACCGGCACACGAGACTCATAAATCAGGGGCCCTGGCACTGGCCGCAAGCGACCTGATGACGTGCGTTTGGCGCCAACCTGGTGCTTAATCCCCAAGTGCACAGCTCCTTGTTACGCTCATGACGCTGTGAAATGGCAGCCCCAGGGCAGCAGCTGCAGTGGGCCCTCCAGGGCGCTCCCGGCACAGTCCCGTGAGCAGAGCGGTGGCCTGAGCCGAGCGCTGCACCTGCTGGGGCTCAGCCATCCTTAGAAAAGGGGGCTCCGCATTCCTACCACTGCTCTGGTACAGGGAAGCACTAAGGCTTGAGCCTGACTGGCTTTGCCACTGTGTGGCTTTAGGTAGGTTCTTTAACTGCTGTGCCTCAGTTTCCTTACCAGGAAAAAAAGATAATGAGTCTCCACTGCCTAGGGTTGCCAGGAAGATTCACACGAGGTGCCTCTCGTAGAGCTCAGGTACACAACGCAGCCCTTACGGAGAAGCTGACAGTAAGTTCCTTGCTGGTTTTCATAGAGATGACACGGAGGACCAGGGAGACCAGTTTGCCTGGGACAGTCTGGTGTTCCCCTGTTGTCCCACAATAATTACTAACCGAGCCTTCTTTTCTCCCTCCAGAGTGTCCTGGGTTAGATGATAAATTACACAGCTGTCCCACTTACGATCCACCTGGAGCAAGAATGGCCTCAAGCCTGAGGCTGTCAGCTCTCGCCTGCAGAGCGTCTTGTACGACCCACCGTGCTGGGGGCATTCAGCTGACACAGACAGAACTAAACAAGGCCATTGGCTGCGTGTCCAGCACTGGCTTAAGCACTCGACGCGTGTCGACTCATTTAATCTTCATCCCAATGGGAAGGAGCTCGTCCTATTAGTGCTGCTGTGTGTAGGGGTTGGGCAGCGTCGCTGACAGGCCCCGTGGCTAAGAGGCAGAACGAGGGTTCCCCCTCAGGAGGGCTGCCTCCAGAGTCTACTGCACTGTTAGCCGCCGTGCCTCTCACATCTAAATCCCGCGTGTCACGTAAAAACTGAGATTCCACACACAATCCCTGGCTCCCAGCTTCCCTTGAAAACTCAGAAGATCTGGACATGCTAGGGTTCCACTTTCTCACGGCAATAACTGGCTTCCTCCTCTTGCTCCAGCATGTTCCCTTGAAGCCTTTCCAGAACCCACCTGTCTCACTTACGTAAGTTACCTGCAAGCGTCTGAGTAGCAACCCCCCGTTTTAGCTATTACATGGTTCTAACTCGGTTATTAAAGACGATGGCTTTCGACTTTTTCTTTTTTTACTGGATCTTTTGTTTAATTCAAATCCTATGTTTAGTCCCAAATATTTAAAATACAGCACCGTGGGGCTGCCCTGGTGTCTGACTACAGAAAAGGCAGGAGAGAAAGGGCTCCGAGTCTTCTCTGTGGGTTCCCCTGCTCCTCTGGGGCACATTGGGCTTAAGATGTCCACTAGAAGAACAGCTGAATGAGGCTGAGGCAAGGCCGTGGACAGAGTCTGTGCCTGTAGATCTCACTGTCAGGGGTGTAAGGCCCCACATGGAGCTTACTTGAGGCAGATTCCTGGGCTTTGCCCACAGAGGGTTTTAATTAGCAAGCCTGAGGCACGGACCCAGGAATGTGCTTGGAAAGAAAAATCTCAGGTGATCCCGATGTGGGAGGCCCACAGCCACTCTCTGAAAAACACTAGCCTGGCCACAGGATGCAAAGCATAGCAAAGCTTCTGGGATACATTGTGGGGCCAAACCCGTATCAGCACAGAGCTTCTCGAATGGCTTCACAGGGTTACAGAGCTCTTTCAATACTAAGGTTCCAGAAAAATACTACAGTGGACCCTATTAAAAATAGGTAGCTAGGAGAATAAAAAGCCTCTCTCTCTCTCCCTCCCTCTACACACACACACACACACAGGATCATACACAGTGAATAAAAGTTCTAGAAGGTATCTGTTCCCAAAGCAAATTGGATCTGTCAGCGAAGGCCAATTCCGTGATGACTGTATGCAGACTTCAACATATTTCCAACTAGTCCTGACAGCCCTAGTACTCTCCTTTCCCAGTACCTGGCCTTTTCGTAAATTCTAAGGTATGTAAGGATATGTTTTTCTGGCCTCTGTGTTCTATCCATACGTTGAGAAGCTGGTGCCTACAGAGAACCACCGCCTCTGTACAATCCATGGTCGGAGGGGGGAGAAGCGACAGTCATTGTTCTTTTAAGGGGCCTGAACTGAACCATTTATATGTTCAAAAAAAAAAGTCTTGAACTACACATTTTTGGTATATAAATGTAAAACTGAGTTATTGCATTTCAAAATCTTGGTCTGTAGAACTAGTAAGAAATTCCAGAAACAAGGAAGTGCACACAATCCTACTGGAATGGGTCTTGGGAAAAAGCTGCTTCGGTGAAAAATATTCAAGCTAAAAAATGAGGGATGTTTCATTACATTACTTCTTCTTTTCAATAAATCCACTCAAATCCCTTCTGGAAGCAGATGGAGAGTAAATAAATAAAATTAGTTCTAATACTGATGCCATGTATTCGTCATGGTCATTCCTACTGTGGAGAGCTCATCTGTGGACGGTTACTACACTCCCACTTTCCTGACGGGTAACTGAAGCACAAGTTTAGCAAGAAGGAAAAAAAATCCAAGGGACTTTCATACCACCTATAGAGCCTCCTAGAACAGTATCAAGTTTTGAATTGATCTGAACAGCCTTTGTGACTTCTTCAGCACAGCAAGGAAGAGAGCCGGCTGGGGGAGCGGGTGGGGGTTGGGGGAGGGGGGCGGACGGCTCCCAGGAAGCAGAGCAAGGTGTGAACTCTACGGCATCAGCCATTCCCTCGACTCCTGTCCTGGACAGAAAGTGCACCCACAATTCACCTGGCTGCGCGGTCTGGGTGTCCATGGCGACGGGCACACCAGGCCTGGTGAGGTGAACCAGCAGAAAAAGGTCTAATACTGTTTCCCCTCCCCTCCCCCCCCTCCCCCTTAGGCGAGGGATTATGTGGTAACCTTGACATCTTTTCTTTCAGAAAAATTTGCTTTTTAGCACAGATCATTCCGTGCCCAGAATGGCAGTTCTGCAAGAGGGAGGTGGATAGGAGCAGGCTGTGGGGTGCGGAAGGAGGAAGGGCACGTTTCCAAGCCTTCACAGCCCGTGGGTAGTATCTGATCCCAGGAAGGGCCGATCCCCTGGGAAGCACCCAGGCTTGGCCTGCCCTGCATCACAGCCAGCAGTGAGTGAGCGGCCATCAGTCATCCGGGCAGTGCAATCCGCACGGGTCGGCGGCCGAGCGACAGGGCTGCTCAGAGGGACCCAGCTGACCTGGCTCACCCCGTGTAGGAGGGTACTGGTGATGATTAACTAGTAAGCTCTAGGAGCAGCAACAGAGACAGGACCTGGGCTTGGCCCCAGCACGAGCTCTCCTGAGAAACCTGAGTCATCTCTTCCCGTGATCTGAAACTTACCTTGATGTACTGGGGAAAATCTCTAAGTGAACTGTTGAACCTGTCCTGTGGGTTTGGGGATGATTGCAGGTGACAGGAGCAGCCCTGACATTGAGCAACATGGTGTTTATGGCTTTTAAAGTTTCCTGCCAAGAGCTCTGTGTTGGGCTAATGTCCTGGTACTCTTCCTTAATTCTTCCAGCCTGTGAGTCCTAGTCAAGATTTTATTCTCTACCCTCTTCCCTTTGCACCCCAGTCTCTTCTGCCCTATGTCTACATGCTTCCCCCCCTTTTTTTTTTTGCTTCCCCTTTCTTTACCCAAGTCACACTCTGAGCACCCAACCTTTTTATGGGAGGGCATTCCAGCTACATGACAATCAAAGGCAGTCTGGAAGAGAAGATGGGGCCGATCCTACAAAAATTCAACCTACTGAGACCCAAGGGGCTGTGGAGAGAGAAGGTGTGTTTATTGATGTGTTTAAGGACACTGGGAAATAGGGGAGGAAGGCACTTGAAGACATTTTTTATTATGAAATATTTCAGAAAACACCTAGAGAATAATATTTTAAAACATGTATCCACCAGTCAGCTTTACCAAATCTTAATTTCTGTCCTCTCTGCTTCCAACATCTTCTAAGAAATGGGCCACTACAGAGAGGTGAAGGCCCCAGTCTACTCCACAATTTCACTTCTAGCATCTACCCCACACTTGGTTGTGTTTACATTTTACCTCATTTGCCTACACCCCTAATCGATAGATAGACTGTCCTGTAGGTTTTAAACTTTATATAAACCATACTGTTCTCTATATGTCCTCCTGATATTTTTTGTTCAGCGCTGGTGTTTGAGATTTTTTTTTTTAAGATTTTTTTTTTTAAGGTTTTTTTTTTTGAGAGAGAGAGAATGACAGAGAGAGCACAAGATGGGGGAGGGTCAGAGGGAGAAGCAGACTCCCTGCCCAGCAGGGAGCCCGATGCGGGACTCGATCCCTGGACTCCAGGATCATGACCTGAGCCAAAGGCAGTCGCTTAACCAACTGAGCCACCCAGGCGCCCATGGTTTTTGAGATTTATACATGTAGCTCACCTGATTCATTTTTACCTGCAATGTAGTATTCCACTGTACAAATATATTCAGCATGTTTATCCACTTCCCTGTTGATAAACATTTAGGATGTTTCTAATTTTTCATATAGCAATGCTACATTCTTGTATGTGACAAGACATTCTTATGTATGTCTCCTGTGACTGATACATTTGGATCTATTTCTACCATTGCATTTTGTGCCTTCTATTTATTCCTTTTTTTTTTTTTTTTTAATATTCTTGTTTTTCTTCCTGGTCTAGATTTCATAGATTTTATTCCATTTCCCTACTCTACTGATCTGAAAGTTACATACTCTGTTTCTGTTTATTATCATTATTCTAGACTTAGATTCCAGGCTTAAGACTGCTACTTGTTCCCCAGTATCTGTTCTCTCCTTCTCTCTCACACAAATCAAAGCCTCCAACTTTTAACTGAGCACATCGTTATCCAGAATAAAGACCACACTTTCCAATCTTCCCTGCAGCTGGGAACAACCGTGAGAATAAGTTTTGGTCAATGGAATGTGAGAAGAAGCAATGAATGGAACCCCTGGGTCACACAGGTAAAGGGAAGGGTGGAATGTGGCCATTACGGGAACCCTCTTCAACCATGCAGCTGACATCACCCTAGGACTACACACCCCTTATGTCTGAGAGGTTACATGAGAAGGAAATAAACAACTGCCAGTTTTAAGCCATTGTGTTTTTGGGTTCTTTCTTATGGCAGCCAAACTATAATCTAGCTCATACGGTCAGCACAGATTTTTAAGAAATGTATACTGCCTAGATTCATTCTGCTTCACAAATGTGAGGCTTCACAACTTTCATTAAGTTTGGGAATTTTTAAACCATTGTCTCTCTGAGTAATGTCTCTCCTTCATCCTGTCCTCCACTTCTGGGACCTTATAGGATCTTGTCATCCTAGTGTCCATGTCTCAGACTCTGGGCCTTTCTCTCTCTGTGCTGTATCGGGGACGGTTTCCCCAGGCCCATCTTTCCATCTTTCCACTCATTAAGCTCATCTCGATGGTGCCTCATCCGATGTTTAATCTATCTGTTGAACATTTAATTTCAATGAAGACATATTTTGCTTCTAGCAGTTCTATTTGGTTCTTTTTCCAGTCTACCCGATCTTTTTGAATTGTGTCTTATTCTTGTCTCACATGTTCAATTACTTCATTACATCTTCAATAATTTTGAACTCATTTATTTTACGGTGTCTTGCCAACAGTTCTTTTTTCGAAGTTCTTGTGGGATCTAGTTGTGTATGTGGACTCTAACTCAGGACAGATCATTCTCTCAAGCATTTAGTCGTTTTGGATCATATATTCATCTTTACTATGGGTTTACTATGGGATAATGTGAGGATTCCATGTGATCTGGGTTGAGATCTTATTTCTCCAGAGAGGTTCTCTGTCTATTCCTACAAGGTCTCTGAGAGGTATCACTGGCCCAGAACTTAGGGTTCCCGATCCACACAAATAGTATAAATTCTAATGCTATACCAATACCATCATCAGACTCTCAGAGAGTACTTTTCTTGGCTTTCTTTTATTTTTTCTGCCCAGAGCCTTGGCTAAGCATGAGAAGCTGTTCTGTCATCTCCCTGTGTTGGTAGATGATTTTCTTTTCCTTGTCTACCTTTTTATTTACGGTAAAGTACTTTGATAGTCCTGACAGGAAAGTTTCAGTTTCAGCTCCAGCTTCCAACAGGCCAGACCTCATCTCTGTCTCCACAGATTAAACCTCAAACCTCTCATCACTACAGGGAGGCCAGTCACACAGCCTGTCCCACTGAGATGCTTGAGTTGAGTACCACTTAGGTTTTTCCTCTTCGTTTTGCCCCCTGAGGACTCCTCCTGTTTTCTTCAGTGCATGGCTCTGCACTGAGAAGGATATTTTAAATATTTATTCCAGTATTTCTAGGTGTTTCATAGAGGTCTTTTTTTAAAAGGTTATTTTGTGGTTCTGATCACTAGGAACAGAAGTTTCTTTCCTCTGAGATGTGTTTTAAACCAGCTGGGAGACCCTTACTTATCCTTTCCTTCCTTCCCACACCTCCCCCAGTAACATATCCTAAGGCAAGGTTCTCAAACTTTACAGTGTACAAAACTAATTTCTGGGAGCCTGTTAAATCTGCAGATTATGAGCTGCACCCCCAGGAGACTTGGACCAGGAGGACTGGGGTGGGGCCCAGAAATGTACATGCTTAATAAGCACTCCAGGTTTCTGGCATGGGTGGCCCCAGGACCACCCTTTGAGAACCACTATCTAAGACTGCTTTCCTTTTCCTAAGGTGGCCGAATTCTACCCTTTCTCTTAGTACCTGAACCACAACCACAGGAACCTGCCGGTCTCTGTTTTACGAAGCCTGAACTAGGAGACAGCAATGCCAACAGACCCAAAGTTGGCATTCAGGCTGGTCCAGGGCCTGAACTCGGCAGTGGAAGTGAGGAGGTAATACCAATAACTTGTCTTCCTAGACTCCAGGTTGTGGGGCTATCAATAAAACAGGCCATTTCCTCAGGCTTTACTAACCAGACTTTGACATTACTTGGAGAGGAGTGGACTGAATTTTACTTTTGTCCTATGAAAGAAGGGTTGGGTAAGCAGATGGATGATGCAAACAAAACTAGAAAGAAAAGAGTTGATTCAACTGAGATACATATATAGTATAGGTCTCTACTCTCCAGGTAGGTTAAGCTCCAAAAATGCTTCTGAAAGTCAGCTGTTTGGAATGCATCTTCCCAGAGAAACATTACAAATGGTGGTCAGTTTCGCAGACCAGCCCATCCAAGCCTATAAAGATAATAATCATTCCCATATTCCATGCCAGAACCTTTATATATGTGACCTGACATAATTCTCAAAATAACTGAAAAGCAGACATTTGTGTACCTGCCTTAGAGGTGAGGGGACTCACCAGGTAACACAGCCAGTAAGTGGCAGAGCTAGTTGGCCCCAAAACCTGTGTCCTTAACATCAGGAAACCAGGCTGCCTTCCATAGGCTCCTATACTTAATAGACGGTGACAGCAGGATGGGAATTTCCCCTCTTCTCCCCTAAAACATCTTCCTTCCCCACACTAAAAAAAGAAATATTAAGGGAATAAGAGCTACAGTTGACCCAAGAGGTAACAGAGGACCAAGAAGATTTCTATCATTTCTCTGGAGCAGGAAAGAATGCAAGATGACAGCTTAGTAAGCTGTTTTGATTTTGGACTTAAAAATAAAAAAAGTACCCTGGGTTTCATTTTGCATGTGTGGAAAGTATCTTATTAAAAGTTCACCTTCCTGCAATGAGTAGCAAATAAGCCCTAGGGATCTAATACACAGTATGGTGAATATAGACAATAACGCTGCATTATAATCATCAAACTTGCTAGGAAACTGGAACTTCATTATTACAACCACTAAAAAGAAATGACAATTACGTAATGGGATAGAAGTGCTAATTACTACTACAAAGGCAACTATATTATAATATATAAATGCATCAAATTAATGTGTGCTATACCTTAAATTATATAATTTTATAGGTCAAATATACTTGGATTAATTTTTTTTTGGAAAAAAAAAAAGCAGCAGCAGAAAGTTCACCTTCCCTAACTCTCCCTCTCTCACTCTGGCCCTGTCTGACGTTGACCTCTGCAGGGAGGTTGGTTAGCTCCCCAAGACCTACCTTGTCGGCCAGCAGCTCCCTGATCTTGCTGGCCTGCAGGCGGAACCGGAAGAGCTGGGTTTCCAGGGCCAGGCAGCGCTTCTGCCAGTCCACGCCGGCATGGGTCTCCACCTTGAGTTCCGCCATGATGGAGTCAACTTCTGGCTATTCCAGGGATGCCTGGGAAGCGGCCCACAGGGAGAGGAGAAGAGCAGTAAGTGTGTGAGGAGGAGGGCGGAGAAAATAGGGCTGGGGAGGTGAGTGAGTCATTGCCACGGCCACTTTTCTTGGCTCAGTGCGTCCCATTCCATCGTAAGCTAGCTGAGCAAACTCAGGGAATCACAAAATCTGAGAAACTGTAAGGAGAACCTAGTCTCATTTTTTTTAAAAAAGATTTTATTTATTTATTTGTCAGAGAGAGAGAAACAGAGAGTGAGCACAAGCAGGGAGGGCGGCAGGCAGAGGGAGAAGCAGACTCCCCGCTGAGCAGGGAGCCCGATGTGGGACTTGATCCCAACACCTTGGGATCATGACTTGACCTGAAGGCAGACGCTTAACCGACTGAGCCACGCAGGCATCCCCCTAGTCTCATTTTTATAGCAGTAGAAAGTAGGGCCTCATTTGTTTTTCATTCAATTATCCATTTAACAAATATGTATCCATTCAATAAACATTTATATGCCAGACGCTGTTCTAGGCACTGGAGATGCAAAGGTAAATAAAAGAGATCCCTTGATCTTTGAGTTTTCCAAGGAACTCTTAGGAAAGTCTAATTGCAAAATTACCATGTACTCCCAATTGCTAATCAATATGCAGATAAATGGGAGCAGGGAAATGGGGTAGGCTATGGGGCAGGGATAAGGGGGGGATGATGGATGTTTAGGGGAGGCTTAAAGTGAGTGACAGATTCATTTGAGATCACATAGGTAACTGGAGGCAGAACCGTGGTTTCCCGTTTAGTACTGATTCTACTACACCTATATAGATTTTATTTATTTAGTAATCCATCCATCCATCCATCCTTCCTTCCTTCCTTCCTTCCTTACCTTCTTTCCTTCTCCTTCCCTTTCAAGTAGGCTCCATGCCCAATGTGGGGCTTGAACTTGAGACCCTGAGATCAATAGTCACATGCTCCACCGATTGAGCCAGCCAGGTGCCCCCACTTATATAGATTTTTGATGAGAAAAAATGGAATGAAAATGTGATGCTTTGATTTTCCTTGGCAATTTTCTATTTAGTTGGGATTCTGTCAGTTGTCATCGAATCATCCTCTTTTGGAACAGATTCTCGCTCTAATTTTTAAAATGCAAACAAAACGTTGGTAGACATTCTGCTGTAGCGTCTGGAGAATGCCACACGTCTCTGGGAAACAATCACACAAATTCAGAACAAATCAAGTAGACACCTATAATATGCCCGGTCAGGGAAATGGACCCAGATGTCTCCTGGACAAATTTTAGAGAAGACAAACTAGGTTGGGGATGAGAAAATGCAGAAACAAAGAGAGGACACAGCAGAGTGAACACAGAGGAGAGATGGGCTGGAAGACACATCCGTCACCAGGACTTTAAATGCTCCCTAACCCCCTGCTAACAATAATGACACTTGGCAACAAACATAAATTTGGTCTGTCCCAAACCATAACATATAATTACTCTAGTATTAGGTGATTTATAAGGAATGACTTTTAATTGTTTAGGTTAATAATATTTTTACAAAGTGATCGGTCAGAGATACATATGACTTACAGGTGAAATGACAGAACGTCTGGAATATATGCTTTAAAACACTTCATGGTGGGTACCTGGGTGGCTCAGTCGTTAAGCGTCTGCCTTCAGCTCAGGTCATGGTCCCAGGGTCCTGGGATCAAGTCCCACATCGGGCTCCCTGCTCGGCAGGAAGCCTGCTTCTCCCTCTCCCGCTCCCCCTGCTTGTGTTCCTGCTCTCGCTCTCTCTCTCTGTCAAATAAATAAATAAAATCTTTAAAAAAAAAACAAAACACTTCATGGTAGGGAGCTAGCAGTGGTGTGGGGAGGAGATACATGAAGTAAGATTTATCAAATTGCTGATAAGTTTTAAAGTTAGGTGATGGGCACCTGGGGGTTCTTTATACTGGTTTCTCTACTTGAATAAATGCCTAGAATTTTCTGAAATAAAAATTTTTTTTTTAATCCTTTTCTCTTCTTCAGGAGCCACATGGCCTCAGAAAACCCAGCCACCTCCTGCACTGCTGCCGATGCTACCGTGGTGACCAGTGAGCCTGTCCTCCGTAGGCTAACCACCTCACATCTCACTTCTATAAGCATCTTTCTACTATACCACAAATAGCTATCATTTATTGGGTTCTTACTGTATGCCAGGCATGTGTGGCCTCTTTAATCCTCATGACAATACATAAGACAAGGTGCAGGCATTGTCCCTACTCTCGCACGACGACACCGAGGAACTGAGAGACTACACAGAGAGTTCTAGAGCTAGTAAGTAATGGGGCTGGGATTCTTGTTCCAAAGTCCCTGCTCTGAGCGACTGTGCTCTTTACCCATCCAGAAAATGGAAAGAATTCTGATTTTACAAAGAGTGAGCAGGATTGTTAAGAATACGAGAAATAGGGGCACCTGGGTGGCTCAGTCGGTTAAGCGGCTGCCTTCAGCTCGGGTCATGATCCCAGGGTCCTGGAATCGAGCCCCACGTCGGGCTCCCTGCTCGGTGGAGAGTCTGCTTCTCCCTCTCCCTCTGCCTGCCTCTCTGCCTACTTGTGCTCTCTCTCTATCTCTCTGTCAAATAAATAAATAAAATCTTTAAAAAAAAAAGAATACGAGAAATATTTTACGGGATCTTTCAGGATCCTTGGCACTAAGGTGAACCTATATTCAAGATCTTCCAGGGCATCCTGGTCTCAAACATTCCGATACCATAACCTCCGTAAGCACAGACATTTATCATGTGTCCTGACTTTTCATTTAAAAAACAGGGTCAGTAGACTTATAGAGAAAGCCCCACCATAAAACACTGACGGATCTGGTGTCTAAGTCTTCGGGTTCTGGGCAGCTCAGAACTCTGGACATGTGACCTCAGCCCTGCTCTCCCGGGACTGTCATCCTGAACAATCCGGACATTGTGACCTCCCAGCAATCCCCACCTCAAAAGACTGGGACCGACTGGAACGGGCAGGAAGACAAAAGACAAAAACAAAACATGACCTTCTCTGAGCTAAGATCACAGCTGAAAAGACAAAACAGAACCTTGTGGGGCCTCCAGAGAAGGCCGGGAGGCTTCATCGTGTTTGATTTGCTTTGTCTTTTAAAGGAATTTTGCTTTTCCTCGTAGGGTAAAAAAAAAAAAAAGTGGCAGATCTGAAAGTAGGACCTGGAAGTCTTGCAACCTAGCTCAGGGCTGAGAATTAGCGGTAAAAACACCCAAGCAAAACCAAGGGGCAGAGGAAACTTAATCCTGTGTGGCATTAAAAGAGTTTGGTGAATATTTTTTTAAATTTTTTATTGTTATGTTAATCACCATACATTACATCATTAGTTTTTGATGTAGTGTTCCATGATTCATTGTTTGTGCATAACACCCAGTGCTCCATGCAGAACGTGCCCTCCTTAATACCCATCACCAGAAAAGTTTGGTGAATATTAATTCCCTCTTATTGATTGTCAAAGCTGCAGCTCCGATTCCATGAGGACAGTGGAAAACCAAATCATCAAAATCTCCAGGAGCTTTGGAAATAAAACACATCAGTGGCCTCTGACGAGCCCTGATATCTGAAATTATACCCAGACTGCAGGGAGTCCTTTCCCAATCAAGCGTCTTATGACATCACACTGTTGAACAGATCAAGTGCTCTGCTGAAGCCTCTCCCTTGCCCTGGGAATGTAGTGAGGGGGCTGGACCTGTGCTAGGCTTGTCTCAGCATGTGAGACATGAGAAGAGCTACGGGCATGAGAAAGGGAACTTGAGCAAGGTGCCTGCTGCCAAGCACGTGGCCCAGAGGCTCTTCCGACAGAAGCAGGTGGTTGCCGTAGCAGCTATAAAACATGAGATGTTAAGGCAAAATCCCAGTAAATTGAGCTTCACCTGCTAAGTCACCTCATACTTGTACCTCCCGTAAAGATGTGCAAAGATGAGCAGAAAAGAATTTACAGAATGGTTTTTAACTTTCCAAAGCACCGTGAAGGTGTGATTTCTCCCCTTATCCTCCCCAAATCCCTGAGATGTAGGACAAGTGATATTATTCACAATGAACAGATGAGAAAACCCATCACGTCTGTGACTTGAGACACTGAGCTAAGTAGTATCAGAGCTGGGCCAAGCATCCCGATCTCCCAACATACAGAACATCCTCTCTCCATGCAGATGCCGTGGTGGTGGTAGAGTCTCATGCTACCTGGCTAGCCTAACACAGAACATTAATGGCAAAACAGATGGGGAAATGAGAGAAGGGACAAAAGCCAGTACAACTGTTCATTTTTTTATTCTGGAAAGTTTCAAATACACACAAGAAGTAGGGAGAATAGTACAGTAAGTCCCCATGGGCCCTCCCCCCCAGCTACAAGATCAACTCATGCCACTCTTGTGAAACCCACTTCTCTTGATTCCTACTAGTGCCCAGCATGCTAAACTGCTCAGCAGGTGACAAATGACTGCACGGCCTGAGGCCCTGCTTTGGAACTCCCTAAGTCCTCCGGCATCCTGGACTGACAGCCAAGGAGGGTGATGGAGTATGCCTCAGAGGCAGGGGCTGCGTGCAGGATGGGTGATGTTAGGTGACCTCAGACTCTGGGCCTGTATCAGAGGAAACACAGACTTGACCTGGGATGGCTTTGGCAAGTGTAGGGATCTGACCAGAAATTGACAAGATGCTGAGATTAAATTTAATTCAACCAACTTTTGTGATGTGATTCCTCTGTGCAAGGATGGGGACATAAAGATGAATAAAGATCCCATGGTTTGCAAGGCTCAGGTCTATAGTCTGTATATCCTGGAACTTCCCTGCAAAGAGGACCAGCCAATACAAGACCCTAAAAGGAAGAGGTCAGAGGTCACTGCAGGAGGCTTCCCAAGGTAACAGGAACTCTGTTCTGGGTACAGTTTCCACTGGGCTCTCCCGTGCCACCTCACCATGGTTCACTCCCTGAGTGTAAGGACCTCTTGTGATTTCCACTTGCTAATGATGGGCTACCACCATCTTCTAAAAGTGCTAGACTAGGCTGACCACCTGCCCAACTGTGGGAAAGGAAGAGCTTTGTGCCCCCTTTCTGAGGATGGAGTTGGGGGAAGGGGAGTAGACAGAGGGGCATAGCTCCCCCTGCCCGCACCTTGTCATCTGATCAAGCCAACAATATGTGTTTTACCTTTGGGTGCTGAGCAGCACATTTCACAATGTTGGAAGAGACAGGAAAAGGTGAGTATGTTCCAACCTTCAGGGATCTAAATACCAGAAGGGACTAAGACAATCAGGAATAGGATCCTTTGAGAACAAAACCAGTAAAGAGAAACAGCAGAGTACGGTACTTAAGATCCCCCCTTCTGGCACCAAACAAGCCTGGGTTTGAGGACTGGCTCTGGCATTAATTAATCTTGTGACCTTAAACCATTTGCTTAACCTCTCTGAGCCTCAGCGCCATTTTGAAGTTGAGAGCAATAATATTTGAAAAGGAGGGCAATAATATTAGGTTGAAACACATGAAATTATCAACATTTAACCATTTTTCTGACCTTCAAAAATGGCAATTTCAGGGGCAGCTGGGTGGCTTAGTCAGTTAAGTGTCCGACTCTTGGTTTCAGCTCAGGTCATGATCTCACGGCCTGTAAGACTGAGCCCCGCATCCATCTGGGCTCTGCTCTCATCTGAGAGTCCACTTGAAGATACTTTCCCTCTGCCCCCTCCCCCTACTTGCACAGGCTCCCTCTCTCTCAAATAAATAAATAAATCTTTAAAGAAAAATGGCAAGTTCATAGACCACACTAGGTTGTATTTTTTTTTTTTTTTTTTTTTGAGAATTACAGGAGGTATTACAAAAGCCTGGCACACAGTAAGCACTCAATAATGATAGTTACTGTCAACAATGAAAAGGCAAACTAATTACCAGTGCCTGGGCATACCAGGAGATGTGGCCCACAGATGTGGTCACTACCAGATCCACCTCAGAAAGGGCAGGAGATTTTTAAAAATTATTTTATCTCTTTATTTTTGAATACTGAACAAAAGAGTATGTAGTACAAAGGCTTCTTCCCCCGCTGTACCCCAGCCACAGTTCTCCCCAGAGGCAACTGTGTTATGGGGTTTTACGTCTTTCAGAGATATCCGGTGCAGACACAAGCATTCCCATGTATGTTGCATGCACACACACAAACACAAATGGCGGCCCACCATACACACTGCACTTAACCTGTAACTGAGAGATCGTCCTATACCAGCATACATACCTGACCTATCTTCCCTCCATGCTTTTTAACAACTATACTGTATTCTATTGTGTAGGTATTACATGATTTTATTTAAGAGTCCCTTACTGACAGACATTTGGGTTGTCTGAAACCTTTTGCTAAAACAAACAATGTTGCAACAAATATATATCATTTCACATGCATCGGAGTATATCTGAAGGATAAAGTCCCAGAAATGGAATTGTAGGATTAAGTGATACACATTTTTAAATGGCCAAATAGTCTAAATTGCCTTCCCCAAGACTATTCGAATTCATACTCCAGCCAGCAATCAGTGTCTGTTTGCCCATGGAGGAGGTCAGTTTTGAATTTGACAGAAGGGAGAGAAAGCTCAGCTGGGCTCTCTAGAGAATGCAGGACGGTGGCTCAACAGCCAGCCTGCTGTGAACTCACCCAGATCAGGAGTGAGGGAATCCTCCACACATTAACATCAGCATGTATAAAGCACACTTCAAACCATAAGGAGCCCAGAGCTCCCCACATGGATACATAACCTCATAGAGAGAAGGGAATAGTAAAGAGGAGTGCACCATGGGGGAGCAGAGTAGGAGGTACACGCTTCTTCCCCTGACTTCTGAAGAGGGCAGAGGGGCACCACATTTTCTCAACTCAGCTGCTGGTCTCAATGAGTTTGAGACCACATGGTGTCCCCCGCCATCACCCAGCTCTAAGCAGGTCCCCTCAGCAGCCTGTGGGAGGGAAGGTGGCTAACAGTGGCCCCCGCATTTGGAATTTAGGAGGCTTGGGTTTGAGTTTTGCCTCTTCCACTTTTTAGCTATAGGACTCTGGGTAAATCACAATTTTTCCAGGTCTGTTTCCTCCTTTGTAAAATGGAGGACAATAACATGCAGAAACACTAGAACTGAAGTTCTATAAAGTCTTAAGTGACATTACCATACACAGAGTCTGGCACGGAGAAGACAGTCCAAAAAGCCTGATGAAGGAACCCACGACTTTTCCAAATTGGTAATAAAATGATCTTTCAAGCAGAAATTTTACCTGAAACGAAGGCTGTCCAAAAGAGTTTTATGAGATAGACTCACAGTAAAAGCTTATAGAGATGTCCTGGCAGGGAGAAATCCAACAGGGATTCCACTCCCAAGTGCGGGTCTTCACTGCCTCTGCCACCCCCATTAAGTCTTCCTGGTCCCTGGTGACACAGTCCTCTCTCAGGCTCCCAGGACACAAAGCTCCTGCTTGTCACTCAGTGCCCAACTTGTTTTTCTTTTCTGCTTGGCTGACCTGCCCCTAGAAGCCGAGCCTGACCCAACAGAATCCCTGAAAGAACCACCGCGAAATCACAGAAGAGATTACCTGAGCCAGGCGGGGAGGAGAGCGGGAGCGGGGACAGCGAGCGGGAGCCCAGGCACCGCGGAGTAAAGCCGGCAAGCGCGCCCGAGGGCCCTTCCCGGGGGCAACTGGCTCCAGCCGGTCCCAAACTCTCGCTCCTCCCGAGGAAGGCGACTCCTCGCCGCGCGCTGCGGGTCCCCCGAGCCCGACCGCGGCTGCCAGCGCCCCCAGCGCCAGGTGGGGAGGCACCTGCTCCGGGATCGCCCCGCGGCCGGAGAGACGCCGTCCTCTCCGCCCCGCCAAAGCCCTCGGGGCCGGCGCACACCTCCGAGCCCGTCCCTGCCCGCCGGGCGCGCGCGGCCGCGCAACCTCCCGCCGCCCACCCGGCACCCGGGCGCCCTCCGCGCGCTCCGCCGCTGACCTTGCGTCCTTCTAGCCCGACTCCGCGGCGGCCGCCGGGTCTCCGCTCGGCGGCAGCAGGGGTCGCGAGGGGCAGGGCGGGGCGAGGCGAGGCGAGGCGGGGGCCGCGCGGGGTGCCGGCGGGCTGGCCGCACAAAGCCGAGCCGGGCCTCGCGGCACCCCATTCACCGCCGCGCCGCCCCCCTCCTCCCCGCCGGCTCCTTAAAGGCCGAGCGCCCGCGCGGTTCCTCGGGCGGCTCGGGGAGAGGCACAGGAAATGACCTCAGCAGGCTCCAGCCTCCCACCTCTCCGCACCGCTGGGCTTGTCCCGGGGGCAGGCGGGGAGGGCGGCGGGGTCTCCCGGCCCCCGCCCCGAGCTCTCCGCGGGCGTCCGCACCCGCTGCCGCGAAGGGCGGCCGGGTGCCCCGAGACCCGTCCAGCCCCCGGCGGGCGTGGGACCCTCGCAGAATGGGGCGCAAGACCAGACCTTCCCACCGCCCCCCGAGGAGGGTCCCGCATTTGCTGGCAACCTGTGAGAACTGTAAGGCCGGGATATTTGGAGAAGTCCTTATTTCCAACAGTCTGTCCCACTGCCAGACCAATGCACTGATTTGTAATTTGGGGGGAAAAAAGTCACCACAACCCAGAGGGTAACTTGCTTGCTAATGTATGTATGTATGTATGTATGTGTGTATGCATGAATATGCATTATTTATGAGAAGGGAGCCGGCCAAGGAGCCAGAAGGCCAACGAAAGAGACCGCTTGGGCAGCTTCAGAGGTCTGCTCACCCTTGTTCTTCAAGGACTTGCCGTCCCTCAGCTCACCAGTACAATCCTACACCCAGAGGAGATTGGAACACTCAACTTTTTTTTAAAGATTTTATTTATTTATTTGGTAGAGAAAGCACGAGCGGGCGGGGAGAAGGATCTACCCACACAATAGAAGGTTACACAGCCATTAAGAGTCGTGTTTTTAAAGATTATTTTATTTTATTTATTTTTTAAAGGATTTTATTTATTTATTTGAGAGAGAGCAAGCACAGAGGGAGAGGGAGAAGCAGACTCCCTGCTGCTGAGCAGGGAGCCTGATTAGGGGCCCCATCCCAGGACCCTGGGATCATGACCTGAGCCAAAGGCAGACGCTTAAGCGACTGAGTTACCCAGGCGCCCCTGGAACACTCAACTTTTGGTAAAGAAGATGAATATAGAGAATATTGCAGGGAATGATCCACATTTCAAAAGTGCTTTCTTCCCCAATCCTACAGGCTCTCTGTCCAGGCTGAATGAACAGAGGCAAACACCACCAGGGCCCATTTCTCCAAAGGGGCTTTGGAAGACTCACTCCAGGCCTTGATGAAGGATTCCCCTGGCTCCACCCCAAGTTTGAATTTGAATCTCTGGAGGTGAGGCTGCTAGATTACCCAGTTAACAAGCTCCCCAGACAATTCTCAGGCATAACTTTGAGAGCACAGATACTTTAGAAAGCTGGTCCCAATAGTTCAGGAAGCCAAGGGCAAAAGTTCAACTGGGCCAATGGGACTCCAGGGGCTGAACTTGCAAATGGATTCATAGCTCCTGGGGATTGAGATAGATCAACCCCAGACTGTGGGACACTGGCCTCTGCTATCCCTTTAACACTCAGGAAGATGCCTTAGGTAGCCCAAAAGCAAATCTTCTGGAGTTGGTTAAGGGTGATTCATTCATTCATTCATGCCTTCATTCACCTTGAATAGCTCATCATGCACATACATTTCAAATAATATGGAAGTGCTAACGATGAAAAATGTCTACCTCCCATCCTGCCCTTGTCGCCCAGATCATTCCTCCCCAAACACAAAAGATATTTTATGCATAAAATATGCATAAATACATATACAGTTGACCCTTGAATAGCATGGATTTGAACTACACAGTTCCGCTTATACATAGGTCTTTTTCTTTCTTTTTTTAAAGATTTATTTATTTTTAAGGCGGGGAGGGGTAGAGGGAGAGGGAGAGAGAGGATCTCAAGCAAACTCCCCAGTGAGCACAGAGCCCAGTGCAGGGCTTGATCTCACACCCCTGAGATCATGACCTGAGCCAAAATCAAGAGTCGGATGCTTAACCAACTGAGCCCTTACATGGATCTTTTTCAATAAATATATTTGAATTTTTTTTGGAGATTTGCAACAATTTCAAAAAACTTGCTGATGAACCACATACCTAGAAATACCAAAAAAAATTAAGAAAAATTCAGTATTATTGTAAGAATACAGTATTTAGTACATGTAACATACAAACTATGTGCTGATCAACTGTGTTATCAGTAAGGTTTCTGGTCAACAGTAGGCTACTAGTTAAGGTTTGGGGGAGTCAAAGTTATACTGATTTTTTACTATATGGATGTTGGTGCCCCTAACCTTGGCATTGTGCAAGGGTCAACTTTAAATATATTTATATGTACCTATTTATATCCCCTTTTCAACACTAAGGAAGCATCCCTTGCTTTTTTTCTCTTGACATTACCATTTGTTGACTCTGTGTGGCATATTAGCACACTTGGAGATGCCTTACTTTTTTTAGAGGTCCCCTAGTGTTCCTAATGATGGATACTTAGGATGTTTCCAAACTTTAGATATTACATGCTTGCTACAGTGAATGTCTAGGTACATACTTCTTGGTCCACATTTATGGCTATCTTTATGGATTAATATTTAGAAGTGGAATTGCTGGCTCTAAACACAATATGAATTTTAAATTTCAATAGATGCAGCCAAGTTGCCCTCAGAGGAGACTGCACCCACCTACACTTCGATCAGTGTGTTTTGAGTGCCTCTTTGTTCCCTCCCACCACACCAATTAAGTGATTTATCACAAAGTACAAAGCTTTTAGGAAGAGAGGATTAAGTGAGTTCATGTGCATGGATGAGTTTAAAACGCTGTAGCATACAGAAAGGCTCAAAGAAGTGTTAGCCCCTAGTCTTCCCACCGCACTCCTCCCTGTGACCTCCCCCTTCCTTTGGGCTCTGTCTCAGTCCCAGCTCTGTAAACTGGAGCAAGCTCCTTAGCCTCCCTGGGACTCCGTTTCCTTTCCTCTAATACGTGAATCATAACGTCTCTCTTTGGAGTTGGTCTGAGGATGAAATCGGATAATAGAGTTACATAAATTTTAGGATCCAGTCATTGTTCAATAAATGATAGCTATTCTTCTTCCCTCAAATTCCCCCCCCCCCCCCCAGCTTTTATTTTGAAAATTTCAAACTGGATGCCTGAGTGGCTCAGATGGTTAAGCGTCTGCCTTCGGCTCAGGTCATGATCCCCAGGGTCCTGGGATCGAGTCCTGCATTGGGCTCCCTTCTCTGTGGGGAGCCTGCTTCTCCCTCCGCCTGCCACTCCCCCTGCTGTGCTCTCTCCTCTGACAAATAAATAAAATCATAAAAAAAAAAAAGAAAATTTCAAACTGACAGAAGTTGCAAAAAACAGTGCATTAAACACCCATATACTCTGCCTAGATTTACCAGTTGTTAACATGGTTGCCACATTTGCTCTCTCTCTGTCTTTACACCTATATAATATCTATTATATTATATTACATTATGTTATATATTTATGTTACCTATTTCTATTATATATTGTGTATATTTTTATATATTTACATATCTTTTAGTGTATTATATATAATATGTTATAACATATCATTCTTTTCCTCTACCATCTGAGAGTTAGTTGTACACATCATGACCTTTTACCCCTGAATACTTCAACATATATCTTCCTAAGAACAAAGGTATTCTCTTAATACTATCACACTTAGGAAACCTATCATTGATACAATACTATCATCTACCATACAGACCATATTAAAATTTCCCCAATTGGGAATATGGATAATGGATAATGTCCTTTATAGCTGAGTTTTATAGTTCTTCAATTTTTATTATTAGTCCCTACCTAATACTCACCAGATGCCTAGAGGAGAATGGGCTCATCCCCTCCTCTGTTCCAAGGAGAGAGTGCCTCCCATAACCCTAGAGCCCAGTATTCCTCAGGGGCTGCAGGTCATCAATAACCAGGCTAGCAGGGGAGGTCCCAGGAGGGGCAGTTTCCCATCTAATGCTAGGGATTGTCCCATCAGCCTTCTTTGCTGATGTTGCCTCCTCTGCCTGACCCCAGCCACCGCATGCTGGCAGCCCGGGGAGGTTCTGCCCACCTCCCTACCAACTCTGGTTGGATTTCTGGTGTCTCCTTCCCCTCCCCTCTTAGTCCCAGTCAGTAAAGGCAGCTGTATGGCCTTCAGTGAGGGAAGCCTGGCTCCCCCGTCACCCTTAACTGCAGCCCTCCCCATACCACCCCATCCCAGGGAGGAGTTGCTATGGACCTCCAGGCTGGCCTACCCCTAACTTAATTCTGGAATTAAGGGTTGAGATGACGAGACACTGTCTATTCCCCACAATCTTTCTGTCTTAAGTCACCTTCTCTGAAGCCTTCCGTGGATCTGAGACTGAGTCAAACTGGCCACTGACCACATCCAGACAATAACATCAGCTGATGCTGATATCCTTCTCTTCTCCCCTCCCTCTCTCCTTCCCTTTCATTCATTTGTTCATTCATTCATTCATTTATGATAGCTGACTTTGAAGTTGTTCCAGGTACTCCATTAGATGCCCAACTGGAAGCTTGGATAAACCATCGCCTTGCTTCTGGCCTCAGTTTGTCCTGTGGTAAAGTGGGGAAATTATTTCCTCAGCACAGCTACCTTTCAGGTCAGAATATTTGAGAACTGGAGGAAAAGGCAGGATTATGAGAGAGTCACCACAGCAGAGGGGAACTTTGCAAAACTGAAGTAAGGAAAAAGCCATCTTGGGCACCATCTTTGACTGGAGCAGTAGCGGGAGAGAGAGGAGAGAGGTGGAAGGCTGGTGGGAGCCTGCTGGAAAGGCTCCGAGCCCCCAGACTCCTCTGTGGGTCCATGCAGAAATGGTACTTACAACACCTAAAGCTCATTCCTGTCTGATGTGCACTTATTATGACAGTGGCCTGACAGCAGACAGAGAGGAAGAAAGCCATTGTGTGCTCAGAGGCCAAGGCTCAGTTGGGTCACTGAAGCTGAGAGTCTCCTTTTACTTTTCTAAGAGGCCTTGGTGGTCACTCACTGTGAACAGGTCTGAACCAATTTGGTCTTTTGGCGCTTATCAGGTTCCTATACTCGTGGCCCGTGGAGATTAGGGATGAGTGGAGACCATTCATCTCCTTCTCCATAACCTCCTACAGGTGGGATAGTAAGAATGGCCAAAATTCTGCCAGTTACACAGATTTTTATTAGCAAGCAGGCACAAAAATTCCTACAACCTGCTTCATGGGAGTCAGGGGGTTGGCCTGATCTGGTTCCTCCACATTATTCATGTGAGGGCCCAGATGGTCTTTCTGGCTAACTCCTTCCGTTGAAAACCTCTAGCATACCTCAGCACATTCAGCCCGCTGGTGTAGGCTTTGATGCCATTTGAAGTGCTTATGTAACCACCCTCTAGAGTGCGGATTCCTGATTAGAACACGTCAGATGATAACTAACCCCTCCAGGGGTTATACACATACAGCATGTGTTTTAGACTGAAATAGTTAAAGAATAAATTCCTACAGGGTCAATATAACAGCATCCTAGTCTGTGCTTGGTTTCCTGGGCAGTACCGTAGGGAAGAATGGGGACCACAGAACTGGCCAAACAGCAGTTCACGTACCATCTATACCATGTCAGTATAGGGCAGGTGCTTAATTAATTCCTCATTTGTCAAATGATGATAATAATTCTTGCCTCTTACGATTTTTGAAAGGATTAAATGAGATAGTATTGTGTCTGGCAGGTAGCAAATGCTATATAAATGGTAGCTTTTGTTATTCATTTTTTGAACAAGTATTTGCTGGAGGTCTCATGTTTATCAGATATTCTCCCAGGTCCCTAGTATCTACTCTACTGGGTCAAGAGGTGGTGGTATCTCAAGGAGCTCTCTCTGTTGCAAGATTGCAATAGATAAGAAAGATGTCTTGAGAGACAGTAATAACTCTAGGAGAACTGGTGAAATGTTGGACAATTCATCTTCCCATGTCCTGTGCATTCTAGAAACCCCACTTCCCAACACCACTTGGTTTCTCTGAGTGGGGCGCTGGGCTCCAGAGAAACCCTTCTTCACTGAAACCCTCCCAAATCAAGCACCCCTTCTTCTGCCCTCAGGGCCTTATTCTCAGTTGCTGTTGGAAGGAGACTAAAGGAGGAAAGGGAGGGAGAGGAGACGGGCAAGAGGCCTCAGAAGCCCAGAAGCCCAGGGGCCAGTCCCGGTCCAGCCTTCTATCTCAGGAGCCAGAGGCTGAGCTTGGCAGCTCTTGGGTTATGGAGAATTCAGGAGGCAATTTCTACTACTGAATCTCTGGGAGCAGCCAGGGCAACCATGGGCTGGAGCAGAGAGGCTCAGAGTCATTGTCCAATTCAGGTAGAAAGGCAGTGACCAGACATGGAGAGAGATGCAGTGTAGGAAGGAAATGAAATGGTCCAGAGGCGGAATTCTGTGTGTGTGTGTGTTGGGAGGGGGAGGTGTCTTAACTTTGGGCATGGACTCTTCTTTCATTTATTCATTCAGTTATTCAGGAACAAATATTTATGAAGTAGTTGCCATTTTCCAGGCACTGTGTGAGGAAACAAAGTGTAGCAAGTGTGACCAATGAACTCAGGACATAGACTTCAAAACCAAATATGCCTGCCATTGAATCCTGGGTCTTCCCAGTGGGGAGCATGGCAAATGATCTCTCCAGTCCAGCTGTGGGCTCCAGAGCCAGCAGAAGCAGACAGAGCCAGGCAGAGAGCAGGGAAGGGAGAGATTCTACATTTGTAAAACAGCAATTGGTATTCTTTCCCTAGAGGGTAGTTGTAAAGATGGGGATAAAGGGTCTGCCCCAGTGTCCGGCATATCATATGCACCTAGTTAAGTGTTACTAAATGGAGGTTTAAAGGACTAGCAAGGTGCCCAGAGACTAGAGACTTGGAAGCTAACAAAGAGCAATGGGTGGAAGGAAGGGCCGGTCAAGAAGGACCCCAATGAGAGGGAAGGCAGTGATTTCCCATCTAACCTTATATCCTAAAACCCTAGGGCCACTGATTAAAAATATGAATGGAGGCCCTGCACATCAAGATCAGCAGGCCCAGGGTTCTGTATTTTCATGATCCTTAGACCAATAGGGTGCCTGGTATTGACTGGTTTGTCATACATCATATTCCAACACACCAGTGATCTTCTCAGAGAGGAACACCAGCTCCAGAGGGGAACACGGGGTAGAACTGACGTAATTACAACAGATATCAGTGCAAAATGATCTGTCCAGTGCAGCTGCGAGTTCCCCAGGCAAGAGAGAGCCAGGCAGAGGGGGGCTCAGGAGGATGGGGGTGGGGAGGGAGAAGAGGAGGTGGCCCCGAGGTTGAAAGGGAAGCTGAGTAGGGAGCTGATAGAGCTTGGGAATGAGAATTGGGTAAATCCAGCCAGCCAAGTGGGATTCTTGATCATTTGAGAACTCACAACATCAAGGTTTTAAACCAACTGTCTTACTTCTCCATCCGTTTTCATCACAGTTGAAAACAATGGTGGCTCCCATCAAGGGGCAGGAGGGACCAGCTTCAAGTCAGTGGCAGGTTCTCCAGCAGCCTAGGGAGCCCATGCAGGAAGAGACTCTGGGGTTCTAAGAAGCCAAGGGAACTCAGGCTAGTCAGGGAGCTGGTCGCGGCACCTCGGCCCCTTTTCTTCTGCCCAGTGTGTGGCAGCCTCAGACATTTGAGTTCTCAGGGCGACAGTGTGTTGCCTCTGGGATTCTACTTCCAGAGTTCAAATTCCAGCTCGGGCACTTAGCTCAGTACTGGCAGATAGCAAGTGCCGAGTAGATGCTGTACTTTATTATTACTTCTTCGGCTGATGACAGACAATGGGAGAGGTCTGCTGGGCTAGGGTTCTGCTTTCACACATTGAGTACGTGCTTGGTGAGTGTCCACTGTGGACCGCGAAGAGGGGAGGGAGAGCATCGAGGAACATGTGGCTCATTCCTGGGCAAACTGGACTGTGGAGGGCCTCTCTGTGCCTCTCGGCCTCCCCTCTCTGAGCGGCTGCTTCACCTGACTGGGTGGAGATCTACACGCAGGGCTGTGAGTAGGGGTCCCTCTGCTTCAGCGACACGGGAGCTCCCCTGCAGGGTACCTTCCAGGCTGAGTGGTTCCTGTAAGAGTGAGCCAACAAATGCCGCCGAATTCACAGGGATGGCAAGACATGAAATACTTGGATGGAATGAGCAGACCTAACCCTTGCAGCTCTTCCTCCTTCCTTCCCCCAAGGGTTTATCATGAAACCAATCGGTCAGTTATCTGCTCTGATCAATCAAGCCTTCATCTGTCATGCTTATGATCGTTGTTCTCAGACTCAGGGGCTTTACGACTGTCAGGTCTTAGATCCTATTGGAAGCCCTCTTTGCCAGCTCCTTTTTATGAAGGGGGTTTAGTCCAGGCGACATAATCTCTCTTCCCTCTCAAAGTCCCCAAGGTGACCAGCTTCTAGCCAGGACAGGGGAAGCTATCTCTCAGCGCCATCTGGTGGTCAGGATGGCTTGTTTTATTATTTTTCTTTTCTTTTTAATGATTTATTTATTTATTTGAGAGAGCGAGCGAGCGAGAGAGAGCAGGAAAGGGAGAGAGAATCTCAAACAGACTCTGCACTGAGCACAGAGCCTGATGTGGGGATCAATCCCACAACCCTGAGATCACCACCTGAGCTGAAACCAAGAGTCGGTGGCTCAACCGCCTGCACCACCCAGGCTCCCCAGGATGGCTTTTGTTTTCTTAAAGAACGGGAGCTCCAACATTCCTACTCCCAGCCATGCCTTGGGACAGATCTCTTCCCTTCTGATCTGACCAGTGCATGCTTTGGTCACCTTGAAAGGAGGTGGTTGATGGGGCTTTAACTTCTGTCTAAAGTGGAGACTTCAAACCTTAAACTGTATACTTTGTTCCTGTTCAATGTTGCATGGTTTCAGGGAAGGAGATTGGAAAACTTAGTGGTACTGAAGGATGAAGGTAAAGTAGAGAAAGCTGTAAAGAACATTCTCCCCTGCCCAGCTCTGAACACTTGGTTTCAGCAGTGCACAGACCATCAGCTTGGCACTTTTTCCAGGCATCTCTTACCCAGTCATGGCACAAGAGCGGGAACAGGAAGAGTCTCTGCTGCAAAAGTCCAAGCTGCAGTTTAAGGATCATCTTCCCTCTGCCACAGATAAAGCGACAAGACATGGAGCTAGAACCAGACTGCTCGACTCAGAGTACCGAGGGAATCCACAGATTGAGAGATTTGCTTATGTAAAAGTGAGCTTTGGAGACTTCAGAGAGTTGGTACGGACAGTACACCTTTCCAAAACGCAGTTTCCGCATTCTGAATTTCCTGGTTCAGGTCCAGAAGAGGGTCCCTTTCCAATTACAGTGTGGGGACCACCCAAAGGAATCAGGTAGAGCCAGCAGGTCTCATACATAAGAAGGGAGGTTGGTGATGGAACAGAACACCCAGATTCCTAGGATCAGAAGCAACAGGCTTTGCTCTAGGGATAACACATGACTGTTTTTCCTTCCAAACACTACGTGTTGCTCCAGTGGCCACTGGGGAGACTCTCAGATGGCTTTGGAATGGTCTGTTCCTGAAAGCAGGAATTTCCCTACAGAGCATAGGGGATTGTTCTTACGTGGACTCAGGATCTCCCAGGAAAAAATACTCTTGGGAAGAGCATGGCTCTTTGGGAAGCAAAATTTTAGTGTTGAAATAAATCCATTGGAATATTCAGAATAAGAAATTTCCCTAAATATCCTCGCCATTCAAACCAGTGGAAGATAATGTACATATGTAGTAATGTACCTAAGATTGGAAGCTATTTATAGATAAGGATCACTAAAATTTTTCTGGGACCTTTCCCTCCACTCTAAATCCCTGCTTTCCTTGACATAGTTTATGATTTTTTTTTCTTTTTTAGAGAAGGAGAGAGTGGGGGAGGGGCAGAATGAGAGGGAGAGAGAATCTTGAGCAGGCTCCACACCCAGCACAGAGCCTGATGCGGGCTCGATCTCACTCATGACCCTGAGATCATGAACTGAGCCAAAATCAAGAGTCAGACGTTTAACCAACTGAGCCACCCAGGTGGCCCGAAAGGTATTCATTTCTTAATGTCAAGTGAAACAGTTTCTAGAAAAATGTATATAATATGAATTATTTTATGTAAAACTATATGTATACAGAACTACATATATATCCATGTACATAAATGTGAGTAGAAGATTTTTTTCCCCAAACATGAATGGTGTAGAAATTTGGTATAATGTTTTTAGTTTCTGCTTTGTTCTTTTCTATATTATGCAAATGTCTTGCAAGGAGTATGAATCATTTTTCTAATAAACTATTAAGAAGTTTTTCAGGTATTGATCTCATCAGTAATGTAGAAAGCTGAGATTCAGGGAAGTTGACAACTAACTCAGTATAGCCACAGTCTGCCAAAGAGCCAGAATTTGCCCTTGTCACTTCCCATCCCTCAAGTTTAATGCCAATCCCTTTGAGTCACGGCCTCGAGCAGGTAAATGTCCCGGGGAGGGATATTGCGAGTGGACACCTGGGAGAATTGGGGGTCAATGTTCAGATCAGCGGGGACTCACATGCTTTTGATGTTGCCCGGATCCTTGTTACCTCTTCAGAGCAATTAAGCTACGACCACAATAGCATTACTGGATTCCTGTTCTGCACTGTGTTCTCGTGGTCTGGCAGGTGTCCAGGTCTTGAAGGAGCAGACACAAGTCTGGGGACAGAGTTAACTTGGGCCTAGTTCTAATCCAAGTCCATTTACATCCTGTAAAGGAAATGATGTATTCAGCCACGTTCTCCACTTGAGGGAAGAAGGAACATGTGGCTAGTTGGATGTAATCCAGAGGACTGACTTCATGGGGCTCTGGGCAGGAGCAATATGGTGAATGATTTCAAGGAGAAAGTCCAGAGTCCGTTTTCCTTCCCTCCACCGCTTCTCACTCCTCCACACTCACCCATGTTTATCCATACTCCTTAACGGTAGTACTGGAGACCCTCAGACCCTTCCCTTGACGTTCTTGGATTTCTGGGACGTCATCCAACTCCATTCAGCCTGCTTATCAAGTGGCAGGACAGGGAGTGGGACCCACTGAGCCTAGTGTCTTCCTAGAACAAGAATTTGGATTTAAATAGTAAAAACTCAGAGATAGGCTATGGTAGCAATTTTCCCATTATACCAACACCCCAAAGGGCACTTACTGGGTCAAGAAGAGGCCCCCGAGCAACCAGTTCTCTGCTCAGCCCCTGCATCTGAACACAAACATGCAGGTCCAGACAAAGTACTCAGCAGTGCCAAGTTCTTTTTTGTGTCATTGGAAACCCCACTCTTCTTCCCTCCCTGTCCCCAGACCTGTCTACTGTCTTCCCTGGAGGAGGTCACAGCTCTATATACCCAACATAACAACCCACAGATAGGAAAGAAAATCCATCAAAGATGGCATTGCTTCCTTCCTAGGTATGTATCTTGCTGAAGGACATAAGAGAAAGCAAACCTTGACCTAAACTGTGGGCAAGAAGGAGGGGCAGAGTCTTTTGATAGAAAAAAGTGTATAAATTTGCATATACTCATCAATTTTGAGTCAAGGTGGAGAGTTTTCTTTATAGAGGGTGGTAGAGAGAAAGCCAGGTCATGGAAACAGCTCCGTGTCATAGAAGGCAAATAATCACAGACCTTCCAAGGCACCGGAGGTACAGAATTTAAAGCTAGGAGCAGGGAGGAATGCTTTGTTGTTATAGACCATTGTGTATTGTTCTCATGGCTACGTGCGTAGGTCTCAATCTCTTTACCTGTGTGACCCTGATCTTTAGCACAGTACATTAATGTTTGTTGAATTGACTAAAAAGTTCCTTGAAGTCAGGTCAGTCCTCACAACAGCACAGTGCTTGGGAAGAGAAGACACTAAATACGTACTTATTAATTAATTAGCATCTGAGACTAATAGGACGCCTAATTGAACTAATTCCCTAGACAACTCAGAGTCCCTGGGATCATCAACCTCTCAGGCTTATGCAGCCTTTCCTGAAGATGGCAGAGTTCTCCTAGAAGGGTCAACGCAAGGAGGGTAAAAAGAATTGACACCGGTTTTCTCCTACCCTTGGTGATGCGATCTGCACACCCCACCCCCACTCCTACCCCACCTCCAAGCTGGGTGGCCTCAGAGCCAGCTCCTAAGGCAGAGACCTTTTGCCTCAGATCTACAAAAAGAAAGATTTTCCCACTCTCACCCATCCCAGGACCGAGTGGGGCCCAGAATTGGGACTTGGATGAGATGTTGTGATAGAAATTCTTAGCCTATTAGTGTTGCCAAGTCCCAAGATATCCTTCTGCAATCGTGGTGTCTGGCTGAAGTTTCTCTTTGAACTGATAACAGTGAAGTTGGGAGAGGCACACAGTGCCCCGCCCCCCCAAGGCAGAATGGCTTAGATAGCAGCATAAAAGCTTTTAGTTGCAAAGCCTTCTCAAAAGCGGGCTCCCCTTAACAATATCCCTTTGTCCCTCCTCAGACGACTAAGCTCCTTGTATCCTGGCAAAGGGAGGCACGGAGGGGAGGTGACCAGCTTGGAGTTTAGTTTCTAATCTCCAGGGCAGAAATTCTTTCCAATTTGCCCAGCACCTGGGCTGACTGCTGCGTCGGAAATGAGAGCAGCTGGGGAGTGGGGGTAGCTCTCTCCATGATTCCTAAGTTTTATAATGAACTCTGTCTTACCCTCCCCACCACTACATTTACAACCTTCGCAGTTAAACTCAACACGTAGAAGTATGAAGCAGTGTAATTTCAATGTATGTTTCCATATTTTCACTTAGATTTCTTTTAGCATTAGCCTTTCCCCACCCCCCTAATTTACTGCTAATCTCATGAAACTGCACTTATTTCCAGGGCTGTCTTCGTGCACACACATGAATGTCTTAATGCTTTATGGATGAATTCACATTATCACAGAATGGTGAGTTCTTCATTTTCAGGCTCGAGGTGTTCATGAATACTGAATAGTCCTCATCTGTTGCATTTTCTTTTTGATGACTAAAATAAGAGAGGACGTGACTTTTAAATACCAAAGTAGGAACACACACACACATTATTTTGAGAGCTCTGTGAAAGTTCATACCCCTTTCCCACATAGACATATGGAGAGCAAAACTGGTAAATCTGCAGGCAGTTGAGCATTTCCCTGGGGTTTAACTCCTCTTCCCCCTCTACTGGTACCCCTTTTCCCCTTTCAGAGGCATTTTGTGAACATTTGAGGACATTCGTAACAACCTTTTGCAACTCGCTTCCCCTTATCACAATTCACCCATTCCTGAGCACAGCTCAGAGTTGGAAAAGTCCATAAAACATCTGCCTGTTTCCAGTTCTATACCAACCCCAGAACGAGCAGTGACTTTATTAAGCAAACTATGCCTTCCTGTCCTAGTACTTTTCAGAGCTTCCTGCTACTTTTTTGAGGCTTATGTGTTTCTCCCTTCACCTTCTTTCATAGCTAAGAGCTCTACCAGGGCACTGAGTCAGGTGCAACTTCCCTGCACTGTCTGCTTCCCCCATGGCATGAACATTTGCTGCATGGGGCTGCATAGCAGCCTTTGGCCTCCTTTGGGAAACTGCTCTTTGATTTCTCTCTCACTGCTTACCTCTCAGTCATGATGTGGGTGCTGGTAGAGCCCATGTCAGAGAATCCTGCCGGCCCTTCCTGGCCAAGAGGTGGATGCCTGACTCAACTTAGGTAAGTTTGCCTCTAACAGGAGCAGAAGTGATAAAAAGATTGGAGTCCTGGGCACCTGGGTGGCTCAGTCCATTAAGCGTCTGCCTTTGCTTGGCTCAGGTCATGATCCCAGCGTCCTGTGATGGAGATCCGCATCGGGCTCCTTGCTCAGCAGGGAGCCTGCTTCTCCCTCCTCTCCCTGCTCATGCTCTCTCTCACTATCTCTGTCTCTTCTCTCTCTCCCTCTCAAATAAATAAATAAAATCTTAAAAAAAAAAAAAAAAAGATTGAAGCCCAATTGTTTAGCAGCAGAGCCCTGAGAAGACTCTCAATTACTTCCTACTACCCGGGGTTCCCAATGCTGTTCTGGTTCTAGCCTTTTTGAGTTTGTTTTGCCATCATTCCCTTCAAATCTGTGAGCCCTCTGATCATATCCTTCCAAGAAATTCTTTTCAGACTTAAGATAGCTAAAGTCGGTTTCTGTTCCTTGCAGCCAAAGACTCCTAAATGATGCAGGTTCACTCTTTAGTCTATGACCCTTCCTTCCTATTTCCAGAAGGGACCACTACAATTTTCAAACTCCCGATGATTGTCTTGACCTCCTCTCATACTGCTAAGACCATGCCCATATTTCCTGAAAGACAAGAACTTCTCTGCCCTTCTACTAAGCAAACCATCCATAAAGGGGTTGCTCTTGTCCACCACAAGCAATTTTCTTGATGACTTACAAGAGAAACAGAAAGACTTCCTGTATGCTTGTTAGGATCAGTGGCCTGAGGTTTCTCCAGTTGTCTCTTACCCAGCTGGTTTTCCTGTAAAGCTGGTCCACATTATTCCAATCTTGAGATTGCCTTTGGCTGCAATGCTTCCTCGGCTCCTAACCCAGCTTTCCTGTCCCAGCATCTGGGATGGACTATGCAAATACATGTACTATGCAAGAGACAGTTCTCTCTTGGCCTCCAATTTCCATGCTCGGGCTCCCTCCCAGGTCCTTCCTTTTTTTTTAAATATATTTTTAAAAGATTTTATTTATTTATTTGACAGAGAGAGAGGGAACACAAGCAGGGGGAGGGGAAGAGGGAGAAGCAGGCTTCTCGTGGAGCAGGGAGCCTGATGCAGGGCTCAATCCCAGGACCCTGGAATCATGACCTGAGCCGAAGGCAGACGCTTAACGACCCAGGTGCCCTCCCAGGTCCTTCCTGATCTGGCTATGGGCCCGGTCCCCTCACTGAAATCACCCTCTTGAGCCACAGCACTCCTGACTTGTGGTCAGAGGGCAACCCCCAGGAAACCAATTCTCTCTAACAAGTATACAGAAATCTTTCTGTTTCTCTTGAAAGTCATCAAGAAAATGACTTATGGTGGACAAGAGCAACCCCTTTATGGATGGTTTGCTTAGTAAAAGGGCAGAAGAGTTCTTGTCTTTCAGAAAACATGGCTGAGAACCTAAACTATTCAAGACACTTTAGAGACTACAAGGACACTTGAAAGACTCTCTTTTTCCCTACCTGATGGTAGAAGAGAGATGTGGCGAGAATTATCATTAACTGCCTACTATGGCAGGGACTTTTCACTATGTGGATGTGCCTGACAATATGCTAGATATCTAAAATTATCTTATTTATGCTTATGACAGCCAGGGGGTTGGGGATTATTGCCATTCTATTCTGTAGATTAGGATCTAGCCTCAGAAAGTTTAAATAAATAGCCGTAAGACCTCTGGCTAGGATGTGGAGTCTGGACTCAAATCCAGCTTGCTTTGCTAAGACAGGAAGACAAAGGAGGGGCTGCCATCCTTCGGTGTGTGTTAGCACAGTAGAGCTTGGTTTGTCCCATGCCTTCCACCTGGAATCTGTACTTGAACCACTAGAGTTACTATGACTGTGCCTACCTTCACCTGGAGTCATTCTCCCCACCCCCTCCCACAGCACGGTACGTTGGTCTCAGCATTCCTTGGGTGAAAAGCCAGGGGACCCACCATTGCCACAGATGCTCTTTTTAGGTCTGCTTCTGGTGCCAACTGCTCTGCCCGGTACATACCCAATCTTATTCGAAATTTTCTAGGTGCAGACAGACATAAAGGACCTTGGATGGAATGTCAGAAGACCTGAGTTTGACCTGCATTCTGCCTTTACTAGCTGTATAGCCTCAATCAAACCATGCAATCTCTCTGAGCCTGGATTTCCTCATTTATAAAATGACGGTTAAAATAGCTGCCTTACCCAAAGAGAAAACGATAAGTTAATTTTAAGTCATTATATGAATTTTTGTTAGGAAGCAATGATTCCTAATTTAGGAATGAGGAAAACCCAGATTGTGCAGTTAAGTCCATGGGAGAGCTGGATAGAGTAGAGACCGGCTGATGCCAAGCCTTGTGCCTTGGTTTCTCACCCTTCCTTCTTCTTGATTCTGTAACTGGCAACTTGGCTTCCACACTAAGGATGAAAATATTAATATTATATATGAAAACATTTTCTTTGATCTCAAAGTTTATTTTTTGTCTCTGATTTTGAAAGAAATTTAAACATTTTTGTGGGCCCTAAAATATCATGGGCACTAGGCACTGTACATGCTGTCCATTAGGATAAGTCCCCCGGAATTCAGATCGTCTGCCTTAACAGCCCATTCTGTGTTCTGTGCAATGCTGCCTCCCAGAGCCAGGGAGGGAGCCAAGTCAGCTCCCAGCCACAGACTGAGAAGCAGAGTGGGAGAACTGGGCCTCTGAGGCAAGAGGGCACAAGGGGGTGGGGAGTGGGAAGAGGGCACAAGGGAGGTCCTTCTTCAGTAGGTGGGCTTTGCTGCCAGACTAACCGAAGCCCCTTCTTGCTAAAGTGTTCCTTAGAGGGGACTGTCTCCTGTCTCTCTGATAGTGTTCCAGGGACAGCCCATGAGCCTCGCTATAGCTCCAATCCCTTCTGCCCACTCCCTGCCTTACTCCCAGCAGAAAACACTGTCCTGTTATCGAAGACCCACTGTGTATTGAGGACTGTACATGGATTATATTGTTGGGTCATCACAACATACTTATTTTTTAATTAACATATAATGTATTATTAGTTGCAGGGGTAGAGGTCAGTGATTCATCAGTGTTATATAACACCCAGTGCTTATGACATCACATACCCTCCCTAATGTCCATCGTCCAGTTACACCATTCCCCCACCCCCCTCCACTCCAGCAACCCTCAGTTTGTTTCCTGAGATGAAGAGTCTCTTATGGTTTGTCTCCCTCTCTGGTTTCGTCTTGTTTCATTTTTTCCTCTCTTCCCATATGATTCTCTGCCATGTTTCTTAAATTCCACATATCAGTGAGAGCATATGATAATTGTCTTTCTCTGATTCACTTACTTTGCTTAGCATAATACCCTCTAGTTCCATCCACATTGTTACAAATGGCAAGATTTCATTTTTGATGGCTGTGTAATATTCCATTATATATATATATATATATATATATATATATATATATATATATATATATATATATATACACACCACATCTTCTTTACCCATTCATCTGTCGATGGACATCTGGGCTCTTTCCATTGTTTGGCTATTGTGGACGTTGCTGCTATAAACATTGGGGTACAGGTGCCCCTTTGGATCACTACATTTGTGTCTTTGGGGTAAATTCCCAGTAGTGTAATTGCTGGGCTGTAGGGTAGCTCTATTCTCAATTTTGGGGGGAACCTCCATACTATTTTCCAGAGTGGCTGCACCAGCTTGCATTTCCACATCACAACATACGTATGAAAGAGGAAACTAACTCAGGGGAGCTAAGAGCTCTTGCTACTGGATCCACATGGCTGTGTACTTCCTACACTGGTTTGAGAAATCCAATATAACTCCTGCCCTCATGGAACCCCAGTGCTTTCCTTCTGGAAAGAATGATTCAGCCAGCCTAAGAACTAGGTGTGGATGGGATGGCCTTAGAACTCCTTGTCCACATTGCCCATCCCTAGCTGGAAACACCTTTGTTGATCTTTGAATATCCTGGCTAGGGACAGGAGGTTGATGGAGGACCCACAGCCCCATAAAGCAATTAGAAGACATAGGATCAGATTAGGTTCAGGTAGTTGGAAAGCAGCCCAGCTTCTCACCCAGACTGGGGGAGATTAGCTGGATCTTCAGGTCCCTTTTCTTTGAAGACTCAGTGCTGCTCGGGACCTGTGAGAACGCTTTGTCACTGTGGCATGTGGGAAAAATGAGTTAGAGGGCTAGGAGAGATCGGGCCTAGGCACACCTAAGGTCTGTGTGTGAATTAGAAAAGGACACCTGCCCCCTCAGAATGGACTGTTTACAAAAAGACAACCTCAGGGATCATTACCTATAAATTAAACAAACCAAAAAGTCCTTTCCTCTTGGCTGCCATACCCAGTGCCAGAACTGAGGCTTGGAGTGGGGATAGGGTTTGGATTACATTCCCACTCCCTGCTCAGCCCCTATGCAGGACCTAGGACCTGTCTGACCGGCCTGTCTGATATCAGGGCCCTCTCACTCATTTCCCAAGATCCATATTCCAGAATCTTCAGGCTTTCCAGATGACATCCATTATTTTTTTTCACCTTCTAAGAGAGTATATCTAGACTGACCTCAGAAAGAACAACCTGTGTTTAATCTTTTCAGTATAAACCAAATGTGGGCCTTGGAGCTTCAGACCTTGCCTTAGGCAAATTCCTTAATTTCCATAGGCCTCAGTTTCTCCATCTTGAAAATGGGGACAACAAAAATGACCTGGCAGGACTGATTCAATGAATGGACTGCACAGAACACAGTGCTGGCACATAGTCGGTCTGCAACACCACGTGGTCCGTGGCCCTCAGGTGGCGGAGACCTGCAGGATGCCCACAATGGACGTTGTACGCGCAGTCCCCACAACTCCTGCAAGCTGGGAGGTGAGGGGCGCGGGCCGGTCCTCTCCCCCCGGCTCCTGCGGACGCGTCGGCTGCAGGCGGGGAGGCAGGGGCAGCGAGCGCCGAGCACCTCTGCACTGCAGCCACCTGCGCCACGGCCTGGGCCGAGGGAGGGCGCGTTTCCAGGCGGCCGGGGTGCGGTCGACTCCCGGAGGCGGGGGGCGGCGGGGCCGGCGGGGCAGCGGACCCAGCGGGCGAGCGGGCGAGCAAGGAGTTAAGCGGGGCCGGAGGCAGCGCGCCTGTCAGACGCGAGCATGTGCAGTTTGCACAGCATCCGTACTATGGGTGAGTGCCGCCGCCGCCGCCGCCGCCGCCGGGGGCTCGGTTCGGCCCGGGCAGCGGCGGCTGCAGCCCCCGGAGCCCCGCGCCGCCGCGGCGGGCGCCGACACACAATGCGGGACTAGGCGCGGCGCGGGAGGGCCGGCGGCGTGGGGGAGGCACGGCCGGCAACCCGACGCGGGGGGGAGCCGGAGCTCCGGGCGTGGGGGCGGGGAGCAGGCGGCGCAGGAGAGCGCCCCGAGTCCCGGCGCGGGAGGAGGAGCGGGAGCGAGCCGGGAGACGGCGCTCCTGGCCGCACCTGCACCGGGCAGGCGGCCGGCCCTGCCCTGCCCTTGCCCGCAGCCTCGGCCCCGCACCGGTAGGTGCCCCCGATGCCGGCGGAGAGGCCTTTTCGCCGCCGGTAGAGGTGGCCGCGCGGGGCGGGCAGCGCCGAGTGCGCGGGGCCCGGGGATGGTGCAGTGATGGGGGAGACCGGGCGGCCGGGCTGGGGGGTTCTGCCCGATCCCTCTTCCTCTTTGCTTTCGGTTTCGAAGCGGCTGCCCCGGCTGGAGAGCGAGCCGCAGACTAGAAGGTGCGCCCGGGCTTGGCTTCCCTGCGGGGGGTGGGCGCACAAGGGGGCGTGTTGGGGAAGGGGTGCACGTTGGCAACTTTCCCCGCCTGAAACAAAGGTGTATCGGGGAGGGGGGGGAGGAAGGGGCCAGCGGGGATCTCCGGCCCGGAAGGTTGACATCCCCCCCTTCCCCCGGGCGGAGAGCACCTCTGAGGCCGCCTTGGGAGCGCCGAGGGGGGCGCCAGTTTCAGTGGGAGCTAGGGAGCCAGGGCATGGGAGTGAGACACACTGACCCTCCTGAGTTTGAGGCTGAGGACTTTCCTGAAGGGGATGGAACCGTGCCAAGATGACCCTGCCGCGTTCTCCCCAGAGTGCATGGAAAAACTGGGTGATGGTGGACTGCACACCTGGGTGTCCTCTCTTCTCTGAGTCAGTGCCCTGAGGCCCGGCCCAGCCGCCTGGCCGTCAGCTCTCCATTTGCCCTCTCTGATTCGCGGTCCTCGGGCGGGAGATGCAGGGTTGAGATGGGGACCATTACAGCCCTGTTCATGGCAAGGGCAGGGAGACAATGGTCTCTTTCCCAGGTGTCTTCCTTCCCCTCTTTCAGTGCCCGGTCAGAAGCTGACCCCCTTTCCTTCCTTCCTCTCCCAGGTTTCCTCGGAGGTAGGTTTGGTTGTCTCAGGTACCGAGCTTAGGGCGCTAGGCTGTTCTGATGCCACTTCAAACCCTCCCTGGAGAAAGGGATCAGGACCCCAGGGAGCTGTGCCAGAGTAACCTTGGGGGCTTTGCTCACCAATTCTCCTGTGTTCTCAGCACCGAGTAACAAATGCGCTGTGACTCTGGCCTTTGGACTTTGGTTATATTACCACCTGGGTTTCTCTCTTTGCTATAACCAGGAAGAAGCATAAAATATAGGGCTGAATGGCTTACCCTGGGGGTGGTATACTGTTTTTCTCTCTAGAGAACAAATGGGCCGGCTTCTAGGTCGCTGGTGTCTCCAGCCCCAAGCTGGCTTGCATGTGACCACCAGTTTCCATTCTGTGGCAGGGCTGCCCCCATTGCCTTTCTTCCTCTTAGAAAGGACGGCGCTGTGAGAGTTGGGTTTTCCCCTGGTTGCGGGGCAGAACTACATCTGCTTGCCTGTGGAGACAGAAGGCACTGAGGGTGGTGGGGAGCTGGACTGTTGGGTGCCTCTCCTGCGTGCTCCTGTAAATGGGCTAATGATACCAGTGGTTGGGCCAGGGTACGCCATGTTGCTCTGGAGACATGGATGAGGTGGGCTGGGATGGGGTTTGGCCTTCCACCCCAAGGCTTTGTATTGGGGACAGAGAGGGGTAACTGGGAGACAACAGGTCCTTGGAGGCCAGATGACAAGCTGATATAATGTTGACTTTGGCCATTCAAAGGCACTGGAGTAAGGGAGGTTCCAGGACCGGTGAGGGGTGGCAGGAGAAAATGAAGTCCCCTGAGTCCTACATGTGTGGTGGAAGTCAGGTGCAGATGCTAGACCAGAGAGCACCACCAGCCAACTTGTAGGGACCTTTCCCTTCTAAATGGGTAGGGTTGATTATTGCTCAGCGCCCCACTGGGTTTATCCCAAGCTGTTTACTCAGAACTGAGAGTAAGGATATGGAGGCCTGACCTCCCCACCCTGGGTGGGGACTGTTCCTCAGATGTACTGACAGTCTGATCGAAAACGATACTCCCCTGACTCCCTCTCTTAAAGCAATGAGGCATGAAGTTCTACATTTGTAAATGTAAATGACCCAAGGCTCCTTGAAAGATGTGAAGCAAGTTAGGGAAACTTATACTGGGTTTATTTCACTTGTATCAGATTTATATATTGTTTCTAAAGCGAAAGGTGTCATTTTGCAGGAAAGGGCTAAATTACAGCTTTTGTGATAGGTAAAGCTCCGCGCTGGTTTTAAAAGCGTAGTTTTTAATCGGAAGGCACTGCAGCACGCAGGCCGCAAGTGTTTTTCTTCAGCCTCTGCTCTCCGGACATCCTAGAACTCCTTCCAAGTAGGATTTCCCCCGGTAGACAGGGTCCAGCCTGGACATCAGGGACAGTCACCTTCCAAGCTCTGAGAAGGGTCTCTGATGATGTCAGGGACTCTGATGTTACAAGTTGAGACCTGGGTACAGGCAGTAAAGTGAAGCCATTTGGTCTTATCAGAGGCCATATCAGATCTGGCTGTCCTTGAGGGAAGGGAAATCTAAGCCCGCCCCCCCCTCCCCGCACAGCCGGGCCATTTTCAAATTTGTATTCCTTTACTTTCCTCCTACCTTCTCCCCTCACCCCCGATTTATAGGCAAGGTGGTTTGGGTTTTCTTTTTCTTTCTTTCTTTCTTTCTTTTTTTTCTTTTATTGCAGGAACATTCCTTTTAAGGTGTGGATAATTTCTGTCTTGGCAAACTCTCAGCTCCCTTTGTGGCAACACCTGGCTAAGGAGGGAATGTCAGAAGGGATGTCAGGAAGAAATACAGCCTTTCTGGCCCGGTCTTCTGCTTGCTCTACCACCCTGTCTCAGAAGTCGGAGGCTTTGTATTTGAAAAGTGAAGCGGAAGCGGATTTCTGGGGACGGGCTAGGAGGCCACACTTTTGGTTATGGTTTCCCTTCAGGGAAACTGAGCCACACCGAGAGTTAGGCCAGTGGCTGTGGTGTGTGTGATGGTCTATGGGGGGCAAGTTTTCCTTTCCTGCGATTTCACCGTGTTTGAGACTCAAGCACTAGAGGAGTCCCTAATAAGATGAAGACCCACCGATGGCGTTTAGGAATCCATGTGTTTGGTCTCTGATGCCCATGGGCCTCAGACTCTGCACTGTGGGATGCTCCATTGCTGCTGTGATTTAAGGAAAAGGAAGTGGCTGTCACCCCTGCAACTCACATCCCTGGATAGAGTTGAAGCTGAATCAGTCAGGTCTCATTCCCAGATAAAAAAGGAGGGCCTGCCCTCTTGCCTGTGCTCACACCCATCCTGCAGGTGTGGGCTCCTACTCTCCTCCACTCAAGGCTGTCCTCAATGTTCATTTTAACATCAATCCCCCTATATATACATTTAGTGGGGTTGAGGCCACAGAGTGGTATTGGTCCCCTGCTCCTTCAAAGGATGGTTCTGAAAGGTAACTTTCTACCCTCCTCTGATGTTGGTGTTTCTATCTTTGGGGTTGGTCACAGTCCTGTCTGGCAATGTGAGGAGTAACCGAAGTCATTGCCAATTTCTGTTTCTGACCACCCAGCTGCCCATTATCCTTTACTCTGCTGGCTCCCCAACAGAGAGCTTGATATCCTTTCAGGGCTCTTGGCCCCAGTGTGACTGGTATTGTAGAAGGGACAGCGTCCTTGAAATTAGGGCCAACAGTGTACACGGACAGGACTTGGGTCTCAGGTTGCTCCTTCCTGCTGCTCCATCCTTTAGAAGCATAACAGTTTTAAAAGAAATAAGACTTGCATTGTCAAATCCTAACCTCATGTAGGGAGATCTAATAGAAGGGGGGTGGGGGCGCATAATCTGAGAGCATTTTCTGCCATTCCTTTCTACTTTGGAAGCCCCACCTTCAGAACACACTGGATTAGCCATTTCTGACTGCTTCCGCAGTTGAGCTTGAATGATGAATGCTTTCTAGCTGGTTCATTCATTCACTGTTTCCTTTCAGTTTTTAAGGGGCACCCCATCACATGAGTTTCTGGAATGGTCCGTTTCCATCAGAAAGGTCACTCACCCTGAGTTTTCGTTAAGGCCTCGATACCAGCCTCGAGGATCTAGGGATGCCAGCCAAGAAGGAGATTGAAGAGCCACAAAGAGAGGATTCTTTTCTGGACTTCTGAAGGGTGATTCATGCTTCAAGATAAAATGTGCTTCCTGGGCTCCACGGTTTCAGTGCTTGCACGGGCGGTGGAGGGACGGACCCGGGTGCATCGAGAAGCCCACCTTATAGACAATAATCGATGTGCTTTGGAGCGATGGTGGGGACCTATTTTTAGCCTACTGCCAAACCCTACCTTCTTTTTTATAGCCATCCTTGGCCAGATCCCATTCTAGTCTGTAGGTCCCCCCTCCCTCTCATTCCCAATCCAAAAGGCCTTTTGAAAGCCAGGACTATGGCCGCCAGGGTATTGGTCTTACTTTCAGCTCTCTCTTAAAACAAATATGGACGAGAAATATGTCAGCACTGGGTAACACAAGGAGCAGCTCCAGATTTTTGTTTTTCTAACTGTGTTTTTGCCTGCTACAAACAAGGGAATGACTTCCATACGATGACCTATAGGTTCCTCGAAGCTTTCGTAGTGCCTACACAGTTTCTAGCACACGGTGAGTGCTTGTAAATCATCAGCTGTGGTACATGGATGTGATCAGATACTCAGATTTGTGTATCTGATCACAATGATGTCGTTTGTGCAGGAGCCGATGGTTGGCAAAGCCTTCCAGAATCAGGAGAATCTTGGACCCCTCCCTGATTCACTTGTGTGATCTTGGACAGCCGATTTCAGCCCTCTGAGCCTTAATTCCACAAATGGAGCTTCGGCTGGTTTCAGTGATCATAACAATGATAACAGTGACAGCCACCATTTATTAAAGACTTACTGTATGCCAGGCATTGGGCTAATCACTTGACATATGTTCTCTTTCTCTCACGGCAATGAGATAGCGACTACTAATTATCCCCATTTTACAGCTGGAAAAACTGAAGCTCTGAAAGATAAAATGATTGCACATGTCACAGGGCTAGAAGTGCCCAAACTGGGATGTGAGCTGGGAATCTGTCTGATTCTGTTGTGTTCTATAACCTTGGATCAGGGCATGAAACAAGTCTTGAGGAGAAAGTTAACATGGAGATAGCGTCAGTAAGATAGAAGAAGGAGAGCTGATGTGGATTAAACACAGCTAGTTAAAAGGAGATGGAAGTACAGATTCTTATTTGAAAAACAACATCCCAATGAATATTCGGGAAGGAGAGAGAGGTTGGTACCCTGCACTGAGGAAGTAGACCAGATGGCCTGGGAGTTACTATAAGGGGAACAGACTCTCTGCTTGGCATAGGAATGTATCTCATAAACCCCATTTCATTTTGATGCCAAAATTTTTCTCTCACTGAACAGACTCTCTGGGCAGCATTTTTCTTTCTGTCACCCTACTGCCACTAGTCATAATGGCTTATCTTTGCAGATTCTTGACTCCAGACCTCATCCTCCAACCTGGTTTCCGGGCCTTCCCCTGCTCATCATTAGAGTCCAGCTGTGGAGACCTGATTCTGACTCTGGGGTCCCAGGTATACTCTGCAAAGGGTAGCAAGCACTGGACTGTCCTGTTCTTCTGAGAAAGTATTTGTGGCCACTGAGTGTTCCCTTCAAAGTCACGGGTTAGTTCATTGAGATGATTCTCATAATTTTCATCCATATTTGTTCCAGGCAAATTAACTCTAAGGCTCTTCTACCATTGTGAAGTGTTTGTGGAAGAGGAATGAAGATTGAGGTGGTGGTCTGGGGAGGTAAGCGGACCCCACTTTGAGAGCTGACCCCACTTTGAGAGCATGATGGTGTATAATGGAGCATCATCCTGGGGGGGGCAGGGAGATTTGGGTTCTCTTGGCTCAGTGACTCCGGCCACATGACATGAGTGCTTTGGCCTTTCGTTTCCTTATATGTAAGATGAGAATGTTGAAAGAGAAATTCTGTAAATCTCCTCCAGCAGTAATGCTGGCTGACCCAGCAGAGTCTGGACGATTTGGTCCTTTCTCAGGGAATAATTCAGCTGGTCTAGAATTGTAGGAAGTTAGAGCTGGGAGAACAGAGGTGGGGTTGAAGGAGAAAGAAGCCAAATTAAGGGACAAAGAGCAGGAGTTAAGTCCCTTCTTGGGAAGGGGGACTGGGTTAGGTCATTCCTCCTTTGACTGTTTAAGTGGGGCAGCTGAGAGGTGGCATCTGTTTACCCTGTATTCACCATCTCCTAAACTGTGAGGAGCATGCCTTGTCTCTTGTCTTAACACTTAAACTTCACACTCCCCTCATCCTCCAACTGTCCCCAACCGAAGGCAGCAGGGAAGTTGTGTTTTGGTGTATGTTGCACATTCTGCACTTGATTTGGCAGACTCCAGGGCATGGTTCAACCCAGAATCCATGCCCCAGGCCCCCAATCCAAGGCTCCGGGACCTGGGCACTTTGACCGATGCTTTCCAGGTGACTCGGGGTTAGTGAGAACATGCCTCCTCTGGCGGCCCTCACTCCCCCTGGAAGCTCAGCCCAGGAACTCAGGGAGTCACAGCATTTCTGTTCATGGATTTGGGTCATCTCAATTTCCCTTTGAACAAAGCCATTTGTCCAAGGACCCTTGGATTCTGCTGTCTGTTCGTACAGCGTCGATTTTCATTTCATCATATTCAAGGTTGAGGAGCAAGTGAATTCCCACTGAACCCACCAAACCAATCTTTTCTGTCCCCGCCTGCCTTGCTTTTCCTCTTGGTTCCTTACTGTCCTTAATCCCATTATTCCCAGGGAGTGGTTATCATACCACTGGGAATATGAGAGATGATTTCAGTTGGTACAGGGACAAAACATTTCATTTAAATAGCTGTGTTTCTAATGAGTTAATGAGTATAGAGAAACAAGACTTATTGGGTTGTACTCAGAAAGTGACTTAATTTTGTCTCCCACTGTCCCTTTATGCTTATTCAGTGGGATTCGTTCTTTTCCTGTCCTGGGATGAAAACTCGGGCCCCATAACAGTCTGGGTCATTCTTAGGCAGTAGAAGGTCCTGTGGTCACTGTAAGTCACAAAACATTGCCTCAATTCAATACTTACTCTGTCCAGTCCTTTGTCACTGGGCTGGGAGGGACAGGAAACGGCTTACTTGGGCAGTACTGGTGTCTGCCGGCTTTCAGCTTCCCGGGCCTAGCAGGTATTTGATGCTGATTCTCTCTTGGGGCTGTGTTCATGGCTTCCTCAGAGACTCCTCCCCACCAGTTGCTGGGATCATTCACTTCTGATTGTCTTGAAAAGAGCAAATGATCCTCTATTCTAGATCATTATTCTTTCATCAGCCCATAAAACCCAGTGATTTACCTCAAGCTTCTTCCTTCCAGCTAAGGTCCTACAGTCTGTCTGGGTGGCCCTCTTGGACAACACCTGCTCGGGTCTCATGCCAGCCTTCTCTTGTATATGATGAAATGAAAATCTCTAGCTATATGTGTATCAAAACCATGATTGTCACAAGAAGCCCGTGACGTCACGGATACTATTGCTCAAGATAAGGCTGCAGCACATATTTAAAAATTTAACTTAAATAAAAAGGCTAACAACAGCTAACACTTGAGTGCTCATAATGCCAGGTACTGTTTGCAGTCTCAGAAACATGCTCTTCCATTTAACCCCTGTGGGGGAGATGCTTTTATTATTTCCATTCTACAAAACGAGCAAAGAGAGGTCGAGCAGCTTGTCCAAGGTCATAGAGTTGGCATCAGAGCCTGGATTCAGATGGGAAGAATCTGAGCCCAGAGCGTGCTTTTTTGACCCACTCCACGCTGTCTCTGCCCACAAGGGTGGTGGGCAGCCATAAGTCATGAGGTGAAAAGCAAATGGTTGGCAAATGCTGCCTTAGGGACGTAAGTGTAGGTTCTTCACTCTGGCGTTCAAGTGCTCCACGTTGCCTTTCTGGCAGTTCCTCTATGCCCTTTACAGGAGCCTTATCCCCTTGTGCAAGGACCCTGAGAGACTCATGCCCCGCCCCATGTCTTTTTTCCCCACCCAGAGGGCCCTCCTCTGCTCTTCTGCCTCCCCAAATCAAAGTCCTTTCTCCAAGTCAGACTCATCTTTGCTGCAAAGGTGTATTTGACCAAAACCACTTCAGCTGGGATCTTTTACTCCTCTTGGAATTTCATTACTATATTGGCAATTATTATGTGCTTTTCTGCAAAGAGTAGTGAAGGGCAGTTAGCAAACCCAGATTCTGATCTCTCTGTGCGGTTAACTGCCTGGTGCTAACTTGTGCAAGACCTGAGACCTCTCTGAACCTTGGTTTCAACATTTTTTCCCCCAAATTTATATTTAAATTCCAGTTAGTGAACACACAGTGTATAATAGTTACAGGTGTGGAATTTAGTGATTTGTCACTTACAGAGGACCCCCAGTGCTCATCAGGAGTGCCCTCCTTAATCTGCATCACCTATTTCCCCATGCCCTCCATCCTCCCCTCCTGTAATGGTTTCGACATTTGTAAAGTGAGAGTGTGGGTTAGCTCCCTTCAGTTTTCAGTATACCATGATTTATGTTTACCTTCTTGTCACCACTAACCTCTAAGCTCTTGAGGGCAGGAACTGTGTGTCTTGCCAGTCTTCTACCTCCCAGGACTCTGCACAAGGTTTTACACACAAAATGGATTGACTATTAGTTGGTTGACTTGTGGGAAACACTGCTCTAAGTCTGCCCTGGGCTTGACCAACTTTTGTGATTCACCTTCTTCTGGGTTATCAATGTTTGGGTTCAACCTGCTGCCTTTTGTCTTTGAGAGACCTAATGTAATGCTGTTAAAGCCCACACGCCTTTATCGGCAGTGTCAAAATCTAAAACGTTCTAAAACCAAAAAACTTTTCTTTAATTCACGTAATGGCAATACCTGCTCAGGACATATCTTCTTTGCAGAGCGTGACTATTCATAGGTCTGACTGCAGAAATGTTAATGTGCTAAATTGAGGTGCTCGCCCCAAACCCTGCTGTGGGGATTATGTAATCCATGGGATGTGTTCTACATCACCTCTTAAAATCTAAAAAATTCTGAATTCTGAATTTGGGATAAGGGATGGTGGTGCTGGGTAGTGTTTGTCCACAGAGGTGCTGTTGGCATTGCAGGTGCGACTGGCCTTTGTTTAGCAGGACACGTCTAACATCAGAGACCCTCATGTTGCCCTTGCCTGGTCGGCCTTGCCCTAATCCCGGCTCTGATTGCAACATGACTTTGTTTACCAATTTGATTTTTTAAAAATACTGCATTATGAGATCGTGTAACTTGATCAGTAAGTGTTTTTGGTGTCTCCTTAAAGTTTGTGCCTCTCTTGCCTCACCCACCTTACCTAATCCCAGCCCTGCATGACTCCTGAACCAAGGCTTTCCTCTTCCCATGTCCCTGTTTCTGGGATGAACTGGTGTGTCCTTAGAGTGGGAGCTACCTGCTGAGTATTTGCAGCTCAGTTCAACCTGTGGGGTCCTGTTGGCTCCTTGGCTGAATCAGCTCTCCAGAGAGACTTGTAAACTGGTTCCTGGAGACATTTCCTATATCTGGATGCTTTTGGGAGCCCAAGTGAGCCTGATTCCTCTACTTCCTTCTAGGACGTGATGCAGCTACTCACGTGAGAGTCAGTCTGGTTGATAGTTTCTACAGCTACTTTGACCTGACATTAAATAAATAAATAAATAAATGTATACACACACACACACACACAGATGCTCCTGGGAAAATGTGAAAACAATAGAAAAATGTACAATGATGGAATCTAAAGCGTTCCATTGTGTGTTTTTTCAAAAAGTACTATCTATGCCCAATGTGGGGCTCGAACTCATGACTCTGAGATTAAGGGTCAGGTGCTCTACCAACTGAGCTAGCCAGGCGCCCCTCCATTGTGTTTTATTCGTCTTTTTTTTTTTTTTTAAGATTTTATTTATTTATTTGACAGAGAGAGACACAGAGGGAACACAAGAAGGGGGAGTGGGAGAGGGAGAAGCAGGCTTCCTGCTGAACAGGGAGCCCGATGCGGGGCTCGATCCCAGGACTCTGAGATCATGACCTGAGCCGAAGGCAGACGCTTAACCACCTAAGCTACCCAGGCGCCCCTTATTCATCTTTTTGATGACGAAACTGAGAGGTGATAGAGTTGCAAGTGTTTGTAGAAGAGCCAGGCTCAGACGTCTTGTTTCTGGACCTTCCATTGGCACTCCAAGCTGGCAGGCTGCTCCCTTCCTCTTTTCCCAGGCCCTGGCTGTCCTCAGATGGGGGAGGACTCATGAATCAGTTAGCTATCCCCTCTTGATTGAAAGATACCTTTTTTTTTTTTTTCCAGCCCTTAGTCCCTATTTGGCAGTGATGGGTGTGCTTATGGGAATTCAGGCCATCTTTCTCCCACCATTAAATAACCATCCCTCTCAGAATCTGAGCCCGAAGTATTTCTGGCCTGCCTTTTAACCTAGTGGAAGTCCTCTGAGATCACTTCTCTATCCCTATTCCTGTCCGTGATTCCTCACCATATAACATTTTCCATAAATATCCGTAAGCATCCTCTTACCTACTGTTCACTCATCTTCTCATCCATTAAGAAGATGTTCCCCAGACCAACCATGGCACCTATTTCTTTGACTTCTTCTAAACACATCTTTGCCTCCAGACATTGAACTATTTATCATTTCCCAGGCCCTGTGGATGCCTTGTGGTCGTTTACCTATCATCCTTGGGCAGGAAAATGCTGAGATGTAGTATAATTTAAATTAATGATGGAGTTGACATTTCCCAGAGGTGCCCAATTGAATAGTTTCCTTACACCCCGTAAGTTGACCACATCATCTGTACACCCGTCGTTCAGGAGCCTCGTGCCGACATCCGTAACAGATCATTAAATTTCTTCCATGGCATGACCTCTTGAAGTCACTGTAATTCTGTTCACCCCTTGATTCTAGGGGCACATGATCCAGAATGGCGCCCCCTTTTTATCTAGCAAATATCTGTAATGCCTTCTGATCACCCTGAATAAAACTCCTAAGTACTACGACCTACATATACGCATGTTAAAAAAAATCAATATAATACCCTAAATGTAACACAAAAGAGAACTAAAGGAAAAGTTAGTTATGATACAATATCATGTATTCTAGTACGTAATTGCTTGGGGACGACTACACGGAAGACAGAAGGAAGAAGTCAGATGCTTGAGCCTGTGTACATAGACTCACAGAATGTAACAGCCACAAATACCCACAGGATACAGGTGCGTTGTGTGGGTGACTCAGATACCAGGAGAGGTGCCGCTGAGGTTGACGTGATTTTCCCAGATGGTCAACCACTCTTGGCCAAGTTCCAAAGAATATGAGGTACAGTATCCCCTCGAATTGCACTGTGATGGCATTCCCAGACAATTCAGTGTGGTTAAGACCATGCAAAAATCCTCTGTGTTTCTTTCAGAAAGGGAGTTTGGTTCTAGATGCAGATGATTGTAAATGGGCTTTTCACTTCTGTGAATACCCAGTGGAATGTTCTAAAGTCATGTGGGAGAGTTTGTTTGTGGACCATTGTGGGAATTCCGGATTCCCACCTCTAAGGACCTGTAAGCACCCCCATCCACCATGGTGCTGACCGAGGCTCCCTCCAACCCTGGGGTCCCCACTGAGAACTACTAGTCTGGAAGTCTGGAAGAAGGACTGTGTTCCAGGTCTGGGCTCTAGCACCTCAGTGTTTGCATGACCTTAACTCTGGATGCCTGGCTCTCCTCTCATGATGGGGGTTATGATGAGGCCTGTGTCCTGCTGGCATTTGGGATTGGGGCTTGCTCTGCTCTCCTCCATGGCCAGAGCATCCGTGTGTACCCCACAGCACTTTTCCTATCTACAAGCGCTCCTTTGCTGTGTGGTTTTTTTCTCAGCATTTCAGCCTCCTTAGGTCTCTGTTATCTAGGAAAGGAGGAAGGGAGAAAGGATATCCCCTCATCGCTGCTTCTCCAGCAGCTCTTCCATCTCCATCCCTTCACAAGCAAACTTCTCAAAAGAATTATCTTCAAGAGTCATCAGTACACACTGTCTCAGTCACCTCCTCTTGTGGTGGTTCTTCCTTACTGAATGGCCCCCAGTGACCTCCGTGCTGCTAAATCTCTCCAGCCCCTGTCTGACTTGCCTCTGCAGTTGACCATGGCCCCTGACACCTCCCAGCTCCCTCCTCCCTGACGGGGTCCTTTCCTGGGGGTCCTCCTACCTCCTCGGCCCTTGCTCAGACCCCTTCACAGTGCCTTATCCTCGGCCAGCCCCAGATATCACCCCTCTCCCTTTCTCCCCAGCAGCCTCACTCTCTGTTGCTTCATTCAGCTGAGGGCCCTTGACCTGCCTCCAACCAGAGGCTGTGGGCAGCTCAGACTTGGAGCATCTGAAAGGCAGCGCGTAGTGGGTTATCTCTCCCCCTCTCCTTGTATCCTCTTCTCTCAGAGAATGACAATGCTATTGCCCAAGTCAAAAGTCTGGGTGTCACCCTTGACTCGCGCCCCCTCCCTAGAAATCCCTGCCAAGTCCTGTCAGTCCTGTGTGCTTTATTTTATTTTTTGAGAGAGACAGAGCGTGAGATGGGGTGGAGGGACAGAGGAGGAGGGAGAGAGAATCTTAAGCAGGCTGCTCGCTCAGTGAGGAGCCAGACTCGAGGCTCGATCTCACGACCCTGAGATCATGACCTGAGCCAAAATCAATAGTTTCACTGACTGAGTCACCCAGGCACCCTTAGTCCTACTTTCTTAATAGAATAGTTCTTATATCTTCAATAATTTGAGTTGGCTGCTCGACTCTTGTCAGCATTCAGGACTGCAACCTCTACTTACTGTCTAGGCTGGATCAAGATCTTTAGAGGTGGTCAGCACTGATGCACTTATAGTCCCATAAATAATTAAACATAAATTAATATAATTCTAAGTTCTAAGATAGAGTCATGTGTTTAGAAACAGCAAAATTTATTGGTGCACTGAAGCCATAATAGCTTCTTTCTGACTCCCTCTCGTTTTCTCTCCTTTTAAATAATTTTCATTGGTGCCCCATCGCGGCAGGCGCCCTAAGCACGTACGCCCCGGCCAGTCAGGTGATCCAGGGCCACGGAGAACGGCAGCTTCCTATGGCCCAAGAAGGGCCTTTGCCTCTCCGGCCTTTGCGTGTCCCTGGTGGCCCAACGCAGATCCTGAGTAATTGTTTACTGAACATGTGAATGAATGCATGAATAATGAGATGAACTTGAAAGGGCTTAAGTGAAAAGCACTGTGAGAAGTGAAACTTACTGTTACAATTCTTTTTCTGGTGTTTGATAGTAGGATTTCCAAGATTTTATATTGCCAGTGTTTTGAAAACAACCAGCCCCACTCTTGTGCTTCAGTTTTCATACTCCAACCTCCTTAGCGCTGAGTAGTCTGCACATAAAAGATGTGTATAAGGACATCTGAATTAATAAATGAATTTGTACAATGTGATGGTTTGCTTGATTCCCTTTAGCCGGCAGGGAGCCTGCTTCAAGAGACAGCGGTAACTGTGTGTTGTGACCACACCCAGCTGTGACTGAGGACACCAGGGTGTGTGTGTGTGTGTGTGTGTGGGTGTGTGGTGGGAGGGAGGTTTACTCTGGAGTCAGGTGGTGGCAATGGCGGTGGGCTGTGGGAAATGGGACACGCACCCTAGAAAGCCTGCGTGAGATCTCCGAAGGGAGGAATAGGGCCTGCAGGCCTAAAAGAAAAGCCATGTGAATAGGACTAGCCACAAAATCTGGGGGGTCTGGGGAGAAGAAATATCATATAACACCTCGAAGGCTGTGGCTTAACAAATATAACCTGACTCCTTATGGTGGGCTTGTGGACAAAAGAGATGCCAAAACATCCCCAGAAGGTATTAACTACATATAATACGAATAGACCCAAGGGGCGCCTGGGTGGCTCAGATGGTTGGGCGTCTGCCTTCGGCTCAGGTCGTGGTCCTGGGGTCCTGGGATCGAGCCCCACATCGGGCTCCTGGCTCAGCGGGGAGTCTGCTTCTCCCTCTCCCTCTGCCTCTCCCCCTGCTCATTCTCTCTCTCTCTCTCTCTGTGTCTCAAATGAAAATAAAATCTTAAAAAAAAAAGAATAGACCCAAAAGGTGAATCAGTCCTGCCCTCTGGTATTAGTAGGGAGGCCTCCTGGAAGACTGGTGATCTTGGGGAGAGGAAGGAGTAAATGGATGGAGAAGTAAGAAAAGGGGAGGTCGAAACTGGGAGAGGAAATTTTGGCAGAGGTGGAAATTTTGTGCCCAATGCCTACATGTGATGACTAATTCATCTCTGGATTCACCCTCTATGTCTGCTCCACCCCTGCCCCACACCGTCTGGTGGAAGGGGCCCCTTTGTTGTGTTTTTTTTTCTCCAAAACTTTTTATTTGGAAGTCGTTTCAAACTTATAGTAAAGCTGTCAGACTAGTACAAAACACCCAATATACTCTATCCAGATTCAGTCTTTTTGACATCTGGCCTCATTTGCTTTATCACTTAGGTTCCCTTTCTCTGGACTATTTAAGAGAGAGTTGCCTACATCGTGGCCCTTTCTTTGTAAACCCTTCAGTGTGGGTTTTCTAAGAATAAGAATACCATTTTATATAACCTTCAGCAAATTGAATGTTGATATGATACTTTATCTAATCTGCTGGTGGTATTCCAGTTTTGTCAACTGACTCAATAATGTCCTTTATGGTTTTTCCCCCCTCTCCAGTACAAGATCCATTCTGGAATCCCATACTGCATTTAGTGGTCATGTTCCTTTAGTCCCCTTGCATCTAGAACTGTTCCAGAGCCTGTCTTTGGCTTTCAGGACATTGACATTTTCGAAGAATATAACCTTGTCCTACCCCTTTAAAAAAAAAATAGAATGCTTTTCCCTTTGGATTTTGTCTGATGTTGCCTCATGTTCAGACACTGGGTTATACACTCCCAATGGGGACATAATGAATGACATTGCGTTCTTTTCAGTGTATTACGTCCAGAGGCACTGGCTGGCCATCTGCCCCTTATGTGTGATGTTAAGTTTGAGCTCTTGGTCAAGGTGTTGTCTAATTTCTTCACTGTGTGTTTACTAATTTGCCTTGCTACTAACCAATCTGTGGGGAGACACCTGAAGACCATATAAATATCCTGCTCATCAACATTTTGCCCCTAGTTTTACTAGCCATACTCTCTGGGTTTACAGGTATTTCTGGATCCTAGGCAAGGGGTAGTTCAAAGCTGTCTGGGACCAAACAGGTGGCCCATTTCCGGGATCTCACGCAGGTGCCGTGCAGGCCCAGCCCTGTTGAGTAACTGCATTTCCAGAGTAGTCTGCCTCTTCTGCTCCCACCAGGAAGAGCAGCTCATTTGTCATTTATTCAACTGGCATGTAAGCATGTTCTTGCAAAAGCATCTCAGCTCTACTTGGGTACAGTGGGGCATAAAAAGAAGGCTCGTGCCCTCTCGGTGTCTTTAAGGAGCCTAGGATAGAGTCAGGAGACAAGACTTGGACTCGCTGAAAGGTAGAGTGCAAATAAGTTGTCAGCACTATGACCCCACCAGGCAGCTCAACCAGAGCTCTCCCATGTCCCTGGAGAAATAGGTGCCCTTAGGAGTTTGGGGAAGAGGAATGAATGGGCTAAGGGGGGTGTAAGGATCTTTCGTTAAGGAGGGTAATCTTTGAGGGGGCACTGAAGAACAGGCAAATATGGGTAAACAGGGAGGAGAGAGAAGGGCACTCCAGGAGGGCGGCTGTGTGCACAGAGGCGGGGAGATGGAGTGTGGATGGTGTTATTGGGAAGCAATGAATTATGGGCCGGCCAGGATAGGGCCAAGTGTTGGCGCAGTGGGCAGGATCGACTGTGCAACCAAATCTTACTGAGCTCCTACTTCATGCCAGACATTTTAAAAATAACTTTTCCAGTTCTCAAAGTAATATGCGTTCAGTATAGGAAGTTCAGAAAAGCAGACATATATAAAGAAAAAATTTTAATGAGATTATTCTTTCATCCAGAGATAACTGGTCAACCACGGTGTATTTCCTTCACTTATAAGGTCTTTAACATTCTTCTGGTATCAGACTTGTTTTCGGTTCATGGATTCAGGAGCCCTTCTTATCCCTCAGGGGATATTAACTGTACCTTTAAAAATGTTTCATTCTGTTGACTTTATTTATTCTGTTTTCTACCTATAACTTCTGTTCTCAAATTTGGGGCTGCTTTGACGGTTTTGGTTTTTGTTAAATGTTTGGTGAGTTATGGTTATGTGTTCCTCTCTTTGTATTGTGAGGTTTTTCAGTCACCACTCTGCTAATCCCAGTTCTGTGCCAGTCACTGGTTGTGGGCAGGAGGGTGGGATGTGCCTGCTAGGGACTGGTGTCTTAGGTGTTCCCATTGCCTCCCTGCCCCAGTGTCCGGGTACAAACCTGGGTGGAGGGGTGGGGTAGGGGCCCACTTGCCCAGCTGCTCCAGATCCAATCACCAACCATTCAGGGCTTCTCGTGCCCCACCCCCGCCGTCCCCAATGAGCTCGCTCCAAACTTGAGGCCCCCAGAGCCACTCTCCTGACCTCAGCCACACTTGCTTGGGTTCAGATCCTAACCCAACACTTACTAGTACTCTGACTTTGGGAAAGCTAGGTAAATCTGGGTCTTACTTATAAAGGGAGGATAATGGCCTGTATGTGAGGGTCACATGAGATCATGCATGCAAAGTTCTTAGACTGGTGTCTGCCATAGATGTGCACTGTATGAGCGCCAGTTACTAGGATTCTTATTGTGATTACTTGTTTTCATGGTTTTATTTTGGGGGGTTGTGGTTTCTCCGGTTGATTTCCTTTTACCTTACCATCTTACCATCTTCAGGGAGCGCATGTCATTCCTTCTTGCTTTCTGGTGCTGTAATGGATTTCTTCTTCCTAGAAAATGTCTCTTCTGTCATGTTCTGGGGCCATGGGGGAGGCAGGCATATGCCCCAGCCCTGCTGTCTTGATACAGTCGTGCATTTCCTTCAAGGGCTTTTTCTCTGAGCATGTGCGAGCATGTGATTGTTATCCAGGATACATCGCTGGGGGCATCCCGGCCGGGGCAGGACTCACCACCAGGTCTGGGTTACCGGATGCTGACTCTGTCCCGTGCAGGACTGGGAGGGCATGACTTCTCTTCTCAGCCTTCCTCAGGCTAGTGTGAGGCTGTCCTGATGGAGGTAATGGGTCCTCCGTTTCCTTTGCCAAAAGGAATGTTAATTATTTTCAGCAGTCTAATTGCGTGGCTAATGAGAGACTGACTGTGATGACGTCCCTTTAATTACTCTTGCCCAAGTGCTGTTTGGGGCCATATTTTGAACGCGTTGCAAGGCTCGCTGTTTTCGCTCTAGATGGAGCTGTCCAGCGAGGGGCTGAGGGAGGGAGGGGTCAGGGCTGCCGGGTTTACACTCATGGTGGAAGTGCCTGGCAGCTGCGGTGGGGACCCAGTCTGGTGTATGGGGGCCTGCCCTCTGGGCCATTACTTAAACGAAGGGGACATCCGGATTGGGTTATATGTAGAGCAGACAGAGACCGTCACAGCTCCCTCGGAACACCTCGTTCCCATCTTTCCCCCCAGCGTCTCTGCCCTTCAGGCTCCTCTTGGCCAGGCCTCCTCACTCGTGGAGGACCTGCACCTTGTCCTGTCCCCCATTCAGCACTTGGATCTTGAGTCCCTACTGTATGCTTTGTCCAGGACATGGGGATGCAAGGATAAGGAACTCGTGGTTTGTATAGTTTTCTATAACAACATTCTATCATGCCCCTCCCTTCTTTGCCCAGGAGAAACGCCACATATCTGGGTTCTGACCCCTACCACCTCAGATCTGTCCTCTGTAGTGTGGCCTTCCTGTGGTTTTGATGTGATGTCTTTCAGTAACGGGGCCTTCATGGGCAGACCCTTGGAGGCAGCTCTCCCCAGCCCCTGGGTGGACTTGAGTAGGCTAGGAGGGGCAGCTCACATGAGACTGTCCACCATGAGCACCCACTGTCAACCGTGGGTGGCCCGTTGTTGTGGGTAAATGAAGTCCCCTGTTTCCTGTCCATACATCCCCATCTCTTGTGACTGTTGTAAGAGAAGAAAGTGCTGGTAAAAACCTGGGCCCTCCCATTTTCTAGCTGTTGTTGAGCTTCTTTGAGCTTTGCTTGCCTCCTGAGTAAATCCGAGTTAATGTGTGCCTCACAGACTTGTGAGGGGGATCGATGGGATGGCCTGTGTGGAAACTGCCTGGCACACAGGAGGTGCCTAATAAATGGTCTGGACCTTTTAAACACTCCAAGCAGCACCCCTAGACTGAGTTATAGCCAGAGACCCAGGGGCTGGCCTCATTCACCAAGAGCCTCTCCTGGCTCTTGGATGTAAATCATGTAAGTCACTGTTCAGACAGCAGACAGAGACTTTCATGGAACAAGAGTTCACGGTCCCCCGCCCCTTCCATCTCACAATGGTTAACTAGGGCTGAGCCTGAGGAAGAGAGGGAGGGCAGGGGTGTCCGTTCAGATGAAACACTTGAAATGTGGCTAGTCCAACTGAGGGACAGAATTTTTTATTTTATTCATTTTTAGGAAGTTAAAATTAAAATTTATTTTTAAATTTTTTTTTAAAAGTAGGCTCCACATCCAGCATGGAGCCCAACACAGGGACCGAACTCATAACCGTGAGATCAAGACCTGAGCTGGGATCAAGAGTTGAACACTTAATTGATGGAGCCACCAGGCACCCCTAAAATTAAAATTTAAATAGCCACATGTAGCTAGTGTCTATCACATTGGACAGTGCTGTTCTGGAGTTTGTAGAAAAACAATCTAGTTGTGTATTACTTGTTCTTGGCTTAGGCCTCAGCTCCCGGCTTCTAGTTTTCTCATGTCCTCTTTCTAGAAGATAATCAAGGTGTGCTAGGTTGCTTGCAAGGGTCACGTGAATCAAGGAGAAATGACAAAGTCTGGGCAGCATCCAGAAGGGAGGTTTGGAGCCTCCAGAGCTATAGACATCCTGCTGAGATGGACGCAGCTTGCTAGGCACCTGACCCATCTTATTCTCAGTTCTGCTCCTCACTGTCTGCAAGGGCAGAGCACCGGTTTGCATGGCGGCAGAGGTGGGCAGTGGGCACTCAGATACGTGATTCTCATGCCAAGGAGGTATGATCCAGATGCGGGGAAATCACCTGGGTTAGTCAGGATTTTCTTGATTCCAAGTGACAGAAAACTTAAGCTAGCTGGAGTTAAAAAGGAACATTGACTTTCTTGTTAAAGTAGAACACTCAGGCTAGAGAAGGCCCTAGTAAAGTTACTTTGATTCTTTTGACGAGAAGCAGATGGAAATTCCAGACCACAGGTCAAAAGATTTTACTTTCCCTCTCTTTATTAATAAGGGCATTGCCAAACAGCTGACCGGACCCGCAGTTTGCAGCTCTGCCCACTGGGGAGTCTCCAGGTCTGGGGGGCATGTTTCCTTGGCAACTGGGGCTTTGCCCTGGCCCAGCTGGCCCCGTGGAGACCACCAGATGACTTTTGCCATCAGGGGCAGGGAATGTTTGACCCCGTAATTACACCAACTTTAGCTGGGCTGGCCTTGCTTTTCTCAAACTTGTTTTTTTTTTTTTTTTTTTAAAGTAGGCTCCATGCCCAACATGGAGCCCAAGGTGGGGCTTGAACTCACAAGCCTAAGTCAAGGCCTGAGCTGAGATCAAGAGTCAGACACCTAACCGACTGAGCCACCCAGGCGCCCCTCAAACTTGTTTTTTAGCTCGCTCCTCCCTCAGGGTCTTTTCACTTACCGTTCCTCTGGCTGGAATGCTTTTTCCAAAGCTCTCTGAAAGGCTGCTTTGCATCTTTTTTGATCTATGCCGAAACGCTACCTCCTTAGAGAAGTTTAAGACTTGCCCTCTAGCATCCAGTTTCTCTGTCTGCACTGGCCTTTCCCCTTCTTTGTGGCCTGCTATCGGACATTCCAGTAAGTCAAGGAGCTTTATTGTCTGTCTCCCCCAGAGGGATGTGGGCTCCCAGGGGGCAGGAACATTGTCTTGTTCACACTCAGTTCAGTGCCTGACCTTCAGCAAGTGCCCCATCAATATTTGTTGACCACTGGAATACAGCCCCTTGAATAAACAAATCAGCCTCCACAGGACGTCTTGGATGAGGTCTCTGGTTGTTTAGAAATCTCTGGGGTGGCTTGGCTGTAGAAAGCTGGGAGAAGCAGGGCCCTGGGTGTCGTGCTTTTCAGGGAGCCCAGGCTTATCCTCCAAAAGACCCGGGGGGCCTTTTTTCTGCCTCCATTGCTGAGGCGACAACGGAGCAGTGTCCCATCGCTCCAAAGGTGTGGGCTGCTGGCGTCACCTGTGCCACAGCCTGAGGACGTGGGCAGTGATGGGGAGAGCCCGAATACATAAATTCCTGGTCACTTAGTCGGTGAGGCTGTGAGGCCACAGTCTGTCCCTTGGCAGCTGCCAGGAGGAGCCTTGCTGGTCTCACGTGACCAGGATTCCAGGGCCCCTCAGCGGCCGCCTGCTGGGATCTGCAGAGGGGATTATTGATGAAGGGGAGGGGCGGCAGCTCAGCTCTTTACCGTAACACAGGCCCTCCTCTGGGACGGCAGCCAGGCGGCGAATTAGGGAGCCCAGCAGCTGTCCAGCCTTTCAGGCAGCAAGCGGCAGCTACCCAGTGCCGGGGGTAGGATGGGAGGGAAAGGGACGGGGCACGGGGCCAGAGACCACCCTCCAGGGTGGAGGGGATGGGTGGTCTGGGTTTGTTCAGAAGGGGACATTGAGAAAGGCGCGTAAGGTAGGAGGGGCTGGATGGGAGGAGGAAGGAAGGAGAGGAGGGTGACAGGACAGAGTAGCCCGCAGGTGAGACAGAAGACAGAGTGGCGAGTTGTCCGGCTGGCAGAGAAACCCAGATCCCAAAATGAGGGGGCATGGCGTGGAAGGACGGGGTCAAATGGAGTGTGTGGGCGGTCTGTCTCCTGTCTCCACCAATCTTCCCTATGCCAGTCAGGCCCAAGGGCTTGGGGCTCCTTGCTTCCCAAGGGGAGCTGAGCAGACACAGGCTTTCCCTGGGGGGATTTGGAATTCCCATTGCATTTGTACCTTCGCATGGTCTCTCCACTTGGGAAGTTGCCAAATCCACTTGTGTTCAGGGTTGATTTTACTACAGAACAAGTAAGAGCAGTGGTTCGGGGTCTTGTGGGAAGAACCAGGGCACTTGGAGTAATCAGAGAGCTCCCCCAGTGGGTCCTGGGGGCATTTCCTCTTTACTTCGTGCGCACCTGGGGTAGGGGAGATTTGAGGAAGAGGGGAGGGTGGGGGAAGAAGGGATGGCGTTTGCCTGCCACTTCCTGGCTTAGGTTCTGGGCCATGGAGATTGCCGGGAGAGTGGGGGCAGGTTTGGTTTTTAGCTTCTGGTCAGAGAAGTGGAGATTCAATCCCGCAAGCCCAGCTTACCCTAAATAGTTATAGGGGAGGGGAGAGAATGATGCAGAGGGAATTTCCTGCCAGCCGCTGATGGTTAAACCTCTCTGGGCAACGAATGCTCTGTGCATGAAAACTGGATGTGCCTTTTGAGAGTGCCAACACGTTGCAGAAATAACAGAATAGGCATTGTTTTTCTCTGACCTGAGCCCAAGCCTGGCCCCTTGCCCACCTAGGAGCCTGCACTTTCTCCGGGGATGCCTGGGATGCTTCCTCGGGTGACACGTCTTCTGTATTGCCCGGACCCAAGGCAGCCCCTCATCTATCCACACCTCACGGCCCAGGTGATGGCTCTTGGAGGTGGGAGAAGGAGAGCAAGCATCCTCCTTTCTTCCCTCATTTGCAGAGATAGCCCTGCCACTGGAAACCCACATTTATGGTGCTTTGTGGGAGACAGCCCTTTCATGACGTTGGCCTAAAGATTAGGGAAGAATGCGAGACATCCCTGTTTAGTTAATAACACTGGATAGTGCAATCACCCAAGAATTTTTGGCTGGACCCTTCTCAAGCTGGCTTGTCCATCCATCCAAAAGAAATTCCCTGGTCTTGAGGAATTCACCGTGTGGAGGGGGAATCTTTTTGACAATAATAACTTTCAGACGGGACATGATGTTTCAGGGCAAGGATGTTCGAAGTCCTGTGGGAACATCAGTGATGGACTAGCTGGGGGCTTAGGAGGATGGCCTCACAAAGGAGTGAGGAGGGAGCAGGTTCTCAGAGGAGCCCCCGGGGCCTGTCGATGAAGCTGGATGGACAGACTGAGGCTGTCTGTTTACAAATAAGCCGCTTACAGAACCGACTAAGTAGATGATAGTGAAGGAGACAGGTGCACGCAGGCAGGCGCATGGAAAGCAGCTTGAAGGCATGCGGTGTGGGGAGAGAGGGGGACTCTGAAGCCCGAGGACCAGGGTTTGAGTCAAATGTATAGATTTGGCTAATCTCTTAATGTCCTGAGAGTCAGTGTTTTCATCTCTAAAATGGGGGGTGGGGCTGGGGTGGGGGGGATGATTCCTGCCCTCTCTGCAGGAGTCTTGGGAGAATCGTGAGAGATGATATACTCAAAAAAGTGTAAGTTCTGCCCACGTTAGTTGCTATAAGGGCTCTTCACACATTGCTGTGCTCCAGAAACGTCGAGCTCAGGCCCTGCAGTCCACAAAGGAGCCTCATGCCGTCTACACCAGGGGCCTGCTCTCAGGGGCCTGCTCTCAGGGGCCAGGGAGTGTCAGAGGAGGCTGGGGACAGCTTGCGCACTTAGAGGCAGAGGTGGGACTCCTGCTGGACAATCGCCTCCTCGTCCAGCCCCCACTGGCTCCCTGGGGGAAGAGCCTGCAGACCCAGAAGCAGGAGGTGTCCAGTGCCAGGCCGGCCTCGGAAGGGAGCCTGTTCGGACCGCAGTGGCTTCATCTGCCAGGGGGGCCCCTCAGCCAGCAGCGGGCTCCCAGGGCTGACTAGAGCACAGGCTGTGCTACCAGGATGTGGGCTTTGGTTTCTCTTTCTCTTTTGTCTTGTGCTTGCTGATGTGGCCCACTTAGGGCCCAGGGAAAGGGAAGTGCCCGGGGGTGGGATTGAACTCCCCAGGTACAGGTCATGGTGATGCTGGGGGTAGAGGGGGTGTCGGACATGCCCCACTAAAGCCCTTTCCTTGAGGTAAGGGGTCTGGCCAGGCAGGCTGGGAGAAGGGGGGAAGATGGACAGGTGGGGCAGGTTGAGGCTCCTGTTTGGGGAGGAGCCGGGGAGGGCCAGGCCAAGCTCAGCAGCCCATTGCACTTTGCTCTCATCCTTCACCGGTCTCAGCGCGGGGGTGGGGGGGGCCCTGGGGGGATGCACCCTCCAGGGCCACAAACACATATGCATACAGTGAATTTCAGGTCCCAACTCCTGCCCTTTCGCTTCTGCTCGGCGGGGATGGAGGAAGCCGGTCGTGGGCACCTGCTGGGTTGGCGCCTCCATGGATGACCCTGCTTGGAGGGTGGGCAGCTTCCACCCCTGTCCCGCTGTAGGGCCGAGCCCGACCTGAGCTCTGTCCTTGGGCTCGTGCAGATGGTGCTGCATCTAAGGGGTTTTCAGAGAAGCTGCAGGACCTTCACGTTAAAGTCAGAATCTTTTTTTTTTTTTTAAAGATTTTATTTATTTTTCAACAGAGAGAGAGAGACAGTGAGAGTGGGAACACAAGCAGGGGGAGGGGGAGAGGGAGAAGCAGGCTTCCCGCGGAGCAGGCAGCCCAATGCGGGGCTCGATCCCAGGACCCTGGGATCATGACCCGAGCCGAAGGCAGACGCTTAACGATTGAGCCACCCAGGCGCCCCCAAAGTCAGAATCTTTATCAAATGGTCAAATCTTAGGGATATATTAAAAATGTGTATGTGGCCAGGGGCATCATAAAGTCAGATTTATATCCGCTTGTGGTTGGTTATTGATGTTAACAGGAAGGGCCTTAACAAGAGTAGTGATAAAATAGAGTGAAATAAATATTAGGGTGGTGGGATTGTGGGGAGAGGGTCTCGCACACATTTTGTTGGTGTGCTTGTTTTTCTGTGTGTAGCTGTGCTCGACTCCCCAAATGCTATGACACATTTCCTACGTTATGTGCCTTCTGTGAGGTTCTTGACCGCGCTTGAGAGCAGATGTAGCTACTGCAGGGCGAAGGTGAGAGTGTAATTTGAAGCTAAATGAGAAAGGCATTGGAGTCTAAAATTATACCCCCTCTCAGATTTACAAATGTGCACACATTTACTCTCGGTGCAAGAAGCCCTAAGTCCTAGCCCCATGTGTGAATTGCCTGGGACGCATCCCAGGCTGTCATTGCCGGATTAACCAGACCTGAGCAAGCAGGACTGCACAGAGGAGGTGTAGGGTCCAAGAGAGGGCCTCAGTGGACTGGGTGGGATGCCTGCCTGGTGCTGAGCCCGGAGCCTGGGCAATTGTGGTGTTTGCCTTGAGGCTCCCTCTCCCCCTGGCCCGGTGGGCAGCGGAAGGTAATGAAGGCCTCCTTTTTTATTCCCAGGGACACATGGAAGCCTCCGGCCCACCAGCCAAGGATCAGCTGAGCCCTGGGGCTGATGCTTGCCCCCACTGCTGAGAATGGCACTGAGGCCCAGCCAGGCACCGGGACAAAGGTTAACCCGGGACACTCCTGCACAGCGATCCTGATGTCTGTTCTGAGCCGTGCACTCAGAGGTCTGATAAGTGAGTACGTGACAGGCTCCGCAGGGATCACCAGCCCTCCCTGCCGCAGGGGCACGGACCCAGGTTTGGAAGTTCCAGTTCTGAGCCTGTGTTCTGTCCGAGGGCCTGTCCGAGGGCTGTAGTTCCAGGGTAGGAGGGGAGTGCCCAGCAGGTTCAGGTCATTCCGCATGCTGGAGCCATCTTAGAGCCACATGGCCTCTGAAATATGTGCCCGACCCAGATGGGCTGAATGAGTGATGTCAGACACCCAGCACACAGGAGATGACATCTTCCCACATTCCCTTTCTTATCTGTAGGCTCGTGGATGCTTTGGGCCTCAGGCTTTACCTCTGTGCATTGAGAACTGTATCTCATCTGGGATTCCAGACTTTGCCCAGAGCCATGAGCGGTTCACGTGGCCTTGGGGAGAGCATCCAGGGCACTGGCAGGAGTGGGATTTGCGGTGCCTTAGCTGCTATGGAGGTGGCCACCAGGGGGTCAAGAGGAGCAAGTCTTCTGCTGCTTTTGGCTTGTGGAGGGTCTCCTCCTAAGGCTAGACGAGCTGCGGGTAGAACGCCTCCCCCCCACCTCTGGCCCTGGAGTCTCACCTGTCCTCATATGGCCTTTCTTTCCAGCCTTGGCCTCTGGCTTTTCCTTAATGGTGCTTTAAAACATGATGATTGGCTGGTTCCCAAGCCCCAGAGGTCTGTCTAGCCTGAAGGCTGTTGTCTGCATGAGGCAGACAGTCCCACTGTGGGTCAGGGACCAGCCAGCAGAGCACTCGCCTGGAAGACAAAGAAGGAGAGCTGGTGCTTTCGCACTCGCGAAAGGACAAGCTGTTTGGGAGCTGCCAGGCTGGCCCCTGGGGACCCAGAGCCTTAGATTCCAGGCAGGAGCTTGCAGGGAAGGAGAAGGGCACCTAGGTAATTCTCAGCTTTAGGTAGAACTTGCCGGTTGACAGTTTAACACTCAGGCCTAGCATCTATGTTTCCCTCAGCCTGGGCTTGCAAAATCGTCTGTGGTTGGAGGGCCTTTCAAGTAGTGCGTCTTTGGGGTGATTTGTAGCCCAGGAGGTGTGCACCTGAACTGCGGGGGTGGGGTGGGGGGGCAGAGATGGCCACAGAGACCATGGCGGGTACCCGGTGACTCAGACCAGAGACCAGCTCCCACATCACGCAGAATTCCCCCGGGCAGTCTCCACCATCGGCCTTAGGACTGTTGTACCCTCTGGTCCAGTGACCGCACTCCTGGAATTATTCATTAAGAAATCTTTCTTTAGGAAATAGTCCCAGAGAAGAAAAGAGCTGAATTCTTTTGTTAGAGGCATAAAAAAGATGTTTCTCGTGGTGTCATGGTAATAGTGGAAATGGGAAACAGTTGCTCTCTTTTTGTTGAACACCTAGGTTAAGGAAATTATAGTTTTCCACCTGGTGGAATATCACACCGCCATTGTAATAGTGAGAACATAGGCAATATAACAATTTGGAAAAATGAGTATGATATACTAAGTGAAAATGTCAGGTTACACGATAAGTACATTAAGGTAACTTGTAAAATAAACACATGAGAAATATGGCCAGAGAGAAATGATGGTGGCTGCTAGCCTGGTGGGATTAGGAATTCCTTTTCTTTCTATGATGCATGGATTTGCTTCTTGTGAAACTGAATGTAATCTGGATGAATACACAACACACGTTAACAGTGACTTTTTCTAAGAGGTGGGGTGATAGGGGACTTTTGCTCTCCAGGTCCTTCTTTTCTGTGATGTTTAAATTTTAGGTGTGAGCACGTTACATTTATAATCAGGAAAAATAATAAAGATCTTCAAAATCGTTAGAATTGAAATTTTAAAAAGACCATATTTCCCAAGAAACGAGAACAGAGAAAGGCTGAGGCAGCTAGTTGTTTATACGTGCTCTCATCAGTGTTTATACCTGCCCTGTGTGGGCGCATTCATGCTCTCATTCATTCATTCATTCATTCATGCCCCAGGGATTAGTAGGTCTTATTGCCAGGCACTGTTCTACGCACTGGGCACCCAGCACTGAACGAGACAGAGCCCCTGCCCTCCTGGAACATTCATTCTAGTTGGGGGAGGTAGACAACAGACAAGGAGCAAAATACCAGAGAGTGAAAGTGCTGTGAGGACCGAAACTGGATGATGTCAGTGACAGGGAGGCTATTTTGGATTGGAGACTTGGAGAAGGTCTCAGGGGTGACTGGTTGAGCTGAAATCTGAATAACAATAGAGAGGCAACTTGCGGGGGGAGGGGGAGCAGGGGGGCAACACACAGGATGCCCAGCCTGAGAGCCCCACCTGCCGCCGGGTGCCCTTCCCGGCCTGAGCCCTGGTGAACCTCTGTGCCAAGCTGACTCTGTTCCCCAGGCCCGCTTGCCCCCCTGTGCCTTCCAGCTGGGATTTCCTTAGCATTGGAGGCCTTCTAAAATCCTCTCCAGCCTGCTGATGCTCCAGGTGCCGGGCCTCTCTGGGCAATGTGATGCTGGTCTCTGCTCTTGGCTGGCATGTGCATGGCAGGGCTGCGCCTTCTGAGATTCCCAGCCACACTGGGGCAGGCTGGCGGTCAGGAAGGGTCTGGGCAACGTGTGTCCTGGTGAAAGGTCTTTGAATGGCACCTACCTTGAGGCCCTCAGTGGTGGTTGCCACCGTGGTCCTATGAGGGTCAGCGATGACCCTGGAGGACCACTGTGTGGGTCTTGCCAGAACTCAGCCTCAAGAAAGAACTTGGCCTCTCAGAATAGGCTGAGAGCCTTCAATAGCTCTGACACCAGTTCTGAGCTTCCCTGATGACCTATCTAGAAGCTCATGTCCTTCTTTCTTCCTGTTGTCTCTCCATATACCATACTAGCCTTCTAAAAGCAGAAACTCAGAAAAAGGTGGTGCCCACAGAGGAGCCTGTAGTCAGCTTCAAGGGCAGTGCAGGGTGCTGAGAAGGCTCTGGAGCCAGACTTGCTGGTTTTGAACCCCAGCTCTGCCTTTTCTAGCTGTAATTACTTAGCCTCTCTCTTCCTCAGTTGTCCTGTCTATCAAATAGGCCTGAGTATTATCTGAGTTAATACATGGTAAGCGCTGGGAAGAGTGCCCGATTATTCCTGTGACTTGGGAGGTGGAGGGAGGACCATCCCTGGGGACTTTCCTGGGAGATGCCCATAGCAAGAGTGGGTGGAACTCTGTGGCATCTGGGCTAGCCAGTGACCGCAGATACTGAGCTCCACTTGCTTCCCTTCTGGCCCTGAAGCAAGCCCATGTGCTCCTCCCAACCCCACCCCGCCCCCAACCCGACAACCACCGAGGAAGCTCAGGACAGTTTCAGACCTTGCATCTTTCACCCAAATGTTAGGGCAACTGCCCACACCCCTCTTTGATTCCACTCACTCCCAGTACAGAGCCTGCCAGGAGACTGGACTCAGAGTCCCCCCACTGCCTTGCCCTCAGGGGCCCCCTAGGGGGGCTGTGCAGCTCCTCAGAGCATGGAGCTGAAGCAATTTTAGTGCCTGGGAATGGGGAAGTAAATGAGGTGAAAGAAGAAGGCAGGCCTGCCTCGTCTAGTTGCAGAGAAGGGGAATCCCGATTTTTTAGCAAGATGCTCCTCTGGACAGAAGTTCCCAGAGTCGTTGTGTTGTGGTACCTTCGCTTCCTGGAGCAAGATGGGAGTTTGGGGTAGCACCAAAGGCAATCATCTGGTTTTGCCTCCAGCCTGTCGTGGACTTTCATGGCATTCTCTTCGTCCCTCTCCACTTGCTCTGCTCTCTGCCTAAGGAATAGCTCAGCAGGTTCCAGGAGCTGGTGAGATCCTCTTAGGGAGCAAGACGCAGAAACCCCCCCTCCCTCCCCGCCAGTCACCTATCATCTGTCCCCTTGGAGGGGCAGTGCCCTGCTCTGACAAGTCACCTTTGCTGGAACTCCGTGTTCCCAGGCCCTTTTATCAACAAGTATGAGGGCTCTTGTACTTGAGTGTTGTTCCCCGGTATCCTGCTTGTGAAACCGTCCCCAGCTCTCCAAATTCTTTTCTCCTGTTTCATCCTTGCCCATGCTCTCCTCTTTACTTCACCTTGAGTTTTCCTTCCCCGGCTGTCCTCTCTCTGTGTCATGGTCCTCAGAATGGTTGCGTTTGTCAGCAGGAGAAAGAGGCCGACGTCCAGTGAGCTGCTGGTTCTACCTGATGCAGGCCTTCGCAGGGCTTTGATCCCAGTGCGGAGCAAGGAGGTACTGGGAGGGTCTGGAGCAAAGGGTTCAGGTGGGGGGAGGCCTGGCTGGGGCCAGGGGAGGGTGGGGGAGCTTATCCCAACTCAGAGTTTAAACACTCCTGTGAGTGTGAGCCATGGGTTCAGGGAGCGGAGTTTTGTGAAAATTCAGCCAAGCCAGTGCGGCCTCTCATGAGTGTCTCTACCACCACAGTGTGAGTGGCCGTCCTGGCTCTTGACACGGTCTCATGTCCCTTTTCTCTGTCTTCGCTCCCATCTCCCTGCCTCAGTCAGGACTTCCAGCTTCCCCTGTTTGTCTCGTGCGGAGTAGGCGTGTTCTCCTGGCACAACCCCTCCGACGTGGGCCTGACCTTGCCTAGGTACGCTTCCCCTCTGCCTACCCCTGTTCTTCCAGGGATGGAAGATTCCAGAAATGGAATCCTGTCCTTGGGCTCACCCTGTTCTTTCTCCCCCATCTTCTCTTCTGTTCCACAGCTTGCCCTCCTTCCCCCTTTAACAGTGGCTCCTTCCATCTTGCTTCTGTTCATAGGGCTTGGAAGTCCAGCTCTTCCAAATCACCTACTCCAGGGGGCTGACTGGAGCCCCTGAGTTGTTACTGACTGGGAAACCATCCTCGGCCATGTCTAGAGATGAGCCCACGAGGCAAGGAGGGCAGGGCTTTAAAGTCAGCATTAAGGTGGGGGCTGACCCGAGGAGTCCACTAGTTCTGTTCGGCCGCTGCATAGGATGAACGGGGAGCTTGCCTTGCCTCTCCTCAGCTCAGTCTTCGTTCTCCCATGGGGTGTATGTGCAGTTATTGGTTTCACGGGTTTTTATTGGTTTCACGGGTTAGCTGGGCTGCTGGGTTGTGCTCTGGGTGGAGGTGAAGACCTGACCTGCTCAGTAAGGAAGGCTGCTAGTGAGAGCAGGGGCAGAATGACGCAGCCTCAGGGAGGAGGTGGTGCTCGAAGTGGGAGAAGCTGACCAGGAAGCCTGGCTCTGTGCGGGAAATGCAGTCATCCTCTCTTGAGCATTTGCTGTCATCTTAGTGGTGTCTATCTGTTACCTCATTCATCCTTACAGTAACCCCCAGAAGTACTTACTCTTATTATTCTCACTTCACCTATAGGAAAAGTGAGGCACAGAGAGGTCAGGTAACATACCCTACATCCTACAGGTGAAGGGTACCAGGAAACCAGAAAGGAAAAGGCAAGGGGGGAGACCAGGAAGTTAGGACCCGGAGCCCCTGAGTTTAACCATTTCATGCTATTCAAACCCGTGAATCATGGTTTGTTGTTGGTGATGGCTCAGGAGGGAAGGACCTGCATGAACTTTATAGGACATCAGGTTTCCTTAGCTTCCTTTGTCTGGTGAATTTGTTGAGCATCTTCTATATATAGCACACAAGATGATTAATACACAGTTATACAACAAATGTTTTTAGGATACAATTTTTTTTAAAGATTTCTTTTTTTTTTAAGATTTTATTTATTTGACAGAGAGAGACACAGCGAGAGAGGGAACACAAACTGGGGGAGTGGGAGAGGGAGAAGCAGGCTTCCCACCAAGCAGGGAGCCCGATGCGGGGCTCGATCCCAGGACCCTGGGATCATGCCCTGAGCCGAAGGCAGACGCTTAACCGACTGAGCCACCCAGGCGCCCCTTTAAGATACAATTTTATTTTTCTAAAAGTTTAGACAAACTTGTTAGAAAAAGATTTTAGATTATACAGAGAAGTTTAAAGAAGGAAATAAAAATCACTTGTGATGTCACCATTCAGAGATGATGGTGGCTAATCTTTTTTGTACATTTGTATGTATGAATGCTTTTGCAAAATCAAAACCATATTAATTATTCAGTTTTGAATCCTGCTTTTCCCCTCTCTTACCATCATATTAAACGTTCATCGAGTGGCCTCTAGTGGCCTCTAGTGCAGAGTTGGCCTCTAGTGCAGAGTTGTCACAGAAGTGAACTGGGAGCAGAGGTGGGCAAACGGGGCAGGATTATGGGCCATGGGCCAGGGGCTGGGGGTGGTGGGGGCAGTAGCAATTGGGAAGGGCACCCCAGGTAGCAAACACAGTAATGCAAAGATCCAGAGCACACGATCTGAGGCAGAAATGTCTCACAAAGGGCTTTGCCAGCCGTCCCTAGGGGTTCGAGCCTTCCTGTGTGGATGGTAAGGACACACTAGGGGGCCTTACGTGGGGGAAGCATCGGATTTGTGTTTTAGAAGGACTGCTGTTTCTATACACTCTTCCTTCGCGTGATGAGTGAATTGGAGAGGAGAAGGCCGGGGAGAGACCAGCTGCCGACGACGGGGGGCATCCGGGTAAGGGAGGGCGACGGCTTGAAGCAGAGCAGCAGCAATGAGAAAGGGGCGTCAAGAAGAAGGGGTGATTTCAAAAACGGTTACGCGGTAGAAAAGGACAGGAGGTAATGGCTGACTTGGCGGCTTCACCAGGGGACTTGCTAGGACCAGTGAGATGTTCCTGGGCACGACTTAACCGGAGTCTTGAAAAGCGTGGCGCAGTAGGGCCTGCTTGTCCGTGTGCCTCTGCCCCAGCCACGAGAAAGCGTGCCAGGGACGAGAGGCAGGTAGATCAGAGCCACCCCAGCCAAGGATGGGACAGAGCTCCCAGACGACCAGCGGTCTCATGATCGAGGCCAGCCAAGATCCGCCAACCCACAGACACACAGGCTGTAATAATAAATGAGATTTGATTTAAGCCGCTGAGTTTTGGAATGCTCTGTTATGTAGCAGTGATGAACTGATTAAGAAAGGTCTTTTTTAGTTGAATGCTGTGTGCCAGGCACTGTTCTAGGCACCGGGGATGCAGTGCTGAACCAGACAGACAAGGTCCTTATTCTCAGGGAGCTCATGTTTGGGTGGGGATGCGGCAGAGGAAGCTAGAATGACCCCGGGGCCTCTGGCTGCTCACTGGGTGCAGGGTGGGGTCACAGGAGGAAGACGAGTTTTGGGGAAAAGATACTGAGTTTGAGGTGCCTATAGGACGCTTAGGTGGAGGTGTTCAGGAAGGAGTGGGATACGTAGGTGTCGGACACAGGCGAGATGTCTGGATGGGGACTGGAAGTTATCAACATAATGAAACAGGAAATCATCTGGACCAAAGCGAGACAGAGTAAGTGCTCTGTCTATTCAGGGGAGGAAGAGGGCTGTGGCGGTGGGGATGAAGACAATTTGATTCTGAAGGTCACCTGGCAGTTGGGTTTGTACTTGTAGACGGTGAGAGGAGAGGCACAGAAAACAGACAGACAGGATCTGCAGAGGCAGGGGGGAAAACCAGGAGAGCCAGCTAGTGAGGAGAAGGCTGAAAAAGTAGGCTGGAATGAGGTCCTGGAGAGTCTTGAATGCCAGGCCAAGGATGCTGTGGTGTTTCCTTAGGACATGGGGGGGCCACTGAATGCTTTTGAGGAGAGGAGTGCTACTAGGCACGCATGTCTAGGAGCTGGGCAATAGTGGGCAGTGGGATGAGTGCTGAAGTACAAATCAGGAAATGTGGATTCTAGGCTCAGCCTATCCATTCCCCGGCCCTGGGATATGGGGCAAACCCACTTCTCTCGGAGCCCCAGCTGTCTCTCTGAAAAAATGGGAGCAAAACTACCTGCCCTTCTTCGCATGAATCTTAATTTTGTAAGAACCAATGACAAAAATGTGAACAAAAGTGCCTGGAAGACCACAAAGCGATGCACCAGGGCGGGTATTTTTTTGACGAGGTCCGCTTTAGCTGAAAGATGAGGCAGGGCGGGTATTTTTTTGACGAGGTCTGCTTTAGCTCAAAGATGAGGCTGGGATTCCCAGACAGGCAGGCAGACTGCAGGTGCCTCCTGTTAACTTCTGTCCCCTCTCCCACCTTGACAGAGGTGTCCAGCCTGGGGTCCACTGGGATTCGTGTTTTCATGCTCTGTCTTCCCATTCCTGATGCTGCCCTGAACCCCCACTTCCCCCCATAAACCTGCATCATTTAGAGAACGCCTGCCCCGGAAAGGCCTGTGCCAAGGCTGCAGAACAGAGGAGTGCGAAAGAGGCACTGCCCTCGGGGAGGACTCAGGCTGGCAAGGTGGATCCAGAGGGCACGTGCCTTCTAACAGGAAACAGGGTGGTGCTGGATGAAGGGCCAAGGGAGTCATCCAGACAGTCACTGATGGAGGGCAAGGAAGAGCAGCGAGGTCTGTGGGCCAGGCCAGCTTTCAGGGGAGCAGCTTGGGGCCTTAAAGCCCAGTGGGGCTAGAAGAGAGGAGGGGAAGGGAATAAGAAGGAGAGAGGAAGGCTCTCTCCTCTGTCAGCCCGCTGGTTTCCTCTCAACATTGAAACCAAACACCCAAACCCGCTTAATGGAGCGGTTAAAGACAAATGTGACCACAACGAGCTGCCACATTACACCCATTAGGATGGCCATCATCAAAAAACCAGAAAATAACAAGTGCTGGCAAGGATGTGGAGAAATTGGAAGTCTTGTGCCTTGCTGGTGGGAGTGTAAAATGGTGCGGCTGCCGTGGAAAACAGCGAGGCTGTTCCTCAGAAAACAAACATGGAATCACCATGTGATCCAACAATTCTACTCCTGGATATAAATCCAAAAGAATGGAAAGCAGAGACTAGAACAGATGCTTGTACACCCATGTTCATAGCAGCAGTGTTCACAATAGCCAAAAGGTAGAAACAAACATTCATGGACAGATGGATAAAGCAGATGTGATACAGATAGATAAATGGATCAATCACAAAGGGATGAATATTATTCAGCCTTAAAAAGTGAAGGATATAGAGCTACCATATGATCCAGCAATTGCACTACTGGGTATTTACCCCAAAGATACAAAAATAGGGATCCGAAAGGGTACGTGCACCCCGATGTTCATAGCAGCAATGTCCACAATAGCCAAACTGTGGAAAGAGCCAAGATGTCCATCAACAGATGAATGGATAAAAAGATGTGGTATATATATATAATGGAATATTATGCAGCCATCAAAAGGAATGAAATCTTGCCATTTGCAATGATGTGATGGAACTGGAGTGTATTATGCTGAGTGAAATAAGTCAAACAGAAAAAGACATGTATCATATGACCTCACTGATATGAGGAATTCTTAATCACAGGAAACAAACTGAGGGTTGCTGGAGTGGGGGGTGGGGTGGGAGGGATGGGCTGACTGGGTGATAGACACTGGGGAGGGTATGTGCTCTGGTAAGCGCTGTGAATTGTGCAAGACTGTTGAATCTCAGATCTGTACCTCTGAAACAAATAATGCAATATATGTTAAGAAAAAAGAAGAAGAAGATAGCAGGAGGGGAAGAATGAAGGGGGGGAAATTGGAGGGGTAGACAAACCATGAGAGACGATGGACTCTGAAAAGCAAACTGAGGGTTCTAGAGGGGAGGGGGGTGGGAGGATGGGTAAGCCTGGTGATGGGTATTAAAGAGGGCACATACTGCATGGAGCACTGGGTGTTATGCACAAACAATGAATCATGGAACACTACATCTAAAACTAATAATGTAATGGATGGGGATTAACATAACAATAAAAAAAAGTGAAGGATATTCTGACACAGGCTACAACATGAATGAACCTTGCGGGCACTGTGCTCAGTGAAAGAAGCCAGTCACCAAAGGACAAATACTGTGTGATTCCACTTATGAGGTAACTAGAGTAGTCACATTCAGAGAGACAGAAAGTCGAATGGGGGTTGCCATGGGCTGGGGAGGAGGTGGGGAGGTAGTGTTTAATGGGTATGGAATTTCAGTTTGGGATGAGGAAAAAGTTTTGGAGATGGGGGGGGGGATGGTCGCACAATAGCGTGAATGTCCTTAATGCCACTGAACTATACACTTAAAAATGGCTAACATGGTAAATGTTAGTATATGTTAACACACACACACACACTCACACACACACAAGACAAATGTGATAGGTTGCTTAGAAAGATGAGTGAGGTGGAGTTGTCGGAGAGGAAGTGGAGGAAGGGATGGTGACCCCAGTGGATGGGCCTGATGAGAAATCAGCTGGCAGTCTAGAAATGGAGGTGACTGGTGGGTCAGGACAGCCAACTCTTCCATTCGACCACAGATAATCCAAAACAAGTCTAGGCTGTGTAGGAGAGCCCTCCTTCCAAGTAGCGTTTGAGTAGAGTTGGTCAGAGGAAGCCAGTGGGACTTTGAAGTTTCTTCCCTTCCTTTCTCATGCCCACCTGGCTAAGGTAAGGAAGAGGGAATAAAGTAATGAACAGGAAATAGGGTCAAGAATAGGACCGGTCACGCAAGAGAACGGCAGAGGCAGGTTTGGAATCCCCTGGAGCCTGGCCCGGGCAGAGACTTGGGCTGGGCATGGGAGGCCAGGAGGAGGGGCCCCCTCCCTCCCTCCCTCCCCCCCTCACCTGTCTCCTCTGTGTCCCAGCAGCCGGCTCGGCAGCATGGCGTCCGCCGAGCCCCTGACGGCGCTGTCCCGCTGGTACCTGTATGCCATCCACGGCTACTTCTGCGAGGTGATGTTCACGGCGGCCTGGGAGTTCGTGCTGAACTTTAACTGGAAGTTCCCGGGGGTCACGAGCGTGTGGGCGCTCTTCATCTACGGCACCTCCATCCTCATCGTGGAGCGCATGTACCTGCGCCTGCGGGGCCGCTGCCCGCTGCTTTTGCGCTGCCTCATCTACACGCTCTGGACCTACCTATGGGAGTTCACCACCGGCCTCATCCTGCGCCAGTTCAATGCCTGCCCCTGGGACTATTCCCAGTTCGACTTTGACTTCATGGGCCTCATCACCCTGGAGTACGCCGTGCCCTGGTTCTGCGGGTCCCTCATCATGGAGAAGTTCATCATCCGCAACACCCTCCGCCTCCGCTTTGACAAGGACGCCGAGCCCGGGGAGCCCAGTGGCCGCCTGGCCCTGGCCAACGGCCACGTCAAGACAGACTGAATGGGGCTGGTGGGTGGGGCCCGGGGCTCTCTCACGGACCCGGTGGACACAGGTACCAAGCTGGTGGGGTTACATCTTCTGAACAGCACAAGCCCTGGCCGGGACCGGCCTCAGCCCCCTAGGGCGCACACATACGCGACGCCCCCCTCACCCCAGCACCCTCCGCTGGGGGTGGGGCCGGGGGCGGGGCCAGGCGTGGGGGGCGGGGGTGCAGGTAGCGGAGGGACTCTGGGAAGGGTCTGTGGATCTCTGCTGGCGGTCGGAGGCCTGTGGCTAAGCAGCGGCTGGACGCCCCCCCCCTCCCCCCGGGTGATTTTGGAAGCAGCAGGCCCTGTCCTGGCTAAGGGGCTCTGAGAACAGGGCAGAAGGTGGGAGGCGAGGCCTGAGGAGGCTTTGGGCTGCTGCGTGGCTTCCTCCCTCTCAGCTGGTTTAGGTGGGCTTTGGCTGGTTCCATTAGGCAATATTCAGGTGCTTGCTTGCAACCAATACCTCCCCGGGGGCCTGCTGAGCGGCAGCCTAAGGAGAGACTGGGCAGCCGGGAGGCTGCTTGGCGGCAGTGCTGGCGTGCAAGGGCTGGAGGCCTTCCCCTGGCTCCTCTCCCCTCCCCCAGGGCTCTGCCGCTCCCTTGGCCTTCAGGGGGCCCCCCGGTGCTGGATTCCCACCAACCTTGGGCTTTTGGAGGTTTCAATCCCTGTGTGTTCGGTGGCGTTTCCCCCTTTTCTCTCTTATTTTCAAGGCCTTTACCACTAGCAGCCCCTTTATCCATGTCAGTCACCACACCCGCCCCCTTCCCCAACTCCCTGGCCAACACAGCAGCTGCCAGAGATGGACCCTGAGACGGACCCTGCCCACCCTCTTGCGGCCTTTCCCCCACTCTGTCTGCTGCCTGATGACTGGGAAGTCCCCCTTTCACACCTCCCCACCTGTCTGGCGGGCTGTGGCAGTGCCCCCTCCCCATAGTGGCCCAGCTGAAATGGGATGATACCCTCCCCAACACAGTCAGGCCAGGATGCACCCCCTCAGATCCACAGTGGGGACCTAGAGACAAATCAGTTTAGTGGAGTTGCGGGGGCAAGGGGAGAAAGCATTCGGTTTCTTTTCAAGCCAGTCAGAGTCAATAGAGCTTTCTAGGGGATGGAGGGGCCGGCATCCAGTGTTGGAGACCCATGGAGGATGAGTGAGAGAGAAAAAGAAAACAGCCTTTCAGCTTTGGGAGGGTCTTTGGAGCATGCTTAGTGGGAAGGGATCCGCTGGTCCTGCCATAGCCCCAGGCCCTGCAGCAAAACCCCCTCAGGGCTACCCCCCATCCCACCCCTCCCAAGCAAGGCTCACCCTTTGAGCTTACTCCTTAAACAGTATTGACCCTGCCGTGCTCGCGGGCCTTGTCATCTCGGTTGCCCCGCCTCCTCTGTGATGGGTCCCTTGCTGGCAGTGGACAGGTGAAATCCTCACTCCAGCCCACTTCTGGCTCTGCCCCCACTCCTCAGAAGGCAGCCTTTGCCATGGTACATGGTCTCATCTTGACCCCACTAGGACTCGTAGATAGAAATTAGCCTTTCCCGTTTTATAGATCATTAAAAAATGGTAATACCACCTGTGGAGAGAAGCTCCTCTTCCTTGCTCTGCTGCTCCACCTAGACTGTGCAGATAGTACCAGCCAGGATGTGAGCCAGGGCTGATGGGCTGGGGATGGGCAGGATTGGGAGAAAGGCTAGGAGACTCTGCCTTTGACAGGGTTGTTTTGTGCAGTTGACCCTGTCCAGGACAGGATGAAGGGCATTTCCCAGCCTCTGTGTCCTGGCCAGGCTCCTCAAATCCAGGCATGAACTACATTCTGCAGGGGCCAGACCTACCTTCGATTTTACTGTGGCCCCAATTCCAGGGCTTTGGGGCATCCAGGGATTCGGGTTTCCATCTACAGGTGGAAGGGATTCCAGAGGAAAAGTATTGTCTGGATTCTCTGTCCCCTCTGGGAAATTATTTCCTTGGCCCTGTCCTCAAACTCTGTGATATCTGTTTTCTGGACCCCAACACCCTTCCAGGCCCCTCATGTGGGCCCCTAGACGACACCACTCACCTTTGACCTCTCCTCCCATGACCGAATCTGTGGTCAGCTTGTTGATGTCTGCCAGCATAGGGCCTCCATGATTCTCAGCCAGAGCAAGCCCCCCTATGGCCCATCAGGTCTGGCCACTCCAGATGTTGCCCCATGGGCATTCCCTGGCACCATCTTTTCTCTGGGCCCTACAGACTCCCAAGGACGGGAGTTCCTGCAGTGAACCTGCCTGCCTGATACATGCAGAGTGCTGTTTTTCTGCTTCATCCAGGTGCCCCATGGCTCTTTCTGTCCCTCATAGGGCCCAGAGTCCCCAGCAAAGGGAGGCAACAATCCAGGGCTTGAGCTCAGGGTCTGCAGGCTCAGAATTCACCAGGGGTAGCCCAGACTTCAACACTTGCTTGTTTGGGTATCTTCAGGGCCCTCATCCCTTAGTGCCCGGGCACCCTAGCTCTGCCAAGCCTTGGGGGTGCTGGCAGGAAGAGTCTGCTGACTGTGAACCTCTGGTGTCCTGGATCTCTCTCCACTGGACATGGCAGCATCTCTGAGTCACTTATGGATGGCCATATGCTGCCCTGCATGGTTGAACCGCTTCTGAGGTCTGCTAGGCATCCTGTCCCTTGTGCCCTGTCCCCTCTGTTGCCAGTGAGTCACAATGGCCTGTGCTTATCTACAGCAATAATACATAGGGAGTGCCCATGAAATCCTCTTGTCCTAGTCCCTCACTCTGTGCATGGGTCTTGGGGAGGCAGTGCTGAGTGGGTCAGTTCCTGAGAACCTGCATTTAGGAAGCTCTGGGCCGTGCAGACATCATCATGGGGAGGGCAGAAAGGAGAGATGCCCGGCCCCCGAGCTATGGCTAAGGCAGGGAGGGTACCTTCCACCCTGACGCCACCCCAGACCCGGAGGAGCTGCAGGTCCCGGCACTCCCACTTCGGAGTGGGCGGGACTGTCTCCCAACTGCCGCAGCTCTTCAGGACACGTGACTGGTTTGTGCGCCCATCGCCTGCTCTGTCTCCATCGGTCTCTTTGTCTCTTCCTTTTCACATTCGTGCACATCAAATATACTGGTGTTTGTGTTCCAGGACTGGCTCTGATCCGCTCTGTTTCTTTTATTTTGGAACCCCTTTTCTTTTCTTTTTTTTCTTTTTTTAAAGATTTTATTTATTCATTTGACAGAGAGAGACACAGCGAGAGAGGGAACACAAGCAGGGGGAGTGGGGGAGGGAGAAGCAGGCTTCCCGCCAAGCAGGGAGCCCGATGCGGGGCTCGATCCCAGGACCCTGGGATCATGACCTGAGCCGAAGGCAGACGCTTAACGACTGAGCCACCCAGGCGCCCCTGGAGCCCTTTTTCTAGGGGCTGCTGGAGGCCAAGCCCTTCACACTGGGTCGTGCTGCTGACGTAAACCAAGAGGACTGTTGGGTGGAGCCACCCCGTGGGGAGGGCAGATGGTGCTCCCTGACAGTCCTTTTCACCGTCTCTGCTCTGACCATCTCAGTAACCAGAATTCTCCACCTAACCCCCGCCCTCCTCACCACTAGCTTGATCTGGTCCATAATCTTGCTTTGGTCCTAGGCTGCAAAGCCACTGGGGAGGCCTAGGCAGCTATCCAGATTGGCTGCAGGGGCTCAGGAGATGAGCTCCTCTTGAAACAGACCAACCATGACCTGGGGTGTCTCACAAGCCAAGAGGGGCCAAGGGAGGAGGCTGAGGATTCTCCAGAGAGCTGAGCCACCAGAGCCCCTTACTTTTCATTATATCAAAAGTGATGCTTTGAAGAAACAGCTCTGCACTCCTCCCTGGCAACTCTTCATTCCCTGAGAGGTGCATTTGGAGGAAATAATCCCTTCCTACTTTGTGTGCCTCTGCTCTGTCTACTGTCCCTCGTCCTCCTCTCCCCCCACCATGCTCCTGCCTACTATCCTACTTCCAGAAAGAGAACGTAGGGTTCAGAAATTGTTCAGTCAGTTCAACTAAACCCAAATGGCTTGGTCTCCGCTGCTTCAGCCACTGGTTTTCTGGATGGAGTAGGCAGTGTGCTTTCTGAGTCATTGGGAAGGGCCCTCTGCCTCCCCCACTCCCTTGAAGGTATTCATTTTGTTGACTGAAACCTTTTCCCCTTATAAAAACAAGCAAGCATAAAGCCCTGACAGCCATTTACATGTTAGTATAAACAAATATATAAGGTTATTGCCTTAGAGCAGATTTTTAGAGAAAGAGGCAAACATCATGAAACAGGGTCTACCTTATGGAGCTTCAGAGAAAGGCAAGAGGTAGGGCTCAGAGCAAGAAGTCTGAGGGGACCCAAGACCCTTCTCAACTGGCCAGCTCCGTCTGTACTCAAGAGTACAGTTTGCTTTCTTGATACTTTCCTTCTTCACCTCCTCTGCCCCACCCTCATTCGATCCAAAGGGACCTTCTGATGACACTGCCTTGAGGCAAGTGCCCCAGGAGAGCTAATGCCAAGGACCTTGGCTGCATCTTCTGACATTTGCCCAGGCTTCACAAGAGCCTAATCTTTAATTAATAACAGTGAGTGAATGACCATAACCTTGCCTTTCCTTCTGGGGTGCCCATCTCAGAAGGGTAGCTTGGTCCCCACCCCACCCCCCCGGTGCAACCGGGGATGGCTAGAGGCCCTGTGTTTGGTGAGCAGGGAAACAGGTACAGGGAAAGGGAGTAACTGACTGATCACACTGCAAGATAGAGGGACTTGTCTTAGTAATTCTAACAACAGCTGCGGTTCTTAACCACTGTCTGCACCGAGACTAGTACTGACGACTGGGACTGCAACTGGGCACAGCACTGAGTGTGTGATGCATGATCTCAAATGTTCTCCCACTTGAGGTGGGTACTGTTACTCGCCTTTTTAACAGAGGAACTCTGGTGGCAACCAGTCCACAACATGGATTTACCACATTTCTCTGCAAATCACTTTTTTGTTTCAGGGCAAGAAGATGACCCTTTGGGGAGAATTTGTGAAGAGTCAGGTGCCCCTTCCTACTTTGATGAGATTCTGGGCATCATTAGAGTCCAGCCCATCTGAATGCTATTCAAAGGGAAATTAATCTTTAGTAGGGAGAAAGCAGGGGGTTGGGTGGGGGAGTTTGAGTTATGAGGAAGGAGGTATAGGATGCCATCTTAGCCAAGACCTAAAAAAAAAAAAAAATGGGCACAAGGACCCCTCCTATGGAGGGAGGGTTGTAACATTTTGGCCTCCGGCAGCCCTAGGTTTAGGATTGACATCTTCTTCCCCTCTCACATGTGGCTTTATTTTTGCCCTTGGCCTTTCCTCTTTGATTCTTTCTCTTAAGATGAAGCCTGAGCCCCTAGCTGTTGGCACTCTCAGAGGGTTTGAAATGACCAGATGAAATCTTTCTCCTTCCGAAAACTCAGGTGCCCCTGAGAATTGGCCTGTCTCATTCAAATTCTTATGGGACACCTCAGTGAGCCAGGCATCGTTATGGGGGTGCTTACAGCTAGATGGGGAGAAGGACACTGAATGGGCACTCCCAGAGATATAATTGCAATGTTAACTGGCCCTCCAAAAAGAAACTTCTAACAGAGGAAGCAGGCTCTTCTACAGAGATAGGTGAGGATTCCCCAGGGAGGAAGGGAGGACACACACACACCCAGCCACCCACTCACCCACACACACACACAGTGCAGACCTTCAGGTCAAATGCTGGTGTTTTCAGAGGTGGGCTGGCTGCTTACTGTCTGGAATTGTGGATGTTGGCTGTGCCTAGATGGGTAGAGTGCAGAAGAAAGCCAGCACACGGTGGGTACGTTAAGAAACGCTTAATGAAAGAAGCCTGACAGTGTGTCGGCCCCAGTAATCCCACCCTAAAGACCAGACTGACCATTCCAGAGCCCCACAGGCCCCTTTGGGAACCGGAAGCTACGAATCCTATTTGAACAATGACCATCCCTGCCGTATCTGTGCTCACCCCCATTGAGCAGCTCACTGTCCTACCCCCTTCTGCCAAACCATGAACTGGGTGGCTTAAAACAACACAGACTTATTCTCTCACGGTTCGGAAGTCGGAAGTCTAAAATTGAGGTGTCAACAGGGCTTTCCCTCTGGAGACTCTAGGGGAGAATCTTTCTTCGCCTCTTCTACCTTTGGGTGGCTATTGGCGTGTCTTGGGCTTCCCAGGCTTGTGGAGGCCCCATGCCAGTTTCTGGCCACAGGGCCTGCTCCTCTCCTGTCTGGGTCTTCTCCTTTTCTGCCTCTTCTAAGGACACTTGTCATTGGCTTTAGGGCCTCTCTCGGTAATCCAGGATGATCTCATCTCAAGACCCTTAGCTCAATACATCTGCAAAGACCCTTTTTCCAAATAAGGTCACATTCACATGGTTCTAGGGGTTTGAATGTGGCTAAATCTTTTTTTAGGGGGTGGGAGGGGCACCATTCAACCTACTACAGGGACTAAGGCGGGGAGATTTCTACTGAAGCCCTTGCCTCCTGTACTGATCAAGAGCAAGAGCTAGAAGAAGTATAGTGTGGGGTAATCTGCGAGAGAACTCAAGGATTTAAGTTGAGAATGGAGCTCTTCATCCCAAAACACATCCAGCTGCTGTGGTTTTTCAGTTTAGATGCAGATCTGACCATTTCCCCCACTACTCCATACTCTTTAACGATCTCCCATTATCTTTAGTATCCAGCTCTCTGCCTCCTGCAGGCTTATACAGCCCTCTGTGGTTTGGCCTCATTCCTCACCTTCCCCTCAGTCCTGCACAAATCTGGAGAGAACAGCGTGTCATTTCCCTGAAGCCCCTGCTCCTGCCCAGGTGCCGCTCTCTCTGGAACACTCCCACTGCTCTCACAGCCGGCAGCATGCTCTCCATCCACCGCAGCAGCTCTCGTTCAGGCCAACTCCGGGTGGAGCTGTTTGCCTGGAAACTCTCCATGTGACAGCCCACCAGCCGCAGCGGCTACGTTCTTCCGTTCTTCCCATGCTGTCGATGCGGCGGGTTTCATGTGTCTGTCCAGCCTACTGTGCACCCGGTCCTGCGCTAGGCCCCCGGCACAGCAGCGAACAAGGCAGACTCATCTCTGCCCTCCCCGTGTGATGCCTTCCCCTGCATTACAGGGCACCAAGAACCCTGATGGGCTGATGGAGGGGAAAAGGAATGAACTGGAGTTAGGGGTCAGCAACTATTTCTATGTCTGATCTAGCCAGGAGAGGGGGTGAAGTGGGAGGTGGGGTGAAGAGCAGCCTCCAGGGAGAAAGGAAGCCAGGTGCTGAGGCTGGGAATGCAGAGAGAGCAGGGTCCCGGAGGGTCTGCATTAGCTTCCAGGGGTGAACAATGGAGTTTATGGGAAGCCAGGCCTGGATCATGAAATGTCTTGTAAACCAAGGCAGGGAGAGACAGATGATAAACAAGAGAGTAACAGGTTGTAATACATTGAAACAGTAGGGTAGGCAAATGAACAGGCAGCTGCTTTAGACTGGGCAGCCCTGAGAGGTCTTTGGGAAGAGATGATACCTAGCCTGAAATCTGGATAATGAGGAGGGTCAGCCTGTGAAGATGGGGAAGACGTCATGCAGAGGAGACTGCTAGTATGAAGGCCCAAAGGTGGGAATGAGTTCAGATAGTCCGAGGAAAAGATAAAAGGCCACTGTGGCTGGTGCTTGGTGAGGAAGGGGTTAAGGCGTACAGGATGGGGACAGGGGTCAGAATGTGGAGGCCCCTGAAGCCTTGTGGGGCGGGGAGGGGACAGGGAAGAAACATGGAGAGAGTTCTTAAGGATGGAGAATTGTGGGACCTGGCCCAGTTCCCCCCGCCCGGGGAACCCCTCCTGAAGGACAGGACCAGGCAGGGGAGGACTGTAGGCAGAGCCTGGGGTCCCTCGTACCCTTATACCCTTAGCATGTGTCCTGTCCTCCTAGAGGCTGGGGCATGGATTGGGTTAGCATGACTGAAAGATGGGTCTGTTTGGTTTCTGCCAACCCTTCTCTCTACCTTTTACATAAGCATTCCTGCCCTGGCAAACATGGCACCAGGCTGGGTCCTGCAGAGCTCTACAAGCTAAACTTCTCTCTCTCTCTCTCTCTCTCCCCCACACACACACCTCACCTCACCTCACCTCACCTCACCTCACCTCACCTCACCTCACCTTGCCATCTCTGACCTTTGTGAGATGGGCCTGCAGAGGCCCTCCTGAAGGTACCTGGAAGCTCAGGCCGCCATCTCTCCCACAGACCTTGGAGTCTCCAGGGTCTGGAGGTATCGGGACACCCCAGAGCAGGGCAATGCTGGGGAACCAACACAGGAGTGGAATCAGACAGACTTAAGTCTAACCTTGGCTCTGCCACTTATTATCTGTAGGACTTTTTTTTTTTTTTTGAAGATTTTATTTATCTGACAGAGAGAGACACAGCGAGAGAGGGAACAAAAGCAGGGGCAGAGGGAGAGGGAGAAGCAGGTTCCCTGCTGAGCAGGGAGCCCGATGCGGGGCTCGATCCCAGGACCCTGGGATCATGACCTGAGCCTAAGGCAGACGCTTAACCAACTGAGCCACCCAGGCACCCATATCTGTAGGACTTTTGAGGAGACACTGAGCCCCTCTGAGATTTAGCTCAGTGGATGTAGTCCAAATTTAGTCGGTTTAGTTTAATTCACTGGGAGCACCGTCTAGCCTCCCCGCTAAGACTGAGTGTAGAAGCAACTGAGTGGAAGGCTTTCAGCAACCCGAGAGAACATTAGCTTCTAGTTCAGTGCAGCAAACATTTTTAAATTAGATATTAGGCATTCCTGTTATTAAAAGTTTTGTGTGTGGGAGGGTGGTGGGCACCTGAGTGGCTCAGTCAGTGAAGCATCTGACTCTGGATCTCGGCTCAGGTCATGATCTCAGGGTCGTGAGATCGAGCCCCACGGCAGGCTCAGTGGGGAGTTTGCTTGGGATTCTTTCTCTCCCTCTCCCTCTGCCCCTCCCCCTGTTTGCGCATGCTCTCTCTCCCTAAAATAAATAAATAAATAAATCTTTAAAAATAAAAGATTTTGGGCATTGCCCCTAGGGGATTTTTCACTGGTCAACTCTGGCCCACCACGCTGCTGGTCATAGGGTGTCCAGCCATCCTGGTTTGCCTGGACTAAGGGGTTTCCCAGGATATGGGACTTTCTGTGCCCAAACTGGGAAAGTCTTGCACAAACCAGAGCCAACTGGTAACCCTAACTGGTGGGAGTTTAAAACATCCCACCATTTGGGTTTCTTTTGTTTTCTCAGCATGTTCTTTGGCCTTTCCTTCAACTCCTTGAGGTGCTCCTCACCGTGCTCCAGTGAATTCCTTTTTGGTTAGTCAGTTGATTCTGTTGCTTGTAACCAACCCCTCCCCTATGCTCTGTGCAGGAGTGAGAATCTTCTGCAGGTGGACAATCCGGATTCCCGCTACACACCTGACTTCTTCAAAACATCTGTCACCTGCGATCGGATCTTTGGCCCCTCCTCCTTCCTAAACGTCACGAGATGCTGCTCATGCCTTGAACTAGTACCGCTCGTCTAGTTCCCGCCCCACCTCCAGGAGACCTTGCCTGTTATGGTCCACGCTTGGCACCGCCCTGGAGGAAGCTCTGACCTGGGAGCACCCCAACCTAAGCCCTTCTCTCATAAACGGTAAAGCACCTGGAAAAGCACATGACCTTTCAAATTTTATATGTACCCCAGGATTCAGTTCTAATCCAACTGGGATTAATCTGATTTAGGAGCTGTCCTTTTCTGCAGTAGGGTCCCCAGTAGTTCTTTAGACAGTCTGCCAACCACCTCTGGGTGTATAGTCAAGGACGTCCAGTGCCCACTGCCTCCCCCGCTTGTCCACAGGCAGCGCCCTGAGACACTCTTTCCTTGTCTGGACCTCTTCGATACCAACAAAGCAAGCCTCTTCCTTGGATCGCTTTAGAAATGAAAATGCAATGGCATTAGGTGTGATTTTGCTGACTTTCACTCAATCTGTTCCCCAGGGTCTTAGGCCTGCTGACCAGCAGGACCAGATGGCGCCTTTTGCAGGAATATCTCCTCATTTCTGCCTTTGTGTAGGCCCTGAACATCCTAAGAAACAACTTGTTTTCCTCTTCTGATGGACATATCTGTGCATCAGATGTATTTTTCATATATTTTTCCTTTCTATGATTCTGCTGAAGGCACTTGGCAGCCAATCCTAGTTCACATTTCACGTCCTTGAGATGACCTTGTTGCACAGAAGGAGGAAGGCGAGGGGAAGGGAAGGGGAAGGACCAGGAAATGGAAGGAGCCAGATTGCTTTACGTTCATAACTCTGTTTTGCCACCAGCCCCTTTCTCGGTCTTTCTGGAATGTGGCCTTCTACACTCCATGTTGCCCTGAGAACTTTCTGATTGCTGAATGAAAGACGCAACATCCCAGGCTTTGAAATCATTAGACCTGAGTTTGAATCCCAGGTCCCTGACTTACGTGTGTTATGTAACCTGTTTAAGCCTCAGTTTCTTCATCTACAAATGGTGCTAATACGTGTCGAAACCTCCAGAGCTGTGGAGATCAGATGAGACAATGTTTGACAAGTGCTTGGTATACACTCAGTGTCAGATATGAGGAGAAATATTCTCCTTTGTTAGTTTCACAAGTCAAATGCAAGCAGATGTCACTCCAGCAAGCATTTCTGGACTCCTGCTGATATGGTCATGGTGGCCAAAATCATGGGCTTTGAATGCTTCTGATCTGAACTGGCCCACTTGTTTTTAATAGGGAGGCCAATTACTTCGTCTCTAGACACACAAGTTTTCTCATCTGTAAAATGGGAATGATAAAACCTATTCTATAGGATTATTGTGAAGGTTAAGTTAAATAAAATAATGTGTCTAACATGCTTAGTACAGGTCCATGATTCCTTATTCAAAACCCATGGGATTTTGCAAAGCATTTTGGATTTCAGAAAAATAGTAATATTTATATGCTGTATATTTTGTAGCTTCTGGGCCAGGAGTGAGTCAGTACCTCATAGTTGAACACATTAGTACTCTACATGGAAATCTAGAATGTCATATTAAGTGGGGGTATAAATAAAAACTCTAAATGGCCTTACAATCCTTACCTGTGAGACAGGGCAAGTATAAAATTCCCACTTGACAGATAACAAACTAAAGATCAGGATAGTGAACTGTTCAAGATCACATTGTTCAGGGGCGCCTGGGTGGCTCAGTGGGTTAAGTGTCTGCCTTCAACTCAGGTCATGATCCCAGGGTCCTGGGATCGAGGCATGCGTTGGGCTCTCTGCTCAGCAGGAAGCCTGCTTCTCCCTTTCCCACTCCCCCTGCTTGTGCGCGCTCTCTCTAATAAAAAATTAAATCTTAAAAAAAAAAAAAATCACATTGTCCATAGTTGACAGCATGAGGATTCCTAGGTCATCTGAGTCCTAGGGACTCTCCCCATTACAGCACACAGTGTGACAGACTCAACCCTACAACCATTCTCTTTGCTTAATGAACTTGAACCCTTGCTCCCCACACACAAAGGGCCTACTAAATAGTCAAGTTTCCTGGGGCGCCTGGGTGGCTCAGTCAGTTGAGCGACTGCCTTCGGCTCGGGTCATGATCCCAGGGTCCTGGGATCGAGTCCCACATCGGGCTCCCTGCTCTGCAGGGAGCCTGCTTCTCCCTCTCCCACTCCCCCTGCTTGTGTTCCCTCTCTCGCTGTGTCTCTCTCTGTCAAATAAATAAATAAAATCTTGGGGCGCCTGGGTGGCTCAGTTGGTTAAGCGACTGCCTTCGGCTCAGGTCATGATCCTGGAGTCCCTGGATCGAGTCCCGCATCAGGCTCCCTGCTCGGCGGGGAGCCTGCTTCTGCCTCTGACCCTCCCCCCTCTCATGTGCTCTCTCTCTCTCATTCTCTCTGTCTCAAATAAATAAATAAAATCTTTAAAAATAATAATAATAAAATAAATAAAATCTTTAAAAAAATAAATAAATAAAAAATAAATAAAAAGTCAAGTTTCCTTCTCATCTTTCTAAAGGTATGTATGTATATTTCTACATTTTTTTCATATTCTGCCCTTTTTGCTTTGGTACCCGGTACACATTTCTCTGTGTGATATCATCACTTTTTTTTTTTAAGATTTTATTTATTTATTTGACAGAGAGAGAGAGACAGCGAGAGAGGGAACACAAGCAGGGGGAGCGAGAGAGGGAGAAGCAGGCTCCCCGCTGAACAGGGAGCCCAACACGGGACTCGATCCCAGGACCCTGAGATCATGAGCCAAGCCAAAGGCAAGTGATTAACCGACACCCAGGCACCCCACATATCATCACTTTTAAAAACTATAGATCTTCCAGAATCTTAATATAACCCAGATAGCTTAGCTATTCCCCTATCACTGAGTATTTGCATGTTTCCAATTTTACGCTGTTCTAAAATAATGCACAGCCACTCACTTTAAACTTTGCCTTGGGGATGAACAAGCACATGGATCTGAAAACACCTGTCCCCTGAGCCCCTGGCTGGCTGGCAGCCTTTGGGAGATTGTATTTCCAGGCACTTCAACTATGTATTTGTTGTTCCCAATCAGCTAATCAATTAGGGTTTATTGAGTGTCTGTGCAGGGAACAGGGTGCTCTTTGGTGCTGGAGGAAGCGCAGAAGCAGAAGCATAGACACATGAGATTCTCTGAGGTATGTGTGTATGTGTAACCAAGCAGGCGTTTCAGCTTCAAACCAAGTTGGGTTTGCATCCAGCCAGTGAGGTCTTCTAAGCAGAACTGGTCAAGATGGTCACCAAAGTGTGACATTAGTGATGAATAGCAAGACCTTTAAATAGATCTCTGATCTACCCTCCTGCCTGTCCAGGGTGTTGGTTCTGTTCAGGAAGAAGATGCTAAAAATGAAAGAGTAAGGAAAACAAGGTCAGGGGCTCCATGAAGCCTTCCCTAATTCATCAAGTTTTACTTTCAGATTCTAATGGTGAGGGTGAGCCATTACAAATCAAAATAAAGTACCAATTCCCTGACTCCCCTTGGTGGGGCTCAGCAAAGGGATAAATAAGACCTGGTTGCTGGTTTTGCCTTGCTTCCCCTTAAGCAAATTACTTAACCTCTCTCTGCTTCTCTTGCCCGCCCATCAAATGGGAACAACAGTAATGCTCTCATGGGATTCACAGGACTATAACGAGGATTGCTTGAGATCCTGAAAAGTGCTTTAGAAAGAAGAGAACATTGCCCATATAATCTGAGGGAGGCTGGGGACCACATCCCATTCAAGCACCCAGCACAGTGTGGGTCTGGCACGCAGTAGGAGCCCAATAAACATTTGGGGAGTGTACAAGGGAATTGGCAGAAGTTACCATGAGCCCATAAAGGCGGAGAACCATACATCATTCCATCAACTCAGAGCCTGAGGAGGCAGCTCCCTCCACTCCAGCCACACCCCATATCCATCCTCCCTAGAGCAGTCCTCACCCTGTCACCCCTGTATCTACTATAAGGAGTCCCACATTCAGGGCAGCAGAGATTCAAAGCCTAAAGTTTACCCCCAGGGAGGGAGCAGAGGCAAGCTCTGACCTCAGCCCGTCTCCTCAGGTTTCAAGGGCTGCAGGACTCACTGTCACAAGGGACTGGCCAGCTCAGCCCTCATTTCCCGCTCCTGGCTGCTGAGGCAGGGGAATGTCAGGCCATTGTGTCAGCTCTCTGGCCTTGGAGCCAACAGCAGCTCTCTGGCCTTGGAGGACACCCGGCACCAGACAACAGCTGTGCCCTGATCCACCTCCAGCTGGGGCCTCAGGAGCTCCATCATCTCCTAGCCCAGCCAGCCTGCCGCTCCTGAGCATTTGGTACCAACAGCAGAGGACCCTCCCCTCCCCCGGCTGGCCTGTGCTAAGGAGGCAGCTCAAGGTGACTCAAGCCCGGCCCACTGGCTGGATTTCCCCAGGAGCTTTCCTGTATTTCTTGAGTCATCCTTATTGTGATATCCGAGAGGACAGGATGAGCTATGAAGGCCTGCAGCCGTGGGGTTCTGACAAGGGGTCACTTCCCAAAGCCTGATTTATTTATTTATTTATTTATTTATTTATTTATTTATTTATTTATTTATTTTTCTTTCTTTCTTTTTTAAAGATTTTATTTATTTACTTGACAGAGAGAGAGTGAGAGAGCACAAGCAGGGGGAGCAGCAGAGGGAGAGGGAGAAGCAGGCTCCCCGCTGAGCAGGGAGCGCAATGCGGGGCTCGATCCCAGGACCCCGGGATCATGACCTGAGCCGAAGGCAGACGCTTAACGACTGAGCCACCCAGGTGCCCCTATTATAATTAACTTTAAAAAGAAGCTGTGAGGGGCGCCTGGGTGGCTCAGTCATTAAGCGTCTACCTTCGGCTCAGGTCATGGTCCCAGGGTCCTGGGATCCAGCCCCGCATCGGGCTCCCTGCTCAGTGGGAAGCCTGCTTCTCTCTCTCCCGCTTCCCCTGCTTGTGTTCGCTCTCTCGCTGTGTCTCTATCAAATAAATAAAAAAAAAACTTTAAATAATAAATAAATAAATAAATAAATAAATAAATAGAAAGAAGCTGTGATTTCCATAGTCTTTCAGGATTAACATACATATTGTCCTGCCTTATTCATTGATTATGCATTCATGCAGTCATTCAGCTATTCATTTAACCTTGTGTTTGATCTGTAGGAGCTGGGAATTGAATAGTCATATAATGTAGTCAGGGCTATAAAATAGGGGTACAAAGTTCTAGGAGTGTCTCTGATGTGGAGATCTGACCTAGTCAGGGAGGTCAACGGAAGCTACCTGGAGGAAGCCCCATTTGAGCCAAGGTCTAAACAAAGAAAGTCATTAACTGGGAGCCACAGAATACTGTCAGAAGAGGGATGCCATGTGAAAGGTTCAGTGGCGGAAGGGAACGTGCCAGGAGGAGGAACTGAGGGTCAGCTGGGAGGTAAGGGAATAAGACTGAGTCAGCCACCTTGGAGGCGGACAGAGGAGCAGCAGATGTTCAGCAGCATCCAGATGTGCTCAACGGGTGCCTTGGGCCAGGGCAGGGTGCCCTTTAGGAGATGTCACCTCCTCCAGGAGACCGTTTCCAACCCTCCAGTCTAGGTCAGGGCCCTCCTTTGTATTCTCATGGGACTCAGGGCTTCCCTCATTGTTTAACTTACCAAGTCTACTTTAATGATCTATTTTCTTCCCTTTTGGCTTCCTCATCTCTTGACTATTCATCTCTTGCCACCAGAACCTAACACAGTGCCTAGGACGTGATGGTGTCCCCATTCGTGTTTGGTGAATGGATGCATGGAGAGCCCTCAGATCACAGAGTGCATTGGACAGGCAGTTGAATTTCTGCGCACTCACGAAGCCCCCGCTTTGCTGCCAACAGGAGAGACAGTGGAGGAGTAGGGAGTCAGAAGTCAGAAGGAAAAGAGAAAGCTCAGGGGATGCGATGCAGTTAGTGCTACATGAAGGAAAGAAGGATTTAGAATACCATCCTTAATAGGAAGGAGGGATGACAGCTGCAAGGAGAATTTGTTTACCAGATGCTGAGAAGAAATTTCAACAGGTAAAGTTGCATGAGTTTACATGGATGAAAAAGAACATCTGCTGGTATTTAACAGATTCTCATGTATTAGGTGCCAAGCACTGTTCTCAGTGTTTTGCAAGTATTAAGCCATTTAAATCCTCATAATGATTGCATGAAGCACTTAACTATGATTCTGTCTATTTTATAGGTGGGAAAACTGAGGAGCAAAGAGTACTCCTCCCTCCCCTCCACCCCACCTCCTGGGCCAAGCAGCCAGGAAGTGACAGGGCCAAGCTCTGAGCCCAAGCACTTTGACCTGGAAGCCAGGCTCTTACTGCCACCCCGTCCCGCTCTGGAACCAGCCCCCGCTCTGGTGCTTGTTTATCTGATGATTTGGTACCTTTTCAAAGATCCTCCTGAGAGGGAGGCAGGATTCTTTCTCATTTTGCAGAGAAGAAAACTGAGGCTTAACGACCTTAATTTACCAAAGATCAGCCAGCGGGTCAGTGGCAGAGCCAGGATCTGTGATGGCAGACGCCCTTATTGCCTCTCTCATTCCCTCACTGCTCTCGGCTGAGCTCTACACCTGGGTCATCTTCTGTGCCACTCCCTTGACAGCTTGGGAACCTCAGCCAAGGCCTGGCAGATGGCTGTACCCTGTGCACATGGCTGAGTCAGCAGCCCCTTCTCTACTCCCCGGCTTCCCATCCTAACGCTGAGCCTCTAACCCGCCATGGCAGAGACAGGGACATCATCCCAACCTGGCATGGGATTAAAAACAGCTAAATCCATCAACAACTTTTGGGGGAAAAAATAGGTGCAGTTGAAATCTATTTATACTACCCTGATGCCCCGATGGGCAGGATGGCATCAGCCCGATCGAGGAAAGGTGGTTAAGGATTCAGCAAGTCAGTATCCCAGGGCCCCAAAAGGCCAATGTGGAACATTCCCAGCTTGGGCTTGGAGCATCAAGCAGACTTGCTGTCTCACCAGTTGGATGCCAGGGTGCTCTTCCTAGTGCCGCCCTACCCCTGCTCTCTTGCTTCATCTCTCAAGGGCTCCCTTTGCCCAAAGGCTGGCAGGCTCATGGAGCAGCTGAGACCAGGGAAAGGGCAAGTTGGGCCCAATTCAGTCTCTTTGACACAGAGTCCTAGGGCCAAGTTGATAGCACAGGTCTGTTATCCTGCATCTTGTAGTAACCTGACTCAAAAGACATCTGATGCAAGCTTCACTACTCAGTTCCCCTTTCTAAGGTGACATGTCGCTGTCACAGTCTGTGCCTTGGTTTCCCCATGTATGAGAACAGAAACTTCTCAAGCTTCTAGCACATACAAGCTTGACCAAGGGAGCCCTCCTTGAGACAATAACTGAAAAGATTTCCTTTTGTGGGCTGAGGTAGGGGGCAGGAGACACTTGGTTTTCAGGATCAGGCAGATCTGGGTTCAAACCCTGGATTTGCCTCTTCCTGTCTATGTGATCTCTGAGCCTTGGAAATCATAACCAATTGAATTCTCAAAACAGTCTTCTGAGGTAGGTGCTATCTCTAGTTACATGGGTTTTTTTTCTTGTTTTGTTTTGTTTTTTTAAAGTAGGCTCCACACCCAGCACAGAGCCCAGTGTGGGGCTTGAACTCATGACCCTGAGATCAGCACCTGAGCTGAGATCCAGAGTCAGATGCCTAGCTGACTGAGCCACCCAGGCGCTCCTCTAGTTACATCTTATAATTGAGAAACTGGGGTACAGAGAGGTAAGTTAATTTGCCCAAGGTCACAGAGCTGGTAGGTAGCAGAGTCAGGTGGCCTAGCTCTGGTCTGTGCTCCTAGCCACCAGCCTACACTGCGATGCTTCCTGTGATACCTGAAGAGCAGAATTCTGATCCTGGCCCTGGCAGCAGCTTAAGTCACACTCATCTGTAAAATGAGGGGAGAAGACCCCTGATTCTACACAATGTAGCACTATCTTAGCCCCTAAGTAATTTCCGAGAGTGTGTTGTCTCTGCCCATCTGCCCACAAGGTGCTGGGACAGTTGTGGGCAGATCTCTCCTCCTTGCCCACCCCCGCCGCCTCCACCGCCATGCCCTGCCTCCTAGCCTTGGCTTCAGGGATCTGCAACCAGGGCAGTGAAAGAGCATCCTCCCAGGGTCTCCTGGGGGTCCACAGCAGCCCTCTTACAGAGCTCCAGGGTGCTATGAGGAAAGAGGCGCGCTTCTGGACCATGTGGACCATGCCGATAGGTTGCATCACCCCCCACATCAAAGTTTGCTTGGCTTCTTAGTCACACTGCGTGACCAATTTAAAGTAATTCTGAGAATCTCAGTATTGGAGGGGAATGGGCAGCAAGGACAGGAATGCAGGAGCGTCCTCTTCAGTAGCTCTAACCCAGCTGGCTGGTGGGCCCTCGTAATGGCCAACTCAGCCTAACCTAGGGCTCAAGCTAGGGCTAAGAGAGTCTGAGCCCCTCCTGGTTGGCCCAAACAGAAGTTCTTCCTGAAATTGGGCTGCAGTGTGACTTTTCTGTCATGTCCACCTTCTGGGGCTAGTGTGGCCCTTTGGAGGATTGCAGGGTCCTTCTCATGGGACAGTCCTTTATCAACTTGAAGAGAGTCCCTGTATCCCTGCCAACTCTTCTATTTTCTAGATTAAACATCCTCATTTCCTTTCATTCTACCTCTTAGTAGTTCAGAGTTCTTTGAGGCTTTTTTCTCACCACTCTCCTCCCTCTCTTCTCAATCTGTCCTAATGGATTTTCCAGGAATCCCAACTCAGGATCCCTTTCAAAATACAATTCTCATGGCACAAGACTCCAGTGCTTGGTAGGCCAAGACTCTATCTATGGTTTCTCTTTGCCATCTCTTACCTCCACCCCCTCCAACTCTCCAGGCTTTCTTCTGGAAACTGCACCCCCCAAAACTCCATCCACATTGTCCTCGTAGGGGCTGCCATGTTCAGCTATGACTTTGCCCCCAAAGCCAGTTGATTGGCCAAGAGGTTGGCACTATATTTAAGCTGCTCCAATCAATTCATTTCTTGGGATTTGGGGATTTGAGGGCCTCTCTGGTGGCTAAAACTGTGAGATACAAAACTCAGCAGCTATTGGCAGCTATACTGATCAGGACAGAGTAGGCTATGCTGAAGAAATGAATCAATCCTGAGATGTCAGTGGCTTAATCCAATGAAAATGTATTTCCTTTCCATGCAAAGTTTGATGGGGGTTGGGTACTTCTGGGAAGCCCCTCTCCAAGTGGTGATTCAGGGATCCAAGATCCTTCTATCCTGAGGCTCCATCCTCTTAAAAGTCTTTCACTTCCAGCTGCAAAGATGGGGGTGAAGGGAATAAAGGGGTGGGGGGAGGACGTGGAGAAGTCCTGTCTGCTCTGAATGGCTTCTGCCTGAAAGGGATGCACATCACTTCTCCCACATTCTCCAGTCAGGTTTCAGTCTAAAGTCTCACTTAACTCACTGCAGGGGAGACTGGGAGAGGTCATCTTTCTATGTGCTGAGAAAGAAGAGGAAAAAAAAAAACAAGATTGTGAGAGGACACTTGCTGTTGCCATGTTTCTTTGCCATGTGCAGAAAGCTGGTCTGTACTGAGAGAAGCAGTCACAGGCGGGGGGGGGGGGGGGGGGGGGGCGGGGAGACGGGGAGAAATTTCCTGATTAGACTGGCTCCCAAGGGTCATCACCTTCTCTAGGGCTTGTCTGCTATGTGATACACCACCACGGCATCCCTCGAGGACATTCCTCCTGTGCTAAGCTAATCTTGTATGACTTTTGGTCACATACGTCTAAAGGAGACTAATTATCTAATACATTCCTTGTCTTCATATTATAATGCTATTGATGCAAACTAAATGATCACACACTCTTTTCTGAGCCTTTTCACTCGAGTTGTTATCAATTCAAATCTCCCCATCTGGACTCCCTTGTCTAATTCAAGCGACCTCTGATAGCACATATTTTAGACATTATGGCCCATACAATCCCTGTCCAACTATGCAACTCTGCTGTGGTAGCATTGAAAGCAGCCACAGATAGTATGTAAACAAATGAACGTGGCTGTGTTCCAGTAAATCTGATCTTACAAAAATGACTGCAGGCTGGATTTGGCACACAGGTCATGGTTTGCCAACCCCTGATCTAGTTGGTCTTCTTAGATCTGAGCTTGGGGTTCTCATTTCTCCCTACTAAAGAGAATCTTGTTAGCATCAACCCATCCTTCACGTCAGCAGACATATTTTTGGATCCTGACTCTACCATCAGCCTAGCAGCTCTCCCTCCCTACTCTGTGTCATGTGCATATCAAATGAGCTTTCTTAATGGTTCATCAGACTAGCAGGGCCTTGACAATGTAATGAGTGGTGACCATGCTGCTCCTCCTGAGAAAGGTCACACTGGGAAGGCGGGACCCAAAGGATAAGATACTGGACAGCACTCCCTTCTAATCACTCCGTGCATGGCCTCTGCTGACCTGGGGCCAGCACCCTCTCTGATTCTCTGATTTCATGCAGGGCATCTGACTCAGGGTTGGGGCGGGAGTCATTTGGGGCTGTTTCCTTCTCTGAAGAATTCCCTTATTCTACACTCATTGCAGTTCAATGTGATAAACACAATGTCCATTCCTTCTCTGTGTCCTCCAGCAATCTCTGGACATCCTCCATAGTTAGAGCCGCAGATCCCAATCTTAGTGCTGGGGGGAATTTAGCAAATCATCAAGTCCAGTACTCTTCCTTTTACAGATGAGAAAACATGAAGGCAAGATGGGGACAACTTGCCCAAAGGCAAGAAGGGCATCTGTGGAAGAGGCAGTCTAGAACCCGGGTTCTTTCTTCCTCCTTCCACATCTTTCCAGAAGGAACTGCCTCCAGTGAGCTTCTAGGCCATGAAGCCCTAGGAGCCCTCCTCTGATACCAGCCCAGTGGACAGAGAGGATAGGAACTGGGGGGCTCTGTATACTGCAGTGCCTCTATCTGGGCCTCACAGCTTGCCATCAAAATGAATAGAAGATCGAGTTTTTCCCGGGATATTCTGGTTTTGGGGACTGTCTCTCTCATCGGCTTGGCTCTAAAGCCAAAAGGACTTTGCATTAGTCATGAGCAAAGTGAAGTCCATGAGCTGCTTTGTAAATTGTCTTCCTTAAACCAAGCTGATGATGTTTCCTTATGAATTACCATTTCTATATACATGGGTTTTTTTTTTCTGACTCCCATGTGTGTTTTTTTCCAACACCAAATATGTGTTGTTTTTCCACTTCAATTCTCCAATTCTCTATCACCACCTAGGTGTCCAACAATTCAATTCAATTCAATTCTGACACCATCTACCTGGAGTTAGCATCAGATCCCACAAGCTAAAGGACCCGGTCCTATAGACTGTCCCCACTTTAAATACCAGTTGCAAGTAGAGTCCCCAGATGACCCTTACTTCTGCCTGACCAATTATAAATTCAGAGGTTTCTATGACTCCCCCCCAGGTTTGATAATTCACTGGAATGACTCATAGAACTAAAGACAGTGCTTTATTTATGAGTAGCATTTTATTATAAAGGATACAACTCAGGAACAGCCAAATGGTAAAGATACATAGAGCAAAGGATGAGAGTAGAGGGGAGGGTGGAGTTTCCATGTCCTCTTAGGGCACATCACTCACTTCGATGTGTTCACCAACCTGGAAGTTCTCAGAATCTCATTATTTCAGAGTTTTGATAACTCAAATCTCCAGCCGCCCTTCTATCCTTAAGAGTTTGGGAGGTGAGGCTGAAAATTCCCACCCTATAATCATGTGTTTGGTCTTTCTGGCAATCAGCCCCCATCCTGAAGCTAGAGACTCTGCCCTGAGTCTCCGCATTGGCATAAACTCAGGTGTGTTCAAAAGGGCTCATTATGAATAGCAACAGACATTCCTATCAGGAAATTGCAAGGGTTTTAGGAGCTTTGTGCCAGGAACCCAGGACAAAGACCAAAAAAAATTTTTTTTTATTATACCATATTATACTATATAGTTCATAAATCAGCCTGATGTTTATAGCTAGAGCCCTAAAAACACACTCTGGACACAGTTTATCACAATCACTAAGAGGCCACCCTCCTCCCATAAAAGGCCAGGATACTCCTTGTCTTAGTACCTGTTTCCTTATTTGGGGTAAAAGACTTGATTGTGGCCATATCATTGTTATACTCCCATTTCTGACTCCACAGGAGTCCCTGTCATTCCCGGAAGCTGGCCCTCTTCCCCTTCACATGCATGGAGCCATCTGCTTGGAATGTTCTTCTTGCCCTTCTTTTCCCTGTCAAATTGCAGATGGGTAAAAAGGTCTCAGGGCACAGAATATTTTGTGGTGGTGGTAGGTCTTCTATGACAGGGTGCTCCTAATTTACATTTGTTTCAGGTTTTTGTTTTTGTTTTGTTTTGTTTTTTGACTAGAAAAAATCATTTTACACCGTCACAGAACAAACAGTTGTACTTTCTGGCTCACAACTCACAGAGCTCATTTAATGGAACTTTTGTTGGTTCTACACATTTCTGACCATCACAAAGAAATTCTTCCCTATGGGAGCTTAGAAGGATATGTGCCCAACCTCCCCTGTGCCCTGAGGCTACATTTGTGGTCGAAATCATATTCATCCTTCCAAGCCCTGCTCAAGTGCTTCCTCCTCTGTGAAGCCTTCGTGGTTAACCAAGTAGAATTGAAACGGACCTTCGCAGAGCACTCTGTGCTCTAACAGCTTGTTTATGAGGCTGTTTGCCTGCAAAGGCTTTAAGCATCTAGTTGTTTATCTTTGCCCTGAGGAGTATCTGACACATAATGTGGGCTTACTAAATATTTTGTCCTGATCTTTTGGGGAAGGGAAGTCAACCTAATTAGACAAGAACCAGGACAGGACCCAGAGGAAAACTGATGGTGGGGCAGGGAAGGTGCTCCTTGACAGTCTTCCTCTTTTCAAAGGAGAAGCTAGTACTATCCTCTGCCTAGTTCTGGTTTACTCAGCTTTCTGCATGGGTAGACCTACCTCCCCCAAGAAACACACATAGTTCTATTAATAGATACAACTCAAAGACAACAGCTCCAAAAATAACTTCTTCTTCAAGGTCAGCACAAAGCCATAGAAACACCATTCTGGTCAACCCACTGAACCAATGGGTAGACATTGGGTCCTAGGTCAAAAGACTCCCAATCCTCATGGATGGGGTACTGTGGAGTGTTAGCAGGGTCATATTATGGCTTTCATGGGACGTAGGCACTTGTTCCTTTGTGGGCTCATCCCTCCATAAAAATACACTTAAAATTATATTTTGTAACCACATTGGCATAAACACAAATATAATCCAGCCTTGACTCATTTTTTATATATTCATTATTCTTATATTCATCTCCTGATTTTAAAAGAAATTAAAATTAAAGCATTTTCATGGGTCCCTAAAAGTATCATGGGACTGCATTAGTCTGGGTTCTCCAGAGAAACAGAAGCAATAGGAGACATATAGATATCGAAGGAGATTTATTATAAGGAATTGGCTCGTGTGTTATTGGACGCTGAGAAGCCCACAGTCTGTAGTCAGCAAGCTAAAGACCCAGGAGAGCCAATATGGTGTAAGTTCCGGTTCAAATGTGCGATTAAAGGCAGGAGAAAATCAATGTGCCAGCTCAGAGATAATCAGGCAGAGAGAGTGAATTCTCCCTTACTCTGCCCTTTCTGTTCTATTCAGGCTTCCAATAGATTGGATGTGGCCTATCCACTTTGGGGAGGACAATCTTCTTTACTCATATCTATGGATTCAAATGTTAACTTCATCCAGAAACATCCTCACAGACATTCCCAGAATAATGTTTAACCAAATATCTGGGCATCCAGTAGCCAGTCATGTTGACCCATAAAATTAACCATCACGAGTCCACCCCTCATCAACTTGGCATCCATGTGCATCTCCTTAAACCATACTTATTCTCCAAATAAAGACAATAAAAAGGCCATAAATCTGCCTAACATGATGCAACCATCTTGCATACAACCAAAAATACACTAACTTCTTCTCCGGAAGAGGAAGTACATTCCTTTAAAGATGTTTACTCTTCTTCTTGATATCCTATAACTTGATTACTAGGATGTAAAATTAACAAATCTTTTAAACTATTATATAAAGACAATACATCTTATGTCCTCATTTCTGTAAATGGTCATGTGGTCATAACAGGTACTTGTAACAATTTTCTTACACTAAGCATTCTGTATTCCTTTTACCTTCAGCAAGCACCTCAGTTAGTCACATTTCTTTACCTGATGGGGTGACCCAAACCTTCATTCCTGTTGGGTCTGGGCCATTAGCAGTTCTGCCTGGATTGAGTTGTTGTAGTTGTTTGCTGACCTTACTCACAGTGCATGGTAATACCAAAGGACACCCTTAGAGATCTCCTATATTCCAGACGTACTCTTCTTTACCTCCATTGTGCATTTGCAGCCCAATTTCCCCTTGTTAGTGAAGATCAATTACCCCAGTCAGCACAGTAACTCGCTTCTCTGCCTGTTGATTCAGGGACATGAGGGGTCCAAACTGGCTGGGCTGTAATCTTAACTTCCAGTTCAATGGAATCATTGTCGTGTCTCCTGGTGAAAACATTCCTCCCTTTGGGACGAAGACCACTAGGCCAGCAGAGCATAAGGTCATGGGAACAGGAAGCAAAAATTTTGCTAGTGAGCAACTAGAGGTAACAGTGAGTGGTGCCCCTCCCATTTCCATCTCTTGATTCCTGGACCTACGAATCCTGGCTATGGGGGAAACAGCCCCATATACCGACCCTAATTCAGAGTTGATAGAGCCTTCTGGAGAACTTCACCCCAGCCCTGCAAGGTATTGCCACCTAACTGGCATTACAACTGAGTGTTCAAAAGATCATTCCACTATTCTATCAAGCCATATGCTTCAGAGTGGTGGGGACCATGGTAGTGAATTCCATGAGCACGGACCTATTGTTGCACTTATTTTGCTGGGAAGTGAGTTCCTTGGTCAGAAGCAATGCTGGGTGGAGTACCATGGTGGTGTATCAGGCATTCTGTAAGTCTATGGATGGCAGTTTTAGCAGAAGCATGGCACTACAGGAAAGGTAAATCTGTGTCCAGAGTGTCTATTCTAGTAAGAACAAAATGCTGCGTCTTCCGTGACGGAAGTTGTTCCGTGTCATCACCCTACCTCCGGGTAAGTGGGATGATCACCCTGGAGAGTGGTGCCATGTCAGGGGCTCGGTGTGTGTCTCTGTTGCCAGCAGTTGAGGCACTCATCAGTGGCCATAGCCAGGCTGGCCTCGGTGAGAACAAGTCCATGCTGCTGTGCCCTGTATAGCCACCCCGCCTGCCACCATGGCCACTTCGTTCATGAGCCTGTTGGGTGATGGTGGGGTGGCTGGGGAAGGAGGCTGACTGGTATCCACAGGTCATCCTATTCATTTGAATATTAAAATCCTCCTCCGCTGATGTCACCCTTTGGTGAGAATTCACATAGGACACAAATATCTTCATGTTTCCCACCACCCCGCCCCTTTATTCAGAGCAATTTATCCACATAATTCTGTGGATAAACTTCAAATTTCTTTGTCACCAATTTTCCAATCATGCTTGTCCCAAATCCCTGACCGTCCAGCCAAACCACTGGCCACAGCCCATGAATCGATGTATAATCACATGTCTGGTATTTCTCCTCCCAAACAAAATGAAAACCCAGGTGCGCTGCCCAAGTTCTGCCCCTGGGAGGATTTCCCTTCACCACTGCCTTCAGGGCTGTCCCAGACAGGGGCTGCAGTGCCGCGCCGACCACATCCAGCTGTGCTTGCATATCATGCAGAACCATCTGTAAACCAGGCCTGTGTCTTCTCTTCCTCTGTCCACTGACCGCAAGGAACTCCCCGTGAGGTTACATGTGTGGGCTGGGAGAGACCGCGGGGGAGCCAGGGTTGGGGGCCATGAGCCTTTGGGCACTTCTCTGTGTTGTATCTTACTTCTGCCTTCAGGCCAGGGTCTGCTCAAGCAGGATCCTATGTATATTATTTCTTTTTTTTTTTTTTTAAGATTTTATTTATTTATTTGAGACAGAGAGAATGAGAGACAGAGAGCATGAGAGGGAGGAGGGTCAGAGGGAGAAGCAGACTCCCCGCTGAGCAGGGAGCCTGATGTGGGACTCGATCCTGGGACTCCAGGATCATGACCTGAGCCGAAGGCAGTCGCTCAACCAACTGAGCCACCCAGGCGCCCTATATTATTTCCTTTTGATGATGGAGTACACCATCATGGTTTGGTGGGTCCTATAACATCTGGTTCACGATGGGGAGCTCAGGTTGCCTGGTGACTTGGTGGCCCATGGTTAAGTGTTCAGTCTTTGCTAAGGCCCAGGAGCAGACAAAGAGCTGTTTCTCAAAAGGAGAATGGTTAACTTCGGAGGATGGCAGGGCTTTGCTGCAAAATCCTAAGGGCCGAGTGCTGTGATTCACCTCTAATGGCCTGCTAAGGACTCCAAACAGCATCTCTATCTGCTGCTGGCCCTTCAAGCACCATTGGATTGGCTGGCTCGTAAGGCCCTAGTGGCAGGACAGCTTGTGCGACAGCCTGGACCTATGGCAGAGCCTTCTCCTCTCTGAGCCCACTGAAAACTAGCAGCTTTTTCGGTCCCTTAGGGCTGGAGTAACACACCTGATGAGGAGTATGTTGCGTCCAAACACTAGAGGCCCACAGAACACTGTGTCTCTTTCTCGGTTGTAGGAGGAGCCAGATGCAACCTCTCCTTCACCTTACCCGGGATATCTTGACATGTTTCACACCGCTGGACACCTAGAAATTTCACTGAGGTAAAAGGCCCCTGGATTTTATGGGATTTGTTTCCTACCCTCCGACATGCAAATGTCTACCAATAACTCTAGAGTAGTTGCTACTTCTCGTTCACGAGGTCACTCAGCTACTGTCATCAATGTAACGGACCAGTGTGACATCTTGTGAAAGAGAAAAAGTGATCAAGGTCCCCGGGAACTAAATTATGACATAGGGCCGGAGGACTGATATACCTCTGAGGGAAGATAGTGAAGATATAGTGCTGGCCTTGCCAGCTGAAAGCAAACTGCTTCTGGTGATCGGTACTAAAAGGTGTCAAGAAAAAAGCATTTGCCAGCCCAACAGCTGCATGTAAGGTATCAGGGACGCGAATTTCTGCAATCCTTCCAGGACTGTGGTAGTGCTTTTGTTTACCATTTTTTTCTAGATAGAGGCAGTCCTAGTGGCTTCAGTTGACCTTTCCTACCATAATAATCCTCACTCCACAGGTCAGGGAACCAAGGCGGGGATTAGACCAGCTGCTGAGTATATCTATTCCAATAATGCATTTTGGAACTAGGGAAATAACCACAGGATGGGCTTGAGGACTGCAATGGCCTGAATGTTTGTGTCCCTTCAGAATTCATAGGTTGAAATCCTAACCCCTAAAGGTGATAGTATGAATAGGTGGGGCCTTTGGGAGGTAATAGGAGTAGTGCTCTTGTAAAAAAGATCCCACAGGGCTCCCTAGCTCCTTCCACCATGTGAGGATACAATGAAAAGTCTGCAACTCAGAAGAAGGCCTTCACCCAACCATGCTGGCACCCTGATCTTGGACTTCTAGCTTTCGGAATTGTGAGCAACACATTTCGGCTTATAAGCCACCCAGTCTGTGGCATTTTGTTAAAGCAGCCTGAATGGACTGAGACAGGGACCCACTGGGCCCACTGGGAAATGAATCTGAGTTAAAATTCCACTATCACCTGACTTCCACAAGCCCCTACTCTCGTAGACCACAGGGACATTTTTAGTCTCTTGGAATTAATGTCACTTTAGAATCAATGCCTAGTAGTCCCTGAAGGGCCTGATGATTTCCTTTTTCCCAATACACAGTTAAAAGTAAAAGTAAGAAGTTAAAGTTGTTAAAAAGTAAAAAAGTTTAAGTAAAGCAAAAGGCCATAGGTCCCTTTGGGAAAGGCTAAGCTAGGAGAAAGTTTCACAGTATAAATACTGGGCTCCTTCCTTCAGGGAACCTGGCTTTTCCTGCATTCATGGGGTTCTGGGTATTTAAACTGGCTCACCTCTGGGAACTAACTGAGGAGGCATGACTCTGTTTTTATGATTCAGGTTAGACTTTTGTTCATTTGACCTAGACCGTATCTGCTAATACAGATCAAGTAAGAATTTAGTAGGCTTCCTATGTGTTCCACTTCGAGGAACACCATGATCAACCAGCCAACGCCTTGGGTCTATGGGAGTCAGACTACTCTCATTGCTGCTTTGGCTCTGCTGTCCTTTACCATAACCATGCCCACTTTGCCTCTGGCAGTTGAGGGTTGATATTTGACCCCTACCATACCAGGACCCAATTACTCCCACTGCGTTTAGGTTTTTTAGGTTTCCCGGTTCAGTGACAGCAGTCCTGACTATAAGGTCGGCCTATAGAGAAGAGTGATCCCAGAGCTCTTCAAGGATGCCAGGGCTCCCTTCACAAATTGATTTCTCACAGCAGTGGTGGAGGGTATGTCTTCTGGACTCTCCCAGTGTGCGTGAGTAAATCTTTTTTTTTTTTTAAAGATTTTGTTTATTTACTTGACAGAGACAGAGATACTGAGAACAGGAACACAAGCAGGGGGAGTGGGAGAGGTAGAGCAGGCTTCCCGCCAAGCAGGGAGCCCGATGTGGGGCTCGATCCCAGGACCCCAGGATCATGACCTGAGCCGAAGGCAGACGTTTAACGACTGAGCCACTCAGGCACCCTGGGTGAGTAAATCTTAAATGATAAATCCTCTCTAAAATTCCAATCTCCCTAACCCTTTGACTTTCTTCCTCTACATTAAACTAAGGCTGGCAAGGCATTTCTAATTCACTCACTGTGGGTCACCTCTTGATCCATATTTCAGACAGACAAACTGTTAGAGTCCTTCATGATTCCCTGAGCTGAGACATGAAATGCAGAATTTCTGCCTAGTGAACCCATGTCAATGAATTTGGCCTGATCCAACTTTACGTTCTTTCCACCATTATCCTACACCCCCAGGATTCACTCACACACACGTTCCCCAGATCTCTGTCTGCATAAATTAGAAAACTCAAATAGTTCTTTTGAAGGGTAGCACACCTCCTCATGGGTCCCATTTTGTAGCTCATCTTTAGGGGTCCACTGGGACTTGAGTCTGGTTGTAGGTCTAGAAGCAGAGAAGTGATGGGGGTGGGTCCTGAGGAGAATCAGCATTGTCTTGCATGGCAATGCCTCAGGGGAGGACATTGCCGGGTTAGTGCCCTCAGATGAGAGGGAAAGGCTGCTACTGAAGGTGGGGAGGCTGCTTCCTCTGGCAAAGAAGACTCTTCAACATTTGGGAGCTCAACATCCCTAGCTTCATCAGGGTCTTTTTACATGTCCCCATTCCAAGTTATGGGATCCCATTCTTTCTCAATGTCTTTAACAGTAGACGCCTTGTGAGGGTAGGAGTCAAACTTGTACTGTAATTCAGCTAGTGGCAGGATAACATTCTGTGCTTGATTTTCAGCAGGCTCAGCTCTGCGCCTTCAGGAGATAAGGCTCTCTTCAGGGCAGACACAGAAGCTTTTAGGTCATTTGGCAGCATTTGAGCTGGGACTTCTAATCCCTGAAACTCATCCTTTCCTTTCACCATTTTATCCAGTGATAATAGGAGCAACCAGTCAATCTCGTTATATTCTTTAGTTTTCCATAACGTATAAAAAGGCATGATAGCATTCTAAACACCATTACTTGGCTCCTTGCATCTTATAAGTGGTTGATTAGGAGTATGCAAAGGAACAATTTTGCATATCTCTATTGCCAGATTACTCCATGGACTATCAGTGTTCTTTCTACTACTAGAAATACAGTCATTAGCATCTTTAGGTCTAATAAATTCTAGACACCAAGAACCAATTCAGAAAACTCATTCTTAAAATTCTATTCCCCTGGAACCACCTTCAGATTGAAATCTATAGTGGTCTGGATTCTCCAGAGAAATAGAATATATATATATATAATCACTCCAGTTCTAGGCCAAAGGTCTGAGAAACAGGAGGGCTAATGGTGTAAGTTCCAGTCCAAGTCTGAGATCAAAGGCAGGAGAAGATCAACATGCCAGCTCAAAGACAGGCAGAAAGAATGAATTCTCCCTTACTCTGCCTTTTTTTGTTCTATTCAAGCCTCCAGAGGATTGGATGAGGCCCACCCACATTGGAGACGGCAATCCACTTTACTCAGTCTACCGATTCAAATGTTAATCTTATCCTGAAACTCCCTCACGGACACACCCAGAAGAATACTATTTAACCAAATATCTGGGCACTTCGTGAGCCAGCCAAGCTGACACATAACATTAACAATGATGGGACCCCAGGCACTTTGTCTACGGAGTCTACTGGAGCAGTCGGCCCTGAGCGTTAGGGTGTAGATAACATATGGTCCTTTCCTTGGAGGTATCGCTTTGTAAAGGGGACCCGTAGGAAAGATGGCTCTGCTCACACAGTGGTCACCTGGGTTCCCTGCAAGGGGTCTTGAGCGTGGAGGCTGGTTCCCATGCATTTTAATGCCCTAAGCATTATCCAGAGGGAGACAAAGCGAGAGAGACAGAGATTCTGCCCCTAAGATTTTCAGCGCAAATCCCACCCACCTATATATTCAAATCACAGACCATAGTCTATGCACCTAAGACCTATTTCATATAGCTTTACATCCATATCAAGGAAGTTCAATCTTTGAGAAAATAAACATTGACCCAGCTTCAAACAAGTCAGATCTCCTGTTTATTTTTAGTTCTCTTGATGTGTGCAGATCACCACCAATGCAATGAAGAAAATGCAGATGCTTCGCATAATTACCCAGCTAATAAATTAGGGCTGAAAGGCTGCTGGGGATAGTGTGTTCCTTTGGCCTTGGCTAGGGAGGTAGCTCAAGGTAGTCCTAGAAGAACAGGTGAGATGGGTGGCATGGGGAATGCATTAGACACTCCTGGCTGGCGCTTCCTGAGAGAAGGCTTGAGTGAGGGTACAGTGTGTCAAAGAGTGGATCTCAAGGGGCCTACATAGAATGAGGAGTGTGTGTGTGGGGTGTGTGTGTGTGTGTCTGTGTGGTGCATGGTGTGGTGTGTGTGTGTGTGTTGCACGTATATGTGTGTGCTGTGTGTGTGTATGTAGGGTGTGGTATGTGTGTGGAGTATGTGTGTGTGGTATGTGTGGTATGGGTTTATGTGGTATATGCTTGTGGGGTGTGTGTATGTGTGGTGTGTGTATGTGTGGTGAGGGTGTGTGTGGTGTGTGTATGTGTGGTGTGTGTATGTGTGGTGAGGGTGTGTGTGGTGTGGGTGTGTGTGGTGTGGGTGTGTGTGGTGTGTGTGGTGTGTATGTGTGGTATGTTCTTATGTGGTATATGCTTGTGTGGTGTGTGTATGTGTGGTGTGTGTGTGTGTGGTGAGGGTGTGTGTGGTGTGGGTGTGTGTGGTGTGGGTGTGTGTGGTGTGTGTGTGTGTGGTGAGGGTGTGTGTGGTGGGTGTATGTGTGGTGTGGGTGTGTGTGGTGGGTGTATGTGTGGTGTGGGTGTGTGTGGTGTGTGTATGTGTGGTGTGGGTGTATGTGTGGTGTGGGTGTGGTGTGGGTGTGTGTGGTGTGGTGTGTGTGGTGTGGGTGTGTGTGGTGTGGGTGACATATATGTGACGTGGGTGTGGTATGTATGTGGTGTGGTGCAGTGTGTATATGCATGTAGTATGTGTTTGTGTGGTTTGTGTGGGGTGTGTATAGGTGTGGTGTGGGTGGTATGGTATGTATGTGCATGTGGTGTGGGTGTGGTACGTGTGTATGTGGGTAGTGTGCATATATGTGCATATAATGTGTGTGTGTGGCAGGTGGGGGTGTGGTACATGTATGTGCATGTCGTGTTTGTGTGGTGTGTATATGTGTGTATCGGAAGGGATGGGGGTGGGAAATGAGGAAAAGACTGCTCGTGGGTTTTGAAATACAGAGGGGAGCCTGGGGGTGATGCCATCTATCCCTTGGTGTTTCATGAGCATTCAATGTTTTTTCCTGCCACGACTCTATTTCTCTTTTTTTCCTGGTTGAAATTCTTCTTGAATTCTTCCGTTTTGCTGAAGACAGTTTGAGTGTAGTTTCAGTCCCTGGCAAGTGAAAGAGAGTAAACAGACCATGGAAGAGTCCTGTGAAAGCACAGGAGACTGAAAGTCAGGAGCACGGGCTCTGTCACAAACTGGGCTTGTGACCTGGGCAAGTCACTCCTCACCTTTGGACTTAGTTTCTCCAATGGTAAAAAGATGAGTGGTTTTCAGATTTTTGAATTTCATGGACCAGTTAAAATCATCACAAATAACCACGTCACCCACAACTATCACTAATATTTTATAAAGAAAGAATATTTTAATATCAAAAGTGTAAAGGACAAAAATCTCAAAATTGAAAAACAGAATTAAGTTAGATTTAAGAAAAATCCACTCTATCACTTATGTTTTTTCCCCACATTGCCCAAGACTGAAGAAAAAAATCGTTGTAGATGGATACTGCTCCCCCGTGCCTGGAGTCTGGGGACTGTGAAATGTCATGAGCTCTTGGGTCCATCTTCAAACTTGACTCTGGCAGGCTGGATCTTTCAGCTCTGCACCTGCTTTCAGAATGTCAGTGTATCAGAGACCTTTCCCCCTAAAGCACACCTGCTGATGAAAACCTGCTGCTGCCGCTGCTAAAATAGGACCAAGAGTCTATTCCTGACACTGCTCTGAACACTTTCTTGTTTAGTGTTTACAAAGCTAACTCACTAGAGTTTCACAAAACTTCATGCGACAGGCGTGATTATTATCTCCCTTTTGCAGATAAGGGCAGGGCCGCAGAGACCCGAGGCACGGCCCTCGAAAAGGCTCTCAGAAAAGGAGGAAGGCTTGAGGGGAGAGGAGGGACAGGACAAAATATCTTGGGGCCAGAGCATCCCGTCCTGGGCACTTGGCCAAGATGGCTCAAAGTGGCCTTGCTGAGATATCTGAGAGGGGGTTTCATAGCTGGGCCGGGAAAGAAGGTGCTAGGCTGGATGCAGAAGTACGCAAATGGCAAACAGACCCTTTGGTGTTATCTCTCAGCCCTGACCCTTGACTTCAGCGGGCTCGACCTGGTTTCCCCAGCCTGTAAAATTGGGTTGCCAGGCCCTACTCTTGAGGCTGGGAAGGAACATGAGATAATAACTTCCTTGACTTTGGAGTCAGGACAAGCCTGCAGACCTTGTCCTCTTCTCGCTCCCCACTCCTCATCCCCTGGCTCCCACCAGTCTTCCCCACATTGGTAAATGGCACCACCCACCCAGCACGGGCTGCCCCAGCTGCAAGTCTGACCTTCAGCCTGACTCCTCCCCACCCCCCACCCCCCACCCCAGCCCATCAGCCAGTCCTCTCGGTCCAACCTTCCAAATATGTCTCCAAATCTCCACGTCTCTCCCTCACTCAACTCCACCGTCACTCTGTCTCTCTCTCATCCTCTCACTGTTCCCACTCCTGCTCCTAAAGCCTGTTCCCAGACCTGCAGCCACAATGACGGTTGACAATGTAAGCCATGTAGTGTTACTTGTTTAAGCCCTTCAATGATTCGCCATTCTACTCAGACAAAAATCAAAACGCCTAAACTTGACCTGACTGGTCTGGTCCCTGCGCACCCCTCCCACCATCTCAAGTCACAGGTCTTGCCTTCACTCACTGAACCCCAACCCCAATGAACCTGTAGCTCCTAGAACACACCAAGCTCGTTTCCATGGCAGGGCCTTTGCACCAGCCTCCTGCTACTCCCTGTTTCCTGCTTCTCATCACCCGGACTCAGAGGGGCCTTCCCTGTCCGTCTTATCTAAAGCAGAATTCTACTTTATTTCCTATCACAGTACCTGTTTATTTCCTTTGAGCACTCGTGACCATATGAATCTGTCATTCCATGACTTTGCTTGGTTATTTTTTGCCTTGTTCACTGGATGTCTGTTCATGGTTGTAGGTTTCTAGCACAGCATTCGGCACATCATAGGCACTCAAGAAAATCTTTTGGATAATAGATGAAAGGTCTATTTCACAAGTCACGAGAGAATCCCCGCCCACTGTCTCTCCTTGCTCCCCACCCCTGACCCCGCCCCCCACCACCCACTCCACACCTGCTTCTGCTCCTCCAGAGGGTAGGTCACCACCCAGGAGGCTGGGAAGTGCTGAATCTGCTCTCGGGGCTGGTTTCTGACCCCGTGGAAAGGGCTCACACAAGGTCTGAAGGTGGCAGTAGGATTACAGGGTGGCAGATGGAGGCTGGGAGGAGTGACAAGTCTGGTGTCCCGAGGGAACGCTTTCCCCAGCCTGGTCTCCCTTACGGAAAAGGGGCCCCCTCTGCTGGACCGTGCAGGGCTGCGAAAGACTGGGTACCACCCAGAGGGAGAAGCTGTGAGGTAGCCAGCAAGAGGTGAAATGTGGTATTTCAGGGCCAGGGAGCTGATGTGCTAATTTGAAAGGAAGAGTGTAGACTCTCCCTCGGGGCTGCAGAGCACCGAGAATGAGATCTTGGGCGTGTTGTTGCCTGGCTTCCCACTTTCCCCCAGCTACTCTGTGATACAGAGTGGACTCTCCCTTCCTGCACAGATGCCCACTGGCCTGGCATCCTGGGCATTTGCCCAGCCTTCATCAGGGAGGCTGGCCAGCCCTGCCTGGAAGGTGGTGTCTTGTGACATCTACAGATCCTGGCAAGAAGCCCCACTGCTTCGGGCAAGAATGGATCTGTAGGTTCCAGGAAAGAGGCTTCTGGGGGAAGCGGAGCCCCAGGGCATTTCTGCACCTCAGGAATCAGACCACAGGAAAGTAGGCCCTCTGGGAGCCAGAGAAGTTCAGAATCGCATTAGCAACATACCCCATCAGACCTATCTCCTCTCCTCCTCCTGAAAAGGAAATACTTAACGGTCTCCGGCACGCTGCCTGCTAAGCTCTCCCCCTGCTCTCGATTCGGTGCAAAAATGTCCTGATGCGCGCACCCCACACAGCAGCTCCAACACTAGACGTGACCAGGGATATAGTGGGGTGACGCTTATGGGATGCCAGGCCTCAGATCAAATCCAAGGCAGAAAAGGCCTGTTACCCCCGGGATCTGGGGGTCCAAGGGAGGAAGAGGGCAGGGGGTGACATCCAGACAAGTACAGCTTGAGGCAGGAACACGAAAGATCCGTTTTTCTCGGAACTCTTCAAGTGACCCTCCTAGGAGTTGGACAAGTAAATGAAAACTCGTACTACTACCGTGGAGTTTAAAAACAGTTTATAGAACCAAATACAACCTAATGAGCACCCCGGGACCTCATTACTCTGTCCTGTTGCGGCCACAGCTCTGTGGGCATCTCACACATGTGCCTTTGCTGCTCACAGGGTTGGGTGTTCGCTCTGCAGTCCTCGTCATTCTCGTTTCATTTCTGTGCATGTGCAGCGTCTGTGGCTCAAACCCAGGCTCGTCCTCCAAATGCCCCCAGGCTCTGTGGTTTGCTTCCAGTGTAGCAGCTTTCAAACGTCAGTGCAATTCTGAGTCATCTGGCCCGCGGATAAAATGCACGTTCCTAGGCCCCCTTCAGAGACGATGATTTACTAGGTCCGAGGTGGGCCCCAAGAATCTGTCTTCCTACAACCATCCCCGGGGATTCTGATGAGAAGGTCCTAAGAACCCCCTTTGAAAAGTACTGATGTTGAAAAGTTCACTGTGGGGGCGCCTGGGTGGCTCAGTCGTTAAGCGTCTGCCTTCGGCTCGGGTCGTGATCCCAGGGTCCTGGGATCGAGCCCCGCGTCGGGCTCCCTGCTCCGTGGGAGGCCTGCTTCTCCCTCTCCCACTCCCCCTGCTTGTGTTCCCTCTCTCGCTGTGTCTCTCTCTGTCAAATAAATTAATTAAAAAAAAAAAGAAAAAAAAAAAAGAAAAGTTCACTGTGCAAGTGGCTTGGTTTCTAATGCTTTTCTATTTAAATGATACTGCGAGGAAGACTCTGTGGAAATGATCTTTTTTTCTTTTACATCATTTTCTTTAGACTTTTGCTTAGGAGGAGGATTATGGAATCAAAGGATAGGAATTGTTTTGTAGTTTTTGCTAAATTAATCTCACAGGGAATTTGAATAATTGAACATTAAGTTTTAGCATTTAAATGGATTTTTATAACAATATACAAGTTGCTCCGATTGCAAGTTCAAGGTTTATAGAGGGACTGCGCCTTTTCCTATGTAAAGCTTTGTGTGTAAACTATCCTTTGACTATTCATCAAAAAAGGAACAGGATACTGGCCTTTTATAGTTCTATCAATTCCTTAGCTACTTTGGATAGAAAGCTTTATTTGCCACATATATTTCTCCCCCTTCTGCGGCTTTCATTTTTGTGTTCGCTTTATTACATTCGGTGGCAAAAAAGGCTTTTAAAAACACATTTGGATCCATCCATCCATCCTGTCCCTGGTATCTCTTTTCATCAATAGTCAAAATGGTTTCTTCTGCTCACAGTTGAAACAAACTTGCTTTTCCATTTCCTTCTCTGGCTTTTTATGACCCATTTGAAATGTATTGTAGTGCATGGGGTGAAAAATCTGGATACAAGCTAATTCTGATTCATGCTGATGTCTTGCCATTTAGATGATATTTGTTAAGTAGTGATTCTTACAGCATTGTGTTGATGCTTATTCATTTTACATAAAGTCCTTAAGTAACTTCAGTCTGTTTTTGCAGTCTATTCCCCTGGTCATTTTTTTTGTCTTTACCCTGATAGATTATACTGATGGCTGTCTGGTTATTTTAACTTCCCCGAAACATTTTTTTGGTATTTTGCCCATTCATACTTCAGATGAATTTTACTATTTATTTGTTAAACACTCCAATGCATCTCATTGTGTCTTTAATTTACATTCTATTGTAAACTTTATTTAGATTTCATCATCAAGATCAAGGTATAGCCCTTCATTCATTCATATATTCCTTTATTCTTCTCACTGTAAAATTTTCTTTGAAAAAAATCACTTATTCCAGGTTAAATTAATTCCCAGCTATTTACTTTTTGTTTTTTGTTCTTTTTTTCAATGCACAAAAGGCACCTACAATGTGTGTTAAGTTTTGATTAGCTGTTATCTCCTCTTTGTCTGCCTTAGGACTTGGTCCCAACTATTTACTTTTTTGGGGGTGGGGAGATTATTCCTGTGACTAAGCCAGCTCTCTCCTTTCTTCTTTCTTCTCTCCACCCCACTCCTACTCTCATTCTCATGCTCACTAAAACACAAGCATTTTAACCCCAAAGCCTTGCAGATAAAATGATACAACACCCCCGCCCCGCCCCGGCAACACTCCCAGCAACCCCCCCCCACCACCACCAACACCACCACCGCCCAGCCCATGCTATTTCTTGGCTTCAGCCAGCAGTAGTCTGTAAGCTGCTCTGAGGATTCCTCCATTTGTCTTTCTCCCCTTTCTTTTCCCTCTCTATAAGATAGACAGAATTGCCCTGGCTCCACCTTCCTGTGTTAGGACATAGCTGGTTAAAGAGGGACTCAGCATATTCTAGATGTACCATCTCTATTCATTGAATACAACAGGAAGATACAGTGCACTAGGTTGAATAAGCATCCTCTCAAAACTCATGCCCACCCAGGACCTCAGAATGTGAACTTACTTGGAAATACGGTCTTTGTGGATACAGTTAGTTAAGATGAGGTCATGTCTGGATTAGAGAGGGCCCTAAATCTCATGATTGGTGTCTTTATAAAAGGGAGAACAGAGACATGGGCACACACACGGGAGAAGGCCATGCCATGAGATAACAGGGGCAGAGATCCTAGTGATGCATCTACAGACCAAGGAATGCCAAGGACAGCTGACAACCACCAGAAGCCAGGAGAGACCTGGAACAGATTCTCCCTCAGAGCCTCCAGAAGGAACCAACAAATTTCATATTTCTGGCCTCCAGAATGGAGAGAATAAGTTTTTGTTGATTTTAGTCATGAAATCTGTGGTACTTTGTTATGGCAGCCCTAGGAAACCAATCCACATAGGATCCTCGCCTGAAAGCATTCCCAATGCTTTTAATTGTAGGATTATTTAAAACACAGAGAAGTGTCTTTGTAAACCTGCCCCAAAGCAGAGAATGAACAGTCCACTCTGGAATGTAAATACTTAAGAAATGATGAGGTTTTTCCTGTTTCCTAACCAACTACAAGGCTCTTTCTGTAGAAGTCAAATTATTTATGGCATATTCCAAGTTCTAAAAACTCAGAACTCTTCTGCCAAGGGAGGTAGCGTGGTGGGATTCAAAGGGTTCAGAAGGTGGGCTCAGACCACCAGGGTCTTAATCTTGGCTCTGCCATTTATTAGAAGCATAACTCTGAGCAAGTCATAACTTCTTTGAGCTGGACTCCCAATGTGTAAAAGGAGAAAAGAAAAATTTCTGCCTAACATATTTTAGGAAACTGTTGCTGGGATCTGATGAGATAATTTCTGGGAAATTATTGTTTAAACGGTAAAGCATTGGGCGGATGTTACCAATCAATAGTGGTTGCCTGTGAAGTGGGAGGAATAGGGTGAAAGGGTGGGAGGGAAACTTACTTCTCACTGTATCCCCTTTTGTTCCATGTAGTATTGAAAATAATATGTTAAAGAAAATTTCATGTGCAAGGAAGAGGAAGAAGTAAATAAAGCTGTGTGTTTTATTTAACTCACCGAAAGAGGACCTCTGGAGTATGGGCACTGATGACCCATGAGGGGGAATCTGTCTCTCCCAGGCTTCTAGTGTGGGAGCTTCTGGGACACGATCCAGCTCATAGCTCCTGAGCCATTTCGCCTGGTTCCTGTTAACTCAGAGTTTGCAAACTAGAGTTGGGTGTTCAGCCCTGCCATGGATTTCACAGTGTCTGATTTATCTTTCTGAAATCTAGAGAGAATGAGGACCCTCTTGCTACATGGCTAGGGCAACCCATAGGATTGCATGTAAAGACAAAGACATATTTGGGAAGACATTTTCTCAGAGCATTTTGAGGTCTTATGCTCATCAAGAGGCAGGGCAAGAAGTGACAGCTTAGATCAGAGTCCCCAAGGGATCAGAATGGGAACCTGAGCCTTGTGGTCCACTCAACGAAGCGCTCTGCCCCACCACCTGCCAGGTGATGAGCAGGCCCTCCAAGGTCCTGAGGTCACATCTGGGTCCTTCCCCTTGCCTTGTCTGACACTGGCACCAGCCACTCACAGCCAAGACTCCATGCTACCAGTTGTCACCACTGGCCTTCTCCAGCGCTCTATCCCCTAGACACCATCGACACTAACTGGTCAACGTGATACCCTAACTGGGCCTCCTCTCTGTCAACAGAGAAAGCCCTCCCTTCTTCCTTCTGTGGGGTTGAGGGCTGACAGCAAAGTCACTTGAGCCCCTCCACAGGAAGGGTCTGCCCGACAGCCCTCTCCTTCGGAGCGCTAGGACATTCCCATCTGGCCATGAGCCACGGCCTGTCACAGGCTTTCACCAGAACCAGGGCCACCAGGACAGGATCCTTCTTCACATACACTGGATTTTCTATCCCTGGGCCCTGATTTATTCGCCATAACCTATAACCTACCTTTCCCCAGCTCCAACTTTCATATGGATGAATCCAAATTGTACACAGGATTCACGTTCTGTCCCAGGCAGCCCTGGGTCGGGTCCCTGTCATCCAAAGTATGTTTTGTGGTGCACAGGAGGGAACTGAAAGGTAGGATTGGAGTCTGTTTCCATGTGCCATTGTATCTGAGCCTTGGCTCCAGCCAAGACACAACCAGGCTTGCTCTCCTCTTGCAAGAGTTTAGTGAGGATGCTTGATTCCCAGATAGACAGTAATAGCTCAGAGCAGCAACTTTAGAGTCAAAGACAGACTGGGGTTCAATCCCAGCCCTGTAACTTACCAACCATGTGATTTTTGAGCAAGTTACTTAGTCTCTCGGAATTGGTTTCTTATTTGTAAAGTACAGAACAGAGCTAGGTTATAGGAATGTTGGGTTAAACGAAATAATGCATATAAAGGTTTGGTACAGCATGTTGTAAGCACTTAATAGATGTTAGATGCTGTTGTTGTTATTAACAGATTAATCTGGTTTCTAGTCATGGCTTCAGCCTACTTGAGCTTTGTGAATTTGAGTAAGGTATTTCACCTCTGCAGGCACTTATTTTATATAAAATGAGAGGGTGGGTCTTGAGCCTTAATGTTCCTTCTGACTCTAGGATTCTATGATCCCTTTGACCCTAAAGGAGGAATTCCACTTGCCATGAGAACCAACATTAGGATGATCGGATGAGGGGGCTGCCTATAGGGTAAGATAAGAGAGGCTGCCAAAAGTTCACCTGGCTTCTGCAAACCAAAGCCTATCTCTCGCTCCTGGCCTAGATCCCAGGGCAGCAGTGGGGAGAAGCTGTGGGGAGCTTGCCTGTGGAGCAGCCTGGTAGATAACTGATAGAAGGCCAGGCCCTTAAGCCTACCTGAAAAACAGATTCAGAGGTCCGAAGGAAGGGGAAGCACCAAGCAGGGCAAGAGTATGTCCCAGACTGAGTCCCAGTGAGAAAGGAGGCTGTGAGGAGGCTGAACATGCAGTTTCTGGAGCTCTCTGAAGAGGCGTTGTGGGCACTGGTTAAAAACCCAGCTGCAGAGCCAGATTGCCCTGGCTCTTCCATTTACCATCTAGCTGTGTGATCTTGGTCAAAGTACTTAACCTCTCTGGGCCTCAAATTCCCCATTTATGAAACAGGGATAAGACTAATAGTTCCCCCTTCTGGGTTCTTGTGGAGAATAAATGTGTATAAGGACTTAGGAAAGTGCCAGGCATATAATAAGTGCTACATAAGGGCTGACTGTGAATATTTTTAGGATATTGGGAAACAAGATATCATTTGGGGCTTGGTCCACTCAAGGCACCTTTGTGTGTAGGTGGGGGAAGCGGAGAGCCTCCCCAAGCTGATTGTGGTGGTCTGGGGCATGGGTGCAGCTCCTATAAGACACCTTCAGAAGACTCCCAGAAATAGGGGATCATTCAATATCTCTTACACACCACAGTGGCAGAATATGCCAGAAAAGTATAGTGCCTGATAGTTACTATAGCCCCTCCACGCAGGGGCTTGAGGAAACTAAGTTTACACTATCATTGTTAGGGTTCAAATCCCCTCAAGTAGGAGTATCCTTGGAAGGGCTAAATAATAGTCTCCAGCCACGCAGTGCAAATGAGTTTCTCAGATGAGCCAGTATTTTGGCAGAATCTGAGGGAATAAGAATTAAAATTGGATGGGGCAGGTCAGTCCTACCACGAGCTCTGTGTGGGACAGGAGGTGGGTAGGGCCCTGGGTGGCAGACAAGAAGTTCTCAGTGTGCTTTGGGTGTAATGTGAGGATTACAGAGAGTAAGGAGGGAAGCGCTGGACAAAGGTGGCCTGCTTCAGCTTTGCCCTGGAGCCCCTGGGTCCCTGGGTTGGCAGAATTTGCATGGCCACAGCGGGTGAGGGCTGCACCTCTTGTTCTCCTCCCCTGGTGGACTTTACTTGCCAGGGATATCTCAACTGTATGGGGCTTGGCTGCCTCCTAGTGGCCACTGGAAGAAGTTCTCTTAAAATGGGCAGACAACAGTAAGGTTTTACAAAAGCATCTGGATAGCATTTTACCCTCACAAATATGAAGGTGTAGCTTTTCTGCTTGAGCATGCCCCCCACCTCCCCCATAGTTTTCAGCCACCTCAAGCATATCCATCCCAACCCCTCCCCAGCCACCTCCAATACCCCACCTTTCAGTTTCCCTTGACTCATCTAATTTCTCCTTTGAGGAGAGGGTCCTGGAGCCTGAAGTAAGGGAGCACCCGGGAGCTCTGACTCCTCCAGGGCCTTGGGTCCTTTCTCTAGCCAGAGGACTAGAGCATGCGGCTGGAAAAATGACAGCCCCTTCCACAGGGCTTGTGCACCCTCTCCCCTTTTCACATGGTGGTGTTGGCTCCCAGGACACGCCTCAGGCCTAGGACTGCTCTGAGCTGCATTTGCTTCCCAGCTACAAGCCCAGGAGTCTTTACACTTTCAGTTCCTCTTAAAACTGGACCATCCACCGCCACTCCCTTCCCCAAACCAGCACACAATCTGCCCTTTCTCTGCTGCTACGGATACTAGTCATACTTGACCATTTGAGAGGCTTACCAATTGTTCCTATAGTGAAGGGGGCAGCGGGTAATGAAACCTCCAACAGGGCAAGTTACAGAGGGTCCCACACGTTCAAAGGTCTCACAGTCATGGTCCCCAGTCTTTGGTTCCTAACTCTGCTGAGATCATTGAAAACCCCAAGGGTGAGGCTGACATCCTCTTCCCTCCTCCATACCTATCAGACCCAACAATATACTCCCTTGTGTGGAGAATATCCTAGCGACTGTTGTTCTGAATCTTTCCACAGGAAAAGGTAATCTGAGAGTCCTAGTGAGTATTTTAAATGTTCGATGTGGAGTGTGTTTTGGTTTTGATGCGTTATTTTGAGAAACCACTTAGAGGTGGTTTATTTGGGGCAGCATAAGCCAGCCATGAAAATGGTTTCATTTTCAGTATTAAACTTTGTTTCCCCAGGCAAGACAAAGCAGTTGAGCCTGTTGGGATAATGTTCTTCCTTTCCAAATGGGGCTTTGGAAGAATTAAGGCAGTGAGAGGGGAGAATCCAGTGGAGGGGGGCTGGGTCTTCTCAGATGGACAAGAGCTGGGCTAGGACAGTGGGGAACCGACTTCCAGGCACAAAGTGGGATCACAGCAGAGGGCACCTCCCTTCTGATCCAATGGCACCCCAAGAGCCAACCCAACTCTGTCAGCTTTACCCCTCATGGAAGCCTCAGCAGGGACCCTGGTCACGCAGGGCATGACCCGAGAGAGAATGCCAGATGCTCAGAATGGACATAAGGGGGAAGAGGGGGTTTGGTTCTGCTTCCTTCTCTCTTAATCCAGTATTTTAGCTTCTCTCCCCTGCCTGCTATTGGTATTCAATTCCATAGGACCATAATAGGTGAGAATAGAGAGGAGCTAATTCAAAGCCTTTAATTCCCCCAGTTACTGCAAGAGCCATCAGAAATACCCACCAAGTATTCATTTGCACTTGGATGCTTCTGAGGAGAGTGACAGCCACACACTTGGCCTCTCTGGAAGGAAATAACACCCTGAGAGGGAAACCTTGGGGCCTACGGGAGGCCGTGTTGACACAAACCCCTGGGTCTACACCCTTCCCTTTTTTTACAGCTCCTTACCAACTGTGCCAGTATTTGCCACAACTCTCTCCCTTCTCCTCTCAGACTTACCACTTCCTGTTTCCTGTGCTAGGAGTGCGGTGATGTCCACTTTCCCTCCGAGTTCCCCAGTTCTGGCAATGGACACAGCACCCTCTCCCACCTTGGCCCCTCCCCACCTCTCACTCTTGGCCACCTGAAGGGCTCCCCCACTTCTGCAAGCACCATGGGTAGTTCCCGATTGTGCTAGGGGTTGGTGGAGGATATTCCCCAAATAGCCTCTGTGAGGAAAACGCCGATTGGGGAGGTTACTGGGGAAGGATACTCCTAGACGAGGAACCAACTGCAAAACCATGTTGTAAGTACTACCCTAGAGGCTGGTACCGATGGCCACTTAATTTTTTAAAATCAATCTTGCAAACAAATATCCTTACAATCCCTTTTTTTCCCTTTCCTTCCTGCTGGGGACAATGTTTGGAGAGAATGTGATGTTGGTTGCGGGGGCAACGAATGTGTGGATGATGACAAGGCAGAAGGATGGGGAAGTCTGGGTTTCGATGACAGCATTGAGCCACTGAGTGAACTCTGGGATCACCTACCTCCAGACTTCTTGTTGAGTAGATAAAAGCATCTTCCTAGGGTTTAAGCCACTGTTGGTTGACTTTTTGGTTACTTCCCGCCCAAAGCACTGTAATTGATTTTCTTCCATGTATGAGAAAGGGAGTTAAGGGTGACTTAGGGACAGACTCATCACGTCCTGGTGATCAGTCGGGGCAGACTCAACGTCTTTGTGGAAACAGGCAGAAAGCCCCATGGTGGATGGACCCACTTCACCTTCCTTCATTGAACAGATTCAGCCCAGATTTATGGAGTGGCACTTATGTGTCAGGCATCACGGGGAGTTGTTGTGGCTAAAATCAACAAAACTGCACATAGTCCCGGTTCTCGTGAAGCTTAGAATCCAATGAGGGAGTAAGACATTAATCAAATAGTAATCCTAACAAATAAATAATCAGAAGCTGAGCTAAGGACATGGAGGAGAGGAGCAGATGCAGTGAGAACATGCAACACAATAAATACGATATAAAGCCTGGGAGCCAGAAAGACATCCTTGAGAAAGTGATCTTTAAACTGGGGCTGAAGGAGGAAGAGAGGGGTGCACCAGGCAGAAGCTAGTGAGGGCTGGTGGACAGGGAACTGTTCATGCAAAGGCCTGGGACATGAGGGAACCAGACTGGCTTGAGAGCCCTGAGAGAACAGACCGAGTTTAAGTGGGTTGAAAATTTGCCTTCAGTGCCTCCCCCAAATCTGGCCTCTCCCCTGCTTCTTCACACATCCCACACTGCCCCCCTGAAATCTGTGTCTTCCAGGCTTTTTGACTAATGTTTGCCCATGCTGGGGTTCTACCCAGTGCTGCCCTTCCCTCTACCCTGCCTTTCAAATGATTCTCCCCTCTATTAAAACCTCCTTTTCCTCCCCATAAACCAAGCTATTAAAGAATCTCTCCTATATTTTGTTCAGAGAGAGAGAGAGACAGAGAACCATTGGTGGAATGCAGACAGCAAGCAAAGAAGTTCAGGCAGGAGGAAGGCCCTGGATATCACATGTCCCAGCCGGCAGTCTCCTGGCCTCCTCCACGAGACACCTGTAAGCTGGGCTGCAGGTTGGGCTCTGTGGGTGGGCCGGGCCCTCCCCTGCTTTCCTGGTTACACCTGTAACTTTCCCTCAGCAGCTGAACTCAGAAGTCTCCCTACCCCAGGGTTGTGCCCAGGGCTTTGTGGGAGGGCTGGGCCATTCTCTGACAAACTGACTTCAAAGGGCCTACAGAGAGGCAGTGGGAAGAGCCTGGCTTGGGAGCCAGACAGCCAGACACCTCTGGGAAGAGACTGATCCCTAGTGTGCTGCATGACCTCAGGCTGTCACTTAGCTCTCTGGGCCTCAGTTGCCTCATCTGCAAAAATAGAGGAAGATGATCTCCTTTACAGAGTTGCTGTGAGGATTAGAAATAAAAATGTATAAAAGGGGGACAAAGATGAGGTTTTAAACCTGAGCTCAAGGACCGAGGTAGCATGGGGATTAACAGTCCAGTCAATTCCACATAGTTTGCCCTACACATCCACTCCCACCTATCATGCCCTGGGTCCTGAGATTTTATTGGAAAGCATGACGATCCCTGTAGGTCTAGATCTGCATTGTCCAATTTGCTAGCCACTGGTCACATGTGGCTGTATAAATTCTAATTAAAATGACATAAAATTTAAATTCAGTTCCTCACACTAGCCACATTTTAAGTGCTCATTAGCCTTTCATGGTATTGGACAGAGCAGATACAGAACATTTCCATCAGCCAAGAAAGTTCTATTGGACAACGCTGACTCAGAGAAAGGAGCCACATATAAATAGACGGTCTATTTATTTTACTTATCATCTCACCCCTGGACCAAGACACTGATTGGGACAAACTAGCAGTTAGAGAATCAATGAGAGGTTGGCACACACGAGTGCACGTGTGTATGCACGCACATGCATATGTGTATGGGGGGTGGACGGGCCACAGGTCCAGCCTTCAGGCCTTCTGGATGATCTCAACACTCACCACTTGCAGGGCTAGACCTGGTAAGTCAAGTCACAGAATGAAAGCCCACCACAGAGTTCTCAACCTTGCCCTCCCTGTGAGACACAAGGCTGGGGGCAGGGAGGAGGCCCACCACCCTGGAATCCAGTCCTGACCCAGGACCCCAGGAGGTTGCTAGTGTTGCTTCTAAGGCCGAAGGGGGAGAAGACATAGAGCTACAAGACTCAAGTGTGCAACCCTTTGGGCAGAGGGCCCTTGCAACTCTGATCGCTACCCTGATTCAAGTACTAAGACAAGGACTTGGTGGGTGAATCAAACAGGCTCCTCAAGGAGTCTACTCTACAAAAGACACATAGGGAGGGCACTGGGTCATTCCAGAGCCTGGGCCTGATTCACACCGGTCACCTACACTAGGTCTCCCCTCCCTGAGTGCCTCCGTGTTTCTCCTTCACAAATAGGACATTCTCTCAAGTTGTCCCTGGTCATGAGAGACATATGCACCGTTTTGGCATCATAGGTGACAGACTTCCTAGCCAACTCCACTTTCTGGAGCCAGAAATGTCCTGGGCAGGCCATAGCCACGAAGAGAAACACCCAGGGCTCCCAAGCATTTCAGCCCTGGAAATGTGCGGCAGAGGTGCCTGCCCTCATTCATTCATTCACTCACTCATTCATTTCCTTCAGAAGTCACCGGAGCCCCATGCCTCTGGTCTGCTTCTTGGAAGGTCATCTCCATAGTATATAATACACTATTCAGTAAATCTCTGAAGTTAAGAGCCCAAAATTTGGAGTCAGCCTATACAAGTCAGCCTGGCAAGTTACCACTGTTTCATCACATGCAAGGAATAACAGCACCTACCTCGTAAGGCCCTTGGGATTAATGGATGACTTAGCACAGTGCCCCAAATAGGGCCACTATTACTCTTATTACTTCTGTTAAGCTGTGGTGACACACAGGGCTGAGCCCCAACTCCAGGGGTAGCTGGAGGGAGCTTCAGAAGAGGGGCCACAGAGGTGGGTCTTTAAGAGAAGCAGGATCCTGCTGGAGAGGGAAGTGGGGAGGACCGTTCTGGGAGGACAGTGGTCTTGCTCAGTCCTTGGGGCTACCTGAATGGGCAGATGCCCCAAGTCTCACCCATTGCTTCCTTCCCAAGCCAATCATGAGACACCTGGGCAGGGGGGCTGGTAAGAGGGAGAGAGGGAAGGAAGAGGTAGCCATGATTTGTGCCTTGGCTTGGGTAGACACAAATGTGAATAGCTAACTACCCTATCTTCACATGTCTGGCCAGAGTGTACCCCCATGTTTAGAAAATGCAATTAGGGGTCAAGGGCAAAATGCCATTCTCAATATAAGCTGCCTGACAGTGGTCTCTAGAAAGAGAAGGCACAGCATGGCTTACCCCAACTTATAATGGGAAGTGAAAAGCTGGTCTGGTTCTCAGAACAGCCTCAGAAATCCATTGTCAATCTTCTTGTCCTAATAGTGACAAATAAAATAGTAATAATGGCAATAATTCTTAAAACCTGCAATTTTTCTGTTATCGATTTCCTTATTGTTACAATGATAACTTGTTCATCCAGAGTTCAATATCAGGCAACCTCACTCATGCAAAATAAAGCACAGAATCAGAAACCAGGTGAAAAAGCAAAAGCCTGGAGAAGCTCAGGTCACGTGACAAAAGCACTCGGATACCATTTATCCTCATGTTAAGCCCAGTTCTAATACTCTGCTTTGTTGTTGTTGTTGTTATTTTGTTTGTTTAAGATTTTATTTTTATTTATTTGAGAGAGAGAGAATGAGAGACAGAGAGCACGAGAGGGAGGAGGGTCAGAGGGAGAAGCAGACTCCCTGCCGAGCAGGGAGCCCGATGCGGGACTCGATCCCGGGGCTCCAGGATCATGACCTGAGCCGAAGGCAGTCGCTTAACCAACTGAGCCACCCAGGCGCCGCAGTTGTTGTCGTTTTAAGTAGGAGCCCAACATGGGGCTTGAACTCATGACTCTGAGATCAAGACCTGAGCTGAGATCAAGAGTGGGACACAACCCACAGAGCCACCCAGGCACCCCACCCTGGGTTATTTTTCTATTCATCAGATTGTAAGCAATTTATAGAGTAGCTGCTGGAGATGGGCACCCTGACAGCAATAAGTGGCAATAAGGGAGGAGACAGGGAGACTGCAAGGAGCAGACCAAGAACCACAAAGCACGGCAACTGGATCTGTTTCAGAGGCAGTGGCTGAGGGCTCCTGTGCTGTTCCCGCATAATTCTAGGCTCCAACCCATGGGCTCAGAACACACAGCCCAGAAGTCCCAACAGGTGACTGATTCAATGGTTTGGACTGTGTTCATGCAGGGCCAACCTGCACCCATGCAGTCTCTACACCTCCTCAGCATTTCTTTTCTTTTTAAATTCAATTAGCTAACCTACAATACATCATTAGTTTCAGATGTAGAGTTCAGTAATTCATCAGTTGCATTTAACACCCAGTGCTCATCATCCCCTCAGCATTTCTGAGAGATGTGATGTTACTTCCCTACAGTCTTCCCCTCCACCCCATCATACACACGTGGAGTAGACAGCCCAGAAGGAAAAGCCCTGGCTAGATGTCTGGAGGCCTGAGTGTGACCTCAACAAGTTGTCCCATTGACCCATCATTTATTCTCTGAGCTCTTCCTGTGAAGCTCGATTTCCTCCCCTGTAAAATGAAGGTTGGACTACCTGGGGCTGAGCAAGAGTATCACTAACGTTATCAAGGATTTACCGCCCGGGTGATATCTAAGTGCCTTGTAGGCTAACCTTTAATCCTTTCCACAGCCCTGTAAGGCTCACACAGGGGCACGGGGCCCCAGGACTGTTTTAACAGTCTGCAGTTGAAGCCTTCAAATTCTTCATTTTTGAAACAGAAGCCTACTTTTTTTCATTTTGTATTGGACCCTGCAAACTGTGTAGCCAGTCCTGAGTTCAAGGTCTCCCCTTTACAGGAGCTGAGTAACTCCTGTGGTTCCTAACCAAGGGCAGGGGCAGCACCTGGGAGCCGGTGAGCAATGCAGACTCCCAGGCCCGGCACAGCCCTCCAGAGGCAGAGCTGCACTCTAACAAGGTCGGGTGCAGAGTCTGTGGCCTTCATCAGTCTGTTATTTTCTTCCAGTCTACACTTAATTGCCTTAATTGAACAGGAAAGATCTCAATTTCGGATCTTCGAGTGAGAGGAGATTCACCTTGCTTGTGGAAGGTGGGCTTCTAAGGGCCCCCAAATCTTTGAACAGCGCGGGCGGGCAACCCCAAAGGCTGTCCGAAGAGCCAGCTAATTCAGAAGTCGCACCCGCTCGGGATCGGGACTCCCGCGGGCACTAGGGCGGGCCTAGCAGGAGACGGCGGCACAAAATTTAAGGAGGCACGCACGTTCAGGTGTGGACCCTGCACCTCCACGACTCCGAGAGCCTCCTTAAACTTTGCATCCTCGGCTCCTGCTCGCCCCGCCTTAGTCTGACCAGGTGTTTGTGGGACTCTTCCATTAGCTGGCGCTCGCGACTTCCATGCTGCGCCTGCCCCCGCTCTTCGGCGTTGGGAACGCTCCGAAGCGCTGGCCTCCAGGCCCTCCAAGTCCTGCTAGAGCACCTCCCGTACCCGAGACGCCCGAAGGGGGAGTGCGCGAGGGCTCCGACTGCGGGCTCAGCCCTCCCACCGTCTCTTAGCATTTTTAACCTCAGGAGGCCCGCAGCAACCCCCTCCTCCTCCCTTGCCCCTAAGTTCACGGCTCTGCCTTGGGGATTGTTGGGGCAGGCCTCGCCCTCTTTTAATCTCCCCAGCAGCCGGCTCCACCTAGCCACAGATAGCCTCTCCCACGGGCGGAGCTGGGTCGTGGGGGCTGGGGACGCTTTTATGCCGGCCCGCCTGAGTGCAGGTGGGAGACCAGGCTGGAGACTGACTTGTTCCCCGAACTCCGCTCCAGCCACCTCATCACCTGGGAGAGGCACGGAATTCCCCACCCCCCGCCGCTGTCGTCGTGGTCGGCCGCGGAGCTGATCTTCAGCGGCACCATGTCTGAGTTCAGAGGGCCCTTCCCCTAAGACGGCTGAGAAGCTCAGGGGTTTTCCAGGACTAAGGTTCCCAGAGCTGAACCACCTTCAGAAGATTTTCCTTTCCTTTACGTCTTGCATTTTTGAGAGAGAGAGAGAGAATATGAGCAGGGGGAAGGACAGAGGGAGAAGCAAGCAGACTGCCCACTTAGCGGGGAGCCTGAGGGACCCTGAGATCATGACCTGAGCCCAAGTCAGACGCTTCACCGACTGAGCCACCCAGGAGCCCCACCGGGAGAGATTTCTCAAATGAGCCTTCTCCATCCCACAAATCAATCTTCTGGGGATGGGCAAGGTCCCTGCTACTTATGAAATAGAAGAAGGTGCTGCTCTGGGCAAAGGAAGTCTTGCTGGGATGTGACCTGGCAAGTGGACAGAGGCTTTAGGTGAAGAAAAATCCCCCCTCCCTTTGGGGAATGCAGCCCCGAGTCAGGGGCATGTGTGTGGAGCATGGCCCTCACTCTGGCTCCCCTTTGCCCTCTTTATGCAGTACACAACCTGCATTGTTAGGAGTGGAGGCCCTGAGTGGGGCTGGTAAAAACCCTACAGGTGATTCTGATGATTGGTCAGGTGGGAGCCTCTGAGGCCTGAGAGCAGATATGACCAGATGTGATACCCGGTGGCCACCCCCTTCCTGCTGGGGTTCCTCAGACATCAGCAGGCCAAGGTTCTAGAGCCCACCCCCGCTTTTTTTTTTTTTTTTTTTTTTACACACAATAAGCAAGAAGAAAGTCTAACCTCCAGGAATAACATTTAGAGAGGGAGGGAAAGAGGGAAGGGGGAGGAGAAGGCGGGGGAGGGCCCTTATCTATATTAAACAGGTCCAGTTCTCTCTGCTGCAGACAGCTGAGTCATGAGCATCCTGCCCCACCCCTCGCCCCTCCCGTCCACCAGACGGCTGCCACAAGCATTTCTCCTTCAAGGCTGGGTTCTGCGGGTTAGGCAGGGTTGAGGGCACTGGCAGGGAAGCAGGGGATCTGGGCTGTCCCCCGACCAAAGGCTGGCTGAGCACCCTGGAGAGAGTGACAGCCCTCTCGAGGAGTTTCAGCTTTGCCAGTGGAGCAGGGGGTGGGTTTCCGGGCGTTCATGAGAGGGCACTGCACCCGTCCATGCCAGGGAGGTGTTCCAAGCTGGGCAGTGCTGGCATCGCCCCGAAGTATCCTCCATCGTCGGAGAGGCAGCTGAGGTGGAGAGGTGGGCCTATCAATGAGCTTTTCCTAGTTACACGTGGTAGCAAACAACCCTCCCTCAACCTCAGTGTCTACAACAACAAAAGCTTACTTCTCACTCACTTGGGCTGTAGTTCTCTTCCCAAGTTGTCTGCATTCCTGGACTCCAGTTGTAGAAGCAGTCCCTATTTGGGCCATGCCGGGCTTGTGGAAAGGGCAAAGGTGGAACCAGGTGATGGTGCTTAAATCTTCCGCTATTATGCAGCGGCGGACCTTCCATTGGTCAAAGCAAGTCACCGGGCCCATCCTGAGTCAAAGGATCCGGGACATATGTACTGCAGGGAGAGGGCAGTGAATAATGGGGAACAAGAATGCAATCTACCACAGTAGGCCCCCTGACTTAGGCCAAGGGGATTCCTTCTCAGGAGGAGTATCCTTTGGCCAAAGGAAACAGTGTGAAGTAGTGGAAAGAACAAGGCTTGGAGTCAGACGGGGCTAGATTTTACCCTGGATTGAGCCATGTACTAGCTGTGTGATGTTGGCCAAGTTCTTTAACTCCTCTGAATCTTCATCTCCATCTACAGAATGAGTACAATACCTAATTCACAGGGAATTTTTGAGGATTAGATGAGATAATATACACTAAATCTTTGGCTCATAGTAAGAGCACAGTAAATATAAACTCTCCACTCTTCTACCCACTGCCCTGCTTTGGCATTTTATCCATAACTATGGGGGTACTTACTACCAATACTCCTCCCAACCTCACAAGGTTGGGATCGAATGGAATTGAGGTAATTTATTGAGTCCTACTGTGTGCGCACTGCACTATACAATTTACTTTCATGATCTCATTTATTTTGCCCGATAACCCTGTGAGGTACATACTTTATTACCCCATTTTACAGATGAGGAAAATAAGGATCAGAAAGGATAAGTAACTTGCCAAATTTCCTGCAGTGGCCAAAATAAGACTTGAAGATTCTAGAACTCACGTTCAAAACCAGTGCTTTTCAAGAGTGGTCTGTCTGGTACTGCTCTATGACAAGAACAGAACAGAAATTGAGTGTTTGGAAACTTCTATGAGCTGAACATTGCCACGATATTCAAGTGCATGATCGATGCTCATTTCACTGAACGGAATATAGATGAGTTTAGTTGATGCAGAAATCTCTGATAAGTTGCCTGTGGTGGAGGCTACATTCTAGTTATGCACAGTAGGACCACAAAATAGTCCCTGACTCAGGGAAAATAAAAAATTGGTGTGAACAGATGGGTGTGAGCAGCAATTTTGTGTTGGTGGGCCTGTCCTGTCAGCTGTGGCAGACCAGGGGGATATTCATGGTTCACCAAAAGGGTACTTAGGTGGGGCGCCTCGGTGGCTCAGTGGGCTAAGCATCTGCCTCGGCTTGGGTCATGATCCCGGGGTCCTGGGATCGAGCCCCATGTGGGCTCTCTGCTCAGTGGGGGGCCTTCTCCTTCTCCCTCTGCCTGCCTCTCTGCCTACTTGTGCTCTCTCTCTCTCTGTGTCAAGTAAATAAATAAAATCTAAAAAAAAAAAGGGGGTAATTTGTTTACACTGATGTGTAAGGCCAGGAGGCAGGGTCTGTGTATTGCTCATGGCACCTGGTTTGTGCTTTGTACACAGGACATACTCAATATGAGTCTCTAGCTGGGTGAATGAATGAATGAAATAATGGATGCATGAGTGTTTCTGGCTGTAAGAGGGCAACTTGATGGATGGCTTTGGGCAAAGCCAGGAATTGGGCAGATTTCTCTTCCAGTTTTTTCTGCTGCTTGCACTTCTAGCCCCCCCTCCTTCCTTTTGTTGTCTCTGCCCATGCTTCAAAGCGCCTTCAGGGTGCTCTCCTGACTGCCCAGGACCCCACATGCCCTCCTTTTCTCTCACTGCCCTCCTTCTGGCCACTTCCCAGTTCTGAGTCGGTTCCAGGGGGGGAGCTCCTCCAGCGGGCTGTCCCCTGATAAAGATAACACAGAGCCTACGCATCTGGGAAGGGGCTCTGCTCCCTCTGACAAAATCAGCGAAGGTTTCTAAAAATACTTCCGGTAATGCTGGTGTAGACACCTGAGACTGCCGTTCTAATACGCTGCTGGTGGAGGCATCTTGTGGTACATTTCAAGAACGCAGTTTGGTGATGTGTATCAAGATTTTTTTCAAGATTTATTGATTTATTTGAGATAGAAAGTTCACAAGGGGGGGAGGGAGAAGGAGAGAGAGAAAGAATCCTCAAGCAGACTCCCCACTGAGCGCAGAGCCCAGCCTCAATCCAGGACCCTGAGATCATGACCTGAGCCAAAACCAAGAGCCAGCCACTTAACTGACTGAGCCACGCAGGCACCCATATATCAAGAATTTTTAAACATTATACCCTTTAACCTAAAAGCATGCTTTAAACATTTATCCAGGGGTGCCTGGGTAGCTCAGTCGGTTAAGCATCTGACTCTTGGTTTTGGCTCAGGTTGTGATCTCAGGATCCTGAGATCAGCCCAGCGTGGGGCTCAGCGGGGAGTCTGCTTAAGATTCTCTCCTTCTTTCTGCCCCTCCCTCTGCTCGAGCTCTCTCTCTCTAAAATAAATATATATATATATATTTTAAGATTTTACTTATTTATTTGACGGAGAGAGACAGCGAGAGGGAACACAAGCAGGGGGAGTGGGAGAGGGAGAAGCAGGCTTCCCACTGAGCAGGGAGCCCGACGCGGGGCTTGATCCCAGGACCCCAGGATCATGACCTGAGCCGAAGGCAGATGCTTAACGACTGAGCCATCCAGGCACCCCAATAAATAAAATCTTTTTAAAAAACCCACAAATATCCAAAATAATAATGGATGTGGCAGAATGTTTGTGTATTAGGGTATTTATCATATCATCATTTCAAAGAAACAGGAAATTCAACCTAAATGGAAACGATGAAATACATTATGATACAGGTATAATGAAATGTTATTCAACCATTAAAATTATGTTTTTGAATTATTTTTAATGATCTGCTAAGGTGCTTATTAGCTATTATAAATGAAAAAAGACAAGTTTCAAGAATTTTTAAATAAAAAATATGTGCATGTAAAAATACTTATCTACCTGGATAATGGGATTTGGGTGGTCTTATCTTTTTTTGCTATTTTCTAAATTTTCTATAATGAGCACAAAAATTATTTATGGTCAGCAAAAAACATAAAAAACATTGTTTAAAGTCTTTTCTGGCTTTGCAGACAGAACTCTTTCCAGCCTGTGTAGTTACACCCTGAAGGCAGTCCTACTCTGATGCAAGACACTGCTAAGGGAAGTGTCCCTGCATTTGCTGAGAGTTAGCCTTGAAGTACTTACACTGTTAGCCTGTTTTCTGGTCCTAGCATTGCCACTAACTGGCTGTCAGACCTTGGACAAGTCATTTTATTTCTCTGGGCTTTGGGAGTCCTCATTTATAAAATGAAGTGTCTAGATTGGATGATTTAATGGTTAGATTCTGATTCTGTGATTCTGATACATTCATTAAGTCAATGTATTCATTGTAAGACTCCATGATTTACCTTTCTCCGCTGTATCTTAAACAGTGGATTCTTATTTATAGCTAAAGGAATGACTCTCTAATGGTGGAATTTCACATTGGGCCACCCAAACACTGACCATATAGCTTTCTATAACTCACACATGCTAGATATTATCTGACCTTCGAGAGAGTCAGGATCCTTCCACATTAGCCTAAGCCTTGAGAGGGAGGGGAGTGGTGTCTGCCTGGAAGAGCAAGATAAGCTCTTGTGTTCTGAGCTTCCTTCCCTTTCCTTCTCCCTTCCCCAAGTCTCAGCTGTTCACCAGTGTCTGCTTCCTCTGTCTTCCTCCTCTTCCCAATGGTTATATCAGGCTTATGTCAGTGTGGTTCCCTGGTGGGCTAGACAGCTGGGTGAGGAAGGAGTGTGAGTGACTCATGCTCTGAGTCTAGTGAGTCAGACTTGGGGTGGGCTGGACCAGGGGCTTCCCCAGGACAGGAAGCAGGTTATGTATGCAGGAGATGAACAGACCATACCTGGAGCCAAAGAGGATTGGAATTTCCTATTCTATCCTCTCATGTCCTAGGTTTGAGCCCAGCAAGATTTCAGAGCTCATGGGATTCTTTCCTCTTCCCAGCTCAAGAACTGAGAAGCAAGTGCATCATAATTAAACTCCTACCTTGTGTGACCTTGGCCAAGTTATTTAACTGCTTTTGAGTTTCAGTTTCTTTTGCTGGGGGACAAAAAAAAGGATAATAAACTCACTTAATGGAGTTGCTGTGCATTAAATAAAACCTAGCACCCGCTACAGACCTGGCTTCAGAAGGTGAGTCTATGTTCATTCTGAAATGGAGTGGAAGCCCCATTCCTTTTGGACTCACTGGGAGATGTGAAGTCAGTCAGTGAGAAGGCTGAGGCGGGGCCATTTCCAGGGCAGGAGTGCCCTTTTGTGGTTTGGGAATTGGCCCCAGGCTGGTTCTGAAAGGCAGCCTGGGGTACTTTCTCCTGAAAGAAACTTTTCTTCCCTTCTAGGTCTCTGGGGCCTTTCCCCATCCTGGTGAACAGTCCTAAGGGGGCCCTTCACACACAGTGCAAACAATGAACAAGCTGAATATGGATTAGAATTAGTATTACTATGTTTCCTTTTGTTTCATGCTCCAATTGTTTGTCCTCATTTAAAATTTTGGTATTTTGTTCATCCCGGATTTTTGGCATTTTTTATTTTAAAAAATATTGAGTTAAAATATAATTTATCTAGATTACTGAGTTCCTTGCGTTCCCTTAAATTTTGCCTCTAATGATGGAATCTCTCCATCTCTAGCTTTTTTAGGGGGGCTGGAGGGTGGGAGGGTGTATTTTGGAGGCAATCTGTGCCTGCTCCTTTAAACCTGTGACCTTTTTTTTGCGAATGGGAACTTCGCTCTGTATCCCCACCAGAGGCCAGGATAAAGTTCCTAGCCTGGTTCCACCGCATCCAGTCTCCCACCCGCATTTCCACTGAGCTCGGGGATGACTCCGAATTCTTGAAAATCCTCAGCTCCGTTTAATTCCGTAAATATTACTCAAGGGCCAGGCAGGCAGCTGGTTAAGGCTGGGGGCGGGCGAAGACGGGCGCCGAGCGTGCTGGGGGCACCTGGATGGGGCACCCCGCCCGGTCGGAGAGCGCGGGGCCGGGAAGGCTCCCGGAGGCTCCGCCAGGGCGGGACGCTGAGAGCCGGCACACTCTGTACCCGGAGGCCTAGCCGCGGACCCTAGCGCACCTTCGCGGGGGCAACCGCGTCAGAAACCCCGACCTGGCGTGACTTCCTGCCCGGGAGGCCCCGCGGCCTCGGGCTCTGGACGCGGGCCAGGGAGGCGCCGCTTCGGAGGCGCTTCCTGCGCGCAGCGGGCGCGGGAGGCGCGGGAGGAGCGCGGTGAGCGCACCTGGAGCGCCCGCAGGCCCGGCGGGCGCGCGCGGCGACATGGAGGACGGCGTGCTCAAGGAGGGCTTCCTCGTCAAGAGGGTGAGCGCGCCGGAGCCTCTCCGGACACTGGCCCGGCGGCCAGCGGCGGGCGGCGGCTCCCGGAGCCGGGTCCCCAGCCCGCGCCCGACAGCGGGCTCGGCGGGCCGGGGGCGGAGGGCGGGGGCGGCTTCGGGTGAACGGAGCGGCCGGGGCACAGGCAAGGAGGAGATCCCGCTTGGCCGGTGGTACGGGGTGGGGGGCGGCTCCTGAGGCGGACATCTTAGTTAAAACAACTTACTAAGATGTGGGGACGACCATACGTCAATTTGCTCACGTAGGTGTGCTCTGGGGCTCGCAGCGCCCATCTGGGCACCATCTCCCGCACTCTCCACGGTAGCCCCCGGGCCAGGAGGCAGCCCAGGCTGCTAGGCACTTACGGTGTTCCGCGGTCCCCCAGCCGCCCCGCACGTGGAGCACCGCATTCCTCCCTCTCCCCAAAGGAGAAACAAAGTTCAAGGAGGTGAATTAAGCAGTTTGCTCAGGATCTGGGAGCTCGTGGGTGATGGAGCAGGTGCAAACCCACTGAGGTTGACTCCAAGCCTTGATCTGTCCACCGCAGGGTGGGTGTTGTTATCACTGAATGACAGATGAGACCGCTTGCCCCGAGCCCCAGGACTAATAACAACTGGGACCCAACCTCCATCCTCAGTCCTTGCCCACGGCCCACGTGGCCTTTCCCTCAGCTAGCAAGAGTCCAGACAAACACAGAACACACAGATCAAGGTGGAAAACGAACCAAAGAGCAGCAGCAAGAGGAGGTTCGGTTTTTTATAGTTCTTTCAACATTGATGTTGACCCTAAGGGTTTGTACTAACATACCAGCAGAGCATAAAATCTGGGGATGAGCCTTTTGGCTCTTCTACTGAGATTATAGCTTTGGGAGGGAGATGGATGAAGAGGGATGAAGGGGCTCCCCCTGGCATTACCTCCCGTGGAGGCCAGAGTAGCCCCGAAGTCTCCAATCGCTTTCGGGTGAGTAGGTAATGTAGCCAGGTTGTGTTGCACATTATTTGATATAGGAGGGCGGGTGTGTTTGCTCAAAACTGGAAGCAGGAAGGCATAGTGGGAGGCTGATGCCGGATCAAGGGTCAGGGAGCAGGTACCAAATTCCAAGCCACGGTGGTTAGAGCGATAGCCTGTCCCTCCCGGTTTGTCTCAGAGAGACAACCTGTGGGAGGGCTTCTGCAGCCTCCCACTTTCCTGCAGCTCCTGAGGTGAGAGGGAGAGTGTGACCTGGGCAGGGGGGTTGGTGGGCATTGTTGATTGTCCAGACAGCTGGGGCTATCTGGTAGGGGCCTCCCGCTGTCGCTGGGGTTACCTCACAAGATTCCCGCCACCGCCTCCATGAGAGTCAGGGAAGGCCACAGGGAAGGAAGGACATGAGTTCTCTTCAGGATGGCTGCCCAGTCCTGGGTGACTGGCTTAGGGAGTCCGGGGTACAGGGAAGTGAGGACAGTCAACAGGGCTAGCCCCCAAAGCCCACAGCACGGGCCTGGCTGACATGGGGAAAGCTCATTCCAAAGACGGGAGTGTGGAGGCTGACCCCGAGGCCAGGGGAAGCCGCACCCTTTCCTTCCAGGTGAGGGACCTGGCCCTGGGGGGGCGGGGGGGGACCCTGCTCACTGTTCCCGCCTACGGATCCATCTCAGCTTTCTCTCCCCCTTAACCCCTTTCCTCCTGGGGGGCAACAGCAGCTCTGTGTCCCCTGGAGAAGTTGCAGGGCTATGGCCGTAGGATTCCATACATTTAGGAGGTTTTACAGCCCCGGGGGTGGGGCAGGACCTGAGCTGGAAGCCCAGAGTACAAACAGTCATCACCGGTGAGGGTGAAGCAGGAGACGGGCAGGGGCATGATGGATTTGGCTCTCACTCCCGCCCAGACACGAAAGAAGCAAAGCTCCAGGCAAATGCAGGGCACTCACTTGGCCTGGCTTTAAAGGAGGGTGAGGGGGAAGGAAGTGGGATCAGCACAGGCAAGATTGCTCTTCCTTTAAGAAGACGCTGAGGCCCTTCAGGCCTTGCTGCTGGCTCACACCTCCGATGACACTCTTAGAAAATGACATGGCAATGTTAACACGCTTTGGCCTAAAAATTTCCTTTGTCGGACTCAAACCCAAGGAAATACCGTTAAAGCTTTATGAACAAAGTGGTTTTTTTTGTTTTTAAGATTATTTATTTATTTATTTGACAGAGACACAGTGAGAGAGGGAACATAAGTGAGGGAGAGGGAGAAGCAGGCTTCCCGCCAAGCAGGGAGCCCCATGCAGGGCTCAATCCCAGGACCCGGGATCATGACCTGAGCCGAAGGCAGACGCCTAACGACTGAGCCACCCAGCGCCCTCAAAGTGTTATTTTTATAGTGAAAAAACTGGAAACTACCTATATGTCTCCACAAATAAATGACTAAGTATGCTTATGCAGATGTTTTAAATGCTTATAATATGATAACCCAAAGAGTAAAAATATACAAGGCATTAGGAAAAAATAGGCATAGAAGAAAAAAATCTAGAAGGAGTTCTGCAGGCTAGAAGTCTGAAATCAAGGTGTTGGCAGGGCCATCCTTCCTCTGAAGCCTATGGGGAGAGTCCTCCCTTGCCTCTTTTGCTTTGGTATTTACAAGCTGTAAAAGAAAAACCCAGATTCTTCCTTTCCCTATAGGGAAAAACTTTGTTCCTCCCTATTGTTATTTCTTTATCCTGTGAGTCTCCTTTACTTTTACCGAATGTGTGGAGGTTTTTCCCCACACCAGGCAATTCTCGGTGGCACCAGCGGCATGTCTTTAACTCAGTTCTGACACTATCTACCTGGAGATGGCGTCACATCCCACAGGTCAAGGGATCAGTCCCCCAGGACTGCCCCCCACCCCCCCACCCCACTGTACCCATACTTCAGACACTAGTCACAAGCCCGGGTTCACTTGTGCTTCTGACAAATGGACTAATTGTTTGGATAACTGTTTGGATGTTCCAATGACCATTTCAATTAGTTTGCAGCAGCGGCTCACAGAACTCAGGGAAACACTTACTTACATTTGCCAGTTTAATAAAGGCTTCGATAAATGATACAGATGAACAGGCAGTTGGAAAAGCTGTGTAGGGCAAGGTATGTGGGAAGGAGCATGGAGCTTCTGTGTGCTCTCCGGGCATGCCAGTCTCAGTACCTCCATGTATGCACCAACCCAGAAGGTCTCTGAACCCCATACTTTTGGGATTTTATGGAGTCTTCATCACAGAGGTGTGATTGATCATTAACTCCATTTTCAGCCCTTCTCCCCTCTCAAGAGAATCAAGCTTCTAATTGTGGCGTGTTCTTTATGGTGACCAGCCTTCATCCAGGAGCCTACCCAGAGTCACCTCATGAGAACAAAAAATGCTGCTAGCACCCAGGAAATTGCAAGGGTTTCAGGAGCTCTGAGCCAGGAATGGGGGGCAGAGACCTATATATATATATAGCCATCATCTGACACAGGCAATCCACGGCATTCCCTGGCTTGTGGATACACCACTCCAATGTCTGCCTCCATGGTCACATGATGATCTTCTCCCTGTGTGTCTCAGTGTCCAAATTCTCCTCTTCATATAAGGACACCGTTAGTATTAGGGCCATCCTAATCCAGGATGACTTCATCTTATCCTGATCACATCTGCAAAGACCCCATTTCCAAATGAGATCACATTTGTAGGTACCAGGGGTTAAGAATTCAACATACCGGGGCGCCTGGGTGGCTCAGTCAGTTGGGCGGCTGCCTTCGGCTCGGGTCATGATCCTGGGGTCCTGGGATTGAGCCCCGTATCCGGCTCCCTGCTCGGTGGAGAGCCTGCTTCTCCCTCTCCGTCTGCCTGCCACTCTGCCTACTTGTGCTCTCTATCTCTCTGTCAAATAAATAAATAAAATCTTTAAAAAAAAAAAAAAAAAAAGAATTCAACATACCTTTTGGGGGCACATAATTCAATCCATAACAAGTACCATGTCTGCTTCTTTGGGGTTGTAGGGTCTTGGGCAAGAACTTTCTGGACCTTAGTTTCCTCATCATTAAAGTTAGGGAGTACTATGGACTTTTTCAAAGGGTCTCTCCAGCTGTAACATTCCATGACTCTTAAGCCCAACTGTGGAGGTGCTGTCCTACCTTATGGACTCTCCTCCTTCCCCCTAAAGAGGTTCTGGGGACCCTAAGCCGCTTGTGGTCCAGCGGGCCTCTGGCCCCAGCCAGCTACTTGCAGACAAGGAGCCTGGAGAGGGAGGAAACTGCCCGGTTAGAGGAGGCCTGGCATATTTTTCAGCTGTACCACTGTGGTTTTGGCCTCTGACCCCCTTTACTTGCTGACTTTGAACCAGTTCCTTATTTCCTCTGAGCATGACGTGTTTATCTGTAGCCCAGGGATAATCGTGCTCTCCTTCCCATTTGGTGGATGTTACTGCAACCTCCAGCTGAGGTGCCTGCTGCAGTCTGGCCCGCTTCATTCAGCCCTTCTGCCACAGTGTGGTCATGGTGATCTTCTAAACATGAGAACCCAAGCTTTTCGTTGTCCTAGTTAAGAGTCTTCAGGGACTCCCCTCTGGCCACAGTATAAAGATCGAACTTTGCAGCATGGAACCTGAAGCCCCCTGGACCCGCGTCACTTCCCCTGTCCTTTGCCCACAGGCCTCTGAGCCAAAGCCAGATAGAACCACGTGGAGTTTCTCACAAGTGGAAGTGGCTCAAGCTCTCCCTTCCCTGCCTTCCTGACCTGGCCAACTCCACTCAGCCTTCCAGACTCAGCCCTAACATCAGCCCTTCCGGGAGCCTTTGTCAGCCCACTCAGCCTCCTTGGAGCTTCCTCCATCAGCAGAGCTGCTTCTTGGGGTTTGCATCAGGACCTGTTTTACTTCTCTGTTGTTCTGTAATAATCAACCCAAAGCTTAACGTCTTTTTTTTTTTTTAAACATTTTATTCATTTATTTGAGAGAGAGAATGAGAGACAGAGAGAGAATGAGATGGGGGAGGGTCAGAGGGAGAAGCAGACCCCCTGCTGAGCAGGGAGCCCGATGCGGGACTCGATCCCGGGACTCCAGGATCATGACCTGAGCCGAAGGCAGTCGCTTAACCAACTGAGCCACCCAGGTGCCCCCCAAAGCTTAACATCTTAAGACAATAAACACTTATTATCTCACGTGGTTTCTGAGGGGCACGTATTCAGGAACATCTTAGCTGCAAGATTCAAGTCTCATGAGGTTCCAGCCAAAATGTTGCCCAGTGTGGCAGTCTCCTGGAGGCTTGGCTGACCGGAGGATCCAACTGCAAACTCACTCACATGGCTGCTGGCTGGTGGCCTGGGTTCCTCTCCTCTCTGTAGGGGCTGGTCATGATGTGGCAGCTAGCTTTCCCCGGAATACATGGTCAGAGAGAGAGAGAGTCCCCAAAACTGAAGCTACAGGGTCTTTTATAACCTAATGTCAACTGACAAATCATCCCTCTGCCATATTCTCTTGGTCACACAGAGCAACCCTTGGACATTGTGGGAAGAAACTATACAAGGGTGTAGTATCAGGAGGTGGGGATCCTGGGGGACCCCACCAATCGTCTGTCCTAGAACTTACCACACTGGCTGGCATCACTGTCTGTCTCTCCCACTGTCTTAGGTCAGAATCTTGTTCATCTTTGTCTCCCTGCTGCTAGCACAGTGCTTGCTGAAGTAGTCGTTAGCCATTGATTGTTGAATGAATTGATAATGATTTCCCTAGTCAGCTCATCAGGATTTTTGCCTATTTGAATTTCAATTCATTTTCCATTACAAAAATAATACATGCTTATTATTTAAAAAAAAACTAGAAAAGTACTCAAGGCTGTAAATTGAAAAATAAGTTTTCATTCTTGTTGCCCTGTATCCAGTCTTAGTCCTTAGAGATGATAACCATCAACTTTCCTGAGGTATCCCTTCAGAAATTTTCTAAAATAACTACTAGAATTATTTTTAGGTATCATACGAAAAAATGTAAGTAAAAGTGCTTTGCCTATGTCGAAGACCATGGGCGCTGTGATTCTTGGTAGGCTCAGGCTGCTGCGTTTGACCTTGAGGGTTCCACCAGTGACCTTTCCTGCCGTCTGTTAGGATTGGAATCCCTCCTCTACGGCCACAGTGGGCACAGTGTTGTTACACCGTTAGAATATTTTGCATTATTTTATCATAAGCAATGATTCAAAGTGTCTCAATACATAAAACCTCTTCCATATCCTAGACAATTTACTCAGCACACATCCTCGGAAGTGGAATTATTGGGTCAAAGAACTTGAACATTTTTTATGAGGGTTGCCAGCTGCTTCAGGATTTCTACTTACACAGTCAGTCCTTTCTCATCAGCCTTTCTCTGCAGACCTTTCTCCTTTGCTGTCAGGATCCGCAGTTGCTCATAAACACATTCCACTCTAGTGAGTCTGAACAGAAGGGGATTTCATGGAGGAATATTAATTATTAAGTAACTCAGGAATATTTGGGAGGGCCAGTGAACCTGGCTGGGATGCTATATAGCTAGGGACGATGTAGCCAGACAAAAATACCCAACAGCACCACCAGACATTTCTAGTGGAAACATCACTGCTGACGTTATTTGCCGTTTGTCCCTGATAGCTCTGGGGACTGGTGTCAGAAGACCTGTTCTTCCAACACTGTTCTTGCCCCAAATTCCGGTTTCCCCCTGTTGCTGCCAGATATGTATCAGTTCCCCGTGCCAGAGAGTGGCAGCGACCTGGTCACCCACCTGTTGCCTTCGTGCCAGGGATTCTGGGAGATGTAGCATTTTGTCCAGGAAAGTACAGAATCTCCATATTGGCTTGTCCTGTTCAACATCTGTTGGTGACAGTTTTCTCTGTGATATCTCTAAGCCCCATTTCTCCTCTCCCTGTTGTTTTAGTTTGCTAGAGCTGCCGGAACAAAAATACCACAGACAAGACAGCTTCAACAGAGATTTGTTTTCTCACGGTTTTGGAATCTAGGGTACGAGTCCAGCTGTCAGCAGGTTTGGCTTCTTCTGAGGCCTCTGTCCTCCGCTCGCAGATGGGCGACTTCGTGCTGGGTGCTCGCACGGTCTTTCCTCTGTGCATAGGCCTCCCCGCTGTCTCTCTGTGTGTCTAAGGGTCCTTTTCTTATAAGGACCCCAGGCAGATTGGGTTAGGGCCCCCTTAATGGCCTCATTTCAACCTAATCACCTCTTTAAAGCCCTATCTCCACATACAGTCAATACTGGGAGTTAGGGCTTTAATATATGAATGTGTGTGCGTGAGGGCGGACGTAATTTAGCCTGTAACACCTATGTTTTAAGGTTTAAGATTATTTTGCCCTCGTGCCTTCTCCACCTCACACCTGCCCCCATTCCATCCACTAGGATTGCCTTCTCCCCATACACAAGCTTTTGAGCCAGCAATTTACTGCTAATGCTGCTCCAGGAGCCCCTCAGTAGGGGCGATCTAGAAAGAGGACCCGAGTCTGGGCCACGTGGAGAGCAGTAGAGACCCCCCGCCGCTGAGTAGCCAGAGCCAAATCTTTTTTTGTTTCTTTAAACATGTCTACCCACATCAAGGACCTCTGTTAACCGTCATGTTACATGTCGATCCTAAGTACGGGACAGTGGGAAGAGCAAAATGTAAAATTCACAGCCCAGTGCTCACTCTGTCAACTCCTTCTACACCTTTTGGTTCCCCTAACAGCACTCAGTACACACTGAGCTATTCCAATACCACAGGTGTGAGAACTCAGGGAGACTCTGAAATAAGTAAATTTTAGGAAATGTAAGGAAAGGCATGAATGGGGGAAATGGTCTCTGATTCAGATAAAGTGCATCTCTCTTAGGTAGAATCCAGTCCTTATTGGGCTCTGCTCTGGGAAATATGCCAGGAAAGTGGCTTTAATGAGTGTGTACTAAACCCATTCCTTTCTAATTCCTCAGTAGACATTCCCTCATCTGTTGCTCTGTTTTAGAAAAAGGCTCTTTAGGGGCACCTGGGTGTCTCAGTCGGCTAAGCATCTGCCTTCGGCTCAGGTCATGATCCCAGGGTCCTGGGATCGAGCCCCACATCGGGCTCCCTGCTCCGCGGGAAGCCTGCTTCCCCTACTTGTGTTCCCTCTTTTGCTGTGTCTCTCTCTGTCAAATAAATAAAATCTTAAAAAAAAAAAATGTTTTAAAGAAACATATTGGTGTGAGAAGATGCTCAGCAAAGCTAAACAAAACAAAAACTAGATAATAAAACTATAGGTAACATGGTCCTGGTTTTTTTAAAAACCAGAAAGTAAAAACAAAGAGAAAAAAAGACTATAAGAAAACACAAAGTGTTAGCAATGACTGTCTCCTAGTGGTAGGACTCTCTCTTCTGGGACTTCACAATTTCTTTCAAGGTTTATAATCACAAAAAAGGCCAACTGGGAACTAGAAGGTCAATGCCAAAGGTCTTTGTTACATACTCAAAAGAGATGACAAGGAGATCCAGACAGATAACACTTTTTTCATGAAAATGAAAATAAAAGGTATGATTTTTGAACTGGATCCTTTGGCTATTAAGGACATTATTGGGGCAATTGGTGAAACTTGGATGGGGGTTGTGGAATCGATGAAAATAACATATTAATGGAAATTTCCTGATGTTGATGGTTGCATCGTGGTTATGTTGGAAATATTTCCCCTCCCTTTTTTGTAGGAGATACACAATAAAATATTCAGAAGTGATGGAACATCATGTTAAAAGTTTACTCTTAAATGATTCTGTAAAAAAGTTCTTTAATACTATTCTTCAGCTTTTTTCTGAATTGAAATTATTTTATTTTTTTAAAGATTTTATTTATTTATTTGAGAGAGAGAGAGAAATAGAGACAGAGCATGAGCAGGGTGGGGAGGAGGCAGAGGGAGAGGGAGAAGCAGACTCTCCACTGAGTAGGGAGCGTGATGCAGGTCTCAATCCCAGGACCCTGAGATCATGACCTGAGCCGAAGGAAGACGCTTAACTGACTGAGCCACCCAGATGCCTCTGAATTGAAATTATTTTAAAATTAAAAAAATAAAATGAGGTTTTTTTAAAAACAGATAATGCTGTCCCCCTCTTTGGTCCCCTCAGCCACCTCACTGCTGGGCTCTCCTGTCCATCCTCAGGGTCACATTGTCCACAACTGGAAGGCACGATGGTTCATCCTTCGGCAAAACACGTTGCTGTACTACAAGCTTGAGGGGGGTCGGAAGGTGACCCCTCCCAAGGGTCGGATCCTTCTGGATGGCTGCACTATCACCTGCCCCTGCCTGGAGTATGAAAACCGACCGGTAAGTGAAGGCCCCTACTTCCCGGCTCCCCCTGCCTCAGACCCTCCCAGCTCTGGCCTCTTTGGTGAGAGTAATGTGGGTGAAGAGCTGAGTTATCATTGAAAAACCTAAATTCAAGTCCTGATGCACTGTGTACCAGGTGTGTGACCTTGGGCAAGTAGTTGAACCTCTCTGAGCCTTAGTTCCTCATCTACGAAATGGGGTAGAATAATGACACCTCGCTATCTCCTGTGATTATGTTGGGGATCATGAGAGATAGCTGTGGTGAGGATCATGACAGAAGGTGATGGTCTGTCAAAGCACTTTGTTGACTAGGAGGCGCGCTACATAAATGGACGCAATTATTGCTACCTTGGAATTTAATATAGTGGCTTTTATCCCCTGAGGGGGTACATGTTCCAAAAGTCAGGTGCAGTTTCAACCCCACCGTCAAAAAGGTATCTGAATGAATCGTTTTTGAGGGCCCATTATGTGCCAAGAAATTTGCTAGGCTTGGAGGAGTCAAGGAAGAAAATGGTTAGACTGTTTCTCCTTGAATTATTAATCTTATTATGAAAGCAAGTGGTTAAATGAAAAACATTCAGAATTCCAAATGTTGGCACAAACATGATTAGCTGTAGAGAACACTGTATTCCCGAAGAGAAGGAAGATGTAATTAGAGGCTGAGTCAGGTACAGCATTGGGAGGAATAGAGATTTGGCAAAGATCTGAAAGAGGAGAAAGGCAGACGTTATGGGCAGGTGGAAAAGTGTAAAAATGAGGGGAGAGATCGATTTGGAGATAACAATGGCCCGTGTGGCCAGAGGGGAATGTTCACCCAGGGAGCAGTGGGAGATTGGCTGGGGCCACATGGAGGAAATGGGGAGCCATCGAAGGTTCTGAGTGAGAGAGTGGACCGGTAAAAATGCTCTTAGGAGGACTAAAGTGAAGAACTGCGTTCTGTTCCTAATAAGTTACTAGATCCATAAAGAAGGGATCTTACATTTTCTTCTTTCTCTTTTTCTTTTTTATTAAGTATTCTCTATGTGGGGCTCGAAATCACAACCCTGAGATCAAGAGTTACATGCTCCACCAACTGAGCCAGCCAGGCGCCCCACCATTTTCTTCTTTATTACCATGTTTGTTTTTTTTTTAAGGTTTTATTTTATTTATTTGTCGGAGAGAGAGCACGAGCAGGAGGGAGCAGAGGCAGAGGGAGAAGCTGAGCAGGGAGCCTGATGTGGGACTCAATCCCAGGACCCTGGGATCATGACCTGAGCCAAAGGCAGCCACTTAAACAACTGAGCCACCCAGGCGTCCCTACCATGTTTTTCTTCTTTGACTCTTTTAGACTGATTGACAAGCCTTCCAAGTATAAGAAAATATTCATGACCATCCTTTCTGGGTGGTGGGTTTCCTGGTATTTGTTATGTTAACCACTATACTCTTTTGTAGTTTTGAATCTTTCTCAAGAAAAAAAAGAGAGCTATTAAAATAATGAGGCATGAAATAAGGCAAAAAGTAGGGGGAACACAAGAAAACATTATGAATGAAATGTCCATAAGACATGGTTGACTGGATGTTGAGGGCAAAGGAGAGGGAGGTGGTGAGGGTCATTCCAGCCTAGGAGGCTGCAAAAAGGAAATGCCCTTCTACAGTTACCCACTGCCAACCTGCACGGGCTGATGATGAAGAAGGACAAGTAGTGTTCTGCTGGGTGGAGGTAGGGCTGCTAGAGAATGCCCAGCCTGGGCAGACTGGGGCTGCACCTTCCTCCTTATTGCATCGGAAGACCAAACACGGTGTCTGGACACATAGCAGACGATTAACAAATGTTTGCTGAATTAATGTTTGTTTGTTTTTTTTCTTTTTAAGATTTTATTTATCTATCCGACAGAGACAGAGAGAGAGGGAACAAGCAGGAGGAGTGGGAGAGGGAGAAGCAGGCTCCCTGCCAAGCAGGGAGCCCGATGCGGGGCTCGATCCCAGGACCCCAGGATCACGACCCGAGCCGAAGGCAGATGCTCAACGACTGAGCCACTGAATTAATGTTTAAGAAAGAAAACAAATTTACAGATAAGTGAGATGATTTTAAGAGAAAACACCCTAATTTTCTAAGTGAATTTAAGGCTCTAGTTCTCCATAAATTACACCCCAGAACTTGCAGGTTAACTTGTTGACCCAATGCCCCTTAATACTCTTTAAGGAACAGTAGAAAGCGAAAGTGCTGGTTGAATTGGCTAGATATGGAAAAACTTCCAAAAAAGGACACAAGTTAAATTTGCTAACTGGAGTTGTGAGCTTCATGTTAATTCCCAGATTGTCATCTGCCTAGTTCATGAGTCCTTGAGCTGGAAGAGGTCAAGAGGAGCCCATAGGTTCACTAAGAACAAGTTATAAAGCATATATATGTGTATATGTGTGTGTGTGTATATATATATATATTTTAAATTAGGGAAGCTATAGAAGAGTATGCCTGGATTTCACATGGAATTTTATAGTCTCTCCTGAAATTCTTTCATTAAAATGTTGACTGCCCACTGATAGTGCAGGTATGGGGAGCTGGTTGAATTTGTTCTCCCACAATGCTGATGAGCGAGTCAGTGTTAACTCAGAGGAACAGATTCATGGTATTCTTTGGGACTGTGAGCCAGCCTTGTCTTAGCACCGCTTTTGCTGTTAGTTGAGAGGAGGGATGTTAAGTTTGTAAGCGAAGCAAGTTGGGAGCTAATACATTGGAAACCAGAATGGGAATGAAAGAATGCCTCTGGGCTGCCCCAGTGGCTCAGTTGGTTAAGTGTCTGCCTTCAGCTCAGGTCATGATCCCGGGGTCCTGGGATGGAGCCCTGCATCGGGCTCCCTGCTCAGCGGGAAGTTTGCTTCTCCCTCTGCCTGCCGCTCTCCCTGCTTGTGTGTGCGCTCTCTCTCTGTCAAATAAATAAATAAAATCTTAAAAAAAAAAAAAGAATGCCTCTGTTTTACAACAGAAGTGGTAGGCCCAGTCCACTCAGATGACATTTAATAGGGTCAGCATCCAAATCCCACAATGGTAAAAAAAAACTCCTCAATGCACATTTAGGGAATGGAGGAGATGCGGCCTACCTCAGAATGACTCGGCTGACTGCACGGAGCTAGTCTACCAGGCCGCCAGTGTGAGCTTGGGCTGCAGGCCCCGTGCACCCCGCATCCCTCAGAGCTTTCCCGGAGCAGCTGGTTCCGTTCTATGGGTCAGAGCTTCTGAGAATGTTGACCAACTGCAGAACGTGTAGCAGAGCATGAGCTGGTTAAGAGTTTAAACCATACCCTATGAGAAGTGTGTGAAAGACTGGGGATGCTTAGACTAAAGACGAGCACGGAAGGGAGCGTAAGGAACAGTGCCTCCGAGGTAGGGGTTCATATCCCCATCTGACAGATGAAGAAAGGCCCGGTGGGGTCCCTTAATGTGCCCAAGCGTCCACAGGTAAGTGGCAGAGCTGGGATTTGCATTCAGATCGGTCTGACTTGAAAGCCAGTGCATTTCCCACTTCAGCCCAGGGGCTGTCGTGGGAGGTAAGGTTAGTCTGTGTGGTTCTCGAAGGCAGAATCAGAAGCAGGGACGCAAAGTGCCCAGGAAGCAGTCCCTACGCTATATAGTCTGTGCAGGAGGGAAAGCTTACCTTAGGAGGCCAAGAGCTCCCTGTGGCTTGAGGTGTGCAAGGGGATCTTTGAAGACCACCCACTGGGATGTGGCTGAGGGGCTGGGCATTCGGCAGCTGCTGGACCTGTGTGTCCCGGGTTGCTGTGGCCCTGTCATCTTTGCTGCCCCACCACCATTCTCTTGCCCGCTAGGCCTCTGAGTGCTGGTCTGACCGGCTCTCTCTTCCTGCAGCTCCTCATTAAGCTGAAGACTCAAACATCCACCGAGTACTTCCTGGAGGCCTGTTCCCGAGAAGAGAGGGACGCCTGGGCCTTTGAGATAACAGGGGCTATTCATGCCGGGCAGCCGGGGAAGGTCCAGCAGCTCCACATCCTGAAAAACTCCTTCAAGCTGCCCCCTCACATCAGCCTGCAGTGAGTGCCTAGCCCCCCCGCCCCCCGCCCTGCACGTCTGTGCGACATGGGGAGGGGGCCTCGAGGTCGCCGCACAGGCCTGTCCAGTACAGCACGGTGCTTCAGGGCCTTTAGGCCCTACCCACCTGCCCCGCTCCTCTCTGACCTCTTGGGACCTCTGCTGCTTTTGCCCCCCTCAGTGTCTTGAGACCCTCCCTCAGTTTCAGCCAGGGTGCCCAGGGCTCCGTCACAGCCCCCCAGGGATCTCCACTCGCCACGTCCCCGGGCTTTTTTGCAGCCTGCTGGCAAGAGCAATGTGTTCAGGTAGCAGCTGTATTCTTGCTCTGTGAGGTTCCTCGTCCAGCCATTCCTTCAGGCAGCAGTTAGAGAGCGCCGACTGCATGCGCTTCGCTGCACAAGGTGCTCAGGAGATGCAACCGGGAATACCTCAGATCTCATCTCGGGGGCTTTCCAACTCAAGGACGAAGGTAGGAAATGAGAAAAGATCCTCCATGGGTGGCAGGAATCATCTTCACAGAACAGAAAGCGGGTCATTGGTGGAGGCAGCCCTCTGAAGTAGGGAAGTATGAAAGGAATTCCATCCTGGAGAGGGTTACCTCTGCAGACAAGGCCCCTGAAACTCCCAGGTAGCAGAACTGCTGCGCCCATCAAAGACATGGCCAGTCCTTTTCTGGGCTTGCAGAGAGCTCCATGCCGCGCTGAAATCTTGATTGTGCAGCAAGGGTGCTGTTAGACCATGGTGAGCCGCGGGGGATGGGGGAGCAGCGCGGGGGCAGGAGCAGTGGGGGGTGGGCAGGAGCAGCGCGGCGGGGAGGGGGGGCAGGAGCAGCTCGGGGGCAGGAGCAGCGGGGGGGGGGGCAGGAGCAGCGTGGGGGGGAAGTAGCAGCGCGGGGGGGGGGCAGGAACAGCGCGGGGGCAGGAGCAGCGTGGGGGGGCAGGAGCAGCACGGGGGTGAGGAGCAGCTCGGGGGCGGGGGGGGGCAGGAGCAGCGCGGGGGCAGGAGCAGCATGGGGCAGAGCAGCACGGGGCAGGAGCAGCGGGGGGGGGCAGGAGCAGCGCGGGGGGGAGGAGCAGCTGGGGGGGGCAGGAGCAGCGGGGGGCAGGAGGCGGGGCAGGAGCAGCGTGGGGGGGCAGGAGCAGCGCGGGGGGGGCAGGAGCAGCGTGGGGGGCAGGAGCAGCGCGGGGGGGGCAGGAGCAGCACTGGGGCAGAGCAGCACGGGGCAGGAGGCAGGGCAGGAGCAGCGGGGGGGGGGGGGGCAGGAGCAGCGCGGCGGGGGGGGGGAACAGGAACAGCGGGGGAGGGGCAGGAGCGGGGCGGGGGCAGTAGCAGGTGGGAAGGAGTGGGCTCAAGTGACAGGTGACTCTGAGAAGTAGCTGGAGGTCACATTTTATGTAGATCATAGAGAATCATTATTGTATGTTCTTTTGCTCTAAAATTAAAAGTCACAGCTGTTTAATTTTGCTACAAAAGTAATACCTGTCTCATATAGAGCCTTTAGACAAGCAGAAGAAATGAAACATCTGAAAATCCTACCTCTCCAGTTCCAATGCATCATGGAATACCCCCCCACCTTTGTGACGCGTATCACACCGGTTGCCCTTGCTTTATACCCTTGACCCCTCCCTCATGGTGTTGCTGCGATGAGGGTCCCCTCTCCTTTGCCTTCCTGTAGTCGCATCGTGGACAAGATGCACGACAGCAGCAGTGGAATCCGGCCAAGCCCCAACATGGAGCAGGGAAGCACCTACAAAAAGACCTTCATAGGTGAGCCTCCCCTCTTGGGGGCTGGGGCAGGCGGTGGAAACTGGACCACAGTGACCCGTGACTCGGCCATGCTTGCCCTCCTGTGTTGAGGGTAGAGCGGCCTACGGCCATCGGGCTGGTCTGAGATGGCCACGTGTGGGTGTGGCCCTGGGTCTGCTCTTGGGTAGAGCCCAAGGCTGCCCAGAAGGTTAAGGTCAATGAGGTCACAGCCAAATACCCCCAGGGAGGCTAGTCTGTAGCTTGTCGTCTGACTGGTGCTGCCCTTGCCCCAATGCAGGCTCCTCCCTGGTGGACTGGCTCATCTCCAACAGCTTTTCTGCCAACCGTCTGGAGGCCGTGACCCTGGCCTCCATGCTCATGGAGGAGAACTTCCTGAGGCCGGTAGGTGTCCGAAGCATGGGAGCCATTCGCTCTGGAGACCTGGCCGAGCAGTTCCTGGATGACTCCACGGCCCTGTACACTTTTGTAAGTTAGGGAGGGAGTTCCTCTTGCCACTGGGGCAGAGGAAGGAGGAGGTAACAGAGTGAGGGCTGGGGGTGCACAGTCATGGGCGAGAGGCCTAGGGTTGGGGGACCCTCTTTCCCCCCAGGTGGAGTGAGGTTTCTGTATCGAGGATTTTCCTTTCCCCTGTGGTAGCCCCCAGAGCCTGGAACGGGGACTTTTTTGGTAACCGAATCCTCGTTCTTTCCTTCCCGCTAGGCTGAGAGCCACAAGAAGAAGATAAGCTCCAAGGAAGACATTAGTCTCAGCACTGTGGAGTTAAGTGGCACAGTGGTGAAACAAGGCTATCTGGCCAAGCAGGTACGCCTGCCTCGGAGCGGGGGAGATGGACAGAGGCCCCCAGAGGGGGGGAAGGGCCCAGAGTGCCAGAGGCGGGCGCTCGATACCAGCAGAACCTGCTAAAGCGGCAGCCGCAGAGAGCAGATCAAGAGGCACGGACATGCCCTCTCTCTCTCTCTCACACACACACACAGTCCCAGGGCTCAGGGGAGACGCGCACACGAGTCACCATCCCAGTCCCGAGAAACCGTGTCCGCGGCACTAGCCGCCGCACGCACCCGTCCCCGAGAGCGTGGCTTGCCGGCTGGCGTTCTGCTCGTGTCGGCCTTCGGCTCCCTGATGCTTCCTGGGCTCTCGGCCTTCTGTGCACGCTGCACGCCTCCCTCGTACACTTGCTGAACAAAATATAAGTCTTTTGTCCACTCACTTCAGTAGGTTGAAGGTGACGTTCTGTGGTGTCATGTCAGTGTTTAAAAACTGCCTGTGGTCACTGCTGCTGACTCTCCCCCCGGGGCCCCGCCTCCCAGGCCCGGGAGTCTAGTGAGCGGGCGTAGCCGGTGCCTGGCAGACCGCGAGGACCGTGTGGGAGGGACTCCGGAGGCTCCAGGCTGGAGGGCCAAGGAAGCGTTGTGATCTTGGGGGTGAAGCCAAAGACAGTCATACACATCAATGTCTCACACATTTAGATTTTTTTTTTTTTAAAGATTTTATTTATTTATTTGACAGAGAGAGACACAGCGAGAGAGGGAACACAAGCAGGGGGAGTGGGAGAGGGAGCAGCAGGCTTCCCGCCGAGCAGGAGCCCGATGCGGGGCTCGATCCCAGGACCCTGGGGTCATGACCTGAGCCGAAGGCAGATGCTTAACAACTGAGCCACCCAGGCGCCCCGCACAGATTTTAACATAGACGCGGTCATTCCCTCCTTTTTCTGAGGCAGAACGTTGAAGTGGTTTTACTGCCGACGTGTGCGCATATATCCATATGCAGCTGCAGGGCTGCTTTTGATACTTAAAAGCTGGTGCCCTCGGGTTCCAGTTTGCCTGTGAGCTCTTGATCCAGTGGACACCTGCTGCCTCCCTGTCCTCCTTACACCCTGACCAGGGTCTGGGTGATGCTCCCCTTTCCCTTCTGTGTTGACCCTCTTTGGTTCTGTCAACTCAACTAACTGTGACAAGTGTTTTTGCTCAAGTGTCTCTGAGCAGGGAGGTCGGCGTCACTGCAATCCTTGGGTCTCCAGCAGACTCCTTCCAGAAAGTAGTCCACTGTAGCAAGCTTTGATGCACGGAAGTGGGAGGAAGGGACAGAGCTGTCACAGATGAGCCTTGAACCCTTTCTTTGCCTTAGGGGCACAAGAGGAAAAACTGGAAGGTGCGGCGCTTTGTTCTGAGGAAGGATCCGGCTTTCCTGCATTACTATGACCCTTCCAAAGTGAGTGCCGCACGTCCACTTGGCACCCGGGTGTGAGGCTTCAGACACTTGGCTCCCAAGTCCAGCGGGCAGCTGGCACTTGCTTCCTTCCTCCCAGCATCCCTGCCCTCACTTCCGCTGTGCTCTATGCCTTTCCTCCCACAATCCAAGCCACACTCAGCGGTCTGATCATTTCTTTCTCTCAGCACGCTGTTGCCTGTGCGGAGGGTTATCATTATTCTGAGAGGAAAGCATCTTTTAGTTTCTCCAAAGCTCTTTGTGGGGCTGGGGAAGGTGGGGTGGGCTAAAGGAGACTCCTAACTGGTGCTCCCCAGGCCTCTTCACCCCTTTCTGTGCGGAGATCCCATGAATTCTGCCCCTCAACCCGTTGTCCCCACTGATGTTGTGGAAAGTTTCTTTTATCATGTACTGTTTAAGCCATAATTTACTAATTGTGATTAGTAATGATTTGATTCTATGATTATGATTTGATTCTAACTGATCAAAGAATTGCTACTCTGAGTTTCAGAAAATAAGTATTATTGCATGATGAGTTGATCGAATTCCAGTCAAAACCAAAGATAAATGGTCTTTGAGCTGGCCTGTCCAGCCTTGTCTTGGTAGATGTATGATTTTCATTCAGTTTTTGAAATATTGAAGAGTGGGCAGTTCCTCCCTCACCAAGCTTGTCAAGAATCCCCGCCCTAAGGAGTGAGAAGGAGCCCTCTGGGACCCTGGCAGACGACAGGGAGGGCCGTGGGGCCAGGGAGGAGTGTGGCCCTGCAGGCTGTTGGCAGTGAAACGAAGCGCAGACTTCCTTATGGTGCATGTAACGTGGCCACGTGATGTCCAAATTCGGCCTCATCTATTACAGATGACTCTCACCGACTTCGTCAGCTGGCCTCAGGGTGGTTTCAGGCAACAGGGCAACTCCTTTCTCCCTTTTGTGCATTAACACTATGCCTCATCAGGAATTCTTTCTGCTGCAGGAGGAGAACCGGCCAGTGGGTGGGTTTTCTCTTCGTGGCTCACTCGTGTCTGCTCTGGAGGATAACGGCGTTCCCACTGGTAAGGTGCAGCTCCGGGCCGGCCTGCAGGCCTCGGGGTGCTCCCCGCCGGTCGCTCTCTCAGTGGCACTCTGCCGATGGACTGAGCGACGGGGGCTCAGTGAGATGGTCTCAGTGAGACGATGAATAGCCCGAGTTTTAGAGCCAATTTCAGAATGAGGAAAAAGGGCGTGTGGGGTCTTCTCAGTGTTTTAACAACGCAACGAAATAATACTTGTCTCTGGTATCCTTTCCCCTCAGTTTCTGTGCTTACTGGCAGATAAGCTTCCACCTAAGAATAGCAGCCTACACAGTGTTTAAGGCTTAGCAACACACGTTAGTATCTATTAGCACACTAATTTCACAATAGCCAGCTAAGACAGTATTATTCCCATTTTATGGATGTGGAAACTGAGGTTCAAAGAAGCTAAACAAGTTAAAGTCAAGTCCCAAATCTGTGCCTACTTTTAACATAAACATTCTGGATTCTTGGACGTGAATGGAACTGTAGATCTGTGGTTAGTGTAGGCAGCAGGCCAAGAGGGCACAACGGAGGGATGGGGAGTGGAAAGGAGGAAAAGAGGAAAGTGGGCATCTGGTGGGATTCCCTAACCACATACATCGGTATTTAAGAAATACTTCGTGTGTATTTTTGTTTGTGGCTCAGTTTGACTTCTAGCTGAAAGCAGACACAGATACTCACAAATTTTTCTTCTGTCTAGGGGTTAAAGGGAATGTCCAGGGGAATCTCTTCAAAGTGATTACCAAGGATGACACACACTATTATATCCAGGCCAGCAGCAAGGCTGAGCGAACGGAGTGGATTGAAGCTATCAAAAAGCTAACGTGACAAGGAAATGTGTTCCCAAAGGAACAAGGCAGGATTCCTCCCTCCTACCAGATGGTACAGACAGGATTTCCTGCAGAATGAGAGTGTGTTAAGACTTTTAGCTTCTTTGGATATTTTGTACGGCTTTGCAGTGAGACTGGAGTTCCTTCGCTCACAATCGGCAGTGGTGCTATTTCCTTCCCCACCTTCCTGTTAACAGCCTGGAAATGCTAGGACCGCCGTTAGGCATCAGCATCTTGACTTTCACCCATCCTCACAGCTAGCCATTCCTCCAGCACCAAAGTAGGTTTCCCTGTTGTAACACTAACTAGCCATATTGTAATACTAAATAAAACACTAGTCTCATGTTGGCTTTCTCTGAAATGCTGTCAAAAACTAACTCCTTCTCTGGAATTAATAAAAACTGACACATTTCTAGCTATTAGAATTCCTGTGTGAAGTTTTTATAGTTTTCAAAGGTTTTTCATGCTTGAGGCTAGTCAAATTATTATGGAAGATTATGAAAACATCTCAAGTGATCTCTGTCACTAAGACATTGCTTCATATTAAAATGGGGATAGTGGCAAAATTGTGAACATTGTTTTGCTTTGAAAAATAAGCCTGCATAAGTATACACTACAGAAATCATGGACTCAGTTGGAGATTAGTCACAAATACAACAAAGAGTAAAACTACAGCATTTCTATGAAAAATGGCAATTCAGAAAGACGCACAGCAGGAGCAGCTAAAGGACAGAGAAAGATGTAAACGGTAAAATAATTAGGGAATGAGATTTTGGTTTTAAAGTGAACATTAACTGAGACATATAGGTACCAAGAAGCTTCACCAGTTGGGAGGTTAATCTGAAGTAGTGAAAAGTCTGTATCATACAATATCTTTAAAAACATTTTTATTACTTTCAAGTTTATACAGTAATCTGGCACAAGCTACTGCCAGCATTCTTGCCAAGTACAAGTGCTTTGACTTCCTTTAATGAATAGATATGTAACTTACATTTATGGGGAGTAGATACTTCCAAAGTGCTTAAGGAAAAAAATTTTCCTTTTAAATAGTGTGAACTGTCTCCTCTTAATCTTGTCTAGAATACCTAACCTGCACGATCAGGAATTCCAAGCTAATGAGGTTTTATTTTATTCCTTACATTGTAAGAGACTGCCTTTTAAAGCACCATTTTCCATTTGGCATTTCACCAAGGTCTAATGTCCCTGGAATTATTTCTTTATTGCTCTTTGAATATCAACAGGTGTTTACCTAAATTAAACTGCATTTGGTGTGATGGCTTGACTCCCAAATTGGCACAACGGCACCCTGTTCTGTATAGGGCTATCAGAATCTGTGTGTGTTGAAAAAGTAGATGGCCATCACCTTGAGGCAACTCTTGCCAAAGTACTAGTACTTGGATTTTTAAAAAATCCCAAACCATTTTAATTTAATGGTTCTTCACACAAAAGTACTAGGTCAAGAGTGTTTGAAAGGATGGCAGCTGAGTAATAACCGCAATGCCTAGCGTGTCTCTGTAGGTTCTCACTAAATGAGTATTACCCATGTACATACTGGTTGTCTTGTTTTGCTATAAAACACAGCAAATGAAAATGTTCCCATTTTTTTCTCAGCTACTTTTGACTTTCAGTTACGATTAAACGAGACCTGAACTATTGCTGATTTTCAGCTGTATGAGTTGATAACCGCTTTAACGCACAGGCAGAATGGGGAGATGAAATTGTCAATTTTTAATGAAAAGTCTTCGTATGGTGATCCGAGATTTGGATAAACTGGTCAGTTGTCTTTGTCAATCTGTTCCTCAGGTTACTTGGAGCTGGGTGTGTAGCCTGTCCTCATATTTGAAAGTGGTATTTTTAGGTCAGCAGGTATGTATGCTTTAAGTTTAATTAGGTCTCTCCTTCATGGTGTCAGTGAGGTATTAATCTTTTCTCTGGGAAGGGTCATAAATTTTGCAAAACTGTTGTGGAACTGAGCAAAAGGCTTGCATGGGATAAAAATCACTCACCATGGAGGTCACCAGTATTTCTCAACGGTTATGCCTGGAAGTGTAAAAAATTCAGGAAACAAAGTGGAAGTTAAATTCAATTCCCCTGCCTACAACAAACATTTAAGGAGCACCTGTTATATATTGAGGACATTCTTGATGCCACAAGCTTTATAGACTTGTTTTCTGACTCCTCAAAAAGACCAAAATGAAAATCATGTGCCAATTTTGAGTACACCTAAATCCTCGTCTAAATATTCCCAGTATGGCATGTACTAGCGATCATGGCTACCTCGCGGCAATAGTCACATGAGGTTATACTCGTGGATTTAAAAAGCTAGTAGAGGCTGCTTAAAGAGGGGCAAACCAAATATGGCATAAACTGTCTCACCCACACACTTCTATTTTCCAGTCCCTTTAATACTGAATTAAGTCTAGTACTCAATCAATTAAGGTGGGTTAGGTTTAATCTTTTAAGTATTTAAATAGCTATTCTTAGGAATAATTAATAAAATAAATCTAGTACCTCAAGTATCCTAAGAGATTAAATCTATGAAAAAGACCAAAGTAACTCAACACTTTTTACACCCTGGCTAACGTAGCTGTAACTTCAAACCATGTGTTATCTATGAAATCTATTTACTTTTATTATTTATTTACCTTTAGATTCATATACCTTTTAAACAATTAGCTCTTAAACACAAAAATGATGGAAATGTCAAAAAATTATTTCAATAGTGTTTAATCAGATCCCTATTCGTTATAAAGAGCTGAAGCTCTAGGTGGCACCTAGTGAATATGTTAATGGGGGAAAAAAAAATCAAGTTGGGCAACGATACTCTAAATAACTAAAGCAGCAGCATCTTTAAAAACGAAAGAAAACAAAAAACTTTACCACCCTGAATTATAAACTCAGGGAAAGCAGCTTAGTACACCAACAAGGACCAGTGTGATCAATTCTCCCTCACACCATATATTGTTCTCATACCATATACTGTTCAATATTTACCATATATTGGTAAAAGGCACACATCCTATGTAATTTTAAAATTCGCATTTTAAGGCTTTTTTCCCCTAAGAGTCAACTTTAACTGTGGTTAAAATTATTTTCTCTACACCCTCCTTTTTTTTTTTTTTTTTTTCCTACACCCTCCTTTTGAAAGGATCCGCTATATAGATCTTTTGGTCACCTGCCCCTATATTTCTACATCTAGACTAAAATGAAAGTAATAGAATTAGGTAGGGTCTTAGTAATCATAATGCTTTTAACTGGTGACAAGAAGGAAGAAGCCTATAGTTAAATATCCCAGAAATTTATTTAATGTTTGCTTGATACATTTTATATAGAAAGGTTGAGGCTATTTGCTTTGGGTGCCCCTGGTAAATCTCAGGGAGGCACTGAACTACAAAGGGGTGCCAATCTGGAGACATCAGAAATGGAAACCACAAGCCCAATTTTATGACTGTTCTTAAAGATTTGTCTCTAGTGAAGTTAGGCCCACTCCCTTAAAAACTGCTGAATGGTGGAGCTCTTGTGTGAAAACAGCTGACTTTTAGGAGGGCATGTCACGTTTTGGTCTGTTGGAACATTTAAATACTTGGAAATAAAAAATATTCAGCTTTGAAGTTTTCAATACTGGAAAACTTTCAAGTCTAGGGTTTACAGCCAGGAAGGGCTGCTTTGTGTTCCTTAAACTGGACTGTTTCCCACAAAGTTAATCTTCGGCTTTGGCTTCCATTTCTTCTGCATCATCATCTCCATCCACTTCTGCATTCTCTCTTTCAAGCCTCTCAAGCTGCCTTGCAAGTTCGGTCTCATCTGTATCTGTGACCACTTTAGGCTGCGGAAGCAGAGGCATCATTTCAAAGTGAGGTAGTTCAACAGTATGCAAATTCCACTTCAACACTATTACTGCCTAGTATTTTAACTCTTTTTAAAGAACCACCTGTCCTAACAACTCTGCTCTATCTGTTCATTTTTGAGTGCTACATCATTAATAAATTCCATTAGATAAATATTGGGAGAAATGGATGAGAGTAACACAATCTAGGAAAAAGAAATATGTGTGTAGTAAAACAGAATATTCCTGTTATCTCTATAAGCCAAAACTGAAAAAAATATGAAAATAATCTCAGTGGCTTTATCTTTAAAACCCAAAAAGATGTCTTGTAAAAATGCATCTTCTGGATTCAAAATAAACTAGTTTCTTTCTAAATAGGTTTCATTTTTGTTGAGATGAGGAAAATACACTAATGCTGTTTCTAATCCTCAGATCATATTTTAAGCCTTCCATATTAAATTCTGACAATAATCAATCACTCATTTTTGTTGCCTAATTTTTTCCTTTGGCGGGGGCATAAACCTAACACCATCAGTGACCTCAGTCATGAATAACCATCACACGACAGTTCTCATTTACTCATAAAAAGCCCTTTTAGAACCCTCTGAGTCAATGATTATTTTAGGCTTAGCAGTGTTATAATCCTACATGTATCTCATGTTTTGAAAAGCCGTGATTAAGGATTTTAGAATGCAAATCATTTAGATGACTTAAATATCTGTATCTATCTACTGATCGATCGATCGTGATCTCTAACCCCAACATGGGGTTTGAACTCACAACCCTGAGATCAAGAGTTGCATGCTCCTACCGACTAAGCCAGGCAGGCGCCCCTAAATTTCTTACATATTTTAAGAAAAAGGCAGAATCACTATAGATCTTACCTCCATTTGAACATTGAAGACACCCCTCTTTTCCTCAATCTTTTCTTTAATAACAGCCATAGCTTGATTGAGAACAGAGAGGCCTTCTGTTCTCTCCAGGGTTGTTGTAGTCATCACATACCGAGGAGGAGCTATTAGATTAATCTAAGGAACAAGACAAATATTCAATTATGAACATACCTATACAACACAAAACTATTAGGATGTTTAAGAACTCTTCCTTTCTGATGCCTTAACAAATCACCCAAAACTTAATTTCCAATCCTGTAAGTCAGCAATTTGGGGGTGGTCTGTTAGCAAAAGTGAATTGATACAAGTGATATAATGCAGTATAAACAGTCTACTGCAATACCAAATATGTTGAATGATGACTTTCAGGTGTCTTTGGTAGCTAAACTAACTGTAGCCATCATCAGAATGGATAATTTGTCTCGAAAACAAAAATTCTTACTTGGTTTTAAACTAAACTGATGGAAAAAATCTGAGATTGTGAATAACAACCATCTGGTTAATTTTATTGCTTAAAAGATTCAGACCAAACTCCTAAAAGGTGTGTGTGAATACGAGAGAATATGTTACCCTTTTCAAGGTCCTAGGAGCATTATAGACTCAGGAACTCTTTAAGTTTCGCACAGCAGGCCCTCTGGCACTAAATACGAATCAGAATCTTTATCCACTGTGACACTAGCAGTAGCATCCCTTAGACAACATCACTGAGAACCATTTTTCCTGAACACTTGTTATGAAATATGATCATAAAAAGAATCTCATTTGGTTTAGGTTGGTATTTTAGCAGGGAGAGCGAAAACGGACTACTCACCTTGATGGGCATGGTTTCTGTAGAACAACTCAAACCTGCTCTCAGGGCTTCTTTTACGGCATCAATGCCTTCATAACCGTAACAAGCCACTTCAATATCTAAAATTACAGAAATTCAAAAACTTATACCAAAAAATGCAAAAAAGTATTTAAAGGTTTAAAAGAAATCAGAGATATGGCAGACACACTAGGATTCAAATACTTATAAAAGTTTTTATCACCCTTTCACAATTAGAAATCTACCCCAACTATCAATTTCTTAATTATAAATTATCTGAGTAGGCAGTAAAAATACATCTTCTCTTCCACATCGAGCCCCTGAATGACAAAATGATAAAAAACTGAAATTCAACAAACACCTTGATTTCTGGCTATGCTTGGATTAATATGGTGATTCCAATCTCTCCATGCCTCAGTTCCTTATTTGTAAAGTGGAGAGGAGTGTGATAAAGACCGAGTGAAATAATCACTGCAAACTGTTTAGAACGGTTTAGAAATTGCACACCCTCTGCCCAGCGGTTCCACTTTTAGGAGCCTGCCTGACAGAACACTTATACAACTGGGTTAAGTGTCTATGTTATAAGGCTGCTAATCTGTAGTGTTTTTTGTAATAGTGAAAAACATGGTAAAACCGAAATGTTCACCAAGAGACAACTGGTTTATTATTCTATGAAATATTGTACCTTGCCATTAAAGAGATTGAGGAAAACGTCCCATGTTCTGAATGGAAGGGCTGCCATGACAAACCAAGTGGAAAAAGCTAGTTGAGGAAAATTTTGCATAGTATGATCCAATCTTTATAAAAGCAATTTATGTCTGAATGTAAACAGCATATATTCCTATACAGTATATGTGTGTAAGAAAAATGTTTGAAAGAATATACTCCAAACTATATTAACAGTGGTTAATCCAGGGAGGCATAAAAGGACAATACTCTACTTTTAAAATATTTTAAAGTATTTACTAAAACAAAATACCACCCCCTTAAAAAAAAAAAAAAGGGCTGGAGCGCTTGGGTGGCTCAGTCAGTTAAGAGTCTGCCTTCGGCTCAGGTCATGATCTCAGGGTCCTGGGATCGAGCCCTGCGTTAGGCTCTCTGCTCCGTGGAGAGTCTGCTTCTCCCTCTCAAATAAATACAATCTTTAGAAAGAAAAAAAGAAGAAAAAAGGGAAAAAAAAGGACTAACTTAAGGTTAGCTGAATGCATATATGACAGTTTTCACTTGTGTCAACATATACATTTTATGATGGTTCAGTAGAAGCAAAAATAATTTCTTAAGCTTTTCTTGTTATAAGAAATAGAAAAACGTGCAGATACTGATGTAGCAACATATTCTTTGGTAATGCTCATCATTTAACAGCTTTTTGGTTCATGCAAAATATTTTCAACATTATTTAAAAAAATCACTTACCTGCTCGAATTTTGACAGCTTGTGGTGTCAAACGCCTATTAATATTGTTAATAAGTACTCCCCGTTCATCTTCATTCAGATCTAAACTATCCAAAATAGATGGGTCTCTAATTAAAGCAAACAAAACACACACAGACACAGAAACAACAAAGGCCAGGTTACTTTACAGGTAACTGTGATACCAAACACAACACCACAGAATGATGTTTAAGAGCACAGGCTTTAGTGTCAGAATTGAATTCAAATCTTAGCTTTACACTTCATTAACTATGTGTTTTGGGACCTTTCCAGACCTTAGTTTCCAAACTGTAAAATGAGGATGAAAACTGTACATCTCACTGAGTGTGGTATTAAATGAGATCATGCAAGTAAAGCACTTAGCACTACTATGACAAAAAGAAAACCCCCAGCTGATTATTTGAAGAAAAATTTTAGAGATCTGGCTAAAGCAAGGAACTTAAAAATGTCTCCTCATATACTGGACATCCCACTATAATTAAACATTTCCACATAATTAGCAGTCCCTGCCTCAAGGAGCTTGAAAAGGACAAAAACATACAAGCAATTTTAAAATGAAAGTACATCCTTGGAAGTCGGGAGAGTAAGGTATTACTTTCAGTTATGGGCTCAGGAAGGGCTGCACGGACTGAAGTGGCATTTCATCTGGCCCTTCTGAGTGCCAGGAGACAGGGAACAGGGTCACCACTTAGTCACCACTGTTTATGGAACACGAATGAAAAAATTGAAATAATGACTAAAAGAATGGTAGGACTTTAAAAAGCAAAGGCAGAACTGTTTTAAGAAAGTTGTAAAGTATTAAAACAGAAATGGCACATCAGGCCTAAAAAAGCAGGGGTTAGAGAATGAAAGGCGAAAGAATCTGGGTGGAGGGAACTTTCATTCGGCTAATACTGTTTACAAAATATAACAAGACAAACCACCAGAAAATGAGCAAAAGAGATGAACAGATGTTTCACAGAAGAAATAGTAAACATATGAAAAGCTGTTAACTTCACCAACAACCAGTAAAATGCAAACACAAAACAAGGTACTATTATACACCCATCACTTTGGCGAAAGGGAAAATAATCTGAGATATATACCAAATGTTGGTGAGGATGAAGAGAAACAGGAATACTCATACAACTGCTATTGGAAATATAAATTGTAGAACCAATCTGGAGAGTATTTTGGCAAAACTGAGTAAATTTAAAGATGCATATAATCAATCCTATGACCCAACAACTCTATGCTATGTATGTACCTTAGAAACTCCCAAATGTACATGGAGACATGTACATGGATAGTCATAATAGCATGGTTTAAAAAAATGGGAAAAAAAGGGGGGAGGATAACCTAATATCTCTTAATAGAGAAACAAATAAAGCATATTCTTACAATGAAGTACTACACAGAAATTAGTATGACGTAGGTACACATCTATCACTTTGGAGAATGCTATTAACAGCCTTATAAGTAAAACTGTAAGGTACAGAAAACTACAACGACAGAATAAATTCCTTTTTTTTAAAGTTTAAATAAACTGAGTAAGAAAATTTTTAAAATACAAAAATGATTCTATACGTACTTTATAGATACGTATATGTAATAAATCCACAGAAATGTAAATAATAATGGTGAATACTAATGATAGAATAGTAGCTCCTGCTGATGAGTGAGTGGAATGGGTTGGGAGGGATAAAACATTGTTTCCACCTATCTCAAAAACTTTTTCTTAAAGAACATGTGGCACAGAATTATCATTAGTTAAACGTGGACAGTCACTACATGGCTGATGAAGCAAAGAACGTTAAGGAAAAGGGAAAAGATGTATGCCACTGCTGAGCGGTCATGGAGGGGGAGCTAGAGGTGAAGTGAGGGACGGCTGGACGATGACAGCACGCTGAGGGATGAAAGGCGTGCAGGACTGAAGTCAGGGAGGACGGAAATATAAAGCAGTGCTTAATGGTTAGCAGCATAAACTCCAGATGGGAGCCAGTGTCTAGGTCTGAATCGGGACTCTTCCATTTGCTAGCTCTGTGCACGTGGACAAATTATTTAATCTCTGCCTCAATTTTCTCATCTCTAAGACATGGATAATAACAGCACTTATGCCATGTGTTGCTGTGAGAAATCTATAAATGTTTGCTGTTGTAATTATTATTCTTACCTTTCCCAAAATGTGGTATGAAAAAAAAGTTACATGGTGGGGGAGGGGGGGAACTGGAAAGCATTTGGACCCCAGATGAGCCGGCCTGCTGGAGGCTCTATCGGTCCCAGGTCCACTCGGCCATTCTGAGAGCTGAGGGAACCAATACCCTTCGGCAGCACAAAGGTTGGAAAGTAACCTCAGTGTAATGGAGAGGCTGCTTGTGGAACGTTAACACTTGGGCAAGAGTAGGATGTGCAGAAGGAGACAGACTTAAGTACAGAGAACTAAAGGGGTCCAGCTATTTTATTATTTATTTTTTTGTTTTGGGTCCAGCTATTTTAAAAAGAGAGGATATAGTGCTTGCTGCAGGAGGAAGTAGAGGGGAGGTAAAGTTTGCTTTTAGTATAAATGGGAGATTGGAGTGTATTTTTATGCCAGTGGAGCAAAACCAACAAAGAGAAAGGCTGAAGACACAAAAGAGGGAATAACAGATAAAACGATCCCTGAGCAGTAGCTGCGCACAGGTGGTAAGATTAGTTTGAGAGCAGGAAGGATACGAATTCAGCGTGACAGGAGCGCAGGAGGTAATGACGGATGGGAGAGAAGGTTGCTGAGACCGTGGAAGGAGTAGAGGAGATCCTGGGCAATGGCTTCTATTCTCTTTATAAAACTGGTAGTAGGCACACCAGTTGAGAGTGAGGGAAGGGGGGAGTGGGTATCTGACAGGGAGTGTATAAAAGCTCTAAAATAGCCACTCTACGAATGGGAGGAAGAACTGACAAAGAGCAGAGAGAATGTGAGGAAGCAGTGAAGGCACAGCTGAGGTTGGAGACCATGATGACAATGCAGTGGCACCAACCTGCAAGACTGTGGTTTTTCCTAGCAGCACCCAGCATTCTACAAGTGCAGAGAAGGCCGGAACATCGATCCAAGGCTGGATGTAACAGATGGAAAAACAGGGCAAAAGCTCATGATATTGGCAAGAAGTTGTTGAAATGATGTACCATGGTATGTCTATGCTGAGTAAGAAAGAGAAGGCAGGACAGAGTAAAAAGACATGGAGGAAGAAAAAGGTGTGGAATTATAGTCTGGCATAAGAATTAAGAAGACACAGAGTAGGACTAACTATGGGGGAGCTGGAAGGACAGGAGGCCGTCTGTGGTAAAAGAACAGAATGTATGAATTAAAGGTTTTGGAAGCATACCAAATTCTGGTGATAAGACCCAGGGTGAGGCCATACGGAAACTGGCTAAAGTGGCATGGCCTGCAGGTGTAAGGAACTGAGGTAAAGAGAACAAGGTACAGTTGTAGATGAGACATCTACATTGACGAGGAGGGGAAAACGTGAGACGAAACCATATGGTTTACGAAAACTAAGGTGTACACAATTATATATGCTTGGCTACCTAGGACTGGCCTGCATTATGGGCCTTTTACGTGGAAATATTTTAATCTAAATTTGGCAAGGACTTATTATGTGGGTGTAGTGCTATTATTACATGTCAGGCTCTCAACTTGTGTGCTAGACCCATCAGCTGTGTTATCAAGGTAGAATCAGAGCCAAGAAGGTGTTCTTACGAGACTGCATGCTTAAATGCATCATAGGCACCGTATCCAGGTCTCTTGTATTTGTCATCAAAGACCCAGGCAGTCCTCTGGAACAGGCTCTCCAGTTGCTCATCCTTGGTGTACTCTAACACCTCAGCAACATGACGAAGAATGCTGTACACCTAGAAACAAAATGAAGAGTTCAACAATTCAAAGATAAAAGATCTTAAAAAAAAAAAAAAGAAAAGGTATTTTTACATTTCAGTAGACAGCATATAAAACAAACCTTTGGTTACACTACAATAATTCCTCAACAACAAAGGGTTAACATACAGCAAGTTCTTTTTTCATAGAGAAATATTCTCTTTCCTATAATACTTAACTCAAGTGGGTCTATAACAAGTAGAAACAGTACAAAACTTAGTGTCCTAAGACCCAGATCAAGTTCACTTAGGAACCAATTAACCTCTCTAAATTTGTTTCCTCTTCTAGAAAAGGGAAATACCAGTATCTCTCCTTTTTACCGCAGAGAGATCAAATCTATCCAAATTATAACTGGAAAATATTATACAAATATATAGAATTTGTATATTACACAAAACTTGTTATACAAGTGTAAGCTATTACTATTACTCCATATGACAGCATGGAACAGGACTGAGATTTTAGTATTTCTTTTGCTCTTTTATCAGTTAGCAGTTATCCTTCAATGCACCTATCTCCTACTCACTGCTGTCAAACTCTTTTTCTAATTTCCTAAAAATAAAAGGGCTTAAAGAAGAGAAAGGATATAAGAAAAGAGGTTTTTCACGTTACACATGAAAGTTGAGTGAGGAAAGGTACTAACATTGGTTATTTCATTCTATCACCTTATCGTCCTGATAAGATCTACTAACATACTCATTTTACAATATCCTAAAGGGACAAAACAAAGTTAAAGTTTCCTAGAGCAGAGCTTCTCAAACTTGGTGGAACTTGAGGATCCTGCATTAAGCAGTCGGTGATGTCAATGCTGTTGGTCCAGAGACTACATTCTGAGTGGCAAGGTCCCCGGTTTATGAAGATGGGATTTCACTGATAGTGTTTTCTAATGTGTAAGCCACACTGCAGTAATAGTAAACACATCAGTAAAACAAAGAGGAAGATTTGGGTAATGGCCTTTTGGCTTTTAGATTTTTATTCTCTTATTTACTGGGGTTAATTAAGCAAGATTTCAAAAATCTTCCCTTCATTTAAACACTGTTTTCTTGGCATTTTTATCCTGAGGACAGAAACACACATGAGAAAAGAACAAAAAATAAAGAAAAACACAATGGAAACAATGCCATTAAGAACTAAGGATCTAGAGAATGAAAGATAATCTAAATAGAACCAGAGAAGAAAAAACTATAGACAGAACATAAAGAATGAAAAAACAGTTGTTCTTGCTTCATTAATACTTATTGTACAGAAGTAGGAGATTACAGCCAAAATAAGAAAGTGAAACAGAATGGACTTAACAAACTAGGGGGGAAAAAACTACTAACAGGCTCCTGCCTTGCTTTCCTGGATTCACATTTTACAAAACCTTGCTTATTCTTAACATACAACAGCTGGTTGTCTCTGTGACTCTTATCCCAGAATGGGGTTTAAAGTCAAGAACTACATGTTATGAGAAGTCAAACCAATTGATATCACCCATAGTTAATTTAACCTAAAATAACTTAGAAACACTAATGCAGTATACTCATTTTAGAATATTAGACGATAAGCAATGACTTAAGGTAGTACCACCATAAGGTAAAAACACTACAGTAGTAACTCTTTTGAAATTAAGTCTTCGAATTATCCTATGTAACTCCTAATTGTAAATGGAAATACAGGTCCAGAAAATCCAGGTTTTCATTTTCTGCCAAGAATATTACATGCTGATTATTTATTAAATACATTAAATAGTGGACTAATTTCACTCAAAAATCAAACTTACAGTTTTGGATTTGGTGAATTTATCTTCACATTTGATTGCTTCCTCTGGAGAAACTCTTCTTTTTGACAAATCAATATATCCTGTATGAAAAAATTTTGGGGAAAAAAAAAATCATCTCTGCCCAGGTGCTAGCTTACCACTGTGATAAATTTTTACACCAGATTGTTTAGTTGGCATACCTATACTTATTCCCTACTAAAATCCTATCAATAAAACACTGCATAAGATTAGAGATTTTTGTTTTCAGACATGCATTTGTATCATCATGTAATTGTATATTTTCTATCACTTCAGTGAAAGGAACTAATACTTTCAATTACCCAAATGAAAGCTAGTCAAAGGATTCGTACTTGTCTTTTTGGCATCCACTCATCAAAGGGTCAATTGTGTTCTATGTATTTTCTATATTCTTGATGCTCCTTCTGCCTCCTGACCAAAACTGGTGCTTCCTCCTCCTGGTGGCCCTGCATTGGCATGGTGTGGCCATGGCATTGGCCTAATCATGTTGTCCATCACCTCCATAAATTAAAATCCCATGGGTACAAAATGAGACAAGCACTTAAATGTATTTTAAAGAATTTAAGAGGGAAAAATGATCTTTTACATTTACTTACATATTTCCCATGTCAGGCATCACACCTCATGGGCCTGCATAATTTCCTTTACCATTTCTTATAATGCAGATTAAGTAATAAATCCTCTTAGTTTCTATTTACCTGAAAATGTCTTCATTTCTGATTTTCATTGTTGAATATTTTCTTTAAATATTCTAGAATTCTGGGCTGACAATTTTTCTCTTTCAGTGCTTTAAAGATGTCATTCAATGCTCAGGCATTATTTTCAGTAAGAATACCATACTAACAGTAATTTATATTACTGTTCCCCTGTAAATCATGAATCATTTTCCTCTGTCTTCAAGATTTTCTCGATCTCTGTTTTTCAACAGTTTAATGTGCCTAGATGTGGTCTTATCAGTATTTATCCTGCTTGAGGTTTGCCAAGCTTCTCCAGTTTGTACATTTGTTTTTTCAGCAAATATGGGAAACTTTGGTCAGAATTTCCTCAAATATATGTTCTGCCCTTTCTCTCTCTTCTCTTGGAATAGAGCTTTTAATATTTGACAGGTTGCTTTTTCCTTGCTCTGTTCTTCACACTGGTTCTTTTAAATGAACTACCTGCAAGTCTGACTTGAGACTTCTGCCATCTTTACCCTGCTGTTACATTTGGTGAGTTTTTTCGATATTATACCTTTAATTTTAGAATTTATATTTAGTTCCTTATGAGAGTTTCTAATGTCTTTACTGAGACTTCATTTTGTTCATTCATTACAAGCTTATTTTCCTAATATCCTTCAGCAGTTGCAAGGTCTGCTTTAAAATTCTTATCTGCTAACTCCAGTATTAAGGTCACCTCTAGGTCAATCTCCATTGGTTCCTTTTTCTCTTCTGTATGGGTCATATTTTCCTGTTTCCTCAAATGTTTAGCAATTCTGAACTCTGTGAATGAACATTCAGAGAACACATTCTAATAATCAAAGAGATACAGAATACTGGGTCTTGGGTGTGTGTCTGCATATTCCTTTTTCAGAACCTATATAAAATATTCCTAAAGTCCATTTACCTTTGCCCCATTTCCATGTTCCTCCAATAATCTGATTACAAATTTAGCTTTAAATCAAGAAAAAAGTATCTTTTTTTTTTTTTTTTAAAGTAGGGCTCCACGCCTAACATGGAGCCCAACGTGGGGCTTGAATTCACAACTGTGAGAACAAGACCTGAGCTGAGATCAAGAGTCAGACACTTAACCGACTGAGCCACCCAGGCGCCCCTGAATAAAAAAGCATCTTACCAAATATATGAACTAATACTCTAGTTTACTTATTTGTCTCTTCTGAGTTTAGCCACAATGAGTCAACTATCAATTTCTGGTAACCTCTGGGAATAAAAGTCAAGTTATTTGACACAAACTAGCCCTGGGATGTGCTAATTAAACCACTACTAACAAGAGGTCTTGCCTAGATGGGTAATTGGCATTCTTATCTAACAACTCTATATGTAAAAAAAGTTTAAGTATAAACGGAGATGTTTTTGTTTTGTTTTTACAACAGTCAGCAATTTACAAAAATAAAATTTTAAATAAACCATTTTAAATCTGAAATTTTATTTTAGATATATTTATCACTTACCTTTTTCTTTGTCCACTCTAATGACAACCACACACTCATTCCTGCCAATTCTGATGAGTTTGTTTATAGAACGGATACGCCTTCTGGACAACTCACTAAGAAGAATCATGCCTTCAATATTGTTGTATTCCAGCAAGCTGACATAAGCCCCCATTTCAGCAATGGACCTTACATTCACCATCACTACATCTTCCACCTCAGGAAATTTGTGTTGATAAAATCTACAACTTAGACCCGGCATTCTGCATTTTAAACAAAAGAATCAAATGAGTATTAAGGTCAAAATAAAGAAATGTCAATCAATTTTCCACATTTTGCCACTGGAAGAAATGATTAGTCTTATCTCTTTAAACTTCTTAAATGGTACCAGAAAACAGATGGATGTTTGGGAATCAAGCTTTGTTACTTTGCTCCACATTTTTATAAGGCTTGGGTGATTCTCTGACCTCGGTTTTAGAGGAATCATAAAAAATAATGACCATCTATAAAGTACTTTGAGACCTAAGGATTAAAAGTACACCTCAAGAGTAAAATACTATTTTAATACAACCACTTTAAGAAATAACAAATGATGGTAAGCATCACTACTACTATAAACCTATCAGCAAAACTAAAGCTACTCAGTTCTCCAAGTCAGTTAAGACTATATGCTACCACCCACTATATAAAGGGAAGACTCTTCCATCTACTTAAACCATAGTCCTAATCATATATCAAGTAATATACCCTATCCTTTTAGCCAAAATTACAGTATCGTATGTTAAGACAAAACCTAAAAATTTACTAATCACAAAAATATTAAATATAATTAAATACAACTAAATAAATTCGTTTATTGAATAGATATACCCAATCTTGAGAATAGCTTTATAGAACTCCATTACTATAAAGTTCAAGAGACTCTTAAAAACTATTCTCTTTGATCTAACCAACCTACTTTCAGCACCACTCCTTTTATGATCCATAAGACTGAAATCATACCATGCACAGAAGTGTATTTTTAAAAGAAAGCTGTAAAACTAATCACAGCTGATGACTTTCATGTTTTTCTACTAACCTTAATTTACTATTGTCAAGGTTCAGAAAATAGGCAGTAACAGGACCTAAACACCTATGAAAAATGTGTGAAAATTCATTTATTTTTTTAGAGAGAGAAAGACAACGAGCAAGTAGGGCAGAGGGAGAGGGAATCTTAAGCAGGCTCCACACCTAGCCAGAGTCTGGTGTGGGGTTCCATCTCCCAATGCTGAGATCATGACGTAAGCCAAAAATCGAGAGCTGGATGCTTAACCGACTGAGCCACCCGGGCGCCCCAATTTTTTTCTTATTAATTGGGAATTAAGGCTGCCATTACTTGATCTTAAAGACAGGATATCCACATCCAGCTTACAGAACCCGAGAGTTCTGGGGCAGTACTGTTTGAGAACTGTTAACTGTACCCACAAATAACTTCACAGTGGCTTCCCACTGACTTTTACATCTTTCTACTACCTACAGGGTCCTACATGATCTGGCCACTGCCTCTCTCCCTAGTTCTCTCCATTTTATAGTCGAGGAAATAGAAACACAGGCCAAGTAACTTGTTCGGTCATATACTGCTAACAAGTGATAGTCAGAATCTGAACCTCTGAAGCTTGGATCCATAGTCTGTGCTCTTATTCACCATGCTGTATTTTCACTCAATATTACCAATAAATATATTAGTTAGAAACACCTTTTTAAAAAAAGGAACATTAATATACTCAGTGTTAAAGCATATACCGTAGATTAATGCAAGCTTTTAGTACTAATCTATCCTGTTTAACAAAAAGAAATAAAGCAGCATATTAATAATAATGGCAGAAATGCATTTCCCTTGTACCTTGACAAAATAGGGATTTAGGAAATAAAGGGAAGTAGACATTCAATGGCCAGAATTACCCAAGAAACTGCTGAGCTGGTTGGTTCATTCTAAACAGAGCCCCCCCCACCCCCCCTTTGGACAACTGTTGTCAAATATCTGTATGTAAAGCACTAAAGTTTGAGAGCTAGAAGTTTCAAACTGGGTATCAAAGTAAATTATGTCAGAGAAATGTGTGAAACAGTTTTAAAAGATTTAACAGGGGCTAACCACATTTACTTACCAGGTTTATTCAAACAGTAAAGCTGATTAATTCTGGGGAAGCAAGACTTAATTTGATGATTAAAGAACACAGGCAATACTGTAAAAGAATCCTAATGAGAGCTATGAATACTACTGCTTTAAGAGGTACCAATCTCTTCATATTATACAGGGTACAAAAAGAACACAGCTGAAGGTATGTTATTCAACACAGAAAGTAACTATTAAGTACAAAATAGCTCCAGACATGGGTTCCAGCCCTTACTCTTGTATTTACTAGCTGTGGTTGCTTGGGAAATGCATTCCCATTAAACTGTAGTTTCTAGCCTGTGTCATGGACCTCGAAGGTTTGTGGAGTGTATCAAATGAGATTAAAATAGATGTAAAAATTTGGAAAGTGTAGTATGCTATACAAATATGACATTAAAAGGCAAAAGAGGTACTATTTCCATTTTGTAACTTAGTTTGTTAAACAATTATTTTTGCAGTATCTATGTACTAAGCACTACCGGCACTTAAAAGATTCTTACCTAAGGAAGTTAAGTAGGGAGTGGGAAACAAACTAGTGAGTAAGTAACAATTTAAAGTACTATGAAAGGAGTAGAGTGAAATTATCAATTAAAAGGGAACCAAGAGGGGCGCCTGGGTGGCTCAGATGGTTAAGCATCTGCCTTCGGCTCAGGTCATGATCCCAGGGTCCTGGGATTGAGCCCCACATCAGGCTCCTGGCTCGGCAGGGAGTCTGCTTCTCCCTCTCCCCCTGCTCATGCTCTCTATCTCTGTGTCTCAAATGAATAAAAAAAAAAAAAAAAAAAAAAAAACCAGAACCAAAGAACAGAAATATTAAATGACTTTCTCAAGGATAAATGCTTAGTAAGTACTAGAAAAGGAACTAAAACCAAGTCTTCTGATATCAAATCCAGAATACCTTTAACCCACAGAGCCTCAGTATGTCAGAGTACTACAATATGGTATGTGTTCTTCAGTAAAAAAGATCTTTCAAAATATACTAACTGAACTCCAAGCTAATTTCAAATACCCTGCATTGTCAGTAATTTTGCATGGTCAAATGGTAGGTAGGACTTCTTTCTTAAACCAGTGCATGGTCAAGTAACCATAACAGATCCAGGAAGTCCACATTCCTTTCCAAAGTTAAGTGTATTATGTGATAGAGACAACTTGTGAGAATTCTAATTTGGCTCTAATGCTTACCCATAAGGTTCTCTGAATGCTAGTTTTTAGTATTGGAGTGCTACGCAAATAAGCTTTTAAACTATTTCACTGTAGTTGAAATAGCACCAATCTACAAATATTACTGTGTCTTTTCGAGATCTTAAGATAATCATTAACCGTCACTTGGCATCAGAATAGGCAATAAAGCTCTATATAATTCACGAACTATTGAAAGACACATAATCACAAGTTTTTTTCCTTGGTAACTTCAACTGGGAGACAAACCAAGACTTCTCTGCTACACCTTTTCTCCAAGAAACAATGTTTCTTGCTTAATGATAAAGTAGCCTAAGTTTGGGGGATAATAATAGGGGCCTCAGGCTGAATACGTATTTAACCCCCAAATTCCCTTATCTCTTTAGTTATGCTTAACTGTGAGGCCACAGCGTGTAAGTCTATTTTCTCGGTGCTGAAATACGGAAAACCGATACTAAGAGCAGTGAACTCTTCAACAGTATGTTTTAGTATCGATGCAAGAGATAGCTCGTTCTATAAAAATGCGCAACTCGATACGGTAATATGAACGCCAGTTAGAAAAAAATAAATGATCGGACAAATAAACTATTCTTGATCCTTTTAACCCAGCTCTTGTCAAAGCTGCTGCCCACCCCAATGGTCCCTTCAAGCGTCTGGTCTGGTGTCCACTGAGAGGTAGTATATTTGGTGGGGCGGAAGGAAAAAAAAAACCTGGTGGCGGTGGGTTTCTCAAGCCCCGAAAGAGCAAAGTGCTCAGCATCCTGGGGCGGGGGTGTCACAGTGTTTTCCCGAGGCCGCCCCCATTTCAAAGTATCCTCACTTTCAGCATATCGAAGAGGCTGTACGGTCACTCGGCCCACTTTGCTTCACGAGAATCCTCCGCTCGTACCATGACACCGCTGTAACACGGAAGACCCACCCGGCGCCGGCGGGTGGTGTCGGACACTTCCCGCGCAGGAACGGGAAAGGGAGGGGTGTTAGCCCGGGGCCTACCCTCTCCCGACCACCCAAGTCACTGGACACAACTAAAGTGAGTTCTAGAAGAAACCAATCTGGGGGACCAGTCACCTGAGGTATGTGTCTGAATCCCGCGCCGGATCCCGTGCCGAGCTCTTTAATCGCAGAGACCAGACAGCCCACCCACACCAGCGGCTGATCCTCCTCGGCGTGCGCTTGGTTCTACCCCACCGCGCATGCGGAACCACCTCGCATCGCGCAAGCGCCAAGAGAATAGCGGTCCCTCTTCCTCACTGACCATAGAGTCTAGGTCCTCCGAAAAAAAGGAAGACTGTCGATCAAAGGAGAACCTGAAAAGTACGCTTTCTCGATATCTGTCGTTTTCGCTAAGTAACTTTCAAGGCGCAGGGAAGCGGTAATACTCTGAGTCCTTGTCCTTGAAGAATTAATCCTCTCTCGAAATTTCAGTCAACCATGAGGTGGCGCTGTGAACAAAGATGAAAAGTGGAAGAAGAGAAGGAGTGTACTCTTCTCTCCTGTTTTTTTTCCACCCCGCGCGTGCAGAGCCTTGCGCAGCCTCCTGGGAGCTGGAGGGGGAGGGGCTAGGAGGAGAACCGGAAGTGAGGGGCCGTTCAGTGCCGGGTTCGAGGCCTTAACATCCGGGCATCGCCTCATTCTTGTCCTCCCCCCCCACCCTCCCCCCGGGCCAACAGGAAGCGGAAGTGAAGAATGCGTATATACGTACCCCAGCTGCCACTTAGCAACGCGAGGAGGTCAGGTGACACAACCAGCTGACTCCCTTAGAGGAAGACCCTGTGGTTGGGGCAGTTGTAGCCTCGGTTTCCCGGCCGGAGATCCGAGCCAAACTGTCATCGTCAGAATGTCGGGCAAAGACCGAATTGAAATCTTTCCCTCGCGCATGTGAGTAAAAGAACGGGTCCACCAGCATTTCTAGGTTCTTGAACGCCTGTCCCGAGCAGCAGTCCCTGCATACCCTGGACCAGCAGCGAGGTTCCTTGTTTGCTGGGATCTTGAGCTCTCCCCCGTCCCTTTTCGTGAGTCTGGGGCGATGCTCCCTGACGGCTCCCTCACACATTCCTCTGAGGGAACCATACTGGACAGAGCAATCCCAACACGTAGGAACAGGCCACCCGGCCTGCTGGTTTTTACGGAGGACCGCTGACTTTATTCATCAATCGAGTCATTCATCCCGTAGTCCCTTAGTGAGCTGGGTAGTGGTTTTATAGAACTGTGAATCATCGCCAGTTTTGCCTAAGAGCTCACAATTTAACGGAGAGATGGACCAGCTAGCGAGGTCTGATAAATGCTTTGAGAGGGGAAGTTTACTATGGTGAGAAGCACACAGAGAGGCTTCTAGGCCAAATTGGGGGTTGAATCGAATTGCCCTAGCGTGGACGTCAGATTTGATCTTGGATCCCCTTTCTCCTTTTCCAAGATCCCATGAAATGTTACCTGCGGTGGGAAGATACCCCTGAATTTTCGAGGCAGTCCATTTGCTCCATCACCATTGCGCCTCATTCAGACAGACCTCGGTTAATACCACCCATCAAATTGTAAAGTGGATATTTGTTTACATATCTTTCCCACCGAAATGTGAGCTGTCTCCAGGAGGAGAGAGTGTCTTGAGAATTAATCCATAGAAGGTCTACAAAAAAAAGCATAGCGCCTTAAGCGTTGGGCCAGTTTTTATTGTTGTTGTCATTATTATTTTAAGATTTTATTAATCTGACAGAGAGAGAGGGAGAGAGCACAAGCAAGGGGAGCGGCAGGCAGAGGCAGAGGGAGAGGGAGAAGCAGGCTCCCTGCTGATCAGGGAGTCCGATGCGGGGCTCAATCCCAGGACTCTGGGATCATGACCTGAACTGAAGGCAGGTGCTTAACGGATTGAGCCACCCAGCTACCTCTGGCCAGTTTTTAAAGGTTTTGTAGTTTTCTCAAATTTGCCTAACAATGTGTGGAAAGTAAAGATTAGTTATTTGCCCTCTCCTCTTCTACTTCCTCTCTCTCTCTCTCTTTTTTTTCCCCAGTGAGGAGTAGAAAATCAGGTTTGGCTTTGACATTTAGATATTTGATTGTGGTCCTATTTCTTTGGGGATGTTCTGGGTTTTTTTTCTTCATCCTGACTTTTTTCTCAGAGAATCTGAGATTGCCTAAAATAAAAGAATTATTTTTCAAACCCCAGACTTACATTTCTGTCTCTTCCAGGTTGGCTGCAGCTCTTAATGAAATGAAAGGGTTTGGGGTTTTGTTTGCTTATTTTTTACCTTCACCTACTGATTTTTTAGCAGGTGTTTCTATTAGGTGGGAAGCAAGTCAGTTGTGGAGAAAGGCACTGTCTGTAAAATAGATAAGGATTAAGGCTACCAGAACTCCCAGCACTTGACCCAGACTCTAACCAATGTCTGCACTGAAAGACCACCAAACTAGCATGGCCTAAGGCTGTGCTCTTTGAATGACCCTGGCACCCATTAAAATGCCTGCCTGAGAAAGCCCAGTGCTTCCAGGAGAATTTATTGTTTGTTCTATCCAATACCTGATGATTAGGCCCCTTACCTCCCTTTCTTAGGGCATTCACTAAAAATGGCTTACAATTATGAATCCTTTCTTTTATTTTTGAAATATATATATCTCTCCTACAACTTAGAATTGTCATTCTCAAGGATCAGAAAGCCATTTCTTTGAAATGTAGTTATTAGGAAGGATGGACGTCTCCCAGTCTCTGGGAGGATAGAATCCTAACTTCCATGATTGCCAGCTAGCAGACATAGCTGGCCAAGTGTCATTTTCAGTGACCAGCCCTTTGTAATTTTTTGCTTCTGTGACTCTTCTTGAGTCAGCTTTTGCTCCTCTCCCTATTCTTCCTTTAGAATGCCCAACCACTTCTGCACAAGTCAGAATGGAGCTCAGCTTTTTCTGCTACTGTTAGTGGTTACTGAACAAAATCTGTTTTCACCACTTTAATGTCTGGCTGTGTGGTTTTTTTTTTTTAAGATTTTATTTATTTATTTGACAAAGACACAGCGAGAGAGGGAACACAAGCAGGGGCAGAGGGAGAGGGAGAAGCAGGCTTCCCGCTGAGCAGGGAGCTCGATGCGGGGCTCGATCCCAGGACCCTGGGATCATGACCTGAGCTGAAGGCAGACGCTTAACAACTGAGCCACCCAGGCGCCCCGTGGCTGTGTTTATTTTTGATAGTAGTCAGAATGTTAACATTTTTTTTTTTACTTTGAGACTAAGAAGTGAAAATGGACTTCTTTGAGCATAGACAAGAAGACTAATAGGTTTGTAAATTGAAAATTGCTATTTGAGAGCACTCAGCTTGCTGATTGAGAGGAAAATAAGGTGCCGGAAGTTACTGCTTCTCTAAATATTTTCCCCAAGGCTTAGCAGCAGGTATTTTGTCATGTAGTCAGATGTCTTTGATTCAGCTGGAAACAAAGTCATTGTTCTAGCTGAAGGTTGAACTTTTTTCCTAGTGCTGAGCAGCACTAAAACTTATAAAGGAGTCGGTTTTTTAAGAGCTAGGATAGAAAATACTTTAGTGACTTCTGTGTCAGTTCCACCTTACAGTGTTATTCTGTGAAGTGGGGCTGTCTCCCACTTAGGCAGCAGAGAGAACAAAACAAGTTTAGAGTGAAAGCAAAAGAAAAAGAAGCATGAAGGATTTGCAAACAGGAGTCCGTCAAATCCAGGTTCTATGACATACTGGCTGTAAGCCCTTAGGCAAGTCACTCTTCACGTCTCAAGAATTAAAATGTGTTTATTTCACAGAGGTGCCATTAGCTAGGAGGAAATTAAAATTAGCATGGTAAATTCAATTTTATCAACCAGCTCACCTTTTTTACTATATTGAATCTGCAATACTGGGATTTGACTTAAATTTGATCCAAGTCTTTGAGCCCAGATTCTGGTCATTAGTGTTAACAAGATAATATGCTAAATGTACACATTGGAGTGGATAGCTCCAGCTAAGGCTGGAAACTGAACCAGCTTCACTTGGTTAGACCTCCAATGAGGCCAGTCAGTGCAAATTCAACTACTAATAGTAGTTTTCAAAGAGAGGACTGTTCGTCTGATGCTATTTGTAGTAGGCAGTGTGGCATGTGGTTGGGATACAGTGGGCCTAGGTTTGAGTTTAGTTTGAGCCTTGGGCAAGGAACTGGAGTCAGAAATGTGTTTCAATCACTTTTGTTTTTTTTTTCCTAGAATGACTGGGAGAAAGTGTTTCATTTTTCTAAGTCTCATTTTCAAGATAATGTTCAAAGTTTATTCCAGCTATAGAATCGTCTCAGTAACCTTTCCCCTATGGTAAAAGATTTCAGTAAAATCTAAGAATTTACCCAAAGGTCCATTAATACATGCTATTTTGCAGTTGGTTATAACACCGGTCATATGAAATTATATCCCCTTATACAAATCACCTTAAGAATCTACATTATACAATCTATTGTTAAATCATATTTCCTATTTTTTTCTTATTAAATTTTATCTGGCATATGGTAGCAAGAACAGAAATGTCAATTTCTGCTGTTATTTTCTTGACTTTGGTATTGGGGTTTCTAATGGGAAAAGATTGGAATAAGAGGTAAGAAGAGTTCTGTAGTTTGTCACTTTTCAGAAATATGTGTCATTGGTTCCTTGAGTCATTTACAAGTAAATAAAAGTATTGGTAGTAGGATTTTGTCTGATGAAATGAAAATACTTTATTGCCACACTTTTAGTAGAAAAAGTAATTATTGGTTGTGGTATATATTAGAGAAGGTCCAAAAGAGTATTATAAATACAGTAAAAAGTAAATCCATTTTTTCCACTCAGTCCCATTTCCCAAAGGAAACTGTTAGCAGTTTCTGTGAATCTTTTCTAGAAGTATTCTCTGTATCAATATAAGCATATTTATCCCTTACTTTGCATGAGTAAGAGAATATAATATAGATTATATTCTTCTTTTACCTTCCTCTTTTTTATGACTGCATATTGTTCCATTTTATGTGAACCATGATTTATGGAACATTTAGCTGGTTTCCACCCTTTTGCTATTACACACAAGTCTGGAGTACCCATCCTTAACCTTGTATATATTTTTGTGTACATGTGGGAGTAAATCTTTAGGATAAATTCCTCACAGTGGAATTGTTGGTCCTGAAGGTAAGTGCATTTCAAATTTTGATATTTATTAGTGGACAGATTTTTTAAAAATGCTTAATACACCTATAATGGAAACACAGACATTATCTTAACTTGCAAATCAAATAAATATTTTAGCTATGGTGGCATCATAAAGTAGGACTCCTGATAAATTTTATTATGATTTAATAAATAACTTTTCCCAGATATTGGTCAAAGAATTATTTCTGTTTTAAATAAATGAACTTCTTATTTATGGAACACTGAAAATGGAAATCTACAGTATTGAGAAACCAATTAATTATAACTGTCAGCACAGATGCTATATATTCTTATTCTCATGACATCAAAGAGTAAAGCATAATTTTAGTACTATATTGGGGGAAGTATTCTTATGTTTTTTAAACAGTGGGAATAAATATTTTTAATTTTGTTTATATAGGGCACAGACCATCATGAAGGCTCGATTAAAAGGAGCACAGACAGGTCGAAACCTCCTGAAGAAAAAATCTGATGCCTTAACTCTTCGATTTCGACAGATCCTAAAGAAGATAATAGAGGTAGAATGAACTGTACTTAGAACAGTTATTTTAGAGATATTTAAGGAAAATCCAGCATGGCTTTTGGCATTTTAATTTTTAAGTTATTTTAATTAAATTTCTTTCTTTCAGAAGTAGAAATACCATTATGACTGTAACAAGTTTCCGATAATTTAATATAAAATATGGGCTCATTACTCTTGCCTGCCAAGCCCCACTTGATCCGATCTGGCCCCTGCCTGCCACTCTGACCTCATTTGGAGCATTCTCCCTGCCATTTTCCTCCAGGACCTTTTCATTACCTTCATTAGCTGTTTCTTCTGCTTGAAATGTTCTTTCCCAGAACTTATGATTTACTCCTCTGATCATTCTGGTCTCTTCAGAGAAGCCATCCCTGATCACCCAATCTGAAGTGACCACTATATTTACCTCTGTCTTGTTTCCTTATTTTTTTTTTAAAAGATTTATTTATTTGAGAGAGAGAGGGGAGAAAGAGAGCAGGAGCACGGGGAGGGGCAGAGGGAGAGGGTGGAGAGAGAGTCTTAAGCAGATTCCACACTTAGTGTAGAGCCAGACGCGGGGTTCGATCTCACAATGGTGAGATCATGACCTGAGGTGAAACCAAGAGTCTGACGCTTAACTAGTTGCATCACTCAGGCACCCCATGTTTCCTTATTTTTGTCATAGCATGTACTACTGCATATTTTCTTGTTTGATTGGTTGCCCCCACTAGAGAGTGTTAGTTCTGTGAAAGCAGGGACTTAATCCTTTCAGCACTTATTTCCTGTGCCTAGAACAGTGCTGGCACATAGTATGTTTCAATTCAGTGCTTTTTAGGTAAATGGAATGTGAATATGGAAATATTTTAAAAAATGAAGATTATTCCCCTCCTCCTCCCAACTACCTTTCTCATTTCCCAGAGTTCTCTGTGACACTTTGATTTATAGTCTTTCTGTCTGTCTTTCATCATGGATGTTTTTAGTAACATGCAGCTGTTATACATTATATAATTCAATTCCTGCCTATTCCCCCTGGCAGAGTATAGACCACTTTCTACATCGATACATAGATCTGCCTCTTTCTTTATAACAGCTGTGTGGAATGCCATCGAATGGATAATGGAATTTAACCATTTTTCTGTTGATGAATGCATAGTTTTACTATTTAGTGAGGGAGAGTACTCTTCAGTCCTTATGTGTATGTGTAAGAGTACTGACAACACTGACTCCATCTTTGGCCCTCCCTCTTGTTCATGGCTGCACTGTCACCTTCCTCGGGGCTGTGTGTTGTGGGCTCCATGGAGGTTAATGTTTGCCCTGACCAGAATGCGGGAAGGCTTTGTTCTGACCCTCCCTAGAGTGGCGCGCAGGAGGCGCCATTTGAGCTAACTATCCCGTGACCGCCCCCCCAAGCCCCTCGCTCTATGAAAGCAGGGGGTTAGAAGGCCTGCCTGAGAGGAGAAGGGAGAGCCGCCGCCCAGCGGTTGCAGCATGGCTGGACCTCCGTGTGTGCTTGGTGAAGTGCCGGGGAGGGGAGTCGGGAATAGGGCGGGAATCGGAGCAGACTGCAGACCGGAGAAGTGTTGGCTTTGGAAGGGGATGTGTGAGCCACATGTTCCTCCTCTCGGGATGCTGTGTCTGGAGGAACCCCAACAGCAGGAGGGACACTTGGGAATTACGGGCTTGGGAGGGTAGAGAGGGTGAGTGCCAGCCGCTGCACACTGAAGGGAGAACTGTGATGTCTCAGGAGAGTGGGGACCCAGAGGCCTGGGATCCCTGGGGTGATGACTCTGGTGAGGAGGAGGTTGTCCTAGAGGAGGAACATGATATATAGACACGCCCTCTGATTCAAACAGAGCCCCAGGCTACCTGCTTGCCTGAGGATGAGGGAGAAAAAATTCCCACTAGTCAGGGTATGACAGTGAGGGAATGAGTATTCTGCCACTGACTCAGTGGAACAGGTCAGCTGCTTTAGGCAGGGCGGCCGACAAGGGGTGGCAGCATGGGCGTTGCCACGGTGGGATACCGGGAAGAGGGTATCCTCTTGGAGGTTTGGGTTTTATAGAACTGTGAATCATCGCCAGTTTTGCCTAAGAGCTCACAATTTAACGGAGAGATGGACCAGCTAGCGAGGTCTGATAAATGCTTTGAGAGGGGAAGTTTACTATGGTGAGAAGCACACAGAGAGGCTTCTGTAAATAACCAACCCACTATCTCATGAGCTATACTCATTAATAGGGCCGGTCACCTAAGTCGACCCAACCCAACTTCCAACTTCTCAGGCACTTAGTTAACTTGATTGGATAAATGCTAGAATTAAGATAACTTGGCCTAAAAGGGGTATGTTCCTTGATCTCCAGGGAAGAACTACAAGAAATTCTGTGTGAACGGGGAATGAAACCTGCCATTTACACCTAGCATTTTAGAGATCTAGACAAAGAATTACTTTTCTCTTTTGAAGACCTTATATTACAGTCAGCCACGGGGGCATGGTGTGGGACTTAGTATCTGTCCTTGCCCCTATGGTTAATCGGTCCATTGCTACCATGGTGGCTGACGTAAGGGAAACCAAAAGAATCCGCCATAAGGGAAATAGGTTGAAAAACAGGAAAAACAAAGGATTCTCCCAGTGATAAAATTGCAGAAATGGGGCCCATTGAGGTCTCTCAAACAATTATGGCAAGATCTAATTTTATACAGGATCCTGAAAGAAAATTCAGACAACCCAATTTGGTCTTGCTAAGCATTATGGAAGGTAAATACCGACAAGATCCAAGGGCTGGGTTAATCGGTAAAGTTCATGGGCATCATCTGGTCAAGTAAGACAAGTGATGTCAGAGACAGTCATTAGTAAAATGCAAGCCTTCCCAGTCCCTAAAATGGTAGAGGAATTACAGGCTTTTGGTTTATTGGGTTACTGGAGACTTTTTGTTCCCTATCTAGCAATAGAGTAGATATTAAGACTTTTTAAATGCCTTGGTTAGGAGGGTAAGCCGATGGGATTGGGGTGCAAACTGATAAGAGGCTATATTTATTAGAGAGCATGAGAAGGGAGAAGAGGAGCAGAAGGAAAGGGAGAAGCAGACTCCCAGCTGAGCAGGAAGCCTGAGGTCATGGGGCTCCATCCCAGGACCCCAAGATCACAGCCTGAACCAAAGGCAGACGCTTAACTAACTGAGGTGCTCCAATAAGAGGCTATCTTAAGGGCAAAAATGGCAGTAAAACAAGTATGGACCTTGGGGGTATTAATGCCAGGTGTGAGTTGTGAATTAGATGTAAATTTTTATCTAGAAGGGCTTGGCTGGGGCTTGTGGGATCCTGTTAGATTTCTGGTCTCATTTATGGAAGGGAATAGAAACCAGGTGTAGTCTCATGGAAGAACAACTATTGGCTGTGTATCTTGCACTGCAACAGACAGAAGGAATGAGTGCTGATTTGCCTATGATGGCATGAATTAAGGACTTGTTCAGCAAACCTAAGTGTGCCTATGCCCAGGGAAGCACCTTCTAGAAATAACATGCTTACCTACAGTGGAGGAGCACTTGTAAATAACCAACCCACTATCTCATGAGCTATACTCATTAATAGGGCCGGTCACCTAAGTCGACCCAACCCAACTTCCAGGAGTCGCTGACATTGTCCCTCCCTTCCCCTAAGTAAAGGAAGGGAAAGCCTCGCCTCCGGTGGATGCATAGTATACTGATGGCAGTTGCAGGGGAAACCTACCTATTTGGCATTCCTCTGCGATTCGGCTGGATTCTGATGTACTTTGGTTTGAAGAAAAAACTAAACAAAGTAGTCCGTGGGCAGAATTGAGAGTGGTATGGATTATGTTGACCTACGAGCCAGTGCGCATTGATTTGGCTACTGCAGCTGGGCAGTGTTGTAAGGGTTGACAGCATGGATGCTTTGATGGCACAGAGAAGGGTAGGGTATGTTATTTATTGATTTATTTATTTTTAAAAGATTTTATTTATTTATTTGACAGAGACACAGTGAGAGAGGGAACACAAGCAGGGGAAGTGGGAGAGGGAGAAGCAGGCCTCCCGCGGAGTAGGGAGCCCGATGTGGGGTTTGATCCCAGGACCCTGAGATCATGACCTGAGCCGAAGGCAGATGCTTAACGACTGAGCCATCCAGGTGCCCCGGTTGGGGTATACTAAATAGAGCTCTGTGGGGAGTAGAGCCGTGGGAAGGTGTTTGGGAAGTATGCCCTGAGCCTGATGCAGCTGTCCAAGTATGACCTGTGTCCCTGCTCACTCCCCATCCACACTACCAGGCAGTTATGAGGCAAACGCTCTAGGCCACGCACAAGTTCTCCTGGAGGAAATGCTGATTCTGTCTGATGTAGCAGAGTGGGTTCATCGTAAATCGGGACACTGACTGAGGTCCCAGAACTACTCGGCAAATAGTAAAAAGATTATGTTTGCCTTTAAAATATTTCAATCTACAGGGGCGCCTGGGTGACTCAGTCGGTTAAGCGTCTGCCTTCGGCTCAGGTCATGATCCCGGGGTCCTGGGATCGAGTTCTACGTCAGGCTCCCTGCTTGGTGGGAGCCTGCTTCTTCCTCTCCTCCCCACTTGCGCTCTCTGTCACTATCTCTGTCACTGTCTCTCTCTCTCAAATAAACAAAATCTTTAAAAGAAAATAAAATATTTCAGTCTACAAGCTGCTGACAAGGACTGCCTCCAGTACCGCCTCAGGTGATGGTCACCGTGCCATACCCTGGGGTGTATTGGGCGGACTACAAGTTCCTTGGAAATTGACTTGGAATGCCTCCTCCAGGTGGCTTGGTGTCCTAATCCCTTGGGGCAAGGCCTCACATCTGGTATCCTTAACCCTTCATTATATATTGGTCAGGGCCCAGCACATGCAAAGAACTGCTTCTGAACCTCTGACTCTTGGTGTGGAGGTAGGGTTGTCAGTATGGTTGTGTATGTACAACGTAGATACATCCTCTGATGATCTTAAGGAGCAAAATAAATGGTTTCATCTCCCAGGGAAAATACCAAAGCCAGGGATGATATATATTACCTCATGGGGACGAAACCACTACCCTGTTGTTGCTAACTGAAGATTTGCCATATCTATTGCTTGTAAGACATTTCTTACAGCCCATAACCTTGCATTGTTAATGTTTCTGTTGTGTCTGGAAACATCTTGTTACAGGCCACGCTTACACCGAAGTTTACAGTCACTCTAACTGCTGCATCTGTGGAAAGGACCTCTTTACTGGGTTGTTGGGGAACCACAGTTCTAAGTATTCTCTCTGGTCTTAGAAGTATAATCATATTGCTGCTGTGGTACAGGGATGCAGGTCACCTCCCAGTACCTGGCTGTATGGTCCTTGCGGAAGAATGGCGTGAGAAGATGATCCGGGCCGGAAGGATGTCGAGGGTAGAGTGTAGGAGTGCTGACAACACTGCCTCCCGTTTCAGCTCCTCCATCTTGTTCATGCCACACAGGGACTCCGTGGGGCTGTGTGTTCTGGGCCCCATGGAGGTTAATGTTAGCCCTAATTGAAAGGTGGGAAGGGTTGTTCTCATCTTTCCTAAGTGGTGTACCAAGGGTGCCGCTGACGCAGCTAGTAGAGATGGCTGGCGCACAGAGGGTACCACCACGTTACGTAACTACCCTGTGACCTCCCCACCACGCCCCCTCGCTCTATAAAAGTGGTTATGATGCAGACTTGGCAGGGAACGGGGTGGGGAGAGCAGCTGTATAGCTGCCTGGGTTGTTTGTCTTCCCGATCCCTCCCTGTCGGTAGGTTACCTGGAGTAAAACTCTGTGTAAGTAGTATGGAGTGGCTTGTACTGTTTTTCCGACTCAGAGTGCCTTCTCCCTCTGGAGGATACTATACTGTTCCTCCTCCACCTTCTAACAGTGTGTGTGCTAGCATTTCTCTGGAAAGTCTTAGAATCTTCAGGATCTGTCATTTGCATTTTTTTAAAGGTTTTTAAAAAATTTAGTTGAGAGTGAGAGAGCGCATGAGTGGGAGTGGGGGGTTTGGGGCACAGAAGCAGACTCCCCGCTGAGCAGAGAGCCTGATGTGGGACTCGAGCCCAGGACCCTGAGATCGTGACCTGAACCAAAGGCAGATGCTTAACCAAGTGAGCCACCCAGGTGCCCCTATTCATTTAAATTTTGATGGATAATTGCCACATTGTTCTCCAACTTTATAATACTAATTTACATTCCCACCAAATGATTAGTGAGAGGATCTATTCTTTCAGATTCTCCCTAATTGGGTGTCAGTCTTTTTTATTTGTTGCCAATCTATTGAGCTAAAATGGTGTCTTTTATTTTTATTCATTTTTTTAAAAAAGATGTATTTATTTCAGAGAGAGAGTGAGCGAGTGAGCCAAGGGAAGGGTAAAGGGAGAGAGTGAATCCCAAGCAGACTCCATGACGAGCACGGAGCTTGACGCAGGGCTCGATCTCACGACCCTGAAATCATGCCCTGAGCCAAAATCAAGAGTTGGACACTCAACTGACTGAGCCACGCAGATGCCCCTAAAATTAGTATCTTTAATTTGTATTACTTTTGATTGTGAGGTTGAGCATCTTTTCATGTTTATGGGTAATTTGATTTTCTTGGTGAATTTCTTTCTTTTTGTAGGAGTTCTACAAATATTCTAGTTAGTGTGTAAAATACTAAAAATATTTCCCTCTGGCCTTTAACTTTTTTAAAAAAATACTTGGTCAAATCTGTTAGTCTTTTTTTTTTTTTTTTTTAATGTGGCTTTTGGGTTATATATAGTGCTTAGGAAGGCCTAAAAAGATTAAGAAAGTATTCTGTGTTTTATAGTTTTTTTTTTTTAAGTTTTATTTTTAAGAATTTCTGGAGTATGTGATGTAAGGAGATAGGGACAAGCTCATTTTGTAAGTGGGTGGCCATTTGAATGGTCTCTTTATGTTACTAAATTTCCATAGAGACCTGCAGCTCTTTCTGAACTCTATTACATTTCACTGACTTATTTGTCCCCATATTGGATATATTTCCTTATTTTTAATACTTGGCAATTCTGGGTGCCTGGGTGGTTCAGTTGGTTAAGCGACTGCCTTCGGCTCAGGTCATGATCCTGGAGTCCCGGGATCGAGTCCCGCATCAGGCTCCCTGCTCGGCGGGGAGTCTGCCTCTCCCTCTGACCCTCCCCCCTCATGTGCTCTCTTTCTCTCTCTCATTCTCGCTCTCTCAAATAAATAAATAAATAAAATATTAAAAAGAAAAAAAAAATACTTGGCAATTCTGCCTACCTGCCCCAGCTTTTTTTCTTTCAAAAAGATTGTTGGATTTTTTCAAACATTAAATATTCCAGGTTTATATTAGAATCACTATGCCATTAAGATTTTCACTGCACTGCGGTGAATTTGAGAGATTAATTTGAGCACATTAGTATGGACCCATGCAGGAATAAGATAGGTCCTTTAGTAAAGATCACTTTCTATTTCTTAATGTCTTTATTCTGATGTTTTAATTATAAAATATATGGTGTTGCAACACTGTTAGTGACCATAACCAAAACTGTTCAAGCAAAATTGGATATCCATTTTTGTTACCAAGTCAATATTTTAGACACACCTTGTATAAAATACTGGTTATTAAAGGAACATGATATTGATGTTTTTTTCCTTGTACAAAACGAGTTGAATCAGCTGTTGGTTTATGCTTTTCCAGACTAAAATGTTGATGGGTGAAGTGATGAGAGAAGCTGCCTTTTCACTTGCTGAGGCCAAGTTCACAGCAGGGGATTTCAGGTAAGAAGAACTTAATGGGGTGTTTTAAAAAGTCACAGTGCTTTCATGTTCATAATTTCCCTTAAAAGTTACTGTTAATGATAAAACATCTAAGCACTGAAGACAAATGATAGGGTTATATGACCCTAACACCAGTGTCTTTATTATACACACGTGTCTGGTACAGAGTTGTAGGCACAGTATACTTAACATTCTGTAGTCTGTTTTCATTTAACATTGTGTCCTAAACATCTTATTTTCACGTAGCTGTATAACCTTTCTCTAGATGTACATAATTTATTAACTGTTTCTCCTAATGGTGAACTTTTGGGTTGATTTTCAGAGTTTTAGAATATTAGAAAAGATGCCATGAACATTTTCATGCATATATATTTTTGTTTCTGTAGAATTATTTCCTTAGGATAAGTTTGAGAATGGAATTGGTTTAAAGGGCATGAATTCTAAGAGTTTTGTCATATCAAATATGCTTTATATACAAAGCATGTAAAATGGTTTAGTTTTTGCTTTACAGGGGGGTTTTGCCAGTCATGTTGTGTGATTCTCCCCAGATAAGCTTGTGTGGTAAACCAGGCAAACATTGTTATTTTCCCTTTTTTTTTTTTTTAAAAAGATTTTATTTATTTGAGAGAGAGAGAGAGAGAGAGAGAGAGAGCGCGCGCGCGCACATGAGAGGGGGGAGGGTCAGAGGGAGAAGCAGACTCCCTGCCGAGCAGGGAGCCCGATGCCGGACTTGATCCAGGGACTCCAGGATCATGACCTGGGACAAAGGCAGTCGCTTAACCAACTGAGCCACCCAGGCGCCCCTGTTATTTTCCCTTTAAATTCAGTGCCTTCCTGAGGTCAGATGGCTATTTGGGGACAGAGGTGGAAACTGTTTTCAGGATTTTTTATTTTAGTTGTCTTTACCCAGTGATACGATGTCTCCATTCCTAGTTTGTGTTATTCAGGAGCATTAGCTGACAGGTCTTACAACCACAGGGGCTTAAGGCCTCTTGAAGAGATGGACTTTAATTTTTGCCAGTGTTCTAGCAGCAGGAGGGAATCAACAGTATGTAAGTGGTATGTGAATGCGTTTTAGGGTGGTTATGGTGAAAACACTTTATGATAAGAACAGGTTGGGGAGTCAGACAAAACCAGATGGAAATTAGGTTCCGGGGTAAAGGAATTGAACACCTACTTAGCCAAATCTAGAAGGTTTGGACAGCAAACCTAGAAGGAAGGAGTTTTCTTTAAAAAAAAATTTTTTTTTAAAAAGATTTTATTTAATTATTTGACAGAGAGAGAGAGCGAGAGAGGGAGAAGCAGGCCTCCCGCAGAGCAGGGAGCCCGATGCGGGGCTTGATCCCAGGACCCTGGGACCATGACCTGAGCCGAAGGCAGACGCTTAACGACTGAGTCACCCAGGCGCCCCAGGAGTTTTCTCTAAATTACATTGGCTGAATAAAAATCCTTAAAGTCACATCTGTGGCACCACATGCCTGACTGAAAACTCAAGCAGTCTGTGTACTTTAAAATCATTCGTTTTCCTACGGTTCATTCTTTGCTCTCTGAGACCTTCCTCTGGCAGCAGTGATTTTCCTTTTTCTGGAAAGACAATTATCAAAACATACTTGAGCTATCTCACCCTTGTTGAAATTACCTGATGGGTCCCTGTAGTTTTATTTCTCACTCTAAAATCTCAACTAAATCAAGGCCTTTTCTTTTTCTGCAGCACCACAGTTATCCAAAATGTAAATAAAGCCCAAGTGAAGATCCGAGCTAAGAAAGATAATGTAGCAGGTAACTTTTCAACCCTTCAGAATCCTTAGGAAGAAAAGATGACCTTTAAAAATTAACCTGTTTATACGGCAAGATCTTCATGTCCTAATTAATCTCTTCTACTTAGAATAAATTGATTTGTTTTACATGTTAAAATCTTTGTAACTGGTGGTTGCTAGAGGATGGGGGTGGGGGAAATGGGGATAAAGTTACAGTTATACATGAAGAATACTTTATAGAGATTGGCTGTACAATGTAGTGCCTATAGTTAACAATGCAGTGTTGCGTATTTAAAAACTTAGGGTAGATCTTGTGTTGAGTATTAACGTACACACAAGAAAAGGGACACAAATCTTTGGAGGTGATAATGTTTATTACCTTGATTGTGGTGATGGTATCATGGGTGTATATATATATCTAAATTCATCAAAATGTATACATTAAGTATGTGCAATTTTTTTTTTTTTTTGCATTTTACATATACCTCAAAGCTGAATGAAAAATAATTGTAACAGCTTGATCTCTTATTACTCAGGATAATTTGATTATTAAATAGGAATGGACACTTAAGGTACCAGCTTCCTAAATTCATTCATTGAAACCAGTTAAATTCCAGACAGTCTCTTGACTTTTGAGTATTTGCTGAAAAAGAAACACAGGGAACAAGGGTGATCAAGAAACAGTACTTCATGGACATGCTTGTGAATCCACATGTTTGTGTTTAACAGGTGTTACTTTGCCAGTGTTTGAACATTACCATGAAGGAACTGACAGTAAGTGTGACACTTTGGTAGTGTATGTTTCTGCGTTCTCCAGATTCCTCTTTAAATGAACCTTTTCCTGGAAAATTGGTGCTGCATGGACTTTCTTAGAGTTTAGTGGTTCCAGTGTTAGCATCCTTCTTATACGGTACAGTTGGGACAAGAGTTAATCAGTTAATAAAAACATTATAATGTCTTAAAATATTTTATTTCAACCTAGAAATACATAAACAGTCATTTGCTATTAAAAAAATGTGCAAGCCCATGGCCTTTGAGTATGAATCCACTAATTAGACTTCTGTGTTGTCTTTGTGCATAAACTACACCCATAATGCATTGTTTATAATTTCCAGTTTGAGCTTCTATAAAGTAAAATAAGGTCTTAGACTCTGTGATGCAATCTGAATGCTAAATCTTCCTAGATTTTATAGCTCATTCTCAATTTTTTACAATTGTCTTAGCGTTTCCTAATTTGATAGCATTTGGGTAGTAACACATCTTTATGGAGTCTTTCCAAAGTAATCAACTTTTTTTCATAGAAACAATAGTTTTTGGCGCTCGTCTTCCACTGGTTCACAGAGAGTGTTTACTGTAGCTCAGATGAAGAAGTGGAGCAAGCTAGGGAGCCCCCCTCTAGGGAACGGTACTGTACTGTGGGCGTCAGGCTGTGTCACGCCCAAGGCAGTGGGGCCCAGTGGTTAAAAGCTTCTCCTATAGTTATATTTAGAATAGTTTCCTTGGGAAGAAAAACATGATCACTGTTACTCTTAACTGTAGAGAACAAACTGATGGTTACGGGAGGGGGTGGGGGGGCAGGGGTGAAATAGGCAATAGGGAGTGAGGAGCGCGCTTGTGAGAGCACCAGGTATTGCGTGGAAGTGTTAAATCACTATTCCGAACACCTAAAACTAATATTACACTGTATTTTAGCTGGACTTTCAATAAAAACTAAAAAAACCCAAATGCTTAAAACCTCACATCGGAAAAACCAAACATACTGACTGTGCAGCCTAGCCTGGTGTCAGTGAATTCGTTTCTCCTTGTTTGGTATTAGTCTGACTTCTTTTGGGGAAATTTGTGGGGAAGGTTATTTACCCGGTAATGACAGATGTTGCCTGACTGGTTCTTTCAGGTTATGAACTGACTGGGTTAGCCCGAGGTGGCGAGCAGTTGGCGAAATTAAAGAGGAACTACGCCAAAGCAGTGGAGTTACTGGTGGAACTAGCTTCGCTTCAGGTAAGCGCAGCAGCCGGAGAGCCCCTGCCGCGCGTGGGTACCTGAGGGTCCTTTCTCTGAGAGGGTCCCGCGCTTAGGGCTTTAGGCTGTTCCCGGGATTTTATGGGACACGAACCAGAGACATTGTGATTTCTGAAATGGTGGTTTCCGCACCAGCGTCCCTACTGATGACTAACGAAACGTGTGCGCATCGGTAGACTTGTACTCTTTGGTAGGTGAGAACGGCAGCGGTCAATACCAGATTTAACTGCAAATATAACAGTTTATGCATGAAAGCTATTTTTTCCCCTTTGTGGCCAGTTCATGTATATAATATGTCATCGTGCCTGATTCTCTCCCCTTGCCATTTTTATAACTTTAGGCGAATCTGAAGTAAACTCATTATAATAGCCTGGAAATAGTGTTCTATGGAAATTGTTGAAATGTAGCCTTGGTTTCCAAACCAAGCAGTCTGCTTAAAGCCAGAAAGGACACGATTAGGAAAACTTCATGCTTAAGTTATTAATTTGTCCTCTTATTTTAGACCTCCTTTGTCACTTTGGATGAAGCCATTAAGATAACCAACAGGCGTGTCAATGCCATTGAACACGGTGAGTGTGTGCTGTTGTGAGGCTCTTTGTTCGTCCCTTGTCCACAGCTCCACGTTTGCATGGGATCCAGGCACCGACCGCAAGGGGAGTAAGACCTTGCCCCATCCCCAGTGGGCAGGGCAGCGTGGGGCAGCCGCACGGGAAGGGGTTAGTAGTAAGTGCTTTAAAGAGTTGTGTGACCCCCCCAAGTCCATATACATAAGGGAATGGTTAAGTTAAAAATTCTGAAGTGTTTAGTTCATTTCTGGTCATGAATAAAGGACAAAACTATTTTTTTTTTTTTAAAGATTTTATTATTTTGACAGAGAGCGACACAGCGAGAGAGGGAACATAAGCAGGGGGAGTGGGAGAGGGAGAAGCAGGCTTCCCGCCGAGCAGGGAGCCCAGTGTGGGGCTCGATCCCAGGACCCTGGGATCATGACCTGAGCCGAAGGCAGACGCTTAACGACTGAGCCACCCAGGCGCTCCACAAAACTAATTTTTAAAAGCCCTAGTGTTTTCTTTAGTTCTTTCCAGTGATTCAGTGATCTTTTTAAACACATTAAGTATTTAACTTTAAATCCCTTTCCTGTAGGCTTTATGTCCTGCTCTTCTCCTTGATTCCTAAACATTTTCCCATTTGATGCATTTATTTTCCATCTCTTATTATTCTGTAACTGTGCTTAGTGTTGGCACGATACTTTCCGTTAAAGAAACTCTATTTTCATTAAAGAAATACTCAATTTTAAGGTAAGAAAGGAACAGATTTTGAACAGCAAAGAAGTTATTTTGCACTCTCAGTGTTAAAGAGGAAGTTACCTCATTTTTAAAAACTCAACACACACTTCCTGACCAGTTGCTAGTGCCAGACCTTGTAAGTGGAACTGCAAGCAAAACAGAGTGGGTAAGGTGATATTTCCAGCACCCAACGAGTTCACATTTTATTTAATTTCTTTCTTTTTAAAGATTTTATTTATTTGACAGAGAGCGAGTGAGAGAGAGAGAGCACAAGCAGGGGGACTGGGAGAGGGAGAAGCAGGTTCCCTGCTGAGCAGGGAGCCCGATGTGGGGCTGGATCCCAGGACCCTGGGATCATGACCTGAGCCGAAGGCAGACGCTTAACGACTGAGCCACCCAGGCGCCCCCTACGAGTTCACATTTTAGAAGCAGATAGGCAAATTCTCTGTAAAGCAGCACCTTATGACTAACCTAAAACTCAACTTAGTGCATGCTCTCTGCTTGATCTGCTTTTTAACAGGGATTGTGATTATATTTAAAATAACATCTGTGGTTCAGTGTTGTATATTCATATAAATTCAGTATGTTCAGTGTTTTGTGTATTGTGGTCCACAGAATTGTGTTGTATATATTGTGTATATTATCTGTCCATAGAAAGGACACTAGAAGGGCATATACCGAAATATTTACAGTAGTTATTTTAGGGTAGTTGGATTATACTTACTTTTATTTTTTGTTTTTGTTTCCTAAGGTTTCTGCATTAAATGTAGATTAATTTTACAATTAGAAAATGTTACACAAATGAACACTGGCAATTTGAAAAAAGGTCTGAAGTTCTCATATGTGTATTTTTTTAAACCCTAGTCATCATTCCCCGGATTGAACGTACCCTTGCTTATATCATCACAGAGCTGGATGAGAGAGAGCGAGAAGAGTTCTATAGGTTTGTTGGAATTGGCAATTATTGATCCTTTTTTGTTTTTCCTATTCCAAAGGCTCAGTTTGCTGAGAGACTGTTGGCTTACGTTCTTTAGAATTAGCACAGCCTTCATTTTTTTTTTTTTTTTTTTTAAAGATTCCATCTATTTGACAGAGAGAGACACAGCGAGAGAGGGAACACAAGCAGGGGGAGTGGGACAGGGAGAAGCAGGCTTCCCGCTGAGCAGGGAGCCCGATGCGGGGCTCGATCCCAGGACCCTGGGATCATGACCTGAGCCGAAGGCAGACGCTTAACGACTGAGCCACCCAGGCACCCCGCCTTCATTTTATTCTGATAAATGAGAAGCAAGACATAATATGGGCGAAGGCTCTGGAGACCAATCTATGCCAAGTTTTGCATATATTTAAAATATGGCATCTCCAAAAAGTTAGGCCCTTAGGAGAAACTATTCACAGACTTGATTCTTTAAAATGAAATAATAATTTAGATCAGGTGTCTGCCTCATAAAAAGAAACTGGAATTAATCAACAACTATGTATTGCATGGTGAACATGTTCCAGGAGAAAGTATAAAGTACTTGGGGGCATTATGTAATAATATAAATCATACCATTCGAGAATTAGCACAGTCTTCAGAGAAGTGAGGCATGTACATGAATTGGTTATGAACAACTGGAGCTGGTAGGGACAACAGATACTAAAAAGGTAGTATACAGAGGTCAGTGTGTCAGGTTCAGAGATGGTGGGAGACAGGTGAAGGCCTGTGTTCAGGGAAGACGTGGCCATCTATGATTTATAATCTTAATTATAAAAGGTTATTGTGTTTCTGTCCTTCAGTGACATTCAGGATTGTGGTGATCCAAACTGATTCAAAATTTTAATAAATGTCTGATGCTTGAAAGGTGTTCCATTATCAAGGGATGGATTTCAAGGTTTGAGTCTGGGATAGGAACTTTTTAAAAAAAATTTACTGCTAAGAGTATCAGTCACATTCTTATGCTCAGATTGGCACATGGGATTGTCTTCTAAAAAGAGCTTTCTCTGCAGACATGTAGGACGTGGATAGTCTCCCTTCCCCCCACCCCTTCAAAGTCCATTATCAGCTTAAAATGTGTATATCCTACCTCAAATCTTTATTTTAAAAATGGATTATATAGATCACTGAAATTGAAATAAAAGTAAAATTTTGTTCTAGTTTGTAGGTGTTTATGATCCTTGTTACAAAACTAGCAGAGGTCAGATATACTTAGAACTGAAACAGTGTTCAGAAAATTCCCTCCTTTTGTTTTACAGATTAAAGAAAATACAGGAGAAGAAAAAGATCCTTAAGGAAAAATCTGAGAAGGACTTGGAGCAACGGAGGGCAGCTGGTGAGGTGATGGAGCCTGCTAATCTTTTGGCTGAAGAGAAGGATGAGGATCTTCTGTTTGAATAATCTTTCCCGCTCTGGTTCTTTCATAAGCTCTAACATGGCACCATTTTAATTCACGGTGTGTAGGTTTGGTATGTGTGGCTATTTATTTTTTGGCCTAAGAATTTCACTGGTGGTAAAATTTCCCTGGATGTTGGTTATGGGACTACCTTTGCACAATCCTAATTCAACAACCATTTATCACATGAGATTTGTAGCCCCTACCCAGGAACCTGTAGAATTTATTCAGCAGAAGCAGTACCCTGCTCCTTGTACATTTGTTCAAGTGATCTGCTTACCAAGCATATTAGGAAATCCCCCTTAGGAAGCAGCCGTGGCCTCACGCCAGCTATGGCTGTGGCCGCCTGTGTTCCCACCTACACCGACACCGTGGCACTGCTGTCTGAGATCGCTGCGGCCATCCTTGGGACCCTGGTACTTCTCTCCAGCTTTATGAAACCTTCAGTTTGCCTTGCATGACAGGTCTCTGTCCTGTCTGTCATGAGAGTTCTGCCAATTTTAATGTGATTATGGTATAAACAGTAAAATGATTTAAAAGTGAATTGTTCCTTTTTTTTTTTTTTAATTTACTATCAGTCACGTTCTTATCCTCAGATTGGCACATGGGTTAGAGCTTCCTCTGCAGACATGGAGGACATGGAGAGTCTCCTCCTTCCCCCTGCCCCTTCATAGTACGTGTTTTCCTGATAAGCTTACTGGGATGATTGTTGAATTTTGGGGTATTCATAAACATGCCAGTGAGTTAAGAGGGGTTATTAATACTTTCTTTCCTAATCTAAGAAAAAAAAATTCTCATCTGAGAGTAAGTAATAAGGTAACTTTTTATAAGCAGTAACACTTGCTGTCTTCCATTAAATAGGAAGATGAGGCATTTGAGTGGCCATATCAGGAGCTGACTGAGGTTTTTTCGTGCTGTTTGATTTGGTGAGCCATCCATGTTTACTCAGGCTTTCTTGTACCCAGTCCTGGGCATTTCTGAGGTGACTGGCTATGGAACAGTTTTGGGTAAAATTGTTAACACTTGGCTTATGAGTACTGTATTTAAGTCAATTGATATCGTAAGCATAGGCTTTTTAAAGTACCAAGTAATTTTGCGAACATTTAATACCTGCTGCAGAATAATCTTAGTTATGTGCCAGGCCCTGCTTCAAGTGTTTTATTTATATTATCACAACAACCATAAGATATACTTGTTATTTTAATCCCACATTTCACAGAAGAAAACTTTAAGGCCCAAGGAGCTGGAGTAATTGGTCCTAGGTCAAAAAGCTAGAAAGTGGTGAATCTGGGATTTAAATCCAGGCAGTCTACCTTCAGTGTTTTTATACCCTTCTAACCTTTCTTGCCTCCCCTATATTTAAAACTTTGGGTAAAGGTAAGATCTAAGGCCTGTCCTGGAGGAGCTGAGTTTTGGCAAACCCTGTTTTGAATCGGAGGTTTTATTCTGTAAGTAACTTCAGTAGTGATTGGAAAACCAACAGGTGAGTTCCTAAGCAGTTCAATGTTACCTATTCTCAAGGCTTAATATTTAATCCTCCCAACACCGGAGTGAGGTGTAAGTACTGTTCTCTCCATTTTACAGATGAGGAAACTGAGGCTTTGACAGGTCAGACAGCAGAGCTAGGATGCAGGCCTTGGTTCTTAAGCAGTATGTTCTGCCTCTCTAGGAGGCAAAAAATAGCTCGAAGGGTATGAGAGCCCAGATTACTTAATGGTTTTTCACTTAGGTAAATTCAGTGTTCACCTTCACCCGCCGAGGCCAGAGAAGCATCTAGATTTCTCCTGTGGCTTCTTAAAGCTCTTTTTTATTGGCCTCGGCTAAACTCCCTACAAAACTGCGATGAATTTATGGTTTTAGCATATCGTTAACTTAGAAATCAGAAGAAAATTGTAAACCAAATTTGTTGCGTGGGGTGATGTGATCCATAGGGGAAGGGAATGATCATGAATAGAAAGCCAGATGTGTGTGTACGTGTGACCCTTTTTGTTGGTATGATTGCCTCCTTTGGGAGATCTAGAGTGGTACAGTAGAAAAGTGAATGTTATGTATTTGTCAACTCACATCCCTAGCCTTTGTCCCCGCAAATCCTTGGCTGCATATAAGTGGAATTTGCCCAAGTATTACATACGTTTTTTCCTAGAAGATGTTTAAGTTCCCAGTGTTACGCTATCTTTAATAAAACGTTTTTAAAACAAGGAAACAGAACCTATGTCTGTGCCAATAGGGGGCACTCCCCCACCATGAAGAATAAATTAAAAGGTATTTTATGTTTCACGCAGAGGTTCCAGTGGACTTATTTCTGGCAAAAACTTGCAGACCAAGTGGTTAGGTGAGTTGAAACCTTGACTAGCAGAGGATGTAAACACAGAACGTACTCAATGGTTTTATTTGAAATATAATTTTACTTTGTTTTTACAATACAGTGTGCAGTATGACAACTCAAAATAGAGTGCAGATACAAGATACGAGTACAAAGGAGGATTAACAATAAATGTCAGAAAGGTTACCTTTTATTAAGGCTAAATCCCTGGTTTATAGTTTCCATACACATTCACAAATCTACATTCAAATTATTCCTTATCAATACTTATTCCTTAGGCCATGAGAAAAGGAGAAAGAAAATCCAGATACTACATTTCTCACACAAAGCAAATCTGGATTAGTCTAAATACTATTCTTTTCCATTTGTTCTGATTTAGGAAAATTTAGCAAAGGAAGGTATTTCCTTATTTGAACTACCCGTGCATTTTATTAGCTATTGCTATCATTCCTGTAAGTGGTTAAGACCTCCCCCACACTGGGGTCTCCAGTCAGAGCCGCAAAGGACAGGAAATGCAACTGGCCAGAGCGGCTGGACAACTGGGTGTATAGCAAGGCTTTTTTTTTTTTTTTTAAGGAGGTCAACAACTAAGTTTTCACTTTGTTTAGGGACTGTGTTGAATATCAACACATCCATGTCACTGAGATGGAGAAAAGTTTGGGACATAAACATCTGTCCCTCTCCCATTGCTGATAAGGAGAGAACTGTAGGATTTCACTGACCCCCCAAATCTCTTGTCAGCTAAGAGTATACTATGACATGGCATGTGCCTGTGAAAGCACATGGCCCTCGTGTGGCTCTACGGTCTGCAGGGTAACTCAGGAACCAGCACAACAGCTACTTCAGCCGCCAACCTTTTAGATCTTAGGGCCAAAAACAGCTGTCCGTTATGAAAAGCAGCTCATAAAACTCCATTGTCTACCATAGACTACCTTTCATTCCTTAAGAGAAAGTAAACTGGAAAACTGAAAAGATTAAGTGCCAATATTCCTTGGTTTTCTGTCCTAAACTGGAGTGTTTCAGATCTGAAAAGATAGTATGGCATTCCTTCCCCTGACCCAGGAATGTTACTTTCTTCCTAAGGAACGGTTATCTTGAAAGTACTTCCATATAAGACACATTGCAGCCGACTTCAAGGCCATGCAGATTTGAACAGAAAAGGCAACGTAACTATCTACATTTGTTCAAGTAAAATTACATAGAAATCAAATATATACACAACAACGAGACAAACTACTCATTTACAACCATTGCTTATGTTAAATTAAATGACAACTCCATGTTATTCCAGTGTTTAGCTTTGGGAACAGGTAATGCTGTAGCTAAAGTCATAAAAATAAAATCAAGACATTCACATTTGAGGTCGTTTGACACACATCACGCCATCCCTAAAGACTTGAAAAGACTACAAATTAACTTTCCATGCCAATTGCAGAAGCTGAATTTTATAGCTACAGCTATAGAGACAGTATGAAAACCCCATTAGCTTAAACATTTATGATTTAGCAAGCCATTGCATTCTGGTCGCTAAGAGGCAGAACTTGATAGGATAAAAACCTGCTTCTGTATGCTTAACTCCCCCCTCACCCCCATGTTCTTTTCCTATAACGTTCAAATGACTTTCAGGTCATCCTTTCCTTGTGATCTCAAAGTCAGTTGTTACAGTATTTCCCCTTGGATATAATTTTATTCCAATGCTGAATGAGTGTTACCAATGACCATTTGTCACCTATTAAATATTAGTATACAGTACAGCAGCTATATTTATCCCAGAATTCCAGTTTATTACTTATATGTGGCACAGTCATCAAATTATACTGTGCTCACATATAAAAATGCAAAACTGTCAAATGTGCTATGTCCTCTCATGTATATGAAAAACGATTTGCATCATGAGGAAAAAACAGTTTATATGACCATCTGCCATTCATGAAAGTGTGACTTATACATTCTATTGTACTATGCAGATCAGAGAAGGAAGCAAGGTTATAGAATCACTTGTGATAATTTAAGCAAAAACTTCAGAAAATCATTAAAAAAATCAGCATATGCTATATATATTTAACTAGATCAGAATCTGTTGTGTGTGCAGTGAAATCTGATCCACAAAGTCTGAGCTAAAAAACTGGTGTTTCTAACGGAATGTTTTAGAATTAAAAGACACACAAATGAATTCAAGCCTAACAGAGTAGCTTGAGACCAAAGTGGTGCCATTTTTTTTTTTTACATTTTAGGAAAATATTTCTGATGACAAAACCAGCCTTCTAACCAAATACTGTCCTGCCCAGTACACAGAAGCACAGCTCCCCCCACCCGGCCCCGCCATGAAGTCCTTTAAGTTAACTGTTAAATAGCATCAATATTTATAACTATGTGAGACATGGACCGTTGTGTATATATAGACAAGTTTTTTCATGGAAATAGGACCAGGCAGAAAAGATTTAGGTGAAAACAGAATTAAAAGGTTTTTACAGGGATAAAATGGAACTGGTCTGTTGAAAGCTTCCACTTAGAATCCCCAGAGGAGGCAAGAACCTCTAAAGCCACGTACAGAGAATAAAGACTGCTATGCACAAATTGCCTAAGGGAATTTTCTCACTAGTTTGAGATCAAAGAACAGGTCTACAGCTTATTTGGCCTGTCACCTCAGGGTCTTGCTGAAGCATCAGGGCTCTCTTCCTAGTGGCAGTTTGCCAGATCAAGTCCAATCATATCATAGAATGGATGTTTCCCTCACCTCAGCCAAGTGGATGGCACCCACTGAGGTTCAGTATCAAGTTTGTTAATTAACCTAAGCAGTTCCTGATAGGCTTTATCAAGATCTGAATTCACAATTGCTGTGTCAAAGTAGTGGCCATTGTTCTGTTCCATCTCTCTAGTCTTCTCAATGATCTCTCTCAACTCTTCAGGCTGGAAAAAGACAAAAACTGAGGTAATTCCACTCCTTACCAAAATACACAATGAGTCAGAGATGACTGAAGAACAAAAAAATGGCCTTCTATTGTTTGCTGTCTTTCAAAATATGCCACTTCAGGAGCTCCTCTTCAACCCGGTGATGGCCTCAGTGATTATCATCCTTTGCTCTGGTGTCTTCAGGACTCATACGGAATTCATTTGGGACTCAATATAACCTGTTTATACTGCTACTCAGGTTTTCATGTATTTCTGTTTTACTCACTAGAGGCTTCAAGGCAAAGAATGTTACTTAGAATTCCCTACAAACATTTGTTTTCAAGCATTTTAGAACATCATAACCTTTCCCTAAAAAATAACATCTTTTGTAATACAGAGTGAAACTTTCAGGTTGAAGCAAGGTTGGTAGGACCCCAAATGCCATCTACTCTTGGCTTTATAAAGATCTGCTGTCCTTTAGATCTATTACAGAGTTAAGCAGGGTAAACATTATGGGAAAAGAAAAGGATCAATAGAATGGGTATCTTTATGAAAACACTGCCGGTCAACCCAAGATTTAATAATCTAATGTTCTGGGGGAATTAACTTGGCTTTAAACTGCTTCTCTGTTTTCAGTACACCAAGTAGGTTTTAGAGATGCAAAAAAAGTATTCTAAGAAGAGTTTGGGAAATGATACAGAGCAGGCTACTTTAAAACACTGGTAAAGGAAACAGCTGTTTCACACAGATGAACAAGTAGTAAGGTAGGGTGTGAAACTTACACAGAATCCCGATTACCAGGCACATGTGTTCAAGAAAGTAAAACTGCCCCCAAATGACCCATCAATGAAGAGGACTAACTCAAGTCCAAATGTCTCCGATATAAAAGTCACACACCAATACTATATTGGACCCACAATACAAAACAACTTATTCAGCTGGTTGAACTTCTTTAACAGTAGGAAAACATTAAAAATACGACAGCTCCGGCCTGTCCTGAGGCAGTTTCTTGTGTGGCTCTCTAATTTTCATTCTGGAATGTTGTGCATCTGGCTGTGGTACACAGAATCCTTTGTTTCCTAGGGGACTCGCCTACACCATTATAACTGAACACACTGTAACATTCTTGCTAAAACTTAGGTCTCATATCTTAAGACTATTGAAAGAACATTCCAGAAGTCAAAACAATCTAAACTTTGTGGTGCTAGAATTGAAATGTAAAGCCCTACATCTCATATAGATTCACATAAAGAACCAATCCACCTAGTTTTTATCAAATTTAAGGCATTATTTTGTCTTTGGCCAAAACGGCTTATACCATTTATTTTAATTTAGGTTTTAATTTCATCCTATTTTTCAAATTACAATTCATGACTAAGATGAAACAAAATGTTTTTGCTCAAAAAGTTCTGGACTGAAAAAACTGGCCTGTAGGCAAAATTGGCTGTAACAGTTCATACTACCAGTTTACCACTCTCAGGCCCCCATTCTAGCAGAGAGATTCAGAGTACAATCAGACTGATTATTTACATTCTGCATCCAGTGAGAACACCATCACTTTCCTGATTAGCACAGAGTTAAAACTGAGGACTTGTTTTTATTCAACACTTCCATGTATGATAAAAAGCACTACTGGAAATACCAAAGGAGAGGAAACATAAGTGGAATAAAAAGGCAGTAAGATACACCAGCCTCTACACATTCTCACCAGTGTGCATGGAACATGCACCCAGACAGAACTGATGTTGGGTCATAAAATAAGGCTGAAAACATTTCTGAAAGATTCACATCTTTATAGGCTATGTTGTCTGACCACAGTGGAATTATAAATCAGTAAAATATTTTTTAATCTCCCAATATGTGGAAGTTACATACTTCTAAATAACCCATCTGTTCAAGAAGAAAATGACAAACATGAGAAGAGACATGAGAAAAATGAGAAAAAAACAATGTCAAAATTTGTAGGATGCAACTAAAGAACTGCTTGGACGGAAATTTATAACTTCATTTTAGAAAAGAAGAGGGGCGCCTGGGTGGCTCACAGTCGTTTAAGTGTCTGCCTTCGGCTCAGGTCATGATCCCAGAGTCCTGGGATCGAGCACCCCATTGAGCTCCCTGCTCAGTGGGCGGCCTGCTTCTCCCTCTCCCTGCTGCCCCTCTGCTTGTGCTGTCAAATAAATAAAATCTTAAAAAAAAAAAGACTTAAAGATCTAAGTTTTCTTCAGAAACTAGAGCAAGTGCAAATTAAAGCCAAAGTATAAGTCAATTAAATAGAAAGACAAATAATAAAATTAACAAAGACAAAAGGCCTCCAACTTTTTTTTTTAAGACTTATTTATTTGAGGGCCCTTGGATGGCTCAGTCGGTTAAGCGGAAGCGGCTGCCTTCAGCTCGGGTCATGATCCCAAGGTCCTGGGATTGAGCCCCACAGTGGGCTCCTTGCTCAGCAGGGAGCCTGCTTCTCCCCTGCCTGCCACTCCCCCTGCTTGTGCTTAGCTCTCTCCTTCTCTGTGTGTCAAATGAATAAATAAAATCTTAAAAAATTTTAAAAATTTATTTGAGAGAGGGAGAGAGCACATGTGAGAGTGGGGCGGGTGGGGGGGAGGGGCAGAGGGAGAAAGAGAATCTCAAGCAGACTCCTGCCGAGTGTGGAGCCTGACATGGGGCTCCACTCCATGACCTGAGATCATGACCTGAGCCAAACCAAGAGTTGGACACTTAACTGAGTCACCCAGGAGCCACTGACTTAATTCGTTTTCTAGAGTGTTTTAGTTATTCCTTTTAATTTCCATATAAATTTTAAAAACCATCTTTTAACTTTCTATAGAAACACCTGCTGGGATTTTTCTTTTTTGGTAATGGCTTTCTTGAGATAGAATTCATTTACAATTCACCTATTTTAAAGTGAATGATTTCAACTGTTTTTACTATAGTCACAGAGCTGTGCAATCAACACCACAATTTTAGAGTGTTTTCATCTCCCTCTCCCCAGCCAACACCCCCATATCTATAGGAAGCCACTCCCCATTCTCTCCCAACCCCAGCCCTAGGCAACCTACTTTAGGTCCCTGTAGTTTTGCCTGTTCTGGACATCCCATAAAACGGAATGATACAATATATGGTATTTTGTGACTGGTTTCTTTCACTTACAGTGTTTGCAAGGTTCATCCATGTTGTACCATGTATAAGTATTTCAAACAACTGTTTTTTGAGACTTATAATAAAGCTGCAGTAATCAAGACTGTGATATTAGCATAAATACAGAATAGAGTCCAGAAATAATCCCCACTCTGCTTCCTGCTACATATTTGGCCAGGTCATTTTTAAAAAAAGGTATCAATGTAATTCAGTGGGAAAAAGGATAGTCTTTTTCAAGAAATGATGCTAGAGCAATGGAATATCCTCCATATGTGTTAAAAAAACAAAAACACCAAACCAACCACCACCCTTACTTCACACTGGAAAAGATTAGTTTGAGAGATTATAGACCTAAAAGTAAAAGCTAACACAAGAAAGGTTTTACAAGAAAACATGGGATAAAATCTTTATAATCTTGGGGCAGGCAAGTTTTTTTAGACAGTACACAAAAATCATTAACCGTAAGAAAAATAAAAAAGTGTGCTTCTCTAAAACACTTCTGATCTTCAAAACACAAAACATTATCATTAAAAAAGATAAAGATTTTGAGAAAATATTTATATCCAGAATATATGTAAGAATTTTTACAATTCTGTAAGAAAACAACCCAATTAAAAAAAAAGACATTTCACAAAAGAATATGCCTAAATAACTACATGAAAAGATACTAACATTAGTCATCAGGCAAATGCAAATGAAAACCTTAATGATAACACTTCACACTTACTAGAATGGCAAAAATTCTTAACAAACCAACAAAAGCAAAATCTGGTAAGGATGTGGAACAAATGGAACCAAACTGGGAACAAATGGAATCAAACGGATTTAAAACAGTTTGGCAGCTTTATATAGTTAAAATATACACTTACCCTTTGATCCAGCAATTCAAGAGAAACGAAAACATAGATGTCCACCAAAAGACTATGAATGTTTAGAGCTGCTTTAATCACCAGCTCAAAATTGGAAACCCAAATAATTTTTAACTGATGAATGTATTTATGATATACTTAGCTCACGGTATACCACTCAGCAATACGAAGGTATGAACTACTACTGTTAGACGCAACGTTGATGAATCTCAAAAACGTTATGCTGATCAAAAGCCAGATGCAAACTTAAACTCTATGGTTCCATTATATGAACTTCTAGAACAGACAAAATAAATCTGTGGTGACAGAAAGCAAATTAGTGGTTGCCTAGGGAAGAATGGAGGGGTATTAACTTCAAAGAAGCACGAGAGAATTTTCTAGAGTGATGAAAATGTTCTAAATCTCAACTGGCATGGCAGTGACACAGGTATACATTTTGCCAAAACTCACTGAATAAAATGCATGCATTTTATTGTATATAAAATAATTTCATGAAGTTAATTTTCAAAAATTAGAGAATTCTCATTAGAAAATCAAGCATACTGTAAAGTGTTAAAACATTTTGGTACTGATTAAGTTCTTCCTTTAAAAATATGTATAATTGGTATCTTTCTAGACCTTACTCAATTGGGGATAGCTAATTCAAAATAAATAATAGGATAAATAATCCCATGAGAACACTATCTGAGACTACCAACCCAAAGAAAGTTGCCTAACCTGTTTTGGAATGGTATATAGCCCTCGCATGATACTGAATCCTTGGAGAAGAAAAACGTAACAAAGTAAGTGTGCATATTAGAAAACAGAAAAATTAGGCTGAACAAATAGGAAGAAGTCCACTCTAGTCCATCCTTTTCCTTAAACAACCATGGTATTTGTGGTCTACCAAAGTAGTTACTGGGCACTTAGTTTCATAGTTTTGTTTTCTTTATTGTGATCCCCCTCAAGAACAGCCAGTGACCATGTCTCTCTCTCTCTTTTTTTTTTTTGGTATCATCCCAAGTGCTAAGAACAGCAGATACTCTGACTCCACTAATTTATGAACTTACGATTGTGTTGCAAACACGGAAAGGGTGTTGTGAACACTACTTTAGCCAGCCGACCTATTTAGCCTAAACAAAGCAACCAGAATTATGCTCATCATGTAGGATGGGAAAATCCTTGACTGTCTATTGCCTAAGACATTGAAAAATACAACCTTCACATATAGACTGAATAAGAAATACTAAGTAGATTGAGAATGGAAAAAGATCTATCTTGGTGGCTATGGTGTACAGCCAAGAATCATGGGAAAGGAGTGATACGCTTTTACTGACTTTTAAGGATCTTATAAAGAAGTGTGTTATGATGTGTGCTTATGGCTTTTAAGGAGATTTAGAGAGAGCAGATGAAATGAGAACTGAATGATTCCTCTGTAAAACAAAAATATTTAAGAAATCAGCAAAAAACAAGGAAAAGTATTTGTTACTTCAATATAGTAAGTCACTTGACAGTTTTCATTTCACATTTAAATAAAGTCAATGCTTTCGGATTAACACATTAATATAATTTTATTATTAATAATGTTTAGTAAAATGTGAACTACCCTCAACCATGTCCTGCATCTAAAATAATTTTTAAAAAATTTACCGTTTCAGATCATGTGAGAAGACCAAAGGGAGAAGACAAACAGAACATAAATTTCAATCAGAGAAAAGCAAGATTTGGCTCCCCACACATGCAGAGTATCTGCAGAAAAAAGTGGGTAATTCCTAAGAACGTGCAGAGAACTTTCTTCTTGGGAGTAGAGGGCAGGGGGTTACGGTAATCCCTACTGGAAATAACACAGACCCATGTGAAGAAGATTAAGGATGTTTCAAGGAATACCAAAGGTAAACCGCACACTTGGGGTAGCTATGGGGAATGTGTGCGGAACAACAAGAGAAGGCCCCTGCTTTGGAGAGCTGCCACAGTCCAGCCAGAGGCAACAACAGCAATTTTGGGAAAAGTGATAGGGCCGAAAGAATAATCAGTTTGAAAGCTCAAGCTGATACAGCTTTTAAGCACTGTGACATGTTACGTCATGACTGTTTCATGTTTATTTTCAATGGAACAGTACAACACTATAATAACTTTACCTTTGGATTCTTGCCCTCCTTGGCCAATAATGCCCGAAGTCTTTCTTGTGAAGGGGGTGCAATGAAGATAATATATGGTTTCAAGTCTGAATTCCGGAGAGTCTTCAAGGACTATTTAAACAAAAGATATTTTGGATATTTACAATAATTTTCATTATTTAACTACTTCCCAATAATATACTTGGAATAATAATGTCATTAAAAAAAAACAAACATCGCCTATGAGTGTTTCCAAACATCTTTGTAACAAACAATTCACAGTATTTCCAGATCCTACCATTCACTGTAAGAATATATTGTGTACCTGGAACACACAAACACACACAAAATTAGCTTACCCTGTTTATATAATGAAATAAAAATGAATGACATTGAAGGTCTACAACTGTGATGCTAAAATATCCTCTAATAAGATCACATAAAGATTATAAATAACCATATTCAAAATCCATTTTGGAGGAAGGAGAAATAAGCAGTAAGGTTACCATGTGCCAGGGTCTAAACGCAAGCAGAATAGAAAGAGAAACTCCACACACACACACAAAAGAAGTTCTGGAAAAGTACACCCAAAAGAAAACAGACTGTTTGAATTAGGAGAGACTGGTTTTGATCCTGCCTTTGCCATTGCATGACCATGTGTTCCTAAACTGAAGCACTCTACCAAAACAGGGATTACAGGAACATGCCCTTTTCTATCTAAAAACATCATTAATTAAGACAACGTGCTTTGATAAATATGTTAGCCCAAGTAATATAAAGGAATTCTGAAGGCATTTAGTAATTTATACTTTTCTTAAATCAAATGTTTATAACTGAAATAGTAGAGACTAAGCTCTTTTGTCCATTAAAAAACATAGAGGATCAGTGGGGGAAAAAAATGTATGAGAACTTTATTTACCTGTGTACGAAGACTTAAGAGACATATTTTGCCAGAGTTGATCACTTGCCGTACTGAATCTATGCTGGTTCCATACAAATTTTTTTCAAATTCACCATGTTCGATGAACTTTCCAGCTGCTATGTCTGCCTCAAATGCTTGCCGTGATACAAAGTGGTAATCTCTACCAGCTACTTCGTGGTCTCGCCGACTCCGAGTTGTATCTAGGCAAACAAAATCAGGTAAAAATAATGGGCATGGATCAGAGGAAGGTTGGGGGATAATTCTGCTAGTCAGGGAAAACTTCAATTTTGTAATACAGATGAAATGTAAAAAGATGAACTGAGGAAATCTTAAGAGCCCATGTATTTAACACTGATTCATTTTATTTCTAGACTGAGAAATGAACAAAAATGTGGTTTTAGTATCTTAATAATAGTTATATTTAATTGCCTTAACACATTTTATGCTTACACTTTAAATTACTTCTGACATTTAAAACACTGCCACTCATCTTTTCCTAAAGTTTATTTCCACTAAGATTTTTTTTTTTTAACCCTCCCCACCCCCCAGATATTATATAATCTAAACAGAACTTCTGTGTTCAGAGATTAGGTCTAAATTTTTGTCTTCTGCACCAGTTTAAAAAACCAGGAGCTGATTCCATATTGAACAGGGAATTGCAAGAAGCCCAAATTGAAATTCATTTAGAAAATAATTAGTACCATAGGAAAAACTGAAGTTTCTCAATAATGACTATCTTGAATTACAAATTCTCAAAAGATTTTATTAAAACAAAGTTCCTCTTTCCTGGGCAAAACTGTTTCAATGAACTGGATGAAAAATTTCCCTCCAGTTAGGTTCTAAGGTGGTCAACTGAAAAGCACAGGAAAATGAGAATGCATCCAAACTTACAAGGAACTGCAGATGCAAAACGGTCTTTTTCTTTGTTCATGAGCCTCTGACGCAATTCATTCTGGCCACAGTTCTGTGGACCAATCAAAATGATAGGTCTTTTCCTATTTGCTGGCTGATGATAAAGTGACATTTCCTCATAAGTTAAGATTTCTTCATTGTCATAATCTTTGAAAAAGAAAAAGTTAAGCCCTTCAGACAGAATGATTGCCATGTTATAAAGATACAGACCTTCCAAAACAATTGGAAAGAAGCACAATTTATTAATAAAAACGCTTAACTTTTTGAATCAAGATAAGTAATAACTGGGTAGGATTATATGAATGTTTTCCAGTATCAATATATACTTCCCAATACTATGAACATAAATCAGACAATATATTAATCCTTCTAGAAGCGTTTATTGCTTCTCTTTTTTCGTAGTTTGAATGTTTTAATACAATAAAACTACTTGTACTGCTTGTACTGTAAAATAGCTAGTTGGCAGCCCATACTTTGACAGAGGGTGGGGCACCAGGGGATGAACTAATGAGAATACGGTCTGTCATTTTTGTAAAACGGGGATACTAATACTACACTTAGAGGGTTGGTTTAAGGATCAGACACAATATATATGCTAAGCACAATTCCTGGCATAGACAAATATTTAAAATAGTAGCTACAAACTAGAGTTATCAGAGAAAGTAGTTCTGATTACAGAACTTGCAATCAGTTTGTGCTATCCAAACTTGGAATACTAACCTGAGGTCATGATTCAAGAAGAGGTATAAATTGTGACAGGTGGGATAACATTCCTAAAGCCCATAATCCAGATGAAATCAGAGCTGCCAAGTGGTAAGAAACAAAGGCAGACAACGAGCAGCCTGCCATCTTCCCACTCATATTACTTCCCCTGACCAGGAAAGAGCATCAGATGTATAGTCACACTCAGCTGTAAGTTCCATGGGGGCAGGCAATCATCTTAGTCTTGCCAGTGCTTAGCACAGAGTGCAGAGGAGGAACTCAAACTGTATTTGTCTAAATTCTAGCTCTATATTAGCTTTAAGAATTTAAGCAGATCTTTAATATCTGAACTTCTCTTTATTAATCTATAATCTCAAGGAATTTACTGTGAGACCCAAGATGAGGGTATCTAAAGCATATAGTTACTACCCCTGGAAGAGGATGGTTATTATAAATGATAGTTATTATTAGTAAAAATATTCATTATGATGACACCATTATGAATGGCAATGTAATTCCTGCCCTTCCCAAAATGCTGTGCCCTCTGAAAAATCAGAGTTCTTTCTTGTAACATGTCCAGTCAGATTGTGGCAGCATTTTTATTTACAAAGACTCAGTTACACATCTGAAGCTTCAGATCTGCAGGTTTTCTGTGGCATAATAGCTATTAGGGCAGAGCCAATTTAGTGTGTTTCAAAGAATGAAGAAACAGATATTAATCACTTACCAAACACAGAGGGAAGGATTAAAAGTTCAATAAATCTTAGCTATACAATGTTTCGATTAGCATTAAGGATGTTTATTTTGGAAAAAAGGTAGACTAAATCTCAGATTTAGTTTTAAATGGGATTTTTCAATAATCTGTAACATTTTATTTTCATGTTTAATTTATGCTGCCTAAAAAAAATATCTGGAGGTATTGAGAGAATAAGCCTTATAAATTGTTAGGAGTGCCTTTGCTTTATTTGGCTTCTTTCTGACAAGAACCAAAGCAGGGGTAGCAAATTCTAATGCACACAAGGACCAACCAAGAAGGTAAGGAAAAGCAGTAAAATCAGGTTGAGTTTATAATAACTGGATGTGGTGGAAACTGTTGAACTAAGATAGTGTGTCTCTCTAACAGAGAGACAACAGCCATCACTCAGGTCCAGCAGACTGCTGTCACTTGGGAATACAAGCCCTGTGTTATTAGAGTCTTTGATAAGAAGAGACGCTACACTTATAAAACAAAAAACTGTATGTGCCTGACTCAGCCAGCAGGTAGCAGGTTCTGTGGAATGGGTTGCCTCAGTGACATGAGTTATGGTAGACAAAATACTCAATTTACTAAAATACAACCATATTGTAGATTTTGTTAGAGGTATGTATTAATTTCACAAAGAATTTAAGTAGGAAAAACAGAAAACTATCAATATAACACTATATAATGCCACACTGTACTTTAATTTTTATGCCAGTTTTTCTCAAAGTTCAAAATGCTGCACTACTCATAGGATTCCAAAAGAAAATACTTTCTGCGAAATGAATTTCTTAAGCATATGTTACATTAAGAAGCAAAACAGGACTAGAAATATAACTCCCTGAAAACAGCAGTTTAATTTCTTTCAAGTGTTAGATACGGACCTCTTTCAGATATAAATCCAGCTATATCTAAGAGTAGAACTCACCATCATTTTTTTGGGCGGGGGAAGAGCAGGAGTGGGGGGAGAGGGGCAGAGGGAGAGGGAGAGAGAGAATCTTAAGCAGGCTCCACACCCAGTGCGGAGGCCAACTCAGGGCTCGATCTCACAACCCTGAGATCATGACTTGAGTGGAAATCAAGAGCTGGACACCCAACTGACTGAGCCATCCTGGTGCCCGAACTCACCATCATTTTTATTGGCATTATATAAAACCTTTTTCCTCTTCTTTTTATTCTTCTTTGCACACCACAGTTTTCCTGTTGAACAATTAAAAGCATAACTGTAAACGTGATACTTGTTTCCCTGAACAAAGCTACGTATTTCAAATTGAAGAACTCAGTTTTCCATTTAAATTTATAAACACATATTGTTGTATAGAACTATTTTTCAGTGAAATAGTTATAATTTTCCATTAGTCTCACATTGTAGATGATCTTTAATTCTTATATCTTGTCCTTTCTTTAGAGTTCTAAGATAATTAGTATTGCCTCTCATATCACTCTTACCATGAATACATCTTTTTTGACAGTTCTGATATGTAAATTTTTAAAAAAGATTTATTTGAGAGAGAGACAGAAGAAGTGAACTAGCACGAGCAGGGGGAGGGGCAGAAGGAGAGAGGGAATCCTCAAGCAGACTCCCCAGTGAGTGAGGAGCCCAATGTGGGGCTCGATCCCAGGACCCTGAGATCATGACCTGAGTTGAAATCAAGAGTTGGCTGCCTAACCGATTGATCCACCCAGGCGCCTCCTGGTATGTAAATTTAAACATAGTTCCAGATGGAGACCCAAGAAACCTTTCATTAATGTCAAATATTAAGTGTCCAACCTGATTTTTCTGGCTCCTTGTCTTCTTCTATGGTTTGCTTCATGGCTTCCCTTTGCTGCTGAAAGCTTTTCCCTTAATAGCAGGAAGAAAAGACAGTAAAATTTAAGACAAAAGAATGTAAGTTTGTTTTTTAATCAAGGGGAAAAAAACAGAAGTAACTTTTCATTTATATTTCCTTTTAAATCTTTCTGCCACCATCTGAGAGTATGTCAGCTATGACTATAAGCCTCCAAATGTTTAAAGTATTAAGTTTCAACCTCACTAGCAACCAATCCTAGGACATGTATTACTAGAATATAGACATATCATCTATTAGAAAAGATAAGTAATAAACCAGTGTTAGAAAAATTAATAGTTCAATTTTTACAAAGCTTTCACTGTGCACTTACTAAGTGGAAAGTACTATGCTGGATCCTGGTTCTGGATCATTTAGAATTATCTCAAATCAAACAAATTAATTCCAGGAGTTAACTTTACAAAATATGTGAACATTCATCACTTTTTGATTTTAAGATACCACTCAATATATTCCCTTGCATTTATTATTCTCAATCCCTTTTTCTTCATATGTACGTGTATGTTTTAATGATTTTTTTTTATTTCCACCTTTAAGGTACCAGTGATATAGATATATGAAAAACATACAATGTTTTTCCTGTCAGAATTAAGATCTTAATATAGGAGGCTCTCAAGGTTTTTGATTTTCATCTTCTTTTCAGATATCTACCTTAAAATCAAATGTATTTTTTCTGGAGGATAAAAGTGGTTTTACTTAGAAAATTTGGATTAGAGTTCTACTTTTAAAATTTTTGTATCTTCTTTTTGTTTCAAGCCAAGGATTTCTTGAAATCAATAAGCAAATTCCATCTATGTTGGGATAATCTGTAGAATTTAGTGCATTTCATAAGAACACAAGCAAAAACATTAATACTGAGTTTGGTATACATAAGAAGTATTAAAGATAACCAGGTTATCTTTAGGAGCTATACAGATTGCATTCCTAGTAAAAACAAGTAACTATGAAGACAGGGGAAATTTTAAGAGCATTAAAATTTAAAAATAAGTAAAAAAAATTTTTCTTTAAATAAGTATCTGATTTTGACAGATTCAGAAAAAAATAGGGAACAAAATTTTGATCAGTTACACTTTAAAATGTTTAAAAACATTAAGTCATGTACTTCTATGGCACATTTTTATAGTACATACGTATGTAGACTGTTGTAATGGCAGCAGACATTAATGTGAGGTGGACAATATGACCTCTTTAATCTTCTAATTCTAACACTTTATTTGTCCTATAAAAAGACTTACAAATGATATCACCCAAATCCCCTTGATGCATCTTTCAGAAACTCAATGTAATCACTCAATATACTCTAGTTCTAAATATTTATGGGCTAAGGCTGGCATGATGAGAAGATATCAGATTGATATCTGGCACAAGCACTAAGCAGAACATGATGGCTACTCAGTACTCCAGGGATTTTAGAGGAATGTCCCATGTCTGTTACTGCGAAGAATCAGGGGTATAGCATCATCCTCTAAAGTTAATAAAAGAAGCCCATTCCTCATTCTCTGAAATATGACTGAGTATAGAAAAAACTTGTTTTTAGCTTTTGGATCTTAAAACAGAGGATGTGTAGCTTTCTGTGACCTTATTAATACACATAAAGACCCAACTGCATGAAAAAGTGAGTTTTTCTCTGTGAAGGCTTGTATTTTAAATGTTCTTTTAAATATGTTCTACTGTATTGTCTTTTACCTGGAATGAGCCCAGCTAGAGGTTGATTATCTTCATCCCCTTCCCTGTAGGCTTGCCACCAATTTGGATCTTCTTGACTGATGACATGAAGTATATCCCCTTTTTGGAAAGACAGACCTAATTCTCGACATGGAACATAAGGGTCATCTGAGGGGTCATAATCAAAATGAGCTTTCACATGGATCTAAAAGATAAAAAAGGTAAAAATCAAAATAAGAGTAATGATAAAATAACAAAATATTTAGCGTAAACATTAAAATGTTACAATTTTTCATTAGTGTAAAGCAATTATGAGTTGAAAGCAGGGAGGTTTAGTTAAGTAACAGCAGTATTTTCTCAGGCTTCTGTTTTCTTCAATTAAGTTCATCTCTGTTAACTGCAAACATGTACAAGAGTAAAAAACAAACAAAACCATACAAGAGTACGCAGAGCATTGCACTGTTAGCTACTAACAAACCTGACATGCTCAGGGGCCTCAAAGGCTTGAGAGAAGCAGGAGGGAATGTAACTGAGACCCCTTCACCCTCCATTCCTGACCGGTGAAAACAATGACTCTGCAATAAGGTATGTAATTTCTAAACCACAACCACCCGGAAAGGCAGACTAAACCTCACCACATCTGTCCCCTTCATAGAAGAGTGTCTGTTTCCCAGGTGCTGTCATCCCTTCCTGAATACACGGTCAATGTAACTGTGTCTTCGACTTCTCTCAGTGTTTCTTTCAAAGGGATGTGTTTAGATTCATAAACAATCACACCCCAAACTGCTAAAATTATCTAAATCAAATTAATTTTTTTTTAAAGATTTATTTATTTGACAGAGAGAGACACAGCGAGAGAGGGAACACAAGCAGGGGGAGTGGGAGAGGGAGAAGCAAGCTTCCCGCCAAGCAGGAGCCCAATGCGGGGCTCGATCCCAGGACCCTGGGATCATGACCCGAGCTGAAGGCAGATGCCTAACAACTGAGCCACCCAGGCACCCCTAAATCAAATTGATAATAAATTCCTGTTGTGTTCTATTTGTAGGCTTTGAAATTTAACTAGTGGTACTAGTTATAATTTTTGCTAACAGTGTATTTTTGCATATCAAAAAATGTTAGACTTACAGCATTAAAGGTAGGTAAGATTCACATGAATCTTCTTTTTTTTTTTTTTAAAGATTTTTTATTTATTTATTTGAGAGAGAGAATGAGACAGAGAGAGCATGAGAGGGGGGAGGGTCAGAGGGAGAAGCAGACTCCACGCTGAGCAGGGAGCCCGATGCGGGACTCGATCCCGGGACTCCAGGATCATGACCTGAGCCGAAGGCAGTCACTTAACCAACTGAGCCACCCAGGCGCCCCTCACATGAATCTTCTTGAAAGCTAAGTTATTGCCTATATTCTTTCCTCCAGTATACCTCCATAAGATGTAACAAAGTCATCTTAATTCTAAGAAGTTATAAAGGAATTAGTATTAATATTCTTTTGAACTTCTCCATCTGTAATTTTCATCCCATCTGGTTAAGTGGCATGTGGCCATTTCCAAAACCTCTTAAGTAGTCCATTTTTTGTCTAATGAAATCCAACACCTGTACGCAGTGAGTATTTCTGCTCCATATAGGTTAAACTGCAGCTCAATGAGCCAAGCAACTGATTGACATCCTAAGAATCTTCTAATTCAGAGTCCTTTTCTATCCAATTGTTACTTGTCTTTCCTTAACTAAGAAGCCTTTTACCCTTGCCAAAACTGAGGCCACCTATCATAAAGATAATACTGGTCTACCTCAAAAACTGTTTTATGAGAAGACAGGATCTTTTTGCAGCTCCTAAAACACAAAATTGACTATTCTCAATCGATGATAGACATGAAATTTGATAAAATACTTTCTAAGTGATAAAGATATATATATGTATATATATCTATCTCTTCATAATAAGGCATAACCAAGAATTCTCATGAAAGCAGCAGCGTCTTTCAGAAATTATGCTTGAGGGTGTCATTAAATACTTTTATAATTTCAGAAAAGTATATTACTACTGTAAAGAGGAAATGAGGAAATCTAAGTCCCAATATATACAATAACAACAATGAGGTAAAGCAATCAAATGATCCAGTTAAAAATGCAGAATTTACATACTAGTCTTTTTGGGGGGTAGCTTTTCATGGATATACTCCATAAGTTCAATAATACACAAAATCGTAAGTGTATGGCTCAATGAATTTTCACAAATGAAACATACAGCACCCAAATCAAGAACCAGACTATGACCAGCACCCCAGGAGCCCTGCCCCTCATGCCCCTTTCAGTCACTAACTACCCTACGTCCTCCAGGGTAAACATCATCCTGATTCCTGGAAGCATAGATTACCTTCCCTGGTATTTTACTTCATACAAATAGAATCACATAGTATTCACTCTTGGGTTAAATATGGTTAAGAGAACTCATTCATTTAGACCGTGTTCTGCTGCATTCCAACTATAGAGTGCCCTAACAAGCCTTTTTCTTGATGTGAAAACAGAGTTTTGATAAAAATCTTGAAAACTCTGCCAGGTAAAATCAAAAGTGAATTTTAGAAAGTTATACAAAGCTAGCAGAGAGTCAAAACACAGTTGAGAGACTGGTTAAAGAGAGATACATACAATTTTGTAATCTTGGCGTAAGATGTAGGATAATCTAGAAGTACCTAATATGTAGGATTATCAAAAAACTGCTTATCATCTCTGTCAATCAATGCTTCCAAAATCTGCTTAAATTGTTGCTTTTTAGCCAAAAAGTCTTGGAAATCTAAATATGGAATTACAGGGATTATTTAAGGTGGTGAAGAGATCATTTTTGTTAGCAGCTTTTAGAGATCTGTGAAATCAGACTAACTTGGTCACCTGATTGATGATTTTATCAAATAACTTTCTGAAGGCAATACCCAGCACATTTTCAAAGTGTTCTCCTCAGATCACCTGCTTGGAATGTTTATCAAAATACTAAATTCTTTTTTTTTTTTTTCAAGATTTTATTTATTTATTTGACAGAGAGAGACACAGCAAGAGAGGGAACAGAAGCAGGGGGAGTGGGAGAGGGAGAAGCAGACTCTCCGCTGAGCAGGGCCCGATGCGGGGCTCGATCCCAGGATCCTGGGATCATGACCCAAGCCGAAGGCAGCCGCTTAACCAACTGAGCCACCCAGGCGCCCCCAAAATACTAAATTCTTTTGCCGTATCTCAGACTTCAGGATTCTTCATTTTAACTAGCTTCCTTGGATAACTGTTATATAAATGCCATTTAAAATGTACCCTAAGGGGTGCCTCGGTGGCTCAGTCGTTAAGCGTCTGCCTTCGGCTCAGGTTATGATCCCAGGGTCCTGGGATCAAGTCCTACCATCGGGCTCCCTGCTCTGCGGGGAGCCTGCTTCTCCCTCTGCCTGCCACTCCCCCTGTTGTGCTTATGCACTCTCTCTCTGTCAAATAATCTTTTAAAAAAAATAAAAAATAAAATGTACCTTAAAAATTTTAGGGAACTACTACCCTGAGGGAAACTAATTAGATCACTGTGGAGGCTATATCTAGATCTATGACTTTTGCCAAAGGTCGACAAAATCAGCCAGAGATGCTTTTCTCTCTCCTCTTGCCTAGGTATCACTACCCCTTGACTCCTCAGATTTAGCTGGTTTGGAATGGAGCCTCTCTCTGTGTAGGCTGAAGAAGAGTGCAGAGGAGAAATGCTTTGCTTATATAATAAGTTTATCTAGTGCTGTTTAAAATGTACCCCCTAAAATTAAGAGCAAAATTTATTTCACATCAGAGATGAACCATTTGGTTGAGTTAAAGTCTGAGCAATGCCTTGACATGCTCTATATGACTTCTATCCATATAATCTAACTGATCAATTCTTATTAGTGCTAGAAGTTATCTTCATCCATCTTTCTTCTCCAACTCTGTTAGTGGCTAATTTAGTTTACCATACAAAAGAAAACAGAGCCCCCCCCCCCACTTTTTTAAGAGAGGGAGAGAGAGAATCTTAAACAGGCTCCGTACTAATCAAAACAGTCTTTGCTTTCTAAATGAAACAAAATCTTCTGAATTTCAAATTATAGGATTACAGGATTGTTTAAATACAATTATCTTCCAGCCTAACATTCTTCTCTTTGCCTTTTTTTTAGTACCCGTAAGCTCGTAAGCTATTCACATTTGAAGTCCTAACGATGGGGATATAGTAAAGAGATAATGTTTCATCAATTTATTTACATCTTTCCTAAGGGATTCAATATTCCAAAATAATTTTCCTTTTTAATTTTTATTTCTTTATTTATTATAGATTTATTTTGAATTTTAAATTATTGGTGGAAGAGAAAAGAATTTGAAAGTGTTATCTTCCTTTAGCTTGGCCTAAACTTTACCCCTCACTCACACTATATATATATTAAGGACGGCATCAAGAAAAGCCTTTGCAGTGTCAAGCAACAGTTTTCAAAATCCTCCTCCAACCTGAGATTGCTCCTCCCAATGCCCACTCAAGAAGGATTATCTTTGGGTGTCTGGGTGGCTCAGTCTGTTAAGCGTCTGCCTTCGGCTCAGGTCATGATTCCAGGGTCCTGGGATCAAGTTCCTGCATCGGGCTCCCTGCTCAGCGGCAGGGAGTTTGCTTCTGCCCGCCCCCCCTCCAGCTCATGTGTGCGCGTACTCTCTCTCTCTCTCAAATAGATAAATAAAATCTTAAAAAAAAAAAGGATTATCTTTATTGTTTGCTTCCATTTTTTTACATGAGAAGTTTGGGGTATGTGGGACATCCAAAAGATACTTAGTAGAAGGCAGACAGAAATATGACTTTAAGGTAATAGCAAACTTAAAAAAGCAACTGCCCTAACTTGAAAAGGGATGGCCTTCTAATATACACGGAAATTTTCTATATTTTTGGTATCTCTAATATGTATTCATAAAACCTTACTGCATTAATAAAATTCCAGATCATCTTCTAAATGAGAAAAAAAATTAAGATGAAAATTCGATAATACATTTTATACCTCTAACAGAGAAGTAAATACATTTGACAGCAGTGGTTCTCAACTTTTCCTTCCAACCCAGTTATCTTTATAAATTGTGAATGTGAACATCCTTAAACAATTATTTTTAAATTTTGCAAACACATCAAGTACATATAAACAGACTGCTCCTCTGACCTGCTCTCCCCGCAGTAAATACAACTATAGCCCAGATCTCTCCTTAGAATTCCAGACTGATATATTCTTTTTTTTAAAGGTTTATTTATTTTAGAGAGTGAGAGTGTGTGAGTGCATGGGGGAGGCAGAGGGAGAGGGGAAGAGAGACTCTCAAGCAGACTCCCCACAAGCACAAAGCCCTACATGGGGATGAATCTCATGACCCTGAGATCATGACCTGAGCCGAAACCAAGAGTCAAATGCCCAACTGACTGAGCCACCTAGGCACCCCTGATATATTCAGTTCTATGTTCTCAGTATGTCTACCTGAATGCCCTTCAAACCTGGAAAATGGGCCTCTTCATTTTTCTCCCCAAATCTGTTTTTCCTTCAGACTTCCCTTCAGTAATAACCAGCACCACTATCCGCCCAGTTAAGTTACTCAGGCATTCTTCCTCCTTCCTTCACCCTCCATGTTCATTACAAGGTCCTGCCATCTCTACTTCTAGAACACAGCCTGATCCATTTTCTCCACTGCCACTATCATCCTAGTTTAAGCCATCATCATACTTTATGACGACTTCAGTTTCCTAAATCTCCTTGCTTCCATTATTGGCTCTACTAATTCAATTTCTACACAGTAGCCAGAAGTGTTTTTTTAAATACAAACCAGATCATCCTATATTTAATATCCAAATTCTTGTTCACAGGAGAGACATAGGAAAAGGCATAGAGAGATATTGAGGCTGCTGGAATTCAGAGACAAACTATTTCCTCATTTTTCTTCTTATAAAGAACTTTAAACAGAAGGAAGGTTGCAGATGTAACATCAACTTCAATATGTTCCGTAAGGAATAAAGGCAAATGTGAAATGACAGCCAAAATATAAAGCATAACTGTGATGAAATATTGAGAAAAAAAATGAAACTGTGTCCTCTTTCAAAGTGTTACGTTTTTTGTAAAAGTTAATAACAGATGTAATAGATCAGCCTTCCATGTAACTCATTTTGAAGTCTATAATTTTTTAACAGCTTTACTGAGAAATAATTCATATATTATAAAAGTCATTACTGTATACAATTAGTTTTTAGTAAATTCAGAGTTGTGCAACCATAAACAATTTTACATTTTTATCACCCCAAAAGGAAACCCCATACTCATTAGGAATCACTCCCATACCCTCCTAACTCCCCTTCCCTATACCTAAGGAACTCCTAAACTACTTTCTATCTCTACAGATTTACCAACTCTGGACATTTCATATAAATGACCAATACACGGCCATTTGTGACTGGCTTCTTTCACTTAGCCTAATTTTTTCAAGGTTTCATCCATGTTGTAGCATGAATCAGTACTTTATTCCTTTTGATTGCCAAATAATATTCCTTTCTATGGATATACCACATTTCACTTTCCATTCATCATCTAGCAGACATTTGGGCTGTTTCTACTTTCTGGTTAATAAAATAATGCTGCTATGCACATTCATGTATGATTTTTTGTGAGGATGTATGTTTTCAATTCTCTTGGATATATACCTAGGAGTGGAACTGTTAGGTCGTATAATAATTAAGTCTGTCTGTTACTACAGCTAGTTGAAAAAATGTTTAACATAAAGAGCAATATATATTCTAAAATTAAAGTTGTGCATACTTTGTAAAAGCACTTTTTCACCCTACTCTAAGTATGTTTAAGTTAAATAAACGACCTATAATGACAGAAAAATTCTGACAAAAGTTAGAATTCATAAAAATTCTGGAAGTATGTTCTACTTTTTACTTTTCAGAGTTTAATAAATCTGAAATATTAATATTTCTTTAAATAAAAACTGAATTTACCTTTTACTTGAATGTAAGAAATAATTACAGTGACATTTCTAGGGGCGCCTGGGTGGCTCAGTAAGTTAAGCGTCTGCCTTCAGCTCAGGTCATGATTCCAGGGTCCTGGGATCGAGTCCCGCATTGGGCTCCCTGCTCAGTGGGGCATCTGCTTCCTCCACTCCCCCTCCCCCCAGCTTGTGCTAATATATAAAAAAAATCTAATAAATAAATAGATAAAGTGACATTTCTAATACTCAAAAGTAAACATTCATGTGTAAGTTTTGTGTGGATGTTAAGTTTTTGATTCCTTGGTATTTACCCAAATGAGATGAAAACATGTCCACACAAAAAAACCTGCACAGGGATGTTTATAGTAGCTTTATTGGTAGCTACCAAAACTTGGAAGCAACTAAGATATTCTTCGGTAGGTAAGTGGATAAACTATTATATTACCAGATAATGGAATATTATTTGGCGCTAAAAAAAATGAGCTACCAAAAGCTAAGAAAAGACATGGAGGAAACTTAAATGCTTATCATTCATGTAAAAAGCCAATCTGAAAAGGCTACATACTGTATGATTCCAACTATATGACATTATGGAAAAGACAAAATTATGGGGATCAGTGGTTGCCATGGGTTGGGGAGGGGAGGAAGTGATGAATAGGCAGAGCACAGAGGATTTTTAGGGCAGTCAAACTTCTGTATGATACAATGTGGATACATATAAATTATATATTTGTCAAAACCCACAGGATGTACAACAAAAGTGAATCCTAATGAGAAATAATGAAAGCACTGATTCATCAGTGTAACAAATGATACAAGATGCTGATAGTGGAGGTATGCATATGTGGTAACTTTGTTCAATTTTGCTGTGAATCTAAAACTACTCTAAAAAAATAAAGTTTATTAATTAAATAAACAGTAGACATCAGACAATAAATAATGAACATAAAAAAATCACTTACTACTGTTTCCTTGGCAGGAGGAGGCTTGATCTGTTGACTAGGAATCAGAACAAATGTCAGAGTACCATGCATATCAGACTGCAATAGAAAGATCAGGTTATTTTAAAAATCTCTCTTTATGAAAATTGTTCTATGATGTTATGATGTTATGATCAATATTCCCTAAACTGGACTATTCTGGATCCCCTAGAAGACCTTTTAAATAGTTGGTAAAGATGAATGCCATTTCATCAGGAAGCATAAATTAGACCTTTCATGGACTCCATTATAGTAGAGCTACCCAGGAATGTGGCATTCTGTATTCTGGTCCACTGGAGAAAGCCACTTATCCCAGAAGTCTTTGGTTTTTGTCTTCCATTTTGTGTAAGCTTAGGAAGATCCCACAGTGGGGGTGCCTGGGTGGCTCAGTCAATTAAGCGTCTACCTTCTGCTCAGGTCATGATCCAGGGTCCCGGGACTGAGCCGTGCACTGGGCTCCCTGCTCCGCAGGAAGTCTGCTTCTCCCTCTCCCACTCCCCCTTGCTTGTGTTCCCTCTCTCACTGTGTCTCTCTCTGTCAAATAAATAAATAAATAAAATATTAAAAAAAAAAAAAAAAAAAAAGGAAGATCCCACAGCGAAAGTTTGGAAAATACCACAGTGCTATAACAGTTCTGGGTCATCTACTCTGGCAAACATCAATTTTAACACAGTAGAATTTGAAATAGTAATTGTGACCAGGATTAGAAAAGTGATGCAAATATACAAATATATTCCCACTTCCTAGATACCCAGTCTCTGTCACCCATTCTGTTTTTTAACTGTATAGTGTTACTGTTAGCTATTATTTCCCAGTACACCACTGACTACCTTGTTCAGATACCTCCAGCCTAAACAGTAATCACAACTTCTGGTCCTGACATAGCAGGGAGCAGTGCTCAACAGAGACAACAGCCAATAAAACAAGGCCTAAAAATGATGACTACTAACACTGCTTTACCAAAGCAATGAATGAGGGCAGGTGAAAATAAGGATGTTTTCTAGATTCTTCAACAAATGTCAGAAGATAGGAGAGATTCTACTGTAACTACTGATGCCGTAAATAGGACTATGAATCTGGTTTGTGGATATATACAAAGTGATAATAAATTGCCCTCAAAGACTGACTATAAAATGGCTTCCTGATTATACTGGCACTGTCCAATAGAACGTTCTACAATGATGGAAATGTTCTATATCTACATCTTAATATGGAAGCCATTTGCTATATACTGCTCTTGAACACCTGAAATGCAGCCAGTATGAATGGGGAACGGAATTTTAAATCTAAATAACTAGCACATGTAGCTATTGGCTATTATGTTGGACAGTGTACATTAATACCATGCTATTACCTAATATTGTTAAGGAAACAGCAATCAGTTGAAGAAAATTAAAAAAAAAAATGAACTTAAAAAATGATTACAGCATGGACTTTGTTTTGTCACTATTTTCCTAGTGGCTAGCACATAATAGGCACTCAATATATATATATCAAAGAATTAATTAGTTATATTAGTGATTTCAGAGGCAAATAAAATATACCTAGTAGTAATAAAGCTCAAAATAAAAAAAATAACAGTGGTAATCATACCAAAATAAAACTCTACTAAAAAATACTGTGGAAATAATTACATTATGTGAAATTTAGGCTAGAAATTGCCTAGTGTTCTTAATAATTATTTTTTAAATACTGCATTTTTAAGTCTTTTAAAAAGTCTTTCTTTTAACAAAGAAAACAGCTTTTAAGAACCTATCAGTTACTCTTCTGTATCAACTTACCAACAAGTCAAAAACCTCATTGACATCTTTTCCTCGAATTTCAATGCCATTAATTTCCAGAACCTCATCTCCTTCATGTAATAGACCACTTTTCTCTGCAGCACCTCCTTTTACTATCCGACTAATGATGACAGAATCCATTTCATTACGAACTGTAGCACCCTAAAAAAAGGCAGTATCTAATTTAAAATAAAAATGTACTTTTTTATTAAACATTTCTTCATTGAAAACTTTTCTATTCAACAATATTAGCCTTCAGTTATCTTGAGAAAAAAACTAACTTACACAACTAGAGTAAGCATGGTAATTAGCTTTGAAAGTTGACCATTTTCCTTACAACATTTTCTGCTTCTGACATGCTGTATGCATCTGAATTCTAAAATCAAGCAGACTTTTGAAGTCTACAACAACAGAAAAATGCACTTACTTTTAAAAACAATGTGAAGACCTAAAATCAAATTTGTCCTCTATATGCTGGATGCTATTCAAATGGTTATACTATATTTAGATTTGTAATTAGTGTATGCAACTTTTAACTATAAAAGTCCTTTTTAAAATTCAAAATATGATTAAGGACTGAATAGTCTGGTTTATTATTCAAATATGAAATATAGCTGCACCAATTCAAATTAAAGTGTATTTAAACATTAGTATTTATTACATAAATTGGAAGCACAACTGAAATATATGCATTCAAAAAATGGAAATATGTAGTACAGAATAAAGCTTAAAAGTAGACAGAGTATGTAGTAACATTTTTCTCCTAAATTTTTATTTTAAAATTTGTTTTTTCTGGTGGGGAAAAAACCTAGTTACATTAACTGCCCATAAAATACAGTCCTTATTTTATGTACCACACTATTCAAGACATAATTTGAGACATGAAGATTCGAGACTATTTCTCTGAAAATAAAGAAAATTAAGGCAACTACAGCAGACTTAGAAAAGAGATTGAAAAAAGTTTTACATACAAAACATTAAAAATGCTGGCTAACTGAACATAATAAAAAAAAAATTAAAAACAAAAAATTTTAAAAATATTAACATTAAGGTATACATACATACTTCTAAGTATATGTGAACCATATAAGTAATTATATTTCAACAGAATTAATGGAAGGCAAAGATGAGAATTTCTAATTACTGTTTTTTTAAAAAGCTGGGAGAATAATGAAGCAGATAACTTGTCCCTTCTTTGTTCCTCAATAATTACTTTACAAGCTATTATATTCATCAAATTATAGGTAAGAAAAGATGAACACATTTTTCTCAACTGATTAAGAACATAAAAGAACTCCAGCAAATGAACCTCAACAAAGAAAAACTACTAGAAATTCAAAGGGGTCTTCAACTACCTGCCAAACATAAGATCCCTGTGTAGAAAAGATCTCAGATCAGAGATGTGGAACACTTACCAGTGGAATATCTCGAGCCTTTTCTATACGAACTATTTTTACAGTTTCTCCTCCATACTGGCCAACGCTTTCATAAACTCTCTCATCTATAAAGGGTTCTAGCTGCATTTCCTGCTCAGCAACCTTATCATGGGCCAGTAACAGTGCCTGTTTCAAAGAAATCCACAGCATTTAAAGTAGCAGCATTATTTCTGTAGACAGATTTTAATCTAATCATGTTGACTAATATTCTAATCATTAAACCTTTAGAAGAAGTGCTATAATTATTTATATATTCAGATCTGTTCCCAAATTTTCTAATGAAGTACAGATGCAACCCTGTATCTTTTATAGCTAATAAAAAAGATGTGTTACATATAACAGGGTAACTCTGGGATGGGTTATGAAAGTCTAAAATGCTTATTAAACTTCATAATAACAAAATCAATTTAAAGGCCCAACACCACAGATAATTAAAATTTATGGGAAATATAACCAAAAAAGGGAAGAATTTTTGTGTAGAATACAAAGTTGTTTCAAAACTAATGTGGTTAATTTTAAATATAAAAATATATAATCAGGGCGCCTGGGTGGCTCAGTCGTTAAGCGTCTGCCTTTGGCTCAGGTCATGATCCCGGAGTCCCGGGATCGAGTCCCACATCGGGCTCCCTGCTCGGCGGGAAGCCTGCTTCTCCCTCTCCCACTCCCCCTGCTTGTGTTCCTGCTCTCGCTCTCTCTCTCTCTCTCTGTCAAATAAAATATTAAAAAAGAAAAAAACTATTAAAAAAATATATATAATCAAAAAATAACGTGTGTGTGTGTATTCCAACATAGTAATTATTTTGCAGTGTGAGTTATAAACCAAACAGGCTACACAGATAATGTCTGAGGTCTCTTCTAGCCCTAAGAGACTTATCAGAGACTTTGAATGCTGGAAAAATCACTTATATATCATTTTGTTCATTTTCTACCTGAATATGTGGAGCACTCAGCAAAGCAGTTAATTCTTGTCCTTCCTTCTGGTGGACTGGCTTCAAAACAGTTTGTACCTAAGAAACATAAGATTATTTTTCCTAGGTTATAGGAAGTATCACCAACATCTATACAGGTATATTAAAAAAAGATACAATTTAAACTTGTAAGAAACTACCTGTAAGAACGAAAAGCACTACAAAGTAGAATTGTAAGAGAAAAAAGGAATATATTTCTTCTCACAAGTTTTCAACCTTGTTATCATTGTTAAGAGCATTCTTTAAAAAAATACACTAGATAAGATTTTGGTATTTACAACTATGAATGACCTGTTTGCTTCTTCAAAGTTTCTCCCAACATACCATAAAATAGACTAATAATGATTACATAAGGGAAGAAAAACTATTCTAACCGTTACTAGTTATTTTTTTCCCTTTGTACTGATTTTTTATGTTATGTTATAATCACTATACATTACATCATTAGTTTCTGATGCAGTGCTCCATGATTCATTGTTTGCGTATAACACCCAGTGCTCCATGCAGTATACGTGCCCTCCTTAATACCCATCACCAGGCTAACACATCCCCCCACCCCCCTCCCCTCTAGAACCCTCAGTTTGACTAGTTATAGTTTTAAAATGTTAATATAACTACATTTTAAATCAGAGATGACACTTTAAAGAGTCACAGACTAACAAGATACACTTACGTGAGAGTAATGGAACAACTACCAGGCCACAGGCACAGGTAATTACATTAAAAAATCTCCTGAGGTTGAGCAATTCTTGTATTCCTAGGATAAACTCCACTTGATAATGATGAATTTCTTTTAGCCTTTATTTCCTTATCTGTAGAATGGCACCTACCATTCAAGGTTCTTAAAAGATTGAGATAATCCATATAAACTGCTTAGCACAGTACCTAGGCACATAATAAATTACTACTTTAATATATTTCTAGATGTGAGTTATTCATATTTTAAGATTTCTACATTAATGTTCCTAAATTGGATTGGCCTCTACTCATTGAGTGCAAGTCATGTACACTGGTTTGCAAAACTACTGTCTGGTTTTAGTATCTAGGTTATACTATTCTAGTACACTGAGGTGGGAAATAGTCTATATTTATGTATTAAAACAGCTTATTTAACACCAGAATTGTATGGTGACCAAATTCATCTGAGCATGTAGGGTTTTTAAGGGTAGATTTCCTAATGTTACTGGAATTTTTTTCCTTTATGTAACTTTCAAAGGTTTCTCTATTTTCTTTTACTTTTCAAAAACCCAGCTTCTAAATTTAAATCTGTCGTTCTTCCCATTTAAATAATCCCAATTCCTTTCCTCTGCTTTAGTTTATTCCCCTTTTCAATTTCTAATCATTTAGGCTGTATGCTCTGTTCATTTTTTAAGAGTTTATTTACTTAGTAATTTAGAAAGAGTGCTAGTGGGGGGAGGGGCAGAGGGAGAGGGAGAGAGAAAATCTCAAGCAGATGCCCCACTGAGCTTGGAGCCCAACGTAAGGTCAGATCCAGGTCAGATCATGACCTGAGCCGAAATCAAGAGTTGGATGCTTAACCAACTGAGCCACCCAGGTGCCCCCAGTTCATTTATTTTCAATCTTCTTTCTTCTACCACAAGTATTTAAAGGTATAAATTTTGCTTTGTGGACTATTTTTCCCCAAAGATGATTCTATATATGTTCTCAGTGTCAATACCTCTGATTTTCTTCCCTTTTCTATTTCCAAACTCAATTACCCACCAAAAAGAGTGCTTTGCAATTATTCAGATAACAAAACCAAAATTATCACCATTTATGAAAACATATAAATTCTTATATACAATTTTTTATAAAAGTAACTCATGATTAAAACAGTAATTCTCTAATACTTCTGGCTATTTTAAATCATTTTACTTATTTATTTATTTTAAAGATTTTCTTTATTGACAGAGAGAGAGACAGTGAGAGCAGGAACTTATTCCAGGGGGAGCAGGAGAAGCAGGCTCAGGGGGCCCGATGCGGGGCTTGATCCCAGGACCCTGGGATCATGACCTGAGCCGAAGGTAGACGCTTAATGACTGAGCCACCAAGGCGCCCCGATTTTAAATCATTTTATTAGTAATTCCCCTGTCAAACCTAAGAGATGATTATTTGGGGATTAACTAATTTGACCACAAGTGTATCAAAGCAACGACAGTTCCCAAACCAGCCTGTTCTCTTGTTTTGGTTCCTAGACAAACATGTTTCTAATTGTAGAGTTCTGTATGTATAAACAGGATAGCTAACACAGCAATTATTATCTTCTTCAAGAATTCTATTAAAGCCTTACTAATGGACAAGTGCAGTAACTCAAAGCTGGAGGCAATTAAATGTTGATTTTTTAAAATAAGGAGCCTTTCTTTTTAAAATACATCAAATCTAGGCTAATTTAACATGAAATTTATGGTCCCTGATCCTGACCTTTTGATAGCTGGAAAAGTAATTCTGAGGGGAAAAGAAAAATCTGGATTACAAATGCTAAGGGTATACAATGTGTACCAAATCAACTCAATAATAATTTTGTATACATACATTTTTTTCCTTTTACTTTTATATCCTTTCCTAAACATCTCTGAGATCTTCCCTTCTATAGAAATGTAGAGCTCCTCTTAAGTGTTTATTTCCTTTCCCTATTAGTCCATATGTTACCTATTTTAGTGTCCTCACACATCATCAATTATTTCTACAAAGGACTAAGGAATTAAAAGGCTATTCTTACATTGTACTGCTTCCTTTCCATTGGCCTATAAAAATGCTCTAATCTCTTACCTTTAAAAAGAAAATACTCTCTCCTGATCTAATACTCTTTTCTTGCTACACTATTTTTCTCTATTTTCTTTCAGAGCCAAAATCCTTTTTCTTTTTTTAAATTTAATTTTATTTAAATTCAATTAATTAAAATATAGTATATTATTAGTTTCAGGGGTAGAATTCAGTGATTCATCAGTTGTATATAACACCAGTGCTCATTACATCACGTGCCCTCCTTAATGCCCATCACCCAGTTACCCCATCCCCCACCCTCCTTTTCGTTTTTAAACTATTTTTTTAAATTATAGAAATGGTATATGTTAAATGTAAAAAATTGGAAAATAGTTAACCAAAAAGAAGGAAATAAAAGTCATAACCTTCAAACCCAGAGATATTAATCTGGTATATATCCTCCTGTATTATCCTTATCCTTGTTTTTATCAAAATTCACCATGAGATAGATATATGACAAAAGAACCTGTAACTAAAATATATTAAGAACTCTTAGAACTCATTAAGACCAACAATCTGACCTTTTAAATGAGAAAAAAATCTGACAAGACAGGGAAACAGCCTATGAAAAATGCTCAATATATGTAAATACAAACCAAAATGATATACCATTACACACTGCTAGAATAATAAATAGGAAACAACTCAAATATCCATCAACAGGTGAGTGGTTAAACAAATTATGGGATACTTATACAATGGAATACTACTTACTCAGCAAGAAGTTACAAAATCTGATACATGCAACACATGGATGAATTTGAAAAATAAGTCAGACACAAAAGACTACATATTATCTTATTCCATTTATATGAAATGCCCAGAAAAGGCAAATTTGTAAAAACAGAAAACATATCAGTGAAGGCCTAGGGCCTGGGGAGTGGGAGGGAGGTGGTTATTGTTTGTAAAGGGCCATGAGGAAGCTTAGTGGAATCATGAATGCTTCTATAACCTGACTGTGGTGTTAGATTACACAAGTGTGTAATATGTCAAAACATACTGAACTATACAATAAATGTACCCATTTTAAGCATATGTAAATTATATATCAATAAAGTTGGTTACCAAAAAAAATATGCCCATAACCCCAAAACTATGGGAAAATCTGTGTTTATCCATTATACTTACTTTTATCGAAATGAGATCATGCTATTTATACAATTCTATAACTGCTTTGATTTGATATTAATTTTTAAAATATTTTATTTTTCAATGTCATTAAATATCCTTTTCAATTCTAGAACAGAAATATAAACATTTTAGTTCTGGTTGGCTGTCATTTACAGGATCAAGTCCAAGTTCCTTAGCATCATCTGACTTCTGCTTCTTTTCCAGCCGTATCACCTGGCATTCCTCATGCCTTAACCTTTTTGGTCCAGCCCTAAACTGCTTGTTGTTCTCTGCATGCATCATGATGATTATGAATGCTCCCTATGATGACTATGATGATTATGAATGTTCCCTATGATGCTAGCTCTCCCAGCTACCTGAATTGTCAAAGTAATTCAGCCTATTCAAATTAGAAACAATTTCACAGTTTGCTTTTCTCCCACAACTTTCTATTTCATTACTTCTTCCTGTTTCATAGCACTAGCTAATACCTCCAGAAAAGTGTTGAATATTAGAGGTGAGAGTCTGTAGATTGTCTTATTCCAGGCTTAAAAAGCAATGTGTTGGGTATTTCAGCATTACACAGGATGCTCCCTATTGATACCTGATATTATTTTTTTATTAAGTTAACAAAATGTGCCTGGCTTTCTAAGAATTTTCATCATCAAGGGTAGGAACTACATTTTTTTCAGGTATCTTTTCCACATCATCAAGTTGATCATATGGTTTCCTCCTTTTATCTATTCATGTAAGTTAATTATTTTAAAATATTTACCACACAGATCCATCATAAGTTAAATTTAAACTTATTAATATGGCTTATCTGGCTTTCGGGATCTGGACTCTTAACTTTTAAGATTGTATCCTACCCTTTACTCATTGTTGAAGAAACAGGCCAGACTTCCTCAGTCACTACAGTCTTTGTACCCTTTGCCAATGGAATGGCTTTTCCTCTTTCCTGGATTTCCTGGCAAATTCCCAATCATCCTTCAAGACTCAGCAAATTAAATTTTAATCTATATTTCTTCCTTTCTCCCGTCCCCTCCCCTTGAATCAGACACATCTATCTCATGCTCTTGGTACCTTACAAATACTGCCATCACAGTACTTTTCATTAGACTGTAATTGTTTATTCATTGTTCTTCCTCAGTGATAGCCTAACAACTTTCACTGATCAATGGACACCTGGGTTAATCCCAGTTATTATCTGAATGCTATAAACAGTATTTGTACTTAAGTCTTTGTGCGGATATGTTTTCATTTCTCTTGGGTACATACCCAGAAATGGAACTGCTGGGTCATAACATATAGGTACATTAAGCTTTAGCTTGCCAAACACTTTCCAAAGTGGTAGTAGCAATTTATACTCCACCAGTAATGTGTGAGAGTTTCTTTTCTTTTCTTTTTTTTTTTTCTTTTTTTTTTTTTTTTTTACAGATTATTTATTTGACAGAGAGACAGACAGCAAGAGAGGGAACACAAGCAGGCGGAGTGGTAGAGGGAGAAGCAGACTCCCCGCTGAGCAGGGAGTCCCACATGGGGCTGGAGCCCAGGACCTTGGGATCATGACCTGAGCTGAAGGCAGACACTTAACTACTGAGCCACCCAGGCGCCCCTAATGTGCGAGAGTTTCAATTGCTTCATAAGTTCACTAACATTTGATATTGCCAGTCTTTTTTTTTTTTTTTTTTTAATTTTAGTCATTTTGGTGTCTATGTAGTGGTATCTCATTTTGTTTTAATTTGCATTTCTGTTAGCTAATGATCTGAACACCTTTTCATACTTATTGGCTATTTGGATTTTGTCTTCTTATATGAGTGTCTCTTCAAGTCCTTTGCCTATTAAAAAAAAAAACTGAATAGTCTTTTTCTATTAATTTGTGAGAGTTCTTTTGGATTCAAGTTTTTGTTATATATATATTTATACATGTATGCACATGTATATATATATCTCAATATCTCAAAAATCAAATAATAAAATAAAATACTATTTCCTAGTCTGCTGGCTCACATTTTTACTGGATAAGCAGAAGTTCATTAAATGAAACCCAAGTTTTCAACCTTTTCTTGATAAAAGCACTTTAGTGACCAAAAAAACCTTGATTTGTGGTTATTAATAAATACTCTAGATTGTCAAAGATTTAATCTGGATCTCAATATATGAAGTTTTCATAGCCTTTATTATCTATTATATAATATCTAATGTTTAACTAACATAAAAAACTATAAAAATACTATTTAAAAAAGCTATAAAAACAAAGAACACTTCCTAATGTTTTAAGACATTCTTTTGCTAAATTTCTTGTATTTTTTAACTTTAATTTTCATGTAAAAATGATACAACTGAAGCATGAGGTAATTTCTTCACTGCATATTAAAATGACTGGAATTATGAATGCTATAAAAGCAAAACAGTAGGCACTGAGCAGATGAGCAGCCTAGTTAGTCTTAAGCTAGTCACAAAATATCACCTGACCTCACTATCAATATTCAGAAGAATTGAATTAGGTGATTGGTAGCATTTTTCCAGCTGTAAAATAAAGGCAACGTGTCCATTTAAACTTTTATCATTTTGTCATCAGATTTAACACTCTGCTATGATGAGCTAAGTATATACTTTTCTTAAGTGTTATGCACTGTAAATTAGGGCTGCCGCAGAGTTGTGCAGACACAGCTCTGGGGGAAGTTATTCACACAGCAGTACAACCACTTAACACTGTGGCCCTGACTAGGTCCCTCAGTTTGTACTCATTTAAGACTAGTCTCAGCCCAAGGTGACTATCAGCCACATATCCTACCATCATCAAAGCAACACAATTCTTGAGTATTACTGAAAATATTTTAAGGATGTGATAGCAAATATTCAGAAAGTCTCCTTGCTATGGTACTTTTAAAATTGTGAACCATGTAAATATGTTCACTATCCTAAAACTAATTTTCAAATTAATTCTTTAAAATTCTTTTCAACACTTTCCTTCTCTCCCAAAGCATTTACTCTTTAAGCCATCTGTAGATTCTTTGCCTCACTCAATCCGGGTGCCTCTTGATAGGCAGTCAACTCCTAAAACTTTTTAAGCTATGTTGCCTCTTTTATCCTTTTTCTTTTCACCCTTTCTGTTGTCTGTGCCACTTTCTTTAACTGGAGCAATTTTGGTCTCTGTTGCTTATCTCATTCTCTTTCCCACCCATTGTTCTATTCAACAAAACAAAGGCCCAGGAGGTAGTTAGACAAAGACAGGGAAGAGAATGATTATTATTATGCATTCCTCCCAACCCTACACAATAAAAGTTACCTGTATTTGTGAGTAAATAAAATCAAAGTATGTCGATTATTTTGATCTCTGTAAGGAAAGCAATTTTCAGAAAAATCATTTGGGGGTGCCTGGGTGACTCAGTCGTTAAGCGTCTGCCTTCGGCTCAGGTCATGATCCCAGAGTCCTGGGATCGAGCCCCGCACCCCCTGCTCAGCAGGAAGGCTGCTTCTCCCTCTCCCGCTCCCCCTGCTTGTGTTCCTGCTCTCACTCTCTCTGTGAAATAAAATAAAGTCTTAAAAAAAAAAAAAATCATTTAAGCTATGATAAGTAAAACTGCAGGAATTTTTTTATTTAAAATTTTTGCATATTTAATTTCAATAATGAAAGATGAGCACAAAGAATGGGTTTCAACTAGCTCTTTTAAATTCTAGTGGACAGAAAAATCTCCTCTCTAGAATATGTCCTTAGGTCACACTCTCCTATTCTGGGTGATACAAGACTTCTCTCAGTCACACTTGCACATAGGATTTTTATCCATTGTATGCACCTAAATAAAGAAAATATATTCTGTGCTCATCTGAAAAAAATGCCTCCTAAGATATTTTAAAGGCCTGTAGATCTCAAAGTCCTACCCTTCCCCAGAGGCCATTTACTGTCTTGTGTCTGGGTTCAATGAAATAGATTTACTTAATGAGCTTCCAGAATTTTTAGTTTTTATAATATTAAAGTAACTTAAAATCCTATAATAATGACAGAATTCCATCCCAAAAAAACAGGAGATGGCTTATTTATAACTTTTTAAAACCTTCAATTTAAAAGACGTTTGCAGAATACATTAGACACCGAATATCAACATCCACAAGCAGCAGAAACTAGAACTTCAAAGTCAGCATGTTAACGAGAGAAACTCTCATCATACATTAAAATTTATTTTTTTTGGACCTTCTATAGAGTTTTTATACAGGAAAAACTTCAAAATATCTACAAACAACACATTTTAGAAGTTGTATATTTACGACACCTGGTTATCAGATATGACTTTATCTCATCAGTACTCATCTCAGTTTATAAATGTATAATGCTTAAAATAAAACTATACACTTATAAAAGCACTAAAAAAACTTCACTTTAGTAAGTTAGACAAACATCTCACTATGCAAATATATAATTTTATATATAAAACTAACACTTCTTTTCATGAAACAGAGCTCTGATTTTGAAGTATATATTTTTTCAGGATAAAATGCATGTAGCAAATTTTTCCTAACACAATAAATTATTAACATGTGATCAAAAGTAATTAATTCAAACAAGGCTTATAGTCACATCAGTATTTTCCAATAATACTGCCTTACTATCACCAACAATTAGCCTGTATATTTCAAGCAGATGTTCAGAATACATACCTCTTGGGCAAGATCTTGTGCACTGGAGATAAGAGGAAAAGGAGGACTGGCCTTGTTCATGTGTACTGTGACAGCGTTGTGTATCTTAAATGCGTTCTGGAAATCTTTATTTTGTACAAGTTGTAAAAGCAGTGAGATATCCTCCTGGCTCTGAGAATCTACCAAAGTATGTTGGATATGTTTAAGTGAAGAAAACAAGTCTTCCACTTCTAGTAGGAGAAGGAAAAGGTATCCAAAAATTAATTGTTTGTCTTAATTCAACATGTGTTTTAAGATAAACTTTCTTGAACCAGTCGATTTAAGTTTTCCCAAAAAAAACCTTGCATATATTTTTGAGAGTTAAATCACTATAATTTTACCTATTTTTAAGTAAAACTCTAAAAATTATACAAAACAGAATAACATTTTTCCAAGCATTTGAAATATAAAATACATACTCACTATAAAAATGAATGAGGAATACAGAAATAAATTTAAAATCAACAATAGTCCCATCACCTAGAAACTTTTTTTTTAAATATCTCTGAGTATTTGCTTTTTTCATTTAACAGTACATTTTAATTATTTTCCCACATCGCCAAGTACTCTTTTAAAAACATTATATATAATGGCTCCATGATACTCGGTTGCATGGCTAAACCATAATTTAAATTACCATTACATTAGAATTGAGCATTCAGGTTACTTCCCTCCCAATTTTTTGCTACTATAAATAATAAGCATTTCAATACATAATGATCATAGCTGAATAAAATTTGTCTGAGAGTCTGTTTTCTTAAAATAACTCCTAGAAATAGAATTTTTAAATAAGATTCTGACATTTTAAAAACCAAAAAGCTTTCCAGAGAAGTTTTGCTAATTTAATTTACATCCCATTAGCAATATTTTCACTAATATTCGACTTTACAGTTCTATAAAACCAATTTATTTAATGGGGAAGGTGAGATTTAGTCATATTTACCAGGCACTTCTTTGTGGTCCATAAAACTCTTGTGCACATGTTAGTCTCCTAAAATTATACTGAAAATTGTGGGCATGTGTATGTGTGTACATGCCTGTTAGTGTGCATATGCAGTGCACGCATTTTTCTGGGAGAGCGTTATCCCAAAATGGTTAAGAGCCACCAGGTGTTTCTTCCCTGCCCCGCGACAGGTAGATGTGTGCATGTGTGTGTTTTTGTTACATTTGTCAGAAACAATTTTTTCATTCGTCTGTTAACTGTGTCTATGGTAGCTTTTATTATAGAAGTTTTCAACTCTTTTATGTTAAGAATGATCCACCTTTTCCTGTGTGATTTCTTTCACTGTTTCTGTGCTTATAAACTCCTTCTGCTAGGTCATTAAATATTTGCCTACATTTCTTTTGGCTTCTTACGGCTTCTACTTCATAATTAACTTTAATCCATCTAGAATTTACTTTGGTATAGATTTGAGGGGAAATTTTAACTTCATTTCTTTTCTTCCAAGTGGTTAACAATTATTCTAACACCACTTATTGAATAATCTTTACTGTTCCACTGATTCATGATACCACCAAAATCTTACATATAACAGGGTCTGTTTCTAGTCCATTGGTCTATCAGAGCCACAGTGTTTTATTATAGTAGCATTTCAGTCTTTCCTCATATTGATATGTCAAGTACTTGCTAATTACATTTTCAAAAATGTCTTGACCATTCAAAATGAGTTACAGAATAATTTTTTCAAGGTACTACCCACTCTCTCTCATTCCTCTAAAAAGAGAAGTCTATTGAGATTCTGACTGAAATTAAGCCTGTATGAGTCTGGGAAAAACTTACAGTGGACACTACTGTCTTATACACAAACACGTGGAAAAAACCCTCTCAGCTGAAGTCTTTTTATTAGTTTTCTTCATATACAGCCTGCAGAAAAGCTACTGATTCTTATACATGTATCTTATAATTACTACTATACAGCAGTTAAATTCTTTCATAGATTTGAATAGTTCTTCAGAGTTGATTCTTGAGGTTCCTTATCCTTTCCCCCCAAATCAAAACAGATTTAGTCCCTATAAAATATACAGATACACTCTTCAGTAATTTAAAATGCAGCAAATAACTAGGGGAAAAAACTGGAAAGTCAAAACTTGTCAATCGTGTGCCCCAGAGCTAAATAAAACTTGAGAAATAGCTAGAATTTAACCATAAGGTAAGCTAATATCTAGAACACTAGAAAGAAAGAATATAGATAGGGGAAACTGGGAGATGTTCGTCAGAGTACAAACTGTTGCTTTTAAGGTGAATTAGTTCTGAGGAGCTACATGATGACTATGGCAAGAACTACTCTCTCATACTATACACACATAGTAAGTGAAGTTATGGATGTGTTAATTAATTGTGCTAAATATCTCACAATGTATACATCAAATCATCATATTGTACACTTTAAATACATACAATTTTACTTGTCAAATATACTTTGGTAAACCTGGGAGGAAAAAAAGAATATGGAATGTCAGATTCCATCAAATTCAAAGAGGTTACCACAGAATTACCTAAGTATATAAAGAATTCCTAAGAGTATAAAGAATTCAATAGGCTTAAAGTATCTTTAGAGCAAAACAGGAAAACATTTAAATATCTTAAAAGGAAAAAGAATTATAAAACCAACAAAGTAGTTAAAGCAGTAATTGTCTACAATCCTAGGAGGACTATCTTAGACTTCACTGGGTGGATAATGAGATTCCTATTTAAAAGTTTAGTAATTATTTAAAAGAGCTCAGACTGGTTGTCAGGGCAATGAGAAAAATCAAGGGCTTCAGATATCACCACTGACTGTAATCAATAAGCAACTTCAGTCAGCACAAAAGATAACCATCTCTCTATTGTCTGTTCAACACCAAGAATATTTAAACTTTTAAAGGCAAAGGAACTTCTGCATTAATGTCTCCTGGTACCAAACCACCCATAAGGACACTGCAATACTGACATTATTAAAAAAAAAAAAAAAATTGGGGCGCCTGGGTGGCTCAGTTAAGCGTCTGCCTTCGGCTCAGGTCATGATCCCAGAGTCCTGGGATCGAGTCCCGCATCAGGCTCCCTGCTCCTTGGGAGACTGCTTCTCCCTCTGCTTCTCTCTCTCTCTCTCTCTGTCTCTCATGAATAAATCAATAAAAAAAATTAAAAAAAAAAATTAAAAAAATTAAAAAAAATAAAAATTGTTGTTTTATATTCCAGCTATAATTACTGGTGTTAAGTTGTTATACTATACAGCCTTTCAGACTTTTTATTTTTTTAAAGATTTTATTTATTTATTTGACAGAGAGAGACACAGCGAGAGAGGGAACACAAGCAGGGGGAGTGGGAGAGGGAGAAGTGGGCTTCCCGCTGAGCAGGGAGCCCAATGTGGGGCTCGATCCTAGGACCCTGGGATCATGACCTGAGCTGAAGGCAGACGCTTAACGACTGAGCCACCCAGGCGCCCCCCTTTCAGACTTAAAAAAAAAAATGCTGATTTAACCATATAGGTCACATAGTAACTGTTTTGCAATCTGTTATTTTCCAATTTCTTTAGAATAAACACCTAAAATTACTGATCAGATAATAAAAACATTTAAAACTTTGATACATATTGACAAATTGCCCACCAGATAGGTACTAACTACCTTTTCTTGCTTTATCAGAACAATGATTTTTTAATCGAGGATATTTATGAGAATTACTAAGGGAACCTGCAAAGATAGGTCGTGAGAGTTCTACCTCAAACACAATCAGAATCTCCTTGTCTTCCTGAATGTCATTAAATATAAATACATATGTACTGATTTTAAGTTTATTATAATGTACCCTTTTGGTTAAGAACCACTGACTTAAAAGCTTTATTAACATTGGTTACTATATTTTAAGATATGATATACTTGAGATGAAGATAACTGACTGCTATATGGAGTTTTTGTGTCTTTTTTTTATAGTTATTCTATTTCCTCATTGGCAAATAGTTTTTGTTGCCCTTTTTCTGCTCTGTGGTAAACACAGCATATAATTCTCATATTTAGAATATTTTAAGTATAAAATGAGATAGTATAGTCATGTCATAGAGAAAAACTAGGGAAAGTAAAGAAGAGTAACTCACACTAGGACGGCTTAATGAGAGATACAACTTGAGATCAATGACCTTATTTCAGATCAGCTCACAGTTAAGACACTGCTCAGATAGGAAATAGGAAATTTTGTTCTTAGTCCAAAATGGATAGTGTAAGGGAATGCAGGTTCCAGAGAAAGATGAAATCTGGCAATTTGTGCATATTGAGTTCTAAAGCCACAAAGACCATGGAGGAGTATAAGAAGAATCCACTTCTTCAAACTTGTAAGGCAAAGCTTTTCTGCCACACCAAGGGAATAAAAAAGATACTTTTTTGTTTTTTTGCAGATTCTAGGGCGAAAAGCTGTCCTGAGATGTCTTTTTGCCCCATACGCAGCATGTAATGTACACAGGTCAGTATTTAGAGGAGCTTATACGTTCTAGCTAAAGACAGCTAGAACCACGTATCTTTAGAATTTTCTCTAGCTGTTTTGTACATCTTCATACATATAATGCATATAATGCATGTGTTTTATTCACCCTCCAAATGCTACTTTTATAATACCATGCAGGAAAGCTGCTCAAAGTACTCTCGTCCTTCAGATCCAAATGTTTTCATTAAGAATGTTTAGTGAACGGGCGCCTGGGTGGCTCAGATGGTTAAGCGTCTGCCTTCGGCTCAGGTCATGGTCCCGGAGTCCTGGGATCGAGTCCCGCATCGGGCTCCCCACTCTGTGGGAAGTCTGCTTCTCCCTCTGCCTCTCTCTCTCTCTCATGAATAAATAAATAAAATCTTTAAAAAAAAAAAGAATGTTTAGTGAACAAGTAGAAAAGCAGACACTCAGTGAGTTTTTAAAACTTCATTAAATATATGTAGATTGACTAGAAGATATAGACTAAACTACATGTAGTTGAAACAAATGAATATTTAAGAAAAAATACAAAATACCCAGATCCTGATGAAATTAGTGTTTTTTTAAAGCTTTTTAAAAGGCTTATCAATTTAAAAGACATTAAAAATGATGCTGCCTCTGTCCAATAAGTTTTAAAATCACATAGAAAGCAACAGACACCTACAGCCATTAGTCTTAAAATACTAATCACGATATGAGTTCACAGTCTTTACTCAGTTCTTTACTAGAAAATTCTGAATGTAATTCTGACAAAGGATCTTTTCTTTGGTATTAAGGTTGATGTCTAATGAAAAATTATTGTGGGTAACATCAACTCAGGGATTCTCACTTTGACACACATTCTCATTCACATTTTAGTTTCATATAAAAATTCTTAATTTCAACGGTCAGAATATTTAGTTGTAGGTTAAAAAACCCTTAGGTCCTATATTGTACATCTTTTTTTAAATTATTTTTTTATTTATTTGAGAGAGAGAGTCAGAGAGAACGAGCACAAGTGGGGAGAGGGGCAGAGCAAGAGGAGCAAGCAGACTCTGTAGTGAGTGGGGAATCTGACATGGGACTCGATCCCAGGACCCTGAGATCATGACCTGAGCCGAAGTCAGATGCTTAACTGACTGAGCCACCCAGGTGCTCCTATATCATTGTCTGATGCAGGTTATATTTGTTTACTTAAAACAAAACATTCTGTACAATTCCAGAAGGAATTTTATTTTATTTTAATTTTTTTTTTAAAGATTTTATTTTATTTATTTGACAGAGAGAGAGACAGCGAGAGAGGGAATACAAGCAGGGGGAGTGGTAGAGGGAGAAGCAGGCTTCTGTAGAGCAGGGAGCCCGAAGCGGGGCTCGATCCCAGGACCCTGGGATCATGACCTGAGCCGAAGGCAGTCGCTTAATGATTGAGCCACCCAGGCACCCCCCCAGAAGGAATTTTAAAAATCCAATCAGATACAACTAAATCAGTCCTGTCAAATATGTACCCTCTTCTGTAATTAACAATGAAGATACACAATAAAAAGACGACAGAATCCAGAGAATAGAGACTCCTTTCCCCATTCCCATAAACAGAGACACAACAGGGGAAACATAAGGATAAAGAGCCACATGGACAGAAAAATAGAAAGATACATGGAGAATCACAGGGCTAGCGAGAATGACAAAGTGCAGAGAGGGAAGGGAGTATTGCAGCAGAGATATAACCACAGTAAGGCAGGACAGAGGGAGGGCAGAAAAGGGGACACTGCAGAGGAGAAGGCGGCAAAGGCAAGTATATCAAATCTGGCTTTGAGGATAAATTCTAGTCTGCCACAGCTTCCCTACAAGAAAGTTCTTTAGATCTAGTTTAAATTCTTTGTCCCACAGTTAGATCTATTTCTTCTTACCTGATGTTCAGTAGAAATTGTTTTAAGTTCCCATCATCTTTTCTAACATTTCTTATAACACTTAAATAGTTTAATATTATCTAGATCTATTATATTATCTATTATCTATTATTATTTTATCTATTATACATTATCTAAAAAAATTACTTCTATTTGGCATTGGAATACAATTAATCAGATAAATACAAACATACCCATAAATCTACAAATCTACCCCCCGAACCCTCTCCTTTCCCCTTGGCCCTCTCCTGGTAGCCTAAAATATAAAAAAAATGAAGTTAAATTTAAATTAGGCAACAGAAAGCAAAAACCAAGAGTTGCTCTATCTGAAATTCTATCATAGGCAGTCATATGGGAGAACTTTTTGGCTTTAAGGGTACAAAATAAAATTACACAAGGAAGCTAAGGAATCTCCATCTCTGGAGAACTTTCGAAGTAATGGTGATCACCACCTACCCTGGATTAGCTTTGCTTATTTTAACTCATGCTATCATTTACACCCAAATGAAAAGACAGTTTCTAGAGATCTATTCTAGCATAACAATCTTCCATCTCATTGTTTAAATAATACAGATTTCCTTAACCTATCCGCAGAAATTTCTGGATTTCAACCAACTTTTAACTTTTTTTCTGAAACTTTTAAAGATTTCTTCTTTTCTCCTACACTGGATGGTCAAGCTGAATATTCAGATGAGGACCTTAATATTTCTGAGTATGAGGAAATTATATCAGTTTCCAGTATATCTATTGCTGAATCAAAATCAGAACATTCATTCTGGAAATCTTTGCTTAAACAGAGGTAGACTTTTTCTTTTTTCTTTCCAAATTTAAGAACATAAAATTCAGATCTTTGATTTTTGGTTGGCAGTGGACCAAGTCAAAATGAATTAAAAAAAAAAATCAGAAGCTCATGAAAAATACTGAACAGTAATTACTCATTAACAAATTGGGTTACAAATTAAAAACAAATACCAGTTAAGTATACAGGCAAAGATAGTTAAGAGAGACAGCACAGGAAAAATCTTATCCCTAAACATGGTAAGACAATGAAAAACTGTCATTGAAGCCCCAAATCTGGGATGAGAATACCTGGGTCCTAATTATTGCTCCACCACTTGTTAGTTGCATTATATGTCACTGGACAACCCACTGCAAGTCTCTGGGCCTTTCTATAAAATGAGTGGGTTTGACTAGGATAGTATTTCTCAAACTTTTGTTGGCAATACACAAAGCTATTTGAAATATAAGATTTATAAATACCTATGTGCAATATATTTTAATGTTTTCTATTTAATCTAGTTCTTAAAAAAATTACTGACTGATAGGATGGCTAAAATTAAAAAACATATAATACAAGTAGAAGCAAGGATGTACAGAAACTGGAACCCTCTACACATTGCTGATGAGAACAGAAAACAGTACAGGTACTCTGGAAGCCTCAATAACTTAAACAAAGAATTACTACATGACCAGCAATTCCATTCCTAGGTATGTACCCAAAAGAAATTAAAAACAGGTGTTCAAACAGAAACTTGTATGTGAATATGCTTAGCACTATTACAGTAGCCAAAAGGTGGAAACAACCCAAATGTTCCATCAGCAGATGAATGGATAAACAAAATGTGGCATGTCCATACAACAGAGTATTCAGCTATGAAAAGGAATGAAGTACTAGTCCATGCTATAACTCAATGAATCCTGAAAATAATATGCTACGTAAAAATAAGCCCGTCACAAAAGGTCACATATTGTATGAGTTATAGGAAATGTCCCAAATAAACAAATCTATAAACAGAAAGTAGACTAGGGTTGTTAGGGAGAGGAGAGAATAGGAGTGACTGCTAATGGGTACGGAGTTTCTTTTAATGAGAACACTCCGAAATTATACAGTGGTGATGGTTGCACAATCTTGTGAATATACTAAAAACTCATGAATAACACACCTTTAAAAGAGTTAATTTTATGGTATATGAATGTCTTTTTTTTTAAGATTTATTTTAGAGAGAGTGTGTGTAGAAGTGGGGGGAGGGGCAGCGGGCGAGGGAGGAAGGGAGAAAAGTAGACTCCCCGCTGAGCTCAGAGCCCAACACGGGGCTCAATCTCATGACCCTGAAATCATGACATGAGCCAAAACCAAGAGTCGGATGCTTAACGGCCACCCAGGTCACCATATGAATTATATCTTAAAAAATTTGTTATTTTAGAAAAACAAAATGAAAATTTGCTGGTTAAGATCCACAAATTAACTTCATGGACTAAGAGGTTAGATGATCTCTGGTGGCTTCTGGTTCTTACAAAAGTTAAATTTTAGGGTGCCTGGGTGGCTCAGTCGGTTAAGTGTCTGACTCTTGGTTTCGGCTCAGGTCATGATCTCAGGGTTGTGAAACTGAGCCCGCATTGGGCTCCACGCTCAGCATGGAATCTGCTTGAGATTTTTTTCTCCTCTGCTCCTCCCCCTGCTCCCTCCACCCCCAAATAAATAAATAAAATTTTTTTAAAAAAAGCTAAATTTTAGTCAAACTTCAGAAGCTTAAGCTTAGAAAAGTTAAGTAACCTGTCTAATGTCAATAGCAATTAAATGAAAATAAAAAATATTCAAACTCTACATCTGCATCCAGACATCCCTTTCCAATGATTCAGTGATGTCCTGCATTTCTGAACATATGACACAATGATGCAAGTCTTTGCAAGAGGCAAAAGCTAAAATCTATTATTACTTAATACGCAGAATGAAGTTTTGATGCAATGTATCAAAGACTGGTATAGCAGTTAATTATTTTTCAGTAGAATTATGCACATTTAACAACCAAACATTACATGACTATAAACATATTATAATGAATTTTCTAATCTTTACTCTAGATTAGCTCTAATTTTAGCAATCTGAACAAATCAGAAAATTTTCAAACAGACCCAACATTTTAAACATTAAATCTAGTACCCATAAGTCTAATCATGTTACTCCCAGAAAAAAAAGTTCCACAAGGAATGACTAAAAGAGCTTGGAAACATCTATAGCAGCTGAGGAAAAATTTAATAATAATTATTAGTTTTTCAGAAATAGGCTGAACTCAAGGTTACTGGCACTGGAATTTTGTTTGTTGAACTTAAATAAACTTTCCTTAAAGCCAATCTTTAAAAACATTTATCACAGTCTAGCAAAATTCCAGTATATCCCATGGTCAGTCAGAAGTCAAAAAATAACAAAGAAATGTAGAAGATATATTTTACTTTGTAACATCAAATACAGGAATACTATTGACTTTATAGCTGAATACTCAGAGACATGTGGCAAAAATAGTAGACACAAATCAAGACTGAAACATGCTATTAATTAATATAATGAAGTATTTTATTCATCCTAATTTTCTGCCCCTTGGCGTACCTTTTATCTTCACACTAATAGCATCTGGTATGAATTAAAAAGCCCCTAATCACGAATTTCAAGGGTCTCCTTATTAACCACAAAACATCATGGGTGTGTGTGGGTGGGTGGGTATGCCTTTCCAAAGGTCTCTTCATATGTGATAGATGACAGTGTTTCCTCCTTTATTCCCTTTAAATATTCTATTATATTTACTTGTCTACAACCCTGGCCCCAAATTACTTCTATGTGAATATAAAAACAAACAAAAACAGTGGCACCTGAAATCTAGAGGTATCTGAAAAATGATTCTACTCTACTTCATCCTACTCTAACCTGCTTTGTTATTTTCTCAGAATTTCCCTCATGAAGTAGTTTGTTTTGCTTATGAAAGAGAACAAGACAATGAGATTTTATTTGAAGCAAAGCCAAGTTTTAATAACTCATGCCAATTTTAAGGAAAGCTTCCCTGATATATCAAAATTCTTATAATTTATAATACTAATTATTATTTATTTGAAATTAAATTCCCACATCACCCTTTTCTTTTAATAAGGTTCTAAAAATTTTTTAAAAGATTGTATTATTTGTGAGACCACATGCACACGAGAGAACACGAGTGGGATAAGGCGCAGAGGGACAAGCCGACTCCCCGCCTGGTGAGCAGGGAGCCCGATGCGGGGCCCAATCCCAGGACCCTAGGATCATGACCTAAGCCGAAGGCAGATGCTTAACAGACTGAGCCACCCAGGCACCCCTTTTAATAAGATTTTGACTGCTTTTAAACAAGCAAGTTCAGTTCATCCTTTCAGAATATTTTCTATCAATTCCATCCCTGCACTTTTATTATTAAACAGTACCTAATTTATAAATCCTTTCATTAAAAACCACTACCCTCAAATAAATAAAATCTTAAAAAAAAAAAACACATGACCCAAAGTATCCCACCTTCCAATCATATTTTCAATTCTTAAAATAGTATTTTCTCTACTCACAGATAAATGATGATGTATCACTGGAAACTGATGGCTTCCTCTTAAAGAAAGAAATTAGTTGTCGCATCCTTCCCTCATTTAAAACAAGGTGGCTGTTTCTGGCTGTGAAAAGGCTGAGCAGTTGCCTCTGGCATGTGTTTATTAATTAAAATACTGGCAGGGAGACACAACTTTAAGGGAGTACTTCTGTTGTACTTTGATGTGTTAGCAAATTATGTACAGGAAAAAAATGTTTGGTATAAAGCTATTACACTTCATTTTAAAATGAAAACTTAAAACTCAGTATATCCAAAAATGAAGCTTTGACTGGCAATAACAACTCTGTAACTTCCACTAACTTATCATGTTTTCTATAATTAACACATTTGTGTTGAGTCTATCAGCAATAAACCTATTACTTATTTCTCAAAGTATTAAGTATTCTATTCAAAAATTGAATTACAGATACCTCTTACATTTTTTAAAAAAAGATTTATTTGTGAGAGGGAGAGAGCACATGAGTGGGAGGGGCAGAGGGAAAGGGAGAGAGAATCTCAAGCAGGCTCCATGCTGAGCGTGGAGCCCGATAGGGGACTTGATCTCACAACCCTGAGATCATGACCTAAACTGAAACTGAGAGTCAGACTCTTAACCAATTGTGCCACCAGGTGCCCCTGGTACTACATTTTGAACTACTTTAAAACAAAATATGTGAAACAGCCTTAAATTCAAGGACTGCACAAAGGTATTTTTGAAAACCACAATGGACTGCAAGCTGGAAGAAAATATAGCTGTCCTTTAATCTACACTTGCAGAAAAGTTAGGCAAGCAACATATAAACAGAAATAGGAAAAACCAAAAAATTTGAGAGAAATGGTCTCCAATCTTCTGTGCTTTGGGAAAAAAAAAAGTTTCACTAAAGTGAATCTGGCTTAAGCTGTATTTGTTTCTTTACTGAGAGTACATGAATATTATCTATTAGATAGATTTTTCTGCCTGATCTAAGTAGAGCAAATGGACAAATACATTAATCTTAATTTAAAAATTTAAAAATTTAAAAGAAAAAAGGAATAATCAATCCAGGCTTGGGCTGGATATATTACAATGTAATCATTCTCCAAGTCAGAGAGAATATTTACAAGAATATTTTAATAAAAAACAGTGGAGGGGTGCCTGGGTAGCTCAGTTGGTTCAGTGTCTGCCTTCCTCAGGTCATGATCCCAGGGTCCTGGGATCGAGCCCTGCATCAGGCTCCCTGCTCAGTGGAGAGCTTGCTTTACCTTCTCCCTCTGCCCCTCCAATCCTGCTCGTGTTCCCTCTCTATCTCAAGTAAGTTAAAAAAAACAAAGGAGTGGTGGGAGATGAGGGCCAGTAAGAGGCAATCGGGAATTAAATATTTTTACTCTAACAAAACTCTTTGGAAAAAAGAGCACAAAATTCTTTCAGGTAAACGTATTTTGAAAATATGTATTTTTTCTGTTTTCACTATAATTTTTTTTTTTTTTTTTTTAAAGGAGACAAAGTTTATTGAATACACTGCGAGAGCGCGGTGGGCAGGACAGCAAGGGAGATGCTGTCTGCCTATTTTCACTATAATTAAAATACCTGAAGGCATTTACCAGACTTCACTATCACTGCACACGTCTGATTTTTTAAAACACAGAGAAGCATGCATGTTGCTTTCTGTCAAGAAACGTGGTTCCTTAATAAATTTATAACAAAGAAGATGATGTGATATAGTAGGAACTGTTTCAGACTTAGAACATAGAGACTTTGTGAGGAACAAATCTAGTATATATGGTATCTTTGGGAAAATTACCTTGCTACTACTCCTGGTAGCAAGAGTTCTGATCCAGTGAGTGAAGAGCACACTGGACATCATTCTTTACTCAAACTCTTTGGAGTACACCAACTGCATACCTAGATCAAGCAAATTCAGACTTGGCTCTACCACTTATTAGCCTGGAATCTTAAACAGTGAGTTAACTCAATTTCAATTTCTTTATTTCCAAAATGGAGATTATAAAGTCCTGTTAATAGAATTATTGTGGATATTACATAGGATGGTATGAGTACAGAGCTCAATAGACACCTAAATGAATGGAAGAACAACAATGAAAACTCTCTCCTTCCATAGAAAAGTGGAAGTAAAAAAAGAAAAAAAAAAGTGGAAGTAGCTCTATTTTCACATCTATAAATAATAAATGCCAATAAATAGAATACTTAATTTGAGTTAGCCTGGTTTTAAGGGAAGCAGATTAATGTATACCCATAACACCGGTTCACAGATTATTCGTGTGTGCGTGTGTGTGTGTGTAGGAAGGGAAGGAAGTACGTTCAATGATCAAATATTCTAAGTTTGGAAACATATATTTGACATCAATCTCCCTTGCAGATTCATAATGCATATTAGCACTCTAAAGGATCTAAAGTCCTGTAATAGAGGTTTAACTTATTTAACCCACTGTTCTCAAAATTTATTTGGTCACAGATTTCTTTTTTGTTTACATCTACTAATAACTCATGGCGCTGTTTTGTTTTTGTTTTTTTCACAGAATGGAGTTTGGTAGTTTTGAGCCATGTTTTATGTATATGATGCCATAGGAACAGCTCCACTTCTTATTGGCAGTCATTAATTAAAGAAAATCAAATAGATTATAAGTTACAGATAATAATTTCATTACAATTTTACAAACTTCAAGGAAATCAAATTCAAAACCTGAAAACTGCTTTTCAGTAATTTTGATATAAAAGTTTGAGTTTGAAATAAAAGGTGAATTTCAAGGCTATAAATGTTAGCCCACATATAGAAATTTTTAATTCAAAGATGGTATCTAAAAACCATGTAGTGACTGAACATTTTAGCCCTATGCTTTAGCTCTATGTGACTAAAAGTAAACAGTGATGGTTGGTTATATGGCCTTTGCATGAAAAGAACTTATCTTGGTCTGAATTCAAATTGCTATTACTTACATTCTATTATACTCCTCTTCCTTCCTGTACACATTTATGTTAAGGCAAGAGAAACAAAAGTATTTTCTATTTTTCTATTTTCTATTATACTGCTGTATTTACTTACCTAGTATTTTCACAGCATAATGAGGACTTTCTAAGACAATTCCTTCCTCTGTATCAAATATAGGGTTATCTATTCCAGTCTTTGGAGGAATTTGGGCTAGTTTCTTAAGTCTCATGGAAGAATTAAGGTCAAGTTCTTGTTTTTTCCCTTCTTCTTCTCGCCTACGCCTCATGTCTTCCTGTTGTTGCCGAATACGCTCCAACTGTGCACTTCGACGTACTGGCATCATCCTGGTGCCCAAATCTCCGGGGCAGTCAACAGCCATCTCTCGATGCTTCTGATGTTCCTCTGGTGATGCAAGATCAACATTTTTTACTTCGCTGTCTGATTCCTCAGCAACATGCCCATTCATATGGGATGTTGTCATGGTTATCTATAAAAACCTGTACCACTTTTTATAAATCAATTTCTCCTATAAAGCCAATCTCTTGATTCTGTAGTATAAAATCCATGTTACTTCAAAAAAAAAACAAAAAAACAAAAAACTTCTCACATCACATAATAATGCTATGAAATGTATCCATGAAGGAAATCTAAGGGGAAAGATGGGGAAAAAAAGTGTAAGAATTACAACATAAAAGTAGATTTTACACAGCCCACTTCCAATCTATACACAATATAGTATCTTGTAAGTGTACAACATTATTTGGCTATATAGGTTAAGTACTTTCCTTTCATTTTACAGATAATGCTGAGAAAATCAAGGTATTAAAAAAAATCCCCTCCCAAGAATTTGAAGCATACTGTTTAATTCTATAGCTGAGAAAAATCAATGTATCAGAAAGTTCAGCAAAGTGGGAAAGTAATAAAGTTTTAGGTACTAGTCTGGTAGAGAATAGGTGCTTAAGGTTTAAAGATGTTTTGATCATCTTTGTAGAGTCTCAACACAGTACTTTACACTCAGTTTACAAGAGATTGAAATAACTTCTTAGTTAACCGCTAAAGAAATGGGCATACAGCAAGCCATGTTGGTGTCTCACTTGAGATTAAGGCAGTATTGTGGGGGACAATTCACTTTTAGGAGTTTATCAGATGCAGGAGATACCTAATGAAAAAGAAACTTTAATTAGCAGCTAAGGCATCTATAGGATAAAATCACATTAAGTGAGAAAAAGACTATGTGGGTTATCAGTCCTTATAACCAGTCACAATAAAAGAAGAATTAAGAGTTAATTCTTTATGAGGACTCATTCAGAGAATATGGTTGATCTGCTACTACCCAAAAATGTTAAAGTCACACTGCACAGCAAATAAGAATATATTGGACTTAGAGACCAGAAACTGAATTTTAATGCTGCCGCTGCCACTTCTTCTGGTTTTATGATTTAAGACTAGTCAGTTTCTCTCTCTGAACCTCGGCTTTTTTTTCTTAAACGATTTTCTTTTTTTTTAAGATTTTATTTATTTTTTGACAGAGAGAGACAGCAAAAGAGGGAACACAAGCAGGGGGAGTGGGAGAGGGAGAAGCAGGCTTCCCGCTGAGCAGGGAGCCTGATGCGGGGCTCCATCCCAGGACCCTGAGATCATGACCTGAGCCGAAGGCAGATGCTTAACAACTGAGCCACCCAGGCACCTCTGAACCTTGGATTTCTCTGGAAAATTTATTCATAGGCTTGTTCTGAGTTTTAAGTGAGATATCATATGCAAGCTTTAAAACTAAAAAATACATAAGCATATTAATTCTTAGCATTAATTTGATTCTGTTTTAAAAACCCATTATTAACTTCATTCTCCTATTTTAAAAATCCTTAAACATATTTTATTATTTCTTAAAAGATTTATTTATTTATTTTAGAGAGAAAGCATGCACAAACAGGGGGAGGGGCAGAGGGAAAGGGAGAGAAGCGGACTCCAGGCTGAGTGCACAGCCCCACTCGGGGCCAATCCCACAACCTCAAGACCACGACCCCAGCAGAAATCAAGAATCAGATGCCCAAATGACTGAGCCACCCAGGCTCCCTACTTCAACATATTTTAGACAAGAAAAATATTTTACTGGATGACACTGGCTTTTCATCTAGCCATTTCTTAGGTATAAGTAGGCAGATTGTTTATGTATGTGTGAACCCACACATTAAATCTAATTAGTCTTCTCTGTTCAGGACTTTAAAACTATTTACAATAATAAACCTACCACCTCCTTGAGTTGAGCATCACTTCAGTAAATAGGCTGGTTAGAGCATACGCCAACTCAGCAAAAGCTGAGTTTTCAAACAATACTCCTAAATGCCAGCCAACCTTCTCTCAAACATCTTGTCACAGACTTCCTAAACCCCACCTAGACTGAGAGGAAAATGACTAGACCAACAGGCAGGAAAACAGATGCAAGCTACATAAACCACTAGCATTACATTCTCACAAGAATTTTGGTAGACTTTTCTGTCTTATATCCAAATTTTAACTTCTCTCTTTATTTATAACTATGTGACCTACACATAAATAACTTATTTATAATTGGATTGCCTTCTTTTTCAGTAAAATGAGAACTATTAGAATTATATTAGGCTGTTCTTAAGTTTTATATATTGATTATATGTAATGCAAATTCAGCTTATTTAATGTTCTCATTATAAGTAAGCAGAAATGTATGTGGGAGTTACTGTAATCCTATGCTTAATTTTTATTTTAAAAACCTAGGAGTATAGGCGTGCCTGGGTGGCTCAGTTGGTTGAGCGTCTGCCTTCGGCTCAGGTCATGATCCCAGGGTCCTGGGACCGAGCTCTGCATTGGGCTCCTTGCTCGGCAGGGAGCCTGCTTCTCCCTCTCCATCTGCCTGCTGCTCCCCCTGCTTATGCTCTCTCTCTGTGTGTCAAATAAATAAATAAAACCTTAAAAAAAAAAAAACTTGGAGTATATATATGTCCAGAAAATTAAAACTCTCAACTTTTTCCAATTATATTTACCGGGGATTAAAAATCATATTTAATAATGAATAATGTACTTTTTACCTTATATGCTGGTCTATAAAAATATGATCTGAAATTAAAACTCTCAGCTTAAAAACTATAAGACTGTGTCCATAATTCATCATGATAGATCATGGGAGGGGAGAATTACAGCTCATGCAAAAGAGATGGGGCCAGGTGATCTGGGTCAAAGTTTTCATGCTTAGACTATTATCATGCTTGTCTTTCTGGATCTAGTCTTCTACTCTCAGAAGAATTTCTGCAACCTGATATTAATCTGCTTAAAATTCCATTTTGGTCATTTCCCTTGGAGTGTTCACAGTCTACTGGGAGAGACAGCAAAGAAAATGAATGATTATACTTCCCAGTTGGTTCCTCCTCATTAGATTCTAAATTGAAGACAAGAGTCTGGTCTTATTTTTATACCCCCCAGTATTTAACACAATACATATCATATAGAGAATGCCCAGTGAGAATTTGTTCAACTAAGAATGTCAGAAATTCATACAGGATTGCACAGACCATAGACTCTGAAACTTAGTATGTGGTAAGGAGTCACAGCAAACACTCAAAACATAAGGATACATTTCTTTGAGCAACATTTCAAAGAACAACTAAAAATTAGCCAGATAGAAGAGTCTGTTCCAGGCAGAGGGAATCACATGACCAATAAGAATGAAGAGTATGAAAATATAGCACTTTCAGAAAACAGAACAGAATGCAATAAGGCTGGATGGGACGGTGGGAGCACACCATACATGAATAACGATAAAAAGGCAAGCAGGGGGCCAGACTGACACAGTTTAAGAGCTAAGGACTTAGACCTTTATCTTAAAAGTAGTAAGAATTATTACAGGATTTAAAGCAGAGCTGACATGGTCGCATTCACTTCTAGAGGAATATCACTCTGGCAGAAGTGTGTAAGATTGACTGGCAATGAGACCAGTTTGAAGGCAACTGTAAGAAATGAGGTCCTGAACTAAGACAGTGAGGACAAAGAAAAGTTATGTTGAAAAAAACATATAGGTTACAGAATTACTGGAACTTGGTGTTTGCCTTTCATATAGCAAAAAGAGGAGAGTTGAGAAAAAGGAAGAGAAGGAAGTAGTAGTAGCAGCACTTAAACTTTAACATGTACTGAGCACTTAAGTGCTGGAGAATACTGCAAACACTTAACACAGTATTCACTCATTTAATCCTCATTACTACTCTAAAAGTAGTTCCAAATATGCCTGTTTTGTAGATGAGGAATGGGGGCTGAAGCAGGTCTTGAAGATAGAATGGAAAAATAAGCAAGAGGCCATATGAACAAAAGGCAGGAAGATAAAGGGTGTGGGAAAAGTACAAATAAGGCTAGTTGAACTAAGGCAGTCAGATTGTACAAGAGAAGAGCAGCTAGAAAGTTTGATTGGGTCCAACTTACAAAAGGTCTTAAACATAAGTCCCTAATTCTCAAGACAATAAGAAAGTCATCAAAGATTTAGAAAAGAAGAGTGATTTGTACATAAATGTAACTGAGCATTTACTCTTGGCTAGGTACTAGGGTTATAGAGACAGGATCCCTGCCCATTAGCTTATCTACCAAAATGTCCTACAGGGATCTAGAAATTAACGTGTCCAGAGTTAAACTCATTATTTCCCTTTAATCCCCTCATATTTCTCCTTAATCTTCTTCCTCCACTCTCAGTTCTAATTAATGCCATTATACTTACTCAGTTACCCAAGACAGCATAATATTTAAGAGAACAGGCTCCAGAATCAGACTGCCTAGGATCTAATCCTTGCCCACTCTCCTTTTAAAAGTCTCAGTTGAAATACATCCTCCTCCAGATTTCCATGACTCCCCAAACTGGTTATGTGCCTGCTCTGAAATCCCACAGCCCCTGTCACATCTCTGATCAAACCAGACTACAGCTATTTGTATCTCTGTCTGCCCGCCCCATCAGACTAGAAGCCTTTAAAGGTCAGGAACCATACTGACTCATCTCTGGATCCATGATACTGTCCAGCAGAGGGACCAAGCAAACAGGGAGGCTTCAGAATAAGAACCTAGGCAGTGTGACTCCAGGACCAGTATCTTTGGGTTACTAGATGGATGGCAAATATCCTTAAGATGGAAAATACAGGAGAAGAACAATTAAAGAAGACAGAAACTGAAGGATAATATGGGTTTAGTTTTAGACACATTAATTTGAAGGTGACTACAGGTCATATGGGTAAATGATCTACACCTATTAAGCAGGGATCTATCTTATTCATCTCTATAGCCCTGATATTTAGCAAGGGACAAATGCTTAATTAAGCATATGAGTAAAATCGCTCCTATGTTCAAATACCTCTAATGGCTTTCATATTGCTTAGAGAACAGAGTCCCAACTCACAAGGTAAATCCAAACTTTCTATTTCCAACACAAACTTTCTAAGTTTCCTTCCTCATTTGTGCCTATCGCATATCTTTTTTCTTCCTGCCCAAGTACCTTATGAAATAAGAAATATAAACTGCTTCTCCTTTCATCTTCTGACTTCAAGATCTATCACAAGTCCCCATTTCCTTCAAGAAATCTTCCCAGACCGCCTCGGTTAAATAATGATCTCACCAAACAACACTCCAAAAGACTTTATAATGGTCACAAGTTAATTCATGAGGGCCATAAAAGATTCAAAAGTCCTTCCAGAATCAAAGAAACATTATGCTATGTCCTATAGTTCTAGCATCGAAATCATTATAATTCTTAAACAGGCAAACCATGAATACTCTAGTTCACATATGTAGTCAATACATATCAATAAAATGTGGTAATCTGAAGGAATTATACTCTCCCTCTCCAAAACACACACACACACACACACACACGCATGCAAGCAAAAGAAAGAGAAAAAGAAGAAAGTCTTTTGACAATTCAGAAGCTGGTAAATAACTAGAGAATTACCTCCTTATGTGTAAATAAAAGACTGCCTTATGCAGATAATATAGTTACAGGTTCCTGGCCCTAAGAGTATTCTATTCCTCTCTTCTCAACCTTCTAATTATAAGTTGTTTTTAAAATGCCTCAAAAGCCCATATTTCACATCCTCATCAGAGTCCCAGCTCATACCCCCACCCAAGAAAAAAATAAAAATAAAAAAGAAGTCAAAACTCTTTACATAGGCCAAAAAACAAGAAAATGAATTTTCAGGTTGGCAGGCCAAAGCTGTTTCAGTGCTAGCTTCAAACCAGTTGGGGAGAAAGAGCTTTGCTTATGTGAGTTGGCTATAGGAGAAGGGGGTAAAGGGAAGCTAAATAAGCTTCAAATTAAAAAAGATTGAGATTGGGGGACCTGAAATAGCCTGAAGGATATAGGCCCACTGAAAACTCCACACCAAGAAACAAAACCATTTGTGTGACAGCTGGGGAACATGAAGATGGTCGTCTACACTAGTGTCCAGAACTCTGGATTTTTTTTTCAATTATCCTTCCTCCCCTTCTCCCACAAGCAATGCCTTTTGACTAGCAGCTGGGAAGTTTCATTTTAAGTGATCAGCATTCCTCTGACATTCTAAGAAGTTGGACTATTTGTTTCCATAGAAACAGCTTTGTCAGCTAACAGAAGATTCAGGCCAAGAATAGTGAAAAGAACTTACGTTATGCAAATTGTAAAGAACTTGTCTACTATCCTCTTAGTTTTTCTTCTCTGGTTTTTCACAGAACGCAGGTTTTCTTACTCTAAAAGAGAGGAGAGACAATCAAGTGTAAAGGTCTGCAGTATTTTTTAGGGGGAAAGAGTGAGAGAGAAAGGTTAATTTAATATGATATCTAATTGTTTGCAGATGGCTAGGATTTCCTGGTATGAAGTAGTAAAAATGTAAATCCTCCCCCCCAATATTTAATGGACAGCAATTAAAATCAATGTGAATTACCTGAAATCAGTGAGGAGAAAGAAGCAAGCATAACTGGTAAGACCCTTTGCAGATTATTATTTTTTTTTAAAGATTTTATTTATTCATTTGAGACACAGAGAGAGAGAGAGAGAGAGAGAGAGCGCATGAGCAGGGAGAGAGGCAGAGGGAGAGGGAGAAGCAGGCTCCCTGCTGAGCAAGGAGCCCGATGTGGGGCTCGATCCCAGGACCCTGGGATCATGACCTGAGGCGAAGGCAGATGCTTAACCATCTGAGCCACCCAGGCGCCCTTGCAGATTATTTTTAATGATACCTTTTGACCTCTAATTTAAGGTTCAAATAAAAATGCAGTTTATATATTTTCTTTGTTTTAACTACAACTTCTGGACCAATTTTAAATATTATGAATAGCTTACGATGCTGAGAAAATGAGAAGTTAGGGATCTAAAAAGATAAAAAAGAATTTGACAGACAGGAACCACAGTTAATTCAGAGCGGGAAATTTTGATGCTACACTGGACCAAGACAGGAGAGGATCCTGCTGTCCTAATGGAGCTTATATTCCAGCAGAGTAACAGATAATACAGAGCAAACATGATAAGATGACTTCAGATAAAGAGCTAGAGAGAAAGTGAAACTAATATAATAAACAGTGATGTTTGGAAGGGACAGCATTAGATAAGAAGGCCAGGGAAGGCCTATTTTAGGAGGTGATATTTGCACTGAGACCTAAATGACAAAAAAAAAAAAAAAAGAGTCAGCTGTGGGAAGGTCCAGAAATAAAGGGTTCCAGGTTGAGGGAACAGAAAGTACATTTCTATACAGATATCACCAGGAATCTCAATTTCAATATATCCCAAACTGACCTCAACTTCTTCCCTACTGTTAATTATACCACTATCTCCAAGATCTTAATCTTTTTCAAGCTCTATTATCTAGTCAGTTGCTAAGATCTGTGGATTATACAAAGTTTTTAGAATCCACTGAAGGGTGGCAAAATAAGCCACCCCAAAATACCCCACTAGAAAATCATGTTCAGAAAATGAAAAGGCATGCTAAAAAAAAGGGAGAAATATCTGCAAATAATTATGTCCACTATAAACACTCTTACAACTCATTAAGTAAAAAAATCCAGTTTTTAAAAACAGAGCAAGAGATTTGACCACTTCACCAAAGAAGATATACAAGTAGTAGAAATGAACATTTGGAAAGATACTCAAAATAATTTTTTTAAAAAGATCTTATTTATTTATTTGACAGAGACACAGCGAGAAAGGGAACACAAGCAGGGGAAGTGAGAGGAGAAGCAGGCTTCCTGCCAAACAGGGAGCCCGATGCAGGGCTCCATCCCAGGATCCTGGGATCATGACCTGATCCAAAGGCAGACTCTTTAACGACTGAGCCACCCAGGCGTCCCAATAATTCATTTTTTTAAAAAACTTTATTTGAGAGAGAGAGAGAATGAGAGAGCAAGAGCGGGGAGGAGGGACAGAGGGAGAGGGAGAAGCAGACTCCCCACTGAGCAGGGAGCCTGACATGGGGCTCCATCCCAGGACCCTGGGATCATGACCTGAGCTGAAGATAGATGCTTAACCGACTGAGCCACTCAGGCACCCCGCAAAATAATTAATTTTTTAAAGACTAATGTACATTCATATACACTGTGTATTCAAAACAATTCATATATTCACATATTAAAAAATCCCCACAAAATGAAAGAATGGCCCATATACCATCTTCTCAAAGAAAAAACTTTAGCTATATCCAAAACTAAGTAAATACAAGTTAAAACTCAAATATTTTTGGGCTAGTCATACAAAGTATTTAGCTCAGAAGTTATTACTGACAACTTTTTTTTTTTAATTCAGTGAGAAAATGCTCCATTTGCTTATATCAAACACAAAGTTGAAGGTCTTTGGAGATATTCAAGACCACAAATTCACAGGAGGAATTGGTTAAAAGCCAAACAGTATCAAAGATATCAAATGGTTGGTTACTTGAACTCCCCCTTATCACCTTCAACAACTTGGTAATAAAAGATTAAATGAGTCCAAAAGGTTAGTCAAGTTTTTGAAAAGGTACTAGGACAAAAGGTAATTTATAACATTTTCAAACTGACCAGAAATGGATTTTTAAACATGTGGGATAAAATTACTTGTAATATGGCTTTCCAGTATATTGCTACCAATCAAGAATATATATGGCCTAGTTAAGAGAACAAGAACAATCTTGATAAGGAACAGAGCCAGTGTAAGAGATAGAAGATAAAGCCAGAGTTGACTGAATGCTAAGCTAAATTGTTTGAATTTTCTCCTGTAAGCAATGGGAAACTCTGGATTTGAGTTTTAAAAAAAGAACCAAAAATTGTCTTTTTAGAAAGTTAAATCTACACTGTAACCAGAGTTGACCAGGGGAAATGTGAGTAGCCAAGAGAGATAATGTTTTAATACTTTATGCATGGGAGGATAAAGGAAGCAGCAGAAAGAAGGAAAAAGGGATAATTTCAAACAATGGTTATTACAAAGGATAACTTGACAGGATTTGGAGACCAGTAGCCAAATATAATTCTAAAACATTGAGCATGACAACTGAACCTGGAAGAAATTATGGGACCTTAAAATAGAAGAATTCAGAGAATAAGGTTTTCTCCTTGGGAGGGAGAGGGGGATGGGGAGAACTGGAAAGATGATAAATTCCATTTTAAAGGATAATTTTTGGCAGGCTAGGCAGGGAAACCAAAGAAATGAAAATTTGTAAGTAATTTACATATTCATAGCTTACATTTGTAAAGCTTTTCAGTTTCCATAATAAATTCAAGCACATTATCTCATCTGAACTCACTTCAGTTTCCCTGAAAGGTAAGCAGGTTGGAGATCCCCATTTTCCAGAAGATACGCAGACATTGGAAGTTAGGTCACAGAGCTACAAGTAATAGAACAGAAACTAAAATCCAGATCAGTGAACCCTTATGTGGATCCACAGTGCAATGTCAGTTATATCTAAGATGAAACCACCCTGTCTACATACTTCTTTCAAAAATCACATAATTACATCATTCTTTTACTTTTAAAATATGATTAGAGAGAATTCATCTTTTCTCTTCAACTGACTGCTTCATAAAATGACACAGTAATTAATTTCACTTATATATTAACAGACTACAAGTTTACTATAACACCAGACTCTGGTAGCATGGCACCTATTGCTCAAAGTTTCTAAATACTCAGCGAAGGAGAGGTAGTCAAGTGGAGAAATGATAGAAATGCATATAAATTTCTCCTCATTTGAAAACTGACACTAAGCTACAAACATTTCAGTTTCTAGTGACATTTTAAAAATGTTACTCTCTACTCTGTATTGCTGCAATTTCAGTATGTGCTGCCAAACTAAGCTACATGTCCTACCTTGACAAACTGTTTTTAATAATAAAATATTAATTTATACCTTGAAAAATGAATATCATAAAAATAAAACAGACTAGACAGACTAATCTTCTCAGATAAATTAGCTGTCCCTCGGGGTCAAATTTAAGTATTTCAAATTGTAACTGTAATATCCTTAAATATGTTAATAATTACCCCAACTAGCATCAATTCTCCCTCTATAATATCTCACATATATCTCTAGCTTCTCATACTACTACCTTAAATCATATTCATATTATCTCTCTCATGAGTTTTTCTATGAACTTCAAGTCACCCCCATCTTGTTCTAGATCTAGTTGCCACTTACTTTGCACAGATGACCCCTGAATAACATGTGGGTTGAGAAATACTAACTACTAACAGCCTACTGTTGACAGGAAACCTTATTGATGATATAAACAGTTAACACATATTTTGTATGTTACATTTATCATATACTCTATCCTTACAATAAAGATAGAGAAAAGGAAATGTTACTAAGGAAATCAGAAGGAGAAGTAAATACATCTATAGGACTGTACTGTATTTATGGGGGGGGGGGGAAGAACCTGCATACAAGTGGACCCAGGCAGTTCTAACCTGTGTTGTCCAAGGATCAACTGTACTGCTGAGTAACTTTTCCTAAAGCACACCTATTATCATGGGTGTCCCTTTTCAAAAGTTTTTGTTGCCTTTCCCTTTTCTTAAGCTACTATTTACCCCAGGTTTACTATGTACCATTCTTCCACTGTGCTAAGTACCTAGTGTGCATTATCTCATTTAACCCTCACAACAATCTCCTTGCTGAATTTTCTAACTTAGCTTAGTAAAGACACTGACCTGTCCAATGTACAAAGCTAAATGGCACAGCTGGGTCTCAAACTGAATTGTTTGACTCCAGGGTACTTTAACAACTTCTGGAGAACCCATTTCAAGTTCCTTAGCCTGTCATTCAAATGGCTCCCCTTGATGAGTCCTAGAATACTTTCCCCATTTCTCCCTCCCTTATCTTCCGAATCAAACTACTTGCTATTTCCAGTACAAGCCCTGCAACTTCCCACCTCCACATCTTTGACATATTTGTTTCTTATACCCAGAAAAAAAAAAAAATCCTTCCTGTTCAATTCTTTATCTGTTAAAATTTCCCTCTACCATTAAGAGTGTTATGAAATCTTCCTTACTCCTGCCTGCTCCCATCCACAACCTACACTTCTACGGTACTTAATCTATGCCCCTGCTGTAGCATTTATTTATACATTTCCTTCTCTCCCTAAGTTATATTTCCCTTTTTAGTTAAATCACTATATATCCCCATACATTCTGGTAGAAGACTCAATATACTCTTTAATGTATATATTCAAATAAATCAGGTAACCTATCAGTTTCTTCCTTTTTTTTTAAGTTATATCCTTTCTGGAGACCTCCATTCTCTAGCTCTAAGCTGGATATTTTCTTTGTGCCCAGATTCACTCATCCTTCTCCATTTGCTCCAGGTCTAAGAATGTTGACCTCCACAGACTGCATTACTTATATTTTCTTATCTTCTAGTTTCTGGTGGGCTTGGCTAGGGAGAAGTACCCACTGGGAGGGAGAAGAGAGGGCTGGGTTCTTTATCCCTCCAGCTTCCTCCTGTGATTTGGCAGAGGTTACGTTCCTCTAAGGCCACAGTTCCCACTAGGTGGCTCCTCTCCTAAGGTAGTAACTAGTCCCTTCCTTGCCCATTCAGGCCTAGGCTCAGGCATTCCGCTGTTGGTAACCCTGAAATGCTTCTTAGTTCCCTTATCTCAACCCACGCATATCCTTGTAAACAGTCCCTTCATTAAACTCTCTTCCACTGCTCAGGCTTATTTTGCCATTTGTTTTCTGCATGGGATCTGACAAAAGCATATTCCAATCTGAATTTATTCTCTAAATCATTTTCATTCATTCATCTTTATCCTAAGAAATTCTTCTCACCTCTTTCCTCTTCATCTACTCCCTTCTCCTTGAGAGATCTCTAAAAGCTTCCTAAGAAAGGGTACATGGGGGTAAATTTTTTAAGACCTTGATTTACTTGGTACCAGAGCAGATTACATCTTCTTTGAGTTATTCTTTTGCATCCTTGCCCCCAACCTTAATTCCTCACAGCTTCTCATGACTTACTTCTAGGTCTGGCTTTTTGTTGGTCTCCCCAAGGAAGTATTTATAGTGAGAGTGATCCTTTTCTTCCAACTAGACTAGGAAGAAAAACAAGCAGCGTAAATGTGTAAAAATATTTACCCTGGTATAAGTGACCAATTGAGTGACCAATCATGCCCGTGTTGGAAACAACAAAGGAAAAGACATTATGTACTGCTGACTCTATAAACCAGTACAATGCTATGAAGGACAATTCTGCAGTCTACCAAAAATTTAAAATAAACCTTTGATATATCAGTTCTTTGTCTAGAGACCTATCCTATAAAGTATCTTTGAAACAATGTAAGGATGTTAATCTGTGTTTTCAACTATAAATTTAATAAAATCTAAACACAGATCAAGTATTTCCAATGAAAATTTATCATTCTAATTGAGATGTGCCATCAGTGTAAAATACACACGGGATTTCAAAGACTCCATATGGGAAAAAAAATGGATGTAACACATCTCAGTTATTTTTAATGTCTGTTGAGATGGTAATATTTTATACATTATGTTAAATAAAATATACTATTAAAATAAATTTCAACTGTTTCTTCTAAAATTTTTTAATGTGGCTGCTAGAGTTGAAGCTCTGTATGAGCTGACAGGGAACAAAAGCGAGTGACTAAAGATAGCTTCAGAATGGTGTTTATATATCATATCGCTTTTACAAATGCACATAAAGGATGTTTATAAAGTTATTAAAAAATCTAGAAGAATATGCACAATATTGTTTTTGCCTAGTATCTCTGAAAAAGCAAAGAAAACAGACCTCTCAGGTTTTTTTACTTGCACTTATGTACTATTTGAATATCTTACAAAATGCTGACCAAAATAAATGTGTTGCTTTTATAATTTGGAGGAAAAACACAAAGATATTACCTTTTTGAAAGGAAAAAACCCCATAGAAACTTTAAATTACAACTACCGTCTTAAAGTCTATAAAAATTAGCAGCAGCAACAAAGGCCTTTCAAGAGTTCTGGAATCTTTTCACAAAAAGAAGTAATCAAAATGTTATCCCTACAGCCCTAAACAATTTCATAAACAATACAACAATAAAATAAGAATTCCTTAAAAAAAATTTCTTCCTTTTTTAAAGGTTTTATTTGAGAGAGAGAGCACAAGTAGGCAGAGCAGCAGGCAGAGGGAGAGGGAGAAGCAGGCTCTCGCTGAGCAGGGAGCCTGATGTGGGACTCGATCCCAGGACCCTGGGATCATGACCTGAGCCAAAGGCAGACGCTTAACCGACTGAGGCACCCAGGCGCCCCGCCCCCCCTCCAAAAGAATTCTTAAATGAAGTACTTAAGCAATCATTAGGAGCATGACTCTTTCGTACCCAAGACTTCCTCTGCCACACAACAAATATATTACATCTTTAATTTAAAAATGAGAGGAAACCAGTTTACCAAAAGAAGAAGAGGAATAATAAGAAAAATTTCAAAAGGGACCACTTACACTTTAAAATATAAAAGTCACGTTCATAATTTTGATAGCATTCTTTCATCATGTTAATAATGCACAATGATAAACTCAAAAAATCCCAATTAACCAGACTCACATGACTATTGCTTTGCTTTCTTGATACTCATTTCTATGCCTATTCTATATAGATTTTCTCCATCCCCTTTAATCTTGGGTGTTAATCCTTTAGTCAATTACTTTCCCTGAAACATATACCACGAGTTACAGATCTGTAAAAACACATTGTAAGAATTGCAACTTTTTTTTTTTTTTTTAAAGATTTTATTTATTTATTTGAGAGAGAGAATGAGACAGAGAGCATGAGAGAGGGGAGGGTCAGAGGGAGAAGCAGACTCCCCACTGAGCAGGGAGCCCGATGCGGGACTTGATCCCGGGACTCCAGGATCATGACCTGAGCCGAAGGCAGTCGCTTAACCGACTGAGCCACCCAGGCGCCCGAGAATTGCAACTTTTGACCTCAAGTGATTTACAGCTTACTAGAGAAAAAAATATGCTCTAAAGGTCAGCAAATTAGTAGATGATTACCTCTACCTAGATGACTTATTGGTATGCAATTCAACAACTGGCCATAAAAAAAATGAGAACAGTTTGCCTTGCCTACCTAATAACTATTTCTGAGTTACCAGAACAAGATTATTAAGCAAAATTGATAATAAATATTCATATCTATTGCTCTCTACAAATCAGACTAAAGAAGGGGCAATGGAGAGTATTTTCAGGACCAGAAGTAGGGTTGTATCATCAGAACAGGAAAGAAGAATCTAAGAAAGAAGACCGATGATACAAATGTCACCAAGTTTAGAATCCATTGAACTACCACTGATGGAGGGCACGAATAACGTTCTGACTCTGACCAGATAGTATCAGAAGGCAAGAAAACATAAAGGGAATATTATGCAACAAGAGAAGTAAGAATAAAAGGTCAATTTTAAAGATTACTGTAAATCCTGGAGATAAAAAGGGTTATTAAAGTAAACTTTCATTCAATAATATAAGTACCCACTTGGTACAAAATCTTGGATAGTCGCCAACAAGAAAAAGATTGCTAAGGCAGAGTCTTTATCCTTAAGAAACTTAAAAATATAGTGTGGAAATCAGATAAGCAAATAAACAAAACCCCTATATACTGCAATGCTACTTGATAAGTGCTGTACTACAACTGCAGAAAATTCTACAAGAATTACCTGCAGAGTAAGAGCATCCTAAGAAAACTTGTATAAATGGGAAAGAATGTAAGAGACAGATATGAAAGGTGTCCATCACACAACAGGGGGAAAAAAAGTAAACAAAATATTAAGACAAGCATATTGGTATTTGTAAAATTAGACAAATGCTTTATTTAAATATAAGACTTTAAATTATGGTAATGAAACTCAATTCTGTGAATGCCTATTTAAAAATGTGTAGTAAAAATGATCTAGTGAAAAACATTCTATAACAATTGAGTCAATAAGAGAAATTGATAAAACCAGGTAAAACCTGGGACGCCTGGGTGGCTCAGGCAGTTAAGCGTCTGCCTTCAGCTCAGTTCATGATCCCAGGGTCCTTCATCGAGTCCCGCATTGGGCTCCTTGCTCAGCCAGGAGCCTGCTTCTCCTTCTGCCTGCCACTTCCCACCCCCCACCTCTGCGCTTGTGCTCTGACAAATAAATAAAATCTTAAAAAAAAAAAAAAGTAAAACTTGATCTCACTACATATGTAAGCTGTTTTTAAATAAGGCAACATTATTTCCCACTGACTTTCACTGTTATTTCAGAGATGAAAAGAACATTATTTCAACAATTACAATTCTTCATCACTGACTCAGTCTATGACACCTGATTCACACAATTCCTATAAAATTGCTTAATCAGATTATTGATAATCACACAATCTACTCAAAATATATTAAAATATAATTTATTAAAATGCAGTTCACTGATATTCCATGTGAATGTCACAAAACAGGCTTGTATTCTACCTACCTCTTTTTTTTTTTTTTTAAAGATTTTATTTATTTTTTAGAGAGCGAGTGAGAGAGAAACAGCATGAGAGGGGAGAGGGTCAGAGGGAGAAGCAGGCTCCCCGCTGAGCCGGGAGCCCGATGTGGGACTTGATCCCAGGACCCTGGGATCATGACCTGAGCCGAAGGCAGACGCTTAACCATCTGAGCCACCAGGCGCCCTTCTACCTACCTCTTATCTAACATTTATGGAGTGCTTAATACACACCAAGGCACTATGCTAACCTTTTTAAATTTTTTTTAAAGTAGGCTCTACACCCAGCATGGAGCCCAAGTCGGGGCGTGAACTCAAGACCCTGCGATCAAGACCTGAGCCGAGATCAAGTCAGATGCTTAATTAAGTCACCCAGGTGCCCCTATGCTAACCATTCTTGATATGGCATCTCAGTTAATCCTCAAAGTAAGGCTCTGAAGGGGATCACAATATGCCACCCAAAATGTGACACTTTGACATAAGGATTTTTTTGAGCTAAAGGCAATTAAGAAACAGCAGACACAGCGGCGGGGGGAGTGGGGGAGGACTCTGGGCTCTCCCCTCACCCAGCTAAAAAGCAGGGCATAAGTTTCCTTTTGTAAAGATAACAGAGAGAGAACTCTTAATCCTGGGAGGTTACTCTCATCAATGGAGAAGGCACCAGCTTAAATCTGTATAACAAACCTTACTAAATTTTATCTTTCATTAGTTTCCCCACATATTTACATTCCCACAATTTACATCTCCTAAAGGCCTAAACGTCTTTTCCTTTGTCTTGTCACTTCTCCACAATTTATTGCTCAGTCTCACTGCTTCTTTGGGTCAATTCTTTTCTATGAAGGTCTCAATATGCACAGTTAGTAATAGGTTATTTTTCCTGTTAATCTTTTGTTTCAGTGAACCTACAAGGACAGAAAAAGTCTTTTCCTCCTCTACATCCCTCTGAATCAGGCACTAATACAATCCCCATTCTACAAATAAGGAGGCAGACTTTGATGAGTTAACATGCCCAGAGTCACACCCAAGACAAGAAGGTATTGCAGCCTAAGTCTGATTCTATAGCCTGAGTACTTACTCCATGCAAAGACGGTAACTGCACCGTAATGCCTATCAGTAAAGACCCTAGGAAAAGCAAGAAAAAGCCATTAGCAAATTTATCTGTTTGTATCTATATCTTTACAGAGAAAGTTAATCAAGAACACGTGAAAGTTAGACACCCCCACCCCCATTAAACACACTTATGGCCGACATAGGATCAACGGAATTGTATTTTGAATCTCAAATTCTAACACATTACAGGGGGTGACTAGGTTAGAACAGTCTCTGGTATTAAGCTCACCAGCAAAGCTAAAGTTTAAACAAGTAAATGATGCTGAGCAAAATAAGTCAATCAGAGAAAGACATGTATCATATGATCTCACTGATATGAGGAATTCTTAATCTCAGGAAACAAACTGAGGGTTGCTGGAGTGGTGGGGGGTGGGAGGTTTGGGGTGGCTGGGTGATAGACACTGGGGAGGGTATGTGCTATGGTGAGCGCTGTGAATTGTGTAAGACTGCTGAATCACAGACCTGTACCTCTGAAACAAATATTACATTATATATTAAAAAAAAAAAAAGAAGATAGTAGGAAGGGAGAAATGAAGGGGGGGAATCAGAGGGGGAGATGAACCACGAGAGACTATGGACTCTGAGAACCAAACTGAGGGTTCTAGAGGGGAGGGGGGTGGGGGGATGGGTTAGCCTGGTGATGAGTATTAAAGAGGGCACGTACTGCATGGAGCACTGGGTGTTATACGCAAACAATGAATCATGGAACACTACATCAAAAACTAATGATGTAATGTATGGTGATTAACATAACATAATAAAAAAAAGTGCAAATTGGGAACAAGCATCTCCTCTGTGCCATATTAGGCAGTGAGATACTAACAGCTCGTACCCTTAAGGAGCTTGCAATTTACAGGTTCAAGATTCTTCACTTTAATTCAAGTACATTTTAAACACTAAATCAAAAACAGCTTTCCTCAAAAGGATTTTCATTTTACAAAAAAGACACTGTTAAAATAAGCCTTAAGACAGGCTAAAATACAGGCAAAGTAGAAAAATCCACGGGCTTTGAAGTCAAATAAACTGAATTTAAATCCTTGCTATCGCTTGCAATAAGACTTTGGATAAAACAGTTAATCTCTCCAAGCCTCTGTTTCCTCATTTGTAAAAGGGAGAATACTGATAAAAACCTTACAATGTAGCAGTTAATATTTAAAATATATACAAAGAATATACATACTGCATAACACATTAAGAGACAGGGAAGGGGTACTGTTCTAGTAAGGGTTAGGAGAAAGCAAAAAATACTGTGATTTAGCCAAATGAATTACTACTCTTACCATAAAGTTTAAGTGTAAAAGGAGAAGCTATAAAGTATAAATCGGTAAGGTATATAAAGAACACTGTCCCTTCAAGATGCCTACAAAGAATTATCAAATTTCCTTTCATAAACTCTAAGTATCTATTGATTTCTTTTAAAGTGAATCATTTTGAAAATCATCTGCAGGTCACTTGTATAGTCCTTAGATGAATCACCGGGGTTAGAGGTTTAAAACTGGGGTTCACAACCTAATTTCCATGAATCCCCTGATACTATATACATAACATTGTGTGTTTCAGGGGAAGGGTCCAAAGAACCATCAGATTCGCAAAACATTAACAGTAGTTAAATGTGCTAGTCCAGTATTAATAAAGTGGAATTTATACAATTTCCAGCAGAGTACACTCACAGGAGGCAATTATTTTATTTTTATTTTTTCTTAAAGATTTTTATTTATTTGACAGAAAGACAGTGAGAGAAGGAGCACAAGCAGGGGGACTGGGAGAGGGAGAAGCAGGCTTCCTGCAGAGCAGGGAGCCCGATGCGGGGCTTGATCCCACAACCGCCCCCCCCCCCAATCATGACCTGAGCCAAAGGCAAACAACTAACGACTGAGCCACCCAGGCACCCTGAGGCAATTATTTTAAACTGCTTTTTAAGATTTTATTTACTTATTTGAGAGAGAGAGAGAGATAGTGAGAGAGAGCATGAGTGAGGAGAAGAGGAAGAAGCAGGCTCCCCATGAGCAGGGAGCCTGATGCAGGGCTGGGTCCCAGGAACCTGTGATCATGACCTAAGCAGAAGGCAGATGCTTAATGTACTGAGCCACCCAGGCACCTTAAATGAATGCAGTGTTAAATGAACTTCTGAAGCATACAAGCAAAATACAGAAAGGCTACTTCTTAGGTCAAATCAAAGTAGTGCATTTTTTTAAAAAGATTTTTACTTGGGGCACCTGGGTGGCTCAGATGGTTGGGCATCTGCCTTCGGCTCGGGTCATAATCCCAGGGTCCTGGGATCGAGCCCCACATCGGGCTCCTGGCTCAGCGAGGAGCCTGCTTTTCCCTCGGCCTCTGCCTCTCTTCCTGCTCATGCTTTCTCTCTCTCTCTCTCTCTATCTCTGTGTCTCAAATGAATAAATAAAAAAAAAAAAACATTTTTACTTAGTGCGCACGCAAGAGCAGTGGGGGGGCAAAGGGGAGGGAAAGGGACAGTAGACTCACTGCAGAGCACAGAGCCCCAAACGGATCCCACCACCCTGAGATCATGACCTGAGCGGAAATCAAGAGTTGGACGCTAACCCACTGAGCCACCCAGATGCCCCCAAATTAATGCATTTTAAGTGACATTATCAAACATTTTCTGTGACAATGTAAAACCTTCAAAATATGAAATCATATTTCAACACAAATTCTCAGTTTTTTGATGTGAAGTTTCTGATACTATTGTGAAGCCAAGCAGTTATAACTTAAATAAAAAAAAAAACCCCATAATTTAACACAATTTAGCTATAAATACAAGCACAATTATTTATAATTCTTATTCTAATAATTTCTAATATTTGGAGTATTTAGATATACTACAAACTGTAAAAATGCTGAATCTCCTTAATTATTTCATATCTGTCGATTTGTCACAAAGCATTGTGCAGTAATGAAACTGGATGAAGAGAAGCAAATATTAAGTATCTACTATGTGCCAGAAAATTTCACTCTGTGCCTTCCACACCTTATTTTAATCTTTTCAATCATCTTCTGAGGTGGCTACATGTTATAAGATGAGGAAACAGAGCTTGGCTGGGAATTACAGAATGGACTAACTTCCCAATTCAGCTGATCCTAAGGTTCTTCCACTAGATTACTATAATTACTTTCATTTCTCCTGCTGACTTTTTGCCTAAAACAAAAGTAGGCAAACTAAGCCCATAGGTCAAATCAGGCACACACTGTTTTTATAAAGTTTTATTGGAATATTTATTCACTTCTTTGGTTGCCTTTGCACTGTCACAGCAGAGTTGAGTACTTGCAACAGAAATGATATGGCCCCCAAAGCATAAATATTTACTATCTGGCCTGTTACAGAAAGTTGTTAACCCCTGCCTAAAAGGATCAAAAATGCCAAGAACTTCAGAGGCCTCGGGGCGCCTGGGTGGCTCAGTCATTGGGCGTCTGCCTTCGGCTCAGGTCATGATCCCAGGGTCCTCCTGGGATGGAGCCCCGCATCAGGCTCCCTGCTCTGCAGGAAACCTGCTTCTCCCTCTCCCATCCTACCCCCGCTTGTGTTCCCTCTCTCGCTGTGTCTCTCTCTGTCAAATAAATAAATTTTTAAAAATCTTAAAAAAAAAAAAAAAGAACTTCAGAGGCCTCAAAACTTCAATGTTTAGGGTTTTTGGGAAAACTATTAACCTAATAAAGGAACTTTAAAATTATACGAGACAAAAGGCCAAATTGCTTGAATATTTTGATTAAATCATATAAGCCCAAACTTATAAAAATGATAAAATTAAACAGCTTAATTATGAAATTACTGAAACCTTATTTTCATAATTAAACTGTCTTCTGTAGTTTGAATTGATGGAGGAAAATTTCACAATTCAAAGTGTTATGAGCATGCATCTTTTTTACCATGCACCCAAATTTTTCATGAACATCTTCTGTAGAGCAAAAGGGAGCCTGGCTTTTTCTAATAAGTAATTTATATTTCACTTCACACTTTATGATTTAATACATTCACTGAATTCATTCTACTCTAAAACAAACATATATGTAATTTCTCAAAGGTCTACAGTTGATTTTCTGGCGTGAGAAAAGAGCCTGGGTTTTTGTTGCTGTGTTTTTTTCAAAATTCCCATTGCTTTTACTCCAAGTAAAAAAACCAATTAAATAATTTTATCTTCATTCAAAATATACTTCGGCATTTAAATATAAATGTATTGTTTAAATAAACAACTTTCCTGGGGCGCCTGGTTGGCTCAGTCGGTTGGTTAAGAGTCTGCCTTCAGCTCTGGTCATGATCCCAGGGTCCTGGGATAGAGCCCCGCACTGATTCACATTGCTTTGGGCTCCTTGCTCAGCAGGGAGCCTGCTTCTCCTTCTCCCTCTCCCTCTGCTTGTGCACACTCTCTCTCTTTTGCTATCTCTCTGTCAAATAAATAAATAAAATCTTTAAATAAACAACTTTCCTAAATTAACTCAGAATGAAGAATGTTTGATTATAATGATACAAATAATATTTTCTTTCTTCATTTATTAATTTTAAACAGGAATCCTGCAGTGGTAAACTACAGTTTATAAGCTCCAGTACAGATCAAGAAAACTTAAGTTGTACCAACGTGTAAAATTTACATAATTGTTAAGGAACATCTTGACTCCTCTGACTTTATAAACACTTTAGTTCACAAAATCTTATATTTGGTTTCCTTCTTCATTTTTAAGAATGTTAATGTATATAAATCAAAGAATAATCCAAAATTATTTTGTTTGAAACAACTACAGAGCTTTCCTAGAACCAAAAATTAATCAGTGTAAGTCACCATACTAACAAATTAAACATAAGAAATCCACATGATTATCTCAATAGATGCAGAAAATGCGGGGCGCCTGGGAGGCTCAGTCGTTAAGCGTCTGCCTTCGGCCCAGGTCATGATCCCAGGGTCCTGGGATCGAGCCCCACATCGGGCTCCCTGCTCAGCGGGAAGCCTGCTTCTCACTCTCCCTCTCCCCCTGCTTGTGTTCCCTCTCTCGCTGTGTCTCTCTCTGTCAAATAAATAAATAAAAATCTTAAAAAAAAAAAAATGCATTTGACAAAATTCAACATCTACTCACGATAAAAATCCTAGGCAATATCTTGGAGGAAACTTCCTTAACCTGCTTTAGAGAACCTACAAAATTACCTACAGGTAACATCATATTTATAATTTTTAAAAAAGACTTATTTATTTTAGAGAAGTGAGCAAGTGAGTGTGGGGGTGGGGAGGAGAAAGAGAGAATCTCAAGTAGACTCCCCACTCAGTGGGGATCCCCAAAGCGGGTCTCTTGAATGTTCTCCTTTTAAGACTGCAAACAAGGCAAAGATGTTCCCTTTCATTCCTCCTATTCAAACTTCTCACTAGACTGTGAGATGTGCAGTTAGTGCAATAAATCAAGAAAAAGAAAAGGCATACAGATTAGAAACAGTTCTTTAGTCACAGACAACAGGACTGTCAACTTAGAAAATCCTAAGAAATCTACCCCCAAAAAAACCCCTAGAATAAATGAGTTTCATAAAAACTGAGGATACAAAGTCAATACAAAAGAAATCAACTGTAATTCAATATACTAGCAACGATCAATTGGAAACCCACATTTGTTTTTTTTAAGATTTTATTTCACAGAAAGAGCGCAAGGCTCCATCCCAGGACCTGACCTGAGCCAAAGGCAGATGCTTAACCAACTGAGCCACCCAGGCACCCCAAAACCCACGTTTTTTTTAAAGATCCTTTATAATAGGACCAAGAAAACTGAAATACTTAGGTATAGATTTAATAAAATATTTGCAGGATCTATATGCTGAAAACTACAAAACATTCATGAAAGGAAGCAAAGACCTAAATAAATGGAGGAAAATACTATGTTCATAGATTGGAAAACTCAATTTTGTTAAAATGTCAATTATCCTCAAGTCGACCTATAGATTAAGCACAATCCTAATCAAAACCCTAGCAGATTTTTTTTTGTGGATATCAACAAGCTAATCCTAAAATTTATACGGAAAGGCAAAAGAACTAAAATAGCTAAAACAATTTTTTGAAAAGAATACAAGTTGGGGGGGCGCCTGGGTGGCTCAGTTGGTTGAGCGACTGCCTTCAGCTCAGGTCATGATCCTGGAGTCCCGGGATCGAGTCCCGCATCGGGCTCCCTGCTCAGCGGGGAGCCTGCTTCTCCCACTGACCCTCCCCCCTCTCATGTGCTCTCTCTCTCTCTCATTCTCTCTGTCTCAAATAAATAAATAAAATCTTAAAAAAAAAAAAAAAAAAGAATACAAGTTGGGGAACTCACATTACCTGATTTCAAGACTTATTTTAAAACTACAGTAATCAAGACACTGATAGTAGCAAAGGATAAGTATATCAATGAAACACAGAAGTCTAGAAAGAGACCCACAAAAATGTAAAGGGTTTTTGACCAGGAGACAAAGGCAATTCCATGGAGAAAGGAAAGTCTTTTCAACAAATGGTCATGGGACAATTGGACAAATAAATGAAACTCAACCCAAAATTCTCTTTATAATAAAAATTAACACAAAATGGAACACCGATCTAAATATAAAATATAAAACTATAATACTTGTAAAAGAAAACATAGGAGAAACCTTTGTGACCTTGGATTAGACAAAAAGTGCTTATATACAATGTCAGAAGATCCATAAAAAAATGCTAATACTCTGGACTTCATCAAAATATAAAACCTCTGTACTTCAAAAGCCACTGTTAAGAGGATGGAAAAGGCAAGCAACAGACTGGAGAAAATCTTTGTAACAATCACCTGTCAGACAATGGACTATGAAAAACTCTCAAAAGTCAACATTTAGAAAATCCAATTTTAAAATGGACAAAAGAGGGGCACCTGGGTGGCTCAGTCGTTAAGCGTCTGCCTTCAGCTCAGGTCATGATCCCAGGGTCCTGGGATCGAGCCCCGCATCGGGCTCCCTGCTCAGCGGGGAGTCTGCTTCTCCCTCTCCCACTCCCCCTGCTTGTGTTCCCTCTCTCGCTGTGTTTCTGTCAAATAATAAAATCTTTTAAAAAAATAATAAAAAATAAAATGGACAAAAGATTTCACTTCACCAAAGAAGATATACAGATGGCAGATAAGCATATGAAAAGATATTCAACATCATTAGTCATGAGAAAATGCAAATAAAAACCACAGTGAGAAACTGCTACAAACCTATCAGAATGTAAAACTAAAAAAACTGACCATACAAAGTGATGAGGATGTAAAATAACTGGAACATTCTTCATACATTGCTGGTAGGAATATAAAGCAGTTCAGCCTCTTCGGAAAAAAACAATTTGCTGTTGTAACAAATTACCACAAACTTGGTTGTTTAAAAATAACACAAATTTATTATTTTACTGTTCTGTACATTAAAAATCTGACCTAGGTCTCCCTGGGCTAAAATCAAGATGCTGGCAGAGCTGCGTTCTCTTTTGGAGGCTCCAAACATTAATCCATGTCCTAGCCTTTTCCAGCTTCTAGAGACCACCACATCCTTCGCTTAAGGCTCTTCTCTCCATCCTCAAAACCAAGAACTCTTCATCTATCTGGAGCGGCTTCTGTTTTTAGATCTTTTCTTTCTTACTCTACTACTTCTCTTTTTCCCTTTTAAGGACATTTGTGATACACTGGATCCACCTGGGTAAACCAGCATACTCTCTATTTTAAAGTCAGTTGATTAGCAACCTTAATTCCACTGCAACTTTAATTTGCCTTTGCTGTAATCTAGTTTATTCACAGGTTCCAGGGATTAGGATATCTTTATTCTACCTACCACAGACCGTTTTTTAAGTAAAGTCAAACATACACTTCCATATAACCCAGAAATGAAGACTTATGTTCACACAAAAACCTGTTCCCCGAGATTTATAGCAACTTTTACAGAGTTAAAAAAATTTTTTAAAATTTTAAAACTAACTCAAATATCCTTCAACTGGTGAACAAACTGTGGTACATCCCTACAATGGAATACTACATTCAGCAGTAAAACAGAAGGAACTGCTGATACACTCACAACATGGATGAATACTCAACTGTATTATGCTAAATGAAAGAAACCAGACTCAAAAGGCTGAATGATTCTATTTATATGACAGTCTAGAAAAGACAGACTATAGGGAAAGACAGATCATTAATTGCCAAGGATTACAGGTGAGGGAAGGGTTGATTATAGAAGGGCAGCTTAAGGGAATTTTATAGGTGCTGGACCTATACCTGATTTTGGTAGGTACACAGATCTATGCATTTGTCAAAACAACTGTACAACAAGAATTGTACAAAAACAAAACAAAACAAAATTTCATTTCATGTAAATTAAAAATAAAGTTAAAATCTTTTTAAAACAAGGAAAATGAAACATCATTTATCAGATTGGCAAAAATTTAAAAATCTGACCATGCCAATCAGACAAATCCAAGCGTGAGCAAAGATGATTTCTATACTGTTATAAATTGTTAAACATTAGAGGGTAATTTGGCTGCAGCTAGTAAAGCTTAAAATGCACATCAACCTATGGCCCAGCAATTCCAATTAGGGTAGGTATACATTATAGGAAACCCTCACACATGTGTCTGAGGAGACATGCACAAAGATATTCACTAAACACTGTTTGGAATACTGAAAAACTGAAAACAACCCTTTTGCAGGGGAATGAATTAATGGTGGTCGGTGGTTGTTAAAATAAGAGAGAAATGCATAGAGGAAAGAATCAACCCTGCTAAATACATACCCGAGTTTGAGAAGAGTATTTTATTGGTTTGTTTATCTAATAATAGTATATAGTGAAAAGAGCACTGTACTTGGAATCTGGAGACAAGTATTCTAGTATTTAGTTCCAACTCTGCCACTAACAAGCAGTCAAACTGTGGACTACTTAACTCTACAAACCTCACTTCCTTTTCCTGGAAAATGAAGAGGTTAAGCTATACAACACTAAGATTATTTCTTAACTCAAGAACTCTATCATTCAATAAATATATAGTCAAAAATTATATTCTAAAGAACGTTATGTTGAGAAATTTTCCCCAGACACCCTGAAATCAGAAACTATCAGAGAAACAGAACATCTTAGTATATTGATACATATAATGGACCAAATTTCTTGTTATGTTTGTGCTGAACTTTTTAATCAAGATCATAAATCAGAAAGAGCCTATAAAGAGCTAAACCCACCATACTGACTCAGGTCACCCTCAGGTAAAACTCTCCCATTTTAATATTCTTTTTTAAATTATTTTTTATTATTTTTTTAATTTTTAAGGTTTTATTTATTTGCGAGAGAGAGAATGAGAGACAGAGAGCACAAGAGGGAAGAGGGCAGAGGGAGAAGCAGACCCCCTGCCGAGCAGGGAGCCCGATGCGGGACTGCATCCCGGGACTCCGGGATCATGACCTGAGCCGAAGGCAGTCGCCTAACCAACTGAGCCACCCAGGCGCCCCCGTTTTAATATTCTAAGACAAGTTAATATTATTAATGAGGCCATCTTTACTTGTCAAGTAAACTGGTGTTTTGTCTGGCCAAAAGTCATTTAAATACATGGTAAAATTTACTTAGTCCTTTTTAGCAAAGATAAAATAATGAATTGCTTTTCGTATTTTTGCCTGTTTCATCTATAAAGATCTTACATTATAATTTAATAGCTTTAGCCTATTACAATAGTTTAAAGAGCCTTTTAAAACTTCATATGCCATGTCCACAGGGAACTAGTAAAAAACCAGTAGTTCTAATCCAAAAAAGCTTACTTAACAATTTCATTACCACCAATACTTAAACTTCAAAAGACACCAATAACCACATGTCATTTGTTCCTATTGCGGAATTTAATAGGTTATTAACTTCTGGTATAATCCAAAGGCATAATTAGGATACTACCATTAAAGCACGAAATTACTTTTTTCTAAAAAATCGGAAATATTAACACCTTTTACCTTGTCAGGAAAATCAAAATTTCGAAAGTCCTGTTCTACAGGATTTCAAATCTAAATTCTCACAATTCTAAAGGAGTACGGAGACAAAACACACACTGTATGCTACTTCTAAAAACCTCTCAGCTATCAGATTTTAATTTTAGCGCCAACTGCCAAGAAAAACCTTCCGACCGAAACCTAAATTCCGTACACATTACTGTAAGCCAATCAACTAAACAGGTGAGTTACTATTATTAGGAAGTTACATAATTTACGCCAAAGATTGTTTAAAGCGTCTTTCATTAAATGAGGGTTATAATAATTTACAGGCTTCAAAGTTCACCTTGCAAACTTCAAGTAAATTACCAGAAACCATTAACGAGATGAGGCTTTTCTTTAAAAGTGGACACAAGGAAGTAGGAACTGTTTATTTGTTTAAAGAACGCAATAAGCACCGAATACCAGGAGCTGAGTCAGGCAGAGGAACGCTGACTGCATTCCGTCTTCTAAAGGAAAGTGTTCGCCCCACCGATTTCCCCCGCCCGGCCTTAGAGGGAGTCCAGGGAGGCGCGAAGCCGGGCCCGGGGGACGCCGAGGGCAGGGGACTCCCTGCCGTGTCCCCTGCAACCCCGGCCGGGCTGGCTGGAGCCCCCGCCAAGGTGGTCCCATGCCAAGGCAGAGGGAGCGGGCAGGGCCGGGCAGCGTCCCCCCGAGGGACAAAGGTTGGGCTCACGCCGCCCGGGGCAGCCAGCCCAGCAGCCCCGAGTCCCTCCCGGGCCGAGAGAGCGGCGAGTGGGGGAGGGGACAAGCCCCGCCGCCCCTCCCCCCGACGCGCTCCCCGGGACCTGTTGATTAAGATCGCCACAAACAGCTGCCGCTGGTCCGCCTCTTACCTCTGCGCCACCGCGACCGCCGATCCTCCCGCCCCGGCCGCTCCCACACACTGCACAAACGACAGCTCCCCTGCGGCACTTAAAACACCGGATAAAGAATCCAGAAACTCCCGATTCCCCACCTCACAATCCTTAGACCCCGCCTCCGCCCCACCGCCAGTCGCCGCCGTCGCCGCCGCCGCCGCCAGCGACTCACTCCACCTCGAGACCGCGCGAGACCAGCCCCCGCGGCCACCGCGAGACCGCGCACGCGCCCCCGGGACGCTGGCGCTGCGGGCGCGCCTATCCCAGTTCCTTCTCGGCGCGCCCCGCCCGCTGCTAGGCCGAGAGGCTGGCGCGGTTCGCCCAATCCCGCGCCGGCGTGGAGAGAGGGCCCACTCATTGGTCCGCTCCGCAGCTCCCAGCGGCGGGTCGCGCGCACTCGCGCACCTCTAAGAAGGCTGCAACTGCTTCGTGCTGGCCACACAAGGGCTGTGTGGGGACGTGAGGTTTCCCTGAGACGCAGTCGGACGCGGGCTGTTGTCGGGAGAGCCCCTGGCCTTCCTCTCCCTGGGGGCCCGTCAGCTCCTGAAGAAAATCTGATTCCCCTGGAGGCGACTCCTGGGTCCTGTGAGGCGCGTCACACAATCTAACATTTGTTTAAAAAAGAGCCACGACATACTTAAACACGTGCATGTGTGTAACGTCCCCACAGAATTCTCTGCTACCGCAGAAGACGCCCAAAAGCTAGCAGCTAGGACCAAGTTCTGGAAACCAGAAGGGAAGGATGCCAAGGGCCAGAGCAGTTGCCCCAAACTCGAGTGAATGCGCCTATTGACCTGGGCCAACCCATAAGCAGTGGGGTCTTCAAGGAAATCCAGATAGTCTTCAAGATTCCTTAGAAACTGTTAGCTACATCCAAAAAGAAAAAACAGCTGTAGTGTGATGTGACCTATTTTCTCTTAAATGCGTAAAATAAGTAATAATTCAAGAAGCTTCCTCTAGCTCCTCCACGAGTTTTTCTGTAGCACAGGGTTTCTCCGTCTTAGCCCTATTGACATTTGGGCCAGATAATTTGTTGTGGGGGCTGGTCTGTGCACTGTAGGATGTTCAGCAGCATCCATGGGCTCTACTTGCTGGATGCCAGTAGTACCACTACCCCCATTGGTCACCATCAAAATGTGTCTAGACGACGGTAAAGGTTCCCTGTGGCAAAATCACCTCCAGTTAAGAACCACCGACCTGGGGCTCAGTCGGTGAAGCGTCTGCCGTCAGCTCGGGTCTTGATCCCACAGTCCTGGGATAGAGCCCTGCATCCCTTCGGGGCTGCTCAGCAGGGAGCCTGCTTCTCCCTCTCCTCTGCTTGCTGCTCCCTCTGCTTGTGCTCTCTCTCTCAAATAAAATCCTGGCGGGGGGTGGGGGGGGGGAGAAAAAAAGAACCACTGACCTACCTGTTCAAAGAAATGGCCTCTTTAGAAAGATAGTCTCTCTTTACCCATACCTTCCAATTGCCTGGCCCAAAGCAGTTTTGCAAAACACCCCACCCAAATAAACCCTCCAGCTACCTAGACTTGCTTCTTCAGCTGCTTGGACTCCTCTGTCACAGGACCCCACCCTAATAAAATGATTATCACTATCTGTAGGAGATAGCAGCTATTGATCTCAAAATATGTGGAAATGCCTTTGTAAAATGCTACACAAATAGTATTTTTAATTCCTAAAGGTATTTTCTTTTTAAAAGAGGGTAGACTCAATGGCAGAAAATTTATTCTCTGCTAAATAGAGACATTCCCAGGATCCCCAAATCATTCAAATTACTGGCCTCGTGTGCAAAAAATGAAGGATCCCTGGAAGAGTGGAAGGTATAGAAACTGGAGGCAAGGTGATTAGATTTGAGTTATAGTTTTGATGATTACTAGTTCTGTGATCTGATGATAACTACTGGGATGCATGACAGGTTTGGGGCCTAAATGTTCTCATCTGTAATATAATGAGTTAGCTACTGTTTATTTTTGGTTTTGTTTCTGTTGTTTGTTTATTTTCTAGTTTTACGATTCTGATAGCCTCTGCATATGGACTCTGACATGGATAGCTTAGGGGGTTAAGAAAATATAATATTCATCCTCAAACAGAATGAAATCGTATTCCGTGGTTTAAAGCCTCCAAAGAGTTACTCATTCTTGGCACAAGGCAGTTCATCCACTGAGTCACTCTGGCAAATTTGTAGCTAAGTATTTTGGGTGAGTAGTAAAAGCCAAACTATAAAGTCAAGTGTATAGTGGAGAGTACCCATAGTTAAATACCCTTCTGCCTTCCTCATTTTGGCATCTGCTTAATCCATTGTTTGCCAACATTCTCTATTATATGTTTATATAATATAATGTTATAACATTTATTTCATTCAAGGCTTGGGGAAATATATTAACATTTCATTTCAGCCATTTTCAACAGGTCTGAAATCTCAGTTTTCAAGATTCTACCACTCACCATTATATGTGAAATCCTTAACTAAAGCTATTGATTATATCCCTTTGGTTTTATCACTTCTAGTGATGTACTAGTGAAAGCCAAGTTTCCATAACTGAATTAGCAGCCTACTCTCTTATAATCGTATGAACCAGATGATCAGAAATAATGTAAATTTAAAAAGGGGCACCTGGGGCGCCTGGGTGGCTCAGTTGGTTAAGCGGCTGCCTTCGGCTCAGGTCATGGTCCTGGGGTCCTGGGATCGAGTCCTGCATGGGGCTCCCTGCTCAGCGAGAGCCTGCTTCTCCCTCTCTGCCTGCCACTCTGCCTACTTGTGCTCTCTATCTCTCTGTCAAATAAATAAAATCTTAAAAAAAAAAAAAGGAGGGGGGGGAGCCTGGCTGGCTCAGTCAGAAGACCATAAGACTTTTGATCTTTGGATTGTGAGTTCAAGCCCCAAACTGAGTGTAGAGATTACTTAAAAATAAAAAAAATCTAGGGGGCGCCTAGGTGGCTCAGTCGGTTAAGTGGCTGCTTTCAGCTAGAGTTGTGATCCCAGGGTCTTGGAATGGAGCCCTGCGTCAGGCTCCCTGCTTAGCAGGGAGCCTGTTTCTCCCTCTCCCTCTGCCTGACGTTCTGCCTACTTGTGCTCTCTCTCTGTCAAATAAATAAATAAAATCTTTTAAAAAAATAAATCTAAAAAAAGAATAAATTAGAATACTCACTAATTCATATATAAGAGAAGTTATGAAACAAGCACTTAGTAGGTTTATTAGTTATTAACTACATATCTTAAAAAGTGTTAAATATATAAAAAAGGCAAACCAACAAACCGTGAACTTTTCGAATTTCACTGGGTTTAGTTATTATTTTGATGTGTTATAGTATTTCTTAACCTTTCCTAAATCTAGCTTAAAAAATTGTCTCTAAGCTAAGGACATTATGCAGTTATTACTATATGGAATGGGAGGTCCCACTTTCTAAGGTTAGAAGCAGTATCATTTAGTACAGGTCAGTATCATTCAACTCAAATAACTTTTCATCCATTAATTAAAAATATATATACTGAGTATTTTCTATGTGCTAAGCACTGTGCTGTAAGGAATTAAAACATGTGATAGTTACTGTCCTGGAGGAATTTATAGTAAGCTGGAGAAAGGGACAAGACAAGTCCATATAGGTAAAATACAAGGGAAATTATGGTAAATGAAAATAAAGTTCTCTGTGGACTCAAAGGTAAAGTTTTATACCAGGAGAAGCTTTACTATTTAATGATGGGGGACAGAGAAAGGGACAGAGAATAAGCTATTATGAAAATACACACAATAATAGGAAAACCAAGATCTTGTACATGGCTTTAAAAAGATGGGCATAAAATTTTTTATCAACTTGAATGACTGCGTGAAAGTACACACAGAAAAGCATGGGCTTATTATGGGAACATTAAGTAGTCGACAATAACTTCAGGGTAGGATATTCAACATTTAGGATGTTAGTCATTTATCACACTTTCATTGGTACCTTTCTTGGCTGGTCCTGGGCTAGGCTGGGGATGAGCAGACAAATAAAACATGGTCCTGGAGAAATTTTATTTTGAAGAGAGGAGATAGGCAAATTTGGAGCTTGGAAATTTTTAATGAAGGAAAGACCAAGATTGAATGCTAAGAGAAAGGAAATCAAGTTTGTTCTCCTTGAAAATGGCTATAAAATTACCCATATCTGTTCCTCCCCAAGCTCCCAATCAAATCTCTGTTTTGTTTGTAGAACAAATCTCAGCTGCTGCTTTAATTCACATAGATATGTGAATATCTATGACTGGGTAGGGGGGGTATCTGTGCTGAACTCCAGAGTTGAACTTAAATGCCTCTTTTAGCCTCTCTTGGACCGACTCTGAGCTTTAACTCTACCACTGCTTCAAAACAGTCTTTGTCAAGGTCACTGATTAGAGGTCCTTTGTTAAATGCAAAGGTCAGTGTTGAGTTCTCATCTTCCTTATCTGTCAGCAGCATTTGATGGCAGGGAGCATTTTCTCCATTTTGTCCTCTGGGCTCTGGAAACACCATTCTAGCTCCTCTTCCTACCCACTGGAACCTCCTTTTCATTTCCTTGCTGGTTCTTTATCTCCCCGAATGCTAACAATTGGAGTGTCCCAGGACTCTAACAGTCAATATTTACTTCTCTGCCTGGCTTTGAATCCCTGCTCTACCATTTGGGGCCATTTGATCAAAAGGAGATCACTTAATTTCTCTGAGATTCAGTTTCCTCATTTATAAATTGAGGATAATGAAAGTTGCTACCTCCCACAGTGGTTGTGAAGATGAAATGAATTATATATGTAAAGTGCTTAAAACAGTGCCCTGCACTGTACATTAACAACTTGTCCTTATTTTCTAAAAAGATTTTATTTATTTGAAAGAGAGAGAGAGAGCAAGCACAAGCAGGGGGGAGGGGCAGAGGGAGAGAGAGAGAAGCAGACTCCCAGCTGAGGAGGGAGCCCTATGCGGGACTCGATCCCAGGACCCTGGGATCATGACCTGAGCCGAAGGCAGATGCTTCACCGACTGAGCCGCCCAGGCACCTGACTTGTCCTTTTTTTTTTTTTTTCTTATTTTTATCGTGTTCTTTATCATTCGCTCCCTACATGATTTCATCTGAATTCCATCTATACACTGTCAACTTTAAACTGATCTCTAGCCTGAACTTCTGCCTCAAACTCCAGAATCATATAGTTAACTGCTGACTCAACATTTCCATTAGGATTTCTAATGAGCATTACGAATTTAACACATCAGAACTTTTTTTGTCCAGTTTTCTTCATTTCAGTGTATGGTGATGCTGCGTGTTTCAGTTGTTCAGGTTTTCTCTCACACGGCACATCCAATCCATCAGGAAATCCTTTTATTTCTACCTTTAAAACATACCCAGAATCTAACCACTTCTCACCAACCCCACTGCTACCACCCGACTCAAAGACATTATCATCTTTTGCATGGATTACTGCAATAGGTTCTTTCCCACCCATATTTTCTCTTAATACTACAGCCAGAGTGATTCTGCTAAAATAAAGGTGAAATCAAATGACTTTGTGCTCAATAGTGTATAGTCCAACACGACCTTCCTGACCTTAACTCTTACTACTCTTTCCCTTTCTCATTTCATACCAGCCACACTGGTGCTTTTGCTGCTCTTTATATATTCCAACAGCTTCTGCCTCGAAGTCTCTGCATTCACTGTTTCTTATACCTGAAATATCCAATCTCCACATGCCTACTTTCCCTCACTTCCCTTAGGTCTCATTTCAAATGTTATTTTATCAGTGAGCCCCATTATCTCTCATGCCCTACGTCCTGGCACTCCTTACCTCCCTTCCCCAACTTTATTTTTCATTGTAATTATTCACCATCTGACATATTGCATATTTATTATCTATCTCCCCAAAGTAGAATGTAAACTCCATGAGGGCAAAGACTTTGTCTATTTTATTCATCACTACTTATTTTTATGATTTCCCAGCATCTAAAACAGTATCTGACATATAGATGGTACTCAGTAAATATTTGTGGAAAAAATGACTTAATGAAAGAAATAGACATAAGTGGAATAGGGATGATGAAAAGGTCAAAGAAAAACTTAAGCTTTGTCAAATGTTTGGCCTGTAACTAGCCTGTCTTAGGAATAACTTCTGCCTAAAGATGACTGTTTTTGTTCCTAAGTGGTGGTCTGGGTGGGGAAGGAGGAAGAGAGCATGGCAAATGCAAAGAGAAAAGGGAAAAGAAAACTTCTTGCTCATTACCACCTCCTTCCCATGCTTCATGGTTCATTCCAGCTACTATAATAATCCCTCATTTAATTAATACAGCTGAGAATTAGAAAGCAGAAAGTTCCTTCAAAAGTCAAAATCAGTTGCTTACATTTTATTCCTGAATTTCCATGAGTCTCTGACAAGCTTAGATATCTTGTTTCTAACTTCTAACAGATTACTATTATATGTGTGACCCTTTTTGATGGATGTGTCAGTTCAAAGCATACATACCCTGGCCATGAGACAGGGTCAGGGAAGTCAGTCAGGAAAGGAGTTTCCAGTGGAAATTACAGATCAGGTAAAGGAGGTAGTTCTAACTAGGAATTTGCAAAAGCTCAGTAGAAACAGACATCTGGGACTTACATACTTTTTTCTCGTGGAAAAGTCCTAAACTTTAGAAGGCAAAAATCAATTTATAAAGGCAAATCAGAGCAGTGGTCATATGGGGTGAGGCTGGACTGGAGGGAATTAATTGCAAAGTGGTACATGGAAAGTGATTCATTTAAATGAAATCATGTAGGATGTATTTACATCCAGTATGGGGCTTGAACTCATGACCTGGAGATCAAGAGTCCCATGCTCTACTGAGTGAGCTGGCCAGGCACCCTGCATGTTTTCTTTTTATATCTGATTTCTTTCCCTCAATGGGATGTTTCTGATTCACTCGTGTTTTTGTTGCACTATTTGTTTTTTGTTGTTGGTAGGGAGTATGAATAGACTACATGTATACTGTATGAATATACCACAGCTTGTTGAAACATTCACCTGTTGCTGGGCATTCAGGGTGTTTCCAGATTTTGGCTATTATGAACAAAACTCCTATAACCATTTGTGTACAAGTCTTGTTTTGAACATATGTCTTATGAACATGTTTTAATTTTTCCTGAGTAAATACCTAGAGTAGAATTGTTTGGTCATATGATATGATGTCTTAACTTTATAAGAAACTTCCTGTTTTCCAAATGAGTTGTACAGGGACCATCATGTCTGAAAGATCAAGTTGTTCCACATAGTCACCTACACTTGTGGTGGTCTGGTACTGCCTCTTGAAGGACTCTGTTACTAGGTAATAATAGTCTTAGTTGTGACTTTCTTCACCACAGAATCAATTTGTTCCAGATAATCTCTCTCAAGGAAATATTTTCTGTTGTGAGACAGCCACCTCCAAATTAGAAACTGTTAGCTTATATATGATCATAACTTAAAAACGGCCCTAATGGTGATCCCATAGTGGTTGCACGGAAAACTACTTCACTCTTGATTGTGGAAATGGGAAAGAACTCCTTTTCATCTTTGGAGCAACGAAAGGAGGAGGATGAATTCCTTGGGACTGTGGGCCAAGGGGAATGGGTAGAGGATTTTCCTGTCTAACAGAAATATAATGTGAGTCACATATGTAATTTTGTGAGATCTTATTTCGCAGCTAGTTAAGTAAAAGGAAACAGATGAAATAAATTTATAAATTTTAACTTGATACATCCAAAATATTGTAATTTAAACACATAATCAATATAATTATTGAGATATTTTATTTTTTTCATACTAACTCTTCAAAATCTGATGTGTATTTTATACTAAAAGTATTTCTCAATTCAGATGCTAAATTTTCAGCAGTTGAAGTGAAAAAATGTACCCTTACCAAAACAACACATTTAAGTTTAATGCAAAAAATATTCTACACTGCCTCAGTTTTTAAATTTAAATTTAAATCAATTAAAAGAAATTTAAAATTCAGTTTCTCAGTTGCACTAGCCACATTTCAAGTGCTCACTGGCTACATATACCCAGTTGCTACCATATTGGACCATATATTTCTAGAAGTTTGTCTGTGGGACAGGAAGGAGAAGATGGAGAGGTGAGATGTATTCTTTGTTGCGCCTCAGGTCACAGTAGAAATACAAATACTATATGCTATTTGTGTGAAATTTGATATAGATAGATATGTATCTTTTTCCCTAGTTGCATGATTTTGAACAAATAACCTCTGTAAGCTCCACTTTCACCATCTGTCCATAAAACAGGAAAATAATACCCCTCAGATTGTTGTGAAGATGGAGAAGGCATGCAAAGCACATGGGAGTATGACTGGCAGTGTTTTGAAAAGGACTAAGTAGTGGCTTTTCAAAATCCAAATTATTCTTTGGATGGGGACTGTCTATAGTTCTTTTTCTATATTTAAAGGAATGGAAGTTTTTAAAAACCTGTTTGGAAGTGACATTCATTGATTCAGCAAATACTGTCTCTCAGGCCAGATGCTCAACACTTAAAACCCAAAGACAGAAAGAACACGGTCCCCGCCTTCAAGAACCTCATAGTGCTTAATGGTAGAAACAACACAGTGTTGGGCTAATGTCCAAGTGAGGAAAGTGAAACCAAAGAGAGTAACATTTATCCAACAACCCCAAAGAAAAGAAGCCCTACCGATAAAAATTGAGTTTATGAATTGAAAACCTTAATAGTTCTATTTCTCTACCTTCCTTTAAAACTGACATCCACAATTATAATAACCAAGATTTAAGAGGTTAGATTGGCATGAATTTAAATGCTCAATGATTGATTAGTAGTAGCCTTTATTTCTGCCACATGGAAGACACTGCTTGGTTTTTCTCTTGTGTTGGTTGTTATTTCTTGAGCCATGCTTGTTTTTTAGTTTAGTAGTTTGTATTTATCTGACAAAAAAAAAGATGGAAAAGTCAGTTCAATTCAAAGGTCTAAAATACAGCACATTTTAAAAGTTATTATTGTTAAGTATAAAACATTAAAAAATTAAATATGAGTAAAATAAGTGATCAAAATAAGCAAAATTGCATTTTTTAATATAGTTTCTCTTCTTAATCTAACAATAAAGATCCTCTAGACAGATAAGATCTTATTTTTGAAATCTAGAGGTTGAAGTGATGTTAAAGAAACCTCCTTAATTTCTTAAAATTTTTGTTTTTAAAAGCTATTTCTGGGGTGCCTGGGTGGCTCGGTAGGTTGGGCATCTGCCTTGGGCTCTGGTCATGGTCTCTGGGTCCTTGGATTCAGGCCTGCGTCAGGCTCCCTGCTCAGTGGGGAGTCTGCTTCTCCCTCTTCCTCTGCTCCTCCCCCTCCTCATGTGTGTACTCTCTCTCTAATAAATAAATACAATCTTAAAAGATAAATAAAAGCCATTTCTACCCATGTAAGAATCTAATAAATCAAGATGTCAAGATTAAGATTATGGGCCTTTAATCTTTAAAATTTATAGATGGGTCACTGAATTATTTGCAAGTCCTTAATCTGTCCTAAACTGCATCCCAAAATAAGCCATATGTATATATTTACATACACATGATACATGCTCATTGTAAATAAGGGGCCAAGTAACTTTCACATTTCAGTTGTGATAATATGAAGCCTTTGTCAGTAACAAAATTTTTTCACCATTAAAAAAACCACCTACTTTTTCTTATATATTGGCAATTCACAATTTAAATATTTGGGAGCCACTTTTTAAATTTCAGAAGCCAAGATTTAAATATGGTATGCATATTATTATTTCTGCTCTTCTTTGCATTTGCTGCTCTCTTAATAAGACCCTAATATTTGATATTTCATTGTTATAGAATATATATCCATCAAAGGATGAAATCCTTGTAGAATATTGAGCTCTCTTCCAGTGAATTTTTCTTTCTAAATTCTGTAATATATTGAGAAACGACAGGACTTGGGACTCTCCCTAGGTGGACAGAGGTCCCAGCACGCATTATCCTAGCGCCGCTCCGTCACTGTCCACTACCACCAGGGAAAACATTATTGGGGGGAGGGGGCAAGAAATGACAGAAGAGCAGGCACAGACTGAGGAGTGTGTGGAGAAACCAGGGTGTTATCATGCATGGACTTTTGTTATTTTTTGGCCACACCGTCTCCCTCTGGTGCACTACCTCTCGCCCATGGTGTGCATCTGGGTGAGTTCCTGTTAATAAGATAAGTGCCCAAGTGCTAAGCTAACTTTTGTGGCAGAGTGACACAGAAGGGTGGGCACCTCAGTTCCAACAGCAGAGCCCTGAGATATGGCCAAGTGGTTCCTGCCAAGAGTATGAGGAGGGAGCAAACAGGAAGAGTAGGAATGTGAATGACGGAATCACGTGTCAAAGCAACGGCAAGCAATTCTCTTCCAGTGCCTCACCTGACACTCCCTCTAATCCATGTGCTGACATTACATTTTGACCCTTGAAGGATTCTAGGGCGGAAACCACCACAAACTTTCAACATCCCATTCCACCTCTATTGTTACTACAATAGAAGTAATAAGATTCCATGTTCAAAGAGTCAATTTGTTGACAACTTCTTGTGCAAGTGTCACATCTGTCCTTTATAGCTATAGCGACTTATAATTGTAAAAAAAAAAAATTACCTTTTGGTTGTCTTACATGTTTTTTCCATTGGCCTTTTCTTTTTCTGTTTTACTTTCCTTTCCTCACATCCATTCCCCTGAGAAAAGGGGAGACAGATGAGGCATGAGATTGAGGGAAGTAGATTTGACATGAGGGGAGGGAGCCAGAGGGCAAAAGAAAAATAGTGGGGAAAGTGGAAGAGAGAGAGGGAAGTGAGGAAGAAAGAAGAAAGCCAGAAGCAGGAGAGAAAAAAAGCACAGAAGGAGAGACAACTTAATTTGGTCTTAAGTTAAAAAATGTCTTTATTCTTTCCAATGGAGCCCATTGTTAAATTTCACAAACAGCTTCTCTTTTAGGGTCCTCCCACCCTTTCTCTTTTTAGACTGGGTTTCATAAATAGAGACTGAACCTGGCTGCTTAGGATTGCAAGGAATTTGATTTGCAATAGTTCAGAGGAAAGTGGAACAGAAAGATGGGTTTGGATGAAGGGGACATGCCCAGGATTTCGTAAGCAATTTTCCCCTCTCGTCCTTCTCAGCTCTCTATCCTCTACCTAATTGCCTACAATCCTGGGAAAATCCCATAGGACCATAGGTAAGCCTAAATTTGGGCTCCCCATAAAGAGATCAGCAGAGCTAAGGACAGTAAAACCTAGATAGGTAAGAAATTAAAAGTTAAGAAAAGGGAGAGATGGACCCAGATCCAGAGAGACGGTGTCCATCTGGGCTCTGCCCTGTAGCCTTCTCATTAAAACAGTACATGTGAAGTGCCACTTTACCAAGCCTTACTCAGAAAGGAGGAAAGTGTCAAACTGCTGAGAGGTTTGAGACATGAATAAGAGACCATGGTCCCCAGGCAGTGTGGTCCCGGAGTTGGGTGAATGTGAACCTGACCAGGGTTTTGTTTAATTGCAGTGGGGAGCAGTTCCTAGTTTCTGCTGCCTAGAATAGAAATCAGATTCACCGACTCATTTTTCATCTACATTCAGTCTAAATTCAATGGGACAAGGGAGTAAGATTCTAATCTTTGCTCTTCTTGGGGTAAGAAGTGTAAAATGTGAGTAAGTATGAAAGGGGGGAAAAGTGATTCAGAGGAGTGTGGAAACAGGGAAGGAAATGCCAATCAGAGGGAAAATGGAAAAACTATGTAAGCCTAAGTCAGAAAACATGGGAAGACAGAGAGAGAAGTGGGAAGAATGAAAAAGTATGTGAAAGAAAACAAACGGGGAAAATAATTAATACTTTGTGATAACTGCAAGCCAAATTTGTATGTCGTACCACCCTTGTGATTTAACAAGCTGAGCGTGGAACTTGGCTGCATGTTGGCTGTGTCTTTGCTGAACTCCTGATTTCCAGAGCCCCATTTCAAGCTGTTGCTGAATTTATAAAGATGGGCCCCCAGGACCACGCACGTATCAGCTTATGACATCATAGCAGCTAAAAGGGCCTTGAGACACCAAACACGCCCACTTCAATCCCTCACCCATATGCACACATATTTGATAGTTGAAGAAGCTTGAGGTCCAGAGACTTTAAATGACACACCCGTGGAACAGAGGAAATGCAATTTAGAACTCAAACCTGGGACTTTTCATTCTAGGTGCAGTATTTAACAGCTAGTTTCTTCATCGTTTCCTTCCAGATTTCCTGGAATTCATTTTCCCAGCTTGTGTCATGGACTCATTACCTCCTAGCTATGTTGTTTCCCAAACTCTGTCATCCTCTGGTTAGTTTTGTTTTGTTTTGTTTTTTGTCTCTTGTCCCCACTGGTAGTCAGTCAACGAATCTTGTTAACTACGTATTCACGTCCTTGTTGCCCTCTGACTCCTTTTCACCGGGTTCATGACTTGGGCACCTTTCATCCTGGACTATTCTTTTATTTATTTATTTTTTTTTTAAAGATTTTATTTATCCATTTGAGACACAGAGATACAGAGAGAGAGAGAGAGAGAGAGAGAGAGCATGAGCAGGGGGCAAGATAGAGGAAGAGGGAGGAGCAGGCTCCCCGCTGAGCCAGGAGCCTGATATGGGGCTCGATCCCAGGACCCTGGGATCAGGACCTGAGCCAAAGGCAGACGCTTAACGACTGAGCCACCCAGGCGCCCCCACCCTGGACTATTCTAATGACTTCCTATCTGTAGCCTCCTCTAGCTCTCTTGGAGATCACAGTTGGAGTAATCGTTCCCAAATACAACACTAATTTTGTTAGTTCTGGTTTTCAGTGGCTCCTCCTTAGCTACCAAACTGTACTATCCAAACTCCCCAGCATGGCCCAAGACTTCCGTAATCTGGCCCTGCTTTGCTTTCCAGCTGCATCTCTCACTGTTCCTAAATGGATAAACCTCGCACTGTCCCATTCTTTGATTTTGCTCACACTATACCCTAGATCCAGGATATTCTTATTTCCCCTTCCCTAACTCAAAGACTGCCTCCTTCCTTCATAAATCTTTCATGATTTTTCTCTCGAGCAAAAACTAGGTTCTCCACTTCTTTCTCTTAAAGCACCCATAAGATTCCACTTTATGTTATTTGTGCCCATGTCTTGAGGCCAGGCGATGTCCTGTTATCTATTTTTAATCTCTCTACAGTGCCTCAAATATAATATAAATGCTTGTTCATTTGAACAAAATTGAGTTTGTGCCAGAAGACAGGTGAAAGAATCAGTCATATATAGAATGAAACTAAATCTATCAACATCCTACATTAACTTTAAATTCCCAAGGCTTAAATAACTAGTGCTTCAGAATGGATGTTATATGCTATTGTACTAATTATATGCTAACATAGTAATTAGCTATTAGTGATAAGACTGCTGCATGATTTATCCTTACTTTTAAAAGAGGAAAATATTTGCCTGTTGGAAATCTCTGGAATTTCTATCAACTTACTGCGATTTCTTTTTGAAATAAAATTTGGAGTAGAAATCGATAGGTGAAAACTCTATATACTGCAAAGGAGATTTTGTATTTTTCTTCTAAACTACAATGGCATTTCCCTACAGTGTTCTCAGGTTCAGTACTACAGATTGGACTATAGGTGAAACCACATTTCAGTGAAGTTCTTCGGGTACTTTGGGACACTAAACCCCAGTGGGAAGGCCTACAGACAAAAATCCCACTTATATAAACACCTATGCTCAAATTGTTCGCTTTTTTTTTTTTTGGTAAGACTCTTGAAAATGTGACTAAGAATTGCCTTCACGCGGTCTTGGTTTTTAAAGTACAAATATTTTTTTCTTTCCATTTAAGTCCAGTGAAATGTGCCCCTCTGTTCCTTCCATGTGTTCTTTGATGCGCATGACTGGAGCTGAGGTCCACCCCCCCCCACTTAGGCAGTAGCTGAGAGGTGGGTCAGCAGCAAGCAAGGGGACACAATGTCCACTGGTGCCCATATGACAACTCCCGTGTCAAAACTTGTCTTTAAGAAGTAAAAAGATCCTGAGTCGTGGGAAGAGGTAAGGAAGCAGAAGCCGAAGACGCAAGTAAGAAGAAAAGAGGGGTGAGATGATTTTAGATTCACCAAGAAATTTAGTTGTACACCACCCCCCTTCCAAATCAGCAAGGAGAAAAGGCCCTGTGGTTTGGGTTCTGCCTGCAGAGCTGGCCTGGGAGTGGTTCCTGCCCAGTGAGTCGGATTCAGTACTCTACCGGCACAGAAAAAATGCCAAGATGCCTGCTACTTGAAAGCTAGTGTGTGGACAGGCTTTGAGGAAGAGTTCCTACACTGTGGGACTCAGAGTGGAGCAAAGGGAATTCATCAAAACACTTCGCTGCATTCCTTTGCTCTTAACTACTCTGTTCCCAGACGCAGAGGTGACTACCAGATACCAGAGATCACAAAGAAATGTAGTGGGATTTCTTCCATACCTGAGGTGACCGAATCAGTTCTCATGCTCCTGTAAAAACAAACAGCACATTTCAAAATGTTGCCAGCGTAACCACAAATATTTAGAAGAGAATGACTGGGTATGAGATAACGTGAGGCTGTGGGCATCACCATCCTGTGCCTCTCCAGTGTCTGAAAACTCATTTGGGGTTGAGACTGAGCTAACTGCTGCTGCCCAGGGGCTTGTGTAGAGTCCCTTGTGTTGGGAATATAGGCTCTCATAGAGACATGGGAGGGATTCTGGGTGCCTGGCGTTAGAAGGTACCCACCTCTGCTGGCTTCTTCATCACAATCTCTATGGCTCTCATGGGGGCGACAGCGCTAGGAAATTTTGCAGGCAAATAACATGCCCAAGTATTTGCCTAAGTAACTGCATTTCTTATGGTTTACGGGCTCAAATAGGAGGCTAGCTGTCAGTTTTTCAGATCATTTCACTTTCAGAAATGCCTTTGGATAAAGAAGGTTTCTGCATTCCTGATTTTTAAAATTAATAACAATAATTAAAATAGTTATTTTCTTAACCTCATTGCCATGCTGAAACATAAACTTCAGTCACTTGATTTTCACCAAATCTTTGTTTCTTGGCTACATTTTCGGGGGGCATTTTGGGAAGCATTGCAGTTTGAGTAAAAGAAAGCACTTGGGAAGAATAATTACCCTCAGACAATAGCTTCCCAGATAAATGTATAGAGACATAATTATGATCCGTTTTAAGGGGTCTGGCAAAGAAATCCCAGGTGGCGGTCTACAATGGATCTTTCTGAAACAGAGGTTAAATTAATAATTTTCTAAGGAGTTTGCAAATAAATGCTCACGTAGCCTTCACCAAATAGGTCTGGTGATTTACATGAAGGTTGAGCTTAGTGATAAAAGTTTTTAAGAGACTGAGAAATATTGAGTAAATGTACTTTAAAAAATAGGTGCAAATCGGGCGCCTGGGTGGCTCAGTTGGTTAAGCAACTGCCTTCGGCTCAGGTCATGATCCCCGAGTCCCGCATCGGGCTCCCTGCTCAGCAGGGAGTCTGCTTCTCCCTCTGACCCTCCTCCCTCTCATGCTCTCTGTCTCTCATTCTCTCTCTCGCAAATAAATAAAATCTTTAAAAAAAAAAAAATAGGTGCAAATTAAAATGAAGCCTGACATTATCCTTTTTAAAACAAAGGGAAGGGGGCGCCTGGGTGGCTCAGTCGTTAAGCGTCTGCCTTCAGCTCAGGTCATGATCCCAGAGTCCTGGGATCGAGCCCCACATCGGGCTCCCTGCTGAGCGGGGAGTCTGCTTCTCCCTCTCCCTCTGTCTGCTGCTCCCCCTGCTTGTTTTCTCTCTCTCTCTCTGTCAAATAAATAAAATCTTAAAAAAAAAAAAAGAAATTTATAAAAAAAAATAATAAATAAATAAAACAAAGGGAAGAGTCATAGTAGCACTATGGTCAGGGTATGAGAAGGAATATAAATGCTTCATACAGTAAATCCTTCACTTTTAAAGGAACTAAAGTGACATTATAGACATCTCCATAGTCTTTCACTCATCTAGATTGAAATTGCTCAATTTACATTTTAAAGACTAATAAATCTGAGGGCAAAATATTCAACAAGGTCATCCTTTAATTTTTTTTTTCTCATTTTCCCAAAGTACATGGTTATAAAATGTCACTGAAATCTCTGGTCTTGGAGAAGAAAAATAGATAGAACTTACTTATCACTCTCACAGGATATTGACTTAACCCTACAAACGTCCCAGGAATAAACTGAATTCCATTCTGTTTTTAGATATAACATCTTTCATTCATATTGAACATTCTCAAATTAGGCTCTAGCTAGTAATTATGTTCCAGATGCAAATACGCAATAAAAAAGAATCCATCCTTGATTAAGTTGAGCTTAAGAGGATTGCTTGGAACCAAAATTTGTTTTTTGCTTTCTTTTTCTTTTTCTTTCTTTCTTCCTAGTAGACTCAGCAGATGAATGATACAGGAAGCTGACAGACAGAAGGGTAGGGCCTTGAAGAATTTGGGATTTGCTAACCTTCAAGATCCTTTTTATCTTTAAAATTCTTTGATGTTTGCCATTTATATAGGAATTCATTTTCTCATTGTTTCTAATTGTGATCATAATAGTTAGACTAACAAAACGTTGTACCTACAGAGCATTTTACATCCTAAAAATTTAAGTTATCCTTACAGTTTTTAGTATTTAGAAAGCTATTACAAGCTAATCTAATGAGGATTTTTTTAGGATAGTGAGACTATTCTGTGTGTAATAGTGGGTACATGTCACTGCATGTGTCAAAACCCAGAGAACTGTGCAACATAAAGAGTGAATCTTAAACTAGGAACTATAGTTAATGATTGTATCACTGTTGTTTATTATCAATGTATCAATGTTGTTTATTAATTGTAACAAATATGCCACACTAATGCAAGGTGTTAATAATAGGGAAAACTGGAGGTAGGGGAGGTAGGTAAGGAGGTGGCAGAGGGGTGGGTATATGGAGCTCTATGTACTAGTTGCTCAATTTTCTGTAAATCTAAAACTATACTTTAAAAAAAGTAAAGCCTATTACTTTTATAAAGTTTTTTTTTTAATGCACTAAAGGCTAATCTCATGCTTTAGGGCATTTATTATGTGCAAAAGGGCAAGGAAAGAAGAAGGTGAAATGACGTAAACAGTTAACTTCGTGAGATTTTGAATCATGGTGTTTCTGAAGCCTCAGATAAGGGCAGGTCATAGAATTGGAGACATATGGATGAAACAAAACAGAAGGAAGACATCACAGTGATCAGGCCTGATCAGTTATTATTTAGAATACATTGCTAAATTGAATGGGTTCATTTTTTATCTTGTTTTTTAGACATCTTATGCTTTTCTGTGAAAGCCATACTCATGTGTGGTAGCGAAATACATTTCCTACTGAGTGGCACCTGTTTCTATCCCCTCTGTCTTATATTCCTTTCTCCTATCATTACTTGAACTGATGGTTGATATTTCCATCTCCCTTCCTTACTCTGTCCCCTGGTTTTTTCTTTGTCTTTGTCCTTCTTTCTCCTCTAACACATCAGACTGACCAATTAGCCCTTCTGGTCATTGTTTAGTTCCCCAAAAGAATTCAGTGGTTGTTACCATCAAGAAATAACAGCTCAGTGTTCTGGGGGATATTATTTCAGCTACTTCTCCACCCTCAATCCGAAGCAGGATAATTTCTTGAACATTGAACCAATTATTTATTTATTTATTTTCTTTTTTTAATCCAAATTTCAGAGCTCCTGGTCATATAGGAAAAGTTCCTGAAGAAGGCTCCCTTGAGTTTGAACTGATAGTTCTTACTCTGGCTATAAAAAGGAATACTTATTTTGGCTATGGGACCCCAGGAGAAGCCCGCATGAGAGAGTAATTCTTGCTAAACTCTCCTTTGTGTCTAGGACTGGCTTCTCATAAGGCATTGGTTCTCAGACTTGAATGTGCATTAGAACCACTTGGATGTCTATTATAACACAGAAGGCCAGAGTTTAGGATTCAGGAGGATGGGATGGGCCCAAGAATTTACATTTCTAACAAGTTCCCAGGTGATGATGCTAACCAACCACACATTGCGAATCATTGGCAAAGAAGCCCTAGATATTAATGCTTTGTTTGAGTAGACAGCCAAAAGTACTGAAATCATTATCCAGATCTACCAACACCTGGGATGTGTTGGCACTTGGATCCAGAGGCTCTAGAATTTCCAGAATTGTGGCAGTCCAGAAGCGAAAGCAAACATTGCTCTGATTTCAAGGTCTGTGGTTCTCCTAAGGATCACCCATATTCCTTTGCTTTTTTCGACCCCTCCTTAGCCAGGAAAAAAGGTTAAAAAGAAAGCCAGCTTGAGTAACTAATCCTCAGTTGCTTAAGATATTTTTTGAGTAAGAGTTTCTGGTTTTATTTTTGTTTTTTGTTTTTTTTTGAGACAGAATAGCCAACTTTCTTTTATCTACACTATTGGAAATGAATAATTAGTGACAATAGTGATCATTTACTGAGCATCTAATAAGTCTATTTCTCAGAACCCTACAACATACTCAGGTGTATTAACTGTTTCCATTCCATTCCACTCCTTTAAGGAATCTCCAGAACATACTTATATTTGACTTCACCATACGTTCTGTCATTTATTTTAGCAGTAGATTAAAATTACATACGTAACACAAATGGGACTTGATCCCTGGCAGGAGAATGTCTGAAGTCTATCCAGGACAAATGGCCTGATGCATGTTTTTGAGAAGTTTCCAGGGAGAAAGGTTCTACAACCTTCAGAAATTAGTTCTATTGTTTATTAATATCTAATCAATGATATCCATTAATTATTTTTTATTGTTTGGTTGTCTGCTATATTGTTTTACTATGTAATCAAATTTTCTTTGTGTTTAGTTACAATAATTTTCACTTTAAATCCACACAGCGAGAGAGGGAACACACGCAGGGGGAGTGGGAGGAGAAGCAGGCTTCCTGCCGAAAAGGGAGCCTGATGCAGGGCTCGATCCCAGGACCCTGAGATCATGACCTGAGCCGAAGGCAGACGCTTAACGACTGAGTCACCCAGGCACCCCTTAAATCCACTTTTTAAATTTAGCCTTAAATCTGTACTTCCTCGTACACTGAAGATGGTAATTGTCACCTATTACAGTTTTTCTCTTCAGTTTAAATAACCTCAATTTCTTTACTGCATTCAAAGTATTTAATCAGTTTTATGCTTTTTCCCTTCAGTTCTCTGGGTTCAGTTTTTGGATGGTATAGTAGAAAGGTTACTTCAGAGGTATAGAATCATCTTTCTACTATATTCAGTGTAAGTCAAAACTATGTTAGATCTGTGTTCAATCTAATCTAGAATCTGTGGGCCCTCGCTCAATCCCTCCCTTTCTTCCTTCCTCCTTCCTTCCCTCCCTATTTTAATCAATTCTTTTTTTTTTTTTTTTGGAGTAATTACCAGGTGCCTGACATGTGAGCCTTTTAATATCAGCTTATTTAATCCCTGCAACAACTCTACATGGTCAGTGTTATTCCTATTTTCCTATTTTACAAATGAGGAAACTGAGGCCTGAAGAAATTAATTTAACTTGTGCAAGAATAAAGGAAGCAGGATTTGAACCCAGGGTTGTCTGACTGCAAAGTTCATTCTCTAGCTGCTATGTCTTCCAATTAATGTATCCAATTAAAGCCTCTTAGCATCAGTTTTGATTTTAAATTATGCATGTAATCATAATAATGATTATGTACAATAAAAGTTTAATGGAAACATCTATCAATAGCTATAACAAATATTAATTCCTTTAATCACCAACTATGCCCAAACACTGTGGTTTCTTATCATCCTTTTGTAGAAATAAAATACCATTGTATATACATTTTTCAGAATTTTACTTTTCTAGCTTGCAGTTCCTATTAGTCATATAGGTCTTTTTATTGAAATTCTCTATTCTTTCCCTAATGGGGATCTGCTGTTCCACTAAATTAACATAATATTTTCTGGTTAGCTATTCTTCCACCAGTGGTTGTTTAGATCACTTTCAGGTTTGAACTATAAAACATGTGTTCAATTAAGTTATTTTCCCTTTGGAATTACTTCTTTGACACATGTTCTGTTAAGTCAAGCGGTATAATCATTTGTAGTGTGAATTGCCAAATCACTCTAGAAAGTTCCCACCATGTACAGTGACCCCATCAGTGTTATAGTTAACAGCTAATTGAAAGCCAACTGGTAATTGCTTAACTTGTATTTCTTTAATTATTAGTGAGATTCATTCCTCATTAAGTGTTTGTCTTCTGGAGTAAATTTCCTAATCATAACTTTAACCCATTTGTTAACTGGATCCTTTACAAATTCCCATCAGCTTATCTATATATGGGAGGCAAAACCATTATAGATTATCTAGTTATTATTATTCTCTTCCTGTTGTACTGTTATGTATTTATTTACCTAAAATGATTTGGGGGCACAGATATTTATAATTGATATACAATCAATCAGCCTGGAACTCTGTTCCCCAAGATCTCTGCCCTTCCTCAGAGAAGCTGTCCCTGACCACTATAAGATATCCTTCCTCCTCCTCAAATCCCTGTTTCTATTCTGTTACTCTATTTTTGTTTTTATCACAGTACATTCCAGCTGGAATAATGAATTTTATTTGTGTATTATCTATATCCTCCACTAGAATGAAACCGCCTCTAACTTATTTTCACAGCCGTATCCCCACACCTAGCACATAGAAAGTGCTCAGTGAATATTATGGAATGAATGAATCAAACTTTGCCATTGAAAATTTCTTCTGTCGCTTCGAAGGAGGAGAAATGGTCTTTCTTATGTAACTGAGGCAATTCAACCATCCCATTTTCTTCTAGTTTATTTTAGTTTTAAAATATTTGACTCTCTTCCTATCTGAAATTTTTTTTTGTGGTACAACATATATCTTTGACCAACATATTCTAGACTTTTGCTTTTTTTTATGTTTCTTTTGAACCTTTATCAGTTTGAATCTCTTTTACTATCTTAATTTCTATATCCTAAGCTTTTTACTGGTGTTTCTGATAGCCATTTAATTATAATATGGCTTAAGATTTTATACAGCTGAGTCCCTCTAGACATTTTCCAGCCCTAATGGTTTCCTTGAGATTCTTACCCTATTTTTTCCACATACTTTCTATAATTGTACAATTTCTATGAGATATACTGAGATAATTGGTACTGGATTAAATTTCTAAATTAATTTAGGCCTTATCATCTCTGTTGTCTTAAATATACCTGCCCAGATAGAGAGCTTAGTTTTCCTTATTGAAGTTGTCTTGTGTTTCTGCCATTAGAGTTTTATAATTCCATAGATACAGGACTCTTATCACTCTCACTAAATATTTGATTTTTATTGCTGCTTTTGAAAAATACATTCTTTTTTCAGCGCATTTTTGGTTTGTTAATAAAAATCATGAAACAAACAATATTTTGTGAGTTTATCTTATAATTTGTAACCTTCCTAAAATTGTTTACAAACCAAGATGTTTGATGATTCTCAAATTTTCTAAATATGTATTTCCATTTGCAAAGAGTGATTTTTAAAAATCTCATATTTATCTATCATATTTCTTTGTTCTACTGCAATTGCTAGACTCCCTTAAATTATATCACATAGAAATATTAATAGGAACATCCTTAATTTGTTCTAAGTTTTTTGTTTTTTTGTTTTTTTTTTTCTGAGGAAAAATATTTTCTTTAAAAAGGCGTTGAAGGTTACCTTCCAGGACAAGAAAACCAACCTCACAGAACCTTTGAAAATACGATTTACTTTTTTCCAAATATTACTCTAAATAGGTGTTTTACAGACAAAAGTGACTATGGGTCAAAAACATTCTACAGAAGAAAGCATTTTTGTAGACATTGGAAATAATTTTAATAAAAGAAAAAGTTCATATTTATCTAGATGTGGCTATGTTCCATAGGAAGATTTTAGCAACCAAAGTGCAAAGACAAAATGACTGTGGCTTTTCTTGCCACACAAAATATTGACAATGTCCCTTTATAGCCTACTCTTAATTGTGAACTGGGACGCCAAATAGACGGCATAGGACCTTTAGAAGTCGGGCTCCAATGGACAAGGGGACAGGAGGGTCAAGCATCAGAACGAATTCAACTGAAATACAAACTGGCTTTGACCCCAAGCAAACCAAAGTCCAGCCAGAGGCCCATTAGAGATAAATACAAGTTGTAGTATCACTTTTACAAGGTTGTGCCACTTAACACTATTACACCTAATCAATCCGAATTGAAGCTAATAAGCACACCCCCATCACTGGTTCTGTCCTCACCTTATCCATTTTTATGAAGGCTCCACGTTACAGCTGAGTTCATACTGGGGGAAGGGGACCTCCAAGTTCTCAGAAGGAGCCATCCTAAATCCTCTGTCCAACCTTTCTTTACCCTGCCCTCCCACCTCCCACCCTGAGACAAGTCAGTCTTAACCAAAGAGGTGCAGCTTCTGTCACTGTCTCATGGAAATTCGTTCTGAATAACACCAGAGAGGGATCAGTCATGAGCAGCATTTGGCTTTAAGCCAAAGGGAGGTGCCCGCCCCAGCCCCCCCCCCGCCCCCAGTCACAATGAATTCCATATTCTCCCTTCTACCGCTGTAAAGATCTCCCATCTAAAAGCTCCCAACAACGACAGCACAAGGTGTTGATATGACATTACTTGAGGAGAAAGAGAGGGAGATATATATAGTTTTAATAAAACCCCCAGGCCCAATTAAACTTGATGAAAAGCCTGGAGAATGCTAAAAGTAGTAATGAGTACAGGAGGCTGCAGAGCAGAGAATACAGGTGCGCCCTTCCTTGCAGCCAGGGAATGCGGGCAAGTAATAGGAGATGTGACTTCACTTGAGCATCGGAGAAGCAAAAAAGTTGCCTTGTCGTCCTAGGTTGGTGGCAGACTTGCTTTTGCTCCCAAATCTGGGCGTGTTCTTGGTGAGGGTGGAGCGCACTCTCTGCAACAGGGAACTAGATGAAGGAGTCTTGAGAAGCTGATGCTCAGGAGTGGTCACAGGCCCCAGTAAACTCACTTTAATATCTGGTGTCTGTGGTGTTGAAAAGGCATTTGAGTTTTCAATGACATGCATGGGGTCAATGTTCTCTTGTTCCACCATCATGAACTGACTCCAGTATTCCAGGGGCAGTGAAAGCAGGCGTTCTACCACCTTGGGCTGACGCTTGATGTCCTGTAACATTACCGCTGGATCTGGATTGGGCACAGCATGGGCAACTATGGTAGGCCCAAAGACTTTAGCCAGATTGGCCACATCCATTTTAGTGTTTGGGCTCTGAGCCACTCTCTGCAAGTGAATCATGAGGAAAGCTAATGTGTCTCTGTGGAGTGCTGGAACTGTCTGTCTCAGTTATTGGCTCCAGCTGCCTATTGCTCAAGGTGGAGTCGCTATTCCAAGGTTGCAAAGTACCTGTTTTCCTTCGGCTTCTTGTCCAGTATGGCACAGTCTCAATTGTGGACACAGCTTCGATGGGCCCGCCATCATTGGGAACAGTCACTGTAGTTTTTGCAACTATGGATTCATGTCCCCTGGTCTACTGTGGAGCCAATGGAACGAGTCTTCTTTACAGGTCCAGGGGGACCATCAAGGAACTGTCGGCTACTAGAGCGCCTCTTTTCTCTCTTCTTCAGTTTGAAAGTCTTTACCAAAGAAGAATCCCAATCCAGCGATTCGTCAGTCTTGTCAAAGCTGATATCTGATAAAATGGAACCAGATTCGTCAATAGTCGACAATCTTTTGTTCCCAGCATTGCCGCTGGACGGCTGGCCTCTGTTGAGAAAAGCCAGAGCTGATCTTTGCTCCTCACTTAGCTGAATGCTGCCCGATGTGTCAACATGAGCATCTCTCGAATCAGCTGACTCTGTCTTTCCAGCTTTTCGCAGTCAGCCTCAGCTCGCGGTCTCCGTTTGATCTCGACATCCACCGGATTGCTGCGTGCTTGAGTTTAACATCCAGAGCACTACGCTCAGTCTCTGCTTTCATCAAAAGATCCTTGTACTTCCCCAGCTCGTGGTCTGTTCTCTGCCACTTTTTACGGAAATCCTCAAAGTCCTTTGCCAACTGGATGAATTGGAGTTCATTTCCTTCACTGAGAATCTCCCCCCGGCGTGCAAGCTGCTCAAACAGATTCCGCAAATTCAGCATCGTCGTATCCATCTGTTCCCGCAGCCTCTAGCGCCCACCTGGCCGGGTCCGCCTGGCCGCGCTTGGGCCGCCTTCCTCTTACTTCCCTCCGCACCTCCAATTTGTTCTAAGTTTTAAGTAGCACACTTCTAGAATTTCTTCATTAAAAACAATGTTGGCTCTGGTTTAGAATAAATATTCTTTACTATGCTAAAGGAGAACTCTTCTGCATTTTGTGGCTCTTTATCAAGAATATCAAAGTCTCTCAAATGTATTTAAGGCATCCACGATTTTTTTCTGCTTTTCTTTGAAATAACAATGACATATTGACAGTTTCCTTAATTTTATATTAAGCTCGCTACATTTTGCCTGCTAAGATTCTATGAATTTAACATTTATTGTCTTAAGTAGGATTAATCAAGAATTTTCTTTCTTGTGTTGTCTTTCAGGCTTTATAATCCAGACAAATTATTTACTTCAAAAAATTAGGAGAACATAACATAATTTTTTTTATTATTTAAAAGAAAACTTTACATTAAATAGAGGTAATTCTTAGTATCTAAAACACTGTCCAGTAAAAGTCACAGCTATGTTTTTTTTCTTTTATGGGAGCTCTTGGATAAATTTTTTCTGTGATCTCAAGTGCCAATGTTCTCTTGCATTTTTGTTAAAGTCATTTATTTAACTTAGGGTTTCAAAGTTATTAAAGAAAAGTTGTATATAATCTTTCTCAATAACATTTTACTATTGTTCTTATTAGTTGATGATGACATTTTAAATTTCTAATTTTATTATTTATTTATTTATTTTAAGGATTTTATTTATTTATTTGAGAGAGAGAAACAGAGTGAGAGAAAGCACAAGCAGGGAAGAGAGGGAGAAGCAGGCTCTCTGCTCAGCAGGGAGCCTGATGCAGGGCTCAATCCCAGGACCTTGGGATCATGACCTGAGCCAAAGGCAAGAGGCTTAACTGACTGAGCCACCCAGGCGTCCCTAATTTTATCATTTTTTTAAAAAAATTGTCCAGTGGTTTGCCTGTTTTGTCATTCTTTTTGAAGAACTCCATAGCACTTCAAATTACTTATAATCTTTTTCATTTCTTTCTTTTTTTTGGTTTTTGTTTTCTCCTGCTTGTTTTTTTATATTTAAAAAGATTTTAGACATAATTCATTACATTCCCTATTTCACTCTTGCTCAAGTAAGCATTTAAAATTCTACATGTTTCTCTGGTTTCTTTTTAGGTGTTATTTTGAAATGGTTGGATTAACTTTTATCTTTAGAATACAGCAGTGCTCTCTCACATTCAGCTTGCACTTGAGTATTAAAATGATGAAAACAGGGGCTCAGTCAGTTGGGCTCAGTCAGTGGCTCAGTCGGTTGGCCGCCCAGCACTTGATTTTGGCTTCAGTCATGATCTCAGGGTCGTGAGATGGAGTCCTGTGAGTCAGGCTCTGTGCTCAGCTGGGAGCCTGCTCCAGGATTCTCTCTCTCTCCCCCTGTCCTTCTGTCCCTCCCGCTGCTTGCACTCTCTATTTAAAATATTAAATAAATAAATCTTTAAAAAGAATAAATAAAATTATGAAAAATTTTTTTCAGATTATGAAGTTGTTTGTTGGAAATGTAGAAAAGCATAAGAAATATGTAGAGAAGAACATGGAGAGAAGTACAAAGATAAAAGGAAGAGCATCCATAAGTCACTCTGGGAGATGAGTGCCTTAACTCCAAAACGTGGACACCCTGATTTTATCCTATATTCTTTAGCACACACAGCTGATGCCAGGTAGTCTAGAATGTGAGCTGCATGGTGTGAGAAGTTGACAGGAAAATAAAAATTAGGTGAGGTTAAACCAAATGTGGATAATCAAGAGTTGACTATGTCATCATTCATTGTAGCTATAGCTGAGAATCTTCAGCAACAAATGCCACAGTGGCAGAGACTTGAGAGCATATACTTACTTACATTACTCCCCGTCTCAGCACCCCTGGAGTTTCCCTGCCTCACATACCTGGATTCCTCAGCCTCGAGAGCTGTGCTTTTAAATTCAGTTGTCCTTATTTCAGAGGATCTGGCACACATCCCTTTGAATGAACTTGTCTCACTTTCTTCTTGAGTCAAGGTAGTATGAAAACATTGTTCACCTTGGAAAGTCAATGTTACGTTTGAGATGGTGACATGTTTTGAGGGTTCTCTGAGCTCGTTCTTAGTTTTTGCATCTCGTAGACACCCAGACTTCAGAGTGTTTCCTAGTCTTTCCTTTGAAAATAATAAACAGCAGCAAATCAGGTAACAGAAGAAACTCACACAGAAATAGATGATTTATGGAGCAAAAATATCTAATACAGTAATCATTTCATTCGTATCTACTGAGTTCCCTCAAGTACACAGGCGCAATGTTGAGGGAATAAGGCTTGGGTGTTGTGTGGAGGCTGATAGTCTGGGACCTGACACAGCACATTCAGAAGCTCATGTGGCCAGGTACACCACTGTCCGTCCGCTTACACCAGAAAATTAGCACTTAATTATAGCATTTCCTTTTTCTGAATTGTCAGGGCAAGGAAGGTTGTCTAGAAATACCTTGCCACTTCCTCCCCAATCTGATGTTGCTCTTAATTTAAAAGTATCTAATAGGTGAGGGGCGCCTGGGTGGCTCAGTCGGTTAGGCGTCCGACTCTTGATTTCAGCTCAGGTCATGATCTCAGAGTCTTGGGATCAAGCCCTGTGTCAGGCTCCACACTCAGCGGGGAGTCTGCTTCTCTCCCTTTCTCTCCCTCACTCTCTGCCCCTCCCCCTGCTTACGCATGCTCTCTCTCTCCTTCAAATAAATAATAAATCGTAAAAAAAAAGAGTATCTAATAGGTGACATGAGTTAGGAGGTTCACACTAAGACAAAAGAGGTCGTTTTTCAAGAGACTTAGAACCTATACCTAAAACTAATACCATAAAATCTTTACCTGTTCTTCTAATTTCCTGGGTTGTATTAATGGACCACCTCTCCTAGCCACTCACTGCCTTCCTCAGAATCTGTCCCAGGCCTCTGAGCAATTGATCAGCTGGTTCTAAACACTGTGTCTCTCTACTGTCCTCTCACATCTGCGCATTCCTCCCATAGCCACCACCTCATCCACCACCTCTATTAACTTCCCTGGAAAATAATACAGTCCCCTCCTACTTAAGGAAAAAACTCTTTTTTTTCCGTCAGTGGATGTAACACATAATTTACATATTTATTATAGAATATTTAGAAGATCCTTTAAGATATAAAGTGAAAGGGAGAAAATTACTGCTTGCTTTGGGCCACTGGCAAGAAATAACTACTCCTATGGCACATTTCATTCAGGCTTTTTGTCTTTTTATTTATTTTTTATGTGTCTGCTTTGTGACAACATTTCAGTTCTATATCCTACATTGTTCACTTGACAATTTATTAAAAGCATTTTCCTCATGTCATTAAAAATTGTGTGTAAAGGGGCGCCTGGGTGGCTCAGTCGTTAAGCGTCTGCCTTCGGCTCAGGTCATGATCCCGGGGTCCTGGGATCAATCCCTGCATCGGGTTCCCTGCTTGGCGGGGAGTCTGCTTCTCCCTCTCCCACTCCCCCTGCTTGTGTTCCCTCTCTCGCTGTGTCTCTGTCAAATAAATAAAATCTTAAAAAAAAAAAATTGTGTGTAAAACTGCTTGAATTTTTTTGGATTTAAAATTATTTTTATTGTAGGAAACAGAAAATTCAGAAAAGTGTGAAAAGGAAAACATTAATTGCCTATAATTCCACAATCTAGAAATAAACTGCTGCTAATAATATGACTTTTCCCCCTCCTATTGCTTGTGAGCATATAAATGTATTTTTATATAATAGGGATGGTATTTCATTTTTCACTCAACTTTTTTCAATCATGAAAATTTCTCCAGGTAAAGAAAATTTTTTCCAACAATTTTAATAACTACAGAGTAGTCTTTCACTTAACAAATATTTACTGACTGTCTATGATCTTGTCAGATGCGATGATCACTCCTGAAAAAGATTAATACAGCACCTGCCCTTCATGGATTTGTATCAGTTTAGTGATTCTCCTGTGGTGGATGTTTAGGTTCCTTCCAAATTTTCATTATTTCATTTTGACAAACATGGTATAGATTTGGTATAATTAACATCTTTACAGCTAAATCTTCATTCTTATTTCTGACTAATTCCTTAAGGAAGATTCCTAGAAATGGAATCACTGAGTCAAAGGGTATAAACATTTTTAGGCCCTTGATTCATAATGATTTCAAGAAAGTTTGGGCCAATTCTTATCTCTACCATGAATCTATATGAATCCCAAGTTGACCACACCTTTACTAACATTGACTATTTTTATTCTTTCAATTAACAGTTTTATAGGTTTTTTTTCTAAGTTTGCATTCCTTTGATTACTAGTGAGGTTTAACTTTCTCCAGTGTATTTATTGGCAGTTTTCTTCTTCTGTAAAATGTCTATCCTTGCCCTTTATGATTTTTCTATCACGGGCCCCATGGAGGTTTTCCAGCAGTAGGTCCTCAAACTTATGCCTTTATCTACAATCGATGCTACCATCAGATTAATCTTTCTAAAAACACAGTTCCTTCACTCCCTCACACAGAGGGTTTTTATGGTTAAAGTTTGCCCAAAGAGCAATGTCCACGCTTCTTGATTTGGCATTCAAGGTTTGCAAACAACTTTCCAAAACTATATCCTAATATTTTCCACATATATTATGCTCCAGCCAAACTGAACTAAACTTTCTTGGATACGGTTGTGTTTTTCCACTTACTAGCCTTTTCTAAAGCCACTCACTTCTTTTGGCACTTTATTTTTCTATATCCACCCTCACTTTTACCCATTGAAATTTCACCCCATCCTTCAATGTAGTGCATACTTTTATACACATTTAAACCTTAAAATAGCCGTTATGTGACATTAATATCCTTATTTTGGAGACGGGGAAACTCATGCAGCTCATGCAGCTCCAGTGGTTTGGCCAAACAGCTATGCAGCAGGGCAAGAGTCCAACCCAGGTCTTCTGACCCTGGTCCTGAAGTTCCTTCCATCCCACCATAGCTTTCTGACACTGGGTTAAATTTGATGGTAAGGATAGTCCCTGCCTCGTTCAGGATACATCCTACAACTCCTTTATACCAGGGCTCAGGGCTAATATCCCATTATTAAAATTAGGTTACTCAGAGCACATTCCATAGCATTTTGATAACCAGTGTCAAGGAGCTAACCAAGAAGAGTGATCTTGGTTATCACTCTTGTTCTTGATTATTAAAGAATGAAAGTCTGCCATGTCGCTTACCTTTTCCTCTTGCTTGGCCCTTAGTATGTCATCATTTTCAAACACCACTGTGACCTCTGAGCAGTTTGGGACGTCACAGAGGTCTGTGACTTCCGTGACTTCTGTGACAATATTTATATCTGGGGCCTCTCTGACCTCATTTTCTGGAACATCTGTGACATCGGTGATGTCGGTGACATCATCTGTGAAATCTGAGAAATCAGTGCTTTCTGCAGTATGTACGGGGTTTGAACATGTGCACAGGGGTGGGCTCTGTAGAGCTGTGAACGCTGCAATATCCATGATGTCCCTCGAGCCTGTGATGTCTGTGCTATTTGTGATTTCTGAGAGGCTTGAGACTTCTGACAGTTTGGAAGCTTTGGCTTTCTCGTCATTCAAGAGGGAGATGAGTTCCACCCACTGACAAAAGAGGGTGTCCTGTTTACATGCCGGGGCGCAGAGCTGTAGGTAGTAGGCTCGACCACTCACCAGCTTTACTTTGAGGCGCATATTCTCAGCATCGTGCACAGAAAGAGTCACAAACTGCAGAGGGAGAAACCTGAAAACCAACACAAATGTCGTCTGAAGGCCTGACTGGAGACCTAAAAAAAGGCCTTTCCTTCTCTGTTGTATAGCAGTTTGCTGAGTGAGATGCAGGACAACAGGCTTGTTTCCCAGACAGGCCCAGGCTGGGGCAGGCGTGGGGTTGGGCGGTACCTTCTTGTGGCCACCATGTTCCCAGATCTGGCCCTTAGCTTTTGAGGCTCAAAACTTTGATTTTTAGCACATGGAACCAGGCTCCCTGGGGCCATCTCACTCAAATCATACTCCTAAGACTCTGATGAACTAAAAAAAATCAGAGTATCAACTACTTATCACGAGAGGTTGTTGGGCTTCGTTAATCCTGCAAAGTTGAGAGAAGTTGAGTGATTGCTCTAGGTCACATAGCAAGTTAGTGGCTTGAGACAAGACCAGAGCAAATTCTGATGGAAGCTGGGATGCTGGGGAAGGAAGGACCTGTTCTAGAGAGGCAGTTCATAATGGATCTTCAGTTGCTGTTACTTAGGTTTGATTTTTAAAAATTAAATACCTCTTTGACTGCTAGCTTGTCATAAGCTATTTTCCCAGACTTTAAGGACATGACTGACTGTCAGTTGTAGCAGAGTGCAAGTGAGAAGCTCCCTTGGAGCAAATGCCATTGGTGTTTTTATTTTCAGCTTCTCAGGGGTAAAGCATATTTTCTGAGAGATCCTTAGCCTCTTCCCTTTGTAACTCACCTGGTGAGCACCAGGTTCTCTGGCGAAGGAGATGTCAGGAGACTTTGAAACAGGGGTTCTGTATCTTTCTGAACTTCAGGGGTCAGATGTGCCAGAAGCATCACATTGGGGGTCTTGTGGGTTTTACTGGAAGAGCAGATGCCTACAGTCACCCAGTTGGCTCGGTTATGAAGGTAAATGGATTCACCTCTCCTGTTAACCTAAGGCAGAGAACAGGAAGAGGCGTTTTCTGCTAAAGTGCATGGCCCGGACAACTGCACTTACCTGAGCAGTGTAGGAAATAAAGTAGAAATGAACCGTGATGATGCATTTGTTCAATCACTTGCTGAAGTGAATTCCTAGAGATACCACAGTGAACGGACAGACACAGTCCCTGGGCCATAGGGGTTCTATCAGGGAAGGTGAACATTAAACAAGTATGTCACTAACTATTATTGCAGGAAGTATTACCAAGTACAAGTTCAGGGTGCTGTGCTGTAAGGCATATAGCAGGAGACTTGATTTAAAAGGGGAGACCGGTAGTGGTGTGCTGGTAAATGTGTAACAACTATCTCTTGGAAGATATGCATATGTTTATTATTTACAAATAATGCTATATACACAGCTTTCTTTATTTCTATTTCAGTATAGTCAATTGATGCTTACAGAAGTCTTCATTGACCTTTGTCAAACTCTTTTATCTGTAACCTTAAGAGCATAAATAATAGTAAAATGTTGTAAAATAATAGGAACAATGAGGTTTGAGTACATGAGTTTATATGATTTGATTTTTAATAATACCCGTGTTTAACAATGGACTTCCAGGTTTCCTGGACACTTACCAGTCAGCCAGCTCCAGCACACCCCAGACATAGGGTCAGAGAAATCTCCTCTGAGGAAGAGACCTCTGGCTGAGACCCGAACAATGTGGGAGTTAAACTGGCTGGGTGGACAGGAGAGATTTTCAGGCAGAAGAACAGCATATGCAAAAATCCCAAAGTCCAAGAATCTTGGCCAGTAAAATCTCTGCCAGTTGGAAGAAAAGAATACTGGAAAGTGGCCAGACAGGGATGTGAAAGAAGCCAGAGAGGGGCAACACCTGGTTTCTCAGCTGTACATTAACTCAAAAACACACAAAAAATCACTAAATATATATATATATATATATATAATATATATATCCCGTCAGAAAGAGGTTGCAGCCCATACTATGGACCTGCCCAGAGCCATGCCTGATTAACAGAATCCAGAATCCATCTAGTACTGCCCCTGAGGGATGGTGCTCTGGCTCAGGGGCTAAATACTGATAAACCTCAACTGGTCATGGTGATTTTCATCCCCTTGCTAGTGCTTGCTTTCAGCAGGGCAATGTGGCCTAGGCCTGGCCAATGAGACACAGTGGGGGCCTCCTGGTGCCTCTGGGAAAGGTTTCTCAGTCCTCACAGAAAGGTGCTATGATGAGAGCATCTCTTCTGTTTCTGGCAACTGTCACTGTCCTGTTTGCCTGTAATGTCCTGAGGGGAGCTAACTCGAGGGTGATAGAGCACAAGAGAGGGACCTGGGTCCTTGAAGACTCCCTGCAAGTGAGCTGATGCCCTGTGGCTCTTTTACTTTGACATAACTGTTGTTCTTTTTTGTTTAAAGTCGGGTCAGGGACCTGTGGCAACTTGCTGCCAAAGACATACTAACCATGAGAGGTTGTGTATGTTGAAGGGAATAACTTACCCAATTATGATATGCGGCATGTCTGTCTATAGAGTGCTACCTACCTCCCCCAGGGTTCATTAGAGCCTGCAAAAGGTTATTTGAAAAGAGTGTAGGAAGAAGTGTGAAAAATAAAATAGGAAGATTATTAGTAGGAAAGAAGCATATAGAAGGTAAAATCATCAAATCATGACTTATCACATGTGTTCTGGGCATTACTTAAATGTGTTCTTTAAACACCTGCCTCTGGTGTTCTGGAGGTGAGGAGGTCTCCTTCAAGCCCAAGGCATCAGGGCAGAGAACACATTTATGGAAGAAGTACCTGTTGTCTCCCCTGTCTCCCCTCTGTAGAATCAGCTGAGGAGCTGCTTGAATGGGTATGTTTCGTGTTACACTTGGTCGTGGCCTCACTGTGCAGTTTAGGGGTATGGCCTGCAACAGTGAACTCATTTCCCCTTTAATGTTGTCTGAAGGTTTTAATGTTGAGTGTTTAGAGAAAAGCGAGAACTGCTCTCAAATGCATTGAAATGTAGTTTCATTCATAATGTAGGTATATTTTTATGAGAAGAAAACTCTTCTCCCTCACAATTTGACAATTATCTTTTAATTTCAGAACTAAGAGCTACATACCCAGTTGTGTCATAGATGTTATTCTTTAAAATGTCTTCTAAATCTAAGAAAGGAGCTATCTGAATGCTTTCCTGTGGTAGGACGTTCTGAATTTCCTGTAATCTCTTCATGTCATTTTGGGAAGATTATGATAGAATGACAATTATGATGGAGTTAGAACAGAATTCCTAGGTGAGAGTTTGCTGGGAAAATTTGAAATGAGTTTTTCCTTACCATTATAATTATTTTAGGTTGGTTAAAGTCCCAAAATCGTTCCCTTTAATTGTCTCACGCATTCCTTTATCGCATTTAAAATAATTCTCCTCTTAATCTTTTCAATTTCTTTGAGAAAATTAATCACTGAAGTTATTGGAACTTAATTCAGGGCTCAACTATTATTTACCTGGATAAAATTGCTCTCTAATATGGGAGGAGATACAAAAGCGGCATACTCTCCTCCATTCAACATATTTTGAAGATCTCCTGGATCTTGGGAGGGTGGGACGGAGATGGCATCTTGCTCATTGATCCTTGTGGTAGAGTTCCTATTGTTCTTCTTCATGGTGCTTACATACAAACATTAAAAAGTCAAGGGAATGGAAACACAATGAACAGATACAGAGAAAATTTAATATAATAAATTTGCCTCATTTACTCATTAATTCAACAAATTTTATCAACATCTATGATATGCCAGGCACTGCATTGGGCATTGGTGATACATCTGAACATGATTGGTAAGATTCCTGCCCTTATGCAGCCTGGGGTGTGGGGCTGGCAACCCTAATTAATGAAGGCAGTTAGGAGAGGCCTCTTTAGGAGGTCGTGAAACACATGTGTCACATCCCCCAAACTGTCATTTTCTGTCTTTCTAATTAATGGTACCACTACACTTCCCATTATGCAGAATTCTCGAATACTTTTTTTTTTTTTTTTTTGGTAAGTAGGGTATCAAAACTATACTAAACTGAGAACATCTTTTCCTGACCATTCACCCTTGACTGATGCTTAGCTCTAGGTTAACAGGTAAATAGTGGCTTTCTACCTAATCAATGACTGTTGTCTATCTCCTCCGTTCTCTCGCTCTGACTTTCTCCAGAAATTGCTTCAACAAGGAACAGGGGCTCTGCATCATTGGATTTCACCTTTTATCAGCCAGAAGTGACCGAATTCCAAGAGGGGAACAAGGCCTCAGAATGTAATTCTGTTCATATGTTCAAAAGGTCACCCCCTTCCCTCTTCACCAAGCCTATGTCAGTTAGAGGAGGGGTCCTTAACTGGCAAGCAGCTGTCCTGTGTTCCACTGGGGGCATATAGTTACACCTCAGTCCTTTCTCAGAGGCTTGTTTTCCCCTTTTGTTCAGGCTAAGTAAGTAGGTAAGTAGTGGACATGTCTTGTTGCTGTCCCAGCCAGGGTCACAGGATGCAGAGACCACAGCTACCTGACATCCTATGAGCAATGACTCTGGGCACGGGAGTTCCCCATCAGACCTCCTGCTGGTGGCAACTCAGTGCCTTCCTTTAGCACATCTATGCATGAACAAATATAGGGAAAGTAAAAAGAATCAAGAAAAGCAAGCAAGTAAAATAGTTCAGTGAAGCTAAAGTGTAAAAAGAATGAGACAAAAAGAAAGAGCATTCAGGAAAAGAGAGAGAGAGAAAACCACCACCACCACCACCACCATTTAAAACATAGGGGATGAGAAATAAAAATAAAATTTATTTAGTGCTTGATATGTAGCAGGCAGCAAAGACTTTACATGGACTATCAAAAATACTATGAAGTAGCACTCTTAAGATGCTCATTTTGGGGCGGAGCAAGATGGCGGAGGAGTAGGAGACCTGGATTTCGTCTCCTCTCAGGAATTCAGCTGGATAGGGATCAAACCAATCTGAACACCTACAAACTCAACAGGAGATTGAAGAAAAGAAGAGCAACAACTCTCTCATCAGCAAAGCGACCACTTTCTGGAAGATAGGACGTGCGGAGAAGTGACTCGGAGGCGATATTCGGGAGGATAGATGGCGGGGGAGGGGCCTCCGTCGGCCGCTTCTGGCAAGTGATAGAGCCGCGGAGCACAAAATCGGAACTTTTAAACGTCTGCTCCGCTGAGGGACGTCACTCTGGTGGCTTAGCGGGGGGTGGAACCCTCCGGGACAGTGTGGTCTCAGGACCCTTGGGGTCACAGAAAGACCGGGGGTGCCTGAGTGCGGCAGAGCTCCCAGGGATCGGAGCGGGGAAGCCGGCTGCAGAGGCGGAGCCCAGGCGTGGGCCCTCAGCTCGGGGTTGCCATTGACCGTGATCCGCGGTGCAGTCGGGCCCCTGCTCCTCCAGCAGGGACCCGACAAGCGGCAGATCCGGGGAGACTCACCTTCCTCCCCCGGGAGGAGCCGCGCGGGAGGGCACCGCAGGGATCTGCTGGGTTTGGAGACTCCACCCGGGGTCGGGTGCCGGAGATAGAAATGTGCGGTCACAGGCCGGCTGAGCACGGAGTGTGGATGGAGATGGGGGGGCGGGAGTGACCGACTGCTTTTCTCTGGGGGCTCACTGAGGAGCGGGACCCCGAGTTCTTGGTTCCTCCGGGGCGGAGACTGGGAGGCCGCCATTTTCACTCTCCGCCTCCAAAGCTGTACGGAAAGCTCGCAGGGAACAAAAGCCCCAGAGAGCAAACCCGAGCAGATTACTTAGGCGGGAGGGGGCAAGGGCGGGGCAATTCCGCCTCCGGCAGAGACATTTGGAAACCATGGCAACAGGCCGCTCCCCAGAAGATCAGCAAGAACAGCCAGCCAAGACCAAGTTTACCGATCAATGAGAACGGCAGAACTCCAGCACTAGGGGAATACTGCACATAGAATTCATGGCTTTTTTACCATGATTCTTTAGTCTTTCAAAGTTAAATTTTTTTTTAACTGTCTTTTTGTCTTTTTATTTCTTTTTGAATTTTTCTTTTACCCTTTTTCAACCAACATCTTATCAATCCCTTTTTTAAAAAAAACATTTTTATTTTTCATTTTTAGAGTCATATTCTATCCCTTCATAGTAGTTACCCATATTTTTGGCTTATATATATAAGTTATTCTCTCTTTAAAATTTTGAGATAGTTTCTTCTAACAGATTAAAATATACCCTAAATCTCTAGTATATGGTGTTTTCTATTCCCCTGCCTGATCACATTCTCTCCCTTTTTTTTCTTTTTCTTTTTTCTTTTTTTAAATCCTCTTCTTTCTTTTTTCAAACAACTTCTTATCAATTCCTTTTATAAAATTTTTTATAATTTCCATTTTTACAGTCATATTCCATCCCTTCATCATATCAACCCTTATTTTTGTACATATAGAAGTTTTTCTTTCTTTAAAATTTTGGGAGGCACTTTCTTCTAAAAGACCAAAATACACCCCAAATCTAGTGTGTGGCACTGATCTATATACCATATAGATCATATTTGATCACATTCTGGTTTTTTTTGTTGTTGTTGTTGTTTTGTTTGTTTTTGTTTTTATCTTTATCTTTTTCTTTTTCTTTTTTTTCTTTTTTCTCTCTTTCCCTTTCTTATCCCACTGCTTCAGGTCTTTTCTGATTTGTTTAGAGTATATTTTCTGGGGACGTGGTTACTCTGCTAGCATTTTGTTCTCTCATTAATCTATTCTCCTCTGCACAAAATGACAAGACGGAAAAAATCACCTCAACAAAAAGAACAAGAGGTAGTACCGACTGCCAGGGACCTACTCAATACGGACATTAGTACGATGTCAGATCTAGAGTTCAGAATCATCACTTTAAAGATACTAGCTGGGCTTGAAAAAAATATGGAAGTTATTAGAGAAACCCTTTCTGGAGAAGTAAAAGAGCTAAAATCCAACCAAGTAGAAATCAAAAAGGCTATTAATGAGGTACAATCAAAAATGGGGGCGCTAAGTGCTAGAATAAATGAGGCAGAAGAGAGAATCAGTAATATAGAAGATGAAATGATGGAAAATAAAGAAGCTGAGAAAAAGAGAGATAAACAACTACTGGATCACGAGGGCAGAATTCGAGAGATAAGCAATACCATAAGATGAAACAACATTAGAATAATTGGGATCCCAGAAGAAGAAGAAAGAGAGAGAGGGGCAGAAGGTATAATGGAGCAAATTATAGCAGAGAACTTCCCTAATTTGGGGAAAGAAACAGGCATGAAAATCCAGGAAGCACAGAGAACCCCTCTCAAAATCAATAAAAATAGGTCAACTCCCCGACATCTAATAGTAAAACTTACGAGTGTCATAGACAAAGAGAAAATCCTGAAAGCAGCTCGGGAGAAGAGATATGTAACCTACAATGGTAGAAACATTAGATTGGCAACAGACTTATCCACAGAGACCTGGCAGGCCAGAAAGGACTGGCAGGATATATTCAGAGCACTAAATGAGAAAAATATGCAGCCAAGAATACTCTATCCAGCTAGGCTTTCATTGAAAATTGAAGGAGAGATAAAAAGCTTCCAGGACAAACAAAAACTAAAGGAATTTGCAAACACAAAACCAGCCCTACAGGAAATCTTGAAAGGGGTCCTCTAAGCAAAAGAGACCCTAAAAGCAACATAGACCAGAAAGGAACACAGACAATATACAGTAACAGTCACCTTACAGGCAATACAATGGCACTAAATTCCTATCTTTCAATAGTTACCCTGAATGTAAATGGGCTAAATGCCCCAATCAAAAGACACAGGCTAACAGACTGGATTAAAAAACAAGACCCATCGATATGCTGTCTGCAAGAGACTCATTTTAGAACCAAAGACACCCCCAGATTGAAAATGAGGGGGTGGAAAACTATTTACCATGCTAATGGACACCAAAAGAAAGCTGGGGTGGCAATCCTTATATCAGACAAATTAGATTTTAAACCAAAGACTGTAATAAGAGATGAGGAAGGACACTATATCATACTTAAAGGGTCTCTCCATCAAGAAGATCTAACAATTGTAAATATCTATGCCCCTAACATGGGAGCAGCCAATTATATAAGGCAATTAATAACAAAAGCAAAGAAACACATCGACAACAATACAATAATAGTGGGGGACGTTAACATCCCCCTCACTGAAATGGACAGATCGTCTAAGCAAAAGATCAACAAGGAAATAAAGACTTTAAATGACACACTGGACCAAATGGACTTCACAGACATATTCAGAACATTCCACCCCAAAGCAACGGAATACACATTCTTCTCTTGTGCCCATGGAACATTCTCCAGAATAGATCACATCCTAGGTCATAAATCAGGTCTCAACCGGTACCAAAAGATTGGGATCATTCCCTGCCTATTTTCAGACCACAATGCTTTGAAACTAGAACTCAATCACAAGAGGAAAGTCGGAAAGAACTCAAATACATGGAGGCTAAAGAGCATCCTACTGAAGAATGAATGGGTCAACCAGGAAATTAAAGAAGAATTAAAAAAATACATGGAAACCAATGAAAATGAAAACACAACTGTTCAAAATCTTTGGGATGCAGCAAAGGCAGTCCTAAGAGGAAAGTATATAGCAATACAAGCCTTTCCCAAGAAACAAGAAAGGTCTCAAGTACACAACCTAACCCTACACCTAAAGGAGCTGGAGAAAGAACAGCAAATAAAGCCTAAACCCAGCAGGAGAAGAGAAATAATAAAGATCAGAGCAGAAATCAATGAAATAGCAACTAAAAGAACAGTAGAACAGATCAACGAAACTAGGAGCTGGTTCTTTGAAAGAATTAACAAGATTGATAAACCCCTGGCCAGACTTATCAAAAAGAGAAGAGAAATGACCCAAATCAACAAAATCATGAATGAAAGAGGAGAGATCACAACCAACACCAAAGAAATACAAACAATTATAAGAACATATTATGAGCAACTCTATGCCAGCAAATTAGATAACCTGGAAGAGATGGATGCATTCCTAGAGATGTATCAACTACCAAAACTGAACCAGGAAGAAATAGAAAACCTGAACAGACCTATAACCACTAAGGAAATTGAAGCAGTCATCAAAAATCTCCCAACAAACAAAAGCCCAGGGCCAGATGGCTTCCCAGGGGAATTCTACCAAACATTTCAAGAAGAATTAATACCTATTCTTCTGAAACTGTTCCAAAAAATAGAAACGGAAGGAAAACTTCCAAACTCGTTTTATGAGGCCAGCATTACCTTGATCCCAAAACCAGACAAAGACCCCATCAAAAAGGAGAATTACAGACCAATATCCCTGATGAACATGGATGCAAAAATTCTCACCAAAATACTAGCCAATAGGATCCAACAGTACATTAAAAGGATTATTCACCATGACCAAGTGGGATTTATCCCTGGGCTGCAAGTTTGGTTCAACATCCGCAAATCAATCAATGTGATACAATACATTAACAAAAGAAAGAACAAGAATCATATGATCCTCTCAATAGATGCAGAAAAAGCTTTTGACAAAGTACAGCATCCTTTCTTGATCAAAACTCTTCAGAGTATAGGGATAGAGGGTACATACCTCAATATCATAAAAGCCATCTATGAAAAACCTACAGCGAATATCATTCTCAATGGGGAAAAACTGAGAGCTTTCCCCCTAAGGTCAGGAACGCGGCAGGGATGTCCACTATCACCACTGCTATTCAACATATTATTAGAAGTCCTAGCCACAGAAATCAGACAACAAAAAGAAATCAAAGGCATCCAAATCAGCAAAGAAGAAGTCAGACTCTCACTCTTTGCAGATGATATGATACTTTATGTGGAAAACCCAAAAGACTCCACCCCAAAACTGCTAGAACTCATACAGGAATTCAATCAAGTGGCAGGATATAAAATCAATGCACAGAAGTCAGTGGCATTCCTATACACCAACAAGAAGACAGAAGAAAGAGAAATTAAGGAGTCGATCCCACTTACAATTGCACCCAAAACCATAAGATACCTAGGAATAAATCTAACCAAAGAGACAAAGGATCTGTACTCAGAAAACTATAAAATACTCATGAAAGAAATTGAGGAAGACACAAAGAAATGGAAAAACGTTTCATGCTCATGGATTGGAAGAATAAATATTGTGAAGATGTCAATGCTACCTAGAGCAATCTACACATTCAATGCAATCCCCATCAAAATACCATCCACTTTTTTCAAAGAAATGGAACAAATAATCCTAAAATTTGTAGGGAACCAGAAAAGACCCCGCATAGCCAGAGGAATGTTGAAAAAGAAAAGCAAAGCCGGCGGCATCACAATTCTGGACTTCAAGCTCTATTACAAAGCTGTCATCATCAAGACAGCATGGTACTGGCACAAAAACAGACACATAGATCAATGGAACAGAATAGAGAGCCCAGAAATGGGCCCTCAACTCTATGGTCAACTCATCTTTGACAAAGCAGGAAAGAATGTCCAATGGAACAAAGAGTCTCTTCAACAAATGGTGTTGGGAAAATTGGATAGCCACATGCAGAAGAATGAAACTGGACCATTTCCTTACACCACACACAAAAATAGACTCCAAATGGTTGAAACACCTCAATGTGAGATAGGAGTCCATCCAAATCCTAAAGGAGAACACAGGCAGCAACCTCTTTGACCTCAGCTGAAGCAACTTCTTCCTAGAAACATCGCCAAAGGCAAGGGAAGCAAGGGCAAAAATGAACTATTGGGACTTCATCAAGATAAAAAGCTTTTGCAAAGCAAAGGAAACAGTCAACAAAACCAAAAGACAACCAACAGAATGGGAGAAGATATTTGCAAATGACATATCAGATAAAGGGCTAGTATCCACAATCTATAAAGAACTCATCAAACTCAACACCCAAAGAACAAAGAATATAATCAAGAAATGGGCAGAAGACATGAACAGACATTTTCCCAAAGAAGACATCCAAATGGCCAACAGACACATGAAAAAGTGCTCAATATTGCTCAGCATCAGGGAAATCCAAATCAAAACCTCAATGAGATACCACCTCACACCAGTCAGACTGGCTAAAATTAACAAGTCAGGGAACGACAGGTGTTGGCGGGCTGCGGAGAAAGGGGAACCCTCCTATACTGTTGGTGGGAATGCAAGCTGGTGCAGCCACTCTGGAAAACTGTATGGAGGTTCCTCAAAAAGTTGAAAATAGAGCTACCATACAATCCAGCAATTGCACTACTGGGTATTTACCCCAAAGATACAAAAGTAGGGATCCGAAGGGGTACGTGCACCCCGATGTTTATAGCAGCAATGTCCACAATAGCCAAACTGTGGAAAGAGCCAAGATGTCCATCGACAGATGAATGGATAAAGAAGAAGTGGTATATGTATACAATGGAATATTATGCAGCCATCAAAAGGAATGAGATCTTGCCATTTGCAACGACGTGGATGGAACTGGAGGGTATTATGTTGAGTGAAATAAGTCAAACAGAGAAAGACATGTATCATATGATCTCACTGATATGAGGAATTCTTAATCGCAGGAAACAAACTGATTATTGTTGGAGTGGTGGGTGGGGTGGGAGGGATGGGGTGACTGGGTGATAGACACTGGGGAGGGTATGTGCTCTGGTAAGCGCTGTGAATTGTGCAAGACTGTTGAATCTCAGATCTGTACCTCTGAAACAAATAATGCAATATATGTTAAGAAAAAAGAAGAAGAAGAAGAAGGTAGCGGGAGGGGAAGAATGAAGTGGGGGAAATCAGAGGGATAGACGAATCATGAGAGACGATGGACTCTGAAAAACAAACAGGGTTCTAGAGGGGAGGGGGGTGGGAGGATGGGTTAGCCTGGTGGTGGGTATTGAGGAGGGCACATTCTGCATGGAGCACTGGGTGTTATGCACAAACAATGAATCATGGAACACTTCATCTAAAACTAATGATGTAATGTATGGGGATTAACATAAGAATAAAAAATAAATAAATAAACCAACAACCTTGAAAAAAAAAAAAAAGATGCTCATTTTATACACCATGCAGCTGAGGCTTGGAGAGGGGAAGTAACTTACCTAAGTCCCCATGCCAGGATTCAAACCTTCATAGTCTTACTAGTCTGACTGATTATGCCTTTGCCCATGGTTCAATACAGCCTTGAGTTCTTGGAAAGATGGATGTGAGAAGTGGCAAGAGTGAGAGGGGTCAGAACAGGTCAGGACAGACGGAAAGGAGGAAAGGGAGGGAGCACCAAAGAATACAGAATGTGTCCTCCTTTTTCCTATTCCCTTTTATTCCTGAATAGTTTTGTCCTAGATCCATTAGCTGGGACAAAGAGATCTGTACTGGGAAGGCGGAGAGCCTTGGCTCAGAACCAAAGGAGGCAAGAAGACCTCTGTTGTCAGGAGAAGGGAGGTGCAGTGTAAGAAATCAGAACCTAGCAGGGTGAGGAGGATGTCCAAGCAGGAGAGAGGATGGTGGAAGAGGAGGGTAATTGGTTACCTACAGGGGAATTGATCAAATAAAATAGGAAACCATGAGAATCGATACTGATGTAAATAAATGAATAAATTAAAAGTTTGGTGAAGAACAGAGAATTTACATCATTCAAAGTATCTTCTACCAGCATACTTATTAATTTCAAAGGAGGAAAAAGTAACTTTATAGTGAAGAAGTCACACCATCATAGTTGAGTGATGAACACTACCAGTAATGGGACAAATCAAAATGGTGCATCACTTTATAGGATATAAGGAGAAGCACAGAGCATTTTCCTGTGATATCCCTCCCAAAGATGCATGACCCGAAACCAACCATTAGGACATACCAGACAAATCCAATTTGAGGGATATTTGACAAAATAACTGGTCTGTGATCTTAAAAAATGTCGACATAATGAAAGTCAAAGAATGACTAAAAAACCATTCCAGACTGAAGGAGACTAAAGAGACGTGATAACTAACTGCAATTGAGCTTCTGAACAGGATCTGTTAGCTATGCAGCCCATTATTGGGACAAATGGTAAAATTTGAATGGGGTCTCAGGATTAGATGATGGTATTACACAATGTTCATGTTCTGATTTTGATGGTTAAATTTTGGCCATGTAGGAAAATGTTCTTGGTTGTAGGAAACACAAACTAAAGTATTTGGGGGTCACGGGGCATCAAATTGGCAAATTACTCTTAAAAGATTTGGGGAAAAAAGTTCTTTGTACTGTACTTGCAATATTTCTGTATGTTTGTGATTATTTTAAAGAAGTTAATGGAAATAATAATAATATAAAGAAAGAGGAAGTAAAAGGTATAGAGGAGAGGGTGGAGGATGTAAAAGAAGATATGGAGGAGATAGACAAGGTCTGAGGGTTAACACGCAAAAAGGTTTTATTTAGTTACCCCAGGTTTCCAAGAAAAGAGCTTTACAACAGCAATGGAAGACTCCTCATAGTGATTGGATCGTAGGAAAAAAACACAGAAAGGCTTGTTGTCATCTACATTTTCTCTCCTTCCCAACTTATCCAATAGCACAAGCCATCTATTCCATCATCACTTTGTTGAAAGACGGTGAAGCTGCCTTAGAGAACCAGAGGACATAGCAAGTGATCAAAGCATCAGATGGATCTTTGGGGGCTAAATACATGGGAAATCTCCTGGAACACAACAAGAAATCACTAGCAAAGAGCATTTTTTTTTTTTTTTAAATGAAAGCAAGGTATAATGGCAGAAGGAGAACAAAGGTCTGTAACCTTTTGGGTCAGGGTGACAAGCAAAGTCACAGCAATTGTTCACCCTTCATTTTCCAGAACAGCTGTGATTTCTTACACTTTTGTATCCTTCTGAGCTCAGATTCTCTCATATCAGTTCATGTGCCCCATCCTCTGAAGATCTAGAAAAGTTGATCACTGTAAGCAGCATCCTTGGTACACTGAGTTCCCAGATGAGGGGAAGAGGCAAAGAAAGCTTGGAAAGTAAGTCAAGAAGGAACAGAAGAGAGAATGGAGAAAGGGAAGGAGAAGGTGTGATGAGATAGAGCTTAATCTGGTCTCATCAGTACGCACGAACATATCTCACCTCAACTCAGGGCCAAGCCACAATCCTCTCTCGGAGATGAAGTTCTTAACTCATTTCAGTTTGGGCTTCCTCCTTTTCATGATGAAGTCTTTTGTGAAGGGAACAAAAATAGAAAATAAAGTGCACACAAAGGAAAAACCATACAAATCCTTACTTTCATTTCATATCTGAGAGGTCCGTGTCTTAGAAAGAGTTTTTCTACCTAAGCAAGGTGGGTGACGTGCTCCTAGGGCTGCTGTCTATATTTGAGCTGAGCTGTTGTCAATGATTCTAATCATGGTCTTTTGGTGAGTGGAACCAGCCAGTCATGAGTTCATAGCTCAGGGTCGGCCTGAAACTGTCAAACAGTGGAATCTTGGGCTCTTATAGCCAAGGAAGATATTTGATAATGTGACAAAGGAAGTAATACAGTCTCAAATAACTATTGTAAAATGGAGGGTCATAAGAAGCCCGAGTTATTTTCTTCCTGTAAAAAGCCAGAGTAGCCTCGATTACTAACTTTCCAGCTGGTGGTAGTTGTATGAATGAATATCCTTACATATGGTTACGCTCACTCTTTTATCACTTGTGTCAAGTTCTCCATATTGTGCTTGCAGTCACTACAGACAACACCTTCTCCTCTTCATAAAATTCTGACTTAAAGAATCCCTTCAGGAATACCTGGGCCAGGTGAACAGCGACCATAATCACCATCAGAACTCAAGTGCCAGGTGCCTGGGTGGCTCAGTCGTTAAGCGTCTGCCTTCGGCTCAGGTCATGATCCCAGGGTTCTGGGATCGAGTCCCACATTGGGCTCCCTGCTCAGCGGGAAGCCTGCTTCTCCCTCTCCCACTCCCCCTGCTTGTGTTCCTGCTCTCGCTCTCTCTCTGTCAAATAAATAAATAAAATCTTAAAAAAAAAGAACTCAAGTGCCATGAGGCCACTATGGAAACTGGTATTGTGGGAATATAAAGGACTCTGGAGTCAGACACATACAGGTTCATATTTGGGCTCTGTCACCTACTTTTGAGACCTTGGGCATGTTACTTAACATCTCTGAGCTCAATTTCCTCATCTGTAAGATGAAGATAAAATGACCCAACTCAATGCAGTGATGTATAGGAAACAGTGAACACCATAGCTATCACATGGTAAGCACTGAAGGCCTATATTGGTCTATCAACACCTGCCCCTCTGTCAAAAAGGTATAATTTACTCAGCATTTGCTAGGTTGGGTTCTCTCCTGCTCACTTACAGTTTCATATTTTCTGAGTCATTCATTCTAAGAAACATATTTTTTCCTCAGCTTAACAACTCTGAAATGGAATGTTCCTTGTGCTGGGGAGGGCGTGGGGGCAACTGCATGGTGGCTGTTGTTTGGCTGCACATGCATGAACTCAATCATGGTTATTCATATTAAATTATGTACATTGTACTACAAGGGGTGCATTTAATTGCCATTTAAGATGTGTCTCTAAATAAAAAAAAAATACATGGGGACAAATGAAAATGAAAACAGTCCAAAATCTTTGAAATGCTGAAAAAGCTGATCTAAAAGGGAAGATTATAGCCATACAGGCCTACCTCAAGAAGCAAGAAAAATCTGTAGTAAACAACCTAACCTTACACTTACAGGAGCTAGGAAAACAAAACAAAACAAAGCCCAAAGCCAGTAGAAGGAAGGAGCTAATAAAGGTTAGAGCAGAAATAAATGAAATAGAGACTAAGAAACCATAGAACAGATCAATGAAGCCAGGAGCTAGTTCTTTGAAAAGATCAACAAAATTGATAAAACTTTAGCCAGACTCACTGAAAAAGAGAAGAGAGAAGACTCAAATAAATAAAATCAGAAATGGAGGGAAAAGAACAACAGATACCACAGAAATATGAAAGATTATAAGAGAATATTATGAAAAATTATATGCCAACAAATTGGAAAACCTAGAAGACATGGTTAAGTTCCTAGAAACATATCACCTTCCATAACTGAATCAGGAGAAGTAGAGAATTTGAACAGACAAATTACTAACAATGACATTGAATCAGTAATCAAAAAACTCCCAACAAACAGAAGTCCAGGACCAGATGGTTTCACTGGTAAATTCTACCAGACATTTAAAGGAGAGTTAATACCTGTTCTTCTCAAACTTTTTCAAAAAATAGAAGAGGAAGGAAAACTTACAAATTCATTTTATGAGGCCAGCATCACCCTGACACCTAAACCAGACAAAGACAATACAAAACGAATAAAGCTAGAGGCCAATATCTCTCATGAACATAGATGCAAAAATCCTCAATAAAATATTAGCAAACCAAATCCAGCAACACATTAAAATTATTCACCATTCACCATGATTAAGTGGGATTTATTCCTGGGGTGTAAGTGTGGCTCAGTATTAGGAAATCAATCAACGTGATACATCACATTGATAAGAGAGGATAAAAACCATATGATCATTTCAAAAGATGCAGAAAAAGCATTGACAAAGTACAACATCCATTCATGATAAAAACCTTCAACAAAGTAGATTTAGAGGGAATATACTTCAACATAAGAAAGTCCATATATGAAAAACCCACAGCTAACATTATCCTCAATGGTGAAAAATTGAGAGCTTTTCCTCTAAGATCAGGAACAAGACAAGGATATCCACTCTTACCACTTTTATTCAACATAATACTGAAGCCCTCCCATACCAATCAGACAAGAAAAAGAAATAAAAGGCATTCATATTAGTAAGGAAGAAGTAAAACCTTCACTATTTGTGGATGACATGATACTATAAATAGAAAGCTCTAAAGACTCCACCAAAAAACTACTAGAACTGATAAATGAATTCAGTAAAGTTGCAGGGCACAAAATTAATATGCAGAAATCTGTTGCATTTCTATATACCAATAATGAAGTAGCAGAAAGAAATTAAGAAAACAATCCCCTTTATAATTGCACCAAAAAGAATAAAATATCTAGGAATAAACTTAACCAAATCAGTGAAAGATTTGTATTCTGAAAATTATAAAACACTGATGGATGAAGTGAAGAGGACACAAACAAATGGAAAGATATTCCATGCTCATGGATTGAAAGAAACAATATTGATAAAATGTCCACACTGTCCAAAGCAATTTACGGATTTAATGCAATCCCTATCAAAATACCAACAATATTTTTCACAGAACTAGAATAAATAATCCTAAAATTTGTATGCAACCACAAAAGACCCTAAATAGCCAAAGCAATTTTGAAGAGGAGCAAAGCTGGAGACATCACACCCCAGATGGCAAGATACGCTATAAAGCTGTCATAATCAAAACAGTATGGCACAAAAATAGCCACATAGTTCAAAGGAACAGAATTGATTCCCACACTTTTATGGTCAATTAATCTACAATATACGATGGGGAAAAAGATAGTCTCTTCAACAAAGGGTGTGGGGAAAACTGGACAGCTACATGCAAAAGAATGAAACTGGACCACATTCTTCCACCATACACAAAAATAAACTCAAAATAGATTAAAGACCTAAATGTGAGACCTGAAACTATAAAATTGCTTTAAAAATAAGCAGTAATTTCTTTGACATCAGCTGTAGAAATATTTTTCTAGATGTCTCCTCTGGCAAAGGAAACAAAAGCAAAATTAAACTATCAGGACTACAACAAAATAAGAAGCTTTTGCACAGCAAAGAAAACCAGTAGCAGAACAAGGCAACCTACTGAATGGGAGAATTTATTTGCAAATGATATATCTGATAAGAGGTTAATATCTAAGATATATAAAGAACTTATACAAGTCAACACCAAAAAACACAAATAATCCAATTTAAAAATGGTCAAAGGACCTGAATAGACGTTTTTCCAAAGACATTCACATGGCCAAGAAACACATGAAAATATGCCCAACATCACTAGTCATCAGGGAAACACAAATTAAAACAAGGAGATATCACTGTACACCTGTCAGAATGGCTAAAATCAAAAAGACAAGAAATAACAAATGTTGGTGAGGATGTGGAGAAAAAGGAACCCACATGCACTGTCGGAGGGAATGCAAATTGGTGCAGGCCCTATGAAAAACAGTATGGAGATTTGTCAAAAAATTAAAAATAGAACTACCATATGATCCAGTAATTCCACTACTGAGTATTTACCTAAAGAAAACAAAAACACTAATTCAAAAAGATATATGCACCACTATGTTTATTGCAGCATTATTTATAAAAGCCAAGAGGGGCTCCTGGGTGGCTCAGTCATTAAGTGTCTGCCTTTGGCTCAGGTCATGATCCCAGGGTCCTGGGATTGGGTCCTGCATCAGGCTCCCTGCTCAGCCGGAAGCCTGCTTCTCCCTCTCCCACTTTCCCTGCTTGTGTTCCCTCTCCTGTGGTCTCTCTGTCAAATAAATAAAATCTTAAAAAAAAAAAAGCCAAGATGTGGGAGCAACCCAAGTGCCCATTGATAGATGAATGAATGAAGATGTGGTATATAGGGGCGTCTGTGTGGCTCAGTCAGTTAAGTGGCTGGCTCTTGATTTCAGCTCAGGTCATGATCCTGGGTTGTGGGATTGAGCCCAGTGTTGGACACCACTCTCAGTGGGGAGTCTGCTTGAGGATTCTCTCTCTCCCTCTGCCCTTTCCCCCACTCGAGCGCACTTTCTCTCAAATAAATAAATAAATCTTTAAAAGGAAAGATGTGATATATAGATATATATAATGGAATATTACTCAGCCATAAAAAAGAATGAGATCTTGCCATTTGCAACAACATGGATGGACCTGGAGGGTATAATGCTAAGTGAAATGAGTCATTCAGGGAAAGACAAATACCATATACTCACATGTAGAGTTGAAGAAACAAAATAAAACAAAAAGCAGACTCTTAAATATGGAGAACAAACTGGTGGTCTTGGGGTGGGGCGGGGAGGGAAATGGGTGAAATAGATAAAGGCAATTAGGAGTATACTTATCTTAATGAGCATTGAGAAATGTATAGAATTGTTGAATCATTATATTGTACACCTGAAACTAATATAACACTGTATGTTAATTCATACTTGAATAAAAATAAAATGTGTTTCTAATAGTTACCTGAAAACCTTTTGTTGACACCTTCTGGTGTGGTTAAGAAAGTTCCAGTAGAAAACTTGCAGAAGGCATGTCAGAGGCTTGGAAGGAGATCCCAGAGACTGGAGTGGAGCACTCTTTTAAGAAATGCACAGAGGATGACAGAATAGAGTATGACAGACATTGTGGGGAAAACTTCTAAGTAATAAGAAAGCATTTAGTTATGTAATTAGCAGCAATTTTTTCTTTCTCTGTGGTCCATAACATAATGGATAATTGATGGATCTTAGATTTGATGAAATGCAGTAGTCAACTCTTGCTCATCCAGAAGTGAGTGATAAAGTGTACATTTTTGAAAAAATCACTCTAAGAAAGTGACAACATGCAGTATGCCTACTGTTTACAAATTCTTGCTAATCTGTGGATGTTCCAAGGTCACCAGGACTAGGGAATGCCCCTTCCCAGCACAGTCATTTATGTGGTCCCCAGGACCCCTTCCATGTGAGAACAGTCCCTCCAGAGAGCAATCAGTAATGATCTCCTGAGGGAGCAAGTAATATTGTGAATTTAGGGCCACAGAGAAGGAACGGAAAATGAGAGGGAGGGGAGAGAGTCAATGGATTTGCAGCTATATCAGGCCTTGCCCTTCTCATCCCTTTTGAACTCTGGAATGAAGGGGAGGTCAGCTAAGAAGCTAAACATGTAACAGAATCTCTTATCTTCACTGGTGTGGTGGTTCTTTGTTTCTAAACATTTGTTCTGGAATTATTTTGAGACTTTTGAATTATGTGTAGAGATGGTAAATGTGTGCTGAATTTTAACTAGTTTTATTGTAACTGTCATTTGAGATTACCGATCTGTACACCACAACCCCTGCCCCCACCTCTCCAATTATTCTGGTAATAAGCCGAGATTGCGCTGTTCTTGAGACGTATGAATTGTTTTGTGAAACCGATTTTGGCCAAACACACACACCACCACACATTTTGTCAAAGGTCCAAAAGCAGAATCATCAACTGTTGAATTAACTGTTTACTAGATTTGCTTTCAGTATCAGATAGTATTAAAGTTTTGGTATATATGTGTCTTTCTAGTTTTATAAATTTATATATATTTATATAATACATAAAATATACAATATTGTATATTAGTTATATATTGCATATTATATATAATACATATTAATATTTTCCTGTAACATTAAATATTTTTAAAAGCAGAAATTACCAAACATGGTGTGGACCTATTTGGAACATCACAATCTCTTGCAACAGGTACCAAAATTAATTGTGCCCAGTGGCTAAACTGATGCTTGAGACATGATTTTTCTCTTAAAAAGCAGTAGGTAATTCATGGTCCTCAACTCTGATAAGTTCCCCGTGCTCTGCTGGGCTTTCCTGTGGGAAGACCATGGAAGAGTAGCCTGACAGCTCACAGCCCCCTAGTCCTCTTATCCAACCAGCAACCCTTACTGAGATATTGTTATTAATTTTGATGATTCAAAATAATTCTAATTTGTGTGGGCTGGACTTTTACAGATAGTTTTGTTTTCCTAATAATTTAATCGATGGATCAGTTCTTAATATAGCTTTATTGAGATATAATTTACATATTATCAACTTCACTCATTTAAAGGCTATAATTGGGGGTGCCTCGGTGGCTCAGTCAGTTAAACATCTGCCTTCAGCTCAGGTCATGATCTTATTGTCCTGGGACTGAGCCCTGCCTTGGGCTCTCTACTCAGTGGGGAGTCTGCTTCTCCCTCTCCCTCTCCCTCTGTGCTCTCTCTCTCTGTCTCAAATAAATAACTGAAACCTTTAACAACAACAACAAAAAATAAAGGCTATAACTGAATGATTTTTAGTGTATTTACAGAGTTGTGCAACCGCCACCATAATCTAACTTAGAACATTTTCACCATTTCCGTGGATACATTTTTTAAATAAGGATAAATGTAGACAATGCATAGTGCACTTATGTTTCTTTGCATGACCACTGCAGGCCAGAGAATGATATGACCATAGTCATTATGATGAGAAGTCAAAGCAGAGAGCCATTGCAAGTGAAATTTGCTACAATGTCATTCACATTAATAAGCACAATATTTGTGGGGTGCCTGGGTGGCTTAGTTGTTAAGCGTCTGCCTTCAGCTCAGGTCATGATCCCAGGGTCCTGGGATCGAGCCCCACATCGGGCTCCCTGCTCCGCGGGAAGCCTGCTTCTCCCCCTCCCACTCTCCCTGCTTGTGTTCCTTCTCTTGTTGTGTCTCTGTCAAATAAATAAAATCTTTAAAAAAAAAAAGCACAACATTTGTAGATTCTACATAAATATATTTTAAAAATAAAGCAAGTCTTGTCTGCAAATTCTTTGTGAAAGTTCATACCATCTTGCTTTATTAACATTACATGTACAATAGAGGTCTGCAATATAAAACTCATAAATGAAAAGTAAATTTTAGTATTAAAGTAGCTCAATCACATTAAAGGGTCAATGAATGTATATGTTATAGAATTACAATAAATATGGTTTGAATGAGTATGTGAATTAGAGCAGAGAAACAAAGCAGGGTTGCTAGAGGCCATCCCTGGGAACTTAGCTTCATTTCACAGATACACAGAATCTTCTGTTATAACTTGTTCTAACAGAATTGTGTATTAGTTTTCACAATCACAGTTTATATTTTTCCAATAATTTATGCCTTTCACTAGGCTCCTTAAATGTCTTATACATCTAGTTAAGCAAGTAATGTACCTGAGAGCATGTATAACGTTTTTAACTGTGTTACAGAGCACAGAGGAATCTAATTCCATTTGAGATGGATCCCAACTTTTCTGGTCACTAGTAGATTCTTTACATTCTTTGTTATTTCTTTTAATTAGGAACCGCCCCCCCCATCCTCTTCTCTTTTTTTCAGCTTTAACTGAATGGAGATTAATTCAGCAGATAGTTACAAAAGGTTACATTTTTTTTCTGCAGAATTACACTGTAATTGTCATTCGAAAAAGCATTGTTGGCTACTTTTAGTAAAAGAAAAGGTAGAGAGATTCCATATTAAATCTGATTACAGACAACCAATGCCAGTAGTTTAAGGGGGAAACCAAGCAGAGAGAAGCAATGAGGTGTTTACATTACAGGGGTGGAACTTCTTCAGCTTTTGCTCCAGACTTTCCATGACATCACCAGACTTCCCTATGTGCGTAATGTTTCAAGATCACCAAGGCCCCATTAGGGCTAAGAATACTGTGGATATGAAGTACACTCACCCGTGGGTGGTGGTAGGATGTCTTGAGTTTCCCAGGAATGAATGTAGTCACTGGGAATTTTTTGAACTGGTGACAGCTTGAGTTTAATGGAAATTGGGATGGAGAGGGAGGAGTCTGGAAGCCAACATGGAAATGTTCTCAGGGACTTTTCTGACTGCTTAATTTGGGGGAGGTCTATAAATGCCCCTGAAATATTCTTTATAATTGTTTGCTATTTACCATTCCCATTGCATCTTTTCCCACTGATATTTTGTTATAAAAATTTTTCAAACCTACAGCAAAGTTGAGAGAATTCTGAACACCTACGTTCTCTTGTCTTTTTCTTCTCTTGTGTGTTATTTTTTGCCTGTAATTACATAAAAGGTCTTAAATGGTGGTGTTTACCCATTACTTGTTAAAACTGTTCTCTGTGGTATTTGTGCTTTGACGTTGGTTCTGCACAGCACTTTGAAGCATGGCATTTCCTTAGTTTTTTTCTAAGATTCTTAACACCATAATAAACATATTTTTAGGATTGGTCCATCACAATTTGATGTTGCAGCTCTGGTTGTACTTTTGAGAAGGTTTGGCTATTGTGGACCCCACTTCCTTCATGGGATCCCAAGCTAACCTTTCAGCTTTGAACAGAAAAGCCCTATATTCTAGATCTTCTCTTCCATTTGAATAATTAAAAATGACTGTCTTTCCATAAGTTCACTCAAGTTTCACTCATGAGAGAAAATTGGGCTAATGGTTTGGAAAACCAAAATTTAAAAACAATTAGAAAATTTGTTTTCATTTTAACTCGAATTCTCAACGAAATCATTTTTAAGAAAAATTCAGTAACCAGATTTAAGTCTCTGAGGTTTCCTGCTTGTTTTGATTGCTTTGTAAGACATGAAACTAGGAGGAAAAGAGAAAGATGGAAAGGAAATAGATATTTTTGCCCTTGAATTATTAGAATTCATTCAACTAATGTCCATTTCCTTCTTCCTCAGGTTCTCACCAAAATCGCAGTAATCACACAGTCACTTACATAGACGTGAGGCTGAAATAGATCTCTGGAGATCTCCTGGATGTCTACTTAGGAGAATGGTCTCCAAATAGCAGGTTTCCAACTCTTTTCACATTTCTTTGGCAGAAGGTGTTTATGTCTACCGGGCAGGCAACTAACCACTTAGTAAAAGAAGTGCAGGAAGCCAGGCTGCTCTGGGCATTGTTCTAATGCTCCTGCATCACAATGTGCTGACATAGTCTCTGAAGTAAGAGAAGTGTGCTGGGACAGAGCAGCCCTGACGTAGCCACTGAGATCAAGTGTTGCCAGCATTCCTGGGGATCCCAGACGGCTCAGGAGTGGTAGTTCTGGTTGTGGTGTGAAGTTTACAGAGGCTTCCTTGGAGAGAAAAGTCAACTTAGCAGGAGAATCACCATGGCAAAGATCTCATACTGAGAAAGAAAACACTTTATATTGCTTACCATTCAATTGATAATTTATCCATTTCCTTATATCCTAATTTTCAGAGACTTAAACATATTTAAGTCACTTTGAGCTTTTGTACAGAAAAGCTTCAAGAGAATGTAGCATTCTTAGAGAGCAGAGGCATCTTCCTGCCTCCAGCATCTAGTGTATTCTGGACACATGCTATATAGTAGGCACTCAGTGATTATTTGTTGGATGAATGAATGATATTAGTAAATACATGGCATTCTCTCTCTCTGAATGTCTTCTCTCTCTCTAAGGCTACAGTAGTCCCTCTTTCCCTTTCTGTGGCTTCAGTTACCAGTGGTCTGGTCTGGAAGCAGATGATCCTTCTGAAGATTTGTCAGAAGGTCAATAGTAGCCTAACACTACATCTCAGTGCCTATGTCATTCCCCTGACTTCTTCTCATCATGTAGACATTTTGTCATCTCACATCCATCACAAGAAGGCTGAGTTCAGTTTAATAAGATATTTTGAGAGAGGCCTCATTCACATAACTCTTATTACAGTATATTGCTATAGTTCTATTTTATTATTAGTTGTTAATCTTACTGTGCCTAATTTATAAACTTTATCATAGGTATGTATGTATAGGAAAAAACAGAGTTAATATAGGGTTTGGTACCGCCCATGTTTTTAGGCATCCACTGGGAGTCTTGGAGTGCATCTCACATGGATAAGGAGGGACTACTGTATGTGAGTAGGTTGTTTGTCTCTGCTTTTCTGTATGGTTAGAAGATTCTCCTCTTCCCTATCAGATCCTCCTCTTCAACCTTGTGTTTTAGCCAAGTGCTGCAGATTCCCATCTATCTAGCCACCTCCTTGCCTGCTCATGAGGATAGAGGGACACAGGAGGATACTAACTGACCACTCAGGCCTGGGGGCCCACTACCTTAGTGAATTTACTTCATTTGGGCCACCATTCTAGACTGAAACACTTGCTTTTGACAAGGCCCAGAGAAAACTCAGTTTCTCAGAATAAACATGAACCATGCAAGTTTTTGAGAGGATGATTATATTCCTGTTTCCTCAAGAACTGTAACTTAACTTGGGACCAGCTGTTGGTGTCACAGAGACCATGGCATCCACACTCATAGGATATATAGCAGGCAGAATTGAGGGGTGGTTGTATAACTTCAGTGTTTAAAGGCATCAGGGTCTGGTGAGAGCCCTCCGCATATAACTGGTTCAGTCTGTAGGCTAGGGCAGCCTCTCTGTGAGCAAGCTCAAAGGGTTTCCTGTTATCTTTGCATTAGACACTCCTTTTCCTGTCTTCTATCCTGAATGTCCCCTGTCAGATGGAAAATTCTTGCTCTCATCATATGAGAACCATTGGCTAGATTTCTAGTCATCCAATTCTTCATTCAGCATATTTCTTGCATGATCACCACTTGCCATGTTCCTGTTCTTCCTGCCTCAAGGCCAGGAAACATTTTTGAATAATTCTGATCTCCTCTTTTCCATGTTGATATTAATTCTGACGTACCTTGATGAAACTCTTCAGTATTATCTCACTTCCATTTTTTAAAGGCTATTGGTATATTAAAAAGTGAAGAAATAGCAAAAGAGGGAAATAAAAATTATGATATATTTTAAACATTTACCTTTAAAATATTAATTCTTTTTAAACATGCACAGAATATAAAACCATATGTATAACTTCATTTGGAGATGATGGCACAAGTCCGAATATGAGGTGCTCTGTCAGAGTGAGGTCTGTGACCAATGAGCCTCTGTCCTTGTCCCTCATGAGATGTGCCCACTTGCTCATGCCTTCATGGGCTCCTCTTGGCTGCATGTTCCAAGCTTTCCTGAAGTTTTCCTGTCAGGTTCTGTCTTTGGCTCCCTGGTGAGTGCTATACAAGGTAATTCTGTTGGTCAGTTCAGTTATGAGTACCTACTACTTACAGGGCACCATGCCATGCTGGGGCTACAAAGATGAACAGTCTTTGCCCTCAAGGAACTTACCATCAACTGGGGGAGGGGCCATATAAGCAGACTATTCCAACGAGATGCAGTGATAAGTGGGACCACAGATGAGGGGCACTTAGCCCAGTTTGGAGATTTGGGGAAGGGTTCCTGGAGGAGTTAATGCCCAAGCTAAGTCCTGAAAGATTAGCCATCTTGGGCAAAGGCGTTGAGGCTTAAAACGACATGGTTTGAAGGGGTAACTGCAAATGGTCCAGTGTTACATAAAGCGGGAGGGGAACAGTGGAGTTGGAGGAGGGAGGGGCTAGGTTCCAGATGGCTTTGAACGCCCTAACTGGGCGCTTGGGCCTCATCTGCTGCAGTAGTTTTCTAACAAAGTCTTAGCCTGAGGAGATTTGTGATCTGGATTGATCACTCTAGCAGCAGTGTGAAGGATGGATTTGGGGAGGGCAGTTCTTAGGGCAGAGGAGAGATCAAGGTAGTAGCATTTAGAATAGAAAGGAGAAGGTTATTTAGTAACTATTGGTAGAGTTGACAGAATTTGGTGACTAATTGGATGTGGGGAGTGAGAAGAAAGAATGACTCAGAGGTTTCTGGTTTCGGAAACTGGGTAGACCAGAAAACAAAATGCCTACAGAGGAACAGGTCTGTGTACTCCTTGTAGGAGTGTCTAATGCAAAGAGAATGAGTTCCTTGTTTCCAAGAATCCTTGTCTAGCATGGTGCCTTGTACTCAATGGGTATTTAGCAAATAATAGACTTTTTTCTTAAACCTTTAGTGCCTTCCCAATGTTCTTAGCAGATTTGGCATATATCATAAGGTGTGTATGTATTTAGTATTACACCCAAGAGCCTGCACATTTGTGAGCATGATCTGGCTCCATCTTGGCTTCAGTTCTAACTATCTCAGACTGTACCCCTATTGCTCATCATACTCTGTGTCCTTTCTGACGTTGTATTCTTTAAGCCCTTTCCTCTGTCTGAAATGCTCTTTTCTCAGTTCTTAACATGTGGGGCTTATTTTCATTCTTTAGATCTGAGCTCAGAGGTCACCTGCTTAGAGACCCCTTCTCCATCACTTTACTAGTGATTGTCTCTCAGCTCTAAATCCACCATTGTGTTCTGCATGGTGGTGCTGGGGCTGGAACTCTGCAAACGGTGTCTTTCACCAGCTGGCTTCCTGTTACGTTCAACGATAAGTTGCATTAGACTACAGGGAGCTTGGAAAGCATAGGGAGGGAAGAAGGAACTTGTGCTTCTTCCTGTTCCCTTTGTGTTTCTGTCAGTGTTGCCCTGGAAACAGCAACTGGTTCTAGCCTCCATTTTTTTTTTTTTTCCCCACTCAGAATTAGCAGCTGGGCAGTGCCTTCTCCTTAAAGGGTTGAGTCCTAGCTCCAAAGGGTCTGACCTCTGAACGTCTAGATTCTGATTACTCTTCCTCCTGCCTCCCAGACCCAGCTGTGATAGTTGCTTCCTGTAGTTATTCCTCTGACATCTTAATGTTTCCTTCGTGCTTTTCCAGGTCTCTAACACTTATTTAACTTATTCGTACAGTGAAGTCTCAATAGTCTTTTTTATTAATGGATGCACCCTGACTCAAGTCTTTTTTATTAATGGCTGCACCCTGACACAACAACTTAATATGATCTAGGCCTCCACTCAGTTACTCTCTAATATATCACTGGATTTTCTTCATAGACTTTTCATAATCTATATTTCAAATAATTTTTTTTCTCAAAATCTATGTCCTCCACTTGGATATCAGAGTCTTTGTCTCATTCATCACTGTAACCTCAGTGCCCAGCATGGAGCCTGCATACTGTAGGGACTTAATAAATGCTTGTTAAATAAATTATTGAGTTATTGCAAAAATACTTCATGAGACATATTGGTAGCTGACCATAGAAAATGGCCCAAGTTGAACAATTCTTTAACCTTTTGGCTCTAGGCCAAGTTATTGATGAACATTGTAAAAATGTAATTCTCTGTTATAGAGTGCAGCTTAATACTTCTTATAAGCATGTTAGAATGCAATGCATTATTTAACTTAGATCCATCATCATTGGAATAACAAGACACATAGTTTATTTGCTTTGAATCCTGTATTTACACAAATGTCCACTTTCTATATTTGGGAATAATAAAGACTTACCTTGTTATGTAGAGTTTCATGAAGATCAAGAGTTGGTTGTGGGTTAGATCCACAAAGTTTTGTTAATTAGCAAATAATTTTAAAAATGAAAGCCATCCAAAGAATCCACTTGTAACATACAACATCATTTAATAGCATTTACTTGGCACACTTACTCTGCTTATGTTCTTTTTCTCATTGTGTGATATGGTTTGAAACAACTAAAACACAGAACCAAAAAAGTAGGTTAAAAAGGAACTGCTTGACTTTCACATAGTTAGAAGCAAGAATCTGAAGGTTTCATCTATAGTCTTTTACTTAAGTATCAACTAAGACAAAAAATTGTAATATATCATATATGTGTAATTCTAAAATAACTAGGTCAAATAAATGCAAATAGATTAAATGGCATCAACTTCCATTGTGCCAAGTAGAACCATTTCATTGAATCTTAAATTCCCCTTGTATCTACTTCAGATGTATTCATATTTTTTTATCTCTTTTCTAACTCAGAAGGAAAAAATGTTCCATTTCTTCTCTAGGTTAATTAGGCCCCCAGCATATCCTTAAATCCAGCCCTTCCTTTATCTTCTTTTTCCATCTGGCACCTTACTCTTGCATTTTTAATATGCCCACTACTGTTTTCCTTCTTTCTCAAAACTCACAGATAAAAATCTTTCTTCCACCTTGTTATCAGTTTAAGCTACCATCCTGTATCTATCTTTTCTCATGTACAAGTTCCAAATAATCTATATTCAACTCTATTTTGCAACCTGGCTTTTGCCCTCAACCCACTATTGAAATTGCACTCTTGCAGCTCACAAATGATTGCCTAGTCAGCAAATCATTTTGAGCCTTCATGCTTGACTTTTTTTTTTTTTTTTTTTTGTGGTTGATTACCCTTCCTTCTGGAAACTCTCCTTGGTTTGGGGACATTTAATTACTTGGTTTCTTTTCCACAAACGTCTTTTTCTTTCATTCTATTCATGATCTTTTTTCTCCAACACTTCAAAATAAGGTGCTCCCCAAGGCCCTGTCCTCTTCTCCTATTAATCTTTCCCATCCACCCTTATATTTTAAATATCACTACCATGTGAATGATCCCCAAGGTTATATCCAGCCAGTATCTCTTTTGTGAAATCCTAACCTACACTTTTAAATGCCAACAGGACATATCTACCTTAGTATTCTTCTGGCATCTCAAACACCTATCCAAACCCATCATCTCCTCCACAAAATTCATTTCTTGCTAATGGTTTAACATTTTCTCTGTCAGCTAAGGCCAAAGAGTTTGATTCATCTCTTACTCCAATACCTTCCTTTTCAGAATTTGAAATCAGTCATAAAACTCTTTCCATTCTTTATGTCCAGAGGCACATTCATCTATCATGATCTTTCCGCCACTATCACTTGCACCACTAATGTGAAGGCTGTCATCACCCCCCCAGAGGCAGCACCGGATCACTTCCTACCTGGTGTCTCACTCCAGTTCCCTCTAGGCCAATCCATCCTCCTTGGTGCTGCCAGACCTTTTCCTAAAAAGACAGTTCTGATACTAACACTTCCCTGATCAGGAGTCTCTAAACAGTTTTATATCTCTAGAATAAATCTAGACTTCTCAACCTGGCGTTTAAGAACTTCTTACTTTGGGCCTCAAACATGTAATGTATTTTTTGGTCTTACAAATATATCAGTTTTCTGTTTCTGTAGTTTGATGTTTAAGAGTATGGACTCTAAAGCCAGATTGTTAAGTGTGAATCCTGGTTCCTTCTCTAACTAGCTGTGTGACCATGGACAATTTTCTTAATTTCTCTGTGCCTCAGTTTCCTCATCTGTAATATAAAAATAACAACCCTATTATTGTTGTTGTGAAAATTAAACATATGAAAAGTGCTTAGAAAGTGCCTGGCATAGAGGTGCCTGGGTGGCTCAGTTGGTTAAGTGTCTGACTCTTGATATCCACTCAGGTCATGATCTTGGGGTCATGAGATTAAGCACTGCATTGGGCTCCGTGCTGAGAGTGGAGTCTACTTGGGATTCTCTCTCTCATGAAAAAAAAAAAAAAAGCACCTGGCATATAATAAGCTCTATACTATCTGTTTCACTGAACAAATATTTACTGATGCCTATACATATGTATATCTATCAGGAACTCTTCAAAGGACCTGGGGGTAATATCAATGAACAAAATAAACAAATCTTTGCCATGTGGATCTTACATTCCATAATAAAAATAATTATTTTTAATTGTCCATAATCCTCTGTTTCTGGAATACCCTTCCTCCTGCATCATCATCATCGTCGTTAAAATTCTACTCTTCCTTCAAGAGCCACCAAAATCCCATCTTGCCCCTTGAAATCTTACCTTGTAGGAAGTTCTCACTTGAACTCTTCCAACTCTTTAAATCTGAATTATAGCATTTATCACATTCTATACACTCTACCATGTATTATCAAATATCATGTATATTAAATATTATAGTTATTTGTACATTTTTGTCATTTCCCTTGATGGAATATAATGTCAGCTGTTATCCCTATACATCTTTTAAACAGTAGTATGATGTACCTTGTACCCAAGCACACAGTAGATACTTAATAAATGTTTCTTCAATGAATATAGGTAAAGAACACTTTGCATGATCTTTCATTTAATTTCTATTAATTAACCTTATGTTCTTTAACTGAAAATATAAAAGACTTAAAATATAGATCATTTTATTTTCAACTCTGGAAATATCAAATATCAGTATCAAATTTTTCTTGTTTACTACTTGGCTTTATTCATCACCATCATTTGACACCTTGTTCACTAGTAGCCCAATTTTTGTTGTTTGCTTTGCTAAGTATACCCTACAGCATATTTAATATCCCTTGTTACCACCACTTAGAAAGTGCCTCTAAGTTTTTATTACTGGAGCCATGTGGATAGAGTTTATTTTGTTTGTATATTTTCTATATGTAGCACTGATTTTTCCCATTTCTCACTTCCTTCCTAACATGATAAAAAAAACTTCCAGTTACTCACTAGCAATTTTCTGGTTCATTACTTACTCTTTTTCTCCATTCCAAGGAACTGTAGATGTTTGAAATTTGTTTTTATTGCATCTTTAATAAGAAATTAGTTTTTTCCTCTGTATCGTTTCTTCCCCCTAAATTTGCTTGCCATTCTCTAGCTATGACTGAAAAGACCAGACCAACTGTAGGTTTTCTTGTATTTTCTAATTTGTATTTTTGCAATGCTGTAGTAAAATACCGAGATATAACACATTTTCAATCACCTTTATACCATTTACCCTTGCCACATCATCTTAACTATTCCTTTTGTCCAAGCAGAACCTCATTAAAATGGCTTGACAATCTTCTCTTTTTTAATAACAAGACCAATACAATAGATTTTTAAATAATGATCAAGGATTTTTTTTTTATTCATTAAGTTTCAGTATCATTACAGAAAATGTTATGGTACAGAGTTGTTTAACATTTTTTCTTTGCTCTTGATTTCCACATGAATGCTGGTAACACTAATATCTGTACAAGATCAGTCTTTGATTTTATTTTTTGTTCTGTACAATTTTAAATGTATTGGTTAAAAAGGCTGTCAGCACTTAAGGAAGCATTTTTCCCCCCAGTTTGTTTATTCAAATAAAAGGTATCCAGTTACTGCCGAAGAGTACTGTGCCTCGAGGCTACTGGGGAGGGGCCTCCCGGATGCTCTGCGGGGTAGGGTTCTCCCTGAGGCAGGGCAGGGCCTCCCCACCCAGTCACTCTTCAGTTGGCACTGTGCACATAAACACGAGATACATGATAAAGAACAAGCAAAAGCTCTCTGAAAAACGGTTATGAAGCATACTAAGAAGGGAAATCCAAGTGTTGCCTACACTAGTATAAATAAGCAGACAGCCTTGATTAAGAGCATAATTAGTTGTATTTTAAAGATGAGAAAAACACAAGTTCTGCAGGCACCTACTGCTGTCTACTAAAAGCTATCGCTATCAGACCTAGCATTGAACACACAAAGCAATTTGCAAGAAAGGAAAAATTTGCTTTGATATAATCAGAATAGAGTTGTCTGTTAAGATTTATCTTTAGGTGTTTTTTTCTTTAAAAGGTGTATTTAAATTCTTTTGAAATATAGTTCAAGATGTTGACTATACAGATCAACTTTTATCCAGATCAGAAAAACTAGCTGTGCCGTTGCATATTACAGGATACAGTCAATGATATGTGGACATGCATCAAAGCTTTCTCGCTCTGGTGACCATCATAGCCGTCCAATGACCATGACGTCCACCACCTCGCCCTTGTGGAGCTCCACATACTGCTCTGTCTTTGGAGGTAGCATCAGCAACCCGTTCGCACTGCGCATGCTCATCAGACGGCTGCTCATCTGATTACCTAGAAAGAAATATCTCACTGTAGCAGCAACATCACAGTGCATACATTTGGAGCCCTTACAGTTCTTTTCAAAGTAAACACCAACGAACAGAAACACAGGTCTTCGAGAGGAAGAGAGAAGACGAGGCTTCCCTGTCCCTTTTCCAGGTAGCCTTGCTACTGTATCCTACTCCTTTCTCACTAAACTTTGAAAATAAACATGAGAAATTATTGCTCCAAAGAATAAAACAGGATTTTATAGCATTATGCAAAATGCCACAGAATTTCTCAGTTCAGGCGAAAATGTTATGTTTGTCTGAAAAGAGAGGTTTTTAAAACTTATTTTTTAAAAGACAATTACCATTTCTTTAGTGTTTACTAAGTGCCGGTCAGCACAGCGGGTAATTTCCTTAACTACCTTATTTAATTTGTACAAGATTCAAAAGAGGTTAGGTAACTTGCCTATGGTCCTACTAATTTGAATGCAGGTCCGGAGGAAACACTGCCTATGTATTCAGTCACTATGTTAACTGATGTTTGTACTTGATAGGACCTTGTTTAAAGGGTGATACAGCTTTTCTGGAGACACACCAAAAGTTAGGTAAATATGACTAGAATACTTGGGGATAAAAGTTTAAAGTCTAGAGAAGGTAACTATAGAACTCTTGAGTTATCAATATTGATTTCTCAGTCCTTAAACTTTACCAATATCTAAGGTATAGTAGAGGCTACAGAGAATCACATTATAATTGAGCTTGAATCTCACATTACAGGGTAGCATGGTCATAGTACCTTCTACAACCAAAGTTTTATACTCAGGACTTAGAGGTTGAACATATAGATAAAAATCTTCTGTAATTCTAGAACTGTATTTCAAAAGTTTATCTAGAAAATATGGTTCCATGGAATAAGTAAACCTTTATTAAAAAATTTGTTTTTACTCTTGTTTTCTTCTTATGCTGTACTGTTTGGAAATAATTTATCTCATCTAATCTTTCAAAAAGGACAATGAAGAACAATTACAAAATTAGGTGTACCCAAGGAAGGAGGTTATACATAAGTTTTGTGTTTTAACAGGATATATGCATAGAAATACCCACTGGTATGAATGACTAACCTGTACTCTGTGCCCAAGGCAGTGGTTCTTGGTGATGCCAAGTCAATATACACCGATGGTATTCTGGGCGAGGATCCAGTTTTACATCACATGATAACTATAGAATGCAGAGTAAATGAAAACAAACTCGATCACCTGATCATCTCTTAAAACTACAGGGTGGTGGAAGTTGTGCAAGGAATAAAGTGGACATGAAAAATGTCCTGGCATTCTGCTGTTTCCACCACTGCCACCTTAAGTCCCTAATATAGGAAGTCCAGAGGTTGGGTTGCTCTGGTGAAAAAGAAAAGGAGGCTAAGAAGTTGGTATTCATAGTGGGGAAAAGGGCAGATGAAAAAGATAAGATTTATCTTTGAAGTCTAATTTTATGGGTTGATAGTACAGATACCTCTGACCTATGAATTGAGAAATCAAAGCACATTTTTTTAAACACTGAAAATAAAAGAAATAGAACTAAACAAACAAATAAGCTCAATATCCATTTATATGTCTGTCAATCTGTCTGTCCATCCAACCAATAAATATTTACTGAGACACTCTTTAGCTACCCATTCATATACCTACCTTTAACATAAAAGGGTTAGTTACTTTCTCTTAAATATCCCCCTAGTGTCCCAATATAGTCCTAAAAATATACCATTTTTGTTTAGCACATCACTGGTATTAAAAGAATTCCTCTGAATGAGTCTTTGCTGGGCATCTTTCATATCTTTCCAATAAGGATAAAATCCTTTCTAACATAGCAACTGCAGTTTACACACAAAATATGGAATGACTAATCAACCTTTAACCTAGAGCCATTAAAATAAATCTATTTCATTAAATTCATCCTGAAATCCAATAAATTAAAGTGATAATGTGTTGGTAGCAGGTGCCTAGGAGGTATTCCTTGAACAAGTTTATAGAGCATATAATTATGGACTATAGCCCATCAAAGATTAGTTCAATGTTGGTGAATATAAAACTTGTTCATTTGCCATTAGCAAAATAATCATTTGTTACTCTACCTTAAAATGGTCCAGAAACCCTTTATCCAACTAAAACAGGTATTGCTTAGACCAATGATAAAATTATAACTTGAAGATCCCAGTAATTTTGATGTAGTTAAGTCTATCTCCAATCCATTCTGGTTATGCTGTTTTTAAACATTCTAATTATTCACTCTGACAATTACTGCTTTTCCTCTGGAGTCCCGAATAAAATTCAATTCTAAGGTGTTTTTCTTTTTTTTCTTGTTTAAAAAAGATTTTATTTATTTGAAAGAGAGAGCACAAGCAGGGGGAGAAGCAGGCTTCCTGCTGAGCAGGGAGCCCGATGCGGGACTCAATCCCAGGACCCTGGATCATGACCTGAGCTGAAGGCAGACGCTTAAGGACTGAGCGACCCAGGCACCCCCTATGGTGTTTTTCCTTGATTAAATCACATTCAACTCTATCACTTGATATTGCTTATGTTTATACTCTATTTCATATCTACTGAGGGGTAACTTGCCATTATTTCTAAATTATTGTGCGCTTACTTGACGGCAAAGATGTCTATCAGTCCGTCACTCTGTGTATGGGTGTTCTCCAGCATGAAACTACAACAGCCATTCCCATGGCTGTGTTATTTGCTAAGTGTTTACGCAGATATTTCTGTCGGCAAAGGCACAGATTGGCTGTTGGTAGTTCGGTGGAACAAATATCAGGATGGGATGATATCTGACATCCAGGTTCGACTCCCACTTGTACTGCTAATGGGTGTCTGTATTAGCAAGTTATTTTGCTTTCCTATACCTGTTTGTTCATCTAAAAAATGGGGTTGTTTGTTTTAAAAGAAGGTATTTATTTATGGTAATTAAGAAACAAGAATCAACTGCAGCAAGAGATGAAACTGACTAGATTTTTATGGTATTTTACTAAAATGCAGAATACTTTATTAATCAATATATTTAGTTGTACTGACATTATAATTCTGGCACTTATATAATTATATCACTTAGCTTAAGAAATCACTTACTATGAGTGTCAGTGCTTACAAGAATATGTACCATGAGTAAACACAGACTTTTTTTTTGGTGAAAAAATTGATGTTTCACTTCAATGATTTCTTCTATTCGTTCAAAACTGGAGTGGGCTGTGGACTCAGACTATTTCCTCTGTTTCCTTTTGAATATTTTTCTGACACTCAGTAGTCACTCAAGAGATAAAACCATATTATGTGGTATAATATTACATGGTATGTTCTACATGTAAATGTTTAAGGGAGAAAATCAGAAAAAAAAAGTCAACAGAATGAGATGATAAGCCACAAAATGGGAGAAAATATTTGTAAAAGACATCTAATGGAGGCCTGTTATCCAAAATATACAAAGAATTCTTAAAACTCAATAACAAACAACCTGATTAAAAAATGGGCAAGGGGCACCCGGGTGGCTCAGTCGGTTAAGCAATCAACTCTCGATTTCAGCTCAGGTCATGATCTCAGGGTTGTGAGACTGAGCCCTGCATTGGGCTCTGCACTCAGCAGGGAGTCTGCCTGAGATTCTCTCTTCTCCCTCTCCCCTCCCTCCGCCCCTGTGTGCTCTCTCTAATAAATAAATAAATCTTTAAAAAAAAATGGGTGAAAGACCTCAACAGATAACTCATTAAGGAAGATATAGAGATGGCAAGTAAGCATATTAAAAGATATTCAACATCATATGTCATTAGGGAATTGCAAACTAAAACAATGATATATCATTACCCACCTACCAAAGGCTAAAATGCAAAACTCTGCCCACACCAAATCCTGATGTGGAGGAATTCCTGGTGGGAATGCAAAATCGTACAGCCACTTTGGAAGACTGTTTGGTAGTTTCTTACCAAATTAAACATACCCTTACCATACAATTTAGCAACTGTGCTCCTTGCTATTTACCCAACTAATTCGAAAATTTATGTCCACACAAAAACCTGCACATGGGTTTGTAGCAGCTTTATCCATAATTGTCAAAACCTGGAAGTAATCAAGGTATCCCTCCATAGGTGGATGGATAAATAAATGGTGGTATACCCAGACAATGAATATTATTTAGCACTAGAAAAAATGAGCTATGAATCCATTAAAAGATATGGAAGAAACTTAAATGCATATTGCTAAGGGAAAGGAGTCAATCTGAAAAGGCTACATAATTCTGGGAAAGATAAAACTATGGAGATAGTAAAAAGATCCAGGGTCAGCATGGAGGGAGGGATGAATAGGCAGGGCACAGACAGGTTTTAGGGCAGTGAAACTACTCTGTATGACAAGACAATGGTACATACACATAATTATACATGTGTCAAGACCCTCAGAATATACAACACCAAAAGGGAACCCTTGGTAACCTTGAGTGGTGATAATGTATCAGTGTAGGCTCATCAGTTGTAACTAATGTACCACTTTGGTGCAGATGTCAATAGTGGGAGAAGTTGTGCATGTGTGAGGACAGGGGGTATATGGGAACTCTCTGTACTTTCCACTTAATTTTGCAGTGAACCTAAATCTAAAAAATAAAATTTATTAACTAAAAAAAAAAAGGAGAATATTTTGTTCTTCCTTTTTGTCCTGCCCATCTTATAGAGAAGTGATCTTAAAGAATTCTCAGAGTAAATAATTAATTGCAAATACAGGGCAATAATGTCATCCCTGAGCTGTTAATATGGTATTAAAAGGGCACAAAGAAGCTAAGTAATCAACCGTTCTTAGGGACATTGAGAAAGGCTTCAAGGGGATGCGATATCTGAGTCTTATGACTAGGAATCTTGAAAGCTGAGAAAGGAAATGGTGGTGGTTGGGGAAGAACCTTCTAGAAAAGGGAATAATCACAGGCACAGGCAGGAGATCTCATATCCATTCTGGAAGCAGTAATACATTTAATATGGTGAGAGTGCAGGATGAGATGCAGATGAAGGTGGAAAGGAAAAAAAGGCCTTGGGATGAAGGGCCTCCTTTGTTCATGTGAGAAGTTTGGATTTAATCCTGGGGTCATGGGAAGATGGAAGCATTTTAGCTGGAGATGCTTACATGATTAGAGTTAGAATAGGGGTTTAGGAGGAGGCAAGATTAGAAGAAGGGAAATCGTTAAACAAGTCAAGGGTTATAATCTAGTAAATGTTGGAGCCATCATTCAAAGCCAGGCTTATTTGGTTACATAAGTCAGGGGATATGGATGGTGGAGGCAGCTTTAGGAGAATGGTGAAGATTTGGAAGGCTGTAGTAACTATTGGAAGAAGTTGATCCACAGGATATAAAGGGATCACAAGGGGAATCTGGGTCCCTGCTGAGGTATGTAAATTGGAAGTGATAACGTGAACAGCTGTAGACTCTTCTCTAGTTGTGGCCTAGAAATAAAAGTGAAGGATAAAGAAGGGAGGATTGATCCAAGTTTGTGGATTTTTAGAGTGGGCTATTGTGGAAGGAAGGGGCAAAACAAAGTTGACATGCTTGACATGCTACACCATAGGATTTAGGTTGGATGAGGGAAGTGACAAAGCCTGTGGGGCTTAAGGACTGATGGAAAGGGGTAGAGGTAAAAGGAGTGTTTATACCTTTTCATATCTATGGAGAGCTAACTTGCCCTTGTCCCTAAATTGTATGCCAGAGGTGGTGATTTTGAGATCGAGTACTTCAGGATATTGAAAAGGGATGTATGTGTGAGTTGCTGAAGTAGAAATAAAGGTATTTAGAATTGTGGAAATAAAGCAACTGATGGTAAGAGGTGAGGTAGAGAGGTAGACTATGATTCACTTGCCAAAGATCTGAATGTCTTTGGAAGGTTTGATGGCAGTAATGAGGAAAAAGTGAAAGCTCCAGAAGATTCAGGGGAATAGGTTGGGACTCAAGACTGCATAGATCGGAGAAGAGAGTTTGTGAGAAAACAGATAACCCATGGGGATTCTACTGGGTGAGGGCCCAAAATAACATGCTCAAGGCCTTGGTTGGTCATGGAGGCCTGGACTTTGCTCCAGTCTGGTCAAAGCTTCCAAAGAGTGGTTATGGCAGCTTTACACTAACTTTTTTGATAAGTGCTATGAAGTTATGAGGCACTGATTTCATTAGTCTTCCAGAGAAATCCTTGAGTTTATTTGCCCTGTAAATCATGTGTCTAGAATTTATCATGTAACTTTAAAATCTCTGCACATGGATCAGTTTCAAATTAACTTTTCTAAAATGCTTATAACCTAGTTATATTTTTCATTTCCTAATAAGTTAAAACTGATTTACATTTCTTATAGATCATGGACAGTTCTATAATTTTCAATATCTGTTTTTTAATCCACAGGCCATAATATTCTCATATAACGGGCATCCAATAATATCTTTTTTTTCCACCACCGTATCTTTTGATGATCAATGACTGATCTTGTCACAATAAACATTTCTCTCTACAGTTGCAAATATCTTTTCTCTCTACAGTTGCAATTTTCTTTTTTAAAAAAGATTTTATTTATTTATTTGACAGAGAAAGAGAGAGAGAGAGCACAAGCAGGGGGAGCAGGAGAGGGAGAAGCAGGCTCCCCACTGAGCAGGGAGCCTGATGCAGGGCTTGATCCCAGGACTCTGGGATCATGACCTGAGCCAAAGGCAGACGCTTAACTGACTGAGCCACCCAGACGCCTTAGCAATTTTCGAACAAAATAAGCATTTTGTTAAAATGCTTTGTATTTTACTGTTTATGACATCAGACAGAAAGCATTCACCATGTTCTTATACCATGAGGTCAGTAATCTGAAGAGAAGAGGTAAGATGGACAAATTAGAGTAGTCCAGTAGAGTTCAACATGCCCACACTCTCCAGGACATGCTGACCTGATCCCATGGGAGATGAAAATATTTTCCCTTTGCCTTCTCTTAATCACTACCTGAGGTGGGCTATTAATACTAATAGGAGTTATCTTAGGTATGTTTCTAGAGAAAAAAGTTGACAACAAGGGGCAGTAGAGGGTACTTTGGTGGGATATTAAGGAAACACAAAAGGATATCCTTTTGTAGAAACATTAGGTTAATAATTCAGTGAATTAAGATGATGTCTCTGATTGTCTACTGAAAACCAGAAGTATTTCAACTTCAACCATAACTGACCAAGGACATAGGGCAAGTGTTTATTCTAAATTGATGTTTGTCAGAACGCATCGATATAAAAGGATGACATTTTTTTGTGTGTGCTGACCTTTTAAAAGAACGCAGCATTGCCCTAACCATAGGCCAGCTGCATCAAATCCAGCACTGTGAGTTACTGACACCAGCATTTAACAACCATCTCACTTACCGAAAGCAGTAAGGATTGGGAGAGGCTGTGATTACGGCACCATTTTGGAGAACAGTAATCAGTGGTGTCTGTAAGCTGCGTATTGGCTGGTCAGAAAATTGAGAGAATAGGCTTTCCCTTGTTTCAAGAAAGTGAATAAAGTTATGTTCTAAAAGTGGCAGTTATGTCAGGAAAGGTGTGGGGAGGACTTTAAGAGTTAAAAACAAAAGAAGTAAACAGCCAAACACCCTGATGACCCATTCTGACAGTCCCTGTGACACTGCTCTGTGGGAGAAAGGAGTCTGACTGATTCTTAGACCAACTGTCAATTTCATGAGTTGACAGGAATGAGCAGCAGTGTGAGCAATGTACCAAGGATACTGCTCTGTAATTACTGTTGTCAGTAAGGATAGCTCCCACAATGTCAGTTTTAAAGAAAAGATGGTGAATGTTAAAATGAGAAATAAACAAAAAGATTCATAAGAACTCTGCAAAGTCAAAGAGAAGTCCTCTTTTTCTCTCTTATAACAATGTGGATTTTTCTTATTTCCTAAATTTAGCAAATATGAAAATAGTGAGCAAATTCATATTACTGGTTTAGATGTCTAAGCTTTATAACTCCGACCTTCTGATTTGATCAGAATACTTTTTGTTCATTGATAGCTTTTTTCTTCTTTTTCCATTAAATTTAAAATAAGACCACTGCTATGATTATTGAAACAAAAACCCAAAATAATTTGTTTTCAGAAATATCTAGTCAAACTTTTACTAAACTTCTAAGAAAAGGAGGGTATCTCTCCATATACTAGTCTACAAAATCTCAGTATTTAAAAGGTCAATGTTAAGAATATCTGAAGCCTAGATTTTCTTAATGTTTTATCCTATATATTCTCACAGTAATATTTTATTAATATTTCTTCTTCCTCTTCTATGCCTTGTGTTCTTCCTGTCAAGTAATCATAGCATTCTGTCATCTGAATTTATTTCTAAGCTCTTGAAATGTAACAGTTTAGGGATTTGAAAAAAATGGATATATTCATGCAAAAGATTAAATTGGGACTCCTTTTTTTACACAATACACAAAAATCAACTCAAAATGGATTAAGGACTTCTATGTAAAACCTGAAACAGTAAAACTAGAAGAAAATATACAGGAAAAGCTTTTTGATATTGGTCTTGGCAATGATTTCTAAGATTTGACACCAAAAGCACAAGCAACAAAATAAAAAATAGACAAGTGGAACTACATCAAACTAAAAAGCTTCTGCACAGCAATGGAAACAACAGTGTGAAAAGGGAACCAAGGGAATGGGAGAAAATATTTCAAACTATCTATCTGATAAGGGGTCTATATCCAAAATATATGAGTCTCTTACAATGCAATAGCAAAAAGACAAATAACCTGATTTAAAAATGGGCAAAGGAGTTGAATAGACATTTCTCTAAAGAAGATATACAAATGGTCACTAGGTATATGAAAGAGCGCTCAACATCACTAATCTCAGGGAAATGCAGATCAAAACCACAATGAGATACCATCTCACAACTGTTAGGATAGCTATTATTAAAAAAACACACAAAAGATAAGTATTGCAAGGATGTAGAGAAACTGAAATACTTATATAATGTTGGTAGGAATGTAGAATGGTTCAGCCACTACTGCTTGGGGGAAACAGAATGAGGTTTCCCCTCAAATTAAAAAGAGAACATATAATAGAGCAATTCTATTTCTGGGTATATATTTTAAAGAACTGAAATCAGGATTTCAAAGAGATATCTATGCCCCCATGTAGCATTATTCACGATAGCCAAGATACGTAAACAACTCAAATGTTCATTGATAGATGAATGGAGAAGGAGAATGTGCTATATTCATACAATGAAATATTATTCAGCTTTAAAAGAAAAATATCCTACCATTTGTGGCAACATGGATAAACCTAGAGTATATTATGCTAAGTGAAATAAACCAGTCACAGAAGGATAAATACTGCATGATTCCAATTTTATGAGGTATCTAAAATAGTCAGTCATAGAAGCATATAAGAGAATGGTGATTGTCAGAGGCTGAGGGGGGGCATTGGGGAGTTGTTGCTCAATGGGTATAAATTTTCTCTTCTGCAAGGTGAATGAGTTCTAGAGATCCTTTGTACAACATAGGACCTATAGTAGACACCATGGTATTCTGCCCTTAAAATATGTTAAGAGGATAGTTCTCATGTTAAGTGTTCATACCACAAAACAAACACATAAAAAACCAAACAAAACCACAAAATAACACAGGAAAATTTATGGAGGCATTGGATATGTTTACTACTTTGACTGTGGTGATGATATGGGCATATGCATATGTCCAATTTCATCAAAATGTTCACATTAAATAGGTGCAATTTTTTTGTATATCATGTGTATCTCAATCAAGCTTTGAAAAAAAGCAATGGCTTGATAGTGTAGGTTATATTGCCAAGAAAATTGTTCATTAGTTATACAGAAAGTGTGTTACATAATCAGCTAAGTAGCAGTAGTAAATCAAATTGAAGTTAGTGTTGGTGGAGAAGGGGACTCTAATTTCTAGGTGACTTTTCCTATAAGCATAATTCCTCAGCCTTAGTTCTCCTTTTCCACACAATGTGCTCACCCTTTCCTCCTGATTCACTTGTTTTCTAGTCCATTGATTGTCTTTTTCTGGACTATTTAAAATTTATGAGTAAGGTCCCAGAAAAAGTGAGCAGACAGCAGTGCTGTCCTGTGTGAGCTTGCACAGGGGAAAGGGAATTCTTGTCCTTCCTTCTGTATAGGTTTAGTTTTAGTGTAGTGCTAGCCTCATTCTATCTACCATTTTATCATTACATATCCACTTTCATATGGATTCTGGCTGGAGAAAATGATTACTTTAGAAGTAGTGGAATAATGTGGGCTGGGAGTAAAAGGGACGCTTTTCCCCTCCATTTTCTATCATGAAGGGGAGAACATAACTACATTTTCCCTCAAAACGATATAAAATTTTAGATGTTTGTTTTGGGCAATTGGGAAATCATATCCTTAATTGTTATTAGGCTTCAGTTTTGGTTCCTGGTCATTTAGATACCATTACCCTGGCTTTGATGATGGTTGGCCGAGGATCCAAGATGCCCTGCATCTTTCTCAGTGCAGGCACAACAAAGAGATTGCAGGTGACCACGGCTGACACAGGATTCCCTGAAAGTCAACCAAACAGTTATTTATAGTATACATATAAAAATTTGCCAAATAATTCTGACTGTCTATACCTTCATTCATCATAAAGAGTGAGGAGACTAACCACTAATCTTCCTCTTCTAAATCCCAAAGGACTCCAGAATAGAGCTACAATCAACCAAAGGCCACAGAGGGTGTAAACATTAGGTCTACCAGTGAAATGCAGAAACTTCTGATTCCCAGAAGCTGTTTACACCATTTATTTCCACTTTCCTGAGAACTATACATTGAAAGCCATTACCAATCTTGATAAATTTTAAAGCAGATTCTACTTGCTATTTTTAAGATGTTTTAAAATTGCCATAGTAATACATGCTCAGGACAAAAACATTTAGAAAATAGGTTAAGCATAAAGAAATGTATCCATAATCTCCTTCATCCAGAAATTTCTTTATATTAAAAAAAACCCTAAATGATTTACGATGCAAAGGACTTGAAGATGAATACTGTTATGGACTGAATTGTGTCCCCTACAAATTCATATGTTGAAGTGTAGCACCCAATATAAACTGTAGATACTAGGGCCTTTAAAGGGGTAATCAAAGTTAAATGAGGTCATAAGGGTGAGGTCCCAATCCAATGAGACTGGTGTCTGTGTAAAAAGAGGGAGAAACACCAGGAGCGCATGTACATAGAAGAAAAGCTATGTGAGGACACAGTGAGAAGGTGGCCATATTCAAGCCAGGAAGAAAGACTCAACAGAAACCAGCTCTGCTGGCATCTTGGTCTTAGACTTTCAGTCTCCAGAACTGTGAAAAAATAAATTTCTGTTGTTTAAGCCATTTGGTCTGTGATATTCTGTTATGGCAGTCTTAGCAGACTAATAGAAATACCAAGTTCTTTTAAAGTTATAAGAAAAATTTGGGGTGCCTGGGTGGTGCAATCGGTTAAGCGTCTGACTCTTTGTTTTGGCTCAGGTTGTGATCTCAGGGTTGTGGGATTGAGCCCCACATCTGGCTGTGTGCTCAGTGTGGAGTCTGCTTGAGACTCTCTCTCCCTCTCCCTCTGCCCCTCCCTGGCCCCTGCTCTTTCTCTCTCTCAAATAAATAAATAAATCTTAAAAAGTTATAAGAAAAATTTGAGGAATTCAGTTGTATCTTTCCAAGAAGAAAGTGTCATGTGGGCTGGGACTGTCATGCACTTTGAAGGAAGGAAAGGTAGGCTATGAAAAAAATGACTGTGCTGAGAATCACAGATTTAGTTTCTTGTGTGGTATTGTTAACTAAACAAACTGAGCAACGCTTTTTTGTTCAGGGTGAGTTCCAAATCTTTCTGAATCTAGTTTTACTCTTCTACAAAATGAAAGGTTTAGACTATATGATTCTCAATATCCCTCCTGGGTCTAAAATTCAAATTTTATTAATACTAATACTTTTATACAGTGCTGTTGAACATGTATGTATACACTGGGGGTGGGAGACGGACTAGTAGATTTTTAGATTCCCTTGGCCTGGCTATGTGCTGTTAATTGCATTATCAAAGTAAAAGGCAATGGTTAGTTTAGCCTATTATTAGCTAAAACCATACCTTTAATTTTCTTCTACCTACAAAAGTAGTTAAGAATAGATTTTTTTTTAAGTTGTAAAAAGTGATGAGTAATAATGATTTCAATAGAAAAACAAGTTCAACAGCACAGCAGACTCTTAATGAAAATTAATTGCTTTTCTCTTGTCTCAAAATACATAGATGAAAATTTTTCTGGAAAAGCAAAAAACAAAACAAAAAAAGCTATTGTTTAGCAATGATTACCGGCATTCCTATAATGCTATTGCCTTATAAAATTATTCTATTAAAAATGAATTGCAAGCAATTGCAAATAGTAGTTATTTTGTGCTGGGGGAAGGGATTATGGATGATATTTCTTAATGTTTACCTGTATTTTCTAATGTTTTTATAGTGAATATGTTATTATAGTAATTTTAAAAGTTAAAAAAATTGCAAGTAGATACATAAATCTTTTAAACTGCTTTAAAAGTTATCAAGATTAATAATGGCTTTAAATGTGTACCCTTCAGGAAAGCAGAAATATAATGATGAATTTTAAAATCCTTTTAAAAGGAACCACTTTACTGGTTCCACAATCTGAACATCTGGGTTGTTGCTGCCCTCTTTTGGTTCATTCAGGCTGGGCAGAGAAAATTGCAAGTGAAAGTAGCAATTTGAAAATAGGTTATTTAATTATCACTTTTTGGCAGATCAAGTTTAAAAGTAATGGCAAAATAGGCTCCCACTGTAACATTCTTTGTCTGTAGGTCAAGTCATATCTTCTGAAGACAAAGTAAACAGTCTTTTGTAGGCAAAATGAAGCCAGGAAGAGGATCACATTTTTTTTTCAGAGTATCTAACTATACATATGTTAAAGGCCCTAATAAAGGCCCCAAGGAGTTCCATAGACACATTTTGAGGACTACTTTACTTACCTGTCTTCTCTCTTAAAATTTCCTATAGGATAGAAATCTAATCTCTTTTATGCTTATACATAGGAGCTTTAAAAATGCTTTCAACATTCAAAACTCAAAAAAATGCTTTTCAAAATTTTCTGCTACCTTCGTTTCTTTATACTCTATTTTGAGATTTAGTTAATATAAAAAGCAGATAAATATCCCAAAGCCACAAGATTTGTGCTCCTGAAAGGAATAAGCAGGTTACTTTCTGAAGGAATCTGTGCCAAGAAATAGAGAATGGGACACTGCTACAGATCAGAGCATAATTTCAAAAGCTGAAAAAATAACAAGTAGACATACAAAACTCCTAAACTGCTTTAGAATTTATCAAGATTGGTAATGACTTTAAAAGCATGCCTTTAACTGCAAGGCAAACATCAATAAAAATTGAAACTGAAAGTCTTTATAAGTGGAACTACTTTGCTTTTTCTACAATTTGAACATAAGAGTTTCTGCTCACATGGGAGCAAGCATGAGGACAGTGATGTGGTCAGACTGATGATGGCTGGGGTTTGGCTGAGAAGCACCAGCACTAGTAGTCCCTCCTTCTGTATTGCCCCCCATCTCCTGGCCCCAGTCCAAATCTGGCAAGGACCAAAGGCAGCTTTGTATTTTTTTGTTATAGCATTTACTTGCATGGTTGATTCAAGGCCCTTTCGAACTTTGAACACAATACTGGTACTATGGGAGGTGATTAGACTACTACCTTTGACCGATTTTCTATAAGGAAAAGCAGGTACCCCAGAAAGATTTAGTGACAGCTAACATTTGATTATCATCTTAGGGTTTGGAATATGCTTTGAAAGATACTATCTAATTTGACCTTTACACCAATTGTACAAAGTAGATTTTAGGTCCATTTTACAGATGAAGAAATAGCTTTGAAGAGGTTAAGTGATTTGTCCAAGGTCATGCTTTATGAGCCCAGGTCTTTCAGATTCCAAATCAAGTGCTCTATTAGGGATTCAAAAAGATTTTGATCATTTTTCCAGAAAAAGCAAAAGAAACTATTTCAATTATTCTTACCTGGTAGTGCAAAGATTATTTTTCTTACACCATCAATATCCAAAGTCGCAAATGTTGTTGGCAGGCTAGAGAATAAAAGACGTTGTTAGTGACTGCTAAGTAATATGACAAGTAAATTAAGTACTCCAGCTTTCTCGCTATGTGGCTCTTCATATAGAATATTTATCCTATAAAAATACTTTTTTTTTCTGTTGACTCTTCCTTAAACCTTTATACCATGAAGTTTCAAGAGCATTTAAATTAATATGTTTTTGGTATCTTCCGTTTTCAAGTAACCAAACTTCTTGGTTTTCTGCAGCTTGCTTTTTCCCCCCTCCTACCTGCTAGTGCCAGAGAAATGTAACTCAAATCCTGGAGTTTCTCCACCCCTCTAGTTAATAATGTCCATATTATTTTTGCTGGAGATTTACAACAATCATTCTTATTATCAGAAGACTAGCTGGTAATACATGTCTATCAGATAAATGCCTGCTGTTCAACCTGAGTAGTCTTCAACCCTTTAAAGCTATACTCAGCAATAAACATAAAAATGGCCTCCTATAAGGGAATTTTTTGAAATGTCAAAATAAAATACCATGACTAGAACAAAATTAAAGCAACAGTAATTTAAAATATTTTCCAATTATACTTCCTCAAGATTCTGACATGAATCTTATCTAACATGAATCCTTATAATGGAGGGGGTGTGGGAAGGGATGAGTGTGAGTGGCACAGAGTAGGTGGGCAGTCAAGAATAGTGATTTTTTTTCTATTGACTATGTTTTATATGAACTTCCAGCTAAAAATTTCATTATATTAATGAAACTTGAGCATTACAGAATCCCTAGGGAACGATAAAATTTCCATGTAGTTGAAAAATTATCTTTTTAAGTGCCTAAATTGTTTTTATTTTATTATTTTTGCAGCTTGTCTTTCAAAAATGGACCACTCATTACCTTTTGCAATAATACGATGAACATTAACTCTTTTTTTGATGACTTAAAACCATCATTAAGTTTTTTGGTGTTTTTTTTTTTTTTTTTTTTTTTAGAGAGAAAATGGGTGGGGGGTGGGCAAAGGGAGAGGGAGAGAGAGAATCTTAAGCAGACTCCACATCCAGCATGTAAGCCTGAGGTGGGGCGCAATTTCACAACCCCAAGATCATGGCCTGGACCAAAATCAAGAGTCAGAGGCTTACCTGACTGAACCTCCCAGGAACCCCCATCATTATTAACTTATTCTACTCTGCTATACTACAGTGATGTTGGGTCACAAGGGTATATTATGTATTGTTTTTACCTATAAACCATAACTCCACACCACACACTGTGCTTCTTTTCTTTTTTTCCCCCTAGTTTTTTTCTGTAGCTCCCCTTAATGTTAGACTCCGTCATCTTGGCCCTTAAAACTGGCTTTAGGGGGCGCCTGGGTGGCTCAGTCAGTTAAACAGCTTTGATTTTGACTCAGGTCATGATGTCAGCTCAGGTCATGATCTCAGGGTTGTGAGATTGAGTCCCTTGTTGGACTCTGTGCTGGGCATGGAGCCTGCTTAAGATTCTCTCTCTCCCTCTGCCCCTCCCCACACTCCCTCTCTTAAAAAAGAAAAAAAAAAAAGCTAGCTTTAGGTTTGGGAACCAGAGAGTAGTAGTAATAGTTATACTGTCAGAATGATAATAATAATAGAAGTTACTATTTTTAAAGAAACATCTATGCATTATGTCCATTATTTCATTTTAACTCTCACAACAATCCCATGAGGTGACAATTATCATATGTGAGGAAACTGAGACTCAGAGAGATTAAGAAATTTGGTCCAAATCTCTTAGCTACTAGGTGGAGAAACAAAGATTTGAACCCAGATTTCTCTAACTTTATGGCTCATAATTTGATAAGGCTCTTAGAGGGTCTGCTGTGAAGTGTTAGTGGGTGTACTTTGTAACATCTATTTTTGGCTACTCTGAGACCCTTTTTGCTTACTTTATGATTCTTTGCTGTATTTTAGAAAAGCTAGATTAGATTATCATATCAATTTATGAATAAGTTATTTGGCCATGACTGTTACTATGTGATGAAAATAATTTCCAAGATACACTCTTGACAACAGCTATGTTCACTGTAGATGACCCATAAAAATTATGATTGGTAGTCCTGGCTGATAATACTCCAAATGTTTTTTTGAGTACCTCTCTGTCTAAAATGAAAGAGGTTAATTATATTCTTAATGCACTGTATGTGGGAAGAGCAAAGCTAAATTGTTCTTGAGCTTTTTATATTTCTTCTTGTTCTACTATTAAGGAGCAATTACCTTTAAATTCTTCTTATCTTTAGACAAGTATAAATTCTGGCCAAGTAAAGGAAGCCCATTTAAACTTCTAAACCATTTTATTAAAGCAAACTAACACACATAATAAGAGTGAGGAAGGAATGCATTATCCTTTCCTTCTATATTTAAAGCCAATTTAAATCATCTTTTGCATCTTGCAGATAGGTTCTGTGATTTCTCTAAAGGTATTCATTTAAAAAGATTCTATTACAACAATACATTTTATCATGCATTGCTATCATGAGTGTCCTATTGCTAGACTGTGAAGCTTTTGTTTAAGTTTGAGAAAGCCATTTCCTTGGAACCCAACACCTATTGTTCAATTCTCCTCTTGAGATCAGAACATAGTAGCATTTATACAATGACTGAGGTCACAGTGTTACAACTTTAAGGGAGGAGAATAAACATTAGGAACTGATGAGAGCCTTAATAAGTGGTAAGAAATAAACTGAAAATAAAAATAGTACCAAAATTATGCATCACAGGTGCTGAGATTAATTTAAATAATAGATACTACAAATATTTCTCCTCTAATTCTCTCTCTCCTTCTGCCCCCGTCCCTCTTTATTTTTTTTAAAGATTTTATTTATTTATTTGAGAGAATGAGAGAGAGAGAGAGCACATGAGAGGGGGGAGGGTCAGAGGGAGAAGCAGACTCCCTGCTGAGCAGGGAGCCTGATGCAGGACTCGATCCCGGGACTCCAGGATCATGACCTGAGCCGAAGGCAGTCGCTTAACCAACTGAGCCACCCAGGCGCCTTTCCCCCGCCCCTCTTTAAAATAAATAAATAAATCTTAAAAAAAAACAACCCACAAATAATTCTCCTCTACAGGTGAGGGCAACTAATATCAGCTTCTTTTTCACTGCAAAAAGAATAGTCAATTCGATTTTTGAGGTTAATGAGAAGCACATTGACATGCTTTTGGGATATCCTCTTATTCCAATCAAATTAGTACTGCCCATAGGGACAGGAAAAAAAAGCCTGTGCACTCATAGCATAGTAATATTTGCTTAAAACAAAATCTTCTTTTTAAAAAAAAATTTTATTTATTTATTTATTTGAGAGACAGCGAGCAGTGGTGGGGCAGAGAATCTCAAGCAGACTCCCCGCTGAGTGTGGAGCCTGATCCCAAGACCCCGAGATCATGACCTGAGCTGAAATCAAGAGTCAGATGCTTAACTGAGCCACCCAGGTGCTTCAAGACAAAATGTTCTTAATGAGAATGATCCAAATCCAATAGTTTGAATAATAAAAGGGCTTTGTTAGCAGTAGCAATATTGGGAAACTACAGAAATACAATGTCAAGAATCCTAAATTCTATCAAACTGTGGAGAAGATGTTAGGGTTAATCTTAATTTCATACTTAAATGCAAAATCATAGCAGTAAAACCTGATCTCTGTCCTAGACCTGATGAGAGGTACCCAGTAAATCTGGGAGATTAGGAAGGCTGGCTTGACACTTAAAAAAGGTTTCTGGAATTTACTGATGGTTCCCATAGCTCACTCATAACAACTGGTTAGTATCACCTCTCTCTCTCTTCAGATTCACATGAGCACCCATCAGAGTATAGTTCTGAACTAAAGCATTATTTACTGTTGTCCCTGATAGCATGGAGGTGTGTTAGAATTAGAATGCTCACCTACACAGTGAATCCTTTAAATAATGAATGAAAGGTTTATAGAGTAGTAGGGGTCTGAACAGGCAAACTATTGCTTAAAGACATGGCCACACATATTTCAACACCAATGCGTGGCATTCTTTGAGGATTTACAACTGATTACAGAACCTCCATCAGCCCTTTAGGAGATGTGCCAGATCTTGGAATGTAGTTATTTTTCTTTTTCCTGGGAGGTAGTAAGAAACAATATGAAACATTACTTTTGAACTATTTTTGCAAAGGAAAAAAAAAAAAAAAGAATCTGAATGTAATCAAACTTTTAGGTCTAACTTCCAGTCTGTAGAATATACTGGAAAGAGAGAGGAACAAGTTAACCACCACTGCAAGGAAACGATTACTCAAATCCATTCATTAGGACAAATGATGCAGTTTCTTCAAGTCAATGGCATGACAAAAAAAGGAGGTAAATGTTATTATTTAACGGAGATTTAACAACAAATACAGTGAGTGGACATGACTTGAATTCTAATTCAAATAAAACATGTAAGAAGGCATTCTTTTTCTTGACATTTGGGAGAATTTTGAATATGATCAGGGTATCAGATGATATTAAGGTATTCTTATTTATTTTGTTAGGTGAAAAATACCATTGTGATTACACAAGAGAATGCTGCTGTTACTGTTATTATTTCTTGAGATGTATACCAAAATGACATTGTAGAATTTGTTTTAAAACAGTCCAAAACAAACAAACAAAACAAAATAAAAACACTAAACAATCTAGCCCCCTGTCCCCTCAAAAAGGTGAGGGAGGGGACTGATAAAACAGTTATGGAAAGATGTTAATAGTTCCTGAAGCTGGGTGATGGGTACATGGAGGTTTCATTGTACTCCCTACTTTTATGCATTTTGAGAATTTTCTTTTCTTTTTATTTTAAGATATTATTTATTTGAGAGAGAGTGAGAGAGAGAAAGCACTAGAGGAGGAAGGGTCAGAGGGAAAAGCAGACTCCCCACTGAGCAGCGAGCCCGATGTGGGACTCGATTCTGGGACTTGGGATCATGACCTGAGCTGAAGGGAGACGCTTAACTGACTGAGCCACCCAGATGCCCATTTTGAGAATTTTCATACTAAAATGTTTTTAAAACGAGAGAAAGAAGCAGTATGAAGAGAAAGAGAAAAAGAGAAAGAAGGAACTAGACATGGAAACTAAAGAGAGAAAAGGTTTGGAAAGTTGTTTTGCTTCATTTGTAACAAATCCAGCTATTCATAAGGAAGATGAATTCCATTTCAGATAGGAGCTACCCTTGTGCAAGGAATTCTAATAGTATAATATTTCTTTTATTAGAGTAAATAATCCATAATAGAAAATGTAAAAAAGAAAGCATTTAAAACTTTGTTAGTGAAAGCAAGCCAAACCAACCCCATATATGAGATAATAAGATTATTTTCATACCCGGGTTTCATAAAAACCCTGCCAAAATGGATCTGAGCATGAAGATCAATGTCCAGCACCTGCTTGAGATAGTCCTGCAAATATGAAAAACAATCACTTTATTTTCAAACATTCTAATATCAGACTTTCAAAACTTTACATGAAAATAAAACAAATTTATAAGATTGAAATGAAAAGAAACATCTTACTTCAGTGAAGTTGATTTACTTAAGGCAAATTCCTTCATTTCTTCATTCCTATCATTCACTTATTCTTTAATAAATATTTATTGAGTACCTGGTATATGCTGAGTACTAATCTAGGTATAGGGGGATATAGGCTTGAACAAAAGAGACAATGGCCCCGCTTTCATAAAAAATACATTCTAGTAGAAATAGATAATAAACCAAATAATCACATTACTTGATGGGTTATTGTTTCTCTTTTAATACAGAATTTTATGTTTGAGAAAGGATGTTAACAAATAAAAAGCTTAAGAAGTTGTGCTAGTTCAGGGAAGCCCCATGTATGTGTACTACATTATTCTCCTTAATGGACTTAAAGTAATGTACACATTCCTTGAGGAAAGACTTGGGCATTGCCCACGGACTGCCAAATCTAAATAAGTCAACTAAAATAAAAAAATAGGGAGGGAGTTCTAAAATAGAAAGTCAAGGGAGTTTAATTGTCCCAAATTTTTATTCTGCCAACAAAAACAACCAACCTAAAGTTACAACTAATCCACAGTGGTTTCACAAAACCTAACCTTTGGAAATGAAAGACAACATTGCCATGCAGTTGGTTTTATAGACATAGAGAAAAAAATTGCAGTCCTAAAAATTTCTCAACTCCTAGGTCTATTGCTGAGTTTCCTGTTCATTAATCTAAGAAACCTACTAAAATTGTAAATATTTCACAAGCTTAGGATATTTTATTTTAAAAATCTGTTCCCTTCTATTTCCACAGCCTCAGCCAACATTATCTCACTTGGATTATTGAAATAGGTCTCTCTGCCAATAGTCCTGCCCCCCTCCAATTCATTCCCCCCCCCAGTAGTAAGAGAGATCTCTTGAAAACAAGTCTGATCAAGTCATCATATAATACATCAAAACTTCCTCTTTTCCAGGAAAAAAAGTCTCATCTTCTTAATATCGTATCTATGATTCTCATGTTTTCTAGTCCCCTTTTAACAATCATTACTCTCATCAGGCAATCCTCTTCCCATCCAACCCCATTGCTCTTTCTCAATCTCAATCTCTCTCTCTTTCTTCCTCCTCACCCTCTTTTCTCTCTCTCTCTCTCTCTCTCTCTCTCCATTCCAGCAAGACTATATCACTTTAAGTTTCTAAGACTTTCTTGCCCTCAGTCTCTGAAAATGTTTTTCCTTCTGTCTGGAATATTCTTTTTTTCTACCTTCCTCTCTCCACCCCTTATCTCAGTCTCAGTCATTTTCTCAGCCTCCCTTAATTCCCAAGGCTGGATGATAAATTGCTTATCTTTATTTTGAGGTTATATTATCAGATGCAAATTCAGAGTTGTTATGTTTTTCTGATGAACCAATCCATTTAAATATATGAAATTTCCCTCCTAATATCTTATAATCCTTTTAACCTCTCTGATATCAATACAGCCACACCAGCTATCTTGCATTGTAACTTTTTTTTTTTACTCTTTTACTTTCAATTTGCCGTGTCTTTCTATTTAAGGTGGATTTTTTATTACCATCAAACAATTTATTGTCTTTTTACAATCCAGATGACAATTTTTAATTGGAGGACTTAGTCCATTCACATTTAATATAATTTCTGCTATATTTGGGTTTAAAACTACCACCTACTATTTATTTTCTATTTGTCACTTCTGTTTTATTTCATTTTTTCTTCTTTTGTGCCTTCTTTTGAATTCATCAATATTTTTTGTTATTTTAATTTCTTTCTCTTCTATTAGCTTGTTAGTTACACGTTCTTTTACTATTATTTTAGTGGTTATTTCAGAGATTACAATATGCATTCTTGACTTACAATAGTCCACCATAATTTGATATTTTTATTACTTCCCAGACAATGCATGAAACTTAAAACATGTTAACTCCATTTATTCCTCTCTGCTTTTTGTGCTATAATGTATCATATATTCTATATACATTTTAGGTATGTGTGTGTATATGTGTGTATATATATATTTAACTGTTATATATATTTCTATATATACTATACAGACAATATACACCCTATATTTATAATTTAATATACAACATTTATATATAAACATATTTTAACCTCATAAGACATTATTATTTTATACAATCAACACTCATTACATTTAACCACATATTAACACTTTCTTTTGCTCTTTAATCCTTTCTGCATTTCCGTAGCTCCACAATCTTTCTTTCTTTTTTTTATTTAAATAATTTTAATTCAAAAGTTAAAAATATATTGTGGTAAAAACGCAGATAGAAAAGTATAAAATAAAGTTTTAAACTCATCCTTCCCATCACTGCTACACTTGTCTGTGCATTTACAAACATATTTTTTGAATGCACATGACAGAATACTTTACATACAGATTTGCAACTTGCTTTTCTATCCAAAGGAATATCTAGGACATCTCATGAGCTACCTCCTCTAATTTTAAGTGGCTACATTATATTCAAAATACAGTAACTTAACCCATTGGTAGGCTCTAATTACTTATGTTCTGTCTCTCTTTTTTTTTTGTTTAAACAGTCAATATCTTTTTATTTCCTACAATCTTCCTGATAAAAAATTCCCTGTGCTCAGTTTTTATTGGGCTGAAAATGTCTTTATCTTCATTTTTGAAGGAATTTTCTGCTGTATATACAGTTCTACACCAGCCGTTACTTTCTTTTAGCACTTTACAAATGCTATGCCATTGTTTTCTGTGTTCCATCGTATCTGTTTGGATCATTTGTTAGTTTAATTGTTGGTCCTTTGAAGGTAATGAATCCTTCTGGCAAGACTTACTCTTTGTCCTTGGTTTTCAGTAGTTTTGCTATGATTACCCAGGTATGTGTGTGTTTGTTTTTGTATTTATCCTGCTTGACATTAGCAGACTTCCTTGAATTTCTGGCTTGATGTCTTTCATTGGTTTTGGAAAACTCTGCCAATATTTCTTCAATATTGCTTCTGCTCACTCTCCTTTCCTTCTGGACTCCAACTACATGTACGTTAGACCTTTTACCACACCCCATATGTCTTTTATGCTCTTTTCCATATTTTCCATCCCTTTTCTAGAATTTTGAATATAATGAATAGACTCTAGCTTTCCAGTGAAATTCTTCATTTTGTCATTTCTTTTTTCTTAAAAATATTAATTACAGTTTTTAAAATTTCACATGGGACAAAATAAACATCAGTAACATTTTTAGTGCTGTCCTATCTTGTTTTTCTTTCTTTTTAGTGATTTTGTCCTATCTCTAGCATGTCTGGTGATTTTAAAAACTGAAGCCCAAACATTAAATGTGAAAAGAAGTAAAGAGGTTCTAGATGATGATATATTTTTCCAGAAAGGATTTAATTTCCATTGGCAGTTAGTTAAAGTAAACTAAAGATTGCCTGACCTAATCAGAGACTGAGATAATCTGATGCTCAATTTCAGTCTTTGTGAAGGCTGGTATATTTCCAGTTTGTCCTTATACCTAGCGCTTCCAGGGTTTAAACTGAGAGCCTGAGATATTTGCCAGTCAGCCCCTGCCCCCTCCACTACAGGCCCTGAACTCCTAAGACTGCCAAAAATTCTGTTTATTTTCTTAGGCTCTTAGCTACTCTGCGATGGTTGGCTTTTGGTCTCTTGTACCATTACACCTCCCCCTATTCTCCTGGCTTAGGAATTAGTAAATGCTACTTCTCTGTGGTTCACTTTTCTGAGATGTTGGTGCCTTGAATACTGGCTGTCTTGGTTGTTCTCTTCAGACACCTGCTTTTTCTTTTTTCTTCTTTAAAATATGAAAAAAAATTATACAGCTTTTATAGTTGTTCTTGGTGGGAGGGTTGGTCCAAATAAGCCACTGTATCACAGTAGAAGCAGAACTCTGAAGAGTTCTATGTGCCCTTATAATACTATGTCCTTCTGATATCACACACCTAGGTTCTATTGCAATTGTCTGATAACTGGTATGCATCCTTTATTGGACTACACAGTTTGTAAGAACAGGAACCTTGTATACATATGTGAAATCCTTAGTGAATAGCACATGCCATTCATTTATTCATTCATTTCTTAGTTCAATACTTACGAGTCTATCATATATCACAAATTCTATATGTGCTAGAGATTTAATGGTGAACAAGAATAGACATGGTCCCTGACACAAAAATGTTCTGTTGTATTTTACCAACGAAGACAGACTAAAATAAGTAAACCAAGAAATAAAATAATTATAAAGTGTGGTACATGATATGAAGGAAATAAGCAGGTGCTGGGATAGAGAATAATGGGCAGGGTGGAGAATAAGGAAAGGCCATTTTAAAAGAGGTGGTGAGGATGAGAAGAATTCAGCCATACGAAGCGTGAAGAGATGAGAATTCCAGGCAGAGGGACGTACATACCAAAGCTTCTAAAGCAGTAAAGCAGTACATACCAAAGCTTCTAAAGCAGTAAGAATGTGTCTAGAACTGAAAAGACAATGAAAGGTAGTGAATGAGTGGCAAGAGGCATAAGATGAGGTTGGAGAGGGCGCCTGGGTGGCTCAGTTGGTTAAGCGACTGCCTTCGGCTCAGGTCATGATTCTGGAGTCCCTGGATCGAGTTCCGCATCGGGCTTCCTGCTCGGCAGGGAGTCTGCTTCGTCCTCTGACCCTATCCCCTCTCAGGTGTTCTCTCTCTCTCAAATAAATAAATAAAATCTTTAAAAAAAAGATGAGGTTGGAGAGACAGGCGGAGGCCATACTTGCAGGGCCTTAAAGGTTATGACACAGAGTTTGGAAAGCAGATATGCTCATTACATATTTGCTAAATGAATGGAAGTATTTTATTTTTCTTGGGAAAAGAAAAAAAAAACCCCTCTCACTCTTTTTGAACATGAATATTCATGTTTCTTGTGACAGAGAGAAAGCCTGTACCAGACATAGCCATAAAGGCTGAGAATCACCACTGTTCTTAAACTTTGTTTACCTATAGAAGCAGCAAGGATCTCTGTCTGATATTCTGAAAGCTAGAGTCAGATTGGAAGAAGAAAAATGAATGGATGAAGAAGCAAGGTCTTTTCCTCAACTCAGGTAAGAACAAACAACATTAGATAAATTGTGAAAGACTTTAAAATGGGCAACAAAGATTATTGGGTGTCCAGTGTAGCACAACCTTCTGGCTTGTGTGTTTTATCATCTTTGAGCTATTTTATAAAAATTAAGGTATTAGAAATGGAATATTATTCAGTGATAAAAAAGAATGAAATCTTGCCATTTACAATGACATGGATGGAGCTAGAGAGTATAATGCCAAGCAAAATAAGTCAGTCAGAGAAAGACAAATACCATATGATTTCACTCATATTGGAATTTAAGAAATAAAACAAACAAGCAAAGGAAAAAAATGAGAGAGAGAAAGACAGAGAGAAATCAAAAAACAAACTCTTAACTATAGGGAACAAACTGATGGTTACCAGAGGGGAGGTGGGTGGGAGGATGTGTGAAATAGGGGATGGAGATTAAGGAGTGTGTTTGTGGTGATGAGCACTGGGTGATGTATGGAAGCGTTGAATCACTATATTGTACACCTGAAACTAATATAACACTATATGTTAACTAACTGGAATTAAACTAAAAACTTAAAAAAATTAAGCTATAGAAAACTGATGGTAAATAAGATTATTATTCAAAGAAATGCAAATTAACTCTGTCTATGGAGATATAATTGATTATTTGCCTGTGGGTATAAAGCAGTTTTGCATCTATTAGCAAATTTATCTCAGCATTCCTGATTATCTGTATGTGTGTGTTCTTTGAATTCTCCTTTGAACCAGTTGTAACATCTTACTGGTCCCTTCATTAACTCAAGAGTGAAATAAAATCTTGACCTGTGTTTATTTTATATGTATATGAAATTCATGATTTTATCTATAAAACATTACACTAATAATTCTGGAGGCTCCACTGAGATGCCCCATGGGTTTACCTGATGGAGCCAGGTAAACTTGATTGCTAGAAAAGTGCACTTTATAGGTGGCTTACACCTGACCATACTTTTCTTAGGTTCATGGAGTCAATGCCAAGCAGCAATAAAACTTGAACTCTGCTAACTTTTGGTTTCTCTAATTTTGTTCCCTTTATTGATTTTGATTCTATTTTGTTTCCGTGCATGGCCAATAAGGTATTCCCCCTTGTGGCCGCCATGATTGGGAATTTGGTTTTATAGGTTGATGATTCCTACAAGTGGATGATTGAAATTTATTCTCTGGTAAGAGAAGACAGAGAATCTGGCTTATTAGTCTTTCTCACTTATTTGTCTTACTGTCATTTTGAGCCTAAACCAATTAAGAACTTTGTGACCTCTAGAAAGGGAAACAGCTCTTTATTTGTGGACCAGTAAGTTTTTTTGTTTCTGTGTTTATTTGTGACCTGTGGTTGAAGTTGTTGAGATGAAGCTGTATTTTTTTTTTATGTGTCTGTGTATCTATGTATCTGTGATCCACGAAGACATCTCATTTTGTGAGTGTGAAATGTTTTCCTACTTCTGGAAAGTATTCATAAATCATATGCCTATGAGACCACCAAGCAGAGTGGGCCTTCCTCAGGGTGTGCTTTGGATTCAGGGTGCCTCCCTCCTACCATACTTCTCCTACCCCACTCCTCTTCATCTGAGTCTCCATGTGATGAAGGTGTTGGGAGGGGTGATCCAAGAGTCCCTAATCTCCAACTCTCCAGTTCAGAAGGATCTGGAGAGAAGCGCCCCCATTTTAGGGCCACAGTAAAGTTTGCTTTGCAAGGGGGAAGAAGAAAAATACATCAAAATAATTATATTGTCTCTTAAATTAAAGGTGCTCTGTTCTGATAGACTTAGAGAAATAAATAAGTGCTTTATAGAATCTTCCTTAAGTTACCAGATAATAAGGAAATTTAACTTATATTTTAAATGAGCTACATTAAAAGGTATTCTTGTAAGTTTAAGCATCAAAGATCACAAAGTTAAGATAAATCTTTGACAAATAACTTTAGTCATTATGAAAACCCAGCCATGTTCTTTTTCTTATTTATCAGTGTTAAGTATAATTAAGCAAATACTTTTTATTTTGCTTGGGTTTGTGTTTATTAAGTTTATATAGGTTTATTCATCAAATAAGCTAATGCTTTTCCTATATAATATTTTAAGAATGTGAAAAATGTAAAATTGGGTACAATATAACTGAATCATTATTCTGAAAAACTTTAAATTTCAATAGTAATTATGTTTGTAGTATGTCTGCTTGAAAATAATTTTCAGGATCTTTAAGTAACAAAATCTTATTGAACTGATATAAAATTAATTAATTAACAAATAATTATCAGACACCTAGATGATTTCTAAGTAAGACAGAATACTGGATCATTGATAACCGAGCATAGTTTTAAGTTAATATACAGATCTTCCTTGACTTATGGTGAAGCTACCACCTGACCCCACTGTGAATTGAAAATATCATAAGTTGAAAACATATTTAATAAACCTAACCCACCCAACATCATAGCTTAGCCTAGCTTACCTTAATCATGTTCAGAACACTTACATTACAGAACACTTTTGCAAAGCCTATTTTATAATAAAGTGCTGAATATCTGATGTAATTTGTTGAATACTATACTGTAAGTGGAAATCAAATCAGAATTATTGTATGATACAGAATGATTGTAAGTTTATCAATTGTTTACCCTTATGATTGTGGCTGACAGGGAGCTGCAGCTTGCTGTGACTGCCCCAAATCATGAGAGATTATTGCCCTGCATATTGCTAGCCTGGGAAAAGATCAAAATTCAAAATCTGAAGTATGGTTTCTACTAATGTGCATCACTTTTACACCATCGTAAAGTTGAAATCTGTTAAGTCGAACCATTGTAAGTTGGGGACCATTCATACTTTTATTTTAAAGCTAATATACTTTGCTTCTTATTTTTATATGCTAGAGAGAGGCTATATCTTTAGGTCATGTTAATTAATATGTTTGTTCATCTTTGCTACATTAAGAAAGTACAAAAGGGATGCATGTGGCTGTAGAAAGTTATATTCTGTGTGTTTATGAACTTTGCTAATCTGCTCAAATGTTTATATATGATTTCTCAATTATCTAGTTTTCCCTGTGGAATAAAAATTAGTTATTTTCTTAAACATTATAATGAAATATGGGTGTTACAATTATGCTAGGGACAATAATGACAGAGAAGTATAACTATGTGTGTTCTTTTATTTTTCAAGGAAAAAAAGTATTTTTTTTTAGGTTCAGTCCTCAAGATATTTGGTCTCAGGACACTTTACATGCTCTTAAATTAAAATATATATGGATCCCCAGAGCTTTTGTTTATGTGGGTTATGTCTAATAGATATTTACTGTATTAGAAACTAAAGCTAAAAAATTTTTAAAATTTGTTGTTTCATTTGGAAATAGCAATGACAAAGCCATTTCATGTTGATATAAGTAACTTTTTAATGCATTGTTTTCATAATTTTGAAACTTTCTTTAATGTTTGGCTTAATAGAAGTCAGTTGGATCCTCTTATTTGCTTCTGCACTGAGTCTGATGTGATACCATATAATATATAGCCACTGGAAAAACTCATGGTACATTCACGAGAGGAGAATACAAAAGTCAAATAAATAAAGTCTTAGTTTTATTATTATGAAAGTTGTTTTGACCTTGCAGACCCACTTAAAGTGTCTTAGGGACCCTCGTGGGTCTGGGGCCCACTCTTTGTTCTAAAGTAAAGTGGCGGTTTGTTTCAAAATATAAAATAACATAATAAAGGACAAAACTTTGAAAGAGATTTTTTATTTGCCTTGGTTTATAATACGTTTGTCTAAAATGAAGCTGAGAACTATATTAAAATTTTAGTAAGTTTACTCAGGTTTGATGAGCTTATTTCTTTAGTTTACTGATTAATGCTTTCCCCATGAAACTCAAGGTTATTTTTTGTGCAATCTCCTTTTTGTGCTTTATGTTTATTTTGCCTTTATTTAAAGAAAAAATAAAGAACAAAGTTTCCTCATTTACAAATGAGCTAAGATTATTTACAATTATGTTACTTTCTGTGCTTATCCCCAATTATTTTATTCTTGCTTTGAAAAATTAGGTAACCAGTACTGTTTCTCAGGTACCCATGATCCTATCTTAATCGAATACCCAGTTCTTTTTTGACAACTCTTTTGATTTTGCCTTCTAAAGATCAGACCTAAATTTAGTAAAAAGTAAAACTTTCAGAATATCTTTTACACCTAAAACTATGTTTGAAATTTCCTAGGTCTCTAGAAAATCACAGATTTTTTTTCTTTCATCTTATAAAAAGAGATGTTAGAAATAATTAGGTTTGTTTGATATGTTACCATTGTAAGAGTGTCATGTGAGGGGAGTTGCTGTCATATTTGAGAAGAGATGCTCAGTGTGCCCTGGGTTAGATCCATATATGTAAAATGTTAATATAAATATTTCAGAAATTTTGTTTTAGGGGACATGCCTGGAGATTTGACAATGCCTTTGCTGTCTGTAATATGTCTGCATCCTCAGGGGAAACACATCAAAACTTTTATGACATAGTTACATACTGTATCTGAATAGAGAATTTTACTTATCTTCTATTCTGATATTATTGGTTACAGTAATAAATTCAGTACAGCTATTAAGTATCTGTCATCTTTAGAAAGTTTCTGTTTTCCTCTAATGCTTGCCTGAGAGCTCTGCTAAAAGCTACAGTAAATAGTTTGTGCCTGCAACAAAGATTCAGAGCACTAGGGAAAAGGACTATCACAGGTACTTTGAACTATTGGCACTTCAGAGAACAGTCTCTTGGATATAGGCACCTGAGGTGACGTAGCTTAGATAACTTTTCTGTAGTACCAGTAGACCGTCAGGAATCCCAGGGCTCTTTAGAATAGAAGCAGATGGGTTCATGAAAGCAGACCGGTTACCCAAGATCTAGCAGAACAAGAATGACATACAGCTGAATGAAATAATAAGGGAAATTTTATTTGTATTTATTTGTTTGGAATATTGTTGATTAATTTTTAATATTCTATTGCTTTATGGCTCTAGATTTGCAAAACAAACTTAAAGAGGCCTATTGGTTAATTAACACTTTTGCTGTTAAATAATCAGGGCAAGCCTCTGAGAAAAGCCTTTTTTTTTTGTGATCAGTAATGATCTTTGTGATTATTTTGATCATATGAGGTAGGAGGTGGATACTATCAGGAAAAATTAAGAGACTTTCAAATAGGCAAAAAAAAAAAAAAAAATTACTGGGGGTCCAATCTAGTGTATCCTTCTTGGCAATCTGCACCTTTCATTGTCTTTGAGCTATTTTACAATTCTGTAGGTTATGGAAAATTTATAGTCATGCATATAATTCTTTAGTTTTCAGAGCAAAAAGCAGATACTGTTTACTTGAAACTGCCAGTGTTTCATAAAAAAAAAAAAACCACTTTGGGGCAGAGGTGGAGGTAGGAAAAGATTCTGAGGGAAGCAACTGTGGAAGGGCCATTTCTTCTTGGCTGAGAAGAGGACTGAGGTCTGTGGGTCCCATAAGCAGCAGGAGCCCCTTCTCCCTGCCCCAATACTCCCAGCTTCCCCATGACCCCAGTGCTGCTAGCAAGGCCTAAAGGAGCAAATACCTGAGATCACAGCACTACAGGGCCATTCTAGATGTATACAGTGGAGACTGGTGACCATCTTGCTAAATAATGCTTCTGGATCTTTCCTTGACCTCCCTATCTTTTCAGTGACTGGTCTTCAGGCTCAGCCCTTGGGCTGATGCAGATGTTCTGTCTCTTAGGCTTTTCTTTCTGCTATTGAAGTACAACTGAAATTCTTTTGGCAACTAGAATTTGCAGGTTGGCAGGAGTTTGCTGCATTTATGCTTTATCTCTTTCTTCCTGGTTCCTTTCATCTCATTCCCACTTAAGGAGGTAAGAACAACAATTATTAGCTCCCATGGAATACTATGGGATGCCTAGTTCCTAAAATTTCCTTCCTAGTAAATTAAAGGTTTAGTGTAAGTATCTTACCATACAGATAATAAAATAAATAAAACCAATATGCATTACTATATTGCCTCTCTTTATTTGTGAGCAAATTCCTAGGACAAATGAAATCTTTGTTAGCATTAATAAAGAAGGTTAAGGTTGAGAAGTGTTCTGTCCTTACATAGTTGAACAACAATTGCCAAGCCTATGTTTGTTAGAAGCTCGTTGCCATTTCAGAAGTACTGGAAAAGACAACCTTCAGGTTTGCAAAATAGGTATTGTCCATAATTAAGCTCATTAGCAACCAGTAGAAATTATACATGAAACACTCCCTGGAAACAACAAATTTAACATTCAAGTACTCTTAAGTTATTCAGAGCACCACAGGCAATTTGATGGAAATGAAAACAGACAGGTTGAAAATTATTTCTTATAATTCTACCATAATGCAGAACTCAGCTCTGGCCTTTGTGATCTCAGAAGAGGTCTGCAGCAGTTTGCTCCACCTGGGGCTAAGGACTTCTATGAGACTTTGAGGAAAGACTAATCCAGCAATCTGTCTGCTATAAGGAGAATACTACCCACACTTCAACACCTTCACTCCTGGATGTAATCTGAGATGGTAGTCTTGGACTGAGATTCTCTATTTTTCTTCTATGATTTTTGGCTGCTAAAGAGCTATGTTTAGACACTCTAAAACTAGTTGTGAATGAAAGGGAGGAATTCTCTGTTCACACCACTAAATTCTGCCGAACAGTCAGGTTATAAATTTAGGCAGTTGATAGCTAGATAGGGCAGAGACCAAGAACAATCATATATATAAGATCTAGCTAAAAATGCTGCTCTCAGAAAAAAATCTGAATTTTAGTAATAACTGCTATTATGACAATATTTTTATAAATTTTCAGTTTGGTCATTAATATGAAAGAAAGAAAAATTGGAAAGGGATTATAGGCTGGCAAAATATTTTGTGTTCTGAAACATTTTTGAGTCAAAACATCAGGTTGGTTATTTTTTTTTTTTAAAGATTTTATTTATTTATTTGACAGAGAGAGACACAGCGAGAGAGGGAACACAGCGGGGGAGTGGGAGAGGGGGAAGCAGGCTTCCTGCGGAGCAGGGAGCCCCATGTGGGGCTTGATCCCAGGACTCTGGGACCATGACCTGAGCCGAAGGCAGACGCTTAACAACTGAGCACCCAGGCGCCCATCAGGTTGGTTATTGTAGTAAAGTATATTTTGCTTTTATAATATTATTCAACGGACCCAATTATCATCATGAACCAACATATTTCATTAAGATATATAAAGTTAATGATACTGAGACACTGAAATTGTGATTTTTAAAGGACTAAGCATATACTTTATGCAAATAACTTAGTCTTATGAAATCCTATACATACTAACATATATGTTTGTATTTTATTTTCATCATTATTATGATTATGATCATTATTATTTGTCAAAAGGGGCAATGGAATACTTAATCCTATCTTTCCTCCCTGTGAGGAGCTAAGGGTTCTTTATCAGGTTTGGAATATGTGGCGGGGGAGGACAGGATCTTGGGTAAATATCATGTATAAAGGAAGTCCTAATGTTATAGTAAAGTTGAGTAAGCAAAGAAACAGAAATCTTCAAAGGAACATGAAAATCATTTTGCAAGTTGTAGGATTCTCCAAGCTTTTCCTGAGGTAAGCCCTCTGATCTACCCATACTGCATTCCTTTTAGAACGCCCAGAAATTTCTGAAGCCCTATGGATTTTCAAATTTGTGCAGATAACAGATAACTACCAGACTAAAGTTAATCAAGGACATTACCTTAGATAAATTTTCATGAACCCCACTTTTTCATACCTTTTCCCCCATGGACACGCCCCCTGATGTAATGATGACATCAGCACGACTGATACCCTCATTCAAGGCATTGAGTAAGTCATCTGGGCTGGAAAAAAAATAAAGACAAATAAATTAACCACAAGAAAAGATTTTAGATATTTAAATGCCAACTTAACACTAAACCACTTTATTCACTGAGTAGGCATTAATATGGGTATAGCACTATATTCTGTATGAAGTGGGAATCAAAAAGGTCTCTGCCCAATGGAAGCGTAACTCTTATTGCGGAGAAAGAACCTTGTAAGTGTGGAAGTAGTGGCTACTGATACTTTCACAGGGCTTTTTGCTCTAACAAGGCAGCATAATGAGGGAGACATTGAGGTGCTGGTAGGCTGTCTAACCATCCCAGTTTGCTTAGGCTAATCCCAGACTTAGTACTGAAAGTCACATGTCCTAGGAAATCCCAGGCAAACTGGGATGGTTGGTGACCCTAGGTGTTGGGAGAGGTCACACAAGACTCTTTATAAAGGGAATATGACTTAAGTTAGTTAAGCCTTGAGAAATGGGCCAGATTTTCACAGGTGGAACAAATGAGAAAGGGCCTTATAAACAAGAGGATCAGCCTGTGATGCATTCTCAGTGGAGATTAATATGGGGAAAAAGAACTATCTAGAGTGAAGGACTTGAATGACTGGAATAGAACATGATTTTGGAAGGCTCTCAAGCTCAAGAATTGTGACTTCATCTAGCAAGACAAGGGTGGTGGTGGGGGTTCCCTAGAAATATAAAGAGGCAATAGGTGTTTATTAGGAAAAAACAAGGAAAGCAGAGACTATGAAATATTCTGAGAGGGTAAAAGGACAGGATGAATATTAGGGATTAAAACTAAACAGATTCCTGATAGTCAACTGAAAAGACCAGTTTACAGGCCCTTTGATTGCACAAGTCAAAGGTCTCAGAAGAAGAGATGGAGCAATATCAAAAGTCTATCTTCTGGATGTTAGAAGGGTTATAAAGGCATAACTTGAGATTGATAAATTGAGAAAAAAACCAAAGTGCCAGGTATGGGGGCTTATAGGGGGAGAGGAAGGTAAGGGTTAGCTAAAAAGAACTATCCAGTTACTACTTGAATTCCATACAAAGGTACTGGTAACACACACTGCACTTGCATTCCCCTTCAAATGACAGAGTACAGAAAGGGAGCCTTTTGAGGAATATCTGTCTAGCTTAGACCCTTGTTTTCTGAGAACTTCTTACCCTGTGGGGAAGGGAGGTAGTTCTCTTTTTTCCCCATGGACATCTAACAAGGGAGCAATCCTAGCTTGCTTTTCCAGTTCTTGAGTTTAGTCCCTCTTGACAACTATTTTGCTCTTGGGTTCCTTGAGATAACCCTACATCTTCCCGTAAACCCCTCCTTTGCTTAAGTTAGCCTCAATGTTTTTTTGTTAACTTGAAATCAAATGATGTCTCAATGAGATAGCATACATTCCTCCAAATCACTCTTGATAGTGAAGTTTTTTTCATGTCCCTTTACCTTAAGGTACTATTTGATGGGGGAGAGAGGGAGAAAGGAGGAGGAAAAGTGGGTGGAGGAGAAGATTTATAAGTAGGACATCATTTCCCTTTTTATCTACGGGTGACAGAGGTAAGGAGAGGAACTTGAGATTCACCTGAGAGGCTACCCTCAACTCTCTAAGGCTCTAGAAGAGATAAGCTAGTTGGGAGGTGGCATAGCACAGAGATCAAGAATCTAAACTCTGAAGTCAGACTGCCTGAGTTTAAATCCTGGTGCTACTATTTGCTAGATGTAGAATTTTGGACAAGTTGCTTAACTTCTCTTTGCCTCAGATTTCCATCTATAAAGTAGAGATAATATAGGGTTGTTATGAGGATTAAGTGACATAATACATATAAAACAGTTTATGGAATAGTACACAGTACAAACTAAGTTTTAAAGAAAGGTTAGTTGCTATTATTGTTGTACTACTGACAGAAGCTTATCATATAAACACACCTAACATCCTGGCAAAGTTCAACTTTAGCATGCTTGATAGTTCTTATTTAGGAGAATATTTATGACTAACACAGAAGAAAATCATAGATTGGGCCTTAGATACATTCAGAACTACATGTGAAAAGCCCAAATGGCTCTCTAGCAAGCTAGGCCTGGTTCCAGCCTAAATAGTTTCATTTACTGGTTGGTTCTCTTACTGGATCTGGATAAAATTCTCCTCTCCAAGCACTGGCCTGTCTATGAGTATATTGGGGGTTGTTTGGTTCTGAGGAGAAAGCTCCCAAGGAGAAGACACAAATATAGAAGTTTGAAAAATGGCTCACACGGGCTTCAATCTATAAACATAGGGACTCTTTAAAATCATCTACTGAATTGCTTATGCAGCCAAAAAGGTACCCAGGTATTTGATAAAGATAGGATCTATGTTAAAACATAAAAAAAAAAACCCTTAAAAAAATCCCTTTCAAAGTTAAACTGGATAGGCAAACATCTTAGAAGAATTATATTCAATAATGGGTGTATTTAAAGTAGTTTTGAATTAAGTATTTTGTACAGATTTTTCATCAGTCTTTTTCCTTTTACATTAGTGAAAAAGATAGCAACTTATTCTACTGTATTGAAATACTATAAGATAAGCACATGATGGGTTCCTGATCACTGCATGCCCAGAGCTCCAGGCCCTTCCCTTGTTGAATATTATTATCATCAGGCTGAGCCAAATGGCTGGTCAATGGAGTAAATGGAAAAACACAAACACAGGATAATGTGGAATGTGGTTCAGGTGAATGGACAATGAATATTATTAACAAAATATAATTTTGTGTTAGTACAAAGAGACATCAGCTAATTTCACCAGTTTTACAATATGTAATTTATAACATGTCAACTTCAGAGGATTATGGTAAAGTCCCTGGAAACAAAGCAGCAGTAACATACACATCTTCATGGTATTAATCTTTGTAGGTGGATAAAAGGTCCTGGGACACGCTAGCTGATGATGCAAATAAACATACATTTCAGTGATTTTTTTTTTCTTACTTGTTTTTATATTATCTGGGGAAGATTTTTTTTCCTATTTTATAAAACTGCAGAGTCATCAGCTCTCCGTATGAACTTTTCTAACTTGCAGAAATAAACTAAAAGGGATTTTATGCCTTTTAGTATTCAAAGAACATTTTCAGTGTTGCTTTCTACTTTGTGTCTGGTGTATTCACAAAACATTGAATTTCAAAGTTGGAAGGGTCTTTGGGGGGCTCATTGTGTTCATTATCACAGCTGGGTGCATTCTTTGGGTCCTGTTCTTCTCTATCCCCCTCTGCCCCTCTCTTTGACTCTACTTTCTGTTGCATATTTCTGGTGTCTGGGATCTAATAAGAGATCATGGCTTAATAGACGGTCAGGTACAAATGTATGCCAACAGTCAGAGGATCTATAACTTCATTTATGTTGCATGCTATAACTCTTTTTATTGATAATAAGTCTGCAAAGTAGATCGAACAGGTAATATGCTCATTTTATAGAAAAAGAAAGTAATATTCAGAGCAAAGTAGCATTTTATTTATTTTTTAAGTAGGCTCTATGCCCAATGACCTGCTGAGATCAAGACCTGAGCTGAGATCAAGAGTCAGATGCTTAACCAGCTGAGCCACCCACGTGTCCCCAAAGTAGTGTTTTAAAGGTGAGGTAGAGCAACGTGGCAGCGCTAGAACAAGAGCCTCTGGATCCTCATTAAGTTTTTATTCTATCCCACTGACTCATCAGAGTGACTGTCTAGTTCTTTTAGGAGCATGACATGTCATACAAGGAAAATTCTCATGAGAATGGGCCTTTGTACAAAAGCATCAAATGGTAAGGCAAAAAGTGAGAATCTATCTGTGTTGACTAGGAAAGTGCATGTGTGGACATGTCAGTATAATTCTGGGGAATGAAACAAATGTGATTCTGATCCTATGTACAGATGGAAACTAAAGATTTTGATTAAATGTAACTTTAGGGCTTGTTTACAAGTCATAAATTTGCTCTCTTTTTATGATTCATATTATATTTTAAATGATAAAAATATTTCCAACATAACATAATAGTATAACAGCCATGTATCTATCTTTCAGATTTGACAAATGCTAATATTTTCCCATATTTACTTCATATTCCCTCTTCCCTCATTTTCTTAAGAAATAAAAACAAGTTTGTTTTCTAAAACTAAGCAATTACTCTGAATAATGATAAAAGGAATAGGTAACAAGGATTATAATTGTGAATATTATAGCAGAATAAAAACTATTCATGATTTTTCAGTTTTGTTAAATAGATCATGGTGTATTAATTTTCTCAAAGAAGGGAGAGTAAAACTAAAACATCATAATCTGATCTTTTATTATATAATATTACCTTATATATCTTACATGTCTTTTAAATGACATTACTTTGTATATATTAGATCATTTGATATTTAAGAAATAAAAGTAATGACAATAATGTGCACATTTTAGAAGAACAATACACTTTCACAGGTATGTGTTAATTTCACAACTCTATGTGGTAGGCAGGGCAGGAGAGGGCACTGAGGTTCACAGTGGTAGTGAAACATTCGAGGTTACCCTTTGTTCACTCTACTACTCTTTTAAACTATAGTAATATTCACATAATGAAAGGTAATTTGTTATACACAGTATGCCTTCAGATAAAAGCTATTTATCATTTTTATCTAAATATATAAATCCTATTTATGGATGCTATATAGAAATGATAAAAACTGGACAATTTGTACGTTTAAAATTTGAACTATCTTCTCACCATTGCCACTGGAGGGGATGCTGGATTAAGCAGATTAACTTTCCTCGGTATATACCAGTAGTTTCCCTTTTCTCAAAGAGCAGCACATCTTAAAGGGATATTGTGATATCATTTAATTCTTCCTTAACAACTGTAATTTTAATTAGACTTGAATGGCGATTAATCATTTCTTTAAAGATAAATTGAATACCAGCATTAGTCTTGGTTTACTAGCACTTTCCATTTTCACTTGAATTATTAAGTATCTACCCATCGTTCTCTTAGAGTACCAATATTATATAAAAACATTCTAAAAGACAGCTGATTTAGTACAAAATGCTAAAAATTTAAGTACTAGGTGAGAAAATAGAACTGTTAATTGAAGCTCTCAGTGTCACAAAGTCTAGAATCCAGTTTTGTCTCCTGCTAACTGAGATAATTCTGAAAAGCAAACATCACTTTTTGGAGTCTCATTATTCTTATTTGTAAAATAAGAACATTTGGACCACATTCTTTCTCTCTCTAACATTCACTGATTTAAACCCAATTGAAGCTGAGTGGAACCCAATTTAAGCACAAAGGTATCATTCTTTTCTTCCTCTCTTTCTTTTTTTGTATTTCAGTAGAACACGGACAGCTTGCTGTTGGTGCCTTGCAATTCATGAGTTGTGATTTCCATGCCTTTTACCACTTATGATCCTTTTTTCTACTACAATTACGTTCACATCAGGGCCATGGTATCCTAGCAGCTTCCTGAGGGCTGAGAATAAATAGAACTCTCAGTAGGCAAAGGAAAATACCAGCAATCTAAGAAGCCAGCAGCTGGAGGGTAGAAGAATAAGCACAATTTAGGACAGCTTCTACTGAAATAAAACTGCTGGGAGAAATAATAATTTCAGCAAGAATAACAACAAACAATTAAAGCACTAATGGAAATAGATATAACATTAAAATGATGTTCTGGAATGAAAAACATGATTTTCAAGTTTAAAAATTTAGTAGATGAAGGTGCATATTGCCTAATGCAAACTCAATTAGTGACCTGAAAGACTAAGTGGTAGAAATATCTCAAAGGAATGGGGGTCCCTGGGTGGCTCAGTCAATTAAGCATCTGACTCTTGATTTCAGCTTAGGTCATGATCTCAGGGTCATGAGATCAAGCCTCCATTTGGGCTCTGTGCTCCTCAGGGAGTCTGCTGGAGATTCTCTCTCTCCCTCTCCTTTTGCCCCTCCCCCCCTCTAAAAAATATCTGAAAGGAATGTACAAAACTAAAAAATGATGGAAGTCAATGCAGGAAATAATAAGAAACTTGGAAGACAGAGCAAGAGGCTGACATATTATCAATAGGAATTCCATAAAGAAAAAAAGGAACCGATGGAGGGGGAAAACAGAGGAAAATTTCACTTATTTGAAAAGGGCTTGGAAGTTAAAAAAATTTACTGAGTTCAAGACAAGATTGCCCAAAAACAGAAATCTAAGAATGTCTTGGTAAATTTTGTAATTTCAAGGATAAAAAGAAAATCTTACAAGCTGTCAGACAGAAAGATTGGGCTTATTAACAAAGGAAAAAGAATATTGGCTTTGGACTTCTTACCTACAATACCCAAACTATAAAATAATAGATTACCATAAACATATTCAGAGAAAAAAGGCCTACAACCTCCAAATCCTATACCCAGTCAGATCCATTCACCTATCAGGACAGAAGAATCATATTTGTGAAAATGCAAAGATTCAGATAATAAATCAACCAGTAATGTTCTGGAAAAATGACTCTAAATGAAAAAAAAATGAATCAGATCAGAAATCTCAAGATAGGGGAAGATGAAGAGGAGAGGAAGCACTTTTCAAATACATTTACAAACACATAAATAAAACTATACAGCTAAATCTAAGTGAATAATGATCAAATAAACTGGGAAGTTATAATGTATGTACTAAATATGGATTTCCCAGAAGTTGTAGAGACATACTGCAAAAGAAAACTTAATTCTAGAATTCAAAGCATATTCCCAGCAATACCTAAAAGTTTAGGGGTGAGAGGAGATGGGGAAAGTAAAAGTTCACTGGTGTAGGGGCACACAGAGGAAATAGGAATGCCTTGGAGAAGGGATATAGTAAGCACCTTTTAAAAAATATAATAGTGGAAAAATGTATATTTGATTATGAATATCAGAAATTAGAAGGAAGCATGAAGAGAATGGTAAAGTATAGCACACCTTCCAAAATAGTAAGAGGGCAAAAGGGAACAAATAACACCTGGATCAAACCAACAATAGAAAAAAGGACAAGGAAGAAATAACAAAGTTGGATAAATTGTAAACATAAAGTAAGCTGGAAGAAAAAACATCAAGGGAATCATTTTTTTAAAATATTTTATTTATTTATTTGACAGAGAGAGAGATAGCGAGAGAGGGAACACAAGTGGGGGAGTGGGAGAGGGAGAAGCAGGCTTCCTGCTGATCAGGGAGCCCTATGCGGGGCTCGATCCCAGGACCCTGGGATCATGACCTGAGCCGAAGGCAGCCGTTTAACAACTGAGCCACCTAGGCATCCCAAGGGAATCATTTATGGCAAACTTCATGGTAAAGCAAAATAAATTTTATGCCAGGATCAGGGTTACAGTAACTCAAGGCTTGTGCAAAATCAAGCCTTTTTTTTTTAAAGCTCATATCCCATTTGAATGTTATTCACAACGGATATGCTAAAAGATGAAAGACTGAAAAAAACCTGATAGGGCAAAAAGACACCAGCCAGGTATAAATAAGTGAAAAAGCAGGAGTGACATATTAATGTCAAAGTGGAATTTAAGTTAAAAGAACTAAAAAGGATAAAGAGAGGCAACAAATTGTGAGAAAAGGCAAACTTATAAAATTGATACAATAATGTATGGTTGTCTCACAAGACAAGGTCTCATTTTTTCTAGGCTTCTTGATTGCCCTGCCAAATCCCTGCACATTGTAGGCACTCAACAAATCAACTGAATTAACCCTGGCCTCAACTCAATCTCTCTACAGTAGCTTTGGGAATGAAGAATGTACAGCTATTACAAGTATAATATAATATAATAATATTGTCTGCAGATAGAAGATACTACTTAGCATTTATATAATCATAAATAGCACTATATTTGAAAGGTTGTCATGTAGAAGAGGTAGTAAATTTATTTGGTGTTGCTCCAGAGGGCAGAATTAAGGGTAATGGATGGAAGAAATAGAGATAAAGACTTTGGCTCAGTGTAATGCAAAAACATCCTCAGCACAACAGCCATTCAACAATAGAATGAGCTGCCTCATAATGCAAGTTAAGATGTTTCTCACTAAAAGCATCGAACAAAAACCTGATGGCTAGCTGTTAGACATTTCTCTAATACCTCCATCGGGAAAAAGAGACTGGACTGGCTAACACTGGAAGTTCCTTTCAATTCTAAGATACTGTGATTCTATGGAAATAACTGAAATTAATATTTTCTTTTCACATATAGACTGAAGCGTAGAGGGAGAAACTGACTAGAGCACTGAAATATAGTACTCATCTTGCAGATCGTACTTTTCTTTCTCTCACTTTCTGAACATCAGGAGCATTTGACTATTTGACTTGAATTAAAAAAAAAGGCATTTTTTCCCCCAAAGTTATGATGTTCACTTTCAGCTTGGGAAATGGCTACCAATAATAATAACTGTACTCTCCCTGGAATTCTAACTTAATTCTAACTTAACTGTATATCAAAGAAGCTTAAACTTAACAGAAAGTAGATAAAAGGGAAAGGTAAAACAAATCTCAAAATAAATCTCAGAGAATGCATGTAGCTTTCTTAATACTTTATGTACTTCAATTTCTGTGAAAGAAGAATATGTCTAGAAGGTATGATATCTTTTGATAACATCTTTTCAGATTTCAGAAGGCTTTGAGAGCCCACTTTCAGTTCAGATTTTTGCTTTTTAAAATTTGTGTCTGCCTTAACTTACTATAATCCTGACTCTGACATAATTTTTTTTTTGCTTTATCATGAAGTCTACTATAAAATTCAAAATGAAGACAGAGTCTTTACCCAAGTTTAGATTTTATGGATTTCAGACAGAGCATTCAGAATGTAAATGCAGTTTTATTTTAAAATATTTAATATAAACATGCAGATGGACAACAGCTGTTAATTAGTTTCCTATTTCATCTGTTACACCAACTGTAGCTGTATCATTTTAAGATGAGTGAAGATGACAGTGGGAAAGTGAGAAAAATTCTAGGATTTGGAGATTAAGGAATAATGCCAGCTGATCATAGCAAGATAACAATAACACCACAACAAAACCCCCCAAAACCCCAGTTCTAGAAGTATACTAATCATATACTGATTTCCTCAGAGGTCCAGGGTAAATTCCTCAACTACAAGTATTTTCTGGGTATCAACTTCATGTATTGATTAAACTTCATACTACATGTACCCATCATTTAGTCCTTCTTCAGTCCCACTGGGTGTTTAGGCACTATAAAGTCATGTAAAGACAGAAGAAAACATGGTCCCTGCCTTTAAGTTTACAAGCTAATACAGAAAACATATGATAAAAATTTAGGAAAATGAATAAGCAATGAAATTAATATCACTGATTGAACTCAAATGCATTAATTAAAATGAAAATACATATAAGGTAAAATGGTATAAATGTTGAGTGGGACAGAATGATCAGAATTGGCATGGGATAATCAGGAAAGGCTTTCTGGAAGATATTACTTTCTAAGTAAGAAAACAATTTCTAAAAGTACAGTAATACCTGGAGGTCATTTTTAGAAGAATCTAACATCAACTATAACAGCAACTCTTAAGGCTTAAGAAAGGAAACTGTAGTAGCCACCAAAAAAGAGAGAGGGAAGAATCTCTTACTGTTAAACACATTTGGTAAGTAGAAAGAATATTTTTGGTTCGCCAATAGAAAATGAGATACCTCTCTTAATAAAAAAATCTATTTAGAAATCTATGAGAAAATAAATCTATTATGTTGACTCAAAAATTAAAACTTTACATTTTGAGCAGAAAAGGTGTTCATTTCAGAAGAGAAGAAAGGCAGTTTATAAAGATGACCAGAATTAAATTTGGATCTAAATTCTCCCTGATAGTTAGAAATTTCTACTCTTAGAACAGTAGGTAAACACTAAGATATTAGGATATGTTTGTTTCACAAATTGGAAGACATGAAGCACTGAGCTTTGCCTGAATAATCACTGTACTGTGAAGTCTACCTTGATAACCCCTTCTAAATACGCCAGTTTTATAAGAATCCAGTTTGCTATCTCAGTGCTTGTTCCCTTTCTGTTTCATGCTTTAAGGTGAAGAGGCAGCTTCACAAATTGGCAACAACAGGAGCAGGCAATTCAAATCCCAAACACCAGTCTGTGACAGAGCCAAGCAAGCCCAGCAGATATGAGTGGGGCAGGCTTCTGCGATGGCAATTTTCCAGAAGGGGTAACTCTTTTCTTAATTATGGGAATTTCTCAGCCCTTCAGGCTTGCAAAGTCTAAGTCAGCAGTTGGAAGCTACATTGCCACGCTGTTTTAAAGCTGATGTTTTAAAGCTGATGTAAAATCAGTTTTAAAGCTGATGTAAAAATATAAACAGCTCAATAGTTAAAATCAGTTTTAGACATGATATAAATTCAATTAATGCTAAACTTCAAGAAATTTTCCCCAAGTGGATTCTGTGTATTTGGATCATGATTACCGCTTATTATATTTAAGAGGTAAATGTATAACATCATCTACTTAAGCCTGAGGGAGCAGTTCCCCAACTTTTTAAATTAGAGGCTTCATAAATCCATTTGGAATGCTACTCCCTCTCCTCCCACTTTATATTTCTTTTTCTTCAGAAATATAAAATGAATTATCTCAGCCATAAAGCTTTACGTTGTACCCCTTTTGGGGATGTGTCTCAGTTACTAATGCAATTCTGTTGTCAGTGCCATACTTTCTGGTCTATTCCTATGGCTACAGTTTTTGGATTCACTGTGAAGGGACCCTGTAAGCTCTTCTGGACAGTTGCAGTTTCTAGGTTCCATGGAAAGAGAGGGTGGTATAGGAAAAGATGGCAGGGCTATCTAAATCTAGGAGATATACTCCTACTAAGTACTACGCATATAGGGTCACCAAGACACACCTTTATGTCCTAGCCTTTGTGGAGCTTATAGGCTGGTGGGAAAGAAAACAGCCCTAACTTAATATAAACAAATCTTTTTTCCACCCTGTATTTTTTTTTATTATGTTATGTTAATCACCATACATTATATCATTAGTTTTTGATGTAGTGTTCCATTGTTTGCGTATGATGTAGTGATTCATTGTTTGCGTATAACAACCAATGCTCCATGCAGAACGTGCCCTCTTTAATACCCATCACCAGGCAAACCCATCCTGCCACCCCCCTCCCTTCTAGAACCCTCAGTTTGTATTTCAGAGTCCATGGTCTCTCATGGTTTGTCTCCCCCTCCGATTTCCCCCCCTTCATTCTTCCCCTCCTGCTATCTTCTTCTTCTTCTTCTTTTTTTAAAAACATATAATGTATTATTTGCTTCAGAGGTACAGATCTGTGATTCAACAGTCTTGCACACTTCACAGTGCTCACCATAGCACATACCCTCCCCAATGTCTATCACACAGCCACCCCATCCCTCCCACCGCCCACCACTCCAGCAACCCTGTTTGTTTCCTGAGATTAAGAATTCCTCATATCAGTGAGATCATACGATACATGTCTTTCTCTGATTGACTTATTTCGCTCAGCATAATACCCTCCAGTTCCATCCACGTCATTGCAAATGGCAAAATTTCATTCTTTTTGATGGCTGCATAATATTCCATTGTATGTATGTATGTATATATATATATATATACCACATCTTCTTTACCCATTCATCTGTCGATGGACATCTTGGCTCTTTCCACAGTTTGGCTATTGTGGACATTGCTCTATAAACATCGGGGTGCAGGTACCCCTTTGGATCCCTACATTTGTATCTTTGGGGTAAATACCCAGTAGTGCAATTGCTGGATCATATGGTAGCTCTATTTCCAACTTTTTGAGGAACCTCCATACTGTTTTCCAGAGTGGCTGCACCAGCTTGCATTCCCACCAACACTGTAGGAGGGTTCCCCTTTCTCTGCATCCCCACCAACATCTGTCGTTTCCTGACTTGTTAATTTTAGCCATTCTGACTGGTGTGAGGTGATATCTCATTGAGGTTTTGATTTGGATTTCCCTGATGCCGAGTGATGTTGAGCACTTTTTCATGTGTCTATTGGCTGTTTGGATGTCTTCTTTGGAAAAATGTCTGTTCATGTCTTCTGCCCATTTCTTGATTGGATCTTTGCACTTTGGGTGTTGAGTTTAGAAGCTCTTTATAGATTTTGGATACTAGCCCTTTATCTGATATGTCATTTGCAAATATCTTCTCCCATTCTGTCAGTTATCTTTTGGTTTTGTTGACTGTTTCTTTTGCTGTGCAAAAGCTTTTTATCTTGATGAGGTCCCAATAGTTCATTTTTCCCCTTGCTTCCCTTGCCTTTGGCGATGTTTCTAGGAAGAAGTTGCTGTGGCTGAGGTCGAAGAGGCTGCTGCCTGTGTTCTCCTTTAGGATTTGGATGGACTCCTGTCTCACATTGAGGTCTTTCAACCATTTGGAGTCTATTTTTGTGTGTGGTGTAAGGAAATGGTCCAGTTTCATTCTTCTGCATGTGGCTGTCCAATTTTCCCAACACCATTTGTTGAAGAGATTGTCTTTTTTCCATTGGACATTCTTTCCTGCTTTGTCGAAGATGAGTTGACCATAGAGTTGAGGGTCCATTTCTGGGCTCTCTATTCTGTTCCATTGATCTATGTGTCTGTTTTTGTGCCAGTACATACTGTCTTGATGATGACAGCTTTGTAATAGAGCTTAAAGTCTGGAATTGTGACGCCGCCAGCTTCGCTTTTCTTTTTCAACATTCCTCTGGCTATTTGAGGTCTTTTCTGGTTCCATACAAATTTTAGGATTATTTGTTCCATTTCTTTGAAAAAAGTGGATGGTATTTTGATGGGGATTGCATTGAATGTGTAGATTGCTCTAGGTAGCATTGACATCTTCACAACATTTGTTTTTCCAATCCATGAGCATGGAACATTTTTCCCATTTCTTTGTGTCTTCCTCCATTTCTTTCATGAGTATTTTATAGTTTTCTGAGTACAGATCCTTTGTCTCTTTGGTTAGATTTATTCCTAGGTGTCTTACAGTTTTGGGTGGAATTGTAAATGGGATTGACTCCTTAATTTCTCTTTCTTCTGTCTTGTTGTTGGTGTATAGAAATGCAATTGATTTCTGTGCATTGATTTTATATCCTGCCACTTTACTGAATTCCTGTATGAGTTCTAGCAGTTTGGGGGTGGAGTCTTTTGGGTTTTCCACATAAAGTATCATATCATCTGCAAACAGTGAGAATTTGACTTCTTCTTCGCTGATTCGGATGCCTTTTATTTCTTTTTGTTGTCTGATTGCTGTGGCTAGGACTTCTAATACTATGTTGAATAGCAGTGGTGATAGTGGACATCCCTGCCGTGTTCCTGACCTTAGGGGGAAAGCTCTCAGTTTTCCCCATTGAGAATGATATTCGCTGTGGGTTTTTCATAGATGGCTTTTATGATATTGAGGTATGTACCCTCTATCCCTATACTCTGAAGAGTTTTGATCAAGAAAGGATGTTGTACTTTGTCAAATGCTTTTTCTGCATCTGTTGAGAGGATCATATGATTCTTGTTCCTTCTTTTGTTAATGTATTGTATCACATTGATTGATTTGCGGATGTTGAACCAAACTTGCAGCCCAGGGATAAATCCCACTTGGTCGTGGTGAATAATCCTTTTAATGTACTGTTGGATCCTATTGGCTAGTATTTTGGTGAGAATTTTTGCATCCGTGTTCATCAAGGATATTGGTCTGTAATTCTCGTTTTTGATGGGGTCTTTGTCTGGTTTGGGGATCAAGGTAATGGTGGCCTCATAAAACGAGTTTGGAAGTTTCCCTTCCATTTCTATTTTTTTGGAACAGTTTCAGAAGAATAGGTATTAATTCTTCTTGAAATGTTTGGTAGAATTCCCCTGGGAAGCCATCTGGCCCTGGGCTTTTGTTTGTTGGGAGATTTTTGATGACTGCTTCAATTTCCTTAGTGGTTATAGGTCTGTTCAGGTTTTCTATTTCTTCCTGGTTCAGTTTTGGTAGTTGATACATCTCTAGGAATGCATCCATCTCTTCCAGGTTATCTAATTTGCTGGCACAGAGTTGCTCATAATATGTTCTTATAATTGTTTGTATTTCTTTGGTGTTGGTTGTGATCTCTCCTCTTTCATTCATGATTTTGTTGATTTGGGTCCTTTCTCTTTTCTTTTTGATAAGTCTGGCCAGGGGTTTATCAATCTTGTTAATTCTTTCAAAGAACCAGCTCCTAGTTTTGTTGATCTGTTCTACTGTTCTTTTGGTTTCTATTTCATTGATTTCTGCTCTGATCTTTATGATTTCTCTTCTCCTGCTGGGTTTAGGCTTTATTTGCTGTTCTTTCTCCAGCTCCTTTAGGTGTAGGGTTAGGTTGTGTACTTGAGACCTTTCTTGTTTCTTGAGAAAGGCTTGTATTGCTATATACTTTCCTCTTAGGACTGTCTTTACTGTATCCCAAAGATTTTGAACAGTTGTGTTTTCATTTTCATTGGTTTCCATGAATTTTTAAAATTCTTCTTTAATTTCCTGGTTGAACCATTCATTCTCTAGTAGGATGCTCTTTAGTCTCCATGTGTTTGAGTTCTTTCCGACTTTCCTCTTGTGATTGAGTTCTAGTTTCAAAGCATTGTGGTCTGAAAGTATGCAGGGAATGATCCCAGTCTTTTGGTACCAGTTAAGACCTGATGTGTGACCTAGGATGTGATCTATTCTGCAGAATGTTCCATGGGCGCTAGAGAAGAATGTGTATTCCGTTGCTTTGGGGTGGAATGTTCTGAATATATCTGTGAAGTCCATTTGGTCCAGTGTGTCATTTAAAGTCTTTATTTCCTTTTTCATCTTTTGCTTAGACGATCTGTCCATTTCAGTGAGGGGGGTGTTAAAGTCCCCCACTATTATTGTATTGCTGTCGATGTGTTTCTTTGCTTTTGTTATTAATTGCCTTATATAATTGGCTGCTCCCATGTTAGGGGCATAGATATTTACAATTGTTAGATCTTCTTGTTGGATAGACCCTTTAAGTAGGATATAGTGTCCTTCTGCATCTCTTATTACAGTCTTTGGTTTAAAATCTAATTTGTCTGATATAAGGATTGCCACCCCAGCTTTCTTTTGGTGTCCATTAGCATGGTAAATGGTTTTCTACCCCTTCACTTTCAATCTGGGGGTGTCTTTGGGTCTAAAATGAGTCTCTTGCAGACAGCATATCAATGGGTCTTGTTTTTTAATCCAATCTCATAGCCTGTGTCTTTTGATTGGGGCATTTAGCCCATTTACATTCAGGGTAACTATTGAAAGATACGAATTTAGTGCCATTGTATTGCCTGTAAGGTGACTGTTACTGTATATTGTCTGTGTTCCTTTCTGGTCTATGTTACTTTTAGGCTCTCTCTTTTCTTAGAGGACCCCTTTCAATATTTCTTGTAGGGCTGGTTTCGTGTTTGCAAATTCCTTTAGTTTTTGTTTTCCTGGAACCTTTTTATCTCTCCCATTTTCAATGACAGCCTAGCTGGATATAGTATTCTTGGTTGCATATTTTTCTCATTTAGTGCTCTGAATATATCCTGCCAGTCCTTTCTGGCCTGCCAGGTCTCTGTGGATAGTTCTGTTGCCAATCTAATATTTCTACCATTGTAGGTTACATATCTCTTCTCCCAAGCTGCTTTCAGGATTTTCTCTTTGTCTCTGAGACTCGTAAATTTTACTATTAGATGTCGGGGTGTTGACCTATTTTTATTGATTTTGAGAGGGGTTCTCTGTGCTTCCTGGATTTTGATGCCTGTTTCCTTCCCCAAATTAGGGAAGTTCTCTGCTATAATTTGCTCCAATATACCTTGTGCCCCTCTCTCTCTTTCTTCTTCTTCTGGGATCCCAATTATTCTAATGTTGTTTTGCTTTATGGTATCGCTTATCTCTCGAATTCTGCCCTCGTGATCCAGTAGTTGTTTATCTCTCTTTTTCTCAGCTTCTTTATTTTCCATCATTTGGTCTTCTATATCACTGATTCTCTCTTCTGCCTCATTTATCCTAGCAGTTAGTGCCCCCATTTTTGACTGCACCTCATTAATAGCCTTTTTGATTTTGACTTGGTTAGATTTTAGTTCCTTTATTTCTCCAGAAAGGGTTTCTCTAATAACTTCCATGCTTTTTTCAAGCCCAGCTAGTATCTTTAAAATCATCATTCTGAACTCTAGTTCTGACATCGTACTAATGTCCATACTGTGTAGGTCCCTGGCAGTCGGTACTGCCTCTTGTTCTTTGTGTTGAGGTGATTGTTTCCATCTTGTCATTTTGTCCAGAGGAGAATAGATGAATGAGAGAAGAAAATGCTAACAGGGTATCAACGTCCCCAGAAAATATACTCTAAACAAATCAGAAAAGACCTGAAACCAGGGTAAAATAAAGGGAAAGAAAGAAAAAAGAAAAAGAAAAAAAAAAAGAAAAAGGTAAAGATAAAAACAAACAAAAACAGAACAAAACATAAAAACCAGAATATGATCAAATATGATCAGTGCCACATACTGGATTTTGGATGTATTTTGGTCTGTTAGATGAAAGTGCCTCCCAAAAATTTAAAGAAAGAAAAACTTATATATGTACAAAAATAAGGGTTAATAAGATGAAGGGATGGAATATGACTGTAAAGATGAAAATTATAAAAGATTTTATAAAAGGAATTGATAAGAAGTTGTTTGAAAAAAGAAAGATGAGGATTTAAAAAAAAAAGGGAGAGAATGTGATGAGGCAGGAGACTAGAACAAAGGCATACACTAGAGATTTAGGGTATATTTTGATCTGTTAGAAGAAACTATATCTCAAAAATTTAAAGAGAGAACAACTTATATATATATATATATATATATCACAAATAAGGGTAACTACTATGAAGGGATAGACTATGACTCTAAAAATGAAAAATAAAAATGTTTTTTAAAAAAGGGATTGATAAGATGTTGGTGGAAAAAGGGAAAAAGAAAAATTAAAAAAAAAAGACAGTTAAAAAAAATTAACTTTGAAAGACTAAAGAATCATGGTAAAAAAGCCATGAATTCTATGTGCAGTATTCCCCTAGTGCTGGAGTTCTGCCATTGTCATTGATCGGTAAACTTGGTCTTGGCTGGCTGTTCTTGCTGATCTGGGGGAGGAGCCTGTTGCTGTGGTTCCCAAATGTCTTTGCCAGAGGCAGAATTGCCCCGCCCTTGCCAGTCCCGGCTAAGTAATCTGCTCAGGTTTGCTCTCAGGAGCTTTTGTTCCTTGCAAGCTTTCTGTTCGGCTTTGGAGGATGACAGTGAAAATGGCGGCCTCCCAATCTCCGCCCCAGAGGAGCCGAGAACTTGGGGCCCGATTCCTCAGTGTGCCCCCAGAGAAAAGCAGTCAATCACTCCCGTCTCTCCGGTCTCCGGCCACACTCTGTGCTCACCCGGCCTGTGACTGAGCGTTTCTATCTCTGGCACACGACCCCGTGTGGAGTCTCCAAACCCAGCAGATCCCTGCCGTGCACTCCCGCGCTGCTCCTCCCGGGGGAGAAAGGGGAGTCTCCCTGGATCTGCCGCTTGTTGGGTCCCTACTGGAGGAGCAGTGGCCCGACTGTGCCGCGGATCATGGTTTATGGCAACCCTGAGCTGAGAGCCCGCGCCTCGGCTCCGTCTCTGCAGCCGGCTTCCCTGCTCTGATACCTGAGAGCTCTGCCACACTCAGGCACCCTCAGTCTTTCTGTGACCCTGAGGGTCCTGAGACCACACTGTCCTGCAAGGGTTCCACCCCCCCGCTTAGCCACTGGAGCGATGTCCCTCCGTGGAGCCAACTTCTTAAAGTTCCAATTTTGTGCTCCGCGGCTCTATCACTTGCCAGGAGCAGCCGATGGAGGCCCCTTTCCCCCGCCATCTATCCTCCCGACTATTGCCTTGGATTCACTTCTCCTCACGTCCAACCTTCCAGAAAGTGGTCGCTTTTCTGTTCAGAGAGTTGTTGCTATTCTTTTCTTTGATTTCCTGTTGAGTTCCTAGGTGTTCAGAATGGTTTGATCCCTATCCAGCTGAATTCCTGGGACCAGACGAAATCCAGGTCTCCTACTCCTCCACCATCTTGCTCCGCACCCCCCTACCCTGTTTAAGCCACAAAAGTAGCAGTTTCTCTAAGAAATTTTATCAGGAAAGTGAGGGAAAGAAAAAAAAAAAAAAAGGAAAAACAGAGAAGAAAGTATGTGCCCAAATGATGACTATCTCAACCAAGTCTGGCCACAATTATCTTGGCTGGAACATATAATACACTCTACTCATTTACCTATCCAAACCTCTTCATTTGTTTTAGACTCTTCTCCATAGTAGGGAAACAGTAGTAGCTCTTGCTGCCTAGGAAGACAAAAGGAGGCTAATAGGTTATTTAACCAGCCATGGGGAAAAGAATACTAGGACATCTATTGTCCCATATTCAAGGTCGAAATAGGATGGAGCTTAGAAAGAGTTTATCCCTATAAACTCACACCAATCTGTGCCAATTAGAAATCTCTAGACTTGACTAGTTTTGTATTCAGGTTATACTCAGTGTTTCTTTTCTTTTTCTCTTACTTCCTGGCATTTGCTGACTAGCTACCATGCACCGACACTGTTCTAATTGCTGAGGAAACAGCCATAAACAACTTGTTTTACATGCCTACCAGCAGTTGAGGACAGCAGTTGTTTTATTTTCATTTTACCTCTGCTATCAACATAGCTTTGCATATGTCAGGCAATCAACAAATGGTCATAAAATGGATAAAATAAAAATTTAAAGACACTCTCAAATAATTGTGGGTATATGCCAAGATTTAGTTACACAGCTGTTCATCATTTACTTACAATTGAGAAAGGTTAGGAACAACCTAATGTCTGACGACAAGGGATTGTATAAATAAATAATATTAAACTTTATACTGAGAATGACATATAGGCATTTAAATGATATCACAGAGGACGATGTGATAATAGAGATGGATGTTTATGATACACTGAGTGAAAATGAAAAGTTAAAATAAGACTATGATTTCTTTGTTTTTTTATACTTACACACATAAACTGTACACACACAGAATTGAAGAATGGAAGAAGAGTAATACTGGGTAATGGGATTATGTAATGTATGTATTAATTTCTTTTCTTTGCTTCTTTTTTGTGAAACAGTATTCTCTAAATTTTCTTCAGTGAACATTTGCTCTAAGATTAAAAAGTTACATAAAAATGTACACCAGAACATCTAGAACAATGGCCCAAGAAGTGCATAATAGAACTGGACCAGGAATAGAAGATGATCATGTTATCCCCAATCTAAAATCTTTCAATGTCTTACTACTAATTATAACTCTGTAAACAGTATTAAAAGATTCCATGCAGTCAGTACAAAGCTGACAACTTAGGGTAAGTCTTTTCTGCACAGCTGATTTATAACTCACAGGTTATGTTCCCAGAGTCTTTATATAAAATTGGTTGTTTGGAACTTAGAATACATTTCTAAATAAACATCTATAAGTACTATAGATGTTGGGTATCATTCTAGGGTAAACAAACAAACCTTAATTTAGCTCATAATGTTACTAGTATATTGCTGAATCACTCTTTAGTACTAGCCTGAATTATGGAAGCAAGATGGAAGACTGAAGAAAGAATGCTGAAATGTAAAGCATTTGCTTATGACATCTTCTCACCTACCTTTCTTTAGTCTTTTCCTGCTGCCAAGTGTACTTCTTGCTAGACCTTCAGTATCTTGCTATGCTAAGGTTCTGATGTGGTCTTGCTTAGTTAGTTTGCCCTCTGCCAAAGAACTCCAAGTTCTTCTTCTCCTTTTTTTTTAGATTTTTATTTATTTACTTGCGAGAGAGAGTGCACAGAGGGAGAGGGAGAAGCAGACTCTCCACTGAGCAGGGAGCCCAGTGTGGACTCTATCCCAGGATCCCCAGATCATGACCAGAGCTGAAGGCAGACGCTTAACTGACTGAGCCACCCAGGTGCCCCTAAAGAACTCCAAGTTCTAAGTGATTTGCTTCTGTTCATTCAGTGCAGAGGATTTACACAGATGTTGGATGTCTAGTTTAAACTCATTCACATTAATATGCAAACAACTCTTTGTCAGGTAGAATGCTCTTTTACACAATTGAATCTTTAAATATTAGATTATCAGAAAATACAGCAAAGTGAATAGAACACATTTAGCCAGTGTATGGGTTATCTGGGCTTAATAAAACACGTCTCCTAAATAGGCTGTATCTTCAGGGTTGGGGAACAAGGAGATTAATGATACCACTAAACTGTTCTTGTTCTTTCTGCCTTCCCCCCTTTCACTTCTCAAATGCTTTTTCTCCCTTCCCTTCTCTTAAAGTAGTGACAAAGGAGCTTTATATGGTGAGTAGGAAAAAGGTAAGAATAGGGGTGGCCATTTGTGAATCTAAGCTGAGTAATATAGGCCTGACTACCAAATTGTCATACATTCACATTGTGTGCATGCTCTCTTCCCCTCTTTTCCTCTCTCCTTCATCCCCCCACCCCCATAGAAGATACTATGAACTTGGTGTAACAAATTACCCAAAAGTAATATATGCTGCAAAAGCAGCCCAGCAGCTGTGGGAAGAAAGGTAAAGGAAGAGATTATAAAAGAAAGACCATAATACATCCTCCTGACATTTTTCCCATTTCTTTTTTTTTTTTAAAGATTTTATTTATTTATTTGAGAGAGAGAGAATGAGACAGAGCGAGTACATGAGAGGGGGGAGGGTCAGAGGGAGAAGCAGACTCCCTGCCGAGCAGGGAGCCCGATGCGGGACTTGATCCAGGGACTCCAGGATCATGACCTGAGCCGAAGGCAGTCGCTTAACCAACTGAGCCACCCAGGCGCCCGACATTTTTCCCATTTCTATATCACCTGAAGATTTGGATTCTGCAACTCAAGTCCTTATAATTCACTTGTCAATATGTAATTCACAGTTTAAACTAAATTTTCCTCTCTGACTTTTGAAATGTTCATAGCTACTGTTAACTAAGGGGTTTTATTCATTACAAATGGAGCTAGCCTATTTAGTTTATTAACCTTAATATTAATGAAATGAGGATGCTAACTCCAGTTAAAAAAGTAGGATGGTAGAGCAAAAGGAGAAAGGACCCTGAAGTTAAGACGGGCCTGGATTGAACTCCTTACTCTGCCTTTTACTAGCTGCATGACCCTGAATAGGTTGATTTTTTTAAGCTTCAGTATTATTATCTCCAAAATGGGGATTAAAGATACTTATCTGGCTCTGTTGTTTCAAGAGGCTTAAATAAGATACATACATGAAAGAATGTAGTATAGTGTTATACACACACACACACACACACATATAATGGGTACTCAGTAAAGACTGACATGTTTGCAGTAAGGAGACTGGAGATTGGAGACTGGGAGGAAAGAGGGAAGTGGATCAGAATTGAAAACTTTTTTGTAGTTCTTACTAATAACTGTCTTATTTATCTCTGTAGTACCAAAGACTGGTACAATGCCTGATAGAGCATAACCATTTGTAAAAGTTTGTTGAATTATTACAGTCTGCTTATCCATATATAATAAAACCCCAATTCTGCCATAGGTATAGAATATGCACCTTAGAAAGGTAGCAGAATAGAGGGTGAGTTAGAGGGGAACAAGACTTAAGGCATGGAGACCAATTAAGATGCTAGTCTTGTATGTCTAGACAAAAAATAAATGGAGTCCTGAACTAAGCCAGGATGGTAGGAATGAAGAGATGGGAATGTAGAGAAGAAATACCAAGGAGGGAAAGTCTGTAGGACTTAAATATAGAGTGAGTGGAAGAGAGGAGCTGTGATGACTCTTGTTCAGGTTTCTTCTGGCTTGGGTGACTGGCTGGTGGCTGAGACAGAAGAATGAACGGAAATGGAACAGGGTGGCAGTGGGGAGGGGCAGTGAGAGAGGTGGGGGGATGGTTAGTTTTGGACAGGTTGAATTTGCAGTGCCTACTGAACTTAAAAGAAAATGCACCTAGTAAGCAGGTGGATCTAGGCATGGAGCTCAAGATAGAGATAAGATCTAGGAGTCATTAGCATAAGAAATTAGAAGGACAGAAAGCCAAGAGTGAGCCATGGGGACCCCTAAATTTAGGGAATGAGCACAGGAAGAGGAGCTACAAAAACCAAGAAAGGATAGACTACAAATGGAGCCTGAAGAAATGGAAGTGGTGTATTGCTGGAGCGGGATGTAAAATTGTGCTAGAGAGACCTACTGGCTGGGTTTTGTAGGTATTTTGTTTGTGTTTGTAGTCACATATCATTTTGATAAGGCTTTGTAATCCAGATGAAGAGAAATCAACACTGACGCTCTTCTGTTCTATGTAATAGCCTTTACAATGTCTTTTGATTTAGTCTCTTTTTTAAAAAAATTCTACTTCCAAATGTGAGTTTAAGCTCTGAAACTTTCCAAAACATTTTTATTACTAGTCTATAGTTTCTAGTACATTTCTAGTACATGTAATTTCAAAGGTAAGATCTATGTTTCAGCTTTGTATCTTCAATAGCCTTTGTCTTAAAATCCATAGTAGATGGCATGATTAAATTGACAAAATCCTTGTTATTTCCCATGATCCATGGACCAGCAGCTTGGTATCCTTGGGAGTTTGTTAGAAATGCAATATCTTGGCCCACCCCACATTTGCTAAATCAGAATCAGCATTTTAAATAAGATCTTCAGATGATTCTCATAGGTACACAACACATACTTCCTGACTGAATAATTAATGAACAAATTGTATTGTTCTTATTTCTAGCCTATCTCCAACTTTAGCCCATGTTTTACCTTGTTCAAATTATTCTAAAATAATGGTTATTATGTCAATTCTGTTTTTTTAAAAAGTTTAAAATTTAAGTGAGTTGGGTAGTTCTGCTTGGATTGCAAAGCCTTATTAAATTTCTACCAAATTGACCTCCATTATCCTTCTACCTGAACCTCCTGTTCTGATCAATCTGGCCTGACCTGTAGCTGTTTATTTCTACTTCTCTACTTTCTTTTCTGTTTCTCTATTTTTTGTTCATTCCATGTTTCCTACTTGATTAACACACTCTTTTTCTAAATATACAAATTCTATTCATCCTTCATGTTTTAACTAACATTGCACCTTTATAAAACTCTGACCATTCTAGCGCATAGTGATGATTCTTTTCTGACATATTTATAGTTATTATCTTGTCTTCGTAATGATAGCAAAGAATTGTAGATTGTTAATTTCAAAACTTAGCTTCCATTTTCACCTCTGCCACTAACTTGTATAATGCTGAGCAAGTTCATTTAACATCTCTGGGTTTCAAAATTTGTCTTAAAAACAAAACAAAACAAAAAAACAACTAGGAACCCCAAGAGTATTGTGTTCCACGTGCTGTGAGAAACTATGTCTTACTGAATATATTTTAATATGCACAAAATATTTATAAGTGAACGCTTTAAAATATAGTTGTTAACTCTCAGGTATTTGAAGCATCCTTCCCGTAATCTTCACTGTACTCTCTTTTTAAATAAAATGTAGAATAAGCAAAGGCAAAATTTAGCTCAATTTAATCCAAATAAGTTACAGATTAAGACTCTGTAACTTATTTGGATGTTAACATTTATCATTAAAATTATGGTTGGTGATAAAAATAAGAGCTGAGAAGTAGAATCACAGAATTTAAAAACCAGACACTAATCTTTCTTTAAATACAAGAATAGAGCTCTTACTCCCTATTCTTATCGGTCATAGCTGAGCAGGGGTTCTGGGCTTACTGACATTCTTGAGCTATTTCTCTCCCTGCTTTACACAAAGTGTAGTTTCTCCCATGACCGTTGTGTTTCCCTGGAGAGCTTCACAGAGAGGCTTCTGTATAACATTTGCTTTCATTAGCAAAAGGCTACATAGGAAGGAGAAGAATGAAGTGGGAGGTAACCTTCACAGAGTATCAACAGGCTGCAGATTAAATGTACCTTGTTTCCTTTGCTAAACTCCAACATAGATTTCCATTAGAACAGTTATAAATTCTTTCCACCCGCATTCCATCTCCGCATTCCAACCATTTACTCTGGGCCTCTTCAAAATAGCACTCTCACTGAGAAAGTCTAGATTTGCATTGTTGTATTTTTAAAAAATTGTTTTCAGTTTTATGGAAGATATTTCCATCTGAGAAAAGAATATACACTAGAGATTTGCATATTCTCAGAATTGCCTATATCTTGCTTATCATTTTATTGTTCTTTATATGCTGCTTTCAAGGTATATTTTGGAGTTATATGTAATATCAATATTAATTATTAGTAAATGTCTACCGCAAATCAACAGACAATTAAATATTAGCATATCAACACAGGCTTTCACTGGTGTACTGGCAGCATAGATAGTATATCAAGCAAGCATTTTTTTTATACAAAAGTACAAAAATAGGAGGAGTAGACAGAATTATAGTACAGAACAGCTTAAGGTAAAATGAAAAACAAACAAGCTTCTTTTACCTTATAATATTCCTTAGAGCTCATTAATGCACTTGAAGACAGGACCAGAGCCAGTTGTGGGTGGGAAACAAATCCTAAACGATCTGGTAAGTTGTTCTCTAGAGTTTCAGGATCTGCTCTGTGCTTTTGGAACTCTTGGGTTCCTCTAACCTCCTTTGGGAAGTTAATTTTTGTCCTCTTTAAAGGTGTATCTACGGATAACTTTTAGTTTTATATGAAAGGACAGGTTATTGGTGGTCAGGCCCAAATTCAAATAAATGCACCCCCCCTTTTTTTCCAGTGGGTTCTTTCTACTTCCTTCCAAGGGCTAGGGAGCCTGGGTCAGGGTGATACTAAGCAGCCTGTGACATTGTCTTCACCAGCATGGGTTCTAAGTTGGCTGGCTACTTAGCTATGGGTGTCTCTAGAGCTAAACATCCAGGTAAATACAAATGTTAAGATTTTAAAAACAATGACATTTGAAAGTATACCTAACAGCTTCTATTCCAATATCATCAGAAAAAGAAAAAAACAAGGAGGAAAGGACTTTAAAAAGTGAAAGGACATAAAAGCTACTCCCTTTCATGTTATTGGTAGGATGCTGGGTCCAAGGTTTGGATTATGCTGTGTCCAGGTTGGGCTTAAGCTGGGATAGAGGTGTCAGAGCATATCTTGTGAAATGGTAAGGCAGAGCCTCTTCAAAAGCGCATTTGCTGGGAAATTCCTACCTTGTGCTGGGGAAGAAGGATCCAGACATAATGAGCTTTATTCAGTTACAAGGTGGTGATAAAGGAAAGGGGCAATTATAGGGGACAGATACATCATGCTATCTGTCACTCAGATTTGTCTCCCAGCTCTGTCTCCACCAGGTTGATGTTTGAGTATTATTAAAAGCAGGTATGCCTCTTGTGAACTGGAAATCCTGGTGAGAGAGGGCTGAGTAGCAATGTCACTTGGTAGTGGGATGCTCAGGAAGAGCAGACTTGCTCTTGATCACATGTGAAAATCTGTTGGAAGTTCATATAAATCCTTGGGGAATTTAGCAGAGGGCTCAGTTAATTTAGAATATAGGGTAATATGCTCTTAGAGATGGGCAATTCTAGTCAATGTGCCTCCATATGTACTTACAAGTGGGTGAAGGCTACAGAAACTTGGGTTACATAAGATACAAAAAAATCAATATAAAAGTCCTAGAAAACAATTGTACTTAAACTGCAAAGGAGCAGTTAGTGAGAATTTTAACATTCTTTATCTTCTTACTCATGTCTTTCCTGCCTTTCTTGAAACAAGTGAGTGTGAATAGGAATAATACCATCACCATTAATTCCATTAGAATAAAGCCAATGATATAAAAAAAAAAATCCTTGGAAACTTTACATAACTATAGGAGAACAAAAATATTTCTCCTGTTGTAATAGACACTCCAGGACAATGTCTATCGCAAAAAGGCACAGACATGTTCATAATTCTTTTGCTTCTGAAGAATGAGATTAATGAAAATTATGGTATTAAATTTCTCTTTAACAACAATCCCACCTAGTTAGCACTCCCAAAATTCAAATGTGTACAATAACAACTTCCAAATAAAATTCAATACTTACTTGTCTCCTACAATTCCCAAGTTGATTGTGGGATAACCATGTTCCTGAATTGTTGCTAAGAGGGTTGAACGATTGCTGTCTCGAATCTTTCCTGGTAAGAGGTCATCTTCGGGATTTAGCAGCTACAAAGCCAAAAAAAACACCACAAATTATTCTTTTTGGTGTTGCCTATGGTTGATGGAAAAGAAATAGATCTAGTAAGCAGAGTTTACCTTATCTAACATCTACTACAGTATCTGGCACATAGAAGATACATGCCCAAAGGATCTCTGAATAAATATTGAGAGTATAGGAGATTGAAAAAAACATTCTTCCAGAATTAAAAAGCATGCAGAAATTTAAATGGTGACTAAACAGCAGGCCAAATATCACACCTGCTTTGGCTACAGTTTGACAATAGTGCTCTGTAGAGATTGGCCTTCCCAGTGGTTGCTCACCAGGATAAACTAAATAAAACAACCTCCTTTATCCCTCCCAGTATTATTTTCCAGTTTGTCTTTCACTGAGAACATCTGAGGTAGAGACTGTGTGACATGATATTCTCAGGTATGAAGAGAATGATTGTTAATATCTTCTTTCAAGCTTTTTGATCTCTTTTCTGAAGTGAGATCAACAGTACCAAAGAAGTTGAACTTATTTGAAGGAGAGGGAGACAGGTGTCTTGTATCTTTATTAGCAAACTTAAACAAATAATACTTAACTAGACATATGCACAATTATTCCATGACTCTGAATTGAGTCACTCTTTAGAGATTTAATATCTACCATTATATGTCTATGAAAAAAATAATTAGAAGCTTATTCTGTGTTAGGATGTTCCAGTGAGGCAGGGTGGTATAGTAGGAAGAGCTTGGGATTCAGACAAGATTCAAATTCAAGTTACCCAAACACATTATGCCTAATGTTCTCGATTATAACATATAGTAATAATAACTATCTTGAAAAGTAGTTGTCAGGATTGATTGAGGTAATGAACACTCAGTTAATATGGGTAAATATATAATAAATATGATTCTCTTCCTAAAGAGCGCATATTTTACCCCACTTGTTCTCGTATTTTACTCCTAGATACTAGTACAGATAGAATTAGTCTATAGTGTGAATACAGATTTAGATTAGGTTATAAAACACTTAAGAGTAGGGATCCTTAACACATGCAGACTTTACCAAAACGCAACTTTAATTTATACATCAATTTCAAGATGGACTTTGATTTCAGAAATATAAAATGAAAAAAAGTACATCTTGGAAGTGAGGAAATCTGGAATATTATCTTAGGAGGTTGAAGGCAAGCCTGCACATTTTAGATACGTAGGCTATTAATATGACCAATACTCAGGGCTTCATATCTCAGTTCTCCCAAACAATACTCAGTTCTTCATATCTCAGTTCTCCCAAACAATAACCTCTAGCCCTTCAATCTTCCTTCTGACTCAGTGGTGATACCATGTGGCAGGACCTTTGGCTTTGCATTGGAAAAGTAGTAGCTTTGCAACCAACTGTCCCCTTAAAATAGCTAGAGAAAAACTGATCATCTTATTCAGTGTCACCTGGGAATCTTCCCTTCAAATACTGCATTAATTTAACTTAATCAGATACCATGTGACTGACAGAGCTTAGAAAATTGCTCCTGCAGTGCTAATATAGATTAATTTTCTGATCTTAATTAACACAGTTATTGAAGTCATTATAATTTTATAAAGGCAAAGGCTTACAGCTCTTTAACTCCATTAATTAGACAAATTGCTTCAGAAAGAAAACTGTGTGGTTATATAATTTTTTTTTTCACAGAAGGGTACTGACCACCAACTAAATAAGAGTCCCTCTTATTAGGGTGTTTTCTTTGACATTCACATTCCTTTCTGTTATTTGCTGCAAACAGTTCTCGAAATAACAGAACAATTAAAGATCATTGGAGAACTAGTTATTTATATGTAAAACTGACATAATGAAATAATACCTGGTTAAATGAGGGTGTGGGATTTACGGTGCATTTTAAGTATTTTCAAAGAAAACAAGCAACTGGATGGGAGTATAAGTCCGAATATAGAATAAATTCACAATATTTCCTTTTAAAACTTAATTTTATTTTCTGGTATCCTATATTTCTGGTCATCTTTGGAATGATGCCTGAAACTTGTCACAGTTAAAATACAAAAGAAAGAAAAATACAAAGTAAAAAAACATATAAACAATCATCTCCATACCTTGTTACTTTCCTGTCTACCATATATTAAATTTCAATTTCTTCTGTTCTTATCAATGGTGCACTTTCACACATTAAACCTTTGATTCTTTTTATTTCCCTTTGTAGTCCTCTATCTTCCCAAAGATTACAATCCTTAAGAACATCCTAATATATCTCCTCCTTGACCCTGTTTTCAGTCACGCTCTTACCAAGGCCCCCCCTTACATTCAATATGTCTGAATGTTTGCAAATCCTTATAATTGGTTATCTTGCCTACAAACTCTTTCCTTCTGAGAAATAAAACAGAAACATCAATTTGCAAAACTGTACTATTATTTGCATAACAGATAAACTGTATCAAACTATGAAATGTAACTCAAACAACTATCTGAAGTCAAATTGTTTTAACACAAACTTGTTTAGATTTATATGCTCCAAGAACAAGGACAAATTGAGACCATGATAACTCTACATGAACTCATGTGCTCCAAAGATAAGACTGTTTCAGCGAATCACCTATTTCACAAATCTGATCAGTCTCTGCCTAGACCTTACTTACTAACTTCTACCTTAAAACCACCCCCAGTTCTCATGACCAACTTCAGTTCTCAAACTCCTCTAATTGTCCTTAATTTCCTCCTTTTGGGACACTACCGGGACTGTGCCACAGTGATACTCTCCCTTGCTCAGAAATGTTAATATACACTGCTTTATATAATCAACAGGTTTCCCTGATGGTCATTGTATTAAGACTTTGATAGTCATGTAGGTCCCACCAAGACTTAGGCAAGAACCCTTTCTACCAGTTCTCATATTGGTTACATTGCACCTCATGGAGGTCTCTTGAGCCTCTTTGCTTTGGAGATTCTTTGTCTATGATGGTAAGTCCAGCACTTGCTTAAGGTCTAATCCTTTTTTGTTGAGCTTCCAAAGCTAGTTGATATCAATTTTGTTTTTTGTAAGAATAAGGTTATGAGGACTTTTGGTTATCTGATCCAATTTGTATGAATTTTTGTTTTCCTTGTAGAGGTGCTAGAGCATTGATTTGATACTAATCATTCTGTTTGTCAGCAAAAAAGATGTAGTTTATTTGGCTACATTGTTGTGTGTCTGTAAGAACTTTTCTTTATGTTTGAAAAACTGGCTTTGGAAGCCATCTCTACCTCTTTCCACTGATTTTTAGGGTCACCTGTTAGGGATTCAACCTCAGTGCTAAGACTTTAGACATAATACATAAGCAATATTTTCCCTTTTGACTGACCTTAGCTAATGAATTCATGTGTTCATCTAATAATAAACTTGTGCCACCTCCTGGCATAACTCTGGCTTGTTTTATTTTTCTTGCATTTATCTTTCTAAAAAGTATAAACTCGGGGTGCCTGGGTGGCTGGATCAGATCTTAATCTCACGGTTTTGAGTTTGAACCCCATGCTGGGCTCTACACTGGGCGTGGAGCCTACTTAAAAATAAATAAATAAATAAATAGCACAAATTCATCAAGAATAATTTGGACCTTGAGAGCTTGTTTGGAGGTTCTACTAAGGGAGCGCAGCTATTCGTATACCCTTGACCGAAGAACAGTCCTCCTCTATCGGGGAAGGTCGTCCTCTTCGACCGAGCGTGCAGCTTCAGGAGGGACGCACATAGAGCGGTGGGGGAGGAAGGGGACACCCGCCTAGACAGCCAGATCAGCCGAATCAACCCTGGCGATCAATGGGGTGACAGATGTCACAGCCAGATCGCCCTCACATCCCATCAAGAACAATTCGGAATTCCAGTGGTCATTTTGGAGTACATATGACATTACCACATTTATTCACTTAAAAGCATGTTGACAACAAAGGGGAATACATTTATGAATATTCAAAGCAGATTAGCATTTTTATTGTTTTGCCAAGCTTCAAAATAAAATTTAAATAAAAATGTAAAAAATTTAAAATTTTTTTGTGCAACCCTCATGAGGAGGTTCTCTGTCTCCTTTCTAAAAGAGAAATCACTATGGACTCTGAGAAACAAACTGAGGGTTCTAGAGGGGAGGGGGATGGGGGGATGGGTTAGCCTGGTGATGGGTATTAAAAAGGGCACGTACTGCATGGAGCACTGGGTGTTATACGCAAACAATGAATCATGGATCACTACGTCAAAAACTAATGATGTAATGTATGGTGATTAACATAATATAATGAAAAAAAACCAAAAAAAAAAAAAAGAAATCAGTTTATTTTAAGAAACACCCTTCTTTGTTTCTGTTCTTCAGGGATTTAATCCCATGGTCTTGATTGAATTACCAAAGGTCCTAAAATTGGCTAGAATGACTCACTTTCCCTTTTTTATGTTTTGAAATGGGTTTGTCTGCATCTAAGACCTTTTCTCTCTTTGCAAAGGGAGGATAATTAGACTTTTATAGTGGTAACTCTTTCCATATCCCTTGCAAGCATCTCCCTTATACATTCCTACTTTTCTTTCTCCCGTTTCTACAAAACTCAACTCACTAATTGATCAAAAACCAATTCTAGTCATTATGGGCACACCTTAGAAATATGCAGAGTAAAAAAAAAATACTCAGTCCAGATAAACAGATCTAACACAAAGAGAGGGGAGAAAGGTCAGATTATAAGCTCTAATGGAGCATGTTCTTACTCTAAATAGCTTTTGATTAAACTCTGGGAAAAAAAGTTTTAATTGAGAGTTAAACGAATTGCCTTGGTTACTGGGTTATAAGAAAAAAGAACATTTGGACCTTCCAAACATAATTTAAGAATTTGGCTTATAAATACAGAGGTTTACAAATTGTATTTGAAAAAAAGTCCACATTCTATTTCTATTATGATGCCTTTTTGTACAAATTAGACTGATTTGATAATCTTGGTTTAAATATTGTCCTGACTTTAATAGTATGTAAGAAATTATACTAGAACAATATTCTAGTTAAATTTTAATCTTCTCAATTTCCTTTTCTGGTTTTGCTACAAGATAGCAAAATTTGTGTTCATCTAAGTCTGAGAATGATGATATGGAATATGTGTCTGTGAAAAGAGGCTGATGAGGTCCAAGACATGCTACCCCAAAATATGGCAACTGTTAACACTGGATGTTTCAAGCTGAAGGAATTTGAGAAATGGCATGTGTAGGAAGGACTTTCTGATCTTCTCCTTAAGCAGGTCATAAAACCCTCACGTGAGAGGTGCCCTCCTTATGCCTGGAGGAAAGGAGCATTCTTGTCTCTGAAGATGAAGGGACTAGAGGAATCTGAATGAACAAGCCTTGCTGTTTCCCTCAGTTTACTACACTTTCCTCATACCCTTTATCCTATTATCTTTTTCCATGACTTTCCACTCATCAAGCCTAATATAAAAAGGCTCATGTTTAACATTTCTTCAGGTCTTTGTTTTCTTAGGAAGGCTCTTATGTCACATAAAACTTATATTAAATAAATGTGTATGTCTCTTCTCTTGCTAATCTGTCTTTTGTTATAGGGGTAACAAAATTTAGAACTTGAGACATTAAAAGGCTTGAGGAAAAAGATATTTTTTCCTCCCCTACAAGATGAATTAGTTTTTTTAAAGATTTATTTATTTATTTTAGAGAGAGAGCAAGAGAGCGAGAGCATGCAAGCATAAGCAGGGGGAGAGGAAGAAGGAGAGGGAGAGAGAGAATACAAGCAGACTCCCCACTGGCATGGAGCCCAATGTGGGGTTCAATCTCACAACCCTGAGATCATGACCTGAGCCTAAACCAAGAGTCAGACGCTTAACCAGCTGAGCCACCCAGGTGCCCCAATAAATAAATCTATAAAGAAAAATTGTTTTAACACCAGCTCATTCAGAACTGTAATTATATATTCACAGAAAGTTATACAAATAGTACAGAGAGGTCTCTGTACCCTTCACCCAGTTTCCCCAATGGTTACATTTTATATAACTATAGAATAATATTAAGACCAGGAAACTGACATTGGTATAAGGTATATGTATACTTCTTTTTCCACCTCAACACATATGTAGATTTCTGTAACCTGCCACCTCAAATCAAGACACAGGACTGTTTCATCACCTCAAAGATACATCCCTCATGCTATCTCTTTATAGTCACATTCTCCGTCCTCTCCATCCCTAACCTATGAGAACACTAATACATTTTCCATCTTTATAATTTTGTCTTTTTAAGAATGTTATATAAATGGAATCATATAATGTGTAAACTTTTAAGATTTTTTTTTTTTCCTCACTCAGCATAATACCATTGAGATCCATCCAGGTTGCTGCATGTAGCAACAGTTCATGTCTTTCTATTGCTGTTTCCAGTTTTGGGTATTACAAATAAGGTAGACCACTTATATTTAATGTAATTATTGATATGTTAGGGCTTACATCTGCCATTTTATATTTTGTTTGTTCTTTTTTGTTGTTTCTTTTTTCCTTTCCTTTTTTTCCCCCCTTCCTCTGGATTACTTATTTTTTAGAATTCCACTTTGATTCACCTGTATTATTATCATCATCATCATCATTATTATTATTATTAAAGATCTATTTATTTATTTATTTGAGAGAGAGAGAGAGAGAGCACACATGTGCAGGTGTGTGAGTGATGGCAGGAGGGGCAGAGGTAGAGAGGGAATCCCAAAGCAGGCTCCTCACTGAGTGCAAGCCCTACACACCTTGATACCAGGACCCTGAGATCATGACCTGAGCCAAAATCAAGAGCCAGCTGCTTAACTGATGGTGCCACTCAGGTACCCCTCACCTGTATTATTATTATTATTTTTTAAAATTTTATTATCTTATGTTAGTCACCATACAATACATCATTAGTTTTTGATGTGGTGATGACGATCCATTGTTTTCGTATAACACCCAGTGCTCCATGCAGTATGTGCCCTCCTTAATACCCATCACCAGGCTAACCAATCTCCCCCTCCCCTCCCCTCTCAAACCCTGTTTGTTTCTCAGAGTTCCTAGTTTCTCATGGTTCATCTCTCCCACCGATTTCCCCCCCTTCATTTTTCCCTTCCTTCTCCTGATGTCCTCCATGCTATTCCTTATGTTCCATAAATAAGTGAAATGATACGATAATTGACTTTCTCTGCTTGACTTATTTCACTTAGCATAATCTCCTCCAGTCCCATCCATGTTGATGTAAAAGTTGGGTATTCATCCTTTCTGATGGCTGAGTAATATTCCATTGTATATATGGACCACATCTTCTTTATCCATTCATCTGTTGAAGGGCATCTTGGCTCTTTCCACAGTTTGGCTATTGCGGACATTGCTGCTATGAACATTGGGGCGCATATGGCCCTTCTTTTCACTACATCTGTGTCTTTGGGGTAAATACCCAGGAGTACAATTGCTGGGTCATAGGGTAGCTCTATTTTTAAATTTTTGAGGAACCTCCACACTGTTTTCCAAAGTGGCTGTACCAGCTTGCATTCCCACCAACAGTGTAAGAGGGTTCCCCTTTCTCCACAACCGCTCCAACATTTGTTGTTTCTTGCCCTGTCCATTTTTGCCATTCTAACTGGTGTAAGGTGGTATCTCAATGTGGTTTTGATTCGAATTTCCCTGATGGCTAATGATGATGAACATTTTTTCATGTGTCTCTTAGCCATTTGTATGTCTTCTTCAGAGAAGTGTCTTTTCATATCTTCTGCCCACATTTTGACTTGATTATTTGTTTTCTGAGTGTTGAGTTTGAGAAGTTCTTTATAAATCTTGGACACCAGCCCTTTATCTGTAGTGTCATTTGCAAATATCTTCTCCCATTCAGTGGGTTGCCTCTTTGTTTTGTTGACTGTTTCCTTTGCTGTGCAGAAGCTTTTTATCTTGATGAAGTCCCAAAAGTTCATTTTCCCTTTTGTTTCACTTGCCTTTGGAGATGTATCTTGAAAGAAGTTGCCGTGGCCGATGTTGAAGAGGTTACTGCCTATGTACTCCTCTAGGATTTTGATGGATTCCTGTCTCACATTGAGGTCTTTCATCCATTTTGAGTTTATCTTTGTGTATGGTGTTAGAGAATGATCGAGTTTCATTCTTCTGTATATAGCTGTCCGATTTTCCCAGCACCATTTATTGAAGAGACTGTCTTTTTTCCATTGTCTATTTTTTCCTGCTTTGTTGAAGATTATTTGACCATAGAGTTGTGGGTCCATATCTGGGCTCTCTATTCTGTTCCATTGGTTTGTATGTCTGTTTTTGTGCCAGTACCATGCTGTCTTGGTGATCACGGCTTTGTAATAGAGCTTGAAATCAGGCAATGTGATGCCCCCAACTTTGTTTTTCTTTTCTTTTCTTTAAGATTTTATTTATTTATTTTAGAGAGAAAGAATGAGAGACAGAGAGCATGAGAGGGAAGAGGATCAGAGGGAGAAGCAGACTCCCTGCTGAGCAGGGAGCCTGATGCGGGACTCGATCCTGGGACTCCAGGATCATGACCTGAGCTGAAGGCAGTCGCTTAACCAACTGAGCCACCCAGGCACCCTGCTTTGTTTTTCTTTTTCAACATTTCCTTGGAGATTAGGGTTTTTTTCTGATTCCATACAAATTTTAGGATTGTTTGTTCCAGCACTTTGAAAAATGTCATTGGAATTTTGATCGGGATGGCGGTGAAGGTATAGATTGCTCTGGGCAGCATAGACATTTGAACAATGTTTATTCTTCCAATCCAGGAGCATGGAATGTTTTTCCATCTTTTTGTGTCTTCTTCAATTTGTTTCATGAGTGTTCTGTAGTTCCTAGAGTATAGATCCTCTACCTCTTTGGTTAGGTTTATTCCGAGGTATCTTATGGTTTTTGGTGCTATTGTAAATGGAATCGTTTCTCTAATATTTCTTTCTACAGTTGCATTGTTAGTGTAGAAGAAATCAACTGATTTCTGTGCATTGATTTTGTATCCTGCCACATTACTGAATTGCTGTATGAGTTCTAGTAATTTGGGGGTGGAGTCTTTTGGGTTTTCCACATAAAGTATCGTGTCATCTGCGAAGAAAGAGAGTTTGAGTTCTTTGCCAATGTGAATACCTTTTATTTCTTTTTGTTGTCTGATTCCTGTTGCTAGGACTTCTAGTACTATGTTGAACAATAGTGGCGAGAGTGGGCATCCTTGTCATGTTCCTGATCTTAAGGGAAAGTCTCTCAGCTTTTCCCCACTGAGGATGATATTTGCTGTGGGTTTTTTATGGATGGATTTTATGAACTTGAGGAATGTTCCCTCTATCCCTATACTCTGAAGAGTTTTAATCAGGAAAGGATGCTGTATTTTGTCAAATGCTTTTTCTGCATCAATTAAGAGGACCAAATGGTTCTTCTCTCTCCTCTTATTAATATGTTCTATCACATTCATTGATTTGCAAATGTTGAACCACCCTTGCATCCCGGGGATAAATCCCACTTGGTCATGGTGGATGATCCTTCTAATGTATTGTTGGATCCTATTAGCTGGGATTTTGTTGAGAATTTTGGAGTTCAGATTCATTAGGGATATTGGTCTGAAATTCTCCTTTTTGATGGGGTCATTGCTTGATTTGGGGATCAAGGTAATGCTGGCCTCACAGAATGAGTTTGGAAGCTTTCTTTTGTTTCTATTTTTTGAAACAGCTTCAGGAGAATAGGTATTATTTTTTCTTTGAATATTTGGTAGAATTCCCCAGGGAATCCATCAGGCCCTGGACTCTTGTTTTTTGGGAGGTTTTTGATCACTGCTTCAATCTCGTTACTGGTTATTGGCCCATTCAGGTTGTCAATTTCTTCCTGTTTCAGTCTTGGTAGCTTATAGGTTTCCAGGAAGGCATCCATTTCTTCCAGGTTGCTTAATTTATTGACATATAGTTGTTGATAATAATTTCTAATAATTGTTTCTATTTCCTTGGTGTTGTGATCTCTCCCCTTTCATTCATAATTTTATTAATTTGGGTCCTTTCTCTTTACTTTTGGATAAGTCTGGCCAATGGTTTATCGATCTTATTAATTCTTTCAAATAACCAGCTTCTAGTTTTGTTGATCTGATCTACTGAGTTTCTGGTTTCTAATTCATTGATTTCTGCTCTAATTTTAATTATTTCTCTTCTAATGCATGGCTTATGCATCATTTGTTGCTTTTTCTCTAGTTTTTTAAGGTGTAAAGTTAGTTGGTGAATTCGGGATTTTTCTATTTTTCTGAGTGAGGCTTGGATGGCTATGTATTTCCCCCTTAGGACCGCCTTTGCAGTATCCCATAGGTTTTGGACTGATGTTTTCATTCTCATTGGTTTCCATGAATTGTTTACGTTCTTCTTTGATTTCCTGGTTGACCCAAACATTCTTGAGCAGAGTGGTCTTTAGCTTCCAAGTGTTTGAATTTCTGCCAAATTTTTTCTTGTGATTGAGTTCCAGTTTTAAAGCATTATGGTCTGAGCATATGCAGGGAATAATCTCAAACTTTTGGCATCGGTTGAGACCTGATTTGTGACCCAGTATGCGGTCTATTCTGGAGAAAGTTCCATGTGCGCTTGAAAAGAGTGAGTATTCTGTTGTTTTAGGGTGGAATGTTCTGTATATATCTATGAGGTCCATCTGGTCCAATGTGTCATTCAAGGCTCTTGTTTCTTTGTTGATTTTCTGCTTAGATGATCTGTCTATTGCTGAGAGTGGAGTATTGAGGTCTCCTACAATTAACGTACTATTATCAATATGACTCTTTATTTTGGTTAACAGTTGGCTTATGTAGTTGGCTGCTCCCATGTTGGGGGTGTAGATATTTACAATTGTTAGATCTTCTTGTTGGACAGACCCTTTAGGAATGATATAGTGTCCTTCTGTGTCTCTAATTACAGACTTTAGTTTAAAATCTAATTTGTCTGATATAAGAATTGCTCTCCCAGCTTTCTTTTGAGGTCCGTTGGCATGGAAGATGGATCTCCATCCCTTCACTTTCAGTCTGGATGTATCTTTAGGTTCTCTTGTACGGGTGCCTGGGTGGCTCAGTTGGTTGAGTGTTTGCCTTCGGCTCAGGTCATGATCCTGGAGTCCTGGGATCGAGTCCCACATCGGGCTCCCTGCTCGGCGGGGAATCTGCTTCTCCCTTGGACCCTCCCTCCTCTCGTGCTCTCTCTCTTGCTCTCTCTCTCTCTCAAATAAATAAATAAATTAATTAAAAAAATGAGTGCCTTGTAGACAGCATATGGATGGGTCCTGTCTTTTTATCCAATCTGCAACCCTGTGCCATTTTATGGGAGCATTTAGGCCGTTCACGTTGAGAGTGATTATTGAACGATATGAATTTATTGTCATCCTGTTGCCTGTAAAGTCCTTGTTTCTATAGATTGTCTCTGTAAATTTCTGTTGTATATCACTCTTGGGGTCTTCCTCCTTTTATAGAACCCCCCTTAATATTTCTTGCAGGGCTGGCTTAGTGGTCACATATTCTTTCAGTTTCTGCCAGTCTTGGAAGCTCTGCAATTCTCCATCCATTCTAAATGACAGCCTTGCCGGAAAAAGTATTCTTGGCTGCATGTTCTTCTCGTTTAGTACCCTGAATATGTCTTGCTAGCCCTTTCTGGCTTGCCAGGTCTCTGTGGATAGGTCCATTGTTATTCTGATGTTTCCCCCTCTGAACGTAAAGAATCTCTTCCCCCTAACTGCCCTTAAGATGGTTTCCTTGTTTCTAAGATTTGCGAGTTTTACTATTACATGCCAGGGCGTTGGTCTGTCTTCCTTGATCTTGGGAGGGGTCCTCTCTCCCTCTAGGACACGAATGTTTGTTTCATTCTCCAGATTAGGGAAGTTCTCAGCTATGATATGCTCAAATATGTCTTTTAGTCCTCTCTCTCTCCATCCCTTCAGGGATCCCAATAATTCTGACACTGGAACATTTCATGGCGTCACTTATTTCTCTAATTCTGTTTTCATGGATTTTAAGCTGTTTCTCCCAGGACTTTTTTCCTTCTTTTCTATCAATTGGTCTTCTAGATCATGAATTCGTTCTTCTACCTAGTTTAACCTAGCTGTTAGAGTATCTAGATTAGATTGGATCTCATTGTAGCATTTTTAAGTTCTGCCAGTTCAGCTTTCATTTCTGCCCTTAGAGACTCTATGTTGCCATTAATTGATTTCTCCATTCTAGCTATCATCTTCGTAACTGTTACCCGAAGCCCATTTCCAACATCTTGGTTATATCTGTATCCATTTATAAATCTGTGGCAGAAGTCACAGTCTCTGAGTCTTTCCTATTTTGGGGGTTCCTCCTCTTAGTCATTCTGTTGAAGGGTGGTTGAGGGAATGTACAGAGTCTAAATTATTGACCACAACCCAAGCAAGATGCACCTGTTTTATAGGGACCTTAGGGTTGTGGCCTCTTGTTCTCCTAGCCTGTCTTCTGGGGGAGGGGCCTGCGTCGCTGTTACTCAGGCAACCCTGTTTGGGCAGAGTTGTCCTGCCCCCTGTGGGGGAGGGGGAGGATGGGCTCAGTGAAAACTGGTTTTGGGGGGCTTTCGTTCTCTGGGGGCTTTCCAAGTCTCTTCCTAGACTCAGAGCAGAAGAGACTGTTTCCATCCCTCTGCCTCAGAACAGAGATCGACAGATTGCAGTCTGTGTTTCAGTGAGCTCTCCAGGCCACACTATCTCCGTTTCTGTCTGTGCTGCTAGAAACTGCAGTGTCCTGGGTTGTGCGCCCCTTAGCAGCGCTCTCAGCTGTTGCTTCCAGGTCCAGGCACATTTTTGCCCTTTGTGCTTCTAAAACCGCCAGCTGCCCTCAGTTCACATGCGCGATCCTGCAGCTCCAGGGTTCAGTCTGGGGGGCTGCCCTAAAGTCCTTTCCCCACTGCTACCAGTCTGCGAGTCTGTGCCCTGTCCCCAGTGCGGGAAGCAGGATCCCAAAGTCTCCCTCCCCCCTTTCGTTTATCTTCCGATATCTGCCCATGGAATCACAGCTCCCCGCTTCATACCTCGAAACCAACCGCCTACAATGTTCTGTTTGTAGAGATCCAGATATATCTTCTTAAATCTCAGGCTGATTTCGTGGGTGTTCAGAGTGGTCTGGTAGATATCCAGCTCAATTCAGGGGACCAGTTGGAATAGGGTCCCCTACTCCTCCATCATCTTTTCCTCCTCTGCAAGTATATCAAACTTAACATGTCCAAAACAGAAGCCTGATTTCTGCTGCCTGATTTTTCTCACCTGGGTAAGTGATAACTATCCTTAGAATTGATCAGGGCAAATCCTTGGAGTTTATCTTGACTCCTCACTTTCTTTTATATTCTACTTTGAATTCACCAGTAAAACTTGTTGGCTTTACCTTCAAAATATATCCTTATTATTTCTCACCATCTCCACTGCTACCACTCTGGTCCAAATCTCTTGCTGGATATTATATGTCTTTCTAACTAGTCTCCCTGCTTTTTTCCTTTTCTCTCCTATATGCCATGCCATATTGAAGCCAGAGTAAACATTTAAAAATTTAAGACACGTTATGTTTCATGTTATGTTTCCCTTTCTCAAAACTATTTAGAATAAAATGGTCTTGTTTCTGTTATCTCCCCAACCTCATCTCCTTTTACTTTGCTCCTTTCCTTCTAAACTTCAGCCACAAACATGACAAGCATACACCCTACCTCAGGGTTTTTCTGTCTCTGTTGTTCCTTCTGCTTGTAACTCAATTCCCCTCACATGGCTGGCACCACCCTTAGTACCTTCAGATTTCCACTCTAATTTTGCCTCATCAGTGAGGCCTGATTACCCTATATAAAACAGAAGACTCTATCACTCAGGTCTGGAAAGGAAAACCAAATCATCTAGGTATTTCATATGAAGAGGAGTGGAAGAAAAAAGGATTTAATACAGGGAATTGGTTACAAATGTGTTGAGAGGGTTGGAGAAACAAAAGGAGAAAAGTGTGTCTCCAATGATCAGGAAGTCACCCTGTCCCTAGGGCTGCTGGGGGAAAGTGATGTTACTGAGGATTGAGGAGCTTATACTGCTAACTTCTTTCCAACTTCTAATATTGTGTTAATGCATTCCAATGACAAAACCTAACAGGACCACAGCTGGAAACAGAGCCCAGGAAATTGGGTTTTCAGCCTTCCAGTCTTATTGTATAGGGGAGAGTATGAAAGGGCTGATGTAGGGTAGGCTTCAACAGGTAATATCTGGCATATACTTCTTCTACTACGAGTCTTTATCATCTTATCCTTTATTTTTCTTCATACCACTTACCACTATTTGTTCATTGACTATCTCCCTTACCCTGCCTCCATCGGAATATAAATTCTGTAAGAATAAGGAATTTGTTTTTCTGGTTTGCTGCTATATCCTGAGCAGTCAGAACAGTGCCTGGCATCAGTATGGTAGCATACTAAATGGGGAGGGGTGGTGGAAATGGTTTGGCCAGTGCAGCATATTTTATCACTGACTTTGCTTAGAATTGCCAGCGCATGGTAATGATAAAAAGCAGAATAGCTTGTAGTCAGTTTTATTATTATTTTCTAATTTTCTACAGCCAATGAATCCTATTATGTGAGGGTAAGGAGTTAACAAAACCCTTTTCCATCTCTAAGGACAAATCTGAGCGTGGGTTAACTTTCTAGTTCTGTTTCCCTAGAAATTTGATAAAGATGAAATGTCAGCTTGTTACTAGGCAGCATTTCTTATGGCAAAAATAATCTGTGATTGGTAACTTGCAAATGGACTAGAAGGAACTATAAAGGAACTATAAATACCTAGTGGGAAGTGACAGCTTTGGGCTTCTGTGAATATGGTGACACTTGTATCTGGACATTTCCCTCATAGGGACCCTGGAAGCTGTCTAAGATTGTTATAAGAAACATTGATTCTTATGTAGGATATGCTTCTAAGTTGGTGGCTCCTATACTCTCCCAGTATAATTCTTGTTCCCTTACACCTAAATGTCACTTGAAGAAAAAAGAGAATAGCTCTTGGATGGCTGTGTAGATGACTAAGAGGACTAGTTCCACTGAAGATGAAAGTCTGATGCAGCCCTGCTGGACACTGAGTTTCCTGTTCAAATCCTTTTAAATAAACTGGTTCATGATAAAGTGTATTCACATCTTATAAGTCTGATTTTAGTTAACATAATCCCTGATGGGCATTCCAACATGTAATAGATGCTTAATAAATATTTATTGAACAAATACACAAGGTTGGAAATGTATGCCACAGTTATGTAATTACTGGATGGTATTACCTGAATGTTAACATACACAGTTTGTTGAAACAAACCAATGTCTACATCGACTGTTCTGTATTAGTTTTAGTTCACAACTGTACCTCCCCAATTTTGATATAATTCCCTCATCCCAAATAAACACATGTAGTCACAAAATACTGGGCAGGTTTTAAAGACAGTATACACAGACATCTTGTATGGCATTCTTTGGGTTGCCCCAGGCCACTGTTCTGCTTACTATCATACCACACTGGATTCAAAAGTGGACATATGTGAAGCTACTCATATCAGGGGAAATCAGTTAGCACTTAAGGGAAGCTTGAGCTGTGACTGACTAAATTATAGACTTGCCACATTAACAGACAAGTGTAATTTCTTTTGGCCTCTCTGAAAATAAATAATTTTTTCCTATTATTTTCTGTCTATCTAAGATCTCAAGCCTTCAAAAGAGATACTATATTTTATTCATTTCTTTTATCCCCATTTTCCAGTATAATGCCTGGCATAGAGGTACCCAACAAACATTTGTTGAGCTAAACTATACAATCACAGAGGGTCATAATAACAGCTAACCTTGGATGGAAATAGGGAAGGAATGCCGAGCTATATGGAACCAGAGATTATGGATTTAGAAACATTATTTTAGAATGTGGATTTAGAGATTTAGAAACATTATTCCCTTGGAAAGCTATGATAAATACAGTAAGCCACAGAAAATAGCATCTATCAAAGCCCCTCCAAGGATAATCAAGCCTATGGAGGCAGGAAACTAGGACTACAAATTCTTCCTTAGATTCCATGATGTAAGTATCATCTCTAGTCTTACCCCATCACTTTTTTTTCACTAGCAAATAGTTTTAATACAGAATGTATGATAGCTTTAAAAAGGATAGGTGAGACTATAGTCCAGCCCTACAAAAACATCAGGACGAATACAAGAAATATAGCTTAAACAAAATTGCCTAATAACTAGTTATTTATGAATTTGCTCATTCTCTTTAGCTTTCCCAACCCCCATGAACTCACTTAGATGCACAAAGCATATAAATATATCACAAATAAGAATAGTTCATTAAGTCAACCAGTTTATTAGAATTTCTTTCTGATGCTAAACAGTGTCAGTTGGCCCTAGGGATATTAAAATCTTCACTATGTAGATCAATTGAAAAGAATGTTTTGGGTCAATCAATAGTTTTAGGGAATGACCAGTACACCTATACTGGGTATAGAATCCTGACTCATCTCTCCATTAGCGAAACAAATACTCTATTCTTTTCTTTTGCCCTTTCTAAAAGAACTATAAGGGTTATGGAAAGACCTTTGAAAATGTTCATTTCCAAGACTTTAAGAAGTTAAAAATAATGATAACAAATAAATGGCTTATTTTCAGAATAAAATTAGAGATTAAAAGAGAAAAAAAAAGAAATCCTGTTAATCTTTTAAAAAATAGTAAGGTCTAAAGGTCTAAAAAAATCTCAATAGTTTCTGATTCTGTTCTTAGGCTTTGAATTACAAGCAGATCCATTTTTCAATATTCCCAGTTTGATTAGAACCTCTGACTTTTTGTATAACCTAAGCAAAACATGACACAGGAAATTTTTCAAAAGTTTTCAGAGAAAGATTGACTAAATCCCCATCCTAAATCAGGGCTGAAATGACATTTGACATATTGAGAAGCATGCCACTAGAGATGCTATCTTTGGAGAAAAAGAGAAAAGATTATCAAATTCCTCCTGGTGATTAAGGATCACATGGAACTTCCAGGAAGATGAAGGGCTAACCACTGTATCCCAATTCATTGATTTATTTCCCACACAGAGATGGCCCATCATCTCAGCAGGGTAGGTAGAATTCATTGTCCTAATAGACTGAGCACTAAATTTGCATAGTTGAACATCTATAGCTAGCAGTCAGCATTCTTTGTTTATATGTACTGAGTGTGTGCAAAGGTCATTGGTTGTAATAGTTTATTCTAAACAATGGAAGGGAACATTTCTCAATATGTAATTTCTAGTCTTCCTCCTTCTTACCTTCTGTACTTGAACTATCCTGAGGCCAATTTATTATTTCCTTGTTACAGGTATGTGGTAAAATCTATAATCCACAATGTTCTATTTACAACACAGAAGTCAAAAAGACTTTTACCTGAAAGTCCAATTACCTCCCCCTTCCAACCTTCCCCCCCCACGCTTTTTTTTTTTTTTACCTCATTCCCTGTCGACATGACTGCAACAACTGGAAACTTATTAACTTCAACCTCTGTGACACCTACAGTTGCCAGAAGACCAATCTCTGAGGGGCCCATATGGGTTCCTTTGGCCAAAACGCATTCCCCTCTTTTAATGTCATGGCCGATGGGTCTGAAAGTCAAAGCAGAACCATAAACAGAGTGATTAAGAATAATATTTTCTCAACTGACTTTAGTGTCAAAGAAGGAGGACATTCAAGAAGAGAAAAAAGTCAAGAGATGAGGCAGGAACAGAATAATAAAATAAAAAGCTTCTAAAAACTCTATGCTTTTTTAATAAAAAAATTTAAATCACACAATGGAAGAGAGAAATAGGATTTCCATTATTGCTGAGGAATATGTTATTTCACATTTGAAGATTTTATTTATTTATTTGACAGAGAGAGACACAGCGAGAGAGGGAACACAAGCAGGGGGAGTGGGAGAGGGAGAAGCAGGCTTCCTGCTGAGCAGGGAGCCTGATGTGGGGCTCGAACCCAGGACCCTGGGATCATGACCTGAGCCGAAGGCAGACGCTTAACGACTTAGCCACCCAGGCGCCCCTGTTATTTCACATTTGAAAACTATTTTACAAATTGCTTTGTACTACATTACAGTCAAAAAATACCAACCACAAACTTTCTTTGATATAAGGGAAGAATTTATATGAAAATATCTAGTGGCATTAATGATAAGAGGTCCATAGCATGTTAGCTTTGAGGTGAGGAGAATAACACTGATGAGGTTACAGTCACAGGGGTAATTTCTATTTGGACAACTTAGGCTGGCCCAGGTCTATGGCCACAGAAGTCCACTCAGCTTGGCTTCTTGCCATAGGGATGTGAGAATTGTAGCTTTGTTATAAGCACATTTGAGCAAATTAGTATTGATGGGATCAGGGCAAACGTATTCCAATGTAAGAAAAATAATTTATATATGCACTCCTTATGTTAAGACACTAGTCTCATTTTTGTATATAAAGAATAGCAGATTATTCTATTCTTATTGGTAGTCAGGGGAGGAGAGGCTATCAGCTAATTGCATAAAAACTCAGCTCTGGGATTATCTGTGTTGATTCCAAATTCTGGAGTACCTAGGGGTGGAGGTGGATAATTTTGGATTATCTAGAAGTAGGATTAACTGTGGATGACTTTACTTCTTTCTCATGTTGCTTTTGACTATTTCATTTGCCTTTATTATGTTTATGAAAAAGTAGGCAGAGTAGACATGAGCTGTAGAATTAAGAAAATTCATTTTGCTACTTGTTAAAAGTCCTGAACACTAATGGCTAAATGCCTGAGCTGTGGATTTACAATAGCCATGCTCTCTTGAATTTATGATCATGTAGAAACAAAAGTTGGCTATACATTCTATACATTATGAATTTACCTGATATCTTGGCCTGGTCGAGCTTGCACCAGAATTCGCACTTCAAGTTCCTCAGTGCCCTATAATAAAAGCAAGTCATGTAATTTCAAACAGAATAATCTAACAGAATTTTGATCAATACAATTTAGCTACTCAGATGCTTTTATAATCAGATAGGTCCCAGAATATATACAAATATAGAGAAACACAACCATTTGCTACACATTTTCAACATGATAAATTTCTATCACAGGTTTCTGAAAAACTAGGTTTGATGCCAATAAATTTATTTGTAAATAAATAAAAATTTTCTTCATAATTTTCATGCTTTTAAAAAATGTACCACTTCAAATACTGGATCTTATATTGTAAGTAGCATTCTCAAGGGAAAATAAAAGATATATCTATATGGCTACCCTAATAGATACATCGAATGTGGATGGAGATAACCTGTCTCTTCTGTTCCCAGGAATCATGCCAAGTTTCCCAAATATCTGCAGAAATTTCAGTGAAGGACTTACAGTTTTCCTGGTAGTAGGTTTCTGTAAATTAATGGTGATCATTAATTTTACATTTATGGGCTGTGACACTGGAACTGTGTCTTGTCATCTGTCAGAGTCTGTGGATGCATGTGTTCTGGATTTCAATGCTTTGCTGGCTTCCCTGATGCCAATAAATCTGTTGGACAGTTTTAACAGCAGGCAGTGTGATCTGTATGCCAAGAGTTGAATTTTATAAGCCTTACATGTGGGAAAGTGATTGAAAAGACAATCCCAGATCAAGAGAAGTGGCTGTCTCTCAGCATGCCCAAATTTTACTATTTAGGCAGCCCAGAAGAATGTTATTTATTTTAGCTCTAGCTTTTAAGACATAAAATATCTTAAACTGCTTCAAAAAACAAGTTAAGATAGCCAGTCATTAAAATATCAGTTGAAACTATTCTTTTATTAGTGGCTGACCCTCTGGTTCCAGTAACTGCCACTAGTTTCAGTAAGATGAAGGCCCGTTTAGACCAAGACAATTCCCAGGAGCCTTTAGTGTAGACTAGAGAGGGGGCACTGGCATAAATTCAAGTTTTCCAGGCTGTCCTTTGATGGCAAAGATTTTTCTGAATTATAGAAAATCAGAGTTGAAGGGTTATTTGGTTCAAATGCTTGGCTTAATGTAATATTCAAGAACTTGCCCAAGCATTCTTTGTTAAATTCTCCTTCACATTTTATCAGAAACTAGTCTTGATGAACAAATTTCTCAGCTATAAGGTATGTCAACAGTTAATATCTCTGCTGTTCTATTTGAGGTAGTTTCCTTCCTTGTTTGCATGTGAAATTTTGTGGATCAAATGTGGTTCAAATTCTGTTAAAATTACAGTAATGATCATAAAAACAGCTCCTATAACAAAAGATTTTCAAATATAAGGCAATTCCTATATACTGGAGACCCATACACTACAATGTAAGATCCGAACATTACCAAAACAAACGAACAAACAAACAAAAGAGAAAACAAAAACAAAAAAACCCAACCCAACCGGATTAATCTTATAAACATTGCAGAAAATGGGCATGGTTTGTAATACTGCTATAGGAACAGAGCAGTAAGACCTGGTGATGACGTACATCATCAGACTCCCTGATTAGTTCGGTATCTTCTACTTGTACTACTGCATCAGCACCGCAGGGGATTGGAGCACCTGTTGTAACCCGCATGACTTGTCCTGGCATTACTGTCTGAGTCGGCTGAAAATACAAACATGTAAGAAAGAATTGATTTACTTTGCTGTTGCAAAGGAAAAGTCTGCAGGAGATGTATTATTTTTAGAAACAAACCATAAAAGGAAAATCTTAGACTCTTATTCACATTGGTCCAATGTACTAAAACTACCCACAAACAGGTGCATTTACACCAAAGAGGCTTTAACTTGATTTAAGGTAATGACCATTAGACAGATGTCTTTCTTGGTGCCCTGCTCTCCTTTTGAAGAACTGTCACTTACAATTGTCACTATTGTGTTTCACTCAAATAATGTGAATTTTCTTAATATCTATATGTAAAGTGATTTGAGTATCTTTAAGAAAAAAAATGCCATACAACGTGATTTTATGAAAGACAATTATGAAAAATTAACATGTTGTCATTTACTCAGGTTTTGACATTTAAGAATTGTAGTACTTTATTAACTAAACTTTTTGATTTAATAAAGGCAAGTAAAAAATCATTTTAAGTATTTCACTTGAAAATCTTTTAAAACATATTAGTTCATCTTTCAATAATAAAAGTCTAGAAATGTAATTAAGTAATTCAAAATGATTCCAGTGTCTGTAATGATTAAACACTATATCCAAGATTTTCATTATCTGAGCTGTCGTACAGATGGTACAGGAGACTGACCCCAGGACCTGACCTGCAAACTTCTCTCAGCATAGAGAAAAACATATTTCTGTAAGATCTATTTGATAGGTTTGATTTGGACACATAGGCCAATGATTTAGGTCACAGTTGGGAAAAGGAATGCTTCAAATTTCCCCTAAAAGAGAATTCTGAGATAATATTAATTTCCCGATAAAAAAGAGATCTTTCCAAAGATATCTGCTTAAGTATTTAAAATCTTAGGTCACAACAATGTGAATAGACTTAACATTACTGAACTGTACACTTAAAAATGGTTATGATGGTACATTTTATGTTATATATTTTCTACCACATTAACAATTTTTAGGGAATGGTTAAGGAAAAATACCCCTCTACTGGATGTACAAAGCAAAACAGGAAATTTATTAGAACAGCCTTAAAAATCTTTTTTCAATAATATTATTGCTGTAAACAATACCACCAATAGCTAAAATGATCAAACCCTTCAATTTATACTAGATACAGAGTTAAGTGCACTGTTAAAGTCTAGAATATAAGCCCTACAAAGACAGGGATTTGTCTTATTTTTTGTTTGCCTCTCCAGATCACATCTTCATTTTCTATCCTGTGCTATGGCCCAGAGGCTGACCTCTATGGACTGCTTCATCCAGGTTCCCATCACTCTGGCTGCTGATTAGGTTCAACCAATGGGAGTGGTCAACAAGAGATTAGAGGGTAAGACAAAAGGAAAAGTAGGGTTTTCATTCTGCTTGCTCTTTCCCTGCTGGGCTGCAGTTTGGTGATGGCTATATCATCTTTATTACTGAGGGTCACAACTCCTATTGGGTGGCCCTATCTCATAGCTATGAATCTCCTCAGGTCCAGGTACCACTCTTTCCCTTTGCCCCTTTAGACCTAGAGGTGGTTGGTAATGGAGTGTCACTGTTAGTACCCGGGTGCTTAACATTCCCTTGTTGGTTTCCCTTAATCTATTTCTTGGATATAGTCCCTTTAATCACTCCTTTTCCAGAAATATTTATTTCTTTCATACCAAAGCCTAGAACGTGTCTAGCACAAAGTTGGTGTCTAGAATGAATGAATGAACATGTATGATCTCATTAGGTGACAACTACATGAAGTATTCCATCCTTCTTGGCTTAAAACTCCAGTGTTCTCCCTGCTTTTCTCCCACAGCTATTGACAAAAGAGATTCTTGGGATCAGCTCTGGCATTGAGCTATGTATCTTATATTTCCTTATTCAGCTACTTGAATAAAAGACATTACAGGCTTTCGGAATGGTTACATTTTTATGTAATTTTCTACCAAGATGCTGCATAGGGTTTCATATGAAAAGTTTAGGGCCCAAAGCATTAAAATTAAAAAAGAAAATTCAACCTCAATATTACTCATTGTCCAGGACATCTCTTAATGTACTATAGATGGCCATTTTGCAGTGCAGTGATTTTTGATGAAAAGCATTAGTTTTGATATATGTATTTTTTAATAGAGGTACTAATACTGAAACTATCTTTAGAGCCTATGGAACAAAGATATTTAATATAGGTCTAAACAGGCCCTTCTTTTGCTGAAAGTGCCTTTTTGGCTAAGGCAGAAAGCGAATCCTAAAGTGAGTTTCAGGGCAGTTGCTTCTTAAGCTGAAGTGTCTTAGTCTGGAGCCCTGCCTCAATTTAGTCATGTTCAATGTACCATATTCTGTAAATTTACTTTAAGTTTTATTGTGGTTGTACCTGTAATTTTCTCTATTTGTTTTAAATCAACTCTTAAGAAGTGTTTTCGTGTGATTTTTGAACAAAAAATTTGACTCCTCTCTAAGATTAGTAAATCTGATATGTGAAGACTTCCTACCAGCTCACTTAGATGAGAGCCAATGTAAAAGATATTATTGGATATATATATATATATCCACTTAGAGTAAACATATAAACCTCAATTGAATGGAATCAGTTGAAAAACTCTAGGAATACATGAAGTACTTCCTTTAGATTGTTAAGAGTAACAATTCTTTAAGAGTAACTCATTCTTTTTTTATTGCTATACCTTATATGTTTTATATAAAGTAAAAATGGTTAAAATCTTGATTTTTCCTTAATGGAGGTGTTGGGTTTTTTTGAAATTTGCCCAATGACAGCACTTTATAATCATGTAATATTTTCTTTGACAGTGTCCAGTGCTAATCAATAGGACCAAACTATAAGTGATTTAAAGTCAAGTATTTTGGTACACCATAAAAGCATTTTGTAAATCACTATCTCAGTGTATGCAATGGCACCTAATTCTCAAGCATATGTACTTTCAATAAGTGAGCAATTTGGCTCTTTTAAGATCTCTGAGATTGCTATAAAGTCTGTATGATACCTTAGTTATAGATAAAGGACATCACAGATAATTTGAAGAGAAACCCCATTTTCTTGTATAGTTTTCATCTTTTTTTCCCATCGACCTTACAAGAAGTTAGCAACTTTTAAGTTTCATGACTTTTCTTGTGTTCCTAGTTCTCTAGTACAGTTGGAAGTCTTAACTAGTAAATAAGGTTTAAGAAGACCACAAGGCACTTATTAATCTGTTACCTATCTACCTATTTATACTAGGCTTTGACTACCACGAACTATTTGCAGTTTCTTAAACACTCCATGCAATTTTTTAAAACACCTCTGTGTCTTGATTTATACTGTTCTCTTGGCCTGGAATGTACTTTTCTCATTTCTGTTTTTGTAAAATCCTCTTAGGTCCAGCTCCAATGTTATTTTCTTAATCCTGGTAGGATGAAATGCTCAACCTCCCTATTATCCTGCATAGTACATGACTGATAGCATTAGTTTAACACTTAATATATTTAGTTGTCTGTCTCTTTAACTAGATGTAAACTCCTTAAGAGTAGAAATCATATCTTAATCTACTTTATATCCCTAGAACCCAACACAGTGCTTGGTACACATAGTAGGTATGTTTGATAAGTGTTATTAGATAGACTCAACTGAAGACCAGAGACCTAGAATAATTGGTACTTTGTGGCCTTGTTATACAAATGGATGCTTTAGATAACCAACACTGATTGAAATACATATCAAGAAGTCAAGTAAATTATGAGGTCATAATACAAGTCATTTATAAAAAAGGGACCCAGGCCTAGCTGTTCTTTTTGTCAGGAAAACAGTCATGAGGATTTAAATCAGCCTGTGTACAGCACCTAATCACTATAGTGCCAGGCTTGGCTTCAGAGATCTATCCACAGTTCTCTTCAATGCTTGGATGTAGGGATGAGGTAGCCTCATCCTGGGGTCACCAACATGGGCACCATACTTCTCCTATATATGTCCTTAACTTTTCCATATTTTCAGTACATATGGGAGTACATACTAAGCCAAGGAAGAAAAGGCATGGGACATAGCTTTTGCCCAAACCTCCACATTCATTCATTCATATCCTCCTTTATTTTTTTATAATGCTTATGAATGTTGGGTAGTAGCAGAGGAAAAAAGTATCTTGGTCTTCTTCTGGTTCTATTTAATAAGGCAAGAGCTCTTTTAACCAACCTTCAAAATTCACTGGATTAACATATGCTCTCTATTTCCTCTTAAACATAAAGATGCTTACAGCACTGTTTAAGTTTGAGGCTGTTAGACTCTTGTATAATTGTAAAGTACTGCTTTACAGTTCAATTGAGTTTCTTCCCAAACTTGTTTGTGCCAGTTTGTGGCAGCAGTTGCTACTGAATTATGTAATTTAAATAAATATTACATAAATTAATGACATATGAGTGTGAAAAAAATTTTTTTTCCTAGAAAAATTAAGTTAAACCTTTGGAAAAACTCAATTAAAACATTTTGCCAAAAACAACTGTCAAATTAAGTGTGGGTAAAGTAGCTGTAAAAATTGTAAAAACACAATAAAAATCTAGAAGGATTCTATACTTAGATACTTTGCAAATGTCCTTAATTTTTTTACCACTTTAAAGACCAAAACTGGAAATCATGTAAGTGCTTTTGGGTGTGATTTATGTAAGAAAGGCCAGATAGAAATTGAAATAGTAGATACTTGTTAAAATAAAAGTATTAGCTCTCCATCAAATTATTGACAAATAAATGTTCATTTAAGTTAAACTTACATTTATCTTAAAAATATAAAATAATTTTCCACTTGTTTCCAATTAAATGGCCAATTACTAGTCTCAAAAGCATTAAATAAGAGGACTTCTATGGCCCATTAGTGCTTCATTTCTTAATAGAAATATATATATACCTGTTCACTGGCTAGCCCTAGTGAGCAAAGCTAATCTAAGTGATTAGCTTGAGTGGTTAAATAATTGGCTTCTTCTAATTTTTCCTGTTTGTAACACAGGTTGGAGAAAAGTCTGAGAAGATCACCTAGAAACTATAGATCTATTCAGAACATTAATGTTTATATAGGAAGAAAGAATTATCTAATAATAGGGCTGGAAAATGTTTGTGGGGTATGTCTGTGAAACATACCAAAAATACCATGCTGTATATTAAAAGATGCAGATTTCTTTCGGTTAAAAAATAATTATTTTGGCTCTTTCTCATGGGAACCTCCTTTAATCTCTTTGATAACCTGTCTAATTCATCTCTAGTATTTCCATTACAATGATGGTAGAAGGTTAGAATTCAATGCTAAAAGTCCATGAAACTGAAATCTTCAGGGCCTTTCAGGCCTATGAATCTCACCTGCTCACCAGCTTGGGATTCCCCAATGATGAAACGATCTCCTGGACCATCAGCAGCTGTGAGGTGAACAGAACCAAGAACAAACATCAAAATGGACCTATAGCAAGGAATAAGGATCTAGTGTTGGAATTTAAAAATTTGACTCAAATGATCAGATAAAGCTTCAGGAAAATGAATACTTTTCTGATCTCCTAGACCAGATAATGGCGTTATTACTACTGGTTTGATCTTTGTATCCACCATTCAGAAGTACCAGTAGAAATGATTCTAATCATGCTGTTTCTTGGGTGTCACTGGAGATGGTCTTCCTGTTGCTCCATAATTTGATACTTGTACTTTTAATTTTTTTCAAAGATTAATTTATTTAAATGAGAGAGAGAAAGAGCGAGAGAGAGCATGTGAGAGTGGGGGGAGTGGCAGAGGAAGAGAATCTTCAAGCGCACTCCCTGCTGAGAGGCTGATGTGGGCTGATCCTACCACCCATGAGATCATGACTCATGAGATCACGACCTGAGCTGAAAACAAGGGTCAGAAGCTCAGATGACTGAGCCACCCAGGAACCCCAAATACTTGTATTTTTTTTTAAAAGATTTTATTTATTTATTTGAGACAGAGAGAATGAGAAAGAGAGAGCACATGAGAGGGGGGAGGGTCAGAGGCAGAAGCAGGCTCCTTGCCGAGCAGGGAGCCCGATGTGGGATTTGATCCAGGGACTCCAGGATCATGACCTGAGCCGAAGGCAGTCGCTTAACCAACTGAGCCACCCAGGCGCCCAATACTTGTATTTTTTAAATAGAACTATTTCTTCTAGCCTGTACTTCAAATAAATACCCCCCTTTCTATGGGTATATATTTGTGATGTATGTATACACTATCGTGGATATAACTGTCTATACTGATATATTACTATTTATATTCATATTTTTCCACTTTCTACAAATTTCAAGCTATTTCTTACTATTTTCTTATTTATCACCCAGTCTGATTTTCATAATAACTGTCGAGTAGAAAGAACATATCTTCTTTTTTACATTTGACGTTTGAAGGAAATGAGTCACAGAATGAAGGAACTTAGGTTGACAAGTTCTTGTTAGTAGTAGACCTAGGACTAAAACACAGTCCCTTAATTCCCAATACAGCATTTTTTAAAAAAAATAATTGGCCAAAATGCTATTTCTAAATCATAATATATAGGCAGCTGTGCATTACAATTTCCATTGACTATTTATTTTTAAATCAGAAGAAACACTTTCAGAATTGAGATGGAAAAACTTATCCATTTTTTTTCTATATACAGTATATAGAATTACCCCATCCCCCCACCCACCTCCCCTCCAGCAACCCTCAGTTTGTTCCCTGTAGTTAAGAGTCTGTCATGGCTTGTCTCCCTCTGATTTCTTTCCATTCTGTTTTCCCTCCCTTCCCCTATGATCCTCTGCACTGTTTCTTATACTCCACATATGAGTGAAACCATATAACTGTCTTTCTCTGACTGACTTATTTTGCTTGACATAATACCCCCCACTTCCACGTCAATGTAAATGGTAAGTATTCATCCTTTTTGATGGCTGAGTAATATTCCAATGTGTGTGTATATATATACACAGACACATTTCCTTTATCCATTCACCTGTCGATGGACATCTCAGCTCTTTCCAGAGTTTGGCTATTGTGGACATTGCTGCTCTAAGTGTTGAGGCGCAGGTGCCCCTTCGGATCACTACATTTGTTTTTTTTTTTTAAGATTTTATTTATCTGAGAGAGAGAGAATGAGAGAGAGCACATGAGAGGGGGGAGGGTCAGAGGGAGAAGCAGACTCCCCACCGAGCAGGGAGCCTGATGCGGGACTCGATCCAGGGACTCCAGGATCATGACTTGAGCCAAAGGCAGTCGCTTAACCAACTGAGCCACCCAGGCGCCCTCGGATCACTACATTTGTATCTTTGGGGTAAATACCTAGTAGTGCAATTGTTGGGTCATAGGGTAGCTCTATTTTTAACTTTTTCAGGAACCTCCATACTGTTTTCCAGAGTGGCTATACCAGTTTGTATTCCCACCAACAGTGCAAGAGGGTTTCCCTTTTGCCACATCCTCACCAACATCTGTTGTTTCCTGACTTGTTAATTTTAGCCATTCTGACTGGTGTGAGGTGGTATCTCATTGTGGTTTTGATTTGCATTTCCCTGATACCGAGTGATGTTGAGCATTTTTTCATGTGTCTGTTGGCCATTTGTTTGTCTTCTTTGGAGAAATGTCTGTTCATGTTTTCTGCCCATTTCTTGACTGGATTTTTTGGTTTTTGGGTGTTGAGTTTGATAAGTTCTTTATAGATCTTGGATACTAGCCCTTTATCTGATAAGTCATTTGCAAATATCTTCTCCCATTCCGTAGGTTGTCTTTTAGTTTTGTCGACTGTTTCTTTTGCTGTGCAAAAACTTTTTATCCTGATGAAGTCCCAATAGTTCATTTTTGCTTATGTTTCCCTTGCCTCAGCAAATTATTAAGCCTTTCTCTAAACTTCAGTTTTCTTGTTGATAAAAATTGGGATAATACTTTAAAAATAATATCTTTTAAAGCTTTTTAATTCTTTCATTCATTCACTAAATTTCTATACAGTGTTCTATGTCTTAAGTGTCATATCAGATGCTGGGACAGAATGGAGTAAAACCAGCACACATGGTTTCTATTCTAATGCAGCTGTGATGTTTTTCAAAATCTGGACCAAATATGGAGGTGGACTGTAAAGTAAACTTGTAAACAATTTTTAAAATGAGAATGAATAGAAATATATTTCATCACACATGGTAAGGATGAATATTGTTTCATGAAACTTATTTTTATTTATATGTGTACATAGGTACATTTATATATTGTATATGTTATATATTTATATTTTAAGATTTTATTTATTTGACAGAGAGAGACACAGCGAGACAGGGAACACAAGCAGGGGCAGTGGGAGAGGGAGAAGCAGGCTTCCCGCAGAGCAGGGAGCCTGATGTGGGGCTCGATCCCAGAACCCTGGGATCATGACCTGAGCCAAAGGCAGATGCCTAAAGGCTGAGCTACCCAGGCGCCCCATGTTATATATGTTATATGTGTGTGTATAATGTATTTAATGTGTGTCTTCTTATGGGTGGGGTTAAAGCCATTGATGTAGTGGAGGAGATGGATATTAATCAAATAATCACACTAATGAATATATAAATGCAAATTATGAAAACCATTCTAAAGGAAAGGAATATAATTTTATGAGATCATACAATGAAAGTGCCTGAAGTATACTGGAGGGTCAGGGAAAGCCACCTTGATAAAACGATTTCTGGTTTGAATATGAAGGATGAATAAAAGGTAAGTAGGCAAAAGGGGTATGTGAGTGTGTGAGAGAGAGAGAGAAAAGAAGAGGGGGAGGGAAGGAAGGAAGGAGGGAGGGAGAAGGAGAAATATGAAGTGGAAATGCTCCATCTAAAGATCTTCACCTATGTGCAAAGGCCTCTGGTTCATATCTTCCTTATATGTTATGCCCTAGCCACTCTCAATTTCTAGAACTGTAGCTCCCTGAGAATACCAAGATGACTCATATTTCAGCTCCATAATATATGTTACTTTCATTGCTCGGAGTGTCCTTTTTTTTAATCTGTGCCTTCTGATTAAAGACTTCTTAGCTTTTAAGACTCAGCTCAAGTGTCACCTTTTCTATGAAGTCATACCTGACTCCTCTTCCTTCAAGAGTCAGCTACTTTCTCTTTTGTTTCCCCAGCGTATTCCCTAAATAACCCTAATTATGGCTTTTTAATTATTTGCAATTATTTGCTTATTTGTCTCAGGGGAATCCGTAGCACTTTCTGCATAATAGGTATTCAATAAAATTTCAATATGTGAAGTATTAAAAATGTTCAATAAATGAATATGGCTTCTAAGAATCTATTTAGAAGGATGCATGCATACATGAACAAATAAATAATATTTCTCAACACAAAATGCTACATTTTGAATGCCTTCCATTTCCTGCTGGTTTATGTATATAGTTTTCAAATGTGAGTCAACATTGACTGTCTTTAGAATGTTTAGAAAGACTGCTCTGGTTAATTTTATATAATAATTCGGATATAGAATAGTGCCTAGCTTATCACTGATTTTCAATAAATATTTGTTAAAAGAATAAAGAAATGAATTTGGCATTTCCATAATACTTAGGTGGGGAGTTTGTAAACTGATTTGTACATATTAGTATTGTGTTTTCTAAGTTTTCTTGAATAATTTCAAAAATGTGTATGCTTTATTTCTTCAGCTAGATTACGAGCTCCTTAGATACAAGGATCACTTCCTTTATTTTTTTTAAAGATTTTATTTATTTATTCATGAGAGACGTGGGGGCGGGGGGAGAGAGAGAGAGAGGCAGAGGGAGAAGCAGGCTCCCCGAGGAGAAGGGAGCCTGATACAGGACTCAATCCCAGGACCCTGGGATCACGACCTGAGCCGAAGGCAGACGCTTAACCGACTGAGCCACCCAGGTGCCCCATTTATTTCTTTTTTGAAACCCTCTGCTCTTCAACCTTCTTCCTGTCTCCTGCTTCCGACACATGCAAATACACCTACACTCAAAATGCCTTATATCAATATTGTGCACAAATGCTCCAAATAAATGTCACTGAATAATGAGTGGCTGGAGATCATTTGGGGCAAGTCTGCTATAGAGTGTCAAGAAGGCCAACATCTGAAAGAGTCCTTAAATGAGTCTAAGGAGGAAAGGTACACTGACTGGAGAGAGAATATGTGCTCACTTACACTATGTTCTTCACCTTGCCCTGAAAATTTCTATCTGGGAAACATGTCTCTATATTGCTAGCTAAAGAAGGCTCAGTCAAACCACATTATAGAAGGCTCTTGGTAGCAAGAGAGAAGTTGTTTTTATTATTTCCTTTATAACAGTACTTCTCAACCCTCAATGTGCATACAAATCACCTGGAGATCTTGTTAAAACACAGATTCTGATCCACTAGGTCGGGATAAGGCTTGAGGTTCTACATTTCGAACAAGCTGATGTTGATGGTGCTGGTTAATGAACTACCCTTTTTGAGGAGCAGAGCACTCTAAGAGTGAATTGAATATAGACAAATTCAGACTTAAAGAAAACATAAGGAGTAAAAAATTAGTGAACTACAACAGAAATCCTGATTTTACATTATCACAAGGCTCACTATTTCTTAAAAAGACAGAAAAATAATGATCTATCTAACTTGCTGATATTTATTTTAAAATATCTATTAAAGAGACAGGTAAAAGAAAAGTTGCCATTTTTAAGATGAATTCTACAAGCTTGGGTGGGAAGGAGCAGAAGTGGAGGTATGTTTGCACATGAATCTAAAGCTTGGAAAGAAAGAAACTAAGTAAGCCACAGTATGCCATTAGAAAAGATGGATGGATTCCAAGGATTACTGTAGAGGCTTAGAACCCCCTCTCCCCACATTTAGAAATTTCTCTTAATGAGTTTTCTTTTCTTTTTTGTAATTGTAGAATTTAATTTGAAGGAAGTGATAAAAACCAATATAAACCAAATTATATAATGCAGCAAATGCATTATATAACTGATTCATAATGCTCAATGCTAGACCCTGAAGTTGCTCCCACTTCTACCTTCTTTTTTTAATGTCCAGAAAACACTTTAGTCTTCTTCACCTGTTTATTTAAAGATCATATCATTTTTAAATGAATACCATTAGATAACTATTTATTGTGGCAATGATCTTCCTTGAGCCCTTTACCATAGAACTATCTTTCATTTTCATTTTCCAGCCATATGGGAACTCCTTTTATGCCTCTTGAGACACTTTTTAGCTATATGTATTTTCAATAATAAAGAGTTTTGACATTTCCATGGTAGGATTGAATAAACTGAGACTATAGAGATGGCATAACTTTCAGAGGTCCTAGGAAATATCTTTGACAGAATAATCAGACAGAGGGATTAAGAATTAATTATGGAACCAAACTGTCTAAGACTTGATAATAGGCAACAGGGTAGTAGTATTTATGTGTATACTGAAATTAAGATTATAGAAAGTGTTGGGTGGGGCAAGGGAAGGTGATAAGACTAGCACAGCAGGATTAATACTTGCTGCAATTATACTGAGGAATTAAATCAGGTGAGTTGTTTGGAATTTTAAATCTGTGGCTTTTTCTTATGGAAAGCAGGAAGTTAAGAGTAGGACAGGTGAGTGAGCAAGCATTTTGAATTTTTTACCATCATCTTCCAGGAAAAAAATGCCCATTTATTGTTAGTATTGGGAAAAGAGATACTATTTCCTTAAATACAGTATTTTAAGTTTTTTGGAATTGACCAAAATTAATTAATTCAAATATCTCTGTTCACTTGAGTAATATTCCCACATCATAAGGCCCTCTTCTTTATCCAGAGTGACTTATAGTGAAAGGCAACAGGTTATCAAATGGAAAACCAGCTGTGGCCAGGGATTTAGGTGGAAGAAATAGAAACCCAGAACATGGCTTTTGTAAAAGAACAAAAGCTCTAAATCAAAGAGGTGATACTGAATTTTAGTATGCACTTTAACCAACTGGGAGGAAGTACACAAAATGTTAATAGTGGCTAGGCAGTGAGATAATGGGTAATTTTAAAATGTTCTTTTTAATTTTCTGTATTTTTCATAAGTATGTATTTCATTCAGAACGTAAAAAAGAAAAATTTAAAATTTACTTTACCCCAGTGGCAAAGATTTGTCTTATATCCTTCCAGAATTGTTTGTTACACGTGGTTCTCAAAATAATTAGTGGCTTGTTCAGACTTTTCCCTCTTTCTAAATCATCTCTGTAAAACAAGTTCTGGAAGGGATAATATGCCTTTTGAATTGAAAAGTTTTAAGAAAGCTGAATTTGGGATGTGAGGTACTTTTGCCTTTATTAACATCTACAAAAAAACTGTGAGATAATAGGCATCCATATCTCTAGGGGAAGGTGGAAATGCATCGAGATGATGAGCTTAATCAGTGTGAAGGGAGAAATAACTCTTCAAAAATATTAATAAAAGTATTGTATTGATCTTAATTAAGTGATAACATGCTACTTTCATTTTATCTTTCAAATTCATTCCATCCTTGGGAGAGGTCAATTGTTAAGACTTGAGCCTGTCACCTTCTCCCTCTGTCAGCACCCAAAATAAATCTTTCCCTTTCTCTTTTACAAAAAAAAAAAGTTCATTCCATCCTGAATGCAGTTTTAGGTTTATTAGGTTACAGGTCTTCCTATTATATCATGATTACTTGATTCCTGCCTTCTTTAAACTCTTTAAACTCTATTTTTTCTTTCTTTCTTTTTTTAAAGCCGTTCTTATTTCTTATTTGCTCAGTCATTTTTTACTGTCTTGATTTTTCAACCCACATACCTTAAAGCAAGTGATCCTCCAACTGGTTTGGAGTGTTATGCCACATGTTTCTGAAGGATACTGGCTAATGCTTAGTGATCCAGAGCAAGTTAGCAACCTCTTTACACCTACAGGGTTAGCAATGCTCACAGGTGCCACTGGTTATTACTGGAAGGCCTACGGCAAAGGCAGAGGAGAAGAAAAAAGGGAAAATAAAGGGAGTGGGGAGAAAGGAATGGGAGTAAAGGAAGACAAGGGTGGAGAGAAGGTACACGAAGTAGAGAGCCACAACAGCTTCAAGGATGTTCTTTACCAAACACTGCCTGTGGGCAGTGTCTAACACAGAAAAGACTGGGACCACGCCTCTTTGTTCATCGATGGCTTCTGCTGCCTTAATTATGATGTTGGTATATATACACAGACACAGCAAACATTCCCACTTTTGAGATTTAACCATATCCATAATGGTTATCTGTTATGTATTATGTCTCTGTTATATATTCTGTATCTTGGAGATAGCAACACTTCACAGGAAAGAAATAATGTGAACAAGCTGTGTAATAGTCTGTTGGAACGTTTTATATTGTGAGATGTTAGATGTTTTTTATTTGTGTGTGTGTGTGAAATAGCTAAAAACACCACCATTTCAAAACAAAAGAATAAATAAGATATCAGATGGTAATTTTATATAAAATTTCTTTGGTAGATTCTATGGTAGCAGAAAGGCTCTTCTAGGGCTCATGTAGGCTAATCACTCTTTTTGGCAACTAGAAAAGCTAAGAGCAATAGTTTCTTTTTATTGAGCTGCTGCTATTTCATGCAAAAATCACAGAACAACATTCTGTTTGAGAATAATTGTCTCAAATAATTTATTTTCTCCCTTTCTCCTTCTTTATATTACCAAGAATGTAAAAAATAGACTTTTTTATCCCTTTGGTATTTCATTTGCTAAAGTTGTCTATTCTACTCTGGAAGTAAGACTTCTTTTTCATTTTATAGTAATCCTATATGGCTACCAATTATAAATTCAAAACAACTGAAATTTTATTTAATTAGTTAATTTATTTATTTTTAAAGATTTTATTTATTTATTTGACAGAGAGAGACAAAGTGAGAGAGGGAACACAAGCAGGGGACGTGGGAGAGGGAGAAGCAGGCTTCCTGCTGAGCAGGGAGCCCGATGCGGGGCTCGATCCCAGGACCCTGGGATCATGACCTGAGCCGAAGGCAGACGCTTAGCGACTGAGCCACCCAGGTGCCAGAACTGAAATTTTAGTTGGAGAACAAAAAACAAGAAGAGCCAATGAAGCTATCAGAAGATTGAAATAATTTTCTTTCTGGACAATATTCATTATAATAAGCACTGTAGAAGGAATAAGTTTGGAAGAAAAAAATCATAAGAGCTACTGGGGATTTGTTATTCATGTTTTCAGAAATACTCTAATTTAGTGAGATCAAGCTGAATGAGATACATCCAAAATAGTATCCCCAAGAAAGAATACACTAGTAGAAATTAATCTTTCTACCACTTTATTTACATAGAATAGGAGAGTAACAATTCAAATAAATGTTAACCTTTTTTTTCAGAAATGATCTATGGAAATGTGCTTATCATAATGATAGTGATAATAATAGTTACCATTATCAAACATTTTATAAGACAATTACTGAGTGCTTATTTTTGGTGCCAGATAATTTACTAAGGCTTTCTAGGGTCTCATTCAATCCTCACAACTTGTTGGGATAAGTATTGTTATAATTATCATCATTTTACAGATGAGACAACTGAAGCTCAAAAAGTTTAAGTAATTTGCTCAAAGTTATAAAGGTGTAACTAGTACTGGGATCCAGATCACCCTTACTTCGCTTTTCAAAGCCCATAACCATAACCATTTGCTATAGTGCCTCCAACACAAAAAGATACCACTAAGAAATCGTGATGGGACATGGAGGAGATGAATGAATATATTTAATTATAAAAATGAAATTATTTCAATGGCTAGATAGAGTAAAAACAACAACAAACAAGTTAGAGACTCCCTAAAGAACCATTAAAAAGGAACTGGCCTTCTTAACAGCTCTGATAAGCTGGGAAATGTTTTTAGACATTTCTTCAATGGTATCAGCCTTGAGTTAATAACCAATAATAGTTTCTAAGTAATTCCATTGCATTTCATTTTGGGTTCTTAGATTAGACTTTAAGCAGGCAATTGCTATTTAGTATATGCTTTTAACCTTTATGCAATCTCAGGGAACTCCACAGGTATGAGCTGCTGGTACCATAGGAGGTTTCAGAGCTTTGAAATACAGCTCTTCCAGGGAATTAGAGGGTTTCCCTGTGCTTGCTTTTTATGAAGCCCTTATTGATGTTTGAGTTTAAAACAGAAGAAAAGCCCACCCTACATGATTCCTGTGTTGGGAATCTGCTCTTCTTTTTTGGACCACATAAATGTTTTCAACTAGAAAACATGGAAAACTTCCAGACCAAGACTGTCTGCTACCTGGTATGTAGAGAGGTCAAAAGAATAAATTATGGTACAGTGTTTCTATCAATTTCTACACATTTGTCAACAAACATTTTCAAGTAATGACAGTACTTTCACTGAAAAGTTTTAATCCAGATTGTTATCTATGAATAAAATTATTTTGATAACCAGGCAGGAAAAAAGTGTAAAACTCATTGGGTGCCTAGGCTGAGCAAAATATCTGAAAAAAAAAAAAATACAGTGTGAGTACGATGATACTCAAAGTCACAATATATTTACCTCGGACAGCATAGCCATCTTTTACTGATGCTGGAAAGGGGGGTAGGTTGTCTTTTGCATATACATCTTGAGCAAGGACTCTCCCCATTCCATCTGAAAAAAGAGAAAATAAGAAAAATATTGATTTTGAGAGCAATGGGTTAAACAGGCAGTCATAAACAAGGTGGATAAGTGCCTGTCTGACAAAGCTTATACATGGGCTCAGTCAGACCTCCTGATTTCTATCCCAAGGAGTTGAAGACAGAAGGAAGAGATGTATCCTTGTGTCTGAAATGAAAGATTAGATTCAGTCAATTAATAGTTATGCTTGCAGAGATTATTTGAATATGAGCAGCTACACAGTCATCAAACATGTGTTCAATTTGTTGTGTCATTAATCCTTTAACAACCCAAAGAAGACTTCCTTTAAAAAGCCAATTCTTGAACATTTTCATATTTGTTGATCTGGTAATTTCACTTCTAGAAATCTATCCTAAGAAAATAGATAAATCTTTATGCACATGTTTATTTTAGTTGTTTACATTAGTGAGAAAAGTAAAATAAAAAGATCAATAATATAGAAATTTAAGTAGACAATGATCTATCCTTATGATAAAATATTATGCAGGTTAAAGTAATATTTATGAAGAATATTCATTGACCAGGAAAATTCTTATGACACATATTTAAAAAACATACGGAATTGCACATGTAGTGTATAATCTTTACTATGTTAAGATAGATGTGTACATGTCAACAGAAAAAGATGAGAAGGGCATACATGAAAATATAAAGCATTTGTTATTTTAGTATATTAGAATTATGTAATGATTTCCCTTTGCTATACTTTTCTGAAATTTTCCAAGTTTTTTTTTTTAATATTTTATTTATTTATTTGACAGAGAGAGAGAGCACAAGTAGGCAGAGCAGCAGGCAGAGGGAGGGAGAAACAGGCTCCCCGCTGAGCAGGGAGCCTGATGCGGGGCTTGATCCCAGAACCCTGGGATCATGACTGGAGCTGAAGGTAGCCGCTTAACCGACTGAGCCACCCAGGCACCCCCCAAGTTTTTTATAATGATCAAATGTCATTTTTATATAAAGGAAGTTTTTTTTTTCTTAGGAATTTTAGCCTTTGATTTTGGCTTTATTAACCTAAAAAAATTTGTGATTACAAATAAGCAGAGGGCCAGTAACCTGTCTTGTGAAATGACTATTCAAACTACTCTGGATAAAAATCATTTTCAGCTAGAGCTTAGGAATTTGAACTAGTGCCGAAAAGAATAAAGTTTCAAGAGTCATGACCAATTCCTTAAATCTTCTAGTCAGAATCTGTCTTTATTATTATTATTTCAAAGAGGCAAAATAATAACAAATAGGAGATGGAGAAGGAAGAAGAGGGGAAGGAAAAAAAATCAAGCTTGTCTCCAAAGACTATAATACAGGACTTGATTTACATAAGATGTTCATATAATTGTTTCCAGAACTAGATGGGAGTCTTTTTGTCTGTTTGTTTAGTTTTTTGTTTTTGGCTTTGTCCTTCTTGCCACCCAAGGCCTCTGATTTCCAGATCCCAGGACCTAGAAGTAAGTATCGAGAGATTTTTAGTTTTGTACTCTGATCCAGTGACAGTGATACTCTTTCCTTTTAGGGAGGTGACAGCTGAATTGGAAGGGAGAACTTCTTAGCAGATTCTAGCTTCAGATATTCCTAGAAGGTTGTAGCTATTCTGGAGCTATTCTGGAGCTACCCTGGAGCTATGGACCTTTATTTCGTAAGTCCAGGGAAGTGGTGAAACCAGAGTCTAGTTTGGATTCACTTATACAAAATTAACTGCCAAATGAAGCTACAAGATAGTTCCTGATGGTATTTGCCCAGGATCACAATAAACCTCCTGGGGTGGCTCCTTGCCTGGAACTAATCTGGCCTGGGGTGGTTCATGAAAATGTAAACTCTACCCTAGCTTAGATCCTAAGAGAATGACTTTGCTAGGATTTTGAATAGCTCATTAATAGTAATAGTTAATAATAAAAGATAGCACAAGGATATTAAGAAGTATATACTTCCAGGTACAAAATAACTGGTTTGCCTGGGTCTTCAGCTTACAGATGGCATATCATGAGACTGAACAGTATCCATAATCATGGGAGCCAATTCCTCACAATAAATCTCATCATGTATATATTCCTATTGGTTCTGTTTCTTTGGAGAACCCTAACTAATACAAATGGAACAGAATAGAAAGTTCAGAAATAAACTTTTGTGTATATGGTCAAATGATCTTCAATGGGGAAAGGACAGTTTTTTCACAAATGGTGTTGGTGTTGGGAAAACTGGATATCCACATGCAAAAGAATGAAGTTGGACCCTTACTTTACACCATATATAAAAACTAACTCAAAATGGATTAAAGAACTAAACATAAAACCTAAAACTGTAACATTCTTAGAAGAAAAGATACAGGAAAACTTTATGACGTTAGATTTGGTAATGATTTTTTTTTATAGCGGTGATGAATAGATAAAATGTTTTCTTTATTTTTTCTGATTTTATAATGAAACATTTCTCCCAAACATTTCTGATTTTATAATGAAACATTTCTCCCCATTTTGTAAGTGGGCCTCAGTTTTTTAAAAGTTTTTATTTCAATTCCAGTTAGTTAACATACAGTGTAACATTAGTTTCAGGTGTACAATATAGTGATTCAATACTTCCATACATCACCAACGCTCATTGCAACAAGTGCACTTCTTAAACCCCTTCACCTATTTAACCCATCCCCCTACCCACCTCCCTTCTGGTAGCCATCTAGTTTGTTCTCTATAGTTAAGAGTCTGTTTCTCAGTTTTGGTAATGACTTCTTGAGTATGACACCGAAGGCACAGGCAACTAAAGCAAACATAGACAAATGGGGCTACATCAAATTTAAAAACTTTTGTGCATCACTACTGGGCATTTACCCCCAAAATATAAAAACACTAATTCAAAGGGATACATGCACCCCTATGTTTATTGCAGCATTATTTAAATAGCCAAATTATGCAAGCAGCCTATGTCTACTGACAGATGAATGGATAAAGAAGATGTGGTGTGTATATACACAATGGAATATCATTCAGCCATAAAAAGAATGAAATCTTGCCATTTTCAACAACATGGATGGAGCTAGAGAGCATAATGGCAAAGCGAAATAAGTCAGTCAGAAAAAGACAAATACCATATGATTTCACTCATATGTGGAATTTAAGAAACAAAACAAACACAGAGAGAGACACATACCAAGAAACAGACTCTTAACTATAGAGAACAAACTGCAGATTACCAGAGGGGAGGTGGGTGGAGGGATGGGTGAAAAAGTGATGGGGGATTAAAGAGTACACTTATCATGATGAGCATTGAGTGAATCACTATGCTATACACTTGAAACTAATACAACACTCTATGTTAATTACACTGGAGTTAAATAAAAAATCTAAAAAAAAAAAAGATTATATAGGGAAAAAAACTTCTGTGCATTAAAGGACAAAATCAACAGAGTAAAAAGGCAATCTATGGAATGGGAGAATATAGCTGCAAATCATATATCTGATAAACAGTTAATGTCCTGAATATATAAAGAACTCTTATAACTCAATAACAAAAAGATCAAATAACTCAATTAAAAATGGGCAAAAATTTTGAACAGATGTTTCTCCAAAAATGATACACAAATAGTCAACAACATATGAGAACCAACATCATTAATCATTAGAGAAATGCAAATCAAAACCACAATGAGATATCACCTCATATTCATTAGGATGGCAATTACAAAAAAAAACAAAAAACAAAAAACAGAAAATAACAAGTGTTGAGGAGAATATGGAGAAGTTGGAACACTTGTACACTCTTGGTAGGATTGTAAAATAGTGCAACCACCACGGAAAATCATAAGAAGTTTCTCAAAAAATTAAAAATAGAAATACCATATGGTCCATCAATTCTACTTCTGGGTTTGTATCCAAAAGAATTGAAAGCAGCATTTCAAAGAGATATTTTCACACCCATGTTCATTGTAGCACTATTCATAATAGTCAAGTGGCGGAAGCAGCCCAAATGTTCATCAATGGATGAATGGATAAACAAAATGTGGTGTATATATTTATATACTGTCACATGATACAATATGGATGGACCTTGAAGACATTATGCTACTAAGTAAAATAAACCAGACACAAAAAGACAAATACTGCATAATTCTACTTACATGAGGTATCTAAAGTAGTCAAATTCTTAGCAACAGAAGGTAGAATGGTGGTTACTAGGGGCTGGGATGAGGGTGGAAAGGGGAGTTGTTTAATGGGTGTAGAGTTTCACGTATCCAGTATGAAAAAGTTATGGAGATCTGTTTCACAGCAGTGTGAATGTACTTAATGCCATAGAATATACAATTAATAATGGTTAAGATGGTAAATTTTATGTTAATGTGGTTTTTACTGCAATAAAAAAGGAATGAGGTACTGATACATGCTATAACATGGATGGATCTTGAAAATATTATGCTAAGTAAAGAATCCAGTCACAAAAGACCACATATATGATCCCATTATATGAAATGTTCAGAGTAGGTAAATCTATAGTAGAAAGTACATTGGTAGTTACTTAGGGCTGGATGGGGGTGATTGGAGAGGATAGGAGAGAATGACATCTAGTGAGGATGGGGTTTCTTTTGAGGTGATGAAAATGTTCTAAAATTGACTGTGGTGATGGTTGTACGTATCTGTGAATTTACTAAAACCCTTGAACTATATATTTTAAGTGGGTGAATTATATAGCATATGAGTTATATCTCAATAAAGGGCAAAGATAATAGATTAAAAATAAGAATATCTCATTTCAACATACTATATTTAGAAGAACAAAGAACAGTCATTATTTGTAGCACACAATGTGCCATCTGGTTTTTATAGACCTTCAAATATCATGGAAAGAAAAATAAAACATTTCATCTGGAAAGAAAGAACTGCTTCACATTTAACTAAAGTTATTAATATAAATTTAATAATATATAGAATTAGCCAGTTTTTTTTTTTTTTTTTTTTGGACTCATGCTAAATACAGGGGTTGCTGTCTTTAAGGTAAATTTGTTCCCTACTGGATTAGTTCTGATTTTGGATGTGGTATCAGGTTAACAGCAGAGATTAAGTTTCTTCAAAGAAAAAACAATCATTACCTCAAGTTTTGGTCCAAAAGCCTAGGGCAGGGAAAGGACTGGGAGAAAAATATGCAATTGATTGAAAAATGGTCCGGGCTACCAGTTGGCAGAAGATACTAGAGAACAGAAGGAATATATGCCAGATATACCTCTCAGCTACACAAGCAAGTATATCCATATCTCTCAGTAGGGTTCAGGACTAAACAGTCAATGGATAGCTCTTTCAAGCAGTTAATATTAGCCTTGATTCAATGTCTGCCCAGATGATCTATCTTGTAACTTAAAGAGTACACAGTAGTGGTGCAAATCACATGGGACATTCTTGCATACACGTACCTACATGTTAAACCATCCCTTCTCTTTGCCCATAGGTGGAGCCCAAGTACTGGTGTTGAATAAACTTTGGGCATGAGATTTTTAGAAAGAGAGGCTCAGCATTCAACTTGAATGGAACCAGGTAGCAGTAACTTCTCAACTAGATATTATAACTGTTTTTTTTTAAAAGATTTTATTTATTTATTTGACAGAGAGAGACACAGCGAGAGAGGGAACACAAGCAGGGGGAATGGGAGTGGGAGAAGCAGGCTTCCTGCTAACAGGGAGCCTGATGCGGGGCTCGATCCCAGGACCCTGGGATCGTGACCTGAGCTGAAGGCAGATGCTTAACGACTGAGCCACCCAGGAGCCCCATAAAACTGTTTTAAGTATATAATTTGGTACAGAAAGCTGAAGCTGTGGGAGCTAAAGGTCTTACTAAAAGATACAATTTCAGGGAAACATGAGCAAAATTCCCTTTTCCCAGTCTTTCTAATCCAGTGAGAGCCCCATTTATAATAAGCAAAAGACAGTTTCCCCAATATATAGTTAATATGCTTTCTAGGAATATTTGGTGGTGGGAGTTCATAGCTCTTCACAGTCTCCAGTGAGCATATTTCAGTTGTAGAAAGTTAGGCGGTGTACCAAGAAGCTATGGTCCTGCTTTCAGAATCTGAGGAGGTCATGTCCATTCTCTTCTATCCTATCCCACACACAGTATTCTCTAAGTTCTGTATAATAAAGGATGTATTAAATTTGATGAAGATGATAATAAATGCATATTTCTAGATTCTATAGGGATCAAAAATATTAAACCTAGGGCTGTATATCACCGGGGACCCTTGTCCATATATACAATTAAGTAATCTCAAGAGGTTGATAAGAAGAAAGGAATGGAAAAGACTGGTTGATGATTTATACTGTTTTGTGTAGTATGCTCACTTAGGCTGCAAGAAGACAGTGGCAGAGTGCTTCGTTAAAAGGTGATAGACTTTTTATGTTGTCAACAAGATATTCATATACAAGTCAGATTCCCACATGATGATAGTTATTAAATTCTCTACTCTTTGGAGTGCTAGCTTTTTTATACTGGGATGACTGGCCTAAAAAATATCTTCAGAAAGTCTTTATAGATTCAAATGGTTGACAATGGACATATATAGAAGGAAATCAAAACAGAGAGCTATTTATTAAGTTGAGTACAATTTGTAAGCATTGAATCCAAATGTAGTCTCTAAATGGTAAAAGTAAAATATTTAATTTGTTTGGTTGGGCATTTATTCTGGCACAGATAATACTTTTGTCTTGTGTCTAAAGTCAGATGTTAGGATACCCAAGTGGCTTTTAGATATAAGAGGGAAAAGTCACTTATCAAAATGATTTCACAGTTGTAAAGTTCCCTGTGTTGTTAGCTCTAAGAAGGCTTTGGAAGAAGTCAAGGGAAGTTCAGTGATCCAAGAAATTGATTCCTCATCTTCACTTTGGGTAACCAAGATACTATCAGTTTTATGAATCAGGAGTGTAGAAGAATGTGGTAGATAGCAGAGGGCTGAAAAGAAAAGATACTATCTAAGGCTTCCTCATATAAAACATGGATATTAGTCAGTTTGCTGTTGATTATAAATTCCTCAAAAGTTTACTTAAGTTCATTGTGACAGCATTGATACTGTAACATTTAAAAACTATCATCTCTTCCAATCTATGTGAGAGACTACTGAAGACTACTTTGACTTAACAGCTATCCATTGTATTCACCAAAACAGTTGAGAAGGCAGGCTTGATACATATACTTACTCAGGCCAAATAAGTATTGGTAGGAACAATATTAGCTAGGGCCAGGGATTAAGAGGAAAGATGAATGAAACATATGCAGATTTGGGTTGTCACTGCATTAAAACAAAAAACCCCTTAAAATGAAGCATAGCATATTTAAAGAAAACTTCATGATTATTTAACAGACACTAAATGTTTAACATGGTGGATGTCCTCAAGCCTATCCTAATACAATTTATTCTCCACATCTTCATTGTATATTTGAAAGACTAGGCAACATTATAGTTCTCATTTATGCATTACAGTCTTCATTTATATGAAAGTTTCAGATGTATAAACTGAAAAAGAGTGAATGATTGAGAGGTGAATATCCCTTTGATGAAAACAAGTATATTAATTACTCTCTAGTTACTCCAGAAGTCATGGTTATGGAATAGTACAATAAAAATCCCTACACTTTTAAAATAGATAGCTTGTTCGAAGTGGCATTATGTTGTGTATTTGTATTTTTCCATCTAGGGATGCTCATTACCTGCAAGTGTCATGAGTAAGGGCAAGCATTACATTATGGTTCTTATGTCATAAAATACAAATAAGCTTTGTGCAAAGTTATAGAATTTGGAATAAATGGATGTGTTATGATTACCAGAAATGACTGTCATGATTTAGCAATACAAAAAGATGCAATGCAATTGGTAATAAACTAATTCTTAAGTTGTGTTGTGGTTCCATGATGTCTATTTTATTATTGATTACCATAACCTGCATCTGTGTTACATATATTCATTTCTATGTGTAATATATTAAGCTTTAAAAATAATAACAGTATCACTCTAGAAAGTATTTAACTTGACTAAAATGAAAAATTTTTTAGGGGAAGTATTTTTTTTTTTTAAAGATTTTATTTATTTACTTGAGAGAATGAGAGCACAAGAGGGAAGAGGGTCAGAGGGAGAAGCAGACCCCCCGGCCGAGCAGGGAGCCCGATGCGGGACTCGATCACGGGACTCCAGGATCATGACCTGAGCTGAAGGCAGTCGCTTAACCAACTGAGCCACCCAGGCGCCCCTAGGGGAAGTATTTTTAAAAAAATATCTAAAATGTTCCTAAGGTCATAGAAAATATTTCAATTGAGATTAAGTGCTCACTTCTTTTAGTACTTAATGATGGACACTTTGCCACTCCCAGGTCAAATAAATAGGGTATCACTGATAAGTGGGTAACATTTAAGTCCAAGGGGTCAGGATTTGGTACAAGTAAACAAAATGTTCTTTCTATAGTTTGAACAATTTAAACTTTTCTTTATTGGTAATTTCTTAATCACTATCCTATAAAATGTCAAAAGCGCCACAGGAAAAAAAAGTTTTTTAAATCTAATTTCCATAGTTTTGAACTACATATTCTAGTATCCTAAAAATAATTCTTAACTTTTCAACATTGGTTTTATATTAGTATATTACAATGGTTATTAAAAGAAAGGGAAAAGGTAATATGCAAGAAGTATTTTATAAAACATTGGTTTTATATTAGTATATTACAATGGTTATTAAAAGAAAGGGAAAAGGTAATATGCAAGAAGAAAAAAAATACATGCTAAAATCAAGCTCCTCCTTAATGCCCATCATCCAGTTACCCCATCCCCCAATCCCCCTCCCTTCTGCAACCCTCAATTTGTTATATACAACTAATGAATCATTGAACACTACCTCAAAAACTAATGATGTAAATGTAAAATCATGTAAAATCATGTAAAACATGTAAAATCAAGCTCCTACATGTAATACAAGAATAAATAAATAACAAAAGTACCAACTGTTATATTGACTTGAAAAATTACTGGTGGCTTATTTCCATATGGCTAAAATCAAAGTAAGGAAATTAGTAAGGCATTATAGTTTCAAGGATGCAATAGTATCACTGAATTAATCACTCAATGTTGTTTCCAAATGATAAACAAAATGTTAATAGATGACTAGATAACTTTTTTTCTTCTGGCAAGTTAACCAAGAATATCAGGATTCTGTAGGAAAGGAGTTTCTAGACACAGAAATACAAGATTCTTAACCATTTAAATAAATTATGTTTTCAGAAAAACTGAATTAAAGTTTTAAAATTGCAACTCTATTTCTTTCTTACACACATTCAGATACATTACAAAAAGCATTGTTGATTACAAGAGAATCCTTGTGTCTTTGACTTTCTTCCTATGCTTTTTCTCACAATTAAATGAAAGACTATTTGGTTTTCCCTGGCGCATAGCCCATGCTGCTTGGGGTAAGCTAACAGCCTGCCAGGAGAAAAGTCTTTACTTGACAAAACAGTCAAAAAGGTAACTTCTGGTGGGAGGATCAAGATGGCGGAGGACTAGGAGATTTAAGTTTCATCTGGTCCCAGGAATTCAGCTAGATAGTTATCAAATTATTCAGAACACATACAAACTCAACAGGAGATTGAAGAAAAGATAGCAGCAATTCTATGAACAGAAAAGTGACCACTTTCTAGAAGGTAGGACGTGAGAAGTGAATCTGAGGTGATATTTGGGAAGATAGACCGCGGTGGGGAGGGAGCCTCTGTTAGCTGCCTACCGGCAAGTGATACAACAGCAGAGCACAAAATTGGAACTTTAAGAAGTCTGCTCCGCTGAGGGACATCACTCCAGTGGCTAAGCATGTGTGTGTGTGTGTGTGTGTGTGTTTGTGTGTGGAACCCTTGCTGGGACAGTGTGGTCTCAGGACCCTCGGGGTCACAGAAAGACTGGGGGTGACTGAGTGTGGCAGAGCTCCCAGGTATCAGAGTGGGGAAGCTGGCTGCAAAGATGGAGCCAAGGAGTGGGCTCTCAGCTCAGGGTTGCCATAAACTGTAATCTGTGGCACAGTCGGGCCACTGCTCTTCCAGCAGGGACCCAACATGTGGCAGATCTGGGAAGACTCCCCTTCCTCCCCCAGGAGGAGCAGCATGGGAGTGCACCGAGGTAATCTGCTGGGTTTGGAGACTCCAAATGGGATCGTGTGCCAGAGATAGAAATGCTTGGTCACAGGTCGGGTGAGCTCAGAGTGTGGCCGGAGACCAGAGAGACAGGAGTGAATGACTGCTTTTCTTCAAGGGCGCACTGATGAGTGGCACCCCAGCTCTTGGCTCCTCCAGGGCCAGAGATTGGGAGGCTACCATTTTCATTCTCGTCTTCTAAAGCTGTACAGAAAGCTTTCAGGGAACAAAAGCTACTGAGCAAACCCAAGCAGATTCCTTAGCCTGACCCCTGGCAAGGGCGGTGCAATTCCGCCTGGGGCAAAGACATTTGAAAACCACTACAACAGGCCCCTCCCCCAGAAGATCAGCAAGAACATCCAGCGAAGACCAAGTTTATGGATCAATGAGAACAGCAAAACCCCAGCGCCAGGGGAATACAGCACACAGAATTCATGTTTTTTTTTCCCATGATGCTTTAGTCTTTCAAAGTTAATTTTTAAAATTTTCTTTATTTTTTTCTTTTTCTATTTTTTTAGTTGAATTTTTCTTCTTTCCTTTTTCAACTAACATCTTATCAATTCCTTTTTTAAAATCTTTTTTTAATTTTTCATTTTTAAAGTCATAGTCTATCTCTTAATTGTATTTAACCTTATTTTTTGTATATATGTAAATTTTTCTTTCTTTAAAATTTTCTTCTAACAAAATTTCTTCTAACAGTTTCTTCTAACAGACCAAAATATACCCTAAATCTAGTGTATGATGTCCTAGTCTCCTGCTGATCAAATTCTCTTTTTTAAAAAATTTTTTTCATTCTTTTCTCAACCAACTTCTTATCAATTCCTTTTAAAAAATCTTTTAAAATTTTTCATCTTTACAATCATATTCCATCCCTTCATCGTATTTACCCTTATTTTTGTATATATATGTTTTCTTTCTTTAAAATTTTGGGAGGCAATTTCTTCTAGTAGACCAAAGTAGTACCCCAAATCTAGTGTGTGGCTCTGTTATATTCACCAGCCTGATCATATATATATATATATTTTCCCTTTCTTTTCTCCCCGGTTTCGGGTCTCTTTTGATTTGTTTAGTGTATGTTTTTCTGGAGTCACTGTTACCCCTTTAGCATTTTTTTTAGCATTTTGTTCTTTCATTCATCTATTTCCCTCTGGACAAAATGACAAGATGGAAAAACTCACCTCAAAAAAAAAAGGACAAGAGGCAGTACCGCTGCCAGGGACCTAATCAATACAAACATTAGTAAGATGTCAGAACTAGAGTTCAGAATGACGATTATAAAGATAGTAGCTGGGCTTAAAAAAAGTATAGACTAGAGAATCCTTTTCTGGAGAAATAAAAGAACTAAAATCTAACCAAGTCGAAATAAAAAAGGCTATTAATGAGGTGCAATAAAAAATGGAGGCTCTAACTGCTAGGATAAATGAGGCAGAAGAGAGAATTAGTGATATAGAAGACCAAATGATGGAGAATACAGAAGCTGAGAAAGAGAGAGAGAAACAACTACTGGATGAGGAGGGGAGAATTCAAGAGATAAACGATACCATAAAGCGAAACATTAGAATAATGGGGATCCCAGAAGAAGAAAAAAGAGAGACAGGGGCAGAAAGTATATTGGAGCAAATTATAGCAGAGAACTTCCCTAATTTGGGGAACGAAACAGGCATCAAAATCCAGGAGGCACCGAGAACTCTCCCCCAAATCAATAAAAATAGGTCAACACCCTGACATCTAATAGTAAAACTCACAAGTCTCAGAGACAAAGAGAAAATCCTGAAAGCAGCTTGGGACAAGAGGTCAGTAACCTACAATGGTAGAAACATTAGATTGGCAGCAACCTATCCACAGAGACCTGGCAGGCCAGAAAGGACTGGCATGATATATTCAGAGCACTAAATGAGAAAAATATGCAGCCAAGAATACTATATCCAGCTAGGCTGTCACTGAAAATAGAAGGAGAGATAAAAAGCTTCCAGGACAAACAAAATCTAAAAGAATTTGTGAACACTAAACCAGCCCTACAAGAAATATTGAAAGGGGTCCTCTAAGCAAAAACAGAGCCTGAAAGTAATAGACTTGAAAGGAACAGAGACAATATGCAGTAACAGTCACCTTACAGGCAATACAATGGCACTAAATTCATACCTTTCAATACTTACTCTGAATGTAAATGGGCTAAATGTCCCAATCCAAAGACACAGGGTATCAGATTGGATAAAAAAAAAGGTCCATCGATATGCTGTCTGCGAGAGACTCATTTTAACCCAAAGACACCCCCGGATTGAAAGTGAAGGGGTAGAAAAACATTTACCATGCTAATGGACACCAAAAGAAAGCTGGGGTGGCAATCCTTATATCAGACAAATTAGATTTTAAACCAAACACTGTAATAAGAGATGAAGAAGGACACTATATCCTACTTAAAGTGTCTATCCAACAAGAAGATCTAACAATTGTAAATATCTATGCCTCTAACATGGGAGCAGCCAATTATATAAGCCAATTAATAACAAAAGCAAAGAAACACATCGACAACAATACAATAATAGTGGGGGAGTTTAACAGCCCCCTCACTGAAATGGACAGATCATCTAAGCAAAAGATCAACAAAGAAATAAAGGCTTTAAATCAAACACTGGACTAAAGGACTTCACAGACATATTCAGAACATTCCAACCCAAAGCAACAGAATACATATTCTTCTCTAGTGCCCATGGAACATTCTCCAGAATCGATCCCATTCTGGGGCATAAATTAGGTCTCAACTGGTACCCAAAGATTGAGATCATTCCCTGCATATTTTTGGACCACAATGCTTTGAAACTAGAACTCAATCACAAGAGGAAAGTTGGAAAGGACTCAAATACATGGAGGCTAAAGAGCATCCTATTAAAGAATGAATGGGTCAACCAGGAAATTAAGAATTAAAAAAATTCACGGAAACAAATGAAAATAAACACATAACTGTTCAAAATCCTTGGGAATGCAGCAAAGGTGGTCCTAAGAGGAAAGCATATAGCAATACAAGCCTTTCTCAAGAAACAAGAAAGGTCTCAAATACACAACCTAACCCTACACCTAATGGAGCTGGAGAGAGAACAGCAAAGAAAGCCTAAACCCAGCAGGAAAAGAGAAATAATAGAGATCAGAGCAGAAATCAATGAAATAGAAATCAAAAGAACAGTGTTGACAGATCAACAAAACTAGGAGCTGGTTCTTGATAAACTCCTGGCTAGACTTATGAAAAAGAAAAGAGAAAGGACCCAAAAAAATAAAAACATGAATGAAAGAGGAGAGATCACAACCAACACCAAAGAAATACAAACAATTTTAGGAACATATTATGAGCAACTGTATACCAGCAAATTAGATAACCTGGAAGAAATGATGCATTCCTAGAGATGGATCAACTACCAAAACTGAACCAGGAAGAAATAGAAAACCTGAACAGACCTATAACCACTAAGGAAATTGAAGCAGTCATCAAAAATCTCCCAACAAACAAAAGCCCAGGGCCAGATGGCTTCCCAGGGGAATTCTACCAAACATTTAAAGAAGAATTAATACCTATTCTTCTGAATCTGTTTCAAAGAATAGAAATGGAAGGAAAACTTCCAAACTCATTTTATGAGGCCACCATTACCTTGATTCCCAAACCAGACAAAGACCCCATCAAAAAGGATAATTACAGACCAATATCCTTGATGAACACGGATGCAAAAATTCTCACCAAAATACTAGCCAATAGGATCCAACAGTACATTAAAAGGATTATTCACCACGACCAAGTGGGATTTATTCCTGGGCTGCAAGTTTGGTTCAACATCCGCAAATCAATCAATGTGATACAATACATTAACAAAAGAAAGAACAAGAATCATATGATCCTCTCAACAGATGCAGAAAAAGCGTTTGACAAAGTACAGCATCCTTTCTTGATCAAAACTCTTCAGAGTATAGGGATAGAGGGTACATACCTCAATATCATAAAAGCTATCTATGAAAAACCTACAGCAAATATAATTCTCAATGGGGAAAAACCGAGAGCTTTCCCCCTAAGGTCAGGAACACGGCAGGGATGTCCACTATCACCACTGCTATTCAACACAGTATTAGAAGTCCTAGCCACAGCAATCAGACAGCAAAAAGAAATAAAAGGCATCCAAATCGGCAAAGAAGAAGTCAAACTCTCACTGTTTGCAGATGTTATGATACTTTATGTGGAAAACCCAAAAGACTCCACCCCAAAACTGCTAGAACTCATACAGGAATTCAGTAAAGTGGCAGGATATAAAATCAATGCACAGAAATCAGTGGCATTCCTATACACCAACAACAAGACAGAATAAAGAGAAATTAAGGAGTCGATCCCATTTACAATTGCACCCAAGACCATAAGATACCTAGGAATAAATCTAACCAAAGAGGCAAAGGATCTGTACCCAGAAAACTATAAAATACTCATGAAAGAAATTGAGGAAGACACAAAGAAATGGAAAAATGTTCTAAGCTCATGGATTGGAAGAACAAATATTGTGAAAATGTCAATGCTACCTAGAGCAATCTATACATTTAATGCAATCCCTATCAAAATACCATCCACTTTTTTCAAAGAAATGGAACAAATAATCCTAAAATTTTTATGGAACCAGAAAAGACCCCAAATAGCCAGAGGAATATTGAAAAAGAAAAGCAAAGCTGGTGGCATCACAATTCCAGACTTCCAGCGCTATTACAAAGCTGTCATCTTCAAGACAGTATGGTACTGGCACAAAAACAGACACATAGATCAATGGAACAGAATAGAGAGCCGAGAAATGGACCCTCAACTCTATGGTCAACTAATCTTCGACAAAGCAGGAAAGAATGTCCAGTGGAAAAAAGACAGTCTCTTCCACAAATGGTGTTGGGAAAATTGGACAGCCACATGAGGAAGAATGAAACTGGACCATTTCTTTACACCACACACAAAAATAGGCTCAAAATGGATGAAAGACCTAAATGTGCGGCAGGAGTCCATCAAAATCCTTGAGGAGAACACAGGAAGCAACCTCCTCGACCTCAGCTGCAGCAAATTCTTCCCTGAAACATCGCCAAAGGCAAGGGAAGCAAGGGGAAAAATGAACTATTGGGACTTCATCAAGATAAAAAGCTTTTGCACAGCATAGGAAACAGTCAAAAAAACCAAAAAACAACTGACAGAATGGGAAAAGACATTTGCTAATATCTTCCATATATATATATCCAAAATCCATAAAGAACTTATCAAACTCAACACCCAAAGAACAAATAATGCAATCAAGAAATGGGCAGAAGACATGAAGAGACACTTCTCCAAAGAAGACATCCAAATGGCCAACAGACACATGAAAAAGTGCTCAACATCACTCGGCATCAGGGAAATCCAAATCAAAACCTCAATGAGATACCACCTCACACCAATCAGAATGGCTAAAATTAATAAGTCAGGAAACAACAGATGTTGGTGAGGATGTGGAGAAAGGGGAATCCTCCTACACTGTTGGTGGGAAGGCAAGCTGGTGCAACCACTCTGGAAAACAGTATGGAGGTTCTTCAAAATGTTGAAAATAGAGCTACCATACGATCCAGCAATTGCACTACTGGGTATTTACCCCAAAGATACAAATGTAGGGATCCGAAGGGGTACGTGCACCCTGATGTTTATAGCAGCAATGTCCACAATAGCCAAACTGTGGAAAGAGCCAAGATGTCCATCGACAGATGAATGGATAAAGAAGATGTGGTATATATATTCAATGGAATATTATGCAGCCATCAAAAGGAATGAAATCTTGCCATTTGCAACGACGTGGATGGAACTGGAGAGTGTTATGCTGAGCGAAATAAGTCAATCAGAGAAAGACATGTATCATATGACCTCACTGGTATGAGGAATCTTAATCTCAGGAAACAAAGTGAGGGTTGCTGGAGTGGAGGGGGGTGGGAGGGATGGGGCGGCTGGGTGATGGACATTGGGGAGGGTATGTACTATGGTGAGTGCTGTGAATTGTGTAAGACTGATGAATCACAGACCTGTACCTCTGAAACAAATAATACATTATATGTTAAAAAAAAAAAAAGAAATCTTGCCATTTGCAATGACATGGATGGAACTAGAATGTATTATGCTAAGTGAAATAAGTCAATCAGAGAAAGACAAGTATCATATGATCTCACTGATATGAAGAATTTGAGAAACAAGACAGAGGATCATAGGGGAAGGGAGGAAAAAATGAAACAAGACGAAACCAGAGGGGGAGACAAACCGTAAGAGACTCTTAATCTCAGGAAACAAACTGAGGGTTGCTGGAGTGGAGGGGGGTGGGAGGGATGGGGTGGCTGGGTGATGGACATTGGGGAGGGTATGTACTACGGTGAGTGCTGTGAATTGTGTAAGACTGATGAATCAGAGACCTGTACCACTGAAACAAATAATACATTATATGTTAATAAAAAAAATTTAAAAAAAGATAACTTCTGCACACTGGATGCTCTAATGCAGAAATTAATAAATTCAAACAAACTAAAAAAGCTATTGTCAAGTTTTTATTCCTGACAATTCTCTTGCTGGTAATGGCAAATCTTTTCCTGCTACTTAAGTCTTGTCTCTTTTCATTTGTACTAATTTTCTTCCCCATAGTTTGGAAAATCTTGTATATTTACATGAATTTTCATAATTCTACTAATATAACATTAATTAAGAATAGACAGAAATGAGTTATCACTTCTAAAAACCCAAGAGCTTTCTTTCAGATTTTGATTACCATAGGAATCAAATATTTTGATGCTTTCTTCTTAAAAATTTTCTGGTTTTGTTCCATTTTAACTAAAACATTTTTCCATTACCTATATTCTGAATCCTAACTTAATGGTATTAATATAGACTATGGTACTTCAAAATAGATACTGAAAAAAAAAAGATTGTTAAATAAATTATGCAAATAAAGCATGTATATTTAAAATGTGAAAAGATAATGAGGTATCCAAAAAAAACCGGAAAACTAGGAATCAATCATATTTAAAGTCTGAATCTTGTTTTAGCCTCAGATATATTCAATAAAAGTTGTGTAAATTAATTTTAAAAATCATACTAAAATTCCTTCTAAGGTTTTTTGATTAAATATGAGTTATTTTCGGGGTGCCTGGGTGGCTCAGTTCGTTGAGTGTCTGCCTTCGGCTCAGGTCATGATCCCAAGGGTCTTGGGATCAAGCCCTGCATCAGGCTCTCTCCTCAGCAGCAAGTCTGCTTCTCCCTCTCCCTCTGTCATCTGTCTCATTCTCTCTCTCAAATAAATAAATAAAATCTTAAAAAAAAAATATGAGTTATTTTCTATCAAAATTGCTTAAAGTGAGATATATTTATAATATGCTTTATTTAAGAAAAGAGGATACATATATGGAAATATATGATGGTGTGCATAAAGGAAGTATGAAATAGGAAGATTAGTCTACCTGCTTGCAACATAGGGATAATTAGGCCAATGTTCTAAGTCTGATTCCTATGTGAGTTAATTTTACTCAATTATATAATTATAAAAATAACTCCCCCACACAAAGAGGTTTTGTAAGTATTGTGATAATAGCACACATGTGGTATATCCACAGTATTGGGGAGGGGGGAAGCACCTAGAGCACATATACAGAGAATAGACTGGTAATATAATCATAATCTTTGGATATGAAAAACAGCATAATTCTCTAGACATTGTGATTATACACACACATACACACATGTACATGCACATAAAGATACATCACAAATATACAGATAGGGATGTTTATATTTGAGGAATGCAGGGAGAAATATGAAGGGAATCATGTAATCAGAAGCATAAATAGGAGAATTTAATGAGATGTACACATTTTAGAGGTGTAATGAAATTTATGGACTAAATAGATGAGACCATCTGAAGGCAATTATGAATGAATTCAAATGGCCACACTGACATAAAAACCTACAGCAAATTCCAGCACAGACCAATCCCCAGGAGATATCTGCAGGTAAAGAGGATCATCCTGGATGAAGACCTTACTGGACTGCAGGTAGAAACTGGAGGCCGTAATTTGGATAATAAAAATTTATGCTTTCACTTGAAATATTTGAATAACTGTCTCAACTCTCTGCTTTAATTTTGTAAAGCTCAACCAGAGATAAGGAGAAAAACAGTGAAAACTGTTTTTAAGGTAAATTTTCTTTTTTTTTATTTTAAAAGATTTTATTTATTTGTCAGAGAGAGAGAGAGAGAGAGAGCAAACGAGCACAAGCAGAGGGAGGGAGTGGCAGGCAGAGGGAGAAACAGACTCCCCGCTGAGCAAGGAGCCCGATGTGGGACTTGATCCCAGGACCCTGGGATCATGACCCGAGCCAAAGGCAGGTGCCTAATCGACTGAGCCACCCAGGCGTCCCTGGAATTTTAGGTAAATTTTCTAATGAGATAGGGAGCACAGGCCTGAATGACCCGGGTGGGTGGAATGTAAATCTGATTACAACAAAATGCATAGGGATCCAGAGATTGTTAACATGGACCAACAAATGCACCTGAGCCAAGGAATTCTAGCTTTGACTTTGTAATTTACAAGTGCTTATCCTAAGGCCACAATCTTAGAATCCCAACATAGAGAAGGAAGGGAAGGGAATCAGTTAATAAATTCCAAATATGACAGCTTTGTGAAAAACTGATTTATATATACTGTTTCTTTTCTTTTTTTTTTTTTTAAAGATTTTATTTATTTATTTGAGAGAGAGAGTGAGAGAGAGAAAGAGCACAAGAGGGGGGAACGGGAGAGGGAGAAGCAGACTCCCTGCTGAGCAGGGAGCCCGATGCGGGACTCGATCCAGCGACTCCAGGATTATGACCTGAGCCGAAGGCAGTCGCTTAACCAACTGAGCCACCCAGGCGCCCTACTGTTTCTTTTAATAGTACTTCATAATGACCTTACTGGGTAGACATTATTTCTATTTTTAATGTATGAGGGAAATGATACTCAGAAGGTTATGTAGCTTGTCTAAGGTCTCTTAGCTACTTAAAAAGTAAAGCAAGGCAAAGAATATGTCTGATAAGCTCCTGCCAGTGTACCTTCCTTTTTCTTTATTTTCTGACAGCCTCTGAACTGTCAGGAGGAGTTAATGAATTCCTAGCATGACTTGTGAATGACTTCGGAGGGAATCTTCTATGGCTTGGAATCAGGAGCTTCTGCATTTCTTTTAGAAGGCAGTGAATTTCTGCTTTAGATTACTCCCTGAAAATAGGCAGTTATCTAACTACTAAGTAAGACACAGGGAGAAGTCCTTCTGCTATGGTCAGTAATCTAAAAGAGATACTTTACTGTCTGAAACTAGTTCTAATGGGAAAGCTTAAAGTTTAAGCCCTTTGTGGAAAAACAAAGAACCCAAGTCAGAGATGCTGAAATCTTTGGTCATGTTATCTTAAATAAGAAAGCCTAGTCCTTGTAATCTAAAAAAATGGTCCTAAGAAAGCAGAATTCTTTCTATTGAAAGCTCAAGTTTTTCCAGTGTTAACTGAAAGAGATTGGGAATTATAGGGAGTGGTGCCAGAATATTTTAATCTGCCTTACAGTAAGTAGCTGGTGCTGTACCAAATGTGAAGTTGTAATTTATTCATGTCATGAATTTTATAAGCAAAGAGGATGAATCGTATATGGTAGTCTGACAAATACTTTCATCTATTGTTACTCCAGGTATGCCTCTCCCAAGAAACGAATGGAAGTTTATTTATAATCAGTGGAACACTTGCTCCTTAAAGGTCTTGCTTGCAGATAGGAGCTGAAAATATAAATATGCTAAAGAATAGACCAGAGACAATAGAAAATTCATCTGCAGTCCAAACAGATTAAAACAAACAAATAATACATATACATGTACATCTAGGCACTTGTTTTTAGAAGAATAACTTTCATGCTGATTTGAAATGTAGCAGACTGTTGTGGAATGAACAGCAGACTAGGAGTCAAGAATCCTAGGTTATCCTAGGTTCCAGTCATAACCATATGTCCAACTTTAAGAACATTATTACACTTCTTTAGTTTTCAACTTCCTCATCTTTAAAGTAAGAGAGACTACTTGATCTCCGAATTACCCTTTCTGTAATATTCTAAGTATTTCATGTATTATACTCTAATATTCCTTCATAGAGTTACCCCATGTCTCTGACCTTGACAGCAATCACTTTCAGCATTTCTGTACATGTTTATCCTTCATTTTCTGGAATTACTGTTGATTCTTCTCAGACATAAAAAATTTTTTAGAGATGTTACAGTTCCAAACTGCTTCATAGATTCAATGGTTCTGGACATTTCTCAGGAAATGTGGGCTCTCCTCTATGGGCTTCTCTAATTGTAGGTGTCAGAATTTGCACAGGTAAAATATTTAGGATTTCAGAGAACTGTGAAGGCCTTTTAGTTTCTCCTTCCCCACTCCCCATACTTTTTCTACTCAATGACTGAAGGATGAAATTCAATATTTAGAGGTGCATCTAGTAGAAATAAAAATGACCTATGAAGGTTCTGGATAGAAGATCAAATCAGCCACAACATTCCTTTAAGCCAAAGCCTAATCCAGAGCAAGACCCTAACTCTCTTCAATTCTGTGAAGGCTGAGACAGGTGAGGAAGCTGCAGAAGAAAAGTCTGAAGCTAGCAGAGGCTGGGTCATGAGACTTAAGGAAAGAAGCCATCTCCATCACATCAAAGTGCAAGGTGAAGCAGCAAGTGCTGATGTAGAAGCTGCAGCAAGTTATCCAGAAGATCTAGCTAAGATAATTAAGGAAGGTGGTTGCACTAAGCAAGAGGTTTTCAGTGTAGACTAAACAGCCTTCTATTGGAAGGAGATGCCATCTGGGACTTTCATAGTCCCTGATGCCGAACAATGTGGAGCACTTTTTCATGTGTCTGTTGGCCATTTGGATGTCTTCTTTGGAAAAATGTCTCTTCATGTCTTCTGCCCATTTCTTGATTGGATTATTTGTTCTTTGGGTTTGAGTTTGATAAGTTCTTTATGGATTTTGGATACTAGCCCTTTATCTGATATGTCATTTGCAAATATCTTCTCCCATTCTGTTGGTTGTCTTTTGGTTTTGTTGACTGTTTCTTTTGCTGTGCAAACCTTTTTATCTTGATGAAGTCCCAATAGTTCATTTTCCCCCTTGCTTCCCTTGCCTTTGGCGATGTTTCTAGGAAGAAGTTGCTGTGGCTGAGGTCGAAGAGGTTGCTGCCTGTGTTCTCCTCAAGGATTTTGATGGACTCCTGCCTCACATTTAGGTCTTTCAACAATTTGGAGTCTATTTTTGTGTGTGGTGTAAGGAAATGGTCCAGTTTCATTCTTCCTCATGTGGCTGTCCAATTTTCCCAACACCATTTGTGGAAGAGACTGTTTTTTTTCCATTGGACATTCTTTCCTGTTTTGTCAAAGATTAGTTGACCATAGAGTGGGGGTCCATTTCTCGGCTCTCTACTGTTCCATTGATCTATGTGTCTGTTTTTGTGCCAGTACCATACTGTCTTGATGATGACAGCTTTGTAATAGAGCTGGAAGTCTGGAATTGTGATGCTGCCAGCTTTGTTTTTCTTTTTCAACATTCCTCTGGCTATTCGGGGTCTTTCTTTTTCAACATTCCTCTGGCTATTCTGGTTCCATAAAAATTTTAGGATTATTTGTTCCATTTCTTTGAAAAAAGTGGATGGTATTTTGATGGGGATTGCATTGAATATACATATAGATTGCGCTAGGTAGCATTGACATTTTCACAATATTTGTTCTTCCAATCCATGAGCTTAGAACATTTTTCCATTTCTTTGTGTCTTCCTCAATTTCTTTCATGAGTATTTTATAGTTTTCTGGGTACAGATCCTTTGCCTCTTTGGTTAGATTTATTCCTAGGTATCTTATGGTCTTGGGTGCAATTGTAAATGGGATCGACTCCTTAATTTCTCTTTATTCTGTCTTGTTGTTGGTGTATAGGAATGCCACTGATTTCTGTGCATTGATTTTATATCCTGCCACTTTACTGAATTCCTGTATGAGTTCTAGCAGTTTTGGGGTGGAGTCTTTTGGGTTTTCCACATAAAGTATCATAACATCTGCAAACAGTGAGAGTTTGACTTCTTCTTTGCCGATTTGGATGCCTTTTATTTCTTTTTGCTGTCTGATTGCTGTGGCTAGGACTTCTAATACTGTGTTGAATAGCAGTGGTGATAGTGGACATCCCTGCCGTGTTCCTGACCTTAGGGGGAAAGCTCTCGGTTTTTCCCCATTGAGAATTATATTTGCTGTAGGTTTTTCATAGATAGCTTTTATGATATTGAGGTATGTACCCTCTATCCCTATACTCTGAAGAGTTTTGATCAAGAAAGGATGCTGTACTTTGTCAAACGCTTTTTCTGCATCTGTTGAGAGGATCATATGATTCTTGTTCTTTCTTTTGTTAATGTATTGTATCACATTGATTGATTTGCGGATGTTGAACCAAACTTGCAGCCCAGGAATAAATCCCACTTGGTCGTGGTGAATAATCCTTTTAATGTACTGTTGGATCCTATTGGCTAGTATTTTGGTGAGAATTTTTGCATCCGTGTTCATCAAGGATATTGGTCTGTAATTATCCTTTTTGATGGGGTCTTTGTCTGGTTTGGGGATCAAGGTAATGGTGGCCTCATAAAACGAGTTTGGAAGTTTCCCTTCCATTTCTATTTTTTTGGAACAGTTTCAGAAGAATAGGTATTAATTCTTCTTGAAATGTTTGGAAGAATTCCCCTGGGAAGCCATCTGGCCCTGGGCTTTTGTTTGTTGGGAGATTTTTGATGACTGCTTCAGTTTCCTTAGTGGTTATAGGTCTGTTCAGGTTTTCTATTTCTTCTTGGTTCAGTTTTGGTAGTCGATACATCTCTAAGAATGCATCCATTTCTTCCAGGTTATCTAATTTGCTGGCATAGAGTTGCTCATAATATGTTCTTATAATTGTTTGTGTTTCTTTGGTGTTGGTTGTGATCTCTCCTCTTTCATTCATGATTTTGTTGATTTGGGTCCTTTCTATTTTCTTTTTGATAAGTCTGGCCAGGGGTTTATCAATCTTTTAATTCTTTCAAAGAACCAGCTCCTAGTTTTGTTGATCTGTTCTACTGTTCTTTTGGTTTCTATTTCATTGATTTCTGCTCTGATCTTTATGATTTCTCTTCTCCTGCTGGGTTTAGGCTTTATTTGCTGTTCTTTCTCCAGCTCCTTTAGGTGTAGGGTTAGGTTGTGTACTTGAGATCTTTCTTGTTTCTTGAGAAAGGCTTGTATTGCTATATACTTTCCTCCTAGGACTGCCTTTGCTGTATCCCAAAGATTTTGAACAGTTGTGTTTTCATTTTCATTGGTTTCCATGAATTTTTTAAATTCTTCTTTAATTTCCTGGTTGACCCATTCATTCTTTAATAGGATGCTCTTTAGCCTCCATGTATTTGAGTCCTTTCCAACTTTCCTCTTGTGATTGAGATCTAGTTTCAAAGCATTGTGGTCCGAAAGTATGCAGGAATGATCCCAATCTTTTGGTACCGGTTGAGACCTGATTTATGACCTAGGATGTGATCTATTCTGGAGAATGTTCCATGGGCACTAGAGAAGAATGTGTATTCTGTTGCTTTGGGTTGGAATGTTCTGAATATGTCTTTGAAGTCCATTTGGTCCAGTGTGTCATTTAAAGCCTTTATTTCCTTGTTGATCTTTTGCTTAGATGATCTGTCCATATCAGTGAAGGGGCTGTTAAACTCCCCCACTATTATTGTATTGTTGTCAATGTGTTTCTTTGCTTTTGCTATTAATTGCCTTATATAATTGGCTGTTCCCACGTTAGGGGCATAGATATTTACAATTGTTAGATCTTCTTGTTGGATAGACCCTTTAAGTAGGATATAGTGTCCTTCTGCATCTCTTATTCCAGTCTTTGGTTTAAAATCTAATTCGTCTGATATAAGGATTGCCACCCATTGTCCATTAGCATGGTAAATGGTTTTCCACCCCCTCACTTTCAATCTGGGGGTGTCTTTGGGTCTAAAATCAGTCTCTTGCAGACAGCATATTGATGGTTTTTTTTTTTTAAATCCAATCTGATAGCCTGTTCTTTTATTGGGGCATTTAATCCATCTACAGTCAGGGTAACTATTGAAAGATATGAATTTAGTGCCATTGTATTGCCTGTAAGGTGACTGTTACTGTATATTGTCTGTGTTCCTTTCTGGTCTATGTTGCTGTTAGGCTCTCTCTTTACTTAGAGCACCCCTTTCAATATTTCTTGTAGGGCTGGTTTCGTGTTTGCAAAGTCCTTTAGTTTTTGTTTTCCTGGAAGCTTTTTATCTCTCCTTGTATTTTCAATGACAGCCTAGCTGGATATAGTATTCTTGGCTGCATATTTTTCTCATTTAGTGCTCTGAATATATCCTGCCAGTCCTTTCTGGCCTGCCAGGTCTCTATGGATAGGTCTGTTGCCAATCTAATGTTTCTACCATTGTAGGTTACATATCTCTTCTCCCGAGCTGCTTTCAGGATTTTCTCTTTGTCTCTGAGACTTGTAAGTTTTACTATTAGATGTTGGGGTTTGACCTATTTTTATTGATTTTGAGAGGGGTTCTCTGTGCTTCCTGGATTTTGATGCCTGTTTCCTTCCCCAAATTAGGGAAGTTCTCTGCTATAATTTGCTCCAATATACCTTGTGCCCCTCTCTCTCTTTCTTCTTCTTCTGGGATCCCAATTATTCTAATGTTGTTTCGCTTTATGGTATCGCTTATCTCTTGAATTCTGCCCTCGTGATCCAGTAGTTTATCTCTCTTTTTCTCAGCTTCTTTATTTTCCATCATTTGGTCTTCTATATCACTGATTCTCATTTATCCTAGCAGTTAGTGCCCCCATTTTTGACTGCACCTCATTAATAGCCTTTTTGATTTCGACTTGGTTAGATTTTAGTTCTTTTATTTCTCCAGAAAGGGTTTCTCTAATAACTTCCATGCTTTTTTCAAACTCAGCTAGTATCTTTAAAGTGATGATTCTGAACTCTAGATCTGAGATTGTACTAATGTCCATATTGAGTAGGTCCCTGGCAGTCGGTACTACCTCTTGTTCTTTGTGTTGAGGTGATTTTTTTCCATTTTGTCATTTTGTCCAGAGGAGAATAGATTAATGAGAGAACAAAATGCTAACAGGGTACCAACGTGCCCAGAAAATATACTCTAAACAAATCAGAAAAGACCTGAAGCCTGGGGAAAAGAAAGGGAAAGAAGGAAAAAAGAAAAAGAAAAAAAAAAGAAAGATAAAAACAAACAAAAACAGAACAAAACATAAAAACCAGAATATGATCAAATATGATCAGACTGGTGCATAGATCAGTGCCACACACTAGATTTTGGGTGTATTTTGGTGAGTTAGAAGGAAGTGCCTCCCAAAATTTTAAAGAAAGAAAAACTTATATATGTACAAAAATAAGGGTTGATATGATGAAGGGATGGAATATGATTGTAAAGATGAAAATTATAAAAAATTTTATAAAAGGAATTGATTAAGAAGTTGTTTGAAAAAAGAAAGGATTAAAAAAAAAAAGAAAAAAAAAGGGAGAGAATGTGATCAGGCAGGAGAGTAAAAGAAAACCATACACTAGAGATTTAGGGTATATTTTGATCTGTTAGAAGAAACTATCTCAAAATTTTAAAGAGAGAACAACTTATATATATATGCCAAAAATAAGGGTAACTACTATGAAGGGATAGAATATGACTCTAAAAATGAAAAATTTTAAAAAAGGGATTGATAGGATGTTTGTTGAAAAAGGGAAAAAGAAAAATTCAAAAAAAAAAAAAGGCAGTTAAAAAAAAATTAACTTTGAAAGCCTAAAGAATCATGGTAAAAAAAGCCATGGATTGTATGTGCATTATTCCCCTAGCACTGGAGTTTTGCAGTTCTCACTGATGGGTAAACTTGGGTCTTGGCTGGCTGTTCTTGCTGATCTTCTGGGGGAGGGGCCTGTTGCCATGGTTCCCCAATGTCTTTGCTGGAGGCGGAATTGCCCGGCCCTTCCCCAGTCTGGGCTAAGTAATCTGCTCAGGTTTGCTCTCAGGATCTTTTGTTCCCTGCAAGCTTTCAGTACAGCTTTGGAGGCTGAGAGTGAAACTGGCGGCCTTCCATCTCCCTCCCGGAGGAGCCAAGAACTCAGGGCCCCGCTCCTCAGTGCGCCCCCAGAGAAAAGCAGTCAGTCACTCCCGTCTTCCCGGTCTCTGGCCACACTCCGCGCTCACCCGGCCTGTGACCCAGCGTTTCTATCTCTGGCACCTGACTCGGTGTGGAGTCTCCAAACCCAGCAGATCCCTGCGGCACTCCTGCGCCGCTCCTCCCAGGGGAGGAAGGGGAGTCTCCCCGGATCTGCCGCTTGTTGTGTCCCTGCTGGAGGAGCAGTGGCACGACTGTGCCACAGATCAGTTTATGGCAACCCCGAGCTGACAGCCTGTCTTCTCGGCTCTGTCTCTGCAGCTGGCTTCCCCGCTCCAATACCTGGGAGCTCTGCTGCAGTCAGGCACCCCCAGTCTTTCTGTGACCCCAAGGGTCCTGAGACCACACTGTCCCATGAGGGTTCTACCCCCTGCTTAGCCACTGGAGCGACGTCCCTCAGCGGAGCAGACTTCTAAAAGTTCCGATTTTGTGCTCCTTGGCTCTATGACTTGCCAGAAGCGGCCGTCGGAGGCCCCCTCCCCCGCCGTCTATCCTCCCCAATATCGCCTCGGATTCACTTCTCCGCACGTCCTACCTTCCAGAAAGTGGTCGCTTTTCTGTTCAGAGAGTTGTTGCTATTCTTTTCTTCGATCTCCTGTTGAGTTTGTAGGTGTTCAGAATGGTTCAGAATCCCTATCCAGCTGAATTCCTGAGACCAGACGAAATCCAGGTCTCCTACTCCTCTGCCATCTTGCTCTGCCCCCCAAAATCAATGCTGTTTTAATGCCTGTTAGCACATCCATTCTGCAGCCCATGGATCAAAGAGTCATTTTGACTTTCAAGTCTTATTATTTAAGAAATACATTACATAAGGCTATATTTGCCATAGATAGAGATTCCTCTAATGGATCTGGGCAAAGTAAACTGAAAACCTTTTGGAAAGAATTCATATCTCAATGCTGCTAAGAACATTCGTGATTTGTGGAAAGAGGTCAAAATAGTAACATTAATAAGAGTTTGGAAGAAGTTGACTCCAACCCTATTGGATGACTTTGAGGGGTTCGAGACTTCAGTGGAGGACATAACTGTAGATGTGGTGGAAAGAGCAAGAGAATTAGAGTCAGAAGTAGAACTTGAAGATATGACTAAACTGCTGCAATCTCATATAAAACTTTACCTTATGAGGAATTGCTTCTTATGGGTGAACAAAGAAAGTGCTTTCTTGAGATGGAATCTACTCCTGGTAAAGAAGCTGTGAAGGTTATTGAAATGACAACAAAGGCTTAGAATATTACATAAACTTACTTGATAAAGCAGTGCAGGATATGAGAGGATTGACTCCAGTTTTGAAAGAAATTCTGCTGCAGGTAAAACGCTATCAAACAGCATCACATGCTACAGAGAAATTGTTCGTGAAAAGAAGAGTCCATTGATGTAGTGAACTTAATTGTTGTCTTATTTTAAGAAATTGCCACAGGCACCCTAACCTTCAGCAGCCACCACCCTGATCAGTAGGCAGCCATCAACACTGAGGCAAGACCCTCTGCCAGCAAAAAGATTGTGACTCACTGAAAGCTCAAATGATGGTTAGCATTTTTCAGCAGTAAAGTACTTTTTAAAAATGTTTATTTAAATTCTAGTTAGTTAACATATAGTGTAATAGTAGCTTCAGGAGAGCAGTAAGATATTTTTTTAAAGATTTTATTTATTTATTAGAGAGAGAGAGTGAGTGCACAAGAGAGAGCACAAGTGGGGAAGGGGCAGAGAGAGAAGCAGATTCCTTGCTGAGCAGGGAGTCCGATGTGGGGCTCAATCCCAGGACCCTGGGTTCACCTGAGTTGAAGGCTGATGCCCAACCGACTGAGCCACCCAGGTGCCCCAGTAAAGTATTTTTTAATTATGGTATGTACTTTCTTTTTTAGACATAATGTTACTGCACATTTAACAGAGTTTGTATAGCATAAACACAATTTTATATGCAGTGGAAAACTGAAAATTCATTTGACTTGCTTTATTGCAATATTCACTTTGTATTGTGGTGGTCTGGAACACCTGCAATATCTCTGAGGTATGTCTGTACTTTGGCATCAAATTGGAGAATGGATTGGAAGGATGCTAATGGGGGGTGGTGGTGAATCTATTATAATTATCTGGGAAGTTGATAATAAAGATCTGAACTAAATCAATAGCGGTGGGGATGGAGAACAAGGGATAGATTCCAGAGGATGTAGGATAAGTTTAGTATTGGTCATGTTAAATTTACTAGCAGCAGGTATACATTTGGTGTATGAGTCTGGAGCTCAGGCAAGGTCTGGGAAGTGATATAGAACTAGAAATCGCGTAATATTTGAAACATAAGGTTATGTGAAGTAAAAGTGTAAGATCTGAAAAGGGCCAAAGATGAAAACTCTAAAGAAAGTTTACATTCAAGGAACTGAAAAAGGAAAGCAAGCCTACAAAGCCAATAAAGGAGACAAATACCACATTATCTATCTGTCTCTCTCCTATACTATAGTGAGGTCCGTGGGGCAAGAGTTTCATTTTATTCACCTTTTATGTCCAGGACCCAACATAGTACCTGACATTTAGTAGATGTTTAGTAAATATTTGTTGAACAAACTGAGTATGTTTCTATATATGGTATTGTTTTTTAAATACCTAACTAAAGAGCTTGGGAGGGTTAATTATAATACCCTTCTGCATTAAAAATTGAGTTTGATCAAACTCAAAGGTTGAAATGCAAACCTCTCTATTATTTCTCATCATCATGGGTGGAAACACTTGACAAGGAAATTAACCATCCATGAAGAGCTTGCTTACTTATGAGTGACAACTGATTTAGTGAACAAATGAAGGGGAAGCAAGCACATGAAGGGAAAAGAGAATCCATTTGCCAGCATTCTTTTTTTCTTTTTTAAAGATTTTATTTATTTACTTGACAAAAAGACACAGCGAGAGAGTGAACATAAGCAGGGGGAGTGGGAGAGGGAGAAGCAGGCTTCCTGCAGAGCAGGGAGCCCAATGTGGGGCTCGAACCCAGGACCCTGGGATCATGACCTGAGCCAAAGTCAGACGCTTAACGACTGAGCCACCCAGGCACCTCAGCATTTATTTTTTCTTAAAAGAAAAATAAAAATGGCCATTTTCAATTCTGTTTTTTTCCTTAGAAGAACCAGAATTTCTATTTAAATGTGACTTTGGCATAAACAGTGAGATTATCCAAGGGACTGATATTAAGGGAAACTATCCTGAAATTATCAAAAGCCAGGGATGTTAACTTATTTTTATAATAAGTATTACTTAAACTTTTTTCCAACTTAAGTTTATATTCATATTTTCTGAAAATGTCTTGGTGTTGATATAAAAATATCTGAATATTTTGCTTTTAATAATATAAAGAAACCTATTTCATTATAATTGCTTTCTGAAATCACATAGTTAATTGCTGACTAAGTCCCCACTCTAGTCAATTTTTAAAGCTTTATTTCCTTTAATGAGGATAAAACAAAAATGAAAGAAAAGGTTTCAGCCTAATGATATACACATACCTAGAAGAATATAAGTCAAAGACATATAACTATATAAAAACAACTTTTGCCTAAGTAGGGTTGGGGACCAAAGAGCCAGAACTGGGCATTTAATATTTCACTGGTTTTTGACTTAAAAAAAAAAGTTTTATTTATTTACCTAATCTCTACACCCCACATGGGGCTCAAACTCAAAATCCCAATAAGAGTCACATGCTCCCCCGACTGAGCCAGCCAGGTGCCCCATAGGCCTTTTAACATAACTTATTATGTTTTCTACCATTATTTTTAGTATTTTAATACTGAAAGAAGAGCACTATCATGTAGTAAAAAGAAGAATGTAAGTCTTAGCTTTAGTCCTATTCCTTTTCTGCTGCTCTGAGTCTGAGATTCCTTGCAGAAAAATTATGGTGTTGGTATAGATGCTCTCTAATGTTCATTGAAGTTTGAATATTTTATGATCCATGAATGAAGTCTTTTATTTGTAAAATCAATTCTTTTGTGTTTATCTGTATAACAAAAACAATTGAGAAACTATATTTTATTCAAATTGCACTTAAACTTCTATGCTGAATTTTTAGAAAAGAAAATGGTTGATTAAAAACTGAAAACACTGGAGAACACTACCTATCCATTGTCTTTCTACAGGCTGGTCTCCATGTGCTTTTAACCTAAGAGCTTATATACTTCTCACTGAAAACAGGAAGATGGATGAAGCAGAAATCCCAGAGGTCAGACTGGTTGCTCAGTGATCAATGGATAAATTAATATGGTTTTGACATTTTACATTTAAAAAGATGTTTTCCACAAAGGAAAACATGGTTACAAGACACATTTGTTATCTCTCATAAAAAGGACAACAGGACATCAGGCAGACATAGAGTTAACTATTTTCCTCACTCGGTGCTGATAACCCTTTCTTTCTTTTTTCTGTAAGACTTATTTTATTTAAGTCTTCTTTTTTTTAAAGATTTTATTTATTTATTCAACAGAGAGAGTGAGAGAGTACAAGCAGGGAGGAGTAGTAGAGGGAGAGAGAGAAGCAGGCCTCCTGCTGAGTAGGGAGCCCAACGTGGGGCTCGATCCCAAGACCCCGAGATCATGACCTGAGCCGAAGGCAGACACTCAACCATCTGAGCCACCCAGGCACCCCCTTTTTTTAAAAAAAGATTTATTTAGGGTGCCTGGGTGGCTCAGTTGGTTAAGCGACTTCCTTCAGCTCAGGTCATGATCCCAGGGTCCTGGGATCGAGTCCCGCATCAGGCTCCCTGCTCTGCAGGGAGCCTGCTTCTCCCTCTCCCACTCCCTCTGCTTGTGTTCCCTCTCTCGCTGTGTCTCTCTCTGTCAAATAAATAAATAAAATCTTTAAAAAAAAAAGATTTATTTATTTATTTGAGAAAGAGAGAGAGAGAGTGGGGGTAGGGGCAGAGGGAGAGAGAATCCTCAAGCAGACTCCCCACTGATCACAGAGCCTGATGTGGGGCTTGATTCCAGGACCCTGAGATCATGGCCTGAGCAGAAATCAAGAGCTGAACACTTAACTGACTGAGTCACCCAGGTGCCCCTTTTTTATTTATTTGAGAGAGAGAGCACGCATGAGCAGGAGGGGGAGAGGGAGAGAGAATCTCAAGCAGACTCCCTGATGAGCATGGAGCCTGAGGCAGGGCTTGATCTCATGACCCTGAGATCATGACCTGAGCTGAAACCAAAGGTTGAACACCCAACCAACTGTGCCACCCAGGCGCCCCTGATAATCCTTTCTTTAGTTTAGAGTATTGGTATTTTGACGGACAGGGTAAACACAGGTGATTATTTTCCTTCCCTTTTTTTTTTTATGAAAAGGAGGCTTTATACGTGCTTTATTCTATATACCATTAAGATTGATCTTAGAGTTGAGTAGAAATAAGAAGCAAAAAAGCAAAAAGAATGATGATAGTGATTGTGATAATGATTAATAACCTTTCTCCTTCAGGAAAACCATGTATTTATATTATATGAATCTTACTGGGAAAAAAATGAAAAGAAAAGACAATGGGCAAATACCTCGGTAGTTGATGATTTCTGTCCCAAGCACCGGAGTCATCTCCAGGACTGTGATGAAAGCTTTGTCCATAGACGTTAGAGGAAAAGGAGACATGCGGTGTCTTCTAGCCACCTTGGTGATATCAACAGCACTGTGACCTAAACAGGAAGATAATTAACTAAGACTATGATGCTGAAACAGTGATTACAAAGTGGTAATGTCTTATAATTATCATCAATTCTCATTTTCATATGTCTGTAAATGAACATTACAAGGTAAGAAATTTTCTCCTGCTTCCAAAATATAGCTTGCTTTGGTGGAATATTAAACCAAGTCAGCACTGTTACATTATGTGTCAAAACCTGGTGAAATTTAATGTTATTGGATAATCCTTTTGAGTGCTTACTATGCATTATGGCATTATTCTAATTAATCTTTACAACAACCTTATGGGGAGGCATTATTATTATCCTTATTTATAGATGAGGAAAGAGAGGTTTATATATCTTGGCCTAAATCACAGAGCTAGTAACAGCACAGACAGGACTCAAACCGGTGTAGTGTGGCTTCAGAGTTAATGTCCTTAACCACATACTAAACATCGAACACTTAATGAGCTAGTTAGTAAAATGAAATACTCAAACTTGAATTTATTTAGGAGTTCATAGGAAATTTTCTATTTTAAGAAAAGTCACAGGAAAAGATTATTTAGCTACTCACTCCTTATTCACTCTCCTTCATGGCATTAATATTACCCATACACTAAAACTCCTAATTTATATCTCCAATCCTAACCTCTACCTTCAACTCTAGATTTAAATGTCATCTAAACAGCTGGTAGATAAGAATGTGTATCTCCAAACTTATAAATCATCCAACATGCACTTGGATGCATAACAGGTAATTGAAACTTAACATGTTCAAAATCAAACTCTTGATCCCCCCACCCTTCTATCTTGCCCTTATGATGTTTTAGTCTCTTACAATTTCCATCTCAGAAAATAGCAACTTGATTCTTCCAGTTATTAATCCAAAATCTTGGAAACGTCCTTGATTCTTTTTCTGTCAGAACCATATCTAAACTACCTTTGAAATAGCTCTAGAATCTGACCATTACTTACTATCTCCACAATTACTACAATAGTTGGATCCATCATTTATTTCCTGGGAAACTGAATAGCCTCCTAACTGATCTCCCTACTACTGTCCTTGTTCCACTATAATTTATTCTCCACACAGTAGTTATGGTGATCCTTTTAAATTTTAAATTGGATTGTGCTAATCTTTGCTCATAACTCTCCAATGACTTTCCATCTCACTCAGAATAAAATATTTGCTATGGCCTACGAAGTCCAACATATTACGGCTTCCACTACCCTCATCTCCTATCATTTCCCCTCTTGATCACTGTGCTCTAACCATACTGGTTCCTTGCTTGTCTTGAGCATGCAAAATACATCTCTCCTCAGGGTCTTTGTACTTGGTATTTTGTCCACTTTGACATCCTTCCCCAATATAATGGTTCCATCCATCCCTCGTTTCTTTCAGGTCATTGCTAAAATATCATCTTATCAGAGAGGCCTTTGTTAAACATCCTATGTAGAATATTACCCACCATCATTTTCTATTCTTTTTATCCTTTCTTCATGGATATATAAATAAATGCACACACATATATATGGATATTCATATCCATATGCCTATAATTTATATAATATATACATTTATAGTTATTTGTTTATAGCCTTCCTCTTCATAGAATGTAAGCTCCATTGTCTTTTTTGTTCAATGTTATCTCCAGTATCTAGAACAGTATTTGGCACATATTAGGCAATAAAAATAAATATTTGTTAAATTAATGAATCATTTACTGACAAAAGGGGACTTCTTAGTAAGATCACTATATTTTCATGCATAAATAACTTGGCCTTTTCTTTGGAACCTTAAAGGTCTATAGCCCAGATGGTAAACAGAAAAGGAGTAACTGCAAACACAGTTGGTTGGCTATCCTGTCTGCTATCCACAACTCCATTCTTCCCTAGCCACTGTGCAGCGGAGTGTGGTCATATGATAGAGTTCTGGCCAGTAAGATGCTGGAAGAAGTCCCTGGGGGCAGGGTTCCTATGGTGAATAAGAAGATAAAGAGATAAAGCCTTAAGAGGAGAAAGCTTTTGCCCTTCTTTCTTCTTGGAACATGGGTAGATACTGGGAGGTGCCGTAGCCATTTTTTAACCATGAGAGTGGAAACCCACACAGTAAGTATGGAAATATGAGAAGAAAAAAGAGCCTCTCCTGACAATATTGAGTTGCTGTACAAGCCCTGGACTGCCTGTCAACAGGCTTTTGATATGAAAGACAAATAAACTCCTATTTCTTTAATCCACTTTATCATGATTGTATATACTCCTCAGTAGTCTCTAAGTTCCTAGTCATTGCAATTTATTAAGTTTAATACCCCAACCCAACCCCAGAAGCTGCTTCAGACATATTCACTGAATAAACTCAAAGGTACCACCTCAAAGAGTTTCCATTCTAAGATGAATGATATTGTCATAAGTACTGAAAGAAAGACATATAAAGATGCTTATACTTATGATATTTCTCTCCAATGGGCAATCATAAAATTACAAAATTTTCAAAGCTTGAAGGGCCTTACAGATTTAGTGCTAAACATGAATAACATTTCTACTCAAAATTTAAGTGAATGCTTATAAAGGATTATGTATGATATGATTTATCATTTACTTACAATTTGAAACATAAATTTATTTCTCACTTTCACTGAAGTCCCAACCTTGTCATTAAATATCATGAAAACATATTGTCACAACCAGTGTAACTGGAGAAAATGATAGAGATAGGTTCTTCTGTTTTTTATTCAGGTTTATAGGTCTCAGAGATATTTTCTAAAATATGTTTTACTTTATGGTGCAAATTGTGTAAAACCTTATAAAAGCTGTCCTTTTAAAATGTTTAGTTTCTGAGGAGAAAATTGTACTTTTTAACTGAACAGTTTATTTGTTGAATTGCTTTGTAATAGAATTTTTCTTATTAGAAAGCTAGTTTGATTATCAGTGATACACACATCTATTCAACAAATATTTATTGAATGCATTTTATGAGCCAGTTATGGTTAGGGACTTGGGATACAGAGTGAGATACACTCTGCCATGAAGAACATTATAGCTCAGTGGAAAGGAAAGATGGTAAATAAAAAAATAAGAGCAGGTAGGTAGTAAACCACCTGATGATGGTTCTCTAACTATAGAGACTGGTGGTTCTCTGTCTCTAATTGGAAATTACAATGTGGATATCTACCAGCCTGGAAAAATCTTTCCCCAAAATCTTTAAAATAATTTTGCACCTTATTTATATATATATATTTTAGGGCACCTACCACCTCTGTCTTATGTTATAGACATTTAAATATTTGTCTTACCTGTGTTAGTCAACTGTAAACTCCTTTGAAGGTAAACCCTATATTTTACTATATTTTTGGCTTCCATTTTTTAAAGAAACATGATTTCAACTATTTTCAGATGTTGACAGTAGTGATTTACAAGAAGCTTCAGAGTGAAAGCTTCAGAAAATTTAAGAATAGTTATCTCTGACTCCTTTTATTTTACAGGTTATAATCCCAAAGCACTTTTATTTTTCCTGGCCATTACAGAACTCAATCAGATAGGAAAAAGGATCAAGAATTGTTTTTTCCACACCCTAATCCTCTTCTTGCTTCTAAGCCCAGCATAGAAAATCTAATGGAAGAGAAAAAAAGTATGTACTTTTATGTCTTGAAGGCGAGATGGATTACAGCCTAGCAGCCAAATTTCCCTGAATGGTCCATAAAAATCCAGTTTGGCAGAAGTAGAAAGGAAGGAAAGAAAAAAAAATTTTTTTAAAGTAAGAAGGTTATAAGAAAAGGCAGTTTGGTTTTTGGATAAAAAAATATCCAAAAATTGAGAGAAAATTCGGATAGTTTTTCCTATAAAGCAAAGATGATTTCATGGCCATAAATACATTCTTATAGCTACCTTACAAAGAAATACCAATGGTCACAAAGAGAATCTGTGAGGGCATTAGCTCCATTCAACTCATGTACACTACAAAACTAACATGAAAATATGTGTCCTATATAGGAGATTATACTGTTCAAGGGAATATTTATTTTAACTTATAATAGTAAAATTAGCTGGTGATCTATGGCTATCACTGATAATTTGTAGGCAGGGTAGCTACTTCAACAAAAATAAACTACAAAGTGCTGTAGGATATGGGATCTTTATATGCAAGTGGGGCAAGGATGGGGAAAGGATGTCTAGACTTAGACACCCCCTCCACTAGTAGATGTCTGAACTGAGCAAAGAATAACAGGTTTGAATTATTATAACATCTAAATTGATAGCATTCTTCTGCAATCAGTTTAATTTTCTCAAGTAGACTTACAGGATTAAAGCAATTCCAAATTAGCCACAGACTGGTGACCTGGAAGTTTCTCTTAGAAATCTAGGTTTCTATAAGTAAAACTTAACTTGTCACTTTTATATTTTCTGGTGCATAAGTCCAGATATGGGATTTACTATATTTGAGCTTGGAATCTTTGCAGGTAAAGTACTCAAAATGTTATTGAGATTTCCTATCTTCCATGCAGCAGTTATAACTACTAAAAAGACTATATAAGAAGTCAGTGCAAAAACAGTATGGATTCAATCAGGATTGCCATCATGAAGGATATGTTTAAATACTAATGGCAATGTCTGTGATGTACAAGGCCTTCAAAAGGGCACAGAAAGTACAAATGGATTCCTTTCTACTGAGTAGAGTAATTAATAAGGATCTTTGTCATATAGCAGTAACCTTTTTCTTATGGCATGGCCATCGTGAAATGAGCTATTTATACCAATGAAATTACTTTCCCCAATTCAAATGCATCCTTTTCAATCTGACAATTCTTAACATACAATGTTTCATCTTGGCTTGAAAATCCAATCTAAATTAGAAGTAAATGAAGAAAAGATGCTTTCAAATGATAGAACAGAATATAATAGGAACAAGATATTCTAAATGTTTACGCTACCCAGATCAATCTGTACCTTCAATGCCATCCCGATCAAAATTCCAATGACCTTTTTCAAAGTGCTGGACAAACAATCCTAAAATTTGTATGGAATCAGAAAAGACCCCTAATTGCCAAGGAAATGTTGAAAAAGAAAAACAAAGCTGGGGGCATCACGTTGCCTGATTTCAAACTATATTACAAAGCAATGATCACCAAGACAGCATGGTCCTGGCACAAAAACAGACATATAGGCCAATGGAAAAGCCCAAATATGGACCCTCAACTCTATGGTCAAATAATCTTCGACAAAGCAGGAAAAAATATGCAATGGAAAAAAGACAGTCTCTTTGATAAATGGTGCTGTGAAAATTGGACAGCCACATGCAGAAGAATGAAACTCGATCATTCTCTAACACCGTTCACAAAGATAAACTCAAAATGGATGAAAGACCTCAATGTGAGACAGGAATCCATCAAAATCCTAGAGGAGAACATAGGCAATAACCTCTTTGACATCGCCCACAGCAACTTCTTTCAAGATACATCTGCAGATGATCAGCAGTAATTTTTCATGACTGTCTTTATGGGGCTGGACTTCACTACAAGTGTTTTAAGAACTGAGGGCTCTTGAGGAAGGCCTCAAACCATGATCTTTAGGTTCTTGCCCTTATTAGCAGCACTAGTGCTGTATATAGATTAAATATTGTGGGTACTGGTTATAGCTACTATGGCAAAAGACCAGCTTTCAACATAATCTTCCCCTTTCAGATACAATCTTTCCCTTTCCCCTTTCACAAACTTTCTTTCATCAGATCTTTCTCTTTGCTTACACTATTGGTAATTACCCTCTGCTTTGCCGTCATTCTGCTTCAGGAATACAAACAAATATATTATCTGATCTGAAACCCCTTGGTTCATTCTTGTCCTGCTATTGATTTCTGGTTTTGTGCCCTTTTTGGGTCTCTGAACTTCAGCTTGCTTTGTTAGGCTGCTAGGACCCCCTTTTTAAACCTAAATAGCTAAAAAGCTGAGAATTCTCTTATTCCCCAAAGAGGTTGTCAGGATATAATTTCAGAGGCATTAATATAAATGTATGTATGTATATATGTGTATGTGTATATATATATGTACACACATATATATAAACTTAAATATATTTTTGTTAGCTTCTATTTGGAATGTTTTCATCAGTGCCACTAGCATTAAAATGCAAAATTAGAATTGTTTTCTTCAGTAGGTCCTGTTCTAAACATTCTTTAAGACAATGGTAGAGAAAAAGTAATTTTTCTTTAGAAATCATAAGCCATTATATCTCTATAAGGGGAATCTAACAAGTATCTTTTAAAGCCCTTTCTAAGCATTAACTCACTAGTCTCTATAATGCCCTGGGGAAAAGAACCAAGAGAAGTTCAAAGTCATTTTTGTAGTTAGAGGAGTTTTACCAGCTCATAAAAGTCGCATTTCCCTTAGTTAATCTTCTCTAGATGGTGTCATTTTTCATATTATTAGGTATAAGCACATAAAGCTTCAACTCCAGAATGCCTATCCTAGTTATTATTTTATTTTATTTTATTTTTTTAAAGATTTTATTTATTTATTTGAGACAGAGAGAATGAGCGACAGAGAGCATGAGAGGGAGGAGGGTCAGAGGGAGAAGCAGACTCCCCGCCGAGCAGGGAGCCCGATGCGGGACTCGATCCCAGGACTCCGGGATCATGACCTGAGCCGAAGGCAGTCGCTTAACCAACTGAGCCACCCAGGCACCCTAGTTATTAGTTTCAATGACAGACTAATAAAAAAGTAAATTTTGACTAATATCTTTTGTAAGATGTAAACATTGTTAAACATGATCATTAGGCACGTGGTAGATGTCAATTTGTATAGTTGAGAAAGAAAATCTTAGAATAGGTGATCATACAGGCAACTACAAAGACTGAGTCAGTGTCCTTGGTGAAAACAGAAATCTAGTTTTAAGATATTTTGCACATAAGCAGAAACTATAGAGTTTATTCTATATTATTGGGCACTTGGTATGACTCTCATCTTTCAATAGGCCTAAAAAGTGGCCTTTCGATAGGCCTAAAAATTCACAACTAATTCTGCTGATATGAGGGCTATCGTTTTTTAAAAAAGTATAATTCACAGTATGACTATAACTGTAGGATTAAAATACAATCTAATGTGTATACTGGAAGAAAATAATTATATGTGTTAGTAGCAGTAATCTTTAAGTAGTAGGATAGGACTGATTTTTTTTCCTTTCTACTTTTCTGTATTATTCAGATTCTTGACAATAATCCTGTATCACTTAAAAATATTTAATAAATGTTTTAAAATTTGAAATAATTATTTTCTTTGCCAACCCTAGCCAGTATCTTCCAAAGTCATGGTCCAAATTCTGGGGTTCTAAGGAAATTTCTCAATAGCATCTGGTTTAATTGTGTTTTTAACCATCAAAAAAGCTTCTTACATGTACACCTGAAACTGTATGTTAAATACTGGAATTAAAATAAAAACTTAAAAAAAAAACTTCCTATTGCCCTAGGGATACAGTTCAGACGACCTAGAGTAATGTGTTAGGCTTTTCATGATCTGTCCTTTCTCTTTGACTTCATCCCTCTTTGCTCTTACATATACCCTTATTCCAGCTATAGCAAACTTAATAATTTCTAGTACACAGCATGATTTTTTTTCTCACACATCTGTCTTAACTGCTCTTCTGTTTCTAGTCCAGCTAGCAAACACCTGCTTATTTTTTAATACTATAAAGATAAAGTATGAGTCATATCAATATAAGATCTTATAATTCATGTTGCCTAAGTTAGAAACTGGTGGTCATTCTTGACTTCCTTACCTTCCATGTCTAGTTCCCAATCCTGTCAATAGTGATTCCTTAATATTTGAAAAAATCCTGTATTATTTTTCTATTTCTATTGCTCCAGCTTTAATTCAAGCTCTCATCAGATTCCTGCTTCTGATCTCACCCGGAATCAATCCATTCTTCACATAGTAGTAAATGTTCTTTCAAAATTTCAAATTTAATCGTGTCATTCCATATTCAAATTCCTTTATTAACCTTTACAATAGAATCCAAACCCATTAGCATGGCAACTAAGAGGTTCATCTGCAAAAACTATATGGCCAATTGGAGGTCATAGTTTGGTAACTTCTCCAGCCTCTTATTTCCCTTATTACCTTCCTCCTCAAACTGCGCCCCCTCCTCCATCTGTTTGTCACAATGCTTGGTGCATAGTAAGCTCTTCATAAATGTTAGATATTTGCATTAACGGTGCCTGGGTGGCTCAGTCAGTTAAGCATCCTACTCTTGATTTCGGCTCAGGTCATGATCTCAGAATTGTGAGATCTCAGAATTGTTGTTGGGCTCCATGCTGGGTGTGGAACCTGCTTAAGATTTCCCCTCTCCCTCTCCTTCTTCCTCTCCCCCTCCCTCCCTAAAGAAATGTTAGATAATTGCATTAATATTATTTTTAATAGAGTTATCATCTGAGATAGATTTAAATTCATGTGGAAAGAACAGTTTGAATAAAGCAGCTGCTTTTGCTTTCCCACATTCGTCTCCACTTTTTTTCTACCCTGCTCTGTGCCCCCAAAGGGCTAGCATTTATGGATAGAACCAGTAGAAACCTTATACCTGTGACTTCTGCTTGAGTTCAACCAATGGAAACCATTGGCAGAAGAATGGAGAGCAGAAGAGTACAGACAAGATATTTATTCCTTTGGCCTCCTGTCTGCTGGTTGGCAGTGGTTATGTTCCTTTAATAAAAACAATTAGCTCTGTAAGGCAGGCCTTTATAACAGACTTATTTTAGACATTTATTCCCTTCCTTGGCTCTTTGAGGTTTAAGAGTAGCAACAATTTCCCGCTTTTGTTATTCCCAAAAGTTCTTCAACTTATCTTGCTTTTCCTTAACCCTGGCTACTCTGTTGTAACTAGTTCCTTTATTAAATTCTCCATTATCCTGTTTGAGTGATACAGCAGCCAATGTGAGACTGTACACAATATGATTAGGGAAGAATGTAGAGATTGATATTGGTAGAGCACTGGGTTCCTAATGGGGATCAGAGGAAGTTGAGGCTAGAAAAGTAACTAAAAGCAGACCATAAAAGCCCTTGAATGCTAGGCTTTGGAGACTGAACTTTATCATGTAAGCCAATTGGACACCATTTACATAATTTTATTATGTAATCCAACATTTTGAAGTTTTTAACGTAAGAGTGACACCTATAAAGATTTCTTATAGACAACAAGTTTTACCATAGAAAGGTTGAAAAATTAGCTCAACATCACATGTCTAAATAAATAGAAGACCAGGTGACCAGAATTTGCCTGGTGTGCTTTCTCCTATATTATGCTAGGGGGACTTTCTTTCCTTCAACTTCACTTACTAGAAATAAATTGAATACTCTATGTAAGGCACTTTATTAAACACTAGGGAGTAATGCTGAAGTAAATAAGATAAGATTCCTATTTCTCAGTCTCATGGAACACAGAAATCAGACAGTGTTATAAGGAAAAAATAAAATGAACCTATAAATGCTTATGTTTTAACGTTAAAACAAAAAACTGTATGATAATGCAGAAAAGGGAATAACTAATTCTGATGGCACAAATGGTAAAGTTCCACAGAGGAGGTGACAATTGAGCTTTAAACAATAAGAAAAAGGGGGGAACATTTGAAACAGAATGAACAAAATAATAGAGATTTGGAAGTACTTTTAGAGAATAAGGAATCACCTAATGGGGCTGGAGGTGGAAAGGATGAAATATAAGGGATAAGGGTGGTCATCTCAGTTAAGGATAGGATTTGAAGAGGCTTAATACTGTAGAAAATGGAGAACTATTCAAGATTTTTTATAAAGAAGTGATACATATTTAAAAATGCAATACTTGACTGATGGTAGCTTGCAAGGAAGAGAGACTGTAGTCAGGCTGAACAGTTAGTATGCTACTACAATCTTAAAAGTTAGAGACAAGGAAGGCCTGAACTAATAGGAACTGGAAAAAGAATATTTAGAAGAGCCATAATAAATGGTTCTATGACTGTGCTTTGGGGAGGACGAGTAAATGTTTTTTTTTTTTTTATTAAAGATTTTATTTATTTATTTGACAGAGAGAGGCACAGCGAGAGAGGGAACACAAGCAGGGGGAGTGGGAGAGGGAGAAGCAGGCTTCCCGCCAAGCAGAGAGCCCGATGCGGGGCTCGATCCCAGGGCCCTGGGATCATGACCTGAGCCGAAGGCAGACGCTTAATGACTGAGCAACCCAGGCGCCCCAGGACGGGTAAATGTTATGATGAGATTTCAAGTTTGGTTATGAGGGTAAGTGGGAATGACATTAACTAAGATACCAATAAAGGGACAATTTGGAGGGAAGGGTACTTAATTTGGTTTTGATCAGGGAAATGTGAGATCCCAGCAGAATATCAAGGGGGTGATTCCAGTATGTAACAACAAGAGGAGTTTGGAGTTTGGGAGAGAAGGGTTTTTCACCTTGTGTGATTGAAACTCTATACATATGGAATAGTAACACCCCATTTCCTCCTCCTTCCAGCCCCTGGCAACCACCATTCTGTTTTCTGATTCTATGAGTTTGATTATTTTAGATACCTCAGGTAAGTTTTTGCCTTTTGTGACAGTCTTATTTCATTTAGCATAATGTCTCAAGGTTCATTCATGTTCTAGCATATGAACAGGATTTCCTTCTTTTTAAAGGCTGAGCTGAGTAATAGTCCATTATATATATGTATTCATTCATATGTTGATGGACATTTAGGCTGCAGAAGCTATTGTGAATAATGCTGCAATGGACATGGGATATGCAAATATCTCTTTGAGATCTTGTTCTCAGTTCTTTTGGGTATATACTCAGAAGTGGGACTGCTGGATCATATTGCAGTTTTACTGTTAATTTTTTGAGGAACTTCCTTACAGTTTTCTATAGTAGCTGCACCATTTTACAATCCCACCAACAGTGCACAAGGGTTCCAATTTCCCAATTTCTCCACATCCTTACCAACACTTGTTACTTCTGCTTTTTTTTTTTCCCTTGTAGTGGCAGTTTTGATTTGCATTTCCCTTATGATTAATGATATTGAGCATCCTTTCATATGCTCAGTGGCATTTGTATATCTTTGGAAAAATATATATTCAAGTCCTTTGCCCACTTTTTAATTGCTTTTTGTTGTTGTTGAATTGTAGGAATTCCTTCTGTATCCCAGAGATTAATTCATTATCTGATACATGGTATGCAAATATTTTGTCCCATTCTATAGGTTGCTTTTTCATTCTGTTGATTGTGTACTTTGCTATGCATAAGTTTTAAAATTTAATGTAGTCCCATTTGTCTATATTTGCTTTAGTTGCTGTTTTTGTGTCATATCATTGTCCATTCCAATGTCATGAAGCTTTCCCCTTACGTTTTCTTCTAGTTTTATAGCTTTAGATCTTATGTTTAGGTCTTTAATCCATTTTGAGTTAATTTTTGGTATATGGTATAAGATTAACGGTCCACCTTTAATTTTTTTGCATGTGGATATCCAGTTTTCCCAACACCACTTGTTGAGGAGACTGTCCTTTCTCCATTGTGTAGCTTTGTTGGCACCTTTGCCAAAAATCGTTTGACCATATATGTGACAGTGTATATCTGGGCTTTCTATTCTGTTCCATTAGTCTATATGTTTGTTTCTATGCCAGAATCACACTGTTTTGATTAATATATCTTTGTAGTATGTTTGAAATCAGAAAATGTGAGGCCTGCAGCTTTGTTTTTTCTCAAGACTATTTTACCTATTTAAAGTTCTTTGATTTTTTTCCACTGAATTTTAAAATGGTCTTTCTATTTCTGAAAAAAAAGTCTTTGGGATTTTGATAGGGATTGCACCGAATCTTTAGACTGCTTTGGGTTATATGAATATTAACAATATTAAGTCTTCCATGTCATGAACAAGGGGATATTTTTCCATTTATTTGTGTCTTTTAGAATTTCTTTCAGCAATATTTTATAGTTTCAGTGTACAAGTCTTTTACCTCCTTGTTTAATTTATTCTTGGGTTTTAAATTTTTGATACTATTGAAATGGGGTTGTTTTCTTAATTCCTTTTGGATTGTTTATTGTTAGCATATGGAAACACAACTGATTTTTTATTATTGAGTTTGTATTCTGCAACTTTGCTGAATTCTTTCATTCTGACAGTTTGTGTGTGTGTGTGTGTGTGTGTGTGTGTGTGTAATCTTTAGGGTTTTCTACATATAAGATTGTGTCATGTGTGAACAGAGATCATTTAACTTCTTCCTTTCCAGTTTGGATGTCTTTTATTTGCTTTTCTTGCCTAACAGCTCTGACTAGGACTTCCAGTATCATATTGAATAGAAGTGGTGAGAGAGGGTACTCTTGCCTTGTTTGTGATTATAAAGGAAAACCTTTCAGTTTTCTACTGTTGTGTATAATTTACCTGTGGGCTTTTCATACATAACTTTTATTATGTTGAGCTAATTCCTTCCTATTCCTATTTGGTGAGTGTTTTTATCAAGAAAGGGTGTTGAATTTTGTCAAATGCTTTTTCTGCATCTATTAAGATGATCATGTGGTTTTTGCTCTTTGTTCTGTTAATGTGGTGTATTCTGTTTATTGACTTTTTTATGTTGAACCATCCTTGCATCCTAGGGATAAATCCACTTGTTCATGGTGTATAATCTTTTTGATGTGCTGTTGAATTTGGTTTTCTTGCTGAGGATTTTGTATCTATATTCATAAGAGATATTGGTCTGTATTTTTCTCATAATATCATTGTCTGGCTCAGGATAATGATGGCCTCAGAAAATGAGTTATTAAGTGTTCCCTCTTCAATATTTTGGAAGAATCTGAGAAGAACTGGCATTAATTCTTCTTTAATTGTTTGGTAGAATTCTACAGTGAAGTCATCTGGTTTGGGGCTTCTTGGTGGGAAGCTTTGGGTTACTGATTCAATCTCCTTACTAGTTGTTAAGTCTGCTTGGATTTTCTACACCTGTGTGATTCAGCCTCGGTAGAATGTATGTTTCTAGAAGTTTATCCATTTCTTCTAGGCTATCCAATTTTTGGAATATAATTCAAAGTAGTCTCATAATCTTTTTTTATTTTTTGTGGTTTATTTTGAGTCTTCTCTCTTATTCTCAGTCTAGCTAAGGGTTTGTCAAATTAGCTAATTTTTTTAAAACAACGCTTTGTTTTGTTGATTTCTCCTGTTTTTCTATTCTCTATTTCATTTATTTCTGCTCTAATATTTATTATTTTCTTCCTTCTGCTAACCTGGGGATTAATTCTTTTTTTTTCTAGTTCTTTGAAATGTACAGTTAGATTGTTGATTTCAGATCTTTCTTCTCTTTTAATGTAAGTATTTACTGTTATAAACTTCCCTGTATTATTGCTTTTGCTGCATCCCATAAATTTTAGTATTTTGTTTTGGTTTTCATTAGTCTTAAGATATTTTCAAATTTCCTTGTGATTTCTTCTTTGACTCATTGGTTGTTCAAGAGTGTGTAATTTTCCACATATCTGTGATTTTTCTAATTTTCCTACTGTTATTGATTTCTAGTTTCATTGCCTTGTTGTTGGAAAAGATACTTGGTAGATTCAACTTCCTTAAATTTGTTAAGGCTTTTTTTTAAGGTCTAACATTTGATCTATCCTGGAGAATGTTCTGTGAATAGGTATGAGCAGAATATGTATTCTGCTGCTGATGGGTGCACTGTTCTGTGTATATCTGTTAGGTCCAATCATTTTATAATGTTCTTCAAGTCCTCTGTTCCCTTGCTGATTTTGTTCGGTTATTCTATCCATTATTTTTTTAAATTTATTTTTATTTAAAAAATTTTTTTTATTGTTCTATCCATTATTAAAAGTGGTATATTGAATTACACTATTATTATGTTACTATCAATTTCTTCCTTCAATTCTGTCCATGTTTGCTTTGTATTTTTGGGTACTCTGATGTTAGGAGCTTATGTATTTATAATTGTTATATCTTTCATTGTTATGGAATTGACTATTTTATCATTATATAACATCCTTCTTTGTTTCTTATAACAGTTGTTTTTGACATAAAGTCTATTTTGTCTGATATAAGTATGGCCACTCCTGCTCTCTTTTGGATACCATTTACATGGAATAATGTTTTCCATCCTTACACTTTCAGCCTATGTGTGTCTTTATATCTAAGGTGAGTCTCTTGTAGTTGCATCTTATTTTTTTTAAATCCATCCAGCCACTCTATGTCTTTTGATAGGGGAATTTAATCCATTTACATTTAAAGTTAGTACTGATAGGGAAGTACATACTATTACCATTTAAAAAATTGTTTTCTGTTTGTCTTGTAGTTATTTTGCCCCTCTTTTCCACTCTTGATGCTTTTCTTTGTGTTTCATTGATTTTTTTGTATTGACTTTTTATTTCTTTCTCATTTCTTTCCTTGTATATTCCGTAGGTATTTTGTGTGTGTGTGGTTTCCTTGGAATGTACATAAAACATCTTATAGTTACAACAATCTATTTCAGCTCATAACTTCAATCAGATACAAAAACTCTACTCTTTTACATATTCCCACTCCCACTTTATATTAATTGATGTCACAAACCACTCTTTATATACCGTGTATACATTAACATAGTCTTAAGGTTATTTTTTATGATTTTATCTTTTAAATTCTATACCAAAATTAAAAGTGCTTTACATACCACTATTAAAATATTGTAGAATTCTGTATTTGTCTATATATTTACCTTTGCTGGTGAGTTTTATATTTTAGTATGCATTTGTGTTGCTGTCTGATGTCCTTTGGCTTCAATTCGCAGGAGTAACTTTAGCATTTCTTGGAAGGCAGGTCTAGTGCTGATAAACTCCTCAGCTTTTGCTTATCTGTGAAAGTCCTTATTTCTCTTTCATTTCTGAAGGACAGTTTTGCTGGAAATAGTATTCTTGGTTGACAGTCTTTTTCTCCCAGGACTTTGAATATACCATCCTACTCCGTTCTGGCCCATAAGGTTTCTGCTGAGAAAACCACTGATAATGTGATGAAAGCTTCTTTAGACATGAGTTGCTCTTGCAGCTTTCAAGATTTATTTATCTTCCCCTTTTGACAGTTTGTCATGTGCCTTGGTGTGGGCCTCTTTGGATTCATCCTATTTGGAATATTTTGAGCTTCCTGAATTTTGATGTCCATTTATTTCCTTAGATTTGGGTAGTTTTCAGCCATTACTTCTTCATATAAGTTCTCTCTCTCTCTCTCTTCTCCTCTGGAACTCTCATGATGCATATATTGGTTTGCTTAATGTTGTCCTATAAATTCCTTAGGCTTTCTTCACTTGTCTTCAATTTTTTTTCACTTTGCTCCTCTGACTTGATGATTTCAAATTATATTTCTTCAAGTTCTTTCTTTTGCTTGATTAAGGCTGCTGTTAAATGTTTCTAGTGAATTTTTCAAGTCAGTTATTCCTCAGTTCCATAATTTCTGTTTGATTCTTTTTTAATAGTTTCTACATCTTTGTTGATATTCTCATTTTGTTCATGCATTGTTCTCCTGTTTTTGCATAGCTGTCTATCTGTATTCTCCTGTAGATCATTTAGCTTCAAGAAAATTACTTCTAATTCTTTGTTAGGAAACGCATAGATTTCTGTTTCTTTGGGGTTGGTTTCTGGAGATTTACTTTGTTCATTTTTTTAAAAAGATTTTATTTATTTGAGAGAGAGAGACAGAGAGAGCATGAGTAGGGGGAGGGGCAGAAGGAGAGGGAAAGGGACAAGCAGACTCCCTGCTGAGTGGAAAGCCCAACACAGGGATTGATCTCAGGACCCTGAAATCATGACCTGAGCCAAAGTCAGACACTTAACCAACTGAGCCATCCAGGCACCCTTATTGTGCTCATTTGATTGAGCCATATTTCTTTGTTTCTTCATGTATCTTGTGTTTTTTTTTTCTTCTGAGTTTTATGCATTTGGGAAAACAGCCACATCTCCCAGTCTTTATAGATTGACTTTGTATAGAGGAAGACTTTCACCAAACAGCCCAGCTAGAGATTCTGAGGGTTTCATGACTTCTCTTGGCTGTGCATGTAATTTTCTAATCAGAGGTTTGTTGGTTTCTTTTTCAGGAGTCCATAGACTCTTGTTTCCTCTGGTATCTGCCTATAGCACTGTAATCTCTCTGGTGCTGCAGCAGCAAGCCACCTACTCTTCTTTAATCTCAGTGGCTCCTTGGCATCCAAAGTATGCCAACTCAAGCACCCTAAGTCAAATGAGACAGAAACCCATCCTTTGGCTAGGCCTCCCCCTGACCTCTAAACTGGACTGCTGCATATACATGCTGTGCTCTTTTCTCTTCTACCTAAGGAATGAGCTGGAAGTTGAGCGCCTTCTCTCTGTAACAGTGAACCATGTCAGCTTCTGCACTATTCCAGACTCTCCAGTGTCACTGCAAGCTGCCACTGCTCTCATTTGCTTTCAGTGGCCCCTAGGCACACAAACTATGCTGGTTTCATCAGCACTCCAAGTCAGATGAGACAAACCAGTTCCTTTGGCAGCCTTCAAAAAACTGAAATATTGGATGCTGATTCCACTCTTCTCTCTCCTTTTCCCTCCAGTGAGAAGTTGCAAGCTGGGTATTCTCTGATGACCATAGTGAGCTGTGCTGACTTAGAGGGAGTAGAGATCATAGGTAAAGTGAAAATACTCCTTTCCCATTTTAATTGACCTTTGCTTGGCTTGCTCTTGGCTTTGCACTCACCTGGGGTTTGCAATTTATTAACTGGTTTGTGGAGTTCTCACAAAGGTATTTTGCTCCATATACTGTTGTTAAGTTTGTACCTCTGTGGAGAAAAGAGGGGTGGGACTTCCTATTCCATGATTGATTGATTGATTTTTCCTATTCCATGATTTATTAACTTAATGTTTTTAGCTATACCAGATAAAATATTGACAATTAAGAGGCTAAAAAGATTGACTAAAAGTAATAAATGAGTCACAATTTTTCATATGAAATAAAACAAGTAAGATCAAATTTAAATTGAAGGTAAATACTGCTTATGAAATTATTAGGTTTCACAAATAAAAAAAGAAAAATGTTTGAGAACTTGGTAAATAAACTACATGAAGATATATGAAAAAATCTGATTTACTTAGGAGATTAGACGAGAAGGTTGAGAAGGGCAGTGCTTATAAATAGTAAATCTTATAATAAATATTTATGGAAGTGAATTGCTAATTATCTTTAGTTATGTAAAGAAAAATTGAAGAAGTGATGATAAGCAGTTGTCTGATCCAGTAAGTGCCAATCAAGAGGGTAAGGGATTAGATCACAGCAGGAGAGAATTAGGAAAATTTTTCTAAAAATAAGAACTACAAGAAATTAACATACTTCTTCAAGGACTACTTCATAAAAATCTTAAGAATTTCTTCTCATCAAGAAAAAAAAAACTTCATTTTTTTTCAAGGCGGGGTGAGGGGTAGAGGGAGAGGAAGAGAGAGAATCCCAAGCAGGCTCCACACCCAGCACAGAGCCTGAGGTGGGGCTTGATCCTACAACCCCAAGATCATGACTTGAGCCAAAATCAAGAACTGGCCACTCAACTGACTGAGCCACCCAGGCACCCCCAAAACTTCATGTTTTTGGTGCAAGAAATTTAACTACAAGACTTATCTATCTAGGGTAAGTTGAAAAGCATAAGACTAGAACCAAAAAGTATGATAATATACTTTAGGCAAAAGGTTGTGAATTTGGTGACAGTAGTGAGAATGAATGAAGGAATAATACAGGCCAGAATGAAACATGAAATAATTTAAACAGAAGGAGCAGTTAAGAAAAAACAGTATTGGTAACAAAAAGATTAATGCTTTTGCTAATGTTTATTGTTTTCCTTCTCTGCTCCCATTCTCTTTTCTTACTCTAGATATTTTGTCGTCACTTCCTTGCTCTGCTTGCCCAGGGTTTTCTTTTCATTTATTTACTCACTCACCAATTCATCCCATTTGCTGAGAGTTCCTGGGAACAGTACGAGTGAACAAGACAGATGAGTTACTGCAAGGAGCTTAGGGGGGAGTGGAGGGAATAAGTGGAGAAGGCAGAAAAGCACTCAACTATAAATGGGCTTGCAATAAAGTAAAAGAACTACAGAGTACTAGAGGAAAACATAAGAGAGACACTTGGTTCAGATTTGGAAGATGACAGAAAGCCTTTTTCTTAACTGCTTCTTCTGTTTATATTTCCTTAATTTCCATAATTTTTCCTTAATATGTCCTTAATATTTGTATTGGGTTTGTTTATTTGTTTCTTTGTTTATTTTAGAGAGGGAGAGGGAGAGCAGAACCATAAAAATCATAAAGTTCAGTCGATTACTATAAGACTAGCAAACTTTTACACATAAAGTAGGAAAAGCAAAGTCTTACAGAAAGTTAGGAGCTGCAGATAAACGAAATACCTAAAACTTTTCACTTAACAGTTCTGGTAAGAATTTTAATGAATATTTATCTTATTTGCATCCCAATGAACCCTGTTCTATTATATAATGAGTGTCTCCAACAAAATAGTAATGCCTTCAAGTAAACATGTCCTTAATATAAAATTATTTTAAAATTAAAAGACCATTAGAGACCTAGATAAATGTGCCATTCTTTGAGAACTGGCAAAACAATTTGGAAAAAAGAGTGGTTTGAAAAGGAAAGCAATGCTGAGTCAGTTTTAAATCCAGCCATGGGGAATCCCTTACTTGAATAGTGTCTCAACTGAATCATTATTCTAGTTTTTTGCTGCTAAAGTAGTAAAATCACTTAATTAATTCAAAGGAGAAAGTCAATTCTGTTTTTATATAACCCAAAACCTGAAGCCTCTGTTTTACTTATTATATAGTGTGTTCAAATAAGAATCTCCAGAAATTAGCATACAATTTTATACATAGTTAAATGAAGAAGGATGCCTTCTTTTAGGCACCAAGTTAGGGCGCAGATAAATTATTTTGCATTTTAGGGATATTTCTGCCAAATAAGTACTGTTGGCTATTACATTATAGTCAGAATTGAAATGACTTTACTATTTTATGTCTTTATCAACACAACTTTATTAATCCAGAAAACCACTGCTTGAGAAGATAAAACTTACAAATACTTTTATTATTAATTCTAGGAACTTCTTGAAAGACCCAACCCATTAATTCTTTTTTTTAAATATTATTTTATGTTATGTTAATCACCATACGTTACATCATTAGTTTTCTTTTTTATTCTTATGTTAATCCCCATACATTACATCATTAGTTTTTGATGTAGTGTTCCATGATTCATTGTTTGCGTATAACACCCAGTGCTCCATTCAATATGTGCCCTCTTTAATACCCATCGCCAGGCTAACCCATCCCCCACCCCTCCCCTCTAGAACCCTCAGTTTGTTTCTCAGAGTCCATAGTCTCTCAAGGTTCATCTCCCCCTCCAATTTCCCCTTCCTACTATCTTCTTCTTTTTTTAACATATAATGTTATTATTTGTTTCAGAGGTACAGGTCTGTGATTCATCAGTCTTACACAATTCACAGTGCTCACCATAGCACATACCCTCCCCAATGTCTATCACCTAGCCACCCCATCCCTTCCACTAACCCTCTTATTTTGGCATGGCAATTTTAGAAAAGAAGTTTCTGGCCAGCCAAAAGGGAAAAGGAGTGGAGCAGAGGGAGAGATGGAGCAGAAGGAAATTGGAGTAGTATAGGATGGAGAAAGAGAAACAGTTTTAACTCACAAAGAGAATAAAGTTTCCAAAGAGAAGTTACAATTTTGTCTATAAGGTCATTACCTAGAATATGCTTTATCTCAAGAAAGTAAATTCCTACTCCTGACAGTATGGACTTTATGAAACTTTCCCATGACAGTATCTAAGAGATAATTAAAGAGATTCCTGAGTCTCACAGACTTATTGCAGGCAGTAAGTTTTCAACTTTTCTGAATTTGCCATGCCAAAATAAGACTTAACCAAGTTCTTGGAAACTGAACCTCTTCCTTGGATGCCAAACATGAACAGGGCTTTTGTGAATTAAAATTAGCTCTTCAATAACTTCCCACCTTATTATCATAAAACTTCATCTCTAGAATATGATCCTTTGCCAGAGGCAAATCTGCCCAGGTGGCAGAACTCAAGTTAGCACAATGGACGTTTCAGTTAGCTATAGGTAAGAGGGTTAATATATGCACTAATAGTAGATAAGCTTTGGCGTTACTCCACGATTTTGAAATGCTTTGGAAACAAGGTGGGCTTTGACCTCAGAAGGAATCCCCATTAAGAATGGTTAGCAATTTATAGAACTTTTAAGTGCTCTAATGCTTCTTGAGGAAGTGGCTATTATAAAATAGGAGCTCAACAAAAGGAGATAATATAGAGGCTAAAGGAAATCCTTTGTTAATCATGCCAGACCAACAGCCTTCACTAAGATTATAGCCATTAGAATATCCCAAGGACCAAGTCTTCAGTTTAAAAGCAAAGAGAGTTCAAAGCCTCTATTACAGAATGCCAACAATCAGCTCCAGAGTCAGAAAAGAGGTACTGGGAGAATTCTGAATGTAAATTGACTATTGGTTATTTAGTAGCATTGAAAGACCTCAAATGTAATCTTGTAAAAATTTTACATGAAATTACCCACCAGTGAAAGAACAAATTTGCCAATGTACATAATTAATATTGATAGGAAAGCTTTACTATATTTCATCTGTCACCAACATAATCCTGGTAAAAACTAAGGGTGGAACATGGACAAATGCCCAAACCTCAGGGCCCCCTTAAAGACCTTCAAATGGATCATATAACACTATTCTCTATAGTGGGTTTTGTATATGTCTTGGTCATTCTTTGCTTGTTCTTGGGATGTTTGAAGCCTTTTCTTGACAGAGAGCTACAACCCTAACAGTAGCAAAATTTCCTTGATTTTGTGTACCCATCCTGGGGAATACTGACCTCTCTAGTAATGGAGGCATCCATTTTACTGGGCCTATTATTAAAGAGTTTTGTAAAGCCCTGCCACTTAGTAAAAAACTTATTGTCAGTCTCACCCCCAATCTTTAGGAAAGGCAGAGAGAACAAACATAATTTTGAAAATTAAATTAGTTAAATTCTTAAGAGACTCTTGAACTTCCATGGTCTAAGGTATTATCCTCAATGCCAATGAGATCAAGGCTTTCTGGGGTTCATCAGCTCTCCCCCATGAATTAGTAATGAGCCAGTCCACACATCTAGGAATATCATACCTTTAATTCTAAATTCCACATGTGCAAGCAGATAGAGCAAAATATTGCATGGGATTATTCCTGCTATCCACCAAGTCTCATAAATAGGTATGAGTTGTCTTTCCTCAATACCCTTCTAAACAACCATTGCATGACCTAAAACCCAGGGACATGGTCTTTTTTCTAAGAGACATCAGGGAAAGGCAGCTCTGAGGCCCACTGGAAAGGACCTTATAAGGTACTGTCAGCAATGAGCACAGCAACAGAACCCCATAAGATTTGATCCCTGTATTCATGTCTTGAAGAGGAATAATACATTCTTGAATTTATGGAAGATCTTAAGCTGGGGTGTTTTTAGGAACCCTGTAGAAGCAGACAGTTCTCTGAAAGAGACATCTTCTACCCAAAACCTTTGACCACATGAAATGCAGAGACCTTCTACCCAAGATCCATGGAACAAGACAACTGACTGCCAGGCTTTAATGTGTTCTTTGGTTCTTTATTTTCGTTGTTGTTCCCACCCACCTCTAACTCCACCTCCCCAGTTTAAGGATTCTCTTAACTGTGTCATCTATATTGCCCTATTCTTAATATTGCTCTTTACTTCCTTAATCATTCATTGGTATGTGTCTAGTACCCAGCTATTATTTACTTGTGAACTAGCTAAAGCATACAACCAAACTGGTTTTATACACATTTTTCTTTGGTAGCCATCCAGATATTTTTGGTTCCACATCCTTGTAATGAATCAGTTGCTTTCCTGGGTAACTGGACTCAACTATTAGGTGACTTTTTCAGATGACAAACTACATAATAGTTTAGACAGATGGAAATCCAAAACTCCCTGTAGATCATACCTAGATGAGAAGGTTCTCAGGGATTTTTTGGTGGGAACCAGCTTTTGTAACCAAACTTTAACAGAAATAGAACTTGCAAAAGAACTAGGAAACAATGATGTATTATTTGGATGCTGCCTCACTTTTATACATCTTACAAGTAAGGCACTATATATAAATCTCTTCTGTTTTAGATCTACAAATAATCTCAATAGTTTACATTTTATTGTTGGCACCAATTTACTCCTGACTAGTGGCTCCAAAATGTTATAACATATTTGACAAGCACAGAGGGGTATATTGACCAAAATTAGATCATTGGGTGCTCCCCAATGACTGGTACTGCATTTGTGGTACAAAAGCTTGCTGGCTACCTGCAAACTGGACAGGAACTTATTATCTTGGTAGGTTGATGGCTGCTTTCAGTAAAGTCCCCATCATCATCCACAGTCCATTTTAGCCCATCTGTCTCTTTTCTCAGAAAAAAAGACTGTTGGATAACTTAATTTTAAAAAAAGTAGGAAAAATGGGTTTTGATTTAAGAGTCAAAATCCAGTAGAGCACTGGGTGTTATAAGCAAACAATGAATCATGGAACACTACATCAAAAACTAATGAGGTACTATATGGTGACTAACATAAACATAATAAAAAATAAATTAAAAAAAACACTTATGACTACAAAAAACAAAAAAGAGTCAAAATCCTCCATACTGTTTATTCATAGTGGCTATACCAGTCGTACCAACAGTATACATGGTTCCCTTTTCTCCACATCCTCTCTAGCATTTGTTATGTCTTATCTTTTTGATGATAACCATTCTAACAGGCATGAGGTGATATCTCATTGTGGTCTTGAATATTTTTCCTTAAGGTTACTAAATGTTGAGTGCTTTTTCATGTACCTGTTGGCCATTTGTATATCTTCTTTGGAAAAGTGTTTATTCAGGTCCTCTGTCCACTTTAAAAACTGGATTATTATTGTTACTTTTGTATTGAGTTGCATGAGTTTTTCATATATTTTGTATATTAACCCCTTATCAGATACATGTTTTCATTTTTTCCCCATTCCATGTGTTGTCTTTTCATTTTCTTGATAGTTTCTTTTGCTGTGCAGAACATTTTTAGTTTGATGTCCCATTTAAAAATTTTTTTTTTATTTTGTTGCTTATCCTTAGGTGGCACATCCAAAAAAAAATCATTGCCAAGACCCATATAAAGGAGCTTTTTTCCTATGTTTTCCTCTTGGAGTTTCATGGTTTCAGGTCTTACATTTAAGTCTTTAATCCATTTTGAGTTAATTTTTGTAAGTGCTTTAAGACAGGTGTCAAGTTTCATTCTTTTTCACATATTATTCAATTTTCTCAGCGCCATTTATCTTAAAAGACTATCTTTTCTCCATCAAGTATTCTTGACTCCCTTGTCAAATATTAATGGACTACATATGCATGGGTTTATTTGGGGGCTCTTGTTTCTGTTTCACTGGTCTATGTGTCTGTTTTAATGTCAGTACCACACTGTTTTGATTACCATAGCTTTCTAATACAGCTTGAAACCAGGAAGTGATGCCGCCCTCTTTGTTCTTCTTTCTCAGGATAGCTTTCGCTATTTGAGGTCTTTTGTGGTTCCATATACATTTTAGCATTTTGTCTTCTACTCTAAAAAATTCCACTACATCTGTGTCTTTGGGGTAAATACCCAGTAGTACAATTGCTGGGTCATAGGGTAGCTCTATTTTAATTTTTGGAGGAACCTCCACACTGTTTTGCAAAGTGGCTGTACCAACTTGCATTCCCACCAACAGTGTAAGAGGATCCCCCTTTCTCCATAACCTCTCCAACATTTGTTGTTTCTTGCCTTGTCAATTTTTGCCATTCTAACTGGTGTAAGGTGGTATCTAAATGTGGTTTTGATTTGAATTTCCCTAATGGCTAATAATGATGAACATTTTTCACGTGTCTGTTAGCCATTTGTATGTCTTCTTTGGAGAAGTGTCTGTTCATGTCTTCTGCCCATTTTTTGACTTGATTATTTGTTTTTTGGGTATTTACCCCAAAGACACAGATGTAGTGAAAAGAAGGGCCATAGGCACCCCAATGTTCATAGCAGCAATGTCCGCAATAGCCAAACTGTGGAAAGAGCTGAGATGCCCTTCAACAGATGAATGGCTAAAGAAGATTCGTCCATATATACAATGGAATATTACTCAGCCATCAGAAAGGATGAACACCCAAACTTTTACATCAACATGGATGGGACTGGAGGAGATTATGTTAAGTGAAATAAGTCAAGCACAGAAAGTCAATTATCATATGGTTTCACTTATTTGTGGAACATAAGGAATAGCATGGAGGACATTAGGAGAAGGAAGGGAAAAATAAAGGGGGGGGGATTGGAGGGAGAGATGAACCATGAGAGACTATGGACTCTGAGAAACAAACTGAGGGTTTTAGGGGAGAGGGGGTGGGGGGATGGGTTAGCCTGGTGATGGGTATTATGGAGGGCATGTACTGCATAGAGCACTGTGTGTTATATGAAAACAGTGAGTCATGGATCACTACATCAAAAACTAATGATGTATTGTATGGTGACTAACACAACATAATAAAATCAAATAAAAAAAACCCCAAAACACTGGGGGGAAAAAAAGTACTCCATAAAAAATTCCACTGGAATCTTGATAGAGATTGCACTGAATCTATAGATCACTATAGGTAGTACGGGTATTTTATTACTATCAGTTCTTCCACTCCATGACCATGGGATACCTCTCCATTTATTTGTATCTCCTTCAATTTCTTTCAACAATGTGTTATAATTTTCAGTATAGAGATCTTTCACCTCCTTGGTGAAAATTTATTTTGGCTAAATTTATTCCTAAGTATTTTTTTTTTTGATGCTAGTATAAATGGGATTATTTTATTTCTTTTTCAGATAATTCACTGTTATTATTTAGAAATGCTACTAAGTTTTGTAAGTTAATTTTGTACCTTAACAACTTTACTGAATTCATTGATTAGTTCTAACAGTTTTTGGTGGAGTTTTTCTAAATATAAAATCATGTCACTTGCAAATAGAGACAATTTTACTTCTTTTCTAATTCTGATGTTTATTTATTTTTCTTGCCTGATTGCTCCAGTTAGGACTTCCAGTACTATGTTAAATAAGAGTGGTGAGAATGGGCACCACTGTCTTGTTCCTCATCTTAGAGGAAATATTTTCAACCTTTTACAACCTGGCCTTGTAAAATGAGTTTGGGAGTATCCCCTTTACTTCAGTTTTTTGGATGAGTTTGAGAAGGACTGGCATTAATTTTTCTTTAAAGGTTTGGTAAAATTTACCAGTGAAACCAACTGGTGCTGTTTTTTTTTTGTTGGGAGATTTTTGATAACTGATTCAATCATCAGTCACCCAACAACAACAACAAAATACAGGGAAACTTGGCACTTATGAAGACTGAAACAACTTCTTTAGTAGTTGATTTACTATTGTGATTCCTTAGTGAAGGTCTGTGTTGATTGCTTGATCACACTCTCAGATGTCAGGCTGAAGACTGGCCACAAGGAGAACCTTGATACCTGAAATCATCTATAACCACACAACTTACTGTCTTATTAGCATGGCATTACTATTACATTGTCTTTATTAACATAACTTCACTATTCCAGAAAACCCTCCCTTATAAGACAGAAGTTGTAAATAACTTTATTACTCATTCTAGAAACCTCTTAAACAGAAAGTATCAAAAGACAATTTACATACCAAGACTCTCAGAATCCCTTGCCTTGCTGTGTCCATGATTCCTTGATGATTATATATGATCCCTATTTAATTTTAACTAAGGTCCATATTAAAAGATCTGCTTTAAATCAAACTTCAAAATCTCATAAATATCTTGCATTTGCATTTCCTTTTCTGAGAAAGTTTAGTTGAGACTATTAACTTTATTCTAGTGGTATTTTCCCATATCATATGTGATTTAAAAATTTATAAGAAATATATATTTGGTCATTCAGATAAAATATATTTCTCAGATATATTTGGTCTTCATCCACAGTTCCTAAAAATACCTCAGAGCCTTAAGATGAAATGAGTATCTTATTATTAATGATGGTGACTTTTGGACCCCACCCAAGGGCAGGAGACTGACTGCCAGGAGGATCAACCATGTGATTAGAGGGTTGGAACTTTCAGTCCCACCCCTCAACCTCTGGGGAGGGAGAGGGATTGCAGGTTGAATCAGCCAGTTGCCAATGACTTAGTCAATCATGACTATGTAATGAAGTCTCCATTAAAAACCCAAGAAGAAGAACTTTTTGGCCCTTCTTTTATGGAGAGCTTCCATGCTTGGGGAACCAGAATGCTTCCACATGCCACTGAGCAAGGCCCCAGGCTCCAGAAGGGCAGAAGCTCCTTTGTTCTAGGCCCTGCCCTATGTTTCTCTTCATCTGGCTGTTGATGTATCCTTTATCATATCTTTTAATAAACTAGTAAATGAAAGTGTTTCCCTGAGTTCTGCAGGACACTCTAGAAAATTAATAGAACCTAAGGAGGAGGTTGCTGGCACCTCTAACCTGTAACTGGTTTTCAGAAGCGCAAGTAATAGCGTGGGGCTTGTGACTAGCATCTTAAGTGGAATTATGGAAGGCAGTTTTGTAGGACTGAATCCTTAACCTGTGGACTCTGATGCTATTTCTGGGTAGACAGTATCAGAATTGAGTTGAATTCATGGACATTCTGCTGGTGTCTGAGAATTGTTTGGTATTGTATGTGGGGGGACACCCCCAAGTCTGAATTGGGCTGGGAACCCTAAAAGATCATGGGAAGAATAAACTCAGGTTTATTATCAACAGGTTGTTTTGATAATTTTTTTGAGGAGCCAAAGGAAAGTTACCTCTTACTTAGAAAAACATTACCAAAGTTAAGTCCTCCTTCGACAATTCTAGATGAACTCCAAGTTCTAAATCTTAAAAGTTAAGTATAACTAAAAAAAAAAAAAAGTTAAGTATAACTTTTTTCCTTTCTCTAGGATCTATTGATGTTTTGTTTTGACAAATTTTTATATATGCTAAAAAAGAAGTTGATTACAGGCATAACTTGTTTTATTGAATGTCATTCTTTTGTGCTTTGCAGATACTGTGTGTTTTTTTTTAAAACAAATTGAAAGTATATAGCAACTCTGCATTGAGCAAGTCTATTGGCACCATTTTTCCAACAGCATTGCTCAATTCATGTCTCTGTGTTACATTTGGTAATTATTTCAATATTTCAAACTTTTTCATCATTATTATATGATTTTATTTGTTATATTATATATATTTGTTTATTATATATTTGTTATGGTGATCTGTGGTGATTACAACTTGCTGAAAGCTTAGAGGACAGTTAGCATTTTTTTTTTAGCAATAAAGTACTTTTTAATTAAAGTATATACATTGTTTTTTAGACATAAAGCTATTGCACACTTACTAGTCTACAGTATAGTATAAACATAACTTTTATATGCACTGGGAAATTTAAAAAATTGATTCACTTTATTGTGGTAGTTTGGGACCAAACCTGAAATATCTCTGAGGTATGCTTGTATAATTTTCTTTACCGTGGCTACATTTTGGAAATGTTTTCCTTGAAAATAGGTAATTAAGTATATAAATGAAAAAATGATTAAAGTACAAGGGATAGGATGGGTATACAAGAAGAATTAGTTATAATTACCTTGCCTAGGGGGATTTCAGAAAACACGTCACGGAGGAGCTCACACTTGAACTGAGTCTTGAAGGATAACTAAGAATTTTCTAGCTCAACATCACTCATCATCAGGGAAATACAAATCAAAACTACTATGAAATATCACTTCACACCTGTTAGAATGGTTAAAATTAACAACACAAGAAACAACAGTGAGGATACGGAGACCGGGAAACCCTCTTTCACTGTTGGTGGGAATACAAACTGGTGCAGCCACTCTGGAAAACAGTATGGAGGTTCCTCAAAAAGTTAAAAATAGAACTACCCTATGACCCAGTAATTGCCCTACTAGGTATTTAATCAAAGGATACAAGAATACTGATTCAAAGGGACACATGCACCCTGATGTTTATAGCATTATCTACAATAGCCAAATTATGGAAAGAGCCCAAATGTCCATCAACTGATGAATGGATAAAGAATATGTGGTATACGTATACAATGGACTATTACTCAGACACCAAAAAAGAATGAAATCTTGCCTCTGCAATGACATGGATGGAGCTAAAGTGTATTATGCTAAGTGAAACAAGTTAGAGAAAGACTGTTATCATATGATCTCACTCATATGTGGAATTTAAGAAACAAAACAGATGAACACAGGGGAAGGAGGGGGGAGTGAGGGAGGCAAGCCATAAGAAACTCTTAAGTAGAGAGAACAAACTGAGGGTTGATGGAGGGGAGTTTGGTGAGGTATAGCTTAAATGGGTGATGGATATTAAGGAGGGCACTTGTTGTGATGAGCACTGGGTGTTATATGTAAGTGATAAATCACTAAATTCTACTCCTGGAACCAATATTACCCTATATGTTAACTAACTAGAAATTAAATAAGAACTTGAAACAAACATACAAACAAACAAAAATGGTGTATGTACATATACATGTATAAAATAGATATGCACAGAAAAAAAGATCTGTGGCAGCACAGACCAAGCTGAAAATAGTTGTTGTCTATAGTGGAAAGAGTGATATTGTGGGATGAGCAGATAAAGAGGAAATTTACACTTAGTCTCTATATTTCTGTATTATTTGGCTCTTCTATAAGAATTTGTTTATGCATCATTATAAAATAAAACATGTTTGAAAAGGAAAAAAAAAGAATTTTCTAGGAAAACAAGGGGAATGGATAATTCATGCAGTGGGGGAAAGGGTCCAAAAGAATAAAGGCAGAACATAACACTGAGAGAATGAGGAACTGTTAATAGGATCTACATGACTGCAACATTAATAGTTCATGGCAAAGGAAGAAACTAAGGGTGATTAAAGTAGACTAAATAAGCAATGAGATATTGAAGTTAAGAAGTTCAGAGTTAGAACAGCTCATGGTGATGAAAGAATCCTGGGTATGGCTAGTGGCATGAGTATGAGTTACTAAAGTGGGGTTGAGAGGAAAGACCTTAAACTTACAGAGAGGCTACGAAGTTGGATGGGCTCTCTACATGGATCTAAATGGCTATACGGACCATGTACGTGACTATTTCACAGTAAGAAAACATGATCAGGGAAACCTGGACAACTCTGATGTCCATCCAAAGTGGTTAATAGCCTACAAGCCAGTAAGAACATAACTGAAATAAAAGACAGTTCTAATAACAAAGAGATCCATGATAAAGGTGTAAGAGAATACAAAGAAATCTGTTGTCAGTAAGAAATTATTTTTGTTCCTAATCATCATAATCACTATCAATGATCCATCATCATCTCAGGATCAACAATAAATGGAAATCATACACTAATCATCCCAAAATGTCATTTTTAAAGTTCACTTATCTGTATTGTTTTATTTTAGTGAATATTCTATCATTACTCCCCTGACACAGGTTTCTCAACCTTAGGTCTTAGTAAGGGATTACAGAACGTTACGTCTCTTGTATTGAAGAGCCTCCCTCAGATTCACATGTCTGTCAAATATTGTGGAAACCTACAGTAGTATAGTTAAACATGTTGTTTGAATTTATTTTTATACAACTCTAACATAAACGTCCTGGGCAAACAATTGCAGTGTGCTTGCCTACCAACTCAAGGGTTTCAAGCTAACATAACAGATTCACAACACAGAAATAGAAATTCTTACAGTAAAGAAAAGAAAATAAAACAGAAATTTTTAACTATTTGAAGTTCTCCAATTACTTTTGTTATTGTTAAACAATACAGACATTCTATTGGAAATATAAATCATTCTGTTTACTAAAATTCTCAGTGGTATAAGTATCCAATAGACCCATTTAGTTATGGTCCACCTGTACTTCTCTTGATAAAGATCAGGGAGAAGACAGGGTGATATCATTAATTTTAAGTGACAGAAAACAATACTAAATTATTAGCATTTATATAATACTTTTAGGATCCTAAAACTTTTAAGGCACAACTTTCAATGTTATATCATTTCAAGGATATAGGTAAGGAAAAGCTATTTATATTTCCTTTTTATAGGATAGTAAAATGAGTAATACACAAAGTTAGATGACTTCAAGTTAATGTTATTAGTGATCAAACAAAAAAACAAAGGTTTCTTTATCCTTGGTTCATGGCACTATGTTCTAAAACATGCTGCTTATGAAGGTAGGGTATTTCAGGAATTCATATTTACAAAATGATTATGACTCCTTTCAGGAGTCACTTACTTTTTTTAAGTTAGATTCTTATTGTGGATTTATGTTATTATTTTCAGTTAAGTCTGTTTTCAAATATTTTTTGGCAGTGGGGCAATTAAAGAGGGTTCTCACTGTAGTATCATTGAGGAACTCGTTACTACCCTAACTAGAAGTGCTATTAAAATTCTGTTGTCAGCTTCCAGAAACAGTTGGAATGAGGGAAATATTCACTAATATGTTGATACTAATATTTTTAGGAGGTGAAAGCCCTAACATTTATATTCTTTATATAAACTGTCCCCAATTGCTCTTCGTTGTTTCACCAAAATATTTTTAGCTCTTCTTCCTGTCGACTGCAAACTCTTAATTCAGTAGTCCATCTGAAATGATGACATACTTACTGGCTCTGAGAATGTTCTCCTTGCTGCTGCACCTGGACTGGACCTGCAGAGAGAGCATAAACTCAGTAATTTAGGGCTCATAACATAGATAGCCAGATATGTATGCATACTTAATGGGCAAGCTCCTGAGGTTTAGGAGCAAAGGCTTAATATATCTCAGATATCATAACATATTAGTAAAAATATATTATATTTGTTTCATATTTTTTCCTTACTATAAAGAAAGAGCAGACTTCTAGAAAAAAATTGGGGGTACATTATAAATGGGACAGAAGCAAAACCAAAGGCAATTTTTTTTATTGATGTACATTGAAATTAGTATATGGAAAAAAATAAGTTACCACATATTCAGCTATGAATACAGACCCCTAATCTTAAGGCACTGTGATAGCTCTTGACTAGATTAGTAAGGTAATTCAAGTAATAAAGTTATAATAAAATACTCCATTGTAGTAATTTTTAATTATACATGTTGATAAGTGGAAAACAGAAATCCTCTATACAATATTTATGTGTGATTCCAATGACTTATTTACTTATTAAAATAATTGGTTATAAATAAAATATGGGCAATGAAAGATGCCTGTGTTGGAAATCAATAAAATTGAACTCATTTATTTATCAGTTCTTAGGTGTTTATATAGAGTTTATCAATCAGAAACCCTTATGCTTTGATTCAAATAGTTTAGGTCAAAGCGGAACATTCTTTTAAATGTTATAAGTGTTGAATTCAAGAGCCACGTTGGATGGCACTAACATTTGTTAATATCAGAGGAAATTGTACTTAAACTGCACACCTCTTCTTCCCACTCCACAGCAGCTTGCCCCAAATGGATATATATACACAACATATTAATTTCTATTGCTTAACACAATCTACTATTGTAATGAAACAACTTATGAAAGGAATGTTGCAACTTAGGGTGGGTTATGGTTGTCCTTCCCTGAAAAGAACAATTGTTAATGTTTAAAGAAACAACAACAATAATAAAAAAAAATCACAGACATACACACAAGAAAAACACACACACACACACACACACCAAAAAAAGGGAAAAAAAGGGAAAAATAATTCCAGATGTTAAAGTTATTCTCTTTTGGCCCAGATTATTTAATTAGTTTTAAATATACTAGAATGAAGAAGCTAATCTGAAAGATAATATTCTTATATTCTTTTACTCAAAAGTTTTATTGAAAAACCATTCTGGGCCAAAGGGAAAGGAAATTAATGACTACTTGAAATAAAAATACAGGGAGGAAGACACGAGAGTGAGAAAAAGAAAAAGAAGAAAGAGAAGCTTGGGGAAGTAAGTCTAGACAATAGAAAAGAAAGTATGGGCTTACAGAAGGGGACATTATGCAAATGCAAAATGTTCTGCTATTTCTTATTGAAAATTCATACTAAGAGGGTAAGAATCACTAATGAACTTGCTGCAAAATAAATAACCAAGTTTGCACACCATGGAATGAAAATAGGTGTAACTAGACTACTACAGCCTTAAAGGAGAAAAGAAACAAACACTAATAGACAAATTAATAGACAAGCTTGATAAAGAGATAAACTACATTTTAAAAAGCAGTTTAAGGAACACAAGAGAAAGCTAACAGAGTGAGAAAAATCTGGGAGAGAGAAGAAAAAAAAGGGGAAAATGTTGAAAGACAAAAACAGAGTTCAAAGAAGTCAAATGGAAGTCAAGAAAGTCTTCAACAAGATGTAGAAACAGAAGGAGCCCAAACCCATAGCGCAAAGCAATGTTTGCGAATGGAAAGCAGCTCCTTTGATCAGTAATAGTTACTCTTAAGTCGTAGCCTCTATTCCTCCAGAGTTCATCTTTAAGCCCTTCCAATCTAGAGTGGAGCTAGTGTGTGGATAGAAACAAGAGATTTATAAAGAACAGAGCAGTTCAGATGAGTAGTTCAAATTGTCTCATCAAATGTTTCAACAGATTTATATAACATCTAAATGGAAATGGTGGTGAAGAACTAGCTAGCTTTACCAAAAAAAGTCAAACCAAACCAAAACAGCAATTTAAAAAATCCCTCTCCCTCTCCCTGCCTTAGGTGGCTTAAAAATTAAAAAAATTTGTTCATAGCATGAATTTAATGATAAAATCCCAAATCTTGCTTTGTGGTGCCTGAGTTTAGAATTATATATTTCATGGTTTGGGAAGAGAAATTTGGATGATAAAAAACAATTCAGTTTCCTGAACAAATTGCTAACAGCAGTATAACCAATGTTTTTTCATTTACATTACATTGGCTATTTGACCCAGATTGAGGGAAATCACTTAAAATCAATGATTTCATGAACTTCTTAACTTTAGTGATCTTCAGTATATATAAAAAGACTGAGGAAAATAATTTTAAGACATTTAAAATATATATGCACAAGCAGATGCCCTCTCTCTTGCATCATGAAACTGGTCATCTTTATAATATTTACCTAATTTTATAAAAATCCCAATATGAAGATTTTACCTAACTCACAATGTAATGGGATTTACTTGAAAGAATAAAGTCAAGAAACAATTACTGTTCTTGTTCTCACACATATGGACTAGAAAGAAAGTAACACAGTTCTGTCCCAAGTTTTACAGTTTACTGTTTTTTGTTTTTTTAATCTTACCCTGGCTTTTTAGTCAATGGAAAAAAAAAACAAAGGGAAGTCTGAAAAACAAAATGAAAGGTATGGTACTGGATTACCTCTTACTTTATTTTATTGATTATGTTTTTTACTATAATTAAAATCTAACTTTATGGTGTTAACAATTCCCCTTTCAGCTGGAATTAAACTAAAATAATGTGCAGAAACAGCATTATTACATTACAGTCAGTGGAGGAAATGAAAAACACAAGAGACCTACTGAAAACATAGGTATTCATTTACTAATCAAGACTGCTTTCAGACATCAAATAATTCATTTAATTCATTTCAACATGTGTTTACATGTGTAATATAATTTTTGCTGAAGATCACATTGTCCAGTAAGAAATCTTAAGCCATGAAACAGAAAACAAAAGAGGGGAAAGCATGTAATAAATGGTAAGGAAAAAAGTGAAAATTCTTTAAACAAAGCTGAGAAAATATTAGCAAACAACCACAATCTTTAGATACAGTTAGAGAAGTGACTTACCTTATGCTTAGGTCATAACAAGAATAGCACAGTGTTTAAAGTCAGCTCTTCATTATGGGAGGTACAATTGAAAGCCATAGGTTATAATAACATGAATTGCTATACAGAAATGAAGACTTTTTCAGCCCAACATGAAAAGCTAACTCTTATGGGACAACATTTCTACTTATGTTCAATGCAGCATGAAGAACAACTAAGGGTGTAAACATCAAAACACATGAATCTCACACCAGTAAGAGAGACTGTCCAATCTCTCAGGAACACAGAAGATTTAATCTGTGACCATAACCTGTGACACATAAGGGAAGGCACATCACTCTAACACTGAAAGATGCATGCATAATGTATAAACATCCACCGACAACTCTCCCCACCCCCTCCCACTCGTACACACACAAGCCCATTAAGATACAGGGAAAAAATGTAGTGCCAAGCTGTTATGAAGAAAGCAGGACACAAGGAAGCGCAGCAGTGGTCATGTGCTTTGAGAGGTGTTCTTCCCTTAAACCATCCCATCACCATGCTTATTTTAAAGAAGCCAGGAAAAGACCCCTTCAATGCTGCAGTAGCTACGAGCCCCCAGCTTGAAGCTAATGTGTGGAATTTCAATCACCGTTCCCTGCGATGTCAGGGGCTCTCCAGTGGAAGCCAGATGTATAACACCAGTTAGTGGGGTACAATGTGTGAATAACAAACATCCTTTCCCTTCTGCCTTTTGCAGAAGTGAGGGAGGAGAGAAACAAATAAAATAAATAAAGCCCATGTTAAGAATAGGTTCATAACAATATAAGATGTATAAATATTAAAATGGAGATTACATTTGATTGCCGGTTAACACAACTCAGGTTTAAAACTGCTTCTATTTTGCTGCTCACCAGGCTAAATTGTATTCTTTCTCCTTGCAAATATTAGGGATAATTCTATACAATATGGTTCATACTGAAAAATTCTGAGCAGTTGGGTCAGATGGGGTCAAACAAGAACAAAGGAAGTCATCTTTGATAGACATTAAAGAAAGCCCTGTTTCTATTTTTAGCATGATTGTACTGGCCAGCAGTCACATTTTTAAATTAGAAATTAAGCTTCTGTATATCTGCTTACTTACTAATTTGAGAAATTCTATGGCAATGGTTTGGAAAGGCAATTTAATCTTAATCTTCTTACATTTAAAAAAAGAAACAACAAAAAAGATTATCTATTTAGAAATTGTTACTAAGTTTCCTATGTACTCTTCTCTACTGTCAATAAAACTTATTTTAACATGAGTTGTTCCAGCTCATTAGAAAAAAATTTCAACTTTGCTTTTCTATTATTCATGATAGTAGTTAACTTCATCCATTTTATTTTTTGGTTTATGTGTGGCATGCAATTTAGTTAGATTTTTAATTTTTTTTTTTTAGATTTTTAATTTTTAAAGATTATTATATTACCATTTTCTCTCCTTCATCCTATTCTTAGTAGGCCAGAATATCTTGACCTTTGTTCTGTGTTGTATGATTTTAGTTAAGCTATCTTGACTAAAATCATACAACACAGAACAAACTTCTTTGAATACCATTTACTCATCAAAATAAAACTTAAGATAGAGAAAAAGGACCTCATCGGCATTTACTTAGATTACTTGCCTCTTTAGCCTACCCAGAAACAGAAGGAAAGAAAGGTTTGATTTAAACATTAAGCCAACAACTCTACAATCTCAGACTTTTAAATTCTATTTCTTTATCTTCTCAATTCTTATATAAAAAATTGAGAATGATTTAGAAAAGCTTTTTCCATAGTTCCATTCATTCATCATTTTATCTGGATAAATTAGGGTACAAATATTTGGCTCATCTGAGCATAATGACAATTCATTTGTGTTTAATCAGATTTATGTTATCACAACACATATTCAACTGAGGAACTCAGAGTTTTGGTTTATTTATGACATGAAAGGCAGCATGATAAAAAGAACGTCCTTTGCAGTCCAGTGATATGGTTTCTGATACTGGTTTATCTTTTTCTTAGCTGTGTGACCTTAGACATAACATTTAACATCTTGGAGTTTTAATTTCCTTATCCATAAAATGGGGAAAATTCAGTAGGATATTGTATGTGAAAGTGAAAACTATTATTAAGTGAAAAAAAGCAATACAAATCTAAGTCATTATTATTATCCTTATTTAGATTTTTAGTCACCTACATTTACTTGGGTAGACTCTGAGGTACAATGAGAACAAAGAATTTGCTCCAGATCATGCCATGAATCAGTGACAAATGACAGACTACAACTGCCAAATTCTAGACTAAAACTTCAGGAAAAGGCTGAGTTAAGGTCTGAAGTTACCTCTGCAAGGATTAATCTAATGCTGTGTTGTATGATTTTAGTTAAGCTATCTCAATTCTATGGGAATTGATTTCCTCATTTGTAAAATGATAATGTTTCCAGGGGTTTCAACTAAAGATGATGGAGCCCTTGAGAGAACTTGTGGATAAAAGTCAGGTGTCCATTCATTGGGATGGAGAAAAAAATTAAAATTTTTATATTCACCAACCTAAGTAAATTTTATTTCTTTCTTTCATTATGAGCTTAGGTGACTAACCACATTAAAATGATAGAATCTATTGTATCAGATTATTATGGATATCTTAAAATACTCTTCATATTCACCAAGATTTCAAATTACAGTAGTCTAATGACTTGCTGCTAGATTTAGTTACTTAATGCATTTTAAGAGGCATTATTACCACACAATTTGTTTTTCATAGATATTTTGATAATGATTTTAAATTTAATTAGTTTTCTTTGTAATCTCACGTATTTTATTTTATATGTTTAAAAATACTTTCCTGAAAAGAAGTCTGTAGGCTTTGCCAGATTCCCAAATGGCTCCATAGGAGAAAAAAGGTTAAAAAACTTTGAAAGAGACAATTTCCAAGCCTCCTTTTATCTCCAGGATTTTGTTGCTCTAAGAAATCTTTCCTATCTCCATCTGCTGCCCTTTATCAAATCATATATAAAAGAAGTTGTTCTTTTTTTGAGAAAATTATATAAAATTGGTCATGAAATTAACCAATTGCCCACTTAATAGACCATCTAAGAAACAAAAAAGAAATGTTATTATCAAAAAGTTATAAGAGCTTAGGCTTATAAAAAATTTCTGCTTCACTTGCTCTTTTCCTATTGGTTTAGATATTTAATTAAATGGAATAATCATTAAAAAAGTCATCACATTTAAAAGTCTCTAACAAAAGGTGAACTTCTACACACACACACACACACACACATCCATAACTAATTATTCTTTGAACTCTTAGTCGTGTGTTGATTACAGATAAAAACAACAGTGCTATTATCTATGTATAACGTAAGCCTTTTCAGGAACACAGACAATATTTGTAAGCAGTACAATTTTACAATCTTTTCCAGAGGACTATTCTTGAATGTTTCCCCACTAAGACATGAATTATTATTGCCTTGAATTCCACTGAGCTTTCTTAACTCCTAGGCAAATGTGAAGAACTCTTCTTTTCCAGCACTGACTTCTTCTAAAGCTGGAATTATAGCAGGTTACACAGTTGGTGAAGTGAATTATAATGAACACTGAAAATCAAAAGCCTATTTATGCTGCTTTATACGTAACTTGTTGAGCTCCTCATTCTCAAAGAGAATACTATGATATGTAGAACATAACCAAGAAGAGAACTGGTTATCACCATGGCTGAAAGGGATACAAATTTGAATATCAATGGTGAATATTCTTAATGCATTATCCATAAAGCTTTAATTCTAAATTGAGTCATTCTCAATGATTTCTAGAAAATTTGTAAATCCCAGGCTGGTCTCCCTTTGGTATCAACAATATTTTTGAGTTGATGTTTGTTCTGAGAATTTTGATGTTGATCATGATAAATACGAGGAATATATATTACCTAATTGTATAAACATAACGAAGCTGAATAATATAGTTTTTGACTGGTAGGGATTTCAGATTATTCTTGACACCATTTCCTAATCTTTAGATGAATATTTAACTACTTTACAGAGTAATTTATCTTCATTCTAGAGATGAGAAAGCAGGGGTTGTTATCAGCTTTAGTTTACACAGTAAAGTTGTAATGAAACTTAGCCCTCCTGACTTCCAAATTCATTTCTCTGTACACCAGTAAATGAGTAAATGACCCTATCTTTCTAATTTACCAGTGGCAATCACTGCATTCCTAATCTGTCCTTGAATTTCCATTGCCTTTTGCTCTTGACTATTTCTCTTGGCAATAAGAACCACTCAGAATAGGCACGGGGATATAAGAGTGAAGGAAAACTGGTATGAAAGGCAGTTTGGGGAGTAGCACTCCAGAGCCAGACTGCCTGGATTTGAATCTTGGTTCTACCATTATTAGCTGTGTAACACTGGGTAAGTTATAATCTCTTTTAGGTATTTGTTTTCTTATGTATAAAATGAGAATGACAGAAATCCCTATTTCATAGGGTTGTTATGAAGAAAGTGAGATAATATGTGTGAAGTGTTTGATTTAGAAGAGAATCTGGCCCAGAGTGAATGGTATATGAGCATTAGCTATTACTATGCTTGTTGTTGTTACTTTTGTTTGGATGATACTCTGGAACTGTAACACAGGATGTTGACTAATTTCTTTGTAATTTTGACAGCTCTAATAAGATCAAGTAAGATTAGGTAAGTATTTGAATAGGAAGTTTAAAAAACCTGTTAGTTTTATGAACTAGAGCCTGAAAGATGGATATAGTCAGTAATATAAAACCCTGAATTATTGAGCATTTGCAATTATTACCACTTCCTGGCACTTCTGGAAGAAAGTCGCATTGGCTTTCATTAAACATAGAGTTTTAAGATACTGAGTTTTAAACTAGATTTAATATTCTCTTTGGTTTTCATTTAAGGATAGCATAATGTGTTATAGGCAATGAAAACTCTTCCCTTCTCTTCTAGGTTCTTTGGCTGGTCTAATAATTAAATTGGCATAGGACAGATTAACAGGAGAAAAACAAATTTAATTTTGTATGTACAGGAACCCCAGAGATATGAGGTTCAAAGAAGTGACCAAAGCATTCAGCTTTTATATCTTTTAGATTAAGAAACAATAAATCTGTGAAGAATTGACAAGACAAAGGAGTGTAAGCCAGGGGGAGTAAATTAGTGAAGGAATAAGGTTTGTGTATGTAGTCTTCTTGGAGCTAAAATCCCATCTCTGGTAGTAAGGATGCTTTCTCCCCTTCTGGTACAGGGAGGGTACCTTTCACACAGGAGATTTATTATCTGCTTTCTGGGGAGTGTCCTTCTTGAACTGGCTGTTTCTTAAGTAACTTTAATTGCAAATAATCAGTATGTCATATTTTGGGGGTGGCATATAAAGGGAGTAGAATATGCCACCCCAAAATATGCCTTTTTGACATAAAGATTATTTGAGCTGATTATTTTGAGAAACAGCAAACACAGAAGTTCTGAAAATAGAGTGGAAGTTACCCTTTGGTAAAGGAAATTTGTATTTATAAAAGAAATCTCCATTTACAAGGGTGTCTCCCTCTCTGTACCAAGAAAAGGATGATCTAAATCACAAGAAAATGTTATCAATGGAAAAGGCATGGATTTAAATCTGTATCACAAACTTTACTTCTGTTTACTGTGTTTTCTGGTAACCTCCCCATAACTGGCCTCTCTGCCTCCACTTTATTTTGTCTTTAGCTATATGTGGTATTTAAGCTGGTGGTTCAGGCTATCTTGGGGAGTTACTCCCAAATATACATGAGGTATACATGTTAATAAACTTGTTTGTTTTTCTCTTGTTAATCTGTCTTTTGTTATAGAAGGTCTCAGCCAAGAACTAGGAAACGTAGATGGAAAATTATTTTCCTTCCTTACACATTTTTTCCCCTACACATTCTTAAATGTCATGTCATATCACTTATTCATTAAAAAAACCCCCAAACTTCTGCTTCTACTGAGTATACCATATAAGAATATGGCTACATAGTTTTCCTTTCTAAATCAAAGGATGCTATATTGCAGTTTTTATTTGTCTAAATGCCTAGCTAGCATTCATAAGGCACATGGAAAATGTACAAAGACAAAGACATTTCTACACTGTATTAATAAAATAGCAATGATTTAGAAAATGTTTAGGATATTCCTTTGAGGACTGGAGATAAGACCTAAATTTTTAAAAGACTTTTATTACAACCCTGTGTGGTATATATTATGTTAACCAAGCCTCTTATGATATAACCAAGTAAACAGTTTACAGATATAGTTTGATATTATTAGACTCTTGTTTACATATGTCCTTTCCATTTTCTCTGAATTTTTAAATTTTTCATGGAAAAGCAGCAAATCCATTACCATTAAAATTGAACTTTTAGCTTATAAAGAAGAACTGTGTTAAAAGAACTGTTAAAAGAACTGTGTTAAAAGTTAATTTTTTAAAAAAGATTTTATTTACCCATTTGTCAGAGAGAGAGAGAGAGAGAGAGCGCGCACAAGTTTGGGGAGCGGCAGGCAGAGGGAGAAGCAGGCTCTCCACTGAGCAAGGTATCTGATGCGGAACTTGATCCCAGGACGCTGGGATCACAACCCGAGGCAAAGGCAGACGCTTAACTGACTAAGCCACCCAGGCGTCCCAAAAGTTAATTTTTTTAAAAAAGGTAAATTCATGACTTTTGTACAAACATAAAATGAATGTATGTCAAAGATTTTATCTAAATGTTAATAAGGGGACAATGTTCCAATTGATTCAAAAAAGAATTAAAAAAAAACCATATACATGGACCATCAGGAATGTTGAAATGAACTTTCAGATTAATTGAACAAAAATCAGTTGCATCTCCAAATAGACACAGTGTGCACTTCTATGGATTAGGATCACTTGCATTACTATTCACATACTACAATTTAGTGTTGTACAATAGCTCAGACAATGAAAGAGGAGATGATCCAGAAGGGTGCCCTAGACAAGACAGCCAAAAATCCTTTTTGTTTATTTCAAAGTCTTTCACAATTTTACCTGAGAACTTTATGGCCTGGGAGTACCTATTAATAGAATTTGTCTGTTAGTTGAATTCTGGTTTATTTTTGAGTTTGTCCCCTAGTGCATACCTTTGGTTTCTAAGATTGTATGAAATACCAGCTGTAGTCACTTTTAAATGGACTGCAGTTTGTATTTTGACTATAATATTAAAATAGTAGTTTACCATATTAGAAATGGAATACATTTATATGAAATATACATTATATCTTTAAAAAATTTGACTTAAAATATAATCTCCAAGGTTTAATACACAAAAAATTTTTGTAGTTTCTTTTTTACCCAAATCTAGTGAAAACTCAGTTTGAATATAAACTTTCTTTTGTCAAGATTCAGTCATGAAAAATTCCTAAGGGAAAGAGAACTTATTAAAATCAAAGAAATGCAATATAATGTAAAAATTATATAAGATAAATATATTGACCAGATTACTATGTAATTAAGGTAAAATATAGTATATATATTTTCTGAATAAAGCTTCCTTTTAGACTTTTTTTTTTTTTAAATAGAAAAAGCTACACATGTGTAAGAAAAAGCCTGAAGAAGAAGGGATATTCTTTCTTAGAACATTGCTAAATTTAGGTCTATCAGTAGTTTGAGTTGTTTCAGCCCACTTTAATTACCTTGCAAAATTTGCATTTTCTCTATATACACTACTGGTTCTATTCCCTCATACTAGTGTAAGCTCATATTTATATAAATCATTCTCAGGATGAAGAAGATAGGTAAGATTATTTTAGATGTGTGCAAATTTTTACTTCAACATAAGCCTGAGAGCTGTAGGTCCAAGAACATGTGTTAATTTGATATGCTAAAGCTAGAGACTTACACATGCAATGAATCCTTCTTTAAGCAGACAAAAAACAGCTACATGATCTTGGCTAAATTACTTTAACTTTTTAAGCATTAGTTTCCACATATACAAGGATCAGGACAATGATAACATTCATTTACTGAAAAAATACTTCTTGAGCATGTACCCAATGCCAGGCTTAGATCTAGGTACAGGGGTTAAAACCTAAATAAGATCGACAGGGACCTTGCTACTATAGAGCTTACAGTCTAATAGGAGTAGACAGATATTAAGCACTTAAGCTAATATGTACATAAGATAGTTTCAGCTAGTAATAAATGCTTATAAAGAAAATAAAAGATAGTAATGAGATAAAAAGTGATTAGCAGTAGGGTATAACTTTTAGATAGAGTGGACAAGGAAGACTTTTCTGAAGAGGTATCATTTGAGTTAAGATCTGAGACACCTAGAGGAAGATGGATGAGAACTTTCCAGACTGAGGGAATAGCTAGTAGTATGCAAAGGCTCATGCTTTGTTGAGTTTCCACCTCATAGGATTGTTTTGAAAATTAAATAAACCAATGCAGGTGGAAATTTGGTCTATACTTGACATTTAATAATGTCTGATGATAATAATAGAGGTGAGAATGATAATAATAGGTGATAACAATAGAGGAGAGAATGATAATGGCTATGATGATTATGATACCAACTATCAAAAGTCAAGTACTGCAACTACTCTCCTCAATCCTTCTTAGTCTGGAAACCATTTGAAACCTCTTTCAGACCAAAGAAGAGTGTTGTAATTTGTCAGAAGGGCCAAAGATTGGTAATAAAAAGAGGCATAGTAGGTGCTCAGACTTAGGTTTCCAGCTATGTAGGACATAAATATATGTTTTGAAATTAATTTGGTATTTCATAAAAATCAATGAAGGTATCTCTGATAAAAGAGAATACTTTTCTGTTTATTGAAGTTTTAATGTAAATTTCTGCATAAAAGCTCTATGATACCATATTGTTATTAATTTGTGATAGCTACTATACCTGTTAGTATTCTCCAGACAGTGGATCTATACTTCTAAATTAGAAGTACTGAGGGATTTTCAAAGTTTATAAAAAAAATGTATCACATAGGGAAACTAGTGAAAGCTTACTTATAAAGAATATCTATGCTGTTAATCATCAATCATCAATACCCATGTCCAAGTCACATTAAGCTTCATTTGGAACAGAACAATGTTATTAATGATGCCAGGGGGTGTTTTGGTTCAGTATTAGTGCTTTTGTTACTTTTGCATTCCTGTTTTATTCCTTTTGATTTCCTATATATTTATATACAAATCTATGGTATTATGGCTTGGTTGGGGTCAGTAAGAGCAGTTTTTGAGATATATTACCTACTTCTGGCCAGTTTATTTGATGTTTCAACACAGTAAACAGGAAAATGATCATATATATGTGTGTGTCTGTACACACACATACTTAGTATGTAAATAGCTTATTGAAGGAGTTCAAACAAGTATCCTCTAAGTGTGCCACTTAGGCATGTGGACTCTTTTGAGCTGAAGGCAATCAAGATCCAGGGGGCTCAAGAGAAACTCCTGCCCCTCCTTTAACTACCTAGAAGAATTTATTTTTTATTTTTAACTGTTTTAATTTATTTTTTATTAACATATAATGTATTATTTGTTTCAGGGGTACAGGTCTGTGATTCATCAGTCTTACACAATACACAGCGCTCACCACAATACACACCCTCCCCAGTGTCCATCACCCAGCCATTCCATCCCTCCCACCCCCCTCCCCTCCAGCAACCCTCAGTTTGTTTCCTGAGATTAAGAGTCTCTTATTGTTTGTCTCCCTCTCTGATTTCTTCTTATTTCATTTTTCCCTCTCTAATAGAACATATATTGGGGGTCTTTCCCAGAATTAGAGTTTTTACCATACATAAATTTTATATAAGTGACCTATCTGTATAGCAGGGCAAACATCTAATTATCAAACATCTGCCCTTCTTCTTATTGCCCTATGAATTGCCCTCCTTCTTTTTAAAGCCCAAATCCCTATTTCATTTCTTAGCTCAGAATGACATAAATACCTCATTTTACCCTTTGAACCTACATGTATGTGAGATTCTCTTATGTACAAAATTAAAATTTTCTCCTGTTAATCTGTCTCATGTCACTTTAATTCTTAGACCAGGCAAAAGAACCTTTGAAGGGTAAAGGAAAAATTTTCTTCCCCGACAATATATATACATATAGTATGTGTATGTGTGTATTTTATCTCTACTAGCACATACCAAAAATCACTGAAATCATGCTACTAAAGTGTTATTTTAAAAATAAATATAAGCAGGACCATGTCAGGTTGTCACAGGAGCAAAAGGGATCCTGACAAGTATAGCACCATTCTAATGCAGGGTTAGTATATGCCATATATGTGCAAAGAATGTATTTCTAATTTTCTATCATACAATGTATTGTTCTTATATAATGAAAATTCTATGCAAAGGGAATTTGAGCTTTGTCATAATTCCTTAATTATTAAAAACATTTTAAAAGATCTAAAGAAACTATAATAAAACATGAACATTTGTTAAATCTAGGCGGTCAGTGTATGGGTGTTTGTTATTTATTCTTTATTGTATATATATATATATATATTTAAGATTTTTTATTTATTTATTTGACAGAGAGAGAGAGAGAGAGAGAGCAGGAACACAAGCAGGGGGAGTGGGAGAGGGAGAAGCAGGCTTCCCACAGAGCAGGGAGCCCGATGTGGGACTCGATCCCAGGACCCTGGGATCATGACTGAGCCGAAGGCAGACGCTTAACGACTGAGCCATCCAGGCACCCTATTTTTTTTTTTTTTTAAGATTTTATTTATTTATTTGACAGAGAGTGAGACAGCGAGAGAGGGAACACAAGCAGGGGGAGTGGGAGAGGGATAAGCAGGCTTCCCGCAGAGCAGGGAGCCCAAGGCGGGGCTCGAGCCCAGGACCCTGGGATCACGACCCAAGCTGAAGGCAGACGCTTAATGACTGAGCCACCCAGGCGCCCCTTTATTGTATATTTCATTAAAAAATGAGAACTGTAAAAAAGAAAAGATAAAAGGTAACTGATTCACCAAAGGACATTTACCTGAAGCTGCCAATACCTATAAACCTTTTAGCACAGATTTCTCAAATTTGGAATTTGGGATCATCTGGATACTCTTTTGCCCTCTTGTCTAACAACAAACACAATGCCAATGTCTACAAGTCATATATTTTTCATTGTTTTTTTCCTTCACTAAGTATATATTAATTGAGAATGTTGTTAAATTGTAATCACTGCCTGACAGTTTCATCATTAAACAATCTACTCCCTCTACCCTTCTCAGGGTTGCTTCAGGTAGCTTTGCTGTGCCCTGCATTGCTCGGTTGTTAAATGAGGAATACAATGAAGTCAAACTCTGCAGAAACTAATTCAGCAGAGCTTTCCAAATCTTAACTTTCTTATACACTAGCTATTCTTATTTTTTTTTCCACATAGGGAATCCTTTGGTGGTATTCTTTCTATATATGCTTCTTTATTCTTTATTTATTCTATATCCTCTAAGGAAACTCCTACTTTCTCCTCTCTTCTCTTTAATTCACTTTCCTTATTATTCTGTTAAGTTTTAACAATTAATATGGGGGAGTTCAAGAGTGATTTTTTTCTCTTTGCTTATCTATATTCTTCATGGAATACGTGAAAAACAAGACAAAAGTTATTGAAAATGAAAGAAAAATAGAAACTGCTGCTGAAAATGATAGACATTTGATTTAAAAAAACTTTTAGTATAACACAGGCTGAGCATCATATTTTTTTGTTAAAATCAGTCTCATTCAATTTTTGATGAATTTATTTTGAACCATCAACACATCCTTCCTCAGTCCTTCCCCTGCATACATATCTGCAATAAGTTATTTGGGATTAGTTTATAGTCTATAATGAGAGAAAAGCTATGAAGTTAACTGGTTTTACAAATTTGTAACCCTGGATTCATTAGTATTATGTTTTAACTCAATTAAGGTGAAAAAGGCACATACATTCTTTTTATAAATAGTCTTTTCACAGAGTCACTGTATAACTTAGAAATTTTATAGGTAGAAATATTATACCTAATTCATTTATGCTAGTTTCATCTAGATTATTTCTCCCATATTGCTGTGAGTCAGGTTGACTTAGAATTTAGGCACACATGGTTGGGTTGCCATAGTCCAACACTAAAGCAGCTATGCTCATCCCATTTTGGTCCTTCACAGCAAGCTGAGATATACATATTCATTTTAACAGCAATTATTAAGGTTAATACTCTTTCCTCAGTGGCTGAGATAGGTTGGGTTACTATTCATTGAAAAGGGAAAGGAAAACAAGAAACAACTAGAGATAAAGAAGACAGGTAGTTTCTGCTAAAACACACACACACACACTAACACTCACTCACACACACACACACACTCACTAGGAAAGGGAAAAGAAGCACAGAAAAAAGTGAAATGTAGGGAACTGCAGTTAAGAAAGTGGGTGAATGTAAATGAGGTAATAAATAACAAAATGGGAATTCTTATAGATACTTTCTTCACATTTCTTACTTCAATTGACTTTCAAAATACGTGGCAGACCTTAAAAACACCAATATCATTCCTGATCTGAAATTCTCTTTTAAAGTCAATAGGCCATAGTCAAAATGCATAGCTTATAAAATTCAAAAGGTGTGTGTGTATGTAAGAGAAAAGACAGAATCACATCAACACTAATCTTAAAAGCAGCAGCAAAATTTCCCTTTGTGGATGGGATGTTTAAAAGGAAGCCAAAGTGATTTCAAACATAAAGCAATGACTGCATCCACCAGGATAAATGACTTAGTAAAACAAAGTCCAAGTAGATAATTCTAGTTGGAGAATGTTTCAGACTATAAAGGCTTTGAAATAGAGTTCAGTTATGTCTGAAAGTTAATCAACTGCAAGTTTACTGTCAATTAATTGCAAATGAAAGGGTAATGATATTGATGGATTGAAAGAGTGGTACTTACATGCCCAAGAACACTTTGGAAATACTACTTTCACTGAATATAATAGAGAATGGCTACAGAGACCCTTGCTATATGGTGGCAGTTGAGGTTGAATGAATGACTTAAGATTATTTTGACCTGTCCTTTAATTCTTAAACTGTATTACATGGCTCTGTGACATAGGACTTGGGGAGATTACAGATAAACTTGCTATGTATAAAGCGAAATGAGCTAAAGGAGGCCATTTAGATGCTTCTGGGCTTCTGCTCATATAACACTTTTTGTTCGTTTAAACTTCATTAACCTATATATCAAAGGTTGGAGTAATTGATAACTGGTTCAATTACTGTACTAACATTAACTTTCATTGGGAACATCCTGATATAAATTAAGCAAAACTTAATAATTTATGCCCACAAAAATGACTTAGGAATATAAAGATTAAATGTTCAATATTTCCTCATAACAACCTCTTGCAGGTTCCAATGGCATCTTTTTTTTTTTTCCTCTTTCCTACTCTCCCACTCATGTGTATTCTTTGAAGGGATGCCCTTTCTCCATTACTGAGAAGTACCTGTGACTAATTTAGCAGCATCTGACTGCAGAAGACCATTTTCTGCCTCAGTTCCCACTTTTATTCCTGGGGAACTCCCTTCTCTGTAAAGCACTGCACGGAAGTTCATCATTAATTGCTGCAGCTTCAATACTGAATTAAAAGGGCTAGACTGCTACAAGAACTTTTCTTTTAGTGCAGATAAACACAGCAGCCTTCTCAAAAGCCATGCATTAGTTCATGCCATGCTTCTTAACAAGAACACTTAGGCATGTAGCCCAAACAGAATTAGATTTAACTGCTGTGTGCTGGGATAACAGCAAGTTGCCAAAGAGGAAAAAAAATTTAAAAAGCAGCAAGCTGATTTTTATGATTCTAGGCAATACTGATGCAGAATGGCATCGGCAAAATTTCAAAAATAGACCTTCCTTTTCTGACCCTAAGGAAGATTCAGAAAAGGAAAATTGCTAATATAGTTGAAAACTGTGGTTATAAAAATCCATATGAATCTAAATCCCTTTTGGGGTTTCATGGAACATGAATCTAAAAATATCTTTAAGGTCTTTCTGAATTCACTCTTGTTCTATAAGCTGCTGCTTATGCACTGAACTATTTAATATGGGAAACTCAGAATACATTACCTACTCTTTATTTTTTTTTTGAAGTTTTTATTTATTTATTTGAGAGAGAGAGCACAAAGGGAGAGTATGAGAGAGAAGCAGACTCCCTGCTGAGCAGAGAGCTCGATGTGGGACTAGATCCCAGGACCCTGAGATCATGACCTGAGCTAAAGGGAGACACTTTAACCGACTGAGCCATCCAGGCGCCCAAATTACCTATTCTTTAAATACTGAAGCAGAAAAGGGAATGAAAAACCAGGGCTTGTTTTCTTTCTCCATCCCTCCCTTTCTCTTTTTCCCTCTCCTTCCTCTCTTATTCATTCTTTTTTTTCCCCTTAAAATGCAAAACATTTGAGTACCAACATACCTACTTTTTCTGCCCTCTCAATTCCAAGGGATATATACAATATTAGTTTTCCTGTGCATAATACACATCCAGCTCTGTTTTGTTATAAAATAATATTTTGTATAATAACCTTACTATTTTTCAGAATTCTTCACTTTCTGTAGTAACAAAAGTCACATGAAAGTCACAGGGAGGCAGAAAATGGTCTTCTGCAGTCACATGCTGCTAAGTCAAAAGCATTTTAAAAGGTATACTCATAAATGATGCAAGCACATATATTTCAAAGGCTGTATGTGGTTTCAATTTATCACCCAACGCATTGATACTTACTCCTGGATATAAAATACATCACTGGACATGAGACTGGGTTCCCAAAATATTCAAGGTGAAGAGAAGTAAATAAGTATGATAAAATGAGCATACCTATCAAAAACTGACATTATATATATGTAACTATACAAGTGAACCTTTTAAAACCAATGGAAAGAACACCATACGTTCTCCATTTTTATTTCTAGCTTAGCATATTGATGATGATAGGGTACATCCTGTGGAAAAGCCCTCAACACTTCTCTATAATTCTCAATTCTGTAATTTTTGTTAAAAATGAGAATAAAATGAAAATTCTGTCTTAGATGTTGTGAAAAGATAAAAGGCTATTAAAAAACCTCTTGAATAATAAGTATAGTACACATAGGATTATTAAGACTGTAAATATTTTAGATTAATTTGGAAAATGATAGCTGCAATTTTAAAATTGGGTAGGAAACATTTATTAGATGACCACTAGTAAGTGGCTAAAAATATATGGGAAACACTATTAGTATGATTAAAATGGATTCCATAGGATTCAAAATATGCCCTTACATTCAACTGAATGGACTAAAAAGAAAATATCAAATTACATAAACACTATCTCCTTTGCTATATGTTATTTATTCTGACCTATACTGCTTACTGGAGTCCTTTCTTTCAGGGTCTCCTATACAATTCAAATGTGTTAGATAACTTAGCAAAGGAGAGCATTTAAAGGGTGAAAATTTGCATTTTCCTCCAATAAATAATGTTAATAAAGAGTAATATCATGCTTTGCCTTTATCTCTCTTTTCCAAAAAGGTCTGTACTTGGTAAATAAATTAAATAAGCCTACTACCTACTTAGAATAATGATGTAATCTCTGTATAGACAAAAATGTGGCCTAAAGAAATATATATTTTTTAAGATTTTATTTATTTATTTGAGAGAGAGAGAGCACACGTGTGAGCACAAGCAGGGGAGGAGTGGAAGGCAGATGGAGAAGCAGGCTCCTAGCTGAGCAGGGAGCCCGATGTGGGGCTCGATCCCAGGACCCTGGAATCATGACCTGAGCCAAAGGCAGACGCTTAAATGACTGAGCCACCCAGATGCCCCGCCTAAAGAAATATTACGGCACTTTTAAAGTTACATAATAAGGCCCCAAGAACTCAAATCTATTCTAGGAAAATCTGCCCTAAGCAAGTTCTTTTTTGTTATTGTTAACAATAATTTGGTGAATTTTAAAATAACTCCCCCATGAGTCTTTTGTGAACATAGAATGTTCTATGGCTTTTTCCTATAGGCTTTTTTTTAAAAAGATTTTATTTATTTATTTATTTGTCAGAGAGAGAGAGAGAGAAAGAGCGTGCACAAACAGGGGGGAGGGGCAGAGAGAGAGGGAGAAGCAGGCTCCCCACTGAGCAGGGAGCCCCATGTGGGACTCGATCCCAGGACCCGGGATCATGACCTGAGCTGAAGGCAGATGCTTAACCGACTGAGCCACCCAGGTGTCCCCTATGGACTTTTTTAATGCTAACGTTGAATAGTTTTAATTTTCAGAGCCAAAGGCATTGTTTCTAGTAATATTCCTGAACACCAAAGTCTGAATACATAAATATGATTTTAAAAATAGACAATATTCCAATTTGTAAAATCCTTAAGTGAGGCCCTATATTTAATTTTTGCTACAGTCTCCGTATACCTAATATGGCAATGTCTACACTGTAGTGTAGATGCTCAGTAGATACTTGACGACTAATCATGACTATTGGTAGTGTTAGCAAAACTGAAAGTATAAACAACCAAGTAAGAATAACAACCATATCAATTTTAATTCTTACAATCATTCAGGGCATCAAAATCCTTTATAGGCTTTCAAGCTCAACACATGTTTTTTTACCTTCATTTGGCACTCTGAACTTTTAAGTAAAGAGCAAAATGCATATAACATAATCAAGACCCAATTCCTCTAAAATCGTACCACTAAAATTTTTAACAGGACTAAGGATCCTGTTTGCTACATTCATGATGAATTAGCTTTCTCATGAATAGACCAGGCAATAGAAGTCACCTCTTTTAATTCAGTCATATATTTATTTTACTTTGCTCACCTGGATCAAAGATCTATATCTTATTCGCAAGATAATGACAAAGAAGGCATTTAATAAGTCAGAAATAATCAGCATTCACTAGAAAGAGATAGTAGAAATAGAAATAATAGAAAGCTTATAGAAATTTAACTATATAGGTGTAAACCCCTGATATCAACATCCATCTTATAAATTCATTCAACAAACACTGATTGATGATGCTGTGAAGAAGTCCTGCCCCAAACTGCCAGTTTCCCTCTCCCTTTACCTTCCCCTAGTAAATGGATATTCTAAGGAAGACGCCCCATTTGAGGTTTTGGAGGAAAGAAACAGGATGAAAGATTCTGTTGCCATTCAGAATTTGTCAGAATAAAAATGCCTTTCAGTAGGCTGGATTCTGTTAAGGGTTAAAATGTATTTTCCCAAGAAATAGTGTTATAAATAGTACACAGATTCCTACCTTAATCCACATATTTCTATTTGACTCTCAATTCAGTTAAACTATAATGCTATTTCAGTTTTGAACACTAGTCTAGAAATCTGGTCATCATTTATCAAGTTATTTTCATGGGAAACTGCTTTGCCCCACCTGTAAGTTGGTGGGTGCCTGCAGAGTGACATATAATGGAATTCAAGGACAATAGGATGATGGGATTCAGCACGTGCTACCCCCAAATATAGCATCTTAGCATGCTGAATAATTTAAACTTAATAATTTTGAGAAAATGGCAAAAGCAAGAGGGTCTCTCTGTCCTTCCTCTCCCCTTTACCCCTAAAACAGGTCATAAGAGTTGCCCTCCCTGTACCCTGAGGAAAGGAGCATCCTGATCGCCAAGATGGAGTGACACTGAGAAGTATCAGAACGAAAAGCTCTTTTAAATTTCCCCCAGTTTATTACCCTTAGCTCATACTCTTTGCCCCATCATAATTCTCCATGACTGTTCTCCCTTCATCAAGCCTAGCATAAAAACATCAGGTTTAACTATTTCTTTGTGTCTTCATTTCCTTATGAAGGCTCTGTAAAATTTACATTCTATAAATTAGTATGCTTCTCTCCTATTAATCTGTCTTTGTCAGTTTAATTTTCAGACATAATGGTTAGGAAAAAGAAACAAGGCAGGAATGGTACAAATGTTGATGTTAACTTAGGTCCAGTTGCTAGTGTGCTAATACTTGATTTTTCAGTCAGGTTGTGATAATAACCATAATGCAAAACATATTTTACTGTGCGATAAATGTTGCAGATAATATGTTTCACAGTTAGTTCAAACTAAAAATAATTTTACCTTTGGACTTTTGGTATAACAATCAGTATTGATAATACAATAATTCTCATTGAGTAATTATTCATATCAGGCACTGCACCAGTTCAATAGTTAAGGTCCCCTAAAATGTGGTATCATTCCATTTTATAGGAACATGAAGTGCAGACAAGTTAACTTGCCTAATATTACAAAGCTAGTAAGAGGCAGGATTGGGTTTCAGATCAAGGGCTGGGATTCAAATGTAGCCCAAACTGAAACTTTTAAGTACTATGCTGAATTGATCTTTAGTAAGTTTACTTCAATACTGTGAGAAAACCAGTAAAATATTAGTAACTGCCAAAGCATGAACATCTCTAGAATATGATGGAAACCTGGTTAAAGTTAATTCTTTTGGAAAACCTAGGAGTTTATTAAAAAAAAAAAATCCTCCAAAATAAAAACATCCTTCACATCCTCAAATCTGAAAATCACATGGTATGCATGAAGCTATTTAGAGATTTTAGTATCAAAGAAAAAGGCAATAAGGAGAATTCCCAAATGGCTTAAAAGTACTGAACTATGTAAAAGCAAAGACAGAATTACTGTATCTTTCACAACTCTAGGAGAGAATTAAGCCCTAATGCACTATATATCCACTGTATGTAATGAATTAACTTCTCTTTTATGAATCTAGAATGGCAACATCTTCACAGGAGCTAGAAAAAACAGCCACACATATCACTTCTTGTTCTGTGGTTTGGATCAGGAATCCTGGTTGAGAAAGGAAGGTTTTTTTTTTTTTTTTTTGTAGTAGAGGGAAAGTAATTGAATTTTATTTATTTTTATTTTTAAAGTTTTTATTCAAATTCAGTTAACACACACTGTAATATTAGTTTCAGGTGTACAATATACTGATCCAACACATCCATATAACACCTGGTGCTCATCACAAGTGCGCTCCTTAATCCCCATCACCCATTTCACCCTTCCACCCATGTACCTCCCCTCTGGTAACCATCAGTTTCTTCTCTATAGTTAAGAGCCTGTTTCTTGGTTTGCCTCTCTACCCCTCCCCCTACCCTTTGCTCATTTGTTTTGTTTCTTAAATTCCATATATGAGTGAAATCATCTGGTATTTATCTTTCTCTGACTTATTTCACTTAGCATAATACTCTCTAGCTCCATCTATGTCATTGCACATGGCAAGATTTTTATGGCTATATATATATATATAGCCATGTATATATATATATATACACACACACACCACATCTTCCATATCCATTCATCAGTGGATGGACATCTGGGCTGTTTCCATAATTTGGCCATTGCAGATTATGCTGCTATAAACATTGAGGTTCATGTATGCCTTTGAATTAGTATTTTTGTATTCTTTGGGTAAATATCTAGTAGTGCTTTTGAAAGGAGGAAAAAAGGTAACCAGAGAAAACTGATAAATTCCATTTGCTGAAATCTAGGTTATGCATTCATTTCAATACCCAAATGCATGTTTGTGTGTACAAGCAAAGAAAATTTACATTGTTGGTAGTCAAGAAGATATTTATCTGAATGTTTAAAAATTAGAGCAAGATTGGTGGTAAATCAAACCTGTCTGTAAAGCTATGAGTATGAACCAAAGCAGGATATAACCATGAGCTATTCTGAATTCATTAAACCTATGTAGTTTATTGGAAGCTGTGCAAGCATGCATTGATATTATCTCCCATATAGAAGAGACAATTGGGTTAAGAAAGAAGAGAAATGGAGACAAAATGCTGGCTGTGGTACATAAGGGCACACGAAGAAAAAGAAGGATGAGCATCAGCCCAGTGAAGAGTAAAATTCACTTTGATATCAATTTCCCTCACTATTGGATAAGAACAATAAAAACAAAAAAGAGCATTGGAAATTTATATGTTGATCCTTCCTTTGACTTGCCTGCCAATACTCCCTTTGTGTCTTGGTAATCGATGAAGAAGCTTTAATCAGAGGTGTATGTACAACTTATTTATTACTCAATAACACTAGATTCTGACTTCAGTTTTGTTTAAAGCTAACTAAGGAATACTTTCTACTGGCTTAACAATAAACCTCAGCTTTCTATATTTTTTTGTGTACCAATTCTGATTCCCATATGAATTCCCATCTGAATTTATGAGAGCATGATTTTTTATAGACTTTAATTCCCAGTATTTTTCAAACAGGATGTCAAGGGAACTGATTGGGGTCACAGAGAATAAAGCTGTCTTGCTCTAAGTAAACTTTAGGTTCCAAAAACAGGGAAAGTCAATTCTACAGTTTGAGACTCTTCTCTCCTATAACATCCGAGGTCAATAAGGATTTAGAGTTGTAGAGATTGGAGTAACATATTATTTGAGCCCACATTCAAGAAAAATTAGGCTGCTATCCCTGTTACTTATTTATTTAAAAAATGGAATATCAGAGTATACTGTAGGAATAGTCAGGCAGAGTAGAATTAAAATGTTTTAGAAGTACTGACTTAGATTACTATATACTTTTGGAAATCAGAAAAATGCATGCAAATGTTAGAGACATATGACACATATATAATGGGATATTTGAAACTGGGTTCTAACTCATGATCTAGTCAATATGTGTTTAATAAATGCTCACTGTATGCTAGATGGGGAAAAGGAGTAAAATCCAAAAGGAACTAAGTCAATGTCTTTACCCAACCAAGTTTCACAACCTAATTAACAGAGTGAATGCTATTATAAATATACCCATTAGGGGATAATTAAATGTCATTCATTCAATCACTCACTCAACCCACACTTACTGAATACCTACTGTTTGCCTCAAAATGATCTAGCCTCTGACTTACAGGTTTCAAAAAAAAAAAAAAAAGCAACCTCTGGTCTCTAGGAGCTCACGATGCAATAGATAAAAACAGTTAAGTAAACATATAATTACAACACATCATGATAAATGCAGTTATAGAAGTTAGTACAAACTGCTATGGGGATATGCATGAGATGCTCCTAACTCAGATGGGGGTAGGAGTTGGACGGAGATTATCAGGAAAGGCTTCCTGGAGCCAGGATATATGAGCAGAATTTTAAGGGACAATTACAATTTAGTTAGGTGAAGAAAAGTGGAAAAAAATCAGAGAAAAAGGCAAGCATAATTCACAGATATGAGGGACCCTGGCAACTGGGAAATGGCAAAAAAGTGTGGCTGAAGCTAATTTTAACCATGATAGGGGGTGGTAAGAGGAATAGTTAATGAGTTAAGTAAGGGCCAATTCCTAAGGGTTATGGAAAGCCACTGAAAGACATTAAATAGGGGAATGGCATGATTACATTAACATTTTAACAAGTTCATTCTGGTGAGCAATGTAAAGATAAATAAGAGATAGTCATGGAATAAATGATGAGGGTAGAGAAACTAGTTTGGAGATTAATCTAGTAATCCAGATGAGAAATCCAACTAAATCACTGAAAGTGATTCTAGAGAGAAGGGCATAGATTCTAGAATACAAAAAGGCAGAATCTATAGGACTTAGGTTATGTGGTCATAAGGGATACAAGATAACACCCAGATTTCCAGTCTGAGCCACTGCATAGTGTTATATATTGAAATAGTGCATGAAGAAACAAATTTGGGGGCTGAGTTATGTTCAAGGTGCTTGTAACTTCAGAGAGAGATGTGGGCTGTAGACAGTTGATCCCAAGGTAGTTACCAAATAGTGACAGTGATATGTGACAGTAATATATGTGAAGCTCCTAGAATTATCCTTGACCAAAGTAAATGCTATATAAATAGAAGTAACAATGATGAATGGTGATGATCATAATTATAACAATAGTTGATTATGAAAACTTTTTGTGGTGATAAAAATGTTGTAGTTGTATATCTATGCTTTCTAATACAATAGCCACTAGCCACATTGACTACTGAGCACTTGAAATGTGGCTGCTGCAAATAAGAAACTAAATTTTAAGTTGAATTAATTTTAATGAATTTAAATTTAAAGCCACATATGGCTACTGGCTATTGTGCTGGACAATGCAGATATATAGTGAGAAATGAAACGAGAATCTGAGAGTGAATCAAGTTGATCATCAACATGTAAGGAACGGTAGTAAAATAGTCAAATAGGCAGGAGGAAAAGCAGTATAGAGTAATACTGCCTATAAGCACAGTTGAAATTCCTTTCAGAGGATGACTAGGGGTAAGTAGGAGTTTTCTGGAGAAAGGTAGAATGGAGCTATGAAGTGTAGGAGGGCATTTCAGAATGACAAAATAGCACAAATAAAGACCAACAAGAAAGAAGGAATATAATATAACAAGAAAGTCCCCTTGACTAGTTGGTAGGTACATGAAAGGGAATAAATGGCCAATTGTCCTTGTTTGACAGGGCCTGAGGGGTTTCCTGGAGTACAGAACTTTCAGTTTTAAACCAAAATAGTCCTAGGAGGTGGTGCTTTCAGTGATAAAATCAGGAAAAGTCCTGGGCAAACTGGGAGGAGTTGGTCACTAGAAAATACTACTAGATAAATAGCGGCTGGCCAAAGTATAAAGGATGTTGGGAGAGAGGCAGAAAAGCATTTACTCTTGATACAACAGCTCAGAGGTAGGCTATTATAGCTTTTTTGATTAGATAACTGATGGGAATGAAAGTAGTACTTGGGAAGATTAGTCTGATTTAAGAAGAAAGAGGAACTATCAAAGAGAATCCAATTGTTTAGCTAATGTAATAATCCAAGTCTGAGGTGACTAGAGCTTACACAACCAAGGAGAAGAAAAATAAATTAATGCTTACTATGTCCCAGGGACTCTACTGATTTTACATAAATTACAATTCTCCCTGAAACCCAGATGTAGAAACTTTATACACTTTAGAAAAGTTGATTGATGATTTAAGTATTCACTCCCCATTTCCTAAATATTTTTTGAGTGCCTTCTACAGGAGTTGCCAAATTCATTGTTTTTTGAAAGCCAGGATTTGAAAGTGGATCTGGCTACAAGTTCATTGTATGTATTAGAAGAATTAAAAGGAGATAATTCTTTCTCAAAGATATGCATAGCCTCCATCTTAGTTTTAAGACACTTAAAAAACTTACTAAACCTGTTATCCATGCTTTAATATTTCCTCATCTTAAACTTTAAAATTCTCATGACTTATTTTCATTGATGACCTCTTTTGTATTTCAAATGATCAGAGTAGATGAGGTAGTATATAAGGATAAGCAGAAATTCACTACTGTCAACTACAATAGTTTGTTTAAAAAATCTTTTTATTATGGAAATTTAAAAATGTATGTCCAAGTAGACAGAAGTACCTATCATCTTTTTTTAAAAAATGTCAATCAATTCTTTTCAATTCTTTTCCAAGAAGGTTTTGATTAGATAGATTTATCAAATATTCCTGTCAAATGTGCTTTTCCATTACCTTTATGGCTGGTCACTTATTTGGATGTAAGAGAAAAGTATGTAATTAATTAATTAATTAATCAATTTATGTTTAGAGATGGAGAGAGAGGTGGAGAGAGGGGCAGAGGGAGAGGGATTGAGAGAATCTTAAGCAGGCTCTATGCCCAGTGCCGAGCCCGACATGGGGCTCGATCTCACAACCCTGAGATCATGACCTGAGCCAAAATCGAGAGTTGGACACTCAACCAATTGACCCACACAGGTGCCCCCTTAATTTTCTTATTTTGACCCAAACAATTTATATACTGTAATTCCTTTTTAAAGGTTCAAAAGTGAAGTAGGAGTTAGGAAACTTTGGTAAGCAGCAGTTGTAGTGTTTTTAAAAGATTCCATTTCTAACAGATTTCTTCACATTATCTCCAAATTCCCAACTATTATATACAAACAGAATGAAAACAGTAAACATAAGAGTGACAGGGAAGAGTGGAGCACCACAGAAAACTATATTGAAATAAATACTAAATTGATTATTAATAGATTTTCTAAGTGAGATTTTGTGAAGTAGAAAATATTAGGTGATCATTTCACAGTGTTGAATCTTTATTTTATTTTATTAGTTTCTTCCAATCTAAATAGTTTGTAGTCCTGTTAGTGGTTCAAAAATGGCCCTATCTTTTTTTAATTTTAATTTTTTTTTAAAGATTTTATTTATTTATTTGACAGAGAGACACAGTGAGAAAGGGAACACAAGCAGGGGGAGTGGGAGAGGGAGAAGCAGGCTTCCTGCTGATCAGGGAGCCTGACGTGGGGCTCAATCCCAGGACCCTGGGATCATGACCTGAGCCATGAAGGCAGATGCTTAATGACTAAGCCACCCAGGCGCCCCCTATTTTTTTTTTTTAAAGAGGAAATGTTGCTGTATTTAAAATCCAGTTTTCTTCGTTCCCTTCCATCTTTCCTTCCTCCATTGAATATGCAGATGTACTATCTGCAATTCAACTGAAGTTTCCATTTGCAGAGGCTCCAAACTATCAGTCAGCCAAGGTTTGTTTAGATCAGAATTGGTGTTCTAAAAGTGTGTTGGGTTCAAAGGGCAACTGTTTTGCATGCTACAACTTAAAAATGCCACTGTTTCTTCAGGTAGCTAAAAGTTTTCAAGCATTAAAATAAAAATAAAATTGGGGCGCCTGGGTGGCTCAGTCAGTTAAGCATCTGCCTTCGGCTCAGGTCATGATCCCAGGGTCCTGGGATGGAGCCCCGCATCGGGATCTCCAATCAGCAGGGAGCCTGCTTCTCCCTCTCCTTCTGCCTCTGTCCCTACCCCTGCTTGTTCTCTCTCTCTCTCTAAATAAATAAATAAAATCTTAAAAAAATAAATAAAATTAAATTTTGGTCTCTGTCCACTCAACAGTACAAATCAATTTAACTTCAAAATTTCAAATTATCTAAATCAACCTTGCTACTAAAAAATCTAAGACATTAAAGAAAAGGTTTTAAAGGTTCAATGTTTATTTTTTTTACTGTTACAAAGCATAAAAAGATTTATATCTAGTGTATTTTTCAGCTTTTCAAATAAGTCAGAAAGAGCACTACAAGGAGATAGTACTAATTCTGGCTTTTGTCTAAACTAAGTGAATTCTGAAGCAATTTTTTCAAAGGATCTTAAAAAATGAACACTGCTGGAACAATACTGGAGCAAAGCTGAGATTAGTTGGGAATTTGAAAGGTGAGTTCTTTTTTTACTTGACTTGAGGGGATGAACAATCATGTACAACCTGTGACACTGATCTCATTATATTCATGATATTCTATGCATTCTAAATGTGAAGCCAATTCCAAAGGTCAAGACATAGCTAGCAGATTATAATTACATTTAAAGAAGAAATAGTAGGTGTTCAATATATATTTATTGAATGACTAAATATAAGAAAAATAAGAATAATAAATTACAAGAGGAAGGTCTTTCTACTATTTCCTTGAATTAAAGCTTTGTATCTTATAGATACATATCTAAATCCTCTCATAAGATAAAATAAAAAATTATATGATCAGCCTGAACCAGGTAAATATATACTGTGAAAATACAAGTCTATTGCATGCCATGCAGAGCTGATGACTTTTAGTAACTCCTGAATAGCAGAAGGTGTGGTATTTAAGAAAAAACAATTTTCTGACACTCATTTGGAAGCTTTATGACTTAAGGCAAGATATCTAACCTCTTTGAGCTCATTTTCCTGGTTTGTAAAATCAGGATGACGATAATGTCTTCTCTAAATAGCTGTAGTGAAGACTAACTGAAATAAGATCAATGAGATGTCAAACACAAAGCCTGTCACATAGTAAGTGAATTGTAATTTTTACAAAGGGGCAATCAACTACATGGATTAATATTTGCTGAGCAGTATCAGTCAGGTGAGGTTAGAAATTATCTTGTTCTTGAACAACTCATGGATAGACTCATTTTTGAACATGGTTTATTTTTTGGTCTTATGAATGTCACAGAAGATAGTGACATGAAATTGATAAAGCCAATGTGCTACATTAGGTACTGGAGAATTTATTCCTTTAGTAGTAAGGTCAGTGAAGATGGTATAAATGTGAGGGAAAGAAGAGACTGAGTCATGGAAAGTTTGGCTACCTCCACTGATGCTATAAAATAAAAAATACACTTAACCAACAGTCCCATCAAGAGGCTTCCATATGAAAAATTGAAACATGAGGACATTTCTTGAAATTCTAATTATTAAGACTCATAGTCTAAAATTTTATAAAATAATTGTTTACCAATTTAAGATGAAACAGAAAAAATTATGGAAGGTTATTCTGTCTGGAGGGTTATCATGAATATTAGAGCCCTAAGCAGTTCTTCACGGTCTTACTGGTCTTTATAGCATCATAAATTAAACATAAGTACCACCGATGAAGTCCGCAGAGATGTATCACTGGAAATATAAAAACCCTACCACAAATGACAAAAAGAGAAACATATTTCATGACAAATAAATAAAGCTAATGTGTCACAATAACAAATCCAGATAAAGCCAGAGTTCATTTAAGAGCCGAGTGCTATGGAGCAAATGCTACAGCATACACAATCCCATCCCCCCCAGAAGCCAATTCCACATTCCAACCTGAGAACCCTCCTGCACACATGCTATCACAGAGAAAGTAATACCCTGATGGATGCTGTAGGCTGTGATTGAAGATGATGCCAATGGTAGACTTCTTATACACTCTCATGGGAAATGGAGAATTGCCTGGATGAAGTGTCAGAAAGAAATGGGTTATATATTTTTTACACTGGGAATCATAATCCTGGGGAATTAAGAAAAGACCTATGGAAAATGTGGTAATGAGATGATATTAATCTTGTCTCTCAAAAGTCTGCTGATAGCACAAGTAATTTATTTGCCTTTCATTACTTTCCTTTCCCTACAGATATATATTTCAAGAAGAAATTAATTCTCTACAAAATCAGTTTTAAGAGAAAAAAAATCTAAAACAGCTGAAACTTAATCAGAATTAAGCTAACAGTACTAAATATGTGTAGAAATGTGTTTTGTCTGGAAAAAATTAGGATCTTAAAATTCATAGAATATTAAAGTCCTTTTATTTACTAGCCATATTTTGAGGCACAAATACTCTTTTCTCTTAGTTACTTAACAGTGCCCCTCTGTTTCTCTTAGTTACTTAACAGTGCCCCCTGCTAATAAAACAATTATTTTATAAAGGATATTCAAAATCTGTTAATATTTCAATGAATCTGTTTCACAAAAACAGAAACACACATATGCTATGGTTTTACATAGTAAGAATAAGAAATTAGACCCCTAAAGAGGCAAAAAAACATAGTTCAAGTGTCATATAAAATATTTTGTCAAAAGAACATGAATCTCATGAGTGATTATAAAATTAATCTTCCAGATTATAAGAACCTTATAAAAATACAAATATCAAGGAAACTATTCTCCTGAGTAAACTAATCAGTTTTTTAAAAAGGAATGAGTCTTCCCTTTTATACAAAAACAGGGGAATCATATTAACTTTTCATTTAGTAGCCAATTTGGGATGCTGTGTCTATGGTTAATGGGACAAAACTGTTACTAAGTCAATGTAAATCTTCAGCTACCAGAGAGACGTACACAGGCCTACAAACCAGAATCTTTGTCTTTAGCCAATATTAATTTAATAACAAATTGCCTGGCTCAAAGGAATTTTTACAGAATTAAAGTGGTGGTAACAATCAAGTTGGCTACTCAGACTTTAACCATTTCAACATGATACAGTGACTGCCCTCCCCCCAAAAAAGTTACTCAGAAAACAGTACAGTTATTATAAAAATATAGAAAATTCCTTCTGAAACAGCTAACTTTTCCCCTTTGGTACCCTTATCCCTTCCAGCCAAGTGCAAAGTGCAAGGCAAAATAAATTAAGGCAAAGGAAAATAAAATAAGAAAAATGGTGAGGGTGAGCATGTTGTTGACCATTTAAGATAACACGTGCAGAGTATACCTCAGATACACTATAGGTAGATGAGCACGAGGGAAGCCGAGCCTGGTTTTGCAGTGGGGAAAAGAAAACACTGTTAAAGAGGAAATGATAGCATAGTAAGGGTCTCAGAAGATTAGATGGCTCCATCACCAACACATTTGCCAGATAACAAGACAGCCTTATAAGCAGACACCTGAGTTTGAAATCTCAAGGTTCAAGCTATCTGAGGAGAGCCTTGTGATAAAAAAATACCTGGCTTAAAAAAAAAAAAATCCATGACAGAGATGACTCCCTCTGATCAGATCTGATTTTATCTTGCTGAGAAGATGCTCATTAAGGTTAATCAGAAAGCAGAACCCCGGTCATTTTTCTCCTGTGGTACTACACTGATCTTCATTGGTTTAATAACACTAGCAAACTATATGTGAGGTTATTTTTAAGATGAGGGCTCTACTGTACATCTTCATATTGCTTTTTAAAGAGGGCACCAAAGCCAGCTCAGTATTCTGATTCTGATGTCCTGTTCCTACTATTCCATTTGCAGTACTACTGAATCTTCATATATGTATATATATATATATGTATACATATTTATGTATACATATTATGTATGTATATATGTCTATATATTAATGATACATTAATGTATGTGTCAATAAAAACACCATAAGAGACAAAATTTGAAACACAAAACTCTTGTCCAAACCTATCTTTTATCAGACTGCTTTACTGATTTTTTAAAACAGCTATTTTATACTCAAAAATATATTTAATCTTCATGCTTTGAACTGATAATTTTCTGGCCTGTTCTTACGTTCTAGGTTGTCATACTGCCATGTTTAATTCTCTGACCTCTTCTTTCATTAGGTTGTTACAATGCCAGGTGAATTAAATTAAGTATGCATTCTCTAGTTACAAATTCTTCATGAAGTTACAAAACACAAAGGTAGGATGGGGAAATGAAGATACAGAAGATGGCACAGTGGAGGAATCAGAAATGCCCTTATTATCTGATTTGTTCAATGGTATTTCTAGCACCCAGCACAGCAGAATGTAGTAGGTGCTCAATAAGTGTTCAATGAATAAATGAATATACAAACTCTTTTCTTCTATCTAAAAAACTGAACTGTGTGAAATAATGTTGAGAAGGTTTTATATTTACCATCACAAAGATCTGTGATAAAATGTTATCACTGCCACTTAATAGGTTACTTTGAGGTATTCCCTAAAATACGGTCAATTCTATACATACTAAGAAATTAAATTTTTTTCCAACCATATACACACCTAATTTTCTTTAGCAAGGTATTAGTTCTAAGAAAACTTGGCTATGCATGTTTTTTCTGTCTCTATATATCCATAAAACTGAAAAACTTTATCTTTCAAAACAGTTTGAGTCTTTATCTTTTCCCCCCCCTCACTTCTCCATTTTCTGTTACTAGGGAAATTTACTTGTCAAGGAGATCTTTTCTTAGTACCTTATTTTTGTATTAAAGTCAATCCTGAGAATGGCAATTCTGCAATAAACATTTAACACCTCACAGTGTGTGTCATTTCCACTTCCATGGTGTCTTAGGTACGGTACTGTAGGTGATTTTATAAGTATTAGATGAGATTTTTTTTCGTTCTAAACAGATTTTTGTTATTCAGAAGTGAAACCTCAGAATTGTATTAACAAGTAAGTTAAGCAAATTCTAAGATTGAAAGGTAGCAAAATTAGCCTGTTTTCCAAACAGATAATACTAAAGTTGATATACTGTCATTTCATCATTACTGTAGTCTGGTCATATTTGTAAGACACCATCTACCAGAATACTCAGGATGTTACATAATTATTATAAAATAAAGAGTAAATAAATGCATATTATTGATATGAGTAAGTGCCAAAACATCAAACAAGGAAGACTTATTAGGAGGCTCAAATAATATTCTACAAAAGACTCTAAAATTTGCCTGAGAAAGTAGAGTATATAGACAAACTGATGTTTACTCATTTAAAAGCTACTGAATGTTTATTTAAGGACTAATGTTCCAGCTGTTCTTCCTTACTTCAGTCAGAGTTGGCTGATTCAATGCAGATGCCTTTTAGATATTTAAGTGCTGTATATTAAGATATGATGTATTAGTTGATCATATCAGGGTGTCTTTACCAGTTGTACAAAATTTCCTGTAGATGGCATGATTTTTTGGTGCAGTTACATATGAGAAATCAAAAGGTGGTCTTATCTTTAATAAAACAGAATGAAGTAATAAACAGAAAAATGTGGTGTGCAGCAAAAATACTCTAAAAACACATTTTAAAAAAGTTTAAGGGAGCAAGATTGGAACTTATCTTTTTACCCTAAATCTCTGTAGGGGACTCCTCAACAAAGAGGAATTTATAATCTATACTTTATTTCCATGACAGTTCTATATTTGAAGGATTTAACGTTAATCCCATGGTGGGTTTACTTTGTGTGTCTGTGACACGATGTGAAAAAAGAGTAGCTAGAAAAAACAATGGCAAACAGATGAATAAAAATGTAAAGATAGAGATTTCAGGGTATTAACTCTTTTAGACATATGCTTCTAGGCAGAACAATCTGAAACCATCCCCCCAAAATGAGCAGCTCTTCTTTCCTCAAGCTCTAAAATGAAGATAATTTTACAAAGCCTCTATTATAATCACTTCTCTGTCACTGTCGTTTTGCACACTAGCTCATTATAGCAGGTCTCAGCAAAGTTTTCCTGTAAATAGTCAGGTAGTAAACATTTCTGGTTTTGTGTGCCATATGACCTTTGCTGTAACTGTTTACCTCTGCTTTTGTAGGGCAAAAGCAACCACAGATTATATGCAAATGAATGAATGTGGCTGTGTTTCAATAAAACTTTATTTTTGGACACTGAAATTTGAACTTCATATGCTTTTTACATGTTGTGGAATTTTGTTCTCCCCCTATTCTTTTGGTCTCCCCCTATCATTTAAAAATGTAAAAACCATTCCGAGCTTGTGGGCCCACAGAGAAACAGGATTTGGCCCAGGAGCTATAGTTTGCTGACCCCGGAGTTATAGCATTAATTCGATGAATATAAAAAAGCCAAAAAAGCCCCATAACACTTCATCAAAAATATAAGAACAGTTAGTTCAGAACTAAGACTGCAATGAAAATACTGATCTTAAAAAAATCTATAAAATCACAACTATCTAATCCATTATTTATACCGATCGCATTTCATATTAGTCTTATTTTAGCATTCAGAAAATTGTTAAACATTTAAAAATCATTCTTCAAAAGACTTATCACTTTTGGACTTGATTCAGATATTTTTCTTAAACTTATTAAAAACATAGTCTTATTTTAAGTGATAACTCCTCCCTTAACTTTTTCCACTTCAAGTAACACATCCTTTTATTTATGTTAGCATAGCAAGTACTTATAATTATCATATTCCTTTTACTTCATTGACTTTTTAATTCCTAGTTTGCTTATGTGCCAATAATCTGCTTTCATAAGTCATCTTCCCTTTTATTGTTTGTCAAAGACTTTAAAAAATTAATATATTTGGTTACCCAAAACTTAACTGTATATGTTTGTAGCTGAATAGAAATTTATTTATCCCATAGACTGAGTGAAAACATAAAATTTGTGGCTTTGTGGTATTTTTGCTCCTCTCCTTTCTTTTCTTTCTACTTGTCTTTATTTCATGAGCATTTATGTTCTTTTTCTCTGAATATTTTAACACTCAAGCTTTTCAGGGCCCCATCACTCTTTAATTAACTTCAACTTTGTAAACTTACCTTGATTTATATTATCTAAATAAAGTATTAGTTTGTATTATCTTATGTTTTCCAATTCTCAACACTGTTTACACTGTTTTTCTATCTTAAGCCTAACTTTAAATATTCTTCCGACTAGATTCATGTATTTGATGATTTTTTTCTTTTTTTCAATTTAAATTCAATTAGCCAACATATAGTACATCATTAGTTTCAGATGTAGAGGTCAGTGATTCATCAGTTGCATATAACACCCAGTGCTCATCACATCACGTGTCCTCCTTAATGCCCATCACCCAGTTACCCCTTCCCCCCACCCACCTCCCCTCCAGCAACTCTGTTTGTTTCCTATAGTTTAGTCTCTCATGGTTTGTCTCCCTCTCTGATTTCTTCCCAGTTTTCCCTCTTTCCTTCTATGATCCTCTGCGCTATTTCTTATATCCCACATATGAGTGAAACCATATGATAATTGTCTTTCTCTGACTGATTATTTTGCTCAGCATAATACCCTCCAGCTCCATCGACATTGATGTAAAGGGTAAGATTTCATTCTTTTTGATGGCTGAGTAATATTCCATTGTGGATCTCTCTCTCTCTCTCTCATCTCACATCTTCTTAAATGTAAAGACAATTTTTTCCTTTATGTGGGATTATTTTTTAGTTATTATTCTCAACACATTATTAGTCTAAGGATTTGTAGTAACTTTTGAAGTCATTAAATTAGGCAAACTCTACTTACAAGATGATAATTTATAAAGGCAAAAGATGATAGTTTTATTATTATTAAAATTACTAAAAACTCATTTGGGGTTCAGAATACTTCTGCTTTGTACCATGTATAGAAAATGATGACACACTCTTAATTTGTAATTCAAGAATCTAACATATCCTACTTTTTGTTATAGAAGTGCCAATGTAGGATAAAGTATATTTTCATATGAGAAATAAATAAAATTTATTTTATTCTAAAAATTACATCTTAGAATATTCTACTTTATATCACTGATTATTTGTAATAAGTAAGGATGCAGGATTCTTTTCTAAAAAAATAATATATCATATAGATGAAACCAATTGAAGCATTAATGATTTAATAAAATCCTTATTCCAAACATTTGAATGATGTCTCATTTTCCCAACTATTAAATAAAATATTTAAGTACAAACCTGGTTCTGAATCTTTCATCTTATCGAATTACTTAGAAATGTTTCAATGAATTAAAAGGCACCCACAGACTTGCTCTTGTGTATAGATGCCTACAATAAATTTTCGCAAAATGGAATGATCATACATGCCTACAATAATTTTTTGCAAAATGGAATGGTCATTATATGCCAATTTATCTCATTTTAGAAACAAAATCTGTTTATATAGCTTATGGAACTGAGAATAACTTTATTCTGCTTCTAAGCAACAATTTTTAACATGCAAGCGTTATTTTAAGGCATTCTAGGGTAATGGGAATTAAAAGAAAGGGGAGAAACTGAACACTCAGCTATGTATTTGATATGTATCTTGTCTAAGCTGAACTCTGCGGAAGATACAATTTGCCTTTTGATAGCTTTCCTCCCCATACATTTCTAGTTAAAGGGAATCTTAGAATGATTTACCTAATATTCAATCTTTTTAGAAGAAAAGGTAATCAGAACAAAGTGTGACCCAGTGAAATGAAACAAAAGATGAAGACATTGGGTTAGTCATTACATATTGTATCATGCAGTACAGGTGTTAAAAAAAAGAAATTGAAAAGTGGCATGATATAACTTAATTTTTGAAGCACAAAACTTTTAATCCTAATCTCACACTAACTCCCTTCCATATAGACCTTAAGAAGTCTCAACTTTCTGGTCTTGGTTTAATAGGAAAAAAATCACATCTCATGATTGGTTACAGAGAGTATGACACTAAATACATTTATTAATATTGTCTGAATCTTTTTAGGGCTTTCTAGAATAATATTCAGGTATGTTTAGACTGATTTAATCATAAAATTCATACTAATCTTTTTTGTAAGATAGTGGAATAAATTCTGGGAGTGCTTATGGTTGATCTTTCAAATTCTGTAAGATATGCATAGAAAAGAAGAACTGGCTCACAAGAAAGTAGAAAAATGAGATACTTGCATTAATTGTTAAATCACTCAATTTAGCAATCAGAATTTAATGATTAATACTATAAAAACAACTTTGGATTTTAGTAATCAGAAATTTAATATAGAGATAGAAATAACTATGTATGGTATATAATTAAAAACAAGCTGAGAAGCCAAGAATTATCATATCACTATTGTTTATTCTACTCTTTATAACAAAACTATTATAGCAATATGAATCAAATGTATGGCAATAATCTTGGGGGAAATAAATCCAGGCTAGGATGGATAGATACTTTTTAAAAAGCCCCAGGAATGGGATGTCAGAGCTAAACAGAGCCAGAAATGATTTATTGCAATCATTTATTTTTTCTTCTGCCATATTTATACCATATACCATTTTAGAGATTTTATTTCCATTTCTCTTGAAAAGATATATTCAGGAGAAGGATGAAGCATTCTGAGCCTGAGCTATGGGTCACAAAAAATACTATTATTAGTATTGCCTATCTGACACATGTACAGTATTGCGTGGCTATAAGGTATTCTCCTTCAAAGTGCTGTCTTGGGTATATTAGCCTTTATCTCAAGTATTTATAAGATGTTATGACATTGAAGATGCTTACTGCCTAATTTTTTTTCAACAAAAGAATCTTATAGCTATTCTCAAAGAGTTTGAGTTAAGAGAAGTCTATTAACTCAGCAAAATGTGTCTACTTGCCAGATTACTATTATGATACTCTAACATTGATCATTTTCCTTAACAAATGGAATTGAATCATCAAGGCTCTATCACTTGGATCCAGCCAATAATTTATAATCCTGCTGACAAATCCAACAAGGGGCAGAAGAAATGGTCAATGGAAAAGCTCCAAGTGAAGTCTCACGAAAAGATTCTCAGAAAATTATACAATTGTGTAAGAAACACAGATTTTGAAAAGAAAATTTTTATTTTGCATTGGAGCCATAAATTATTAAATCAACTGCAATGGGTAGTGTGGCTTAAGTGTCCTCTACCCTGCCAACTTAATCTTTATTTGATAAATGTGAGCATGAAGCTACAGCTAGGAAAGAAAGAAAGAGATAGAAAAGAGACAGAAAGTAAAAAAATGGAGATGAGAGGACAAACCAATCAGATTTGGAATTACCAGTCAGCAGAAGTTTAGGAAAAAAAAAAATCACCGAGTGAAATCGTACATTTACTCTGAGAGAGTATCCTTTCACATTGCCTTCTAGGTGATCTCTGAGCTCCTCCAGCTTTCGATGGAGCTACATGTAAACATCAGAAAATGAATTGAAAAAGCAACTTGTTCTCTTTTCAGTTTTCCTTTTTCCTTTTAAAAATAAGATCATAGCGTTATACATTTCTCACTGCCTTTGGCAAACATATCAAAACATCAAAGATATTTGTATAACAGAAGAATACATGCTCAATAAATCCGTGAGTAGGAAGCCAACATTTTATTTTATTTATAGCATCTTTTCTCCCCAAAGTGTTGGAGAAAATAAATACTGTAACTATCCTTATAATCCCCTAGAGATTCACTTTAAAATTTTCTATTTGGTAGAAATATAGAGTAAAAATATTTAGAAATTATGAAATTTGCTTTTCCCAAACACACTTTTTGATTTAAAGCTGAAACCATATTAAAGTAAACTGACTGAACCCTAATGTGTATCTTTGATCTTAAACATATACATGTGTATATACATAATCATACCGTATATACACTTAAAAATAATAAATGTACAATTATAAGTTAAAGCTCTATACACCCAAAAGCTGAACTTAAAGATAATTAAACACACGCGCGCTTGCACACACAATCCAGTTTATAGCAGATGGTGCTGCACTTATGGATGCCATTTTATTTTATTTCACTCTCAATAATTTTTAAGAAGTTATGTCACGTTTCACCTTTTCACTTGAACCTGGCTCATAATCCATAGTCTAAACAATAATGGACTTATATTCCCTTAAAGACAAAGGTAAAATATGATACCTCACACAAGTAGACAGTGAGGAATGCTACTGATGTATCACTGGGATACATAAACTTATATTTTTCTGACTGAATAATTTTAACTTGCCATGATTTTGAAACAGGCACATAATCCACACTTCCCATCCCCTCTCATTATTCTTAGTGAAAAAACATTAAAAACAAAACAAAACAAAAAATGCTACCCAGTATACAGCAGTGTTAGAGAACAGAGAAGATGGCTTGTCTGGAATAAAGGACACAAACATACAGACACACCTTCATCCATGTGCACTCATGTGCGTGCACACACACAAATAAATAAACAACAAAAAAGTAAAATTAAGAAGGCAGAAGAGGCAAGGAGAGGAAGGAGTGCAGAAATTAGTGCTTCATAAATTGTTAAATGGAAATAAATAGGAGGTGTATAAAATTTTGAATTGACTTAATATTAGGCCTGAAGGCAGTTAATGAATTTTGGGATATCCCAATGCAGTGAACTGTCTGTCATTTTGATTAACAGTTACTATTGCTGTTAGGACAAATAGGATTGAGATATAAGTAGTAGTTAATCTGGGGGGAAATTCCTCTGCATATTTTTAAAATTCAGCAAATTTTCTAACTTGCATTTATGGTGGCAGCATTAATAGTGATCAAGGGCTATGTCTCTGTTTCTAAAGAGTGATGATTGGCTTACCTTTTCATTGTCATTGAATGTTAGAGTATCGAGTGCCCAAGATATATTGGCCAAATAGATATTTAACAACTAGCAAATGGGGCCATCAGATCAGAAATCTTAAACTTGTGTATTAGCAGATCACATACACAAATGGGCAAACATTTAGATATATATTGGTTTCCATTGATTGTTATATCAATTTTTTAACTTTAAAAAAACAAACCAAAGGGGATTAAAAGTATTTAAATACTATTAGTTATATGTGAGCCCATTATACCAGCATCATATAAAATTTCTTTCCTAATTCTTAAGATATATATATATATATATATATATATATAAAATACATGTTACTAACTCATAATATTTTTCTGGAATGAACTACAAATGGTAATGACACTAACATAACATTTAGTTACTTTTTATAAAAAAAGCAAAAAGGGGAGATAATATTCTGAAAATAAATATTAGTTCTCTGTGTAACAGGAACTTAACACATAGTCAGTGACATCAATCAGAGGAACGGTTTACTCTAGAACCCCAAATTATAGGCACCTGTAATGAGACAGTTGCCCTTTCTCTTGTTTGTGGTGCCATTCAAAGCTAGTTATTTGGCAGCTTGCCTTCAGCTGGTTGCTCTATGTGTAGCTGAAACAAACAAACAAAAAATATGACCCAACAGCCAATAAAAATTTTAAAATAAAAAAAAAATGGGATGGTGAAAAATGGAAAAAGCCCCCTTCCTCCCACCACCCTCCAAAAAGGAAGAAGTGTAGGCTATAGACGAAATCTTGCCAAAAAAATGTTAGAAACATATTTACTTTGAGGGATCCAACTCTACTAGCAACTCCTTTGCTTTCATCCGGCCGTCTAATTTGCTACAATGAGGGAAGATGGGTAAAAAAGACAGAATAAAGAAAAAGTGAACTTAAAAAATTTTCTACACATTAGTAAGTAATACATGCAAAAACATCATTTGACTCTTTGAGGTATCTCTTAGGAAGCTGAGGAGTTAACTAACCCAGAGGCTATATGACATGCTCTGCAAATAGGCTGGTCACTAGAATTGTCCTTATTATAGCATTATTCCTGAGATTAGGAAATGGGCACTTACTTTTGGTTATCTTGGGGACTTCTGACGTAGCAGTATCTGGAGTAGTGTTACATTTGCATTTGGTTTACGAAAAACAAGGAATTACAAATATATCTATGCAGAGAACTTTGTCTCTTTAAGTGTTATAGTGTCTATTCCATTGTAATATCAGAAAACATCAATGGTATGACAAACATGACTGTTCCCTAAGTGGAAAGATCAGTTCTAACAAGCATCATTCTTGATAGGTGACAGAGTGAAGCCCCTTTGCTTGCTGACCCAAGCACTGAGGTTGTTCAGCTGTCACTGAGATTCCCAATTAAACAATTGTGCTGCCCAACCAGAAAATTTTAATGCCAGACCAATGTTAAATACATTCACTCCCTCAAAACTTTCTTTTATTTCAGTTGAATTTTCCTCTTGGGTAAGATAGGGGAAACTAAAAGTAAAACTACTATTTTTAAAACTGGTTTCACATCACTATATAAATGAGAAAACGAAGGTTCTCAACACAAAGTGTTTTATTAGATGAGATACAAATTAGAATGTTTTTTTGCTTTTTCATAGAGCTGTAACAAGAACTAATATTTGGTCAGAGAGGAAGACAAGCAAACAAAAAAAGGTAGGGAAGAAGGGTGAGGAAATTTCAGACCAAGCGCTTTTATGCTATGGGTACTATACATGCAGAATGATGGTCTCCATTCAGACCAACATAGGTCAAGTTAGCTGTGATGCTCCTGTTTTTTTGGTTTTGTTTTGTTTTTGTTTTTTTTTTTTTTTTTCTAAGATAGTAGAGGAAGCATCAATGTGATAATGTGATGCCAGGTTCCAAGTGTTAAAGTCCTCAGGAAAAATAAGAAACCTGACCATGCTACAAAATTATATTTCCTGGAGGCAGGCTATACATTGTCTTATCCCTTTTAGGATCTCTCTGATAGTATATGGAGATTTCTTAGGAATAATACTGAGAAAACTGAATTTTTATTTTGAAAAAAAAAAAAAGCATCTTGGTACATAAGAGTTATGTCAACTTTTGGTTTTACTTGATAAAGTATTTACTAATTCTTCAGCATTAACTAAATGATATACCCAAAAGATAATCACCAACTCTTATTTTTCTTAGTCAATACTTCTTGGTCTAATACTAATTACAATGGCAACACTCTAAGAGAGGGCTTCGGAATGGATAGTGAACTTATAACATCTAGTCTTTCTCTTGTGCTATTTTCTTTGATCTCAGAGAACATACATCAAAAACTATTTTCCATTTTAAGTGGAGATTCACAGTATTGTGATTATAAAGATAAATTAGGTAATTTCCTATTAAAAAATAGTCTAATGCCTCATGCTGCTTTCTGGAAAACTTTGAGAAACTGAAGATTTTCAGAATTGTTATCTAGTAACAAGTGAACACCACTTTCTACATTGTCTTTTATTTCTAGAAGGCTTAAAATTACATCAATTCCAGCAACATGGGGTATATTCTTCAAGGTTATCTGTTAATGACAAATCTAGGACCAACACCCACAGTTCCTGAGTTCCAGTTTAAAGTTGTATTCCCTTTATAGACCTGGAAATAAATGGGTTGGAAAAAAAATGATGCTTATAAGAAGATGTATATGTATATGTGTCTCTGTCTTATTTGTTTATCTGTCTCTCTTTCCATCAATGGAAGAAATTCAATGTTATTTTATTTATTTATGGAAGAAATTTTCCCTGAACCATTTCAGTTCCAAATGCAAGTGCAAATACAGAAACTTAATGAGTTGTAAGAGTCACCCGTGAACTCTAACTGTGAAAAACAGACTATAATACCAATTTATTTTTTATTTTAATACCAATTTAAACAAAGATGTTTGGGAACAGAAAGCTCATCTGTCAATGCTTGACATCAATTTTCTGTATATAAATCTGACTTTGTAAATTTGAAACTGTCATAAGACAACTTTAGAAAACCAATGTGGTTATTATCAATGCCAAAAGTGGTTGTAATTCAAGTGTTACGTGATATTTTTGTGGCTCCTGAACCAGGTATAATAGCTAATACTGAAAAACTTCAGAAAGAATTTGAAAAAGATTTGTCTCATAAACTAGAATTTGAGAACTAGAGAAAAGTAACATCAATAGATTTAGTTTAATATTCTCATTTATTCTAGTCAACCCTTAATCATCAATTATGATGGAATAGTATAAATAAAAGAAATTCACAGCTAGTCCAAATGCCTGATTATTATTTTTCTTTGATAAGAAGTTAAAAGTAATCACAAAAGATTAGCATTTGGATGAGATAAATTACTTTACTCTTCATGATAATTATAAGATCCTCACATCATTAGCTAATTTTACCCATATTTGTCTATGAGGCTAAACATTTTGCACAAGTAACTAAGAGATGTTAAACTGCAAATGTTTTTATTACATATTGGATCACTGCAATATAAATGAAATTTGAGAATTGGATATAAAGAATTGTGGGGGTTATGATTGGTTGAGATTATTAGTTTATCTATTTGAAAATTAAAATGTTACAAAACAAAAAATGTTATCACTAATAATTTTTCTACCCTGAATAAAACATTTTATAAGTATTTCATTGTGATTTCAAAAGTTATAAATCAGGGGGTCAAAAACATTTCAACTTTCTATTCAGCCTGTCAGCTAGAATATATTTAACAAAATATCTATTAAAAATAATCTGAAAATATTACAATGTATCACCTCTTTTGCAACCTCCTGGGAATCTTTTGTCAGAGATTAACTGCAGAGGAATCTATCCTCAAGGATTAATTACCAGGATGTGGCCTATAAAGCAGTGAAATGACTCTGCTATATGTATTTACCTTTTTTATAAGAGCTTGAATTCTAGAAGTATCATGCAACAGAAGAAACTGCCTGGATGCTAATAAAATATGGGTTGTTGATTACCTTTGATTTAGCCCAATTCTCCAAACCTGAGCTCACTATAAAATCATTTCCACTTTTAACAAGGTAGAAAATTATCCCATCTCAGCCTCACCTCTCTGGCCAATATTAAGTAGTTGTAAACGTTATATTTGTATTAAAGGAAACATGTAGATTTTGGAGTAGAAACCCAACGTTTTATTAATTTTCAAAATAAAATATAAAACTTGAAAGAAATTTTAGGTTTGTAAAAGCCACATTAAGTCAGGTGCCCATATCACTGGGTATATGTATTCACACTTCTCTTTAGTTAATATAGATTTGTGAAAAAATTTGAGACAAGATTGTATATTTTTTGTGTTTGAACTCAGGTCTAGAGAGGTTCAGGGGCTTTCTGGAGACATATCAATAAAAAATGTTTACTATTAAATTCTCTCTCAGGTCTTTTCATTAAACTTAGGCTCTCATTTATGGAATGACTAATATAGATCTTTCCTCTTTCTCTCATGATATATTTTATATTCATTTGAATTAAAATGGCACAGATTAAGCAAACATTTTTCCTTGTTTTTTTGCCCTAGGAATTGAATTACTTTATTTTTAGAATTACCTAATTTACATTCAGAACTACCCTGAGAGACAAATATTTCTAACCCTATTTTATTATGCTACTTTTTTAAAAGTATGGGTATCAGTGAGAGGAAATAAAATTTTTTTCTTAGAAATTATTTATCTTTTAACCAATACCACTCAGTATATATTGGTAAAGCTATAGATTGTTTCTGGTAGTCATGATTTGGAGGAGATTTTAAAAAATGTTTTACTTTAGAGCTCAAAATTTAACCATACTCTTGAAAATAAAGAAATACTTTTGGGATTGGTTAATATTTCAATTAACTATATTTCGGCTCTTTCAATAAAACTGTTGCTTCATCATAAAACAATTCAGTTTAATTTATGACTTATTAAAGCAAAGTAAAAAAGAGGGAAGAAATGAAAGTAAGATAAGTGACAATTATGTGTCAAGGAAAAATAAGTAATGCACTTCTGGAGAAAACAATATGATTATAAACTAAGCCAACAAAGGAATAGAGAAGATCAAGGAAAGAGTTGCAAAGGTTACTGAGGAAATGAGAAGTCAAAAATCAGAATCTTGGTAGCAAGTCACAGATCCACCAACCCACCTCTTCCTGAAAAAATTTTCTATCCTTAAGAAATCCTTCATTTTTAAGGATCTGATTTCTCATGGTATATTAACATTTGAAATTAATTATTTATAGCTTATTATGGATTTAATTTTGATCTTTAGGTTTCAATAATAGCTTTGATTCCAAAACAATCTATACAAAATTAGACTTTTCAGCAAGTTATTTCCTGCCAGAGCTTACAATCCATGTTCTTTTTTTCCAAATTTTTTTATATCCCTGAAAAGAAATTATGAAGCCCAACAATGGTGTGGTATAAGAGAAGTACTAGGCACTTTGAAATAACTTTAAGTAATTCAGTGTATGTTATTAAGAATTATTTATTATTTGTGTATGAAACAGAAAAATATTTATTTTAAAACTTTCATTGAAATATGATACAATTTTCTACCCAGCAAGATTAAGAATAGAATGGCTTAGCCTAGATATAAAAATGCTCTGGTATAAACACAGTTACAAAAACTAAGATCTTCATGAAGATTTGTTATAAATCTGAAAAGCAGGCAAAAGACATCTATCTCTGTCATTACCAGACCATGTTTAAATAACAAAAATTTTTATTTTTCTGGTTTAAAAAATAATATAGATTATAAAATAACTTGCAATTCCATCCCTATGCACTATTGTTTACTATTTTTTTCTAACCACATATTTTATTTTGAGCATTTTCCATGTCATTAAATACTCCAAAAGATATGGCTTTTTGGGTTATATAAATAACTCATATATGTATGTATAAGTTATTTAACCATAGACATTAAGGTTGGTTCTAATTTTTTATGAATATGAATAATGTTATGATAAATAGTCTTGCACATAAGTCTTTGATGGCTTCTTTGATAATTTCCACTGGATAAATTTCTGGAAACTATGACTGATAAAAATGTAAGAAAAATTTTAAGGATATATCCTTATAGATAATGTTCACTTGAAAAGTCACACAGATTTATATTCCTACTACTGTCAATAGGAATACTCAGGTCACTGCTCGTTATAGTATGGATGATTATAATTTAAAAATGGTTATCATTTGGACTGCAAAATTTGCATTGTTTTAAATTTTAAATAGATTTCTAGTGAGAGGATACATGTTTTTTGACATATTTCTTTGCTGAATTTATTTCTTTTTATAAAATGGCTGTTCCTGCTCTTCAGTTATTTTATTTCTTTTTTTCCTATGAGATTAAAAGAGCTCTTGTGGGCTATCAACACTTTATCTGATAGATATGTTGTAATTTTTTTTTTTCCCCATTTCAGCTCCTCTATAAGGTCCTTGAGAGCAGGGCGAAGAAGTCTGTCTATTGCTGTTTTCCCAACACCTAGCATAGTATTTGACATAATATGCACTAAAAAATATTCATTGGATAAACTTCTGAATTAATGTATTGCTTTGTTTTTAATGAAAATAGAATGAGTAGGGACAGGACAGCAGGTAATCCTGAAGTTTTGGGCAAGAAAATACATGATTAGTTTTAGAATATATATCATTTTACAATATAAAGATCTAGAGATTATGTTAGTTTGGGATATGCTCTGTACTGTACTCCTACATGAGACACGGCAGTTAATTACATGGATTTGAATCATGGCTCTATCTAATCAACTCTGAAATCAGCTGCGAAAATAATGTGGCACAGGTTATCTTTGTTCAGCTGCTTTTTGCACAAAACATGCCCCCCAAACAATTAAAAATGAATTTATAGAAAGCAAAGCTATTAAATGGAACTGAAAGGTGGTATTCTTAATTTCACTATTCCTTCTTGTTCTACAGTTCTTACTTTTCTATCTTCCTATAACTTAAATACAACTCTAGTGGATATCAAGAGAAACCAATATTCCATTTAAAAGAGATGAGTTTGATCTGAATGAGAGAGATCTTAAATGAGATTAGAACGTTTTCAGTTGATAATCTCTAACTTTATGTAGTAGCATGGAATGCAAAAGCTGGAATAAATAAATGTAAATTATTTTATATTAATTAGATATTAATATAATATCAGACAGAAGGGCTAAATAGAATTATAATATTTATTCAAGTCAGTGGAGAAACTTATTTCAAAGGAATGGGATTATAGGCCTACAAGGGAATTTAGAGGCTGATTAATTTAATACCAGAGTGTTACAGAAATAGAAACTGAGGTCTACCAGTTCTCAAAAAAGCTATAAAGTGGCAGACTAGGGCTGATACTCAATATTTAGTGCCTCATAGTGCAATACTTTTACATACTTAATGTTAATTTTTCAAACAACTTTGGATCCATAATTTTTAAATGTCTGCCAATAAATCAGTCAAATACAAATGTTAAACTAGCTTCTTACATAATATCATCAAACTAAATTCATGAATATGCAAAAATAATCTGTTTTTGGTATCCATATAAATTATAGGAATCAAGGGCCTAAAAGTTCTGCATATACTTTCAGAGGTAAAATTAATACAAGCTGCTAAGTTTAATTAAAAGAAGACTAAAACATTTAACTTCCAGAAGATTATTACACCATTGTTTTTAAAACTGGGAAACAGGAAACACCTAAGATATCAAATAGGGGCTGGAAAAAAAAAAAAACACCTAAGATATCCAAATAGGGGCTGGAAAAAACTGGAAAAAAAAAAGTAGAATGCTAAACAATAAGTAATAATAATGTTGCAGAAGATAATTTTTAAAAATATAAAGAAGTTCATGACATAGGAAGATGTTCATACTACTAAATGAATGAAATAGGTTAAAATATTATATAGTTTAGTAATAACAGCTAACATTTATTGAACACTTCCTATATTTCAAACACTGTGATAAGCTATTTGCATTTTCAAATTTACACCTTAAAAAACTCTATGAGGCAAATAGTATTATTTTTCATTATAGATTAGATAAGTAACATTATAGAGGTAAAGTAACTTTCTGAAAGTCACACATCTAGTAAGTGATAAAGCTGATATTTCTCACCAGGTCTGTCAGACTCCAGAACCTGAGCTCTTAACCACTGCCTTCCCATTACTATCCATTTAAATAAAATATTTGAATTTTTAGAAAAAATAACAGGATAATATATAGCGAAATTTAGATGTTGCCATTTATTAAGAGTTGTCATACATGAACTCTTTTTTTTCCTTTTTTCTTTTTTGCTGTAAAATGAGTACATATGTTACTTTTTTAAAATTAAAAAAACACCATGCCATTTACAGACTATCTAAACTATAAAACTATTAACTCTATAGCTAATAATTTCTGGTTAACTATATCTTCTCAGGCTAACTAATCAAAATTCATTTGCAAGTTCAGATTTCAGGATGGCAATTATACATTCACAGTTAAGTTATATTTAGTTTCAATGATGAACATAATTCTGTGAACATTCAATAATTAGAAAAGGATCAGGGGAATTCCATTTTCAATTTCTATGATATATAAAGGCAGATGAATGAACAAACAGAAATCAATGTATAATGCTGCATACTTGCAGAATGTCACAGAATAACCATTTAAAATAATTTGTAAATTCAAAATTAATAGCTAAAATATACTGTTATTATCTAATTCCAGTTTTTTCAAAATATGAAATATTTTACCATACTGGGTAGTATCTTTCTCATTAGAAAAGGATATAAGAGAACCGTCCTTTATTTGAAGCCTCAAAAATCTGTTTTGCTATGAAGCCAGAGTAAATAGCAAAACATACATGTTACAGAGGAGAAAGTAGGCAATAATGAATAAGAATCAGTTATATCTATAGGTGCCAGGCATTTAATGAAAATAAAGAAAAGAGCTTGGTGGGTATACAGAATGCTAGGTGAGTACTTATATATGTCAGTATTAGCCCAATAATGTCAATCTGATTTTTTTAGGAAAAGCTGAAAATTTATATTTTTATTTAAAAATCTCACCAAGTTTAAGTGTTCCAACCTAATTAAAAAAAAAAAGTCACCCCCAATTATATCCCTAATACATGATCTTCCAACAACTATGCTATGACTTAAAAGAGGGCTCTCTGTGTATTTATTAGGACAGGATATCCTGGGGAGAAATCAATTGGTACCCAAATACAGAAGTAGCATCACATTGGAAATGAGTAGAGTTAGCCAGAAATTACAAGTTCTGGTTATGTGTCTTCAAAAGACTCTTAAAGTCTTCTCTCATTTTGAATCAGGGAGGAGAAACTCTATTCCCTGCCCTAGAATTAATCTGGATCACAGAGTCGGGGTCAATCATTTGTAATGCTTGAGCATGGTACTGGTGGTCATTTACATAAAGAATGCAATCTCTGGACTGAGAATACCACCATAACACTGTCTCAATGGAAGATAAGATTCAGCATACATAATTTTGACCTAGGATATTTTCAAGAAACATAAACCAGTTTACCATTTTATTGTACTAGTGACAATTTAAGTATGGTCCACGGACCCACGAAGGTCCTCAAGACCTTGTCAGGGGTCCACAAGGCCAAATCATTTCAACAATAGTACTAAAACATTATTTTCCTTTTTCACTAAATTGACATTTGTACTGATGGTACAAAAGCAATGGTGGGTTCGTATCTTAGTGCAAATCCAAGACAGTGGATCCAAACAGTATGAATAGTCATTGTACTATTCACTACTATGTACTAATAGTTAAAAAACCCCCAAAACTAACAGTTTCAAAAATGAAAAGCTAGTTTCATTTAACCTTGTCTTCAGTGAAATCATGAATACTAATTTAATTAAAACTTGTCCCTTGAGTACGACAAAATGAAAAGTATGAATAAAATACTTCCATTGAATACCAAAGGATGATGGTTTTCTCAAGGAAAAGCACTTCTGCAGTTGAGGTGTAAGCTGAACTAACCAGGTTTTGCACAGAACATTATTTTTACTTGAAGTAATGAAACAATGATGGACAAACTATGATTATCCAGACTCAGATGTGTGGTAGACATTTTCTCAAAATTGAATGAAATAAGCCTGCCAATTTAAGGAAAACAGACAGGATTTGTTACTTTTTTTTTTTTTTTTGCCAAGGATAAAATTTTAACTTTTAAGAAAAAATTAGAATTGTGGAAAACATATATCACCATGAACTTGAGAGCTTCCAATGCTTCCAAGGCTTTTTTTGATCAGCATGGTGGTTATAGCAATGAAAATAAATTTTTAGTATAATATAATGAAATATGTCAACATTTGGAAGAACTTATATTTTCTAAGTGACCAACAAATATATTCCAAAATCATGCCCGGGTATAAGATCCATTCAAAGTTCAAGATGGACCAACAAATTTTAATATATCAGAGTGTAGTATAGTCCATGAGAGGGTTTTAGATTTCATACTTCAACTAACTTTTAACAAACTATCAATTGTAAATTTTTGGTGTAGTGTCAAAAGAATATCCAGGACTATGTGAAAATGCTAGTCCTTTCTTTTCTAACTACATAACTGTGTGAAGCTGAATTTGTTTTCTGTTTTTTCATATTCTTCAACCAAAACATATCACAACAGACTAAATTACAGAAGCAGATGTAAGAATCCAGCTATCTTCTATTAAACCAGGCATTAAAATATATTTGAGAAATATAAAACAATGCCATCCTTTTCCAACTTTTGTTTTCTGTTTTGGAAAATATTATTTTCATTACAATGTTGTTTATGTTAACATATAAAGGCTTTATTATTCTTATTTTGAAGCAAATAAATAAACATTAAAAAAATTTCTAGATATAACACACATAAACAGAAGCTATTTGGAGTCCTTAATTTTTAAGTGGTCCTGAGACCATTAAGTTTGAGAACTGCCAGATTTGACCCATAATGTTGAGACTATTATTACTCAATATTCCCCAGATGGGGCAATTAACTTTGCACAAAAGAAAACTTGCATTTTTATGTCCAGAGAATGTACTACTGATATCACTAATTCTGTGCTTTTCAAATATTTTGGCACTTGTCCACTCTACATATACAACCATAAATTTTTATAATGTCATTAACAGTTGAACAGATTTTGATATACCAATGTTGATATAATTTCAGACAAAAGCAAAAGAAACTTAGTATTTAAAGTAGTCTTACTGATTTTGTTTAGGTTCTTCAAAATAGTAGAAAATAATTTGTGGGGTCCACTTAGCATTTTGATCTAGGCTAGAATTTTAACAACTTCATAAGATTCTCCAGAGACTTGGGAGCCTCAGGTTTAGAACCAATGAAACTAACCATACACATAATCACTCTGGTGTTCACAAAGGAAAATGGTGACACTGTGCAATAGTTTGTACAAACTAACATGACTAGGAAAAAATCTCAAGGGAATACATAAAGAAAATCACACCGCTTTTCAGACATACACATTAAAAACTGTGACAATCATTTATTCTTTATCCAGAGTAATCTAAATTCATTTTCTCAAAGGAAAATAATAGAAACCTAGAGTGAAGTCATAATTCTGCATTTTGTTTGAATTAAGATTAGACATTAGTGTATTAATTAACATACCCTTCATATTAAGATATTTCCGTACATACAGTTTTTAATAATTCCATAACCTTTAGTTTTATATAGATAGTATTTATATTTTCTTCCTAACGAAAAAAAATAACTTGCTGGTTAATCTGGGTACAATTCTATTCTAATCTTTAAGGTACAGAGAATATGTGACAATAGACTACATTTAGTTTTTAAGCCAAACTAGATGCTTAATGAATCAAAAGATAATTAAATTGGTCTTAAAAATTATTCCCTATTTTAACAACATCTACTGGGAATGGTGAATTGATTGAAAGTTTTTTTTTTTCTTTTTTGCTCTGGTCATTATTCTCTACCCATGCCTCTTGATTTCAAATAGAGATGCTGCTACCTTTTATAATTGAAAAATCAACATTCATTTAAGTTGTGAATCATGCTCACTTTATACGATAATTTATCTGTTATAGAATTATTCTTTTAGCAAACAATTTTTGGGATATTATCACCGTGTTAGAATCTGAGTCTTCTAGATATTGCTCACTATTATTTAAATGGAATCTACATACTATTTGACTTTTTTGGCTAAGCCACTCTTTTACTTAGGGCAACATAAGATTAAAATTCCAAGTTTTTCTTCAAAGATACTTCACAGTTTCATAAAGCAAGTGGAGTGAAAATCATCTGTCATTTCAGTCAGGTTTCATTAAAAGAAAATAACTGGTAAAAAGAGAAAAGATTTTTTTCCCACATACAATAAAATATTACATCATTTCGGCACAACAAATAAATATTGTTGGAGACAATGCCATTTAATAGATTGTTTAGAAAAGTTGGTTGTCTTCATTAGATTGCATATTAAAAAGGAAATCCAAATGGTGTATTTTATAGATCTTGTTCTCACTATAGCTGGTAATCTTAAAGAGTAAAAGGACAATCTAGGATATTACATTGTAGTAAACATATAAAATGTGAACCCAAAATAATGTTTAATATTATAGTTGTTGACTTAAAAAAAATAGAGGCACAGAGGTAAAAGAACAGGAAGTCTTTTAGCTTAAATACTGCCCAGTTGATAAAAAGCTACAGAGGGAAAGTACTTCTGATGGTTATTCCCAGAGTATTCTGTACTCTTGGTGATAAATCATGGCACTTATACTTTACTGTAATTTGTAGTTGCCTATTTTGTCTGTTTGTAATGGCAAGAACAATGTCTACTACTCACACTGCTTCCCCAGCACGAGGCAAAGACTATTTAATAAATCAATAACCCTGTTGGAGAGGCAAGGACTGCATTTCTTTACAGACACGAAGCTCAGAAAAGTTGAGCAACTTGCTTAAGTTAGTGTGGTTATTAAGCAGAGAAGCCAGCATTGAATCCATGTCTTCTATTATCAAGTCAAGTGTTCTTTCTACTGATGACCATTCAAGACCATATTGTATTTCTGATGAAAAGAAAATACATTTGCACATATATTTCTGCATATGACAGACTGCATGTCTAATCTGAAAGGTAAAAGAGGGACCTCTGTGGGGTTTGGCTGACACTATTAGGTACTAAATTATAAATATCAGCACCAAGATGCAGTAACAGTAACAATATCAAACTCACTACTGTTATGATTTTATGCAGCATATCATTCCTAGGATGTCTCATACGTATCTCAGATTGAATACATTCAAAACCAAAATGTATTAACTCCTTTCTCTTACCCTAAAATGAGTTTCTTCTCTTATTATTCCTTAATATAGTTAATAATATCACCCTTTACCCATATCTCAAATTAGAAGCCTGGCATTCTAACTTTTCTGCCCTACATTTTTATGCTACAAAATTAAAATAAACAATTCATCTATAATAGATTTAAGTGCTAAAACCTATAGCCTTGCAATCTGACTTAGTAGGGAAAGGCAAAAAAATATATTTAAAATAAAAAGGAAGTAATATCTGAAGTTGGATTATAAAGTCACTGAATTAGACTTTTCATGTAGTAATGAAGTTTTTAGTCTGAGAGTTCTTGACTGTTGATAACTGGTTGGTGACAGCTGTGTTTAAAGTGGTCATTATTGCTGAATATAATTCTCAAAACCTCCACCCAACAGAAAAGCTTTTGTTTTTTTTTTTGTTTTTTTTTTAAATAAAGTCTTTTTTTTTTTTTTAAGATTTTATTTATTTATTTGACAGAGAGAGACATAGCGAGAGCAGGACACAAGCAGGGGGAGTGGGAGAGGGAGAAGCAGGCTTCCCGCAGAGCAAGGAGCCCGATGTGGGACTCGATCCCAGGACCCTGGGATCATGACCTGAGCCGAAGGCAGACGCTTAACGACTGAGCCACCCAGGCGCCCAAAGCTTTTGTTTTTTATTCATCCTTCATATCCCAGGTGAAATGTTCTCCTTAGAGAGGACTTCTCTGATAATCCTACCTAAGTAAGGTTTCCCTCCTATTTTCTATCAGTATAACTTGTTCATTTCTGCTTAGCATGAATCTCAATTTATAATTAAGTTATGGTAAAATTATAATTATTAGAATAATTTATGTTTATCTACCTATTTATTTTAATATACCATCAACTAAACTGTAAACTCCATGAGGGCAGAGATTATATCTGTCACTGATATAAAAGCACATATAAGAATATTAAGTTTAGGTTTAATTAAGCAGTTTTATAATTTGAGACTTTCAATAGACTAATTTGACTTTCTTCACTCCTTCTAAAAAAATCAATATTCAAACTAGTTTTTTATTACATTAGTATTCTGGTTCAGCCTTAGAAGTTTAATTTTAAAATTACACTGAAGTACTAATTTTATCTTTGAGGTATATATTCTGGTGCCGGTAAAAATTATCTAAAAGGAAAAGAACCTTATTCCTAGGTAAAAATAAAGAAAAAAAATCCTAGGGGAAAAAAAAAGGTATCCAAATACACTGCTTTATTTGAATTCATTGTTATTTTGAATGCCGAAGTGGTAACTAAGGAAAAAATATTAAGACAAGCTATTTGTTCTCCTAAAGTTTCGTAATGAGCAAATTAACTTAATAGATGTTAATATTTTTATTTTTAGGATTTCACTTTAGTAAATTTGGAATGCCAAGTTATTTTAGAATTGCTTTTAATATTCCTTTTGTAATTAGAATGTAATTACAAAGTTTTAAAAAGGCTCAAGATCTACTATGTTTAATTAAATTTAGCTTAGATATTTATGTTCACAGTATATTATTAAGGAAAAGAATACTGCACCTTGAATAGTTCCACATTCCTAACATTTGGGTCTTAATATTTGGTGAATGATTAAACATTTATAGTGGACTAAACTTTTAGCTTTATTTCCCAGACTTCAGAAATGAGTATAGCTTGTATAGTTGGGATTTAATGTAAACAATAAATTCTTTTGTTTTAAAAATCTTAAAGACATGAATAAGATTCTTCTAACCAATTCAAGTCTTAGAACTCCATGTTTTCATTCAGTTGAAGATACAGCTGAATGGCACCTGAATGGCATTAACATATATTTTGTCTAGAATATTCTTACAGTTTTTCTTCATTGAAGATTTAGAACCATAATTTTTTTAAACTATAAAATTAATATTGGTTATATTTGACACAAATCCAAAAGTGATGATATACAACAGTAACACTGTGAGGACTTTCCTGAGAAGGTTGTACCACGGTATGTAAAAGCAACTGTACTACACATATGAAGAACTGCTTGGGATTAACTTCTAAGTTAAGTCCAGTTTTAACATTCTAAAACTCATGAAAATTGAGGAAGACAGCCAAATAAGTTGTAAATTTGATGACAGAGAAGAAGCCATAGTTTGAAAAATTACCTGCAGATCCCCTGAATAAATTTAGTGTACAGCTGATATCTAATACCATATCTTATTAAATAAGAAGGAATGTTACTGTTAATCTTTTGAGGCCAATGTTGGATCCATCATATAGAAAACTTGAAAGCACAAATGACTAACTTAACCAGAAAAGGGACATTCCAGAAGAAAGCAGTTACAGCCATTATTAAGTCTGCTACTTAATTTATCATATACATGAAGATATGAGGCAGCAAATAAATGTCTAATCCTTTTTTCCTCCCACATATGATTCAGTACTTGGGAAAAATTATAAGAAATAAATACTAAAAAACTTCCTTCCTCCCCCAAAGGTTGGCATTAAAACTTTCTTTCTAATCAATTTAGATTTGTTTCCAAATACTAGGCAGCAACATTCCAAGTTGAATATGTTTGAAAAAATTTGGAATGATACTAGAGCAGGGAGCTACCCCAGCCTGGACAAGCTAAAAAAAAATTCTTTTGGTGACATTTTTTTATTTTGTTAATCTTATTTTTTATTGGCCAGAAATGCATTCATCCTTTGCATAAACAAATAACTTCACATCTATACTGATGAGTAGCTAAAAAATAACAAGTCTAAAACAAAGAAACAGGGAGCTACAGAAAGTAATACCTATAGCTGTGATGTAGGAGTAGACATTTTACATGAAATTTCTATTGTCCTACTGTTGGCCTAATTTGACAATCTGTGAAACAGTAAGTGTCAATTATTTTATAATCCATTCATTTTTCATTGCATTATCTTGCATGCAATCCAACCTTGACAAGCAGAGGGAAATATTGGTTAAATTTCCCAGACTCGTACAGTAGAACAAATTTAAGGTGCCAAGGAACTGTACTTACTTTTGGTGTTGGGCAGGAAGCTGTAGAAAGGCGAGATGTAGCCTGAGCACGAGGCGATTCTGAAGGAGTAGTGCTGAGGGAGGCTGTGTCTCGTGGGAGCACCTGAACGCCACGAGAAATGATGGAGTCTGGAATCTGAACAAGAAAAACAAGAATGGTTTAATATTCTGAAAATACCAACATTAAAATCAATGCTCGCACCTTTTTTTTTTTTTAAATGGCATTCTTTGCTGCCTAGCTCTCATATATTTGGTCTCACTCACTGTTAGGTATAAATGCATCCAACAATTTGGGATAGGATAGGAACCTTCAGTTTTAAAATATTTTCTCTTACCAAATAATATTGCATGAAACTTTTTTAATGAGAGGCAGTCTAGCATTGCAGTTAAGGAGTAAAATGTTCGGCATTCATATACTGGCTCTGCTATTTAATAATTATTTAATTCCTAGATATTTTCCATTTTCCTTCCTCCACACTTTATCCTCTTGGCTCTAAGCTGACCTGTATAGATAGAATCAACAAGCTATTCTGTGCTCTCTAGTTTCTAGTTGGGTTCAGCTAGTGCCAGGAAACTGAAAGGTTAGAGGAGAGTAAGGTCTGATCTTTATTCCCTTGTGTCCTTCTCCACCAGGTTACCACAGGTTGGCTAAGTCACAGCCCCTGGTCATCTGACAGGAGCTTACGGCTCTTTTCTGGATTCCAGTAGCAGTTCCCTCCCTTTGCCCCATTAGGACTAGGGATATTGATGGTTCCCAGTATTACTAGTCTCAGGGCACTGCACTGTGTTTTTTGCTTTCCCTAAAATCTGCCCAAACCTTTGTAAACACACTATAGTTCCTTATTAAACTCTTCACAATTATCCCATATAACTATGCTATGACTTCTGTGGGGACACTGATGGCTTTGCTTTTTAAATCACCATTTCCTTTATCTAAAAAAATGAATAATGACAGCATCTACCTCACCAGATTACTGTTGAGGATTAAATAAGATAATGCATATAAATTATCTAGCACTACAAAGTAGTACTAAATAAATATTGACTATTATTATTGATCTTATTATGTTATACCTATCAACATGGTAAAAACTGATGTAATTGAATATCACCATTCTAAAAATATACAAACATAAGGACAAATAATGTGGATTATTCATTATAAAAATTATTATTTATGTTGATTATAAAATTATTATTTTGGGCTATGCATAATTTAGTTCCTGTTCTGGGCTAATACTAATGGGTTTAGGTTTTCTGATCTCAAAATGAGAACTTGACCACTTTCAAGTTTTGAGCACAGAGGGGACATACATATGATAAAAAGATAAGCAATTAACATTCGATCAGTAAATATCTCTAACCATGTGAAAACAAGGAAGCAGCAACCAGACTTTATGATTAGAAAGGTGCTCCTGATCTTATGCATCATCTGTTTCTCACAAATTTCCATAGAAGCTCTTTTATTTAGTTTCCATACCAATATCCTCATTACCAATGGTATTGCTATCATTTATCATTAGTTAATTTATATGACTTATAAATAATGTTCTCATAACTAGGGTGAAAAGCAACGGGAATTCTGAGATGAAAAACTGCTCTACCTGCTAGTTCATTTGAGTACTGAACTGTGATAAATAAGTTAAGGAAACAGAAGTAGATAGTCTGATTTAAAAGAGCTATATGTTGCCATTAATGTCTAGCAAAAAAGGCCATGTATTAGAAAAAAAGTCAAAGAAATCTCCTATTATACTTCACATGACACCATGCTCCTCTACTTCATAGTAATTTCCACAGTTATACTACATTTATATCTGTTATAGTTTGATCAATGTCTATGTCCCATACTAGAATGCCTTGTCATGATGAAGCCATGCTTTTGCTACTATTTTATGTCCAGTACCTAAGAAAGCACATGCACAAAGTAGTATGTATGTAAGATATATAGATTTCCAGACTAACAAACACATGTGTACATATACTACCCATCTCTCTCTCTCGCTCTCTCTGTGTGTATGAATGTAAACAGGACAGCAGGATATTTCAGGGGAAAGATGAGTTTAAATTTGAAGTACATTCTTTGGGTTTAATAGTCTGGAGATACCAAATGAGCTTTTAGAAATATGAGTCTGGAGCTCAGGAAAATGTTAGGGGTTGGGTATATACTTTGGGAATTATCAATGGAGGTGACAGTTTCAGTCATGCATATATTTCAGATCATCCAAGGACAGTATGTAAAAGAACAAAAGATGATGGTTGATAATTCTAGGGGAGATCCATATTACAGGCTTAACAGAAGAAAAAATCAAGGGGAAAAACAATCTGTAAATGAAATAACAGTACATCCTATTTTTCCTTTTTTGAACAATCAGGATTTATATCTATCATACTGGCTCAATTTTTTTTTAAAATTTTATTTATTTATTTGACAGAGAGAGAGACAGCGAGAGAGGGAACACAAGCAGGAGGGGTGGGAGAGGGAGAAGCAGGCTTCCCGCCGAGCAGACAGCCTGATGTGGGGAGCCTGACACAGGCCTCAATCCCAGGACCCTGGGATCATGACCGGAGCCGAAGGCAGACTCTTAACGACTGAGCCACCCAGGCACACCATACTGGCTCAGTTATTATATAGCACATCTTTTCACTTCAAAAGTATTTCAGTTTGGAAGATAAATTATTTACTTTTCATATCTTTAAGAAATTGTTAGACACATAAGAGGAAAATCAAGACTGAATGAATATATGGGAAGGGAAAAGAGAAGAAACTTTCAAGGAGATGTGAAAGAATATCAACTATGGAGAGAAGATAAGTAGGATAAGAGTTGAAAAAAATACATGACATGAATAGACATTTTTCCAAAGACGACATCCAAATGGCCAACAGACACTCAATGAGATACCACCTCACACTAGTCAGAATGGCTAAAATTAACAAGTCAGGAAACGAGAGATGTTGGCAAGGATGCGGAGAAAGGGGAACCCTCCTACACTGTTGGTGGGAAGGCAAGCTGGTGCAGCCACTCTGGAAAACAGTATGGAGGTTCCTCAAAAAGTTGAAAATAGAGCTACCCTACGACCCAGCAATTGCACTACTGGGTATTTACCCCAAAGATACAAATGTAGTGATCTGAAGCTGTATGTGCACCACAATGTTTATAGTGCAATGTCCACAACAGCCAAACTATGGGAAGAGCCAAATGTCCATCAACAGATGAATGGATAAAGAAGACGTGGTATAAATATGTATATATATATATATATATATATATATATATATATATATATATACACACACACACACACACACACACACACACTGGAATATTATGCAGCCATCAAAAAACCCCGAAATCTTGCCATTTGCAATGATGTGGATGGAACTAGAGGGTATTATGCTAAGCGAAATAAGTCAATCAGAGAAAGACATGTATCATACGATCTCACTGATATGAGGAATTCTTAATCTCAGGAAACAAACTGAGGGTTGCTGGAGTGGTGGGGGGTGGGAGGGATGGGGTGGCTGGATGATAGACACTGGGGAGGGTATGTGCTATGGTGAGCGCTATGAATTGTGTAAGACTGATGAATCACAGACTTGTACCTCTGAAACAAATAATACATTATATGTTAAAAAAAAAAGATAGTAGGAAGGGAAAAATGAAGTGGGGGGAAATCGGGGGGGGGGGGGGGGAGACGAACCATGAGAGATTATGGACTCTGAGAAACAAACTGAGGGTTCTAGAGGGGAGGGGGGTAGGGGAATGGGTTAGCCTGGTGATGGGTATTAAAGACGGCACATATTGAATGGAGCACTGGGTTCTATACACAAACAATGAATCATGAAACACTACATCAAAAACTAATGATGTAATGTATGGTGATTAACATAACATAATAAAATGAAATAAAAAAAGAATATTAAAATAAAAAACAAACAAAAAAAGAGTTGAAAAAAAGCCACTGAGAACTGGAAAGACTCCACCAAAAAACTGCTAGAATTCCTAAATGAATTCAGTAAAGTTGCAAGATAAAAAAATCAATGTACAGAAATCTGTTGCATTTCTATACACCAATAATGAAGCAGCAGAAAGAGAAATGAAAGAATCAATCCCATTTATAATTGCACCCAAAACAGTAAGATACCTAGGAATAAGCCTAATCAAAGAGATGAAAGACCTGTACTCTGAAAACTATAAAACACTGATGAAGAAATTGAAGATGACACAAACAAATGGAAAAACATTCCATGTTCTTGGATTGGAAGAACAAATATTGTTAAAATGTCTATACTATCCAAAGCAATCTGCATATTTAATGCAACCCCTATCAAAATATCAACAGTATTTTTCGCAGAGATAGAACAAACAATCCTAAAATTTATACGGAACCACAAAAGACCCCGAATAGCCAAAGCAACCTTGAAAAGCAAAGCAAAGCTGGAGGCCTCACAATTCCAGACTTCAAGTTATATTACAAACTTGTAGTGACCAAAACTGTATGTTACTGGCACAAAAATAGACACACAGATCAAAGGAACAGAATAGAAAACCCAGAAACGAATCTACAACTATATGGTCAATTAATCTTCAACTAAGCAGGAAAGAATACCCAATGGGAAAAAGACAGTCTCTTCAGCAAACAGTGTTGGGAAAGTTGGACAGCAACATGAAAATGAATGAAACTGGACCACTTTCTTACACCAAATACACAAATAAATTTAATGTGGATTAAAGACCTAAATGTGAGACTTGAAACCATAAAAATCCTAGAAGAGAACACAGGTGATAACCTCTTTGACATAAGCTGTAACAACTTCTTTCTAGATATGTCTCCTGAAGCAAGGGAAACAAAAGCAAAAATAAACCACTGGGACTTCATCAAAATAAAAATTTTCTGAACAGCAAAGGAAACAATCAACAAAACTAAAAAGGCAACCTACAGAATGACAGAAGATATTTGCAAATGACATATCTGATAAAGGGTTAGTATCTGAAAACTATAAAGAACTTATAAAACTCAACACCCCAAGAACAAACAATGCAATTAAAAATGGGCAGAAGACATGAATAAACATTTTTCCAAAGAAGATATACAGATGGACAACAGACATATGAAAACATGCTCAACATCACTGATCAACAGGGAAATGCAAATCAAAACTAAAATATCACCTTACACCTGTCAGAACAGCTAAAATCAACAAGAAACAACAGGTGTTGGCGAGGATGTAGGGAAACAGGAACCCTCTTACACTGTTGGTGGGAATGCAAATTGATGCAGTGATTCTGGGAAACAGTATGGTGGTTCCTCAAAAAGTTAAAAATGAAACCACACTATGATATAGCAATTGTAGTACTAGGTGTTTACCCAAAGAATCCAAAAACACTTATTCAAAGGCATACATACATGCTCCCTGATGTTTATAGCAGCATTACCTACAATAGCCAAATTATGGAAACAGTCCAATGTCCATTAACTGATGAATAGATAAAAAAGATGTGGTATGTATGTATGTATCTATCTATCTATCTATCTATCTATACAACAGAATATTATTCAGCCATAAAAAAGAATGAAATCTCGCCATTTGTAGTGACATGGATGGAGCTAGAGAGTATTACGCTAAGCGAAATAAGTCAGTCAGAGAAAGACAAATACCATATGATTTCACTCATATGTGGAATTTAAGAAACAAATCAAATGAGCAAAAGGGGAAAAAAAGAGAGAGGGAGGCTAACCAAGAAACAGACTCTTTTAACTATAAAGAACACATATAGATAAAATTTAACAAGCCACAAAAAGGGAAAGAGACAGATGCCAAAGAACAAGATGGGAGTAGTTATTAGTTGTCTGAGACACAGCTATTTCATTATTTGATGAACATAGATACCTTATTACAAGAAGTCAAAAAAAATTAGAGGTAAGGAAAGGGAAGCAGTGAATATGGATTACTGAGTTGATGGACATTTGTACTGTTTCCATTTTGGAGACACTATGAACAATGTTACTATGAACATTCTAGTATGTATCATGATTCCTATATGCATTAATTTTAGGATATATATATTCAGGAACAGAATTGCTGGTTATTGGGTAGGCATACCCTTTTACAAATTTCCAAATTGGTTAAGCCAATTTATATGTCTATTGAAAGAAAATGGCGATAGTTCCTCTTACTCTAAAACATATCTCTATCTAGTACTGTCAATATTAGCAATTTTTTTCACATCTGGTAGTAGTAATAATAGTTATCATGGTTTTAATGTTCCTTTCCCTGACTGTTAATGAGAAAAAGCATTATTTTATATGTTTATCAGGCACTTAGATGTTCTTTTTTGTAAAGTCCCTGTTTAAGTCTTTTGCCCAAATTCTCCCTTATTGGGTTGTCCTTTTTTACTGAATTGTTAGATTTTAGTATCTATCCTGGATAACTAGTTCTTTATCAGTTTTATATGGTGAAAACATCTATTCCTATTCTGTAGCTTGTTGTCTTACTTAATCATGTCTTATGGTTAACAGAATATTTTAATTTAGCCAAATCTATCAGTATTTTCCTTTATAGTTAGAGGGTTTTGTGTCTTAAAAGGAATCCAGTGGAAATGGCAGAGTAGGAAATGCCAAAAGTCCATCACTCCATGAAAGAGGTGACTAAATTAGCAAAAATGGTCAGAATCAACCAGGTGAATGCTTAATCAAGGAAAAAAACAAAAAACAAAAAAAACCCCCCAAAACCAAAACAACTATTCCTCCACTAAACAGCTCAGTGGTATACTTGAAGACACAGCCCACATTCCTGGTAAGCATTCTTAGTACTGGAGGAAGAACAAACCTTATTCTAAAGAATTGCAGTTCTTTGTTTCAATATGTCCAGTGGCTCAATGAAGGACATATAGGGTTTGCTTTTATTTCCCCTAACCTGGAACTTTCCCTGGGCTTCTGCAGCTAACCAGAAGGTGGTATTGTTCAAAAATATAAAGGCAAATATATTAACTACTGCTCTCGGGGCATGGGATGACAGTTGGGATAAAGAGTAGATTCACTGAGAAATTTGGAAGGAAAGGCTATGTAATGAAATGCTTTCAGGCATTAAGGACTTTGAAAAGCATATTCCTGGGAATCCAAAGGTTCATGTTTATGCCCAGGGTTAGCCACATCCTCAGAAGACTACCTAATCTTTCAACTCTTGCTGAACTTCAGACTCTGCACAAGCAGGAAGTGAAGGCTAAGAGTTGTAAACTGGCTAAGTGTCAAAGGCATGCCCTGATACATACAAAGAGTCCAAGTGAAAAGAATAAGAGATTATCTTTTTCTGTATACATTTTCCTCAGGCATTAAGGAAATCTCTGTTGAATCACTAGCTGACCACACAGCTAATGGAACAGAGACTTCAGTTACCAATAATTAATAACAGACTTGACAAGAAAGTTAATCAACAAACCAAAAACAGTAATTATGACAAAGAGCAATATCATACCCCAGGGAGGGGGAAGAATCTGATTTCCAGAGTTTCCACTTGTAATATTCAAAGTGTCCAGTTTGCAACAAAAATTATAAGTTATGCAAAGAAACAAGAAAGTGTGGCCTATGTATAGGGAAAAAAAAAAAAAGGAATAAATAGAAACTGTTATGGAGAAAGCTCAGACACTAGACTACTGAAAAAATTTAAATCAACTATTTTTTCAAGATTGTTTTGGCAACTTGGGGTCTTTTGTGCTTCCATATAAATTTTTAGGATTGTTTGTTTACCCAAGGATACAAAAATACTGATTTGAAGGGACACATGCACCCCAATGTTTATAGCAGCCTTATCAACAACAGGCAAATTATGGAAAGAGTCCAAATATCCATCAATGGATGAATGGATAAAGAAAATGTGGTACATATGCAATGGAATATTACTCAGCCATCTTAAAGAATGAAATCTTGCCATTTGCAATGATGTGGATAGAGCTAGAGTGTATTATGTTAAGCGAAATAAGTCAATGAGAAGAAGACAAATACCATTATGATTTCACTGATATGTGGAATTAAAGAAACAAAACAGATGAACATAGAGGAAGGGGGAACAAAAGAGAGAGGGAAGTAAACCATAAGAGACTCTTAACTACAGAGAACAATCTCAGGGTTGATGGAAGGAGATGGGTGGAGGATGGGTTAAATGGGTGATGGGTGTTAAGGAGGGCACTTGTGATGAACACTGGGTGTTATATGTAAGTGATAAATCACTAATTTCTACTCCTGAAACCAATATTACCTTATATGTTAACTAGAATTTAAATAAAAACTTGAAATAAAAAAAAATCAACTATTTAAAATATATTGAAAGAACTAAAGAAAACTATGGATAAAAAACTAAAGAAAGCATGGGGAAGATGTCTCCCCAACAAGGAACAGCTTTTAAAGAGAAAGAAATAATGAAAAAGAAACAAACAGAAATTCTAAAGTTGAAAAAAATAGTTGACTCTTGAACAATTCAGGGATGTGGATGCCAACCCCCTGTGCAGTCAAAAATCTGTGTATACCTTTTGACTCCCCAAAACTTAACTACTAATAGCCTACTGCTGATTGGAAGCCTTACGAATTGACACATATTTCATATATGTATTACATACTGTATTCTTACAAAAAAGTAAGCTAGAGAAGAGAAAATGTTATTAAGAAAATCATAAGAAAAAATAAACTAAAAGAAAAGAAAATCATAAGGAAAAAAAATACATTTACAGTACTATACTATGTCTATTGAAAAAAATGCACATATAAGTGGACCCATACAGTTCAAACCTGTGTTGGGGTTCAACCATAGAACTAAAATAAAAAATTCTCTACATGGGTTCAGCAGCAGATTTGAGCAAGCAGAAGAAAGAATTACTGACTTGAAGATAAATCAATTGAGAATACCCAATTTGAGCAGAAAGAAAAAAAGAATGAAGAAAAATGAGCAGAACTTCAGAAAACCATGGAAGGACACTAATAACTGCACCAAGATATGCATAATGGGAGTCCCAAAAGGAGAGGAGAGAAAGAGGCAGAGAAAATATTTGAAGAAATAATGACTGAAAATTTTCCAAATACGATGAAAGACATAAGTCTACATGCTCAAGAAGTTCAACAATTCCAAGTTAGATAAAGAGATCTACACCAAGACACATTATAACAAACCGTTGAAAGTGAAGGACAAAGAATTCTAAAAGCAGCAAGAGAGAAGCAACCTATATGAGAGATCCTCAATACGATTAACAGCCTATTTCTCAGCAGAAACTATAGAGGTCAATAGGTAGCAAAATAACACCTTCAAAATGCTAGATGAAAATGAACTGTCAACCAGAAATTTTATATATGGCAAAACTATAATTCAAAAATGAAAAGGAAATCAAAATATTCTCAGATAAACAAAAGCTGAGAGTTCAATACTAGTAGACCTTCCCTACAAGAAATGCTAAAAGTTCTTCAGGTTGAAATGAAAGGACACTAGACAGTAATTTGGAATTCACATGGAGAAATAAATAACACCGGTACTCAACATAGGTAGATATAAAAGTAATACATATTTTGGTTTGTAAATCAATAGAGTTTAAAAAGAAAACTATATAAAACAATAATTGTAAATCTGTGTTGATGGGTACACAAGGTATAAATCTGTATTTTGTGAAAATAACATAAGTGAGGGAGATTGGGCAAAGATTTTGCATAATATTTAAACTAATTTGGTATTAATCAAACTAGACTGTTACAAAGTAAGATGTTAATTTTAACCCCTGGAGCAACCACTAAAAAGATAACTAAAAAAATATTTGCCAAAAGAAATGAGAGAAAAATGAAAACGACACACTAGAAACTATCTATTAATCAAAAATGAAAGAAGTAATGGAGAAAATGAGGAACAAAAATGATAAAAGAAATATAGAAAATAAACTGGAAAAAAATTACCTTATCAGTAATTACAATAAATGTAACTGGATTAAACTACCCAATTAAAAGTAGAGACTAGCGGGATGGATTAAAAAACATGATCTAAGTATCTACTTTAGGTCCAAAGACACAAATAGGTTGAAGGTGAAAGAATGGAAAGATTTTTTTTCTATGCAAACAGTGATCAGGAGAGCTAGAATGGCTATAATAATATCAGACAAAATGGATGTTAATAAAAAACTGTTACAAGAGACAAAGACATAAAATAATGATAAAAAGGTCAATCCATCAGAAGATGTAAAAATCATAAACATATACACACCAATAAAAGCCCCAAAATATATGAAGCAAAAACTAACAATACTGGAGAAAAAGTCCAATGATTATAGTGTGGGAAACTTCAATGTTCCACTTTCAAAAATGGGTAGAACAACTAGTCAGAAGACCAACAAGTGAAACAGAAGATTTGAACAACAGTATAAACCAACAACCATATAGAGAAAAATCTACCTGGTAACAGTAAAATACACATTTTTCTCAAGTGAACAGGGAACATTTTCCAGGATAGACTAAATGTTAAGCCACAAAATATGTCTCACTAAAATACTGAAATCATACAATGTATCTTCTCTGTCCATAATGAAAGGAAAGTGGAAAACAATATAGAAAGAAATTGGGAAATTTACAAATATGTGGAAATTAAACACATTCTTAACTGAAGAGTCAAGGAAGAAATCACAAAGGAAATTACAATATTTTGACATGAATGAAAATGAAAACACAATATACCCAAACTTACAGGTGCAGTAACAGTAGTGTTCAGAGGGAAATTTGTAACTACAAATAAAGAAGGAAAATTTCAAATCAATACTCTAACCTTCTACCTTAAAGAACTAAAAAAATAAGAGCAAACTAAACCCAAAGAGAAGAAAAGAACTAATAAAAAGTATAACAAAGATAAATAAAATAGAGAACAGAAAGACACTGAAAGAATCAACAAAACCAAAGTTGATTCTTTGGAAAGAGCAATAGAACTGACAAACCTTTACCTAGACTGGCAGAAAAAAAGAAAGAAAACTCATATTACTAAAATCAGGAATAAAAATGGGGACATTACTATTGCTCTCACAGAAATAAAAATTATAATACTATAAACAATTGTATGCCAAAAATTGGATAACCCAGATAAACCCAGAAATTATGTAAATTGGTAGAAGAAATAGAAAATCTGGAGTAGACATATAACAAGTATGAATCAATAATAAAAAAAAACAAAAACAAAAACAAAAACCACCTTTCAACAGGAAAAACTCAGGGCCAGATGGCCTCACTAAAGAATTCTATCAAATGTTTTAAAAAAGAATTAACATAAATCCTTTACAAACTCTTCCACAAAACTGAAGAGGTGGGAACACTTCTTAATTCATTTTATGGGGCTTATAGTACCCTGATACCAAAGACAAATAAACACATCACAGGAAAAGAATATTATAGACCAATGTTCTTTATGAATATAGATGCAAATATCTTAAATAAAATACCAGAAACTGAATCCAACAGCATATTAAAATGATTACATACCACGACCATGTGGGATTTATTCCATGAGTGTAAGTATGTTTCAACATAAGAAATATAATCAGTATAATCAGACATATAATCAACACATTAACAGAATGAAAAAAAAAACCCCACATGATCATCTCAAGTGATGTAGAAAAGGCATTTGACAAAGTTGAACACCCTTTCATGATAAAAACACAAAGAAAACCAAAAATAAATAGAAGGCAACTTCCCAAATCTGATAAAGGGCATCTAAGAAAAACCTAAGACAAAAAACTACCCCCTAAAATCAGGATCAAGGATGTCTTCTTTCACCACTTCTTTTCAACACTGTACTGCAAGTTATAGCCAGGGAAATTAGAGAAGAAAAAGAAATAAAAGGCATCCAAATTGGAAAGGAAGAAATAAAACCATCTCTTCATGGATGATATAATGTAATACATATAATATCCCATAATCCACAGAAAGATTAGAGCTAATAAATTCAGCCAAGTTTCAGGATACATGATGAACTCACAAAAATTAGTTGTATGTTTATATACTAACACTGAAAATTCAAAAAGAAAATCAATAAAGCAATCTCATTTACAATAGCATGAAAGAGAATAAAAGATTAAGGAATAAATTTAACCAAGAAGGTGAAAGACTGGTACACTGAAAATTACAAAACTTAAGAATACATAAATAAATGGAAAGATGTATATTGTTAAGATGGCAATATTACCCAAAGGGATCCACAGATTCAATGCAAACCCTATAAAATCCCAACAGATTTTTTGCTAAAATAGAAAAACCCATCCTAAAATTCATATGGAATCCCAAGGGATCCCTACAGCCAAGACAATCTTGAAAAAGTAAGTTGGAGGACTCAAACTTTCTAATTTCAAAACTTACTTAAATGGCACGACAATCAAAACAATGTAATCCTAGCATAAGGATAAACATACAAATCAGTGCCACAGAATTGAGAGTCCAGAAATAAACCCTTTTACATTTATGGTTAGTTGATTTTTGACAAAGGTGCTAAGACAATTAATGGGAAAGAATAGGCTTTTCAATAAACTGTGTCAGAACAACTGGATAGCCACACTCAAAAAAATGAAGTTGGATCCCTATCTCACACCATATACAAGAATTATTTCAAAATGAATCAAAGACCTAAATATGAGCTAAAATGAAAAAATGCTTAGAAGAAAAGGGGTAAATATTCATTATCTTGCACTTGCTAATAGATTCTTAGATATGATACCAAAAGTACAAGGAACAAAGAAAATTTACACAAATAAGATTTCATCAAAGTTAAAAACCTGGGGTGCCTGGGTGGCTCACTCTTGATTTCAGCTCAGGTCATGATCTCAGGGTCGTGAGATCAAGCCCCATGTCAGGCTTCACTCAGCATGGAGTCTGTTTGAGATTCTTTCTCTCTCCTTCTCTGCCCCTCCCCCACTCTCTCCCTCTCCCTCTCAATAAATAGATAAATAAAATAAAAAATTAAAAACTTCTGTGCATCAAAGGACATTATCAAGAAAAGCAGAAAAGACAACCTATAGAATGGGAGAAAATATTTGCAAATCATATATTTGATAGTGGTCTAGTACCCAAAGTATATAAAGAACATTTGCAACTCAACAACAAAAGACAATCCGTTTAAAAAAACCTCATTTTTTAAAAGAGGCAAAAGACTTGAATAGATATTTGTTCTAAAAAGATATACAAATGGACAATAAACAGCAATAAAAGATGTTCATCATAATTAGTCATTAGGGAAATGCAAATCAAAACCACAATGAGATACCACTTCACACCCACTCAATGACTACAGATTCATTAAAAAAAAAATTTATTTATTTGTCAGGGAGAGTGAAAGAGAGAGAGAGCAAGCAGCAGCCAGAGGGAGAAGCAGGCTCCCCACTGAGCAAGAAGCCTGATGCAGGACTCCATCCCAGGACCCTAGGATCATGACCTGAGCCGAAGGCAGACACTTAACGGACTGAGCCATCCAGGGGTCGCTCTTTTTTTTTTTTTTTTTTAAGGAAAATAACAAATGTGGAGCATCTAGAGAAACTGGAACCTCACACATTGCTGTTGGGTATGTAAAATGATACATCTCGGCAGAAAACAGTTTTGTGCTTCCTCAAAAAGTTAAACAGAATTATCATATGATTTAACAATTCTATTCCTAGGTGTATATTCAATAGAATGGAAAATGGTCTTCAACCCAAAACTTGTACACAGATGTTCATGCCAGCATTATTTTAATAACCAAAAATTGGAACCACTCCAAATGTCCATCAATTAATCAACAGCTAAACAACATGTGGTGTACCTATACAATGGAATACTGTGCAGCCATAAAGAGGAGTACTGATACATGTGACAACACAGATGAACCTTGAAAACATGATCTTAAGCAAAAGCAGCTAGACATAAAAAGCCACATATTGTATGATTCCATTTGTATGTAATGTCCAGACTAGTCAAATCCAGAGACAAAAAGCAAAATAGTGGTTGCCAGAAGGTGGGGAAAGGGATTATGGGGAGTGACTGCTTAATTGGTTTTTTTTTGGGGGGGGTGATAAAATATTCTGGAATTAGATAGAGGTGATGGTTGCCCAACAATGTGAATGTACTAAAAGCCACTGAAATGTACACTTTAAAATGATTAAAATGGTGGATTTTATGTTACCTGAATTTTACTTCAATTAAGTTCTAAAAGGAATCCTTCTATAACCCAGCATAATGAAAATGTTGTCCTGTATCATTCTATAAAAGCTTTATAGTTTTGCCTTTCATATTTAGGTCTCCATTAAACTTAGAATTGATTTTTGTATAGTCTATGAGACAGACAAACCAGCTTCATTTATTTGATATGGACAGCCTACTGTCCCAGCAGCATTTATTGAAAAAAAGAATTTTTTCCACTAGTATGTAGTACAAACTCTATCATATACCAAGTGTCCACATGTGTGTTGGTGTTTTTTGGGTTTATATTCTGTTCCACTGGTCTGTAAATTCTTGCACCAATAATGCAGTACTTTAATTATGTCATTCTAAGTCTCGATATTTATAGAACAGGTGTTTCCACTCGGTTCTTTTCTTTATTCAAGAGCATCTTGGTTATTTTTGGCCTTTGAATATCAATTCTATATAAATTTTAGAAGCAGCTTGTCAAGTTTATTTCTCCCTTTCTTAATTAAACAAATGCACACACACCACTTACATACTGTTAGGATTACATTTACTATGTTTGTATAGAAAGTATAAAAAGGTTTTGAAAGATAACCTTGAAAGATTAAAAAGTGTTTATTTCTGGGGCAGTGTGAAAGCAAATGAGAAAAAAATGAGATGGTAATTCAAATGGGTGTTAATCTTTTCTGTTTCATTTTTATTTTTTTATTTCTTTTTTTTCATTTTTATTTTTTAATAAGGAGAATGTATTCATGTATTACTTGCACAATTACAAATATGTTTTTAAAGATTTATTTATTTGAGAGCAAGAGCAAGACAAAGAGACAGCATGTGAGTGGGGGAGAGGCAGAGGGAGAGAATCTCAAGCAGACTCCTCACTGAGCATGGACCCTGATGGGGAGCTCGAGCCAACTACCCATAAGATTATGACCTGGGACGAAAACATGAGTTGGACGCTTAACCTACTGAACCACCTAGGCACCCCAAAGAAATTACAAACATTTTTAGTAATAAAAACCATGAGAGGGTTGTTTCAAAATTAAGAAGTGGCCTATGCACTCAACAATTAGGGAGAAGTAAAAGAATGAACACAATGTCTTGTACACAGTTGATACTGAATAATTATTTCCTTAATAACAAAGAAGTAGAAGCAAACACTAACTTTTTTTTAAAAATTTTATTATGTTATGTTAGTCACCAAACAATACATCGTTAGTTTTTGATTTAGTGATCCATGATCCATTGTTATCGTATAACACCCAGTGCTCCATGCAGTACGTGCCCTCCTTAATACCCATCACTGGGCTAACCAATCGCCCCTCCCCCCTCCCCTCTAAAACCCTGTTTGTTTCTCAGGTCCATAGTCTCTCATGGTTCATCTCTCCCTCCAATTCCACAACCCCCATTTTTCCCTTCTTTCTCCTAATGTCCTCCATGTTATTCCTTATGTTCCACAAATAAGTGAAACCATATGATAATTGAATTTCTCTGCTTGACTTATTTCACTTAGCATAATCTCCTCCAGTCCCATCCATGTTGATGTAAAAGTTGGGTATTCATCCTTTCTGATGACTGAGTAATATTCCATTGTATATATGGACCACATCTTCTTTATCCATTCATCTGTTGAAGGGCATCTCGGCTCTTTCCACAGTTTGGCTACTGCGGACATTGCTGCTATGAACATTGGGGTACATATGGCCCTTCTTTTCACTACATCTGTGTCTTTGGGTAAATACCCAGGAGTGCAATTGTTGGGTCATAGGGTAGCTCTATTTTAAAATTTTTCAGGAACCTCCACACTGTTTTCCAAAGTGGCTGTACCAACTTGCATTCCCACCAACATCTCCAAAAGCTAGTGAAACGAAAGCAAAAATGAACTTTTGGGACTTCATCAAGATAAAAAGCTTCTGCACAGCAAAGGAAACAGTCAACAAAACAAAGAGGCAACCCACAGAATGGGAGAAGATATTTGCAAATGACACTACAGATAAAGGGCTGGTATCCAAAATCTATAAAGAACTTCTCAAACTCAACACCCAAAAAACAAATAATCAAGTCAAAAAGTGGGCAGAAGATATGCAAACACTAACTTTTAAGAATTGTAAATTCTCTTTGAGAAAGAAGGAATGGAAGAAAGAATTAACTCAGAAAAATAGTTTAAGCAGAAAGGACAGAGGTTTACCCTTGATGGTCTTTACGTTAATACAACAAAAAGCAGAGAAGAGAATAGGGAAAAGGAGGAGGTGAAAAAAGATAAAGATTTGAAAATTGCAATTTGTTAATGTTTATAAAGGGGTCAATAAGAGATGAACCCAAGCCTTGCCAAGAAGTAGCGAGGATCCCCCTAGAATAAGCAGAATTTGTAGTGGGTTATGCCAGCACCAATGAGAAGAAATGCCAAATCATTTCCAAATAACATTCCTATTTTTATTTTTTTATTTTTAATTTTTTTTAGTTTACTAAGATTTATTTTGTGTTCTCTGTTAAATTTTTATAATTTTACAGAGTTCAGTTTTATGATGGAGACTTTTTTTTTTTTATTTTATTATGTTAGTCACCATACAATACATCATTGGTTTTTGATGGGGTGATCCACGATCCATTGTTTCCATATAACACCCAGTGCTCCATGCAGTACGTGCCCTCCTTAATACCCATCACTGGGCTAACCAATCCCCCCTCTCCTCTAAAACCCTGTTTGTTTCTCAGGTCCATAGTCTCTCATGGTTCATCTCTCCCTCCAATTCCACCCCCTGATTTTTCCCTTCCTTCTCCTAATGTCCTCCATACTATTCCTTATGTTCCACAAATAAGTGAAACCATATAATTGACTTTCTCTGCTTGACTTATTTCACTTAGCATAATCTCCTCCAGTCCCATCCATGTTGATGTAAAAGTTGGGTATTCATCCTTTCTGATGGCTGAGTAATATTCCATTGTCTATATGGACCACATCTTCTTTATCCATTGGTCTGTTGAAGGGCATCTCGGCTTTTCCCACAGTTTGGCTATTGCAGATTTGCTGCTATGAACATTGGGGTGCCTATGGCCCTTCTTTTCACTACATCTGTGTCTTTAGGGTAAATACCCAGGAGTGCAATTGCTAGGTCATCGGGTAGCTCTATTTTTAAATTTTTGAGGCATCTCCACACTGTTTTCCAAAGTGGCTGTACCAGCTTGCATTCCCACCAACAGTGTAAGAGGGTTCCCCTTTCTCCACAACCTTTCCAACATTTGTTGTTTCTTTCCCTGTCCATTTTTGCCATTCTAACTGGTGTAAGGTGGTATCTCAATGTGGCTTTGATTTGAATTTTCCTGATGGCTAATGATGATGAACATTTTTTCATGTGTCTCTTAGCCATTTGTATGTCTTCTTCAGAGAAGTGTCTTTTCATATCTTCTGCCCACATTTTGACTTATTTGTTTTTTGGGTGTTGAGTTTGAGAAGTTCTTTATAGATCTCGGATACCAGCCCTTCATCTGTAGTGTCATTTGCAAATATCTTCTCCCATTCTGTGGGTTGCCTCTTTGTTTTGTTGACTGTTTTCTTTGCTGTGCAGAAGCTTTTTATCTTGATGAAGTCCCAAAAGTTCATTTTTGCTTTTGTTTCACTAGGTTTTGGAGATGTATCTTGAAAGAAGTTGCTGTGGCCGATGTTGAAGAGGTCACTGCCTATGTTCTCCTCTAGGATTTTGATGGATTCCTGTCTCACATTGAGGTCTTTCATCCACTTTGAGTTTATCTTTGTGAATGGTGTTAGAGAATGGTCGAGTTTCATTCTTTGGCATGTGGCTGTCCAATTTTCCCAGCACCATTTATTGAAGAGACTGTCTTTTTTTCCATTGCATGTTTTTTCCTGCTTTGTCAAAGATTAGTTGACCATAGAGTTGAGGGTCCATATCTGGGTTCTCTATTCTGTTCCATTGGTCTATATGTCTGTTTTTGTGCCAATACCATGCTGTCTTGGTGATCACAGCTTTGTAATATAGTTTGAAATCAGGCAACGTGATGCCCCCAGCTTTGTTTTTCTTTTTCAACATTTCCTTGGCGATTCGGGGTCTTTTCTGATTCCATACACATTTTAGGATTGTTTGTTCCAGCACTTTGAAAAATGTCATTGGAATTTCGATCGGGATGGCACTGAAGGTATAGATTGCTCTGGGTAGCATAGAAATTTGTACAATGTTTATTCTTCTGATCCAGGAGCATGGAATGTTTTTCCATCTTTTTGTGCCTTCTTCAATTTCTTTCATGAGTGTTCTGTAGTTCCTAGAATATAGATCCTTTACCTCTTTGGTTAGGTTTATTCCGAGGTATCTTATGTTTTTTGGTGCTATTGTAAATGGAATCATTTCTCTAATTTCTCTTTTTACAGTTGCATTGTTAGTGCATAAGAAATCAACTGATTTCTGTGCATTGATTTTGCATCCTGCCACAGTACTGAATTGCTGTATGGGTTCTAGTAATTTGGGGATGGAGTCATTTGGGTTTTCCACATAAAGTATCATGTTGTCTGCGAAAAGAGACAGTTTGACTTCTTCTTTGCCAATGTGAATACCTTTTATTTCTTTTTGTTGTCTGAGTGCTGTTGCTAGGACTTCTAGTACTATGTTGAACAATAGTGACGAGAGTGGGCATCCTTGACGTGTTCCTGATCTTAACGGAAAGACTCTCAGCTTTCCCCATTGAGGATGATATTCGCTGTGGGTTTTTCAAAGATGGATTTTATGAAACTGAGGAATGTTCCCTCTATCCCTATACTCTGAAGAGTTTTAATCAGGAAAGGATGTTGTATTTTGTCAATGCTTTTTCTGCATCAATTGGGAGGACCATATGGTTCTTCTCCCTCCTCTTATTAATGTGTTCTATCACATTGATTGATTTGCAAATGTTGAACCACCCTTGCATCCCGGGGATAAATCCTATTTGGTCGTGGTGGATGATCCTTTTAATGTATTGTTGGATTCTATTAGCTAGGATTTTGTTGAGAATTTTGGAATCCATATTCAACAGGGAAATCGGTCTGAAATTCTCCTTTTTGATGGGGTCTTTGCCTGGTTTAGGGATTAATGTAATGCTGGCCTCATAGAATGAGTCTGGAAGTTTTCCTTCTGTTTCTATATTTTGAAACAGTTTCAGTAGAATAGGTATTATTTCTTCTTTGAATGTTTCGTAGAATTCCCCAGGGAATCCATCAGGCCCTGGACTCTTGTTTTTTGGGAGGTATTTGATCACTGCTTCAATCTCGTTACTGGTTATTGGCCTATTCAGGTTGTCAATTCCTTCCTGTTTCAGTCTTGGCAGCTTATAGGTTTCCAGGAAGGCCTCCATTTCATCCAGATTGCTCAGTTTATTGGCATATAGTTGTTAATAACTTCAAATAATTGTTTCTATTTCCTTGGTGTTAGTCTTGATCTCTCCCCTTTCATTCATAATTTTATTAATTTGGGTCCTTTCTCTTTTCTTTTAGATAAGTCTGGCCATTGGTTTATTGATCTTATTAATTCTTCAAAGAACCAACTTTTAGTTTTGTTGATCTGATCTACTGTGTTTCTGGTTTCTAATTCATTGATCTCTGCTTTAATTTTAATTATTTCTCTTCTAATGCGTGACTTAGGCATCATTTGTTGCTTTTTCTCTAGTTCTTTAAGGTGTAGAGTTAGTTGGTGAATTCGGGATTTTTCTATTTTTTTGAGTGAGGCTTGGATGGCTATGTATTTCCCCCTTAGGACCGCCTTTGCAGTATCCCATAGGTTTTGGACCCATGTGTTTTCATTCTCATTGATTTCCATGAATTGTTTGAGTTCTTCTTTGATTTCCTGGTTGACCCAAACATTCTTGAGCAGAGTGGTCTTTAGCTTCCAAGTGTTTGAATTTCTGCCACTTTTTTTCTTGTGATTGAGTTCTAGTTTTAGAGCATTGTGGTCTGAGAATATGCAGGGAATAATCCCGACCTTTGGTATCTGTTGAGACCTGATTTGTGACCCAGTATGTGGTCTAGTCTGGAGAAAGTTCCATGTGCGCTCGAGAAGAATGAGTATTCTGTTGTTTTAGGATGGAATGTTCTGTAAATATCTATGAGGTCCATCTGGTCCAATGTATCATTCAAAGCTCTTGTTTCCTTGTTGATTTTCTGCTTAGATGATCTGTCCATTGCTGAGAGGGGAGTATTGAGGTCTCCTACATTTAACATATTGTTATCAATATGAGTCTTTATTTTGGTTAACAGTTGGCTTATGTAGATGGCTGCTCCCATGTTGGGGGCAGAGATATTTACAATTGTTAGATCTTCTTGTTGGATAGACCCTTTAAGAATGATATAGTGTCCTTCTGTGTCTCTTATTACAGACTTTAGTTTAAAATCTAATTTGTCTGATAAAAGAATTGCTACCCCAGCTTTCTTTTGAGGTCCGCTGGCATGGAAGATGGATCTCCATCCCTTCACTTTCAGTCTGGATGTATCTTTAGGTTCAAAATGAGTCTCTTATAGACAGCATATGGATGGTCCTGTCTTTTTATCCAATCTGCAACCCTGTGCCGTTTTATGGGAGCGTTTAGGCCATTCACGTTGAGAGTGATTATTGAAAGATATGAATTGTCATCATGTTGCCTGTGAAGACATTGTTTTTATAGATCATCCCCATAAATTTCTGTTATATATTACTCTTGGGATCTTTCTCCTTTTATAGAACCCCCCTTAATATTTCTTGCAGGGCCAGCTTAGTGGTCACATATTCTTTCAGTTTCTGCCGGTCGTGGAAGCTCTGCATCTCTCCATCCATTCTAAATGAAAGCCTTGCCAGATAAAGTATTCTTGGCTGCATGTTCTTCTCATTTAATACCCTGAATATGTCTTACCAGCCCTTTCTGGCTTGCCAGGTCTCTGTGGATAGGTCTGACTTTATTCTGATGTTCCTCCCCTGTAAGTAAGGAATCTCTTTCCCCTATCTGCCTTTAAGATGGTTTCCTTATTTCTAAGATTCACAACTCTTACTATTACATGCCGGGGTGTTGGCCTGTTTTCCTTGATCTTAGGAGGGGTCCTCTCTGCCTCTAGGACTTGAATGTTTGTTTCATTCCCCAGATTAGGGAAGTTCTCAGCTACAATTTGCTCAAATACATCTTCTAGTCCTCTCTCTCTCTACAGTCCCTCTGGGATTCCAATTATTCTGACATTGGAACGCTTCATGGTGTCACTTATTTTTCTGATTATATTCATGGATTCTGAGTTGTTTTTCCCTGGCCTCCTCTTTTCCCTTTTTATCTATTATATTGTCTTCCAGGTCGCTTATTTGCTCTTCTGCCTCAGTTACCCTAGCTGTTAGATTATCTAGATTGGATTGGTCTCATTGATAGCATTTTTAAGTTGTGCCAATTCACCTTTTATTTCTGCCCTTAGAGACTCTATGTTGCCATTAATTAATTTCTCCATTCTAGCCATTGTCTTCACAATTGCTAGCCTGAATTCCATGTCCGACATCTTGGTTATATCTGCATCCATTTGTAAATCTGCAGCAGAACTCATAATCTCTGAGTCTTTTTTATTTTGGGGGCTCCTCCTCCTAGTCATTCTGTTGATGGGTGTTTGAGGGAATGTATAGAGTCCAAATTATTGACCAGAACCCAAGCAAGATGTACCTGTTTTCTTGGGACCTTAGGGTTGCTGGCCTCTTATTTTCCCAGCCTGTCTTCTCAGGGATGGGCCTACCGCGCTATTAGTCAGGTAACCCTGTTTGGGCGGAGTTGCCCTGCCCCCCTCTGGCAGGGGATGGGCTCAGCGGGAATCAGTCTTTGGGGCTTTTGTTCTCTGGCGGCTTTCCCTGGTGGCTTTCCGTGTCTCTTCTGCGAGTCAGAGCAGAAGAGACCGTTTCCAACCCTCTGCCTCAGAGCAGAGAGATCACAGTCTGTTCTTCAGTGAGCTCTCCAGGCCACACCATCTCCGTTTCTGTCTGTGCTGCTATAAACTGCAGCATCCTGTGTTGTGCGCCCCTCCACAGCACTCCCAGTCCTGCCTCCAGGTCGGGGCAGGTCTCTGCCCTTTGTGCTTCAAAAACCTCCAGCCACTCCCAGGTTCATGCGCACGTGATCCCACTGGTCTGGGTTTCCATCCTGGGGGCTGAAGTTCGCCCTCGCGTGCCCGCCACTCTGGGTTTCCGCCCCGGGGGCTGCCCTAAAGCACTTTCCGCATTGCTACCGGTCTGCAAGTCTGTGCCCCGTCCACAGCATGTGAGGCTGTCGCTCACTGGCAGTGTAGGATCCCCATGGCCAGGCACCCTCCCGCTGTCGTTTATCCTCTGATATCTGCCCGCAGAATCACGGCTCCCTGCTTTGTACCTCAAAACCAACTGCCTGCGATATTCTGTTCATAGAGATCCAGATCTTCTTACATCTCAGGCTGGTTTCATGGGTGCTCAGAGTGGTCTGGTAGATATCCAGCTCAATTCCGGGGACCAGTTGAAATAGGGTCCCCTACTCCTCCACCATCTTTCCACCCTCTCTCTAACATTCCTATTTTTAGAGAACTAATCTGTATTCTTATTGTCTTATGCAACTGATAGCATGGAGAAAACAATTTGTCCCAGTTGATCTCAAACCTTCTGCAGATACGCAATGTAATTTTAACTGTGAATTACTAAACTACAGAATTTTCCCCATTAAGGGAAATTGTAATGAGAATGCATACATTTTTAAGGAACTGTGCTAATTTTTTCAGTCTATGTTGCTTTTCTGTCCTAAAGTTAATTTGACTGATTGGGTGAATACTTCTAAAAGAAGAAATAGATAGTCATAAGATTCGGAATACATAACGAAATTATCACTTCTCTTTTAGAACTCTGTGGTCTTTTAAAATGCCAGTAAGAATAGCAATAAAATAAACACATAAGTTTGTGTTTTGATGCCAAGGAAATTCATAAATGAGCATACAATTCCCCTTTGAATCATTTTAACCACTTAAAATTTTTGTATTAAAAAAATGTTTAAAATAACAGAAAAGTTGGAAGACTAATACAGTAGAAGATTTCTATGATATTTGGATTTAATTTTGGGTAGGTAGTGAGCAAATGTATTAATAATTGGAGCTAGTTTCCTAAAGTAGGCATTTATGGAGGTTTACGGCTTCAATAGCAACAATTTGTCAGTCTCGATGGTAATGCTTTTAGAGTCATTATCCAGTTTGTTGGTTAGCTCCAACATATGTACCCTTTCCTAGTAACTTCTCTGTTTAAAGACCTTTAAGGTGGGTTGTATTTTCAAAAAATCTAACTAGATATCCAAGTTTGCAATATAAGATCTGAACTGATAATAAAAATAGATTAAAAATATGAATACCTAAGAGGATTTTCAGAAAACATATATCATGTATCTTTCCAGAGTTTCTGATACTGATCCTTTAGTGGCTATGATTGTTATAAAAATTTTACTAAAGACCAGAACTGTCAAACTAGTGTATCTTGAGTTCAGTAAGGTATTTGGCAAGTCATTGATAAAACTCCTGTGGACAAGATAGACAAAGAAAGTTGGTTTTGATGGGCTGTAAGAGAAATACATGTTAGCTGGTTAAGCAACCATAACCAGTAGGATTTTCGGTAGCATGTGAAATGGCCTATCCTAAAATAAGTTCTATCAGTGACTTCAATGAAAGCATGATTAACATATATGCAGGAGCTAGAAAAGGCAGGTAATATACTAAAGCAGATACCGATTTTAAAAAAGATCTTCTTGGCTAGACTGATCATATAAATGTAGCAAAACGAAAGTTAACAAGAATAAATGTGAACTGGGGCACCTGGGTGGCTCAGTTAGTTAAGCGTCTGCTTTCAGCTAAGGTCATGATCCTGGGTTCCTGAGATCAAGCCCCACATCAGGCTCCCTGCTCAGAGTCTGCTTCTCCATCTCCCTCTACTCTTTCTTCCTACTCAGGCACTCTTTCTCTCTCTCTCAAATAAATAAATAAAATCTTAAAAAAAGAAGAAATGTGAACTGTTGGATGCTTAAAGGCTGAATAAGAAGGAGAAAGAAAGGATTGGTCAACTGGGTGTGAAGGGAGAATTGTATAGGTATCATCTGAAAATTGAGTAGGGATCAGTGAGGTGATCAACCATCTAAAATAACAAATGTTTACTTTTATTCAGATACTGCATTAAGTACTTTTACATCTCTTTTCCTATTTGGATATCCATAACTTAACCATTAAGTAATAATGAGGTTAATATTATTACTATTCCTATTTTAGAAAAGACTGGGGCTTAGAAAGAAAAAGCAATATACCCAATGTCATAGAGCTACTAACTGACAAAACTGAAAATATGAGATGCCAAAGTTCATGCTGTTTTGTAAGGCACAATGCATATTGCTTCCCAGATTTGAAAAAGGTCTTTGTAGCTTATTTTAATACAGCTTCCTACTTATTTTATTGATAATAATAGTTAGCTTCATGAAAAACATATAAGAACATGTATTTATTAGCCCAAATAATTACTACTAATTCCTAATACATATATACATAATTGGGCCATAATAATACTCAAAGGTCAATGCTAGGAAAAAACAGTTGGCATCCTATCAAGTCATCCCTTTACTAACAACTACAGTAGTGTTATAAAAACGTCTTGGCTTTTTAAATTCAAATTCTGAGAAAATCAATAGTCCTTTTTAAAGAAACACATTAGGTACATGGACATTTTGAGCAAAAATTGTACTTGCTTTTTGTAAACATCCATGCACTTTGTACTCCTTTCATATGTGTCCTGTGTAGTGGACCAGTCTAGATTATCTTCTACAGTCTTTCAGCTATTTTACAACTCTAACTTGCAAAAAACTGATAGTAATATAAATGGTTTGTATCCAAATGATTCTTTTGTCCAACAGAAGTGCAATGGGTTGCTTTGCAGATTTACTAAGTGTTGCATTTATTTGTAAATTCATTTCCACATTCTTAATGATTATCTATTTGTGTTTGAGCTTTCCTGTGAAGCAGTTATAGTATCTTTCTGGTTCCCTCAATAATTAATGTATGAAATAATACCTTGGATATGTATTCATTTAGTATTTGTAATAGTTATGATTTTACTTTCAAAAAATTATTAATAGTTTTAGAGATCATCCACTGAGATTCCCAGTGAATTCAACCAATAGGACCAGGTAAACCACATTGTTGGAGGAGCATATTTTAAGAACTTGCTTAAGTCCACAGGTATCTTTGTGTTGCGACCACAGGTAAATCCCAAATCTCATTTGTTTTGTTTCGAATTCCACATGTGAATGAAATCATATGGTATTCTAATTTCGCTTAGCATTATACTCTCTAGCTCCATCCCTGTCATTTAAATGGCAAGATTTCATTCTTTTTCATGGCTGAATAATATTCTAGTGTATATATACACACACACACACACACACACACAAAAACACCACATCTTCTTTATCCATTCATCAGTTGATGGACATATGGACTGCTTCCATAATTTGGCTGTTGTAAATAATGCTGCTATAAACACAGGGGTACACGTCTTGTTTGAATTAGTGTTTCTGTATTTTGGGGGTAAATACCCAGTAGCGCTATTTTGGTTTGTAGGGTAATTCTATTTTTTGTAAATTTTATTTTATTATGTTATGTTAGTCACCATACAGTACATCATTAGTTTTTGATGTAGTGTTCCATGATTCATTGTTTGCATATAACACCCAGTGCTCCATGTGATACATGCCCTCCTTCATACTCGTCACTGGGCTAACCCATCCCCCCACCCCAATCTCCCCTCTAAAACCCTCAGTTTCTTTCTTGGAGTCCATACTCTTTCATGGTTCGTCTCCCCCTCCAATTTCCCCCCTTCCATTTTTCCCGTCCTTCTCCTAATGTCCTCCATGCTATTCCTTATGTTCCACAAATAAGTGAAACCATATGATAATTGACTTTCTCTGCTTGACTTATTTCACTTAGCATAATCTCCTCCAGTCCCATCCATGTTGATGCAAAAGTTGGGTATTCATTCTTTCTGATGGCTGAGTACTATTCCATTGTATATATGGACCACATCTTCTTTATCCATTCATCTGTTGAAGGGCATCTCGGCTCTTTCCACAGTTTGGCTATTGCGGACATTGCTGCTATGAACATTGGGGTACATATGGCCCTTCTTTTCACTACATCTGTGTCTTTGGGGTAAATACATAGTAGTGCAATTGCTGGGTCATAGGGTAGCTCTATTTTTATTTTTTTGAGGAACCTCCACACTGTTTTCCAAAGTGGCTGTACCAACTTGCATTCCCACCAACAGTGTAAGAGGATACCCCTTTCTCTACAACCGCTCCAACATTTGTTGTTTCTTTCCCTGTCCATTTTTGCCATTCTAACTGGTGTAAGGTGGTATCTCAATGTAGTTTTGATTTGAATTTCCCTGATGGCTAATGATGATGAACATTTTTTCATGTGTCTGATAGCCATTTGTATGTCTTCTTTGGAGAAGTGTCTGTTCATATCTTCTGCCCATTTTTTGACTTGTTTTTTTGGGTGTTGAGTTTGGGAAGTTCTTTATAGATCTGGGATATCAGCCCTTTGTCTGTAGTGTCATTTGCAAATATCTTCTCCCATTCTGTGGGTTGCCTCTGTTTTGCTGGCTGTTTCCTTTGCTGTGCAGAAGCTTTTTATCTTGATGAAATCCTAAAAGTTCATTTTTGCTTTTACTTCACTAGCCTTGGAGATGTATCATGAAAGAAGTTGCTGTGGCCGATGTCGAAGAGGTCACTGCCTATGTTCTCCTCTAGGATTTTAATAGATTCCTGTCTCATATTGAGGTCTTTCATCCATTTTGAGTTTATCTTTGTGTTGGGTGTTAGAGAATGGTCAAATTTCATTCTTCTGCATGTGGCTGTCCAACTTTCCCAGCACCATTTATTGAAGAGACTGTCTTTTTTCCATTGCATATTTTTTTTCCTGCTTTGTCGAAGATTATTTGACCATAGAGTTGAGGGTCCATATCTGGGCTCTCTATTCTGTTCCATTGGTCTATATGTCTGTTTTTGTGCCAGTACCATGCTGTCTTGGTGATCACAGATTTGTAATAAAGCTTGAAAACGGGCAACGTGATGCCCCCAGCTTTGTTTTTCTTTTTCAACATTTCCTTGGCAATTAGGGGTCTTTTCTGATTCCACACACATTTTAGGATTGTTTGTTCCAGCACTTTGAAAAATGTCATTGGAATTTCGATCGGGGTGGCGTTGAAGGTATAGGTTGCTCTGGGTAGCATAGACATTTGAACAATGTTTATTCTTCTGATCCAGGAGCATGGAATGTTTTTCCATCTTTTTGTGTCTTCTTCAATTTCTTTCATGAATGTTTTGTAGTTCCTAGAATATAGATCCTTTACCTCTTTGGTTAGGTTTATTCCGAGGTATCTTATGGTTTTTGGTGCTATTGTAAATGGAATCATTTCTCTAATATTTCTTTCTACAGTTGCATTGTTAGTGCATAAGAAATCAACTGATTTCTGTGCATTGATTTTGCATCCTGCCACATTACTGAATTGCTGTATGAGTTCTAGCATTTTGGGGATGGAGTCATTTGGGTTTTCCACATGAAGTATCATGTCATCTTTGACTTCTTCTTTGCCAATATGAATACCTTTTATTTCTTTTTGTTGTCTGAGTGCTGTTGCTAGGACTTCTAGTACTATGTTGAACAACAGTGGTGAGAGTCGACATCCTAGTTGTGTTCCTGATCTTAAGGGAAAGGCTCTCTCAGCTTTTCCCCATTGAGGATGATATTTGCTGTGGGTTTTTCAAAGATGGATTTTATAAAACTGAGGAATGTTCCCTCTATTCCTATACTCTGAAGAGTTTTAATCAGGAAAGGATGCTGTATTTTGTCAAATGTTTTTTCTGCATCAATTCAGAGGACCATATGGTTCTTCTCTCTCCTCTTATTCTACCTTGCATCCTGGGGATAAATCGCACTTGGTCGTGGTGGATGATCCTTTTAATGTATTGTAGGATCCTATTAGCTAGGATTTTGTTGAGAATTTTGGAATCCATATTCATCAGGGATATCAATCTGAAATTCTCCTTTTTGATGGGGTCTTTGCCTGGTTTGGGGATTAAGGAAATGCTGGCCTCATAGAATGAGTCTGGAAGCTTTCCTTCTATTTCTATTTTTTGACACAGTTTCAGTAGAATAGGTATTTCTTCTTTGAATGTTTGATAAATTCTCCAGGGAATCCATCAAGCCCTGGACTCTTGTTTTTTGGGAGGTTTTTAATCACAGCTTCAATCTTGTTACTGGTTATTGGCCTATTCAGGTTGTCAATTCCTTTCTGTTTCAGTCTTGGCAGTTTGTAGGTTTCCAGGAAGGCATCCATTTCTTCCAGGTTGCTTAATTTACTGGCATATAGATGTTGATAATAATTTCTAATAATTGTTTCTATTTCCTTGGTGTTAGTCATGATCTCTCCCCTTTCATTCATAATTTTATTAATTTTGGTCCTTTCTCTTTTTTTTTGGATAAGTCTAGCCAGTGGTTTACCGATGTCATTAATCTTTCAAAGAACCAGGTTCTAGTTTTGTTGATCTGATCTACTGAGTTTCTGGTTTCTAATTCATTGTTCTCTGCTCTCATCTTAAGTATTTCTCTTCTAATGCATGGCTTAGGCATGGTTTATTGCTTTTTCTCTAGGTTTTTAAGGTGTAAAGTTAGTTGGTGAATTCGGGATTTTTCTATTTTTCTGAGTGAGGCTTGGATGGCTATGTATTTCCCCCTTAGGACCGCCTTTGTAGTATCCCATAGGTTTTGGACTGATGTGTTTTTGTTCTCATTGGTTTCCATAAATTAAGTTCTTCTTTGACTTCCTGATTGACCCAAACATTCTTTTTTTTTTTTTTAAAGATTTATTTATTTATTTGAGAGAGCGAGAATGAGAGAGAGTACATGAGAGGGGGGAGGGTCAGAGGGAGAAGCAGGCTCCTCACTGAGCAGGGAGCCCCATGCGGGACTCGATCCCGGGACTCCAGGATCATGACCTGAGCCGAAGGCAGTCGCTTAACCAACTGAGTCACCCAGGCGCCCGACCCAAACATTCTTGAGCAGAGTGGTCTTTAGCTTCCAAGTGTTTGAATTTCTTCCAAATTTTTTCTTGTGATTAAGTTCCAGTTTTAAAGCATTATGGTCTGAGAATATGCAGGGAATAATCCCGATCTTTTGGTATTGGTTGAGACCTGATTTGTGACCCAGTACGTGGTCTATTCTGGAGAAAGTTCTGTGTGTATTCGAGAAGAATGAGTATTCTGTTGTTTCAGGGTGGAATGTTCTGTGTATATCTATGAGGTCCATCTGGTCCAGTGTGTCATTCAAAGCTCTTATTTCTTTGTTGATTTTCTGTTTAGATGATCTGTCCATTGCTGGGAGTGGAGTATTGAGGTCTCCTACAATTAACGCATATTATCAATATGACTCTTCATTTTGGTTAACAGTTGGCTTATGTAGTTGGCTGCTGCCATGCTGGGGGCGTAGATATTTACAATTGTTAGATCTTCTTGTTGGATAGACCCTTTAAGAATGATATAGTGTCCTTCTGTGTCTCTAACTACAGTCTTTAGCTTAAAATCTAATTTGTCTGATATAAGAATTGCTACCCCGGCTTTCTTTTGAGGTCCATTGGTATGGAAGATGCCACTTTCACTTTCAGTCTGGATGTATTTCATATTCAAAATGAGTCTCTTGTAGACAGCATATGGATGGGTCCTGTCTTTTTATCCAATCTGCAACCCTGTGCCATTTTATGGGAGCATTTAGTCTGTTCACGTTGAGAGTGATTTTTCAAAGATATGACTTTATTGTCATCATGTTGCCTGTAAAGTCCTTGTTTCTACAGATTGTCTTTGTAAATTTCTGTTCTATATCACTCTTGGGGATTTTCTCCTTTTATAGAACCCCCCTTAATATTTCTTGCAGGGCCGGCTTAGTGGTCACATATTCTTTCAGTTTCTGTCAGTCTCGGAAGCTCTGCATCTCTCCAACCATTCTAAATGACAGCCTTGCTGGATAAAGTATTCTTGGCTGCATGTTCTTCTCGTTTAGTACCCTGAATATGTTTTGCCAGCCCTTTCTGACTTGCCAGGTCCCTGTGGATAGGTCTGACATTATTTTGATATTCCTCCCTCTGTAGGTAAGGAATCTCTTCCCCCTCATTGCCGTTAAGATGGTTTCCTTGTTTCTAAGATTTGTGAGTTTTACTATTACATGCCGGGGCATTGGTCTATTTTCCTTGATCTTGGGAGGGGTCCTTTCTGCCTCTAGGACTCAAATGTTTGTTTCATTCCCCAGATTAGGGAAGTTCTCAGCTACGATTTGCTCAAATATATCTTCTAGTCCTCTTTCTCTCTCTCTCCTCCCCAATAATTCTGACAATGTAATGTTTCATGGTGTCACTTATTTCTCTAATTCTGTTTTCATGGATTTTGGGCTGTTTCTCCCAGGCCTCCTCTTTTTCCTTCTTTTTTATCAATTGGCCTTCTAGTTCACAAATTCGTTCTTCTGCCTCATTTACCGTAGTTGTTAGAGTATCTAGATTAGATTGGATCTCACTGATAGCATTTTTAAGTTCTGCCAGTTCAGCTTTCACTTCTGCCCTTAGAGACTCTATATTGCCATATTGCATGAGGGTTCCTATTTCTCCACTTCCTTGCCAACACTTGTTTCTTGTGTTACTGATTTTAGCCCTACTGATAGGTGTGAGGTGATATCTCAATGTAGTTTGGATTTGCATTCCCCTGATGATAAGTGATATTGATCATCTTTTCATGTGTCTGTTGTCCATCTGGATGTCTCCTTTCCAGAAAAGTCTGTTCATGTCTTCTGTTCATTTTTTAATTGGATCTCCCTAAGGATTTTAAGCCAAATTTTACTTTATTACTTCTTTTTTTTTTTGCCTCTCATTTTTTTTAATTTTTTTTAAAGATTTTATTTATTAGAGAGAGCATGTGAGAGAGAGAGAGCAGGAGTTGGGGCAGAGGGATTGGGAGAAGCAGACCCCCAGCTGAGCAGAGAGCCCAATTTAGGGCTCGATCCCAGGACCCTGGGATCATGACCTGAGCTGAAGGCAGAAGCTTAACCAACTGCCTCTCATTTTATATCCATAGTAGGGACTGAGAGATTTTTTTGGCACTCATCATCTAAATTATTACTGTTTAGTCAGTTATACTTATCAGTTTAATCTTTTCTACCCTGGAACATTTACAAACTATCATTCATCCAGTGATTAAAACAAGTGATATGCATTCTTACAAGTTTTTATCTGAAGATTTGTAATCTCAGAAATTGTATGAAGAGTCAACTCTCTAAATGGTTTTAATGAGAACATAATGAAGGAAAAGAAAGATGAAAGATTATGAGGCAAAAAGAAGGTTAATAGAAATTAAGTATTAGTTTGACCAATTTCTTTGTATTTTAAGAATCTTAAAGATATTAGAGTATTTCAGGTATAGGAGAAACTCTATTAAATTAAATTCCTTGATGGAATAGGCTCAGTGGCAATTACACTTTTGGAAATAAAGCATGCTGAAGATCTTTCAGAATCCTTCAGAATAAAACACATCTTCCATAATATTTTATAGCCTATCTCCAAGAATAGGATGTAGGCTATATGCTTGCAAAACCATCAACGCAAAAGCCTACTGTCTTACCCGTTCATCTGTACTGCCTGTTGCATGATGGGAATAATTGATGATACCAGGAATGGGCTGCTCACCGTGTGCCATGATAACAGCTGGACTGGTGTAGAATGGATGCTTCTAATGCACAACACATAACAACTATGAGTACAGTGACAGGAAGACATGAAACTATACAAGCAAAATGACTAGAAAGGAAAAGGGTGAAACAAATGAAACAATGAAATGCCAAAATTTTTCAAATGTAGAATGACCATATCAGCTTAGACTTCAAATGTTGGAAACTTTTTCTTAAGACTGAAATTGATGGTACTTTTTACTCTTTTAATTAACAGTAAAAGAGTAAGAAGATGTAATGATTTAAAAATGTACCTATTTAACCAATCAGTTCCATAAAAACAAAATGAAACCAAACCAAACAAAAATCACATACAATTTAAATATTTACTAGCCTTAAGTAAAGACTTAAGGGACCACTGAATAGATATGGAGACATTTGGTCTTCAGTGAAAGAATTACCTACTGGTTGTCTAAATGGACACTTTAAAAAGATTTCTATGATCCTTTCTAATCTATGTGTTGTCAAAAATCCTCTTAAGAGCTATGCTCATAGCCAAAATATCTGGGTGATAACCTAAAACTTTAGGAATTCCTTCATAGAGTGAGATTAGGTTTTCAATCTTGTGCTCTCAGTCAGTGAACAATCATTATTCCCAGAAGTGATATGTTACTTTGTGAAGATTTTAAAGCATACTGGGTGGTTTATACTAGGTATGACTAAAAAGGTAAATGATATTCTACGACTAAGGTGACTAAATTTATGCAAGTACCTCATTGTACTCTGTACATTGTACTACCAAAATTGCCCAAAGAGAATCTGTAATACTTTGGTACTATCTTAATAATATTTATTACTTTATTGAATAAAAAATGCAAATACATTATATCTATTTCCTCTCTATCACTACGGTAATTTAGGTCAAGTAACATTTAAATAAGTGTTAATTGCTGAAAAACTCTGTCTTAAAAAAATTAATCTTTCTCAACTAATTTTTTGAGTCATCTAAGGTCTCTTACTTGCAGTCTGCTGCTCTTTTATGAACTTGTGAATATTTGATGTTTTAAATATATAAATGTTGTATATTTAATATGACCACAAAAATGACATTTCCAAAGAGTTCTTAAATGTCACATTTTACCTATTTACCTATTACTTCAGTAGGTAACAGCAATCTTTAATGTCTCAGAACTGAGAACAAACTTCAATGCTTTTAAGGACTCTACATTATGGAGGGCACATAGCTACGGAGTGTCATGAATATCCTGGTTCTTTTTTAAGGATGCCCTGAAAAGGTACTGAACTTATGAAAAAATTGGATGGTAAGAGGGATGAAATCAGTACATTTACCTGTGGTTCCTTTAGATCTTTTGGTCTCTGTCAGCAGGCTTACCTTGGCAGCAATGGCTGCTGCGGTTATATGTGATGAAGAACTGTCTTCTGTTGAAGCAACACCACTGTCTTTCTTCTCTTCTTCCTCTTCCTCACATTGAACCCCTTTGTCTTCTGTCTGTTTATGGGGGCTAGTTGTAGGAGGAGGGGAAAGAGGAGGTGGTGGGGAAGGTAAATCTTCAAGTTCATCATGCACTTCCTTTACTTTTACAATGGCATCACGTAAAAGGTCAATGGCATGAGGTAGAGCTGGCAGTATAAACTGAAAGCATTCCTGTATGCAAGAGGAAGAAAAAAAATGAAGATAAAGCACTTTTATAGGCATATAAAATGGTAAAAATTCAAACTTATTTGTGATTTTGGATCTATATTTCTCTCCATATATCTTATGAATCATACTGAAAATATTATCTTTTGCAATATGAAATATGAAGTAAACATGGTACATAGTATTCTCTGTAAGCTGTAGAACTACAGTACTATATAAGCACATAGTACATTTTTCTTAAAGTAAAATTTCTGTACAACTTCGGGTTTTAAAGATGCATTATGGGAAAGGCAGGAAACAGTTTTCACCTTTCTAGTCAGAGCAGAACACTAGAATTAACCAATTGAGGACTGACTTATTTTATTCAGACAGCTAAGGTTCTGACTATTATCATAAAATGTAGCTAGGCAAAACTGTGCAATATGCAAAAATAGGTATGTTTGTACAGAGCACTGCATAAAAATTAATATAGTTTCCTGTTCAAGTGCCCACTATTACCTATAATGTATCACCAAAAGAGAATAGGTGAGAACTTTAAAATCAGAACATAGGGCCAAATATGTTTGGGGAATATGTTGGGGCAGAGGACTTTGTCTTTTACATTTAAAGTAACTTACCTTAAAATTTAAGATGTAAAAAAATATCTTAAAATTTACAGAGGGTTATATGAATATCTGTAAGGGTACTTGATCTTTTGACTTCTCTTTATATGGCTCAATCATTTTAGTGATAAAGATTATACAGCAAAGAATTTAATCTTGACCAATGAGAGCTCTGGCCTTTACTTTCAGCTTTGGGGAGGTGAACTCTAGTTCCTGGTCTTGCCTAAAAGGAGTGTCTTTGTTTGCCTGTGATTTGGCCACTGGACAATCTAACAATGTGGATTATTATGAGGACTTTGGGAAACATGGTATTAGTTTTGCCTCTGGATGGAACTGGAGACTAAAGGCATAAGTTTCCCCTCTAGGAAGAGTTAGACTAAAGGTCAACCATATGGGTAATATGTGATCAAGTCCCAGTAAGAACTCTGGACATCAAAGGCAAAGGTGAGTGTGCCTAGTTAGTGATATTCTGTGTGTATTGTCTCTTTTATGGTCAAGAAGAGGTAATGCTATCCCTGGCTCCATGGGAGAGGATGATCAGATTTGGTACCTTTCAGCATTTGCCCTATATGCTTCTTCTCTTGGCTGACTTCTGTCTGAATTCTTTCCCTGCAATACACCACAAAGGTAAGTATAGCAGCTTTCAGTGAGTTCTGTTAGTCCTTCTAGTTAATTATTAAAATTGAGGGTGGGTTTTAGAAACTCCCTAAATTGCAACTTGGTGTCAGAAGTGAAGGAAGTCTTGTGGAGTACTCCAACTTTATAGTTCGCTAACTTTTGCAGTTGGCCCAAACTCCTTACAGTTGGTGTTAGAAGTGTGACTCACTAGAAAGATCCTGACTCATGTGATCATGAAACATCATCTGGGCAGAGAAAGGAAGAGATGGTGGGGAGGATTAATCTTTAGAGGCTGGATAAACACAGGGTCACCCACAGAATGCAATTGCAGCTGTGTTGTGATTAGTTATTGGAGCTAAAAGTTAGCAATGGAATTTTGAAATAAAAGATCCAACTTTTAAGGAGTTGTGTCATTGGATGTATAAAGAAACAAGGTAAATTTATAATCTCTTCATTATTGTTATTTGCACTAGCTAAAACAAAAGGAAGAATGTTGGGGTGAATCCTAAGGTTGTGCCAATCTTAGAGTTTGGCTGATCTAACATATAGCTGCTGGCCTCTGAGCTGCTTCCAAAGAAAAATGTTATGCTGAAGTGATTAACAGTGAATAAAGTTAGACTTATTCATAAGAGAATGGAGCAAAAGAAATGAGAGATTCAAGGGACTTGTCTTATAAGGGTAGAAATATTTAAGCAATTATTAAGAAAATGGATTTATAAAGTGAGTATTGTTGGGGGCAAAAGAAAGGTGTTAATGTAGCAGCACTGTGGGTTGAGCAGACAGATGGGAGCACTGGTCTCCCAACATTGAAGGGTCCTAAATAATCTCTATTTACCCTAGTCTGAAGGAATTTTAAAAACTAGAAGGCAAATATAACTAAAAGAAACCTCACCTTGCATCACCTTAAGTGATGGTCCTATAATCTAATCAAGATAAGGCCTGACAAAAGAATGTGAATCCCTTGGTCCAAACCAGGCCTAGAAATCCAAGGCCAAATGCACATAAATGGATAAAATGGTCATGGGATAGAGAAGATACTTTTCTGGGATTCCTCAACATGGGATCCACCATGTACTATGATCCTAATACCTGTTGAAGTTCTAATGGGAGGTACAGTTAGATTGGAAGGATACAGGGATGCAACAGTTGATGGAATTAGAGTGAAAGTTGGGATGAAAACTAGAATGTCTGGACAGTGAACTTCATATGAAGTGATCTGTCTCCTTTACCTGATTGTATTATGGGGATGGATATTGTGTTTGACTGGACAATTTTTCTTTTACCTAGTATTGTAAAATAGAAAGCATATAAATCAACTCTTCCACCAGTATACATTATATATGCTAAGTGGGAACAAATAAGATTGCCTGAGTCCACACAGGTCATTAATTTGCTATACAACAGACCTGAGTGGAGTGCAAACTGGGTTTATGGAAAAAAATCTGTGAGTACCACCTAGCAACAACTGCTGGGACTTTGGGCCAGAAAATTTCCATTTGAGAGACAATTACTAGCGTGCTATTGGATTTTAATTGAGACTATCCTTATGACTGAAGAACATAAAATAATCTTGAAACCTGAAATATCCATAATGTTTTGGGAATATCAGAGAAATGCTCTAATGGGGAAGGCAATGCCCAGGAGAGTTCCATAATAAAATGGAAATGGTTCATATAGGATCATGCTACCAGGAGAATACAAGGAGGTACTCACGAGCAGGTAGCCTCTTTTCACCTAGGGTCGACTTCGGAACCACCTGAGGAGCTGCTGGATCCTATGGCCACTTGGGCCACTTGGGCGGTGCCCTATAAACAGCTTTCTATTGATCAACAAAATGCTGCTTGGTTTATGGATGGCAATTCCAAGGTGAAGGGACAGCATCCTGTTTGGAAGGCCGCCACTCTGATTGAAGAAGGTAAAAACAAATCAGCTCGATAGGCTGAACTGCATGATGTTTGCCCCTATGTTTGGGTTTTTACCAACTCATAGGAAGTGTCCGGTGGCCTGGCCATATGGTCAGGCAGAAGGGCAATGGAAAATTGGTCTATCAAATGGATGCTTGTATGGGGCATGGCCTATGGAAGTCACTCTGGGAATATAAGGGGTATGTTAAAGTAGGATACATCAATGCCCATCAGAGGAACCCCCTTTCAGAAATGGAAGTTAATTGGAACTGGTGAACAGATATCCCAGTATGCATGCTTGACATGGCACCTGGGCCCATGAAATGAGTGGGCAATGGGGGGGCTGCAACGATGCAGATATGGGCTGAATTGATATATTCTTCTTGCACCCACTGAGGCACAAAAATGCCAATGAGAAGTGTTCTGTGTGCTAACAAAAAAGAGAGACAGCAGAAGGTTATGCAGCATATTCCATAGGGGAAAGTCCTGCATATAGCTAGCAAGTTGGACTGATGCTGCTAGTCCCTTGAGGCTACAAATCAGTCCTAACAGGAATAGACATTTACTCTGGACTGGGCTTTGCTTACCCAATGGTAGATGCAAATACTCAGCGTACTATAAAAGGACTAAACAGAAAATACTGTACCAATGACTGCAGAGTCATATTTCTTTAGACCAAAGTACACACTTTCATATTCAGAGCAATGATTTGACAGAAAATTGGAATGGGCTATGGAAACATTTGTTGTCTAAAAAAGGAGAAGCATGGCTTATATGCTCTCATTAGTGTGTGGTCCATTCAACAAGAGGGAGGCCAAGGGAAGGTCCCCACTAAATATAGTCCTCTACTTTTCTAGGGAAGAGGGGGCTGGGCCACGATGCTGGTATGACTATACTTTTTTCTTTAGGACTATACTTTTTCTTTTAGCACATCACATCAACTTTCTTTTTTTCTACCTGATACTGTGGTACTAGGATCAGAGCTACAACTATGCATACCAGAAGCAGGATGATTCTTAAGCAGAAACTATTAACTATACCTTTAAACCTTTATGTCAGAGTGCCTAAGGGCCTGATGGGGTAGATTATGCCTGACTCCATCTGGCCAAATTGGGACTGACAGTGGATGCAGTTATATTGCCTGGTGTTTGAGATTGCTCACTAGTAACCCTACCTTGTATGAATGGAAAAGGACTAAGCAGGTGGCACTTGTTAAACGAATATTACTGGTGGCAATATGGACCAGCACAGTGGCCAAATCAACTGTCTCATTAAAAGAGTTTCAAAGGAAAAGTCTGAGTATAAATGGAAAGAAGGAGGAATGATAGCTGGAGGTAAAGGAATGAATAAATGGGTTATGCAATGAGGGAGATCCAATATATTGGTTTCTCAAAATCTTTAGAACAAGAGAGGATATTGTTTCTTAGCTCAGTTGTAACAGATGCCAGAAAAGTTAAAGCCATATGTTGCTGAGACTACTACTGCTTTGGAAACCTGACAAGCCCATAAACCTGAGTAGTGTAGTTCTGGGAGACATTTTGATCATATGATATGATGACAGACCACGCTAACTGTTAATGTCTATGTAGGACTCCAGTAGTGTGCCAGTTACCTTTTAACTCATATTTCAGGTTATATCTACAACTACTGTGAAATGTTGTAATACTGTCATTGCTAGTAAGATTATAATACTGATATTGATGATCATATGTATTGGGAAATTGAGTTAAATCCTCCTCAAAATGTAATACCAATGGAAAATGACTGGCCTAAACAAGGTAGCTAATGTCTGTGGAACTAGTTCTGTGCAAGTGTATCATAGGATAAAAATAGCACATCAAGGTAAAAATTAGTATATTAGTACAAAAATATGAAATATGTATAATGGCTTTAGAGAATAAATTAGCTGTTTCTCAAATTTATCCCTATCCCACCCTGGCTCCTCTAAATCTTAGACACATTCACACTGATACTGTTGTTATATCTGTAATATAAATGCTATAGTAAATATAGATGCTCAGCCAGACAAATACAATCATTTTTCTGTAAGAGAGCTTTGGCCAAAAGCCAGGGGGGCAGCTTGTGCAATGAAGAATTAACCTTACTCCAAGAGAGTCTGGCCTTAGCTCTCAGTTACTGGGATGTGATAGGAGTGTCTTTGTTGCCTGGGAACTTTGGCTACCAGACAGTGTAACAGTGTGATTTATGATGAGGGCTTTGGACATTCTGGTATCAGTTTTGCCTCTGGTAGATGTTGGAGACTAAAGGAAACAGCCTAACCTTAAAGGGCTAGAGATTAAAGGCCAGCATTACAGGCAGTATGTGATGAGCCCCAGTAAAAACTCTGAACACTAAAGTCTTGGAGCTTCCCTGATTTTCAGTGCTGTTATACACTGATGCCAAGAGAGTAATGCATTCATGATTCTATAGGGAGAGGATAACAGAAGGTCTGCATTTGGTACCTCTCTTCTACTCTTGGTTAACTTGAATCTGTATTCTTTCTGTCATAAAGCATAACTGTCAGCTTAACATCTTTTGGTGAGTTCTGTGAGTCTTTCTAGTGAATTACTGAAACTGAGGGTGGTTTTGGGAATGCACTAAATTGCAACTGGTGTCAGACACTAGGGAGGGCAGTCTCATGGAGTCCTCTAACATCTTGGTTGACTAACTCTCATAGTTGGCTAAAACTTTACACTAAATCGTATAAATCACAAGGTTGCTTACCTGAGATCCTTTCTTGCTACCTGGCAGGTTAATTATGAGGGTTTTCCCTCTGATTCCACATACAGGCCTGAAAGGAAAGAGAAACTGGATGAATACTAAATTGCAATGAACAGTGAAATACATTCAACAACAAAGTTCAATCATTGTACTTACATGTGAACAACGGTTTTAGAATAAAATTGTTACAACTAGAGATTTACCAATTGCTATATAAATTGGGCACTCTGGCTGAGGTTTTTACAATAATGGTTAGTGTGGTAGACTGGAAAAATGTACTGAACATGGAATCAGAACAAATTAGCCAATTTGACGAAATAATGGCCAAAATATCTTTTTTCTCAAACTTAGCTTCTTCATATCTCATATAGTTCTAAGATTTCAGTGAGATAAATGTGTTAAAAATGTCTAGCACAGTAACATTTATGCTCAAAAGTCTAACACAAAAAGCACTCAGGAGTTGAATGAGACTTACATTTAAGCTCTTGCTTCTCAGAAAAGGGTGTATATTTTAGAGTAAAATAAAGTTTCGAATGAATGGCAGTTGGGAGACTTTGGAGAGCTTAGCTGCTGAAAGATCCACTGAAGAATATGGGCAAGTAAAAGTAGAAAGGTCTTTCAGAGATCACTAAATTTCCAAGCCACTTTTAAACCAAGTGGTTAGATAAGAAACATGAACAGTGGAAAAGCACTGGAAGACAGAAGTCAAGAGTTGAAGGCCTGGATTTCATATGAGAGTTGGAATCATACTCTACCAATAATTGGCGGTTACTTTTACCTGGTAACATCTCATTTTCATCATCTGAAAACAAAGGGATTAATCTAAAATTTTACAACTAAAATTTTAAGTCAGGTAAGAACCTTTTCCCAAAACTTCTTCCTAAGAATGACTTTATTTTTAAACTACTTTTACTCTCTGAAATAACCTAAAGTTGTCTTATATTTTATTGTTTTTTTTCTTGTGTCCTATTCACAGAGTCAATAGCTATTTTAAGATTTCCATATTCCTTTTAATTGAGATATAATCGACAAATAACACTGTATTAGTTTTAGGTGTACAAAAATGATGTGATATGTGTATATACTGTGAAAGGATTGCCACAATAAGTTTAGTTAACATCCATCACTGTACAGTTATTATTTTTTTTCTTGTAATGAGAACTCTTACAATCTACTTTCTTAGAAACTTTCAAATATACAATACAGCAGTATTAAATATAGTCACCACGCCGACATTACATCCCTAAGATTTATTTAACTCGTAAGTTCGTGTTTTTGACCACCTTCCCCCATTTCACCCACTCTGCAATGCCTGCCTCTGGCAACCACCAATCTGTTCTCTGTATTTATGAGTTTGGTTAATTTTTAGATCCCACACAAATGTGAGATAATAAGGTATTTGTCTTTCTGTCTGATTTATTTCACTTAACATAATGCACCAACGTCCCATCTGTGTTGGTGCAAGTGGCAGGATTTCCCTCATTTTTATGGTTCAATAATATTCCATTGCACATACATACCACAGTTTCTTTATCCATTCATCTATCAGGAGACATAGGTTGTTCTGTGTCCTGGTCATTGTAAATAATGCTACAATGAACACAGGGATACAGACATCTTTTCAAGACAGTGATTTCACTTCCTTTGGATAGATGCCCAGGTGGAAATGCTGCATCACATGGTAGTTCTGTTTTTAATTTTTTGAGCAGCTGCTATACTCTTTTCCATAGTGCCTGAACCAATTTATATTCCCTAACAGTACACAGGGGTTCCCTTTTCTGTATATCTTTTTGTTATCTCATATTTTTGATAATAGCCATTCTAACAGATGTAAAGTGGTATCCCATTGCAGTTTTGATTTCCATTTCTCTGATGATTAGTGATATTAAGCATCTTTTCACATACTTGTTGGCCATTTAGATGTCTTATTTGAAAAAATGTCTATTCAGATCCATTGTCCATTTTTTAATTGGATTTTTTTTTCTACTGAGCTGTATGAATTCTTTATATATTTTGGATATTAACTTCTTATCAGATATATAATTTGTGAATATTTTCTTCCATTTCATAGGTTGCCTTTTCATTTTGTTGATGACTTCCTTTGTTGCACAGGTTTTTAGATTGACATAGTCCCATTTATTTTGGCTTTTGGAGCCAAATCCGGAAAAGCACTACCAAGATTGATGTCTAGAAGCTTATCCACTATGTTTTATTCTAGGAGCTTTATGGTTTCAGGTTTTACATCCACGTCTTTAATCTATATTGAGTTGATTTTTGTGTATAGTTTAAGATAGTGGTCCTATTTCATTCTTTTACATGTAACTGTCCAGTTTTCCCACCATTTATTGAAGACACTTCCCCCATTATATATTCTTGATTCCTTTGTCATGAATTAATTGACCACATATGCATGGGTTTACTTCTGGGTACTCTATTTTGTTCCACTAATCTGTGCTCTGTTCTTATGCCAATACCATATTGTTTGATTACTACAGCTTTGTAATAAAGTTTGATCAGGAAGTGTGATGCCTCCAGTTTTGTTCACCTTTCTCAAGATGCTTTGAATATTTGGGGTCTTCTGTGTGTCCATTAGGAATGATTGATCTATTTCTGTAAAAAATGCCATTGGAATTTTGATAGGAACTGCACTGAATATGTAGACTGCTTTGGGCAATAAGGACATTGTAACAATATTAATTATTTCAATCCATGACCATGAAATATCTTTCTATTTATTTGTGTCTTTAATTTTTTCATCAATGTCTTCAAGTTTTCAGTGTATAGGATTTTCACTTCCTTGGTTAACTTTATTCCTAGGTATTTTATTATTCTTGATGCAATTATAAATGGGATTGTTTTCTTAATTTCTCTGACAGTTCATTATTGGTGTATAGAAATGCAACTGATTTTTAAATACTGATTTTGTATCCTGCAACTTTACTAATTTGTTTCTTTGTTCTAACTTTTGTGTGTGTGTGTGAAGTCTTTAGGGTTTATTATATCTAATAGCATGTCATCTACAAATAGACAGTTTTATTTCTTTTCTGATTTGGGTGACTTTTATTTTTATTTTTTTCTTGCCTAATTGCTTTGGCTAGGACTTCCAGTACTATGTTGAATAAAAGTGGTGAGAGTAGGCGTCCTTGATTTGTTCCTGATCTTAGAGAGAAAGCTTTCAGTTTTTCACCATTGAGTATGATGTTAACTGTGGGCTTGTCATATGTTATTATATTTAGGTACATTCCTTCTATATCCATGTTGTTGAGAGTTTTCATCATGAATGGATGTTAAATTTTGTCAAATGCTTTTTCTGCATCTGTTGAGAGGATTATATAATTTTTTATCCTTTATTTTGTTACTGTGGTCTATCACACCATTTGATCTGTGGATGTTAAATCATCACTGGAACCCTGGAAAAAAAAATCCCACTTCATCATGGTCCTTTTAATGTACAGTTGTATTCAGTTTGCTAATATTCTGTTGACGATTTTTGCATCTATATTCATCAGGGATATTGACCTGTATTTTTCTTTTCTTGTAGTTTTCTTCTCTGGTTTTGGTATCAGGGTAATGCTGCTCTTATAAAATGAGTTTGGGAGTGTTCCCTCCTCTTCTATTTTTTTGGAAGAGTCTGAGGATTGGCATTAATTCTTCTTTAATTGTTTCAAAAATTCAATAGTGAAGCCATATGGTCATTGACCTGTTGGAAGGTTTCAAATTACTGATTCAATCTCCCTACTAATTAATCTGCTCAGATCTTCTATTTCATAACTAAGTCATGGTAGGTTGTGTTTCTAGAAATTTACCCATGTCTGTTAGGTTGTCCAATTTGTTGGTGTACAATTAATCACAGTAGTCTCTTATGATCTTTGTATTTCTGTAGCATTCGGTTCTAATGTTTCCTCTTTTATAAATAATTTTATTTAGTTGAGGGCTCTTTTCATTTTTTTTTTTGGTGAATCTAATTTTTTAAATCTTTTCAAGGTATCAGCTCTTAATGTCATTGATATTTTCTGTTGTCTTTTTAGTCTCTATTTCCTTTATTTCTGCTCTGTTTACCTCCTTCCTTCTAATAACTATGGGTTTAATTTGTTCATTTTAGTTCCTTGAGGTATAAAGTTTAGTTATGGCCTGAAGTTGTAGGCATTAATTGCTATGAACTTCCCTCTTGGATTGCTTTTGCTTCATCTCATAAGTTTTAGTATGCTGTATTTCCATTTTTCCCAAGATATTTCTTGATTTTGCTTTTGATTTCTTCTTTCACCCATTGGTTGTTCAGCAGCATGTTGTTGGCTTTCCACATATTTGTGATTTTTCCAGTTTTCTTCTTGTAATTGATTTCTACTTTCATACCATTATGGATAGAAAAGAGGCTTGATAGGATTTCAATCTAATTAAATTTATTAAAATTTGTGCTGTGGTCTAATATATTATCTATTCTATATAATGATATGTCATGATATATATAATGGAGAATGGACCAAATGTGTTTGAGAAGAATGTGTATCTGCAGCTTTTGGAAGGAAAGTTCTGTAAGTGTCTGCTGAGTCCATCTGGTGTAAAGTGTCATTTAAATTCAATGTTTTCTTATTGATTTTCTGTTTGGATGATCTACTCGTTGATGAAAGTGGGGTACTGAAGTCTCCTACTATTACTGCATTTCTATTTTTCCTTTCAGGTCTGTTAATATTTGGTTTATATATTTAGCTGCTCCTATGTTTAGTGCATAAGTATTAACAAATGTTATATCCTCTTGTTGGAGTGACTGCTTTATTATTATACAATGACCTTCTTTTTTCTCTTATTACAGCCTTTTTCTTGAAGTCTATTTTGTCTGATATAAGCATAGTTACCCCAGCTTGCTTTTGTTTTCCATTTGAAAATATTTTTTCCATCCCTTCACTTTCAAAACTCAGTTATTATAAGGATTAATATAATCCTTGAAACATAATGTATTGTACAGTACCTAGAAGAGACTGGATAATGAATAAGTACCTGGTCAATTTTCTCTTAAAAAGTACATTGGGGTTAGAAAATGAAGGTCATGAATTCACTGTAAAGATCTAGACCTCTCTTTTTAAATTAAGTTTTTAATTTCAATTCCAGTATAGTTAATGTACAGTGTTATATTAGTTTCATGTGTACAATATAATGATTCAACAAGTCTATACATTTCTCAGTGCTCATCATGATAAGTGTACTCTTAAATCACCTTCGTCCATTGCATCCATCTTCCCACCCACCTCCTGACTGGCAACCACCAATTTATTCTCTTGAGTCTATTTTTAATTTTTCTTTTTTGTTGGTTTTGTTTCATAAAGCCCATATATAACTGAAATCATATGGTATTTGTCTTTCTCTGAGTTATTTCACTTAGCATTATACCCTCTAGATCCACCCATGTTGTTTCAAATGACAATATTTCATTTTGTATGGTTGAGTAGTATTCCATTGTACATATATTCAACATCTACTTTATCCATTCATTTATGGATGGACATTTGGGTTCCTTCCATAACTTGGCAATTATAAATGATACTGCAGTAAACATAGGAGTGCATATATCTTTCCGAATTAGTGTTTTCATTTTCTCTGGGCAAATACCCAGTAGTGAAAATTAATGGATCATAAGATAATTCTATTTTTAAGTTTTTGAGGAACCTCCATATTCTCTTCCATAGTGGCTGCACCAGCTTGCATTCCCACCAACAGTACACAAGGGTTCCTTTTTCTCTACATCCTCATCAACATTTGTTAATTTTTCTGTTTTTGATTTTAGTCATTCTGAGAGTAGTGAGGTGGTATCTCATTGTGGTTTTGATTTGCATTTCCCTAATGATTAGTGATGCTGAGTATCTTTTTATGTGTCTGTTGTCAATCTGTATATTTTCTTGGGAAAAATGTCTGTTCATGTTTTCTGCCCATTTTTAATGGACTTATTTAGTTCTTTTTGGTGTTCAGATGTATAACTTCTTTATATATTTTGGATACTAACCCTTTATCAGAGATGTAATTTGCAAATACCTTCTTGCATTCAGTAGGTTGTTTTAGTTTTGTTAATGCTTTCCTTTGCTTTCCAAAAGCTTTTTATTTTGGTATAGTCCCAACAGTTTAATTTTGCTTTTGTTTCCCTTGCCAAAAGAGAAATATCTAGAAAAATGTTTCTATAGCTGACATCAAAGAGATTACTGCCTATGATTTCTTCTAGGAATTTTAAGGTTTCAGGTCTGACATGAGGCTTTTAATCCATTTTGAGTTTATTTTTTTGTATCATGTAAGGAAGTGGTCCAGTTTCATTCTTTTCAATGTAGCTATTCAGTTTTCCCAACACAATTTGTTGAAAAGAATGTCCTTTACCCATTGTATATTCTTCCCTCCTTTGTCACACACTAATTGACCATAAAAGCATGGGTTTATTTCTGGGCTCTCTATTCTGTTCCATTGATCTTTCTGTCTATTTTTGTCCCAGTACCATACTGTTTTGATTGCTATAGTCTGTAGTATATTTTGAAATCTGGGATTGTGATACCTCCTGTTTTGTTCTTTTAAAGATGGCTTTGGCTATTCAGGGTAATTTCATACAAATTACAAGATTATTTGTTCTAGTTTTGTGAAAAAATGTTGCTAGTACTTTGATGGGATTGCATTAAATCTGAGATTGCTTTGGGTTGTATGGACATTTCAACACTACTCATTCTCCCAACCCACAAGTATGGAATACCCTTCCATTTGTTTGTGTCATCTTCAATTTCTTTCATCAGCGTTTTATAGTTTACCAAGTACAAGGTCTTTCAACTCTTTGGTTAGGTTTATTCCTAGGTATCTTATTGTACTTGGTGCAATTGTAAATGGAACTGTTTTCTTAATTTCTTTCTGCTACTTCATTATTAGTGTATAAAATCCAACAGTGTTTTGTATATAAATGTTGTATCCTGCATTTTTATTGAATTCATTCATCAGTTCCAGCAGGTTTTTTTTTTTTTTTTGGTGGAGTCTTTAGGGTTTTCTATATGAAGTACCATGACATGTGCAAATAGTGAAGGTTTTACTTTTTCTTTTTACCAATCTGGATGTCTTTCATTTCTTTTTCTTGTGTAATTGCTATGGCTAGGACTTCCAATATAGGTTGATTAAAAGTGGTAAGAGTGGACGTGCTTGTCTTGTTCCTGATTGTAGAAGAAAAGCTCTCAGTTTTTCACCATCGAGTATGATTTTAGCTGTGGGTTTTCATATATCATCTTTATTATGTTGAGGTAGACTTCCTATAACTGTACTTGAGAGTTTTTCATGAATGGATGTTGTACTTTATCAAATCCTTTTTCTACATCTTTTGAGTTATATGGTTTTTATTCTTTCTCTGCTAATGTGACGTATCATATTGATTGATTTGAGAATATTGAGAATATTGAATCACTCTTGTATAGCTGGAATAAATTTCACTGGATTATGGTGAATGATTTTTTAAATTGTTGGGTTTGGTTTGCTAATATTTTGTTGAGGATTTTTGCCTCTTTGTTCAGAGATATTGGCCTGTAGCCTTCTTTTTTTGTGATGCCTTTATCTGTTTTTGGTATTAGGGTGATGCTTGCCTCATAGAATGAATTTAGGAGTTTCCTTCCTCTAATTTTTGGAATAGTTTGAGAAGAATAGATATTAACTCTTCTTTAAGTGTTCAGAAGAATTCACCTGTGAAGCAATCTGGTCCTGGACTTTTGTTTTTTGGGAGTTTTTTGATTACTGATTCAATTTCATTGCTAGTAATTGGTCTGTTTAAATTTTGTACTTTTCCTGATTCAGTTTTAGGAGGTTACATGTTTCTAGGAATTTATCTTTTTCTTCTAGGTTGTCCAATTTGCTAGCATATTATTTTTCATAATATTTTCTTATAATCCTTTGTGTTCCTGTGGTATTGCTTGCTATATCTCCTCTTTCGTTTAAAATTTTGAGTCCTCTCTTTCTCTCTCTCTCTCTCTCTCTCTCATTTGAGGAGTCTGGCTAAAGGTTTATTGATTTTGTTGATTTTTTCCAAAGAACCAGCTCCTGGTTTTATTGATCTGTTCTATTGTTTTTTTTTTTTGTTTGTTTGTTTCTATTTTATTTATTTCTGCTCTAATCTTTATTATTTCCTTTCTTATACTGGCTTTGGGTTTTATGTTTTTCTTTTTCTAGCTCTTTTAGTGTAAGGTTAGGTTGTTGAGATTTTTCCTGCTTCTTGAGGTAGCCTGTATTTTTTCCCCTAGCCTCCATGGTTTTTCTTTTTTAATTTTTAACTATTATTATAGTTATATTTTTTTAGATTTTATTTAAATTCAAGTTAGTTAACATATAGTGTACTATTAGTTTCAGGGGTAGAATTTAGTGATTCACTACTTGCATATAACACCCAGTGCTCATTACATCAAGTGCCCTCCTTAATGTCCATCACCCAATTACCCCATCCTCCCACCTCCACTCCAGCAACCTTCTGTTCTCTATAGGTAAGAGTCACTTATGATTTGCCTCCTTCTCTGTTTTTATTTTCCCATCCCTTCCCCTATATTCATCAGTTTTGATTCTTAAATTCCACATGAGTGAAATCGTATGGTATCTGTCTTTTTCTGACTTATTTTGCTTAGTATAATACACTCTAGTTCCATCCTCATCACAGAAATGGTAAGATTTCATGCTTTCTGATGCTGAGTAATATTCCAGTGTGTGTGTGTGTACACATACACATATATACTACACCTTTTTCCTTTTTTTAAAGATTTGAGAAAGAGAGAAAGGGTGCATTGCGTGCACATGGGGAAGGGTTAGGGACAGAGGGAGGGAGAGAGAGAAGAGTCACAAGTCACAAGCAGAATCCACACTCAGTGCGGAGCCCAATGCAGGGCTTGGTCTCACAACCTGAGCCAAAACCAAGAGTTGGACGCTTAACCAACTGTGCCACCCATGCACCTCTATCTCACATCTTCTTTATCCACTCATCAATCGATGGACATTTGGGCTCTTTCCATATTTTGGCTATTGTGGACATTGCTGCTATAAACATTGGGGTGCATGTGCACCTTTGAATCACTGTTTTCCTATCCTTTGGATAAATACCTAGTAGTGCAATTGCTGGGCCATAGGTTAGCTCTATTTTTAACTTTTTGAGGAACCTCCATACTGTTTTCCAGAGTGGCTGTACCAGTTTCCATTCCACCAACAGTAAGAGGGTTCCTCTTTCTCCACATCCTCGCCAACATCTGTTGTTTCCTGACTTGTTAATTTTAGCCATTCAGACTAGTGTGAGGAGGTATCTCATTGTGGTTTTGATTTGTATTTCCCTGATGATGAGTGACATTGAGCATTTTTTCATGTGTCTATCAGCCATTTGTATGTCTTCTTTGGAGAAATGTCTGCTCATGTCTTCTGCCCATTTCTTGGATTTTTTTGTTCTTTGGGTGTTGAGTTTGATAAGTTCTTTATAGATTTTGGATGGCCCTTTATCTGCTAAGACATTTGCAAATATCTTCTCCCAGTCCATAGGTTGCCTTTAGTTGTGCTGACTGTTGCCTTTGCTGTGAAAAAGCTTTTTATCTTGACAAAGTCCCAATAGTTCATTTTTGCTTTGTTTCCCTTGCCTCTAGAGACATATGTACTAAGAAGTTGCTGCGGCCAAGGTCAAGAGATTACTGCCTGTGTTCTCCTCTAGGATTTTGATGGATTCCTGTCTCACATTTAGGTCTTTCATCCATTTTGAACTTATTTTTGTATATAAGAAAGTGGTCCAGTTTCATTCTTCTAAATGTGGCTGTCTACTTTCCCAAACACCATTTGTTGAAGAGACTTTTTTTCTGTTGGATATTCTGTCCTGCTTTGTTGAAGATTAGTTGACCATGGAGTTGAAGGTCCATTTCTGGGTTCTCCATTCTGTTCCATTGATCTATTTGTCTATGTTTGTGCCAGTACCATACTGTCTTAATGATTACAGCTTTGTAATACAGCTTGAAGTCGGAATTGAGATGCCCCCAGCTTTGGTTTTCCTTTTCAACATTATTATGGCTACTTGGGGTCTTTTCTGGTTCCATACAAATTTTAGAATTGTTTGCTCCAGCTCTGTGAAAAATGCTGGTGTTATTTTGATAGGGATTACAAGGTACTCTGTATTGTTATAATCTTACCTCTTAGAATAGCTTTGCTGCATCCCAAAGACTTTGGACTATTGTATTTTCATTTTTATTTGTCTCCATATATTTTTTTATTTTGTCTTTGATTTCTTTGTTGATACATTCATTGTTTAATAGCATGTTATTTAACCTGCATGTATTTGTGTTCTTTCCAAATTTTTTCTTGTGACTGATTTCAGGTTTCATATTATTGTGGTCAGAAAAGATGCATGATATGATTTCTTTTTGAATTTGTTGAGACCTATTCTGTGGTCTAACATGTGATCTATTCTGGACAATGTTCCTTGTGCACGTGAAAAGAATGTGTATTCTTCTGTTTTTGGATGTAAAGTTTGGAATACATCTGTTATATCCATCTGATCCAATGTGTCATTCAAAGCCACGTTTCCTTGTTGATTTTCTGTCTGGATGATTTATCCATTAATGTAAGTACCGTGTTAAAGTCCCCCACTATTATTGTATTATTATCAATTTCTTCCTTTATGTCTATTTATAGCTGCTTTATGTATCTACATGTTTCCATGTCGGGTGCATAATTATTTACAATTGTTATATCTTGTTGGAGTGTTCTCTCTGTGATTATGTTGTGTCCTTTGACCCCTATTACAGTCTTTGTTTTAAAGTTTATTTTGTACGATGTAAGTATTGCTACCTCAGCTTTCTTTTCACTTCCATATGCATGATAAATGTTTTTCAATCCCTTCACTTTCAATCTGCATGTGGCTTTAGGTCTGAAATGAGAGTCTCTTGTAGGCAGTATATAAATGGGTCTACCTTTTTTTTTTTTTTAAGATTTTATTTATTGGGGCACCTGGGTGGCTTAGTCATTAAGCGTCTGCCTTCAGCTCAGGTCATGATCCCAGGGTCCTGGGATCGAGCCCTCCATCGGGCTCCCTGCTCCGTGGGAAGCCTGCTTCTGCCTCTCCCTCTCCCCCTGCTTGTGTTCCCTCTCTCACTGTCTCTCTCTCTGTCAAATAAATAAAATCTTAAAAATAAAATAAAATAGAAGTTTAAAAAAAAAGATTTTATTTGACAGAGAGAGACACAGCAAGAGGGATCACAAGCAGGGGGAATGGGAGAGGGAGAAGCAGGCTCCCGGCTGAGCAGGGAGTCCGATGTGGGACTTGATCCCAGGACCCCAGGATCATGACATGACCTGAAGGCAGTTGCTTAATGACTGAGCCACCCAGGCGCCCCAAATGGGTCTACCTTTTTATCCACCCAGTCACCCTGTGTCTTTTGATTGGAGCATTCAGTCCATTTACATTCAATGTAAGTATTGATAGGTATGTACTTATTGCCATTTTGTCACTTGTTTTATGGTTGTTTTTGTAGTTCTTTGTTCCTTTCTTCTCTTACTCTCTTCCCTTGTGGTTTAAATGGCTTTGTTTAGTGGTATGCTTAGATTCCTTTCTCTATTTTTTTGTAAATCTATTACAGGTTTTTGGTTTGTGGCTACCATTAGATTTATATATAACATCCTATGCATACAGCAGTCTATATTAGGATGATTAAGTTTGAACCTATTCTGAAATAACAAATTTTTACTCCCCACATTTTTATGTATATGATGTCATACTTTACATGCTTTTATTTTGAAAATACCTTGACCAATTTTTATAGATACAATTTATTTTTACTGCTGTTGTGCTTTAACCTCTGTACTGGTTTTATAAGTGATCAATGTACTACTTTTATTATGTTTGTATATATCTGTGAAATTTTTTCCTTCTGTTATTTTCTTACTCCTGATTATGTCTTTTTCTTTCCACTCAAGGACTTCCCTTTAGCATTTCTTATAAGGCTAGTTTACTGGTGATGAATTCTTTTAACTTTTGTTAGTGTGGAAAACTCTTTATATCTATCTACTTCTATTCGGACTGACCCTTGCTGGATAGAATATTCTTGACTGCAGGTTTTTTCTTTCAGCACTTGAACATATCATTGCTACTCTCTTCTGGCCTGCAAAGTTTCTGCTTAAAAAATCAGCTAATAGCTTTATAGGATTTCCCTTGTATATAACTGTTTTCTCTTGCTACTTTAAAAATTCTTTTTGTCACAACGTTTTGCCATTTTAATTATTATGAGTGTTGGTATAGATCTCCTTGGGTTGATTTTGTTGGGGACTCTCTTTGCCTCGTGGATCTGGATGTCTGTTTTTTTCTCCCAGACTAGGGATGTTTTCAGTTATTATTTTTTCAAATAAATTTTATGCTGCCTTTTCTCTCCTCCTTCCTGAGATCCCTAGAATGCAAATTTTATTAACACTGGATGGTGTCACTGAGTTCCTTTAACCTATTCTCATTTTTATTATTATTTTTTCTATTTGCTGTTCAGCTTAGTTGCTATTACTCTGTCTTCCAAGTCACTGATCCATTCTTCTGCTTCTTCTAGTCTACTGTTTATTTCTTGTGTATTTTTTATTTCAGTTATTGAGTTCTTCATCTCTGGTTCTTTTTTATATTTTCTATCTCTTTGTTCCCCACTGTTTTCTCAAGTCCACTGAGTATCTTTTTGACAATTACTTAGAATTTTCAGTAAGGCATATTGCTTATCTCCATTTCATTTTGCTCTTTTGCTGTGATTTTGTTTTGCTCTTCAATTTAGGACACATTCCTCTGTCTCCTTATTTTGTCTAACTCTGTGTTTTTTCCTACATATTAGGAAAGTCAACATTTCCTGATCAAGAATAGGTCCGTTAGGGCCCTATAGTGCAATATCCCCTGTTCACCAGAATCTGATGCTTCAGGAGTGTCCCTATGTGTGTTGCATGTACTCTACTGTTATGGTTGAGCCATGTTTGCCTTCAGTCCAGTTGGCCTTCATGGCCCTCTGTGCTTGCTGCAAGCAGTATTTGGTCTCCATGCAGTAAGGGGTCAACCTGGGGCTGCCTTGGGCTTTTAGTTTGGTTATATCAGATGCTTGCCCTCAGTCTGTTTGCCAGAAATTAGACTGCACTGAATTGCAAGGCACTCTCCCTGTGTTGTCCCCCAAGTGGCTTTCTTTGGTGGGTAGAGCTGGCAGTCAGATCAGAAGTCTGCCCCCAGCCCACAGTTGGGGCTGCAGTTGAACTGGTATGTGTGGTTATCTTCCCTACTCCCCAGGGCAAGAGTCACTTAGTCACCTTGGAGTGGTGTTGGCCACTGCTGGGGCTGCTCACAGAATGAGACATGTTAGGTACCATTTCAGAGAGACTCCTGCTGAGTAGGGCATGTTGGATGGGGCAGTCCACAGGAGCTTTTCAAAGTCCCAGGTGCTTTTCAAACTGCTGCTTCTGTGCTGTATCTCAGTGGGGTTGTCATGCTGTCTTTTTTTTTAATTAAAGATTTTTATTTATTTATTTGACAGAGAGGGACACAGTGAGAGAGGGAACACAAGCAGGGGGAGTGGGAGAGGGAGAAGCAGGCTTCCCGTGGAGCAGGGAGCCTGATGCGGGGTTCGATCCCAGGACCCTGGGACTATGGCCTGAGCTGAAGGCAGACGATTAACGACTGAGCCACCCAGGCGCCCCTGTCATGCTGTCTTTTTAAGGGTGAGGATTCAGTTTCCTATCAGTCTCTGGCTCTCCCAGAGCCAAGTTATTGGTTTTTAAAGTTCCTAGTATTAAGCCCCACTGACTGTAAAAACTCATGAAGCTAAGCCCCTCTGGTTTTCAATGCTAAATATTATGGGGATTCATCTTCCCAGTGCAGGTCCCCTATATCTGGGGTCCCTGGTGTGGAGTCTATTCTCCTCCATTTTCCATTCTTGTGGTGTCCCTCCTGTTTGTGGTTAGTGTCACAAGTTAGTTTGGTTCCTGGCCATAGTTGACCAGGTCTCCACTCTTCCTACTGGTTTTCTTAATGTGGCCTCTTCTCTATGATTAACTGTGGAGAGTCTGTTCTGCCAGTTTCATTTTCTGGGTTTGTTACACTGATGTGGCTGTTATCTAGGTGTATCTGTGGGATAAGGTGAGCTCAGGATTCTACTTCCCAGGCTCTAGAATGTATTCTTAAGACATTGAGGATGACTGATGGATTCTATTTAATATTATCAAGTACTTTGTCAAAAATAATGGTCTAAGATAAACTGAAAGGGGATGACATAAGATATAAAGAAAAAAAGTCTAATAATAGAAAACACTAAACACAAGTTGAATGATTTTTGCTTCATATTCTCTGATGTATCTGTTTCAGTACCTTATATAGTGCCTTGTTTTTCCTAGAGATATCCTACTTCCTTTTCTACTGTTTTTTTCCTCTTTTTTTTCCTTTGGGGGAACATAGGGGGCAGAAAACTTTTTCTTTTGCCATTATTGATGTGGAAAAGAGATCGAGATGACTTGTAAGTAACTTAACATCTAATATTTAACTAGTGCTTGTTATCCGTCATATACTTGTAATTTTATATTACACTCAGAACACCCATGAGGTAGTCATTATATATTACCTTCCAGCTTTTTATATGTAAACATAGATTTCTGTCACCTTTGACAGATACTACTTACCCTTTAGTTCTAATTTTTAAATATTTCTACATCTAATACAGAAGATAAATTACTTTTGTCAGCACTAGCAACACATTATTCAACAAAAGTTTGAGGTATATGTCTGAATTTATACTTATAAAATAAACCTCAGAAAAAGGAAATAGAAATAAGATAAGAATTTTTGTTTATTTTCTTTGAAAGATTATTCTGGTTTTATCTTCTTCAAGCATATCAAATTAGAAAAGGCATAAACAGCCAGATATATTCAATATTAAATGATAATACAAAAGTACTTTTTAAAAATAAAGAATATATTTAAAAATCAGGTCAACTCAGCTAGTGCACTAGACTCCTTAGCAGACTGAATTTTCATTAATTTCAATATAAATTCATCTAGTAGAAAGCTACCAAGGAGAAAAACAATAACAAAAAACAAGAATAAAAATCCTGAACCTATTTTCAAATTAATTGTGGGATAATTTTTTAATTTATTACTTAAGACACCTTCTAAAATATATAAAGTACGGTTATGAGAATGAATTCATTTATTCATTCCGCAAGTATGGTTTAAGTACTTACCATAGGCAAGGCAGTGTTAGGCAATGGGGCTACAAGAGTCTTACCCTAGGGGAGTTTACAAATTTACAGAAAAATATCAGGAAGTGTTAAGATAATTAAATAAGTGCTGCAGGTACATGAAAAGCTACGTGAATGACAGGAAGAGTGTTTTAGTCTTAGGTGAGGGAGGGTAACGGTGATTAGGGAAGAAAGAAAGAAAAATCCAAGCTGCTACCTGAAAAACAGGTGTTATAGAGGCAGACTGGGAAGAACATTTCAGGCAGAGGAAATGGTATATAAAAAGGACAAGAAGTTAGAAAGAGAACCTGATGTGTGTGCTAACAATGAGGATGGATGGGTGTAATGAAGTAAATACTTGTGTCTCCCCAGAAAATTCATATGTTGAAATCCTAACCCCAATGTGATGGTATAAGGAGATTGGGCCTCTGGGACATGCTTAGGTCATGAGGGTGGAGCCCTCATAAGTGGAATTAGTGCCTTTATAAAAGGGACTCCACAGAGCTCTTGACCCATCATCACGTAAGGCTACAAAAAAAGTCAGAAGTCTACATCTTGGAAGAGGTTCTCACACCAGAACCTAATCACTCTGGCACTCTACTCTGAGTGTTATAGTAGCCCAAGTTAAAACAGTGGGAAATGCTGTTAAAAAGGCAGTTAGCAGAGATAATTTATACAGGCCCTGGAGAATAATCTTAAAGAATTCAGTCTGTATTCATAGGAAAATGACATTTCACTTAAGTTTTGAAGAGGAATAATATGCTGATATTTTTGTTTTCAAAGGTATCTCTGGGCTGTGATTTGAAAAACTAATTGGATAGATGGAAAACAGGAAGCAAAGAAACCAGTTAAGAGAATGTTGGAATAATAGGAGATGTGAGTTAGGATGGTTGCAATAGTGATGTAAAGAAATGGACAGGTTATAGTTCTTTAAGTATATTCTGACTTACAGAGAATATAACAATAACTTTTATATTCTAAAATATATTTTTTGAAATTTAAATACATAAAGAATAATTTTTTAAAATGGGATATTGCAGCAAAAACTGGTCCTAATCAAGATTTATACCAAAATTTCGATATATTGTGTTAAACTTATAGGCATGGATATATAAAGAATAATTTAAAATAATCTTATTCCCCTTAAAAATAAATTTTTATTAAGTAATAAATACATAAAAATTTATTTGCATATATAAAATGTAGACAATAATAAGAACCCACCTAGGTTATCTATAATCTAGGTTAAGAAAGAGACTACTACTTATATCTTCAAAGGCTACTGTGTGCTTATCCAGATCTCAAGTCTCTTTTTTCCAAAAAACTCCTTTCCTGAATCTTAAAACCATTTCCTTACTTATTTTTATAATAACTTTATTGAGATAGAATCCACATACTCTACAACTTATCCATTTAAAGTGTACAATTAAAAAATTTTAAAGTATATTCACAGATTTGTGCAACCATCATCATGATCAACTTTAGAACATTTTTATCAGCCTGCCCAAAAAATCCTATACCCATCAGCAGTCCACATTTTCTTCCAATCCCCACTCCTACACAACCAGTAATCTATTTTTTGTCTCTTTATGTTTGCATATTCTGAACATTTCATATAAATGGAATCACAGAACATGTGGCCTTTTGTGACCAGCTTCTTTTACTTAGCATAATGTTTTCAGGATTGATCCATGTTGGAGCACACATCAGTCACTCATTTACTTAAAAAATACTTTTGCACATATGTTTATATAAATATATTATTCTATCCAGTTTAGCATGTTTTTGAAATTCATACAAGTGGAATCATACTGTATATATTCTTATACAACTTGGTTTTCTCACTCAACATTGTGCTTGTGATATTTCTCCATGCTGATGTACATAGCTATGGTTCATTTTCACTGATGTACCATATTCTATTTGTATAATTATACCACAATTTATTTATCTATTCTTCTGCTTATGGGCATCTTTTGCTTCTATTTGTTGGTATTACAAAAAATGCAGCTATTAAAAAAATTTTTACATTTCTCTTTGTACATATGTGCAAGGCTTTGTATAAGGCAATGTTCTTCAACTTGCAGGTCAAAGCCACTTAAAAGGGCAGTAAACTGACTTAAATAGTCATAAGTAGCATGCCAAAAAACCCAAAAAGAACAGAAAATATCAGAATGCCTTCCTTATTGCTAGGATTATTGTTTCTTAAACCTTTTGTAACTTCTATATACACATATATGCATGTATGTGTATACATATATATGTACATATACATACCCAAACAGAGACATACACACACACGTATGTATGTGGGTATGGGATTACAATGTAAAGTATATCTCTTATTGTGGCTCATGGTCAAAAAGTGTAAGCTATCTTTCTAGGGTATGTTACTAGATGTGGTTTATGAGTCAATAGTAGTAAGCAGATGTGCATCATTATATATAAAAACAAATCATTTTCCACACTCCCACCAGTAGTATTGCTGCCTATCTTGACAAGGCTTGATGTTGACAGTTTTTTTTTTTATGTTGTTTGAATGACTAAATGATAAATAAGTAATAAAGCAACTACAGTAAAATGTTAATGGTAGAATTTAGGTAGAATCTACATAGAGTATTCACTGTAAAATTCTTTCAATGTGGTATATAAAAGGTCAAGGTATCTGTACCCCTGAAACAAATAATACATTATACGTTAATGAAAAAAAAAGAAAAAAACTGTTTGGCAGTATCTAATAAAGCTAAACATACTTTTAAAAAGGTCAAGGTAAAATTGTCTCAACTTCTAACAGTTTTTTACAAAGCAATACCATCCTGGAATATTCTTACATTCTAACCACAATTCAGCTGATCTTATCCCTATAAACAGATCTAATAAAACCACTTCCCCTAAGAAGTGTCCAATAGAGTACTAGAAAAGAATTACATATTTCACCTTGACCAGTTTGGACAAGGATATCCTATTGATTTTCTTCAAATTTCCTATTCACTATCTTTATCCTGTTTTCCCACTTTTACAAATGTATAAGCACCTTACTGTTCATTTATATTGGCCTATTATTTTTGTTCTGTAACTTATGTATCTTCATCTGTTTCTGCACGGTGTTTTTTTTTTTTTTTAATTTTTTTTTAAGATTTTATTTATTTATGGGCACCTGGGTGGCTCAGTTGGTTAAGCGACTGCCTTCGGCTCAGGTCATGATCCTGGAGTCCTGGGATCGAGTCCCACATCGGGCTCCCTGCTCAGCAGGGAGTCTGCTTCTCCCTCTGACCCTCCTCCCTCTCATGCTCTCTGTCTCTCATTCTCTCTCTCTCGCAAATAAATAAAATCTTAAAAAAAAAATTAAAAAGATTCTCTAAAAAAAAAAAAAGATTTTATTTATTTATTTGACAGAGAGAGACACAGCGAGAGAGGGACCACAAGCCGGGGGAGTGGGAGAGGGAAAAGCAGGTTTCCCACGGAGCAGGGAGCCTGATGTGGGGCTCGATCCCAGGATCCTGGGATCATGACCTGAGCCGAAGGCAGATGCTTAACGACTGAGTCACCCAGGTGCCTCTCTGCAGGGTGTTTAAGACTTGTAAACTTCTGGAGGGCAGGTATGGACCCTTTTGTATAGCATCTAGTAGAATGTTATGATATTCATGCATTTAATAAATCCATTTTTATGTAACAAGAGTTCAGAAAATTGAGCTAAAGTTATAATCTCCACATCATGAAATAAAAAATAAACACAAAATAAACCTTGCAAAATTTGACTCTATTTAAAAAAATATATTTTGGATTTATAGGATAGCAGTTGGTATATATATATCTTGATCTTTTATCTAACAAACTAGATAGTTGGTTCTTCCATTGGTTCTGAAAGACTACTGATTTTTTAAGTTTCTATAACAGATAATCATGAAGTTCTTTTTCAACCTTTTCAATGCCTATTCTATTTATTTCTTTTACTTTGTACAGTGTTGAACAGAAGTAGTTACAGCAGGACTCTGTCTTATTCCTAACTTTTAAGAGAAGACTAATAGCATCTATTAACTGTATTTGCTTGATCAGGTAAAGAAGTTCCCTTCTAATCCTATCTTGCTAAAAGGTGTTATTCATAAATGGGTGTTGAATTTTATTAAATCATTTTTATAAATCAATTAAGAAGACTATATGGTTTTTCCCCTTTAATTTGTTAATGTTGTGATTCATGTTAATCAGTTATCTAATGTTGAACCATCTTTGTATCCTTGAAATAAATCAATCTTGGTCTTGATGTATTGTTTTTTACATATTGCTGGATTTGGTGTGTTAATATTTTATTTTTTAAGTTTTTTTCATCTATGTTCACTATGATATTAGCCTATACTTTTCATTTTTTCAACTATTCCTTTCTGGTTTTGGTAACAAGATTATTGTAGTCTCATAACACGAATTAGGAAACGTTTACATTTCCACTATTCTCAGGAAGAGCTTATATAAGATTGGAATTATTTGTTCCTCGAAAGTTGTACAGAATATGTCTCTAAAATGAACTGAACTGTTTTTAAAAATATAATTTATTTTTTTTGAACAGCACTACATTTACTGAAAAATTGAGAAGATTAAAAATATAGAGTTTACATATACCCTGTACCCAGTTTCCCCTATATTTAACATCTTACATTAGTATGATATATTTTGTTAGAATTAATGGACCAGTATTGGTATGTTATCATTAACTAAAGTCCATACATTATTTATATTTTCTAATGTCCTTTTTCTGCTGCAGGATCCCATCTAGATTGCTATATTACAACATTTAGTTTTCAAGTCTTATTATGCTTATTATGTGACAATTTCCCAGACTTTCCTTGGACTTAATGACCTTGACAATTTTGAGGAGTACTGGTCAGGTATTTTGTAGGGTGCCCATTACTTGAGTATGGCTGCTATTTTTCTTAGAAAACTACAGTTGTGGGATTTGGGGAGGAAGACCACAGGAATAAAGTGCTATTTTCATCACATTATATCATCATATCATGATACATGAATGTTACTGACTTCGATCACTTTGTCAGATTTCTCTACAGTAAAGTTACTCTTCTCCTTCCCTTGCCACACTGTACTCTTAGGGAGGGGGGTCACTGTGTGCAGCCCAACCCAAGGAGTGGGGAGTTAACATGCCCCCTCCTTGAGGGTAAAAGCCTCTACATAAATAATTTGGAAATCTTCTACATGAAAGATTTGTTTCTTTTCCCTCAGTATTAATGTATTTAATAACTTATTTATATCAGTATGGACTCATGGGTATTTATACCTTGGGTTATAATAAAGTACTACTATAGTTTGTTGCTCAAACTGTTCCGTCTTTCACCATTGGGAGCTTTGTCAGCCTCCTGTATTTCTTCAACATACATCCATCAATGTGGTTTTTTGTTTGCTTTTTGAGCACTTCCTTACTTTTGAGCACTAAAAGACACTCCAGGCTTATCTTGTATATTTCTTGCCCCAGTCCTAGAACTAGCCATTTGTCTGAGGAGAAATTCCTTTTATTGGTCAGTAGTATTAAAAAGCCAAGAACTGAGCATTAGGTATGCTTGTTGTTACTGAGGTATTGTTTCTTTTGGACCCTTTCTGCAGAGAGAGGAAAGGAATACATGTGTGTATGGGTTAATATTAAATTAATATTAATCTAAACATGATTAAAATTAAATATAATCTTAAACTAAACATGAATCCATAGTGATGTCTCCAACTCTGAACACATGGATCGTTCTAAGCTCCTCCCACTGTAAATATGTGATTTCTCTACTAATGAGAAACATGGTTCCCACCAATCACCATCCATTTAACATAACTGTTCAAACATACAGCAAACATATAGAGTAATATCAGAATTGTTAACCCATACTTCCCAAGGGATAGAACACCTAGAATAAAGTGCTTATATACAGTTCCTTTATCTTTAGTCCTAAAAACACCACTTATATCCAAAGTTAGAGTAGTCCCTCGCCCCTTATCCATGGTTTCACTTTCTACAGTTTGTTACTCATGATGAACTGCAGTTTGGAAGGAGATGATCCTCTTTGTAACATATCATTAGGAGGTCAATAGGAGCCTAACACTATGTCACACTGACTATTTGTAATTCATCTCACTTCATCATATTACATAGGCATTTTATCTCACATCATCATCATCATCATAAGAAGAGTGAGTAGAGTATAATTAGATATCTTGAGAGTGAGACCACATTTACATAACTTGTACTACAGTATATTGTTATAATTGTTCTACTTTATTATTAGTTATTGTTGTTAATCTCCTACTGTGTCTAATTTATAAACTAAACTTTATTGTAGTTATGTATGTATAGGAAAAAAACAGCATATATAGGGTCTGGCACTAGCTGTGGTTTCAGGCATCTACTGGGGGTCATGGAATGAATGTATCCCTTGTGGATGAAAGGTGACTACTGTATTTAGGTCGGTATCTTTTCCCTCAAGCCCCTTCAGTGAAATTGTTTCTTATATTTATAATACACTTAGATGCTCTTGTCAGAGTTTGCATTATTTTCTGGGATCTGCCAACTGCTTAAATGCTGTCTTAAAAAAATTTTGCAGATGTTAAGCATTCTTTGTGATGTAAAGTTCTGTGAGTTTTGACAAATGTATAATGTCATGTTTCCATATTCCCCCCCCAACAATATCATATAGAATAGTGTTACTGCCCAAAAAATATGCTATGATTCATCCATTCATCTATGTCCCTCTTCCCACAAATCCCTGGCAGGCACTGATCATTTTACTGTCTATACTATTTTCCTTTTTCTAAAATGTCACAAAATTGGAATCATATGGTATGTACCCTTTTCAAACTGGCTTCTTTTACTTAGCAATATGCATTTAGGATCTTCCATGTCTTTCTGTGGCTTGATAGCTCATTTCCTTTTATCTTTAAATAATATTCCATTGTATGCATGCACCACAGTTTACTTATCCATTTACCTGCTGAAGTACATCTTGGTTGATTTTAGCTTTTGGCAATTATCTTCTGAACATTCACATGTGGATTTTTATGTGGCATAAGTTTTCAAATTAACTGGGTAAATACCCAGGAGTTCTGTTGATTTTGGATACAAGTTCTTTTTTAGATATTGTGATAGAAGAACTAGATGAAAAAATCAATAAGGATATGGAAAAACTCAAAGACACCATCAATTATCAGGATCTAATTGACAAAGAATGTTCCACATGACCAAACAATCTACATTCTTCTCCAGTGCCCATGGAACATTCACCAAAAGAGATCCTATCTGAGACCATAAAAATAAACCTCAAGAAGTTTAAAATAATTGAAATCATACAGTGTATTTGCTGACCACAATAGAATCAAATTAGAAATCAATAACAGAAAGGTAACAGTAAATTCTCATATGTTTTGAACCTACACCAACTTATAAACTTCTAGATAACCAATGGAGCAAAGAAATCTCAAAAGAAATGAAAAAGAAATACTGCAGTTATTGCAAATAAAAAGACAACATATCAGAATTTGTAGGATGCACCTAAGACAGTGCTTCTAATACTCACATTAAAAAGAAGGTGAAATCTCAAATCAACAATATAAGCTCCTTCCTTAAAGACCGTACAGAGCAAAATAAACTCAAAATAAAGAATGAAATCATAATGAGCAGAGATCAATGAAATTTGTGAATGGAAAAATAAAGAAAACCAATGAAACAAAATCTCATTCTTTGAAAATATCAATAAAATTGATATCTTAAGCAAGACTGAAAAAGAAAAAGAAGACATATTAGCAGTATAGGAATGAAACAGTAATATTAATACAGACAGTTAAGATAAAAACAATAATCAGAAGATAATAAGAAAACTCTATATACATAAATTAGATAATGTAGATGAAATGGATGAATTCCTTAAAAAGCACAAAATGCTACAGTTAATCAAATATAAAATAGATAATTTGAAGAGCTTTATAACTTTTAGGGAAATTGAATCTACTGTGCAAAAACTTTTGAAAAACAAATCTCCAGGCCGTATGTTTCACTGGTAAATTTTATAAAATGTTCAAAGAGAAATTGCTATAAATTCTACATTAACTCTTCCAGAGAACAGAAAAGGGAACACTTTATACTACTTTTTTAATGAAGCTAATGTGACCTGACAGTAAAAACATATAAAAAGATATCTCTTATGAATACAGATATAAAAATTCTTACCAAAATATCAGCAGATTTCAGCAATATATAAAAAGAATGAAAAGAAAAAAAAGAATGATATGACACAACCCAATGGAGTTTTTTCTAAGAATGCAAGACTGGTTCTAAATGTAAAAAAGTCAATCAACATAATCTATCACACTGACAGGCTAGAAAAAAATAGATCACATAATTATCTGAATATGCAAAATGCATATCAATATCCATTCATGATAAAAACTCTCAGAAAAACTTGGAATAGAAACAGAGCAGAAATTTTCTCAAACTTAAAAGCTTTTAAAAGCCTAAGGGCGCCTGGGTGGCTCAGTTGGTTAAGCAACTGCCTTCGGCTCAGGTCATGATCCTGGAGTCCCAGGATCGAGTCCCCCATCGGGCTCCAGTCCTCCATCGGGCTCCCTGCTCTGCAGGGAGTCTGCTTCTCCCTCTGACCCTCCCCCCTCTCATGTGCTCTCTCTCTCATTCTCTCTGTCTCAAATAAATAAATAAAATCTTAAAAAAAAAAAAAAGCTTTTAAAAGCCTAAAAACAACATAATACTATTGATGAAAGACTGAAAGCTTTTCCCATAAGATCAGGAAAAAGGCAAGGATGTCCATTCTTATTATGGCTACTGAGCACAGTGGTGGAAGTTCTAGTTAGTACAACCGGCAAGAAAAAAAAGATCAAGGCATGCTAATCAGGAAGGAAGAAATAAAATTGCCCCTATTTGTAGATAATATATGTACTGAAAATATGAAAGACTCTAAAAAAAAACAGATAACAACAGAAAATATCCTCCTAGAACTAATTGTACTAGTATTTAAGCAAGGTTGTAGCACATAAGATCAATATACAAATTGTATTACTACAAAGAACAAACTGGTGGTTGCCAGAGGGGAGGGGAGTAGGGTGATGGGTGAAATGGGTGAAGAGGATTGGGAGGTATATAAGTTTCAAGTTATGGAATGAATAAATCCCAGGGCTGAAAGATACAGCATAGGGAATACATAATGTTATATGGTAACAGGTGGTGGCTACATTTGTGGTGAGGATAGCATAATGTTTCAAGTTGTCAAATCATGTTGTACACCTGAAAGTGATGTACTAATGTGTGTTGACTATACTTCAATAAAAAAAAAATTAAAAATAAAATACCATTTACAGACTTCTGATGTCCAGTACTGCGTGTTAAAAGCTTGGGAGTTGCCACTCCATCCTAATGACAAGTAAAAGGCTGAATGGACTGAAAAATCAACTCTTTGGATCTATAAGAGATGGGAGATACAGGGCAAACTGCTGTCTCCAAGACTGAAGAAACCAACAGGCAAGAAAAAAAAAGAGCAGAGACTCACAAGGAAAACAGCTACAGGAAACAGTGCTGAGGTGGGAAACCTGAATTGTAATTGATGAATTGCTGGATGCTTGGTATGGACAAGTGGAAGTTATAAATTCCAGGAGGACCCAGTCATAGGGGAGCCTCCAAAATATTTTGAGATTAACATCCAAGAGCATAACCAGGTTCCTATGGAAGATAATGAAGAAAAATCCTTGTGCTTCTAGCAAGGGGAGAGGAAAGGAACCATTCCAAAATGCTGGTAGCATTGTGTTCTTAATAAGGCCTGACTTCAGGGATAACTAGTTAATCAGAGTATAATCTGCTGGGATATTATCAGAGCCTAATTGACCTGGAAGAAGCAATAACCCAACTTCTGCTCACTCTGGCCCTGCTGTCCCACCTAAGGTTGGGGGTGGTGGTGAGAAAGAAATGAGAAACACTTGTGAGGTGTAAAGTCCAGAGGCATAGGATCGCTAAAGGACTGAGACCTAATTGTATGACTACAGAACACTTCCCTTCCCCACAAATCTCATGACCATACTACCTAAGGACATTTAAAACAGTTCCTTTTTTGTGGAGAAAGGGGAACCTCTTGCATTGTTGGTGGGAATGCAAATTGGTGCAGCCACTCTGAAAAACAAGATGGAGGTTCCGCAAAAAGATATAAATAGAACTACCCTATGATTCAGCAATTGCACTATTAGGTAATTACCCAAAGAATACAAAAATACTAATTTAAAGGGATACATGCACCCTGATGTTTATAGCAGCATTATCTACAATAGTTAAATTATGGAAACAGTTCAAATGTCCATCAGCTGATAAATGGATTAAGATGTGGTATACACACAGACACTGGAGTATCACCCATAAAAAAGAATGAAATCTTGTCATCTGCAATGATGTAGATGAAACTACAGAGTATTATGCTAAGTGAAAAAGCGAAATAAGTCAGTCAGAAGAAGATAACTACCATATGATTTCACTCATATGTGGAATTTAGGAAACAAAACAAATGAGCATGGGGGGAAAAGAGAGGCAAACCAAGAAACAGACTCTTAACTTTAAAGAACAAACTGATGGTTACCAGAGGGGAGGTGGGTAGAGGGATGGGTTAAAGAGGTGATGGGGATTAAGGAGGGCACCTGTGATGAACACTGGGTGTTGAATCACTAAATTGTTCACCTGAAACTAATATTACACTGTATATTAACTAACTGGAACTTAAATAAAAACTTAAAAAAAATAATCTAAAAAGAAACCCAGTTCCTTTTATCTATCAAGAAAAAAAATTACAAGGCATGCTAAAAGGCAAAAAACACAATTTTAAAAGACAGAGCAAATATCAGAACCAGACAAGGCAGGGATTTTGGAATTATCAGACCAGGAATTTAAAACTAAGAATAATATGCTAAGGGTTGTAATGGATAAAGTAGATAGCATGCAAGAACAGATGGGTAACGTAAGCAGAAAGATAGAATCCAATGAAAGAACTAAAAAGAAATGCTAGGCATAAAAAAACTTTGAATAGTAATGAAGAATGCCTTTGATGGGCTCATTAGTAGACGACACAGGTGAGAAAAGAATTTCTGAGCTAGAGGATATATCAACAGAACCCTTGAAAACTGCAAAGCAAAAAGAACAAAGACTGAAAACAAAATAATAAAATATCCAGGGTCTGTGGGACAACTACAGAAGGTATAACATATGTGTAATGGGAATACTAGAAGAGAGAAAAGGACAGAAGAAATACTTGAAACAATAATGCTTGAGAATTTCCCCAAACTAATGTCAGACACCAAACCAAAGATTCAGGAAGCTCAGAATTTCAAGTAGGGTAAAGGCAAAAATGAAAAATAAAAAACCCCAAACTACACCAATGCATATAATTTCAAACTACAGAAAATCAAGAAAATGAATCCTGAAAGAAGTCAGAGAAAAAGGCAAAACAACCTTACCTAAAGAGGAAAAAAGACAAGAATTACACCTGACTTTACCTCAGAAGCCATGCAAGCAAGAAGAAAGTAGAGGGAAATATTTAAAGTGTTGCAAGAAAAGAACAACCAAGTTAGAATTCTGTACACTGTCAAATTATCCTTTTAAAAGTGCAGGAGAAATAGAGGCTTCTCAAATAAAAATTGAGGGTATTTGTTGCCAGTAGATCTGCCTTGCAAGAAATGTTAAAAGAAGTTCTTTAAAGGGAAATAATGTAGGTCCTTTCATAGAGTATAAAAGACAGAATAAGTGAAAGTAAAATAAATTATTTTTCTTATTCTTAATTGATCTAACATATAACAGTTTGTTCAAAATTATAACACCAATAATATATTCAGTTATATATGCTTATATATATATCTTACGTGTATATGTATGCTTATATATATAAGTGAAATGAGTGACAGCAATAATACAAAGGATGGAGGAAGGAATTAGGATAATTTTATTATAAGGTATTCACACTATTTGTGAAATAGTATGATGTTATTTGAAAGTGGACTTTGGTTAATTGTAAATGTATACTGTAAACTCTAGGGCAACCACAAAAAAAGTAAAACAAGAAGTATAGTCAATATGCTAAGAAAGGAGAAAAAAACAGAATCATAAATAAGGCTCAATTAAAACAAACAAAAGGCAGAAAAAGCAAAAGATAAAAATAGAAATGAAGAAAGCAACAAATAGGAAACAGTATTGAATATGGCAGACATTAATCCAACAATGTTAATAATCACTATGGATGTCAATGGTCTAAATGCACCAATTAAAAGACAGAGATTGTTAGACTCCCAAGTGCATGTTGTCTAGAAGAGACCCACTTTAAACAAAGATACATATAGGATAGGTTAAATGTAAATGGATATAGAAAAACATATCATGCTAACATTAATCAAAAAAAGCAGGAGTAACTGTATTAGTTTCAGACAGTTACCCGTGCTAAAGAAGGACATTTATAATGATAAATGGTCAATACCCCAAGAATACATAATGATTTTAACGTGCATGCACCTAACAACACAGTGTCAAACTTGTGAGGTAAAAGCTAAAAACTGCAAAGAGAAGTAAGTCCACTATCATACTTAAAGACTGCAACACCCCTCTGTCAGAAATGGACAGACACAGGAGTATCTGAGCAGAAAATGAGTAAGGACAAGCTTGAACTCAACAACTCCATCAAACAACTGGGTATAATTGACATCTCTATACTACTTCACCCAGTAATGGCAGAATATACATTCTTCTAAAGCTCATGTGAAACATTCACCAAGGTAGACCACTTTTTGGGCCATAACACACACCTTGGCAAATTTAAAAGGATTGAAATTCTACAGTGTCTACTTTCAGACCACAATTGAATTAAAATAAAAATCAGTAACAATGACTGGAAAATCCCAGAATATGTAGAGAATAAACAGCACACTTTTAAATAACACTTGGGTCAAAGAGAAATATCAAGAGAAATTTTGAAATATTTTGAAGCAAATAAAAATGAAAGGGGGTAGGGGAATTGACAAAACAGGTGAAGGGGATTAAGAAGTATAAATTTCTAGTTATCAAATAAATAAGACAAAGAAATGAAAATTTAAAAAAAATAGGGAGAGAGGAAGGAGGAGAGGGAGAGATAGAAGGAGAGAGAAACTTTAAACTTTGAAATGCAGAGAAAGCAGTGCTTAGAGGGAAATTTATAGCACTGAATACAAATATTACTAAAAATAAAGATCTTAAATCAATCATCTGAATTTCCACCTTAAGAAAACAGAAAAATAAAAAGAAAAAAGAAAAATAAAATAAAATTAATTCAAAGTAAGCAGAATAGAAATAACAACAATTAAAGAGGAAATCAATGAAATGGAAAATTGGCAACCAATAGAAAAAATCTACAAAATTGAAACTAGTTCTTTGAAATGATAAATAAAACTGATAAGCCTCTAGCCAGGCTAAGTAAAAAAGAGAATACACAAACTATAAATATTAGAAATAAAAGAGAGGACATCAAGAGAGGACATCACTACAGTTCCTACGCACATTAAAAAGACAAGAATACTTCGAACAACTCCATACCCATAAATTTGATAACCTAGATGAAATGGACTATTATTTTAAAAAATGTAATCTGCCAAAACTCACATAAAAAGAAATAGACAATCTAGATAGGCCTATTAACTTCTATTAAGGAAATTGAATCAATAATTAATAATCTTCCAAATAGGAAGCACCAGGCTTGGATGTATTCAATAGTGAATTCTACCAAACATTTAAGGAAGAAATTACTCCAATTCTCTATAATCTCTTAAAGAAGATGCAGAGGAAATACTTCCAAACTCATTCTATGAGGCTGGTATTACCCTAATGCCAAACAAAGCAAAGACACTGGAAGAAAAAAAAAAAAAACTACACACCAATGTTTCAAAAATCCTCAACAAAATATTAGCATATTGAATCCATTATGTGTAAAAAATTATACACCACGACCAAGTAGGATTAATCCCGGGTATGCATGGCAGGTTCAACATTTCAAAATCAATTAATGTAATTCATCACAGGCTAAAAAAGAGAAGTCACATGATCATATCAATAGGTGCAGAACAAGCATTTGACAAAATCCTACACCCATTTGTGATCAAAACTCAGTAAACTAGAAATAGAGTGTGGACATGAGGGAAACATCCTCAACTTGATAAAAAAAAATCTATAAAAACCTACAGCTAATATATTACTTAATGGTGAAAAACTCTTAGCTTTCTTAGTAAGGTTAAGTATGATATCCCCTCTCACCACTCCTTTTCAACACTATACTGGAAATTTTAGTTAATGCAATAGGACAAGAAAAGGAAATAAAAAGTATACAAATTGGGAAGGAAGAAACAAAACTGCCTTTGCTTATAGATGACATGGTCATCTATGTACAAAAGCCAAAAGAATTATCAATAAAAAACCTTCTGGAACTAATAAGTGATTACAGCAAATTTGCAGAATACAAGGTTAATATGTGAAAGCCAATCATTTTCCTATATACTGGCAATAAACAACCGAAACTTGAAATTAAAACACAATACCAGTTACCTTAGCAGTGCCCAAATGAAAAAATTATAATCTAAAAAAAATCTGTATAATACCTATATAAGGAAAACTATCAAAGAGTGATATCAACAAAGAACTAAATAAAGTTCCTATCCCATGTTCCTGGATTAGAAGACTGAATATTGTCAGAATGTCAGTTCTTCCCGGCTTGATCTGTAGAGTCAATGGAAATCTGATTCAAAATCCCAGCAAATTATTTAATGGATATCTATAGACTGATTCTAAAGTGTCTATGGAGAGGCAAAGGATTCAAAATAGTCAACAAAACATTGAAGGAGAATGAAGTTAGAGGACTTATATTAACAGACTCTGATTCTTTCTATAAAGTTATAGTAATCAAGATAGTATGGTACTGGTGAAAGAACAGCAAATAAATGAATGGAAGAGAATAGAGAGCCCAGAAATGTAGACACACATAAATATAGCCAACTGATTTCTGACAAAGGAGCAGAAGCAATACAATGGAGCAAAGATAATCTTTTCAACAAGTGGTACTGGAACAACTGGACATCTACATGCAAAAAAAAAAAAAAAAAAGAATCTAGATACAAACTTTACATCCTTCTAAAAAATTAACTCAAAATGGATCATAGAACAAAATGGAAAACATCTGTAATCTCTCATTTCTTATGATGCCTTGATTTTTGTGTTTTGTCACCTTTTTTTTTTATGTGTATGACCTAACTTCCCTAGAATTCTAAACCCCTTAGAAGTTAGATAGAATCTAACTTCCTGAGAAATCTGTAAGGTCTAAGTTGAAGCAGAATCCCTTGAGAGATAATTTACTTCTGTCAATTGCTTAAGACATTTTCAACCCAAAGCCACTTTAAATTTTCCCTTGTTTGATGTTTCTCATACTGCATAAGTAGTCCCAACATGAGCCATTACGAGGATATGAGATAGAACAGCTGGACTCAACTCCCTTCCAAAGTTAAGGAGATACCTGAAGGATCATTCTTTTTTTTTTTTTCAGGCAAGAAAACCTTTTATTTTAAACCACAAATAGTCAGCAGGTGGCCACAACTATCCATGTTTCATTAAAATCACATAAAACCTAGGTACAAAAACACCACTGATTATTGCTCTAGAAAAACTATGTAAAAATGTAAATACGCACACTAAAAACACCACAGTATGCACAGGACTCGATTTTTAAAGCAAGCGCATGGAATGCTGAAGGATCATTCTTAAAAATACACTAAATTGATCCTGTGCTCTAGATGTTATGATCTATAAGTGAACTAAATCTTCATAGAATTGCTATGCTCTGTGCAAGATCTAAAGATACTGTAAGGAACCTGAAACACGTTATTCAGGTTGTGTATTATATGACTCATGATGAATGGGTCTCAGCTAGGATAAAACTCTTAGGGGGCTTATAATATAGAGCAAACTATACATGCTGGGTGGGAGGAGGGGAAAGCTGTCAGCTGGAGGTGACCATTCACCCCAAGTGTGTCTCATTTGTCTTTTGCAACCTGGTGCACTTCCTCTGATATTGAATCTGGATGTTGTGCCTGAAGTATTGTAGAGCTGTCCCAAGAAAATGTACATGCTGTGTATGTTGTATTTCCTATCCTAAAGCATTTTTTAAAAATTGTGGTAAAATACACATACCATAATATTTATTATTTTAATTAATTTTAAGTGCACAGTTCATTTACTTAACTACATTAAAGTTATTGTGCAACCATCATCACTGTCCATCTCCAGAACTTTTTCGTCATCCTACACTGATACTCTTTGCCCATCCTATACTGATACTCTGTGCCCATTCCTGTTCTAGCCTTCCAGCCCCTGGTAACCATGTTCTACTTTCTATATATTTGGCTATTCTAGATACCTCATACAAGTGAAATCAATATTTGTCCTTTTTGTGTCTGGCTTATTTCACTCAGCATGTCTCCAAGATTCATCCATATTGTGTCATATATCAGCAGCTCATTCATTTTTAAGGCTAATATTCTATTGTATATATATAACACATTTTGTTTATCCATTCATCTGTCAATGGACTTTAAGTTGCTTCTACCTTTTGGCTATTGTGAATAATGCTGCTATGAACACTGGTGTACAAGTATCTGTTCAAGTCTTTGCTTTCAGTTGCTCTGGGTTCCACCCAGAAGGGGAATTACTGCACCATATGGTAATTCTGTTTAATTTTTTTGAAAAACTTCCATACTGCTTTGAACAATGGCTACATCATTTTACATTCCCACCAGCAATGCACAGGGATCCCAATTTTTCCACATCCTTACCAACACTTTTTATTTTGTTTGTTCATTTATAATAGCTATCCTAGTGGGTGTGAGGTAGTATCTCATTGTGGTTTTGATTAACATATCTCCAATGATTAGTGCCTTGAACACTTCATGTGCTTATTGGCCATTTGGAGAAATAATCTATTTCTTTGGAGAAATATCTATTCATCTTTAAATTGGGTTGTTTTTGTGTTGGAGTTCTTTATATATTCTGGATGTTAAATCCTTATCAGATACATGATTTGCAATGTTTTCTCCCATTCTGACATTTTACTTGGTTGATAGTGTCCTTTAAGTCACAAAGGTTTTAATGCTGATAAAGTCCAATTAAGCCTCTTTTTTGTTGTTGCCTGTAATGTTGGTGTCATATTCAAGAAAACCACTGCCAAATCTAATATCATGAAGCTCTTCCTGATGTTTTCTTTCATGAGTTTTATAATTTTAGCTCTTACATTTAGGTCTTTGATACATTTTGAGTTAATTTTAGTATATGGTGTTAGGTAAGGGTACAACTTCATTCTTTTGCCTGTGGATATCCAGTTCTCCCAATACCATTTGTCGAAGACCGTCTTTTCCTCATTGAATTGTCTTGGTACCCTTCTCAAGATTCATTTGACCTTATATGCAAAGGTTTATTTCTGGCCTCTCTATTTGATTCCATTGGCCTAAAAATCTGACTTAATACCAGTACAACTTTTTTGATTATTGTAACTTGCAGTCAGTTTGATAACAGGGAGTGGGAGTCCTCCTGCTTTGTTGTTCTTTTTCCAGGTTGTTTTGTCTCTTTGGGGCCCCTGGAGATTCCATATAAATTTTAGAATGGATTTTTCTATTTCTGCAAAAAGTTATGTTGCTGTATTTTGATAGGGATTGAATTAAATCTGCAAATTGCTTTGGGTAATGACAACTTAATATTAAGTCTTTCAAACCATAAATATGGGGTTTATTTCCATTCATTTAAATCTTCTTTAATTTCTGTCAGCAAAGTTTTATAGTTTTGAGTGTACAAGTCTCTCACCTCCTTGATTAATTACTAAGTATTTTATTCTTTTTGATGAGAATTTAAGTGGAATTGTTTTCAAAATTTCCTTTTTGCATTTTTCATTGTTAATATATGGGAACACAACTGATTTTTGCATGTTGATTATGTATCTTCAACTCTGCTGAATATGTGTGTTGGTTCTAATAGAGTGTGTGTGTGTGTGTGTGTGTAATTGTTAGGGTTTTTTACAAATAAGATCATGTTAAACAGAGATAAATTTACTTCTCCCTTCCCAATTTAGATACCTTTTATTTCTTTTTCCTGCCTAACGTTTTGGCTACAACTTCTAATAGCATGTTTAATGAAAGCAGCAAAAGTGTGCATCCTGCTCTTATTCTTGCTTTGGAGCAAAAGTTTTGTCTCTCACCATTATGATGTTAGATGTATGTTTTTTAATATAAGCCTTAATTATGTTAAGGTAGTTTCTTTCTATTCCCAGTTTGTTGAGTGTCATTAATATGAAAACATGCTGAATTTTGTCAAATGCTTTTTCTGTATGTGGTATATCACACATATGTAATATACTGTGATATATTACATTGATTGCTTTTCATATGTTGAAACATCCTTGCATTCTGGGGATATATTACACTTGGTCATGGTGTATAGTCCTTTTAAAATATTGCTGAATTTGTTTTGCTATCATTTTGTTGAAGATTTTTACATCAATGTTCAAAGAGGATACTGGTCTGTAGTTTTCTTGTAGTTTTTCATCAGGCTTTGGTATCAAGGCAATGCTGGTCCCATAGAATTAGTTAGGAAGTATTCCCTTTTCCTCCATTTTTTGGAAGAATTTGAGAAGGACTGGTGTCTGTTTTTCTTTAAATGTGTGGTATAATTCTCCAGTGAAGCCATCTGGTACAGTCATTTTATTTGTAGGTAGGTTTTTGATTACTGATTCAATCTCCTTACTAATTACAGATCTATATGGATTTTCTATTTTTTTCTAATTCAATCTGAGTAGGTTTTGTGTTTGTAGGAATTCTTCCATTTCATCTAGGGTATCCAATTTATTGACATACAGTTATTCATAGTATTCTCTTATAGTCCTTTTTATTTCTATAGAATTGGCAGTGATGTCCCCATTTTTGTTCTGAGTTTAGTAATTTGAGTCAGGTCTCTTTTTTTTCTTAGTCAATATAGCTAAAAATTTTCAGTTTTGTTGATCTTCTCAAAGAGTCAATATTCGGTTTAATTGATTTTCTGTATTATTGTTCCATTTTCTATTTTATTTATTTCTGCCTTAATCTTTATTATTTTCTTCCTTCTTCTAGCTTTGGGTTTAATTTGTTCCTTGTCTAGTTCCTTAAATTTTAATGTTATGTAGTTGTTTCTGAGGTCTTCCTTTTTTTAAAAAAAGATTTTGTTTATTTGTCAGAGAGAGAGCAAGCGAGCACAAGCAGGGGGAGCGACAAGTAGAGGGAAAAGCAGGCTCCCCACTGAGCAAGGAGCCCCAGGACTCTGGGATTATGACCTAAGGCAAAGGCAGACACTTAACCAACTGAGCCGCCCAGGCATCCCATGAGATCTTTCTTTTTTTAATGTAAAAAAGAAGGGTTTTCTTTTTTAACCCATTTACAGCTCTAACTTCCCTGTTAGTATTGTTTTCCGTGAATCACTTAAGTTTTGGTAGGAAACATAGGGCCAGAAGACAGTGGAATAATATTTTTTAAAGTGCTGAAAGAAAATAACTGCCAATCCAGAATTCTATATCTAGTGAAAATATCCTTCAGGAATGAAGGTAGAATGAAGATATTTCCAGATGGAAGAAAGCTACTAAAAGGTTTTGTTAGCAGACTTGCTCTCAGCCAATAACAATACCATAACTGTGGTCAACACTTCAATAAGACTTACTATGAATCAGTTGTTGTTCTAAGCATTTTATATGAACTCACTTAATCCAAAAGGTTAGTACTATTAACATCCTCATATACAGATGAGAAAAAAAAAAACAAACCAAAAAAATGTTAAGTAGCTAGTAAGCAGTAGAGCCAGAATGGAACGCAAGCAATCTGGCTTCAGAGATGATGGTCTTAACTATTACTTGGTACTATCCTGTAACTGACTTGCACAAAGTAACTGGAGGATATTTCATCACATAGATGAAAACCATTTTAAACAGATTTAGTAATTAAAAAAATTTTTATTTAATGCTGCTCTCTAGAGATAAAAATAGGAAGGCAAGGAAACAACTTTGATATATTACTTTGAAAAAAAGTTCTATAGAATTAGGATGAAACACTGATTTATCAACAGTAATCATAACAATAAACATTTTTTGAGTACTTACTATGTGTCAGGAGTTGTTTTGGGGTCTGAGGATATAAAAATGAACATGAAAAAGTTCCTGTTCTTAGGGATTTTATATAAATTAGGTTATACAAATAAGTACATAATTGCAATATAGCATGTGCTATAATAGAAGCACGTACAAATCCCAAGGAGAATACAAGGTAAAAATGCTGTAGAAAGTAAGCATCAGTATAATCATGGCTGTTTTAAAATAGTAATTTTTTAAAAGCCTAGAAAATGTTCACAAAAAATGAACATTTAGGAAAATATTCCACAATTTCTTATGCATAACTCATATAGACTACTATCTCTGTTTTAAATTTGTAAATAAACTCTCAGTTAAATCAGCAATGAACAGGAAAAAAAAAAAGCCACAAGAATCTGTTACCACGCTGTGTATTTATTTTAATTTTTGAAGCCTTCAGCATAAAGATGATGGACTTATTCTAAAGTACTTAGAATCAACTCCTGCTGATTAATTTTCTATCACTCAGCAGTCATGTGGATTCAGAAGGTAGAAGAGGAATTAATCCAGAAAATTCTTTCAATAAGACAAAAAGTGCTATTTCTATACTGTATCAAGAAAGCTATAAAGAGGGCGCCTGGGTGGCTCAGTTGTTAGGCGTCTGCCTTCGGCTCAGGTCATGATCCCAGGGTCCTGGGATCGAGTCCCACATCGGGCTCCCTGCTCCGCGGGAAGCCTGCTTCTCCCTCTCCCACTCCCCCTGCTTGTGTTCCTGCTCTCGCTATCTCTCTCTCTGTCAAATAAATAAATAAAATCTTTAAAAAAAAAAAAAAAAAGAAAGCTATAAAGAGTTACTTTAACAGTTGCAAAGAATAAGTTCTCCAGCTAAACTGTGGGATCTTTAAGGTGAGGGCCATGTCATAATTTTCTTTCTATCCTTAGTATCTCTGATGGTTAATTTGGGGCCTAGAAAATAGAGTATTTATGTTTGCTGAATTAGATTTTTATTACAAAAGAATTAACAAGAGATGAAGTTTAATTTTTTCTTGACTATATCCTTGTATGTCAAGAAAGAGTTCTTTTATGTTCAAATGTCACTACTTAATTCCATAGAGAAAAGGATCAAATGTGACCCTTGACCTCAGAAGTGTAGGGAATGTAAGTATGTTTAAAAAAAGAACAGCAAAGGGGTGCCTGGGTGGAGCAGTTGATTGAGCCTCTGACTCTCACTTTTGGCTCAGGTCTGATCTCAGGGTCATGAGATCGAGCCCTGCGTTGGGCTCTGTGCTCAGCATGGAGTCTGCTTGAGTTTCTCTCTCCTTCTTCCTCTGCCCTTCCCCCCTGTACTTTCTCTCTGAAATAAATAAATAAATCTTTTTTTTTTTTAAAGATTTTATTTATTTATTTGACAGAGAGAGACACAGCGAGAGAGGGAACACAAGCAGGGGGAGTGGGAGAGGGAGAAGCAGGCTCCCCGCAGAGCAGGGAGCCCGATGCAGGACTCGATCCCAGGACCCCGGGACCATGACCTGAGCTGAAGGCAGTCGCTCAACCAACTGAGCCACCCAGGCGCCCAATAAATAAATCTTAAAAAGAAAAAAAAAAAAGAACAGCATAGAAGAATGATAAGTTCCTTAAAGATCAGCATGGACTTTTAAATTTAAAATTTCTACATGCTATTGTAATTCTTTTTTGCTCTTACTTAAATTAAATGTTATAATATAGTACCTATGAAAGCAAAAAGAATACAGTAACTAATGACCAATTCACATTTCCCTTTAGCTGTGTTTCAAGTGTCTGCGATTAATGGGATATAAACCCTAAGTAACAGAAACGGCATTATTATTCATATTCCATGTGCTATGTAGATATACTTAGTTTTGTATTCATATTTCACACAGGATGAATAAATGGCTATACATAATGATTATGAAACCATACAATTATAAAGTGGCTGTATATTTTTAGATTGCTCTGAGATCAACTGCCTATTATTCAGTGGTCATTAAATCAATAGATTCTAAGTTGATACTTCTGTCTTTAACTTAAATGATGTATGTTGTCCTCATTAAAGGAGATTTTAATCTAAGAGTAACTAAAACAATAACATCACACAGAGAATCGATGTCACCATCTATGTCAACAAAGCCATAGTTTTAAATATACTAACATAATATACTACTAATATACTATTAATTCAGCTTCTTTTTATGACCACACATGAATATGCCTTTTTATAAATTCCTACCAATAAGAATAACTTATTGAAAAAAACCTCTACTGTTTTGTTTTATTAAATTAGCATTTGATGACAATTAATGATTATTAATTGATGATTACCAATAATCACACACAAAAATAATTTTACATCTTAATAAACTGGACTCCTCTCTGGGTTTGGATTGACACCTTTTAGCAAAATATAATATTTTCTAAAAGTTTAAACATAATATGTAAAAAAAAACTTGAGGGAAAATGGTCAAGATTTAGACAGGATACTAAGACTCTGAACTCTGGGGAAAAAAGGGAGCAAATTTAAGTGTTATTGACTGAAGTTTCTTATGTTTATCAGTCTATTGTAGTGATTAGTGGTATGGAATTAATTTTCTTTGCAACATGTTAGTGACTTTCTTACCTAGAGAGCATGCCCAGAGGTGTAACATTAAGTGATCCCATCAGCATTGCCAGGGCCATCCCTGGCGCTTCCCGTTCTATTACTTCTTTTGTGGCCTGTAATTAAAGATTAAATAGCAGACTGAGTGAAATTAGCCAAAAATAAGGAAGGCAGAGTAGTAAAATTAACTTAAAAATAATTATAAATCATACTTTCTATTGACCATACTTTGTAGTTCCCTAAACATTGTTTTTAAGGTATCAAGACTCAGTTCTTCGGGACTAGTGAATAAAAGCTAAGAACCAGGACATCCAGGGAAATTTTATACATTAGCAGACCCTTCTTATCTCTTATAACTCGGAGGTATTTGATGTAAGTCCCATCCAATAACCTAAATTTTAAGATGTAGACTTAGATTGCTATAATAGCTCAACAGATTTTCATAGGGCAAGAAATTTGGGTACTTTTTGACTATTACGCATGAAATAATTAATCCCTGAGATCATTTGTATCTCTCCCAGCTCTATGATTTTATGATATAATTAAAACGAACTCAGGAAGTCATCACATCAACTTTCTCATGTATTTGGTAGAAGAAAAACTCAATTTGCCATCTTCTATATTTTCAATACAAATTAACTATCTTATTTTAAAAAAGAATCAATGAAGTGATAGGCTTTCACTATACAATAGAAGTTTTAAGATAGGGCGTTCTTAACACAAGTGTGGTTAAACCTGAAATAAGAGAATGAAGAAGACAGGAACATTTCATTTTCTAAAGGTCAATCAAAATGGGTATATATTTATATTGTGATGGTAAAGATATGTTTTAGGCTAAAAGTTATGAGTGAAATACATGACCGAATCCATTCCTAATCCTCTATTTCTACAGATGTTAACAGGTTAAAATAATTGGGAGCAATATAGGAATAAAGCTTGCAAAATAAACTATTCCATTAAAGAAGAAGAAAGGCAAATTAAATAAAAGGAAAATTATGGAGGAATATAGAGAAAGGTTGATTTTTTAAGTATTTTATTAGAAGTAGAGAGATAGTACTAAATAAGATTGTAGCTCTGGACAAAATTTAGGTTAAGGACTTGGAAAAGTAAAATGTATCAAGTATGTGTTAGATGCTGGTTGATGTTATAAACTTTTAAGATGCATATAAATTAGTTATTTAATACCTTATAATTATATAGAATAAAGGATTACCAGAATTAATGTGATCTACCGGTCCACTGAATGCCAGCATAATGTAGTATTTAACAATGGCAGAAATTTTAAAGAAATATTAACACTACCATTATGCTTTTCAATAAAACCTGCCTTAAAAATAGAGAATTTTGGGGGCGCCTGGGTGGCTCAGTCATTAAGTGTCCGCCTTCAGCTCCGGTCATGATCCCAGGGTCCCGGGATCAAGCCCCACATCAGGCTCCCTGATCAGCAGGAAGCCTGCTTTGCCCTCTCCCACTCCCCCTGTTTGTGTTCCCTCTCTCGCTGTATCTCTCCCTCTGTCAAATAAATAATTAAATAAATTTTAAATTCTCTAAGAAATTCTTAAATTCCTAAGTTTGGGAGTTAATTACTTTGATTTAAATATATAGCTAAAAAATGTCAAGCTAGCATTATTCAGAATCTATCCGTTGTTTTCCAAATTCAAGCTATCTGGTATGACTTTGAGGTCTCCTGAGAAGAAACACTTTCTATATTACAAACTGCTTTATTGATGTTTATAACTTTTTCTTAGAGACTGTGAAATCTTAGAGTCTTAAAAATCAAGCATGTAGTATTACTGAGAACAATCTTAAAAGAATTCTTTCGATAGGGCTAATATTTATTTCATAATCTACTTGAAAAAGTCACAAAAGCAGTGTTCAACATTTAACGAATTTGGGATCATGTAAAGATGATGTACTCCAAAGTACAGTAGCACACTTTATTTAAGGGAAAATGAAAAAAATATAAAAATAGCTGAGAAGAAGTCTTTCACTTAAACAGATACTTCAAATAACAACATTTATCCATCCATCCAACAAATATTTATTAAGCATCTACTATGTACTAGCTATTATTCTAGGCATTGATGTTACAATAGTGAATAAAACACATTTCTAAGAGTGTGTAAATTCAGTGTCACCTACTACATGAAACACCTGATTGATGAATTACATATGAGAATTACCTACAAGAGATGCAATTCACTAATTTCTATAGATTCTCTAAAATACACCTTTGGATTTGGTTGGGCCGCAGTGGTCTACCTAGAATGCCTTTTCTGACTCTTCAAAGAATTGTTTTACTGTATGCAAGTGGATCCAATGAAATGGCTCAGTGAAACTCGTATTTATATTAGGAAGTATTTGAGGCCATTGTATACCACATTTCTCTGTGATCCTCTTTAAGAGGAGCTATTGGAGAAACTTTCTCTTAAGGTACTCCTCTGTGCCATCAGTTTTTCTTTTTTGGTTTTTTTTTGGTCTTTTTTTAAAAATTACAGTGCTTGTGAATCAAGTTACCCTTGAAAACAGAGACAAATCTGTGGATACTTTTTAGTACAGAACAGAGCTTAATTTCCTCTTATTTTTCCTTGCCTTATTTCCCCACATTTATCTTATTAAAAGTTCTGTTGTGTTTTACGTATTTGGGCAAACCATCCTAAATATTTTTCAGAGTATTAATAACTGTATGGATGATGGATAGATGGATGGATGAAAAAATGTATTCTTTTTTTTTTAAAGATTTTATTTATTTATTTGAGAGAGAGAGAATGAGAGAGAGCACATGAGAAGGGTTAGGGTCAGAGGGAGAAACAGACTCCCTGCTGAGCAGGGAGCCCAATGTGGGACTCCTGGATCATGACCTGAGCCGAAGGCAGTCGCTTAACCAACTGAGCCACCCAGGCGCCCGAAAAAATGTATTCTTTACAGAGAAGTCTTCATCTTTTTCTTAACATAATTTAGGGAGGTCAATTGATGGTGAAGTCCTCTAGATATCTGGACCTATAGACACAAATTTTCTTTATTTGAGAACATAAAAGGAAAATATACGCTGTGGTGATGCCACTAAAAGGCACTAGTGTCTACAGTGGTTAGTGCTGAAGTTGTCAGACTCTTTCTAGGACTACTACAAATCAACCTCTTCGATAAGGTATTTCTAAATAATGCACAAAATAACCTTTTTTACATCTATATCAAATATAGCTTTTCTATAAAACATCAGAACCCTTCTATTTACTTTTTATTTTCTCTTCCTCTAAAGTTGTTTGGTATAGCAGAAAGATCACCATCTGTGAAGTCAGACAATGCCACCACACAGTTAAGCTTCATGAGAGCAAGAGCTGGATGGGTTGCAGCACCTAGCACAGTGCCCAATTTATAGTATGTGTACTAAATAAATATTTGTTGAATAAAAGGATGAATAAATGAACCAATATAGGTTTGAAACGCAGCTGTATCACTTAGTTTCTCTGTGAATTAGAACAAAATATTTAATCTCTTGGAGCTTCTGTGTACTTATGAGTAAAATGGAGATAATAACAAAACCTACCTACATCTTATGAGAATTAAATCACCTAGTATAGAATAGGCATTCAATACATGTCAATTCTCTTTATGCCTCTTCTTTCCAATTCTCCTTATATCCTTGAAGTTTTGATTATACCAGTTAGAGAACAGGAACAATACAAAAATCCAGAAACCAAACCTAGAAAACAGTGGTTGAAAAGCAACGATGAGGGGAAAGAGAACAGAGAGCAAGAACCTAAATGTAAGAACACTGGCAAGTGGGGAACAGGGAGCAGAATACTGAAATACTGGATCTAAGGAATAAGCAACCAAATGAAATGTTTGAATTGGAAGATGGACAGGAGGGTAAGAGCTGGGTAAAAACATATAAACCATAAATGAAAAGATACAACTAGAAGGCAAAGAGCAAGGGAATAAAACTCAATTTAGAATAAAATGAGAAAATATTATCTATCTAAATTATTAGAAAATAGAAACAGAAGAATAGTTTTAATAAGTGTAGCTTTATCTGTGCCTGTTAATGAAGAGATATCAAGCACTCATTATCAATAGGCTATTTATAATCAATGACAAAAAAGAATGCCATTAAAAGTTTGAAATTTTTTCTTAATTAGCTTAAAAATGTTTCCAACTTTCTTATACATTATTTATTCATCAAATTCTTTTTTCCTTGAGCAATAGCAGAAGTTTATATTCCTACTTCAGATATAACCTTTTCTGAACTACGAGAGTCCAAAATAATAAAGTTTAATTGGATTTAGCCATTCTCTTTAAATAAAACATTTCATTTTTAACTTCTAAATACTTTCTAAACTATGAAAGTTGTTAAATACTTTCTAAACTATGAAACCTCCAATGGAAAATCACTTATTGTGATCTTTTTCTTTTATTAGTGACACTTTCAAGATAACATTAAAGTCAAAAAGTGCTTCAAAGACTGCTCAAGTTGCAAAAAAAAAAAAAAATAGCATGTCATAAACAATGATTTTATAGCCCAGAGAACTGGTCAATGAAATTCAGATCCATTTTGGGCGCCTGGGTGGCTCAGTTGGTTGGGCGACTGCCTTGGGCTCAGATCATGATCCTGGAGTCCCTGGATCGAGTCCCACACCGGGCTCCCTGCTCGGTAGAGTCTGCTTCTCCCTCTGACCCTCCCCCCTCTCATGTGCTCTCTCTCATTCTCTCTCTCTCAAATAAATAAATAAAATCTTAAAAAAAAAAAAGAAATTCAGATCCATTTTAATTTCACAGGAAAAACAATCTTAAAAAATGTTATTGTTAACAGGCAATGATGTTTAAATATGTATAGGACACATATTAGCTAAATGTAAATGTGCATAAATTCCTTATACCTCATTGTGACTGTGAATAAACACTTAGTATAGCACTTTTATTTATTTTTCTAGACATATTTTTGTCAATAATCTATATATTAATAATTATATGCTTGCTACTTGACTATATAAATTTAGTAAAATTTCCTCCTAACAATTCTTGCACTGCCCTCTACTGAATAACCTTAAATAACAAAGAGTATCTTTGAAACACTATCTAATAATGTTACTAATAATATTATTAATAACGTTACTCTATCAAGGTAGGATATTTACAGCAGTGGTTCTCAGCCTTGAGCGTGAATCAGAATCTCCTAGACTCCTTGTTAAACACTGACTGCTAGGTCCCACCCAGAGATTTTGATCAGAAAGTCTGGTTGGGGCCTCAAAATGTACATTTCTAACAAGTTTCCAGGTTGATGCTGGTCAAAGGACCAAATTTTGAAAAACACATTGCAGATGGAAGAAATGAAGCAGATTAATGATAATGTATACCACTTGATCTAATCTTCATGATTACCTTATGTTCAACTTTGTAAAGCAGATTGAAATAAATGTGAGGAGTCTTTATCAGAGCAAATATAGACCTACTGAGGAGGTAAATTAGGTAAAAAATAGGCAGTTTAATGACGGCCAATTAAATTTTCCTTACTTTATTGATTAAAGGGCAAACACATTAATTTTATTTTACAACTTAGAAAAGGGTTGTAATAACCTAAACATTCAGAGCCTGCTTCTATAATTATCCTATGGTACAAAGAAGCTATCTTTAATATACTTCTTTTCTCAGGATTACCCATGATGGATAAAACTTGTACATGACTAACTCCTACGGATATTCAAGGAACACCAGCTATAAATCTACTCTTCTTCTCTCATTTAAGAAACAGCAGAATGGAAGAGTCACATTATTCTAAGGACAGCCTTGAATTTATTCTAATTAATTAAAATATTCATTTGCATATTTTGTTCATTTTAAATTAGTTGCAAACACCTTTCAACCAATCATAACACATCAGTGTATCATAACGTGTGATTAAGTGGTTAAATGCTACTGTTACACAGAAGCTGCAACCAGGGAATGGAGGTAGTTATCTCAGTTTTACTTGGAAAATATGATCTTATTTGCGTATTTCTTTTCCTCAGAGTTTTTAGCCTTCTTAAATATTTACATCTTCCTCCACTCTCGGAAGAAGTAGAAAACTTTTCAAAATGGAGATATTCCCATTTTGTTTTTCAGTTAAAGTTTTTACATACATACAGTGTTTAAATAAGATCTTGGTATAATGAAAGATCAAAGGAGACAGTTTAATGGTACAGAGAAAACACAAGAGAGTAAAAATTTAAGTATTGCAGCAGTGTCATTTTCCATTCTATTCAATGAACATATACTTTGCAGTGAGCATGAGATGCCAAGACTCCAGAGTTGAAACTCAGTTCCCATTAAGTGTCACAGAGTTAACATATCATCATGCTAAGTAAGGTTCTAATGTTTAAAGATAAGTATTTCTTGTATAGCATGGCCCCTAAAGCAAGCCAACCAATTTATCTAGCTCAACAAAAGGATTTATTTATTTTTTTAGATTATTTTTTTTTAAAAAATTATTTATTAGAAAGAAAGAGAACGAGAGAGAGAGAGCAAGAGTGAGAGCGGGGGGTGGGGGAGGCCGGAGAGAGAGAGAGTGAGCAGGGGCAGAGGGAGAGGGAGAAGCAGACTCCCTTCTGAGTAGGGAGCCCAATGTGGGGTTTGATCCCAGGATTCTGGGATCATGACCTGAACTGAAAGGCAGATGCTTAACCAACAGAGCCACCCAGGCACCCACAAAAGGATCTATTTTAATGATGGAATAAAAACTGGTTTCTGGGCTACTGAGAATATGCTTTTTCATGGGTGATTATAAGATTTCCAAGTGTTACTTTATGAAAAATCTCACTATGTTTGCTAACATTTAGATACCAACCCTTGTTAACCAACTTGAGAGTATATAGCAAGTACTTCCTAACTTTACAACTTTTCTTTTGACACAGTGAGTTATTTTTCACATTATTTTCCTCCTTTATCTAAACATTAACTTGATAATCAAAATATCAAACAAAAAATCAGGGAATTCAGATGAGAAAATTATTTTTGTGAGATTTTCATGAGAATACTTATCATCATATTCCACTTATATTTTAGCACTACTTCACATCTCACTGCAGGGAAAGGTGAAAGAATGGTGATATTTCTATCGATTATTAGCATTTTTATATCTGCAATATACATTTATTCATTTTTGGCATTATGTGAAAAATAATAAAGTTCTCTTTTAAGGTAGGGTGTGGTTGCATATATCTTTTCTTTTTTCCTCTTTTTTTAAAGATTTTATTTACTTATTTGAGAGAGAGAGAGAGAGAGAGAGAGCGCATGTGGGGCGGGGGGAGAAGGAGAGGGAGAAGCAGACTCCCTGCTCAGCCCCGATGTGGGGCTCAATCCCAGGACCCTGGGATCATGACCTGAGCCAAAGGCAGATGCTTAACCGACTGAGACACTCAGGCACTCCTGCATATGTATTTTGATCTATATAGAAAAAAATGTTACTCATTCATACTCTTCAAAAGCTGATATATAGATATAGGAAAATATCCTGTTTCTCAAATCTGAAGAAAGAAGAAGTTGAAAGATGATACAATTTGAAATTGTACTAAAAGGGGCTGTCTGGTTAGTCAACTGGTGAGAATATAACCCAGTCTCTATTCCAGCTACTCTGGAGTTGTTTTTTTTTTTAAATGTAGTTAGTAGTGTATAATATAAACAGAAACATAAAGCTGCCTAAAAAAATCTATACATTGAATTTTTACTTTATTATGATACACAATTACTTGGTATACCTAAAGCAATGCAAGTTTTAATATTCATATAACAACATAACTAACTGTGCTTAAACATCTTAATTGAGACTAAAAGAAACAAGCTCCCCTACAACCCAGCAGTTGTACTACTAGATATTTACCCCAAAGACACAGATGTAGTGAAAAGAAGGGCCATATGCACCCCAATGTTCATAGCAGCAATGTCCGCGAGAGCCAAACTGTGGAAAGAGCCAAGATGCCCTTCAACAGATGAATGGATAAAGAAAATGTGGTCCATATATACAATGGAATATTACTCAGCCATCAGAAAGGATGAATACCCAACTTTTACATCAACATGGATGGGACTGGAGGAGATTATGCTAAGTGAAATAAGTTAAGCAGAGAAGGTCAATTATATGGTTTCACTTATTTATGGAACATAAGGAATAGCATGGAGGACATTAGGAGAAGGAAGAGAAAAATGAAGGGGGTGGGAATCGGAGGGGAAGATGAACCACAAGAGACTATGGACTCCGAGAAACAAACTGAGGATTTTAGAGGGGAGGGGCTGGGGGATGGGTTAGCCCGGTGATGGGTATTAAGGAGGGCACATATTGCATGGAGCAGTGGGTGTTAAATGAAAATAATGGATCGTGGATCACTACATCAAAAACTAATGATGTGGTGACTAACATAACATAAAAAAAAAAAGAAAGAAAGAAGCTCCTACTTTAGGCCTATATGTACTACTTGCAAATGGCTCACTGTCAACTGATTTTAGAAAGTCTAAAACTTTGCTCTTTTGCCCTGAGATGTGATAATTCTCACTGTGGCCTCTTTATAAAGTATCTACATGAAGAACATGTAATTATCATGTTTAAAGTTCTCATTCTGCAAAACTGGATTCTCACCAAAATAGGCACATGTGATAAAGTGAGAGGAACAAGAAATAGGTGAAGTAAAGGAAGTGGGATGAGTGGAAGAACTGCTGAGAAGAGAGAAAAAAGCAAAAACAGCTCCTTTCTATTTTAATTATCATTATAAAGTGTACTTTGTCATCTCATACCACCCTCAGTTTTAAAATTAGAAGCCAATTGGGAAAGAAGAAAATGAGTAAGTCCTTCCTAAAAAGAAAGAAATCCAATATTTCTGTTGTTTTGAGAAAAACTTAACTAAGTAGAAGTTCCATTAGTAAAGACGAGAGAAAAATGTATACACGTAAGTATCTGGAGCCTATGACATGCTGTAGCTTGAATTAAACAAGTTGCTCTACAGTTTTGCTCATCTAAAAATTGATTATAGAGCTACTAATGTCTCAGTTTATGATCAGGCTTTTTATTTATCATCTATAATCTAATAGTATTTAATTGTTCACATATTAAATTATTATCAGTTTATGTTTTTATGCCTCTGGAAATTTATCTCTCTCAGTTTTCCATTTGTAAAAAGGGGTAATGATATTTGTTACTCTTCTTAAAAAACTAAAGTGTTAACACTATAAAAAATTTTTAGCTAACTGAAAGGATGTCACAATATAATACTAGTATGACAACATACACCACATTAAATTTATAATGCTCTGACAAAGACTCTTATTTCTCTTATTTACTACATTGGAGAGCTAAACATGAGTAATATTTTTAACTACATAATTCAATAATTATAAGTTTTTATTTATGGTCCTTTCTTATAAAACACCTACTGATATTTTCTATTTAAATAATTAACATATTCCTGTATTACATAATACAGAGAAGATTTATTACTTCTCTTTTTGTAAATTCTATGACTAATCCAATGCCACAGGGTAAATCAATAGAAAACCCCAGAAAGGAACTCAGACCTATGGACTCCATCCAATTCTGAACTTAATCCATTAATCTGTTATTGTATGTTTTCAGTTTATAAGACATTGCACCCCATTCAGACATAGGAATGATTTTTTTTCTCTGCCTAAATGCAATAAAACATATAAAATACTTAGTATCATTCCTAATACATATCAAATACTTAACAAATGTTGGGTACTATTATTTATACTAACACACAAATCTAAAGTCTCACCTATGTTGTAGAAATTGTTATAGCCAAAGCAACTGTGAAAACTGAATAGTTCTATAAGAAAGAGTACAGAATAGAAATTATGAGAGGAATATGTCTGTTTTTGAATGTACATGAATTACCAGAAGATGTCTAAAGAATGTAACATGCCAGCAACAATCTTGAAAATTTAATAAAGAATTATCAGGAGCAGCAGTTTTGAAGACACTGATTACCAGGAAGATAGCCTTGGACATTACCATACGTCCGAAGGAGACTGGGAAAGGAATGTGAGAAGATAGAAAATATCTTTTGAAGGAAAAAGAACTAATAGCACCTCTTGATTTACGCTTTTGCCTAAGTCCAACAGAAAACAGCAATGTAGGGATGCCTGGCTGTTGCAGTCAGCCAAGTGTCTGGCTCTTGATTTTGGCTCAGGACATGATCTCAGGGTTGTGGGATCAAGCCCCACATCGGGCTCTATGCTCAGCGCGTTGTCTGCTTGTCCCTCTTCCTCTGCTTCCCCCCATTATCTCTCTCAAATACATAAATAAAATCTTAAAAAGAAAGAAAACAGCAATGTGATTATGTTCCTAAGCAAAGATGAAAAAATGTGTCCATAACTTTATATTAATTTTTAAATTTCCCTAACAATCATACACTAAAAATTAAAGCTGTAAAAACAACAGCTGTCAGGATGGGAATAAGATTCAGGATGGTGAAAAATAGGGTAACACAAAGAGGCAATGTTCCACTCAATTCAAGTTAATGCTCTGCTGCTCATATTAAACACAGGGTTCTTAACATACTCATTTTCAATCAACTATTATTATACTCCATAGTAGAAAAATTTACTTTTTAAGAGCCTCCACATATACAAGAATGGATTAAAAAATTCAGTAAGTTACAACCTGGAAGAAATAGAAAAGGAAGAAGACATTATTTACTAAATAAAATTGACATAAGTTAGATGAAGGAAAATCTTTACCTTTATTATATTGGAAGAAAAATCTCTTAACAAGAAACTTAAAAATAATCAGGGGCCTAATTTTTAAAAACTGTTCTAAAAAGAGGTGCAGATATCCTTTACCACTGAAAAAGGTATAACCACAGGAATGCAAAAAAATCATAAATATAAAGTCTTAGAAAATTAAATCAGTTCTCATATACACTTTAATTTGAAAAACGTGTATAAAAATATTTTATTCAATGAGGTTCTTCCAAGGAATCATAATTTTTATAGACTTGTGCACACATACACACACACACATATTTTTTTAGTGTGGAATTTGGGGTTAATATCTCCAAATCAGGATCTGTAATTTAAGCTTTGAGGATTGCAGACTCTTTCAGAACATCCATACTATAGTACTTAGAATAAGGTAGTTTGCTATCCAAATGAAGCCTATGTTGCCCTAAAGACAGATTTAAGAAAAGTCAAAATAGAGTCCATTATTGAAGAAAAAAATTACACTTCGTAAAATGAGGAATTGGGATTGAATTCTTCAAGTTAGGGCTATAGGAAACTGAACAGTTGACTTTATTAGGGCAGATGGTAGGAGTGGGAGGAAGTTGGTTGTATCTACTGGCACTAAATTAATCCCATCATCTAGTCAGAATGGGTAGAAATGATTATCCTTATTAACATACACACAACACACATACCAACATACACACACAGCCATGAGGCTGTTCATTTATAACCTTTCCTCTTTCAATGTTACCTTGATGCCCATTTTAGTCCATTGATACGCTCTAGAAATTGTACCCCTAAGTGTGGCTTAGTCATGCAAGAGCCAAACCAAATTCATAAGAATCAACCAACAAAGGATATAAAAAAAAATCAGTTCTTTTTAAAATTCAGGTTTTTAAAACAAACCTGAAAGATTTGGTAACCAAGCAATATTATTTTACACTGAGGTAATTACGAATAGGTTAACTTGGGTCTTCTCTTCACATAAAAAATTAAGTATCCAAGAGCAGAGGATACCCAATGCAGGAACATTAAGTGGAACAGATGGAAATGCATTTTGCTCAAAACTGCAATAGGAAGGGCAGACTTCTATACCTAACAGAATTTGCCTCTCGGGAAAGGACAGAAAACAAAGAAATAGGTGGGGATGTGGGGAACAGCAAGACTAGATTCTGTCATGTCCTGGTTTCCCAGTTTGGTTTTTTTTCCCCTTAATGCAAGCTGCCCAGAAGCTATGAGATATTTTGAAATTTTCTCTGAATAATTTTCAGATACCACAGCTTCATCAAATTCTCTATCTTTTTAAAGCCTTTTCTATTACAAAATGATGGGTCAATGTAAGGAATATTTTCCTTAATCTTCTGACCTGTCTCTGATCAGCAGCAATGACAAGAAGATATCAAAGAGAAACATTAGTTGTTTAAACTGAAGGAATCAGAAAAAAAGGAATAAAATTATGACATAGTATTCATTCCCAGCACCTCAAAATAAATCTGGCCTAAATCAATTAGGGCAAATGTAGGTCTACTCTTAGAGCTAGTTATAAAAATGGAGATTAAATCTGAGTTGTTCTTGTGTCACTGAGAGAGGTAGGTCAAGAAGCTAAATAAGTAATAATTACTAGAAATCAAAACATTAGTCTGTGAAAAGTGGTTAAGATTATTAATGCAGAGGACAAATGATAAGGGTCATTATTATAACTGAAAAGCAAGCTCAGATATTTAAGTTTTACCTTAGAGCAATATGAGACACTATAATGTTTTGAGTCTAATATGACATTTCAGGCATCAATCTTTAAAGACAAGGTCACTGTTTTTGGTTAAACTATAGATAACTGTAACTTAAGACTCAAAAATGAGTGGGTTTTCAATCCTGGCATTTTTTTTTTTTCTTTCAAGATTTTATTTAAATTCAAGTTAGTTCACATATAGTGTAGTATTAGTTTTAGGGGTAGAATTTAGTGATTCATCCGTTGAATATAACATCAGTGTTCATTATATCAAGTACCCTCCTTAATGCCCATTACCCAATTGCCCTATCCCTCCATCTACCTCCCCTCCCGCAGCCCTCAGTTTGTTCCCTATATTTAAGAGTCTCTTATGCTTTGCCTTCCTCTCTGTCGTTATCTTATTTTATTTTTCCTTTCCTTTCCCTATGTTCATCTGTTTTGCTTCTCAAATTCTATATATGAGTGAAATCATATGGTATTTGTCTTTCTCTGTATTATTTCGCTTAGCATAATACACTATAGTTCCTTCCACATCATTGCAAATGGCAAAATTTCATTGTTTTTGATGGCTGAGTAATATTCCATTGTATAGATATGCCACATCTTTATCCATTCATCAGTTAATGGACATTTGGGCTCTTTCCATGTTTTAGCTATTGTTTTCAATCCTGGCACATTAAAATATACTATTTTTATTATGTAATAAAAAATTTTATTTATTTTTTATTTAGGCTCCAAGCCCAGTGTGGACCCGAACACGAGACTCGAACTCACAACCGTGAGATCAAGACCTGAGCTGAAATCAAGAGTCAGACGCTTAACCAACTGAGCCACCCAGCTGCCCCTGTGATAAAAGATTTTAAAAACTTGTTACCTAAAACATAAAAGTGGAAAGGCACATAGCAGCAGAAAAAATGACAATACTGAATACATCAGGAAGAGAAAATAATACAATGCTTATTCAATTCAATTTTGAAATATACGATCTTCATCAAGAAAACACTTTAGAACTTTTAATATAAACCACAAATTTAATAGGTACATGGCACCCTAGGATTTGATATATTGTTTTCCTAATAAATGTGGTCTGTTTTCTATCCAAAATTTTAGAACAAGTTTCTGTATTATATTATGAACCTCAAAGTAGACATTTCATATATTTACAACACAAAATGAAAACCTGTGTAAAATAATTTATAACTTTTTCAATACTTTGAAGATACTATTTTTCTGTCTGTTTCATTCCAATGTTGTTTAAAAGCCTACTGTCATTCCTTTGTAAGTGATCTGTCCTTTCTCTCTGGCTACTTCTAAGATCTTCTCTTTTATTTTGGTTTTGAAGTTTCATTTTAATGTATTCAGGCATCAATTTATTTTACTTATCCATCTCAATTTATACTGTATCTCCAGGACATGTGGTTTCATGTTTTTTCAGCAGTTTGGTAAATTTACAGCCATTACCTCTGTAATCATTGCCTTTCCTCCATTCTCTTCTTTTGGGGCTTTGATGTAATGTAGTTTGGACCTTCTCATTTCTTTCTTCATACCTTATGTCTCCCCCATATTTATATAACATCATCTCTCTATGTAATTATTCCAATATGAAGTAATTTTCTCAGAACTATGTTTCAGTATGCTAATTCTTCTGCTGGTCTAATCTGCTGTTTCATCTGTTCACAGATTTAAAAATTTTAATTTATATTTTCCCATTTCTAGGAGTCCTATTTTCTTCCAAATTGCTCATTCAAAAATAATGGTCTCTTGCAATGTTTTTACCTTGTGTGTCTTTGTTCTTTTGAAGATTTCATCATAGGTAGCTTAAGCATACATCCTGGCTTTTCAGGGACAGTTTGATAAACTTCTCTTGTGCCTGTATCCTGTCTGGGTTAGCATTAGTCCTAAACAAAAGTTCCCTAGTATGAAAAATGAATGATAGTGGTCACCAAATTCTGGGATGTGTTGTATTTTGTATTTGACAGTTCTAGTAGTTGTCACGTTTTTCAGTCCCCCTATTGATTAATGGTTTTGCTGATATTCATTACTTGATCTTAATCTGTTGGAGTATAGCTTACCTAAACTAGGGAAAATTTCCTTTGGTAAAAATTTATTTCTGCTTCTACCTTTAACTAGAGGGTACATTTAAGCACTGATTGGTTCCACTTCAACCTCCCACAGTGGTCTCACAGATTTAGGGAATCCCAGACTGAATTTCACATACTGCTGTTTGTCCAAGCCTAAGTGTCTCACCAACACTGTAGCTATAGCCATCTGTCCTCAGGGTGTCTCCTCTGTCTCCAAAGTCCTGGTTTCCTACAGTTCTGGCTCCTGCTCCCTGCTGCTTTGACCTACAACTCATGGTAGTTTTGGGGGGAGAGTGAATCTAAAGACAGTGTGTATGTCCTTTTACATGGTATGCTCTACAGGTTATTTCCTGTTAAACCGGATCAAGTTTTTCTACAGTGGGAAGGTTTTTCAAAGTACTAAAACAATAATTATTCCAGGCTGTACCCTCTTTGTAAACTGCTTTATTTCCTACAAAATTAATGTCTTTTATAACATTACACTGAAATTTTTGATACATTGCAGATTGCCCTACAGAAAAATGGTACCAATTTATACTCTGAACAGTGGTCTTTTCTCCCAAACCTTGCTACTTCCACGCAATCTCTGTTTTAAACAGCATTTAACTCATGTGTACAAAGCAATACAATATTTTTGAATTTTACATTTCTTACCAATTATAATGAGCACATATTTAAAAGCAATTTGCTTCTTTCCCACTGCAAACTGCCTGATTGTATCTTTTTGTCTGCCATTCTATACTGGAGGCCATATTCTTCCTGTTGAATTATTAAGAAATTTCTACATATTAAAATATTAAAACTTTGGCAGTTGAATCTCTTGTAAATGTTAATTTTTAACATTTAACATTTGTAACAATTTTTGCTTAGTTGGCATTTCCATTAAGAGGTTTCCAATGTTTAATGATAGGGGGTTCTATCAATCTTTTTATTATATTTGCTGGTTTTATGTCTCATCTAGAAAGGTTTCTCTTACCTAAAGATCATAAAAATAACTTAATTTTTAAATCATAAGCTTACAGCTTTTAATGTTTAAATATATAATCATCTGTAGTTTAATTTTAGGTTGCATGATCCATTTCCACCAAAATGGATAGCCAATTTCCTCAACATCTTTTATAGACTGACCCTTCTTTCCCTGAACTTCTTAAAATGTCACATTTATAATGTGTTAAATTCCAATTTTATACATAGTTATATTAATAAATATCATTTGGTGTCATTTATCTCTGACTTTATTTTCCTGTAACATACCAAATACTTTAATCACTGTGCCTTATGTTTTTACATCTGATTGAGTAAGGCCTCTCATTGTTTTACTTAAAGAAAGCACTAGCTATTTTCATAATTTGTTCTTTTAAAAGTATGTTTAGAAATCAACTTGGTATATTCCCCCCAAAATCCATTGGGAATTATATCACATTCACCAATCAACTTAAGGTAAATTGACAATTTCACAAAAGTATTTGCATTTAAGAATATGGCATAACTTCTTAATCATTCAAGCTATATTTTATGTCCTTTAATAAGTTTTCTTTACTTAAATCTGGCAAATTCCTTTAGTTTATTCTTGAATATTATAAAGTTCACTTTTTTCTGCTATTGTAAATGAGATCTTTTTTTGTTACTTTTTTTTAGGGAGAGAGAAAACACATGAGCTGGGGTTTGGTGGGGGTGAGGGGCAGAAGGAGAGAGAGAAAATCTTAAGCAGGCTCCATGCACAGCACAGAGCATGACGCTGGACTCGATCTCATGACCCTGAGATCATGACCTGAGCCAAAATCAAGAGTCACATGCTTAAACAGCTGAGCAACCCAGGAGTGTCCCCGTCGTTACTTTTTCTAATGCTTGTTTCTAACTTAGTAATATTAGCATATAGATTTTTATAAAGTAAAATACTCCTTATTTAGCCACCATGCTGAACTCTTCTTGTTTCTAATACTTTTTCAATGGATTCTTTTGGGTTTTCTAGGTGAATAATCATATCTATAAAGGGTTTACAACGTTAAAAAAATTTATGTTAGAGATGTTCATCTTCAGAAATATTGATAGGTAGTGCGCTGTTATCAAAAGCTAATTGCACTCATTTTCTGGGTCACAAAGAACCAACTATCTTAACCACTGTCTCAGCAATAAATACATCTTTGCAATGACACTATTGCCTGGTGACTATGGGGAACTTTCTGACTCACTGCCTTTATTCTCTCTAGTGATGCATGCACAAACAAAAGTAAAATGCAGCAATCTTCCGACCTAGAAATAACAACTGGGAACTCTGTTAATTCCATCTCAGACAGTCTCTTCTCATTCATATGGATACAATATTTTAACTCCTTTTTTCCTTTCCTCTCTCAACTCTTGCTTTTTAGTGTACACAAGAACACACACACTTCTTGTCTCATTTTTAATTCCTGAGCCGAAAACCACCTTATTCATGACTAAATATATAAATTTAGTGTAAGATAAAAATAAAATAAAAATAGTGAAAATATGAAACAACAGAAAAAAAGTTACAAATTTTAAATTAAAATGAAAACAAATAAAAAGCCAATACCATTAGTCTAGACTTGTCCTAGATTGTAGCCAATATTCTTACAGATTCTCCATGAAGATTTTCATCAATTTATTAATTTTCAACTAATGACATATGTTTTTCTACAAGTTCAAACACTATACATAAATTTGGATGTTATTTTGAATTCAATTTTAATTGCTAACATTGAATTATTTTTCTTTGCTGTCCACATTTTGTATTTTAGTAACACACATAGGCTTTCGAAGGTTGGCTCAGGAAACTATCCTCTGCAAATTTCATATCCAGTTAGTCAAAAAGTGCTATTAATTTTATTCTCAGAAAGTCATGTTTCTTTCTACCCTTGTCTGCCTTTAGGTACTCAGCATCCTTTGTTTGAATATTTCAATAACCTCCTGATTAATGTTAATAGCTAAGTTTATTACCATTCAATCCATCCTCTACTCTGCTGCCAAAATGGTCTTTCTAAAATGCAAATCTCACTACATTCGTTGCTGTTTAACATCTTTCAAAAAAAATCTTCACTTTCTACTAGAAAAAACCCAAATGCCTTTTATATGATACAGAGTGTCCATCATTTGGCCTTACCTACCTCCAGGCTCTTTGTTACCAGTTCCCCTTCAAAACCCATTCTGCAGCCAGAATGACCTATTGGCAGACCTAGGATTTCAGCAATTGTTTCTTTACAGTAGATTAATATATACTGGAATATTCATACAATGGATTATTGTATGGTAGTGATAATGAACAAACAACTACATGCAACAAATCAATTTTACAAACATAATGCTGAGCAAAAGAATCCAGACACAATACATTTCACAGTATAAAATTTCATTTGTATAAAGTTTACTAAAAACCAAAAACTATCAATGATGCCAAAAGTCAAAACTGTAATACTCTTGAGGGTTGGGCTGTTACTGAAAGGACCACAAGAGGGGGCACAATCTGGGATGTTGATAATCTGGTTTCTTGATGGGCCTGCTAGTCACACAGGTATGTTCATTTTTTGAAAATCCATTAAGTTGTAACTATGCTATTTGTGTGCTTTTAGTAAACTTAAAGTAAAAGGTAAACAATGATAAAAATAAGAAAAACAGCAATAACAACAGTTCCAATATCACTTCTTTGAAAATTTCCCTAACTCCCTCAGATGAACTTTATCCTACTCCTAATATATCACATATATACCATTACTATATCATGTTATAGTTTATTTATCTAATTCCTTCCATTTCCTAACCATAATGTAACTTCCTTGAGTACTATGATCATAACTTTCTATCCATGTGTCCCCAGCCCCAAGCACAGTGCCTGGCAGTAAATAAGTACTCAATAATATTATGTAAATGAGGATTTCTCATTTTCTGCACTATTACATTTTGGGCTGGAAAATTCTCTGTTGTAAGGACTGTTCAGTGCATTGTAGGATGTTTACCAGCATCCCTGACTTCTATTCATCTAATGTCAGTAGGAACCCTTCAGTTACAACAACCCAAAATGTCACTAGGCATTGCCAAATGTTCCTCAGGGTCCAAAAAATCCCCAGGTTGAGAATCAGTTATATAAATAAATCTTTCTGTGGAAAAATTCAAGCCAAGTGTTAAACAGTTCACTTAATGAAACACTTTGGGCATGAAGTGATTTGCATGTTAGGGGCAACTAAAAAAAAAAAAAAAAGAAAAGGGATCTTTCGAACACTTGAGGGGAATTAAGCTTTACGTATCTGAAAAAGTGTATAAAATGCCTTAAATGTAGATAATCAAATGGTAACTCACATTAATTGCATGCTAGAATATTATTTCTTTTGGAATTCCTATGAAGAAAAATGAGTTTGCCAAGGAAAAAATTGTATAAATAGAAGGACTGGGTATTTGGTATTTAAAAAAAAAATGATTGTGGGGCGCCTGGGTGGCTCAGTCGTTAGGCGTCTGCCTTCGGCTCAGGTCATGATCCCAGCGTCCTGGAATCGAGCCCCTTATCGGGCTCCCTGCTCGGCGGGAAGCCTGCTTCTTCCTCTCCCACTCCCTCTGCGTGTGTTCCCTCTCTTGCTGTGTCTCTCTCTATCAAATAAATAAAATCTTAAAAATAAATAAATAAATAAATAAATAAAATGATTGCTATAGTAGCCATGTATATTCAATGTCCTAATCATAAATTTTGAAAAGCTTATATCTATGAAAGGACAATTAATTCTAGAATATTAAGGTTCAATAATTTTCTATCCATAAAGTATTTAACATGAACGTTCCATAAGAAATGAATAGTTAGAAAATAAACTATTGTGCATCAGCTATGGAAAAAAAGAAAAACCTCACAAAGGGCATAACTAGCTTGTTAGAAAAGAATGAGTTTGTACTTTAACTGCATGCCTTTGATTCAGGATGTGTTTTGGGCTTGACCTCTGCTGTAAGAGGCTAAGTAAGGAAATAATTGAGTACTATTATGTTAATAAAGTTGGAAAAAAGAGAAAATAAACTATATTTATGTATATCCATATTTATGTGTCAAAATAATATAGTTAAAATATAAATCTCATTCTACAAAAATTATTTTCTGACAAGCACTTTCTTAAACTTCTCATTGTAACTAGAATCAGTTTTTAAGAATAGGCTACTGAACCAAAAGAAAACAAAGAAAATGGGCAATATATAAAAGAAAAAAAAAACTAGACAAATACAAGTATTTAATCTCATTATTAGTCTACAATATGCCAATAAAGCCATATAATTTTTATCAAATTGTTAAGATCAAAAATAATGAATGTTTAGTTCCATAAGCTGAGAGTATGAATATATAAATATGCACATATATTCTAGAAGGCAATTTGGCAGTATGTATTATGAGACTTAATTTTTAATCAGTTATTCTATTTTAAGGAAATATTTCTAAAGCGATAATCAGAGATATTTTTGACAATTTATATAAAAAGAATGTTTATGATAGGAAATAAGAAAGAGCCTAAATAGTTCAGACAGGGAACTTAAATTAATCATAGCTTGTTTATACTCTGTAGTGATTGACAACTCCACCCCCCACCCCCAGCCGTTTTTTGGTATTACAGTTATTAAATGGAAAAAAGCTTAATGTTTCCCTTCCTACGGAGTGAGGGGGGGGAATCGGAGGGGGAGACGAACCATGAGAGATTATGGACTCTGAGAAACAAACTGAGGGTTCGGGGCGGGGGATGGGTTAGCCTGGTGATGGGTATTAAAGAGGGCACGTATTGAATGGAGCACTGGGTGTTATACGCAAACAATGAATCATGGAACACTCCATCAAAAACTAATGATGTAATGTATGGTGATTAACATAACATAATAAAATAAAAAAATAAAATGAAATAAATAAAAATAAAAAAATTTTTTAAAAAAGGAGAAAAGCTTAATTTATATAAAAAGGAGAGTGGTTAAAAAGCAAGGACTTTGGAGTCAAGACTACCTAGCTGAAATTCTAATTCTGTTACCTTCTACTGGCTCTGTGATCTGAGTTATTTTATGATTTAATCTTTCTAAAACTAGTTTTCTTAAGTGGTACTCATGTAGGTTTGTTATTAGGATTAAATAAGATATTATATAAAGGGCTTATCACAATGCTTGGCATACAGTAAGTAAACTACAAATTTTAGTAGATAGGATAACAGTTGGGATGATGTGATTAAGAAACCCAAGATATAAACCTGTATATATGATGGGTACCAATGTGAAGACTAATCAATTAGTCCTAGGCAATAATTAGGTGTCAAGATTATTTGTGATTTTTATTTACTTCATTTTGCTTCCTGTATTTCCCAAATTATTTTTTGGAAAAAACATTATAATCAGAAATATAATCAGAAATATATATTTAGAAAAAACCAGGTGTTTCTTTAAATGTTATTAATAAAAGGCAAGATAAATATTTAAAAATCAACACCTTTTTTCTCCTAAATGACCATATACTTTTCTCATCTTTAATCTCATCTTTAATACTTCAAAATTTCATCTTTAATATTGTGTCACAATAAAAATGTCACCATTTTATGCTTTTATTAAATACTTATCACATGCAAAATACTATGTTATACTGTGCTCCTAATATTCTAACACTAACTGGGAGGTATGGAAATTTGAAGACAAATTTTCTTGTTAATAAAATAGGAGCTCTCTGCAGATGGTCTTAAATTTTATTTTTTAGTAACTAATCATAATGAGAAGATAGCTAAAAAGGCTTTTTACCTTTACCTCCTCATAAGATCAATCTTAATTTTGACCAGAAGGCATTGAGTTGAGAATGAGAACATACAAATTTATCTTATAAGAGATTTTTTCTTTCTGAATATTTGCTTAAGATATCTATACTGGGATTATTACGTCTAACTGCAAAGTAAATACATATCTACTTCTATTGTATGGCTAGAAACAAACCAAAGAAAAATTGATTCCTGAACATCTGAGATGTTTTTATACTGCTGACATGAATAAAACATAATCTCTATTTCTTCATAAAGACGAAGTATCATAAGAAATCTAAAAAGTGTTCAGAGATAAATACAAAATTGGATGGTTTGTATTTTGTAAACTTTCACATATCTAACTAGTGAGCTTTTCAAGTACTGATTTGATATTCATGAAATTAAATACTATTAAATATACATAAAGGATCTTTGTATCAAATAGTTGCCATAGATGATGCAATGAACCTCTCACAATGATCTTTCTCACTCCACTGGACCTCTGTGCCATAGGTGTAATACATTAATTTTTGCCAGCAACATTGAAATATTGGATGGTGGGATAGCAAAGAGGAGAGAAAGAGATTAGGGGATGTAGAGACTAGCTATTAGTGACTGCTGTTGTCACGGTCTATATTCAAAACTGAAAGAGTAAAACTACTTCCATAAAATGTTTATGTAAAGAAGCTATATCTTCCTTTGCAAGGTCCTAAATTTGCCCCACTGTCTTCAGGAAAGAATGACAACTTGTTCATTAGGGGTAGTTGTCTACAAAGAATCTCTTAATAGCAAGGAAATTTAGGGGATTTTCTTGTTACTAAATGTAAAACAGACTTGAGTCGTAATAAGGGTGTGATAGGAAAATTGCCTTTTCAAGTTAACTTTCACAAAAAAGAAACACATTATATAACATTATTTTCAGTTTAGTTTTCCTTAAAATAAAAACAGGATTTCAGAGATCACAAGACAAGGAAAAGTATATTTATTACTAATAAAATGTTACTTATATTTTCCTTTATCCCAGATCTTATACCTTAAAATTTGTGTAATCTTTATTTTGCACTAAAAATGTTTCCCAGAATAAATACAAGTGAAGCAAAATCTTTTAAAATTATTCACTTTTTTAAGAAAACAAGTTAAATCTGGATGTAATTTCTATTTTGGTCCTTCTCTCCTGACATGAGAACTTTGATCTTCCCTCACCTGTGCTGACAAAATAAGTAACTTTAGTAGGACATCAGGAGATGGGAGGAAAAAACAGGTTACTAAAACTTATCTTAGGTATAAGCACTTTAAAGAGATTTCCTTAAAGCAATCATTGTGAATTAGTGAGCCAATGGGAATGAAGCTTACTGCTCTCAAGTTTGATGGCACCCATCAATCTGGGGAGGACAAATAAATTCCTCATTCAAATGGCTAATTAATCAAATTCATAATAAAAACTAATGAATATAACTGAAACTTCTGATACCAGGAATTCAAGTGAGTTTTAGTTGACAGTGAGAATGAATTAAATTCTCAAACATTTTCAATACTGGTATGTAGCTATACGCCCAAGAGGAGAATACCTCATTGTGCTTGCAATAACATTCAAGAACAACCTCCTGAACATTAGTTATCAATTTTTTTCTAGTCATTCTCTACTTTTCCACTATAAAATTAATAACATTGGGTTTAGATAATGCTATTTATTAACAGCTACCAAAGAAATCACTAATTGTCACTGAATGCTCCAGGTTTCAAAATTAAAGAGATCCTTATTGGCATTTAAACTATTAGCAGAATCCTTCAGTTGTGATGAGGCATTAATTATAGAAGGCATTCTTACTCCTGAATCACTGAAGCTTAGAAGAAGTGAAAGGATTTCCTTATACACAATTATCCTGACTTTGAATATTTTCTCTGAAGAACTAGAAGAAAATAACAAAATTTTGAAATGATACTAGAAATGCATTTTTTTTTTTTTTGGTTAAATGTCTTTTCCCCTCTTTTGGAATGTAAGCTTCTTGAGAACAAGGCCTTATCTTTGTGTTACATACTCCTAACAGACTACCTAGCACAGAACAAGCCTTTTAAAAACAGATTCTGAGAAAATTATTGGAAATTATGAATTAACTTCTCTCCTATGCATATAGAATAGTACTAGTTTATGTACCACTCGGGAGAACTGAGAAACCCCTCAAATCATTTTTTTGTGTTTGATAGTTTAGATGAGAAATCTTGGCTGAGAAAAGCTAGACACAGTATGTAAAATCACCAAAAAATTGTTAACAAGTGAAAACATTATCACCTAACGGATTGAAAGTCTTCTTTCCTAAATCCATTTTTATTGCATATTTAACTACTTCAGTTTTAAACTCCTTAAAGACAAGACCAATTCTTCCCAACTTTTGTAACCCTGTAAGGTCTAGGATACTACGGTATAGAGTTCAATTTAACTTACATTGTGTTTTACCAGTGGATTAAAACACACACACATGCATACACACATTGCCTAAACCATATCTCCAACCTACTGAGCTAGAATCTCTGGGGGTTGGGTCAAAGGCATCTTTTTAGAAAAATCTCTATAGGTAGAAAACTAGGTATCCAGAATTGAGTACCAGTGAATTTAAAATTGAATTCCTATTAGTGTTGCTGGCTCCTATGAACATATAACCTAGTTGCCTCATCTTAATCCCATTATCTTCATTTAAACCTTGCCTTTCAAATGCTTACTTCTTTAAAAGTCTGGATTATTTCATCCCAAAGACTTGCCATCATCTGTCCTAAAATTGGTATATTTTTAATTCAATGTCCTTCAGAATCATCTTTGCTGTCCTTCAAACATGAATCATCTGTCCAATTTCATTCTCCCTTTCATTCTTAGAAATGTAAGGTCTTCCAAATCTCACTTGGTCTTCTGTGTCTTCCTAAAAGTTTATAATTTCTTCTGTTCCTAATACAGTATCTTGGACTTAACCATCTTTCATGTTACTTATATAGTTCCCCTGAGGTCTTTAATTTCCTCTTAGACAAGAATATTAAAAGCTGTGGAGTTCACTTCTACATAAATACCCAAAGAATGGAAAGAAAAACAGACCCTTGCACACCAATGCTAATGGCAGTATTATTCATAATAGCCATAAAAATGGAAACAACTTAAGTGTTGTCTATCAACAGATGAATGGATAAACAAATTGTAGTATACACATAAATGGAATATTAGTCTTAAAAAGGAAGAAAATTCTGATATATGCTACCACATGGATGAACCTTGAAAATACTATGTTAAGTGAAATAAGTCAAACACAGAAGGCCAAAAATTGTATGATTCTACTTTATATGGGGCAAATCCTAGAATAGGCAAATTCTTAGACAGATACTAAAACAAAAGTTACCAGGGGGTGGGGGAAAGAGGTATGGGGGATTACTGTTTAATGGGTACCGAGTTTCTGTTTTGCATGATGAAAAAGTTTGGGCAACAGATAGTGGTAATGGTTGTACAAAATGTACTAATGCCACTGAACTGTATACTTAAAATGGTTAAAACAGTAAATTTTATGTTATGTTTATTTTACCACAATAAAAAAAATAAAAAGCTACTGAAATTATTTTCTTGACTTTTCTACAGCAGCCTTTTTCTTCATACTAATTTTATCTCTATTATTAAAGGAAAAGGAAAAAAAATGTCCATACCCTTTTTCTATATTCCCTAAATTTACCATTCTCTTTTTAGCTTTTTCCTTTTCCTTTTCCATTTCATTTTCATAAAAATAAAATAAAATTTAGTATGGATACTCAGAATCTTCCACACTTAAGCACAATGATGTTGTGGATACATACACACAAAGTACACCTCAAAAGTACACACAAAGAACACTTCAAATCTATACACACATACACACACGCACACACACTTGCATACACACATACATACCCCACTTTCAATTTCCTTAGACTTTTGAAATTGTTTGCAAGTTTCACCAAAATTCTTCACTTCTTGTTTGATCTTGTTTTTCATTTAAATGTAAGTAAATAAGACATCAAGCTTATAGCAAATAATTTTGTATTCCAAGTTCTTTTTAGATGTCAAATACTTAGCAAATAATGGGAAAATGTCAATTTAAAGTTTACCCACACACAAGAAAATATAGTCTAAAAGGAGGGAAAGATAAATATATCAAAAGGATCTCTAAAGAACTGATATTACATAAATTATGGGGTGGCTGAGAAATGATATTCTCAAAGGAAAAATGGAGCAGGGTGGAAAGCTACTTTAATCTAACCACAAAGAACTATAACTAAATTTATTATTTTTTTGAGATGAAACTTTAAGTTTTAAAAAATTCTTCCAGTCTTACTAAAAAGGATAATATTAATAGGTGTAACTCATCCTCATGAAGCCCTGGAACATGGAAAATAAATTAGGAAATAAATTTAATATATGGAAAATCATTGAAAGATCCCATATACAAGAAACAAAAGTATGTAATAGATGACGTGAAAGGTCAACTGAAGCAAAGATGATAAATTATTTGAAAAAAATCTATTGCTAAATAAAGGGAAGAATGTGAAGTTGTTTAAAAAAGCAGAAAGGATGGGTGATAGTTTAAAAGTCAGTTTAGGAGTAAACTGGACTGGACTGTTGTTAAATAGTGAAGCATTTTCCTATTTCTAAGGTATGTTTGGACAATACGTAGGCAACACTTTTCTTGGAAATAAAATCTGATCAGAGTTACAAGACAACAGAGGAACAATGCCAGTGATTTACCAGATGCAGAAAAGTATAAAGGAGGCAATATGAGCCGATCAGCAAGTTGCAAGGCTGAGTACGAAGGAGATGAATGCAATGTCTCAAGTTAATTAATGGAGCAGCCATGTGCAGCAAATAGGTAAAGGAGACAGTAGTCAAGCAAACTCAGTTAGCAGTCCAACTTAGTGGCATAAGACAAGTGGAGATAGGTAGGAAAAGTGCTAAACAATCTGAACTTACTTATAATATTACAGGCATAGATTGGGCAGGGCAAGATCAAGCAGGCAGATGGCATAGCACTTGGAAGGCCATGATATAAATGGTAGGAGAGCAGATAAACAGGGCTGGGTAGTTTAAAATGCTAAAATAGCTGATGGATATGGCAGTATCAGGCCATTTGCTGATAGACAAAGTACCAGTAAGTGAAGAATGCAAATCATTCAGCAAATGCATAAAGTGGGGCGAAGAGTAGAGGCAAAAATCAAAGGCAGTCAAAGCAGTAAGACAGAACAGCAGAGAAGCAATGACAGATCATCAGAAGCAGTTGTGTAGGGTAGGAAAAAGCTGTCAGCAGGGGAACAAAAACACCATTCAGGAAAAGATGAAATCGAGAATAAAGCAGTCTCCTGAATTGGGTTTCTTTCATCTAGGAAACAGTCATCAATAAACTGCATATGAGAATCCACAAGAGAATAGCACACAAATGGAAATAGCAGATGAATCTGAACTCTATTGCCCAGGGATACAGAATGATCCTAGAACATAGATACATAACAATCCACAAGGAAATTAAATGGATGGGAAAAATGGGTCCAAGCATTCTTTATGATGATAAAAAAAAAAAAAAAAAACCAAAACACTAAAAATTATTAATCTGGAAATGATTGGCTGGGATTGAAGTCTTCGCTTACCCCTTTCTGGAGCCCACAAAATGGGAATGTTGGGAATTTCTGCAGCAGAAAAACAGAAGAGAAAAGGGATTTCTGACTCCCAGTTTGAGGAAAGCAGGTCAAATTTAGGGCTGTATGAACTGGTTCAGAGAAATTAGAACCAGCCTGAACCTTCTCCATTCCTCAGAATCAACAATTTCTGAGGTTTGGAAAAGGTTTAGGAAGCCCTCACCCCATCATTTCCCACAACCTCCCCTCTCACACTTACCTCCAGTGCAAACAGTTTCCAGCAAGGAGGTACTTGGGAAAACTCACTCCCATGTTTATACCATGGCAAAATTTGAGGATGGCCAACTAATGGTACTTCCTGTGTAGATCAGGTTTCTGATTCAGTGGGATCCCTGCTATTTGTGAGTGAGCAGAGGGGATAGGTTACTAGAAACGACCTACCTCTTTGAAAGTGGATGAGGAAAAAAAGCAAGGGCAGTAATACCAATAAATAAATAGTAATACTAGTAAATACCTTGATGATCTCATTGTCATGGATTTTGATTCTATTAAGATGCTGATGATTTTAAAAAAAGTATCTCCAGCTTAGACTTCTCTTCTGAACTCCAGATGCATCTGTCTAATTGCCAATTTAACATCTCCACTTGGATATCTAAAAATAGTTTGCTTCCATAACCAAATTAAAACTGATCTTCCTCATCAAACCCACTCTTTCCACAGTATTCTCCAATTCCATCTTTTCAATTGCTCAAGTCAAAATCCTGGGTCTTATACTTGACTTCTCTCTTTCTCTTATTTTATCTGTTACCTTCTATCTTCAAAATATATAAATAATGTATTTCTCACTACCTTCACCTCTATCATTGGTCTAAATCACTATCATTTTTCACCTGGATTAATTCAATAGCCTCCTAAATTGTTTCCCTATTAAAATGTAAGTCAAACTATGTAGTACCTCTGCTCAAAACTCTCCATTATACTAAGGGTGGCATACAGATTCTACATGATCCATGGCTTGCTCCCTCTCCTCTTTTATGTCTTTGCTCAAATGTCACCTTATCAATAAAGCCCTCCTTGATGGCCTTTTAAAAATTACAACTCTCCTTCCTGCCTGCACTACCTATTCACCTTCCCTGGTTTATTTTTATCCACAGTATTTATCACCATCTCTAATAATATACATTTTTTTTTGTTTACCTATATTTGTGTCACCCACTAAAATGTAAATTTCATAAAGGCAGGGACTTTGGACTTCTTTGTTTATTGCTATATCTGCAACATCTTGAACAATGCCTGGCATATATAGACAGCAGGCACTCAAGATACATTTGAATCTATGAAGTGTTAATTTCTTATGGTGCATTACCTTTCTCTGTCTTAAATTCTCAGAGCATTCTTCTGAAAGCTCACTTGCTATGAGCCTTTGATTAACAGAGGAGATACTAGTACACTATAAGGTAGGAATATTACAAAATAGGGGTTGGCAAATCATATCCAAGGGGACAAATCCTGCCTGCTGCCTGTTTTTTGCATCGCCTTCAATCTAAAAGTGATCTTTAAATTTTTAAATGATTGAAAAAAAAACAAAAGAAGAATATTTCATGACATGCGAAAATTATATGAAATCCAATTTCAGTATCCATAAATATTTATTGGGGCACAGTGAGGCTCATTCATTTATATCATTTTACAGTGGCTTTTGTGCCAGAGGGCTGGCAGAGTTGAGTAGTTATGATAGAGAGTACAGAACCCACAAAGCCTAAAGTATTTAGTGTCTGGACCTCTAAAGAATAAGTGTGCTGACCCCTGTTCAAAGGTATTTTATACGTAGAAGGCAAAGAGTAATAACTAAAGTTTAAGCAATGATAAACTAGAGCATTATTTTTAATACTGTTGCTGTCGCCGAAGATACACCTAAGAGGGAAGATGCATTTATACCAGGATTTGCTTTCAGTATATATAAAAGTAGCCTTCTCATTCCTCTAAATGTTATTTAATACTGGTGGTAATATTCATTCATCTATCGACCCTACAAAAGCAGCCTCATCTTAAGGGATAGGGTACAGTATAGGTAAAGATAAGTCTTAAAAATGGCAAAAAGGAAGGGAATGAGAAAGTAAACAAGGCCCACAAAGAGAGTTCATATTGAAGTATCACATAATTAACCAATACCCTATTCAACATACCCTGTTTAACATCAGTGGGAAATCGGCATGATGTGAATCTCTTTTGAACCTCATCAATGGGGTTATGCTAAACTGACCTCATTATAATGGGGTCTCCTAAACAACTGTAGTCTTGAATCACCACAAGCAAGAGACATATTATAAGACTCCATTGTATTTAGACAATATTCAAAACTAATGGTTATTTTCTCATTGGTTCAAATGCCTATGTTTTATAGAAAAGTATTTTAAAAATTTGCAAAACCCTATTCAAAATCACCTCATAATCACCTGTCTTACCTTTCCTTACATGAAGTTTCACCTTAAGGATTAAGACATACAAGTATATCATATGCTACAATCAAAGTTATGGAAAGGGGTGGAGAAGGTAAGGGGGAAACAAATTATCTCAATGACACCAGCACTATAATGCTATCTTTAATCTTCATAAAGAAATATAATTTATGTCCTCCTACATCAATTGGTCCTTGCAGCACAATATTATCAATTGCTTCTTTTACATTGCTACCTTGACCTTTGGTATCTTCGTGAAACTGACAGCAGTTCATTTTCAAACTCCATACTTCCAACAGCTTTACTGCTTCTTCTCAGCATTTTTAAAAGAAATCTTCCTGTAAATTGTCACCTGTGTGTCAGTTACTAATGATTATCTAAAATGGTTACTCCCTTCACTGGGCATTTTGTCCTCTACTCTTTAATATCAGCCATGCTCTTTCCAAGTTCCAACATGAGAAAATAATATTGGTAAAATTATTAGAATCAATCCAAATAGTTTATTTTGTTATCTGAATCCACTTTCTGACTTCTTTTTGTGGTAGGCAATAACATAAAGTCACAAATATTCTGCTTTTCTACAATGGCATTCTAAGAAGCTCAGAGGACTTGACAGGTATAAATCCATTTGTTGTCATCTTTTACATTTTGTGTGAAAAGCAACATTAAGTCTGTTTTATAGATGGAGGTCTACTATAGAGAAATGAATTCACATTCTTGATTCCAGACAATGAAGAAAGGAATATCCTAAAAACTTCATTCCTACAACTATATCTCTAGATAAATATGTTTTTGGAACTTTATATTTGTAAAATATTTAATGATATTTTGTTGTCATTGTCTTAGTATATATCTTGTAAAACTGAAGTATTCTGGCATGCCAGCCTCTGCTCATTTTACGAGAGTAGGCTTGTAATGATGAGCTGGAAAGATGATTTCAAGATATTATCACTCTGATAAATTCAAGGTAAAAATCAACATTTAGCATGTCATCTCTATTTCTTTGTCCTTTCCCACAGCTATACCATTGTATACTTTAGGTTCTATCCTACTGGATTTTTTTCCCTAGAGAAAATTCTTTCAATATTTATTCAACCATTATCTACTTACTTTTAAGCTAAAGCTATATTTATATTGTAGGTAATAATAGCAAATATTTATGTAGCAAATAAATACTTTTTTAGTGTTTTACTTATGTTCACATAGTATAACTATCCTATGAGGTAAGTACTCTTACTCTTTCTATTTTACACATAAGAAAACTGAGGTATATAGCAAGTTAAGGAAGTTGTATGAGGTCACTAGTAAAAGGTGGATCTAGGATTCAACCCAAGTAGTCTGTGCTCTTTTTTTTTTTTTTTTTTAAAGATTTTATTTATTTATGAGACAGAGAGAATGAGAGAGACAGAGAGCACATGAGAGGGGGGGGAGGGTCAGAGGGAGAAGCAGACTCCCTGCCGAGCAGGGAGCCCGATGCGGGACTCGATCCTGGGACTCCAGGATCATGACCTGAGCCGAAGGCAGTCGCTTAACCAACTGAGCCACCCAGGTGCCCCTAGTCTGTGCTCTTAAACACTATGTTATGCTGCCTCACAAATGGTTTATATGGGCAATACTACTTTTCTAGTAAAAGTTTTCTAAATAGATATGGAATTTACCATAATAAGTGTATTTGTAATTATTTGTATGTTTACTGATAATGATCATCTTAAGGGCCTCCAAAAGCTGAGTACATATTCTGAAACAGAATAGGCATACAATTAAGAAACATACTTAAGGGAATGAAGACAATATTTTATATATGGGTTCTTCATATATGAAATTTTTGGTTTTACCTTATGCTCAAAATTCTAAAATTCTGACCTTGAGGAACAATATACCTTTCCCTTTTTATTCTTACTATGTGGAATATGAGCCTTTCAACGTAATAGTTTTAAATTCAATGTCACTTATTGCCCTAATTACTTTATCTAAAAGATTGAATTTTATATCTTCACCTTTCCCCTGGTACAATTATACCAAGGAACTTTTTTTTTTAATGCATAAATAAAATAGAGGTTGAATATCTTGGGAAAGATTGTGTCTGGTGGAAAAAAAGAATGTAAAAAAATACAAAAGTAATTGGACTTAAGGGGAAAATATAATATTTATCTTCAAATATTAGGAGAACTATCATGTAAAAAAGAAATTTACATTCTTTTGTACAGTGCAAAGAAGAATTAGAACCATGGGGTAGAAAGAATAAGGCACCAGGTTTCAGTTTGATATGTTTGTACTTTCAAACAATAGAGTTGCAAAAGCAACAAACTCCCAGATGGAAGATGTAGCAATTGAGATGTTCAGACAAAGGTTGGGAATGATGAAAAGGTATGCTAGGACTTTGAACATAATGGCCTTTGAATTCTCTTCAAACTCTGAGATACTGCGATTTCTCTATTTTTTATATAGTTTGTAATTTTATATAAAACACTAAGCTAACTTGCGATACAGCACTGATAAGATCTATGATGAGAAAATGTTTCCAAACAACAAATCAAAAAACTGGAACTTGATGCTTCACAGCAGTTTCAGTTTTATCTACAAATAATGGTGTGGATAGTCATTAGGTCTGTAGATTAAATCAGGACTTCAAAACAAAACAAAAAACATTTTTAAAAATCTTCAAAAAGAATGAAGTTAGTCCTACTGAGGAATGTGTTGATGTGTATTTGAATAAATGACATCTCAAAAAGTATCTACTTTTAGAGAGGCTTAATGGCATTATTTACTGTGTGTACTGGTTGATAGTAGACTTAGACTTAAGAATTCTGGCTTCTAAGGAATCTCAGAATAAGGACGGTTGCTGTTTTTCATCTCTACAGATGGTGCTACTCTAGATGTTCTAAGAAAGAGATTAAAATAACAGGCCTAGTTTATCCAACCTTCTATGTAAAATGAATCCTCTGCTCTAACTAGGAAGATTTTCTTAATTTTATCTTTCTCTGTAGCTTGATCATACATTTCCCCGTCTTCCTTACTCCCATTAGTAATGTCCTTCCTCTTCTCTCCTAATCTGAATCCTATCTCTCTTCTTCAATTTTAGCTTTACTATTACCTGTCCAAAATTTTTACTGATTTTTAAATTAGTTTTTAAGTACTGATTAATTGTAATTAAAATTAATTAATTTTAGCTTTCTCTTAATCTTTCTCTTTAAAGAAATCTTTTGGTTGCACGTTTCTGATATTAGGTTTATACTGTCTTGATTTGTCAGGTGACTATTTTAGGAGTACATGTACTTTAGCACTCACTCAGTGAAGCCCAAGGTGCTTGACAAATACTTGTTAAACTGAACAAAAACTATATATGATGTTTTTAGCAATCTGGTAGTTCATAAATGTGTCTATAATCTAAGGCATATGGATAATGCAAAATAATTATAAACCCCAGCTATAAAGTGGGCTATTATGGAAAAGCTACCCTGAATGTCATATATCTCAGCTGATTCAAGCCATATTCCAAGAACTTTAAACTACAGAGGAATTAGAGACCTAAAACAAAATAAATAGGTTCAGGTAGGATATCAAGAGGTACTTAATGCAACTGCACTAATAACCCACCTTCCTCATATCATATACACTTTAGAAATTCTTAATATTGTTCCTTTACCCCATGCCTGAAAGTAGTAGTAGGGAAATGTTGACTTACATCTTTATTTTTTAGACTATCCACAAGGTATGTCAGTAGCTAACAACAGATACCAGAAGTACAAGGGTTAGTAGCAGAAATATTTGGGGCTGTCACATCTAATTAGAGGTAACAGGTAATATTAATTAAATGAGGAAGGAAAAGGTAAAGAAAAAAATGAACATTTACCAAACACCTACAAAGGTGCCAGGCATTATACTAGATCTTTTTACATGCATTGTCACTTACTAGTTTGGATAACCTTGGGCAAGTCAATTAATTGATCTGTGTCTCGGTTTCTCCATCTTTAAAATAGATATAAAATAGTACCTGCCTCATACAGTTGTTTTGAAGACTAAATGAATTAACATATGCTTAAAACAGCTGCTGACACATAGTAAAGTGCTATATATAAGTGTTAGTTATTATTATTGGTTACCTTTATAATCTCAATCACTAGAAACAACAACCCTGAGAGTGGGCATTAGCTAATTTAGCAAATGAGAAATATGAAGTTGGAACAGATTAATTTGCCTTAATTTCATACTTAGTGGTAGAGTTGAGATTCAAATTCATGTCTGACTCTATATTGTTAGTGTTTCCACTATATCATATTGCATCTCAACATGTTTAGACAAATATAAGACATGGAGCCATATTTCTTATGTCCAGAACTATTTCATAAAAATTAAAGGAAGAGCTTAAAATGGCATAAAATGTATCTGACCATAGAAGAGTGATGTATTTTAGTTAATCTAGTTTAAAATACTTCAATTACAAGGGTTTCTGATATCCTGCTTCATCAATTTCATATTGTTGAGTTATCCTATTTATACAGAACAATTTTAAGATACTCAAAATCCTAGTTCAATACGGTTATATTTAGCTTTACCATGTATACCAGGTATTAGTAAAAAAAAAAAATCCTAGTACTGTAAGATAAGTATTTATAGAGTTCTAGAATATTAGTATAGGATATTTTTCCAAGGAAATAATCAAAGTTTTCTGAAGAATATTATATACTTGAAAAAAACTACATAATTTAAATGACCTATGTTAGTGATTAAATTTTCTTTCAAAAACAGAAATTGTTACATATGGTGTTTTTCTATGCTTCTGCTATAATACAGGAGTTTTTCTCATTGTCAAAATGCCCAATGTTAAAATAAATGCATATAAAAAAATGCCCAGTGTTAACTTTTAGGTGAAGCTGTTAAATGTTAACTTTTAGGTGAAGATACTAAATGTTCTCACTGATTTTCACAAGTCACAAATTGAGAACCATTATAGTCAGTAACTCAGATCAAGAATGTCTCCTACATTTTACTTACACAGTATTCTTGCTTTTGAAGCATTACAATTATGAAAGAAAAATGGCTAATGACTACATAAAATGACTCCTGGCTTACAGTACACTCATACCTAAAATGATAAAATATATAAATTGTGACAAATTGATTATAAACAAATTTTACAAAATAAACAATTTTTCTTTGATTTGATATTTTTGTGAAAAAATTTCTAATAACCTAAGTGGAAAATATTTATAAAATGGCTTAAATAGTAATCTGTTCCAAAGAAATGTAAATATTATAGGCTATAAACAGAATATGTCTTCTAGAATTCATAATCCTAGAAATTCATCCTTTGTACCAATTTTTTAGCATTCTATCCCTTTTAGCATTGGTCATTTTGTCAGATGCCTCTTCACTTCCATAATGAACCTACTCCTGTGGCTACAACAGCAGAGTTAAATAGTTGCAACCAAAACTTTATAGCCTGCAAAGCCTAAAGTATTTACCATCTGACCTTTTGCAGAAAAAGTTTGTCGACTCCTGGTCTGATGAATGAGAATGTCATCTTTACTCACATTTTTTACTGACTTTTTAAAAACGGATTTTTACCTTTTTTCTTTAGTAATCTGAAATGATGTTGGGTTTCATTTCTTAAATGCTTAATTTTAGAAGGAGCAAAGAAATAACACTTTTCTGCCATAATGAAGTGTACTGCCATGTTGTCTCAATAGACAATACAGCACAACAAAAGTAAAAGACACTCATTCTAAAATTTTTAACTTTCAAAATTGATCAAACTAATGGCTTTGTTATGCATTAAGTAAAATCTCACTCTTAAAAAACTTTTGAACTGTTGTTCTTAGCAATATCTTCTAACAAAAGTGTCCTGATATAATTTGTCAGAATAAAAATAATCAAACAAAAGGAGGAATAGCAAAAATTTTAGGAAACTATAAATTTTGATACAAGGGATATTCATTTAAAAGGAAAAGTGTTGGTTACAACTATTTAACTCTGCTGTTGTAGCCACTGGCATTACATAAATGAATGACTGTAGCTGTGTTCCAATAAAACTTATTTATGGCCACTGAAATTTAAACTTCAAATAATGTTTATGTGCCACAAAGTATTATTCTCCTTTTGATTTTTTTCAGCCATTTAAAAAATACAAAATCCATTCTTAGCTCACAAGCCACACCAACACCAACTAAAAAGACAGGCTGGATTTGGACTATAGGCCTTGTTTGCCAACTCCCAAAACAAATTAAGAGTTTCTTGAGAATAGGGACCATGTCTTATTAATTTTTTAACTCCAGCACCCAGCATGGCATGCATGGGATACATATTAAGGATTAAAAATAAAAAGTTTGATGAATGAATAAATAGATGAGAACTAAGATGTATGGTAGGCTTCTATTTAACTCTTTATGATCAAAATAAGATATTAGTATCCAACCCTTTATTCTGATGTAGCCTAATAATCTAAAAATGCTTAAAGTTATTTTTACCTTATAAATATCAAATAGTTTAATATTTTCAAATTTACCATAACATATTATAAAACATTTCTTTGTAACTATATATACGTTTTTTAATGCTTCTTGATATTTTAGTCTCTTCTAGAATTTACGTCTAAAGGGTTTTCACTTCACCTCACTTATAAGTCCCTAATTTTACTTTTTAAGAATAATAAGATTCTTTATGTAACAATACCTATTTTGGACATATACTGTTTTTAACTGATAATGAGACATGAAGAGATAATGTTTTGTATAGCAATGAATTCTTATGTTCTATAGAATTTTATAATTACTAGCACTAATGCCAACAGATTATTCCACCTTTGTCAGATCAGAGAAAATAAAATCTACTCTTTTTTAAAAAAATTATTTAAGTAATCTCTATGCCCAATGTGGGGCTCAAATTCATGACCCGAGTCAAACAAACACTACTCTGACTGAACCAGCCAGGAACCCTGAAAATAAAATCTATTCTTTTTTTTTATTATGTTATGTTAATCACCATACATCACATTATTAGTTTTTGATATAGTGTTCCATGATTCATCGTTTGCGTATAACATCTATTCTTAAAATTTAAAGCTTTTTATATCAAAATAAAACTCTAAAAAGTTGAAGGGAATAGATTATTATGCTATTATATATAAGCTTTGATAGTATTTCATATTTAGAGGCAGGGAGCAGGCCAGCAGGCATGCAAATATCAGATGAACTATATTCTAAGACACAGGGCCCAAAAATAGAAACAATTTCATAATTTAGGGAAATTGATTCTGATTGCCTTATTCCTATTAAAAAGAAAAAAAGAAACAAGATATACTTTACTGAATTTGCTACTCCATTTTTCTTTTTAATAGACCTGGGAAGAAACCCAAGTTCATTAAACTTTTCCTTTTCTCTAGAGTTCATACCCACTGACACTAAGTTTAGATTGCTTTATTTCATTTATTCTATTTATTGTTTCCTCCATTTTTTTTCTAACAACACACACATTCCACAAACAACTGTCCTTTGTGTTTGTAGATTACACTAATTATTGTCAATTATTTACTGTAAAATATTATTACCTTAACGGAGAAGTCTTTTATTATTTTACCTTAATATTTAGTATTTGTGTTTTTTATAACTCGACTATTTAAAAATTTTTGCAACTCTAGGTTATGTATAGTTAAATGTAGTCTAGAAATAGTTTCTTCTCTTTTTAGGCACAACTATCTAAGACAAACAACTGTATTATAATAGAACCCAAATTATATTTCTGGATTCCTAGCAGACATCCCAGTGTTATATTTTGGATAGTAGAAGAATGACAAGTATTTAAATGTGTAGAGAAGATGGGGAATCAGTAGAATTATTTTTGGTTGGCCCTACTTTGCTTTTATGTTTGCTTATTTTTCAAAGGCTTAACAGTCCTGTGGACTTTTGCTGTAAATAAACATACCCTACATATTTATATAAAAGATATGAAGTAAAACAAACCTACTAAAAATCAAGATATTTACAATCGTTAAGTCACCCATTCTCCAAAAAAAGATATTAAAAAAGACCTATTTATGTATATTTTAAACTCATTTAAAGAAAACACCCAAATACAACTCTACCCAGGTAGTTGCTACAGGCATATTTAAATGTAAGAATTTAAGAGCACCTCTACTGTTTTAAGGTAACTGAAAGACTTCATTAAAAGCTTCTTAATTTCTGATATAATGAAACATACATGGTCAGGGAAAGAGACTCTTATCAACTAATGGTACTAAAAAAAAGTGGATAGGATAAACAGATATTAGAATGGTAGAATTTTAAGACCTCTGAATTACATTAAGCCGAAAAAGATAAAATATGAAACTTACATCAAAATTTAAAAAATAACAAGATTGTAAAGATTTCATGGATATATTTTAAATCTACTATAAGACTGTTTTTGTCCATTTGGTAGTTACATACAAAAAAAAAATACTACCAAATTTGTTCACTTTGTATTTATGTAGCAACTAATAAAAAAAAATTTAACCCTTATTAAGTTAACCCTTGCATATAGCACTTACTAAAATGCCAGAAATAGTTGTCATTGAATCCCACAGCTACCCTTATAGATAGGTACTTTTGTTTACCTCATTTCATAGGAAACTGAGGCACAGAGGGATTCAATAATTAGTCTATGGTCACCTTGTTAATAAGTAGCAGAGCCAAAATTCAAAGGTTTAAATTTTCAACCTAACATTTTGGTATTAACTTGATGCACCACAGAATACAAAATACTTAACTCTCTGTGGGAATTATTCTCCCCCAGTTAAAAATAATGTTATCTGGTTATAAATTAATTCCATAGTAACTTATTTCCTGATATAAAAAGAAATAATATGAAAATATTAAATCATCACAGAAAAAATAGGGACATATAAAGCCAAGGTCATTTACTTCAAATACTTAACACAAGGACCAAACTCCAAAAATCAATGTCTTCACATATGTAAGCAATTTTCTTACAAACAGAACACAAACACACCCCTACAGGAGATGGCTTCCCTCCAATTGTACTTTTTAAGTTAATCTCACAGTCTAAAAGAAATGTAAAAGTTGGCCAAAGGACCGTTTCCCCTTAACACCCAGAAGCTTATTATGTAAGAACGACTTCTTTTTTAAGCAACTGAAGTTAACACTTTCCCAATACAACTCTATTTTGATTGCTTTAAAAACAAACTACTTTAAGTCCAATTTTAATAATATCCAAAAAATTCTGTCACAATTTTTACACAGAAGAACAGAAAATATTTTACAATTGGTTAAAAAAAATTCCATTTTCATATACTAGAACTGTGGTTTTCAAAGTTTGAAAGTATGGTCTATGGGCCAGCAACATCTGCATCACGTGGGGCCTTATTTGAAATACAAATTCTTAGGACCCACTGCAGATTTACTGAATCAGAAACCCTGTGGGTGGATCCAACAATCTGTTTTAACAAGTCCTTAGTTTGACTGTGGTGCAGGCTAAAGTTTGGGAACTACTATGATAGAGTAAGATGGACAGTAAATATTTAATAGATGCAAAGCAGAAGTATCTTGTGTTAATAAAACAGTAAGTACAATTATGTATTGGTTTGAAAATAGAAGGATATATTTAACATTAAGTTGAAATTCAGCCAGCAAACACTTTTTTGGGAGGTAAAGGAAACAATATCACAAGTGGTAATATAAGTTTGCATATGACTCTGAGGATTATGGCTTCCTCAAAAAAAAAAAAAAGACTCTCCTATATCACTGATCACTGCCTACTCTTCATTCTCTCCCTAATTTTTCTCCTAATGCAAAGATTTAAGGTGATTCTTGTGGCATAAAGCCTGGATATTAATTCTGTTTTTTGGCTTATTAAATTCTGCATTTAAATTCACATTAGAATTATGGACTATGTAACCCTTCCTCTCCAAAAGTGCTATAAATTTGGTATACATATTCTATCGCAATTTCCTGTGCTTTAAGACCAATGACAAGGGTATCTCAAAACAGAGAAATCAGATACATTTTGAATTTCATTAACAAAGTACATCAGACCAGATGCCATGCTAAGAGAGTTCTGCTATCACCTCCTTTGGCAATGTGCCTGAAGTTCAGCTTCTATCACAGACTACTGAACAAAAGCAAAATTACCTTCTGGACCAGTTGAATCTTCCTCATTTTATATCATGTTTGTATAAGTCCAAAGAAAGAAGTCAAAAACATTTTTTATATAGCAATTCTTCCAGAGCAAAGTTTTTACATTCTTAGAACCACAAGTCTCTTGTTCTGCCTAGCAAAATTATAAATATAAAACATAGTAAAAAAGACTAAAAATAATATGAATAACCTACTTCTTGAATATGAGAAAGGCACATACTATCTCACCTCTGGAGTGACATCTCGTGGTGCAAACCCTGTTCCTCCAGTTGTTAATATCAAGTTAAGTTCCTTTTCATCGCACCAATCTATCAGGGTTTCCTGAAAGAAAACAATAACACTGTCACATGCAGAAGAACTTACCAGCCGCTCAAGACATCCACATACCCAAATACCTTATATGCAGTGAGGAAATGCAGATTCATTTCAGCAATCAAGAAAAAAATTTTGAAGTGCAATTCATGGAACCGGTTTGTTATTGATCAAAACACACTGCAGTTTGGGGTATTTATGTCATGCAGTATAGAAAATGAGGAAGAAAGTATCAAATTCTTAAAAATAAATGAAACACAGGAAATACAATAATGTATGAGCTTATAAAAAAGTCTAATATTGGATATTTAATAAAATCTCAGGGAAAAGCAGAGCGTTCCAACAAAGATTATAAATTGTCTCTTTTTGGGGCGCCTGGGTGGCTCAGTCGGTTAAGCGACTGCCTTCGGCTCAGGTCATGATCCTGGAGTCCGGGATCGCGTCCTGCATCGGGCTCCCTGCTCGGCGGGGAGTCTGCTTCTCCCTCTGACCCTCCTCCCTCTCATGCTCTCTGTCTCTCATTCTCTCTCAAATAAATAAAATCTTAAAAAAAAAAAAATTGTCTCTTTTTTTTATTTCTCCATTTTTCTCTGTTCAAGTCTGTCCAGATCTGATACAGTCTCGGCTAACTTTATCTTTCTTTCTACATCTCTGCAATGGTTTCTGAAATAAGTTCAGTCTGAAGACCAGATATGGTTCATTTAGGGCTTTTTTTTTTTTTAAGATTTTATTTATTTTCTTGACAGAGAGCACAAGTAGGCAGAGAGGCAGGCAGAGGGAGAGGGAGAAGCAGACTCCCTGCTGAGCAGGGAGCCTGAGGTGGGGCTCAATCCCAGGACCCTGGGATCATGTCCCGAGCTAAAGGCAGCCACTTAACTGACTGAGCCACCCAGGTGCCCTAGGGTTTTGTTTTTATAATTATATAATAATCAGGACATTTGATGGTATGAAGAAAATAGGTTATACAGTAGTGCTAATATCCTTATCTTTCATAGCAGAGTTTGACCAAACCCAAGGCTTAAAAAGATAGTAAAAAATATGATTGTAACTTAATAATTTTCCTTATTTTTAAACTTTAGAGAGATCTCTGTTTAGCACATAACATATAACATGCTCTGACATTCACTTTTCTTTTTTCTGTTTAAATGAAATAAAATGCTTCTGTATTAGCTTGATAGTACTATTTTGGTTTTGTATAGCTATTTCTTTCACTCAATTAAGCATCCATCCATTCTTCTATCTGTAACATAGGCAAAGAAAGATGAAATGTTTTATAACTTATAACAGTTATTTCTGGATAATTAGATTTATAGTACATTTCAATTTAAAACCTTTTTATTTTCATTTGCATTTTCCACATTCTTTAAAATTTCAGGTATTATTAAAAAATAAAGGGATTTTACAAATTGAATTTTCTGGTATTTGTTCTTTATTTTGATAACCTTAATGTCTTATTTTCCCCTCATTTTCAGCCAACTCAGGAACAAATTTTATACTCAACAACTATGCATATTCTACTGTAGTAGGTTAAATATAGTCACATATTCTTTATAAATCCTCCTGTCAAAAGGTGGAGTCTATTTTCACCAATTCTGCATCTGGGTCAGACTTGTAACTCTGACAAGGGCAAAAATCATGGTGTATGAGTTCTGAAGCTAAGTTCTCAAAAGGTCTCACATCTTCTACATTCACTCTCTTGGTAAACTTCTATTATCATGAGAGGAAGTCCAGTCTAAATAACGGAATGGAGAGAGAACATTTGGAGAGAAAGCTTAGCAGAACAGACAGCACCAAAGCCCCAGACACCTGAATGAGGCCATCTTAGATTCTCCAGCCTCAGCTGACAAATTATTTCAGCCACATGAATGACACAGAGTAAAACCAGAAGAAAATACACCAGCTAAGCCCAGCAAACCCACAGATTTGTGAGAAATAATAAATCATTGTTGTCACTAAGTCTTACGGTGGTTTTAATGCAACAATACAGTACAAATACAATGACCTTCCTAGTTAGCATCTTTGCATCCTCCTCTTTTTCAGGCTATTTTCAATTTATATTTTATTGTATTTTATTAGTAGTAAGCCTACACATCCTTCACAATAATCTTCAAAATAGTTTTGAAAGTAAACTTGATGTGAATTAGGTTTAAATAAATTGTCATGAAGTCTCATTTTTAATCATTCAGTTTAAGAAACATACCAATGCCTAAAACAGTATGGAGATTCCTCAAAAAGTTGAAAATAGAGCTACCCTACGACCGAGCAATTGCACTATTGGGTATTTGCCCCAAAGATACAAATGTAGTGATCCGAAGGGGCACCTGCACCCCAATGTCCACAACAGCTAAGCTATGGAAAGAGCCCAGATATCCATCGACAGATGAATGGATAAATAAGATGTGGGATAAATATATATATAATGGAATATTATTCAGCCATAAAAAAACCCCCCGAAGTCTTGCCATTTGCAACGACATGGATGGAACTAGAGGGTGTTATGCTAAGCAAAATAAGTCAGTCAGAGAAAGACAATTATCATATAATCTTATACATATGTGGAATAAGAAACAAAACAGAGCATCATAGGGGAAGGGAGGGAAAAATAAGACAGGATGAAATCAGAGAGGAAGATAAACCATAAAAAACTCTCAATCATAGGAAACAAACTGAGGGTTGCTGGGGTGGGGGTGGGGGGATGGGGTAACTGGGTGGACATTACGGAGGGCACATGATGTAATGACCACTGGGTATTATATAAGACTGATGACTCACTGAACTTTATCTGTGAAACTAATAATACACTATATGTTAATTAGGTGAATTTAAATTTAAAAAAAAAACATAACAATGCCTAGTATGTGCCAGGAAAATATGGGAATGAAAAAAATGCATGACAAATGCCCTTGATGTCAATAAGCTCAGAGGTATGGACAAACTAATATGGTACCTCAATATATCATGATTAGTGCTATGAAAGAGGTGTGACCATCTTAAGAAAACTGTTTTACAGGTATTATATGTATTTATGAATATGTAACATTTTCTTTACATTGACCAGAATGTAAACCATCACTCAGAGATTTTTAGCAATATTTTTCTCTTGCCCAAGACTAGAGAACCCAAAAAAGAGGAAAATGGGAGAGTAACAGAGCTAAGAGGAAGTAAGTTTAGACAAGCCACCATTTTATACACCTACTTAGAGTCCCATACTCCTCTATTACAATAGATTTTTTCTTTTCTTTACATTTATTGATGGAAACATGAATCACTGAATTAGGCAGACCTCAGCAATATAAAATCATTTGAGAAATGTCACATTTTTCTTTGGTTTATTAAAGAATCTGATATAACCACCTAAGAAATTCCTATCTATACTTAATGAGACACAGCATTAGGACATCTTATTAAAGTCTCCTGTAACTCCTCCAGGCAATTTGTTCCCTGTGTGTATTCCTTTGAGATAGCACTTTTCATATTTTACTGAAATTTACTTGCTTATATGTCTCTTCCTCTGTAAGAGTGATCTCCAAAATTCTGATTATACATCTGTATCAGTAAAGCAATTTCTGAATGTTATCAGACATTTCTATCAGTAAAGCAAATTCTGAAAGTTATGCTAAAACACATTCAGCATGTCACACAAGAAATTTTAAAAGATGAGATAAAGACAACATAATACTTAAAATAGCTTTTATTTTAGTAATTGTGCAAAAATATATTTCTCACCAATATTTTATGCACATGATTGAATATGCATTATTTTAGAAAATCTGGGTTTGATATTTTGTGATACAGTAATTAAAAAGTAAAAGGTAGTTTTAAAAAATAAATACACTGAAATGAAAGAAGTACAATAGCTAGACTTAAAAATCACTTACATAGCATTCATTTTTCAATTTCATCCACCAAATACGCAAATGACTTTTTGAAATGGGGTTAGTAATGTCCATCTTTCATGATGTTAGTTAGTTGTTCTTATAAAATAATTGGGGGCGGGGTGGGAAGATGGGCAAAATGAGTGAAGGGGAGTGGGAGATACAGGTTTTCAGTTATGAAATGAGTAAGTCATGGGGGTAAATAAAAGGTACAGCATAGGGAATATGGTCAATGGTATTATAAAGGCATTATATGCTGACAGATGACGGCTACACTTGTAAGCATAGCAGAAGGTATAGACTTTTTGAATCACCATGTTGTACACCTGAAACTAATGTAACATTGTGTGTCAATTATACTTTAATGAAAAAATATAAAATAATTGGAAGATGTTACTTTAAAAAATATTTTTAACAAATGGGCTCAAAATCCACTAAAACTTTTCAAAGGGAAGATTTTTAAATGGATAAGGATCTTGATTTCCTAGTTTTTTAAATGTGCAGTTATGTTTTTATAAATGACACAAATAATTTCCACTAACAAAATAACATAATGCAAGCAATTTTAAGTATCTAAGTATCTTAAGAATCCTTTTATATTTCATGAAAATTTTCCTAAGATCTTCTTTCATGTCTTTCCCTCCAAAGTTGTCTACTGAATTAACTCCTCATTTATTTTTCTACCTAGATTCTCCCAGGTCCTTTTTGGCTTTGAGAATCTACTCCAAATCACTTTAAAATTAGAATTCTAAAAATATATTTCTTTAAAACCTTCTCAACAAACCCACTTTTCTCCACTGGAGAAAACACCAACACATTTCCTAAATATTTGTTAATATAGTTGAAGCTTTCACCAAGTCCTTCAAAAAACAAATGCAAACAATAGTTATCATCTATTAGAGTAAAGCACACAGCAAGTGATTACTTAAATGAAAAGTATAAGGATTCCTAGGATATTTGGGGGTTGTAGAGACACAAGGTAAGCAGGTGTCTTTATCCAAGGACTATCCATGCATTATTTTTCATACATTCATATTTTCCATTTGCATGTGTATAAACATTATATGCATTTATAACATATATTCTTAAAATACATGTGTTTATATAATTTTTAGGACACCTCCTGCCCAGAGAAGATCCCCAAACTGAGATTTTGTTGCATTTCAAGTTATCATTTGATATTCTCACACTCCCACCATAAACATCAACCCAGAGTGCCATTTCAGGGTAACTGTATCTTCTTTTGAGAAAGTGAGGCGTCTTCTTTTACTCAAGTGTTCTAATGCTTAATCTTTAGGTCAATTTCAGTTTAATTCTATTCACTTAAACCTCAAGTACTGTAATATTCAAATACTGTCTGTATTGCTTATAAAGATAGTTTAAAGAATGTGAATTATTAGAGTTCTATTCATTGTTTACCTTAATCAATGCAAAGATCCTCCAGTGATTGTGTCAAATGGTTCTGAATAGCAGATTACTATTATTTGTGATAATCTTTTTTTGTACTTTATAAATTGTTTTTGTCAATACAATTTTCTCAGCTTTACTAGATAACAATATATTAATCTTCCCGCTGTTGAAATAAATAGAAATAAGTAGATGCAACTTCATCATATGCCTACTTATCCAAAAATAATTAATTTGTGCTTGGATATCTCCAGTGTATTGTTCTGAATGAAGGTAACCTGGGTCCATATTCTGCACTCATCACAATAGCATGGGAACATTGTATTGTGATGAGAAGTTAGTAAACTCTATTCCTTCACAGAATACCAAGGATTTGCTCTTATGATGGAATCTCACTGATGCAAGTTAAGCACTTGACAGAGTACTCTGCACATAGTAAGTGCTAAATAAATGGTTTGTTATTTTTTCAACATTATTGATGTCAGGGTTACATTGCCTAAGGGTGAAGCTTCTCCACAAACTTAATCACCTTAGAAGACCTAGGTAGAATCAGGGTTCATGGTAATCCTTTTATCACTAACTCTGGAAGGCCAAAATGAAATGTCATTTTTTTTTTTTTAGGGATGAAATGTCATTTTTAAAGGGAAGATAAACTGCAAAACAGAATTAAGTGATCTATAGAGCTAAATGGATCTAAGAGATACTCTTTTGGCCTTTTTATTCTATCTTCCATAAGGCCTTCCCCAAACTTAAGAGCCAAATTTCATGCATATTGGTACTCTTCAGTGATCTCAATATAATTGGTGACCTGAATAGATGGTGATGATTCTACTGACATAAAGCTTGTTCTAAGTTCGACTGACCTCTGAAGAGGACTTTAGAATAAGTTACTGAAACCATATAATTGTAAATCAAACACATTATCTAAAATGACTCTAATAGGAATCCTCGGAAATCTACCCAATGTAAGAAATGCAGTATTAGGCTTTTTCCAATCAGGCAAGTATTTGCTACCTAGGAGAAGAAAATGGGTGAAATATGGAAAACAAACAAAAAACCCTCTCAACAAAATTGCTCTTAGAATTCTAGGATTAGTTTGCTCTGTATCAAAACACAAGAAAAAGATTTAACACCAACAGTTTGAGAGTAGGTTAGTATTGAATATTCTATATATTTGAATCAAAACTCAGAGAACTTTAAAAACAGGGAGAGAACCATTTACCTCTTTAGCAGACTAAGTTTAGAACTGAAAGTTGTTAAACACAACTGAGAAATAACATTCTCAGTTATTCTACATGTAGAAGACACTGCTACAGTCTTCAGGTTTTGCTCAATTTTGTGTGTGTGTGTTATCCGCAACACCATTCTTTTTCTACTATAGATGAAATATGGATTCCTTTGGTTTCAAAATGTAGGTTGGTTATATTGTGGCTCACTACTAAAAAAGTCAGCAGGATAAGGACGAATTTGCTTATCCCATGAGATAATGGTAAGAATATTAATGCCCATTTTACAGAGATATCACACTAAATAAAAATATATGTGACCAGCCTGATAATGACCAACTTATGATCAAGAAGCTTAGTAAGCATTTTCTGAATTCCATGATCAATGTAGCCAATAGAAATATTAAAACACGCTGCTTCCAGGGTTGGTTTTTTGGAATAACTCTTAATATGCTATGTGTGGATTTGTTGAGATAGTAAAGATATTACAAGATAAGGGATGCCTGGGCAGCTCAGTCAGTTAAGTGTCTGCTTTTGGCTCAGGTCATGATCCCAGAATCCTGGGATCAAGCCCCACATCAGGCTCCCTGCTCAGCAGGGAGTCTGCTTCTCTCTGCCCTCCCACCCCACCCCGCTCATGCCCTTTCTCTCTCTCAAATAAATAAATAAAATCTTAAAAAAAAAAAAAAAGATCTAAGAGAAAAAGGAATGGTGAAATCTTTGACCTTCCATGTTAAGATTCTCAAATCTCAATGGAAAACAATAAAAACTCTTGCTTCAGGGAATCATAACCGTGGAAATTAATCTTTTAAATGATTAATTAAAAATGATTATGGGGTTTTAAAATTATATTTGTTCTATGCTTCCCCCCCCCCGAAAGATTATACTTCCCATGCCTCTATAAGGTAATGGAAAATAATATTAGAATGAACAGTTGGGATGCTAAGAAAGCTGACATAGGTGTTTCTTACAATATGGTTTTATTTTTGCTATCATTATTGGTACTCTTCCCATTCATTATCCTCTATTCATTGCTTTACCAACAAATTTTGTTCTTCTACAGACAGATTTGTTCAATCAGTAGTGGTAGATAGCAGTAATAAAACTCTGGTCTCTAGATTCTCAGCTGTTTACCCATTTTTAACCATAGTTCCAGAGTGCTCTTTCTTGTCTTACATTATTTTTCTTGTGGTGCCTATTTTATATTAATGTTCTCACTCAAAAATTCCTCATTGTTTTATCCAATTCAGGCTATTTCATTAGAGCAAGGGTCTATGTTCTTATCATGGTCCATGGCTTATATTTCTTATAAAATCATATCCAAAAGCATATATGTATAAAGATTTGCCTGAGGGACAGTAATCAAGATATCCATAACCTCCAAAAACTTAAATATAACTGCTCTAACAGGTCACATAATATAATCATTCACATTTAGGCAATATTGATATAACACCCAGTAAATAGTGTAAAGGTAAATATGCATTAGTATTTCTTGGCTATCTTTTTGTTTACTCACACCAGTATATCCTGATTTCCCCAAATATATTAAGACCAGAAATTATAAAACTAATTATACACACTTAAGATCTGTATTAAATTATTTCTTCACAATTCTTTAACTTTTACATTTTTTCACTAGACTATCCCATGATTAGGCTTTCTTAAGACAAAACAAAACAAAACAAACAAATAAAACTGCATATTTGGGGGCACCTGGGTGGCTCAGTCAGTTAAGTGTCTACCTTTGGCTCAGGTCATGATCCCAGGGTCCTGGGATCGAGCCCCACGTTGAGCTCCCTGCACAGCAGGGAGTCTGCTTTCCCTCCCCTCTGCCTAGCTCCTCTGGCTTGTGTTCTTACTCTCTATCTCTCCCTCTCTCTGTCAAATAAGTAAATAAAATCTTTAGGAAAAAAAACAAACCCAAAGCTGCATATTTGTGTAAAATCATATTTCTTTTAAAAGAGCTATTTTGGGATATATTTCATATATCATAAAGGCATCCATTTGAAGTATACAGTTCAGTGGATGGAACTAGAGGGTATGATGCTAAGCAAAATAAGTCAATCAGAGAAAGACAATTATTATATGATCTCACTAATATGTGCAATTTAAGAAACAAAACAGAGGGCGCCTGGGTGACTCAGTCATTAAGCGTCTGCCTTCGGCTCAGGTCATGATCCCAGGGTCCTGGGATCGAGCCCCGCACTGGGCTCCCTGCTCAGCGGGAAGCCTGCTTCTCCCTCTCCCACTTCCCCTGCTTGTGTTCCCTCTCTCGCTGTGTCTCTCTCTGTCAAATAAATAAATAAAATCTTTAAAAAAAAACAAAACAAAACAGATGATCATTGGGGAAGAGAGAAAAAAATAAAACAAGATGAAACCAGACAGAGAGACAAACCATAAAAGACTCTTAATCATAGGAGACAAACTGAGGGTTGCTGGAGGGGAGGGGAGATAGAGGGATGCGGTAACTGGGTGATGGACATTAAGGAGGGCATGTGATGTAATGAGCACTGGGTGTTATATAAAGACTGATGAATCACAGACCTGAATCTCTGAAACCAATACATTATATATTAATTGAATTAAAATAGTTAAAAAAAAGTATACAGTTTAATGGTTTTTAGTATATTCATAGGGTTGTGTAACCACCACTATAATCCAATTTTAGAACGTTTCAACACTCCAAAAGGAAGCCTGGTTAATATTAGTAGTCATTCCTCCTCTGACTGAGAAGACCCAGGTAACCACAAGTTTACATTCTTTCTCTATGGATTTGCCTATTCTAGACATTCAAAAAACAGAATTCACACAACATGTGGTTTTTTCTGACTTCTTTAACTTAGCATAATGTTTTCAAGTTTCACACATGTTGTAGGATTTACCAGTACATCATTCTTTTTTTTTTTTCAAAAATTTTTTGTGGTAAAAAAATTTATATAATAAGACTGGCCATCTTAACCGTTTTTAAGTGTACAATTCAGTAATATTACATTCACGTTATACTACAACTATCACCACTATCTATTTTCAAAAACTTTTTATCACCCCAAAAAGATCAACATTCTTAATTCAGTGTCTGCTTAGTTATTATAAAACTTTGTTTTCTGAAATGGAGTGCTGAAAAAGTTGGTTTTAACAATTTCTGCTTGTTTACAGTTTCTGTGGAGGGATGGGAGCTATGAGCTATAAAACTAGATATTCTATTACTGCTCATTATTAATTCTAAATCAATAGATGAAATTTCTTAAGAAATTTTCCAAGGTAAAACAATACATTATTGTTAGTGTGCTTGCTATCTGGAACCTAAGATTATTTTTTTAATAAGAATTATGAATATTTTCCAACTTTCCCTTTATTCTACCTATAATTCCTACAGTATAGTTCCACTAATGAACAATACCAAAACACTCCAAACACAAATAACTAGGCATGAATCTTACTGGTTTGAAAGCTAATCCAACATGCTTTAAAGTTTCATTTAATAATTATATATTTACTACATGATTACATTACCATTAATCTTAAACTGGTTTAAATTTAAACCTGTTTTATTAAATTTTATTTTATTTCATTATGTTATGTTAGTCACCATAGAGTACATCATTAGATTGTGATGTAGTGATCCATGATTCACTGTTTGCATATAACACCCAGTGCTCCATGCGATACATACCCTCCTTAATACCCATCACCAGGATAACCCCCCCCCCCCTCATTTCCCCTCTAAAACCCTCAGTGTGTTTCTCAGAGTCCATAGTCTCTCATGGTTCATCTCTCCCTACAATTCCCCCCATTGATTTTTCCCTTTCTTCTCCTAATATCCTCCATGCTATTCCTTATGTTCCACAAATAAGTGAAACCATGTGATAATTGACTTTCTCTGCTTGACTTATTTCACTTAGCATAATCTCCTCCAGTCCAATCCCTGTTGATGTACAAGTTGGGTATTCATCCTTTCTGATGGCTGAGTAATATTCCACTGTATATATGGACCACATCTTCTTTATCCATTGGTCTGTTGAAGGGCATCTCGGCTCTTTCCACAGTTTGGCTATTGCAGACATTGCTTCTATGAACATTGGAATGCATATGGCCTTTCTTTTCACTACATCTGTGTATTTCTCTTCTAATGCATGGCTTAGGCATCGTTTGTTGCTTTTTCTCTAGTTCTTTAAGGTGTAGAGTTAGTTGGTGAATTCGGGATTTTTCTATTTTTTTGAGTGAGGCTTGGATGGCTATGTATTTCCCCCTTAGCACTGCCTCTGCAGTATCCCATAGGTTTTGGACTGATGTGTTTTCGTTCTCATTGATTTCCATGAATTGTTTAAGTTCTTCTTTGATTTCCTGGTTGACCCAAACATTCTTGAGCAGAGTGGTCTTCAGCTTCCAAGTGTTTGAATTTCTGCCAATTTTTTTCTTGTGATTGAGTTCCAGTTTTAAAGCATTATGGATTGAGAATATGCAGGGAATAATCCCAATCTTTTGGTATTGGTTGAGACCTGATTTGTGACCCAGTATGTGGTGTATTCTGGAGAAAGTTCCATGTGCGCTCGAGAAGAATGAGTATTCTGTTGTTTTAGGGTGGAATGTTCTGTATATATCTATGAGGTCCATCTGGTCCAGTGTGTCATTCAAAGTTCTTGTTTCTTTGTTGATTTCCTGCTTAGATGATCTGTCTATTGCTGAGAGTAGAATATTGAGGTCTCCTACAATTAATGTATTATTGTCAATATGACTCTTTATTTTGGTTAACAGTTGGCTTATGAGTTGGTTGCTCCCATGCTGGGGGCGTAGGTATTTACAATTGTTAGATCTTCTTGTTGGATAGACCCTTTAAGAATGATATAGTGTCCTTCTGTGTCTCTAACTACAGTCTTTAGCTTAAAATCTAATTGGTCTGATATAAGAATTGCTACCCCATCTTTCTTTTGAGGTCCGTTGGCATGGAAGATGGATCGCCATCCCTTCACTTTCAGTCTGGATGTATCTTTAGGTTCAAAATGAGTCTTTTGTAGACAGCATATGGATGGGTCCTGTCTTTTTATCCAATCTGCAACCCTGTGCCATTTTATGGGAGCATTTAGGCCATTAACGTTGAGAGTGATTATTGAAAGATAACTTTATTGTCATCATGTTGTCTGTGAAGTCCTTGTTTCTACAGATTGTCTCTGTAAATTTCCGTTCTACATCACTCTTGGCATCTTTCTCCTTTTATAGAACCCCCCCTTAATATTTCTTGCAGGGCCGGCTTAGTGGTCACACATTCTTTCAGTTTCTGCCGGTCTTGGAAGTTGTGCAAGTCTCCATCCATTCTAAATGACAGCCTTGCTGGATAAAGTATTCTTGGCTGCATGTTCTTCTTGTTTAGTACCCTGAATATGTCTTGCCAGCCCTTTCTGGCTTGCCAGGTCTCTGTGGATAGGTCTGACGTTATTCTGATGTTCCTCCCTCTGTAGGTAAGGAATCTCTTCCCCCTAACTGCCCTTAAGATGGTTTCCTTGTTTCTAAGATTTGTGAGTTTTACTATTACATGGTCTGTTTTCCTTGATCTTGGGAGGGGCCCTTTCTGCCTCTAGGACATGGATGTTTGTTTCATTTTAAGCTGTTTCTCCCAGGCCTCCTCTTTATTCTTCTTTTCTATCAATTATTCTTCTAGTTCACTAATTCATTCTTCTGCCTCGTTTACCCTACCTTTTAGAATATCTAGATTAGAGTGGATCTCATTGATAGCATTTTTAAGTTCTGCCAGTTCAGCTGTCATTTCTGCCCTTAGAGAATCTATGTTGCCATTAATCGATTTCTCCATTCTAGGTATCATCTTCATAACTGTTATCCTGAAGTCCATTTCCAACATCTTGGTTATATCTGTATCCATTTGTAATTCTGTGGCAGAAGTCACAGTCTCTGAGTCTTCCCTATTTTGGGGGTTTCCCTCCTAGTCATTCTGTTGAAGGGTGGTTGAGGGAATGTACAGGGTCCAAATTACTGACCATAACCCAAGCAAGATGCACCTGTTTTTTAGGGACTTTAGGGTTGTAGGCCTCTTGTTCTTCCAGCCTGTCTTCTGGGGGAGGGGCCTGCCACACCGTTACTCAGGGAAATCTGTTTGGGCAGAGTTGCCTTGCCCCCTGTGGAGGGGGGAATGGGGTCAGTGAAAAACGTTTTTTGGGGGCTTTTGTTCTCTGGTGGCTTTCCCTGGTGGCTTCTTTCGAGAGTCAGAGCAGAAGAGATGGTTTCCAACCCTCTGCCTCAGAACAGAGAGATCGCAGTCTGTTCTTCAGTGAGCTCTCCAGGCCATACTATCTCCGTTTCTGTCTGTGCTGCTAAAAACTGCAGCCTCCTGGGTTGTTTGCCCCTCAGCAGCGCTCCCAGTCCTTGCCTCAAAGTTCAGGCACATCTCTGCCGTTTGTTCTTCTACAACCGCCAGCTGACCCCAGTTTGCACGCACGCCTGTGTGGCTCCAGGTTTCAGTCCAGCAGGGCTGCCCTAAAGTCCTTTCCCCACTGCTACCGGTCTGCGAGTCTGTGCCTTGTCCCCAGCGGGGTAGGCTTTGCGCACTGGTGGTACAGGATCCCGAAGGCTCCCTCCCCCTTCCGTTTATCTTCCGATATCTGCCTGAGGTTACGGCTCCCTGCTTCATACCTCAAAACCAACTGCCTGCAATTTTCTGTTTGTAGAGATCCAGATATATCTACTTACATCTCAGGCTGATTTCATGGGTGTTCAGAGTGGTCTGGTAGATATCCCACTCAATCCAGGGGACTGGTTGGAATAGGGTCCCCTACTCCTCTGCCATCTTTTCCCTTCCCCCCAAACCTGTTTTATTTAAAGACAAAAGATACTTTCAAAACACTTTCCAGCAATTATATTTTTCAGTTCTACAATTTTGATATGGTTCTTTTTAATATTTTCTATTTTTTCTGCTAATATTTTATATCTCATCATTCATTACAAGCCTATTTTCCTTTACTCCTTGAGCCTGGTTATAGAACTGCTTTAAAAATCTGCTAATTAAAAAAAAAAAAATCTTTGTTAATTCAAATAGCTGGGTCATCTTTGGGTTAGTGACAGTTGATTATCTTTTTCCTTGAGAATGGGTCACATTTTCTTGTTTTTTAATATGTTAAATAATTCTGGACTGTATTCTGGACATGGTGAATGATATATTGAAGAGACACTAGGTTTTGTTATACTGTTTTGAAGAATGTTGATTTGTTTTTATTCTAGTAAGTAGATGACTTGGGTAGACTGAATTGCAAACTCCATCTGTTCTGCAGTGGATGGCAATTCAAAATTCAATTAAATTCCTTTAGTCCTAATTGTGCTGCCTGTAGTTTATCCAGCACATTCATGGTTCGGAAGTCAGCCAGAAACCTATGCTTATTTACAGAATTTGAGGCTCCTCCCTTTGGCTATCTCCTTTACAGGTTATCCACTCCCCCTCCCAACTTTAAAGCAGTTGTGGTTGTCCCAGACTCTGTTCTTCTAGCCAGTAAGCTTGTAGGTTTTAGCTACCAGGTAGTCCAGACTGGGACCTACTCTCAGGTTAAAAGTTATAAATATGTGATATTCAACTAGAGCCTTCTTCCAAATGATAGAATCTTCATGCTTTTGGTTACTATGTGCTTTCAGATAGTTATGTTTTTGTTTAATCTAGAGTTTATAACTATTTATGGTAACAGATAGGAGCTTCTGATAGGAGCTACTGAGCAATACTGGAGTAGAACTTCCCTGTAAAGCAAGTTAAACACTTATTATTTTATTTATCCATAAAATATAGTACCACCTCTATGAGTTTGGCATTCCAAGCATTCTACTCACTGTTGTAGAACAGGCAATATAAAAACAAAGTAAGTGGCTATGTGAAAGAAATTTGATTAAATATATCACCTGTTTCATAATTTTAAAGTAGGTTCTAGAAATGATAGTTGGTGAAAAAATAAATGTTTTGTATTTTAACCTATTTCTATTTTTATTCTGCTTCTAAATTTTTGGCCCCAAAAGAGAATAGGCTGTGATTTTTTATGATTCTAGAAAACATACTTATTAAAAAGACAAAAATAATTCAATCAACATAAAAGGTATGAAGAATTGAAAATCACTAAAAATTTAGCAAAAATAACCCATTTTAAATTTACGTTAATCATCCTTCCACACAAATTTCTATACATAAATAAATACACATGGATACACAGAGATGCACATACACAATCGGATATTTTTAACTTGTTTTTTCATTTTGACAATATGTCATGAATAAGCTCACTATAATGATTTTTAGGTCAACCAATAGTCTGTATATTTTAATTTGAAAACCCTACTGATAAATATTTATGCTTTTAGCTTTTTTTTTTTAATTTATAACCAACAACATTTACTTTTATAAATTTTCTAACTGTGAGGCACTGGGGTAGAATAAGAGGTAATGGAAAGGGTGTTAGACAGATCTAGGTGTCTGTTCTTCCAGTTCCAGTCGACTAACTAGCTTTGGTTCCAGAGGCAAGTTACTAAAACTCTTTGAAACTTGGGTCACTGTTAGAAAGTATAAAGTAAATGAGAACATGAAAAGCATCTACTATAATTCTGGATACAGAATAAAAACTTAAAAAAATAGGTGCCTGTTTATATGCACACATGTGTACATCCACACACATTATAAAACTTCTTAAGGAAGCAAAGATATTTGGTCAAACCACATTATTTATTACAAGTTTCTGTATATACTAATGTGAGAACGTAACGTAAAAATACACCTTCAGATTGAAATTATATAATGGGCAGGAAATAGAATTTCTGTCACAATTATATCACCTTCTCTCAAATGTCAGTGATACACCTCTGACCAAGTTTTGTATATGATATGGGTTTTCCTTTGAACATTTTATTCCAGGCTGAGTATAGCTAGACAAATAATTAAGCATGGATAACGTATATTATATAATTACTTTAATTCTACTTAAAAATTTCCTTAACAAAAACTATCTAGAACAGTTTTATTCACTGATATTTAGCACTCTGTGGAATATAAAAGGTCTGATTTATAGTAAGTCTTACACAGTAATAACTATCACTGTGGTTTTGTTTTCCATTAGAATCTGAGTGATAAAAAGAATCTTTAAGATGTTACAATATAATTTAAATGTCTATTAGTAAAAATAGCAGAGGAAATTGATTTTAGTAAGTTAAAGAAAGTATAGTGTTCTGTTAAAATTTTAGCCAATACTTTTGTATAAATATTATGTAATAATTAGTAAGAGAAATATAGAACATTGATTTATAGGCAGCAAAAAATACAGGTATCTTTTCAGAGAGTCAAGAACTAGAAATCAAATGGTTCTGATGTCCACAGGAAAATTACCTATTCCACAATATACAATGAGTAATTGTAAGTTCTGGGTAAAAAAAGAAGGGAGGGAAACTAAATGATCAGAAATATAGTAGAGAGAAGACCTGTATAAATTCAATATTTATTATACTTAAAATACATTTATTTTTTCCTATTATTCCTCTTGGATTCTCTTACTGTGAGAAGATAGCATAGAAAAAGGAACTCTCAATGAAGTGAATAGTACCAGAAAAAAAGACAGAAAGATGAAAATCACTAACAGTGGATAAATCAGACAAAGGCACTAAATTGGTTGGTTGGGAGAATGAATACATTTTTAGAGCAGGATCTTACTTGTATGTTTTAAAGACCACCAACATTCATCAATCCCCCCAAATAGGATTCTTCCTTTGAATTCCTTAGCTCAGAGATTGGCATTATCTTCCATGAAGTTGTCTAAGCTAAAAACCTGAATTAATCTCCATTTCTATTCCTCATTACTCAAGTCTACTTGGAACATACCACATAGCTGTCATTGTGTTTACTATGTACTAGGTACTGTGCTAAGTACTTTACATTTACTTCTCACAGCAAGGTAGGTCTTGTAATTCAACAAAGGTAGGCTTTTGTTATCTGTATTTTTAGGAAAACACAGAATGGTTAAAATACACACAAGGTCACAATCCAATTAAGGTGCAGAGCCTGTTTTATTAACTATTGTGATATACCTTCCATACTTTCATTACTGTTGCCACTAACATGAACCTTGTCTTTATCATTGCTCATCCAGATTGGCATACAGTATCCTCTAAGTATTCGACCTCTGACTCTATACCTCCCTCAAATTCATTTTGATAAGGAAAATAAATCCTCTGAAATAAATCTGGAAATGTCTTTGCTTCAAAATTTTTAGAAGCTTCCCTCTCTAAGACATTAAAATCATTTACAATGTGACTCCAACCTAATTTTCCAGCCTCATCTCCTGTAATTATTAATAACCCCTCGACTTCAGCCATTTTGTACTTCTCTAAAAACACTGTTTATTAATGTTTAGTGTCATTTTTCACATTTTCTTTCTTTAGAAGTCCTTTCCATCATATTCTCTATGAAGAATTCCTTCACCCTCTAGCCAGAGTTAGTCACTGTCTCCTCTGTACTCTAAAAAAAAAAATTTATACATATATTTAATACAGAAATTACATTTTATAATAAAATAAAATTGTCTCTTCTACTAGACAATGAACATCTTCAGGTCATTCATTTAATCAACAAATATTTATTTACTAAATATAACTGAAAAGATAGACAAGATGACCTATTTTAAAATTAAGTTATTTCTATTCATCAGAGACACTTTTAAGAAAGTAAACAGGGAAGCAACAGAGGGGGAGAATAAATGTGCAATACATATATCAAACAAAGGACACATATCCAGAACATTTAGAGAACACCTATTAATAAATAAGAAAAATACAGTTAACCTAATCCTTTAAAAGTGAAAGATGTGTATAGTCACTTCACAAGAGAGGACACCCAAATGGTCAATAAATATGTAAAAAGATGCTCAATATCCTTAGTTATTGGGAAAATAGAAATTAAAAACAAATTTTGGTATCACTATTTTGAAACAGGTAAAATGAAAAAAGCCTGACAGTACTAAATGTTAGTGAGAATGTGAAGCAAATTGGAGTTCTCAAAAAATGATGATGAGACTATAAATATATACATATCCTTGGGAAAACTTTAGAATCTAGTAAAATTATTCATTTCCATACTCTATGAATAGTATTTCTAGGTCATATCTAGCCTGTTAGGTGAATATCTAAGGTCTATGTATACATGTGTGCACCAAAATAAATGTTCAATATCATATATTGCAGCATTATTCATATTAGCCTCAAACTGGAAACAATCCAAATGTACTTGAACAAAACAATAACTACACTTTGTGATAATTTATCTTCATACCTATAATTTGTATACTTTTCTTAATTTGCAACTCATATAGAATATTATACTTCAATAAAAAGCTTAACTTATGAAATAGAACACAAAAGCTATGAAACTGGATGACATAACAGAGTTTAAATACACAAAAAGAACAAATGTTAAATACATTATTATTATTATTATTGAATAAATAAACGGGTGAATGAGAGATTTAAGGAAATTTAGGAATAGCATTCCAATTAAAAGAGGGGAGTATCACAGATGGCCAACAGACACATGAAAAGATGCTCAACATCACTCATCATCAGGGAAATACAAATCAAAACTACACTGAGATATCACCTCACGCCTGTCAGAATGGTTAAATTAACACAGGAAATAATAGGGGTTGGCGAGGATGTGGAGAAAGGGGAACCCTCTTACGCTGTTGGTTGGAATGGAAACTGGTGCAGCCACTCTGGAAAACAGTATGGAGGTTCCTCAAAAAGTTAAAAATAGAACTACCCTATGATCCAGGAATTGCAGTCCTAGGTATTTACCCAAAGGATACAAAAATAATAAATCAAAGGGATACATGCACCCTGATGTTTATAGCAGCATTGTCAACAACAGCCAAATTATGGAAAGAGCCCAAATGCCCACTGACAAAGGATAAAGAAGATGTGGCGTGTCTGTATGTGTGTGTATATGTATATACACACACACACCCATATATATGTATCTGTGTATGTATGTATGTGTGTATGTGTGTGAGTGGAATATTACTCAGCCATTTGACACAACATGGATAGAGTAGTATGCTAAGTGAAATAAGTCAGTCGGAGACAAATACCATATGATTTCACTCATATGTGGATTTTAAGAAACAAAACAAATGAACACAGTGTGGGGAAAAAAGACAGGAAAACCAAGAAACAGATCTTAACTATAGAGAACAAACTGATGGTTATCAGAGGGGAGGTGGGTAGGGGGATGGGTTAAATAGATGATGGCAATTAAGGAGGGCACTTGTAATGAGCACCAGGTACCGTATGTAAGTGCTGAATCACTAAATTCTATACCTAAAATGAATATTACACTGTATGTTAACCAACTGGAATTTAAATAAAAACTTGGGGAAAAAAAGAGATGAAGGGGGTATCAGAAAATAACACATTGAAGTAATCTGTTTCTAAGTGGGTTTGCAGTATTCACGTAGAAAGACTAGGTAAATAATATTTTATATCTATGCTAATACAACTCTTATGATGATAAAAGGATCCAGATTCTGAGTTTGAATCTGGTTCCACCACAAGTTGCTGTGTGATTTGGGGCATATCACTTAAACTCTGTTTGCCTCATTTTTCTCACTTATGAACAGGAACAATAATAATACCTACCTTATTTTTTTTAATGAAAATTAAAACAAGTTAGCATTTGTAAAGCACTTACAACAGTGCCTGATAGATCAAACATTAAACAAACAAACCAGAATTCTGGCAAAATGATTTTACTTTATAATTTCACTTTAATAAAGCTTAATCAACTAATATACTACTAGATATAATAAAAGTGTTTCACTAATAAAGGATTTATACACAAACCAAACAGTTTTTCTATATCCTGGCAATAATTAGTTAAAAAAAATATAAAAGGATTCCTGCTTTTGGGCAGAATGCAGTAGGTCACAGCAGGTCAATACCATACAGTAACAAGTAAACAAAATCAGATAATTACAAAAATCTTACTTTTAAAGACATAGGAGAACTACAGAAGCAATAAATTAGACAAAGTAAAATTCCAGAAATGGGAAAACATTTCTGAGTTAAACTAACATTCTCCAGCTTTTCACATCTACCCAGCAACCCATCCTTACTGGAGGTATTTGCTGATTTGGGTCAAAGGGCTGACCATCAGCTTTTCCATGAGGAGAGTCTCTACTGGGAGGAAAATAAACCAGAAAGCTTTTAGGCATTTAGAAATTAGAAATCTGAATACACTCAAACACATGGCTTTTTTCTCCTTAGAACCACTAGATTGTGGTGCTGTACACAAGGCTGTAAAATGAGACAACAAGATTAAAGACAGAATAAAATCTTTTGCATTCTTCATGGTGCTTAAAAAACAAAGGCCTGCTAGGGAAGCCTGACCATAGAACAATGCTAGTTTCCCCTTCAAGATATTTGCCAGTTTTTGAGGCTTATATTGGTTAGGCTGCAGGTAAGAGAGCTAGGCTGGACCCTATGCCTATCAGAGCTAAATCTCCTGTTGCCATTCAGGAATAAAGGGATGTAAACCCACTATTCTCAATCCAGCTCTAAACCAGATCAATTCCTGACTGGACTGGAGTAATCAGTTTCTCATACATTCTGCCTATCAGTAGAAAGGGAGACATTCTATGATGAGCGATAAATCATTTACAAACAATATGGTTCTTTAACATATAAAATAAATTTATAAAAATTATTTGGCATGCAAGAAAATAGAACCCAATACTAAGATAAAAAAAAACAAAAACAAAAACAAACACACAGATGAAAAACCCCATAACAGATGCTTGGGGAGTTTGCAGCCAAGAACTTTAAAGTAAACCATAATTAATACATTCAAGAAAAGAGAAGAAAGTTTTTTTTTTTTTTTTAATAGATGAAATGATGGAGAATTTCAACAGAAAATTAGAATCTAGAAAAAAATTAAATGGACACATACATACAATATACTGGAACTCAGGTCTAAACAGATAGGTTTATCAGGATTAAAGAATATAAACATAGGTCAAAAGAAAAAATGCTGTAGAATGCAAGAATATTAAAGACAAATAAACAAAAAAGGTATAAACTGATGTAGAGAAAGTAGGAAGAATGAACAAACAGGGCAAACCATATATGTGGAACATACTTTCAAAAGGTCTAATATCTGTATAATTAAACCCCCAAAAGAGAAGACAGAATGGGAAGAAGCAATAGTCAAAAGAAATGTTTAAAAATCTCCCCAAGTTACTATGGGAAATGGCAAAAGTGATGATTAGTATTTTTTTTTTAACTTTATTTATTTATTTGACAGAGAGAGACACAGCGAGAGAGGGAACACAAGCAGGGGGAGTGGGAGAGGGAGAAGCAGGCTTCCCACGGAGCGGGGAGCCCGATATGGGGCTCAATCCCAGGACCCTGGGATCATGACCTGAGCCGAAAGCAGATGCTTAATGACTGAGCCACCCAGGTGCCCCGTGATGATTAGTATTAATAAGGTAACAGGTGCATATTTGTAATGCACCCTGGGATAAATCACCAAAAAAAAAAAAAAAAAAAAAAGCCAGCAAAAAATCCAAAAAACCCCCACAACAAAGCCCACTCAAACTATATGTAACAAATTAATAAAAGGAAAAAACTAAATAATATAAGCTACTCTATTAATCTAAAGGACAACATAAAAGGAGAGGAGACAGAAACTAATGAGCCAAATAGGAAACAAACAATAAAGACTATATTAATAATTATAATAAATGTAAATGGCCTACATGCTGTAAGTGAAAAACAAGTGTTTCAGAAAAAGTATGAAGATGCTTATAAGAGACATTTATATTTTAAATATAACAAGAAAGGACAAAAGTATATGATAGAAAAATAAACGTTATGCAAACATCAACCAAAGTAAAGTGGTTGTAGCAATATTATATCAAACCAAGTACACTATAAGGCAAGAAATGTTAGATGAAGGATATTTTGTACAAAAGAATATTTTGTATAAAAGAATCAGTTCAATAAGCAGATATAAAAATATTTATAAACAGTAACAGAGCTACAAAAAATATACGGAAGAATTTGACATAATTAAAAGGAGTAATAGATAAATCTCCCTCATAGTTATTTATATACAACACTAAATCCAGCACTGCAGAAGGTTCAGACTTTTTCAAGTGCAAATGTAAAATTACCAAAATAGACAATACACTGAACCATTAACCTGCTGCCCGAGGGTCTTCTGCTCAGCCTGAAAGTAGATGCTAATGAGATTCCTTCTCTTGGAACACTGAGAAGTCTTGAAAGATCCTCAAAAACAAGGACATATCAAAAATAAATCAGCATATTTAGACAATCACAGAGGTTCAAAAGATAACCAAGAACAAGTGCAAGGGTAATTGAAAAGGTTCATCACCTACATAAGACAATTCCTTCAAGACTGAGAGGAGGTAGCTGTTTTGCCTAATACATAGAAGTAAACAGAGAGTTAAGCAAAATGAAGAAACAGATAAATATTTTCCAGTTGTGAAAACAAGACAAAACCTCAAAAAAGGCCTTAACGTTATAGAGATAAATTATCTGATAAATAAATCAAAATAATGGCCATAAAGGTGCTCACTGAACTCTCAGGAGAAGAATGGAAGGACACAGTGAAAACTTTAACAAAGACACAGAAAATATAAGAAAGTATCAAACAGAAGACACAGAACTAAAAAATACAGTAACTGAATTGAAAAATACACTAGAGGAGTTCAACAGTTGACTACTGAAATGAAGAATGAATGGATCAGTGAGCTGGAAAACAAAGCATTAGCACTCACCCAGACAGAGCAGCAAATAGAAAAAGGAATTTTTTTAAATGAAGACAACTTAAGAGACTGACAGAACATTAAGTGGGATAACATTTGTGAAGGAGAAGAGATAGAGAGACAGAAAGGGACAGAAAAGAAATAGCTGCTGTAACTTCTCTAACATGGGGAAAGAAATAGACATCCATGTCCAGGAAGCCCAGAGTTAAAAAAAAAAAAATGGACCTAAAGACCCATCAAGACATGTTCTAATTAAAATGTAAAAGTTAAAGATAAAGAGAGAATCTGAAAGGCAGCAAGAGAAAAGCAACTTATTAAATACAGGGGAAACCCAATAAAGCTATCAGCAGATTTCTCAGGCAAAACTTTGAGGTCAGAAGAAAGTTGCATGACATATTTAAAGTCCTAAAAGAAGAAATTCAAACTAAGAAATCCCTACCTGACAAGATTATCATTCAGAATTGAAGGAGAGATAAAGAATCTTTCAGATAAGCAAAAGCTTAAGGTGTTCATCACCAATAAACTGGCATTATAAGAAATGTTAAAGGGAATTTTTTAAACAGAAAAGAAATGGCACTAAATAATAACAAGAAAATATATAAAAGTAAAAATCTCACCAGAAAAGATAACTATATAGTGAAGATAGTAGATAAGTCACTTGTGAATCTACTGTGAAGGGTAAAAAACAAAAGTAACAAAATTAAACTAAAATAATTGGTTAAGGCACACATACAATAAAAAGAGGTAAAATGTGACTTTGAAAACATAAAACTTGAGGCGCCTGGGTGGCTTAGTTGGTTAAGCGTCTACCTTCAGCTCAGGTCATGATCCCAGGGGACTGGGATCGAGCCCCACATTGGGTTTCCTGCTCAGCAGGGAGCCTGCTTCTCCCTTTCCCTCTGCCATTCCCCTGGCTTGTGCTCTCTGGCTCTATCTCTCGGTCAAATAAATAAAAAAAACTTCAAAAGTAAATAAAAAATAATAACATAAAACTTAGGGAGAAGTTGTAAAAATATAGTTTGGGAATGTATTCAAATTTAAGTTGCTATCAACCTAAATAGACAGTTCTATACTTAGAATGTTATATGTGAACCTCACGGTAACCACAAAGCAAAAATTTATAGTAATACACAAAAGATAATATAAAAGTAATCTAAACATAACACTAAAGAAAGACAACAACCGCAAGAGAGAAGCAGCAGAGAGGAACTACAAAAACAGCCAGAAAACAAAGAACAAAATGGCAAGAAGTATATACCCATCCATAATTACTTTAAATGAAAATGGATAAATGCTCCAATCAAAAGATGTAGAGTGACTGAAAGGACAAAAAAAAAAACAAGACTCATCTACATACTTTCTACAAGAGACTCACTTTGGACGTAAAGATATACACTGACTGAAAATGAAGGGATGTAAAAAGATAGTCCATGTAAATGCAAATAGTATAGCTATACTCACATCAGACAAAACAGATTTTAAAACAAAGACTGCAACAAAAGACAAAGAAGGGCATTACATAATGATAATGCAGCAGAAGATATAACATTTATAAATGTATAAGCACCCAACACAGGAGCACCAAAATAATACAGCTATTATTAGCAGACCTAAAGGGGGAAATTGACACCAATATAATAATAGTAGGGGACTTTTAACACCCTACTTACATCAAAAGATAAATTATCTAGACAGAAAATCATAAGGAAGCCCCAGTCTTAAATAACATATTAGATCAGATGGACTTAATAGATATATGTAGAACTCTCCATCCAAAAGCAGCAAATACACATTCTTCTCAAGTGCACATGGAACATTCTCCAGGATACTCCACATGTTAGGCCATAAGATAAGTCTCAATAAATTCAAGAAGACTGAAATCATATAAAGCATCTTTTCCTACCACAATGATGTGAAACTAGAAATCAATTACAAGAAGGAAATTGGAAAACATTACAAATACTTGGAGATTAAGCAAAATACTACTGAACAACCGCTGGGTCACCAAAGAAATAAAAAGAAGTAAAAAAAAAATTGAGAAAAATGAAAACAAAAAAAGGAAATACCAAAATCTATTGCATGAAGCAACAACAGTTCTAAGAGAGATATTCATAGCAATACAAGCCTACTTGAGGAAACAAGAAAAATCTCAAACAAGCTAAATTTATACTGGTAAAGGAACTAGAAAAAGAACAAACCAAGCCCAATGGTAGTATAAGGAAGGATTCAATAAATAACAGAATGAGATAAATGAAATAAAGACTAAAAAGACAAAAGGAAAGATCAGTGAAACTAAGAGCTGGTTCTTTGAAAAAATAAACAAAAATGATAAAACTTTAGCTAGATTCCCCCAGGAAAAAAAGAGAGTGGGCTCAAATAAATCAGAAATGAAGAGGAGAAGTTACAACTTATACCACAGAACTATAGAGGATCATAAGAGATTACTATGAACAATTACATGCCAACAAATTGGACAACCTAGGGGGAAAAAAAAAGATAAATTCCTAGATATATACTATCTTAAAGACTGAATCAGGAAGAAACAGAAAACATAAATAAAGTGATCACAAGTAAGGAGATTGAATCAGTAATCAAAAACATCCCCCAAAGAAAAAGATCCCATGGCTTCACTGGTGAATTCTATCAAACATTCAAAAACGATTTAATATCTATCCTTCTCAAACTTCTCCAAAAAGCTGAACAGGAAGAAATGCTTTCAAACTCATTTTATAAGGCCAGCATTACCCTGACACCAAAACCAGAAAAGGACACTGCAAAAAATAAAAATTATAATCCAATATTGATAGAGATGCAAAAATCTTGAACAAAATATTAGCAAACTGAATTCAGTAATACATTAAAAAGATCATAAACCATGATCAAAGTGGAGCTTTATTCCAGGGATACAAGAATGGTTCAACAAACACAAATTAATCAACATTATACCCATTAAAAAATGAAAGAAAAATCACATAATCATCTCAATATATGCACAAAAAGCATTTGACAAAATACAATCTCCACTTATGATAAAAGCCCCCAACAAAGTGGGTATAGAGGGAGTGTATCTCAACATAATAAAGGCCATATATGTCACACTCATAGCAAATATCATACTCAATAGTGAAAAGCTCAAAGTTTTTTATCTAAGATCAAGAATAAGACAAGGGTATCAGCACGTACTGGTTTTATTTGAAGTAGTATTAAAAGCCTTAGCCACAGCAATTAGGTAAGAAAAGGTACCCAAACTGAAAAGGAAGAAGGAGAACTATCACTATTTGCAGATGACATACTATGTATAGAAACCCTAATACTGCACCCAAAAAATTATTAGAATAAGGTAATTCAGTAAAGCTTCAGGATATGACATTATTATGCAAAAAAATCTGTTAAATTTATACACTAATAATGAATTATCAGAAAAAGAAATCAAGAAACAATCCCCCTTACAATTGCATTCAAAAGAATAAAATGCCTAGGAATAAATTTAACCAAAGAGATGAAAGGCCTTTAAACTAAAAAATATAAGAAATTGAAGAAGGCACAAAAATGGAAAAAACATTCTGGGCTCATGGATTGGAAGAACAAATATTGTTAAAACGTCTGTACTAAACAAAGCAATTTACACATTTAATGCAATCTCTATCAAAATAACACAAGCATTTTTCACAGAGCTATAACAAACAATCCTAAAATTTGTATGGAACCACAAAAGACCCTGAATAGCCAAAGCAACCTTGAAAAAGAAAAGCAAAGCTAGAAGCATCACAATTCTAGGCTTCGAGTTATATCACAAAGTTGTGGTGATCAAGACAATATGGTACTGGCATAAAAACAGACACAGATTGATGGAATAGAATAGAAGACCTAGAAATGAACCCACAACTATATGGCCAACTAATCTTCGACAAAGAATCTCTAATGGAAAAAAGACTGTCTCTTCAACAAATGCTGTTGGGAAAACTGGACAGCAACATGCAAAAGAATGAAACTGGACCACTTTCTTACACCATATACAAAAATAAATTCAAAATGGATGAAAGACCTAAATGTGAGGAAGGAATCCATCAAAATCCTAGAGGAGAACACAGAAGTATCCTCTTTCACATCAACTGTAGCAACTTCTTACTAGATATGTCTCCTGAGGCAAGGGAAACAAAAGTAAAAATAAACTATTGGGACTTCATCAAGATAAAAAGCTTCTGCACAGTGAAGGAAACAATCACAAAAACTTAAAGGCAACCTATGGAATGGCAGAAAATATTTGCAAATGACATATCTGATAAAGGGTTAGTATCTAAAATTTATAAAGAACTTATCAAACTCAACACTCAAAAAACAAATACTCCAGTTAAGAAAAGGGCAGAAGACATGAATAGACATTTTTCTAAAGACATCCAGATAGCTAACAGACACCTGAAAAGATGCTCAACAAAACTCATCATCAGGGAAATACAAATCAAAACTAAATGAGATAGCACCTCACACCACTCAGAATGGCTAAAATTGAGTTAATTTTTGTACAAGGTGTGAGATTTAGGTTGAGGTTCATTTTTTTTGGGTTATGGATATCCAATGGTTCCAACATCATTTGTTGAAAAGGTTATTCATTGAATTGCTTTTGCAGCTTTATTAAAAAATCTATTGAACATATCTGTGGGGACACCTGGGTGGCTCAGTCGGTTAAGCATCTGCCTTCGGCTCAGGTCATGATCCCAGGGTCCTGGGATCGAGTCCCGCATCAGGCTCCTTGCTCAGTGGGGAGCCTACTTCTTCCTCTGCCAGCTGCTCCCCCTGCTATTGCATGCTCTCTCTCTCTAATAAATAAATAAAATCTTAAAAATAAAGAACATATCTGTGTAAGTCTTATGGGTTGTCTATTCTGTTTGACATGTCTGTCTTTCTACCAAAACTACACTGTCTTGATTACTGTAAACCTCATCACTGGATAGAGTATCATTGGATAGTCCTTCCACTTTGTTCTTTTTCAAAATTGTGTTAACTGTCCTAGGACCTAGGCTTTTCCATATAATTTTAGAATAAATTTACATAATTATATGTCTACAAGAAAATGCTGGGTTTTTGATAGGAATTGCATAAAACTATATATATCAATATGGGAAGAATTGACATCTTTAGTGTGTTCAATCTCTCAATTCATGAATATAGCTTGTCTGCCCATTTTTTTAGGTGTTCCTTTATTTCTTTAGCGTTTTGTAGTTTTCAGCATACAGATTAACATATGTGTGTTCTTCAGTGTATGCCTAAGTATTCAACTTTATTTAGAGTGATGGTTAATAGTACTGTTTAAATTTCAGTTTCCAACTGTTGTGAGCATATAAAAATGCAACTGGAGTTTGTGTGTGTGTGTGTGTGTGTGTGTTGCTTACATTCCCCAAATTAACTCACTTGACTTATTAGTTGTAGGAATTTTTCTGTAGATACTTTTTTCTATGTAGACAATCATACAATCTGCAAATAGGGAGTTTTGTTTCTTACTTGCCAACCTTTGTGCCTTTTAATACTTTTCTTGCCTTATTGTACTACTTAAAATTTCTAGTACTCAGTTGGAAAAAAGTAGTGACAGCAGACAACCTTGCTTTGCTCCTGATCTTAAAGGAGAGCACTCATTTTTTTTTTCCACCATTAAGTATGTTTTAAAAGTAAGTTTTTTGTAGATGTTCTTTATCAAGTTCAGGAAGTTTCCCTCTATTCCTAGTTTGCTGAATGTTTTTTTTTTTTTTATCATGAATGGATTTTTTGATTTTGTCAAACATTTTTTCTACATCAATTGATATAATCATACAATCTTTCTTCTTTAGCTTGTTGATATGGTGGATTAGACTGATTACTTTTCCCATGTTGGACAAGTTTTGCATGCCTTAAATAATTCTCATTTGGTAGTGGTGTATAATTTTTTTAATACCTTGTTGGATTTGATTTGGTAATATCTGTAGATTTTGAGTTCATGGTAAGTACTGGTCTGCAGTTTTCATTTTTTGTACTATGTTTTTCTGATTTATTAGCAGAGTAATACTAGCCTCATAAAATGAGGTGGGTAGTATTTCCTCCCCTTGTATTTTCTGGAAAAGACTGGCTAAAACTGATGTCAATTCTTCTTTAATGTTTGGTAGAGTTCTCCAGTAAAACCATCTGGCATGCGGATTTGTTTTTTAGGAGATTTTTCATCATGAATTTAATGTCTTTCATGGTTATAAGACTACACATAATGTCTACTTGGTCTTGGTTAATTTTGGTAGTTTGTGGGTTTTGAGGAAGTGGTCCATTTCTGCTAAGTTGTCCAATTTAGGAGTATAAAATTTTTCATAGTATTTTCTAATTATCCATTTAATTGATGGAAGATTTGTAGTGATAGTCTTTGTTCAATCCTGGTATCAGTAATTTTATCTTTTCTCCTTTTTCTTTTTTAGTCTAGTGTGTATCAATTTTATTGAGTTTTTAAGAGTCAGCTATTTATTCCATTGATTTTTTCCCCATTGTTTTACTGTTTTCAACTTCACTGATACCAATTCTTGAGTATTACTGGTCTTGCTTTGACAATATCTGGCTCATCTTTTTCTAGTTTCTTGAGAAAGAAATATGAATTACTGACTTGAGAACTTTTCTCTAAAAATTAATATTTTCATAGTATATCTTTTTACTTTCAATCCACCTATGTCATTATTTTTGAAATGAGTTTCTTGAGAATGACATATATTGGATCATTTCTAAAAACCCATTATGTCAATTTCTGTCTTTCCACTGGTATATTTAAATTATTTATATTTAAGGTAATTACTGATATCTTAGGACTTAAACATGTCATTTTATTATTTGTCTTCTGTTTCTGTCTTGTTTCTCATTCCTAATTGGGGATTACTTGAACAAACTTTAGGATTCCATCTCAATTTACAGTGTTTTTGAGTATATCATTTTGTACATTGTTTCTAGTGGTTGCTTTGAGTGGATACTTTCTATATTATAATTACAAATATGACTTATTGCAGTCTAGTTGTATTAACATCTATCATTTCAAGTGAAATGCAGAAAATTTACTTCCATTTAGTCACCCTTTACGTTGCTACATTTTAAATATTGTGTTATTTGCTCTACATGCATTGTGCACCACATCATACAGTGTTAAAATTTTTGCTTCAACCGTCAAATGTGACTTAAGAAAACCATAAGAAAAGACAGTCTACTATATTTATCTATTCTGCTGTTTTTCTTTCCTTTCTGAAGTTTCAAGCATTTTTCTGTTATCATTTTCCTTTTCTCCTCCTTTTATTTCTTAAGTTTTTTCATTTCCTCTCCAATTCTCTTTGGAGAATTTATTTATCCATTCATACAGGGTAGGTTTTTTCGAGACAAATTCTTTAAGTTTTCTTTTGTTTGAATGTGTCCTCATTTCCCTTTGATTACTGAAGAATAATTTCACTGGATTTGGACTTTGTGATTGACAGTTCTTTATATCAGCACTTGAAAAATGTTGTTCCACTTCCTTCTGGCACAACTGTTTTCCACTACCCTCCCCCAATCAGCCATTTATATTGGTGATTGTACTTTTCAGTTCTGTAATTAACATTTTGTTCCTTTTTGTAATTTCTATTTTCATTTGTTTCAAGAAAATTAGTAATTGCTTGTTGAAGCATTTTTATGATAACTGCTTTGAAATCTTTGTCAGATAATTCTAACATCTGATTCATCTTTGTGTTGTTATCTGTTGACTGTTTCCCCCCCCCCCGAAGTTGTGATTTTCCTTGTTCTTGGTATGATTTTTTACTGTACCCAGGACATTTTGGATATTATGAAACTCTCAATCTTATTTAATCTTTTTTAGCAGATGTCCCTTTGTTATAATATTGTATGAGGGCAATATAAATATATATGTTCAGCTTCTTTCTGGGTCCCACTGACACCACTCTGGCAAAATTGAGGCACTCATTTATATTGCTTCATTAAAGACAGTAGGGTAGAAGTTTAGGTCCTCTCTTGGCCAAAAAGTGGGGCACACTTTGCTTCACATTGTTGGTAGGGGTAGATGTTCACCTCCCTGCTGGGCCCCGCTGACACCAAGAGGGGAAGTAGAAGGTTAAAACTTACTAAGAATGGAATATCAATTATCCCCATCTCATTCAGCCTTATTGATGCAGACAGGGATGGAGTCACATCTCCCTTATAGGCCTCAGAGACACAGGAAAGGGAAGGTAAAGGAGAGTGGTGAGTAGCTCTACCGTGCGTGGTCTCTTTAGTCTTACTGCTGCTGGATGGAGGTAGAGACTCAGCTCATCACTGGAGTCCACTAACAATATCGTGTCATAGAAAGCAGAACACAGCCTGTTTTCCCTGAGCTGATGGAAGATCCTATCCTAGCAGGGAAATCAGAGCACTGTCTATTTTGTGGGAGTGTGGGAGACTGAACAGCTCCCCACCTGTCCTGCCAATAAACACTACCAGGGGAGGGATTCAAAGCTTTGCCATCTGCTTCTGTGGGTAGCAGGGGTGAGGTGGAAGATCAGCTTCCTGCTTGGCTGTGCTAAAACTGTGGGGGAACTAAGTAGTTTTCCCATTGGTGTTTGGCTGGAGTAAGGTGAGTATTGCCAAAGGCTTTTGTTCTGTTAGTCCACCCCTATCCTGGGTCCTATGGCTTGAATGACAGGATTTCCTAAGTGTTTTTGTTTTGTTTTGTTTTGTCTGTGCCTGTTGGTGTTTCCAGATTGGAGCCTTCATCAGTGTCCTGTTGAGAGTAAATAGGAGGCAAAAAGGAAACCCAGCTAACTCATTGCTGTGTCATTCCTCAAGTCCTGAAGTCCTTAGAAAGTCTGATTTCTTCTTCCTCCTTCAGAGTCTTTCTATGCTTGTTTATTTTACAATGTCCAGGAATTTTTAGTCGTTAAAGAAAAGATTTGGGAAGAACAGAGCTACTGTATTTGGCTAGCACCACAAGTTTCCTCAGTAGGGATACTTTTGGAACTTGATAAACTTACTATAATATTACCTGAAGCAATTAATATATGAGTCAACAGTATAAAAAAAACCCCACAAACCTTTCTTATTATGTTAAAAAAAGCACTATAACCAAAACAGTATGGTGCTAGCAATGGAATAAATAGATAGGTGAATCAAAAGTTCAGGAAAAGACAGACTTATGTATGTGTATGTGTGTATCAAGGCATATGAAAATTTATTATATAATAAATGAGGCAATTCAAACCAGTGGGGGACAATTTGTTTTTTTGTTTTTTTCAATAAATTGGGCTGGGAAAATAAAGATACATTTGAAAAATATTTTGTAAGTTTAGTCATCCCATATATAAAAATAAATTTATACCAATATAAATTACAGATAAAGAATATCTAAACATTTCTATTTAAAATAAATACACCCAAGGTGGTAGTATACCTGCCATAACTATTTGGAAAACAGTTCGATTTCATACAGAAAAGTTGAAAATACACATTATTTAAAACTCAGGAATTCCATTTTTCAGTATACACCTCAAAGAAACTCTTACACAGGATGCTTTTATAAGATTTTATACCATCATTTTTCATAATAGCTCCAGATGGAAGCAAGGTGAATGTCCCTCAAGAGTAGGATGTCTCAATAATTTGTGGCACAATGGAGTATTTTACAGAGGAAAATAATAATAATAACAAACCCCCCCAAAATTTTAGCTATAGATAACAATATGAATAAATCTCACAGTGTTGAACCAAAGAAGGCACAAGAGAATGTATACATTGTGATTCAATTCATATAAAATTCAAAGAGAAACACAAATAAATTATAATATTTAGGGATGTGTATAAAAATAAAACTAAATGAAATAATAAGAACTCAGGATATTGGGTGGAACAGATGGTCATGATTGGGCCAGGAATGAATTTGCACTTTACCTCTTAAGCTTTTGGCCATCCATCCGCTATGTGGTGATTTATTGTAATCAATCAACAAATACTTAATTTAAACTATGTATGAACTAAATAATAATTTCTGGTGCTAGAAATATTGTGAAGATTACCATACTTTGTAAAAATTGAATTATGTTTTATTAATCAATCATATTTTAATAATAAAAATACACATGTATATTTATTTATACATGGTATATTGTGGATGTATTTCAAATTTAAACTCAATTGTACTATTCAGATAATTTAAAATTACTCAGTTATTTGCCAACTAAAATGAACATTACAACCAGATGTTTCACATTTTCTCCAATCAAAACAAAAAGATTATATCTGATTTCAGTTGAAAATGATAATGGTGCCATCAAATAAATGCTGATGAAATATTTTATAGCAAGTTTTCTTCTAACACTTTTGAAACAAGAATCAATTTCATATCTTTTATGCCTCAGGCTTCAAACTCTCTGAAGCTGTTTTAGATATAATTCCAGTAATTAATTTTAAAAAATCATATAGTAATGTCATCATGAATCATGCTTTTTTGAAGGAATCTCCTGAGGGACAACTCTTATAATTCTAGAATTTCAAAAAACACAATGAAAAAATTATTTCTTTAGAGAAAAGTCACTATAAAACATAGCAATGTTTCTTCTAATTAATTAAACTAATAAAAAAAACATATGAATCCTTGGACAGGTTCTTGGACAGGTCAACAGTTTTGGTCTACTGCTATTACTTCATAGAGCTTTTTTAGGTGATTCCATTAACTAGCATGCTCTCAAGTAATTCTTGGATAAGGACAAATCCCAGTATCAACTGAAAGATAAAATTATCTTTCTTCTGAGGTTCTGGCTGATTTAACCAATGCCTTAATGGGTATTTGGTTATCTGAGAGGGACCTCAAATTTATAAGTCCAAAACTTACCCTCTTTCCTCTCAAACTTATTCCTTCTCTTATGTCTCCTCTTTAAGTTAATAGCAACACAAGCTGGATTGGACTTAAGGTTTCTGTCAACCAAAGTATTTTATGAATATATATAAAGTTGGAATGGGTCTTTTCACACTCCTGTTTTTTTTTTCCCCTGCTAGAATATAATTATTGGATTAATTTCTGATATTGGCTATACAGAACACCAGACATATTGAAACTAATAGTATATTACATAATAAAGACCAATGACATTAACTGATTTGAAAATAATGTGAGCAAATGAATGATTATTGACTAAGATTTGAATTTATTGAACCTGATTTTGGAAAGCTTGATTAAATTAAGCTTGATGATTTGTTTGGATCTTTAAATATTGTTAACAATTTAACTCAGTATTGCTATCCTTGACTACTGCTATCAAGTTGTTAAATTTTATTTATATAATAGATAATAAGTTCAGTTCTGATTAGATTGTAAATTGCTCTTGGGGAAGGGCCACATGATATGCCAGAAGACTAACAGTCCATAGGATTGGGTAAAATGTTAACAACAGAAGAATGCAGATTATGTAATTTTCAAAGAGTAAGGTCAAGTTTTCATTTAATGTACTATAAATTTTATTTTATTTTTTTAAAGATTTATTTATTTATTTATTTGACAGAGAGAGAGACACAGCAAGAGAAGGAATACAAGCAAGGGGAGCAGGAGAGGGAGAAGCAGGCTTCCTGCTGAGCAGGGAGCTGATGCGGGCCTTGATCCCAGGACGCTGGGATCATGACCTGAGCCAAAGGCAGACACTTAACGACTGAGCCACCCAGGTGCCCCATGTACTACAGACTTTAAATTGCAATTGGCATACTGTGTTTTCAGTGGAACCAGAAAAAATATTTTCTAGAAGATTGGTACTTATAATTAGTGAAAGCCTACAGGGAAAATAAATTAAAACAAGATAGAAAGATAATCCATTATGCACACTAATGCTATACATAGTGTTTCTTAAGTAGATTTTCAATGAATTTCACATGAAGTGTTCCTTTTTAATCTTCCAAATAATTTTCAAGAAATGCATTGATAATGGTGATTGAAATCTGATGGGGGTTACCTTATATTTTTTAATTAAAATAGATAAGTGAATTAAATGAGATCCCAACACACCCAAACATTCAATAGTATAAAGAAAAAGCAATCCTTCCCCCACCTACCCAGCAAGATACTAAGTCTTCTTAGAGATGAAAAATGGCATACTATACCTTGATTTCTTCTATTTCATCTGGTACTATCTTGTATGCTGATATAGTCCCACCCAACCTGAAATTAGGAAAAGAAAATATTCTCAAAACTGGCAATAGTCTATAAAAATATATGGAGTATTTCTGCCATTAGCATCAGAATGCCACCAATAATTGCCCATTGCCCGCCCCAATGACCATGGAATAAAAATGACCTTTCCATGCTTAAGTTTTCCATATGTTACTTAAAAAGAGGTGGATAATGAATGACTACTAAAAGAGGAAACATTAAGTTATATTTTTAACTATAAACTTCTCATTGATACTTTTAGTATTGTTACCACTTTTACTGATGGATTCTGTCACAACTAAGATGTAGCAAGAACTAATAACAGATATGATATTTGCCTTTTTGGTTTGTTTTTAATAAACATAATTTACTTTTTATAGAGTAGTTTTGAATTTACAGAAAAATTGAGTAGAAAGTAAAGAGGTTTATTTCCCAGATGCCCCACCAGTTTTCCTTGTTATTAACATCTTATATTAGTGTTGTACGTGAGTCACAATTGATGAACCAATAATGATTTTGCTTCTTTTTAAAAGTAATTTAAACAAGGACTTGGAGAGATGTGTGTGTGTCCAGCACTGTCCAAGGAAAAGAGATGAGTGTTTAAGGGTTACAATTTAATCCCTAAAATATGATCTTTGCCTTAAGGCACTGAAGTCATTACTGCCATGATCACCTGTTTGAAAATGTTTTTTTAAAAAAGTAGCTAAGAATTATTTAACACTTATCAATTGCCAGACATGTTATATATTATCTAATTTAATTCTTTTTTTAAAGAAGATTTTATTTATTTATTTGACAGAGAGAGATATAGTGAGAGAGAGAACAAAAGCAGGGGGAGCGGGAGAGGGAGAAGCAGGCTTCCCCATGAGCAGGGAACCCGATGCAGGGCTTGATCCCAGGAGGCTGGGATCATGACCTGAGCTGAAGGCAGACGGTTAACTACTGAGTCACCCAGGTGCCCCTAATTTAATTCTCATAACAGTTGCCATTGTAAAAATTGGGATATTGAGATACAGGGTGATTCAGTAATTTCCACAAGTAATTGAAGGATGTAACTGAGATGCACATTAAGTGTAAAATATGTACCAGATTTAAAGTACTTAGTATAAAAAAAGGCTAATTAAAAAATACTGAATACATTTTAAAATAATATGGTGGATATATTGAATTAAGCTATAGTTTTAAAATTAACTTCATCTGCTGCTTTTAGTTTTTAAAATGTGACTACAAAAACTTTTAAATTACACATATAGCTTGCATTTGTGACTACTATCATGTATCTATCAGGTACTCTAAGCTCTTAAACATCAAGATTACCTATCTACCATTACTCAAATTCAGTGCTTAAAAAGGAACTTTCTGACTACTTATTTAACTTTATAAATACTTCAATATCAGAAAAGAGAGTATCAGTCCAAGATAGTGGAGGAGTAGGAGATCTTAGTTTAATCTGGTCCCAGGAATTCACCTAGATAGCTATCAAATCATTCTGAACACCTGCAAACTCAACCAGAGATCTAAAAAAAGAATAGATGCAACTCTAGGGCGCCTGGGTGGCTCAGTGGTTAAGCGTCTGCCTTTGGCTCAGGTCATGATCCCAGGGTCCTGGGATCGAGTCCCACATCGGGCTCCCTACTCGGCAGGAAGCCTGCTTCTCCCACTCCCCCTGCTTGTGTTCCTGCTCTTGCTATCTCTCTCTCTGTCAAATAAATAAATAAAATTAAAAAAAAAAGAATAGATGGAACTCTAAAAATAGAAAAGCAACCACTTTCTATAAGGTAGGAGGTGCAGAGAAGTGAATCCAAGGAGATTTACGGGAAGATAAACCGCAGGGGGAGGAAGCCTCCATAAGCTAGCACCAAAAAGTGATATAGCAGCAGAGTGCAAAATCGGAACTTTTAGAAGTCGGCTGTGGTGAGAGATGTCCTTTGCCTGAAAGGTGCTCAGGTGGCAAAGCAGGGCGGAATCCTAGGTGGAACAGTGTGGTCTTAGGATCCTTGGGGGTCACAGGAAGACCGGGGGTGCTTGAGTATAACTGAGTTACCAGGCATTGGAGCAGGGAAGCCGGATACACTCAGTGAGCCCAGGAGTGGGCTTTCTGCTCAGGGCTGCCACATACCACGAACCATGGCACAGTCAGCTGACCACTCTTCAAACAGGGGCCCAAAAAGCGGCAGAACTGGTGAGACTCCCTTTCCTACTCTGGGAGGAGGGCACCACAGGAGTCTGCAGGGTTTGGAGACTCAAAATAGGGTCATGTGCCTGACATAGAAATGCTCGGTCTCAGACTGGGTGAGCGCAGAGTGCAGACAGAGTCCAGGGAGACAGGAGTGATTGACTGCATTTACCCCAGGGCACACTGAGAAGTGGGGCCCAGAGCTCTCGGCTCTGGGGCTGGAGATTTGGAGGCCACCATTTTCATTCTCATCCTCTAGAGCTGTGCAGAAAGCCTTCAGGGAACAAAAACCATAAAAAACAATCTGGAGCAGATTACTTAGCCTAGCCCCCTGGGAAGGGTGGTACAATTCTACCCAGGACAAACACACTTGAAAATCACCACGACAGGCCTCTCCCCCAGAAGATCAGCAAGAACATCCAGCCAAGATCAAGTTTATCGATCATTTAGAACTGCAAAACTCCAGTGCTAGGGGAATATAGCATATAGAATTCATTTTTCCCCCCACAATTCTTTAGTCTTTCAATTTTAATTTTTTCCCCTTTATTTTATGTATTCCTGGGCTGTAAAGTTGGTTCAACATCCACAAATCAATCAATGTGATACACTACATGAAAGAAAGGACAAGAACCATATGATTCTCTCAACAGAACCAGAAAAAGCATTTGACAAAGTACAACATCCTTTCTTGATTAAAACTCTTCACTGTGTAGGGATAGAAGAAACACACCTCAATATTTAAGAGCCATATATGAAAAGCCCACAGTGAATATCATTCTCAATGGGGAAAAACGGAGCTTTTCCCCTAAGGTCAGGAACACGATAGGGATGTCCACTCTCACCAATGTTGTTCAACATAGTACCAGAAATCCTAACCTCAGCAATCAGACAGCAAAAAGAAATAAAAGGCATCCAAATTGGCAAAGAAGTCAAACACTGACTCTTTGCAGATGACATGGTACTCTAAGTAGAGAACCCAAATTCTCCACCCCATAATTGCTAGAACTCCTATAGGAATTCAGCAATGTGGCAGGATATAAAATCAATGCACAGAAATCAGTTGCATATCTATACACCAACGAGATCCAGAAGAAAGAGAAATTAAGAAGTCGATCCCATTTACAATTGCACCCAAAATCTACGATAGCTAGGAATAAACCTAACCAAAGAGGCAAAGGAGCTGTACTCAGAAAACTATAGAACACTCATGAAAGAAATTGAGGAAGACACAAAGAAATGGAAAAACGTTCCATGCTCATTCATTGGAAGAACAAATATTGTTAAAATGTCTCTGCTACCTATAGCAATCTATACATTCAAAGCAATCCCTATCAAAATAACATCAACTCTTCTCACAGAGCTGGAACAAATAATCCTGAGATTTGTATGGAACCAGAAAAGAGCCTTAATAGCCAAAAGAATGTTGAAAAAGAAAACCAAAGCTGGAGGTATCACACTGTCGGACTTCATATGGTCACCTCAAAAATTACTGAAAAATAATCTGGTGAAACCAAGTATCTAATCCTAGATTTAAAAATAAAACAAACTGCTTGTTAACTGAAAAAAAAGAAAAGAAAAAAGAAAAAAAGAAAAGAGAGTATCACAAATAAGGCACTTACATATTCTAGATACTTGAGGATATTTCCTGTCTTAAGTACAAATTAATAAATGACATTCTGGTTTCTATTTTAAAATAACTTAATTCAGCCCAACGGATTTTATTAAAAACTCTACATTTAAACCCTTTACTATTACTATTTATTCTTGCTAATGGAAATAGTGTTCAAACCTTGATTTGAGAATTACTTCCTAGATTTAAAGTGCCATGATTGCATGATGAAAATACTAATGATATTTAACTTAATTCAGATTATACAACATATATAAGTGATATAGTAAATAAGACCATAGCAGGATAAACAGCAAAAGAGGACTACATGTTACTAAAATGAAAAATTATATAACTATCTGTAAGAGGTTTCAAGTAGGCATTTAAAAAATGTTTTTACTGTCAATTATTAAATTTTTAAATTAAAAGTTGAAATTGTTGGGATATCAATAAGGAATTTAGAGCAAAAAACTATTGAAAACTCAGGACTTCAATTTTCCATCTTGCAAATAATGAGTTAATCATTTTATTCTTTGAGTTTATTTTATGTAAGAGATACAAACCAGGGAATGAGAATGCAAAGAAATCATAGTCTTATATAGAAGCAGACTGAGTAAACAAATATCTGTAATATAACGCACTAAGGTGTCAAAATAGAACTAGGCAGAAGTTGAAGTTAGAAATTATTTCAAAATAAAGAGTATTTTAAAATTATCTAACATTGGGGGTGCCTGGATGACTCAGTCGTTAAGCGTCCGCCTTTGGCTCAGGTCATGATCCCAGAGTTCTGGGATTGAGCCTGCATCAGGCTCCCTGCTCAGTGGGAAGCCTGCTTCTCCCTCTCCTGCTCCCCCTGCTTGTGTTCCCTATGTTGCTGTCTCTCTCTCTGTCAAATAAATAAATAAAATCTTTTAAAAAAATAAAAAAATAAAATTACCTATCATTGTAAGGTAATACTACAGTCTACAGCAACTGTTAAATAAATGGCATTGCAGATTACAGAAATAGTTTATATTTGTTATAAACATTATAAACAATAATGATTGAAAGATGCAATTGTGATAATGTTTGACTTGTGGAAGAAAAAATAAAAACAAAGTTGCTATGATAACCTTAATTCTATTTCAATAAAAAAACTCATTTTCTCTTGATTAATGCTGACTACCAGTGCCTCAAATATTGCTTTTCCTGAAATCTCTACCTAGGGAAGGTAGGCTTCCAGATTAGTATTCTTACAGCAGCTTCAAGTCAATCATAATGGTTTTAACTGTTAAAAAGGCAGGGAAAGGGAGGAGGAGGTAAGGTGGTGGAGGAGGGGTGCCTGTGTGGCTCAGTTGATTGAACGTCTGCCTTCGGCTCAGGTCATGATCCAGGGGTCCTGGGATCGAGCCCCATGTTGGGCTCCCTGCTTGGCTTAACCAACTGAGCCATCCAGGCACTGCTTAGATTTGAATTTTAATTAAAGCCAGAAGCTAGGACTTTGAAGGGAAGCCTTATTACAAAGGGAAAAAAAAATAGGTCAATAACTGGAAGGAGGAGACCAAAAGATATCTTTTTTATAGGAAAATAACAGCATGTTTATATGCTGATAAGAAAAATCAAATGAAAATAGAAAAGTAAAAATTCAGGATATTGGAAAATTGTGGAAGCTATATCTTTGGGTGGATGAAAAGGGATAGGATTTAGTACACAAACAGATTGCTTGACCTTTGCTTAGAAGTTTGCATGGTTCTTTCATGTATATTCACTATTGATAACACATGAGAAGACAGATTGTTTGAATTTAGATGCAGGAAGGTAGATAATTGTGATGAGGCTGGAATAGATTTTTGTTCTAATTCTCTGCAGAACAACTTTCAGGGTTTACAGGTTTCATCAATACTAAAGGTAATACATAATTAAAGAAAACCCTACATGGGATCAAATATTTAAAATTAGTTTTTTCAAAATATACTAGAGATAAAAATCATAACTAGCATATTCTTCAGGAAGCAAAGAAACAATAAGAATTAAAATTTGATTTCTTACTCTTTTTTTTTAAAGATTTTATTTATTTGACAGAGACACAGCGAGAGAGAGGGAACACAAGCGAGAGAGAGGGAACACAAGCGAGAGAGAGGGAACACAAGCAGGGGGAGTAGGGGAGGGAGAAGCAGGCTTCCCACTGAGCAGGGAGCCCCATGTGGGGCTCGATCCCAGGACCCTGGGACCATGACCTGAGCCAAAGGCAGACGCTTAACAACTGAGCCACCCAGGCGCCCCATTAACTCAATTTCTTTATATTTCATAGATGCTAGGTAATTTTTTTAAAATACTGTCATAAATACCTATACATTATCTATATCCTTCACTGACTTGAGAGAAACATGATGCCTCTTCAGCCTCATCTCCCAGTATTATTACTTCCTGTACTCTAATACAATGCAGTTACTAAATTTCAAACAATTTAAAATCACATATAGCTGCCCAAAGATCCAAACCTTTTCACATATCCACATCTTTGTGTACAGTGTTCTCTGACTGGTCTTCCTGGAAGACAACTATAGGTCTTTTAAAACCTAAATGAAAAGTTAATTTTTCTGGATAATTATTTTGGACATTCCTCTCTCATCTCTTCAATACTCTTTCCCTCTTGTATGGTTAAACATGAATTCCTCTATTCTATCTATACTGTGTACCTATTTCTATTCTTTACTTTATAAATCTATAGTACAATGTATTGTTCTTCTGAATAGTTGTTCTACCCATTACTGAAAGTGGGGTATTGAGCTCTCTAGCTGTTATTGTTGAATTGTCTATTTGTCCCTCCAATTCTGTCAGCTTTTGCTTCTTGTACGGTAAGACTGTTAGGTGCATGTATGTTTATAATTGTTAATTCTTCCTTTGATCAATGTAAAATGTCCTCTTTAAAACTTACTGCTTATATAACTCTTTCCCCTTAGAGAACTCTGAAAGTCAGAGATGGTTTCTATATTACAAAACTTGGCCAAATGTATAGTATAAATAGGTGTGAAATAAATGTTTTTAAAATAAAATCTATTTTAATTTTTTAATAACCTAGAGATTACATAATCTTCTATAGTAATGTATTCCAATGCCCCTTATTGTGTATTTTTTTCCTTTAGAATAAATAATAAAAATCACTCATTTTGAAATTCATATTGACTTTCTTTTGATCTGTCTTGGTGTATATACCAAACAAATGGTCATACTTCTATATATATCAAGTCTGTGCACTACATGGCTAAATCATTACTCAGCTTTCTCTTTAGTAAATTAAAAATTTTTGTAAAAAAAATTATTTTAAATTTGATTTTCTAAATCTTTGAATATTCTTGTGGTTCTTCTCTGAATTATCTCCAAATTCCTTTTTAGTCTAAATTAATGAACAATTTTCATAATTTGTGTATGTTTATTTATACTGTTTTTAAACTTTATTATCAATTTATAATGCCTTATTCAGTATAGCCATTAAATATTTTCCTTATACATGCAAGTATCTCTTCTTCAGTCAATCTCAGATATATTATTGACAACTATTTTTATTTAATAATCTTTTGAGCACCTACTATGTACAAATATTGTTATATGCTACTGGGAAACACAAAAGAAACAGTGGTAAAAGTTATTATAAATTTACGCTATTTAAATGTAGCTTAGATATGACTGCTGCTCGGGGCTCCTGAGTGGCTCAGTCGTTAAGCATCTGCCTTTGGCTCAGGTCATGGTCCCAGGGTCCTGGGATCAAGCCCCGCATCAGGCTCCCTGCTCAGCGGGAAGCCTGTTTCTCCCTCTCCCACTCCCCCTGCTTGTGTTCCCTCTCCAGCTGCGTCTCTCTCTGTTAAATAAATAAATAAAATCTTAAAACAAATAAATAAAATCTTAAAAAAAAAAGATATGGCTGCTGCTCAACGGCCATTCTAATTACATATAGTCAGCTCACACATTACTTGTGTATATAATAGCAATTATTCTAAACTTCCATCTTTTTCCAAGCTTTTAACCCATGCCTATCTCTCTTCCTTTTACCAGATAAGTTTTTCTTCTTCCTTATTAAAAAGATGAAAGTTACTGATAAATTCTATTTCTCTATTATATTTAAATATAATTAACATATAGGGTATTATTAGCTCAGGGGTAGAATTTAGTGATACAACAGTTCCATATAACACCCAGTGCTCACTACAAGTGCCCTTCTTATTGCCCATCACCCAATTACCCCATCCCCCCATTCACCTCCCCTCAGCACCCCTCAGTTTGTTCCCTAGAGTCTCTTATGGTTTGTTTCCCTGTTTTTATCTTATTTTATTTTTCCTTCCCTTCCCTATATTCATCTGTTTTGTTTCTTAAATTCCACATGAGTGAAATCATATGGTATTTGTCCTTCTCTGACTGACTTATTTCGCTTAGCATAATACGGTTCTAGTTCCAGCCACGTTGTTGTAAATGGCAGGATTTAATTCATTTTGATGGCTAATATTCCTGTATCTGTGTGTGTGTGTGTGTGTGTGTGTGTGTGAGTGTTGTGTGTATGTAGCACATCTTCTTTATCCATTCAACCGTCAGTGGACATCTGGGCTCTTTCCATGTTTTGGCTATTGTGGACATTGCTGCTATAAACAATGAAGTGCAGGTGCCTCTTCGAATCACTATTTTTGTATCCTCTGGATAAATGTCTAGTACTGCAATTGCTGGGTCGTACCGTAGTTCCAGTTTTAACTTTTTGAGAAACCTACATACTGTTTTCCAGAGTGGCTGTACCAGTTTGCATTCCCAATAGTTTAAGAGGTTTTCCCTTTCTTCCCATTCTCCTCAACATCTGTTGTTAATTGAATTGTTAACTTTATTCATTCTGGCTGGTGTGAGTTGGTATCTCATTGTGGTTTTGATTTGTATTTCCCTGATGATGAGTAATGTTGAGCCTTTTTTCATGCGTTTGTTGGACATTTGGATGTCTTTGTAGAAATGTCTGCTCATGTCTTCTGCCCATTTCTTGGAATTTTAGTTCTTTGGGTGTTGAGTTTGATAAGTTCTTTATAAATTTTGGATCCTATCCCTTTATCTGATATGTCATTTGCAAATATATTCTGCCATTCCATAGGTTGCCTTTTAGTTGTGTTGATTGTTTCCTTTGCTGTGCAAAAGCTTTTCATACTGATTAAGTCCCAATACTTCATTTTTGCTTATGTTTCCCTTGCCTGTGGAGACATGTCTAGCAAGAAGCTGCTGTGGCCAGGGTGAAAGAGATTACTGGCTGTGTTCTCTAGGATTTTGATGGATTCCTGTCTCACAGTTAGATTTTTCATCCATTTTGAATTTATTTTTGTATATGATATAAGAAAGTTGTCCAGTTTCATTCTTCTGGATATGGCTATCCAGTTTTTCCAACAGCGTTTGTTGAATAGACTGGCTTTTTTTTTAATTGGCTATTCTTTTTTTTTTTTTTTAAGATTTTATTTATTTGTCAGAGAGAGAGAGAGAGCACAAGCAGGGGGATTGGCAGGCAGAGGGAGAGGGAGAAGCAGACTCCCCACTGAGCAAGGAGCCCGATGTGGGACTCGATCCCAGGACCCCGGGATCATGACCTGAGCCGAAGGCAGACGCTCAACCAACTGAACCACCTAGGCACCCCTCCATTGGCTATTCTTTCCTGCTTTGTTGAAGATTAGTTGATAATAGGGTCGAGGGTCCATTTCTGGGTTCTCTATTCTGTTCCATTGTTCTGTGTGTCTGTTTTTGTACCAGTACCATCCTGTTGTGATGACTACAACTTTGTAATAGAGCTTGAAGTCCGGAATTGTGATGCCTCCAGCTTTGGTTTTCTTTTTCAACATTCCTTTAGCTATTCGGGCTCTTTTCTGGTTCCATACATATTTTAGAATTATTTGCTCCAGCTCTGTGAAAAATGCTGGTGTTATTTTGATAGGGACCCTTTTTGGGTAGTATAGACATTTTAACAATATTTGTTCTTCCAATCCATAGGCACGGAATATTTTTCCATTTCTTTGTGTCTTCCTCAATTTCTTTCATAAGTGTTCTATAGTTTTCAGAGTACTGATCTTTTACCTCTGGTTAGGTTTATTCCGTAGGTATCTTACGGTTTTTGGTGCAACTGTAAATGGGATCAACTCCTTAATTTCTCTTTCTTCGGTTTCATTGCTGGTGCTTAGAAATGCAACAGACTTCTGTGCATTGATTTTATATCCTGTGACTTTGCTGAATTCCTGATCAGGTCTAGCAATTTTTTGATGGAGTTGTTCAGGTTTTCTACATAGAGTATCAGGTCATCTGCGAAGAGTGAAAGTTTGACTTCTTCTTTGCGGATTTGGATGCCTTTTACTTCTTTTTGTTGTGTGACTGCTGAGGCTAGGAGTTCCAGTACTATGTTGAACAACAGTGGTGAGAGTGGACATCCCTGTCATGTTCCTGACCTTAGGGGAAAAGCTCTGTTTTTCCCTCTTGAAGGTATTATTAGTTGTGGGTGTTTCATATATGGCTTTTTATGTTGAGGTATGTTCCTTCTATCCCTACTTTGTTGAGGGCTGTTATCAAAAAAGGATGCTATACTTTGTCAAATGCTTTTTCTGCAACTATTGAGAGGATCATATGGTTCTTGTCCTTTCTTTTATTAAGGTGGTATATCAAGTTGATTGATTTGTGGATGTTGAACTACCCCTGAAGCCCAGGAATAAATCCCCCTTGGTCATGGTGAATAATCCTTTTAATGTACTGTTGGATCCTATTAGTTAGTATCTTGGTGAGAATTTTTGCATCCATGTTCATCAGGGATATTGGTCTGTATTTCTTTTTGGTAGGGTCTTTGGTTTGGGATCAAGGCAATGCTGGCCTCATAGAATGAGTTCGGAAGCTTTCCTCCCATTTCTATTTTTTGAAACTGCTTCAGAGGAATAGGCATCAATTCTTTAAATGTTTGGTAGAATTCCCCTGGGAGGCCATCTGACCCTGGACTCTTGTTTGTTGGGAGATTTTCGATTACTGCTTCAATTTCTTTGCTGGTTATGGGTCTGTTCAGGTTTTCTATTTCTTCCTGGTTCAGTTTTGGTAGTTTATATGTTTCTAAGAATGCATCCATTTCTTCCAGATTGCCTAATTTGTTGGCATATAATTGCTCATAATATGTTCTTATAATTGTATTTCTTCGGTGTTGGGTGTGATCTCTCCTCTTTCATAAATGATTTTATTTATTTGGGTCCTTTTTCTTTTCTTTTTGATAAATCTGGCTAGGGGTTTGTCGATCTTATTAATTCTTTCAAAGAACCAGCTCCTAGTTTCATTGATCTGTTCTACTATTTGTTTGATTTCTATATCATTGATTTCTGCTCTAATCTTTATTATTTCTCTTCTCCTGCTGGATTTAGGCTTTATTTGCTGTTCTTTCTACAGCTCCTTTAGATGTAAGGTTAGGTTGTGTATTTGAGACTTTTCTTGTTTCTTGAGGAAGGCCTGTAATGCTATACACTTCCCTCTCAGGACCACCTTTCCTGAACGCTTTGGACTTTCATGTTTTCATTTTCATTTGCTTCCATGTATTTTTTTAATTCTTCTTTAATTTTCTGGTTGACCCATTTATTCTTTAATAGGGTGTTCTTTAACCTCCATTTTGTGGTCCTTCCAAATTTTTTCAGTCTCAAGTGGTTGACTTCCAGTTTCATAGCATTGTGGTCTGAAAATATGCATGGTATGATCTCAATCTTTTTGTGCTTGTTGAGGCCTGATTTGTGACCCAGTATGTGATCTATTCTGGAAAATGTTCCACATGCACTCAAAAATAATGTGTATTCTACTGCTTTAGGATAAAATGCTCTGTATCTATTAATTCCATCTGGTTTAGTGTGTCATTCAAAGCCCTTGTTTCCTAGCTGATCTTCTGCTTAGATGATCTGTCCATTGCTCTGAGTGGGGCGTTAAAGTCCCCTACAATTATTATCAATGAGTTTAAGTTTGTTATTAATTGATTGATATATTTGGCTGCTTCCAAGGTAGGGACATAAATATTTACAATTGTTAGATTTTCTTGTTGGGTAGACCCCTTTATTATGATATAGTGTCCATCTTCATCTCTTATTACAGTCTTTGTTTTAAAATCTAGTTTGTCTCTCATGAGCACTGGGTGTTATAAGCAATTGAGAAATTATTGAACACTACATCTGAAACTAATGATGTATTATGTTGGCTAACTGAATTTAAATAAAAAAAATCTAGTTTGTCTCATTGAAGGATGGCTACTCCAGCTTTCTTTTGATGTCCATTAGTATGACAAATGGTTCTCCACCCCCTCACTTTCAATCTGGAGGTGTCTTTGGGTGTAAAATGAGTCTCTTGTAAGCAGCATATCGATGGGTCTTGTTTTTGTATCCATTCCGATACCCTGTGTCTTGATTGGAGCAGTTAGTCCATTTACATCCAGAGTAATTGTTGAAAGATAGGAATTTAGTGCCACTGTATTACCTGTAAAGTCGCTGTTCCTGTAGATAGCCTCTGTTCCTTTCTGGTCTTTGTTACTTTTGGTCTCTCTTTCCGCTCAATGGGTCCCCTTTAATATTTCTTGCAGGACTGGCTTAGTGTTTATGAATTCCTTTAGTTTTTGTTTGTCTTGGAAACTCTTTATCTCTCCTTCTGTTCTGAATGACAGCCTTGCTGGATAAAGTATTCTTGGTTGCATATTTTTCCCAATTAGCATGTTGAATATATCATTCCAGGCCCTTCTGGCTGCCAGGTCTCTGTGGACTAGTATGCTTCCAGCCTTATGTGTCTACCATTATAGGTTAAGAACCTTGTCTCCTGAGCTGCTTTCAGAATTCTCTCTTTATTTTTGTATTTTCAAGTTTCACTATGATATGTCACGGTGTTGACCTGATTTTGTTGATTTCTCTGTGCCTCTTGTACTTGAGTGCCCGTTTCCTTCCCCAGATTAGGGAAGTTTTGAGCTATAATTTTCAAATATACCTTCTGCCCCCTTTTCCTCCTCTTCTTCTGGGAATCCTATGATATGATAGTATTTCATTTTATGGTTTTGTTGAGTTCCCTAAGTCTACCTCATGATCTAATTGTTTCTAGTAGTTTTCTTTCCCTCTTCTTTTCACCTTTATTATTTTCCATAATTTCACCTTCTACGTCACATATCTTCTCCTCTGCTTCTTCAGTCCTCATAGTGATTATATCCTATCTGTTTTGCAAGTCAATTATACCATTTTTTATTTTAGCTTTACTAGTTTTTAGGTCTTTTATCTCAGCTACAAGGGCTTCTCTGGTGTCTTCTATGCTTTTTTTCAAGTCCCGGTAGTAGACTTATTACTGTTGATCTAAATTCTTTTTCAGATATATAGCTTATATAGGCTTTGAGAAAGTCCTTGTCTGGGATATCTTCCTGACCTTTCCTTTGGGGAGAAATTCTCCACCCTGTCATTTGGCTATGTTTGTTTCTTTTGTGTGTTATGAAAGTTGCTATGCTTCCTGCACCTCAGAATACTACTACATTAAAAAGAGGTCACACACTGTCCAGGGCCTGGCACTTCAGGAAGTGTTTCTGATGTATAGTGTGTGTACTCTGCTGTTGAAATATGGCTGCTCTTTCCCACTGGTCAGTCCTCTGCAGAGTTCCTCCTTGCTTGCACTGGGGAATGCTTTGACTTTTATCTAGGTGTGTTTTGATCTGTTTGTTGTAAAATGCCTGGGGGGGAAAAAAGGAAGAAAAAAGAAAGCCTATTTCAAAAAGAAGGGAAAAGAGAACCAGAAAAACCAAACAGGCAATTAAAAAAAAAAAAAAATATAAGTCTGGTTCCAAAGAAAAAGAATGGGGACAAAAAGAAAAAAAAGAAAAACGATAAGAAAAAAGAAGTCTGATCAAAAAAAGAGAGAACAGGAAATGAAAACACTAACAAACAAAAACTCTAAGCCTGATTCTAAAGGAGAAAGGGGGAAAAAAGAAAAAGAAGAAAGAAGAAAAAATTATATCCTGGTCCTATTTCAACCAAAACTGAAAGGGATGCTTTGAAGCACAGTTTGATCAGTAGAGTTGGTGCACGGGGCATGCTGCCTGTTTTGCTCCTCTGGGGAGATGCTGGCTGTGCTAGTTCAGGGTCGAAGCTGCCCCAGTAAAAAAAAAAAAAGCACTTGCCAAGCACAGGGTGGGCGGGGTTTGATGTAAATGGCTTCCACCTCCACTGGGGGCCGCTCTGTTGCTCTCTGATGTCCCATAGTGTTGACGTGGGGCGCAAATGGTGACACCCCACTCTCTCCTCCCTGGACAGGGGATCTCACACCACCTGCTGTTCAGGAAGCCCTCACAGAAAATCGAGGGCTTTCAGTGCACCCTGCACCCAGTTCTCTTCCATTTATCTCTGGTGCCACTGGGATTCAAACCTCCAAATCTTAAAGGAGATGACACCACTTGGACCCACTCCCTCCTCCGACTTAGAGGCTTGCTGTGCTCTGACCAGTGTCCTTTGTCCCATAAATACAATCCTCCACCTGCCCGTTGTACAAACTCTAGGCACCATGAAAAAGCATCAACCAGGTTATCCCCCGTCTGTGCATGCCTTAGTCGCTTGCCGATGAAAGGCCATTTGGTGGTGCTTGCAGGGTCTTTTGTACTTGGAGAGGCATAACACCCACTTCCAAATGTACTCCAGGAAGGGGAACAATCTCTCCCACTGCGACCCCAAAGATCCCTATATTATTCTGTGCACACTCCCTGGCTAGAGCTACTCTTCTCTCCAGGAGCAGACTCTACAGCTCTGCTCCAGTGAAAGTCGAGCACTTCCAAAAGCTGAGAGTTTGAGCTAAACTCACTGTTTGCAAAAAACCTGTGCCACTCAGTTCCCCTAGCTCCCCAGTCTGTGGTCCAAGAGGTTTTCTTCCTCAGAAATAATGTTTTACCAACTATCTGACATCACTTAGGCCAGTCAAGTTGACACATAAAATTAACGATAATAGGCAGATTAACTTGGAAGTAGTACTGGGGCATGAGGTGACAGAAACATCAAAAAAAGGATAAATCTAAAAATTTATGTATGTGGTAATAAGGGTCTGATCTAGAAGAAAAAACAGACTAGAGAGAAACAGGGAAAATTAAGGAAGAACAGTTATAATTCTTTTTAAAGAAGAGTAAACATTTTGCACTTAATATGTAAAGAACATTTGGAACATGGATATCAGATAGGTCTGCAAAACACCAGAGAATTAAAAAACCTTATCTAGATAACAGCTCTATTACTAACAATGAGTTCTAAGACTTTAAGTAAACTACTTAATCTCCAGAGGAGCCAGATTTTATTATCAGTAAAATAAGCAAAATTGTGACCAGTTTGTTTACCTCATACCTTTGTTGCCATTAACAAATTAAATAATATATATGTTTCCAAAGAAGACATCCAGATGGCTAACAGACACATGAAAAGATGCTCAATATCACTCATCATCAGGGAAATACAAATCAAAACCATGATGGGGGGGGCGGAGCAAGATGGCGGAGGAGTAGGAGACCTGGATTTCGTCTGGTCTCAGGAATTCAGCTGGATAGGGATCAAACCATTCTGAACACCTACAAACTCAACAGGAGATCGAAGAAAAGAATAGCAACAACTCTCTTATCAGAAAAGCGACCACTTTCTGGAAGGTAGGACATACAGAGAAGTGAATCCGAGGCGATAATCGGGAGGATAGAAGGCGGGGGAGGGGCCTCCGTTGGCCGCTTCTGGCAAGTGATAGAGCCTCAGAGCACAAAATCGGAACTTTTAGAAGTCTGCTCCGCTGAGGGACGTCACTCTGGTGGCTAAGCGGGGGGTGGAACCCTCCGGGACAGTGTGGTCTCAGGACCCACGGGGTCACAGAAACACCGGGGATGCCTGAGTGTGGCAGAGCTCCCAGGTAATGGAGCGGGGAAGAGGGCTGCAGAGGCGGAGCCCAGGCGCGGGCTCTCAGCTCCGGGTTGCCATAAACCATGATCTGCCGCACAGTTGGGCCACTGCTCCTCCAGCAGGGACCCAACAAGCGGCAGATCCGGGGAGACTCACCTTACTCCCCCGGGAGGAGCCGCAGAGAGTGCACCGCAGGGATCTGCTGGGTTTGGAGACTCCACCCAGGGTCGGGTGCCAGAGATAGAAACACGCGGTCACAGGTGGGGTGAGCACGGAGTGTGGCCAGAGACCAGGGAGACGGGAGTGACTGACTGCTTTTCCCTGGGGGCTCACTGAGGAGCGGGGCCCCGAGTTCTCGGCTCCTCTGGGGCAGAGATTGGGAGGCCGCCATTTTCACTCTCCGCCTCCAAAGCTGTACGGAAAGCTCGCAGGGAACAAAAGCTCCGGAGAGCAAACCCGAGCAGATTACTTAGCCGGGAGGGGGCAAGAGTGGGGCAATTCCGCCTACGGCAAAGACATTTGGGAACCATGGCAACAGGCTCCTCCCCAGAAGATCAGTGAGAACAGCCAGCCAAGACCAAGTTTACCAATCAATGAGAACGGCAGAACTCCAGCGCTAGGGGAATACTGCACAAAGAATTCATGGCTTTTTTACCATGATTCTTTAGTCTTTCAAAGTTAATTTTTTTTAACTATCCTTATTTCTTTTTTTTTTTTGAATTTTTCTTTTTCCCTTTTTCAGCCAACATCTTATCAATCCCTTTTTTAAAAAACATTTTTATTTTTCATTTTTAGAGTCATATTCTATCCCTTCATAGTAGTTACCCGTATTTTTGGCATATATATAAATAAGTTGTTCTCTCTTTAAAATTTTGAGATAGTTTCTTCTAACAGATCAAAATATACCCTAAATCTCTAGTATATGGTTTTTTCTACTCCCCTGCCTGGTCACATTCTCTCCCTTTTTTCCTTTTTCTTTTTTTAAATCCTCTTTTCTTTTTTCAAACAACTTCTTATCAATTCCTTTTATAAAATTTTTTATAATTTCCATCTTTACAGTCATATTCCATCCCTTCATCATATCAACCCTTATTTTTGTACATATATAAGTTTTCCTTTCTTTAAAATTTTGAGAGGCACTCTCTTCTAAAAGACCAAAATACACCCCAAATCTAGTGTGTGGCACTGATCTATATACCAGCCTGATCATATTTGATCACATTCTGGTTTTTTGTTGTTGTTGTTTTGTTTAGTTTGTTTTTGTTTGTTTTTATCTTTATCTTTATCTTTTTCTTTTTTCTCTCTTTCTGTTTCTTTTTCCACTGCTTCAGGTCTTTTCTGATTTGTTTAGAGTATATTTTCTGGGGACGTTGTTACTCTGCTAGCATTTTGTTCTCTCATTAATCTATTCTCCTCTGCACAAAATGACAAGATGGAAAAAATCAACACAACAAAAAGAACAAGAGGTAGTACCGATTGCCAGGGACCTAACTCAATACGGACATTAGTACGATGTCAGATCTAGAGTTCAGAATCATCACTTTAAAGATTCTAGCTGAGCTTGAAAAAATATGAAAGTTATTAGAGAAACCCTTTCTGGAGAAGTAAAAGAACTAAAATCTAACCAAGTCGAAATCAAAAAGGCTATTAATAAGGTGCAATCAAAAATGGGGGCACTAACTGCTAGGATAAATGAGGCAGAAGAGACAATCAGTAATATAGAAGACCAAATGATGGAAAATAAAGAAGCTGAAAAAAAAGAGAGAGACAAACAACTACTGGATCACGAGGGCAGAATTCGAGAGATAAGCGATACCATAAGACGAAACAACATTAGAATAATTGGGATCCCAGAAGAAGAAGAAAGAGAGAGAGGGGCAGAAGGTATAATGGAGCAAATCATAGCAGAGAACTTCCCTAATTTGGGGAAGGAAACAGGCATCAAAATCCAGGAGGCACAGAGAACCCCCCTCAAAATCAATAAAAATAGGTCAACACGCAGACATCTAATAGTAAAACTTACGAGTCTCAGAGACAAAGAGAAAATCCTGAAAGCAGCTCGGGAAAAGAGATATGTAACCTACAATGGTAGAAACATTAGATTGGCAACAGACCTATCCACCGAGACCTGGCAGGCCAGAAAGGACTGGCAGGCTATATTCAGAGCACTAAATGAGAAAAATATGCAGGCAAGAATACTATATCCAGCTAGGCTGTCATTGAAAATTGAAGGAGAGATAAAAAGCTTCCAGGAAAAACAAAAACTAAAGGAATTTGCAAACACAAAACCAACCCTACAAGAAATCTTGAAAGGGGGCCTCTAAGCAAAGAGAGAGCCTAAAAGCAACATAGACCAGAAAGGAACACAGACAATATACGGTAACAGTCACCTTACAGGCAATACAATGGCACTAAATTCCTATCTTTCAATAGTTACCCTGAATGTAAATGGGCTAAATGCCCCAATCAAAAGAAACAGGGTATCAGATTGGATAAAAAAACAAGACCCATCAATATGCTGTCTGCAAGACTCATTTTAGACCTAAAGACACCCCCAGATTGAAAGTGAGGGGGTGGAAAACCATTTACCATGCTAATGGACACCAAAAGAAAGCTGGGGTGGCAATCCTTAGATCAGACAAATTAGATTTTAAACCAAAGACTGTAATAAGAGATGAGGAAGGACACTATATCCTACTTAAAGGGTCTATACAACAAGAAGATCTAACAATTGTAAATATCTATGCCCCTAACATGAGAGCAGCCAATTATATAAGGCAATTAATAACAAAAGCAAAGAAACACATCGACAACAATACAATAATAGTGGGGGACTTTAACACCCCCCTCACTGAAATGGACAGATCGTCTAAGCAAAAGATCAACAAGGAAATAAAGACTTTAAATGACACACTGGACCAAATGGACTTCACAGACATATTCAGAACATTCCATCCCAAAGCAACGGAATACACATTCTTCTCTAGTCCCCATGGAACATTCTCCAGAATAGATCACATCCTAGGTCACACATCAGGTCTTAACCGGTACCAAAAGATTGGGATCATTCCCTGCATACTTTCAGAACACAATGCTTTGAAACTAGAACTCAGTCACAAGAGGAAAGTCGGAAAGAACTCAAATACATGGAGGCTAAAGAGCATCCTACTGAAGAATGAATGGGTCAACCAGGAAATTAAAGAAGAATTAAAAAAATACATGGAAACCAATGAAAATGAAAACACAACTGTTCAAAATCTTTGGTATACAGTAAAGACAGTTCTAAGAGGAAAGTATATAGCAATACAAGCCTTTCTCAAGAAACAAGAAAGGTCTCAAGTACACAACCTAACCCTACACCTAAAGGAGCTGGAGAAAGAACAGCAAATAAAGCCTAAACCCAGCAGGAGAAGAGAAATAATAAAGATCAGAGCAGAAATCAAAAAATAGAAACTAAAAGAACAGTAGAACAGATCAACGAAACTAGGAGCTGGTTCTTTGAAAGAATTAACAAGATTGATAAACCCCTGGCCAGACTTATCAAAAAGAAAAGAGAAATGACCGAAATCAACAAAATCATGAATGAAAGAGGACAGATCACAAACAACACCAAAGATATACAAACAATTATAAGAACATATTATGAGCAACTCTATGCCAGCAAATTAGATAACCTGGAAGAAATGGATGCATTCCTAGAGATGTATCGACTACCAAAACTGAACCAGGAAGAAATAGAAAACCTGAACAGACCTATAACCACTAAGGAAATTGCAGCAGTCATCAAAAATCTCCCAAAAAACAAAAGCCCAGGGCCAGATGGCTTCCCAGGGGAATTCTGCCAAACATTTAAAGAAGAATTAATTCCTATTCTTCTGAAACTGTTCCAAAAAATAGAAATGGAAGGAAAACTTCCAAACTCATTTTATGAGGCCAGCATTACCTTGATCCCAAAACCAGACAAAGATCCCATCAAAAAGAAGAATTAGAGACCAATATCCCTGATGAACATGGATGCAAAAATTCTCACCAAAATACTAGCCAATAGGATCCAACAGTACATTAAAAGGATTATTCACCACAACCAAGTGGGATTTATCCCTGGGCTTCAGGGTTGGTTCAACATCCGCAAATCAATCAATGTGATACAATACATTAAAAAAGAAAGAACAAGAATCATATGATCCTCTCAATACATGCAGAAAAAGCTTTTGACAAACTACAGCATCCTTTCTTGATCAAAACTCTTCAGAGTATAGGGATAGAGGGTACATACCTCAATATCATAAAAGCCATCTATGAAAAACCCACAGCGAATATCATTCTCAATGGGGAAAAACTGAGAGCTTTCCCCCTAAGGTCAGGAACATGGCAGGGATGTCCACTATCACCACTGCTATTCAACATAGTATTGGAAGTCCTAGCCACAGCAATCAGAAAACAAAAAGAAATAAAGGCATCCAAATCGGCAAAGAAGAAGTCAAACTCACACTCTTTGCAGATGATATGATACTTTATGTAGAAAACCCCAAAGACTCCACCCAAAACGCTAGAACTCATACAGGAATTCAGTAAAGTGGCAGGATATAAAATCAATGCACAGAAATCAGTGGCATTCCTATACACCAACAACAAGACAGAAGAAAGAGAAATTAAGGAGTCGATCCCATTTACAATTGCACCCAAAACCATAAGATACCTAGAAATAAATCTAACCAAAGAAGCAAAGGATCTGTACTCAGAAAACTATAAAATACTCATGAAAGAAATTGAGGAAGACACAAAGAAATGGAAAAACGTTCCATGCTCATGGATTGGAAGAACAAATATTGTGAAGATGTCAATGCTACCTAGAGCAATCTACACATTCAATGCAATCCCCATCAAAATACCATCCACTTTTTTCAAAGAAATGGAATAATCCTAAAATTTGTATGAAACCAGAAAAGACCCCACATAGCCAGAGGAATGTTGAAAAAGAAAAGCAAAGCCAGCGGCATCACAATTCCAGACTTCCAGCTCTATTACAAAGCTGTCATCATCAAGACAGCATGGTACTGGCATAAAAACAGGCACATAGATCATGGAACAGAATAGAGAGCCGAGAAATGGACCCTCAACTCTATGGTCAACCAATCTTTGACAAAGCAGGAAAGAATGTCCAATGGAAAAAAGACAGTCTCTCCAACAAATGGTGTTGGGGAAATTGGACAGCCACATGCAGAAGAATGAAACTGGACCCCTTCCTTACACCACACACAAAAATAGACTCCAAATGGTTGAAAGACCTCAATGTGAGACAGGAGTCCATCAAAATCCTAAAGGAGAACACAGGCAGCAACCTCTTTGACCTCAGCCGAAGGAACTTCTTCCTAGAAACATCGCCAAAGGCAAGGGAAGCAAGGGCAAAAATGAACTATTGGGACTTCATCAAGATAAAAAGCTTTTGCAAAGCAAAGGAAACAGTCAACAAAACCAAAAGACAACCGACAGAATGGGAGAAGATATTTGCAAATGACATATCAGATAAAGGGCTAGTATCCAAAATCTATAAAGAACTCATCAAATCAACACCCAAAAACCAAACAATCCAATCAAGAAATGGGCAGAAGACATGAACAGACATTTTTCCAAAGAAGACATCCAAATGGCCAACAGACACTGGAAAAAGTGCTCAATATCGCTTGGCATCAGGGAAATCCAAATCAAAACCTCAATGAGATACCACCTCACACCAGTCAGAATGGCTAAAATTAACAAGTCAGGAAATGACAGATGTTGGCGGGGATGCGGAGAAAGGGGAACCCTCCTACACTGTTGGTGGGAATGCAAGCTGGTGCAGCCACTCTGGAAAACAGTATGGAGGTTCCTCAAAAAGTTGAAAATAGAGCTACCATATGATCCAGCAATTGCACTACTGGGTATTTACCCCAAAGATACAAAAATTGGGATCCGAAGGGGTACGTGCACCCCGATGTTTATAGCAGCAATGTCCACAATAGCCAAACTGTGGAAAGAGCCAAGATGTCCATCAACAGATGAATGGATAAAGAAGATGTGGTATATATCTTTATATAATATGGAATATTATGCAGCCATCAAAAGGAATGAGATCTTGCCATTTGCAACGACGTGGATGGAACAGGAAGGTATTATGTTGAGCAAAATAAGTCAAACAGAGAAAGACATGTATCATATGATCTCACTGATATGAGGAATTCTTAATTGCAGGAAACAAACAGAGGATTGCTGGAGTGGGGGGTGGGGTGGAAGGGATGGGGTGACTGGGTGATAGACACTGGGGAGGGTATGTGCTCTGGTAAGCGCTGTGAATTGTGCAAGACTGTTGAATCTCAGATCTATACCTCTGAAATAAATAATGCAATCTATGTTAAGAAAAAAAAAAAGAAGAAAAAAAAGAAGGTAGCGGGAGGGGAAGAATGAAGCGGGGGAAATCGGAGGGGTAGACGAACCATGAGAGACGATGGACTCTGAAAAACAAACTGAGGGTTCTAGAGGGGAGGGGGGTGGGAGGATGGGTAGCCTGGTGGTGGGTATTGAGGAGGGCACATTCTGCATGGAGCACTGGGTGTTAATCACAAACAATGAATCATGGAACACTACATCTAAAACTAATGATGTAATGTATGGGGATTAACGTAAGAATAAAAAAAAAAAACCATGATGAGAAAACATTTCACACCTGTCAGATTGGCTAAAATTAACAACATGGGAAACAACAGACATTGCAAGGATGCAGAGAAAAGGGAACCTTCTCAAACTGCTGGTGGGAATGCAAACTGGTGCAGCCACTCTGGAACAATATGCAGGTTCATCAAAAAAAAAAAAAAAAAATAGAACTACCCTATGACCCAACAACTGCAGTACTAGGTATTTACCCAAAGGACACAAAAATACAGATTTGAACATGCACCCCAATGTTTATAGCAGTAATGTCCATAATAGCCAAATTATGGAAAGAGCCCAAATGTCCATCGACTGATGAATGGATAAAGAAGAGGTGGTGTATATGTATATATATACACAATAGAATATCAAAAAGAATGAAATCTTGCCATTTGCAATGGCATCGATGGAGCTAGAGTGTATTATGATAAGTGAAATGAGTGAGAGAAAGATAAATACCATATGATTTCATTCATACATGAAATTTAAGAAACAAAACAGATGAACATATGGGAAGGAAAAAAAAAGGAGAGAGAAAGGGAAGCAAACCATAAGAGACTCTGAAAGATATAGAACAAACTGAAGGTTGACAGAGGGAGGTGGGTTGGGGGTGGGTTAAGAAGGGCACTTGTTATGAGGAGCACTGGGTGTTATATGTAAGTGATGAATCACTAAATTCTACTCTTGAAACTAATATTACACTATATGTTAACTACAATTTAAATAAAAATTTGAGAAAGAATATATACATATATATGAATATACCTCACAAAGTCTAAATGCTACAGGAAATTATTATTATTTAAAGTAAGAAAAGCTGAAACAGTATCTGATCAGTTTTATGATTATAACAAATATGGGCTTACTAAAATATAATCTTAAAGTGAGTAAAAATTATCTAATTTTTAATTTTAAGTGATTAGAAACTGAAACTCTAACTCCACGATTTTATATAAAATTTTATTTTGCTTAACTATATTTTGTCCATTTTGATAGTCAAACTGTTACATGACTTTCTGAATACAAAAAATGACTTTCAATTACATGTATTTTTTTATAGATCTATATAAAACAGATGATATGAAAATACTATAGTATAGGGATAAAAGTACTTACTCAGAAATCAGTCTGCCAGGTTTTATTTCTAATTATTATATGAATTTGGGTTATTTACTAATGAACTTGTAAACAACCTGAATGTCTAAAAAATATGCAGTTAATTATATAAATTATGGTACCTCTAGGTAATACATTCAAATATCAAACAAATTTTGAAGCTCATTTAGTAACGAGAAAGATCATATTCAAAGAAAAAGAAAACATGAATTTATTCAATAATTCTGTATGCAATATTGTGCTCACAAATTGGAAACAGCTAAAGGAAGTGAAAGATTTCCTATGAGAATATGAAATAAAAATTGATATAGGATGAAGTTTAAAAGTTAAAAAAAAAAAAGCCAGTCACAAAGAAGAGATTTTTTTTTTAAAGATTTTATTTATTTTTTTGACAGAGAGAGAGAGCACAAGCAGGGGGAGTGGCAGGCAGAGGCAGAGGGAGATGCAGACTCCCCGCAGAGCAGGGGGAGCCTGATGCAGGACTCGATCCCAGGACCCTGGGATCATGACCTGAGCCGAAGGCAGTTGCTTAACCCACCGAGCCACCCAGGTGCCCACTAAGAAGAGATTTTTAAAGGCAGACAAAATCCACTTCCAAAAAGGCATCAGGAGCAGAAGCAATATGGTTTTTATAGGTGAGTCCCACAAAACAGTGAATTAATAGAAATTCCTACCTGACTTAAACAATTTCAGAACATAAAATGGAAAGCTGCCCAATATATTCTATAAGGCTTGCATCAATTTGGTATCAAAACCAGGTTAATATCTTTTAAAATGTAGATGCAAAAATCCTAATAGACTGTAGCAGTGTATTAAAATAAAAAACATATCATGTCCAAGTAAGGTTTATCTCTGGAGTAGGGTTCAATATAAATGAAGTTAAGAACATTGCAATAGATATTAAAAAGTACTTGATAATATTCTAATTAACTCCCGATTCAAATAAAAACTAAAGCTTCAAATAAACTAGGAATAGAAGGAAATTTACTCAACCTGATTAAGGAAATATATAAGAAATCAAAAGTAACATGATACTAAATGGTGAAAAATCAGAAGCATTCTCACTAAAACAGGAACAAGTCCAGAAATCACAGTATCTTCAGTTATTTATTTGACAGAGAGAGACACAGCGAGAGAGGGTACATAAGCAGGGGAAGTGGGAGAGGAGAAGGAGAAGCAGACTTCCTGCTGAGCAGGGAGCTGATGTGGGGCTTGATCCCAGGACACTGGGATCATGACCTGAACCAAAGGCAGACGCTTAACGACTGAGCTACCCAGGTGCCACAGTATCTTCAGTTTTAGTTAAATTCATATTTATTTAATTAAATTCATATTACAGGCCTAGCAGAACAAGTAAGAGTTCAATATATTGGGTGGACATGAAATTAACAAGAAAAATCAAAATACTAATAATAACCGATAAGAAAATGTAAAAGAGAATAAAAGGACCATGTTCACCATAGGAAATACACATGCACATACATACACATACACTTATACACACTAACTAGAAATAAGTCTAATGAGTAATTTGAAAAATCTGCTTTTTCAGCAAAGAAAGCTATATGTGTGTGCACTTGCAAACTCCTTTTAAGTTCACGGTCCTTTCAGACATATAAAGATTGATCCACAGTATCAGAGGTTGGGTTGTAAACCTATGGGCCATGCTAAATTCAATCTTTTAAGGTGATTCTTTGGACATCTGTATGTTTGTTTGTTTATGGGCATACCTCTAATCAGCAAATGAATTCTCTAGGCTAACACAGGTCCTAACTCTCTCTGTTGTCTTATACCAACATCTGGCATATTTATAATACCTGTGTTGCAACTGAAGACATTTGATTTTGTGACTCTAAATTTTACTATATGTCAACTTGAGTGTACAATTTCTGAGAACAAAACACTATACATTATGTCTTTTTATCTTCCACAAAACCTAATACAAATCCTACAAAATAAGTGTTCAATAAATATTTGTTGGTTTGTTGATTTTTGAATGATTTTAGGGAGATTTAAAGCTAATTTGTGTTAGAACAATCATGTGTATAATGACCAAAATAATCATATAGTTTATACATTTAAAGTATTAAACCCCTTTGCTTCTAAATTCTATTTTGACTGAGCTTATTCCCATGTTGGCTAGAAGATAAACTCTAGGCATTTTGTTACAGGCTTACACTCTTAATCTAATGATATGGTAAAGGAATAGTATAGTTAGAATTCACTATACTAAGCATTAGTAAACGAATATGTTCTTGATTAAAATTAGGTAATTTTCAAAGAATGCCAACACTAAAGCAAATGAACTTGGTACACAATGGGGAAGATAAAGCCTTATAGAAAGTCTCATAATAAGAATATAGAAGTTAAGAAATATCTTTTCCTTCACTTATTTCATCCCGGTGGCCTACAAAACTCCCCTTTTACTTCTTCACAAATGGTTTTGGAACAATCAAACATCCATATGTCATCAAATGAACCTTGATCTAAACCTCACACCTTACACAAAAAGGAACTCATATTGATCTTAGATCTATAAGTAAAAATCAAATTTTTTAAAGAAAATACAGGAAAAAAATCTTTATGACCTAGACTTATCAAAGTGCTCATCAAAACTGAGAACTTTTGCTCTGTGAAAGGCACTGTGAAGAAAATGAAAAGACAAATTACTGACTGGAAAAAAATATTAGCAAATCACATATCCACAAAGGGTTGTATATAGCTCCACAAAGAATATATAAAGAACTCTCAAAACTCAACACTAAGAAAGCAAACAACATATTTAAAAATGGGCAAAAGATTTGAATAAACACTTATTGACCAACAATGGTACACAGATGGAAATACGCACATGAAGTAATATGCAACATCATTAGCCAATAATAAACTGAAATTAAAACAATTCACCTGTGATGATTACAGAGTATTATATGGAAGTGTTGAATTACTATATTATATACCTGAAACTAATATTACACTGTATGTTAACTAACTGGAATTTAAATATAAACTTTAAAAAAGAGAAAACGGGCGCCTGGGTGGCTCAGTTGTTAAGCGTCTGCCTTCGGCTCGGGTCATGATCCCAGGGTCCTGGGATCGAGCCCCACATCGGGCTCTCTGCTCAGCGGGGAGCCTGCTTCTCCCTCTCCCACTCCCCCTGCTTGTGTTCCCTCTCTCGCTGTGTTTCTCTCTGTCAAATAAATTAACAAAATCTTTAAAAAATAAACAAATAAATAAATAAATAAAAAATAAAAATAAAAAAGAGAAAACAATCATGAGATAGCACTATATACCTATCACAATGGCTAAAATAAAAAATACTGACAATATCAAGTGTTGAATATAGAGTAACTGGAACTCTCATATATTATTGGTGGGAATATAAGATGTTCCAGCAATTCAGGAAAACAATTTGGCAATTTCTTAAAAATTAAACATAATACTTGTTCACAGAAAAACTTGTACATGAATGTTGGTAGCAGTTTTATTCATAATCTTTTAAAAAGAGAAATATTTCATATAAAAACATGGGTTTCAGATTTTCACTTTAAAAAACCCTAAGCGGGGCGCCTGGGTGGCTCAGTCATTAAGCGTCTGCCTTCGGCTCAGGTCATGATCTCAGGGTCCTGGGATCAAGCCCCGCATCGGGCTCCCTGCTCGACGGGAAGGCTGCTTCTCACTCTCCCGCTCCCCCTGCTTGTGTTCCCTCTCTCGCTGTGTCTCTCTTTGTCAAATAAATAAATAAGATTTAAAAAAAAAACAAAACCCTAAGCCCCCAAGCCCTAAAAGATCTGGCAACATAGGTCCCATCTTAAAACAGGGCAACACTGGCATATTAATGAATAATAACTTTTCTATGTTTAGGACATGCCATAGTTCTGCCCCTGCCTCTTACAGTCAGTGCATTATTCATTGACATCTGGCCCATTTCACTTTTGTATATTACTTGCCTGGTCTTTTATGACAAAACTATCAAAAATTTGTGTTTTCTACAAGAGTGTCAAATTTATTGCTGGACAGTGGCTGCCTCATCAGGGACTACATTTTCCAGTTACCTGGATCCAGATGTGGCCACATGACTAGTTCTTACTGAATGTTAGCAGAGTTATCCTTCTGATTTTCAAGCTAGGGTTTTTAAGAAGTGGACTTTTCTCTCCTTTTGTCATTTGGAAACAAAGGTCTCAAAGGTCTGAAGGGATGATGAAGACACAAGATGAAGAAGAAAGATCTGCCCCAGGCATATAGAAATATTCACATTGGACTATTACATAAAAAGTAAATAAAACTTCTCTTGGGTTAAATCACTGATATTCTGGGTTTGTTTGTATAATATCTAGTGTTACTAGCTACATGTGGTTATTCAAATTTATTAAAATATTTTTTTGCTTCTCAGTTGTATTAGTCCATTTTAAGTGCTCAACAGCCACATAAAGTAAGTGGTTACAGTACTGGACAATAAAGATAGAATACTCCCATCTTAACAGAACGTTATATTGCACAGAGCCACAATAATATACTTCTATGGGCACCTGAGTTTGTGACTACTGATTTAGTACCTGAAGCAAAAAGAAACATTTACTTGTCAATTTAAAGTGAAATTATTCAGGAAGCCTTAATGAAAGTGCTATTATCATTTATAGGGTAGTTAAAGGTTAAGAAATACTTTGACATACCTCATCTAACTTGGATCTCCTAAACCAACTTTTTTAGGTTGGGAAGCAATAAATTTCACCTCTTTCATTCATTGGAGCATTTTCCATCAATCTACAGATCTCACTGTACAGGTAAAATTTAACATAATATATATTGAACATAGAAGTGTCAAAGAAAATATTACTGAGGCAAGGCTAGAATATCCAGAACAAATAAATAAGGGTAGGAAAGACAGCATCTTTATAATTATTCTTACTTTTTCTGACTTTAATAAATATTAATGATTTTCATAATTTCTTATTATAAAAAATTTGAGTAGAAATAAAAATTTTAAATTCCTTTTTAGATCAATTTTGGGATCTCAGAATCAAGACATATTGTGGTTTTGAAGAAAAAAATGATTTTTACCTGCAATCTTTTTTCAAGGGGTAAATAAATAGGTATTGACTTTCTAGTAAAAGATAAACTATTTGATCTCCAGATAATTAAAAAGGGAATTTTATTAGGTTTTAAAATTCTCAAATAATGTCATTGTTAGGCCTTCCATGGTCAAAAGCACCTTGGAGTTCTAATGCTTTTCTGAATGTTTGCTTCTGTGTGAAGCTGCGTTGGCCCCTCCAGCCTACCTAAGTAGCCTTTAAACTGGCAGAACTTAAAAATGCTATCAATGAGATCCAATCCAATCTAGATAATCTAACAGCTACTATAAGTGAGGCAGAAGAACGAATAAGCGACCCGGAAAACAATATAAAAAAAAAAAGGGAAAAGAGGAGGCCAGGGAAAAACAACTCAGAATCCATGAAAATAAAATCGGAGAAATAAGTGACACCATGAAGCATTCCAATGTCAGAATAATTGGAATCCCAGAGGCAGTGGAGAGAGAGAGGACTGGAAGATGTATTTGAGCAAATTGTAGCTGAGAACTTCCCTAATCTGGGGAAGGGAACAAACATTTGCGTCGCAGAGGCAGAGAGGACCCCTCCGAAGATCAAGAAAAACAGGCCAACACCCCAGCATGTAATAGTAAAACTTGCAAATCTTAGAACCAAGGAAGCCATCTTAAGGGCAGTTAGGGGGAAGAGATTCCTTATGTACAGAGGGAGGAACATCAGAATAAAGTCAGACCTATCCACAGAGACCTGGCAAGCCAGAAAGGGCTGGCAAGACATATTCAGGGTACTAAATGAGAAGAACATGCAGCCAAGAATACTTTATCTGGCAAGGTTGTCATTTAGAATGGATGGAGAGATGCAGAGCTTCCAAGACTGGCAGAAAATGAAAGAATATGTGACCATTAAGCCGGCCCTGCAAGAAATATTAAGGGGGGTTCTATAAAAGGAGAAAGACCCCAAGAGTGATATACAACAGAAATTTACAGAGACAATCTGTAGAAACAAGGACTTTACAGGCAACAGGATGACAATAAACTCACATCTTTGAAAAATCACTCTCAACGTGAACAGACTAAATGCTCCCATAAAATGGCCCAGGGTTGCAGATTGGATAAAAAGACAGGACCCATCCATATGCTGTCTACAAGAGACTCATTTTGAACCTAAAGATACATCCAGACTGAAAGTGAAAGTGGCATCTTCCATGCCAATGGACCTCAAAAGAAAGCCGGGGTAGCAATTCTTATATCAGACAAATTAGATTTTAAGCTAAAGACTGTAGTTAGAGACACAGAAGGACACTATATCACTCTTAAAGGGTCTATCCAACAAGAAGATCTAACAACTGTAAATGTCTATGCCCCCAACATGGGACCAGCAATCTACATAAGCCAACTGTTAACCAAAATAAAGTCATATTGATAATAATACGTTTATTGTAGGAGACCTCAATACTCCACTCTCAACAACGGACAGATCATTGAAGCAGAAAATCAACAAGAAAACAAGAGCTTTGAATGATACACTGGACCAGATGGACCTCATAGATATATATAGAACATTCCACCCTAAAACAACAGAATACTCACTCTTCTCGAGCACACATGGAACTTTCTCCAGACTAGACCATATACTGGGTCACAAATCAGGTTTCAACTGATTCCAAAAGATTGAGATTATTTCCTGCATGTTCTCAGACCACAATGCTTTAAAACTGGAACTCAACCACAAGAAAAAATTTGGCAGAAATTCAAACACTTGGAAGCTAAAGACCACTCTGCTCAAGAAAGTTTGGGTCAACCAGGAAATCAAAGAAGAACTTATACAATTCATGGAAATCAATGAGAACGAAAACACATCGGTCCAAAACCTATGGGATACTGCAAAGGCGGTCCTAAGGGGGAAATACATAGCCATCCAAGCCTCACTCAAAAAAATAGAAAAATCCCGAATTCACCAACTAACTCTACACCTTAAAGAACTAGAGAAAAAGCAACAAACGATGCCTAAGCCACGCATTAGAAGAGAAATAATTAAAAATTAGAACAGAGATCAATAAATTAGAAACCAGAAACACAGCAGATCAGATCAACAAAACTAGAAGTTGGTTCTTTGAAAGAATTAATAAGATCGATTGACCACTGGCCAGACTTAACTAAAAGAAAAGAGAGAGGATCCAAATTAATAAAGTTATGAATGAAAGGGGAGAGATCATGACTAACACCAAGGCAATAGAAACAATTATTAGAAATTATTATCAACAACTATATGCCAATAAACTGAGGAATCTGGATGAAATGGAGGCCTTCCTGGAAACCTATAAACTGCCAAGACTGAAACAGGAAGAAATTGACAACCTGAATAGGCCAATAACCAGTAACAAGATTGAAGCAGTGATCAAAAACCTCCCAAAAAACAAGAGTCCAGCAGGGCCTGATGGATTCCCTGGGGAATTCTACCAAACATTCAAAGAAGAAATAATACCTATTCTACTGAAGCTGTGTCAAAAAATAGAAACAGAAGGAAAACTTCCAAACTCATTCTATGAGGCCAGCATTACCTTAATCCCCAAACCAGGCAAAGACCCCCTCAAAAAAAAGAGAATTTCAGATCAATATCCCTGATGAATACGGATTCCAAAATCCTCAACAAAATCCTAGCTAATAAGATCCAACAATACATTAAAAGGATCATCCACCATGACCAAGTGGGATTTATCCCCGGGATGCAAGGGTGGTTCAACATTCACAAATTAATCAATGTGATAGAACACATTAATAAGAGGAGAGAGAAGAACCATATGGTCCTCTCAATTGATGCAGAAAAAGCACTTGACAAAATACAACATCCTTTCCTGATTAAAACTCTTCAGAGTATAGGGATAGAGGGAACATTCCTCAAGTTCATAAAATCCATCTATGAAAAACCCATAGCGAATATCATCCTCAATGGGGAGAAGCTGAGAGCCTTTCCCTTAAAATCAGGAAAACGTCAAGGATGCCCACTCTCGTCACTATTGTTCAACATAATACTAGAAGTCCTAGCAACAGCAATCAGACAACAAAAAGAAATAAAAGGTATTCAAATTGGCAAAGAAGTCAAACTCTCTCTTTTCACAGACGACATGATACTTTATGTGGAAAACCCGAAAGACTCAAGCCCCAAATTACTAGAAGTCATACAGCAATTCAGTAATGTGGCAGGATACAAAATCAATACACAGACATCAGTTGCTTTCTTATACACTAACAATGCAATGGTAGAAAGAGAAATTAGAGAAATGATTCCATTTACAATAGCACCAAAAACCATAAGATACCTCGGAATAAACCTAACCAAAGAGGTAAAGGATCTATATTCTAGGAACTACAAAACACTCATGAAAGAAATTGAAGAAGACACAAAAAGATGGAAAAACATTCCATGCTCCTGGATCAGAAGAATAAACATTGTTCAAATGTCTATGCTGCCCAGAGCAATCTATACCTTCAATGCCATCCCAATCAAAATTCCAATGACATTTTTCAAAGTGCTGGAACAAACCATCCTAAAATGTGTATGGAATCAGAAAAGACCCCGAATCGCCAAGGAAATGTTGAAAAAGAAAAACAAAGCTGGGGGCATCACGTTGCCCGATTTCAAGCTATATTACAAAGCTGTGATCACCAAGACAGCATGGGACTGGCACAAAAACAGACATATAGACCAATGGAACAGAACAGAGAGCCCAGATATGGACCCTCAATTCTATGGTCAAATAATCTTTGACAAAGCAGGAAAAAAATGCAGTGGAAAAAAGACAGTCTGTTCAATAAATGGTGCTGGGCAAGTTGGACAGCCACATGCAGAAGAATGAAAGTCGACCATTCTCTAACACCATACACAAAGATAAACTTAGAATGGATGAAAGACCTCAATGTGAGACAGGAATCCATCAAAATCCTAGAGAAGAACACAGGCAGTAACCTCTTTGACATCGACCACAGCAACTTCTTTCGAGATAATCTCCAAAAGCTAGTGAAACAAAAGCAAAAATGAACTTATGGGACTTCATCAAGATAAAAAGCTTCTGCACAGCAAAGGAAACAGTCAACAAAACAAGGAGGCCACCCACAGAGTGGGAGAAGATATTTGCAAATGACACTACAGATAAAGGGCTGGTATCCAAATCTATAAAGAACTTCTCAAAATCAACAACCAAAAAACAAGTAAGTCAAAAAATGGGCAGAAGATATGAAAAGACACTTCTCTGAAGAAGACATACAAATGGCTATCAGACACATGAAAAAATGTTCATCATCATTAGCCATCAGGGAAATCCAAATCAAAACCACATTGAGAGACCACCTTACACCAGTTAGAATGGCAAAAATGGACAGGGAAAGAAACAACAAACGTTGGAAAGGTTGTGGAGAAAGGGGAACCCTCTTACACTGTTGGTGGGAATGCAAGTTGGTACAGCCACTTTGGAAAACAGTGTGGAGAGTTTCCTCAAAAATTTAAAAATAGAGCTACCCTATGATCCAGCAATTGCACTCCGGGTATTTACCCCGAAGACATAGATGTAGTGAAAAGAAGGGCCATATGCACCCCAATGTTCATAGCGGCAATGTCTGCAATAGCCAAACTGTGGAAAGAGCCGAGATGCCCTTCAACAGATGAATGGATAAAGATGTGGTCCATATAGACAATGGAATATTACTCAGCCATCAGAAAGGATGAATACCCAACTTTTACATCAACATGGATGGGACTGGAGGAGATTATGCTAAGTGAAATAAGTCAAGCGGAGAAAGTCAATTATCATATGGTTTCACTTATTTATGGAACATAAGGAATAGCATGGAGGACATTAGGAGAAGGAAGGGGAAAATGAAGGGGGGGGGAATCGGAGGGAGAGATGAACCATGAGAGACTATGGACTCTGAGAAACAAACAGGGTTTTAGAGGGGAGAGGGGAGGGGGGATTGGTTAGCCTGGTGATGGGTATTAAGGAGGGCACATACTGCATGGAGTACTGGGTGTTATACAAAAACAATGGATTGTGGATCACCACATCAAAAACTAATGATGTATTGTATGATGACTATCATAACGTAATAAAAAAAAAAAAGACAAAGATACTAAATACCTTACAAGGGGAATCTTTATGTGTCATTGACTCATACTACAACTGACATAGGCTGGTGACTTTGCCTTCCCAATTAGTCATTTTTTGAAATTGTGAATACTTATACTTTTCTTTTTTGTTTTTTTTAATACTTGTACTCTTCTAAACTATCTATGAAACTACATTTTTCTTCCCATAGTCCAGCAGGAAACAATGCTGACTGACAAGATGGTAGTTTTGAATGTAGCATAAAAATGTGATGGTATTCTCCTTTATTTTTATTCTACTAATAATTTAATATGTTACTGGGGAAAAAATTCAAAAGTTATCAGCTTTTAGGTGTGATTTATGTAACTATGCATTTTCCTGCTGTTAAAACTAATAATCAAAGAACTGTGATAAACTTCTACTTCAAGGTGCTCATATATAATTCATTTCTGAAGGCTTGGATTTAAAGTAATTTTCTGTGCACATGGTGTTGTATTCATTTAATTGCCTAGCAAGTGAAACTACAGAATGGTCATTTGTTAGATGGAAGAAATAAGCAATAGGTCTTTTTATTTAGAAATAAACAATGTGCAGAATACAAAGATTAAAGGAGTAAGAAATGGAAACTCACTTTAGCAATATTCAGGGTTATCTGTGAGATAAATATCGATGGGTTTTAGCTCCAAGAAGCTTATAATCTTGATGAAAAAGCCCAATATACATAAATGTAAATAAATATATGTATAAAAAATGCATATGAATAGTATATATGATAGCATATCATATGATATGTATATCACATAATATAAACATGTTTAAAAATAATATATAAAATATGTTCACATTATACATTTTATATATCATTCCTCATATTTTATCATATATATCTTATATGATACATGTAAAAAATATATAATTTACATATAGGTGGGAAAATATGAGGAAAAACCATTTAACTATAAAATATGTGAACATAAAACTTACAGGCATAGTCATATTTCTTAAAAGCTTTTCTCCATTCTCATCAAGGGTCTTGTATCTCATTTAACTGCAATCTCTCTTACTTTCTCTCTAAAATTCACTCAAAACTCCCCTCTTTCCTTATCCTTTTTTTCCCCTTTCAATTCCTCTTTCTCTGGCCACTTCTTTATGATGTGAAGCAATCTAGTACATATACTTTGTTTCTCCAACTTGCCTCTCTAACACTTATCCAAAAAGAGAGTTGAAATGAAGGGTGTAACATGTCAAAATATAATATGTTTATGTACCTATCACAGATGAGTAGATGAAAAAGTAGAAGATAATTCTGAAGGGAAGGGAAATATGAATGAAAGGAAAAATGGTAGAAATTAGAATTATACATATAGAAGACAAAAGGCAGCAAAATAAGGAAAACTGTGCTGAAATGTAGTAGAAAATAAATATATGTAAATAGGAGGTGTTAAATTATGGACACACTAGAACACATTATGGATTTTTGACTAAGATGAAAACAGTTTTTCTAAGAATGGAATACAAAATGATTTAATGAGTGAGAAAGAAAAGTCAGAAGGATAGTGAGATATTAAATAGGTGATAAAGGACTGTACAAAGATAGTAGAAGCCAACAGAAAGAAAAAAAAAACTTTCTAAAAATATAGATACAAAAAAATCTTCAACAAAATTCTGGCAAACTGAATTCATTGGCATATTAAAAAGATCTTACATCATGATTATGTGGGTTATTTCCTTGGAATGCAAGAATGGTCAACATACTAAAATCAATTAATGTAATATGCCACATTAACAGAATGAAGGATAAAAATTACATGATCATGTCAACAGATGCAGAAAAAATTATTTGACAAAATTCAACACCTTCTCAAGATAAAAACACTCAATAAACTAGGTATAAAAAATGTAACACAATATAATAAAGGCCATATATGAAAAGTCCACAAATAACATCATACTCAAGAGTGAAAACCTGAAAGCTTTTTTCCTTCAAGATCAGGAACAAAACAAAGATGTCCACTCTGGAATGTCTTTTTTTAAAAAGATTTTATTTATTCATTTGAGACACAAAGATACAGAGAGAGAGAGCATGGGAAGGGGGAGAGGCAGAGGGAGAGGGAGAAGCAGGCTCCCCACTGAGCCAGGAGCCTGGGATCATGACCTGAGTTGAAGGCAGATGCTTAACCATCTGAGCCACCCAGGCGCCCCCACTCTTGAATTTCTAATTCAACATAGTGCTGAAAGTCTTAGCTAAAGCAATTAGGCAAGAAAAAGAAATAAAAGGCATCCAAATTGGAAAGGAAGAAGTAACACTGTCTGTTTATAGATGACATGATCTTATACATAGAAAATCCTAAAGAATACCCCCCCCACACACACAACTCTTAAAACAAATTAAGGAATTCAGCAAAGATGCAGAATATAAAATCAACAAACAAAAATTACATTTATATATACTAACAACAACTATCTTTAAAAAATTTAAAAAACAATCCCATTCACAAAACTATCAAACTGAGAAGGCAACTGACCTTTGCACTGAACCTACAAAACATTACTGAAAGAAAATGTAAAAGAGGGACGCCTAGGTGGTTCAGTTGGTTAAGCGTCTGCCTTTGGCTCAGGTCATCATCCCAGGGTCCTGGGATCAAGTCCCGTATGGGGCTCCTTGCTCAGAGGGGAACCTGCTTCTCCCTCTGCCTGCTGCTCCCCCTGCTTGTGCCCTCTCTCTCACACAAATAAATAAATAAAACATTAAAATACATTTAAAAGATACAAATAAGTGGAAAACTGTCATGTGTTCAAGGATTGGAAAAAATCAATATTTTTTTAAATGTCTATACTACCCCAAGTGATCTACAGATTCAATGAAATCCCTATTAAAATACCAAAGGCGATTTGGGGGGAAAGATGGCAGAGGAGTAGGGGGACCCTATTTCAACTGGTCCCCAGAATTGAGCTGGATATCTACCAGACCACTCTGAGCACCCACGAAACCAGCCTGAGATGTAAGAAGATCTGGATCTCTACGAACAGAATATCGCAGGCAGTTGGTTTTGAGGTACGAAGCGGGGAGCCGTGATTCTGCGGGCAGATATCGGAGGATAAATGGCAGCGGGGGGGTGCCTGGCCATGGGGATCCTACACTGCCCGTGAGCGACATCCTCATGTGCTGTGGACAGGGCACAGACTCACAGACCAGTAGCGGTGGCGAAATGACTTTAGGGCAGCCCCAGAAGGCAAACCCAGAGCGGCTGGGTCTCGCGTGGGCGAAATGGGAGCGGCTGTCAGTTTTAGAAGCACAAAGGGCAGAGACTTGCCCCGACCTGGAGGCAGGACTGAGGCGCAGTGGAGGGGCACACAGCCCACACCGCTACAGTTTATAGCAGCATGGACAGAAATGGAGACGATGTGGCCTGGAGAGCTCACTGAAGAACAGACTGCGATCTCTCTGCTCTGAGGCAGAGGGTTGGAAACAGTCTCTTCTGCTCTGACTCACGGAAGAGACGCAGAAAGCCACCAGGGAAAGCCGCAAGAGAACAAAAGCCCCAAAGACTGATTCCTGCTGAGCCCATCCCCCGCCACAGGGGGGCAGGGCAACTCCGCCCAAACAGGGTTGCCCGAGTAACAGCGTGGCAGGCCCCTCCTGCAGAAGACAGGGCTGGGAAAACAAGAGGCCAGCAACCCTAAGGTCCCAAGAAAACAGGTACATCTTGCTTGGGTTCTGGTCAATAATTTGGACTCTATACATTCCCTCAAACACCCATCAACAGAATGACTAGGGGGAGGAGCCCCCAAAATAGAAAAGACTCAGAGATTATGACTTATGCTGCAGATTTACAAATGGATGCAGATATAACCAAGATGTCGAAGATGGAATTCAGGCTAGCAATTGTGAAGACAATGGCTAGAATGGAGAAATCAATTAATGGCAACATAGAGTCTCTAAGGGCAGAAATAAAAGGTGAATTGGCACAACTTAAAAATGCTATCAATGAGATCCAATCCAATCTAGATAATCTAAAAGCTAGGGTAACTGAGGCAGAAGAGCGAATAAGCGACCTGGAAGACAATATAATAGATAAAAAGGGAAAAGAGGAGGCCAAGGAAGAACAACTCAGAATCCATGAAAATAGAATCAGAGAAATAAGTGACACCATGAAGCATTCCAATGTCAGAATAATTGGAATCCTGTAGGGAGTGGAGAGAGAGAGAGGACTAGAAGATGTATTTGAGCAAATCATAGCTGAGAACTTCCCTAATCTGGGGAATGAAACAAACAATCGAGTCCTAGAGGCAGAGAGGACCCCTCCCAAGATCAAGGAAAACAGGCCAACACCCTGGCATGTAATAGTAAAACTTGCAAATCTTAGAAACAAGGAAACCATCTTAAAGGCAGTTATGGGAAAGAGATTCCTTACATATAGAGGGACGAATATCAGAATAACGTCAGACCTATCCATAGAGACCTGGCAAGCCAGAAAGGGCTGGCAAGACATATTCAGGGTACTAAATGAGAAGAACATGCAGCCAAGAATACTTTATCTGGCAAGGCTTTCATTTAGAATGGATGGAGAGATGCAGAGTTTCCATGACCGGCAGAAACTGAAAGAATATGTGACCACTAAGCTGGCCCTGCAAGAAATATTAAGGGGGGTTCTATAAAAGGAGAAAGTCCCCAAGAGTGATATACAACAGAAATTTACAGAGACAATCTGTAGAAACAAGGACTTTACAGGCAACAGGATGAAGTGTCTGTTCATGTCTTCTGCCCATTTTTTGACTTGATTATTTGTTTTTTGGGTGTTGAGTTTGAGAAGTTCTTTATAGATCTTGGATACCAGCCCTTTATCTATAGTGTCATTTGCAAATATCTTCTCCCATTCTGTGGGTTGCCTCTTTGTTTTGTTGACTGTTTCCTTTGCTGTGCAGAAGCTTTTTATCTTGATGAAGTCCCAAAAGTTCATTTTTGCTTTTGTTTCACTAGCCTTTGGAGATGTATCTTGAAAGAAGTTGCTGTGGCCGATGTCAAAGAGGTTACTGCCTATGTTCTCCTCTAGGATTTTGATGGAGATACCACCTTACACCAGTTAGAATGGCAAAAATTGTCAAGGCAAGAAACAACAAATGTTGGAGAGGTTGTGGACAAAGGGGAACCCTCTTACGCAGTTGGTGGGAATGCAAGTTGGTACAGCCACTTTGGAAAACAGTGTGGAGGTTCCTCAAAAATTTAAAAATTGAGCTACCCTATGACCCAGCAATTGCACTCCTGGGTATTTACCCCAAAGACATAGATGTAGTGAAAAGAAGGGCCATATGCACCCCAATGTTCATAGCAGCAATATCCGCAATAGTATTGTATGGTGACTAACATAACATAATAAAATTAAAAAATAAAATAAAATAAAATACCAAAGGCATATTTTACAGAAATAGAAAAAATAAACCTAAAATTCACGTGTAACCATGAATGACCTTGAATAACCAAAACAGCCTCAGGAAAAAACAAAGATGGAAGTATCACACTTCCTAATTTCAAAATATACTACAAAGCTACAGTAATTAAAACAGTATAGTACTGGCATAAAATATACATATAGACCAATGGAAGAGAATAGAAACTCCAGAAATAAATCAATGTAAGTATGGTCAATAATCTTGGACAAAGGTGCCACGAACACAAAATGGGTAAAAGACAGACTCTCCAACAAATGATGCTCAGAAAGCTGGATATTCACATGCAAAAAAAAAAATGAAATTGGACCCCTGTCTTATGCCATATATAAGACAACTCAAAATGGATTAAAGACTTAAATGTAAGCCCTGAAACTGTAAAACTCCTAGAAGAAAACAGGGGGAAATGGCTTCTTGACATTGGTCTTGGCATTGATATCTTAGATTTCACACAAAAGGATAGGCAACAAAACAAAAAATAGACACATGGGACTACATCAAACTGGAAAAGAGCAAAAGAAACAACAGAGTGAAAAGGCATCCTATAGAATGGAAGAAAATATTTGCAAACATCTATCTGATAAGAGGCTAATATTAAAAATATTTAAGAATCTCCAACTCAATAGCAAAAAAACAATGATGATGATAATCTGATTTTTAAATAGCCAAATAACTACATATTCTCCAAAAAGACATTACAATTGTTCGCTGGGTATATGAAACATTACTCACCATCACTAATGATGCTCAACATCACTAATCAACAGAAAATTAGATATCATCTCACACCAGTTAAGAGTACTGCTGTCAAAAACAGATAAAAACAAAAAACAAGAGATAGCAAAGTTGCCTATGATGTGGAGAAAAAAGAGCCCTTATACAGGGTTGGTGGGAATATAGAACAATGCAGCCGCTTTCGAAAACAGTATGGAGAACCTTAAAATGTTAAAAAAAAAAAAAACTATAATGATTCAGCAATCCCATTTCTGGGTATGTATCCTAAAGAAGTGAAATCAGGATCTCGAAGAGATATCTGCAACATTTTCATTGAGGAATTAATTATTCACAATATGGAATAACCCAAATGTCCACTGACACATGAATGAATAAAGATAATGTGATACAACAAACAATGGAATATTACTTAGACTTAAAAATGAAGGAATCCTTAAAAACAAGTAAACACAGAACAGAAAACAGATCCATAAATATAGAGAACAAGCTGGTGGTTGCTGGATGGGTAAGGCGGAATGGGAGATCCAGACTTCCAATGAATAGGTCAGTGGAATAAAAAAAATACATAAGGAATATAGTCAATAATATAGCAATGTTGTGTGGTGACATGATAGCTATACATCATGAGCATTCTAATGTATAGACTTGTTGAATCACTATGTTGTACACCTGAAACTAATGTAATATTGTGTGTCAACTATAATTTAAAAATTAAAAAAAAAAAAGGAATTACTGCCATCTGCAACAACAGGAATGAACCTAGAGGACATTATACCAAGTGAAATAAGCTGGTACAAAAGGACAAATACTGCATGATTCCACTTACATGACATATATAAAACAGTCAGTGTCATAGAAGCAGAGAATAGAATGATGGTTGCCAGGGTCTGAGGCAAAGGGGAAATGAGAAATCGTTTCTCACTGGTATAAAGTTTCTGCCCTGCATCATGAATAAGTTCTAGAAAGCAACTGTACAACAGTATAACAATAGTTAACAATGTGGAAAATAGATTTCATGTTAAGTGTTCCTACTGAGCAACAACAACAACACAAGGAAATTTTTTAATGTGATGGATATATTCAGTACATTGAGTACAGTGATAGTATCATGGGTGTATGCAAAAGCCCAGATTCATTAAGATGTACACATTAAATGTGTGCATTTTTTGTGTATCAATTATACCTCAAAAAAGCTAAAATAAAAAGATATTCTACAACTTAGTTCATTTCTGATATAAAATACAACAAATAATTACTGACAGTCTTCAAGCATTTAAAGGAATCACATACTTAAAGAATTTAGTTCACAAGTAGAACAAACTAAAATAATAGAAATCTAAAAAAAAAAAAAAAAGCAGTGACATCACCAGCAGAATGACATACGTCATTCCTGGTTTTGCTCCTCCTCACACGAACAAGTAACATCTGCTAAAGAACAAGACACCAAACAGAGAGTCCAGAACATGCGGGTGAGAATGAGACACCCTACACCTGAGAGACCAAGACAGACTGCATTAGAAGGGTAAGAAAAGCAGCTATACTTGCCCACACTGCCCTCCTGCAGGTCAGCAAACCAACACGTGGAGGTCTCCCTGAGTCTCCAGTTCCTTCCGTGAGAAAAGAGAAGCCTGAGGTGGGGTGAACAACCAGCTTCTCCAGTATTGTGTTGCTTTCTGGGAGCCCCTATTCCCATGAGGGAGATTTCAAGGGAATCTGTGGCACCAAGCCACTGGGAATCTGACTGTGACAAGGAAGTGGGGAGGGGTGTGCAACAACCAACATATGGATCTCGGCAGACTGAATTCATACCTCCTGTGCCCAAGTAGTAATCCCAACCAGCAGTTTTGCTCATTCGCAAAACCAAGCTGGAGGTACAGTATAATCAGGGAACTTGGGGGGGGGGGGGGCGGGTACAGAGTTGCCTGACTCAGACCCTCAAATGAGTTTGGCTAGTCTTAGAGCCCAGTTTGCTCATGCCTACAAAAGGTGCTGCATCAGCCCCACCTGCTATGCAGAATGCCTTCCAGCCCCATCTGACCAGAAGACTCATGACTACTACTGGAAGCTATGCAGACTAGTACTGCTTGAGCTGAGAGTTGAGTGGGCAAAGCAGATTACTCCCAGAGGAAAACCAATATTGGGCAGGGGTGCTTCACATGCTACTCACAGGCAGATTCATTCATAGGCAAGGCTGAGAGTATAGATCCCAGCCACTCCCAACCAGAGAGCCTGTTTTAGAAATTGCAACTAGCCTGGAGCAACTCCTCCCACTCCTGCTCAGGCAAGGGGGCTTAGACATAGCTCCCCTGTGGAAAGTGTCTTCCAGCCCCATCTGACCAGAAGGGCTGGTGAAAAAGCCTGAAAGCTGTGTGGCCCAGCAGTGCTCAAGCCAAGAGAAGGGCAGACAGAGTTGACAGTTTGTAGAGAAAAGCCAATGGTCTTCTTTGACCAGGGAATTCTGGGTGCAGATTGGCTTGAGTTAAGACAACAGAAATTCACCTGTATTAGAGCTTACTTCTCCCACTGGGCCCAGGCAAAAAATCTAATTCCCAGCCTAGCTCATTGCTGAATACAACCTTCAGCCTGTCGGAAAAAGGAACCTAAGCAGAGCACATGGGAAGCTGTGTAACCCATTCAAAAGCCCTGTGACACTTTAACTGAGAGCAAAAGCCATAGCTTCCCATGTCTGGAGAGCAAAACTGGTAGCCCCTCTTAACAGGAAATTCGGTGCACACTCAGGCCTGATTTGGACCCCCAAACAATGAGCTGCACAGGGCTTGGGCCCTAGCCTGCTGGTCTGCCAGAGCATGGCATCTAACTCATAATCTGATATACTAATGAATATAGTATTCGGCCGCCATAACCTAGAAAGACTGACCAGAGAATTCAGGCAATGATGGAGTACATCGTACATCCTTATATGGGTAAGAAGCCAAGCCAGCAGTCCTAACCACTATTCTTAGACAACAGCAGAGCCTCAGATCCATCCACATCCTCAAGCTCAAATAGTCACTTTGCCCAAAAATAAGCCATAATAGCAGACCTAACTGCCCAAAGATATCAGCAGTAAACATACCCAGAAACCCAAACTGAGCTGACCGATGAACCATTTCTACCAAAGTAAAATCTGTAAAGTCTAGAAGAGGAGCCCCATTAGTCAAATGTGCAGACACCAATGTATGGAATTAGGATCAGGAAAAACCAAGACATCACCAAAGGAAACTAATAAAGCTCCAATAACTGACCCTGAGAAATAGAGGTCTATGAACTGTGAGACAAAGAATTCAGAATAATCCTCTCACAAAAGTTTAGTTAAATAAAAGAGAGAATTAATTTAGGAACACAATACATGAACAAAATGAGAAGTATGAAATTAACAATTAAAAATACTAAAGTTGAAGAAAAACTAACTGAACTGAAGAATTCAATAGAAAAATATCAAAAGTAGATTAGACCATGCAGAAGAAAGAATAAGGAATGTGGAGAACAGCACATGAGAAATAACCAAGTTAGAAAGGTTAAAAAAAAAAAAAGAATGATAAAGAGAGAATTATGGGATATAATGAAAAGAAAAAATATTTGCATTATGGGAATTCCAGAAAAAGATAAAGACAAAGGGACAGGAAGCATATTTAAAGAAATAATGATGGAAAACTTCCAAAAGCTAGGAGAGAAATACATATCCAGAGTCATGAGATCAGAGGATCCCAAATGGGTTGAATCCAAATACGGCAACACTGAGACATGTTTTAATTAAATTGCATAAAGTCAAAGACCAAAAACAGATTTTTACAAGAAAGCAAGAAAATAAGAGAAGTTACATACAGTGGAACTGTAGAAAACTATCAGTGAATTTCTCAACAGAAACTTTTCAGGCCAGGACAGAATGAAATGACATACTCAAAATATTGAAAGAAAATAACTGTCAACCAGGAATTATATACCCAGCAAAGGTGTCCTTCAGAAATTAAAAAAGGGATAAACTCTTCCAAACAAACAGGAGCTGAGGGAGTTCATTAGACTTCCCTCCACATACTTGACTCAAAAGAAATACTAAAGGGAGCTCTTTGAGTGAAAGTGAAAGAACTATAATTAACATTATAAAAACAAAAAGACAGCATAAATGTCATGAGTAATAGTAAATATATAGTCATGGATTCTACAAAATAATAGTAGTGTTGAATAACTCATCTATAACTCTAGTTTAAAAGTAAATAAAACAGCAAAAATGACCATTAATACAATAATCTGTTATTAGTTAAAACACATACACAAGTAAATTGTAATAACAATAATTTAAAATGTGAGAGGGAGAAGTAAAAGTGTAGTATACAAATTCTATTCAAGTTAAGTAGTTACAAGTTTAAAATAAAGTGTTATAAATTATTTTATTTAGGCTTCATGGTCCCAAGATACAACACTGTAGTAATTACACAAAAGATAATAATAAAGAAGTCAAAAATACTGATATCAAAAGACATGAAAACACAAAAAGAGAAGCAGGAAAAGAAACAAGGAACAAGGTCATCTACAAAACAACCAGAAAACAATTTTAAAAATGGCAATAAGTCCTTACCAGTCAGTAATTATTTTTCTAAATTTTATTTTTAATTGAAGTAAAGTTTACATACATATATTAGTTTCAGGTGTACAACATAGTAATTTGATAATTACATACATTACAAAATGCTCACCAGAAGTGTATAAATCATCTGAAGCCATACAAAGTTATTACAATATAATTGATTATATTTGCTATGCTGTAAATTTCACCCCATGACTTATTTATTTTATAGTTTGAAATTTGTACCTGTTAAACCCCTTGACCTACTCTGCTGGTCCTCCCAGCCCCCTCACCTCTGTCAACCACCAGTTTGTTCTCTGTATTATGACTCTGCTTCTGTTTTCTTGTTTGAATGTTTTCACTTTTTACATTCCGGATATAAGTAAGATCACGGTATCTTTCTCTTATTTACTTCACTTAGCATTATATCCTCTAGATCGATCAATGTCACAAATGGCAGATGTTCATTTTTTTATGGCTGAATAATAAAATATTCCATTGTGAATATGAGACACAAATTTTTTATCTGCTGATTTGGACACTAAGGTTGTTTCCATATCTTGGCTATTGTAAATAATGCTGCAATAAAAATAGGGGTGCATATAGTTTTCTGAATTAATGTTTCATTTTCTTAGGATAAATAACCAGCAATGGAAATACTGAATGGTATGATATTTCCGTTTTTAGTTTTTTAAGGAACTTGCACATACAGTTTTCCATAGTGGCTGCACCTAGTTACATTCCCACCAACAGTGCACCAACAGTCCCCTTTTCTCTATACCCTCACCAACAATCATTATTTCTTGTCTTTTTGATACTATCCATTCTGACGGGTGTGGGGTGGTATCTCATTGTGGTTTTGATTTACACTTCCCTCTTGATTAGTGATGTTGAGCAATTTTTCTTATGTGTTTATTGACCAACTGTATGTCTTCTTTGCAAAATATGGCTATTCAGTCCTCTGCCCATTTTTGAATTGAATTGTTTGGTTTTTTGGTGTTAAGTTGTATGACTTCTTTATGTATTTTAAATATTAACCTGTAATTGCAAATATCACTTGCAAATATCTTCTCCCATTCACTAGGTTACCTTTTTGTTTTATTGATGGTTTCTTTTACTGTACAAACACTTTTTGGTTTGATGTGGTTCCAATGGTTAATTTTTGCTTTTGTTTTCCTGGACTATAGACACACATCCAGGCAAAAAACAAAAACAAAACAAAACAAAAAACATTGCTAAAGTGGATGAGCAAGAGATTATTATGTTTTCTTCAAGTTTTATGGTTTCAAGTCTCACCTTCAGGCCTTTGGGCCATTTTGAGTTTATTTTTGTGTATAATGTAAGAATGTGGTCTGGTTTCATTTTTTGTATGTAGCTGTCCCATTTTCCCAGCACCATTTATTGAAAAGGCTTTCTTTTCCCCATTGTACATACTTCCCTCCTTTGTCATCGGTTGATTGAACATTTAGGTGTGGGTTTATTTCTGGGATCTCTATCCTGTTTCATTGATCTATGTGTCTACTTTTGTGCTAGTATCAAACTGTTTTAATTATTATAGATTTTGCAGTATAGTTTGAAATCTGAGATTTTGATACCTCCAGCTTTATTAGTCTTTCTCAAGATTGCTTTGGCTATACAGGGTCTTTTGTGGTTCCATTAAAAATGTAGGATTATTTGTTCTACTTCTGTGAAAAATGCTATTAGTATTTTGATAGGGATTGCACAGAATCTGTAGATTGCTTTGAGTAATGTGGACATTTTAATGATATTAATTCTTCCATTCCATAAACATGGTATATCCATTTTGTGTGTGTGTCATCTTTAATTTCCTTCAGTTCTCAGTAACTTGGTTAAATTCACCTCTAAGTATTTAATTCATTAATTTTACTTGGGTAAATTGACTTTTAGATATTTTTGGTTTTTGCTCTAACTGTAAATGAGTTTGTTTTCTTCATTTATCTTTCTGCTAGTTTATTATTAGTGTATGCAACAACAAATTTCTATATATTGATTTCCTATGCTGTAACATTACTAAACCCTTTTATTAGTTCTAAAGTTGTTTTTGATGGAGACTTAGGTTTTTCTATGTATAATGTCATGATACATGCAAATAGTGATGGTTTTACTTCTTCCTTACCAATTTGAATTAATTTTACTTCCTTTCTTGTCTGATTGCTATGGCTAGGACTTCCAGTACTATGTTGAATAAAAGTGGAGAGAGTGGACATCCTTGTCTTCTTCCTGATCATAAAGAAAAAGCTTCAGCTTTTCAACATTGAATATGATGTTAGCTGTGGGTTTCCCATGAATTGCCCTCATTACGTTTAGGAATGTTCCCTGTAAACCCACTTTGTTGTGAGTTTGATTATAAACAAATGTTAAATCTTGTCAAATGTTTTTTCTGTCTATATTGAGATGATAATACGCTTTTTATCCTTCATTTTGTTAATGAGATGTATCATGTAGATTTACAAATGTTGGAACCAGCCTTGCATCCCTGAAATAAATCCTACTTAATCACAGTAAATGATCCTTTTAACATATTGTGGAATTCAGCTTGCTAATATTTTGTTGAAGATTTTGCATCTCTATTCATCAGGATTATTGGTCTGTAGTTTTCTTTGTTTTCTGGTGTCTTTGGCTGGTATTATTATTATTAGGGAATGCTGGCCTTGTAGAATTAATTTCAAAGCACTCTTTCTTCAACTAGTTTAGAATAGTTTGAGAAGAATAAGTATTAACTCTTCTTTAAATGTTTGCTAGAATTCACCTGTGAAGCCATCTGGTCCTGGGGTTTTGATTGTTAGTTTTTTGATTACTGAAACAATTTTCTTTCTTTTTTTTTTTAATTAATTTATTTTTTTTTAAGATTTTATTTATTTGACAGAGAGAGACACAGTGAGAGAGGAAACACAAGCAGGGAGAGTGGGAGAGGGAGAAGCAGGCTTCCCGCTGAGCAGGGAGCCCGATGCGGGGCTCGATCCCAGGACTCTGGGATCATGACCCGAGCCGAAGGCAGACGCTTAACGACTGAGCCACCCAGGCGCCCTGAAACAATTTTCTTAGTAGTAACTTGTCTGTTAAGATTTTCTATTTCTTCCTGATTCAGACTTGGAAGATTGTATACTTCTAAGAATTTATCCATTTCCTCTAGCTTGTCTGATTTATTTACATATAATTTTTAGAGCAGTCTCTTATAATACTTTGTATTTCTCTGGTCTTAGATATAACTATTCCTCTCTTTCATTTCTGATATATCTGAGTTCTCTATTTTTCTTAATTAGTCTGGCTACAGGCTTATCAATTTTATTTATCTTTTCAAATAATCTGCTCTTGGTTTCATTGATCTTTACTGTTGTTGTACTAGTCTCTATTTCACTTATTTCTGCTCTAATATTTATTATTTCCTTCCTTCTACTAAATTTTGGTTTTGTTCTTCTATTTCTAGTTCCTTTAGGTGTAGGGTTAGATTGTTAATTGGAAATTTTTCCTTATTTCTTGAGATAAGCCTGTAGTGCCACAAACTTCCCTTTTAGAACTGCATTTGCTGCAACCCAAAGATTTTGATCTGTTCTTTTTCCATTGTCATTTGCCTCCAGGTATTTTCAACTTTCCTCTTTGATTTCTTTGTTGGCTCACTGGCTGTTTAGCAGCATGCTGTTTAGCTTCCATGAGTATGTGTTTTTCCAGTTTTGTCCCTTGTACTTAATTTCTCGTTTCAAAGTGTTACTATGGTTGGAAAAGATGCTTCATATGATTTCAATCTTCTCAACTTTGTGAGACATTTTTAAGATGTGACATTTGATCTATTCTGTATATGTCTGTTATGTCCACGTGGTCTGATGAGTCCTTCAAAGCCACTGTTTACTTATTATCTGTTTGGATAATCTATCTATTGATGTTAAGCAGGATGGTTAAAGTGTCCTACTACTACTGTATTACTGTCAATTTCTTCCTTTATGTGTGTTAGTATTTGCTTTATAGATTCAGGTGCAGCTATGCTGGATACATATATATTTACAATTTTTATACCCTTTTGTTGGACTGATCTCTATAATATTATGTATTGCCTTTTTTTGTCTTTTATTACAGTCTTTGTTTTAAAGTCTATTTTGTCTGATATAAGTATCTTATCCTAGTTTTGTTTTCAATTCCATTTTCATTGAATATCTTTTTCCATCCCTTGACTTCAGTTGATACGTGTCTTCAAGTCTGAAGTGAGTACTTTTAGGCAGCATATACATGGGTCTTATTTTTTTTATTCATTCAGTCACAATATGTCTTTTTTTTTGAGACTTTTAAGGTTTTATTTAAATTCCCAGTTATAATGTTAACATACAGTGTTACAATAGTTTCAAGTGTAGAATCCAGTGATTCACCACTTACATACAACACCAATGCTCACCACAAGTGCCCTCCTTAATACCCATCACACATTTAACCAATCCCCCTGCCCACCTTCCCTCCAATAACCTGCAGTTTGTTCTCTACAGTTAAGAGTCTATATCCTGGTTTGCCTCTCTTGTTTTTTTAAAACCCTATGTTCATCTGTTTTGTTTCTTAAATTCCCCATATGAGTGAAATCATATAGTATTTGTCTTTCTCTGACTGACTTATTTCTCTTAGCGTAATACACTCTAGCTAAGTTATACATACTAGTCAATGCAGAAAGAAGTGCATTTAGCAAAATTTTGTTATCAATTTTAAATTAATGCCTTATTGATATCACATTCTATATCTTACAGAACAGTTTGAGAAATTCCAGTGGAAAACTATCAACCAAATACCGTACTAAACGTATTTAGAGTTCCCATCACCATCTCATTCTATGTTAAATAATAAGTTAGAAAAGGCAGACCAGTCAATTTCCTAAAAACTATAGAAGGAATATTATCCTAGCTTCAGATAATCTTAAAAGGTTTCAACTGTGTTTGTTTTAATTAAAGATATGAAATAGATGGCATATTCAAACTCAGTAAGGAAAGAAGAGTTTAACAAAGGTGTAAACTAGGCTTAGGGAAATGAATAAGGGATAGGATACTACCATACAGCTAGCAATGATGGTGAGCCATTACACCTAGGACTAAAGAGGTAAGGGGAAGAAGCAGTAACTAGAATGTAGTGGTACAAATATGGAGAAGGTTTGCCAGAAAGAAACCCTGCAACCTGGCATGGTGTGAGCTGAGAGAAAGAGATTTTTAATTTTAGACTGAAGACCCCATTCCCAGTTCTCAGTTACCAACTACCAACCAAATGCTCTCCAATTTTCCAACAGAAAGACAAAAGTTTCACCTTAATAATGGAATCTACAGTTGTAATTTATCCATTCCATAAATATATTTTATAAATATATTCCATGAATTTTCTTTTTTAAAAGATTTTATTTTATTTGAGAGAGAGAGAGCACGCGCACAAGTGTGGGGGAGAGGTAGAGAGGTAAAAGCAGATGCCCCAGGGAGCCAGATGTGGGACCTCATCCCAGGACCCCACGGTCATGACCTGAACCGAAGGCAGATGCTTAACCCACCGAGCCACCCAGGTGCCCCTCCATGAATTTTCTTCAATTCATTTATTCCTATTCATGTCATGCCAATCACAAAATAGAGATAGATTAGACTAAGAAAATGATCCTATATCAAGAGAAAAAGAAAAGAAGAAGTCAAACTGTCATGAATATATGAGTTACAAGTAGAAGGAAAAACAACTCTGGTTATAAAGGATGCTATTATTCTGGCCATACATTTTAAAACCACAGTTTATTTCTGATTACTATCTTTTATATATAGTTATTATCACTCTGGATTATGACATTAAAGTTTCTAAGAGCACAAGACAAATATTTACTATAATTAAATTGCTATTAGTTTTCCCTCATAAATTTCTGGTGAGAATGCAAAATGGTACAGTTACTTTGGAAAACAGTTATACAGTTTCTCAAAACGGTTAAACATAAAGGTACCATGACCCACCAACTCTCCTCCTAGATATTTACCTAAGAAAAATGAAAACCTATGTCCAGACAATTAGCAGTATTAGTAACAGCCAAAAGTGGAAATAACCCAAACTTCCATTTACTGACAAAATGGATAAACACTGTATATTCATATAATAGAATACTATTCAGAAATAAAAAGAACCTAAGTACTGATCCATGCTGCAACATAGATTACCGTCAAAACATGCTAAGTGAAAAAAAATTACACACACACACACAAAATCACATGTTGTATAGTTTCATTGATATAAAAAGTCTGAAATAGGCAAATCTCTAGATAGAAGAAGTAGATTTGTGGTTGCCTAGAGTGGGACTGGGAAGGTGAAGAGAGGAGTATCTGGTAATGGGCACAAAGATTTCTTTTGGGATGATGCGAATGCTCAAAATTAGGTTGTGGTGACTTGCAAAACTCTGTAAAAATACTGAAAACCAGTGAATTATATAGTTAAAATGGGTCAATTTTATGTAAAGTATATTTTGATAACATTTTTAAAAAACTAATACTAGTTTTTTTTTTCCCTTTCCAGCTGTGTGATTGCTTCTGCTAATAGTCTAATAAATAAAACCAATAATGCAATAGTCTGTTTCCCTGTTGGACCAATAGACAGACATAGATCTTTTGTTTCCATATCAGTTAATGACACAAGAAAAGATATCAGAATAGAACTTGCCTTTAAATATTTTTTCAGCAGAACAGACATATTTGTATCAACTATTACCATCACTCTAAAACTCAGAGGCTTAAAACAAGCATAAATTATTGTTTCTCCTAAATCTGTGGTCTGGCTGAATAATACCTTTTCTAGCCTGGGCTCAACTGGATTCACTCATGAATATGTGGCTAACTGGCATGTTATCTAATCTAGATGGGACTTGGCCAAGGGATAGCTGTCCTTAAGGTGTCTCTTGTTCTTCTCTAGAGACCAATAAACTGTCACAGTATGTTCTCAATGCATGATGGATGTGTAAGAGAGAAAGCAGATACACGGGGTCTCACTGAACTGGTAACAGCAAGTTAGCTGGTCGAATCCAAAGTTGTAAGACAAGGAATTGTGAGCGAGGCAGACTTCCTTACCTTATACCTTTGGATCTGACCACCTAATTTCCTATTGGAATTAATGAAAACGCTAAGGAGTTCAAGTGCAATTAAAGACATAAAAAAGAACAACAGAATAAATTTTTAAAAAGTAGAAGGAGATAATAATATAAAAAGCAGAAATAATAAAATTCTTAAAGATGAGGAGCAGCCTGGCCACTCATGAGGCTGATTCAACTGATTTGTGTGTTCAATATACTTCCTATAAAATGCTTGGAATATAATGGCCCTTGAAGAAGGAGAAACTAGCTCTTTCAGCTATGGCTCTTTAGCAAAAGTATGTGACTGTGGTGCCTACTAATTTGCAACTTCAAACAACTTATTTGGGTGAAATATAAAGCATATTGCATTATATTAAAGAACTGCAGCTTTAATAAGTGATATACATAATGGGCATATCTGACAGATATATAGAAATACCATTTTCACTAAATTTGGACTTGCTCCTCTGGGTCAAAGCTGGCCAGTAAAATCTCAAGGTATCCTAACTATCTGGCATATTGAGCCCAACTTGTTGGCTATTATTTAAACCATATATCCCCTTATCTGTTATTACATATGAAGTGGATGATGGCAGAAGGAAAAAAAGTATTACTCCTACAACTGAGATTGGCAACCAATCTCCTTCAACAATAAGATTTCAAATAGAAAAGATGACATATTATGTGATTCATTCTTAAAGGATTCAATTAATTCATTAAACAGATGTTAAATGCCTCTTAGGTACCAACCATTAACATTAGGTGGTGGGGATATAAAACAAGGCTCCACAAATTTTATAGAATCAGAATGATACAAACCAAGTTTTCAGAACACAATATTACTAAACAAAAGTCAACAATAATATGATAAACACAAAAGTCACATATATTTGGAAATTAAGAAACATTCTTCTAAAAAATCTCATGAGTCAACAAAAACAAAAAGTAAACAATAGTGAAAAGACTGAATATCAAATTTTGTAAGCTGAAATTTATAATTATAAAGCTATGTATTAGAAAAGAAAATGGATGAATATTAAGGAGCTTAATGTGCAATTTAAGATATAAAAAAGAACAATAGAATAAGTTGAAAGTAGAAGAGATAAAATATAAAAGCAAAATTTAATAAATTAAAAAATAGAGAAAGGACAGTAAAGTCAAAAAGTTTGATCTTCCAAAGACTAACAGACAAACTCTGATAAGATACGTATGCACACACACACACAAAGCTTTGAAAACACACAAATAAATAATATTAGTAATAAAGAAGAAACAGAACCATGAGAGACTATGGACTCCGAGAAACAAACTGAGGGTTTTAGAGGGGAGGGGGTGGGGAGATGGGTTATCCTGGTGATGGGTATTAAGGAGGACACATACTGCATGGAGCACTGGGTGTTATACGAAAACAATGAGTCATGGATCACTACATCAAAAACTAATGATGTATTATATGGTGACTAACATAATATAATAAAATAAAATAAAATTTTAAAAAAAGAAGAAACGGGATTACCAATCCAGCCAGGCTTCAAAAGATAAGGGATTAGTATGAATAATTTTAGTATAATAAACTTGAACACTGACCTAGTGAGCACATTCTAATAACAATATAACCTTTTAAAACAGACTCAAGATGAAAGAGAGAGTCTGAATAGTATTAACAGCATTAAAAACTGAATCAGTAGTTAAAAATCTTCCCAAAGCATTAGGTCCAACTTTCACAGAATATGTATTTGTAATATTATACAAATCTACAATAACAAGAATAACAAGGAAGGAAATAAAACAGTCCCAAATTCATTCAATTGTAAAACTTGATATAAAAACAAAAACCAGGCAAAAGAAGTACACAAAGATGAATTACAGGCCAATATCACTCCTAAAGAGATGGAAACATTCAAAACAGAGTAAAAACAGAGTAAAAAAATTTCTCATTCTAGAAAGAGAAGAGAAATACATAGTAAGTGAAAACAACCCAACAAAAGAAAATTTCCAAAAGCTGAAAGACAAATCTTTTGATTGAAATGGCTTATCAAGTGCCAAGCAGGATGAACGAAAAAAGAGCCATACCTAGACATATTATTACATGCAATCCTATAAAATTTCAGATAAGAAAAGATCTCTCAAGGGCGCCTGGGTGGCTCAATTGGTTAAGCATCTGACTTTTGATCTCAGTTCAGGTCTTGATCTCAGGGTCTTAAGTTTAAGCCCCACATTGGGTGTGGAGCCACTTTGAAGAAAAAAAAAAAGGTCTCTCAGAGTTAGAAAAATAAATGTTTAAAAGAAAGGAAATAAGAAATCCACCAACACCACATCACAATGGAGAATCGCTTTAAAGTTTTGAGGGCAACTGATTTTGAATCTGGAATTCTATAACCAACCATAATATCAATAAGAATAAGGAAAATAAAATCTTTTTCTTTTTTTTTTTTTAAGATTTTATTTATTTATTTGTCAGAGAGAGCACAAGCAGAGTGGAAGAGGGGGAGGGAGAGGGAGAAGCAGACTCCCTGCTCAGCAGGGAGCCCAATGCGGGACCCGATACCAGGACCCTGGGATCATAACCTGAGCCGAAGGCAGACACTTAACCAACTGAGCCACCCAGGTGTCCCTAAAATCTTTTTCGGTGATACAGGAACTCAGATACTTTACCTCCTACCTGCATTAATTCATTAATTAAGTACTACCTTGAGGATATAATCCACTAAAAATGAATTTAAGAATCACTAACTGTCTGAGGAGTGCAGTGAAAATAAAGCACACAGCAATAGCTGTGTAGTAGGCCTAGAGAGCAAATGGTCTGGACAAAATCAGGGTACTCTGGGGGAGGATAAATTCAAAGATGAAAATATGCAACAGAATAATAAATGAGAAAATGGAGAAATTTAATGACAGGGTAACAACATATGCTATGAGGGAAGAAAAAGGCAATTAGAAACCTCTGAAAAAACAGAAAGCTATTAAAAAAAAGCATAATCCAAATATAAAGCAAATACAAATGAGTCATTATTTTGAACTCATGGAATACAGGAAGAGAGAATGCATTTGATCTTGACATTCTTCTTTGAGAAGCAGAGGGTTAGGGGACATAGTATTACAATTCCTTCCTTATTAGCTTTGTCATATTACCTGGTTTTGCAGTGAGGAATATGTACAAATTATAAACACTTATATACAATTTATTAGATTTAATTTTTAGAATTAATGCTTACACAAAGCATGAAGACTAGACTATAAGCCCCATGAACACAGATACTATATACTATATAGTACATGTTCACCATTGTGTCCATAGCACCTAACAAGGTATCTGGCACTTCAAAGGCAATCAGCTAAAATGTATGGAATGAACGACTTAATATGATTATAAAAAGTAATGTAAAGTTTAGAAACGTTCACAATATGAAAGTAATGGTGTAGTTGACAGAATTTGGGAAGCAAAGGAGGAAAAATAAAGAAAAAAATCGGGCTACTGATTTCCTCAACATATAGAAAGCAAAGAGAGGATGTCTAAACTTTATGTTAAAAGAAATGGATGCATATTATGTGAAGTAAAAAGACTAATCCCGTCAAAGAACTAAATCAATATAATTACCGAAAGGTGGGGCTGGGAAAGATGTGATGGTGTGAGTCAATTCCTCACCTTTTATAGCAGGAAGTCCATAAATATTCTTTACATTTGAAGACTTAGAAACAAGGAATAGGACTATCATTTTTAATAATGATAGTAAATATGAGAATAAATAAAATCAGAAACAGTTAAAAGTGTCTCTAGGGAACTGGTATAGGACTAGATGTGGAAAGAGTAGTATCTTCCTTTTATGTTTTTTTTTCTACATAAATTATTTTACTACTTTGTGAAGAAAAAAAAGAAAAATAGATTTCTTAGTCACATAAATTTTATAAATCTGTCAGTAGGTGGCAGTCTCAGCAGAAATCTAGACATGCAGGTGACAACCCCATCACATCTCACACTTGAACATTTGAATTCTGATGGGGTAGATCTGGTGTGGGAGCTGAAATACTGCATTACTTAAAAGGTCCTTGGTGATGCCAAAGCCACTGGACCAAGGACTACACCTTGAATAGACAACAGAAATCAACTTTACTTTTTATAAACTCATTCATGATTACTCTCAGAAATTTTACAATTTGAGATTCAACATGAAAGTACATCTCTACTGAAAATACATGAAGATATAAAGCATATAGTTGGTAAAAACAGTAAAAGCACTTTTTAAAAACAAGTTGCGTCTGTATCCAAGTAAAAAGCAACTCTTATATATGAATTCATCTAAATTTGTGAGAAATCAGTAAACCCCAATGAACAGACACAATAATGGCACATGATATTAAATTTAGACAAATACTAGGGTGCCTGGGTGGCTCAGTCGTTAAGTGTCTGCCTTTGGCTCAGGTCCCTACTCAGTGAGAGCCTGCTTCTCCCTCTCCCTCTGCCTGCCACTCCCCCTGCTTGTACTCCCCCCCTCTCTCTGTCAAATAAGTAAATAACATCTTTAAAAAAATTTTAGACAAATACTATTTTTTAAAACCCCACAGAACTGTTGAACCATAAATTTTTTAAAAGTAATTATTATTTATGCATGTTATTACAATCAGAAGAATTATTCAAGTGTTAAGTAATCCTCTATGAGTTTAATTTGACAATATCACAAATGTTTGCTAAAACTCTAAGGCCCAATTGGTTTGCAATGATTTTGCAGTTATACTCACAGAAACATGATAAAAGGCATATTTAAGTTCAGTAGCTCTTAAGAATTTTTTAGCAGACTCCTAAAATTGACACTGATCTTCCCATTAATCTCATTAATATATGTTAACCTCTCCCTATGGCATAAAAATTGTCGGTTTAGACTTCAGCTATATACTAATATTAAATAAAATATGTGTTGTCTTCATTATTCAGACGAATAAAGAAATAAAGAATAAGAACCGTGAAAGAAATTGAGAGCCTCTAATACCCAAGTCAGTGTTTGTAAGCTGTAGACCAGTGCAGTCCAATAGAAATCTATGCTAGCCACACTGTAGTTTTAAAGTTTCTAGCAGCCACATTGAAAGAAAAAAGTAAAAAGAAATGGGTCAAATATATTTTAATATATTTTACTTGATTCCATATAACAAAATGTTATCATTCAACAAGTAATCAATTAAATAATTATTGAGATAGTTTACATCCATCTAAGTCTTCAAAATCTGATGTGTATTTTACCCTTGGACATCCCAGTCTAGACTAGCCACCTTCAAACTGCTCAACAGCAACAATTACCATACTGAACGGTGTAGATCTAGATCAATGTTCTCCAAATTTTTTTGATTGAGCATCCCACCTGTAAAAATTTTTAGCCTGCACTTCCAGTTTTCCTATGTGTATTTATGTATAAATTACACCTGACCCTTGAATAACTCAGGGGTTGGGGTGCTGACCTGCCCTCCCCCACATAGTTAAAAAACCATAACTTTGACTCCCCAAAAACTTAACTATTGATAGCCTACTGTTGACCAGAAACTTTACTGATAACATAAACAGTCATTTAACACATACTTTCTATGTTATATGTATTACATACTGCATTCTTACAATAAAGTAACCTAGAGAAAAGAAAATGTTAAGAAAATCATAAGCGAAAATACATTTACAATACTGTACTGTATTTATCAATACTGTAAGTTTACATCTGTTTGTAAGATGAATTATCTGTCAATACCTACAGCAATATTATATGATACAAAACACTGTAGATGTTATCTGTATTATACCAGACATCAAAAATGAAAAGACAATGTGAAAAAGAAACTCCTATTTACTTACAGGTACAACGATTCATGCATAGAAAACAAAGAAGCAGCAATATGATTGCCTTGTGGTAGCCTAGTGTAATCAATATGAATGGTTATAAAATTTTTATGGCATACAGTATTAGTAATACCACTAATACAATACTGGAAACATTGTTACTTAAAAAAAAACACCTATGATGATAGGCTGACAGTTTCTCCAATTAATGTGAGAGGGCATACAGTATGATAATGTAGTTCTTTGAAAGTAAAGTTATAAAAAAGTAAGAGAACTAACACATTGTAATTTTATACTGTATTAAAAATCACTAACTTCATGCTTATATAAGGATAGGCTATCCACTTCCATACAAGACATACACAGAATGTTCGACATGATGAATACTTAGGTGATGATGATGATAATACAAAAACATCTCATACAATTCTTGCTGTACAGGCATCAGATTTTCAATGAAGACACTTGCATACACAACAGATAAGTTTTTTAACTGTACAACATGATGATTATTTACTATCCATTAAGTGGAAATGGTTCATCATAAAGGTCTTCACCCTTGTCTTCATGTTGAACAGGATGAGGAGAGGGAGGAAGATGAGAGGTTGGCCACGTTGTCTCAGGAATGGCAGAGGTGGAAGAAATAGAGGAGGTGGAAGAGGCAGACACACTCAGTGTAACTCTAACATTGTAATTTGTCTTTTTTGCTTTTACATCTCTAAAAATGTTACTATACAGTGCCAATCCTTCTGATCCTTCCTCCACCATTTGCTTCAGAGTCAGTGCTCATACCAAGGTCCGTGTCTTTAAAGGAGTTAAAAGTAGTCTTAAATAACCAAAATCCTTCTGCCAGATTGTCTAATGTCAATTTGTTTTCTGGCACTTCTTTCTCTATGTCTTGTTCCTCATCATCTGGCACTGGTTTGGAAACACTCATCTCCATCAAGTCATCTTCTGTTAATTCCTCCGGTGTGGTGTCTATTACCTCTTGGGTTTCTCCAAGATCTACATCTTGAAATCCTTCACCTCTGGCCTTTTTTCCCCCATATCCACAATCTCATGATTTCCTTGACTGGTTCTATCATAAATCCTGTGAAGTTATGCACAACATCTGGACAATTTTCTTCAGGAGGAATTTATGGTTTCAGAAGCTTGATGGCTTTCATGGATTTTTCTATACCAGTGATGGCATCTTCAATGAGATACTTCTTTCAGACTTTGAAGATGTTCTATCAGGGTTCTTCCACGGTGCTGACAATCCTTTACATAAAGTACTGTGTATAATGAGCTTTAAAGGTCAATATGACCTCCTGATCTTGAGGCTAAATTAGAGATGTCATATTTGGGGGCAAATAGACCACTTCAACACCTTCAGTAGATGAGTTCATGAGGTTTTGGGTGGCTGGGGCATTGTCTAATACCGAAAGTACTTTAAAAGACACACCCTTACTGGCAAGGTACTTCCTGACTTCAGGGACAAAGCACTGATGGAAAGAATCCAGAGTAAGAGTTCTTGTTATCCAGGCCTTCTTGGTGTACAACCAAAAGACTGGCAGCTGGTGTTTATCTTTTCCCTCAAGGCTTAGGAGTTGGCAGCTTTATAGATAAGAGCAGTCCTGATCATAAACTGAATTGCATTTGCACAGAACAGTAGAATTAGCCTATCTCTTCCTGCCTTAAATCCTGGTGCTCACTTCTCTTCCTTACTAATAAATGTCCTTTGTAACATCTTTTTCCAGAATAGTGCACTTTTGTCTTCATTAAAAGCCTGTTCAGGCAGATATCCTTTCTCCTCAAATGATTTTCTTAATGGTGTCTGGGAACTAGTCTGATGCCTCTTAGTTGGAAGAAGCCACTTCTCCTGTTATCTTGACATTTTTAAAGCCAAACCTCTTTCTAAAATTATCAAACCATCCTTTGCTGACATTAAATTCTCTGGCTTTAGATCCTTCATCTTCCTTTTGCTTTAAGTTGTCATATAATGACTTTGCTTTTTCTCGAATCATATTAGCCTATAAATATGTCTTTATTATAGCAATCCTGCACATTCAATATGAAATAAAAAGGTATGTCACAAAAAGCACAAGACTTTCATGCCCGCTGGCATAGGTGCACTGACGGCTTCACTAATTTTTTTCTTTTTTTATAATGGTTCTTATGCTGGATTATCCTGAAATAGCAGGCAACCACAGCTACATACCTCAATCTATAGTACATATCAAGCAATTTGTCTTGCAACATAATGACTTTTCTGTATCTTGGAACACTTGCAGAATCACTAGTGGCATTTTGTATGGGTCCTAGGTGTTATTCAAGGTTGATGATATTGCACTAAACACAATTAAAAATATGTGAGAACCAAGAGACCACTTTTTAGTGTGATAAGCAATTTATTGGAGATGAACTGCTCTCCGGATGATTAGCATCTGGAAAGTCCTAGTAGGACTTTCTCTGGGGAAGAAGGCATTGACAAGTGCCAACACATGGTGTTCTACAGATACTCACAATACTTGAGATCACCACCATAGCAATAAGGTGGATGAAATTATTATAGTAATACAGTATGTACTACAGTTATTTGTAGTTATGATTTAATACTGCAACTTTACATCTGTCTATATTTCTCTCAATTGCAAATGTCATGTACAGTCTATTAAGTGTTTCTGTGTATACGTTTGGTAAGTTTTAACCTTTTATAATAGATTTGTATATATTTTATGGTAGTATATGAGAAAATAAACTAGTGTCTATATACATATTTTATGCATTCATGAAACACCTTTTTCTTAAAGTTTTTCAATATTTCTAGGCTACACAGTTTGTAACTTTTTCCAAACTGTCACAAATCTCCAAAAAAATGTCCAAAATATTCATTGAAAAAAAGCTGTATATCAATGAAAACACACAGTTCTAACTCCTATTGTTCAAGGGTCAACTGTATATGCATATACTATTATCATTAGGCAATATTTCAAGATATGAAATGTACTTAAGGTAAGGCATTCTACATTAAGTGGGCATATGAACCACATGAAAGCTTCTTAAAATCTAGATTCCTGAATTCCATTCCTGGAGATTCTGATTCAATAGGATTTAGATAAAGGCCAGAAATAAGCATTTTAAACAAACTTCTAGGTGATCCTGATGTAGGTGGTACAAGATCATACTTGCAAAAACACTGCTATAGACCTTATTTCTCAAATTGTGATTCATAAACACCCACAAACTTGTGAAAGAATGAAGGTGCCCTAATCTTTCCTCTAACCAGAGTTCATTTCTAGCATGCGGGGAAAAAAAACCAAGATAAAAAGAAAACAAGGATAGGTGTTATAAAATATATCAACTATAGAATAATGCTTCTTTTCAGAAGTGCATGACCAAAATGCGAGTGCCACAAAGTTTTCAACATCATTTACTGTCCTGCTGTTTTTTAAATTCACAACTTCTAGAAAAAAAATAATACTATTAGTACAAATCTGACATTGATACCAAAGTAACAATTAATTCTGATCCAAATCCAAATAAGTTAGAAAATCAGCCAAATGATATCCCAGAAGTGTAAAAACTTTATTTTTAGGATAACTGTTCCTGCTTGCCTGGCTTGCTGGGATCTAAGCCAAAGCCACCTTGCACAATTAGGAGTAACAGTAATATAGGGAAGGTAAGTCAGAGGATCAAAATGATAAAGTCTTAGAACATGTTTAGTCCATCTCATATTCATTTAATTGTGGACTTAATCATCAGATTTTCTACATAGATAAAATATAGATAAAATTTATAATTATACTGAGACATGTTAAGCTTTATTTTGTTCCTGCTATCAAAAAAATAGTATATACTGACATTATTATAAAAAAAAGTATACATGACAGAGTGTGTTACCTCTGTTAAAAAAAAAAAAAAGCACTGAACCCATCTTCTCCACTCCTCCCAAATTAATACATTTTCCTTATTTTTGGACCAATAAGACTATGGCCATCACTTCTGTGCTAGTCCCTTCTATATTTGCAGATGCAGAAAACAGAGCTACTATGTCTGATTTTAGTATCAGAATAGTGTCAAAACCAACCCCAGCCAAGGAATCCCTTCTGAAAAAACTCAAAATCTATAAGAAGTATATTGGATATGTTTGGGTTATTTTATTTAGATTTTATGAAGAAAAAAGAATTCTGAAGTAATTTAATTCTCCATTTTACAATAAAAAACACAAATAAGTGCCCTGTCCAAGGTCATCCCAGATAACACTGCACCCAGGCAAAGAAGTCTTATCTCTTGGCTTTTATTCCAGTATTCTACTTCAACATGATGCTTTTGTCATCTTGTTAGATAAAATGTAAAATAGACATCAAATTTAAGAAATAATACTGGGCATATTTTTTAACCTGCTATAAACAGTCTATAAGAGAATGAACAAAGTAATTGGATAATATGTTAATGATTATTAATATTATAGAAAGTAATTGCCTAACTTTGGCTCCAAAGAGATACTGGTATTCAGTGAATAGAAAGGCACATAGCCTCAGAAGACATAAACAAAGGGGGAAAAAAAAAGAGGAAAATAATAGGACTGAGAACAAAAAGTCTCACACTTGTTTAATATTCAAAATCTTTTCTGATGATGCTTCATACAGCAATGAAGCAGAAGTCATGAGAAAATACAGAATTGATTATTTGTTTCATTGACTATGAATGCTGTCTATTTCAACATGGGTGGGTTGACTGATTAATCAATAAAATTAGTTAAGGTGAGGAATCATAAAAAAAGTAAATTACACAATTTATTTTACCTTAAAACATATAAATGAATATCTTTTCACCAATCTTTGATATGGAACTAAGGCTTTTCTCTGAGTATGGGTCTTCTGACTGGAGCTAGCATCAGGTTTCTTTCATTAACACACCACTACATAGTTACCTATAAGTTCTTATGAAACAATCATTAGAAAAGATTTTACCCCATATATATAATCTAGTCATACCTAATTTAAAAACAATTTTTAGTGACTCAACTTTATAATCTCTTTTAGTCTCAATATAAATGAATTTTTCACTCTTATTTCAAGAATTTTTAACATTTAATTCAAAAATTATAATAAAAAGCTCTATTGGCATAAACTGGCTTCGAATATATACAACTGATTCTTGGAAGCATAAATGTCAACTGCTGGGAACAGAAGTATGCTAGAGAGTAGCCTAGCACTCTAGTGGAAGGTTTACTATACAGTTGATCCTTGAACAACATAGGTTTAAACTATGTGGGTCCACTTAAATGAAGATTTTTTTAAAAGTACAATACTGTAAATGTATTTTCTCTTATTTCTTTTTCTTCCTATTTGTATGTTTTATTCCTGCAAGACAGCTAGGGATGAGGGGGGCAGGAAGCCACCAGCCAGACTCTGGCAGGAAGTACAAGCTAGTTTCCAGGCAAATCCTCACGGTTGCCAGGTGGAAGACTCCAGGGGATGGTGTTGGTGGGCTTGGGTGGGGGATGCACACTTGTGGAGCTAGAGGTAGCAGGGAAGGTCCTCCCCTACTACCAGGGCTCTTCCATGAGACCACACTGCTTAACCATAGAGCCATTCTTTTTTTTTTTTTTTTTTAAAGATTTTATTTATTTATTCATGAGAGAGAGAGAGAGAGGCAGAGGGAGGAGTAGGCTCCCAAGGAGCAGGGAGCCCGATGCGGGACTCAATCCCAGGACCCTGAGATCATGACCTGAGCCGAAGGCAGACGCTTAACCATCTGAGCCACCCAGGCGCCCCCATAGAGCTGTTCCTATCAATGAAGAACTTGGTGAAGTTCCACTTGGTAGTATTTTCTAAGATTCTTCTCCCCTTGGGCTGGACTTTAATCCACTTCCACAGCAGGTGGTCGTTGTCTCCATTCTCACAGACATTGCACATACAAAGTTTGATGTTATACCCAGCAGCAAATTCATAGTCTCTGCAGTAATCTCTGGGTTTTGCCCCCTGAACTACTTGCAAGGGAAAGCCAGGATCTGTAAATATCAGTTAGGATATAGGGCATGCAGGTCAACCAAGTATAGTTTACATCTGTTTATCTCATTGTGAGGCCACATTGGTGATGATGCACACAAAGCCCCAGTGCTTGTCCAGGTTAATTATGCTGCCCTTGATGTCCCTGGCTGACAACTCATGCATGGAATGAGCACAGTGCCAGACTTCCCAGGATGTGCACACAATACCAGCCAGGTTGGTGATGGGTAGGGTCCCACATAGCAGCACAGGCTTCCTTTATTACGATTCTCTTAATAACATTTCTTGTAGCTTACTTTGTGTAAGAATACAGTATATAATACATATAATATACAAAATAAGTATTGATCAACTATTTATGTTATCATTAAGTCTTCTGGTCAACAGTAGGCTATTAGTAAATTTGGGGGGAGTCAAAAGTTATATGCAGGTTATATGCAGGTTGACTAGGTTGATGCTCCTAACTCCTATGTTGTTCAAGGGTCTACTACATTATGGACATATGTCAGTGTGTTTTACAGAAGCATTTGAGAAGATAGGTTATGCTAGTGAATTGGTTAAGGGTAAGTCATTTAAATGTAAATGAATATCTTGTATTCTTTAAATTTTGGCATTTATCTTATTTCATCCATTTTATTACCATGTCTTTCTACCTTTCCACATAAAGTTTTTAAGATCAGGAATGATTTTTTTCCTTACTCCAAAGCCTAGAAATACACCTGGCTACAGGAGGAGCTTTATGTATTATTATTGCAACAATGAAAGAAGTGAGATCTCTCAATAACTCATCAAATTGTCTAAATGTCTCATAAATTTTCCTTTACAAAAAGGCAGTAAGAATATCCATATCTTGTTATATGAAATAGAAGTGTCCTGATATAGAGAAATTCCTTAAGTCAGAAATATTGGGAACTACATTCTGAGTAGATACAATAAAGTATAGTGAAGATATGATACTGAGGAAAATGGCCCTTAGAAGAGGTGGTAACTATGGCAGGGCACGACAAGTGTTCTAAGCCAAAGTCACCAAATTCCAAACTCATAATTTCACTTAAGTTTTACCATATTAGAATTTAAAAAGTCATCAGTGGGCGCCTGGGTGGCTCAGATGGTTAAGCGTCTGCCTTCGGCTCAGGTCATGATCCCAGGGTCCTGGGATCGAGTCCCACATCAGGCTCCCTGCTCCTTGGGAGCCTGCTTCTCCCTCTGCCTCTCTCTCTCTCTCTCTCTGTCTCTCATGAATAAATAAATAAAATCTTTTAATAAAAAAAATAAAAAGTCATCAGTAATACAATACATTTGACAGGTCTAAAATAATCTTCAAAAAATCTACAGCTAATGACAGTTTACTTTGAGTTTGATATCTGGTTTATCAATTCTATATCTAAAATACTGATTTAGGAAAAAAGATGATAACTAATGTGGCCTCTTAGGGACTGGATATAAAACTACATAGGGAAAAAAAGTGTAATGTATAAGGTACTTATAGCCTGATAAAAGATGATTTTAAAGGATTATGGACTTCTGTTTTCCAGGCTGGCAGTTAAGGTGCTTGGAAGTTGTTTATTTAATGTTAAAATTATAATTCACTACCTAAGTAAATAATGTGGCATTTAAAGTCTTGAAAGAAAAAGAAAATTGATGACTTCATTTACAAAAATATGAAATATCTCCCCTTTAACCTGCTGGTCTGATTACTTATGTAATTTCTATAATTACTTTAAACGCATTTTAACAAACCTTTTAGAAATTTCATATATAAATGCATTAATGTACACTTACTATTAATACAATCCCAAGTTCCCAAAAGTTCTATCTTAAAGAATAAATGAAAAAATATTAAAAGAAAACAAATATGGGTTCCCTCTGCACATCTGAACATAGTATTTTTTATAATGTACTATAAATGCCTGTCTCAAATATGTTACCCCTTTCTAGAGAAGAAGCTCTTCCTTATCTTATTTATTATCATATCTCCGGTCCCAGGTCAAGAGTGAGTATCCATTAAATTTTCGTAGAATGAATAAATTAATGAATTAATATTTCATTTGGGATCAATTTCTTCTTATGATATTCTAATTATACCTCCCACAAACTTTATCTCACACCAAAGGTACAAATAACGATGACAAAAAAAAAAACAAAAAACTTGATGTTTAAATGTGCATTTTCTACACTTTAGAAGTTATTTACTGATGGTTGAGCAATCATATCCTCAATATGGTTTAAAAATTCAATTAGTGATTCTAGTTCCAGTGGGATGGAATAAAGACCAGCTTCAGAGAGTGGTTTCACGATGTCAGTGTAGGAAAATCCTGAATTTACTTCCTTCCACTAGACACATCAAATACATAGTTACATATGAATCAATTCCCTCTCAAAATGTCCTGAAAACTAGCTGAAGGGCTCCTCTACAATCTAGGATAAAGGGACACATTGAGACCACTAGGAGAGGCAGAGATGTGGTCTTGCCCCCCTCACACTCCCCCACTTACAAGCAATGACCCACAATTGGGAGAGATCTCAACAGTATAGAATTCTGCCCTCATAAAAGAAAAATTTGTACCCCACATTAGGAACTCCAATCCTCAAGATCTACTCCAGAGAGATGAGCCCCAAAACATCTGCCTCTGAAAACCAACAGGACTTACACCAGAAGACCTGGAAGACTATGGAGAATGGAAAGCCCACTCTTGAAGGGCTTATGCACAGACTCACCCTTGGACCCAACATAAAAGCAGCAGTGTGAAAAGCACCTAGATCATATGCGAAGGAGATTCATGAATAAATCTTCAAACATCTGCCAAAGATGCAGGAGTCTAGTAGGACTTTCCCTGGGGAAGAAGGCATTGACAAGTGCCATTTTTGTATGCTTACTCCACCTTGCGAGCCCTGAGGCTGGTGGGTGCCATTTTTGTGCTTATCCTACCTTGCTAGTACAGACAGGCTTGCCGCACATCCATGTTCTCCTGCAGCCCCAATGAAGCGGGTAGGAGCAATGCCAGTCCACATAGGGGATGCCTCTTGAACACACTTGGCTATGATGGCCAAGGGAGCCTGTACTGCTGGGCCTCATAGAAATGAAGTAACTGGAGAGACAGTTCTTAGTAGGCTACCAATCCCAAGGCATGGCATAGCTAGCAGACAGAAACTCATCCTCAGTCTTCCTGTGAAAAAGGCCTAATTATTCTAGAACTTCAGCCTGAGGGGTAGGCTTCAGGTTACCACACATCTGGAGGCTATGGAGGAGCTCTCAAGGGACATAGGCTGGGGGATGTCAAAATTTGCACTCTCACATAGCATCATTATGCTTACCACATATCCTAAAAAGAAGCTACACACTTATCCTGAGCCCTATTTTTTGTGACTGTCACCAAGAGGACAACTCCAAATCACCTTGTCTAGAGACCAGTAGGGGTTATGACTGGAGTCTCACATGACCGCATATATTTCCTTCTTTAAAAGCTGCTGCCTTCAAATCAGCCTGAAGCTGGTGCTGACTGAGATCCTTCCCTTTCGAACACTGACAGAATTTGGCACAATCTCAACAAATGGGACCTATCAAGAATAAATCAGGCAGCTTACACAATCACAAAGGTTCGAGACACAACCAAGAACTAGGGCAAGGTTGAACTATAAAGTTCATCACCTATACAAGAAGACTCCTTCAAAACTGAGAGAAGCAGCTATTTTGCCTAATACATAGAAATAAATACAAAAAGAAAATCAAAACGAGGAAACAGAGGAATATGTTCCAACTGAAAGAACAAGATAACCACCCCCTGCAAAAAAATCTTAATGAATCAGAGATAAGTAATTTACATGATAAAGTATTCAAAATAACAGTCATAAAGATCTTCAGTGAGCTTGGGAGAAGAATGAATGAACACAGTGAAAACATCAACAAAGGGATAGGAAACATAGGAAAATACCAAACAGAAGTAACAGAAAAAAATAAAATAACTGAACTGAAAAATAACTACAGAGGTTCAAAAATAGATTGAAGAAAGGCACAAAAAACTTACCTGAAAAAATAATTGTTGAAAAGTTCCCTAACCTGACAAAGGAATGAGACAACTAGATCCAGGAAGAACAGAGAGTTCCAAATAAAATGAACTGAAAGAGATCCACACCAAGACACATAATTAAAATGTCAAAAACTAAAGATAAAGTTCACTCTCACCACCGCTATTTAACATAATAGTGGAAGTCCTAGCCACAGCAGATAACAAAAAGAAATAAAAGGCATCCAAATTGGCAAGGAAGAAGTCAAACCTTCATTATTTGTAGATGACATAATAGTATATATAGAAAACCCAAAAGAATCAACCAAAAAAACTGTTAGAACTAATAAATGAATTCACTAGAGCCACAAGATACAAAATCAACATACAGAAATTGGTTGCATTTCTATACACCAATAATGCAGCAGCAGAAAAAGAAATGAAGGAATCAATTCCATTTACAACTGCACCAAAACCAATAATATACCTAGGAATAAACCTAACCAAAGAGGTGAAAGACCTATACTCTGAAATATATAAAATACTGATGAAAGAAACTGAGGAAGACACAAAGAAATGGAAAAATATTCCACGCTCATGGATTGGAAGAACAAATATTGTTAAAATGTCTATACTACCCAAAGCAATCTATACATTCAATGCAATCCCTATCAAAATAACACTAGCATTTTTCAGAGCTGGAGCAAACAATTCCAAAATCTGTGTGTAACCAGAAAAGACCCCTGAATAGACAAAGGAATGTTGAAAAAGAAAGCCAGGCAGCAACTACCTGAACCTCAGCTGCAGCAACTTCTTGCTAGACATGTCTCCACAGGCAAGGGAAACAAAAGCAAAAATGAACTATTGGAACTTCACCAGGATAAAAAGCTTTTGCACAGCAAAGAAACAATCAACACAACTAAAGGCAACCTATGGAATGGCAGAAGATAGCTGCAAATGATATCAGATAAAGGGCTAATATCCAAAATCTATAAATAACTTATCAAACTCAACACCCAAAAACCAAAAAAATCCAGGCAAGAAATGAGCAGAAGACCTGAACAGACATTTGATCTAAGGCTTTTGGACTTGTACCATAGGGATGAAGCTCCTTTACCTAACAAGATTTTATACAAATGTCAAATATGTCTTGGTATCAAAATCCTCCTAAGGAAGTCTTTTTAAAAAACTGTTCATTGCTATATTAAATCTCCAACCAGAAACTTCAACTAAAACACGGCTCAAATACGTGACTGCTTTTCTAGATGGGACGAATCTACACAGTCTAATCTAGAGGGCCAGAGTTTTTGTGGATTTGTCTATAATAGCATCTTAAAATGTTTTGTCAACTACAATTCCTAATCTTTTAGCATTCTGAAATTTTAGTCAATTAATCAATATATAAGAACTGACTATATGTCTAGCATTAATCCATATTTCCTGTATAAGAAAATTTATGAACATTCTTTCAACATGTAAAAAAAATTATAAAGTGTATTAGATAATTGCTTACTCTAAGCACTGGATTTACAAGTAGAGAGTTGCATACATAGTGTGATTAATGGCTACTATGAAGATCTCATAAGTGTGCACATGCACGTGAGCACGCGCACACAACACACCTCCCCACCAAAAACTATATGACTTCATTTCTTGTTTGATCTGCATATAGTACCAGAAGAATATGTTTCATACCACCAGTCACTTAAATCTTTAGTAAATTGGCTGATTAGACTCTCTTTTCCTGAGAAAAGGTTTAATAAGAGTCACAGGGAGAGATCATGAAGGCAGTGAGGATAGGAGGGAATAGATATGGAAAAGAAAGTAGAAATAATAAAATTAAACATTGTGTAATACAATAACTCAGCGTAGGACTTCATTAGATTCTTACTTTACTGGAAGGAATTTTATAATCAAGTTACACATAGAAGGCTACAGAACAGATATAGCTGGATCCAATATCATCAACCTATTATAATTAAAATTTTAGGTTATGTTTTTATTGAGATGGCTGAAAGATGAACAAGGAGAAAGCTTACAACCTTTTAGAAGAAAGGATGAAAAATAGTAGTGTAAATAACAGGCAGAATTCCAAGAGTAAGAATAAAATATAACTGTTTCATATATAGTAACAATATGGCTAAAGTTTATTCTCTACTAATAACAATTTATTGGCTTGGCAAACATTAAATTCTAAAATTTTTCACTTGTGACAAGACAAGGCAATACAAAAAAAATACAAAAAGAAAAAGGAGTCAAGACTTTGTTAGCTATTTTTAATTAAAGAGCTTTTATATAGAAGGGTGAGTAAGCTCTCCTGGATGCCCTAATAAAGGGAATTAGAACCAGCAACAAGACAAATTTGGGCTCAATATAAGAGACGTTACTGAACACATTAGAGTCATTTCTTTTCAAAAGAGAAAAAGAAATGCAGTATGTTACCTTGAAAAGCAATGAATTTTTTCTTTCTAAGTACTTGATTAGGGAATAGAACACTGCCAGTGTTTAAACTGATAGTGGGATTGCTAGGACTTTGAAGGGAAATAGAGATTAAAAATCAACCAGAAGTATAAACTGGAACAATAAAAAAAAAAATTAAGAAAAAAAACCTTCTCTACATAAGAGGAACTTGTCCATGACCACACAGATCAAGAGAGAGAGGCAAGTTCTCCAGGTGTGTGTTCATAAGAAGCAAACAACTGAAGCAATGCATGGTCTCTATATCAGTCAGAATACTTATTTGTAAACAAAAACTAACTCCAGCCTTATTAAGCAAAAAAGGGAATAAACTAAAGAAATAGTAGGTTAGAAAAACAAATAAAGGCCAGAAAATCAAGCTTAGAAAATACATGCAAACAAAATCAACTCCAAATGGAGCAGGAAAAATAACCATGTTTTAGGGGAACAGCATGGCTTGGCTGCTATCATATATATCTCCATCCTTGGGCCATGGCTGTTGGATCTTGTTACCATTGCTTCCAAAAATGAATCAGAACACTAAAAAAACACATACACACACAATAAATTTCTACAATAAGTGTTATACAGACTCAAGGGCATATTCAATCCTGTCCAAAAGAGATAGACTCCACAATGCAATGGCCTTCAAAACAAACTGCACACTGTACCTCTGAAACAAATAATGCAATATATGTTAAGAAAAAAAAAAGAAGAAGAAGAAGGTAGCAGGAGGGGAAGAATGAAGCGGGGGAAATCGGAGGGGTAGACGAACCATGAGAGACGATGGACTCTGAAAAACAAACTGAGGGTTCTAGAGGGGAGGGGGTGGGAGGATGGGTTAGCCTGGTGGTGGGTATTGAGGAGGGCACATTCTGCATGGAGCACTGGGTGTTATGCACAAACAATGAATCATGGAACACTTCATCTAAAACTAATGATGTAATGTATGGGGATTAACATAAGAATAAAAAAAAACTGCACAAATTTGTCTAGTGTTTCTGCTAATTCTCATTCACGGTACTTCATTTCCTTGTGCCTTTTCTTATTCATTGGAAAATAATTTGTGGTACCTAGTATATTCATCAAAGAATTTATATTATTTCTGTCAGGTGCTCAGAAGCACTTTTAGTCATGGTCCACTTTTTAAAAATACACATTTAAGGTTTTTTGTACAAGTGATATTTGAATTCAGATTATAAATTTACTCTAAAATCAGCGTATAGCTACTTCTCAGGGAATTTTCTTCAACCCCTGCTTTGTCCAGCCTAACGTTTCTTTCTTCCCAGTTTCTAGTCCTCTGCGAATGGGAATGAGTGAGTGTGTTTTTGTGAGCAATGGGTGGAGGGAGTACAAGGGTGACTAAGCTCTCTCTAAATGTTTAACAGTTAAATGGAATGCCATCCAAAAAGAAAATATAAAATAAGTATTGAATATAACATGTACTCATAAAAATGGCTAATTGAAGACACTAATTTCCTGGAGTTATAAAGATGATACTAAAATGATTTCATTAGGAGGGGTGCCTGGGTGACTCAGTTGGTTAAGCATCTGCCTTCGGCTCAGGTCATGATCTCAGAGTCCTGGGATGGAGCCCCGCATCGATCCCCTGCTGAGCAAGGAGGCTGCTTCTCCCACTCCCTCTGTCTGCCATTCCCCCTGCTTGTGCTCTCTCTCTCTCTCTGTGTCAAATAAATAAAATCTTTTTTAAAATTTTAAAAAATTAAAAATTAAAAAAAATGATTTCATTAGGAGAGGGTAGGTAGCAAACTTTCCTCAACATTTCTAATAGAAGATTCTTATTTAATCAAGGTAATGATTTTAAACATAAACCTACCTAAACAGAACTCTAAATTTAAGGAGTCAAATATATTTATTGTGGGAATAAATATATCAAGTACAGTTTTTATTTGTTTCTTTTGTTAGACTAATAATTATTTTTAATAAAATAGTTTCATCCAGATATAGAGGGTCCTTTCTATAAGAGAGTTTAAAACTTTGTTCTGTTTTTTTCTTTTTTATTAATGAAGATAATGGCATGTTTTGCAAGTAAGCTTCCTATATTAACCTATTTCTACTCAAAGACAGACATGCTGTACAAAAATCAAGAGTCAACAATGCAAAGGTTTTCAAGTATTTCCATTTTTCAGATTTTAGTATAAAATACTTATGGGTATTTAGCAGAGCAGATGGCTCAAAAGGCTAAATATTTGTAGCTTAGCACTTTAAATAGAAACCATACCCTTTATAATAGACTAACTATAAAAGAATGACTTCTGTGACAACAGACTGTTCTTATGTAACTATTTTGGGGTAGGAAGAAAATAAAACAGAAAATTTCAAATTAACAGTGCTTTAATTTCTAACTTGAATTTTATCTTACTATTTTGGTATAAAATTCAAGAATGAATATAAAATAGCTAACAACTGGTTTCCTATCACTACTACCATGTCAGTATACCTTTTCAGACAAATTTCACCGTTTTAAATGTTCCTTGGAAAATCAGGAGTTACCTGGCTATGGCCAGGGCAAAGAGTTCTAATTCCATCTCTGCATAAAGTAACAGCAAATCCATATAAAAGAGTTCTGAAGTTTGTAACCTGTTTCTGACTCCTATGAGTACAGATTCCAGAAAATCTAATGAGTTGTCTTTTTGTACAATGACAGATCAAGATATTTAGTTAATGCCCCTCCAAGTATAGAATGTCTAATTATATTGAATAAAATACATGCTTTTAAAAACTTATTTAAACATATGGCTGGGATAGTTGGAAACTAAAGAATTAATAAAAGAATACAAGAAAAAAGGAGGCAGAAATCCAGACAGTTAAGAGTTCTGGGGCTAGTATCTGCTGAACCCTGATGGCCTACAGTTTAGTCATTAAGAGTTCCATTTATTTTTTTAAGATTTTATTTATCTACTTGAGAGAGAGAAACAGAGAGCGAGAGCGCACAAGCAGGGGGAGCAGCAGAGAGAGAGGGCGAAGCAGGGTCCCCACAGAGCAGGGAGACCGACGTTGGGCTGGATCCAGAACCCTGGGATCATGACCTGAGCAGAAGGCAGATACTTAACTGACTGAGCCACCCAGGCACCCAAAGAGTCCCATTTTTAAGGGCCCAGAATTTAGAGTTCAATCTGGATGTAAAGTCATATTATTTAAAATCTACATACAAGAATCCCCAAATCATAAACTATAAAAAATAAACAAAAACCCAAACAGGGAGGTGACAGAGATGCATGCCGGAGATCAGGGTAAAATAGAAAGATATAAAAAGAGGAAAAAAGACTCCCCTGAAAATTAACAGCCACAAACCAACACTTAAGCAGGTTTATAGCCTAAATTCATATCACTCAAAAATTTGGTGGTTTCAGATTGATACTACCTCCACATGCATTGGCGAATCACCTTTCTTGCAAAAGAATGAGTTCCACATACTCAAAAGTCACCAAAACAAACCAAAAAACTACAAGAAGTATATGTAGAAAAATCAAACTACAGAATCTGACCTGAAAATACTGTAAGTATTAAAATTATTAGGTAAAGAACATTAAAATACTTAATAGGCCTACAGAAAATACTAAATATAAGAAGCTGTCTAGGCACCTAAAGGAGCAAGAAGAAGAACAGCAAATAAAGCCTAAGGCCAGCAGAAGGGAAATAATAAAAATTAGAGCATAAATAAACAATATTGAAATTAAAAAAAACTGTAGAAAAGATCCAACAAAACTGAGAGCTGGTTCTTTGAAAGAATTAATAAAATTGATAAACCCACAGCCAGATTAATCAAAATGAAAACAGAAAGGACCCAAATAAATAAAATCAAGAATGAAAGAGGAGAGATCACAACAAACACCACAGAAATACAAACAATTACAAGAGAATATTATGAAAAATTATATGCCAATAAACTGGGCAATCGGGAAGAAATGAGCAAATTCCTAGAAACATGTAAACTACCAAAGCTGTAACAGGAAGAAATAGAGAATTTGAACAGACCTATGGCTAACAAAGAAACTGAATCAGTAATCAAAAATCTCCCAACAAACAGAAGTCCAGGATCACATGGCTTCACAGGGGAATTCTACCAGACATTTAAAGAAGAGTTATTACCTAGTTGTCTCAAATTTTTCTAAAAAATGGAAGACCGGTCTTAAGAAATGACACAGAATGCAGCAAAAAGAGTCAAAAATACAGAAATTTCAAAACAATTGTAAAGAGATATGGAGAACGGTTGAGATAATTCCAAATACTATAAAAGTTCCAGAAGAGATAATAACAAATAGTAAAAGGCCTTTTATGGGATCCTGAAATGTCTTAATGCTCTGGAAGCACAAAGGCAGGAACATATTCAAAATGCAAAATCCATAATGAAAAACTAACTCTGGAGTACTTGACTTCTATGGACTATTAAATTGTAGATGACCAAACTTAACTATGCGTACACTAATGCAATCTTTACCGACTGTCTACTATGGAAATAAGGTTACCAAATATACTAACAAATCTAATAATTCATCACATGATGCAAAAAAGCCAGCATGGGGGCTCCGGGGTGGCTCAGTCATTAAGCGTCTGCCTTCGGCTCAGGTCATGATCCCAGGGCCCTGGGATCGAGCCCAGCATTGGCTCCCTGCTCCGCAGGAAGCCTGCTTCTCCCTCTCCCACCCCCCATGCTTGTGTTCCCTCTCTTGCTGTATCTGTTTCTGTCAAATAAATTAATAAAATCTTAAAAAAAAAAAAAGGAGGTGTGTACAATAGGGACTATAGTTAACATAAAAATCTAACTTTTAGTGTTTACTTCCAATCCCCAAATCTACAACACAGAAATCTTTGTTCCTTTGATCCTCCACCCATTTACCTTCCATAAGTTGAAAATAATATCACTTTAAGAAGCCTTCATTACAGGGTTCCCATATATAGGAAAACCACTTGTCCTCTATAATGAAAACCGTGCAAGCTCTAGAACTGGATTTAAATGCTAGTTTCACCCATTGAGATTTGTAGCTTTGAGCAAAATACTTAGTTTCTTTGACCTTTGGTTCCTTGCCTATTAAGTGGGAATATCACTCAACTCAGGATTGCTGTTAAGTATTAAATGATATTAAAAAATAATGCCTATAATATAGTAAGCATCCAGAAATATTACTTCTCATTCTCTGTGCTTCCATAGTACTCTATACACCAGTTACAAACAGAAACGTTATCTAGAGTGACTGCCAAGGACAAGATCTCCAGGCTAATGTCATCAAAAATGACTAAAATCACACGTGAAGCAATAAAAAATACAATATTGGCTACATGAGAGAGTCCCAGACTTTCTCATTTCAGGATGCCCTTAGTGTCTCAATAATTTTTCATGGCATTTTCAAGTCAAAAGAACTACAGTTCTGTTTATTAAATAGTCAGTTCTAAACAACATATATATATCTTTATGTCCTAACAACTTAGTAGCTATTTTTTAAAACCATAAAAATTAAAAGAAAAATAATATTTTATTTTCATTATTAAGTAACCACATTACTTATGATGGATGCGTATACCCGTTGAGCCCTTCACATATTCTAAAACCTTGAAATCATTATATTTTTTTAGATTTTATTTTTTTATTTGAGAGAGAGAAAGAGAGCCCACGCGCACACATGCTGGGGGAAAGGCAAAAGAAGAGGGACAAGCAGACTCCCGCTGAGCAGGAAGCTTGAGGCATGCTCGAACCCAGGATACTGAGATCATGACCTGAGCCGAAGTCAGACACTTGAGCCACCCAGGTGCCCCAACCTTGGAATTATTATTTAGTGCATGTTAATCAATACTGTTGAGTACAACTTAGCTAAAATGCATCTATTTCCATGGATCAAAAACTATTCCTGAAACTAGTTTAAAAAAAAAACTACTTATGACTATTTTAATATTACTTTTCTTCTGTCATTTAAGCTTTGTGGCCTTTCATATCTTCCAAATAAGCCTTGGCATACTAACTTTTTTTGTCTGCCCACACATCATCCTCCCCCAATATTTTCTTTTAAAAACAATACCAGAATTCTACTTCTGACTAAGATAAAATAACAAAGACTGGATTTTCCCTACTGCCTAAAACAACTAAAAAAGTCAGGCAAAATATATAAAACTATGGTATTCAAACAATGAAACTCAGGCAGTGATGGACGGTGATCCCAGAGAGATGGGAAACAGATGAGCCTTCTGATTATCCCCATTTTAAATCCTTGAGAGAATTTCCAGGTTCCTCGAATAGGAGAAGAATCCAAGGTGGAGCCCAGCCGACTCTGCATTGAGACTGATTACAAGGGAACCAGATTTAGGCACAAACCCAAATCCTATGATAAATCCCTATTAAGTCCCTCTTACCACAGCACCCCAGTTCCTCTGGTATACATCCTTCCTTGCTTCAGCAATTAATATGCTTATCAATATTACATAAAGTTGGGGTTTTTGTAATTAACCAGGAGTGATACAGTACATGATATTCTTGGTGATTGCTATCTAGTGGGCTTTCATAAATTAATGTCCTAGCAAAAAATTTAAAAGGTTTTCACTGCTTTTACAATCTTGGTGAGAGATAAGACCAGAATTACAATGTATATAAAAAAATTTTTCATTAGAATCTCTTGTTCCATACCAAGAAAAAGGTAACTGTCACTTTTGTTTCTGAGAAACCATTAACTATTAGTGCCCACAAAAGACATAAGCTTTATTTTCCATATATTCCATCTTCTTTACTATTGCTAAATTGATCTTAAATGCAAATTTAATCGTATTATACCCCTACTCAAATTCCCATATGAGGTTAACATACAATAAAATACAAAGATTATAGGTGTTGTTTGGTAAGTATCAACAATTATACATACTTGGGAAATTGCACCCAAACAAAATATATGATATTTCCATCACCCCAGAAAGTTTCAACATGACCTTTTTCAGTAAACCTCCTCTCCCCTAGACAATTATTTTCAGATTTCTATCACTATAAATTAGATTACATAATCTTTTTTTGCACAGTGCAACCTTTGCATTATATAATTTACTTGTTTTTTGGTTTTTAAGATGAGACTGCAACTTTCTACACATAAACCAGGTATTTGTACGTATTTTTTCACAGATGGATCAGTAAATTGTTTATGATGGTTTGTGAGCAAGTCGGGATTTTTCTCTTAGCTATATATATTTCTGTTGTGTTCATTTTAAAAATTTTTTTATTATTATGTTCAGTTAGCCAACATATAGTACATCATTAGTTTTTGATGTAGTGTTCAACGATTCATTAGTTGCATATAACACCCAGTGCTCACAAGGATTTTCTGATAATAACTACTAACTTTTATGGAATATCTGACCTCGTAAGAGGAAATATGCTATATAAATACAAACTAGAACATAAAATCATCATCTCATCAACCAGCACTTTGACTTATTCATTCTCCAACCAATAATAATTAAGAGATTCCATAAAGTTCTGGAAAAAGATTGCCCAGCAAGTGTCATTAGGTATAGAAAAATATAAAAAGGGATTCATTACTGGATTGATTTGCTCATCACTATTAGTAAAAAATATACTAGATCTTTATCAGAACTCAACTTTATAACACCACCATCTTCTAATTAGAATTTGTTGTGAATTTAATTAAGTTCTGCCTTTTATGAATTTCGAAATTCTTCTACTTCTACTGTTACGCTGCTACTGACAGATAGCCTCCTGAGAGCTTGGAGTGTTAATTATTCCAAATCTTTCTGGTATAAAGCTAAAAAGAAAGCACTGTAGTACACGTTTAAGAATCGTGTATTTTTATTAATTTAACAGAGAGTAATAAAGCATATTCGTCTTCCAAAGAAGTGTTTACTTCGTAGCGCTATTTGATAATTTACACTTTCTAATTTTAAAAAGGTTTAGCCATAGCTGTTACTTGTATGTCTTTCAGTTGAAATAGCTGATTTAGAGCTGATGATGGTATTAGTAATTATGATGCTAAGGACCAGATTTATCAACATGGTACACTGTAAATGTTAAGATAAAGTTAAAATTTTAATAGTAAGTTGTCAGAAGGACTTTAATGACCTATTAAGTGCCACATATGAGTTACATGACCATCCTATGATTCTATGCTGAACATTAAAATTGAAATATTTCCTCCTAAAAAACCTACAGCAAAATTTTAGTCTAACATAAAAAAAACCCTGGATTTAATATTCTGTATTTACAAAAGAATGTAGAAATGGGATAATTAAAACAATCTGTCCTTTTCACACTTAAAATCATTATTTACAAGGATCAACTACCACAATAAGAGGCACACTGTTTTCTAATGAATGCAAAGAATGAGAGGGAAAAAAGATTAGCACTAAATAAACACCCAACTAAATCAACACCTAAGAACACCTATACACCTTAAACTTGACAGTTGTACAACATTTAAGCTTACCAAGTGTCTTAGTCATCTTATGTTGCCATAACAAAACACCATAGATTAGGTGGCTGAAACAACAGAAACTGATTTTCTCACAGTTCTGGAGAAACTGAAAGTCTGAACTCAGGGTGCCAGCATAGTTGGGTTCTGGTGAGAGCTCTGTCCTTATCTTGCCTGGCCACCTTCTTGCTGTGTCTTCACTTGGTGGCACTCTGATCTCAGACTTCCAGCTTTAAGGCTGAAGTATGCACTAGGTTAAACCAATCATCATATTCCAACCCCTTGCCAAAGTGAGTGATCATCTCAGGTATGTTACCTAAGCCAGCCAATACAGAGTGAATCTATGATCTTTCATGGGGAATTCAGAAATATAAAAGCTTTTTTCTTGATCTCAATAACTTAAAATTGCTGTCCACTCTGTCAGCCTGAAAGAGGGCAGAGCTGAGAAAAGTATGAAAAGTAAACAATCAACTAATCAATCAAAACAAAAAACACAGCTCAAACTCTGATTAAACCATACTTAAAGCCTAACTACCTATGGATAGATGTGTTAAATTTTGTAAACCAATATATTCATTTTATTTTTTAAGACAATTTGAGTTATATTTTGTTGTTTTCTAGATGGTAAAACCATAGTAGATTAACTTTCTCTTAGAATAATAATTTTAGAAAAATCTAAAGATTCAAACTGTCAAACAGAAGAGTACACAAAAGCAACCTGGCTGATAGAAAACAAAACCATTCTTTTATCATGTCATACTCTATTTTCTGATTTACCATTTGCCACAAAAACTGTCATTTAATTAATTGATTATTTACCTACTAAACAATACCAGCAAGGGATGGGAATACCAAATTTGTACTTACTGGCTATGGTTTATGGTGTATATATATAAAATGCCATATCCTTACTTAATGCCTGTCAGCTTTCTTTTTATATGCCAGCAGACAAATAGAAAGCAATTATTAACTCTTACTGCAACATTCTGGAATTGTGTTGAAAATTAATTCATTTTCCTATCTTTGACAGAAGGGTTCCTGATGCCAGGGCTCTACTCAACAAATAGACCAGAGAGAGCCCAACTCCTCTGAATTTGGGAAAGTGTTTTATAATATTTATGAAGTTTTGTTTTGTTTCATTTTATCTTAGGAGTTGTTATACACAAAGAAAGCTGAGACAAAAAGTATAATTCATTGAATTTAATCCATATATTGTACAAATATTTTGCAATGGATTCATATGTATACTTTCCCCCATTTTAATTGATCCTAGGCCAACTATTTTAAATTTGAACATATTCTTTTCATTCTTTGTTCACTTGACTACTTATATTTTTACATAATTGCAAAAGTAGTATGAATATAAATATAATTGTGCTTTTTAAATTTTTTATGTATTTCTACCTATGATACTGTAGTATTCATAATAATAAATTTTAATGGTTATGTAATGATCCACTAAACAGATAAATAGTAATTTACATATTGTCATATTTAATATCAAAATTGCAGAAATAAAAGATAAATTAATGGAATTTTTGGATTATTTCGTTAGGAAAAATAATCAAAAACAAATTTTTTAAAGATTTCTTCATTTATTTAAGAGAGGGAGAGAGATAAAGAGCACAAGCTGCAGGGGCAGAGGGAGAGGCAGAGAAAAATCTCAAGCAGACTCTGCCCTGAGTGCAGAGCTAGATGCGGGGCTCCATCTCACAACCCTGAGATCACGACCTAAGCCAGGAGTCAGACGCTTTACCGACTGCACCACTGAAGGCACCGAAAATTAAATTATAACTCTTGAAAGAAATGCCAAATTTCTTTATAAAGTTGGTATGATTTACATGGCAACTAGTAATATACAATACATCAATTTTTACCACAATAATGCAACTGTGAACATTTTCTGAAACTCAAGGAAAATTTCTGAAAATATACCCTATAATAGGATTACCATAATGTTTCTTTAAAAATGCAAATTTGGGGGTTTTACCCTATTCTAATAAATCAGAATCTCTCAGCTATGACCTAGGAATATACAATTTAATAAATTCTTAATATTTGTACAATAAAATTTGACCAATAAAGTTTGAGAACTATTCTAGTAAAGTATGATTATTGCTTTCTCAGAATATCTAAATAATTCAAGTTACAGAATCTATTCTAAGAGCTTTTACTTGTATCATCTCATTTAGGCCTGATAAAAAACCTATGTAGTAGGTAAGATTATTATCCCAGTTTTACAGATATGGAAACTAAATCTCAGTGGTTAAAAAGCACTGCTAAGTGAAAAATATACTATATATATAAATAAACTATTTCAATCCAGGTTATCAAGCTCTTAACTATTACGCTATACTGCCTCTCTTATGTCAATTATTTTCCCACTTACTACTCCATCATAAATCATTCATTCCCTTAACAGATGTTTTACTGGCTACAGAAAATATAAAGCAGTATAAAATAAAGAGAGAAAATAAAATGTAAGGAGTATAGAGTGTAAAATACAAGGAGAAATCGTATTTGTCAAGAACCTCAAGAAATTATATACTATTTTTATATTCACATATGTGTAAAAAAGATATATCATGGGGCACCTGGGTGGCTCAGTCGTTGAGCGTCTGCCTTCAGCTCGGGTCGTGATCCCAGGGTTCTGGGATCGAGCCCCGCATCGGGCTCCCTGCTCGGCGGGAGGCCTGCTTCTCCCTCTCCCACTCCCCCTGCCTGTGTTCCCTCTCTCGCTGTGTCTCTCTCTGTCAAATAAATAAATAAAATCTTAAAAAAAAAAAAGATATATCATGACCTAGTAAACTAGCAGCCTCTGAAAAGTGATGATGCATAGACTAAGATTGGATCCACTATAACATAACTCATGTAACAGAAAAAATGTTTTGGAAAATAGACTTCTAAGATTCCAAATCATGAACACATTCTGGGATTTATAAACAAAGAGTAGCAAGTTACTATATGACTGATGACTAGAATCTACAAGGCATTTATTTGTATTTATAGAAGGAATCCTACTATTTCAACAACTTAATATAAAGATATCAATGAACTTTTGCAATATGAATAACTTAGAATGAATGGTGACTTATGTGAGTAATATGTGAAGTATATACAATAGCATTAATACTCTCTGTGCTTTTCTGGACCCAGTCCATTTCATGCACACCACTGTCAGTTAATCATCCTTATAATGACAACTGTAAACATGCATTTCCTGCTCAAAACTTTTCCTCCCTCTGCCATTCAAGTCCCTTCCTTCAAGTTTCCCATTCCTTTCATAATGTTTTGAACATTCATTACTCCCCAAACAATTCTTACTCTTTTTTTTTTTTTTAATAACCACAACTGTGCACCTGTAATCCAGTTTATTTCTGGGTATTGATGATTCAAATAACTCTCTCCTAAGTGAAATCTCTGGCAAAAAGGAGATTTGCCCTCTTTAAAATACTCTATACTTTGGGCGCCTGCGTGGCTCAGTGAGTTAAGCATCTGCCCTCAGCTCAGGTCATGATCTCAGGGTCTTGGGATTGGCTGGTGTAGGGCTCCCTGGTCAGTAGGGAGTGTGCTTCTCCCTCTCCTTCTGCCCCTCCCCACTGCTCATGCTCTCTTTCTCTCTCAAATAAATAAAATCTTTTAAAAAAAATACTCTATACTTTTTAAAAAAGATTTTACTTATTTATTTGTCAGAGAGAGAGAGCACAAGCAGAGGGAGCAGTGGGCAGAGGGAGAAGCAGGCTCCCCACTGAGCAAAGGGCCTGATGCCAGACTCAATCCCAGGACCCTGGGATCATGACCTGAGCCAAAGGCAGACACTTACCCGGCTGAGCCACCCAGGCATCCCTCCATACTTTTTTTTGATATGTAAGTAGAGAGCCAAAACTTAAAATTAGGTATTCTTATTTCATTAGGAAAATTGCTAAGTATGAGAGACTGTCAAGCAATGAAGAAACCTATTGAATATGACTGATGAGGTTCCTCCCCTCAGAGTGCTTTCAATCCTATAAAAAGTTCAATCCTGTTTTATATTGTTTTTCTTTTATATTTTAAAGAATCATTTTTAGAAAAGCCTGTTCATCTTTTTCATTAACACTTTTCAGACCACAAGGGCATGACAAGAACTTTACTGATACAATGAGGCATTACATATTATCTTCCTATACAAATTAATTGAAAAAAAGCATATTAAATGATATGGAAAAGAAAGGCAAAGGAAATATAAATAAAATTAAATTTCCTTATAACTTGCAGTCCACTGACAAAGACTTGAGACAGGCAGAGTATGACATTTCTCCAGGAACTCCCAACTGTTTTAATGTTACTGCCTCGCTAGAGGGAAAAAACCTTAACCTAACAATAGTTAGGCTTCCAGGGTCCTATAAGTCTCCTTTAACATATGAAAATCCTTTTGGAAGCTTCTTTTGAATCTACCCCTCCAAACTTAAAAGTATATAATCAACTGCTCCTCACAATCCCAGTACAGCTTTTCTACCCAAGGGTCCTGTCCCCATGCTTTAGTATCACCACCTTTTTGCACCAAACATGTCTCAAGAGTTCTTTCTTGACCGTTTACTCCTGGAACCACCAAATGACATCATTTTGGTGCCCAACATGGGGCCTGAGTCTTCTCTTTTCTACTCTGAACCTCCTGCAAACTTGGTGAGTTCGTCCTCTTCTCTTCCTTTACTTTCATTTCAGAGGTTTCTCAAGAAGGACAGTGTTCTCATTGGAACACTTTCATGTCAATTGCTAAGGCTGCAATTCTCTAGTCCATGGCTTCTCTATAGGGAGGAATTAGTAGCCTGCCTTTGGTTGGAAGCTATTACCCTGGCCAGAATGGCAAAAAGACCCAGAAACTGATGCCCTCTCTTTATTCCTTTTTTTTTTTTAAGATTTTATTTATTTATTTGAGAGAGAGAGAGAGAAAGAGCAAGCACAAGTGGGGTGGAGTAGCAGAAGGGAGAGAGAAGCAGACTCCTCACTGAGCAGGGAGCCCGACACAGGGCTTGATCGCAGGACTCTGGGATCATGACCTGAGCCAAAGGCAGACGCTTAACCAACTGAGTCACCCAGCCACCCCCTCTTTATGCCTATTCTTTTTTTTTTTTTTTAAAGATTTTATTTATTTATTTGAGACAGAGAGAATGAGAGACAGAGAGCATGAGAGGGAGGAGGGTCAGAGGGAGAAGCAGACTCCCTGCTGAGCAGGGAGCCCGATGCGGGACTCGATCCCAGGACTCCAGGATCATGACCTGAGCCGAAGGCAGTCGCTTAACCAACTGAGCCACCCAGGCGCCCCTATGCCTATTCTTATACAAAGTTGTCATTCTTGGGCACAGGAGAGCCACCTAAGTCACTACTAGGACAGCTGCCAATTTCAAGATTCCCGTGTGAGGTTTCCTCCTCACTGGTCTAATGTGATCCCCTCCACATATCTGGAAGAGCCACTTCTGGCCACAAGAACTCCAATGGGAGCCAGAGGAAACCAGTACCCAATTGAATTAAAATCCAGCCAGGGAGGTTTCCTAGGAAAATCGGCTGTAAGGACTACATGTGTCAGAATATCACTTTGACCATGATGGATTTCTATATTTACTGTTTCTATCAATGTCCCCTACTAACAACTTGAATTAAAAACTGGGTGGTTTCCCCTTGTAAAACTATTCTAGTGCTTTCCATGGGTTAAAAATGGTGGGTTCTTCACAGCATGGCATGGCAAGGCAAAGCATGGAACAGTATTTTGGTACATTCAATGGCACTGATTTGTAGCCTGGGATTCAATGGGGAATCAGGGGTACGCCAGCATCCCTCCCATAGTGCAGGGTGGTGATCACAGCAATTTCATTCAAGGGATGCCTCAAGTTGCTTTGATACCAGGAACCTCTAACATATCCTGCATGGGACACAACCTGGGCGTAGGAGGGGATTTTCGTGGTAATGAACCTTCTCTAAGTTTCTTCTCATGTTCCCAAGGACCCTCCCTTGGGATGCCTTTTAACCCACTGGAAACAATTTGGATTGTAAGATTTGAGGGGGAAAAAAATTGATCTTCCTTTGTAACACTGCATGGCCTCAGTACTCCTTAGGAGATGAGGAAAAATGGCCCAATAATGGGACATTAAACTTTAATACAATCTATCAGTTAGATCTCTTCAGCAGGAAACAGGGCAAATGGACAGATATACCCTATTACAGGCCTTTGTGGCTCTGTATCTTAAGGGCCTCATGCAGAATGTGTGTGGCCACTAACCAATCTAAAAAACTCCCTGCTGAGAAATTGGATGATTGTCTAAACTGGCCTCCTCCGAATAAACCCAGGTTGCTAGGAAACACAGGCCATTCCTGATAAAGGAGAACAGACTCTCTCTCTCTCTCTGTTCCTCTAATAGACCCAGGTTACTCTAGCTGTATGTGGGAGTTTATCCCTCATTCATTTCCTGGGTTAATGGCTATGATCATTGGAACCAATTATCTCTGGTTAGTCTAACCTGGGAAGGAGACTTTAAGGAATATTCCCAAGCAGCTGCTTGGAAACTCTTTTTGTTTCGGGAGAAGTTCTCTGTCTTCTTTGGCCTGACATGGACTGCCTATTTTCTACTTGTTGGTGGAAAGAAAATCTGTTCTTTTTATCTGCCCAAGCTGATGAGCTTTAGGACCGGGAGTCCTCTTTGTCTGCCCTCTGGACTTTTATCCACCTCCAGCCTTCCTATGGGCACCTCACCTTTTCTACCTCCCCCACCCCCCTTCTGTTTCTTCACCACTTGGGTGCAGCCTGGCACCTACACCATATTAGGTGCTTCCGGCACCACTGGCTCCTCCTCCTCCTCTCACTGTCAAGGAGTGAAAATCACCCCCTTGGACTTACACCACCCACTTCAGATTTCCCCACCAGTGCCCCAGGAAAAAATTGATAATGGAAAACAAACTGACTTTTAAGTAAACCCAGAAGGAACATAATTCAGTATTTAAACTAATTTAAGTTTGTTGGATTAATTAAGAAGGGTATGTCTTTAAAGTTACCAGCATCAAATATGAAATTTTTATTCTACCTAGGTTTACTAAAGATCAAATAAACTCATGATCTCTGTTGCAATTTGTCAGCAAAAGATGACTTAAATGTTGGTTAATTTTGTCTGTCTCAAAGTTTTCAATGGTAATTATTAAGATGGCTTTCAAAGTCTGTAACCTGAAACTTTAAAGTTTTGCTTCAATGATAAATTGGATTGAGTTCATTGGACATCTGAGACTTTTCCAAATGAGATAAAATACTAAAGCACTGATTACTGAATGTAGGTTTGTGCTTTTACCTTATCGCAGAGAACCTAAAGATACTTGGGTCTGTTGGTAAACACGTTTTGTGCTTTCTTTCTTTTTTTTTTTTTAAGATTTTATTTATTTATTTGAAAGAGAGAGACACAGCGAGAGAGGGAACACAAGCAGGGGGAGTGGGAGAGGGAGAAGCAGGCCCCCCGCAGAGCAGGGAGCCCGATGTGGGACTCGATCCCAGGACCGTGGGATCATGACCCGAGCCGAAGGCAGTTGCTTAACCGACTGAGCCACCCAGGCGCCCCGTTTTGTGCTTTCTTAAAAGACTGTACTATAGAAAAACATGTCTTAAAATTATGAAATGTATTCATAAATTTGCCATCTAAAGAATTCTGGTGTATCAGACAGTTCACAATTGGTTACTACTTAGTTTTCACTGGAGAAGAAGGTTTCTAAGAGTTAAAATTCTTCTGCTAACTCTAATTAAGACTAATGGAAATAAGGTAAGCAACTCTGTATGTAGAAGTGTTGTAGAAGGTTTATAAAGGGAAATCTTTGGAAAGGAACTTTATATGTGGTCAGGACTAAAGTTGAAATGAATGCACTTAAAAAGTACACTGGTATAAGACTGAAATTCTGGTTTTCTCTCTGTTAAAAACACAAAGTTTTCTTGGATTGTTGGTCTGATCTAGATAAGAAAATGTAAACAAAGAATCTACTCTTGTAATAGAACACCACTGGAAGTACTGGTTATTTTACCAAGGCTTTACATGGAATGTCATATTTGAGAGACATGCATAGACTCAGATATGACCATACGGCATTAAGGAACCAAGGTTAACTTTATGAAGCATGAAGCCAATAGAGCTCATTGGAAATGTTGGCCTGATATATAGCTTACAGAGTTCCCAGCAGCCTTACCAGGTAAGGTTCCCAGCAGCCTTACCAGTTAAGTAAGGAATGTGACTTCCTGGCAGGTGCAGGAACCTCAGGATATTTGGGGGACATCCAGAAGAGGAATTCACCTAAATCTACAGGTATTGCAGGCATGTCTGATGGTAACTATTTAGCTTGGCTTCTGGCCTTGAAAGCCTACTAAAAGTTCAATCAAGATTCCTTATAAAAATTCCAGCAAAGCAGATTTTAAAAGATCTATACCATCAATCACTATTCTTGGTGAGTTTATGTAAATAATTAGTCCAAGCTTTTTAAAATTGGACTTGTTTTTCAAATGAATTAGTATTGATATGGCTATCTATGATAAAAATGAGGGTGACTATAGAGGGAAAATGTTTCAATAACCCATCTTTGTAGATATTAGATTTTAAGCACTCAAAGACTCAAGACATTGGGTTTGAAATGTGCTCCATTAACTTATATTTTTTTCACTTCCATAAAGATGCCCCTTATTAATTACCTGATTGCTTGCTAAACAAAACGGAGTATATGATGGCTAACACCACTTACCACACAATTAAGGTCTTAAATGACTGTCAAAATGGTATTATTTTAGCTGCTGTACAAGGTGGAACATGTGCTATCATAAAAACAGACTGTTGTGTATATATTCTAGCTATCACAAAAATGTAACAGGACTGCTAAAAAATATATTCAAATTGACACTTTAAATGATCTCTCTCTTTCCTTTAGTGATTGGTTAAATTCCTGGACTGGGAAGAGATTTTGGTCAGCTATCAAAGGCCTTTTTTATTGGGCTTCTTTTTCTCATAATAATAACCTTATTTTTTTGTTTCTGGTGTCTTCCTGGCTGGTGCCAAGACTCCTTCACTGCCAACAGATGATCCTTTCTATTCGAGGAAGTTCATTTATGTTGTCTACCTTGGATTCAGCTGCCTCTGCTTTTGGTAACTGCTATATATGTAAGTTCCCCCAATTGACCAATGTTGACCCATATGTAGGAACATCTCTACTCATCTCTGCATCAGGAAGAAGTTACAGAAGACCTCCCACCCTAAACAACCTTAAAGATTAAAGGGTCAAAATTGTTCAGGGGAAATAATGTGGAAAACAAAGGCAAAAGGAAATGTAGATAAAATTACATTTCCCTATAACTTGCAGCCTATTGACAAATATTTGAGACAGGCAGAATATAACATTCCTCCAGGAATTCCCAACTGTCTTAATGTTAATGCCTTGCTAGAGGAAAAACAACCCTAGCTTGGCAATTGCTAGGCTTCCAGGATCCTGTAAGTCTTCTTTAACATATAAAAATCCCTTTGGAAACTTTGTCTCTACCCCTCCCAGCTTCAAAGTATATAATCAACTGCTCCTCACAATCCCAGTACAGCTCTTAGACCCACGGGTCCTATTTCCATGCTTTAATTTAACTACTTATTTGCACCAAATATGTCTCAAGAATTCTTTCTTGACGGTTTGCTCCTGGACCCCACATCAAATCACATCACTAAAGTGATAATCTCATGACACATTGTAATTCTGTATTCTGTTCCTTTTAATACATTTGGATCCATTTTATAAATTACTTTATGTTTGGATCTCTATGTCTAAGGAATTAATAAAAGTCCTTCACATATTCAGCTTTCATTAATTTAAAATCATTAGAAAGGCTTTCTCAATATAAAGTACTGGCGATAGGGACTTTTCTACTATATTCTACTAGAAGAAAAACAGGTTGGCTATGTATGTAGCTTATAGTAAGAACAGCACCAATACTGTTATATGAAAACTGTCTCTGTAGGCCTACTTATTTAACATTTAAAAATATGAAATGATAACACTCTGATTTCTTCTAATAAAGAAGAGCAGGCAAATCCAAGAAAATCTGGCAATTTCTCAGACTCAGATGAAAGGATCCATAATATGACACTGTGGCACAAAAATTATTTTGAGCTAAAGGCATTTGAGTTCCTAAAATTACTTACCGACCTTAAAGCATAGCCTCCCAAAAGAACTCAATTGTCATAAATTCACAACCAGGAAAGAACTCTAATCTTCTCAGAGGAAAAGCAAACAACACACCAACACAGACATTGTCATAAAAGTACCATATCTCCAATATGTTCTCGAAAGGGCCCATTCATCTTTCCAAAGTCATCTGTCATCCCATAAGTAATCTTTCTCCTCCCCTTTTAAAAAGTGATTTGTTTCCCCTAAATGCTCTTCTTCTCCTCCCTGGTATATAAGGCCCAAATTCTAATACCTGTTTGAGTCACATTTCTTTTTCTTTTTTTTTTCCTAAGATTATTTATTTCTTTATTTATTTGACAGAGAAAGAGAGAGCACAAGTAGGCAGAGTGGCAGGCAGAGGGAGAGGGAGAGGCAGGCTCTCTGCTGAGCAGGGAGCCAGATGTGGGGCTCGATTCCAGGACCCCAGGATCATGACCTGAGCCGAAGGCAGCCGCTTAACCAACTGAGCCACCCAGTGTGAACTCCAGTATATACATACATAATTTTGTTTTTTTCTCTTGCTAATGTCTTTGTCAGTTTAATTCACAGACAACCAAAAATTAAGAGGATAAGGAAAAAATTTTTCCTTCCCAAGACAGTAAATTACAGCTATAGGTTTAAATCTCTATATTTCCTTATCATGTTTTGTTGAATATTAAAGATATGAAACATATAAAATATTTTCTTCTAAAGTGAATTACTTTATCTTGTAAATAAATGCCCAAGAAAAGGTTGAGAGTTCTGTCTGAATGTGTCTCAATTCTTATGAACTCCAGTCAGGAGGTGTTATACTGGTAACAGAATTTTCAGATATATAATGAAGTAACATTTCACTTACTGTATGCCCTCTCAAAATACTTCCAAAACTTCAACCAAGAGATTGAACCACATTGCAGGCTTTTCTGTCCTTTTTCTCTCATTCTATTATCCCCCATTATTGGAAGGCAAAGAAGGAAGGTGAAAAGACAGATAAGAAGGGCAAACAGTCTGTTGGGGTGTTTGTTTTCTAAAGAAAGCTATAAAGCTTTGAGACGTCTCTAAAAAACTAAAAAGAAACATAATACTTGAAGTCTTTCAAGAACTATTTTACAAACCAACTTAAGTGCCTTACAATGTTAAGTACTTTTATAAATAAATCATCTAAATTTGAGTGCATGTTTTTCAAAATCAGTTGAAACTCTCATCAACGTGATGTGGGAAACAAAGGCAGAAGAAAAATTATGAAATTTCCTTACTACCTAAAGCCCATTGACAAGTCCTTGAAACAGGCAGAGTGACGTTCTTCTAGGGACTCAACTGCCTTGATGTTGACACTTTGCTAAGGGCAAAAGGCAATCCTAGCCTCCCCTCCCCCCAATCCTCTAAGTCTACTTTAACATATAAAAATTCCTTTGGAAACTTCTTTTATCTCTAAACCCCCCAAGATACATGTTGGCAATCATCCCCCAAGCATATGACCCACCGATATACATGTGAAGAGTCTCATGACTAAGGTTTTATTAGATGGTAATAAATGACCTTTCCCCAACAATAGCTAGCCCCCTCAAGGTCCTGGAAACCTTGCTTCCAAAATTCATTAGAGACTTATGCTATCCCTAACCCCCTCCCAACTTGAAAGTATATAATGGGCCATTCCTCATGACCCCACTGCAGCTCTTTCTGCCCACAGGTCCTGTTCCCTTGCTTTAATAAAATCACCTTTTTGCACCAAAGACATCTCAAGAATTCTTTTCTTGGCCATCAGCTTCCAACCCTAATGTCTTTCCTACATCAAAAGTACTCAATAAACAGAACACCAAACTTCAGTTTTGAAACATTTTAGTGAATTGCAATCAATGAAAACAAAGATTATAGAAGGAAGATGTTGAAATTCATCCTTTCAAAAGCAAAGGAGGAACTGGATAACTTAAAGAATAAAAGCTCATACAGGGTACAAAATTTAATTTTGAATTATATACTGGTGCTTCATAATACCTTAAGTTGTGAGAAGAATCTTTTTGATAGAGCTCCCAATTTTAAATGAAATTATATAATTATATTTACTACAGAATTGAATAAAATTGAGAAGGCCTACAGTTTTGCAACATCTTACTATGATGAAACATTCCCAAGAATCACAGATACAAGTTATGTTTAAAAATTTTAACATAAAAATATTTGTCAAAGCAAGAAATTCTGAATAGAACAAAAAAAGACATCACCTGTGGAAGAAGATAATAGGCAATTTATTTTTAAAAGAAGACAATTTTAAAATTATACTTCTTAATAAATATCAATGATACAATATTATAGATTGATATGGTTAAAAAAACTCCTTGAAACATGTAAATATGTACAAAAAATTATTATTCTGCTTTTGTCACTTTTTACTATGTTATAAATAAATTTTTAACTGTGACATTAAAGTACATGCATATTTATTATTATTGTTTTTTTAAGAGATGGTTTTATTGGGCGCCTGGGTGTGGCTCAGTCATTAAGCATCTGCCTTTGGCTCAGGTCATGATCCTAGGGTCCTGGGATTGAGCCCCGCATCAGGCTCCCTGCTTTGCAGGAAGCCTGCTTCTCCCTCTCCCACTCCCCCTGCTGTGTTCCCTCTCTCACTGTGTCTCTCTCTGTCAAATAAATAAATAAAATCTTAAAAAAAAAAAAAAAGAGAGAGGGGCGCCTGGGTGGCTCAGTCGTTGAGCGTCTGCCTTCGGCTCAGGTCATGATCCCAGGGTCCTGGGATCAAGCCCCACATCGGGCTCCCTGCTCCACAGGAAGCCTGCTTCTCCCTCTCCCACTCCCCCTGCTTGTGTTCCTGCTCTTGCTATCTCTCTCTCTCTGTCAAATAAATAAATAAAATCTTAAAAAAAAAAAAAGAGATGGTTTTATTTTTGAAAAGAGTTTTCAAGTAAACTGGTTTATGAGTATACCAATACAAATCCAACTTGTTGGTCAATAAATATTTCAAAACATATGTAACTTTTTTTAATGTCCCTTTTCTCTCTGAAACATAACATTGCTAGAAATGACAAATTATCTGTTTAGCCTACTTATAAACTGCCTGACACTTACTTGACTGCAGTTCACTAACCAGGAGACAGAGAGAAAGTCAAAAATTACACTGCAGGAGATTGTGGTAAACAGAGCAAAAGTGGCTTAAAACTCAGTGAAATGTTGCATTTCAAAAATCAACATTATGACTCTTCTAAGACAAACTGCAGGAAACACTAGAATTCTGGCAAAGAATTCAACTGTGATCTTATTATTAACAGTTAAAAATACATTTTGAGTACATATACTCTAAAGTCACAAACTATTTTCAAGAATACCTCCTATAGGGGTGCCTGGGTGGCTCAATCAGTTAAACATCTGCTCTCTCCTCCCTCTCTCTCAAATAAATAAATAAATAAAATCTTTAAAAAAAAATACCTCCTATAGTCACATACTAGCATCTGTAAAAAAAAAAAAAAATGACATCAACACAAGCATTTTTATTACATAAATATTTGAATAGCAAAAGATTGAACATATCCAAATGGCCACCAACAGAGGACTGCTTAACTAAATTATGGCACATCCATAGAACAAAATGCAAAGCAGCTATTAAAAAGAGATAGGTCAATTTATGCTAATATTGAAAGATCCTTGACATATAATGTTAAATAAAAAGAACAACATGCGAAAGACTGTACATTTATAAAAGTAGAATGCGTTTATTTTTACAGAAATATATATTGCATATATACACATTTACATACATATGTAAGTACAAATATATGTGTACAGGTGTGTATATATCCATATACTCACATTTGTGTGTGTGTGCATGCCTGTGTGTTGGCTGGGCAGGGCTGGCCAGAGGTTTTATATGTGAGGGTACCCTTTAGTAGCATCATAAGTACATATTACATACTATCAAAAAACTTAAAAATATCTGAGAAACAATAAAGATCTTTAAGTGGACATTTGTTCTATTCCAGGACAATTAAATTCAAGGGCAATAGGAGAGTTGCAAATTTTTTTAAAAGATAAAAAATATATATAAATCAGACTATAATGGAGAAATGCAAATCAAAACAAGATCAAGCATGCCTATATTACTGTCAGATTTTTTTCCCCTAAATCTAAATTACAAGTATATTTCGTTCACTGAACTGCAGTTGTAAAATTATTTTACTCCTCACTATGGAAAGACTAGTATTTTGTGGCAAAAAATGAAAATATTAGTTGAATTTACATTAGCAAAGTGTCTCTCTCTTTGAAAGTTTACAGTTGCATTCAACAAAACCACCTCATTACCTCCTCTCCTCCCCTCCAAAAGACAGAGTATTATGCAATTTTCCATTTCAGTGATAGCAAGAATGATCAGAATTTCTTTCAGAGGGAATTGCTCTATATATAGCTATAGATTCAGTATGTCCATGAAGGGAGATGAGATAAGGAGGCTCCTATGTCATCAACTTGAACTGAACTTCAGAAACTTAAGGGACAACTTATTTTATCAAGACCCAGACCTTATGGTACTAAACCCCAATACATTTCTCCAAGATGGACACATAGGAGCCTCCTGATCTCACCACTTCCAATGGACACACTGAATCAACAAGAACAAATAGAACAACCCTCTCTGAAAGAAATCCAGAAACTAGCTAAGCAAATAGTACACATTAGGCAAACAAGAAAATCAGAACTACATCACCCATATAAAAATGGGTCTCAGCATACCCACAACTGTGTAAGCCAATAAAAACAAAGATGGCAGCTTGGACAATCACAAAGGTTTGACAGAAAACAACTTGAGTTGGGCTGATCAATAAGGTACATTTTGTACAGAGGGCCAATCTGTCAAATTGGGAGAGGTGACTACTTATCCTAATGAATCAAAATGAATACAGAGAGTCAAGGAAAATGAAGAAACAAAAAATATGTTCCAAACAAAAGAACAATATAAAACTCTAGAAACAGATAAGAAAATGAAGGTAAGTAATGTACCTAACAAAGATTTCAAAATAATGTAATAAAAATGCTCTCCAAGTTTAAAAGAACAATACATGAAGTGAGAATTTCAACAAAGAGAAAATATTAGAAAATATGAAACTAAGAACTGAACTGAAAAATTCAATAGAAGGATTCAAAAACAGGCTAGATTAAGTGGAAGAAAAAGAATCAAATTTGAAGTCAGGGCAATGCAATTCATTCAATCAAAGTAGAAAAACAATGGAGAATGAAAAAGAGTGAAGATGACTTAAGGGACTTATGGGACACCAGAGTGGACAAATACACTCATGATAGATGTCCCAGAAGGAGAAGAAAGAGAGAAAGGGACTGAATGCTTATTCAAGAAATAATGGCTTAAATCTTCCCAACCTGGGCAAAGAAAAGGACATCTAGATCCAAGAAGCCTAAAGAATTCCATATAAGATGATTCCAAAAAGACCAACAGAGACACATTATAATTAACTATTAACAGTTAAAGAAAATGAGACCAATGAAGCCCAAAGTTAGGTACAATGAAGGAAATAACAAAAATTAGAGCAGAAATAAATCAAATAGAGATGAAAAATAAAACAATAAAAAAGACTAATGAAACTAAGAACTGGGTGTTTGAAAAGATAAACAAAATTGACAAGGCTTTATAGCTAGACTCACCAAAAAAGGGGGCGGAGGGCTCAAATAAAAAAATTAAAAATGAAAAGATGTTAAAACCAACACCACAGAAAGAGGATCCTAAGAGACTACTATGAATGATCAGATGATAACAAATTGGACAAACTAGAAAAAATGGATTAATTCCTAGAAACACAACCTACCAAGACTAAATCTTGATGAAATAGAAATCTGGGGACACCTGAGTGGCTCAGTCATTAAGCGTCTACCTTCAGCTCAGGTCATGATCCCCGAGTCCTAGGATCGAGTCCCGCATCGGGCTCCTTGCTCAGCAGGGAGCCTGCTTCTCCCTCTGCCTGCTGCTACCCCTGCTTGTGCTCTCTCTCTCTCTGGCAAATAAATAAATAATAAAACTTTAAAAAAAAAAAAAAGGAAAGAAATGGAAATCTGAAAAGAACAATTAGTAAGGAGATTCAATCAGTAATCAAAATCATCCCAAGCACAAAAGTCCAGGACAAGATGGCTTCATTAACAAATTCTACCAAAAATTCCAAGAACAACTGACACCAATCCTTCCAAATTCTTCCAAAACACAGAAGAGGACGGAACACTTCTAAACTCATTTTATGGGACCAACATTACCCCGATAACAAAACTAGACAAGAATGTTACAAGAAAAGAACAGGCCAAATCTCTAATTAACATAGATGCAAAAGTCCTTCAACAAAATATTAGTAAATCAAATAAAGTTAATACATTAAAAAGATCCTAGACCATGATGAAGTGGGGATTGATTCCAGAGATGCAAGTTAGTTCAACATCTACAAATCAGTCAATGTGATACACCACATTAACAAAATGAAGGATAAAAATCATATGATCATCTCATGAATGGATAAATCAGATAAACACATACACACACACAGGAATATTACTCAGCCATCAAAAAGAATGAATTCTCCCTATTTGCAGTGAAATGGATGGAACTAGAATGTATTATGCTAAGGAAAATAAGTCAGTCAGAGAAAGACAAATACTATGATTTCACTCATTTGTGGAATTTAAGAAACAAAACAGATGAACATAGAGGAAGGGAAAGAAAAATAAAATAAGATAAAAACAGGGAGGAAAGTCTTAAGAAACTCTTAACTATTAGGAACAAACAGGGTTGTTGGAGGGGAGGTGGGTAGAGGGATGGGGTAAATGGGTGATGGGCATTAAGGAGGGCACTTGTTGTAATGAGCACTGGGTATATGATGCAAGTGATGAATCACTAAATTCTACCCCTGGAACTAATATCATACTATATGTTAACTAACTTGAATTTAATAAAATCCTGAAAGAAAAAAAGTCATATGATCATCTCAATAGATGCAGAAAAAGCATTTGACAAAATTCAAACTCCATTTATGATAAAAACGCTCGGGCGCCTGGGTGGCTCACTTGGTTAAGCGACTGCCTTCAGCTCAGGTCATGATCCTGGAGTCCCGGGATTGAGTCCCACATCGGGCTCCCTGCTCAGCAGGGGGTCTGCTTCTCCCTCTGCCCTCTTCCCTCTCGTGCTCTCTATCTCTCATTCTCTCTCTCAAATAAATAAATAAAATCTTAAAAAAAAAAAAAACACTCAAAAAAGTAGATATAGAGGGAATGTACCTCAACATAATAAAGGCCATATATAACAAATCTACACCCACTGTGGAACTCAATAGTGAAAAGCTAACAGCTTTTCCTCTAGGATCAGAAACAAGACAAACATGCCCAAACTCAAACAACATAGTATTGGAAATCCTAGCCAGAGCAATTAGAGAAGGAAAATAAAAAGCATCCAAATTGGAAAGGAAGCAGTAAAACTGTTACTACTTGCAGATGACATGATATTCAATATAGAAAACCCCAAAGACTACACCAAAAAACTGTTAAAATTAAAACAAATTCAGTGAAGTTGTAGTATAAAAAATCAATATACAAAATCTGTTGCATCTTTTTTTTTGTTAGTTTCCTGATTTTAATTTTTAATTTTTTATTATTATGTTAATCTGTTGCATCTTTATACAATAATTACGAGCTATCAGAAAGAGGAATTAAGAAAGCAATCCTATTTACAACTGCATCACAAAGAACAAAATACCTAGGAAAAAATTTAATCAAGCAGGTAAAAGACCTTTATACTGAAAACCATGATATTAATGAAAGAAACTGAAGACAAAAATAAATGGAAAGATATTCCATGCTCACGGTTTGAAAGAATATATATTGTTATAATGTCCATACTGAGCAAAGCATTTACAGATACAATGCAATCTCAATCAAAATTCTAATGGCATTTTTCACAGAAATAGAATAAACAACCCTAAAATTTGTATGGGACCACAAAAGACCTTGAAGAGCCAAAACAATATTGAAAAAGAAGAACAAAGCTGGAGGCTTTATGGTCCCTCATTTCAAACTATACTAAAAAGCTATAGTAATTAACGTAGTACAAAAACAGACACATAAATCAATAGAACAGAACAGAAAGCCCAGAAATAAATGCACGCATATATGGTCAATTAATTTACACAAAGGGGACAGGAATATACAATGGGGAAAGGACAGTCTCTTTAATAAATGGTGTTAGGAAAACTGGACAGCCACATTCGTAAGAATGAAACTGGATCTCTACATATACACAAAAATTAACTCAAAATGGATTGAAGACTTGAACATAAGAGCTGAAACCATGCAACTCCTAAAAGAAAGCAGGCAGTAAGCTTCTTAACACCAATCATGATAATGATTTTTTTAATTCGATATCAAAAGCACAGGCAACAAAAGCAAAAATAAACAAGTGGGACTATATCAAATTGAAAAGCTTCTGCACAGCAAATGTAACCATGAACAAAATGAAAAGGCAACTTATGAAATGGGAATAATATTTGCAAACCATATACCTGGTAAGGCCTAATATCCAAAATATGTAAAGAACTCATATACCCCAATAGTGAAAAAAAATCCAATTAATACATAGGCGAGGAAACTAAAGAGACACTATTCCAAAGAAGACATGCAAATGGCCAAGTACATGAAAATGTGCTCAACATCATTAAACATTAGGGAAATACAAATCACAACCATAATGAGATATCATCTCATACCTGTTAGAATGTCTGCCATCAACAAGAAAACAGATAAAAAGTGTTGGTAATGATTTAGAGAAAAGGAAACCCATGTGCACTTTTGGTGGGAATGTAAATTAGTGCAGCCACCATGGAGAACAGTATGGAGGTTGCTCAAAGTATTAAAAAAAGAATTACAATGTCCAAAAATTCTGCTTCTGGGTGTTTATGCAAAGGAAATAAAATCACTATGTTGAAGAGATATCTGCACCCCCAATTTACAATAGCCAACACATGGAAACAACCTACATATTTACCGATGGATAAAAGGATAATGATAAGTTATATGTGTGTGTGTGTGTGTGTGTGTGTATGATAGAATATTATATAGCCAGAAAAAAAGAGTGGCATCTTGCCATTTGCAACAATATGGTAGATGTTGAGGGGATTATGATAAGTAAAATAAGTCAGACAGAAAAAGACAAATACTCTATGATCCCACTTATGTGTGGAATTAAAAAAAATGAACCCACAAAAACAAAGAAACTGTGAGTTGCCAGAGATAGGGGCTGGTGAGATGTGGGAGATGTGTGAAGGTGATTAAAAGGTAGAAACTTACACTAAGGGGCACCTGGGTGGCTTAGTCAGTTAAGCGTCTGCCTTCGGCTCATGTCATGATCCCAGGGTCCTGGGACTGAGCCCCACATTGGGCTCCCTGCTCAATGGGGAGCCTGCTTCTCCCTCTCCCTCTGCCCCCAACTCATGCTTGGTTCTCTCTCAAATAAATAAAATCTTTAAAAAAAAATAAGAAACTTACACTGATAAGATAAATAAGTGCTTAGGATATAATGTACAGCATGGCACTTATAGTTAACAGTACTGTTTTGTATATTTGAATGTTGCTAAGAAAAAATAGTTCATTAGTTCTCATAAGAAAAAAAATTGTAACTATAAGAGGTGATGGATGTTAACTAAACTTACTGTGGTAATAATTTGGAAATAAATACATATATCACATCATTATACTGTACATCTTAAACTAATACATTGTTTTATGTTCATTATATATCAATAAAACTGGGAAAAGGTTAAAGTTAAGGGAGGTATGATGATACTTTCTCACCAAATAAAGAATAAAGATACAGAAACTATAATATTGGAACCAAATTAAAACTCTGGATCTGAAAGGCATAAAGCTGACATGAAAATTCACTAGAGGAATGCAACATTAAATATGAACTGCCAGGAGAAAGAACTGATGAATCTGGAGATAGAGCAATGGACATTATGTAAACCAAAGAACAGAGAGAGAAAAAAATGGAACAGGGGCTCAGGGAAATATGGGACACGACAAAAAAACACCAACATGTGTATAATGGGAATATCAGAAAGAGAAAAGGTGAAAGGAGCAAAAAAATATTACAAGAAAAAATGGTTGAAACTTCCAAGATTTGATGTAAAACATTACACATTTAGAACCTCAACCAACTCTAATTAAGATAAACATAAAAAGATCCACGTGAACACATCACACTGAAAATGTGAAATCTCTAACTGAAAGCAATTAGAAAAAACAGGGTCATCACATACAGTGGAACTCCAGTAAGATAAACATTGGCTTTCTCAACAGAAACAATGAAGGCTAGAACAGAGTTAACAATGGATGATATACTCAGACTACAGAAAGAAGAAACCTGTCAAACAAGACCTTGGTCCAGTGAAGTAATGTTTTTTTTTTTTAAATGAAGGCAAAATAAAAACATTCACAAATAAGGAAAAATTGGCAGAATTTATTTCCAGCTGAACACCCCCCACAAGAAATACTAAAAAGTTTTCAGGACTGAAAGCAAATGACACCAATTAGTAATCAAAATACACACACACACACACACGCACGCACGCACAACATGAAGAGCAAAGGTTATTAAGTAGGCAACTATAAAATACAACATAATTGTATATTTCTCCTTTTTTTAAACCGATTTAAAAAGCAACTGCATAAAGCAGTATATATGTAATTATACTGTTGGGCCTATAACACATAGAAGCAAAATATAATTGACAAAACAGCACAAAAGGCTTGGGAAGGAGAACGCTATACTGAGTTAGGAAATGACACTAGATGGTAACTAGAATCTTCAAGAATATAAAGAATCAAAATGGTAAATAAGAATATTAATATACTAAACACTATTATACACTTGCACACTTTCTTAGTTTCTTGAAAAGGCATAAAATTATATAACCTAATAATTATAACAATGTTTGAATAGTTGACCCTTAAACACTATGTGTTTGAACAGTGCAGGTCCACTTGTAAGCAGGTTTTTTATATTACAGTACTGTAAATGTACGTTCACTTCTTTATGATTTTCTTAACATTTATTTCCTTTTCCCTAGCTTACTTTATTGTAAGAATATGGTATATAGGGCGCCTGGGTGGCTCAGTTGGTTAAGCAACTGCCTTCGGCTCAGGTCATGATCCTGGAGTCCCGGGATCGAGTCCCACATCGGGCTCCCTGCTCAGCGGGGAGTCTGCTTCTCCCTCTGACCCTCCCCCCTCTCATGCTCTCTCTCTCTCATTCTCTCTCTCAAATAAATAAATAAAATCTTAAAAAAAAAAAAGAATATGGTATATAATACACATAACATACAAAATATGTTTTAATTGACTGTTTATGTTATCAGTAAGGCTTCTGGTCAACAATAGGCTATCAGTAAAGTTTTTGGGGAGTCAAAGCAGATTTTTGACCACTAAAGCTCATGTTGTTCAAAGGTCACCTATACTGTAGGGATGGTAAAACATATATAGAGGAAATATGTCTAACAACTGTAGAAGGGAGGAAATAGAACTACATAGGAATATTTTCATATCTCACTGAAACTGTTATTATAGATATGTACTAGAATCTAATAAGATATTTGATGTAGCTCTAGAGTAACCACTAAGAAAATATTTTTTAAATATACTGAAAATTGTTAAAGGAGTTAAAATGTTATACTATTGTAAACTGAATGTCCATATGCAAAAGAATGAGTTGGGTCCTTACCTTACATCTTATACAAATATTAATAAAAAATGGATCAAAGGCCTAAATGTAAGACCTAAAACTATAAAATTCTTAGAAGGAAACATAAGGCAAAAGCTTCATGACATTGGATTTGTCAATGATTTCTTGGATATGACCCCACAAAAGAAAAAAAAAGACAAACTGGACTTCATTAAAATTTAAAAAAAAAAATCTGCATCAAAAGATGATGTCAACAGAGTTTAAAGGCAACCCACAGAATGGAAGAAAATATTTGCAAATCATATATCTAATTAATATCCAGAATATAGAGAACGTTTAAAACTCAACAACAAATAAACAACCCAATTTAAAAACAGGCAAAGGACTTAAACAGGCCTTTCTCCAAAGAAGATATACAAATGACTAATAAGCATATGAAAAGATGTTCAACATCACGAATCATTTGGGAAATGCAAATCAAATAAATGAGATACCACCTCACATCCATTAGGATGGCTACAATTTTTAAAAAAGGAAAATAACAAGTGTGGAGAGAATATGGAGAAATTGGAACCCTCATGCACTATTTGTGCAAAATTTAAATGATACAGCCATTGTGGAAATTAGTATGGCAGTTCCTCAAAAAGATAAAAATAGAATTACCAAAGAATCATCCATTTTCACTTCTGGTTATATATCCAAAAGTATTAAAAGCAGGATCTTGAAGAGACATTTGTATACCAAAGTTCATTGCAGCAGTATTCATAATAGTTAAAATGTGGAAGTAACCCAAGTGTCCACTGACAGATGAATCCATAAATGTCCTATATGTATTCAATGGAATATTATGCGACTTACAAGAAAGAAAATTTTGGCATATGCTACAACATGAACGAACTCTGAAGACATTATGCTAAGTGAAATAGGCCAGTCACAAAAGAACAAATACTGTATGATTCTACTTATATGAGGTTTCTGGAGTAGTCAAATTCTTTTTTTTTTTTTTTAAGATTTTATTTATTTATTTGAGAGAGAGAGAGAATGAGAGACAGAGAGCAGGAGAGGGAGAAGCAGACTCCCCGCCGAGCAGGGAGCCCGATGCGGGACTCGATCCAGGACTCCAGGATCATGACCTGAGCTGAAGGCAGTCGCTTAACCAACTGAGCCACCCAGGCGCCCACCTGGGTGGCTCAGTCAAGAATCTGACTTTTTTTTTTTTTTTAAGATTTTATTTATTTATTTGAGAGATAGAGAGAATGAGAGACAGAGAGCAGGAGAGGGAGAAGCAGACTCCCCGCCGAGCAGGGAGCCCGATGGAGTAGTCAAATTCTTAAAGACAAAAAGTAGAATACTGGTTGCCAACAGCAATTTCCTGAGAATTGGAGGAAGGCATAGAATGGGAGTTAGTGTTTAATGAGTAAGGTTTCATTTAGAAAAGATGAAAATATTCTGGAGATAGATGATATTAACTGCACAACATGAATATACTTAATATTTTTAATGAGGATTTTGCCACTTTAAAAAAATTGGGGGATAAAAGGGAGTCAACCACTTCAGAAAACATTTTCGTATTTCCTTAAAATGTTAAACACGAAGTTACCATACGAACTAGCAATTCCATTCCTTGCTATATATCAAAGAGAAAAGAAAACATATTTCCCTATGAAAACTTTACATGAATGTTTATAAAAGTATTAGTCATAACAACAAAAAGTGGAAAACTCCCAAAGCCTATTAACTGATAAATCGATAAATAAAATACGGCATATCCAAAGGAATATCCTCGCAATAAAAATAATGAAGTACTGATATATGCTCTAAGATGGATGAATTTTAAAAATACTTTGCTCAATGAAAGAAGCCAGTCACAAAAGGACATATTTATTCATTCATGCAAAATATCCAAAATAGGCAACTATACAGAGACAATGAATAGATTAATGGTTGTCTAGGAGGGAGGGAGGGTTCTGAGGAGAAAGAAGGGGAGTGGTTTCTGAGGAGATGAAAATATTCTAAAAATTTGATAGTGATGATTATTGCACAACTCTGAGAATATACTAAAAACCACTGAAGTTATCATTTAAATGGGTGAATTGTACGGCATAGGATTTACATCTTTAGTAAAGAATAAGCTGTTTAAAATAAAAAAGATCCCAAGGAAAGGGAAGTGATTTATCTAATTAGGCTCCCTACCTACTCCACCCAACCCCACCAAAAAAGTGAAAGTATAATTCACAAAGAATTAGAGGACGTATAACAAACATAATTTTACCAAGTCTCAATGTCCTCAGTGACAGCCAGGTCAAATTAAAACACTGTGTTCAGTTCTTGCCATTACACTCAAACTATAGCTTATTCTCGGTGGCTTTCTCAAATCCAATTATCTTAACTAAGTCACTGATCTGAATAAACCAACAAAATAACTAAATTAAAAAATTATAAATAATATATATGAAAAGTTATCTAATTTTACTCTTTTGGGAATATAATATACTTTACACCAAGATGCACCATTGAGTTTTGGACTATATCTTTTTAGCAATACCCGATACTTTCCCAAGCCACTGTCTTTTACAGAGTTATCCTGGAAGCAAAAAGAAAAAGTGGAATTCCATTAAACATGCTATTAGTTATTTATAGAAAAAGAAGAGATAAGATAGAACTTTACAAGGAGAAAGCTACCACTTTCTTAGCTTACTTTTTGAATTACTGTCTTTTAAGAAACAAGTTAATTTATGAGTGAATTACTCAAAATATTTTTTTCCTCTACCCAAATTATGCTATGAAAGTTTTTGTTAAAGTAAACTGTTTAGAAATACATTCAATTTGAAAATAATTTCAGGGATCTTCCTTACTTTCATCAGGGAAAAAATGGAATTGTTTCTTGGCTAGATCTGTTCTTAGTATTCCAAGCATCAAGTACTTATAAACCAAAATAATGGGGATTAGTGAGGTTATCATTTCCTTTTGCTCCTGGAGTTAGGTTTCATTATCTCATACACACCGACAAAGATGCTGAGGCTTAGAGAGAACCAGTGTTGATCAAAATTTAAATACAGCCATCAGGTCACTAGAGAGTACCTTTTTATACTGAACATCAACAAAGGGCTGAATATTAGAATCTGAATGTAATATGAACACTGAATCTGTTACTCTTATTCAATCCATTACATAGTCTTTCATTTAGTCACTAAAACACTCACATATTCATTCCTTCATTCATGTACTTAAGGAAGATTTCTGGTGGGGCTACTGTTTATTAAAATACTATGGTGGGTATAATATTAAACAGGAACACAAGGTATGCCCTTAAAAGGTTATAATCCACTGAAAAATATAGATAACACACAGACAATGGCAATATAATGTACAAGCTACAAAAGATGTTTAGATAACACATAGGAGGAACACATAGGAGATCATAAGAGGTACCAAGGAGAAAAAAACACCAGCTCAATCAGCTCATCCAGGATTCCCTCTTAAATGCATTACCTACATTAAAAAAATCAGGCTTTTTTAAACTTAACTTTCATTTAATTTCTCTCAGAGAAGAAAAAAAATATTAAGGTACTTCTAGTTTACTACGCTGTTTAGGCAGTAGTATAAAGAGCAGCAAGGGCTGGTCTCCTTGAAACTGATGCCCAAAGTCTAGTATTAGGGAGATTTTCCCAGCTGGGTAGAGGTAATTTAATTCTATGTAATCTATCAAAGAATAGTTTTTTATCATTTTTTTAAACTCTCAAAATGTCTCTAAAAGAAACAACTAGTATCTTCTACCTTTCCATTTGTCATTTTCTTCCTAATTTCGGCTGAGTCACAAACAGGTGTTTCTTAGGAAGCTCATTAGGGAAGCACACTTATGTAGACTTCTTATTAGCAAACTTCTTTACCTGCCTATTTGATTATCTTCCCCCCTCCCACAGCCAGAAATCTTGCACTGAAAAACGCATAGAAGAGTTCATATACTGTTAAATCTCACTCTCGGTCTCACTTTTAGTCTCTGTAGTCTCACTCTTCAGGTACCAACATAAACCAAAATGAAGGGAAACAAAAATTCTGTTCCTCCTCCTCTGAACAAAAATTGAGGAGAAAAAGGCAGACAGACAGATGATAAGTAAAACTTTATTGTGAGAGGACAATTAAATGATCAAAAATCATACACCTACAGATCATACAGAAAAAAATATTTCCAAACATTTTAATGTCCGTGCCAAGATGTAGTCATCATAATTTTTTTTTTAATATTTGCCAGTCTTGGGGCGCCTGGGTGGCTCAGTCATTAAGCGTCTGCCTTCAGCTCAGGTCATGATCCCACGGTCCTGGGATCGAGTCCCACATCGGGCTCCCTGCTCGGCGGGAAGCCTGCTTCTCCCTCTCCCACTCCCCCTTGCTTGTGTTCCTGCTGTCGCTATCTCTCTCTCTGTCAAATAAATAAAAATAAAATCTTTAAAAAAAAAATATTTGCCAGTCTTTTTTTAATTGAATTTTATTTATTGACACAGAGAGAAGAGTACAAGCAGGGGGAGCGGCAGGCAGAGGAAGAGGGAGAAGCAGGCTTCCCTGTGAGCAGGGAGTCCAACATGGGGCTCGATCCCAGGACTCTGGGACCATGACCTGAGCCAAAGACAGACTCTTAACTAACTGAGTCACCCAGGTGCCCCAGTCATATTTTTGACAAACTTAGGACACAAATTAAAATCAAAGGCCAAGTTAAGTCATTGTGCTATATGCCTTAAAATTACACAGTGCTATATGACAGTTATATCTCAATAAAACAGAAAAAAATAAAATTAAAAAAAGTGATAACAAAACGAAGAAAGTCAAAACTAAGGCTGGAAGTGGAAAGACAATGCTTGGTTGTCAGGTAGCCCACCCATCACTACGCAGTTTTATGAGCTGAGATAAATCACAAGTCAAAGGAGCTTTAATTTTCACATCTCTACTCTGACAGAGTTAAACCTACTATGACTCTGTGTAGGAAAGAAAATTACAGAAGTAGTGTGGCAAACAGACCCTACAGGGATCTCCAATGATCCCATCACCTGGTATTCACACTTTTGTGTAATCCCCTCCCTTTGAGTGTGGGTAGAACCTGTGACTTGCTTCTAACAAAAAGAATATAGCAAAGGTGGGCGCCTGGGTGGCTCAGTTGGTTAAGCGACTGCCTTCGGCTCAGGTCATGATCCTGGAGTCCCTGGATCGAGTCCCGCATCGGGCTCCCTGCTCGGCAGGGAGTCTGCTTCTCCCTCTGACCCTCCCCCCTCTCATGTGCTCTCTCTCTCTCTCTCATTCTCTCTGGCTCAAATAAATAAATAAAATCTTTAAAAAAAAAAAAAAAGAATATAGCAAAGGTGACAGTGTATCACTCCCATGATCAGACAACATTATATGGCAAAGATAATGGGAGCTATGGGGAAACTAGCCAACACCCAGCAAAAAGCAGAGCATTCAATCATATAACGCAAGGATATGAATTCTGCCAACAACCTGAATTAATTTGGAGCAACTCTTTCCCAGTCAAGCTTCCAAATGAAAATGCAACCCAATCAACACCTAGATTGCAATCTCAGGAAACACTGAGCAGAAGAGCATTTAAAATGTGCTCAAAAGCCTGACTCATGGTGGTGTGAGATAACAAATATGTTTTTTTAAGCCAGTAAGTGTTGGTAATTTCTTACACAGCAATATAAAACTCTAAGTAGACAATCCAATCATCCATTTGTTCACTCTGACCATTAATGTCAGATATTTCAATGTGTTCTGGATAAACTAAATATACGGATATCATGAATTGTTTTAATCATTAGTTTTAACCATGTAGGCTCTCATTCATTGCAGACAAACTGCATTTCTAGACAGTGTAAGTAGTACTCATGGAGTTTCCATTCTTTCTCATAATCAAACTCTCCCCTATCTCTCTCTCTGCCCCCTTCTTCCATCCTTCCTTCCTCCCTCCCTTTCTAAGTCCCTTAGTTCCTTCCTGCCTCCTCACCTCCCTTCATTCCTTCCTACCTTTTTTCTTTTTAAAAAGCTTCAAGGATCACCTCTCCTTAAAATACTTCATCAATGTTCCCATTAAACTTTTATATACCTCTGTAATGATATTTCTCAGTTAAGTATTATAATGGAATGGTAAATGAGAATCTTTGACTCTTTTTCCCTTTTTGATTTATACTCGTGAAATTCTTTTTAAGCCAGAAGAAAGTGTGGAAAAACAGAAACAACCTGTTACTATTCCACCTGCAGTCTAGCCAGTTGTAACTGAAGTAATACATTCATCTAAGTCATTTCACATTTATGTATGTGTATTATATAAAGTTAATAATATCAAAAATTAGGCAATAACTACTGTCAATTCATTGAACTATGTCCTTTAAAATTACTACAGATAGTCAGAGGGAATCCAAGATGGCAGAGGAGCAGAAGACCTTAATTTCATCTGCTCCCAGGAATTCAGCTAAATAGCTATCAAACCATTCTTAACACCTGCACACTCAACCAGAGATTGAAGAAAAGAATAGCTGCAACTCTACCAACAGAAAAGCGACCACTTTCTGCAAGGTAGGAGGTGTGGAGAAGTGAATCCAAGGCAATATACAGGAAGATAGACTGTGGGGGGGAGGAAGCCTCTATCAGCCAGCTAGTGACAGGTGATAGAGCAGCAGAGCACAAAATCGGAACTTTTAGAAGTCTGCTCTGGTGAGGGACATCACTCACGAGGCTAAGTGAGGGGTGAAACTCTCGCTGGGAAAGTGTGGTCTCAGGATCCTAGGGGTCACAGGAAGACAGCGGTGTGAGTGCAACAGAGCTCCCAGGTATCGGAGTGGGGAAGCCGGCTGCAAAGGGTGAGACCAGGACTAGGCTCTTAGCTCAGGGTTGCCATAAACCATGATCTGTGGCACAGCTGGGCCCCTGCTCGAAGTGGCAGAACAGGGAGACAGTGCCACAGGAGTCCGCTGGGGTCGAGATTTGAGCCAGAGTCGTGTGCCTGGGATAGAAACGCTCGGTCAGGGGGCGGAGCAAGATGGCGGAGGAGTAGGAGACCTGGATTTGGTCTGGTCCCAGGAATTCAGCTGGATAGGGATCAAACCATTCTGAACAACTACGAACTCAACAGGAGATCTAAGAAAAGAATACCAACAACTCTCTGAACAGAAAAGCAACTACTTTCTAGAAAGTAGGACGTGCAGAGAAGTAAATCCGAGGCCATATTCAGGAGGATAGATGGCAGGGGAGGGGGCCTCCGTCAGCCACTTCTGGCAATTGATATACCAGCAGAGCAAAAATCGGAACTTTTAGAAGTAGGCTCCCCTGAGGGACGTTGCTCTGGTGACTTAGCGGGGGGTGGAACCCTCACTGGGACAGTGTGGTCTCAGGACCTTCGGGGGTCAAAGAAAGACCAGGGGTGCCTGAGTGCAGCGGAGCTCCCAAGTATCGGAGCAGGGAAGCTGGCTGCAAAGACGGAGCCGAGGAGTGGGCTCTCAGCTGGGGATTGCCATAAACTGTGATCTGTGGCACAGTTGGGCCCCTGCTCTTCCAGCAGGGACCCAACAAGTGGCAGATCCGGGGAGACTCCCCTTCCTCCCCCGGGAGGAGCAGCAGGGGAGCGCACCACAGGGACCTGCTGGGTTTGGAGACTCCTCACGGGGTCATGTGCCACAGATAGAAACGCTCGGTCACAGGCCGGGTGAGCATGGAGTGCGACCGGAGACTGGGGAGATGGGAGTGATTGACTGCTTTTCTCTGGCGGCACACTGAGGAGTCGGGCCCCAAGTTCTCGGCTCCTTTGGGGCGGAGACTGGGAGGCTGCCATTTTCACTGTCATCCTCCAAAGACGAAGGGAAAGCTTGCGGGGAAAAAAGCTCCTGAGAGCAAACATGAGCAGATTACTTAGCCGGACCAGCAAGGGTGGGGAAATTCTGCCTCGGGCAAAGACATTTGGGAACCACAGCAATAGGCCCCTCCCCCAGAAGGTCAGCAAGAACAGCCGGCCAAGACCAAGTTTACCGATCAATGACAACGGCAGAACTCCAGCACTAGGGGAATACTGCACATAGCATTCATGGCTTTTTTACCTTGATTCTTAAGTCTTTCAAAGTTAATTTTTTTTAACTTTTTTTTTTTGAATTTTTCTTTTTCCCTTTTTCAACCAACATCTTATCAATCCCTTTTTTAAAACAATTTTTATTTTTCATTTTTAGAGTCATATTCTATCCCTTCATAGTAGTTACCCTTATTTTTGGCATATATATAAATTGTTCTCTATTTAAAATTTTAAGATACAGTTTCTTCTAACAGATCAAAATATACCCTAAATCTCTAGTGTATGGCTTTGTTCTAGTCTCCTGCCTAATCACATTCTCTCCCTTTATTTTTTTTTAAATATTCTTCTTTCTTTTTTCAAACTTCTTATCTTTTCAATTCCTTTTATAAAATTTTTTATAATTTTCATCTTTACACTCATATTCCATTCCTTCATCGTATTAAACCTTATTTTGCACATATATAAATTTTGCTTTCTTTAAAATTTTGGGAGGCACTTTCTTCTAACAGACCAAAATACACCCAAAATCTAGTATGTGGCACTGCTCTATGCACCAGCCTGATCATATCTGATCATATTCTGTTTTTCTGTTTTGTTCTGTTTTTCTTTTTCTTTTCTTTTTCTCTTTTCTTGATTTCCCTTTCTTTGCCCCGTTTTCAGGGCTTTTCTGATTTGTTTAGAGTATATTTTCAGGGAACATTGTTACCCTGTTAGCATTTTGTTCTCTCATTCATGTATTCTCCTCTGGACAAAATGACAAGACAGAAAAAATCACCTCAACAAAAAAAACAAGAGGCAGTACCGACTGCTGGGGACCTACTCAACACACACATTAGTACGATATCAGAAATAAGAGTTCAGAATGATGATTTTAAAGATACTAGCTTGGCTTGAAAAGAGCATGGAAGTTATTAGAGAAACCCTTTCTGGAGAAATAAAAGAACTAAAACCTAACCAAGTCGAAATAAAAAAGGCTATTAATGAGGTGCAATAAAAAATGGGGGCACTAACTGCTAGGATAAATGAGGCAGAAGAGAGAATTAGTGACATAGAAGACCAAATGATGGAAAATAAAGAAGCTGAGAAAAAGAGAGATAAACAACTACTGGATCACGAGGGCAGAATTCGAGAGATAAGCGATACCATAAAGCAAAACAACATTAGAATAATTGGGATCCCAGAAGAAGAAGAAAGAGAGAGGGGCAGAAGGTATGTTGGAGCAAATTATAGCAGAGAACTTCCCTAATTTGGGGAAGGGAACAGGCATCAAAATCCAGGAGGCACAGAGAACCCCTCTCAAAATCAATAAAAATAGGTCAACACCCCAACATCTAATAGTAAAACTTACGAAACTCAGAGACAAAGAGAAAATCCTGAAAGCAACTTGGAAGAACAGATCTGTAACCTACAATGGTAGAAACGTTAGATTAGCAACAGACCTATCTACAGAGACCTGGCAGGCCAGAAAGGACTGGCAGGATATATTCAGAGCACTAAATGAGAAAAATATGCAGCCAAGAATACTATATCCAGCTAGGCTGTCATTGAAAATTGAAGGAGGGATAAAAAGATTCCAGGACAAACAAAAACTAACCGCAAAACTAATTTGCAAACACAAAACCAGCCCTACAAGAAATCTTGAAAGAGGTCCTCTAAGCAAAGAGAGAGCCTAAAAGCAACATAGACCAGAAAGGAACACAGACAATATATAGTAACAGTCACCTTACAGACAATACAATGGCACTAAATTCATATCTTTCAATAGTTACCCTTATTGTAAATGGGCTAAATGCCCCAATCAAAAGACACAGGCTATCACACTGGATAAAAAAACAAGACCCATCGATATGCTGTCTGCAAGAGACTCACTTTAGACCCAAAGACACCCCCAGATTGAAAGTGAGGGGATGGAAAACCATTTACCATGCTAATGGACACCAAAAGAAAGCTGGGATGGCAATCCTTATATCAGACAAATTAGATATTAAACCAAAGGCTGTAATAAGAGATGAGGAAGAACACTATATCCTACTTAAAGGGTCTATCCAACAAGAAGATCTAACAATTGTAAATATCTATGCCCCTAACATGGGAGCAGCCAATTATATAAGGCAATTAATAACAAAAGCAAAGAAACATATTGACAACAATACAATAATAATGGGGGACTTTAACACCCCACTCACTGAAATGGACAGATCATCTAAGCAAAAGATCAAAAAGGAAATGAAGACTTTAAATGACACACTGGGGGGGAAAGATGGCAGAGGAGTAGGGGACCCTATGTCAATTGGTCCTCAGGATTGAGCTGGATATCTACCAGACCACTCTGAACACCCATAAAACCAGCCTGAGATGTAAGAAGATCTGGATCTCTATGAACAGAATATCGCAGGCAGTTGGTTTTGAGGTACAAAGCAGGGAGCCGTGATTCCACGGGCAGATATCGGAGGATAAATGGCAACAGGAAGATGCCTGGCCGTGGGGATCCTACACCGCTGGTAAGCGATAAGCTTGCGCGCTACGGACGGGGCACAGACTCACAGACCGGTAGCAGTGGGGAAAGGACTTTAGGGCAGCCCCCAGGGCGGAAACCCGGAGTGGTGGGGTCATGCGCGCGCGAACCGGGACTGGCTGGCGATTTCAGAAGCACAAAGGGCAGAGATGTGCCCCGACCTGGAGGCAGGACTGGGAGCACTGCGGAGGGGCGCACAACCCAGGACGCTGCAGTTTATAGCAGCACGGACAGAAACGGAGATGGTGTGGCCTGGAGAGCTCACTGAAGAACAAACTGCGATCTCACTGCTCTGAGGCAGAGGGTTGGAAACAGTCTCTTCTGCTCTGACTCACGGAAGAGACGCAGAAAGCCACCAGGGAAAGCCGCAAGAGAACAAAAGCCCCAAAGACTGATTCCCGCTGAGCCCATCCCCCGCCACAAGGGGGCAGGGCAACTCTGCCCAAACAGGGTTGCCTGAGTAACAGCGCGGCAGGCCCCTCCCGCAGAAGACAGGCTGGGAAAACAAGAGGCCAGCAACTCTAAGGTCCCAAGAAAACAGGTACATCTTGCTTGGGTTCTGGTCAATAATGTGGACTCTATACATTCCCTCAAACACCCATCAACAGAATGACTAGGAGGAGGAACCCCCAAAATAGAAAAGACTCAGACATTATGACTTCTGCTGCAGATTTACAAATGGATGCAGATATAACCAAGATGTCGAAGATGGAATTCAGGCTAGCAATTGTGAAGACAATGGCTAGAATGGAGAAATCAATTAATGGCAACATAGAGTCTCTAAGGGCAGAAATAAAAGGTGAATTGGCACAACTTAAAAATGCTATCAATGGGATCCAATCCAATCTAGATAATCTAAAAGCTAGGGTAACTGAGGCAGAAGAGCGAATAAGCGACCTGGAAGACAATATAATAGATAAAAAGGGAAAAGAGGAGGCCGGGGAAAAACAACTCAGAATCCATAAAAATAGAATCAGAGAAATAAGTGACACCATGAAGCGTTCCAATGTCAGAATAATTGGAATCCTGGAGGGAGTGGAGAGAGAGAGAGGACTAGAAGATGTATTTGAACAAATCGTAGCTGAGAACTTCCCTAATCTGGGGAATGAAACAAACATTCGAGTCCTAGAGGCAGAGAGGACCCCTCCTAAGATCAAGGAAAACAGGCCAACACCCCGGCATGTAATAGTAAAACTTGCAAATCTTAGAAACAAGGAAACCATCTTAAGGGCAGTTAGGGGGAAGAGATTCCTTACGTACAGAGGGAGGAATATCAGAATAATGTCAGACAAAAGAAAATGAACTTTGGGGACTTCATCAAAATAAAAAGCTTCTGCACAGCAAAGGAAACAGTCAACAAAACAAAGAGCAACCCACAGAATGGGAGAAGATAATTGCAAATGACACTACATATTAAGGGCTGGTATCCAAAATCTATGCAGAACTTCTCAAACTCAACAACCAAAAAACAAATAATCAAGTCAAAAAGTGGGCAGAAGATATGAAAAGACACTTCTCTGAAGAAAACATACAAATGGCTCAGAGACACATGAAAAATGTTCATCATCATTAGCCATCAGGGAAATCCAAATCAAAACCACATTGAGAGACCACCTTACACCAGTTAGAATGGCAAAAATGGACAGGGAAAGAAACAACAAATGCTGGAGAGGTTGTGGAGAAAGGGGAACCCTCTTACACTGTTGGTGGGAATGCAAGTTGGTACAGCCACTTTGGAAAACAGTGTGGAGGTTCCTCAAAAATTTAAAAATAGAGCTACCCTATGACCCAGCAATTGCACTCTGGGTATTTACCCCAAAGACACAGATGTAGTGAAAAGAAGGGCCATATGCACCCCAATGTTCATAGCAGCAATGTCCGGAATAGCCAAACTGTGGAAAGAGCCGAGATGCCCTTCAACAGATGAATGGATAAAGAAGATGTGATCCATATAGACAATGGAATATTACTCAGCCATCAGGAAAGATGAATACCCAACTTTTACATCAACATGGATGGGACTGGAGGAGATTATGCTAAGTAAAATAAGTCAAGCAGAGAAAGTCAATTATCATATGGTTTCACTTATTTATGGAACATAAGGAATAGCATGGAGGACATTAGGAGAAGGAAGGGAAAAATGGGGGGTGGAACTGGAGGGAGAAATGAACCATGAGAGACTATGGACTCTGAGAAACAAACAGGGTTTTAGAGGGGAGGGGGAAGGGGGGATTGGTTAGCCTGGTGATGGGTATTAAGGAGGGCACATACTGCATGGAGTACTGAGTGTTATACGAAAACAATGGATCGTGGATCACCACATCAAAAACCAATGATGTATTGTATGTTGACTAACGTAATAAAATTCAATAAATAAATAAATAAATGAAACTAAAAAAAAAAAAATCACCAGGGCTTCCACAGGGAAATGTTTTTCTAATTACCAACCAACGAGTATCTCTTTAAAAAAAATAAATCGTTCTGCTGTTAGCGCGGGACCAAATTTGACCCTTCATAGGGTATAGTTCACATGGTTTACAGTTGTTTTCCCTTACAAGGACTGTATTTCAATTTCCTCATATTAGTGGAGGGAGGTCGGTGGAGGAATGGGATGGATGGGGAATGGCCCAATGTAATGGGCATTACAACACCCCAACCCCTGGGTGTTGTAGGGAAGTGATGAATCACTAAATTCTACCCCTGAAACCAATATTACACTGTTATGTGCACTAAGTGGAATTTCAATAAAAATTTGAAAAAAAAAAATCTCATCATGAAAAAAATAAATAAATGAATTACACACTGGACCAAATGGACTTCACAGATATATTCAGAATATTACATCCCAAAGCAACAGAATACACATTCTTCTCTAGTGCCCATGGAACATTCTCCAGAATAGATCACATCCTAGGTCACAAAGTAGGTCTCAACTGGTACCAAAATACTGGGATCATTCCCTGCATATTTTCCAACCACAATGCTTTGAAACCGGAACTCAATCACAAGAGGAAAGTTGGAAAGATCTCAAATATGTGGAGGTTAAAGAGCATCCTACTAAAGAATGAATGGGTCAACCAGGAAACTAAAGAAGAATTTAAAAATTCATGGAAACATATGAAAATGAAAACACAACTGTTCAAAATCTTTGGGATGCAGCAAAGGCGGTCCTAAGAGGGATGTATATAGCACTACAGCCTTTCTAAAGAAAAAGAAAGGACTCAAATACACAACTTAACCCTACACCTAAAGGAGTTGGAGAAAGAACAGCAAATAAAGCCTAGACCCAGCAGGAGAAGAGAAATAATAAAGATTAGAGCAGAAATCAATGAAATAGAAACCAGAAGAACAGTAGAACAGATCAACGAAACTAGGAGCTGGTTCTTTGAAAGAATTAGTAAGACTGACAAATCCCTGGCCAGACTTATCAAAAAGAAAAGAGAAAGGACCCAAATAAATAAAATCATGAATGAAAGAGGAGAGTCCACAACCAACACCGAAGAAATACAAACAATTATAAGAACATATTATGTGCAACTATATGCCAACAATTTAGGCAATCGGGAAGAAATGGATGCATTCCTAGAGATGTATAAACTACCAAAACTGAACCAGGAGGAAACAGAAAACCTGAACAGACCCATAACCAGCAAGGAAATTGAAGCAGTAATCAAAAATCTCCCAACAAGCATGAGTCCAAGGCCAGATGGCTTTCCAGGGGAATTCTATCAAACATTTAAAGAAGAATTAATACCTATTCTTCTGAAGGTGTTTCAAAAAATTGAAATGGAGGAAAACTTCCAAACTCTTTATATAAGGCCAGCACTACCTTAATCCTAAAACCAGACAAAGACCCCACCAAAAGGAATTATACACCAGTATTCCTGATGAACATGGATGCAAAAATTTTCACCAAAATACTAGCCAAAAGGATCCAATAGTGCATTAAAAGGATTATTCCCCACGACCAAGTGGGATTTATTCCTAGGCTGCAAGGTTGGTTCAATATCCACAAATCAATGTGGTACACTACATAAATAAAAGAAAGGACAAGAATCGTATGATCCTCTCAATAGTTGAAGAAAAAGCATTTGACAAAGTACATCATCCTTTCTTGATTGAAACTCGTCACAGTGTAGGAATAGAGGGTACACACCTCAATATCTAAGAGCCATATATGAAAAGCCCACAGCGAATATCATTCTCAATGGGGAAAAACTGAGAGCTTTTCCGCTAAGGTCAGGAATACGGCAGGGATGTCCATCACCGCTGCTGTTCAACATAGTACTGGAAGTCTTAGCCTCAGCAATCAGACAACAAAAAGAAATAAAACGCATCCAAATTGGCAAAGAAAAACTCTCACTCTTTGCAGATGACATGATACTCTATGTGGAAAACCCAAAAGACTCCACCCCAAAATTCCTAGAACTCATCCAGGAATTCAGCAACATGGCAGGATTTTAAATCTATTTGTCTGTTGCAGTTCTATACACCAACAATGAAACAGAAGAAAGAGAAATTAAGGAGTTGATCCTATTTAGAACTGCACCCAAAACCATAAGATACCTAGGAATAAATCTAACAAAAGAGGCAAAGGATCTGTACTCAGAAAACTCTACAACACTCATGAAAGAAATTGAGGAAGACACAAAGAAATGGAAAAATGTTCCATGTACATGGATTGGAAGAACAAATATTGTTAAAATGTTTATGCTATCTAGAGCAATCTACACATTCAATGCAATCCTTATCAAAATACCATAAAGTTTTTTCACAGAACTGGAACAAATAATCCTAAAATTTGTATGGAACCAGAAAAGACCCCAAGTAGCCAAAGGAATGTTGAAAGAAAAAAAATCCAAAACTGGTGGCATGACAATTCTGGACTTCAAGCTCTATTACAAACCTATAATCATCAAGACAGTATGGTACTGGCACAAAAACAGACCCACAAATCAAAGGAACAGAATAGAGAACCCAGAAATGGACCCTCCACTCTATGGTCAACTAATCTTTGACAAAGCAGGAAAGAATATCTAATGGAAAAAAGACATTCTCTTCAACAAATGGTGTTAGAAAATTGGACAGCCACATGCAGAAGAATGAAACTGGACCATTTCCTTACATCACACACAAAAATAGACTCCAAATGGATGAAAGACTTAAATGTGTGACACGAAACCATCAAAACCCTAGAGGAGAACACAGGCAGCAACCTCTTCGACCTCAGCCACAACAACTTCTGGCTAGACATGTCTCCATAGGCAAGGGAAAAAAAGGCGAAAATGAGGTATTGGGACTTCATCAATATAAAAAGCTTTTGCAAAGCAAAAGAAACAGTCAACAAAACCAACCGACAACCGACAGAATGGGAGAAGATATTTGCAAATGACTTATCAGATAAAGGGCTTGTATCCAAGATCTATAAAGAATTTTTAAAACTCAACACCCAAAGAACAAATAATCCAATCAAGAAATGGGCAGAAGACATGAACAGACATTTCTACAAAGAAGACATCCAGATGACCAACAGACACACGATAAAGTGCTCAACACCACACAGCATCAGGGAAATACAAATTAAAACCACAATGAGATTCCACATCACACCAGTCAGAATGGTTAAAATTAACAAGTTGGGAAATGACAGATGTCAGTGAGGATGTGGAGAAAGGGGAACCCTCTTACACTGTTGGTGGGAATGCAAGCTAGTGCAGCCACTCTGAAAAACAGTATGGAAGTTGCTCAAAAATTTGAAAACGGAGTTACCCTACAACCCAGCAATTGCACTACTGGGTATTTACCCCAAAGATACAAATGTAGTGATCTGAACGGGCACCTGCACCCCAATGTTGATAGCAGCAATGTCCACAATCACCAAGCAATGGAAAGAGCCCAAGTGTCCATCTATAGATGAATGGATAAAGATATGGTGTGTGTATGTATATATATATATATAATGGACTATTAGGCAGCCATCAAAAAAAAAGAATGAATTCTTCCCATTTGCAACATCATGGATGGAACTAGAGAGTATTATGCTAAGCGAAATAAGTCAATCAGAGAAAGACAATTATCATATGATTTCAGTGATATGTGGAATTTAAGAAACAAGGCAGAGGATCATAGGGAAAGAGAGGAAAAATTGAAACAAGACGAAACCAGAGACTCTTAAATCTTAGGAAACAAACTGAGGATTGCTGGGGGGGGGGTGGGTGGAGGGATGGGGTAACTCAGAGATGGATATGGGCAAAGGTAGGTGTTGTAATGAGCAATGGGTATTATATAAGACTGATTAATCATAGACCTACATCCCTGAAACAAATAATACATTATATGTTAATAAAAAAAAGTAAATAAATAAATACAATTACTACAGATATACTACCAATATCTAATTGAGATACTTTGTGCAGGCAAGCAAAATGTTCCATTTTTAAAAAATAACAATTTTTGACAATGTATATATTCTTTTTTAAATTAACAACTGAAAATCAGTACAGTAGACCTCTCTTAGTTTAACCACTCTTTTTTTCTGAGACTACCTTCTCTCTCATTTAATTAGAGTATCCTACCATTCTGGCCACAGGTATCCGTTCCATGACTGATCAACCAAGACATACTGCCACAGTGATTGGTTGATGTCACATGACCAAATTAACCAGATTATCAGAGCCAGAACTCTTTCTTGGGATTTTACATTTCAGAACTGGAAGTGAAAAGAGATCATGGAGCTAGAGGAAAGTAAATTGGAGTAAGTTAGCAGCCATCTTCCTGGTTTCATGGAGAAAGTCTGATTGCCATAAGTGAGACTAAAGAAAGACCAAAAGAGATGATGGCAAAGGGTGACAAACTCAGTTGCACAAACACCTTAAATCTATTCTTTGGGGTTTCCGTACCTGACCTGGTTTTTAAGCTTTCCTGATTCCATGAGAAGTACATAGTTACATAAGCCTATCAAGTCCAATTTTGCTTTTTAAGTTAGTTTGACTTAGGTTTCTATACAATGAAAATAAGAGAATCCACTAAATAAAATGAAACATTATTTATTTCATTTAAAAATTCTAATATTGGGGGCATCTAGGTGGCTCACTCAGTTAAGTGTCCAACTCTTGATTTCAGCTCAGGTCATGATATGGAGACCTACATCAGGCTCCACGCTCAGTGTGGAGTCTGCTGGAAATTCTCTCTCTCCCTCTCCCTCTGGCCCCTCCTCTTGCTCACTCTCTCACTCTAAAAATAAATGAATAAATAAATGAAATCTTAAAAAAAAATTCTAATACTGTATTGGTCATCTATATGCGTCAGGTGGACAACTCAGATATTGTCCATCTTCAATCATATGGTACTTGACTACAAGAATAATGTCTGTTAAACATAATTCTGAAGAACTTAATATAAGCATCTAGTAGTGCTTTTTGATTAATAAATTATAAAATGAATGAACCCACAAAAAAAATTAAACATACATTCTCAGGAATATATGGAATGATAGAAATTAGGGAAAGTCTTCTAAAAACAAAGTAAAAATCCAAACTCTTTGGATTTGCAGTTCTGACATAGAACATAGTACTATAATATTGTACTACAAGCCTAGATTAAGCTGTGTTGTCCCAATATATAATTTACAGACTAATAAATATATAATCCAAAAAAGAACCTGATTAAAAATGATAATAACTTACATTTAGAGATAAAATTACAAAGATAATTTTGGTTGCTGTCTTAGATTCAGCAGAACTATTGTAAGCATAGCAAAATGAATGATCAATAATTGTTAAACAGCTGCCATTAAAAAAGGCATTTTCACACCAAATGAATGTATCTTCAGAGAAACAAAGAACAACAATATAAAAATCCTTGTATTTTGTTTAATAAACATTAAACGTCTCAGAGATACTCTAAAACTGAAATTTAATAAATAGACCATAAAAAATAGTAATTAAATTCTAATCTACCTGAACATGCAGTATGAGAATGTATAGCTCTATGGAAAATAACCACTTCAAAATCCACTGTTTATCCTCTGCTGACTGGCATTTTTAAGAAATTCAATTCACCATAGCAACCTGTCTTAACACCAGCAGATAAGTACAGGCTATATTTAGATATGATTGCTTTCCAGACGGCAATCCTGTCTTTCCTTCACATTTAATGTCATGATCCAGAGGACCAAAATATCACTCAATCTGATTGTAGTGTGAAGTCAAGTATATTCAGGGGGACACGGCTATGTTTCAGAACCATGAAAAGAAGTTTCCACCAAAAATGGTTAAGGTTTGTAAAGAAGTACATTAAGGTAAGTAAAATTTTCATGTCTAAGGAATTTACAATCAGATACAACTATTCTGTTCAATTTTATCTATGAAATGCTGTTATTAAGCACTAATCATCTATAATATCAAAATACATTTCAACTAGCACATTGTTATTATTTTTTAATTACTATGCTGCATTTCCAATGTGGCATTATCTAACTAAAAAAGTAATTTTTTTTTACACAAAAGCAATTCTTCACTGATGAGGTATAACAAGAACTGTAGTAATACAAGGCAAGTAATAGAATACAGTATAAGGGAAATGAATTGATTAAAATGTTATTGTTACAAAATTACTATGGACATGATTCATAATCTCCTTGATAATGAAAGGAAATAAGTAACAGTTTTTATACAGTTTACTGCACATTATGCCAAAGTTCTTAACAGACATTTTTCTTTATTCTCTAGATGAGTTGCACTGAAGTCATTAAAAAGACAAAATGTAAAGAAGTAAGTGAAGTTCAATTAAAAATACCAAGAACGTATCACATCACACCCATTAGAATGGCATATCAACAACAACAAAAACCACAAACAAACAGAAAATAATGAGTGTTGGTGAGGAAGTCAAGAAATTGGAACCCTTTTGCACTGTTGGTGGGAATATAAAATGGTGCAGTCACTATGGAAAAAAAAGTATGGCATTTCTTCAAAAATTAAAGTTGATTTACCATATGATACAGCAATTCTGCTCCTGTGTATACAACCAAAAGAATTGAAAGCAGGGTCTCAAAGAGGTATTTGCACATCCATGTTCATAGCAGTATTATTCACAATAGACAAAGGTTAGAAGCAATCCTGTGTCCACTGATGGATGAATAAACAAAATATGGTGTAAATATATCGATTAATGGAACATATAATGAAATAATGGAATATAATTAAGCTTTAAAAAGGAAATTCTTACACATGCTACAACATGGGAGAATTCCCTTGGGACTATTATGCTAAGTGAAATAAACCAGTCACAAAAAGACAAATACTGCATGATTCTATTTACATGAGATTTCTACAAAAGTCAAAATCATAGAAACAGAAAGTACAATAGTAGTTGCCAAAGGCTGGAGGAGGGATGGGGAGTTATTGTTTAACAAGTATAGCATTGCAGTTCCGTTAAGATGAAAAATTTCTAGGGACTGATTGCATAATAGTGCATATATACTTAACATTACTGAACTGTACACTTAAAACTGGTTGAGATGGTAAATTTTATGTTATTTTTATTTTATGACAATTAAAAGAAATACCAAGAATACTGATAAGAAAAAAGTATTTCTTGATCCATAACATAATTTATTCAGGATTCAGAATTAAGATCTATTTCATTGAATCATACTTTTTTACAAATCACAAGAGGTTATAAATTGGTAGTATCTTTTCAAAATCTATATATCACTGAAACAATTGAAAAAATGCTGAGTACCATAAAGGGAAAAAAAAGAAGACTGACATATTTGTCATGCTGTACAAAATTCTCAAAGAATATAAACTTTCCCTGTTTGACTATAAAGAAAATTACTAGTACCCTGGATTATAAATTATATTTCTAGTGTCAAGAGATATCCAATTCTGCTATGAATTAAACTACTCTTCCTATAACTCACTTACGTAACACATATCTAGGATGGTCCTAAACTTTAAGGGCTTCTGCAAATTAAACAAGACATACCCACCTATACCACACACATCATCGGCATCAACACAATGAATAGTACAAACAGGTGTTCGATTATGTTAGCCCTTTTCATTCTTATTTTTCCTCTTTTGATTCTTAAACAGCTTCAATAATTTCTATAAATGTTTCTGAGTTCAAATAATTATTTGTGTTAAATAGTGTATAAGTAAGCAATAGGAAATCTAAAGTATAAATATGGTAATATGTTTTATCTTTCATCTTCAGCACACAATCAATGGGGATTTAAAAGTATTTTTGAGAATTACCTCTATAAAGAACACAACTGAATATAACTTAACATTATATACAGTATATAATTTGCATGTAATAAGTCATCTCTTTAGCATAAATAACAAGAAGCAGCATAAATGATTTTTTATAACTTAAATATCATGCATCCCTCAACTTAAAGAGAAAAAAATTAATTATATCATGCTAAGAATAACTTCCTTTATGTATGAAAAGTATCTATCACATTGGATGTGTTTCTAATACGGTGAAACATCAAGTTAAATTTGACAATGCTTTTCAATGTGCCATTGAGAAACCACAGTAAAACAAGAGGTCTTACAACACAACAGAACAAATTATACATATAGCAGAGGAAATCAATCTTAAAATACTTAAAATCATAAACATAAGATGAGCTTTTAAAACAGATAAAATTGTTCATTTTGAAATTTAATATGCATGCAAATTACTAATTCAAACAAATCCTCAGACACATTCATCAGCAAGAAATGAAGGTCAAGATCCTCTATTTGGTCTTACACTTAACACCTGCAGGATTGTGATAGAAAAAATTATTCCCAGAATAACTACCAAAGAAGAGAGCTTCTCAAGTATCCCCTTTACCTCAATCTTCCCACAAGTCACATTCTGCTCTCATTATTGAAACAGCCTCAAAAGCAGTAAGGCCAGAACGTCTTTCTTAGGGATTCACAACTTTCTCATCTTTTTCTCTCATGGCATCCCTCCATCATGTTCTTATAACATAGATCACTCAGTTCATTCAAGCCCAATTAGTTCTACCATACAATGGAAGCAAAATCTTGGCGAGTGTAGTTTACACAGACTAACTAGATAAATGACAGAAGGCCTATCACATTACTCCATTAGCTCGACACAGATTTAAAAGTATCACTTTTTGTTCTGCTTTTTCATTCTCCTCTGAGGCAATAAACCCTTAAAACTTCATTCATTCATTTATAGACAGACACTCATACAGACACACATACCACATTTGATTTGGTTTTATTTTTCTACTTTGCCCACAGAAATTCCATACATGCTCATTTATCCAACTATGACATACTATAAACTGCTCCAAGTGTCAATATTGACCAGATAGCCTGGGTTCTCTTCACTTCTTTTTTCCTTCCCTCTTTATCCTCTTCCTTTTGAATAGCCTTAGTGATTGTAATACTTAGTTTTTCTTTACACATCAATTCCTTTCAGCATTAGCAGTTCAGGAATCTGGAGTATTTACCAAATGCCAGTGATTTTTTTAAGCAGGAGATTTTTTTACTGTAAAGACATTATTTTTGACATATTTTCAACTCAATGTTGCAACATAAACAATTCAACGCCATATAGAACCATGTAGTATACATGAATCAATGAACAAATAGTAAAGATTTTTGTCAGGAGTTTGGGACAGAAGAGAGGTAAATGTCTTTAAGAAAAAAATCTGTACCCATGAGGTATGTACTAAGTGAATACTGTTATAGAATAACTCAGAATAAAATATTTCCCATCATAACAACTGAAAAAAATACATTAATTTCTACACTAGGCATTTCCTTCCTTTAAGAATTTTGCTAAGGAAGAAATATATTGCTAAAATATGAATTAAAGTCATTAATAGTACATTTTGACTATTAATAAAAAAAAAGTTCTTTCCAAGTGGCAAAGGCAAAATGAATTCTCACTAAATTCTTATTTTCAAGACTAATGTCAAGAAACTAATGCCAAGTTAAGAGAATGATGCTAAGGTAAGATATCTGCTATTTCAAAACAGAGACAGAATTATTTTCTCCAACCCATGCCGTAGTGATCTCAGATAAATTTCTCTTAGAATACTAAGATTAAATTTAAAATTTAGTATGAGTTTGCATGATGATTATTCTACATTCTTGGAAGAAGTACCAAATTCTCTGAAAACACTATAATTCATTGTTATCATCAATTATTTAAGTATAATTCTCCATAGCTTTTATATCATTAATGTCTAGATGAGCACATTCTTTCCACAAAGACTATGCAATACAGATAAATAATACTATTGTGACCAAAAATATACCTTCAAATAATACAATGGAATAATTTGTTATTCATTCAGATGGATGAAATCTTTCAAAAACAATTATAAAGTTTCCTCCTATATCTATAAGGAAAACAGAATTCTTCATGCAAATAAATGTTATTTGACATTAATTTACTGGGAATATTTACATCAAAATAAAGAATAGTTATATTCTTGATTAAATATTTATAGGACTGAAAGGACAACTGTCAATTTTCAGTAGCATAAAGATGGAGAAAGAATACTGACATTCCTTTTGAGTGAGAAAAAGAGAAACAGATTAATAAAAAAAAATTGAGAATTGAGTTTAGAAGCTCATTTCTAAATTCATTACATTATAAATTTTAAGATTCATTTTCAAGATTCTGTATCTTGTGACTATATTTTTTTTAAATGACTGGGAAATCATTAAAGAATCAATATCCTCCAGATTTGACACATGCTTGTGCTTTATTCCTCACAAAACACTCAATTACTAGTAAAACTTGTGGGAGTGTACATTATATATGATATGAAAGACTGATTTCTGGGCGCCTGGGTGGCTCAGTTGGTTAAGCGTCTGCCTTCGGCTCAGGTCATGATCCTGGAGTCCTGGGATCGAGTCCCACATCAGGCTCCCTGCTCAGCAGGGAGTCTGCTTCTCCCTCTGACCCTCCTCCCTCTCATGCTGTCTCTCATTCTCTCTCTCGCAAATAAATAAAATCTTAAAAAAAAAAAAAATTAAAAAAAAGAAAGACTGATTTCCTGTTCTGTTTTACTGAACGCATTACATACATCATTAAAGAAAGCACCTGCCAGCACTCCATTTTCTTTTCTCTGCTGCATAAGGCTTAACTAGTCTTGATTTTTTTTTTTTTAATAAAGGTGATCCTACCAGAAGGTATGTTCATATAGAAGATAGGATGCATAATTTACAGTAAATATAAAATTGTAAAAAATTAATTCATAAAATGAAAATAGAAAATGACATTAGTAAGAACATTAAAAATTGAAACCTATAAAACACTTCAAAAATTTTTCCTTCAATGGCTTTCTAACATAAAATATTAAATATATTCTAAATATTCAAGTATATTATAAATATTTTATATTCATAATTGTACTTATAAGTATTACAAATTATCCAAAAAAAAAAAGTTTAAAATTGATGCGAGCAAATTTAATTGCACCTTTCCCAGCAAATGAATTACTCATCATCTTCCCTACCCAGTATCTACTGCCACATTGGCAAGATATCATCAACCATTAATAAAGACTCTTTGAAAGTTGATCATTAATCATAATGCTATCTCTTCTTCTAATATCTCTTATATTTCTAAAAAGAAACTATTCTATACCTTCACTTCTATTGAAACTGTTGGATGTCCTTCACTATATGCAACACAAATTGTTAGAAAAGAAAAACTTACTCAACATTAAATTAGTTCTCATTTACAACTCTTTTGAAAAAGTCACACTAACTATAAAATTTTAAATTATGCTTAGTACTGAAAACCAAATACTCACAAAGAAGGATCTTGTACGAGATCTTTGAGATTTATCCCACTGCGATCTTCTGCAAGATTCCTGAAGCAACTATCACTCACTAAACAGGAAAGGGGGAGAGAAAAAGAAAATTAATTTTTGCTTCCATTTTATTTCAATTACTACTGACAAAATGGAATTTTTAATTGGCTGGCTCTATGGATAGGATTTTTTCAAAGATCAACGGTAATCAATTTCTGGGCCTAATAGATTTAGCAACAAATATTAATATTCAATAACAAGCCAATAATCTAAACATACAAACTTTATATAAATCCAACATATAAAAGACTAAACACATGGGTTTAAATTTTGTTCTTACTTTTATAAGACTATGTTACCAGCACATAGTGGCAAGTCACTGCTTCAACAACTAGAAAAAAAAAGATTAGCTGTCCCCTCAAATCATATTTTTAAAGATATAAGACAGCAATGTGAGCTAATAAGAATAAACTAGGAGAAAAGCTAAGCCTCCTATTGTTTTCATTTCCAGAAGAATTTGCCACTTACGAGCTAAGAGCCAGAAAGAGGGACACTACTAGAGAAAAGAAAAACCAGCATAGTTCTTGATGGTTCACAGGCTGGCATGACAGAATGAAATCCTATGGAACCCTAAGAAATCCTATGAAAACCATTTTCTGCTGGAAGATTTGCTGAGGGTTGGACAGCACAAGAGGATTTGGAACGAGGAGGAAAAAATGGGCCAGAGGGCAAATAATGTTTTCTATAGTGCTATGGTGATTAGGAGTCAAAGTCACACTACAGTAAGTGGAGCCTACCACTTTCAGTGTAGAATTTCAGCAGATCTCCCCTAAGAAAAACATTTGCTCTCAACCAAAAGCAAGGGGGGCAGGAGGGGTTAGTAAAAGGGGGCAGAACTCAAGAGATATAGTAAAACTTCTCACAATTCCACAACACATAAGAACAAAGTCACATCAGAATATCTGCAACACAAGTTTTACCCATAAAGACATTTAAGACGAGAGGTAGACTAAGTATATCTGAAGTTTTCACTCTACCCAGCTCAGTTTGAAGCTGAGTTAAAGTGATTGGCACTTAACACTTAATAGCATTTATATCAATTTCTTTGATCCTATAATAAACAATACTGGTATATAACAAAAATTACAAAGTATGCAAAAGGACCCAAAATGTGACCAATAACCAAGAGAAAAAATTATATATTTTATATATATGTATATTATGTACACACACATACACAGATAGCTAGATAGCTATATAGCTAGCTAGCTAGCTAGCTAGCTAGATAGATAGATAGATAGCTAGATAGGTAGATAGATACTGACCCACAGATGATACAGAATCAGAGGACAAGGACTTTAAGAAAACTTAAACTTTCAAAAAAATTTATTTAACATAAGTTGAAGATACAGAAAAATGTTCACAGTGGATGAAAGAAGGAAAATTTCAGCAAAGAATTAAAATCTATAAAAAAGAATTAAACAGTAATTTTAGAATTGAGAAACACAGTATCTGAAATTAGGAAATCAGTGGATGAGTTTTATAGCTGACTCAACACAGAAAAACAGGACTTGTGAACTTAAAGTGATCAGCAAAAAATATCCAAACTGAAGGAAAGAGGAAAAACACATACGTGAAAAGAACAGAGCAAAAGAAACATGGGAATCAAACAGCTCAATATAACTGTAGTTGAGGAGAGAGAGAATGGGGCAAAAGCAGTATTTTCAAACAGCTGAGATTATTCCAAAACTGATTCAATACACTAATTCACTGACTCAACCAACCCACACTGGAAAAAGTAAAATAAAATGACATGAGCAGCCAAACTGTTGAAAATAAAAGATAAGAAAATCTTAAAAATAACCAGGAAGAGAAAAAGGACACCTCATCTTCAAAGGAAAAACAGTAAAACTTATAGCTGAGTATTTAACATAAACTATGGAATCCAGAAGACAATGGAAAGCTTTGATTAATATGCTGAGGGAAAACTGGAAATCTAAAAGTCTAGATCTTGATAAAATATCCATCCAAAATTAAAGGCAAAATAAAACTTTACTTATATAGTATTTTTGTATTTATTAGCATAAATATTAAATGATGGATTATTTTCTATTTCAATTCAACAATTTTATTCTATGTATCTTAAAGAGTCATTTCTAACCTACATATGGAGGAAGAAGACTATGACATTCACCTTATTCCTTTCAAAGATCCATTACCTAATATTTTATTTGGATTTTATATTCCCTTTCTTTATAGAGTCCCTCAAAATTATAAATCTGAATGTCTCTCTGAAATAAATGAAAATACATATAAACAATGATGCTACAAAAACATCTGAAATTGAAAAAAGTTTGGATTCTTTCTTATTAATTCCCAAAAGATATTTCCCACTTTTAATTTTTTTGCAATGAGTGTAATAATTTTGATTAATACATAATTTTCATCCCATATTTAGCAGACACTCAAATCAACCTGTTGATTTAAGACAAATTTCCTGCTTTTCATAATTTTAATATAAATGCTCATTTACACCACTTCCTGAGTAGGGTCAAAAGGAAAAAAACAAAATGTTGGCACACTTTAAGGAAAGTTGGTTTCCTGCTGAACTAAAATTGAAGCTATAATATATCATAAAATTTGTTCTCAAGTTTCTTGCCCAATTTGGCAAATATGAGAGCTTAGTTATAAACCTCAGGAGCCTGAAAGTTTTGCAGGCTTAATTAAAATGGAATAAACCTTTGCTCCTTTAAAGGCTTGCTAGTCAGCTGTGAAATGAGTTTTGCTAAAGAAGGCACTTTTCTAAAATTCATGTTCCATCTAAAGTTTAAGTTAAAAACAAAGCAAGAAATCAAAAACAGACACAACAGAAATTCTAAAATTTTAGCTGCCTAACAATATATATTATAGTTAAAGCTTTTTTTCCACCAACACAATAAATTTTCTTATTGTATTATAAATAAGAATATGGCATTTTTTGAGAAGCAAGTGAATATAATAATTTTTGTATGTAAAAACATTAAAATCAATCAGTTTGGGTCACCATATTTTACTGTTTTTTACCCCCCCCAGTATATGATGACTACAGGAACTACTATGCTCTTCACTGCACTGACTAATAAAAAGTCATCAACACGTCATCACAAAAATCAGATAAAATGGGAAAAATTACAATAGAAATAGTCAAACTTTTTATGGTATTAACATGAAAATTATAAACTTTACTTCAGCCTGTTTTATACTGATATAATAATTAACTTGAAGGACACAGAGAAAAATTAGAAATATTAGTAAACTGAACTCTTTACCAGAGTTCCTATCCAATCATATGCATTTTTTCCTTAAATGTTCATTGTTTGGATCTATAATCAAGATAATAATTGAAATTCATTATATATTAAGCATTTCATATTTATTATCTCACTTAATCTTCTTTATCATCCAATGATAAGCCTATCTGTGTCACCATTTTACAAATGAAGATTCTAAAGCATGGGAAGATTAAGCATCTTGCTATGGATCATATAGCTAATAAATAGCAATACTGGGAAAATCTAGATGCTATAACTCGAGAGGTTGTACTCTTAATCACTATACTATATGGACCATAGTTCTCAACAATCACTCATATATTCTGAATTCTCTTAGATTTCCATAACTTCAAAACACATAAAAGTTATACAATTAAAATTCATTACAAGACAGTAAATTCCAACTCAAAGCAGTATTAAAGAATTACAGTTTTTAAAGTGGAATGAAACATTATGGATCTTCTAGTTAAGTGGTTAGTTAACTGTGCTTCATTTTTCATGGATTCTATGAAGGTGTCTCAGAGTAATGACATTCCTTTTCCCCTTTCAGCTAAAGAGCTCTGTTTTTATTTGCTTATGTATTAAGTTGTTTAAAATTATATTTGCAAAAATTTTACTAAAAAATTTTTTTTACAGATTTTATTTATTTCTTTGACAGAGACAGAGAGAGAGAGCACAGATAGGCAGGGTGGCAGGCAGAGGGCGAGGGAGAGGGAGAAGCAGGCTCTCCGCTGAGCAGGAAGCCTGACGTGGGGCTCGATCCCAGGACCCTGGGATAATGACCCTAGTCAAAGGCAGACGCTTAACCCACTAAGCCACCCAGGTGCCCCTTAAAAAATTTTTATAGAAGCTGGAACACACATACATACACAGACCTCAAAACAGTATTAATTCCACTCATTATTTTATAGATGAGAATCACATTTTGCCTACGGTCAGCAAAAGTCAGCAAACGCAGTATATACTTAGAAATATTTGTAAAACGGATCCATAACAGGGTTCTTAGCTAATCATAAACACCTTTTTTGGTATATATTCATCTTTTTCTCTGGTATACAATCAAAGTAATAGCTGACATTCATTATGTGCTAAGCACTTTATGTTCATTTTCCCACTTACAAGCATTATGTATAATCAATATGATCTTTGATAAAATCTTTATACTGTATATTCTAAGTCCTACTATTATGGATTATTCAACCTGATTATTAGCAACTATACTATGAAAGACCTAGCCATCTCTGTATTTTAGGATGACATTTATATTCTATCTTGTTCGGGTCAGGAAGGATTTTCCTGTAACAAAAGAATTGCTATCCTCAAAAATTCATGTTTAAAATATACTATGGTAGGAATTCAGTATTTAACTTATTGTATTATCCATGTTTATGAACACGAAAATAAGGCACCATTTGAAAATTGCCAGGATAACAGTAAAAACAGATCCAATTGAAAACTCATTTATTCGGTAGTTTCAAAATACCCAGTGAAATAAAATCCCAAAGAAATGGTCCTGTGAAAACAATTGATAATTAAAATGAAATGTAACTTTATACAATCTAGAGATTCCAATTAATTTATTCAAAGTTAGACCAAATAAAGTAATAGTTTACAATCACAGAAAAAGATAAAAATACTGATGTGTGTTTCAAAAAATACATATTTGAGTATCAAAACTTTAAGACCTAGTTGTTAGAAACATTATATATTTTTCTTAAAAGTGTCCCCATCTATGATCAGTGTGAAAGTTAAATGTTTAACGGAAAAATGTCAATATGCCATGATTTTAAAATATCACCCAAAAAATTGAGCATGTTGTTTTATTCTAAACATATATAATTTAATTAATAGCTAACATAAGAAAAATTAGACTGATTCCATAATTCTTAGTCACACTTTTCAACATAAATCTCTATATTTTCTTTTTTGTTATTTAGATAAAATTCACATAACACAAAATTCAGCATCTTATTATTTTTTTAAATTTTTTATATTTATCGAAATTAACCATTTTATAGTGCACAGTTCAGTAACATTTAGTACATTCACAATGTTGTGAGATCACTACCTTTATTTCCAAGACATTTTTATCATTCCAAGAGAAAACCTGCTACCCATTAAGCAGCAAGTCACCATTCCTCCCTTCCCCTAAGCCCTGGCAACCACCAATCTGCTTTCTATCTCTGTGGATTACTTAATCTGGATATTTCATACAAATGCAAACATACAATACGTAATTTTTTGTGTCTGAATTCTTTCACTTAGCATAATATTTTCAAGATTCATCCATGTTGTAGCATATATCAGTACTTCATTCCTTGTATGGCTGAATAATATTCCATTGTACATAGGTCTGACTTTTGTCTACCCATTCATCCTTTGTTGGCCATTTGGGCTGTTTCCACCTTTTGACTATTGTGAATAGTGCTGAACGAGCATGTGTGTACAAGTATTTGTTTGAGTACCTGTTTTCAATTCCTTGGGGCATATACGAAGAAACAGAATTGCTGGATCATATGGAAATTCCATGTTTAGATTTTTTGAGGAACTAAAAAATTGTTTTCCAAAGCAGTTATACGATTTAACATATCACCAGCAATGTAAGAAGGCTCCATTTCCCAACATCCACAGTCATTGTTTTTTTAACTTAGTCGTAACAGTGGGGTGTGAAGTATCATCTCATTGTGGTTTTGATTACATTTTCCTAATGACAAATGGTGTTGAGCATCTTTCCATATGCTGTTGGCCATTTGTATATCTTCTTTGGAGAAATTTCTATTCAATTCCTTTGCACACTTTTTAATTGGGTTGTTGACGTTCCTGTTGTTGAGTTGTAAGACATATTTACATAATCTGGATACTAGACCTTATCAGACATATGATTTGCACATATTTTATCCCATTCTGTGAGTTGTTGTTGTGTCCTCTTGATAGTATCCTTCAATGTACAAAAGTTTTTAATTTTGATAAATTTTAATTTGTCTATTCTTTCTTTTGGTGTCACATCTAAGAAACCATTACCAAATCCAAGGTCATGAGAAATTTCCCCTACGGATTCTGGTATGAATTTTAAAGTTTTAACTCCTTAGGTCTTTTATTCATTTTGAGCTAATACAGACATTAGCATGTGAGGTTAAAAGGCTGACTTCATTCTTTTACATGTGTTTATTAAGTTGTTAAAGCACCATTTGTTGAAGAGGCAGTTTTTTCCCCACTGAATGATCTTGGCACTCTTCTGAAAAATCAATTACCTATACACATATGGGCTTATTTCTAGACTCAATTCTATTCCATATATAGAATAAATATATGTTTGCTCTTATGCGACTATCACACTGTTTTGATTACTGTAGCTTTGTAGCAGGTTATTAAATGGGGAACTGTGAGTCCCCCAACTTTTTCTCTTTCAAGGTAGTTTTGGCTACTCACCATTCCTTGCAATTCTATATGAATATTAGGATTCTGGTCCATATTTTACACCAAATTTTGGTCCCCATTTTAAGCAGATTCACTTTATTGTATTTTTTTAAAGGCTTTATTTATTTGTCAGAAAGAGAGAGCAGCAGGCAGAGGGAGAAGCAGGCTCCCCATGTGAGCAAGAAGCCCAATGTGGGACTCGATCCCAGGACCCTGGGATCATGACCTGAGCCAAAGGCACATGCTTAACTGACTGGGCCACCCAGGCATCCCTAACCAGATTTATTTTAAAACACATTTTAGGATAACCAATTATCTATCCTCAGATACTACTTTATATTTTCCTCCACGCCTAATTCCTACAATTTTCTACCTACTAAAAGAAACTATTACTGAACAAACTGAATGAGGTAAATGAACAACAAATGAAGGTAAACAGTAGTGTTTGAAATTTGATAATTTTCTTAACATATTCAACCCAAATTACAAGCCAAAACAATGCATTTTTGCAAAATGTATTATTTTCACACTATCACTTCATATGATCAACGTTGCTTTAATTTTAAGTAATTTTAAGTAATTTCAAGCTGTTTTACGAACTTCGTATGAGTCAAAAAGTAAAACATACCCATTCTGACAAAAATTAAAACAAGAAGCAAAATCTCCTTTCCCAATACATTTACAACAGATATATGTTCTGAGTTCAAGCTACAGTTTTAAAATCATTTTTTGAATCTGATGCAAGTGCAAAGAAAATTTTGTATTTCAAAATCCATCTAACTCTGCAACTGAGAAGCTTCCACCTTATCTTTAATTGGAAGTGATTATTCTGCAATGTAATAGCATGCTAAAAAGAAAAAACAATCCTAACAGAATTCTAAAAACACATTCTAAATAATTAATATGCTCAATTAAAATCATACATTCATGAATTCATTCAGTATTACCAATAACTACCTGTGTGAAGAGACATTTGCAAAGATAAAATACTCATGCAAATCAACATGAACAGATGAGCATTTGCAATACATATTAATGACAGGAAATAGTACCTATAAACTCTAATTACCCCCCATTCCTCTATTCAAATTGGTAAATATGTATGATAATATTGCACTCAGTTATTATTTTTATATATGGATGTCATAAATTTAAAAATTGTGGAAATCTGTTGTCTTTTTTTTTTATAGCAGTATATACATAATATCCTCAATTTTGCCTCTTGGCCTGCAAAACCTAGAATATTTACTATCTGGCCTTTTATAGAAAAAGTTTAGTGATCCCTGCTTTAAGAATTACCATGCAAGTGGATGTTATAATTCCTGGAATGTGCATTTGTGTAACATATGCCCATGACTTTGCATAGAAGGTGCTGACTTATGCTTTTCTCTATTCCCTCATTTCTCTGGCCAAAGCCCATTTCAAAACTCAAATTATTGAGAAAACTTCGACAAAGCAGGAAAGAATATCCAATGGACAAAATAGTCTCTTCATTAAACGGTGTGGGAAAACTGGTCAGGTACATGTAAAAGGAAGAAAGTGGACTCTTTTCTTCCACCATACACAAAACTCAAAATGGATTAAAGACCTAAATGTAAGACCTGAAACCATAAAAATCCTAGAAGAAAGCACAGGGAGTAAGGTTTCTAACACTGGCCATAGGAACATTTTCCTAGATATTCCTGAGGCATGGGAAATAAAAGCAATAATAAACTACTGGGAATACATCAAAATAAAAAGCTCCTGCACAGAGAAGGAAATAATCAACAAAATTAAAATTCAACCTACTGAATGGGAGAGAATATTTTCAAATGAGACATCTAATAAGGGTTAGTATCCAAAATACAGAAAGAACTTATCAAACTCAACACCCACAATAGAAATAATGCAATTTCAAAATGAGCAGAAGATATGACAGATATTTCTTCAAAGAAGACATCCAGATGGCCAACAGACACATGAAAAGATGGTCAACATCACTCATCATCAGGGAAATGCAAATCAAAATTACAATGAGATGTCACCGCATTCCTGACACAATGGCTAAAATCAAAAACAAAAGAAACAACAAGTGTTGAGGATGTGGGGAAAAAAAAAAAAGGAACCCTTTTGCACTGTTGGTGAGAGTGCAAACTGGTACACCACTGTCGAAATCAGTATGGGGGTTCCTCAAAAAGTTGAAAATAGAACTACCCTATGATCCAGTAATCACGCTACTAGGTATTTACCCCAAAAATACAAAAACACTAATTCAAGGTTATACCTGCACCCCTATGTTTATAGCAGCATTATTTACAATACCCAAATTATGGAAGCAACCCAAGTGTCCATCAATAGATGAATGGATAAAGTAGATATGGGATACAAAGACACACACACATATACACACACGTACACACACACAGGAATATAATTCATCAATGAAAAATTGAAATCTTGCCATTTGCAACAAAATGGATGGAGTCAGAGAAAGACAAATACATTATTTCATTTATATGTTTAAGGAACAAAACAAATGAGCAAAGGCAAAAAGAGAGAGACAAATCAAGAAACAGACTGTTACAGAAAATAAGCTGATGGTTACCAGAGGGGAGGTGGATGGGGGATGGGTGAAATAGATGATGGGGATTGAGAGTGCATCTATGATGAGCACTGGTTGATGTATGGAATTGCTGAATCATTATATTATACACCTGAAACTAATATAACACTGTATGTTAACTATATTTAAATAAAAATAAAAAAGAAGTACCAACCTGGAAAGAGACTGAGATGTTATTAGGATTTATTATAAGCCAATTAAAAAACCCAGGAAAATGGAACCAGACAAATATCTTTTAGATTAATATCATTCTTATCATTCATTTCAGTTGTCTTTTCTATTTCTCATTTCTTCATAGGATTTTAAGTACCATTTTCTTCATTCATTGCTTGCTTCCAGGATATTTTTATGAAGCCTCTAAATATTCAGGAATTTCCAAAGAACAAGTTAAGAATTCCATATCAACTTCATCACGTACAGATAGAATACTACACAGAGATATAGAAGACAGATCATGAATTACTTCCTTCTTATCTTTCAACAAAGATAAACAGAGAAAGACTTTCAAACATGAAATAAGAAAACATTCACATGCTTTACTGAAACTGTTAAATTAGTATTTTAAATATGCAATTATAAAAATATTCATTTAAGAATTAATCACTTATTTTAGGATAATCACTAGCCTTTTCAAAAATTTGAAAAACTTGTAAAAACCTCAGAGTTCTTTATTTAGTGAATTTCAATTTTTATCATCTCCTTATCTGTCTTTTACTCACATAGTGTGGTTAAGAACAGACTCTGAGGTTAGATAAAGTGGATTTGATGTTAGTGCATCCATTTAATGTGTATCTTCAGCAAGGTAGTTAACCTCTCCCCTTTCCTTGAACATTTCATGTTTAAAATGAAGCTAATAATAGCACTTCTCTCAGAACTGTTGCATTAAATAAGTCAATACCCCTAAAGTAATTAGAATATTGTCTGACACAATATAAATGGATGCAGCTATTATTTCTATTACTATGATGAAACCAAAAGTGAAATATTTTTGATGGTTGGTGGCACAGTTAAAGGTTTATCTAATTATCAAAGCAATCAAAAAAGATATCAATGTAGGCAGAGAACAAAATTAGTCTTAGAAAGCATCATGAATATCTAAAAAATATACCACATCACTGAATTACACTGTAATTTAGATAGACAAATTTAAGAAGGATGGTACCCGCATTATACAAATTTATTTTCTTAAGAAACTTAATATGCACTTATAATTACTTCTTCCCAAACTCAGAAATTTAACCCAAGGTTTACTGGGAATTTTACAGAACTAAACACAAATCTAAGTGATTAAATACAGAAATCCAAATTTCAACAAAGTAACAGGCAACTTTAAAGATAAACTCTAATAAATATACAGGAAGTAAAAAAAAACTGATTAATTAAAAGAACCAATTTAAAATCCAGTAGAATTAGGCCATTGCTTATGAATAAAACTCAGCTGGTTATCATTGACTGTGCATGTATATACTTATGTCCTTGCTTGGCACAGGTACAAGGCTCATATAAAAGTACAAGTAATTAGTACCATTAAATGATAAAAATGAAAGAGGAAATAAACCACGTTTATTATATACATAGGAAAAGAAGGAAAAAAGTCAAAAGACTACTTCCTCTAATATAAACATAGGGTTTGGAAGTAGTGTGTGTATCTTTACTTTTATAAAAAGGAAAACTCCCGGGGCGCCTGGGTGGCTCAGTTGGTTAAGCGACTGCCTTTGGCTCAGGTCATGATCCTGAAGTCCCAGGATCGAGTCCCGCATCGGGCTCCCTGCTCAGCAGGGAGTCTGCTTCTCCCTCTGACCCTCCCCCTCTCATGCTCTCTATCTCATTCTCTCTCTCAAATAAATAAAATCTTTAAAAAAAAAAAAAAAAAGGAAAACTCCCTTAATGCTTTCTTCCATTCACAACTCCACGAACAATAGTAAGAATTATTATCTGACTTCTAAAACTATACATTAGTTTTGCCTGTGTCTGAACGTTACAAAAATCATACCATAGGAATTCTTTTTATATCTGGTGTTTTTTGCTGAACATTATGCTTATGAGATTAACCTATGTTTTTCAATTGTTGTTCACTCTCATTGTAGTATACTATTGCAATGGTATAAAAATACAATGATTTGACTTCCTTACCCATTTGAATGCCTTTTATTTCTCTGACTGCTGAGGTTAGGATTTCTAGTACTATATTGAACAACAGTGGTGAGCGTGCACATCCCTGTCATGTTCCTGACATTAAAGGAAAAGCTCTCAGTTTTTCCTGGGTGACAATGATATTTGCCATGCCCTTTTCATATATGGCTTTTATGATTTTGAGGTACGTTCCCTCTATCCCTACACTGTGGACAGTTTTAATCAAGAAAGGATGCTTTATTTTGGTAAGTGATTTTTCTGCATCTACTGAAAAGATCATATGGTTCTTGTCCTTTCTTTTATTAATGTGATGTATCACACCAATTGATTTGCAGATGTTGATCCAACTTTGGTCTGTAATTCTCCATTTTGGTGGGGTCTTCGTCTGGTTTTGGGATCAAGATAATGCTGTCCTCATATAGAATGTGTTTAGAATTTTTCCTTCCATTTTGATTTTTTAAAACAGCTTCAGAAAAATAGGTATTAATTCTTCTTTAAATGGTCGGTAGAATTCGGTTGGGAGCCCATCTACTCCTGGATGCTTGTTTGTTGGGAGATTTTTGATTACTGCTGCTTCAATTTCCTTGCTGGTTATGGGTCTGTTCAGGTTTTTTATTTCTTCCTGTTTCAGTTTCTGTATTTTATGTTTCTACGAATGCATCCATTTCTTTTAGATTGCCTAATTTGTTGGCAATTATTTGCTTATAATACGTTCTTATAATTGTTTGTATTTCTTCAGTGTTGGTTGTGATATCTCCTCTTTCATTCATGATTTTATTTGTGGGGGTCGTTTCTCTTTTCTTTTTGACAAGTCTGGCCAGAGGTTTATCGATCTTTCTGAGAAAACAGCTCCTAGTTTCGTTGATCTGTTCTACTGCTCTATTGGTTTCTATTTAATTGGTTTTTTTACTCTAATCTTTATTCTCTTCTGCTGGATTTAGGCTTTATTTCCTGTTCTTTCTCTAGCTCCTTTAGGTGTAAGGTAGGTTGGGTATTTGAGACTATTCTTGTTTCTTGAGAAAAAACTTGTATTGCTACATATTTCCCTCTTAGGACCACCTTTGCTGCATCACAAAGATTTTGAACAGTTATGTTTACATTTTCATTTGTTTCCATTAATTCTTTCAATTCTTCTTTAATTTCCTGGCTGACCCATTCATTCTTTAGTAGGATGTTCTTTAACCTCCATGTATTTGTGTTCCTTCCAAATTTTCTCTTGTGATTGAGTTCAAGTTTTATTTATTTTTAATTTAATTTTATTATGTTATGTTAGTCACCATACAGTACATCATTAGTTTTTGATGTAGTGTTCCATGATTCATTGTTTTCATATAACACCCAGTGCTCCATGCAGTACCTGCCCTCCATTATACCCATCACTGGGCTAACCTAGCCCCCTCCCAACCCCGTCCCTTCTAAAACCCTCAGTTTGTTTCTCGGAGTCCATACTCTCTCATGGTTCATCTCCCCCTCCAATTCCCCCCTTCATTTTTCCCTTCCTTCTCCTAATGTCCTCCATGTTATTCCTTATGTTCCACAAATAAGTGAAACCATATAATTGACTTTCTCTGCTTGACTTATTTCACTTAGCATAATCTCCTCCAGTCCAATCCCTGTTGATGTAAAAGTTGGGTATTCATCCTTTCTGATGACTGAGTAATATTCCATTGTATATATGGACCACATCTTCTTTATCCATTCATCTGTTGAAGGGCATCTCGGCTCTTTCCACAGTTTGGCTATTGCAGACATTGCTGCTATGAACATTGGGGTGCATATGGCCTTTCCTTTCACTACATCTGTGTCTTTGGGGTAAATACCCAGTAGTGCAATTGCTGGATCATAGGGTAGCTCTATTTTTAATTTTTTGAGGAAACTCTCCACACTGTTTTCCAAAGTGGCTGTACCAACATGCATTCCCACCGACAGTGTAAGAGAGTTCCCCTTTCTCCACAACCTCTCCAACATTTGTTGTTTCTTGCCTTGTCAATTTTTGCCATTCTAACTGGTGTAAGGTGGTCTCTCAATGTGGTTTTGATTTGAATTTCCCTGATGGCTAATGACGATGAATATTTTTTCATGTGTCTGTTAGCCATTTGTTATGTCTTCTTTGGAGAAGTGACTGTTCATGTCTTCTGCCCATTTTATGACTTGATTATTTGTTTTCTGGGTGGTGAGTTTGAGAAGTTCTTTATACATCTTGGATATCAGCCCTTTGTCTGTAGTGTCATTTGCAAATATCTTCTCCCATTCTGTGGGTTGCTCTTTGTTTTGTTGACTGTTTCTTTGCTGTGCAGAAGCTTTTTATCTTGAGGAAGTCCCAAAAGTTCATTTTCTTCTGTTTCACTTGCCTTTGGAGATGTATCTTGAAAGAAGTTGCTGAGGTCAAGTTTTAAAGCACTGTGGTCTGAAAAAAATGCAGGCAATGATCCCAATCTTTTGGTACCAACTGAGACCTGATTTGTGACTCAGTATGTGATTCATTCTGGAGAATGTTCCATGTGAACTCAAGAAGAATGTGTATTCTGTGCTTTAGAATGGAATGCTCTGAATACATCTGTGAAGTTCATCTGTTCCAGTGTGTCATTCGAAGCCCTTGCTTTCCTTGTTGATCTTCTGCTTAGATGATCTGTCCATTGCAGTGAGGGGGGGTGTTAAAGTCCCCTACTATTATTGTATTATAATCCATGGGTTTCTTTAATTTTGTTATTAATTGGTTTACATAATTGGTTGCTCTCAAGTTAGTGGCATAAATACAGTTGTTAAATATTGTTGGACAGATCTTTTAATTATGATATAGTGTCCTCCTTCATCTCTTATTAGTCTTTGGTTTAAAATCTAGTTTGTCTGATATAAGGATTGCTACCCTAGCATTCTTTTGATGGTCATTAGCATGATAAATGGTTCCCCACTCTCTCACTTTCAATCTGGAGGTCTCTTTGGGTCTAAAATGAGAAGTCAAACTCTCACTGTTTGCAGATGACATGATACTCTACATGGAAAACCCAAAAGACTCCACCCCAAAATTGCTAAAACTCATACGGAAATTCAGCAGTGTGGCAGGATATAAAATCAATGCACAGAAGTCTGTTGCATTTCTATACACCAACGAGATACAAGAAATTAAGGAATGAATCCCATTTACAATTACACCCAAAACCATAAGATACCTAGGAATAAACCTAACCAAAGAGGTAAGGGATCTGTATTCTGAAAACTATAGAACACTCATGAAAGAAATTGAGGAAGACACAAAGAAATGGAAAAACATTCCATGCTCATGGATTGAAAGAACAAATATTGTTAAAGTGTCTGTGTTACCCACAGCAATCTACACATTCAGTGTAATCCCTATCAAAATACCATCAACATTGTTGTAGGAACAAATAATCCTAAAATTTGTATGGAAACAGATAAAACCCTGAATAGCCAAAGGAATGTTGAAAAAGAAAACCAAAGCTGGTGGCATCACAATTACAGACTTCAACTCGATTGCAAAGCTGTAATCATTACAACATTATGGTCCTGGCACAAAAACAGACCCATAGCAATAGAATAGAGAACCCAAAATGGACCCTCAACTCTAATGGTCAACTAACTAATCTTTGACAAAGTAGGAAAGAATATCCAATGGAAAAAAGACAGTCTCTTCAACAAATGGTGTTGGAAAATTGGACAGCCACATACAGAAGAATGAAACTGGACCACTTTCTTACATCATGTACAAAAATAAATTCAAAATGGATGAAAAATCTAACTGGGACAGGAATCCATCAAAATCCTAGAGGAGAACACAGGCAGTAATCTCTTTGACCATGGCTGCAGCAACTTCTTGCTAGACATGTCTCCATAGGCAAGGAAAACAAAGCAAAAATGAACTATTGGGGCTTCATCAATATAAAAAAGCTTTTCCATAGCAAAGGAAACAGTCAACAAAACCAAAAGACAATGTACAGAATGGAAGAAGATATTTGTAAATGACATAACAGATAAAGGGCTCATATCCAAAATCTATAAAGAACTTATCAAACTCAACACCCAAAAAACAGAATCCAGTTAAGAAATGGGCAGAAGACATGAACAGACATTTCTCCAAAGAAGACATACAAATGGCCAACAGGAAAAAATGCACAACATCACTTGGCATCAGGGAAATACAAATTAAAACAACAATGAGATACCACATCACACCAGTTAGACTGGCTAAAATTAACAAGTTAGGAAACGACAGATGTTGGCTGGTTGCAGACAAAGGGGAACCCTCTTACACTGCTGGTGGGAACGCAAGCTGGAGAGCCACTCTGGAAAACAGTTTTAAAGTCTACTTTGTCTGACATTAGTATGGCTTATCTCTTTCTATCCTTTTATGTCAACCTCCCTTGCTCTTCATATTTAAGATGTGGTTCTTAAATGCAGCATAAAACTGTGTTTGGTTTGGTTTTACACAGTCTGACAAGGTTAGTGTTCAATTGTAATGTTAGTCTATTTATATTTGATGTAATTGCCAATATGATTAGGACAAAACAGAGGTAGAATGTGCTTTACCACAGATACAACTGAAAAATGGAATATGCTCCTGAGGTAAACTAAGTTGCAGAATGGTGATGTCTACATTTTACTCTATTTTTCTGTTGTTATAAGCAAAGAATGCTAATTTGCTTCCTGCTACTCCATTCCACTCAGAAGCAAAGTCTCAACACTTAGCTTTTTACATCATCAAACATTACCTGAAAGCCTATATTAAATACAAAATGTCGCACAAAGTCAAACTTAGTCACTGAATAATCTTTGCCCTAAACACAGGTTTTAGCAGCACTGCTGACATTTTACAGTATAATATTAAGAGAGTGATACACTTTAAAAATTCTAAAGGACAAAAAAAATTTCTAAAGTAACTAAGTTTATATTAATTTTAATGTGACCTAGGCAAACACTGTAGATGCCTTCTAAAACAATTTCTTATCCAAAAAAGATTATCACACATATTAACTAGGACTAAGCAAAATAATAAGATCCATTCCACCTAGGCATTTTATCTTATCACTAATACATTATTCCAATCCATGTTATCCCTAATACCTCATTAAAACCCTATATTTAATCTTTTCTTCTAAAAGGCCATTACTTAACTGCCAAGAGACTCTGAGTTACCCTTCTAGAGACAAATATATGAAATTGCCCCAATGGTAAACAGTGGTTTTAGGTAAAATCCAATCTTTTGATGTCATATGAAGCTTTTTATAATGTGCTCTCATTCTTCTTTTATAACATCATCTTGAGAAAATATATTTCTATATATAAACTAAAATAATAAGTTGATATGTATATAAGTATATATAGAGAGAGAATATATATTTCCAGTTATTCTTTTGCCTTTCCCTTCCATTTCCAAATTTCAATATATTCAAGGTCTACCTTAAACTTCAGTATGCCAGAAAAAATATTCATCACCTTTTATCAAGTAGGCCAAATAAGCAATGTAATTTTAAAAATATTTTAAGTCCTTTCATGAATAATTTACAGAAATAAAAATAAAGGGATAGTGATATTTTATTAGAATTTGGAATTTTATAATCTCCAATATCCTCCTCTAGCTGCAACCAATTTCTCATCAACTCTCATATAGGACTTGAAATATTACTGTTTGGTAAATATTAATTCCAGATGTCAAATACATTCCAAATTCGATCTGACTGACTATTTCTGGTTCTTCTTACACTTGCATTGTCAAAAGGCAACACTTGAAGAATTATTTAAAAACTTAGATTGTTCATAGTTTTGTTGGAAGAGAAAATGATCATTCTAGCTAGGCTGAGAGCCAGCCCTATTGACCAGCAAGCCTATAACAGCTACAGCTGAGCCTCTTGCTAACACTGTGGGGAGCAAACCCAGTCTCAGTGGCTCATTTCAGGTAGCCAGTCTCAGTACTGGCCCAGCAAGCCTGAAGCTGCAGGTGGGCTAGTAAGCCAGTAGCATGAGGTACAGACCCAGTTATAGCAGTTCATTGTAGACAACCAGGCTGAGAACCAGGACACCACCAGCATGCCCATAGGGCAACCTGGGTGGCTCAGATGGTTTATCATCTACCTTCGGCTCAGGTCATGATCCTGGGGTCCTGGGCTCAAGCCCCACATTGGGCTCCTGGCTCAGCAGGGAGCCTGCTTCTCCCTCTCCCTCTGCCTCTCCCCCTCCCTCTGCCTCTCCCCCTGCTCATGCTCTCTCTCTCTCTCTCTGTATCTCTGTGTCTCAAATGAATAAATAAAATCTTAAAAAAAAAAAGTTAAAAAAAAAAAAAGCTGCCACTGGGCCTCACAGACAGCCACATAGAAAGGAAACCCTGCCCACCGGTGTGTCTATAGCAGTTGCAGGTCAGCCACAAGAGGAGTGCACATAAAGGCCACAGAGGAGGGGCGCCTGGGTGGCTCAGTCATTAAGCGTCTGCCTTCGGCTCGGGTCGTGATCCCAAGGTCCTGGGATTGAGCCCCGCATCGGGCTCCCTGCTCTGCGGGAAGCCTGCTTCTTCCTCTCCACTCCCCCTGCTTGTGCTCCTGCTCTTGCTGTGTCTCTCTCTGTCAAATAAATAAATAAAATCTTTAAAAAAAAAAAAAGGCCACAGAGGAGACACCCCAGGATCACCTGCTTCTGAGGATCAGGGGGTACTGTGTAAACAAAACCCTTTCTACACAAGGCCACTACTTTCAAGACCAGAAGACATATACCTGACCGATCTAATACACAGAAACAAACAGAGATTTAGACAAAAGGAGGAGAAAGAGAAATATGTCCCAAATAAAACAGTAAGACCAAAATCACAGAAGAGTTAAATAAAATGAAGATAAGCATTAAGCCTGATAAAGAATTCAAAATGATGGTGATAAATATACTCACTGAACTTGAGGGAAGAATAGATGAAGTTTGGTGAGAACTTCAACAAAGAGAAATTATAAAAAATAACAATGCAGAGCTGAAGAATGCAGGAACTAAAAAGAAAAATATACCATAGGGAATCAATAGCAGATTACAGGATGTAGCAGAACAGATCAACAATCTGGAAGACAGGATAATGAAAACCACCACCCAAGTTGAAAAGCAAAAAGAAAAAGAATTTTTAAATAAAGAGAATAGGTTAAGGGACCTCCAGGACAACATCAAGCATACTTAACTTCACATTATAGGGGTCTCAGAAGAAGAGAGACAAAAGTGGGTAGAAAATTTACTTGAAGATATAATCATTGAAAACTTCCCTAATCTGAGGAAAAAAACAAACATCCAGGTCTCAGAAGCAGAGTCCCAAACAAGATGAACCCAAAGAGGTCTACACCAAGACACTTAATAATTAAAATATCAAAAATGAAAGATAAAGAGACAATCTTAAAAGTAGCAGGAGAGAAGTAGACAGTTATATACAAGAGAAACCCCAGAAGGCTATCAGGTGATTTTTTAGCAGATACTCTGTAGGGCAGAAGAGAATGGCATGATATATTCAAAGTACTGAAAAGAAAAAAACCTGCAGACAAGAATACTCTACACAGCAAGATTATCATTCAGAATTGAAGGAAGGAATAAGAGTTTCCGAGACAAATAAAAGTTAAAGGAGTTCATCAACATTAAACCAGCCTTTGAAGTAATGTTCTAATGTTATATAGAAATGTCATTAAGGGGAAAGAAAAAAACAAAACTAGAAGTAAAAAAATTATGAAAGGAAAAAATTTTACTGGTAAAAATAAACATATAGTAAAGGCAGATTAATCACTTATAAAGCTAGTAAGGAGGTTAAATCACAAGAGTAAAAAATCAATTATACATATAAAAATTAGTCAAGAAATATACAAAAGATATAACATCATATATAAAATGTAGAGGAGGAAGTAAAATGCAATGCTTTTATAATGTGTTCAAACTTTTGAGACCATTAACTCAATACAGACTGTTAAAGACATACATAAATATCCAGATGGAACTGCTGAATCAGATGATAGTTCTAATTTTTTGAGCAGCTGTCATATTCTTTCCATATTGGCTCAATCAATTTACGTTCCCATCAAGAATACACAGAAGTTCCCTTTTCTGCATCTTCTTGTTATCTCATCTTTCTGATACTAGCCATTCCGACTGCTATAGGGTAGTATCTCACTGTGGTTTTGATTTGCATTTTCCAGATGATAAGTGATGTTGAGCATTTTTTGTGTGTTTGTTGGCCATCTGTATGTCTTCTTTGGAAAAATGTCTATTCAGACCTATGCCCATTTTTTAGTCAAATTTTTTGGTTTTTTGGTGTTGAATTTTAGGACTTCTTCATATATTTTAGATATTAACCCTTACTAGATATATCATTTGCAAATATCTTCTCCCATTCACCAGGTTGCCTTTTTTGTTTTATTGATGGTTTCCTTTACTGTACAAAAGGTTTTTGGTATGATATAGTCCCAATGGTTTATTTTTGCTTTTGTTTTCCTGGCCTACAGAGACACATCCAATGTCCAAGAGACTACTCCCCATGTTTTCTTTTAGGATTTTTATTGTCTCAGGTCTTACATACATTTAGATCTTTACTCTATTTTGAGTTCATTTTGTATACAGTGTAAGAAAGTGGTCCAGTTTCATTTTTTTGCACATAGCTGCCCAGTTTTCCCAGCACCATTTATTGGAAAGACTGTCTTTTCCCCATTGTATATTCTTTCCTCCTTTGTCATAGATTAATTAACCATATAAGTGTGGGTATATTTCTGGGCTCTCAATTCTATTCCATTGATCTGTGTATCTATTTTTGTGTCAGTACCATACTGGTTTGATTACTATAGCTTTGAAGTATAGTTTGAAATCTGGGATTGTGGTATCTCCAGCTTTGTTTTTCCTTCTCAAGATTGCTATAGCTATTCAGAATCTTTTGTGGTTTCCTATAAATTTGAGTATTATTTGTTCTAGTTCTGTGAAAAACACTATTGTATTTTGATAGAGATTGCACTGAATCTGTAAATGCTTTGGAGAGTATGGACATTTTCACAATATTAATTCTTCCAATCCATGAGCATGGCATATCTTTCCATGTATTTGTGTTGTGTCTTTGGTTTCTTTCATCAATGTCCTATAGCTTTTACAGCATAGGTCTTTTACCTCTTTGGTTAATTTTTTTAGGTACTTTATTCTTTTTAATGCCAACTGTAAATGGAATGTTTTCTTAATTTACCTTTCTGCTATTTTGTTATTACTGTATGGAAATGCAACAGGTTTCTGTATACGGATTACTGAATTCCTATATTAATTTAATCGTTTTTTGGTAGAGTCTTTAGCGTTTTCTGTATATAGTCCTCTGCAGACAGTGACCATTTTATTTCTTCCTTACCAATTTGGACGCTTTTTATTTATTTTTCTTGTTTGATTCCTAGGCTAGAAATTCCAGAACTGTGTTGATAGTGGTAAGAGTGTCTTGTCTTGTTCCTGATCTTAGATAAAATCCTCACAGCTCTTCACCATTGAGTATGATGTTAGCTGTGGGTCTGTCATATGTGGCCTTCATTATGTTGTTATATATTCACTCTAAACCCGCTTTGTTGAGAGTTTTTAATCATGAATGGATGTTAAATTTTGTCAAATGCTTTTTCTGCATCTATTGAGGTGAGTATATGGTTTTTAACCTTCTTGTTAATGTGATGTATCACTTTGATTAGCATATATTGAACCCCCTTTGCATCCCTGAAATAAATCCCACTGATTGTGGTGAATGTGGTGTTCTTTGTTTTTTTTGTTCTTAATATTCTTCTGTTTCACACATTGCTTATGTTTCCTCCAAGGTCATTTTTGTTTGCTGCTTTATCTTGCTTGGTTCTTTAATTCATTGTCTATTTATATTAAGATTCTGGCCCTTACAGGATAGGATGTCATCTGACTTAGCAGGTTATACATGGCCATGCTCTAATGTTATTCCATTGCATTTAGGATAAAGTGTAAAATCCTTGCCATTATGTAACTCAGATTTTAAAATTTTAAATTATTATCTTTTTGCCTTAATATAGCAAACAGGAAACATTAATAGATTTGGTGAATTAAGTCTTTTTCTCTTTTTTTTAAAAGATTTTATTTATTTATTTGACAGAGAGACACAGTGAGAGAGGGAACACAAGCAGGGGGAGTGAGGGAGGGAGAAGCAGGCTTCCCGCCAAGCAGGGAGCCCGATGCGGGGCTCAATCCCAGGACCCTGGGATCATGACCCGAGCCGAAGGCAGACGCCCAATGACTGAGCCACCCAGGCACCCCTTAAGTCTTTTTCTTAAGATAATCAGATTACAATTTTATCTCATCTGGAAATATAATTGTAGGGTAAAAATGAGCTAAAATAGAACTAAATTACATTTGTTATATTAAATCCAACCCCTATTAAAGATTTTCTCATCCTGCTTCAAGTTTAAGGAAGTTGAATTAGTTTCTTTATGTTATAAGACAGTATTACAGGTAATGGGAAAGTTTTAATTCAACAAACACTTGAAGGAATATCATGTTTAAGGCATTTTCCTAAGTTCTAGAAATATAGTATAGCTGGTGAATCAAATATATATATTTATAATATAATGCAATGGGTAGAATAATGGAAGCATGTATAAAATAAAACATGAGAACACTGATTAAGTGTGGAGTTAATATTGCTTATGGCTGAGAAAATCATAGGAAGTTAGTGGCCTTAACCCTTAGTATACCAAAATCTACTGCACTTTGTTTTCATTTTGTCTTTAGAGAAGTCTAACAATTTGTAAGGATATTTATTATTTTTTCCTCTTTCTTAAAGATCTTCTAAAAAGCAAAGACTAAGTTGTTTTTAAGAAAGAATCATTTTAATTTTGTGATTACCAAATACATCTACTGGGCCCCTTTATAAATCTCAGATGTATATTGGTTTCATGGTGTTCTTATTTTAACTCTATTTTATAACTCTTTGAATTATCTCATCACTGCTCATCAGTTATCTCCAACGATCCTTAAAAAGTTAAAATAATAATAAAATGAAGAATAGTGGATTACCTAAAAAGGTGATGCATAGTTAAATAAATAGTCACTATTGAATCATTCTTTACTTTTCTTATCAAGTTGCGCAAAGTACTGCATCATTTTTCTAAAAGATATAAAAGGCTCACTACTTTTTTATCTTTAGGGAAAATACCCACTAGTGCAATTGCTGGGTCGTAGGGTAGCTCTATTTTTAACTTCTTAAGGAACATCCATACCATTTTCCAGAGTGGCTGTACCAGTTTGCATTCCCACCAACAGTGTAAGAGGGTTCCCCTTTCTCCACATCCTCACCAACACTTGTTGTTCCCTGTCTTATTAATTTTAGCCACTCTGGTGTGATGTTGTATCTCATTGTGGTTTTAATTTGTATTTCCCTGATGCCAAGTGATGTGGAGCATTTTTTCATGTGTCTGTTTGCCATTTGAATGTCTCCTTTGGAGAAATGTCTGCTCATGTCTTCTGCCCATTTTTTGACTGGATTCTTTATTCTTTGGGTGTTTGATAAGTTCTTTATAGATCTTGGATACTAGCCCTTTATCTGGTATGTCATTTGCAAATATCTTCTCCCATTCCATAGGTTGCCTTTTGGTTTTGTTGACTGTCTCCTTTCATAGCAGCAATGTCCACAATAGTCAAAATGTGGAAAGAGCTCAGATGTCCATCAACAGATAAATGGATAAAATGGATAAAAAAGATATGGTATATATATAAAATGGAATATTACTCAGCCATCAGAAAGGATGAATACTTACCATTTACATCGACATGGATGGAACTGGAGGGTATTATGCTGAGCAAAATAAGCCAACCAGAGAAAAGACAATTATCCTGTGGTTTCACTTGTATTTGGAATATAAGAAACGGTACAGAGCACCATTGGGGAAGGGAGTGAAAACTGAATGGGAAGTCATCAGAGAAGGAGAAAAGCCACGACAGACTCTTAACTATAGGAAATAAACTGAGGGTTGCTGGAGGGGAGGTTGGTGGGTGGATGGGGTAATTGGGTAATGGGCATTAAGGAGGGCACATAATGTGATGAGCACTGGCTGTTACATGCAACTGATAAATTACTGAACACTACATCTGAAACTAATGATGTACCTATAAGTTGGCTAATTGAATTTAAATTTTTAAAAAGATATAAAAGGCCAGAAACCCCATATTTGTGATCTGCTTTTAGCTTTTATTGAACACAGCTGAGAATTCAGAACTTTTACTTTTCTTCCAATAATGGCAAAGATACAAAATGGACAAAGTAAGACTTCACAATTTCTAGCCAAGTCAGAAAATTAATGCATAGAAACAGCAGTAGTCTAGACCAATGTTGATGCTAAAACTGATCTTACAAGCAAATTCTGACAATCTTCAAATCACACACTATCCTACATGAATATTCTCAAGAATAATTGAGAAAATAATGTATTTCTGAGAACAAAAAGCAAATGATATCCTCACCTAATTATTCATTCAACAGGAAGGGCTTTATCACAATATTTTATTTATTTATTTATTTTTAAAGATTTTATTTATTTGTCAGAGAGAGAGAGAGAGAGAGATCACAAGCAGGGACAGTGGCAGGCAGAGCAGGTAGAGGGAGAAGCAGGTTCCCCGCCAAGCAAGGAGCCCATTGTGGGACTCGATCCCAGGACCCTGGGATCATGACCTGAGCCGAAGGCAGACACTTAATGACTGAGCCACCCAGGTGTCCCGTATCATAATGTTTTAGAACTAAAACCTGGGCCATCTCATTTTGCTAAAAGCATACGTGTTATTTTCTTGCATCTTTTATAATTTTGTGCGAAAATTTATTTGATGTGGTTAATAAGTGGACAAAAACTGAAAGTAACTATACACAGGTGACTGGAAGGAAACAGATGGTAGAGAAATTAAGATAATTCATTGTTCAATGTAAGTGGTATTCTAAATCTATAAATGAAAATGTTTTTGCCATTATGGAGCAAGAAGATAGACATTTTTTAAGACTATTTCATTATTTTTTTTTACTTTTTAATTGAAGTATAGTATTATAGACATATTAGCTTCAGGTATACAACATAGCAATTCAATAATTAAATACATTACAAAATGCTCATCATGACTAGTGTAGTTACCATCTGTCACCACACAAGGCTATTACAATCTTACTGACTAGTTCCTTATGCTGTACTTTTCATATCATAAATTTATTTTATAATGAAGTCTGTACTTCTCAATCACCTTCATCTATTTTGCCTGTGCCTCCACTCATCCTCCCCTCTGGCAACTACTAAGTTGTTCTCTATACTTATGAGCCTATTTTTCTTCTTTTGTTGTTTGTTCATTTTTTAGATTCCACATAAAAGTGAAATCACATGGTAGTGGTTTTTGACTTATTTCACTTAGCATAATACCCTCTGGATCCATCCATGTTGCTACAAATACCAAGATTTCATTCTTTTTATGGCTGAGTAATATTCCATTGTGCACATATACCACATCTTCCTTATCCATTCATCTATCAAAGAACACTTTGGTTGCTTCCATATCATGGCTATTGTAAATAATACTACAATAAAGATAGTGATGTATATATCTTTTTGAATTAGTGTTTTCATTTTCCTTGGGTAAATACTCAAAAGTGAAATTACTGGATTATATGGTATTTCTATTTTTAGTTTTTTGAGGAACCTGCATGCTGTCTTCCATGGTGGCTGCCCCAAGTTATATTCCCAAGAACAATGCACAAGGCTTTTTTCATAATCTTGTTTCTGTGTTTCTGGGAAGAGACCCACTGATCAGATTTTGACTCACCAGCAGTTAAAACAGGCTCAAAGGAAAAGATACCTACAGAAGTCAGCTCACTCCTCGAAGGTTCTCTTCTCTCTAGGACCATAGCTTCTCTGGTCTTTGCTTTAGTGGTGTGACTGCCTTTTGGCAGATGATTCTTGAATTTTATCTTGCTTTTCTCATGGTTCTCAGGAGAATCACTAATCTACTGTTCATTACTCCATGTTACCCAAAAGTAGAAATCAATGGGTAATCACGTAAAGACATTTTAAATGGCAGTTAAACTGAAAATGTGTGGTACCAATAATGCACATAACTCAATTGAAGTGAAAATATTAAAAGCTATTACCAAATTTGTATATACACAATGTTAACTATGTCATAATAGTTGTTTCAAAAATGTTTAAGATGCAATTCAATTTCAGAGGGTATTGAAATCTGTTTTAAAACTAATATTAATTTATAAAACTTAGCTTAATTTATAGTACTAAACAATATGTGCCTTAATTACCTTTAAAAATCTGTACCTTTCATGTGTACCGAAAGGAGGCTCAAAGTTTCTTTATGAGAACTTGCTAATGATCCTAGCATGTATGTTTTGAAATAATCATTGATACTGATAGTAGAATATTACTCAAATGGAAGATTATCACATGCCCAGGTTTATCAGACAGATGTTTTCTTAAATATCTTACTTTACTTGAGATGGAATCAATAGATACCCTTTTTCTTTACTTCAAGCAGGTGAGAGAAGAAACTCCTGCATTAATCAAAAGTAGCAAAATTTTCAAGAAGATACACACCATAAATAAGCTCCACTGTAAATCTACCCTGAAGCAGAGGATCAAGTTTGTCATTAATTATTCATAGATTAATAAATTTGGAATCCAAAAGGTTTTATGTATAATGTTTGATATCCACGTGGGTAACAATTAGATAGGTTACCATGAACTTAAAAAAATATTCCAAGAGAGACTGCGCATGAATATCACATAATTATCAAAGTTCTGATTAGATGTACTGTCTAGGGAACTAACTCTTAATATGCTGACACTCCACATAAAGTCAAATTTTTGTGCCTCTGCATTTCCTCCTGTAGCATCAAACAAATTGGTAAAGTGATCTCTGATTTCCATTCTATAGTACCTGGTACTCTATTAAAATGTTGCCACATCTTACCAGCAGTGGCTATAATGCATTTTTACGTAACAAATTGTGTATTTTCTTTTACTTTTGAACTGTTGTGATAAATCTTTCCATTTCATACTTAATATCAATGCAGCTCCTTGTTTCCAAAAAGAAAACTCAAGAAAAAATATTTTTAATAGTCATTTCCTCTGTCTGATTTTAAATAATTATTGTTCCATATCTACTTCCTTGATTCTGCCTAGCTACAATGTTTGGATCACAGAAGGTACTACAATAAAAGAAATTTGACTGCATAATCTATTCCTTTGAAATAAGGATAAAATCAGGAACAATGATAGCAATAACACAAATAACAACTAATATTTATTGAGTAATTCCTACGTATCTCACACCAAAGTGCTTTCTACGCTTTATATCATTTAAAAGCCATTCCTTAGGGACTTCTTTTTCTACCTAAACTTTAGTCACAAGAGAATGTCACTCTCATCTTAAAAATAAATACATGCTAAATAAATAACAGTAATAAAAACATTTTTTAAAAAACTATTACTGTACTAAAAGACAAACCTAAATGAACTAAAATCCAGCAAATGGAAGAAGAGAACTGCTTTCATCCTTGGTAGAGCAGCTATAGCAGGAAGAAGTCACCATAAACGGGGATTAGGAGACTCAGAACCATTTTAATGAACATTTAAAGATAAGGGTAGGCTAGCATGATGGTTAAAATCTCTAGAACCCTAGCCACAAAGAGAGTCTGTACTTGCCTGCCAACTTTCCCCCTTTTGGCTAAGCTGACACACTGAGGGTATAAACAACCAAACTAGCCAGGAAAAGGAAGAAGCATCATGCCCAGGAATGGTCAGGGCAAAATCTCATATTTTCAAAATAGGTCTACATAGTCTTGTATCCCTTTAGCCCTTATCTTTTTCAGCAAGGAAGCAATCAAGAGATGATCCCTTTCTGAGGATGACCAAAGTTAGTGTCAAACTGCCTAACCACGTTATGTGCACCAGGAGCAGTTAAGACAGAGTCAGAAATCTTTCTGAGCTGATGTTGGAGGAGGCCAGTCCAGCATTCAAGGCCAATTCAGGTACCTGTGGATGGCATAAAACACAGAACTTCATCAAACAGTTTGACTACTGGCCCACTGAGTTTGCCCTTCATGACAAAAAGAACACTACTGTCAGAATGTAAATAGTTCAGAAGGCCAAAAACATGAAACATTAGTTTTAAGGCACATAATGGCATGGCCAGTTGGTGATGATCTGACTGGACAACACTATTATTAACTGAAAAAATTACAGGAAGCACCAGGAGTAGAACCAAGATGGAGTCAAAGGTCCGTCACCATGAGAAAAAGGGGACAACTTCTGTCAGGAATAATAAGTTTGGCAAGCAGTGACAGCTTCCGCATCATAAACATATAGTACTATATTTTTGGCTTAGTCTATGATGGTGGATATACTGCCACACCCAGTGCTACAACAATGGATCTAAGTGGCCATGGTGGTGATCTGGGCAGTGGGGATTTGATCAGCAGTTTCATTCCAGTTAATCCCATTGAGAAATAGCCCCTTACTCTAAGCATCAACATGAGTGACCAAGCCCTTCCAACTGGCAGCTATGACTTGTTTCCTCAGCCTGTGGCCGAAATAAGGAATGTGCCTTTAATCTGCTATTCTGTAATCTTATACAAGTGAGATCTTTGACAATAACCCAACACTCAGGAAAAATATAACATACTTGATCCTTTGGAGTATTGCAAGGCAGGAGTTGGCCTTTCTTGAAAAGGGCAAACAAATATTTTAAGCTTTGCAAGCCACATACAGTCTCTAGCATGTATTCTTTTTATTCCCAATGCTTTAATTTTTTTTTAATATTTTTTAAAGTAATCTTTACACCCAGTGTGGGGTCGAACTCATGACCCTGAGATCAAAAGTCGCATGCTCTACCGACTGAGCCAGCCAGGCATACCCCCAATGCTTTAAAAAATGTAAAAACCATTTCCAGCTCAAAAGTAGTACAAACATAGGCTGCAACCAGATTTGGCATACAGACTGACATTTGTTGACCCCTGGTCTAAGGCAGAGAACAGATTTCAATTCAGCCTATTGTATGAATCAGCTCTTACCACAATTAGTCCTCCAGAGCTGTCCTTGGAGCTGGAGGGTGGCTGCCACCCTGTGGACACTTAACTGAACCATCAGTGAACCTGGCCTAAACATTTCAGGTAAACTGTACATGTAACGGTCCAAGGGCTTTATCCACAAGGTCAATTTAGCATTATTTCCCCACTGAAAATTTTGTTTAAATCAGTTGAATTCAGGTACTTTTCCCCTTAACAGAACATGACCAAGATGTCTAACAGGCACACATCAGGGACTATAGCAACAGCCACAAGTAATTATATTCCCAGGTAGAGTCACAGGGGGAAAAATGCAGCATGAGAGGAGAAGGACGGTAAGGACACTAGGAGCAGTGGGCTTTTTCTTTCCTTTGGCTGGCCACTTGAGGGTTGGGGCTAGACCCCAGGGTTGCTTCCTCTCTCACATGGCTTCTAGTATTTGAAAAGCACCCAGTTCAGGGAAAGGACATATCACTGCAGCTTTTCCCTAAAATCTGTGGCACTTTTGGCAACGCCTGCACCCAGCTTTCCCTCTTCACCTGGGACCAGGAAAGAGTGAATTGAACACCTGTATCCAACAGAGTCACAAAAGTTTTGAGTTTTTCTTCCCCTTCAAAGATGCCAAAAACACTTAATTTTTCTCTTGAAGCACCTGAGGTCAAAGTACACAGAAAAAGATAAGAGGATACAGCATGAGAAAGTGGCACGTGCCAATAAACATGGCTTTGCATTTACTTTCAGTATTAAGCATCAAGTTCCATAGTTCAACCAAACCAACTTCTAATGTTGGTTCACTGAAAGGTTTCTATCCTCACTGCTGACACAACTTATTTCAGCTTAGGGGACCCTTTGACTCAGCATCCAAGCAATACTCTATTTTGACTAGGGCCAAGAACTTGCTACCACCATGTCAGAATAACCTTCCCCTTTTCTCCCTCATAGAGTGAACAACCGAAGTATCTTTGGGCAGCTTGTTTCAATCCTCAAACACACTGCTTAACCTCTAAACATTCATCAGTCAGCAGAACAGTGGGGTAATTCCTTCCCTACCTACGCTCATGCTCAATGCTTGGGTGAAAGCAATGGCTATTATATATCAAGAAATCTCACATTTCCTAACCTGGCCCATAGGGACCACTGTCCTTCTTCCATAAAACCACGTCTTGTCAGCATCCCATTCTCTCATGAAAACTACATAAAAGCTACTAGAACTAATCAAGTTACTGAATACAAGGTCAATATACAAAAATCAACTGTATTTCTATATACTACCAATAAAAAACTAGAAAAAAATTAAATGAAATTTTATTAAGTACCAGTTACAATAATATCCAAAATATGGAAACGCTTACACAAAAATCTGACAGTACATGTGATGAAAGATGTATATACTGAAATTATAAAACATCACTGAGAAAAATTAAAGATCTAAATAATCAAGGACATATGCCTTGTTTATGGGTAAAAAGATTCCATTGTTAACATGCCAATTATTTCAAAATTGTTCTATATTGATTCAATACAATTCCAGTCAAAAATCCAAGCAGATTTTACTGTAGAATTTGATAAATTACCTTTAAAATTAATACGGAAACGAAAAAGAGCTAGAATAGGCACCACACACACACACACACACACACACACATACACACACACAGACTTGAACAAAGAACAAAACTGGAAGGTTAACACTACCTGATTTCAAGAATTATGAAGATAGAGAAATCAAAACAGTGTGGTATTGGTATAAAAATAAACAGGTCAAAGGAGAAGAGTCCAAAAACAGACTTTGACATACAGGGAAGTTTTTTTTCTAGACAAAAGGTGAAAAAGAAATCAAGTAGAGAAATGTTAGTTTTTTCATCAAATGGTGCTGGGAAAACTGGATGGGAATATGGGGAGAAAATTTCAATGCAAACCTCATACGATGTATAAAAATTAACTCAAAACAGATCATAGACCTAAAACTTAAAATTGTATAAATTCTACATATAAACCTAAGAATAAAATCTTTGTGATCCTGTGCTATGCAAAGATTTCTTAGAATTAATATCAAGAGTACAATCCCTTGGAGAACAAATTGATTAACTGAATTTCATCATAATATACGTCTTTATTTTAAAAATAATCACAGAGGTACAGCAAGTTGCAAAAATACTATGTCCCAAGTACCCTTTAACTAGCCTCCCCCAATGGTGATATGTTATATACTACAATATCAAAGCCAGGAACATTAATATTTGTACATTACTGATAACTATTCTACAAACCTTATTCAGTTTTCAACAATTTTTTACATGTATTCATTTGTATAAATAGTTACATGCCAATTTTATACCACATATAGATTTGTCTAATCACTATTGCAAGATATAGAACAGAACCATAAACTACAAAACAACTCCCTCATATTACATTTCTGTATTAAAACCTGTATCTCCACATGATGCCTAGCCCTGTTCCTGTGGCAACAACTAATCCATTCATCTCTGTAGTTTTTTTTTTCTTTTGTTTTCTTTTGTTTTGTTTTTTGGAGAATGTTACGTAAGTGTAATCAAACAATATGTAACCTCTTGACATTGACTTTCTCTACTAAGATTAACATCCTTCAGGTCCATCAGGTTGTTGCATGTTGCAACAGATCATTCCTTTTTACTCCATTATTTGGAAGTACCAGAGTTTGTTCAACCATTAAAACAATGAGGGACATTTGGGTTGTTTCCTGGAGTTAGCCTATTATGAATAAAATTCCTGTGAATATTTATATATAGGTTTCTTAGTGAACATAAGTTATCATTTCTCTGGGATACATGCCCAAGAGTGTAATTGGTAGGCCATATAGGAACTACATATTCAATTTTATAAGAAGCTTACAGACTATTTTCCAGAGTGGCTATACCATTTGACATTCTCATCAGCATTGTATGGGGAGAATAATTTTTTCTCATCCTTGCCAACGTATGGTATTATCACTATTTTTTTAATTTTAGTTATTTCAATAGGTTTGTAGTGATATCTTATTGGGATCTTAACTTGCATTTCCCTAATAGTTAATGATGTGAAACATTTTATTACGTGCCTATTTGCTATCCAATTATCTTTGGTAGAATATCTGTTCGTGTATTTGTCCATTCTATAATTGGATTGTGTATTAGTTTTCTAGGGCTGCCATAACAAAATACCACAGACTAGGTGTCTTAAACAATAAACCATATTTTTTCTCTATTCTGGCGTTGGATATCCAAGATCAATGTGTATCGGCAGTATGGTTTCTTCTGAGGCCTCTCCCTTTGGCATGCAGATGGCTGCCTTCCTGCTGTGCCCTCACATGGTCATCCCTCCACCTGTGTGTGTCAGTATACGAAACTCTGCTTTTTATAAAGACACCAGTCATACTGGAATAGGGCCCTCCTATATGACCTCATTTTTACCTTAATTACCTCTTTAAAAGCCCCATCACCAAATACTGTTAGACCTCAACATATAAATTTGGAGAGGGACACAATTCAGCCCAAACAGATTGATTTTTTTTTTTAATGTTGAGTTTTGAGAGTTCTTTATATATTGTAGATGTAAGGCCTTTGTCAGATATGAGGTTTGCAAATATTTTCTCCAGTCTGTAGCTTATATTTTCATCCTCTTAACAAGGTCATTTACAACACAGTTTTTGATTTTGATTTTGTATTTTTCTTTTATAGCTTGTACTTACGGTATGATATCTCAGAACTCTTCACTGACTCTGAGATACCAAAGATGTTCTCATGTTTTCTTTTAAAACATATGTTATTGGGCGCATGGGTGGCTCAGTTGGTTAAGCAACTGCCTTCGGTTCAGGTCATGATCCCCCGGGGTCCTGGGTTCAAGTCCCATATTGGGCTCCCCCTGCTCTGCAGGGGGTCTGCATCTCCCTTTGCCTCTGCCGCCACTCCCCCCTGCTTGTGCACTCTCTCTCTCTCTCTGTGTCAAATAAATAAAATCTTTTTAAAAAGTTATGTTATTAATGATAATTTAAAATTTCTGCTCTTTATAAGACCCTGTTAAAAAAATGAAGTCATAGACTATGAGTAAATATTTGTAAAGTATATATTTGACTTGCATTCAAATCTATGCTCAAATCTTAATGAAAAGGAAAAACTGAAAATAATGAACAAAAGGTTTAACAGACACTTAACAAAAGAAAATAGATGTATGGTACAAATAAATAAATAACAAAGCAAAAAAAAAAAAATCCCACTTAAAAAATCCTCAACATTAGTATTATTAGTAACTAGGGAAATGCAAATTAAAACCAGATACAGCTAGATACCTATCAGAATAGCTAAAATTAAAGACTGATCATAATAAGTATAGGTGAGAATGTGAAGGAACTGGTGGTGGGATTAATACACTGCTGGTAGGAACAACTACACTGGTAACAATTTGGCACTTTCTTAAAAAGTGAACTTATACCTACCAAATGATCTAGCCATTCCAACCCTATAAATTTACCAGATGAATAAAAAACAAATATCTATACAAAGATTTATATATGTATATTTGTAGCAGTTTTATTTGCAATAGTCTAAAATTAGAAACAACCAAATGTCTATGAGCAGGTAAATGGATAAACATATTCTAGTATATCTATACAAAGAAATATGAGTAGGCAATAAAAAGGAATATTGGTATAATCAACCTCAAAATAATTGTGCTTAATGAAAGGAACCTCCAAAAAACCCAACTATACACTACATGATCCCATTTATATAAAGGTCTTGGAAAAGGAAACTAATCACTGTGAAAGAAAACAGATCAGAGATAGACGGAGGTAGAGGGGAAGCAGAAGAAAATGACTACAAAGGGACACATGGAGGGGCACCTGGGTGGCTCAGTCGTTAAGCGTCTGCCTTCGGCTCAGGTCATGATCCCAGGGTCCTGGGATCGAGCCCCGCATCGGGCTCCCTGCTCGGCGGGAAGCCTGCTTCTCCCTCTCCCACTCCCCCTGCTTGTGTTCCCTCTCTCGCTGTGTCCCTCTCTGTCAAATAAATAAAAATAAAATCTTTGAAAAAAAAAAAAAGGGACACATGGAAACTTTGTAAATTCTTGGAGATTTATAACGGATAGATTTATCATCCTGACTGAGGTGACAGCTTCACAACAAATATATGTATCAAAATATATAAAATCATGCATTTTAAATGTACAGTTTACTGTATGTCAATTATGCCTCAATAAAGCTGTTTTAAAAATAAATGGAGGGGTGCCCGGGTAGCTCAGTCAGCTGAGTGTCCGACTCTTGATTTCAGCTCAGGTCATGATCTCAGGTTTGTGAGATCAAGCCCTGAGTCTGACTCCACTGCTTGAGATTCTCTCTCTCCCTCTCCTCCTCTCCCCACTCCTGCTATAAATATAAAATCTTTTAAAATAATAAATAAATAAGTAGGTGAAATCAACACCTAAATTAGAAGAACATATAAAGCTAGGGGAAGGGCGCCTGGGTGGCTCAGATGGTTAAGCGTCTGCCTTCGGCTCAGGTCATGATCTCAGGGTCCTGGGATCGAGTCCCGCATCGGGCTCCCTGCTCCTTGGGAGCCTGCTTCTCCCTCTGCCTCTCTCTCTCTCACGAATAAATAAATAAAATCTTAAAAAAATAAATAAATAAAAATAAAGCTAGGGGGAAAAAACAGCAAGACCCAACTCTATGCTATTTATTTAAAAATACAATTTTTAAAAGATAGATACAAACAGAAAGTAAAAACTGGAAAAAAATATGGAAAGATTAAAGGGGACAACAGGGAATTCTTGCTAAATAGGAATAGTTTCCATTTTACAAGGTAAAAATAATTATGGGGATGGATGGTAGTGATGGTTGCACAACTATGTGAATGTATTTAATATCACTGAACTGCACACTTAAAAACTGTTAAGATGGTAACATATATATTTTACTACAATAATAAAAAAACTGGTATGGCTATATAAGTATCAAACAAAAAATGCTTAAAGATAAAGACAGATTAGAAGGGAGTTTCCTAATGGTTAAAAAGGTTAATTTGTCTAATATATATAACATATTCAACAAATCTCCAAAATACATGAATAAAAAATAGAGCTAAAAGAATTTATTAATCCACAATCATTAGATACATTAGATACTTCAATACCTTCTTCTCAGGAATGGAACAAGTAAAAAATTATTCATCAGTAACTATACAGGAGATTTGAACATTATCAACTAGGTTTGTTTGTTTGTTTTTTAAAGATTTATTCAGTTGAGAGAAAGAGAGAGCAAGAGGAGGGGCAGAGGGGGAAAGAGAATCTCCAGAAGACTCCCCACCTAATACAGAGCCAGACTCAGGGTTCAATCTCACGACCCTGAGATCATGATGCAAGCCGAAATCAAGAGCCAGATGTTAAACCAACTGAGCCACCCAGCCACCCCATCATCAACTAGCTTGACATAAAACATTAACAGTAGCCAAAGCAATCTAAGAAAGAATAACAAAGCTGGAGGTATCACAATTCCAGATTTCAAGATACAAAACTGTAGTAAACAAAACAGTATGGTGCTAACACAAAAAACAGATACATAAATCAATGGAACAGAATAGAGAGCCCAGAAATAAACCTACACTTACATGATCAATTAATCCACAACAAAGGAGGTAAGAATATATAATGGGGAAAAGACAGTCTCTTCAATAAATGGTGCTGGGAAAACTGGACAGCTACATGCAAAAGAATGAAACCAGACGACTTTCTTATATCATACACAAATATAAACTCAAAATGGATTAAAGACCTAAATGTGAGACCTGAGACCATCGAACTCCTAAAAGAAAATACAGGCAATAATATCTTGGACATCAGCCTTAGTGATACATTCATGGATATGTCTCGTCAGGCAGGGGAAACAAGCAAAAATAAACTTTGGGGACTATACTGAAATAAAAAGCTTTTGCACACCAAAGAAAACCATCAACAAAACAAAAATGCAACCTACTAAATGGGAGAAGATATTACAAATGATGTACCTGATAAAGAGCTAATATCCAAAATATATAAAGAACTTATACAACTCAACATGAAAAAAAAACCCAAATAATCCAATTAAAAATGGGCAGAGGACCTGAATAGACATTTTTCCAAAGAAGACATATAGATGTCCAAAAGACACATGAAAAGATGCTCAAACCACTAATCATCAAAGAAATGTAAATCAAAAACACAATGAAATACCACCTCATACCTGTCAGAATGGCTAAAATTCAAAACACAAGAAATAACAAGTGTTATCAAGGATGTGGAGAAAAATGTACCCTTGCACCTTGTTGACAGGAATGCAAACTGGTGTAACCACTGTGGAAAACAGTATGGAAGTTCCTAAAAAAATTAAAAATAGAATTCCCATATGGTCCAGCAATTTCACCACTGGGTATTTATCCAAAGAAAACAAAAACACTAATTCAAAAAGATATATGCAACTCTACGTTTACTGCAACATTATTTATAATAGACAATGTATGGAAGCAAATCAAGTGTCCATTGACAGATGAAGTGAAAGAAGATATGGTTATAATAACACACACACATTAGAATATTACTTGGCCACAGAAAAGAATGAGATGTTACTATATGCAATAACATGGATGGATGTAGAGGGTATAATGCTAAGTGAAATAAATCAGTTAGAGTAAGACACATACCAATGATTTCACTCATATGAAATTTAAGAAACAAATGAACAAAGAAAAACAGACAAAAACAACAAACTCAAATATAGAGAACAAACTAGTGGTTGTCAGAGGGTAGGTGAGTGGAAGAATGATTGAACTAGATAAAGGAGTACACTTATTTTTATAATAAACATATATATATACATATTTTAAAGATTTTATTTATTTATTTGACAGAGAGAGACAAAGCAAGAGAGGGAACACAAGCAGGGGGAGTGGGAGAGGGAGAAGCAGGCTTCCCGCTGAGCAGGGAGCCCGATGTGGGGCTTGATCCCAGGACCCTAGGATCATGACCTGAGCCGAAGGCAGACGCTTAACGACTGAGCCACCCAGGCGCCCCAAGAGTACACTTATTTTGATGAGCACTAAGTAATGTATACAATTGCTGAATCATTATATTATATGCCTGAAATATAAAATGAAAAAAAAAAAATTTACAGAACATAACACACATGAAAAACAGATACTCAACGGTACATGAACATTTGCCAAACAGATCTTGTGCTGGATTATAGAATAAGTCTCAATAAATTCTAAAAGACTGCAATTATACAAAGAGTACATACTTTGTATGTCAGAGAACTTCAAGAGCATTACATTAAAAAAAAATATGAAGATAAAGCTTTATTCTTTAGTGTTAGAAATATATCTAATAACTAGCCTCATTAGTACAATGTATTAAATTAGTACAATGTATTAAAACAATGTTTTATATAAGAAGTGTTTATCTTCAACACCAAATACATAAATATATCAATTATAAAAAGAGCTTTCAAACACTCCCCAGAATATTCTTTTAAGTATGTCAGTGAAGTAACTTGTTATTTGAACATTGTTTTAATCATTATAAAACACTGATTACTGTAAGTCTTCTTGATCCTGTGGTATTAATAAGAACTGGTAGGTTTGTATCAAATAAAGGTATATTCACTAAGGACCTGGCAGACAAAATTAAAAATGTCAATTTAAGTTAATAAAAATCTCCCAATGTGAAAAAAAAAATCAATAAAATTAACTAGAAAATTCCCCAAGTAGTTGGAAATTTAGTAATGTATTTCTAAATAACCATATGCCATAGAAGAAATCACAGGAAAAAACAAAAAATATTTCAAACAAATAAAATGCAACACATCAAGAAGCAGGGGCACCTGGGTGGCTCAGTCGTTAGGCGTCTGCCTTCGACTCAGGTCATGATCCTCGGGTCCTAGGATCGAGCCCTGCATCGGGTTCCCTGCTCCCCAGGAAGCCTGCTTCTTCCTCTCCCACTCCCCCTGCTTGTGTTCCCTCTCTCGCTGTCTCTCTCTCTGTCAAATAAATAAATAAATAAATAAATAAATCTAAAAAAAAATTTTTTTTCAAAAGGCAGATAAAGCATTTTGTAGGGAAACTTACAGTTTTAAAAGCCCAAATTATTAAAAAAAAAAAGTTTTATATCAAAGATCTAAGTTTCTACCTTAAGAATCTGGGTGGGGGTTGGGGAGGAGCAAACTAATCCCAAAGTAAATTAAGAAAAAGGAAATGATAAAAGAACAGAAATCATTGAAATAAAAAATAGACAAACAATAAAGCAAATCACATCAATAACTGGGTCTTTGAAAAGCTTACTAAAATTGATAAATTTGTGGCAAGACTGAGGAAAAAAACACACACATGACCAATGTCAAAATTAAAAGATCTGATATACATCACAAAAGAATATACAGACATTAAAAGTACATGGGGGGGCGCCTGGGTGGTTCAGTCGTTAAGCGTCTACGGCTCAGGTCATGATCCCAGGGTCCTGGGATCGAGTCCCACATCGGGCTCCCTGCTCAGCGGGAAGCCTGCTTCTCCCTTTCCCACTCCCCCTGCTTGTGTTCCTACTCTCACTCTCTCTCTCTCTGTCAAATAAATAAATAAAATCTTTAAAAAAAAAAAAAGTATATGGGGATATTATAACCAATTGCTTGCTATTATATTTCAAAATTTAGATGAAACGGATAATTCCTTGAAAAACTACAACTTACCAAAATTCACACATGAAACATAAAATTAGAATTGTGCTCTCCTTAATTAAGAAACCTCCAATCCCAGAGGTAGATGAACCATGAGAGACGATGGACTCTGAAAAACAAACTGAGGGTTCTAGAGGGGAGGGGGGTGGGAGGATGGGTTAGCCTGGTGATGGGTATTGAGGAGGGCACATTCTGCATGGAGCACTGGGTGTTATGCACAAACAATGAATCATGGAACACTACATCTAAAACTAATGATGTAATGTACGGGGATTAACATAAGAATAAAAAAAATTTTACGGGCGCCTGGGTGGCTCAGTCGTTAAGCGTCTGCCTTCGGCTCAGGTCATGATCCCGGAGTCCCGGGATCGAGTCCCACATCGGGCTCCCTGCTCGGCGGGAAGCCTGCTTCTCCCTCTCCCACTCCCCCTGCTTGTGTTCCTGCTCTCACTATCTCTCTCTCTGTCAAATAAATAAAATATTAAAAAAAAAAAAGAATAAAAAAATTAAAAAAAAAAAAAAGGAACCTGCAATCCCTGCAGCCACTCTGGAAAACAGTATGGAGGTTCCTCAAAAAGTTGAAAATAGAGCTACCCTATGACCCAGCAATTGCACTACTGGGTATTTACCCCAAAGATACAAATGTAGGGATCTGAAGGGGTACATGCACCCCGATGTTTATAGCAGCAATGTCCACAATAGCCAAACTGTGGAAAGAGCCAAGATGTACATTGACAGATAAATGGATAAAGAAGATGTGGTATATATATACAATGGAATATTATGCAGCCATCAAAAGGAATGAAATCCTGCCATTTGCAACGACGTGGATGGAACTGGAGGGTATTATGCTGAGTGAAATAAGTCAATCAGAGAAAGACATGTATCATATGACCTCACTGATATGAGGAATTCTTAATCTCAGGAAACAAACTGAGGGTTGCTGGAGTGGTGGGGGGTGGGAGGGATGGGGTGGCTGGGTGATAGACATTGGGGAGGGTATGTGCTATGGTGAGTGCTGTGAATTGTGTAAGACTGTTTAGTCACAGACCTGTACCTCTGAAACAAATAATACATTATATGTTAAAAAAAAAAAAAGAAAGAAAGAAAAAGATAACAGGAGGGGAAGAATGAAGGGGGGGAAATTGGAGGCGGAGACGAACCATGAGAGACTATGGACTCTGAAAAACAAACTGAGGGTTCTAGAGGGGAGGGGGGTGGGGGAATGGGTTAGCCTGGTGATGGGTATTAAAGAGGGCACGTTCTGCATGGAGCACTAGGTGTTACACGCAAACAATGAATCATGGAACACTACATCAAAAACTAATGATGTAATGTATGGTGATTAACATACCATAAAAAAAAAAAAAGAAACCTCCAATCCCAGATTCCAGTCACTGATGATGTTATTGATAAATTCTATCAGATATCGAACTTCCTAATTAACTTTATGAGGCAGCATAATCCTGACACTAAAATAATCAAGGATATTACAAGAAAACAAAATTACAAACACAGACCAGTACTTGTCATGAGGATAGATGCAAAAATTCTTGGAAAAAAACCCAGAAAATGGAATATAGCAATATATAAAAAGACTAATATGTCATGACCAAGCTGGGTTTATCCCACAAATGCAAAACTGAATTAACATTTTAAAACCTCTACCGACCAATGAATAAAACTATATAACCTTCCCAATAGATATTGAAAAAACATTTGAAAAAATTCAACACAAATTCATGATTAAAAAAAAATGAACTCTTATTAAACTAAAGATACAAGTAAACTTCCTCAATCTAGTATAGGGCATCTAGTAAAAATCAATAAATAAAACCAAATACTTAAAATGCTTATAATAGTGAAGTACTGAAGGCATTTCCTCTAGTAACTGGCAACAAAGTAAGGATATTCACTCTGACCACTTGTATTCAATATTGTACTGGAGATCCTAGCCACTGCAACAACACAAGAAAAACAAGTAAGAGTAACAAAGAACAGAAAGGAAGAAATAACACCAGTCTTATACAAACTCTTCCAGAAAAAAGAGTGAACCCTTCCAATAAAACCTTGATAACAATTCAAACAAAAAAGAAAAATTGTGGGCGCCTGGGTGGCTCAGTTGGTTGAGCGACTGCCTTCGGCTCAGGTCATGATCCTGGAGTCCCGGGGTCGAGTCCCGCATCGGGCTCCCTGCTTGGCAGGGGGTCTGCTTCTCCCTCTGCCCTCTTCCCTCTCGTGCTCTCTGTCTCTCATTCTCTCTCTCTCAAATAAATAAATAAAATCTTTAAAAAAAAAAAAAAAGAAAAATTGTAAGACAACCTCTCTCATAACCATATACACAAAAATTGTAAACGTAGTATTAGTATTAGCACATTAAATCCAGTAACTACAAAATATAGTTCAGCCACGTTTATTAGAATGTAAGGTTGGTATAATATTTTAAAAGCCAATGGATGTAATTTACTATATTATTTTCTCTTTTAAAGGAGAAAAACATATGATTACCTCATATGTAAAAAAAATTTTTTTTAATAAAATGCAACATCCATTCATGTTAACTTCTCTGAGTCAAATAGTAATAGAGGAAACTTCCTTACTTGGTATCTACAGAAGATATCTACAAAAACCCTAAAGCAAACATTATAGTTAATGGTGAAATGTTAAAAACTTACCCTTTCAAATTGCAAATGAGACAAAAATATCCACAATTATCACTTCTATACAAAAATGTTCATACAAAATGAACTTGTGGTGCTAGGCAATACAATAAAGAAAAAATGCAAAGAACGCACAGATCAGCTATGAGAATTAAAAAGTGAATTTACAGAAGGGGAAATCATCAGAGAGGGAGAAAAACCATGAGAGACTCTTAACTATAAGAAACAAACTGAGGGTTGCTGAAAGGGAAGTGGGGGGGGTATGGGGTAACTGGGTAAAGGGCATTAAGGAGGGCACATGATATGATGAGCACTGGATGTTATACGCAACTGATAAATTATTGAACACTACATCTGAAACTAATGATGTACTATCTATGGCTAACTGAATTTAATAAAAAATTTAAAAAATAAAAAGTGAATTTAGCAAAATTGAAGGGTATAAGGTTAATGTAAAAAATTAATAGCAACAAGCAATTAGAAATGAAGATTTTTTAAAATGATACCACTTACAAAAGCATCAAAAGATATCACATAACTAGGAATATGTCCAATGAAAGATATGTAAAATCTCCATACTGAAAATTATGCACTTTTATTCAGAAAATTAAAATGCCTAAGTAAATGGAAAGAAACATCAAATCTATGAATTGGAAAGCTCAATATTTAAAGATGTATCTTCATTTACATCTTAATTGAGGAGAGTAAAAATATTTAATGATATACAGTAAGTTTTAATGTGGGATTCAGGTGACGGTACACCATGCTGTAGAGTAGTTAAGAGCATTTAGGCTTTGGAGTCAGTTAGGCCTAGGTTTGAAATCTTGTTCTACCACTTCCTACTCATTTGATCTGGGACAAGTTACTTAACCCCAAAGAAGCTTGATTTCCAAACTTAATTGTTTCTTGGGAAACCCAATTAATTAATCATGAAAAGTTCATTTACTACTGTTATTTTTATTGTCAAGGTCTCAAAATTTATATGTGAAAGAGCTGAGCTTTGATTCTAGGCAAGCTGGTTCCAGCATTTGTACACCTGCCGGAGTCCAGCTCCAGCCGGGGTGGGTCTCTCGTAGGAAAGGACGGCGTCGGCAAATGCGGAGACACAGACACAGAGTCAGGTTGCAAGCATCTCCTCCTGACAGCCTCGGAGGAACTTTATTTATGTTAGGATATTTTTGTTTTTCCAAATCTTAGATCATTTTCTGGATTACAGCCATAGCCTTCTTTCATCTTTCCTTTGTAATGATTAACATGACCTTTATTGATTTCTGCTTATTGGCTTTCGCTAAAACTAAAAAACAGTATGCAAAGAGAAAGGTGCTAGACAGAGCATGACCGTCTTGTTATTTTGTTCTATAGAAACTAATTCTTCATGGAATTAGTTTCATTATGTTTGCTTAGATAGGCGTAACTAAGATGAGTAGTCACTTTATCATGAAACCCCAGAAATATTCCCACAATTATAAAGATTGCCATAAATAAAATGAAAAAGAATAGCAGGAGCCAGCCCAGAAATATTCCCACAATTATAAAGATTGCCATAAACAAAATGAAAGAGAATAGCAGGAGCCAGCTGTGGAGTCTCCTGTTTTCAGGATCATCCCCCATACTTGGACTTTGTCAAACAGCATGAGTAGCTTGGCTCGCGCCACCTAACAGTAAGGCTATGGTATCTCTCAAAAATATCAGACTAGCAAAAACAAAGATGAATTATATACTGTCATCAAAAAGCTTTCAGTTGGGAGATACAGGAAAGATAAGACAGATAATTACAGCAAGTAAATATCAAACGAGCAGCACAAAGATTAAAATTAAGTAATGATAATACCAGATATTTGTGAGTATATGAAACAATTGGAACTTTTATGCACTGCTGTTAGGAATTAAAAATCATACAACTACTTTGGGAAAAGGTTTGGCAGTATCTTATAAAGATACTATTTGACCCAATAATTCTGCTTATATTTATCCAAGACCAATGAAAACATACAATTTTCATTATTCAAAGAACCCATGCTTGTGAATTTGCCTACTCCCTAAAATTCATTTGTAATCCAATAATCAATATCAACACTGCTTTCACAATAATTTGTGGACATGAATAGAATAAAAACTTGAGTTGTCTGACATTCTCATCTGAAGTTGAATAAGGTAACACTTAGCCTTGTTTTAACTTTCATACTGTAAGTGAGTATCATGTTTGTAGTCTCTTTTGTGCCATGTTTTTGTGTTATGGTGCTTTTTGTTGGGGATATTGATCTTTAGAATTGCCCCCTAGCACAGTACTGAAGTGCTACCAAGTATTTTTTTTTTTGAGGTTTAATGATTTATTGCTGATCACATGGTTTTAAATGAATACATTTAGGATGCTAAGACCTCCTTTTTTGAGATCTACTTTTTTTTTTTGTAGTTTTTAATTTTATTATATTATGTTAGTCACCATACAATACATCATTAGTTTTTGATGTAGTGATCCACAATCCATTGTTTTCATATAACACCCAGTGCTCCATGCAGTACGTGCCCTCCTTAATACCCATCACCAGGCTAACCAATCCCCCCTCCCCCCTCCAAGTATTTTGAGTGAAAGAAGGCCATAATGTGCATAAGGAAAAATAACGAGTTTTAGATAAGCTTCATTTACACATGGTTGTGGTGCTGTTGGACATGAATTCAGTGGTTAATGAATCAACAATATATATTAAATAAGGTGTCTTTAACCAGAAACACACATGAAATAAGTTTACTGATCAGTTGACAAAAATACTGTGATCAGAGGCTCAAAGGAACCTAATCTTATTATTTCCTTTAGAAGAAATGGTTCAGTATTAGCTAATTCAATGTTCATAGTGACCTTATAGAACATAAATACTGCAAATAATGAGAATCAACTGTATCCACAAAAAGACATATGCTAATATCCATAGCTATTGTACTGACAATAGGCAAAAACTGAAAATAACCCAAATGTTCATTAACTAAATAAACTGTAGAATAGTCATACAAAGCAACAGTACTCAGAAATAAAACTGGAATAACAAGCAGTAACAAAGGATAAGCATCAGAAACATTATGCTGAGCAAATGTAGCCTTATATAAAGAGCGTAATTGCATTTACATAGGAAGAATATGAAAGATATAACAAATATATAGTGAAAAAATTAAACAGTGCTTGCCTCAAATATATAGTGAAAAAATTAAACAGTGCTTGCCTCAGGGTAGGAAGACTGACTGGAAAGGCGCATGAGAAACATTCTTGAGACAAAAACATTTTTTATTATGAAAGCAGAGGTAGTTTCATGTGTGCATTGAATTGTCAAACACTATACAGCTAACATTTATGAATTTTAATGTATGCAAATTTTACCTCAAAGAATTAACAATAACTGAGTGGAAATTGGACGTGGAGGGAGATATAAGTGAAACAACAATGTCATAATAACTGCTATATCTGGGTGATGGGCACATGGGGGGTATATCATACTGTTTATATATTCCTTAAATTTTCTAAAATGGAAAGTTAAAAAAACAATGAGAGGAGTAGCAAATATGTAGAGGAACTACAAGAGAGAAAATGAGCTTTATAAAAAAGAAACAGTTAAAGTAAAACTTGGTTTGAAGGCCTTCATGGAAAAGTCATTAGAACTGAGAATATTTGGTAGATTTTGAATGTGAGGCAAGGAAAGGCCACGACAGAAAAAGAAAAGAGTGTAAACAAAATCATAAAAGTACTATTGATGTTGGGCTACTTAGGGAACATTTTGGCTTAACTATAAGGTCAAGAAATGAATATTGGGAATTTAAAAATGAAAAAGAATAGGAGAAAAACCTGAAAAAGTAGATGGAAAATGAAATCACCAAAAACAAGCCTGAAATGCAAGGCCAAAGAAACACACTGGGCAACAGGGAATCATTTTGCACATTAGTATTTGGCAATGACAATATCAGAGCTAAGCTACAGAAACTTTAATCTGACAGTAATGTGAAGGATAGTACGGAAGCATTACAGTGTTCCTGTAAAACATAATAATACCTTAACACAACAATGACAGGGAGATTAGGGAGCCAAAGGCACAGGCATTTTAATTGGCTGATCGCTAAGATTTTCAAGAGAGCAGTGATCAAGTTACGTAGCTCTGGAGAGTTTTAAGCACTAAGATTCTTTTCCATAGCATGATATAACACTGAGAACACTAAACTACTGAAAACAGAGTATGTTAAAGTCTGATGCCAATTTCCTCAAGATCTACAACTGGAAGTGTTAATTTACAGCTAGAAGTGTCAATCCAATAATGTTGGAATATCAGTTTTGTATGTTAGTTTTTAAAATAACCTTGTTATGGAACTACATAAAAGCATAAGCAAGGATTCCAGATTTGCCACAAAGTATTCCAAATAGCAATGAGTATAATTTCTATGCTCCGTTGCCCTTAAAGAAATGCTATTAAAACAAAATGGGTTTATATTGGTGTTAACGGCATCTTATCCAGCAAATTTCTTTATTATAGGCCCTACCACCACTATCACCAATGGCTGTCGCCCTGAAAACTACTTTATATTCAAGGTAATAAACCTTAGTCAACACAAGTTATCACTGCCCCTCATGTACCTTCTAAGGAAGGAAAAAAGAAAAAGAAACACATTACTAAATTACTAGTAAAAATTACCCTACATATAACCCTTAACGATTAGTTTCTTATCTGGAAAACTTCTAGTAAAGATTAAATTCACAATTATTAAAGCTGTTTTTATTCTCTGAAGGCCTTTGTAAGGACAAACTATTGTGCATCTTAATGACAACAAAAATATTTTCTTAAAACTTAATAATTTTAGATTACAGATAAACACTTCTGATATAAATACAGTAACATATTAAAATAATCTTCTAAAAGAAATAGCAAAATCTATTTTTCTAAACTACTTTTTAGGGGCGCCTGGGTGGCTCAGTCGTTAAGTGTCTGCCTTTGGCTCAGGTCATGGTCCCAGGGTGTGGGATGGAGCCCCGCATTGGGCTCCCAGCTCTGGGGGGAGCCTGCTTCTCCCTCTCCCACACCCCCTGCTTGTGTTCCCTCTCTCGTTGTGTCTCTCTCTGACAAATAAATAAATAAAATCTTTAAAAATAAATAAATAAATAAAATGCTTTTTAGAGAGACATCTAAATTTGTATTTTAATTATACTGTAATTATAGCCAGAAACAAGATTTCATTTAATGGATATCATTCTATAGCCTAGTATCTACAAAGTAACTGTTTTAATATTTTAATATCAAAAGTTTAATATTCAGTTGTGCTTGTGGGTGTATACTCATTCCCATCTGAATACATACATACACATATACACACAAATATATGCACATATATTATACATAGTAAATTTCCCAACTTTTGCTAATGGAGATAATCCACAAAAGGAGATAAACTTCAGAAAATAAACTTAAATGAGAGTAAGGACAACTAATGACAGTAAGTAATGAGAGTTATGAGAGTAAGCAACATACATTCCCATAGTATATGTTTACAAATTCAGATACTAGAACCAGAGTTCTTACATTCTAATAGTGGTTCTACCACTTATACTTTGTACGAACTCTGGCAAAATTTCTAACAATCAGAATTCCTCATCTATAAGATAAAATACAACCTACAGCTCATTCTCAACATTGTGAGCATTAAATGAGATAATTCAGTTAAGGTGCTTAGTCTGAGATATAGGCTAATATTAAACTGAAATGTTTATACCCTAAAGCCATGACAACTAATACATTCAGAAGGTAGCACAGAGGCTATTTTATCACAGTGGACAATGTAGAGCTGACTGCACATAAAGGACTAGAATACTCTCCTCAGGGAATATTAACATTAATGATAATGTATGTAACCAAATTGTTAGATATGAAGAAATAAAAGCTTATTTAAATTCAAAGTTTTCAGATTTGAGGAAATATAAGATTCCTTCATTACATCTACAACTAACTTACGTAGAAATAGAGTAATAATGAAAATAAACAGTATTTTCTTTAGACAAGTGACCTCTAATTTGTCAAATATTTATTGATTATATATCACCCAGATAAATATTTAAAGATATAATTTGATAATATTTAAGATAAAAGTACAGCTGAAAGGCACAATCAATGTATGATTTCTTTTTTTTTTAAGATTAATTTATTTATTTATTTGGCAGAGACAAAGGGAGAGAGGAAACACAAGCAGGGGGAGTGGGAGAGGGAGAAGCAGGCCTCCCACTGAGCAGGGAGCCCAATGTAGGGCTCGATCCCAGGACTCTGGGACCATAACCTAAGCCAAAGGCAGACACGAAACGACTGAGTCACTCAGGCGCCCTCAATGTATGATTTCAAATCCCATTCTGTTAAGTCTAAAAATGAGTAATCATGTACTAAAATTTACACATAATGAGGTTTAGCATAGCACTGCTCATAATATAAGTGGATATAAATAATGGTCAACTTTCAACAGAAAATTATACAATCATTTAAATGGCATGGGAAAATGTCCATAAAGTTGAAAAATGCAAAGAACAAAAAAGACTTCTTACAGTATGATCCAAAGTCTGTAAATATTTACATGTGTGTACATATACACACCTAGAGAAAACAAAACTGGAAGGAATTACATCAAAATGTTATGATTACTTTTGGATAGAAGGGATGCATAAATTTTTTATTTCTTTCTTTGTGTGTTTTTGCATTTTTCAAACTTGATTATTTTATTATTAAAAGGTTACACTTTTAATAAATGTTATTCTTTTTTCTTTTAAAGATTTTCTTTGTCAGAGAGAGAGAGAGCGCGCGCGTGTGCACAAGCGGGGGGGGGGGGCGGCACGCAGAGGGAGAAACAGGTTCCCCACTGAGCAAGGAGCTCAATGCAAGACTTGATCCCAGGACCCTGGAATCATGAACTGAGCCAAAGGCAGACGCTTAACCAACTGAGCCACCCAAGCATCCCCAGAAATGTTTTTCTTTTAATTTTTACCCACATATAGGTTTCCTACCACCAGAATTTAATAGCCTATGTATGAGACTGACAGTGTGATCCCATGCTTAAGAAGATAATTTTTTCTATTTTCTTCAATGAAATACATGCTAAATGATACCCATTTCAGCCTCATTAAGCTGCTATGTGTAACAGAGAAAACCAATGTTGAACACTGGATCAAAAAAACAATGTCTTGTGAAACAAAAAGCTTAACCAACAACAAATCCTAAGCAATCTATAACACCCATTTCAAAATGTTCAATTTTATTGGCCCTTGATTGAAGCCTTTGTGATGCTTAAATTTTGTCTTCTATCTCTCCTCCCTAAAATATGTGAGTCCAAGAAGCTTGCAAGTTAAAATGTTCTACTGTCTTTATTTGGTAGTAGCTTGTCTTTCTGACCTTGAATTTTACCGGTTACCTAAATCAAATCATTTTGTCAGAAATAAATATTTATTACTATAGGCATTAAAATGGAATTGGAATAAATAACTCCTAAAGCTCCTTCAACAACTTAGGATTTTATAAAGATCTAAGGAACTTACATATGAACAAACATGACTAAAATCCAAATTGCTAGTTATATGTCACTTATATTAGTCACAAAGGGTTTTAGAATATTTATTCATTGAGTCAATAAAACATTTCCTATGGACTTCCTATGTAGTAGGACCTTTGGTAGGCATTACAAATGTAGACAATGAAAAGATACAATGCCTGCCCCAAATAACTTATACTCCAGTAGACTTATATTATGTATAAACTATCTATTATAAATCCATTCAAGTATAACAGTCCAACTCTGAGAAGGTAATCATAATTTTGCCTATTAAAATTAAATTATTATGTTTAAAATAGAGCCTAAAAATTCTTAATTTTCTGGTTTTTATGCAGTCGAAAGGTATGGTTTAATGAGATGTAGCTCAAAAAGATGATGATGAGTGTATTACAAAAGTACTACATGAGGGGATAAAAGTCTCTATTTTAGCAATTCTTTTTTTTTAAAGATTTATTTATTTATTTTAGAGAGGGAGAGAGCACACAAGCGGACTCCCGACTGAGCATGGAGCCTGACGTGGGGCTCGTTCTCACAACCGTGAGATCATGACATGAGCCTAAATCAAGAGTCGGATGCTTAACCAACTGAGCCACCCAGGCGCCCCTGTATTTTGGCAATTCTTAATAATTACTTGGCTTGGGCGCCTGGGTGGCTCAGTCGTTAAGCGTCTGCCTTCGGCTCAGGTCATGGTCTCAGGGTCCTGGGATCGAGTCCCGCATCGGGCTCCCTGCTCTGCAGGGAGCCTGCTTCTCCCTCTCCCACTCCCCCCACTTGTGTTCCCTCTCTCGCTGTGTGTCTCTCTCTGTCAAATAAATAAATAAAATCTTTAAAAAATAATAATAATAATTACTTGGCTTTTTTGGGGCGCCTGGGTGGCTCAGTCGTTAAGCGTCTGCCTCCGGCTCAGGTCATGATCCCAGTGTCCTGGGATCGAGCCCCGCATCGGGCTCCCTGCTCTGCGGGAAGCCTGCTTCTCCCTCTCCCACTCCCTCTGCTTGTGTTCCCTCTCTCACTCTGTCTCTCTCTGTCAAATAAATAAATAAAATCTTTAAAAATAATAATAATAATAATAATTACTTGGCTTTTTTTTTTTTACTGTCACAAAACACCCACTCTTAGCAGTCCTACTATAGAAACACCAATTGCCTTCAGCTAGTGTTTCTCCTTCTTCCCTAATAAGAAATCATGCATTTCATTAAAACATTGCCACGTTCCTCTTCCAGTTAAAAGTGCTATTACCTTATTTCCTGATATTACAAGAGCAGAAGAAAATAAAAAGAGATAGTAATTGAAAAATAAAGAAAAAACTCAGACTATAATGAAATAATAAAATAAAGTACCTAGATATACACATAGCAGAGAAATACATGAACTCAGAGTAAGGAAGAAAAAGTTATAAATAAGTAAGACAAAAGAAGTGTAAGAAAAATGAGGTCAATAAAAATCCCTAAAAACCTCTACCTTGAATTGGAATTAGAATGAATTTGAGATTTAAGGTTTCTGTCCAAAAAAAAAAAAAAAAGTGTATTTCCTACTACCATTCAATGGAAGAGCTAAAAAAACAATACAAGATAGCAATTAACACCCCTAGCAGATTAAACTCCCTAATACCACTTTCATCTAAAAGTAGTTTCTTCCAGGGAAGGAAAGAAAATGCGCAAAGTGAACCAAGGATATGTAATACCTGAAAGTAAGGAAACTATCAAAGATCCATATCTCAAAAGCATTTTAAGCTCAATGTATACAAAACTATAGTAATGCCCTTCCCTCTTAAACTATTAGAATGTTTGTTTAGTTAAAGACTACATAAACTACAGGATTAGATGAGATGACCACTGAGTTTTTTTCCATTTCCTTATTTTACTTTTTGGCTTTTAGAGATGGAGGTGGGGAAGAGGGCACTGTATCCTTTGGTTAAGAACAAGCATCCAAAGCAAAACTGTTGGGTTCACTAAACAGATAACCATGAGCAAGTTAATTAATCTCTTTCTCAGAGTCTCAGTATTCTTATATGTAAAAAGGGCAATTGTGAGGATTAAATGAGACAAAATAAACCAGTTACTCAGCTTAGGACTTGTCATAATAATGAAAGACTACAAAGAAGAAAAAAGAAATAACACCCAAAACAAAACTATATGGCTAAGAGTTTCCACAATAGATCAAGGACTTGAATCCACAGAAACAAGAAACAAATGAAAATAAACACAAATCCATACTATACATATTATAACTCAGATATATTATACTGAAATTGTAGTGCAAAAAGACAGGTGTTAAGAACAACCCAAGTAAAAGGACTGATCACTTACAAAGAAATGGCAATTAGATTGATAGATGACTTAACAGCTCAAATGAAACTAAAAGATAATATAACTTCAAAATGCTTAGAGAAAACAACTACTAACTTAATGCTAATGGTATATCTTGAGGAAAGGGGGAAATTACGCCTAAGAGCAAGCCAAGACAAAGACATTTTCAGATAAATAATAAATGAGTTTGTCAAGCTTTCAAAAAGAATTTCTTAATGAAGCATGCCAAAGAAGAGGGATATTTCCTCAAAAGCTGTAAGTGGGTGAAAATGGTGATCAAAAAACTTGGTTAACATATGGGTAAAGGTAAACACAGTATAAAACAACAATTATGTTTAATTATTAATTAAACAACAATGTCTTATTTAAAGTATATATAAAATCATTTAAAAACTGCACAAAAACAGAGAGTACAAGTCCAGAACAATTTCGGCTCACAAATGTTCACAAAAAATTTTTTTAACGAAAGAATGAAATACTATAGAAAAGTGAAGCTGAAAAGGATAAAGAAATGTAGCCAAAATCAAATCTAAATAGGCCACATTAATAATAAAAACAACATCATTACATTGATGCAGAAAAAGCATTTGACAAAATCCAACACTCTTTCCTGATAAACAAATTCAACAAACTAAGAATATAAAGGAACTTACACAACATGAAAAGTGGCATTTATGAAAAATACAGTTACATCATTATCAATGGTAAAAGAATTAAAGCTTTCCTGGTAAGATCAAAAACAAGAAAAAGGATGACTACTTTCACCACCAATTATTAAACATTGTACTAGAAGTTTTAGCAGCGCAACTAGGTGAAAAAAAGAAAGAAAAGGTATCCCCACTTGAAAGGAAAAATCACTACTAATTATATTTGCAGAAACATGATCATGTACACAGAAAATACAAAGGAATCCACAATATAGTTTTTAGAACAAATTCATCAAGGTTACAGTATACAAGTTCGATATACAAAAATCTATTGTATTTCTACACACTAGCAATGAATAATCCAAAAATAAGATTTAATAGACAATTCTATTAATAGCATCAAAAAATACTTAGGAAATTTTCTTTAAGTACAAGACTTGTACACTGAAAACAAAGAAATTGACTAAGATGTAAATACATGGAAAGACATTGAATGACCAGGAATTGGAAGACCCACTACTGTTAAAATGGTAATATAATCCAAATGTTCTAGGGATTCAATGCAATCTCTATCAAAATCCCAAAAGCCTTCTTTGCAGGAATGTAAAAGCTGATCCTAAAATTCATATGGAATTGCAAAAGACCCTGAATAGTCAAAACAATCTTTAAAAAGATGAACAAAGTTCAAGGTCTCATACTTTCTGATTTCAAGTTTACTAGAAAGCTGTGGTTGTATAGGGGTGCCCGGTTGGTTCAGTTGGTTAAGCGTCAGCCTTCAGCTCAGGTCATGATCCCAGAGTCCTGGGATCAAGCCCCACATTGGGCTCTCTGCTCAGCGGGGAACCTGCTTCTCCCTCTCCTGCTTCCCCTGCTTGTGCACTCAATCTCTCTTTCTCTGTCAAATAAATAAATAAATAAATATTAAAAAAAAAAAAACCAGTGTGTTAATGGGATAAGAATAAAGATCTATTCAAATAGAAAATCCACTAACCACAAAACCAACAGATATACTAAGAAGACATGTATTGTATTATTTATTTTATATGCAATGACCAGAATAGTCAAATCAACAGAGAGAGAGAAAATGCATTAGTGGTTGCCAAGGATTGAGGGGAAGGGGAAATTGGGAGTGACTGCTACTGAGTACAGTATTTCTTTATGGGGTGATAAAAATGTTCTAGAGGCAGACAGTGGTAATTGTTCCACAACTTTGTCAATATATGAAATATCATTGAATTGTATACTTTAAAAATAAATGAATAAACAAAAACAAACCAACAGAAAAGTTATCTTTGTATTTATTCAAATACAAAATCCACTAACCACAAAATCAACAGATATACTAAAAAGACATTTGTTACCATGTCATCAAATTACTTTTATCCTAGTTGTCAAAATTTTTGTTACTTCCCAGAAAAAAAATAGCATCTCTCACTCAATGAATATATTAATAAGAGGTTTTACTTTTCAATTATAACATTACCAATATCTTATTAGTCCCACTTTGCAGTTTTTTGTTAATCCAGTATCAAACAAACTTCAGGTTCTATAATAAGGTACAACAGAAATACACATATGGCTGAAGAGATACAGAATATAAGATGCAGAAATGAATTAACATCTAAATGTTTATATGGTTTCAGAATGATTTGCTTTAATGTTACTCTCCTATATAATATGGCTTAAATAGTGCTACATGAAAATTAAGTTTGCTTTTGATTACTGGCTTTTTTTTTTGCTGTTATAAACTTTTTTGCATTTTCTAAAAAAATCCAAGCAAATTTTAAAAAGTGGAAAAAATAAATCTGATGGCCAATACTGATAAACATACATTCATTACAATAATACCTCTCAAATCCTCATTTACAGTACTTTTATAATTTCTTTATTAAAAAAAACAACAGGACTTCTAGTTTGGGGCACAATGTCCTAGACTCATCTCTCCATGCTCCTCTATGCAAAGAACAACTAAAAAACCTGGAAATAATGCACCAGACAAAGGAGAACTCTGAAAGATGGGGAAAAAAAGGCAGTTGGCGAGGGACCCCAGAATTTGAGTAACAACATACAGCTCAGCATTGCCCAATTCAACCACCCAACTAAAGAAAAGGCACCCCAGGTTTGATGTCATCTGAGCCCACACTCAAGGGCAAAAAGGTAGCCCAGGTAGATGGAGGAACCACTTCCACCATACACTAAGAGCACCAACAGAGATGGTGGGGGAGTCCTGCCAGCAACAGGAGGCCAAGGGAAAGGCTTTCTGTTCCCACAGGGATGACATCTCCTACCCCTTACATAGCAGAACCAGACCAGGGACATTCATTTCACACCTGAGGATGTCACCATTAAGGACCTAATAGGATTCCGAGCAGCACCAGGTCAAAGAAGACCATAATAACACTATGAAAGCTCTGAGCACTAAATTGTCATTGGAACTACAGCCCCCATAAGTAGGCCAAGACCTATACACTAAACTGACACAGTGTGACTGCTTGCTAAAATATAAGATTTAAATATAATCAATAACAATATCCACCATTTGCAGGTTACAACCAAAAAAAAAAAAAAAAAAAGCTGCTCATACCAAGATGAAGGAAAATCAAAACTAATGAAAAAAGAAAATCTACAAAAACAGAAATTACATGTTAGAATTATCTGACAAGGATTTTAAAGTAGCCAACATAGGGCCCTGGGCGACGCAGTCGGTTAAGTGTCCAACTCTTGGTTTCAGCTCAGGTCATGATCTCAGGGTTGTGAGATCAAGCCCCACATTGGGCAGAATAAACATTTTTTTCAAGTTCCCTAGGAACAGTCAAGATATACCATATTCTGGACTATAAACCAAACTCCACAAATTAAAAGAACTGAAATCATGTACAGAGTATGTTCTCTGACTAAAATAGAGTCAAACTAGAAATCAGTAACATAAGAACAAAAAAATCTCCAACTCCTGGAAATTAAATAACATACTCCTAAACAACCCAGGGTCAAAGAAGTCTCAAGAGAACTAAAAAAAAAATACTCAGAACTAAATGAAAATGAAAATACAACATATCAAGTTATGGACAGAGTTATAGCAGAGCCGAAAGAAAAATTTATAACACAAAATGCTTATATCAGAAAAAAAGATAGGTCTCAGATTAAATAATCCAAGTTCCTATTACTTCAAAAATGTACCCAAAGCAAACAAAAGGAAGAAAATAATAAAACCAAAAATTAATAAAATTAAAACTTGGAAAGCAATAGAGAAAATCAATGAAACAAAGAGATGGTACTTTGAAAAGGTTAATAAAATTAACAAAGCCGTAGTAAAACAATGAAACAAAAAATACCAATCATTAAAATGAGGAATGACACAGGGAAATAGCAGTACAGATCATGTAGCCATTAAAAAGGTAATAAAGGAATACTACAAAGAATTTTACACTCATAAATTTAATGAATTAGAAGAAATAGATCAATTCCTCCCAAACTGCAAACTACCAAAACTCAATCAAGATAAGATAGTTTTGAATATCTGAATAATCCTATACTATTAAAGAAACTAAATTCATAATTTTTAAAGTCCCTCCCCTACAAATCTCTAGGTCCAGATATTTTCATTGGAGAATTCTACCAATACTTAAAGAAAATTTTTACAAAATCTCTTCTTGGACATAGAAAACACTTCCTTACTCATTTTATGAAGCCAGTATTACCCAGAACCCAACATGACACAAAGACAATACTAAGAAAACTCTGCACCAACATCTCTAATGAACACAGATGCAAAAAACCTTCAGTAAATATTAACAAATTAAATAACAATGTATAAAAAGAAATTAGACACCAAGACCAAATGACATATATTCTAAGTATGCAAGGCTGTTCAGTATTCAAAAATCAATGTAATGCACCACATCAACAGAAAAAAAAAACTGGCATGATTGTTCAAATGACAGAAAGAAAAAAAAAAAAATCACAGAAATCATCTGTGTTCCAGGAAAGGACATTTGTAAAATGGCTATTTTACTACTATGATAGTTACAGTTACTACTATGTGCCTCAGAATTTTTTATTATAAATTTTTATTTTTACTCATATATTAACAGATTTTACACATACAAAAATTTGATGTCTTCTATGACCCAAACACTGGAAAAATAAGATATTCTACTTAAATGAATAATTTTATTGCTATTTGCATTCATTTATATTTACAGTTCTTTCCTGCCACTCGTAAATAAGTAACATGATGATCTAAGACTGATAAAAATAATATTTTTCTGTTTGGTATAAGAAACATAAAGTACACATCACAGCCAGATTAAGAAACTTCCACAACTTGACACAAATTTTCCAATAATAGAGCATCTTCTTTTTGTAGTCCTATATTGATGCTGCTGCTGGCTATGAAACTAACCAACAAAGGTAAACAAACTCAATCACCTAGTCAGTATTACAGTAGCAGATAAAACTTTGTTTTTCAAAGTCCATGTCTGCTTTCTTTGTGGCAAAGATTAAAGTATATGAGAAAATACATCTCAACAAATACATTATAATTGGTCACTTAAATAGCAGGCATTCCATCTGTATGTGACACCAGATTAGAATGGATCCCTTCAAACCAACTGGTATTTTTATACCAGAACTGCATTAGGTCATTTACCATAGTCAGCATCTTTCTCCTACAAAATTATTTACCACATGTAGATTTCTGTTTCCAGCGTGGTTCAGATTTTCTAATGTCACCTTTGGGACCACTATAAAGACACTATCATATAATTTGTGATCACTTACACCCTCAAATCTACTTTTTAAGTCTAGAAACACACTGAACAAATAACATCTCCAGTACCCATGCTGTATATTTGGAAAAATAAAACCTGGTATCTTTGGGTAAAATATAATACATAGTGATTTCCATTCATTGGAAAAGTATGTTTGTTCCATTCAATAAAAGTATGGGGGTTTCTTCTACCCCACATCAGACATAAAAAATAATCTGAGATAATTAAGCACAAAAACTTCAGTTTATCAAAAGACAGCATTAAAAAAATGAATTAGCAAGCCAGAGACTGTGAGAAAATATTTGCAAACCAAATCAGACAAAGGATTTATATCCCAGGATATACACAGAATGCCTACAACTCAAATATAAACAACCAACCCAATTTTGTTTAAATGGCCAAATATTTATGCATTTCATTAAAAATGTTTTAATTTTTATTGAGATATAACTGATACACAACACTGTGTAAGTTTAAAGTGATAGCATGTTGATTAGATACATCTAAATATTACCATATGAATACTATTAATATTCATAATATTCATTCACTGTATGTTAGTGTTATCTAACACCTCCATTACGTCATGTAATTGTTTCTTTTTTTATGGTGAGAACAATTAAGATCTAGTTTCTTAGCAACTTTGAAATTCATGATATAGTACTGTTGACTATAATCACTATGCTGTGCATTTAGATTCCAGGACTTATTTATCTACTAGTTGCACATTTTTACCCTGAAACAACATCTCCCCCATTACCCTATTCCTCAGCCTCTGGTAATCATTCTACTCTCTGTTTTTGCTTTCTTGACTTCCACATATAAGTGATATCATGCCATATTTGTCTTTCTCTGTCTGGCTTATTGCACTTGGTAGGATTCCCTCAAGGTCCATCCATGTTGTCACAAATGGCAGGATTTCTTTTTTTTCTCATGGTTAAATAATATTCCAGTGTGTGTGTGTCTGTGTGTATGAGAGAAAGAGAGAGAGACATCTTTTTTATCTATTCATCTGCTGATGGACACTTAGTTTGTTTCCATATCTTAGCTATTGTGAATAATGCTGCAGTAAACATGGGAGTGCAGATATCTCTTCAACATCCTATTTTCATTTTTGGGGGGGATATATATACTCAGAAGTGAGTTCACTGGATCATATAGCAATTCTATTTTTAATTTTTGGAGCAAGCTCCATACTGTTTTTCAAAGTCGGTGAACCAGTTAACTTTCTCACCAACAGTGCCCTTTTCTTCACATCCTGGCCAATACTTACCTTCTTGACGACAGCCATTCTATCAGGTATGAATGTTATCTCATTGTGGTTTTGATTTGCTTTCCCTTGATGATTGGTGATATTGACCACCTTTTCATATACCTGTTGGCCATGTGGATGTTGTCTTTGGAGAAATGTCTATTCAATTTCTCTGCTCATATTTTAATCAGATTGTATTTTTGTTATTAAATTGCATGGGTTCTTAATATATTTTGGATATTAACTCCTTATTTGATAAATGGTTTGCAAATATTTTATCTCATTCTGTAGCTGGACTTTTCATTTTGTTGACTGTTTATTTTGCTATGCAGAAACTTCTGAGCATGATGTAGTGCCATTTGTTTATTTCTTGTTTTGTTAAAGCTTGTACTTTTGGTATCCTCTCCAAAAAATCATTGCCAAAATCAATGCCAAAGAGTTTCTACTCTATGCTTTCTTCTAGAAGTTTCACAGTATCAGGTCTTATGTTTAAATCTTTAATCCATTAAGAGTTAATTTTTGTGAGTGGTGTAAGACAGGGGTCCAATTTCATTTTTCTGCATGTGGGAATCTAGTTTCCCCAACATCATTTGTTGAAGAAACTATCCTTTCCCATTGAGGGTTCTTGACTCTCCTGTGAAATATTAGTTGACCGTATATGTGAGCAGTTAGTTCTGGGCTCTGTATTCTATCACATTAGTTTATGGATCTATTTTTTTTTTAAAGATTTTATTTATTTATTTGAGAGAGAGAGAATGAGAGAGAGCACATGAGAGGGGGGAGGGTCAGAGGGAGAAGCAGGCTCCCTGCCGAGCAGGGAGCCCGATGCGGGACTCGATCCAGGGACTCCAGGATCATGACCTGAGCCGAAAGCAGTCGCTTAACCAACTGAGCCACCCAGGCCCAGGATCTATTTTTATGTCAGGACCACACTAATTACTATAGCTTTGTAGTATAGTTTGAAATCAGAAAATGTAATGCCTTTAGCTTGTCTTCTTTCTCAGGATTGCTTTGGCCATCTGGGGTCTTTTGTGGTTCCATGCAAATCTTAGGAATTTTTTCTATTTATGTGAAAAATGCCATTGGAATTTTGATAGGAAATACACTGAATCTACAGGTGTCTTTGAGTAGTATGGACATTTTAACAATATTATTCTGACCCATGAACACAGGATATCCTTCCATTTGTGTCTTCAAATTTTTTTTTTCAGATTTTATTTATTTATTTGACAGAGAGAGAGAGCACAAGCAGGGGGAGCGGCAGGCAGAGGGAGAAAGAGACCCAGGCTCCCCACCGAGCAGGGAGCCCAATGCAGAGCTCGATCCCAGGACCCTAGGATCATGACCTGAACCAAAGGCAGATGCCAAACCGACTGAGCCACCCAAGCACCCTGTGTCTTCAATATCTTTCATCAAAGTCTTGTAGTTTTCATTATATGGATCTTTCACTTCCTTGGTTAAATATACACCTAAGTATTTGATGCTATTGTGAATGGAATAGTCTTATTTCTTTTTTAGATATCTTGTTGTTTATGTATAGAAATGCCTCTGATTTCTTTATGTTGATTTTATATCCTGAAACTTTACTGAATTCATTATTTTCAACAGCTTTTTGGTTAAGTGTTTAGGACTTTCTATATATAAGATCATATCTGCAAATAACTACTTTAATTCTTCCTTTCTGAATTGAATATATTTTTGCCTAAATGCTCTAGGTAGAACACAGTACTACACTGAGTAAGAGTGGTGAAAGTGGGCACCCATGTCTTGTTCCTGATCTTAGAGGAAAAGCTTTCCATATTTCATGGTTGAATATGATGTTAGCTGTGGGTTTGCCATATATGGCCTTTATTATGTTAAGGTGCGTTGCTTCTATACCCAATTTATTGAGGGTTTTTAATAATGAAAAGATGTTGAACTCTGTCAAATGCTTTTTCTGCATCTATTGAGATCATATGATTTTTACCTTTCTTTTTAAAATTTTTATATTTCATTTTATTAATGTGGTCTACCACTTTTATTGATTTGCATATGTTAAACCATCTTTGCATCCTAGGGATATATCTCACTTGGTCATAGTGTATAATCCTTTTAATGTGTTGTTGAATCCAGTTTGCTATTTTTTGAAAATTATTAAGCAGAATAAAAGATAAATGACTAGTAAACAGATGAAAAGCTACTCAATTTCATTAGTCATAAGAAAAATGCAAGTTAAAATTACAATGAATTCCTACTACACACCCACTAGAACAGTGAAAATCATAAAAATTGACATTATGAAATGTTGGCAAGATTATAAAGTAACATAAACTTTTTTATACATCATTGGTGGGAATGATACAATCATTATGTTCCAGCTATTCCATTTCTAACTACCCAAAAGAAATGAAAACATTATCTTCACAAAAAGAACTGCACAAGAAAGTTCATATAGCTATATTCTGGAAACATAGCAGGCATCCACTAACAAACCAGAAAAACTTGTATCTCATGCAATGGAATCCTAATATTTAGCAATAAGAGGAACCAAAATTACTGATATATACAACAAGATGGATGAATCTCAAAAACATTAGGCTGAGTGAGAGAAGCTTTGTGAGACTATTCTGCATGATTCCATGTTAATGAAATTCTAGTACAGACAAAGCTAATCTACAGTAGAAAGAATAGTGGTTGCCTTTTCAGATTAGCAGTTAGTGTTGACTGGGAAGGAGCATGAATGAACTTCTTGGCATGGTAAAATGGCATGATCTGTCTTAGGCTGGGCTATATGACAAAAATACCATAGACTGGGTATCTTATAAACAACAGAAATTTATTTCTCACAATTCTAGAGGCTGGGAAGTCCAACATGAAGGCACTAACAGATTTGGTGTCTGGCAAAACCCACTTCCTAGCTCACAGTATGTCATTTCTTGCAGTGTCCTCACATGGAGGAAGGCACAGAGGAGCTCTCTGGAATCTCTTTTATTAGGGCACTAATCCCAGTCATAAGGACTCCATCCTTATGACCTAATCACCTCCCAAAAACCCCACCTCCAAATACCATCACATTAAGGATTATGTTTCAACATATGAGTTTTGGGGGAATGCAAACATTCAGTCTATAGCAATATGAAATTTGATTCATATTGCATTTGTCAAAACTTAGGAAAAGCAGACTTTTTATTTTACTGTATGTAAATTTTACATCAAAGAACTTGTAAAGCAATACCAAACTCTAGTTAATAATATGCATGCTGAGGTACTTAGGGAGAAGTGTACCAATGTCTGAAATTTACTTTGCACCAAAAATAAAATGGATTAAGTGATGGAATGTGGGTTACACAGATGGCTAGATAATATATGATGAAGAATAATAAAATATTAACAGCAGAATCTAGGTGGTTACTATGTGGATATTCAATGAAAAATTATTTTACCTTTGCTATGTCAGAACATTTTCATAATAAAATGTTGGGAGAAAGTATAGGAATTTCTATTTACTTTTTTCCTAATATTTACCAAATGAAGCTAGTTCTTTCTTTATATAGAAAAGAACACGACTACAATTAAGCAATTGGCCATAAATCCAAAATATGATTGGAATCCAAAGTCCCCAAAGTACTGCTATTTCACCCAAAATCTCACACTGAATGATTTATGAAGTTTCTCAATATATTCCTTTTTAATAGTATATAAGTACATCAACCAATTGCTTAGCATCTTTTTTTAGACTTAGGTAATCACACACATTGTGGTGGTTTTGTAATGCCCACTTGGATAAGCCAGACCTATGTTCCCCAGAATCCCCTTTCTGATTAGTTCCAGGCTAATCCACAGAAATGTGCATAAGACTTGGAATGTGGAAGTGAAGCAACACCCTCGAGCTTCTGAAGATCATCATGGTTAGATGGGGTGGAACACAGAAGCAGAGGCAACAGCCATCCACAGACTTACCCACTAACTATTCTTCATGATCCCACTACAATGATTTGAAATGCCTGGCTTCCCATATTCCCTTGGAAGCTCCAATTACGCAACCCACAATAGTGCCTCTACAGAAGTGATTGGTGACTTTTCTCTGCACTTCCAACTCCCCCTTTAGGTTTCTTAATTCCCAGTTGTTCCCACAACTGTGTAAAGTTTTATAGGGCCATAATAAATCCTTGATATCAACATTCATAGTGGTTCCACTTCCTTGACTGAACTCTGACTGATAACACAAGCATACTTCACTTATCCCATTACCTATGTCTCTAAAAGTTACAAATAAATTAAAATTTCTCAAGTCATTTTTGTTTTATAAAGGATTATGAAACCCTTCTCTAAAGGAAGCATAATTCTTTTCTATAGGAAATGTTCATGTTTAGCAATTTTGTAATAAATCTGAATTTTTCTTGTTCAAGAGAGAAACAGTGTGGTATAATGGAAGGAGAACTGAACTCAGTCATTCTAAGATATCAATCATGGCTCGGTCAGTTATTAACTGAGAAACCTTAGTCAATTTACTAAACCTCTCTGCAACTTGTTTTCCCTGTCTTGAAAATGTGTATAATGATACCAGCGATATGTATATAAGAAGGGCTTCAGGATAGCAATCTGCCTGCAAGAGTAGAAGTCTAAAAGATTTATCTTAAATTTCCATGGCAAGCATACTATATACAACCGAAGTTTATTTGCAGGATTGGTGGGAGTGGAAATTATTGGTGGAAATAACAGAAAGAGCTAAAATAACCTCATGTCAATCCCTTAGTGTTCTCAAAAGAATACATCCATGTAATTAAGACTAGTATATTATCTTATTTTTAAGATTTATTTATTTATTAGAGAGAGTGCATGTGCAAGCTGGGGGAGGGGTACAGGGAGAGGGGGAGAGAGAACCCTCAAACAGACTCTTTGCTCACCGGGGAGCCTGATGCAAGGTTCGATCCCAGTACCCTGAGATCATGACCCGAGCCGAAATCAAGAGTCAGACATTTAACCAACTGAGCCACCCTGGCACCCCAAGACTAGTATATTCTTAACAAATGCTAGCTATCATCTTTCTCTTCTGTTAAACTCCTTAAAGAGATAAACTGTTTTAAAATCCCCCTTTTCTAAAAATGAATTCTAACCATTTAAATAATTCATAATTTGAAATAGCATTGTTAGGTTTAATTGTTCTTCAGTTATGCTAATCTTAAGAGACATGAATCATCACATTTCCCTTTTCTCAAATCAATTCCTATGCGTTCTAGTATGTTCTGATGAGCAACTGAACATTCAAGTGAAATAAAGAAGTGCTTCTCAAACCTTCATTTCCATGTACTCACCAAGGACTCTGATTCAGTAGGTCTAGGATTGAGGTATGATACTATGTTTCTAAAAAACTCTCAGATGATGCTCTTACTAGTCCACAGATCAAACTTAAAATAGCAAGGGACTAAAATAGGGTATATACTAGGTTATTAAAAATTAGAGTTGAAGGGATTTTACAAAATTTATAATCCCTCTGAAAACAAATATATCCTTCTACTTTAAGATTTTATTTATTTGAGAGAGAGAGAGAGAGAGAGTACAAGCAAGGGGAGAAGCATGCAGAGGGAGAGGGAGAAGCAGGCTCTCTGCTGAGCAGGGAGCCCGATGTGGGGCTTGATCCCAGGACCCTGAGATCATCTCCTGAGCTGAAGGCAGACGCTTTCCTGACTGAGCCACCCAGACACCCCTATTCTTTGGTTTAAAAATAAGGATGGTGGGGCGCCTGGGTGGCTTAGTCGTTAAGCGTTTCCCTTCGGCTCAGGTCATGATCCCAGGGTCCTGGGATCGAGCCCCGCATCGGGCTCCCTGCTCCGCGGGAAGCCTGCTTCTCCCTCTCCCACTCCCCCTGCTTGTGTTCCTGCTCTCGCTGTCTCTCTCTCTGTCAAATAAATAAATCTTTTAAAAAATAAAATAAATAAAAATGAGGATGGTAAAACAGAATTTAAGGGTCTTGGACAAGGTCACTATATTAGAGAGTAGTAGAGCAAGAGAAAATCCAACTTATCTTAGCTACAGATTCTATACATTTTCCACCACTCCAGTGCTTCTCATAATTCGGTTATGTGTGTATAATTATGGAGCATACTCATGTAAATCAATAGAGGGAGTCTGGAAATCCCGAGAATGTGTCATGATACAATTGTTCCTTTTTCAAGTAACCCAGAGTATTATTTTCCTTTTAGTGATTTATTTGTTTATTTGAGAGAGAGAAGAGAGAGAGAGGGAGAGAAAGAGGGAGAAAGAAAGCATGCGCACACATGAGTGGGGGGAGGAACAGAGGAAGAGAGAGAGGGAGAATCTCAAGCAGACTCCCCGCTAAGCACGGAGCCCAACACAGGGCTTGATCCCACTACGCCAAGATCATGACCCAAGTAGAAATTAAGAGTCTGACACTCAACCAACTGAGCCACCCAGGTGCATCATCAACTAACCCAGAGTATTACTAAATTACAGCAAGATTTACGAATCAAAGTCTAAATAAATCTATACATCTACACTAAGGAAAAATGAGTAATACATACAAATCTTCCTTCTGGTATTTAGAAATTCTGCTCCCTGTTTTTTGACCAATCTCATTCTAAGATATTTGACAGAGAGACTTGTCTATAGGCTTACCAAAGAAAGCAAGAGAAAAAAAACTAGTGGGCTTTTGCCTGTCTCCACAGGTTTAGTGAGATTTCACTATGCACAAAAGTATGAATAAATTTCACCACAGGACCTACAATGTCTGTCCTAATAAGGGTTACATACAATTCTTCTGTACTCCTCTGCCCCTAATCACAAAAGGAACAATATTATGTCTGGAACCAATACCCTTGGACAAGTGAACAGTCCCACTTTCAGACTGAAGACTGAAAGTAGAACATGTACATGTTGTTAAGATATTGCATTAATAAAGAATAAAAACTGAATAGTATCTTTGACCCATCTCTCCTAAAATTTCTATTTTGTTGTGATTAAATATAAATTAAAACAGTCCTGGCAAGAAAAAGGAGACATCACTAATTTTGGCAATTCTTAAAATAGTATATCAGCTTTCCAATGTTAGCATTTTTAATCAACTTACTTTTTAAACAAAAACTTCCAAATAAAACCTTTATGTCATTACCACAATGAGAAAAAAGTAGCTAGCCATAAAGGAAGAATAACAGTAAATACATTATTTCATTAAATTCTACTAAAGAATGTTGTCCACGGAATGTTCTGAGCCTGAGCCCCTCTTTGTTGAAAAGCAATAGTAAGTGCTCAAGGAGTTAAAGGCTTATGTTTATAGACTTAAGGAAAACGACTGAAACATCATTAAAAAGGGGAAAACATTTTACAAGAAATTTGATGTTACTTAATGCTTTGTCCATAACATCTCTAACATCATACCAAGTATCTGAATGTAACACACTTTGAAAAACACTACACCACACCATGTTGGGATTTTTTTTATTTATACATGTGTGTATGTATGTACATACACCCAACATGGGGCTCGAACTCATGATCTCAAGATCAAGATTCCCACACTCCACCAACTGAGCCAACCAGGTGCCCCACAATGTTGTTTCTTTACTGAAATTTCTCTCTGAATAATCCCCACAATATCTTAAATTCTATCAACAGAAAATGAATCTTATATTTAATTCTCTAGGGCACCTAGTCTTATAACTGGTAAACAATAGGCAGGCACTTCATGACATATTTAAGTAGTGTGATTAGTAGTAATGTCATTAAACCAGGCAATTTATTTAGAATTGTTGCATTCTTAGAGCTGAAGACTCATGAGATCACCTACTACTTTAGTGTACTCATTTAAGGATATGAACATTAAGGACCAAAGAAATTAAGTGACTAGCCTAATATTCAGACTTGTTTTTAGTGACACTGAAATTTCTTAGTTCCGAATCTGAGAGCTCTATGAAGGCAGATATCAAAGAAATTGCTTAAGGCAAATGAATCCTGGTAATGTTTTATTTAGGATCAGAAGGGTATTAGACTGGAAGGGAGTAGAAGGGAAGGGACATTCATATTCAGAGATATAAGATGCCCAAAAATGTTCCACAAGAAGTAGAAGGAGGAATCTTAGGCTAGCAAAGATACCCAGCCAGAATTCTACCTACATTTTTAAGATTCTCCTGGGAAAAGGGTTAAAAGTCAGAGGATCTTCTTATGAAGGTGGCTGTATCTCCAACCTCCCTTAGTGAGAATTTTCTAAATTTTATCACTATAAGAATTGTCCCAAGCCTGGAATCTCAAACATTTCTGACTCCACTGTTTTCCTCCCAACTCCCCCCTTCATTCCAGAACTCACTATAAGTAGATGTTCAAGACTGCAAGAAGAGTGGCAATAAAAATACAAAACACAAGTAACACTTGAACTAAGAATTTTATCGGCAAACCCCTGACTTAATGATAAAATTTAAGGCCTCTTCTAGCCCATTGAAAAAAGATTTAGGGCACCTGGGTGGCTCAGTCATTAAGCATCTGCCTTCGGCTCAGGTCATGATCCCAGGGTGCTGGGATGGAGCCCCGCATCGGGCTCCCTGCTCCACGGGAAGCCTGCTTTTTCCTCTCCCATTCCCCCTGCTTGTGTTCCCTCTCTCGCTGTGTCTCTCTCTGTCAAATAAATAAAATCTTAAAAAAAAAAAAAAAAAAGATGTAAATTTGAGGACTAAAGTAGAATTAGCTTCCACAGCAGATGAGCTTAAAAAATGAACTGGTAACACTACTATGTATGAAAAATAAAAAGTTATTTAGTTTGCAAACGATGTTATGTTTTTTGTTAATTTAATAAGAACTTTAATTTTTGATCAATTTTTAAAAACATAACACAATTTAGGGGTGCCTGGGTGGCTCATTCGGTTGAGCATTTACTCTTGGTTTCAGGGTGGAGGCATTGAACCCCATGTCCAGTTCTATACAGAGTGGGGACACTGCTTCTCTCCCTCTCCACTTGTCACCCTGCACACATGCAGGCACTCTTTCTCAAAAAATAAAGAAATCTTAAAAAAAATAAAATAAAACTTAAAAATTATACATTATCCACTTTAACATTAATTCACTGAATTTTTATTAGAATCAAATATTTTATGCAAATGGCTTTTCTTTTTGTTGGTTGGTTTTTATTTTCCTTCCAGTGTAGTTAACAGATATATTAGTTTCAGGTGTACAATATAGTGATTCATCAGTTCCATATATTACACAGTACTCATCAAAATAAGCATGCTATTAATCCCCCTTCACCTATTTCGCCCATCCCCCTACCCATCTGTCCTCTGGTAACCATCTATTTGTTCTCAAAAGTTAACTGGGGGTTTGTCTTATTTTTTCTTCACTCTTTTCTTTCTTAAATTCTACATATGAATGAAATTGGATGGTATTTAGCTGTCTCTGATTGGCTTAGCATTATACTCTCTAGATCTATCCATGTTGTTGCAGATGGCAAGATTTCATTCTTTCTAATGGGTGAATAATATTCCACTATAGATATATAGATATATATCACATCTTTATCCATTCATCTACTGATGGACACTCGGCTGCTTCCATAGCTTGGCTATGTAAATAATACTACGGTAAACATAGGGGTACATCTGCTTTCAAATTACTGCTTTCACATTCTTTGGGTAAATATCCAGTAGTGCGATTACTGGATCATAGATTACTACTATTTTTGAGGAACCTCTATACTGTCTTCCATAGTAGCTCCATCAATTTGCACTCCCACCAAGAGTACACAAGGGTTCTTTTTCTCCACATCCTCACCAACATTGGTTTCTTGAGTTTCTCATTTTAGCCATTGTGACAGGTATGAGGTGATAATGTGGTATTCATTTGCATTTCCCTGAAGATGAGTGATGAGTCATGTTTACCATCTTTTCATGTGTCTTTTGGCCATGTGGATGTCCTCTTTGGAGAAATGACTGCCCATGTCTTCTGCCCATTATTTTATTGGATTATTTGTTTTTTTGGTGTTAACATTTTTATATATTTTGGATTATAACCCTTTATCGGATAAGTCATTTGAAAATATCTTCTCCCATTCAGGAGGATACCTTTTAGTTGGTTGATTGTTTCCTTTGCTGTGCAAAAGCCTTTTATTTTTATGTAGCCTAATGGTATATTTTTATTTTTGTTTCACTTGCCTCAGGACACATATATAGAAAGACGATACTATAGCCAATGTCAGAAATTATTGCCTATCCTCCCTTCTATGGTTTCTATGCTTTCTACTCTCACATTTAGGTCTTCGATCCATTTTGAACTTATTTTTGTATATGGCATAAAAGCGGTAAGTCTGAACAATTTGTTGAAGAGACTGTCTTTCGCACACCGCATATTCTAGCTACTTTTATCAAAGATTAATTGGTCATATACTTGTGGGTTTAAATATAGGCCTTCTATTCCGTTCCTTTGATCTCTGTGTCTATTTTTGTGCCAGTACCATACTATTTTGATTACTACATCTTCATAATATAACTGGAAGTCTAGAATCTTGATAGCTCCAGTTTTCTTTTTCAAGATTACTATGGCTATTTGGGGTCTTTTGTGGTTCCAAATAAATTTTAGAATTGCTCTAGTTCTGTGAAAAATGCTGTTGGTATTTCGATAGGGATTGCATTAAATGTGTAGATTGCTTTGGGTGGTATAGACATTTTAACAGTATTAATTCTTCCAACCCGTGAGCATGGACTGTCTTTCCATTTCTTTGTGTCATCTTCAATTGCTTTCATCAATGTCTTATTACAGTTTTCAGAGTACAGGTCTTTTACCTGTTCGGTTAGGTTTATTCCTAGGTACCTTATTATTTTTGGTGCAATTGTAAAGGGGACTGATTGCTTAATTTCTCTTTCTGTGGCTTCATTATCAGTGTATAGAAATGCAACAGATTTCTGTATGTTGATTTTGTATCCTGGGACTTTAACTGAATTCATTTATCAGTTTTAGTAGTATTTTTGTGAAGTCTTTAGGGTTTTCTATAAATACTATCATGTCATCTGCAAATAGTGAAAAGTTTTACTTCTTCCTTACCAATTTGGATGCCTTTTATTTCTTTATGTTGTCTGACAGCTGTGGTTAGGATTTCCATACTATGTTGAATAAAAGTGGTGAGGATAGACATCCTTGTCTTATTCCTGACCTTAGGGAAAAAGATCTCACTTTTTTCCCACTGAGTATGATGTTAGCTATGTGGTTTTCATATTAGGCCTTTATTATATTGAGGTATGTTCCCTCTAAACCTACTTTGTTGAGGGTTTTTATCATGACTGCATGTTGTACTTTGTCAAATGTTTTCTCTGCATCTATTGAAATGATCACAGGGTTTTTATCCTTTCTCTTACTGAAGTGATGAATCACATCAATTGATTTGTGAATACTGAACCACCCTTCCATCCAGGGAATAAATCCCATTTGATTGTGGTGAATTATTATTTTGGGGGGGGGTTGTTGGATTCAGTTCACCAATCTTTTGTTGAGGATTTCTGCATCTATGTTCATCAGAGATACTGGCCTATAGTTCTCTTTTTGTTTGTGATGTCTTTATCTGGTTTTGGTATCAGAGTAATGCTGGCCTCATAGAATGAATTTGAAGTTTTCCTTCCTCTTCTGTTTTTTGGAGAAGTTTGAAAAGAATAGGTATTAACTCTTCTTTTCAAAGTTTTGTAGAATTTCCTGTGAAGCCTTCTTTTGTTTGTTGGGAGTTTTCTGACTACTGATTCATTACTGGTAATTGGCCTGTTCAAATTTTCTATCTCTCCCTGCTCCAATTTTGGGAGACTAGATGTTTCTAGGAATTTATCCATTTCTTGTAGGTTGCCCAATTTGTTAACATATAATTTTTCATAATATTCTCCTACAATCTTTTGTATATCCATGGTGTCAGTCATTATTGCTCCTCTTTCATTTATGATTTTGTTTATTAGAGTCCTCTTTCTCTCTCTCTTTTCTTGATGAAAATGGCTAGAGGTTTATCAATTTTGTTGATCTTTTCAAAGAACCACCTTCGGGTATAATGATCTGTTCTATTGTTTCTTTAGTTTTGATATCATTCATTTCTGCACTAATCTTTATTATTTCCTTCCTCCTACTGGTTTTGGGTTTTGTTCTTCTTTTTCTAGCTCCTTTAGGTGTAAAGTTAGGTTGTTTATTTGAGATTTTTCTTGCTTCTTGAAGTAGGCCTGTATAGCTATAAACTTCCCTCTTAGAACCGCTTTGGCTGCATCTCAAAGGTTTTGGACAATTGTGTTTTCATTATTGTTCATTTCCGTGTACTTTTTGATTTCTTCTTTGATTTCTTGGTTGACCCATTCATTGTTTAATAGCGTGTTATTTAACCTCCATGTATTTGTGCTCTTTCCAGAGTTTTTCCTGTTGATTTCGTTTCATGGAATTGTAGTCAGAAAAGATGCAAGGTATGACTTCAGTCTTTTCAAATTTGTTGAAGATTGTTTTGTGGCCTAATATGTGATCTGTTCTGGAGAAAGTTTCATGTGCACTTGAAAAGAAAGTGTATTCTGTTTTAGGATGTAATGTTCTGAATACATCTGTTAAATCCATCTGGTCCAGTATGTCATTCAAAGCCACTGTTTCCTTGTTGGTTTTCTGTTTGGATGATCTGTCCATGGATGTAGGTGGGGTGTTGAAGTCTCCTACTATTATTGTATTACTATTGATTAGTTCATTGTTTTGATATTAACTGTTTTATGTATTTGGGTGCTCCCATTTTGGGTGCAGAAATGTTTACAATTGTTATATCTTCTTGTTGGATTGCCTGCCCCCTTTATTATTATATAGAGTCCTTCATTGTCTCTTGTTACAGTGTTTGTTTTAAAGTCCATTTTGTCTGATATAAGCACTGCTACCCCAGCTTTCTTTTCACATCCATTTGTGTGATTAATGTTTCTCCATCCCCTCGCTTTCAACCTGCAGGTATCTTTAGGTCTGAAACGAGTCCCTCGTAGGCAGCATATAGATGGATCTTGTTATTTTATCCATTCCAGCACCCTATGTCTTTTGACTGGAGTGTTTAGCCCATTTAAAGTAATTATTGATAAGTGTTTATTTATTGCCATTTTTTACTTGTTTCTTAGTGGTTTTTGTAGATTTTTCTCTGATCCTTTCTTCGACTCTTCCTGTCTTTCATGGGTGCTGGTTTTCTTTAGTGATATACTTGGACTCCTTTCTCTTTATTCTTTTCATATCCATTAGTGCTGTTTGATTTGTAGTTACCATTAGGTCTGTATACAACATCTTCAGCATATGGCAGTCTATATTAAGTTGATGGTCATTTAAATTCAAACTCTTTCTTTACTCCTCTCCCCCACAACATTTTAGGTGTATGGTATCATATTTTACATCCTCTGGGGGAGGTGGGTGGAGGAGACCCCTTGACCAATCTTTTAGAGAAATATATATTTTTACTGCTTTTTCCCCCCCATTTTCATACTCTCATTAGCAGTCTTTCCTTTCAACTCAAAGAATCTCCTTTAATTTTTCTTGTAGGGCTGGCTTAGTGGTCATGAACTCCTTTAGATTTTGTTTGTCTGAGAAACTCCTCCTTTTATTCTGAATGACAGCCTTGCTGGATAGAGTATTCTTGGTGGTAGATTTTTCCCTTTCAGTGGTTTGAACATATCATGCCATTCTCTTCTGGCCTGAAAAGTTTCTCCTGAAAAATCTGATAGCCTTATGGGGTTTCCCTTATATGTAACTGTCTCCTTTTGTCTTGCTGATTTAAAATATTTTCTTTAGCACTACTTTTTACCATTTTGATTACCATGTGTCTTGCCATGGACCTCCTTAGGTTGATTTTGTTGGGGGATCTCTGTGCCTCTTGCTATTTGGACATCTGTTTCCTTCTCCAGATTAGGGAAGTTCAGCTATTATTTCTTTAAATAAATTTTCTGCCCCATTTTCTCTTTCTTCTTCTTCTGGGATCCCTACAAAGTGAATGTTATTACCTTTGATGGAGTCACTGAGTTCCCTGAGTCTATTCTGTTTTGCTTATTTTTCCCCCTCACCTGTTCAGTTTAATTACTTTCCATTACTCTGTCTTCTAGTTCATAAATTTATTCCTCTGTATCTTGCAGCCTGCTATTTATTCCACTTAGTGTACTCTTAATTTCCTTTATTGTGTTCTTCATCCGATTGGTTCTTTTTTATCTTTGTTAAGGACCTCACTGATGTACTCCACTCTTAAGTCCAGTGAGTATCCTTATCATCATTACTTTAAATTCTCTATCAGACATATTAGATCTGTTTCTTTTATATTTCTTGCTGTGGACTGGTCCTATTCTTTCATTTGGGATATATTCCTCTGTCTCCTCATTTTGTCTCTGTGTCTGCTTTTGTGTGTTCAGGAGGTCAGGTATGTCTCCTGGTCTTGAAAGTAACGGCCTCATGAAGATGTCCTATAGTGCACTGCAGTGTCCCTTGTTCACCAGAACCTGATGCTTCAGGGGTGTCCTATGTGTGTTGCATGCACCCAGCTGTCACGTCCTGGACACATCTTCCTTCAATCCAGTCATCTGCAGAGGCTCTCTTTGCCTATCCTGGGCAGTGTTGGTCCTGTTCTGAGTGGGGCGCCATTTTAACGAGGTACATGCTGGTCCACTTGCACCTATAACCGCTGCCATAAGATGGGAGCTGCATGGGTATGGCATGCAATTTTAACAAGGCGCACCTCAGGTTTCTACAGGGCCCAGCACTACCACAACTGCCTCCAGGACTAAGGCCCCACAAAATGTAAGGGTTGGGAGATGAAGTGTTTTCAAGATCTGCATTGGTCTTCTCCTAGAGGGGATGCAAAACACCAGGACTAAGGCAAACTTGACTGGGAAGGGCAAATCCCCCAAAGTGGCACAGGGATGGGGGAGGATGCTTAGTGTCAGCAAGGTAGTAAATTGCCAGTGTTGTGCTGGCTCCCACATGTAGACATCTGTTTATACTGAGGTGCCTGACAGGAACTTTGTTCCTGGGAGAGTCTCCCTCCAGGATGCACACTGTTACTTCTACATAACTCTCCCTCGATGTGCCCCAGATGTTTTTCAAACTGCTGCTTATATACATATCTCTACATGTTGTTCATTGTGCTGTCTCTTTAAGGGCAGAACCTCAGCTTCCTAAGGCTTAAGTTTTAAAAACAAGAGTGAAATAGGATTTTACTTAAGTTTACTTAAGTTTTAAAAAACAGAGTGCAGGGGTGCCTGGGTGGCTCAGTCGTTAAGCGTCTGCCTTCGGCTCAGGTCATGATCCTGGGGTCCTGGGATCGAGCCCCACATTGGGCTCCCTACTCCTTGGGAAGCCTGCTTCTTCCTCTCCCACTCCCCCTGCTTGTGTTCCCTCTCTCGCTGTATATCTCTCTGTCAAATAAATAAAATCTTAAAAAAAAAAAAAAAAAAAGAGTGCAAAAGGATTTTTATATCTAAGTATCTCAGAGTGTATTAAAAACAGGCCGGATTCAGAGCCATTTTAGGGAAATGGGAACTAGGAATCAAGCAGACCATCAGGCTTATCTTTGCCTCTCCAGCTCTCTGGTTTCTGCTGCTCTCTGAGTGGATCTCATTCTCTCCACCTAAACATAGGCTATCTGACTAAAAGGTGTGGAAGACTGAAGGGGATCATGTCCTTTGGCAGGCTGGAATTCCTATCCACCCCTGGTTATATTACTACAGCTGTGGGATGGGGCATAATGATTGGCTACATCTGGGTTAAGTCTCTATCCCAGTAAACAAAGATAGAATATTGTGTTTGGGAAACCCATCAAAAGCACAACAGTGTATGTGTTGGGGAAAAAGGGGTCTATTAACAGAAATGGAAAAGTATGCTAGACAAAGGGAAATAATATGTATAATTACATATTTTAATTCAATTTAAAAAAGATTATGACAGTTTTACCTCAGAGTTGTGTATAACCAGTTGCCTAGGATATCTTTGGGGTAAATACCCAACAGTGCAATTGCTGGGTCTTAGGGTGGCTCTATTTTCAACTTTTTGAGCAACCTCCATACTGTTTTCCAGATTGGCTGCACTAGCTTGCATTCCCACCAACAGTGTAAGAGGGTTCCCCTTTCTCCACACCCTCACTGACATCTGTCATTTCCCAACTTGTCAATTTTAACCATTCTGACTGGTGTGATGTGGAATCTCATTGCAGTTTTAATTTGTATTTCCCTGATGCTGAGTGATGTTGAGCACTTTTTCATGTGTCTGTTGGTCATTTGGATGTCTTCTTTGCAGAAATGTCTGTTCATGTCTTCTGCCCATTTCTTGACTGGCTTATTTGTTCCTTGGGTGTTGAGTTTGACAAATTCTTTATAGATTTTGAATATGAGCCCATTATCTGAATGTCATTTGCAAATATCTTCTCGCATTCTGTCAGCTGTCTTTTGGTTTTGTCGAATGTTTCTTTCGTTTTATCTTGAAGTACAGAATTGTGATGCCACCAGTTTTGGTATCACAATTTTTTTTTCAACATTTTTCAACATTCCTTTGGCTACTGGCTAGTATCTTGGTGAGAATTTTTGCATCCATGTTCATCAGGAATACTGGTGTATAATTCCTTTCGGTGGGGTCTTTGGTTTTGGGATCAGGGTAATGTTGGCCTCATAGAAAGAGTTTGGAAGTTTTCCTCCATTTCAATTTTTTGAAACACCAGAAGAATAGGTATTAATTCTTCTTTAAATGTTGGTAGAATTCCCCTGGAAAGCCATCTGGCCTTGGGCTCACGCTCGTTGGGAGATTTTTGATTACTGCTTCAATTTCCTTGCTGGTTATGGGTCTGTTCAGGTTTTCTGTTTCTTCTTGGTTCAGTTTTGGTAGTTTATACATCTCTAGGAATGCATCCATTTCTTCCCGATTGCCTAAATTGTTGGCATATAGTTGCACATAATATGTTCTTATAATTGTTTGTATTTCTTCGGTGTTGGTTGTGGACTCTCCTCTTTCATTCATGATTTTATTTATTTGGGTCCTTTCTCTTTTCTTTTTGATAAGTCTGGCCAGGGATTTGTCAGTCTTACTAATTCTTTCAAAGAACCAGCTCCTAGTTTCGTTGATCTGTTCTACTGTTCTTTTGGTTTCTATTTCATTGATTTCTGCTCTGATCTTTATTATTTCTCTTCTCCTGCTGGGTCTAGGTTTTATTTGCTGTTCTTTCTCCAACTCCTTTAGGTGTAGGGTTAAGTTGTGTATTTGAGTCCTTTCTTTTTTAGAAAGGCCTGTAGTGCTATATACATCCCTCTTAGGACCGCCTTTGCTGCATCCCAAAGATTTTGAACAGTTGTGTTTTCATTTTCATTTGTTTCCAGAAATTTTTAAATTCTTCTTTAGTTTCCTGGTTGACCCATTCATTCTTTAGTAGGATGCTCTTTAACCTCCACATATTTGAGATCTTTCCAACTTTCCTCTTGTGATTGAGTGCCGGTTTCAAAGCATTGTGGTCGGAAAATAGAAAATATGCAGGGAATGATCCCAAACTTTTGGTACCGGCTGAGACTCGATTTGTGACCCAGGATGTGATCTACTCTGGAGAATGTTCCATGTGCACTCGAGAAGAATGTGTATTCTGTTGCTTTGGGATGGAATGTTCTGAATGTATCTGTGAAGTCCATCTGGTCCAGTGTGTCATTCAAAGTCCTTATGTCCTTGTTGATCTTCTGCTTAGATGATCTGTTCATTGCAGTGAGGGGGGGTGTTAAAGTCTCCTACTATTATTGTATTATTATTGATGGGTTTCTTTGACTTTTTTATTTATTGGCTTTTATAATTGGCTGCTCCCGTGTTAGGGGCATAGATATTTACAATTGTTAGATCTTCTTGTTTGATAGGCCCTTTAATTATGATATAGTGCCCTTCCTCATCTCTTACTACAGTCTTTTGTTTAAAATCTAATTTTTTAAATAAAGGATTGCCACCCCAGCTTTCTTTTGATGTCTATTAGCATGATACTTTCACTGTATAGCCCCTCACTTTCAATCTGGAGGTGTCTTTGGGTCTAAAATTAGTCTCTTACAGACAGCATATTGAGGGATCTTGCTTTTTTATCCAATCTGATACCCTGTGTCTTTTGATTGGGGCATTTAGCCCATTTACATTCAGAATAACTATTGAAAGATATGAATTTAGTGCCATTGTATTGCCTGTAACGTGACTGTTACTGCATATTGTCTCTGTTCCTCTCTTGTCTATGTTACTTTTGGGCTCTCTCTTTGCTTAGAGGACCCCTTTAATATTTCTTGTAGGGCTGGTTTGGTGATCACAAATTCTTTTAGTTTCTGTTTGTCCTGGAAGCTTTTTATCACTCCTATTTTGTATGACATCCTAGCTGGATAAAGTATTCTTGGCTGCACATTTTTCTCATTTAGCACCCTGAATAGATCATGCCAGTCCTTTCTGGCCTGCCAGGTCTCTGTGGATAGGTCTGCTGCCCGTTAATGTTTCTATCCTTGTAGGTTACAGACCTCTCATCCCAAGCTGCTCTCAGGATTTTCTCTTTGTCTCTGAGATTTGTAAATTTCATTATTATATGTCTGGATGTCAACCTATTTTTATTGATTTTGTTTGGGGTTCTCTGTGCCTTCTGGACTTTGATGCCTATTTCCTTCCCCAGATTAGGGAAGTTCTCCACTATAATTTGCTCCAGTATACCTTCTGTCCCCCTCTCTCTTTCCTCTTCTTCTGGGATCCCAATTATTCTAATATTCTTTCACTTTGTGGTATCACTTATCTCTCGAATTCTCCCCTTGTGATCCAGTAGTTGTTTATCTCTCTCTTTCTCAGTTTCTTTATTCTCCATCATTTGGTTTTCTATATCACTAATTCTCTCTTCTGCCTCATTTATCCTAGCAGTTAGAGCCTCCATTTTTTATTGCATCTCATTAATAGCCTTTAAGATTTCGACTTGGTTAGATTTTAGTTCTTTTATTTCTCCAAAAAGGGATTCACTAGTGTCTTTTATGCTTTTTTCAAGCCCACCTTGTATCTTTATATCGTTACTCTGAAGTCTAGTTCTGACATCTTACTTATATCCATACTGATTAGGCCCCTGGCAGTCAGTCCTGCCTCTTGTTCTCTTTTTTGGGGTGAGTTTTCTTTCTTGTCATTCTTATAGAATGTGATCACTTTTCTATTCATAGAGTTCCAGCTATTTTTTTTCTTAGATCTCCAGTTGAGTTTGCAGGTGTTCAGAATGACTTAATAGCTATCTCGCTGAATTCCTGGGACCAGATGAAATTAAGTTCTCCTACTCCTCTGTCATCTTTGGTCTCTCTCGTTTTTATATTCTTGAAAACAGATATTTCCTAGAATATCTTTTCAAGGCCAAATATAACCATATTTTTATACACAGGCTATAAGTTTATGTAATGATGGAAAATCAAAATAATTTTCAAAATTCACTAAATTATCTGAGTTGAAAAGACAAGAATTCATTCCATTATTTTTTTTTTTAAAGATTTTATTTATTTGACAGAGAGAGATACAGCGAGAGAGGGAACACAAGCAGGAGGAGTGGGAGAGGGAGAAGCAGGCTTCCCGCGGAGCGGGGAGCCCGATGCAGGCTCGATCCTAGGACCCTGGGACCATGACCTGAGCCAAAGGCAGACGCTTAATGACTGAGCCACCCAGGCGCCCCCATTCCATTATTAAAAACACTTTTTTGACTTAGGAAGCAGAAAAGATATGCTTGTGAAGCGAGGAATATTAAAGTAGGAAAGCATCAGATAATGTACTGGAAGTAGGCTTTTGATAGTATTCAATCTGTTAAATGTACTTGAAGATAGAGTATTTAAAGTTCAAATTCAATTGCTTTTCCTGCCAAGGAAATTTTTAGAATCAAAGCACCTGTTTATTCATAATCTTTCATTAAAATTTCTTTAGAGACTAAATAAACAATTAGATTTTAAAAAATAAATAAAAATAACTTTATAAATATGTATTTCCCCTCTTTTTTCTCTGGAAATAATAATAAATGTTATAATATCATGTTGGTGACTCAGTAGATGGCATTGTTACCATTAAATCAAAATGAAACATATTCTGGCTTGAAATGTCATTGCAAGAAACAGAGCAAATAAGCCTAACCAAGAACACTAATGAACTTTTACCAGAAATATAAAACAATATCCTGAGTATTCCTATTATTTAACACACTGAACCAATCAAATCTTAAATATGGTGAATAATTATTCACAGAACATGTCTTTCTTTCCCACTGCAGCTTAACTAGAATTCTATAAATTTTGTTTTGGAAATATTAATGAATTATCTAGTAACATATCTATTGAATAATAAATTGGTTTTCTGCCACCTAATAAAAATGTGAAATAATAGTACTTTCTTTTAACAGTGCCTATTAAAAATAAGAGAATATTAGAGAATATGTTTTCAAAATACTAATTAAGCTTTCATCCAGTTTTGAATATAGAGTTATAAATATCTTCTTAAACATCACTCATCGCACTCTTCATTTACTGACTGGCATAGTTACCTACCTTTCGGAGCTAGCTACCCTAACTTAAGTTCCTTATTGGCAATGAGTACATCTTAACACTTTTTTTATAGATCTCTTAGTGCTTAGTACATGAATATACCCATAGTGACCCCTGAAAAACACCTCACAAAATAAAGTTAATCATGAAACATAACATTCAGCAATAAAACATATTCATTAATTATTTACTGAATGGGGTATACAGTGAACAAAAGCATCAGAAGTGACACCAATCTAACCTATTATCCACACTGATAATTTAACCTGGAAATTTTATACTTGAGTTTTGAAGTAATGAGGTTATTATTCCCATAATCACATAAAGGAAATAACCCACATACTTAAACTAGGCTGTATTAACAGCCCTAGGGTATCTTCATTTAGTCATTCAGCAAGTATCTTCTGAGCACCTGTAATGTACTATATGACTTCACAGTCCAAGATAAAAACAAATCTCTGGAGATTCTAACAGGAATCAAGGTAATTCTCCTAGATCTACTACATCTATAAACTCTGCATCCCACATCTCTCTAATTTCCTTGCTCCATATCTGGACAAAAGAGTCAGGCTCTTGGATGATTTCAAATAAAAGGAATTCAGTATTAAATAGACTTACCTACTTTTCTGTGAGTGCTTAGCAATAGTCACCCTTCCAGACCAAGTACTAACATAGACCCACTGTTGCAAAAGCTATGCTACCATCCCAAGTACTCTAGGCTACTAAACAAATCTAAAGATCAGATACCACACCACCTTTAGGTTCTAATGTAGCTCTGGAGTCTCAGCTTTCCCTAGTATGTTCAAGATTCCAGGGTTGGATTTTGCTTTGGTACCTGCTTCTCTATTTTCTTAACAGTTCTTTATCTTGGGGACTGAAGCCATGTTCCAGGCCTCTGCTGATTAGCAAAATTTGGCTCCAAGAGATCATATCCCTTCATGATGATTACGTATCCTGAATTTCCTGATATGCCCTGCCTAATCTGTGCTAGCTCCATTTGAAAACTTAGTATCAACAACACTGTAGACAATCTAGAGTGCCACACCTTTTGATTACTCTCTTACCTATTCAGTTTAATTCCAAAGTCAGCATCTACAGCCAAATCTATGCTACAAGGTTCCAAAGAGACTAAATCTCTATTAAGTCCCAGACTTCTTAAAAACAGTCAACAGCTCTGTGTTGCCAAGAAAAACCTTGCATTTGCCCCAAAACGTGATGTGCTCTGCTTTATGCTACACAACATTTTTTTAAAGATTTTATTTGTCAGAAAAAGAGAGAGGGAGGGAGCGCACAAGCAGGGGGGAGCAGCAGGCAGACGGAGAAGCAAGCTCCCTGCTGAGCAAGGAGCCTGATGTGGGACTCAGTCCTAGGACCCTGGAATCATGACCTAAGCTGAAGGCAAACATTTAACTGACTGAGCTACCCAGGCATCCCTATGCTACAAAACATTTAGAAGTCTACAGTACTCTTAAGCCTCTAAAACTCAAAATATCTCCAGTTCAGAAGATAACCCAACAAACAAAAATTAACTAATTACCTGCCACTGCAAGTCCTGATTATCAAAGATCTTACAGATCATGAAGAAAAAATTCCTTCCCTCAAGGAGCTCAGTCTAGTGAGGTTAAAAGGTTTACATTAAGTTAATAGTAAGAACAGTTTAAGAACACATACAACGTAGACTGGGAAAAAAGTAGACCAAAAAAATATTTACCACTTGCCTACTATGTTTCAAGGACATAGTCAACACAATTCCTTAGTATCTTTATTCCTTCATAAAACAGCCTAGCTATCTTCTAAAGTCTGCTGCAGAATTAAGAAAGTACTCAAGACACAAGGATCTATATCTCTAGTTTGCCTACCCAACTGATTATTTCCATTTAATCAGATAGGAATTAAATTCCTTCAAGACTTTTCCAAATCTCACACTACCTTTTAGCTTCATTTTCTTTTTTTTAAAGATTTTATTTATCTGACAGAGAGAGACACAGCGAGAGAGGGAACACAAGCAGGGGGAGAGGGAGAAGCAGGCTTCCCGCCGAGCAGGGAGCCCGATGAGGAGCTCGATTCCAGGACCCTGGGATCATGACCTGAGCTGAAGGCAAACGCTTAACGACTGAGCCACCCAGGCACTCCTTAGCTTCATTTTCTTAGTATTTCCCCACCTACTTTAAATCTTGGATTATTTCTGTAGCAGTGTGGTAAAATGTCAAAGATAAAGTTAAAAATACAAAAATATAAGTTAATATCTGTTAGTTCACATACAAAAGCAGGGGTTTAGAGTTGAATTTTTCAGTTCAAGGGTTACTTACGTTTTGTATTTTTATATATGATATTTTTTGTTACTGCTTTTATTGAATTTTAAAATTTAGGATTGTAATAAGTTTGATTACAATAGTGATAATTATTAACATTTTATAATATCTTTTTACATTAATCAGCATAATCCTAACAATCATATATGGTTCAACAAGTCTGTTATCAAGTTATATGAAAGTAAACCAAGGCTCAAAATGGTGAATCTATCCAAAGACCAGAATTTGAAAAGAGGAGTTAAAGTGAATAACCTCTAAAGCCCTTCTGAGTTCTAACATTTTCTGACTATACTGTTTGCCTTAAGCTCTTGCTTAGCCTTCGCCACTCAGTACTAAAAATAGCAAATCAGAATTAACTATATGCTATTTTTCTTTCATTGGAAATACTCACTTTGTGGCATTTAGCTTAAATAAATTTGTATCTGGACTGAGAGAGTGAACATGAAACAGATCAGAAAAGAGTACAAAATCATTGCCTTCTGTATCTTCTATTAAAACAAACAAAACCTTTGCTTATGTCCAAAGATCATACACTTCAAAGGAACAAAGCCTAGTTCTCTACAATTAAACACCAATAAATTATAGGTAAGACCATGGCAGTGTTGCAATAGCAAAGCAAACTTTACCTTATGCTTTGAAACATAAGACACACTTTTAAGACTGTTAACCTATTTGTCATAGATTATTTAACAACTCATCTTAGTGTTCTGTCCCTCTGAGACTACACAGTGTGGGACCAAGTCTAATTTTAATCAGAAGTTATATAATTATAACTGTAAAAATTAAGAGAAACATTTCTACATTCCTAATCATTTTTCTTTTACCAAGTGAATGGAAGAAAACAAATTGTTAGGTCCTCTTATTCACATCTCAAAAATTTAGACAAAATTATTTCCTATTTTTAAAATATTTTAGCTCTCTAGTTATATATTAAGAAATAATACTTCTACTTTATTTATTCTTGGTCAGATGATATCCATCCATTTCCTCTGACCTATGAATTATCATAAACTTTTTGTTGACTTTGAAGCTTCAATAATTTTAACTACAAGTTTTTAAAGAATATTAATTTACATTTGTATAGCCCTATATCATTTGCAAATTTTTTCCATGTAAGCTATCAAATTAATTTTCAAAATAATCCTGGAAATCTTAAAATTCTTAATTTTCTTGATAAGGAAACTGAGGCTGAGAGAAGATGCCTCCTGTCTGAAGGCATTTGAATCCTGAAGTTAACAGGTACCTCCTACCAATTCCAATGCTTTTCTCAACCATACCAGAGTAATCAGATAAATACGACATTATTATAAGAAATAAACCCCCAAAGGAATCTAAGACTCCTTGTGCCATAATGTAACAATTTGTCCTTGTGAAAATAAGTGAGACTAACAAATCATAACCCTTACTGCTAGACAAGGTATAAAAAGTCACTGCACCCTTTCCCACAAGACGGATTATATTTCTTCCCCTGAGAGGAAATGAATAACTTATGCAAATTCGCTGTTTAAAGATTCTATTGCCATTTTTCATGTTTGATATGTTTGTCTCCATAAATAGATTAAGGACAAACCTGTCCCCTGGTTTTCCAAGCAAGGCAAAAAAAAAAGTTGTCACTGAACCTCACAATTTCTGCCATAGAGAAAGTAAATGAAGGATATGAAGGGTCAGAACACTTCCACTTTTTGTTTGAACAGTCATTTGCTGGTAACTATAGATGCCTGAATACAGTTAGTAGGTAAAACTTCTATTGCCCAACCTACAATTTTTGAGCCAACTAAGCTAGTTCTGAGTACGATGACTTCAGACAATTGAAGATTCCCACCTTTAAGTGGATGTATAGAAAAGTACAGATACTGTTTGCATTCCACTGGACAAGAAATAAAGGTTGGGAGAAATCCTTTTGAAAGGTTTCTGTTTCCTAGTACACTGAAATTTCATCTCATCGTGATCAAAAGAATCAGAGTACATCTAGTCCAGAGAAAGGCAGTTCCAGCATCCCTAAAACTGTCAGTCCCTAGAACAAATATGATTCAACATTAACCCACAGAATACAGAGTTAATAGGCCAAAAAATAATTCAGTAGTCCAAATACAACTTGGAATAAAACTGCTAATTAAAAGTGGTTTAAATACAGCATTCAAAACAAGTGCCTTAGAGGTTTTACAAATTGAAATTCTGATAGATTATGAACAAAGAAGATTGAAATTTTTATTTTAAATTAGTAAGGAAAGACACTTAAAAGTGTAAGCTTCTGGCCTCATATCCTAATTCATCATCTTTTTGTAGTTCTTTTATTGACATGAAGATATTTATCCATTCTCCAAAGTCACCTAAGAAACTGAGTTCATTTTCATCTCTCGTTTCACTGCTGTCAAACATTCTAGAACTAAATAACTATTTGTCTTCACCTTTCTAAGCAATCAAGTTCAGTCACTTTGGTATAGATTAGTTACGAATGACTTCATAGGTTTCTTAGAATTGGGTTTCTAGTCATCTCAGAAAACCCTACTAGAACTTATACTCCAAGCATACTTTTTATATTACTTTTTTGTCAGTTCTAATGTTTTGCTTTGTTTCCTCCACACAGGAACTACGCCCTCTTTCTGAACTCTGACCCCAACACAGTCCCTTTCTTATTTTCCTCTAACAAGTCTATCATTCGTTTCACTTTCATTTTCTTGGCTTTCCTTCCCTAAGTTCTCTTATGTGGACATATTCTAAGTTACCATTCTAAATAACTGCTTTTCTCTCCGTAAACCCCTCATGACAATGGGTTGTATATGCTAACATATATTAATTTAACTTCCTAAATATGTCAGAAAGTATCCTACTTCTATAAAGAAACAAACCTTCATTTAAGTTGTTTTACCTAACAATTTCAATAGTTTGTAATTGATCTGTAATTTAATGTTTAATTAAAATGCTAAAAACGTATACTAATTAAATAGTATAAGCATGTCTTTGTGTCTTAAGCTGTTATATAAAATTACTGAATTTTTATTTTTAATTAATTTTTTTTTAAGATTTATTTATTTATTTGACAGAGAGAGAGAGCACGCGAGCGCACACAAGTAGGCAGAGAAGCATACAGAGGGAGAGGGAGAAGCAGGAGGGATAAGCTCCTTGCTGAGCAAGGAGCCCGATGTGGGGCTTGATCCCAGGACCCAAGGATCATGACCTGAGCTGAAGGCAGACACATAACCGACTGAGCCACCCAGGCACCCCGATTATTGAATTTTTAAAGTGTATTAAAAATTTTGCTATTTTTAAAATTTATTATTTGATTTTGAGAGTAGATACCCAATCAGTTACAGTAGGGGTTGGAAAATTTCTTCTTATAGGGCCACATGGTAAATATTTTAGACCTGTGGACCATACAGACTCTGTTGCTAGTACACAATTCTGCCATCATAGCTCAAAAGTAGGCATAGAAAATACATAAGCAAATTGGTGTAGCCTTGTTCCAGTAAAACTATTAAAAGAGATAACCAATTTGTGGGGCCCTAGTTTGCTAACCGCTGAAATTAGATTGAGGGTTCCTGTGGTTTTGATCTTTAGTATTTCCATATGTGTTCTTTTTTTCTTTTTTTACGTTATTGTTGAGGAAACTTGGCATTTTGTAGTGATAAAGATTATCTCCAAGTTTGTAGGTAGTTTTACATAAAATGAACTCCAGAATCTGCAATAAGGTCTACAGCTTTGGCAAATTCCACACTTGCATGCACAGGGTGAGATTCTGTGAGACCTGGCACACTATGGTACTAGAAAGCTTGGGTTAAATTGTTATTTCAGAAATCACAGTACTATAGAAGGAGTGTTGACCATTCAGAGTAGAGCAAACACTCAATGCTCCAGGCATTCAAATAAGATCCCAGAAAGGCTACTATTTAGTAAATTTACTCTAGACTTGCGTAACAAAGCTACAAAAAGATCAAGCTGACAAAAAGACATCCATTATATGATACAATATACAATAAAAATTATACAATGTATAATTGTACAATAAAAATTACTTGGAAATTCAAAGGCATAAGAAAACATGACTCGTCAGAATAGAAAAACTGAATACAGAAGGGAGCATACAAAAACTTTAAATCAGCTATAATAAATATGTTTAAGACTTAAAGGGAAAAAAAGACAATGAGTTAACAGAGAATAGCAACATAAAAATAGAAGTATTTTTAAAAAGCAGAAGGATTTCTAGTTTAAGATGGAAGGTATAAAGATATGGAAAGAGTGTCACTCCCACTAATACAAGAAGAAAAAAAAACTGTTAAACACCAAATTATCGATTCCTCCTGAGCCCATCAGGGAACTAATAAGGCCATAAGTCAAACAACAATAGGAAGAAAGACAGGCACCTAGGGAGAGAAATAGGACCCAAGCTTTTCCTAACGTGAAACAGATGCCACTGAATACTGTATAAACCACCAAGAAGATTAAACTAGGAATTATAAATGAACTACTAAAGGCTGACCAGGAGCTATCAAGAGAGTGTGAAATCCTGGGGGCCACAAACATGGGGGGGGGTGCTGCACACTGTGATTTATAATAAGAAATATATATTTGTTCTTCCCCTTTCCTGGCAGAGCTCCTAAAACCCTTCCCCTTTCCTGGCAGAGCTCCTAAAACCTTGTAAGTGATGAGAGGGATAAAGGTGTCTTCTGTTATTCATGGCAAATGCCTTTCAACCACACCTGAGTTAATGAGGTGACTTTTGGAAAGCCTGATAACCTAAGGATGGGGATCGGCTGCCAGAAAAACCAACTAAGTGATTAGACGTTTGGAACTTTCAGCCCCAAACCCCTCACTTACATGTTGGTGAACATGTGAAAATGCTGAAGGTAACACCTGGAGAGAACATGGAAACCCCAGGGCTCTTTCCACATAACTTGGTCTATGTGTATCTTCCATCTGAATTATATCATCTAGTAATCTATTTTTTTTTTTAAGATTTTATTTATTTATTTGAGAGAGAGAAAATGAGAGAGAGCACATGAGAGGGGGGAGGGTCAGAGGGAGAAGCAGACTCCCCGCCGAGCAGGGAGCCCGATGCGGGACTCGATCCCGGGACTCCAGGATCATGACCTGAGCCGAAGGCAGTCGCTTAACCAACTGAGCCACCCAGGCGCCCATATCATCTAGTAATCTAGTAAGTAAATTGTTCTCCTGAGTTCTGTGAGCTGCTCTAGCAAACTAATCGAACCCAAAGAGGAAGACTTGAGAATCTGATTTCTGGGGCTTTGGTCAGAAGCATAAGTAACAACCAGGACTTGCAAATGACACCTGAAGTGGGAAGGGAGCAGTCTTAAAGGACTAATCCCCTAATTGGTGGGATCTGATGCTAACTCCAGGTAAATAATGTCAGAATTGAGTTAAATTGCAGGACACCCAGCTGATGTCACAGAACTATTTGGTGTGTGAAAAAATCCACACATAAGGTGTCAGAAGTTTTGTGAAGTAAAGTGTTCTGGGTGCAAGTAGAGTGTTGAAAGTAGAAGACACATACAGGAGTGTGTTTTTCCTTTACACACACCTTATCACACACTCTTCCTCCTAGAACCCCACTAGGAACACAGAAAAGCTGAAGGAGAATTCTGAGTAAGCTCCCCATTGCTGGCTAAGGGAGAACAGTAAACAATGCTGAAACTCCACCGAGAACCATCTAGTTTACCTCCCTTACGAAACAAAACCTTAATCTGCAAACCTGTACTTGAGGGCACTAGTATAATTCCATTCAACCTAGGTAAGAAACTTTGGCCAGATTCATTTGGTTATCAACCTGAGGCAAAATCTTTAATATGTTGGAAGAGGTACATCAAAACTTCATGGAAACTCACTGCAGCTATGAGAGGGAAACATGGGAGGGAAGGGGTTGCTCTACCGTTGGAGGAAAAGTAGGAATACATGCTGGTCTCAACATTACAACTGTAAGAGGGACAGGTATACTCCAGAAGGCCATAACACCAATATCCAGGTTCTAAACACCTGCCTAAAATAAAGACTTAATAATAACATGATTTGATAGTAGGAGAGTGTATGCATTACATGAACACATAAATACATTTAAATATATATACACATACCACCAAAATGTATACATACACAAAATCTTATTCCCACCTCACATTAGTCTAAAACCCCTGATTCCTTAACTTCTTCATTAGGTCACACATTGCAGTCAGCAAAGAGATTTTTTTTTTTTAATTTTTATTCTGAAGTATAGTTGAAAGACAATGCTGTATTAGTTTCAAGTACACAAAATAGTGATTCCACATTTCTATACATTATGCAATGCTCAACACAATAAATGTTACCATCTGTCAACATATGACATTATTACAATATTATTAACTATATTCCCTATGCTGCAATTTTCATCTCTTCAACTTATTTATTTCATAACTGGAAATTTGTACCCATAATTCTATTCACCTATTTTGCCCATCCCCCAATCCTACTGCCCTCTGGCAACCACCAATTTGTTCTCTGTATTTACCAGTCTATTTGGTTTTTGTTTCTTAGTTTGTTTTTCAGATTCCACAAATAAGTGAAACCGTATAATTTGTCTTTCTTATTTCACTTAGCCTATATCCATGAGGTCTATCCATGTTGTCACAAATGGCAAGATCTCATTCTTTTTTATGGCTGGGTAATATTCCACTGTCTGTGTGTGACATGCCTTCTTTATCCATTCATGTAGTAATAAACACTTAGGCTGCTTCCATATCCAAGCTATTGTAAATAATGCAATGAACATAGGGGTGCATATGTCTTTTCAAATTAGTTTCTTCGAAATACCCAGAAATGGAATCACTGAACCATATGGTATTTCCATTTTTAATTTCTTGAGGATCCTCCATACTGTTTTCTACAGTAACTACACCAATTTACATTCCCACCAATAGTACACAAGAGATCCCTTTTCTCTACACCCTCACCAACACTAGCTATTTCTTCTCTTTCTGCTATTAGCCATTCTGAATGGTGTGAGGTGGTATTTCATTGTGGTTTTGATCTGCATTTTCTTGATGATTATTGATGTTGAATATCTTTTCATGTGCCTGTTGGCCATTTGTATGTCTTCTTTGGAAAAATGTTTTTTCAGGTTTTCTGCCCCATTTTTTTATTGAATTGTTGTGTTTGGGGTTTGTTTTTGTTTGTTTGTTTGGTTTTGGGGGGGGTTTTGGTGTTGAATTGTAGGACTTCTTTATATATGTTGCATATTAATGCCTTATTGGGTATATCATTTGCAAACATCCTCTCCCATTCTGTAGGTTGCCTTTTTATTTTGCTGATGGTTTTCACTGCTGTGCAAAAGCTTTTTATTTTGGCACAGTCCCAAAAGTTTGTTTTTTGCTTGTTTCCCTTGCCTGAAAATACCTATCCATAAATACGTTGCTAAGGCCAATGTCCAAGAGGTCATCGCCTATGTTTTCTTTTAGGAATATGATGGTCTCAGGTCTTACATGTAGATCTTTAATCCATCTTGAATTTATTTTTGTGTATGGTACAAGAAAGCAGTCAGTTTCATTCTTTTGCACATAGCTGCTCAGTTTTCCCAGCACCATTTACTGAAAAGACTGTCTTTTCCCCATTGTATATCTTTGCCTCCTCTGTCAGAGATTAAATGACCATATAAGCATGGATATATATCTGGGCTCTCAATTCTATTCCATTGATCTAAGTATCTATTTCTGTGTCAGTACCATTATTGTTTTGCTTACTACAGCACTGTAGTATAGCTTGAAATCTGAGATTGTGATACCTTCAGCTTTGTTTTTTTTTTTCCTCAAGATTGCTTTGGCTATTCAAAGTCTTTTGTAGTTCCATAAAAATTTTAGCATTATTTGTTCTAGTTCTGTGAAAAATTCTGTTGGTATTTTGATAGGGATTGCACCAAATAGGTAGAAAGCTTTGGATAGTTTGGATATTTTGACAATATTAATTATTCCAACCCATTAGCATGGTATATCTAATTTTTTATGTAATGTTTAGATTTAGAACTTGCACCCTCTCAATTTCTAAGTCCTAAACCATATTTATATATAGAAAGAGATATATTTAAGTATAACTCAAAATTATTTTGCCCTGGGGGCTAGGAGGTACGTGTGGAACAGGATCATAAAATGTCACCATATATTTTAGAAGCAGATTGGATTTCAGATATAAACTAGGAATTCAACTCCACTAAGAAGTAAAAAAAAAAAAAAAAAAGCCGCAGGAATTTTCCCAAGGTCATACAACTAAATAATGACAGAGTCAGAACTGAAAGCCAAGTTTACTCAGTTTTTTAGTTGATGAACACAATAACCAAACTTGCTAGCTCACTAAAAAAAATTTCAAAAAGTTTAGGATCAAAGAGAAAAACAAAAACGCTAGTATTATTTAAGTTCTAGTCCCTGACAATAAATTAACATTAGTTTCCTATACCCTACAAAGCAGAAATTCCTTCCTAACTTTGAATATGGTAAACCTGAATTATGTGTCACTTTAAACATACTATTAGTCATTACTACTATAATCAGAACACTGATTTTTGGTATGGAGACAAACCAGAATTTCAGAAAATAAATCTGACAAGCAGTATTCAAGCTAAATAACCTTAGCAAACATATTTGTATCTGTATATTCATGTTTATATATAAAATAATCAACCAAGGCCTAAGAGTGATGAATCACTAAATCCTACACCTGAAACCAATATTACCTGCTATGTTAACTAGAGTTTAAATAAAAACTTGAGGGCGCCTGGGTGGCTTGGTTGGTTAAGCGACTGCCTTTGGCTCAGGTCATGATCGTTGGGTCCTGGGATCAAGTCCCGCATCGGGCTTCCCTTGCTCTGCAGGTAGGCTGCTTCTCCCTCTCCTTCTGCCTGCCATTCTCTCTGCTTGTGCTCTCTCTCTGGCACATAAATAAAGAAAATCTTTAAAATAAATAAATAAATAAATACAAACTTGAAACAAACAAAAAAAGAAGGCCTAAGAGTGAGAAATAGTTTTCCAAATTTGTGAATCACACCATGCAACCAACTCATTCAAAATTATTGGTTGTGAAATCACACAGAATTATCTGGATTGTGTAATCATTAGGTTTATCTTGTTCATGAATAGGGGAAGGTTTTCACCTAAAGTTACTTAATTTTGAAAGGTCAAACACCCAGCATTAAATCTCTTATTAACTGCTTCTAAGAAGTAACTTATTATAAATGACATATCTGAGTTAAACACAATAAGAAACAGCATGACAAAAAACACATGTCCTACACCAGTTTAGCAGATTTCTTTTGTCAAGACACCAAATTCACTGTCTTAAGAAAACTGTCAAGTCCAGGTAAAACTGACCTATGATTTTCAAAGTACCACTCTTTTCCAAAAGATGCCCAGTGTCATCAAATGAAAGGACTCTCAGTCCACAGTTAGGTAATTTGTCCAAACAGTTATATCTTTCAGGATGAAAGAGAAGTGTAATCAAAGAAGTACACAACACTTAGCCATAAAAGATCAGCAAGTGGAATGGACAATGTATTTATCATAAAAAGAACTAAACCCTTTAAACTGTGACTGCTGCAATAAACTGCATTTTTATGAATGGGCATGGCTGTTGGCACATAATAACCCTCTCCTGTGGTAATTTATTTTAATACCTTTCTAGGTTAAGCAAAATCTGACATACACACTTACCCATCTTATTTTCCTCCCCATTTTATAGATGAATCATCCAACACAAAAACTAACTAAAAATAGTAAATTTTACTTACTACACAAAACTTTGCTATAAAATTTGAGGAAAAGATTTAATATACATGCCAAGGAATAACATTTTCTAATAATTTAAATTGTTAAAAAAATTATTGGCTTACAATTATATTAGCACTTGTAAAGAAGTAATTTATAATTATCAATCTAGATTTAATTGTAGCATACTAAAAATATAACAAAGTACTATTTTTTTGTATCCTTACTTGTACCAAGAATTTCAAATACAAATGTACTTAAAAAATGGGATAGAGAGCCATAAATTAAACAGGAACTCTTAAATATAAAAAAACAACAGTAAGGCCAAAGTAGAACCTGAACTAAGGCTAAAAATGTACCATTAGTGTAAACCCATTTGTGTATGTTTTAATAGATATATACATTAGAAGATACACATAAATAAATCCAGCTACTGGTATATGTATAAAATGTTTTTTAAAAAGTTATACTAGAAATTTAGTGATTATCTTTAATGAAAAGGACAAGCAGCTGAGGTCGAGAAATATCTTTCATTTTAAACACTTCTATGCTACTCTGAATATATCATGTGAATATACTTTAATTCTTCAAATACAAATAAATCATAAATAAAGTACTAAGTAGGCCAAGACAAAAGAAGCATTAGATTGCCACAACAACAAAATTAAGGCTCAAGGATATGGAAAGCACAGAGGATTAAATAGTACTAAATACCCTTTAAGGTGGGAGAATGTGATATTTTTATAGGAAATGGAGTACAGCAGTGGGCAGAAAGGATAAATTGCTATTTACCATACCAAAATGTTGGATCTCTAATCAAAAGAAGTCACCCTAAGAAAAATACTACTACTCCTAAATTCCTCCTACTCCTTACTTTCAACCATTGGCTAGCTTTAGGATTTAAAAAAGCCATATACAGAGTCTTAAGCCCCACATAAAATGAAATAAAAGGCGAGGACTATTAAAGGTACTCAAGATCAATTTTTTTTTAAATGAATTTTAGTCACTCTCAGTAAATTTAGACAAGTAAATGAACGTATTAAGTTCTTCTATAAAGCTAACTTTATTGAATGTAGAGAACATTTTATTCTGTGATTTTGTCCTTCCTAATTTTTTTGATATCCAAATGTTTTTTTTTTTTTAGAGAAGGAGAAAGAAAGAAGGGGGGAGGGGTGGAGGGAGAGGGAGAGAATCTTAAGCAGGCTCCATGCCCAGCATGGAGCCCCACATGAGGCTCAATCTCACAACCCTGACATCATGACCTGAGCCGAAATCAAGAGTTGTACGCTTAACCAACTGAGCCACCCAGGTGCCCTCAAATGTTCTTTTATGATACAATGGTGATAGCTGATAACAGCTGAGGTTTTGTTATGCTCTTAGAAAAATAAAAAGTTGGAACTTCTTTGTCCATCCTCCATACTTTCTAATACATTTTACTAGTTCATGAAATCCAAAAATTTAGGAACCATTGTGGTAAATACTAAGGATAGTTATTTTTGAGCCCAAAGTAAGGTTTAAATCTCCTTGCAATTTAATAAGTAACCATATTTACATAGAGATAGCAATCTATTTCCCTGGAGGTATAAAGACGAATAGGAACTTCAGAAATCATTAGAAAATCATTAAGAATATATGTTCATGCCCTCTGAATGCTTCAATTGGAAGATGCAATTATTTTATTCATCAAGTACCTACTGTGTATCTACAATGACAGTAATATAAAACATTAAGATAATAAAAACTTAATATGGTCTCATTTAAACTCTAAATAGCAAAACCAAGGGTTTGTCGGGCAAGAAAGCCAGACTAGAAATTGCCAGCATTTGATACCAGAGTCATACACATGACCAGTGAATAGAGATGCAAGCAGCAGGCAGAATTACCAAGATGAGTTGGCAAAAGAAATAAAAAACTAGCCATGAGGTCTAGGTTTCAGAAGCAAAAGTCCTTTCTCTACAAAGAGATAGTGATGAATTCACACAGGATACCTATTACTGGAACCAAAGTACTAAAAAAACTATTTGGTCATCAGAATCAGAAATAAATATATTGAAACTGTAACATAAAAATAAGAATATAACAACCAGGTTCATTACTAGCTTAGGATTGCTTTATATTTCCTTTAAACCAGAAGGAAGGGACTCCTATTCTAAGGTCTAGCTGAACTTTCAAATGAGCATTAAAAAGTGTCAGATGAAAAATTTAGAGAGCTAAAAGGAAAAGGGGCAAAGTCATTTAAATGAAATCTACTATTCAGAAATAATATAGAAAGAACTCTTTATTTCTCAGCCTTTGGAACAAAAGTGAAACCAATAATAAAGAATTAGGTACATACATAATAAACCCACTATGTTGCAAACCCTCTATACGTAGTATGAGGTTTAAATTACATCTTAATTTATTATGTACAAAATTAGCCATGCTAGATGTTACACCCTATTTTATTCTTTACAATTATATTTCTAGCATTCAAGAAACTAAGTTCATAAGTCATAATTAAATGATTGTTATTCTTAGGTCTAGAGCTTCACATGCTGTTTAATAAAAAGTTCTTCACAGATTATATATTTAAATCAATAAAATCCCTTAAGAAAAAAAAATGTTTTATCTGTGCCTCCCTACTAAAAGCTGTCAATATCCTTATCCCCAGAACTTGTTATCTTACATGGCAAATGGGAGCTTGCAAATGTAATTAAGATTATGGGCCATGAGACAGATTATCCTGGTTTATCTGGGTTGGCCCAATATAATCACTTGAATCCTTAAAAGAACCCTTCTCAGGTGTTTTCAAAGAAAGAAAACAGGACAGATGGCAGTGTAAGAAGGACTAGACCCAGTATCGCTGGCTTTGAAGATGAAAAGAAGTAGCCATAAGCCAAATAAAGTAGGCAGCCACTAAAACCTGGAAAAGAGCAAGGGATCATCAGATTCTCTCCTACAGCCTCCTGAAAGCAATGCAGCCCTGTTGACACCTTGATTTTACCCCACTGAGATCCATGTTGAACCTCTGACCTACAGAACTGTAAGATAACAAACTTAAATTGCTTAAGCCATCTAGTTTGTGGTAATTTGTTATAGAAACAGAAAACTAATGCAGTATATATTCTGTAAGTAACTTTAGGCTTACAAATTAAGATATTAATTTCAATTTACTCAGCCCAATTTTAGAAACAATACACAAACACACACAAAAGAAATAATACACAAACATACATATAGATGAAAACACTCGACTAAAAATAAGATAACCTATATTCCAGTTTCAGTCTGACAATTAAATATCTGTGTGACTTTGAGTAAACTATTTCTTCACCATTTGGACACCAATTTCCCCATCCATAAAATGAAATCTAGTAAAGCAATGGTTATGAAATAAATCAAAACAGCAATTATAGCCAATACTATCTTGGACTCAAGAAATCTCAGGATTAAACAGAATACAGAAATAGCTTCTAATTCAAGATTATGTTAATGAGACTAACATTACATTTTTAATTCCATTTATAACAATGAATTCTATACTAAATGATATGAGCAATTAAAAGAAGAATGACTTAAAATGTGTAACAAAGCCCTTAACAGAAGAACCACATTTCAACGTTGAAAAAACAATAAAGATTTCTTGAAAGGAAGTCTATAATATAAAAAATATATGGGTCTGATGAGTACCATTATCTAAAGCACAGACAGTAAAATCAGATTATTTTTCACTCTTTCTGACACCTTTTCTCTTACTGTTCAAATCAGAGAATTGCACAGAAAAATTATCTTTGATATTCAGAGACTGTTGTCTTCTTTGTATTTTCTTCACTGTATTTCAGTACTTTTTGTACAATAACAAGGTATTTATGTCATTTCTTAAATTCTGAGCGTACATACTATCATAATGCTATAGTTCCCACAAAGCTATAAATTGTCAGTCTTATACAGTGATGCTTGCTAATACATCATGATAAAGATTACCAAAACTCTTCAACTGGAAACCTATCCCACTTTAGTTTGAGAGATTTCATTTAAGGGGGGAAAACATGTCACTTTTTCAGAGTTGTAAAGAGAAAATATTTCTACTATGAAATTTTTAAATAATTTTTCAAATGAATTACTAAACTACTCCTAAAATAATGAGTATCTACTAATGATTATCAAATGTCTCTGGTAGATAGTAATTAGTGCCATTTATTATAAATTCCAGCCAGATCAAAGAAACATTTTCAAAGCAAAATGAGAATCAAGGGCAAGAGGAAATTCCAAATCAAAATGTGGAATTCCACAACTACTAGATATATTAATAACTCAAATAACTGAAAAATAACTCAATTTTAAGGGATTTAATACATATATAATTCTGAAGTATCATATGCCTTTAAAAGTCAAGATAATTTTTGATGACAGCCTTATTTAAACATTTAATTTACAGAATCCAGTGGATTCAGAAGAAAACATACTCTGACAGTGAGACCCCAACTATCTTTTTCTCAAATTTTTATTTAAATTCTAGTTAGTGAATATATAGTGCAATGTTGGCTTCAGGAGTAGAATTTAGTGATTCATCACTTATATACAACACCCAGTGCTCAACAGAACAAGTGCCCTCCATAATCCCCATCCCCCATCTAGCCCATCCCCCACCAACCTCCCTCCATCAACCCTCAGTTTGTTCTCTATCTTTAATGGTGTCTTATGCTTTGTTTCCCTCTCTCTCTTTTCCCCCCTCCCATAAGTTCAACTGTTTTGTTTATTAAATTCCACATATGAGTGAAAACATATGCTATTTTTCTTTCTCTGAATGACTTATTTCGCTTAGCATAATATACTCTAGCTCCATCCATGTCATTGCAAATGGCAAGATTTCATTCTTTTTGATGGCTGGGTAATATTCCATTGTATACGTATTCCACATCTTCTTTATCCATTCATCAGTTGATGGACATTTGGGCTGTTTCCATAGTTTGGCTATTGTTGATAATACTGTGCAACTACCTTTCTTGTAATTTAGTATTTTGATCTTATTCATGAGAAAACATGGACCCTTTGAGAACAAAATATATACTACCTTCACAAACACTATGTAGTATGTTCTACCTTAGGATTTAACATTTATACAAACTATCTTCTTTCCACTAGAATATTTCCCTTATGAGAAATTATCATAATTCTGCCAATACAACTGAAGACAAATTTCTAAAGATATAATTTATATAAGCAGTCATTCTATTTGCAAGTGCCAAGATTCTAAGTCATTGTTCACTTAAATCAGTGTTGACTGGCCTTTTATTTTAAAGTGGTAATTATAAGTTGCGTTGTATTAAGCCATCATTTTATCATTATATTCTTGACAAAGCTTGGAAAAACATTTTAATATCTTAGTACTTGTTAAATTAGCACATGTAACAAATGCTTGAAGTAGAAGTCTTTGTATATTCTAGCACCCAAAGATGCTATGAAAACTGCCATGAAGGAAAATCAATTTAAAACGGCACTGAAATAAAACATATGTCTGTAAATCTTCAATGAATTCAGGGGCTCCTGGGTGGCTCAGTCGGTTAGACATCTCCCTTTGGCTCAGGTCATAATCTCAGGGTCCTGGGATCAAGCCCCACATCAGGCTCTCTGCTCAGTGCAGAATCTGCTTCTTCCATTTCCTTGGTCCCGCCGCGCCCCCCGGCTTGTGCTCACTCTCTTTTTTTTTTTTTTTAAAGATTTTATTTTTTTATTTATTCATTTGAGAGAGCGAGAAAGAGAGAGAGAGCGCACGTGAGAGGGGGGAGGGTCGGAGGGCAAAGCAGACTCCCTGCCAAGCAGGGAGCCCGATGCGGGACTCGATCCCGGAACTCCAGGATCATGACCTGAGCCGAAGGCAGTCGCTCAACCGACTGAGCCACCCAGGCGCCCTTGTGCTCACTCTCTAAGAAATAAATGAAATCTTAAAAAAAAAAATCTTCAATGAATTCAATATTGATTCCTCAATATATTTAATATAAGACTACATAAACAGATTTTAAAACTTTTTAAATGGAGGAATTTATAATTCAGAGCCAAAAGTTAAACTAATCTCTCAAAATCAGTTGATCTGAATATAAATCAGTTTCATTTCAATTTATAGATCAAAATATTTACCTAAGAAGGAATATCTAGTGGGATTATTTAGATATTTCTAATTATGTCCTTCCATTTCCATTGTTTCTGCAATCCTTTCACGTAAAAAATTCTGACTTCAAAAATGTTCTCTAAACTTTCTATCAAGATGGCATAGTGAGTTATCAGTTCCTTTTAAAAATCTTTTATAATTTTGATCTTTACATTCATATTCCATCCCTTCATCGTATTTACACTTATTTTTGTAAATATACAAGTTCTTCTTTCTTTAAAATTTTGGGAGGCACTTTCTTCTAACAAACCAAAATACACCCAAAATCTAGTGTATCGCACTGATCTATGCACCATTCTGATCACATTTGATCATATTCTGTTTTTTGTTTGTTTTTATCTTTTTCTTTTTTTTCTCTTTTTTCTTTCTTTCCCTTTCTTTTCACCCGGTTTCAGGTCTCTTCTGATTTGTTTAGTGTATATTATTCTGGGGTCATTGTTACGCTGTTAGCATTTTGTCTCTCATTCATTTGTTCTCCCCCGGACAAAATGACAAGACGGAAAAAAATCACCTCAAAAAAAGAACAAGAAGCAGTACCGACTGCCAGGGACCTAATCAACACAGACATTAGTAAGATGCCAGAAGTAGAGCTCAGAATGACGATTTTAATGATACTAGCTGGGCTTGAAAACAGCATGGAAGATATTAGAGAAACCCTTTCTGGAAAAATAAAAGAACTAAAATCTAACCAAGTCAAAATCAAAAAGCCTATTAATGAGATGCAATAAAAAATGTAGGCTCTAACTGCAAAGATAAATGAGGCAGAAGAGAAAATTAATGATACAGAAGACCAAACAATGGAAAATAAAGAAGCTGAGAAAAAGAGAGATAAAAAACTACTGGATCGCGAAGACAGAATTCGGGAGATAAGTGATATCATAAGATGAAACAATATTAGAATAATTGGGATCCCAGAAGAAGAAGAAAGAGAGAGGGGGGCAGAAGGTATATTGGAGCAAATTATAGCAGAGAACTTCCCTAATCTGGGGAAGGAAACAGGCATCAAAATCCAGGAGGCACAGAGAACCCCCCTCAAAATCATTAAAAATAGGTCAACACCCCGACACCTAATAGTAAAGCTTACGAGTCTCAGAGAAGAGAAAAACCTAAAAGCAGCTCAGGACAAGAGATATGTAACCTACAATGGTAGAAACATTAGATTGGCAACAGACCTATCCACAGAGACCTGGCAGGCCAGAAAGGACTGGCAGGCTATATTCAGAGCACTAAATGAGAAAAATATGCAGCCAAGAATACTATATCCAGCTAGGCTGTCATTGAAAATTGAAGGAGAGATAAAAAGCTTCCAGGACAAACAAAAACTAAAGGAATTTGCGAACACAAAACCAGCCCTACAAGAAATATTGAAAGTGGTCCTCTAAGCAAAGAGGGAGCCTAAAAGTAACATAGACCAGAAAGGAACACAGACAGTATACAGTAACAGTAACCTTACAGACAATACAATGGCACTAAATTCATATCTTTCAATAGTTACCCTGAATATAAATGGGCAAAATGCTGCAATCAAAAGACACAGGGTATCAGATTGGATAAAAAAACAAGACCCATCGATATACTGTCTGCAAGAGACTCATTTTAGACCCAAACACACTTCCAGATTGAAAGTGAGGGGGTGGAAAACCATTTACCATGCTAATGGACACCATAAGAAAGCTGAGGTGCCAATCTTTAGATCAGACAAATTAGATTTTAAACCAAAGACTGTAATAAGAGATGAGGAAGGACACTGTATCCTACTTAAAGGGTCTATCCAACAAGAAGATCTAACAACTGTAAATATCTATGCCCCTAAAATGGGAGCAGCCAATTATATAAGCCAATTAATAACAAAAGCAAAGAAACACATCGACAACAATACAATAATAGTGGGGGACTTTAACACCCCCCTCACTGAAATGGACAGATCGTCTAAGCAAAAAATCAACAAGGAAATAAAGACTTTAAATGACACACTGGACCAAATGGACTGCACAGATAAATTCAGAACATTCCATCCCAAAGCAACAGAATACACATTCTTCTCTAGTGCCCACGGAACAGTCTCCAGAAGAGATCACATCCTAGGTTACACATCAGGTCTCAACCAGTACCAAAAGATTGGGATCATTCCCTGCATATTTTGAGACCACAATGCTTTGAAACTAGAACTCAATCACGAGGAAAGTCAGGAATAACTCAAATATATGGAGGCCGAAGAGCATCCTACTAAAGAATGAATGGGTCAACCAGGAAACTAAAGAAGAATTTTAAAAATTCATGGAAACCAATGAAAATGAAAACACAACTGTTCAAAATCTTTGGGATGCAGCAAAGGCGGGCCTAAGAGGAACGTATTTGGCAATACAAGCCTTTCTCAAGAAATAAGAAAGGTCCCAAATACACAACGTAATGCTACACCTAAAGGAGCTGGAGAAAGAACAGCAAATAAAGCCTAAACCCAGCCGGAGAAGAGAAATAATAAAGATCAGAGCAGAAATCAATGAAATAGAAACCAAAAGAACAGTAGAACAGATCAACGAAACTAGGAGCTGGTTCTTTGAAAGAATTAACAAGATTGATAAACCCCTGGCCAGACTTATCAAAAAGAAAAGAGAAAGGACCCAAATAAATATAATCATGACAAAGAGGAGAGATCACAAACAACACCAAAGAAATACAAACAATTATAAGAACATATTATGAGCAACTATATGCCAGCAAATTAGATAATCTGGAAGAAATGGATGCATTCCTAGAGATGTATCAACTACCAAAACTGAACCAGGAAGAAATAGAAAACCTGAACAGACCTATAACCACTAAGGAAATTGCAGCAGTCATCAAAAATCTCCCAACAAACAAAAGCCCAGGGCCAGATGGCTTCCCAGGGGAATTCTACCAAACATTTCAAGAAGAATTAATACCTATTCTTCTGAAACTGTTCCAAAAAATAGAAATGGAAGGAAAACTTCCAAACTCATTTTATGAGGCTACCATTACCTTGATCCCCAAACCAGACAAAGACCCCATCAAAAAGGAGAATTACAGACCAGTATCCTTGATGAACACAGATGCAAAAATTCTCACCAAAATACTAGCCAATAGGATCCAACAGTACATTAAAAGGATTATTCACCACGACCAAGTGGGATTTATCCCTGGGCTGCAGGGTTGGTTCAACATCTGCAAATCAATCAATGTGATACAATACATTAATAAAAGAAAGAACAATAGCCATATGATCCTCTCAATAGATGCAGAAAAAGCATTTGACAAAGTACAGCATCCTTTCTTGATCAAAACTCTTCAGAGTATAGGGTACATACCTCAATATCATAAAAGCCATCTATGAAAAACCCACAGCGAATATCATTCTCAATGGGGAAAAACTGAGAGCTTTCCCCCTAAGGTCAGGAACATGGCAGGGATGTCCACTATCACCACTGCTATTCAACATAGTATTAGAAGTCCTAGCCACAGCAATCAGACAACAAAAAGAAATAAAAGGCATCCAAATCGGCAAAGAAGAAGTCAAACTCTCACTGTTTGCAGATGATATGATACTTTATGTAGAAAACCCAAAAGGCTCCACCCCCAAACTGCTAGAACTCATACAGGAATTCAGTAAAGTGGCAGGATATATAATCAATGCACAGAAATCAGTGGCATTCCTATACACCAACAAGAAGACAGAAGAAAGAGAAATTAAGGAGTTGATCCCATTTACAATTGCACCCAAAACCATAAAATACCTAGGAATAAACCTAACCAAAGAGGCAAAGGATCTGTACTCAAAAAACTATAAAATACTCATGAAAGAAATTGAGGAAGACACAAAGAAAAGGAAAAATGTTCCATGCTCATGGAACACATATTGTGAAGATGTCAATGCTACCTAGAGCAATTACACATTTAATGCAATCCCTATCAAAATACCATCCACTTTTTTCAAAGAAATGGAACAAATAATCCTAAAATTTGTATGGAACCAGAAAAGACCCCGAATAGCCAGAAGAATGATGAAAAAGAAAAGCAAAGCTGGTGGCATCACAATTCCGGACTTCAAGCTCTATTACAAAGCTGTCATCATCAAGACAGTATGGTACTGGCATAAAAACAGACACACAGATCAATGGAACAGAATAGAGAGCCGAGAAATGGACCCTCCACTCTATGGTCAACTAATCTTCGACAAAGCAGGAAAGAATGTCCAATGGAAAAAAGACAGTCTCTCCAACAAATGGTGTTGGGGAAATTGGACAGCCACATGCAGAAGAATGAAACTGGACCATTTCCTTACACCACACACAAAAATAGACTCCAAATGGTTGAAAGACCTCAATGTGAGACAGGAGTCCATCAAAATCCTAAAGGAGAACACAGGCAGCAACCTCTTTGACCTCAGCCGAAGCAACTTCTTCCTAGAAACATCGCCAAAGGCAAGGGAAGCAAGGGCAAAAATGAACTACTGGGACTTCATCAAGATAAAAAGCTTTTGCACAGCAAAGGAAACAGTCAACAAAACCAAAAGACAACCAACAGAATGGGAGAAGATATCTGCAAATGACCTATCAGATAAAGGGCTAGTATCCAAGAACTATCAAACTCAACACCCAAAGTGCTGATAAAGAACTTATCAAACTCAACACCCAAAGAACAAATGATCCAATCAAGAAATGAGCAGAAGACATGAACAGACACTTTTCCAAAGAAGACATCCAAATGGCCAACAGACACATGAAAAAGTGCTCAACACTGCTTGGCATCAGGGAACTCCAAATCAAAACTTCAATGAGATACCACCTCCCACCAGTGGCTAAAAATTAACAAGTCAGGAAACGACAGATGTTGGCCAGGATGTGGAGAAAGGGGAACCCTCCTACACTGTTGGTGGGAATACAAGCTGGTGCAGCCACTTGGGAAAACAGTATGGAGGTTCCTCAAGAAGTTGAAAATAGAGCTACCCTACGACCCAGCAACTGCACTACTGGGTATTTACCCCAAAGATATAAAGTAGGGATCCGAAGGGGTACGTGCACCCTAATGTTTATAGCAGCAATGTCCACAATAGCCAAACTATGGAAGGAGCCAAGATGTCCATTGACAGATGAATGGATAAAGATGTGATATATACTATACACACAATGGAATATTATGCAGCCATCAAAAGGAATGAAATCTTGCCATTTGCAACAACGTGGATGGAACTGGAGGGTATTATGCTGAGCAAAACAAGTCAATCAGAGAAAGACATGTATCATATGACCTCTCTGATAGGAGGAATTCTTAATCTCAGGAAACAAACTGAGGGTTGCTAGATTGGTGGGTGGTGGGAGGGATGGGGTGGCTGGGAGATAGACATTGGGGTATGTGCTATGGTGAGTGCTGTGAATTGTGTAGGACTGTTGAATCACAGACCTGTACCTGTACATCTGAAGCAAATAATACATTATATGTTAAAAAAAAAAAAAAAGAAGAAGAAGAAGAAGAAGATAGCAGGAAGGGAAAAATGAAGTGGGGGAAATCGGAGGGGGAGATGAACCACGAGAGACTATGGACTCTGAGAAATAAACTGAGGGTTCTTGAGGGGAGGGGGGTGGGGGATGGGTTAGTCTGGTGATGGGTATTGAAGAGGGCACATATTGAATGGAGCAGTGGGTGTTATACGCAAACAATGAATCGTGGAACACTACATCAAAAACTAATGATGTAATATATGGTGATTAACATAACATAATTTTAAAAAAAAGAAATCCTGTAAATTGAAGAAAATTGAAAGTGATAAATAAGTAAACTGAAAATAAATCATAGTAAGTCTGGGACTACCTATCAAAGGAAGAACTAAATGTAACCAGTTTGAGGGCTCTTCTATTATTATGAACAAATGATTAAAAAGACAAAATCTTATTTATAATTTATGTCAAATCTATTCTTTTCAAAGAACCATCAAGTTAGCATAATAAAAAATTTCAATCTTGAATATACACCAAAGTATCATCACTGATGACCTTAGAAGGCAGAAGGTAGGATTCTACTATGAATACTATATAACTCTGTATTTATTTTCAGTTCACATGTGTGGTAAATTTTATTACAATTTGTAACCATTCCACCTTCCTTCAAAAAGATAATCATCTCCACCTGTTCCTAAGTAACCTACAGTACTCTTATACAGGTAAACATCTCTGCCCACTGACTCTGGCTTTGGCCATTGGTTTGCTTTGGCCAATGACATATAAACAAACATCCAAGCATAAGTTTCAAAAGCCACTGTGTATTTCTGCCAGATCTCTTTCTTTTTTCCCTGTTAGAACAGCATGTCCCAAATAGAAGTTGTTCACCAGCCTGGATCTCAGATTAGAAGATACATGGAGCAAGAACAAAGCCACTGCCAGCCTTCAGCTAACATGTAGCAAGAGCAAAAAATAAACCTTTGTTGTTTTAAATCAATGAAATACTGAAGTAATCTGTCATGCAGCATAACTCAGCAAAAGTTAATACAGCATGTATTACTTTTATAATCAGAAAAAATAGATTTCACTGCTTCAATCTTTAAGGACATCAGTTATTATGATATCTCAACAACAACAAAAAAATGAATGAATTGCAACCATATTTTTAAGAGATCAGAGAGCTTATAAAGTAAGAAGAAGCAGATAAACTAAAATTCCAAAAAGATAAGAGCCCTTCCTAGGTGAGTTGACAATCACCTACTACTTCTTTCCCAGGAGTGTTTAAACATTCTGGGCATACACTGAGAACCGAGATTGGCCTAGGCAGAAGGACTGGAAAAACTGAAAGCAACAGAGCTTTTTAGTGTGGTCGACTAAAAGAAAGTACCAAATGCAAGACTAAAAGAAATGTTTGCTGAATTCTATGATGATGCAGGAGGCTGGAAGAATGAGCTAGGATGGAGGAGTGAAATCTCCCTCAGTCTCGGGGTACTTAGCAGAAAATTTATTAGACAGGGAAATAACCACAAGCAATACATGACAAGTTTCCAATATTTGCCTGAATTTGAAGCAGTGTGGAGCAAGATATCAAAGAGCCAACCTCAAAACCTCCGAAGAACAGAACTGAATCTCCTGTAGTCTTTTAGGATTGTAAAAAAACAACCTGACAGTCTCTCAATCAAAAACCTAGTAGTTCAAAGTTGACAAATGAGAGATGACTAAGTCTTATTAAAACTGTAATCCAGACTGACCCGCATTAAATTCAGTTCAATTCTTAATTAAATTGTGGTGTCAGCACCTCACCCAATTGGCCTAACAGTTGAAAAGGAAAACCATCTCGTGGAGGAAGACACCCTTTTTAGCCTCTACATAGTCAAATTACACAGTGTTTGGTATATAATTTTAAAAAATGAATGTCTAGGGGCGCCTGGGTGGCTCAGTCGGTTAAGCGACTGCCTTCGGCTCGGGTCATGATCCTGGAGTCCCGGGATCGAGTCCCGCATCGGGCTCCCTGCTCGGCAGGGAGTCTGCTTCTCCCTCTGACCCTCTTCCCTCTCGTGTTCTCTGTCTCTCATTCTCTCTCTCAAATAAATAAATAAAATCTTTAAAAATAATAATAATAAAAAAATAAATAAAAATAAAAAATGAATGTCTATTAATATAATCACTCTTCTTTTCATTGATATTCATGGTATCTTTTTTCCTTCCTTAACAACATATGTGAAGAGACAAGAAAATATGATCTGTAATCCAGAAAAAAAGCAGAAAATAAAAGCAGAGATAATGCAGATAGTGGAGTAAGCAAAGACTTTAAAAAGCAGTTCATGAAAAGAAAGAAAAAAGTAGATAAAATATACAAAAGTATGGACAGAATCAACAAAAATGGAAATCTATTTAAAAAAAAAAATCACACAGGGGCGCCTGGGTGACTCGGTCGGTTAAGCATCTGCCTTTGGCTCAGGTCATGATCCTGGGGTCCTGGGATCAAGCCCCGCATTGGGCTCCCTGCTCAGTGAGGAGTCTGCTTCTCCCTCTCCCTCTGTCCCTCCCGAGGCTCCGCTTCTGCACTTGCTCTCTCTCTGTCAAATAAATAAATAAAATCTTTAAAACAAAAAAAAAGGAAAGGAAAGAATAGAATCACACAAGGGCCGCTGGGTGGCTCAGTCAGTTAAGCATCCAACTCTTGATCTCAGCTCAGGTCTTGATCTCAGGGTCATGAATTCAAGCTGCACATTGGGCTCCACACTGGGCATGGATCCTACTTTGAAAAGGCGGGGCAGGTGCTTCGGTGGCTCCTTCTGTCAAGCCTCCAACTCTTGGTTTCAGTTCAGGTCATGATCTTGGGGTGCTGAGATTGAGCACCACATCAGACTCCATGCTCAGTGGGGAGTCTGTTTCTCTCTCTATCCTTCAGCCCCTCCCCCCACTAATGCATGCACTCTCTCTCTCTCTCTCTCGCTCTCAAATAAATAAACAAATCTTAAAAAAAAAAAAAAAGAATCACAAAGACTTCCTAGAACTGAAAAAATGACACAACTGAAATTAAATTCACTGGATGGATTTATCTGGACACAGCAAATGACGGAACTAGTAAGCTTAAAAAACAAGTCAGTAGAGGGGCGCCTGGGTGGCTCAGTCAGTTAAGCGTCTGACTTCAGCTCAGGTCATGATCTCAGGATCCTGGGATCAAGCCCAGCTTCAGGCTCAACACTCTGCGGGGAGTCTGCTTGACCCTCATCCTCCCTCTCTGCCCTCTCCCAGCTTGTGCTCTCTCTCTCTCTGTCAAATAAATAAATAAAATCTTTAAAAAAAGTCAGTAGAAATACTTGACTCACAGAAAGAAAAGAGTAGAGAGAATAAGCACAAGAGACATATGACAACTAATGACGACAAAACATCTAACAAGGTTAAAGACAGAGAAGAAAGATTAAGGTGGATACAATACTTTAAATATTTATTTAAAATTTTTCCTGAATTGGTAAAAAACACCAACCTAGTAAACCCAAAACAAGATAAAGTCAAACAAAATCATGCTTAGCACACAATATTAAAACCAGTCAAGAAATGCATATTACCAGGGCGCCTGGGTGGCTCAGTCAGTTAAGTGTCTGCCTTCAGCTCAGGTCATGATCACAGGGTCCTGGGATCGAGTCCCACATTGGGCTCCCTGCTCAGCATGGAGTCTACTTGTCCCTCTCCCTCTGCCTCTACCACTCCCCACTGCTCATGCTCTGTCCTTATCTCTCAAATAAATAAATAAATAAATCTTTAAAAAAAAAAAAAAGAAATGCATATTACCTTTAAAGGAGCAACAATAAGACTGATGGCTGACTTTTTCAACAGAAATTATGGTAGCCAGAAAAGGAATATTTGTAGTGTTGAAAGAATAAAGATGCTAACCTAGAATTCTGTGTTAAGAAAAATTTTTCTTCAAAAAGAAGTCAAAACAGAGACATTCCCAGACAAAAGCTATGAAAATTTGCCTTTGGCAGATTAGCACTACATGAAATATTAAAGGAATTTCCTCAAGCAAAAGGAAAATTATCCCAGATGGTATCAAAGAACTGCAAAAATGAATGAAGGGCACTAGAAAGGGTATATATGTGCATAAATGCAAAAGAATATTGATTGCTTAAAAAATAATGCCCATGCAGTTTATAACATATGTTGAAATAAAATATATGAAAAAGTAGCACTTAGAGTAAATGAAGTTAAACTATGTTATGTTTTCCACTGTTTGATAAGTGGTAAAATATTAAGGTACTAAAAAAGGTATTTATTAAAATCTCTATGATAACTAAAAAATTATAATTACAAAAGGTATAACCACCAAAAAGCTAATTAGTAAAAATTAAATTTAGAAAATTGACAAATCAAAAAGTAGTAAATAATTAAAAAAAAAAACAACAACAAAGAACATATGGGATAGATAGAAAAGAACTGGAGAAATGACAGATTTCTACCCAACCATATTAGTAATTACATTAAGTGTAAACAGAATAAACATTCCAGAAACACAAAGATTGTCAAACTGGATCAAACATTACCCAATAATATGCTATTTCCAAAAGATATACCTCAAATATAAGAATACAGATAGGTTGAAATAAAAGGAAAAAAATAAACCACAGAAATACTGATGAAAAGAAAGATTGAATGATTATATTAACAGAAGTTCAAAGTAGACCTCAAGGCAAGAAATACTAGAAATAAAGGACATTTCATAATTACATAATGGTTCAACCATAAAGTATAACAATCCTAAAGTTTTATATAACTAAATGAGTTCCAGAATACATAAAGGAAAAGTTCAAAGAACTGAAAAGAAAAAAGCCACAAATCTACAGTCATAGTGATTTTAAGATTCTCTTCTGTCGTAACTGATAAAAACAGGGAGGGGGGGGAGTCATTAAAAGATTTGAACACAACCAATTTGACCTTGGTGACACACAACATTAATATCAACAAACTGCAGAATAAACATTCTTTTCTAGTACACATGAAGCATACCAATCTAATACAAACTCCTTCAGCGGATTAAAAAGAGAGACAAAGAACGCTTCCCAACAGTTTTATGGGGCCAATAAACCTTGATACCAAAAACTGACAAAAATTTTACAAGAAAGGAAAATTATAGGTTCCTATTTCTCATCAGTAGATGTAAAAATCCTAAACAAAATATTAACAAATTGAATCTAATGATATAATACATCATGACAAAGTTGGACTTATCCTAAGAGTGAAAGGATAATTTAACAGCGAAATCAATCAGTATAATTCATCATATAACATAATTAAAAACACAAACCAGATTATCTCAATAAAAGCAGAAAATCATTTGATAATATTTAATAGCCATTAATGATTTAGAAAACTATGGGCACCTGGGTGGCTCAGTTGGTTAAGCGACTGCCTTCGGCTCAGGTCATGATCCTGGAGTCCCTGGATCGAGTCCCGCATCGGGCTCCCTGCTCAGCAGGGAGTCTGCTTCTCCCTCTGACACTCCCCCCTCTCATGCTCTCTGTCTCTCATTCTCTCTCTCTCAAATAAATAAATAAAATCTTTAAAAAAAAATTATTTAGAAAACTAGAAACAGATGGGAACTTCTTTAATCTGATAAAGGTAGCTACAAAAACCTATAGCTAACATAATAATTGATGGTGAAATACTAAATATTTTCTTCCCTAAGTTCAGGAATAAGACCACCACTATTTCTACTAACATTGTTCTAGAAGTCTTGGCCACTGTAATAAAGAACAACAAAGATGGGGCACCCGGGTGGCTCAATCGGTTAAGCATCTGCCTTCAGCTCAGGTCATGATCCCAAGGTCCCAGGACAGAGCCCCGCATCAGGCTCCCTGCTCTGCGAAGAGCCTGCTTCTCCCTCTCCCTCAGCCTGCCACTCCCCCTGCTTGTGCTTGCTCTCTCTCTCTGTGTCAAATAAATAAATAAAATCAGGAAGGAAGGAAGGAAGGAAGGAAGGAAGGAAGGAAGGAAGGAAGGAAGGAAGGAAGGAAGGAAGGAAGGAAGGAAAGAAAGGAAGGGAAGGAGGGAGAGAGAAAGGGAGGGAGGGAGAGAGAAAGGGAGGGAGGGAGAGAGAAAGGGAGGGAGGGAGGGAGGAAAGAAAGGAAAGGAAAGGAAAGGAAAGGAAAGGAAAGGAAAGGAAAGGAAAGGAAAGGAAAGGAGGGAAGGAGGGAGGAAGGAAGGAAGGAGAAAAAAGTACAAAGACTAGAAAGGAGTAAGAAATATTATCATTATTTCCAGATGATATGGCTGCATACACAGGAAATACAAAAAAATCTACAAACAATGAAATATTAAAAATAAACTAATTTAGCAAGGACGCTGTTTATAGACCAAAATACAAAAATCAGTGGCATTTCTATGTATTAATATGAAACAATAGGAAAATGAAATATAATGAAGCAATACAACTTACAACAGTATGTTTAAAACATCAAATATCTAGCCATAAACCAAAGATGTGTAAGATGTCTACATTGAATACCATAAAACACTACTGAAAGAATTTAGAAATCCAAGTAAATGGCTAGATATCCATATTTACAGAATGGAAGACTCTATATTGAGATGCCTGGGTGGCTCAGTCAGTTAAGCATCTGCCTTCAGTTCAGGTCATGACCCCAGGGTCCTGAATCAGGCTGCTTGCTCAGTGGGGAGCCTGCTTCTCCCTCTGCCTGTCACTGCCCCTGCTTGTGCTCTCTCTCACTCTCTCTCTGACAAATAAATAAATAAAATCTTAAAAAAAAAACGAAAAAACTCCATATTGTTAAGATACCAATTCCCTCCAAATTCATGTACAGTTTTGATGCAATCCCAATCATAATACCAATAGATTTTTGTATTGTAATCTGATTCCAAATGCATATGACAATACAAATGATGAAGTATAGCTCCCTTCCAAAAACAAACAAAAACGTTGAAGAAAAAAAAAGGAAAACCTATACTACTACATACCAAGACTCAGTATAAATCTATAGGAACTAAGGGTAATACTGGTGTGAGGATAGACAAACAGGCCAATGGAACAGAATATACATTCTAGAAACAGAGCCATATGATTTATATCAAAGGTATCCTACAATCCATATGTTTAAAAAAAAAAACTACTGATTTCTACCTTACCTCATACAAATTAATCTGAAATGCACCAAAGAAATACAAGTAAAAGGGAAAGCAATACAGCTTCTAGAAGAAAACTTTGGAGAATATGTTCATGATCTTAGAGTAGGCAAAGATTTCTTATAGAGGCATATAAAAATCCCACTAAAAATAAAAAGAAATTTTAATAAACATTAATATTAAAAATTTTTATTTATTAAAAGACATATTAAGAGAGTGAAAATACTAGGCTAAGACTGGGAGTAGATATCTGCCATTATGTATATCCAAAGTACTTATGTTCAGAATTATAAAGAATTCCTACAAACCTGTAAGACAGCCCTATTAAAAAATATATTTAAAACTAATACATTAGAAGGTGCTCAACATCACTGCTCATCTGGGAAATGTAAATAAGAAAACACTACACACTACCCAGGATGGCTAAAATTAAGAAAGATTGACAACACTAAATCTCGGCAAGAATGTAAAGCACTAAACTCTCTTCCATTGCTGGGTGGGGATACAAAATGGTACAACCTTTATGGGAAATGACAACCCAGCAATTCTACAAATAGAAATGAGACAACTTATTCATCAAGGGACATATATGAGAATATTTATGACAGCTTTATTAACAATAGTTAAAACTAGTAATAATTCAAATGTCCATTAACAGAATAATGACCCATTCATGCAGTGGAATACCACATAGCAATAAAATGGACAACTGCTACACACAACATGGATGAATATCACAGACATAATGATGAGTGACAGAAGTCATTCTATTTATATAAATTCAAGAATAGGCAAAAGTAATTCTTGAGGACAAAAATCAGGATAGTGATTACTTAGGCGTGGCAGGGGAAGTGGATATTGACTAGTAAAAGGCAGGAAGACTCTGGAATGCTGGAAATACTCCACATCTTGATCTGGGTGGTACTTACAAGGGTCTATACCATGAAAAATCATCATGCTGTGCAATTTGTGGATTTTACTGTATGCATGTTTTATCTCAAATTTTAAAACCATTACAGCAGGGAATTCAAATGGTGTATATTGGGGCAAAACTTCTTACTATAGAGAACACAGTGCATAATTATTTTTTAATACCCAAGACTAGAAGTAAGGTGCCTTGGGTTTTAGCTGCATACTCTATCATGTAACCCTAAATAAGTCATTTAACTGGGTCTTGGTTTCTTTACCTAGTAGAGTGGGTTTGTACAGATAATCCTTACAGTTCTTTCTATATCTAAAAATCTGAGTCTTTGAGATAAACTGTTTAATTAAAAAATCTAATTCTTGGGGCACCTGGGTGGCTCAGTTGTTAAGCATCTGCCTTCAGCTCAGGTCATGATCCCAGGGTCCTGGGATGGAGCCCCTCATTGGGCTCCCTGCTCAGCGGGAAGACTGCTTCTCCCTCTCCCACCCCACCCCCCCCGCTTGTATTCCCTCTCTCACTGTCTCTCTCTGTGTCAAATAAATAAATAAAATCTTTTAAAAAAAAAAGAATAACACCCCCCCCCCCAAAAATCTAATTCTTAAATTTCAAACTACCACAGTCACCTAAGGCTTTCATGTAGCAAAACCAAGTTAGGTCTTGTAATTCTAATTGAAGAAGGTTAAAATCAGATAAATCATGCTGCTGTATATCCTGAATTTCCTATACCTATATTTAAGCTCATCTACTTTAGTCAAGACATTCTAATGCCACCCCTTTAGCAGCCAAGAAAACCTGACAGCCAGATTACCTTCCCTTGCTTTTCTCAGGGTGGGTTATTCATTCTTCCAGGCCCTGCTCAAACACTATCTTCTTTATTTTTTTTTTAAGATTTTATTTATTTATTTGACAGAGGGAGAGAGAGAAAGCACAAGTAGGGGGAACAGCAGAGGGAGAGGGAGAAGCAGGCTTCCCACTGAGCAGGGAGCCTGATGCGGGGTTCGATCCCATGACCCCAGGATCAGGATCTGAGCCGAAGACAGACGCCTAATTGACTGAGGCACCCAGGCACACCAACACTATCTTCTTTAAGGTACCATCCCTCCTACAGCCATTCAGTCTAAATTAATTGTTCCTTCCTCCATGCACCCACAATATATTGCTTGTACTTCTATTATAGCTCTTACTTCATTCTGTCTTATAGGTATTTGCTTTCACGTATATAAGTGGACACTTTCCAGAGGAAAACTGTACTTACTCAGCCAGCCAGATCAGCCAAATCAACCCTGGAAATCAATGAGTAACAACACAGTAAGATCACTTTCATATTTAATTCTGTTAATGGTGGCAAAGTGAAATAGTATATCCTAAATGCTGCTGTCCCCTACTCAAAGAAGTAACAGATTACAATGAATATTCAAGCTACTGAACTAATCCCAGTCCTTATTTCAGCCTACTCTCTAACAATTAAACAAAGGCAGACAACTAAAAAAAGTAAATTAGGGCTGTAATGGGGAAACAAATTATTTATGAAATTAAATTATTTATCTCAATAAACAGATGGTTAGGGAAGAGGCAAGTAAACTACTTTGGGATTATATATTCAAATTCCTTTTCTGTTAACTGACCCTGCTCCTGTCCACATGGTTGATATAGCATAATCTCTATCCTCTAATCACAAATGATTGGCCCAGGACAAAGTTCTTCCACAAAAATTTTAGAAAACAACATGAAAATAAACTCAGTCCTTCTCTGGATGGCTGAAATGGGAAGATATAAATAATATAGGAACTGTTGATGGCACTATTTTTTCCATTGTGGAAAAGGCAGATCTGTGGTAAACGAAAATAAAACTAACTTACAGAATAAAGCAAAGATGAGAAACGGTCCTGAGGACCTTCAAACCCTAGATCCAATATTCCTAAGGTTTCATCCTGTATTTAGTTTTTGTGAGATAGACACCTCATTATTCTTATAATAAATTTCCCCTTTACTAAAGCTAGCTCAATTTGAATTGTCACTTGCAACCAAAACAATACTGTGATAGACTGTTACTTTGATGACCCCCCAACTAACCACACTTCCTAGTATTCCTAGTCTTTTCCCACAATGACTCTGGGCTAGGCCTGTGGCTATTTTGACCAATAAAATAATGGTGAAAATGAAGCTATGCCAGTTTCAGGCCTATCCCTTAATTGTCCTGGCAGCTTCTGCTTTCTCCCTCTCATAATGCTTGCTCTTGGAATACTTCTTGGAACCCAGCCACCACACCATGAGGATAATGAATCAGCCATGTGGATAAAGCCACATGTAGGAGAACCAGCCCTGGACAACAGTCCCATTTAAGCCTCCAGATGACTGCAGTTATACCAGAACCCCAACTAATGCCACCCACAGCAGAACCACTGAGTTAATTCATAGAAATGTGAGAGACAGGGTGCCTGGGTGGCTCAGTCGTTAAGCTTCTGCCTTTGGCTCGGATCATGATCCCAGGGTCCTGGGATCAAGCCCTACATCGGGCTCCCTGCTCAGCGGGAAGACTGCTTCCCCCTCTCGCACTCCCCCTGCTTGTGTTCCCTCTCTAGCTGTGTCTCTCTCTCTCTCAAACAAATAAATAAAATCTTTAAAAAAAAGAAAGAAAGAAAGAAAGAAATGTGAGAGACATCAAACTGTAGTTTTAAGCCAGTCTTAAGTTTTGTAGTGGTTTATAAATGCAAATTTTAACTAATACAAAAGTTCAATTCCATGCAAGTAACTTGGAATTCTACTTCCCTAACACAGACTATGTCTTGGAGCTTGGATTGGCAAACTATGGCCCTTGGCCAACTCTAGCCCACAATCCGTTTTTATAAATAAATGCTCATACATTTACATATTGTCTATGACTGTTTTCATGCTACTGAATAGCTATGACAGAAATCATATAGCCCACAAAGCCTTAAATATTTACTATCTGGCCCTTTACAGAAAAAGTTTGGTAAACCTATCATACAGTACTTGGCAAGTCTTTTTAATATATAAATGACTAAAAATGTAAACCTACTTTACAACCAACTCCTCATACTCATAGGATAGATGACACTATAAATATTTTGTAGTTTTAGCCTCACATAATGCAAAGCAAATCTCATGCTTGCCACAAGCTGAATGTTTGTCTCCTCCCAAAATTCATTATGTTAAAACCTATCCCCCCGGTGGGATGGTGTTTGGAAGTGGGGCCTTTGGGAGGTGATTAGGTCATGAGGATGCAATTAGTACCCTTATACCTTTATAAAAGAGACCCAGAGACTTCCTTCCCAATTTCTGCCACATGAGAAGACAGAGGATAGCTGTCTGTCTGTCAACCAGGAAGTGGACCCTCACTGGACATCAGATCTGTTGGTACCTTGATCTTGGGATTTGCCAACCTCTAGAACCATAAAAAATAAATTGTTGTTTATAGGCCACCCAGTCTATGGTACTTTGTTATAACAACCCAAACAGACTAAGACAATATTGAACTGGGCTGTACTGTTTGTTAACAAGTAAGGCTACAGTCAGACTAATATATTAATCATGGACAGGAAAACAACAGAGTAATAAAATCGGATCCATAATTATTTGACTGCTTCTAAGTGCTCCTACTATAGGAGCGGGGGGTCTGGGAGTGGAGGGCGTCTCCATTTCAAGTTTCTCATATATTAGGTATGACCCACTTCTGAATTGCATTAAGAATCAGAAAAGAATGAATGTTTCCTTAGGATGCATAGCTGACAGTTTTGTTTTTACCTAACAATACTTCACAGACCCATCTGCAGAAGAAGCCAAGTCCAATATTAACCTAAGTCAATGATTCTCAAACTTTCCTGCCAAAAATTATCTTTGGCAATGCTCTAAATTCTATAGATTTTTCTTTTGGCATCTGTTATTTCATAAAGTACTTCTACCTTTTTATATATAATATTCCTTTGCCTTATACCCCAACTCATTGTTACTTCAATCCAAGCATAATAAGGCCTAAGCCTTGGCTCCTTATCCCTGGGGTTTACTATTTTCCTCATCTACCAATTAAAAATCTCTCTTCTACAAATCAACAATTATCTATGTAGTTTTATTTTGCTATCACTTTACCACCCTGTATTATCGCACCATTTGTATAACATTTAAAACTTTTCCACTTTCTTTACTATAGAACTCCATAACACCACACAGATGTACATAGAGGCAGTTTTCTCCACAGATCTTAACATGCCTTAGAGAACTGATCAGCAAGAGTTTCCCATATATACTTTAATTTCAACCTATACCTCAAAAATCTCAAGTTTTTGTCATTAGTTACTACACTACAAATACCATCTTCTGACTCTAACAGCCCAAAATTTAAGCTAGGAAATAAGAATTTAGATCAAGGAGAACCCCTATACAATACTAATCTTTAAAGAAGCTCATAAAATAAAATAAAATAAAATAAAATAAAATAAAATAAAATAAAATAAATAAAATAATAAAATAAAATAAAATAAAATAAAATAAAATAAAATAAAATAAAATAAAATAAAATAATAAAATAAAATGGTGGAAAAATAGCATGAAGGTAATCCATGGCTAGATCATATATCTAAAAACTGTACTGGCGGGGCAGCCGGCTGGCTCAGTCAGTAGAGCATGTGACTCTTTATCTCAGGATCATGAGTTCAAGTCCTACATCACATGTAGAGCTTACTTTAAAAAAATAATAATAATAAAAGTTGTATTGGCTGATTTCTGCTACAATGTTTATAAAGGTTAATTATTTTCAAATTTATTACAATACCAACAACAAACATTTAATGAGTACTTATTATGTGGGTACATTCATTAAATGTTTACAGTTATCTCATTTATCACAACAACCCTCTAAGGCAGGCATTGGTATTATTCCCCATTTTACAGATGAGAAAACCATAGCTTAGAGAAGTAACTCTAAAAATTTAACTTCATTTAATTAGGTATAAACCCAGGTAGTCTAATCCAGAGCCTACCTACTATTCCAACTATCTGTGTGAACCTAAAACAATATTGTTCATTAAAGGTACACGTCTGGGGGCCTAAGTGGTTCAGTTGGTTAAGCTTCTGACTCTTGATTTCAGCTCAGGTCACCATCTCAGGGTTGTGGGATTGAGTCCCACATCTCCTCCGCACTCAGTCGGGAGTCCGTTTGAGATTCTTTCCCTCTGCCCCTCCCCGCTTCCCCTCCCACCACCGCCCACCCCACAGGCCCAGGCTCTCTCTAAAATAAAAATAATTTTTTTAAAGTAGAGGTCTTATTTTACAATAGCTTTATTTTAAATATGTAAGATCAAAATATTTACAACGTTGGGGTCGGGCGGCGGGAGTACTATAACTTTGTTTTCCAGATCTCTGGTATACTAATTCAAAAAGAAAAATGTAATACATCAATACCTCTAAATCACTAGTATCCTTCTAAGTTTGATTTTGTGAACCAGTTATTACACTTACATGCATGTAATTCTTATGCTAAATTTTAAGCATTTTGCAATTTGAACTCTGTAGCATGTACTACTGAAGGAAATAAAATCGCACATATTATGCAGTGGAAGTAACAGACATTTATTTCCATTTATACTTGGCATAAATGTCAGTGTCTTTTTCTAGCAATTTTTCCTATTTGAAGTAAGAAAGGCATCTCAGATCAATAACTGTGCTGTCAGTAACAGATTGTAGATAACATGAATACAAGCAATAAGAGAATGATAAACATGAAGTATGTTCTGAGTTTGGGATTAATAAGATTTTAGAGCTGAAGGAGATTTTAGAGAGCATCTCTTCAACTTTACATTTCACAGATAAGGATATCAAACTCCCACTGGAAAAATCCAAAACAGAACTTGATCCAGTGTTCTTTCCCATGTAGTAGTAACAGAACCAAGACTGATCTGTCTAGGTTTTGCTATCATAGATTTTCTGAATAAGATAATACATTCAGCCACTATTTTAATATGGGGGAAAAAAAGAAATGGGAGGTGGTAAGTGATTAGGGGAAAATAAATAAATACATACACGCACACACACAGACACACACACACACACATCCAAAATAAAAGAATTAATTTTCACAATATAGATTATTATAGGTAACCACTACTTCTAGAGCAAAAAGCTAAAAAATAAATATAAGGGTCTTACATAGACTTCCGGAAGATCATTTGCAGGGGAAAAACCACAATTTCCCAAAGAAGTGAATTCTCGTGTGCCTTGAAAAAGTGTTCCATTTTCAAAAAGTTTTAGAAACACTAGACTACATAAAGTTCAAAAGGATCCACAATTGTAATATTACTCACCTCTTTAATATACTAATATGCTTTAATATACTATCAATCTCCAAAAGGAGGGTTAGGTTATTATATAGCACTTCCCAAATTTACTTGAAAATAAAAACCTCTTTATGCCATACCTATTATAACATCTCCCAGAGAAATGTTGCTAGAACAAAATTTAGAAAACAGTGGGAAAGGTTGTTTGTAGAAAAAAGGACTAAAATGGGGCGCCTGGGTGGCTCAGTCGTTTAGCGTCTGCCTTCGGCTCAGGTCATGGTCCCAGGATCCTGGGATCGAGCCCCGCATCGGGCTCCCTGCTCGGCAAGGAGTCTGCTTCTCCCCCTCCTGCTCCCCTTGCTTGTGTTCCCTCTCTTGCTGTCTCTCTCTCTGTCAAATAAATAAATAAAATCTTAAAAAAAAAAAAAAAAAAGAAAAAAGGACTAAAGACCCATAACTGATCATAAATTTAAAATAAAGCAACATAAAACAGCTGTTGTAAAAACTAGTAAAATCTAACTATACACATGTACACTACTGTTCTAAAATGTCCTTAGATAAGCATTCATATACACAGCATGAAAAATTCGAGGTCAGTTAATTAACATGTCAATTAGTCACTGCTGATATTAGGGAGCCCTAATTTAACCCACTAATTCTCAGACTTTAACTTGCTCCAGTTCGAATTTATATCTCTCTGCCAGAGAACCATTTTCATTGAAGAAACAGGAGAAAGAAGAAAAGGAGAAGATATAATAAACTATATTCTTAGGAAAAAAAGAAAGCAAAAAGGCACAAGACCTCAGGGAACCTCTAGCAAAAGAATTCTCTGCCCAAGCACACTTTTCCCTTTCTAGTAGCAGAAATTCCACTTCTTTTGAAGGCTTCCCTTTCCCCTTTCTATGTGATTCTGGTGAGGCTGCCTATTTAGTGTCCCACTCTCAATATAGACATGTGATATAGGCCTGGCTAATCAGTCCTCACTCTCCTAGTTCTAATGATTGGCTCAAAGATGGACATGTAAGCCAAGCCAGGTAAAGGAGCATCTACATGAAGGAAATCAACTTGTACCATGCTCAGAAAAACAAAGCCCTGAAATGAAGAATAAGGATTCATGATTAAGAGGTACCCGGGTGGCTCACTGGGTTAAACGTCTGCCTTAGGCTCAGGTCATGATCCCAGAGCCCTGGGATCAAACCCCACATGGGGCTCCCTGCTCAGCGGGGAACCTATTCTCCCCCTCCTTCCCCTCCCCATTGCTTGTACTCTCTCTCTCTGTCTCTGCCTCTCAAATAAATAAAATCTTAAAAAAAAAAAAATTCATGATTACATTAATTCCCTGATCACACTGCTTGAGACCCTAAAATCAGTTCCTCCTCTATACTCCATGCCCAAGTAAATTAATAACTTCCCATTTTAACATAGCTAATTTTGAGCTCCAGTATCTGTCATTTGCAATAAATGGTCCTAATCCACATATGTAATTAAATAAAGAGATCTCAAAAGAACTTGTAAAGATTAAAAAAACAAAAAGAGGGGTAATATTAATTACAATTAGTACATTCTTTTTGGAAGGCAAGTTTGTAATTTCCATCAAAATTTTAAAATTCATATACCACTGACCTAAAAATTATAGTAATTAATCTCACATTTAAAAACAAATCACAAATATGCAATGATAAATGTACAATGTTACTGTCTACCTTTGTCACAGTGAAAAATTAGAAATTTTGAGGACTAATAAATACCACACACCCTATGATGCAATATGATAGACCCATTATAAGGAAAAATGTATATCTATATGAACTTACTGTTACATACCAAGGAGTATAACGTAGTGGTTAAGAGCTTACACTCTAGGAAGAGACTACATGGGTTCAATTTGGAGCTCGGCCTTTAAACTTTGCCTCTTATCACAGTAATTTGGGCAAATTACTTAATCTCTTTCTGCTACAATATCCTCAACTGTAATACAGTGACACTATTATGAGGATTAAATGAATTAATAGGCTCTATAACAGGCTCAGAAAAGCATTTCATATTTGGTAAGCTCTCAAAAAAGTTAACTATTATTTTCACTAATATGAAAAGATGTCCAAGACATGCTAGAAAGGAAGGGAGGAGAAAATACTATGTATAAGCAAAGGTCACAAATTCAAAGGACTACAGAGCTAGGCGGAGAATATAAATAGGTTAAATGGGAATTGTGAGAAACTGAAGAATACATGCCCTATTTCCAGGGGACAACCACTCTAACCAACTATTGTCATGTGAGAAAGAGGTTGCAGTGTTGCTGAATCTTAAAAAGCTAAAAATATGGGTTTACATGAAATTGACCTTTTTTAAATGTTAGAAACATACTTTTTTTAAAAAGATTTATTATTTATCTTAGAAAGAGAGCGAGCGAGCATGCAAGTGGGGGAGGGGCAGAGGGAAAGAATCTTCAAGCAGACTCCCTGCTGAGCATGGAGCCTGAAGTGGGGATGGATTTCACAACCCATGAGATTATGACCAGAGCCAAAACCAAGAGTCAGATGGTCAAACAACTGAGCAACCCAGGGGCCCCAGAAAAATACTTTTTGTAAAAACACAGCAGGGGCCTAATGAAACGTGTACTGGTCAGTTATGGCCATTGGTCTGCCAATTTGCAAACTCTGATGTAATAAATATATACTTGTACATAGAATAAACAAAAATAAAAACCTTAAAAATGATTAACACTAGAGAGAGACTGGGAAAGTAGAGTGATAGGGCTTAATTTCACACCTTACCTTTCTGTACTGTTACATACCTTACAACACAAATATACTCCATAAGTTTTTAAAACTCATTAAAAACATGATAAGAATTTAGAAGCTGTCCCACTTGCAACTACTATTGTGGGGATATTAATTTTATCAAAGCATAATTTTTGAAATTTGCATTAGAATCAAAATTCACTATTGACTCCTCTAAGTGGAGGCAGAATAGGAGATCACATTTTTTAAAATGTTTCATCCTTTTTTTTAAGATTTTATTTATTTGTCAGAGAGAGAGCACAAGGAGGGGGAGCGGCAGACAGAGAGAGAAGCAGGCTCCCTGCTGAATAAGGAGCCCAATGTGGGACTCAATACCAGGACCCTGAAATCATGACCTGAGCGGAAGGCACTTAACCAACTGAGCCACCCAGGCGTCCCTCATCCTTTTTTTCTGAAAAAATATGTACCCTATTCAATTTCTTGTGTCCAAGATATCCAAAAGTTCTTAACCTGAATTAGACTTTAAAGATCATTAATTCCAAGTATACTTCTTAATGTTTGTAAAAAAAAAAGAACTTAACAGTACATTTCTATTTAGCGCTCAGATTGTACTTATCTCTTCCTTTCACAAGTTTCTGCATTTTTATTAGCATTTTCAGCATGAGGCAGACACAATTAGCCATGATCCTGAAATCTCAAAGTACAAAGAAACAAGTAAATTTCTTTTGGTCTTATAGTAATAACCATTCATCCTCTGATGCCTTCAACCCAAAAGTGAAAACAATTATTCTTTAGACCTGCAAGTCTAAGTGGATGTCCTATCATATATAATTCTTAGCAAGATTGTTTATATGCTTCCCAAGGGTATAGTAGATTAGAAACTAGAAGGTGAGGGGCAATTTATAAAGGTTGTAAGAATTAAATAACATGTGTCAAGTGCTTAGCACAAATAGAACATATTTATTCCATGTATATAGGCCTGATAAATGTTAGCTATATTTACTTAAACCTGATTGAACAAAAAATAATTAAAATTATGTTCAGTATATTCTATCTTAGAAAGCAGGAAATATGTAATGGTTTAAAAATTTGAGTCAAAAATGGCTTGACGTGAAAATAATTTTGGCGTTTATACTTAAGTTATCTACATCAAAAATAAAATACAGAAGCACTTTTGCAACATAAATGAAGCATGAATTTGTCAATATCCAACTTGACTAAACAGTGTTTTCCTATTAATGCTAAAATAAGCTCCAAGAGGACAAGGACCGTATCTTATTCACTACTGAATCCCTCACTTTAGCACAGAGCTGGCATATAGTAGGTGTTGAACACTGAATAGATTATTTCCTTTGTTCTTCACATTACCCCTATTAGATAAGCATAATTACCCTCATTCAAAGCTAAGGAAACAAGTAAAATGTAATTAAGTGTCTTGGAAGTGGTAGAGGGGCACCTGGGTGGCTCAGTCAGTTAAGCGACCAACTCTTGATCTCAGCACAGGTCTCCATCTCAGTCGTGAGTTCAAGCCCCGCATTGGACTCTACGCTGGGTGTGGAGCCTACTTTAAAAAGAAAAAGGAAGGAAGGGATGGAGGGAGGGAGGGAGGGAAGGAGGGGAAGGGAGGGAGGGGTAGAAGAGGTAGAACTTTTGACTCCTATTTATGCTATTTTGCTATTTTGACTATCAGAACTGACCTTCAAAATAACATTTTCAGAATTTATTCAACCTATAATTTTTTTCATTTGTTAAGATGACATTTTTAAAAATTACTATAAAATTACTCTAAAATAATCCTCATACAGACTTGCCCATCAACTAAGAAGCAATATATCAAATTTGATAGTATACAAATGTTTCAAATATACATTATTAATATTACATTATTAATATCATCCTCTTACCAGTAACATATAGGAAAATACTAAACCCCTGAACTGCCTTCTTAGTAATAACAGTGAAGTTCTGATTTACCTAAATGTTTCTGGGTAGCTGCTTCCTAAGCCACTATATAAATGTCACACCACCCAATTTTTTATTAAACATCTTCTATGCAATTACTTCATTAAGAGGTGCTATGACAAAATGGCACAGAAGAAGTAAAGCACACAATCATCTGTTTCAAAAACTTTAAAATCTACTATGACTAAGATGTTTATACATGAAGCTGCTAGCAAACTACATCAAAGCAACATATGATGAGGAAAGGAAAAAAGGATTATTGAATATATTCTCCAAGTTAGACATATATGGTAGGCATTTTCACATACATTATCTCAGTTCTTAAAACTTTGTGAAGTATTGCCATCTTCATTTTGGAAAAGGAAACTGAAATTCAGAGAGATTAAATGACTTCCCAAAATAAAGAGCAAATCTGGGTCTGAAATCCAAGTCTGTTTGACTCCAAAGTACTTTTTTCTTGTTGTTGTTGTTTTTTTAACTACATCTTGCAGCCTCCCACATATACATGATTATAAGGTATAGACAACATTAATAAATACTGCAGGAAAACAAAGAAAGACATCATTGTAGAAAATAATTCCTAGGATTTTGTTGAGGAAGGGAGGCTTGAGCTGAGTCTGAAATTAAGTGTAGGACTGAAATTACTGATAAGAAAAAGAAGATTAGTAAGGCCACAAAAATTTCTAAATAAAAAAAAAATCTAAGTATTGTTCCTTCGGTTTATACTGACAGGACTTAATCTCTGAAATTTTTATCTTTTCTTCCATTTCTTATTCTCTTGCATTTCTTTCTGCGTAATCTACCTCCTTCCATAATGATTCTTATTATAGAGACAAAAAGTAGGAACTAAGTCTAATATCCCATATCTTTGCAGCCGTTAAAGATGCTAAAGGATAGAAACATATTGCCATGAGAACTTAAAGTGATCTTAGAGAATGACTCCTCTGGTGAGTGGTAAGAAAAGCTAAGAGAGAGAGTTAAGTAATATTACAAAACTTTACTGGCCAAACTAGCATTAGAAAGCAAGTCTTCTAAATGTTCTTCCTATGACCCAGTTCTCCTTAAATTTTTGGTGCCAAAGTACCAATAACAGAGAAGACTGATAGGTCTGGAATTACATAATGGGTTCACTCGAAATTTCTTTGAAGTTTCTAATTTTATCTTAACAATTCGTGTGAATTCTACATCCTGTTCCTAATTTACTCATACTTATCTTAATATTAAAATGGTTTAAATTACATAGTCTCAAAACTGACACTTCAAGAATTATTATGTTGGTTCTCATAGCTTAGATTCCAAGGCTTAGAATCCTTAAAGAGTATCCCTTGACACAATGTCATGCACCCAATATGAGAAGCAGGACACAAATTGTGTAATGCTCCTTTTTACCACATCTCATTTCCTTGCTCCTTTATTTTTCAAATTAGGAAATTTTTTAAAAGCATAGTAAATTTCATTCCATTCTTTCAAAATGCATACTTACTGGCAAAACTGTAAAAATTGCTGGGGTTGTTTATTTTAATTACAAAATTTTCAAGAAATTTTACTTAATTAAAATTAATTAGTTAAATACAAATTCACTTATGAATCCATTGAACAACCTGGATAGACTTCTACATGAAGATACTTCATTAGACTTTTGCTTTTGGGTTGGCTACTCAAAAATTAAGTTAAGATTCCATGCTGTCCATACTAACTACAGTCCCAAATACTTTTGAGCAGGTTAAATAATCTTTTCTTCTTCCTTGGTATTTATCATCTTTGCCCAGATGTGAAGGAGAAAATCCCTTGTGGTTTTATTACTTTCTTCTTTAGGATCTCTCTCTTTTCTTTTTTTTAACAGCTCAAATTCCAAATATATTTCCTTATTGTTCAATCCTATTTACAGGAACAAAGTACAGGTTTTATCTATTTTACCTACTGTTTCAAAAAGCACCCTATTCCCTTAAATAGGAATCTATCACCACTAAGAATAAAAATAGACTCTTATTTGGGGCGCCTGGGTGGCTCAGTTGGTTGGGCGACTGCCTTCAGCTCAGGTCATGATCCTGGAGTCCCGGGATCGAGTCCCACATCTGGCTCCCTGCTCAGCAGGGAGTCTGCTTCTCCCTCTGACCCTCCTCCCTCTCATGCTCTCTGTCTCTCATTCTCTCTCGCAAATAAATAAAATCTTAAAAAAAAAAAAATAGACTCTTATTCATCATTTCTCCCCAGCAACAAACTGCTGATTCTCCACCATACACCCCATTTAATGTCAAATAGTCATATGTGGTTTTAATATAGTTAAAACTCTTAATATGTAACAACATATGTACTAATAATTTAGAAGTCTTTAGCCAGTGATGATAGTAGTACGTGCATTAGAAATTAACAATTTCTTGCTTTAGCTAAACATTTAATTCTCTAATACGTTGGTTCCAACCAAAAATTCATGAAGGAATAACGTAGTTTGAGACATAGCATACTTTTTAACAATGATCATACAGATCAATATTGGTATGTTTGCCAAAACACACAATTCCATTTGGTAGGATTCAGATTTGGTTTGCAGTACTAATTTGCCTACTTAATGATAACACCCATTCTCAAAACAAAGGTATATAAATATATCTTTATCAGTAAATAGGCTTTTTAGAAAACAATATGAAAACCTTTAATGTACAAGGATAAGCTTGAGGAATGAAATAAAAATAAATGCTTGAACAATTCTAGACTTATTTGATTATAATTTCCTTGGCTAAGAATTTGTTTTTTTAATATTCTGAATGACTATTTATGAATAACTAAAATATTCCCTATATCTAAATAATATTTTTGATGCTCTATTTTATAATTAGTCTTTAATGTCTCTTATCTAGTCTTATATTTGTTCTAATATCTTTTACTGATTACAGATCTACAGCTTAGTGCAATAAAAATGTATATTACTAGAGCAAAAAAATGATTTTAAAATGCTCTTTCCTAAACATGTGTATCTTTTTCTCATCCATACTACTGTTAGTGAAAATTTAGGTAATAGATTATCATCTTTAGCTAAGTGCTAAATGCTTTGGTACTGAACATTAGCAATAGCTAGCTAATACAATATTAAATAACCAATGGAATACCACCTAGCTCATTCTATATTATATAAATGCATGTATTCGTTATTTTCCTGATGTTTCTGTGGAGCTCTTACAGTGGTAGAACTAGTGTGCTTCCTTGATAAAGTTTTCTTTAGAAAAAGTAAAAAGTAGGTGAAAAGTGACACATTAAAATATAATGATTCTGCTACGTAATTGTTAAGACTAGCTGAAAGTATAATTACTACTAACGTTATCAAGGGGAGAAAAATCCTACATCTGCCCCACATCTTGTTTCTAGCTTCAAAGAAGCAAATACCTCTTTATTTGCCTCATATTTGCATCAGCACATTACTTTAATCTCTGTTATAAACAGCAAGAGAAGTAGAAAACATTAGAAACACATATATTAAAAACTGTCACCAAAGATCATATAATCTTCATTTTTAGCAAATCAACATAAGACAGTTACTAATAGAAGTATTGTTTTTACAGATGGGCAATTACTGTCAATCTAAAATTTTCCATGATGACCAATTTTTATATACATAAATGTTCCCATTTTCCTGATAAAAATAATCTGTATAACTAAAATAGCGATGTCACACTAATTATTATAATCAAATTTCCAAGTCCAAAATGATTCAAGATCATCAAGCAAAAAAGAAATGTCATTGCTAAATACTGTCCTACCACTGTTTCAAAATTCTAATATTATTTGATGAGAAGTTTAATAGACTGCATACATTTATTTGCAAAATTCATTGCCGAGATAAAGACTAAAAAAATCTAAAGGATGAAAAGTTTCAAAGTATAAATATTATCTTTCAACAGATAATAAAAAAATGTCACAAAGAAAGTCAATTGAAGACTTGGAGAAATGACAATACAATTTCACCAAAATACAAACGCATTGTAAAACGTGTGCATGGGTAGACAACACTTTCAACCACCTTTGTAAGATAGATAAAATACTTAGAACCACTGTTATGAAGTATGCCGAAGATATTTTATAAAACACGCCCTCCGCCTTTAAAAGAGCCAAAATATAACTCATAAAATCACAGCATTAAGGGTGGCCTCTTAATTCAATTTTCTTAAGTAGGAAATCATAGTACTTCAGTTCAATAAAGAAAAACTCTACATAGTAGAACTAAAAAACTTGAAGTTCTACAAGACACAAAATACACAATATAGCCTCATTTTTGTAGTTTTTTTTTTCTTACGCAAAATCACATGCAATATCAAGACCATAAATATTAAGCTGTCTGTAATAAAATCCTCTAATTGCAGACTGAGGGCTGGTGCTCTTTCCTCTGATTCTTCTGTTTCCAGGCTCCATCATAGAAAAGACAATAACTTTTCAAGTAAAAACACAGTTATTTCTGACTTCAAATATCCATTTTATCAGCACATCCAGTTGTCCTCCATTACCACTTCTCCCAAATCGGTCATATTCCTTTTTGTTCCTTTAGCTACGTCCTTATTCTTAACCCTAGACCTTTCCCCCTAAACTAATGTACCTCATTTTCATGAGACAGCTTCTCCAGATTACCTATAATTCCACTGCCAAAGTTATCTTCTCTCCTTGACATTTTGCCTATGCCACCCACCTATTCCACCTAAGCTTTTCAAGGTCTTTGAGTTACATTTTTATTCTGCTCAAGAGCCTCATCCTCACAAACATATTCATTTATAACTTTGCCACTGACTTTCAACTCCCCTTTAAAATGCCAGTTTCTGGGGCACCTGGGTGGCTCAGTCGTTGGGCGTCTGCCTTCCGCTCAGGTCCTGATCCCAGGGTCCTGGGATCCAGCCCTACATCGGGCTCCCTGCTCCGTGGGAGGCCTGCTCCTCCCTCTCCCACTCCCCTTGCTTGTGTTCCCTCTCTCGCTGTGTCTCTCTCTGTCAAATAAATAAATAAAATCTTAAATAAAATAAAATGCCAGTTTCTTCTTACCTTTGGTAAATGAACTAAATTCTCCCCTCAGGTAGTCAGTTATATTTGCTCCTAATCCATCCTGGAATGGAATTCCTTTTACATTTAGCCCCCAAATACACAGGTAATTTTATTTAAACAACTGTAGCACAATAATTTCATACATTGTTTCTTTAGTTGTTTGCATATCAATATTATCCCTATTGGACTGTATGGATAGAGATAAGGGCTGTATCTATCAAAGCATTCTGTAAAGGCATCTACTGTGTTACCTGAACCAGGTAAGATGATTCACTAAATAAAACTATTAGGGAAAGCTTAAATGAACAAAATATACATATATATATATACATATACATATGTGCGTGTGTATATATATACATATATATATATATGATTCTTTTTTAATCGCTATGGCTTCACTTTAAAACAGCTTTGACCTTTCATTTCCATGGACAGCTGAAATACTTTGATTTCTATAAAGCTTCACTATTACTACTCTATTAATTTTCAAAACCGGCTGGAATTTAAAGTGCAAGTTGAAGGCTGATATGGGCTATACATTTTTACACCCCGCGATTAGAGTCTTTGAAAATCAGCAATGTCAACTTAAGAATTCTGATACAACTGAATATTCACACAAGGCAACAGTTTCAGCACCAAAAGAAGAGAACAGCGTATCAAGGGGGGAGGGGGGGGGGGAATGTTCCCTTCCCTGCAACTGGTTTAGACTAGTTTCTCTATCCCAGGGGCTTTTGATTAGGAAAATTCAATAAATCACCATTAACAACTGGAAAGCATACCAGGGCAACGCAACCCTTTTACTTAAAAGAGAGGAAGGGGTGCCATGGGTATCTCCTTTTCATAAAACTCAGCAGCCAAATTAAGCTTAGCACTCAGTATCTACCGACAGAGATTTTTTTTCCTACCCAATAAAAGCAAGTCTCATTCAATTTAGTCCCTTCCCGAGCACCGTCTTAACCTGTCAGATTTGACAAGAGAAAAAAAAATTAAGAAGTGAGGGGCGGGGGACGGGGGAGACACAAGGATTCCCGTCTACATCTCTTCTTTTTCCGAAATCACATCAGTGTGTCTTGGATTTCCTTCACTCCAAACTAAGCCCTCAGATTTCAAATACAGTTCTTTAACCCCCATCTCGCCAATGAATTACACGTAAACCTTGCCAATTACAGAACCACAGCAGAAACCCCTACAAATTGGCTTGCTATTCATCTCGGAAGTCATGCCCTGCAGCAACTGCCTATCGCCGAACTGAGGGATATTACCCAAATACAACGCAACGGAATCAGGCATGCAGAGCACACACAGCTTCTGCGAGGGAGGGAAACGAGACCCAGGAAAAGTGCGCTCCTCACAAGCCTTGGGACCATCCGGAGGAGGGGGGGCTTCCCAGAAGGGAGGAGGACAGAGGAGCCCAAGTCGGGGAATCCTACCTTCTCAAGTAAAAAGCCCAAGGCGCAGGACGCAACCCGTCCCTCTAAGAAAAGGAAGAGGAGAGCAGAAGCCCCTTTGCTCCGACAAGCGGAATGCAGACACTGTCCGAGGTCTGGGTGCAAGCGATCCCCCATCTCCCGGGAGAGACAAGGGGTGTCCCTTGGGTGACTGAGGGGATGCCCCGCTGGCGAGGGGCAGCCTAAGGCAGAGCAGAGTTTCGCCTGATATTCGCCCGTGTCGGGTCCGACCGGTGCCCAGGGCAAGCAAAGCTAGAGCGGCGCGGGGCCGCCGGCGTAGGGGGAGGGGAAGGAGGGGGTGGAAATGGGAATCCCCCTTCTCTGAGATGAGCATTAGCGAAGGAAGCGCGCCGGCCAGTCAGAGCGGCGTGCTTCTGGCTGCGGAGCCGGGATCCCGCCGCCTGCACCGGCAGCAAGGAGCCCCGCAGCGCCCTCCGCACGGCCCCTCAGTCCCCCGGGGCCAGGGACTTCGGCTGCGAAGGTACTGGGGCCTGACATCCCACGGGCCGACTCCAGCTCCCGGGGGGCCCGCAGGAACACCCCAACCTCCGTCAGCTCTCAGTGGTTGTAAAACGCACCCTCCCGTCCCCCCTCCTCAGCCTTCCCTCCTCCCGAGGCCGCAGAGAAGAGTCACCACAGGCGAGAAGCCTGAGATTAGTCGGGGACAGCGGACTCGGCGGTCCCGGACCTCCTTCCCCGGTTACCTGTGAGGACTCCGACACGGATTTGATGGTCGTGGTTAGTGAGGATCATTCCCTCGGTCGCCATGTTTCCCAGCGCAGTCACCGCACTGACAGGAGCCGGGAGAAGCCGGAGCCCGGAGCGCGCGGGCCGGGAGCGCGCTCGCCTCGGAGAGCGCGAGAGCTAGAGCGCCCGGGGAGCTCGCAGCGACCGGAGAAGGAGGGGGAGGCGGCCAGGCTTTCCGCGGCCTGCGCGGGGTAGAGGCCGGGCCGGGAGTGCGCGAGTCCGCTGAGTGGGGGGGCGGAGTCAGGGCGCGCGACCCCGAGTCCAGGTCGGAGGCGGCTAGCTGCGGGTGGGGGCCGCGGGGGGAGAGCGCGCGGAGGCGTCCGAGTGAGGCCGTTGAGACCCAGACCGCTCTGAGAAGCCCGAGAGCCAGACCGGCTAGACAGCAGGAGAGGGAAGGGAAAGGAGTGCACACGCTCGGACGGTTGCGGGGGCGGACTCGGGGATAGGGGCGGAGCTACACCGCGAGGCGTGGAACTCGTGGAGAGTGAGGGGAGGTGTGAGAGCCCGGTTGCGGAGTACTGGGAGCGGGAAGGAGGCGGCCCAGCCCGAAAAGAACCGGGGAACGCTCTTAGGCGCGCGAGTAGCGCGGGATTGGCTGGAGAACGCGGAGCGGGTGCCCGCGAGACAAGAACGCAGCCTCGACCGAGCCTCAGACAGAAGCAATCCCCTGCCGAGCCAGCGCCTCGTCGTTAGAGCCCTGGGGCAGCTCTCGGGGCCGCTGAGCCGCTCTCCCAAGGGGACGAGGAAAGGACTCCGCACGCGGGGCCTCTCCTCGAGCCCTGGGGCGCGACCAGCCGACCCTCTGAAAGCGCCAGGGCCTCTGGAAGTGGCTTAGAAAGCTACTTGGTGGCAGAACAGTGGCCGCTAAGACCGGGACCCCGCCGTGGGTGAAGGAGGAGTTATTCTGTCCCGCCTCACCTTCCCGCTGGCTTCCTCAGTCGGCTCGCCCTGCCGGAGGATATCCGCTTCCCCTGTGCTTTAGGATCCCATCTCCAGGTCGCTACCCACATGACGATCCTCACGGTCGAAGCAGAGCATCTTGAATGGGGATGCCTGGCTTTTCTCCCTCCCGCTGCCCCCTGGTTTCGTGGCCTTACGCTTCATCACCACGGTCTCTACTTTTAGATGAAAAGCACCAATCTTAGAGAACGAGTAGAACGTGTTCCTCTCCCCTGAACCACGATCGAAAAATTGAAAGTAGGAACTCAGGCCGTGACAATTGAGTTTCATTTCAGTATTTGTGAGACGTGAGATTACCCATGAAAATAGCTTTTGTTGCCACTTATTTTCATGTATCTTTCAAAAATGTGTTATTAATCACCTGTGGCTATTTCACATCGGTTCCTTAGTTCCTTTCTTCCTAGTCCTTTCAACTTCTGAATTAAAAAATAATAATACACACAGATTTTTTTCCTTCTGTTCTCGGCCATGGTAAATCTGGGAAGCGTAAGAATGAAAAGCAAAATGTCAAACATGTATAATCATCGTTTGTACACACAATCTCAGTTAATTTGATGGTTATGTTTTTTATTGTGCCATTGGAACATGGATCTGTCCTCTAACTTAAAATTCATGTCGTTATGTATTTCATTTTAAATAATGGGAGTACAGGGGCACCTGGGTGGTTCAGTCCTTAAGCGTCTGCCTTCGGCTCAGGTCATGATCCCAGAGTCCTGGGAACGAGCCCCCCATCGGGCTCCCTGCTCCGCGGGGAGTCTGCTGCTCCCTCCCCCACTCCCCCTGCTTGTGTTCCCTCTCTCGCTGTCTCTCTCAATGTCAAATAAATTAATAATAATAATGGGAGTACAAAGGAGATGACGGATGAAATTGAGGTGGGATTTAAAAAAAATAGTAAAATTTCTTTTGAGTATGTGTATTGCTAGAATTTTTGACAATAGATTAAAAAATTGAAGCCAGATCATAAAGCCATTTCCTTTAATAATCTATCACCATAGAGCCTGGTGACCAACAGATTCTTAACTAGTTTCATATGAGAGGGATATATATATGTGAAAGTATGTCCAAGAAAATGGTTTATCTCAAACTAAAGATGAAGAGCAAATAGTTGGTTACATTATTACCTTTTCAATCTATTACCTACAGCACCCTCAAATTGAAATGTTTTTTAAATGCCTTGAAGTTTTAGAGAGATAAATTCTAAACCTGGCTACTAATAGGTTCTATAACCTTAAACTAAGTTGGGGTTTTTTAAGGTTGCAGACTAAATAAGCACCCTTTAAGTAAAGTGGTTGTCTAAATAAGCACCCTCTCAACTTAGAATATTCTATAATTATTCATGGAAAGAAACTGGTATTTTTGTTTCACAATAAATAACAGAAAACAAGGGACTTTAGACAAACCATAAGAGACTCTTAACTACAGGAAACAAACTGAGGGTTGCTGGAGGGGAGGCCCGTGAGAGGATGGGGTAACTGGGTGATGGAGGGCGAGGAGGGCACTTGATGTAATGAGCACAGGGTGTTATATGCAACTGATGAGTCACTAAATTACCTCTGAAACTAATAATATACTATATGTTAATTAAATTGAGTTTAAATTTTTAAAAAGGTAAAAAATAAAATTTTAAATAAAACAAGGGACTTTCTATGTAAAAGTAATAATGGTGAAATTTAATTGGGAAAGGTGAGAATTAACCCTAAAGTATATGGAGGTTTGTTTGCTAAAACTACTAAAATTGCTGAAAAAAGTAATTACTAGAACTAAGCTGAACAACTATTAATATGTGCTTGTTTTCCAACAATTTTCCTCAAGTGTATTCATCTCTATTGAATTTAGCAAACTGTAACAAAATTTGCCCAAGAAAAACTCAGTGACCTTACTGTCTAATATGACTTTTCTTTTACTGCTGGTTATTGAGTAAATATTGCAGGATGCACATGTTTTTTTCCTTCTGTTTTATAGTATGAATTTTCTTCAAAATTCATCCTGGAATCAAACATTATAATAGAAAAATTTTCAAACCAAGGTAAGAAGAGAGTAGCATTCCTGAATATTGACAGATGTCTCAAGAATATACTGAGGGAAAGGGAAAACAAGAAATGAAAAAGAGTTTGTATGTAAAGAATTAGCAATGCCCAGGGTTTCACTCTCTCTATTCTTAAGGTTTTAATGAAAACTACAGGAGTTTAAATTAACTAAAAATTAATGCAAAAGATAGGTAAACATCTGGCTTTCATAATGATTTTCATTATGAAGATGAAAGTTTATCAGTAGAAATGAATTAGTGTAAAGGTTGAAATTTTTCTAATAATAGTATGTTTACACTTAGCCCTCCTGGTACTTTAGTTTTCCTGTGGTTAATTACAATTTCAGTATAAGGTAAAAGCTTACTGGCTTTTCTGAGGTCAGACTCTCCTCATTAACACTGGATGTGAGCAAGAACAAATTTGGCAATAAATTATTCTTCCTCTAAGGCTTATTCCATTCTTGCCTCTTTCCTGATAGGCTAGCAGCCACAATTAAAACTGAGTCAATTAAAAATGACTTTGAATATATTTAATGCCATTGAATGGTTAAAATAGTAAATTTTGTTATGTGTATTCAGCACAACAACAAAAATGGGTGCAAGGTGAAATTGTGGTTGATTTTAACCTATTATTTTCCCCAAGGGAAGCTTGATTATACTCAAGATGAATTTTAGATTGGCTGAGTTAGGCAATGTATTAGTCCCTAGGGCTGCCATAACTATCACAACTGGGTGCCTTAAAACAACAGAAATTTATTCTCTCAAAGTTCTGGAGCCCAGAAGTCCAAAATTAAGCTGTCAGCAAAGCCATGCTCCCTCTGAAGGATCTAAGAATCCTCTGAAGAGGATTCTTCCCTGCCTCTTTCTAGCTTCTAGTGGTTACTGGCAATCCTTAGCATTCCATGGCTTGTAGCTGCATCACTCCAATCTTTGCCTCCATCACCACATGGCCTTCTTGTCTATATGTATTTTCACTTGCACTTCTTATAAGGATATCAGTTACTCGAGTTAGGGCCCACTATAATCCAGTATGATCCAAGTTTAACAAATTATATCTACAAAGACCCTATTTCCAAATAAGTAACATTCTGAGATTCTGAGTGAATGTGAAATTTGGGAGCAGTGGGGGAAGACACTATTCAAGCCAGTACAGGCAATGACAAAGGTTCAAAGATTTCTTTAAAAGCTGGGATTTAGAAATTAGATACATGCTTTTTTTTAAATTTTATTATGTTAATCACCATACACTACATCATTAGTTTTTGATGTAGTGTTCCATGATTCATTGTTTGCGTGTAACACCCAGTGCTCCATTCAATACGTGCCCTCTTTAATACCCATCACCAGGCTAACCCATCCCCCCGCCCCCTCCCCTCTAGAACCCTCAGTTTGTTTCTCAGAGTCCATAGTCTCTCATGGTTCGTCTCCCCCTCCGATTTCCCCCCCTTCATTTTTCCCTTCCTACTATCTTCTTTTTTTTTTTTAAACATATAATGTATTATTTGTTTCAGAGGTACAGGTAGACACATGCTTAGAGAAAACACAGCTCTATAGTAGAGAATACTGGGGAAGTTTTTAATATTTGAACTAAATGGCCTAATGCTTTTCCCCACAAAAGCAGTTTCCGAAATTAGAATTTTTCAAAGTCTGGCAAATTAGAATTTTTCAAAGGAATGGCAATACATTCCTACTAATGACATTGACATTTTGCTGTTAGTTTTGATGCCTTTGTTATCTTTTAATGAAGCTGAGCCACCACAGTTGTCCACAGAATTTGATGGCACTTATTTGAGAATAATTAGGACAATGTTTTCCAATGTCTGCCATGTTTATAAAAATAAATTCTAACTTTTCCTTGGGCTTTTGATATTATATTTTTGCTGCCCAGATTTCTGCTTGAGTAATTTTGTGCCCTGGTCCTTTGTATTTTTCTCACCCTTGCTCTCTTCCTCTGAGGTCCCCAGCTGGAAATCCAGATGTATGAGAACATTTTGGTTACAAGTGACTGACCCTAGCTTACACCAAAAGGCTCATGCAGCTATGAATTCCAGACATGTATATAGCTTCAGGGTTGGCTAGATTCAGGATCTGAAACCATGTCATCAAAATCTTTCAGCTATGCTTTCTCCTTTGTTGTCTTACTTCTCATATTGATTCTCCCCACCTGGTGGCAAAGTTGGTATTGTTTTCTCTAAGCAATAATTTAGATCAGTAGTTTTCAAGTTTGTCTGGGGATACCTGGAGACCCCAAGACCCTTTCTTGAGGGTCTTCAAGGTCAGAAATATTTTCATACTAATACTAAGGCATTATTTGTCTTTCCACTCTCATTTCCTCATTAGATATGGTGGAATTTTTCCAGAGGCTAAATTATATATAATGATATCATTACTCTGACAGCTAATAGAATGTGTGTTTATATATTTTTATATTAAAAAAGTTTTAGAGGTGCCTGGGTGGCTGAGTTGGGTAAGCATCTGACTCTTGATTTCAGCTCAGGTCATGATCTCAGGGTTGTGAGATCAAGCCCTGTGTCAGGCTTTGCACTGGGCATGGAGCCTGCCTAAGATTCTCTCTCTCCCTTTCCCTCTCCCCCCACCCACCACTCTCTCTCTTTAAAAAAAAAAAAAAAAAAAAAGTTTGCTAAATATTGATAGATATAACCTACTTAAAAGTTCTTGGGAGTCCTCAATAATTTGTAAGGGTGTAAAGGGTTCCTGAGACCAAAATGTTGAGAACCATAGAACTAGGTCATGTCCCCACTTACTAAGGCAAGTTAACCTGACTCATTAGGCCTCAGTCATGTACTCATCCAGAGCATGAGGATCATCTGAGCCCTACCAAATGGCTAAGACCAAGGGAGGATGGATCTAGGTACCATATATAAGGGTAGTACCTTGATAGATCAGCAGTTAGTTCTTCAACTCTTCTTACAGACTCCTATCTCCACCATTACTACAGATTTTATTCTTTTCTGAGGGCTCTAATTTATACCTTTAATACCACTGACATTGTCTTCTGTTAATACTCAGAAGATAGAGAAGCACTTCCCAGTGTGTCATGACAATTTACAGAAGATCACCACTTACTTATATGTCTGCTCATCTGATAAAAGAAGGAAGCAAGGAGGGAAAAAGTTTGATTTCTAAAGAAAGCACTGGTTTTCCTCCCTCCTTAATTCAAAGAAAGGGTAGACCATAGGGGAGGAGGACAGTAATTGGTAGAAGAGGAAGGAATTATTAGGTAAGAAAAAGGAGAGTGAGATTTGTTAAATAGAAAAGTAGCATTAAGTGCCTAGAAGTTATTTGATTTTTTAAAGGGGCTCTGTCTACAAGTCCTTCAGGTTTTAGGATTCAGTATACACAAGTCAAGAAAAGATAGTCCCAGAGTGCCTGGGTTGCTCAGTCAGTTAAGTATCTGCCTTCGGCTCAGGTCATGATCTCGGGGTCCTGGGATCAAGCTCAGCGGGGGTCTGCTTCTCCCTGTCCCTCTGCCCCTCCCCACTGCTTGTATGCACTCCCTCTCTCTCAAATAAATAAAATTAATAAAAAAGATATTCCCAAGTTTGAAAACTGACATGGATTGAGTTTAAGTTTTGAACTTCTAAAAAAATCGAAAACATCATCCTTTTCCTAAGTTATTATTAATTGGTTTCCATGTAATCAAACATAGCTTAAGGTCCAGCTACCCTAGGAAAATATATTTGTCTCTATAAAAGCAATATACAAAAGGAAAAATATTTTTAAAAAGGAAGGAAAATTATTTTGTTAGCCTAAGTAACCTCATTTTGTCCTAGGTTGACCAATGATTGGAGGAAAAATGGTTTATAAGAATATTTATCAGTGTTTAGCTTAAAGTGAATCTTAAATAAAGGTTTGAGATGTTAAGAAGCATAAATGAATATGTGAAAGAAGCAGAGATGATGGATTTTTCAGGACCACTCATTTTACCATGTGATTATTACATTTCATATTTATCTGCCTGTATATCTCCTGCTGTGGGATTGATTTGTTGCAGAGCAAGTATCCCTTTCCAACATAGAACCTTGTTCTCTTCACATTTCCTAATATCTGATGATTAAATACAGAACGTATGAAGCAATAGGGACTTGGAATTGTGAGCAATGCAGGCTCCTCCCATGGGGCCAGAGGGGCTGTTAGAAATTTGCCTTGGCATGGGACAGATTGCAGAAGCCTCTCCCTATAAAGAAGACACCATCTAAAGTGGCCACAGTTCACAAAAGATAACTTTTGGAGGTGAAATGTTAGCAAATATTCCCTGAATAGCTTGGAAGTCAAGGTAAAATAAATAAGAGTAGCTACAAAAATAGTACTACCCAATATTATGGCTTGTATTGTAATTGTATTGCTAATGGGACAAAGTTTTTCTCAGTTGAGGTTAAAACTGAAAAGTATCTCCCAAGTACAGTCAAGGATCGGAAGTTTTATTCTCAGAGAAACATAATTGGAATATTACGAGTGTACATAAAACTGTAATAATGTTTCAGTTCCACCAATACTTTCTTATTGCTAACTCAGCTTCCCTAATAATTTGATTCTGAAATGGGAATGGCCTACATATAGACATATTCCAACCACCTTGGAAGGTATAGCCATCTGTGTAATTTAAATTAATTTGGTTTATCAGTGATTGTCTTGGGAGTTTGAGTAGCTAGAATGAGTCTCTGATCTGTTGGGTAAGTTGACCAAATAAATTTGTACCCACAAAGCTGAGAACCATATCCTGGATTTATCAAAACGCAGATACCCATAACCAGCCAACCCAAATAATAACTTTGCATTGCTATATAAGGGCACGTCAGAGTCCAGTGTGAAGTCTTACAGATAAAGTAAGATAAAAGGCTACGATATTTCCATTTTGTGTTTTGAAGAAACTGAAAGATGTGGAGCATTGGAGGGAAAGATGATAAGCCTAAGTGACAGTAAACATACAATTTCAATACTTTGGAAATAGCAAATGATTCTTTTTCTAAGAAGTTACAAATCTCTCCTAGCAGCTAGTTTATTTCATGTCTTACTTAATGAAGAAAATAGGGGGGAAAGGTCACATACTAAACCTATTGAATGCCAAACAAACAAAACACACACATATGATTTTAAAACATTTGAATGGTGCTCTCTCAATCCAGTTTTAAAATTGGGAATCTAAGGCCCTGAAATTAAATGACTTATTTAAGTAGTGAGTGTACAGTGAGATTTTATATTCTTGACTTTAGCTCTCATTGCTCTGTCTAACTCAAATGACTTGAAAAGTCTCTCAGGACTGCTGAAGCATACAAGGACTAAGTAAGTACAGAGGTGGCTTTCTTGAAACAGAACATGGATTACATACTCAGCTAATTCAGTTGGTAGCTGAGAGAACATGAAACTAATCATTTCAGGGCTGCCAAACCTGTTATTCTTGTGGCCCAGAAAGGAAAGATATGAATTAGATTGGAATATGAACTGGTAGTAAGAATACCTAGGCTCTGGTAATCAGCCTAAACTGTTAACATCCCCAATTAACTGTGGGACTCTGGACACTCTTTCAACATATCTGAACTCCAGTTTCCCTTCTGTAAAATGAAAGAAATTCATACTTATTTAAAGTTCCTTCTAATACCCAAATTCTGTGATTTCATGTAAACCTTTTCAAGTCCAAAATTACATTTTAAAATACATCTTTACAGATTTAAATTAACCTTGGGGGAAAGAAAATTTTTAATTGGTTGTCTTACTTTGCTCATTACCAGAACATACAAGGAGTTCCTACAGACTTGGAAATGTTTTGTAACAAATCAACTTTCCCTGTATTGACATGATATAGGAAATTAATGACAATTTAGAGCAAAGAAAAGATCTGGAGAACTCAGGAACTACAGTATGATCCAAACTGACACAAGACAAGGTATCAAGAGACCCTGGGACTTTGCTATTAACCTGGCTGAGGCCTTATGCAATATCTGAGCCTCTATCTAACCCCAGGTGCTGTTAGGTAGTCAAAATGAAAAGATGAGTAAGACATAGTCCTGGGCCTCAGAGTTCACAATCTGGTGAGGGAGATAATTGGGTAAACAAATAAGAAATTGCAATATAATTCATTAAGTGTTATGATAAAGCCAAGACAGCCTGGAACAGTGATTCTCAAACCTGGCTGTGCATAAGAATTTCTGGAGGAGCTTTTAAAAAATACAGACGCTCTTGCCCTATCCCTAAGAGATCTTGATTTAAATGATCTAAGGGAGGGGCCCAGTGAATTGGTACTTTCAAAAACTCCCAAAGAGATTCTAGTATAAGAATTAGGATTGAAAATCACTGGGATAGGAGAAGGGCACCAAACTCAGCCCTAAGGACAAATGATAATGCACAGACAAGGAGAGAAGAATCAACTTTGTGCAGAGGCATGGAGATAATAGACCTCATGGTACATCAGGGGAATTGTAAATAGGTCTGTTGAGCTCAATGTTGTATACCTGAGCAAAGGGAGATACAGTGAAAGAGGAGACTGGGGACATAGGCAGGAGGCAGATCATTATGGTCTGTGAAGGAGTTTGGACTTTATACTAAAGTCAATGGAAAACCAGGAGGAAAGAGACATGATCTCATTTCTCTTTTAGAAAAGCACCTCTTTAGGTGGTGTGGAAGGTAGGGTTAGAGGGACTAGAAGTGGGAAAACCAATTAAGAGGCTGTGGTAATCTAGGCAGGAAAGATGGCCTGAACTAAAACAGTTGTAGGTTGAAGATAGGAAGGTAGAAGGTATTCAAGGAAAAGATAAGTAGGAGACAGAATCATCAGGGCAGGTGGACAAGGTAGGTGAGAGAGTAAGAGAACTGTATAGCTTATAATTTTCCTTATTTTGTACCTACTTTTGCTTATATGCTAGTGATGGATCTGCCCAGAATGAAACATTTCAAAGGTGGAGGGGAACAGCCTTTTATGGACTTGTTAACAATACACAATGTGGTTTGAATCTAGTCATTTCAAAATCAAGAGCTATCAAAATAATCAGAGACTGTTTTCCAATCCTTAAATGATGAAATTCCTGACATACTTAAGGTCAAGCATCTAACCTGCATTTAAACCCAATTTGGTGGGGACATGGTAAACAGCACTAAAGCAAAGGTTTGGGAGATTTTAATTAACACAAATGGCTGTGCCTAGACTTTAAATCTGGCCAAAGCAAATGGAGTAAAAGCCTTCTAATCCTTCAGAGCTTCATCTGGCAGTGACCTCAGAAACAAGAGCATCCCTCCTACATCATCAAAGTGACTTCCTTTAGTTCCTTGTTGTTCTGCGTAGGTCTTTGATTCAAGAATTCTCTACAACATAGAGGAGGAAAAAAAAAACAGCTAAAACATCAAGTGCCCTGGCACTCACTCTGCAAATCCCCTAAAAATATTAAATTAGAATGTATTAAAAAATAAATTCCAGAGGTGCCTGGGCGGCTCAGTCAAAAGCATCTGCCTTTGGCTCAGGTCATGATCCCAGGGTCCTGAGATGGAGTCCCGAATTGGGCTCCTTGCTCAGTGGGAAGCCTGCTTCTCCCTCTCCCTCTGCCTCTCCCCCCTGCTCATGCTCTCTCTCTCTCTCTCTCTTTCTCAAATAAATAAATAAAGTAAAATAAATCCAGGGGCACCTGGGTGGCTCAGTTAGTTGAGCAGCTGACTTTTGATTTTGGATCAGGTCATGATCTCAGGTCATGGGATCTAGCCCCATGTAGGGTTCCACACTCAGTGAGGAGTCTGTTTAGGATTCTCTCTCTCTCCCTCTCCTTCTGCCCTTCCCCGCCTTTCTCTGAAATAAATAAATCTTTAAATAAATTTAAAAATTCCAAAAATCTATACCCACTACCTATGCAAGCCTTTAAAATAATTTTGAAAATGAAAGTAATTCTTACCACATTAGATTCATTTTTGCTGGTAGTTGTTCCGCCTGTAGTTATAGTACTTATAGTACCTGGTGGGAAACATTAGGAAAATGGGAGCTTTCTTTGAGGGAAAAAACAAAACAAAACAAAACCTGGTTTAATTTTGAGTTGCAAAGCTACTAACATTCATCACACATTGCATACCATATCCTTGCATCATTGTAGGAATGACTCTGGTATTAGCATTAATGTGGATTTTCTAACTGTTGTTTTAGAAGATAACTTCAAGCAGTATTTTTTTTTTTTCAAGCAGTATTTTTAAAGTTGGAATGGCAAACCTTTTTCGGCTAAGGGCTCATGTCTCACAGGCAGAAGAAAATCATTTGAGGATTATATGCAAGTAGAAACAATTTTCTTTGAGAACCTACAAACTGTACATTTAATACAACTTTTAAATGAAGAAATGGGATGATAAATCATATATATATATATATATATCCTCAGATAACCCAGATACATATTCCATAAAAATGGCCAACTGTGGATAGTGGAGAACAAAAAAAAAAAGATAAAGGTGGGTGTGGGGACAAAAAAGAGGAGGCAAAGAGAATGACAGGCATAGGCTGAGATAGAGAAGGAGAAGGGGGCCAATAAAAAGGGGGAGAAGGAAGAATTGGAGGGTGCAAAACAGGCTCTGTAGGGAGTTTGTCCTAGGTCAGGATTGCCAGGATACCCAGTTAAATTTGGATTTCAATAAAAACCAAATAATTTTTTGTATAAGTATGTCCCATGAAAGGTTTAAGACATACTTATACTAAAAAGTTAACTATCCGCAATTCAAATTTAACTGAGCATCCTCTTTCTATTTGCTAAATATGACAACCCAATCCTAACAATCCTGCCAAATTTCCTAAGCGTGTAATACAAAAAACTTTGGAAGCTATTGTCACTCATTGAAATAATCATAATATTAATAAAGGTACAGTTTATTTTTTTCAACCTTCAGAATTTATATTTAGGAAAGAAGAATTTTATTCTCCCCCTGGGCTTCTGTGGGGTTTTATTTTTTATTTTTCTAAAGATTTTACTTATTTGTCTCAGAGAGAGAGCACAAGCATGGGGAGTGGCAGGCAGAGGGAGAAGCAGGCTCCCTGCAGAGCAGGGAGCCCAATGCGGGGCTTGATCCCAGGACCCTGGGATCAAGACCTGAGCCGAAGACAGACGCTTAACCATCTGAGCCACCCAGACATCCCTCTGTGGGGTTTTATAGGAAGTAAAAAAACTACTTAGTTTAGAAATTAACTTCATAACCTACTATTAGTTACTATAGTAACTATTACATAGCACTACAAACCATAAACCTAATTTTGACATTCAAAAAGTTCAGGTTGCCTCAAAGCTTTAAAAAGCCTGTATTTGAGAGCATTACTATTTATCAAGGACCCAGATTCAAGTTAACTGTGGGTTTCCACCCCTGCCTTTCAGCCTTTTAACTTAACACTACTATTTTCCTTTCAGCAGCACCTACTGAAGTATATCCCAGCCATCAGAAAGAGTCATACTAAAGTGAAGTAAAGGTTAAAGCCAGGAAGAATGACTTGCTTTGGGAAAGGAGGGAGTTAGAGAATAAATAAGGTCTCAAGAATATTCATTTCCCACTTCACTGGGCTTTCATCTGAATTTATAAGTGTAGCAAAATAATCACATCCAACCTTCAGCTTCTTCTCAAAAGAGCTCAAAAAAATGCCAAGAGGATGAGTTTGGTGGGGGGAGGGGGAGGGGAGGAGAAAAACGAAGTGTCAGAATCAAATGTCTTATCGACAGTTACGTTATTACCGAAGATAAACTTCTTTAAACTACCAGCAGGCATGATGGGAAATTCAGCTGAATTTAAAGATTACTTCTTGCCTGTACTCTTTAAGATAGGTGGATGCCAAAGGCCACGAACTGTTCTCTTGACCCTACAGAAGCCAGGGAAGGGCTGTTACACAGCCTGGGTCAAATTGTAATTTTACAGTGTAAATTTACACCTTCAAATGTGACCCGTCCCCAGAAGGCACACACTCGGTGTAAAATGTTTTTCTCTTCTATAAGACTAGGTGAGGCAGTATGCCAAACAGATTAGACTGACAATGGTAATGCTATAACCAGGGGCTCAAGAGAATTTGCAAGTAGGGATTGCTTAAAGTGTAACAAACTAATATTAACACAGGATTGTGTTTTGCCAATCAAATAGTTCACACTACTGCAACACAGCCAACCAGCACACCCGACAGGTGATGCGGGAGGAAGGATTCTTGGCAAAGAGCAGTGGGAGAAACCTTTCCTTTACTTGGAAATGTGCAGAACAGAAGGACCTGTACCCGGATTTGCGGGGAGGTATGTCCAAAACTACATTTCACCCTTTAAGACAGGTTTGTGAAATTCAATTCTTTTGAGACTGGAGAAAAATGAACCGTATCTAGGAACATTATTAAGTACTTAAACTTCAAAAAATCACCACCTTGTATAATTGTTCAACTCATTTTATAATTCAGTGTCCCGATTACCTGATTTATCTGTGGTGGAAAGAAACAGTATTAGGGATTGTGAAGGAAGTGGACAGTGGGTGTTTTTGGAATGGAGGGAACTGTAGTTCAAGGAGTAGAAAAACAGGTAAGGATTGTACAGCAGAATACTGAGTTTAGTAAGGTCTAACCAAGGCTTCCAGTAATACACCTCAGTGCAACAGATCACGGCAGAAAACATCAATAATTTTTTTTCATCTGATATATAAATGTAGCACATTTTGTCCTAAGGGTAATAGAAGACCAATCTCTCCCACAGTATATCAGGGTTCCTGAATTACCACTATTTGTAGACTAGAAGCCTGGATGTGATTGGTGCCACCTACTGGGATAAATGTAGAATTACAAACTGTCAACCCATTTTGAACTGTTTTATTACTGACCAAATTACCCTTAGGGAGTATGAGTCTTCGTTGGGAGTATTATACATTAAACAGGGATAAGTTTGGATTTAAATCATAGCCTTTAGAGGTGGAAGAGTCATGAGACATCCCATACTTCAACACTGCCATTTTCTGCACATTCTAGAAGGTGAGCTTTAGATACAGAATCAGAAGCCTGGCTTCTCTGAACTAGTTTCTTGTTTTATGATACCTACTCCACAGAGTCATTGTGAGCATTACACAAAACCACATGCTTTCAACATGCTCTATAGTATGTTTTGTTTTAGGCAAAGAAAAAAACTGAAACTAAATGACTTGCCCAGGTTATTTAACTGTTTAGCTTCAGAATAAGGCCTGCAACTCATATACCTGACTCTAAATGCAGTGCTTTTGCCATTAAAATACTGTTTCAAAAAATTTGATGGCAAGATGATTTTGAGTGGCAACCGAGATAAATTTAGGAGGTGCTAGAACACAGCATTAAACACTATAAATCACAGTGAAACAATTACTCCCTCTCCAATTCTTCAAATTTGATGGCCTCAAGGAGAAAGTTTCAGTTTGTTGCTGGTTTTCCTTAAAACTCTCTACATCTTGCTAATCTCACTTCCTAATAAAGATAAAACAGACCTCAGGCTTTAGCATCTGGTTAGAACATTAAAATTTTGTTTTTCAGTATCCTCATTAAGTTTACTTTCGATTATGGAAAGCTATATTGGTTTTTCATTGAAAACAGTAATATTAATTTTATTTTCCAGGGATGCATTTAAGAAATTAAAGAAGTCAATCTAAACAGAATATATTGAAAACAACAGACCAAGTGACACAGAAATTGGGAAACATGAGCACCACTAAACCGCCTCCCTATCATATCACTGTTGGTAATGGTATCTTAACATAATTACTTTAAAAATTCCTCTATGAAGAAAACTAATGCTTCTTTTGTTTTCTTTTCAATAATCAAACAAATAGGTCAAGATAACCAAAATCTAGGACTCAGATCCACTTAGGCGCAAACAAACCCAAAGATTTTGTATATGTGTGTGTTAGAAAATGAAACTGACCTGTAATCAGTGTTCAGTGAATGCACAATCAGTAAAGCACGGGACCGTGGGTCACACATGCCTGCGGCTACTTGCATTGGTGGTAACTAGAAATTTAGTGCCCTATCACTTAACTCTCCAGAGCATAAGAGGAGAGAAGAGAAAAGAGAGTACTGATGTGTGGGTTGTCCTAGTCCAAATTTCAAAGATCCAGTGTACTGGGAAAAAAGAAATGCCCTAAGGTGACTGAATCGAATGGAACCCTTCACTATTTACTAATCTTGGCTTGATTTGAATCTGGAGCTAAAAGATTTTTAACTCCTTACTCTAAGATCCCTTGAGATGACCTTCAGCTAATTTTAAACAAAGTAAAACAAGGATCTGTCCTCCTTGTACCCTCCTCTCCTCCAGCTTTTTAATTTATTCCTTAATGACTTATTATTGCTTCTGGTTGTATTCTAGGTTCTTGCTTGAGAAGCAAATCTCAAGCTTTCTGCTGTCCAATTCAAATCAAAACAACAGTTAAAAGAAAAAATATGAGTGTGTGGGCGGGGGGGCTGCCTGGCTGGCTCAGTCTATAGAGCATGTGACTCTTGATCTTGGGGTCGTAAGTTCAAGCCCCACAATGAGTGTAGAGATTACTTAAAAATAAAATCTTAAAAAAAAAAAAAGAAAAAATATAAGTAGAACACTGGCTAAAGGATGGATGGTCGATCCAGCCTTCTAGATTTTGTAAATTTTATATATGAATCAAGTTAGACTGACAGTGCTATGTACCTGGACCAAATCATCTTGAACTGACCCATTGCTTTTTAAATTTTTCAAATTAATATTTTTTTATTAGATTGTGCCAACAAAAAGATAAGAAACAACCTAGAAAATTTAGATTCTGAATTCATTTTAGAAATATTATTGAGAACATTAGCTACTATAACACATATAGAATGTCCTGTCTCCATGGAGGAGAAATTTCTCTCTGGTCTCAGTACTAGTAAAAGCTATATTCTTGAGCAATTGATTTATTATTATTTTGTGGACACCATAAATCTATGTTTCTTTTTCTGGGAAATCCAGAACCAAGTTTGAAGCCTGCTTCTACCAACTATATAGTACTTTCATTATACATTTTCATGTATTTACCTGGCTTCAACTTATTTTTCCTTTGGCTTGATTTACTCATCTATTTATTTAATCTTATGTGCTGTGTGTGATTTTATCTGCTGTTCAAGCCCTTTATGGAATAAGATTGAGAAGAAATTAGAGATATACAGGGGCACCTGGGTGGCTCAGTTGATTAAGCGTCTGCCTTCGGCTCAGGTCATGATCCCAGGATTCTGGGATGGAGCCCTGCATTGTGCTCCCTGCTCAGCAGGGAATCTGCTTCTCCCCCTCCTCTCTATTCTTGCTCTCTCAAGCTCTGGAGCTCTCTCTCTCAAATGAATAAATTAAAATAAAATCTAAAAAAAAAGAAATGAGAGATATACATACTGATACTGTTACTGATAAAATATTGTCATCCCCTAACCATGATTTCTCATTGAATGTGTTTTCTTTAAAATATAGATTTCAGATTCATAGATCCCTGAAAATTTAAGAACTCTTTCTTCTGCCCCTCAGAAGCCATTCCTTTATTTTTTTATGGTAAACTATACAATTTCCTCTAATGATGCCATAAATTCTTTGGGGGCAAATGCTGAAAATCTCAGAGGAATATCTGGATTGGTGAAACTCACAACCATTGTCAGAAGTCTATCTCTTTGGCTTTCTGTTCTGAAGTAGAGTCTATTCCAACAAGATTCATGAGATCAAACCACAATAATTCCTAGGAAAGGGGTGCAAGTGGGGAGGAAACTAGTATTTTTTCAGGGGTCAACTTTGTACCAACTACGTATACTAAGTACATAATATGTAACTTAGTCTTTACAAAAGAAAATTTCATTTCCTCCAGAGGAATCCTTATTTTACAAGAGCTTCTGAGTAATAATAATGATAGTGATAAAATTTATTAGATCACTACTAACATGTAACTTATGGTGTGCCAGGCATTGTGTTGATCACCTCATAAGTAATGGAATTTTCACTGTAAAATAAAATAAAACCTCAAACTGTGTACCTATGATACTCCACCTACCTCAGGACCCAGGAAGATTAAAATATGCTTGCTTTGTTTCCAAATTCTGCTGTAAGTACAGGGATAATTTCAGGTCATTGGCCTTCTGGTAGTTCTTCAAGGCTTCAATTCTCAGCTCAATCACTTTGCCATTAAAGTCATTCTACAAGACAACATTTTCACAACTACTCATACAGTACAGGCTTCTCTAAAGCACTTGTAACCTGATCCTTTTTACTCAGAAGTTTAAAATCATCCCATTCAGTCTTTAAAGCTGGGCAGAAAGTATTTGTGATTCCCCACCCCCCCATTTCAAATAGAACAAAACCAAGACTATAGGGGGGAAAATGTATTTAAGTTATTCAATGTGAAGCTGGAGACAGGTCTCTGCAGCTATCTCCCCATGAAACATTTTCTTTTAGCAGAATACAGATGAGGGAATTGGGATGAATATTACAAAACTAAAAAACTTTACATTGTCTGAATGAAACTGCATCCCATGTTCAACTTTGGAAGATCTTAGTACCTGAAGGATGTTGGCTTGTTCCTGGTACCTGACCCATTCCATTTTCCTCGGTTGCTTTTCCTGGTGGAAGAAAGAGCCTCTGGGTGACAAAGTAAATTGAGATCAGAAATCAGTGTTCTCAATATCCTGCAAAGACTTTATAGCAAAAGCACAGTGTCATAGATTCACTAATAAATTGGTTTCAACTCTTTAATCCTTTTAGTAGGGCCTCACCTGTATAATCCATCGCTCCAAATACTAAAGGCTAAATTAATAGAAGCATTTTCTCTGAAAAAGTTTGTTGTGGGAAGATTAGATACAAGCGTAATACTTTCAAATAAATGTTCAAAAACAAATTAGCTATTATTTTGACATCACATAGTTACTGTTGAGTTGTCATTGTTGGTATAGTTTCTCCTACTTTGCCCCCGCTAACGTGATGTCCCAGAAATTTGCAGTGTCACTCTAACTCAAATATAATATCCCAAGGGAACCAGATTTCCTATAAAATTTGTATCAGTTCAGAAGCACACTGTAATTTAGACAGATTACTGCTACATTAAAAATTTTAATCTGGGCGCCTGGGTGGCTCAGATGGTTAAGCGTCTGCCTTCGGCTCAGGTCATGATCCCAGGGTCCTGGGATCGAGTCCCACATCAGGCTCCCTGCTCCTTGGGAGCCTGCTTCTCCCTCTGCCTCTCTCTCTCTCTCTCTCTGTCTCTCATGAATAAATAAATAAAATCTTTAAAAAAAAAATTTTAATCTATCAGCTCTAAAAGCTACTACCATTCAGAAAGATCACACTACCTTCCTTTTCTCCTTCACTTTCTCTGCACATGATGTCTCCAGTTCATTTTTGGTCTTCCTAGGTGATGAGGGGGTTTTGGGAACCTGAGATAAAAGAAGAGAGCTAAAGGAATAGAAGGTCCCAGAAAAGAAATGCAATGTCTCAGCGGTCAGTAAATCCAACATAACCTAAAGGCCAAATCCTAACTATCTGCCTACCCAAATTAGCCCTGATTGTCAACAGGCTGTTTCCAGCAATGTGGCATCAACAACTTGAAATTCTTTTTTTTTTTTAAGATTTTATTTATTTATTTGACAGAGAAAGACACAGCGAGAGAGGGAACACAAGCAGGGGGAGTGGGAGGGGGGGAAGCAGGCTCCCCGCAGAGCAGGGAGCCCGATGTGGGACTCGATCCCAGGACCCTGGGATCATGACCTGAGCTGAAGGCAGTCGCTCAACCGACTGAGCCACCCAGGCGCCCAACAACTTGAAATTCTAAGTGCTCTATAGTCCACTTGCCTTCCCATCCTGCAAGTCTGCTTTGTTTTTTATCTGCGGTGCTTTTTGTTGACCACCAAGTTCTTCTGTGTCGAATGTCTGTAGAGAGACATTTTGGCAAAGCTTTAAATTAGTGGGAATTAGTGAGGGAAGTGGAAAACCAACATAAGTCAAAGCTTTTGGTTTCTGCCAGTCAGCAACCTGTCAGGGTTCAACATGAAAAGTGTACTACCAAATGGGGTTCAGAATGGAACAAGCCCTTCCATTTGGTCTTGAGTATACCTTATAATAATAAAACCTATTAACGTACACTTATTATATGCCATCACTACTGTAAGCTACTTACACATTACTTATTTACAATACTTTACTGCATTATAAACTTTCTCAATTAACCCTCATAGGACTATTTTTATTTCCATTTCATAAATGAGAAAAGAGATTTGGAGAGGCTAAGTCATTTGTTTAGAAGAATTTGAATGAGATCTTGTAGACTCGGAAGCCTATGTTCTTAACCACTGGGCATACCGTTCTCTTTCCATTTCTCACTGTCTAAAATTATGAGTAGGGAAAGCCAGTCACTAGCTAATAAATGTGGACATCGCTAATAAATGTGGACATCGCTTATAAAAAATCCTTTGGGAGCTTTGGAGAAGCTGGATTTTGATAGAGGATTTGTGCTGGCATATTTCTTATCACAAGGACTCAAAACCTCAAGAACTAAAACTGACAATTCATAGAACTGATTTGTAGCTGCCTCTGAGAAGTAGGACTAGATCTCAGGTCAAGATGCAGGGCTTGATGCTATCCTGATTATTTGTGGAAAGGTCAGATGAAAAAAACAGAGATCACACCACACACTGTTTATATCGCAAGACACAATCTGTTCTTCTAGTTTTATAGTCTGTGAAAAAGCACATGGATCTCAAGGACTTAGTCCACAACGGAATTTCCACCCCCCACATGGTTTCCCAGCAAAAGGCCCTATTATTGTGTTTTAAACAATGAAGTGATCGTTGCAAAATCATAGGAGAATTAGAATTATATATTCATACATTCATTCTTTCAACTTACATTTATTGATTGTCTACTATGTTCCAAGCATTGTGCCACATGCTAGGGATTCAGAGATGAACAAAGCAATCAAGAAACTGGAGGAGGTTGTATTCCAGAGGGGGTCAGGGAGACAAGAAACAAGTAAAATAATAATAATAATAAAGTAAAAATAATAAGCTTAATTATAAAGAGTGCTATGGAGGATATGAACAGGGTTCTATAATAGAAAGTAAGAGGGGGTGCCCTATTTTAGATGGAGTAAACAAGGAGGGCCTCCCTGAGGAGGTGACATTTAAGCAGAGACCTGAAGGATGAGAATGAGCCAACCAAAAGAAAATAGTATTACAGGCCAGGGATAAAACAAGAGCAAAAGCCTTGAGATAGGAAAGGTCTTGGCATGTTTGAGAATCCACAAGGAGGCCAGTGTGGTGGTTGCATAGAAAGTAAGGAGAGGACTTCTTTGAGAGGAGAGAGGTAGGCAACAGCCATATTTTGCCACAATAAGGAGCAGCTATAAATGGTTTCCATAAGGAAAGTGACATGATTTGATTGTTTCAAAAATACCACTTTGGCTGCTGTGCAAAGAATGGATTGGAATGAGGCATGGGTGGAAGCAGGGACATGACAAATGAGAATGGGGACAAGAGGAAAGGGAAGTTCTTTTCATTAGGGTCTGTAAGATAATACTATCAAGAGATCCTTAGAGGCACACCTTGTTCCATAGCATCTCCATTTCCTTCCGAAGCATCTTGTTTTTCCTTTCCTGTTGGAGAGGGAAAAAACCAAACAAACAGAAACGTGTTTGTCCAGTCATTAAAGTGAAGTTGGAAGAAATTATTAAGTAATGAGGGGAAAGGGGTGGGGATGCAGGTATATAGCAAACCATAGAGGAAGGCAATAAATAAGTCTAGCCCAAAATCCAGGAACATGAGAGATGAGCTTGATGATGATGATAGTACAAAAATAATAACAATTTTGAATAATAACTATAATTATGGTAATTGTAATATGATATCAACAGAAATGAGTTCTTCACACAACACTTAAGATATTCTGATCATACTGCAATTTCTCTGGGGTGCAGACCACTAATTTCTAATTTTTAAGATCCTTCACCTTGTTGGTTTTTAGAAATCTTATGAGTCTCCCAGAGCAAACTATTTCTTTTATTTTACTTTGGTATTGTCTATTCTTTATGAAATATGAAGGGTTAATATGCTTGTATTACTAACCCCTAGATGAAAAGTTTTTAAAAGTCAAAGAAATAGAATTTTTGCTAGTTAGTTCTGAGCCTGCCCAACATTTCATCTGATTCCTTTCTAGATCAAGGAGATATGAGTATTGGAGCCTTAGATGCTAGAGATGAGCTCTCTGTCTTTCCTTCCACATTTGATGATAGCAATTGAATTGAGCCTTCTACAGGAGGCCATTCCTTGGAGTGTCCACCAGCCTCTTACCAGATTCTGCTTCATCTCTTCTGCTTCCTTAATGAGCTCCATGACTGAGGATTCTTCATTCCCCTTCCTTGCCATGATCTGCCTCATGATCTGCAAACTGGAAGGAAGAGAAAGACATCACAAAACATAATACTTCCTAAAGAGTAATATTACTATTCTGTAAGCAGTCAGAAAGTACATCACCATGGGAATGAGATGGGTGCTAAAATCACAGGAGTTTTAGAATTCCTTCTGGACATAGAAGTTCTCTATAGGATGATTTTATCCCCAATCAACATTTGCCTCAGCTATGTCCTTTATAATGAATTTTGTGTTCAGTAATGCTCAAAACTTAGTCTCTGGCAGCCAGTGAGGCTCTTCTTCACCCTTTCAGAAAAATGTTTTGGTGTATGGCTTTTGAAGTAGAAAGGATGATTTTGCCCCTGTGAAGAAGGAGGTCAAAGAATCTGTTGTCTTCAGCATAAACTCCAGAATTATGCCCTACCTCATCTCTGTTTATATTGCTTCTTTATAAAAAAAGACATTTGAGTTAGTTGGGGAAACCCCTTATATCCTTATGGTAGTTCCCAACATACAATCCAACACATTAAGAAGTTTCTAATAAAATCTGAATCAATACCAAGTAAGTAAAAGACTTACTTTATTCTTTAAAGGCATTAACTTAAGTTTATGTTTATTATACTTTTTCCTCCTTAATTATAAGCAGAGAAGCAAACTTTGTGTTCTCTTACCCTAAGAGAAGTTTCTTTCTGCATTGTAAGCAGCTGGTGCTTGACCACAACTTTTTGCCTGGCTTTTGTTCTCCAAAAGTCTGAGCTCCCTGAGATGGTTACAGTAAGGGTAGAGAATGAAGGTAGACCCATTAAGGTGAGATTATCTGAGACTAGAAACGAAACAGAGTTGGTGGGTCTCAAGAACAGTGAATGCCCTAGATAAGAGTTGAGATTTTATATGCCTAGTATATTTAGAGAAGCCAGACCCTAAATCCAGAGGACTCCTAGGCCCAGAAGATTTTTTCTCTTTCACTGCTTGGCATGAGAAGAAGAGAGTCATCTATCCTAAAGTGATTCCACAAAAATGAATAAGGAGCTATCAGTGTAACCATGATAGACTGAAATACTAAAGGCTCTTTTCTGTTTCTTAGGTGGGCATCTTAAGGAAGAAGAGTAGTAACTGTAGCCCCTTGATATGAGGGCTGAATCATTTTTAATTTTACTAAAATAAAACAAAGGATTACTTGCCACTGATTTTGTGGTTACAAATTCTTTATCTATTATAGCTAAATGTCTAAATCTTTTTAAAAATGTAAATAATCATTGTTAATCCTCTGGATTAAAGTTCTCCAGCCTTTTCCCCTCTAGGAAACCCTGAGTAGAGAGCCTTTACCTTCTTTGCTTTTCCTCTAAGTTAGACATCAACTTCTGGAATAAGAGATTGTTCTTATCTTCAAGAGGTTTTAGCATCTCTAGCAGTTCCTGCTTCCTTAGCTTTAAGTCCTCATTCAATTCCTTCAAGTAGTTGTCATCTATTTTAGAACATCTGTGGGAAAAATAATATTTGCCTTTAGCCTAAGTTAATAATAGAGACCCTCCTCTTCCCTCTGGATAGTTACCATTTGGCATCTTCTGTCCATGACTCACCTTGTTTTTGAGGGCAAGTAAGATCCTGAAGGGTTTGAACCACTTGTCATCTTGAAGGGAATTTTCTACTCTAAGGATAGAGAGATCTTCTTGGAAGTATGTGCCTTCTTGTTCCATTCAGTTAAGTCATCATTTTTCTGTTGCTGTTCTTGAAACCCCTGTTGCATTGGACTGATTTTAGCTACAGCTTGAGTCACAATGGCCCTAAGACCACAGAATCAACAGGTCTTTTAAGTATCTTCAACATCAATGATAGCTTGATGAATGAAAATACTATTAGATACATCTGATCAATTCTTCCTTAGCTTTAACCAATGCCCAATATTTTATTCTGGAGTCTTTGAATGGGATAGAATCAGAACGTATCTATATTATGGAATTCCTAGAAAATGGTGGCTGGTCAAAATTAACTCATGAACACCATCTTCCATGGCAATTAACCTACATGAAATGTCTACTACCTGTAGGGCACAGTGCCAGATTCTGTAAGGAAAAGATAAATACAAAGCATCTACGTTCTGAGGGTCTTAGGAGAAGGAGAGAAAACCTCTAAGAGACATTTTTGAAAAATAGAGGCCAAACTGGCAAATATAAGGAATGGGTATAATATTGAGTAATGAGCCAATTGTCATTATTCCTGTCTTTAAAACTTGATATATTACAGTGGCAAGGAAGAATAATATTGGGCACATAGCAAGAGAATATAATTTGTGAAAAATCCATACTATCAAGTATGTCCTTCCACAGCCAGGCTTTTTCCTGAGAAGCTGTAATTATACACCTACCTCCAGATTCTGATTCTGCCCCCATTTTTCTCTCCTTGCTAGAACCACATTTCTCCTAGACCCTAAGATCTTCTTTCTTCACCTCTGTAACTTAGTGAGCAGAAAATAACTCAAAGAGTTACACATTTGTTTCTTCATGCCCTTTAAAAACAGTTTTAGGGCAGTGTTTTTAGTGAGGCCCTCAAATGTGAATTAAGTCATGTCAATTTCAAGTATTAACTGGGCATTTCTAGGCATCTTCTAAGGGCATCCTCTAAAGACACTTAACCTCTTCCTGTTTTGGGAAACCTTAAAGGCCGACTATTGTAGTGGAAATAACACAAGATTTAGTTTGTCAGATCTTGGTTTGAATCTTGCCTTCAATGTGAGAAGGGAGCTGACTGTGAGCAAGTTACCAAATTCTTTGAGCCTTAGGTCCCACTTTTGTAAAAATGAGAATGGGAAATAAAAAGATTGGAATGAGAATTAAATCTAATATTTAATGAGATCCTGTCTCATGTCAGGTGGTCACTTTTTAGTGTGTTTTTGGTTGGTTTGGGTTTAATGCCCTAAGTAATACAAAATACAAAAAAGCTCATTTATATGAGGCTAACAAAGCTTAAACTTCAGAGCACTTCATCTTTACAGACCTCTCTCAAAGGCCACGTACCTCATTTTATATCCACAATTTTGTATTCTTATTTAGAAAGAGAGAATTCCCCAAATTATATACACTTCAGGGTCCCCAAAACACCCTGGATCTGCCCCTGGTTGGATCTGATACATATCTCCTATAACAAAACTTCTCTTTAGGCAGTCTCAACAAATACTTTTTCTAAAGCAAGTATGTGTCACTTGTAAGTTATGTATGATAGCTAGTGTAACATGACATTAAATTAGAACAACCATATCAGCTGAAGCACAATGTAATTCACATTGGTTGTCCTGGGAGTTCCCATGAAAAGTTTGGATTGAACGAGGGTGAGCAATCTCCACACAGTTAAAAGAAGGAACTAAGTGGACTAATTATAATTAGTTTTGGGATGCCTGGATGGCTCAGTCGGTTAAGTGTCTGCCTTCAGCTCAGGTCACGATCCCAGGGTCCTGGGATCGAGTCTTGCATTGGGCTCCTTGCTCAGCAGGGAGCCTGCTTCTCCCTCTGCCTGCCACTCCCCCTGCTTGTGCTCTCTCTCTCTCTGACAAATAAATAAATAAAATCTTTAAAAAATAATTATTATAATTAGTTTTTTAGACTGTAGATATAGGTGATAGCAAATAATAGAGAACAAAAATGGCATTGATACTAAAGCATGGCCTCTTTAAATTTCAGTCTTGACATTTGGTTGGCAGAATAATGTTAGAATTTTAAAACACTTAGTGAGCACACAGCATGCCAACTCACCTTCCTTTGTGTCCTTGCTTGCAAATGATTATACGGAGAAGAACATTTGCTATTCTGATGTGCTCTTTTCTGTAGCCAATCAGCACCTTTCTTTCCCTAACATTCCAATGCCTGTTTCTTCAACTTGGAATATGACTTTCAGGAAGAGTATTTGTCTTGTAATAATGTATACAGGCTTTATAATAAAGAACTTAAAATAAAAAACTAGTATTGAATAGGGATAATTGATAGACTACATTATCTCTGGGACAGAGGTAGGGAGGGTGAAGGTATAGATGACCATCCGAAGTGGAAAGGAGGGGGGCACCTGGGTGGCTCAGTCGGTCAAGCATCCACCTTAAGCTCAGGTCATGATCCCAGGGTCCTGGGATAGAGCCCCACGTGGGGCCTGCCGCTCTGCCTGTTTGTGGGTGTGCACTCTCTCTCTCTCTCCCTGTCAAATAAATAAAATCTTTATTTAAAAAAAAAAGAAGTGGAAAGGAGGGAAGTTGAACACTGATTTTTCCTGCAGTAGAAAGTTAGGTCATCTGTTGATTGAGGAAACATGGTGGAAAACTTGGGAAGAGCAATGACTTGAGGTTTGGAATAGCACCTGAGCAGTGAAAAAGGAAGCCAACCAGGCAAGAGTAAAAGGATCGCCAAGTAGTGCTAAAGGTCAAGGTGAGTTTGGGAGTTGCAGATTTGTCATGGCATGAATCAGCAGTTATACAATTTCTCCAGCAGTCCTTGGCAAGCTAGAAGCAATAGTAGGGAGAACAGATGGTTGTTTGACTCTGAGCTGAGACTTGGCAGAATGGATAAGCAGAAGTTCAAGGAGTAAGGGGGCTGAGCATGCTGGTAAGAGGATCCATCAAGGAGAGGGTGGATCATGGCATTCCAGCTATGCAGGGAGGAAAATGAAGAGCTGGTGGCTAAGAGGGGAAACCAGGAAGGGGTTGAATTTAAGGAGTCTAAGGTAGAAGAACAGGAGGTTATGGTCAGCGAACATACTTCTTATGAAATAGCTTGTGGAAACTCACCAATGTTTAGATCAATTGTAGTAGCAAATCATAAGTTGTTTTTTTTTTTCTGCAGTAAACATGGTTTCTTTGTCACTGCATAATATCCACTGAAATTCATATGGTACCTCAAAATAGCCCTTATAACAAGCTATTCACGATGACCTCATCCAACATTATAGCATTTGATTTTAGTATCTGTTAAGAAAAAGCGTGATTGCTCTATAATTAGAGAACTCAGAACAGTAGCATTTTAGTGTTGTTTTACCAGTAAAAAATCAGATTAGTCTAATTAAGCCAGGTCTCCAAGAGTAGAGGCAATTATTTTCATATTAAGGGAAAAAAGTGAGAGAGAGAGAAAGAAACTTTCCTATCCTCCCCTCCCTCAGTTTTGGTTGTGGCAACAAAATTACAGAATTCCTCAGAGAGGAAACAGGAGGACCTTCTGGGCCTTTCTGACCCAGAGGCAGCTCAACCCTTAAAGACATTATGCGAATTCCATTAACTAAAATAAGGAGAGAAGTGCTGGCAAAATCATAAGCAAAACTCATAGGCTTTTTTTTTTTTTTTTAAAGATTTTATTTATTTATTTGAGAGAGAGAGAATGAGAGAGAGCACATGAGAGGGGGGAGGGTCAGAGGGAGAAGCAGACTCCCTGCTGAGCAGGGAGCCCGATGCGGGACTCGATCCTGGGACTCCAGGATCATGACCTGAGCCGAAGGCAGTCGCTTAACCAACTGAGCCACCCAGGCACACAAAGCTCACAGGCTTTTAAAGATCACCCACATCTCCCTGTGCTGGCTGTTAGAACCACTTTGTTGTCTGTTTTACCTCTCGATAGCTGTCCCAAGCTAGGCTGCATCTACGTTTGGAGGGAATCCTTGTAGTTAGGAAGATTGAGATACATTTCAGGACTCTTGAATTCCCCGTGTTATTGTTGAGATCTTCTTGAAAGTGATGCATTTTCTCGGTGTGTCCAGATACTTAGTACAACGGTCTACACACTGAGGTATGTGAACTTTCACAAAGGCATTTCAAGAAATGAGGAAACGAGGGTGGTTTTCAATGAGTCTTTTGCTGGATCCTCAGTTTCCACAAGTACTCTTTACTAAAATGGATTTGCCTGCAAATACCCCTTGGCCACCTTCCCCATCTCCTTTTTCTTAATCACATTTTTCCCTCTTGTTAAGATGGAATACCTTTCAACCATCTGAAATCTTACTTGGGTGACTTGAAGTAAGAGACACAATCTTACTTCAGTGATTTGCTCTGGGGATGTGTTTTAAAAACCTCTAGGGCATTAAACTAACCACAATTCAAAACGTTGGTGTTGGGGTTAAAGAGAGAAAATGATTATTAATGACTGGATTACAAATTATTTTGCAGGTCAAGTGGTTTCCATTTCTTTGCTTTCAACAAAATTGAAGGATGACCTAATCAAATTGTCAGCTTAAATTTATCACAAATGAAATTTGATGGTAAATTACTATATAGGTTTACCCTATAATTCAGAAAGAGTTCAAAGATTTCAGTGACATTGCTATAATGAACACCTTCCATTCCTATCTACTTTTTTGTGCAAACAAATTTTCTCAGTGAATAATGTATGTAAAGCAAATAGTATAAATAAAATTGATGCTGAAGGCTGTATTATTCTAGTGGTATTATTCACCTATAAATATGTGAACTACATGGGGGTAGGGGACAGTCTACCCATCAATTAATATGAGCATTTCCAAAATAACTTGTTATACTTAAAATTATTTATGAAAAAAATATTTTTTCTTAGTTGTGTACTGATAATAATTATAATGCTAATGCAATTCTGAAAAAATCTTAAGGTTACAGGAAATAAAAAATAAAATTTCAATGTTACATACATATTTTGCAGAGAAGTATGATAAAGTGATAAAAAAAAGTCTTTGGGTGCACCTGAATGGCTCAGTCGGTTGAGCCCCCTGCCTTTGGCTCAGGTCATGATCCTAGGGTCCTGGGATCATGCCCCAGTGCAGGCTCCCTGCTCAGCGGGGAGTCTGCTTCTCCCTCTTCCCCTCCCCTCTACCTGTGTTCTCTCTCGCTATCACTCTCTGTCTCAAATAAATAAATAAAATCTTAAAAAAAAAAAAAAACAGTCTTCCAAGCATAAAATACGTTGCATTTGAATAAAATTCTGTGGGGGAAGTGGGATGGAAACATGAATTCAAGGAAAAAAAATATAAAAATTTTGACTGCTAAAGGGCTTATTCATGGTTTTAGATGTTATTGGATATGGGTGTTTAAGATTAATTGCATGCATTTTAAAGTGATATAAAAGATTTATTTGAAAATGTCAATATTACAATATGCCAGAAATTATGTTTTCTTGTAACTGCCTAAACTTACAATAACAAATTTTAGATATCAACCTAAAAACACACGAAATGATACAAAACATGTGAAAATTCTTTTAGAACATACAAGCAAAAAAAAAAAAAGAAAAGTCTAAAGACCAGTGCTCTGGGGCAGTGGTTCTAGACTCTGACGTACTTAAGAATCCCCTGCGAAACTTGTAAAATCTGCAGATTTCCAGGCTCATCCCCAGAGATTGCTATTCTGTAGGTCTGCAGAATATGTGGTGTCAATAAGCATTCCCTGGTTATTCTGATGTGTGGTCTGTGGCCTGGCCTTTGAGAAATACCACTTCAAGATTTCTTCTCTGATCACAGTGCATCAGCAGAAAGCTGCTTACTTGAGTCGTTTTTTTTCTGGGCCATCTGTAGAACTGCCTCCTCTGAGTCATATATTGTGTCACACCTTCACGTTTCACTTGGAATGCCCTGAGAAAATGTTATGAAGGCTTCCTGCATTTGTAAAGAGACTCATCCAAGCCATCATTCCATCACCGACTCTCCCTGGCCACCACCCCTGCCCACAGGTTACCACAAATCATAAATTTTTTTCAGAATTTGGTACTAAAGAAAGTGTTGCGTGGTGCCTGGGTGGCTCAGTCGTTAAGCCTCTGCCTTTGGCTCAGGTCATGGTCCCAGGGTCCTGGGATCGAGCCCCGAATCGGGCTCCCTGCTCGGCGGGAAGCCTGCTTCTCCCTCTCCCACTCCCCCTGCTTGTGTTCCTGCTCTTGCGCTCTCTCTCTCTGTCAAATAAATAAACAAAATCTTTAAAAATAAAAAAAAAGTGTTGCTTCTTTGGGAAAATACTGGCATGTATTATCAGAGCAGTATCAGTAAACTAGTTTTGTTTTTCTTTTCTTCTGGTTTGCTAGGAATCTCAGAGATAATTTTGTGACTTTGGACAGTTGGATCCTAATCTTTGCTTATGATCTTCTAACCTAATTAATATTTTTCTTGGTCCTGATTTTTTAAATAAGTTTTTTCTGTTTTATGATTTTAATAAATCCCCTCTGATCCTTTCTAGAGAAGTATAAATAAGTAAACAAATGAGCAAAATTATTCTGTTTGTATACATGTTTTAAATATATGGATAAAATAGATTGGAACCAAAAACGGTTTCTAGTTTTTTTCATCTTTGTATGTATTTGTGTGTGTGCATGTGTGTGCATACATCTGTAAAGGACTTTGCTTGTGGATGTAGAGAATGGATTGATGGAATTTACTGTTACATTTTGGGTGTACTCAGTTGTAAGGCATATTGGGATTTCAGGTGCAAAGCTGGGTAAAATGGAAGGTAGGACAGACTAGATGGACTTGAGGGGCTAGTAGGATGCCCAGGCTTCAGTTCCATGAGGGGACTGTGGTACATTGCAAATAGGAAAAGTAGAATCTCTTAAAATGGAACAGTCTAACCAGTCAATAAGGAGATAAAAGGTCCACAGAATTCACCTCAAAGAGGTCCAGACCCTATGGGCTGGTGATTATAAAGATGCCAATATTCTTCCAAATACACCTTAATTTTTTTGACTGTCCTTACAAATAATGTTTAGTAGATGGCAAAAACTAGAAATATATATTCAAGAATCATTTATTTGTCTTATATCTTAAAAATCCTATTATATGTCCTAGACATGCCAAGCCTCAGGGTTATAGAGTCAAAGGAGACAAGATAACATCCTTGCTCTTTGGACTTCCCAGGTATAGAGCAGAATCTTGCAAGGGCTGCTATGGGTCTCCTTCTGTAAATGAGAAAAAATGTCCATCTTGGCAATAAGACCCCTCAGGTGCAAGCTGTGGCAGGGGAAGGGGATGAAAGCAGCCCCCACTGGCTTCTTTGGTGAAAGAGTCCTTATCAAGGCACACCTGCACAACTAGATGCAGAGTAGATGCCTTAAATGGAAGAAGCTGGCAGGATATGGGTGCTAAGAGTAAATGTGGAGCTCATTGCATGGTAGGGACTATGCAGGGATAAAGGGCAGCAGAGACATAGTCTATAGTGGGATGTGGGGATGGGGGCCACCACTCAGCTGCAGCTGAAAATTCAAACCCATTCCTGCCAATTCTTTTTTTTTTTTTTTTAAGATTTTATTTATTTATTTGAGAGAAAGAGACAGAGAGAGCATGAGCTGAGGGAGAGGCAGAAGCAGACTCCCCCCTTAGCAGGGAGCCCGATGCAGGGCTCTATGCAGGGCTCATTTCGGGGCTCGATCCCAGGACCCTGGGATCATGACCTGAGCCAAAGGCAGATGTTTAAGTGACTGAGCCACCCAGGAGCCCCCCATTCCTGCCAATTCTTAAGGACTTTGAAGAGAAAGTGGAAATCTGGGTTTTTATGTGACCTCTTGACTTTTAAATGCTATACAGACCAACTGACACACTCATGGACTTCATCTGACTTGCAGACTACCATTTTGGAACTTGAATTAAAGATAAATCAATCCATTTTTTTCTGGAGTAAGATTTTTTTTTTTGCTTTTGTTTTTGTTTTTCTTCCCTGCATTTAAACAATCATTTTTAAAGAGACATTTAAATACAGATAATTCAAGAAGTGCTTTTGCTTAAATTATATGAAATGTCAATTTGACCTAATTTCTTAATTTGATAGATTTAGATTCAGTATGTCAGAGTGAATGACAGAGGTAACACTTTTCAAAATAATACGAAAACCAAAACCCCCAAACAGCAGATACTTTTTGACATCTATTGTTTAGCTTTATGTGGGATATAAAAAACATCACATAGATAAAATGTAAAATTCGTAAAGGGTTAGGAAGTATATAATGCATCTCAAATTAGACAGTCTAGTCATATTGCATAGCCAAAATTAGAAGGAGCTTAGTAGTCTAAAATGAGCAGAGAATTCTCTAATCCTGGTTTAGTTGTTCATATAGGCTCATTTGCTACCTCAGCTGAAGAACCTGAACAACCTAAGGTATTCCTCTACTGTATTATTTAAAGCTTAATAATAATTATATATAATTTTAGGCACTACAAAATAAAAATAAATACCAAATTATGTACCCTTGTCACCTACACTGCTTCTATGATCAAATACTAAAAATAAAAAATGACATTTGTCATATTATTAAGCCTTCTTTCTGCATAGCAGCATTTTCCTCCTTTTTAAAATTTACATTTGCAAATAAATAATTAGAGCAGTATAAATGATAATTAGGATAATATTAAAGAAGCAAAGTTCGTGCAAGAATTGTATTTTTTTAAAGATTTTTTTTTTTTTTTAATTTGAGACAGAGAGAATGAGAGACAGAGAGCATGAGAGGGAGGAGGGTCAGAGGGAGAAGCAGACTCCCTGCCGAGCAGGGAGCCCGATGCGGGACTCGATCCTGGGACTCCAGAATCATGACCTGAGCCGAAGGCAGTCGCTTAACCAACTGAGCCACCCAGGAGCCCAGAATTGTATTTTTTTAAAGGCTATATACTCCTGGGTGACAAAGTTGGAAATATTCTGGCTTTATAAGCTGCTCTTTTCCACACGCAAAAAATTTGTTTCAGAGACTTGTTTAATACAGCACATCAGACTCCTTTTCCAATTACTTCGATACATGTATTATAAACTTAATCCATAAACCAAGCAGCATTTATTAACAAATAAAATGAAGCGCATTACACAGTAACATATCATGACAATAAAAGTCCTGAATTAGATGTTAACTCTAAACTTTTTAATTCATTAAGGACTGTCCAAATGGTCACAAAGCTTGATTGAAGGGGTTCACATTAATTAAAATTTCCTTGGAAGTTAAGTTATGATATGGATCAACATTTAAAAATAATACTGTCCTAGGAACACAAGTTTAAAAAGGTTAAGCATATTAACGGACTTAAGTGTATAGAGCACTTCTGAGAAGTCCTCAGTAAAGCCACTCTCCGGCATGTGATCATGGTGAAAGAGGGACAGATACGTTCTTTTCTCTTGCTCTGATAATACATGCCAGTATTTTCCCAAAGAAGCAACACTTTTTTTTTATTTTTAAAGATTTTGTTTATTTATTTGACAGAGAGAGAGAGCGCAAGATTCAATACTTATCAGATCAAAGTGAAATCGATAGTTGAAACCATCAGCATTATTCAGCTTGAAACCTTTTCATGTGTAGCGGACCCTGTCATTGTTTGCCTTTATCAGGGCTACTTCCTCTTTCTGCCTCACGTCCAGTCCCAGGGCTGGGATCACAACTGGTCTGAACCAATTGTGAGGATTCAGATCCTCTTTGCCAGGGATAGGTCTAAGTATGGACATGTGACTCAGTCCCGGCTAGTGAAACATACTTGGAAGACTGCTGGGGTTTCTGGGCAGAATGTTTCTTCTCTAGTAGGAGGACACCCCCACCCCACCCCACCCCCCAAAAATATATATATATATATATACAGTTATGCTCTACCTTTTCTTTCCTACTTTGGACACTGTCTTTTTAGGACAGAAAACTTGGAGGTAACTGCAGCCATTTTACAAGGAGGAGGAAGGCCAAGAGAATAACAAAGAAAGGAACCCAGCCCCCTGATGTGGTAGCACCCCTGAAATGACTTTAGAACCACTTACATCCAGACTTCCTGTCTCATGAAAAAATTAAATGCCCTTGGGCACCTGGGTGGCTCAGTTAGTTAAGCGACTGCCTTCGGCTCAGGTCATGATCCTGGAGTCCCGGGATCGAGTCCCACATCGCGCTCCCTGCTCGGCGGGGGGTCTGCTTCTCCCTCTGACTCTCTTCCCTCTCGTGCTCTCTGTCTCTCATTCTCTCTCAAATAAATAAATAAAATCTTTAAAAAAAAAAATTAAATGCCCTTATTGTTTAAACCACGGACAGTTAGATTTTCTGTTACTTGCACCGTAAAGGATTCTACTTGGAATAGCGTATAAATGCAGGGCCAGTGGTGTTCCAGACTAGCTCCCACGGGCTTGTGAGACGATTCTGCCTATCTCCCCAGTTCTACTCTCGGTGACTTGGAGTTGGTAGCTTTAAATTACCCATGGTGGACACACAAAAATAGACTGCAAATGGTTGAAAGACCTCAATGTGAGACAGGAGTCCATCAAAATCCTAAAGGAGAACACAGGCAGCAACCTCTTTGACCTCAGCCGAAGCAACTTCTTCCTAGAAACATCGCCAAAGGCAAGGGAAGCAAGGGCAAAAATGAACTATTGGGACTTCATCAAGATAAAAAGCTTTTGCAAAGCAAAGGAAACAGTCAACAAAACCAAAAGACAGCCCACAGAATGGGAGAAGATATTTGCAAATGACATATCAGATAAAGGGCTAGTATCCAAAATCTATAAAGAACTCATCAAACTCAACACCCAAAGAACAAAGAATCCAATCAAGAAATGGGCAGAAGACATGAACAGACATTTTTCCAAAGAAGACATCCAAATGGCCAACAGACACATGAAAAAGTGCTCAATATCGCTCGGCATCAGGGAAATCCAAATCAAAACCTCAATGAGATATCACCTCACACCAGTCAGAATGGCTAAAATTAACAAGTCAGAAAACGACAGATGTTGGCGGGGATGCGGAGAAAGGGGAACCCTCCTACACTGTTGGTGGGAATGCAAGCTGGTGCAGCCACTCTGGAAAACTGTATGGAGGTTCCTCAAAAAGTTGAAAATAGAGCTACTATATGATCCAGCAATTGCACTACTGGGTATTTACCCCAAAGATACAAAAGTAGGGATCCGAAGGGGTACGTGCACCCCGATGTTTATAGCAGCAATGTCCACAATAGCCAAACTGTGGAAAGAGCCAAGATGTCCATCGACAGATGAATGGATAAAGAAGAAGTGGTATATGTATACAATGGAATATTATGCAGCCATCAAAAGGAATGAGATCTTGCCATTTGCAACGACGTGGATGGAACTGGAGGGTATTATGTTGAGTGAAATAAGTCAAACAGAGAAAGACATGTATCATATGATCTCACTGATATGAGGAATTCTTAATCGCAGGAAACAAACTGAGTGTTGTTGGAGTGGGGGGTGGGGTGGGAGGGATGGGGTGACTGGGTGATAGACACTGGGGAGGGTATGTGCTGTGGTAAGCGCTGTGAATTGTGCAAGACTGTTGAATCTCAGATCTGCACCTCTGAAACAAATAATGCAATCTATGTTAAGAAAAAAAAAAAGAAGAAGGTAGCAGGAGGGGAAGAATGAAGCGGGGGAAATCAGAGGGGTAGACGAACCATGAGAGACGATGGACTCTGAAAAACAAACAGGGTTCTGGAGGGGAGGGGGGTGGGAGGATGGGTTAGCCTGGTGGTGGGTATTGAGGAGGGCACGTTCTGCATGGAGCACTGGGTGTTATGCACAAACAATGAATCATGGAACACTACATCAAAAACTAATGGCGTAATGTATGGGGATTAACATAAGAATAAAAAAAATAAATTAAAAAAAAAAAAAGAAAAAGAAAAAGAAATTACCCATGGTGGGAGTATTTATACTATGGAACTAGACCAGTGATATTTATCGGGGCTTTTTGCCCTAGAGAGCCGGTTGTTAAACATTTATCAGCAGCACAACACTGGTGACTTAACTTACTCCTACAGATAATATAATAACAACTACCATGCTATTTATAATCTTTTACTTTTTATATTTTAAATTTTTTAATAAGATTTTATTTTTAAGCAATCTCTATACCCAAGGTGGGGCTCAAGTGTACAATCCTCAGATCAAGAGTGGCACGCTCCACCAACTGAGCCAGCCAGGCGCCGCATTTATCATCTTTTAAAGTGCATTTTTAATAGCAAACGGGTAATAGGTTATATCAAGATATTTCTAAGTTGTGGAATTTTAGAACTGGAAGGGATTTTAGTAAATTTGAGAAGAGCAAAATTAAATCTCGAGTGATTTTAAAACTAACCTAGCATTACATAACTGTTAATAACAGAGTCAAGCCCATGCTTTGACTCTTTATTCCCATCTTAGTAATTTTTCCAGTACACCGTAGAGCCATTATATTACTTATACAATAATAATAATAAAAAAAACAATTCTTTGCTTATAAATATCTAGCATCAAATAAAAATATTAAGCTAGTGAGATATTCAATTTCTCTATAAATAGACCAACCTAGTCTTGATAATGCATATAAAAAGCCATGTTTAACTATATATTCTAAATTTCAGTCTATTCAGCAAAGATGCAGACCTTGAAGAAGGCTGACATATGGAAGCTGTTAGCATGAGATTAAAAGCTGCCAACAACCCTCAGTCATTACTCACAGTAAGTCCCGAAAAGTAATGGGGTGATCAGCTGGGCCTGGGCTGCCCGGGTACACCAAGTATACTCTCAGAGAGTGAGTGGCTGCTACATCCCTTCTCCAGAGGCCGAAGAGAACTGTCAGCTGAAGTCTGAGCTCCTCTGCTGGGTTGAAGATAGGCGGTCTTGAAAGATAGAAACTACATCGTGGGATGAAATGAATTCGCAGAAGATCTGGAATGGACAATGGGGCAATGGAATGCCAGATTCTGACAACTTATGTTTGAAATAGCTGACCAAATTAGCCAGCAGAGATTAGATATTGAAAATACTCACTACTGGGGCGCTTGGGTGGCTCAGTTGGTTAAGCGACTGCCTTCGGCTCAGGTCATGATCCTGGAGTCCCTGGATCGAGTCCCGCATCGGGCTCCCTGCTCGGCAGGGAGCCTGCTTCTCCCTCTGACCCTCCCCCCTCTCATGTGCTCTCTCTCATTCTCTCTCTCTCAAATAAATAAATAAAATCTTTAAAAAAAAAAAAAGAAAATACTCACTACTGGTTAGAGTACTTGTGGGAGCTTCACGGTGCTGGTATGCGTGAAAACTGATACATTTTTGGAACGCAATTAGGCAACATACGGCAAATCAATAACTGCAAAAATAAAGATTTTGCATAATTTTGATAAATGTAGACTATGTGGTGATACATATGGGGAGTTCATTATATCGGTCTCTCTATTTTGGGGTACATTTGGAATTTTTCATAAAATTTCAGGAAATGTTTATAGGATTTGGCTCAGGAATTCTAATTTTTAATGATCCATTTTAAGGAAATATAGATAAAAGATTAATGACCATTTATTATAAAGTATTGAAAAATTGGAAACAATCTAGATTTCCAACAACAGGGGAATGGATGAATAAATTAGGATCTATCCATACAATAAAAGGCAAAGGAGCCATTAAAATCATGTTTTGAAAGATATTTAATAGAAAGAGAAAATATTCAAAATACAATATCAGTTAAAATAATAGAGAACAGTACAGTTTGTGTGCGTGTATATGTGTGTGTTTAGAGAAGACTGAAGAAGCACTAAAATCAAGGTGTTCTTAGTGATTATATTTTTCCCCTATTTTTCTGGATTTTCTAAAATTTCTCTAATAAGCATGTAGAAACTTTTTTTAAAATTCAAGATTTTCTTCTTATTACAAAAATCAATACATGCTAACTTAATAGAAAAAGAAAATACGGAATCATCTATATTTAGAAGAAAATAATATAAAAATAGAAAACAGAACAAACAAAAATCCTTCAAGTCACTTGGAGATAATTTTGACAACAAAGGGTATCGGTCTTAATCAGCACTGAAATCGAGAAGGGAAAACTGCACCCAAAGCATACATCTTCTGAGTAAGCATGACGACTGCTAATACCATCAGGGAGGTGGGGGGAGAGGAGACAGAAGCCACGGACTGGATGTTCGAGATTTGGAGAAGTTGGTAATTGGGAGTGCATTTTTTTCAGGGACAGCTGCATCTGTGTGAGGCTGGGAGAGGCAGCAACAGGAAAAGGACTTAAAAGATTCTTGCTCTGCATTCAGAATGCACTCTCTAATTTGGGGTGCATATTTCCCCACTCAAGAAGTGAAGAGTGAAGAGAGTATTGTGCTAATAATTACTTTGTGATTTCCCAATTGTGTGTCTCCTGATATAAGAACAAGTTGAGAATGAGCCAAGGGAGGCCCAACACAATTTATTTCAGTTATACCAGCACCCTCAAGTTTAAGACCTTGGTTGTCCCAGATATGCAACCACATGGTTCTAGAAATCTGACCTGAAAACCCTCGTTGAGACCAGTGTTTGGCAACTTATTTTCTTCCTGCAACACACAGGAAAGATGACATTCCCATATGGAGCATGTTCTCATGGTGCACCCAGGATGAAGGGACAGGTCTCTAACTCTGATTCTTTCTCTCCAAATTAAGAAAGCAATGCTAGGAGTGTAATGTTATCATAAAGAAATCCTCGACTGTATTGTGATCCATATTTGAAAATAGTGATTAATTCAAAACGATGGCTTTAACAGGCTCATCCCCAGGGCAACTAGGGTAGCCACCCTGGGCCTCATACTTGGAGGCAGGGCTGTGTACCTATTGCACCTATTCCTATTTCCTGAATGTAATTAAAATCACTTTTAGAATTTCTGCCTTTAATGATAACCCAAGAGGCTTATAAAACTTGCTAACTGAGCAGCCTCCTTTCAAGTGAGATTAGCTTGGGCAGGCTGGATAGGTTGAGTTGCCAGGGTCCCACGCCCATCTGGGAGAGGCCTTGCTCTCTGACCTTTCTAAGAATCAAATTACAAATAATTTCACTTGCAAGAAGCCTACACTGTCTTTCATCTTAAATAGGTTCTTTTACATTAAAACTGTGGGTCAAAAGAAACTAAGAATAATGGCTGATGATATTTAGTCATTAACCCATTATTTATTTAAACATATATTGTATGCCGGCACTGTTCTAGGCTCTAGAGATTCAGCAGTGAATGAAGACAGACAAGATTGATCCCTACTTTCATGAGGCTTTCATTCTAGTCGGGGGAGAAATCAGACAGGAAACAAAATTGGAAGCATCGTTGGTTCATTTGGGCCCTCATTCAAATCATTTATTTAGCTAACATGTACCAAAAATACCTAACATACGCCAGGCATTCTAGATGGTTTCACTTAAATCTCTCATTTAATTTTTGCATTAACTCTGCACAAAAGTATATTACTATCTTCTTTTTTCAGATGCATAAGTAACATGGCTCATTGTAATAGTAAAAGAGAGGAAGCAATCAATATGTGCAGGATAGGAGACTTGCTAAGTAAATTATAGCAATCTGTGCAATGAAATGCTATATTATATAGCTGTTTTTTTAATGCAGCTATTATAAAGATCTCCATGTGCTGGTATGGAAAGCTGCCCAAAAGAAGTATCAACTTTAAAAAAAAAAAGGCAAAATGCAGAACAGGATTTAAAAACAGCTCTTGTTTATGTTTCCTTTTAAAAAAAGATATTCATACCCCTATGTTTGTATCTGAAAAATATACGAGAGACTACATAAATAATTCAATAGTGATTCTAGGGAAGGGGACTGGTGATTTAAGATGAGAGGAATACCTACTTTTAATTGTATATCCATCCTTCTGAAAGTGTAAAGTATTAACCAGATACATTAATTATTTTTTTCAGTTAAAACTGTTAATGTTTCTCAGAAGAATGTTGATTAACCTTCTGAGAGCTTCAGGGATATGATTGGCTTGTTTAAGGTCATGGGAATTTCGTTTCTAGATCTTTAATTTAGTAAAGAAGATAGGTAAATGTCATGTAAAGGAAAAAGATATTAACGTGTATGCTTTCAGGTAAATGTGTGAGTGTGCCCGTGCGTGTTGAAAGGCTGGTGAAAAGAAATGGAAGGGCCCAAGGTAACAACTAGAAAAGATTAAAAAAAAAAAAAAGAAAAAGAAAAAAACGATTTAGAAAAGGTGCTAATGAAAAAAAAAAAAAGAAAGAAAAGGTGCTAATGTTTCAGTCTTTGTATTCATAACACCTGGTACAGTGCTTGGCACTAGGAGATAATGTTTGTTAAAGCACATGAGATTATCTGAGGATATTAGGAGTGAGAATACAATGCAGGTGATTTGAAGTTAAAGCAGTTTCTAGGGTTTATGGTTTGATCATCTCGGCTAGATGAAGCTGCAAGGGAAAATGTGGTTCAGAATATAAATTACTCTGTTCCTTCTTATCCCCAGTAGAAGACATATCCCCCAAGTTTGCTGATTTGGAAAATCCTTATTTTTTGCAAGGACTGAATTCCCCTGCTTGTTATTTATCAGCATTCTGCTGACAAGTCTTGTTCCTTCTCTGTCCTTAGTTCCTTTTTTGTTTTCTTGTTAAAAGATCTATTTAAAAAAAAAATGCAGTTCAGTAGCCCAACTGTTTCAAAATCTCATTTCATCTCATTCGTCATTTATTAATGGGCCTATTTTCTCTCCAGTGTTTCTTATCCCCTAGATATATTTGAGGAAATTCTTTTTTAAATCCCTGGGGCTATTATTACATCACTAGTTCTTTTTACTGCCTTTTTAAAAATCAGACTCAGACTTTAATCACTCTATATATTACTCTCCCCTTCCCACTTTTCTATTTCAACGTACTTTTTTTTTTCTCTTCTAAATCTAGTACTCTGAAAAATCCCTAGTGAGCCCAAGCTGGATGTATTTTTGTTTTGAGAAATTTATCAGATGAATTATAATTTATTACTGCTTGCCTCTAGGTTATTTAAGGATAGTCTAGTCTTTTTTTAGCTAACAATTTCCTATATCTTCTATCATTAGTATACACAAAGATGCAGCTCATTTTGTGGTTATTTAATATTTTCCCCTAATTTTGACTTGCTATTGGTTTCTTAACTTTAAAAAATAGTTTTATTAGGAACCCATTTTTAATAAACCCTGCCTTCCTAAACATGTCTTTTGGCTGAATCCAATTCTAAGGTCCATTTTAATGTTCTTTTACATTTCTATTCACTTGATGACATTGAATAGCACACTCAAGGAAAGGAAAAACCCTTTGCTATCAGAAGGACGGTGGAAAGAACAAACATTAGGTTCAGTTAGGAATCCATTGTTAGGATTTTTCTTTCTTTCAATCCTTTCTTTCTTTCATTCTTTCTTTCTTTGATCCAGACTTTGCCTATCTCACCTTCCCCATCTAGAATCAATCATCTCCCCTCTCTTCTTATCTAATATTGAAAAAGATGCATAAGAAATTTTGCAAAACACTATGAATGCCTGTGAGAAAAGACCTTATGTAAATGTCTGGTATTATTATGCTGGAATTTTGCCATGATGCTGTTTGCAAAAGAATAAGATTTAGAATAATATTATCTCCTTTCAACCTCCAGTCCAAGGAGGTTCAGTTACCAAAATACCAGAAGAATGGTTCCTATATGGAAGACCCGTAGCAAAGATCCAGAGCACTAGATTTATGCCTTTTTATTAATGATGACTACTGTCATTATGTTCACTGTCTTGGGACAGTCATGGCAATGGAGGGAATTGAGGGCAGGACATGTTGGCTATGCTTATTGTGCTTAGAGGAGGGAAAAGGCAACAAAGGAGTGGGTCCTGGCTGTAGTCCAAATGATCCAAACAGCTCTGTTTACATGTAAGAGGGGGAAAAGAAAAGATGCTGCATAATGTGAGTGAAATTTGTATAAATATTGACATTGTGTATATAGGGTCTAGGGGTAAGTACTGTCTTAAGAGCCACTAGAACTTACAAGGCTGTACTAGACATTCCTATTCTTAGACGTAAAGGAGTTAACATCCTACACTGAGCAAATGAAGGGCACACACACACAAAAGCCCCGTCAGCCTCTAAACGGCTCTTGCTTCCCGGATGCCACGTCTGAAATCTCTGCCATGAGACCTACTCCATTTGCAGTCAACTATTCTACTCAGAGCCCCTGTGTATGAGACCAGGTGCTTGTTAGAGCAACTAGCAGCTAACTTGCCGTAAGTATGCAAAAGATTGATTTTCAAATCTTCATAGAAAAGATGACTTTTGGATGGGAGATGAATAGGGGCTCGCAAACTCAAGTGCCTTGGGCAGCTAACATAAATATGTGAAGTAGGCTAGAGAAGTGCTAAGCTGCTTGTGTTGCTGGCTAAGAATAATATGTGCTTAGTATCTATGATAGGCCCAATTAAATAACCAAACAAAACCTGTCCAGGGCTCCAGAGAAATCCTAGGCCACCAATTTGAGACCCCGATTTATATAGGTGGAGAAAAGATAGTGAAAGAGTAATGTGGAAAAAAAATCACCGAGACACGCATGATATCGAAGGACTCTACTGGTATTGATTAATTTATCACAGGGATTGATAATATTTCAGAAGCAAGCGTAGAAGAAATGACCTCTATTCTTTAGAAAAGATAAAACTGGTCGAGCAAGCTCTGGTAGCCTAGAGTGAGCAAAGGACATTTTAATAGTTCAACAGTTCAGAGATATTTCCCATCAATATTTCACTATTTATGCTAACACATTCTTCTTTAAAATGCAGGTGTCAATCAGAAAGTTTTAGATCAGATTCCCTCATAGGACCTAGCTGAGATTAACCCCCCAAACAGAAGAGAAAATTACATAGGGAGAGAGAGGGGGGAAATTTAGAATCGGAGGCTTGGGTAGAAGTCAAACTTGTAGGTGGGTGTGAGTGCTCTGGCAGGCGGAAGGCGGTGGAGGAACCCTGCAGGTATGGAGGTGGGGACTGCGGGAGCAGGAGGAGGAAAGCTTTGCCTACTTTGCAGTTTTGTCGAGGGCAGCTAATTGCTTGTGCCCAGAAAATTGCCTCTGGAAGCCTTGGGCAATATGCAGTAGGTATTCCCTGTTGCCTAGTTTATCAGGTTAAGTTAAAATTTGGTAGAGGAGAGGAGAGGAATGTTGAGCTGAAAGAAACCTCAAAGGTCACCAACTTTTTTTTTTTTAAAAGGGTCTATAATGACAAAAGAGGCAACTCAAACCTTCAGAAATAGTGCCTTAGCCTAAAGTAACCCACCACAGGTGTCAATAGCCTTGGATACTAAAAGGGAAAGTGGGAAGGGGACTTCACTTTATAATTTTTTCTAGGATCGACTCTGGTATGAAGAATATATAAAGTAAGGGAAGGGATCTAACATTCATTGAGTCTCTATTATGTGCCCATGCTTTGTACTGGGCACATTATATTTATTACATCACTTAATTTTCATAGCAACTGTGGAACAAATTATCACCATCGTATAATACATGATTAACAAATTCTGAGATTAACAAATATTCCCATGGCTGCTTAGCTGGTAAAAGGTAGTTAGAATTTGAATTCAGGTGTATCTACCTAGGCCCTACTACCATTTCTCCGGAGACATTCATTACATGTCTGCTACATGCCCGGTTCCATGTGAGGTGCTTTAGGGATATAAATAAGGAGCAGATTAGGGATATATACAAAAAGCGGCTCTTCTCCTTGTCTCTCAGAGGCGATATTCTAAAAAAGGAAGCCCTGAATTAAGTGGTCATTTTAGCTTTCTATTTAATGCCCCAATCTATAAAGAAGTGGAGATCATTCACAGCCACAGAGATTGGAAGATATTCTCAGTGTTCATAAAACTTAAAAAAAAAGTACAGTGACGTGCTACCCACGGCCAAAATCCTTTCTACTAATCTTTATAGCTTTGTGTGGCATATAGAACAATGTTCCCAAAGTGTCCTAAGATATTAATAGGTTCAGCAAAAACAAAACAACCCCCAAAACCTGGTGTTAGCAATATTTTTTTCAAAAATGCATTTCAAAATATATGTAAGAAAAATACTCAGCACATTTCTGCGGTTCTTATTGTGCAAAATATGTCTATAAGAAATGGTTGGCAAGGGGCACCTGGGTAGCTCAGTTGGTTAAGTGTCTGCCTTCGGCTCAGGTCATGATCCCAGGCTCCTGGGATGAGTTCCACATTGGGCTCCTTGCTCAGCAGGGGGCCTGCTTCTCTCTCTCTCTCTCTCCCTCTGCCCCTCCCCCCGCTTGTGTGCTCGTGCGCGCGCGCATGCTTGTGCGCGCATGCGCTCTCTCTCTTTTTCAAATAAATAAATAAAATCTTAAAAAGAAAAAAATGGTGGGCAATCCGAAGAGCAAAGGAAGTTGCATTTGTCACCTGAAGGGTAACTAACTGGTGATCAATTTGTTAGTTAATGCAGAATCAGATTTGACCACTGTACCAATGTAATCTAAACATTAATACATGTTGACTCTTCAGCCTCTTTATGCATATTTGTGATATTTTTTGCTTCTGTCCAGCAGCACTTACATTTTCTTTGAGACTATTTTTTTACTGCCTACTTTAATCCAGATGCCTGTTATATTTTATGAGTGTGTGGTGACTTTCCATCATCACATTATAATGAGATCAAACGTGTTGGGGAAATATTGATCAAGTACTTGCTGCCAAGTTGGTACCATGCTCTGATTCCCAAGTTTCCTGAAGGGTACACTGGTCTTCTTGATTTGGTTTCCTACTTTTTGAACTTTTGCTACTTCATTAGATAGATCTACAGTGTCCAATGCACATAGATCTACAGTATTAAGTGTACATAGATTTAACACTTTCCTTACACATATGATGACAAAAAACCATATTACCAGAATGGTTAAAATAGCAAATTTTATGTTATATGTATTTCACTACAATTAAAAACAAAATATAACAGAGGTGACAATGGTGCACAAGTAAGAAAATAAACTCAGCGTTGCAAAAAAAATAGTATTTTTGGTGTCATAATTTTACATAAAACAATAAATAATAATATTTTATTTGTGTGAGACAAACATACATAGGAGTTAAATGTCCCCTAAAATCTAAATAAGAAATGTATTCAGGAGAATATTTACATAGAATTAAGTAAAAAGCTGGATCACAATTTCCAAATTGTTCATTGGTGTGTTCTTAGCACTTGACATAGTGCCTGGCACTTAGTATGAATTCAACAAATATTTGTTGTTGATAAAAAGATCATTTCAGCTCTGGGCCACTTTCCTTAGTTGTCCATTTAACCTGTTTAATTTCTAGAGCAAGTAACATGATTTATATTTAATGTTTCTGTGTTCCCTTAGAACATAAACTGAACCAATATGATTATAAAACTTGGTAAATTACAGATTAAAAACAAAAAAAACAACATATAAAAACCTGTTGTTGTAACAAATAAATCTGAGTAAAAATAATTGTTTAAATATAGTTTTAGGAGGTTTTATTTAAAAAATCATTTGTATACCTTTATTACCACGAGGATGAACCATATGAAATTGTCATTTTTTCATAGGTCAAAATTGACAATTCAATATAGTTTGATCTTAGTTTTATAAATTTGATCTTAGTAATTTATAAATTACTGGCTAGTTTATGCCTGCAGTTTCAAGTGTTGGAAACATTGAAGCTTGGAGAAAATGCATTTTAATATTCATTGAAAGGGCTCTTCTTTGCTTCCAAATGCCAGGGACTGCAAAGTGATCTCAAAAATTGGAACAAATATTACAACATCTTCATTAAGATATGTGAAACTGACACTTTTACTACTAACTTTATGGTTAATCACAAATCTCCAACCAGAGACTGTGGAATGACCATCTGAATGTATTGTAAGAACATTTAATGACCTTAAATATTGATTACTTTAAAACACAGCAGTCCCTTCGCATTTCCAAAGTTAAAACAAGCGCACTCAATTATTATAGTTAAAAAAGGGTGGGTAAGTCATGTATTTCATAATTAAGAATATTGTAATAAAATGGACCTATAATTTGTTTTCACAAATACTGCCAATAATGATAAAAGACAGGGAAGTTAATTTTGATCATTATTTAAACAATTTTAAGTCCCTAAGTGATGATAATGATTTGAATGGCTTATGTCAGGGCTAGGACAATGGCCCCAGAGCCACAGCAGTGACCATGGGCAAAGTCCTACACAGGAAATCTAACAGTTCTTTGCTTCTGCTGTCATCCATGACTCCTTAAGCTACTTGTGGACACTACCATAGGACAGACCCCAGGCTTAAAACCTTTTAAACTGTGAGGTAGAAAGGGGAGAATTAGACAGGTGCAGACTGCTACTACCACCTTCTAGTTGTAAACCAATGCACCTCCTTTCTTCTTCCAGTCTCTGTGTAGCAAGAGAAGGGTTAGGCTAAGTTTACATGAGAATGGCTGGTCATCTAGATTGGCTAATAGACCATTCCAATGCTAGTGGGAGGAGTGAGTATATGATGCCTTACAATTTTGGTGACTGCAAAACTTTCCAGACATTGTCTATGCTTATATTTACTTATTCATTAGAAACAATGGTACCAGATAGCATATGCTGCATTGTAGCCTGCTTTTTAAAAATTAAAAAGTACATATATTATGAACTCCACTCCTTTCGTTCATTATTTTTATACAACATTCTTTGTAGAGTTGCTTAAAATTCTATTGTGTATGTGTGGTGCTCCACAATTTATCTAAACAATCCTCTGTTGTTGTTCACTGAGTTTTTCTGAATTCATTTCTTCACTATTATGAACAACATTGCAGCTAAATCTGAGTATACATTCTTAATTCTTTGTCAGGGAAAATTGAGTAAATTCTAGAAGCGGAATTTCCTGGTTAACAGTAGGGATTTTGAATAATTTCCTGGAGGCAACATTTAGCTCACAGGAGCGGAGATAAAGGAAGAGAGAAGAGGCAGTTTGTAAGGTGAACCCTCTCATACTGGGGGAGCTTCTGAGAGGTCTAGGTGAGCTAGTTTAGAAATACAGAACACATATTTGCCACCCCACGCTTAGACAATTATTTCAAACTCAGGCCAGAAAGATAGGGTGAGGAAACCGAAAACAGTTGACATTTTTCGGAGTATTTATTCTGTGCCGGGCGGTGCTATAAGCATTTTCTATGTATTATCTCACTCTATTCCTACCATAACTCAGAGAGGTAGGTAAAGAATGAAGACAAGAGAAGTTAAATAACTTTCCCAGGGTCTTATATCTAGTATGTGGCAGAGCACAGAGCTATGTGTGCTTTTAACAACTGTGCATTGTTGCCTCCTGTCCAATACCCTGGCTGCTTAGGCAGGCGAGCTCGGAACACCCCCTCATAAAAGTCCACAACGCCCAATATATCCTTCCAAAATCTCCTACTTTTCCCTTTTTCAGAAGCTTGAATTCTCCACCGATGCCACATTCTCTCTTGGTAGTAAATACAATGACTACAACCTTAAATATTTTAGTATTTGTCACTAGTCATGGGATAAGTCATTTAAAAAATTGATCTGTATTAATTATAAGATACTGTATCAACTATTGCTGCAGTTTAATTACTAAATTCTAATAGTTATTATAAATAAGCAATTCTTTTTGTATGATTGTACTTGATCAGGATATTGCAGAATTCTCATTGGATGTGTTCTTTTTCTTTTTTTTTTTTTTTTTTTTTTTTTGAGGAAAAGAGGAAGAGAGAGAAGGGCAGAGGGAGAGAGAATCTTAAGCAGGATTTACACCTAGTGCAACGTGGAGCTTGATCTCACAACCCTGAGATCATGACCTGAGCTGAAATCAAGAGTTGGACGCTTAACGAACTGAGCCACCCAGGTGCCCTGGATTTATATTCTTTATATTCCAATTATGTTGAAAGTCAATCAAGGATACACATACACAACAAGGAAGACTACAGTAATTGTCCTTTCCAGGAAGTAATGCCATGTAGGTTTTGATTTTCACATAGTACATATTTTATGCTAAATAAATACCTGACAACGTCTAAGTCAACATGTTCTGCATAAAACATGGACTCCCATAACACTGTCACCTCCTTCAAAATGGCTGAAGATATGTATACATTGATATTAAAGAGTTACTCAACACACACTTCGTGACTAAGAGGGGTTCATGTTTATATTCAGGTACAATTATCAACTGGAACAGATGTTCTCCTTGCCCCCATTGCTGCTGCTTCCTCCCTCCTTCTCCAAAATTCTCAGGTCCCTTTAAGTGCTATTGAGTAGTATAGCACAGTGGTTCAATGTATGGATTCTGGAGCTAGAATACCGGTTTCCAAATCCTAGCTCTGGCGTATACTAGCTGTGTGACGTGGGGAAACTTCTTTAGCTTCTCTGTGCCTTAGTTACTTCACCTGAATCTCCAAACCTACATCTCCAGACTTGAGGGCTCCTCAGAACTGCAGTTTTGTATGTGTAATTGCCCAGCTGCTCTCTCAGCACAGCTGTCCAAAAATGATCTCAAACTTAACATCACCAAAGAGAGACTACTTCATTCCTACTCTGTCTGAGCATGTAAATGGAAACACCATTCACTCTTTGCTCAAAACTCAAATCTAAGAGTTTCCTTGATTCTTCTTTCCCTCTTATTTTCATACCTAATCAATCAGTTCTATCCCCTTTACCTCCAACATGTATCTCAAATCTTCCCACTTCTTCCATTTCCACCAGCACTGTCTTATCCAGGCTCCTGTTATCTTACATCTGGACTCCTGCAATGGTTTCTTGACTAGTGCCTATTCTTCTACTCTGACTTCTCTAAAATCCAATGTCCTTATAGCCAGAATGATTTTTTTTTTAAGTCATAAGTCAGTCATTCCCTTACTCCAAATCCCCCAGTGGCATCTCATGACATTTAGAATAAAAGCCTAACTCCTTAATTTAGCTTTCAAAGTCTTACAAAATCAGTGCTGTAGTGGGTTAAAGAGTGTCGTCCCCAAAATTCATGTGTACCTGGAAACTCAGAATGTGACCTTATTTGGAAATAGGGTTTTGCAGATGAAATTAAGTTAAGATGAGGTCATACTGGATTAGGGTGTGCCCTAAATCCAGTGGCTGATGTCCTTACAAGAAGAAGAGAGGACACAGAGAGACTGAGGAGATACAGAGAAGAAGGCCTTGTGAGGACGTAGGCAGAGATTGGAGTGATACTCTGCAAGACAAAGAACACTGAGAATTGCTGAGAGACATCAGAAGCTAGGAAGAGACTAGGAATGATTCTGTTCTAGAGCCTAGAGTCTTTGGAGGAAGAAGGCCCTGCTGACACCTTGATTTCAGAATTTTATCCTATGGAACTGTGTGAGAATATAACTTAGGTTATTTTAAGCCATCAAGTTTGCGGTATTTTGTTATGGCAGCTTTAGGAAACTAATATGGGTGCATTTATAACTCTCCAGCTTCAACTCCATTACCCTCCACTTACCCTCTCCCCTCCAGTCACACTGGTCTCCCTTCTGAACATCAAGCTTGTTCCCACTTCAGGGCTTTTCACTAGCTGTTTCCTTTACGTGGGAATGCTCATCCCCGATCTTTGCATGGATCCTTCTCATCGTTCAGAACTCAGTTAAAATGTCACCCTGTTAGAGATTCCCCCCTCAACCATCTATCCTAAAGTAGCCTTCCAAACTCTCTGTATCACATCACCCTATTTTAATTGTCTGCTTTGCAATTAATACAATTTGATGTTTCTTATTCATGTATGTATTAATGGTATCCGTCACCACCCTCTCACAAGCACACACACATTCACACACCTCACACTTGATTTCCCTAAACTGCACTGTCTAATAGAATAGCCACTAGTTGCATGTGACTATTTAAGTATAAGTTTAAACTAATTAAAATTAAATAAAATACAAAATATAGTTACTAAATGATGATAGTCACATTTCAAGTTCTCAATAGCCACAGGTAGCTTGTGGCTACCATATTGGAGAGCATAGATTTAGAATATTTCCATCACTGCAGATAGTTCTACTATACAGTACTGCCTTAGAATATAAGCTCAGGAGAAGAGGAATCTTATATCCCCAATACTTTGAATTTGTATGGGACATACTAGATACCAAATCAATAATTCTTGCATGCATAATGAATGAGCTTTCAAGAAAAAGACATTGCTGAGCGTTGATATGAATGAGCTTTGTAAAAGTGAATGGCAACCTCAAGGGAAAGATGACTTCTGTTCTCTTTGCCTTTCCACTTGGGCAGTTCCTATAAACACTGCCATTGATTATTCTTTTTGTTTGTTTACTCAAAACCACTCAAAAATAGATCTGCTTGTAAAGAAGATTTCAACAAATTCTCTCATCTTGAGCGGTGGCTTATTTGGTTTACAAATAAAAACTTCTAGTTGGGGGTCTGTTGAGAAGTAGAAGGAGGACAGATGGGGTGTGGACTGAATATTATCTTCTGTGCAGTATGGTATTTGCTCTGGTTGTCTAAAAAGACAGTGTTGGGCGCCTGGGTGGCTCAGTTGGTTAAGCGACTGCCTTCGGCTCAGGTCATGATCCTGGAGTCCCTGGATCGAGTCCTGCATCGGGCTCCCTGCTCAGCAGGGAGTCTGCTTCTGACCCTCCTCCCTCTCATGCTCTCTGTCTCTCATTCTCCCTCTCGCAAATAAATAAAAAATTAAAAAAAATAAAAAATAAAAAAAATTAAAAGACAGTGTTATCAATCTCACATCTTTAGTAATCATTTCTCAGTGCTTTCATTAATGTGAGTGTAAAATGTTTCTGATGTAGCAGAGTGTGTCTGAAACATTCTGAGACAAAAAGAATCAAAAAGTATTTTAATTTTAAAAGTGAATTTTAGATAAGCTAAAAAGAATGAGATTATTTAATATAACAGGTAAGATACTATATTTCTGCATTAGAAGAAAAAGCACAGAAATATATCTTTGTCAGACTTATAAGACAAATAGAGCCAGTACGTTTTTAAACCTTTAAATCCTTAGCTATAAGTGTCCTGTTCTGTTTTCAGCTCATCACAATGAGGTTAAGATTAAAATTTGTGAGTGCCTGATACTGTGCCAAACATATAAAAAAATCAGGGACACCTGGGTGGCTCAGTTACTTAAACGTCTGACTATTGATTTCGGCTCAGGTCATGATCTCAGGGTTGTGGGATGGAGCCCCACATCAGGCTCAGTGCTCAGTGTAGTCTGCTTGAGATTCTCTCTCACTGCCCCTACCCCTACCACTGCTCATGCTCTCTCTCTCCCTATCTCTAAAAATAAATAATAAATAAATAAATAAATAAATAAATAAATAAATAAATAAAAGCAAGCTTAAAAAAAAATCAATGTTGATATTTCTACTCCATTTCATTCCTCTATTTAGTACTCAGATATATGTCACAGTGCCTACAAGGAAGCTCATTGATTAGCTAATGTAGAATTATTACTTCAGGGCACTTGTGATTGAAAAGCTAGGGACTGACAAGTAATCTGGAGACCAGTTCAGAATGGGTGAACTTGAATAATATTTATTAAAACTTAGCCATTTCCTATTACAAAACTGACCACAGAGTGGGGTTAGGGCACTGTGGAAATGAAGGAATCATAATTTGGTCTGAAACAGTGTACAGATGCTCTATGCACTATTACCTAATTGGAATGTACTATTTCCAAATCATAAACTTTATGGCTTTAGAATCATTGCTGATGTTTTTACATGCAATTGAAATGGAGGAAAACACAGGGAACTAGGTAGGACTTTTTGCTGTAAAACAGAATAAAGGGGGTGTGTGTGTGTGTGTAAGAGATAAGGCAGGGAGAAGGAAGGAGGAGAACAGTTAGAAATGAGGAGTATGTCTGATTTCAGAATTCAAGAAAACAGAATCTTGAAAGGGTTCAGAAAGTTCCATCCAGATTCTAGACAAGATGATCTCTAACTCCAGCACAGAGCGATTTCTCAGCATTCCTGCATTGTGTTCAGTGGCCCAAGCCCAGGCCTGAGACTGATAAAGCTCCCCTGGTAGAGGTGAGGTTACTTCCTCCCTACTGGGGCTCTGGTGAGAGGCATGAAGGGAGCATGAGGGCTGGAGCACCACCGTTCTTGGAACCTTGATGAACAGTGCCCTGGTTAAAGTGACCCAATTTCACATCCGCCAATGTAGGAAAGAAGGAAGTCTTCAGGCTATGGACAAAAATGAAAAAAAAAGTGGTGCTGTTTGGGGTTTCCCCTCTACAGTCTACCTTCTTGAAAGTCTCCTCTATTAGAGATGATATTTCTTCAGGAAGTCCCATATTTTCCCTTGCTTTGTGTGTTTTTCTGCCGTGAGTGGCAAGAGAGGAGAAGACAGTGAGGAGAACAGAGTCAAGGAGGAAGTGGTAGGGATTAAAAAGGAGGGACAAAATATGGCAGTCAGAGACATTTGTGAGTATTCCAGATAGGCTTGGAAATCAAGACCCATATGGCCCTGCTTATAAAAGGGTATCTGGTTAATATATATTTAGATAGCTAATATAGATATATATAGAGAGAGACAGACAGACATGTACATACACACATACATACATACACAGGTCTGAAGCATAACTTATAAAAATGTACTCTCTGTAAAAATGAAATGTCAGGGGCACCTGGGTAGCTCAGTTGGTTGAGCATCCGATTCTTGATTTTGGCTCAGGTCGTGATCTTAGGGTGGTTAAATGAGCCCCGTATAGGGCTCTGCGTGGGGTGTGGAGTCTGCTTGGGATTCTCTCTCTCCCTCTGCCCCTCCCCCATTCGCTCTCTCTCTCTCTCTCTCTCTGTGTCTGTCTCTGTCTCTGAAAAAGAAAAGAAATGTCAGCCTTTCCTGTGTGCAGCCAAAAGAACTCTCCTCTTTCCGCTGTTGAACAGTTGCAGTGGGTCTAGATAAAAGAGGACAGCTTTCTGGCAGAGGAATGGGGTTGTGGGATAGAAAAAGAGAGAGAAGGGGAACAGAGGAGGAAAGACAGACGCAAAAGCTTCTGCCGGGGTGCTACCCAAGAGTCTACTTAGATGTGCACGGAATGGCAGAACCAAGTGTGTGTCTTGAGCTGGCCCCACAACTCCTCTCCTAGACTTGAAAATAGGTGAAGTTCTGAGTTGAGACCACGGCCCCATAGCACCCACTTTATCTCTACTTCTCTTCTTTCCATTGACTGCTTCTTCCTTCTTTCCCAGCTCTCTCCAGCGGGTATGAAGAGAAGGAAGTTATGGCAGCTCTCATTTTGATTCTGTCTTTGGTCTCCAACTTCTTATCCCAGGCAAAGCTTTGAGGACCCCACAGGACTCATGGCCTTATTTCATCTCTGCCGGGCACTCACTGTGCCCAGAAATTGAAGGAAGGAAAGGATTAATGGCATTATTTTGCTGACTTTGTTTTAACTCAACCCTGAACCAAAAGGTAGATAGGAAGACAGCAGAGAAATAAAAGTTGGGCAAATAAACAACTGTTCTCTTTTTGAGAAAATCTCTGCATGACAAATCTCAAACTGGACAAAGTAGGATTAGCACTTTATATTTCATAAGCCATCTGTCACTGAAGTTTCAGTAAATCAAATGGCAGATCTAAAATCTCTAAGGGATATGTTATTCCACAAATGATAAGAGAAAAATCTGTGATCTGGGTGTTGCAGAAATCAGAAATATGGGGTCAGAAGGAGCCAATCTCCTGATGGTCTAGTTGCTGCACCCTAAAATCGAATCGATATGCCGCACTCAGACCAATCTCTCTTAAACATCTTTTATGACATGAGTTCCCTACTCTAGAAATTTCGTCCTCTCCCTATTTCAAATATTTTCTTTCTTCTTATACATTTTCTTCTAAATTGACATTCCTGCAAATTTTAAATGAGGCTTTCAAAGTTTGGCTCTAGCTTCCCATTGTCTGTCTCTAAGACCTCTGTTTTGGTAAAAGCATATGCCCATAAATGCACCACGATCAGCTTGTTCTGCCCCTTGCCTCCTCTGGGCTTAATCCTTTTCCTCTGGAATGTGCTGCTTTATACCCAGCTTCATCTGATCCAAAACAGTTCAACACCTTGGCTCAGTTCAAATCCTCTCCCTTCAATGAAGCCATCCCTGAATGTAGCCTAATTGGTATCTCTCTAATCCAGCATTCTATAGCTCTTAAAAGACTGCACAGTCTAGCTTTTGATTATATATACTTGCTCACTTTTAAATACCATAGCATGCGAAAGAGCCTTGCAGTCTAAAGAACATAACAGTGTCTGCCAGAAAGTAGTCACCCAATAAATATTAATTTCCTTCCTCATTGTTATTGCATATTAATTGTTTTCTACCCAACAAGGCTTACAGCTAATAAAATAATAATTTTATTCCCTCTTCTGTGTGTCCCCCATAGGGCCTGGCACCCTGGAGAGCACTCAGTAGATAATCAATAGATACTTACTGACTGAATGATTGATTGACTAATGCACTTTGCATTTGGATTCCAAGTACTGAAGCCCTTGAGGATGTCTTGGTTTTCCTCCAAATGATCTGAAATTGACCTCTACTACTACATTACCTCTACTGCTGCTCTTTTGCAAATGAGAAATTTTAAATACGGAGAAAATTTAAGTACTCCCAAGGTCAAACAGGACATTAGGGATAGTTACAAGCTAGCATTAGAGGCCAGTCATTCTGACCGCCAGTCCCCTGAATTTAGAGTCATTGAACTGTGCTTTTTTTCTGACACAGGTAGCTTTTGTCCAACTGTTAATCTCTGATGTATAAAGTATAGCACATTGCTATATAACTCTGCTTCTCTTTCTTTTTTATTTGTTTATTTTTGAGTGGCTCTAACTGGTAAAAATGTAACCGATTATCTAGCATGGTAGCTGCTTAAAATTTTTATTTTATTGAAGTATAATTGACATATAACATTATATTTGTTTCAGGTACAGAACATAATGATCTGATACTTGTATATATTGCAAAATGATTACCACAATAAGTTTAGCTAACATCCATCACCATGCATGGTGATAACTTTTTTCATGTGGTAAGAACTTTTAAGATCTCCTCTGGTGATTGCTTTTTGTTTCTTTTTGGCCTTTTAAAGTCATAAACTGTGTCTTGTATGCCCTTACTTACATTTTTTTAAAAGATTTTATTTATTTATTTGGCAGAGAGAGAAAGCACAAGCAGGAGGAAAAGCAGGCAGAGGGAGAAGCAGGCTCCCCGCTGAGCAAGGAGCCTGATGTGGGACTCGATCCTGGGACTCTGGGATCATGACCTGAGCCGAAGGCAGACACTTAACCGACTGAGCCACCCAGGCACCCCACTTACATTTTTTTTTTTTTGGTGTTTAGCACAGTACCAGACACTTAATAGATGCTTAATAACTATCTGTTGAATGGATGAATATTATCAGATAAAATGATCTTTTTAGAATACCGAACAATTAACATACATAAATCCTCTTTATAGCATCAAGGGGAGTTAAATTTAAAATCAGCCTTATTTTATTCATAGCAATCTATTCTTAACATGGAATTATAATTCCTTTGCCTAGTTATTGACCGTTAGGGATTACATAAGAAATTGAACCTACCAATTGATTCCTAAACTAAGCTAACCTCGGCTTTAATTTTCAATCTACACATAAGAGTATAACTCTTACACATTTAAGGAAAGAAAATAACTTCTTCCAACTAAAATAAGAGGTAATATTTTTTTAAAAGATTTTATTTACTTATTTGTGTGAGAGAGAATGAGAGAGAGCACATGAGAGGGGGGAGGGTCAGAGGGAGAAGCAGACTCCCTGCCGAGCAGGGAGCCCAATGTGGGACTCGATCCAGGGACTCCAGGATCATGACCTGAGCCGAAGGCAGTAGCTTAACCAACTGAGCCACCCAGGCACCCTAAAATAAGAGGTAATTTAAGGAAACAGAATTATTGGTCCCAATTAGCAAAAAGCATTTTATCCCTGACTCATCTGTGCCGTATGGATTTCATAACTGATGATTAGCTTCTCTTAATCAGTTGAACATCCATTTAAGGGACAAATTGATTAGCTCCTTGCATAATTAACAGAACACTAAGTACCATCACTTTGAGTTGAAAAAATTGTTTTGATTAACAGTAAATATGCAGTTTAACATTAAGACATTAAATGGTATTATCTCAAATCATTAATCTGTTATTTTCAAAATTAAGGAGGTGTTTGCAGCTAGCTCAGTGACCAATGTTTGCAATTCCTAAAGCATTTTCATTTTTCTGGCTGGCACTGAATTTAATAGCTCTTTTCCACAGAGAATTAGAGTATAAAATAATGTATAAATAATATTAGTATATGATCAAACTCAATTTGTACTCTCTACTTAGTGAAATGTCAAACACAGTTCTGAGGCATAGAACAAGGAAAATAATTAAATATTAAACTTTTACAAATCATTTCAAAAAGAACTGGTGAAGAATTAAAGAAGGGTTGGCAAAGAATGTTAAAATGGAGAGAAAGGTTATTAAGAGTGTCAGGATCCATACAGGACAAGATTCATGAGCTGCTAAAAATCAGAGTTCAACGATGTAGAAATATGAAAAGTAGAAGTGAATAAGATGGTATAGAAATGAAAGATGTGAAAGGCTCTGCCTGCTGAAGTCAGGTCAGAGGAGATAATTCAAATGGGGAAGAACAACCGAGAAATGAATTGTACAATCCACCGGGGGTAAGCAAAGTTGTTTAAAGATGTGCTATGTCAGTAGTCCACAGAAAGCTGTGTTAAATTACACAAAACACATAATTAAAGCCAAACATTCAGCATGTCAAGGCTGCACCATCCTGAGCCAGATGGTAGTTGATTCTGACTACACCTTGGGCACTGAGGACCTAATTAGTCTTTTCAAGAAAGTGCGCAGGTGTCGGTCAGCTCTGGAGTTAGTGCTGAGCAGGACAGGTTAATGGAGATGTTGGCGTATTTGAAATTGATGAAGTCTGAGGCAAGTTTCAAGTACTATTTGCAGAAGTTTAGGAACTCAGTGGACATGCAAGGATTGGTTAGGGCTTTTCTGAATGTCTACATGTACTAAATGTTAATCTTTTATTCTTTAGTTTTTAGAAGATTTTATTTATTTGAGAGAGAGAGAAGACAGAGAGAAACAGAAAGAGAGGGAGCAGGGGCAGAGGGAGAGGGAGAAGCAGATTCCCTACTGAGCAGGGAGCCCGATGTAGTGCTGGATCCCAGGACCCTGGGGTAATGACCTGAGCCAGAGGCAGATGCATAACCGACTGAGCCACTCAGGCACCCCATAAATGTTAATCTTTTAAATTCATCTCAAATCACTAGTCCCTGTAAAGATTAGTTTAAAAGAGGACTGTTTTATAGACTTAAACCAATAGGATACTCAACGACTAATCAAAAGTCATCATTTATTTTAATATTACTATTCTATCAGTTCAATAAGAGATGTTTGGCTATGACAGTGTGTTACCCGAATGGTAGCAGAGACCACATAATTGCTGAGAAACAGTCAAATAACACGAATTCCACTAGACCGGGTTCTAACATTAGTGTTCATAAGTGCCTGGCTAGCAAGTTGAAAATATAGATTTCCAGGATTGTCATTGGTGATTCTGATTCAGTAAGTTTGGGGCGTGACCTGAGATTCTGCAATTTTAACAAATCTGATAGGAAATCCATGGACCATCTTTTGAGAATCACACATAAGCCAAGAATTCCTTGAAGGTAAGGATGACTATTTTTTATAATTGTTTTACGACCTAATGTGATGATGCTTGACAATCGTTAATGATCATTTGTTGAGTGAATAAATTCCTTGTTGAACTTTTACATCTCATGATTATGTCTCACGCCAGTTTGTTCTCCCTTAATATCATAGTATTTTGGAGTTCTACAATGTTTTCCTAGAAGTTCTACGTTTAAACTCTTCATCTTAAAAAACAGAATCATGTTTCATAGTTGGGATTAGTGTGCGTTCATTTATTCTATATTCAAAAAATATTACCTGAGCTCACACTATTTGACAGGGACTATTCTAAACAATTGAGACATATCCATGAAATGGACAGAGATCTCTCCCTCATGGAGCTTACATTCTAGAAGTACACATGTATCCTACTCTTAATCCTGAGGTTTTAAAATTATTTTCTGAGAATATAATTATGTGTTATAAGTTCTTCACATCAAAGAGTTTCTTATGAAGTCTTGAATTAAGTAAAAAATTCATTTTGGCAACTTTCAAAGCTCACTGAGGAGAAGAAAGATTGGTTTAAAGCACCAGGGAGTTTTATTTTTGCACATAAATATTTATGTGTGTAAAGGGGCGTGTGGTTAATTATAAGCGACAGGAGGAGAATGACAGATGCTTAGATCCTCTGTCCCCATGGAGAGACAGACCTTGCTTGTTGGAGTGTAGTGGCACATCGTGTGGTCTGTGTACTGAATCACTGATTTAAATATTGCAGCAGCTGGAGTGCAAAGTATATCAGCAAATACTACAGGAGGAGGAGCATGTGTGTCCTGAATACAAAGTAAGAATGGAATAGGTTTGCACAGTCACATTGAGCAATGCTGTAGATGGCCTTCTTCTTCTTATATTTTAGTTTCAAAGGAGAGCTGGAGAAGGGTAACTGGACAGTCCAGGGGACATGGGCAGATAAAGAAGTAGAGGGCTTGGTGTTCCTTCCTAAATCTAAATTTCTATTCGAGAGAGAGAGAGAGAGATTCTCATTCTGCCAGGGAAAATCTATTCAAAGAATTCATCTCCATAATGAAAGCACTAAACCACACAAGTATAGTCCCTATTTCAGTGCTCATGGGGAAAACGAGAAGGAGAAACTAGTTTTCCTTCGCAACTTTTTAGTTGCCTCTACTTTGGGTCTAATATGAAGTTCAACATCCATTTCTCAATTTTCCTTTAATAAATAATATCTATAAAGGCTTGCTAGTTTGCACAGACCACACCCTACCTTATTTACTGGTATTTTCCTAATTTACAGATTTGAATTTGAGGTGCAGAGAGTTCAAATGATGTTACCCAAGATCACTCATTTAGTAAGTAGCAGAATGATGACTAAATCCAGGTCTCTGATTACAAAATCTGTCTCCACCATCACGCTGCTTCTTATTACTCTTACTCCTTCTTTCTTGTGGTGATTGTTGTCTCTCTCTTCCCATTTAAAATTCCCCAAGTTAGAACTGACAGGAAAGCTGGGGGAGTGAGGTGTTGTGGGTGGGAGGTGAAGAAAACGGTTAACACTGATGAGTAGAACTTCTCTACTTACAGATAATGTGTTGAAAAGAAGTAGGAAAAAAATAAAGAGCAGCTTTGGAAGTATGAATTCAAACAGTAAATGAACAGATACATTTCATACTTGAAACAATGAAATAGCTAAAAATGTTAACTCCTTTTCTCAATATTCTAAATGTGTACGCTATTGCCTATACCAAAGATTTCATATCATCTGGTAAAAGTCTTGGGAAATACCACCTGACTCAAAGTATCCCGCCCCAAATTTTGGTCATCACCAAAACAGCCACCTCAATCTCAACCTGAAAATGTCAATGATGGTCATCAGAAATTATGGCCATGGTTATTTAATATGCTAATTCCTTGTGAGTCTGAGTCACAGCTCACCATCCATGTTGACGCCAGCGAGTGTTGCAGTGTTCATGTGGAAACAGCAGGGAACAGTGAGCTGGATTCCATTCTGCTTCCTGCCTCATCAACCAGATGGTTGGTTGTATCAAAGCCAGTAGTGCTGATGTCAGAGGCGAGAGAACACAGCTGGATTTTCAGGTTCAAGGGGAAAGAGGGAATCTATAAAGCTAAAAGTTTGGGAGGAAATTGCCTTTGGACTAGTGGATAGAGCCAACTAGAAGTGATGGAGAGTTTTCAATGTTAAGTCCTGCAGCAACATTTCTGCATAATTGCTTTTTGGGCCATGGTAAGATTTGAATCCTCTTTATCTCACACCTGCTAACGGACCTACTGGTGCCAGTCAGCTAGTTACTGTGCACCAGATCCAGAAGAGATTTTAGCACTGACACGTTAGACTCCTCCCAACTCCTGTAGCTTATTATCCCTGGGATTTCTCGTGAGTAGCTTGAAACCAAAAAGTGCAAGGATGGAAAATAGCTCAGAAGACCGGCTCCTAGGAACTTGTTGATAAAGATTTTACTTGTATATCAGTATAATTTTGTGCCGTGACTTGTTATTAACAATGTATTTTGAGATTAATAATATATGCAGGGTGTGAAAAAGGCGACACATGCTTTCTTTTATGGCATGGTCATACCAGAGCTAGCAGGAAACCTAATTGCAAGCACATGGGACAGGGGAAGGGAGACAGGTCTGTTTCCCTACCAGGACTTAGACAATTTGGGAAACTTGGAGAAAGGGCCTCAGTCTTTATTCTATCCTAGTTGCTGCTAAGATGTTCATTCTCCAAGCCAATCTGGTCCATTTGAATATGAATACTCCCTTACACCAAACTTGGTCATGATTCCAAAGGCCATGGTACCAGGTATCCTTGTATTGTCACATCATGGGCCATGCATGTTGACCACTCATGGGCCACTATATGGCAGTGAGGTCCAAGTCTTCTATCTATACCTGAAACACAATGTCTCCCTTTCTCTTCCCTAAATTCTCCCCTACAGGAATCTTTCTCTCTCACCAAAGTTCAGGCCATTAATCCCTATTTTCCAAGCACTGGTTTCCTCCTAAACAAAGATCTGGGCTTGAGGTTGGCGGTGTGAGTGGGGAGTTACTTTCAGGGCCTCTTCTGAAATGGAGGGAAGCTACTAAAATAATTCCCACAAGGCAAGGGAGGCTGATCACAGGGACATGATTATTCTTCTTGGAAGGGAGGTAAGATGACGAAAATTTCCCTTTTATTCTATATATTCTCCTACTGCAGCAAGAACAAGGTAATGTTAATGTCTCAATGAATCATCCTGCCACAGACAAGTAGGTGACTTGTAGGTTATTGAGGTTCAGTGAAGACTTGTGGGATATGCACACACTATTATTGAATCAAGTTTAGGAGTGTACCACCAGAGAATGATTGAGCAATGATTTGCAGGTGAGTGCTTGATCCAGGAAGATTCGGGCGATACTTCACTGGGACAATAATCATGGCATTTTGTGTCAGGAGAGCAACATATCCAGGGAGAGAGTTAGTCAGTCTTAAGTGCACAGAAACAATAAATAGTATTTCTGTTGTCAGGAGTGCCCACATATGTGTACATAAAATGCTTAACCAATAACCCTTCTGTGATGCTGCAAAAAAGACAGTTTTTCTCATAGTTGCTACAGCAAAGAGGTGCTGTGGATTTTAAACTCCAGGAATTAACCTATGTAAATGACTTCTGGGTAGCAGGAAATATTTTTTTTTTTCAAAAAGCACTCAGCCCAGAAGTTGCTCTTTTCTTGCCAGCATTCTGGGTGATTTATACAACTATTCTCACTGAAGAGTGTGGAGAGAAGGAATTTTGCAGCAGAACGTAATTGTGGGATTGGAGACAAGAGATGTCCCCTGAACTTGTAATGATTGCACAGAAGCAGAGTGAAAAGATCAGTTGAGCCAAGACAAGACACTTGTTTTAGCTGTAACAGTATACTGATGAGATAGAGTTAACAGTTAACATCTCAGCTACATGGTTCTTATTACTGTCTATTATTTAGAAGTAATAACTATTATATGCCTGTTGAATTTATATTACAATAAAATAAAAAAAATAGTGCGCATGTACTAAACAGTTACAATTTTGCTCAGTGCCTATGCTAGATTGCAAAAACGGCCACGAATTTGTCCCTTCTCTGTATCCGCACCTCTGATGATGTCTCCCTACACTGGCTCTGGACTAGGCCATATGGCTTATATTAGTAAGTGGGAAAATAGGAAATGTGACCAAGGGAGAGACTTGGAAAGTGCTAGAGTAATGAAACGCGCTGCTCTTAGAACCCTGAACAGTCACGTGACCAAGCCCAGGCTACCATGTGGGAGGAGAAGGGACATGTGATCCACTAACCCCCATCATCAGAACCAACAATGAGCTGAACCCCAGAGGAGCCCAGACAAAATTGTTACCTACCAAATTGTGAGCTAAACAAATTGTTCTTGTTTTAAGCCACAAAATTTTAGAGTATTTCGTTCTACAGGTCTGATATACAGCAATAGAAATGGCTGTAGTGCCTTCCACACATCTGGCTCACTCAATGTTCACTAAAACCCCATGAAATGGGTAGTATTATCACTCTCCTTTCACAGATGGGGAAGCAGAGGCAAAGAGGGGGAATGAGTACACGGACCAGTCTCATAGGGCTTGTAGATGACAGCACAGAGATTGAGGCAACTTGATTCCAGAGTCCATGCCCTTAACTGCCATGCATGATCAAACATTAACTTATGTTTACCTAATTGTTTATTAAACTAACAAAACAAAACACCTGTTTTCAAAAAGCAGTTCAATTATTTTTAATTAATCCTTTCATTTGTCTCTAAAATGTCTCACATTAAAAAAGAACCCTTCAGGGTGCCTGGGTGGCTCAGTTGGTTAAGCGACTGCTTTTGGCTCAGGTCATGATCCTGGAGTCCTGGGATCGAGTCCCACATTGGGCTCCCTGCTCAGCAGGGAGTCTGCTTCTCCCTCTGACCCTCCCCCCTCTCATGCTCTCTCTCTATCTCATTCGCTCTCTCAAATAAATAAATAAAATCTTTAAAAAAAAAAAGAACCCCTCAGGGAACTTGTGACTATGATGGAATAACAAGGGCCATATTCACTCACCTTCTTTAAACAACTATAAAACTGGGCAAAATAGATGAATCAATGGGATTCAGACAATGGACAACAGGCAGCTCAGGACAATGATCCCTGAGATGTGGGAAATAAATGCATGAGCCCTACAATCATAACAGCTTTTTATCTGGAGAGAGTTTCCAGATGGCTGTACAGGAAAGGGGACCCCCAGACAGAGACTGGCAGTCATGCTGAGTTGAGGAGACAGTTTGAAATTTAAGCAGACCAAGGTGGCTAGAATTTTCAGAGAAATTTAAGGGCCAGGTGTGAGTTTCACAGATAGAGATCTTTGTATATCTGTAGTCTTCAGTCTTCTGCTAAGTAATTATATCTGCTCATGCATGTGAGAAAATTACCTGAAGTCATGCAAAGAACCCCGGAAAGTAGGTTAGATTTCACAGGGCTGGGAATTGTTGGTGTTCTCACTAGCTAGCCAAATTAACCCCAGATTAAAGGCTGCCCTGAATCTACACTAACAAAGAATAAGAGCAAACTTTGAGGTGATCAAACTTATTATAAGCAACTTAACTGTATCCCAGAAGAAAGTTTAGCAATAGTTAAAGGAATGCAACAAAATCTAACATCTAACGACATACAACTCAAAATGTCCCACACCCAACAAAAATTACCAAGCATCCAACGAAGCAGGAAAATATCATCCAAATTAGGAGCAAAATCAATAGAGTCATATTTAGAAATGACAGACATGATAGAATTATCTGAGAAAGACCTTAAAACACCCATCTTCATATGTTTGAGAAAGGGGAGGAAAGCATAAAAATGATGAAGAAAGAGAGAAAGGAAAGATATAATAACATCCTACTTGAACTTCTAAAAATTAAAAAAAAAATACAATATCAGAAACGAAAACTGCTTTGAATGGAATTAATCGTTAATTACAACTCTACAGAAAAAAAAAGATCAATGAATTTAAATAATCACAGTACAAACTATCTAAAATGAAACAGAGAGAGAAAAAAAACAACAACCCAGTAATAAGTAAATCAGTGCTTAGACTATCAAGTAGTCTAATGTACATATAACTGGAACCCCAGAGGAAAAACAAGGTGAGAGAAAAATATTTGAGTAAAAAAATTTCCAAATTTGATGAACACTTATTATAAGCCGACAGATCTAGGAGGTTCAATGTACCTCAAATAGAAGAAACAGAAGAAAACTACACAAGACATAGAACAATTAAATTGCTGAAATCCAGTGATGAAGACAAAAGCCTTAAAGCAGGGGCGCCTGTGTGGCTCAGTTGTTAAGTGTCTGCCTTCAGCTCAGGTCATGATCCCAGGGTCCTGGGATCAAGCCCCGCATCAGACTCCCTGCTCCGTGGGAAGCCTGCTTCTCCCTCTCCCACTGCCCCTGCTTGTGTTCCCTCTCTCTCTCTGTGTCTCTCTCTGCCAAATAAATAAATAAAATCTAAACTAACAAACAAAAAAACCCTTAAAGCAGCTAGAGATAAAAGACATAGTATATAAAGAGGGACAAAGAAAGGATAATAGACTTCTTGTTAAAAATGTCTTTATAGTATGGAAGAGAAAAAAAAATCTAACTTAGGATTTTATAACCAGCAAAAATATTTTTCAAAAGAAAAGACATTTTCATAAAACAAAAACAAAAGCAGAACAAATTTATCACCAGCTGTGTATACTGCACGAAATGTAAAAGGAAACTCTTCAAACAGAAGGAAAATGAAACTAGATGGGAATGTGGATCTACAGAGAGGGATGAAAAGAACTGGAAATGGCAAATATATGAGCAGATATAAAAAACTTGTTATTAAAAATGAAAAAGATTATTTAAAAATAATAACAATGTATTTTGAGATTAATAATATATGCAGAAATAAATGATACCAGCATAGCACAATGGGTGGAAGGGGAGAAATTGAAGCATGTTGTGGTAAGATTCTTACAGTATACATGAAGTGGTATAATAGTATTTGAAACTAGATTATGATAAGTTACAGATGTATATTTTAAATCTGAGAATAAAATATTCAGGTTTTGGCCATGGTGAAAAGTAGCCACCAGATCTGCCTTTAAAGCTGTGTGATCAACTGATAACTCACCTCAGTGAAGGTGCTTTTGTAAGTCAACAAGTCAGTGTCAGCCTTTCACTACTGAAGTGAATCAATCCAGGATGCACTCACTTGCATAAACATGCCACTGAGTGCCAACCAATCAACAGTAACTTCACCTGAGTCCTCACACTTTCACTTCCACCTCTCAAAGTCCATCAATTCCTGAACTCCACACTTCCCAAAACTAAATATAAAATCAGTAATCTGCTCTGCTCTGAAATACTATGACTGATCAGCAAAGCTCTGCCTTTCTATTGTCTTTTTATTTCAGGTATTAAGTGGTGGTTGGTGAGGAGAACAAAGGTGAAAGAAATGTAGATAAAATTAAATTTCCTTACAACTTGCAGCCCATTCATAAATACCTGAGACAGGCAGAGTATGACATTCTCTGACCCCCAGGATTCTGTAAGTCTTCCTTAACATATGAAAATCCCTTTAGAAAATTCCCTTATCTCTAATCCCCCAACATAAAAGTATATAATGAATCACTCCTCACAATCCCAGTGCAGCTCTTTCTGCCCACTGGTCCTGTCCCTGTGCTTTAATAAAAACACCTTTTAGCACCAAAAACATCTCAAGAATTCTTTCTTGACCAGCCTACATTACATCAGTGGTTTCCTCTTCCCTTGACAAACCCTAGAGCAACCTGCAAACAAAGAAGTATAGCTAGTAAACCAAAAGTGAAGATACAATGGAATCGTAAAATGTATTCAATTATTCCAAAAGTAGACAGGGAAAGAGAAAAAGAGAAACAAAGAACTGATGGGACAACAATAGAAAACAAATAGCAAGATGGTAGATATAAAGCCAACCACATCAAAAATCACATCAAATGTAAAAAGTCTAAACAATCCAACTAAAAGGCAGGGATCATTAAGAATCAAGTCCCAATTTTATGTTGTCTATAAGAAACCCACTTTAAATATACAGATAAACTAAAAATGGAAGGGTACATAAAGATACCATGTAAATACTAATTTAAAGAAAGCTGGAGTGATTATATTAATATCAAATAAAGTAAATTTCAGAACAAGGAATATTACCATGTGATGTTGAGAACAAAGCCAAAAAGAAATGTAGATAAACTTAAATTTCCTTATAACCTGTAGCCCAATGACAAATACTTGAGGCAGGCAGGGTATAACTCCTCCAGGAACTACTAATCTTAATGTTAACGCCTTGCTAGAAGGAAAAACAACCTTAGCTTGACAATAGCCAGGCCTCCAGGATCCTGTAAATCTTCTTTAGCATATGAAAATCCTTTGGGAAACTTCCTTTGTCTTTATCTCCCCCAATTCCAAAGTATATAATCAATTGCTCCTCACAATCCCAGTGCAGCTCTTTCTGCCCACAGGTCCTGTCCCCTTGCTATAATAAAAACACCTTTTTGTGTGCCAAAGACATCTGAAAAATTCTTTCTTGGCCTTTAGCTCATGGCCCCAAACTTCAAACCACATCACCATGGATAATGATAAATGGATCAATTTATCAAGAGAACATACATTTGTTATAAAGATTATATTTTCTAGGGGTATCTGGGTGGCTCAGTCAGTTAAATTAAGCCAATTTTGGCTCAGGTCATGATCTCAGGGTCGTGAGACTGGGCTCTGTGTTCAGCGGGAAGTCTGCTTAAAATTCTCTCTTCCTCTCCTTCTGCCCCTGCCCTTTCTCTCTCTCAAGTTCTGGGGATGAGTTATATTTCTGAAGACTGGTATTCTTAAGTACATAGTGTGTCCTTATTAGTTTGAGTTGAAAAACTGCCTCTCTGGCATTTAAACAGTAACCTCACCCACATGTGTCTAACGTACTTATTTTAATTGAGAATATAGGAGTGATCTCTGACTCTATTTTGAAAATGCTTACCCTTTGACTAGAGACCTGTATATAGAACAGGAGTTATGTTGAAGGTACAAAAGAAAGGTGTATTTCACATATCATCAGGGATAATTCTGGATTTAGCATACCCAGCTTGTTTAATGGTCTGTTAAGACATTAGCCATAAACTTCAAATATGTTGCCTAAATTTTTCTTGTTCACTTTTTTCAGTCTTTAGACATGATTTTTTTGGTATTTATTTATTGTGATAAAATATATGTAATATAAAGTCTACAATTTGAACCATTTTAAAATGTGTAATTCAGTGGCATTAATTACATTCACAATGTTGTGCAACCATCACTATTACTTATTTCCAAAACTTTCTTATCACCCTAATCAGAAGCTCTCTGACCATTAAGCAATAATTCCTCATTCCCCCTCTCTGCAAACCCTAGTAACTTCCAATCTACTTTCTGTCTCCATGAATTTGCTTTTTCTGAATATTTCATAAAAGTGGAACCATACAATATTTATCCTTTTGCCTCTGGCTTATTTCACCTAGCATGATGTCTTCAAGGTTTACCTATGTTGTAGTATGTATCAGAACTTCATTCCTTTTTAAAAAATATTTATATTTTTAGAGAGAGAGAGTGGAGTGAGGGCAGAGGGAGAGGGAGAGAGAGTCTCAAGCAGACTCTACACTCAGCGTGGAGCCAGATGTGGGGCTTGATCTCACGGCCCTGAGATCATAACCTGAGCCAAAACCAAGAGGCGAATGCTCAAGCAACTGTGCCACTCAGGTGCCTCGGAACTTCAGTCCTTTTCAGGCTAAATAATATTTCATGGTATGTATATACCATGTCTTTTTTATCTATTCATCTGTTGATTGTGAATAATGCTATAATGAACTCTGGTATATAAATATTTGAGTCCCTACCGATGTGGTTTGAAGTGGTGGTGTTCAGAGCCAATAGCCAAGAAAGAATTCTTGAGATGTCTTTGCTGCAAAAAGGTGTTTTTATTATAGCACGGGGACAGGACCCGTGAGCAGAAAGAGCCGCGTTATAAGTGTGAGGAGTGACTGATTATATAAGATTTTCTGTCCTGTGGAGGGGAGGGTGATGTTAGGGCTCCAGGATATGGAGTCTACAGGTTTCTGGAAGTTTGGCTATTGATAAGATTGCTTTTTACTTGTAAATCATTAAGACAGTTGCAAACTGATGGAGACTCATGTCCTGCATGACTGTGATCTCTATCAGTTAACCATTTGTTTCTCCATTTCCTTTGTTCTAGGGCAGCCAGGAGTGCTGAGGAATGTCACAGATCCCACCTGCGGGGTGGGGGGGTGGGGGGGGTGGGACGAGATGCTGACTGTTAGCTTGTGCTTTGCCCTCAGCTTGCCTTCTGCTCCCTCATCACCTACTTTCAATTCCTTTGGGTACACACCTAGGAGTGGAATTGCTGGATCACATGGTAACAGGATGATTTTTTAAAAGCATAAAGAATGCATGACCAGTATGAAAGAATTAAAATATATAGACAAGCCAGAAGAAAGAAACCAAATCTGCCCATTAGTAGCAAGTTGTTTGTCCAGTCTTGTTTGGTGCTTCTTACTGACATAGCATTATGTTTTTAAATATGAAGCTGTTACCCCTAAATTATTGTAGCAGGCAATAATATGAAATCAAACGGAACTGAATCCTTAAAAATGCCCAGTTATATTATTTTTTAAACTTTAAATGGTATGTTTTATGGAGATAATTACAAATTCACATGAGGTTGTAAGAAATAATAAAAAAACGAAGCTGAGTACATGTGGTGCCTGGAAGTAGTCTAGACTCTCTTTATGCTTTATACTTTAGCCACATGCTCAAAATGAGCTTCCTCCCTTTCTAAGCAGGAAAGAAGTAGCAAGAAATCATGACTAATAACTCCGGAGTAGGGTGAACAACTCCTTCCGGTTTGCCCAGGACTTTGCAGTGTTAGCACTAAAAGTCCCGCATCCTGAGAAATCCTTCATTCCCAGGTGAAGTGGGACAGTAAGTCACCTTCCTTCAGTCTGCGAACAAGCTATACTCTTTTACACAAAGACATTTTTGTTGTTGTTGCTGTTAAGCATAGTAATTAGAAAACTGTGCTGGGTCCTAGTTTTCTCATTTATAAAAATGGATATAATATTTTCTAGAAATGATACATAGGTGCTTTGGCGAAAATAATATGCAGAAGATCTCTGGAAAAAACTTACTGAAATGTTTCTTGACAGTGGTGTTACTGCCTTAGAAAGGTGTGTATGTGAAATCTCCACATAACTAAATCTCATTTTTTACCAAAAATTTGAATAGTTTCTTTTTTTTAATTCTTATGTTAATCCCCATACATTACATCATTAGTTTTAGATGAAGTGTTCCATGATTCATTGTTTGTGCATAACACCCAGTGCTCCATGCAGAATGTGCCCTCCTCAATACCCACCACCAGGCTAACCCATCCTCCCACCCCCCTCCCCTCTAGAACCCTGTTTGTTTTTCAGAGTCCATCGTCTCTCATGGTTCGTCTACCTCTCCGATTTCCCCCACTTCATTCTTCCCCTCCTGCTACCTTCTTCTTCTTCTCTTTTTTTTTTCTTAACATAGATTGCATTATTTGTTTCAGAGGTACTGATCTGAGATTCAACAGTCTTGCACAATTCACAGCGCTTACCAGAGCACATACCCTCCCCAGTGTCTATCACCCAGTCACCCCATCCCTCCCACCCCACCCCCCACTCCAACAACACTCAGTTTGTTTCCTGCGATTAAGAATTCCTCATATCAGTGAGATCATATGATACATGTCTTTCTCTGTTTGACTTATTTCACTCAACATAATACCCTCCAGTTCCATCCACGTCATTGCAAATGGCAAGATCTCATTCCTTTTGATGGCTGCATAATATTCCATTGTATATATATACCACTTCTTCTTTATCCATTCATCTGTCGATGGACATCTTGGCTCTTTCCATAGTTTGGCTATTGTGGACATTGCTGCTATAAACATCGGGGTGCACGTACCCCTTCGGATCCCTACTTTTGTATCTTTGGGGTAAATACCCAGTAGTGCAATTGCTGGATCATATGGTAGCTCTATTTTCAACTTTTTGAGGAACCTCCATACAGTTTTCCAGAGTGGCTGCACCAGCTTGCATTCCCACCAACAGTGTAGGAGGGTTCCCCTTTCTCCGCATCCCCGCCAACATCTGTCGTTTCCTGACTTGTTAATTTTAGCCATTCTGACTGGTGTGAGTGGTATCTCACCGAGGTTTTGATTTGGATTTCCCTGATGCCGAGCGATATTGAGCACTTTTTCATGTGTCTGTTGGCCATTTGGATGTCTTCTTTGGAAAAATGTCTGTTCATGTCTTCTGCCCATTTCTTTTTTTTTTTTTAAAGATTTTATTTATTTATCTGAGACAGAGAGAATGAGAGAGACAGAGAGCACATGAGAGGGGGGAGGGTCAGAGGGAGAAGCAGACTCCCTGCCGAGCAGGGAGCCGGATGCGGGACTCGATCCCGACACTCCAGGATCATGACCTGAGCCGAAGGCAGTCGCTTAACCAACTGAGCCACCCAGGCGCCCCTGCCCATTTCTTGATTGGATTCTTTGTTCTTTGGGTGTTGAGTTTGATGAGTTCTTTATAGATTTTGGATACTAGCCCTTTATCTGATATGTCATTTGCAAATATCTTCTCCCATTCTGTCGGTTGTCTTTTGGTTTTGTTGACTGTTTCCTTTGCTTTGCAAAAGCTTTTTATCTTGATGAAGTCCCAATAGTTCATTTTTGCCCTTGCTTCCCTTGCCTTTGGCGATGTTTCTAGGAAGAAGTTGCTTCGGCTGAGGTCAAAGAGGTTGCTGCCTGTGTTCTCCTTTTGGATTTTGATGGACTCCTGTCTTACATTGAGGTCTTTCAACCATTTGGAGTCTATTTTTGTGTGTGGTGTAAGGAAATGGTCCAGTTTCATTCTTCTGCATGTGGCTGTCCAATTTCCCCAATTTTCCCAACACCATTTGTTGAAGAGACTATCTTTGTTCCATTGGACATTCTTTCCTGCTTTGTCGAAGATTAGTTGACCATAGAGTTGAGGGTCCATTTCTGGGCTCTCTATTCTGTTCCATTGATCTATGTGTCTGTTTTTGTGACAGTACCATGCTGTCTTGATGATGACAGCTTTGTAATAGAGCTTGAAGTCCGGAATTGTGATGCCACCGGCTTTGCTTTTCTTTTTCAACATTCCTCTGGCTCTGCGGGGTCTTTTCTGGTTCCATACAAATTTTAGGATTATTTGTTCCATTTCTTTGAAAAAAGTGGATGATATTTGGATGGGGATTGCATTGAATGTGTAGATTGCTCTAGGTAGCATTGACATCTTCACAATATTTGTTCTTCCAATCCATGAGCATGGAACGTTTTTCCATTTCTTTGTGTCTTCCTCAATTTCTTTCATGAGTATTTTATAGTTTTCTGAATACAGATCCTTTGTCTCTTTGGTTAGATTTATTCCTAGGTATCTTATGGTTTTGGGTGCAATTGTAAATGGGATCGACTCCTTAATTTCTCTTTCTTCTGTCTTCTTGTTGGTGTATAGGAATGCCACTGACTTCTGTGCATTGATTTTATATCCTGCCACTTTACTGAATTCCTGTATGAGTTCTAGCAGTTTTGGGGTGGAGTCTTTTGGGTTTTCCACATAAAGTATCATATCATCTGCAAAGAGTGAGAGTTTGATTTCTTCTTTGCCAATTTGGATGCCTTTGATTTCTTTTTGTTGTCTGATTGCTGTGGCTAGGACTTCCAATACTATGTTGAATAGCAGTGGTGATAGTGGACATCCCTGCCGCGTTCCTGACCTTAGGGGGAAAGCTCTCAGTTTTTCCCCATTGAGAATAATATTCGCTGTAGGTTTTTCATAGATGGCTTTTATGATATTGAGGTATGTACCCTCTATCCCTATACTCTGAAGAGTTTTGATCAAGAAAGGATGCTGTACTTTGTCAAAAGCTTTTTCTGCATCTATTGAGAGGATCATATGATTCTTGTTCTTTCTTTTGTTAATGTATTGTATCACATTGATTGATTTGCGGATGTTGAACCAACCTTGCAGCCCAGGGATAAATCCCACTTGGTCATGGTGAATAATCCTTTTAATGTACTGTTGGATCCTATTGGCTAGTTTTTTGGTGAGAATTTTTGCATCCATGTTCATCAGGGATATTGGTCTGTAATTCTCCTTTTTGATGGGGTCTTTGTCTGGTTTGGGGATCAAGGTAATGCTGGCCTCATAAAATGAGTTTGGAAGTTTTCCTTCCATTTCGATTTTTTGGAACAGTTTCAGAAGAATAGGTATTAATTCTTCTTGAAATGTTTGGTAGAATTCCCCTGGGAAGCCATCTGGCCCTGGGCTTTTGTTTGTTGGGAGATTTTTGATGACTGCTTCAGTTTCCTTAGTGGTTATAGGTCTGTTCAGGTTTTCTATTTCTTCCTGGTTCAGTTTTGGTAGTTGATACATCTCTAGGAATGCATCCATCTCTTCCAGGTTATCTAATTTGCTGGCACAGAGTTGCTCATAATATGTTCTTATAATTGTTTGTATTTCTTTGGTGTTGGTTGTGATCTCTCCTCTTTCATTCATGATTTTGTTGATTTGGGTCTTTTCTCTTCTCTTTTTGATAAGTCTGGCCAGGGGTTTATCAATCTTGTTAATTCTTTCAAAGAACCAGCTCCTAGTTTCGTTGATCTGTTCTACTGTTCTTTTGGTTTCTATTTCATTGATTTCTGCTCTGATCTTTATTATTTCTCTTCTCCTGCTGGGTTTAGGCTTTATTTGCTGTTCTTTCTCCAGCTCCTTTAGGTGTAGAGTTAGGTTGTGTACTTGAGACCTTTCTTGTTTCTTGAGAAAGGCTTGTATTGCTATATACTTTCCTCTTAGGACTGCCTTTGCTGCATCCCAAAGATTTTGAACAGTTGTGTTTTCATTTTCATTGGTTTCCATGTATTTTTTTAATTCTTCTTTAATTTCCTGGTTGACCCATTCATTCTTCAGTAGGATGCTCTTTAGCCTCCATGTATTTGAGTTCTTTCTGACTTTCCTCTTGTGATTGAGTTCTAGTTTCAAAGCACTGTGGTCTGAAAATAGGCAGGGAATGATCCCAATCTTTTGGTACCGGTTGAGACCTGATTTATGGCCTAGGATGTGATCTATTCTGGAGAATGTTCCATGGGCACTAGAGAAGAATGTGTATTCTGTTGCTTTGGGGTGGAATGTTCTGAATATGTCTGTGCAGTCCATTTGGTCCAGTGTGTCATTTAAAGTCTTTATTTCCTTGTTGATCTTTTGCTTAGAGGACCTGTCCATTTCAGTGAGGGGGATGTTAAAGTCCCCCACAATTATTGTATTGTTGTCGATGTGTTTCTTTGCTTTTGTTATTAATTGCCTTATATAATTGGCTGCTCCCATGTTAGGGGCATAGATATTTACAATTGTTAGATCTTCTTGTTGGATAGATCCTTTAAGTATGATATAGTGTCCTTCCTCATCTCTTATTACAGTCTTTGGTTTAAAATCTAATTTGTCTGATATAAGGATTGCCACCCCAGCTTTCTTTTGGTGTCCATTAGCATGGTAAATGGTTTTCCACCCCCTCACTTTCAATCTGGGGGTGTCTTTGGGTCTAAAATGAGTCTCTTGCAGACAGCATATCGATGGGTCTTGTTTTTTAATCCAGTCTGTTAGCTTGTGTCTTTTGATTGGGGCATTTAGCCCATTTACATTCAGGGTAACTATTGAAAGATATGAATTTAGTGCCATTGTATTGCCTGTAAGGTGACTGTTATCGTATATTGTCTGTGTTCCTTTCTGGTCTATGTTGCTTTTAGGGTCTCTCTTTACTTAGAGGCCCCCTTTCAAGATTTCCTGTAGGGCTGGTTTTGTGTTCGCAAATTCCTTTAGTTTTTGTTTGTCCTGGAAGCTTTTTATCTCTCCTTCAATTTTCAATGACAGCCTAGCTGGATATAGTATTCTTGGCTGCATATTTTTCTCATTTAGTGCTCTGAATATAGCCTGCAGTCCTTTCTGGCCTGCCAGGTCTCTGTGGATAGGTCTGTTGCCAATCTAATGTTTCTACCATTGTAGGTTACATATCTCTTCTCCTGAGTTGCTTTCACGATTTTCTCTTTGTCTATGAGACTCGTAAGTTTTACTATTAGATGTCGGGGTGTTGACCTATTTTTATTGATTTTGAGAGGGGTTCTCTGTGCTTCCTGGATTTTCATGCCTGTTTCTTTCCCCAAATTAGGGAAGTTCTCTGCTATAATTTGCTCCATTATACCTTCTGCCCCTCTCTCTCTTTCTTCTTTTTCTGGGATCCCAATTATTCTAATGTTGTTTCGTCTTATGGTATCGCTTATCTCTCGAATTCTGCCCTCATGATCCAGTAGTTGTTTATCTCTCTTTTTCTCAGCTTCTTTATTTTCCATCATTTCATCTTCTATATTACTGATTCTCTCTTCTGCCTCATTTATTCTAGCACTTAGCGCCCCCATTTTTGATTGCACCTCATTAATAGCCTTTTTGATTTCTCCTTGGTTGGATTTTAGCTCTTTTACTTCTCCAGAAAGGGTTTCTCTAATAACTTCCATATTTTTTTCAAGCCCAGCTAGTATCTTTAAAGTGATGATTCTGAACTCTAGATCTGACATCGTACTAATGTCCGTATTGAGTAGGTCCCTGGCAGTCGGTACTACCTCTTGTTCTTTTTGTTGAGGTGATTTTTTCCGTCTTGTCATTTTGTGCAGAGGAGAATAGATTAATGAGAGAACAAAATGTTAGCAGAGTAACCACGTCCCCAGAAAATATACCCTAAAGAAATCAGAAAAGACCTGAAGCAGTGGGATAAGAAAGGGAAAGAGAGATAAAAGAAAAAAAGAAAAAAAAGAAAAAGATAAAGATAAAAACAAAAACAAACAAAACAAAACAACAACTACAACAACAAAAAAACCAGAATGTGATCAAATATGATCAGGCTGGTATATAGATCAGTGCCACACACTAGATTTGGGGTGTATTTTGGTCTTTTAGAAGAAAGTGCCTCCCAAAATTTTAAAGAAAGAAAAACTTCTATATGTACAAAAATAAGGGTTGATATGATGAAGGGATGGAATATGACTGTAAAAATGGAAATTATAAGAAGTTGTTTGAAAAAAGAAAGAAGAGGATTTAAAAAAAGAAAAAGAAAAAAAAGGGAGAGGATGTGATCAGGCAGGGGAATAGAAAACACCATATACTAGAGATTTAGGGTATATTTTAATCTGTTAGAAGAAACTATCTCAAAATTTTAAAGAGAGAACAACTTATATATATAAGCCAAAAATATGGGTAACTACTATGAAGGGATAGAATATGAGTCTAAAAATGAAAAATAAAAATGTTTTTTTTTTAAAAAAAAGGGATTGATAAGATGTTGGTTGAAAAAGGGAAAAAGAAAAATTCAAAAAGAAATAAAAAGACAAAAAGACAGTTAAAAAAAATTAACTTTAAAAGACTAAAGAATCATGGTAAAAAAGCCATGAATTCTCTGTGCAGTAGTCCCCTAGCGCTGGAGTTCTGCCGTTCTCATTGATCGGTAAACTTGGTCTTGGCTGGCTGGTCTCGCTGATCTTCCGGGGAGGGGCCTGTTGCCATGGTTTCCAAATGTCTCTGCCGGAGATGGAATTGCCCCGCCCTTGCCCGGTCCGGGCTAAGTAATCTGCTCGGGTTTGCTCTCCGGGGCTTTTGCTCCCTGCGAGCTTTCCGTGCAGCTTTGGAGGCGGAGAGTGAAAATGGCGGCCTCCCAATCTCCGCCCCAGAGGAGCCGAGAACTCGGGGCCCCGCTCCTCTGTGAGCCCCCAAAGAAAAGCCGTCAGTCACTCCCGTCTCCCCGGTCTGCAGCTGCACTCCGTGCTCAACCGGCCTGTGACCGCGCGCCTCTATCTCTGGCACCCGACCCCGGGTGGAGTCTCCAAACCCAGCAGATCCCTGCGGTGCCCTCCCGCGCGGCTCCTCCCGGGGGAGGAAGGTGAGTCTCCCCGGATCTGCTGCTTGTTGGGTCCCTGCTGGAGGAGCAGGGGCCCGACTGGGCCGAGGATCACGGTTTATGGCCACCCCGAGCTGAGAGCCCGCGCCTGGGCCCCGCCTCTGCAGCCGGCTTCCCTGCTCCGTTACCTGGGAGCTCTGCCACACTCAGGCACCCCCGGTCTTTCTGTGACCCCGAGGGTCCTGAGACCACACTGTCCCGGAGGGTTCCACCCCCCGCTAAGCCACCAGAGTGACGTCCCTCAGCGGAGCAGACGTTTAAAAGTTCCGATTTTTTGCTCCGCGGCTCTATCACTTGCCAGAAGCGGCCGACGGAGGCCCCTCCCCCGCCATCTATCCTCCCGAATATCGCCTCGGATTCACTTCTCCACACGTCCTACCTTCCAGAAAGTGGTCGCTTTGCTGATGAGAGAGTTGTTGCTCTTCTTTTCTTCAATCTCCTGTTGAGTTTGTAGGTGTTCAGAATGGTTTGATCCCTATAGAGCTGAATTCCTGAGAGGAGACGAAATCCAGGTCTCCTACTCCTCCGCCATCTTGCTCCGCCCCCTCAATAGTTTCTTTTTTAATCAAAAAAATTTTTTTTCACGCAGCTGATAATTAGGCAAACTTACTGATTTAATTTTGGTTCCTTTCTTTACCTTTGTGGAGTCAAATGACTAAAACCTGATTTGCAGGAACATACTTCACAGGAATCTAATCAGTTGAATGGGGAAGGTTGCCTTAGGCAAGGTACTGTACTGAGTTCCCTGTAGGAAAAGAGCTGGTAATGGTGAATCTCAGGATTTCCAGATATGATCCTGGATTACAGTATTTACAGGCCACTGTAAGGGAATGACACAATCTGTGTCTATTATATAACACAGCCCGCAGGGTCTGTGGCAAGTACCCTGTAATCAAACGAATGAATATTTCTGCAGTGAAATATGTAAGAACTATAAATAGCTTCCCAGCCGTTCAGGTCAGGTTTGAAGACAATGAATAATGAAAAAACTTTCAGTTTTAAGAGCACTTCATATTTTGCAATTGTAGATAAGACTGCATAGTTTTCAGTGAATCATGTTAGTGTCTTTTGGGTTGAAGTCATGAAATATTAAAAAATAGAAGAGGATTCAGAGGTCATGTTGTCTACCCATTTCTACCAGTTAGGAAATAATAACAATATTAAATGAGCACTTAAGATGCTAGCCCTGCATTATCTCCTTTAATCTTGCCTGGTTATCACATTAACAAATGTCAGCTCTAGTCTCCACTAAAGGACAAGACCCAGATAATTCTTGAGCAAATCAAACAAGCTTGATTAATAAATGACACAGAAGAAAATCAACATGGTGGCAAAGACAGACATCTAAGTATTTAGGGTTCCCCCAAAGGTCACACCAGTGGACAGAAAGTGGATGGCTGCTTAACATGAATGACTTAGAACTAGAGGGATATTGATCAATTCATGAAAGTAGTTCTTCCTGACTATTCTATTTAAAAATAATTTTCCAGCTTGACCTTTTCTTCAGCTTCCTCTTTTATGTTCTATTAGAAACTCTGGTTATAACACTAGCTAGCCTTTATTAAGTGCCTACTATGTATCAGGAACATTATCATTTTTAAGACTTATAATACTCAAGGTGGATAATATCACCACCATTAACAGATAAGGATGCGGAGGTTCTGAGAAGCTAAACACCTTGTCCAAGACTGCACAGAAGAGATATTTCTGGGATTTTAATACGGCCTTGTTTTTCCTTTATGGTACAATCTTAAGGTTCCCCTTTAAGACAAGTGCTCTACGGAAATCTCAACATAAACCTCGATAAATTGGAAACTTATTTATGTTATAAAGTAATACTTTACAAACACATTTTCTTAAAAAGCAGGATTTCTTTAAATTACAATTTCCTTGGCATATTTTCTCTATTGGTCATTGGTTACTTGATGGAGACTCTGAGGGACCACAGCCAAATGCTGATCAATCAAAAATAAGGATAAAAAATTTCTTGAATAACAAAAGAAATCACTGGAGAAGTACAGCCAAACATACTTCATTTTCTACAAATACATGTATCTTAGAAGTGGATTGAGTTAGGTTGGAAAGATTTCCTTGCCTAGGTAGTTAGGACACGTATTTTAGAAGCCAGGCGTTGAAAAGAACTCTGTCAGATTTCATGAGGAGAGTCACTGAATTGAAAAGTGGAGACAAGATTCTTATTAATGAAATGGGCAGATAGGTAAATAGATTATGCTAAATGTTATAAATCAAGAAGTGCTGCTAAAACCCACCCAAGATGTTGCCACAGTTATTTTTACTCAATCAGGCTCTTTAAGCTTGAAGATTCAAGAGGTACATTGATTAGAACTGAGGAAGGAAAGGTGACTTAACATCACAGAACAATAATAAAGGATTAGCGGAGATGTGATAGAGTCCGTAACAAACATGTTTTGAGTAAATAAAAATTAGCTTTCTTGTGGAAGATTCTTCAGAATGAGAAGGTGACAAGAAGAGATGAAAATGACGTGAAGGGAAATTAAAAAATAAGCTTCTGCTTTAATAAACCTATGGTTAGTTTAGAAGATGTATGCAGGATTAAGTAAGGCCCAACCTCTGAGCCATTAGACTGATTGAGGAAAGCAATTCTTCCTAAATACTCCATTTGAAATAATTTCTGAGCTTTACTTCTTCACCTTCATCAATCTCTTGTTTTCTGTTGTGTCATTGCTTTTCAAATCTAAGTATTTGGTTTTACCATCATATTCATCTTAAGCAGGCCTCCTTCCTTCTTTTTTACAGATTTTTAATGTCTTGATTGCTCTATACGTACAAGATATTGGAGTAAGTTCCTTCCTTTCATAACAATAACAAAAACAATAATAATAGCATCGGCCATTTGTGGGTTTCTTTTTTTGATATAAAGTGTGCTAAGTGCTCCATATGATTTATTCTCATTTAATTCACCAACTAAGAGAAACTGGAGTTTTAGAGAGATTGGTGATTTGATCTAATTAGTAAAGCCAGAAATTGAACATAAGGGTCACTTGAGTTCAGTCTTTGCTCCTAACCATTGCATTGCTTCAGCCTCCCTTTCCAGTGTGACACCCTTGGTGATGATAGGGGCACTAGTCCTGAGACCACAGTCCTAAGACCACTGATTTGTGGAGGGAAGAGGGCTCTCCAAGAGACTCCAGGCTCTGTCATCTGATAACTAATTTGGTCCCTTTACCTAGTTATACATAACTCTTTAGTTCCTGGTTATTCTTAGAAGATCTTTGGAAGAGGAGAAGATAGACTGCTATAGTTTTATTTTGTTTTGTTTTATTTTTATCATTATTTATTTATTTGAGAGAGAGAGAGAGAGAGAGAACAAGCACAAGCAGGGGGGTGAGGGGCAGAGGGAGAGGAAGAAGCAGGTTTCCCATTGAGCAGGGAGCCCAATGTGGGGCTCGATCTTAGAACCCTGAGATCATGACCTGAGCCATAGGTAGATGCTTAACCAATAGACCCCACCTAGGTGCCCTGACTGCTATAATTTTAAATCTCAGAGTCAGGTCAAGAAAGCAACCAGTTAAAGATTAAATGACTTGGAGCGCCTGGCTGGCTCAGTTGGTAGAGCATGTGACTCTTGATCTTGGGGTCATGAGTTCAAGCCCCACGCTGGGCACAGAACTTATATTAAAAATAAATAAATAAATGACTTGCTGGGGAATGGATTTTGAAGGTATTGAGCTCCTCTGAACTGGGCTCAGTGGGAAAGAGAAAAACAAATCAGATGGAGCTAATTGCCCTTACCCTGGGGTCTAAACGGGTTCTGAGTTAAAGCTCTTGGTACCCAACTCCCACAATGGCTTGTTTCTCCACTACTAATCTACCCCAGTGGGTTATCCAGATCTATCTTGGTGTACCTTGGGACTGCCTATGGAAGGCTATCGCGTAAACTTACTTGCAGTAAATTGAGCTCCATGTTTCTATAATGGATGGAAAGAAAAGCAACAAAACAAACAACTCATTATGTTAAATCTGATTTTAATTCTCCTTAAAAAAATTAAGCAACTGGCATGATATTTTGGCAGCTTTTTGACGGCACCCACATTTGATTTGATGAGATGCATGCTCCTATTTGAGTTGTGTCCAAAAGAGGGCAGACAGATGGAAGGCTTTTACAAAAGGAAAAAAAGAATCCTGGTTAGTGTAAGCCTGGAATTCCTAATTTGCTTTTAATTTTTTTTTCTTTTAAAAAGCAATAAATAGGTCTTAACAGATGGGCTAACACTTGAGTTAGAAGCATCCTTTGAAAAATTGCAAGCAATGAATGCCTTTTACAGATGTAGAGAGTTCAAACACATGCAAATCATAGCAAACTACACAGGGTGAAACTAGAGAAACAGACACTTTCTGAGAAAGGAGGTTTAGAGAAATAAATATATACTCAGCTATAAAACAATTTGCTGTGGCCTTCCAGCATAGCTTTTCAAACTGTGAGTCATGACCTATTAGTAGGTCATGAAATCATTTAATGGGCTGTGATCAGAATTTGAAACAAAAGGGGGGGGGGAGGACAGAAGAGGAAATATTTAGAATGCACCACGTGCGGTAAAAATTAAGGTTGTTTCATGATGGTTTGTTTCCATTACACACTGTTTACTGGGCCATGATATATTTCTAACTATAGGTCATGGTTAAAGAAAAAAATTTTTTTTGATTTTATTTATTTGAGAGAGAGAGAGTGAGAGAGAGAGCACAAGCAGGGAGAGTGGCGGGCAGAGGGAGAGGCAGGCTCCCCACCGAGCAGGGAGCCTGACATGGGACTCAATTCCAGGACCCTGGGATCATGACCTGAGCTGAAGGCAGACGCTTAACTGACTGAGCCACCCAGGTGCCCCCCCCCCCAATTTTTTAAGATGCTGTCTAGCAGATAGATGACTAGTGCAACTATATCGCAATATCACTCCATTCATGAATAACCAAGCTTTGTAATGTATTATGTAGTGTTGAGACTTGAGTTGTGCTTCTGAGTATGCCAGGTATACTCAAGGAAATCCTAGTTGGTTTGAGGAGAGTTGGCCAGGGGTGGCCTGTGAAAATGTCCTACCTGCCAGATATGTCTGGCAAGGATGCCTGGGCAGACTCAGAAACCTTGTGTCTGTTGGCATGAGGTGAGTACCTAGACAGTGGGTGATCAATTGCCTTTCTTTTGTGGACCCAAAGCAAAGAGATGTTACTTTCAGGTCCAAGAGAGTGGCGTGATTATGTGTGTGATAAGAAGCAAGAAACCCAGAAGCTAAGCACAGAGGAGAACAAACAAGTGATAATTGGTTTCCCTGTAAATTTTCTTAATGAAAATGAATAATAAGGGTAATCTAACATTTATTGAGCACTTACTATATGCTACTACTGTGTTAAGTGTTTTCCATCAATTATCTAGTAATGATCTTAGGTAATAAGCACTTATATCACCATTCTATAAATGAAGAAATATAGGCTCAGAGATATAGGGAAATTTGTCCAAAGTTACGTAGTTATTTGTGATGAAACTAGAAGTTGAATATAGTTTTGCCACCAAAGCCTGAGCGTTTCCTAATTCTATATATAGCCTCAGTTGCCCTGATTTACTGCATTCATGGCCTAGGCTTAAAGGTGTTTTCTTTCACCAGAATAGGCAGCAAGGACTTAGCTCTGTGACTTATCTTTTCCTGAGTCCCTTTTTTAGGCCACCCTCTGCATCTAGTCCATTAGCTTTCTGCTCAAAATATGGGATATGCCATGTCTATTCACTTCTTTCTATTTCCACTGCTTTCACCCTAATCCAAGCCACATCATCTCTCATTGTAGGATACAGAATATTCTCCTAACTGGTTTCCCATCTGTCATTCATGCTGCCATTTCATCCATTCTACATATGGCAGCTAGAAGAATCTTTTAAAAACATAAAAATAAATACCATCACTCTTTTGCCTGAAACCCACCACTGGTTTTCCTTTGAAACTGGAATAAAATATAAACTTCTGAGCATGCCTACATAGACTTTCCCTGCCTACCTCTCCAGCCTCATCTCCTCTTGTCCTCCCTCAGCTCTGACTTGGCTCAGCCTCAGGTCTTTATCTATTCTTCTCTGCCTGGAAAGTGCTTTGCCCAGATCTCAGCAAGGCTGATTCCTTTCCTGCACAAGACTTTCAGATGCTATGTAAATGAGGGTGTGTTCTCATGATGCTGAATACGTGCTCGGATTCCCTGTACCAGTTGCCTCAGATTTACTTTCTCTGTAACACAGTCTGAAGATATCTTATTTGTTCATTATCTGTCTCCCCATCTAGACACCAAAGCACTGGGATTTTGACTGTGTTGTCCTTGACTGTATCTCCAGCATTTAGAACAAGACCAGCCTGGTCATAGCAGGCACTCAGAAATATCTCTGAATGTGTAAATGAGTGGTTGGATGGATGAATGAATGAATTTGCTCCAGGATTTTCCAAAGGCCCACATTCTAAGGGCTTCAAACCTAGACAAACTATGAACAAAGTGAAGTTAGAATGTTCTCCTGGTCTTGCCAGTTGGACATGGCATTTTGAAGCCAAAGGGTCTGAGTGTGGCTTCCTCAGTTACTGCTATGTTTGGTTCTCCTTCCCCACAAGATCATCACCCTGATAGACTTGAAAGTCTTGTAATGTGGTATCAGAAAACCAGAGTTTTGTGATCTTTGAGTCTTGATTCCTTTATCTGCAAAATAAAGACAAGAATAAATCTACCTAGCAAGGACGGTTTGAAGATTAAATAAGACAGCAGGTATGAAAAACAAATTTATTTCCTATTGTATTTACCAGTCTTTTAAGGTACTTTGGAAAAATGAGGAGTGAACATGGAAGTGCTTTGCTAATTCCAAACTCAGGAAAGTGCCCTCCATCTGGGCTTCATCCTCAAAGCATCATTTCCCTTTATCTCTACATCCAGTTATCTACCAGTTTCTATCAATTCTTCCTCTTCTCTGTAAAGTGGAGATACCCTCACTTCACCCCTTTACCATTTGAGGACTGATGCAGGGCCCTATAATTTGATTAGATGAATTGAAATGTCTAGAGCTCAGAAATTAAAAAAAAAAAATGTTAGTTTCCTTTTTTCCCTGGGGAAAATTCATTTGTACTTGTCCCCAAGATACCCTGCTTTTCAATGCCATGCAGGGCTCTCCTATGCTGTGAAGATCGGGTGCTTTCTTGGGCTTGTCAGCCCTCCATTGTTTGGATGCCGAGTAAAATAAATCCTCCTATAGTTTTCCCCTTGCATTCCTCAAATGATTCAATCAGTTACTGAAACGGGATATGATTCCACCTGGGTACCTTTGCAGTTCTACTCTCCTCTTAACTTCTAAATGGCCGACGTGATCCCATGCTTTTACCAAACCCGTCTCACACGCCTGGAGTCTACCACCATGGTTTTATCCTGGAAGACACTTATTTGTTCATTTGCATGTCCTTGTATTTTTGTTTATTATGATTTTTCAATAAACTTCATTTTCCCATTCTTTCTTCCCTCCCCATTTAATGATTTTTCAGCTGGACTACACAACGGCCACTAAGTGGTTTCTCTGCCTTTAATCTCACACCATCCATTCCAACTTGCTGCCATTGCTTTTATCCCACCCCCTTGGGCCCATCTCCCGATTTTCACAGTGACAAACAGGTCAACTGGGAAACACCTTAAATCCAGAGCCATAGAGCTGGTGAGGTGTGGTTTCTACCTTTATTACCTACCTCAGAGGAGCTACTGTGCTAACTGTGGACCAAATAAGAGGGTATGGCCCCAGCAGACCAATTCCAGCCTCGAATGTATACTGGATTGCTGGTTAACCTGGGCAGGTCTCATTATGTCTCTGAGCCTTCGTGTGCTTGCCTGAAACAATGAAAATTGTAGTGGTTAAAATTTCCTTTTTATTTGCCACGTGCCAGGCACTGCTTTACGTATTTTATGTGGATCTACTTATCCTCCTAATAACCCATTCAGGTAAATACCACTACTCTTGCCTGCATTTTACAGATGAGCAACATGAGAGCTTAAGGAACTGGTCTGAAGTCACACATCTAGAAATTGTTGGGACTCTGATTCCAACCCAGGTAGTGGCTCTAAAGTCTGTGCTTGGATGCTGTCAAAAGAAAGAGTTAAATTAAAGGAGTTTCCAGGGTCTCTCTAGCTTTAAAAACACCCCAAGTTAATATGTCAGAGAAGGCTGCTGGTTCCCCCACCAAACACAAAGGGCAGGAACAGAGCGATGTTAAGGTGTGACACCAATGCCAGTCCAGTTCATCCTCAAGCATGGAACGTTGTCTAAATATAGAACCTCCCTTAACATTGGAAGATCTGACTAAACTGGGTTAGTGACCGGGCAAGGTGTTAGAGGCAGAGAAGGCTGCAAGGTGTGCCAGCGATGCAACAGTGCGGGGTAACGGTGTAGGGCAAGATTTCTTTTTTTTTTTTTAAAGATTTTATTTATTTATTTGAGACAGAGAGAATGAGAGACAGAGAGCATGAGAGGGAGGAGGGTCAGAGGGAGAAGCAGACTCCCTGCCGAGCAGGGAGCCCGACGCAGGACTCGATCCCGGGACTCCAGGATCATGACCTGAGCCGAAGGCAGTCAGTCGCTTAACCGACTGAGCCACCCAGGCGCCCCTAGGGCAAGATTTCTTTCTGAGCTCTGCCCTCCTTGCACCGCTGCTTCCATTGTACATCCTTTTGTGGGATTATATAATGCTGATTAAGGTAGATTACTTTATGAATCAATCTGCCTCTCGGAGAAACCAGGGCATTTTGCCAGACCCGTTCCCACCAGGATGGCAATTCCATGCCTTTAAGGTTGATTCTCTTTGTGTTTGTTTGTCAGTTGTAAGAGAAACTCTGGCATGTGTCTGATCCACGCCCAGCTGGACTGTCTTTGGACATGCATACCTTCCAACGATGTTAACTTCCTCCCTGGCATGCTCTCTGAAAGATGTTTCTAGGCCCTTTAAATACTGTTGTGGGTTAAATTATGTTGCCCAAAAAGGTGTTCAAATTTTAACCTCCAGTACCTGGGTAAGTAAGTGGCCTCATTTGGAAATGTAATTTGGCTTACATTGGCAGATGTAATAAAGTTATGAAGAGGTCCTGCTGGATTAGGGTGGGCCCTGATCCAATGACTGGTGTCCTTACGATAAGAGGGAATTTGGATACAAACACACAGAGAGTTAGGGAGAAGGTCATGTGATGATGGAGGAATAGATTGGAGTGATGCTTCTACAAGCCAAGGAAAGCCAAAGATTGCAGGCAAACGTGCTGGCAAGAGTCAAGGAAAGATTCTTCCCTAAAGCTTTCAGAGGGAGCATGGCTTGCTGACACCTTGATTTCAGACTTGTAGCCTCCAGAGCTGTGAGAGAATACATTTCTCTTGTTTTAAGCCACTGAATTTGTGATAGTTATGGCAGCCCTAGGAAATGAATGCAGATACTTCTCTAGATCTTTTGCCAAAGGTGTTTGAAGGATTTTGTAAACATAATTCCATTAATCCCCACAACATAAATTGAATTGTCTGGAAGGAAGAGTATAAGAACATAGATCTAGAACACAGGCCAGAAGACCTGAGATACAGCTCTAGCTCTGCTTCTAACTAGCTCTGATTTGGGAGCAAATCACTGAACTTCTATAAATTTTTTTAAATTAAAAAATACTATTATTTTTTATATATTATATATATTATATATATAATAAAAATATTATAAAAAATACTGCCCTGTCTGCTTCATACAGTTGTTACGAGGGTCAGTAATGATTTACATTTACATAGCACTGGAATGTTTACAAAGCACATCCGGGTAAAAATGTTATCTTACTTGTTCTTCCCAATCACCCTACAAGGTGGATAGTTTTTTGATCTCATGTTGCCAGTCGATGCAAAATTTAGGGAAGATGTTTACTTGCCAAAGGCGTCACAGCTATTAAATACTAGTGGCAGGATTTTCTGTTCTCCACTCTCTATGTGCTTAGGAAAACTCTTGGTTCATAGCGAATGGTCTATGCATTTGTTGAATGAATAAAGAAATGAATAAGCCTTTGTTTTCTCACACTTAAACATGTAGTTCTTTCGGAACACTTCAGCTGAGAACAGGTTAATGTATTAAAGTATACAGTATACAGTTACATTCATTCACTTATGGACGCAAAAATATTTGTTGAATGTTTGCCAAGTGCAATAATGTAGGCAAGAGGTGGAGGTAGTGAGAATGGTCAGATCTGAAAATATTTTGAGGGTAGAAATGACAGGATTTTGCAGTTGCTTGGATGTGGGGTGTGGTAGAAAATGATGTGTCAAGGATGACTCCAAGGTTTTGTATATGAGCAACTGGAAGAGTGGATTTAAGAGTTATTAAGATGGTGAATTCTGTGGGGGAAGCAGGTTTGGGGCAAGAGTGGAGAAACCAGTTTAGTTTTGGACATCTTAGTATTGAGGTTCATTGCAAACTTCCAAGTAAGAGATATTGTGTTCACAAATGGACATATGAGTCTGACGTTGAGGGAAGAAGCCCACCAGTAAGGTAGGAGGAAAACCAAAAGGGAGTGGTGATATAGAAGCTGAGGGAAGCTGCTGTTCAAGAACATTCCCAAACCTATTACACAGAAAAAAGAGGGACAATTGCTAAAGCAATGAACTCAATTCACATACCGCTGACTGGTTGTTAGGTGAAACTAAGTTGTTTTCATTTAATATGATAATTTGGAAGCAATTAATAGGTAACCTTGACAAAACAGTTTAGGTGTAGGTGGAACCCAATCCTTACTGCAGTGGATTCAGGAACAAACGGTAGGAGAGGCAGCAGAGGCAGAAAATACAAATTGGGAGAGTTTTGCTGGAAAGGGAGCAGAAAAATCATGTGGTAGTTGGAGAGTAATTTGATGTCAAGGGAGAGAGAGGTTGGTTTGCTTGCTTATGAAGGGGGGCATGTTAAGGGTAACATATGGTAATGATCCTAGAGATCCTAGAGAAAGGAGCTCTTGATAATACAGGGGAGAGAAAGGAGCATTGCTGAGGTGATGTCCTTGAGTCAGCGGCTATGAAAGGATCACCGAGCAGATTCATTGTCACAGGAGGGGAGGAGGGGTATATGGGCACACACGCTGGTGTTTGTTATACAAGGGAGAGCATGTGGAAGTTTTCTCTAACTGCTTCTCTTTTCTCAGCAAAGTAGGAAGCAAGACCATCAGCTACGAGTGAGGGGGACGAGCTGGAATTATGAAGAGGTGTGAACATCCCAGGAGAGTGGGAGAGTGAATGGATTAAGGAAACATAGTGGTAGGATTTCCAGGCAGCATTGTATAAAAATGAAAGGGATTAATTTGATGAATATAAACCCGGGGTTGGAATTTTACACATTTGTTGGCAACCTGTCCACGGAAGCTATGCTGCAGGCCTTGGGATACAAAGAGGAATTCTGGCCTCCAGGAATTTAAAATCAAGTGTAAGTGATAAATAATAAACACACCAAAGATTCGAATAATAATTTAAGACAATAGAAGAAATACATGTGACAAGGAAGCTTATTAAATTGCTGGATATGTTTAAGGAGCTCAGAGGAAGGAGAGAGGTGATCTAGAAGCGATATGATGGTTGAGCCTAGTAAAACAGATAAATTCGGAGAGGGGCAAGTGAAGAGAAAGGATATAGCAAGAACAAAGACTAAAGCCTGAATAGAAAGTGGCAAAGCAATATCATCACCAAGTAGAGTTGCCAGATAAAATACAGGATGCACAGTTAGATTTGAATTTCAGATAAACAACAAAGAACATTTCAGTATAAATATGCCCCATGCATATTTATCTGAGATCAAAGTTAACTGGATGTCCTGTAGTTTTATTTGCTAAATCTGGCAACCCTATCACCAAGGTTAGAGCAAACCAAAAGAATGTTAATTGAACTAAGGGAAGAGAGAACTAGATAGAATGTAAAGATGGAATGTAAAAGGTGTTGGGTGATGGCAGATGCTTCAACAAAACTATGGAAAAGAGATTTTGTCATTAGGACACTCTTGGTGGCATTTGACACAGCAGTGAAGGCAGAGGCCCAACACAATAGAAAAGCACCGCTCAGGAGAGAGGTTTGACAGTAAGAAAAGAGAGAAATATACAATTCAAGGTCAAATGTGGAGATGGACCCCAGGTCCCGGGCTAATCGCCACCAAGATGCTATCTGCATGTAGATTATTTGTGAACAACCACGATCCTATCTTTAAGACCGTCTTTAAGTGCCAGAGATTGGCTCCACAGTGAAATCACAGCTTAGCTGGCTTAATACTCTAGGGGTCATGGATCCTCTGTTGGGGATCAGAACAAGGCAAGGAGACACATCATTGTTAATAAAATATGAGAGGGGAAAAAAAAAGATGGAAATGCTACTGTCAGCAAAATGCTCATTTTAATTCAATAGTAGACTAAATTCGGATACTCCCAGATGGAAATCAGATTGTGAACTTCAGATTATAAATCGCTTAATAGAACACATTCTTTGCGCAGGAGACCCTATACTGGATTTGATTTTATTATGACTGGGTAGAAGAAAGCCTCAAAGAAATTCCACAAGAGCCAAACACTTGTGCAAAGAACAATGGCATAATTGTTCTTGCATGGCCACCAGAGGTAGGAGCTTGGTCACTGAGGACAGCCAAGTCCAAGGGCTATGGATTATTGATGGGTAGAGTTTTAGAATGACCATGACATATTCTTCTCCAGCCACATTTTATCCATAGGTGCCTCAAGGTTCTATCATATCATTATAGAATATTTATTGCTGAAATGCCTGCCCCCAGGAAGAAAAGGTGGCAGCTTTTGGAAGGGGTTTTTAAAAATGAGAATTAACAGAGTGACCTTTGATAGTAACTGTTAATGGATTAGGGTCAGGGACAGCTCAGGTCTCACAGACCTTAAAAATATTGTCATCTATCTTTCTCCCTGAATGGAGTGTTCATCTTGCCAGTTCCTATAGTTAATTAGATTGTTAACTCTGTCTATTTATAGCAGCAAACACTTCACTGGCATGTACCAAGTGCTGATTATTAATCAGGGGCCTCTACTGACTCAGGATGGAACAAAATGTAATTATTCAAATTAGATTTAGGCCAAGGTCCAGTGACCTCACAGGCAACATCCTGATTTTGCAAGCACTAGTTTCTGTAGGCTACGTCTCCGGAAGATGTAGAGATTCCAATCTTCAGGAGCCTTGGGGTTAATAGTGATGCTGAGTTTAGGCACCTCCCAGCATCCTTAAAAGGAATGCATTCTCTTCTATATTTGTACCTATGCACCTGCCAGCTCATGACTCAAAATCAACCTTACCCAGTAAATCATTATACAAAGTAGTTCCGGATGCAGAATTTTAATGGCAAATCAATGAAAGTTAATTTTCATGGATGCTATTAGGGAGGGTGCCCACCAAGCCTGTCTCCTGTCATATATCACATTATTTTATACTTTGGGAGAAAAGCTAAATTCTTATGTAGGTGATTGGAAAAAAAAAAAAAAAAGACGGACTTTGGAATGGTCCAACCCTCTCTGCTATATTTGATGGAGTGTCTTCTCCAACATTTACCATTTAGGCCTTTAGTGGGAAATAAGAATACCCTCAGGGTAAGCAGGGTGGGGGAAGAGAACTTGAGAGGAGCTCTCTGGGCAGCTTGCAGTTGCTGGACTTCAGCTTCCTTCAAGCACTGACCGAGGAGTCACGTGAGCCCAGCATGTGCTATGCCCTCCTTGCTCTCTGTCCCTTGGGTTAGACATTTGTTACTCTAAGTTTCTGCTATGTTTGGGCGTCATGGCTTTTCAAGTGAAAGCGTGCCGACCAAGTAAAAATGAACTCTCCTTTTCTTCAGTAAAATCAGGTATTTGGTACTTGAGGGTATTTCCATTTTCATATGATGCCCCAAGAAACCTGGAAAGTGCTTTTAACTTCTTGGTGGGATGATGAGGGGCATAAGTTTTCTTTTAATATAGCATTTGTTAAAAAATTGACATATACTTCATATAACGTAAGATTCATCGTTTTACAGTGTACACTTCGGTGGTTTTTAGGATATTCATTTTGTTGTGCAACCATCACTCCTATATAATTCCAGAACATCTCTGTCCCCTTAAAGAGAAACCCCATACCTATTAGCAGCTGGTCCCAAACATCCCCTCCCTCCATTTCCTAGTAACCACAAATCTACTTTCTGTCTCTATGGATTTCCCTATTCTGCTCATTTCATGTAAATGCAATCCTCTCCTATAATATATGGCCTTTTGTGTCTGCCTCTTTCACTCAGCATAATGCTTTCAAAGTTCATCCATGTTGCAGTGCGTCAAAGCATTTCATTACTTTTTACAGCCACATAGTGTTCTAGTTTATGAATATACTAAGTTTTGCTTAGCCATCTGTCTGCTGTTGGACACTTGGGTTGTTTCTTCTTTTTGGCTATTATCAATACCGCTACTCCAAACGTTTGTGTGAGAGTTTTTGTGGAAACGTATGTTTTCAAGTTTCTTGAACATATACCTACAAGTAGGATTGCTGGGTCCTACAGAAATTCCATGTTGAACTTTTTGAGGAATGCCATTCTGTTTTCCACGGTGGCTGCATCATTTCACAGTCCTACCAGCAGCGTATGATGAAGCCCACTGCCTCTCAGTTTCAAATTTCTGGAAGAAGTGCCTGGTTACTCCATCTCTACTTCAGGATGGGCTCCCTTTGGGGCAGATTTCTACTCTGTTCAGTACGGCTCGAGGGCTGAGGTGGACAGTGGAGCGGGAGTAGAGTGGTCACATGGTACAACCATGCAGATGCTCACTGTGGGACAGTTCTCAGAAAAGAAGGGGTGGTCTGGTACTTTTGATATTTCTCCTTTCCTATCTATTCCCGACCTCACCCCCAGCATACCACCTTTAGAATCGTCCTGAATCTTGGAAGTGGGCAGTTGATGACAATTTGTTACTTTTAAATTGAACTGAGCCTTGAACTTTTCTCTAAGACACGGCACAAAATTCTTTCAGTGGCTAGTGAAAGGTAACATGTCCACTTAGAATAGGTATTTCTTATATCAAATCTGTGAGCCAAATGGAAACTCTAACCCAGTGTGGAGCTGTTAACCGACATGTGCAACATCATGAAGTGAGTTAGCAACCATCCTGGAACTAGCATTTGGAACCTCAGTGCTGCTGATTGGATTCCCAGGCCACTTGTGGGTTGAAACCATAATTATTGTCCTTCCTTGTTATTTTGGGACCCAAATTCCCATTCTTTATTCATGCCTCTGGGGAATTTGTAGACAAAATCTCACTTACACTTTCCAAAATGAGTTGCTTTATAAAAATCCCAGAATGCAGTCAAGCCCATCTGTTTCCTCTCCTACATTAACTTATTTGTTACAGTAAAACCCCAGACAGTCCTCAGAGAGATGCAGTTATAGGAAAGGAAACTGATTATGAGGGAAAGACTTTAGGGTCATTGAGATTTATTCCCCTTATATGCAGAGTCTGCGTAATGTGTGCAATAGCCTGAGCTCACCTTGGCATAAGGCATGGTTCACGTTTGAGCAGCTAATCGTGCAGGCTGCTCATGAGGGGAATAGTAAGCAAAGGATTCCCACCACAGAAGGTTTAACAATCAGGAGCTTAAGATATTGAAATGGAAATGAGGCTGGTTGGGCAACATTTTAACTGAGCGTTACTCTGGATCTTGCCTCCCAGTATTAAGACTCTCAAAAATTATTGATTTGGATCCAAATGGGGAGAAGGATTTAACATTTGCCTTGTTTTCTGTGCAAGTCAAAATAAATGTACACCATCAAACTTGAACCTGAGTTAGACTCTGTGCGTGTATATGTGTATGTGACATAGAGATATTAAGCAGTGGATGTAGAAATCTGAATGTGGAAGGTAAATAATAATAGCAAGCCTTTCACATAATTTTTATTTACTCCATATTATCTATAATAATTTACAATCATTTTTTGTTTTATTTGTAGGGTTAAGGGGACAGGGGTCTTCATTTCTATTTCCTACATAAGGCTCTATCTGAAAGGTGGAGTTAGGTAGCTGAGTACCCAGGGCATAGCAATTCAAATGTTATGTGAAGCTGCTTCCCAGCTCACGGACTGTGGGCAGTGTTGCTTCTCCCCCACTCCTGCCTCCAAGAGGACCCCCACACACAGTAGGTGACACTGATGGATGGTCCCCACCCGGCTCTTTACTGAAGTCCCGCATTATACACAGAATGGGTGAGATAGTTGATGCCTCGGTCAGGGTGGACAGCTAACAGGTCAACAGAAACTCAACCCCAAATTACTGTTATAGCAGCTTATTACAGCTTTTGGCTTAGATGTACAGCTACAGCACTTTGTAATTCAGCAAATGCGATGCTGCAGGACTGCTCCACTAGGTGTAGCTGTAACTGGAAATCGGGTGATCTGGAGCCCAGTTCCAGCTGGAGCTCTGTGACCTTGGGAAGATTTCTCAAGGCTTCCGAGACTATTTCTTCATCTGATGGGGCAGTGGAATGGGTGTTAGACTTTCCTAACCAGGATCAACTAGGATAGTGCACGTGAAAGCATTTTGAAATGAAAAGACAAAGTATTGTTAATACAACAAAGTTAGGTGGGTGGGGATCACCTTGGGGGCGTTTCTCCTTCTAGGTTGAAAAAAGCGGGCGAAGAGAACTAAGGTTCTTTTGAAACAGGTATCACCTATTTTCATCTGGTGTAACCCCATCAAGGTAGGCATTATTCCCATTGTGCAGATGAGCTGACCGAGGCTCAGAGAAGGTTGGTGACTTGCCCAAAGCTGCTCAGTTGGCTGGTACTCAGCAGAGGCAAGGCTGGAAGAAGTGTGTCTGATTTCAGAGCTGTGTTTGAGGTATGTGGTCCCTGCCTCACTGCCCCACCCAGCACTTCTGCACTCCCTGGCTTCCACTGTTTCATGTTTATATGACCTTGGGCAAACTAATCCCTTGGAGCAGGTCCCTCATCTGTGAAAACAGAATGAATACCACTCACCTTGCAGGCTTGTGTGAACATTAAATAAGTCTACCAACAGTGCCCGGTGAGGTGTGGGCACAGAGAAGACTCTTCTCCCCACCTCCAGTCATCTGCCTCATCCCTGCTGCCCACTCTACAGTGCTCCCACAGTTTAACCTATGCCTCAGGGCTTCCCTTCTCCCTTCAGCAGAAAGAATGAGAAAATGTCACTGCACATTACCTTTCTATTTTTACTGACTTTAGAAAATTTTTGAGAAACACCCTTAGATATTTTCTAAGCTAGGCACATAAGCATGTTCTCTGGAGGAAAACTACTCTTTAGTTGAAGGTAGAGTTCGCCTTGAGCTGTTGCTCAGTAAACTATCAGGGCAGAGGTTTTTGACGTTGTTGGTCATTTTATCTGTATTTCGCTAATAACTGAAAGCCACAGTACCACTCTTCTGCCTAGTGCCCATTACTAATCTCATTTAATATTTATCAATAAATGAATGTTGATAAGGTTTGTGAGATAACATTATTCCACTTTAAGATAGTGATTTAAGATAGTGATTTGCACATCTAACTCTCCTTCTTTCCACTCAATTTCCATTTGAAATGACCAAAGAAATATTAGAAAACATCCATAGCAGAGCTGGAAAACAGAAAATGAAGCAACCTGAGGCCAGAAACTTTAAGAAAATGTTATAAGATACAGTTTATATAAAACTGGATTTAGGGTTTTACTAAGACTCTTGTTTTCTTAATTGTTTTTAAAAGCTTTGATGGGAGCTGACTTGTATCCCTCAAAATGATATGTTCAATTCCTAACCCCCAGCACCTACAAATGTGACCTTATTTGAAAAGAGGGTCTTTGTAGATGTGGTCAAACTAAGATGAAGTCATAATGGATTAGGGTGGGCTCTAATCCAGTGATTGGTGCATTTGTAAGAAGAGGGATATTTGGAACAAAATATACAGGAAAGAGGGTCATGAAATGATGGAGGCAGAGATTGGAGTGGTGCAGTTGTGAGCCAAGGAATACCAAGGATTGCTGAAAACTGGCAGAAGCTAAAGAAAGGCAAGGAAAGATTCTTCCATAAAAAATTCAGAGGGAGCATGGCCCTGTCAAAACCTTAATTGTGGACTTCTAGGCTTCAGAACTGTAAGAGAATGAACTTCTATTATTTTAAGTCACCCAGTTTGTGACAATTTGTTACAACAGCCCTAAGAAACAAATACAAGCTTGATCGAAAACTTTAAAAATGGATTTAGGGAAGTACTGACCCAGATACAATTTAACACATATGAAGGAAAGATTTCACCTGGAAAGTAAGCAGGTAGATTCCTTCAGCAGAGTCCCAGATAATCCCCAAGCTCAGACCAACAGGTGCTCAAGAAAATGTGGGTTATGTCAGAATCCTACAAATGACCTCAGGAAGTTAGATCTTGACTCCACCCTTGCTATGATCTGCCATGTCAAGTAAAATGGAGGCATCATCAGACCAGGTTTGTACTAAAGAAAGCTATGCCAGTCAGAGAAGGGGCTGGCTTGGGGGACCACACCAAATGCAGAAAAGCATCTACTAAGCACGATGGGCTAAGCAAATAAATTTTCTTGCGGATGCTCTTTCCTAACTTCTGGGTATAACCTAGGCAGCCAATCTTGCAGAAATAAAGCTACAAAAATATGAAAATTTCCCCTCCTCATTTGTCTGAAACTGAACAGTTTGAATAGAGATCTGTACAGTTTCTGATAAGACATTTTTCAAATTCCCAGAGAGGAAAAATGTAGAGATTCATTTGTTAAATTCAAATTTTTGTTGAACACTTACTATGTGCCAGGCATTATGCTAGGATGAAGGTTTCATTCAGAGGTTTTGCATCATATGCAAAATCTGGAGGCAAGACAAAAGAGAACGTGCAGCAATCAAGGAGCTGCAAGAATGGGTAAATAGGGAAAAACCCCTGGGTCTGAGAAATTAATCAACAGTTATTCAAATTATTCAAACAAGGGAGGACAGTCAGAGCAATCAAGGGAAATGACTCCTCTGAATAGACTTATTCCAAGAAATCAGAAAAAGAAAAGACTTAGGTGAATCACCAGTTCCTTTTAATATCTCAGAACAAGGTTAGAGAAGACACTCCATTTATGAAAACTGAACAATCTGAGGTTAGAAAGTATTGCCATATGATCAGAAATATAATCCTTAAACTAAAATTTTAAATAAAGGTAGAATAGAGAAAATTGAATCCTGCAGTAAATTAAATTGGTGAATTAAATGGTTAGGTTGAGAAATTCTCCTAGAATGCAGAGGAAATATACAAATTTAATGATAAAGCGTATAAAGGAAAGATGTACAGGGGATAACTCCAACAAACCCAATATAGGTATAATAAAAATACCAAAAAGAGAGCAATTACAGAAATGGTAACAATAAGGAAATAGTAAGAAAAAATGCTAAACTTAAAGAAATATTTGAGTTTTAGACGGAAAGGACTTACCAGGAATGAGGTAAAATAGTGTACAGACTCCTACACTAGAACTCAGTGCAGGTTCCTTCCTGCACTCAGGAAAAACAACAAACAAACAAAACAAAACAAATTATCTAGAAAGGGGAAAATACTACTTTTCCATCATACTAACTGCTGGAAGACAGGGAATAACATATATAGAATTTCGAAGGGAAAGATTATTGTCCAAGAATTTCTTATTTGGTTTATGTGTGAAGGCAATAGAAAAATCTATTCTCAGACATTCAAGAACTCATAACATATTCCTCTTCCTGAGAAAAATTCCTTGAAGAAGTCCTATAGCAAATCAAGAAAAAAAAAAATCAAAATAAGTAATTCAAATTGGAGGAAGTCAGAGCATCACAGAACTTTTTGCAAGAAATGAAACCAGTAAAATTTAGAATTAGTGTGTAAATAATTGCTGTTAACATATGAAATTTAGCAAAGATATTAAAAATGATAATAATCTGGATCTAAAAAGAGGGCTTATTTAGATAAAAACTTGGGAGTGTGGAGGAAGAAGGAGGAAATAAATAGAAGCTCTGTGAGTATATAAATTTTGTCTGATTTGTTTACTATTCTACCCGCAGGCTTAGAATAGTGCCTGGCATATTGTAGGTGCTTAATGGATGAATGAAAAGTCTGCAAAATGTCTATAATCAGAATTTATAACTCCCATGCATCAAAAATAAAAATACTATTGGAGAGAAGGATGAAACAAAAACAGAACTTATGTCAATTTGAAGGAGGTAAGAGCCAAATGCCCCTCCCCAAAAGATGCTCCATCTAAAGAATAATCAGGAAAATTGCAAATTAAAATAGCAAGACATACCAATTCCCATCCATCAATCTAATTGCCAAAGATCAATATGTCTGACAAAAACAAGTGTGGGTGACCATATGGGGAAACAGGAACTCTCTTAGTCAATTGGTGGGACTTGAAATTAGTAGTAATACTTTGGAGAATTTGGGAATATCAAGCAAAGTTAAAAATGTGCATACCCTATGATTCAGTAAGTCCACTACTAGGTACGTACCTTGAAGAAGCTCTTGTAAGTGTGCCCCCATGAACTCTTGCAAGGATGTCCATGAGGTATTGCTTATAATAGTGAAAAGTTGGAAACAATTGTCCATCAAAAAGGAATAGATAAATGTACTTTGATTAATTCATACACTTGAATAGTACACATCAGATAAAATTTGTGAACTACATTTGTGTTTTAACTAAATATCAAAAACTTACAGTTAGTGAAAGAGTAAATTCCAGAATGGTATGTACAACATGCTAGCATGTGTGTATATTTAACAGGCACTCAAACTACACCCACATTAATACGAATTGTGTATGCCTATGTACACAGTAAGAAGCAAGAACTAAGTGGAAACATGCCAAATTCACAATAGTGATTACCTCTGGGGAAGAGGAGCAGGAGAGTTTTGAGATTGTGGATTAGAATAAAGGACTTCAATTTCATAATGTTTTACTTCTTTTATTTGAAAAAATCTGAAGCAAAGTGACAGAATGTTAACATTTGTAATTTCTGAATAGTGGATACATGGGTGTTTGTTATATTATTCTTGTACTTTATTTTTAAAACCTTTCACACTCCCCCAAAAGTGTAATAAATATCTAACCTCATGTCCTTACAACAATGATTCCGTCAGAAGACTGATAAGTTCTAGTGGGAGAGAGAGTAGATCCATGTAACTTCTGTAATGATTAAAAAAGCAAAAGAAAATTTTATGCATGTGCTGTGTATGCACATTGTTTTTTTGGAGAGGATGCGACTCTATCCCTTACAAAGGTATTTGCAAATGTATGGCAGGAGACTTTGATTTGCACAATATTTGAATAGTGCTACTGGTATTTAGCACCTGGGGCTGAGGATGCTAATATCTTGCAATTTGCAGGTCTACACCTACACAAAAAGAATTGGCTAGCCCCAAATGCCAATTACATCCTTTTGGGAAATACTGAGTTAGAAATTGCACCCTACTGAGAATGACAGATAATCTACAATTAGTAGTTTCAACAAATAATCTTTTTTTCCCCTCTTTTGTAGCAGGAAGTCTGGAGGTTGCTGATATAGGTTCAGTTGCTCAAGGGTGTCAGAGCTCGGTGTACTCTGTTTCTATTTGTCTTTTCCTGATAGTTTCATAATGGCTGCGAAAGCTCCAGCCATCAGATCCACTGTCCAGACAGGAATTAAGAAGGGCTAGAGAAGAAAAGGGCAATCCCTGTACTAAATACCAAATACAGGTATTTGAAAAAAACACTTTCCTCAAATCTTCAGTATATTTCTATTTATGTCTCATGGTACCACACGGGCTTGCTTGCTGCAGGAGAGCTTAGTTTTTGGCTTTGCAGCCTTTATACTAGAGGAAGACAAGGACAAAGGGGTTTGGAATGGGTATTAAGGAAGTCAACCCACAGTATTGGCTGCAAAAATGAATAGGTTAAAAAAAAAATGAATAGGTTAAATTTCATACTAAAATAAAAAGAGTGGGTGATTAACATAATCAAATAAAAAAAAAAAGAGTGGGTATATCAAGGCTCACTTAACAAAATAGAAACCACCTAAATATTTACCAGAGAGGGAACTTAATGCAAAAAAATGGTTACACAGGAGATGGAAGAGAAAAGTTAAACAGGGGACAGTGAGGCAGCCCAGAGATTAGCAACCTCAGGAAGCTGCTACCCACTTCCTGGTAGAAAGACAAAGGGAGAAGGCAGATTTCCTGGTGTCACTTGGCAGAAGCTAGAACCAGGATGGGCCCATTCAGCAGGAGCTGGAGCTAGAGAGGAGCGGGTAGCTGTTGCAGAAAACAACACATGAGAGGCAGGGGGAGAGGAATCCCCTGGCTTATCTCTTTTTCCCACTGGTTTCTACTATTGGCCAAACCCAGCTGGGAGCCAGCTGACAATCTGTAGGGGCCCCACTGTGAGGCAGCGCTGAGTAAGAGAAAGAGAAATAAATCAGAGGGAAAACAGGTCCAGGACCAAACACATAGAGTTGAAAATACAAGACACTCTTCTATGTTAAAGTAAAGGAAGGTATAGACAGTAAAAGTAAATCAGGGGTGACAACATTAATATCAGATGAGGTAGAATTCAAGGCTCAGGCCATTAAATGAGATGAAGGGTTTTCCTTTCTTTTCTTTCTTTTTTTTTTTATTGTTGATAGGTGCAATCCATAACAAACATGAAGGAATCACTGAAACTTTAAGTGCTAGACAGCATGGCATCAAATATATTTATCGAACCTCTTAGCCATAATCCTAGAGGGGGACTTTAGTCCCTGTGATAGATCAAGCAGACAAATGTAAATAAGCACATTCAACAAGAGTTCATATTAAGACATATGGCAGCTTTAAGTGCTTTTATTAATAAACAAGAAAAATGAAAATAAATGGATTCAATTATGGCTTCAACTCAAGAGAACATAAAAAAACAAATATAACTGTAGGAAAGCAAGAGAAGGGAAATCAATAAAAACAAAAAACAGAAATCAATACATTTAAAAGAAAAGTGGAATCAATACAGTCTATTTCAAAAAGATCAATAAAAGAGACAAACACTTGGACTTAGTACACAAAAAAGTGAGAAAAGACCCAAATACCCAGCATTAAGAATAAGAAAGTTAATACAATCACAGATACAGAGATTAAACACATTGTAAGAGCCATTCTATACATGACTTAATCCTAATACGTTTGACAATCTCAATGATAGGAAAGATTTTATAGGGAAATACAAACATTACAAAATTGAAAGAGATCTTTTTATGGCTTATGAGGCCCTGCAGTTATGCCCAGGCCTGGAAAGAGTAGTCTTCTGTATGACATCTATCATGATGGGATACTGAACTGTCTCCCCTATTAGACCATAAGCTTCTGGAGGTCACAGACTACATCTTATTTGATTTTGCATCTTCGGTATGTAGCTAAAGGATACACTGTAGATGCTCAGAGATGTTTGTTAAAAACATTTCTTTCCTCCCTCCCTTCCTTTCTTTCTCTCCCTGCTTTTCCTTCCTTCCCTCTTTTCTTTCCTTCTTCAACACCCCATAGAATAATCAAGAAGCAAGATCCATTTAGCTTAGAAAAAAAGAGCGCCATATTTATGTCATTCTTTAGATCCTTTTGATTGTCTATCCCTTATAGATCCTGTGAAGGAGGCATGTGCAGGCAGACTCCTGTCTGGGGTCCACAGAGTGTTCTTCTGTAAGCAGCTTGGCTTATCAGGAGCTGCCCGGAGCTGGTGACTCAGAGAATGGCCCAGCAGGCCCCGGCTGTTGCTAGGAAACCACAGTTCCCTGGTGGAACCCAGCACAACACTTGCAGGTTGTCCCTGATAACTTAGAGGAAACAAAACGCTGTCAGGAAAGGTAGAAGGAAAAACAAAAAAACTAAAATGAAGAAAGTAATTTTCCTTGCCCAGCACTAATGACATGTATCTATGGGGTTTAGAGACAAAAATAGTCAAAAGAGAGGTTGGCATCATTAACAGCTCCTGTTTTTGCTCTTGCTACTTTTGACGTTGTCGAAATATGCTACAAGAACACGGCCAAAAAGATGTCTGTTTTGAAGACAGTCTCAGAGTTTTCTGGAACTTTGGCCATGGAAGGGTCTGGGGGAAGAGATGAAGGGTTCTCCCCCTTCGTCCCTGTCCGCACCCTGATTGGGATCTGTTCAGCTGCCTGGTCAGCCTGCTTTTGCAACTGAATGCTTCCTTTGGCCTCCAGTATACCTTTGACCAACTGCAAGTCAGTGTGCAAGTCAGGCACACCCAGAGAGGAAAGAGAAAGAGAGTAATAGGATCCTACAGCAGTGGTTCTCACAGGAGACTGTGTGTCAGAATTACCTGGAGGGTTTCTTAAACACAAATTGCTGGACCCTACTCCCAGACTGTCTGTTTCAGGAGGCCTAGGTGGGGGATGAGAGTGTGCATTTCTACTGAGTTTCCAGGCGATGCTCATGCTGCAGGTCTAGAGACCACTTTGGGAAGCTCTGCCCTAGATAATTAAATCTTGCAAGGAATTGTCAATTCACTTAACTGATGAAGAAATAGAGGTTCAAGGAAGTGCATTGGGTGGCCCAAGGTCACTTAGCTCCTGCCGGTGGGTTCAAACCCAGGCTTCCTGAATTGAACACCAGGGCTTTCTCCAATACAAAATGCTCTCCAGGCAGTGTGCCTCTTTAAAAAATTCTCCAAAAGACTCCAGATGGCCACCAACAGGGGTGGTCCTATCAAACGAATGCCAAGTTGCTAAATCCAACCCTGATAGCGACAGCTTTGAATATGAAGCCAGAGACGGTTTGCAAAAGCCTTTGTGTTCTTCGCAGCGTTGTCTCTCATCTTTCTAAATACTGTAGATAGAAAAGGAAGCACGTTGAGGAGGAGCAGACACAGCTACGCGGGGCTCCGATATGTGGCCAAAGAGGCACACCTCCAGTGGCATGCTGCCAAGCCAGCACTGCTGATGGGAAGCCCCAGCGGCTTGGTCCTCTTGCCTGCCTCCTCCTCCCCGTCCCACCGCCCCCCTCCCCGCTCCCAGCCTCCGTGTGTGCAGAGTTGGCTTCAGAGCTATATTTGAAACTTAAAAAATACACATTCTTTCCACTTTTGCTTGAATGTAGGCTTCATCATTCACTGAGGCTGACTGTAAGCTGCAGGATACACAAAGAAAAAATCAAGCAAACAATGTGTATCAACAAGGCCTGGCTAAAGCAAAAGTAGGGTGAGTCTGGAGTTTGTCTTTGGTCCCTCTGGTCTCCTTTTCGATGTTCTCATGGCTCTCCAAGGCTCCAACTCTTCCCTGCCCTTCTTGATTTCTAGTACAACCTTTACTTCTTTACTTCTTTACCTTCTGCTAAACTCTGCTAAGGTGTGAGATGAAACAGATTTAAGGGGTTATTGCTCATAGGCTTTTAATTTTAATAAAGGATATTTGAAGAATAAACACCCTTTAGTGCTTAAAAAAATGAAGCTCTAATGATGAAATTTAGGGGGATCTGGGGCGTAGGGGGTGGATCACTAAGAACCAGGACCTTACCCAGAATTCTTTATCGTAGGTGGCCACTAATTTGTCTCCTGCTAAGGCTAAGACTTACCTTGTGCCTTGTTGACAATCCCGGCAGAGGCTCATGCCTTGTATTTGCAGTTCTGTTCTTATCACAAGAACTTTGCATCCACTAGATGGCATTCAGATAGAGCTGGTGGACCAATTTTTATTTCTACAGCTTAATGATGCTAAGAAACAATGAACCGGAGAGCTCCTCCTTCTTGCCAGGATTTTAGCTTCGTTCATATTGTGTCTGCCTCATGAGGTGAACTATGTGACTGCTACTGAGTGAATGTAGAAAGAGAAGGCATTTTACTTGTGTATAGCGCTATATAGTATTCAACAGGCCTCATGTCCGTTCTTTCCTTTTCCTCACTTCTTGACCTTATAGAAATGATCATTTCCATTTTACCTCCGCACAAAGAGGTTCGAATACATCCGCTAGGAAGTAGCAGAGCTAGAACTTGAATCTAAGTCTTTGATTTCTGATTCTAAATAGAACGTATGTCATCCCCAAATAGTCAATTAGAGATGTATCATAGAAGAGACAGTGGTTGGCTGACTGAGTGGGTAGAGAGACCCTTGGAGGACTGACTGCAGTTGGGAAGTGACTCTGGCCAACATGTGAAAATGTTGAAAAGGGGAACATTATGGTGCCAGCCTTCCTTCTGGTGATCCCAGCGGACATCAGGATTTGTGTGTCTTAAGTCCAGAGTAGTGGGGGCGGACGACAACATAAGCGTGGCCTATGACTTTCAGGAAGGCAGGAGAGTAAGAAAATGTGGGTTGTGCTGGCAGAGAGGAAAGATGGTACTTAAAATAGAGCAGGGGGTTCTCCCAGTTACCTCTGAGATTCTGCTCACGCAGTCAAAACAAGTCCTAAGAAGGTGAGGAGGTTCCTTCAAAATCACATTTCAGCTGGGAATGCAAAATAACCGTGGGCAAGTAGAAGAGTTTGTGCTGACTGAGGTCCCCTAGGAATTATCTCTATGTTGTCTGTTCACTTAACGCTGTATACAAGTCTTACACAGCATTGTATTTCATTAATATTGTTCCGGTACAGAGTGCTTGTCTTTTATTTCAGATGCTGGGAGTAGGAATTATGCTAACCAGCAATATTCCATGCACTTAATCACTCCTGGGAAATTAATATAGCCGTAGCGTTGACTAAGGAGTTAAGAGAAGAAGGAGGGCGTTTCAGGTGTGTGGATCAGAGGATTAGCAGGTACAAAGGTACCAATGGGAATGAGTTTAATCTGTGGGGAAGAATAAAAGCCCCTGCCTGGTCAAAGTGGAGAATCTGAGCATAGGAAGTAAGGTTGGACAGATAACTTCAGGCTGGATTAGAGGGCTTGGTATGTCACACTGAAGAGGGTTTGCCTTGACTTGGGCATCACAAGGTTTTTAAGAAAGTATCATTTTAAGATTATTCCAGCAATGCACAGGATGGTCTGGAGGGGGAAGAGCTTGGGGGCAGAGAAAGGATGTAAGGCTATCGAAGTAATTATTTATAGGATGTTATAATATAGGGCTGATCTTGTAAGGAAGAACAGATATGAAAGACACTAAGATGAGTTCCTTTTCCTTGCCAGTGAGGAAGTCAATTGTTTGCTGAACATATGTCCCCACTGGGATCCTGTGGGCAAGAAGTAGGTTTTCCTGCTATTCTCTTAACCTCCTATCCCTGCTGCTTGTTTTCCCAATATGGTCTCCTGTTGTCTTAATGGAGCCGTGGAGCTCTGCTCATTAAAACTGAGCAGCACATTACAAGTATCACTCATTTTAAGTAACTGATTTTATAGCATTTCAAACCTGCCAAGTTGATAAATTAGGCACTGTACTATTTTATACAATCTGGAGTCTCAGATTTAGGGAATTTTGAAAATTTGCAAATCTTGTGGCAAATGGCAGCACCTGCTGGCAAATATGATATTACAGGCTAACTCCAGTAGACAATGGAATGGCCCAGAAAAAGATGAACAAAGAGAACGAAGCTGCTTGAGAAGGAAGGGTTGAGGAGGGGAATGAATAAGCTTGGAAGAAATTAATATATTTCAGGGAAATACAAGAAAAGCAATCACTGGGGCGCCTGGGTAGTTCAGTTGTTAAGTGTCTGCCTTTGGCTCAGGCCATGATCCCAGAGTCCTGGGATCGAGCTCCGCATCGCATCGGGCTCTCTGCTCGGCGGGAAGCCTGCTTCTCCCTCTCCCACTCCCCCTGCTTGTGTTCACTCTCTCACCGTGTCTCTCTCTGTCAAATAAATAAATAAAATCTTTAAAAAAAAAAAGATCTAAATGCTGCAAAAAACTTTTTTTTGGGATAATATGGCAACCAGTCTGACTACACTCCCCAAAACTTCAACAATAATTATTTTGTATTTAATGCATTTGAGAATTATTTTCTTAGGAATTGTTCTCCCTGAGAAAATACTTTTTAATATATTAGAAATTGGTGTGTATATGAGGAGGTGGGATATGGCTTCACTTTATAGCCTCTGTTACTAGAATTCATACATTCCATAAAGTCAGATTTTCCAGACTCATACATGATTCAAAGAATCTTTATAAGGTCTGGTCATAGGTTTACAGGGAGACTGGTGTGTAAGAAAACTTATTTACCTCCCACCTTTTATTTGCAGAAATAATTTAAGACTACTTTAAGCAAACTGTAAAGAACTAACTCTTCCCTTAACCTGGTTGGGAAGATAGGAGCAGGTGCAAATAATGAATAATAAGATATTATCTATCAGAAGGTAGTAAAAAACATATCTCTGGAACTCGAGTGCCTGGGTCAACATCCTGACCATGCAGTTCTTTAGCTTGGCTTCTTGGGTAAGTTGCATAAGCGCTCAGTGTCTGATTTGTAAAACGGGATAATAATAGTACCTGCTTCATAGGGTTGTTGTGAGTTTAAAATAGCTAAATATATGTAAAGCACTATACAGAGCCTGGTATTAGTAAGTACTACATATGTTATCTACTATTATTATGGAAAGCGGTAGTCCACACCACACCCAGACAAACTTTGTCACAAACCATCATATCCCCCATCTATTCTTCTTCTTCTTTTTTTTTTTAAAGATTTTATTTATTTGACAGAGAGAGAAATGAGTGACATACTCGGTAATCTCTGCAGGATTAGCTGTACATCCTTTTGGGAAATAGTGATAAAAATAAAGAAATAGTGTTGAGAAGAAAAAAAAACACAGAAGGATGAACTGGGGAGGCCTACTGGGAGGGTGGTGGTAGTTCATGTAACCTGAGTTTTTTAAAAGAAGTAGGATTTATATGAGAGAAGAGGCAGACAGAATGGCCAGAATAATAGTGCATGTAGCCTGTTGCAGGGATGAGAAGAGAGGCTGGTCTGATTGAAGCAGTGTGGGCACAGAGGGAAGATTTGAAGCCCTCTGCTGGGATGATCATGGAGCCTAGTATTCAAGGCTGAGGAGCCAGAACTTTACTCTGAAGAATTGGGAACCACAGATGAGGTTTGCATGGGGGAGTGTGGCCCCTTAGGAAAATTAATCTGTGCTGGAAGGGTGAAGGATGCCGTAAGGCCAGGACAGGAGTTGTGGGATGAAAATAATTTTCCCTCTACCCTTTTGAGTTCCTAGCTGAGATGCCTGCAATAAAATGTAGATTGACAAGAGAAAAACAGCTTATTAACATGTATACCTCATGTACACATGAGAGATACCCAGGAAAACTGAGTAATTCTTGGAGGTGGCTTAGAATTCAGGATTACACACCATCTTAGTAGGGAAAGGCATTGGGGAGGGGTGGGTTATGTAGGCCTCTTAGGGGAGAGTAAAGGGAGATGAATGGGCTCTTAGAATAGATGGGCGGGACGCCTGGGTGGCTCAGTCGGTTAAGCGTCTGCCTTCCGCTCAGGTCATAATCTCAGGGTCCTGGGATTGAGTCCCGTATTGGGCTCTCTGCTCTGCAGAGGGCCTGTTTCTTCCTCTCCCCCTGCTCTTCTCTCTCCCTCTCTGTCAAATAAATAAAATCTTAAAAAAAAAAAAAAAAAAGAATAGATGGGGGATATGATGGTTTGTGACAAAGTTTGTCTGGGTGTGGTGTGGACTTCTAGTCTCATTTCCTGTGATAAAAGTCCATCTTCCCTGGATGCTGAAACTCTTGGGGAAGGGATTGATGATACGTGAGTTCCTTTTGGAAGATGACAGGAGTTCAGAGTAAGCCTCTCTTTGCATTTGCTGGTTTTTAAGTGCCTATAGCTCAAAATAACCAACATACCAAAGTGGCAAATTTGGGCTGGCATTTTCTGCTACCTTTCAGGGTCAAGTCAGTGTGGGACCAGAAGTGCAACAGTGAGAGTTTGGACAAGGAGAAAGGCAGATGGAAGGATGATGAGATGGACCTCACTAAGGAAGACCTGATGACGTTGAAGGTAGGGGCCAAGGGAGGGGCTAGGGGAGATCCTACTGTTTGAAGCCAGAGACACTGGGATAGTTGAGGTATCAAGTGCTCTTAGGAGGAGGCTGGGTATGCTGTAGATGGTATTCTAGACATGCTAAGGTTGAGGTGGCAGGAAAAAAATGAATACTCATAATGTCTGTGGCAGTTTACATCATGACAAATATCCTCAGCAGTTCTAGGTTAGAAGGTTTCTTTGAGTGTGGGGGTACATCCCTAGACAGAAATCCAAATAATTTTCTCAACTTTTCATTTGTAGTACATGTGTTGTCATTACAGGACTAGTGATTTCACTGCTTTTAGGCTGAATCTGGGGAGCATTTGTCTGTCAAGTTTTCATCATTATGAGCACTAAGTGTGGCCCATGCATCCTGGATCATTCATGTTAAGCCTTTTGTGCTGACTTTCTGCCTGAGGACCCCCATGTCTCTCCTTCTAATTTAGCATTAATATTAATGATGACTGCTAGAGCAGAAAATCAGATCAGCAGGCAGAGTCAGATCTCCTCCTTTAAGAGCTCCCAGTTTACCCAAATGTGAAGGTGTGGGGGCGCTTTTGTCCTTCAGGTGAAGCCTGGCAAGTGATTGAAGAACCCCTTTCCTCGAGTGAAAGGCTGATGCTATTAGTGATGGTTCACTCTTTGCAACCTCATTTAGCAACACACTAAACCGTGGTTCATTACGCTGCAAGCGTCTACGTCGCGGCACCAGAGGCTTCTGAGGGCACTGGGCTGAGATGGTGGCTTCACTGTTTAACTTCCGAGTCGAGGACATTTCGAGCTCTGTAGGAAGAACAGACAGAGTAGCAAGTGCAGTGAAATTGAACGTGGCCAGATTTGCCCTAACATTGAATTAATGCTCTAGGCTCTGGGATTCAGAAATAGTAACAACATTACACACAAAACAAGATGGGGTACATTTTGCAGGGGATCATTTGTTTTCTCATTTCAAGGCTTGAATGGTCAGATGTAAGAGGGAGAGGAAGCAAAGTAGAAATAAAAATTGTAATCTACAACTTGGCCCAGCTGCCAAATTGTGCTTAGATGTATATTGATATGTCTTAAGTTTTAACCCCAATTTTCTTTTTCCTCTGTGGCCTTGTGGATGGGTTCAAAATTATCTTAAGGTTATAAGATTTCTCCTGTGTGTGATCTGCTCATTTGTTCTCCTTCCACTCGGAAGTCAGCAATGCCCCCAGGGGCAGGGAACACAAATAGCTCAATATGCTTTGAGTCATCGCTTCCATTTTTATAACTTTTGCTTGTTTTATAGTCTAATTTTAGGCCTGACTTATTTTTTCCTCTTAGTGCTATATTAATAAAATTCACAATGCCTTGATTGTAGCAAAGAGTCAAATGTTCATTGAATGACTGTTTCATAATCATAGTGTGCACGAAAGAACCCTGCAAACGCTGCTTTGGTGACGCTCTTGCTCAAGCAGCGTCAGCCTAAAAGGAAGGCGCAACCTGGATTCCAGTTCTAGGTCACTATCTGCAGGTTAGCTGAACTATCTGTATTTTGGGTTCCTCGTCTGCTAAAGGGGATCGTATGTCCTTCACAGAATCATTGTGAAGAATGAAGAGATAACATATAAAAAGTGCCTCGCAGAATACAGAGCATATAAATGAGCCTTATAAAGTATTTGCCAAAGAAATTAATAACTCCAGTGCAAAATTTCATAAGACAAGGTCAGTTTCCCAGATAGAGTGAAACTTTTGAAGTGTCATGCGAATGACCTAACATCCGTCAGGGTTGTGTTATAATCCTCTCTTTCTGTACACACTTTTTAATTGCCAGATTTGTGCTGGAAGGGAACTTGGATATCTCCTAAAATGATTTTAAAATTTTCCTAAAGGTACGTTGAAAGGGATTGACTCTGCTTTTAATAATGTCAACCAAGAGCAAAAATGGACCCATAAGGCCATCATTCAGATTGCTTAAAATGATGAATAAACAAACAAAAAAAAGAAAGTGTTAAGTGAGCTGTATGAAAACTTTAGTCTCTCAGAGTTTGCAGACAATATTGTGGTATCATGGCCTGAAGATTGGACCACTGCCCTCCTGGGAGCCACCACGGATATTCATGTTCTCCTGGACTCCCCAGACCATTTGTAGACACCTCTAACCATCACGAAGAAAGACTGTGTCATAGACCTATTTTTGTTTTGGGGCTTGATTAATTTTTCTTCACATCATAGTGGAGTAGAATTATTTCTGGGAAAGAAGTGAAGCTTTGTGCTGTTAGACAATTTGGCCTTTCCTATCAATTACCCATAACTCAAGAAATCAGAGAAGAGAGGCTCAGAATTAATGAACAAAGCACTCAGTAAATCAAGTAAAAATGGAAGCCCACACGTTCTTGATCAAATGTTCTCTAAACTTGATGTTAGCAGTGGAAACTGAGCCTGTGGTCCTCCGGGAGACTGATTCAATGGTCTTCAGAGCCAGCAGGTGCATCCAAAATGCTATCACTTACTCCCCTCCCCGCTGTTTTCTAGCTGTGGCTTACTTCTCAGTCACAGCCTTTCTTGGCCCCTAAATCTTAACTCACTTCCTATTGCCTCTCAGAGGGAGAAATTTACCATTTCACAACATTAAACATACACACTGAATGCTGCCTTATTAGGTAACTGTCCTACGTTTTAGGACAAATTACCTTTCTTGCAGCAGGCACCTGGAAAGCCTGTTTTCTAGTGGCAACTCAGAGCTCCTGGAGAGGGTCATGAGAGGGGATCTGATTCACTTGGGACTTTACTCACATAGGACAATGGGGACCCCCTGCAGATGGCAGCAGCACTTCAAATTTCGCCGGCCAGGAAGGGCCTGTGTTTCACACAACCAGAAATCAGAAGACGCTGGCTGAATCCTTACCATTGTCCCCAGGCCCTGTCATTTCCAGCCACTGTTCCAGATTCCAACTTTACCTCTTCGAGTCCTGCACAGTGTAGAGCATGGACAGAAGGAAATGAAGCCCAAGAAATGTCCGTCTAATCCCCTTTATCAAAGAAGAAAGGAATTTAAAAACCTTTCAACACCCCCAGCCCCTCTATTTCCTTCTCAAACGTGGATTCTCTCTCCAACTTGAGTGTGAAACTGAAGGAATATAAATGGAGATTGTAGATCATACACTGATTTTTTTTAAATGATATTCCTCTCCACTGGCTAGTTAGACTATTAGACAAAGAATGAGCAAACTGTTCCTTTTGCTTTCTATTGCTAGAAAAGCCCATTAAAGAAAATTAATGTTTATTCTGTAATTTCTGAGAACTATGTGCAATGCCTGCACATAAAAGGTGTCCATAAATATGAATCTAAGTCTTTCACATCTGATTTGAAAAGCCGTATCGTTTATATAATTTCCTTTGTGGAGTTGAAAATATAAAACATGTCTAGGCTGATCATCACATTTACATTTATAATTATTTCTAACCTGGATTTTTAAATTGCAAAGGCAATACAGCCTTATATAAAAAGCCCAACAATTCAGAAATATAATAGAAAAAGTTAATCATCCCCTCGGCCCTATCCTACTTCCTGAGGTAACTGTTAAATATGCTCATAAAAATACCAAAACGGTAGGATCTTATCGTACACATTACTACAACTTTCTCTGGATCAATAGATAGTTGGAAGTCTTATATAAAGCTGCACAGTATTCCAAAGAATGGCTGTAACATAATTTATTCAACCACAGCTCCTGTGATGGACATTTGGGGTATTTCCAGTTTTGTCACCAACAACAAACAATGCTGAAATTTCACGTACAACTTTATATACTGATGTGGTGTTTTTTGTTTGTTTGTTTGTTTTTTTCTGTAGGCCAGAGTCCTCAAAGTGGACTGTTATATAAAGAGTTTTGTGTACTGTGAATTTTTAGTAAATACTGCCACATTGCCTTCTAAGAAGGGTATAACAATATTTGGTTGTTCATTTGACTACTTCCTTGCCAGCACTTGATGTTACCAATTTTTAAATGTTTGTTTGGCAGTCTGCTGGATAGAAAATAGTATCTTTCCTGAATTTGCATTTCCCTGGCATAATGTCTAAAGGTATGGACCTAGACTCCCACTACCTAACTGTGGTACGTACTACATGTGTGAATTTAGCAAGTTCCAGAACTTCTCTGTGACTCAGTTTCATTGTTCCCATTGAAAACGGGAAAAATAATAGTACCTGTCAAATAAGATTATTATTGGGATTAATTGAGTTAATATTTGTAAAAATTTTACGAATAGTGCCTGATGCTTAGAGCAGTGCCTGATACATAATAAACACTAGGTGAGTTAAATGCTAGTGATATTGAACATCTTTTTATATTTTATTAACCATTTGCACTTTTTCTGCTAAATATGAATGTCAAAATGTTTAATTTTTAGTGTAAAAAAAGTGGATGGATTTTTTTTTTTCACTTTTGAAATCAGATTACTCCCATGGAAAAGCATAGCAATTCCTGCCCCACATCCCTTCTCCAAGAAATACTCCACTGCTTGGAAATGCCAGATGCCAGATGCTAGGAAGAATTTTGCTGGAATGTTTGTTTGTTTGTTTGTTTGTTTATTTAGAGCGAGCTGGGGTGTGTGGTGAGAGGGGCAGAGGGAGAGGGTTAGAGAGAATCTTAAGCAGACTCCATGCTGAGTGCAGAGCCCAACATGGGGCTCGATCCCATGACCCTGAGATCATATCTGAGTTGAAATCAAGGGTTGGACGCTTAACTGACTGAGCCACCCAGGTGCCCCTGGAATGTTTGAATTAGAAGGAAAATAGAAAAGTTTTAAAAAATTTTCTAAAATACAAGAACCATTCCCCTCCTAAAATAAAAGGTAATTTAAACTTTTCTTTCCTAAAAGGTGGAACCTCAGATTACTTGGATAGAGATGTAAATCCATTAAGGCTTTTCAGAGAGAGAGCAACAGGGGAGAGAGAGAGACGGAGAGAGAGTGAGAGAAAGAGAGAGAGAGAGAGAAAGGCAGTTGGAAAGCAACTTAATTGCCAAGGGTACAATTTTACAAATGAAAAATCGTCACTTGATATCTTGGATTTCAGAATAGCTCAGCCTTTCTTGTTGAGATTACTAACCACATACCTCTTTTCTCAATTGGTTATTTTTCACTTGGATTTGTCCTATACAGGGAATCTTGTATTATTTATCAATCATATAAATCTGAAACCACCCAGCATCAGGCTTGCTTAAATGTCAGAGACAACTATTTCTTGTGTTCTTCCTCTCAGCTTCTACCAGCTACATGCCTCTTTTTATGTTTTCTCTACATCATCAGTGTGATGGAAAGATGCTTTTTCATCAGGCCTTGGTTTTAGTCTGTTCTGGTTAAAATCACATCTGAACAGTTTTATTCCACTTCAGAATTATTGGGGGGATTGGGCACTATTCTTCGGCAACATCAAACTGATGTTTGATGTTTGAACCTTAGAAATGAGGGCGCCTGGGTGGCTCAGATGGTTAAGCATCTGCCTTCGGCTCAGGTCATGATCCCAGGGTCCTGGGATCGAGTCCCACATCGGGCTCCCGGCTTGGCGGGGAGCCTGCTTCTCCCTCTGACCCTCTCCCCTCTCATGCTGTTTCCCTCTCGCTCGCTCTCTAAAAAAAAATAAATAAAATCTTTAAAGAAAAAAAAAAGAAATGATGGCACGCGGTGAGAATGTTTATGGAAAAACACCCCTTCACAATCGCAACTTCAAACTTTCTGATATCCTATCGCCATTTTCTATTTTTCCAGCTCATTCCCTGTAGTCCTTGGACTTCATAGCTGTTCCACTTCACCTGCAGTCCATTGACCCCATCACCTTTGCACTGATCATCACCTCCCCTCATGTCTTTACTTAATTCCCTGTGTACATCTTCAGTGCCTCTGCCCCTTTCTGCCTCCATCACCCTACTTTGAAGTAATTACCACAAACCTCAAGTGGATTGTGTGGCCAGCTAATCTTGCAGCATTTCCCCGAATTCATTTCCTCTCTCCTAGACCATCATCTCATCCCTTCTTCTCTCCTCTCCAACCTCCAATGCCCCTCCCTACTCCTCACTCTCAGCTCATGACCTGATTGCTTATTTCACTGAGAGGATACAAACAACCAGAAGAGAAATTCCTCATGCTCTAACCACCCAAACTCATAACCTAGCTGAATCTGTGCCCACGAACCAACTCTTAACTGTTCTCTCCATGGGCAAACCATCCTCGTACCCCCTGTAGGGCAGCCGTGGCATGTGGGTGCGAGAGTCCCCACATTCCCCACCCTTGCTTACTCAAGGACAGCACTTCTGCAATTTCATATTTCCTCGTGCATGATCAGTCGCTTCCTCCTTGCTTAATCATCACCATCTGCACACAAGTGTGCAATATTTCATCTTAAAAAAATTTTTAATATAGGCGTTAATCACAAGCTTTTGTAAACAAATTGCTGTCTGGTCATTTTAATAAGGGAAAACATTATGTGAAAAGGTACAAAACATGAAGCTGGCTCCTTTCCCTTAGCGAAGCATAAAACATTTTTTCAAAGCCCCAAATTAGTGACACAGTAAATAGACATTCTATAAAATACGCTAAAGCAAACCTGTTAATTGTCATATTTAAAACTGGAAAGACTCCAACATAGAGCAAAAATAGGAGTTATTATCAGGTTTTTTGTGGAGGAATTAATGAAATGAATGTTTATGGGCCACAAACTCCTAGTAAACTTAGCAAGTCCTATGACTTTGACACAAGTAATGTTACAATTAGTTTAGAAGTGGTATGGCTTAGACTCTCCCACTCCCAAGAAAGTACTAGGGAAATAATACACAATTCTTAAACATGAAGCTGTTTAGAGCATCAATAAATTGTGCACATATTGTCTAAGGAATCTGAACACTTCTGTTTCTCCAAATGGTTGAGCTGTATTTCTCAGCACTGGAAGGATTCATCACCTGTGAGTATACAGGGGGCAGGTGTATGGTGCCAGATCGGCTCTGACAGCCCTGGTCAGTAGACTCGTTGGTGCCTCTCATCTCACACTGCAGGAGTTTCTGGTCCCGTGATTCCTGGAGGCAAATGGCTGACCTATAAATGGCTGCCAGCCCCGCTACTGACTACCTTCTGCTGGACGTCTAGTCTCCCCCAGCTGCGCCTTCATCTGGGTTGCATCCTCTGCCCCCGTCACGGAATACTCCAAGGACATGCCTGCCATCTTGTGCTGGCTCTCTGAAGCCCTAAGCATCTGAGCAGTAAAAATATTTGCAATTTTAGTTCCATAATGCCTGTTTCTATCCAGAAACGAGATCTCTGATTGCTGAAAATAAGACAAACCATAGTTTCAGATGTCAGCTTTTCTGGAAGTCATAGGTAGCAGCACCCTTGGTGCTCAGCCACACAGGGTCTACCCAAAACCCCCAGGGCAGAGGATTGACATGTAGAAGTATTTCCCACCCCATAGACAGTAGCATTTTGCAGGGATAAAGTCAAACTCAGTGTCACACTGAGCACACCTTGGATATTCCTGGTCTAGGACCCACTGTGGCTCTTCCATACCAAACTGGGTGCCAAAGCTCTATGCTTGCATACCAGGCAAGTACCAGCTTCTCAGTGTCAAGTGCATGGACACTGTTAAAAAACAAAATTCAAGGGCTGCCTGGGTGGCTCAATCAGTTAAGTGTCTGACTCTTGATCTCAGCTCAGGTCTTGATCTCAGGGTTGTGAGTCCAAGCCCCCCAGCCCCCCCGACCCCTTCCCCGTGTGAGCTCCACGCCTGGCGTGGAGCCTGCTTTTGAAAAAAACAAAACACAAAAAACCAAAATTCAATTGCATAAATTTGAGGATCTCATTGATTTATTAAATGATTCATGAATGGGGCAGCATCCCATCTAGCAAATAGAGGGGAGCTCTGAGGAGTTGTACAAAATGGAAGGTTTTTATAAGAAGGATGGTGGGGCAAGGAAGTTATGAGCAAAAGAAAAGTGTTGTTTCAGGTAAGATCACCTTCCCACAGAAGGAAGGGCAGAGGGTCTTATTATGCAAATGTCCTCATCCTTCCTTGTGGGGGTGGGGGATGGAGAAGGCCCATGTGACAGATTACCTCATTAGTACTTACCAGAAAATTCCTGATTGGCACGTTAAGACTTATTCTGGACACAGGCAGAAGCTGCAGTTAGGTACTACGCCCTGGTTTGGTGACAGCCTGGCCCAAGTAGTGCCACCTTGGGCCTGTGGTTTTCTTTTTAACTCCACTCTGGGGACAGGATGCCACTTCACTCACCTGTCATGGCTGCTGACCACTATCTCATCTTTAAAAAAATACCTCCTTGGACCCCAAATTACCTTCCAGCTGTTACCCATTTATATGCTCCCCATTACAATAAAACTCAAAGTAATTGTGTATGTTCTTGTCCTCACTAGTTTATCTTCTCCTGTTTTTTCTGGAACCCACTCCAATCTGCCATTCCTTCCCCCATGCCATCTCCATTGTCAAATCTAGTGCTATTAGTTGCAACTGATGCAGCTGATCACTCTTTCCTTCTTATGACACTTTCTTCTCTTGGTTTCTAGAACAGCATGCTTCCGGGTTTTCCTTCTCGTCCTTTCTCTGGCTCAGGCTCCTCTTTCTGATCTCTTAACATCACAATGCCCGGGGGCTCAATCCCTGGGCCACTTTTCTCTCCTCTTTCACACTAACTTCCTATGTGATTTCAGCCAGCGCCGCCCACAGGAATGACCGATAAAATACACGATTCCCAGTTAAATTTGATTTTAGATACACAACCAATAATATTTAGTCCTGTAACTTTACTTTCTATATCTGGCAACCTTACTTTCATGACTCCCAAATTCCTATCACTAGCTCAAATCTCTCTCCTGAACTTTTTACAGATGGCAAAACTGAACCTTTCATATTTAAGATTTATGTATTTATTTGAGAGAGAAAAAGAGAGAGCATGCTTATGCGCCAGTGGGGGGAGGGGCAGAGGGAGAGGGAGAGGGAGAATCTTAAGTAGACTCCTCACTGAGCTCAAGCCCTATACAAGGCTTGATCTCATGATCCTGAGATCATGACCTGAGCCAAAATCAAGAGTGGGACACTTAACCGACTGAGCCACCCAGGTGTCCCCAATCTTGCATATTTAATAGCCCCAACATCTCCATTTAGATTTCTAACTGGTGGCTCAAACTTACCATGTCCAAAACAAATCTTGATTCTCTTTCCTCCCATCAAATTTACTCCTCTTGTAGACTTCCTCCTCTCAGGCAATGGCATGACCATTCTTCCAGTGGATGTATTTGCCTTTGACCCACTTTTCTCACTTGCTGCACTCCCCGTCTATTAGCAAACCCCAGAATATAATCAGAATTCTCACTTCTGCCACCAGCACTGCTACCATGCAGATCCCATCAGCCTCCTAATTGTTCTCCCTGCTTCTACCTCTGCTCCCCTTCCCCAATATACACTCTACGGAGAAATCTGTTAAAAATATAAACCAGATCAGATCACTCCTCTGCACTAAAACCTATAATGTCTTCTCTGAGTAGAAAGCAACATCCTTACCATGGCCTGCAAACTGCATACCATCTGTCCCTCTGCACCTCTCCGACCTCATGGGCCATCACCAGCACCCTTGCTCCTGAAACCGAAACAACAGTTTGCCCCTCGGTGAGTCAGAAACTGCACGAGGTGGAGTAGTTGCACAAAGAAAACTTTATTTGCAGCAAATAAGGACATCACGGGGAATGGCTTCCAAAGCCGTGACTTCCCTGAGCAAGGGGGATGGGTTCCTTTTTTTTAGGGTTAGGATGAATATTTAGATAGGGAACATATGTAAAGGAGGGCGTGAGGTCGCGCATGCGCCTTAAGGAACATGCTTATACCCACATTGTATGTTATGTAAATGAGGCTTGTGCTCCTCCTCCAAGGGCGGAGATTGTAGTCTCATAATGAGGTAAAGGTAGTTGTCGGTCATTCCCGAGGTCGCTGCATGGTCCGTCTGCGCAGGCGCGAGTTAGGGGTTAAGCTCAGAGTGACCCGTGTGGCCGGCGGCCGGAGGTCTTGTCAGCGGGGACGCTTTCGCTGGAGGGGTGGTTTCGCTTTCCGTTTGCCTGAGTTAAGAGACAAGCTTGAAAGAAGAGCTTAAGGAAAAATGTGGGAGAAAGGTCGGTGAGTAGGTGGGCAGTAAAGCACCCTCTAGCCTGTCGGGTTTCCTGACTTTTCCCTCTGGCTGGGGTATCCTGCCCCCCAGGGGTATCTGAATGATGGCTGCCTCCCGGTGTTCAAGCCTCAGAGGCGGTGTCACCTGATGAGAAAGGCATGACAACCACCCTGTTGGACGCCTTCTCTCTCCATCGTGCTCTTGTAGGGGCCAAGAGCAGCCTGTCCCAGAATGTGCCACTTTGGTGTATTGGTTATTTTAGATAAAAGTTACTTAAAAGACAGCCTAGGCAAGGACACTCAGACCGTCTTCTGTCCTCCTGAAAGCAGGGAATGCATCCCCCCTGTGAAAGGCACCCTCTCTGTACCAGGAGGTAGACACCTTATCCCCAGAGCGGGGAAATTTAGAGCCCAGAGGCTGTATAAACAACCCTTGCTACGTTTTTTTTTTTTAATTCTTATGTTAATCCCCATACATTACATCATTAGTTTTTGATGTAGCGTTCCATGATTCATTGCGCATAACACCCAGTGCTCCATGCAGAATGTGCCCTCTTTAATACCCATCACCAGGCTAACCCATCCTCCCACTCCCCTCCCCTCTAGAACCCTCAGTTTTTTTTTCAGAGTCCATTGTCTCTCATGGTTCGTCTACCCCTCCGATTTCCCCCGCTTCATTCTTCCCCTCCCGCTACCTTCTTCTTCTTCCTTTTTTTTTTTTCTTAACATAGATTGCATTATTTGTTTCAGAGGTACAGATCTGAGATTCAACAGTCTTGCACAATTCACAGCGCTTACCACAGCACATACCCTCCCCAGTGTCTATCACCCAGTCACCCCATCCCTCCCACCCCACCCCCCACTCCAGCAACCCTCAGTTTGTTTCCTGCAATAACCCTTAATACGTTTTACTAATTTACTACCCCAGCCCAAATTCTGTTGAGAATTCCTTACTCGCTGAAGCTCCCAAAGTTAAGGGGTTTTTTTGTCCTGTCAGTTCCTCACAGATTTATTGTCTCTGCCTAAAGAGTATCAAAACTGCCCACTTTGGTTATTTCTTTAGGTCTCAATTTCATTACTGGGCCTCCGTGCACACATAAAACTTTGGCTTTTTCTCCTGTTAATCTGTCTCATGTAAATTTAATTCTTAGTCCAGCTGGATTACCTTGATGGTAGAGAAGAAGTTTTCCTTCCCTTTACTCTGCTCCTTAAGTCTACTGTATTTTCCTTCATACTAGGTAGCACCACCCCTGGCATGTTTATTTATTGTCCGTTTCCACCCTTCCCACAACTAGAATGTAAACTCCGTGAGAGCAGGGCCTTGATTTTGTCACTGCTGGGATAGTGCCAGTGACCATAATTGCCATCAATATTTGTTGAACAAATGATTGAGTCAATTAATGAATAAAAGGGAAGAGCTTTATTATGGAAATTGTGATGAAAGAAATCATCATCTTTCTTTTTGTTCTATAGCTTAATCCCACTTGTAAGCTAGGCCTCTCTCTTTTTGTCAGTGCAGCTTTTCAGCTCTGCAAAATGTGTGTGTGGGAATAGCTATTGCTTACCCTGACAAATCACTAAAAACCTTCTATTATTTATAAGGATTCAAGCAGAGGGAGGGATGCATCTTTCACTAAAATAATTTAAGGGATCAAGGATTGGGAAGCTTCAAACCAAAATTAAGTACAAAAAGTTGAGTATTTGTCCTCGTAGCCTTTTCAGAAAGTATACATGCCCCTGGAACGATGCATTGTCTTAGAATATAAGTATTACTTTAGAGTTTACAAAGAGCTTTTCTTTCCTATCATCATCTCAGTTTCATAAGTAGGAAACTGAATCTCAGAGGGATTACAAGGTATATTAGAGGTGGAGCTGACACCGAGTCTGGGTTATCAGCTTCAGTTCAGCTCAATAAAACAAAGACATGGGGCCTTGGAAACTGGTCTTATCAGAATCACTTAAGTGACTGTGAGTTGGGAAACCTGTCTTTCCCATAAAAATTATGGATAGGACTCAGGAAAGTGACATGGTCTAAAAAAAATTGAGAATTTTCACAGAAGGATTGACAAAACCAATTCAAAGACACTTTTATCTTGGCTTCCATTTGCTTATCTATCTATTAACCTAGAGTTCATACATTTTTTCCAGATTTTTTGTTCAGGAGTGAACTGTTTTTATGGATATCTCAATCTTTAGTGGATTTTGAGACTTTAGAAGCCTATAATCCAGGATATGCTTGTCTTAGTCCTTTTTGGCTGCTGTAAAAAAAATGCCATAGACCGAGAGGCTTGTAAACAACAAACATTTATTTCTTACAGTTCTGGAGGCTGGGAAGTCCAAGATCAAGGTTCTAGTAGATTCAGTGTCTAGTGAGGGCTGACTTCTTGGTGCTGTGTCCTCACATGGCAGAAGGGGCAAGGGAGTTCTCTGGAGCCTCTTTTATAAGGGCACTAATCCCTTCGTGAGGGCTCCACCCTCATGACCTAATCACCTCCCAAAGGCCCCACTTCCAAACACCATCACATTAGGGTCAACATATGAATTTGGGAGGGATACAGACATTCAGTATATAACAATGCTTACATTATTTTTTTAAAGATGTAATTGCTGTTAAATCCTAAAATTTAAAAAAATTACACTGAGGTACTTTGCAGATCCTGGAGGGTCCCAAGATCGTATTGTTAAATGTACTTATTTACTACTTCCTTCTCATGGTAGAACATAATTTATTCTATATGGTAGGTTATTGGTTTGCAGCCCGTTATTAAATTTTTTTTTTTAAAGATTTTAATTTTTTATTTGACAGAGAGAGACACAGTGAGAGAGGGAGCACAAGCAGGGGGAGTGGGAGAGGGAGAAGCAGGCTTCCTGCCAAGCAGGGAGCTCGATGCAGGGCTCCATCCCAGGACCCTGGGATCATGACCCAAGCCGAAGGCAGACGCTTAACGACTGAGCCACCCAGGCGCCCCCCGTTATTAAATTTTTTATAAGTGGAAAAGGGCTAGCACTTTGCATGCTGATATCTTGTCTCCAGTCTTTGCCATTGGAAAAAAAAATGTCATCCTAAAGTCAGTTTTCAAACTGGACCTGCCATGTTTACTATTCCTGGCTGCTATCATCCTTCTGGCTCCTTCTAAGGAAAGAGCACAAGCAGCAAATGTGATGTGAGGACCCTCTGAAACAGGCTGGTCAGAAATGTAAGGTGAAGTGGGAATCCAGCTTGCCTAAGAGAATTTCTCTGCTGGCAGCTCCTTCTTCCCCCTCCTACGTGACTTTAAATTTCGACCTGCAGGAAAAGTTGGGGAGAAATGGGCCTGTTTAGGGCTTTTCAGAGAAGGAAAAAGCCTTGATGGGGATAGTGGAGATCCAGTAGCTAAGTAAACAGCGGGGTTTGGCTAGGGAATGGATGTTTCTGCCAAGGTGGAGGAGACAGGTAGGATGTCTATGTAGAATCGTATAATGGATGGAGCTAAAGGGGAAGTGTTTCCAGGAAAAGACCTGTTGGGATTTTGGGATATTTACTTTCTGGGGTATTCAGGCAGGATTGGACAAGAGACTTTGCTTTAGTTCTCTTACTGACAGTAACAATCCTACTCCTCCATTGCCCAACAAAACTTCACTTGAATCTGTCCATTCTAGGGACCTTTGTGAGTCAATGGTGGTGGCCAGAGGGATTGGTTAGGTGTTGTATGAAGGAGAGGTAGAGGGATAGAATCCAGGGAGTGCTTGCACTAGAGGGCATGGTGACTGTCGTCCTATCTGTAGTGTATAACGAGGGTCAGAGAATTATTGGGAGCACAGGGTGTCCAGAGAATTTGCTGCCTGTCCAGAGAGAAGCAGAGTTGTTTTGTTTTGTTTTTTTCAGACTGCAATAGGACATCAGTGAAGTTGTTCAAAATTTGCCCTTAACAATGAAAAATATCTTAGACTTGTATAAAGCTTACTGTATTCTAGGTACTACTATGCACATTTTACGTATATTCACTCATTCAATCCTTAGGACAGCCTGTGGGGAGGCAATTTTATCATGCCTGTTTTACAGAGGAGGAATCTGAGACACAGAGAGGTTCAGTCATTTACCCCAAGGTCAAATAGGTAGAAACTGGCAAAGGTTGAGATTGAACTCGGGCAGTCTGACTCCAGAGTCTGTGGCCCTTTCAGCACACGACACAGCCTTATGGCCCATGTTTCAGGAGTGGCTGGTTGACCAGACAGCTATCCAAGTATTCAGAGTCACTGGCTGGAGCTAGATAACAAGGACTGGAGGTGGTGGCGGTGGTGCATAGTGGGGAGACAGCAGCATGAGTTAAGGAAATAAATACTTGGAGGTAATGGTAGGATGGGTGTTGGACCAGAAAGGAGGGCATCTGCATGGGGTGAAGGTACTCTTTGCATGCTACTATGGGCTCTCTGTGCAGATACACATGGGAATAACACAAACAAAGAAATCACAGTTAGCTATTCGTAGTTTATTGTCTGATTTTCTTTAGGCCCAAAGTACGTGAGTTAGTGCTCATTTTTATGGTTGCTGTGGAACTTTAGATAGGAAATCTTTAGTGGGTTACAATCTGAGTTCAAAATGATCACATTTTGGGCCTAGTTAAAATCACTGCAGGTTATTTTATGTTCTGATTTTGAAAAGGAACCAGATGTTTTCAGTGTCCTTTGCCTGAGAAAAGAACAAGTTAGTCCCAGGTTGTTTCCAGTTAGATTTTATGACATTATGTATCTTGCTGCCATTTGATAAGTTCCAAGATAAAAAACGGGATAAATGATTGAGATCCTTTCATTCCAACAAAATACGTGTGTTATATGGTCAGCTTATATCCAGTCAGAAGCTTAGACTTCCAGATCAGGCCACCAGCCATGTTGTAACTCTAACATTTTCAAAACCAGTTTAGGATTAGCCAAGGCTAATTGTCTATGTGATTGAAACTATGGACCAGAAATGAAGCTTGGTGCTTCTTTATGGACGTGACGATTGCCTTCTCCTCCTCTTCCTCCTCCTTCTCCTCTTTCCCTTCGTCGTCAACACCAACAAACATTTGTATAGTGCTTTACAGTTGACAAATCATGGCACATGACATTGAATTTACTTTGCATTTTCTTCACTGTTTTCTACTTTCCATCAAAGGATAATATGAAATTATCGAAAATTGAAATTGACAGCAATAATTAGGTCAGTTGACTTGGACAACTAAGATATGGGTATGGTCTTTGAATATTAAAACAAAGAACAAAATCAGGCTTTGTAAGATTCAGAGATAGGAGGATAATTCCAAGGATGTAGTCTTTTTATATTAAATTATCTTATATCAGAAAATTCATCTTAGAAGTACCTAGAACTGATTGCAGTAGTGAATAAAGAGAAAGATAATCAGGAATTGTGTAATAAAGTGCTACACATTTGGCCTGAAAATTTTTTTGGAATAAAGGACCTAGGTGATTAACAACTGGGATTGGGAATATGATGGCTATATACTTTATTTTCAGTCTTAAAGGTATATACTTGGATATTGTTTCTTGATTTGATATGCTGGGCAGATACCTTGGCCTCTGTCTTGTGTGCAAACTAGCATTCTCTGACCCCATTTCTAAGGGAAGGTTACCGCTGAGGGCCAGCTGATAGGAATGCTTATGAAAAACAGCCAGGAGCACAGTGCCGAGTAAATGCTAACCACCAATGATAATGATACAGAGTGGGAGGAAAGGTATGTTGCCTCCTTTGCCCAGTTTTGCTGTGTAGAGTTTGACCTCCAGGAAAGTCATTTTGTTTGTGGGTATGTGAGCAAGCATGCATGCATTTAAATTATCATAGAATATAAATTTAATAATTTTCAAGATGGGTTTTTATTTTAAGAGTTTTTAGATGTCAAGTCAGTAACATTCAAATTTGTAAAATGAAGGCATTTTTCTGCACAAACTTTTTTCTCCTGTGTCTGAACTTGGATATATAGATAGATGGAAACAGTTTTTCTTGTCATTAACCAACTTTAAAGGCAACTTCAGTTTAATAGGCTGTAGCTGAGTGCTCCCAGCCCAGTCAGCCTCTCTCTGCTTGAGCGCAGGCAAGAGTAATTCACTCTCAGTGGGAAGCAGAAAGGGCATGTGCTATTTTCCTAAGAAACCAAAGTAAAAGCTGTGTGTCTGACAGGCAGTGACACCCCACACCCCGCCCCGGTGGTGGCTATGTAGCAAGTCTGTTGAGACATTTCCCACTGTTGTCACTGAAGTGTATGGGTTTATTTCCTGGAGAGACTACTCCCTGGAATAGTCTTCTGGGTGTGACTGCGGGCCCTCCCCCCGCCCCCAAGCTCTTATCCTAATTTTGCATTCAGCTGTTACTTCCTGGAAAAGGGTCAGAAACCATAAGGAAGAGCAAGGCTAATTGTAGCCAAACCCCAAATGTTGTAGGAGCTGAGGCTCCAGTTTCCTCATGAAAAGACTTCATTTGAGAGAACACAGTTCTCACCTGAAACCTTAATTGGACTCTATGATTTTTGGTTCTCTCAAATTCTGCAACATTTGGTCTTGTTCTGTGAAAAATATTAGGAAACTGCACTATAGAGAAGCATCCCATTTCTCAAATGCTTTTAAAATTAAGACAAGACTTGTCTGGCAAAGGCATCACGATGCTTGGCAATGTCTAAAACTGATTTCTATTTTTCTCTTCTTATTGGAAACTACATCTGGGTTCATAACCTTGAGTCTATAAAAGTCATCATCTGTTATCTCACAAAGAACTTTTATGGAGAAACATTTCATCTGTTGTTCCTTTCCACTTGGCACTTGGCCTTGGAGACGATGTGGAGAAAGCCATGCATGAACTTTAATTGCAATACTGAGTTAGCTATAAGTCTGTATCTAACCTGATCCTTCATAGCATGCATTCTGCTTTGCAAGAAAATGCAGTGGGAAGTTTGTCTGCCAGTCATGGTTTTGTCCTTCCTCATGAATAGATGTAGCCTCTGACATTTCCTTTCTGCCTGTTTATCATCTGTGACTAGGGCAAACTCTGTCTGTTTACACCCAGCATTCAAAAGTAGCTAAAACAAAGTACAATTCTTCCAGTTCTTGGAGTACCCACTACAGGCAAGGCAGTCTTTTGGGTGCAGAGCTCACCACTCTCCTGTAGTGTGGTGGGGAAAGCAAGAAAACATCTGTAAATACACATGTGCATACTCACTCCCGAGGGTCTTTGTGTCTTTTACAGAAAACATCTGTAAATACACATGTGCATACTCGCTCCCGAGGGTCATCGATATCTCAGTGGTTTATCTCTTCTGAATGTAAGCCCACAGAACAGAGTTTGGATCTAGTTGCCGGCATTCAGGGCATTACCTTTTACAAATAGTAAGAACTATAAATCTGTTTTTGGTGCTAGCAAGAGTCTTGCTAGTAAAAAAGGAATAAGGAGGTAGAGATTTTCTTAAGAGTCTCAAAAGGCCATAAAGCTCTCAGAGACCTTGCTGTTCCTGGCATTTATCTTTTTCTCCCTTCGCCATTTTGGGTATTATTTGATTTACACCAATAAGCAGAACTGAAGACTATCTCCTGGGTGTGGATAGAAGACATGGTTTCTAACACAGACTGCATGGAGTTCCAGCTTTCATGAATGGGTCTTTGATGAGTCCTTTGATCTCGCTCAATTTTTAGGTACCTGTTTGCAGACACCTGACAACGAGCACACTCAGCAGAAACAGCTTTCAGCCTTCATTTCTCTCCCACCCAGGGAAGCCATCAACCATGCCCTTTTATCTCTTCCACTAAAGCCAGATTATGTCTCTGGCTTGAACTTCTTGAATTGGTAGTAGGGCTCTAAACTTCCTCACTTTCTGCATTTGTACTCAAATGAAGCATCTCTTGCTGGACTTTTGATGAAATTGACTGAAATGAGACCCAAATCCAATAACTCTTTAGAGGGCTATGGTGCCTGGGGAGGTGTGAAAGGGGAGGTGTGAAAGGGGAGGAGTGGGCAGAGTTTCTAACAAAGCCTGGCTCTTATTCCCACCCACGTTTGTGTCTTTCCTAGGTTAACGTGTCCCGATGCTGAGCACAACTGAGGATGACGTGAACAACTAGGACACAGGACTGCCAGGCTGTGGACGGTGCAGATAGGATTAATAGCAGAAAAAGAGAAGTGACTAACTCTGAGGGTAAGGAAATGGGGCTTGTCTTTAGGTTCAGAAATTAAGCCTATCTGCATGAAAATCATTTCTGGATTAAATAGAAAAGGAAAATGAGCACAGATTTGGATATAATAGGGTGTAGTATAAACTTTTTACTCAAAATAGTCTTTTCTGAACATCTTACTCATGCTGCTAAGTCATAGGACTTAATGATGATTGGGGAGTTGAGTTAGCAGGACATTTCCTGGAAAAGGAGCACACAAGATCATACATTGTCAAATAAGGTGGGGTTTTTTTTTTTTTAAGAGTACATTGGGGACAATTTTTGATATAGGTGTCAGAAGAAAGGTAACATTTTATCAGCCCAGAGCACTTGATGACTATCTAAATGATACAGGGAATTTGCACCAAAGGTATGGAGAGAAATGAGAGTTTGCTCTGGAAAGGGTTGGTCAGGGAAAACTTTATGGAAGAGGTAATGATAATAGCTATCAGGTGTGTACTGTGGGCATTTCTTTCTACATCAGCTATTTCATGGACTTCTTGAAAGAGAGGTACGCTTACCTCCATTTTACAGATCATGAAACAGAGCATCAGAGAGGCAAAGTAATTTGTCTAAGGTTTTCCAGCTCATCACTGGTAGAGCAGGGGTTTGACCTGGGGCAGTGTGATCCTTTCCTTTATGCCTCACTGACTTCACTTGGGCCAGACCTGAAAGATGGATGTGATTTAGTTGTAAGGTAGAGAGCTTAGGACCAGCATCGGGCCTAAGGGAGGACAGTGGCCAAGGTGAGGGAAAGATGAGAGAACACTGTTCCTCACCCTGCACGTTGTCTGTGGTAATGGAGAGTGGAAAGGAGATAAGCTTAATATTGTGTCCATCCTAGATTCATGAAACCTAGTCTCCTGACACCAAATAAAATGTTCTTTTCATGATGTTTTAATATATTTTATTCCATAGTTGGACGAAAAGCTAGTAGGTTTTAAAATGCAAAAGCATACCACCTTGTGTATGAATTTGTTAATATATAAAAGAAGCATGGGGGAGGACAGTTTGAAAGCCCAGGACACTAAGTCTTTGAAGAGAGGTAGGGAGAGATTGAAGACAACAGTGTTTATTCCCCGGTTTTACCTCAGGGTGGGGGGTGTGTGTGTGTGTGTGTGTGTTTGAATCTGTTACTGTACATTGGGGCACAACAGAGGCTCCCAGAGATACTTCCTGTTTGGCTACGGGCCCACCTACTCTCCAAGGGCAGAACTAATTGTTTCAACTTTTTATCTTGTCATTGGCAAGGCTTACTATTCTTTTCAATTACCCAACTCCTACACAGCTCATATCCCACTCTATTGCTCTCTCTGGAAGCACCAGGCTGGAAACCAGGTTCTGGATGAAACCCACCATTGCAGAAAATACTTGAGATGATCCTGGCTGACGTGAAGTTTTGTCACACTGTCCAGGCTTTATATCTGTCAGTCCTGTCCTGAATATCGGGTTCATGAGCCTCTCTCATTACTGAGTACTTGCTTGCATGGGTTTCCTTTCAACTCTGAATAACCAGTAGCTCTTACAAACTTTCCAGGTAGCTCCCGGAAAGCCATCTGCCCTCTTAGTCTTGTTGCAGAACTCCTGGTCTGGGACCCTTCAGTGGACATCCACTGTTTCTGCCTGCTCTGGATCCTTTCTCTTCTGGTAATAAGGACTCCTCCCACACTGCAAGCAACTCTTGCTGAGACTTCCAATTCAAATAGGTTCTCTCTTAGCATGTGCATGCATGGGTGCACTATTGTGTGCATGCACATGGCACATGAAAATGTAGGCCAATCAGATAGTCTCTTCAGGAATTTAAACTTTAAACAGATTGACACAAGAATGGAAGGTGGTTGGAGGAATGACCTGAGGTGACTGTCCCATAGTCTTGCTATTAAGATTGCCCCAGCTGCTTTTATTTCTGACTGTTCTAAGGTCTAAAGTTCAGCTTTTCTTTAATTTTTGTGAATTTGCCCATGTACTTCCCAGAATTTCTTTTTTATTGTTCAGATTAGCTCGAGTCAGTTTCTGTTGTTTGCAGCCAAAGAACTTTAATCAATATAGATCCTTGGGGCGCCTGGTGGCTCAGTTGATTCAGCGTCCGACTCTTGAATTTTGGCTTGGGTCATGATCTCAGGGTCGTGAGATGGAGCCCCACATGGGGCTCCATGCTGGGTGTGGAGCCTGATTAAGATTCTTTCTCTCCCTCTCTCTCTGCCTCTCCCCCGCTCTCTCTTTCTCTCCCTCTCGCAAAAAAAAAAAAAAAAAAAAAAATACAGACCCTTTCTTATTTGAAATTACAACTGTCAAGAGCAGGGTTGTGGTCAGTGAGATGATAAAGCCCTTTGTGTTTGAGTCCTAAGACTGCTCACTGAGTGTTGGCATGAACTTGTTCCTTTTGTGCTCCCTTGAACTGCTTCCTGGACTGTCACCCTATCCTGTGCTCTGCCATACTTTACCTAGGGTTGGCCTTCTTTGGACATTCCCTTCCCAAGACAGCTTCCTTAAGTTATCTCTGGTCTACCACCTGCTTTGGCACTAAAAAGTTTATATTTTCCTTCTCTAGTAGTTTCTCTAAAAGCCTCCATATTTCTCTACAAATTCCATAGGATTCCCAAACAGGGTTTCCATTCTTCTTTTAGCATCTTACTTCCACTACTTAATGTGCTACTTTACCCAATTTCTCTGAGCCTGTTTTTTTTTTAAATTAATTTATTATTTTTTAAAATAAATGCTTTTCATGGCTGTAGAAATTCAGACTGCTGTCCATGTATTGGTATTAGTGTGTATTGAAGACAGAGGTTCCTGCGCAAAAGAGTGTGGATAACTTAGTGCAAACTGTTAGTCTCTTGGGAGAAATGACTCTGCATAGGTTCTAGGGATGATAAATTTACTGGTGTCATTTTATATAGGAAGTGTCACAAATAAAGAAACACAGGCCCAGAGAAGTTCAGTCACTTGACCAAAGACAGTTAGCTAATTAGTTACAAAACCATATCTGAAATTCATCCCTTCTAATTCTCTCTGAAAAGTACTCTCCATGCTAAAAGTTGTCCCGGATGCTTTGCCTGCATGTTTTTTGGTGTTTTTTGTTTTGTTTTCATCCATCAACTCTAGCGCCAAGTTCACTAGAGAGATTATTCCACCTGAGATAGGAATGATAGTAAAGGCCTGAATCCAGAGGGGGAGTGAGCTTTTCCCTGCATGAGAAATAGGACGGGTCCCTATTTTGTTTGGTTTACTGAATCAAGAAAGTACAAGCTTTGTAGCTCAGAGTCTGGGCTCTCTCTAGTGATTTTTCAGGGCAACCCTGGTGTTAGGGCTTCCATATCCCAGCCAGCAGGGATGGTTCACGGGGTTGGCCTGTGTCTAAGCAGGGAATGGACACCCACGAGGGTGATCTGGTCATGCCTGCCCTGCACACTTGATTCAGCTGAGAGGTACACATCGCCCCAAAGAGCTGAGGTGCTCTGCCAGCTCCTTATCACTTACTAGTCCAGGCAGGCTTCCTGCAGGCAGGGTGAGGACTACTGAGTTACATCAGACATAAATGAATCAATACAAACTAATTCCTTTACAAAAGAAAACCCAATTAGTCACACTGCTGTCCAAATGAACTGCTTCTCTCTCTCAGCAGCTGACACATTCCAATTCCTGCATACAACTTCATTCTAATTCCCATTAATGAAAAATACATATCCATTTTGTTATTGCCAAGTTTAAGCCTTGCCAATTTGTTTTTTAAAATACAACCAATAATGGAAACTTAACTGTGGTCTTAGAGGGGTTTTCACAGTTTAGGGAAAAATCAGGCTTTCTGTTAGGAAATAGAATAAGCTCACAGCAGGTGATGATCTCATCAGAGGTGAGTTCTCACTTGGCTGCCTTTATAAGAGGGAGATGCAGAACTGGGAGATGACCCCATGGCACCCCCTGGAAGATGCTGCAGCCCAACTCCATCCTCTAGGAAGAATGAGCATTTCCCACAGGACTTTCCTACTGATAGATGCTTTGTATCCCTGCAGGAGCCCCCAAAGAAATCAAAGGCCACTTGTTAAGGGAAACTCAATTTTTCATTCACTCATTATACATTATTCTTCCCAGTGACCCTGGCAGCCAAAGAGACTGCTGCCTTCTAGGACCAATGTAGAGCATCCATTACCACACCGACAAGTCAGATTCTGTGAGTGCAGATTGGCTGTTGAGGCGGTACCGTGGATAGTTGAGCCTGAGCAGGTGCGTTTAGAGTCAAACTGCCTGGGTTCAAACCCTGGCCCTGCCACTCACTAGCTGCTTGACCTTGGACAAGCTCTAAGTTTGCTCACCTGCAGAAATGGGCTGCTACTGTATTTTCTTAGCTTTAGGATGCCACCATTCTTTTGTGTACAACTAAGGAAGTAAAATTGCTGCTAATCAAACTGTGACACAAAAGTGATTGCAAAATTCACCCATTTTATTTTATTTGTTATTTATTTATTTGAGAGAGAGAGCATGTGCCAGGGGCAGGGGCAGAGGGAGAGGGAAAAGATCTGAAGCAGACTCCTTGCTAAACACAGAGGCAATGCACCTCAATCCCAGGGCACTGAGATCAAGTCAGAAGCTAACTGACTAAGTCACCGAGGTGCCCCCAAATTCACCCATTTAAGAGATGTTAAATGTAAAAAAAAAAAAAAAGATATTACAGTTGAAGAAATAGGATAGCACCTACTTCATGGTACTGATATGGGGGCTAGGACAATTCAGATAAATGCTTAGCATTTTTTCTATCATGCAGTAAGCCCTAATAAATGATTCCTACTATTTTACTACCAGAAGGTAGGAGTTTGGGTAATTTCAGCAAATCATTTAACCCTCTGTGCTTTATTCTCTTCGTCTTTAGAATAAATAGGAAGCTATATGATCCTCCCACCCAGAATTGGGAGCATAAACTAATTAAAAAACATTTTTCAGGCCTTAACAGCTCTAAATATGAAACACTATCAACTCCTTCTGCTATTTATCTTCTGTAAACTGATAAGGAAATATATTCTGTTTTTTTATGTATGTATTAATTTAGTTGGAGTTCCAAGGCCAATTTAAACTTTCAACTTGGCGTATTTATATTTCTATTGTAATTGTTGAAAAAGAACTTTACATTTTTTCTTTATCATATTCAATATGACTCTGATTTTTCATAGATTGTTCTGTTTTATACCAAGGAAGTGAAAGTTACCTTAATATAGTATCTCCCTGTTGGGCATACCTAAATAAGTAATACCTGGTTGCAAAATTTTTCATATTTCTGAACTCCCACAAATTTTGCAAGAGTGACTTTGGTTATATTGGCTGGGTGAGGAAGGAAAGTAAGTTCCAGATTATTGTCAATAATCACTAAACACAAAGGAGATTTGTTTTGAAATGTTATTCAAATACTAGTCACATAGAGACTTACTGTTGGATCCCACTTTGAGTAGGAGGGAGCTAGACCAATAGGGTCAGCTACATTGTATGAGAGAAGTTCAATATAATTCAGCTTTCAGTTATTGAATCTTAGTATGAAGCAACATGCTGTTAGGTACTAGAGATGCAAAGTAATTTAAGACAAAATTCTCGCCCTCCCAGAATTTATAGTTTGATAAGAAATGACAACACAGAGCGATAAATACTATAAAAATGACATGGAAGTACCAAGGAAGCAGTGACTAACTCTGCCTGGCAAAACAAAGGAAGCCTTTATTTATTTATTTTTTTAGAAGATTTTATTTATTTATTTGACAGAGACATAGCAAGAGAGGGAACACAAGCAGGGGGAGTGGGAGAGGGAGAAGCAGGCTTCCCGCGGAGCAGGGAGCCCGATGTGGGGCTCGATCCCAGGACCCCGGGATCATGACCTGAGCCGAAGGCAGACGCTTAACGACTGAGCCACCAAGGCGCCTCCAAAGGAAGGCTTTAAAGGTTGTATAGGAGTTTACAAAATGGAAAGGTTGGGAAAGAGTATTGCCTGCAAGGAGAACAGTGTTTGCAAAAGCTATGGGTGTGAAGAAGCATGACTTTTATGTAGCTTTAGCATGACTACATTGCAATGCATGGTGTGTGTGTGTGTGTGTGTGTGTGTGTGAGTTGAGTGAGTGTGTACTGGGTGGGGCCAGTTGTGGTGAGATACTGGCAAAGAAAGTTGAGATAAGATGGTGAAGGCCTTTAAATGGCTACATGAAGCAGTATCCCTTAGGCAAAAAGTATGGGTTCAAAAAGGGTTTGGTGGCAGACTCAATGGGCCATAATGACACATTGGCTGCAAGGTGCCAAACATCACAGAGGAACTAGGAATGATTTCAGGTGTCAAACTTGGACTTCTGTGATCAGAGGGGTGGCATTCACTGATAAGGAACATAGGAGAAGAAGCACATGGCTGAGACTTAGAAGACCTGCAGTTTTCAAAGACCACCTCTGAAAAGAATTAGATCAGGCTAGTGTATTGTATAACACACTACACCCCTCCGTGCCTCATGATCCTCATATTTATGGAAGGAAGATGAAGAAAGAGACCGAGATGACCTAGGAGTCGGCGTATATGAGTTCAATTCCTGACTGACGGTTACTAGTTCTGTGATTTGGGGGCAAGCTCCCTAACCTGTTTCCTTATGTGGAAAATGAGAAGTAATAATAACAGCTGTATCTGACACATAGTAAGCCCTCGATAAATGTTCCTTGTTACCTTTCTTGTTCTTTTCTTGTTCTTATTACTTTTACTATCTCTATTATAAAATTTTGGGTTAACAAATGGATTCTATGGCACTTTTGGTGAGAGGAATATTATCAATGGATACATTTATCCTTTAATTCCAGGCAGCATAGCATAGTGGTAAAGAGCATGAACTTAGAACCAGAGCATTTCTTTATTTTATTATTATTTTTAAAAGATTTTATTTATTTATTTGTCAGAGAGAGAGCAAGCACAAGCAGGGGGAGCAGCAGGCAGAGGAAGAAGCAGGCTCCCCGTGGAGCAGAGAGCCTGATGCGGAACTCCATCCCAGGACCCTGGGATCATGACCTGAGCCAAAGGCAGACATTTAACCAATTGAGCCATCCAGGCATCCCAGAATCCGAACATTTAAAGCTGAGTCTGCATCTGCCACCCACTAGCTGGGTGACCTTGGGCAAGTTACTAACCTTTCTGAGCCTTGCTTTACGCATCTGTAAACAAAGGTAATGGGAGCATCTACCTCACAGGGTTATGAGGATTCAATGAGATAATACATGTTAAGTGCTTTGATGAGTACCTGGCACATATTAATGCTTACATAAGAGTTTGTTATTATAATCATTTTAATTTTTAAGTTGTAAATTGTTTGGGATTGGGGTACTCCACAGGAAAAGTACCTGCTCTTCTAGGTCAGTGACTTTGTTCAGACGACGGAGCAGTCCCCAGACAGACAGTCCTATGTTTAGTCGGGTTATCCTTGACATGTCCTGTCGGCCAGTGAAGCCGTGGACCACAGCTAGCCTCTGAAATGGCTCTTCTGAATTAAATGGGATGTCTTTCTCCTCCAGATTCTGTGTGGGAGGCTTATGCATTTGGTTTGGTAATGAGTTTGCTTTTGAGCCAAAGAAGAGAAGAGAATAAAAGAAGAGAGAAGGCGTGAGAGGCAATCATAGAAACCTGGAGGCTTAGATCCTCCAAAATGGAAAAGGAGCCTGCATTTCTGCAGAAACAAGAGAGAAACAACTAACAATCTCAAAGCTCATTATGATTTAACTTTGAGATAGCACGGAATGACAGTAATGTGACTACCGAAGCCTGTTTTAACTGTAGGCAGGACAAAGGAGTGGAAATGGAGTGTATTAGTAGGAGCGTGAAGATAACCTCCTCACTTATAGGCTGTGCATACATTAGTGCATGAATGTTCTGTTAAAAGCTACTAAATCTCTCTAAAGTGGGCATTTCCCTTTCTATGGCAAATGATTGAAAAATTTTTGTTGTGTATTTACTCGAACAAATTTCTTGGAACCTTTTAAGACGCTCACTCTGTTGTTAGAAGGCTACAGACTCATGATGGATAGTGTCAACAGATAGGAGATAGTGATGAATTAGAAGCCACATTGCCTTGCATAGCTGAAAAGAGTAAAGTATGAATTCATCTAATTTTCTTTTCTGCAAAGGAGCATTTCTCTTTGTGTTTGAGTATAGTAGAATATTGAAAAGATAGAAGAATCCAAGAGCCCTATTTTCCCACTGACTGACACTGTCATTTCCTTTGCTTTTCCACGTGTCTGTTATTACTATGATCATCACTATTACCATCTTTCTTTGACTTTTCCCATCTGAGAAGTGAAAATTGTCCTTGGCATCATATTGTGGGACAGAGTCTGAGTGGGAGAGCTGGATATTGGTGTTTGTCTAGATTAATTGCATAAATCGGGAATTTTGTAACTTGATCTTGAGTATTAGAGGAAGTCAGTATCCATAATTATTTAAATTAAATCTTTTAATATACATCATCCTAAGAGGGGTTTTGAAGATTTGCAGTGGATCTGAAGAATTTTTAAAAATTCAAGCCAACTGAATAGACTAACTAAAATGTGCTTCCAGATGGTATCAAGGGGTAATTGCACAATGGCACAGCAGAGCTTTGGGTCTGTCAATGTCATTCAGTCATAGTTGTTGAATTCAAATGAGGTTATATAGCCCTCCTGAAAATGTAAAAGAAAGAAGAAGATGCTTTCCCCTGACTTGGGGCACTTACTCCGTCTTTTGGCATCATGACTTTATATGTACAATAAGCAGAAGATGGTATAAATCAAGTGACCAGGGTCGATGCCCCTCACTGCCTCTTTATGATCTTGGGCAAGTCACATAAATCCTTATAGGCTGAAGTTTCTTCGTGTGAAAAATGAGCAGGTTAGAAAAGATATTTTCTAATATAATATCCTTTTCAGCTCTAAGAGTGTATGGTTCCAAGTGAATGCAGATTAACATGGTGTGAACAAAATACTTTGTTCACTTAGCAATACTAAGAGCATCCTAGAAGCCAAATACTCTAATGGGGCTCTGGATGCAAAAGATAGGAACATTTGGTCCTGCTTTCAGGAGGCTCACAAACTAGCAATTATAATGCACTAAGCTCAGTGTGCCCTGCCCCTCCCTCCCCCACCCCCAGACTAAACTGGTGGGGGTCCGAAAGAGAGCAGGGCTAGTCCCAAGCTTGGGTGGGGCAGCCATCTGGGCTGTGGTGGTGATATCTGTGATAGGCTCTAAAACATAAGCCAAAGTTTATCAGGTAGAGAAGAGGGGAGGATGGTTCTGGCAAAAGGAGTAGCACTGACAAGCCATACACCCTGTGCTGAAGGGTTAACTCAAATATGGACATATCAATAGTGGAAAGTAATGGAGACCAGACGAATTATTTGACACTTGATTGTGAAGAGCCTTGAAAGTGTTGCTGAGATCTTTTGACTTTATCTCAAAGGCTTTGGGGAACCATGAAGAATAGGAGATGTGATCAGATTGCTTTCAGAAAGTTCACTTAGGTGGCACTATGGAGTCTGAATAGAGGAGGGAAGGGAGAGGAAGCTCTTAGGAGACTATTTTGATGGTCCATGGGAACAATGATGAGAGTCACAAGTGGGGCAGTGACAGTGGGAATAAGGAGGAAGGGACACATTTGAGAGATGGCTAAGAGGCTGAATCCATAGAATCTATTCATTTACTCAACAACTTTTTATTCAGTGCCCACTACGTGTCAGCCAGTATGACCCACAAAGAGAATATAAGCCCTGCGGAAATGCTGATGGGGGAGTAGTCAGAGTGGAATGGAAGGAAGTGGTACTAGTTTAGGTGGGCTTCCTGGAAGAGGTGAGGTCTGATACAGGTTTCCAAGGAAGGAAAAGAGACATGAATTTGTAGAAAGAGGCAGGGGAATATTTTAAAGTCTGGCCAGGGGCTTCTGAGAAGGCTTCTGAGATGACCAGCAGGTCTGCTTGATTAGCAAAGAGAGTCTTCTGTGAATGTGGGAAAAAGATGGGGAGATAGGAGGCATATGGGTGAGAAGACTGAGCAGAAGAAACATCGAAATTTGATGTGCTAAGCCACATGGAACCACTGTGGGTTTTTAGGAGAGGAGTTATGTGGCATAATAGAAAAAGAGATTGAATCAATGCTTGTAGACCTGGGTTAAGCCACTATTAGCAGGGTCAACATTCAAGTCAGTGAAGGTCTCCAAAGCTCATATTTGTGCAGTTAGAATGGGAGAAAAGAGGTGTTTAGATGGAAATCCAGCTAAGAGACAATGATGGTAGTCAATTAAAAATGCACCTAAAGTACAAACCATTGACTAGACATTCTATAGACCCAGGAGAACATGAGGAATAAGAAATGGCAGGGAATTGGACTGCCTAGCCCACTGGGCACCTGGGAGCAAGAGTATTGTTCAGAAAAAGCTGGATACTTGCCTTTACTTCCTGCCCTCCCGTCTCACCTTGCTTCTACCTCTGGATGCGGTCTTGCTGATGCTGAGTCTGACTCAAGAACCAAAAGGACGATGGGTACCCAGAAGTATTTCCTATCAAAGGCATGCACTGCTTGCATACATACTTGAATAGTGATGCAAGTCCCAGGTGTGAAGAGATGAGGCTTTGGCAGCCTCACGACACCCAGCCCCTCAGGCGCTCTTGGCACCATAGGAAACTGCCCATAATGGCTTCCTCTGCTTCCACTCTGGGTGGTTGCCCCGCTGCCCCTGCTGGCATTTTTTCTTTATTTTTTTTTCTGACTTTTTAATGTATAATACCATTAATTGTATAATTATTTGCCTTTATAAAGTATTTTCCCTTTTTAAAAAGTTTTATTTGTTTATTTTAGACAGCGAGAGGGTGCATGCACACAAGCAGGGGGAGGGGGCAGAGGGAGAGGGAAGAGAAAATCTCAAGCAGACTCGCTGCTGAGCACGGAGCCTGTTGCAGAGCTCCATCTCAGGATCTCACAACCCTGAGATCATGACCTGAGCCAAAATCAAGAGTTGGATGCTTAACCGACTGGGCCACCCAGACACCCCTTATTTTCCCATTTTTAAAGTTTGTGTGAAACACAACTCAAGAATTATGTTTTAAGGCATCAGTACTACTTAAATCCTTGATAGCAAGTGGTTTAATTTTTTTTTTTTTTAAGTAGACTCCATGCCCAGTGTGGATCCCAATGTGAGGCTCAAACTCACGACCCTGAGATTGAGACCTTAGCTGAGATCAAGAGTTGACGCTTAACCGACTGAGCCACCCAGGCGCCTTGCAAGTGGTTTAATATTCTTGTTTATCACTTTTACATATCTTTTATTGTGAGTTACATAGCATTTCCTTAAAGTTCTCATGACCAGTGAATTATTTGTTAATTTGTTTACTTAAGATATAGTGTTAGCTTATGTATTTGAAAGGAATTTACATGATAATAATACCATTTAGGAATAAACTAGTTATGATAATCATACAGTGATATGACGCTGACCTCTTTCTAAAGTCTCCACTCTTAATTTTAAATTAAAATGGTAAATGAAATTGGCAATTGATCTTGACAACAATTGGTCTTGGCAGAGAAAGTCTCTTGAGAATTTTTCACTATGATTTTAGTTGCCACAACTGAGTGAAAGAATGAGTCTCTAACTCCAGTAGGTATGTAATATTAAGACCACTACCCCTAGACTTTCATTTCAGTGCTTTTAAGCTTCCACCGTTCTTGGCCAAATATATCAAGCACATAACCTTACAGATTAAGTGGACATAATTTCTCACTGCCAATTTAAACCTCACTGAATGATTCATCAGACTGTGCCTTCAATGGATTTATAGTCTAATAGGAAGGTAGACAAACAAACAGATACATTACAATATGACAAGTGGTCTTTATTTCTGCAGACTGGTAGGGTAGTGCTAGGAACCTGAAACAAAACAGTTGGCTCTGTTGAGTTTGGCTGTACCCTAATTTTAGGATCTTAACAGTTGAGTTTCTTTCTGTTTCCTCCTAAAACATTGTGTTGTGTTGACTCCTGACAAGTGGGGGTGCCCTGGTCACCCAGGGGCTGGACTTGAGATAAGAGAAGTGTGATTCTTTTTGATCTCTCCAAAAGTAACCCTGGATTTTCCTGCCTAGAGTTTCATTGCCTCATCTGCTTATTGTTTTCTTATCTTTCTCTGCCCTGGCCCTTCTTGGCTGCTGGTCTGAGGGAAGCTAATTGATGAAAATGCCCTTTATCTTCTGTAGATGCTCGCCCAGAAGTCAAGCGCCAAGCTAGAGGCTGAAAACCTGGGCTCTGTCATTAGTCAGATAGGAAAACTAAGGCAAATAATTTATTCTTTTGGGTGTAATCGCTCACCAGTTAAAAAGGGACTATCTGCCATTTTTCCTCAAAAGGCTAATATGAAGATAAAATACCGCTTGGGAAGACATTTTTGCAAAATAGAGAATCACTAAATACAATACACTATTTAATTATCAATCTTTCTATAACTTTTTCTAGCCTCCAGTGTCTACTAGCCATTTTTAGTTTCATCATCTGCCTTAAAGCATTTTCCTTAAATTCTTTCAATTTCAGTCACACTATTGGTAGGCGACCGTAATTCATGTTCTTGCTGAGGGACACCTGAAGTCAGCTTTCACTCCTAACCAGATATCCAAAGCCAGATTTATATTTCTTTTTAAAAAAAGGGAAATGAAAGCCTCAAAGAAAGGTTGTCTGGCAACCGGATAAAAGAAGGAATTTCTTTCAGGCTTTCCAAGAAGACAGAATGGGAGTCTTGAAATATAAATTACTTTTTAATGGTGTCTTGAAAAGGTGTTATTCTCAACCGTCTGCCTCTCTTACCCCCTTCCTGAATATGGCCTATACACTCAATGAAACCATTGTGTATCTTTAAATTGAATAAGAGTGGAGGTATTTTAGGAGATGGAAGGAACCTTAGAGATTTCTTGGTTTATCCATCTATTTTCTGAAGTGGGGAAGTGGGATTTAGAACAGGTAAAAGATTTCCCCTTGATCTGTAGCTTTTCAGTGCTGAGACCAAACCCAGGTTCCCCAGTCTCAGCCCAGGGTTCTCACCCCTGGCCAGAGGTGAGATATGAGCCCAAATAACTACACTTGAGGCAGAGAATGGCACACTAAGTATAGTACTGAGTTTCAATCCCCCCCACCCCCAGTGGAAAGGGTAGCAGAAGAATCAAAGATCCCGGGCCAGGTGGACATCACTGTCCAAGAGCATTTGGACTGAAGAGCAAAAATGATGCTTGAGATATTTACTTTGGAGGTAAAACATCTGCTATGTTGAATTTGAATTTCCTCAAAAGGCTAATATGAAGATAAAAGAGGCAGTTGGTTGGTGTCCTTTCTTTGCTGCAGTGATTCTGATCTTTCTGCTCTGGTTAGGCCCTCCCTCATGATCTGCCCCAGTGGAAAGCCTGGTGGCCTTCCTGGAGTGTCAGGTTATAGAGAATGAGAGTCCCAGGAGGAGGGAGAACATCCTTCTGGTCAAATCCTATGACCATAAGCTCCCTATGATTGTCTAGCTGCCTTTGTGCTAACACAAATCAGCCTCACTTGGGTTACGTAGGCCAATGCCTGGGGCCTAGAAATAGTTGTTTCACATGATCTCACTGTGATGGAACATCCCCCCTACCCCTGTATTCTCATAGAAATGAATTTCTGTTAAGTCCAGAGGGAGTAGAGTTCCCCTGGGGAGCATGGGCCTGCCTTCACCTTTGCCTCTGCCTCTCTGGGTGACACAGTGCTCGGCTCCCCGTCCTTTGTAGTGCAAGACCCACCACATGATACCTTACCTTGCTGCCTCCTAGGCTCTTTTCTCTCATGGACTTGATGGCCAGTGGGGTCTTCCCTGGAGCCTGGAGGGTTTCACCTCTGCAGTGGATTTTCAGGGAATTATTTATAGTTAGTTATACAATTTCTAGGTAGGCTGGGGCAGTGATTCCCAGGCTGGGGGAATCAAAATGTTAGGAAGTTCTATGTTGGGGATTCTGGGCACACAGAACCATGGAGTCCTAAAGCTGGAAGAGGTGTTAGGATTCCCTCTGTCGCTGGAGATGGGTTTGAGTGTGAGACACCTTGGGGTCTGGTTGCAGCACAGGTCCAAGGGGAGGCGAAGACTTGGCCCAGGAAAACGTATTTGTTCAAGGAGATGGAGCAAGGTGAGACTTGGGAAGAAGGCCAGAGAAAAGAGGGCAGCTCTTCGTGGCCCTGACAGGTGAAGTGACTTGGCTAAGGACACGAGTGGTTCTCTATTCTGTGCCACTAATCAGGCAGATCTGCTTTCCAGAGCAGCTGGTTCGAGGAGGTGAAGAGAATGAATCTTCATTAAATGAGTTGGAATGAAGCCAGATGTTTGCAGCTGGAGTTGGGCTGTGTCGCTCCTGCCACCTGCTGCCAGTTTGTTCCCAGGTCCACCATCTGACCTTTTGCCTACAAAACAAAGCAGTGAAATGCTCCTGCCAACGAAGCAAGGGGAAGTGTTCTCCTCCCACCGTTCCATCCCGCAAGTAGCATGTCTGGTGACTCTTGGTATTTAAAAGTGCCACTTACTCATGTCATCTGCCCTCTGGATCCTGAACCAGTTGAGAACTAGGTAGAGGAGGCCACAGGGCTCCTTCCAGTCCCGGGAGGATGGGGCTTAGATGTCAGGGCCTCATGGACTTCTTAGTCTTCCTTGTCTGAATTGAACAGAGGACCCCATCACAGCCAGGGCAGCTAGATTCCACTGGGGGAAGGATAGACTTTTAAGACACGGAGATGTCTGGAGTGTGGAGACTCCTGAGGCCTATGGACAAGCTGGATCCAGAAGAGAGCCAGGAAGAACCAGTCATGTGCTCAGGATGTTCCTGAATCAGGAGATGGGGGTTGAAGAAAATGGAGAAGACGGGGGAGAGGGCACACGTTCTCATTTTAGGATGTGCTGCAGACGGGGCAGGAAAAAACAGCTCCTCCACACCCGCCCTTCTCTTTTTCAGTGACACCGACTTTTCTCCACACCTCCAACCATGGTTCTCACTTGCTGTCCACCCAGAGGTTGTCTTCTGCCCATACAGTGCAGAATAGGGTAGGTTTCTCAGCAAATCCGTGTTCACACCTTGGCTTACATCTCAGTGAAATAGGAACAATCCAATTAAGCAAGCGTTTATCCTAGGTGGGTCTTCCCTGAGACAAGGATTTGGGGACCAAGAGTGCATTTGGGAAGTGATGCCAGGAAGTGCCCTTTGAGAAAGGGGGAAGGGAGGCAGCCAAGCAAAGGGGTGTTATAGGCACCCTGTGGGCAACTGGAGTTTATGCCGCTGGGGAACTCTACAGCCAGCACGGGCTCTTCCAGTCGGAGAGAGGGAGTGGGGTGTTTATTTACCACATTTCATCAGTCATCATTTGAGGCTGCTTTTCTAGCACTTCCAGCCTGCGATGCACATGATATGCAATTTGTGCTTTTTAGAATAAATCCAATCTAGCAGTTAGGTGTGAGCCACTCACCAACTCCCTGTGGTGTGTTGCTGTGTTTTTTGTTGCTTTTGTCACAGAGGTTTTCCAAGCTCCCTCTCAGGTACAATGTACTGCTGCAGTCTCTGGCAGTCCCACCACGTGCTGTGCCGACAACCCCCCTCCCCACCCCCTACCCCACCCCCCACCCCCGAAAAAGAGCAGTCAACCTCTGACATACATGAGAAAACAACAGCCTCCAACAAAGCTCCATAACCAACTCCCTAACTGGATGTCTTAATAGAAACTGTCAAGAGAGAATGGCAGGTTCAGAAGCTCCACATAATGCTCGATGCTGCCAAGTTGATAATCTCACTTTAGGTATTAACTAGTTGAGAGTGAATTGGCTTCTGACACGTGTCTTCCTCTCTGAGTTTGGGATAAATCCTGCCTGCTTTCTAGTTGACCATTCAAAATACTGGCACTGGCACCTGGACCAACCCTTGGGGTGCCTTCAGCCTGCCTTCTGAGGCCACTCTCCGGCTCTTCCTGAGATGAACAGGAAAGTGAATCATGAGAAGCATCCTGGGAAGGCTGCATGCCAAACAGAGCCATCACCTGAGCTTCCTGGCTTCTGTCCTGCTCCCTGTTCTTAGGTATCTATGTTCTCCTTGGACAACGGGGGAGGGCCCCCTGGCTGCTCTTAGGTATCTCTTAACCCTGCTGCCTCACAGGGCTGATTCTCTGATAGACTTGGTGGCCAGTGGGGTCCCTCCCAGAGACTTGAGGGTCTTGCCTCTGTAAAGGTGAGACAATGGGTTTTCTGGGGATTATTTGCAAATTCTGCTGAATTTAGATTTAATTACTTATTTGAGAGAGAGAGAGAGAGAGAGAGAGAGAGAGAGAAGGAACATGAGCAGAGAGGGCAGAGGGAAAGGGAGAGAGAATCTCAAGTAGATTCCATGCTGAGCGTGGAGCCCAACTCAGGGCTTGATCTCATGAACCTTAGGTCACTACCTGAGCCGAAACCAAGAGTCGGACACTCAACCTACTGTACCACCCAGGCCCCAAATGCTGCGAAATTTAGAGACAAACTTGTGAGAAAACATTTTCTAAGTTATAGGTCAAGCATCTTCAAGGACAGTCCTCTCCATTAGTTCCCCACTTCTTGATGCAAGTGAACTAGTTTTGGGGGTTAAAAATTCAATATACATAATTCAAGTGCATGAAAGTAGAACTTTATTTCTCCTTAACTGATCTTAGCACTCGTTATGGGTTGAATTTTGTCCCCCTAGAAAGATATATTGGAGTTCTAACTCCCAGTACCTCAGAATATGACCTTATTTGGAGATGGAGTCTTTATAGAGGTAATCAAGTTCAAATGAGTTCATTAGGAATAGCCCTAATCAAATACGACCAGTGTCCTTACACCAAGGGGAAATTTGAGCACAGACGTGCACACAGGGAGAGCAGCATGTGAAGATAGAGGCAGAGGTCAGAGTGATGCTTCCATAAGCCAAGGAAGGCCAAAGATTGCCAGCAAACCACCAGAAGCTAGGGAGAGGCATGGAGTGGTTTTTCTCTGGGGCCTCAGAAGAAGCAACCATGTCAACACCTTGATCTTGGACTTCAAGCCTCAAGAATTGAATGATAATTGTCAGAGTAAATTTCTGTTGTTTAAGCCACCCAGTTGGTGGTGCTTTGTTATGAGAGCCCTAGCAAACTCATACAACATTCAAATCTTTTTCAGTGATGGTGGTAAACTTGATCTTGCCAATTCAAAGCAAATTTGGGAACCTCCAGCTGAACACAGTTTCTTTTGAATAAAGACACAGGGAATTCAGATTTTCCTCTCCCTTCCTACCCTTCTCTCAGCCTAGGCAGTGTCTGCCTACTCTGGATTCTGCTGATATGTCTCTTATCAGTTCTGTTGAGTTTGATAAGTTCTTTGTAGATTTTGGATACTAGCCCTTTATCTGATATGTCATTTGCAAATATCTTCTCCCATTCTGTCGGTTGTCTTTTGGTTTTGTTGACTGTTTCCTTTGCTGTGCAAAAGCTTTTTATCTTGATGGAGTCCCAGTAGTTCATTTTTGCCTTTGTTTCCCTTGCCTTTGGAGAAGTGTCTAGCAAGAAATTGCTGCAGCCGAGGTTGAAGAGGTTGCTGCCTGTGTTCTCCTTTAGGATTTTGATGGATTCCTGTCTCACATTTAGGTCTTTCATCCATTTTGAGTCTATTTTTGTGTATGGTATAAGGAAATGGTCCAGTTTCATCCTTCTGCACGTGGCTGTCCAATTTTTCAACACCATTTGAAGAGAATTTTTTCTTTTTCTTTCTTTTTTTTTTTTTTAAGATTTTATTTATTTATTTGACAGAGAGAGACACAGCAAGAGGGGGAACATAAGCAGGGGGAGGCTTCCTGCTGATCAGGGACACTGATGTGGGGCTCAATCCCAGGTACCTGATCATGACCTGAGCCGAAGGCAGATGCTTAACAACTGAGCCACCCGAGTGCCCCAAGACTGTCTTTCTTCCACTGGACATTCTTTCCTGCTTTGTTGAAGATTAGTTGACCATAGAGTTGAGGGTCCATTTCTGGGTTCTCTATTCTGTTCCATTAATCTATGGGTCTGCTTTTGTGCCAGTACCATACTGTCTTGATGATGACAGCTTTGTAATAGAGCTTAAAGTCCGGAATTGTGATGCCACCAGCTTTGGTTTTCTTTTTCAACATTCCTTTGGCTATTTGGGTTCTTTTTTGGTTCCATACAAATTGTAGGATTATTTGTTTCAGTTCTATGAAAAACCTTGATGGTATTTTGGTAGGGATTGAATTGGATGTGTAGATTGCTCTAGGTAGCATAGATATTTTAACATTTGTTCTTCCAATCCATGAGCATGGAACATTTTTCCCTTTCTTTGTGTCTTCCTCAATTTCTTTCATGAGTGTTCTATAGTTGTCTGAGTACAGATCCTTTGCCTCTTTGGTTAGGTTTATTCCTAGGTATCATATGGTTTTGGGTGCAACTGTAAATGGGATTGACTCCTTAATTTCTCTTTCTTCTGTCTCATTGTTTTAGAAATGCAACTGATTTGTGTTCATTGATTTTATATCCTGCCACTTTGCTGAATTCCTAAATGAGTTCTAGCAATTTTGGGGTGGAGTCTTTTGGGTTTTCCACATGGAGTATCATGTCAAGAAGATGTCACTTTTTCCTCAAAATCTTTTTGTGTGATATAAAATAATAACAGGACTGTATTAATGAATTATGAAATTTTGACAAGTAGAAAGATAAACCACCCCTCTCATCCCCAAATAGTATGAATCATACTGAGAATGGCCTGCCTACTTCTTTTCTTGTTGCCTCTACTGTCATCTCTTTATTAAATCCGGAAAGGATCAGGCATACTTGTTGGCTTTAACTGAATCCTCTCTTTCACTCAGATGTTGTTAGAGCAAAACTTTAATGAATAAATAAAGGACCAGAAAATACAGCTCCCAGTTGCCCTCCAGACCGCAGCCTATGCTGTCACGGAGGCCTTTGGCAATCCAAAAGGAATAAAATTGAATCAAGTAACAAGGGGAAATCAATATCTTATTCATGTTAAACCTACCCTAATGCCCTCTATTACGTGACTCACCACACAGAGAATCGATCCGTTTCTCTTCTGGTGGAATATGGGGGCCTCTAAAATTTTGATTTATATATATTAATTTTTAAGACGAGCACTTCATGAAGCAATCTACTCTCTCTATAAAAACTGGTAGATTAATAGCAGAGTTTCAGAGCCCCTCATGTCTGACTTAGCTCTAGTCCTGCATACTAAGTAAACATCCTTGGAGGAATAATTCTTGGGTCAGGACAAGGATAATCATGGTCATTAATAACCATCACTCATTACATGGTTCTTCTTCTCCTGAGCTCTTCTAACCTCCTGTTTATAAATGCTCTTTAATGTGCCAGGTGCACTGGCCCTCCTGGAGGCAGATACACGCTTGGAGGGAGGGGACCGGTTGCTGTCTTTATGAGCCCTGGCCTGTGCAGTGTGCTCAGATCACTTCTTCCACCTCTGGGGTGCGGGGTTAATGGTCACTGTGCAAGATTGCTTGGGACAGAGAGTGGTGCAATCTAATTACTGGTGCTTGTGGATGGACCCATGTGTGTATCTTTATGAACAGGATGAGCTCAAGTAATCTCCAAGTCTGCATGCTAACTACCTTCTGGAAGCTGTTGTTATTTTTAAGGCCCTAAGGAAATTATGTCTTTAACATGAGTCTAAAATGTCCTCTATTAACTGTCTCTGCTGCCCTTACCTGATTCTCATTGCTCTGAAATCGTCCTGATCCAGCTGCAACTAAATTACCTCCTCATTTTGTCCAAGAGAACCTAGATTATTTGTTTGTGTAACCACTGTCCCCAGTGTTGATCCCTGTCCTCATTTGTCTTGTTTTCCCTCCCCAGCAGCCCTCTCCCCAACTGGTAGATTCCCCATGGGTACAAGTGATAATTCTCTCTTTCCAAACAAGTTGGAACAGATTTTCTGTTTTCTGCTCTTTGAAGATGTGACTGGCATCTTAAAATGCAGATTCTTGCACCTTTATTTTCTCATCTTTGAGTAGGTGACTGAGTCATTAAAAGCCAGAAAGAACAAGTAGGCTTGATAGTGAATGTTATAATTATGGCCGGAACTTGAAACGGTATTTGCAAGCTATTGTTAATATGATTTTTCATTCTGATTTGTGTCTGTGTGTTCCAGTAATGTATATCCACATTTATTTTGCCAGTGGGTACATTCTTTATTCCCTGGAACCCCTGGAAAACAATGTTGCTCTGTTAACACGCAGGTGGATATTCTGCATATATACACATCCTCTTGTCTGAATCTTTCAGGTAGACGTTTTTTCTATAAAGGCAGGAGCTAAGATGTAAAAGCATGACACCTGACACATGATTAGTGAATTATTCTTCTTAAACCAAATAAATACCCAAACAAATCAGCTCCCTAAAGTGACGTGAGAGCTCCTTAAGCTGTGCCTGGGAATATTAATAAATGGAGGAGACGCCTCTGCCCACAGCTTGTCATTCCAGTGTCCCCCCACCTCCCCAGCAGGCAGCAAAGACCTAAGTATTGGAGATCCTTTAGGAGGTTGAAGCCTGCCATCTAGTGTCTACTCAGTAGAATTACCCGACATTTTGTAAAGTTCAAGAATGGCAACTGTTGAAATTTACCAGAGGTATTACTGGCATGCACTCACAAGTGCCATCTGAATAGGTTACCAAGAACTCTAAAGTTTGAAAATAACCACCAGGGCATCTTTGACATCTTGCCTTTAGGAGGCAAATGAGAAGGTGGGTGCCAGAGGGGGAGATCCACTGTGCTGTCAGGTTCCTCCCTTAGAATTTGTAATGCTGAAAAGTGGTACCATCTGGGATGCCAGTGACTGCAGCCACCTCCAGTTCTAGACAAATGGGTACTGTCTTAAAGCGCCCTTCTGATGAGCAGAAAAACTCCAGGCTTGTTAGCTAAATGGCATTTGCAGGCACACCTGGAAAGATCATAGCAGGTGGTACAGTAGAGCACCCAATTCAAGGGGCTGATCCATCCACTGGGTGCTCAACAAATGAAAAGTAATGATGCCTGCTGGTGGTTGGGGGATTTTCCTTCCACCTGGACAAATGGGGATGCAAAACATGAGAGCATCTTCAAGCTGCTCCTCGTGGCTTTTGCTTTTTTAAGGTTGGAGAACACCTGGAGGGGGTTGCTTTTGAAAAACTATTGGTTGGGTTTCAGTGATTTTTCTGCATCCTGCTCCTGCCTTCTATGGGTTGTTGGAGTTGGAACATGGGAGGGAGGATTGTTGCTATGATAAATGCAATCTATCTGGAGGTCAGAGCATGGAGGGTGGGGGGCAGAAATTGGGCTTAATCGGGATCCCAAGGTCACGTAAGAAGTTAACGGCAACATGACTTTCATGTGTTCAGACACAGCTTTATAATTCTTTTCAGTGTTCCCATTTGTGGTTGAAAATGAAGGGAATGATCAAATTTGCCAACTGACTGTCTTCCAAGGATGCTAATGTGGGATAACCATTAAGGATGTTAGTGTAGCAGGGTATATATACTTTATTTGAAGAAGTGTGTGGATAGATTAAATTTGAGTTTTTTTCCTTTTCTTTCTTTCTTTCTTTCTTTTTTTTTTTTTTTTTAGTGCTATCTGATTCAGTCAAGTTGGGAACAGAAAATCACCTTGAAGTAAATGGTCCTTGCTCTACAAAGAACACTTGAGTAGGCTCCCTTGGTTATGTAAATGTCAGTCGAGTAGGCCTCTGGTCCCAGGAGAAAGGAGTAACAAGTCGTCCTGTGCTTTGTGTGGTTTAGAAAAGGTTGCTTCACATCAGTGGGAGGGACTGGTGGTGCAGAGCAGCCGCAAGGAGGGCTGTGGGCTGAATGCAGTTGCGTGGTCATGTAAGATGAAAATTAATTAAATGCCCCTTGGATTTAGTTGCTCACTCCCTGTTTTCAAAACACTTGTCTTACCTTGACTTTTGTGCCCAGACACTCCTGCTTCTTTCCTTGCTTCGTTGGCTGCATTTTTTCTCTCCTTTGCAAGGTCATGCTCCTCCACCATCTGTTGGCTTTCCTCAAGGGCTTGCTCCTGCTAAAGCATCATTTTCAAAAAGGTAAAATCCAGGACTCTCACACAAATGTAAGAGAACACATCAAAGATTTTATGAAATCATTAATTAATGAAGAAACCACTAAGGTGTTAAAATCAGGTCAAAGGAGAATTTGAAGAGCACGTTCTTATATATTCAGGGATGCTGAAACAAATCTGCTCATAGATGCAAGATGGTTAATATCCTATAGAACAATAAAATATATTGTGTAGGGTCATCTTCCTCCAGGGTCAAAGTCAATTGTATCTCTATTGGGACAAAATTCCTCACAGTGCTATGGACAACAATCATTTGCATTATATAACTTCTACCCCTAAGAGAGTTGTAAAGAAGCCTGGCCAATAGGAAGGCAATTAAAGGTGCACAGCTCTACAGAATAGGATAATCCCTTCGGGGCCCACTGGACAATGCGCAGAGCCTAGTCAGCTCTGTTGTCCATTCCATGGTTTTGATAATTTTCCCTGACAGTCCTAAGCCCTCTCTCCATTCTGTCCTCTCTCTGGGACATCTCACTGAAGCCATAGCTTCAATTACATCCAGTAACATTGACTTTCAAGTTTATACCTTTGGCTGAATTCCCTCAGCTCCAAACTTAACAGTTCCTCTCAGATGTTTTTGAGAAGGCAACTTGCTCAAGGTCACTTAGCTTGTTAGTAGAAGAGCTGAGATTTGAATTTGGGGCCATCTAATTTCAGAACTGGAGCTAAAGGCCCACAACATTAACAGGAGGCAGTTTGGGAGATGCCTACATTTAGGGGGCTGGAACCTATGTGGTAGACTCCTTCACTACGTGGCATATGGTGGGTGGTCTCTGCAGAGGAGGCTGGAGACAGGGACCCTACCATTTTGGGCTGAGCTGCAGAGAAAGGTCTGTGCTTCTGGTGGTCCATGGTGAGTGTTGCTGTTTCCTGATGATGAGGCAGGACGAGATGATACCCCTTTTCTCTGGGTGGTGCTGGTATTTTGCCTGTGCGCTAGTTACCTCCTACTCTGTCCTTATGGGGAAAGAGGCCTTCAGTCTGGGCCTTGGGAAGGAGTAGAGTGGGGGTGGGGTGGAGTTTTCCCATGGGATGCTTCCCAGGACTTCTGGGGGCATCCCACATATTCTACCCCTGCCCCACTGGCCACAGCCCTCTCCCTTTAGCACCCCTTTCCTCCAGTGTCCACGTGGCTCTCCAGGAAGAATGAAGTTTCAAGCCCCGTGGGGCCCTGACTGGTCTCACAAGGTTAACAGCCAATTTTGACCTATGTAGGTGCTTATTACACTGTGGAATAAGCGAGGTGGTTGTCCACCTCACACGAGGTGGTTGAGGGACAGAACTGGAAGGAGCACTGTTTTTCTCCCATTTGCTCAAGTTACCAACCAGATCACAGAAATGGACTTTGCTGTAGTCTCATCAAAGGACCTGTGTGGTCCAGAGCATCCATGAACCCACAGCCCCAGCACAGGCCCCCGGAAGGTGGTGGGGGCAGGGATGGGGGCCAGGAAGGGCCTCCTTGCCCAGTTAATTTTTCTTCCAGATCTCCCGGCTTGCCGAGCCATGTCCTCATCCCCTGTACTGGGGTGACACCCAGCTGGCGTGGCTCTCAGGCCAGTTTGCTCTCAGCTTGCTCTTTCTGACAATGTTCCTAGTCTTATGAGACTGAAGCCTTTTCTGCAGTCAGAGAATCCTACGTACCTCCTTTGAACTCCTGCCATGCTGAAAAGCAAAAAACATCTGCCCACAGCACGTCATTTTGGAAATCTCTTTTCCCTTTCTTTTCAATCGGAACTGTCTGAAACCACTTTCTGTATTAGATGAAATTGCTGTTTGGTGCAGTACTTCAAATATGAATGTCTTAGAAACCGCCTTTAATTCTCTTGAATTAAAAAAAAAAAAGAGAATACTTTTTTTTTAAGGGTCTTTCTCTAGGAATGAGGGGATTTCCTCCCCCGCCAACTGTTTCCCTCCCTTTTCAAGGTCACCTTTTGGTTGTGTTTGGTGAAAAGGAGGCTTTTAAAAAACATTAAATTGAGGCATAATTCACATATCATATAATTCATGCTTTTTTTTTAAAGATTTTAATTTATTTATTTGAGAGAGAGAGAATGAGAGAGAGCACATGAGAGGGGGGAGAGGCAGAGGGAGAAGCAGACTCCCTGCCGAGCAGGGACCCCAATGCGGGACTCGATCCTGGGACTCCAGGATCGTGACCTGAGCCAAAGGCAGTCGCTTAACCAACTGAGCCACCCAGGCAATTCATGCTTTTAAAGTTGTACAGTTCAGTGGTTTTTAGTGTATTCACAAAGTTGTACAACCATCACTATAATCTAATTCTGAACATTTTAGTTATTCTATAAAAGAAACTTCATCTCGATTAGAAGTCATTCCTCATTCCCCACTCCCCCCCAGCCCCTGGCAATCACCATTCTACTTTCTCTCTCTATGGGTTTGCTTATTCTGGACATTTCACAAAGATGGAATCAAACATCCTCTTGTGTCTGGCTTCTTTAACTCAGCAAAATTTTTTAAGGTTTATCCATATTGTAGCATGTATCAGTACTTCATTCCTTTTATTTTTTTTAAAAAGATTTATTTATTTATTTCTGAAAAAGGGAGAGGAGAGAGAGAGGCAGGGGAGGGGTAGGGAGAAGGAGAGAGAGAATCTCAAGCAGACTCTTTGCTGAGCACAGTGCCTGACACGGGGCTCAATTCCACGAGTCGAGATTATGACCAGAGTTGATGTCAAGAGTCGGACGCTTAACCAACTGAGCCACCCAGGTGCCCGATTACTGCATTCCTTCTTATTGATGGATAATATTCCATTGTTTGAATATATCACACTTTGTTTATCCATTAGCTGATGGTTATTTGGGTTATTTCTACTTTTTGGATAAAAAGTGTGAACATTTGTGTACAAAGTTTTGTTGTGGACATATGATTTCAATTCTCTTGGATATATATCGAGGAGTGGAATTGCAAGATCATGTTGTACCTTTTGTTTAACTTTTGAGGGAACTGTCAAGCTGTTTCCTAAAATGGCTGCACCATTTTAGATTCCCAAAATATGAAGGTTCCAGTTTCTCTACCTCTGCCGCAGCACTCACTACTATTCATCACTTTCATTATTACTATCCTAGTAGGTGTGAATTATATCACTGTGGTTTTGATTTTTATTTCCCTAATGACCAGTGATGTTGGGCATCTTTTCATAGGCTGGTTGGTCATTTGTGTATCTTCTTTGAAGAAATGTTGACATTCTTTGACCATTTTCCAACTGCATTGGCTTTTTATTGCTGTGCTATAAGAGTTCTTTATGCTGTATACAATGTCCTTGTCAGATACATGATTTGCAGAATTTTTCTCCCATTCTGTGGGTTTGTCTTTTACTTTCTTGATGCTATCCTTTGAAGCTTAAAAGTTTTTAATTTTCACGAAATTTGATTTATCTATTTTTTCTTTTGTTGCTTGCTCTTTTGGTATCATGTCTTAGAAATGATGGCCTTATCCCAAATCATGAATATGTATACCTATGTTTTCTTTAAAGAATTTTATAGTTTTGGTTATTCTGTTTCAGTCTTTGGTCCAGTTTGAGTTAATTTTTGTGTATGGTGTAAGATAGGATCCAAATTCATTCTTTTGCATGTCTTAGCACCATTTGTTAAATGAGTATTCTTCCCCATTGTATTTTCTCCCATATTGAAAATCAACTGACCATAGGTATATGAGTTTATTTCTGGTCTCTGAATTCTATCCTATTGCTCTATGTGACTATCCTTATGTCAGCAGCACACTATTTTGATTACGGTAGCTTTGTAGTGAGGTTTGAAATGGTAGTACTAGTCCCTTCCAACTTTGTTATTTTTCAAAGTTGTTTTGGCTATTGTGGGGCTCTAGCACTTCTAAATGAATTTAGGATCAACTTGTCAATTTCTGTGAAAAAGGCAGCAGAATTTTTTTTTTTTTTAATAGGGATTGCATTGAATCTCTAGACCAGTTTGGGGCAAACTGTCATATTAACAGTGTTAAGTCTCCTCATCCAAGCACATAGGATGTCTTTCCGTTTAAGTCCTTAATTTTTTCCTGATGATATGTTGTTTTTAGTGTATAGGTCTTGCGCTTTTTTTTGGTTAAATTCATTCCTAAGTATTTTATTTGTTTTAATGTTACTGAAAATGGAATAATTTCCTTAATTTCATCTTGGATTATTCATTGCTATTGTATAGAAATATAATTGATTTTTTAAAAAGATTTATTTATTTATTTTAGAGTGAGAGAGAGTGAGAGTGCCTGTGAGCATGAGGAGGGGCAGAGGAAGAAGGAGAGAGAAACCTTAGCAGACTCTGTGCATGGAGTGCAGAGCCCAATGTGGGGCTCCATCTCACAACCCTGAGATCATGACTTGAGCTAAAACCAAGAGTCAAATGTGTAACCCACTGCACCACCAAGGGGCCCCAATACAATTGATTTTTATATATTGATCTTATATTTTGCAACCTTGTAGAACTGTTTTATTAGTTCTGATAGTTTTATTGTGAATTCCTTAGGATTTTCTATATACAAGATCATAGCATCTGTGATTAGGGATAGATTTGCTTCTTCCTTTCCAATCATGATAGGACCTTTTATTAGGAGGCTATTTTCATAACCAGTCTTGCTCCCACAATGGCCCCTCCTCTGCTTCACTGCTCCTGTCTCCTCTGGAGCTGCTGGCCCCTACCAGGATCACACAGCACATAGCAAACAACGTGTTTGTTTGTTTGTTTTTTAAGATTTTATTTATTTATTTATTTGAGAGAGGGAGAGTATGTGCAAGAGTGGGTGGAGGGGCAGAGGGAGAGAGAGAATCTCAAGCAGATTCTGCACTGAGTGTTGAGCGTGGAGCCCAATGCGGGGCTCGATCCCATGACCCTGAGACCATGACCTGAGCCAAAATCAAGAATCGGATGCTTAACTGACTAAGCCACACAGGTGCCCCAACACAGCAAACGACTTTAAACTTGATATCAGGCATCACAAGATACAGAGGATTTCTCCCTGGCCAATTTTCTCTTCCTATGACCCCACTGCGTGGACATCTTTTGGGGCCTCTTTCTCTCTTTAGGTGACCTTTATATTTCTTCCATTTTCAATCAGCACAAGCTTCTTCTCTCTTTGGGGTGCCCTTAAAATTTTCTTCACTTTATTACGTAGAGCAGTTCAACTCTCTTTGTTGTCACATAATCCTCTCCATCTGTGCTCGGGGGCTTTTTACAATAACTGTAAAAAAAATTAAAAATTAAAAAATAAACCAAAACCAAATCCCAAATAAAGTACCCTGTTAAGATACAGCAAAGTATTTTTCCTAAACTAAAGAAGTGTCTCCCCTGAAGAGGAATTTTGCCTCTCTCCTGGAAGTCAAAAATAGCTGCCATCAGTTTTGCTAAAAGATGATAGTTCCTCTCCTCCCACAACAGGGGAGTTAAAATCACCTTTTTTTTTTTCTTTTTTGAGAGGCTGTAGTCTGGTAAGAGAATCATTATCTGAGAAATAGGGCATCCCCAGATGGCTGGGAGTCTGAAGGTGCCAGTGCCCACCTATCTTCCCACAAAGTGAAGCAGGTTGATGCTGGGGAGTGGGTATGAATCCACACGCCATAACTCAGATCCTCTGCATGTTATATGTCAGGGAATTCAGGGATGTCCCACGTACAAGCAGTGTCTTCTCTCAGGTCACAGGAAGGGAAGACAAAGGCTGGTACTGACAAAGTGGTAAGAGTTTGGATTCTGGAGCCAGACCGCGTGGGTTCAGATCCCAGCTTTGCTACTTAATAAATGTGTGACCTTGGGCAAATTACTAAACCTTTGCTATAATTCTACCTTATGTTTATTCCTTTATTCATGCCTGAGGTTTTTTTTTTTTTAATCTTTAAAATGAGGATAATAATAGCATCTTCCTCATAGGATTGTTATGAGGATTAAATGAGTTAATATACGTAAAGCCCTTAACACAGTTCTTGGCACATAACTAAGGAAGTGTTAAAACAAACAACAGTTGCCACCGACAATAACGTACTTGAAGTGTATGAGGGCTTTCCTACGAGACTCTGAGTTTCTAGGTAGATCTAGACTGTGCTTTATTTATGGAACCAGTGCCTTATTATCAGCATCAGTGCCTGATGCATAGCAAGTACCTTCAGATGTCTGTTACTTGAAGGGATGAATGAACTTTTTAGATCCACTCAGAGGGTGATTCCTTATCAGGCTACAGATCAAGAGGAGAAATTGTCAAGCACCTTTGAGCATCCTTGGGGAAACTGTTCCCAAAGTCACTGGGGAGTGGGTGGATGAAATGTCACAGAGAGTTAAATTTTGGAAGTTAAAGAAGATGCTGTAATTTAGAAAGAATAATCCAGAGAGAAGAAACGTGAAGTATCAAGCAAGGTAAGAATAAAGCTCATCATTTGTAAGGAAGGAGATTGTGTAACAATTGATCAAAAAACCCTAGTAGAACAGGGATTGGCAATTTTCTTCTGTAAAGTTTCAGATAGTAAATATTTTAAGTTTTGTGGGTCATGCAGCCTGTGTTGCAACTACTTAACTCTGATGTTGTAGAGTGAAGCAGACTGAGACAATATGTAAACAAATGGGCAGGGCTGTGTTTCAATAAAACTTTATTTACAAAAACAGGAGATGGACTGGATTGGCATGCCAGCTGCAGTTTGACAGCCTCTGCACTAGAACTATATCAGGAACGAATAAAGGAATATCAGTGGGACTGTGACAGCTGGAGAAGCAACTTGCACAGAATCCTTTTTGGGAAGAGACAGTGGCTTCCCTAATATCTTGAAGAATCCTGCTCTGTGTAGCTCCAGGGAGCATTTAATACAACTACTTCAGTCTCAAATGTGGCAAATACAGAGAAGAATGGACAAAAAGACATGCAACAATAGAACTTTTTTTTCTCATAACTTTTTTGATAAAAAAGACTGACACTTCAATTGAGTTGAAGCTCAATTATTTATAGTAAAAGTTAGGACAGGATAATCCAAAGTAGAGACTCCTTAAATTATTTCTATTTATCTGCAGAATGGATTTTCCTATCTGTATTAAAGAAGAGACTTACGATCTGGGAATTGACAGATTTTCAAGCACAGTAATGAAACCAAACCCTGAAAACATAGTCTCTAGACTGTCACTTAACCACCTGGCCTCCTTCTCTGTGCTGCAGAGATGCTTAACCCCCTCCTCAGGCAAGATAAGACTTACTTGAGATGAAAGTGCTTCGTCTGTGGCCTAGAAATACAGCCTGTCCTGGACCACAGGCCCACTCAAGAATAGATGGCCTATAAACCAAACTGGAAACCACCTTCTTGTTCCCCAACAAGGTTTTCCTTCTATTTGATATTTTCCTTTGGAAAAAATGGAGGAAAAAGGAATAGACTGTTTTACAGAAGCAAACTCTTTCTTCCTCATCACGCCATTCCATGGAATGGCCCTATGGCACTTTGAATGAAGCAGCTGAGAACTTATAGTCAGTTCTGGCATGTTAATTTCCTAACCACTGGAACCCTCAATATGGTGGCTAAGTTTGCTGGGTCAGAGAAAAAACATACCTTCAGCCTGTTATATAATTATCTCAGGAATTATAAAGGCAATAAATGAATGATTGCCTTTTTTATTAATACATTAAAGCAGAGATGTGAATTGGCATTTTAATGATCTAGTGGCAGCAAATTAGATAATAATGTGATTGCAAAATGACAATTATTTTTGGCAATTAATTGGTATCACCTTTAGTAGCTCTTTTCAATATATTGTTGGGGACCCTCATTACCAGTGAGAAACAGGATCATTCTAAGGCTGAATGGGAGCTATGGGGAAGAGTTAAGTTAATTACTTAACAAAACCAGTGGCTGATCTTTATATTCTTGATCAGTGAGTCTTTGGGGTTTAATAACGGCAGTAACATACTATGCCTTTTTCCCTGAATGATGCCCAAACGATTTATAAACTTTTTGTGATGTAATTACTACCCATAAATCACTTCATTTCTGAAATATGGTGGCTTCTGATGGGTTGAGATTGCTTTTTCACAGTCTCATTAGTTTAAGAAGGAAAGAGAAGAAAAATCTTGCCTTTAACTAAAAGGCAGGGAAGGATAGAAAGTGACTTCATTACATGTTACATGCTAACTGGCTGAGCAAGAAACAATAATGTCATCATACATAGACCAAATATTTGCAAAGCACTTCTATATACACAATTAAATTTAATCCTCACAGCTCTGTGTTTTTGTAGCAGTAGGTTTATATGAATTATTCTAGAAAAAGTCTCAAAACATAATCTAGTGGTTCATATCAACCAGGTGAAATTTCTGTAGCCTTTGTATATTTGATGGGGCATTTGACTCATTTTTAATAGATTAAAGAATGTTAATATGCAGTATATCAAAAAATATTCTTATGATGTTTTGATTAGTTGTAATTATTGACAGATAAACTTATATTGAAATTGGTAATTGCAACATTACCTTATCTGTTGCTAACTTGAAGCTCTATATTTTGTCTGTATTGGATTTCACTATATGCCTCCTGTTCTCTCCCAAAACTGAATAATGAGATTAAGCATCTCTCCATAATGAGAGTAGACACTGTATTGACTGATTTCTAACCGCTCAGCTCTATCTTTGATTTTTTTTGTATACAACCTAGAATCTCTAAACAGTTCTTTCTGAATTTTAATATCTAGCACCAGAAACTGTATTATAAGGCAACTGAGAACATTGGCAGAGTGAGAGCTGAAATTGAGGCCACCCTGCAGGAACCTCACATCTTTATTCGAAAAGGCCATTTTGCAGGGCCAGAGAGATGGTTAAGAGACAGCCACTAGGTAGAAACCTGGGGACACTTATGTCTGGAATTCCATTTCCAAACACCCAGAGTCAATGCATAAAATCAGTCCTTTGTGTTTTCAAGTTCTTGGTTGCAAGGTGAATATTTATGACTCCAGAGACATATGCAGCACTCATTCATTTATTCATTTGCACATGGGCGCCTGGGTGGCTCAGTTGGTTAAGTGACTGCCTTCGGCTCAGGTCATGATCCTGGAGTCCCGGGATCGAGTCCCGCATCGGGCTCCCCGCTCGACAGGGAGTCTGCTTCTCCCTCTGACCCTCCCCCCTCTCATGTGCTCTCTCTCATTCTCTCTCTCTCAAATAAATAAATAAATAAAATAAAATAAAATTAAATTAAATTTATTCATTTGCACATTCTACAATTATTTATTAAATATCTATGATGTTCCAGGCACTGTGCTAGCTACTGGGTATACAGAAGCGAACAAAGCAACTATGGTCTTTGCCTTCATGGGGAATATAGCAGAGGGAAGAAGACAGTCCCCTATCATTCTGCCTATAAACAAACTTTAATCCAGATGGAATTGGTTGCTTCCTCTCTGTCTTCTCATGTCTTCCCTTCCCCTTCCTTTTCCTTCCATCTTCGCTCCCTCCTCCCTTCCTTTCTCTCTCTTACCGGTGGGATTCCAAAAATTCTCAGTGTAGTACAGATTTGGTGTCACTCAGTTTATTAGTTAATGTTAATTTGGGGATATGGGATAACAAAGTCCTGGGACCAGCTACGTTTCTATGTGATAGATAGATAGGCTTTAGGCTTCCTGGCAGTATTAAACAACCCCAGGTGGAATGTTAGTATTTAAGAATATTTTTGCTAGTTCCCATTCTCCTTTTCTTCATCTGTTTTTAATAAAGGAGGAATAGAAAGAAAGGCCAATATCCATTCTACTTAATACCACTTATTGAACTCCTACTCTGTGCCAGGTACTTTCTGTAGATAATCTCTAATTTCTCACAGGAAACCTTTGAGGAGGCATTGTTATCCTCTTTCTATGGATGGATAAATTGAAGCTATGTGATGTTTGGTAACTTGCCTAGGGTCACACAGCTTGTATGTGAAAGAGCTGGGGTTTGAACCCACCACCAGCAAAGCCCTTGTTGCCCTTATTGGTAGCCCTTTAGTGACGTTGGGTCCACAGCTTGATAATTATTTAAACTCTTTATAATTTTCTTTAAGTAGGATTTAGATAGTGGATGCTTCTCCTTCTTCCCTATCTGAGTTGACTACCTTTTTGTATCAGATTATCAGCTGGTGATTTTGGTTTTGGTTTAATCCTGGAGAGAACTGGTTCTAACCATGGTACCAATCTGGCCACGGAGAAAATCAACCTATGAAGAAAAATGAACATTTTATTTCTTTTCTTTCTGGGATAATAAGGGAGTTGATCCCATCATTAAAGTTTATTAGGAATGTGGGACCTCTACAGTTTCTGTTTTCACATAGCATTAGCAATCACCTTTTGCAGGTAGAAAAAATGAGATACAAAGGCATACCCAAATTAATTTTGTATCACTTTGGAGTTAGGGATGAGTTGCAAGACTAATAAAGGTTGTTTTGCTGAGGTTATCGCATAAAGATGATAATTTTTTTAAGGTGATAATATTTTTAACAAAAAGATTGTGTTGTGCTGCTGCCTTTTGAAATTTTACCATCATTTAGCATTTCTAGAAGGTGGTCATAGGGCATTTGTAAATAAGTATTACCAGCTGCGCAATTTATTTTATTTTAGGAACATTATTTGCTTACCACAAAAATGAAGGTTTTTAACTTGACTTTGAAGTCTGCTCAGCTAGAGAACTATATCTATAGCTGAATAAAAGCTTTTAACTCTTAATATGTTGCCTTTGGTTGCTTTTATGCCGGTTTTCAGTAACTTCCCAAACCTTAGTGACAGTAGATAAGGGTTTGTAGGAGCTAGAATTAATTGCACGGGTCTAAGTGAGACACAGTGCTCATTTGCTTCAAGGTTCATCTAAAGCTCAAGGTTATATGCCTGGAACTGCTTACAGTCACGACTGCTAACAATGGTGGCTCAAAATGTGCATGCTGGAAGTAATCTACTAAGACAGCTGCTCACACTTTTAGTGTATTTGGAATATATAAAGTATTCATTTGTTATCTCAACAGTGATTTATTGAATGTTTAGGATGCACTAGGCACTAGGACAGATAGAGATGAAACAGAAGAGAATGAAACAATCATGATTCTTGCCTTTGTGGAGCTCATAGTGAAGAAGACAGAAGTTTGAAAAGTGAAAGTACAAGATAATATAGATTTGCAAATTCTGATAAGAATCCTGAAGGAAATGCATAGGGTTCTGAAAAAGGGAAGGCTAGGGCAGACAGAAGGGGTTCTGTGCAGAGATATCATTTAAGCGGAATCCTGTAGATTGAGTGAGAGTTGGCCAATGAGAAGTGGGAGAAGAACATTGCACATAGTGCTGGGGACAGCACTAGCTTGGCAGATTCAAAGAACTGAAAGAGGCCACTGTGATATAGTGGGTGAGGGGAAAATGGCTCTAGGATGAGGGACAGAGACATGTACCCCCTGATAGGAATTTGGGACTTCTTTCCAAGGACACTGGGGAGTTGTGAAACAGGCAGTGATATGATCTGAATGAGGTTTTCAGATTAGCACTGTGTCTGCTAAGTGGATTTGGATCATGCTTTGGAGAGGGTAAGAATAGAAATAGGGAGACCAATTATAAGTCTATGGTAATAATGCAGGTGAGAGATGGCAGGAGCTGAGAGTGGTAGTAAAAGAGATGGAAAACAGAGGATGAAATCTCGAAATATTTGGAAGTAGAATCAATAGATTGGCAATGGATTGGATGTGAGGCTGGTTGGAGACAGAGAACCTGAACTCTAAATAAAACTTCCAGATATTCAGCTTTAGCATTTGGATGAATAAAGGCGTCATTTTACTGAAGTGGGGAAGACGGGAAGAAGAGTGGATTTGGAGCAGAAAATTAAGAACTTCAGTTTTATTTAAGGTTTTTTACAGACACCCTTTATCAGATGAAAGATGTTACTTTCTATTTCCAGTTTGCTACAAGTTGTTTTTTTTTTAAATGTATGTTCAATTTTATGAATTGCTTTTTCTGCATCTATTGAGATGATCATAGAATTAATTCATCTCCTTTATTATATTAATGAAGCAGATTGCACTGAATGATTTTTGACTGTTAAGGCAACTTTGAATTTTTGAAATAACTCTAGTTTGGTTGTGATGTGTAATTTTTTTCACATTGCTAGGTTGGATTTGCTAGAATTTGTTTAGAATTTAAAAATATCAATGTCAGGAGAGATGGGACTCCAGTGTTCCTTTCTTGTAATGTCCTTGTAATTCCAGTTTTTGTTTCAGGATTCTGATGGTCTTAAAAAATGAGTTGAAGAGATCTTTCCTTTTGTCTTCTCTGGAAGAATATATGGGAAAATTGGCAATATTTTTTTTTGAAATATTTTATAGAATTCAGTGAAGCCATGTAGGCCTGTAGTTTTCTTTGTGGGAAAGTTTTTAAATAGTGAATTAATTTTAAAATTAATTTTAGTTTTGCTAAATTGTATGTGTGTTTTATGGATTATGTCTAATTCATTTAAATTTTCAAATTTATTGGCATGTAGTTTTTTTTTTTTAAGATTTTATTTGTTTATTTGTCAGAGAGAGCACAAGCAGGGGAAGCAACAGGCAGAGGGAGAAGCAGTCTCCCCACTGAGCAAGGAGCCAGAAGTGGGACTTGATCCCAGGACTCTGGGATCATGACCTAAGCTGAAGGCAGCCGCTTGACCAACTGAGCCCCAGGCATCCCGGCATGTAGTTTTTTTTAAAAAAATAGTATCTTTTTACCATCTGTTCAATGTTTGTGGGGTATATAGTGCTATCCTTTTCCTTTTTTCAGTCCTGACATTGATTATTTGTGCCTTTTTTTGAAGGAGTTTATCACTATATTAATATTTTAAACAAAACTACTGTTTTTTGGTTATCCCTTTATCATATATGTTTTCTTTTCCATCAGTGTATGCTCCTATCTTTGTTATTTCCTTCTTTCTTGTTTCTTTGCGCTGAATTTTCTGTTCTTTTTCTAACTTCTTAAAGTGGATACTTAGTTCATTGATTTTTCAGCCTCCTTTTCTTTCCTTTTTTTTTTTTTTTGGAGATTTTTTAAGTAATTTCTACACCCATGTGGAGCTCGAACTTAAAACCCTGAGATCAAGAGTCCCATGCTCCACCAACTGAGCCAGCCAGACGCCCGTAGCCTCCCTCTTTTCTACTTTATGCCTTTAAAGCTATATATTTTATATAAGCATGGTTTGAATATGTATTTTTTAAACTATTGGGATAATATTGGTTATATAATTTCCTTTGTGATTTTTTTCCCTTTGGACTGTAGGTATTTAACAGTTTACTTCTTAATTTTCTTGATATGAAATTCTAGTTATTCAGCTTAATTCCATTAAAATTAAAGAACATACCTCAATATCATAAGAGCCATCTATGAAAAACCCACAGCGAATATCATTCTCAATGGGGAAAAACTGAGAGCTTTCCCCCTAAGGTCAGGAACATGGCAGGGATGTCCACTATCACCACTGCTATTCAACATAGTATTAGAAGTCCTAGCCACAGCAATCAGACAACAAAAAGAAATAAAAGGCATCCGAATCGGCAAAGAAGAAGTCAAACTCTGTTTGCAGATGATATGATACTTTATGTGGAAAACCCAAAAGACTCCACGCCCAAACTGCTAGAACTCATACAGGAATTCAGTAAAGTGGCAGGATATAAAATCAATGCACAGAAATCAGTGGCATTCCTATACACCAACAACAAGACAGAAGAAAGAGAAATTAAGGAGTCGATCCCATTTACAATTGCACCCAAAACCATAAGATACCTAGGAATAAATCTAACCAAAGAGACAAAGAATCTGTACTCAGAAAACTATAAAATACTCATGAAAGAAACTGAGGAAGACACAAAGAAATGGAAAAACGTTCCATGCTCATGGATTGGAAGAACACATATTGTGAAGATGTCAATGCTACCTAGAGCAATCTACACATTTAATGCAATCCCTATCAAAATACCATCCACTTTTTTCAAAGAAATGGAACAAATAATCCTAAAATTTTTATGGAACCAGAAAAGACCCTGAATAGCCAGAAGAATGTTGAAAAAGAAAAGCAAAGCTGGTGGCATCACAATTCAGGGCTTCAAGCTCTATTACAAAGCTGTCATCAAGACAGTATATACTGGCACAAAAACAGACACATAGATCAATGGAACAGAATAGAGAGCCCAGAAATGGACCCTCAACTCTATGGTCAACTAATCTTTGACAAAACAGGAAAGAATGTCCAATGGAAAAAAGACAGTCTCTTCAACAAATGGTATTGGGAAAATTGGACAGCCACATGCAGAAGAATGAAACTGGACCATTTCCTTACACCACACACAAAAATAGACTCCAAATGGTTGAAAGACCTAAATGTGAGACAGGAGTCCATCAAAATCCTAGAGGAGAACAGAGGCAGCATCCTCTTCGACCTCAGCCGCAGCAACTTCTTCCTAGAAACATCGCCAAAGGCAAGGGAAGCAAGGGCAAAAATGAACTATTGGGACTTCATCAAGATAAAAAGCTTTTGCACAGCAAAAGAAACAGTCAACAAAACCAAAGGACAACTGACAGAATGGGAGAAGATATTTGCAAATGACCTATCAGATAAAGGGCTAGTATCCAAAATCTATAAAGAACTTATCAAACTCAACACCCAAAGAACAAATGATCCAATCAAGAAATGGGCAGAAGACATGAACAGACATTTTTCCAAAGAAGACATCCAAATGGCCAACAGACACATGAAAAAGTGCTCAACATCACTTGGCATCAGGGAAATCCAAATCAAAACCTCAATGAGATACCACCTCCCACCAGTCAGAATGGCTAAAATTAACAAGTCAGGAAATGACAGATGTTGGCAGGGATGCGGAGAAAGGGGAACCCTCCTACACTGTTGTTGGGAATGCAAGCTGGTGCAGCCACTCTGGAAAACAGTATGGAGGTTCCTCAAGAAGTTGAAAATAGAGCTACCATATGATCCAGCAATTGCACTACTGGGTATTTATCCCAAAGATACAAAAGTAGGGATCCAAAGGGGTACGTGCACCCCAATGTTTATAGCAGCAATGCCCACAATAACCGAACTATGGAAAGAGCCAAGATGTCCATCGATAGATGAATGGATAAAGAAGATGTGGTATATATATATATACAATGGAATATTTTGCAGCCATCAAAAGGAATGAAATCTTGCTATTTGCAATGATGTGGATGGACCTGGAGGGTATTATGCTGAGTGAAATAAGTCAATCAGAGAAAGACATGTATCATATGATCTCACTGATATGAAGAATTCTTTTTTTTTTTTTTAAAGAATGGTTCTTCATTTGATTGCTGTCCATCTCTTTTTTTTTTTTTAAGATTTTATTTATTTATTTGAGACAGAATGAGAGAGAGAGAGAGCACATGAGAGTGGGGAGGGTCAGGGGGAGAAGCAGACTCCCTGCCGAGCAGGGAGCCCGATGCGGGACTCGATCCAGGGACTCCAGGATCATGACCTGAGCCGAAGGCAGTCGCTTAACCGACTGAGCCACCCAGGCGCCCTGATATGAAGAATTCTTAATCTCAGGAAACAAACTGAGCATTGCTGGAGTGGTGAGGGGTGGGAGGGATGGGGTGGCTGGGTGATACACATTGGGGAGGGTGTGTGCTATGGTGAGCGCTGTGAATTGTGCAAGACTGTTGAATCTCAGATCTGTACCTCTGAAACAAATAATACATTATATGTTAAAAAAAAAAAGATAGTAGGAAGGGAAAAATGAAGGGGGGAAATCGGAGGGGGAGATGAACCATGAGAGACTATGGACTCTGAGAAACAAACTGAGGGTTCTAGAGGGGAGGGGGGTGGGGGGATGGGTTAGCCTGGTGATGGGTATTAAAGAGGGCACGTTCTGCATGGAGCACTGGGTGTTATACACAAACAATGAATCATGGAACACTACATCAAAAACTAATGATGTAATGTATGGTCATTAACGTAACATAATAAAATAAAAAAAAATACTCTGATATGATTTTGATTTTTTTTTAAAAGATTTTATTTATTTGACAGAGAGAGACACAGCAAGAGAGGGACTACAAGCAGGGGGAGTAGGAGAGGGAGAAGCAGGCCCCACCAAGCAGGGAGCCCAATGCAGGGCTTGATCCCAGGACCCTGAGATCATGACCTGAGCTGAAGGCAGACGCTTAACAACTGAGCCACCCAGGTGCCCCTGATTTTGATTTTTTGAAATATGTTCACATTTGCCTTATGATTCTGAATGTGGCAGTTTTGGTAAATGTCTTGTATATGTGTGGTTCTTTTTTAACTTTGTTAGTTAACATACAGGGCAATATTGGTTTCTGGAGTAGAATTCAGTGATTTATCACTACATACAATACCAGTGCTCATCACAAGTGCCCTCCTTAATACCCTTCACCCATCTAACCCATCACCCACCCACCTCCCTCCATCAACCCTCAGTTTGTTCTCTGTTGTTAAAAGTCACTTATGGCTTGTTTCCCTCTCTCCTTTTTCCTTTTCCCCCTTCCCATATGTTCATCTGTTTTCTTTCTTTTTTTAAAAAGACTTTTGATTTATTTATTTGAGAGAGAGAGCATGAGCAGGGAGGGAGGAGCAGAGAGAGAAAGAGAAGCAGACTCCCCGCTGAGCAGGGAGCCCAATGTGGGGCTCAATCCCAGGACCCCGAGATCATGACCTGAGCCAAAGGCAGACACTTAACCAACAGAGCCACCCAGGTGCCCCTGTTTTCTTTCTTAAATTCCACATATGAGTGGGATCATACGGTATTTGTGTTTCTCTGACTGACTTATCTCACTTAGCGTAATATGCTCTAGCTCTATCCACATCATTGCAAATAGCAAGATTTCATTCTTTTTGATGACTGAATAATATTCCATTGTATATATATACCAGATCTTTATCCATTCATCAGTTGATGGACATTTGGGGTCTCTCCATACTTTGGCTATTGTTGATAATGCTGCTATAAACATCAGGGTGCATGTACCCCTTTGCATCTTTATCTTTGTATCCTTAGGGTAAGTATCTAATAGTGCAATTGCTGGATCGTGTCCTGTGTGTTCTTGAAAAGAATGTGTATTCTGTAGTCATTAAGTTCAGTGTTCTACATGTATGTCCATCAGGAAATTTTGTTATATTTGTATTGTTTAGATCATCTGTATCCTTACTGATTTTTTTTATTATTCTAGCTATGAGATAAGTGAGTTAAAATCTTCCACTATAATTGTGGATTTGACTATTTCTCTTTCTGTATTTTTTGATGTTTTGAAACTATGTTGCAAGGTACAAGCAGATGTGGGATTGTTGTATCTTCCTGGTGTACTGACATTTTTATTATGCAATGTTCTTCTTTAACTCTGATAATGTTTCTTGTTCCAAAGTCTTACTTACCCTATAGCAATATAGCTACCATTTGTTTCTTTTGGTTCGTGGTTTCATGGTATACCTTTTTTTTTATCATCTTACTTTTAACCTTTCTGTATTATATTCAAATTATTTCTTTAAGAAGTGTATAGTTTTTTTTAATCCGTCCTGACAGTCTTTGTTTTTTTTAATGTTATGTTATATTATATGATATTATTTATGTAGGGGAGAGAGCGAGCGAGAGAGGGAGTGAGCATGAGTGGGGGGTGGGGGAGGGACAGGCAGACTCCCTGCTGAGCAGGGAGCCCAACAAGGGGCTCAATCCCAGGACTCCAGGATCATGACCTGAGCCAAAGTCAGATGCTTAACTGACTGAGCCACCCAGGCACCCTGACAGTTTTTATCTTTTAATTGAAACATTTAGTCCATTTACATGGAAGGTAATTACTGATGTATCTGGGCCTATATCTAGCATTTTACTATTGCTTTTTATTTGTTCCTCCTATTTTTTTTTTCTCTTCTTTTTTTGGGGATTACTTCCTATTATCTCAAATTAAAAATTATTTTACCCTTTTTATATTGGTATCCTAGAGATTATATTATACATCCTTGACTTTTCAAAGTCTAATATAAATTAGTACTTTGTCCTCATACCAAATAATGTGAAAATCTTAACACTAGTGTGAATCAATGTGTGGTTTTTGGATCAGCAGTGGTATGTGATCTAGGATGGTTAACTTTATGTGTCAACCTGGCTAAGCCACAGTATTTGGCTAAACACCAGTCTAGATGTCACTGTAAAGATATTTTTAAGATGAGATTAATAGTACACATTTGTAAAGTCTTTTTTTAAAACTCAGTAGACTTTGGAGAGCCAGTGGTTAAGCGTCTGCCTTAGGCTCAGGTCATGATCCTGGGATCCTGAGATCAAGCCCTGCATTGGACTCCCTGCTCAGTGGGGAGTCTGCTTCTCCCTCTCTCCCTCTCCCTGCTCATGCTCTCTCTCTCTCTCTCTGAAATAAATAAGTAAAATCTTTATAAAAAAATAAGTAAAAATCAGTAGATTTTGAATAAAGCAGATTATCTTCCACAATGTGGGTGGTACTCACCCAATCAGTTGAAGGCCTTAGAAAAAAAAATAAAAAAGACTGGAGTCCTCTGAGGAAGAGGGAATTCTGCTTCCAGATTGCCTTTGGACTCAAACTACAACATCAACTGTTCCCTGGATCTCTATGCAGCCAGCCTGTTGTGCAGATTTTGGACTTGCCAGCCCCCACAATCATGTGAGCCAATACCTTAAAATAAATTCTCTCTCTTAGCCTCTCGCTCACATACACACATACACACACATACCCTATTTTCTATTTCTCTGGAGAACCCTGGAACCCAAACCAAACCCTGGGGGTTTACAAGGGTTCCTTTCCTTGGCAGGCCCCAAACTCTCATTTTTGTCTCCTTGCCTTGTAAGTTGGTTGAAAGCTTTACTCAGTTTCTCTGCCTCTCAGCCATCTCTACATGACTTGGAAGATCTCTCTAGGGAAAAAGTGGTCCCCAAAGCAGGGCTCATTTCTCTGGGTTTCCATCTTTTCTTAGGTCTTGACCTCATAATTTTCACTGCCATGTGCATTCTGTGGTGCCCTCAAACAGATGTAGAATTACTTCCCCATATTTTCTAGGTGTTCTCGGTGGGAGAGTTGGTCTGACTTATCTGGTCCACTCTTACCAGCAGGGATTCTCCTGGCATTGGTGGTTGTCTGTCCTTCTAGATCAAAATCTGTGCAGTAAGTGTCAGGCCCTTTTCAAATTAAGACTTCAGTTCTGCGTTTGTTAAATCTGAGGAGCTTTTAAGACATCCACAGTAAGATATCAGAAAAGTGGTTGGATAAACAAATCCAGAAGTCGGGAAGAGGGATCTCTGTGGAGAAAAATTTTGGTATCGGTAGTGTGCAGATACCACTAAAAATGATGACAAGGAATAGGGACTGGGAATGCACTTTGGGGAACTCCAACATTTGGAAGTTAGAGGAGGAAGTATGAGTGAAGCACTAAGAAGAGGTTGTCAGGGGGATAGGAGAAAACCATGAGATTGCAGTGTCATAGAAGCAGGAAAAAGATTTAAAGAGGTAGAGAATGATCTCCTATGATTTATCTGATGAAAAGTCTGATAAAATAAGGCCTAAATATTATCTGAGTGTTTGAACCTTGCAGATACAGCAGAGACACTTGATAGATGACCACACTTGTGAAGCCGTGTGGGTGGACAGCCCCAGGAAGAGTGATTCAGGACCGTGGGAGGCCCGCCCAGCCGCCATCACCCTGGTGGCTTTCAATCTCTAATCTGATAATGAGCTCCATGCTATCTCAACTTGAAAGACTTATTTGAAACCTGTGCTCTGTCCTTTTGGCAAATAACTTGGGAATACCTGTCAAGAGCAAAGAAGGATAGTGATATTCCTACTTCTTCCTAATACTTACTAGCTCTTCACGGAACAAACCTGTATTTCTTGTTCTAAACCTAGAAACAGCTACACCTCCTGAGGTGAGCTTTCATTGCTCACCCCTACAGAAATCCTCTAACACTGGATGTCTCACCAGAACCAGGAGGCAGAGGAGATGTTGATTTCTCATCCTAGAGATGCGTGCTTTTTCACAGCAAGCTGTTTCTATTTTGAGCTCTCAGTGTAGCGTTCTTTAGTCTTTGGTCCAGAGGAAGATTTAGGCTAAAGGAGAGCCCTGTTACTTCTATTTGCCAATATTTCAGGAAAGTCCAGTTTCAGGGATTGGGAAAAGTGGCAGTAATAGAGCGCATATAATTCACTATAATCTCCTTAGTTTTCTAGAAAACATTAAAGCTTGGTTGCTTCCCTGTGGAAACACTTGGCCATGTGTTTGCATATTTATGGTGAGTTTAACTGCTCAGCACACTGATGGTAACTAGACTGGTGAAAGGGGGCATTCCTAGCAAGGAAAACAGTCACCCCAAACCCCATTAGTTTTGTGGGGTAAATGTGGAGTAAAATACAGGCCCTCGCTCTGAACCTATTAATTTGGAACCATATGCAAAATGAATTTGGTTATTTCTTTAATTTGTCTGACTCACACCTGATGAGGCAATCAGAGCCTCTGAATGAGGCATGAAATTATATGGCACACTGGTTCACTCAAAAGGGAGAATGCTTCAGAGAGAATCCATTCTGCTGCTTTGGGGAAGAGCTGTTTGGACAGTTTAAAGCCTCATTAGATGAACCATGAGAGACTATGGACCTGAGAAACAAACAGGGTTTTAGAGGGGAGGGGGGAGGGGGGATTGGTTAGCCCGGTGATGGGTATTAGGGAGGGCACGTACTGCATGGAGCACTAGGTGTTATACGAAAACAATGGATCGTGGATCACTACATCAAAAACTAATGATGTATTGTATGGTGACTAACAAAACATAATAAAATTAAAAACTACAAAAAAAATGTGATTTTTAATCAATGCAATATTGGCCACGTTTAACCCTACTCGGTGGATCTTGATGGTTATTAAAGAGGATCTACTCATATATGATAATGTCCCTACAAGTGAGATTAAGTAATTTGTTGCATGACTGGTGAGATGACACAACCCCAAATGTTTTAATTCTATGCAATTGAGTCACTGAGTCTCTCTGATGTTGAGCCCTAAATGTAATATGGGAATAATAGAGTACTCGCCCTGCCTGCATCACGAGATTGTGAAGATCAAACAGGATGATGTATGGAAAGCTGTAGAGAAAGATAGGACTTTGTTTACTGTAATGTAATCACCTCCTCTTCAGAAATTACGACTGTGGCTTTACCTCCTGTCAATCATTGAGTGTTGAAAGCTTTCTCTGCTATCACAACACTGCTCCAGTTTATCAGCATCCAGCACTCACAAACCCCCAGGATTACCATAAACCTTTAGGAGACTTAAAAAAAAAAAAAAAAAAAAAAAAAAAAGACTACTATAAGCACTGAGGAAAATAGCCAAGAGCTTAATCTGAAAAGGTCATAGACAATGTCTTGTGATTGGTCATTTTACCAGTTTAGAAGGAAAAGTGCATTTTTATTGGCTGGTGATGGTTATAATAGATAATTCTGTCTGCACCAAAGCTGTAAAGAATAGCAAAAGAGAGCAGGATAAGTTTGGTATATTATAGGGTTTTCCAGAGAAACAAAATCAATTGGATATGTACATATATCCTCATATCTATCTATCTATCTACCTATCTAAAAGATTCATTAATTTATTTTAGAGGGAGAGAGCACACAAGCAGAGGGAGAGGGAGAGAATCTCAAGCAGACTCCCCGCTGAGAGCAGAGCCCGATGTCTGGGCTCAATCTTAACCACCCTGAGATTAGAGGCCGAAATCAAGAGTTGGCTGCTTAGGGGCACCTGGATGGCTCAGTTGGCTTCGGCTCAGGTCGTGATCCCACTTCTCCCACTGCTCCGCACTTGTGCTCTCTCTCACTATCTCTGCATTGCTCTCTCAAATAAATAAATAAATAAAATCTTAAAAAAAAAAAAAAGTTGGCTGCTTAACTGACTGAGCCACCCAGGTGCCCCTGTCATCTATTTATCATAGGAATTGGCTTACATCATTACAGAGGCCAAGAGATCGCATGATCTGCCATCTGCAAGCTGAAAAACCAAGAAAGCTGGTGGTGTGATTCAATCCTAGCCCAAAGCCCCAAGAACCAGGGAAGCCAATGGTGTAAGTCCTGGTGTCAGGCCTGAGAACCAATGTCCGAGGGCAGTAGAGGATGGATGTCTCAGCTCAACCAGAAAGCAAATTTATTCTTCCTCTGCCTTTTGGTTCTACTCAGGCCCTCAGTAGGATGATGCCCACCTGCACTGATGAGGACAATCTACTTCATTCAGTTTACCTACTCAAATGCTACTCTCTTCCAGAAGCGTTCTTGCAGACACACCCAGAAATAATGTTTTAGTAGCAGATGGTTTAAGAGTGAGTCGCATAAAGCAGCAGCAATGACTAAAAGTGATAATGAAGGCAATAATAAGAAACCCTGGATCAGTGGAGAAGGAATTTTATTTTTTATTTTATTTTTGAAAAAGATTTTATTTATTTATTTGACAGAGAGAGAGAAAGAGAGCACAAGCAGGGGGAATGGCAGGGAGAGGGAGAAGCAGGCTCCCCCACTGAGAGGGAGCCTGATACGGGGCTCGATCCCAGAACCCCAGGATCATAACCTGAGCTGAAGGCAGACACTTAACTGACTGAGCCACCCAGGTGCCCCAAGAAAGAAATTTTAAAGTTTTTAAATTTGGAAAGGCTAGAGACCATTTAGTCCAGGCATGGCAAATACACAGGTCATGAGGGGCAAATTCCCCATCTTATGCCCGCAGCAGACATTGCTGATCATTCATTGTACACTTTCTACTCAGGGCATCTGAGTGACAAGGCAAAGAGTGGTTCCCAAAGCTGATTAATTGTTCTGTGGGATTATGAAGAGTCTCACCTAGAGCCATTGGAACAGTGTGCAAAAGGGATGGATATAACTCGCTAAATTACCTGGTTCTCATGTGATAAGACCAGCAGAGTGGTGGTCCAGGCTTGGGGATGCAGGGAACTGGTCCACATCAAGTGGTCAAGATAGTGCTCTAGGTTACTGCCGTAAGTCACTTAGAATAGGCACAGGAGATGAAATCTATTTGCCACCAGAATTTTATTTGACCTCCTCATATGATAATCAGGAAACTATGGCATAGGGATTTGAAATAACTTGTTCAGGTTCACACAGATAATGAACGAAGACTAAAACCAGTTCTCTCCCCCCCTCAATTGGAAACTCAAGACCCATCCCAGTCTGGAGCTATTCTACTGAAGACTGATTCCTGGATATTAGGCAAAGTAGAGGGAGGGACATTTTTAGGTATTAGGCTTAAGCCAAGGGATCTTGAGCCATGGCTTTGAAGTTTACCATATTAGCGTAAATACAACAGACTGGGTGGCTTAAATGTAGAAATGTATTGTCTCACAGTTCTGAAGGTTGGAAGTCAGACATTTAGGTGTCAGCAGGGTTGGCTTCTTCTGAGAGCTCTGAGGGAGAATCTGTTCCATGCCCCTCCCCGAGCTTCTGGTGGCTTGCTGGCCATTTTTGTTGTTTCTTGGGTTGTTGACATATCACCCCGATCTCTACCTTCATGTTCATGTTCATGTGGCATTCTTCCTGTGTGCGTGTATGTGTGTGTGTGTGTGTGTCGCTATGTCCAAATTTACCCTTTCTTATAAGGACACTATTATATTGGATTAGGGCCCACCCTAATGACTTAATTTTAACTTGATCATCTGCAAATACTATTTCCAAATGCAGTCACATTCTAGTACTAGGGGCTTTACTGTGTGAATTTGGGGTTCAGTTTTCCCTAAGTGTTAGGTCTCTGGCTATGGGAAAAGCTAGAATCTAGTCAAATAGCTTTCTTAAATAAAGCCATGTTTAACATTAGAATCAATTTATCAAGAGGTTGCAAATAATAGACCATGCAGATGAATTCACAAACCATGATGAATTCTATGTTTATTGTATAATAAGGATGTTCATGGTGGATATTACTATGGTTAAGAAGGAGAGGGAATGGCCAGGCAGAGAAGATAGCAGAGAACGATTCCTGTGAAGCTTCAGAGTGAGGTTATGCTCTTCTGTTGCTAGTTACAAGGATGGTCCAAGAGCAACTAAAGCTCGTGCAGCTGGCAGATATCCTTAGACAAGGCTCCACTCTACACAGAGACCTAAAGATAAACATATGAACTAGGAGATGTGAGGAAACCACCATGTTGTTTCCCACTGGACAGAGCACAGAGGCACTTGAGGTGGGCAGAGCTCTCTGCTGCTTAAGAGCCCTGCTCCCCAAGACAAATACTGAAATTTGTCTTTGGTGCTGATTCTGTCCTCCCCATCTTTTCCTTCCAGTTACCCCATTGTATGGTGGCATCCTTTCCAACTCCCTCAAACACTCAGGACCATGTTCTGTCCCTCTTCCTCCCGTTGCAAACTATTCTTAAGAGGAGACCTCAAATAGATTAATTCACATTTAGGTGTGAATGCCTGGTAAGGGTTTAAAGTAGGCTCTGTCTTGAGTGATTTGTAAGTAATTGTCAAGGCCTTAAATTAGAGGAGTGAAGCTGTAAGGCTAGACATATAGATCATCCAGTTCTAAACGGCACCTCTTTTATTAGCTAATCATCCCCTAAATTAAAATGCCACTCTGTTCATTTATCCCCTACAATTGTCAGTGGTGTAGGAATTTGCTGATTACATTAGCAATTTTTCTTTAATTCCAAGAAGATGCAAAATAGAAAGTTATGAAGATATGAACTGAGGGTTGGTTGCCATGCTGAAATCATCTGCATTTGCACTGGTAATCTCAGCTGATTTATCCAGGATTTGGTAGTGCAAGGCTTGCTCTTCAGCCCTTATCACAGCCTCCTCTCTTTAGCTGGCTTGGAAGTATAAAATCCTCTCCTGGTTGTTTTTTGGTAGTCAGAAAGGAACTGCTCTTTCCACCATGATCTTGATGGTGCCAAATAGTGCAGAATCACTAAGAGAAGGACTTCTCCTATTTCTTTCAGGAATGAAATTCACCAGCCTTCCCTTTCTTTGTCTATGCTCAGTATCACTCAGTCTGTTGTCTCACTCAGTTGAAGAGGAAAGGTAGAGCTATCTTGGTACAAGTGAAGTATATGTATTGGCATAGGTATAGAGGAGGGACTTGGCAGAAGCTGTGGCAGGTGAGGATTGCCTAGGACTGAATGTTTCTTGGATCCTGACTGAATCCCCTACTGTCCCTCAGTGGCTCCTGCGCATAGTTTTTGGTCAGCCACTAAATGTGGTCATCAGCAGCCGTGGGCTCTCCCTGGCAGAGAGCCAACACCCTCACCCCCTCAGAAGAGTTCACAGTACCCTTCAAAGGGCAGGTAGGATTTCTCCCAGGGGTTTAACGCAAAAACAGAAAATCCTTGCTCTTGCTCTCTCTCTTACTCCAATTGACCTAATAACTGTATAGGACATATTAGCAAGTGGTGGATACAGCAGATAATAATTCAGTGAGAAATACATTCCAGAAAACCAAGTTGATGTGATTGGAGATCTTTTTGATAAATAGAACATGTTTCCAAACACTCGTTACATTCTATTATCATCGCAAAGCTAATTTATTCCGACTTAAAAAATTATTTTCTGCAAAATGAATGACTGGGAGAACTAAAAGTTCTGGATAGACCAATCCCGTAGTTACCTTTAAATAGCTTACATTAAAATGCGTCTTTAAGTTAATTGTCGGCTCATTAAGTTTCTTTGGCCTTGGGATCCACCAGGTGCCATTATGTACTTTAAGGCTTTATTCTTGCAGAGCATGGAAGGATGAAGATTCAAGTCTATGTTCTCAGCAGACACCCCAAAGCATGTATTCCTGTTTGGTTGGGTGAATTCTTTCAGGGGCATGATGAAATTGATCAATAGCCAGCTTGGCTATCTGACTGCCTGGCACACTCTTTTCTTTTAATGTATTTGATATACATAAAAAAATTTAAACACTCAAAGAAAAAAATAAAAGCTACATCTCAAAAACGAAAACTTCAAACAGTACCAAAAAACCCCTGAAAAAAGTCTCCTTCCACACAATGTCTTAGTTCTGTACCCTACAGGCTGCTGCCATTAGCAGTTTCTTATGTGGTTTTCCAAAGATCTACTAAGCAAATATTAATATATATGTATTTGTCTCTCTCCTTCACATATATAGTCATACTATACATGTGGTACTGTCTTGCTTTTTTCATAAAATAATATTTCTCAGTTTTATTCTTTTTAAAAAAAATTTATTAGAGAGAGAAGGAGAGTGTGCGCCCGTTCGAGCGCAAGCATGGTTGGGGGGCGTGCAGACAGAGAGAGAGGGAGAGAGAATCCAAGCGGACTTTGTGCTGAGTGGGGAGCCCCACACAGGGCTCAATCTTATGACCCTGAGAGTGCGACCTAAGTCAATACCAAGAGCCCAACCAACTGTGCCACCTGGGTGCCCCTCTCAGTTATTATTTTTTCTGTCTATCTATTATCTATCTATCTATCTATCTATCTATCTATCTATCTATCTATCTATCACTGGCCAAATTCTTTGTAATGGATGCATAGTATCCCATTTTATAAATGTACCATAATTTACTTAGTCACTTGTCTATTGATGGTTGGATTGTTTTATCTTTAGCTGAAATGATTTCTTTTTAATTTTTTTAAGATTTTATGGGATCATGACCTGAGCTGAAGGCAGACGCTTAATGACTGAGCCACCCAGGCGCCTCTAGCTGAAATGATTTCTGAGGTGGAGGGGGAAAGCATGCATAGCAACTCTGGGCCTTGTTTTGACGGAAGGTATCTTCTAGATTGTTGGGCCAATTGAAGTGCATTTGTGGAGGCTGGGTGGGAAAAGGAGAGGAGTTACATCAGAGGACATATGTCCAGTAGGGGACTGAGTGAAGTCTTGCTACATGGGATGGGATTTCATTCTTTCCTCTGCCTCCCCAGGAAGTCCTCAGTAAAACTGACATTACTAGCAAATACTTTTGGCATTCATTCATCCATTTAGCAAATATTATTGCATTCCTCCTATATGCTAGGCACTGTTGTAGGTTCTGTCTCCACAGCATAGCAGTAAACAAAACAAAGTCTCTGCTATCATGGTGTTTACATTCAGTAGAGGGAAATAAAATTAAAAGCAAATAAACATAACTTTTCTTTAAAAAAAATAGTTTAGAGAAAGAGAGAGAAGAAAGTGTGAGTGTGAGGGGAGGAGGGGCAGAGGGAGAGAATCTTCAAGCAGACTCCCCACTGAGCAGGGAGCTCGATCTCACGACCCATGAGATCACGACCTGAGCCAAAACCAACAGTCTGACACTTAACTGACTGAGCCACCCAGTCGCCCCAAACATGTAATTTTTCTAAACACAAATAATGTAGGGGCTGGAGAGTGACACAGGGTGTTGCAGTTGTCTTCCTTGGAGGCAATGCTCTCTGATGCCTCAGGCAAGATGGGTCCAGGGTGGGCTGAACAGAGACTGCTGGGTAGTGCCACCCCATCTGGGTTGCCAGGAATGCCTGGTGGTCCCCCCTACCCTGCCATCCACATTCCCACACAGGCCTGCCTCCATCGGGGTGGGTCGGCAGGTGCTGCCTCTGTAGCCATCTCCCTTCCAGGTCTGTGATAGACTTTTGGGGGAGGGAGAGGGGAAAAGAGGAAAATCATAGAGTAAGGGAATGTGGCCTAGGGAAAGATGTGGATATTCTACCATCCGATTAATTCAACATCATTGAATCACCAAAGGGCCTCTCATCATTCACTGTCTAGCAGGGGGCAGGGAAAATTATTCATTATTCAACATGAGCTGAAATGAAAACACCACACTTTGTAAAACATGCAGGGTTACCTACTATGGTAACTGCTCCCAGAGTTTTAATGTGTCTGCAGCACGGCTAATTAACTTGCTCTGAGCTTCGTTGGAATTCCTATTTGAGATGATTGTCTTGGTAACTGAATGTACCACAGAGAGCAGGAACATCAGAAATGCCATTTGGGGCTGCTTTAGCAATCAGCCTTTCTCAGAGTTCTCTCAGCCACCAGCAGGAAGGACCGTCCCATGACCCTGTCTGGTCCCTCTCAGACTCATAGGCTAGGCAGCTTTTCCAGAAGTCGCATAGCCCATTGTGCCATTTGTGTTGAGGTTTAGCATCCAGGCTCTGAAGTCAGACCAGTCTGGGATTTCATATTCACTAGCAGGCATTTACTGAGAACCTCAGGTGTTTAACAGCCCTGTCTCCTCATCTGTCAAGTTAGGATATTTCAGGTCCATACTTGGGAGAGATACTATAAAGCTTACAGTAGATGTGTTTGTAGAGCACCTAGTCCATCTTCAGCTCTCACTAAATAGCTGTTTTCTCCTCATCTCCTCCTCCTCATTCTTCATCATTACCACTGCCTGTGTGTCTAATACACGTGCTGGGATTTGAGGTGTTATGTCCAAACTGGACAAACTGTAAAGGGCAGTATTGGCACAGATGAAACCAATTTTTAAAGCCTCAGGGAGTGAGAAGGTGGATGAACTGAGCTCTGGTTGGTCCAGGCTTTGCCGCCACCACATTTTTTTTTTTTAAAGATTTTATTTATTTGACAGAGACACAGCGAGAGAGGGAACACAAGCAGGGGGAGTGGGAGAGGGAGAAGCAGGTTTCCCGCTGAGCAGGGAGCCCGATGCGGGGCTCGATCCCAGGACCCTGGGATCATGACCTGAGCCGAAGGCAGACGCTTAACCGACTGAGCCACCCAGGCGCCCCGCCGCCACCACATTATTTAGGTCAATCCCTTCATCTCTTTGGGCTCTGCCCTCCTCTTTGGCAGGACAGAGAGATCGAAATTAATAATCTCTCAGGTCCCATCCTGCTTAGAGGAGAGTGGAGTCTAAGGGAGCACACCTAGATAAGTTAGGGTGTGTTTGGCAGTGAGTGGCAGAGTAACCAAGTAACAGTGGCTTAAGCAAATGGCATAGACTTAAGAAAATTTCTTAACAAGTTTTAGTAAACCAAATCCAGCAATGTGTAAAAAAGATTATATGTTAGAACCAAGCTGAACTAGTTTTCTCTTTGTATCCCCTAAATATAGCTCATTTTAATAATTGACTTAACATGTATGTAGTTTCCTCCTTGACAACATTCAACCATTTACTGAGAACATTGGTGGCATCTTATGTCTTTGTACCTCCCAGAATTTTTAGCTTAGTATTTTGCTGAATAAGTACTTGTTGATTTAAACAAAAAAATTAGAATAAATGCAAAATCCTGGATAATCATCATAATACCCAGTACTTTACCACCAGATATATCTCGAGTCTATCAACAACTTGTAAATTAGTAGATTGCTAGGACTTCTTTTTTTTTTAGCTAAGTGTTTACATATATAATTCCTTGAGAGCTCTTGACACATCACAAAAATATTATTAAACAACAATTAACCTGGTGAACAAAAGAGAAGTCATGAACATTATTTATTACTTTGCCAGTCTTAATAAAGACCTAATGTGCTAATAGCTTCTCATGGAGACAGCTGCCATCAGTTAAGTAAAAACATCATTAAGTTGCAATCACAAGTATCAATAGAGGCAGAAACTACTAGTTTTCTGATTGCTGGCAGGCATTTACTGGTTTATGGGTACCCATTCTAATAGCTTTCTGTTGTATTGTGTTATTTTATGACTGGCTATTAAACACATCCACATCCACACACATTTACTGAATGTTATAGCGGAGAGACAATTTAAGAGCATCGCACCCAACATTTTTCAAACTGTGGCCCAAAGATCTCTTAGGAGTTTCTGGAAAACTCTTAAGGGACTTTCTGGCTGTTGTCAGGTCAGGGAGAAGATACAGTTCAATGGGCAAAGCGGGGCACTTGGATAAGGCTATCTTGATATAAGATTCATCTTGGCTCAATCATTTTGATGTAGATATTATGTCATGGCATGGCTGCATGACCCTGTAAAACCATAAAATCACTGGTTATCATCAATAACATGTGCAATAGCTACCCTTGATTTTTATTTCACCCCAACCCCTACTCCTATTATGGTGATTTTCATTTCCTATTTTATTCACTGACCTATTGTTTGAATTTTTATGCATATTTATTATTTTTACTCTGAAAAATATTAAAGATATTTCTTAGAAGTCTGATTAAACTGGGAGAGGTTCTGAGGACCATGAGGCTTATCTCCACAAACCAGCATTACATAGGAATATTATGAAATGAAAATGTGTATTACCAAAACTTCTGAGAGTACTGCTAGAAATATAATTGGCAATTTCATGTGCACTCTGGAGCTGAGAAAAAGGACTAAATATCTGTACACAAAGTGTCTTTAACTCTGATGGAAGAATGGATTTGAGACATGGACCAGCCAAGGTGTAAGACATTCTTGGAGAATTCCTGAGCCTCACCCTGTCTCTGAACCTCATCCACCCTCACTACATCCTTCAGCTTGATCTCATCTCTACTTATCCGTCCTGGAATGGTGTTGGCAGCATGGTAAAGCTCAGATATAGTATGAGCTTATTAATTTTTCACATTACTTGATGTATTCGTTTCCTGGCTTCTGTAACAAATTTCCACACACTTGGCAGCTTAAAATAACAGAAATTTATTCTCTCGTGGTTATGGAGACCATAAATCCAAAATCAAGTGTCAGCAGGGCCGTGCTTCCCCTGAAGGCTCTAGGGGAGACTCTTTCCCTGAATCTTTCCTTTCCTGAAGGTGGATTCAGGTGTTCCTTGGTGTGTGGCTGCAGAACTCCAATCTCTGCCTCTGTTTTCATATGGCCTTTTCCTCTGTGTCTCTGTCTTCTGTTTCTTATAAAACCACTTGTCATTGGATTTAGGGCCCACCCAGATAATTCAGAATCACCTCCTTATCTCAAAGCCCTTAACCTAATTATATCTGCAAAGATCCTTTTTCCAAATAAGGTAACATTCAATCTTTTAACATATAAGGTAATGTTCACAAGTTCTGGGCATTAGGATGTGGATATATCTTTTTGATGTGGATATATGTACTACATTTGGTAATTAAAAAAGAAAATTGGCAAATTTCTTTAGAAGTTGAAAATTTAATTGATTGTATTTTCTCCTGAGTCAAAGTGTTCCTCAGTCAAAACATAGGCTGGTAGCACAGTGTCACTTACCTGAGTTGGGAGCTCACCTCTAGGTCAGCCGGAGCCACTTACCTACTTTTGGCTGTTCCGTGTGAGCTTTGACTAGAATAAAACTTACACAACTAAACTTAAGTTTGGAAACTCCTACTTCTTGTCTAATGACTTCACTTTTCTGTGAGGAAATGGAGACCCGGAGGTTGCAAAGAACACTGCTTTTGAGTCCTAGGGGCTGTCAACTCTGTCCTATCTATGCCATTCGCCAGTTCTGGGACTGTTGTTATATTACCTGATTCATTACTCTTTAATTGCTTCATTGATAAAGAAATGATAATAATACTTCTGCCTCTAACTGTTAGAATGGGTATGAATATAAAAATGAGCTTTGAAAATAGGTATGAATTTCTGTTTTTGATATTATGATGATTTTTCAACATATATTTGAAATTGGCCCTGAAATGTGTTTATACCCCTACGTTAAAAGTGAACAGGCAGATGGGTTATTATGAACTCTGAGCTAGAAGGGACTTACTCCACCAACATAACCTGGAGCTATCTATGGAGCTACTGAGAATGCACACACAAATTATAATTTAAAGATTCAGAAAGGGAAATAAGGAGGCAGCTATGAATAATAGGACCAGTGTAGAGCAGAGTTGGCAGATTCATGAGCTTAGAGGCTGCGTGGGTAATGTAATCAAATAAAGCAGGGGAGAGTAAGAAAAAGAAGAACAGACATGTAATGGAAAATGGTTGAGGGGCAATGATAGGGAATAGTGGGGATTATAGTGAACTGGGGCCTGGGGAGCAGAATTTTGTTCAGTCTAAGGGAAACTGCTACTCTTCAGTTGCCTGCCCGTGGTTGCCATTGAGATGCAAGTCTAGCAGGCTAGATCTTCCAAGGAGGAAATCTGGAGTTTTACATGAAATATTCTTGTATCATTAGGTGGTTAGGCTGGCCTAACCCCCACATTCCAGTGGCTTAACAAAAGTTTATTTCTCCTTCATGTGAAGTCCTCTGGGAGTCTGGGAGCCAGCAATCCAGGCTCTGCTGTCTTAAGACCAGGTTTCCATGTTTCCAGTGGGTTGAATTGTACTGTATTGTATTATGGGTTGAACTGTATCCCCCTAAAAAGATATGTTGGAGGTTTAACCCCCAATACCTGAGAATGTAACCTTACTTAGGGATAGGGTCTTTACAGAAGTATTCATGTTGAAGTGAGGTCATCATATAAGCCCTAATCCAGTATGGCTGGTGTTCTTCTAAAAGGGAAATTTTGGACACAGGGACATGGACACGGGGAGAATGCCATGTGAAGATACGGAGTTATACTGCCTCACGCCAAGGCACTGGCAGAGGCAAGGACAGAGGCCTGGAACAGATCCTTCCCTAGGACCTTAAAAGAAAGCATGTCTGGCCAATCCCTTGATCTCAAGCTTCTAGACCTCCAGAATTCTGAGCAATAAATTCTATTGTTTAATCCACTCAGCTTGTGATACTTTGTAACAGCAACCCTGGGAAACTAATACAAACACAGGAGCTTTTCCCTGCCTCACCCTTACAGACACATGTCCTTTGTGCTCACAGTCCATTGGCCAGAGGCAGTCATGTGGCCCCACTGACTACAAAGGGGTTGGGAAGTGTGCTCAGGAGAAGGTAAATGGATGTTGGTGAGTGCTAGTAATATATATTTTCTACTCCTGATTTTAGAGTATTAGTAGCTAATGCAGTTTGAAAAAAAAAGAAAGCAAGACTGAGTGAATGAGCCCAACAAACCATCCTTTGGTCTTGGTATCACCAGTGGGTTCCTGAGGACAAGCGCCTGGGCAGTGCTGCTCTGTTCATGGGGTAAGATTTGTGTTTCTGACAGAGTGCAGATTTTGGTCATGGGCAAGGACAAGCACAGTTGGTACATGGAGACTTTGACATCAAGTGCAGGTCTGAGCTTGGGAAAAGGATTCCAGAACATGAGACAGTGAAACATGGGGGGTTTGGAGAATAGAGAATGCAAAGTTTTAGATGGAACTGATTTTTTTTTTCTATCCTATGGTCCCCTGACCTCTTTTTCTTCCCTATTGAACACATATTCCATTCTCCCCAAGAATCAGACCCTGGTTCATCTACATTATAGGTAAAGTTGGTTTTTGGAGATAACTCTGGGAAGTTGCCCAGCATTCGTGGCATTTTTGTGGAAACATTACAATCTAAATTTCAGACAACCAGCTTAGAAAATAATTTTTACAAAACAGCTCAAGGGTGAATTTGGGACCGTGTGTGTGTGTGTGTGTGTGTGCGCGCGCGTGTGTGTGTGTGTCCCTGCATGTATGCATTTACAACCTTAATTTATATTCAACCTAGCAACAGCATTTTAAAATTATTTGTGTGCAATATACTTTACTCATGTGCATATAATTTAAAAATAATATATCTAGATGCTTTCAACTGAATTTCTCTCATTATATATATCATATTAACTTGGCTTATGGATCGTGCTCAAAATTATTCTTAAAGAACATGCTTGGTTGGTTTCACTGGAGCCAATTTTTTTTTTTTTTGAATATTCTAAAAAGCAAGAGAAAGAAATAAGACAAATTGTACTGTTCATGTACTGTGGCACAAGCTAGAGAAATATAATTGGGCTTCAGGCCAAATTCTGAAGGCAATTGGAGCTGCTTATGTCAATTGGGCATAATTATTCCTCAGCTCCTGTTGACAGAAAGAAGAATTGATAGTGATCTGCTTCTCGATGCTGGGAATTCAGAGAGAATATTTGAGCTCCAGTTCATGGCAGATGGGTGCGTGTAGAAGCCACTGAGTTGTCGTTTGTGGGGAGCAGGGAATCCTCCAGTTTGGAGGAGTCCTTATGAATCAGCTGCCTTGGGCCATCTGTTCTATGGCTGAAGGCAGTACGGTGCACTCAGTAAATGTTTGTAGAATGAATAATGAATCTTTCCCTGAGACCTTCCCTGAAAGTGTGTCTGCCTTTTCTTCATGGTCCATTCGCTGGTGACCATGGGAAGGTACAAGGTCTGTACTGAACAGGCTTAAGGCCCCAGCCCTAGATTTTTATTCAGTAAATATTTATTGAAATTGCCAGGCACTAGGGACTGTGTTAAGTCCGAGAGGGCTAGTTAATGATAGCCCAACTGGAAAAACGTGTTTGTCCTGAAAAAGAAGAGTTTGATGTCTGAACGGGGCAAAGGCTCCAGTAAAGCAGAAGTGGTAACATGAAGACCTGGGAGGGAGATAGGAGCCTCGGCATGCTGATTTTTTTTTACTTCAGGGCCATAATCTGTCCATGCAAAAGGTTCTTATGCCTAATGCTTTCCTTCCATCTGGACCCTGGATTGCACTCCCTGCTTCCTTGGAATCTTTATGCTATCCGTTTCCTATGCTCAGTTTATTTTCGCACATAAATGTGCTTAAGTCTTTTATGTGAAGAACAGCAGACCCTTAATTGGCTTCTAGGTTCCCCTTTAGTTTCCATTCTTTCCTTGTCATTTCCTTCACACAGCAAATCAAGAGGTTTTGTTTACTCAGCATCACCTCTTCCTCGCCCCCCCTTGTTCCAACCCTCGAGCGTGGCTCTTGACTCTTGCACTGTGCTGGAACTGTCCCTGTGAGGGTCACTCATATCTGCCTGCTGCAGTTCATGTTTAAGTCCACACTGTTAATGTTTGGGTGGCGTTTGACCCTGCTGACCAGGCCTTTCCTGAAACTCTCCTCCCTCTCCTCCTTCACAGAGGGGGATTGCTGGATGCCAGCTGCTCAGCCACCTGCGCGAAGTGTCCTGAAGTATTGTCTACTTGAAGACCTTAAATACCTAAGTCGGAGACACAAGAAGGATGAAAGTGTAATCAACAAAAATAAATCAAATGCTCTTGATTTTTCAATTATTTTCCTGGTTCTTTTTTCACAGGCATCTTCACAAGCAACTCTTATTCTACCCACTCTTTAAATGGTTTCTTTCGAGGTTTAGAGTTTGGCCACCTCTTCTTTTCCCTCTACTTACTTTTCCTAGGTGATTTCATCCACTCTCATGTCCTTAGTCAACCCCTATCCATGCCAGCAACTTCAAAATCTATTATTTCCAGCCTAGATTTCTTTCCTGAGCCAGACCACATACCTATTCCATGTTTAATTTCTCCACTGATATGTCCCCCAGGAACCTCAAAGCCAACAGTGAAGAAGTGAGCTCTTCATTTCCCCCCACATACTGCTTTCCCTCCACCTCAGCACACGATCATTCCATACTCAGTTACCTAAGTCATTCCACAATTAACCAGCTACTGTGTCTCATCAATCCTACCAACTTTCTGTTTTTCAGGGACTTCCTCTTTTCTTCATTCCTACACCCACTAACTCAGGGCAGGCCTCATCATTTTTTTCTTGGATTTCTGCTGTAGCTTTCACCTCTCTGGCTGGCCTGCCACCAAGCTTGCCCATTGTTATGTGTGCCCCCCCCAATTCATATGTTGAAGCCCTAACCCCCAGTGTGACTGTGTTTGGAGATGGGGCCTTTAAGGGAATAATGAAGGTTAAATGAAGTCATAAGGGTGGGGCCCTGATCTAATGTGACTGGTGTCCTCATGAAAAGAGGGTGACAGCAGGGATATATATGACACAGAGAAAACAGGGATGTATATGACACAGATGCAGACAATGAGAAGGTGGCCATCTACAAGCCAAGGAGAGAAGCCTCAGGAGAAGCCAAACCTCCCACCTTGATCTTGGACTTCTGGCCTCCAGAACTGTGAGAAAATAAATTTCTATTATTTAAGCCACCCAGTCAGTTGTATTTCGTTAGAGGAGCCCTACCAGACTAATATACACCCTTAAATAGGTTCTTTTAAAATCAAATTTGATCATATCACTGTGTGCCATCTGGCTAAGTGACAGAATGTACCAAGCTTTCTCTCTCTCCCTTTGCAAATGTTCTTTCCTTGGGTAAGTTGTTCCACATTGTCCAGACAATCCCCTTCTCTGTTAACTTCAGTTTACCTTTTGTGACCTGACTCTTGCCTCCTTTGATGGTGGGGTGATGTCCCAGAGCCTCCATAGACTTCAGCTGTCCCCCTTTCCAGACAGTGAGCTTTTGAAGGCTAGGACTGAGGTCTTATTCATCTTTCTATTTTCAGCACTCTGCATGATGCTTAGGATATAGTAGGTATTCAAAAATGATTTTGGATGAATGAACAAATAGTAAAACTATTTATTCTCAGGAATACAAAAGAAAATTAGACAAATCACCATGTTACCAGAGTGATAAATAGATAATCAGGGAGTAGCCTTTTCTTGGGTCCACTTTACATTATGATCTCTTGGACCTATACATGCTGGTGGCCCAAAGGCGAAGAACAACATTATCATTAGAGTCATCATTGTAATAACAATAGCAGTTTTCATTTATTGAGCCACTGCTATATACCTGAAGTATGCTATGGATTATTAAAGTGTTCTGAGTCCCATTCTAATGTGTATGTGCAGGTTTTTTCCCTAACACCAACAGTTCTCTTATCCCAGCTAGACATCTTACAAATCAACTCAATTCCAATACTACCTACCCAGAGATAGCATCAGAGTCCATAGTTTAAGGGCTTGGTCTCATAAGACTGCCCTATCCCACTTCAGATGCTAACCACAAGTAGTAGGTCCCCACTAATAGGATGGCAAAGCATCTGTCCAACTTGGCTACAAATTGGAGGTTCCAACAACTCTCTCCCTTGGGTTTGATTAATTCACTAGAGCAAATTCTGAGCTCACAGAACTCAGGGAAACACTTACAATTCCCACTTTATGAAAGGATATGATAAAAGATACAGATGAATAGCCAGATGAAGAGACACAGAGGGTGAGGTTGTGGAGAGCGGTCCCAAGCACGGGAGCTTCTATCCCCATCACCATCCCAGTCTGTGGATGTGTTCACCCACCTGGAAGCTCCCCAAAACCCATGCTACTGGGATTTTTATGGAGGCTTCCTTATGTAGGCATGATCAATTATTAACTCCATTTCCAATCTTTCTCCCATCTCCAGAAAGTGGGGGACGGTGCTAAAATTTCCATGCTTCTAATCATGGCTGTTGTTTCTGGTGACCAACTGCCTTCAGGGAGCCACCCAGGTGGCCACTCAGAGATGCCTCCTTAGAACAAGAGATGCTCTGGTAGTCTTATCACTTAGGAAATTTCAGAAACATTTCAGGAGCTCTGTGCCAGGAACTGGGAGCAGAGAAGAATATATATACTTTCTGTTATCTCACAGTTGTATATAAAATCTCTCATTTAATCCTCACAACCACTCTTATGAAGTAACTGTTTATTATTATTGCCATATTACAGATGAAGAAACTGATGCCTAGAGAAATTCAGTAACTCATCCCAGATTGTAAGCAGTGAAGCTGGAATTCAAACTCAGCTAATATTTTGTTTGTTCCCCTATATTTCCTAGTCCTCTTGCTGTTATTTCTAGCCTAGATGGGGCTATGTAACTATGTCTGGTCTGTGAGCCTTGTCGGCATTCCTAGCCTCTGAGTTCTGTGAGACCTGACTTGTATCAATTTGGGGCTGAGGCACGATTCTTTAGCGTCTCCTTCCCTCCTGAGGTGAACGCTGAAACCCCATTTTGAGATGGCAGAGTGTCCATCAACCTGGCACCCTGAATGACTAGAAGGAGCAGAACCTCCAGCTAGCCTGCAATGAATGTAGGGTGAGTGAGCAATAAAATCTTGTCATTCTAAAGCCACTGAGATTTTGAGATTTGTGTCACTATAGCATGTTCAATTCTATCTTGACCATTAAAGACCCTTGTCTGCCTCTCCACAGGGCAGCCCTGGGTTCCACTGCAGTAGTCTCATCCCCTGCATAAGGAGAATGTGCAAAGCAAAAGGGAGGCCTGGGACTGCTCAACAATCTAATTATCTCTGCCGACACAGAGGGGGATTGCTGGATGCCAGCTGCTCAGGTCTAGTGGGTTACTACCTGCGCGAAGTGTCCTGAAGTATTGTCTACTTGAAGACCTTAAATACCTAAGTCGGAGACACAAGAAGGATGAAAGTGTAATCAACAAAAATAAATACAAATACAGGTCATAATTATGTGAATGCATTGTGGAGGTCGTTAGCCACCAAATGACATTAATTATAGTAAATTAGTGATATTAATCAGGGATAAGGGGTACAGACCTTGAACTGTCACTTTAAAGTTGGAGGAGTTTATTGCAGGGTTTCTCAGTCTCAGCATTATTAACATTTTGGGTGAGATAATTCTTTGTTGGGGGGTTGTTCTGTGCATTGTAGGATGTTCAGGATGTTAGCATTCCTAGCCTCTAGCTGCTGGGAGCATCACTTCCCAGCTCCAGGGTGACAACCAATATCTTCAGACATTGCTGTTAAACCCCCTGGGGGTCCATATCACTCCCAGTTGAGAACCACTGGTTTATTGAATGCAATTGTGGATGACCTTCTCTCTTACATATTTCCACTAGGAGGTAGATATGTACAGTGGTTGCTTATGTGCAGGTTTAAGGAGTCCCAGCAATGTCTCCTCTCCGTGCAAGATCCACTCCCTGGAAACCTTGCCTAGGAATTCCTTGTTGTGGGTTAAAGCAGAGAAGCCTTGCTTTCCCTTTTAATGTCTAATGTCTTTGGGAAGGATTACACAGTGGGCTCCAGCCAGGTATTTATACAGCAACAAAAGAGGGAAGATCTGAGCATAAATTTGAGCTAAGAGAGGGAAAAAAGAAGCAAGACACTCACATTGAAAAAGCAGGGTGTTGGAGGCAGAGCTAAGAGCAGGAAGGGACAGGGGCTCCACAATAAGTGTTGCTGCAAGCTGGCCCAGGATGAGAGCCTGGGTGTTTTCATGGGGAGGAAAAAGAGTGAGAGAGGATTTTAAAATGCATGAGGAGAGTATGCAGTGCTGAGTCAGATGCAAGCTTGAGGGAACTCTGAGGACACTGGGCTCTGGGGTGAGGGGATAAAAAAAAAACAAAACAAAACCAAGAAGGCCTAAGGAGAGAAGCTTCAGAGCTGTGGCATGTGCAAGGGTCTGCTGGTCTGGCTGTGGCTTCCTTCTGTGGCCTCCTTCTGTGGTCTCATCTCACTGCACTCCCTCACATGCGTGGGGCTCAGCCACTGTGGCCTTCTTCTAGTTCTTGAAATGCTCTGTGTTTCTTCCTGCTCTTCCATCTGCCTGGAACCATTCCTCCTACCCAACCCCAGTTTGTATCTACCCCTCTCTTCTGAGTCAGCTCTTCCTCATGTTTCACAACTTAGTTCCCTCTGTTACTCTCTCTGGGATGCTTCATAACATCCTGTTCTTCGTAGCACATTTCTTAGTTTATAACTGGGTATTGATTTGTGGGATTACTTTATTACTGACCATCTCCCTCCCAAACTTAAAGCCCTAATGGTGGCAGAAAGTGTGCTGATTTTGCCCATCATGGTCTTCACAGAACAAAACTTCAGGCCTGGAATGTAGTATGTTCTTAATAAATAATTTTTGAATGAATTCATGAGGGTCAAGATTTTCTGACTTCATAGTTGTGGCCTGGTTGGGTAGGGGTAGGATCCAGAGTGGTAGAAAGAACGGTGGGAGAGGTAAAGAAAAAAAAAAAAAAGACAACAAAAGAAAAAATCATCACACCAAGGGTCATCTTTGTTATTCAAAAAGATTTGTTTTTTATCACAATCTAGGCCACTGAAAAATAGTATTCCTGCCCCATATGATAATCAAAGTTACTTCAGAAAAGTACTAGTAAATAGGTCATGGGACTGTTTTGGCCAGACTCCAACTTCTTGTTTAGTTTCATTTAGAGTTGAACCCCATCGTTCAACTGGGTTGAACCCTGGGTATGCGGGCTCAATGAAACTGAATGTCAGTTGGGCAGCAAGCAATTTCTGCTTCCAGGTTTATCTTCCAGAGCCAAAACAATGGTGCAAGAGCAATCCCAGAACCTCTTAGACGCTCAGAGATTATCCTTGAACATGTCACATTGTAATGATCTCCAAGGGTGTTTGAACAGGAGTTTGAACCACTGTATTTGGACAGACTTTATTTAGGGTTAACCAGTTAACACTGAAGTTCCCATGTGGGCATTTGGCAGTCCCTCCCCATACTTCACATGATCTGGACTGTGAAAGTCAGCTACAAATTTAGTCCTTCTAGATATGCTTTGTTTAAGGGGTTAGCAAATTATAGAAAAGAAATGCAAAGGGAATCTTCTGTAAGTTGTTTGTATCAAAGCCTTCATGAGGATCAAGGTTGAGACTTTATTAACAAATATTTTTTATGTGCTGACTATGTGTCCAGCATTATGCTAGGGTCTGAGGTTATAGTGTTGAACTAAAATGATGTGAAGTTTACAGACTAGATTTCTAAAATCATGAGATCTGTCTTTCTATCTAACTGGCTATCATTTATTATCTATCTGTTTTAACAAGAAGTATGCTAGAAGTGAAATAGTCAAGGAAAACTTTCAGATGGGTTCTTTGTCTGGTTTTGGGGTCAAGGTAATGCTGGCCTTATTCAGTTACAGTTTAAACAAAAGAACTGAACTCTTAAGAATAAAAACTCATCAAAAGGAAAGAAAACTTTGCCTGAATACAGGCAGGAGAAGAAGGCTTTAAAACATTTCAATTATTTTATCTATTCAAGAATGGAGATTGTTTTTCTTGACAAGGATTAACAATGCAAAATGTCCTTCTTTAACTGTTGTTGCTCCTGAATAAACACACACACACACACACACACACACGTGTATATATAATATTTAGGAATTGAGATGATTTTTGTTCTTCTGTATCTGATGTGAGCATGCTTTACAAGCTCAAAGACAAGGCCTGGTGGTGGCCCCAGAATATTTGAATTGGAACTCTCTCGGGAACTCAAAGTAGTTATGTTTATCTTTTAGCCTTTCCTGCTTCTTCTGGGACTTCCTCCTCTCTCATGACTGCAAGCTATTCTCTCATTAGATATATACATATATAAGATATGGTTCCATTGCCTATGTAAGAGGACTGCTCTGGATGGTCTTGTAATGATCCTCTTGTCCCCACCTCCTTCACATCTCCCTCCCCGTCCATTGACATGTTTGGGATGGGGACATTAAAGGTCAGCCATAGGCTTGCCCCAACATGACTCATGGGACAGTCCAGATCCTCTAGAAAGCAGATATCAAGGCAGGATTTTATTAAGGGAAATGTCTGGGGAAATGTCAGAGACAGAGAGGGAGCTGAGAGTCTGCCAGAGCCATCAGATCAGGATGCGAGTCTGACCTTGAGTGAAGGAGAGAGGAAATAGAGGTTGGATGGAAATACCCAAGAGTGTTGAGAAGGTTAAGGGAAGTTCTATGGAAAATTTGGCGAGGCTCTGGGGGAGTCCTTGGGCCAAAGTCACCTGTCAGAGGAACCCCATGTCTGCCAGGAGAGAGCCTGCCTTAGACTCCTTGCTGTGCTGAGTCATTGCCTGGGAAGACTGGGAAGACTGGGAAGTCTGGGAAGTCATTGCCAGTAGGAAGAGTGGCCTTGGCATTATGGCATGATGTATTTTAGTGGGTGTCAGAGCCAGCAGAAGCTTGGGGTCCTTGGTCAGTTACATTTCCTGCTGTTGGAAGTTTGAGAGGCCCATTCTGATGGCTGCCACAGCTTATGATTCATTCAGAAGTTGGTTTAGAAAACATGCCTCCTCTATGCAACAGATGGAAATGTTTTCAAGATTCTAAGGAAACATTTGGCAGGACAGATCCCAGTCTCAATTACTGTAATTTCTTTCCAGAATGCTGGCTGTCTTCTATGTGGATGAAGTCATAGAAGAAATGACGTTTGGGGAATGGGGTGAATTCTGTTCTTCTGTATATGATCTGAGATAGTTTTACAAACCCAAAAATGTGCATGAAGTCTGATCATGGACCCATGTATTTTTCCAATTGGAACAATACTAGAAAATCAAGGCCATAGAGTAGTTAAGTTTATCTCTTCGCCTGTCCTATTTCTTCTCTTGCTTCTATCGACCTTGTGCCAATACTGTGCAAGATGTTGATGACTCTGGTGAACTAGACACAGGTTCTGCCCTTAAAGAACTTAAATAATCAAAAGCCAGGTCCACAGTGGGGTAGAAAGGCAGTACAGAGAATTATTAATGATGAAAAAGGCCAGTGTAGAATGCCTAATACGGGAAACGAGGGGAAACTAACACTCACTGAGCATCAATTTTGAGTCAGATATCGTGATGGGGTTTTATATACTTTATTGTATTTAATCTTTACAACAATCCAGTGAAGCAGGTTATTAGCCCCATTTTGCAGATGCACAAGCTGAAACTCAAAAGGTCAAGTGTTTTGTTCTGAATCAAGATCGGCCTGACCCCAAAGTCAATGCTCTTGGAAAGCAAACATTAATAACCATAGACTATGCTTCACAATTGCCAAGTCCCCTGAAGAAATGCATAAAGGACACAGCCTCAGTGTCTCATCCAGTTCTCAGTGTCTCTGCAGCCCATCCAGCATTCAGTAATCCATTCCTCTTTCCCCTTTCATTTTGATTCCCATTATTTCCTGCCCACAAATGCCTTTCCTCTTTCATTCTGGTGTTGATTTCCTTTTGCCACTTTTCTTTTTCCCTCCCTTTGGGCTCTTGCGTTTCTGTCTCCCCCTCTCTTTCCTTCATCTTCCTTGAATTATATCTTCTGTGTCCCATTTCTCTATCTTGGCTCCCTCAGCCTGTCTATCTGTATCATTCATTCTCTGCCTGCCTGTTATATCTCCTAAGAGAGACCCTGGCTTAGAGTACTTGGGCCTCTCTATTTCTGGTTCCACGTTCAGGTTGGGGGGATAGATAGATGATTTTACCTTCTCTCTTGGTTCAGCCTCTTGATGAGAGAGTTAAGGAACTCTTGCTTCTTACTTGTCAATGGAAATGCCCCTCTGAGTATGTGAGAGTTTTGACTTCCTATTCTTGTCATCGTAAGGTTCTGTTTTTGCCACAGGTTACTGTTGCTCTCACAGAACTCATCCTGGTGAAGCCACTCTTCTTTTTTCTCTACCTGGCTCTGTAGGGAAGTAATGGCTTTGCAGATGTGCCAGAAAGATTTGGATGGCGTGGAATGTGGATTTCCCTGTCAGCATTTTTTTTGTTTTGTTTTGTTTTTTGTTTTAATCATTATTGACCTGGGTACAAATTGAATGAGGAAAAACATTCCAAATGGATCTTGCTCCCAGTAAATCTCTTGTGCTATGATCACATGATAATTGCAGGCCTCCTTGCTGGAATGTCCCTTCTCTGCTGATGGGCAAGGTGTCCTGGTTGGCCGTCTTCAGGGAGGAGGAGTGCTGGTTTCAAGGGTAAAAGGGAAGTGTTTAAAATGTTATCTTTAAAAAAAGAAAGTGGTCTCATCATATTTGCTTTTTAAAGGCAGTTTTAGCTTTTGAAAAGACCTATGTTTTCCTTTGAACTGGATAGGAGAAACTAGTGAAACTGTGAATCAATTTTACTCTTTATCTTCATTTTCCTTGATTGTCAGACTCCATCCCAATACCATGTTTGTCTCCCAAGACTGTAGTGGACTGGTTGCCTTCCAAAATTTCCAAATCTCCTTCTTGAAATATCAGCAGTAAAGATGCAGATTACTCTTATATTTTGTGGTAAGCACCTTAACCTTTCCAAAGAATGTAATAATCACAAATGGATTATATAACTCAAGATCTCATTTCTTCTCTATTTAATAAAAACTTAAATGGGTGGAGTTAGGTGGTTCCTTCCAAGTGAATCACCTTTTCTTGGCCCTTGGGCTAGAAGGGCCCTTTCCCATCCCCATGTGAAATGGCTGCTGAAAAGTTAGTGGGACCCAAGACTGAATTAGTGAGCAAGTTATCCAATTCAAGAGGAATAAAAGTTCCATTTTACTTTGTGATAGTGAGCTTGGGGTTCAGACTTGGGAGCCACATTTTTGGAAAATTACCTTGGAAATTGGAAATTGGAAAATTAATAGAGGAGGACAATATGTGGGTGAGGGGGCTGAAACCCCATTATAGAAGGACTGGTGAAGTGACTAGGTTGGGAAAGAGAAGGGTCTGGAGTGGGCAACAGAGGAGAGGCAAATAAAGACAATGTTATACTATACCTATCACAGTGTAGAATTCATCTTCTAATTTAGAGCACAGGACATTGAGATGTACCAGTAATAAGAAGGATCTTTTATTGAATATTTAGTTCTTAAGCTTAGTGGGTTATATTCATTTTTGTTTGTTTTAATCATTATGACAACCTCAGAGGTAGGCATAATTATTCCCATTTATCAGTTAAGAAAACTAAGGCTCAGAGAAGTTAGGAATCCAGCCCAAGGTCAGGCAGTTCATAAAGGCCAGAGCAGAATTCAAACTCAGGTCCCTGTGACTCTAAAGGCAATACCCTTGAGGACAGCACACGTATGTCTCAGAAAGAAGGGATGGTGAGCAAACAGTGCTCGGATGGGGAGAAAAACAAACATTCTTTGTTTTATGAATGGCTGTGTCTGTGTACCTTCCCCCGTGATCTGGTGAGAAGCTTCATTACCTCTTATTTCTATGCATTAGCAAGGTGAATGCATCCCACTCGTCTCCATTTATAGAGCAAATGCTGTGGCATGGGTTCAATGGAAATGTTCTCCTTTGTGTTCCAATCTGTTGTTGATGTGACAAGGACAGAATTGTCAGAGCAGCTCCTAATTAAATAGTTCAGAGCTCTGTTTGGAGGATGTGACTGGATGTGGGACTCACCAGGCAAGTGTTGACATCACAGTTGACACTAATTGGGCCTTTGGCTGGCAGCCTCGGCCCAAAAGAGGGACTGGATAGCAAGGGGAGGGCAGGGCTACCAGGCTTGCTGAAAACACCTTTGAGGCAGACTCGAAGACCATCATTATTGGTCACGAATGGAATTCTCATAGGCACTAGGGTCGAGCTCGTCACTTTTGCTTTTCTCCTTCAAGAGTCAGTGTCCTTCTAGACCCAAGGTACTTTTATTGTGGTTGACGTGCACGCACAGGCTCATGTGTGTGTGAACTCAGGCACTGTGACGGAACATAATAGAGTACCCCGTTGAGGGTGTTTCTGTTATAGAAGCAGGACTAACCTATTGAATTAATCTTCCTCTTTTTGGAATGTGGAAAGTATTCGGGGGACCAGGCCACAAAGCTTTCTGTATAAAAATAAACATGAATTCACGTGCTCGTACCTTAATAGCCAGAGCAGGTGAAAAGACATGAATACGCATATCTTCAGTCCCAGCTTCCATGGCAGGACTTCTTTGTTGCTTTTTCACTGCACTGTGGGTCCTTCCTGGCTCAGGGGCTCAGGGATTTGAGGGCTGGCTCTATTTCATGCCACCTTGAGATGACAAAATACTAACAAATGACAGGTCCTCAAAACAGATTCAGAAATCTGTTAAATATCAGGATTCTGGGTCTGTCACTGATTTGTCTTTATACTTTGCTCCCTGAGATCCTGAAAGAAAAAAAAAATAGTTTGATTTCACAAGGGATGTTTACTATTTTCTCAATTTTATAGATGATGAAGCTGAGGCTGAGAGAATATGAAGGACTTGTGTGAGGTCTTACAGTTGGTAAGAGGCAGGGCAATGACATGTTCCCATTCTTTTGGCCCTAAACTTAATCCTTTTCTGCCATGTGACTTCCCTTATAACATTTTCTTCTCTTACTCCCTTGTTTTCCTGTAGACTTCACCTTGGAAGGCGGTATATATGTTCAGCATTGTCTTCCTTGTCACCACATAATTTTGGTCAAGTTCTCAAACTTGCTTTATATGTTTGATATCATATACATACCCTATAAGAACACAAGGTAATTAAAAAAAAACAAAAAACAATTGAACGGTGGTTAACCTGATCCCCAGATATCACACCATCTGACTTCCAGCAGAGAGACTGCAAGAATTTTGTCTGTGCCTCCTTCCCCGTGACCCTGGGTAAATGAAGGAAGGCATTGTGACTGTCATTCCAACCATCCATCTACAGAAGGTCTGGTATGGATTAGACTGCAGGATTGATGTGTGTCCTATGGAATGAAGGGTGCATATTGAGCATTTGTAAGATTCTAGAAATAATGTGACAATTCCTTTACATACTGGTTTTGACTAGTTGTTCATTTATAATGTAGTTACTGAGTAATGCATTTTTGAAAATGTTCATTTCCTTTTCAATCTCCCTGTATATCTTACATTCAAACCTGCCTTCTGGCCCCAGTGGAATTCCATCAAAGGAAAGGAAGCATATTATTTATTTATTTATTTATTTTGTTGGCACTTGAAGCAATACTTTAAAAGTTTGAATCATAAGTAGTAGTAAAAATGTTTTTATTGTGTGAAGATCTTTCATCTATGGACTTAATAAGTTGTTATATTTCCTAGAAGGATGTTTTCATGCTCCCTGAATCTAGTCTGGGTTACTTGAATTCTGGAATGCCATGTATTCTGGCTTCCTACTCTGCTGCAGGCAGCCTAACTCTATTTCTGAGTGCTATTTTATGGCACAACCATCTTGCCTTTTAGTCACTGGGGCCGCTGGCCTTGTCATGGTTCCTCCTGAAACCCTCCAATGGGCTGAGCTGGGACCCTTCCTGCCAGCTTGCTAGCTCAGGGTGTGTGATCTCAGTCCTGGGGTCCTGCCTCAGGACATGCTCCCTCTGCTTTGGATTTGGCTGCCTGAGCACCAAGTGCATGACTCTTATCTTCTGACTCTGAGAGAACATCAAGTGGATCTGCTTTGAGAAGGAAAAGGATTCATTCAATGAGCTTACTGGCATTTAACACCTTATCAGCCAGGGGTCAGGGGCCTCTGAATTGCAGCTTTCCCTTCATTTTATTCTCGAGGAATATCACCTTCGTGTTTCCGGTTAAAGCGACTTTAGCTTCTCTAAATGCGATGTTTGGTCCACCTGCTTCCTTCCTCCTGAGGAGGGGCAGCCTCTTTGTCTTTCAGGAGTGCCATCTTTGGTGGGCAAGGACATTTCCCTGGGACGCACTGTCTAGCATAGTGAGCTGCAGAAATAGCTCTGAGCTTCTGCTTTCAACACAGATGCAGAAGGGCAGTTATACATGGAATTTCTAGCTCAGGGAAAGGAAAATACTTTTTTTTTATTAGTTTCAGAGGCAGAATTTAGTGATTCATCAGTTGCCTATAACACCCAGTGCTCATTACATCAAGTGCCCTCCTGTTTTAAAAGGAAAGATAACATGCTTTATTATTTGAGTAGCAAATAAATGTTACTTGAGATTTGTGTGTGTGCCTCAAACAATGGTCGTTTTTAAAAGGTTCTTTCATTTAGTCAACAGATATTTAATATGCTTCTTCTATTTAATAATAATGACAAAATTTATAGAGCCCTTACTTGGTGCCAGGACTGTGCTAAGTATCTTACAACAGTATCTTATTTCACCCTCTCAAAAATTCTGTGGAAAAGGTATTATTATCAATCCCATTTAAGAAATGAGGAAAGAATCTAAAGAGATTAGAGAAAATGAAGGGCAAAGAGCTAATAAGTGTTATTGGGGATACCAAAAAGAGATAACCTATGCCTTAGAAATCTAGAATATTAGAATAAGAAGGAGCCCTAGAGATCTCCCATACAACCATCTCATGTTATAGAAAAGCTGGAGAGGTTCAATCGCTCGCACAAGGCTCCTTAGTAACTAGAGGCAACAACCCCCAACTCTTATCCCAGTGTGCCTTCCACTCTATGCGGCCTTCCTCCAGGAGTTAGAATATTATCAAGATGCCACCACTCACCCTGACCCCCAGCATTGTAACAGTGAAAGCGGGCATGTGCTTGATGTAGAAATGAGGGCACATCAGCAGATGGAAAGTGCCATAGGTGCTGAGAGAAGGAGGAGAGCTTTGGGGGCTGCTGCTGTTCCAGGAAGGTCTGGTAGAGCCAGAGGCACTTTGGCTCAACCCAAAGCAGGTGGAAGATCTGAGTGTTTAGAGAGAGAAGAAAACAAGTATTCTAAGGACCAATCTGAACAAAAGCTTTGGGTTTCAGGGAGGGATAAAGAGGAGACATGCTTGGTTGGCAGAGGACTCATGTAAGGGAGTAATAGGAGGCAGATTATTCTGAGGTTTACATGCCACATGTACCAGGGACAGGATGAAGGCAGAGGGAGTGGGTTCTGAAAATAACCTGGATGTGAAATGATGAGGTCCTAGGCAAGAGTGGTGGCCATGGCAGGATGGAGAAAGGGCATTTTCATGTAGCGACAAGATTTAGGGCATTTCAGGGAGAAATACACATTTGGGTAAAGAAGCAGATGCTGGGAGGAGGAGGTTGGGGTGGGAGTAAAGAGCTGTCTTTGGGAAGCAGGAATGACTCGGTTTAACTTTGGGGTTGGAGCCAGGTGCAAGGCCACAGGGCTGAATGCAGCTGATTTGCACCCTATTGATTTTCCTGAGCAGACCATTTTCACCTTATCGATTTTCTCCCATTTATTGGTCTGTGTTTTCTTGTTGGTTAGAGGTCACTTTGTTCCCTTTAGATTCATTTTTGGCCTCTTGCTACTTCCTCTTGTTAGTGTGTGCAGCTCCAGTCATGACTGCCAGCTATTGACCAAATGTGACATTTCCATTTTGGACAGTTTTACTGTTTGGAGAAAAGTTGAGGGTGCAATCAAGAAGTTGAACTTATGGAAGAGCTTGGGCTTAGCTCAGCCATCCTGATGCAAGTGTCACCATGGGTAGTAGCATAGAGAGACTGGATCCCAGGAAAGAGCCACTATCCACATGTTGAATGCTTGGGTGGACCATTAGGGGTAGGCGGGACAGTGACCAGCATTGCCTGCTCATACTGCTTTCTCACTCCCACAGTTACAGCTGAGCCAAGTCTGTTGAATATCGCTTTGAAATGACCCTGGACAAGCTTACTGCATTATCCTGGGTTCAAGTTTCATCCTCTGTAAAGTGAAAAGTTGGTACGGATGTGTGATTCCCACATCTGGCTCTTCCCACTTGTTAAAATCCTATCATTCTTCCCCAACTGGTTCAGATTCAATAGGTCTAGGGTGGAGCCTAGGAGTCAGTATGTCTAATGAACTCTTTAGGTGATTCTAACAAATGGATCTGAGGCCTGTTTTTGTAGACCTCTGGTCTGTGTGTCCCCGAAGATCCTTCTAGTCTTATTTGTTTGCCTTTTTTCTTTGGGTTCAGGGGGTCTTTAGAATGTACTATCTCCCCTTTCAGTGAGGACCTCCTAATTTCCCATGCTTCATATAAGCAAGGCCTTCTTCCCTCTTACATAAAACCTGCTTTTTTACCTTAATAGGCATATAATATACTGTATCACCCATCCTGACACTATATACATTGAAGTCGTATTTCTGTGAAATGACAGTGTTTGGTTCCAGTTAAAGGAATTCCAAGCACCCACAATCAGGGAAAACAACTTAGAGGGTTTGGAATGAGACCGGGTCTTCCTATGAGATAGTCTATATAAGGGCAGCCCAAAATTTGGCTTTTGGCTTCATTTTATTCCCCCCGACCTTCCCAGGGAGAAGATGGGAAACCACAGCATATTTAATTTCTTCCTCCCTATAGATTTTATGCCTCTTGCCAGCTCCCAAATTTAAATAATCTCTAAGCAGTGCAAGTGCTTTGGTCTTATGGAAAAGCCTCCCTGGAGGATTTCTTTCCTAGGAATAATAATAATGGATGATAATGGCAATAGCTATCTTTACTGAGAGTTTACTATGGTCTATATACTCTGTGCTAAGTACTTTCATATAATCATCTCCATTTAATTTTCACAAAAACCATTTGAGGTAGATACAGTGGCTATCTCCATTTGACAGATGAGCAAATGAAGTGTAGAGAGGTTAAGTAATATACCCACAATCTCATAGCTAGTGAGCAGTGGAATAAGTATTAAGTCTAGCTCTCTAAGTCCTTAAGCCTGAGGACTGAATCATCACTGTGCTTGCACTGTATGATCTGATAGAGGGAAGGAAAGAGCAGGGCATGATCAGCAGGAGGCCCTGGATTTGGATCCTCAGATATTTGCCTATATTTCACTGCCTTTCTCTATATACATCTCAAGTCAAAGCAAAGCATAGGTATTTCCTGCTAGGTGCGAAAGAATGTGACAACCAAAAATAGTTTTCCTACTATGTGTTAATTGCAGGTGAATTGTAAAGCTTTTACCTGTATTTGCATATGCAATGTATGCTTTGAGACCAGCATAGAAACCCACTGAACTCTCCTCCCAACCTGGTGTCCTGAGGTTTCTAGTTAAACTCTGTCTGGGATTCTTCTTTCACAAAGTTTAATTCCACTAAGGTTAGGGAACATACTTTGTATGACTTCTATTCTTTAAAATTTGGGTTTTTTTTTTTTAAGATTTTATTTATTTATTTGACAGAGAGAGACACAGCGAGAGAGGGAACACAAGCAGGGGGAGTGGGAGAGGGAGAAGCAGGCTTCCCATAGAGCAGGGTATGGGGCTCCCATACCCTGGGATCATGACCTGAGCCGAAGGCTGATGCTTAACGACTGAGCCACCCAGGCGCCCCTATACCTTAAAATTTGTTAAGATTTGTTTTGTGGTCCAGAACATGGCCTTTCTTAGTGAATAGTCTATGTTCATTTGAAAAGACTATATTTCTACTTTTGTTAAGTTAAATTTCCTATTAATGCCAATTAGCTTAAGTTAGTTGACAGTGCTGGTTCTTACAGATTTTTCTGTTTTCTTATTCTATTAATCACTGATAGAGGCATGTTGAAGCAATTATAATTGTGAATTTGTCTATTTCTTCTTTCATTTTGACTATTTTTTGCTTATGGTTGGTCTTGCTTTTTTATACAATATGACAATGTCTGCATTTTAATTGGTGAATTTAGACCACTTATAATTAGTATGGCTATTGATATGGTTTGCTTTAAAATCTATCATCTAGATAGTTGTTTTCAGTTTTCTCCATCTGTTTAAAAATGCTTCCTCTTTTTTCCCCCTGTTGAATTAAATATATTTTATGATTCCATTTTGGCTTATTATTTATATCTTTTCTTTTAAATGTTTTAGTGACTGCCAACAGATTTGCAATGTACAACTTCCTACATCTATAATTAATCAGAGTCCATCTTCAAATAATATTATACCTTACAACAGTATATTCCCAATTCTTCCATTTTCTTTGTGTTATTTTTTTATATATTTTGCTTTTACACATGATATAAACACACAATGCATTGCTACTATTTTTATGTTAGACAATCAGCTGTTTTTAGAACCATAAAAATAAGAAAAAATGAATTTTATCTTTACCTTCATTTATTCCATTTCAAGAGCTTGTCATTTCTTTGTGTGGATCCACGTTTCTGTCTAGTATCATATTGCTTTTGCCTGAAAATTTTCCTTTAATGTTTTTTATAGTACAGACCTGCTGGTGATGAATTCTCTCAGTTTTTGTTTGTTTGAGAAAGTATTTCTTTTTTTTTTTAAGATTTTTTATTTATTTGAGAGAGAGTTAGAGCATGAGACGGGGGAAGGTCAGAGGAAGAAGCAGACTCCTTGCTGAGCAGGGACCCAATGCTGGGACTCCAGGATCATGACCTGAGCCGAAAGCCATCACTTAACCAACTAGCCACCCAGGCGCCCTTGAGAAAGTATTTCTTCTTAATTTTTGAAAGATATTTTTGCTGGTTATTTTGCTCTTTTCTTTTCATGCTTTAAATATGTCACTCCATTGTCTTCTAGCTTGCTTGGTTTCCGATAAGAAGTCTCCTGTAATTCATATCTTTGTTCCCTTGCATGTGTCTTATCCCCCTGGATCTCTTTAAGATTTTAAAAATTTGCCTTGTGTTTTAAGCATTTTTAATATGATATACCTAGCTTTTTTTTGGCTTTGTATCTTGATAGTATTATTTTCCTCTTTTTTGTATGCCTTGTAATTTTTTTTAAGAAGGTGAACATCTTAAATAGCATAGAGTAGTCTGTAAATTGTTTTTGTGCCTGAAATGAACACAGCTTTCCTTCTGCTAGGCTTTTAGTTAATTGGGTTGGGGTTTGTTGTTTCATGGTTAACCACAGTGCCTTGTAGGCTTAAAATTCCTGTGGCATTGCTTTGTGTTTGGGGGGTGGAGGCTAGTTTGTCAGACGGTTTTTCTTAATGTCTTCTCCATCCTCAGGTTTCAATATTCTCTTTGAGTTGTGCCTTAGACAGAGTCTCTCTCCACATTTGTGTAAGTCTCTCAGCGATATTCGATTGTTATTTGTCACTTGCTGCTTGTTAGCCTGGTCATGGGAAGTGGTGGGGAGTGGAGAGGTGTTCCTTGTCATTCTATTAGACAGTCTCAGACAGGGCTTGTGTGCCTGGGTCTCAGGACTGTGGTGCTCTCAGTGCCTCTGCCCCTCCAGAGAAAGTTCTGGCTCAGCAGGTGTTCCCACCTCACCCAGGAGTCCAGAGTTCTTTTCTATTTTCTTCCTTCAGCTGTAGTAGGTTTTCTTCCATGCCTTAAGGGTGACAGTTTGTGTTGTTCTCCCCTCGATGGTTTAAAACTTTTGTTCTGTTGGGGAGATAGAGCAGTAGGATAAGGGTTAGGTTTCCTGTATTTTCTGCAGAAGTTCCTATTTCCTTCCTATATCCCTGTAGCACAAGGGATGCTTTCTTGGGACTCATGCCAGACTTTTCTGTGAGTGCCCCGTGAGGTTCATGAAGAAGAAACTGCAAGTGGGTGTGGATTTCCTGTAGATCCACTTCCTTCAAGGGGTCCTAAATACTCTCGCCTGCTCCTACTCGACCTTTACCAACTCACTAATAGTTTCAGCTAAGTTCTTCACTGTCCAACAGCCCGAGGTAAGCAGGAGCTCATGACTCATCTCTCCCTGTGGCTGCCTGTCTTTCCTCAGGTTTTAGGTTAGTTGATTGTCCTATCACCTCAACTCCCTAATGGTTTCAAAAGAAGTTTTACATGTGTTGTTTGTCTGGCCTTGTAAAATGATTTTTTGTAAGTGTAGGAGTGATGCTCTTTCTGGCTTCTCCATCTCAGCAGAAACAGGAAGTCTCACCCAGCACTTGTAAGCCTTACTGCTTTTGTACCTATTCACTCTGCCTGAGAGCCCCTCCCCTTGCCTCTACAACTTCTTGCTTGTCTCTGTGACCTCATGTTCTCATCTTCCCAGAAGACAGGGGGCAGGTTTACACAGAGATTAAACCATTAAATTACTTTGTGGATTCATAAACAAAAATCAGAATTATTGTTGGAAGACCTAGACTTTGAGTCTCACCTTTATTCTCAGCAAATCCTTTGTGTTTGAGCCTCGGTTTCCTTGTTTATAAAGTAGGAATGCCAATGTCTGCCCAACTGCCTTTGCCAGGTGAGATAGGGTGTGTGGCCATACCGGACACACTTTAAAAGCTCAGTTCCTATGTATCAACTCAGCAATAGGCCTGTCCTGAAGAAGACCCCACTTTTCTTAGCAACTGAAGAGGTTAGTGGCCCCAGGGTAGCTGGCTTGGTCTTGTGTCAGAGTGAAATATCTAGGGGGAAAAACCCTGCCCTCAGCCAGTAGCCGCAAAGTAGAAAAGGTTGAAGCAAAATGCTGGCCTGGCCCCAGAAACGCCATCTTTTCTATTTTATTTACAAAGCGTGTTGTCAAATACTAAGGAAAATAAATTGATTTCCATCTTTACTGATGTGTTAAAATTGCCGTAACACCTCATATTACCAACTAGATTTACTGTATAAATTGGAACATAGTTGGTACTTCAGGCAGTCACAAATCTACTTTGGGAGGAAACTATCACTCACAGTCCATTGGTTATAAAAATTAGTTAATTCAAGACAAACATTACATCGTCCAATTCCTGGCACAAATCCCTCCAAATGCGCCATGCATTTCTGCTATTAAGCTAAAAGATATATCCATCAGGTCACTTGATTCTCTGCAGACCTGATTTAGATGGTACTTATGCTAGTGTATCCACCAAGAAGAGATAGATCTCATTTATTAAATCTGCCAGGTGGGAACCTAAATGATGGGATTTAGTAATATTGCACTAATCTGTTGCTTTTATTTACTGCTCCCTGTCTTACTGATGTAAATCTTCTCATGGAGAATGTCTTCTAATTCGTTCAGTTTGACTCTCCTCATGAGGAGCAGGGGTAGCTCAGTGTCAGATACATCCTCATGAGAACTAGAATTTTGGAGTGCTTATGTGTAGTGGACAATGTTGGTGTCCAACCTGATCCCCTCGAATAACTTTGTAATGGTGGTGTGTGCATGTGCATGTGCGTATGTTGTGTGCGTGCATGTGTGTTGGGGAGGGAGCAATGTAATATATTGAACCAGATACTGTTAAATGTTTTATATGTAGATTTCACTTAATCTTCACCCCTCGATGGGGTAGGTACTATTATCATTTCTGAGGAAGCTTGCCCCAGGAACTTGCCAAAGATCATGGTGCTAGGAAGTGCTCGTGCTTGGGTATGGCTCCAGAGCCCCTGCTTTGGACCCTTCTGCCATATAAAGTGGGAGATGGCTAGTGGATAGCTAGCCCTGGTCTATGTGGTCGTCTCACTCTTCTTTCCCATTGTTTCTGAGTCCAGTCTGACCTGCAGAATTACCTTCCAACCCTCTTTAAAAAACTGGAACAGTTTTTTGTTGCTGCTTATCTGAAGACCTGTTCAAGTTACATTTTAGATCCTCCAGGATGTGACTGTTACTATTTCAAATACACTGACACAAGTTTTTTTTTATTCCACAGAGTTATTATAGCTAAAGTTTTTGCTGTTGGTCAGGGCATACAAATACCTCCCAGCAAAGAGGGAAGTTAAGAGACAACGGAGAGCTGCCAGTCCAAGCTTTTCCTCTGGATAGTGTGTTCAGAGAAAATAGCATGAAGTATCTCTTCAGCGAGCTAGAAGAGTGACTTCCTGAACGAGTAAAAGGAGACTGTGCTAGTGCAAAAAAGAAAGGAAAAATGAACTAGGTAATAGTAGGAACAGGAAAAGAGGACAACCAAGCACAAAATGCAAGCCAGATACTAAATTTCCCAGCATGGCTTATAGCTGGAGGTGATCACACGAACTACTCTGGGCCAATAAGACGCAAGGGGAAGTCTGCTTTGGTATCTGAAAATGTCTTTGCTTTCCTGATAAAAGGGTACAGGCAGGAGAGGAGAGCTTACCTATTGCCTGCTTCTCCCCCTTGAACTTGTCCGTGGTGCCCCGGGGTATGGCTGTCATCTTGTGACCGGGAGATGGCAAGCATGAGGAGGAAAAGCTAACAATGCTGCATTTGGTGGAGCAGAAACATAGAAGGAAACCAGGTCCTTGATGTTGAGCCACTGGAACAAAATCAGAACAGCCCATCTTAAGCTCTCTCGTCATATGAGAAAAATGAAACCCTATTTGTTTACCAAAAAAAGTACTGTGATATTTCTTATGTCAGAAAGTTAAGAAATTAGCAAAAAAAAAAAAATGACTTAAGGGTAATCAGAAACTAAAAAGTGATTAAAAGGGCTGTGGTGAGCTAGTGGGAGAATCTGAAGAATCCAATCAGTGATATAGCTAGGTTTTCCGTTCCCTTCCCTTCCCTTCCCTTCCCCTCCCCTTTCCCTCCCCTCCCTTTCCTTCCCTTCCCTCCCTCCTACCCTCTCTCCCCTTCCTTCCTTTCTTTCCCTTTCTCTCTCTTTCTTTCTTTCTCTTTCTCTTTCTTTTCTTTCTTTTGAATATAGTTGACACACAACGTTACACTAGTATTGGGTGTACAACATAGTGATTTAACTTACCTATACCTTATGCTGTACTCACAAGTGTAGTTCCCATTTGTCACCATACAATGCTATTACAATATCATTCACTATATTTCCTATGCTGTGCTTTTAATTCCCATGACTTATTCATTCCGTAGTTGGAAGTCTTATGTCCCACTCCCCTTCACCCATTCTGCCCTTCCCCCCACTGGCAACCATCAATTTGTTCTCTGTATTTATAGATTTGATTGAGTAGCAAGATTCCATCTTGAACTTGCCTTTGTTTCTGCAACTACAAATTGGAAGTCTCAAACAAGTCATTCCTTACTCTTCCAGGGACCAGTAAAACACTCAGCAAGATGAGCTCTTGCAAGCATCATCTCTGGATTTTCTGCAGTGCACAGTGGGAGCTCTCTCCTGCTTTGCTGAGAGGCAGATCTCAGCTTAATTTTCAGAAATTGCCTTGGAAAGCACTACCCAGTGCATAGCTCCCTCATTGCACACTCCAGTCTGCTTTCGGATTTGCTGTTTCTCGTCTGTTGCCTACTGCACCACAAACTCCTAGAGGAGCTGTGCCTGACCATAGCTGTATCCCCAGAGGTTAGCATAGTGCCTGGCCCATAGGGGGCGCGTGTATCAGTTAGTCCTGGCAGAAAGCAGTTGGTGATCTCAAATAGAAAGAATTCGAAGTTTACTAAAATGATTATTCCCAAAGGTGTGAGTAGGATGCAGGAAACCAGAAGGTATCGTGTAGCACCATGAATTAGCAACAGTGGGGAGCCGTTACTACCCCAAGTATGAAGGCAGGAAGGAGACGGTTGAAACCAGAGACACAGATCTGTGTGAACAGCTACTTTATTCAAGGGCTGCAGCCTGCCCATGGCAACCCCTTAGAGAGGGAACAGGGAAATCAGTTCTCTGATCTTACTCTCCTCCCTCCTTTATCTCCTGCAGGTGCCCTTCTGGGACTGAATCCACCTGCTTGCGAGGGTGCCCTGTTGGTGCAGTCTTTATATAGTTTGGCCTCCTGGGGGCTCAGAGCAGGGTGGACAGAGGTGGAGAGTGACTCTGTGGAAGTGAAAGGAAGATTTCCAGCACAGCACTCAATAAATATGTGCTGAGTGACTGTCCTGTTCATACAGCATGTTCCCTGAGGGAGTGAGCCTTAGGCTATGCCTCTTTCTCCTTCTTCCCTCCCCTCTTCTCTCCTTTGCTTACTCCCTTTCTCCATTTGCCTCTTTTTCATTCACTCACTCAATCAGTGTTTGTTACTTGCTGTCTGCTATGTACCAGGCCACTGCCCTAAACCCCAGGTATCAAGAGCAACGGGAGATCATTGTTGGAAATAACACTTTGGGGTAAGGTTTTGATGGCATTTTGATGACATTTGGTCAGGGAACCCAGAAATGTTCATACTCTGCTGACTGAGTTACACTTCCCTGCAAAGTTCCTGAAAGAAATATGTGTGTGGAGAATGGATGCAAAGCAAGGTGCCATTGTTGGCCAAGACCAGGAAGCTGTGCCATGTGCCAGATGTGCCAGATGTGCCAGACGTGGAGGGCCCTCTCTTACCTCACTGGGAAGCCCTCAGTAGCTTATGCCAGAGCAGGCAAAGGCCTTTGCTTTCCACCCATATCTCCAACCCCAAATCTTGGCCCTCATCATCCTGATTAGAGTAAAAGCTGCTTTTGCCTTAATTTTCCCGATCCTCATATTCAGTCTGTTTTCTGCTTAGGGATTTTTCTTTCTTCATCCCTCAGAAGTTTTAGTGCTGCTTCTAGGTTATCTTGCTTCTTCCCATACCAAGATTATCTGTAGGAAGAATAGAGGATTTTCTGTATTTACAGTGTGATTTTAGGAGGGATAGCAAGACCTCCTGATCCCGGCTATCAAAACCTCCCTCATCTCTTGGCTGATATCTGAAATTCCACCTTCATTTCTCATTTCTTTGACTTGATTTTGTTGTGAAGGCAGTGCTAACAAGAAAGAAGAGCAGGAGGTATTGGGGGATAAAAAGAGAAGGCTAAGAGCATGCAGAAAGCCTATGCCAAGACCGTTTTACTGAGAATTGGCCCTCCTGCTCTGGCTGAGTTTCTGTTTAGTGACCTTATTTACTCGAGAGATCATCACTGATGTAGTCCCTTCCTTCTTTCCTATCTTCATTCATTTCTTCCTTCTTTTCTTTTTATAGTTTTATGTTTTTAAACCCAGGTATAGATTTGTGTAACCATTGCTACAATCAGGATATAGACCAGCTCCGTCACCCCCAAAACTCCTTTGTGCCATCCCTTTGTATTCACACTCTCTGTTCCCGCCAACTCTGGGAACCACTGATCTGTTCTCTGTCACTATCATTTTGTGTTGTCAGGAGTGACATATAAATGGAGTCATATAGCATGTGACCTTTTGCAACTGGCTTCTTGAACTCAGCATAACGCCTTTCGATTCATCCAAGTTGCTGTGTATCATACCATCTGCTCTTGATCTCCCATGTATTGGATCAACACCACTGTGCCTCCAATCTGGAGATTGGAACATTGTATGTCTGTTGTTCAGTTCTTACTAGAAGGCTGTGTTCTCTTCAGGCTCACTTATTTGCAAGGAATAAAGACCCATTGAACCTCACCCAAGAAAATTGGAGTTGATTATAAGTATCCAGTACTCTCCCAGGAATTAAAAAATAAGACTCACATTGTAGCCAGGTCTGGAAATGGGAGGTGGTTTTGGATCCAAGCCAGCCTTTGGGGAGAGTATATAATAACAATCCCTCTCTCAGGAGCTGCATGGTCTGTGTAGATGTGCTTTGTCCTTACTCTTTACCAGCTGGCTTTCCCTGATTATATATGCTGTCTACTTTCTTCTTCCTCCACCTTAGTACTTGGCCATCACAGTGTCTCCCACCCTTGCCCTTAGAACATTCCTGATTCGAAATGGGGCTTTGGATTCAAATTCCTGGGGAAAAATCTGATTGGTTCTGGCCTCATGGGTCTCTGGCCATCTGATGAAATGCCTGCCCTATTCTAACCACCCATGTTTAGTGCAGGTGGGATATAGAAGATTCTTTAGAGGAGGGAGAGTTGGAGGGTGGGGCAGACCATGAATGACCCCTCTAGTATCTTCCATTCAGAAAGTAGTCTTTATGAAGGACTGTTAACAAGTCCATTGTTTTTTTAGATGTTCTCTTCTTCATACTTTGATCAAACCAGACCATAGGTAAGACGTAGTCGGGCCATCTTGCTTGGCGTCCAGCAGAATGCTTCCCCTGAACCGTGCTTTGTTACCCTGCTGGCTTTCACAACGCGCTATTACAAGAGCATTTTCTGTTGGTGAGGACATTATCCATGCAGATTTTAGTGAAAAATTTAAGGACACACTTTACTTCCTCTAAGGGATTGACATGCTTCCTTCCTCCTGAACAAAGAAAGCTGGTAACACATCATATCTCCTTCTGTGTTGGTGTCCAGGAAACTCAGTTCTCAGTAGGTCAAGGTTTGGCTATAGCAACTGCCCAGCTCCTGATGGTCTCCACCTTTGTGTTCTTGGCCTGGTCTTAATGTGTTCTTCTTTTTCTTAATCCTGAATTTTAAACATGCATTTGTTTCCTGTGAGCCATCTCATAATATTTCAAAGAATGAAGGCTAGTCTAAACAAACAACCAAACAATACCACGTTAGAGAGAGCAATGGGCTCTGGGGCTTAGGTTCTGGACCCAGGTTCCTATCTTGACTGTCCCATTAGGTCTCTTCCAAAAAGCTAATGATAATAGTCACAGACTTTTCAAGGTGTGAAAACCTAAGCAATCACAAAATAGCATATATTAGGCATTATATCAAAAGTTCTAAGAACGTGCCTGCATAATCTCATTTAATCTTTATACACCAAAGGAAGTTGATATTGAGGCAAGTTGCTTAAAACCCACTAACACCAGACACAGGTAGTGGTAACTATGTGAGGTGATGGGTATGCTAATTAGTTGGATTGTGGTGAATATTTCATAATGTATACATATATCAAATCATCAAGTTGTACACATTAAATGTCTACAATTTTAATTGTCAATTATACCTTAATAAAGCTGGAAAAACAAAAACAAAAAAAGCCAAACCAAACCAAAACAAAAACACTAAGCATCAGTTTCTTTTTGTGAAAAGGAGAAATAATACCTCCCCTCTAAGGGTATGAGAAAGGTTAAATGGGATAAAAGATATGTAATACCTAACACATGTGTGATACATAGTAGGCACTTAAAAATATTGTAACCTTTCCTACCTCATCCAAATATGCACCACCGGTGGCCTCTCCTGTCATCTTTGGTGAACTTCCTGTCTTACATGTGATGTTGGATGTTGATTTAATCTAATCTAAATGTGTCTTTAGAGCTTTGGTTCTCTTTTCTGCAAGTGCTTACCTTATTTGACTATGGCTGGAGCAGAAGTGATACTTAACCTCCCCGGTCCAGTCATAAGCATAGAATGATAATTCCTGGTGAGTCATGTTGGATGATAAAGATGAGGTTTTACCTGTAGAAATTTGTAGCAGCCACCTTTGGGTCTGGGAATTAATTAAGGAAAGGTTTGTTTTCTGAAAAAAAGGTCGGGTTGACCCCAATGGACCATTTGGTTTTCTTTGGAGGGCTAGGAGTTGGTAAGGTAAGTCACAGAGCAACTTTGGAGTCATTGCTGCTGACCTGGCCTCCCTGAAGGGGCTCACCCATGCTCGTCTAACAGGAACTGCTCCTTGTACTGTGGGCCAGTTGGGAGCCATTAGGCTTGGCTGTGCCTTTATAATCTTTATTATCATCTATCATGGGGCCCAAAAGTATTTAACCAGAGAGACTGCTCCTGAGCTCCACTGACACAGAACAGGTCAATAGCAGGTCAACTGTTTTATAAAGCCACAGAGGCTGCTTAACACAGTAGCACTTGACAAGCATCATTGCCAGATAGATCTGAAATGGACACTGTGATCCTCTGCACACAGCTCAGCACAGGGAGCCAATTAGAAACTGGGGCCACCCTGGTCTCACCTCTGCCTGCAAACCCTTGAAAGAAACACATGGTGTTGCCATTGAAAGACCAAAAGAGAATATTTGTGCAGAACCCATGAGATTGTACTTACCTTTCACATCCCTTTAATAGACTGTGGCTGCTAAGAATGATGTTTTCTCATTATTAATAATTTCCTGGACATTATTCCAAACCAAGCTGTCCTTGAGACCAGACTGACAGGGAGAATTAGGATGTCACATCTCGGGTTTCCACCCAGATGATTTAGAATTAAAGGTCTCTTTCAAATGTTTTTCCTGACCTTCCTCTCAGACATTGAATGACTAAGAATCTGATAGCACAGGGGGCTTTATTCTCTAGCTACTGACCCAAATTACACCGGAAGCCAGAGTTTTTATAGCTAAGAGTCTCCAGGAAAGGGCGATGATTGGAAATCTCCTGTGGAAGCCTCCAGGATCATGGAACTCCTATCTAGCCCCTTGGAGCTCCTGTCTCACCCGCTTAAACTTGAACTAGGGGGAGAAATCCTTTTTGGGGGAGAATGTTTTTGAGCAGTGGACTGGAAGCCTGAGTCTTCAGTTCCTTCCCCAGATTTCCGTATCTTATATAAATTGAGACAATCTCTTTTGGGCAGCCAGCCTTGGGAAAGCAGATACAACTTCCATTTCCCTTCTCAAAGTCCCCTTTTGGGATACCTTCATGTGAGGATTTTATTATATTATTATAATAAAATTATATTATTAATATTATTATATTATAATAAAATATAAAATATAAAATATAGAAAATATAATAAAATATTATAATAAAATTATATTAATCACCTCCCTACAAGGAAAGGGTGGAAGAGCCAAAGATGGAGTAAATTGGAGCCCCGACCCTCCCAGACAACAATGACACCATTGTCCAGAGTCTCCAGGGCCTTCAGGATCATCTCAACTAGACTGTTCTCATTGTTTGTGTTTCTCCCTCTCAGGAAACCAGCTGTTGTGAGCTTAGCAGAACCTGCAATTCCGTCTGACGCCTTGATGCCTTCCTTTCCTTTGGAACTTTCTTCTCTGGCAGCAGCCAGCAGCCTCCCCAAGGAGGGTGGATGCTGAGCAAGTGAAGAAAGGGACAGAGGGGATGAGAACTCCTAGTCCAGAGGAAAAGATGCCAAAGGGGAAAGAAAGTCAAACCATAATGAACCACTAAAAACAGCAGGTGTGTACATATTTGGGGAACATAGTAAACCTTTATTATGTATCAAGTGAGTCTATAATTTAAATCTAAGTTTTGATTATTTTTGACTGTGTCCCATACTAAGAAATACATTTTATGTTATGACTCAGTCTACATACTCTGGTTTACAAACGACATTCACCATCACTTCAATGTGATGCCATTTTTATCTTTCCTATCCCACCCCATTTTTTCCTATCAAACCCTGCCTTACTCTGTTCAAACCTTTTCCATTCTATTTCATTAAAAAAAGAGAGAATGGTGGCTACCTACTAGATTAATTTCATGATCCATTAATAAATCATAACTGACAATTTTAAAAAAATAGTGGTTTGTTAAAATTCATGGATGTACAGACTTTTGTGTTCATAGACTTTCAGAACCATAGATCATCCATTCCTAGCATAACTTCATTTTCCACGTGAAGACACTAAGCCCTAACAAAGTTGTAATTCAGCCTTGATTATACAGCTGGCTGATGGGAGAACCTGTATTCTTTCACGAATTCACAAGGTGATGCAAGAGGGAGCATAGCATGGGACAAAGGGCCCAGGATTGGAATTTGTAGATGAGTTTTGTTTAGAACTCTGTAAGCTGGAGCAAGTCACCTAAACAAATTGACCGCAGTTCCTGTAAAATGTGCTGCTGTGAGGACCAATTAGGTAAAGCGTAGGAGAGGCTTTGCAAATGGTGACATCCAAAGGTAGAGAACAACTGTTTTCCCTGCCTTTTTGCACCTGCAAGGGCAGGTGTTTCTGAATTTCTAGTCCCTTGGCTTTGGGATTGAAAGAAAAATGTCTGTGTTGTAACTGGCCTCTCTCTTTTCATCATCTACAGACTTCCAAGCCCCCTACATTACTGTCCCTTTTTTTATGATTTGTTTTTTCTTCTTGGTTTTATCTTATCATTTCCTGACATTTCACAGCTAAGATCTTTGTCACTGTGTCCTGGCTTCTGGGTCTTCTTAAATAATTCAGTCAATGCATGGTTAGAAATAAACAGTCCACATAGTGGTGATAAATGTACTCACAAAGGTCTGTGTAGGTCTGTAGCAACCACTGGACCGGTGTCTTTCTGAGTGTGAGAAATGGAAACGGGCAGACTAACCATCTGGAAATTCATCTAAGTTGTTCCATCTGTGTCTTAAGAGAATGAGGACATTCCATAAACAGAATCAGTAGGGATGAGTAAGACATGTGGATCCTGTCATCAGTCTGTTCCAAGGAAGGAGCATGTTGCCCCTGGGGCTTTCAGATACATGAGATTTTCTCTGATGTGAAGGTAAGCAAATGTGAATGGTGTCACACCAAGAGAAGTCTCTCTTGCCTGTGGTGGCTTCAGACATTATCTGGAGGGTGGAGTCTTGTTCACAGGTGGCTTGGTCCAGAAAGAGATTCAATTGGCATCAATTCCTGTTTGCATGTTCAGGTTCCACAGGGACAAGCATCTCAGGAGACCCGAGGAAGAGGGAGGGTGTATTGTAGTGTGTTGTGGGATCCCCTAGCAACTCATCAGATTTGGATTACCCTGGCTTAGTGCTCTCAGAAGCAGAGTTGAGCTTGGTCTGGGCTCATGATCACCCGGGGCCATTTCTCTGCACTGCATTGGAAGAGGTTCAAGGGACTGGAGTTCACTCCTCTAAGGACCTTGATATGTCTTAGAACCACAGGAAAAGTTTGCCTGGAAAACATTTAAATAAATCCATCTGCTTATCCATCCTGTTCCATATTTGAAATATAAGGCAAGGATAAGGCTCATTTTGTTTTTTCTCCTATCAACATAAATTCTGCTCAAATATCTGGTTCAGTTTCTTTAGTAATTTATGCATTCTCAGCTCAGTGATTTTCTGCAGAACCAGCCTTTTATGAGAAACTAGAATTTTCCTGGGGAGAAAATTGCCTTCTCTGTCACTGTAGTCTATATTTGGTGCATAACCACCTGTGTGGCATGACCTGAGTTTTCACATCTAAAATGAAGAAACTGTACCTAGAGAGGACATCTTTTTGTGGTGGTTAAAAGCACAGATTTCGAGAGCCAGGCTGCTTGAGTTTTGATCTCTACTTTACCACTTACCAGGGGTATGACCATGGGAAAATTACTTAACCTGTCTGTGGTTCAAGTTTTTCATCTATGAATTGGTGATGGTAATAATAGTATCTGTGTCATGAAAATGGTGTAAATTAATGCAGTGCCCAGTCATAGTAACTGCTATCTGAGATTTAGTGGTTTTCTCACGTAGATGATCTATAAGGTTCCCTATACTTTTAAAAAGGGGGTGATAAGATTATAATAGTGACATTTTACATGGGAATAACTATTGTTTATAAGACTTGTCCCCATATATTATCCTCTGGAGGAGGTTGAGGCTGAAAAGTTAGGGGACCTGTTTAAGAACATACGTTGTAAGGAGAGCAGCTGAATTTAGAGCTGAGCCTTCTGACTTCGTTTCTGTTACTTTCCTTACATGAGAATGTCATTCAGCTGGGTATTGATATTTCCCTCTTAAATGGCCCTCCTCTTGATACCTCTCATTATATTAAGACAGTGCCACCATTCTCCAAAGTACTGGATGCCACCAGGGACCCAAAGCATCCATAACTTTTTCTGCCCCTTTCTATTTTAATTAAGATAATACTAACTGCTGTAACAGATAAACTAAAAGCTCAGTGGCTTAACACACTAACAATTTATGTCTCACTCATGTAAAGTACAGTATCAGTGTTTTCAGTTCTCAGTTGGTAGGTGATCTTCCATGTGGTTATTCAAGAACACAGGCTTCTTTCAGAGTGTCTCCATTCTTCTCCAAGACCTTGGAATTCTCTCTTTCTGGGTGGTAGATGAAGCAAAAGACCATGAAGGTTTTTCACTCACTTTGAACCCTAAGTAACATGCATCACTTCCTTTTATGTTTGAATGGCAAAAGCTACCTGTGTGGCCCCACCTAGGTGGAAGGGGGGGCGGGGCAGGGAAAGGTAGTCCCTGCGGGGCAGTCCCTTCCTGACAAAACCCTAGGGAAGCATTAATTTTTGGTCATCAGCTAGCCATCTTGGTCACATGTGTTCACCCCACTTTCAATCACCTACCAGTCATTCTCTCTCCAAATATTCTCTCATATTGGTGCTCTACTTCCATTTCCATTGTCATCACCCTAGATCGGGCCCTTCTAATCTCATCCTAAGATACTATCCTCCTTAAATGATTTCCTTGCTTCCATTCTCTACATTTCCTCCATGTCGCCCACATGCCACAGCCAGATTAATCATCCTGATCTACTGTTTCAGAATGTCATTTTCATTGGCTCCATTCAGCAACAACTCAATGGTAATGGGTCTCCTATTCACACAGTGATAGGTGCTGAAGGGACCCAGAAATGCACAATAGTTTGTCCCTGCATTTAAGCTGCTTTACAATGAGCTATAGAGCAGGACAGGGAGTAAGTGCAGGAATAGAAGTATCAGTAAATTGCTGTATATGTATAGAGGAGGGAAATATTAATTTCTCAGGAAAAATAATTCTAGTTAAGAATTATTAAGGAAAGTGAAGCACAAGACTTGGGAGGAGGTAATGAGAGTATATGTAGTTTCTGAAACAGCTCAAATCTTTGGGCCAAGGTGAATTTCATTCCAGGGAGGTGAGAGAGGTCTAGATGAAACTGCTGAGTAACTGGGTAACCTTTTAGGGCATGGTGGTCATTTGGAAAGATGTAGAGGGATTAAAGATAGGTAGATTTCTGAATTAAAAAAAAGAATTTAGGAAGTTCTATACTCTATAGTCTAGTGAGTTTGATATCTATATCTAGAAAAACTATAAAACTTACTAGTAAGTAGATGGGATGAACCTGGGTTCATGAACAAATCATCTCAGATTGGTCTTGTTTTTTCTCTCTTACTAGGGTCATTAGAGTTAAAGATCAGTGGTCGAGAGAGGTTCAGTTTATCTGGATTTCAACTAGAATTTTGATCAGTTCAAACAAAGATCATATGGAGAATTTGGAAGAACAGTGTGGCCTGGATGATGGTATGGTTTGGCATATTAAGTTGTTAAATGAATTAATCTAAACTTGGAAGGGGGGTTATAAAGGTGTTCCAAGAACCTGTTACTGCTCTCATCCCTTTTTTAAAAAATCAATTATTTTGGTGGAAGACTTGATGCTCAGATTTGTGGTTGATATGAATTTGAGAGCTAAGCTGATATCTTTAAAGAAGTGAATCTTTTAAAAATTCTCTGGGTACTTTTCTAAACTTGAGTTTAGAACGAAAAAAGACAAATGAGATATTGTCTTATGTGTGATAAATTTCCTCTGTATATGTTTATCCCCTTCGGAAAAGATAGAAGCCAAGAATTTCTAATTATATTTTGGCTCACAACGGATCATGTATTGAAAGTTAACTTTGTACCAGTCAGCACCACTCAGCCAGAAGGATGTTCTTGCCTATTACATTTAAAAAAGAGGTTGGTCAAATAGAAGTTAGACTCTGAATCCTCTGCCTGAGTTTTAGGAGGAAATCAGTTAATGAATTATACTGTCCTGCATACTTCCCCAGTCTCTATCCTGCTCCTGTTTCTGAAGTAATAGTCTTGGGAAGAAGGATCAGTGAGAAGTTGGCTGTGCTCTGATGAACAGAAGTATGGAAATTCAGCATAAATGTTTGAGCCCTGAGCACTAACTGGAAGTGCTGTGGTTGGTAGCATCAGGAGATGTCCGAAGGCCCAACTCTACTCCCCTGGGTACTTCAGGATGAAAATCAAGGGACCTGCTCAGTTGAACCACGGTTTAGATGGAATGATTAAAGTCATGACACCATAGCCCACTCCATACTAAGGAGAAGGGCACTAGAGCATCTTCTACTCTTGGGCCAGGGTGAAGGAATATGGGGTAGGTCCATGCTCCTAATAAGTGGACTTCTTTTCTTTTATAAATGCCCAGTGCTAAAGAGTCTGTAATTCAGTTGAGTTATGCAGGGGGCTGTCTTCTGAGTCAGCAAGGATGTGTATCTGAAAATGTTGAAACAGAAGCTACTTGGCCCTTGCTAGTAATGTTGTAGAGGGCATCCCTAAGCAGGGTAGGGAGCACAGAGGCTTTAGGATTAGAAGCCTTTGAACATCCCTTTGAGTACCAAAAATATCCAAACTCCCAAGTTGCCATTTATAGCCTCCACTGTCTGATAAGGAGCTAACTTCAGCATCAGAAATATTTGGGTTTTAGTCCAGCTCTGCCACTTAATTTTGAAACATTGAATAAGTTAGTTTACCTTTCTATACCTCAGCTTTTCTTACCTGTAAAATGGGGGATATAATATTAGTATATCAATAGTTAACTTCTCAAGAGACAGCTAAAATAATCTGTTGATCAAGCGTAGTTCAGTTTGCTAGACTTACTTCAGTAAAGGAGAGATCACCATTTGGCAAAGACTATAGTGTCTCCAGAGGAGTAAGTCAGGAGAGGGACATACAGGGTATTAGAGCCTAGACTGCATGACTTTAAGGTGGGTCTCAAAAAGCAAGAGAGGTTGGAATTGCACAATTTAAACCAACAGCTTTGGATGAGTGGGCATTGTGAGGCAGAGGTCTGGAAGTGAGCTATTTTAGGTACTTCACCGACTTATTTTCCAGGAGTAAGTATTTCAGGAACAAGTAGCTAAACTATTTTTGCCTGGTCCTAATATTGTTTCCAGGAATAGGAAAGTTTCAGTTAATATTTACCTCATAAGGTTGTTAGGAGGATTACATAAAATAATGGACAAAAGTATCTACTTTATATTTTATACTTACACACTTTGTAAAGTATATAAGTATACTTTATAAAGTATATAAAGTACAAAATTATGTAAGGTTCAGCAGCTGCTCAGCAAATGTCAAATATTAATGATTGTTGTCCATTCCTTTACACTCCCTATGTTACTGTGGCCAAAGGAAACCCCATCTTTATATGTCCATATCTTTATAAATATCATCCTCTCATCCTGGAATTTCCTATCTCAACTTATGCTATTCTAGAGAAATATAAAACTTCAAAACTGCTCAATGTCCTTTCCTCCAGCCTGCCTACCTAGACCTCTCCTAGTAGGAAGGGATTTTGCCTTCTGAACTACATGTCTTCGTTTGGAGCTCTCCTTTTGTGATACTCATTGCATTCTACTTTCTACCTATGATAGTTATGTGCATCTAGATTTTATTTCTCTTGTTACACCCTAAAATCATGCTTTTGTCCCCATAGAGCCCCCCCACTCCCAGAGCCTTGTCCATGGAGTGGTTCTCTAGATGCTTGCTGATTTAATAAATATAATTTATTATTGATCAAACCTAAAATTGAAGATCTTAGATAAGAACTGCGGCTTAAGGCAAAGCCTGGGTCTTTTTGTATACTTTGCACACAGTAGGTGAATCCATTGTCTTGAGCTATCTGCAGATGTGCCTGGATGATGCCAGACAGATAATATGGAAGAGGCATGTGTGCAGAAATAGCAAATAGACTGTCATGCTGAAAGTGGTGGTAAGGGAATCTGAAGAGCTAGTAGTTACAGTCAGAGATACGGACAAAAAAGGCTATTTCAAACATGAAACATTGGCTATTATTCATGGCTAAAGATCTAACTAGGAAAGACCAACTAGCAAATTCATTAAATGATCCTGTTTCCCTTAGGTCATGGTCATTGCTTGTTAAGTTACCACATTGACCAACATGTCCCCCTCTTGGGATCCATTTGGCAGGTCCCACAACATTTTTGAAGTTAACCTTGGAAATAGAGGTCTAATGTTTAAGTTAAAACTGATTATGTTAATTTAATATTCATCAAGGCTCTCATACATAATTTATTAAACATTTTAATGAAAAAACATGTCACATTATTTTATAATAATAGCTACCATGTTATAAATGTGCTTTATTATACATTAACTCATAGAATCCTCACATAACCCTATGAAGCATTTTTTACCCCATTTCCCTTGGAGGGGAACCATTTCCCTTGGAGAGGAGTTAAGTTACTTGCCCAACATCTTAGTCATGAAATGGTGGAGCCCAAATTCAAACTTCAGGGTGGTTTCACTCCAAAGTCGTATTTTTAACCATAGAAGTAATTGAATATACATATATTGATATACATTAGACAAGGCTGTCATCTAAAAGCAAGATTGTTTTACTACTTGAAACTGATTTTTTGGGATGGGAGAGACATTGTGGAAGAGATGGTATATGAATAGTATATGTGAACTTATATGAGTTTTTCTAAAAACCTTATATAGGTTTAATTATATATACATATATGCATATATTCATAAACTCAACTAATTATTAATAATGAAGAAAAATACTATTTCTGTCAGATTTACTTAATAGTCCTTAGCTATATCAGTTTTACATACTCTCACATACATGTTAGGGTTGCAAGTGATATATATTTATTAATAAGTGCTTGGGGAATAGACTGAATAATCAAGGAATATCAAAGACACAAAGTTTATTTCTCTATTTACTTACATAAACTAACAAGTATAAAATGAACAGAGGACTCTTAGAGCCTTGAGTGAGCTCTGGAGATTATATGTAATGTTTTTATAGTTGCTTTGTTTTTCCTACCAAAAGCCCATATGTTCATATAGAAGCTAACAAAAGTGGGCAGGGGTGACAAAGACTAACAACTGACTTTGCATTTAAAACAGGATAACGTGTATCTTTTCAAATAGTTCTCCTGTCCCTGGAATCATAAGATGGAGTATCTTTCCTTAGTCACTCATGGCTGCTCTTCACAGAATGACTGGGACTCTTATTAAAGTGATGTCATTTTGACTGAGGCTATTTCTGCTGTTTCTTGTACTCCCCTTTTCCTTCTTCTAGCAGGTGGGGGGGGGTAAAGCATTTGCTGCTGTCAGTCAGGATGCGTAGCTCCCAGCATGTCCTGCTGGAGGGTCTAGGGTCACTCAGCGTGATTCCTCGGGCAGCATGTCTGTGCCTTTCCGACCTGAGAGTTCGGGTAGCGTGCAGGCGGTTTCTTCTCCTGCCGAGGAATTCTCTTGCTACCGCCCTGCTTTCTCAGGTCATTCATCTTACAGAATTTTAGAGCAGAGCTTCGAGATCACCTGGTTTCCTGTTTCATTTTATTGACTTGGAAACTGAGGTCCAGGTAGGCCTAGTGGTTCCCCAAGTGTGGGGACCAGCAGTATTTGCCTTTCCTGGGAACTTTATGGAAATGCGCCTTCTCAGGTCCCACACTGCACCACCTCCCGACTCTGAAGTGCTGGGGGTGGGGCCCAGCAATGTGAATTTTAACCAGCCTTCCAGAGGATTCTGATTTAGGCTCTAGTTTTAAAAGCAGTGACTTGAGTGGTGCCTGGGTGGTGCAGTCAGTTAAGCCTCGGACTCTAGGCTTCCACTCAGGTCGTGGTCTCAAAGTGCCGCCAGACCTTCTGTCTCCTCTCCTTCTGCCCCCCTTCCCTCGCCCCTGCACGCACACAGGGGTGTGCACGTTCTTTCTTTAAAATGAATACATAAATCTTTAAAAACAAAACAAAACACTGGCTTGAGCCATTTGTGTAAGGTCACGCAGCTGCCAGCAGGGCACAAAGCCGGGTTTCCTGACACTCCATGGAGAGCTCCATCCTTCTGCCTCTGCCCCTTCCTGAGCTTCACTCACAGCGTGGTCCAACCCCGCCAGCCCCCACCCCGGCTTTCTTTTGGAAGCTGGTGTTTGTTCATTTAGTTTTAAGGAGGTCCGATCTAGCTGCCTTTCCCCCCTCTCAGCTTGCTGAAAGATCTAAGTTCAGGAGCTATTACAATATTATATTAATTTCATGTCTGGGGATTTTAACAATTTCTTCAAATTGAAGTTTTAATATTACCACAAATCCTTGCCCAGAGCAGAGGTATTGTCAGTTCCCCTCATTCCTAGTTTTCTCTTTGCTTTTCAAGCAAAGTTCAGCAGCTGAGCAGACATATTTTCTTTCAGTCTTCTGAGCAGGCCATTTCATGAGCAATATTCTTTCTCTAGTGACAGTTTTGATCCTATCCTGACAAAACTGCACGCTAGGTTTACCCCTTTCAACTCTAGTCTCAAAGCACCAGCTTCAGTGCCACTCCTGGACCTCCCATGTTGAAAGAACGAGGCTCTCCCTCTGCCCGGGGACCTAGGCAGGACAGACACCTCATCTGACACCCCCACCCCCCCAACCCCCCTCCACCCCCTAGCTCATCAGGGATGCCTCCATGTGGCTGAACTTCCAAGGGGCTCCACTTCCTTTAATCTCCCTTTTCTCAGCTGGCATTTCCTCTGGGCTTCCATCCTCAGGCTGGGAGCCTGTTGTGGTCACAAGGCCCTGGCAGGAAGCTGTGTGTTTTATGGCTTTTGTCTTCCATGAGAGAAGTTTGTAGGGAAGCTGAAAGGCACTTCTGAGCTCCACTAGGCTTTTGCTTGGTACAAGGCTTACTGACCTGGCCCAGGAAACTCTGAGGCCATGGAATGTTTTCTTTTTTCACCTGTCTCTTCCTCTTGTCCCAAGGGAGCTCTCTTTCAATCTGGACCTTCTCCATGTGTCTAACCTAGGCCATACCCAAACTGGAGAGCTCTTGGGCGGCTGGGGGGTTTCTAGGGCAAAACTCTGAAAGAAAGTATGCTCTTTCAGGCCCTGAACCAACACCCTGAGTGGGCCCAGAGGGCCTAGACTTGACCTGGCTGCCCAAGGACCCCTCAGGGTGAAGCTGGCCCTGGGCACTGACCAGAACCCAAAAAGCCACAAGGAGAGAGAGGGAAAGATTTCAGGAAATTTCTGCTAGGTATTTGGATCCACGACATTTATCTACTTGAGGTCAGATTTTCAATACTGAAAACTGTAAATACTAATATTTGTTCAGTGCCTCTGGCCTTGGGTTTAAATGAGTATACCTTTGCATGATTCTGTTTACATTAGAAGCTGTTGTGGAGTCCCTGTTGACATATAAAGAATGACAAAGATAATAGTACTCTTAGGGAGTCCATGCTGTGGCTTTCTGTCATAGGAACATTATAGACAATCACCACGAATCCTAGCCACCTGGCGCAGTAGATACTCTTAGCCTCATTGTCCCAGTGAGGAGACAGAGATTGAGATTAGGCATTTTGCTTAGGGTAAAACACTAACCAAGGGAGGAAATTTAGCGAGTTTTCTTTTTTCTGTGAAGTTTTGGTATGGAGGTTAAGTCACATCAATTCTGAAGTTCAAATCCTAGCTCTGCCACTTAGTACTGTAAGACCAGGCTGTACTCAAGCATCTTCTACCTCAGTTTCCCCATCTGTAAAGTGGACATAATAATGGCATCTACTTTATAAGGTTGATGTAAAGATTTAAGAATTAGGATACATTAAATACTTTAAAAACACCTGGCATAAAGTAATCACCAAATGAATGTTGGCTAAGAGAATGGAAGGCTGAAAAAAGGCTGTTTCATATGATTTGCCAAATGAACTAATCTTTTAAAATAGGCTTTTCTACATGTCTAATACTTATTTTCTGGCTCTTTTCAGTGTTAGGTAATAAAACAATTCAGTGCTTAGTAGGAGAGTCCAGGAGGGGTTATGTAATTTTTACTTAGAACAAATAACCCATTTATCACTCCCCTCGCCCCCTCCCCTGCTCTTCCCCCACCCCCCACGCCCCACCTCCCAGTGCTCTCTGGGCAGCTGCACCTTTGTAACTCTGGTGGCTGCAAAGCACACAGCAGCCAGTGCTGAATCCCATTTGCAGTACAAAGAGACTGCCAGGAAGGAATGGGCTTAATTAGTAAGAGATGTTCAAGGTAAAGCCTTTACAGAAGAGCTAACTGTGTTGTGTTAAAGGGAAGAAATATGATGAAAGCCACCATTACAGGAGCCAGAATGAGGCATACATTTCCTTAGCCTTTGCCTGCCATATCACATCTGCTTAGATGTCCCAGCTCCAATAGCAGGCTAGTTCAAAGCTTGAAATCATGGAACAGTGTAAGAGCCATGGAGCTGATGCCATCAGATCTGTAACGACTTTGGCCAATTAACATGCCAACTTGGGGAAAACGTAAGTGAAAGCAACAGGGACCCATCCCCCAGAGCAAGATGTGAGAAGCAGGCATGGGAGTAGCCTTTCCCAAATAGAAGTAGAAATGTCTGAGCCTAAGCCTGGAGATCAGCACCGTGGGGGCACAACATTGACCAAGCCCGAGTGACGACTTTGGACGATGGGTTAGAAAGAACTAAACTAAGGTGGTAACAGCTTTGCAGAGCTGGGACTTGACCAGGTTACTGGGTAAGAGGGAAGGTTAGCGTAAGCAATACACTCCAAAATCTCCGTTCGAATGTTGCGTTGTCACTTGCCATTTTTGTGATATTGAGTGAGTCTCTACTGCTATGGGCTATAAGTTTTAAGGCCTTATATATTATTCTTAGTAACCTCCATATATGCATTAAGTTTCATCCAAGGTCTTTAAGGAAGAGACAGAGAATCTTCTCTAACAAATTGCTAAAGGCTCCAGAGAGATCTCAGTTGGAGATGGGGCCAATGTTTATATGACTTAAATGGAATATTTGCTTCTCCTTAATTCATATATTCTATCCAGCAGCAGGTGGGCATTTTAGAATTTGTGACTATTGAAGAAACAATTTCCCAACCACAATTAGGTAGTTATTAACTATTTCCTGGCTTTATTTATGGTCACTAGTGAGGCTTGCACTTTGTTTTTAGAACTGATGTGGGAGTTTAGTGAAAATTCTTTGACCAAACCCAATGCATAGATTCTATTCTGAGCATTCTAAAGTTGTTACAGATCTTGAGGGCATATGAAATTTGTTAGAATTCTTGAGGGTACATGATATCTGAAATTATATGTAGACTGAGCAAATTTGGTCATTCATTCATTCCACATATTATTTAACGAGCCCTGACTATGTTCCAGGCATTACACTAGGTACTGGGGAGAGGGCAGTGACCAAGGCAAACTCTGCCATGACCCGGTCAAAAATCTCTGTGTGACAACTAGTTCCGTGTGCATTTACAATAGGACAGGATAAGCTTCATGACAGCAGAAGTGTAGGAAACATGGCAGAGACTGTGAGCCCTCACTCATCTATCTACGTTTCTACATTTCTCAGCCCCTCGCATTTGGTAGCATTGTGCGATTAATTGTCACCAAAGGCCATGTGCGTGGAAGTGATGTGTCACTTTCATCCAGGGCACACTCTCTCCGTGCTCACTTTGGAGTCCTTGTATTCCAGAGAACATAGCTACAAGATGGAGGAGGGTGGCACAGTCTGCTTCAGACATGTGATGTGAACGAGAAATAAACTCTTTATGTCAGTGTCATAAAAGACAAAGAAAGACTGTGGCAATATTCTAGATTCAAAGAGGCAACTAACTAACTGCAGTATCTGCCCCTTGAATGGATTATGTACTAGAAGGGGGATAATGCTACAAAAATCATTATTAGATCAACTGATGAAATTAAAATATGAATATTAGAATAGATTTTAAAAAGTATTGTATTAGGGGTGCCTGGGTGGTTCAGTTGGTTAAGCGTCTGCCTTTTGCTCAGGTCATGATCTCCGGGTCCTGGTATTGAGCCCCGTGTCAGGCTCCCTGCTCAGCGGGGAGGCTGCTTCTCCCTCTACCCCTTCTCTCACTCGTTCTCTCTCTCAAATAATAAATAAAATCTTAAAAAAATAAAAAAATAGGGCGCCTGGGTGGCTCAGTTGGTTAAGCGACTCCTTCGGCTCAGGTCATGATCCTGGAGTCCCGGGATCGAGTCCCGCATCGGGCTCCCTGCTCGGCAGGGAGCCTGCTTTTCCCTCTGACCCTTCCCCCTCTCATGCTCTCTGTCTCTCATTCTCGCTCTCTCAAATAAATAAATAAAATCTTAAAAAATAAATAAATAAAAAATAAATAAAAAATAAAAAAATAAAAGTATTGTGTTCATGTACACCTGTGAAGATGACAGTGGTACTCTAGTTATGTAAGAGACCTCTATTCTTAGGACACATACACTGAAGTATTTGGGGACAAAGAGCCACATGTTATATAAGTTAAATGCAAATGGGGGTAAAATGTTAACAACAGGCAAATCTGGGTAAAAAGTATTTGGATGTTCCTTGTACTTACTATTTTTAGTTTTGCAACTTTTTCTAAGTATGAAATTATTTCCAAATAAAGTGTTAAAAATAAAATGTTATTAAGTCACTTAGATGTTAGAGTTGATTGTTGTCCCAACACAGCCATATTTTCTTGACCAGGACAGATGGAATTGGGACTGTGTTTCAGGGCTAGCAAGTTAATTGAGAGGATGAGGAAAGAGTTCCTAGAGGAAGATTGTTTGAAAAATAAGAAGGAATTAGCCAAGCGAAGAGGGAGGAGTATTCCAAGCAGGGGAACTAGGTATGAAAGCCAGTAGTGAGAGAGAGTACAGTACATTCATGGAACAGAAAGAATTCATCATGGCTGGGACATAGAGGTTGAGTAGGGAAGAGATGAGAAATGAAGCTGGAAATGTAGGCAGGGCCAGGTTCCGAAGGGACATATAAGCCATGTTAAGATATTTGAATTTTATGCTAAGGGCAGTGGAAAATCATGAAGGGTTTTAAGCAAGAGAGTGCCATGATAATGGTAACATTTTAAAGTGGATTGGAAGGGAAGAACACTGTTTCAGGAATGGTCAGTGGGGTAGTGGCCAGAGGGATGGAGAGGTGTGGGGGAGTTGAGGTTTGAGAGCTGGTTAGGAGATGAAGTTTGTTTTCCTGGGTGATTGATGGGTGAGAAATGGGAGGCATGAATAACTCCCTAAATTCTGGCTGGGGGAATCTGGTGGATAGTGCTACCATCCTCGAACTAAGAAACTCAGGAAGAGGGTCAAGTTTATCAAGGGAAAATAATGATTTCAGTTTGGACATTTCAATTGGGACATCCAGTGGAGCAGTGGTCAGGAGGCAGTTGGATGTGTGGGTAGGGAGCTCATGAAGACTACAGGTAGAGACATGGGAGTTCCCAGCACCTTCATGGGAGTGGTGAGGTCACCAGGAAGAGGTTAGAATGGGGAAGAGGGCCTACGGCAGAACCCACAGGGCAGTAGGAGTACGGACTTGATCATGAGATAGGCTTCTGCAGTGCCAGTGGAGATAGGTTCTTGCCACTCTTGTGTCTCATTTTCTGCCCTAGCTCACTGGGGTAGTAAAACTCTGCCAATTGATACTTAGACAAGGAATTAGATTAGATTTGGAAGCTTCAAAATAGCATGTTTTTACATTTACAAGGGATTTCTGCATGTTTAATGATTAAAGGATTTTCTACAGTTAGTGAGTGATCTGTTGACACCTCATTTTATAGGTGGGTCATGGAGCTCTAAATGCTCTTGCTTTCTGATTCTCAGGGATTTGGCTGGCAAGCTAGGGATGGGGTGCCAAGCTTTTGACATTTAGACTTAGTGTAATTCCAAATTAATTATTCACAGGTCAAGACATGTTACATATGCCCTTTTATATTCTTTTGGGGTTTTAACCCTCAATTTTTCTGGTTCCATTAGCCACTGCTCTCTTTTTCACTGATGTGTTTTTTTGGAACGCTATGTGGAAACACTAATTTGTAGTCATTCAATTAATCACCATCGTTTAATCCCTGGTTCCTCCTCACGCTTCATGACCAGGTTCAGATGCGTTCCTGGAGGCGTTGCTCACTCTTCCTTCCTAAGCTGCACTAAGTGCCCAAGGGCAAACTTCCAGCATTCTGCTGACAAGGTCTGTTTCCTGTGGTCCTCTCCCACCAGCCTGTGAGCACCTTGAGCACCAGGATTGGGTCTGGCATGTTCAGCTTTGAATCTCCAGCACTATGAGTGGAGATCATAGAAGATGCTCATACTTAGGATTTGTTCAACTAAATAGAAATGATTGAAAGCAGACACTCCTTATTGAAGGGGCTGAAGGCTTAGATTGTTAGAACATATATGAATTTATGTGTGTAATTATATTTGCATTTATATATGTTGGGGCTTCATATTCAAAAATTTTATTTGAATGTAGATATAGGTGGTGGGTGTGATTCCTTTGTGGGCCGGTCATTGGCAATTTCAAGGCAGCAGAACAATCCAGCAATCCCACTTTTGGGTATATATCCAAAGGAAATGAAATCACTATCTTGAACAGATACTTGTGGCCCCCATGTTTATGGCAGCATTATTTACAATAGTCAAGACATGAAACAGACTAAGTATCCATTGAAGGATGGGTGAATAAAGAAAATTTTATATGTATGTATATATATATATATATATCTTCAATGGACGTAATATGTATACATATTTTGTGTGTGTGTGTGTATGTATATATATATAAATATATATATTCAATAGAATATTATTCAGCCACTAAAGAGAAGAAAGTCCTGCCATCTGTGACATCATGGGTGGACCTTGAGGACATTATGCTAAGTGAAATGGGTCAGACAGAGAAAGGCAAATACTGTATAATTTCACTTATATGTGGAATCTAAAAAGAACCAAACTCATAGACACAGAGAGTAGACTGGTGGTTTCCAGGTTGTGCTGGGGGATGGGGGTTGAGGAAATGGGTAAAGGTGGTCAAAGGATACAAACTTCCAGTTATAAGATGAATCAGGTCTGGGCATCTAATGGATAGCATGGTGATCATGGTTAACAATACAGTATTGTATACTTGAAATTTGCTAAGAGAATAGGTCTTAATTCTCACCACACCATAAAAAAAAAAGAAAAAAAAAAGTGAGGTGATAGATGTGTTAGCTAACCTTATTGTGATAATCATTTCACAATATATGAGTGTATCAAATCATCACCTTGTATACCCTAAACTTATACAGTGTTATACATCAATTGTATCTCAATAAAGCAGGCTTAGCCCTAATTTCCGATGAGCTTCCTTCCATGCAATTCTCAACTTTCAGAGTTGGCCATTGAGCCCAAACCCCTCTCCTCTGTGGGTTTCTTCCTTCTACATCCAACCTACCTTGTACAGTATCTGGCTTTTGGCATAAAGTAATTTGGCCTTGCCAGCAATTTATTGGTCTTATCCTGTAGGATACAGGGGGCTAGTCATCTTTTATAAAACTAGCACACAGCAGACACCTAATTAATGATGATGGTGCTAATAATATAGTGGGGATTGAACTAGACACCTTCTGTTAGTATTGTATCCTGTAGGGACTGCTGTCTTCCTTTGTTTGGATCAGTGTCTTTGTAGAAAGATGGTTCTGTGTGTCATGGAGGTGAATACCCAGGTAAGCCAGCAGACATGAGCCCAGAAAAGTTAAGTAATTTGTCCAAGATCACATACTTAGTAAAGTGACAGAGATATGATACAAATCCTGACTGAGGGACTGAAACCCATGCTCTGAGCCCCAGTCCCACCCACAAGATGCTGCAATTCTGCGTAGTTGGCTTGATCACTTAGTCAGGAAGGCCTGGAGAGATAACTGGTGGCCTTTCTTTCCACCTGAAATCAGAAAATCTAGAACCTTGTGACTACCTTGTGACCACTGAGGAGTTAAAGGCAGATCTTAGGATTTGCCTGGAGCAGGCAGAGCCTTTGGTAATTACTTCACAGCTGTTCTCAAGGCGAAGTGAGCCTGGGCATTCCTCCCTTCCGTCTCCTTTCAGAATGTTCTGGCGCAGAAATATTTAGTGTGGCTTTATTCGAATTGTTGAAGTTACAGCATCTGGTATTTTGTGTGCATTTACTCTGAAATTAAAAAAATAAAAAGGGTCTTATTGTTCTCCCTGCAGTAAAATCTCTGTCTCTTTCTATGCTCACCCTCCCCACCCCCTTTTTAATTTTAAAGCATTTCTTTGGCACATTCTCCTCTCTTCAGGCTGTATCTGCCTTGATGAAATTCAGGTTTCAAGAGTGTCTGCTCTGGTTCCAGCAGGATTTTGAGGACTTTTAAATTTGTCAGCCAGTCCCTTTAAGCAATGGGCTACCCTTTCAATAATTAAAGGAAAAACCCCAAAGCGACTAACAACCTGCCCTTCCTCTCCTTTTTTCACACTCGTTCCAGCATTTTTGGTTAATACCACTGCTGATAAATTAGAAAACAAAATCTCTGTGGGTGACCAGGCAAAATTTATTAACCATATAACCCTAGCAGACGGCATAGCCCTAATACAAATATTTGTGCTTCTGTCACTGGCACTTGTCTGATCACTGCCAAACAGTGACAGATTTTAAAGACAATCACATTAAGTCTTAATCAAGCTTGAAAGATACAGTCATGCAGAGGCATGCTAATGAGTAGGCATTTCCTGCCTGCTTTCTGTACTAACAGCATCCTATGCCAGTGTATTATTGAAAATGTTCTTCTCCTTCATAAAACACCACTTTCAGCATGCCTAAAAATCTAAAATGGCCACTGGCTGGTGGGTAGCCTCAAATGACACAGCTCCTTCTAGATTATAGCCTGGGCTCTAGGCTGACCCTGCTCACCTTCCTTATTCTAGCTTCTCTCTTGATGCTGGAGTATGAACAGGTGCTAGATGTTTGGTATGAGGATTAGAGAACTCTAGGAGGTTAGGAAAATGAACCAGTCCACAAAGAAGGCTGGGCCTGGAAGGAAGGGAGAGAAAACTGCAGGAGAGGGAGCTGAATACTGGTGAGAACATGGGGTTGGTCATATCTGCCTGGCTGGGGTTGGAGAATAGCAGGAGATCATGTTTGCTAAGTCATGTGGGTTGGCAAAGACAAGAAATTAAGAAAGAAATTCAAACTGCTTTGATGAAAACTTCCCTTTGCCTGGGGAGGTTCTTCAAAGACAGAAGGCATCCTGGAGGGTAGGGTGGCTAGTCTGTACACTCTGTGGAGTTGGTCCCAAAGAGAAGGGAATTAGGTGGTGATTTAGACGACTTAGATGAACAATCCGGGATGAGTCCAGTGGTGCTCAGGGGATGCAGAGAGGAAGAATCAGGGCTCTGGTCCCACCACAGAGCCTCTTTGAATTGCTTATTCCTTACCCACAGCAGAGTGACCCCAGAGGCTCCAAAGCTGTTCAGAGTTCCTCGGTGTTAATATTGAAGAAAGAATAGACAGAATTACCAAGAAGAGAAGTGGGCTGGCAGCTCAGTTCAGTGCCTCATGGGACCTTGCCCAGCTGGGGTCAGCTTTTTAGCTTTTTGATTTCAGAAACATGAATGTATGTTTGTTCTGAGAAGGCCAGGCTAAGGGAAGTGACTCACACTCACCAAATTCATATGAGCTAGATGTATAAGTAGAAAGTCTCAGTTACTTCTATCTAATGAGAATATATAATTATTGGGGTGGGGTGGGGTAAGTATGTATTTATGTGTGTATTAATCTGAATTGGCTGCTTGGCTCCTTCTGTCTGTGTAGGTAAATCCACAAGTTATAATTTAAAAGTTATTTGTTAAGTAAAGCTCATAAAAAGGCCACATTATCCTCTTGGCAGTCCTAAAAATGTACCAATAAATTCTTGTTTGGTCTCTACCTGTCTCGACTCCTTGAAGACCACTTTCTCTCACTAAATTTTCACACAACCTCTGTACAATTAATTAGGTTCCAAGTCATTTCTTGGAGATTAAAGCTCCTTTAGTTGGGTTTTTGTTTTTAGGGGATAGGCAGGAGTTAGAAGCCTGCAGGTGAGATACTAGGTAGAGAAAATCAGAAGATAATTATCTCTTGGAAACTCTGGCAAGCAACCAACCCATTTAAGCCCCCAATATTCCCCTCTTCCCTCATTATTGGGGAAAAAATCATAGTATTATAGAATTTAGGAGCTAGAGGAGGCCTTAGAAATAATCTAACCCAGCTCCTTGGGTTCATATAATAACCTGCTATTTTGGTTACTTGAATTAACTTCTCATTTGTAAATCTCCATCTTTTCCTTATTCTTTCCTCTGAGGAGTGGATGTTCTTCTATCAAAACTAACTACCCTCCCTTCTATGTGCTTGATCCCATTTCCTTTATTGTGACCATATAACTTATTGTCCAAACTGAGACACTATTGAGAGTCAAGGGGGCTGTTATTAAGAATGAAGCCAGGACCACCGGCAAAACCAGGACGTCCTGAGAAAATGTGGACACAGTCACCACCGTTTCTGCAGCCCTTTTCCCGCCCCCCCCCCCGCCCCCTTAAACCTCGATTCTTGATTTGAAATAGTTCTTGTTTTGGTCGCCTTTTCATCTGCTTCCCGGTTTACTGTGAACCATCTTTGTGGATGGTCTCTAGGGCTTTGGGGTGTCATTTGCCTCTTGGGGGAGACTCCTCTCTGCCCTTGTGGGGGCGAGAGGAGGGGAGGGAATAAAGCACAGAAGCTCTTTTCCCCAGTGCTCCCCAAAAGGCAGATATTTCTCTGGTAAGAATGCTGAGGAAGAGGTTCAAGGTAAGAATGCCGAGAGAAATCATTCCGCTGTAAGCAGTCTTTGCTGCCTCTGCTGCTTCTTCACCCGCACTCACCGTGCCTGCCGGCTTCGGAGCCTCCTCAAAACGCTTCTGATTTTCTCCATCTTCACTCTCCGCCTCAGCCCTGGAACTCCGAGCTTGGCCTCCACTGTCAGAGGCTCTGCTCTCCAGGGAGGGAGGCCCCCATGCTGTGCAGCTTTCCCCGGGGTGCGAATGCAGGACCCACCTCCCTCCACTCTGTTTGCCCCCGGGCAGGTAGCTGGGAGCCCAGCCTGCAGCGACAGCTCAATAAATACCTGTTAATTGGAATGATAATGTGGGGCTGTAAGTGGAGCTTCCGGGTTCTGTTTCAGCTCTCCCTCTTTGTTCTTCTGGAGAAAGACTGAATATTTTTGGTGTGGTCGCCTCTCTGCCTAGAGAAACAACTAATGTGCTTGGAAAGTCATTTATTCACACAGGAGGGGTCAAATTTTCATCAACTCACTAAATCTCCAAAGTTAGTGCCTCATGGGAGATAAAGTGCAAGGATCCCCGGGGTTTGGGGGGCATTCTGATTTCAGAGACAGATGAAATCAAAAGTTACATCTAGGCTTCTTTCAGTTTTGCAGTTTTGGCTCTTCCTGTTCCTTGAAGGTTAAATGCCCCACACAAGCCTCTGACAATCAGGGGATGTCTGGCGGGGGCGGGGGGGGGGGGTGCTGCCTGATGAGCCCTTTGTAAATATTGAAGCTGGTTTGGCCTCAGGGGTGTGGCTGGAGAGATCTTTACTGAGGATTTGTGAAATTTGTCCCAAAAGTCAGCTCTGAGGGTTTGTCTATTAACAAGGTTGGAATCATTTCCTGACCCCTTTCCATCTTCTGCCAAAAATCTCCAAAGGTTCAAGAAGAATTGAGTTCGTTTCCCCTGAATTGCTTCCTGTTCATTATTTAACATCAACCTCATCTCAATTTCTCACTCCCAGCCTGACTAGCAATGAGGAAGAAGTATTGATCATTTTCTAAGAAGTTGCTTTGAGATTCTCTACGGCAATGGACCTATAGCTTTTGGGCTGGGCCAAGTTCAGAAAATCCTTCAGGCTTCTAGATATTTAGTTGCATAGAATCTTCCATCTTGTAACCTGAAATAGATGATGCATCTTTTGCCACGGGCAGATTGAGATCCAGCCCCCCAGTGTGCCAGGCAGGGGTCTGCTCCTGACTCCTTTTTACTCCAAGTATGTATATACACTCTTTTCCCAGTTTTGGTGCACTTTTGTTTCCATCAACCCACCCCTGCTTCCCTTCCCGGAAGTTTGTTCCCAGCCCCTGGAGTTCCTCTCCCCCCACACAGAGTTTAAGGGCCTGATGGGACAAACTCAGGCATACTTCATGCTCCTGAGTTTGCTTGTGGGTAACTGTCAATGGAACTTCGCCTGAAATTGCAGCCCACCTTGCTTTCTTTCTCTTCGTGTTCTGCTCTTCCCACTGCCGGGCCTGTTTCTCCTGAGAGTACTTTGTGCTGAATCTCCTGCCTGTGAATCCTGTCTTGGGCTCTACTTTTGGGAGACCTGACCCAGGACAATAAATATTATCTCACCGAATTCTCCCAGCTGCTCTGTGAGAATTAAATTTTTAAAAAATGACTTTCATTGTTCTCATTATAAATGAAGGAACCGAGATCCTTAGAATTTAAGTGATTTTCTCATGACCACGCAACTAATAAGTAAGGTGCAGAGCTGGGATTTAAATCCAGAACTTCTGACTCTAAATCTTGGATCTGGTTATTTAGAAGAATTTTGGTTTGGGGGAAGAGAGGTTTTCATGAACAAACAAACAAACAAACTCTTTTTTTTCCCCATGAAATGCAATGGCATGCAGCTCAATGAAATTAAGTTTAATTTTGTATTTTCTATCCAGTTAAGTTTAATTTTTGGAAGCTTTGTGTGGCCTGGAGCTGTGTTTGTGTAGCTTGCTCTCACTGGCTGTCAACAACATGTAAAAAGTGTATCTGCACATAGCTCACTGCTCCCTCCCACATGCCCCAAGACCTTGACAAGCCCTCTGGGTGTCAGTCAGCAGTCCCTGGTAATGTAAAAAGCAGTGACAGCTATGGTTTCCCATTGCAGAGTCCCTCATTAAAAATCTGTGCTTGCCAAGCAGCTGGTCCTAGATCACAGATTCCTGCTCACGGTGGGGAGCTCCATGGATGGAGACAAGGGATGCACGTAGCTTATTAATGACGCTGTCAGGTATTTCCAGAGAAATTTGGGTCCTTCCTTCCAGGTATTTCCAGAGAAATTTGGGTCATTTATAACACACACAGACATTTATTCACTCATAGCTAGGCTCTCATATTTTTTCTCTGTGGGAGTATTATTAATAAGCAAAACTTCCAAAGTTTTTTCTAGTTGCTCACTATAAAGATAGAAGTGCTAGAGTCTAGGGGAGATTCCAAGAAGTATAAGACCATCCCCTGCCCTTAAGAGAATCCCTGTGATTTAATTTTAATCAGGAGGTAATAACAATGGTGATGGCAATTGTAATACTCATCCACGAGCTGCCGTCTTACAGTTGACAAAGTATTTTCACCTTTATTAATTTACTTTTCCTGTGGCCCTTTCCCTGGAGTGGAAACTCAGCAGTTTTGCTCCATACTGATTTATCATCAATAAACAGAGACGCTAGCTCTGCTGTTACTGATCCAATCAAAGTTTCCAGGACTGTCCCCTGTGAATGACTGAAACCTCAAATTATGTGAAAAAAAATTCTCTTTCTCTGCCCATCCACTTATCTATCTTTCTATATATCTTCAGACATAGGAAGTTGGAAGAAGTAAAGGCTAAAGCAGCTTTTGTGGATATCAATTCTCTCAAGGTCTTCTTGCATGAACTTCTCATGGAATCATAATTCTAACTTTGGAAATGTATGCTCAGCCCCAGAACCTCAAAAATCTGGGATAGAAGATTTTTGCTTGATACATACTTGATAGTGTCAGATAATGATTTTTTGAAAAGTTGTTGTGGCTTCACTAAATTGTAATGGTTAAGATTTATTGAGTTCCTACTATGTGTTGGAAACTTTGCTAAGCACTGTGGATCCAAGAGGTGTAGGGTAAGCTCCACACCCTCAAGCAGTTTGTACTCAAGTCAGGAAGACCCACTTAGGCTAAGTGGTGGATGCTTGGTAGGGAGAAAAAGCTCAGTGGATGGAGAAATTGCTCTGGTGTGGTACAGTCAGAGATGACGTAGAGAGGAGCTAGGGTAATGAAAGATCTCCAGTGAGGGATACTACTTAGATAAGTAGAGATGCATGGGAAGAATGCTCCAGGCAGGGGTAGCAGAGGGAGCTAGTATTTTTAGCTGGGGATGCATGAATCATATTTAGGAGACAATGAACAGAATATGACTGGAGTGGAGTGTTGATGTAAGAGAGGGCAGAAACCTAAGCCTAGGGAGACGCCTGGGTGGCTCAGATGGTTAAGCGTCTGCCTTTGGCTCAGGTCATGATCCTGGGGTCCTGGGATCGAGCCCCACATTGGGCTCCTGGCTCAGCGGGGAGCCTGCTTTTCCCTCTCCCTTTCCCTCTGCCTCTCCCCCTGCTCGTGCTCTCTCTCTTTCTGTATCTCTGTGTTTCAAATGAATAAATAAAATCTTAAAAAAAAAGAAAGAAAGAAAGAAAGAAAGAAACGTAAGCCTAGGAATCCAGGTAAAACTTAAATGCCAAACCAAGAGATTAGATCCCTGGTGACAGCCACCATATACGGTATGATAATTACATATGGTAAATACAATAGGAATGATGACTGGTGCCTCTAATATTTGCCTGGTCCTGCAGTTGATATTTCATGTGCCATCTACCTAATCACTCTTTAAATCAGTAAGTAAGTATTCATTGCCCACTATACTCTTCAAAGCAATCCAATAAGGGACTTCTTTTACTTACATTTTAAAGACCAAAAAACTGAGACTCAGTAGGGCTAAGTAACTCAATAGGGCTAAGTAACTCAATAGGGCTAAGCCCTTCTCAATAGAGCTAAGTAACCTCAATAGCGCAAAGTCACACAGCTAATTAACAGCAGAACCAAGATTTGGCCCCACATCTGTCTGACAAAGCCTGCATTTTTTTTTGTACAATGCTACCCTGCAGGTTTCTGAGTCTTTTTAGAGGCCCGAATAATGGAAGTTGTTTGGGGAGGTGAGGAGGTCAGAGCAGTAGAGTCTAGAGGTAGGGCAATTATTACAAGAAGCCAACAGGGAAGTGGTTATTGCCATGCGAGGAGAAAAATGAGAAAGGGGCTTGTGGTAAAAGTGGAGGCAAGTGGAAAGGAAAAGATGAATTCATAAGACACAATGATGGGATAAGAATGTCCCAGACTTTATGTATGAGTAGAGGTAGAGAGAAAGGGAGGACTCCAATGTTTCCAGAGATTCAAGCTTGGGCCTTGAATGTGGGTGAGATGGGCTTATGATAATCAAGACTCCATGATTTCTTAAACACACTAGAGTATGTGGATCTAAACAAGCAGGCCCTTTAAAGTAGCTACATAGGGAGATTTTTGTGCTGTTCTGGCAATACCGCCATTACTAAAGGTATTGGAAACTCATCCTTCAGGACTCCTTTCAGCCATTCAGGAAAGGTCCCCTAACTTTACTCAAGGTTGTAATTTCCAGGGGTGCCTGGGTGGCTCAGTCGGTTAAGCGGCTGACTCTGGATTTTGGCTCAGGTCATGATTTCAAGGTTGTGAGATGGAGCCCTGTGTCAGGCTTCGTGTTCAGCGGGGAGTCTGCTGGAGATTTTCTCTCTTTCTCTCCCTCTGCCTCTTCCCCTGCTCACACACATGTGTGTGCGCGCTCTCTCTCTCTCAGATAAATAAATAAATCTTAAAAAAAAAAAAAAAGAATGTCTTTTTCTTTGTCTGACCACCCATCTAATTTTCTAAACTTGGCTCCAAGTAAATCAATTACTCATTTAAAAATAATAACTGTAAGGGATTATATTAGTCAAGGTTCTCCAGAGAAACAGAACCAACAGGATACACACATCCTAGGAATACATCCTGGGAAAGCCAGTACTGTGACTCAGCTTAAATCTGAAAGCCTGAGAACCAGTGGAGCTGATGGTATATATCTCAGTCTGAGGGTAGAAGACAGCAGACAGGCAGAAAGGGATGAATGGAACTCTCCCTTCATCAGCCTTTTGTTCTTTTTTTTTTTTTTTTAAAGATTTTATTTATTTGAGAGAGAGAGAATGAGAGACAGAGAACATGAGAGGGAGGAGGGTCAGAGGGAGAAGCAGACTCCCTGCCGAGCAGGGAGCCCGATGCGGGACTCGATCCCGGGACTCCAGGATCATGACCTGAGCCGAAGGCAGTCGCTTAACCAACTGAGCCACCCAGGTGCCCCAATCAGCCTTTTGTTCTATTTAGTCCCTCAAGGGATTGAATGATGCCTACCCACAGTGGAGAGGGCAATCTGCTTTACTGAGCCCAAATCAAATGCTGATCTCATCTGGAACACCTCACAGACACACCCAGAAATGAAGTTTAGCCAAGTATCTGGGCACCCCTTGACCCAGTGAAGTTGACAGGTAAAATTAACCATCACAGGGATGTGTCACTCTTGAGGGTATTATCAGGCTCTTCTTACACCTGGGGAGACGGCTTGGGCAACCCACATGCCAGGCAGCCCTGGGTTTGAACCCTGATACAACCAGTTCCTCGGCCAGGTTAGTTAACCCCAATGCACTTAGGTCCTTCAGCTATGAAATGGATATTACAATTCCTTCCCTAGAGTGCCACAGTTTTAATTAGGATGCTTTCAGCAGCAAATAACAGAAAAGTCAGCTCAAATGTGCTTAAACAATGTGGGAATTTATTTGCTCACATAGGGAAAAGTCCAGAGGTAAAGAGGGCTCCAGGAAGAATGTAATTGCAGCCCAGCTTAAGTTTTCTTCAATTCTCTTGTCTTTGTCCTCTTCTGATTGTCAGCTTTGTTGTCAGGCTGGCTCCTTTTGAGATGACAAGAGGGTCATCCGCAGCGACTGGGGCAGCATGCTTTCTCCCTCACATCCAATGCAGGAGAGAGAAAAAGCTCTTCCCCAGCAGTTGAATACATGCACTTCTATTCCATCTGTCTGGACTCTCTTAGGACACATGCCTACGCATGGACCAATAGCCAGCAGCCAAATGCCATGCACAGGTTGGTGTAGCATGAGGTGAACTGAGTATTAAAAAGGATCAAGTAGGAAACCCATGGGCATTTCTGGCTCATGTCTAGCACTTAATACATGTTAGTTATTTTTCCTAATAATGAAGAGAATATTCTTTGGGCCAATTACACCTGCACACCTGACTGTGTGTGGAATGTCCTTTCTCTTTAATGTTTCTCTTCCCTCCCTACTTCAGTTAAGGGCACAATTTCACTTCCCATCAGTGTGGATTACAGTGCAAACTGGGATGGTAGCCCTGGGCTTGTGTGGTGCATGAAAGCAGCTCCACTTTTAAGTACAGAAATTAGGACATATGACCAGGAAAGGAATGCTGAGTGGGGGCTGGGAAAGAGGAGGAATTGGGAATCAGAGGCAGAGACATCAAAGCATTCCTGACTTGACTTTTGCTCTATTTTGCTTCTGGTGCGGTATCTGCCTTCACAAAGGCTCACTGAGGGAAGGGATGAGGATAGGGTGGCTCTTACCAGCAATTAGAGGGAAGTTTTAAACAACTCATCCATCCAGGCATACTTAGAACCCCATTTCATCTTTATGTATTTGGCAACTAGCTGGGAAAGACCAGAACTGAGGCTTTCACACCTATTTAGCACCTGGTTAAATATCACTTGGCACCTGCCAAATGGGTCTCTACCATTTAAAGGGAATTTGCACTGATTACTGTACTAATTAAGCAAAAGTCATTGCTACTCACAATCATTAGGCTAAATCGGTTTCTGGGGAAAAGTCTTGATAAGCAGCTGCCCAACTGAAATGGATTTGAAGGCACCCCACGCACGCAGACTCACTCACTGGCAGCTTCTCACACGCTGTCAGCCAGCACAGGCTGGATTCTTATGTCCAGGTTCTTGATGGTGACTGAACTCAGGGGTAGTTGGCAGTCCCCAAGTTAGGTGCCATGAGTTGTAGAGTCTTAAAAGGTGAGATACTCAAACTTAATTGAGGTAAATTAAGTACCAAGCTTAAGGGGCAATGAATAGACATTTCATACATGCCTTGGCCTATAATTCTCTTTACTTTTATTTCCTTTGCATAAATGCTTTTGGGGTAGGCAGTTGCCTGCCCCAGTGAATTTCTACATTGCCATGTAGGTTACTTAGAGAATTTTATAGACTCATTTTGTGACTGCCGTGTAGTAGATTGTCTGAACTATGATTCTTAGGATTTATGTGAACTTGGCATTTGTTGGACAATTTATTTGAGAGGAAGTGTGTGTGTGTGTGTGTGGGAAGGTCACACAGCAATAACCTTGGTATCCAATACATTGGGAATGCTTGTGAGCATTCTGAGGACCTTTCCTGTGGGCCACGGATTCTCATAAGAGACCAAGAACTTTTCAATAACATCAGATATGATGCCTGCAGACAAGCACTTTTGAATCAAGGCACAAACTGCATCTGAAGACTTGCCCTTCTATCTTTTTTAATAACACAGATACTGCTTTTTATAGAATGTTGTTTTGGAAGTCAGGAGAATGTTGAACTAGGTGGGTATTACAAAAAATATGATGTAGATAATATGGGGAAGAATCTGACCCATATATATTTGGGGACAAAATTTACTACCTTGGGGTAGGCTTGAGATGTTGTATTGGCTATTTCTGAGATGCTAATGTGTGTCATGAGGCCAGTATATTTTCTTAATATTGCACAGGCCAGATACATTTCTGTCTTCACCAGATCTTCCTGGGACCCTAAGAGAGGTTGTTTCTTTTGGGGGAGGAGGCAGATAGCTCCACATCATTAAAAATTGTGATGGTGTTTTGGGCAATTGCATCTCACTTTCTGGAAGGTCAGGGGAAAGAAATTCAATTTGAAGCCAATGGAAAATTTCAAACATGGGTGCAATCCCATATAGCAAATACCACTGCAATGAAACTTTCTACATCCCAGTGATTCCCAAAGGCCTATTTGTATCAGTGAGCAGTCTTCAATGAGGGGAAAATTTGTCCTAAAGAAAACTGTGGACTATCTCTTGGAGTTTGTTCTAATGGGAAACTATCGCCAAATGTCTTGTGAGAGTGGGGCCTGGGAGGAGAGAGGGAGCAGTGGCTTGGAGAGGGAAGCTCTCAGAGGAAAATGAGAATTTAATGGGGAGGGGAAACCAGATAGAGGGATGACCATGAGTATATGAGCCCTTCCAGAAACACGTAGAAATCTTGCAGCTTAATGGAGTGAGGGAGGGAAAGTCAATTCATTTTATTTTTCAAACTGAGGGGAGGGGTGACCTGGATAATTTGGGACACACAGGGAGCAGACATGTGGGTGACATTGAAGTTCTATTCTGCTAGGGGCTCCCATCCTTTAGTGCAGTGGTTGGTATCTGCCAGGCATATATTAAATAATTACTATGCATGTAAAATGAGAATGGATGGAAAGGTGCTACACAGAAGTTACATATTATAGCTATTTGTAAGATTTTAATGACTTACTGAGTCCCTTTCCAGGGAGGAGGTGGGATGGGACACAGATGGGAGCTGATGCTGAGAACAGGGAAGGAGCACAGAGATGGGCCAGGAGGAAAGCTGAAGACTTCGCTCCCCAGGGGAAGCTGCGAGGGACCCTGCCTCCCCTTGATTTTGAAAGAGAAGATCATGTTCATCTTTTGAGTGACCCTTTGTTGGGAGACTGGGACTGCCCGAAGCCCGTGTCCAGTCAAAGGAACGGTGCATCTCTGCAGTCTTATTTTCTCTCTGTTTTGAGAGACAAATATGGCTGGCCCAGCAGCTCATTCTCTTCCCTTCCTGGCAACTTGGCAAGTGCTGGCTCAGCAGGCATGAATAAGCCTCATAGCTGGACAGGCCACTGGGCTTCAAGGCCCCATCCCTTACAAGGCCACCAGGGAGCTTTGTGCTGCAGTCACAAAGCTGCTCCCTGCCCATCTAAACGCGTAGATCGTTCTAGGCATGGGCCCCTTTGATGGGAATGCTGTGTGGAGCATGTGGACCGTCCCTACTGGGCACGAGCTGTGCGATGGTGAGAAGTCCAGGGGTTACATGTGTCCAGCTGCTTTTCTGCTTATAAACATTCCCCCTATAAATCCTATTTTATATCTGTATTGCATGATCCCTTTGCTCCTTGGATATCTGGGGTTCCCAAAATTAGGGTCAGGCTTTCCGGGTATCTAGAATGGCAGAAGGACTATCCCCCTGCTATGAGGGATTAATGATGAAGAGAGAGACCTGGTCTGCCAGCAGGAGAAAGAATAGGAAGGAGAGAGGCAAGAGAGATTGACTAATCCTTTTTGATGCTGAAGAGAAGCCATTTCTAGCCTTTTCTTTTGAAAGGATGTTACTGATTGATGCTTTTCTCCCCACTTCAAGAAGCTTCTGAGAGCTGCCTGGGTTGCTTGGGGCTGGCAGGGGTTTTTGTTCGTTGTCAGGGAAAGTAGAGATGGGGTTGCTGAGGGAAGGAAGGTTCTCTCCAGCTCCTAAGTAAGGACAAAATGAGAAATGTCCCTCAAAATGAGAAATCATGGACCAGCAGGATGGTTTGTTGATCATGACAAAGACAGTGGCCCCCAGTTTCTCTTTCTTCCAGAAAGTGCCCTGGAGGGCCCACCTGAGGCCTCCAGGCAGATGCCCTCCTTGTCTTCTGCTGGGTGAAGTGCCTGAGTATGGGCAGGAGACACTGCCTTATCCTCCTGGAGGGCTGGCTAAAGGAACTACGGAAGGGATTAATTTCTTTTACTGTGGAAAGGCAGGCTTCCTGCAGATGGAAGGTGGCAGCCCTTGATCCAAGAGTATCAATTTGCTGCACTAGGCTGCTCAAGTTGTAGAAGAACTGCACAGTTGGCTAGCTAAGGAAGCAGAGAGGAGGCTCATCCAGGTAGACTCAGTTTGGGATTGGGTCAGATATGAGTGGGGCGGGGGGTCAGACAGCCCTGGCTTTCATTCACCCTCAGGGACTGGCTGTGTGGACTTGGTCGGGTACTTAATCTCTTGTTATTCACTGTCATATTCAAAAAACTTCTATTGATCTCGTACTATACATGCCAGACACTGTGCTAGGCCCCAGGGATACTGGGTGAGCACAGTGGTTCTCTCCAGCTGTAAATTCCAGCCAACACTAGTATCGCTGTCTGGGGTTGCTGCCCACCGCATGCCAGCCTCCATTCCTGGCAGATCTCTGTGTCTTCACACACCTGTGACGCAGGTTTGGCTCCATTTCTGGATATGTGAAAACTGCCAAACATACGGATGGGAGGGAGGCTGCCGGCTTTCCCCTCTAGCAGTGTAATTGGGAAAGAAACTTGGACCCAAGGTAGCCCATCGTGTTCTTTGAAAAACGCTGTTTTGTCTTTCCTCAAAAGGAGTCTGGAAGCAGCCAGAAGCTCTGCCCAGGTGAACAGAGAGGCAGCTGTCACCTGAGAGAGGCCCTAGCATAAATCACGCGGACAACAGAAAAGGAGGGTGGGTTCAGCTAGAACATTAGGACACGCTCGGCTTTAATCCATTGACAACCTGCCAGGGAAATGGGCTGTGTTTCCTTTTCCTTTGCCTACAAATCAGACACCTTAGAGCTGGAAACCCTAGCCCCTGCTGCTACAGAAATACAGGACAGCTCTGGACACCCGAACAAATTTAGATCCCCCTCCGTTTGTGCCAGGCTTCGCCATTGCTGGGCTGCTCAGCACTCTCGCTGCCTTCCGTACTGGGCTGCCCAATGCCGTGACTGTAGGTGCTGGGTGCCGAGCATATTCCCAGATCATTGTTCCTCCCAGTGAAACATGGCAGATGAACCCAGGCAGTCAGCTCTTCTTTCTCCCAAAACCTCGTGAAAATGACGGCCAAAGAATAACATGTTATAAAGGGCAGGATAGAGGAAATGTGGGAAACTATGAAAGATGTCAGCGCATTCTTGGAGGATGGAGAGCAGGTGAAAGAATGGTGACTGACACCGCCCCCCCCCCCCCAAGAGGGTAAAGCTATAGCTTCAGTGCCCACAGAGAAGCACTGAGGAGAAGCAAGCCCATGGCTCCAGCCAGGCTGCAGGGAGCCTGACACATGGGCTGAGCCAGGGGATTGATTGAAAATCTGTCTAGGTTGTGTTAGAGCCCCAGGTCCCTCCTCAGTTCCTGCAGAGAGGTGATATAACCAAACCCTTCCCCTCCAGCACTCCCAATTTCTCCCTGTAGAAACTGAGGCTGGAGAGGCTCAGGCCTCAAGAACATCATGCATCACAGGTGGTGGAGGTAACACACAGGTTGAATATGAAGGTCAATGACATGTCTACATTCCGAATGAGAGGGCCCTGGAGCCACCCGCTCCTGCCCTGCCCTTCAAATGCTGACCGCCAGCCCCTACTCCCCACCCCCAACCCCCACTGTGGGAGAGGCTACTTCTTCTGGGGCGGGGGGGCAGGGAACTGAGCAGAACATGCTTACAGTTCCTGATGTTTGAGGATCCCTTTAAACCTTAGAAGTTCATAAGCCTGGCCCACACATCCCAAATTTCTCATCACTACTAATTGTATTTGTTGCTTCTAATGAATGAATGAATGAATGAATGAATGATTTTTAAAAATTACCAAGAAGTGAACTTGCCTGAACTCAAACTGCAGACTCTGTCTTCCCCTGTGGTGGGCAGCAGCTGAATTCTCAGTTCTGTGTTTCAGCCTTAGTTGAGCTGCTTAGACTCTGCCTGCACATTGGGGTTCAGGAGGTGGCCAGAGATGAGGTGGGAGTTTATACATGAAGTTTGGGGCTTCCTGTGTCTGAATCTCTCCTTTCCAGATTGCCCCTTACTTTGTTGCTGCCTAGGACTCTGATTCTTTAAACCGGAGAGCCTGGGGATTTCTATTAGAATTGTCACCCTCTGCTTGATACAGAATGGGACTTAGGCTAGAAGCTGTAACAGAATGAGAAATGACCTAGTGCTTGTCACCTCTTCTCCAATATCTGGCTACTTTTGGTCACTCTTCAGTGCCTTCAGATAGTTGTTTTTTTTTTTTTTTTTTAAGATTTTATTTATTTATTTGACAGAGAGAGAGAGACAGCGAGAGCAGGAACACAAGCAGGGGGAGGGGGAGAGGGAGAAGCAGGCTTCCCGCCGAGTAGGGAGCCCAATGTGGGACTCGATCCCAGGACCCTGGGATCATGACCTGAGCCTAAGGCAGACGCTCAACGACTGAGCCACCCAGGCGCCCAGATAGTTGGTTTTTTACATTTTTTATAAAGTTTTATTTATTAGAGAGAAAGCGAGTGAGTAGGGGGAGGGGCAGAGGGAGGGCGAGCAAAGCAGACTCCCCACTGAGCATGGAACCTGAAGTAGGGCTCTATCTCACAACCCTGAGATCATGATCTAAGCCAAAATCAAGAGTTAGATGCTTAACCAACTGAGCCACCCAGGGGCTCCAGTTTTCGACATTTTGTTCAGGGTTTATGGTGAATATAACTTCCCTTCCTGGTCTGATAAGCTCAGAGGAACTACATTTTGGTAGTTACTACTTTTTGGTGACTTTTATTCTCCCATCACTTTTTTCCACCTCACTTTTAAATATGAATGAACAGGTAAGGATCAGCAAAAGTGTGAGGAAAGCATCCAACAATAAAAGACAGAGAAATGAAATGACTGCTCCCCCCAACAAATGGGGGAAAGGTTGGGGAGGGGATTGCTCAGAGGAAACAGAGATATTGCCCAGAGCAGAACAAAATAAAAAAAATAAACTCTTCTTTCTTAGAAAGACAAAGATATTTCACCTACAAAACAAACGCAGTCTACTGTTTTTTAAAAAAAGGAATGAAAGAAAAACAATCCGAACAATAACAACAACAAAAGAATCAGAGAACAAGAAAGGTCTTAGAAATTAAAAACAGAGTTACAGAAATATTCAATAGTGGGAGAAGTTGCCCGTAAAGTAAAACAAAAAGACAAGTGTGGACAATAAGAAAGAAAAAATAAGAATATTAGGGCATCAATCTAAAAAGGCCAACACCGGATTAATAGAAGATCTAGAAAGGGAGAATAGAGAAGATGGAGGGGAGGGTATTATCAAAGAAATAACACAAAAAAATGCCCCTGAACTTAAGGCCATGAGTATCTACAGTCTAGAGTAGGGGTTGGCAAACAATGGTCCATGGACCAAATTTGGCCTGCTGCCATGTTTTGTAAATAAAGTTTTATTGGAACACAGCTGTGCTTCTTTGTTTCCATGTTGTTCATGGCTGCTTTGGTACAATGATAGAGTTAAGAAGATGTAGAGACCATATGGCCCACAAAGCCTAAAATACTTAATATTTTGTTCTTTGCAGAAAAAGTTAGCTGATTTCTGGTCTGGAATCAAAAGATCCTTGGATTGACCAACACAATGAATATAAAAAAACCCAGGCCAAGGACATTACTGTGTGTTCATAGAACACTAGAGAGAAAGAAAAAATCCTAAGAGATTCCAGAGAGAAACGAAGTCACATACAAAGGATCAGAAATCAGAACGGGACTGAACTTCTCAAAAGCAGCCATGAAGATTACAAGAAAGTGGAGTGATGCCTTTAAAATACTATGGGAGATACAACTTTCAACTTAGAATTTAATCTGGTGTAAGGATAGGATCCAGGTGTTTTCAGACAGCTATGACTCAAAAGTGGTAGTTTTGTCTTCTGTGGGGGAGATGTTTTGGTACAGAAAGAGAATAAGCCGAGGAAGAGGAAGCGATGGAGTCCTCTGTCCGGGACAGTGATGGCAGATACCGGGGTGGTAGCCATGTCCTAGGCCCAGGCAGGAGCAGGGGAGTGGGAGGGAGGGTCTCTGGGGAAAGTACATGGATCTGATGGCTTGTTTCTGTAGAGGAGGCAAGCTTCCTCTTGCCTCCTTAGGTTCTGGGGCTGGCAGAAGACAGCGTAATGGAAGAAAAACATACAAATTTATTTAATATTTTTGTGCATATGGCAGATTTCAAAAGGTAAATGAAGACCCAAAGAAGCCATTAGGCCCCAAAGCTTTATCTACCTTTTTACGTAGAGAGTGATAAATTATGGGGATATGATGAGACAAGGGGGCTTGGGCTCAGGGCAGTGAATTATGGGACACGGACTAGGAAATATATGGGGGAAATCATGGCTCACTTTAGTAGGTTTGTGTGTGTAGGTCCATTCTGGCATCGACGCCCAGACTCCCATGATGGGATTGTTCCTCTCTTCCTGATACAGGACGGGTACCTTTGTTTTGGGGAATTTTATGATCTGCTTTTGGGTAGATACAGGGAGCTAGGAGAGCCGTTCCTGCATCTGCTATTTCTCAAGTGTCTTTGGCTCAAAATAATCAATATGCCAAAGCAGTGTATATTGGGGTGGCATGTTCCAAACCCCTTCATCTGTGTTGGACCAAGTGGATGAGAGCATTGAGAGGTTTCATAGGCTGTTGAGTGTTTGGTAACACTTTACGCTGGTTATATAGTAAACCAAGCAAATCACAGAAAGTGCAATTATTTCAAGAAAGACAAAAAAACAATGTATGAGAAAGAAAATGTAATTACAGTATTGACTCAACAGTGAATAGTATTTACATAATCTGCCAGGTGGCCACCCCTCCTGTTGGGTGCCCAAGGAACACCTCTTTCTCCTTGTCCCTCCAGCCCGGGGCGGGGGGTGGGGGTGGGGTGGGGGGCGGGGGGGTGGTGGGAGATGGAATTATTGATCTCTACTCTTTCAGCAATTCTAACACTTTCTAATTAATATCCTATATTAAATTTCCCTCTGTTGGATTATCTGGCATTGGTTTATGGAGTCTGACTGGAATGGAAGTCAATTAATAATGTCTACAATTAATAAATCAAGAAATAGCTGGGTAAACATCATGTTATATAATATGGAAGTAAATACCAGAAAAAAATGAAATAGAGTTGAAACTATTTGCCTTTCAACCTGGTTTTGGGGTGGGATAAGAGTGTACTAGGGGAGATAAAAAAAAAAGGGGAGGGGAATGATCATTTTAAGAAACGGGCGAATAGCCTTTTTGATTCTGAAAGTCAGTATTTTGGTGTAGTTTGAAAGAAAGAGATTATGACAAAAGGGGTCTAGCTGCTTTGTCTAGGCAGAATTATTGAGCACTGCCGCCCACCTCTGCCACCCCAGTCTGTCAGTGTGTGAGCCAACACTGGGAGTCTCTCCAGGGAGAGCAGAGATGGGAGAACCAGCCCAAGCACCTGATGGGATGTCAGAGCTTGGAGAAGGGCTGGTCTACAATGGGTCTTCTGTGGCAGGAATGGTCCAGAGGCTGGTGGAGCAGTGATGTCTACCTCACTTCCTAAACAGTGCTATGATCTTCATATGCTGTTGAGGATAAGTGGGCTTCATACAATAGCCTGCACTGGTAATGTTAAGGGGACTAAAAGAGAAAGGGGCCAGTGTGCCTGTGTCCACACGTGGTGAACAAGACTCAGGAGAGGGTTTGAGCCCAAGTTGACTGGAGCTCACAGGGCAGGAGTGATAGCGCTGAGGGAACAGAAACCCCTGTCTCCCTGGAGCGCTCAGGAGTCCTGGGAGGGAGCTGGGCCTCCAGCTGTTTGACCTTTAATGGATTTAACAAGTATGTACTGAAGTCTTTTTATGTGCCTGGCCCTGCCTGGGCACTGGAGACACAGGGTAAATAAGGCAAAGTCTCTACCCTCATTTTATTTCTCTCTAATCAGTTCCAATGCCTTTTGTCTTAGGACAAGACACACAGACTCTTCCAGACTTTCTGATAGCCAGCTTCCTCTCCTGCCCCTTTAAAAGGTCGTCTTTCATCTGATTAGCCTCACTGGCTAAGTCCAGACTGCAAGCCCCCAAAGGTCAAGTCACATAAGCCAGGTACACTTTTGCTGGCCTCATCGGTGATGACCACCTACCGCTGCTACAAGCCAGCCATCCTGTCAAGCTCCCTGTGGACCTGGTTTCAGGTGATAGCAACCCAGGTCTGTTTGACTCCAAAGACCTGTCCTGGACCATTTACAATCACTCAAATACTAGCAGTGTAAATGTGTAATTTACTTTCCAAAGAAAATACTTCAGACCCAGCCAGTAGAATCCACATCTTTGGGGAAGGACAGTTTTTAAGCATTCTTTTTCCCAGGGGAGTTTTTTGATTGTCCTTGAGATCAAGTATGCCTAGGCTTAAACTGTATCATTGTTAGAATAGGATCTTTCAAATGTTAAGATATTCCATTTCAAACTCTGGTCCCTTGTTTACCCAAGTCTCTAGAATGTGCTTTCTGGGCTGCCACCAACCTTTAACATGTTAATACATAAGAGAGTGCATCTTTAAACACAGGCAGTGGAATTCAGTTTCCCACAGAGCCTCCTGAAGGTCAGATGGAACATGACATGGTCTAATAGTCTCATGCAAAATGTCCCCATGCTTATTAGGATGTAACTTAGAGCATCTCCAGGGACTGTTGTAGAGAAATCCCTGGGAGAAAGAAAAATGTTAATTTCTTATTCCAATTACCAATATGCTCTTTATTCAAATGAAATGCCCCTGGTGTTGGATGCTTTATGAGATCCATCACGAAGACATGCCCCAGTCCTCATGGCATTTCCATCAAGCAAAAATATGACACATTCTGGGGCTATAGAGGACCAGACAAATAATACAGAGGAGAAGGAGAAGGACACTTCCACATTTTTTTCCCCATGCCAGAGACCAGAGTCTGATTCAGAGACCAGACTGAACCCAGGGTTCAGAGACCAGACTGAACCCTGATTAACCTTCCTCCTCCTTTGTGGACTCTTTGACTGAGGGTAGAGGAAGTGGGTGGTTGGAACAGGAGTCATGGTTGTTCTCATAGTGTGCACACACTCACCTGCAAATCAGACCTTCTCCACTGTCAGCGCCTACAAGATAAGTAAAAACCACACAGACTCTTCTAGACTTTCTGATAGCCAGCTTCCTCTCCTGCCAAAATATCTCAAGAATTTGCAAGGAAAGCCAACTCTTTTTGAGCAATGCCCCTGCTCATTCTCTGCTGTGGGGAGAGATGAATAGGACAATGGCCATGTGTGGTGAGTCCAGGTGGCACCCATTTGATCAGAGTCTGCTAGAATGAGTGATTTCTCTTGCTCTCCAGGCACATAGAAAGACTTCAGTACATACTTGTTAAATCCTGCTCTGCTTTTCTGTGGTTGGGGGTGGGGGGCAAAGTCTCTACCCTCATTTTATTTCTTTCTAATCTTGTCCAGGTACCCATTTACTTGGATGTGGTCATGCTAAGTATATGCATCAATTAAGATTGCTTTAGTAAGACTGCAAGTCATAGAAAATCCTTATTAAAGGATATATCTTTTTTAAAAAGGTAAAAGTATGACCTTCATACAAATATAGACTGAACACATGCCAGTGATTTTATTTAACCCATTAATTGAAGAGGACACTAGTAAGATATTACAACCAATTCAAAGGAAATTCCGAAGAGCAGAGACATATATAGTCAATCAGGAATACTAAAATGAATTTGCTTAGTAGAGCAAAACTGTGGGAGATCAGTCACACCTCTGCCAGACAAGATTCATTTGCATGTTTATGGACAAAAAATCATTTGCATTGCTGGCAGTTCCATGTAATTTACAGAGCTGTAAAATAGCTCAACAACACTGAAATGTGCAGAGACCCCATAGAATCAGATAACCTGGAAGGGAGCACTAGACAATGCCTAATTTTCCTTTGAAGATAATTGGTCCATTTCAAAGTCTTTCAGTTTTTTGTTTTTTTTTTCCTTTACCCTATGGTGACTTAAACCAGTAAGGCATTTATTTTTCTCAGGTGCTAAGAAACGTGTAGGTAAGCAGTCCTAAGCTGGTGCAGTGGTTTGTAGAGGCATTAGACCCAGGCTCCTGCCTCCTGCCTTCCACCCTTAGTTTCATCTCCATTCCACATGGCGCCTGTGCCTCCAGGCGGTTCTCTCTGAATTTCAGGTAGGAAGAAGGGGGGAGAGCCCTGATTCTTCCCCTTTCGAGATTTCCTCTTCATACTTGGGAAGGGAAAACCACCTCGGAGATGATATGGGAAGGTGAGTGTTCTGGCATTTTGCACTCTGTAGCCCAGGAGAGCAAGGGGGAGGAGGCACCCAGTGGACTGGGGACAACCAGTCTATATCTGCCATGCTCTATTTTATCACTTATTAAGAGTTTCATGTGGGGATCCTAACAAGAGTTTCTTCACTTAGTACTGTAGATAAACTTGAAAATTTTGAAGATGTTTAGGTTAGGTATATGCAGCTAATTACAAGTGTAATAGCAAGGCTACAAAATGTTGAGCTTAAATATAAAAACCCAATCTGCTACTGGGAGGATTATGAACCAAAGCTCCAAGTTCAGAAATTCCCCAAGCTTGCAGAGTTGTTGGGAAAGAAAAATCCAAGAAGTTGAGTTCATACATGGAAGGAATTTTTTCCCTTTTCTTCTTTTTTTTTTTCTTTTAGGAGTGAAATTGAATCTGAAAATCTGACAGCTAGAGGCATTTGTGATATAGCTAGAATTTGTAGCAATGGAATATTTGAAGTGTTGTGTTTGATCCAGGAGGGTTATGCTTTTGTGCTTTTTCTCTTAGATTTTCTATTCTTTTTGATAGGGAAAAAGACCCAGATGTGTGAGCCATACATTCCTAGGTAATGCTCTGGAAAGCCTTACCTGTCATCTGGAGTACTTTGCCTTCCACTTTGGAAACATAGCAGCTCAATCCCATTGATGTGTGTCACTGCAGTCTTCTACATCCAAATTTCTGTTTTGTAATGCTTGTTGCTGCTTCCTGTGAGTGGGTTGGGGAACTCCTAATTGGCTCTTCTTTGGGAACAGGCTTCAGTAGCATCAGCCTAGTGTCTCCCCAAAATGTCTCAAATGACATTGGACATTTGGGTGGGATTTTAACTATGATTTACTGAGTGTTATTATTTAGATACCTAGAACCAAACCTACATGTCTTGCACCATCCATCCCTCCTCACTTGGGGAAGTGGTAAAAACTGTCAAACCATGAAAGTCTAGATGAGCAACTCCTTTCTGTCATGAAGGCTGTACCATCATCTCTGGCTAGTGTGACCCAGAGGAAGAGAAGAATTCTTTTTCTCTTTATCTGTCTTAGTCCATTCAGGCTGCTATAACAGAATACCATAGACTAGGTGGCTTATGAACAACAGAAATTTGTTTCTCACAGTTCTGAAGGCTGGGAAGTTTAAGATCAAGGCAATAGCAGATTCAGTGTCTGGTCATGGCTGCCTTTTTGATGTGTCCTCACATGGCAGGAGGGGTGAGGGATCTCACTAGGGTCTCTTTTATAAAGGCACTAATCCCATTCGTGAGGCTCCACCCTCATGTCCTAATCACCTCCTAAAGTCCTCTCCCTCCTAATACCAATGCACTGGGGGGATAGGTTTCAACATAGGAATTTTGTGGGGACACAAATTCTCAGTCTGTAGCACCATTTCAGGGTCATTGGCTAGGGCTTTGTATATTAGACTGACAAAAGATAGGTTAACACGAGAAAAATAAACAGAAATTTATTGGCATCTGCATTGATCCCAATACACATGGGAACACTTAGTAATGAGTAACTGAAAGGAGCGCTTAGAACTTGGGCTTATAAGGCGTCTTAACACAGAACAACATATTTTTGAGAAGAAACAAGGAAAAGAAAGGACCTTGAGTTTTTAGGGTGACAAATTGTGGGAAGGTAAATGTATGGGGAAACTAATAGAAGATAAGGGCTAGTTAGTAAAGTTTCTTATGTAGGCCCCTCTGGCGCCATGTGTGGGCTGATAAGGGCATAGAGTTCTCTTAGGTGACCAACTTTTGTCCTTCTTGGTAGAGAGTGGAGGGGGGAGCCTTTTACAAGCACATATCCTGCTTTTAGACAAATAGAGGGCAGAGAGCGTTTCTTGTATCTGTTTCTTCTCAGTTTGCTTCACTCAAGATAATCTTTATGCCAGCGTGGCATGTGATATATTCTGCTCTACTTCAGAGCCATGATGTTACTGCTGGGTGATTCTATGGAATAGCTGTCACCTCCGTCCTGGATGCTCTTTATGCCATGTGAGCCTCACTGGCTCCCAATCCTACTTTTTAGCTTTCTCATTTCCTCCTTTTTTTTTAATATTAAAGATTTTTATTTATTTATTTGAGAGAGAGAGAGCAAGAGCGAGCACAGAGGGAGAGGGAGAAGCAGACTCCCTGCTGAGCAGAGAGCCCAATGCAGGGCGATCCCAGGACCCTGAGATCATGACGGGAGCCAAGGCAGACGCTTAACCGACTGAACCACCCAGGCGCCCCTCATTTCCTCCTTTTTTTATGTGGCTGTTTTCTTCCTCTTTTTCTCTCGTGCCTTTTCTTATCTTAGTATCAATTTCTCAGTTTTGGGGGTTCTTTTCCCCCCCTCCCTTTTTTTTCTTCCTGCTCTCAGTGAGCAAGCTTCTCTATTTCCTCTCAGAATGCAATCAGGAGGACAGTCTCCTCAGCAAACAGGCTCCCTATTCCTGGGGATTCCTACTTTTTAGATGCGAAATCAGGTAGTTTTCTCCCCTTCCAAACATTGATAGCCACAGCTGGTGGCAGAGGCCTGCGGGGGGCGGGGGGCCTGGGGGGGGGGGGGTGCTCCAGACCGTTGCTGTTTAAAGGCTGTCTGTGGATTAACACCCTGAAGAGCCTGGGGAAAATACACCATCAGGTCTTTTAACCTTCCTTGTGGGGCGTCACAATACAAATTGTCCATTTCCATTTTGAGGAATAATGTGGGACTGGAGAACTGTTGGCTCTCTGGAAAAGTCGGTGCAAGTGTAACAGAGGGGAAAAGAGGGGTTGCTGCCTGGAGAAGTCACCCAAGAGCTTTGGCAGACAGTTATGGCCAAGGGCTGCCTCCAAGGAGCCGTGAGCAAACTGGGAGTAAATGGGTGTTTGACGAGAATGGGAAATCCTGGCCATTCTCTATCTGAATGTGGACGGAAAGAGCCTTGAACCGCAAATGAGGAAATTTGGTTCTAAGCTTTGCCCCTGATGAGATGAGTGGCTCTGACTTTCCAAGACCTCACTGGGTCTACTTTTAAAAATTATTAAATCTGCCGTCTCCAGGATCACTTCCAGCTCCAAACAAGTGATTCTATTCTCAGTGAACTATACCAACAGAAACCCGCTGAAGAGCAAGGATCTTCTTTTTGAGACGGTATGTTTAACAACACAGACATTAAAATGCAGTGCAAGCATTTCATTAAGAAGTAGCAGTGCTTTATAGCTGGCCTCAAAAAGTCTCTATTTTGAAGCCAGACTAGAACATCCTGTGCTGTTTCTTATAAGTAGAGAGATTCAAAGTGCTTAAACAACTTCAGAAAAGAAACTTCAAAAGACCTTTTTTTTTTTTTTTGGACAGAGCAAAGGTGTTTAATATAGGAACATTCTCAAACCACATTGGAAAAGATGCTCACACAGGTGGATGCAAGGGAAATCCAACTTGGAGTGGGTGTCCTCCACACACTTCAGGGCCCTCCTCCCATTCGTCAAAGCCCCAAGCGTTTAGGGTCTTTGTCTCCCATCTTTTATTTTCAAATGAATGAATGAATGAATGAATGAATGAATAAATAAAAAGCAGACGCTCAGCAGACACAGGGCTGAAACAAAGATCTTGGACCAACAAGAGTAAATACATCCATGTAGCACATCGGTTTAGGGAAAGGGCAGTGAACAAAAAGACAGACCCTGATGTTATGATTGTGAACTTGTTGAAGCAGAAAATAGATGAAAATATGGCTTTAAATTGTAAGGTAAGCGAAAAGCAATTCCCTTTGATCCAAACAGTGCTGCAGTTCTTGATAACACCCGCAATAATAATTATAATTACTAGCCAATATCTATTGAGTGCAAATGGTGAGACATAGTGTGTGAGTGCTTTCCTCATTTGACCTTCACAACTGTCTTATCAGGTAGGTAATATTATATAAGTGAAGAAATCAGGCTCAGAGAAGTTACATGCTCAATTCCTCAAAGTGAGTAAGTCAGGGCCTCCAATTTGCACCCATATCTGTAGGTGGAATTTGTAGCAGTGGAATATTTGAGTTGTGTCTGATCCAGGGGGTGACTCTTCTGTGCCTTATCTGATTCTAGAGGTCATGCTCTCAGCTGCTTTGCTCTGGTGACTTGTGAAGTCACTGGTTTCCCCCAACCCCCATTTTAAGTTTGTGAATAGTTTATTTTTCCCCTTGAGTGAATCAAATCCTTTTTTTTTTACTATCCTCCAAATTACATCTCCATCTTTCTTTCTAATGCAATTAGAGTCTGTTCCAGAAAGCTAAGTCTGCAAGTCTTTCTGGCTAAAGCAGAAAATTCATTATATTTGTTTAATTGTAACCCAGATAGAAAACAACATGAGGATGAGATTTTTATTACAATTTCCATCCAACCTACATCTCTAATCCCATTGTCCTATTTTTCCACTTAACACTGTGTGGTTGTGAAGAGTCCCTCAGGAGGGGCTGGACAGGGCAGGATGACCACCTGGGCAAGGCTTGAGTATCTCTGGGTCCTTCCTTACGGCTCCATCAAAACATTATCCCCAGTTCTTACAACTTGAAGATTTCAGCAGTGTCCCTGCAGTTTTTTTTCCATTTTGAATGGAAAGTTTTTAGCAATAAAGGAAGAAGAAACATGCTTTTCTCACACATATAGCTCTCCTAGGGTTATGTTTTGGATTTGAGTATACAGGTCGATGTGTATACTAGCCAGACTCTCAAGGTCAAGCATTTCTTTCTTTTTTTTTAATTGTAGTATAGTTGACATATAATGTTATTTTAGCTTCAGGTATACAACATAGTGATTCAGTAATTCTATACTTTATTTAATGCTCACCATGATAGGTGTAGTTACCATATGTCACCATATAAAGTTATTCAATATTATTGACTCTATTCCCTATTCAGTACTTTTTATCCCTGTAATTTATTTATTTTATAACTGGAAGTTTGTACCTCTTCACTGCCTTCACCTATTTCACCCATCACCCACACCCCTTCCCTTCTGGCAACCAAAGCAATCTATAGATTCAATACAATCCTTATCAAAATATCAATAGTATTTCTTACAGAACTAGAACAGATAATCCTAAAATTTGTATGGAACCACAAAAGACCCCAAATAGCCAAAGCCATTGTGAGAAAGAAGAACAAAGCTGGAGTTATCAGAATTCCAGATTTCTACTTTTACTTCAAAGTAATCACATAGTATAATGCATATAGTAATAGTATATAGTAATACAAACATGATGGTACTGGCACAAAAAATAGATACATCGATAAATGGAATTGAATAGAAAGCCCAGAAAAAACCCACACTTATATGGTCAATTAATCTATGACAAAGGAGGCAAAAATATAGAAGGGAGAAAAGACAGTCTCTTTAATAAATGGTGCTGGGAAAATTGTACACCTACATGCAAAAGAGTTTCAAACTCAAATTTCCAAAGGAAACATTCAGGTGACATAATGAACCTGAAGGGCCCTAGGTCGGGTGAGAACTGTGGAGGGTGCATAGCCCTTCGTAGAGGCAGCCCCTGTTCAGCCCCAGCTGATTATTGCCTCCTGGAATTGTGGGCTCCACATAACCAAATCTTTCAATTTTTAAAAAGGAGGCAGAAATCCAGAGATTTATATGAAATCTCTGTTTTTGAAGGTTGGCAATTATTTTCACAAATCAAAAACACTATGAAGAAGAAAATCTCTACATAGGATTTAAAACCCCCCTAGATTTGGCCCTGTGAGCTGCTATTTTGCAACCTGTACTCTAGAACTTTATTGAGTGAAGGTAGAACCAGGATCTGGGAAAAGAGAAGAGGAAAGCACGAGAGCTTCTGAAGTTGCAGAGGGGACTGGGTGACGTTCTAGAAAGCCAGCGCTTCTCCACTGTCAGAGCTACAAATGGCCTGACTCGAATGCCTGCCGCTCTTGAGCAGAGGCCGGAAGACCACGTGCTGGAAATGTAGACTAAGCTTCTGCTTGACACATGTTGACACTTGGCTTCCTTCCTGCTTCAGAGGTCTGTGATTTTATGTGACTAAGAACTAGGTGCTGCGGGAGTTAAATGGAGGAACAGGTTACTTTGGTTGTAGGAATCGAGGCTCATCCTTGTTGGTGCAATTGCTTCGTAGGGTATCTTTAAAAGGAAGGTAGGAAGTGGATTGCTGGAGACTCACTCGCGTGATGCTCAGGTTTCAGAGAGGAAACTACTCAGAGCAAGAGGATCACAACCCAAATGACACAAAAGATACGGCATTTAAACTGAGACTTAAAGAATAGGAAAGATTTGGACCCCCCCCCCCCAAAAAAAAAGCATGGCTGGGGAAAACCAGTAATCCTGCAGGAAGCAGCAGCTGAGAGTAAAGTCACAGAGATGGAATATGGATACCAAGTCCAGGCAATCTCCTGTGGTTAGATCTGACTGCTTCTTTTCTTTATTTCACAAATATTGGGGTAGCCTCTTTCCAAATAATAAATCCGTTAATTCTCATAACACCGCTCTGAGGTAGTTATAACCAATAATACTAATTATACTCATTTTACAAACAAGGAGACTGTTTTTTTTATTATGTTATGTTAATCACCATACATTACATCATTAATTTTTGATGTAGTGTTCCATGATTCATTGTTTGCGTATAACACCCAGTGCTCCATTCAGTACGTGCCCTCTTTAGTACCCATCACCAGGCTAACCCCTCCCCCCAGCCCCCTCCCCTCTAGAACCCTCAGTTTGTTTCTTGGAGTCCATTGTCTCTCATGGTTTGTCTCCCCCTCCAATTTCCCCCAACCTAACATTTGTTAGATTCTGATAAAGGCAGGACATAAGACAATGATCCTGAGAAAGATGAGAGGCAAAACTCTTGATTATTTACAGCTCCCAAAGAAAGAAGGCTGCCATACAGAGCCACACAGGGGGTTAACCTGGGTGAAGGGAGCGGCCAGCTGGTGCTGTAGGAGGTGGCTTGGGTGGCTTGGCCGGGGTGTGGGGGTGTGGCGTGAGCTCAGCAAAATCTCACAGGTGTCCGGGGATTCTTCAAGTGTGAGGAAGAAGGTCCATCTCTCCACAGTTGACAGCAGTTGGGTGTAGGTATGTGGTATCCGCCGAGTGTTAGAGCCCCTTAAGGAAAATAGTGGGGGTGTAGGTTTAGCAAACTGTCTGCAAAGGGGAATTGAGAAGTTTGTAGCTATGATCTCAAAACTAGGTCAGGATAGCACCTGTGAAATATATTATCCTGAGATACAGAGACCCCGAGTAACTTGCCCAAGGTCACCCACTGGTAAATGGCAGAGGCAAGATTTGACACCCGGTGGTCTGGTTCCAGAGTCCATGGGAGGGCAGGCTAGAAAAATAGGTACAAGATCAGGCCACAGAGGCACTGGAGAGACAAACAAAAGTCCTTGGGTTTTCTTTGGTTGAGTTATCACAACGTCAGTGATGGGGGTTCAGCCGGAGGACAAGGATAAGCATGTGGAAGCATATGCAGTGTGAGGAAGGAGCCTGGGCTGTGACAAAGCTGTCATCCTTACCAAGCTGCCATCTTTTATCTCCATATATATCTTCTTAACTTCTCTTTTTTGGGTGGTTCCTTTTTCCACTAAAATATGAGTGGTCTGTTCTGGTCCTGTGGGGAGAGGCTATGGCAAGGGGGATGGGATTTTTGGAGACAAGGGAAAAAGGACCTTTACAAATTTTTCAGTGTCCAATATTTAAAATTCTTGTTTAGAATCCCCTGAACACATGTCTCTAAGCAAAGACCGATTATTTGGAGGGTTGGACCTCTTGTTCTGTTTGCCCTCATGGTCCTTCTCTCCTATCATTTTTGAACTCAAATTGGGATTCATCGAATGGATGACTACCAGTGCAAGCCTCTTTGTTTAATTCCCTCAGTCTATGCTAAACCCCTATATTCAGGTTGAACAAATAAAGCATTGGATATTAAGGAATCATATTTTGTTTTTGTTCTAAAAATTAGCTAAGAGCTGTAAGGGCAGGAGAGTATGAAGCTGAGAGGAGAATTCCCAGAGTAAGTCTGCCTGGGGAAGCGGATTTTGTGCCTTACGTGTCCTCCTTACCCTGGTGTGCTGGCTAAGCATTTCAACAAGGAGCTGTCCTTGGGCCCTGAAGGGCTGATTGCTCCTTAAGATGTGTTTAAAAGGAAGGAGAAGGTGGGCAGGGGGTTGTAGGTGGATTGCTGGGGATTCACCTGCTTGGTGCCCAGGTTGCTGAGAGGAAACTCCCCAGGGTGAAGAAAACAACCCAATTGACTCAGTATCCCTGAAAGCACTTGTGGGATTTGTTGTAATCACTCCCCATGATGTAAATTACACAAGAAGTCTATTTCTGTCTGTTACTAACCAGGAGCATGGCAGTGTAGACAAGCACAAAGTCTGAAGCCTCCCAAACACACCCTGCTTTTCCTCCACCCATAGCTGAACAGGGCCAGCGCCAGCCTGAATCCTGAATGGGCTGACAGCCTTCCCAGCAGTTCACAAGCATTTTCTTTATACAATAATAAGAAGCCCCAAGATTTGCTTATGGCTTTTGAGTTCATCAAGACTTCTGTGTATTTTGTGTCACTTGAACCTCAAACAACTTTGTAGGCAGATGCCAGCCCTCCACACTGAGGCTGCGCCCTCCTGCTTGTTACCCTACCTGAATCTGATCTGCCTTTGGACTTCAGCTGGCCTGTTTCTGCTTTCTCCCAGTGCCCAGAAAACACTCTCAAGCATTTGTTTTGACTGTTGTGAATTGAATCCAGGCTCATAATTCTCTCTCAGTTGTCTAATTAGTTTAAGTCATTAGAGGATTAGAGATAAAGCAACCATGAGTGAAAACAAGTTGATTTGTCACTCCTGTCAGGGCTACTGGCCTTCTTGCATTTTTTTTTTTTTTAAAGATTTTATTTATTTATTTGAGAGAGAATGAGATAGAGAGAGAGAGAGGATGAGAGGGGGGAGGGTCAGAGGGAGAAGCAGACTCCCTGTTGAGCAAGGAGCCCGATGCGGGACTCGATCCTGGGACTCCAGGATCATGACCTGAGCCGAAGGCAGTCGCTTAACCAACTGAGCCACCCAGGCGCCCGCATTTTATTTTTAATAAAGTTCTCAAACAACAGGACTTTTTTTTTTTTAAAGCATGTTCTTGTAATGATGGAGTTTGAGGTTTTGTGCCTAGTTGCACTAGGAAATTTTTTGTATGTATATGAGGGGAAAGCAATCTTCCAGTTGGCCTTCCAGAAGGCCATCGTTCAAAAAACCATGGCATGGCCCTTCTACCCTCCACCAGACATTTACTGAAGGTCTTCTATGGCTCAGGCACTGTGTTAGGCCCTGCAAATTTAATTTGAAGATAAGACTCCCCTGTGTGTTGAGCCTGGGAGGTAGGGGTGGGAGGTCTAAGGAAGAGACCAAAGGGCACCAGCCAATGGCAAATAATAGTAGGGGAGCAACTGAGGAGGGAGTCAGATGAGCAGAAAGAAAGATAGATAGTAGGTAAATATATACAAATCAGACCCTTCCAATGTTCAGAAATATATAGCTACATGATGGAATGGTTCAGGAAAAATAATAAACCTATAGCCAGCCCTATGTCACTATGGAGTAACATGGAGAATACTTTTTCCTCCTGGCTTTATTGAGATATAATTGTAATATAACATCAAGTAAGTTTAAGGTGTACAATGTGATGATAGAACATATGTGTCTATTTCAACATGTTTACCACAATAAGGTTACTTAACACATCCATCACCTCACATAACATTTGTGTGTGTGTGAAGGGGTGAGAGCTTTTCAGATTTACTCTCTTGGCAACTTTCAAGTATACAGTATAGTATTGTGATATCATCATACTGTCCATTAGATCCCCAGAACTTACTTATCTTATAACTGGAAGTTTGTACCCTTTGGTACCTTCACTTATTCCTCACCCCCAACTCTCTACTCCTGCCAACCACAAATCTACTGTTTCTATGAGGTTTTTAAAAATTATTATTTTAGATCCCACATATAAGTGAGATCATATAGTATTTGCCCTTCCATTGTCTGACTTATTTCACTTAGTATAATGACCTCAAGATTTATCCATCTTGTAAATGGCAGGATTTCCTTCCTTTTTTTTTTTTTATGGCTAAATGACATTCCATTGTGTGTATGTACACACACACACACACACAGTTCTTTATCCATTCATCCGTCACGGACATGTAGGTTGTTTCCATGTCTTGACTACTATAAATAATGCTGCAGTGAACATGGGAGTGCAGCTGTCTCTTCAAGATAGTGATTTCATTTCCTTTGCATATATACACAGAAGTGGGATTTTTGAGGAACCTTCATACTGGTTTCCATATAACTGTACCATATAACATTCCTAGCAACAATGTACAAGGTAGTCTGTTCACCAGCACTTGTCATCTCTTGTCTTTTGGTGATAGTCATTCTAGGAGGTGTAAAGTGATACTTCATTGGTGGCTTTGATTTATATTTCCCTGATGATTAGTGATGTTGAGCACCTTTTCATGGACCTATTGGCCATTTAAATATTATCTCTGGAAAAATGTCTATTATAGTCCTTTGCCCATTTTTAAATTGTATTCTTTGTGGGTTTTTTTTTTTTAAGATTTTATTTATTTATTTGACAGAGAGAGACACAGCAAGAGAGGGAACACAAGCAGGGGGAGTGGGAGAAGGAGAAGCAGGCTTCCCGCCAAACAGGGAGCCCGATGCGGGGCTCGATCTCAGCACTCTGGGATCATGGCCTTGAGCCGAAGGCAGACGCTTAACGACTGAGCCACCCAGGCACCCCTAAATTGTATTATTTCTTTCTTTTCTTCCTCCCTTCCTTCCTTTATCTCTCTCTCTCCCTTCCTTTATCTCTCTCTCTCCCTTTCTTTTCTTTCTCTCTCCCTTTCTTTCTTTCTTTCTTTCTTTCTTTCTTTCTTTCTTTTCTTTCTTTTCTTTTTCTTCTTTCCTTCTATTGAGTTTCATGAATTCCTTACAAATTTTGGATATTAACCACTTATCAGACATATGATTTGTAAATATTTTCTGTAAAAAGATCATTTTATTGATCATTTATTTTGCTGTGCAGAAGCATTTTAATTAGATGTAGTCCCACTTGTTGATTTTTGCTTTTATAACTTGTGCTTCTTGTGGTGTTATATCCAAAAAATCATTGCCAAGACTGATGTCAAAGAACTTGCTCCCTATGTCCCTATATTTTCTTCTAGAAGTTTCATGAGTTCAGGTCTTATATTTAATTAAGCCTTTGATCCATTTCAAGTTAATTTTTGTTAGTGATGTAAGATAGGGATCCAGTTTCATTCTCTTGCATGTGAATAGCCAGCTTTCCCAACACTATTTATTGAAGAGACTATCTTTTCCCCATTTAGTATTCTTAGCTCCCTTGTCAAATATTGGTTGACCATATATGTGTGGGTTTGTCTCTGGGCTGTTGATTCTAATCCACTGGTCAATCTGTCTTTTTTTATGCCAGTATAATACTAATTTGATTATATACTAAACTTTATAGTACAAAGTAAAACTTTATATAGTTTGAAATCAGGAAGTGTGATGCCTGTAGTTTTCTTTCTCAAGATAGCTTTGGCTTTTGGTCTTTTGTGGTTGTATACAAATTTTAGGACTGTTTTTTCTATTTAGTAAAAAACGGAATTTTGTTAGGGATTGCATTGAATTAATACATGGCTTTGAGTAGTATGCACATTTTAACAATATTAATTCTGATACATGAACACAGCATATCTTACCATTTACTTGTATCTTCTTCAATTTCTTTCATCAACGTCTAATAATTTTCAGTGTATAGGTTTATTCCTAAGTATTTTATTGTTTTTGATGCTATTATAAATGAGGTAGCTTTCTTTGTTTCTTTTTTAGATAGTTTGTCATTAGTGTATGGAGACAACTGATTCTTTTATGTTGATTTCATATACTGCAGCTTTGTTGAATTTGCTTTTTAGTTCTAACAGTTTCTGGTAGAGTTTTTAGGGTTTTCTATATATAATATCATATCATTTTCAAACAGAGAATTTTACTACTTCCCCTCCAATTTGAATGCCTTTTATTTCTTTTTCTTGCTCATTGATCTAGGTAGAAGTCCAGTACTACGTTGAATGGAAATGGTGAGAGTAGCCACCCTTGTCTTGTTCTGAGTATGATGTTAGGTGTGAGCCTGTTTTTTTTTTTTTTTTTTTTTTTTTTGTGAGCCTGTTTTGTATGGACTTTGTTATGTTGAGATATGTTCTTTGTATACCCACTTTGTTGAGAGTTGTTTTTTTTTTATCATGAATGGGTATTGAATTTTGTCAAATGCTTTTTCTGCATCTATTGAGATGATCATACGATTTTTATTTTTCATTCTATTAATGTATTATATCACATTTATTGATTTGCATATTTTGAATCATCCTTGAATCTCAGGGATGAATCCTACTTGATCACAGTGCATGATTTTTTAATGTACTAATAGATTTGGTTTGCTAGTATCTTGTTGAGAATTTTTGCATCTATATTCATCAGGGATATTGGTCAGTAGTTTTCCTTTTTTATAGTGTCCTTATCTGGCTTTGGTATCAAGGTAATGCTTTGCCTGACAAATAAAATGATGAATATCAGAAAACTAATGTGTTGGTTAAATAGCAGATTCACACAGTTGGGTTGAGATTTAAGAAGTTGAAAGACACATCTAAAGATCTAGATAAATTTCACAGAATTCATTGCAGGGAGACATGAAGATGGCACATAGAAAAGAGAAGTTAAGGGAGATGGATAAATAGGAAGACGAGTTCCAATACATGTCTAATCTCTCTCTCTGAGAAAATTAGAAGGTGTAAAAGCTGAAAATATTTCATAATGAATAGAAGGTATCGATCCCAGGGTCACTACACTCAAAGAATCCCAAGCCGAATAATTAAAAGAAACCCACACTCACACATATCATTGTGTCTGCACTGACGTGCAACTGAAGTGTAGGAGGGAAGAACACAATAGTCAAAGAAAAGACCTTAAAAGCAGTGAGAGAAAAGAGGGAACACCCACAAAGAAGGTACAACTGACCTTCAACAGCAACAGTAGAATCCAGAAGGCAGTGGGGGATCTTTGAGGGACCAAGAGGAAATAACAAGCCATCTCATGTTGTGTGCTGAGCGAAATGATCTTTCAAAAATGAAGGTAAGTCAAGTCACGTTTTGACAAACTGAACCTGGAAGGATCTCCCGCCTGTGGATTATCGTGAAAGAATTCCCAACCGATGTGCTTCAAATAAAAATAAAGTCGTTCTGCAAGAAAGGTTTGAGATTCAAGAAGAAATGATGAGTAGACAAAATTGTAAGCACCTCTATAAATATAAACAAACATTTGCAAAGGAATAACAATAATGTCTAATTTGAGAAGCTGAAATAGCCAAAGAAAACTTGAATTCTATGTAAGAATTGCATATGATTTATTAACTCACTGTGAGTGCATATGAGAGAGGGAGGAGGGAGGGAGGAATTAATGTTGTAATATTCGAATATTGCCAAGAGAAAGGATTAAATCTTTTTAATTGCAATTCTTAATTGCAGACATTATGTTAAAATGCATGTGTAATTAATATGTCCAGGGTCAGCATTAAAGGAATAGAATAAAAAGTACAACTTCCAAACGAGTAGAGGGGAAAAATGAAATGGAAATGGCATAAAATTTAATCAAAGAGAATAGAACTAGAATAAGAAGAACAAATAGCACAAAATGAGATGTTGGAAATGAATCCAAATTTTTTGGTAATCACAATAACTTTCAAAAAATTGAACTCTTTGGTTAAAAGACAAAGCTTGTCACACTGAATTAAAAAAAAAAATCCATCCAATGGCTTTTTCTGAAACATGCCTAAAACATTAGAGCATATAAGGGTTGAGAGTAAAGGAACGAGAAAAAATTATGCAAATAGTCACCAAAAGAATTTGGCATAACCATGTATATTATTGTCAGATAAATAGGCTTTGAGGCAAAAGTCTTACTAGAGATAAAGAAGGTGTCTAAATATTAAAGTTTTCAATTCACCAGGAAGATATAACAATTTTAATCTTGGATGCACCTAATTACATAGTTTTTAACTACTGAAACTTCAAGGAGGAAAAGACAAAGCTACAATCAAAGTGGGAGTTTTAATATACATCTCTCAATAATTGATAGATAAAGCAGATAAAAGAAGAAATCAATAAGAACATAGAGTATTTGAACAAGACGAATAGAAAGACTGTTTCAAGGGCATATAGAGCACTTCACCCAGCAATCGGAGAAGATATATTTGTACTAGTTTTCATGGACTTTTATAAAAATTCATTCTAAGTAATAAAGCAAGTCTTCACATTTGAAGACCTGGTATTATTCAGATCATATACAGTGACTGCAAAGCTAACAAATTGGAAATTAAAAACAAACAAAAAAACTTAAGAAAACCCACATTTGTCAGCTTTGACACTTCTAAATAATCCATATGTCAGAAATAATGGGAATTAAAAAATATTGAAAAATAAGCAAAAAGCAGTAACTGAATTGAGCATTAGCTAAATTGTTGTTAAAGACTTGCATACATAAACAGAGGTATAGATGCCTAATGAGATAAAGTCAGGAAAATGACTTCCCAAGGATCCTTGGGGAAGAGTTCTTGTACAGGATGAAAAAAAGTAAGATTAGGTTGTTTACCAAATTAATGGATTGACACCTTCACAGGGAATGATTGCCGTGTGGTCTTAGCCTATTTGGCCAGTCTTTGTATTCAGGTCTTAAAGACAGAGTTTATGCCCAGATTCATACTTATTGATAATGCTATTAATGCTAATTGGTACTCTTATGGCCTCTTGTTTGGGAATTACTGGAAAATGTGGATCAGGTATAGACTGTGACGGATTGTGGCTGTTGTAAACTAGCAATGTACAGATTGTGGGTATTACTTACATGAATCTTTTGCATTTAGAATTGAACAGCAAAGAATGATGACATATTAAACTGTGTGGTAGTTAGTGGTACTCAGAGGGAAATTTATAGTCAAGTGTATGTGGTACTTAGAGGGAAATTTATGGCCTATTATGCTCATATTAGAAAAGAAGTCTGGAGATAAGTAAGCTTAGCATCCAAATTATGAAGTTAAAAAGAATAGAATAACTTCTAAAAACATAGAAGAAAGAAAATAATCAACAAAACCCAGGAATGATTGATCTAGGGGAAAAAAAAAAGTAACACTAGAGTGATCAAGAAAACTGAAAGTTTTTCTTTGGGAAGCTTTAAGAAATAGATATATCTCTGGCGGGATTACTTAAGAAAAACAGGCAGAAGCCACAAAGTAGTAATACCAAGAATGAAACAGGGACAAAACTGAAGCAGACAAGTGTAAGAATATTACAAAAGAATATTACTAATAGCTTAATGGTAATGAACCTAGAAGTATGAGAAATGTTCAAACTTGTAGAAAGTATAAGTTTTATAAAGTATAAAATATAGATAAGGCAGCCAAAATTTGACTAGCCTTTGTTTGTTTTGTCCATTGCTTCATCCTTTGTATCTGTCGTATATTAGGGTCTCAATGAATATTTATTTGAATGAATAGTTAAATTCAGATATAGCAGTTGTTAACGTTTTGGTGTATTTATTTTTATATGTATTTTAAAACATAGTTTATTTGTATATTGATTTTTAAGCACCAATAACACAGATACCTCCATAGATACTAGATGAAAATGATAAAAGATAAAGTGAAATAACAGAGAGCATCTGGCTTGTTATCCTTTACTACTTAAAAAAGCTGTATGAGTTTTAAAGTAGCTAATCTTATCTCAATTTCTTTGGCAATAAAATGAACAATATGTTCTTCCTACAGCTATGCTTTTGTGGAGAAAAGAAAAAAGAGATTTTTTTCTAGCAATTCTCCTGGGACAGCAACCTATCCACATAGAGTTTGATCGTAATTAGCAAGGACTAGAACAGCATTATTATTGTTTTTTGATGTTATTAAACAGAACTAGCAATCACTGGGGAATGGGAAATATGGCTCAAGACCCAATTTCCTGGCACACTGGAAGGTGTGGAAGCAAAAAGGGAAAAATAATTTGAAACATCGTTGTTTTTTTTTAATTAATTTGAAACATTGTAAAGAAAGCTTTCCTCTGACCAGAGCTCATCTGAAAACATAACAATTCTGGAGTCTAAACTGTGTGGAGGTGACCCATGGAGATCTTTGTTATCATAATTTTTATTTTCCCTTAGATGAAATAATTTTCTAAAAGCTTTTTTTTTTCAAGGATATATGAGTGGTATATTTTTTAGTGCTCATATATCTGGAAATGTTTTGTTGTCTTTCCAGGTAAATAACAACCAATCCGAGTTTAAAGTTCTTGAGGACTTATCCCCTCATTCTCACAAACTAGTATGAACTATTCATGCATATATGTAGAGGTACAGAGGAATTCTGGAAAGTTACATATGGAATTTTCAACAGTTATTATCTATGTTAAGTAAGGAATGGGTATTTTGAGTCTGTGTGTGTGTGGGGGGGGGGGGTGTTGGGGTTGGTTAGTGATCAATGACCCTGTTGTGTTAACTATAAGATTTTAATTTTTTTAAAGTAAGGAATGTGTGAAGCATTACAAGTAAAATTAAAACTTAAAGCAATCTCTTGGGTCATAACATTTTTCCTTCAAGATTCTGTAGACATTATATTATAGCCTCCTGGCACTTAATTTAATGAATTTCTTCAATGATATTTGAATGCCAGCTATGCATCCTTATATAAGGGGACACCTTAATGAGCAGAAATGGACTTCAGAGAGCTTACAGCAAACTGGAAGAGAGAGAGAGAGACTAGTCCACTAATCATACAGACAACAACAACAACAGCAACTAAGTGTGGTAGGGCTTTGAAAAGGAGGGTACATGCTACTCATGAGAGTGTGCAGCAGGAGGGCTGCCCTGGTTAGGAGGTCAGAGAGGAGTCCCTGAAGAAGTGACCACGAAGGGGAGGGAGACGAGTACTTCAGGGAGAATGAGCTCTGAGTGCGATGTTCCTGCCCTAGGAGGTAAGCATGGCACCTGAGAGGAACTGAGGAAAAGTTGATGTACTTAGAGAGCAGCCAGAGGTGCTGGAGAGGTAGGCAGGAGCCAGGCTGTGGAAAGTCTTATAAGCCACGCTAAGGATTTCACATTTGTCCTGAGAGCCATGGGAAGCAATTGGATGGTATAAATGTGGGAGTGACAGCAGATTTGTATTACGATGAGGTCACTGTGGATACTGTGTGGAGAATTGTATGTACGTAGGAAGACCAAGGAGGAGTGAGTCATTGGCAGTAGGCTGGGAGAGACATATCAGTTGCTTGGACTAGAGAGAGAGTGACTGGAGAGATGGTGAGTGGGGCATACTTGAGAGACATTTGGGAAATAACATAGACAGGACTCCATGATCAATTGGATATGAGGGTTGGTGATGGAGAGGGATATGTCAAAGACAACTCCTTGTTTCTGCCTGAAGGGACTGTGATGATGATGGGAATACCCATGGAGAGGTCATAGGAAGAGAAGGTGGTTTGTAGAGAATATCTCAAATCTCATTTGGGCTGGGTTGAATTCAAGAGTCATTTGAAATGTTTAAGGCGAGATGTTGAATAGGCATTGGTCCTGCAGACCCAGACCCAAGGAGAGGTCCAACCTGGCAATCTGAATCTATGAGTCAGACTACAGAATCCTACACGGTACAGAATCCACACTACAGATCAGTGAAAAGCAAAACTCCAGGTCTTCCTGGAGCATACATCTATGAACTTGGCCTTGGCTGCACACAGGCGGGAACCAGAAATCAGAGAAGCTTCCTAGGTTTAGCATTTCTATACTGCTATTTCTATTGAGAATATCCCTCAGTCTGTTTTGATGTATCCTCAGCTAGGAAACCCCTCTCCATGTTCCTTTAGGGAAACACAACCCAGGCCCATCTAGAACAAGAACCATTCCCTTGTGGGCCAGTTAACTTCTTTCTGTTCCTTGGCTGACACAGTTTCGGAAATGCTTTGCTTCTGTTATAGATAGGGCTGACCAAGAGACTAGGGAGGATCACTTGAGTTAGTCTGGCAGCCCAGGGAAGGTGATTTGGGTGAGGCCTGTGTTAGGATGGTTGCTTTACAAGACCAGCCTGACCAGAGTTACAGCTAAGTTGTTGCCACAGATCCTTCACTGCACACAGGCTCTAGCAGCCTCGGATCCATCAGGAAGGAAACACTGGGAAGGGAATGAAATGAGAGTTCATGACTTGTCAGCCGGGTTGAAGACTCTCATGACCAGGAGACAGCCAGTTTGGACTGTGACATTGGGCAGGCCCCCCTCTGTATTTTGTGAGCCGGGACCAGCTTCTCTGAGCAGCCGTGGAACTACATCCATGGACACTGAGGAGCCTGTTATTGTCTTCATCCCCAGTGTCATTTTGATTATCATGGAGAAGTGCTCTCTTTTTGGGAGCCGGAGAATTCATGCTGAACTAGTTGTTAAAAACATGAGATGTAGGGTCTGGTCACTAAGGAATGGCGGCATGAGTCATGCTTATATTTCTCATCTCAATTAGATCTTCACTCTTCTTTGGAATCCAGCTACCCCAGCTGCTGGTGGTGTTGTCATTAGCTGGAGGCTGACAGCACCCCTGGAACTGAGCTTATTAAGAATAAATGAACCTTGGGTTCAGAGCCCTTAGGGGTTTGGCTTTCTGAAGCTAGGCACAAATAAAAACTCAGCTGCCTAGGCTTTGCATGATTACATTTTCTGGGTTATATTGGTCTCTAGGGAATCTGCTTGATGCATTTCTAAGTTGTTTGTTTTGTTTTAACAGAGGAGATCAGATTTTAAACAACCCTCAATTATCAGAGAAGCCTCCTTTAAAGTAGGAGTCAGGGGCAGCAACATGACTATTTTAAAATGCCCCTTTCTCAGTCGTTACATTGGCTCCCGAAGCCTCGGTACTGGCCTCTGACTTTCATGCCCATCTATGACTTTTTGCTCCAGTTAGCATTTGTTGGGTCCAACACAGCTGTAGGCCGGGAAATGGTTTCTAATTTTCCTGCTTCCTCATCAGCAAAGTTGACAGCTAAATTCCAGTTGCTGGGGCTTTAGTACTTTTGAAGACATGGGAGACAGAAAAGAGCACAGCTGGGCCCCTCATCCCAGGTGGAGTCGCAGGACTGGGCAGAGAGAGGGGTCGGCTTTGGACTCTTCAACTCTTCACTGAGGACAGTTTAATCTGGAGGTGACTGCGGGGAGGTGAAAGTTGACACTCCCAGGGGTGGTGTATGTGAATTACCGCTCTTTCAGGAGGGTGCAGCCAGGTTCCACACTTCCTCAGCTAAGTGGGATCTAAAGGTCCAAGGGGAAAAATATTTTCAGAGGCTCAGCTGTTGGGGTGAGGTAGCTAGATGGGTCAGGCCATTGTGCTTGGACAGGTCGCCCAGCAGTGCCTGTGCATGTCTCCCTTTTCCTGGCAGGGTCACCTGCAGGAGACGTTAGAACTCAGCCTGAGGAAGGATGGCCAGGTGGCGGAACCACGGTGATTGCTGGTCATGTGTGGTTGTGTGGGCAGAAGAGCCCAGCTAAAGACTTTCTAGACTGGGGTCTTTGTTGAATCATTGGATTATTATGTCATGGCCACAGGAGCATATGTTTCTATTTCCCAAAATGAATGTTTACTTTAGAAAAGATCCCCATTACACTAACAGCACTTTCCCTGGAAGTGCATGCCCAGCACTTCGGTTCCCTCCATGCGGGGCCCTTGCTCAAAATTGACCAAAATGGTAATTTACCAAAAGAGTGTAATTATGCAATGGAAAAATCTTTAAATTGGACCGTTCAGGGAAATGCCAGGGAGCTGCTCAAAACAAGCCAGGTGTGAGTGTAAAGTAAGGAGACTGGTGTTTACATTTTTATATAGTACACAAAACAAAAGCAACGATTCTGAACTCTGACTTCCTTCTTGCCCAGCTTAATGTAGTGTAATGCAGAGCCCTGGACACTTTTATACTAGAGCATGGCTCTCTCTAGTTTGTGTTGCAAACTCTCCTCAGAGTTCCCTGTTGCTTCTTGTTTGTTTCGTTATTATCTCTAAGGAGGAAAGGCTCTTTGACTTGGGGCTTGTTGATGGAAAGGGCAATAGTTTTCTTCTTAGATCCTCCCTGGGCACGTGGTTGCCTTTAAAATCCTCTCAGCTCCTGAACTGGAGGGTTGATTGGGGCACACAGTCAACCTCCTAGCATTTTGTAGCCTTTTGCTGTTGTATTTTTCTAAGTATTTCCCATGACAAGAGTGGATTAGGTTACCAACTTTCTACTGTCTTATCCAGAAATCTTTCCCCCATTCTTCTTCTTCTTTTTTTAAAAGATTTTATTTATTTATTTTGACAGCGAGAGTGAGCACAAGCAGGGTGAACGGCAGGCAGAGGGAGAAGCCTGATGTAGGACTTGATCCCAGGACCCCAGGATCATGACCTGAGCCGAAGGCAGACCTTTAACCGACTGAGTCCCCCAGGTGTCCCTTTCCCCCATTTTTCTAATAACACTTCCTCCCATCTTATGGCAGATTTCTGAATAAGGAGCTAGTAGAATATTAAAGGCACTAGAATAGTTACAATGGGCATTTCACAGCACAGGTATGTCTGACAAGGGGGTCACACAAACTAGAATGTACATTTCAGCCCACTATTACTTCTGTTTAAACCAATCACCTTAGGACTCCATGCCCTTGTTTCAACAATGATGCCATTGCTCAAAATGCCCACACATCTCCTCTTTTGGAGTTCTCCCCAAGCTGGTTGGCAAATCAGGCAGGAGAGCCTGTCACAAAATGGTACACAGTCTTACCTGTTTTTGGATCAAGACCTGCATTTTTTTTTTTTCCAGCATTGCGTGGCCAGATCACCTCCACTCACCTTTATCTTTCAAAATGGGCTCCAAACAACTTCAGTTTCTGAAAAATAAAATCTATCCTCAAAGGATGAATATTTATCAGCCACTATTAATGGAATTCTAAAGAAAATGCCATAGGCTATGAAAGTAATTCCTACAAGGAAGCTCCATAAATTTTTTAAATGGCAATAGTATTTGACTGGTGTAAGAACTCGCAAGGAGAGTTCTTAGGAGCAAATAATACTTGTTTAGATGTGTAAGTTCTGATAAGTTGGTTAAAAAGAGAGTCTCATTTGGCTGGGGAAACAAGATAAGTTGGTTTCAAAGATTGTCTCATTTGATCTGGGATATGAGATAAATGGGTCCTGGCCCTGCCAGTGAACATGGGCACAGTGCTTAGCATCTCTAGATTTCTGATTCTTCACACTTAAAATGAAGGGTTTAGATTAGAAAATCTCCATGGACTCTTTTAGCTTCAATACACTATGATTCTTTCATCAAACATTTATTGGGCAACTACTGTGTTAGATACTGTTGCCAAAAAAGTGATATAAAATCTTTATCCTAGAAGACATCAACATCTAGCCAGGAATATAGATGATACACAATTTTTATATCCTCAGTATCATTATATGATATCCCCTCTCATCTAATCTACTATACAACATAACCTAATATTTGTTGCTGTATAAACTGGCTACTTGTTCACCAGATATTTTTCTTTTCTTCCCAGGGACTCTTTTCCCAGACACCCTTGGGTATTTAATTAGGTGTGGCCAAGTGACTAGAGTCTGGCTAGTCAGATGTGGGCAGAAGTGACATATACCACTTCTAGGGTCCATGAAACCCTCCCATGTGTGAGTCTTCTCTCTCTTTCTCCACCTATTGTCTCCACAGAGCCAGAGGAGTGTGGAGCCTCAACGTGGAAGGAGCCTGGGTCCCTGAATTACTGTGTAAAACATAGAGCTACCCCATACATACTGCCAACCTGCATTGGACAATGATATGGAAATAGCACTTATTGGGTCATTCCACTTGGGGGACAGGTGGTTACAATGGTTAGATTGCCTGCCCAGTGCATTTACATTATAAAGGAAGAGGTTTTAAGTCCTTAGATGATGGTGATAAAGGCAGACAGCCTGTACAATGGTGTTTCAAGTGGGCAGAGAGCTAACGGGGCCCTGGGGAAGAGGATACATATATAGAAGGAAGAAGGTAATGTAGAAAGGGGGGATAATCTAGCAAGGAACAGATTATAGTGTAATTACTAGAGTAGTTGATTGCCTAACCCCAGGATGTCTGTGCAAGAAAAAAATTACTTGGAAAATAAAAAAGGGCTATCCAGCACTTTTAGAAAAAATAGGAAGATAATGGCCAAATGATTCTTATTTTATCATCTCTCCAACACTTGCAGGGCAATAGAAATTCTTTTGAAAACCATTCACTCAAGGCCAAAGCCTGGGTAACTTGTAAGAATGTTATCTGAATTGATGGCTCTAAGAAAGAAATGATTGCCTACTGTCTTGCAATTCAGAATCTGAATTGTAGCTACCTAGGGGTTTAAAAAGTCATTTTTTAGGATTTGGACCATGTTAACAATGATAAAGATGAAACTTAAGTGGATGCTCAAATTCATTTAAAAGCCAATGTATTTGGTGGCTCTTATCTCAGTTGTAAGAAGGATGGCACTAAATTCAAGGTGGTGTTATATTGTGGTGTATTGTAGAATAATGCCTCTGCCCCCATATTTCCACATGCTAACCCCCAAATCTGGGACTATGTTTCTTTACATGATAACAGGAATTTTGCAGATGTCCTTAAATTAAGGATCTTGAGATGAGAAGATTATCCTGAAGTGTATGAATGGGTCCAATGTAATCACAAGGGTCCTGATAATGGGGAGGCAAGTGTGTCAGAGTCAGAGAAGGAGGTGCAGCAACAGAAGTGGAGGCCAGAGGGATGTGGGGCTCCGTACCAAAGAATGCAGGCAGCCTCTGGAAGCTAGAAAAGGCAAGGCAAAGGACTTTCTCCTAGGGTCTTTGGAAAGAGCACAGCCCTGTCAACTCATTTTGGACTTCTGACTTGCAGAACTGTAAGATAATAAATTGGTGTTTTTTTAAGCCACTGAGTTTATGGTAACATGTTATAACAGCAAAAGAAAACTAATGCATACATAATACACTATGGCTTTTGTGTCCTCTTCTTCTTTATCCATAACGATTTTTAGGCCCTGTTATATACGCATTACTGTTCTATCTATTTATCTATCTATCCTATACATATATATGGTATACCTGTACCTCATGGATATTTATTTGTACCAAGGATTTTAACGAAGAGTAATTCATTTAGTTCTCTCATAATAACTATTAGGATACTATTAGTTAGAAGGAGGGAAATACTATTATTTCCCTTTTATAGGTGAGAAAACTAAACTTAAGTAATTTGTCCAGCATTATTTGTCTAGGAGGCAGCAGAGTAAGCTTTGAGTTTAGATCTGGCTACTGCAAAGCAGATGTTCTTATCCACCATGATATCTGGAGTTCACTGACTTGAATTACATCTTCAAAACTCTGATTTTTATAACTACTTTTGTCTTATAAGTATTTAACCCTAAATGCTTCTTCTTGTTGCTCTATGCGTAAGTGAATCATGTAGGTTGATTTTTTTTAATTTTTTATTGTTATGTTAATCCCCATACATTACATCATTAGTTTTAGATGTAGTGTTCCATGATTCATTGTTCGTGCATAACACCCAGTGCTCCATGCAGAACGTGCCCTTCTAGAACCCTCAGTTTGTTTTTCAGAGTCCATCATCTCTCATGGTTTGTCTACCCCTCCGATTCCGCCCCCTTCATTCTTCCCCTCCTGCTACCTGGATGGAACTGGAGGGTATTATGCTGAGTGAAATAAGTCAAACAGAGAAAGACATGTATCATATGACCTCACTGATATGAGGAATTCTTAATCTCAGGAAACAAACTGAGGGTTGCTGGAGTGGGGGGTGGGGTGGGAGGGATGGGGTGACTGGGTGATAGACACTGGGGAGGGTATGTGCTCTGGTAAGCGCTGTGAATTGTGCAAGACTGTTGAATCTCAGATGTACTTCTGAAACAAATAATGCAATATATGTTAAGAAAAAAAAAATGTAGGTTGATTTTTAAAAACTTGGCTGATGGTATTCTACTTCCAGCACTGGCAAACTAGCATGTAGAAGACCAAACCTCCTGCCGTGAATAACCTGAAAACATGGATAAAGACAAAATAAAACTCCATGTTTGAAATGTTGGAGAGCTACTAAAGCAGCCAGGACAGGAAGGCCAAAACCCCCAGAGAGAAGGGAAACTCATCAAGGTAAGCTGGACAATCTGTGCTATTTTTCAACTGGGGCATTTGCCAGTTCCTAAGTGGTCTGGGAAGAGGAACTGAAGGTAAGAGAAAAGGCAGCTGTGAAGAGGGAGAGAGGCCGAGCAGTTTTCAGCTGTGTTATGGTGCTTGGGAGAGGCAGTTGGAGTTCAAGGCTACTGAGTAAGCAAGAGCTTGAAGATATTTCTGCAAAGAGAAGAGCTAAGAAATCAGTCCAAGAGTCTGAGTTCTTTTCTTTGAGGCATGTGTCAAGTAGTAAGTGGTCCTGGCCCAGAGAGAAGCAGATCAGGAAACAGCAGCTAAGGGCATGCCTGAGTAGGCTCCCACCGGACCCCACCAGCCCAGCGAGAACAACTATGATCTTCAGTAGGGGGCGAGCCAAAGTCTGCAGGGGAGAGAAAACCTGCAAGAAGGGACCAATAAGGAGGAAATCCCCATGTTTATGACTTTTAGCCGGATGGCAGACCACAGTTAGTACTGTATGAGATGACAAAACTCTGATACAAGACCTGTCCTTCTGTCTTTTTGTCCCAAAGATTCAGAGGACAGAGATCAGGAATACCACGATGACTGGAAAGTGAGATTAGAATCCCGGAAAGGAGAGTATCTGAGTCCCAAATTCTGCGTATAAACTCTGCCCAAGTTTCTGGCTGGTCCATGAACCATGCATGTCAGGGACATAGTCCAAGCACCACAGAGAAAACCCAAACCTCAGATGTGAGATTTGAACGAAGAAACGGAATTTACAATTTGAGTCAAATCAACTTCACTAACTACTAGAACAAAACATCAACATTTTTTGAAGGAGTAAAAATGAATCCAATGTCCCTACAACATAGCATTCAGAAGGTTAATTCAATTCAAAATTAAAATTACTTGACACGTGAAGAACCAAGAAATGTTCCTCAGGGTTAAGAGAAAAGAGAAAAATAGACTAAAATCCTGAGAAATTATTTAGGATCAGTTCTTGGAATCAGCATACAAAGATTTAAAAATAAAGGGCCATTATAAATACTGTTAATGAAGGAAAATATGGTTGCAATAAATTAAGAGAATCTCACTGTGAAATCTATATTAAGTGCAATCCCAGAGAGAAGAGAGACACTGAGGCAGGAAAAAATATTTAAAGATAGAATGGATGCAAATTCCCCAAATTTATTGAAAGACATAAATTTAGAGATTGAAGAATCCCGATGAAAACCACACAGAATAAATACAAAAAAGTCATGCCTACGTGCATCAAAGGCAAATTTCTAACACCAAAGATAAAGAGAAAATATTGAAAGCAGCCAGAGAAAATGACATATTATAAAAATGACATATTATAGCAGAAGAAAAATGATTTGAATTGTCATTCACCTTTTATCAGAAATGATAGAAACCAGAAGATAGTAGAATGCCATCTTAAAAAAACTTTATTATTTTGAAATAATTTTGGATACCGAAAAAGTTACAAAACTGGTAGAATTTCTGTCTGCTTTTCACCCAGCTTCCCCTTATCTTAACAGCATATATAAACATTGTATTTATCTGCTTGTCTGAAAAATACACTGCTCCTTCCAAAGATAACTATGAGTTTCGGGAAGAAGTCTTGGGCCTGGGGTCAGAGCTGCTCTTATGTGTGGATATGAGGATACTTGCTGACAGTAAAGCACAGTGAAAGATCAAATGAATGTGTGAATGTTCTTAAAAAGGTTAAAAACTGTCTAAAAACCCAGGTGGGCTTCTGACTTATCGCAGAACTTCGTATCATTGTGCCTCTTCCTTTAGCCTGTCACTTTAAATGCTTCTGTTCACTGAGTTCTAAGGCTTGCCTCTCACACCCCACCATGGCATCCTAGGGATCTGGGATTCACCAGCAGACAACCTCATAAGCTGGGAGTTATCCTAGGCTTCCTCACCAGATGTCCAATGGACAGTTGTGAGTTTGTGTTGCTTAACTGAGGAAAGGTCAATGGAATCCTAGACGTGAAATTGCTAGGTAACACATGGAATCTCTAAATAACACGTGAAATTCCTCAGTCCAGTTATAAAGCCATGGCCTGAGATGAGAAAGTAGAGAAGAAGTGGGATTACTCCAGTTTTATCATGGGTCCCAGCTAAGCTGGCTGCTGCTGGCTCCCATTTCTTATGTGATAACTAGAGACAAATATTAAAGTTCAGGAAGGAAGCAACTCAGCCAAGCCTAACCACGGAAATTTATGCCCAGACCTGGGATAGATTCTTCTTACTACTCCTTACACACAAGGATTTGCTTACAATAAGGAGAGTGTCCTTCCAATAGGCTTCTGAAGATAGACAAGAAGCAAGCTTTGAAAGTCTGGCTTTTTGTTTTTCTTAAGTGATAAAAAACCTCCCTAACTAGGCATCCAGAGACAGGAGGATATGGAAATCTCTTCTTCCATGTCACCTCTTTCTTAATACATTTTTTTCAGGCTGATTTTGCATAAAACCAAGGACCCAAGGCAAGGCTACATCTTGCACTTTTTGAGAACTTACTGGGGAAGACAGAGATTGGAAGTCAGACTCCACTTCAATCCCTGTCACTTACTAGCTGTATAGCCTATTCTTCATCTATGAAATGAGGGAAAGAACACAGACAGACCCGACAGAGGTGTTCAAGGCTCCCCGCTAGGCCCTGCGCTCTTTCCTCTCTGTACCTGCTCCCAGCTCTCTAGGGGAGCTCAGCCACATCCCCACCTTACATTCCCACCCCCTTGCAGATGCAACTGCCTACCGACAGCCATACCTAGATGTCTCAGAGGGAACTGAACCTCAACACACCCACAGTCAGACTCTCGACTTCCCCAAACCTGGTCCTCTTTCCATCTTCCCTGAGAGAGGTCTCTGTTGTCTACCCAATTATGTAAATGAGAAACCCAGGGGTCCATTTCAATTCCTCCCATTCTCTCTGCTCACCCTCCTCTCCCATTTCCAGCCCATTCCAAGCACTGTCATTGCTAACTACCAAGTAGCTTGTTAATCCATCCACTTGCCCACTGCCATCCATGATGTTCCCACCTAACTGGCCTTCCTATAGTTAGTTATTCTGGATGCTCTACAGTCTCTCTCCTCTGCCTTGCAACCGAGTGATCTTTACAAAATGCTGATCTGATCATGACATCTACCTGCCTATGCCTTTCAGTGGCTTCCCTTTGCTTTCAGGATAAAGACCAACATCTTAACGTGATTTTCAAGGACAGCATGGGTTGGCCTTTCTCTACTAGTTCAGCTCCATGTGGCCTCACATTCTTTGTCTCTTGAGCTCCACCTGTTGAGGTCTTCTGTCACATATTTTTGTTGTTTTAACCCCTCCCCCCTTTTTTTAAGTAAGCTCTAGACCCAACGTGAGGCTTGAACTCATGACCCCAAGATCAGGAGTCACATGCTGTATTGACTGAGCCAGCCAGGCAGCCCTGCTGTTTTACCTTTTTACCCTGAAATAATTTCAGACTTAAAGATTGCACAAACAGTGCAAAGAGTTCTTGTGTACCCTTCACACACATTCCTCTCATGTTAAACTCTACTGTATTTATCATTTTTTCTATATTTTTCTGAACTTTTTGAGAGCATCAAAAATAAATTAATATAAATACAGTACTGTTTTCTAATTTACAAACCTCTTTCAAATTTCACTAGTTACCCGGGATGCCTGGGTGGCTCAGTCAGTTAAGTGGCTGCCTTCGGCCCAGGTCATGATCCCAGGGTCCTGGGATCGAGTCCCACATTGGGCTCCTTGCTCAGCAGGGAGCCTGCTTCTCCCTCTCTCTCCCTCTGCTTGTGCTCTCTCTGTCAAATAAATAAAATCTTAAAAAAAAAAAAAATTCACCAGTTACCCCATTAATGTCATTTATAGCAAAAGAAAAAAAATGTTTTCCTTAAAACATTTGCTTCCATAAAAGTGTTAGTAAAGTTCAAGTGAAGATCAATCTTTAGAATATAGAAGGTCACCTCCAGGGACAAATTTTTGTTTGGTACAAGTAATTTTCCATTAATGTCATTTATAGCAAAAGAAAAAAATGTTTTCTTCTCTAGGATTCAGGATCACACATTCTACAAAATGCCATTTCTCTTTCAATTCCTTAATCTGGAATACTTCCTCAGTCTTTCTTTGTCTTTTATGACACTGACATTTTTAAAGAGTCCTGCCAGTTATTTTGGAGAATGTCTTTCATTTTCAGTTGTCTGATGGTTCCTCATGATTACATACAGGTTATACATTTTTGGCAGGAATACCATAGAAGCGATTTTGTGTTCTTCTTAGTGCATTGTATCAGGAAGCATGTGATATCAATTTGTCTCATTACTGCTATTGTGATATTAACTTTGGTCAGTTAGTTAAAGTGATATCTATCGGGTTTTTTCACTGAAATGTTACTATTTTTCCCTTTGTAATAAAAAAATCTTATGAGAGCTACTTTGAGACTATGTAGAATCCTGTTCCTTATCAAACTTTCATTTTCTAATATTAGAATCTAGTGATGATTCCTGCCTGAAATAATTATGACTATGGTGGTTGCCAAATGGTGCTTCTTTCACACATCTAAAAATGCCATGCTCTCTCCACCCCAGGGCCTTTGCACATATTGTATTCTACTCGGAATACCCTCTTTCTCCTTTTCAACTGGTTAACTATCATTATTTTTTTTTAGATTTCAGATCAAATGTCATTTTCTTAAAAATGCCTTCCTTGGTCCTTCCCTCATTAAAGGTCAGGTTTCTTATTTGTGCATTCTGATGGGCATCATATAGTACTTTATAGAACTTGTTTTATAATTTTACACTTATAAATAAGTGATTATTTAATTAAGTCTGTCTCCTCCACTAGACTGCAAACACAGTGAGCCAGTGGTGGTGTACAAGGATACGATGGTTTTCATACACCATTGTACTCCCCATGCTAGCACAGTTATTGGTATATATAGCTTGCTCATTAAATTTAACCAATTCAAGGACTGAATGAATCTCATGGAGTTCATTTGAGTATTGAATGAAATAAGATATACAACATTCATAACATGTAGTAGGGTCTTAATAAATATTGGTTTCCTCCACACCATCCTACCCTCACCTTGGATCAGGCATTATATAAGAGGAAAATTACTTGTACCAAACAAAAATTTGTCCCTGGAGGTGGCCTTCTATATTCTAAAGATTGATCTTCACTTGAACTTTACTAACACTTTTATGGAAGCAAGCTTATAAAGAGCAACCCAGACTACAATATAAGGTTACACTTTCTTTCTTATCCCCAGCATATGTTGAAATGAGCTTCTGTTTGCCCAGTTTTCGAAGTTAACTCCCTCTTTTCTACCCTTTTTTAAAGAGACTCCCAGTTACTTATCAGAGTTCCACCAACAGCTGACTCACAGACTCACAGTTGTCTGGACAGTTGACTCACCATGCTCTCAAGGTCTTCTGCTCTCTCCTCTTTACCCTCCTGCCACACAGCCTTTGTGGCTCATGAATCTTATGAAGAGCCACTCTGTTGGGCACAACTGTCCTCCCCAGGCAACAAACATTGATGTCCCTGCTCTGGCCCTGGGGGAGGGGGGAGGGGAAATACTACTCTCCTCTTGTCTAAACACCCCCAAACAAGGTTTGGAGGCTTCTAATTGAAGATGTGAAAACTAGTCACTCATGGACCCCCCTTATTCCCTGACACTCAGTTGAAATTCAGGACTTAGAGAAACATAGAGAGGAATAAGCTTATAACGGCACAGAGTTTGGAGAGACCACTGGTGAATAAATGATATTAAGAAATTTTCAGAAGAGGGAAAATTGGAATGTGTTGATTAGTGAGTGAAGCAGAGGAAGCCACAGTGGGACATGAGGAGAAGTGGAAGTTGATTTTACCTGTGAAACCTTTAAGAGGTTCTGGACTCTGAGTCAATAGGTATGGAGGGCAAGGGTGAGAGGAAGCTATAGGGAGAAGGACTGATTGAAGATGAGAGCTGCAGAAGTCAGCCCTCTACTCACCTTCTCTTTGACCTCCCTTTATAGAATAAGTAGTACTTTGGATTTTCACCAAGACTAAAAACAAATAAACAAAAACCATAAACAAAAAGCAAAACAATCCAAAACTGAAAACTGTTTTCTTTCTTTAAATCAAGAGAACAAGCAATCTATAGAGAGCTAAGACACTTGGAGATTATTGCTACCCCAGAATAAAGCATTTTTTTCTTCTGGAATTTGGATAGCTTATTCATCACTGATCACCCTAAAGAAAAGCCTTCCGTTAAATATATCCTACCCAGATACACAACAGTTACAACCAGCCTATTATTTCAGGACAGAGGTCCATTGGGAAAATCATCATATAGTCCTATAAAGTAGCAGAAAGAAACCATACCAGTGTTGACGTGCAAAATGAACAAACCTTTTTATTAAAAAATTTTAGAGGAAAAAGAAAAGAGTTTATTTGAGTCCAAGTTAGGACAGCTGCCCGGGATACACAGTCTTCATAAAGAGAGTGCTTGAGGGAAGGAGCTTTTGGTGCAGTTGTTTTGTTTTGTTTTTGTTTTGTTTTGTTTTTTACATAAAGAGTTACAAATGACCATGACAAAGGACATTCCAGAAAGTTACAGACTTTATCTTATGTTTTTGGTATGTGCAAGGCTGTATGACTTTAATCTCATGGGAACCAAGCAGGGTTTTTTTTTTCTTTGTCTTATCTTTGGAATACTCCTTTCTGGTTATTATTATTATTATTTTTAACAAAGCATATGTACAATGTGTGCTCGGGACAGAAATAGAGCCCATGGTGTGAGGTTTTGCTGAGTCATTTTGACCTTAGTAAATGCTAGGGAATGGCTTCCCTGGGAACCCGGGAGCAGAGCTCACGAACATCAAAGTTGAAAATTTCCTTTATTTCATAACCAGCCTTGGTTCTTATTGTGGGATATGAGTGAATAGTATGTCAGAGAAAGAAGAGCAGTATGTAAAAGAGGAATCAAAATAATTATAACTGACACTGAAGGAGCTATTCCAGGAAACAGAAGAGAACTTCTAAAAATCTGATTCTGCCTTCACAGAGATGTGAGAAGACACTGTATCTGAGACAAGAATAGAATGAATGATATAATAAATGGATGGTCAAAGAATTAACTCTTGTAATAGAAAAGCTATGTCAAAAATCTTAAAAATTAGTAGCAAAGGTTCACAATAAAGCCAAAGCAATATTCCAAACTATAGAACAAAAAGGTAGACATAAAACATGAAGGAAAAAAACGAAAGAGAAAATCAGTTCAGAATTCAACATATGACCAGTAATTCCAGCATTTAAACTATATAATACAGGGTAGAATTTTTTAATTGTGAGGAAAATTTCTAAGAGTTGAAGACAAGTACAAGTCTTCAGTGTGACAGGCTCATCAAGGGCTAAGCCATACGAAAGGATAAAGATCCACACATAAGAATAATTTCACCAAACTCAGAAAGGTCAGAATAAAGAGAAGACATTAAAAGTTTTCAGGGTGAAACAAACTAGCAAATCAGGAAGCCTGCATTGTAATAAAAATCATCCGGCATCAACAACACTGGCTGATGAAAGTTGTTGGAGCAATGCCATAAAGTTCTAAGGGAAAATTATTTTGAACTGTTTAATATGATCTAGAATTTTGTATCCTGCCAAACTGTCAATCAAGTGGGAGGGTGAAATACATTTTTAGATACACAGGGGCTCAGAAAATATCTACTTGGCAAAATAAGGGAGTCATGCTAGCAAAAACGGGGAGAAAGAAAGCAATGATTAAGGAAAGAGTGGTTCTTTTTTTTTTTAATTTAATTTTATTATGTTATGTTAGTCACCATACAATACATCATTAGTTTTTGATGTAGTGATCCATGATTCATTGTTTTCGTACAACACCCAGTGCTCTGTGCAGTACGTGCCCTCCTTAATACCCATCACCAGGCTAACCCATCCCCCCCCCCAAAACCCTGTTTGTTTCTCAGAGTCCATAGTCTTTCATGGTTCGTCTCTCCCTCCGATTTCCCCCCCTTCATTTTCCCCTTCCTTCTCCTAATGTCCTCCATGCTATTCCTTATGTTCCACAAATAAGTGAAACCATATGATAATTGATTTTCTCTGCTTAACTTATTTCACTTAGCATAATCTCCTCCAGTCCCATCCATGTTGATGTAAAAGTTGGGTATTCATCCTTTCTGATGGCTGAGTAATATTCCATCGTATATATGGACCACATCTTCTTTATCCATTCATCTGTTGAAGGGCATCTCGGCTCTTTCCATAGTTTGGCTATTGCGGACATTGCTGCTATGAACATTGGGGTGCATGTGGCCCTTCTTTTCACTACATCTCTGTCTTTGGGGTAAATACCTAGGAGTGCAATTGCTGGATCATAGGGTAGCTCTATTTTTAAATTTTTAAGGAACCTCCACACTTTTCCAAAGTGGCTGTACCAACTTGCATTCCCACCAACAGCGTAAGAGGGTTCCCCTTTGTCCACAACCTCTCCAACATTTGTTGTTTCTTGCCTTGTCAATTTTTGCCATTCTAACTGGTGTAAGGTGGTATCTCCATCAAAATCCTAGAGGAGAACATAGGCAGTAACCTCTTTGACATCAGCCACAGCAACTTCTTTCAAGATACATCTCCAAAGGCTAGTGAAACAAAAGCAAAAATGAACTTTTGGGACTTCATCAAGATAAAAAGCTTCTGCACAGCAAAGGAAAGAGTCAACAAAACAAAGAGGCAACCTACGGAATGGGAGAAGATATTTGCAAATGACACTATAGATAAAGGGCTGGTATCCAAGATCTATAAAGAACTTCTCAAACTCAACACCCAAAAAACAAATAATCAAGTCAAAAAATGGGAAGAAGACATGAACAGACACTTCTCCAAAGAAGACATACAAATGGCTAACAGACACATGTTCATCATCATTAGCTATCAGGGAAATTCAAATCAAGGAAAGAGTGGTTCTAACCCAAAAATGTGGTAAGGGAAAGTCCTAGCAGGGCAAGTGCATCAGGCCTGGTGAACAGCTGATCCACAGGGAAAGAAGGCCTGTGGAGGTTGTATCTGGATAAAATGGGGATTCCATGCAACACTATCATTGAGAGGCAGAAATAAAATTGAGGCTATTTTAACAGTTTATTTGTCTTCTGTCAACAAGAAAAACAAAAGGCAATTGGAAATCTTGGGACAAAAATAGTTTTATAACAAAGTCATGGACCACATGTCAATGTTTATTATATTATGACATATTTGGAGCATTGGCTGAGTGTCAGGACAAATCATCTGTTTTCAGATGATGTTCTTCAAATGTCCCAAGGGTCATGACATTTTACCTGTAGAGAAAGAAAAGTAATTATACTCTGTGGTGAGTAATATTTACATAGTAATTACAACAAAAAAGGTATTTATTTATTGGCTTGTTAGTCTTTAGACTCACCCTATAAACAAAGTGTGGAAGACGCAATTACGGTTATGGAATGGCATTTAAATGTTCTTATCATCAACCATGTACAAGTGAATATGGATAACAACAGACGTATGGCTACGAAAAGAAGTAGGTTAGAAATAGTAAGATTATTAGAGTGGTAGGTGGTGGTCAAGAAATACTGCTAAAAGTTGATGGAGCAACAACAAAAAAATAGATATTTATGTATATTATTTAAAATTGTACTGGCTGCTAATAGATACTATGAATAGTTGAGTGTTGTTATTTATTCCTGATAGAAAACAGAAGGTGGTAGAAGAAAGACTGTTGTCATATCCTCAGCTCATCCCTAAATAGTAAATAATCATGTTAATTGTTAGAATATTGACTGGGGAATTTTTAAAATATTAACGAGTGCCTTTCAATTACTAAACATTTTCTCTAAAGGGGAGGGGTCCTCTAGGGCACTGACTTAATGTTTTTGGTGCTTGAGGCCCAAACAGCATAAAGGGTACAAATATTGCAGGTTTCCAACTGCCCTGATTGTCTTTGGTAATCATAAAACTGCTGGAGAAATGACCTGTTAAAAGCAAAGAAGGCCAATTTCCTGATGCACCACCGAGCACAAGTGTGCTCGTTCTGCCAGCCTGTTTGATTGCAGCGGCCTATTCATGCTCCGCTCAAGTGGGCCTTGCTGGGGACATGGGGTTGGAGGCTGCAGTTCCATCCACATGCCCCAGACGCCACGGAGGTGACCTCTCAGCCTCTGGGGACCAAGATGGCCCTGTCTGCTGAGCCCACACCTGAGATCCGGGTGCCAGAGGATGTTTGCTTGAGGCATGTGTCTTGTGTGAGGCACATGACAGCCTCACACCCACGTCATTGCTCTGCTTGCTGACTGATGAGACGGAAGAACTAAGTGAGTGGCCAAGGCAGTCCTTCTTGGGTGGGTTTTCTTCAGAACTGTCCTAGAAACATGAGCCTTTGTTATAAGGGAAGAGGTCTGTCCCCATGGAGGACGAAGTGCTGTGCTTCCCAAATGACATTGAAAACCTGCTAAGCTGGACCCCCTGAGTTGGAGGCCCTTGAATGGGGACTCCTGTCAGGCATCTAAGCCCCCTGTTCTGCCCAGTGATATCTTCCACTTTAAAGTGGAAAGTGGGTCAAATCTCTGTAGTTAACTTCTTTCTTAAAATGGAGAAGACAAGCTTCTGTAAAATGGGGTTTAAAAAATGATTTATTGAATCCAAACTAAGAGATATGAGAAAGTATGATCAGCTAATTGACAACGGCCCTCTGACATCCTGCGTGTTCTAAATAGGCTAAGCTTTGAAAAGTCGGCCATGACCACAGCCTCATACTAAGAAATTCTCGCGCACTGCTTTGTAATTATAGAAGTAGTGGAGTTCTCGGGAGTGGAGCCTCACTGCCACAGCTTAAGCCAATTAGACTGGTAGAAGGTGTCTGATGTAGGGATTAGGAAATCCTTAGGCTGGCCAGTGATGTCACATGGCCAATGATGTCACATGGCCAATGATGTTGCATGGTGTGGCTAAGTAAGGATGTGAGTCTTCCTTAGAAATCCAGACTGGAATTAGGGAGAGAGGGTTGATTAGTTTGTGGGAGGAGCAGAGATGGGCCAACATACTGAGAGAAGATAGGACCCAGGTATGCTAGAGAAGAGTCCAGGAGGACATCATAACCATGAGCATACAAGTTAGGAGGTACTAGAGCAGAGGCTGACATGGCTCCTGGGGATGCAGAAGCAGAAACAGAGAGGACCTTTGGGTTAAGGGTGGAGTTCACAGTAGGGATTAATGAGACTCTGCAGCTGAGAGAATGTCTGAATTAGGCTCCGGTAGTCGCCCAAGGCCTGGTATGCAGCTGCTTCTGGGCTTCATGGCACCCCCTTGCTCAGGTGCACGTCCTTATGACAGCCTTCCCTAATGCAAAATAACATGAACAAAGACCCTGAGTAAACATGCATCCTGCTTACCCTGCCTTTCTAGTTGGACACACCCTTTTCAGATGACTTTCCCAGGCAGGTGATGAAGTAGCTGAGGTGGTGAAAAGCTGATCTGAAGCTGGGCAAGTCAGTTCCACCCCCAGAAGCCAAAGAGCAGTAGCCAAGGCAGCTTCCTTCATGGGAGTCCAGGAGACAGCAGGGAAGGGCAGTGAGGAGAAAGTTCTGCGTGCCTACCAATTACGGCACAAACTCGATTCCCAATGTCTTGGCTGCCAAAGACTCTCTCCTCCCCAAAAAACCACTTTGATTTTTCTCCATAGATACTGTTTTGAAAGGATTTAACCTAGCAAACCAACTGTGTTCGTTTAGGTAATAAATCATTTTCCCATTGGAATGGATATGGATCTTAACCATAAACTCCAAGTGCATAATTCTTACTTTTATAATCTGATTTACCTGACTTGACCCCAAGTCCCCATTTCACTGCGCTGGGAGGAAATTTAATATCAGCTATTCTTGAAGCTCTCTGTCCCAAGTGGGGTAGAGGGTAGGGGATGGCATTGGTCGTCTGTGCATAGGCCCATCCTCCACACCTCCCACACTGTGTTCAGGCATCAGAATCTTCACTGTGGCTGGAAACCCAGGACTAGGGCACTTTTCCCTGAGTGTGGACACAGATGTTCCCTCTGAGGTCTGGCTTTTGCCTGGGGACATCACCTTGGAAAAGGGCAGTTCTTCAAGATCTTTCTGTGCCAGTGGAGAAATTTTGCCTTCTGCTGGGGAGAGACATCCCCCTGTAAAATTCATCTGGATTCTAGATTGAATAGGAAGACCAGCACCTGTGGGAAATTCACAAACTATAATTTGAGCATTCAGAGAGGCAGACAGACAGACACACAAACACGCACACACAAATATGAGTGTATGTGTGGGCATGCGTGTGTATTAAAATCATCTCCAACATAACGTTTTCTCTCTCACAATGGAATAATAATTATGTTGATTAAATGCACACTGCATCTGGGACCACATGGTAAGTATAAATAAGCCGGTGGGATTTCTTGAGTTTCCCCTTGGTTGAGTCCCAAAGCGGAGAGGAGCCATGTGGATTAGAGACACTCGTAAAATAAATTCTGTGAAGCAAGTCAATGAACTGTCAGCTCAGTCTCATTAACTTTGGGGAGACCCCAAATGAGGCTTTATTTCTAACCTATCTGATTGCAGGAAAAGTAGAAACTGCCAATGTCTCCTTGTTAAAGCCTCCTGTTGCCATGCACTTGCTGCCCGCCGAATCCTGACTCTGGGCCTCCGCAGAGGAACCGAGTGACCCCGGAGTTGGGGGTGAGTTTTCTGTCTGGGCTCCTGAGTTCCTTTCCAGGTGCCCTCCTGTCTGTCTTCCAGAGTGCATGGAAGTGGCTTCCTCTTTCTGTGTTGCTCTTTGTTGTTGGGTTAACAGCCTTGAAAGTGTAGACCTGTCCCCTCTACTTGGAAGGTGCTGGCTCGTCGATTCCAAGGTTTTCTACAATGTGCTTTTGTGCCTGGTGGGGGGAGAGAGGGGAGAGCAGGGTAGGAATGTCTTTCCTCTGTCCAGTGCTTCAAGTCTGGTGAAGTCAGGAATTCTGCGTACACTACTCTTCCTGATCTCACACAGTACCGGGACGTGCCAGTGGTGTTCTTTATTCAGAAATGTGAAAAATGGGGCTCAGGGAGGTGGAGGGATTTGCTCAGGATCACAGAGCAGAGCTGGGCCCGGAAACTGGCTCTTCTGTTTCCCACTCCTGTACTCTTGGCCTGATACTGAGCTGCTTCTCAATGACCAGTAGTAGGCATATGATGAGCTTTTAATATGAGATGAGCATTCCTGCAGCCCTTGGAAATAACAAAAGTATCAGACACATGTATTGCCCTCAAGTGGCATATAGTTTACTCAAGCGTTTCTGTCTGTCTGTCTGGGGCACTCTGCTAGGTTGAAAAAAAAACACAATCCTTGCCCTTAGGACCTCACAGCCTAAAAGGAAGTTAGTATCAGCACTCTGCTCCCTTGTAAGGTACAGAGAACCCAGCTGGAACCTGTTTTTCTTTGTTCACTGGTTCTACATAAACAGACCTAGGGACACCTCTGGCCCCTCACAGAAGGAGCTTGAAGAGGATGTGAGATGTTCTCCACCAACCACCACCCTCTCCCCTTGCCCCCTGCAGTCTCTCCCTCTGATCAGGCACCTGCAGCCAGGCCACCCTTGGTTAGCCAAGGAGAGGATGGAAGAAGCAAGTTGGGGCTGACGTGGGTTTCAGAGTTGTTGGTATGCAGAGCACCCCCACTTCATCCCTGGCTGTTGATAACCTTGATCCAAGTGGTGAGAAAGGAAGGGTTTGGGTTGGGGGCTGGTGACGAGAAGGAAAGGAGAGGTGGTAAAAAGGTGTAGCATCCATTCCTTGTTCATTCCTTTGAACTGGGCTTGACTCAGAAATGGAAAAGGAGGTCAAAAATGGAAAAGCTGTCTTTGTGGCACACTGGGCTAGGGGTGCATCCAGGGGCTCACAGAAAGTTCTTTAACACTGAGGCTCTGGGCCCCACAGCACTGCGAGGGCACTGGAAACAGAACGTGGCCCAGGGTAGGCAGTGAGACAGTCTCCCTGATTCTGCACAGGACCCTGCACCAACCAGCTCCCCAAGGCCGGGCACAGAAGTCAGTCCCTTGCCCTGATAGGGCATCCTGATGAACACGGGCAGTAGTAGCCTTGGGGGGGGTGGGGGTTGGGGTGGGGGAGACACAGCATGGTTGTGGCTATGAACAGCCAGGGACAGGAGCCTGAAAAGAACAAGGCAGAAGCCAGGAATTCCAAAGCTGACAGACTGCCCTGTGGGCATCGTGTGCATCCCATCGGAAAATGGTGATGGTAACCAAGTGTCAGCCTGGGCGGGGGCTTTGGAATCATTGCAATGTGATCCAGGGGACATTTGGAGTACAAGGACCAAGAGCCTTTGTTGTGGTGGGTGAGCTCTCTGGACACAAACCTTGTACAAATAGATAATGTGCAGGTACAAAATCTCGTCCCTATTAGAATTTTCTTGCTTTTTCTTCCTTGTTTTATCTATCTTGTCTACATACCTCTAGCCTAGTTAATATATGTGGTCTTACCTCTTCTGTTCACAAAACCAGATCTTTTTCTTCTTGATTTTTCTCGGCTCTATCTGCCATGGAGTTCTGACTTACTCCAGGTAATCTCCAGTTGTCCGAAGCAAGAATCAACCCCTGGACTGAAAAAGCAATTGATCAAAACTTCCATGAATGGTTCGCTCTCTGAAGTCGGTCTCAAAGACCTGTCATTTGACTCTGACCCTACCGACAGGTGACCAGAGGCAAGTTACTTACCTTCTTTGAGGTACAGTTGTCTTTGCGTGTGAAATAAAATGATCTCCCTGAGGCAGTGAAGGGGCACCTCTCTCTGACTGTCCAGTGCCATGTACGTGGTTTGGGTGGTTACTCTTCTTTCCATAGGACACATCCACATCCTCCCAACATAGGTTCCAACCTGCTGATCTCTGCACTAATCTCTCCGCCTCCTCTCCCGGGGCCTGGATCCCTCTTCTGGCATTTTACTCCTGCAGGAATCCCTATTCTCCACTAGGTCATTCCCCTCAACAGTGAACACATGCTGTAATAGCTCCCAGCTTAGAGAAAAGTTATCCTCTCTTGACCCTGCATTTCTCTTCCGCTACAGCCTCACTTTTCTGCCCCTCTTTGCAGTAAAAGGTTTCAAAAAAAGGTGTCTGTACTCACTCTCCCCACTTCTTCCATTTCCTCTTGAGATGGCCCCAAACAGGCTTTTATCCTCACTACTTCACAAAAGCAGCCTGATTAAGGTCACCGGCGACCTCACTGCTGCAAATCCAGTGCTTCAGTCCCATCCTCCTCTCCTCTCCTTTTGGCAGCGTGTCACACGGGTCACCCCCCACTTCTTGAAACATTCGCTCCTGGGACACTGCCGACTCGCTGGTTTTCCTCACACCTCAGGTGCTCGCCCTGCCTCTTCCAGATTTCTAAATATGGCCTGCCTCAGGGAGCAGTCCTCTTTTCTAATTATGTTCACTCTCCAGGAAATCTCCAGTCTCATGGCTTTAAATCACATCTGTCTGCTGTCAGTTCCTTGTACATGTCTCCAGAACTGTGCATCCAACCACCTACTCACATCCCCACATCTCACTCTTACTTACCTCCACATCCACTCTGCCGGCTGTGTCTTCAAATAGATTTAGTATTCAACTTCTCACCTCCCAGCCATCGTGATCTCTCTCATCAACTAGGACAGGAGATATCTATACTAGCCTTCCTGTAGTGCATTACTACGTGACAGCAAGAGTTATTTTTTAAAATCCTTTTAAACGGTAAGTCTTATTACATCATTCTCCTGCTCAAAATCCTCCAGTAGCTTCCTGTGAAAATGTAAAAGCCTTCAGGCCCCTTGTGGTCCACCTCTCACTGTATCTTTGGCCTCATCTACCACCACTCTCCCTCTGCATCACTCTGCTCCAACCACACTGGCCGACTCACTGTTCTTAGCCTCTGCCAAGTGTGCTCACAGCTCAGGGCCACTACATTGTCGTTCCCTGAGAGTAGATCGCCCCTTGTAACAGTTCTCTATTGCTGCAGTAGTAACAAATCACCACAAATCTAGCAGCTTAAAATAACCCCACTCATTATCTCTCATTTCTTTAGGTCAGGAGTCTGGCATGATGGCCTGGGTTCTCTGCTCAGACTCTCCCAAAGTTGAAGTCAAGGTGTTGGCTGCTGGGCTGGACGTTCTGGAAAAGAATCTGCCTCCATGCTCATTTGGGTTGGTGGCAGAATTTGACTGCTTGTGGCTCTGGTACTGTGGTCCCCATTCCTCTGCCTCTCAGCATCCAGAGGCAGCCCACAGTCCTTCTCACGAGGTCCCTCCATCTTCAAGCCAGTGACCATGTGTGCCGAATCCTTCCGCTTTGAATCGTGCTGACTTCCTCTTCTGCTCCTGCTTTTTGCTTTGAAGGACTTGGGTGATGGCATCAGACTGACCCCCATATTCTTGGATAATCTTCCTATTTTAAGGTCAACTAATTAGTAACCTTATTAGTCCCTTTGCCATGTAACACAACATAGTAACATATTCATGAGAATGACACCAGGAATGGAGACCCTGGGGACCAAAATTCTGCCTGCCATGCCTGCTCTCTCACTTCAGCCATTTGGCCATGTCATCTAAGTCTCTGGCTCCCCCGTCAAACAGTGACCCCCTCCATTCTGCCCTCCTCTCTAATTCCTCTCCCTGCTTGCTTTTCATCATAGCACTTATCAATGCCTGTATTTCATTAGTTTATCATCCATTCTCTTCACTTGATTGCCAGCTATATGATGGCTGGGACTTTGTCTGTATTATCTATTGCTATATACACAACAGCTAGAAATGTGCCTAGAACATGGTAAATAAGCACTTGTTGAATAAATGTAAAGAAGTGAATGACACTTCACCTCCTCAGTAATCCAGATTGGCTATCTTAAGCAATTGACTGGTTCTCTGTTTCTTAAAATACCTTCTAACATTTTATCAGTTATCAGTTAGCAAGTATTTGGACACTTTCTACCAACTCTGCTGTTTTAAGCATCCCCTTGGCTATGCTGAATCTTGCAGTTGAAGAACTTTTGGTTTTTCATGGACTCTTAAAACATTCTAAGGGCAAAATAAGACAGTTGTAGGGGTCTGCCTCTTAATCTATAGCTCTGATGAAAGAAGTATCCCATTCCTTTATTTTCCCTGATTAACTTGAATCTGTTTGAGGTCCCATTCTCTTGGTTAGTAGGAAACATCAAGTCCTTATTATTCATGGATGATTCAAAAATGAAATAGATACCTTCCTTAGGAAACTTACTGTTTAGTAAATTTGATTAGATGTATTAATGATACATCATTTTTATATGTCTTCAGTATACAAATGTTTTGAGTGATAAATAAAAGATACTGAAAACATGCTTTGGGAGTATGTGGTGGAGAGAAATAGTGGGCATAGAAATTAATTCTTGGGACTGGGCACTGGAGCTAGGATTGCATATAGGCCAGATCTTGGTGGATGGGTAGAGCCTAGGCAGCTAGTGATAGAAAAGGCAGGCAGAGTTGGGGAAGCAAGGTGAGAGCATAGTGTGCAGAAGGAAAGACAAGGCTGTATGGAAGGAACTGGGAGTGGTGGGAAAGAGCAAAATGGGGCAAAAGAAAAGAAATAGCCCCATCACAAACCCTACCTCCAAATCAATTTCAGGTTGTAGGTTCTAAACATCAGTAGCCAAAAATAAAACTTCTGTAAGATAATATAGGGCCTCTGGATGGGGAAAGGCTCTCAAAACAGGACAGCAAACATATACTCATAAAGGAAAAGTGACAAACTGGACTTCGTTGGATTTAAAAAATCTCTGTTCATCAAAAATGTCACTAAGAGAGTTAAAAGGCAAGCAACACAGTGGGTGAAGATATTTGCAACACATATAACAAGGAACTTACATCCAGAATATATAAATAGCTTCTATAAAACCATAAGAAAATAATAGACAGCCAGCCACCCCATCCCTCCCACCCCCCACCACTCCAGCAACCCTCAGTTTGTTTCCTGGGATTAAGAATTCCTCATATCAGTGAGGTCATATGATACATGTCTTTCTCTGATTGACTTATTTCACTCAGCATAATACCCTCCAATTCCCTCCACGTCGTTGCAAATGGCAAGATTTCATTCTTTTTGATGGCTGCATAATATACCTGTGTGTGTGTGTGTGTGTGTGTGTGTGTGTGTGTGTGTGTGTATACCACATCTTTATCCATTCATCTGTCGATGGACATCTTGGCTCTTTTCACAGTTTGGCTATTGTGGACATTGCTGCTATAAACATCGGGGTGCACATACCCCTTTGGATCCCTACATTTGTATCTTTGGGGTAAATACCCAGTAGTGCAATTGCTGGATTGTATGGTAGCTCTATTTTCAACTTTTTGAAGAACCTCCATACTGTTTTCCAGAGTGGCTGCACCAGCTTGCATTCCCACCAACAGTGTAGGAGGGTTCCCCTTTCTCCGCATCCCTGCCAACATCTGTCATTTCCTGACTTGTTAATTTTAGCCATTCTGACTGGTGTGAGGTGATATCTCATTGAGGTTTTGATTTGGATTTCCCTGATGCTGAGTGATGTTGAGCACTTTTTCATGTGTCTGTTGACCGTTTGGATGTCTTCTTTGGAAAAATGTCTGTTCATGTCTTCTGTCCATTTCTTGATTGGGTCATTTGTTCTTTGTGCAAGACTGTTGAATCACAGATCTGTACCTCTGAAGCAAATAATACATTATATGTTAAAAAAAAAAAGAAGGGGCGCCTGGGTGGCTCAGTTAGTTGGGCGACTGCCTTCGGCTCAGGTCATGATCCTGGAGTCCCGGGATCGAGTCCCGCATTGGGCTCCCTGCTCGGCGGGGAGTCTGCTTCTCCCCCTGACCTTTCCCCCCTCATGCTCTCTCTCTCTTTCTAATAAATAAATAAATAAATCTTAAAAAAAAAAAAGAAGAAGAAGAAGAAGAAGATAGCAGGAGGGGAAGAATGAAGGGAGGGGGAGTCGGAGGGGGAGATGAACCATGAAAGACTATGGACTCTGAAAAACAAACTGAGGGTTCTAGAGGGTTATAACATAACATAATTAAAAAAAAAGAATTACAGATTTGGATTAAAAAAAAGAAAATAATAGACAAACCCAATGGAAAAATGGGCAAGTGATTTGAATAGGCATTTTATAAAAGAGAATATTTGAATAAATAATAAATATATAAAAAGTTTAATTATTCATGGGAAATGCACATTAAAACCACAATGGGATAACACTTCATACTAACTAGAACAGACTAAAACCTAAGACTGATATATTAAGTTTTGGGAAGGATATGGAGCAAACCAAATTCTTATACATTGCTGGTGGGAATGGAAATTGGCACAAACACTTTAGAAAATTGAACATTATGTACTTACGTTAAAAATACACAGACCTTATGATCCAGCAGTTCCACTCCTATATGTACATCCAGCAGAAATATATACACTTGAGTACCAAGAAATGTGTACAAGCATTATTCATGATAGCCTCAAATTGCAAAGAACCCTAAGATTCATCAACAGTAGAATGGATAAATGAATGCTGTTTATTCATGTGATGGAATGCTAGACATTCAAGAAAATGAACAAAATATAGTCACACATAGCATGAATAAACAATATAATATTGAATGAAAAGAAGCCAAAAGTTTTAAATATATGATACCATTTAAGTTAGTTCAAAACAAATTGTAATATGATATTCAGGGATAGTGGGTTTTTAAAAAAATTTTTTTATTGTTATGTTAATCACCATACATTACATCATTAGTTTTAGATGTAGTGTTCCATGATTCATTGTTTGTGCATAACACCCAGTGCTCCATGCAGAACGTGCCCTCTTTAATACCCATCACCAGGCTAACCCATCCTCCCACCCCCCTCCCCTCTAGAACACTCAGTTTGTTTTTCAGAGTCCATCGTCTCTCATGGTTTGTCTCCCCCTCTGATTTCCCCCTCTTCATTCTTCTCAGGGATAGTGTTTATGTGATAAAACTATAAAGAAACAAAAGGAATGACTACAATAAAGTCAAGATGGTAGTTTCCTTTGTGGGGGTGGTAAGGATAGAGATTAGGAGGAAGTTGTGAATGTTCTCCCTTTAATCTGGGTGGTAGTCACATAGGGCTTCACTGCATCTGTGCTTTATATATATATATATATATATATATATATATATATATATATATATATAACCAAAAATGAAAAAGAAATAAGCCTAGAAATATAGATTTAAAAAAGACTGTTCTAAACAAACAAAGAGGCTGTTCAATATCTGGAATGGTAGACTGGGTCTGGATTTTATTCTGTGGGCTAGGGAGCCATGGAAGTATTCATTTATTAGGCAGGAAGATGATCTTTTTACTTGCACAATAACACTAACAAATCCAAATAAAAGAAAGTTTTTTTCTATAATACCACCATTTTTACTTCTAAGTATTTTGTTTACCATCCTATCTAGGTAAGTGGATAAAACTAGATACAGTTTTAATTTACAATACTTCTCAAAAAAAAAATAGAACACAGAATGTTCCATATCACTAACAAGTCATCATAATAATTTTTATTGACTTTATAATATTCATTTGAATGGGTTTACCTTAATTAACTTAGCCATTCTCTTACTATTGCTTTAAATTCATTCTGACATTTCATTATTATAAGCAATACCTCATAGATATCGTTTCCCCATTGAATGGTGCCTTAGAACATGTTCTCAGAAATATTATTTTAAGGTGAAGGATTATGAATATTTTCATGAACATTGATATTTGCAGATTATTTTCCAGAAGAATTTTTAGTAGTTCAAATTGCCAGCCACTGTGTATGAGTGGATTCATTCATTTAGTCATTCAGCAAACATTTATTTATTTATTTATTTTCATTCAGCAAATATTTAATAAGCACCTATTATATTCTGGCGCTATCTCTGCTGTCAGAGAGTTTAATGTCAAATGAGGAAGACAAAAATTGACTACAACTGGGGATCTGGGGAGGGTCCCCCTGAGGACCAGATCCGCATAGCCCATTAGTTGTGAAATGTGTCATGACTGTGTGTTTCAAAAGGTATGAAAGCCCATTGGTGGTTTTTGAGCACCAAAACAATGATATGATTAGAATATGAAGGGGATGAATATGATATGAACAGAGTGGAGCTTTAGAAAGATGGGTATGGCATCTGTTGTAGGAGAGACTGGCTGGGGGAGTGACTGATGCCAGAGAGAATCGTGTGAAGCTTTGGGGTGAAAAGAAGTGAGGGTTCCCAACTAGGAAAGACCAAGGGCAAAGCAAGAAGGGGAGAAGATATAAGTTACTGTAATGCTATTTAACAAGCTAGGAGATAATGCATAAACCATGTAAAATGTCATAGTACAAACACAGAGTGTAATCAGACCATTAGGGTTGACAGTTCCACACTGCAGATGGCTGAATCACTTTTGGGTCTAATTTTGACACATGTCGGTCATACTCCATGTCATATACAACCTGATGGTTAGACAATCATGTGGCCCAATTAGTGTGGCTGTGGGAACCTGAATGCCTATATTCCTAATTTTTGTGTATTTGAAAATATGCCCCAAATGATACTCAAAGATAGCTTTTTGCATCCCAAAAATATTGTGGTTTTCCCAGGATGCTGCTGGCCTGGCACCATAATAGACTCTAGCTGTCTGATACATTTGCTCTTGCAACACCATTACAATTTATTGCTGAAAATGAACACAAGTGGCATCAAAATGCTCCCCAACAGCTTTTACCAGCTCTCTTCATAAATCAAGGGGCCATAAATCAGGCAGATGTTAAACATCCGAGTTGAAACTGCATCTCTAGGTCTGAGCCCAGAGTCTGCGCTGATATGTGGCTGGGAACCATGTATGCTTATCTTCTCTGCCAGAGCAGATGGCATAGCACTAACCAAGAATTACAGACTCGGGATCCTGAAATCCCACAAAATTAATGAATTGTAAAGTTTTTACAGAGACTGGGGAAATGGAAGAAGTGTAACTTAATGGCTTGGTTTAGCAACCCTTCAGCTGCTGTCTGTTCTGCTTCTTTTTATGGGCAGTGGCCGTTGAGATCCATTCAGGCCAACACTGTCCCTACGCTTGTGTGTCTCTGAGGGGGTGGCATGAGTCAGCGCTAAAAGCTTCCAAACCATCACAGTGAGATTTTGAATGTTCAGGAGACTTCAGCTTAATTTTAATAATTTAATGCCTTTAAAACCAGAAGCAAGTCCCGAAAAACTGAGCTCTACCTAAGAGAAACTTAGCTGCCCCTATTTCCCCGTATTCCTGTTGGCTGCCTGTTAATTTCTCTAATGTCTTCTTCACCTGTCTTCGCATAATTTATCATTTTCTTGCTTTCCTCACTATTTTCTTTCTGATCTGTGAAACTAACACTTATTTTCTTTCTTGTGTGCCTCTTGGAACCTTGCAAACTCAGTCAAAAATCTTCGAGGACAATATAACTATCATTTGTTGAGAACTAACTATGTTCCAGCATTGTGCTGACTCTTTACATATATTATTTCTGTGATATTTTCACCATCTTTTACCTAAGACAGTAGAAACTCAGGCTGCTTAAGTAGTATTAAAGTTACAAATTGGTAGTGGCTTTTCTGGTATCAAAATCTCTGGCTCTAAAAACTTATTTTTGTTTCCATGTTCATTGTCTACCTCTCACCAAAAATGTAACAAAATAATCTGAACCCAATTTTGCTCCCTTGAGGATTTGGAATGTTGGATGCTTTATCAAATTTATTTGCACATCTGCTCTTCTCACAACAGCTTCTGTCCTCAGGAGGGGTTAACGGCTTGCAGGGTTTCAAGCTGCAACTCTCTTGGACTCAGAGGTCTGGCTGAGGTTTTTCAGAGATGAAGGAAAATTCTCATTTGCTCCAGGCTGCAGACTTAGAGCAGTTTTGCTACTTAGTCTGGAGCCCATCCTGAAGCTGAAAACCATCACTAACTGTGCCCCCAACTGACGGATAAATCTTGCTGTCATCATGCTTGTCACTGACCACATCTCATATTCCCTGGGCTGTGCCCTGAAGAAGGATTGCCTCTCCAGGTGGCTGTTTAGGCCCGAATCACTGCTGCATACATCATGCCGGCAAATCAGATCAGGCGAATTCATTGCACATGTTGGGGAGTGATTTCGCCAGATAAAATACATAATGTGCCACAGTTGATCTACCATTCACTCACCAGAGTGACCTCTCCGAGAGTGGTCTGCTTGCTTAGTAGGAAAAGGGAGGGCTTAGTGGAGGAAAAGGGAACCACTATGAAGCTAGTGTTGAGTCTACTAAGGAGAGATCCTAAAACAATGCTGCATTAAAAAAAGCTTTCATCTTTTTATAACAATAGTTTTCAAACAGACTCAAAGGAGAGAAAATAATAAAATGAAGCTTCTTCTGCCCATAAATCATATAATAACAAATACTAATATAATCATTATTAAGATATTGTACCATGAAAAACTTACAACAATGCCCAAAACTTCAGGGATCAAATCACACACAAAAAAATGAAGAAATGATTACTAGGTTGGTATGTCTTATACAATGGAGTATACTTGATTAAAAGTTCATATTCATATTTGTATTTCCTTCTTCTCATTGAAATACTGTTAAAAGTAATTCCCCAATCATCTGTTATTGCTCTAGAAATTTTCATATAAAAACAAGCATATATAGTATATTAAAATTTTTGTTACATCTGCTTCATTTATTCCTAAAAACCTACTTTTGGGGCTTAGAAATAGGATATCAGCTTATAGGCTTCATATGTGCTGGAGAAGAGAAGTAACAAGAGTCAAACTCAAACTTCCTGCTGTTTTTTCTCAACAAATAGATACACATTCATTTGTTTAAAAATGTTTACTGAGCGCCTACTATAAGCTAGACTCTGCCAGGCACTAGCAATAAAAATAGCAAAAAGAAAAATTCAGGGGCACCTGGGTGGCTCAGTCATTAAGCGTCTGCCTTCAGCTCAGGTCGTGATCCCAGGGTCCTGGGATCGAGCCCCACATCAGGCTTCCTGCTCGGCGGGGAGCCTGCTTCTCCCTCTCCCTCTGCTGTTCCCCCTGCTTGTGCGCGCTCTCTCTCTGTGTCAAATAAATAAATAAAATCTTAAAAAAGAAAAAGAGAAAAAGGCATCATGGTGTTGGAAAGAGCATTGGCTCTGTCGCATACTAGGTGCTCACCAAATGGTCATGAACAATATTCATAACAATGAAACTATAGTTATTACATACTATCAGGATAAGGTCCTGCCCTTAAGAAGTTTTCAACTTCATTGAATGAGGCAGACATTTAAAATCATAGGTGCATCAAGGTTATAAACACTGGGATGGAATTACCTTTGGAGCACAATGGGGAAAGTAAAGAGGGAATTAATTGTTTCTAGGATGGGTGATAATTGAACCGACACAGTACAGACACAGTAGGGGCCCTCCAGATGGGGGCTTGGGGAGCAGGGGTGCAGGTTGTGGGGACAGAATGGCAATCCAGTGGAGGGAAGGGCCTGAGTAAACGCACAAATCTGGAAAGGTATGGGGAGTTCATGGCACTCCACATAGGTGCCATCACTGCACTGGGAAGTAGACATCATTGTTTTTAAGATTTTATTTTTTTGAGAGAGAGCGTGAGCAGGGGGAGAGGCAGAGGGAGAGGGAGAAACAGACACCCTGCTGAGCAGGGAGCACGACGTGGGGCTCGAATCCAGGACCCCGGGATCATGACCTGAGCGATAGGTAGACACCCAACTGACTGAGCCACCCAGGCGCCCTGGGAGGTAGACATCGTAAATAGCATTTTATGCCTTTGAACTGTAGCCTGTGAACAGTGGGGAGCCAATGAAGAATTTCAAACAAAGGAGTCCAAGGATTATATCTGGGAGCTGTAGGTGATGTGGGTATCCATAGTACCCAGAATAGCAAAACCTAGAAATTGAAAAAAAACGTTAAATAAATATTACATCTCCATAAGGTTTGAGAGAGACTTGTTATAAAAGCTGAAAACTATTAGTAATGAGAGCGCATAAGGATAATGCATTGTCACTGCGTGCGATCAGGTGCCTTCCCATTGATCTTGCCTATAACTAGAGTTCAGTGCTTGCTCCCCTTCCGAATTCCTTATGTCCCTGAAGTCTGTCATGGCCTCCCACCCCAGACACCAAAGCTGGACCCTTAGGGTCAGCCTGGACTCCTCCTTCTTCAGAGTACCCCTGGCTCCCTGTCCCATCAAAGATCTAGTAAAGCACTGAGTCCTACCGATTTTATCACCTAAGTGTTGCTCATATCTAGTCCTTCCTTTTCCCCCACTGAGACTGTCTTAGCACGGGCCTTTATCATCTCTCACCTGGATGAAGACCTCCTAATGAGATGGCCTGCCTCCCATCACCTGCACACCCTGATCCAATCTGGTGACTCCTTTGTTTGTAATTCCTCACAGGCTCCCCACTGCTCACAGGACACAGTTTGAAGGCACAAACTTGTGTATGATGTGGCCTCCTGTCTACCCCCCACTTCAGTCACGGTGCCTATGTGAAGTGCCCCGATCTCTCCACACCTTTTCACCTCTGCATGGACTCTAATGTGGATACCCAGGTAACCTCGCTCAAGGGGGCCCTCATGGTCCAGTCTCAAAACATGATCATGATCAAAAAACATAGTCCATCAACTAAAAAGAAATTTCCAATAACTAAGTTTTGTTTTTGTTTTTAATTGCTATCCTTGGACATTTTAAAGGGACTCAATCCTGAGAACCATTTCTCTTTTTACAGCCCTTTTCTCTTCCATCCATTTCCCTTGTATGCTGCAGATACTCCCCATGTCTCTTCAGAGGCACCCCTGCGTAGCCTTCCCCAAGCCCTGGCTCTCATGCCTCCATCCTTCTGTTCCCCCTTCTACCTCGGTTCTGTGCTGCAATAGGCCAGAGGACTGGAGGGCCAGAGCAGGCAGCAACTGACCAGACAAAGCCAGATACCTCTATAGTGAGCAGAGAGAGAACAGACTGGAAATATATACAACTACAATTTGGGTTTCATTACATGAAGATGAATAAGCCATCTGTGATGATGGACACCTCTCTCCCCACGGATGTGTATGTCATAATCATTTCATGTTTATTTTTGTTGTAGGCAACTTTCATCTGTAGATGGCAATGCCAACATGATAATGAGCCAGGAAAGCTTGCTTACTGGAAGAGGGCTTGAGGGCAGCTTGTGTTAGGGAAACTGCCTCTGCCAGGAAGCCGGGACTGTCTGTTCTCCTCAGAACTCGAACTCCACGCTGCTTTTGGTCGGCATCACCTGTGGCACTTTAGGGAGGTGTTTTGAAACTGGCTTTTCCGAGGGTAAAGAACAGAAAGGCAGCGAGGGCTGAGCCAGCAGACTGCTTTGGCTGTGGGGGGCCCCTTTGCTTTGGTCACGATTTCTGACTTAGCCTGGCTCCTTGCCTAACTACTGGCTCCAGGAGCTCCAGGGCCTTCCAGTGTTTCTGTCATGTTAGTTTTGGGTGCTGTTTGCTTATCTGGACTTCAGCTTCTCTGCTGCCCCTATCTGCTATTCTGAAGGGCCCTACTCCTGGCCAGACGGCTCAGAACCTATGAGAATTTAGCAGCAGGAGGGGAGGAGCCAGTTAAGGACATGCTGAGGGAAGAAGGGATTAAATGGCCCATGTTGAGCTGGAGAGAAGGTAACTTAGGAGAGACTATATAGCATGTGGTTTTTGACCTTGGTGGCACATTGGAGTTACCTAGAGAGTTAAGAAAAAATAAATAAGGATGCTTGAGCCCCAAACCAGTTGAGTTTAAATCTTTGGGGTTGGGGCCTGTGGAGGCCAGCCTTCAGGATTGACCCCACCCCCCCCACCCCAGTGATCCTTCCCCTAGGTATTCCCTCCCACAGAATGTGGGCAGAACTTTGTGACTTTCTTCAGACAGAATAAGATGGAAGTGAAAGTATGTGACTTGCAGACCAGGTCATAAAAGACACGGTGGTATTGCCTTCTAACTCTCCCAGATCACTTGCACTGGGGAAAGCCAAAATGTCATGTCATGGATAGACCCATGGAAGGCCCATAGGTGAGGAACTTTGGCCAGTGGCCATGTGACTGAGTTTGGGGGTATATTCTCCTTCCCCAGCCAAGCCCCAGGTGATGGTAACCCCAGCTGACACCTTGATTATAGCATCATGAGAGATGCTAGACCAGAACCACCTGGCTAAGCTGCATCCAGATTCCAGACCTACAGAAACTGTGAGATGATACATTTATGATTTTTAAGCCACTAAGCATGGGGTGATTTGCTGCACAGCAATAGATAATTAATACTGGGCTGGAACATCTGTAGTTTTGGGGGTTTTTTTTAGGATTTTATTTATTTGACAGAGAGAGAGAGCACAAGCAGGGGGAGTGGCAGACCGAGGGAGAAGCAGGCTCCTTGACAAGCAGAGAGTCTGATGTGAGGCTCCATCCCAGGATCCTGGGATCACGACCTGAGCCATAGGCAGATGCTTAATGACTGAGCCACCCAGGTGCCTGCATCTGTAGTTTTTACAAGTTTCCCAGGTGACTCAGAAGTGTAGTCACTGGTATTAAGGATTGAATGAGAGGAACCTGGGAGTCACTGGGAGCTGTGGAAGGGAACGGATACCCGCCAGCCACTGGGTGTCAGTAACCGTGTTACACACTTACATCTAGTATCTCGCTGACTTCACCATACTTTCCAGGAGTTACATTGTATCATCCCTACTTTACAGAAGAGGAAACTGAGGTTTAACAAAACAAATTTGGCCAAGTTAGAAAGACTAAAACCTGGGTCTAGCCTTATTTAGAAGCCTCTACTGTTTCTGCCTGATCCCCTGAGAGATAGGTTGGACCAAAGAGAGAGATCTGGTTCCTGTTGAGCCAGGAGCTGAGCCAGGAGCCTGCTTGTTGGTCTTTTGTACCTGGATTCACCTTATCAGCCTAAGTGCTCATCCGAAGGAGTGCTGATTACATGCTCACCAGGGATGTTATGTGCATCAACAACTAGCCCTCAGTAAATGTTTGCTGGGGAAGCCTGAGGCAAGAGCTGTTTTGCAGAGAGGAGGCTGGGCTAAACTGTGCAGCCCTATCAGCCACCATGACCCAAGTGGGGCTTTTCCCTTCACTCCTTGGAGATCTGTGGGCCTAGGGTCCTGAGCTATTCTTTCTGGCCACACTAAGCCACCATTTAACCATGATTACTAAGCCTGAAGCCCTTTACCATTGCTACCCACAGTGTACTAATGTGACCCCCTGGGTACCAGCTGTGTCTGGGCTCCAAGTCACTAAACATGCACTGCCAACCCTGCCCATCTGTAACCCTGGGAAGTCTGCCTTGCATTAAAGGTGATTCTGGAATGAAGTTTAGAGAACAGCTAGCCTAGAAAAAGTGAGAAAGCACATCTCCTCCAGTTGGAACTTTATAGGAGAGTTTTGTTTTTTTTTTTAATTTTTTTTTTTTAAGATTTATTTATTTATTTGACAGAGAGACACAGCCAGAGAGGGAAGGAACACAAGTGGGGCGGTGGGAGAGGGAGAAGCAGGCTTCCCGCCGAGCAGGGAGCCCGATGCGGGGCTCGATCCCAGGACCCTGGGATCATGACCTGAGCCGAAGGCAGATGCTTAACAACTGAGCCACCCAGGCGCCCTATAGGAGAGTTTTTAAAGTCATTATTATCATCCAAGCTGCATGGTATTCATCATGCTTCAGCTACAAAGACCATTCCTAAAAGAAACACATTATCATAATTGAATAATCTTTAATTACTGATTTGAAAATGAAAAACAGCAAAACAAAACCCAAACCCAGCTCTCAATTTATGTTTAGTGAGGATTACATAAAGTTAATATCTTGTGGAAATAGCTCAGTAAGTTTAATTTCTCAGCAGTGGTGCCCTATAAATCTGGAAGTAAATAGCTAAGTCAATTAGCTGCTCCAGCCTGGTTCACATTACCTTCACCTCCTACGATGGTGTCTGGGCAAGTGTCTTTAGTGACCCAAAGCTATTGTGTCATAGTGCTCAAGCACACAGAGACACTCCTAGGGCTTTGAAAGGTGGTGACAATCATAGGGAGACATCATGTTCCTTACAGTGACCCCCCCCATCACTGTAAGTTAGAGGGGACAATGAAGCCAAGTGCAGCCGGGCAGCCAAGGGCAGGGACTCAATGGGAAATGGAAATCAATGAGGTGCAGACAATACACCCGTGAGGTCAAGGCGACATGTACTCCCCACTCCCGCTTTGTCTCTGCCCTGCAAATCTGGGTACTATTTAAAAATGTGTGTTTGCCATGAGGGTTATGATGACATTTACAAAGTAAAAAAGTTTTGTAGTATGGAAAATCATGAAGAAGAAAGTAAAAATCACCTGTATTCCCACTACCCATAGACAATCACTTTCAATGTTTGGAAAAATTTCTAGTCTTTTTAAGAGACACACATATTTTTTTAAATCTGCATAGTTTCCTTTCTTTTTTTAAAAAAAAGATTTTATTTATTTACTTGAGAGAGAGAGATGGCACAAGCTAGAGAGAACACGGGGGTGGGGGGAGGGGCAAAGGAAGAGGGAGAAGCAGGTTTCCCACTGAAGAGGGAGCCTGATGTGGGGCTCAATCCCAGGACCCCAGGATCATGACCTGAGCTGAAGGCAGACACTTAACTGACTAAGCCACCGAGCTGTCCCTCCCTTCTTGCTTTTTAATTTAGAATTATGTCATGAATATTTCCTCCTGTCATTGAAAAGTCATTTCATGGATGGTCAGTATTCTCTTGTAAGGTAGAATCACTAGTTAATTAGCCAGTTTTCTATTTATTAGATATACGGGTTGTTTTTAATTTTTTTTGCTATACAAATACTACATCTATATGCTTTATTTTACATAATCCTTTGTCCTTTTCACTGATAATTTTCTTAAGATAAATTCCAAGAAGTGGACGTTCCTGAGCCAGAGAAGTACACATTTTTAAGTCCCTTTAGGTATATTTTTAAAATCACTACATTCCTAGATACAGGACCACCACGTTTGGTTGTGCAGTTGGAACACTGCACAAAGATGCCCAGTTGAGAGGATGAATTAGGGCTGAAATCCAGTTTGCATTTCCCTTGCCCAGCCGGGCACCCTGCAAGTGAGGTACCACATAGCAAAAGGAATGCTTTTTACCTTGCCCCAAAGTTCCACCGATTGTTATACCATTCACCTACAGGGCCTCTCTCTGATCAAAGGGGACTTGTCTTTTCCCCTTGTCTGCCTAAGATTCTTGTAACTTTTACATAGATACTATATGTACTAGAGGCTGCTTCAACAGTGTGATTTTTTTTAAGTTGGCAAATTGATAGGCAAAAATTGGTATCTCACTCAAATTTACATTGGATGTCTCTTTCAGTGGTTTGGATTGCCAAAAGCCTCCCTTCACACCACCTCCACTATTATCTTGCATCTTTTATCAAAGCACCTTCAAAGAATTATTCTCTGATCACCAAGTTCCAAATTGGGCTTTTAATCTCTTAGTCACTGTGATCCAAACACTAAGGAAGTATGTGTTTCTCATAGTCACTTGGGCAGAGATAGATTTGCCATGACGCTAATGTAGCTGAAGCTTTAGGGTCCCTTCCAAGGCTCTGGACTTAATTTGGTATTTAGCAATTTTTATTTGTGGTCACCCAAGTTGTATAGCCATCAGACACTGCATAGAGACTACTGCTCTCATATATTCCCAACCTCAAATTTCATTTGAATGTCTGTTAGCACTAACTGAGATCTCTAGAAGCTGTGGATATAAGAAACTGCTATTTAAAAATATTTCCTTCAGATGAGTATGTCCTTTTAGTACTTCCTCCAGTTATTCCCTTAGGATTATAATCATCTCTTCTGTCCATCATGGTTTTTTTTTAAATAACTTTTTAAAAATAACTTTTGGCTTGTTTGTCCTTTGGCTGCCAATTCAGTGCTAGTAATCCTTAGCCCTGCGTTCCCAGTCATGCACATCCTACTTTTTCTAGGATCACCAAACCATCTCTGGTTAACAAAGTTGTCAGTCCCCTCTGATTATATCCATGCTGACTTCAATACCCTTGGCAACACAGATAACCCCAGGTCTGCTTAAATATATGCACACTGCCAGACTAATTTTTTGTGAGACATCTGTTCACATTTCAGTGGTGGTGCACAGTCTCACTTTGTTTTGTAACCACAACCAGGGATGTTGAATCTAAAAGTAGTTTAGTGAAACTGCCTGGTGTTACATCATGTTTTTGCCTGTCCTTAGCTTAGGCAAATTACTTAGGTACATTTGGTTCGGTTTTCATATCTGTAAATTAGGGATCATGATAATACCTACCTCACCAAGTTTTCTGAGAAATAATGAGGTGATGCATATAAAATATTTAGAACAGAGCCTGTGACTTGTGTAGTTGTTATAATAATTATTGCCATTGTTTTGAAAACAACAATAGTTAGAATTGCCATTTTGGAAGAGGATAAATTAAGATAAGATCTGTTTTGTTCATTGCTGTATCCCATGCTTTGAATAGTGCCTGGCTCTTGAAACATACTCAATAAATGTTAGAGTTTAAATGAGTGAAAGAACGATGTATATAGATCCAGAACTTGCTGCATTTGAGTTGAAGGACCCCAAAGAAATTGAAGTTTGGTTCAGGAGACTGAAGCAGCGCATGGCTGATGCAGCAGTTTATGATTTAATCAGGGATTCTCAAGCCTTCAGTGGAGAAAATCAATAACAAAGACATCATTTGCTTAAAGGAATTTGGCTGTTTCCTCTAGACCCAGGAAACCACTGCTGAACAGTTTACGGTGCCAGTTCAACTAGCAAGCAATCTTAGGCTGAAACGCAGCCAGCTGGAGAAAGTGGGAAGGAGCTGGGGAGGAGGGGGAGGACTGGGGGGCAGTGGTGCTCTCAGAGGGCACAAGAACACTGCACCTGCCTTCACACAGAGCTTCCGAGCTTCAAATCCCCGGAATCTGGGTCCTCTGACTCTGGGTGGGGGTGAGTGTTGTCTGTAAGCCCCCTTAAAATTACAGGCAGGCTTCAGAGAATGTGCCTTATTCTGGGGATCCCAGTCCTTTGGCAATTCTTAAATAGTTCCAAGACCCAGAAAGGGCGAGGAATCATCTGAGGGGCTGCTTCACATCAGGAAGCTAGAGGGAGAGAGTAGAGTGTTCTGTGTGACTCTTTCCATGACCTCTCTCCTTCAGGGAGGGAGAAAAAGGCCATTTTTTCAGACCCAACTGTGCCATTCTCTCCAGATTGGCACCTTGGGCTGCTCTCCAAATCTTAGCAAATCTTGCTATTCTTCCTGAGCCCTCAACTTGATGATTGGCTCCTGCACGGGATTTCGACCAGACAACATGCATGCCCTAAATGTACCTGGCTGCAAAACAAAGAAGAATGTCTAGAGTAAGCATCTGTGACTGGAGGAAAACAATGGATATGTATTCATGTTTATCTCATGTCATAGCAGGAAGATGCCTATGTTCTTCTTTCCCTCATTGGTTTCACCATAGGAGATCTGGAAGGAAAAACTTCGTGCCAAGACATTGAATGAAGGAAGGGGTTTTCAAGAGGGACAGTCATTGACTTGGATGTGAAAATTATGAAACTCTCCCTTGGTCATCAGGCTGGATTTTGGTGGCAATGAGGCAGTCTCTTTAGGGCCAAGAGATGTTCAGCTCACAGACTCCCAAACTGCCATTTTATATCCTGTAAGGGTGAAGGGGCAGAGAGGAGGGAAGAGACGTAAGATGAAAGGCAAGCTGTGCTTTGACTGGGCGATTTTTGCTCTCAGTATGGAAAGTAGTCACACTCATCTTTTCTCCCGGGTTCTGCAGACACAGTCATCACTGGGGACCTCTCACACACGAGTCTGGCACCATGGGGAAGACCCTCCATTCCCTAGGCAAGCCGCTTCCCAGGAGTCCCTGGCTCACTGGTGGTCCACCCTGTGGTGTGCTGGAGCTGGCCTGCACCGCCTCAGGAAGCTGATTGTGCATATCCATCCCTGCCTGTGTGTTCAGGAACTTCAGACTAAGAGCTGGAAATTGGCCACAGTGCAAGTATTTACACTCTGGTGCTTAATAGCCACATGTGGCTAGTGGCTTCTTTATTGGACCAAACATTTCCATCATATCGGACAGTGTTGATTTGGATGGATGGACAGGGCCATGAGAAGCTTAAACTGGTAGGAATCTGATATGAAAATGAAGGAAAGCCCTAATTCTAAATAAACGCCAGCGTACGTTAAATTAAGATCCTAAAGTTTAGTTTATACAGGCTATATAACATTTTACAAGTAAGATGTCATCATCAAGCCCCTAGAGAGGGACAAGAGACAAGATTGTACCATCTTGTAGCCTCTGGTCATAGTGTCACAGAAAACTGACAGACTTCTTGGCAAATGTCAGACATATTTGCAAATTTTGATAAGTGTGTTCTCGACTGCCACTTGCTTTTAAATCATCACTAGGTTTTTGACACTGTCACCCATCAACTTTTGCTAATCTGCCTGGAGGTCAAAGCTGGGAGGTGAGGCTGAGAAGAGGAAGCTGAGGAGTCTCAGAAGACAGCTTCTAGGCCCCAGGGCCATTGAAATTTGGTAGTTTCGATAGAGCTCATATTTTATGGGCACTAAGGAAAAATCTCTTCTCCATGAAGCTCCAGACATTTTTCTTTTCATGGAAATTTGGGGGATCATTGGACTTGATTTGGGGATCTTGACTTTCTACCACCCTGATTCTTTCATCCATTAACCTAGTGAGTAGATTCTTACACAGTAGGCTGTGGGTTTTCCCCAATCAGGAGTAAAAGGAATTGATATTCATGTTTCAATGTATGTGTGTGAATGAGTATGTATTTTGATCTGATCACCAGTTTTGAGATCTGAGCAATGGGCCATGCCTGGGTAATACCCCAGAGCCATCACTGTCAGCATTACTGTGCGGCATTTGGAGTCCCCCGTTGACAGAGTCCTTGAGTGAAAAATGGCTTTGGTCTTAGGAGTGGCCTTCTGAGCACAACCCATCAAATCCAGTGCTCCGGGGCCTTTGTGTGTGGTGACATATCTTTATAACCTGCAGCACAGACAGCAGTGAGGCAGTTTTGCTGATGTAGGTAGGCTTAATGGTCTCTATGTTGTCATCCTGAGTTATGAAGCTTTTCCAAGGCTGACGGTAGTGCAGTGCCTGATGGCAGAGGAGGAAGTTGAGGAGGGGATATGTGAGGAGCTCCAGGGTAAATCAGGGAGACCACCCCAGACACGGGAGATCTGGGCTTGGCCTGGAAAGGCGTGTTTCCCCTGGTACACACAGGAGTCTTTCAAGGAAGATCATTAAACCACTGAGAGCAAGAAGGGAATGCCCCGAGGATCACGTGGAGGTTGATGGTGAATGGGAGGTGGCTGTGCTTTTTTTTTCTGGGATGCAAATGTGGAACAATTAAGTTGCCTGGATTTCTAGACACCACCCACTAGCGGCAGTCCCTTTCTTCTATGTTTATGTTTTCAAAGCTCAGTACTTTTCTCTGCCTTTTTTAGTAGTACATAAAGAGAACATGGTTACTCTTGGAGAAGATAAAAAATAAATCAGACTATATTCTTTGAAAAAATTTTTTTCTCATTTAGTTTTAAAGAGAGAATGTGTGTCATTATCTGCCTGGAGGGAGCTTTGGGAACACATCTGTCAGGCACCTCCTGGTTCCTGCTAAACTTGGGATCAGACCAGAATTGATGCCTTCTTTACACACAACATATAAAAACTTGGAGCCTGAGTCAGAAGACCTGATTCTGTTATAAAGTCCTTTTTATAGGTCTTTGATTCTTGAACCTATTTTCCAGATTCCTGTTTGGGATCTTTCACCCACTATCCTCTCATTTCCATTGGGAAATAGCAAGATTTCTAGTCCATATTTCTATTTTTACTACATTTTTAATCTTGCCACATGGACTCTATCCCTGGATTCTCAATATCTGGATGTTTGGGTCCATATCCTCAACTGGAATTTCCAGTTGCTCTGCTGATCATCTGCTTCCAGAACTATCAGAAAAAGGACACTGCATTTGCTATGGACACAAACTTAGCCTCCATCTCTGTAGGCTAGTATTTTGGAAACACCAAAGGGAAGAAAATGGCCTTAGCTCAAAAGTTACTTTAGTCCTTAGTAACAAATATTTCATGACACTAATTGTGGGCATCAACCTATGAAGAATATGAAAGTGTGCAAGACTCAACTGTATCCTTAAATAGCTTCAATTTTAGTTAGATATATAAAACTGGAACATATGAAAAAAAAGTGAATGATACAGATAATAATAATTACTTATATTAATTAATACAAGTAAGTGATACAAGTACTAAATGCCTACTGTATGCCAGGTAATTTATATATATCATTTTACTCTTTGAAATTACCCTACGAAGTATGATTATCTGCATTTAACAAATGAGAACCCTGGGTCAGAGAAGGTAAGGAACTTTCCACAGCTCACTCAGTTAACAGAGATGGAACCAGGGCCTGTGTCCAAAGCCAGAGCTCTTTCCTCTGAAATATATTACCTTTATATTTGTTTGTTTTATTTAGGATAAAGATTATTGCCATGCATAATACTGGTGCTTAGTAAAAAGATTTATAAGGAATTCTGAAAGAAGGAAAGTTTATGACATGGCTGGTTAAAGAAGACTCTGGGTAGAGGTGAACTGATTTTATCTAAGATCTGAAGAAAGAGTAGGACTTAGGAAGAGGAAAGAGAGACCGGCCTACCTGTAGGGGGACTGGCTTGAGACCCAGCATCCTGGAGTGGACTTGAGGGGTGCACTTGGAGGTACAGCTTGGTCTCTTCTCAGTTTCAACTGAGAGGTTCCTCAGGGCTGCAAAAGTCCTGGGGACAGGATAGAATTATGACTATTAATCCAGTGGTTGGGTTACCACTCAATGCCAAGGTCTGCTCCTAGAAGGATCTTCCTAGTTGGTTGTCCTCCATGATCATATTTTAGATGAACACAAAGGTTTGGGAAGTCAAACAGTCTTGGCAGCCTACTTTCTGTTGGTGCAAGTTCTGGAGCCTGAGAATTACATTAGAGTTGATTACTAGGTTTACAGTTTCTTGGGCTTTACCAAAAACATTTTAGACTTTTAGTCTCTCTGTATGCTTCTGATCCAGAACCAAAGATCTTAACTACACAGAGCTCTTAGGCATAAGAATTGCTGTCTTGCAGTCAAGGGCCTGTGCTCTGATGTCTCCCAGGTTGTCAGCTTAATAGTTTTGGGGTACTACCTGTAATGCTATCCCATAATCCAATCTTGGCCACTTTCATTTTCATAACCATCTCAAGAGGTAGTACTGTTATTATCCTGATTGCACAGAGGGTGAAACTGATTCTTACAGAAGACACCAAATACAAAAGAGAGAGGTCATTAGGATTCTCCTTTCTTTCTAGGTTGGACTGGAACCTGGTGCACATGTTCTCTAGGGCTTCCCCAGGTTCATTCCATACTGCAGCTCTTTCTGTCATTTTTTTCTCTGCAAATCTTTTGCTTGTGAAGTTTCTCTTATGGCATCCCTCTGCCTCTGATCTATGAAACCTCAGAAACCCAGCCAGTGGGCATCACACTGTCTGACTCATGGGTTCTCCTTTTTGGAAGTGGTCAGTAGTGTGTGAAGCCTCATAGAGTGCACCTGGACCCTGTGCCTGTCAGAACCACTGGGAATAAATCCCCTCTCTGCCTGGCAGTAATCAGCTCACGCCTTGAAGCATGAAATTTGATTAGCGCTTTTATCTCTGTTGCATCACTTGGACTGTTATTATAGATCGTAAAATTTACTGTGTCCTGCCCTGTCCACCCCTCTGTCAGTGTGACCCTGATGTAGGACTCAGCGACCTCCAGGAAACAGGAACAGGGTTGGCTGCTTACTAAGTGAGGAGCTTCATTCTTTTTCATTTCTATGAACTTGGATATGCAGGCCAAGGTAATGCTGCCAAAAAGGGAGCTTACTTCTCAGGGAAACCTAAGGGTTACCGGGGTTGGTTTTTGTGCCTTAATATATCTTAAATGAGGATAGGAGGTATAGGTATGTGTAATAAGATCTTTCTTACTGTATTTGCAATGCAGATTTTGTCCAGAATTATAAAAAGAGCTACACGTACACTGTAGAAATATCTGCATCTGGAAATGGTAGCCTATAGTGATTTCTCAAACTGATTTGCAAGTTAGAATATTCTGGGGAGATGGTAAAAACACATATTATTGGTCCTTATCTCCTACCATTTGCATGTGAATCCATATTTCTGAGAATTCAGCCCAGGAGTCTATATTGATTACATTGGACCAATATTCTGGGATGCACTGATGTAAGGGGAGGCTGGCTAGATCTGCCTGCATTTGAATGCCCAAGGACCAGGCATATCAGGGCTTGGGTGCCCTGGTCTGAGGATGCCTTTTCAATGGACATGGAGTAACTGAAACTCGAGTAAATATGGTTTATTTTAAGAATTTAACAGGGTGTTCGAGGCCAGAAGAGAGAGTCCTCCTGGGCTATGTGGGGACAGGGACCATAAGTGGGAGTAGAGTCAGGACAGAGGTTGCTCTGTTCCTCAAATGCCTTACTCTCTGCCTGTGCAGGACCCAACCTATTCAGCTCAGGTATCTACTACACTGACTGGTTTCTTGTTTCATGGTCCAAATTCTTTTTTTTTTTTTTAAAGATTTTATTTATTTATTTGAGACAGAGAGGATGAGAGAGAGCACATGAGAGGGGGGAGGGTCAGAGGGAGAAGCAGACTCCCCGCCGAGCAGGGAGCCCGATGCGGGACTCGATCCTGGGACTCCAGGATCATGACCTGAGCCGAAGGCAGTCGCTTAACCAACTGAGCCACCCAGGCGCCCCATGGTCCAAATTCTTGAGAGATGAAAGGTGACCAGTCAGATTTGTCACTGGTCTGCCAATGGTATGGCTTCTCCTGTGTCCTGGGCTCACTGTCAGTCAAACTGACTGGAGCTGAGGAAGCCAGGCCAGTCAGGCTCAGCTGTGCTTAGAAAATGTTCCCCAAATTCATATGTTGAAATCCTACCCCCTGAGATGATGGTAATAGAAGATGGGGCTTTGGGAGGTGATTAGGTTATTAGGATGGAGCCTTATGAATAGATTTAGTGCCCTTATAAAGAGACCCCAGAGAGGATCCCTTGTTCCTTCCGCCATGTGAGTATACAACAAGAAGTCTGTGACCCAGAAGAGAGCCTCAGTCGACCTGATCCTGGACTTGCAGCTTCTAGAACTGTGAGAAATAAATTGTTTATAAGCCACTCAGTCTGTGCTATTTTGTTACAGCAGCCCAAACTGACTAAGACAGACTCCTAATATCCCCCTTCCAGGGCTCTGAAGATCTTCCCTGTTAAGATAAATAGGACAATGAGAAAACAGGCACACTGTTTAACATTCATTATACCACCAAAGACTGACATATGCCATTTTAACAAAAACACAAATCTTATGTGATCCAGAAGCAATTAGGGAGGCACGAGTAGCACATTCTTTTTCTGTAATCAAGATTCATGGGAGGTCAAGACAGAATCAGACTTTTTTATTGCACTGTTGTTCATTCATTAATTCATTAAACAAGTATGTATTGAACACATATTATGTTCCAGGTACTCTTTTGGGACCTTGTTACTACTTTAAATGCTTGGGATAGTTTGGCGAGCAAAACAGGTACTGGTTTTTGAGGAGCTTACATTTTAAGATAGAGAGGAAGATAGGTATTAAACAATAAATACAATAAATAAGTAAATTATGCAGTGTGTTAGAAAGGCATTAGTTCTATGAAGGAAAAGGGGGAAAATATGTCAGAGTAAAGAAAGTCAAGAATACCAAGGAAGTGGGTTGCAACTTTAAATATGGTGGTCAGTATGGTCTAACTGAGATGACATTTGAGCAAAGATTGAAGGAGTTGTAGATGTGTGGAGAAAGAGCATTCTAGGCAGAGAGCACGGTCTAAGCAAAAGCCCTGAGGAGAGAGAACGCCAGTGTCACTGGGATGGGTGAGTGAGGACACAGTAGTAGCAGAGGCTCTAAGGACACAGCATATGGTGCCTTGTCACCATTATGAAGACATTGGCATTTTACTCTGAATAAGATGGAAGTCAAAGCAAGATTATAAGGAGAGAGATGGCATGATGACTTATCTTTTCATTGATCTTTTGTTTGCTTTAAACTTTTTTATTATAGAAATGTTAAACAAATAAAAGCAGACAGAATACTATAATAAACCCCATGTGCCCATCACCTAATTTAAAAATTATCGACTTGTTGTCAATCTTTTCTGTACCCCCATTCACTTCCCCTCCTCTCTAAATCCAGATACAGTACCATTTAACCAGTAAATATTTCAGTTACATAATGTATTTTTGAGGAATAATTTACAGTAAAGCACAGCTGCATGGTTATTTTCATGTATATATATACTCTTGTAACCACCATCCAGATCAAGATACAAATTATTTCTAGCACTCAGATTCCCTTGTCAACTTCCAAATCCATAACCCCACCACCACCATTTAGGGTAGCCACTATTCTGACTTCTATTATCACAGATTTGTTTTGCTTGTTCTTGAATTTCCTATAGAAAGAATCATACAATGTGTAGTCTGTTGTGTCTGGCTTTTTTAGCTTACCATTTTGTTTGCAAGATTCATTGATGTGATTGTGTGTGGTAGAAGTTTGTTGTTTTTAATTGATATATAATATTTCATTGTATGGACATACCACAATTTATCAATTCTCCTGTTCACATTTGGTATGTTTTTAATTTTTGGCTACTGTGAACATTCTTGTGTATGTTTTTTAGTGGACATATACACCTACTTCTTTTGGATATACACCTAAGAGTATCACATCCAAGAGTGCAATTCATGGAGTAGGCAAATATTTAGCTTTAGCAGATATTTCCAATATGGTTGAAGTGATTTCACTCTGTCTTGTAATGTAAAGAGTTCCAGTTGCTCCAGATCCTCACCAAAATTTGCATTGTCAGTTTTAAAACTTTAACCATTCTGGTGGGTATGGGAATTTGCAATTCCCTAATGAGTAATAAATTTGAGCACCTTTTCATACACTTGTTGTCCATTTGGGTTCATCTTTTATAAAGTGTCTATTTGAATATTTTGCTCATTTAAAAAAACAATTTGTTTTCTTATTGTTTTTAGAAGTCTTTATTTATTTTGAATACAGAATCTTTGTCAGATAGTTGTATTGTCAGTATCTCCTTCCAGTCCATAGCTTGCCTGCTAACTTTCTTAATGATGAGATTTGATCATTCTTAATTTTACTGAAATCTAATTCATTATGTTTTTCCTTTTACACTATGGCCTGGCTTCCACTTTAGGTATGTGATCTACTTTGAATTATTTTATGTGTATGGTGTGAGGTAGAAGTCAGAGTTAATTTTTTTTTTTCATAAAATATCTTGTTGCCTCAGCATCCTTTTTTGGAAAGATAATTCTTTTCCCACCGAATTGCACAGGTAGGTTTGTTTGTTTGTTTGGTAACTGAGTGATCACCACATAGGTGTAGATCTATTCTGATCTATTTTCTCCTGATCTATTTGTCAACAGTCACACCCACACCACACTGCCCTTATTGCTGTATCTTTATAAGACTTGAAATCAAATAGTGTGCAATTTTCCAACTTGGTTATTCTTCAACATTATTTTGGTTATTCTAGGTTCTTTGCATTTTCATAAATTTTAGAATGACCTTTTCAGTTTCCAGAAGGCAATCTTGCTGTGATTTTGACTGGGAATGAATTGAACCCTTAGATCAATTTGGCAAAAATTGGCATCTTAATAACATTGACCCCTTCCATTAATATACATGTAATATTTATCTCTTGATTTAGATCCCTGATTTCTCTCAGCAATATCTAGTGGTTTTTAGTGTGAGGTCTTGCACATTTTTTGTTGTATTTTTATTAGGTATTTGATCACTTTGATGCTATTGCAAATGGCATTTTTTCATTTAATTGTCCAATTGTTTTTTTGCAAGTATATAGAACTAATTTTTTGTATGTTCACTTTGTATCTAGCAACCTTGTTCAATTCACTTATTAATTCTTTTTTTCTATGAATTTGACTATTTTTTAAATTTATCTTATTTTATTTTAATTCCAGCATAGTTAACAGTGTTATATTAGTTTTAGGTGGTGCTCGCTTTGGCAGCATATATACTAAAATTAGTTTTAGGTGTACAATATAGTGATTCAACAATTCCATATATTATTCAGTGCTCATCAAGATAAGTGTACTCTTAATCCCCTTCACCCATTTCACCCATCCCCCCACCTGCCTCCCCTCTAGTAACCATCAGTTTGTTCTCTATAGTTAAGAGTATGTATATATATAATGGAATATTATTCAGCCATAAAAAAGAATAAAATCTTGCCAATTCACTTTTTAATTCAAACAGTTTACAGATTCTTTTATAATTTTACATACTATTATGTCATCTGTGAATGAAAGAGTTTTACTTATTCCTTTCTAATCATTAAACCTTGTATATCTTATTCTTGCCTCACTGCACTGGCTAGGACCTCCAGTACTGTGTTGAAAAGAAATGGTAGTAGTGGACATCCTTATCTTATTCCTGACTTTAGGGGAGAAAGATTTCAATATAACACCATTGAATATGGTGATTTTTGGAGACACTCTTGGTTTTGTAGGTATTTTAAGGAAGTTCCTTTCTATTCCTAGTTTACTGAAAGTTTTTCTAAAATCAAGGACTGGTTTTGAATTTTATCAAATGATTTTTTGGCATCTATTGAAAAGAACCTGTGGTTTTTCTCATTCTGTTAAACTGATAAATGACATTGATGGATTTTCAAATATTAAGCAATTTTCTCACTTTTAAAAAGGATTACTCTGACTATTATGTTGAAAATAGACTGGGAGAGGCCACAGATAGAAACAGGGAGACCTGTTAAGGGGTTGTTACAGAGAGAATGGTGGTAGTAAGGAGCCGTCAAAATCTAGATATGTTTTGAAATATAGGATTTCCAGACATATTTTACATGGGGAGTGTGAGGAAAACCCTGGAGTCAATAATGAACTCAAGATTTTGGGGTAGGGTAACTGGAAAAATAGAGTTGCCATCAACTGAAACAGGTAAGAATGCACATGAAACAGCTTTGGGGGTGCAGATCAGGGGTTATGCTTTGGATATGTCAAGTGAAAAGTCATATGTCCAACTGCCCCCTGGAGTTGGACATAAGGGTCTAGAATTGAGAAGAAAGGTCTGTGATGAAGACATAAGCTTGGAGTCACTAGGGAATAGATGGGATTTAAAACAATGAAATTGGATCAAATCATCAATGGAATGAGTGTCATAGAGAAAAGACTGATTCCAACATTAAAAGGTTGGGGAGAAAAGAAAGAAGAGCAGAAGAAGGTACAAGTGGAACCACTGGGGTAGGAGGAGAAAGAAACAGAGAAAGTTCCTTCCAGGAAACAAGTGAATAGTGAATCCAGAAGAAGGCATGACAAGTCATGCCAAGTCCTGCTGATCCATCAAGTTAGATGAGAACTAAAAATCATCAGACTTGCGAATGTGTAGGTAACCAGTAACCTTGATAAGAGCAATTTCTGGAGCAAGAACCTGATTAGAATATTTGAAAGAATGGGAGGAAAGTGCTTGACCCATATACATAACACTTTTAAGGAGTTGGATACAAAGGAGAGCAAAGAAATGGGGCCAGAGCTCCTGGGGAAAGTAGGATTAAAAGAATGTTTGTTTGTTTTAAAGGTGAGAGAAACAATAGCATGCTTATAGGCTCATGGTAATGACTCAATGGGAGAAAAAAAAAAAAAACTGGTGTAATAGGTGATGTAAGAGAAGAAAGAGAATTGCTGGAGCAAAATCTTTGGGTAAGTGAAGAGGTTGGGATCCAGTCACAAGTAGTTACATGTAGAGGGATTGGCTTTAGATAGGAAAAAGAAATCAACAAAGACACAAGAAATCAATGCCTTACAGAAAGAAAATATTTGTGGTGGGCAAGAGTGATAAGCATGTATATCCCAGGTATCTCTGGCTTTGTCAGCTTGAGAATACAGACGTAGTCTCAATAAGATCCAAATCTTCATGGTTCTGAGTCCCTCTGCTGCTGGAATATCAGTCTTTTCCAGATTTATTTTCCCCAAATAGGTTTAGAAACCCAGAGGTGATTCTTATATTTGTACAGATCTGAGTTCTGTTTATTAATAGCTATCAGAGCTGGATGAACTTAAAAAATCACACACTCGAACTCTGACAGTTCTACAGGACTCAGGACCAAGGATCTTTTATCCCTGCTCTGAAGAAATATTTCTTCTTAATTATGCAAAGTCCCCAGAGTAAGGTTGCTTGCACAACCTCTTTCTCGCAAGACAGGCACGTGATTCAGGACAGATTCTTGTGTTAGTTGTACATCACCAAGAACCACTAACCCCTTCTCACATCAGGCCCCAGCATTGGGTTTAGCTCATCATTGCACAATTCTTCTTCCCTTACTGTGTGTTAGCTCTCAGCACTCCCATTATTGCCTCCGTTCAGCTGACTCTTACTAGCTCCCTGCTCCCCACCAAACGGCATAGAAGAGGCAAGGGGCAGAGAAAGACCGATGTCTCCAGGTATCCGCCTATATGGGCACCAGAAACTCACTAACTGCTAACTTCAGTGTTGTGGGAGCAGAGTATAGAGAGGGAGGACACACACACACACACACACGCTCACACACACACACACACACCTACACACACACGCTACATGGTACCTGGGCTGCTTCTTCCCTTTTTTTTTCTTTTTTTGCCACAGGTGGAAAAGGCTTTATTTATTTATTGAGTAAATTTGACATATAACATTGTGTAAATTTAAGGTGTACAACATGTTACTTCGATACATTTCTATATTTTAATATGATTTCTGTTATAGCAATATTTATCATATTACATAATTATAGTACCATATTGTTGTTTGTATTCATTATACTGTGCATTAGATCTCCATGGCTTATGTACTACTGATTGCAGGTTTATACCCTTAAACAACATCAGTCTTATTCCCCCACCCCCATCCCCTGGTAACCATCATTTTACTCTCTGTTTTTTTTCCGAGTTTGATTTTTTAGATTCCACAAAAAAAAAGACGAACCATGAGAGACTATGGACTCTGAGAAACAAACTGAGGGTTCTAGAGGGGAGGGGGGTGGGGGGAATGGGTTAGCCTGGCGATGGGTATTAAAGAGGGCACGTTCTGCATGGAGCACTGGGTGTTATGCACAAACAATGCATCATGGAACACTACATCAAAAACTAATGATGTAATGTATGGTGATTAACATAACATAATAAAAAAATTAGCAAATAAGGATAAAAAATAAACTGATATCATATAGTACTTATCTTTCTCCCTCTGACTTACCTGACATTATCTCATAATGTGCTCAAGGTCCATCCATGCTGTTGCAAATGGCAAGATACCCTCCTTTCTCATGGCTGAAAATATTCCATTGTGTATATATAACACATCTTTTTAATCCATTCATCCGTTGATGGACATTTAGGTTGTTTTCATATCTTTGCTATTGTGAATAATGCTGCAATAAATATGGGAGTGCTTATATCTCTTCAAAATCCTATTTTCATTTCCTTTGGGTATATACTGAGAAATGGAATCTAGATCATATGATAAGATCTTTGGTGGAATGTAAACTGGTCTAACCACTCTGGAAAACAATATGAAGGTGACCTTGAACATTTTATACCCCTTCGTACCATGGTACCAAGCCTCATTATTATCTAGTTTACCAGCTGTTTTGTTTATAACTGAACTCCAGAATCTGAGACTTCACCCCAGGGATTTTTCACCCTTTATGCAAATTATGAAATACAAATGGATATATTGGTGGAGGGGAGGTGGGATAACCTAACTCAGCCAGTTCCAGTTCATTCAGTCCATAGGGGATCAGAATTGAGTGCATAATGGCATGAGGCTAAGATCTTTTGACAAGGGCATCTAGACCACTTAAGTCTTGCTCTTTCTAGGACACTGATTTTAAGGACACAGACAATATTTGCCTATATGGCTTTTTTTCTAAGTGTCATGGCTAACCAGCCCACATTTGTATAGACATAGTTTTCCTTTACTCATGTCAATGAAATCAAAAGTGTGATGGCAAAGTTTTGCTGGCCAAGGGATCAGAATTTTAGATAAGATTCAACTTCATGAATTCTAGAACTTTTATATTAATAACACAAAGGGAAGTGTTTTGTTTTTTCTTTTTTCTGGACAGAAATTGATGAGGCTTGTAAAAATCACCAGGAGAGAAGACTCCGTGTTCCTTGATACCCCTTGTTTGTCTCCTGGATGATTCACAAATCTATCAGTGGCATCCAGTTGATTTGCTCTAAATGAAGTTATCAATCTGCCCTTCTCTGGTCCCCAAGCATATTCATGTATTGTAACGGAAATTACAGTGTTGCAAAATTGTAACACTGTTGTTACTTGTCAAGGATGACCATAAGCATGATTCCTATGGATCTGGCCTTATGGTCAACATGTCTTCCACTCCATGCCTCTGTGTTGGTTCTACTGGTTTGTTTTCACCTGGTTAATTCCTGGAGAGCTGGCTTCAGAGAGATGATCTATTCCTCATGTCCTGTAAGGCTGTGGGGACAGCTGGGATCCAAGAAGTCACAGACTGGAACGTCCACTGCTATTGCTTCTTTTGGCTAGGAGTCCCCTCCTTTGTACTCTGTATCCAGATTCTACTGGCTCAGCCTAGATGATATCACTTTAACAGAGGGACTGCAGGTCACTGTGATAGCCATTTACCTAGCATTTTCAAAATGAGGCATTTACAGAGGGGAGCAGAATGTCTTCCTCTGACATCCACATCCGTGGGATAGAAGGTCTGAGTAATGCATACAACGTCCTACTATCTATAGTGTCATTTCCAAATATACCTCCATTCGCATGGTGTGGTAGCAAAAGCTTTGGATTAAGACCAACGTGGTTGGTTCAAATCCCAGTTTTGCCACTTACCCTGTGACATTGGGAAAATGACTTTCCTTTTTATGATATTCAGTCTCCTCATCAGTAAAAAACAAGATAATAATACTTTTCTCACAGTCCTGAATGAACCTGAGCAGAATCTGGCACAAGACACAGATTCAGTAAATATTCATTTTCTGTCCTCTGAGAGATTTTTAAGGTCTAAGTTAGAGTCTCCATGAAATTCCAATGCCAAATAACCACACAAGGCAGTATTACTAGATAGGATCTTGCAACTCAATTTTTATTTTTTTATTTTTGGTGTTGTGAACACAAAGGGCTGATTTGTCCAGTCCCAGGCATGGGTGATGATAGAGCAGAGAACATACCTGCTGACCAAAGCACCTTGAGGTAGAAGCTGCCCCTAATCTATCTATAGGTCTCTAGAAGGCATGGCTTGGTGCCTACCATTGAGGAAGTCCTAGGTGACTATGAATTAACTTCAGAATCATCTGGGTTTGGAATCTTGGACTCTAATGTGACAATGTTTCAATTTGAATTTACTTATCCACCCAGAGGCACAATCACAGCAGAGCAGTAGTCCTCTGGGTGTTTAAAATGATATATATATATCTTTTACATGGGAATGAATGCTTTATGGTTAAAGTGAGTTCACAAACAAAATCTGGTTAATCCCTATCCCTACCACAACCCTGAGAGGCTGCCCACAGTAACTGGATTCTACCATCAAGGAAAGGTAGCCCGGGTGAGATGAAATGATAAGACCAAAGTCTCCTGTCCAGGGTCGTGAAGTGGGGCCTTTTTGTCATAGCAAACTCCCACTGGGTATTGTTTCTGAAATCCTGATAGACCAGTGGTTCTCAACTGGGGTGATTTTGTGCCCCAGGTGACATTTGCCTTTACCCAGTGATATTTATAGTTGTCACGCTGCAGTGTGAAGTGCTCCTAGCATTTAGTGGGTAGAGATCAGGGATGCCTCTAAACATCCTACAATGCACAGGACAGCCCCCACAACAAAGAATTATCCTGCCAAAATGTCAACAATGCCAAACTTGAGAAACTGCAATAGACCCAAATGTAACTTTGCCAAAGATGAGTGAGAAATGTCTCCCAAGTTTTCTGAGTTTCCTTGAAGAGAGTTGTATTCTAAGCATGTGCTATGCTCCTGAAAAAAGCATAATGTTCCTCTTGACAGAAATGTCATTGGCTTCCATAGCCTTGGGAAACTTCTCACTTTTATGTTTTGTCTTCTTTTTTGTTTATGAACTCTTGTTTTTGCCACCCCCTCCCCCCCCCCGCCTTGTGGGGACAAAAATCAAATCTTGTGGGCCCTTCATTATTTTTATATCTCATCAAAACTCTGGATGGATACATGACTCCCTAGGGGCTCAGTACTTGTTAATGATAATCATAAAAGTGAAAATTTATTGACCACTTGTTATGTGTCAGGCAACTTTCTAAGCATTTTATATTTATCATATTGTTCTAATCCCTCAATGACCCTATGAAATGTGAACTATGACCATCTCTATTTTACAGATATGCGAACTGGGGCATCAGGAGTCTAAAAGCTTATACACAGAGTTAGAATTAGTAAGTGGTGGCATTGAGATTTGTAGCTGGGCTCTGGAGTCTGGGTGTATAACCATTTAGTCACATGATTTCACATGCCTGGACAACTTTTAAGGCTGTAGTCAGCTTGAAAACACTGTAGAATGGAGAAAGGATCAAGCCCCGGTGAACTCATTTCTGGAATGCTTTAGGGTTCTCTGCAGGGCAAGAAGGAAGCATGTAGGGATAATGGGTATAGAGCTCCTTGGAAAGAATCTGAAGTAGAATCAGCAGAGCCAACAACTGTTTTGGAAGGAAGAAAGAACTTGGGGAATGAGATGGCAACAAGTATGCTCTTCCCTGGATCTCCTCGTTTCTCCATCCTTCTCCAGGGTGGGGGTGGGGGTTGGGGGGGTTAGGGAAGGCAAAGGAGAAAATAACAAAACACCAGCCCAAATGGCCAGGCTGTGAGTCTTTCAGCTCAGTTCACTCTTGTTCCTGGAGGGTGTGTTGTGACCAGTGGGGTCAGTCTTTTGTATGCTTGAGCTGCAGTGGCCATGACATATTTCAGCAGAACTCTCCACAGCTGGTTCTCGTGCAGGTAGTGCTTGATTAATGGTTTTTGCCTCTTGCTATTCATTAAAGGCTGTTTGTACTGTCAGGTTTTGCAGGATTCACCAGCTTGAAGGATACACTCATGTTGAAGAAAGAGCAGGTTGGAGACTCGGGAGGCACTAATTAGAAATGCCTGTAAGAGGTATTGTGGACCCTTGTCTCACTTATTCATTCATTCACTCATTCACTCATTCACTTACTCATTCATACATTTCTTTAGCAAACATGCATCAATTCCTGCATAGCTGGCCTTGTGTAGTTCCTGGGAAAACAAAGTTAATAAAGTCATTGATGGGAAACATGACCATGCCAAGGAATGGTTGCCATATAAGAATGATTGCTCTAATGAAGACTGGAGAGTGGAAAGATTTTTGAACACAGGCTTCAGGCTTCACATCTTGTCATTGTCACTCACTACCTATATGAGCTTGGGAGAGCTATTTAATCACTATGTACCTCAATATCCTTGTGCTAAAATAGGAATAATAATAAATGTACCTACCTCATAGAGTTGTGATTATTTAAATTATAACAGTGCTTGAAGGATGTCTCATACATTGTAGGTACTCAGTAAAGATTAGTTATTGATTTGTTGATTGATATTTAATGCTTATCGAATAAAAGTTAGTGTCATTGTATATTGAATACAGTGAAAACAGAGGTGAAAGAGAACCTAGGACTGACTGTTCAGGGGGTCAGAAATGTTTCAGAGAAGATAGCATTGGGCCAAGACTTGAAGAGGGAGTGGGAGATTGCCAGGAAGGCCAGCAAAATGAAGACATTCCAGGCAGAAAAGACAACATATGCAAGAGCAAGGAGGCATGAGGGGGCTGGCATATCTGTGGGACCAGTTGTGGTTTACAATGTCATGGCCACAGAGTATGGTGGGGAGAAGCTGGAGAGGAGACAGGGCAGGGAAGCAGGGGCCCATGTATATGCCATGATGGGGTTTGGGATCTGTCCTATAGGGAATTTAAAGTCATTGAGTGATTCTGATCAGGGGTGACACAGTGCTGTTCTCAGATCACCCTGGCAGCAGTGGGAGGATAGATGAGAAGGATAGAAATAGAAGCAGAGAGACCAGCCAGAAAACTACCAGGTGCTGGCAAAAATTGAGGATGCAGAGAAAGGGGAACCCTCCTACACAGTTGGTGGGAAGGCAAGCTGGTGCAGCCACTCTGGAAAACAGTATGGAGGTTCCTCAAGAAGTTGAAAATAGAGCTACCCTATGACCCAGCAATTGCACTACTGGGTATTTACCCCAAAGATACAAATGTAGTGATCTGAAGGGGCATGTGCACCCCAATGTTTATAGCAGCAATGTCCACAATAGCCAAACTATGGAAAGAGCCTAGATATCCATTAACAGATGAATGGATAAAGAAGATGTGGTATATATATATATACAGTGGAATATTATGTAGCCATCAAAAAATGAAATCTTGCCATTTGCAACGACATGGATGGAACTAGAGGGTATTATGCTAAGTGTGAAATAAGTCAATCAGAGAAAAACAAATATCATATGATCTCACTGATATGAGGAATTTGAGAAACAAGACAGAGGATCATAGGGGAAGAGAGGGAAAAATGAAACAAGATGAAACTAGAGAGGAGACAAACCATAAGAGACTCTTAATTTCAGGAAACAAACTGAGGGTTGCTTGAGGGGAGGGGGTGGGAGGGATGGGGTGGCTGGGTGATGGTCATCGTGAGGGTATGTGCTATGGTGAGCACTGTGAATTGTGTAAGACTGATGAATCACAGACCTGTACCCCTGAAACAAATAATACATTATATGTTAATAAAAAAAAAAATCAATGAGAGTGCTGAGCACCAGCACCAGCCAAGACAAGGAGAGAGCAACCTACTGAAGGATTCAGGGAAGCAGAACTAGTAAGAACTTGTGCCTGATCCGATGTGAGGGCTGAGAGAAGAGGACCCTTGAATGACCCTCAACAACAGGCAGATGAGGTGGTGCCCATCCTGAGATGGGGAAATTGGGGGAGGATGAGTGAGGTGGGTGTTGAGGTGAAGAGGTGCACTGGGGAGCTGAATCAATTGGCAGTTGAGGTTCCTCAGGAGAATGTCGAGGAAGGAGAGGCAAAGACCACACTCCAGCGGATACATTTCAAAAGCAAGAAATTGGCCCCCAATGTCAACGCCACAGCAAAATCAAGTAACACAGGACCCCAAAGTTTCTCATTAGGTTTGCCAGCAGGTGGTGTTTCTAAACTTGGTGATAGGCATTTAAGTGATGAGACCAGCAGCCAGACTGTGGGTGACAAGGTGAAAACAGGGCAGGAACGCCTGTTAGAAGTCTGATTGCAAGGAGGAATTACTGTTTTTTTGAAATACATTTTTAAAAGATATCTGTAAATCTAAAGTGCCCAACAGGGAAATCTCTGGAATGGCTTGCTGTGATAAAGAACAGAATATTAACAAGTAGGAAACCCTTGTGTAGAGACAATTTCAAAATGAATCTATGTTACATTCAGGCAATTTTATAAAGGAAAAGAATATTTTAGAAGCTGTTTACACGTTTCATATGCTCTGACTGCTAGTGTGCTCTATTACAAGACTTACAATTTCTAGGAACTTATTTGTTTATTGGATTCCCTTGGAACACAGTTTATGTCTTTTTTGTAGGCTAAACTTCTAATGAATGTATTTGTCAGTAGGTACTGTAGTTTATGGAGTCTGGTAGCAAAATCTCCAAATTTCAAATGAATAACCCTTTTAGTCTCAGATCCTCACACATTTTATATGTTGTTCTGAGAGTTATAGATTCACATAAATTTGCTCCCCTTAGCTCATGAGACTAAGGCTCATATTTTGCATGGCACATTCACAGTCCTCTCTACATCCTAAATTCTTAGAAAAATCCAAAAGCAATACTTTCTTTAGACCCAGAACATGTTTTAATTTTCCTGGCTGGAATTGAATGAAATCACTTTCAAAAAGTGGTGACAGAATATCAGAGAGACAAGTAGAGGAATCTCATACTTGAAAGCTATTTAAAATAGCTTGATTCCAAATTCTAATACTGGTGATGGCAATCATTTCCCACTGAGATGGCAGTAGGAGTCTTCATGAGGAAGGTTGTTTTTGAGGTAACATTTGAAGAATGACTGGAATTTTGATAGAGAAATAACCACCGAGGAATGAGAATAACACAAGCAAAAGCTCAGAGGCTGAGATGTAAAAAACTAGTTGAAGAACAGTAATTTAAAGTATAGTTCTTTGAAGGAAGTATTTATGAAGAAAACAGTGGAGATAAGATCAAAAAGGGTGATTAAGTTCAGTTTGTCCAGAACAAGGATTAGGATTTGGGGAGTTGAGGGAGCTAGAAACATAGAATTACTTGAGTAGGGTGGGAAGTTTCCTTAAAACTTTTTGGAAGCATCAACCAAGTTATGAAATCTAAACTCCCATAGCCTGGTAAAACAGAAGCAAAAAAGCAGAACCCAAAAGGATAGTTAAATCCTGGTTAGCAGAAGATGGGCCAAGGGAGCTACAGGCTGTGCTCAGCTCTAAGTGCTCAGTGGAAGCGGGTAGATGTGGTCATGCTGGGCTGCAAGAGGCAGGTGTTGGCACTGGATTGGTAAGGGTAGGTGGTAATGGCAGCTTTCACCCTGAGCCCTGCCTGACTCTACTCTGGTTTCACAGTGTTGACTACTGTTTCCTCCACTTGCCCAGAATTGTCTGAGACGATATGAGCTTTCCTGCTTGAATTCATCACCCTCTGACTTGAATTTGGCCCATTCTCCAGAAGAAATTAAGATTAAGATTTCTCTGTGTAATGCTGACTGGTAGATTGTTGAGCCTTCTCTGGGTCTCTCCTCATTCTTCTCTGTGTATATATGAATATAGATAAATCCTCTTTTCCACATTGATGAGACCAGGAGAAACTGTTAAGAGGTTAAGTGTAAGTTGAAGAAAACCAGTGCATTGAATTTTGAGGTAAGTATCTATTGTTTTGTCTGCTTGGTTTCCCTTCACCCCTGGTACTCCCTTTCCTTACAGAAATGCCCATTTTTCTATACTACGTGATTCTGAGGGAACTGTTACTCTTGGCTCTCTGCTCCACTAAGCCATGGGTATGGACATGTGACCAGAGTCTGGCCAGTCGGTGCCCCATCCTCAGGCCACAGTTAGTGGCCATGGGTGGACATGTGACTGAAGCAGAACCACTTGGAGTCCTTCTCCAGGATTTTCTGGATGTGTTGGGATGATGGTTAGCATTTTCTACAACTAAGATCTCCCTTCAGTCAGAGAGAATGAGGCTATCACACTGAAAGAAGTAGAGCCGAGAGGGAGAGAGGTCTGATACCGTCCCTTTGAGTTCCTGAACTTGGGTGTGTTGGAGCCTACTTCCCCCCACTCTCCACTCTCCCCATGTTTTTTTTGCTCTAGTTATTTTGAGTTGTGTTTTGATCACTTCAAATAAAAAACTAGTCCTGATTGATGTAAAAATGGTTTGTTGGTCATTTGCTTTGTTATTGACTTTACCTTTATATCTTGTTTGATCTCAGACAACCAGGAAAGACTTCTGAGGGTATGACCCCCCCACACACACTGCATAGTGTTCATTTAAAATTAGCCCACAAGATATTCTTACTGATGTGACACCTTTTCAACATCTTGTAGGTCTATAAGCTCAATTCTGTGGAGTTATGCATTTCTAAAGAAATCTCAAAATACTTGCTAAGAATGTAGCAGGAACCCCCACTCTTTGGGTTTAGTTTCACAGCAAGGAAAATGGAGTTTGTGGAGTACTTCTGAAAAAAGATGAAAATTGTGGTGATTACATTAAATGCTAAAAAGAAAAGTGGTTCAGAGAAAAGGCGTTATTTCTAAGAGTATCATTAAGGTGTTTCATTATATAGTAAATGAGATGCAGTCTCACACCCTGTCAACTTATATTTAAGATATGGTGTGTATGTGTGTTTGTGTGTGTGTAACTTTGCTATAGAAAATGGGGTAATTTAAAACCATTGCAAAGCCTGGGACCCTTATTTTAGAGAAAGGTCTCACTTGTTTATATCTATATCTATATCTCATATTATGTATATACTTGTATATAATATACAAATAAATATATTCAGTTCTGGTCAGAAGTGTTGTTGCTATCCAAATCCATGCTGCTCAGCCATGAGTCAGGCTGGGAGTGAGCTGGCAGATGGAGGGAAGGGCCAGGAAAAGGTCACTGAAACGAGATCATCTGAACCAGCCTTGCCACTCAGACGGGTCACTCAGAATGACTCTGAGGGATGAGATGTGGCAACAGGAGTAGCCAGGTCCCTGGAATGGTACTTGGGGTCTGGCAACATTGTGGTTCCGAGTGGTTCCTCTCGTTGGAAGAGGACTCCAGGTGGCAGCTGGGTGTACTGAAAAGCAGGGACAGGTATGATTTCCTCATGCAGCTAAGGGAGCTTGGGCTCACATGAGGGCTCTGGTTCCAGCAGAGCAACTAGGAACAAGCCAGACTAGGGAGCAGGTAAACATGGAGAGGGCCAGGGGAAAAGCTACAGTTTCGGGGGCACCTGGCGCTCATCCCTGGGACACAGGCTCAGGGAAGCAAGTGAATCCAGCCCTGAGAGCAGGGTAGGCACAGAACATCCTATACAGCCTGTGCACTATGTGACTTAGGAGCGATGGGACCAAATATGGGCTGACACAGGGAAGGGAGGGGCTGGCCCATACCCAGGGAGGGTTTGGGCTTGGTGCCTCAGAGGAATCTTGGGGCAGGAGGACCCTGAGGCTGCACCTACTTCTCCTCCTCATTCCTTCCCATCTACGTCTGTTATGGATGAAGACTCATGATGTAGGAAAGGAGCTGAACCAGAGTGGGTAAGACTCACCATAGTCTCGTCTGTGAATCCTGACTCATCCATGTCAAGAACCTCCCCTTCATCTGCAGGGAAGGGCCAGGTGCAGGCTTCTTGAGTGGGTCCATGGACTCTGAACAACACTTACTCTTTGTGAGCTCATGGGCGGGCCTACTTCTGTCTCACCCTACTTTTGTCATCCTTTCTCAGGACCCAGAGCTCTCCTTGTGCTATTTCTGAGACACTTCAGTTTTCACCATGATGATTCAGTGCTGCTGTAGGATTCTTTTCTATTTACAGGGCTGAAAGTTGGGCCAGTTTTACCAGTAGCTAAACAATGGTTGATGGGTTATGGTTTGAGGGGCACCAGGAAAGCTCCCCATGTCCCTGCCTCTGCTCAGAATTCTCTCAGAGTCATTTATTTACACTAAGTCATCATGTCTCCCCTACAAGACTGTCTCCATTAAATCTGTTCACTGCTGTGCTTACAACAGCACCCAGCACATGATAGGTACTCCATAAACATTGCTTGGATAAATGTTCTTCAAGGGGTACTGTGTTGAAGTGTAAATACCTTAGGAGCAGTGCATTGAGCTGTTATCAGTCCTTACCACCCTGGCAGGAGTGACTGCTTTTCCTTCATGTCACTGACCCTGAGCCACCCTTCTCTGTACCCTTGAGGGAGCCATACACAGAAAAAGGAGAATCACAGTTAGGGACAGTTGTCCCCACCAGTGCATAAGTATGTCCTTCCTGATTTCCACCTGGCTCACAATCCCTGACTTGGTTTCTTGTTTATGACTCTGCTCCTGCCTCTAAAAGCTGGCTTGGATTTCAGTTCTCCCCGAAGTGGGTGTCTCACCCGTCCACATCTATGCCCTGGCCCTTCAGACTGCCTCCTCCAGGAGGATGCTTTACCCTGGAGGGGTCCTCAGCTCTGCCCCATGTGGTCCTTTCTGCGGCTGAGATGCTCTGAGATATGGCTGTGTGATCTGGGCGGGGGCAGAGGTAGGGGTGGTGAGAGGTCTGGATTGTAACTGTTCTCTGGATGGTTTTTCCTCCCGACTCAAATCCCTCATGGGCCTCTCCTTCCCACTTCAGACTCCATGATGCCTCCCTGAGCCGGCAACTACCATAGGATTTGGTTGGTCTGGGAATATGAAGCTTCTCTCCTTTGATCTTTTTCCTTTGTGATTTTTGCTGGCTCTGCTTACCTGTGTATTCCTCTTTGGGGCTCTCTACACCTCCACCTCCGCCTCCCCCAACTGTGGATCTTAGCCTGAGTTTCCTCAGAGAAGGGCTGAGCCAAAATCTTGAGTGTGGGCAGCCCATTTGGGGAAATGAAGCTTGGGGCATGGGGATGGAGACTGGAAAGCTTGCAACAGAGAAGGTGGGAAGGCCACACAAGGGGGTGTTCTTGCCTGAGTCACTCCTGCAGGCCACTGGGGCTCAGCCCACCTGTGCCCAGAATTGTCTAAGCAACAGAAGGGAGGAACATCCATCGAGTGCTTCAGAATCACCCCGTGAGTCGTTAAGTTCCTTGCAGATCCTGGCTGGGCTCCACGCTGTCGTGTCCAGGAAGCCTGGAGGCACAGCACAACTGAGGCACGATGCTCTCAGTTTATCCCTGTGCAAAGCTGGTTACCACAGCAACCAGGATGGTTGGGATGTGGGCCAGGAAGAAGTGAGGCAAGACTCAAGGACCAGTCCTCCCTCACCCTGCACTGATCTAGTGATGCCTGTGTTAAGTCCCGTTTGTCACAAGGACTTCAAGGGGTTGCCAACCACTATCTCCACCAAAGACTTTGGACGGGAGGGTGAGTGGAACATACCATGGTTTGTGATCTCACAGCTGGTCCCCAGTCCACTTCCCACACCCCACCCTCTGTTTCCCTCACCTCAGTGAGCACTTCAGCTGGTCAAGGCTGCTAGGCTGGTGAGATGGCCTGGACCTTCCAGGGGACAAAGCCTGGGGCTGCTGATGTTATTCCTGCACACATGGTCTCCCAGGTCTGCCTCACCTGGGCTGCTCCTTCCTCAGAGTGTCAGGGGACTCTGGAGAGTCAGGGACAGAGGGGAGCCTGTGCGTAGGGGCTGCTTATGAAGGTGGTGCTCATGAGGGAAAATTCTAGAACAGAAGGCTCCACTCAGAAACTTGCCAAGAATTAGCTCTGTTTGAATTTAACTGGAAAACCATCCCATCCCAGGCCAGACATCCCTTCGTTCTTCCTGCCCCCCACCATGGGGAAGTAATGGGAACAGATACTGAGGGTATTGATGGGAGCAGATGGGAGGTGCTCCTCTTTCTCTCCCAGGACCACTCTTTCTGTCCCCAGTCAAGGACTGCTTCCTCCCTGTGGCAGAAGCTGCACCCATCACCTGGACAGCCTCCTCCCTGCATGCATTTGCCCAGCAGAGCCTAGAGAGGAGGCCTGGGGCTCTGGCAGCCTCCCCTCCCAGGTCTCTCCCACTCCAGCCTCCCGTCAGCCAGAGATTCCTGTGTATGTTCACTTCTTTGCCATTGTTATGCTGGCTTCTCCACTTTTCTGTACTCCTTACACCCCTGCTCCATTTTTTGTTTTTTTAAGGCCAAGCCAAGCATCATTTTCTTTGTGAAGGTCCCGGTGGAATTATTCTCAGGTATTCTATGCTCCTTTGGTGACATCTATAAAATAGTGCTTTAAACATAATAACTCATTTAATTCTCATCACAGCCTTTGAGGTTGAGTCTATTACTATACCTATTTTATGGATGAGAAAACTAAGTCCCAGGGAAATTAAATCACTTGTCCACGATAACACACAGAGCAATGTCACTTACAGGGCGATGTCTTCTCTGCATACTGACAATATGTGGCTTTGTGTGTCATAGAGCAGGCCACAGCTGTGCTACCATGTGGATGATTTGGATGCTGGTGCTTTCTCAAAAGAGTCAGATAAGTCTTATTTAAACACAGCCCAAGTGTGGTTGACACTTCATAATACTGAAGCAGGTTCTCTTATATGCGAGCTCCCTAGGCCATTCAATCCTCTCTCTGTTTCTTCTCTTTCTGGTCATTTTCCAGTTTATTTTTTTCTCTTCTGGATGGAGAACATCAGACAAAATTGCCAAGAGGAAGAGGTTTGCTTGGGGGAGAAGGTTGAGGTCTTTACTAGGTTAGATGTTTGGTAAATCGCTGGCTTCATGTTCTTCATTAAGGTTGGATAAATGAGAATTGGCTTCAGGTGGGGGTGGAAGAGGGAAGCTATCAGGGTACCTGGTGAGAAATTGAATTCAGAGAGAGGGAATGAAGTGGAATATGTTCTTTCAGTCCCATTGATCTTTCTTTCCATCAAAGCATCTCCTGCAGTCTTCGGTTAAGGATATAGAATTATAGGAATTAGATATGTTACCCTATCTACAACAATGGCAGGATCATTTGTCAATGAAAAAAAATTCAATTGTAGAGTTTCTGGAACACTCTTTATGCCTGACTTGTTTCTGAGATCTTTTTAATTGGATTTGAGTCTTTTGTTTTGTTTCTTTGGACAAAGTCATTAACCCCTGTTTCACTGGGCTGAAAGAAGAAACGAAAGATGGTTTTGACTGTCAGGGAACCCTGAGTAAAACATAAGAGTCAGAATTCATGCCTGCCTTGTGTGGTGTGAGTGCCACACCTGCTTACTGCTCATACACCTCAGCACTGCTGGGGTAAGGGAGTGATGTGGTCCACTGTGACCCTCATTCTCTCTGGAAGTATTTTAGGAAATGCAGCATCAAAATCAAGGGCTAAGCTGTGGGAGTTGGGAACAGACTGATTTGGTGACAAAGGCATAGAGCAGAGGGAAAAGGTCTGCTTTCTAGTTCTGACTCTATTACTGAACTAAGGGTTGGGAGAAGATAGTACATTAGTGTGGAAAATGTTTCCTTGCTTGTAAAGGGGAGGGAATGAACTAAAGTATCCAAGTCTCAGGACTGAGTTGCAGGTTAGAATGCCAGGTCTGAGATCCAGTGCATGCACACATTTTTCCTTACTTTCCTTCCATCTTTAATGGACTTCTTTAGTCCTTAATCTATTCCTCTTTAATCCTTGTACTCTAAACTGTGTCCTCAGAATATGGGATAGATGAAAGCAATAATGATCAAGATAATGATGCTATCAATCTATTAAGAATCTAATTAATTCACTTAATTTAAAGAGTATGAACTACTTTTTATCAAGCACTTAGTATCTGGTAGACACTCAAAAATATTATTTCATTTAATGCTCAAAGTAATCATAAGAAATAGATTTATTTGCTGTTACCCCTATTTTAGAGATGGGAAAACTGAGGTCCAGTGAGGGAAAGTGATTTGTGCAGGGGTAACAGCAAGAAATGCCTGAGTCAGTATGGGCTCTCAGAATTTTTTTTAACCCAAAGCCCATGCTCTTAACCACTATCATACACTTAACAGGAGGAGAAAGGTGGTCAGCAATGATCCACAGATGCAGAATCCAATGGACGTTTCCTTTGTAATCCTAGGCCTCTCAGGTAGTGCTCATATTCGATCATCATTCTCAATCTTAAAATCCTATCCATGGTCTCCTTGGACATATGTCCTCATCTTCTGAGATCCTTAGTTCTATGTGTTAACCTGGCTGGGCCTCAGTGTCCAGATATTTGGTCGAACATTATTCTGGATATTTCTATAAGGGTATTCTGTGAATTAGATTAACATTTAAACTGGTGGACTTTGAGTGAAGCAGATTACCCCCCTCCATCCAATTTGGGTGGGCCTTACCCAATCCGTTGAAGGCCTTAATAGAACAAAGGCTGAGAGCCCTCCAAGCAAGAAGGAATTCTGCCAGCAGATGACCTTTGAACTGCAACATCAGGACCCTAGACTGCCAGCTTACCTTGCAGATTTCGGACTTGCCAACCTCCATAATCATGTGAGCCAATCCCTTAAAATAAATCTCTTTCTGTAAGGTACACATCCTGTGGGTTCTGTTTCCCTGAAAAACCCTAACTAACACTTTTTCCTTCTTGGACCTTTCCTTTTCCATCTACTTCTAGTCTCCATTCCCCCTTCTGCCCTGACAAGAGAGGCTTCTTCAGTATTGGATGGCAACTTCTTACTCTTTTCTCTTTATGTCTTTTCCCTCCGAGGAGACAACTGTTCTCACAACTTCATGATGGATATGTGTTAATCTGGAATCTGGGTGCCTAGCCCCGACTGCTTTATTTACCCCAAGTTTGGAGCTGCCTGGATCTTTACAAGAGGGTGTCACAAAGCAACATCTAATCAATCAACTCCCACATCACTAGGCTGTCCTCCTAGTTACAGATTCTTTTAACCACCCAGACTTAAACCTAGAGTTTCTTTCTTTTCTTTTTTTTTTTTTAAGATTTATTTATTTATTTGAGGGAGAGAGAGTGAGCAAGAGAGAGCATGAGCGAGGGGAGAGGCAGATGGAGAGGCAGACTTCCCTGCTGAGCAGGGAGCCCAATGTGGGGCTCAATCCCAGAACCCTGGGATCATGACCTGAACTGAAGGCAGATGCTTAACCAACTGAGCCACCCAGGCGTCCCAAACCTAGAGTTTCTTAACTGCTCCTTCTCCCCTGTTCAGATTGCTCTTCCTTGGAACCACCTTTCATCTTGCTATGGTCTGGATGTTTGTGTTCCACAAAATTCATATGTTGAAATCCTGCCCCCCAAAGGTGATAGATGATATTAGCAGGTGAGGACTTTGGGAGGTGCTTAGGTCATGAGGATTGGGTCCTCATGGCTGAAGTCAGTGCTCTTATAAAAGAGATCCCACAGAGCTTCCAAGCCCTTGTACCCCACAACAGTGTGAGGTCTGTGACCTGGAAGAGGGCCTTTCCTAGAACCCAACCTCGTTGGCATCCTGACCTTGGACTTCCAGCCCCCAGAACTGTGAGCAATAAATGTCTGTTGTTGATAAGCCACCCAGTCTGTGATATTTCATTATAGCAGGCTGAATGCACTGAGACACATCTATTCTTGCCTTTGCATGTTTATGGCTGGCACCACCTGGCCCAGGCCTGTTTGTCTCCTACCTGGACCATCTCCCCAGCTTCAGATCTATCTCTTCCAGCGCACCTTACAGAGAAATGGAAGATTAGCCTTCCTAGAGCGCCATTTTCTTTGTCTCTCTTATCCTGGTTTGGCAGGATGGGGAAGCTAGTCCTGTCTCAAACCAGTGCTAAAACTAGATCTCAAGTTAATCCTTTTTTTGAGAATAAGGCCCAACTCTGCTTCTTGCCATATGATCCCAAACCACTGGAAAAGCAATGCCACAAAGAACCTCACACTCAGTCAGAAGCTCCTTTGGGACCAACTGTCTCTTTAAGAGCTGCAAACATCCAGCAACTCCAAGGGAGAGCTTAGATGGGATTGGACGTGGCCTTCTAGGGAGGGATACACCAGGATCCAGCACTAAAACCCCATGTGATTCTTCCTGCACATCAGGGCTGTCTCCTGCCATCAGTCTTCGCCAGGTCAGATGACGCTTATTCCCCTGGAGGCTGAACTCAGATGGAGATGTCAGAGAGGAGTCAGAATTAGAGAAGCAGGTCCAGAGAAAGGAAAAAATCTCTTTGTTTCTGAATGTTACTGTTAACTCAGAAGCTTCATTGGGCTCATAAAGACCAATAAGCACTGGGGCAGTGGTTTATCAAAATAACTTACCTACGAAGTATCCATATTGGAAGGCAAGCTATTGTTCTGCTGTCGGGGTAATGTGATATTTTTTATTGTCTTTTAGGGATGATACAAGCGCTCTGACAGCACTTTGAGCGGAAGACTTTTTACCAAATTGGGCCAAAGTTATGTAATAATGATAACAATGGCAGCTATTATTTATAGAGTACTTAGTGGTGCCACATCCTGTGCTAAGTGTTCTGCATATATGGACTCATTTAATCCTCACAATAAAATCATGAATTATAAACCATTATTATTTTCTTCTTACAGATGTGGAAACTGAGGCATAGAGAGGTTCACCCAAGGGGACAGCTAATAAGTAGCAGAGTCAAGATTTGAACAGGCAGTCTGGCTCCATAGCTCATAGACATAGAGAAGGAAGGGGATCTGACTGATTCCTATATTTGGTGGGTGGGCATTCACTCTAATTAGTGCCTAAATAGATGCTGGCCATTTGGAAGGGTTTTATTGTAACTAAGGAAGCCATAATTTCTCTGCAGTGGGAACCTAAATTTGAGACTCCTGATAAGTGACTGAAAACTTCCTAAGATAGCAGAGGGCTCTCAAATTTGGAGTGAAATTAGGTCAAGACAAAAATTTAATATATTCCTGATGGCTGGTGGGTTGTCTGGGGGTGTGGGCCCTCAAGGCTGCTCCCAGTCAGGTCACAGGGCAAGAAAGAGAGTAGTAAGAATAATTGAAGATGGAAGAAATTTTCAAAATCTACTTGCTGGAATCAGGAAGGATTTCTTTTCAATGATGTTGATTGCTTGAGGGCAGATAGAAAGAGCAGAGGTTTCATGAATGCTGAGTCTAAATTCTCTCGGTGTACAGATAAATTTAATGGCTGTTCTGTGTCACATTGATGAAGAGAAGACCCTGGAGCTGTCCAAAGGGAGTGACACACTATTGACAAATCTTCTGCACTTCCCATGGCACTGGGGAGCTACAGGGGCTGTGACTCAAAGGCTTCCCATCCAGATGGGGCTGATGTGTCTGGAACCTTCTGCATTGTAACCTGTGCTGGCCCTGGGCCGCACTAACCTTAAGAAGAACATTCAAAAAGTGTAGCCATTAGAAGGATAACAGAAACCATGTTCGGCAATGAGTTCTCAGACAGAGAGACCCCAAGTTTCACTCTTCCCTGACAGAGTTCCTGGTGGCTTCTGGGTTCTACTTGGCACGGTTTAGGTCCTCCTGCTGCCACCAACGCATAGCTTGGCTCTCTGTAGCTGTGGAGTCCCATTCCAGCCTCTAGGGAAGGCAAAGTCTCCCCTGCCAGCCCTACAGCCTGGGTTTGACTGGTTTGAGGACCACCGATAGGGCTTAAAGAGTGGGTAGGATTTGGGGGAGGAGAAGGAAAGAAGTTACAAATTCTGTTTTCTAGGGGATTATCCTTCTTTTGCAATATTTTCCTTAGTGACACTTTTGAGCTCCCTTCTTCCTGCTGTCATCTTCCTCTTCTTCATTGGATTAATTTCAGAGAAAGCTCCTCTGACTTTCTTTCCAGACGCTGTGGGCCTGGGGCTGCCTCTTGCTTGGAAGGCAGGCCCCCTGCTCACATATAGCACGCAGGGATGACAGTGGGGCAGAAGACAAGATGAAAACATGAACAGGTCTGGACCAGCTGTCCAAGGCCTGAAAGAGAAATACCCTCTTTTCCTGTGTGTCTTGTGCTTCTCACCGGCAGAGCAGCCAGAATTTTTAAAAATTTTTTTTATTGTTATGTTAATCACCATATATTATATCATTAGTTTTAGATGTAGTGTTCCATGATTCATTGTTTGTGCACAACACCCAGTGCTCCATGCAGTATGTGCCCTCTTTAATACCCATCACCAGGCTTACCCATTCTCCTACCCCCCTCCCCTCTAGAACTCTCAGTTTGTTTTTCAGAGTCCATCGTCTCTCATGGTTCATCTCCCCTTCTGATTTTCCCCCCTTCATTCTTCCCCTCCTGCTTTTTTTTTTTCTTAACATATATTGCATTATTTGTTTCAGAGGTACAGATCTGAGATTCAACAGTCTTGCACAATTCACAGCGCTTACCAGGGCACATACCCTCCTCAGTGTCTATCACCCAGCCACCCCATCCCTCCCGCCCCACCCCCGACTCCAGCAACCCTCAGTTTGTTTCCTGAGATTAAGAATTCCTCATATCAGTGAGGTCATATGATACATGTCTTTCTCTTTTTGACTTATTTCAGAGCAGCCAGAATTTGAGGCTTCAATCGGGATATAAGTCTTGGGGAAGAAGCCAGCAGGGTCATCTGACCTGCTCCCAGGCTGGCTCACCAGCTGAGGACCAGGTCAGGCCAAATGCCCAGGACTGCCACATACGTTGGGTGTTTTGTGGGAAGAACAAGTTGTAACTGGATGCCATCCCTGTTAGACAGCTTTGGGTAGAAATGAACGAGGCTGTTCACCTCCAGGAGAGAAGCGGTGAGCAACGAGTGTCCACACACCTTATCCTTGGACCTTTATCCGCTGTATCCTCTTACATCCTTGGAAGGACAGCCTTATCCTCTTTCATGCAGCCTTCCCAGGACAAGTGGCGGGGGGGGTCTCAAATCTCTGCTCGGATGTTTGACACCATTCAAGAAGCAATCTCATTAAAAGAAAGGGCTGAGAAACTGGTTTGAGTATTTTCTGATTATAATTTAACATTATCTTGAGTAGAAAATCGCAGGATTTTGTTGAAAAGCCCGTTTTTGACTGATGTGTGTCTCTTCTAGTTCTGAACATTTCAGTCACTGTCTTATAAAAAGAATTTTATTGATTTGAGGCTTGGCAAAGAGAAATGATCTACTTTTCAAAAATGGCCATATAGAGTATGTGACCTTTTAGCCCCCAGAAGTTCTTTGCATCTTCTTTTATGTCTAAAATCTCATGATGATATGCCTTGGTCTTTTCTATTTATTATGCTGAGTGCTTGGTGGGGCCTTTAATCTGAGAAATGGTATCCCGTAGGAAAAATGCCTCAGACATTTTCTTCTATTACACTTCTTTGTTAACTTTGTCCCCTCTGTTTACTCTGTTTTGTCTTTCTGGAGCTCTAGTATTTGGATGTTGAATTTCCTGGACTAAACATCTGACTTTTTCAAAAATTTTTTCTCCCATGATTTTTCTCTCTCAATTTGCTAGTTAATTTTTAAAAATGTAAAGCAAACCCAAGCTTATATAAAAGTTGTGGATAGGGGCACCTGGGTGGCTCAGTCGGTTAAGCTTAAGCGTCTGCCTTCGGCTCAGGTCATGATTCCAGGAAAAGCCACAAGCCCCATGCATAGGACTCCCTACTCAGCGGGAAGCCTGCTTCTCCCTCTCCCTCTGCCCCTCCCCCTGCTTGTGCACATGCATGCTCTCTCTCTCAAATAAATAAATAAAATCTTTTTAAAAAAAAGTTGTGGATATAGCAGAAAGAAATTTTTTTCCTAAGCCATTTGAAAGCAAACTATGGACATGATAATTCCATGATGTCCAAACGCTTTAGTGGGTATTTCCTACAAACAAGGTCATTCTCCTACATAACACAACATCAAACTCAGAAAAATTAACATTGCTACATTATTACCATCTAATTTTCAAACCCCAGTCACGTTTTTCCAGTTTCCTTAAGAAGACCCTTTATGGCAAAAAGATCCAGCTTGGATTCGCATGTTACATTTATTTGTTTCTCTTTAGTCTCTTAATCTAGAACAATTTCTCAGTCTTTGCTTTGTGACCTTGATACTTTTGAAGAGTACAGGTCAGTTACTTCGTAGACTTTCCCTCAACTTGGGTTTGTCTGATGTCTCCTCTTGATTAGAGTCAAGTCATGCATCTTTGATAGGAATATCCCAGAAGGGGTACTATGTGCTTCTTATTGTATCCAGTGCATGATTTTGACTTGTCCTATTACTGGTGATGTTCTTTTTGATCATTTGATGAAGGAGGTATCTTCCAGGCTTCTCTATAAAGCTTACTTTTTGCCTTTGTAACTAATAAGTATTTTTTTTTAAGATTTTATTTATTTATTTGACAGAGAAAGACATAGTGAGAGAGGGAGCACAAGCAGGGGGAGTGGGAGAGGGAGAAGCAGACTCCCTGCTGAGCAGGCAGCCCGATGCGGGACTCAATCCAGGGACTCCAGGATCATGACCTGAGCCGAAGGCAGTCGCTTAACCAACTGAGCCACCCAGGCACCCCACTAATAAGTATTTTATGGGAAGAAATTTTGAACCTATGTAAATATTCTGTAAACCATGTAAATAGTGTAAGTAGAAACTATAAAGAAAAATAGCTATTAGGAAGAAACCCTTGGCAGCTTGTTTAAGGTACTTATCTATTTTTGCATATTTGTTCCATGTGAAGGTATATGAAAGAATATTTACAACTTCGTGGAATTGAGAACACTGGGGAGTTGTATTGTGCTTCTCCATTCTTCGTGTTGGAAGCAGACTTTAGTTTATGTCCATCTTAAACTAAAATTTGAGTCTCTATTTTTAAAACAACTATAGAATATAAGTGTGTGTATGTGCATATGTGTCCATAAATTTATTTTCTAGCTCTGTCTGCTGAGAAGGTCTAGAAGAGATGCACCCCAATAACAAGAAGCACATCTAGGGGCAGCCTGATTTTGATATGTCATTCTCTAGTAAAAGCAGCTAGCATTCCTTAGAGAAATAGGTCATTCTAGGCTATGTTAGGAAAAGTACAGGATGAGCCTGGAATATCTTATGGTTTCAGAAAGTCAGAAAGTACTTGGGATGCCTGGGTGGCTCAGTCAGTTAAGCATCTGACTCTTAGTTTCTGCTCAGGTCATGGTATCTCAGGGTCATGAAATCAAGCCCGCATCAGGCTCTGTGCTCAGCGGGAAGTCTGCTTCTCTCCCTCTCTCTCCCTCTCCCTCAGCCCTTCCCCCTGCTCACACTCTCTTGCTCTCTAAAATAAATAAATCTTTAACAAAAAAAGTAATAAAGTACTCAAAAAATGGTGGGGACATATTGAAAGGATGGAAGAGCCAACTGACAAAAGCTTTCACTGGCCAAATCTGAGAGAATTTGAGCAACAAAATAAATAATGAGAGTAGAATAAGACAAGATAGAAGATGGTAGCTACATTTGTGGTGAGCATAGTATAACATATAAACTTGTTGAATCACTGTGTTGTACACCTGAAATTAATGTAACATTATGTGGCAACTATACTTCAAGTGAAAAAAAAAGGATAGAATAGAATAAGATAAATATCCATGAGTCTATACTAATATAAATAAATGCTTTAGTAGATAATATAAATGATTGGGGAAGAAGATAAAGCTCTAACTATAGAATTTTAATTAAAAATCTAGAAGTAATGATGGAAATTTTAAAAAATCACCATTTGGCAAAGGCCACAGTAATCATTGTTACAGGCAGGAGCATCAGTGGATGATAAAATTAGTAGGTCAAAGTGTATTGGGAAACAGGATATTTTATTCTCCACCTATAGTTATTAATTAGAAAAGTAACAATAGGGGCACCTGGGTGGCTCAGTCCATTAAGCATCTGCCTTCGGCTCAGATCATGATCCCAGCGCCCTGGGATGGGGCCCCACATCGGGCTCAAGTGGAGAGTCTGCTTCTCCTTCTCCCCTCTGCTCGTGCTCTCTCTTGCTCTTTCTCTCTCTCTCTCAAATAAATAAAATCTTAAAAAAAAAAAGAAAGAAAATGTAACAACAGAGTGGAGAAGCCTAGCAGACACTACCCTAACCAAGTGATCAAAGTTAACATAACCAGTAATGAGATATACCGATATCATATGTTTCCTGTTATGATGCACTTAGAATAAACATCCTGGAAGGTAGCTGAGCAGTCCTCTTCAAACGTGTCAAAGTCATTCAAAACAAAGAAATAATGGTCATTTGTCCTAAATTGTAGGAGGAGTCTCAGACACATGACAACTAAGTGCAATGCGTGGCCCTGGGTTAGATCCCAGATCAGAGAAGAAAAGTTGGTGATGCTTGAATAAGCCTTCTACATTAATTAATAGTATGGTACCGATGTTCATTTCCTGATTTTGATCTTTGTACTATACTTAGGTAAAACATTAAAATTTGGGAAAGGTGAGTGAAGAATCTATGGTAACTTCATACTGTATTTTCAATTTTTGGGGAAGTCAGATTATTTCAAAATGAAAAGTTTAAAAATTTTTAGTAAAATAAGGAAGTCAGAGGCTGTGCCTTTCTGTTAGGCAGCCCTGAAATGTCATCACAGATAAGTCTTTCTCTGGTGTTGTTCATTTTCTCCCAAGAACCTGTCTGCCAGCCTTCAGAGAGGGGTGGACATAGGGCTCAGAGCCCCACTGTCCAGTATGTAGACATTCATCCATTTAGTACTTTACCCTTTATTGAACTTGGTGTCTCCAGCTCTGGAAACGTTTCAGCTTAGTTTCTCCAGGGAATATGCCCCTTGTCTCCCATGGGAGGTAGAGGAATGCTGACCGTTTGATTGCATGGTGTGGGAAAGGATAGGGCTACCATGTAGATGCTCCTCGTGAAGGCTTTTTACCCATCAGGTTGTTTCCAGACCCACTCCCTATCCCTGACTTTAGAGGTACCCGGTGCCTTCAAAGCCAAGCCTTGTAGGGGCTCCACGGCACACATCTGCTTGCTTGTCATCAGCCATCCCTCTGAAGGCAGCTGGGTTCAAACTTTCTCTGATCTGCAGGCTTTACTCAACCATTCACTTTCCTTTGTCTTGTTTCCTGTTGTCTTGTCATCCATTCTCTTTGTCCATGTGATTTCTTCCTTTACATTTCTTTTTTTTTTTTAAGATTTTATTTTTAAGTAATGTCTACACCCAAGGTGGGGCTCAAAGTCATGACCCTGAGATCAAGAATCCCGTGCTCCACCGAGTGAGCCAAGCAGGTGCCCCTCCTTTACGTTTCTGTACTGTCATTTTTGAGATAGTTCCATGGGAGGCAAAGATAAATACATGCTTTCAATATCCAGGCTTTAGTGGAAGTCCTCCCAGTATTTTGTACCAATTCTCTGAGCAGGTTTAACTGCTCCTCTGCAAAAAGCGTTTGGGCCAACACCGTGACCTGCAGAACTCCTGAGATGTATATGAAGGTCAGGTGCTTCTTCGGGAGCCTTGCAACCCTGAGAGGCTGGCATTTCCAAAGGACCTCCATTCACTTGACAGACCAGTGTTTTAATTTCAGCAAATAGTGTGTGAAATATTCAGATGAGAGACCCCACGGAGTGTTGTGGAGGTCACTTTTCTTCTGAGGGCTCGGCACACACCAGGTCCCTTGTCTGAGACTTGAGGGGCAGCCACCCTGGGCAGGGAGGGCATGAGAGGTGGAGAGGGAAGGCAGCCTGGCAAAGAGCATGTGCTTTGGAGCCAGGTTCAAATCCCCCTTCAGCCATTTGCTTGCTGCGTATTCTCGAGTAGGTTATTTATCCCCTAATATTTTCAAGTTATTCACATATAAAATGAATATAATAATGCTCATCTCATTGGCTCCTTGTGAGGATTTAATAATATATATAAAACATAAATGATACCTAATTTGATTACTGTACCCTATTCAAATGGCTTATCTCCTGGGCTCCCAGTGATGACAGAAGCAGACAGTGAGAAAAAAATAGCCTTGTGCTCGTTAGAGAGGTGACCCAGGCTTATCTGTCCACCCGAACTGAGTGGGAAAGCCTGGGCCCGGTGCTGCACTCCCCCAGATACACAGATTTGGTTTTGATGTCTGAGGCTCTCGAGCTGCAGGGGTCCCCTTCCCTCTCTGTGCTCTCACCTACAAGAGCTGCTGCTGTCTCCTTAGCAAACCAGAGACCTGTCGGGTTAGGCTTCTTGCCAACAAGTTCCATTTTTGTTCTCCTTTGGAGTCTCTTCAGCAAAGAGGATCCTTGCCTTGTTCCTTTGGAGGTTGAAATTCAGGAGTATCTTTGGTGCAAAGCGCTGATGCCTGACCTTGGGCCTTCCCGATACTCCAGAGGGGAAGTCATGCCTGAAGGTAGCAGCTGCCTCCGAGTAGGGCCATTAGACACAGAGGAATGCTGTCCAGGTTTTGGAGACTGGAATGCTGTCCAGTCTCTCTTGCTCTCTCTTTTTCATTTCCTTCTCACGTAGTTCATAGGAGGGGCTCATGGGCCGCACCTTGCTTCCCTAGCTGGTGGCTGGCAGGGAGTTCTTCTGGATCACACAGAGGTCGGGAATTGGTGGGAATCACTTTTGAACTTCAGTGGGTTCCCTCCAGGGAAGTTATAAAAGCCCATCTCAGTGCTGCCAAGAGAGTTGCTGTTACAACAATAAGAAAGAGCAGCTGTTGCCTCCAGGACTGTTTTTCCAGAAACTCATAACAGCATGAGCCTTGATTTTAATATTCTTTTATAGAGGGGCTTGGAGAAGACATTTTGAGCTGGCAAATGTTTGTAATCATAGTGGGGTGTGTGTGCCCCAAGGAGGCCTGCAGAAACCAAGGGGAAAGCTGAGTATGACCCGAAGCCTTGCAATTTCTTTGTCATAAAAGACATTTGACAGAGAGCAGAGGGCGAAGTAGGGAAGGAGAAGTGATGGTTGTTGTCTTAGAAAGCAGAATGGAGTCCAAATTAAGTTTTTTTTTTTTAAGAGCATATAGTGGGGAATAAGATAGTTTCTACTCATATACAGGCAAATATTTTAGAACATATGTTCTCTGTACCCCATGGGTAAAACTTCTTCAAGGAAACTGTGGCCTATGCCCTGCATCTGGGCGACTAGCAAAATTTCCCCTCTTGTGAGTTTTGCTTTTTAAATGATAACTGGAAAATTGTGGAGCCCTTGAAGCAGTGTTTTTCAGGCCATAAAGTCGAGAGCATGAGCAAAGGATCCTTGTGCAGGTTTTGTAGTCCAAACATGTCTTGTCATGGTTTCTTCACCAATACCCAACTACTGGGTGGGGGCCATTCAGTGGTTCAATGCATTTAGGAAAGAACCCAATCCTCTTGCTCTTGGATGAATTTGAAAAATCAACAATTAGAGAAACATCTGGGGAGGTCAGACTGATCTGTCTTCACTGACTGTAACATTAGCCAGGCTCCAAAGGAGATGACTCTATAAGCAAATAGAATTTAAGAGGCAGGATATTATTTTTTTAAGGAGGCCAGCTGGCAGCCCACACAGGCTTCATGAAGTAGGCGCTAGTCATACATCTTAGCCCAGCATCTGAGTCCTTAGCCTTGTGATGTGGGACCTCCCTTGCCTCAGTGCATGCAGGTTTGTGCTAGCTCTGGAGTACGGAGGGACACTTTCCAAACTCATGAGACACTGATTTAGAGATGCATTAATGCAGGACTCCTACTAACTGGATATTCATGTCCATTTACCTTCCTTCCTTCCCAGTGTCTTTCCTGGAGATCCTAAAGTTCCTTGCAAAACTGAAAGTGAAGGCAGGGTTACCTCGTCTCACAGGACCAGCTCTGCTGGAATCTGAAGAGTTGTCCCAATTGTCCAGGGAAAAGACACTTTTCTAGCAACCAAAAACCATAAATTGGTCACTCTTGGTTAGACTCATTTTTATTTTTAAAAAATGTTTTATTTGAGTGTGGTTGACACAATGTTACATTACTTTTAAGTGTACAACATACTGATTCAACATCTCTATACGCTATGCTGCGCTCACCGCAAGTGTAGCTGCCATCTGTCACCATCTAACACTATTACACTATCATTGACTATATTCCCCATGCTGTGTCTTTCCTTCCCGTAGAATTATTTTTAAAACCCTGACCAGGACTTTTTAATTTATATCCAATATCTCTAGATTCCAAGGAGAGCTTTCCATTGCATTTGTCATTAGCATGTTACAATTTTCAAAATTATAGTTTATCTCAATAAGCTAAAGTCCATTGACTAGTTTCTGGTGGCAATGCGGAAGACTCCTGGGGTCTGGATCTGGAAGGCACTCCAGTCTTATCTATGATATGTTTGCTAAGCATCTCTGAAGTGGATGACTTATAGGGGATGAGTAACCAGGGGGGACTAATCCCATTCATTGCATATTGATTTTTGTCATTTTCAGTTTTCAGAGATGTCATTTTCTGACCTTGTTTCTAAATCCTAGTGCTAACTTCAGGGACTTTTTGGACTATTCAGAAGAAATGTTTTTGTAGCATATTTCTCAGGTCATCAGGAACACAATTTGCTCTAATTCTACTTAGTCGAGCTGCGTATGTACAAAATCAATAAGAAGAAATACGACAATTTCATGGCCTGCCCCTTTCAGCTTGATTCACAGAAGTGCAGTCTCTCAGGATTCTTCTTTCTGACTTAAAGTGGGGGCTGGGGGGTTCTTTGGGATAGCTCATAAACCAGTCTGTCCTCCAGATGTGCTCATGGCAAAGTGTCAGACCGTCCCCCAGGAATCAGGGGCCTGAGGCCATGTGACTGCCAGGACTTGGCCACTGCCCACGCACTTCTATCTGGACACTCCACGGCCTCTCTGAGAAGCTCCTCTGGGTCTGTTCTGTGGACAGATAGTGGCCAGCCACTGAGATGGACTAGGGGCTGATGAAAGTGTTTTAAATGTCTCTGGAAACAGTAGGCTTTGCCATCTCACAAAGAGTGTGTTGAGATGAACATGTGTGATGAGGAGAACATGGAGAAGCAGGAAAGGAAGGCTCCACTCCACCTTCTTCAAGCCCTCCCCTTATGAGGGTTGTGCTTGCCTCTGATATATTTGGGAAAATCTTTCAATTTTTTGGAGAAAGCCCAAGAACTTTGACCTTAAGCCCCATGTAAGAATTTGATCCAGGATATTGGAAAACCTTTAAAGAAAAGCTTCATTTTCAAAGCCCTTACTGCTTTTCTGCATCGTTAAAGGTTGAGATCAAAACTCACTTTGATTCTTTTGTTTAGGGAAAAATCATTCTGTGGGAACTTTAAAAAGAGAAAAACTTTATTATTATTATTTTTTTAACAGTTTTAGATTTACCTGTCTCCTTGGACTCCTCTTGGCTATGACCATTTGTCAGCTTCTCCTTGGTTTTGAGGACCTTGGCATTTTTTGAGGAGTATTGGTCAGGCATTTGGGAGAATGCCCCTCTCCTGGAAATCTGTCTGATGTTTTTCTCATGTTGAGGCTGGGGTTGTGAGTTTTGAGGAGGAAGAGCATGGTGGCAAAATGTCTTTTTATCACATCATATCAAGGTTACATCCTACTAATGTGATTTATGATTTATGTTGCTGTTGATCACCAGACTGAGATGAGCTTGTCAGCTTCTCCACTGTGAAGCTCTTCTTTTTCCCTCTTTCCCAGCTGTCCTTTTTGCAAGGAGACCACTGTGCACAGCCACACTTCCCAAATGAGTAGTATGCCCTCCCTCTCTCAGGGCAGAGAATCTACATAAATTATTTGGAATTCTTCTGCACAAGACATTTATTTTGTCTCCTCTCCCCACCATTTATTAATTTATTCAATAATTTATTTATATTAGCATGGGCTCATAGACATTTATTTAATATTTAGATTATAATACAATACTGCTTTATTCATTTTGTAGCTCAAATTGTATTCCCAGTATTGGCCATTGGGAATTCTGTGCTCCTTTGACATACCCATTAATGTGGGTTACTTTATTTTAATTTTTTTTAGTCCTTTTTTTTTTTAAGATTTTATTTATTTATTTTACAGAGAGAGACACAGCGAGAGAGGGAACACAAGCAGGGGGAGTGGGAGAGGGAGAAGCAGGCTTCCCGCAGAGCAGGAAGCCCGATGTGGGGCTTGATCCCAGGACCTTGGGATCATGACCTGAGCTGAAGGCAGTCGCTTAACGACTGAGCCACCCAGGCACCCCAGTCCTTTCTTTTTTTAAAAAAAAAGATTTTACTTATTTCTTTATTTGAGCTCCCTGCTGAGCCGGGAGCCCAACGTGGGACTCGATCCCAGGACTCTGAGATCATGACCTGAGCCTAAGGCAGTCACTTAACCAACTGAGCCACTCAGGTGCCCAGTCCTTTCTTACTCTATGGCATTAGAAGATCTCTAGGCTCATTTCGTATATTTCACACCCTAGTCCTAGAATCAGCCATTTCTTCAAGGAAACATGGTTCATTTTATTGGAGAATGGTATTAGAAATAAAGATCTGGGGGGGTGCCTGGGTGGCTCAGTCGACTGGGTATCTGACTCTTGATTTTGGCTCAGGTCATGATCTCAGGGTCATGGGATAGAGCCCTGCACTGGGCTCTGTGCTCAGCATGGAGTCTGCTTGTCCTCCCTCTGCTCCTCCCTTGCACCCTCTCTCTCTCTCAGATAAATAAATGAATAAATGAATAAATATCTGGGCACGAGGTGTGCTCCTTGCTACTGGGATGTCTTTTCTTCTAGTCCCCCTCAGCTGACAAAACAAAGAAATATGTGTGCGTATATTAACCTGTGTGTATACACATACCTATAAGTATTCTATATGCCACCATCTGTGTCTATATTAAGCTAAACATGAGTTCATACTGATGCCTCAAACTCTAATCCATTACCATATGGATTATTCTAGCTTCCTCCCTTTGCCTATCTGTAAATTTCCACTCCAACAGCGAGAAACCTGGTTCTGCAGGAACTCTTTTATGCGGATAAACAATGTTAACATTTTGGTGAAATTTGGGCGCGCCTGGGTGGCTCAGTCACTAAGCGTCTGCCTTCGGCTCAGGTCATGATCCCAGGGTCCTGGGATCGAGCCCTGCATCAGGCTCCCTGCTCTGCAGGAAGCCTGCTTCTCCCTGCTTGTGTTCCCTCTCTCACTGTGTCTCTCTCTGTCAAATAAATAAATAAAATCTTTAAAAAAAAAAGAAACATTTTGGTGAAATTTTTTCAAACATCTCTTTGTCTTGCTCTGTGTTCTTGCCTTTCTGCTACTATTTTTCTAAATATAGCTATGTATATATATGAATATGTATATATGAATATGTATAATATATTTTTAATTTTCACATATATGGTACTTACCTTACATGTTGCCCCATAACGTGCTTTTTCCTACTTAACTACATTTCAGCAATAACTTTTCAAGTTAATAAATTCTGATGTACATTTTTGTTTTTAAAAATATGTATTCTGTAAATTAACTAACCCCTTATTCATGAATGCTTTGGCTGTTCCCAGTTTTGTCACTATTATAAACAATGCCACAGTGCAAAATCCTTCTGCACATTATCTCTGTAGACAATATTCCTAGAAATAGAATTTATTCTAAGATAGGAGTCTTTAAATTTTTCAGAGCACTTCCAGGAACATACAACTTTATTTACACTGAACTTCCAGGAGTCAGCCCCAGTGTGATGGTTGATTTGGGGGCTGCTCGGTGGGGGTCATGTCTGTTTTCACCTTCACAGCAGAACAGATGCCTTCTGTCCTGCTGGCTGCCCTTCAGTCAGAGCCTGGGATCTCCCTAATGTCAGGGTGTGGGGCTTGAACTTGATAGTTCTCTGGCCTAATCTGACCTTACCGAGGGGCCAACTGATGAAATCTGTGACCCTCGGCTTCCCCTCTGCCCCCATGCTCCTCTACTCCAGCATACTCCAGCATTTCTGTAGATTGCACCCTGTCCTAATTGGCCACAAAACCTCTGAGTACATCAGCCCTGCTTGATTCCCAGAGCACCATTATCATATATCTTTACATATCTGGGATGGGCGACTCAATTTGCAGATCAAGCAAAAAAGAATAGAAATTAGATTAAATCTTCACTCAAAACTTGAAACTAAACCAGGGCAAAACCTCCTCGAAAGTGCCAGGGAAAGGCTTTGCCTGACATCCTGCGGTGCTGATTATCTCTGCCCTGGTGTCTAAGTGGCTTGCTGCTCGCTGAAAAGAGCACAGAGACCTTTCTTAGAGGTATTTTCATTAAAGAAATTCTCAAGGATTAGAAGTCTTCCATGAAATGGCAAAATGACAGGTACTGGGGCCTGGGACCCCTCCTGAACTCATACTATGTGGGTGGACATTTACTTCCCTCGGGCATTTGTTGTGAGGATTAGAGAAGATAACTTGGTGTATTTGGCATAGAGTAGGTATTTAGTAAATAATAACAACTAAAAATAGCTAATAAATATTATTGAGGGCTTATTATGCACCAGAGACTATTCTAAGCATTTTACATGTGCTAACTGATTTTATCCCCATGACAATACTGTGAAAAAATCCCACCACAAATTTGGGGGGATTTCCCCCCCCCCAAATTTTATAGATGAGGAAAATGAGACATGAAAAGATAAAGCAATCTGCCCAAGGTCACACAGACAGTAAGGGAAAGGGTGAGGATTTAAGATTAGCCACCATCCCCAGAGTTTCCGTCTCCTTCCCAGTCCGCTGGCTCTCAGGAAACAGTGGTCCCTAGTGGAGTGAATGCTGCCTTTGGAATCCGTGGCAGACACTGCTAGATGCCTCCTCAATATCCATTCTCCCCTACTTCCTTACTCACTGAGCCCCAATATTTTTTGCAGGATGGTAATATGCTCAATTAAAAACAAACACCTCCACAGACTTTCTGGCAGGTAGAGTGGACATGTGACACAGTCTGAGATGTAAGCCAAAAGGACAGACCTGGCTGGCGCTCATGTTTCCATCTTGTCCCTTCCCCCTGCTTGTAATGCCTGGAAGTTCAGGAACCTTCTCATGAGCAAAAGGGTGAAAGCCATATGGCAAGGGTGGAGAAGCAGAAAGACAGAGGGATCCTGGGATGTCAACAGCATTGCAAAACCGTCCAGAAGTCCTGGAGGGCTTACATCTGACCCTTCTGGGAAAGAGAGTAATTATCCCCTTTTTACTGAAGCCACTCTAAGCCTGGTTTCTCTTACCTACAGCCCATAGCAATCATAACTGATAGAAAAGCCCAGCTGTACTAGTAGGTCCCTCAAGTGAGTATGGTGTATATGCATGTCTGTGTTCTACCTCATTAAGCTCTGAGCCTCAGTTTATTTATTTACTCTTATTCTTCAAGTTACATCTCATAATATCTGGAGAAGCAGGTGCACAGCCGTTACCAGCATCAAAGGAAGGAGGAGAATGCGAGGAAGAGAGGACAGAGGGAGAGAAGGAGGAAAAGAGGAAGGGAAGGAGCGAGGCAAGAAGGAGAGAGGAAGGGAGGAGAGAGATAGGAAAGAAATTTCTCCCAGCTGGTCATGAACACCATAGCAAGATGTGACACAAAATAGGACTTGTCTCTTCTTGGGCCACACAGAGTCAGCCTCTATGATGCCTAGGAGTTTTGTGTTCCCCTGGCCTTGTCTTTACTTCCTTTTCTCTAGCCCCTTTCCTTCTCCGAGTCTCTGTTTTATCTTGCCGATGCTCCCTGTGGTCAAGCCGAGGAGGCCCTCAATTCTGATTCTATCTTACCAGGGCAAAAGGGGTAGCCCCTACAGTTTTCTATGTGGGGTCGGCTCAGTGGGGTTCTCAGACTTGGTAAAATTGACAGTAGTAAGAGCATGGATACAGGGGCTAGATGACATGGATTCAAATCCCACTCTGTCACTTACCAGCTGTGTGACTCAGGAGAAGTTACTTAGCCTCTCTGTACCGTAGATTACTTATCTCTAAAATGAAGATAATAACAAGACCTATTTCATAGAGTTTTTGTGAGCTTGTATGTAAAACATTCAGAATAGTTGTTCTCAACTGGGGACAATTTTGCCCCCACCTTCACCCCTGAAGGGCATTTGGCAGTGTCTGGAGACATTTTTGGTGGTCACAACTGGAGGGGTGTATTACTGGCATTTATCTAGTGGGTAGAGTTCAAGGATGCTACTGAACATCCTACAATGCACAGGACAGCCCCCCCACACACAAAGAATTATCCATCCCAAATGTCAATAGTGACATGGTTGAGAAATCCTGACTTAAGACAATGCCTTGCTTATGATAAGTGCTACATAAGTTGGTGTGACTTTCATGTTTTATGCTAAAGATTCCTTTTCCACTCAGAGTAAAGATAGAAGAGAATAAAAGGGGGAAAGGGGACCAACAGCTCTGCTCTGCCATGTATATGAGGGTTATAATGACGAGAACTTTTAAAAAGGGTCTTTAAAAAGTCTAATGACATGCCTGGCATGTAGTAGGTGCTCAGTAAACACGAGACGTTAGGACTACCCCACCTTTGTCACTGATCACAGGGAGGGTTATTCATCTTTTCGTGAGCTGGAACTGCTTTGTATTTTCCTGAAGCCTTTTGATAACAGAATAAGAGTATGTGTGGGTGGGGGCATGGAGTTAAGCATGGGGAGGGATGGAGTCCTTCTCCACAGAGAAGGCTGCCATTCAAGGAAGGGGAGCTGGCGGGCTTGGTCTTGGGTGGATTGTGGGGGTGGGGATGGATGTTAGGACTGAAGCATCCTGTGGCTAACCATTCAGAGCAGAGGTCAGCAAACTGTTTCTGTAAAAGGCCACATAGTAAACAGATTAATCTTTGTGAGCCAAGAAGGAAAATCAAGAATATTATGTAGGTAATCATGTAAAAAGAAGAAAGGCAAATTCCCATAAGCTCTTAAGAAAATAAAAAATCTTATTTGTGTACTCCAATTTGAATTTGATATAATTTTCATATCATGAAACATTATTCTTCTTTTGATTTTTTTTCAGGCATTTAAAAATGCAAAATCCAGGGGCTCATGAGTGGCTCAGTAGGTTAAGCGTCTGCCTTCGGCTCAGGTCATGATCCCGGGGTCCTGGGATCAAGTCCCGAATCGGGCTCCTTGCTCAGCAGCAGGGAGTCTGCTTCTCCCTCTGCCTCTGCCGCTCCCTCTGCTCGTGCTCTCTCTCTCTCTCTCTCTCTATCAAATAAAAAAAATCTTTATAAAAAATGTGAAATGCAATCTTCACTCCTGGGCCATACCAAAACAGGAAATGGACTGGATTTGGTCTGTGAGCCATGGTTTGTGCAGCCCCTGGCTTGGAGCATCATCACCTCAGCCTGCGACTGTTCTTGCCCTGAACCCGTAGCCTGGTTCTCTGTCACCAGTTCTGGTTGTTCCCTGTCCAGTTCCCCAGGAGCAGACATCGCAAAATAGCCTGTCATTGCCTAGGGCACTGGACTGGGCACACACATGGGCGAAGTGTCCATCCCTGCCCTGGCATTGCTCACCACCGCGGGGAGACGGCCACGAATCAAGATAGTAAGAGGGCACCGTGGTACAGCGCCACAGGGCAGAGGGTATGGGGGAAGGAGGCTTCGCGGCCCTCGGCGAGCATGGAGCCTGTGCATGTGGGGCAGGGTCCCGGAAGCCACAAGCTTGAGCTGAGGCCTGAAGCATAGGTAGGAGTTTTCTAGAGATGGGGTGGGGGTGTAAATTTTCCGGGAGAAGATCATGTAAATGATGGCAAGGGGACAAGCGGCGTCCGTGTTCGGGGACCTGGAGGTAAGTGTTGCTTTTTTTTTTTTTTTAAAGATTTTATTTACTTATTCATGAGAGAGAGAGAGAGAGGCAGAGGGAGAAGCAGACTTCCCGCAGAGCGGGGAGCCCGATGCGGGACTCGATTCCAGGACTCCGGGATCATGACCTGAGCCGAAGGCAGACGCTTAACCATCTGAGCCACCCAGGCGCCCGGTAAGTGTTGCTTTTACTGCTGGGATGCAGGTGAGGAGGGGCAGCAGCTCACTAGACATGACCCCAGCAGGCAAGGTGGGGTGTGCAGGGCTGTGGCCCAGCGTCTGGGACCCGCCGGGACCCTGCCTGGTGTTCCTGCTCAGGCCTGCGCCTCGTGGCTGTGCCGTGCCACCCACCCGGACCTCTGTGAACCACCTCACCTCCGACGGGGCCGAAGCCGCTCTTTGCCCGCCGGGCAGCCCACCACTCTGTGCCCGGCTGCTGGTCCACCTGCCCCAGCCCAGAGAACTCCCCAGTCTTCTGGCTTCTGCAGAAAGAAGCACTAACTTCTGGTTAATAGAATGGTTTGCTGGAATCTGGCCCGCTTCCTCTCCTTCCTGCTTCCCAGTGAGGTGTAGACTCAACCTTTTATTCCTCATCTGATTCGGAAGGGGGGCAGTGGAGGTGCTACCCTTGCACATTCTTACCTAATAGATCTAGAGGACCGGGCAATTCTACGATGTCCTTGCAATTCAGAGTTTCGCGGGGGCCCTGCTTCAGTGACAGCTGCAGCGAGCACGTTTTGGAGGACGTGTGACTGGAGGTGTCAGGCGTCAGCTCACATTCGGCTGGAGGCCATTTCCCCATTTCAGATTTGGGATTTCAATTCTGTTACTATCCAGTTGATTGTATTTTTTGCAAGGTCTGTAAGGAAGGTCCCAATCCGAGGAACTAGAAGATACCTAAGATTTTAGAAAGTGAGTGAATTGGAACCCTTATACATCCCTGGTGGGAATGTAAAATTTGGTGCACTTGCCGAGGAAAGCATATTGGCAGTTCCTCAAAAAATGTTAAACATTTGATGAAGCAATTTCACTCCTAGCTATATACCCAAGAGAAACGAAACCATATGTTCACACAAAGACTTGTACACAAATTTCATAGCAGCCAAATATTCATCATTGCCAAAAAGTGGGAACAACCTAATATCCATCGACCGATGAGTGGATAGACAAATGCAGGATGCAATAGAGCAGAGTATCATTCAACCATAAAAAAGGAAGGAAGTACAGACACGCACTGTAACATGGATGGCCTTGAAAGCATCATACAAAGTGAATGAAGCCAGACACAAAAGACCACATATTACGTGATTTTTTTATTTTTTTTTTTTATTTTTTTTTTTTAGGAAGGCTCCATGCCCAGCGTGGAGCCTGATGCAGGGCTCAAACTCACAACCGTGAGATCAAGATCTATGCCGATATCAAGAGTCAGGCACTTAACTGACTGAGCGCCCCAGGTGCCCCATGATTTCGTTCCTATGAAATAGTCAGAATAGGCACATCTGCAGATGGTAAGTAGAGCAGCGGCTGCTGGGGTTTGGGAGGAGGGGTGAATGGGGAGTGACTGTTTAATGAGTACGGGTTTCCTTGGGGCTGGCGAACATGTCCTGGAAGGAGACAGTGGTGATGGTTACATGACATTGTGAACATAAGAAAAGCCATGAAATTGTATACTTTAAAAACAGTTAAATGGTGAATTTTATGTTATATGAATTTTATCTCAATTAAAAAAAAAGTGAGTGAAGTCAGCTTTCAGCTTCCTGTGTGGGTAGAGCTCCCTGGTGAAGCAGTGGTGTTTTTGATGTCCTTATATCCTGGCTCGTACAGACCCTGAAGCCTGGTGGGCCTGGATCCACCTTAGGACCCTCCTGCAGAATAAGACAAAATGTAAGATTGGCCTCCCTCTGATCCCTGGAGCAGGCAATAACTTCTCCCCTGTGACAGCATGGGGACAGACATTAACATTTTTATATTTCATCTGTTATTCTGAGGGACTTTGGTGTCTACACTCGGTTTGCCCCTTTGCTCTGGAGGCCCAGGACTTGTCCCAGGCAGGGTTCCAGGCCTCTGATGAAGAAGAGCGTCTTTCCTCTTTCACCTCACATGTCCGTGGTCTCTCTCCACAGTCTGTCCCCCGCAAGGAGGGGACCATTCACAGACTCACACTTTGCATGGACATTTGTTTAGACTTTTGTGTCAGGTTCTGTCCTGGGCCTGAGGATCCAAAGATGAACAAGAAAGAGTCCCTGCTCTCAAGGAACCAGTGGGGGAGGCAGAAAGGTGGCTGAGCAACACTGGTGTGATAAAGGACATGCATGAGGTGATGGGAGGAAGGGCCCAAGGGGAGACACGTGCACAGGGCCTGGAAGGACAAGCAAGAATTCATCAAGGAGATAAGGCAAAGAGACAGGCTTTCCAAAGCCATGGACATGTGAAAGGGCCTGACACACTGAGCCAGAGTTGAGAATGGGGTCAGGGGTTGGTGAGTAGATGAGCAGATGAAGTTGGACCACTAGACTGGGGCAAAGCTTGGAAAGCCTTGTGCACTAGCCTGAGTTTAGAATGGATCCTGATAGTGGAGGGAAGCTACTTACGGAATTTAGGAAGGGAAGTTCCATCATTAGATTTGCATTTCATGATGGGGTTACATATTGGGAGCAAAACAGAGGCTGGATTGGAGAAAGAGTTGGCAGGAGGCTGCTGCAGAGTCCATGCAAGATGATGGAGCCAGACGAAGGCCATGGGCATGGAGGAAGCTAGGGCAGAACTGGCTGGACTGAGAGGCTGAGTAGCTGGGGGTGGTGCAGGATGGTGGGGGTAATAGGAGAGAGCAGTTCTGGGAGGCTCCCGGACTTCTGACTTGGGTAGGAGTCGTTATGTGACAAGGGACCCAGAAGAGGAGCAGATTGGGAAGGCAGATGACAAGCTGAGTTTGGGGCAGGGTGAGCCTAAGAGCCTGAGGCATGTCCAAGTGAAAAGGTCAAGCAGGCCAGCAGGTGGAGGGTTGGCACTTAGGTTGGAAGGCTAGGTGACTTCTACCTGTGTTTCCCTGTGTGCATGTGCCCTTTCTCCCCAGGAGTTCAGTTTTGGGAACTGTGACCTGGAAGCTGCTGGTACCAGCTCCTGTCAAGGTTATTCTGGTTTAAACTCTCTCCCTGTTGGCATGTGATTTCATGCTTTTCACTTCTCCCTTTAAATGGAAATGCAGAAAATGATCTTCGCCCTCCAGTGGGGATTGAGATTTTTTTTTTTCTTTCTCAGCTCTGGCACCTGCTACTGTTTCGCTTGCTATTAAAGGTCTGCGTGACCGGGTGGCATGCCTCAGGCAGTGCTAAATGGGTGTGTGGGAGGGCCGGGAGAAGTGTCAGGAGAGAGGTGTTAGAAAGTGACTCACAGCCCCCAGAGCAAAGACCGGCAGGCTGGGGCTGGAGAGCCAGAGTGACGGTTTCCCAGCAAGGACCCATGGTATGTGCCCCAGAATAAAGGGACCACCCCTACCCTGGCATCCAAGGCTCTGCAGCTCTTTCCAGGGCTCCTTCCTCCCACTCTCATCCACCTGCTGGGCACACCATGTTCTGCCTTGTCGAAGGTCACACAGCTCGTACACAGTGGAACCAGAATACAAAGTTGGGTCGCATATGGCGGTCTGCCCTTTATCCCTCCACTACAATGCCTCTGTCACCATGACGAATGATCCCATCAGGGTGAGAATAAAGGGCAAGCTACCTGCTGACCCAACCCAACCCTACTTGGCTCCAACCGTGAGTGACTGGAATGAGGGGTTCCATCTGTAAGGCCAAGCCATCAGGAGAGAGATAATGGGGTAGGATCTTCGGTGCAGCCCCTTGCCCTCTCTCCCCTGGGAGCCTGCCGCTGCCTTGGGCTTCCCTTGGTCTTCAGCCCTGCTCAGGCTGCATAGGGAGGTGGGAGCCACCTTCTTTCTAGTCCTGGCTTGTTTGCCAATTTATTCTCTTGCAAACAAATCCTGCCTTGTGGTATTGTTGCTGTAATGGGAAAGAGGTTCATCTATTTCCAGTTCTACACTGTGGGCAGACTTTTAAGGGATCTGTCTGTTTTCAGTTCCATATTAATCTGCTTCCTGCCACAGCTCCAAATATCTTCTGCTCATAAATGCGGGCCATTTTACTTAAGGGCTGGGGGTGGACAGGAGATAATATTTGACTTGTTACATTTTCAAAATGGGGCAAGGTTAAAGGGACTTGTCCTAGCTCAAGACAATACCTGAAGGGATTTGGACAAGATAAAAACCCAAATCCTTTACCTATGAAAATCCTTTGCTCAACAGAGCTGATAAAACCATATGTACGTGTGTGTGTGTATGTGTGTGTGTGCCCATGCAGGCTTGCACATTCAAGCTGTTGAGAGCTCAGACTACCCCTCCTTGGTCAGCAGTACTTCCTTACTGGAGAGATGAGGAGTCTCAGTGATGCTCAAGGCTTCCTTTTTATCTGGGAACACTGCTGGTTTTCGAAGGACCAAATCAAGCAGTAGGAGATCCTTTCCTCGTGCTCTTGAGGTTGGCCTAGGGCACATTTTTCAACATCTTCTTTCTGTTTCCCCCAGAGAGCTCTAGGCTGAGACCCTGCTGGTTAGAAATCCTACATCACAAGGCTTTGCTGGCATTTAATCTCCCTAATCCATATGATGCCATGGCATTATCTCATGTTTAACAAATGAAAACAACACATCTTGGCCTTGGTGGGCAGACCCATCAGAGGAAGGCTGTTGGAGGCCAGGGGTGGGATCTCGGAATGGACCCGGGAGTTCTGCAGCTACCCACCCCACCCCGCATCTGCTGCACTAACCATTGCTCCCCTGTGCCCATCCCTGCTGAGCTTAAGGAGGTGCAGTTCTAACCCAGAAAGGAAGATTTAAATATCACTAATTTTCTGCCCTGAAACATCGTTCATTAAAACCCTCATGTTTCAATCTTTTTTTTCTTTTTTTAGATTGCGTTTCTTGATTGATCTCCCCCCTCCTCAAATGGGAGCCTAGTGACTTGCAATTACCATTATCTGAGAGGAGATGTGTTTGTGTACATAGTCAGGGGCTTAGATGTGCTTATTATTTGCAGAATGTGTTTTGTGCTCTCCCAGGTTTTTATTTGCCTACGTGATGCAACTTAAAATCTACTGTGTAATCTTCACACTCTGGGTCTCATTTGCTTTCAGACTTCTAGGCCTTCAGATCCACGTATGGCCTGCCCATCTATGTATTATTCATAGACACACCTGTTCTCAAGAAAAAAACCAAATAGAGATTAATTAATTTGTTTATTTTTTTTATTTGGAAGGAGGAATCACAGCTCTGGTTTGTAAGCCTGTTGCCCCCTCCACTCATAAGCTATTCCCAAAACATCTCTCAAAAGTCCATCTCTCCACAGCAAAAGGCTGCCTCCTCTCCAAAGGGGACCCCAAGAGCCCTGTTGGGGGACTTCTGCCCAGAGATACACCTCCGTGATCCCTGATGTTGCTCAATTGTGTTCTTTGCCTGACAGGGATGGCTCAGCTGTGAGAGTAGGCCTGCATCACTGGAAAGCATTTCATTTTGATATAAAAACATTTCCAGGGGAACCTGGGTGGCTTAGTCAGTTAAGCATCCAACTTGTGATTTCGGCTCAGGTCATGATCTCAGGGTCATGAGATTGAGCCCCTAGTCGTGGAGTCATCCTCTGGTTCCACGCTCAGTGGGGAATCTGCTTGAGGATTCTTTCCCTCCCTCTCCCTCTGCCCCTCCACCCTCTAATATAGATAAATAAATCCTTTTTTAAAAATTTCCAGAATTTAGAAGATGGAGCACATTGTATCCTGGGAGAATCTTGCAAGGCTTACATTATTGTCAGACTTTAACCTTTGCTATTATTGATTGGTTTTGTTCCTAAAATTAACTTTAAAAATATTTGAAGTAGTCTTGCCATTGAGGATTATTCCTAATCTCTTAGTAATTCCTTTAGTGTGTGTTTGTCTTTGAGCTTCTCGGTTGCACCGGCTTGAACAACACCTCATCCTGTGGTAGATTTTTTTCTCCCTGAGTGAACCAGCTGTCATTTTGTCACAGAGCAATATGGCAGGTGGGCATGACCTGGGGGGCAGAGAAACCCAGGAAAGCTCCTGACAGGAAGTTGATGTTCTGAAGTTAACAAAACTACAAAGATGTTTGTGACTTTGTAACACAGCTTAAATGGTCGGAAGCATAGCCCCTGGGTTTAGAACAAACTCTACCACGTATTGGTCAACAGACCTGGGACAGGTGATTTAATATCTCTGAACGTACGTAACCTCATCTGGACAAAGAGAGAGGAAGAAAATAATAAGTAAGGTATTACATTTTAATGTCAGACGCCTTCCGTAAGTGTTAGGGACTGCATTACTACTGCTAGTTTGTAAGCCAAGATTTAAAAAGCATGACACTGACTGGAAGATGGGGCACAGGATGGTTTGCCGTGAGGACAGCCATCTCCATGACAACCACAGTGCCCTCCACTTAGCAGGTTGCCTGACAAATCACCCAAGGCACCATTTTGCTTATAGCTCAAAGATGCTCTGGCCCTTCCAGGAGCTTTACAAATGAAGAGTAAGGAAGGTTTTCTTCTTTTTAATATAAGAATAGATTTTATTAATTTTAATTTTACAAGTAATACAGGAATATATTCTCTTTTAAAAAAATTAAGCATTCCAGAGAAGGCTAAAGTCTCCTTCGCACACCATCTCCAGCCCTCATCTCTACCCCAGGGGAAACACACACCATCAGTTTGTTGTGTCATCTTCTACACGTTTTACCATGCGTCAAATGCCCACAGGAAAAAAAAATATTGTTTAATGTGTATGGGTGTGTTTATTATAAGTTATCACATTCTGCGTCATATTGCAGCTTGATTTTTGTACACACCACAATAGGTCTTGAAGATCTTTCCATGTCAGTACCTATAGAACATTTAAAAAAAACTGCTATCCAGATATGTGTGTGTGGTATGGATGAACCACACTTTATTTAGCCAATCCCATTTTGATGGTCACTTAAGTTATTTCCAACATGTTGCTACTGCAAACAAAGCTGCCACAAACATCCCTGGTCCTGCCTTCTGAGCACTTGGATAATTGTTTTTCTGGGGGAGATATGGAGAAGCCGAATCATTGACTTGTAGTATATGAATGTTTTTCACTTTAACAGATACTGTCAAATTACTCTAAAAAGTGATCATACCAGTTTATAATCCCACCTATACAGCATGGAAATTTTTTCTCCTTTTCATTTTTTCCAATGTAGTAGGTAAAAAAAATTTCCCTCATGTTTGAATTTCCATTTTTTGGATTACCAATAAAATGGAATATTTTGATCAGTCATTTGGGGGCCATTTATATTTCTTTCTACTTATATTTTACATTTTTTATTTCATAAAAATTTTACAGTTGTATTTTACATTTATATTTTCATGAATTAGAGTTTTATATCTAGAATATTTTTCTACTGGAATATTTTTTTGGTTTTTATTTGATCTCCAGAAGTTCTTTATGTATTCTTGGTACTGCTCCTTTGTCACAAGTATTTTCTCCTTTTGTTCTTTAGGTTTGTTTATGGTGTCGTCTGTCATACAGAACTTCTGGTATTTGATGTAGTCAAATAATCAGTCTTTTCTGTTTTTGTGCCTTGTTTAGAAATCCTTTTCTATACCAAGTCGTGAAAAAAAAAATCTTCCTGCATCATATTAAAATGTTTCCTTGCATCTAAGTTGTTACTGAGAGGGGTATTTTAGGTAAGTAACACATTATCTACGTGGCAGGTGTAGCTACAGCCCAGGTAGGAGGCTCAGACCCTGACAGCTCAGAACTGGCCAACTCAACCCTCACAGAAGACTTGCACAATTGTAACAGTTTCCAGCAGAGGGCAGTGTCTGAGCGGGTCTGCCTCCCTATATTGGGGCTCCCAGGGGTTTCCTGACTCACCAAAGGGAACATTTGAACTGCTCTAAAATTAGCAAGTGCCAGTGAAAAGAAAATATGTCTAGTCAGGGAAAAGACGAGGGGCAAAGTCTGTTGCGAGTGTGCTACACAGTGGGAAATAAAATAGGGCCAAGGGGAGAGTGTCCTGGGTACTCTGTGTGTTATGACTGCATCTGGGGAAGGAACAGATCAAAGTTAGCCAGGATCACAGAGGGTTTTTTCCAAGGGAAGCTTTGATGTCTGTTTAAGTCTGGTCCACACGCTTGAGATGAAAGCTCAAGTTTTACAGAGGAAATGTTATTTACTGGACAAACAAGAGGCAGGATGGGAACGTGCGATCCCCAAACTTACCCTTTTTGATTCCATCAATAATGCAAGCCCTGGCTCCTTCAGAGGGGAAACTGAGGAAACACCAGACAGACAGTGCTGCTCAATCCAGTTCTCACCCCATCTCACCCCAGGCACATCCTGGGCTTAGCAGGTGTGTTCTGTTGCTTGTTTGTTTAATACTATCAATGTGGGATTAACTGTACCATCATGAACCTGGAAGAGCTTTGGCAGTGAAATGCAAAGATTTTAATAAATCTACTGATCCACACAAACTTGCAAATGTGACTCAGCCTCTCAGCTCATGTGCTGGGTTCTCTCTGTTGTTCCTGCTCATCCATTCTCTACCTTTCCCTGCCCTGCTTTGTGCCGGGGGAGGCTGCCTGTGTGGACGGCGTCACAGTCCCTTGTTCATTGGTTTCTGGTTTGGACGGACTGATGAGAAGCACCTGCAGGAAGGGAGGTTTGCATATTTACTCCCCAGGCTCCCTCCATGCCGGTATCTAGCTGGCAGCAGCTTCATTTCCTTGCAGATTCAGGGTACTCCTACAGCTCTAGGAAAGACTAACCACACTCTCTTCTTCCCCTATCATGCCTTTAGGTGGGAGAGCTTTCCAGATAGTCTGGGTGCTTCACTATCCTGTGTTGGCCTCCTTTATTCCTTCATTAACTACTCTTCAATCATCTCTTCTGAGTGCACAGTTTGATCCCTGCCCCAACGCTGACTATTGCAGAAACCTAAATCTATCTGGAGTCTTCACCCTGAAATGGATCAAATGTATAATTAAAACTTTATTGTAGTTCTGATACCCTTTGCCACACACGCAGTCTCCAGGCCCAGTGGTGGCTGCTCCCTACACCTTTCCAAGACACAGCACAGCAATCACTGCTAACCTGCCTAAAGAACACCAGTAGCAGGGTTCCTTCTGTAATTCTCTAGTGTTTATTTATCAAAGACCCCTTCCTGCAGGCTCACAGAAAACTCTCATTGCTATAAATACTCTTTAATTCCATTTTAAACTTTAAAGGCAAACAACCTGGAAGATGAAAGGATCACAGGAACCGATTTTGATGCCTTGATGGTTTGACTAATTCATTGAGGGATGGTTGTAGAAAATTGCTGGAGATGTAAATTATTGCATTTCTAGGCAGCCTCCCCTTCAAGGAGAGGATTGCTGTTCTGTAAGCTAAACAGTCACAATAAAAAGGCAATCCAAATAGGTGAGGACATTTAGTGCCCATCTCTCCACCAGATCCACATGACTAAGTGACCTGGTCCCCCACCCCATCCCTTCCCTTCTCCTTCCACCTGCTGGCAAAGGCATGAGTGAACAAAGCCCAGAGATTCCATTAGGAGGAAGGGACCCTAATCAACACATGAGATCACCATGAATACCATGGATTGGACACCTGCCTTAATTAAACACTAAGTGAGTCTTATTCACAGCAGACTGTTCCAGTTAGATCACTTGTCCTTTCTGGGAGCACCACTTCTTCCCCTGTAGCTGATCCACTCCACCTCATTCCCAATCCAGCTCTCACCCCACGTGCAGCCTTTGTCTAGTGACCTAGGAGACGCCCTTGATGCTTTTTCCTCCTCTGCCCCATGGGCTTCCATGCCCAAGGACTGTGGATGTCATCTAAGTCTCCCTACTCTGCATGCTTCTCCCCACGTCCACCACCAGCACTCGGTCAGGACCCCCTGGACCACTCTACTACCTTCACACCTGGTGCATCCTCCTGCCATCTGCACTGCTCTCTCCATGGCACAGCCAGAGTGAGGGTTACAGCTTGTGATCCTATCCCTGATGCCCTTCTGCTTGAAACACTTCAGAGGCTCCCCATCGCTTTGGGGATAAAGACCCAAAGCTTTATAAGCCTGCACAGCCTGGTCCCTGCCCACCACTCCTGTGTCATCTGATGCCATGCCTCCCTCTGCCATGGTCTGGGTCCCTTCCTTGGGTTTTCTTTCTGAACCTCAAACTTGCCGTGTGCCATTTCTGTTCACATCCTGTGCCTTTCCCGCCACCACAACACCTACTTTTGCCTAGTAGACTCCTTTAGACCCTGACTCAAACAACCCCATCCCCAGGGGAGCCTTCCCTGACCTGAGACTAGGCCAGGTCCCTGTTACACACTCCCGTGCCGTGCTCACAGGCTGTAATGATACACTTAATTGAGAGACTGATGCCCGTTTCTTCCACTAGAACGTATACCCTGTGAGATGGGGAGTCGTGTCTGTCTTTGTGTACCTGGCATTGTGCCCGGCATACAGGACAATCTCAAAAAAAAAAGATTTGCTGAAAAAGGTCATGGACGCTATCGTGCTCTTTCCTTTAAATCAGCTGGTGGTGTCGGCACCTCCCCAAATGGAAGAAATGGAGGTCCGGGGCCTGGAGAGAGGTAGACATGGCACTGCTCAGAGTCAGGGGGTAGACTAGATTGTTTTTGACAGCAGGCAGTTTTCTGACTCGGGGGATATTCGTACCCTCTTGTCTCTTCTGTCTGTAGAGACGCTCCCGCAATCTGGCTCTGTCTCGGGCCTGCGCAAGTGTGTCCATGCCCGCACGCACCCCCGGTCTGGGACCAGAAGAGCCCCTCTGCCTTGTGGCTCCACGCCCTCACTCTTTCTGGGCCTTTCAGCCCCCAGCCTGCTTCTGAGCAGATACAACAAAGCACTTAAAAGCCAGTTGGTATCTTGGAACTTCTTTCCTCCCACGTTATTGGCAATGCAGATGATGGATTAACGTACAAGCAAAAAAGGTTTTGTTCAGAAGTTGGAGTTTTCAGAACCATCCCCAGGGTAATAAAATGGAAAAGGGAAAACCAAGCACACAAGATCTTCCTTCCGTTCCCCAAGTGGGGGCCAAGATTGCGGCCTAAGAAGTGATGTATAAGGAGGAAGGGAGCCAGGGCTGGGAGAGGTAATTGTCTAAACCAGTGGTTCTCAAAGTTTAGTGTGCACCAGGGTCCCTCAGAAGGCTGATTAAACACGTATGGCTGGCCCCCACCTGCAACATTTCTGATTCAGTTGATCTAGGATGGGGCCAGAGAACCTGCATTTCGAACAAGTTTCCAGGTGAGGTTGATGCTGCTGGTCTGCAGAGACCACACCTTGAGAACCAACATGCTATACTGCACTGCCTCCCCACTTGCTCTAAATTTTGTGTGTCTTCCAATTACGTGGTTGTTGAAGCGTAGACTCCGATCAAATAGGTTGGAGTGGAGCTTGGTACCTGTGCTGATGTGGTGAGGACCAGATGCTCAGAAGCAAGGCTCCGGTAAGCCAGCCCCTTCTTGAGCCTTGGTCCTCTTTGACAGAGATCTCTTCCTTCCTTATGCCTTCCTGGGATATTGGGGGATGTTTTGGATGACCTTAGAAAGCGGGGGTGCCAGGGAGTGTCATTCTAACCTAAGTTTCCAAGGTCTCACTGGTGTAGCCAACAGGAATCCAATGTCTGCATGCTAGGAACAGTGTTTGTCTCAGCTTCAGAAGGAAGCCTGGCCTTCCTTTATCCCCCTTTGCTGAAGAGACCCTTCCCCAGAGTACTGACAGGCGTGAAGAGGAAATACAGTGTAAGAGATATACAAGCATACCGGGGAGATAGTGTGGGTTCGGTTCCCAGACCACCACTATAAAGCGAATATTGCAATAAGGTGAATTAAATGAATTTTTTGGTTTCCCAGTGCATATAAAAGTTATGTTTACACTATACTGTAGTTCACTAAAAATGTGCAATAACATGGCCCAAAAAACAATGTATATGCCTTAATTAGAAAATATTTTATTGCTAAAAACCATTAACCATCATCTGAGCTTTCAGCAAGTCATTTTTACTGAACAAATATAAGTATGTATAACACAAATAGAATAATGATGAAAACTGAAATGCTGTGAGCATTAGCAAAATGTGACACAGAGACGTGAAGTGACAAATGCTGTTGGAAAACTGTGCCTATAAGCTTGCTCGATGCAGGGCTGCTGCAAAGTTTCAATTTATAAAAAAAACACAGCATCTGCGAAGTGCAATAAAGCAGAGCACAGTGAAATGGGGTATGACCACACTGGCAGAATCAGGCTGCCAGGTCAGACAGGTGGAAAGTTTCTCTCTACTGGGAGTTGGGTCTCACTGAGGCTGTAAAAAGGGTAGGGAGTCAATGTGGAGAAGTAAAATGTTCCCCTTTGTAATAGAAGTGTGTGTTACAGTGTATCATTTAAAAGCAAGAGCTCTGGGCTTAGATGTTTAAATGAAATAGCATTTGTAAACTGTTTTTACCACGGTGCTTGACTGCTAGCGAGTGCATAAGAAATGACAGGTATTGTTATTTTTTTTAACAGGAAGCACTGATGAGTAGAATCAGAATCCATAACCAGAGGGGAACCGGCAGCCTGGTAGCCTATAGGATCAAAGAGCAGGACTGTTTAGCCATTGGGACTTCCTGTTCTCCGCCCAGCTCCGGGTCCGGCCCTCAGAGACACTCAGTACCTAGTTGTTGGATGGAAGGAAGGAATTACACAAGTCTAGGCAAATTAGTAGATGGGGGGATCTGAGCTGATGGAAATTTTCCAGAGGGAAAGAATGATGGAGACACCTGAATTCTTTAAAGTGAGGGCTTCCTGGCCCTGAGTAACCGTGCTCAGTTTCTTTATTTATACAACTGGTCAAACCACTACTTTACAGGGTTATTATGAGACACACTTGACGACGCATGCCAAAGTGCTTGGTTAATTGTCAAGCACAAATCAAGTATTAGCCACTTTAATCAAGGGGGCAACCACCTAACAGATCCTTGGGCTCGTGACAACTTCAGTGCTGGGCCTGAGAGGAAAGGCTTCCTGTCCTCAGGCACTTGCTATATTGGCTTTGCCTTTTGGGTTGGCTCTGTGTGCTAGAAACATCTCTGAACTTCTTCATATTATTTGCTAAATGGGATATGAGCGTCTTCAGAAGGCCTGAGTCCAGGTGGGTGAGCAGGGCAAGCCAGGTGAGAAGCAAGAAGGGCCCGCATTGGTGGGTAAGACAGCCCCCCCGCCCCAGCCCTGCTGATGGGTGAGGAGCCGAGCTGCTCCAGCCTCCCTCCCCCGCTCTCCACAGCCTCCTGCACCACATTTATTGTTAATGCTGTTTCCACTGGCTCCTTTGCAAATAGCCTAAATAAAACATCAGAGTGGGGAGGGGGGCAGTGCTCACTGTCTTCCATGAAGCCCTCCGCTGTGTTCCTTCCTGCCTTCCCTTCCCTCGGGTTCCTTCTCCCTTCATTACTCTGATTAACAGTCGAGATCTAATTGGCTTGTCCTGAAACTGCCAAACAGGACTCGTGGGCTCTTGCAGGGACAGTGAGGAGGACCACTCAGACAGGCCCAGCGTTTGTGTTTGCTGTTTTCCTGGATGGACAAGGAGAAAAGCAAACGCTGAGTTTGCAGTCTTAGAGAGGAGATCCGGGATCACACAGCAGCCCTGCTCCCCCCAGGGAACTGCCTCAGCCCTTGGCGTGGAGAGGACCATTTAAGCCCTGCCCGGTGGGAAGCCCCATGGCTGCTACCCCAGGGCTGGGGCAAACCCATGCAGGATCCTGAGATAAGGCCAGTGAGGAAAAGCAGAGCCAAGAAGGCCTATCTTGAGCATGAGTCAGTCCGCACACCCAGTTGCACAGGAACACAGTTTCTGTTACTTCTTGTAGCTTAATTACTGCTTCTCCTGATTCTTACAGCAACCACGTCCTTATGTGTTTTCTGATAGCTCTCTCACTAAAAAGTGCATCCCTTAAAACACTATCATGTAGCCTTGCCAACTTCTAAAAATGACGTGTGTCTTTAAGATTATTTTTAACCGACAAATCCCACACAGACTCCCTCTTATTTTTATAAATTTTCTGTTTGAGAACCCGAGCCTTTTAACCTGTCAGGTTTCCCCACAGTCTGGATTTTGCTGATTGCATATTCAAAGAACAGTTCAATATGTTCATGAGCACTGTATTTCCTGCAAATTAGTCGTGGGATCCAAAGGCTTGATTAGGCTTAAGTTTGATCTCTTTGGTGAGATTATAGATGTGGTGCGTTTTTCATCAGGAGGCACATAATGTCTGCACGTCCCCCTTTATGTGATGTTAGCAGCTGTTGATGGTTAATGCCTAGATCCATTCATTCACTGGGGTGGCAAAATGGTGATGTTCTATCATTTCTTTGTCATTTATTGTTGGCAAACTTCCACAAAGAGATGTTTCCTCTCATCTACAATTTGGTTTTCCAGTGCTGTGGTTCACAAAGGAAAGGCAAGACAAATGCTTGATTCTTTGTCTTTATGTATCAGTTTTCAAGATAATGAATGAATGCTTTTCATCCTTCAATAGTGATCAGTTAAGTTTTTTCAGATATCATGAGGGACCTATGGCTTTAAACATATTTGATGGATTTAAATACATTTATACAATTCTTATCCTTATTTAAATATAAGTTGTGCCATCTTTGGCAGTGGGAGCTTCTTCAGTTGGCTCCTGAGTCCTGTGGGCATGGCCCTGGTAGGCTTTGATACCTTCCCTGCTATCTGGGGTGACAAGGCTCATCTACCTCTGCCCCAGACCTGAAACCAGCCCTTCCTCCAAGAAGCCCTGATTTCTTTTAGTGGGGTATGATGCGGGGGATGCTCAATGCTAATTTGCTACAATATTAGTCATTGTTTTTAGTCCTTTCAGTGGACAGACCTAAGGAGTTAATGGGGGAAAAATCTGTGTACAGTCAGTTCTGCTATAATGCTTGTTCTGAAAATGTAAACTTGTTCAAACACAATTGGTATATTAAGGAACAATTTGAGCCTAACACAGATTTTGCGTTTGGCTATGGGTGATTTCATACAGGAGAAAAAATTAGGTGAAGGCAGAAAACTGCACCCAGCTGATCTGAGCTGCTTAAGAATACACAAAACAGTGAAAAAAATCGCAGGAATAATCTTTCCAACCACCAAAGGGACCACATCTATCTACAAAGACCTTAAATCCAAACTGCCAAATCTTGCCTAAGTGGCACCTTTTGCTGCCATGCGTGAGTGGCTGGTTTGGTGGTTTCGAATATCTACAGTTTCCAGCTGTCAGGTGAAGCTACAAGTGCAGACGAGAAAGCAGCAAAAGAATTTCCAGCAATGACACAGAAGCTAACCGAAGAAGCTATGCACTGGGTAACGTTTTCGATGGTGATGAAACAGTGATCTATTATAAATGCATGTCTCAGAGGGCCTCCATCTCAAAGACAGGAAAACACGACCCTGGATTTAAGGCTACAGAAGATCTCGTAACTCTGGTGTTCAGCACCAGTGCCCAGCAGAGGATAATGAGCCAGCCGCCCACAGCAGGTTTTCCAACTTTCTACCCAATTTCAAGTAAGTGTCCTTCCACTGCTTCACAATAACTAACAAGTCACACCTTTCCAATGCCCACTTCCACAAGCAACATTCAGGTCCTTTCCAAGGCAAAGTGCCATATTTATTGTCATTATTTATGTATTTCTTACCCATTTAACATGTATATAATTGTGCTAAATATCTATCCTTTAAAAAAAAAATTGTCACTGATGAGGTTTCTGAGTGTTGTGCCCTTACTCCTATTTTTGCCATAAGCCTTGTGGTTTTTATCGGATGGTTTTCCCTACTGCGGTAACTCTTCGGAGCACATAGGTCATGTTCTACTTGCGCACACCTCATGAGTTCATACTGACACTTGCAATTCTATTTCAGGACTGTAAGATTTTTACTTAACCTCATCTGTAGTACATCTGTATCTCCTTTCTTCTATGCCAAAATCCTGGTTCTCAAGGATGTAGGGGATGATAGAAGATTCCATAATTACTCATTTGCTTCATCCCATCTCTCACACACAACCAGCCTCAGCATAACAGTACAAAAATTGCCACAACCTATATAATTACAGAGAAGTCTCCCAGAGAAGAGCTCTGACTGGTTGCTTTCAAGGGTTGGCAGTGGAAAGACTGCTCTGGGGCCCCCTCGAGACCTCATCCCAAACCTCTTGTGCTCACCACTGTTGGATGAGCAAACCCCCTCCTAAACTGAACTGCTGTTCTCCAGCTGGTCTGCTGCACTTCTCTCAGAGTCCTTGCCCTCCTTCCACTTCCTCTGACACCTGCTAATACCTGGCCAGTCTTGAAGCTATTGGTGGTTTGCCCTGCTACTTGTGTTTTGGGGTTTGGGGTGGTCTCTTGTCGCTTAAACTTGTTGTAAATGTGGTCCATGGCTGTTTAATTTTTTGCTATCTAGCTGCTCCTTCTGTCTTTGTGTGGGAATGCTGGGAGGTTTAAAAGCCATGTCACTGTCATTGCTATCTTCCCAGAATCCCTCATTTGATCACCATTTTTTCATAGTTGGTCTTTGAATATTGACATTGATTTTTTTACGTATATACAGATGTTTTAAATTTTTATTTAGTCAAATCTGTTTGATCTGCCCCTATTATTTTTATGTTTAAAAAGTCCTTTGCCATGCAGCTGTTACATAAAAAAATCTTTTTACAATTTCTTATGATATTTTAAGTTTTATTGTGTGTGTATATATATACTTCTCATCTATTTCACTCATTTTTTAAAAGATTTTATTTATTTATTTGACAGAGAGAGAGAGCAAGTGAGCACAAGCAGGGGGAGTGGCAGAGGGAGGGGAGAAGCAGGCTCCCCACTGAGCAGGAGCTGGATGATGCTGGGCTGGATCCCAGGACCCTGGGATCATGACCTGAGCCAAAGGCAGACGCTTAATCGACTGAGCCACCCAGGTGCCCCTATCTCACTCATTTGAAATTATTTTATAAAAAACTGTAGGAGGAATAGCTAAATTAATTCTTTTCCTTCTCAAACATCAAATGTCTCCAAATCAATTTGTGGAATTTATAGTTTTTCCTTTATTATAGATCAATTATAAATATCAAGGTCTATATCTAGGTTATATCTTCTTAATATGTCTATTTTTGTAATTGTACCAAAATGCGTATTTATTTTCTTTATTTCATTTATTTCAACTTAATAGTATATTTTAAAGTCTAGGGCATGTCCCTCCACACTATTTTTATTTTTATTAAAGACACAAGAAGCTTAGTTGCTTTCATCCACGTTATTTCTTAATGAACTCCAGCAACGGCCAAGTTCAAAATTAATTTTTTGGGCAGCCCTTTGGTTCACTGACAATTTCCTTATAAAATGTAATCATGTCTACTTGTTTGACCTCTTCCAAATGTTGTGTAACAGTCTAAGAGGTACTGGTCATGGTTGCATCGTTGCATCTCAGGATGGGTTGGCAAGGCTCATGACAGCTTACTCAAGGCTGGGCAAAGAAATGTTGGGGAAGGTTTAGGCCTAATATTAGACCTGCTTAGTAGAGTGATAGGAGAGCCATTAAGCTGGGGGATGCCACCCGAAAGTCAGGATTCAACCAGGCAGATAAGGCTTCTTGTGCCAAGAGATTTAACCTTTCCAGTTGTGATTCAGGAGGGTGCTCAATGTTGGTAGGTCCAAGATAGAGAAGAAGTTCCATCCACAGGTAACAAGAACCCAGCACCAAGCTTCAGTTCAGAGCAAATGCTTCTTACAACCAGTAACACGTATTTGTTAAGAGCTGAGTGGAGTTAGGACCGTGATATGAAGCCATGGTACAGGACAAAGCTAATGGAATCACAAGAATGCTAATCCATGATCTTGATCTCTCAAGGTTGCTGAAACTGACTTTCACAACCACAAGCCAGCAGAAACGATACAACATGTTTGCATTCTAGAGTTGATTTTTTCTAAAAGTGGCTTTCAGCTCTGACCTTGTGAGGTGAGGCCGGGCAGTTTATAAATGCCTTCTCCTGTCTTTCTGAGACAAAAACAAAAACAAAAACAAAATTAATATGCCCAATAAATGGAGTGTACAGACTCCCATCTTGTAAATAAACTTGGAAAAATATTCTGGAATATCTTCTATAAAACATCAGCCTAGAGCCTCAGTTGAGATTCAGTAGATTTTATTTTATGTGCAGCCAGTGTTTTAAAGGGATAGGAGTCAAATAGTAAACCTCAGCCTTTGAGAAGATGCGGAGATACTGAACAGGAACAGGCAGCTCGTGTCTGTCAGCAGTGAATCCTCTAGTGACACAGCCCTATTCATCTTTCTCGGTGTTTTTCCCTTGGTTCCAGTAGTCAGAACCTTCAGTGTACCTGCAAGAAAGCATATAAACTGATTCTTTTAGCTTATTCACACTTAGCGATGCGAGCACTTGTAAGGATGACCACTTCTCTCTCCCTCATTTTGCAGCCCAGAGAGGAGGCCTGTAGGCCTGAGGAGGCAGAGGGACCTGCCCAGGAAACTTGTCGGCAGAGAAGCCAGACCTGCCAGGTCATTGCTGCAAGATGGCACCTGCTTTCACAGATTTCACCCTTCTCATTTTATAGGTGGGCCAAATGAAGCCAACAACAGGAGACTTTCGGACCAATTACCAAGGGATGTTCTGGGAATCCTACTGGTAAGAAAAGCATCAGGCCAGCCTTCTTTAGAAGGACCTTCTTGGGCGCCTGGGTGGCTCAGTTGGTTAAGCGACTGCCTTCGGCTCAGGTCATGATCCTGGAGTCCCGGGATCGAGTCCCGCATCGGGCTCCCTGCTCGGCAGGGAGTCTGCTTCTCCCTCTGACCCTCCTCCCTCTCATGCTCTCTGTCTCTCATTCTCTCTCTCTCAAATAAATAAATAAAATCTTTATTAAAAAAAAAAAAAAGAAGGACCTTCTTTAGAAGGACCAGAGCTTATGAGTGGTCATTTTTATATAAACCGCCCATAAAGCTATCTCAGAAGGTGCAGCCCTATAAACACCCACAAACAGAACAAATAAACAGTGCATTTTAATGACCTAAAGAAACCAATAGGAATGATTTTAAGCTAGGAGGGCTGCCATAACACTATAAGTAAAGCCAATACATTGCTGAGTCCATGAATTAATTAGTGTTTAAATAATAGAAATGACTATCAATTACAAAACATTACCACAAATTACTTGCTGTGCAAACAGCTTCTTTTGCTATTATTAATAATTCTAGCTACTGATTTTCTGTAATTGCCAGCCACAGTCTTCCTTTGGGTGAACAGCAGAGCAGGGTTGGACTGCAGAGTCAAGTTCCCACTCACACCAATAAAAGTCAGTTGGTGCCCCCCGCCCCCCGTCCCCTTCTGCTGACCCTTTAACGCTGGCTTGCTTCTCAGCCCCCATTCCCTGCTGTCTGAGAAACCTGAGAGGCAGCCACTTGGTATTTGCTCCTTATGGTTGGAACTAGCTTTAATATTAAAATCAAATAGCCAAGAAAATGCCTGAGGCAACATTTTCTGTTTCTGAGCGTGACTTGCTCGATGAAATCACTCCACCTTGTGTGAGCAGCTCAGTAATGGCTCAGGGCAGATCTGGCTGGGTAGTAGTTGACAGGAAGCATTGTGATTTATTAGAAGGTCTGGGCTTATGGTTTAGAGGATCAGCGTTCAGGCCCCTACTCTTCAATAACCTCAATGTGGGATTTGGGACGAGTTATTTAACCAATTTTGAGGTTTCACTCTCCCCATTAGGAGAAGTAGACTGCACTCCTTGTCATCTATTTCATGAGGAAATGAATGAGGATTATGGCTGGTGTTTAAACCCCGAATGAGGCATATGATAAATGAAGAAAATCTTTGCTCTCATTTTTCCATTTAAAATAGCCGTACATTAATTCTCGGGCTGGTTCTGATGGGGTCAGCCACCTGCGTGAATAGAGCTTGAGGAACGAAGGTGCAGGTCCCGGTGTTCCCTGCCCTCCCTGTCCTCTCTGAAACTCACACACAATGTCAGGTCCCGCCTCATGGAGAGCTGGCACTTCCCGAGAGCTCCTGGTGGGCAAGCGCCATCCTCAGACATTACGTGGATTTTCTCATTCAGTCCCCTCAGCCACCCTGTGAGGCAAGTCCTCTCTGTGCACTGGTTACAAAGAAAGAAACAGAGACACAACAAGGGTATGGCCACAGAGCTAGCAAATGACAGAGCCAGGATACCGGCCCAGGACTCTCCCACCCTGCTCAAACATCGACTACACAGCTATTCTCAGAGTGGGCTTCGGCTCTGCACCCCTGCCTTCTTTCCTGTTCAGCAGCCGGGGTCTAAGAACTTAGAAGGCAATGGGCTCACATCGAAGGGGCCTTCTGACCAGAAGCCTCTGCTCCCCCCAGGAAGCTCTTCTCGGCACTCTTGCTCTCGTGACACCCTGGGCTCCCCCTATTCTGGCTCTCAGCTCAGGGACCCCACGTGACTAGGAGCTTGTGGAGGACAGGGACAATTCAATGTCGGGTCCACAGGCCTTCACCCAAGGTCTGCCACTTGTAGGTAAATGATTGTATAACAAGTCTTTCTCTCTCATATTCCCCCAACATATGCACACGAGGGCTCACAACCTTCAGCCCCCCGAAGTCCTAGAATGCCTCTCCAGAACCCTCTGGCCAATGGCCCTTTCCACACCTGCCCTCCAAGATTGGCTGCAGGGGGTGGAGATGGGAGAGTGGCGGCTCTGCTCGGATTCTTCAGCACTGGCTTCCGCGGTGGTATGCGGTTCCTGGTACCTTTTAAACCATTCCCCTCTGCACTTTCCTCCCCCAGGATGCTGGACGTCTTTTTCCAGACCCTTCCTCCAGGGGGCTGGATGGCAGAGGCAACAGATGGAGTCCCTGAGAGCAAAAGGATGCTTCTCTCCTCCTGGGCCACACGCTTACCCACTGCCTGTGAGCTGCCCCCACCCTGCTAACCACGCCACCCTATCTTAAAAGGTGACTGCAATAAAGCAGGAAGTAGAAAGCAGAAAACCCATATTCTTTGATCAGTCTTTGTAATAAATGCTACAAGGTGGAACAGAAATACATTTATGAACTATCTGAGCTGCTGTTCCTTGATTTCAAAGTAATCCAATCGTGAGGAAATGTCAGTTCCAATTGAAGAGGAAAACCAACTTCAAATGTCTGGCGTTCCCAGCCTGAGCAATCGCTGAGGTCATAAATGCGGTGATTGTTTGAGAGCCCCAGGAAATCCTGTGCTGGGCACCATGGCCATGTGTGTTTGTGCAAGCACTGGGCAAACTTTAACTCCTCAACACGCGCACGCTCTCACCTCCTCTCCAGTGCGTCCTCCCGCGCTCCCTTGGAGGGGTGTTGATATTTCAGCCCACAGCGGGGCTGTAGAACTCAGACTCCAGAACACAAGGGGAAAGAGCCCACTATGCTATTGAAAGCAGGTCCTGCCATGGTTCCTGACGGCAGAGGGCAGACTGGATCAATCAGAAGCCTCCAAGGCATTCAGAAAATTCACTCCAATCAATGGGAAATGAGTCAGAGGGACTGTGGGCAACCATGGCACGTATCAGACTAGGCTTCTTATGGACTTGTCAGGGCTGCCAAGGCCTCTGGGTGAAGTGGCATGGGTCACTGGTGACCTGCTGCAGGAAAAGCAAAGTTCTGCTCCAAAGCACCACTCACCCAGAGGGACCAGGAAAGGACAATGACTCAAAATGCCCTGAATCTTGCTTTTGCTCACTTTCTGAACATCTCAGTGAATCTCACCATCTGATCTTGGGGTTAGGGCTTTGTTGACTCATCTTCCATGAGATTGTCTGCAATTTCTTGGCCAAAGATCTCTTTCCTTTCTTTGTAAATTAGGTAGATTCTTTGTGGTTCCTTATAAATTCTTTGCCTCTTTCCTTACCAGTTTTCTGCTCAATAGACCACACCCTCCTTTTTTAGAGCCTTCTGACTCTTTGTTCCCAGACACTACTGTCCCTGGGTGTTTCTCCTTCTCTTTGGCTGCTTTTCCTTGGTCTTCTTTGAAGACTCTTGTTCTTTTGTCCTTGAATGCAGCTTCCTCAGAATTCTATCTTCCACATTTTTGCTCTATGCTTTTTCCCGAAGGGTCTCTGTCCAGACCCATGGCTTCGGTGACCACCTATATGTTCATATGGCCCACCTGAGACCTTTCCCAAGCTCTAGAACCATGTTTGCTGGATCTCTCCCCTTGGACATCTCACAGGTGCTTCAAATTCAACATAACTAAACATATCATCCCCCCACGTTCCCCATCTCAGTCAATAATTACCCAAGGAAGAACCCCCGGGGACTTTCATAAGTAACTCCTCTCTATAACTACCATGTCATAGCAGCAATTCTGTTCTCTCATATCTTTTGACTCTCTCTGTTTTTCTCCATCCCCATCCCCATCATCTTGGTTCCAGTGACCATAAGCTTTCTGTTTACAGCTACAAGAATCTCCTAATACACCACTCTGTTTTTAGTGTGGCCCTCTCTTAAGTTAGCAGTCATCACAATAATGCTGCATATTGAAGAATCTCAACATCCCATAAAAACACAAAAACAAAAACATTAATTTCTCTCTTAGGAGTTTGTGGGGCAGCTGAGCCAGCTATGCTTTAGGCTGCAGCAGCTGGAGTGGTTCTGCTCCACTTGTCTCCCCTCATCCTCCTGGGCCCAGTGAATTGGTCAGGTAGGCAAAGGCAGAGGTACAAAAAGGCAGTGGAAACACCCAAGGCCCCTTCAGGCCTGGGCTTAGAAATGGTACATGGTCACTTCTGCCCACATGCCATTGGCCAAAACAAGTCACATGGCCTGGCCCAAAGTCAAAAGGTGGAGAAGCACACTCTGCTCACTGTGAGGTCATGGTAAGGGTGTGGATGCAGGGAGCAGTAAGCAATGGGGCCAATAATGTAATCTACCACTGGACCACTCTAATGCATTTTCCACCCTGCAGCTAGATTTCCAACATGCACATCTGATTATGTAACTCCTCATGGTCCTTGAGAGAGAGTGAATTCGTGATATGACTCCATTCTATCTCTCTTCCCACACCACCAATCACTCTGGTCCTGCCACATTGAATTACATTTATTTTCAAAATTTGCCTGAACTTTTACCTCTAAGTCTTTTCACAGTTAGTTCCTTTGCCTGAAATACTTTCTTATCCTCTTATCCTTTCTTATCCCCCCCCTTAACCTAATCCCCCTCCCATACATCATTTGGCTAACCCCATTTGTCCTTCAGATATCTCTTTAAGTGTCACCTCCTCTAAACATTCTCCATGACCCCAAGACAGGGCTATCCTTAGGCACATTCTTTGTTCCATGTACTTATACCTGTAATAATACTAAACTATCCCTATTGTAATTACTCTTTTGTCCTTGAATGCAGCTTCCTCAGAATTCTATCTTCCACACTTTTGCTCTTTACTTTCTCCTTAAGGGTCTCTAACCAGACCCATGGCTTTAGTGACCACCTGTATGTTTATTTATGGCCCAGCTGAGACCTTTCCCAAGCTCTAAACCCATATCTACTGGATCTCTCCCCTTAGACATCTCACAGATGCCTCAACTTCAACATAACTAAACACATCATCTTCTCCTGTATTCCCCACATCTTAGCTACTGTGCCAGGGATATTGTAAGTGTACAATAAATAACTTGTAATGGGGGTGCCTGGGTAGCTCAGTTGGTTAAGTGTCTGCCTTCGGCTCAGGTCATGATCCTTGGGTCCTGGGATCAAGCTCCGCATCAGGCTCCCTGCTCAGAGGGGAGCTTGCTTCTCCCTCTCCCTCTGCCCTGCCACTCCACTCATGCTCTCTCTCTCTCAAAAAGAACCCCCGCAAAACAAAAAATAAACTTGTAATGGATGATTACCACATCAGAAACTGTCTCTGAATACAAATTTTAATGTCTTTATTTTTAACATAAAATTAAATAAACTTAGAGTAACTCTGTATGTTAGAACCATAATTGTTCTGGTCCAATTGATGAGAAGATTAGCCTGATAAGCATCTCAGACCTAAACAAAAAACTTGCTTTGTACTGAATGGAGATCTACCTATTTATGTGTTAGCACACTGAAAAATAAATAGCATCTGATATTTTTGAGACACACACCACTGGTTGCCAATCCAATAGCTAGTCCCCTTCTTCTGTTTTAGCAGAGGGGCAATGTGCTCACCCCCAGAGGGATGGCTCCTGATTAGTCTAGGCCAATTATGGAATCCCATTCCTCTTTGTCAGGGAATAGCTTATGAGTGGGCATGTGACCTAACTGGCCAATGAGATCTGAGGTGAAGTCTACTGGCTACTCATGGGAAAGGCTTCACATCTGATGAAAGAGAGAGCGGGAGGAGGAGAAAGGGTCCTCTTCTGCACACTCACCTCTGTGCTTGGAATGATGTTTCATAAGGACATGATCTTGGAACTGTGACAGCCATCTTACCATCACGAGGGGAGACATGACTGACCTCCTGAGAAAGGCAGAGCAGAAAGATGAGGGAGTCTGCATCTCTGTGGACCCTCAGCTGCTGCCCCCATGCTGGAGCCACCTACCTCTGAGTTTTCTGTTACATGAAATAATTAAATGTCCTTATTGCTTAAGCCACTCATCTGTGGTTATTCTGTTCTTTGCAGCTGAAATAATTCCTGACACAAATAGCTTTGAAATTTATGCCAGAATCCCCCCAAATTTGTTATTAGCAAATATCAGAGACTTCCCTTCACTCCAGTCTGTTATTTAACATAGTTTTCTTCAGGCCTGCAATGTTGTCACAGCTGGCTTTTATTGGCTGCGGTGGCTGATATGCTAGAGAATGGGACTCACTGGCATGAAGATTCTGCCACTCCTTTTGTTTATTGATCCGTGTTCCAATCCTCTCGGCTTTCTTATCATATTCCCCGACTCCTCAGAGGAACTGGCAGGTGTGGAGCTACAGCCTCTTCACCTGTGTTTTGAGACTTGTCCTGGGAATAATTTACCAGAGCAGAAGAGGGAATAACGCAGTCCCCACAAAGTAGTTTGTGGGTCTAGTCCTTGGAACCTCTGTGCATTTTACTTTACATGGCAAAATTGACTTTACAGATGTGATTACAGTTGTAAGGTCCTGAGATGGGGAGATTATCCTGGGTTATCTGAGTGGACCTCCATATAATCATAAGAATCCTGAAGAGTGGAAGGGGGAAACACAAGAAGAGCATGAGGGGGATATATGACTATGGAAGAATGAGCAGAAATGAAGGAAGGGGGCGTGAGCCCAGGAATGCAGGTAGCCTCTAGAAAGGGGAAGAGGCAAGGAATGGGATTCTCCTCTAGAGCTTTCAGAAGAGAACACAGCTCTTCCAACACAGTGATTTTAGCCCAGTAAGACTTGTTTCAGATGTCTGACCTTCAGAACTGTAAGATAATAAATTTGTGTTTAATTTGTGGTAATTTGTTACAGTAGCTATAGGAAACTAATATGACGAATTGGCTTTATTGACTGTAAAACTGAACACCTCTGGTTCAGGCAAGTGGCTGGGTGCTCTCTGACTGAGGGAGAAGATGATGAAACAGAAACTCAAGCCAAAGCCAGAGGGGTGCCTGGGCTCAGCAGTGGAGTAGATGAGTTTGGGAAGTGTCAGGGAGTATGTAGTTCTCAAGGGAAAAGAAAACCCCCCATGAGATGAAAGATGCACAGACCCACATCAGCTTGGAGTTCTAAAGTAGCCTTTAATACTTGGGAAACAAGGACTTTGTTTGACTGCCCAAAGCACATCACTTATGTCCTGTGAGCAGTCCTGTGTGTGGTCAGTAAGACCCTCGACCCAGGTTACCGGGGGAGAAAGTGCTCAGACTCTGACCCACGGGAAAGATGCTGGCCTTTTCTTTTATCAACGGCCACAAATGGTCACTTGGTCCACAAATATGAAGTAAGTGCCAATTCATGGCACCATGTGAGATGCTAGGGATACAGTGTTGTACACAATAGTTATGTTCTCCATATTCTTCCCCATTTTAGTAGGCTTGGACTGTTTTAACAAAAATACCATAGGCTGGATGGCTTAAACAATAAACATTTACTTCTCACAGTTCTGGAGACTGGAAGTCCAAGATCCAAGTGCCAATATGGTCAGGTTACGACAGCCACCTTTTTGCTGTTTCCTCACATGGCAGAGTGAGAACACTGCTCTCCTCATCTCCACCTAGGGCACCAGTGTTATCCTGGAGGCTCCATCCCTGTGACCTCATCCAAAACAAGCTATCTCCCCCAAATCCTGCCTCCAAATGCCATCACACTGGGGATTAGGGCTTCAACATAAGAATTTGGGGTGGAGAGACACAAACATTCAGTTCATAGTATCCCTCTAAATTCCTCTGGGGAAGACAGATGTTAAAGCAAAAGACAATGAATACATCTATAACACTTATGACAAGTGTGATGAAGGAGGAGACTCAGATACTAAAAAAAGAAGAGAAGAGGGAACTAAATTTAGATTGGAGGGCCAAGGGAGGTATTTTTTAGGAAACCATATGTAAACTTAGACCTGAAAGATAAGTGGAAATTTATCAGGGACCAGCTGAGGGAAGAGAGATCCAGGCCCAAGGAACATCATGTGCAAAGGCCCTGAGACAAGAAAGGAAGGGGGGAGTTGCTGTGGCAGTTGTATAGTATAGAAAGAACAGGGCACAAGAGGACCTGGCACCTTTTAAAAGCCTTGGGTGGTTTCAGGCTAATGTTTTGTCTTCCCTTCATCAAGCTTTCTGTGGCATGAACTATGAGGGTCCAGGGACTCAAGAAGCAGCAGTATAGCTCTCAAGCTCCACAGTCCCAAGCAGCCTACGGCTGTCCTCTCTCTGGAGGGTGCAGAGTGAGGCAGAGGTGAGGGCACCTTCTTGTCATTTCCATCCATCTTTCTTTCTGGCCCAACTTCTTTGCTGTGACCTCTGGAGATTTTCTAAATTAGAATCATTACCCGCATGGGGAGCCTGCAAAGCAAATCAAATGAGAGGCTACAGCAAGCTAATGAAGGCCAGTGACCTGGCGATCTAATGGAGAGGAACAGCTCTGGTAGAGGGAGGGGGTGTCACCGAATCGCATGCTGCTTGGAGCAGGGAAGGAGGTGAATTCAAGATTGTTATTGTGCTCTATGAGGCAGGTAAAATTGAAATACATATCTCTATTTCCATTTATACCTTGCTCATCTCTATTTACATAGATACCCCATGTATCTATGTCCATCTATATCTATATATCATCTATCTGTATCTATATGTCTATACATCATCTATCTGTATCTATATCCATACATGTGTGTGTGGCAAGGGGAGGCATATAATATTTATATGTCTCGGATAGGCAGAGGACTCTTCTTATGTGGCCCAGTTAATCATGTTTTCCCCATTCTCATCCAAGCATCAGATGATGAGGTCTTAAAGGTCAGAAGATGATCCACCAAAGGAATAATGGAAGAATATACTTTGGAATGACTGAGCAAAGTATGGATATTCAAACTAAGGTAAAGAATTAAACAAACAGATAATACAAAATAAAAAAATTTTTTGTCCTTTTATGTGTAATGAAATATAAACATCTTATGTGGATATACACTTAAAAACTTTAATAGTTGCACACTATGTAAAGCTAATTTATTCATTTAAAAATCATGTATTGAATGCCTGATATGTGCCAGGAACTATTCTATGAATAGATTTGGATTTTCTCTAAACTGTATGTGTGAAAATCATAGGTAGTTTCTGAATATCACTTAATTCCAAGTTCTGTGACAGTTTGGGAAAGTGCTTTCAGTATAACTGGTAGACCATCATCCTCAGAATCTATTTTAATGGGTTTTCAATTTAGGAACTCAGATTCAATGCTAGTAGGCTCTGCTTTTGTGTTTCTCCCCTAGTGTAGTGAGGTTTCAGATTCTTGGTTTTCTGGTATTTTCATTCATTCAAGGAATGCTAGTGAGAGTGCCCATGAGGACCCTGCCTAGAATGAGGAAGACTTCAATCAAGGTTGTAGCTCTCGGTGAGCCAACAATAGACTAGGAAAATTAAGGATCAGTTTTCCCCATTGAACAATTTCAAGAAAAGTTTAGAGGCCCAGAACTGGAAAACCTCTGATACAGGGTAAGTCAATTAAGCTTGTATTCTCTCAGCTCATCTAGTTTCGCTGGTCGCGTTTGTTGGTTAATTTTCATGACTTTTGTTCTCACTTTTATTCCCAATAAGTTAATAGATTTTATTTTTATATCCTTTTATCCTGGCACATAATTCTTTATGTTCATGGGTCAATATTAGGGGGAAATGTCTTTGCCAAGTAATGATCCATGTAGTCATAATAAAAGGGAAAGTTTTCAAAGGTTTTCAGAGCCAAAAAGAATTATTACAGATCCAAGTGGGTCTATAACTGTTTTGTCCAAATGTCCCACCAAATTTATGAGCCATTTTCAGCTCTTTCATGATTGAGAATGAACTTCTTGGTGACTGAAGCCAGAAAGTAATCTGTTGACTGTTAGACCTAGAAGTGGCTTAGATACTATATAATCCAATTCAGGCACTCAGGAATGAGGAGACTGAGGCCAGGCTTATTGATAGCTGCCACCCATTCAAAATCTTCTAGGTCAGGGACATTGATTTCATAAATTACACACAGGATTCTTGCTTAATGGCTTGCCAGACCCTTCCCACCAGTTTAAAATTGCTTTCTGAGAAAGACTGAGGCTGAAAGAAGTTAATTTGCTTCAGATGATGTGGTCATGATAGAATTTAGACTAGAACTCAAGACCAGGACTAATTTTCATGTAACCAAAACGTATTTCTAAAACAAGGATAACAATTCTTCCTCTGCTGCATTGTTATGAGGATTAAACAGGATGAACTGTGTGAAATCATTATATTTACCTAGAATTCCTTTTTCACATGTAATTTGTCTAATCAAAAAGGTGAGTTTCTCTGGCACGCCTGGGTGGCTCAGTCAGTTAAGCATCCAACTCTTGATTTCGGCTCAGGTCATGATCTCAGGGTTGTGAGATTGAGCCTCACGTTGGGCTCCATGCTCAGCTAGGGGTCTGCTTGAGGAGGGGTCCCAGTCTTCCTCTCCCTCTACACCTCTCCCCCCACCTCTCTAAAATAAAAATGAAAAATAAATCTTTAAAAAAAAAAAAAAGGTGGGTTTCTCAAATCACCCAAGGGCAGCTTTACAGGACTTCAGGAAAGGACTGGAATCAGGGACTGGAATCCACCCGGGCTCTTTCTCCATGTCTCCTCTCAGGCTCTCCCTTCACATCTGTTTGATTCTGCTTTCCTGATCCAGAGACCATGGTCACCCAATTGACATGTGGGAGAGACTGAATCTCTCTCTGTTTTCACTGGGCATTCTCAGGGAAGAGACTTTATGTGGCCATGGTTAAGTGTGGATCAAGTAACTGGGTGTGTTGGGGGTGGGGGATAGAGTAGGGACAGAAGTAGGGTTACCATAACTTTGGGAAATGTCAAGGAGTAGGTAGGTAGGTAGTTCTCCTCAAGGGAGAAGAAAACTCATAAGAGGTGGAAGATATGACACATGTCCACCTGGTTTAGAGTTCTAAAGTTTCCTTTCACACTTTGGAAACAAAGATATTGTACTCTGCTGACTTTTCATCCTGCTCCCACCTCTTTTTTTCTGGCTTAATGTCAGTGCGAGTGTCCAGGGTACATCACTTACATCCATTCTGTGAGCAGTTCCACAGTGATTAGTAAGAACCTGTCTTGTCCAACTTGGCCACTATAACAAAGACCATAAGCTAGCTGGCTTATAAACAACAGAAATTTATTTACTACAGTTGCAGAGGCTGGGAGTCCAAGATCAGAGTACCAGCTCAGTCAGGTTCTGGTGAGGACCCTCTTCCTGGTTGCAGACCGCTGACTTCTCACTGTGTCCTCCCAAAGTGGAAAGGGTCAGGGGAGCTCTCTGCTGCCTCCTGAAGGGCACTGATCCCATTCATGAGGTTCCACCCTCATGACCTAATCACCTCCCAAAGGTCCATCTATGAATACCATCACATTGGTGGGTAGGATTTCAACATATGAATTTTTCAACATATGAATTCCATAACAGACCCTCAGTCCAAGTTGCAAGCTAGAGAGAGGGCTTGGACCCCAGCCCACTGGAAAGATGTCAGTCTTTCTTTTACAACTGTAGTAAATGATGGGTCATTCACTCAACAACTGTTAACTAAGTGCCAATTTACCACATGGTGTGAGATGCTGGGGATGCAGTGTTGTACAAAATAGTTATGGTCCCCATATTCTCCCCCTAAATTCTTTTAGAGTTGATGGACATTAAACCAAAAGACAAAAAATAAATATATAATAACACTTATGATAAATGTGATAAAGGAGGAGAATAGGATACTAAGAGAGAATACTAAAGGGGAATGGCTTATATTGGAGGGCAAGGGAAGGTAATTCTTAGGAAATGATATGTAAATTGAGACCTGAAAGATAACTAAGAATTAATCATGGCAAGAGTGGGAGGAAGAGACATCTAGGCCCAGGTAACAGCGTGTGCAAAGGTTCTGAGGCGGGGTGTGGGGGCTTTGGGCCTTCTTCGGGCACATATCATACAGGAGGTGGGGAGAAATGGTACTCAGAAAAAATGGACTGGCCATTAACTTAGGAAGTGTTCCCTATTACTATAAAACAGTGGAGACCTGAGAGTTTTATTAGAATCTCTATCCTCACATAGGCAGATTAATTATATAATTAACAACCTTACCCTGGGACTTTTTGGAAGCTATTGATATAAGCAATACTGTGCAAGCAGAGAGGGACATTCTAGGGGCTACTGTTGGGGTCTCTGCTGTGGTAGAAGAAGATGGCAGGACCCTATAGATTCCAGGACCTAGCTCTGGACTTGTCATTGGCCCAGTGGGGCAGAGGGGAGTGGTTGCCAATCTGCTCATCTGTTAAGTTAACAACAGTTTGGAGTTTTGATCTCTCGCCTCTTTTCTCTTTATGAATGTGGAGCAATTTATTTCCAAATGCAAACTATTCCTTATGCTGGGGTGTAAGAGGAATGCTACTGGGTTAAGGGCAGGAAAATGAAGTGATCTAGTTCCTTTGTCTCCGTTCCTCCCTCACTCAGTTTAACTCTGCAGTTTTACAACAAGGCTCAAGAGTGAAGGAGATTGCTGGAAGAGCTATCCTGGTGGGGGTGGGGGTGTGGCAAACAGTAGCCCAAGGGGAAAATCCAGCCTGTCACCTATTTTTGAAATAAAGTTTTATTGGAACACAGTCATGCCCATCGGTTTACCTATCGTCAATTGCTATTTTTCACTTGACCAAATGGCCTACAAAGCCTAAAATATTTACTATCTGGCTCTTTAAAGAAGTTTGCTGACCTCTGGATATACCACAGATTGTCCATAAATTATTCTGTTAATGATCATTTCACCCTAAAAAGCTAGGAACAAGAACCAAGCAAAAGCAATTCCAGTGAAATTATTTTCTTCATTTGAGAAAATTGTTCCGTACTTTAAAAGAAAATGAGAGACAGAGGGAGAGAGAGAGAGAGAGAAAGGAAGAAAAGGATGAAAGGCAAAAGAAGAGAAAAGAACTGTTTCCGTCTGATCTAATTCTTTTATTTTACTAATGAGAATTTGGAAGCTTGGAGGTAACACATCCTGCCCAGTGTAATATGGGTAGTGACCCAACTGCCCGCATCATGAGTAGAGTACTCTCCGTACTCGGTAGGGACTACATCAGAGTGCTACAGTTTTTTGCTCTAACCTCCATTTTGGGTGCTTATAAACATTACATATTTTCCTTACTTTGGAAGTATAGGGATTAATAGCATACAAACCTGCCTTTGGATAGTCAGAGGGTTGCCTGGATCCCTGAGCCATAGGCCCCTTTCACTTTTTTACAAATACAAAAAAGGAGGAGGGAGTCCATTCAAGGGACCATGAGCCTGGGGTCAGGGGTGGCAATGTGTGGGCTAGGCAAGTGTGGGCCATGACAACATTTGATTTGCAGCTTCCTTGACTCTTCACACGTGTCTGCAAACATTCATCAGGCTTCCCAAACAGAGCTGATGGGTCTGAATAAATAATTTCAAGTACACTGAACACCAGCCATCTGAGAGCAGTCGAGTGGAGGACTACTGGAGCTTGCATTCAGCATATGCTACTCAACTCCTCTCATCTGCCTCTGTCAGCACATGTCAGCAGCTGGGGGTGCTTAATCCACATTCTTTAGTCTCTCCCGTTTCCTCTCCACGCTGGCAAAGGTTTGACGACCTCCAAACTAGGTCTGGCCAGATTGCATGAGGCTAGACTTCTTGGCAGAGTATCTCTTCTCCATAGAAGAGGTTGCAAGATGGAGTCTGGGGCTGGGAGAATTCCCTCCTGGTTGGAAGCCTAGTGACCACAGCTAGGGGCAGGCTCACCCCAGGTGAGAACCCTAACTCCCCGCCATTATCTCTGTTCTGCTTCTCTGCTCTGGCTGCCCTCCGCCCTCCCTCCAGCAGAGAGACTACAGCTCTGAGTATGTGTCCTAGTCCCTAAACTGCCATAGCCCTTTTGAATTCCCAGATGTTCACTTGACCCTCTCAGTTTATCGTCCTTTCTGTCAGGTAATTTTTTTTCAGGTAATTTGGAAGGAAGCCCCCAGTGCTGGGGTAGAGGGCATTTGGGGCTGAGCAGCCATGCCAGCCTGCTCTAAGTCACCGGCCCAAAAAGGCCCGGCCTATGCTCTCATTCCTTTTAGGGCTGCCCCTTTACGGCCCCCTCCCCACAACTTCTGAGACTGGAGCAGCCCACGTGGATGCTTGCAAGAGGGAAGCGGAGGGAGATGTGATCAACAAACAGGAGAATTCAGTGTGACCGTGGAGGCACCAGAAGCTGGAAGAGGCAAGAAACAGATTCTCCCCAGAGCCTCTATGGAGCACCGCCATGCCGACATCCTGTCCTGATTTCCACCAGTGAAACTGATGGTGGATTTCCGGCTCCTACAACTGTGAGAAAATGCATTTCTGTTGTTTTAAGCCACGAGGTGTGTGTGGTGATTTGTGATGGTGGCCACAGGAAACGAATATATCCACTACGTCTCAGACTAAAAGCCTACACTCTTCTATGGGACCTAGCTCTTGTCAACTCCCTGACCGCCCTCCTACCCCTCTCCCCATCCTTCCTGGCTCTGGGCACATCTGTCCTTGTCCTTCAACAAACCATGACCCCACTCCCCAAGGTCTTTGCTCTGGTTGCTCCTTCAAGCTGATGCTCGGGGACCTTCCCCACTTCTTTCAAACTTGCTCAAATGAAGTCTCTCCAGACTGTGCTGTTTAATACCTCAACCTGTTCTGCCCTTCGCCACCCACTCCTGAATCTCTTCATCCTGATCTGTTTTTTTCTATTTCGAAACACTCATCTCCTTTTTACCTGCCGTGGAATTTGCTTATTTATCATTTATTTATTATTCTCTTCCCTTGCCAGGATACAAGATTCTCAAGGGCAGAGCTGATTACCTGTTCTATTCTCCACTGTATCCCAAGCTCCTAGAATAGGGCCTGACACGTGCAGGCATTCAATTAATATGTGTGGAAAGCATGAATAGATGTCCTCAGAGTTCCTGTGGCAATGACATGAATTAGAGATGCCCTCCTTTCTCCCCATCTCCTACCTCCCTCCCACCTTGGCCCTCACTATATTGGCAAAGCCAATAAACACAATAAGACACAGAATATTCAGTTCAAGGTGCTGGAGAAGAGCTGGGTAAGTTAGTGAAGGCAAAAGTTTCAACCTCCTCCTCTTCCTGGGAGCCTCTTACATACATTGATATGCAATACTCATGACCTAACAAAATTTTGATGGTTAGGCTAGAGACTTGTTTATATAGCAAGGAAAATAATTTCAGGCCACAAATCTAAGGTGTCCAAAACATCATTTTAAAATTTCTTTGCCTTGAGTCCCATTCCACATAGTAGCAGAAAACACAGTCTCACCAACCAGGGATAAATTCGGTCACTTCAGAGTTACTTCCTTAACCCACTTTCCCTGGCATGGGCTCTATGCCTAGGGGATTAACAGAATTTTGAAGCATTGGGAGTTGGCCATGGAGGTACCTACACAAGCTGTCATTTCCCAAAATGCCCATACTTCGGGGGCCTCCGCAATTATAATTCATACTAGACCCACCAAGGTCATCTTCTTGTTCCAGTTAAGAGGCCAGATCTAAGAGTCACATCTGTGCCACTCAGCCACAAGAGAGAAGAGTGGGCTGCCTCAGCTTGGCTGTCTAAGCAACCAGGTAACCTACAGATATTTCTGGAACACACCCATAACCCAGGTCCTGGGGACAGCAGTGCATAGGTCTGAGAGTCCCTGCCCTCAGGGATTATATTGTAGAGGAAAGAGCCAGGTCATAGGCACCAAAAACAAAATAAACAAGAAGGGGTGATGTGGGGTACTGTGAGGGGAGCCGGAGGTGGGAAGGTCTGTCGAACACATGACATTTGAGCTGAAACAGAATGATGTGAAGGAAGCAACCATGCAAAAATCTGGAGGAAGGGATTTTCAGGAGGAAGAAACAAAAGTGCAAAGTCTCCAAAATAGGGATGAGCTTGTCCTGTTTGATGGAGTAAAAGAGGATAGTGTAGCTCGAATGTAGAGAAGGAGGAGATTGGAGAAAATTGCAGGAGAGATGTGGCCACGATCACATCAGCTGTGAAAAACTTTGGAAATAAGCAAAATTGATTTCTGGGTGTCCTAGCTCTAGCACCCTTGTGGTTCATCTTTCACTGTCCATAAACTATGTTGCAGTTCTATCAGGATGTGGAATCCTGAGAGCCATGCAAGTGATTCTTGCCCATAGAAATGCAAATTGTGTCCAATAGAGAGGCAAGTGATTGTTGCCCTGTAGATACTGACTAGTTTGGTATCTGTATTTATTTTCAGCATTCTTGATGGTCTACGTACGTGTGTGGTTTTGAATCCTCCTTTGAACTAGTTGTAATGTCTTATTAGTTCCCTCATTAATAGTGACACATTCATTTCATATTTGTGTAAGAGTCGAGATTTCCCCTTTGATAAAGAAGTACCTTTTGGAAAGCTTAACCTCCTTTCTAGTCTTCCTCCTCTGACCACTTTCTCTTGTTCTCTTGTTCTGAACAATTACATGTCTTGGAGTAAGTCAGAAGCAGATGACACTCTCTTCTGTGTACAGAGGAAACAACCGGGGCTTGGAGAAGTGAATACTTACCCTTGATTTGCTCACTTCTGTTCTAGTTTGCTCACATAGAAGGGAGAGGAGTGCCACCCCTATGGGTTCTTTAGGAAATGCATTGAAGTAGTTTTGGGAATGGGAAGGGGTCTATTCCCAGAGATATAAATGTCCTGCAATGCACAAAATAGTCCCCCCAAAAGAAGATATCCTCTCCCAAATACCATGAGCACCCTGAGGGAACAACGTTGCGCTTGGATGACATTGATCTACAGAATGTTGCTCTTGCATATGGGGACCTTAATGACTGCCCCCAAGAATCCTGCTGGGACCCAGACAAACATTCTATTCATTTACCAAATCACTAAATAGAAACTAGTTTTATGGTCATATTTCCCCTCTGGCATGCAGAAATGTTTATGGCCTTCAATAAAGACTGCTCTCTATTAAGAACTGAATTGAGTATATATTGTTTTAAACTTCAGCATCCTCCAATAAGATTTATATTCTTGTTTTGCTTAAGATTCACATTTTAATGTGGCAATAAAAACTGGTGAGATTGTCTCATTGTAAAAGATCCTATTTGGTTAATTATCAGGCCCCACGCCACAAATCCCTGTATGGGGATTCTTGTACCCAGAGAAGGCTGTTATTTCTCCCTCTCCTCACATGAGTCACATGAGCATAAGTAGTACTGATGAGCAGCGCTGAGACTAGAGGTGGTGGGGAGAGAAGAGTGGAAAGAGGTAACTTCCCTGTACTGTGGACCGCCCCCTCCAAAAGCCCACCATGCATGCAGTAATTCAGGAGGCAGTGCAGTGAATGGTCAGATCTTGAATCCCAGCTCTGCCACCCACCAGCTCTGTGACCTCAGGCACATTATTTAATGTCTCTAAATCTCTAGTCCCGTATAGGTTACAATGATGCTGTATCAGCCTCCTGCCTTTGTTTTGAAAATTAAATTAGGGGCGCCTGGGTGGCTCAGTCGTTAAGCATCTGCCTTTGGCTCAGGTCATGATCCCGGGGTCCTGGGATCGAGCCCTGCATCAGCGGGAGGCCTGCTTCTCCCTCTCCCACCCCCCCTGCTTGTGTTCCCTCTCTCGCTGTGTCTCTCTCTGTCAAATAAATAAACTCTTTAAAAAAAAATTAAATTAGGTAGTGGATTTAAAGAGGCTGGCAAGAAAAGCAGGCAATAAGTGTTGGATCTTTCTTTAGTTGAGGCTGACAACCTTGAGAAGCATCCAGCGTAATGTGCCTGATGTTTGCCCAGGGTCATCAGAACTGCAGACAAGTATCCAGATGACTGGTAGTAGACAAGCAGACATCAGGAGTTTAGAGATTCAGTGAGGGCTTGAGCAGCAAGGAGCAAGGTCTCAGGCAAGAGTCAGGGCCAAATGAAGTCGGAAGCAACACATACCGAGAGGGTGATAGACACACAAGTAAAGAACAAGAATGGGGCTTATTATTAAACCGGGTAACTTCTGGGGGATTTCTGGGCCAAGAGCAGAAAGCCCAGACTTCAGGTAGTTGACAAACGGGCTGCTTCCCTTGGGAAGGAAAGTGGGGCCGGCAGGGGCAAGGACTGCTGGGTGAAAACAAAACAGGTAAGTCCCCCTGCAGGGTCCTTTGGCAGAAAGCATGGTCTTCCCTTGAATAGACTTTGGTTTCCCACTGCCCCCACACACAGGGCAACCAGCCAGTGCTGAGGGCAGCACTGAAAATCCAGGAGGGATGCTGTGATGGATCAGTGATTCGAACAGCAGCTCAGGGGCAGCCTCGGTGCCCCGACGATGATCTGGAGAGCCTCGGAGATTTCAGATGGATTTTATCTCTGGTGTCACCTCTGAACAATTGGTTATGGCTGCCCAGAACATTGTCTTGAGAAATGTTCTGAAGGCCACATTTGGGAAGAATGCTGTGATTGATTAGTTATGTCTGCCAAGGGCTTAGAAATGATGAGTGAGGTATGCTTGCTACCTTTTAGCTGGAAGTAATGCAGTCAGTTCCTCCTAGCTGATATGCAGCTGGAGCATGCCTGTAGGGTATTGGTGGAGGAATTTATTCATTCATGTATTCATTTACTCAGCATTCCCAGAATGGCCTCCATGGGCAGCGTACCACACTGGAGAGAGACAGGGTGTGCTGTAGGAAGAAGTTCCAGGGACTCTCAGAGCTATTTTACAGACCCAATCATGCTTTGGCACTTCATTTAGATTCAAATCAGCAAACAATCCCCAGGAAATAAAAATTATTATCATCCCAATTTTTCAGGCTAGAAAACTGAAGTTCATCTCACTTTTGGTAATACTTGGTTTAATAATCCCGGCTGTAATAACTGACGTGACCTCAAATGCAGTCTTCTGCATCTTTCACTGAAGGCCTGGAAAAGGATGAGATAATGTGAGTACAAAGCCATTTGCCCTCTTTGTCATTTAACAGTAGCCTTCCTGACACACTGGCCAGCCCCCCACTGGGCTCTGAGTGTTACCTAAACTCAAGGAATGCATCTTCGGTGAACTGGCCCATATTTTATCTCCCTACAAAATAGCTATTTAAATATCCCTTGAGTATGCACTTTCTGAATCATTAAGGTCTCCGGGTGCATCAATTATACTAATTTGGGAAAGTGATCACATTCATGCAGGGCAGTTATTTTTAAAGAAAAGACATTCCGGTGTATTGATGGCGAATTGGTGTCCGGAGTATATACATTTCCACTTATCCCCTGTCATGGCAGGAGTCCATCGGTTTCCTTTAAGAAATGAAGAACACATTATGCCTGATATTAACAAAGATCAATTTCAGTAAAGGAACACATCCAACACAAGAGAATTGAACTGAGCTGGGAATAAATGACGTAATGTTTAAAGTGATAAGGTATAAGTCATGCTGGGACTCCCAAGTTCTTGTATAAATGATGATTAAATGGAATTTGTGTCCCTGCCTTTTGCTAAAGGTGATATTTCTTTACTGTAAAGCATTATGTATCTATTTTGGCATTGTCAGTGAAGTATGCAGTTAATAATTGGGCTTCTTAAAGATTTCAGAATCCTTTGGTCTTAACATGAAGGGAGGGCCTTATCTTTACTGCCAACTCATTTCTGCTCTTCAAGCTGAAGCGACAGTCTTTTATAAGAATTTGGCTTTGGGTGTTAATCTTTCAAGAAAACGGTATTCCAAACTTCAATACAGTGAATAGAGTCACACAGACACCATGAAGCTAATATGGGAGATTTGGGAAATAGAGTAAAGATAAACTCTCTGCCGAGATGTGAGATGCAACAAAAGAAAAGGAAATGATGAGGTGAACAGGAACAACACTGGTGCAGGATTTCTATCAGCAGCTCTAAAAAAAAAAATTACAACAGCAACTAAACTAGACTTTTTCTTTCTCTTTTGGGGTCCATAAAAGCTATTTAATTATTTAGGTCGATTCATATAAATGTTTAAAGCTGAGAGAGACCTCAGATATTGCAAGAGATGAGAAAGCCCAGGGAGGCAGTGTGACTTACAGAGGATCACGGTGTCCCTATCTCCTGGCTTGTAGGCATTTCTTGGTAGCTAAATTTTCATTTTTAAGAGGAAATTTTCATTTTAAAAAAACAATGTTCTGGTTCTTTCGATTTTGTTTTTGATGGTGGTGCTGACTTATGAATATGCACCAAAAGCGAGCATCAAGATTGGATGCCAGAAATGTTGCCTTGGAACTCAAGTGAATGCTGAGTTGCTGATTCCCTGTTGCTTATGGGCTGGTACTTGTGGCCTCTCTAGCTCAGATACAGGGTCATGGAGGAGCCAAGATCTCACCAGGAGAAAAGAACCAAGAACCTCATTTAAAAAAAAAAAAAAAGAAAGCCCATTTCATCATTTTTTCCAGACTAACCACTAGGTGTGTACTTTTAAGCCAGAATGAGGACGTGGAATAGGAGTCGGGATTCTCAACCTCATAGAGAGAAGCATCCCAGGGTTTTCCTGGACAGGAAAGGGGCTGCCATCCTGATACCTAGAATTCGAGATCTAAGTGAGGCTTCCTGAAGCTTTCTTTGGTGTGAGCTGCTGCTAGCACGATAGTTAGCAGGAAAGGTGGAGAGTGCTTATTAACGTGGAACACACAAAGGTGGTAGCCCAGAGGCCTGGGCTCCAGTCACAGAACTGCTATTCACCAGTTCTCTGGCAAGATCTGTTTTCTGCCATTAAGCTAATTGACCTCAAGGTCCATAAGGACCAATTATCTATCAGCCCAGTCCAGACCCCTCACTCCCTTTGTCCACCAACCACCATGGCCACACCCTGAACCAAGCCACCCCCTCCCTCTCCCTTCATGCTGTCTGAAATTTGGGATTTTCACTCTTGGCCATTTCCCTATTTCTCTCACACATGTCACCAGTCTCAACCAAACACGTTCTTCCATTCTTCAAGACTTCCAGTTCTCTGACTCTGCTGGGCCTCCCAGTTTCTCAGGGCTTTCTGGCTATCCCTCCTTTTCTACCATTGTTTTTCATTGGTAGTCACTTCACTTCCCAGTACCCTCCTCTGCCTACTGAATGTCATCCTTCCACTGATAATCAGCACCCTGAAGATACCAACTCTGGAAATCCAGCCACCCACTTCCTCAAGTTCTTCTGCTTAATGGTGCCTGTGAAAACCTATAATGGGGCCATCCTTATGCATTATGGATGCCAACCTCTTGGCACCTGAAACTTTTTGGTCTGGTTCCATAATGACTAATTTAATCCTTTTACATTCCCCGCAATTGCTCTACCTTGTCCCTATTCCTAGTTTCCATCCCCTCATTTGCAACAGTTGGCTTGACTTTCTGTTCCCTGAGAAGGACAACAGAAGGGCAGTTCTTAAACTAACCTAAAGTTCAATGGAATCTGAATGACCTGAACTGGGAGGCCAGAGGGCAGTTCAGACAAGTGTAGTCCGAGCCAGAGGGAAGACAGGTGGAGCCAGAGGGAAGATAGGCCAAAGCCATAGCAAAGAATGGAAAACCAAATGGATAGTCAAGGTAGGTTCCAGTGCAGGAAGTCCTGAAGCTGAGGCCACAGGATTCATTCAGACTCCCTTCACGAGGACTGTATCTGTGCCTCATTGGATTTCTAGTTCATTTCAAATCTCAACTAAAGACATTAGAGTCTCCTTGGCCTGAAAGTCTTAAATTGTCCAAATCACAAATAAATTTCCTCTGAAAGGCATTTTTAGATATAGAGTAAAAGATGCTGTGTAATAAGGTTATATTCTTCATATCGAGTTAGGCTGAGGGAACTCGTCCCTGAAATTTTGCAACTCAGATAGAGCCCCAGCTCAATTATTTTCCCATTTGTTTTCATCATCTGACTTCCCAACAGGTAGAGAATTTTAGCCTGGGGAAAGATTTTCAGTCAGGCATCCCACTCAAGGCATGGAGCTGTAAAGCTACTGACAGATCAGGAGTATGCTGGGTTGAGTGGTCCTTCTACAGTTAGTTGCACTCCCTCACCTTGCTTTGTTTTTACTCTGCTTGTTTGGGGTGATTTACAGAATCCCTAAGTAGGGTGGAAGAAACTAATGACCCAGAGCAAAGGGTATCTGCTCATTTGGCTTCTCTTGGTCATAAGATTTTGATGTCTTTTGGCTCTTCCCTGATGCAGGAAGATAATCAATAGCAAGTTATTTTTTAGGTGCAGTTCTTGGGAATCAATTTCTCCTTGTGGAAAAAGCTCAGTGCACAGATGGGCCCCAGGGACCCTCTGGCCAATGTGAAGGGCTTTGTCCTGCTTAAACTTTCCTGGACAAAGTACGGTGGTTGAGCCTTTCCCTCGGCAGCAGCAGGGGCATGTGTAGTGAGAGAGGGACTATGAAGTGGCTAAGAGAAAGCTTCTGTATAGGAGAACCACAAGATTCTATCCAACTCTTAGCTGAATCAGCAACCCTAAAATGCCAGTTGGACCACTGGGCCTCCTTCCTTAAGAGCTAAAGTGGGGATTCGATAATGGGTTAGTGGGCAGATGGACCTACCACCAAAGAGAAGAGCTATTAGTCAGTGGGAAAGCCGTGGGCCATGGTTTCTTGTCACGTATATTTATCTAGTCAATGACATGTTTAAGTTTCCAAAACAAAGGCAAGTCAGAAAACCCTTTAAGTGAGTGTATATTCTTTAATAAGCCAAAATGTTTGTTCTTTAAAGAGGCCTGGACAATTTATCCTGGAATAAAAGTTAACAAATTCTGTTATGTAAGTAAAAATGTTTGTCCATTAGGTTAATTGATTTATAATAGAAACCTTCACCTACTTCCAAAATAGGCTTAAGGGAAAACGACCAAGAGATTTATGGTGGCACTTTCACCTCCTACCCTCTTTTTTTGAGTTAGGGTTGAGTTCCTTGTTCAAAGTGACCCTGAGTGACCTTTCCTCCATGGCTTTAGCTCTCACAAACCTAGAGGTAGTAATGTCTTCCCATTCTTCATAGTTTCTGGGTGCTTCAGCATGCCTTGCAGTTTCTCTTAACCCTGCCCACACCTTAGTAAGAAGGCTTTTTGTTAGAGTGTCCTCATTGAATTCTGTTTCTTGCTGGGGGCTCTCCAATATGTTGGAAAACCTATATGGTTGTAACACTTACTTAAAATAATCTCTGTTCTTGGACCAAGTATCATCAGTTTATAAAAGGAACTAGCCCTGGTGTGGTGCTTGGTGCTTGTTCAGTGTGATATTTGTTCAAGTTTCCATTGATGAAGCATGCCTGGGGAAGTAGTATAAGCATCATCGATCCCATCTTACAGGAAAGGAAATGGACTCATTGGTGTTTAGGAATTTGTTCAAGCTCCATGACTAATTGGGGTTGCAGTGGTCAAGATCTCAGCTCTCCAGCAGGCTCTTCTAGCCCAGATGGTTCTGACCCACCAGCAGCCAAAGGAAAATGGAGGCTTTGCTTTATTATTTACCCTTCATCAGTTTCTAAAGACTTGAGAGAAATGTTTCTGCTGAAGGGCCACCCTTAGCACAACTTCCCACTTCAAAACAACAGATCTCTTTTCAAGACCATGTGTGATCTTCTGCCCCTTTATTTCCACATAAGAGTCCCTGCTACTTTTATAAATCATCAACCCTTTACATTAGGCTCTGTTTCAAAGATCTTTCAGAGATCCTGACTGAGAATGGCTGAGCTGGGTTTAGCAAAGGAAAAGAAGCTCTCATTTAATCATTTCAAGTATGTTTCTCTCTTTCTCTGTCTTACTCTCTGCCTGTTTCCCTGTTTCTGTGTGTCCCTCTCTCTTTCCTCCTCTCTTCATGACTTTCTTTCATCAGAGGGCTCATGGGACAGGCTGACAGTCCTTTGTTATGCTGAGGCACCCAGACACTAACAGTGGGAAGTCATTGCCACCCCCAGGCCTATGACCCGAGTCCATTAGAACTGTAATCATGGAGGCATGGTTGCTCAGCCCCCGCCAGAGCTGTGGCACTGAAGCAGGGAGGAACAGGGAAGAAAGACCCCAGTCTTTCTTTCTCTTCTCACCTTCCAGTCTCCCACTGGTGCTTCCCAATGGCCAGGACCAACTGTGGGCCAGCTGGAAGGGAGCCTGGGCAATGCCACCTATAGAGGTAGCTTTTGGGCAAACAGCAAAATAGAGACAGGCAGACAGTGGCTGGAAGCAACAGAAGGGGGCAGCAGGTGGGGAACAGATAGAAGATAGCCAACACAGAGACGACTCTACCTACCAACAACGGCAAGACTTGTTAGTGGGATGAGTGAAAAATATTTTAGTTCATTACTTCAGCCCCTCTGCCCCCTTCCAAAATAGTGTCAAAGCATTTCTTGATGAGTTTGGAGAGTCCAGTGAGTGATTGTGTCACTCTCTGTACATTTCTGTTTTCTCCACTCTCTCTGTCCCTTTGCCTTGTGCTCTGTTAGGTGGAGCCATTGAAGTCATGTTGGGAGTTGTGTCTTTTTCTTCCTCCTGCATTCTTCTCCTTTGCTGAGTGCTAAAGAGGAAGACCAATTTTCATGGACAGACCCCCAAACGAGCCACGGCAGAGGTCTACCCAAATGGCAACAACAGATGCGGCAGGCTTGCTTCCATCTGTCTGTCAATCACCTGATACAGGAGATACTCTTACCATGAAGCTAATGAAGTTTAATTATCGGCACCCCCGTACCACGCACATAGGCCCTTGCAAGGCCCCAGAAATTTCATATTCATAATGTTGTATTCTTTTTCTTAAAGAGGGCCCTCATGATTATACAAACTTCAGGGCCAAAAAACCCAGGCCTGTCCATTCCTCTGTATCTTTGTCCCCGAAGATACCTTTTCTACCCATGACGAGGCTGGCAGTGTTTGCAGAAGCCAAAGCAGAGCTAATTAATATATGCTAGATCTATTGGCAGAGACTCCTCAGACATATGGTCCAGTCAATGGGCCCAAACAAAGGAGCAATTGCAAGGTGTCACCACATTCTAATAAAGCCGTGGCAGCGAAACACAGTCGGTGACACAAATGACAAAAGCAGGCTGCTGAGGACCGGCCAGTCACAAATGAAGCTCTGATGCTCTGCGGTTTAATAAACCTTGTGCTTAACACCAGGGGGGCAGCCACCTCATCGGCTGGCTTGCCCACTCGCACACCTGCTTTCTGGGGAGTTGAAGTGAGGAGAGCACAAGCAGGCTTGCTCTGCTAGCCGTTCCAGGACAGAACCTGGTCCAGGCTGCAGGGAAGCCAGCAGGGACTCTGCCCTGGGTGTGTGTGTGGATGCCAGCCCGGGGACGCTGTGCCCTGGGTGAGGTCACAGAGATGGAGTTTTGGTTGACCCTGCCAAGCCCGGGGTTCAGTCCTGGCCAGTCTGGCCGCAAAGCACCTGTTGGCTTCAAGAGTGACTGGGTTTAAGATGCAGATGCCTAATGCTGACCCTTCCCTCCTCAGAAAAACCGGTCAGAGACACACTCCAGGTTGAGAACCTACCAGGCAGCAGCACTGGTGGTGGGGGAAAAAAAAAAAAAAGCAATGAACATTTTCTTTATATTGATTTATCATTTCAGTACTTACCAGAGCCTTATTTAGGGACAGAAGGGGAAGAAAGAGCCAGAGGAAGGAGGAAGGAAGGATGAAAGAATGTGACACTCACAAGAGGGATTAAGAACAAAGGCTCTGGAGGGTTTGATCCCAGCCACATTACCAGCTCTAGGACCTTGCGCAAGAAACTTAACCTCTCAGGGGCCTTAGTTTTCCAATTTTGTAGAATAATAAAAATAGTGCCTACCCCCTACTCCCTGTGAGGACTAAATGGGTTAACATGTAAAACCTTTCGAGTGTTCCTAGCACACAGGACAGAGCTCAGTAAATACTAATACGATTTCTTCTGTACTCACATAACATCTCAGGCTCGGAGCCTTTGTTGGAGAAAGCTCTTTGTTGGAGAAAGCTCTGTCTTTGCGTAGAGAGGATGGGGGCTCTGAGCTCCCTGGCCCCAGGGTGCTGGCCTCTCCACTTTCCCCTCAGCATCTTCCATCTGTAAAGTCAGAATACCAGTAACCTCTGTCTAACCAAGTTGGTTTTAAGAAGCAAATGAGCCAGGAATTATGCCTGAGCTTTTCTTCTCTGTGCAGGACAGTGGAATGTTTGTATTATCTGGAAATCATAAAATTACTCAGACACTTGAAGGTTGCCTGCCTTCCTGGCTCATGCATGAACCTCTGCCAGGACCCTTCCCCTACCCTGTGATTAGTGTTGCCGTCGAGGATGGTCAAGTTCCCCGAGAACAGCCAATCCTAGCTCCGCAGGCCACTGGTGCCCTGAAGGACTCCATCCCAGAGTGAATTCACTGCAGAACCAGCACCGCTCCCCCGTGATGGCGTGCGGAGGGCCAGTCCGGAGCTCTGGCATCGTGAGCAGCTTCAAGTGGCACACGGAGTCCGCGAGCTGTCTAGGCAGTTGGGCCGTGAGGAGGGCAGGGAGCAGCGTCTGTGTGCTTGGCCTCAAGGACAAGGACAGAGCCACCCTGGCACATGCTCTGCCTGCCCCCTTCCAGATGGCAGCTCTGCTTAATGAACTGTGCTCAGAGCCACAAGGAAAGGGGCTTTTTGACGGGCAGAGTTATTAGTGCTCCGTTGTAATTATGCCTCCTGGTGCTTTCTCCACTGCGTCCTCTCACTTGACCTGTTAGTGTCACCCAGCTACTGCCGGTGACAAGCACACTGAACTGCTGTAGGTGGGGATGAGCATCAGGCCGACTGGGAAACAAAGGTCATGAGCCTTCTCTTTCTTGCATCAACTGAGCAGGCCTTTCTGGCCTTGCCTTGTGGGGAGCCCAGGCAGTGCCTTGTCTCCGAGACTCGCTGACATTTGCACAGGATCTGATTTCTAACATCTGCTGCAGACAGCCCCATCAGGAAAGGAAAAGGACAACTTGTCAGGGGCTCCTTCACGTCATGTCAGCAAGGTGATAAGAGAAGGGAGAGAAGAAATGCGTCCAGCCCTTCCAGGTAGCTCTGGGTACATGGGGCCTGGGCCTAGACAGGAAGTGTGAGGGGAGCGGAAGGGAGGGGACCATCTTCCATGGAAACCCATCCTGCCTGTCTCAGGACCAGCACGGTGAGAACTGAGGAGGGCTCTCTCAAAAGTAAGAGGTTATAGAGGGAGGTTCTCCTGGTGGCGAACTGTCTTGACACTGGTCTGAAAAAGGTTTTCTTTTTCCTGTATTCTCCAAAGACACGTATACAGGGTATACCACTTTTGATTCTCAGCCTTTTGGAGCTGGGATCCCTCTACTTCTGGGCTTCCGTGTTGCTGTTGAGGAGGCTCATGGCTGTCAGTTGCTGTTCCTATGATCTAAGTTTCCTCTCTGCCTGTTTTTAAGACCTGTTCTTTGCCTTTGGTATGAAAGCAATTTTACTACAGTGTGTCAGAGTGTGGGTTTTTTTCTTTATTAGCCTGCTTGGGATTTACTGTGATTCCAACTCTGGCAAGTCCTCAGCCTTTACTCTTCCAATATTGGCTCTTCCCATTTTCTCTACTATCTGTCTTGGGATCTCTGCTTGGATCTGTGGTTGACCTTCTCTCTCCTCCACGCCCCTGTCCCTCAGGACTTTATCTGTGGGAATTGCAGGAGACAGGGGCCGAAGTATGTTCCTCCAGAAAAAATTTACATTTGCTTCTGCCATCTGCCAGGGATGCTTTCAACATTGGGCTGCTCTGAACTAATTTCCCGGTAATTAATTTCAGTCCTTTTTGGTATATAAAGATGGTGTGAATTCAAGCTCCAAACCTGCGTGGAAATGGGGAAATTGGGATATTTATTTGGGAGAGATTGTTCTTCTTCCAAGAGCCAAGGCAACTTCAGACAAGTTTCCTTGTTTGTGTCCTTGTGAGCAGGAAATCCCCCCCCACCCCACACCTCCCCCCCCCTTTTTTTTTTAAGATTTTATTTATTTATTTGACAGAGAGAGACACAGCGAGAGAGGGAATACAAGCAGGGTGAATGGGAGAGGGAGAGGCAGGCTTCCCGCGGAACAGGGAGCCCAATGCGGGACTCGATCCCAGGATCCCGGGATCATGACCTGAGCCGAAGGCAGACGCTTAACGACTGAGCCACCCAGGCGCCCCCCGCACCTCCCCTTTTATCCTTCTGCTGAGGGTGTAGCGTGTGGGGGATCCCTGCCATTTCAACTCCCTGCCTCTTCCAGCATGGCGACAAAACCAAAGACACTGGAATAGATGATGGGGGCCAAGAAACCCTTGAGGGCATCTTCTATGGCCACTTTATTTTCACATCCTGAGTCTTTCTCCACTGCCCGAAGAGTTCTGAATTTTTTAAATACATTATTCAGTATTTTAAATGGTCGTCGTTTGCTTGCTTATTTTGGAATGGAAAGGTTATCAGGATTTCTAGTCCATTATATTTCCAGAAATGGAAGTCCACATCGCCACATATAATCCCCTCTGTGAAGAATTTGCCAGCTTCTCACTCTCTTGATCTTCCTTTTCTTCTTTGTAAGCTGGGGTGGGTGTAGCTGACGCTCTTCACTGTTGGCGGGGACCCACCCTCACCACCACAGGAGGCATGAACGGCAATCTATCATGTGGGAAGGAAAGTATGGTGCTATAAGCTTTGTATGTTTATCATGCATTGCTTAGTTTCTATTTTTTGTGTATATTTTATCATGTGCACATGATATTAGTATAGTAGTTCATGCTTGCAGTCTATTAATCAATAAATATACAACTTTTAACTGATGGGGGTGTATAATCATGAGAGTTTGGACACTCCACTACCTTTTGAAGCCATTGAGAGCCATTCTCTATGTTCTTAGGATTTTCATGGCTGGGGAGAAACATTCATTCAGAACTTTGCACGCACTGAACTCTACTTCTTCAGTCCAAAAACAGAAGGTCTGGCATGGGTTATGACAACAAACCGTGTGTCAGTCTGGGGAGGGAATGTGCCTGCTAGGCCCAAGGCTGGGACACTGTGGTTGACCCTTGGATAGCCCCATTCTCTGAGACTCATTTCTGCTCCTCTGCTATATCCTATGATTTCTCTTCCTAACATTTCTCTCTATTATATATGTTTTTCCACAGCTTTTGCTTCACTCTGTAGACACCACAAAGATTTAATTTCTCTGTTTAAAGAAAAAAAATAGAATTGACATGACATATATATATATATATCAGCACCTTCAAAAGCAATTGACAGCTCATGGCCCCACTCAGAGCTCACACTGGTTCTCCTTCTGGTACCTTGCCCGGGGCTCTTTGCTCTGAGCCTCCACTGCTCTTCCAGCTCTCTTTGATGCATTTCCTCGGCCTGTCTGCCTTTATTCTCTGTCTGGGGTGTGTTTTCAGGCTTCTGAAGACAATTTCACCCTGCCAGGGGACACAAGCAATCAGAGTTCAAGGAAACCACCTAGCCAAATGACCACTGCCAAGGATATCTACCAACAGGAGTTAGAGAGTCAAAACTTACTTCCCCATTTTGAAACTCAGCTTCCAGTCTTGAAGTACTTTCCTGGTGGTGATTCCAGGACCCTCCATTCACAATATGACCCCAGTTGGTCATAGAGCGGGAAAATGCTCAGTCTGGAGCTATTTACTGCTTACAGTCTTAGAAGATAGTAAACAGAAGGCTTAGACGACAAGACGACAGATATTATAAAATGTATGCATGTGTGTACGTGTCTGAATTGGTATACTCCACAGATTTCATGAAGTCCTAAGAAAAGTTTTTAGATGCAGAATTGTGATAGTCTGGTTTATTAGTATGGAGAACCCATGGCACGAATGAACAAGAAATTTTGTGCTTCGAGGCTTCTGTGCACTGTCTCCATCATCCAGACACATGGATTGTGGGCATGTCATAGCGGGGTCATCCCCCAAGTCAGTCACAGCTGAATCTGGCATCTTCTTGTTCTCAGAATCTTTGAGAAGCCTGGGTCCGTTAGTGTGGATGAAAACAGGTGCACATGGTGCTGCACTCCTGTGTGGTCAAGTGAAACAAGCTGGGTCTGCAAATAGGCCTGTGTTTTCTGAGCTGACAGCCCTCCCCTGTTTATATTTTCTCCTTAAGGAGGATATTGTTAAAAGCCTATTTCACAGAATCAATTTTAGTGGGCCCTTTAGAATGGGAAGTGAGGTGAAGGTAGTTCAGTTTGTTTTAACAATAACTTCAGCTTATTGAAGTGAGCATTAGTGTCTCATGCCCCCATATGGCAGCCATTAGAGACAAGGGAAGCTTGAGAGGCATATCGCTCTGAGATAGCTAGTAAAAGAATTGAAGGCATTTTTATAGGACCTGAAGATAGCACCAACAGAATAAGGATGAAACCCATTTGTAGATGATAGGTGAGAAGAGGAAATCTTTGAGGAGTCAAAAGGTCTTCCAGCTCTGGTATATAAGGTGGAGACACTTTCAGGTGAGAGACCTGTGGTTCATGTGTGTATTAATTTAATCATTTATTTCCTCAGTCAAATCAGTCAACCAACATGGATTGAGCACTTACTATGCTCCCAGATGAGGTGGGTTCTGAGGATATGGGGATGAATGAGACACATTCCCTGCTTCAAGGACTTGCATATGGATGATAGACCAGGAAGGAGGCCACTGAGTGCAAGGGGAGGGGGTAGGTGGTAGAAAAGGCAGGGGGTGATGTGCCAATGCATGTGGGGGATGCAGGGATGCTTCTACCTGACCTAGGCTGTCCCAAACAGGCAGAACTGGAGGTACAAAAGCTGCAAGAGGGACAAAACAGGTTGTCCTTGAGCAACTGCTAGTAGCTCTCAGTGGCTTCCACTAGTTTGAGGAAGGGAACGTCAAGAGGTTACGCTGGAGAGGTAAGTAGGGATCCAGATCACAAAGAGCCTTCTGTGGTTCCTGGCAATGGGAAATCATTAAAAGCTTCAAAGCAGGGGAATGAGGGGGTCAAATTTTCATTTTGGAAGGATGGTGTCAGTAGCCGTATGGGAATAGCTTAGGGCCAGGAAAGATGAGGACAAGAGGCAAGTTAGGAGCCTGGAAAAGTAATCAAGTCAAAGGATAAAAATGGCCTGAACTAAGGTAGCTGACATGGAATAGAGAGCAGCGAACAGACTGAAGATGTGTTAGAAAAGTAGAATTAACAGGACTTGAGAATGAGTTGAATGTGGGAAAAGGAAGGATGAGAGAAGCTAAGGCTAATCCTTATGTTACAGGGTGGGAGGGGATGGTACTGGTTGCTGACATGGTGAACACGGGGGGAAGAGTCTAAGGGGGACAACAGTGCATTACATTTTAGAGATCTCCCATTTATCTCTGGGATATCCAACAGACCCTTAGACATATGTATCTGGAGCTCAGTACAGGGAACTGGCAGGACTTATAAATTTGGGAGTCACCAGCCTATTGTTGGTATCAGAGACAATGAGAATGGGATGAGCTTATTCTAAGTAGAGGGTAAAGAGGAGAGGTCTGAGGAAAGAGCCTGAGGGAACCAAGCAGGCTGGAATAAGGCTGGAATAAGGATGAGAAGCCCAGGAGGCAGCTGGAGGGGCAGCAGAGAAGTAGAAGATCTAGGAAAGCATGGTGCCAGAGGGAGTATGGGAGCGGGGAGGAGGAGGGAAAGGAGGGGGAGGAGGGGGAGGAAAGAGGATGAACAGGAAGACGTAGGAGGAGAAGGAGGGACAGCAGGGGGAAGAGGAGGAGGGAGAGAGAGAGAAGGGCAAAGAGGAGGAGGAGGGCAGGTGTCCATGATTGAACAACTAGCAGATCACTGGTGGCCTGGGTGCAAGCAGTTTCAGTGATATGACAGGAGAGCAATTGCAGAGTGAATGGGCAGTGGGAAGTGTGACCTCGGAGCAGGGCTAACCTTCTCCTTCAAGACTGTACTTGTGGAGGGGAAGACAGGTGAGGTGGTGAGTGGAAGAGGGTGATAAGACACAAGGAGCAAATGATAGGAGAGACTTGAGATGCTTCTGATACTGATGAGAAAGAGCCAATAAGGAAGAAGAGGTTCATGAAGTAGGAGCCGGGGGTGATGATTAGAGAGGGGCCCCTGATGAGGGGGCTTGCCTGGGTCCAGAGTGCAGAGGCAAGGGGTGTGGAGCAGGCTTTAGACAAGAGGACAGACCCAGTGCCAGTGAACCAGCAACTGTAGAAACCCAGAGGTATTCACCAGTAAGTGTCTATGTTTCCACTTGTGGAATCAACTTGGGGCCAGCTAAGCAGCTCCACTCACTGATCTTGGCGGGACTCCCCTGTCTGATTCTCGGCATTGTCAGCTCATGGGGATGAGTCTGTGGTAACTGGGGCAACTGGAGTGCCTAGGCTCTGCTCTACCTGACCCTCAGCTCCATCCTGGGACCCTGGGCTAACACAGCTTATCTTTGCCCCAGTGATTGCAGAGGCATGAGGGGGCAAGCGCCAATACCCCCCCGGCCCCCCGCCCATGGGCAACCCGCTTGTCATGTCTACTAATAACCCTGTGGCCAAAGCACGTCACACGGCTGAGCCCCGTCTCAAGTCACACACACACACACACACACACACACACACCCTGCCACACACTGCAAAGTTAAATGGCAGAGAGCACGGGTTCAGGGCCGGATGAAGAATTTCTTAACAGAAATAAAGAGAAATACAGTTTTGACATTTTGTCAAACACAAGAAGAAAAAGAAGTTTGCAAGTATCCAAGGGAAAAGACAAATTAAAGGCTTAGCCATTCCCTCTTCCGTTCAGGCCAAGGTGCTGCTGTATTATTTATGTCTGGAAAGGTTAACACTCAGCTGTGGTTAATGAGTAAAGCTGTCTGGAGGAGAATCCTTCGTGATAGGGTCAGCACTACCTTATAAAACTTAACGACAACAAAGTCGGCTTTATTGCTTTTGTAGAGAGGGGAAAAGCCCTCTACCACCTCAACGGAGTGGGTAGAATCGGCTTTTGGGTAAAAGAAAAAATATTCTCTCCAAATCTTACAAGAAAAGACTATTGAACTGTGAGAGAGGATAAGAGTATATGTGGGGAGACAGGGGTGTTTGCCAAAGGGAGAACAAGACAGCTGTGGGTTCTGTCCATGTTATCCGTGGATGGGCAAGAAATGATCTTCTGGATCCACAAAGTCAGATCCCCCAGGGCCAAACTGAAGGGGTAGCCCAGGGGGCAGGAAGGCAAGTCTGTGATGAGGCAGCTCTCGCCATCTGCTTCAGCCAACCCAAGTGACCATCACCTGCCCGTCTTCCTCCTTTCTATTTCCAGGCAGATCTATTCTACAAATACCTCCCTCTGCTTTAGAAGCAGGACTGAAACGTGCTGCTGTGGGTTTTACAAACAATTAGTCAAGGCGTACATGGTTGTCCCCTGTGGATCTTGCACTGACATAAATCAGGGGTCTACCCGTGGCATCCCCTCTCCTTTGATTCAGCATAGTGTGAAATATACCCTGTTGGGGCATTGATGGAATATAGTATCTGATTTTAACTTAACTAACTCTCAGAAAATGAACACCTGGCTTTAAAAGTTCCCTGCAAAGAAATAACAGGTGAAAGATTTGCACGGACAGACAATGCGGAAATGACCCAGCTGACCATTAGCCCTGCACGTGAACGGGCTCTGGGTCGGCCACCCTGCAAGGTGCAACAGTGGTGATCTGATCACTTCTGATGAGAAGGGAGCCAAATGAGAAACATGGAAACGATGAGTCTTTAAAATACATATTTACATCCACTCTCATGAATTATCATTAATTTGCCCCAGTAAAGAAACATGTTTAAGTATTTCTTAGAAGCAAAAAAATCACACATCTTCTTTCTGTCTCCTTCCATCTGTGGTAAAAATGACTGAAACAGATGTGGAAGAGAATAGAGCCACAAACTAGAATGTATTCCTTCCCCAGCAAATAATATTAACAGATGCGTAGAAAACGTGGTTGAAGGTTAGAAGAAATGTGTACGGAACAAATCATTCAGAGTGGGAGGTTTGTTATGCTTTGGGGTGAAAGTACAGATGTCTGAGTTAATGGTATTACTAGGTTCTTTTTCAATAATAACTGTGTAAGAACTATTGTGTGTGTGTATGAGAGAGAGAGTCGCTAACGGAAAGAGACGCTGAAGAAGATGTATTCTCCACAGAAAATGACTTCTTGAAAACTTAGTGTTACCACCTAAAGGAACAGGTGGAAAAAAGAATTTTGATTTGGAGAAAAAAAGATTCACCTGTCAGGCTACAGATTTGTGCCATGTATGAAATTCTTTAATGCATTTTTCCTAAACAAGGTATTGCAGCAAAGGAGTGGAAACCACAGTTTCAAAGGGCAGGACTCTTAAACCTGGATGTGTGCGTGATTCACCTGAGGTCTTGTTAAAATGCAGATTTTGATTCAGTCATTCTGGCCTGTCCTGAGACTCCCCATTTCTTTCTTTCTTTCTTTCTTTCTTTCTTTCTTTCTTTCTTTCTTTCTTTCTTTCTTTCTTTCTTTCTTTCTTTCTTTCTTTCTTTCTTTCTTTCTTTTCTTTCTTTCTTTCTTTCTTTCTTTCTTTCTTTCTTTCTTTCTTTCTTTCTTCCTTTCTTCCTTTCTTCCTTCCTTCCTTCCTTCCTTCCTTCCTTCCTTTCTTTCTTTCTCTTTCCTTTCTTTCCTTTCTTTCTTTTCTTTTTTTTTAAGATTTTATCCCATGCAGGCACCTGAGATTCCCCATTTCTAACATGCTCTCAGGTGATGCTGATGCTGTTGGTCAATGAACCACACTTTGAGAAGTGAGACCATAAAGAAATAGAGAATGTTAGGGTTGGGATTAATTTTACAAAAATAAGATCATGTGCAATATAGTAAAATCTTTATTTTGTAATGACATGTGGAGTGATGCAAACCATTTGTACCGTGGAGAGGTTTGCTGGTTATCTTGTGGCAAAGTCCTTAAGAGTGGTCATTCGGGAGGATCGACAATTTTGTCAAATATCTGACCTTTTAAATAGTGACAAATAACAGTAGATTTCAACCTAGCAGGTAGACTACATACGTACATAATACACAGATACACCTAATCTGTTTCTCAAAGTCAAAGTGGCAATTTAACAATGACTGAGAAAGTAACTGCCTTTCAGGGGCACCTGGCTGGCTCAGTCGGTTAAGCGTCTGCCTTCGGCTCAGGTTGTGATCTCAGGGTCCTGGGATTGAGCCCCGCGTCCATTCCCTGCTCAGCGGGGAGCCTGCTTCTCCCTCTCCCCCTGCCCCCCCACCCCTCGCGTGTGCTGCTCTCTGTCTCAAATAAATAAATAAAATCTTTAAAAAAAAAAAAAGAAAGAAAGTAACTGCCCTTCATAAGTAGCTGGTTCTATGGAGGAAGCATTGTTTTCATCATTATGTGACGTTGTTGAACACGACATAGGGACCACCTATGAAATCTTTCATCTCTTCACACTAAAAAACTGGATTTTCTAGCATTTAAAAATCAATCACACAATCTTCAACCTATTTTATAAAACTATAAAAACATAGCTATATTCCCTCAGTGCCCCTTCTGATCATTTGTAAGAAAATCAGGTTGAGACCAGAGAACATAGAAAGGTATTAGCGGAGTTTCCACAAAAACATTTGTATAATTGGTGAGCATGATTGAGTAATGAGTACCATGATTTGATAAGAGGCTGATGATGCAAGCCTTCCATTTGGATCAACGAAGTACCTTTTTTCACTCTGACAGCAATTGTAACCAAGTAAGAAAACCAACCAAACTCAGAACTAGACCACTGAATGATTTTATCACAAAGTTCTAAACCAAGATTTTAAAACACAAAGCAGCATATTCAACTGCATTGTTCTCACAAAGAGTATTAATAATATGTAAAAGATTTTAGTGAGAATAAAATTTTACCAATAATAAAATAATGACTTAAAAGCATTTTTTATCTTATCCTTTTTAAAGTTTATATTTTTGTATATATTTTTATGTACAGAAAACATTGGTACAGTAGTACATTTGAATAACTTATAAATACATAATATACATTTTGAGGGTTGTTTACTTTTTAACTAATGGGGCGCGCAATACAAAAATATCAGAAGACGCTGATATAAATTAACACTATGAACTCTGGTCATTTTCCTTCATTCATTCAATGAACATTTGTTACACACAAATATTGTTTTAATGACTGTTGACTGCATATATATTCTTTTTTTTTTTTTAAAGATTTTATTTATTCATTTGAGAGAGAATGAGACAGAGCATGAGAGGGGGGAGGGTCAGAGGGAGAAGCAGACTCCCTGCCGAGCAGGGAGCCCGATGCGGGACTCGATCCCGGGACTCCAGGATCATGACCTGAGCTGAAGGCAGTCGCCCAACCAACTGAGCCGCCCAGGAGCCCCGACTACATATATATTCTAAAAGACATTTAGCCTCAGGGTGATCAGATTTTGTTAGCAAAAAAAGACAAGAGAAGAAAAAAGACAAAAGAAGAAAAAGACAAAAGAAGAAAAAAGTCACCCTTTAGGTAGGATTAGGCAGTTATACTGTAGAATGCCCCAGGTCTGGATCATTCCTGTAGAGCCCTCAGCAAGCATTTATGGTATCCCCAGCAGGCCTGGTGAAGGAATGTAAGCTGAGGAGAGGATGTGGTCCCAGAGATGTTAAGGTGACTCACAGCGGAGCCCTGCGGCTGATTCACAAGGTCCACCCTTTGGGACAGGCCTTCTTCAGAGGAGCTTAAATGCCCAATCAGGAGCTTTGTCTAAATGTTGCTTCACTTTTCTGTTTAAGAGCGCTGTTTCTATAGAAAAAGAGTTTTTGAGGAACTCTTATCACAAAAACACTTTGTATAAACTGCCTCTTGTGGAACCATTGCTCTGGCTTCGCTAAGATAAGTCCTATTGTACATAATCACGAGTTTAAAGAACTCCCAACAAGAAAACTGAATAGAGGGAGATATTTGACTCTTATTTAAGGACAAGTAGAAATTACTTTCTTTGTAATAGAAAGAACCTGGGACAGAATCATGTGTTCAGGATAAAGGAATAGGTGTTTTTCTCTCCCTTCCTAATTCTGATATAGGGAAGAGAAATAAAAGAGCTAGGATTGAGAAAAAGGGAGTTGAAACACCTGGGGAACGAAGTCATCGGCGGGCTTTCAATGAGGATAGAGCTAGGAGTGGAGAGAAGCTGTGAAGCTTTGCAATATAAATCTAGCCTGAAGGTCCAGCTCCGCACGTCAGCCCTGAGTCATAGTGACTGTAAGGTGGAATTTGTAATAAAGTAAAAAGAACATAATAATCAGAACGTGGCTATGGGAGAAGAGTTATATTTAATGATAATAACTAATAAAACAGAGAAAAAAGGTGCTTCTCTAAGAAAAGTGTTTGTTCTCTAAGGATAAACAGCTTTATTGTCTATTGTTTCAAGTCAGCAATTTAAAAAAGTATACTAAGGGGCTCCTGTGTGGCCCAGTTGGTTAAGCATCCGAATGATTTGAGCTCAGGTGGTGATCTCAGGGTTAGGGGATCGAGCGCCGTGTCGGGCTCCGTGCTGGGCAGGGAGTCTGCTTGGGATTCTCTCTCTCCCTCTCCCTCTGCCCCTCCCCCATGCTTGCATGTGCTCGCTCTCTCTTTCCCAAATAATAAATAAATCTTTAAGATAAAATTAAAAAGTATACTAAATAATTAATAATTAAAAGGTAGAAAATACGTTACTATAAATCTGTTAGTTTGGACATGGGCAAACATCATTTGAATCTAAAGAAAAACATTGTCCAATAAATTGCCCAAAATGATTAAGACTTCTACTGCCACTTGGTGGCAGTGTGTGCTAATTACGGGAAAAGAACCCACTTTTTTTTTTTTAATCTCAACTTTGAGAATGGAGATTCATTTTTTTCCCCCTCTTTTGTCCTGTCTTCTAAGCTGATACAGATCTTCAAAGCAGATTTTCACTGCATGGTTAATTTCTTCAACAAACATTAAGCACCTACATGCTATCAGGCACTGTTGTAGGCCCTGGGGATACAGAGGTGAACTGGAGAATCAATGGCTATGCTCTCATGGTGTTCAAATTCTAGTGAGAAGATAGGGAATGAATGAATGAATGGTTTCTGATAGTGCTAAGGGCCACATGGGGATAAGACAGGGTAATGTGGTAGGAAGTAACTGGGAGAAGTACTCAGAGGAGGCCTCCTTGAGGAACTGACAGTCAGACTTAAAGACAAAATAGAATTCAGCCTCACAAAGATCTGAGAGAGGAGCATCCCAGGCAGAGGAAACAACACATATGAAAGCCCTAAAGGGAGAACTGTTTGCAGCGAGTCAAGGAGAGATTGGTAGTAGGTCAATTTAGAGAGAGAGGCAGGGCCTAGATTATGCAGGACCATAAACAGTAGGAAATTTGAACTTCATGCTAAGTACAGTAGAGAGCTATGGGAAATTGGAAAACAAGGCCATTATATTTTGCAGCTCTTTTCTGTAAGAGTTGGAGTATATTTTCCCATCTCTGAAATCTGGGCTGGCCTTGTAACTTGCTTTGACCTCAGAACGTGGCAGAAATGATGTGTTAATTCCAAAGGCTCAGCGCCAAGAGGTTTTGTAGCTTCCAACTTCACCTTGTTGAAATGCTTCCGCCACCACGTAAGAAATCCCAGTCTGGGCTACTAAGCGGCAAGTGACCATACAGAGAACAAGGCCAGGCCAATAACCAGCACCGAATCCCAGCCGTGTGAATGAGGAGAATTTACCCTTATGAGTCCTCATAGAGTTGCCAAATGACCACAGTGACATGTGTGAGCCCAGATAATTCCCACAAAAGAACTGCCCCACTGAGCCCAACCTAAGTTCCTGACCCACAGAACTATGACAAATAAGAAATAGTTGTTTTGAGCCACTGCGTTTTGGGATGATAACTGAAACAGAACCTCCGGGGAAAACTCCGTAAGGAAGCCTAGGGCAGCCATGGAAATAGGGCAGCACCATGCTCCTGAACAGAGCTGGGTCTCAGTAAGAACAACTTCCAGCAAGAGGAAAGAACTTGGGAAAAGGCCATGTAGATCTCTGTGTCTGGCTGCTTTGTGAGCTAGTGGGCTCAGGGTGCTGAGCCCAGGGTGCTGAATTGGACTGAAACCTGACTGTGCCCTGGAGGCTTTGGGGTTCGTGGACACTGAGGGATGTTGAGTTGGGATTCTAGGGTCCAGAATGGAGTGGAGTTTTAGATCTATCCACTTATAAAATTCAGAACTGAGTGGAGAGTGGGGTATTCTGCACTCCTCACTTAAGCTTTTGAGGTCTGGGAATTAAGCAAGTTTACTGCCCTTTTACACCTTGAATTCCCTTATCTCTTGAATTCCCTTATCTCTTAATTACTAGTGACAAGCTGCATACCGCTTGTGGTAGAACATTTGTCTTTCCCTAGTTGGTATTCCAAGTCTATGAATTCTAGGTATTAATGAGCTAACCCAGCAGCACTGGATATTCGAGACGAACCCACAAGCCAGGCTGTCTGGTAAAGCCCAGATTCTTCTTTTGTTGTTATTGTTGTTTTTTAAGTAGGCTCCATGCCCAGTATAGAGCCCAACATGGGGCTTGAACTCATGACCCTGAGATCAAGACCTGAGCTGAGATCAAGAGTCAGACGCTTAGCCAACTGAGCCACCCAGGCACCCCAAGCCCACGTTCTACTATGCTTTTTTGAAGACGGCCATGAGCTCACTGGGGGACCTTCCTGGCAAACATCTCTGAGAACAGAAGGAGGGTCTCAGCAGCAGGCTGACACATACCCGTCTTTCCTGATAAGATTCCCCATTCCCTGTCACACAACATAGAGCTGCATCTGAAGGCAGCTGAACCGCAGATCAATTTACTCTTCTGTGAGCCTTGTTCATGGAATGTCCTTTCTGAAGCTAGACAGGAAACTCCCATATCCTAGCTCCCTTGATATGGCAGGTACCGTGCCCTTCACATCACTCCCAGGATTGCACAAGATTATGGGGCTTGAGTCTTGTTTTAATTTGTCTCAAGCACCCCAAAGAATCACACCTGCTGAAAGTGGAGTCCTTACATCATTAAGAGTTACAGCCAGCTCCCCACCATTCATCAACCCAACCCAACCCAGAAAAATCCTCCTACTTGTCCCTGGACTACATATTCTGTGCTTAGGCTGGAACAGGTTCACTGTTTGTTCCCTCACCACAACCATCTCCCCCACCCATTTCCAGGTGTGTCCTTTGGTGACCTCATAGCGGCCTTCTCTTCTCCTATGTGCACAATGTCAGGAGCAATCTTCATGCTCAGGCCTGGCCTTGGGACCTCTGGGCTTGACCCCCATGTCTCTTACTCCTCTCTCTAGGGTGTTATCTCTGGCTATGATTCCACACAAGTGGCTTCCAGCCTCCTCCTCGACAGCATGGTTTATATTTAGGTTTAGCTGCAAATGAGCAGACAGATGATGCAGAACTACCTCTTCCCCGGGGATGGGCCCTGCTTTGTCTTCCTGACATTCTCTCTAGGAAGAGAAGTGCTGTCTGGTGGCCAAGAAGCAAGAGAAGCATAGTGAGAGGTGAGAAGAATGTTTAGTAGCTAAAGGAAAAGGTGGGGAGATATGAAAAGGGAAAGTAGGAAGTGAAGCATTAGGGACTGCCTCAGCACAAACTGTTGTTCTCAAAGAAACACAACAAAACAAAACCAAAAAAAGGAAAAAAAGATTCCTTATATCTTTGGAACTTGGGGTGTGATATAGACTCAACAAATCATTGAAGCTTAATCAAATACCCACTATGTATCTAGCATAGTCCATGCCCTCAAGAGCTTATGACCAATAGAGGAAACACATTTAAATAAAAATTATGATGCAGAAAAGAACAGAAATTGAGTGACTGCTCTGGGAGCTCAGAACCAGCCTGGCACAGTGAAAGGGACATGTCCCAGAGACTGACATAAGAACTGGGTCTAGGACTCAGCATATAAAAAGCATCATGCATCATATTAAGGGATTTAGACTTTATCTTGTAGGGAATGGGGATGGAGTCCTAGTTTGTCAGCAAAGGAGTGACACAAATAGATGTGTTTTAGAAAGATAAGTCTGTGGCAATGTGGCTTAGACGACAAGAGTTGCAGTCAGGGAACAACTTGAGATACACTCGTGCCCCACAGAGGGGCATACCTATTTTTTTTTCTTATTTTTTTTTTAAATATAGAATTTTTAAAATTTAAATTCAATTAGCCAACGTATAGTACATCATTCGTTTTTGATGTAGTGTTCAATAATCTGTTAGTTGTGTATAACCCTCGGGACTCATCACATCACGTGCCCTCCTTAATGCCCGTCACCTGGTTACCAACCCCCCACACCTCCCTTCTGTAACCCTCAGTTTGCTTCCCGGCTTCTCATGGTTTGTCACTGGCACTGAAATTTAGAGGGAGCAAAAATATGAGACAGTGATGTTTAAAGATTTTACCAGTTTCAAAACCCCCACCCCCAGCAAATGTGACATCCCCCCTCAACTTCTCCAGTGTGGGATCAGCTTACTTTTTGCCTCACGTGCCCCTTGCCACCACCACCAGCCAGCCGGGTAGATGGCCGAAGTGGGAGGCTCCGAATGACAAGGGGGCAGAACACTGTCTATGCCTCAGAGCCATGTCCTCTTCCTCCCCTGCCTTCCTCACAACCAGTTAGCTCCGCTGATTGCAGGACAGATCCAGTGCTGCCTGCCCACATCACTATTTATGACCCAGATTGTGGGGATTTTCACAGGTGTCCTCTCCAAAATTGGCGCTGGGAGCTCCTTCCGGGTAACCCAGACAATAAGCTGACTGCTGGGGTGGGCGTTGCTTCTCTCCAGGTGTGGGCCTGACCCTAAGCTCAGCTTCCCACAGCACCAGGGGCTTCTCTGCCTCAGAAGGGCGGTCTATGATAGCCCAGAAACCGCAAGTTTTCCAGTCCTGAGCAACTGGATGCAAAGAGAACATCTGTAAACAGCCGCGATCCAGCCCCAAGCTGCCTGGCACCGTGCCTCCTATCCGCTTCCCAGTTCACACGGTCATTGCTCACCCTTGATCTGTGAAAAGGCGGATCAGCCTGGCACCATGCATCTCTGGTGGATTGATGACTGACGGAAGCCTGTTCTTTCTCTTCTGCTGTTCACCTGAAGCTCTTCCCTTTCCTACAAAAAAAAACCCTATCCCGTATCCCATGTCAAGTGATGTTGAGCAGTTTGTCCCAAACCTGGCTCACAGCAGGTAGTGACCCAGATGGGACACGGTTGGCAGAATGCTGCACTTAAGGAATTAAGAGGTCATGAAATGTAGAGGAAATAGCACAGGCTTTGAATCTGGAAATGCATGCTAGCTTTGCTCTCCATTAGCTGTCTAGTAGTGGGTAAATTTACCTTCCAGCCTCCATTTCCACATGTATAAATTGGGCAAAATTAATATCACATTCAACAAGATTGTGGTGAAAATCCCATGAGACAATGTTGCCAGCGCGCTTGGCTCCGCACTACTATTAAGAGGTTGACGATGGAGAAGCTTGCTTCCGTCCAAGCATGATTCCTCCCTCTCCTGGGCTTCCTCTGCACTGATCAGTTTCTACTATGTTCTTCATTAGAAACATGGAACTGTCCTCCTGGTGATCAGTTTACCCCTCTGTGAATTGGCACACTTTAAGGAATGGTTAGGAGTCACATACAGGTCACTTATCTGAGTGATCTCTCACCTGGTAACACTGTGCAACCAGACCCCAACCCAGATTTTGGAAGGCAGTGATAAGGGGCTCCGAGCAGTCAGCGTAGGTGTTCCAAGGTCCACCCATCATAGCTCACACAGGTTGGGAGCAAAAGTTCCCTGGGTTCAGGATAAAAAGTTTCTGGCTTTGAGAACAGATTAATTCAAAACCAACTTCTGCCATTTGTGTGACTGGGAAGTTGCTCACCCTTTTTGAGGCTCAGTTTCTTAAATTTAAGTCAGGGTGACAGTATGTGGTAAGGATTAGAGATAATGCCCCTGGCCTGTAGAGGCTCCTTAATAACTGGGCTACTATTATTACAGTACAGTCTATATCTGTACGGTTAGGCTCCTCCAGTCCTTGTTGGGGCCAATAGTGGTCAGTAATGCCGTTGCACAGAGGCGAATACATTTGCTTCTCTGATCACTGAACCAGTAGGTTCAGGCAACTAGGAGAAAGTCTTCCAGACAGCAGTGGTTATCAGCCCTGGCTGCGCATTAGAATCTGGGGCTCTCCTAACCCTCCAGTGCCCTCACACACCCTAGACCAATTGCATCCAAGCACTGTGGCCGGGGCCCGGACATCAGTACCTATAATGCTCCCCAGGTGATGCCGGTATGCAGCCAAGGTTGAGAACCCCTGGGCTGCTCCCCCAATGTGAGTGTGCATATGTAGCACTTGGGGAGGTTACTAAGATGCAGAGTCTGATTGAGAAGGCCTGGCGTGAGGCCCCGATTCTGAATTTCTAGTAAGTTCCCTGGTGATGCTGATGTTACTGAGTAACAAGAGCTAGAGGAAGATTTCTCTCTTTATCAAGATGTGACAGCTGAGAGCCCAGTGTCATGGGAAGAGACAGAAAAACTTTAAGATGGAGTCTTGAGCTCCAAAAGCAGAGTGGCCTGGGACTATTTAAGCAGAGGTGCGTAGCCCTATACTTGCTAGCAGTCCCAAGGAGTATCACTACGTTGTAACAAAGTCCAAGTTGATGGGCATAATTACAACCCCAAATCTTTGAGAAAAAGTTACATTATGTATAGGAGCATTGGTTTAAGAGGACTGGGAAATATATCATATATTTTAGAGAATCTCATAACAAAATACATATCTTCAACTATAAGAGGTGAGCTTTATATAAATCTTCCAATGAAAAATAACCAATGTTTTATTGGTGCCAGTTACTGAATTTACCGGAAGGTTGTCATTCAAAAGGCACCTGACACTCAACCCTACTCAAGAACTGAGACAGGCAGTATCACTGTTCCCAATTATTCATTCTCCTGTCCCTCTAAAGGGGTTATAGTTTCCCACACCATTGACACAGGGATTGGCCATATGACTTTTTTGGCCAATAGAACGTGAGCACTTGAAACATGCTATGTGCCGCATCCAAGCAGAAGTTTCAAGAACCACTGCATGGTTCCTTTGCCTTTGCCACAAGACTCTATTAGGGGGTGCTCCTTCATTCTGGATCCTAGAATGAAGAAAACATAAGCAGGGCTTGCAACTGACATGTCCAGGGGTGAAAAATAAGCATTGTGACAAATGACTAGTACATGAGCAATGCAGAGAAGATTGCAAAAAACAGAAAAGATGCCATTCCTCCCCACATGCGCAGTGAGGGGGTTAAGGTATGAAACAGAAAGTGAGAGTGGCCAGTAGTGAATGTGGCTTCACATATGCAGATCCTGAATGGATGTGTAAATGTGGGGAGAAGGAGAAAACAGATACTTCCTGGTAGATTTGGGGAGGTTTCTTAGAGAAAACACTCTCTGAAATGAAGGGAGTATCTGGAAGAAATTAATATAGCGTGAGAGGTGAGAGGGCTTGGGTTAGGTATTCGATTTGAAGCCCAACTTTAGAGTTAGATTGAGGGAGGAGGCAGAGAGGGACAAAAAGGGGTGAGGGCTTTGCTATAAAGAGTGACGGGGCACCTGGCTGGCTCCGTTGGTTAAGCGTCCAACTCTTGATTTTGGCTCGGGTCATGATCTCAGGGTTGTGAGATCGAGCCCCACATCTGGCTCCACACTAGGCATGGAGCCTGCTTGAGATTCTCTCTCTCTCCCTCTCTGCCCTCCCCTACCTCTCTCCCTCTCTTAAAAAAAAAGAGTGACAAATTTTTGCCTATGAGAGACACCACGCCTTCAAGATGCTTCTTTCCTCATCTTCCTGATGAAGGCATCTGGTACCACTTTCAACATCTCTTCTTTACTCCCTAGAGAGGAACCATGGATCTGATTGACTAGACTCCTGGGCACTGATTTGACTTTTCCTTGCTCTTACTCTGGTTCCATTTTCTCTGGTGCTGATGGATGTGGTCTGTGGTTAAACAACAAGGTCACTTAATTCTCTAGCCTAGGACAAATAAGGTACCCCAGGACTTAATCTAGTTCCCTCAAGTTTGGCCCCAGGTCCTAGAGTAATAGCCCCAGCTGTCATGAAGTATCGCCTTGACCAACCATTGTCCTGTGCTATATTTCCCTTGCACACCTCACCTGCAGGGAGGAATAATTAATGTGGTCAGGCTTCATGTATTCCTGTGTCCTCTGGCCAAAACGCCATCTTTAATACCATTTTAATGCCAAACCCCCCTCTGATTTCTAAGACTACCTATCTTGCTCATGCCTGCTATCCTTGTGGCTATCACCTGATGCCCAGACAGATATTTTCAGCCAGAATCAAGTTATAAATAATTGTGCGTGTGTGTTTGTCTTTTAAGAGCACGATGACATTTTATAATTATGACAATGGGGGGCATTATTTCCTAAACTTCCCTTACCAGTTTATCAGAATCCAAATAAGAACATAAGATCTGAAAACAGGTGAACTCAGCTCAGCAACTAAAGAGTACATGAAAAAATAAGTAAATCCCACAGAAGTAGAAATGGCCATAGGAAAAGGACAAGTATGAAGAAAAGAGAAAGTCTTAAAATGAGAAAGTCAGCTAGGGACCAAATGACTTGAGCATCTCCCCCCCCCCCTTCTTTCCCCTCATCTCTCCTCCATTTGATGAAGCAGCCAATTTTAGCTCTTAAGATGCTTGGGCTGAGGTGGATGTTTCTTTGTGTTGCAAGTCAACAGAGAAAAGAGTCTTGCAAAATCATTTTCTTTCTCTTCTCTGCATGTAAAATCCATTATAAAGCTGAGGCCATTTCTCTGCTCTAGAGAAAAGAAAAGTATTTACAAAGAAGGCAGAAGAATGTCTTCACACATGTACACAAAAGAGAAGGCCAATTAAAGCCTACAATAGCGGGGAGCTTTGCAAGCTTATTTCTGCTAGGAGCAAAAACTCCTGGCCATCAACCAGCTTCCTTTAGACAAGCAACCAAATCTGAGTCATAGGGATAAGAGACCTAAATAGTTGGTCAAAATTTGACATCCACTGGCTTGTACTCCGCCATCTTCCTGCAGGCCTCATCATGAGGGCACCAGATAGAATGGCCTAAGGGAAACAGAATTCTCCTGGTACAGCAGATATCTTTAATCACCCAGAGCCATTAGATCAAAAGGATGCAGTTTAATTCTGTCTCTGTTCATAGAGCCACTTACTTTCCCCTCTGCATCCCTCATTCCTTTTCTACTTTTCTATTTTCTGGGTTTCTTTTTTTAATCCTCAAAAAATAAAATCTTGCTTCCTTCTAACCACTACTATCTGCAATTAACAGGAGGGGCTTTCCTCCAATTAACTACTGTCCCCAGAGTAAGATGAGCATGTAGGAAGCCAAGCTGGTGAAGCATTAGGAGTGAAGGTAGGGCAAGACCCAGACTGGGGGGCAGAGAAAGATAAGGCCAGAGTTGAACCTGGGGAGAAGACCAGATGGGGGCAAGACTTGCTGGGGAGCACTGGGGTGCTGGGAAGGGAAGATAAGAAACATATGAGTCATACTTTATACCAGGCAGAAGCTGGGCTGCTATCTCATACCAATGGAGAGACCATTGTTATGGCAAAGGAATGAGGAGTCTGACCCCAGCTGTTGAATTCTGACTGCTGACAGCCTTTAAGCCTCACCCCTCCCTCTTCCTCTTGTGCCCACAGCAGCTGATAAGAAATCCTGGGTGCTCCCTTTTTTGGTGGGGGTGAAGGATTCACACTCAGCAAGCTGGTGCCTATATAAGAACTCTCACTCTGGCTCTACTCCCTACCACAAAAAAAAATCTCTGTGCTGGATGCTTTGTCTTCTTTCTCGGACATCTCCCTCCCCCCACCCCACCCCTGCCTGAGTGGCCTGCCCTGCCCTCCTCAAAGACCTGTTACATAATCCAAACCTTTCCATACCCTCTTTGTGTGCTCAGGGGCCATTGTCAGTCTCTACATTTGAACCAAAGTTTGAGTAGGCGTCCACCTGAGTCTGTGGGTAACAGAGAAGAATAGATCTAGGAGTATACTCTCATCATCCATGGTAATACCTGGTAATGATATATTCAGGCAAAACAACAACAACAAAACAACTTCAGAAAAGCTGGGTCAAGTTGACAAAGAGAAGGTCAAGGCTAGATTTGATACAGCTGATAGGGCATAGAGATGGAGATGGTGGGGAGTCAAGTCAGTATTTCTAATCTCAGCTTATTAGTCAGCGTCTATCAGCTGGGCCACTTCCATGAATTTGAACCACCTATAAAATCACATGCTACAAGCACATAAAATGTGAGCTGGGAACATTGACCATGGTTCTAGGAAAACTCTAAACCTCCATTTATCTCACTTGTTCTGACCCTTTCTCCCTGAGTTTTCAGTCTTCATCTGGTTCTCTCACTGCCTCCAATTTTTATTTTATATGTTCACGATTTGATTATTTGCTTTAGATATAGTCTGACTTGAGCTGGTATTCCCCCCCTCAGATTTCATTCAAAATTTGATTTTTGCAACCATACATTAGGACTCTGGGTAAGCAATGCCCCTATATATACTACACACACACACACACGTTCATACACCACACACACCAGGAATGGAATGCTGACTAGTGAGAACAAAGAGCTAGTGAGATCTCTTCAGAATCCAAGCTTCCCAGATATCTTAAATACCCCACCCCATGGTTTACATCAGGCTATACATTACAAGGAAATTACATGCATATGGAATTTAGTTGTACCATCTAAAAGACAAGGCCTCTAAGGCCTTTGCAGGAAGCATAAGAGAAAACTGAGGGCCAAGCCCTAGCTTGCTTATAAATATGGGGCATATAACACTTCCAATCACAACCAAGTGACTAGTTAGCTCTGTCCAACTCAAAAGGGTGTGGCAATGTGGAAGAGCATATCTCTGCTGTGGTGGGTTTAAGACTCTAGGTCAAGGTCATAGGCTCCCATCGTATATGGCCCAGCTACTCTGACATAGAGATTTTCCAAAGGCAACAGACAATACCTCTAAGACGGGGCTGCTATCTTCCAGAAATGGCTCAGAGCTCACAAATACACTAGTATGTGAATGGCCCCAAAAAGCTTATCACCAACAAGACAAAATCAACTCTGACAGTGCAACAGGAAATGCTCATATAGTTTATTTGAGACATAGTAGGGGGTGGGAAGAGGAGCCTATGTATAGCTACCAAGCCACATAAGGACTGAAAATGGACCATTTCATGATTCTCATATTCTACTTCACCTAGTATACTGGGCCAAAAGAGGACAAAGATAAGTTGCTTAAATTGCTCTTTCTGATGCAGCAAAACAGATGCTATTTGCAAACTAAACACAGCTGAAGGGAGAGAAGGCATTTGCACCCAACTACTACTGGTTTGCTGCCTGGTCAACTCACTGAAACTCAGCAGTCAAGTTGTATTCCTCCATGCTCCCAATTAAGCTGAAGAATCTTGGTTTCTTCCACAGGTTCTGAGTGTGCTATGAAGCCTGGTGAATTTCTTGGGGTTCCTCCTTGCAAAATGAGTCTAGTTTGCAGGAGAAAGAAAAGAAGGTTGGAGTAGACCCACCTGCAGCCTAGGGCTACCACAGCTTGGTCATAGATATAGTCCTCCTCCAAGCCTTGGAGTAAATGTTGCAGGTTACTGCCTTCATAATCTGAACAAATTTGGCTTTGCAAAGCATTAAAGGGCCCAGGAGATGTGGAGAGGAAAGGAAGAAAAATGGAATGGTTTCCAGGTAGCAATTCAGTTTTTCTTTAGGCTGAGAGTTCAGCCATCTCTGTATTTTCCAAAGATCCACTAGGGAACATTTTCAGGGCGTAACCTCCACTTTGCCTTACTGATTGGCTATCTAGAAAAATAAATGTCTCAATAGGCAACACCCAACTCATCTAGATGACTCCATGTGTAGCTTCTCTTGGGGAAGCCACTTTTATAAAGCAGAGGGGAAATTCTCAAATGCTGGGCCATTGAGTAGTATTTGTGGAAGCAGGAGACTCCTGTGCTCTCCTCTCCGCACTTCCCCCTGCCCTATCCCTATCTCCATCATGTGGAAGATCCTCAATCTTTTGGAGGCCCAGCTGGGTCCAAAGCCTGAGGTTAAGCTATGTCTAACTTATGGGGTGGGCTTATCAGAAGTCTATTAAGAAGTATCGCCCATTCTAGGGGAATACAGGAGCCACAAACAATGAGCTTAACCCTATAAGAAAATCTTAGTGGTCAGAGGAGGCTCTGAGCTCATCTTAGGGCTGACCGCGCAATTTTATTTCCCAACCAGCCCTCCTGAATTCCTATCAGTTTGATAATATGAATAAGAATCATTTGCTGACCAAGTTATGTGTCAGTCACTGTACCAGGTGCATTATTATGTATGAATATGAGCTAGTTCTTAATATACCAAGCATGCAATTAAAGATTGTCAAGAAGCCAAGGTTGGGTATTTATGAACTAAAATGAGCAGTTTATGGAGTTCCCTAGGGACTTTAGTCCAATAGATCACCAAGAAATCTGGCTGCCACCACCTACACTGGGGAAGGTGGATGAGGCTCAGATGGTGTCTGTGGATTTGCAGAGAACTGGTGGATACAAAAAGTTCCTGAAACTCTGGAGAGGAGCATGTGATCGATCTGGCCTCATTGTTGTCTGGAGTGGGTAATAATTTTCAATTGCTAATCTTGAATTCATTAAGAGATCTTCAGACTCGTACTTGCTAATCATTTGTGTTTAACTCATGCACTGGTACATTCTGGTTGTTATGTTCTCACAAGGCCTTACCTCCCAGTCCTCATGTCACCTAAAAGTGGGACCATGTCAGACAGATGCTCTTGTCCCCATTTCAGGGGCTGGGTTCCAATGATAAAGGAACCCTAATGATACAAACCTATGTAAACAACCAAGTGATTTGGTTAGACAAGAAGAGAAGTTCCTTGAACCAAAATGGGAACCAATTTTGGCCATTAGAATTGCGAGTAAAGAGGCTCTGATGTCAAGACCCACAGCCCCACCAGGCAACACATGCTCACTGAATCATGGAGTGAATGCTAGTGGTGTGAAAGCAAAACCTTTTGTGGAGCACATCATTACCTGCAGAAAAGGAAAGATCACACATAGAAGAGACCTGGACAGATGCCCCCTCACGCCTCCATCTCACTTTCCACTTATTGCATGCTGTTCTCCTTCCCTCCACCCCCCTTTACTCAGTGCCATCTGGTCTCCTTCCCCACTTTTTGGGCCAAATAGTATCCTCACAAACCCTGCCAGCCACCTCCTACTGCCAAACACACTAGTCTCTCTCTGTCTTTGCTATGGGCTGAATTATGTCCTTGTAAAAGACATATTGAAGTCCTCACCTCCAGTACCTCAGAATGTGACCTAACATGCAGACATCATTAGTTAAGATGAAGTCATGCTAGAGTAGGGTGGGCCTTTAATCCAATTTGACTGTGGCCATATAAGGGAACATGTGAAGACACAGAGACACACAGGGAGAAGACACTCATGTGAAGAGATTTGAGTTATGCTGTACCAGCCAAGGAACGCCTGGGGCCAGCAGAAGCTAGGAAGAGGCAGAGGAGAATCCACTCCTAGAGCTTCAGAGGGTGCATGACCTTGCCAACACCTTAATTTTGGACTTCTAGCTTCCAGACTTGTGAGAGAATAAATCTGTGTTTTAAGCCACCTACCTTGTGCTACTTTATCATGGCTGCTTGGAAACAGATACAGTCCTCCTCTTGCATTTTCAACCTGTTCCATTTACCTCTTCTCTGTCTCAAAACTCTCCCTTACCCTGATTGCCTTAACCCAGCATTACCTTACTTCTTCACTGCTCTGCTCTTTTCTCCTCTCTCCTTGGTGTCCCTAGATGCTTCACCCTGGATGTGCATGTATGTTCTTGATAGTTTTCCCTTTGAATTTTGCTCTTTCTGTGATAAGACTCTCTTTAGGTTTCGGCTCGCACACTCATGGAGATCACTCTCCAGTTGAGATCATTCACTTATTGAGCACCTACTCTGTGTTAAGCATAGAGTTAGATGCTACAGATATGGGAGAAGGCAGCACAGCTATGGGACTAGTGAACTATTGAGTCTTAATTTCCTGTCCTCCAGTTCCATTTACCTACCTCTCTATCTGGCACCTCAACCCTAATTCACCAGCCTCCCCAGACTGTTCCTCCACTTGGTTTACTATTTTGGTTAATCACTCCATCAGTCTTCTGTTTCCCCAGGCTGGTGACCTTGGCTTCTCTTTGATTGTTCCTTTTCCCCTAACAATCAATCCATTATCATGTCCTTTGGATGCTGCCATTATCTTGTTCCTTCACAACCACACTTGTTTAAACCCACATTAATTCTCAACTGAAATAGTCTGGCAACTTCCTCTCCAGTCTCTCTACCTCTCGCCTCTCTCCCTTCTGAGTCATCTTATGAGAATAATTCCTTTTTCTCAAGCACAGCTGTGATTAAACATTTTTTAACCAAACCCTCAGTGTCTCCCCACTGACTGACAAATTAAATGTAAATTACTCACCCTTACATCAAAGGTCTTTTATGACAAAGCCCTGACCTACCTTATCTTCCAACTCTTCCCCACTGCATCTTACACATCAATCAATTGAGTTGACTTCTGGTACTTCTCCATCTTCAGACTTCTGCATATGTTATTCCCTCTACCTAATAAGTCTGGATTGCTTTCACTCCCACTCTTCCAGCCCATCTGATAAAATCTTACCCATCATTCTCCAAGGGCTATCTTGAACATCACCCCCTTCACATGGCGCTTCCACCAGCTGGGATCCTTTCTGTCTTTGGTCTCCCATTACCCATGGTTTGTACCTCCCTTGGTCATATTTGTACCATTTGCATCTTTGTCTTGTCCCCACAGCTGGACTATGTCCTACCTATCATGGTAGATTAAGTCCCTGGATATATGAAGAATGCACCAGAAATGGATGGTGTGGGTTTCATTCCAACTTTATTGACTTGGTAATGTGCTAGGAGTGACAACACTCTGGCACACAATGATATTTCTAAAAGCTCTTCATTAAAACACAGAAAAAGGACTTGACATGGATTAGAGATGCCACAGGGACCTGTTTGAGATTTAGTGGGATCTGAAAGGAAAGGAAAATGAAATTAAAAACAAAATGTGTGTCCAATAAGAGACTGACATCTTCACAGCATAAAATTATAAAAACAGCAATCAATATTCATATATCATTTACTGTGTGCCAGACATTGTTCTAAATGTTCCATATTTGTTAATTCATTTAGTCCTCACAAAACCCCTTCTTCTGATGGGGAAACTGAGCACAAAATGGTTAAGCATCTTGCCCAAGATCACAGCTAGTTAGTGATGGAACTGAATCCAAGCAGATTGGCTTCCCAACGCCTGCTCCCAACCACAGTGTTATCTAGCCTGCTTCTCACTGTGCTATAGTGAGCTGAGCCCCCAGGACACACCCATCTTTTGACATGCATGATTCTGTCTAATAAGCCACCCCCACATGTAAACCAGTGTTCCTGGAGTCTCAGAGGAGCCACTGATCTAAAGAGCCTTGAAGGGTCACCCCTCAAGCATGGGGCTGCTGCATAAGCCTCTCTAAACATAGAAATGGTGCCATAATCCCTGACCAGAGAATGGATGACAGCAGGAATGGCCACTCAGGAAGTAGTGAAGGGTGCGGGGCTTAGATGCTCTGAAGAAACTAGCCTCATTGTGTGTTGAGGTTAAAGTGGCTGTCTTGGCTGCTCTCTTTCTCCCAGATGCCATCTGGCCCTCCCCATTGCAGTCACTGCCAAGGGGCATGAGGAGAGCTATGTGACATTGTGTCGAAGCCATACCCCCAGTTTTCCACATCCACTCCAGTTTCCCATTCATTGTCTCTTCTACTTAAAAAGTGCCATGCTAAATGATGAACCATGGTAGGGCAGAGTGTACAGATGCCATAGCTGGGAGGGCAGGTGGGCAGTAGGAAGCCCATCTGCTCTACTCGGCCCTGGGGATCGTACAGGCTAGCATGGGTTGAGCTCGCATTTTGTGCCAGGCATGGTTCTATGCACTATTTCTATATTAACTCATTAATCTTCATAACAACTGCTCGCCGATGGTCCCCCTTTTTTTTAAATTTTCATTTTACATATGAGAAACCTGAGGCACAGAAAAGTATGGTAATTTTATCAGGTCATACAGCTAGTTAGTGAAAAAGCCAGGATTTGAATTAATCCATATCCCTTGCTTTTAACCACTAACCTTCACTGAATGCCCCCCTCCAAAAGGATGCTGTCGCGGATATGTGAAATAACCTTTAGAACACGTTAGAATCAGTGTTCAAGCTTTCCAAAGTACCAGAAGCCGAGCACCACCTCCAGAACTTCTGATTTCCTTGTTCCAGAGTGGAACCTGTAAGTGTCTATAGATAAAATAGCTCCCCCCGTGGATTCTAATGCTTTAGATTTAGGGTGGTTTGGGCATCCACGTAAAGTGCATTCATTTTGTCTTGGCCATCCAGTCGTCAAAACCGTATATGCCAACATATAAGAAAAGGCCCAAATACACAGCTGAAAGGAATCCCACTGAGTTTTGACTAACTTGGATATATGAGCTTTTAGAAATATAAATAATATAATCAAAACATCTACTCATATTTAATTCTTTAGTTACACATATACATTTAAAATCATGCATTACGCAGAGTAGAAAATTAATTTAGAAACATTGCTTTTTCCATTCTCATCTTCCACAAGACTTCCCAGTTTGACTTCTCACACGCATCCAGCACATTCTTGTCTTCACATCCCCGAAGCCTCATTCAGGGCCATTTGCACAATTCCCTGGCCCATATCACCTGCACGGCTCTTCACTGATCTAAATACACTGGTTTTTCAATACTGGTATCATGTGATTGCTGGAAATTTTATCCCATGCCACAAAAAATACATTTACATAACATCAAGGCAGTTGGCCGTCTTTGTGTGTTGTGGACAGGGCTGGCCGTCCGCTGGTAGGCAGGGCTTACCCTTTGCTTCATTCTGATTGATCTGCACTTTGTTCTGAGCAGTTTTTAGATATTGCAAATATTATTCCTGCCTGTGAGCATATTCTTGCTATTTATAACCTATCAACCCCTTGCCACATAGTCCCTTAAAGTGAGTCTCGAAAAAAGCTTATTTACAATGATGACCACACTTGGATTTGTAAGGTTACCCACTCAGCAATAATAAATGGAGCTAGGACTAATAAATAACAGCTAAATAATAATGGAGCTGAAATTGTGAGATTACCCACTCAGCAATTTAATGGAGCTTAAACTCCATTACATTTCTTTTTTTTAATTTTTTTTTAAAGATTTTTTTAATTTATTCATTTGAGACACAGAGATACAGAGAGAGAGAATATGAGCAGGGGGAGAAGCAGAGGAAGGGGGAGAAGCAGGCTCCCCGCTGAGCAGGGAGCCCGATTCGGGGCTCAATCCCAGGACCCTGGGATCATGACCTGAACCGAAGGCAGATGCTTAACCATCTGAGCCACCCGGGCGCCCCTCCATTACATATCTTTGTCTCCTGTTTCTCCACTGAGTCCACCAGAGGTGACTCTCTGATATTGGTTGGGGTGGTTTCTCCTGTGTTTGGGGTTCCAAGTAAGGTATCCGAAGGACATATCCTCTAATGTGAGGCACTTGGTAAGGGTTCCATTAGAAGGTGATGGAGTCTCTTCCGAAAGGTAATTCAGAGCAGAGAGGATCTCACTTTTTATCCAGGCATAGACAGTTTTTCACCAAACACCAAACGATAAGGTCCTGCTGCTTCTATCTCTACTCTCACTGGCCCAAGTGCCATCATGCCTGGGGCCACTGGACTTTCTGTCCCCTCTTTCATTATCCTCAGACTCTGAAGCGACAGAGGCGGGAGAGCTCTCCCCCTCCTCCCACACGGCCCCCTCCCGCCCTCTCCCACCAGGTGTCCTTCTCCCCCAACCCCCGCCCCGGGCTCCGGGGCCTCTGCGAGGCAGCTCTGCTTTTGGAAGGCACTGGTGTTTGAACAGGGATGAGACAGGCCTCCATAAGCTGCTTATTCTAAGTTGGGGATTGTTCCTCCTTATCAATTGATACTGGAAATAATTACTTCTTAGAATCTTTGAAAACCAGATGTGTAAAGAGAAATTAAAATCTAATTAAATGGATGTAGGCAGTTCTGTCTGAGCTGACAATTCTTAAGCCACTGCAGTTTGTCAAAGGTTATGTTATCTGTCCCTGGGTGCTTCTGTCTCCACTTGGCTCTGAGCCCAGAGCTCCGCGGCCCCCTCCAACACCCTCCCGTCAGCCCTGTCCTGGGCCCAGGATCCCTGGTGCTCTCGGGCAGAGATGCTGGAGAACAGGCCGTCTGTCGGGGGGTTGCGCGGCACCTCCGACAGAGGATGGCATTCGCCCTGATCTGGAAGCACAAACCAGTGTTTGTCCACGGGGCTGCTTCTGGCATTAGGGCAGGACAGCCCCTTTTTGGGCACCTCTGGCAGGGGCAGGGGGCAACACCACCCCCAGTGAGAGCCACCTCTTGGCGCCAACTCTATTCGGCCACCAGCTGTAGCTGGCAGCCAGTAACGAGAAGCCTTAGACCCCTCGGCTCTACTCTCACACCAGGATTGCCCGGATCTGCGCATGCGTGACCGCGGTGCGCGGTTCCTGAGTCTTCCAAGGGGCTAGTTTTTACAGCAATCGGACCTTGCCACCACATTGTCACTGCATTTTACGAATTGGAAAATCAGTTTGTAATGGATTGGGAGGGGGGAAAAGTGGGCAATCAGCACACATTGTTTGGAATGTTTTGTCTTGGGCCCTCCTTGCCTCTTCTGGACCCTGCTCTGGTCAACTTCAGCTTCTCCAGGCTCATGACCAGGGGCTACATCTTGTTGTTTGAATGTGGTTTTTTATGGCTTTATTTGAAAGGTGGCTCTTTCCTCCCTAGGCCACTTTCTTCCACGGAAGCATTTTTGGTTGCCAGAAACAGAGGTTCGTTCATATCACCTGGAGCAAAGAGGATGTGGGCGTGGTCACTGCAAAGTTTCACCTGGAGAGACGCCGGATGTGTACCTGTGAGAAGTGATGGGATCCAAGGCAGGTGAGATGCAGAGAGCAGCGGCTCTCTCCTCTTCCCCCATGGCTGCCCAACCCCAGCGTCTGTCTGCTCCGTTGTTTTGTTTTGTTTTTTTCCTCTCTCCAGCTGCCCCCTCTGTGAGCACGTGGTTTCTGCTCCTTCTCCCCTCTGCCCTGCGTTGGCCCATCATGGCCTTTTCCAACCTCATGACCTTGGTTGGCTCCATCCGCCTACAGCCCAGGCTCTGACATCTTTTAGTTTGAGGTAAAACGAGGAGGGAATCTGATGGGCTCTGGGCCTTTTGTCCTGCCGGCTGGGGGGAGGCTGCGCTTAGGTCGGTGGCCTCTTCTGGGCCTGCTGATTTCTTCCTGAGAGGAAGGGAACAGAGCCACTTGGTAGAAGGCAGACCCCTAAGCAGCAGGGGCCATGGGAGGCGCAGTTTCCCAGGAAGGTGTCCTGGGCTCCGTCCATCCAAAGCCCTCTTGCTTCATCGCCTCTTACCCAGACTGGGCGACACCACACAGTCTGGCTGACTCCTCCCCCACCCTGGTCCTTGGGAGGGGGTCTCTGGTGGGTACCAGACGACGACAGGGACCTCACCTATCTGATTGTGTGGCCTCGTGACATGCACGTTCATGAGCATTTCCCACGCCGAGCCCCGGCAGTAGACAGCTCCGCAGGGGTTAATTGGGCTTGGGCTGATGAAATCACAGCAGTTATCCACTGTTGAAACTCTTTGATAGCCTAACAGTTATGACTCCCTGGACACTTCCCCATTCCCTTCTGAGCCATTTTCATTCTCCGTCTTGTCGGAAATGAGCTTTTGCATCAACATGTCAGTGCCCCCTGTAATAACGCCACAATGCTATTGTTTTCACACCAATGTTAAGAGTGGGTGCCGCTGAGGCTGCCACGCTCACGCGCCAGTTTGCCCGCTGAGCCCCGCTGAGGCCCAGAGCCATCACTTAGCAGGATGCCTGGTGGAGAGGCCCTTCTGCCCCCCAGTGGCCCTCTCCAGGGACCAGGGACCAGCGGGGGGCCTCCTGATCAGTGTGGGTGCTCCTGTCCCCAGGACCAAGCACCAGGGACAAAATGCCGGTGGTGGGCAGAACCCTGGTGAACACCCCAGTCTCCTCCACAGACTTAAGGCTCATTCTGGCCCCTAGGGGGAGCTCAAGGGCTCCCTCCATTTCCAGTGGAGAAGGGCACGGTTGCTTCTTGCCTCTAGGATAAAACTTTGAGGATTGAGATATGACTTTGAGCCTAGAGACAAAAGTGAGAAACAAGACCCTTATACTGTGTTTGGCCTGGGCTACAGGGACCTGCAAGAGCTTTGGTGACCAGTGAGGTGTTCATTAGTGTGACACAAAGGTCTAGTCTTAAAGACCTCAAGGCTGGGTGTGACTCCTCTTCCCCCCCCCTCCCTTTTTACCTCAGAGATAGTAACTTCTTCTTCCCTCCTTCTTTCCCCCTTTTTCCCTCCTTCTCTTCTCCTGGCTTGGACCAAAGTTGAAACCTAGGTTACTTTTGCCATCTCTTGGACCAGTATCTTCCATTCCGGTTCCTTCCTTTGAAGAAAGTTAGTCCTGGGACAATCTTTTAGAGACGACCATCTCCCCAAATCACCCCTAATGCAATTCAGTGCCTACCTTCAAATAAGGACCTATACTTTCCTGATTATCTTTACACAGTAGTAAAATGTGAACCAAAAGATGGCTGAGGAGAATGCATTTGCTCTAAATTGTCCACCTAAAATGAAGCCATCTAGGTAGATTCTCTACCACTGTGAAGAAGCAGGAAGGAGGCCTGAGGATTTAGGGAGTGTTATTACAAGACACTGAGTCTTAGTGTCAAGTAGTTGCTTTCTGCCTTGGTGCATGGGAGGCCTCACACACCTCTGCTGGATGCTAACCAAAACAGCCAGGGTCAAGAGCTAGGGGCTATAAGTACACCGGGGCTCTGTAGTACTGTGTCCTGGCCCAGACATCTGCTATTTCTCATCAGACTAATAGAGATGGGAAGGGCATAGTGCTCTGCAGGGGAGCCATCCCCAAGGACAGGAGCTAGTCAAGGACACCAGGCCAGGTAATCTGTTACCTCTGGGCAAGATAGAACAGTGACTAATCACCCCTTGGGTTATGGATGCATTTATACATCTGATATTAACACCCAGTACATTATTTATGAGCCCAAATATGAATAATTCAATGTGTCCACATTTAGCAGGTTTCTGCCTGAAAACCAGCTTTGCACTGGGGCTTGGCTCCTGATGTTGAACCAGAAGAAGTGGGAAAGGAGCTGCTCAGCTCATGGGCCATGCCTAGGGAGGCTGGACTGCTCCCTGTGGGGAAGCCATGTCCCACCCTGACAGGGGCATTCATTTAGCACCTCTGCTACCCTCTCTTGGTTTACTCATCTGTGTAACTAAGATAGTTATTGGGCTTGATGATCTCCAATGTTCATTCCAGTCTTAAGATTCTGAGAAGGAGAAAAAGAGCTAATGAAAGAGGTAGGAATAGATGCATCATTCATGGTCCAGAACGGTTGCACTTGGCTGGGAACTGTGCCCAGGTAGTTGGTTTCAGGCTATGACTTGCCAGTAGTCCCAGGCACAGAGTCAGGTCTGTTCGAAGGCCTAGGCGTCTACATGTTTGTATCACATGACCCTATGACCCTCCTGTTTGTGAGCTACCTGAAACCAGAGATCTGGTTAGTATCTTTGTCTATCGCAGCTCTGAGGACAGCGTTTATCACATAGTGGGTCCTTATAGGCGAATGTTAAATGGAAGGATTGATGGGCAAGGAGAAACTTGCCATGGGGCTTTCCCAGAAGTGCAGATCTCTCTGTCCCTCACCCCAGTAGTGCCAGTCTACCCCTTTCACTCTTTTAAGCTCAGGGGATGGAAAAAAAGAATAACCTTGCATCTTGTAAAACTCATCCATCTTTTGCCTGTGGCTGGAACTGAGCTGAGCGCCGCTCTTCCTAAGAGTAGATCTTCCCTCCCGCGTCTACGGTGACAGAGGAGATAGAGGATCTTGGGCAGTGGCAGGAGTCTGCCAGGGTGTGGCCTCGTGCAGGTCAATTCTCCAAGCCCATTTGTTTATCTGCAAAATAAAAGGGTCATTTATAAGGCCATTTTCAACCCTAAATTCTTTACGTAAACCAGGTGGGGAGAGAGGCTGTGGACCTGCCTTGGGTAACCCCAAGTTCAATGGCACCTGGAATGTGAAAAGTGAAATTGCCCATGACCCCTTCGATGGTGAAAGACTAAAGCCGTGAGCTCCAGATGCCGTGAGCCCATTGCTCTGTCTCTCAGCCCGATCTGGCAGTCACAAGCCTCAGGTTTGGGCCGGTATCTGTGAACCCAGCAAGTGCTGCTAAATCACACCCTCTCCTGTGCGAATAAGTCCACGAGCCTTCCTGCGGGGGGGCGGGAGGGGGAGTCCGAAAGCGCCCCAGTGCCTGATGTAGAACTCTAGGCAAGAGACAGCATTCAGGAAGGTGGGAGTCAGAGTCAGAAGGCTCCCGGTTTCACCAAATGTCCCTGAGTGCACCTGTTCTTAGATCATGTAGGAGAAACGGAATCGTTCTGTTTCTAAAGATATGAGCCAATGGACTCAATTACCTCTTTTGAAAGCCTGTTCTGGCTTGTGATCATGGGCACAGTTTTATTCTAATTGAAATCTCTCTTGATGAGGCCTATTTCTTCTTTTTCTTTAATCTTCTGAGTTGATGGTGAAGTACAGACCATGGTTAGAAATCAGCCTTCCTAACTGGGTCTCGTCTTTCTCCAGCAGAAACTACCCTTGGAATCCTAGGGTGAGAAGCCAGTCCCCTATTTTCCGTGCCTCTTTTCAGTACCATTTTCAATTGTTGTACCTTCTTTTCAAATATAGTGATGAAATGTAGTAACCCCCTCCAATAGACAGAGGAGTGTTTTCTGTAACCCTGTCCCCAAATTGCAGGTTGGCTTTTAAAAAACACCAACTTCTGGGGCACCTGAGTGGCTCATGGGTTGACCTTCTGACTCCTGATTTCGGCTCAGGTTGTGATCTCGGAGTCGTGGGATCGAGCCCCGCATTGGGCTCCATGCTTGGGATGGGGGGCATCTGCTTGGGATTCTCTCTCTCTCCCTCTCCTTCTGCCCCTCTCCCCTGCTCCCTTGCTCTCTTCCTCTCTCTCAAATAAATAAATTAAATCTTTTTTTTAAAGATTTTATTTATTTATTTGACAGAGAGAGACACAGCGAGAGAGGGAACACAAGCTGGGGGAGTGAGAGAGGGAGAAGCAGGCTTCCTGCTGAGCAGGGAGCCCGACGCAGGGCTCGATCCCAGGACTCTGGGATCATGACCCAAGCCAAAGGCAGACGCTTAACGACTGAGCCACCCAGGCGCCCCAATAAATAAGTCTTTTTAAAAAATTAAAAACACCAACTTCAAACTTAAGTCATGGCTATTTCACTGTGATTCTCAGATGGTTTTCTCCCCCCAGAAATGCCTATTTTAATTGTATGATACTCGGCTGTTATAAATATAATGGCATATAATGACACTGAAAAAGAGTGGCCCGTGATGGTAACTGATAATCCTAATGAAAGGAGAAAGAAATGATGGTGAGCTAGCGATGGTGACAGGGAATGGGATTCCTGGAACACACTAATGCCTGCAGAACATCCCCTCTGCTGGGGGAGGGGAAGGGGGGCGCTCCAGGCATGGGAAGCTAAAGTTGGTCCCAGGCAATTGCCAGCACTCAGCAGTGTTCTAGGACAATTTGTTTGGTCACAATTATCTCCAATCTCCGGGGCATTAATGCGTATTGCTAGGCATTAACACATCCCGATCTTACTCAAAACACTTAGAACTTTCTCACTGGTTTCTGGCAGGCAGAGAGAAAAGCCAGAGAGGACAAAGGTGGAAGGAAACCTCACTGAGGGCGCTGCTGTCTGCGGTGGGGAACCCCCCCTGGAAGGGAATCCGAAGCTAGTGGCTGCCTAAGGGGGGGTGGGGGGCAAGCGCGTTACTGAGATCATCCCTGACTCAGAGGTTCCCCCTCTATGGCTGGTTGGAGGTGTGGGCAGCTGGTGGTTTTGTTAGAGATATTTTTGATGCATTCTGGAGTCTTGTTCCATTTAATTCAGTAGATGTTTATTGAACACCTGCCGGCCAGGCACTTTGCTGGGCACCAGGAGGGAACACAAGGACAAAGATTTTGTCCCAAGGTACCGACAAGCAGTGGGGAAGGAGGAAATGGAAGGGCACCGAGAAACAAATGTGGAAATGCCGTGCTGTGCTTCCAGAACAAAGAGCCTGGGAATGAACGGAGGGGAGAAAGATTACTTTTGGTTTGTGAGGCATTTGAATTGCACCTTCAAGAACTTCCTTTTCATTATAGATGTTTTCAAACATACAAAAGTAGAGAGAATAGTATAATAGACTACCCTGTGCACATCACCCAGCCTCAAACCTCCACACACAGTCTCACAGAAAACCCTACCCATTTCCCACTATAACCCCCATGGGATCATTTCCACTCAAACCCCGGAAAGCCATAACATTTTATAGGAATGCACTTCAATAAATAAAGACTCTAGTTTAATATAAGCACAATACAATTATACTTAAAACAATTTACTTCATGTCATCAAGTATGCAATCAGTCCTCCATTGTCTCAAAGTTTTTTATGGCTGTCTTGTTCAAACCAGGACACAAACAAGGTTGACAGGTCCTGTAAGTACTCTCCTCCTCTCTTCTTTTCCTTGTACTTTGGTGTTGAAGAAACTACACCATTTGTCCTCCAGAGTTTCCCTAAGTCGGGATTTTGCTGACTGCCTCTCTAGAACATTTCTTGTTCCTCTGCCCCCTGCATTTTGTATAAATTGACAATTCAATATAGAGCGTGCTCAGATTTGGGTTCCGTGTTTATGGGAAGACTCCTTTTTCGGTGTGGTTGGGCACTTCCATCCGGAGGGTCATAAAGCCTGATGATCTCTTTCTGTGATGTCAGCAGCTGTTAATAGTTGTCTCCTAGACACAATGTTCTATTGCTTGATGGCACAGATTGGCATGGATGGTTGCTTTGTAATTATTTTATAACCTGGACATGTATGTCTCATGAAATTTCTAGCATGTGTTATATGGCGTTCTAAAAAAAAAAAAAAAAAAGGATATGGGCATTTTAATGAGCAGTAGGGAGCCACTGAAGTCTTTTTGCAGGGCAGTGACCTGTCCGATCCATGGGATAAAGCAGAGAGTGTCTAGCAGATTAAAACTGGGCCTTCACAGCTAAAATTTTAGCTTCTGAAACCCAGGGGCCAGGTAATCGGTGCTTGGGTTGAGGCCCATGCCCAGCTGCTTACCCTCTGGGGCAATTGCTACTGTGGAGGAGATCATGCCTCTGTCCCCCACCAGGCTCATTTAGAGGGTGCCCAGCCGCCCAGCCAGGAGATGCGTGAAAGAGCCCTTATCTGCCTATGTTTGAATAAATGAGACTATTTCTGACGGTGGGTGTTTCCAGCAGTTAATTAGGTAAAAATGAACCTCAGCCAGGGAAGTTTGCACATTTTGACCAATTAAATATGTGGCCCTGGGGCGACTCCCAAATATGCAAGAGGGAGGGGTTTCTTGGAGTCAACTACTTAAATTCAAACCCCAGAGCCACCTCTTACAAGCTGGGACACTTCTAGACAAATTACTTAATCTTTTCAAGGCTCCGTTTTCTCAATTGTGAAAGAAGGGTAATAATAGTACCTAATTCTGAGTGTTGTTTTCCTGATTGAGTGGGTAGAAGGCTTGCAAATCAGCAGGCGCAGAGCAAGGAACCAATAACTGTTGACTGTTACTATCAGGCAGCACGTGATATCTCCGACGTCCACTTCCACAGCCTCAGGGTGGCAAGTCTTGAAGTTGAGTCTTAAGAAAAATTAATTGATGAAGCTGGTATTTAAAAAATGGCTGCTCGGGCGCCTGGGTGGCTCAGTTGGTTAAGCGACTGCCTTCGGCTCAGGTCATGATCCCGGACTCCCGGGATCGAGTCCCGCATCGGGCTCCCTGCTCGGCGGGGAGTCTGCTTCTCCCTCTGACCCTATCCCCTCTCATGCTGTTTCTCTCTCTCTCTCTCAAATAAATAAATTAAAAAAAATAAAATTAAAAAAAAATGGCTGCTTTCTTAAATCACTCAAGGGACTTGGTTATAATGCCAACGTGGGTCAAGGGTTTTCTTTTTTCTTTTTCTTTTCTTTCATTTTTTTTCTGGCAAGGAGACTTCGTATATTTGGGAACTGGTGAACTGTTTGAGAGTCCAAGCAGGAAATAAAGTATGGTGATCACACTGATCACCAGCCTGCTCCTTGGACCCCTTGCCAGAACCCTGCCAAATGCCCTCATGGGAACTGTGAAGTCATTAGAAACAAAGATATAATTAACATCCAAAAGAGGCAGGGAGACGAGTTGTCAAACTTTGTGATGTACAAACGGCCGCGAGGCTAAAATTACTGAAGAGAAAATTAAAACAGCAAAAGCCAAATTTGCCTGACTTATCCTTTGCTTTTTGGTTTAATGAGAGCCTAGCTTAAAGCTTGCTGATTAAAATGGGGGCATGATGGGCTTTGAGCATCTGTAAATTTAGGTCTCCCTTTCAGTTTAGTTGTGATTTCCAAAACGGACATATTCCAGGACTCTCTTCACAATCCTATATAGTCAGGGATCCACCAACAAATATGTACTGAACATCTATGGTATGAATGTTAGGATCTCGGGAGCCAGTAATAAACAAGAAAGACCAGTGCTTGGCCTTAGGGGACTTCCATTCTAGTGGTAGAGACAAATAAATGAGCAATTATAATAGGAGGAGAGGTAATTAACTTAAAGAGAGCCCAGTCTAATTTATAATGTCCAAAAGGCAGCCTGTGGTTTACTAGTCAAGGATTTAATACAAACCAAGAATGAATACCATCTCTATCCCAGCTACCATTACTTGAGCCTAGTTTCTCACCACTGTGACCGACTAGACTCTTAGGAGAGTTTCCCAACTACGCACCAATAGTCTTCCCAGAAGACCACTTTTATCATGTCAGATCCTTGCTCAAAAACTTTCTGGGACTTTCCACACTGACAGGGTTAAGTTTGAATTCTTTAGCCCAGATTTGGCAAATAGATAAGGAAGTTTGGGGTGGGAGAGTGGATTCATCGCGTGAGTTTGTGGCAGGGAGTGAGTGGAGAAGAAACAATACCAAATGGAAACAGATGGACTCAAAGACCTTTCTTGTTCTGTCTTCTCTGGGTGAGCTCTTGGCATCTTCTGAGCTTGTGCACCTGCCCCTGAGAGCCTAGAGGAACCTGAGCTGTATTAGATATTCCTGCACAGAGGCTGGGTGGATTCTCCTTCATGTCAGCACACACAGATCAGATGAATATCAAAATTACACAGATCTTACATATTAGTTATGAGCGATAATGGTGGCCCCAATTAATGAATATCATCCAGGGGTTGAAATGATCACTAATCCCAAGGAACCAAAAGAAAGAAATTTTAACCAGAGTAGGTTGAATTTGTCCCAAACCAGAAGTACAACTCCTCAATTCCAATGGCTTTTCCACGTTTTATGTCAACTCCCCAAACTTAAATAGCAACTGTTGGAGTACTTATCACATTGTATTTTAATAATCTGTCTCCACGCTATCTCTTTGGTCCACCAGACTGTGGAGTCTTCTTCAGGAACCATTTTTTAATTCATGTTTTAAACAAAACACCTGGCATAAACCCTGGTACACAATAGGCACTCAGTAAATGGTAAGTGAATTCCCACTGCCTTACAAAGCCCTTTCTGAGAATCTTCAGTCATGGTAATTTATCTTCTCTCTGAAGTTTCAGGGCGACCATCCATCCCAGTCATGTATTTTTTTCATTCTCACAACTTTTAAATGAGTTCTGAAAGTTCACTGGAATATTCTTTGTTCATAGGGAAAAAGTTATTAATGCTGTCGTTGCCTAAGCTAGCCTACAAATCCTATTTTTAAACCATCATATTCAACTCAGCAAGCACTTACTGAGCACTTGCTGTGGGCTGGGCTCTGGAATAAGCACTGGAAATAAGACAATGGCCAGGCCCTGTCTTCAAGAAGCTTACCCTGCCAAGAAGGCAGCTTGATGATGATAGCACAGTATGGCAGGTAGCGGGTGCAGAGGAGAGTTCTCGCTCTGGGTGGGCATGAAGGCTTCACGGGGAGAGTGATTTAGCACTCACCCAGGGGGTAAGATCAGAAGGGCAGGAGTTCCAGCAGCGGCGGGCAGGTGAGAGAGAGTGAGGTCTGCTGCGCTGCCTGCACAGTCTGAATGACGGGGAAGGTAGGTGCCGAAGAGACTGGGGTAGCTGAGATAAGCTGCCGTGGGTGAGGGACAATCACAGAGAGCCTTCAAGGCACACTATGGGCCTCGGACTTTATTCTATAGATGGTGGGGGCCTTTGGGCAGAGAAAGGCTGAGATGACTCCAGTCCAGGTGCAGCCAGGGACATGGGTAGAGGATGGGCCAGCAGCCCCAGGGCTGAGACATAGCCCAGGTGAGAAATAGTGAAGGTTGCCCAGTCCCAGCTTCCCTAAGCTTTTTCCATGTGTCCCAACTGCCTTTTCTTCCACTTCCTGCTCCCATATTCTCCAAAAGTATGCCCAGTGGGCTGTAGGGTCCAGTGATGCTGAGGGTCGGTGTCAGTGTGCAGATATGGACATTTGCAGGTCTGGTGTTCGTTTGTGGAGACCACTTCTTATCTCCCACTGGTACTCTGGGCCACCCGCAGGCAAACCCTGCCTGATACACTTCTCTCTCCTGCTCTCCCACTCAGCCTCTAGCACAGTGCCCTATGTCTAAACCAATGAAGATGTGTGAATTCAGATGGACGGATTAATCCATATAGTTTGCTTATAATATATACTTTTGAGGGGGGAGGATCCGTGTCAAGTGAACATTTTGTTCACTGCTGACATGTTGTACAAACACAAACATTAATTAAAACTACACAGTATTAGCAATTCTAGCCTTAACAGATACATGACAGGAAAGCATGGCCCAGAGTAAGGCCTGGACCGGGTCCTCAGCCTCACCTTGGCCCTGATTCAATCTCGCTGCCCAGCGTGGGGCTTGTTAATTTCTTCAAGATTCAGATGAAGCCTCTGGCTCCCCTCTATCCAAGTAACAGCTCCTGTGAACCTTCCAAGTAAGAAACAGGCAACGGTCAAGTTCAATTATCAAACATAACACATGATCACAAGGTGCTTTTTCCTCTTTTTAATTCAGTTAGAAGAGAGTTCCCCAGTTACTACACAGGATCCATAATCACTAGGGATTTCGAAGATGGCAAGTTGAACTGAAAATCATGGACTCTTTCCTTGAGGATTTACCAAGCACTTTGGGATCCTGCTGTACCCCAGAGCCCCCATTAAGAGCCCAGTTTTCACTGTTCTGGGGAGGCTGTGGCAAACCTGCCTCACCTACAGAATCCTGCTGCTCAAATCTCTGTGAATGGGGGTGTTTATAGGGTGCTGCACAGAACTGGCAAAGAATGGGAAAATCTTGCAGTTACTCCTTTCACCAACATTTAGTAAGAATAATGTGTTTTAGGCACGAAGGCTCAAGCCAAAGAAATAAAGGCAAGAGTCAAACAGCACTGGGTTGAGTCTGGGTTCCCCCCTGTAAGCAGGGGAAATTTCTTCGGCTTTATGAGCCTCACTTATCTGGAAATGGGGACAATAAAAGCCCCTCTGCGGATTGTGATCAGGATTAACGAAGGGCGGCAGCCAGCTCATACGTGTTCCTAAAATGAGTTCTCTTCCCCTTCCTTGTAAGGATCTTAAAATCCACAAGCGAATACAAACATCAAATAACTAGAGAATCACCTAAAAGCGGAGTATAATGTTGCTTTAATTTATAGCAAACCACTCAGCATCAAACAAGGGAGCCCGCAGCTGTCTGGAAAGGAACGGCTCAGATTCTCAAGGTAATTTTTCAAAAATACACTCCAAATGAGCATTGACATAAACTCTTCTTTAGCTGAGCTTTAGCTTTGTGGCACTTAAAAAAAAATCTGTAATATTAAAAGTAAATTAAATACTGCATATGACTAGGCATTGGAGGTGTTTAGGGAGCAATTTCACAGTTGACGACTCAAGGCTTCCTGTCTGATGAAAATTCACATTTCCCCAGGGGTGGAGGAACAGAGTCCCAGGGATCGGGGAGGAGATGAGGATGCAGGCAACGTGACCTGATTCAGAAAGCTGAGACCTTGGGTGAGGGGCTCAGACAGATACCCACCACTGTGTGAGGATGGATGTCATTTCCTGAGCCTTTAATTGGCCATGTGAACAGATACTCTTGGTTACAGAATCTGGGTCAGGAAATGTGGGTTACCCTCCCACATTTGCAATCCTGCAGGTTACTCAGATCTGGAAGCGTGGGCAGTCATGCGGCTCTGCAGGACCCGGGGAGCCTCCCACTTACGCTCCAACTCCCGCCATGTTGTGATCCCCTTCCCCACCACCACCTGTTCTTCCGGAGCCTTTTGGGATCACTCTCAGCAAGGGGACCAACGTGGAGCTCCCTCTCTAGCAACAGGGAGGAGTTCAGGCTGAGCCTTCCATGTGCTCTGATCTGTCCAACCTTTGGGATGGGACTTGGCAGAAACAGAACCCAGGGCCCTTCTGGGTTATCAGTGGGGGACTGAGCATTGGACTTGGTCCTCATCCAAGGAACAGAACTGAATTAGGGCTGTGTCAGCCATTCTGAGGAGAGAGCCAGAAACCTGAAATCAGGGGCAAGGTGGATCAGAAACCAGAAGGGCCCAGCTTAGAGTCAGGGGAGGACAGAACCAAACTTTGTGGGTGAAGCCAAGTTGGTGATGAAAAGGGGTCAAATCTGAAGTTTCCTGTGAGGGAAACTTCAGAATGGAGCAGTTTTGACAAATCTCAATTTGCTGTTGACCCTGCTACAGAAGCTTTCCCTCTAGAGGCATCTTGAAGGCACTGAACGTGTAGGAGGCAGGCCAGGCCTAGACAGGCAGTCTGTGTCTGTGGCTTGGGGCCATCCCACCTGGCCCTTAAGAACAAGCTGAACAGCCTTCTGGGGCTTACGGCTTTAGGATCCACAAAGCATATCGCATACACTGTAATATCTTGGCCTTATGAGAACCCATTATTCGTCCCCATTTTATATCTGGGGAGTAATGAAGATGAGAGATGGCCCCAATGTCACTCAGCTTTTCATTTGTGGAGCCTGGTCTTGGACCTACTCCTTCCTCCATATCCCATCTTGAGTCTATGACCTTGGCTGTATTCACACGGTGTTCCATCAAATCTAGGTGGGAAGCTGGACAATTCACTACTCTTGGCTCACAGGATGAATGATAGTCTTGTTGGGCGGTGGCCTAATAATTGGTCAGTACCCTATTTCTGATCTCAGCTGTCCCACCCAGACCTGAGAGCCCACGGTGTCTATGAAGACAAGATATAACCCATTTTGGCCACTCACCATCTGCCAGTGCTGTGACTTAGCTCCAGGTAGTGATTTTACCAGGCCTCCCCATATAGCCAAACCCCATTTTCTTTACTCCATTTTACTGTTCTTTAGCATAGCTGTTCATTTCCTGTGTCATATCATCTAGCTCTTAGAGAAATCATGGCATGAGTTTTAACTGCTCTCCGATTATTCAATAATCACCTGTGTGAAATCTCAACAAATACAGGTAGCAATCAATCTGCAGTTAATTAATATAAAGCAACCAGTCCCATTAAATTCAAATGTTGCAGTGGACATGGTTGGTTGGCTAAATATCAGTGCCATTTATATGTACATTCTTCTTGGGATTGTCCTGGACTTGAAAATATTTTTTATTAACTAGCTGGTATTTAACAGAAATTAATTGTTTGCTATGCATCATCAATTTCATCCCTGAGAAGTAAGACCTAGAGCTGCCTTGGAACAGCTGTATGCATGGAGAAGTTTTCTGGGTAGTTCTCTGAGACACACCACACTCTCTTCCCTTACTCTTTTATTCTCACCTCACTTCTACCTGCCCTTACCTAGCATTTTAATGAGGCTTCTAATCTGGCTGTAATTTTGCAAGCTGTTCCTTAATTTTTGTCTTTGGAGTTGGCTCGTATTATGAAATATTTTATTATTTGCTAGTACCCAAGTGGATATGGATACTAACGTAATAAGGGAACTGGAATCATGAGCTAAGTGGACGAGTAAAAGGTCTAGAATAACTCAATGAGGCAATTTCTCTTGAAGTGTCAGGACCTTCATTTATGGAATGATAAAAACATTTGCCACTAACCTACTCCATTTGTATTTGTCAGGATTCCTTTAACTGAAGTGACAGAATCCACTCAAAAAATAACTGAAGCAGATAAATGATATTTACAGCCTCAGATCAGTGAGTCCAGGGGAATTCAGGCATGGCTGGATCCAGGGATTCAAACAATACCATCAGGACTCTTTTTCTCTATATATCTCTGTATTTGTTTCCTGTGGCGGCTCTAATAAAGCTCCACCAACGTGGTGGCTTAAAACAACAGACATTTTGCACGACATTGTGAATATACATACTGTCACTTAAGAACAGAATGGCAAGTTTTGCATTATGTATATTTTACCACAATCAAAAACACACGAAAACACACGAAACCCCGGAAATGTTTTCTCTCACAGTTCTAGAGGCTAGCAGTCTAAAATCAAGGTGCCAGCAGAACCATGCTCTCTCTGAAGGCTCTAGAGGAGGATGCTTCCTTGTCTCTTCCAGCTGCTGGTTCCTGCCAGGAGTCTTTGGCCTCATAGACGCATCACTCCAATCCCTGCTTCTAATGGCACATGGCACCCTCCCTGTGTGTTTGTCTCTGTATCTTTTTTTTTCTTCTAGAAAGGACACCAGTCACTGAGGCCCACTCTAATCCAGTGTGACCTCATCTTAATGAACTACATCTGCAATGACTCTATTTCCAAATAAGGTTCTTCCAGTTGGACATGCATTTTTGGGTATCACCATTCAATCAGTACAATCCCTTGGCCGTATTTGCTTGTTTTCTTCCTCTTCATGCAGGCTCCCAAGTAGCAGCAATATAAATGGAGGAAACCTCAGGAATCCCAGAGAAAGGGAGAATTCCACCTACTCCCAGGACCCAAAACTGGGCTCTGATTGACTCTGCTTGGATCAGGTGCTCAGCCCTGGACCAATCACTATCTGAAGCGGTGGGAGATTCAGAGCACTCCTGAGGCAGAGCAGGCAGGGCCGTGTGACTGATGCAAAGTCTTTCTAGAATGTTATTCATTATTTCTCTTTTTATGTAATTTTCCACAAACAAAGCAATGTTTCTGTTATTAGAGAATAGAACCTATATAATTTTAAAGTGCAGTTTTCACCTACAGAAACTTAACCAACTGAGCCACCCAGGCATCCCTCACCTACAGAAACTTGATCAACCAAACATGATGGCTTTGATCTAGGAGGCATTAAATTAGAAGTTCCTTAAAGGTAGGAATGCATGTGTGTGTGTGTGTGTGTGTGTGTGTGTGTGTGTGATGTATTCAGCCAGGATTTATAGCAAGACTATAATTTATGAAAACCTCCAACTCCTTTTCATTCACATAGTCAGAAATTTAGGGGAAGGGACTCTTAGATGGCAGGACAAGCTGACCCGTGGCATTCAAATACTTTTAGAACTATGCGGGTATTCTGAACATGAGTAATTTGTTAAATGAAGCTGTAAAGTAGATTTCAAAACCCACCCCATCCCCCAACCCGGCTGGATTCCATTTTGCAGCTTTACCAGAGTCTCATTCAGGGGTAATAGCAGATTCATCAACAGAAGTACCACTTTCAACCCAGACTGGCCAGAACAAATCCACAGTGGCAGCTGGATCTGCCCAACATCTTCTTGACACACCTCCCTCTCTCTTATTTCTGATGTGTAAGAAGGGGAAGGCCATTATTCTCCAACCCTTCGGCAAGGTCAAAGGCTTTACTGGAACAGATCCTGTCATCCAGGATGGGGAAGGTAAAACAGATCTCATCCCCTCCAGGGTATGGCGTCTGTGGTGCATGTTAGTAATGTTCTCTGGCAACTGGCACCTTGAATGTCTTTCCTAAATACTTGCTTATCTTAATGAGAAGATTTATCTGGACAGACATGTGTGCTACCATTTCATTCATGTGCTTAGTCAGCAGATGGGTAGCACTGGCCCATCAGTTACATCTGGCCGGACCTGAGCATCCTCTGTGGGGATTCCATTTGCCTGGCCCCACTCATGCCTCAGTTAACAACCTGCTTTTCCAGAACCCTGACACTGTGAGCAATGGTTTGGACTTAAGCACTGCACACTTAGAGACTCCATTCCCTGCTCCTGCCTCACCTCATATAACAGCCTTTTCTTGCCTTATCTGAGCTGGCAGTGGTTTTGACAGTTCCCAAACTACTGTAGGGGCAAGGTCATCGCCCGCAAGGAAGCCCCCCGGCAGGCGCATTTCATTCACCATCAGCCATCCTGGATGGTGTCAAACCGTGGGGCCTGAGACACCTGGAAAGATCGGGCAGGCCCGGGAAGTAGATCTGAATGCGAGCGAAGGAGAAAGGAGACCGAAGGGTTGGGGAACAAAAATCAGTAATATTGCCGAGAGAGAGAGAGAAAGAAGGAAAGATAAACCGCCCCTGGCCACGTGGGTAACAGGGTGACCAACTTGGCCTGGTTTGCCTGGGACTTCCCCAGTTTTAAAACTAAAAATCTCACATTCTGGGAACAGCATCATTCCTGGGCCAACCGGGATGGTCAGTCACCCTCTGTAGACAGAATAGGGCCTTTAATTATGTAGAGCAGGTGGGGAAGATCCTGACACATACTCTAATATCACTTCGAGGTGAGTACATTTAAAATTTAAAAATTGCCACTTGACCTGCGCCCCAATGTTTATAGCAGCAATGTCCACAACAGCCAAACTATGGAAAGAGCCCAGATGTCCATCGACAGATGAATGGATAAAGAAGATGTGGTATATGCCTACAATGGAATATTATGCAGCCATCAAAAAATGAAATCTTGCCATTTGCAACGACATGGATGGAACTAGAGGAGATTATGCTAAGTGAAATAAGTCAATCAGAGAAAGACAATTATCATATGATTTCACTCATATGTGGACTTTAAGAAACAAAACAGAGGATCATAGGGGAAGGGAGGGAAAAATAAAATAAGAAGAAACCAGAGAGGGAGACAAACTATAAGAGATTCTTAACCACAGGAAACAAACTGCAGGTTGCTGGAGGGGAGGGGGTAGGGGGATGGGGTAAGTGGATGATGGACATTAAGGAGGGCACGTGATGTAATGAGCGCTGGGTGTTATATGCAACTGATGAATCACTGAACTCTATCTCTGAAACTAATAATACACTATATGTTAATTAATTGAATTTAAATAAAATGAAATTTAAAAAAATAATAAAAAAATAAAAATTGCCACTTTGCCTCTGTGGCCCTGGTCACTGGAAGCATTTCCTACAGCAAGCCACAGATGTGACCCAAACTGCTCAACTCTCAAAGGGCAGCACCTGTGGTCTGTGTCCTCTTCCTACTTCTCTGAAGCCCCCTTAAAAAGCTATCAGCATTTTGTTCTCAACACCTCAAATTTCTAGCACACTCCAAGTATATACTGAGTGGCCAATCTAGATCACTGACTGGCTAGACCAGTATTTTTCTTAATGGCATATCTAACTAGCTTTTTCATCCTTTTCTTAGATTTTTATTAAAAAATCTAGCTAACAAAAGGGGTGCCCCTAAGTGAGAGAGACCATTAGGTTAAAGCTTGAAGCAAGTCCCAGAGTAACAGTAAGAATCAGAATCAGAACACTACCTCTGGAGTCAGACACGGACAAGCCTGCAAGGGAGAGCTTGACCTTCAAAGGTTTCTCAGGCCCAGACCACATCCCCAGGAAGTGGCCCCGCACTTCCCACACCCCCGCTCTGACTTCCATACCTTCTTACTCATCACTCTGCTCTGTTTTGGACCTCAGACTGCCCCGGTGGGGTCAGCATGGCCTTCGTGGGCTAGGCATCTCGTGCTACCACCGTGCCTTCCAATCTCTCTGCTGCTGCAGATGCAGGCTCACTACCTAGTCCACTCTTCCCCACCCACTGGTCCTTAACCTTGGCCTCCTGGCCAGGCGTTGACAGCTTACCTTGTTCCCAGCAACACTCAGTCCAGAGTACACAAAGGGTGTCTATTTTGTCAACAAGGAAGCTCTCCTGTGGTCCCCTAGGCTCCTAGCTGCACATCTTGCAAAACTGGAACAGACCACACATCAAGATACTCTCTCAGGAGCAAAAGGCAACGTATAGGTCTTCACTTTCCCACAGTGCCCATTTCTCAATGCCACAGAGATTCACATGTTCATTAACTTATTTTTTAAATATCTATTGAGAAATCAACACATACCAGGCATTAACATAGGCATTTGCAATACAACAGAGAACAAGACAGGCAAGGCCTTCACTCGTGAAGCTGATGTCCTGGAAAGGGAGAGAAATCTAATAATGAATATGTAAACAAATGAGCAGTAACATTTCAGAAAGTAATAAGCACTGTGAAGACAATAACAAGGGGTGTAACCTTCCTTCCTGGGGAGGGAGTTTGGCTCACTTTACCTTTAGGCCCTTCCCAGCCAAAGGGTGTAGTCTACCTCCTCAAAGAGCTATGCACTGCCCCCTGCTGGCCAGGATCAGCAGGACATGCCAGACTCGCTTGGGTTCCCTTGGGTTACCCAAGTCTGTTTCCGTTTTGCCTCCACATCCTCCTCCCTTTGCCATTTGTATGAGCGACAGTCTTAGTACCGTTCGAGGGGTGGCAGCTCTCAGAACAGAGCTTCTCTTGGTGAAGTCCCTTCTTGAGATGTTCTCTGTCAGAATAGTTCCCAGGAGGCCCTGTAGCCTGCAGCTTGGAGTATGGGCTTTGGTGTCAGCCAGCCTGGGTTCCCTTCCTTCGTCCCCATCTGTCTGGCTAACTGGCCCTGGTCCTTCAAAACCTGACTAAGCATCTCCCCTGGAAAGCCTTTCCTGGGCCCCCGACAACATGAATCCCCAGCAACACGAACCTGTGAATGCCACGTGACCATCCATGGTCAAGTCTTACTAATTTGATAGCCAGCGTCCACAGTATACATGGGACTCAATAAACATTTGTTGAATGCATGCATGAATAAATGAATAAATCTGGGGCTCTGCAGGCAAGGCTGGATCTGATAAACGTGGTCCCCCAGCTCATTGCATAACCCAGAAGTTCATGATGAAAGGCAAAGTAAACTATTTTTCCCACAAATCACATCACGCATGATCAAAAAGTTGGGAAAGCATCTCTTGGGTGGTTCAGATTGGCTCTCCCAGAGGCGAGAAGCACAACTGTTTTGTCAAAGCCACACAAACACCGCCCTCAGTGGACTGCATTGGAGCATCTATTGATCTCTGAGAAAAGTATAATTTAACAAAAGTGCTGCTTCCAGCTCCTTGTCTTGTTCCCTGAATTTCCTCCATGTCTTTCCAGCTGTAACGTGAAATTCAACTGTGTGTGTCAGCCCCAATCATGGTAAAATCCCTAGCTCACCACCGGGTTGTTGGGAGAAAACTGTCTTCACAGCTATCTCTGGACAAGATGTTAATCTCTGACAGACTGGAATTAAAAGTCCTCCAAGCAGCTCAGATGCCCCCCCACCCCCCCACCCCCGCCCCGGGCTCCGCTGCAGTGAAGGCCTCCTGAAGGTTAACCCCTCAGGCCCAGATTCAAGGCCACATCTTTGTGGCATCTCCTATGGCCTGCTGCTTGCAGAGCAGAAAAGGAACTGTTTGAGAAATAATAGAAATGTCAGAGAGTCAACTCTTGCTAAATACGCTTTGTTGTGAATAATAAAAAGAAAAAATAGTCACAAATCTCTGCTATTGAAGGATTAGAATACATTTTCAGAAACCACTTCTCCCTTATCTAGACCTAGGAGCACTAAGAAAAAGTCGTCCCCAAGGTTCCAGTTTGCTGAAATTGAACCTCTCTGTTCTTTTCATGGTTAAGGAAATTGATTTTCTGCCTAACCCCCATTTAAAAAAAAAAAGAGCGAGATGTGTCTAATATGATGAGACCAGCCCTTGACTGGCTGGACAGGCTGGGGCAAGTCATGGACATTAAGAGTTTCCACTTTCAGTGGGACCCAAAGCGTGGCTGTGAGGTTCAGCTATGAAGCTGTGTGTGAACATGCTTTATAAACTGTAAAGCACTATACAAATATGAGAAATTATTGTGGACCACCCAAAATTACTAATTTTGTTTTGTTTTTTTTTTAAAGATTTTATTTATTTATTTGACAGAGTGAGAGACAGCGAGAGAGGCAACACAAGCAGTGGGGGAGCGGGAGAGGGAGAAGCAGACTCCCCGCCGAGCAGGGAGCCCGATGCGGGGCTCGATTCCAGGACCTTGGGATCACGACCCGAGCCGAAGGCAGACGCTTAACGACTGAGCCACCCAGGCGCCCCTAAAATTACTAATTTTGAAGAAAACGATGCTGAATATAATTTAGTATCTCTTTAATGTCTCATAAAGCATTTCAGAACCTCCCAATGGCTCAGCGGTATGATTTTGAACTGTGCTTGTTGTCATAGGCAGACCTGCTAGGCTCATGAACCTGTGGACGACCACAGTGTTTAGGGAGCTTGGCAGCTTGGAAATGGTAATAGTAGATCTCACCACAAGATGGCAGCATTGATGACATTTCTGTGCCTTGATCGTTTAAAACAAGACTTGACATTTGAGGAGGCCCAGATCAAGGGCACAAAGGGAGGTCCGCATGCCACATGTTTGTTTAAAAGTTAAATCAATGTAACACACAAAGTAAATAAAATATGCTACCTATCTTGAAAAATATATCTTCCTAATGAAATGGAAGGCCAGGTGCAAATTTAGAATTCTGAGATCCTCAGAGTTCTGGGCAGGAACAGTGAATTTCGGGGAAGGTCAGCATCCAGCCATTCAAAGACACTTTGATTCTTCCAAGTGGACATATCAATGCTCAGCTCCATCCTGCACACTCCATCCACACCCTGTGTCCCTCACCCTCAGAGGCCAGACCTCTGTTTGCTCTGGAAGTAGGCTCAGGAGTGTTGGGTAGGCACTTGTGCGGTACTAGGTACCCATAGCATGGTCTAGAACAGAGGTCAATTGACTTTTCTTTAAAGGGTTAAAGAGTAAATATTTTAGCCATTTATGAGCAATATGGTCTCTATCAAAACTATTCCATTTTGTCACTGTATCTCAAAAGCAGTCATAGACAATTCACAAATGAATGGGGTAGTTGTACTCCAACAAAACTTAATTTACAAAAATTGGCAGCAAGTCCAATTTGGTCCACAGGCCATAGTTTGTGGACATTTAGTCTAGAAGCTAGGGCACGGGTTGCCAGTAAAATACAGGACATCTAGCCAAATTTGAATTCCAGATAAACAGTGATTTTTATTTATTTATTTATTTATTTTAGTGTAAGTATGTCTCAAATATTGCAAGGGACATACTTACACTAAAAAAAAAAAATAAGTGGTTGTTTATCTGAAATTCAAATTTAACTGTGCATCATGTATTTTTATTTGTTAAGTCTGGCCATGTTGGCTGAGGCAGGAGCTCTGCCTGGGACTGTCCCATTGACCCTTTGGACTCCTTACCCCCAGGAAGGGCCACAGCTGGAGGGAGGCCAGAGCGTAGCCCCTAAAGCGCAGGCCCTAGGTCCCGCTATCCCAGGACTAAGGGCAGTATTCTTCAGTGACAATCTTTATGCTCTCAAAGAATAGACATATGTGCATGTTTTGCACTTCAAATAGCTGGTTTTGTGTAGTTTGGACATTAATTAAACAAATGTTTGTTTATTGAGTTCCTGCTACAGGCAAAAAAAGTGGGGGGCATGCTCCTGTCTTCGTGGGGCTTATAGAGGGGGCAGGCATTATAGCAATTCACATATAATAAATTAATAATTATAAATTGGTAAGATAAGAATAACAAGGGAGATGAAGAAATGGGGAGGCAAAGTAAGGCATGTTGGGGAAGTGACATTTGGTCTAAGAAGGAAGCAGATTCCAGGCCGAGGGAGGTGCCTGAGTGAGGTGGAGTGAGGGTGCATGGAAGGAGAAGAGCAGCGGTGAGTGGGGGGGGCAGGCCAGAAGGCCAGGCTTTGCTTTGTGAGGCCTGTGAGCAGCTTGCATTCATTTAGAGTGCCTCGGGGAGGCCCACAGGCTTTCAGATGGGGAGGGAGCGTGGGCTAATTCTCCTGTTTAAAAGCTCCCACTGGGGGCACCTTCCGCTCAGGTCATGATCCCAGACTCCTGGGATCCGGCCCCACATCAGGCTCCCTGCTCCGCGGGAAGCCTGCTTCTCCCTCTCCCACTCCCCCTGCTTGTGTTCCCCTCTCGCTGTGTCTCTCTCTGTCAAATAAATAAATAAAATATTTTAAAAAAATAATAAAAGCTCCCACTGGTCGTTTCTTCCTGCGGAGTGGTGGGGCAGGAGGCAGAGAGGGGAGGCTCCGTGAGGAGGCCCGGGCAGGGCTCTGGAAAGAGAGTGAGACCTGCAGGGCTTGGAGAGGTGAGTGCAAGGGGTGGGGCAGTGGGGGCAAGCGGGAGGGGAGCACCAAGATGGCCTCCTGGGTTTCCCGTTTTGCCCAGGTGAGGAAATGTGGAGGAGGCGCAGGCGTGGAATGAAAGTAGACGTCTCCACCGTTGGCAAAGTGGGAGACGCTTTGATTCTTCCAAGTGGACATATCAAGTGAGTGGGTGGGTACACTCGCCTGCAGCTCAGAAGAGAGGTCCGGGCTGGCCATGGAAGGGGTGGCCCATAGGAGGCATTTGTAGCTTCGGGCATAGCTGAGACCTTCTTGGTAAAAAGAGGAAGGCGCCTGGGACAGATCCAAGAGGCACGCCAATGCTCAGAAGAAAAGGAGACAGAAAAGGAGAAAAACCAGGTGCCATAGAAGCTGGAAGAAGGGAGATTTCAAAAAGTCCTATTTCTGACAGTTACCAAAAGCATCTTTTTCCCTTTAGAACTGTGGTTCCCTCCCTTATCATGGCCTCCTCTATCCCAGCTCTTTGCTATATTTATGGTGATAGAAAGAGGAAGCAGAGTGGCGCCTGGGTGGCTCAGTTGGTTAAGCAACTGCCTTCGGCTCAGGTCATGATCCTGGAGTCCCTGGATCGAGTCCCGCATCGGGCTCCCTGCTCAGCGAGGAGCCTGCTTCTCCCTCTAACCCTCCCCCCGTCATGTACTCTCTCTCTCTCATTCTCACTCTCTCAAATAAATAAGTAAATCTTAAAAAAAAAAAAAAAGAAAGAGGAAGCAGATGGGAAGATAAAACATAAACCACTACATACATTCTCTCCCATTAGTATTTGCATAGCCGGAGCTCACCATTGAAGGAGTATGAAGACAAGTGGGTGACTTTCAAATGAATGAATACATATCTTCATTCCCCTCCCTTATTGATTAGGAAATCGATTTTGAACCTTTCAGAATTTCCTTGAACAAAATGGCAGCCAGTAGGAAGAGCCTCCTTGAACAAACCTAACATGTGTTGGCGTTTCCCAGCCTGGGATGGTTGTCCTCCCATCGGACCTCAGTCAAGCCCACTGCGCTCAGAAGCCCGGGGAGGTCAGGACCCTGCTATGCTCACCAGATGATGGGTGCTGTGTGTTGTTCTGAATACCGGGAGGGAAATCATGGGGCTCCCATAATTAATATTAGTGACATTTCTCTTTCCTAGTAAATAACCTTGTGTTTTGACCTGTAACAATGTGAAATGCTAACAAAGCCATGAGGAAATTAACATCCCTTGATGTATCTTGGAGCCTGCCTGCATGGATCCTGTTCAGGTGACAAAAGGTCTGCTAGACCCTGGAAAGAAACAAAGGAAGGAAAAGGTCACGGAGGAAGTAGCCATGTGGTGAAATGCCAAAGTACAAGAGTTTATCTAGACCAAAGAGGTACCCTTTACATAGAAGAACTCTAACCCAAGGGTGACTCACAGGTCTGAGGACCAGCTAAAACAAACAAAATGGAAATTGGTGATTAAAAAAAGACCTGAGACACGGATTGCTCTGTGGGAACACAATCTGGTGTGTGGTAGGTAGTACTTAACCTTTATACAGAACTTAAAATTTTTCAAAATGCTTTCTCATATATATCACCTTATGTTAATTTTCCAGAAACCTGGCAAGGTAGGCAAGGCAGAGAATAGGATTCCCATTTGGCAGATGAACAGAGGGAAAAAAGGCTCAGAGATATCAAGTAACTTGCCTAAGGTCACACAGCAACTTGGTCAGGGGCTGGTCAGGACCCAGGCCTGCTGAACACAGCACATCATCGTCCAGAACAGTATCAGGTCAAAAAACGAGATCAACACAAGGCCTGAGTGAATCCATGAAGTATTAAGGAATTTCTGCCCAGCAGTTAGAGATTCCTATGGCTGTTACATATCTGTGTTCTGTAGGAGTCTCCAGAAATGGAAGCCATGGGTTAAGACATGGCAATGGAGTTCTGAAGCAGGTGTCATGCGGAAAGCTCACATTTTTCAAACCAAACGAAGTACTGGCTATTACTGGAAGGCACGAAGTAAGGCAGCATCAATATCAATGTGTTGCCCCTGACTATTCTGTCCACTCCTCGCATGGGGGCCACAGCCAGACCCCTCTGCAGTGTGGTCCTAGCAGATCTGCGAAGCCGGGCACAGTCAGTAATCCCTCATCTGCCTCAAATTACTTGATCCTCTCCTCCTGTTTCTTTTATGGGAATCTGCAGAAAAGTTAACTACTCAATTTCTGAAATTCAGCCTAACTTCCACCCACCAGGCCAAGCCTCGGTGTGGGTGGAGCGGTCAAGGGGAGTGAGGGGAAGAAGCCAAGGCCTCAAACTTGAGGACAGAGAGTGAGCTTTGGACATCACTCCTCTTTGATCCCATGCACCTAACGCAGTCATGCCAACTGCACGCAATTAAGGCTTGCTAAACTAAATTACTCCAAATGGATTTAAGAGGGAGAAGGTGGTGAATATGTGATGACTTAAAAAGACACAGTTTCTATAAATCCGTAAGAAACAGACAGACAACTCAGGGAAAAACAGGCAGAATGCCCGAACAGTCGCTTCACAAAACAGAATATCTAAATGACCAAAAAGCGTATGAATAGGTGCTCAACATCAGTAGTTTCAAGGAAATGCTGCTTAAAGCCACCTGTTCAGGAGACAAAAGGCCTATTAGAATGGCCAAAATGAAGGCGACTGACCACACCAGGGGATGTGGAGCTCTCAGAAGTCTCACACTCTATTAACTGGTTCAAATCATACACGTTGGAAAACCATTTGATAGCTCCTGCCAAAGTTGGGCATATCCAATTCCCACGGCCCAGCACCGTCACTTGGAGGTACATACCCACCATAAATGCATTCCTGTGTTCACCAAAAGACATGAACTAGAATTCTCATAACAGCATTTTATAATAGCTCCAAACTGTAAATGACCCAAATGCCCATCAAAAGTAGACTAGATAAAGAAGTTTATCTGCTGGGTCGCCTGGGGGGCTCAGTCGGTTAAGTGTCCCACTCTTGGTTACAGCTCAGGTCATTATTTCAGGGTCCTGGGAGCAAGCCCCACCCTGGGCTCCCCACTCAACAAGGAGTCTGCTTGAGGATTTCTCTCTCTCTCTCTCTCTCTGCCTATCCCCTGCTTGTGCTCTCTCTCTAAAATAAACAAATCTTGAAAAAAAAAAGTATATTCACACAATTGAATATTATACAGCAATGAGAATGAATAAATATCAGGACATGGTTAAGTCTTATCAGCATAATGTTTAGCAGAAGCAGCTGAACACAAAATGTAGGTTTACATTAAAGTTCAAAAATGGGCAAAACTGTCGGGCGACAGAAGCCAATATGGTGACCCTTGTAAGTGTGCTGACTATGAGGAACAGTCCTGGGGGCTGGCCAAGTTCTGTCTCTTCATCCGGGTGCTGCCTGCTAAGTATGTTCAGCTTATGAGCATCCTTTTGAGCTGTACGCTTGTGATTTATGCATGTTTCTGAAGGTATTTTATACTTCCATAAAGACATTTTCAAGCCAAAAAAAGAAGCAGCAGCCCATTTCACCAGCATTCCTGATTCTGCGGCCTCTGCTGGCGCCATCCAACACGGGGCAGCTTGGGAAGTCGAGAAGGGAGAGAAAATTTTTCTCACCTTCCATTACCTCTCGTTGCACATCCCTTCTTAGTAGATTTTCTCCTTTCGCTTCTCCTTTATTTACTTTTTGACTCAGATCTTAGCTCTTCTGGAAGACCCAGTTGGAGGAAGCATTGAGACAGGCATGGTGTTAGGAACCTGGGTTTCTGGACGAAGAGCTGGTCATGCCGTCCTTTTTGGTGGTGGATTTAATCACAGGAGGAAGAGGTGGGGCTGCATCCTGGAGACCTTGCATGGGACAACGAGGACACTTGGAGTGGCCAGCATTGGGCAGTGTCAATTTTACATTTTAGACATCAGGAGAAGCAGCTGTGTGGAGGATGAAGAGGGAACAAAATTAGAGCCAGGGAGGTGGGCTAGAAGCCTATTTTAATGGTTGGAGCAAGAAATGGCATATGTCTTGGAAGGAGGCTTCATTGTTTCCTGCGATTCTCCCCACCTTATCCATAGATGAATGATAATACAGTGGCGGATGCAACGGGAAAGGTTGGAGATGGGGACAGAGGCAAGTCTCTGGGGTCAGCCGGGAAGGAGGAGAATGCGAGCATCAGTAATGAACGTGACCTGGGACTGAAGCCAGCAAGGAGACCAGCAGGCACACAGTTAACAGCTTCAGGGCATTTAGTTCCTTCTGTGAGTACTAAAGCCAGCTTTGATAATTTGAAAATCACATTTTGTTTTTTCCGGAGAAGTTTGGTCTTTATTCCTTAAAGCAAACATTGATAAAGTTCTTCTTTTCCGAACAAGAATTCCTAGAATTTATCAGCTCTGGCTAAAATAGCTCTTCTGTGTTCCTGAGTCTCCGGGGCCTGCTTGTAGGGAGTCTGCTCGTTGTCTCCTGCAGCTGCCCAGACAGGTGAATAGAAGGGACAGAAGGGACAGAAAGGACCGCCACGCCCGGCCCCCGGGTCGGAGCCGTCAGAAACTGGAGCTCGTGCTTTATAAATAGTCAGGGGCAGGAGGTAGGGGGTTTGGGTCGCACTGCCCCTCAGAAAAATCCTATAGTCTAGAAATCCATGTTTGGATAGCCGAGTCAATAAATCCCATCAAGGTCAAAACCCAGACCTTGACGACGTGGCAGAATCAAAAGCCCTTTATCTGCCACTGCCTGCCGCAGGCTTCCTCGGTTTGGGGGACCGGGAGGGGGCTCTCCGGAGGCCTTGAGATCCCAGATTTGGGAAACTCCTGTGAGAAAGGGCAAAGGAGGCCAGACTGGGGGGGGGGGGGGGGGGGGCGGTCCCTGGGCTGATCATGGAGGGGTGCAGACTGACTGGGGTGGTCTGGAGGCTGTGAAATTGACAGAAAGCCCCAGGTGGCCCCTGCAGTGGGGACAGCATCTCAATCACGTACTGCTCTAAGGCCCTTTAAGGATGCCTCCTCGCTCCGAGCGTCCGGCTTTGGGCGGCTATCTGGCAGCAAAGGCACGTTTAACTAGGATTATAGGAAGACCCAGCTGCCTCGTGTGAACACACTCGGCGGGCCGCGGTGAAAGCGGACGGGGGCGCGTCCCTCAAGCCATCCTGTGACCCTGCAGAAGGGCCGCAGTGGTCCCAGGGAATCCCGCCGCCCTTGGCATCCGATTCACCCGCCATTCCCAGACCTGCAGGGCCGCTCCGTCCTTGTTGAACAGAGCGCCCCCTGTGGCCAGTCAGTGCACTAGCCTCAAAGGGGCGACCAGGACCAACCTCCTCTTTGGCTTTTGCCGTCACCGCACTGGCAGGGCAGGCAAACCGACCGTCGGAACTACTTCCTACGTGCTCGCTTGGCAGCACATACACTAGAACTACTTCCTAACATGAGGAGATACGCACGATGATGGCGATATCACGAAGTATATGGAAATGCAAACGAAGGCTATGTTTGTTCTACTAAAAGGGGAGGCACCCCAAGCAGGAAAAAAGTTTGAGCACAAGGACACAGCTGAAGTGTAAGGCAGTGCCTCCCAAACGGGGTACCCCCATGCTCGGGAGCCCAGTGCTGTGGGTCAAGGCGCGCTCAAAGCCACAGAATATGTATGGTGTATCTTCCAAGGCTGTTCATTTTGCTTGAGTATTTGGGTAAGATAAGCTATTAAATAGAGATTAAAGGCATTTTTAAAATTAAAATAAGCATGAATGTTATGCAATAGAAGGCAGAATTGGTGTGAATTTTTTAAATGAAGCATTAGCCCTCAAGGAAATAGTATGCGTGTGGGGGCTGGTCTTCTGCTCCAGACATGGATCCTGGGGTCTTCCTGTCTTTGCCTCTGTCATTCGGGGTACTCTGGCGGAAAGGAGGGGAAGCCCAGCGTCCACACACTGTGGGGCTCGGAGTTGGTGTGAGGCCGACTGGGGGCAGACGGGACGTGAGCTTGGGCTGTCTTTGTAGGTGGTGGAGAGTCCAGGTGGCCTGCCTAGACGAGGTGGATACACTGCTTAGGCTGCAGTGCGACCCTCACCCCATTCCTGTGTGGGCCATGCACCTAACGCACAGTGCCCGCCTGGTCATGCCACTGCCCCAAACCTTCCGTGGCTGCTGAGTTAGGCCCACGCTGCGTGCAAACCCCCACGGTGGTGTGGAGACTGGAGTGCAAGGCAAAAGGCAGGAGGCGGGGAGATGGGCGACCTGGAGGAGGCTGCACGAGGGAAGCACCGCGGGTCTGAAGGAGCGGAGGGCATCTCAGACCCTCCTTGTTCTCTCGGCTCTCACACACTTGCCCACACTTCAGTCAAGCTGAATGACTCACGGCTTCTCGTGTTTCCTACAGACATCTTGTGCTCTCCAGTCTCACCACCTGGATGTCCTCCCCTGACCCCATCTCCCACAGTCCTTCAAAGTCCAGCTCAGGTGAGCCAGAGGCTTTACACTGAGCCTCCACCGCATGTCAGGCACTGTGCTATGTGCTTTGCATACCTCAGATCTCTCTCCCTGCAAGGCGAAGAGCGGTATCTCCACTTTGCAGCTGAGAGGACCAAACATCACAATGAAGCCCAGACTCCCATGGCCCGAGAGGGACTGCCCTACCTCGGGGCTGTGGTCCATACCTTGCCCAGGGCTCATCTCTGAGGATGTTGCAACTGATGCCTTCATCTGGGCTCCTTCTTCCCACCCCTGCCCACTGCCCTATCATCAAGTCCTGTGGATTTTACCATCCCCTCGCCTCCACCGCCATGGCCATGTGTGGTGAGGGCCCCTGTCATTTCCCCGCCGCCCGCCTCAGCCTCACTGCCCTGGAATCAGTCTCTGCCCCGCAGCCTGGTGGTGATTCCGAAATGCAGAACTCATCAGATCTTGTCCCTGCTTCAATCTCTCCATGCTCACCACTTACTCAGCCACAAATACGGATGAGCATCCACTCTGTGCCAGTCACCCATCTAGCTGCAGGGGATACAGCAGTGACCCAAGCAAACCTTGCCCCTGTGACCCCAAACTCTGTAAGCCCCACATAGAGGCTTGCCAGCCTCCAGGCCCACCATGCTTCCCGGTCCGTGGGCGCCCACCGTACCCTGGCATTTTCCACTCTGCTCATGTTGAAGGGACTGTGGTCTCACACTCACAGCTGGCTCTGGCTCACCTCTGGGAACCCTGCACGTGCCCTTCCCTCTGCATGGAGCATCCTTTCCCGACTCATCGTGCTGCTACTTGACTCCCAGCCCCTGGTCTTCCTCCCAGTCCCAGTCTCAAGGCCACTTTCTCCAGAGAGCCTTCCCCAACCTCCAGAGGTTTTAGGTTCCCCTACTGTGTGCACCCAGGGTACCTTGTGTTTTCTTGCCTCTCTTGAAGGTGGAGACCATGTTTTATTTAGCGAGGCACAGCACAGTGTCTGAAACCCCTGTACAGCTTGTTGGTCACAGGCACCGTTAAAGCAGCCAGCCCAGGTGGTGACTCGTGCAGCGACACCGCCCCTGGGGTGAACACCCCCACACAGCCTCCCCTGGGCCCTTGAAGCTTCCGAGGGGCAGTGGGGAAAAGGAACGGAGCAGAGAGGCCACGAAAATGGACGCCAGGCTGCCCTCCTGCCTCCCTCCTGATTCTCATCTCGTCCTGTCTCCAAACTGCAGTGTGAATCCAAATTCATTGTGAATCTGACCCAGGAGCACCTGGTCCATGTCAGCATCTGGAGGATGAAAATGGAGTTTTCTTTCCTGCCAGGTCATTAGGACTCTTGCTTCCTATCAGCTTTCTGTGGCGTGTTCACTAGAATTGGGGTTATTGGGGAAAGTTTTGGGGGTCTGTGCACCTAGAGATGTATTTTGCGAGAGGCCGGGCGGGGGCAACACTGAGTCTGGTCGGAGAAGCCAGTGTCCTTCAGGTCTTTCAGCCTGGTAAGCATTTTTCGGGTCTGCTGGGTTTGGGCACCTACCAGCAAGGCTATTTTAAAGCACATAAAATCTGAAAATAAATGGAGGAGGTTTGTGGCAGAGGATGACTGGTTTGGCAAGGACTGCTCCTCACTGTTCAGCCCTGCAGCCGGGAGGGAGCTGTAGAAAGACAAGGCTGGAGAGGGAAAGCTTTATGTCAGAGAAGTTATGGCCCACCCCTTGGGTCTCCTCCCTCCTTGCTGGGGGAGATGCGCGCGCGCGCACGCGTGTGTGTGTGTGTGTGTGTGTGTGTGTTTACACACTGCAATTGGCTGTTGACTACCTGGGTCAGGGATATATATATATATTCCAGGACCTTCTCCTGCTTCTTCCTGGAACCTACAGGACAGGTTTGCAAGGACAGGAGCTGCAGGAAGCAGCTAACTTCACTATAAGGGAGAGCTGCTAACACCAGACTTAGCGCTCCCCATCCCAAGCCCCTACCAGCACCTGCAAGCCAGGTGGCCTCTCCCTGACCCAAGGGGCCAACAGCCAATAGCAGGGAGCTCCTGGCCTTCGGTCTTAATCTCAGCCTACACCCTGCACCATTCTGCCCCACCCACCTCGTGCTCCACTAGTCTCACCTGTTCTTGGTCATCTCGGAACACGACCTCTGACCCCCATGCTCTGTATGTATCTGGCTTTACTCTCGTCCAGGGTGTCTGACCCTTGATACTGCTCATCAGGTCTTGCCCTTTTTCTCCCCTCATTAAAGGTAATTTGCATTTGTGTTCCAGACCATATGCTTTAGAATACGAGGAACACAGCTGAACTAGCTGGAAGGGCAGGTGTCTGGGCCCGCTTCCCTGGGTGTGACTCCTGGCTCTGGGATTTATCTGTTGTGAGCCGGATTACCACAGTGAGTTACTGAGCCTCCCTAAGCCCTGGCTTCTTCATTTGTAACATGGGGATCATAATAGCACCAGCGTCATAAGATTGCAGAGAGAATTCCCTATAAGTGAATCTACATATAAGTGCTTAGCAAAGTACCTGACCCACAGTAAGCACTCAACAAATGTTAGATAAAATAAGAAATTCAACCCTCAAGGCCCTCCTGACTGTCATGAATGAGAAATGGATGCTTACCACCCATATCCCCCAAAATACAAAATAAAAATGTTTCGAGTAATGGTGCTTTCTTGGTCCTAGACACCCGAGTTCAGAAGAAGGACCCAGAACCCCAGGGAGAATCATGAATTGAGTTAATGCAATGTGGCTAAGGAATGGGCAGAGGTCCATGGAGCAGGGGTTTGAGGAGCAGACGTTCACACTGATTGGGCAGAGGCTGAGGAGCAGGGATCTAGAGGGCAGGAGTCTGTGGGACAAGGGTCCAAGGAGTAGAGCCCCAAAGGAACCCACAGTGGGAGAGATGACAGAATGAGCCACAGTTCATGCCACCTGACAAACCTGGGCTGCAGTGGGCCCATGGACCATTCCATACCTGAGAGAGCTGGTGAGAATCATAGAGGCTAAGCACCCAGCACTTGCCAGGGGTCCTGGGAGGCTTGACCTGGCAAACCCAGTGGATGTAAAGGGGGCATTTTCGGTGGCACCTGCCAGCATGAAGCCACCCCAGGTGGTGTTTTCTCCCCTTTTGGTGAAGTTCAGACTTGGTTCTGGAGTGGCAAATGCATGTTCTGTAGGTCCATCACCTCCCTGCCCCTTTCTGAGACTGTTCGCCTTGACCTCCAAGCTCAGCAAGGATAGAAGTGCCAGGACCTTCCATACTTCTCCAGGGAGGACAGGCCCACTCCTTGCAGGGAGGCACTATCGTTAGACTCATCTCATTAAACTGAAAACATCTGCTGACTCAGGCTGGGCTGCAAAGAAGGAGCGAAGGAGCCCTGCCTCCTGGCCTTTGGGAGCTGCACGGGGCGGGATGAAAACCCAGAGACCGACAGCACCGGAAGGCCCCCCCTCGGCGGGTGGCCTGCTCCTGCCAGCCACTGGGCCACAGCCAGCGAGGGTACCAAGCTGAGGGTATTCGTGGGGATAAAGGCTCAGCTGCTCTCACAAAGTACAGTGGCTAGAACAAAACAGAAGTTACTTCTCTCACCCCCAGCAGTCTGGGGCCAGTGTTGGGGTCCCAGCCTCCTCCCTCCCGTGGTTCCACTGCTCCTAGGGTGTTCCCCTCACCCTCGGAGTGAAGACGGCTTACCATCCCGTCTACACTCCAGCCCGGGGGAAGGAAGGAATGGGAAGGGCAGAGCTGGGCCAGGCTCGGAGCTGGTGTCTCTGCAGTCGGATCACAGTCGCCCGTCAGGAAAGGGGGGAAACATTATTTTTCAGGCAGCCATGTGCCCAGCTAAAACTCGGAGGCTTTATGAGGGAGAAAACAGATGTGGGGACAATTGGCAGTCTCTGCCACAACGACCAATTTTGAGCCCTGCCCACGGAGACCACACGGCGCCAAGACAGACAAACCCGCACAACGCATGCACGAGAAAGCAGCACCGTTCGATCATTTACTCAAGGAACATTTATTAGGGCCTGTAAGCAATGAGGAAGTAGAGGCAAAATTACCATCCTTTCCCTCATCAGTCGTGGGGGGAGAAAAAATACCATCTAATGGGCTTCATGATATCAAGGAAACATTTGTTTTTTCATTAACACATGTTCATCATGCCTCTGCTCAGACCGGAAAATGCGCCAGTTCCAGAGAGACGGTGTTTAAGGACACAGGTCCTGTCCTCGGGCTGCTGATTCTTTAGAAGGGGTGACAGACACCTGTGGGGCAAGGGCACTGTAGGAGGGCAGGGCCGGGACTGTTAAGCCCAGGGGTCCCTAATGCACCAGGAGGTCCCAGCAGGACCAGAGTTTTCCCGGGCTTTTGTGCCAGGTTGAGACCCCAGAACTTTGGCACGACCCTGGAGAGCGGCCCCTAAATGACTGAAACTGAGTTTCTCATAAGCCCCGCTGAGAAGTTCAGAAGTGGGTTTAAAGTGATTTTTTTTAAGTGTATAGAAATAATATATTTCTTGCACATTGGGTTTTACCCTAAGACTTACTTCCACCCACGAAGTTTAGCTCCAGGAAACTGAGTTCTGGAGGCAGAACTTGGGAACATTCCCAAAGGCAGGAGGTGGGATTAGAGTGTTCCGAGGATAAACAGGGAGTCCAACGCCTCCCACGCCTCCCAGAACTGCAGCGTGTTGCTCCCATCACCCAAGACTTGATGGCTGGCCGGGGAGGGGTGGGTGGTGAGGTCAAGGCTGTCTGTCCCACGCTGCCCACTCTGCTCTGAAGCTCCCAAAGGACGGAGTTCACAGTGCCCCCAGATAACTTGTTCTGAGTTTTATTATCTCCATGGCCAAAAATGAGCTTTCTCCAACCGAAATCAGTATTACTTCAATTAAAATCCATTTTTTTATTTAGCATTTGAAGGACAAGGACAACAATGGTCTTATCACCTGAAACTATGAGAAAATGCTTTCTAAGCTGAAAAGACTCATAAAAATAAGAAGTGGTTTTCTTTTTATATGTAGATCATGTAGCAGGTGAGACAGAAACTACATTTTGTTGAATAACCAGTCTGTGCCAGGAACTGTGCTAAGAACATGACATACAGTATCTCCCTATAAGCGTACCGTGGCTCTGCCAGAAAAGCATTATTTTATTCATTTTACAGATAGGAAACTGAAGCACAGAGAGATCAAGTAAATCGCCCAGGGACACACAGCTTGTTTGTGACCCAAGTCTGATTGACTCTTTTCACTCTTCCACAATCCTAGAAGATTGTAATGAAGTCATCCATGGTCTTTTTTTTCTCTAGGTTAAACAACTCCAACTCATTTTTTATTCTTTTTATGATGAGCACTTCATCTTACAAAGTATCTGACAGTTTTGAAGATCAAGAACTATTCTTGGTGAGTACAAATGGGTGGGGTTGTCTTGGGGGCTTAGTATGTTGTAACCTCTGAGAAGAGTTTGCACAAATCTTAAGATTTCATTACTGGGGGTCTAAAAATAACTGGCCAATTTAAGCCCATAGGGTCACATGACATGCACTTAAAACAAGAGTGAAGACACATATTGTCAATATGAATTTTATTGTGGTGTGATTAAAAAGTGGTTGAATGTGGGGCGCCTGGGTGGCTCAGTCATTGGGCATCTGCCTTCAGCTTGGGTCGTGATCCCAGGGTCCTGGGATCGAGCCCTGCATCGGGCTCCCTCCTCGGCGGGAAGCCTGCTTCTCCCTCTCCCACTCCCCCTGCTTGTGTTCCCTCTCTCTCTGTGTCTTTCTCTGTCAAATAAATAAATAAAATCTTAAAAAAAAAAAGTGGTTGAATGTCCTTTGAGAGACTTAGCACGATAATAACATAAAGTTACATGAGGATAGTAGGGATGTGGCAGGTGAGAACATGTTTTTCCATCCATCACTCTGTTCATCCATCCAGCTACTTACATTATTGCTGTTGGGGACCAGGGCTAGACACTTTGGAAGATGCGAAGTCCACGTGTATGTGTCTCTATGATGTTTGAGAAGGGTGAATTTTGCATACGTTTGCTGTACATGGTTGATTTTGCCTCCTCACCTTGATTGGGCCGTTATCCTGTGCTTTTTGTCTCATCAGACGCCTTCTAACAAAGGAGCATCCTGCAATATACCTGACCACGACTTCTCACACCTATCAAAGTCATCAAAAACAAAGGAGGTCTGAGAAACTGTCACAACCAAGAGGAGCCTAGGAGATGTGATGACTAAAGGTAATGCAGGATCTTGGATAGATCCTGGAACAGGAAAATGACATTAGGTTAAAAACTAAGGAAATCTGAAAAAACTAGGACTTGCGTTAATAATGATGTGTTTTTTTTTTTAAATCACTCATCAGTTCCAATTAGATAATAGTGTCATTCCTCATCAAGGAGGCAAACCCAAGGGTGGAAGTAAAGATACGTACTGAGGCCACAGGAGGGTGGCAAGTGTGCATGACCCCAAAGAGCAGACCTCAGCCCTGCTTGGTCTCCAGCTGACACCTCAGCCGTAGACCAGCTTCTCTCAGAGGATCATGGCATGAGCCCTCTGGCCAGTGGAAGTCATGGGTCCCGGACCAGACTGGGGTCTCCTTCGGAACCCAAGCCCATCCCAGGCCAATTGTGTTAAGCATTTCTTATGACGAGCCCTTCATCTGCTATTCGCCACCTTTCAAATGGCCATAGATTTTACTTGGCAGGATTTTAAAACACTCCTCTCCACCTTGTTAAGCTCTCCCCTTAATTAGCAGAGGGACAAATGCCGTTACTGGAAGCAACCTCATTGCAGCTCACTTGCCCCTGTTTGGCAAATTAAAAGCATTTGGAAACTCTTCCGTGGTCCCAATCAATAGCCCAAGCCATAATTATTCAGCGGCGCTTGCGGTTTTTCTGCTGATGGCTGGGTGTGACTGATGTGTAATTGTTTCATATGCTTATGCGGCTTATCTCTTCCCACGATTGGGGGCTGCCGCACATTAATTGATAGCATCTTTGGGGAGACTGCGGAATGGACTTGCCTGCATCTAAACCCTCTCGGGCCTCCCCATTTCTCCAGGGGAGACGTTAGCCACAGTTAGATGAGGCTCTTTATTTTCTTATTTATACCCACCTGAGGCAGCCAAGCAGCACTTTGGGGACACGAGAAGAAAGGCCCACTTTATAGGATGATCATGCGGTATCAGGCTTTAGATTGTGGATGATGGTTATGTGCTGAGGCAAAGTAACAATCAAATCTTATTCGCTTAGATTTCACTAATTTTGGAATTACTGATAATTTGGATGGGATGTGGATTATTTCTCAAGAAGATCTCTTCCTAGAGGATAGTGCAACTTGATGTTGTAAATAATACTTTGGGGTGGGGGGATGTTGAAGATATTTCAGGGGATGAACTTTTTTCAACATCACCTGTCAGTCTTTATCAGTGCCCGGTCACATACCAACAGCCAATTTATTCATTCCAGATCCTTCTAGGGTCTAACAGTCGAGAGATCAAACTCCAATCCTGCCTCTGTATTTCTCTAGACAGGTTTCTTGGCTTTCTTTCTTAGCTGGCTTTGTATTGTTTTATTTTTCTGTAAAATAGGGATATGACTTTTCAACTTCACAGGGGTACTATAAAAACAAATGAAATAAAAGAGATGACAGTGACTTTTAAGTATAAAAATACTATGTCAATTAATTGTTTTACACATTAAAGAAAGCATTTTAAACACCTGTGATTACTTTTTTTTTTCACGTTTTGCCTACTTAGGCTTTTTCTGTGCTCTTGAAAGAGATCAAACTAATTTTTTAAGACTCAACACAGACTAAATTTGGTTCTGTTCCAATTTTTTAAAAATTAGATCTACAAAGATTGTCTTTTTACATGAAAGGGAACATAACATCACTGTTTTCCTGTGTGAGCCCAAACCCAGGTAACTCACACCAATTACACTGATTATTATTTACAAATTCTAAGACACGACAGTAGATCAAAGGCGTTGAGACCCCCTCGAGCATCCGATGCATGATGTTGTGAATAACTGCCCCCTGGAATCAGTGCTGAGAAACATCCAAAATCATGAGTGCTCCTCTTGAGAGGCTGAAAGTTTCTGAGGACCTAGTCATTGTTCCTTAGGAGAATGCCTGAAGACTCCATGGGGCACTGGGCCCACTCAGCCACATGATCTCTTTCTAATCCTTTCGGAGGTGTCTGGGGTTCACATCAGTCATCAATACAGTCACCTAGTTTTTAATCAATATCCACATGCTTGTGGTCCTGTCAAAGGCAAGCTGCCGAGCAGCCCACACTGATCATACCAATGGGTGACGCCACCCAGTGCTGATCTGGGCCCCTTGTTAAGCACCACATCAGTGCACCTTGACATTGTCCTTTTGTCTCCTCAAGAACAAAACCACCTTGGATAGGGTTCGAGAAGAACCCTCCTGATACCGAATCCCCAAAGCATTCTACCATCTGTTCAGGAAGTCTGCAGAGATTGTTCATACTCGTCAATATTCTGTTTTCATTTTCCCATGTTCAACCTCCTTCTACCACCACCCATTCATCACATTTTTTAAAATTCAACGTGAACAATATTGCATATATTTTCTGAGTCACTCTTTCCTTATGTCACAGGAGAAATTAAAGCAAACCAGTCAAAGGTCTCCAGAAACATAGAGTGGGTTGGGAATAACTGTCTCTTTAAATTGAAGAGACCATGAAAACTGATTGCTCCAATCTGAGCGTGGCCATACTTTATCCTGGAAGAATTATTAGGAAGAAAGGGCCATACATTTCTTTTGACACTGTATATTAAATGAACTTTCTAAACCCTATTTGTCTGTATTAAATAAATATGCTCAGAGTTTCCTACCATGTCCTGTACTTCTTCTGGTTTTAAATCAAAGGGTTTAAGGCTCCTAATTAAGACACTGGAGGAGGCCTGATCAGTTTTGCCAGTGCAAATTAGTTCAGAGGCCCAGAGCTGCTCCTTTCTGTTTGCTGGTATGGGAGGTTTGTTTGATTTAACATGACTGAGGAAATGAAATATCCCTAAGACAAAGAACCAACATTGTGCTTCTGGAGAGTGGCTGAAGGGAAATTGGAAGCTAATGCACATTAGCAGTGGATCCAAAATACAACCAGAAGGAGAAATGTTATTTAGAAGGAAAATGATATGACTAGACTAATCCTTTGAAATAGATTGTACCTTCTTCTTCCTTTATTTCTTTTAAAGGAAAATAAATGAAATAGAATCTCAAATTCTTAACAAGGTCTCACGAGCCTGAGACATTATCTTTCCTTCCTTCAGTACATGTCAAGTTTTTCTATGCATTATCTTGTTAATATTCACAACATTTCTATGCAATAGCTATTGTTATTGCCCTTATTTTACAGATAAAGAACCTCATTCTCCAAAGGTAGACAGTGACCTAAAGCCAAGTATTCTTTGAGACTCATAATTACTGTTTCTGGTTCCATCAACTCTGAGCCATTTGGTGAGTCTGAGACGAAAGATCTCAAAGGCAATAGAGACTTGTTCAAATTTGGTGTTGCATCTGGTTTAGTTGGTTTAGATTTCTGTTTGGTGGGTCTGGTCAAGTCAGGATGATTCTCTAAAGGCAATGGGAAAATGGGCAAGATGTGAAGCTACTCAAGTGTGGTCAGCTGAAGTCAGACAACAAACAACCTGAAATAGCTTTCTCTCATCCCAGCTGGTCCTGCCATCTCCCTCAGAGCCTATTGTCTCCTTTCCTGTCTCTCCTGGGGATGCACAATCCTGCACCTACTTATTCAAGACCTTGGGGGCACTTCTACCTCTTCCGTGCTCCACAAATTCAGTCGTTTGGTTTTTATTTATGTAACAGTATTCAATAAAAATTCAAATCCTTTTGCTGTCTGAGGGAAGGGGAGATTAGTTCTTCTATGTGTGGTAACTAACACCTAAATCATGGGATTGTCTCTAATCCCCTAAAAGTTGGTCCCATTTTACGTCTGAGACGGCCAGTCAGACTTCGAGAAGGAAGAGGATAAAAAATAGATTACCTTAATTTTTGTCAGTTAGGCATTGTAATGAAGAGCAAACCCTAATCAATCAGTTCCTACTACCTGGGATATCCATGCTTGATGGGCCAAAAATGCAATTACAAACACTCACACACAAACACACACACACATCACATGTGTTTATATGGCAGGTGAGACCCTGGGGATATTAAGATCCGGGTATCCATGGGTAACCCATAATAGGGTAGAAATGGATGTTGGCTATGTGTGGGAAAAGTGGTTTTGAAAAATCTGTCCAGGAGAGACATTCAGGAGTCCTGGAGAGAGATTCTGACAATATCAATATTGTCCCTTCTGCTGGTTACCTCATAGAAGCACTGATTTCCTTGTTCATCCTGTGATTTCTGCCAATATGTCAGGCCAGGGTTTGACAGTCGTCCGGATGTATATTGTTTTAAGGGTACCCAAGATTTGCTTTAATCAGGTATGGCAAGACATAGACATGCAAATGACTGTCGTGGAGGGAGAAGGGTTTTTTACTCACAGATCTCTAGGAACGGGAAGCATGGCATACCCTGCAGGGGACCACAAGGGAAACACCAGGGTCAGTCAGGAAGCATGAGCAAGGGGAAAATGTGGGCAAGAGCCTTTATCACAGTTTCCTAAGGGAGGAACAGGCTAGGCAGAGCAAGCATGTTTAGGACTGTCTGGTTTAGATAATTTTGCTAAGCTCCACGGTATAGGGGCTGTCCCTAGTTGGTTGGCACCTGACCCTGGGGTGATTATGGCAGGGAAATAGTGGTCCTGAGTGTGAAAGCCCAATAAGGACCATGGTTCAGGGTATGGACTCTGTATTGTTTGGTTTGAATATGGAAGGCGCACTCATAGGCAAGTTGTTCATTATCTCTAGGAACTGGCTAGTCCTGGAAGGATGAACCCTCCTGGATCAGCAAGGCTCCAAGATGTCAAAGCATCAAAATACAAAAAAAATACAAAAAAGTCATCGTTAATGCATGACTGCCAAAGCTGTACTTCCTGTTGTTTTGCAACACAGAGGAAGGGCTAGAGGAGTGTTGGTCTTACGTATGTTGGGGGGACCTTGACAGTGACTCTTCATTGTACAAAAGGGTTAATGGCAGGGTGGTGAGCCCTGCTTTTTTGTTTTGTTTATTTTTTTGTAAGAATACAATTCAGTAGTTTTTAGTATATTCACAATTTGTGTAACCATCACCCCTATCTAATTCAAAAGTATTTTCATCACCACCCAAAAGAAACACTGTACCCCATTACCAGTCACTCCCCCCAGGCCCTGGCAACCACTTAATCTACTTTCTATTTCTATGGATTTGCCTATTCTGGACCTTTTATATAAATGAAATCATATAACATATGGTCTCTGTATCTGATTTCTTTCACTTAGCTTAATGTTTTCAAGATTCATCCATGTTGTAGTGTGTGTCAGTATTCCTTTTTATGGCTTACTAACATCCCATCGTATGGATAGATCATATTTGTTGATCCGTGCATCAGGGATGGACACTTGGGTTGTTTCTGCTTTTTGGCCATTATGAATAATGCTGCTGTGAACATTTGTGCCAAAGTGGCTGCACCAGCAATGTATAGGGCTTCCAATTTCTCCACATCCTCACAGGATCCACCTTTTTGATAATAGCCATCCTAGTTGGTGTAAAGTGGTATTTCATTGTGGTTTCGATTTGCATTTTCCTAATGACTAATGATGCTGACCATCTTTTCCGGCAAAAGCTCTATTTTTTTATGTTAACTTTTCCTTAATAGACAGAGAGTATATAAGTAACTGGGGGGGAAAAAAAACTAAAAAAACCAAAAAGGCAATAAAAATCATTCTTAATTTTATAACCTAGAAATAATTATTAATAAAACGTTTCTACATATTTTTTCTGAGAAAGATTATAAAAATAATGTCATATGTACTATTTTACAACTCCCCCTTTCTCATTTAATACACATTGTGAACATCTTTCCATGTTAATACCTATTTTCTATAAACCATTTTCATGGCTGCTTATTATTTCTCCAAGTACATTTACCAGGATTTATTTACCCAATCCACTATTTTGGAGGGTCTAGATTGTTTCAAATGTTGTGCGAAGATAATTTGGCAAACAACATCCTTGTAGTCAAATATTTGTACAAGTAAGTTATTAGTTCTTTAGTGTAAATTTCCAGAAGTGGAATTTCCAAGTCAAGCAGCGTGCAAAATACCAATGCCAAATTTGTGTATCATCAGTTGCCAAACTCTGCTTTGTTGAGTCCCACTTTCTAATTCCACTTCAAACTTGAGACTGAGGACATGGCTGGCCAGCTGAGCTGGTTAGAGAACAGCAATAACAAAGCCAGGGCTGTGGATTTGCTCTCTGCCTAATAAGCCCTGAGTACTCCTTTCCAGCTAATTTATAAATGTCCATCATTGAGCATGAGTCAACAGAGGAGGGAACATGGCTGTATTGCACATTTCCTTCAGATCTCACTAAACATCCCTTCCTGGAGGAGGCCTCCTCTAACCACCTGCTCAGACAGGCCCGTGGGTCTTTGTCTACCTTGGCTGTGAGCCAGAAGCTATGCAAGGGCAGGCATTCTGTCTAATTTGCTCAACACTGTGTCCCCAGCACCCACCTAGCACCAGAAACATACATTTGTGCCGAGTGACTGAATACAAGAATGAATTAATACTCTTAAAAAAAAAAAAAAAAAGCCAAAGCAAGCCTTGGTAACGTTGGGCTGGACACAAAGGGAAGCACAGCTGTTGATGGCTACAAACAGAGACAACATGGTGGGCGACACCTCAGCTCTCTGCTGGCTGGGAAGGGAGGGAGGAAGCTGACACAATTTTGTGGGCACAGCTGGTTTTGCCTACATGACTGCATACAGCCCTCACCACAGTAATACCTGTAGAATAGGTCTTATCCCCATTTTAGAGATGAGAACACTGTGAGCTAGAGAAAATTTATTTCTCGTCCACAATCTCACCCTCATAAGAAAGAAAGTATCCCTCACGGGATCTGTCTGCCTGCAGAGCACCTCCTGTTGTCATGATAGCATTACATTGCACTTATTCCAGAAAGCTGAGACCGAAACCTAACTATGTGGGGTCTGAGCAAGGCTATAAGGCCTTATACGTGGCTCTGAGTGTGACTGGCATTGCCCCCAAATGACATTATGTCTCATTATGTCACCGTGGAGCTGCCGAACCAGAGACAGCCTGATCGGTCTCAGAGGGCCCTGCTCCGGAGGCCAGTTCTGCTTATGCTCCTGTCAAAGGGGCACTTACTTAGGACATGGGTCATGGTGACTCCCAAGTGCTGATGGCAGAAGTAATGCCCAGGCTACGTGGTCTCCTCACCAGTTGTCAGGAAAACTATAGATCTGCCAGCCAATTCTGAGAGCCAGTTCCCTTTCATGTAGATTTGTGACTCTCCTGGCCCCGCAGGCACATTTAAACAATGAAAGGAGATTAACCACTCTGCCAAAGAGACATTTTTAATGTCACCACCATAGCATTGACTTTTTCCACTTCAGATATTCTGCTGGCATAATTCAATGCAGGGTTAATGTGCGTACCAGAAATATTCTTTCTCAATCTTGGGCAGTGTCTGCCAGGGGAAGTCACTTCCAGGAGCTTTCCAGGTCCTGTCTAGTTGCAAGACCATTGAGTGAGTCTGCACCTCACAGAGCCAGGCCAGATTGGCCCACTTTGGAATCGGGTAGGGCATCTTTCCCTCTTTAAATGGAGATAAATGATTCTTGCCTAACCACAAAGCAAAGAATGAATGTGGCCAAGATGCCATCAGGACTGAGGTGGGTCATCCCTGGCCCTCCGTGCGAGGATCATAAGGCCTGGCTGGCTTTCTCTTTGAGTTCCAGAGTCTCTGATCAACAATTCCTTTTTTTTTTTTTAATTTAGGCGTGTGTACACTAAACCACTTTATTGACAGTTTTTCAAGGGGTGACAAGCAGAGTCCCTAAATTGGAGATAGGTGGGGGTTGAGGAGACCCACTTCCCTGAGTCTGGCCAGGCTTTCAGAGTCTGATCCGAGACCAGAATTGGGGCTGGCTGTGACCGGCAGGGACTGGGAGAGCAGCAGAGATCTGCCAAACACCCTTCCCTCGTGCTATTAGCGCTTAGTAATCTTGGCAACTTCAGCATTCTAAAGTGCTGCTCTTCATCAAGAGTAGAAAGGAAAAAGGGGGTGGGGGACCAAATTGAGAAGTTTAAGAGAAGCATGGTTTTTAACAGATTAATTTTCTGTTGCTTCCTAGTCCATTCAATAGAACACATTTCTATGAGCCATTACTCACAATCACTCATAGACAACAATTATGGTAATGACAACATAACTCTCCCTGATATAAGCAAGGAGTAGCTGCCTGGACATCTTTAGGAAGCCGGGGAAAGAGTAGGGAACAAATGACGAACTCTTCAGGGCACTTGCAATTATGAGAAGAGAAATTACTCTTATGTGCCTTTAGGAGTTAGAGATACATAGAGAGCCACCATCTTGGCTCGGTGGTCTCCAAACTTTGATTATTTATCCCTCATCTGTAAATTTTTTTTAAGATTTTTATTTATTTATTTGAGAGAGAGAGAAAGAGATAGCGAGAGAGAGAGAGTCGAAGCTAGGAGGCAAGTCAGAATAGGGACCTCCTCAGGTGGAGCAGGAAACAGATGGAGGAAAGACAGAGCTTAGTGGGAGGTGAGGACAAAGCCTCTCGAATTCTGCTGAGTGTGATTCCTGGGTCTGCTACTTGCTACCTGGCTATTATTCTGTGCCTCAGTTTCCTTATTTCAAAATCGAGGTAAGTCTAGTGTCTATCTCACAGCACAGGTAAGAGTTTTAAACAGGATAATACCAGTAAAGTGCTTAGCACAAAGCCTGACATCTAATAAGTTCCCAACAATCAGGCAAGTATGCAGCGAGCTTGCTCCCTCTTCAAAAGTGACAGGGACCTGTGGGAAGAGGGACCGCAGATAAGGATTTTTTTTTCCCTCCGTAAAATATAAATATGTGAGGGGACTATTTTCAAATATTTAAGGTAGGGTAATGGAGGCTTTTCAGGGCAAGATGGGGACAAGCTTTAACAGCTTTAACAGGCAAATGCTTACTTTGAATTCCTGGCAAGACTATGAAGAGACAAGGCAAATTCTATCCAAGGACATTAGCATTGGGAGGTGATGGGGATAATGAGAGGGGAATATTGGAAAAAATTTAACCTTGAAATCAAAGCCCAAACCAATGAGTCTTAAGCTTTTGGGATCATAAATCCCTCAGAGAATCTGATAGCTACATGCAGTCTTCCCAGAAAAACTTCACATGCACATAATGCTCTCCATGGAATTCCAGAATGACCCTGGACCCCATGAAGCCCATTCACAGATCCTGAAGGAAGCTAACCTCAGATTAAGAATCTCTCGTAGGAGAGAGAAAAGCCTGCAGACTGACAGGGCTTGATGTCAGAAAAGATCTGGAAACAAATGCATCATGCCCCAGTGCTTAGCCAGGCCCACTGGGTTCCTGAGGAAGCCCTGTGAGTAGCTCCTCAGTCCCTGCCACGTAGCTTGTATTCACAAGTGGCCTGTGGGTGTAGAGCTATGTGGGCACTTTAACCAACGGTGTGCACTGGACCCTAAGGTCCAAGGTGGGCAGTGGGGTACAGACAGGGCAGAGGGGGCAAGAGGGAAACAGGGTATAGCAGCCAAACCCCTTTGTGGAGAAGACTTCCACTGTGACCCTGGGTGGGGGTGGAGGTCAGAGTGGAGCTGAGCTGTGGCAGGAACGGACCTCACTGGGTCTCCTTCCTCAGCCCCGCATAAATGTGGGGTTCCCAGGACTCATTCTGGGTCCCACCCTCTCTCCCACCCTACTTCCTGGTAATCTCTTAAATCTATCTCCTTCTTGCCTCCGTGCCCCCGCCACGGCCCTCAGCACTTACCACATGGCTCACCTAGACTCCTGGGGGCCTCCCTGCCTCCCCCTGCCCTATGTCTTCTTTTATTTACACTCCATACTGCAGCCAGCATGCTCTTCCTCAGAAATCTGACTGTGCCCTCAGAATTACATGCCACCTGCTGAATATAGCCTCCTGAATACAGCAGAGAACCCTTGTCCCACCCACCTCTTCAGCCTCACCTCGTGTCCCCCCACCTACACACAGGTGGCTGTGCCTGACCATCCCAATATCTATCCTCTCCTTAGACCCTCTAGGACCTTAACCATGCCCCACCCCCCTGCCTGGCCAGCTCCCATGCACCCTTCCTGTCTCTGGGGACATCACTTGTTGTCTCCTTTAGAAAGTATTCTTACCCTCTCCTCCACCCCAACGTCCCTCACCAAGACCCCCAAATCCAGCCAGCAGAACTCTTGTCCTTGCAGTCCCCTCAAACACGGTCCCCTGCTCCAGGCCATTTCTTCCTCCCACCTCAGCCACGGCTGGTGATGGGCTTAGCCAGTGCTCCTTCCAGAAGCCTTCCCTGGTTCCCTGGGCTGCCCGTGCCCCCCATGTGCCCTCAGCCAGCAGAGGTCTTGCCTCACCCACTCCACGCTCTCTCTGGCCTGTGTAGCACTGAGTTACTGTGAAGAGGGTACACTTGGAACGGTGCCTGAAAAATAGCACGAGTTAGTTTTTGATGGTGTCGGCATCCTCGTCATTCTTGTCACCTACGGCCATAGTCTGCATGCCTGACGCGTGCTAGCAGTCAATACATTTTTATTAAAAGAATGAATGGGGCGCCTGGATGGCTCAGTTGGTTAAGCGACTGCCTTCGGCTCAGGTCATGATCCTGGAATCTCGGGATCGAGTCCCGCATCGGGCTCCCTGCTCGGCAGGGAGTCTGCTTCTCCCTCTGACCCTCCCCCCTCTCATGCTCTCTCTGTGCCTCATTCTTTCTCTCTCAAATAAATAAATAAAATCTTTAAAAAAAAAAAAAGAATGGGTGGAACATAGTATGGCGGTTCCTCAAAAAATGAAAAATAGAAATATCAAATGAGCCAATATTCATTTAATGGGTCTTTACCCAAAGGAAAAAACCCCACTAATTTGAAAAGATATATGTGCCCCTAATCTAAGTTTGTTGCAGCATTATCTACAATAGTCAAATTATGGAAACAGTCCAAGTCTCCACTGACTGATGAATGGATAAAGAAGACGTGGTGTGTACGTATATAATATATATTTACACACACACACAGTGGGATATTACTCGGCCATAAAAAAGGGTATTATGCTAAGTGAAATCAGTCAGACAGAGAAAGACAAATACTATGCAGTTGCACTCATATGTGGGATCTAAAAACCAAAACAAATGAATAAACAAACAAAAAGCAGAAAAAGAGCTATAAATACAGAGTATAAACTGATGGTGGCCAGAGCAGCGGGTACTGGCAAGATGGGCAAAACGGGTGAAGGAAAGTGGGGATCCGAGCTTCCGGTTACGGACTGAGTTAGTCACGGGAAGAAAAGGCATGGCAGAGGGAATATAACCAACGCAGTTGTAATAAAATTGTACGGCGACAGATGGCAGCCATACTTGTGGTGAACACGGGTACAGATGACACATACACTTGTCTAATCACCATGTTGTACACCTGAAACTGGTGTAACGTTGTGTGTCAACTATACTCCAAAATGTATTTTTTTAAAGATTTTATTTATTTATTTGAGAGAGAGCAAGAGAGCAAGAGAGCACAAGCAGGGGGAGGGGCAGAGGGAGAAGCAGGCTCCCCACCAAGCAGGGACCCCGATGTGGGGCTCGATCCCAGGACCCTGGGATCATGACCTGAGCCGAAGGCAGATGCTTAACTGACTGAGCCACTCAGGTGCCCCCAAAGTATTTTCAAAAATAAAAAGAACAAATGGATGATCAAATTGTAAGTATATCATTGCAGTCATCTTTAGTGCTATTTTTTTTTTTTAATACTTTTTTAAGAATCACTTTGTGCTCTTCAAAATGTACTAGGGAGAAGGTTTCTGGCTCTGACAAGCCTTGAAACTGAAGAATAGAAAGGCCGATCCAAAGTCACACAAAAAGCTGCCAGCTAAGTCTGGGGACAGAGCACGGCAGATCCAGGTCCTGCCCCCACCTTCAAGACTAACTTTCCAGGAGGGACTGCGTGAAGACCCCACCTTCCAGAACCCTCCTTCCCCATCCATGGTTTCTCGGGCCTGGGCTGCTGCATTGGAGAGGTGGAGGGAAGTGGGGGCACGTACAGTGAGATTGCATTAACTTGCATTCATTTGTGTCACTTAATTATTGCGGTCTCCAGCCTTCTCCAATAAATGTGTTTTCCTAACCCACAGCCTCTGGGCTATCATTCTAACCATATCTATTATGACTGAGTGCCTTCTTGGGAAAAGAGCGAGCTTCTCTGAGCTGTAAGCGAAGTAGGGCATACTAAAGAGCTTCCTGGCCTCCAGGAGAGGGAGGTGGGCAGACAAGTCCCCTGCGTTCTGGGGACCGAGCCCTGCTATTTCACTGCCCCTGGTCTATACAACAGTGGGCCCAGCTGCAGCCCAGGAGTTAAACTGGAGCCTGCAGGAAAGGCAGCAGCCCGCTTATGGCTTTAAATATTTAGGCAACTGGAAAAGCTCATCCATCTTGATCTGTTGGCTTTTTCAGGGGAATGGGAAGGCGCTAAGATAACATCAAGCAAAACGCAGCCCCACCCTGGGGGACAATTTAGTGCCTAAGTCTTTCTTGCCAACATTTCTATTCAAAGAGAATTCAGGGCCTGTTCAAGGTTTTGCTTCCCTCTCTGCTCAATGCTTTGAGTTAAAATTCCTCTTTTCTCTCCTGCCCTCTAAAATAGATCGCACTGGGCAGCAGAGGCTGGGTATTTAATTGCAAACTCCACAAACAAATGAGCAGCTGTCTCTGTATTGACAAATGCATGTCTTTTGTCTTTACAGATGCTTAAAAAAATGCACAGTGAACAGAGAACTGTGGGATTCTCTTACCTCCTAAATTGTGTTTTTACACAGATTTACCTCCTAAATTGTGTTTTTACTTGCCCTTGGATTAAAATTAGTTTGTTGCCCGAGCTGACACCAACTCTTGTGGAGAGACGGTTGGAGAGAATCCTAGGGGGAGGGGAAGCTTATCTGATCTGAAACATCTGCTGCTGAGGTTCTATCAGGTGGACAGTCTCTGAGGACCTGCCTCGAGGAGCCGAGAGCTCACTGATGGCCCCACCCCCTCACTCTTCCGGAATAGCGAAGATGTCACTCATCGGTTTTCAGGGGGGACATCATTGCAGCTCTCTGAGAACAGGTCTCTCTAGACCCGCATGTCCCCGTGATTAGTCTATCAACAGAGAAATGGAAATCTGGGAGGTGGTCTCTGTGCTAGGCCAAGGATGAGGGCCCCCTTGGCACCCTCTGTGGCTGGGATTTGCTGGTGGAGGTGGGAGCCACGCCACCAATCCTGGGCCAACCCGGCCCAGCTGCGACGTGGAGCTCTGCTCTGGATAAGCAACAGATGCTGAGGTCGGCGGTGGCTTAACAAGCCCTTCCGTCCCTGGTGTTGGCAAAAGAGGAAAACTGTGGGTCCAAGGCAGCCTTGGTCATTGCCAGTCCAAAGCCCTCGTGCAGTAGATCAGACCGCAAACTGTACGTTCAGCAAAGCAGGTGCCGTGCGCAGCATGCAGCCTGACCCACGTCAAACTTCTCCAGTATCTGCTCTCACTGCCTGATCCACCGGCGGATTTTGGAAGATCGAGCAGGTAGAGACACTAAGGAAGGTGCTTTTGTGTCTGCAAAACTCACCATGGAAAGCCTCTAATGAAACACGAGGTGGGACTTTAGGTGAGTGAGGAATAGCTTCTATCATGTTAAACCACTGCTATTTTGGGGTTTGTCTTTTACAGCAGCTAGTGTTACCTTAACTAAAGCATCTTTTTGTGTATGAGGTGACAGCGACAAATTTCCTGGGTTATACTTGCCCCCTCCTTTCCAGTGACCCATTTGTTGAATCCACAAAGATGCCTCCTTAGTAAATGGAAGCTAGCTCATTGGTTTTGGAAAACAGACAAGCTACTGGTAGAGAAGGTTAGTCTTTCCAAGAGTATGTTGAGATAAGAGAGGCAAGTAGAAAGAATCTTGAAAGAGATGGTAAATAAGCTTCTCGGTTGGTAAGAGTGATTTTATAAACCACTTCCTTTTTATGACTCCCCCCAGTAAGCTTGGAAGGTGGTGAGTGGTGAGAAGTGACATCCCCATGCTATAAAGGAGAAACTGAGGCAGAATGAATGCTTAACTTTGCTGAGAAATCCATCAGATCGGGGCTGCTGGTTTTGTGACTCCCATTCCACTGGTTGAATGAGATTTTGCAAGTAAGATTAGTGATATTACCATATCAAAGGAAGTGGGTATGAGGCTCCCTTCGTTTGTGATACAGACAAAGAGAAAGCTGCACTGGAATCACCACTTTTCCTACAATCCTTTCCCAATTTGAATTCTAATTAGGTAAATGTGGAGGTGGGTGAGATCAGAGAGGATAGGGCCAGGGCTTCTTGCCAGAATAATCAGAGACTTTACAAGAAATGGGGTGGAGGGAGTCGAAGAGTGAAGAGGAAGAACAGAGGTGGACAGAAAGAATGTTCCTTTGTCTCACACAGACCATCCCTTATTGATTGCGGTGAGGTCCAGAGCACTGTGCGGTGGGCACTGGGGATGCCTGATGCTCCGTGCAAACAAGTCTTTAGTGAGTACCTTCCATCCCAGTATCTGGAGCCTGCTAAGATTCAGATGGGGAGGGAGTAGGGGGTTGGGAGGGTCTACCCCAGGCTGTTTGTTGCCATATTTGACGTACATTACCCTACCTAGTTTAGGCTATGCTGTTAGCAAAGACTTCACTCTTCATCCCCAGTCACAGCGCTCTCCAACAGAGTCCGGATGAAGACGGCAGTGTTCTACAATTCTGTGGCAGCCACTAGCCACGCGTGACTCCTGAAAACTTGAAATGCGACTAGTGCAACTAAAGAATAGAATTTTTAAGTTTGCTTTATTTTAATTCAAAATTAAATAACTACATACTAGACAGCAGCATGGATTAGAGTGTGGCGAGGTTGCCTGTGGCCCCGAGGGAGCTCTCTGCCCCCTGCAGCCCACCAGAAGGAAGGTCAAGCTCATCGACACGCACACTGCAAATTTCCTTGGCAAGACTCATCTAAAACACATTGTGGAAAATAAGCTCCTGGAGTTGCAACTCATGAGGAAATTCAGTAGACAGTTCTGTGCCCCTGGCTATTTCTCTCATGTGCCCTATCTGGTTAAGAAACAATGTGTCTGCCAAAGCATATGCAAACACAAACCCTGGGCCCTGCATGCTGGCACAGGAATACATTTATTTAATCTTTACCGTCACCCTGGTAAGTAGCTACAGTCCCCATTTTTCAAATGAGCAAACTGAGACTCAGAGAGTGTGAATAATTTTCCAAAGACACTCAGCTAGTATGTGGCAGAGCAGGGATTTTTACCCAGATTTATCTGATTCCATTATATTCTTAACCATACGCGTAGATGTTCCATAATTCAAGCCACACGTGTACTTTCCTTCTCCAGTGTCTTGCACACAAAACATCTGGCCCCCTGATTATTTTCTTTCATTTTCCCCTTCATCACTGATTTGATGCTAAGTAAAAGAAGTGGAAATGCTAAAGGAAAGAAACGTCAGGCACCACCGAATATTAATACCTAACATTTGTACAGCACTTCACAGTTTACAAAGCATCCTGATACTTTTGATTGCATGTGCTCTCCCCATAAAACATATGGGGAGTTATGATTATTCCCTTTTTATGGGGAGGAAATGGAAGCTCTGAGGAGCTAAGTGACCCCACGGCTAGACAGAGGTGAATCCAGGGCTCAGCCCTAGGCTTTCTGACTATAATTCAGAAGGGAGACCTGGGCTCTGCCACCTGCTCAGAACTGCTGTCTCAGGCTCTGGGAGGCACTAGGCAGACTCTGGGGCAGGTGGTCTTAACCTTCACAGAATAATAATGACCCCTTCACAGAATAATGTTTTTAAATACACGAAGTCAAATACATAGAGTTTCAAAGAAATCCAATTATATTGAAATAGAAAAATATTTTTAATCAAACGTGCAATATAGTGTTATACAAGTGCTTCTTTATTAACTCATCCAGTGCTAACAGCTGATCTAATAATGTTTGCAATTTCAAAGCAGTGATCAGTGTAAATTATATTTTAAGGTACGTGCAACAGTAGCAATATCATATGAAAATATCTTTAATTTCTGATAGGAACGAAGACACAGGTACTGCCAATACTATTATGGTTTATTGCCCACAGTTATAATTGACAAAAATACTTAATTTCAGATAAAGTTTGGGGAAAATAAAGATGTCATTTTTTCCCCATCACAGAAGCTTTGAGTTCTATCCATGGAATCTCTAGGACCACCCACCTAGGCTTCTCAGGCTGGGGATTTCAAAATGCTCAGACTGAATCCTCCTTCCCAATGCAAGCAAATGGTCTACTTGTAGGATGCCTCAAAATCTTATCTCTAACCTTCCTCCTACAAGACCAAAGGAGGAAATTTGAGATTGCTGGCTTGGATTAAGCAAGGAGAATTAGAGACATTTTCATGGTCATGATGGTCAACTTGCAAGCTCAACTTTTATGGGTGTTCCTACCACAGTGCCTGAAGTCATTGAATTTTCTATGTACCCCATGATAATGACCACGAGCATCCCAACCATCCATCTTGTATCCATGTGCCACCTTCCCACCCAGGGCTCTGGGAAGTACGTCCAAGTATATCCTCGGATAGTCAGAGGCTCTTGGTTTCTTCTTTTGTTTTCATTTTAAACCTTCACTTCCATAACTGATACTCATAATATCTCATTTTGGTAGCTCAGAGGATAGTGTGATTATCCCTGCTCCTTAGGCAGAAAAAATGAGGTACGAAGTGATTGAGGAACTACCCCAAGGTCATGTAATTCACTGCAGAGAAGAGAACTCAGGACTCCTAACTTTCAAACCCTACTCCTTATTTAGAAATTTGAGGTGGAGGGGTGGAGAAGACAGGCACAAAGGAAATGAGGCCAGGGAAATCAGGCCAACTGGTGTGCATTTAATAGGAATGTGTTTAAAGTTCCCAGTGTAAACACTTGAAAAAGAGAAAAGAAAGAAAGGTGACCCTGAAGATTTGTCATTTCAAATTTCAAGGATCACACTGCACATGACCATGTGCCCAGACCTAGCAGCAGCTCCTGGCTTGAGGGAGACGTTGGATGTCTCCGAGCTCCTCTGGACAGATTTATAGTAATTTCTGCATGTACCCAAGCAGAGTGACTGTCCCAAATCATTCCAGAAATCATATAAGAAAACAAATAGGCGAAATGGCATTTATACCAACCCACCCTTGAGTAAATCACTTTATTATTTTTCTCAAGTATCATATGATGCGTGAGAAAATCATTGAAAGCCTGTTTTTCCTTTCATCATTAGTCTTAGTCCATTAACTGAATGATAAACAAGAATTTAATTAAAAGCCATTGTCAGATTTAAAACTCATGACACACACCAGGAATAAGCTCAGTAGTTGAAAGGATCACAGCATAGAGTAGCAGGGGGAATTCTAAGAAAGTTATTAAAGTGGAAATTCATTTGTTCCAGTGGAGAAACCCCAAATACTTGATTTTAACCTGTCAAGGATCCTTCATTTGCTTTTTATCTTGTGAAAGATTTGGAGGTTCTTGAGTATTTGAAGCAATCCATCACCCCCTGTCCTACTTCTCTCTCTGGGCATTTAGCAAAGTCTGGAGCTAAAATATGAACGTACAATCTGTGTGTGATATAAATAAAAACCAAAATGGCTTTCCAAAACTTGGTATATGACTGTTCCAGTGTCACCACTGAGATTTCTCCAGGATTTTTTTAATTCAATAGAAAATACACCTGTTTCCAAGGTTTAATCACAACAAAAGTACTACCACGTGCCCATGGGAGGTAGGAGGGAGGTGGGAGGGAGAAATACCAAGGACTCACCCAGAGGCCTAGGAGGTACTTGTCAGACTTGCCACCAGGCAGAAAGGACAAAACTGCATGGAGAGTCTTCCTCTAGGCTGCTGGGAAGAGCAATGGACATTTGTGAGACTCACTCTGTTCTCTTCTTCCTGGGGAAGAGGTGTATGAAAAGGGACTAGGGAGAGTGGAAATAGAGTAGGTTATGGAAGTCCATCTGAGCGTTTGTGTGTGTCAAATACACGATGGAGACCATCATTCTCACCATGGCAGACGGCGCCAAAAGAGCCCCCCCACAGCCCCGCATCCCTCCCCTCACACGGCCTCTACCAGTGGGGATTGGTATAAGAGAGACAATCCCACAGACACGTTCAGCTTTGTCTGCCTGGTAGTATTTGTTGTTACTGGTGTTGCTTCTCATTTTTCGTCTCCTCCATGGGGGATGGTGAAATGCTGGCCTTGGGTCAGCAGCCCCCACCACCCAATGGATGATGCTCTCATCAGATACCTAGTATGGTAGTTGTAACTCAACCATTCTCATTGCGACACAAGAAAGCATATCCAAGTGGGGGGCAACATCAGGGACAACACTCTAGGGATAATATGGGAAAACATTTTCCTTTTCTAAGTAAGCCTTCAGCAGATTTCACCGTAAGTGTTATAAGTAAGAAATTTCTTGCCATACCCCTTCGCAGGTGTGGATCTTGACACGTCCATGAATCACTGCCTTAGACATTGGGAAGCGGCTTCTGGTCCAGGATAAGATACTCCAGCCCTCATCCTGCAGAGCTGATGATGCTGGCGGGAGTCAGCCTGACATCCAGCCACAGCGTAACAGGGTTGCTCTGCTCCCTCTGACCAGCTACCTGCAGGCCGACGTTGAAAGCCCGCCGCAGAGAGATGCTGGAGGACCGACGGGGAAGTGTGCACCCATGGTTCCTTGTGACATGCTTCAAATGCTCCTGGGGTTGTCACAAAGAGAGGCCAGGACCTGCTGAATTCTCCCACCCTGTATGACCTTCCTCGACCTTCGCGCGCACACACACACACACACACACACCACCAACTCTAAAGCCCTGCATCCCCACAGCCCCCTGTCCTCACAGCCCCATGTCCCCACATTCCACTGTCCAGCACTGGGCAGATAGAAGTCTTGAGGGAAAGCCAAAGAAACAATAAAGAGAAGTTTGAAATCAGTGAGTGGCTTTATTGCTCAGTGTTTAACCTCAGTATCTCCCAGGCAGGCAACTCTCATTCCCCATTTGCTTTTTACCCTGAGGAATCCGAAGTTTAATGAGGTTTGCACGAGAAAGACTCATAAAACCACAGCTGCCCAGCGAGGCCTTCGTGCTGGGGAGGGGGCAGGGCAGGGAACTTCATTGCAGGCATTTCCAGAGAGCTCACGAAGGGGGAGCCTCACATAAAGTAAATCTAGCTTCCCAAATTGTCTTTGCTTCCTTTCATTGGTTCCCCATGGTCTCCTCGAGTTTCCTCTGCAGGGCAGTAGGGAAGCTTCCTGAACAATTCGGCACTTTATGTGATACTGCTCATCACCAAACTTGACCAATGTCAGTTCTGGGATCTCAGCATTTCAGGGCAGGGTTGGCATAGCGAGGTCAACCGCACTTTCTGGGATCTCAGCATTTCAGGGCAGGGTTGGCATAGCGAGGTCAACCGCACTTAAACCAAGACTGGACGGGTTGCCCCGGGGGAAGACCCCTCGACGGTGAGGAGGAATATTAATTAAAAATTCAAGAATAAGATGTTTCCCTTCCCAGTGGGGCCACACTGGGCTTCAGCCCTTAAAGGTGCACTGAAAAAAATCTGTATCAGTGATTCCCTGGGAAAAGAGGCAAGGCCTCAGGGAGACGTGGAGCCTCCCCCGGTGAGGGGAACTGATGCCCTGCTCTGACACTGTGTTTGCGGCATGACCAGCTGGTTCGTCGCCAGCTGGTTTATTTCACGATATAGGTTGACGCAAAGTCAAGTCAGAGATGGTAAGTAGAGCAGAACACTTGGCTGGTTGAACCAGGGGTTCAGACCCTGCTGATGTCGACAGTCCCCCAGCTCAGGGAGCTATTTGAATCCATTTAGCAGGTGTTTGGTCATTGAGGGCTTTGTTGTCCTGTTCTTGGGGAAAGGGTGGGGTTGGGGTGGGGAGAGAGAGCAGAGGAGTAGAAAGGAAAAGGAAGCCCAGGGGAAGGCTTGATATCTCTTTCTGCTCAGAATCTTTGACTTTCCAACATAATACAAACCTGGCAGGCCAAGGGATATTTGAGATTCCCAGAGTCATGTTTCTGCAGAAAGAAAAGAAAGGACAGAGAGCAGAGAGAAGCAGGGTGGGCCCTTGAGTGCCGCTGGGGAGCTGGAGGAGGGGAGGCCGGGAGGCGCGGAGGCCCAGGAGGCCAGCTTTCACTGCATAGCAGTGCAGGCTGAAGAGATACTTCACCACTCCCTCCCCGGAGACATTTCCTGCCCTCCCAAAATCCATTTTCAAGAAAACATTCATTTTCATAATGCTGACGAGGTACATTGGGGACGCAAATAAAAAGAAACTTTAATTTCTATGACTAATCTTTGATAGTCACTGTGATATGAATATTTATTGAAACTAAAATTAAAAAGAAATACTGGCAAACTATTAAACGCAAATTCCTCAAGTGGCCTCTTTTAAGAGAGTCCAACAGACCTCCATGACCAGCAGCGTCACCCCCGCCCTCACTGAGGTGCCCATGTGGGCTGCCTGGGGTCAGCTTGGCTGGCCTTCCGGCCCTGGGATCCACTGAACTGTCCCATCAGCTGACACTGTTGCCCACATGCCACCCCACTATAGTGCCCCCCACATATCAACTGCATTTTTCTTCTTATTTTTCCAAGAATTTGTATGACTGGCTTTAGGAATCAGGGGCACATTTGAGGCAATAGCAAACTTTCTCCCGCTATAGATAACTCACTCTTGGCATAAACTGGTTTGACTGTGATCCCTAACTGTCCCCCACCACCCCCACACACTGCCCCCACCCTGCTTCTTTTCTTCCAGATCATCTTGGCTTGCTTTTTCCCCTCTCTGCCACCTGTCACTTCTCCCCTTCCTCAAGCCTAACTCCACGACATATTCTTACATTTGGTCACTACCTGGTTGAGACTACACCTTGGCAGAGAGAATATCAGGGCCAGATGTGTTAATGTCACAACTCCAGAGCCAAGGCATGTGGTTTCCTGTGTCTGAAATCATGAAGTGCCAGTGTCATTGTGGGTAAAATCTAAAAAGTGCTTTGGGCAGGAGGACCACGTTATTCATTTGACAAATCTGGTCTCCGAGCAGAAGACACGACCCTGGGAGATTCCAGGAACCACAAGATGATAGTCATGTCTAATGGATGCCCCAGTCACGGGACCCCTGAGCTCTGTCTTCCTGATGTGAGAAAAACATCAGGGAGAAAATACAAGAATGTATCATTTTTGAATGCTAGTGAGTGCTTGTCCTTGGTCAAGTACAGAAAGCGAACTTAGCATAACACTGACCTCTGGATTTTTAGCTACCAAAACCTTTAAGAAGTCTCACAGATCAGAGAGACGAGCCAGAACACTTGGCCAAACTGGTGGTAACAGTGGGAAAGACTTAACAGAAGGTAACCAAAGATTTGCTGAAGAATAGCAAACAGACAATATGTTTATTGAAACCATCATGGTGGAGAAACAAGGAAGATACTAAGAAGTAAAAAAGAAAGCGTGGCTGGCTGGCAAGAGAGACTGAGGACAGAGAAGGACGTTTACATGGGAATTGGGGGCAAAGGAGAGGCAGTAGCTTGAGTGGAAAGAGCAGCAGGATTGTTGAGATTAAAAAAAAACACAACAACTAGGGGCCCAGGTTCCAGCCCAGCTGTCCTTCCATTGCCATCCTCCCCCGGCTTTGGCTTTCTGCCTGCGGAACCACTTAGCTTCCCAGATGCACGGTGCTGACTCAGACCTCCACGCTTTGCGCTCGCTTCTCTGTCTGCAATGCCCTTTCCCTCTGCGCACCTGGAAGACTCCTACACAACCTCTTAGGACTCACTGCTCTACCACTTTCTCTGATCAGCACTCCCTCAACGTCCAGCCATCAAAGAAAAGTTGAAATAGCTCTTCTTTCTACCAGAAACATGAACCATTCATTATATGCCGTATCACTTGGCATGGATTATTTGGCTACACCTGTTTTTGTTAACAGATTATAAACTTCTTGAGGATGAGAACTGTGTCCAACTAATCTTTATATCCCCAATACTTAGCACAGTTTCTAACACACGCTAGGTCTCAATAAATATTTACAGAACAGCTAAGAACATAAGTCGAGTATTAGAAATCATAGGCCTCCAGAGGCTGGTCCTGCCATTTTTAACAGTTTTTTTGATATATAATCCACATACCATACAATTCATGCATTTACAATGTACAATTCAATACTTTTTAGTGTATTCACAGGGTTGTGCACCCATCAGCACAATCTAATTTTAGAACATTTTTATCTAGCATAAAAAATCCCATTAATGGGGCACCGGGGTGGCTCAGTCTGTTAAGCATCTGCCTTCGGCTCAGGTCATGATCCCAGGGTCCTGGAATCAAGTTCTGTGTTGGGCTCCCTGCCTGGTAGGGAGCCTCCTTCTCCCTCTCCCTCTGCCTGCCCACTCCCCCTACTCCTCCCATCCCCCGCTCATGCTCTCTCTCTCTCTCTCTCAAATAAATAAAATCTTAAAAAAAAATCCCATTAACAATCAATCCCCATTTCCCTCCCTTGCCCATCTCCTCCCCCTCTTCCCACCCCCATCCAAAGTAACCACTAATTTACTTTCTATCTCTACGTATTTGCTTATTTTGGAAATTTCATGTAATTGGAATTGTATAATATGTAGCCTTTTGTGGCTGGGTTCTTTCACTTAACATCATGTTTTTAGGATCCATCCATGTTATAGCCTGTATCGATACTTTACTGTATAATATTCTACTCCATTGTGTGGACATACCACATTTTGGTTATCCTTTCATATTCAGTGACAAACAAGCTACAACACTGTATCAAAAAGAGAGATGATTGAACCTTTCCCGGCCACTTGTTTCATTGTGTATGAAGATCTATGTAGGCTCATGGGTCACTCAGAAGTCAGACCCCACACCAGCTATTTATACAGAATGAATTTAATGTAAAGAACTGTTACCTAGGGGAGCCTGGGTGGCTCAGACGGTTAAGTGTCTGCCTTCGGCTCAGGTCATGATCCCAGGGTCCTGGGATTGAGTCTCGCATCAGGGTCCTTGCTCAGCGGGGAGCCTGCTTCTCTCTCTCTTTCTCTCTCTCTCTCTCTGGCAAATAAATAAAATAAAATCTTAAAAAAAAAAAAAGAAGAAGAAGAACTGTTAGCTAGATAGAGAGTTGTTATCTAGGCATCTGAAAGAACACTAAGAGAATCCTATGGTATCACAGAGGTGGCTCACTGCAAAAAACAGCCCACTGCATCCAGGTGCCTCGCTGGCTGGGATGATGGGTCTGCCTTCTCCAGCATCGCTGTCTCCCTATAGCGCCCCCTACTGAGCAGCCTAACAGTGAGCCTCCCGGCAAAGCACAGATGTGTTCTGCAGAGTATCACTAAATATTATACAGAAAAGTGGGTTAGGATGGAGAAACAATAGCTTAATAGCTGGCTGGGACAGCTCATTATAGGGGTGGTTAGGGAGCGCACACGTTTAACTTTTGCTAAAACAGAAAGTTAATTGGGGTATTTCTGTTAGCCTGTAAGTGTTAATTTGTGCCTTTTTCTTTCCCCTTCAGCATCTCTTCCCAGTGGTGACGCAGAGAAGCTCTTCTGTAAAGTTTGCCAGACAAATCCTCTAGAGACCAGCTGTTTCCATCCGGTCTTGATGCAAACAATTCCAGGAGCTGCCAAAGGGACATGGAGCCTTGAGTTACGAATAAGCTGTTTTTTTTTCCAGGAATAGCTATCTGAGAGAGATTCAAACACTCTTCTCCAAACTGAAGTGTGCTTTTTTCCCCCTACATCATAACTCTTTAGTAAAACAACCATCATGGGTATTTAACTTTTGTACTCAATAATGAAAAAAATGCTATTTAACTCTACTGATGATGACCCTTAGAACAGGAGCAATGTGTGAACAGGTGAATGACAGGTAGCTCTTAGATGGAGCCCACCCTCCTCATCCAGTACCAGATACCAAGTCTTCACTGGAAGTTTCTGGAACCCAAATCCCCGAGTCCAGGCTTTTTTGCATGTAGGTTCTTCATCCTGCTCTCCCAGAGGTTTCTGGTTTTTTCCTCTAGTTCACCCCTGCCTCTCTCCTCAATCAAAGCCAGTGAAAATCAATGTGTCTTTCATGTCAAGACCTGCTTTTGTTTAAAAGGAAACTACATCTCAAACTCTGAACAACACAGTCCTCCTGCTGTTTTGTTTCATTCCACACGCTTTTTTTACCTCTGCCTCCTGCATGTTTTTGGTGGGCTCACACGATGTTTCCCATCACACCTCTCCCTAGCTCACACCGGGTGTCCAGCCGAGCCTTTCTACGGGATTTCCTTCCCTAAGTTATCACACGCTGAGTTAGAAATACCATCATTTGCATAGGATACCCCGGGGCTGACCCTGTGTGGAGCCACAAATCCAAAAAGAAAGTGTACTTTGGAGAGCTTTTTCTCACTGAGAGGGAAGCCCTGACTCAATGAAGCCTAGATTCCTCTAGAAGAGTAATATGAATGCAAGATGCTGTTTGCATAAGACTTTTTCTAAAATCATCAAGATGAATTGTGAGAGCTTTCCTTTTTTATGATGCAAAGCCAATTTCAGGAAGAAAATATATGTTGCCGTCCCATGGAGGCATACAATATCCGTGTCGTCGCTGAATACTGTTTATGCTTCTAGGGTCTGATCTGAATGATTATGGAATAGGGGCAGGAATGCTCCCCAAAGGGATGCTGGGAAGAACACTCCTATCTGGTCTCTGCACTCCTCACATTTTGTTCTCTGCACTCCTCAAATAGGCAAGGGTTGTTTTGTTTTTTGTTTTTGTTTTTGTTTTTGTTTTTGTTTTTAAAGATGAGACTCAATGCTGGTACTGATTGGAATATAATCTTAAAGTGGTTCTGAAAAACAATTTGGAACTATGTATCAAGAGACTTAAAAATCTTAGCATACTTTGTCCCAGTGATTCAAATTTCATGAATCTATCCTAGGAAATAATCAGCAATGTTATTAAAGATGTACATGAAAGAATATTCATGAAAATGTTACTTTTCATGGTAAAAAAATATTTTTTATATATTTTATTTATTTATTTGAGAGAGAGAGAGAGTGAGAGAGAGCACAAGATGGGGGGAAGGTTAGAGGGAGAAGCAGACTCCCTGATGAGCAGGGAGCCCGATGCGGGACTCGATCCCGGGACTCCAGGATCATGACCTGAGCCGAAGGCAGTCGCTTAACCAACTGAGCCACCCAGACACCCTGGTAAAAAAAAATATTGTAAGTAACCTAACTATAGGAAAGGTCAATCAACTGTGATACATTTATATGACAGAATTATATTTGGTACTTAAAACTCATGTTACTGAGGAAAATTTAGTAACATAAAAAGGTACTGGTGATGAAATAGTGTATGTGAAAAGTAGCAGATGACAGAATTGTACATCTAGTTTGAACCTGATGTTGCAAAGCTGAATATAATATATATAACATATATGTGCGTGTGTGTGTGTGTGTCCCAAATGTTAGCTGGATTACAAGTGAATTTTACTCTCTAGGTAGGCCTTGCTGTAATTTTCAAATTATCAGTGTATTTTATAAACGTATTAAATTATTTGATAATAGAAAATGATACCAGAATATTTATTGTATTCTTTGAAAACTATGATCTTAGTATGTCTTTCCTTACCCATGAAGCCCACTGACTCATGAACTTCAGTGTCAGGCCCATCTCTCCTGTTTGCGAGGCTGACCGGTTACCACGGGACAAAGCTCCGGGGTCCGCAGCACGGGTAGCCCGCTGGGAGCCAGCTGTAAACCGGGCGGTCCAGAGCTACAGCTCAGAAATATTTGAAAACTATGGGAAAGGACTGATTTAATGTTTGTGAATTTAAGGAGGAAATTATGTGTAATAATACATGTTCCTTTTGAAGAAAATTACCAAAATAACAAAAGCTGTTATGTTTCCTCTCAAGCCTTTCAGAGTAAATTGGCTGTTAGGAGATTTTACCAGCTCCCTTTTTTCTTTCTTTCCAGCAAACTGAGCTGATGGAGTAGATAAGAAGGAGGAATTATTTTCTAAGAAGATGCTTAAATATATTAGTAACTAAGGTGTGGGGTGCTTTATTTTTCCAGGGTTTTTCCATATATGTCATCTCATTTGATCAGCAAAACAGTCCAATGAGGTAGTCAGAACAGGTATTATAATCCCAAATTGTGGAAATTAAGTACAGAAGGATGACGACATTTGCCCAAAGAATCCAAAGATTGCCTCTAAAGACCTTAAACCCATTGTTGCCCAAGTTCTGCTCAGTCTGAGTCAATAGGAACGTAGTAGTATCGTATTCAGAACCCACTCCCCAGAATGGACTAAGTTTATGACCTAAAATGCCTGAGGTGAGTGTCCAAAGAGCCAGAGTGTTCTCCCCTGACCCACACCGTGTGACAGAGCAGCAGGTTCTCAGCTGGGCTGTGGATCCCAACTGGGGCCTGAACCCCAACTTTCCTAAGACTCTTACAGCCTGCCTACCTTAGACGGGCTCCATTCCCTGAAGACTAAACTGGACCTTATTTGGAATGGAGTCCCCGTAGCTCTGACCGCTTCTTACCTATCTCTCTCTTTCTCTCTCTCTCTCTCTCACACACATACACACACACACACACACAAAACGTACCATCACCACCACTGCCTCCACCATTCAGACTCTGACTTGTTTGGAAGCTGAGCCTTGATGGCTGTCAGAAAGTCACAAGTCTATTTAGTTGCCAGAGCTATGACAAAATCAGAATACGTCTCCAGGTTCTTTCAGTCTTGCTCCTTCCTCCCTTCTTCCCTCCCTCCCTCCCTCTCTTCCTTCTTTCTCTCCTTCCTTGTCTTCTCTCCTTCCCTCCTTTCCCTCTCTCTCTCTCTCCCTCCTCCCTTCCTTCTGTTTCGTTGCTATCTTGTTGTCCCCGGACCTCAGGTGCTGAGGACTGAGTTGGTTAAACTCCTCCGCCCATGGCACATGGTCATCATCTGTCCATGGGAGGTCTCCCCCTAGTCTTATGAGGTGATTGATTCATTCTTATTCCTGCAGCCACTCCCTTTGTCCTCTCCCCACAAGGCAATGTGTTTAATGCAGATCTTTTGCTTATAAGTGATATAATAAGATGTAAATTGTTGATGTGTATGCATCTTTTTTTGACATAAGCAGTTCTGACATAAGCACTACTTTATTCAGATGATATGTTTTTATGATTTGTTCATAAATCATAGGTGCTCATCAAATCCAATACTTCTAGCTGCTGCACCCATGGGTGTAGACTTATGACATTTATCTGTCTTCTCTCACACTTACCACTGGCCAAGAAAAACAACTGTGGGTGGGACCTGCTCTGGCTTTAATCGTTGCCCAACTCCATTATTCTGCCCCTGTGTACTGTCATAACGTCTGAGCTCTCCCAGAAAGAGTGCACACTGAAGTATGCCAAGGCTCAATCCTCAAACGACCACCAGACTACATGACCCTAAATTTCTTCTGTCTCTCAATCCCTACTAAGATAGGTTTCGTTCTGGATGTATCTCCAGATGACACACTGGACTCTTCTTTGCTCTGTGTGAGTTCATAACAGGGGTCACCAAACTTTTTCTGTAAAGGGCCAGAGAATAAGTAGTTCAGGTTTTGAGAGTCATACACTTGCTGTCATAACTATTCAGCTCTGCTGTTTTAGTGTGAAAGCAACCATAGACAATATATAAACAAATGGATGTGGCTGCATTTCAATAAATCTTTATTTACAAAAAGAGACAGTGGGCTGACTTGACCATGAACTGGATTTGGCCCTGAGTCTACTTTAGCCATGACCCTGTTTTATAGCCACTCGTCTCATGAAGGAGAGATGAAAGTGACGAATTCTGGGAATGCTGGTTGTCTTACTGCCATATCACAGGTCTCAGTCTGTAAGATTGCCTACTGGTGACAAGCTAAGGTTATAAAACTCTCTTTTACCTCCTCAAACATTGACATGTCCATGGCTGACAGTATGCATTCAATAAAGGCTTGCTGAATGAAAAAAAATAATAATATATGCAAACATTTAAATTTGGTGGTAAAGGTCACTAGAAACCAATCTCTTCCTCTCCCCCCCAAAATCAGGACAATTTCAAGCTTATCCTAAGAAGGAAACCGTTGCCTGCCAGCTCAGAGACAGCCCATTCCTTGGTGAGGCAGAATCCTGTGCCAACCCACCAAGGATCAGCTCCTGAAATAAAGTTCTCAAAGGGTAGAGTACAATGTGTTCTTTTTAAATTGCAATATTTTAATTAAGCCACCTTAATCCCCTTGTGGGCACAATATATTAAAAGAAGAAAGGGAGAAGAAGGGGAGAGAGAATTGGGTCAGGGGAGAGGGAAGAGAAAATCTAAATTTAAACCAAAAAGATGTCTGTTCAAGGAATTTTCATATCCAGTGTATTCCTTCAATAAATATTTATTTTAATTAACATTTTAAAAATTGGAAATGTAGTTCATTCGCATGGTCAGACATTTCAAGTAGAGGTAAATAATGAAAGAGAAGCCTTCCTTCATTTGAGACCGTCTGTGAAACCCTATGTATTCTTCCAGAAGCATTCACAGAATTGACAAGCCTATAAAAAATTCCTTAATAGATGCATATAGTTCAGGATCTTGCTTTTTTCAGTTCATTCCATGCCTTGGATTTAAAACAACCATTTTACTATGTTTTCTAGTTGTCCTATCTGTTCCATGTTCTTTTTGCTCTTTTAAGATTAATGAAGATTTTTGTTTGTTTTTTACCCTCTCAATAGACCCTCCCACTAATTCATTAGTTTTATAACCTGTTACTCTATTCTTTAGGAAGTTCCTTATAGATGCAACATTAATTCCAAGATCCTTGTGATTACCTTGGGCCCATACAGACAAAACAGGATAGTCTTCCCAACTCAAAGTCCTTAATTTAATCACATCTATAAAGTCTCTTTGCCATGTAAGGTGATATATTTGCAAACTCTGGAGGCAAGGACATGAACATGAACATCATTGGGGGGTGATTTCTCTGCCTGCCATGCCTAGTTTCTCAAGAATGCTTTTCTTCTCCTTCTTTCTACCTCCTTCAATGGTATAGGGTTGTTCTGTAAGAAAAAGCTGTTCAGGGGCACACGGGTGGCTCAGTCATTTAAGTGTCTGCCTTCGGCTCAGGTCATGATCCCAGGGTCCTGGGATGGAGTCCTGCATTGGGCTCCTTACTCAGCGGGGAGCCTGCTTCTCCCTCTGCCTGCCGATCCCCCTGCTTGTGCTCTCTCTCTCTCTGTCTGGCAAATAAATAAATAAAATCTTAAAAAGGAAAGAAAAAGAAAAAAGCTGTTTGTTCTTATTTATTTATTTATTTTATCATTATTTATTTTGTTGCTCAAATTGTTCCAAATTTGGCCATTGGTTGTTCCTTCAGGTGGGTTCCTGTATATTTTTGATATATCCCTATCCCTTTTCATGCACACCTTTTTTTTCTGGTACCACAAAATGTTCCAAGCTCATTTTGCATTTCCTATGCCCAAATCCTGTGATCTACCATTATTCCCACATAACACTGGTTTCTTTTATTAGAGAAACAAAAATCTGGAAACTAAATGCGCTCATTATTATTGGGGCCCTCTCAACATAGAGAATTAGGATGAAACCACGCTTAAAGACACATCTATATTCATATCTATATCTTTCTATCTGTATTTATGTTTAAAAAATCATGAGTTCCTAGCAATACTTCTGATTCCAGCCCAAAATAACCACAAGGCTTATTCCAGTATTTCTGCATTCCTTATTTGCAACTTCTTTCTCCAACAGTGAGAAATCTGATTCTCATTATCTACACTTATTTATTCAATCCTAGTAGAAACATAAAGTAGCTGCAGAATTGCTAACATACCCCCATGAGAAACAGATTTACTAACTAGAATACAGTAACTGCATGCTGTTCCTTTTGTCTTTGGCCTTAACAAATCCGGCTGGTGTCACTGCTTTCTAGAATTGTGCGGGTGGATTTTCTTCTTCCCCTTCCTGTTCAGTGTTTTCCATTTTTAAACAGTTAAGTTTATTATGTGTGTTCTTGTATCCTTACTTTCTCACAAAGAGTAGCATACTACAGATACTCTTTTGCTCTTTGTTTTTTTCTCTTAACAGTATATCCTGTAAATCAGTTCTAATACAGCTTCTTCATTCTTTTAGACAGCTGTATAGTACTCCATTTTGGAGATGTGCCATAGCTTATTCAACCACTATTCTCTGTAGAGGCCTTTAGGTTGTTTCTATATTTTTTACAATTATAAACAATGCTATAATAAACTTGTTCATATGCATTTTTTTATTGTTGAGGTATGTCTTCAGAAATAGGATTATTTTTTTTTTAAAGATTTTATTTATTTATTTGAGAGAGAGAATGAGATAGAGAGAGAGAGCATGAGAGGGAGGAGGGTCAGAGAGAGAAGCAGACTCCCTGCTGAGCAGGGAGCCCGATGCGGGACTCGATCCCGGGACTCCAGGATCACGACCTGAGCCGAAGGCAGTGGCTTAACCGACTGAGCCACCCAGGCGCCCCAGAAATAGGATTATTGAACCAAAAGTAAGCGCATATGTTATTGTTAGGTGTTGCCAAATTTCCCTCCAAAAGGGTTAATTTTTTTTAATATTCTGTATGACAAAATGGGAGGCATGCACAAAAAGCACTTTTGCTGCATGCCAAGTATAATGGTTGCCTTGTAGAAAAGCCCTTGTGCAAATATTTAAATTGTGAGCTTAACTATACATTTTTTTCTCATAAAACACCAGTTTTTATTTGGAAAAAACAAAAACAAAAACAACCAGGCAACATGCAAAAATGGTTATTCAGACTTGAGAACTTGGCAGATATTTTCTCAAGCATTAACAAAGTGAGCTTAGGGGAGAAAATGACAGTACTTGTTACCAATAATGAAATCCAAGGTTTCAAGCAAAAGTTAGAATTTTTGAAAGCTTATACCCATCACTATATGTTTCCCAAAACTTAAAGATTTTTGGATGAGATTTGTGTGATATTTACTGATGTGATTTTTGATACTGCATAATGAAATCTATCATTTGGAGGAGCTGCATGACTCTGTGAACCAACGTATTCTAAATGATCAATGCATTCTGCTATGAAATCATGCATAGGTAAGAGATCCACTCAAAGAGCAAGATAGACCCAAAAATGTAATTTCAGATTCCACATTGCAAATAACCTTTAAGAAACTCTCATTTGTCAAGTTCTGGTGTAATATCAAAGAAGAATATCCACAATGATATGCAAAAGCTATTAAACTACTCCTCTTTTTTCCAACTACATTTTTGTGTGAAGCCAGCTTTTCTTCATATACTTCAACCAGGCCAAGATACCACAACAGATTAAATGAAGGAGCAGATGTGAGAATTTCACTGCTTTCTTTTAAACCAGTTATTAAAGACATGTAAAACAATATCACTCTTCTCATAATTTTTCAAATTTTTAAAAATAGTTATTTTTTTCAAGAAAATATATTACTTAACATGTAATGGTTTTATTATTATTTTCTGTTTGTTACTGTGCTAACACATGTATTAACACAGAATTTACCATTTGAATGATTTTTAAGTGTGCAATTTTGTGACACTAATGACGTCACTCCAAACAGAAACTCTGTACCCATTAAGCAGTAACTCCCCATTCCCCTCCTTCCTTAGCCTTTGGTGACAGGTGCCCTCCTTCTTTCTGTCTCTATGAATTTGCCTTTTCCAGATATGTCGTATAATGGAATTACACAATATTTGTTCTTTGGTGTCTGGCTTCTTTCACTTAACATGTTTTGCAGGTTCATCCTTGTCATAGCATGTATCAAACTTCATTCGTTTTTAGGGCTGAATAATAGTCCATTGTGAGTATCTAGCACATTATGTTTATCCATTCACTTATTGATGGACATTTGGGTTGTTTCCACCTTTTGGCTATTGCAAAAAATGCTGCAGTGAGCATTGGTATATAAGTAGCTGTTTGAATCTCTGATTTCAATTCTTTTGCATATATACCCAGGAGTAGAATTATTGGGTCATATGGTAATTCTATGTTTAGCTCTTTGATGAATTATTCAGGATGAGTTATTTATGAATGAGAATACAAATATTTTTAAATTCCCACTTTAATGTCTACTGCAGTAAACATGGATAGGTATAACCCACATAAACAAAAGGTATTTGGGGTCCTCAGTAATTTCTACTGGTGTAAAGGGGTCCTGAGACCAAAATGCATTGAGAAGCTCTGCTATATAGCAATGAGAGTTAGCAAATTACAGTTTGCCAGCAATGTGGTGCCTACATTGGTGGTAAAACTCTAAAGAAAAAGCTAGATGGGATGATGCAAAATTGGGACAGTGATTTCCTCTGACAGTAAGGAGGGATGCCAGCAGGCAAAGACATATAGAAGGACTGGGCACTGCTAGCAATATTTTATTACCTAGGTCATGGTTATATGGATGTTCATTTTAGAAAAAGCTATTCTTCACTTTTTTGTTTTGTGTATTTTTCAGGGTGTGGGGTGTGTGCATGTGTGTGTGTTTTCACAATTTAAAACAGGTTCATAAAAAGAAAGAAAGAAAGTGATTTGGAAAATGGCACCATTAAAGGTAGGCAACAATCTAAAAGGGAGAAAATCACGCCCCAATTAGAGTAACGTCTGTGGTCATGGAATTATCATGAATGGCTTTGACCAGGGCCTGACTGAGGGAGGGGCCTACTTTCCCTACACACCTTGAGACTTGATACCTGAAAAAAATTGGGGAGCTAATCTCAAGAAAAAGATGGATATATGGCTACTCGGTCAACAAGCACCAATGTCGGCCACACCACTGTATTTAGTGAGTCACAGTCCCTCTGCACCATCGTCTTTTACTGAACTCAATTCATTTTCTTGTGCATGTCGATATCTAAAATTAATTTACTTGCTTATCTCCTTGGTTTTTGTACACCATGATGGAGTGTTCCTTGAAGGCTTGGTCCACATCTCCTTTCTTCTCAATAAGCTTCCATACTTCACACAGTACTAGTACCTAATCAACACCAAGGAGAGTTTCATAGATCCCAGGCACTTCCACTTTGGGAGACCCCATTCCACTTCACATCGAGTCAAATGTGTTAAAATGTACTTATAGCCCACATTTAATAGAACTGTTTTGCTGTAAAATTTTTTTGAGTATTTGTATGACCTTTGTAGTTTTTATGCTTTTGAGCTTTGTTCTTGAAAGACTTTGAAATAAACCAAAGAAAAAAGAAATTATGGTATATCTTCAATGGAAATCTATAAGTTGAGTAACAAAACATACCCTTCTAGATTACCTGATTTATAGATTTTATACCTCTCATGGTCTTTGAGTTATTTTACATGTCTGTAAATTTTGGACAACTGATAACAATACAAATTATTCTGGTCTATTAACATGAAAATATACTTTAGTAGAGGGACGGTTCATTTCCCCTCCCTCTCTGTGTTTATTTGTAAACTCATGTAAACATCTGTATGTGTCTCTGGTCTCTGAAAATTCTTTTGAATCTGTCATAACATCTTACCTGTTACCTTATTAATTAATGAATTAAATAAAATTATTGACATGTGTTCATTTTATAATTGTTTGAAAGTCATGATCTTATCTTTTTAAAAAAAGTTATTCTTTATCAGCTTTAGAGATCTACCACCAATGTGCCCAGTGGATTCACCTGACAGAGCAAGAGAAATCATATTGTCAGAGAAGTGCATCCTATGGGCAGCTGAAGCCCAGGTATGTCACTTCTTGACTCCCAGAGGTGAACCTGAAGTAGCGATAGAACTCTGTTGACTCAGTCTCTCCAGTTTTTATTTTCCTTTCTACCAGTTTTGTGTATTGTTTTGTTTTCTTTCATTTATGTGTTTTATTTATGGCTGAGAAGTTATTTCCCAATGGTGGAAGCAATGACTGGGAATTTGACTTTATAGTCTGATCATTTAATGATCTCTGTAAATGGATTAATAAATTATAGGAATATATTTTCTGTTTTGTGAAGAGATAATAGAGAATCTGGGTTGGTTAGTCTTATTTGTCGATTTGTATTTTGAGCTCAAAGAATTTTGCACCCACCAAGAAGGAAAACAGCTTCTTGATATCTGGACCAGTGAGCGTTTGTGTTTCTATGCCCCATATGTCTCAACCTGCGGCAAAAACGGTAGACTTGAAACTCTAAGCTCACTTTGTGTCTGTATGTCTATGTGTCCATAATCAGGCTTTTAACTCTTGTAGTGTAAGTGTGAAATATTCCTACCTTGAGACAGTCTTTATAAATTATCAATTATCTTAAAAATCTTTACTCTAATTGACTTGAAAAAATGTGCTTATATAAATCAAATATTCCTAAAATTTTAATACAAGGGGATTGAATTTCTAATTCTTTAAATGTGCTACACTAAAAAATCCTTACAGAAACTAACTCAGAGACATTTTGAAAATACAAGTTCATATAATTAAGGTAAACCTTTAGCAAACAAATTTAATTCAATATGTGTGGTTTAGTAGAACTGTTATGCCTTCTTTGGTTTATCAGTGTTGAGCATAATAAAAACATACATTTTATTCTGCTTGGGTGTACTTTTTCCTGTGGTTATACAGGTTACTGATTAAATAAACTAACAATACTCTTATAAAATGTAAATTTGTGTTCAACAAAATTGAACTACGATTTTCATAATTTTATTTCAAGAAAAATTGTTTTGTAGCATGCTGGTTTGAAGATGACTTCCAAGATTCCTAGGTAGCTTAAAACCTTGAGCTGGTATTAAATTGAGTTAATTAATGGATAGTCATTGACTATTTAAGATAATTCCTAAATAAGATAGAATACTGAAACACAAAATTAATTAATTATATGCTCTAGAGGGGCTATCTATGGGTCATGTTAGTGCACATATTTATTTTTGCTACTTTAAGAACATGTAAAAGAGAAATCATGGCTACACAAAAGTATATTTATTCATGAGATTTTCTAGTCTGCTATCATGCTGGTATATGACCAGAGAGTTCTCAGTTATCACCCCTCACACACTTTTCTCTATGAGTGAGAAGTTAGCGGCTTTGGTTAAAAGTTATAATTAATATGAGTGGTTGCAATTACACTTAGGAGCAATAGTGACAGAAAAATCCAACTGCACAAATGTTTTGCTTTTTCAAAGAAAAAGAGTAGTTTTATCCTAAAGCATCAGTCCTCAGTGTTCTTGGTCTCCAGACCCCAAAGGGCTTCTGCATATGTGGGTTATAACTATCAATGTCATATTAGCAATTAAAACTGAGAATTTTGGGACACCTGGGTGGCTCAGTCGTTAAGCGGCTGCCTTTGGCTCGGGTCATGATCCCAGGGTCCTGGGATCGAGCCCCGCATTGGGCTCCCTGCTCAGCGAGGAGCCTGCTTCTCCCTCTCCCACTCCCCCTGCTTGTGTTCCTGCTCTCGCTGTGTCTCTCTCTGTCAAATAAATAAATAAAATCTTTAAAAAAAAACCTGAGAATTTTAAGAATATTTGTCTATTATTTAATTTGAGGATGGTAGTAATGAACAAATTGCATGTTTACATAAATGACATCTCAGAATTATAAAAATGTTTGTTTTGATCCCCTGAGATCTATACTAATGCAAAGTGTCAATTTCTTCCAGAATATGAAAGAAGATAATGAAAGGAAAAACTCAGAATGTGAATTTTATTTAGCTTTGCTAATAATACCTGAGTCTGAAAAGAAGTTATGAAATGTGTTAAAATCTTAGCAAATTTCACTCTGTTTTGATGCGTTTGTTTATCTGGTTTATTGAGAATAACTTTGTTTACAGTATGAATGGTGATTTTTTTTTTCCTTTCTGTGTAAATTGCCTAGTGAGATAAGATTCTGTATCTTACTGGAATAATTTTCTGTGTTTTATGTGGATTTTATTATGTTTTTGATTATTTAAAGAGAAAAAAACCTAAATTTCCTTTTATGAAAGAGGTAAGTTTCTTTCCAATTGCATTGCCATCCATGTGGATTTTTAAAAATATTTTACTGTCACTTTGATTAAGTAGGTAACCAAATATTGTTTCTCAGACATCTGTGAGCCTATTTTAATCAATTGTCCAAACTCCTCTGACAACTTTTGTAAATTGTGCCTTCCCAAAATGAGATCCTAAGTGTAGAAAAAAACCAAAACTGTCAGGATGTTTTCTATACTTAAAACCATCTTTGAAAGTTTCCAGAAAACCCCTAGAAAAACTCACAAAGTTATTTTTTCTTTTACTTTATAAAAAGAAAAGTCCTAGAAAAAATTAGGTTTGATAAGTGACTATGGTGACAGTTTTGTGGGAAGAACTGTCAGCAGAAACGCTCAGCCTGCCCTGGGTTAAATTTGTATAAATAAAATGGTACTAAAATAAATACTTCAGTAAGTGTATGATTTGTGGGACATCCCTGGAAATTTGTCAGTGTTCTGGCTTTCTGTGTTTTCAGCCCAGGGGAAACACTGATCAAAACTCAAGAATAGGGGCGCCTGGGTGGCTCAGATGTTAAGCGTCTGCCTTCAGCGCAGGTCATGATCCCAGGGTCCTGGGATCCAGCCCTGTATCGGGCTCCTTGCTCAGCGGGAAGCTTGCTTCTCCCTCTCCCACTCCCTCTGCTTGTGTTCCCTCTCTCGCTGTATGTCTCTCTCTCAAATAAATAAATAAAATCTTTAAAAAAAAAAACCTCAAGAAATAGTTCCTTTCAAGTTTTCCTATATATATTAGTGTTCTGCAGATGCTTTGCCTAATATATTAGGCCACAGCACTGTGGTGTTATCAGTCATAAATTTAGTTATTATTTGAAATACTTAGTCAAACCTTACTTCTTTAAGTTGAATCTAGAGGCTTCTAGGCCATTGGTTCTCAGTTGGAAATATACATCATGGAATCTTACCTATGGAATATGGGCATATAAATGGCAATGTAAATGCCCATTTATATTTTTAATAAAAATAAGATCCAGATTTATTGACTCTCTTTACTTGATATTCTTGGTGCACTCTTGGTATATTGTGTATATTATGTCTCAGGATCATTATATGCTATACCTCAAAATTATCTTCCTTTATAAAAATTACATTCATACATTCTGATAAACCAAATGCAGCGTTCACTGGCTTCTTTGGAAAGAAGTTTAGCCTACATCTTTAGAGATGTTTGTCTAAATTTTTTTACTGTTTTATTATCTTTGTTTTGCAAGTCATGAGACCTTTTTCATTTCAAAATTATCAGTGATAAATTAACCACAGCCAGTCTAAATCTTTGTTATCTATAAACGGTTTTTGTTTTAAACCAAAGCTTCCCTGAGGTGATGAGATAAGGGAAGAGCCAGACTTCCTGTCTTGAACAAAGGACAGCCTCAGAGTCTCATTGAAAAGGACTTTACCAGGTACTTCAATTGATTGACATTTCAAACGATAGACTCTTAGGTACAGTCTTATGAAGCCACATCCATTAGACAACTTTCAGACTGTACCAGTGACCCGAGTCAAGATTTCCAGAACTCTTTCCAGTTGCGAAGCAGGATGGCTTCGCAGGACTGCTAACCCAAGACCCAGTAGAACAAGAATTAACTATAGGACTAAATACTCGGAAAAGGAAAATTTTAGTATGGTTATCTGGAATACTGCTCATCTTTTCTAAGGTTCTATTTTCTGGATCTATAAGAAAGCCATTTCTTTCCTTTTATACTTCTATAACACACAACAGTTTAGTAAGTTCTGCTTTTGGAAACAGAAATAGATTTTAAGTGATATCTGATTCTCACTGGGTCCCCAGAACTCAAGAAACACTAAAGAGTCTCCTCACTTTTCACAGCAATAAGGTTCTTTGCATGGTTGGCAGCCCTCCTACTACCAGGATATAATTGGGCAAGTTGAGTGTGCAACATGGACCTTCTCTGAAGCGCCGTCTCTGACAATGGTCGTGCCCGTGTAGTCAGACACGCCCACCACTTCGTCTTATGAAACAAAGGTTGGCTGTACTTATGGAACTAAGGTCTACAAAACCTTCTCAGGAAAGGTGGCCTGGTTCCTGGCTGGCAGTGTCCCAGGCTTTTCAGGTGGTTAGGAAGGCCACTTCCTAGCCGACCAGGAACCATAGGGTATTTAGGGAACTTAAGAAGAGAGAATTCACCTAAATTCATAGGTATGGCAGTGAAATTTGGTGGAGACCGTTTTTTAGAATTGGTTTCCTAGTCTTAAGACAGTAAATAGTGCAGGCTTTTAAATCCATCTGAGATTCCTTTTGAAAATTCCCAGACAGAAGTTAATTTTATGACATCAGCAGTTGTTCAATACTATATGGCTCAAGATTTGCAAAGCAAACTTAAGGAAGTCTATATGTTTATGCATACCCTTGCTGCTTTTATGTAAAGAATCAAGCCAGTCAAGCGAAACCTAATTGAAATCAATCTTGGGACACCTGGGTGGCTCAGTCGGTTAAGCATGGGACTCTTGATTTCGGCTCAGGTCATGATCTCAGTGTCCTGATATCAAGTTCTGCATGGGGTCTGCTTGGGATTCTCTCTCCTTCTCCCACGGCCCCTCCCCCTGCTCGCACTCTCTCTCTCTCAAAATAAATTTTTAAAAAAATGGAAAAGAAATTAATCTTATTTTGTGGTCAAGAATAATCTTTCCTTGGGGTGCCTGGGTGGCTCAGTTGTTAAGCGTCTGCCTTCGGTTCAGGTCATGATCCCAGGGTCCTGGGATCAAGTCCTGCGTCAGGCTCCCCGCTCGGCTGGAAGCCTGCTTCTCCCTTTCCCACTCCCCCTGCTTGTCTCTGGCTGTCTCTCTCTCTGTCAAATAAATAAATAAAATCTTAAAAAAAAAAAAAAAAGAAGAATCTTTTTTTTTAAATCTTTTTTTTTTTTTAAGACTTTATTTATTTATTTGACAGAGAGAGAGAGAGAGTGAGAGCAGGAACACAAGCAGGGCGAGTGGGAGAGGGAGAAGCAGGCTTCCCGCAGAGCAGAGAGCCCGATGCGGGGCTCAATCCCAGGACGCTGGAATCATGACCTGAGCCAAAGGCAGACGCTTAACGACTGAGCCACCCAGGCGCCCCAAAAGAATAATCTTTTCTTGAGATTCCATAATCACGAGGAATGAGGGAGAGACTATCTAAAAAATTATGACAGACTTTGAAATGTACCAAAGAGGGGGGCCTGGGTGACCCAGTCGGTTTAGCATCCAACTTTTGGTTTTGGTTCAGGTCGTGATCTCAGGGTGGTGAGACTGAGCCCCAAGTCAGACTCTGAACTCAGCGGGGAGTCTGCTTGCGACTTTCTCTCCCTTGCCCTCTGCCACTCCTCCTTTCCCCATTCTCTCTCTCTCTCAAATAAATAAATAAATCTTTAAAAGGAAAAAGAGAAATGTACCAAAAGAGTATCCAAAAAATTGCTGGCTGTATTGGTTGGCAAACTATGTATAATCTAGAGCACACCATTTTGGTTTATCTGATTCTATGTAATTTAAACCTTTCATCATCTTAGAACTATTTTACAATTCTGTTATTTTTTAAAATGATAACGAGGCAAATAATTGTTATCTATAAACATGCAAATTAATTCTATCTGATGGAGGAACAATTGATCTCTTCCCACCCCACCAGTATGGAAAAAGCCAGATTTTTTTTTTAAGATTTTATTTATTTATTTGAGAGAGAAAAAGAAAGAGAGAGCATGAGCTGAGGTTGGAGGGGTTGCAGAGGGAGAAGGAGAAGAAGGCTCCCCACTGAGCAGGGAGCCCAAAGTGGGGAGGGAGTTCAATCTGAAGACCCTGAGTTCACAACCTGTGCCCAAGGCAGATGTTTAACCGACTGAGCCACCCAGGCACCCTTGGAGAAAGGCAATTTTGCTTGTATCTGTGGGTTCATTTCATGACCCACATATGTCTCTGCTCTTTGAATTCTCCTTTGAAGCAGTTGTAACATCTTGTCGATTTCCTCATTAGTTAATAAATTAAATAAAATATTTGACATACTCACTTTGTATATTTACATGACTGTCACGGTTTTATCTTTAAAAAATTATCCTTTAACATGTCAAATTCTTCGCTTTGTTCTTGTGGTGTAAACGATTATATTTATTATTTATACATGTGTTTGGAAAAGAGTTAAATTGTCAACAGTCAACTGGCTGATGGAATGTTAGTTTAGTAGACACACTCAATGTCAACATTTATTAATTTTGCTTCCTGTCTTGGAGCTAATAATTGTATTTTAGGCATCAAACATCCTTGAAAAGCCCTTAAGCCCTATGCACTGTGCTTTTGGGGTAAAATAAAATAACTGAGTAGTCAATAAATGTTTGCTAAATGTATAAATCGAAAATAATATCTACCATTTCGGTGGCATTTCTTATGTGCCACATACTCATATGTATCCTAGAAATAAGGAATCGAACATGAGAAGCAGATTAGGTAGAGGGATTTGTTGGATATTACTATTGTTCTTCCCATCTGATAGGTGAGGAACAGGCTGAGGTTGAATGCCCAGTCCCGAGGGCCCGAGCAACATTCGAACCCAGGTTCCTGACCTCAGAGCCTGCCTTCCCCACTGCCCAGGATATGGTAGTAGGTCTCAGGCCTGCTCTCCTAAGAGAATCTCATCCAGATGATTCAAACCTTCCCCTATTGGGTCTTCCGCCCTCCAGCCCCATCATCCTTATACTTGGCTAAGGAGACATCTGACGGGAAAGCACAGTGCTCCTAGGCATTGGATTTCAGCGCTGCTAGCTGGCCCCGCCAGAAGCTGTGTGTTCTCTCTTGAACAAGTTCCTCAATCCCCCTGTGAAAATAAAAATGTTAATAATAATCTAAGCCTAAGAGTTGTTGTGAAGGAAAATGAGATAATACATGTAATGGGCTTGGCATGGTTCCTGGCACAGAGTAAGTGCTCAGTAAGTGGTAGTCATGGTAACATTTGCCCCAGATTCCTGCTCCTCTGTGACCTCATCTGTCCTCTGAACCACAGCAGTCTGAGCAGCAGGGATTGGGGTAGGAAGGAGGAAATGGGGGTGGGAAGACACATTTGCATAAGCATTTACATAGTTTAAAAACTTTTTATTTCACAATGGAAAAAGTCTTTTGAAGCAAGGCTGTACAATCTAGTAACAAATTAAACAAATTCAAATTGGAAAGTTGCAAGGCAGATTACAAAAGGAAACAGGAGGAGCCCAGCCTTGATGGGTCTAAATCCCAGAGGCCCTGAGCCAACCAGGCTCCAAATCTGGCCTTAACTCCTATTGGGCGGAACATGAATCCTTCCCCAGGCTCAGCAGTGACTGGAAAATGGGAGAAGCAGAGATCACAGGGCATTGGAGGACCCGACCTACGCCAAGCCAAATAGTCAAGTCTGGGTCCCAATCTCTGTTCCCAAGGAAATTATTTGTCAGCAGAGGGAGTAAAAGAAGTAAAACTTGTGTTGGTGAAAAATGAGCCTGTCTCTATTGTGGACAAAGTCCCAAAGGAAAGCTCAGCAAAAGTAGTCACTGTGACTTGAGTTGCTCACGGCAAACCGGGCTGCAGTGGGACGGACATAGAAGGGGGCGGGGCTTAACTCATCACTGAGTGAGTAGGACCATGCCCAGGCTTGTCTGAGGGCTGGTCTTGCGGTACTTGATAATGGCATCTGAGGAGTTTGAGACTGTGCAGGGAGGCTTTGTGAGACAGAGAGGGAGGGAGGGGAGAGATGTCATCCTACAGGTACAAGAAGGGGACTATTTACCACAACCTCCAGTGAGGTCCCCCAGACACACCAGATCTCACAACCTGCAGCTGAGACTCGCCCTGGCAGACGCAGTGTGGCCTAAAGGAGGGGCCGGGGCTTTGTGTGCTATCCACAAGACCCTGGGTTCAAACCCAGCTCTGCCACTGACCATCAGGGTGACTTAATTTTAGGTTTCAGTGATTCCTTCTCTCTTTCATACATGCAATCTCTGTATTCCAATGGATTTCCCCTAAGTGCTCTCCCATTAAAAAAACAAGGTCTCACCCAACACCTTCTTCCTCCTCCAGCTCTCCTCCTTGGCAAAGCTAAAGGTCTGGAGAGCTGGCTGCCTTTGGTCACCTCTCACTCTCCTCAGGCACCCCAGATCTGGTTCTTTCCTCCACCCAAACAACGCACACAAAGCCTAGTAATGATTTCCAAGTTGCTAACCACAGTGGACAGTTTTCCATTCTCATCTCATGTCAGCTCTGAGTAGCAGTTCATACTTCAGAGACTCCCTTGGATGTCTCAAGTCAGCTGACCTCTCTGCCTAGCCCCTCAGTGGGTCCTGATCTGGTGCTCCCAAGCTCAGGAGTGGGACCACCATCCAACCAGTTGTAGCAGCCAGAATTAATCTGGATCCATTCACAACACCTCCTCCCTCCTCTCCTGCCCTCTACATCTAACCCACCAAGTACTCCTGAGCTTATCTGTTACGTATGTCCTAAGTGTGTCCATTTCCTTCCATCCTCCTGCCATCATTCTGAGCCACCATCATCTTTCACTTGGTCAACAATATTGACCTCTTCATCAGTCTTCCCCACACATACTTTTGCCCTGAGTGACTATTGAATAATATTTGAAAAATGAAAGCCCAATGATATGTTCTAAAGTGCAAATATGATCCCCCCCACACACATAAATATAAGAAAACATGCATAAACACACACGCTCACCCTGTTTAAAGCTCTTCAATGTTTTCCTTTGCTCTTAGACTCCAGATCCAAATCCTTAATTTAATTATTTATTTTGGTCTATAAGATCCAGCAAGATCAGGCCCTGGCTGAGCTACCACGATGCCCAACTTCAGAGGCCACCATTCACATCATAGTCTGGGTGAAGACTCCCCTTGAAGTTGTGCAGTACGCAGCCTACACAGCTGTACCCCAGGCCCTGGGGCCTGACCTATCTCTCCAGCCTCATTCTTGTTTCTGAAATGTGTTCTGGCTCACTCTAGCCAACAGAATTTGAACATGTTCTCTCTACCTAGTACCCTCTCCTCCCCACCAACAATTCCTTCCCTTGGTTAATTTCCAATTAAAAATCACTTCCTCAGCATAGCCTTTGGTATGGGTCAGGATCCTAAAAGGAAATAGCACACTCCAAGAGGGCGATTAAAGGCAGTTTAATGAGGGGACTAGCTCTAGGGTGAGGGCACATCAGCTTCACAAGAGTGATGATTACCATTAGGTGACTTGCCCCAGTGGCAGTGAGCATAGTATGACTATTGCAAGCACATAACCCCCTCCTCCAAGATCAGGACGTTTCCTCACTGCTTTTCACCACACCCCCTACCCCAGCCTAAAAACAGCTCCCCCAAACCAATCAGAATCATTGCCCCGGTTGCCTATAAGCATACACAAAAGGACCCCTTGCCCACTTCCCCATGCATCACTTGCCATTTATGAATATGTAGTTAGGAAAGTATGAAGTCATCATTTCCAATTCTGTTCTTTTAATTTGCAGCAGTGATCAAGGGGATGGTTTTCCGTTACCGCAATGCTTGCTCCCTTCTACTTGATTATTACCCTTTATCCCTGTAATCTTTACATAATATCTATAGGGCAAAAGTGTTCTTTTTTCCCCCCTCTTCTTTTTCCTCCTCTTGGTCGAGCCTTCTTGTGAGGAGTCCCCATATCTCCTGCTGGGTAAAGTCACTGCAGATTTTTGCCTCTCCAGATGGCTCAGTGCCATTAACTTTGTAGTTTCATCTTTGAAAGATCTAATCTTTGTATTCCCTTCTCTACTTTCCCTAACTTTTTAATAACAGAGACATGTCAGAACAGAAATTGCTTCTGGTCTGGAACAGGCTGTGCTCTTGATGACACGTATATCACGGAGGCGGGGGTGACTTCACTTTGACTTGACACAAACCCAGTCAGGAGATGAGAACCCTGAAGATAGAAGTCTTTATCTGTGGCTTCACAGTTGGGAGGGAAGTAGGAATGATATTAATGTATGTACATCTGCTTGCAGTTCCCACCAAAGAGAAAGAGAAAAAGAGAAATCCCTGACATTTATCTCTTAAACAAGACGTGTGAAGAGCCAAATGCCGTTTGACAGGACAAATATTTACTGTTCCTGCAAACAGCCCTGAATATCAGTGCAGGGAAGGCGAAGACTCTGAGCCAAGGCTGATCAAAGTTCAGCGGAGATACCAGGTCCCAAGAGCTGGGGATTAAGGGCATCATTTAACACCGAACCAGGGACAAGATTTGTCTCGTTGGCTCCCTATTCAAACTGGGCATTTTATTTTCATTTCCTGGATTCTCCACAGGCTCGTGTTCTTCAGGGCAAGTGGCTGCGAGCCCTTTTCATTCCCCTAAACTCTGATCTCTTGGCCGATCTTTCACACAGCAGTCAGCTGGATTACAGGGCTGCCAAGTTCTGGTGAAGATTTGCTAGTTCTCCTCCAGAAAGAAAATTGGACTCCTGAAGACCCACAGGACCATCACCGCTAACAGCAAGCAGTGAGATGAGAGACCCGTCTAGAAACCGTGGCTGGAAAAAGCAGTCAGAGGCATTTTTTTTTGCAGCAGTGTCCGCAGCAAGCCGCACGGGGGAGAGCTGGGGGGACTTTCCACTAACAAGCTTGACAGTGATTCTGTAACTTGTAGAGAGGTCCTGCTTACTTCAGCAGCATTATGTTTGAGACGGAAGTGTCTGATTAGCAACCTCCTAGAGCAATGGTGTTCAATTGACACTGGCCACAAAAGCTTCTGAGAAGTTTTATCTTCTGCCTTTCTTGTGAGATCCTTCAAGTTCCCCGGCTGCGGGCACCATTTGGGAACAAGTCTTTATCTGTGGGGCCCCTGGTGTCCCCATCAGACCTCGGGGAAGCCGCGTGGATCCGGAGCCATCGCTTGCTTCCGGTGGCCCCTGGTTGGGTTATACCGAGCGAGTGGCTTAACCTCTCGTGTTTCAGGTTTCTCAACTACCTAAGATGTTGGCAAGGAATTAAATGAGAAAATGTATCTACAGCCCTTATGAGGCCTGGGATTTTTGTGGCAAGCGTTCATTAAATGTTAGTGCTCATTATTATCATTTTGACAATTCCAGGCCAGGGGAGTTAATTGTCTTAGTGGGGATCAAAGGAGCTGGGTAGAGGCTTTCCATTCCACGAGACGAAAAGAGTTCTGGACGTGGATGGCGGAGACAGTTGCATAACATTATGAATGTATTTAAGACCATTAAACTGTATGCTTAAAAAGGGTTAAGATGGTCAATTTCGTGTGTATTTCACCACAATAAAAAAATTGAGAAAAATCAAAATAAAAAGGATTAAAACAAAGGAGCTGAGTATGACAGATAGAATAATGGTCTCCCCTTCTTAATCTCTAGGACCTGTGAATGTTACCTTATATAAACAAAGGGGCTCTGCAGATGTGATTCATTTAAGAACCTGGAGAAGGGGAGAGTATCCCGGATCACACAGGTGAATGAAGTCACGGGGGTCCTCACGTAAGAGAGAGGCAGGAGATTCAGAGCCAGGGAAGGGGGTGTGAAGACAAACGCAGAAGTCACAGAGGAGAGAGGACACTACCGTGCTGGCCTTGAGGAGGAAGGAAGGCGGTCAGGAGTCAAGGAACACAGACGGCCTCTAGAAGCTGGAAAAGGTAGGGAAACAGATCCTCCCCTAGGGCTTCTAGAAGGAACTCCCCATGCCAGCCCCTCGACCCTAGACCAGTGAGACTTCTGACCTCCAGAACTGTAAGTAATACATTTGTGGCATTTTATATAAGTTTGTGGTCATTTGTTCCAGCAGCCCCAGCAAACAAATGCCCTGGGTCATGGTGGAGACCCATGGGCCCCCTCCGGACTGGGGGTGAGGAACCTCCGCGGGGGCAGCCCTGGGACACGGACACCACCCTGGCAGCATTCCCCACATGGGGGCCTCAGCCTGTGGGGAAGAGAAGCTGCTTTTCATCCTCGTAAAGCTGTGGTATGGGTCGAGGCACAGCTCAAGGCCAGAGCACGTGGAGGGGTCAGGGGGCCATCCCAAAGCAGGAGATGGTGAGTGAAAAAACGTAAAGTCCTTTGGCAGACGAAGCCCGACGTCTCCTCTCTCCTCAGAAAACCTCAGAGGAAGGGCTTGACAGGAAGGTGTGGTTCAGAGTTTCCATATCCTGCTCGGCAACTTTTGTGACAGAGTCTACATTCCCACAGGGTTCACCCAGTCTCGTCTTTCTATAGCCTCTCTATGGTTTTCATTTGCCCCACAAGCCAGTCCTCAAGAATACTTACTGAATGAATAAAACAAACAAGTGAGTGAATAAATAGACAAGTTAAAGAACCCAAATAATTATCACAAAATAACACCATTTTTCTTAGCCTGAAAGTTGCGGGGGGTGGGGAGGGGGGTCGGTGCTGGCTGGTGGGGAATTGGAGGCTGGGAAAAGATCCCTTTTTTCTAATCTCCCTGGGAAGGCCCTGACTGAGCATGCCACCTCGCCCTCCCCTCCCCGGTCAGACACATGGCTGGTGTCCGTGCTCCAGAACAGAAAGGCGGGGGGGAGCCCTGTTGTTGCTGCCATCGTTGGTATGCAGACAAACACTCCTCGTACATTCGAAATCTGAGGGCGTGGATGCTAATAACCCATAATCAATGTTGCATTTGCCAACGGCCAAAAGAAAAATGAACCTTTAATTGAGCAAGATTTGGCATCAATCAATGATGTGACTTTAGTCAGGCAAAACCGACAGATTACGGAGTCGGACATCCAACTGTGAGAATTGTTCTCTACCGGGGTGAAGAATGCAAAATGTGGATAAATGACATATCTTACCCAGCCCAGGACCATAACTCACTATGGAAAAATCCCCTGTATTTGTTTTTAAATCTTGAGTTTCTTTTAAAGCTATGTCCCAGCAGAGCTTAACTTATTTTGTAACCCCAAGTCCCTTCATAGAAGTGTTGTTTTATTACAGGCTGAGGATGGTTTCTTTTTTTTTTTTTAAAGTTTTTTTTTTTTAAGGATTTTATTTATTTGACAGAGAGAAAGAGCACAAGTAGGCAGAACAGCAGGGAGAGGGAGAGGAAGAAGCAGGCTCTCCACGGAGCAGGGAGCCTGACGTGGTGCTCGATCCCAGGACCCTGGGATTATGACCTGAGCCGAAGGCAGCCGCTTAACCGACTGAGCCACCCAAGCGCCCCCTGAGGATGGTTTCTAAGACAGTTGGTTGTAATTGAATTAGCAGATACCTTGCCCAAGAGCCGAAGCAGGAGGAGCTTGAAGTGACCCTAACAGGCCTGAGAGTCCCAGCAGGAGGGCTCTGATGGGGAAGCACAGGATTTGGACCTTCTTAAATCCCCACCCACAGACAGAGCTACTGACCAGCAAACCAAGAAACCTGGCTGTGGATGGCACCGGCCATAAAACTAGGTGGTGAGATATTCCCAAGAACCCCAAATGCAAGAATGCAGAGGGAAGCCACAGGGCATCTACAGACCTAGAACAGGAAAACCCCAAATAGCTAAAAGGTGGCCTGTCCTAGGAGGGGCCTTGTCCCATCCCATCGGGGAGTGGGAGCGGTCTGCCGTCAGCTGTGAACTCTGAACTTTCCAGACTGACCGGCCAGGGCTCCCCCACGGGACAAGCCCCCACATCAGTGGAAACCACTGGAAATGGAATCAAAGCTGAGCAGGACTGGTGCTTTAGATGGAGAGCCAGCCCACAAAAGCAGGTGAAACTCCCCCTGCAGACACATGTGCAGACGCCCCAGCCGTGCCTCCTGCTTAGACCACTGGGATGGCTCTCGGGTGCTCTGGGATTGTTGTTTCATTGACCTAGCTGGACACAATGCTGTGGCTCAACCCTTGGCACTGTTTCAGACATGGGTTAATATTCACCCTCTGGCTTTTTACATGTTTTCAATCCATTAGTCCTAGATCTGCCTTCTAGAGCTGTAAGGAAGTCTCCTCCCTCTTCCGTAAGACAGGTTTCAAAATATTTGACAACAGCTGTCTCGGGCCCTCTAAAAGCCTCTCTCTTTCAAGCCAAGCATCTCTGGTTTCTTCAAAAGCTCCTCCTGGAATGTGGCTTCCCGAATCCTCAGGCCTGGCCCCCTGCCTCTGGGCTTGTTGCAGTTCAGTTCATGATATAGCAGAAGATTGTCTATCCCGGAACCAGAGAGCTCATATTTAAGTTCTGGAGGCTCCACCTCCTGGCTTGCCTGTTACCCTCCCTGGGCCTCAGTTTTCTTACCTGCAATATGGAGATAATGTTACATTATAGGTTTGTATTGAGGCTCAGTGAGATAACAGATGTAGCCACTTGGAGAATCCTAGAACATGGACAAAGGATATATAAATATTTGGGCATTATTTCTCAAAGTTGTAACATCACTGGCACTCCAACTTGCCTTTCTAGAAAGATCCTTCCAGAAGTGGTCTGTTAAGAAGAGGATGTGACGGGGCTTTCCTCTCCCTTATTCTAGTCTCTAGGCTTTTCTCACTGCCACTTCAGTCACACAGACTTGGCAGGCCTTCCCCACTGTGGGTCCTCACTGAGCTGGAAGTAAGCGGGGTAAGAGTTATTCTGTTGACTGGAGGTCAGTTGTCTTCACAAAGTCACGGTAATATTACACAGACCTTGATGAAGAGAGCTGCTGTCTGCCCCATACAAAGGTCCTCCTATACTGAATTAGGTCAGTCCTTCATTCTTTCTCCCAACTTGATCCTAAGGAATATTTTTTCTGGGGGAGTGATACAGAAACCTTAGCGCCTTTCTTGTTTAAAAATGTTGTAGTCATATATGTCCGATCTTCATTTTCCTCAATATCCTATCAACCTGCAAACCAAGAACCAATCCAAACTTTAATTTATTCTCATTTTGGCCCATTCTATCTCCTCTGGGTAACAAACTCCATATACATAGGTTTGTCTCTCCAGTTTCATGGAGTATCCCCTACCAATATGCCAACGTTTGTTAAATGGATTCACCACTTGGCCCATACATTCTTTTTTTCTTTTCCTTACTGTTTCTCAAAGTCTACTCTGATATGTCATGATGTTCTTTTTTTATTATTATTATTAAAGTATAACTGATATATAACATTATGTTAATTTCAAATGTACAACATGACTTCTTAGTTGTTTACATTGGGAAAGGATCACCAAAATAAGTCTAGTTACCATCCATCACCATACATAATTACACATTTTTTCTCTTGTGATGAGAACTTTCAAGATCTACTTTCTTAGCAGCTCTCAAATATGCAGGGAAATATTATTGACTATAGATACCATGCTGTACATCTCCCTGACTTATTTTATAATCAGAAGTTTGTACCTCTTGATGCCCCTCACCCATGTCTCCCACCCCCACCTCCCTCCCCTCTGGCAACCACCAATCTGGTCTCTCTCTATGAGCTTTGTTTGTTTGTTCGTTTGTTTTGTTTCTCCGATTCCATATATAAGTGAAATCACACGGTATTTGTTTTCCTCTGTCGAATTATTTCACTTATCATAATACCCCATAGGTTCTTAATTGTTTTCTTAATTACTGCTCTAAAATTCAGCCATCTTTAAGAGTCGGCAATAAAGTTTTAGAAAATGCATGTGATTAGCTGTTTTAACGAAAGAGTACTTTAAAAAATAAGAGGCAAAGCATGTTATTCACTTGGTTAAATCAACAGAACCTCCTGGGAGCCTAGCTGCTTGGCTCACGAGGCCAGAATCAACAGGCCAAGGCCCATATGTTCCAGTTACCTTAAATTGACAGCCAAGAACACAGGAAGAACTAGAAAGCCACATGGGAACTAGTGTTGAAAATTAAAATACTCACATTTTATTGGGGCCATTTATCCTGTCACAGGAATATATAAGTGTTCAAATCCACACCCTTTACCATATATACATATACTCTCTCCCAAGCACATATGTTCAGATATATGATTACCCTTATGCCCAACAAGAACACTAACCTCCCACACATTCTTGGTAAAAGGGTGACAACAGCTTATTGGTGTATAATGATGTTATCCAATCACAATGAGGCAAGGAGTAGACTCTCCCCTCACAAGACTTCAAAGAGAAAAGAAGTTGGTAACATGGAGCTCTTGGTTAATAGCCTCATCAGTGAAAGTCCCCAGGTGATGATGATGGAACATCTCACAACACACCATTGGTGTTTGAGCAGCTAAGCAGATCAGAGACCCTCATGTGACATTCACATCCATGCAGCTAGATCCTGGACTTAGTTGGATGTGTATCTTTTTTTTTTAATTTAATTAACATATAGTGTATTATTAGTTTCAGATGTAAAGTTTCATGATTCATCAGTTGCATATAACACCTAATGCTCATTACATCACATGCCTTCCCTAATGTCCATCACCCAATTACCCCTTCCCCCTAAGCTCCACCCCCTCCAGCAACCCCCAGTTTGTTTCCTAGAGTTAAGTTGGATGCATCTTCACACAGAATATGTTTAAGAAATGTCCCAGACAAGATGGATGGATTTTCATTGTCTCGGTCCCTCTCCTCCATGACACCCCCTGGTACTACTAGTACTTTGTAGTTTAAGATTTCAGAGAACTACCTTTAAACGGTTTGACCTGTAGGATAGCTCCCAATGAGATTGCAAACTCGGTGAGTACAAGAACGGGATCTTTAGATTCCTTTCTGTCTCTCCCCACTCAGCTCTTAATCCCATGCCTTTCATAAAGCAAACACCCAATAGACACTGCCTGCCCAAATGGCCTAAGGCAGCTTTGGAGATAGCAACAAGATGCCCGTCCTTAAATTGCATGGTGCTACATGAAAACATCTGGCAAGAGTGGCTGGGCCTTGGACATTTTGCTATAAAACCATCTCGTCCTGAACTTACTGCACACCTTAGGATTTATTCATCCTTTGATGCATTTTTGCCTTAGCTGTATGTTTTTTAATCATGCCATTAGGATTTTGTTGCTCCTTCAGGTAGTGAGTTGAAGAGATAACACTTTCTAAATTGCTAGCGTTCCAAAGAGTCGTGAGTTTGAGGCCAAAAGGCACTTCTATGCCAGAAAAGGTCAAGTGTGGTTGCTCAACCACGAAACAGAACAGGGCAAGCCACTTGCCCCCAGTCAGACACAGTCCCACTGTGTGTAGTACGGAGAAGCCTGTTTTTGATCTGTGGCAACCTACAACCTGGCCTAAGGTCTGAGTCTTGGTCCTTTTTTCCCCCTATTTTGTAACTGTATGCTTACTTAAATTTCATAATTATCTGCTTATAAACTCCTAGGGATTTCAAGGAAGAGAACAGCAGGTCAGCTTGAAGTTAAAGCAGATAAATGAACATAGGCCAGGAGAACAAGAGCCAATGCCCGCTGAAGACTCAGCGAGCCTTTTGTCGTGGGGGCACAAGCCTGATTGCATGAGGTAGCAGACTCTATACTGAAACAGAACACATCTGGAAATGATCCTTTTGCAGTTTGCTTGGCTTCTTCCCTAGGACCAGACCTCACTGCCTTGCCTCATATAAACCACAAACTCACACATTTCTGGCCAAAGGGGATTATTTACGTGGCCTAGCACATCCCTGACAATGACATCACTTGTAGCTAGCTGGTCACCAAACACACAGAAAGAACATGCTACGTACAGGGGGAGACAGGATCATCACCCAAAGTCACTACCCTTTTAGTGTGCCTTTGGCCAAATATAGTATGACAACAGAGATTGCTTTACCCCAAGTCCCTCTACAGGCTGGCTAGCAGCTCCCCAGTGGTTCATATCAGGACTGTCTCTGAACAGTTAACAGATGGTAGCCACTGGTTGAGTTGACCAGGGCTTGGCCTCAAAGATCCAAGTCTAGAGACTGGTAGAAGAATGTGAGTGATGCTTCTGCTCTCTGTCCCATCATATGCAGGGAGTTTGGAAGGTCACTTTCATCCTATTCACAATGCCAAGCATCCCCTTTAGGAAGACTGAGTCCAATGGGCTCCTGGCACACACCTTGCCAGACAGGTTTGTTAAAAATGTGAGGAAACAAATAAGCAAAAGCAATCTAACAAAATAATCAAAACCAAAAGGACAAACCTCTTCTCCAGCCCCGCCTCCAGGGACTCTTCTCCACCAAAGCCAGGCCTCAAGCCTGAGCCCAGCTGCATCCTTGCTGGAGGAATGGCCACGGCCCAAATGACTTCTGTCATGAGAGACACTTCTTCTCTCTACTCTAAACCACTTTCTTATGAAAAGAAGGAAATCAAGGGGTATGATTCATACCTTATCCCATTAGTGTGATGATCCAAACACCACTGAGTAGGCAAGCCCAAGACAGAGAAGTGCAACCCCTTCCTCACTGTCACTTTGGCCACTGGAGGAAAGAACACTGGTGTCATGATTCCAAGTCATGGGCTATGTAGCTGCTCTAGTAGATAGAGCACAGGTGAAAGGCCTTCAGATGAGGTCCCACTTTTTCATAATTGAACTTGATTGTGGTTCTGGCTCAGGAATGTTTTGCTTGGTACAGGGGTGGTCATCTGGCTTTTCAGGGCTTGGGAGATAAGTCATAGCCAAGACAGTGACATGGTTTCCGTGATTTTCCTTTGGGAAAGGAAATGGAGTAGGGGGACGTTCCAGAGAGGAATCATTTGGCTGCAGAGAAATTATTTATGCAAATGTAAAGGGACATTTACTCAAAAAACTCAGATTGAGTAGAATCCAAAGAGGAGGTGACCAACTAGACTCTGGAGCCAGCACCTTTCTGAGGCCCTCTGCAGGACTGCCTAGACCTCCACCGTAATGCCAGTGCATTGACACTATTCTGCTTCCTGACCCCTCCCTCTTCATTTTTCAAGAGAGGAGATGGGATTGGTTTCTTAGTCAACCACCATTGGGGTGGGAGGGAGAACACACAGCAGAAGAACTACCTCTAAGAAGGAAGTATGGAGGGGCGCCTGGGTGGCTCAGTCGTTAAGCGTCTGCCTTCGGCTCAGGTCCTGATCCCAGGGTCCTGGGATCGAGCCCCGCATCAGGCTCCCTGCTCTGCGGGAAGCCTGCTTCTCCCTCTCCCAGTCCCCCTGCTTGTGTTCCCTCTCTCGCTTGCTCTCTGTCAAATAAATAAATAAAATCTTAAAAAAAAAAAAAAAGAAGGAAGTATGGAGGCAGGGGAGGACTAATGAGCAGGTCTGCTGCAAAAGCCCCTCCTGTTCCACCTCTTAGTAATAGGGAAAGATTCTTATCTGCATCACTATGAATCAGAAGCGCAGGCCTGGGGCAAGGGAATCCCTCCCAACCTGGTCATCAAAGCAGATTGAAGGGAGACCAGGCGCCATCAGATCAGTGCATAGAACATTTGGGAAAGCTGGAATGGGGACTAGAGAGAAAGGGCAAGAAGACAAACACATTGAGGATTAATTAATTGTTTTGAAAGAGCAGACTCCCTTGCCCTCCCTCCAACCCTGTCTCAACTGTGTTCCCACCCACAGAAATGGTTAATTGGTAGGAAGTCAGTGCATTTACATAGACTCACTCCCATTTATCTGGGAGGCAGGAAGGGCAAGGCAGGAGTGGCTGGTTGACACACTATTATACAATCATCTGGAAATCTAATTTGTGGAACCAGTAGCCATCTGTTCTATGGGTAATGTGCCAAGGTACCTGCCAACAACAGAACAAGCTTTCTGCTGTTGGGTAACTAATTGCATCTATGGACCAACACAGCATGAGACTCAACTCGTGGAACGTGATCCTCCACCAAATTACTATTTCTGCTTGGGTTTTTCTGAGTCAGTAAGCATAGTACAAAGACTGATACAACTGCAGAAGGATGGAGAGGCTGGGGTAGCCCTGCGTCCCCAGAATGTGGTAGGTCAGCAGGTATGAGGGGCAAGCTGTGCAGGAGATTGTGGTTCTGCTGAGGTCATTTCCCTCCCCCTCCCTGAGAAAAAGAGACAACTGATCAGTATGAAGCTGGGAATGAAGACCTAAGGAGGGCTTATAAGCTGACATCAGTGGTTCCTTTAATACCTTCTGAATTTTTGTTTTCTTATTTAAGTCACCTTATTTAAAGCCTAGAGAGAGTGGAATGTGCAAAAAGTATAAAATCAACATCTCCACCCTGTCACCACAGATGACACGGTGGCTCCCCCTCCATAATAAACTTCTCATGGGAAAAGACCTCTTGTTCTTCCACAACAACCAGCACCCTGGAGGAATAAGCAGATAGTAGGTGAATTCTCCCCCTCTTTTACAACCCCTAACCCCCAGATCCCTGTCTACCCATAGGCAAGGGGTTCCCATAGAGCCTGAGTAGACTTGATCCTAGGATTTTGTAATGTTTAATAAATTATCCTGGGATGGATGGATGGATGGATGGATAGATAGATAGATGGATGGATAGATATCTATTTTGCCTAAAGGGACTTAATCCCAAAGTCTAAGGGACAGCACATTTTTCATTGCTGTTTTTTTAAAGAATATATCAGCAGCAAAAACGTAACAAGAACACTGGGTCTTGTGCAGGTCTCTCAGTATCAGCTACTTTTGACATGCCAATGGGACCGGGTACAGGTTTCTCCTCATATACCTGTCACCAGGGCTCTTTCTAACCTCTCATTAAATCCTTATAATGGTGGATTGGCTCCTAACTTTAGTGAAAAAACCACTTCCTGTTTTCCCAGCAGACCGGTACCTAGCACACTGCCCATATGTGATGAATACTTAGGGCAACCAAGAGGAAAAAACAAGGGATTTAACCAGCAGGAGGGAGTATGCTTAGAACTAAAGGAGCTAAGCTCCTAATAAGCAGCATGAATCAAAGGCACTTCTGACTCTCTGGTCCTCTGGGGGTCTGTGAAGGGCTATTGCATCAAAGCTGCTCCCCAACAGGCAGACCGGTCATCAGGCTGGGCCCGCTGTGAAAGATAAATAAGGAATATTCAAGAAGATTGAATTGGCTTTCCAGAGATGTCTCCATAATCCATGGAAACAGGTTTCTACTGGTGTAGATAATCACACAGAACAAAATATTATACCCAATAGTCAATCCCAGAATGGATTCTATGAGGCTTTTTGAGATTTTTTTAAATTAAAAAGCATGTTTTTTGAAGAAGTGATTGTAGATTCCTTTTCTGATTTTGAAGAAGTGATTGTAGATTCCCTTTGTATTTTGCTTGGACAATAGGAAAATTAAGTCTATGCCCTAGGCACATGTGAGCTGGACACAAATGGCAATGGAAGGAATGTCTGCCTAGGGTTCACTATTCACTGTGATGACAGAGGTGATATCTGCCCAGGGGTGTCATGATAAATCTCTAACAACTGGCTCTCCAATAAAAGCCCTGATTTGTTGTGTTTGCCACTTTTAGCGGTATAAATACTTGCACCATGGCTGATTCCAAGATGCCAATATATCACTGAACACGAGTTGGGAAGAGAGCCAGGCCCAACATACCCCTGTATCCACCAGAATAGGCTAAATTCAGATGTCAGAAACCAGAAGACCCACAAGCTTTGGTGGGGGCTGGAAACTTAATTTTTATGTATCTGTTACCATAGTTACATTCAAAGAAGTTAACTACTTTTAATAAGAATGGGTATATCAAAAAATGACGCCAAGGAAAACCTCAAGGGTAATTGTATGACTTAGTCCACCATCTTGAAAAAAATACTTGTCCATAAATTTCCCAAATTGGCACAGCATTGATTTCTAAAGACTTTCAATGACATTTGATATGCAGAAGAAATTATAGTGCTGGGAAATTGCACCAAGGTGATCTATCATTAATAGAATTCTATCAACTCTAGATTTATCTTATCTTAAAAACCTTACACAATTTCGGGCGCCTGGGTGGCTCAGTCGGCTAAGCAACTGCCTTCGGCTCAGGTCATGATCCTGGAGTCCTGGGATCGAGTCCCGCATCGGGCTCCCTGCTCGGCGGGGAGTCTGCTTCTCCCTCTGACCCTCCTTCTCTCATGCTCTCTGTCTCTCATTCTCTCTGTCTCAAATAAATAAATAAAATCTTTAAAAAAAAAAAAAAAAAAAAACCTTACACAATTTTAAGAATAGTAAGAGTTTTTTCAGGATTTCTCCATTTATATTTTATTCTCAGTTTTACTGACTAAGCTTTAAAGAAAAAAACTCTGCCTTTTCTTATAGGTCTCTGAGAGTATCTAATAGCATTTGTTTTGTACAAAGGAGGAAGGTAAAGAGGCAGTTTCCTCTTCAGGCGAAGTTGGGTACAATTATAACTCCAAACAGCAAGGCAGGATTAGTTTCTTCTGTATACTGTATATTCGATATATAAAAGTCTCTTCCAAATCTAGAACTCTGTGAGTCTCCATTTCGATTTCAAAGCCCCAGAAATGTTCTCCTTGATGTGGTCCTAGCTGAGAGTTTGCTTTGGAAACTCTGTCCTTGAGTGATGACCGTTTCCTCTGGCAGGTTCTCTTGGGTGCCAGGGCCACAAGCCCATAGTAAGCTCGAACTACAGAAACAGGCCCCTCATGGGCTTTCTTCCCGGGAATGCCCACGAGATCTTCCCTTTTCCAACCAGTCACCATCAGAGGTCATAAGACGTGGTAAGAGAAATAGAAATGGACTATCCAGTTAATGCTGTTTTTTTTTTTATGTCAGGAGATACATGATGTTAGTCCCTTGGAGCTAACCTCTGGGGACAAAGTAGAGCGAGTCTCTAGGGCTCATGCCCAAATGACTAATTTCCCCCCCTTTTAGCTGTCTCTAAGGCTTCCTGGGCCAGGTGTGCTGAGGAAATTGCTCGCTTCCATAATCCAAGCCTGTGACTTTGTTGACCCACCCCCAGTTGGTCTGCTCTCTTGGCACATCAGTGTCCAACCCCAATTCCTGGGAAAGTCAGATGCCTGGGTCCCTCAGTCTGGAGCCCCTTCCACTTCCACACTTCCCCCTTGGTTAGGTTCTGGGAAAGGAAACCACTTTAGATCTTTGTTCAAAAGTCATATATTTCAAATATATTTTTACATGGTCAAATTCTACTTTAAGCTGGCATTTATTTGACTCCTTTTTTTCAAAGGGACTAAAGTCTGCTTCAAAAAGCAGAGTTAGCCGATTCTCATCTAGTGATGGTTGCTAGGAAACCATTCTACGGCAAATTGGAATCACCCAGGCTCTGGCTTCCCCGTCCTGAGAACTCCTATAGAAGTAATGTAGGCGCAACTCATTCAATGATGAATCAGCACTATCCAGTGATATCTCTTCTCTCTTTCTGCTAAAGTGTTATTTAAATAATTAACTTTTATCTATAGTGTATGTCTTAGCTGCCCAGTTCTTCTTAAACTCTCAGAGAAGTCCTTTCAAATGTACGCCTTTATAGCCCCACTCCCAAATGCCTCCATGCCAGAGCTGAAGGGAGGTGGTCACATGGGAGAAACGCCTTCAGATTGGACAATGAACAGTCTGAGGTAAGTTCCACTGATAATTAAACACGTTCTCAAAGCTTTTTTCTTTCTTTGGCTTATATATCTGTTTTCTGCTTTCTGCTTTCAAAGTTGAGGCCACGAGAGGAAAAACTTGCTGGAATAGTCAAGAAGTGGTTATGGGAACTGGTGCGATTCCTTTCTGGAACAATCTAGCAGTATCTGTTAAAGCTTGAAGACTCACATATGCTACGGCCCACAAGTCCATTGCAAGAGACCTAACATCCTCACACAAGCAGGAGAAATTCAACAAAAAATGCACTTCGACATCACCCATCATCGTTAAAAAAAAAAAGATAACAACATAAATGTACATCAAAAAAAAAAAAAAGACTAGATAAAATAGAATGGGGCATAGTATCGTGGCCCCATCAGTGATCCTATCCTGCCATTCTCTATTACACAACATCGCGGCACACTGGGCCATACTACAGAGCAGGTAAATGAGCTGGAGCTGTGTATGGCCACAAGGCAAATCGCTGAACAAATCTATTTGCAGCGAAATGCATCCCATATGATACCATTTACGTAAAGTTTAAAATATGTCAAACCAAATTGTGTATGAATACATCATATAGTAAAAAATATACGAATATTTATAGGAAGAAAATCACTAAATTCAGTACAGTAGCTACCTTTGCAGAGGGGAAAAAGGATGGATCAGGGAGGGCCAGACAATTTTTCTACCATGTTTTACTTATGAAAACACATAGTTGAGGAAAGCATAGGAAAATGTTAAGACTGGACAAAGCTGGGTGGTAAGAGTATGGATCTTATATTAAAATATATATATATATCGAACATTTTTTTAAAAAGCATGGGAGTTTTGCTGGTTTGTTGGTCTCTGTGCCGTTTACTTTCGAGTCTTTTTTATGTTCAATACATTGCATTTTTTTCCCAGATATTTGTTTTAGGGTGACTAAAGACCTAAGATTGTTTTCACTAGGGCAGGTCACCACTACACAAAGCTGGTACAGGAGAAAATGCCGAGACATTTTCAGCTCAGGGAATGTGGCTCCCCCAAGTTAGATGGATCCATTCAAACATCCTACATGTTAGAAAGTTCACATGAATTAGGTCTTTTAAATACCGGCAATAAAACAAAGAAAGGTCAGACAATGAGGCATGATTTTTTAAATATAGTAAATAATAAATCTTTGTTTTGTTTGAAGAATACTTAATTATAAAAGCAGTGCACCACTTTGGCAGCTAGCCATGCCGGGGGCAATGGCTCTGAAACTTGAATGAGCATAAAAATCACTTAGGGTGCTTGTTAAAATGTAGATTCCCTATTCCCTCCCCTCGCCCCAGTCCCTGCACCCCCCTTCTCCCCACGCCAGATGTTAATCAGTATACCAGGGTTGGGACCCTGTCATTTCCACTTCTGGCCACCACACCAGCTAATTCTAATGCAGTTGGTCAGTGAACAGGATGACCATAAAGTAAACTAGGATTCTCCTGGGGAGTCTATCCTACCCGTGAAACAGAAGGCATTAGTGATTCTGATTATGAGAACACACTGCAAGCATTGCACATGTCATAGTAACATTAGCAACTAAATAGCTCCTTGAAAATCCAAATCTATAAAATTATCACATATCACATACTATTCAGCATTCATTCATTCACCAGATATTTACTGAATGTTATATGCATAAGACTTTTCTCTTCCTTAATTGTACTCTATGTTAATTTCTTGGCACATAAACATATATAAAATTTTACATAGATGGGTAAATATGGTCTGCTGATTCACCATCTTGGCTTTCTCCCCTCTGCCCCCCCACAAAGTTGAACTGATATGCTAAGAATTTTTTTTTAATGTGGTCTTTTTTTATCCTTTTCTTTGTTTAACCACCCACTCCCACTTTCCTCTTCCTTCCATCCATAGTAGCCACCCTTTGCCCAGATAATCCGTGTTAACAACCTATTTTGTACCCTCCCATATGCTCATATGATCTTACACCCTTTTATGCCCATATGATCTTACACAAACACATATGCACATACAGTTAAACAAAGCATATTGACGTGTACAGATGACTCAGCATGGTAAAAGATATAGTCTCTCTCGGCCAGGAGTTTACCATCTTTTGGAGGACACAATGCACATATACGAAAACATCAACACAAGGCAGGGGAGGAAAGTTTACACAGGTGGTATGGCACTATCGATATATAGTGAAAATATATGTAGAAAAGGCCTATCATCCATCTTACGTGTTATAGGCTCATGCAAGGCAGAAAATAGAAACTATAAGAGGTCACGTCATTGCCTCCATGTCTTGGACCACCAGGATCAGAATTCTCTTAAAACCTGGATTCTGGGGGGCGCCTGGGTGGCTCAGTCGTTAAGCGTCTGCCTTCGGCTCAGGTCATGATCCCAGGGTCCTGGGATCGAGCCCCGCATCGGGCTCCCTGCTCCGCGGAGAAGCCTGCTTCTCCCTCTCCCACTCTCCCTGCTTGTGTTCCTTCTCTAACTGTGTCTCTCTCTGTCAAATAAATAAATAAATAATCTTTAAAAAAAAAAACCTGGATTCTGTGTGTACAAGAGATGTATCCTCCCAGGTTGACGAGGAAATGTCCCACCCTCAGAGGACAGAGCTGAGGGGAGAGTCCCTCCCCAAGGTGGAGCTCCCAGACCCCAGGAGCATCTTGGGTCTGAAGCAAGGTGAAGGTCAGGCAAGCAAAGGCACCATGTTTAACGTAGCAAATGCCACAGTGATATTTGCAGGCACAATCATGCAAATGATATTTGCTGTGAGAAATGCATTTCCAAAACAGATACTTCCCACCATCTATCCACTTGGCTGCCTTGAAATGAAGCAATTCCTTTCTCCGTCTCCCAGGAGGGTGCATACTAGTATGTCAGGGGTCTGGGATTGAGACTTGGCAGCCAACTTAAAGGAACAGCTCAAATCTTCCTTTTGGTTAGCAGAGTGGGCTTCTGCCTTGGGGATGGCAGAGCTTGGATTTGCAGGCTTTGAGGGGCACAAGTCAATCCTCACCTTCCAGGTTTGCCCTGTGTCCTGACTGAGAAGGGAAGTGAGGCTTTGGGTAGAAACTGACTGTCCTAGTGAACCCAGAATTAGAGCTTAACATGAGCAGTGAGGGACCAAAAAGACTCGAAAGTAAATGGCACAGAGACCAACAAACCAGCAAAACTCCCATCAGCAAGCAGCTTGGATCGACAAGGCAAAAGTAGACTGTTTTTTAGACAATGGCTCTCAGTTCTCCCTGGACACTGGGCAACTTCGTTTTCCTTGGGTGGCTTTATTTTTGCAAATTCTCTTGGCAGAACAGGGATGGAGGGCCATAGGGGGGCTCCCCAGTCCTTGGCTGGCCCAGGTATCAAATGGAAAAATAAAGAAGTCTGCTAGGCAAAGAAACCTGTACTGTGACTTTTGCCACCTCCAAGCTTAGCCCCGTACCCACTCAATGGGGATGGTAAGAACTCACTCACACCCTCTGAGAAATAGTTGTTGTAGTCCTATCAAGTAAGGCGATATAATTTTAAAAGCCACTGCCCTTGGCTACCAACATAGACAGCATGTAGCACAGTAAGAAGAAAATGAGACATCAGGAAGGCACGCGTTCCAGATCCACCACCTGCCCGTTGGGTGACTCCAGGTGTGCCCTTAACCTCGCTGAGTCTTTGTTCCTTATCTGCAGCATGAGGATATTAATATCCTCCCCCTTACCTCACCTAACTGATGTGAGGATCATGTGCGGTGATGACCACTAAAGCACTTTGGAATAGTAAATGAAAAATGATAAGGTATTTATAGCATTGTATCAAACCCTCTGCTACCAAGACGTGGAAGGAGCCTACAATGAGGCCTCGGCAGAGATGGATAACGCAGGAGCATCTAGGGAAGACACCAAGGCAGCGCCTAATTACCTGCTAAGTGGGGTGGAGAACAAAGGGCCACAGTCGTTCAGAGAAGCCAGGGGTAATGGGTCTACAAGATACAGTTTTAGAGAGAGAGGTTGGGAGTGAAGTCAGTCCTTAAGAATTTGAAGAACTGGTCAGTTAAAGAGCCCAGGGGAACATAAACCAGAAAAAGTTCCTGCACCCTTAAGTTGGAGGGGTGTCTAAGAAGCTGAACCCAAGTACTACCCCTACTAAAGGGCCTCTAGGTGTCCTCTGCTGACCCTCAACCCCCACCTCCCTTTTAGGTGAGAGATAATGAACCACAAAGAGCCCTCCAACCCTTCATGCCCTCGTACTTCCTTCACGAGGTTTTTCCTACGGAGACCCAATGTTGTAAAAGATGTTCTACAATTAAAAAAAAAAACAAAAAATGGAGCAGTAATTCAGCTACCCCCACAGTGCTGTGTAACAGTGCAGGGTGTAAATGACAAATGCATGCAAGTGTCTTTTCCCTACTTATTAGTTATTCAAAATAGAGATCGCTGCCAACCAACTTTTCATATTAGCATGAGATAACCAGTGTTACCATGCCAAGCTAATGATATAATCCTAGCCAAAAGGCAAAGAGACTTGACATTTTTGTTAGCATAGACATGATTATCTGTGTAAATGTACAATTTCTGAGAGAATTTCTGAAATACTGAAAATACAGAAAAATAGCAAATATCCCTGATGTGACCTGGAAGTCCAGATCTCTAGGTCAGCAATCACTTTTCAAGAAGGTAATTTATAATACCCATCTGTCAACAGCAGAAAGGTTAAAAAAAAAAATTGCCTTGACTACCTTTACGCCTGATGCAAACATGATGCTCCGAAGTGACGTGAAGATGACCTGAAGACAAGTCTGCGCCAACGATGTTCATCTTGGGTCCCATTCTTACTTCCCAAGTGCTTCACAGTCCAGCCCCCTGTATCAGTCAGCCAGGGAAGTTTCCTCTGAGGGGGTCTCAGTGGTGACCACTCAGCTGTTTGGAGCTCTTCATTACGAAGTAGCCAGGACACGTGCCCCTCCATCATCGGGAACTGTTGGATCTCCCCTCCTGGCCATCAGCCCTGACACCCTCCTTCCTCCCACACTCTCTAGCCAGGAGTCTCAATTACCTCTCCATCCCAGCTGCTGGCAGGAGTATGTGCTGAGCTTCCTCCAGGCCAAGAAGTAAAATAGATGGATTGGACTCACTGTTCCACTCACTAGTCCACGCTAGCGAGTCCACTAGAGTCTCTAGTCCACTCACTCCTTGGGTTGACTTTGCCCAGGACCACACAGCTCCGTGGGAGCTGAGCTGTATCTGACATTCAGTTTTCCTGCCTCATAATCCACTTCCCTTTCCATTTCTTCTTTGGAAGACAGGAATTTTAAGGTCTTGGTATAAAATAAAATGAATCTCAGAAATTCTATCATGGTTTTCTTAAAGCAGTGTGGGGTTTTGTTTTTTACAGATTTTTTTTATTTTTAAGTAATCTCTACACCCTACGTGGGGCTCGAACTCACAACCCCGAGATCAAGAGTCACATGTTCAACCAACTGAGCCAGCCAGGCACCCTTTAAAGCAGTGTTGCAATGACAGAAGGTTTGGGGTCTTAAGGAGAAATGTTGGAAAATAAAAACTGGAGAGTAAGAATATATTGGAATATCACTGATACAGATCAAAAAAGAAAATACTCTGAATTCCAAAAACCGGTACCAATAAGCCAGGCAGGAAGATCCCTAGAGAACAGAACAGTTATTCACTGGTAGAAATATCTCTTGAGCAATGTGCCTGTCTGCCAGGTGGTCTCCTGAGCAGACCATCCACCAGGAAGGATTACTGTACAGATGGCTGGTGTGGGTCACCCTGTATGCTAGCATCTGCATGCTGGTGTCCTGAGTTCTCTTTGAGCTCAGTAGAAATTCTTTCCCTCAGGCTCAATTTCCCTAAATAACCAATAGCAGACTTTTAATCCACAGCACCAAGACCCAGACCTGGGACTGAAGGTCCCATGATGTGCAAACCCAACCCAAAGGTGGGGCCCAAGCAAGATTTCAGCTGCTGTCCTTGGGTCCCCTTATGCACTAGGGTGTCTTTAGCCCCAAGGGCCCCAGAGGACGGCAGTAGAGTGCAGTGGATGGGGTGTGGGCTTTTGCATCGGAGTGGGGCACTGTTGTGTGCCCGGGGCAAGTAGTTCAGCCTCTCTTAGTCTGTGTCCTCATCTACAAAGTGTTGGCAGCAATACTAATAATAAGACCTACTTCAGAGGGTCATCGTGAGGATTAAATGCTGCTCAGCACAGCAGATGGTACGTTGTAAGCGCTCCATAAATGTTAGCCGTTGCTATTAATAACCAGCAGGCTTCCACTGTGTTGGTTTGGCAAGGACACTGTCCTGTGCTTTGCAGGACTCAGAGACAGTTTTCCCCTCTTAGTGTTCTGTCTCTCAGCACTCTGACCAGAGACTTCAGAGCCCCTGGGATATCATTCTATTAGACTCTACAAGACGGGATCAGAGGACCTCCTGCCTGCACAGTTGTCTTCAGCCCAGGCCACCAGCCCGTGGACCTGCCTATCACTCTGGGGGGCTAGGGGCTCAAACTTCAATCTCCTATAAATGGCAACAGATCAAGAAGCAAAATCAATGCACCCCTCATCACTGTGGTTCTTCCAAGAGAAGGAAACCCTTTGATGGCCAAGGGGGAGCCCTTGATTCTAACCTCTGCTGTGGCCAAATCCCAGGGTGGTGGAGTCTCGTCAGCTTAATGCAGTGGAGACAGAAGACCTGACCAGAAAGGAAGCGTGATTGAGGACTGACCTGACCTCTCACGTCTCTTCTCTTGACTCTCCCAGAGGGAATTCAGACTGGAACACATTGATTTATTATTCACAACGCTGGTTTAATGAAGGCTTTTGGAGACAACTGAGGTAGCTGTGACTCCAAAGCCCTCTGATAGAAAGGGGACCCCCTTGAGCATTGTTTCAAGTTGTTTTCTGGAAGCCTCCAGAGCAGTCAAGCAATTATTTCGTTGCAAAGTCCAGGAAAAGCTGGAAAGATAGATTTCCTAGGAAAACAGGACTCATTCTGTGGAAAAGCAGGAAAAAGATGACCAAAGAGCACGAAGATTACAATTGGAAAGGAGCTTACAGATGATTTGTACTTTACAGATGAGGAAACTAAGACTAAGAAAGACAGGGTGCGTTTCCCCAGATCATAGCCAGTCAGAGGCAGACATGAATTAGTAATAGAAATAATACGGCAGCTAGGGCTTACCAAGCTTCAGGCATTCAGGGCTTCACGCGGACCTTGAGCACATTATTTAATGTCTCTGAGCCTCAGTTTCCCCGTCTGTGAAATGGGGATAATAATAGTGTTTATCGCAACTTTATAGGATCATTGTAAGGATGAAATGAGCTCTCCTTGGGTGGATCTTAGAATGGTAAGTGCAATCTGTTAGTTTTTACTACTACTATTATCATGAAAATGATGATCTCTATGGACATTTTAGGGTGACATCTGGGAGGAGTGAAGGAGCTGTTGTCTCTGGAAGAAGGGCAAACAAAGCCTTGGCTATTTAAAAGACAAAGACAATGCCCTCACCAGCCAAAATAAGCGTAGTTAACACCTCTGGCAAGAAAGCAGCTGTGACCCTCCACAGGAGGGCAGCAATGTCATCCGCCAAGAAATGGGACTCAAGCCACTGCAGGCAGAGAAGTCCCCCCTGGCCACAAGGGATCCCGAGGGCAGCCAAGAAGATGGTGGTGGTGAGGAAGGCCAGGCATGCCCCAGAGACAGGAGCTCGAGGAGGAAGGGGCAACAACAGTGACCCGGGGGAGGACAAGTAGGGATGGGGCAGCTGCAGAGGCCTGGGGCCAGAGGGACGGGCTTTCCTGCTGGGAGAGTTCCCACAGGACAGAGGACAAGAGTGAGGGCTAGGAAAAGACAGCCAAGGGGCGCCTGGGTGGCTCGGTCAGTTAAGTGCCAGACTGGATTTTGGCTCAGGTCATGATCTCAGGGTGGGATCCAGCCCCGAGCTCAGCAGGAAGTCTGCTTGGGATTCTCTCTCTCTCTCCCTCTGCCCCTCCCCACCCACCCCCACTCATGCGTGCGTGTGCACTCTCTCTCTCTAAAATAAATAAATCTTTAAAAAAAAAAAAACAAAGATGGCCAAGAACATAAAGAAAATTCAGGCAATCGATACAGGAATTTACCTTTGTCTGTGAATTTACACTGTTACCTCGTTTATTAAAGCATTTTTTCCCACAATACATCTCTGCAAATTATTTATTTATTTATTTTAGAGGGGGAGGGGCAGAGGGAGAGAGAGGGAGAATCTCCAGCAGACTCCCCGCTGAGCGTGGGGCTGGATCCCATCCTGAAATCATGACCTGAGCCGAAATCAAGAGCTGGACGCTCAACCAACTAAGCCTTTCAGGCATCCCCAGAATTTTTTTTTTTTTTAATTAGCTTTAGCAGCCTGCTTTGGGATCCATCCAAGTGCTTAAACCAGGTAAATATTGGGGGAGGGTTAAGGGGTCCCTGAGCACATACAAACAGGGTCCCAAACATTCTGCATCTATGGTCTGGGACCTGCAGGTTTCAGGGTAGGCCTGATGGGGGCCCCCATTCCAGTCTTTAGGCCAAGGAGGACACTCTATTAAGGGGTCAGCAAGCCCCTTGTGGCAGAGTACTGTCCTGGACACTCCGCTGCGGGCCCACAAAGCCACCTGACCATCTGCCAGGGGCTGGCAGTCAGCGGATAGCCTGGCCAACAGTGGCGCTCTGGCCGTGAAGCCTGGGCTGGGCCACCCCTGGGCAACCTCCCTGCTCTGCACCCAGACCACAGGGCTGCATCGGGGGTACATTTTGAGGCAAAAGCCCCGGGCTACAACTGGGGTTTCCTTCGTACCCCTCTTATATGTTTACGTGTCTGGGTGTCTGCATAGCAACAAAAACCTGAGTGTCCAGAAGGAACAGCCATGAGGTCTATCAGCTCATGTCTGGGGTTTACGTCTTTCTTGAGCCCAACTGATGAGGAGTGGTGTGGGGTGCTACATTTACCAGAGGCTCTTAGTACATGACCGTGGATATTTTCCAATAGGCTGGGAACCATCAGACTTGGGAGGATAAATATAAGCAGCTTGTTCTGTAATAGCTTCAGTGAGCCAGAGTCTGTTGTCTCCCGCCTTCTCCCTGCTCTCCCCTCCTCTTGCTTCCTCCCTGTTCTTTCCCCTGACGCTCTCATCGACTCCTATGTCTTCAACCACCATCTGCAGATATGACGCTCGGGTACATATTTCCAGCGCCTCTTCTTTCCTGATCTTGATTCCACATGTCCAAACTTCTCCTAAGCATATCCCCGCGAATGTGGGGCCAGCTTCTCACACAGTCCAGAGCTAAATTCCCCACCCACTCCTCTGAAACCTGGTCTCCTTCGGAGCCACCTTCCTCTGCAGGAACTCTCTTCCCAGCTCTGAAGCTGAGTGCTTAGATGTCTCCCCATCCCAGCCCCCGATATCCCGTAAGCCTCTGAATTCTGCCGATTCTACCCTGAAAAGGTGTCTTGCTTCTGTCCTGTCCTTTGTGCTCCCATCATCACTGCCACGTCCCTAACTGTGGCTGTCATTGCTTCTTCCTGAGCTGTCTCAACAGCCACCTACCTGGTCTCCCAGCCTCAACTACTTGCCCCATCCCAGTCCTTTCCAGGCTCGGCTGCCAGGTTAAATCATCCCAAAAATCGTGTGTGTGATGATGTCACCCCTTCAGTGGTGGTGATGGGGTGGGAGACTATCCTCCAGTTACTGTCTCCAGAATAAAATGCTAATTCCTTGGGCTTCAAAAGGGCAAAGAGGGGCATGGAATGAGTTTTCCCTCCTGAGCCAACTCTGACTGGCGGACGCAGGAAGAATGACATACAGTGTGGAAAAGGACTCTGAGGCTGTATCCAGAGTTAATGGAAGAGATTCCCAGGAGCAGAGTGGGTCATGTCTTTCATGATCCCTAAAAGAATGCAATGGGACACCCATGCCCGCTATGGGCCGCCCCACTTCCAGGCCATCATTTGACCCACCATCAGCATCTTTTTACCATCACAGCTCTCCAATTTCTTGCTAGAAAAGCAGAACACTGCCCTGTGTCCGACACCTCTTATATACCCACCTACCTCTGTGCGTTTTTCATGCACACGTCTGTCAATCCAACCTATTACTCGAGGCCCTGTGCAAATTCCATCTCCTCCCTAAAAACATCCTTATTTTCCCTGAGCTGAACAGTATCTCCCATAAACCTCTTAATTTGTAGTCTCTCTACAATATCACACCCTCCTTTCCATAAGCAACTGGACAGCAGAAGCCATGTGGCTTGTCCAGTATTTTGCACATGGTAGACAAAGATTTGTTAAATGAATGAATGGATATTCAAATGTGACATGAGTCCCTAATAATGACGCTGTCCATCGGTTATTTTCCAATTAGGTGAATCATGCAAGTGATCACAATTGAATTATTGGCTAATTACTAGTCATCAAAGCTGTAATAGAAATGCAAGCCAGGTTCTGACTTACCTGCCCTTCCCTTTATTATTGAACATTCCAGTCCCTCCTCTTGCCGGGTCCCCAAGAGCACATGTGTGGAGGATAATTGAACCTCTCCAGGGCTCGTGCTCTACTGAGGCAGACAGAGAAGCCTTGGAGAATTATCTTGGCAGCGTGAGGCCATTTGGGGAATTTATGCTGATTTTATCACAGATGGCATGTTGTTTCAGTTTGCCTCCTACGAGTCCATGTTCATTGTTCTCTCTCTGGTTTTCAAAGACTCAAAAATTAGTTGACTCAGAGCGCCCCCAAATTAAACGGAAAAAAATACATGCCCTGAGTAAATACACTAAGAGGATGGTGGTGGAGTTGGATCCTTGAGCCCTGATTTAAGAATGGGTCACCTGTGTATGAGCCCGAGTGGGTAGAGCCCAATGGTCCCCTCACATGATTGAGTATCAAGGTCTACTGGGGAGATTTTTCTTCTAAAAAGGAGAGGTGATTTCCCATCCTATGAGATCTTATTTTAGTTGGTCTAGGATGAGGACTTGAAATACATATTCTAGAAAAATCTTTCCAGGCAATTCTGGTGTGCAGATATGTTTGGAAGCCAATAAAATAGAGGAGGGAATGTGTGGAGAATAGGATCATTGTAAAGACTGAGAGAGCTCTGTGCTTGCCCACTTGGCCCTGGAGCCGTACCTGAGGCTCCCTGCTGGTCCTGTGGGACTGGGTCAGGTCTCCTCTGGTCAGTAGTTCACCAATTAAGTGTGCTAGAAGCATCACCAGGAGACACTGCTAAACAAGTAGATTCCCAGGGCCAGGCCCCCTCATTCTGAAGTAGTAGGTTTTGGGGACCCAGGAATTTGCATGTCTAAAAGCCCTCCATGGGAACCTAATGAGGGTGAGCTGAGAACCACATGAAGGGATTCCCTGCTATATATTTGAGTCCAAGCCTAGCTTTGGGGATGTGCCATGCCAGCTCTGTGAGCCTTAAGGGATGGCCCCAAGTGGCCCATCACACTGCTTTAGCACACAGAGGAACCTTCCTAACTGACCCGCCAAGATCAACAGAAATAGCTACAGTGCCTTGGTTTCTCCACCCCCACTGCCTCCAGCTCCATGGCGAGCCTTCAATCTGAGATGTACCAGAATGTCTTTGCCTAAAAGGAGAAGAACTTGGACTAGCAGCTAGTCTCCCTGACACTCTCATCAACAGGCCTCCCCACGAAGGTGGTGATGACAAGGCTGTAAGGGATAAATAATGGCATTTCCCCCTCTCTCGAAGCCCGGATCAATGTTCTACCCTTACCTGGCCTTCTCTCTATACCACCACCAAAAGTGGCCTCCCCTTGAAATCCCTGAGAATGATCTCTCATCCTCTTAGAGACTTTGCATCACCTAAATAATGATGAGGATTCAGCCGGCCAGTCTCAGGGACCATGTTAGGCAAAACCTGGCCTATCTTGCCTGATATGCCCAGCTGCTCTGCCATGGCCCACCCTGACCCAGGCCCGCTGCAGTCACAGAGTCCTCCTTGCCATGGGCAAGCCATATTCCGTGAGCCCTCATCTCAGGGTGCTCAAAGGGGTCTCCCAGAGGAGGCAAGGAAGCCACCAGGGGGGTGCTGCAGGGTCTGCTAATGTGGAGGTATGCACAGTGTTGTGGGTGCTGAGGGAGCCTCTGTGACCAGTGTCAGAACCACCCCGTGCTTGCACCCCCTGTCCTGGACAACTGAGAGGTCCTGGGCCCCATCTCCCCTCACTATGAAGCGACACTGCTCTGAGCTTGATACAACTCTGAGCTCCCACCCCCTCTGTCCGGTTAGGGCTCCCGTTGACGGCAGCCTCTTCTCTCTGTTGTGTATGCTCGTGTTGCACAGTGGGTGAGAGCTGGGCCCTTCGAACCGGGCAACGCAGACTCAACCCCAGCTCTGTCCTTTAGGGACAGCATGGCCTCGGGCTGTTAGTCAACTTGCATTTACCTTGATTTCCTCCTCAAAAGTGGGAATAAAGTCACTTACCTCACATTGGTGAGAAAAATACAAATGAGATAATACACATACTATCATCATTTTTTGGTGAGTAAACTCTACCCCCATCATGGGGCTGAAACTCACAACCCCAAGATCAAAAGTTGCATGCTCTATCAACTGAGCCAGCCAGGTGCCCCAGCACTGTCGTCATCTAAAAAGCCAGCTTATGGCTCCAATGGTGGGAATTCCAGACTTGAGGGAGAGAAGAGCAAACCTAAGGCAGGATTCTGAGACAGCAGGAAGCTTGTGGCTCACCAGGCATCCCGAAGTGTAGGGCCCTGTTTCTTTGCTGCCTAGGCCTGTAGAGCCCCAATCCCAGCAGCAGGCGTGGGAACAAGAGCATCCCCTTCTGTGAGGGCCAAGACCCTGGGGTGCTTCCCTGAGCCCTTTCAATCCTGAGGGGCAAGGAGCTCCTGTAAAAGTAGGAGCCACCCCACCTGCAGCTCCAAGGCCTCCTGGCAGGCCTCAGTGGTCCTAAAGCCCTGGAGACCAGAGCTCCTCCCCACCAGGGTTTACAAACCCTCCTTACAGGCGGCTAACCCTCATTCTGCTGCATGAGCAGTCTGCAGACCTCAGGGGTGGGCAGTGAGGGATTGCAGGGGAGACACTGCCAACAGGACTGAAGGTGTGGCTGATGGATGCCTGGCCAGAGACAGCCTTGGGCAGCATGAGGGGCTGCTGGTTGTTATAGCAATGCTCCACCCCTTCTAGAAGTCTACTCCAGCTGGAACCAGCTGCTGTGTGTATGTGTGTGTGTGTGTGTGTGTCTTAGTTACTGCTGTGTAACAAAATATTCCGAAACCTAGTGGCATTGAGGATTGGTTACAAGCCTATGTGTTGGCTGGGAAGTCTCTAGCCTCAGCTGGGCTTACTCACACACTGGCAGAGTAGGTGGCTCGCCTGGTCTTGGCTGGGCTCTCACAGGTGTCTGGGGGTCAGCAGGTGGTAAGATGGTCTATGCTGTCCTCAAGCAGGGACAACTGGCCATCTTCCCATGTGGCCTCTATTCTGCGGACAGGGAACACCACCGTCCTGGGCTTGTCCTCTTGGTGACAGGGTTCTGAGAACGAGAAGGACACAGAGAGAAAGGGCGTAGAAGTGTTCATGGCTTCCTGAGGCCCAGGCCCTGAGCTGGCATGGGGTCACTCTGCCACGTTCCACTGGTCAACAGGCGTCTAGGAGCAGCCCAATTTGCAGGGCAGGAGAACAAGTTTCCTTCTCTTCGAGGAGAAAGCTGCAAAGCCACATTTTTTTTTTTTAAGTGGATATAGGGAGGGGAAGAATTGGGGTCATCTTTGCCAACTATTTACCCCCAAGATTCAATGCTGGAAACAATTTTTTTAAGGCTGCATGAACTCACTATTGCCATTATTAGGATGAATCTCTGATTATGTCAGTGGCGGATGAGCAAGTGAGAGAATTGTAGTCCCTCCCTCGGGCTCGGATTTAAGCACACGGCTCCATCCCCACCCTTGTATCATTTGGGATTCCAGTCACCATGCCCTAGCTGCTCCATTTCTCTGTCACAGAATTCCATCAGGATCCAGGGCTTTCTCAAGGCCTGCAGGGTGAAGTGAGGTCGGCAGGACTGCGGGCCAGGCCTTGTAACCCAACACCAGAGATGCGGCCGAGTGCCCAGGAGCCTGGCAGCGCTCGGGCTCCTCCCTGGGGCTTTGTAGTCCCAGAAGTTGCTGAGCCTGGAGAATACAGACACAATGATGTCCTTTTCAAAAACAAGTGGCACCAATGAGACCGGCAAGGGAACATAGGACATAAATACAGAATGTACCTGGGAACGTGATCCTAGTGCTTGCCCCAAGAGGGAAGCCGAGCTGCAAAGGCCAGGCCAGCAGGTCAGGGAACAGAGAGGCTGTGGGAGAACCATCGAGAGGCTTCCACATCCTCTGCCCCTCCCTCTCAGCCACAGACCCAGAGACTATAGCTGTATGGTTTTTAATTTGCACTCTCCATGTCTCCTTGTCAAATAGTTGCCTCCAGAATCCAGTTTAGGACTTAAATGTCCCACGTTCCCAGTGTGACCGAGGCTGTTAATCCTGGGAGTGCAGGGTGTGTCCATCCAAAAGCCGGGACTGCTCAGGACATAAGATGGCAGGCTCGGGGAACCTGAGGCCACCAAACCCTCACGCACGAGTGAAACCTTCCTCTCCTCCTCTCCTCCGCACCTGCTGCACCCAGCCCAGCGCCATTCTTGCCACTGGCCCCTGAGGGAACCTGACAATGGGCACGTCCATCTGGGTTTTGTACTTCATGGGTACCCTACGAGCATCCTCAGGGTCCGTGCCCCTCTGGGTCAAGGCAGCCCCTCTTTCTCCTTTCTAAAAAGCCAGCAGGGGGAGCAGCCCCCAGAGCCTTGTTTGTATTTTTAACATCCGTCTCCTGCATACATTATACAGAATCCCCTCACCCCACCTCCCACATTACTGTGATCAATTTGTTCTTTCTGGAAACAAGATTGTGGCAAAAAAAAAAAAAAAAAGTTCCCAAATACTAAATAATTAACTCAAGGACATCTTCCAAGAAAAATACAAGAATTCAAAAGAGTAATCTTCCACTTGAATGGTTTGGGCCTCTATTAATTATAACTTCCTATTCATTGTGATTAATGATTGCGAGGATGACATTTAGAACAGAAAGTTAGGAAAGAATCACAAGGGGAAACTTGTCTTTGTGATAAGATCTGACTTTAAAATAGTCTTTCCCTGAGGAAGTGACAGGACTTCATTTCGGGGTCCTTTTAAAACTAGCCCTCGCAAAGCCCAGGAGAACACACTAGAAAGAACAATTGTCCTCTAGGGACAGACCAGAAATGCCCTGAAAGGTTCCTTACCTAACTCTGCTTTCTGATGTGATGGACGGCCGTGATAACGCTATGAAAACAGCAACCGCAAACCCAGACCGTACAAATAAGGAGAGGAGTTTATTGTATTTTTTAAATAAATGCTTGCAACCAGCTTAACAATTTGGTAGAAGAAAGCCGTTGGTGAGCAGTTAATACTTGGCAGTTTCATGCTGGGAAAATGTTCCTCCATGCTTTTTATTTGGATTTTCTTTTTCTCCGTGGGCTCAGTGAGCACATCATTTGGATCACCTGCTAAACCCAATACCAAATGTGCCCCATACTTCAGATGACAGCCTATAATTTAGAAGGAAATCCTCTGGAGACACAATTGTCAGGATCTGACAGAACATGCAACCGTACCTTATCCAGGGAGGTGAGGAATGGTCAGGGACTCAGTGCCACTGACAATGAGATGCACCAGATCTGCGTGGTACTCCGTGGCACCCTTTACAAATAAGCAATGGTATGAGCTCCCCAAAGCCCAGCAGCTCTAACCTCCACCCCATTTCTTGGCCGGGTCCCCAGGACCCTGGATGCCTAATTTCTGAGGGTCCCTCCCTTTACTGCAGCCTGCTGGCAAGCCGAAGCTCCAGAGGGGCCCCTTGAAGCTGTACAGCCCCAGCCCTGCCCCCACCAGCTCCTCCTCAGTGACTCAGGCACCACTGCCACCCAGCAAGAATGGAGCCGGGGATTGTGGAGACAGGAACAGCCTTCAACGTCCCTGTTCACGTGGATACGGCTCACTCCCTGCACTCCAGGCTGCCAAGTCAGTACCTAGGGCTCAGAATGAGTACCTCTCAGGGTACAGCTTTTTCCATTCACACATCTGCAGCCGTTTTACCTGGGACACACTGCAGTCACTGGACACTCGATCTATCCGGTGGGGAAGGGGCTTTCCCTCACCACATGCTGGTTACCATAGGTTTTGGGCCACCTGCTAAACCTACCAGAGAACATACCACAATTCCCAAGGCCCAGCCAGGAGAGGCACCACCCCCTCCTTTGGGAGATCTCCTCTGAGGAGCTCAGTGGTCATTCCCTGGTTGAGGGCAGCCCAAACTGTCAGACCTGGCTTTCTGTCTGTGCACTTGAGCTCACACGCATGCACTTGTGCGTATGTGTGGTGATGATGGTGGTGAGAACAAGAAGAACACTCTCGGGGCCCTGATCTCTTCTCTCCCAAGAGTCTCTGCCCCTATATAACTGGGTAAATACAGTTAGAGGAAGTCCTACCAAGCCCCAAATGCAAACAAGATTGTACAGAATAACCTACTAAGAGATTAATTTGTGTTGGTCTTGCTTCAGCGGGAGTCGAAAATGAAGAGCATTTTTACCTCTCCCATCCCAAGAGGCCTCTTGTCGCACAGCTGGGCTCCCTAGTTTGGGGGGAGTTTCCCCGGTTGTCAATGTCCAGGAGACAGCCACGCATGTGCGTGCGGGCATCGTTTCCTCCCCTCCCCATCGAAGTACTTGGTTTGGAAGATTAAGCCAATTAAGAAAGGGGGTACAGCAGGAACTGTACCTATTCCAGGAAGAGAAATGGGTGATTTCTTCAAGGCCAAAAAGGAAGGAAAGGATAAGAGTATCTACTGGGCCCCTCACTGCCACAAGACACCCAGAGGTGGTTGGATCTCTCTCTGAGGAGGTGCCACGGTGTGGGTGCCCAGGGGATGGACGTCAGGCCTGGCAGCTTGGACCACATTGGTCCAGAAGCTGTGGGCCACCCCGTTCGCTAGCCCTTTCCTCAGCAGTGACACTAAGACTGTGGAGACCAGAGGCCCTGCCCCAGAAGATCAAGCTCTGCCTGGGTCCTCCTAGAGTTCCACAAGATCGCACAGGAGCGGTGAGGCTAATCTGTAACCAATCTTGACTTCTTACTACTGGTAAGTGGGAGCTCAGAGGCAGATTTGATTTTCTTCAGAACAAATAAAGCAGTGTGACAGTCATTATCCCCGAATGTGGCAGAGAAATTAGGAGAGATGTGATATTTCACTTCACCCACCCGTGGAGACCTGAGAACAGCCAGCATGTCCTATCACACGGTGACGCGGGGCCAGCTCCTAGGTCTCATTAGTTACAACTCGGTCCTGTGTGGCAGGTGAAAATCAGACTCTACCCTCTCGAACCTGGCTGTCTTTGCTCCGTCCTCTCTCCCTCTTGCCCACGTGGGTGGGCCTGGTGGGAGGGTAGCTGGAGACACCCTGGAATTAAAGAGATGGGGGAGCATTCTGGCTTCACTCTTCCCCTCATCCTCCCTGCCACGTCCCCGCCACAGAGGGCTCTCAGTGGGTGTTGTAAGCAATGAATTATTCAGTTTTTTTCTGTTTCCATCCTTAAAACCTAAGCCAAGCTCCTCTTGTGCCCTCCAGAAATCTGGCCCCCATGAGCCCCCACTTCTCTCTCTTGCACCATCTAGTCCCACCCAGAGTCCTTTGTGGGAATGACCAGGCTGCAGTAATTTATAGTTTCTCTCATGCCAGTTAATAGGAACATTTCTAGATATTTTTTATAGGGTTCATCAGTTTGTTAGTGGATTCTATGTTCTAGAAGGGCAAGAACCATGCCTGCCTTCTACCCCACTGACATCTCCAGCTGATGCCAGGCTACATGCAGGTGTCCATCTCTGAAGCCCGAGCATTCTATGTGCACCATAACGGCCTCCACGCCAAGAGGATGGACTCTGGAGCTTAGAACTAAACCCTCCCTGCCTGCCTGGCCCCTCGTTCCCTTTGCCTTTCCTGCCTAAAATCAAGGTCACACCACCTCCTCATTCAGGGTGGAGAGGAGTGCAGGAAATCGAATGCCTTAAATCAGTAATTTGTGGGCAGAGCCAAATTCAAGAATGGAAGCAGCCAACCAGCTTGAGTCTGACTTGCTTGGTTTGGTGCTGTAAGTAAAGAGTTTTCTCAGCTGGGTTGGATTTATGTCCCTGCCAAGGACTTGCACAGGAAACTGGCCGAGCTTTTGAACCCTTTTCTGCTTTGGAGTTCCCCCAGGGGCCAGGCCCTTCCTGGGAAGGCAGTGAGATGATCTGCTTTGCCCCCAAACCACAGTTGTCCTCTGAAGCCACACAGTACCTTCCCTTTGACTCAATTCTCAGCCTGGAATTTCTTGCCAACCCATTTTTTTCAAACACCGTGTGCTGGAAAAAGGACAGGGTGAGCTTAGAAAGACACAACACTCGACAAAGATTTCAGGGCACTTCAGATGCATCCCAGGGAAGACACTGGCTGACAAGGGATTTCAGTAATTTGACATCCTGGAATCTACTAGCACATCCCATGCTGAGCAGCTCAGGGCTTACCCGATGTCATCTGAGATCATCAGCATTCATTAAGGGTTTTTTGGGTTTTTTTTAAAGATTTTATTCATTTATTTGAAAGAGAATGAGATAGAGAGAGAGCATGAGAGGGGGGAGGGTCAGCGGGAGAAGCAGACTCCCCGCTGAGCGGGGAGCCTGATGTGGGACTCGATCCTGGGACTCCAGGATCATGACCCAGGCCGAAGGCAGTCGCTTAACCGACTGAGCCACCCAGGCGCCCACTAATGGTTGTTTTTTTACACCTGACCCATTTATGGCAGTAAATCCTGGGTGACGCCTTGTAGCCACCACACACCCCAGTCTCTAGCAAACGTGTCTGCTTTCTACAACTAAGTCAGCCCTCCCTTCCTCGTCATGCTGGTCAGGCCAAAGGGAGAGAAAAGCTGTCAATTAAACAAAAAGAAAAGTCCCCAGAGGCAGATTTCTCGCCCATCCACTGGATGCCCTAGCCTGAGCCTCGTGTGTGCAGGACCGCAGGCCGAGGCTGTTGGCCTGTCCTTTTCTTTGCATTCCCTTCCCTCTCCCCTACCCCACCGACAGCCTGCTCTCCCAAGCAATGACTTCCTTCCAGAAGATTGCTCACCACTGGAAGCGTGCATTGCTGGGGCGTCTGCATGAGTGTGCGGCAGTGGTCCCGCCCTCCTGGGGGAAGCCAGAGGACTTCTCCACCAGGTTGGCTGCCTGAATGTCACTTCTCTGCCACATCTGTTGCCTCTTCATAGTTTCTATCCTGCATTTCCTCTTCCTTGTCTTCTGGGCTCAATCCGTTCCAGCTCTAGTCCCTCCACTGTCTACCAAAGGGCGGGAGCGTCCCTCTCCCCGGTCGACTGCATTGCCCCTGCCCGTGCAGTGAGCAGGTGGCTCGGTGCTTCCTACTCGGGGGCACAGAGCAGCCCTGACCGCTGAGAGCTCCCGTTCCTCCGGACACAGGGATTGGTTCTCTCGGGGATAACCCGGTGTGGGGAGGGGGCAGATCATTTTCTCTCCGCGTTGTGAGAGCTAAGGATCTTGCGAGCCCGAAGCTCTGGAGAGGGGTAGGCTGGGAGGCAGGGGCTATTTGCCACAGGCAGTGAGAGCCACACTGAGAATAAAACCAAGACTGAGGAAGGGGGAGGAGAGGGTCGGAGGAAAAGTGGGATCCTGAAGATAGCATTTGAGTAAAACGAGAGCCTCTCCTGGACAGCCTGGCTCCGTGAGCCAACATGTCTCATTCTTGCTGAAGCTAACTGAAGATGGGATTTCGTCACTTGTCACCACTGTCTCACTAATGCGCCTTCAGACTCCAGACCCGGGGAGACATTTCTATTTTTCAAGGGTCTTCCAGTTGCAAGTAACAGAAACTCAAGTTAACTTAGGCCAAAAAGGGGAGGAAATACTAAACTGCAAGAAGGGACGTGAGCGGGTACAACTGGCCTTAGGGACAAGGGCACTGGAACTTTCTCTCTTAGATGGCTCTCTCTGCTTCCCTGCATATCCGCCAAGGTCCCCTGGACGTAGGCCCTTACAGCCTCATGAAGACAGAACAGTGTCAGGGAAGGACTCTGATGGCTCTGCCTTGTGTCTGTCCTCGGACCCAGGTCTGCAGCCGGGGAGGAGGGGCTGTGGCCAGCCTTTCCTGGGTCACTCACTCCCCTACAGGCAGAGAGAGGAAGTCTGTCACTAGGAGAAGGTGGAAAAAGTACGGTAGCCACCTCGACTTCCTCCCTCAGGAGTACTAAAACCTCTCCCTAAAGCATTCCCACTAAAGCCCATGCAGATATCCCGCACCTGGCAGTCAGCTCGGCCCTGGGCCACTGGCTCACGCTGGTCATTGCATTAACCTGGCAAGCAAGCTCCCCCACAATTTATGTGATTGAATTTTTGGATGGCGCTTAGAGTGTTAAAGTAGGGTGTGTCACGTTATATTCTAAAACCTTAAAAATGTTTATTTTGCAGCCTCATTTTCATTCTCTGTTATTTGACAGTTTTCTTCAAGAGAGGGTGAGACAATCAGAGTGTCCTCAGACCACGGTCTCCTGCTGACCTGTGCCCAGTAAGCCCGCAGCCTGGCGACGCACAGCCCGTTCCTGCCCTTCCTCCAACACCCGCACCATGTCCACCATGATGATGTCCCCCCTTCCGGCCTTCAGAATGCAGGTGTGCAGGTGTGGGGACCTGTGTGCAACAGGTGCGCGGTGCCGTGTGTGTTTCTAGACAAGGAGGGGCGTGGAAGGACAGCTGAGGGCTGGTAGACCAAGGCAGGTAGCGGGGAAAGGCGCACAGAGCCAATTCTCACTGTGTACGCTGAACTGTTTGTCACAGTCCGACGAGAGCTGGGAACGTGCTGGAAGGCTCTTGTTTGTAAATATCACTCAGATATTTGGACAGACTTTTTAAGGTCAGGAGATGGAGTCCAGAGTTTATAGAGTTTGCTAGCAACCTATTTGTCTTACTCCATCCAGAGCTTTTAGGCAAGACTACCAAAGAATCTTCTTCCAATGAGTTTTGGATGTTCTTGCCAATATTTTATAACAAGGGACCTGGCTAGAATATTGAAAAGTCAGATACACTCCTTTTAAGGGAACACAGAACGTATAATGGATCAGGGCCGAAATACACATATCAGAGAGGTTAACATAAGACCACTGAAAAATTATCTGTAGTTACTATATGACTTAGTGAATTCATCTATTAATAGTACCAAAATAAAATTTCAATCTCTCAAGTCACCTGTGATAATATTTAGTAACTGCCAGTATTCCATATAGTTAAAGTAGTAATTCGTTTGATGAATCATGTGTTAGTTCACTTAGTTTACATTTATATCTCTTTGCCATTAAAATGTCTCAATTATTTATAAGGACTTTTTATGCGATTCAAGTGTATTGAAAACAATTTAACCACCAAACTTTAAATATGTCCTCATTCTAATCACAAACTATTTTAAAGACTTTTCTTAACAATATCCAAGTCTTTGTATCAGCCAATTATTCCTGTTGATGTGAAAAACACTCTAACATTCTCTTGATAACAGCTGCTGATATAAAAAATAGGCCAGATAATTTTAATAAAGAATACATGAACATTTCGTAATGTGCGTATGCTGCATTGGCATAGATGCAATTTCTAAATGTGGGTACTAGAGGGAGGTAGACAGAGAGGGTGAGAAGGAAGGGAAAAAGATGGGGTATATAGATGTTGAATTTGAATGAAGAGTGTATTTTGGTTTGATCCCTTTGATGCTCATTTACTGGAAGCCATACCCAGGAATCTAATTAGAAGTATGATATGTGACTCACATCACATATATTCACTTCATTTGGAAAGAGACCTGAACATATCGGGCTTGTCTCTGAAAAAAGAAAGCTCCTTCTCATGCTCCCTCTCCCCACCCAATACTTGCATAATGCATTCCAGCTTTCAAAATGATTTTATATACATTATCTTATTTGGGAGTCAATGTGGTGTAGCAGAAAGAAAATTAGATGTGAGTCGGGGACCCTGAATTGTAGTCTGGGCTCTTCTCCTCAATGCCGGTGACCTTGGTGAGGTACTTCATCTGTCTGGACAGCAGCGTCCTCGTATGTAAGATGTCAGCGTGAGAACAGATCATCTCTAAGGTCCTTTCAATTCTAAAACTCTATAATTTTATGATATAGCCTGTGTAAGAGAGAAAGAATGTATAAGGGTGTGTGTGTGTGTGTGTGTGTGTGTATACCTATGAATGTGTGTGTCCTGGCTTACACATGAATGCTTTCAAATAAAAACATTATTCTGCCTTCACTGAAAACATTTTCTCCTTCTGCCTTGGAGGAGTAACGCAAACGCCAGGCAACTCCCAAGTAGTGAAACTGCCCCTCCGGGACTCAGCAAGTACCACGATTGGGTTACAAAACCTAATGTGTATATGAAATGTTTCCATCAACTTATAAAATAAAATTCCAATAAAAGCAGTGGCTTTTTATTATTATTTAGATTTAGATCATCCCCTGCAGTGCTGAAAAGCCAAAGGCAACCTCCTGAGTTTAGTAGGATCTCGGAATGAAATGGAAACTGAACACATTGAGGGAAATAAATGCATTAGACATCATTGTCCTACCTAAAAGGCAGTTCTTGTTCTTTGTTTTGTGTGTGTGTGTGTTTCTTTAAGCCCAGCAAATAGCGCAAATGCTAAAAAGCTCATTAGAATTTTAAAGAGTTCTCAACCTGCTGATCCACTCTATAACTTTTAGAATTTCTGAATCATTTTTGGTCTTAACTCAGGCTCCACTATGTCATTTTCATTAAATTAACACAAAGCAATTCTCATCCCCAGCCTGGAAGAAATCCTTTGACTCCCTTGTCTGGGAGTGGGCAGATGCCCACCCTGCTTCTCATCCATGTCTGCAGCTTTCAGTTCCCAAACTTCTGGCTCAAGGGAAAAAAAATAAAACAGAGACAGACTCTGGGAGAGCCAGGAACAGGCATCCAGGAGGCCAGCCCAGGGATGGGAAGGGCTGCGTTTCATGGACCATCAGGTCAAGGCTTGGGCAGGAGGCCCAGGAAACCAGAGAGCCCAGGCTGGAAGAGGCCATTCCAGGGTACCCCAGATCATGGTGTGGGGGATTCCAATGGGCCATTCCCCAGGTCAGTGCAACCCAATCTGAGAAGCACAGACAAGGCAGGGTCGTGCAGAGGGCATCTAGAATCTCAGGGGCTGCGGCTGGGTAAGGATTAAGTTGACAGCATCCACACCGACAGAAGGACTAGCGAGTACGAACATGAAAGCTCTGGAAGGCATCTCAGTTAGATCCCCAGAGCCCTCGTCTCCAGAGGAATGCCAATTTATGGGAAATAGTTCATTCAACAATTTGTATTAAGCTTCTACTGGCATTGTTCGAGGCACTAGAGATACATCCATGAACAAGTCAAACAAAAATCCCTGCTCTCGTGGAGCTTCTGTCCTTGTGAGGGGAAAGAGTCTAACTATATTCCATAAATACACAATCGAGTACACTGGATTCTGGTGGCAGTTGTTGTGGGAAAAGTAAAGTAAGGTGAGAAAGATTAGGAGGGTTGGGGCCCGGGAAGAAGCGTTTGCAGTTTGAAAAGGGTGGTCGGGGAACCTCACTAAAAACATGACATTTCAGTAAAGATGTTTAAAAGGGGGGCAGAGAGCCATGCAGGCGTGTAGAGGAAGAGCATTCCAGGCAGAGGAGTAACCGGTGCCAAGGCCCTGAGGCAGCCCCAGTGTGTTCTGGGGATAGGAATGTGGCAGGAGCGGAGTGAATGAGGGGGACAGTAGAAGGAGGTGAGGTCATAGAAGTAATAATCACCAAAACATATAGAGCATTTGATGTCATTGTGAGGACTTTGGGTTTTACTTTGAGTGAACTGGGGAGCCACTGGAGGGTCTTGAGCAGAGAAGTGACATGGTCTGATTTGTATCTTAATAGCATCATGCTGGGAACTGGGTTGTGATTAGCCTGAAAAGGACACATGATTCAGTGCTTTATGCGACTTTCCATCCCAAAGGGGGCAGCACCCTGAAATCCTCTGGGTCAATGTGACAGCTCTATCTACAACCCACCTGGCTCTCGGAGGGGTCTTCTGTGCCACAGCAGGACCCCAGGTCTCTTGAGAGGTGATGCCGCCATGAGGGGAAGGGGGTTTGCTTGCTTCTTCTTGGCTGGAGCCACTGCAAGATGGTGTGGAAGCACCTGTGGCCCTTTCCCTTTCTTTCTTTTTTTCTTTTGAGCTCCACTTATTCAACCTTCCGCAGGTCAAGCCCAGAGCAGACCATAGTCTCAGATAGCAGCACGTGGTGGGAAAGCGACGTGGTCACTTCAGCTCATGAAGAACAGCCTTCACAAACTGGATTGTTCACGAAGGCCTTTTTCCCCAGATCTCAGTCTCACTTCTCTTCTCCACCCCGCCCCTTCCATGCAGCCCACTCCTCCAGGTCCCCAGTCCCTCCCCTTCACTGCGGCAACTGCACCTCTCCCCCACAGGAGGAGGTGCTGTCCCCTCAGACCCTCCCCCAGCCCTTCAGACTAGCACCTCCGCTGTCAGCAAGATGTCCTCCCACGGCTCGTCAGCGAGGTGGGAGGACTGGGAAATGGGGAGGGGCTTTGGGGTCAGCCCCAGTGGCTGCACACCCTATTTGGCATCCAGTGCCTCAGGGCCAGGGACGCTGCACAAGCAGGGATGGTCAGGACACCCTTGTCCCATCTCAAATGCCGAGAATCCCCAGAAGAATCACTCGAGGGAGAGGCGAGCCGAGAGGAAAACCAGACCCCAGGCTCTTGCCAGCTGATCTTCTCACTGGTCTGCCTACGAAGCCAGCATGCAGTTGAATGGTCATTTTTCTTGTGGAAACGTCAGCTAGTCTCCTATGAGGCAGGGCTTACTCTCCTGATAACCTGACTTTGACCTTGCCCCTGAGGACAGTGAACCCCAGCAGCACCGCACGGGATGACATCTATACAGAGCGCAGGAGGGAGCTCAGGTTCTGGAGCCGGGCTGCTCCGTGTGACTCCTGGCTCAACCACTGATTAGTAATGTTACCCTGAGCAGGTTACTGGACTCGGTTTTGTCATCTGTAAAATGGGGAGAAGAGCAGCACCCCCCCACACACCTCATGCGGATGTTGTGAGAGACTTCGTGTCAGGGCTGAGCCCAGTAGTGCTCAAGAAATCAAATTCCTCCTGCCGAAAAAGGGTGTTCCCCAAATATCATAGTATGTAACACAAAATACACCTGAAAATTGATGGTGTATGTCTTTCACTTTGTCTGGCTAGAAGCTGGGACCCAAAACTGTGATCCAATGTGAATCTAAGCGAGTTGTTGTTTGGCCACAGCTCATGGGGCTTGACAAGGGCAGATGGCTGTCAGCTGTGACACATCCCAAAGGTGGCTCCATAATCACTTAACATACATTTGAGGCATTCTGAAGGATATAACACTATTTATGGTGTTAAGGCGATGTTACTACCTTGGTTCTTATCTCTTCCAGAGAGCCCCTCTGAGGAAAGAAGGAGCCAACTTCCCCGGGAAAGAGGAGACAAATCATCATCCAAAATCCTTACATTTTTAGACAATAGTTTTGACCTGCTCTTCCTCAAGACCTTTCTGCTGGAACTACAACCAAAGAGCAAAGGGCAGTTTATTAGGTTTCTTTTTTTAACCTCTTCCCTGGATTGTGACTTTGTTCTTTCCCTCTATTTACTTTCTTGTATGTCTCAGGTAAAGTGAGGAAATTGCATTCTTTTCTCTCCCAGCGAAATCAATCCCAGTGGGGTGTATATGGGGGAAAAGGTATATGTATATGTGTGTATGTGGGGTATGTGAGGGTGGTTCCTATGTGTTTAGTGTGTATATGTGTATGTTTTGTGTGTGTGGTATATATATGGCATGTGTGTATGTGTTCTGTGTGTGTGTGTGTGTGGTGTGTCTGGTGTGTGTGTGTGTCAGGCAGGGCAGTGAGCCAGGAATGGACGATGCTCAGTCAGGCTCTGACCTGGCTTTGCTAAGAGCTGTGCCTGATCTTTGAGTGATTCACATCCAGTATCTCCAAACTGCACAACTCCACAAATGTTGTTTACAAACCTGGAATTCGAGTCTCAGAGAGGTGAAGGCTTGGTGACTTACTCAAGGTCACATAGCCAGTAAGTGGAATAACTGGGATCAAATAGGCCTGGATACTCCAAAAAGCACACGCACTTTTCATGATCTCAGGCAATATACCATATAACAGTTTGGGGAAACTACAACTTCAGTGGGTTTAGTCAGGATTTCTTTGCCTTTCCTGTTCCTTTTCCCCAAAGTTCTCTCTACCCATTAAATTTGTTCCAGTATCAGGGTACAGCTATGGGAATGGATCTAAGAGGAGGGAACCAGAGCTGGGTCTTACAATCCTACTTTTTCTGGCAGCCACTAAACAATCTTAGTTCTCTATTCTGGACCTTAACAGTGAACAAAGATGGACAAAAGAGAAAGAGAAGAGAGACAGCTCAAAACGACTGTCTTCAAGGAGTGGGTTGGAGGAGGACCTGGACACAATGCGGTATGTTTGCTCATACTTACTCATAAGCCAGTGGTCTTGAAACACTAGCCCAAAGAGTGTGTAGATGGAGGATTTACGGGAAAGGGTAACAAGGGGAGAGGTTACAGTGAAATGAAGGGATTAGAGACAGAATGGCCATCAAGACAAAGACAGCTACCAGATGTTGGACAGATTCACTGAGGCCATTTGACCTTGGGTCTCTCACAGTTGAAAAGCCAATGATATCCTGGTTCCATTAACTTACTCCAAACACAATGTCTGAGGTTCAGCAGGGGGCTTTGGAAGAGACACAATGTGTGAAGGGCAAGGCATCCATCAACTGCAGCAAATCTTCAGTGAGATTCTCTCTGGCTCTGCCATGAGGTTGTTATTAGACCCCAGAGAACCTGGAACCATCTTGACTGTGGGGACATAGTCTCCCCCAGACAAGGCCCAGGTGACAGGCATTGCAGCACATTTGGGGGGGATTGGGAAAACAACAGTGAGATTCCATTTTACACCATCATATCAGCACAACAGAAACGTCTAACTGTACCATGCATCGACAAGCATGTGGAGAAAAGAAATTTTCATATGTGGCTAACAGGAGTGTGGATTGATGTGACCATGTTGGCTTGCAATTCAGAAGTAACCAAGGAAATGGGTGCCCTAAATCCACTCTTAGAGAAAATCGATCAATCAATCAATCAATCCACTCTTAGAAAAATTCCCAAATGTATATACAAAGAGATATATGTAAGAATGTTCATTGCACCTCAGCCAATACAACTTCTTGCTAGACACATTTCCAAAGGCAAGGGAAACAAAAGCAAAAATGAACTACTGGGACTTCATCAAGATACAAAGCTTTTGCACAGCAAAGGAAACAGTCGACAAAACTAAAAGGCAACCTACAGAAGGGGAGAAGATATTTGCAAATGTTTTATCAGATACAGGGCTAGTATCCAAGATCTATAAAGAACTTACCAAACTCAACACCCGAAAAACAAAGAATCCAATCAAGAAATGGGCAGAAGACATGAACAGAACATTTCTCCAAAGAAGACATCCAAATGGCCAACAGACACATAAAAAAATGCTCAATGTCACTTGGCATCAGGGAAATACAAATCAAAACCACAAAGAGATACCACCTCACACCAGTCAGAATGGCTAAAACCAACAAATCAGGAAACGACAAATGTTGGCGAGGATGCAGAGAAAGGGGAACCCTCCTACACTGTTGGTGGGAATGCAAGCTGGTGCAGCCACTCTGGAAAACAGTATGGAGGTTCCTGAAAAAGTTAAAAATAGAGCTACCCTAAGACCCAGCAATTGCACTACTGGGTATTTACCCCAAAGACACAAATATAGTGATCTGAAGGGGCACCAGCACCCCAATGTTTATAGTAACAATGTCCACAATAGCTAAACTATGGAAAGAGCTGAGATGTCCATCGACAGATGAATGGATAAAGAAGATGTGGTATATATATATACAATAGAATATTATGCAGCCATAAAAAAAGAAATCTTGCCATTTGCAATGACGTAGAGGGAACTAGGTATTATACTAAACAAAATAAGTCAATCAGGGAAAGACAATTATCATATGATTTCATTCATATGTGGAATTTAAGAAACAAAACAGAGGATCATAGGGAAAGGGAGGGAAAAATAAAATAAGAAGAGAGGGAGACAAACTATAAGAGACTCTTAACCACAGGAAACAAACTGAGGGTTGCTGGAGGGGAGAGGGGAGGAGAGATGGGGTAAGTGAGTGATGGACATTAAGGAGGGCACGTGATGTAATGAGCACTGGGTGTTATATGCAACTGATGAATCACTGAACTCTACCTCTGAAACTAATAATACACTATATGTTAATTAATTGAATTTAAATAAAATAAAATTAAATTTTTTAAAAAAGCACATTCATTGCAGCACTGTTTGTAATATTGTCATTTTGTAATTTCCAAACAATATTGTTTGGAAAATTGGAAATAACCAGAGTGTACATTAACTGGAAAATGAATAAAAAATTATGGCTTACCAAATGATAAAATATTATGTAGCAGTTACAATGAATGAACCATTACTTTTAACAATACAGATAGATATCTAACACACAAAAATTGAGTAAAAAACAAGTCACAAAAGGAAAAAAGAACAGCAAATCACAATCTGATATCAATTAAGTAGAACATAAAAATGCAAAACATGGCAGTCACATGTTCATGGTAGGCTTACATGGGATGAAAATGTGAGTCATCCACAGGGGAGCCGCTCGCCATAGTCTGCAGGGCGGACCTCTCTGGGCAGATGGAGAAGAACCCCGAATTTTTATTCACACCCAAAAAGTGAAAATTATATGAAAATTATGTGAAAATTATGTGAGCTATTTCCACCATTATTAAATAAACACCAAATTTAATGAAACAATAGTTAAAAAACAAAACAATACAATATCACAAACTTCTATTTAAAATAAGAGTACTGTGCTTTTTTCCAATTACATGTGAATATGAGGTTTACGTATACCTGCTTCTGTATGTGACTAACGTGTTTCACAACTTAAAAAAAAAAAAAAACTTTAGGAAATGGGATTTGTAACCAGTCAACTCTGAGTAGGAAGCCTGACTTTTACCACTACTAAAAAAAAAAGGAACATCTCTGATCCTCATTTTCTTCATTTGGAAAATGGGGCTGATAAAACCTATTGAACTGAATTGACAAAGTAGCTGCACGTCTTGGTTTTGCGGGCTCCCTCTGACATTCCCCGCAGAGCTGTGGGAAGGACCAAACAGAAAGTGACACTCCTTTGGCTCTTAATAAACTGTTGTCCTTGTGAGAAGGACAGGCGATGGTTGGCAGGTGCAGGTTTATCCCACCTAGGAGCAAACGGGCAGCTAGATGATGTCCGGGAGTCTGCTTATCCCAGGGAACCGGGCTGCTATGGAGCTGGGGGGGGGGGGGGGGGCGGGCGGAGTCACCCAAAACACTGAAATACTGGGCTCCTGAAGGAAGGAAAGGTCCGTGCTCGTATCGATTCTTGCAGCGTGGCCTTTCCAGCCTCATTTCAAAAAAAGTATGGGTTGAGGGAGACCTTTCAAAGACAAATGAGGCTTTCTCTGGCTGGTGTCAGATGGAGAAGCCTGCGGAGACACATCTGTTTGGCTCAAGTGCAGGGCAGGACCAGCCAGGGATCAGACTGTGATGTCAAAGCCAATCAACTTGGCCAACCTGCAAAAAGGGCTCTGAACAAACCTTCACCAACATTCAGCGAATAGCCTGGCACCCTCTCCATAAAATCAGCCTTCAGAACATTGAGTGCATATCTTCATTATACTCAAGACTGAACAAATTGCCTAGTAAGTGTTCGCGGTGGGTGCCAGGAACGGCAGTGTGTGGCTGGGTTTTTTTTTGGGGGGGAGGGCAGAAAGGAGCCGAAGACGATTGATGATCAAAGCCTAGAGGAAAAAACACTCCAGCTAATTTGTGCTGATTTTCTTCTGCCTGAAAGTGGGGAAAACCCATGGATTATTCAAGCTTAATTGATGTTTTGCAGCAAAGGAAATGAAAGGTGCTTAATTCATATATACACTCTCAGAGGTCCATTACCAAGCTGTCACCCCCATCAGCCAAGCCAGTAGGTTTTCCTTGGGCTCTCCTGCCTACGCTCACACAAGTCTGCTCCCAGCCATATATCAATCCCTGGATAACTGGCTGGTTGGGTTGTTTAAGAGGAGAAAATAGGGCTGAGAAAGAGCTGAAAAAAATAATCTGGACAGAAAATCAACACCTTTGGTCTTTGCAATTTAACAATTAAACAATTTAATTTGTTCTCCTCAAGTTGCAATTTTCTGGCCCTAGCCCTGAAATAGCATTTAAGAACTTACCAAGGTCACAGCAAATCTGGTGGCCAGACTCAAAATTCTTGGGCAGGTACTTAACTTCTCTGAGTGCCAATTTCTTCATCCATCTTCCAGTGACACCTGTAAAGTAGGGACAATACTTCCTCAAAGAGTCGTGGTGAGGATTATGAGTCAGAGATGATAGGTGAATGACACAAACTGGATGTGCCGGAAGGATTATTCTTTTCTCCCTGGTGATTATGAAGATGGGTAATTTTCATATATATGATCCCATAGCACTTAATGAATTCAGGAGGAAGAAAAAGGTACAAGAAAATGTGTACCATGCGATAGTAACTAGGCTTGGTTAACTATCTGATTTTTCTTACTTTGACCAAAGACTGTAGGCCTAATACCCTTGCACACTCAGAAGTCAAAGCGTGTACCCAAGAAAATCAGCACACAGATGAACTACAGAATTTTGCACAAAGCCCTTCAAATCGCATGTGAACTGTCCAAGTGAAGAGCATGAAATAAGAAGCAACAAAGCCCCTGCAAGGCCATATTTACTGGTAAGTGAATGCCTTTAATTCCAGCTGCTGTTGCTAAAAGCATGTTTGAAAGTGGGGGGCAAAAACAACTCTAGGGGAAGAATGTTTGCACAACAAAGAAGGTTGTCCAGGCAGCACTCCACTGTGAATCCTTGTTTCCCAGACACCCTTTCACCAGCAAAGGCTGCACAGGGTGCATTTGCATTCAAGGAGAGCTGCCCCTCCAGCATCTCCCAAATTGCCCAGATGGGCATTCACAGGGAATGCAAATTTAAAATAAAAGCTCTAGAAAATCAATTGAGTTCTACAATGGGCATGTATTTCTTTTGTAATCAGAAGACAATAGATCTTATAAAAAAGAAATAAAGAGAGCCAAATTGATTAAGGCTATACAATTGAGACAGAAGTCTGTGTATATTAAAGCCTAATCTTTACAAACAGTTGCGGACAGAGACGGAGAGGACACAACAATCCTTCTACAAGCTATGATATAGGGGAGCAACCAAAATAGTATTGACCAGAAGGGGCCAGTAAGGGATATGGGCCAGTATGGGACATCAACAAACAACAGAGATAAAGAGAAGACAAATGAAGAGGAGGTTTAGACCCAGAAGGGAACCACTTTAGCACTGCTAATGCCCCTGGAGAACCGAGAACATTGAGAGCCATCAACAGAACTGTCCTATAGAGACAACACTTACAAATCAAAATATCCCCTAGGTCCTACCCTGCGCAAGGTCACTTTAATAGTTTGTAGTATGACCTCTAGATCAATTTCACCCACCTACCAAGTTGCATGAGCTTAGTCCTCTGCCTTCTTGTATGTCCTTGAGAATCTCTGAAAGGATGAAGACTTTTGATTGATATTTCCATTTATAATCAGAGTCTCTTCCCTGTTCCAGTATCTGTCCACTTCTCTGCACCACTTCTGTTTGCTGTCACTCTGCTGGCCTTAGTTAGTGGCACACTCCTGACTCTACCAAGCCTCTGATCTGGATGTCCTTCATGGCCACTGCCATGGCCAGTTGCCCCCAGAAGGCTAATCTCTGCTCCGCATCATGCTACTGCAGGACACCTGCCATGGTTCAAGACCACTGACACTCCAGACACTATGCCCAGTCCACCTACTCCAGAGCCCTGATCCCCCTTGACCTCTAAAAATCCCAGAGTCTAGTCCACCCAACACTGGTCCTGAAGCTTTACCTCCACAACTGCGCTGCTTGCCTGTGCCAGTCAGGAAACCACTCCCTTTCCTTGCTCGGCACTTTCAAAGGCATTCCCAAAGGAGAGGTGCTCAGGCTCCCAGTCGTGTGGTGCTTTCCATTTTGTCACACCATCTTCTCCCTGCAGGAGTGTCTCCTACACAGACTTGGGGGGAGACAAAGATGGAGAAATAAAAGCACCCTACCCTAAAGCAGCCACAGCCCAGGAGAAGGAACACTTCTATTTGTAAGTGTCCATTATAGCATAGACAAAGTTGACACATTAGTCCTTAGGATAAAAAATAAAATAAAATAAGATGAAATGAAATGAAATAAAATAAAATGAAATAAAATAAAATAAACTTCAGTGCCATTGTTCAATCTTTGCTATCGATGCAGTTGATAAGAAAATCCAGTCGGCCTCTATTCTTGGCCAGGCCACCATCACCTCTCAGCTGTTCTCCTGCTTCTGCTCATGGTCCCTCTGTCATCCATCCTCAACATGGCAGCCAGAGGGATCTTGTCCAAATATGAGTTGAACCCTGTCACTGTCTGCTCAAAGCCCTCCAACACTCCCACCTCCTACACCCTCACTCTGACCCCTGTGTGTCTGCACACCCTGGGCCTCCTTCTCTCCAACCCCATCTCTTGCTGGTCACCCCTCACCCAAACTGCCCAGTCAGCTACCGCCTCAGGCCTTGGCACTGGCCATTCCCTCTACTGGGGACCCTTCTCGGATGACTGTTCAAATGCTTCCCTCACTCTCCTTGGGTCTTTGGTGAAGAGTTCCTCCTCCAATCACCCTGTCTAAAACATGTCAATCCCCCCAATTGTGTGTTACTATCTATATTACATATTTACCTTGTGTATTGTCTGCCTTCCCTCACAAGAATATAAGCTCAATAAAAGTGGGGGTTATTGTCAGTTTTCTCCACTATGCTTACCCAATGCTTGGTAAATAATCATTGAATGAATGGGAAAAGAGGAGGAGGAGACATTTCAGATGGTTCTTGAAGGACGAGGAGGTAAAAGGTTTCCAATACTCACAGCTACATGTTGATATCAGCTTGTTCTTCCAGGGAAAAGGCCTAGAGGCTACATTTACTACTCTGGTCAATTTTCCACAATCCAGAACTTGACCCTCCATCTTTTGAAGACAGAAACCCAATTTGCACCTTCTCTAAGGAATTGGGCTTACAGTGACCAAATTATAATATCAGAAAACCCATTTACTTCCTTATAATTAAAAAAAACAAAAAACCCTGTTATTTGGAGGGGGAAAATCTATGCACATATGTAATCAGTACATTCACTCTCCCTGGCAAGAGCCACTTGGAAAATCAACACTGACCAAAAATAATAATGATATAATAAAATGAGTAATAATGAATGAAATAAGGACATGAAATCAAGAAAAAGTGAGAAGAAACAAATATGCAGTTGCCATCAGGTTACATGACCACCTAATGAACTAGAGGCCATTAGAATTCTCATGGTTGCAAGTGACAGAAAACCCAACCCACTGGCTTGAGCAAAAAGGCAATCTACTGGTTCATACAACTGAGAAAGCCGGAAGTAGAACTGACCCCAGGCATGACTTAACGTAAGAGCTCCAAGGGATTCAGTTTTTCTCTCTCCACCTCTTGTCTCTGCCTCTTCTTGACTGATGCCATTCTCAGACAAAGTCTCCCTGCATGGTGACAAAGTGGCTCCAGCAGCTCCAGCCTCACATTCACAACTCTAAAACTAGTTAAGGACACAGCCTCTTTTCTAGTAGACCTGCAAAAGTCCTAAGATTCACATTGTAATCAGGAGGAATGAAGTTTGCTGATTAGCCTAGGCCCATCCTGTGCTCCACCCCTAAGTTGGGGTAGGACCGTGGCCTTGGAATGAGGGAGGGTGAATCTCAAACATTAATGAGGGCTATAAATGAAAATGGGATGAGCAAAGAGTAGAAGAAAGAAATAAGAATTTCCCCCACAGCCTACAACTTACTATTACATGCTCTTGTCAATGGTGTTGGAACACTCACAGTTGGCTTATTATGCACCCAGCCTTCCCATTACACATACTATTGTCAATAGGTCTGCATGTCTACTGGCACGACTGCCCCTTCCCTGGCTAGTGCACAAAAACACACTCCTTCTTCTATGGCTCCTCTCCTGACCAGCCCCTGCTCACACATTCAGTCAGTTACAACCAACACCTGCTGGTTGGGAATTCTCCGTTCTCTTTCCTGCAGATGACTGCATATTTATGCTCTAACCCCATGTAACTTGAGTCCTTTATGGGAAGAACAAACTTGTCCCCCATTGAGACCTGGGGGCACAGTCTGAGGCAACTCCTGCAGACACATTTTGTTTAAAATCTTAAGTTCTGGGGCACCTGGGTGGCTTAGTCGTTAAGTGTCTGCCTTCAGCTCAGGTCATGGTCTCAGGGTCCTGGGATTGAGTCCCGCATTGGGCTCCCTGCTCCGCGGGGAGCCTGCTTCTCCCTCTCCCACTCCCCCTGCTTGTGTTCCCTCTTTTGCTGTGTCTCTCTCTGTCAAATCAATAAATAAAATCTTTAAATAAATAAATAAATTAAATTAAAAAATAAAATCTTAAGTTCTGCTTTAATTTCTTTTTTTTTTTTTAAGATTTTATTTATTGATTTGACAGAGAGAGACACAGCAAAAGAGGGAACACAAGCAGGGGGAGTGGGAGAGGGAGAAGCAGGCTCCCCGCGGAGCAGGGAGCCCGATGCGGGGCTCAATCCCAGAACTCTGGGATCATGACCTGAGCCAAAGGCAGACACTTAATGACTGAGCCACCCAGGCGCCCTTTGCTTTAATTTCTAATATGGACTTTGCATTCTATTCTATAGTATTTTGCCTACCTTCCATAAAAATGGAGGCTCCAGGAATATGTGTCCTGCCCACACACTGAGCTCTAGTCATCCAAGTCATCCTACAGTCTTGGATGAAGTGCCACCCCAGGAAGCGTATAATCTGGCTCCCAAATGGAGCCCAAAATGTAGGGGAAGCTGTGAGTTAGGTCTGGGATGTTTGGGGTTCAAGGTTCACATGGGCCATGCAAGTGAACCTGTCTAGGCGGCAGCTGGAGATATGGGCATGTAGCTCAGGAGAGAGGTGGGACTCGAGATAGAAATTCCAATGGCATCAGCATGATGTGATGGTGAAAGCCAGGGCAGTGGGCGGTGTTGCCCAAGGACCACAAGGGGAGAAGAGAAAGGCCTGTGGGTAGAACACCGAGTGCAGGCCATACAGTTGAGTGATGTTGAAGCAAATGGGACCAGGAATATCCATCACAAGGCAGAGAAAAGCCTCAAAGACTCCAAGCAAGCGTCCAAGAGAGAGAAATCAAGCTTCGATGCTGGACAATCTGAGCTTCCCCGAGCCAGTGCAAGGCACTACTTAGTGCCGAGGCAGACCTAACAAACCAGGATTCATGGCCTTCATGGCCCAGAACTCATAGCACTCAGTTACCCTGGTCACCATGGAACTCGGGCGGGCAGGACTGCTCAGCGTCACCTCTGGTCCTCAGTGGTGTGGCTCCTCGGCCATAGAGGGGCCACCTTGGTTTGCACAGGTGGGCTGCTCCACTTGTGGGAGGCAAGTCCCTGAGAGTCCTCTCTGCTGGCCTCACACCATTTGTCAGCTGCTCCTCACCTGCCCAGATCAGAGGCCCAGAAAGGAGGCAGGAAAGACCAAGATAGGCTGCTGTCTGAGCTACAGTTTGCTAAAGAGCTATCTCTTTAAAGATACCTATCTGCTTGTGAATTGCTGGACTGGACAGGTGACCTAAGGCTGGTTTAATCCTTAGACCCTCTCCAGAGGTGACAGTCACCAGGGTGTTTATAATGGAGTCTTTTGCTAGCTTCAAGCTTTCCTCATGACCGAGCTTTGAACCACTAGAAGAAGAGGAACGAACATGGATTCCATATGCCCCATGAGCGGGCCCTAAATTAAACACTCGGCACGCATTGCCTGGGTTCCTCCTCAGGAGGACCTTGCATGGCAGGTGCTGTTATAATCTGCATTTTACACATGAGGAAATGGGGCTCAAAGAACTAGAACATGGAGAGCCACACCAGACAGCATTGTTCAGTTTTCGATAATAACTTTAGAGTTGACAAAGGTCTTCCACATCGAATATTTCCTTTTGACTCAGACTCACAGCCGGCTGTGAGAATGAACCCCTTTTTACAAACAAGAAAACTGAGACCCTGAGAGTTTAAGTGACTTGGATGAAATCCAAATTTGGGGCCAGCTGCCCTCCGAGTTCAATTTTTTCCCCATGGTACTTCCCATCCATTCTTGCTTCCTGGAGAAAGCCTGCAAGGTATAAACAAGTGATTTTCCCATAACTGACACACAGTTTCCTAAGCCAGAAGCCTCTTTCTTGAGAGACTTCCTGTAGGAGACCTCAAAGTCTGCCAGGTCCCAGAGTGAATCTGGGGAAGCAGAAGGTGTAGGAGGGTGTCAATACAGAAGGAAATGACTACCTTGGATTTAATGAAGCCCATGTCACCTCCCCTCCCCTTTGGCCCCTGGACCTCTGCTTCTGGGGGGACCAGCGAGGCTCCCATGTTGGCTGTTCCTTGTGAGCTCTTAAACCTCAAGCATCATGCACGTGGCTCCCACAGCATCTCTTCGCACCCTCACAGGCCACTCTCTGCCATTCATTCACCAACTAACCAAGGAATGCTCTGTGGATCTTGGGCACTCTCCATATAGTCTCATCTAACTTACCTTTATTATATGCTTCATGCTCAGATGTCCTGCTTCCCTAGCATGACAGCGAGGGATCTTGTGCTTCTCTCTGTAACCCTGCATGGGTCCCCACTTAAAGGATGTTTTTGTTTTGTTTTGTTTTGTTTTTGATCTAGCCAAAGTCAGATTATTTTTTTTACCATAATACCCATTCCTTACCAGAAATATCCTTTTTGCTATTAAATAAGCTTCAATAACTTGTCAGGGAGAGATGCTGCAATTTCCTTTATTATTCTTTTTGCAATGAAGTCTCCTCTGCAAGCAGGCCATCATGATCTTGTTCCACAGAGAAGCATCTGGTCAGTCATAAGCTCTGAGCTGCCCTGCTCCCTTTTGCTAAGAACTGGCCAGTGGAGAATAGGAGGTTATTCAGTACCTTAGTGGGATCTTTCATTTGCCACTTGGGAATAATAATCAACAAAAAATAACACCAAGTATTTGCATTATAGTTTTTCATTTTTCAAAGTAGCTATTGGATTTTAGTGCTGTAAAGGGCCTAGAGAGAGAGCCAAATTCTCTCATTTACAAATGAGGAAGCAGATGAAGTTCAGAGCACCTAATATCCTGTGACCCTCACAACACTCTTCATGGGTGGGCCACCCTCCATTTCACAGATGAGGGAACAGACACAGAAAGCCCCTTGTCCTGAGTGACTCAGCCAATTCAAAGCAGAGCTGGGCCCAGACTTCCAGTTTCCCCATCCTGCTCTGCGGCTCTTTCTCCTCAGCTGCAGGCTCTCTCCCTTGGCCAAGGAGCCAGTAGAAGTGGTACCAAAGAAACTGGGCCATCTGTGACATTGGATCTGACCTTGGCCCTGCTCCCAGAGGCCTCCCTGCTCAGGGGTTGTCTCTGCTCCCATCCCAGCCTCCTTTCCCTCCCAGTCTGCCTGGAGCCATGAAGTGTGAAAACCCTGACTACCCTAATCATCTGCTAGAGACCATTTCCAGCTAAGGGCTAAGTAGCTTCCTGTCACTTCAATTTATGACAGTATGTATCAGAAGCTCCCTATAGCATCAATTCCCATATACTGGAGGACGTTTTAGCTCTATGTGAAGGGAATTGGCATGCAGCCCTGTATGGCCCTGCTGGCTGGAGAAGCTTATGAGGATCAAGGACTAATCAGGAAGTGGACCTGGCTACGCCTCCAGGGACAGCTGCCAAACATCCAGACAGTGAGGGCGCCCCCTGGTGGGAAGGTACAAAGTGCTTGCTGTTCTTGGGGCAGAAAGGGAGAGCCCGATGGAAGGAAAAAGGAGAGTGGATCTCAAGGGACCCAGCCCCTTCCCAGGCAAGTTTGTGTTGACAGATGCTTCCCAAGTGGCCCCACACTGCAGCTGGGGAGCCAAGCTGATTCTGCAGCATGTGATTATGGTGGGTCCCCACTTGCCATGGAGGTCAAGACAAATCTGTGATCCAGGTTTCCAGCTCAAGGTACTTAGGTCATGTTAGGAATTCAAAAGGCAACTCTGCTATCTTTTCTGCTGCCTGGCATCCAGTTCCCTTTCTTCCAGCAATAGCACCCTGATTTATCTCAAGGGCCCCCAACTCTCTGTCGGTGCGGTTCAGCCTCCAAGGGCTTTCCAACCTAGACTGTCTGAGAAGCACTTATTGAGTCCTTTAAGACCCTGATAAGTTTTCTCCTTCCTCCTCCAGAGAGTCTCTTCTAAAAACCCTCAAAAGTCATCTACTTTCTCCTGTGACATCTCTCTATCCTTGTGTTCATCACGCTGAACCACAACTCTGTGTGTATGTGTTATACTCTCTCTGGGCTTTTAAGAGCTAGGGGCGTCAAAAAAACCCAGCTGGGGCTGTCTTTCAATTATTTTTATATCAGCAGCTTCTAGCACGGTGCCTGGCACATGGTAGGTGCTCAATAAATGTTGGATGGAGGAATGAGTGACAAGACTCACACATAAACCATAAATAATCATGTAAGTACCATATGGGCAGATCAGATCCTACAGGCTTGTCGACGTTTTATCAACCTCGAGTGCTATAAACCATGACACGCAGAGGCTTTATTGCATTTATTGGTGAGGCAAGATAAGCCCCATCTGACAGAGCCTCCTGCTCATACATCAGACAGCACAAGATTCAACAGTCAACCCCGCACACACCCGCAGCGCCCCAGAGGCCATGCTACAGCTGGAACCAAGAGGCTGGGTGAGAGGGCTTTCACCCCAGACCCAGAGCGTTCCTCACGGTCTCACCCTGGATCGGGACTGGGCTTGGGCTGGGGGGAGGAGGTTGCACATCTGCCTTAAATTTTCTTGGTTCCTAGTTCGGAAAACAAAATACTTGCCTGACGCAACTGAGGACCACCAGACTATGTGCAGCTGATGCTTAAAAATAAATACTTTGCTCTAAGAAACAGTTATACCATAAAACAGATTCAGAGCAATCCAGGGCATCTCTTTCCTTGTAAAATGCATGAACTCAATCAATAAACATTCTCCCTCTACAGCTTTGCAGCCCCGGGACAACCCTACCTCAGTGGAAGAATTTCACCTTGGGTGGAAAGGAAGTGAACTCAGCCACGGTCTCAAGATGAGCAAACTGCAGTTTCTCATTCCCTTTTTTCCCCACCCCACCCCCCCAGTTTAGAAGAACTAGTGCATTTGCTGTTGCTTCCCCAAGTTAGGATTCAGAGAAAGCTCAAGTGAGAGTGATTTCTTCATTGAACCTCAATATTCCCCTAAATCTACTTTTTGTTGGCCCCGAGCCAAAGCCAGTTATCTTGTGATGGAAAGCAATGTTTCGGTGTTATAGGAGTTGTATCTGACAAACCCATGCACCCCACTGATTATCATCATATTCCTGTCCTTTAGTTGCTTTCAAAATTACAGTCTATTGATCCAGTCATCTCCCAGGTTTTGAAGTTCATGGGAAAAGGACGTCTCCAATGTCTTGTTCCTTCCCACTGCTCCTTGTGCTGCAGGGTAGGAGTGCTGGCCTTCATCTTTCATGTCCTTCCCCTGCCCCTTCACATGAGGATCAATCACCAGGAAACTTCCAGTGCCTGCCCCGGCACAGAGTTGGCCCTCAGGGTTTGTTGTGCTGAATGGAGTTGAGAGGAACGGTCTCTTACACCCTCCCCTGAGACTTGGCCCTTTAAATGAATACGTGAGAGCAGAACGGGTCCCCCCTGCACAGGCAGTGGCAGAGCAAGCCATGTGGTGTTACTGCAACCTGCTCTGTTTGCTCCAGCCTCACAACCACGCAGCGAGGCTGGGACAGCGAGTGCGACTGTGGACACTTTACAAGGGCCAGATCTGGGCCTGGGTTTGAGGCTTTGGGGAGAGACAGAGCTGGGATTTGGCCCTGCGGATTCTGGTTCCAGGCCCAGGGCTCTCCCCCCATCTCCCCCCGCGCCCCCCTCGAGTACCGTGCCACTGCAGGTACTTAGTCCCACGGAGGGCTCGAACAGCATCTCGGCTCTGCCCTTCAGGAGCTGGAGGGCCTCGGGCCTTGGTTTCGTCGTCTGCCTACTGGAGCTAAAAGTGCCATTCCTCAGGGCTATGGCCCGGGCTAAAAGGGATGACTCTGACAAAGCTTCTAACACGTGGCTATCCCCCTCTTAGTGCCCAATAGCTGTTAGTGTTACAATCACTGATACTATTATTTGGCTGAAATTGTTCTGTCTCTGAGCCAAGACCGATCTACTCAACCAGTAGGTCTTTCCTCAGCCTTGGTCTCGATGTCTTTGTTCCTGCATCCGGCTTCCTTTCTGATTCTATAAAAGAACCCGTCCTTTCAGCCAGAAGGATTTTTGGAATGTTACCTGGGCTTCCAAGAGGCTTCTCTCTTCCACGCCTCTCCCCGGCAGACATAATGAGGAGAGAAAGCCGCAGGCCAGGCACCTGTGTCGTGAGAGGCTCAGGCCTCCGGCCAGCCGCCCTCCCTCATCGTCCTTTGTGGAGCTCCAGATGTGGCCCTGCAGTGGCACCACCCAGCTGCTCTCCATCCCCTCCCCATCCATCTGGGTCCCAGGTCCTGCTGACTCTGGCCCCGGGACTCATTTGAATGCTCTGGCCACTCGCACTGCCCCATCCCAGGCCATGAACTTCTGGCAGGTGCAATTAACTAGTCTCTACTAGTCTCCTTGCCTTCAGGCTCTGGAGGAGCCCAGCATCCTGAATCAGACTGACTTTCCTGGAGCCTGGCTCAGGTGATGCCTTCTCTCAGCTATGTCCCACCAAATAAAGCAAACTCCTAGGCCCCAAGCCGCAGGCCATGCAGAATCTGGCCACACCCCATCTCGCCATACCATCCTATACATCGGATTCACGCAGGGTGCTTTGTAAAAATGGGTGTTCCCTAATCTACTTAATGAGAGTCTTGGGGTGGATCCCAGGAACCTGAATGTGTAAAAAGTTTTCCAGGTATAGAAACCACTGCCCTGCACAGTTCCCAGGGAGATCCGTACCCAGCCCAGCACATCCGCCATGAACCTGGCCTTGGTGCGTGCCACCATCTGGGCCAACAGCCCCAGTCTCTGCCTGCAGAGTTCTCCCCATCCTTCAAGGCCCACATCAAATACCCACTCCTCCAGGAAGTTTCTCCTGATTCCTCCAGCCGGAGGAATGTTAGCTGTCATACCCTAACCCCGCCATCCTGTCATCTTAACTCATGTTTTTATGGCATATGGTTCTGGTTCTTTATGTACACGTGTTCTCTCCCTTGACTTCCTGTTGAGAGCAAGGACTGCATCTTGTTCATCATTGTTCCGTCCATCACAATTGACACAGTCGTACAGGACGTGAGAAATGCGGGTGGATGACAGGTGGACATATCTAATTGCTTCCCTTTCATTCCTGTCTTCTCTCCACCCATCACTACTACTGTCATTCACTCTCAAAGGACGTATCCCTATCAGAATTTATAATTATGTTTATTTTTTGCAATTATTTGATTATCATCTGACATTTCCACCAGGCTCTAAGATCCTTGAAGACAGGTATTTTATCTTAGCTCGCCACTGTGTCCACAGGGCCTAGCACATAGTAAATGCCCCCAAAAAGAGTTTAAATTAATTAATTAGCAAATACTAATTAAGCCAAAATTGATTCATTAACCTACCAATGGCCTTTTTTTTTTTTTTTAGTTCTCTTAATGATGCTAATATAATAGATTGGGTTCGGAATGTTAGAGCATTGTGGTAAATGAGCCACACTAGTAGGTCGAACTAATCAGTGATGCAACTATGCAGATGGGCCGGTTTGTGACATTCTTTCCTCTTAACTGTGTGACTGTAAACAAATGAGTTTGTTTATACTGTGCAATGTTTATATCTGTTTATATGCAGTTTATATCTGTACAATGGAGATAAGAGTAGATTAACCTCCCAGGGTTACTACGCACGTGAAATTCTTACTCTGGAAGTTAGTTCTTATGATGATAATAATGTTGGCTTCCAAGTGACATTACAGACTAACAAATTAAACTTTTATGAGTTAGATCACGTGATTCTATTTATATATATATATATAATTATGCACTCAAGGTCTTATTTATAATAAAAATGATAAGCTGTTTATAAGGGAACAACAATGATGGAAATGCAAGACCCATCCAAATACATCCTAAACCCTGACCAGAAATATGCTCACTTTCTGGAAAATAAAGCCATCACAGATTTTACTTCCTTAAGGAAATTTTAAGCAGATCTAAAATTTTCCTCATCGGAAAATTAAATGAGCAATTCTAGAACAAGGACAAAAAGAAGGGAATGGATCAGTTCAGTCACACTCATCTTCCTGCCCTGCAAGCCATAGGCCACTCACTTTCCAAGAATTTTGATGACAAACACTAAATATCACTGTGACCCTAAGAAAATCCAGAGCCCTATCCAGTCTGTGCACAAAGTCACACTCAAAGTCACATGACCCAGGACCCACATGTCATTAAAACGGAATTGCTAATCTTTTCTTGCATCTCACGAAGTACATTAAAACTGACTCAACTCAGGGGCGCCTGGTGGCTCAGTTGGTTGAGCGTCAGATTCTTGATTTCTGCTCAGGTCAGGATCAAGCCCAGTGTCAGGCTCTGCGCTCAACATGGAGTCTGCTTGGGATTCTCTCTCTCTCCCTCCGCCTCTGTCCCTCCTCCAGGCTCGTGCGGACTCTCTCTCTCTCTCAAATAAATAAATAAAACCTTTAACAACAACAAAAAAAAATCCTGACTCAATTCATAATTCACCACAACACATCTCAGGAGCACCTTGTCTTTGCTCTCTGTGATGTTATCTGGGAGATACTCTAAACTCCAAACCTGTCTCAGTCCCAGCATCAAGCAAGGCATGTATACCTTCCTCCCCTCTCCTCCCTACTCACTCTCTGTGTTGACTGACTGAATCCTTTCATCACCCCCGCCAGCCCTCCTCACTTATCCTCCACTGTCCACGTCACAGAAGATCCTGGACTGGGGCTAGCAAAACTCTCCTTTACTTACCAGAAGATGGCACGGGGCTGGAGGGGTCCACGTAAAGGGTGGGTATTGTCTTCCCAGCTCCCCCTCGTTCAGTAACTGAAAATTCTGTTTTCCTTTTCTGATGACAGGTCACTTCACTGAGACTGTCAAGTGGGTCCTGGCCAAGAGGACATCAAGTGATTCAGGGGAGGCGAGCCAGACATTCTGCCCTTCATTCTGACAGCACTGGCCCAATGCTGCCCCCAACTGGTTCCTGCCTTATAAGCCCCCCACTGCTCGGGCCTCTGCTTCTGTCCATGGCCAGTTCTTCAGTCTTCCTGTGGACCCGGAGAGCTGCCTGAAATCTCCCCAACACAATCGTCTGCTTAACTTATCCAACCTGATTTCTGTTGCTTGCAACCCAAGAACACCAGCGGACACCTGATACGAATCTTGTCACCATCTCCACCTGTGAGAAAAGGGCTGTAGCCTTGGACCAATTAACCTACACTTAACTGAAGTAGTTGGCTGTAACTCCTGGTCAAAAGTTAGCCTTCATTAAATCTGCTCTCTACTGCTTTTGCTCATTCCCCAACAGAACCACTTGGGCATACCCAAATTCCTAATGAAGAAAGGAATAATGGTTACACGAACATTTTATAAAACCTATGTTCACCTTCTAGAGGCTACTTGTAGTAATAAAAATAACAGGTAGCAAAGAGTCAAAATATTTGGCCCCTCTCATTTACTGGCTACGTCCTCAGCTCACTTAATCTCTCCTGAGCTTTGTTGATCTTACGTAGGAAAGTACAGATAAACATACCAGCTCTCTCTACTTCTCAAGGTTGCTGTGAGGCCAAAATTAGAAAATCAAATTCAAAAAAAAAATGCCTTGCGGATCATAACGTCTGTGGCCTGGACAAAAATTCAAGCTCATCATAGGCACTCTGTTCTCCTCACCGGCTCTTCTTCCCTGACTTAACAGGTCTTCCCACTTCCCCCTCCTCCCCAAGTTTGCTGCAGCCCCTGTAAGTAGGATTGGCCTTCTCAGCCACCGTTCCAGGTCTGGATAAAATGCACTCCCGTGGGTACGTAAGTGTCCATAGTAAGTGTCCGTAGTGTTGTTCTCTGAAAATGTGAATTCCTAGTTAGGCTGTGTCCGTCCCACTTTTTTTCTTTATGAACATGTATACAGTAAGCAACAGTCTGTGGGCACATCCTCAGTGCTACTGGGAGAGATGATGAGAGCCCCCTTGCAGGGGGACACCCCCTCCCGCGACTCCCCAGGTCTATAACGGAGCTGGCTTCAGCTTTCACTTTTTCTTTTTTCCGATTAGAAATCAAGCTGGAGGCAACATTTTCCTCACTCTGCAGTCTTGAAAGTAAGGAATCATCACTCTAGTGCAACTTGATTAGCTAGGGATCCCGACCAAAATCTGTAACTAAAAATGATTTCCACTCACATTTCTGTTTTGGGGGGGGGGTTGTTTTTTTGGGTTTTTTTTTTTAACAAAACAGTATTAAGAAGAAGAGCCAGGAGAGCCTGGAGGAGGTGTAGCTGAGGTGGCAGCGTGAGGGATGTGGGGAGCAGAGGGGGGGGCCGGCGCTCAGTGTCGGGAAGCAGGCCTGTGGGTATCCCGACAGATTTCCATGACAGCCTCCGGGCCAGGTACCACTGCTCGTTCTCCTCCTGGTGACAAACACCTGAATGAGAGCAAGGGGAGCCTCCCTAGGCATGGGGGGGCAGACTGCCTTCCCGGGTGCCCGTGCTAGCCCTGTTAGCAAGAGCCACAGGCACCATTTCTGAGCTCTCACCCTGTGCCAAGGTGCTGCCCTGAGAACTTCTGACCGCCGGGGAGGCAGGCACTGGGGAAGGTCGTGTTGTCCTCCAGATATTTCTGTCCCTTCCCTGGGGGGTTATGCGCTCCTCTCCCGTTCACTTGGACTATGAGCGGTGATATTCTCTCTCTCTCTCCCCTCCCTCCCTCCCATCTTCTCTCGCTCCTCCCTCTCTTCCTCTCCCTCCTTCCCTCTCTTCCCCTCCCTCCATTCTTCCCTTCCTCCCTCCCTCTCTCTCCCCCTCCCTCTCTCTCCTCCCTCCCTTCCTCCCTCCTTCTCTCTCCTCCCTCCCTTCCTCCCTCCTTCTCTCTCCTCCCTCACTTCCTTCCTTCCTTCCTTCCTCCCTTCCCCCCTCCCTCCTTCTCTCTCTCTCTCTCCCTTCCTCTCTCCCTTCCCCTGCTGGCGGGGCCCCCGGGGGCCCTTACCGCCTCCCTCCCTCCCTCTCTCTCCTCCCTCCCTCCCTCTCTCTCCTCCCTCCCTTCCTCTCTTCCTCTCTATCCTATCTCCCTCCCTCCCTCCGTCAGTCTCTCCGTGTCTCTCCCTCCTCCCATCCTTTCCTCTCTCCTTCCCCCCCTCCCTCTCCCCCCCCCCCCCCCCCCCCCGTCATTGAACTGGCAAGGCCCCAGACAAGGGGCTGCTTTGTCAGCCTGGGCCAGAGGGAACAGGACCTGCAGCAGCAGCGCAGAGATCAGTCCACACTGAACCTAGAACGGGAAACCGACGGAAACTCCTGGGGGGCACTTTCACACGGCCCAGCCCGAGCTGAAGGGAGGCCGGGAGGCGGAAAGGGCCCCCGGGGGCCCCGCCAGCAGGGGGCGCAGTCCTCCCAGCCGCGGCCCCCGCTCTGCCGGCCTACAGCCCCCCTGGGCCACTGACCTGGCTCGGGCTCCCGGCTCTCCGGGCAGCGCCGCCGAGTCAGCAGCCGGGGCCTCAGGCCAGCGCGGAGGCCAGCGCGGAGGCCAGCGCGGAGGCCGCGGCTCCCAGCTCCCTCTGGCGGCTTCTCCGCGGCGCGGGCACCGCCAGCGCTTTCCCGCTTCCAGACGCTCCTTCGGGGGCCCCCCAGACCTGCACCTGTGCCCGCGCGGCCCCCGCCTCCCCCCTCCGCTGTCCTCTTCCTCCCCCCGGAGGCGGCCTGACTCCGGGGTGACAGCGCGGGCTTTGGAAGCAGACGGAATCCAAAAGGTGGGATCCAGGCTCTTCCTTCCACCAGCTGTGTGGCCGAGGGAGAGTGACTCATCCTCGCTGAGCCCCCGCCTTTGAAACAGCGGACTGGCCCGAGAGCGCCTCCGTCTCCGTCTCGGGCCGTTGCGGACACCACTCATCATTCACGGGGCATGAGTGAAGGAAACAGGCCAACCATGGGACACCTGAGTCCTTCCTCGCTCACTCGCGGGGAGTCCTGCTGCTTTGAACTTGACCCTATCCTTCTCCCTCTCTGGTTAGTTCATCCACAGGCTGCTCTGGGCCCATGAGATTCTCTCAACAAGCTAAACTGAAAGATCCAGAAACAAAATCAGTTAGATCCACTGGCAGCTGTTCAACCTTCAAACCTATCCAGACGGTGACGTCCTCTGGTCGGCTCCCCGGCTCTGCCCCAGCCCAGATCACCGTCGTATCTCAGCCGGATCAAGCTGAGCCTGCTGGCCGCTCGCGCTCGGCCTGCGCGCATGCCCACAGTCTGTGTCCCACCCCACCCCCCACGCCCGCTCGTGCCCGCAATGCACCTGCTACCGTGGGGGTCACGTCGCTTCCTCCTCTACTCTGGGCCTCCCAAGTGCGGTCTCCTCCCCTGCGGGGCCCATCTCCACAGGGGCTCCCCACCCCACTCCCCGCAAGCCACACTTGTCTGCTCGCCTTTCTTCGAGGGTCTCGAGCAATGCCCCGTCTCAGGGTCTTCACCCATCTTTCCCCTCTGCTGGAAACACTCTTACCTCAGCTACCTGCATGGATCACTCATTCATTTCCTCAAGTCTCTGCTCTAATGTCGCTGGATCCGAGCGAGGCCTCTCCAGACAGCAGTTATAAAAATGGCACTGAGCCCCATCCCCCAAACACACTTTCCAGACCCTCCCTCGGCTTTATTGTTCTTCACAGCATATGGCCACCTGAAATATTATATCTTTATTTGTTTAATGTTTTCCCTACTAGGAATAAGGGGCTTTGCTTTGATATCTGCTAAAAATACTGCTTGACACACAGTAGGTATTCAATAAGTTTTACTGAATGAATGAATAGATGGATAATACTGGATTCTCGAACTAAAAAGCCATAGTACGGCCACGAAGAAGCAAGGAACAGTCACTCACTGCAGCACTCAAAGGCCAGCAGAGAGAGGCAGGAACATGGAACAGGTACACAGAGAAAGGCAGAGATGAGAGACGGTGTGTCCCCAGAAAGACGGAAGGAGAGGCTGCCCTAAATGACTTCCAAGGTCCCCTCCCAGGTGGTCCAGCTATTTCCTGCCCTGGGTTATAGCACCACACACACACACATACACACCACACACACATACACACCACAAACATATACACACCACGCATCCGCGCATCCGCGCATCCGCGCGCACACACTTTACTGAAATGACCTGGAGCGAGTTTCTGAGTCTGGCTGCCTAATGACCCCACAGCGCGGCAGTGTCAGGGTGTCCCTTAGTGTGAGGCCCCTGTCTTCCCTCGGAAGCCTTAGCTAGAGCAGCTCCCCAGCTTGAGACTTGCCCCCCACCCCTGCCTTCACTTGCCCGTAGGTAGGGTTCCCTGGGAAGGCTCCGCCTCTCATAGCCCCAAACCCGGGGCTCCAGGCCGCCTGCCGGCCCACCTCGCCCAACACGTCCAGTCACGCCGCCCCGTCCTCCGCACGTGTCCTGTTCTGTGCTGCTTGCCCTGCAGAAATCCCTCCCCATCCCAAGGGCCCTGACAAGAGCACCTTTGATTTCCAGCTATTCTAGTTAGAAACTTGGAAGTCCTAGTTAGCAATTTCCTCCCCACTACACCTAACAGCTTGTTAATTCTTGTTCATTCTTCCTAAACACTTCCTAGAGGAACCTTGCTTGTCCATGTCCTTGATTCGATCCCATAGCAGTTCATCCAGGAGTCCTCTAACCCCAGAGACGTCGGGTCCCCCTGTATGCCCTACCAGCCTCTGTACTTTGCTTTCAAAGCATTGACCATGGTTCGCTCCGGAGTTTTGGGGATGGTATTTGATTGCTGTCTCTTTGCCCCACTAGACTATAAACTCCACAAGGCAACTCGGACTAAATGCTGTTGGATGGACAAATGGAACAACTTTTTCTCTTTATTTCTTTTGTCCTTGTCCCCAGCTATATGGTAAGTCCCCCGAAGGACTTACCACAGACAAGCAGTCTGTGACTGCTTGTCTCTCCCCCAGCCCCAGTGCTCGACCCCAAACCAGGGGCATACTAGGTTTTCAGTAAATAAGGGCGTATCGATTCCTATGTCTCTGTCAGTCACTGAGCTGCCGGGTTTGTCTGGGGAAAGGCAAGTCCAGACTCAAGTGACCAGTCAGGTGGCCAGGCCCCGCTGTCCCCAGGAACCCGATAACCAAGAATGTCAGTGCTCCACAGCAGCCCATCAGGCCGGCCAAGTTACTTTCCTTTGCCTCCTGATATGGCAGTAATTAGAAACAGAAGTCATCACCACGTCGCGTTCCCCAGAGCACCCTGCTGGATACGCAGAACACATGTAGCTGCGAGACCACCTGCCAGGAAGAGAATAGAGGAATCATTTGCTGAACATGGCAGGGGTGATGGCTAAGGGGATGAGCCACTGCATAGCAAATGGCTGCCCCATCTTCCCCAAAGCCCTAAATAATTTCTCCATTTGAAAAAAAAAAAAAAAGGAGAAAAAAAATACGCAATTAATTTTTCATGTACATCATCCCACTTGGAAGCTTGGGGAAGAGCCGAGCATACTAAGAGCCAAACTTGAGAAGCCACAGTTGGCCCAGCGTAGACAAAGCCAAGGAGAGGGAAGGAAAGAGGGGCGCCCTGTGGCTTTTACTTGTGGCACCTCGTGGCTTGGGAAAGACGGAACAGAGGATGCCTGCTTATGGTCTCATCTCTGAGGTCCCGCTCTGGGCCCAGACACGCTTACTTTCACTGCCACATTTGCTACAACAGCACTGGGGAGAGGAGGGGTCGGACTCGCCCTCCTTTTCTGCTTGAGGGAACTGAGGCGCTGGGAAGTCAGGCACCTGGGCCAAGGTCACCCAGCCGATGGGAGGCCAAGCAGGATTCCAAGTCCGGTGCCTACTGCCCTCCTGCACATGCACCCACGGCACCGAGAACAGGCAGGTCTTGAGAGAGATGCCGCGCGGCCCCCTGTCAGGGATGGTGTAGCTGGCTCGCCTTCACTGCAGCCCAGTTGCCCCCTCCAGATTTTCCTGCACACTCATGAACTCTTTCCCCTCTCTGCCTTAGCCCCACAGCGAGGAGGAGCGGAGAGAAAAAGGCACACCCTGATTCTCCAGCGGCTCAAGCGGGCCATCTGCTTAGGGGTCCCTCCCAACGCAACATCCAGCACTGCTGTGGAGGGCGTTACTGCAGAGAAGAAGGTCTGAGATGCATACCCCGGCTTACACTCTACCACTTCGTCAGCTGTGTGACCGTGCGCAAATGGCTTAACTTCTCTGATTTCATTGCCGAGGCCTACCAGAACAAAGTACTGCCAACTGGGTAGCTTAAAACAGAAATTTATTCTCTCGCAGTTCTGGAGGCTAGAAATCAGAAATCAAGGTGTTGGTGGGCGTGGTTCCTTCTGGAGGCTCTAAGAAAGAATCTGTTTGTCTCTCTAAACTTCTGGTGGCTATCCAAAATCCTCGGTGTTCCTTGACTCGTAGGTGGGTCATCACTCTACTCTCTCCTTCCATCTTTATATGGTGTTCTCTCTCTCTCTTCTTGTATAGAGAGCAGTCATATTGGATTGAGGGCCAACCCTACTCTGGTAAGACCTCATCATAACTCAAACAACCCTTTTTCCAAGTAAGGTCACATACTGACGTATGAAGGAGTTAGGACTTCAAAATATTTTGGGGTAGGACACAATTCAACTCATAACTATCTCTGTGCCTCTGTTTCCCCTACAGGAAGAGAATAATACTACACTCTTCCTAGGGTGTTTGTGAGGACTGGATAAGTTAGTATAAGGAAGGACTCAGAACAGCGCCTGATACATCGTGTGTTACAAATGCTGTCTGTGATTAGCAATGTTGTCAGTATAATTGTCTGTGGAAGGGATGGGAGTGTCCCTTTTTCCCTGAGACACCAGCTGAATGGCCTGTGTTGTCGGGTAGAAACTAGTTCTTTCCCCACAACCAGGGGTTTAAATATGTGGTAGCTAGGACTCGTAGTCACACATAACAGAAATCTACTCAAGGCGGCGTTGGCAGAAAGGGGAGAGTCGGTAAACGGAAGGAGGAGCATCTTCCAGAACAAAGGCAAGCATCTCAAGATGGCTGGAAAGCCAAGGTCTGGAGGTGGCTGCAGGGAATTCAGGGAGACGCGTGTGCGAGCTCTTCGCTCTGCACACCTGCCTCATTTGCAGGTTTGGGGCAACTTAGTTAACCTCCCGTGCCTCAGTTTCCTCCTCTGAAACAAGGATGGGAATAGGGTGGTCATTAGGGTAGAATGAGAGAATATATGTAAAGTGTCCTCATGGCACAGAGGAGCGCCCAGCGTGTGGAGGTCAGCTTGCTATTACTATTCTCTCTGCTCGGCTTTTCCTGCTGTCCCATCTACAAGGTGGAAAACACAGCTGGCCGACCAGTCTGGAGGTTTTTCCAAGCCTACCCTCATGGCCATGTGGCAGCCTGACCCACGTCCAAGACTATCTCTTCCCCTTTCCCAACTCCTTCTTCCTCTGGGGAGACTCCCACAAGTACCCAGTGTTAAGTTTGGGACCTAGACTTTCAACGTGGGCCAGAACACATCCCTCCCTACTCTCCCTGGGTTCCCAGCACCTAGATTAAGGTCCATATTTGTTACTCTTGTTGACAAGGCCCTCCCAGATCTAGCACCCCAACCCCCACCCCCTGCATCTCAGACCTTTCCCAGGCTCCCTGGGCCTCGCCAGACATGCTGCTTCTTTCAGTTTCTTGGGCACAGCAGATTTGTGGCCTTCCCAGCACTTTTGCCCACATCATTCCTGCCGTCTGCGAGGTCTTTCCCCAAGATTTCCATATGACGGTGTCTTTCTCACTATTCAGATCTCTGCTCAAATGCCTCTCGGCTCCCCAGAGAGATCCTCCCCAATCTCCCATCCTTATCTTATCCTTCTCCTGTTACCACTCCAGTCACACTCTGTCCTGTCACTGGTTGTCCTTTCTTCACAGCAATTATCACTATCTGGTTTTATCTTGTCTGTTTATGGGCTTATTTTCAATATATTCCCCCACAGAATTTAAGCCTCATGATAGTAAAGACCTTGTTTGTCTTATTCTCCGTGATGTCTCCCGGGCCCAGAGCGAAGCCTGCTTAACATCGATGCCCACGAATATCAGTAGAATGAGCCAATCTATGAAGAAATCAATTCTGGACCTAGTATCAGGGGAGTGGGAGAGTCAGAAGTTTCTCTGCTTTGGGTAATGCCGTTGACGACGCTTTCCAATCTTGCACGGCCCGCCCCAGCATGCCACCAAGGCCCATCAGCATCTCAGACACCCACAGTATGTAAGGCCTATGCACAGTCTTTGGGAAATTCTGTATCAGGCCTTTTTTTCCACTTCCTGGTTTTACTTGTTTTGCCTAATCGCGTATAGTAGAGTTCTTCAGTTGTGATTTTAAGCATCACTAATAACATTTATGAAGATCAAAACCAAGCTAGCCTTTTCCCTCCCTTAGTCCTGTGCAATCAAAGAAATTTTCCAATCTTACAGTTTATTATCTAATTTTATTATCACCCAAGGATGCAAGATGATTTATTTGTTTACATAGGTTCAGATTATTCAAATATTCCTTTATTTGCTCTGGAATAGCCATTCTTTTTCTATTGCCTTAATTGTATCTTATTAGACATCTCGCTTTTGCTATATGCTGTGTGGCCTTGGGATATATGGATGTGTTTAAACACCCTCTCACATCCTTTAATATATTGTAAGTCATTTAAACTCATTGTAACTTGTCTATGAGCTAAGAAACCATCATGGATTACTCTCTGGGGAAGAAAAACTAAACCAAGTGAATTTTTCCTGCATCTTCAAATGAAGGCACCCCCGCTTTAGAATGCTCTTCTCCGGCTCATCTCCCCAGGCTGGGCCCATCCTGGCACCCTTTGAGAGAAAGAGAAGAGAAAGTAGAAATCTCAACTGTCGAGGAAATTCCAAGCAGCACAATGGCCTGAGAGTCCAGACCCCCTCAGAAAGGGTTTCGTAGACTCCGATTACAAATGGTAGTTGGTCTCTGGTCCTCACAGTGTGCAGAACAGAAAAGCAGTCTAAGGAATTACCTGCCCCAGTCTCACTCTGGCTTGCTTCCCTTGCTGTTATAGGGAGTTTGGTTTCTGTGGGTTTGATTGATTGATTGATTGATTGATTGATTCTGTGACCCATAAGTTGCTGACTAAGCCATCAGCAAAATTAGGGAATGGAGCTGAGGGTGGGTCACTATTAGAATGCAACAGACTCCCACAAGTGTTGTGGAGGTCTCGGTACCCTTGGGTCCCTCTGTGGGTCTGCAGAAACTTCCTGTCCCTATGAATGCCTCTTCAGCCCCTGCACCTCTCTGTATCCGGAAGGTATGGCTAGGGGGACTGAGTCCAGAGAGCCTGGGATCTCTGAGACCACCTCAGGATGGAGGTACTCCCCGGAGTTCTATGCAGAAATGGGTGGAGGCCCCGAGCAGCCACCTTATTTCAGTAGGGAAGACCGGAAGCAGCTCAGTCTGACCTGAAATTAATTCCCCTCTTTAATGAATTACCCAGGGGACTTCTCTTTCCCAATTTTCCTTCTGTTTTTACTATTGTCTTTAGATCCCTTTCCCTTCATTGTTCTCTCCATTCCTCCTGGGTCTGGAGCCAGAGAAATTGTTTCTCCTCCTGCGGAACCCTCATGGTTTATGGGGCTGGGACTGACCCTTCCCTGTGGCTCCTGAGTTCCTGATCATTTTCTTCCTAATAGGAAGCGGTGGGTTTGGAGTGCTTGCATTGTCTTCTTCCCAAGTCACAAAATTTTCTTCCATGTGATTTAAGAGCCGCGAGGATGCTGCATGGGTCTCCCAGTAGATAAAGGTAGTTAACCACCGCCCGCCAGCATCCTGCTAGTAGATTCTGTGTTTATGGTGACCTATGACCCCAGCATCCAAGCCTTCACCAGCTAGCTTGGCGAAATTTTCAGAACACTTAAAAAACCCAGCTCCCACTACATACCAGTGAGGTGTTGATTAGAATAACTAACTTCAGTGTAGTCGATGAAGGTCATGAAAACCATACAGGCCTATGTGGCTGACCCCGTGCCCCTGCAGAAAGCCCAAAGACGGGTTTGCTGGATTGCCCGCACTGCAGGAGGAAACAGGAAATGCTTTATTCTCTCCGTCCTTGGGCCATTGGGAGGTTGTTCCCTTTACTCATGCCTACTCCCCACACCCACCCACAAACTCCCTGGAACACAGAGTAGAAAGCATAACTTTCGGCTGTCTCTAACACTAAAGAAAAATACGGATATGGATGCTGTGTTTTTTATTTGAAGACCTCCCTCCCTCAATGAGTACAAAAGCCTATTCCTCAATAGAGTGGGAGAGCCATTTATAGAAATAGAAAAACCTAGGCATGGAGAGAAGATAAGATCACGCGAGGTCACATTCGGGAGTCAGGGACTGAGTACGAAAAGGTCACTGGAGGTCCCCAGAACGCACTGTAGGTGGCGCTAGCGACAGTGATGGGGCTCGGGCCAGTCTGCAGAGCCGTCAGTGACCGGGGGACAGCAGCGACAGCTGGCCTGGAAACCTGCTTTGCTTTGCATTTTCTCAAGGCTCTTAGGGCTGCAGAACCTTTCCCTGGTTCCGGTCTACACTGTCCATTTCCAAGAATTAGTCAGAGCCTCCTGTGTGTGGCATGAACTGCAAAGTTGCCACTCAACCTTGGCTCACAACGTTGAAATCATGACACGGACACAGGTTACCCTAGGGGGCCCAGGCTAGGACGCTTGACGCTCACAGATAGGAAGAGCACGACGACTTATGTAAATTATATCATAAAATGCAAAGGAATTTAATTATTTTCTGTTGCTTTGGCAGCAACACTAAATGGTTTTTAACGAAATATTCAACAAGGATTTTTTTCACATTGGGTCCTAAGAGATTTATTTTCTGGAGTAGCTATCCATTCACAAACAGTTAAAAGACAACATATGTAAATACAACCTAATATTCATAATTAAAATTGAGTAAAATATTGATTTTTAAAACTGGCTTTTTGGTGTTTGTAAGCAACACGTAGTGGTATATGCAAAATAGCCCCCGTGCTCCATCCAGTGAAAACCTGTCATCACAGCAGTGCAATGAATGGTGGAAGGGGAAGGCGGTCAGGGAGTGGTGGAAATCCAGGCTTTGGAGTCAGTGTCCTGGGGTAAAACACCAGTTCTGCCACTTACCAGTTATGAGACCCTGGGCGGTAATGGGACCTCTCTGAACCTCAGTCTTGTCTTGTGTAAAATGATAATAATCATCCCCACCCTGCAGAGTGGAGACTTAAATGAGTTAATTTATGGGACCCTCTTAGCTCCACTCCTGCTACATAATAAGCATTTGAGAAACAGTAATGATTATTGTGAAGAGGAATGTGCAAAATTTCAAATATGCCCGTGCAAATCATGGCAGGGTGGAGGGCGGGGGAGGGAGAATCTGGAGGCCAAGAGCAAAGCATCACTAGTTGTGATGGACTACGGCAGTCGGCAGTCCACAAATCGTGGACAGTGCAAAAGAAAGATGGGTATTGATTTAGACAAAAGTACCATTTCAGTCGAGTTAGAGATACAGGCTGCCGAATTCTTTGAAGGACGTAACCGTAAGACCCGTGGAGGCGACTCTAATTGTGTAAAAGTGAGAGAGAGAAAGAACCTGTGATTAGTTGCTCAGAACACTCCAGGCCCTCAGTGGTGCCACAGTAATCTGCGTGGCATCTTGACGAAACCAAAAATATTTGGGGCAGATTTCTCCACTCAGGGCTACCAGCCCCCTCTGCCTTCTGGAGCTCATCCTGGGAGGCTGCTCTCTGTACCAGATCATGCTGCCTTGTATGTTTGGAGCTGGACGTCTACAAGTCCTCATGTCAGAGGATTTTCTGGAATGGAAAGCATCTATTGCCCCCTAGTCTATAAGCGAGGCAGGCGATTCACTAGAGAGAAACTGAAAGCGCTTGAAGAAGGTTCAGACGTCAGTGGTTTGAGCAGATCATGGGATGATAAGTTTCCATGAAGTGGGACCATATGTCTCAAAAGTGCCTTGATTTCTCGGTTCTTACTTCAAAAAGGACATACTAGACCTTGGCCAGAATCAACTTTCTGCATACCCTTCTACAGTAAGAACAACTTTGGCAGTGGAACCAGAATATTAGCTTCATCAGCTAAGGTCAAGGGCATCTTGACTGAGGCAGAGCTCCCTGTTCTTCCACCTAAGAAAGCACGTGGCTCTCCTGGGGCATGTGAATGGGCTGAGGGATCCCTGGCACAAGCCAGTCCTGGTCCTTAAGGACACCTTTAGTGTTAGGCTCAGCAGATGAACATGTCTCCTTGGCAGGAACAGTAGCCCAGGAACCAAGTCTGTTACATGGAAGAATTCACCTGTGCTTCAGTTTTCCCTCCTAGACAATGAGGATGATAACAGCACGTACCTCTTAGGATTATATTAAGGACGAGACAGTAGTATATCTAAAGTGCCTTGGGGCGCCTGGGTGGCTCAGTCGGTTAAGCGTCTGCCTTCAGCTCAGGTCATGATCCAGGGTCCTGGGATCAAGCTCAGTGTCAGGCTCCCTGCTCCCTCTTCTTCTCCTTCTCCCTCTCCTTCATCCTCTGCCTCTCCCCCCAACTCAGGCTCTCTCTCTCTCTCTCTCAAATAAATAAGATCTTTAAAAAGAATTAAGTGCTTGGAACAGTATCTAGCATATTCAATAAGTGTCAACAAATAAATGTCACTTAGTAAATAACTCTCAATAAATGTCACTGATGATTTATGATGAAGAGGAGGAAGAAGAAGGGTATGTTACACAATGTCAACTAAATCCAAATTCCCCAAGAGAACTGTCTTTTGGAATTTAGTAGGGGAAAAATTGTTTTCTCTAAGAGAAAGATGATGAGAATATGAATTTCTTTTTTTGTCTCTGTGTTTAGGATTCTCAAATTAAATTTTAATCCTCAGCTACCACTATGTTAACCCTAGTGGTTAGAATATTTGCTTTTTTTTTTTTTTTTTTGGTCCTGATTTCTATTTTATTAGTCTAGTCTTTTATGTCCTTTAGTGTAAACTGCCTGGAATTCCTGTTGGAAGAGGTGAGATATAAATGATAAAATGATAAAGAGAAGACACTCCATAAAATTTGCTGTATTTATTGAATTGTTGAATCCTTCCACATAAACCAGACTGCTTCTGAAAAACAAGTAAGCACAAGAGAGGGCAATAAGAGAAAAACGTTCTTCTTACTTTCTTGTTTATGTATCAGAATTCTACCTAGGAGAGCAATCCCATTTCTCTCATTTCCTGTAGCCATAATGCCAATAATCCCCTTTTCCTTCGGAGATTATCCGAGAATCTGTGTGAGGGCAGATGCTTCAAGAGGCTGAAAGTACAAGTTACACACCATCTGTTCATCTTCTGCCTCAAGCCTGTGCCATTTCTTATTGGAGTGGCAACTTCAACAGCTAATTTCAGCCCTATCTTTCATCACTCTTCCACCAGTGCCCGACCCTGCCTCCTGGAGAAGGAAGAAGGAGAAAAAGAGGGAGAGGGAGAGGGAGAGGGAAGGAAAGGAAGGAGGGAAAGAGGAGAGGGAAAGGAAAGAAGAGCGCACATGCATCCTCCAGGACCTAAGAGACCTCATTTGAAGTCATTCTCGAGGTTGCTGTGGCAATGAGCAATTCTGACGCTCGGGTTGCGGGAGCCACTGGTGCTGGGGAAAGCGATGAGTTACAGAGTTGTGGACGGATGGGTTCAGAGAATGCCTCCCCATTTGAGAAAATGCCTGGCTCGTTCAGCCCACTCTCCGCACTCCTGCAAAGCCTTTCGGATGGGAAGTCAGCCTCTCCGCACTCACTTTAAACATTACCTGGCCCTTCTCACAACCTCCAGCATGTTCTGGGGCTCTGGAGAGTCCTTTCATTATCCTTTAATGGGCCCTATGATGATACGCTGAAGGAGTGAACAATATGCCTCCGAGGGTTTTGAGTTCAGCTGATTTGAAGAGGAGACCAATTTCTCCTCTGACGGAACCCCAGGGGTCTGCCTTTCCTGATGTGCCCCAAAGCTAGAAGCTTCTGAGTCTGGTTCCCACTGGGACTGCCTTCCCCCTGTTTGGGAAGTGATAACAGCGTACTTCAGACAGACAGGGTTCAAAGTCTAACTGTACTCTGAGGACGTTCTCCTCCAAAGCTTTTTCTTCTTGTACTTGCCCAGCCTGCTTCGCCCACCCTGTCCCTTAAAACTGTGTGCTTTTCTCATTTTGATAAAGGTTCGTTACATCCATTAGGTAGTATTTACAGGGTCTAAACACTGAGCCAACTAGTTTGTGCCGACTAACATGAACTGGCAAGGAGAACAACGAAGCGCAAACAGAAGGGGGACAGAGAATGTCTCAAACCCGGGCTGTGGGCCACCATGGGAAACTGCAGGTGGGCGGAGCCAATGCCCATTCCCAGTCCTCTTCTCCTGACTGGCTCTCCTACAGAGTCTGGAAGGCAAAAGTCTCTCTTTCCCAGCCTTCCTTGAATGTAGGAATGGCCATGTGACATCATTCCAGCCAACGATGTCTGCTAGGGCCTTCTGGAAGGTTATTGTTTTTCCCAGTAAAAAAGTACAGGAGTACCCTCCACCCTTACCCACAGGGGATACGTTCCAAGACCTCCAGTGGGTTCCTGAAACTGTAGATAATACCAAAACTTATATATACTGTGTTTTTTCCCCGTACCTACATACCTATCACAAAGTTTACTTTATAAATTAGGCACAGTAAGAGATTAACAACAATAACTAATACTAAAATAGAACAATTATAACATTATACTGGAATAAAAGTTATGTGAATGTGGCCTCTCTCTCTCAAAATATCTTATTATGCTGCAGTCACCCTTCTGTTGTGTCTTGTGTTGATGAGAGATGATAGAATCCATCAGAAGGAGAAACATCTGCTTCCAGACTGCGGTCGACCATGGGTAACTGGAATGCCAAAAGCAAAACTGCAGGTAAGGGGTGGGGAAACTATTGTACCACCTTTTTGTTCCTTGCACCTTCTTCCTTTCTTGAATGAAGACAAGATGGCCTGAACAGCCTTGTGACAACCATGAGGGACTTGCCAAGAGGATCCCGGGGCCATAGTCCTGGCATCATCAAACCTCTGACTCAACATCAGCAGGGACCTAGCTCCAGACTTCCTTTTTTTTTTTTTTCTTTTTTAAAGATTTTATTTATTTATTTGAGAGAGAGAGAGACAGAGTGAGATCATGAGAGGGGGAGGGTCGGGAGGGTCAGAGGGAGAAGCAGACACCAAAGCCAATGAAAGCCTACTTCTTGAAAATCGTAAACTCAGAGTTATCTAATTTAAATCATGTCGCTGGGCCCAGTGATGCTCCATGCATCCTTTCTGCTGTTTCTAAAAATTGGCTAGGTTAGGATTTTCTTGGAGCTTCAAAAATTCTGCTGCGTGTGACGACAAAGAGAGCAGTATCTCAGTGTCTTCTGACCAAACCGTTTTGACAGGGAGGAGAGGAGGAGATCTGGGAAAGCTGGTGCAGGAGAATGATAAAGTAGTCAGCCCTACAGTTCTCTGCAGGCATGGAAGAAAGGCCTCTTCCAAAAGCACAGCTCCTAACAGACACCATCAGGAAGAGAGAAATGGGACCCTGATTCCCCTTTTCTTTTGTATATGATAAGCCTCAGTCCCAACAACTCATTCTGCTGTTCCTTTGAGACTTTTTCCCCAAAGAAGGAAACTGAAGAGGGAACAAGGATGCATCCAACCCCCAAACACAACAATGGAAGATTTACAAGACTGAGTTTTCCAAACCACTTTCACTGTGTTGTGTCCCCCAGTGGTGTTGGCACCTTTTTCTGTTCTCTCTGTTCTACCTCCGGGATCCTGGACCCCTAGGTCATTCAAAGGTAGGGGTCATTCCCTCCAAGGGCAAGGAAAACGGGGGATCCAAGCACCTACTTCCTCCCTGAATCACCCTTCTAAGAGGAATCAGACTTCCATTGTCTCTCTAGGTTTCTTGTCACTTTCTGGTTTCTCCAAAGTTCTTCAACTTTCTTTAAGGGCTCTTTTTTTCTCTCTAAAGATGTATAGATTCTTCAGGAAACTTTTCTTCCCCCCAGATTTGTTGCCTCCTCTCTGACCCCAGGTTCTGAGAGAAACCAGGGAAGACCCAGAGCACCTGCCCAAATCTACTTCTCTGTGCCCATCTCAGACCTAAGGGAAAATTTTTTCATACCTTATATCAAACACCATCCTTGGGCTTTAGACAAAGAAGCCTTGCTACCTTGGGACCTAAGAGTGGAAAGCCTGATAGCTGGACCATTTGGATGATTTTTTTATAGGGGATCAGCTGGGAAGGTGTTATCAAAAGGATTTCCCTTTTTTATAGCCTCTGGGTGAAGGAAAAATCGGACACAAAATGCACTTGAGAAATAGTCTTTTGACCTATTCGTAAAAGGAAGAGATAACTCTTCAAATGATTTAATGAGAGATATTTTTTTATCCCTTTATTTAACAAAATACACTGAATGCCTGCTATATGCCGGGGACTAGACACGCGGAACAAAGCACAGAGCCTGTTCTCAAGTCGCTCACAAAGTGATGGGAGATGGAGGAGCGGAGACACCATACTGTGGTATGATAAGTACTAGGACAGAGAATAGATAGATGCAAAGAGCATGTAAGCTTCAAGAATGCTGAGTAGAAGTTAACTAACCAAAAGAGGAACTCCAGAGGAGAGAGGAACATAATCCTGACACGGGGGACACTGAGCTAAGACAGCGGTCCTGGAGCGGGGAAGACTGCTCAGGAGGTGCTCAGGGAGGGGCTGGGAGCACTCTTTCACTGCCCAGGAGCTGTGTGGGGTCGGAGTCCATGCCTGCCAACACTAGGGCTTTAGATCACCCACACCCCGGAAAATTGGCATTTCTCTTCATTTAAACCAACTGTCTGTTGGAACGAAGCCCATCCACAGCAAACCTGCCCCTTTCTAGTTATCCTGGAGATCGCTTTCCTGCAGTGCCAGCCTGGGCGACTACAAGATGAAAAAAGGACACGTAGGCTGGGAGGTGATTCATACTAGTAGAGATTGTATGTTTCTCTACGATCATTTCCTTAGTGGCCGGATGGCCAAACCCCATTGCTGATGTGTTGTTACACACTATTGAGCCTGTTTGCCTACTGTTGGACACTTGGGTTGTTTACACTTAATGGTGCTGTGGTGATCCTTTAAAGAAGTTTGAAGCAGTAGTTCATGTGATGTATTCAGATTAACCACCTGAAACATCTTTATTTTTCATCAACCTTTAAAAATCTACTTTAACTTCATTATAATTTTTACCAAAATGAACAACAAACCCCACCTCGGCCCTGTTGATCAAGAGCTCTGACTTGGTTTCACTGTCCTGCATAAGCAAATGGTTTGATTGCTCATTACAGGAACTTCCCAAAGGCGCATCCACTCTTTAAGATATATATATATATATATATATATATATATATATATATATATATATATATATATATATATGTATGTATCAATAGACAGAGGGTGTCATAAGGTTCTTTGAATCCCTCCCCTCAAAATCCTCCCCTTGCTGTTTCTACCAACTCTGGATATTCTTACCCAATCCTAAGCAAATGTCATCCTCCTCCTAACCTCCACGGAAAGACCAGCCTGAAACCAAACTTCCATTCTCAATAAGTTCTGGCTTTCCCTTTCCCTTTCTGAGACATTGCCAAAGATCTTCAAGATGGTGGTCTCCTTCATGGCGGAAAGCAGTAAGCTCAGTTTTGTCTTAGCAACAGGTTGCATTGGTGATATTTGAGGAGCCAGCTGTTGTCAGGGTCTCTACACTCTGTACTGTGGGATCCTCAAGCTGCCTTCTGGGAAGATTGTACTAGTTGGCAGTGCCACCAACATGGCACAGGTGTCCCCATTTTCCCATCTTTCAATATAGCTCTTCCTCCCCCCCCTCCACTGTCTTTCATGTTCGCTAATTTGAGAGGCAAAAGAATCAAACCCTCATTGTTATTTGTATTTCTTTACTATGTGGTGAGCTGGACTATCTGCTGTGAACTCTGAAATCAGACAGTTTGGATCCTCTTACCATAGCCATGTTAATCTTGGCTCTGTGCTTTAGATTCTACTTCCATGAAATGGGGTGTGTTAGTCTGAGTTCTCCAGAGAAATAGAACCAATAGGACATTTTTTTTTTCCTCAGAGAGAGAGAGATCTTATTCGAAGAGAGAAAGAGAAAGAGGGAGAGAGGAAGAGAGAAAAAGAGAGAGTGGTTGATGGATATACTCTAAGAAATTGGCTCACATGATCACAGAGATTGAAAAGTCCCTAGTTCTGGAGTCAGTAAACTGGAGACTCAGGAGAGCCAATGGTGTAAGCTCTAGTCTGAGTCCAAGGCAGGAGAAAACTGATGTTCCAGCTCAGAGATAGGCAGATAAAGAGAATTCTTCCTTACTCAACCTTTATTCTATTCAGGCCTTCCACGGATTAGATGAAACCCGCCCATGCTGGGGAGGGCAATCTACTTTATTCAGTCTACCAATTCAAACATTAATATCATCCAGAAACTCTCTGATAGAAATACCAGAAAGACTCTATTACAAATGTTGGGTTTAGCTTTCAACTCTCGAAAGATTTTTATTACACCATTTTCTAATTGCCTTCATGGTGTTGGTATGTCACAATAGCATGGTGGATCAACGAATTTTAGACCTCTGCTCAGAGGGCAAATGTGGCCTAACCACAGGCAAAGGTCTGCGTCTGAGCAGGGAAGGTGCCTGTAGTTGGTGGGGAGTTAGCTCCCCAGCTGTGTGGCTGGGTCAGGAGTCCCACCCCACTGGGAAATGGGTATAATGAGCTCCTTTTGATTTATCACCCCACTGTTTGGGTTAAAAATGTAAATGGCAATTTTCTTCTAAATGCAAATCATAGGCCCATTCACTAAATTAAATAATTTGAATGACAATAATGTAGAGAAGAAAATGAGGACTCTGGGTTTTCATCACAGACTAGGCCTCTATTTCTTAAAGAAAAAGCAAGGAGGAAGGGAAGGAAATAAGTGTCAAACCAAGCAGGATCCCTGATGATGGCTCAATGGCTCCAGGAAATTGCAATAAAAGGACATAAAATTACAGAACCAATTTCTCCAAAATGGCTCTATACTTCCTCAGAAATGGTCTGAGACATTCAGGAATTCATATATAAAGTCTTTGAACTAGAAAAGATATTCAAGATCTCGGTCCTCTGTTGAAAACTGTCCAGGGACTCCTCCTCCCCTTGCACCTGACTTGAAATTCAAAGTTGTAAAAAAGGCTTCTGCTACCCACAGGATCTGGCCCTGCTCCCACCTTTGTCCTCTCTCAGATTTGGGGGGGAAGAAAACCCTCACATCTGCTCAACCGCCTTAAGGGGTTGCTGGCACTCTGACTCCTGTGTCCATGCCAAGTGACACTCTTTCTGTTCCGTGACAGCCCTCCAGGTGACACCCACCTACATTTTCAGAGAAGAACACCATTTCAGATCTTTTAACAGAGAAAATAATTTTAAGCGGAGAACCTCTAGGCACTTTATTATCAGTGTACTTGATGGGGGAGCAGGAGGCAAGTGGAGGACAAAGCATCAGCTGACACCCCACAACCCACCAGCCCCCGACTCCCAGGTGGGATCTGTGACATTCCTCACGCACTCCTGGCTGCCCTAAAGTGAAGGGAAGGAAGAACAAATGGTTAATTTATAGAGATCACAGTCCTGCAAGAAGAGAGTCTCCCTCAGTTTACAAATGTCTTAGTGATTTATTAGAAAAAAAGCATTCTTACCAATAACCTAACTTCCAGAAGGAAATGTAGATAAAATTAAATGTCCTTACAACTTGCAGCCCAAATACTTGAGGCAGGCAGAGTATAATGTTCCTCCAGGAAGCTCCTGTCTTCATGTCTAGTAAGAGGGAAAAACAACCTAACTTGAAAATGGCAAGGCCTCCAGTATCTTGTAGGTCCTCTTTAACATATGCAAATCCTTTTGAAACCTCCCTCTTCCATACCTCCCCCAACTCCCAAGTATATAATCAGTCATCCCTCACAACCCCGGGGCAGCAGCTCTTTCTGCCCAAGGTCCCATCCCTGTGCTTCAATAAAACCATTTTGCACCAAAGATGTCTCAAATATTCCTTCTTGATTGTCGGCTCCAGACCTCACACTACCAAACCTCACTTGTATTCAAAAACTACATCGTACTTACTAGCTAAAGTTTCAAGAATTTTTCATATCACCAAGCCCTGGTCTCATTTTCCCATATCAGAGCTCAGATGAGGTTCAATCACAGGAGGACACCCTCAAGCATTTATTTTGAATAGTGAGACTATTCAATGAGGGAAAGAAGAAAATTAGATACCCTGAGAGGGGAAAGAGGAAGATCAGGAGGGAGAAGTTTGGACAGTTGTGGAGTTAAGAGGATTTACAGACATTTAGCCAGAGAAAGCTCTTGCCCCCATACCTGCCCTCCATTCCTCCTGCCCTAGTATGTCAGGTGTCTACAAGACCACATCAGGGTCCATGTTTTGCCAGAAGGACTCACATGATTCAGTATTTAGTCATACTCAAGGCTAAGATTTATTACAGTGAAAGGCTACAAAGCAAAATCAGCCCAGGGAAACCAGGCATGAGCTTTCAAGAGTCCTATCTCTGTGAAGTCAGACAGGACACATTCAATCCCCCCAGCAACAAATCCTAACTATGAGATGTTACCAGGGAAGCTCAATAGTGACTCGGTGCCCAGGCTTTTCACTGGGGGCTAGTTGTGTAGGCACTGTCTGCCTAGCATGCCCCCACCTTCTGGACTCCCAGAAGGAGAGTGGTTGTTGAACATAAACCACATTGCTTGTACAGACAGTATAGGCATAGTGAGCAACTTATCAGTTGGGCTGATGGGAACCCTCCTGGATGGCAAGTTCCCAGAGGCCAACCTTGCAAGCTGGCCCCTCAAAACACAGCCATGTCAGGCCTGCTAGCGTCATTCTTTCTGCATTCATTTCTGGGTCTGCTCAATGTCCCCTGAAACACTAACCTCCACCAAGTGTCCCACTCAGGGGATTGAGGCCACTGCTGAGGCCCCTCTGAAAGGGCCAGACAAGTCTGCTTGGCAAAGCCATACATTTATATACGCTTACATTGCAAGTGACTTCTTCTTCCTGTGGTGTCAGAGCTTCTGACAAGATCTCTTTGCCATACTTCACCCAACCCAGCTTCTCCCTGCCTCACTCCACAACTCCACTCCTGGAATCAGGTTCACTGGCTAGGTGGGTCTAATGTTCTGCTTGGCCTTTGGGAGTGAGTGTGGAAGCCCCTGGCCACCCCCCACTCCAGAGGAGGAAGAGTTCATTCATCAGGTGTTTACTGGGCATCTCAGGAATGGACCACAGGAATCACAGAGAGTGATACTGCAAATAGCCCCAGGAGGAAGGAGCCTGATGTGAGGGTAAATCACTCTGGAAATCACACCTAGAAGCGTAAGGCAGTGGTGAAGGAAAGACTCTGGGGTCTGGGCTCAGGTTCTGGCTCTGCTCCTTGTTAATTGTGGGGTCCCAAACTCTATATTTGCAAAGTGAGGATGATAAACTCCACCTCATGTTTGTTGGGAGGATAAAATGAGAAACTCAACACCAAGTGCCAGTTCTCTTGCCTTTCATCTTTTCTCTGTTCTAAAGGGCTCCAAACCATTCCTGCTCCTTTCAATAGCTAAATTCCAATGTTAAAGGCATTAGAAGACAGCTCTGTAGTGTAAACAATAACCCTGCCTCACCCTCCCAGCAAGGATTATCATGCGGGAGGAGGTCTGTTGGCTCAGCAGGAAAAGGCTCTGAATACAAAGGCTCTCACAGAAATCCCTAGCCCCAGAAAGCTAGACTAAAAGGGAAAAAGTTTAAACAAGTTTAAGTTGAGAGTTGACCCTAATCAACAAATATTTATCATAGCTCTCTTCCTGGGATGGGTACAGTGAGGGCTCTAAGAGAAGTGAGGGACAAGACCTCCAGACCTCGTTGTCTTAGCTCCTAAGGGAGCTGGAATTCCATTAAGAAGAGGAGCTTCAGACACTTGGGGTAATAAAACAACTGTCCAGAACAGAATGAAATCAAAAGCTTGGTTATAGTTTGGAGAACAGACTCTATAGTGTGCTAAAGGAACAGTTAAGGGACAGGGAAAATGCTGTCTGGACCTTTGTGATAGGCAGCCCTTAAGAAGGCCCCCAACATCCCCACCTCCGGTAATCAAGCCCTTGATTATACCCCCAATATGGGCTGGACGTAAGACTTGGTTCTTACAAACAAGATACTGGATACAGCAGAAGTAATGGGATGCCACTTGTGACATTAGGTTATAAAAGGACTGTGCCTTCCATCTTGGATATTCCCTCTCATGCACTCTCTCACTTGCTCGCTTGCCCTGAGGAAACTAGTTGCCATGTTATAAGATGCCCCCAGGAGAGGTTCCCATGGCAAGAAACTGAGGTGGTCCTCCTGCCAGTAGCCAGCAAGGAACTGAACACCGCCAATGACCGAGTGAGTGAGCTTGGACATGGTCCCCCTCGTCCAATGAGACTGCAGCCCTGGCTGATGGTTTTCAACCTTACGAGAGAACTTGAACCAAAGGCACCTACCAAAGCCACACCTTCACTTGTGACTCCTAGAAACTGGGATAATAAATGTTTGTTGTTTGCAGCCACTAAGTCTTGGGGTAATTTGTGATGAATCAGTAACTAATACAGCTGTGAAGGATGAGTGGCATTGCAGGGGATGCAAAGTGTGAGGGGGAAGGAGGTGAAGGGGGAAAGGGGCAGAGAGAGACAAAGAGAAGGGGAATGGATAGGAGTGAATTTCAAGTGGACGCTTTGGTGAGAAAAACTATTGAGGAGACTAGCTCCTGTTTAAAAATCTGTGTGTGATGTTCAAGGCCTGACCTGTAGGCAGTTACAGAGGCTTCGCCTGGCGGGCCCGGGGAAGGCGCCCTGCGCTCAGCAGCCTTGGGGCACAGCCCACGGATGGCATCTGGAGGGAGGTGCAGTCACTGCACTGGGGCCCCCTCGCTGGTCGTGCACTTCGCACGCCTGCATTCCTCGCTGGGAGGCTCCCGCATTCCTGTCTCTGTCTGAGGCTCGGGCAGTGGCCCTCTTCAGGCGCCCATCTCCGCTGAGGCCTCCTTTGAGGGTGAGTGCGGGTAGGGGAGGAAGCCATGAAGACACTCTCCCCACGGTCTCAGTCCCTGGGACTTTTCCACTCTGAGCCCTTCCCCCCAATCCCTCTCCTCCCACCTCGGGGGCCCTAAAACTGCCTTTTCTTCAGGGGCTTCCTCAAGAGCAAGACAACCCTCACATCTACAACTGATCCATCTGCCCCTGACTCATGTGCCATTTGGGATTTTGTGTGTTGAAGCTGTGCTTCATTTCCCCTTTCCGCAGGGGAAATGGAACAGGGCCAGTCATTATCTTTTCCAGTTTTAGACTCGCTTATACCACTGAAGTCAGTGATGGCTACAGAATGGGAATGCAAGGTGGGTTTAGCAATAAATGATGCTGGAGCAGGATACAGAGCAAACTTGCTAAGGCCTGATGTACCCATGCTAAGGAATTTGGATTTTCTCCTGTAGGGATCTGTGGACAATGTTTTAGGTTGCTTTTGCCTGTAAGTAACAAAAGAAGACCCACCTAAAAGTGGCTTTAATTGTAAGGACATTTAATTTTCTCATATAATAAAAAGTCCAGCAGTAGAAAGCTGCAGGAGCTCATCACTGTAGGGCTCTGGGTCAGCTTCCTTCCACCAATACAATATGGGAGTCCAGGTCCAAGCAGCACAGCTTCAACACACAAAATCCCAAAGCAAGAAAAAGGGAATTCCTCTCACTTGTGTCTTTTATATTAAGGAGGAACTTATTTCCCAGAAATCTTCAGAAGTCTTCCCTTCAAGTCCAGTTGGCTAGGGCATATTCCTATGCCACAGCTGCATGGGAATCTAGGAGGGCGAATATCTGGGACTTTGGGCATCTCCCATAGGAAACCAGCGCTCCCAACAAGGAAGAACAGTATTGGGAATGACTGAGGAAGAGCAACTAATAGTACCGGCCACAGATGGGTGTTAAGCACGGGAATCACGTGATAAGATTTACATTTGGAAGACAGCTCTGTTGGCAGTGTGGAAGGAGAGCTGGAGGGGGAAGTAAGAAGGTACAGATAAATGGGAGATAGTCGACCATTAGCGGCCCCTGGAGAAGCAAATCTCTCCATACACCCAAGTGAGACATCCCCCTGGAACCCACAAAAGTAGAAGAGGGGCATTTTCAGGGGTTGAGGTGCTACACGAGCCAGTGATTTCTGTGTTATTAAAATCCCTGTAATCCCATTTCAACCTGGTATTCGAAGAGGCTTGGGGAAATTAGGACTATATACGACACAGTGGAATTCATTTGTTTCCCTTAAAATTATAGTTGACTCTTAAACAAATACAGGTTTGAACTGCACAGGTCCACTTATATGCAATTTTTTTTGATATAGTACACTACCATAAATGTATTTTCTCTTCCTTATGATTTTCTTAATAACGTTTTCTTTTCTCTAGTTTACTTTATTATGATAATACGGTATATAGGGGAGCTTGGGTGGCTCAGTCAGTTAAGCGTCCAACCCTTGATTTTGGCTCAGGTCACAATCTCAGGGTTGTGAGATGGAGCCCTGCATTGGGCTCCATGTCAGGCATGGAGTCTGCTTGAGAGTCTCCTTCTCCCACTGCCCCTCCCCATTTCTTTCCCTCTTAAAAAAAAAAAGAATACAGTATATAATACACACAACATAAAAAATATATGTTAAATGACTGCTTATCCAGTCAACATAGACTACTAGTAATTAAGTTTGGGGGGGATCAAAAGTTATACTCGAATTTTTGATTGCATCCCTAACACTCTCATTGTTCAAAGTCAACTGTATAGTGACAGTTAATACTGAGCAGCTTTATGTTGGAAAGCTCAACAAGGCTTCCTTGGGGCCAACTGATGTAAATGTTTAAAAGGGCTTATAAAATTGAATTTCCAGAAAGCCTTTCAGCCCCAACATTTCAACTTGTCATATGTACAAGTTACTTGGAAAGATTTTTCAAAAGGCTAAGACATAAACCTCTGGCCTTTGAGAGCTTGTTCCTGGTTTGAGGAACAAGATTTACAGACATGGATAGTACAAGATAATGTTCTGATTAGAGATGTTGTAGGTGTGAGGACCAAGGCCAATACAAATAAAGGACAGAGGATAGGAGATTGTGAAAATCCATGCCAGTCAAGGGTGGGAAATGAAGTAAAGCAGAACCTCATGACACTAGAAATTACCAAGAGCCACAGTCCTCTTTCCTCTTTCTGGGAACATGGTCACTTATGCCCATGTGTCTCTATAATGATTCTATCCTTTTGCTTCTTTTAACAAACCCACCCTTTCCGCTTACTGTTTCTGCACAAAGTCCCACATGGTCACCTAGTACCGGGATCTGCGTGGCCTTCCAGGTCCAGGGCCTTATGTCACCTAACTACAATTTCAACATTTGGAACCAGGCCATGTCATTGGCAGATGATTGGTCTATGAATGAGGATCCTCAGGGTCAGATGTCTCTCTCTACTCCAATCATCTGGAGTCTCAATCACTCATGACAATCAGGGTGGGGAGAGAAGCAAAACCAGATATGCCCAGTATAGCCAGCCAGGATCCAGTCTATGTGGAAATAGATACCTAGAAGGCCTAAGGATCTAGGGGCAGAGAGTTTGTGGAGATAGAGTTTTCTTATCTGAAGTAGAAACATTACTCTCTTTCTCACATCATTTCTGTTTTCTATATGTTTTTCCAAGATGAGAGTCAGACCCCAAAAGTAGGAACATGAAGAACATCTAACTTCTCAGGCCACTAAGGAGGAGAAGCAGGGTCACTGGGAACCATATTTTAAGGCCATATTTTCTGAGCATCCAAGTCATTTCACTCCTCCAAATCTCATTCCCTCATCTAGAAATTGAGGGGCTGCCCTGAATGATTTCTAAGCTTCCTTCCAGCTGTGTCATTCTGTGACTGTGGGCTTTTTTCTGTGAGGAACAAGTCTTCTCATTGTAGAAAGAGGGCATCATTACTCATTTGCTGAAGTACAATGTTTTGTCAGCATTAATCACCTCTCATTTTTAGAAAATAATATGAGATCCTAACTCTGAAGTGTAATTAAAAACAAACAGACAAACCCAGACAGAGACCTCTGCAGTCTATTCTGGTAGCAGTGGAAGGAAAGATGCTGAAAAATCCTCTGGATGTCACATCTGAAATGATAACCCTCCATGTCACTAGCCAGAAAAAGCTGAAGGCAGTTTCAGGGTCTGGAGCCTGAGAGAACTGTAGTTAATGAAGCTGAGCTACTCCCCTGGCTCTAGAGGTCAATGACAGAACTGAGGACTGGAAGGATGGAACTGCAGAAAACTGATAACCAGGAGGGCCTATGGAGGGGCAGCTGTTACCATGGGCCTCTGTACTTTCACTTGGACTCAATCTCTCAGCCAGAAGCAGCCAGGGGGTTTGGTTCCTGGAAGAGGCAAGTTCCTGACTTGGAGCTACTGGGACCACTTCCATCATCACAGCCCAGCTCTCACTCATGACAAGCACACTGGAATCTCTCACATGGGAGTAAATTAGCTTGATCTTTAGGAGAAAAGGAAAATCCGTCACCTTTCTAACACAGGCGATAGGCAGATGGCCCCTGCTATAGAGAATGACCTTACTGTACAGCTTTTCAAGGAGGTAGGCAAGGGCCCCCAAAGAGAGCTGAGAATAAAAAATGGAGGTCAGAGCAAAGGCACACAGCAGGAAGTTTAATCCCCATTGGCATTCCACGATGCTCTCACAAGTACCATTTTCTCAGGGGCTGATCTCTCCCTTCCTTGCATCCTTTCTTGGGCCTCTAATTAGCTTGGAAGGACAGCCACGGCCTTTTGTGTCATTGGATTAGATTTGGCAGGGAGGCCAGCAGCGCTTGACAGTTTGAGCCACTTAAGGGTGTGGGATGTAAAGGAATAGGTTTCCTTCTAAGCAGGTGTCCAGGAAAGCTTCCTTGGTGGGCCCTCCTGGAGATGATGATAGGAAGGGGGGGAGATGCCAAGTTCAGTGAATCCACTCCACCCACAACCCTACTCATGAATGAACATCATCCTTCTCTTTTAGAGAGAACAGTGGGATCCAGTCCTCGTCTTGTTTCAAGACAGCCTCTCCAGCCTAGGGGACATTCATTCCCGTTGATCAGGGCATGCTTAGCCGTTGAGAGACAGATGGAATGCAATCCCCCTGACTAGAAAGGAGACTGTTCCAGGTGGCCTCAAGGCAGGTGATATTTTAGTCAGTTTATGACCTTGGTTTGGGGTTTTGCTGGTCCTCTTGGTGTGGTTGGATGACATCCTGGAGTGAGAAAGGGAGCAGGGACTCCTTGGAGAGAAATTCTTCTGGCCTGATGAATGGGTCCAGAAAGGTTGCCAGCTGTCAGGGTGAGGTTTGAAGGCCAAGGGAACAAGAACAGCACTTCCTCCCTCCTGCCTATGCAAACCCTCCCAAGTTCATCAATTCCATGAAACCCTCTCTGACCACTCCAACCCCCATTGATCTGTCCCTCCTTTGAACTCCTAATGGAATTACTGTCCCAACACTTACAGGATCACAGAGCTGGGAGGATGTTACTTAGAGATCACCCGGCACACTGAGGGTTGGGATAAGAGGATTTCCCAGGTGTGGAAATGGATGCTCAGCAAGGTGAAGTGGCTGGCCTAAGGCTTAGCAGCTAGTTACTGGCAGACCCCCGGGAACCCTATCCTGCAGTCCCTCTTTGTTGTGTAGCATTTACTGCCACGGATTATCAGTGGCCTTTTCATGCATGCCTCATCTGCTTTGTCTTGTTCGGGGGTCTTTGAGGGGGCAAAAGAAGCCCCTATTTGCCTGAGCTGAAAGGCTTATGTGATGAGCTCCCCCATTCTCAGTGTGGAGGTGAAGGGAATGCCAGAAGCTTAGAGCCTCTGTGTTGTCTCCAAAAAAGCCCAAGGTATGGCAGCCTTATTCACTGATGCCCTGAAAAGCCTCAGATAAAAGGGTTACTTTCCTTTTCACCCTGGTTCACCTCTTCCTTGTAGGGAGCTGCCATCTCACTGTGGCTGCCTGGAGTCAGTCCCGGTCTTTGTGCCTGGTTTATGTTTCACACCCACAGTCTTGGAAGGCATGGGTTCGTCCTCCATCTCCTATTTGTAGGAGAGGGAAAAACTCCCACCATCAAGGTCTGGCTTATCTCCTTTCCTGGATTTTGTGGGTTATCTCTCCCCACAAAAGAAGAAAAGTCTGCACTAGTCTCCTTTTTTTTAGAAGAAAAGGAATTTACTAGTTTAATACAAAGGAACGCAACAATATTAGCTAATCTTTATGTATCTATAGTGCGCAGAGTCCTGCTGTAAAGACTTTACATAATTAACTCACTTTATCCTCCAACAACCCTATGAAGAGGATATCATCATTGCCTCATTGTGCAGACGATGAAACTGAGGCTCAAAAATGTGAATTTTCCCAAGGTCACCCAGTTGGTAAATGGCAGAGCTGAGATTTAAATCCAGGCTAGTGGTTTCACTATGATTCAGTACAGCCTTGAACACAATGCACAATGCAATGCAATAAGAATAATATACAGCTCTGTATGGCAAGGCCCAAAATCACTTGTTCCTCCACTCCAAAAAGCTATTGGGCTATTTTAGTCTTTTTCTCGAATGAGGGCCTAAAGAGCCAACCTGGGGCTTCTGAGTACCTCTGAGTCTGGTGTCATGGATCAGGTGAAGAGTCTGTTCTTAACTCAGCAAAATGACAACAGCTAACACTTTCTGAGTACCAGCTGCATGTTGGGCACTAAGCTTAGCATTTTACAGAAAGTGTCTCATTCACTCTTTACTACAATTTTATGAGGAAACTCCTACGTAATACCCCCATTTTGGGGATAAGGAAACTGATACTTAGTCCACGGGTTCTTGGGTAGTAAATATCAGAGCCCATGCTGTGGGCTTCGCCATTATGTCTGCCTCTTCCACAACGGTATGTGGGTAACAGCACTAACTTGACCACTCTGAACAAAGAGTTAAAGGACCACGTTTCATAAGATGGCTGTCCCTCAGCCCCACCCAGCTTCTTGGCTGGTTACCCAACAGGGTGGGGCAGTCAAATTCAGCATTGACTGTAACTATGACTGTACCAGAGATCATTGAGCAGATTTTAGCTCACTGTGACCTCGGATAGCATCACAAGCCAAGAAGAGAGAACTGATTCAGTGGGGACCCGTAAGGTCCAAGAGTAATTCCTTTTTGGCTATGATTCATTGCAGGTGGGCAGAGGGCAAGCAGTGTTGCCAGGAGGCAGTACAATGTAAAGGTTAAGTGTAAGATTCTGAAGCCAGATTCCTTGGGTTCTAAACTCTAGATCTGCAGCTTACTAGCTGTATGACTTTGGGAAAATTATTTAATCTCTCTGTGCCTCAGTGCCCTCCTTTATAAAATGGGAATGATAATAGTGCCTACCTCATAGGATTATTATGAAAATAAATAATGTAGTATTTATAAAGCTCTTAAAATAGAGTATATAGTAAGATATATAGAGCATATAATCAGTACTATAGGATGTTAAATAAGCTTGGACAGCAGACCATAACTTAAAACGTTATTCCCGATCTTCTCTTTGATTCTGTTGGGGTGGAGACAGGATGCTGTTGATGGGGTGCAAGTGGGACAGTAAACCAGCTTACACTTATGCTGTGTGGGCCATCAAGGGAAAGAGTTTAGAAGGGACCAACTTCCTTTGACTGATTCATCCCTCCAGTCATATGCTAAGCACCAAGGAGGCAAGAGTTGTGTTGCTTAGTTTTCATCCCCTATAGTGAATGACAGAAGGAGAACAGATACAGAATAAATACATGTTAAATGATTCTTCCCAACATTCTTTACAGTCCATACATTCTATCCTAGTTTAGTCCCACATTAAAGTTTACCTAGATCGCTGCAGGTCTTCTAGTTGGGCTCTTTATCCCCACCTCCTGCTGCCTCCAAAGTTGCTGAACACAGCTTCCCAATACCCTTCCCAAGGCACACGCCAACCCAATGCTCAGAAACCTTTGACGACCTGTCTCTGCCCTCCTCTAAGGCATTTTAGCCTAGAATTCAGGCTCTGCACAATCTGCTCTTAGGTGACATTTCTAAAACTGTTTCCCTCAACCCCCCTCTTGGCAGCTGTGTTCTGGCCAAACTATCAGCCTCTGTTTCCCCAAGGGTCTCTTCCCTCATCTCCATATGTCCAAATCCTGCCTTACCTTTAAGCTGTACTCAAATGCTCCCTGGTGTCTTCAGCCAGAAGGGGTTTCCCTTCCTCTGAATTCCATAGCACTTTGTATGTGGTCTTCCATGCTTACCACAACCTGGTCTGTCTTGCAGTTATTTGTGAAGTTAAATTATCTTGTCTTCAGCAAGAATGTAAGCTGTTCAGGGCAGATGTGTCTAATCCATCTTTGTATCTACTACAGGGCCTAGAAATGTTTTCACATATGCTAGGCACTAAATGGTTATTTTCTGGATTTGTGGATGGATGGATGGATGGATGGACAAATAAGCCCTCTTGATCATGAAAAAGTTTCCATGGAGAGTCCTTTCTCTTTACTTTTCCAAAAGACATGTTAGTCCCAGGATCTAAACTCATTCATGAAGTAAGAAATGGCACTGGGACTCAATTTTGCTTGACTTGACACGTGCATTAGGTGGCCTGCAAATTTCAAGATGGGGCCTGGAGGGCAGAGAAGTGAAAGAGTTAATGCCTAAGTCCAAGACCTAAAGGAAATCCCTTTTTCCTGGTCAATATTCAAGCTACTTCCATACCGGGATGCTCAGGGTAGTGTGAATTGTTCTCTGCCATTAGAGATTAAGAAACAGATGCCTCACAAGCTGAAATTATTTACCAATTACTAGCGGCACAGAGTTTATAATTCACAGCTGAAAGAGGAAAAAGAGGGAACTTTTATTGAGTACCAACTATTATAGACATAAGTCATCTATCCACAAAAGAGCCTTATGAGATAGATATTCTACAGATAGGAAAACTTAAAAAGGCAAAGGAAAACTTAAAACTACATACAGGAAAACTTAAAAAAGTGAAGTTACTAGCCCAAGATCACGTCACTAGAAGTGGTGAAGCCTAGATTTAAACTCATCTCTGATGGCCAAATCCCTGTTCTTTTCACAAAGCAATAATGCTAACACTCTGTTAACTCTCAGTGCAGTATCACTCAAGTTAGAAAATCATACGCTTCCTTATCTTTATACCTTGAATACTCCTTTGGTCTCGGTGGCCTCTTTATTTAAAACCTCAACCGAAGTAGTCAAAGTAATTAACCCTCATTGTGGTAACAAACCACTCTCAGGATCACAGTGGCACAACACAATAAAGGCTATTTCTCACTCATATCATAGTTGAATACAGTTGGGCAATTCTCCTCCAAGCAGTGACTCAGGGATCCAAACTTATTCTAGCTTGAGACATTGTAACCTTAAATATATAACTTCCAATGTTACCTTGGAAAATGAAGAGAGTGGGGACAATTGCAAAAGGTGTTTTATGGCCAGGCTTGGAAGTCATACTTCATCCCACTGGCCAGAACCCAGTCTCAGAACCTCAATCTAAATGCAAGGGAGAATGGAAAATGTAGTCTTCCTGTGTGTCCAGGAAAAGGAAACAGGATGGGTAAACATGAGTTGATTTCTGACACACCCATTGTATCAATCAGGGTTCTTGCAGGAAACAGATGGCACACTCAGCTGGGGTTTTGAATTTAATGAGCGTACTATTTACAGAGGTGTGAAAGGGGTTAAGGGAATCTGTATGGGATTTTGAAGTATCCACTAGCTAGCAAAAACAGGTAGCTTATACCACCCCTAGTCCAAGGGCAAGGAGTGAAAACATGTTATTGGAGCTGGTGCCATGGAAGAAGAGCTTCCTAACGGAAGCTATAGTTGTGGAGGGATGCAACCAGGGCCAGAACTGCAATGCCTATGCAGGAAGGGGATGGAGGAAGACATGCCCTGACCCCTGGCTCCTTAGACCCTCACGTCTCCTGCCAGTGCCCTCCTACGGCCAAAGCCCATTGGAAGCCAGGGGGCAAGAAAGCCGGGGTGATGAGGTCCCCAGTGGTCAGCCTCCCGGGGCACAGGGAACAGCAGACAATGGATCTTGAGGATAGGGATTCAAAAGAATAAACAGCTCACTATGAATTCCTTCGGAACACCGCCCTTCCCTGGGAAGAATCACTCTCCCTTAGATCCTTCTCTCCATGCCCTCTCCCCCAAATTCTGCCTATTCACATTCACTCAGCTGGGCACCCTGCATCCTCTGCCCCACACACTCCCCTGCCCCTGCCAGATCTTCATAAATGGGATGGGGGAGAATGGAGAATTACCAAGAACCCGTAGTTTTTTTCAATATGACATGAGGAGAGAAGAGCAGAGCAGGGCTGGGAGAACCCCTGTTCTGAGGGATCTTTACACTCCAGGCCCTGAGTCGACTCGGCCCTTCACTCTGTTCTGTTCGCTCCCTCCTGGACCACACCCCGTCCTCCACCTTCAGTAACCACCTTCCGGAACTGCATCAGACACGGCTCCTCACTGATGGTGATTAACTGCACAGCTATGTGCACAGCAACTCGATGCTCTCGTCGGGCTTAGAGAGGCAGCTGCGGTAATGACAGTGGATTTCTGGAATGGAAACTAATGGTGCAGTTTCACATCTAAAATGCTTTTGATACTCTTCATCATTAAAAGGCCATTAAAGGTACAGCACATGTATTACTGGACATCAAATCTACAACGATGTAGAAAGAAATTAGGCTGATAATTGTCCCTAAGGCCATTATCTCAAGTGAACGAGGGCGAGGGCACGTGGTAGCCCATGCAGTTCAAGAAGGCTTTCGTTGACCCGCATCCGTTCAGTGTAGACAACATTGATTCAGCTTGTCTATGTGCCAGTCTGATGAGATGTCTGTGTCTGTGACTGCCCTGATTTAAACTGTGACTTTCAAGGACTTGGACTCTGGTCTATAGGTTGAGCCCCAGGAAGAAAACTTGCAGGCCTTGAAAGACCACAAAAGTTTGAAGCAAAAACAATGAAAGAGATTGTGTGACTTAGTGACCCCAGCAAGAAAGGCAAAACAAAATGCGTAAAATGATAACACACAGACTGCAGAACCACCTAATAGAGTGCTTTGCATGTAATGTATTGAATCAGTATCGGTATCAGTTCAGTTATGAAATTAATAAATGACCCAAAGGGTTCTCTTTATAGGCTTTATATAAGGATAAGGATTAGGCCATTCTTATTGGCTTAGATCCTAACTACCTCCCCCAGACTACCACCAGGGATTCTCATCCAGAAGACTTACCACAGGCCAAGCACGTCTCACTTAACTCTGCACGTCTACATTCCTGATTATCTGGCAGGGGCCAGTAGATCCAGCTGCCACCCCCTTGTGTCAACACTGCACCCCGGGCCTGGCTCCTCATTATCACTACCCTTGTCACCCGGGGTGTTAGGGAATAACACCCCAGTCCTATTTCCAGATCCTCCAAGATGGTAAGGAGGATGAGGGAAGAGGGAGAGGGAGCTCTGGGATACATGGGCCACTGACCTCTCCCGAGAAAATACTGAGGTTGGAAGACAGTGCAGAAGTAAAAAGTGACACAGAGAGCCCCATGGAGGGGACAGATTATTAAATACATGGCACATGGCTCATCAGCTCTTAGATCCTAGACTAGAATGTCTTCAGAATCATGCCAGACCCGGGTCACTGCCAAAAAAAAAAAAAGGCAAAGAAATAGGTAAAAAGACTGTAACCAGTATGGGTTTGAGCTGGAACCAGTATGAGGTCTCTTGATGCCCCTCAGTCTCAGAAGCCGAGGCAAAGATAGGACTGGAGCCCATGGAGCAGACGATGCTTGCAAGCCCAGAAAAGACGAGGATGGGGAAGTCATTCCTAAAGTGCAGGCCGCCCTTGCATCCCTTGTGTCTGGGGCCTCCTTCAGAAGGTATCACTGGTTTGAATGTCCACCAGTAGAGGACTGGTTAAATAAATGCTACAAATTATTGTAATATCTGTCTATACCGATATGGAAAGATTACCAATAGGAGGAGCATAAAATAAGAGTATAAAGGGTCATAAAGGTCATATGCTACCATTTGTGTAAAAAATGAGTGAAAATAACACAGAACTTTATATATTTGCTTGTATGTGCATATTTTCCCTAAAGGATATGTAAGAAACCAATAACACTGATGAATGTAGGAAAAGGAAGGGAGTGTCTGGAGGCCTGAGGTAGGAGTGATAATTCTCATTTCCTTACCTTTATGTTTGAATGTGACTATTATTTATTCAGAATATAAAATAAAATCATTTCTAAATGAACAGGGAACTATCATTGATTGAAAATGTATCAGGAACTTTGCATATATTGTCTGATTTACTTCTCTCAATTTTATTGAGTCCTTTTTATTTTTATATAATTTTTTAAGCTTAAAAACGTAATACACACTCAATGCTGAACATCAGAGAAAACCCCAGCTGTAATCCTAAGTACCCTTGGAGGTAATTGCTGTTAAAATTTTGGTATAAATAGGCTTTCAGTTATATAGTTGTTTTTATAAAAATGGAATCACAGTGCTCATACTCGCTTTTCTCACTGTATCATGAGCATTTTCCCATGTCAACCTTTTTCTTCTATAAGATAATTTTAAGTGGATGCATGAGATTATTTAATAGGGAGGTATCATAACTCATATAATAAATTGTCTATTTAAAAATACTGTTATAAACATTCTTATATGTGTATTTTTCATAGAGCTCTGATTATGTTATACTCTCCACCTTTTTTAGAAGAGTTCAATGGCTTAGTTTGACACAGCTAACAACAGCAGAGCTGAGATCAGCACTCAAGAGTGTGTCCGCCTCCAAAATTGGAGTTCTTTCTGACCCTTGAGACTGCCTGGATCTGCTTACTAAATAGCAGATTTTCATGATTTGGTTGTATGGAAATGTTATAGGTACCATACTGCTCCATCAGGAAGATGTTTGGACTGAACACGACAGCTTCCTAGGGGTAGGGTAAGTAGAATGAGACGCTACCAGAGCTGTGCAGAGCTCCCTGCTCAGAGATGAAGAAATCGTCTTCATCTTGGGGAAGCCATTTATGCTGAGCTGCCTGTTGTCAATTCAGCGTAAGCACTGCCCTTTCCTAAAATCTTGGCACTTCAGGAGAGAAGTCTGGAATTTTGGGGCATCTTTCTTCCTAGATGGTTCTGGGTTATACTCTGCTAATGAGAAGCACTTGTGAAAGATTGAAGGCAGGAGAGAAGTAATTTTTCTCTGGCGGCAACTGGGGGCAAATATATTAGCAGATGACAGAACCAAGGTTTGCAGTGATTTCTGGGCAAGCTTCTGCAAATCACCTGCTTTGGTAGTACAAGCAGTTGGGAGTGCGGGGGCTTCTTTGAGATCCCAGCATATTTTGCTATTATAGCCTCTAACAGTGGCTTCCCTGAGCCTTCTCGCCTCCAGCTTATCTAATGTTTGTGCAAGTCTCTAATTCCCTGTACTAAACCCTTCCTACCTGGAGTACCAAGAGTAGCTTCTGTCCCCGGACCACCCATTAAGCAAGACTTCAGGTGAAAGATGTGGTCCTTGTGGAAGTCAGGAAGAATTTTTTTTGACAACCTCCCCTTCCCTCAGCCTCCCGCCAAAGACTTATAAAGCTATTGTACTTATGTGATTTCTTCATTTGCCGCTGTTTTGGTCACTTTTTAAAGATATGCTGTGTGTTTTTCAACAGACAGTAAAAGATCAGTGACCATGTGTCAGGCATCTGGACAGTGCCAGGGATGAGAGATACACACGTAGCTTAGTGGGAAAGGTGGTCAGAACAGTCAACAACGCAAGTCAGTGAACAAAGTCTCTTCTGTGCCCTATTGGAAGACTATAGTTTCCAGATGTGATCTCTCTTTGGAAGCCTCCCTACCTTTACAAGCAGAATTAAGTGTATCCTCCGTGGTGCTTCCAAGGTAACTTGCATACGCATACCTCTATGTATGTGTATAGTTCTTAGATATAAAAACCAATTATAGCAATGTGCTCTTGTCCCCACCTAACTCCTTGAAATAAAAAAGTGTGATCTACTTATCAATCAACTTATCTAGTAGCTGTATATAGACTCACTTAAAAGTTCGCTGAGAAAATAAATGAAAGAATGACTCTCTGCTTCCCACAGCTCTCTTTTAGCAGCTAATTCAGGACTGTATGTTGTTTCATCTTAAAATGGGAGTGCTGTGCCCTGTATATATCCTGAAGTATAAATGGTGTGGAGCACATTAATTTCCTTAATGTTTGACCAATGAACCCTTGCTAGAATCATGAAGTGTCTCCTACCTCTATTTTTTTGAATATAAAGTTATATTAATGAAATTATCATAATTATTTGAGAATCATGCATGTATAATGTTAAGAATTGAAAGGAATAGATAAAAATTAAAATAGCTTATTACATTGGGATTTTTATGTTAGAGTGAACTTGTTCTTTAATTTTGATTTCTGTTAATGTTAAACTATTTAGCAACAAGGCTCTTTAAGGCTCAGTTGGTGGAGCATGTGACTCCTAATTTCAGGGTCATAAGTTCAAGCCTGAGATGTGGAGCCTATTTAATAAAAAAAAAAAAAATTTGGTATTAACAATGGTGGACTCAGCTGTTCTCAGTTTCTTCATCTGTAATAGGAGGGTGGTGGAGGAGTCTCATCCTCCTAAAGAGGAGAGAGGAGACTCCTCTATCTTTGCATTCCACACATCCAATATGTCACCAAATTCTGTTGGCTCTACCTTGAAAACACCCCTCCAAATGACCATTTTTCTTTCACTGCAACCACTTTGGCCTGAGCCGCAATCATCTCTCACTCAGTAGATAATAATGATAACAAGAACTCAAACACAGAAGCAGCATTTGCTATGTGCTGTAACAGGTGTTTTAACTCACTTAATCCTCATACAACCCTATGTTCTAAGTGTTTCACATTTAATAACTCATTTAATCCTTACAAAACCCCTATGAGGTAGGTACCATTATTATCCCCATTCTATAGATGAGGAAACTGAGACACAGGGAGCTTATTACATGGTCTGCCCCAGGTCATGCAGCTAGTAGGTGGCATTGCTGGGATTTGAACTCCGCCAGTCTGGCTCCAGAGACTCATTCTTACGACCTAAGCTCTATCACCCACGTAGAAGATTGCCCTATGTCCTAAATGGGCTCCTTGCTTCTATCTCTATCACCACCCACAGGGAGCTACCTGAGTAATTTTATTACATAAATCAGATCATATCATTCCACTTTTCAAAACCCTTCAAAAACTTTTCATTTCATTTAGGCTAAGTCCTTACGCTGGTCTGCAAGGTCCCACACCATCCAGTTTTCCATGACCTCTTTCACCTCTTTCACTGTCAGTCTCCTTTCCAGTCCCACTAGCTGCCCTGCTCTTCTTTGAAGAGGCCAGGCATGCTCCTGCCTCAGAGGTTTTGCATTTGCTGTTCCTTCTGCAGACGTGCTCCTCCCTAGTCAGCCGCACTCTTCACTCCCTTACCTCCTTCAGCTGTTTGCTCAAATGAGGCCACCTCTTACTGCCCACTATTAAAAGGATAACCTTCCATCTCCTACCATAGCAATCTTCACACCCTTTCTCTACTTTGTCTTTGTCATACTTCTTAACATTTGACATACTGTAAGTTTCATGTGCTTATTTATTATCTGTCTCCCTCCTTAATAATAAGCTCCAGGAGTGTGGAAATCTTTTTTTCTGTCTTCTGCTCTATCTCTAAGGCTTAGCATAGTGTCTGGCACATAGTATGTACTCAATAAATATTTGTTCAATGCATAGTTTCCAAGGTCCTTCCAACCACTCCCATGCTCCTGGTAATATCACATTTAAATAAACCAGTGAGCATGACTTTGCTGCCCACTGGGCACACACGCTCGCAGTGGGAATTGCCAACTATAACATTTGTATGGGAAGATGGGGGATGAGGAAAGGGGAGCACAGGGAAGGGTGGCGTGAGGTATGAGGAGGCATGAAGCACAGCCAGCTTCAACTAGAACTACTAAGATCTGCCTTATTAATACTTGGTCCTGCATTATTAATCATACCTATCTATTAATAATAAATTTTAAGAATTAAAAAAAAGCCAGTTATTCCATTAACGTTTGTTACTTTTTGTTAGTAGCTGTTTCCACAAAGATGCTTGGGGTTAGTTTTCCTGGGTCACGTGGCATAGCCTAGATCTGTGAATTGGACCAGTGCTGGGTTCTAAGAGACCTCTGGAGGGTAGGGCCAACTCCAGGGTAACTGATAAAATTTCAGGTATCCTGGTTTTCTTAAGAATTGGTTTTGTGTTATGACTCAGAGGGAACTGTCTTAGGATACCTGTTGGAAGGGCTCCAACAGGGCTTGGAAGTCTTAGGCCCAGGAAATCATGAGGTTGGGGTAAGGGACTAAAGAAGTAAAAGAGTTGGGGAAGAGCCACCAGAAAAGAGCAGTCTTGGGGCAGAACAATCAATCAGCTGGGCAGACATCTTTTTAGGAGGGCTCTTGAGGTACCCATTGGAAATGTAAAGTGTCTTGGTCCAAGAAGCATGAAGAATGATGGGCTTTGGAGGAAAAAGTCCTCCTGGTCCCTGGACAACCTCTTTCTTCTTGGAAAGTCAGGAAAAAAATCAGATCATCAACCTTTGGGGCTCAGAAATCCTTCTTCCCCAGGAAGGCCATGAGGCGAGCTGATAGGAGCATTCAGCTGCTTCTGTACTCTGTCAGCTCACTTGGGCAGATGCCCAAACAAGGGAAGCTTTGAAAGGCCTACTCTACATCTCACTCTCTATTCCTTAATTTTCAGGTCTTTTCACCCCTTTCCTTATTCTGCCACTTGCTAGGTATATGAGTTTGAACAAACTGCTTACACTGTCTGAGCTCTAGCTTCCTCATCTAAATAAGGAAATAGATTAATACCTAGCTCATGGGATTGTTGTATGGGTCAAATGGGATGCGTGTAAAGCATACAGTAGGTACTCAATAAGTGAGTGTTCCCTGCCACTGCTGTTGATCCCAGGCATAGGAATAAGATAGAAGAAGGCGGTTGGGCAGAAATGACCTAGGGTCTTCCTGGAGGCTGACAGCCCTAGGCCACAAGCAGGTCACTCTGAGTTAAGGCCAAGTACACCACAGGAGAAATGCTTGGTGGTGTCATCATCTGATTTCCCTCCTTGGTCCCTCCTCTATATGTATACACTATGCACTGCCTTGCATGGACCCATCTCACATTCTTTCCTCTCCACCCCATTTCCCTATGAAAGCAGCTGAAGATGCAGATGTTATGGCCCCTTTGAGCTCAGTCTAATTGCCAGGCTCGTAAGCACTCAGCACCATGCTGGCAAATGAGGCAGTGGGGATGCATATTGTTTAAGTTCTGGTTATATTAATAAGGAGACATGGCCAACTGATAAATAAGCCAACTCAAGAAGAAAAATAATTCAGGGAGGATAATAGAGGAAAATGAAGAAAAGACTGAGGTAGAGAGGAGAGGAAGAATGGGATGGGTGCTTCGGTGGGAGCCTGCAAGGACAGTGGAGAGAGCACAAGCTTTGTCGTCAGACCCGGCTTTGAATTCTGCCTCAGACATATCAGCTATGTGACCTTAAAAAGGTTGCTTAAACTCAGTTTCCTCATCTAGAAAAATGGGACTAACAGGAATATATCTCTACTAAGTTGCTGTGAGAATTACGTGTTGTAAAGAGCCCAGAACAGTTCTAGGAACATGGTAGCTGATCAGCAAATGTTCTTCTCCTCTGTATGCTCTGAATTCCCACAGCCACACAGCCAAGCCCTGAAGAGGGACCCTGGCCCTAGCCCAGCCTCTCAACGTCCTCGTCATCTTGGGGCAAAGAAAGGAGCTAGCATCTAGGGAGTTAGGCAGACAGGAAGGCCAGGAGGCAATGGTCAGGGTTATTTCCGACTCCAGACAGAGCCAATGCAGCTCACCCATGCAACCAAACTGCAGTGAGCGCTTACCGCACACCATGCCCTCGGGATACAAAGATGAATAAAAGTGGAACCTGCCCTAATGGAGCCAGAGGTTGAGAGGGAGAGACAGACACATAACCATAAAAGCTATGGAGGGAGTAGGGCTTTACTTATGACATCTATGTACCTTGATTTCAAAGAATCTGCTTTATTGTCCCCATCATCTAACTTGATTTGGGGTAGAAAAAAAAGTCCTCACAATTTCCTTGGAGGTCTGAGCAAAGTGCTTCGAGAGTGCAGAGGACAACGAGTTCTGCTTTGCAGCGCCAGAAGGGAGCATTTGAACAACAATGGTGAGAGCTAGTGTTTATTGGTGTTTACTGAGCACGAACATGTCAAGCGCCAAGAGCTTTACACATATTAATTCACCCAATCCTTGCAACAGCCTTATGAGGGAACTATTATTCATATTTTGCAAGGCTAAGGTCACACTTTGAAAGCGGCATTGTCAGGATGTGAAGCCAGAGGTTCTTATTCTAGGTCCCACATTCTTAATGTCAGTGCCAAATTGCCTCTGTGAATCTTAAATAATAAATATTGTGGCCATTCTGTGACCAAGGCCAGGTTTTCCCCCCACTGGAACTACACCCAGACCAACAGAGATCGAATCACTCACTTATTCATGCCATGTTCATCTAGTGCCTCTCCACGTCAGGCCACGGGAAGACTCAGAACTGTGGGAACTGTAGGGGCGCAGCAACCCACAGTCCTTTCTCTACGCACAAGCTCTGTTCTGCTGTAATTTCCCTTGGCTCCAGAGCCTAGAGAGTGGGATATTAGGAGTTGGGACAGTCAGCTGGCTTTTCCCACCTCTGCTCCTGGTGGGCAGCAATGGTGGAAGGTTTGGATTTTCCAAAGCAAGGGCTTTTTTTCTTCTCTATTTCAAGAGTGGGACAATTCTCCGAATGCAATCTTACATGGAACAGATCAAGTGGCATTGCTGTGAGAGTGGGGATTTGTGGCCCACTCACTCAACACTGTCCGTACCCTCTCCCATCTTCTCAGGTGGCTCCCGAAGCCTCTCCACAGGATGCGGTTTGAAACTCCCGTCCCAGATAGAAACTGGTAAAAAGCTTGATGGTGGCTCAACAGCCAGCAGAGTTGAGGGTTGGCAGTATCTGTGGCAGGCAAGTAAGGTCAGGAGGCAAGGGAGTTATCAGTAACTGCTAGCATTTGGAGGTTTAATGGGCATTGACATAACTCTCTGCCTTAATATGTGCTCTGCCTTAATATGTGCTCTGTGTTGCCCAGGAGGGAGGAGAGACAGAGGTTCTGGGGTGGGATGAAGGAGAGGGGGTTCACAAAGCGTGGACCAAGTGTAGGGTGTGGGGGCATAGGAGATGTGAGTGGGGCAGATGATATACATTTGCTCCTGTGGTAAATCCAAGATAGGCCAAGGTTGACTGGAGATAGAATTAAATCAGAGAAATTCAGAGTAAATGAAGCCCTCACCCTTGTTTTTATCCCAGATGACTAAGGACACCATCATTAAATTGTGGTCACTAGGACACCCTTTACAAGGGCAGGGGAAGAGCAGACTTTGTACCTTTTCCAGTTCTGTGTACTCCTCCCCAGAATGGGGGTCCAGCCCTACTTTATAGGTGATACCTCATGCTGCCCAGATATTATTTCATGCCATCCCCCATGGCAAAGTACAAAATATTGAGGCAATATTACAGGCTAGTGAAGAGACAGAGCCTGGGAGTCAGACCTGAATTTTAATCTTGGTTCTGGCACTTAGAATTTGTTTGACCTCAGAAATCATTCTTTCAGTTCCCTCCTTCACAAAATGGGACCACCACCAGATTCTCCCTCATAGGATTCTTGTAAAGAATAAATGAGTCAGTACATATAAAGCATGTAAAACAGTACCTGGTATATAGTGATTATTCAATAAATGATAGTTGGTTGTTTTTTTTATCATCTTCAGAGGTACTTAATTATAGCTCTGGATATCCTAAAAGGTCAAATAGCTACTAAGCCTCCTCCCATATCTAAAATAGGTAGGCTCAAAACCTCATTTGCCAGATTATGGTCAATTCAATATTGTATTGTTTGTTTGTTTTTATACAACAAAGACTTATCTCTTCATCAGCAGAGTGTGGGAGGTGGTTCTGCTCCATGAAGTAATTCAGAGGTCTAGGCTTATTCACCTAGGCTTCATCATTGCCCAGAAGTTTGGAGTTCTATTTATTTATTTGTTTGTTTGTTTAAGAGAGAGAGAGAGAGAAAGAGTGTGTGTGTGTGTGTGTGTGTGTGTGTGTGTGTGTGTGTGAGCACGAGGAGGAGGAGCAGAGGGAGAGGGAGAAGAAGCAGGCTCCCCGCTGAGCAGGGAGCCTGATGTGGGAGGACCCTGAAATCATGACCTGTCCTCCAACATGGACTAAAGCAAAAACAAAAACCCCACAATAACTAATAACCTTATTTTCCCCTGATCTCCCTAAACCAGCAGGTTTGCATAAGCATTTTCACTTCCTTGAGAAGCTGCTCCTCTGAGAGCCATTTTAGCTTAGGAGCTCTGTATATCACAGGGCATGAGCTCACCCGTCAGTATTGGTGCCTGATAATGGAAAGCTGCTCAGAGAGGCTAAGAGAGGCCCTTTCCCGCCCAGTCAGCTCCGGGGCTTCTACCAAGCAATGACCTCAGGCTTTAACTCTGTCTTTTTTTAGAGGTGGGAAGGATAAGTGGCCTCCAGGGGTTAAGAGGCAGAATCTTAATCAAAAAGAAACTGAGTGTTGACAGCTCTGCTGGCTCCAACTTCTGTCTAATCGGAGCTCAGGACACCTTAATGGGTCACTAACCTTGCCCCAGATGTCTAGGCACATATCACAGCCTACACACCAGTCATTGGGCATGCCAGACAAAGCCAGGAATAAAATACTGTCTGCGTCTTCTATCTTCAGCTCTCCCCACCCTGAAGATGGAATATGAAATTCAAATGCAAAGAGGCTTGGAACTTGACAAGTCATCATCAAGTAAAATACACATGCAATATCAAGCTTCATATTAAAATAATGTGCCTTCATATATATATATATATATAGCATTCTGGGGTGGGATATATATATATATATATAAATAATCTCCTGCATTTAGGGGCTGGGTACTTGATAGCTCAAGTAGCCATCTATTATACCCTCGCATCTCTGTGTGAGCACAGCAGGCTGAGCCGGGAAGGCATACTCTGCTAGGACTCACCTCCCAGTGGATGCAGGCAAGCAGAGAAGGGAGAGTGAGCCCAAGCAGGTATCTCCAGAGCACGGGGGACGTTTACTGCCTTTCAACTCACAGAATCTTCACTTGTCTCACCTGCTTTTCTATTTCCTGTTATGGATAGGGGTAGAGAGTGAAGAGAAAGAAGTATGGAATACTAGTTCTAAAATTATTGGGAGAGGGCGCCTGGGTGGCTCAGTTGGTTAAGCGACTGCCTTCGGCTCAGGTCATGATCCTGGAGTCCCGGGATTGAGTCCCGCGTCGGGCTCCCTGCTCGGCGGGGAGTCTGCTTCTCCCTCTGACCCTCCCCCGCTCATGTGCGCTCTCTCTCTCTCTCTCTCATTCTCGCTCTCTCAAATGAATAAATAAAAAAAAAAATTATTGGGAGAATGGAGGAGGGGAACAAGGGTTAGCTGAAGACCATGGTTGATCACAAATTTACCTTATAGTGAGTCTGGATGATCAAACCTCAAGTGATCAAATACTCTAAGGATAAATGGAGCATGGCTCACATAGTCTGGCTTTTCACTGCAGAGGCGCAAGATTGTATAGAGGCTTGAAGAACAGACTTACCAGTCAGACAGCCCTGGATTCAAGTCTTGATTCTACTCAACCACCTATTAGCTATTTGCCTTGCAGCTAATTCATCTCAGAACTTGCCAAGCACAGATGGCTTACGTGCACCACAAAATACTATTGCTTGTGAACTTTATTTTTAGGATGAAGGATTTAAAGCAATTTTTGTAACTATTCAACATTTTATAACAGAAGTTACACTTGAACACTCTTTGTATGGCACTTTGTGAGATTTCCTGACTATCATAATTGTTATTTCATTGCCAGTACCCACTGCCAGACAGCAGTCTGAGCTGACTACATCACATGGACCCTTCCCGAGCTTACACTGAATCCTCTCAGCTACTCAAATTATCAATACAGATGTACTGAATTTTTTGCCTAGCCCCATATAGTTGCTCCCAAACCCTTAAATTTATCCAGAATGCCAAAAAAATCAGAATCTTCTGTGTGCCATGATGAGAAAAAGTTTGGAAAGCACGGATTTAATCTCTGAATAAATTTCCTCATGTGAAAAGTAGAAATAATAACCATACATGTCTCAAAGGGCATTGTGAAGATGAAATGAGTTAAAATATGTAAAGCACTTAGTGTCTGGAACATAGTAAATAAATAAATAGAGGCCAGTTATTATTTTTCCTTATCTGTAAAGATGGGGATAATAATGCCTACCTCACATGGCTGATGTGGATTACACATGCGAAATAAAGCATGTTAAGAGCTTAATACAATGTCTGGCATATAGTAGGAGGTCAGTAAATGTGAACCAGTATTTCATACCCCGTCTTCAGGGTGGGGAGAGCTGAAGGTGGAAGAAGTCCCTTAGCTAAAGGGGAAATCGGAGGGGGAGACAAACCATGAGAGACTATGGACTCTGAGAAGCAAACTGAGGGTTCTAGAGGGGAGGGGGGTGGGGGGATGGGTTAGCCTGGTGATGGGTATTAAAGAGGGCACGTACTGAATGGAGCACTGGGTGTTATACGCAAACAATGAATCATGGAACACTACATCAAAAACTAATGATGTAATGTATGGGGATTAACAACAACATAATAATAAAAAAGGATAATTAGTTTAAATATACATAACTTTAAAAAAATATATTTTATTTATTTGACAGAGAGCGAGAGAGATAGCACAAGCAGGGCGAGTGGCAAGTAGAGGGGTAGGGAGAAGCAGACTCCCCATCGAACAGGGAGCCCAATGCGAGGTTCGATCCCAGGACCCGAGGATCATGACCTGAGCTGAAGGCAGAGGCTTAACCAACTGAGCCCCCCAGGCACACCCTCTACATAACTTTTTATGTTAGATTGTAACTTTCCAGTGCAGTTCATATGTGTCCAACTTTCCAGTTACACTGTAAATGAACTAACTATAGCAGCTGCCCAAAACATGACTGGAGATGGATTTTACAGAGCTGTAAGCCTTTACAAAGCAATCTTATGTCTATCATCTTATTTAATTTCTTACAACAGCTACTGTAGGCTCCCTCCCTGCTAACGGTAAGAAAACCGAGGCCTAGACAGATTACATGGCTTGCCCAAGACTCGAGCAGCTTCGTTTCAGAGCTGCAAGTAGAATCCACGGCTAGTACTCCAAGTAGAGTGTTCTTTCCACCAGATCGCATAACTATACCGAGGCAGCTGCATGCAGGTTTACAGGGGAGTGTAATTCATACTGTAGACACTGCAGATTATTAGTATATTTAGGAAGTAATTTTCTGACAGATGGCAGTAAGAGTTTTCTTATAAAAATAAGCATATTACAATAATTGCCCAAAGGAGCACCTTTCCCCAGTTTGCACGGAGGCACCACATAGATTAGTGGAGGCCCTACCACGCTACAACTGAAGTTTTCTTTGATGATTCAAGCAGTATTTTGGGATGTTGAGCCCCTTGGGGTTATCCATTTGAATCTAGAAGGTAGGATTACTTATAGCAAGGGTCAGTACATTTTCTGTAAAAGGCCAGACCGTGAATATTTTAGGCCTTTTGGGCTATAACAGTCCGTCTTTTTTACAACTACTCAGCTGCGCTGTTATAGCCTGAAGGCAGCCACAGACCGTGTGTAACTGAAGTGGGTGTGCCTGTGTTCCAATAAAACTCTGCTCCACAACAAAAAGGCAGTGGGCTAGAGCGTGCCAATTACTGACTTAGAGAATTCTGGCTGTCTGAATTGTCAATAAGAATTTCTTGAAAGAACACTACCTCAGACTAAACCTGTTGATACTCAACAGCTGTGAACCCAAAACTAGAAACTAGAGCTAACTGATTTCAAACATCTTGTGCTTTAGCCTTAACCCACATCAGATGTTCTCATTCTTGGCAAGGAGAACCCCCAGTATGCAGGGATTAATTGTGAGGTATGTTTACAAACAATTTTGTGTTTATGGATATTTAAAAATAATGAAATAGATCAGAAGGGACTCACACTTGTTTCGATTTCTTGAGTGGGAAGGAAAAGTCAGATCTCGTCCAGCGGGGGATGTCATCCCAACCCTTGCCCTCCAGAGAGCCTGACTTCTCAGTTCTCTTGGCCTTTGTCTCTTCCCTTAGTTTAGATAGGAAAAAAGCTGTGACTCCATGAAAGAAACTTTACCAGGAACAAAGGGGGGAAAGAAAACAAAAGAGGAGTCTTCAGACTTAAACAGAGGTTCACGAAGCCTGTTACCTTAGGTAAGAAATTTAAGTTACTCAGTTATAACTGATGTCTAGGAAAAGACATCGTCACCTAGCCTAGTAAACAGGCCTTGGTTTCTCTTGCTACCAGATCAAGCTGTCCAGGCTTCTAGTGCAGGCAGCTTCAGGTTGGCACCACTGGAATTTCAGTCTCTACAGCATGACCACAAATCCATGACCTTTTTAGAAATTTAGGGCTGGAGTGGAACTTGTAGGTTATCTAACCCCAGTTAGATGCTTGAGGTTCCCTTGGGCATCCCGTTCTGCTTGGACATCCCTGCAAGAACAGAAAGCTGCCACCTAAATTAGCTTGTGTTATTCTCAACAGCTTAATTTATTAGGAAGTTCTTTCATGCGTTGGGTTAATCTTAGTCTCATCACTGCTGCTTCTGCACACTGCAGACACATAAAACAACCCTATTTACTTCTTCCCACAGCAGGCGCACCAATACCTGAACCGGCTATCGTGAACCAAGCACAGGATTCAAGGTGAGATTCAAGAGTTCAGTATCTTCCCTGTCAGGAGACTTCTGTTTGTGAGGGGTAGGGGAAGGTAGGAGGGGAAGTCACAGCCCACTAATGGCAATACTGAGTTTACAGGCAACTAAGTTCTCTAGGTCTTTAGTTACAGCTCCTGTGGCCTGAACTGAGGCACGACCGGCCTTTGGATCTAAGAATAAACTACACTTGTAAGCTGTGCAGATGTCAAACACTCTAGTATTTATTATCTAATACAGTGATTCTTAGCCCTGACAATATGCTAGATTTACCCTTTCAATTTTTTTTTTTTTTAAGATTTTATTTATTTGACAGAGAGAGACACAGCGAGAGAGGGAACACAAGCAGGGGGAGTGGGAGAGGGAGAAGCAGGCTTCCCGCCGAGCAGGGAGCCCGATGCAGGGCTCGATCCCAGGACCCTAGGATCATGACCTGAGCCGAAGGCAGACGCTTAACGACTGAGCCACCCAGGTGCCCCAATCCTTTCAATTTTTAAGCAACTTTTAGGGATCCTGATTCTCTCAAATAGTATAATTTGCTATTATCTCAGCTTTTAGTCACTAAAAAAAATTTGACAACAAGGAACTAAGAATAGTGATGATAGCTCATTTTGTTGAACTTTATACCAGGCACTGGGCTAAGAGATTTTCATGTTAATTTATCTAATCCTCATAAAAACCTTATGTAGTTACTCTTATTATTTTCATTTAGTTGATGGGTAAGAGAAGGTATAGAAAGGTTAAGTTACTTGCTCAGGATCACAGTGCCAATAGGTAGAAGACCCAGGATTTGAACCCAAGCAGACTGACAGGAGAACTCAGGTTTCTAACTACTAATCATATTGTTCCCATCAATGTCCTTTTTCAAAGGATTAATAAACTGTGTGAACAAGTCAGGATAGAGCTCTATGGCAAACTAGCAGAGACTTGAGTTAACAAAACCTTCTGAATAAATACAGCTAGTTCTTAATACAACTGTTTATGCCAGGCAGCCTCAGTTGTTCTGTCTTCCCTACAGTACAATGACAGATGCTGTGATGAAATATTAGTAAAGCAGTGTGCACAGACACGGTATTCCCTGGAGTGGTTAAAAGCCATACCGTCTACATTAGAATCTTGGCTCTACTGCCCTCTAACTTTATCATCATGGGCAATTTACTTAAGACTTCTGTGCTTCAGTTTCCTAGTCAATAAAGAAAAGGTAATGATAGTACCTACCTTATGATGATGGTGATTATGTCAACCCAGTAAAGTACTTAGAAAAACCCCAGGTACATAGAAAGTGCTAAGTGCTAACTGTTATGGTCATTCTTGTTACTGTAAAGCTGTATGAAAACAAGAAATAAGATTAGTCTGGTATGTCTGTTTCTTGCATAGTTACCACTGTCACCTTTTTAACAATCTAGTCCAAAACCTCATTCATGACTTGTCAATGTACCCATCTATATGTTGGTAATCTATCTTCTCATTTTTAGAAACAGAAATATCAGCTCATCTTCAATCCATTCAGTATCTCCTAGTTCACCATGTCTCCTCAAAGACTACCAAGGGCCCTGTTATCTCTCTCTACACTGAGGACAAGAGACTTGAAGCGTACTCTGGTATCTTAATATTTGGGTATAATGGAGAAAAATAACAGGAACTCCCTAAGGTGGCACCTCAGTTTGTGCCTCTTGAGTCACAGGCAGTCCGTAAGCCTTAGTGTAGGAAATCAAGGTTGGTGGTCAAGGCAGTTGAAACGGAGCCAACTTTGGATCCTTAAGGCCAAGTATGAGAGGGGCCCAGGGTAGGAGCTATCACAGCACAGCTGTCCTTCAGCATACTAAGTTACTTCTGAGCCCAGGATAAGCGCCACCCAAGCAGGTATTTCCAAAGACTTGGGACATGTGTGGCAACTGAACCTGAAAGCACTATACGGCTGTTACCCATATTACCAATCCTTTCCAGAGATAGAATCTTGAAGTTAGGAAAGAACCTTCTAGATCTAGAGATTGTAAACTAATGGACCATGGGCCAAAAGTAGCTACAGATGTGTTATTTGCTCCCCTTAGTGTTTTATGTATTTTTTGAATTAGCTGTTAATATTTAAAGATTTGAAGATGGTGCCTAACAAACAGATTTTGCTGGTCTTGAAATACAAAGATCTGGCCATATTCTGTCCTTGGGACAATAATCAGCTCAGGCTGAGTAGTAGCTATCTTCTTTAGACATGTGGAACCCAACCAGACAATAAACACTTTTAGAACCTGATTAAATCCAAGCAATTCATTCCAAAAATGAAGAAAATAGAGCACTGAAAAACTATTTGACCTGTTCACATCTAATAGCAGAGTCAAAATCACAAGGCTAAGTGTTCTGAATTCCAGTTCAGTGATTTTCAGTGAGTACAGCTGACCCTTGAACAATGTGGGAGTTGGGGCAGCGCCCCCCGCCCATGCAGTTGAAAATCCATATATAACTTTTGACTCCCTCTGAACTTAACTACTAATAGCCTACTTGACCAGGGGCCTTACCAATAACATAAACAATTGACTAACACATATTTTGTATGTTGTATGTATTATATACTATATTCTTACAGTAAAGTAAGCTGGAGAAAAGATGCTATTAAGAAAATCATAATGAAGAGAAAATACATTTACAGTACCATACTGTATCACAAAAAAAAAAAAAAAAGCCCACGTATAAGTGGACCTACACCGTTCAAGGGCCAACAGTACTGTTGCTCTTTCCCCTGGAGGATCTGAGATACATGTACATTACCTGCTTGTAGGCACTATGATAAAGAAATAAAACTGAGAACTTTTGCCTTTGCTCCATTTCTTTTGTTGGGTCAGAAATTCTTAGGGGCTGCAATCCAGTAGGGAAGTTAAGACAAGTCAGAAACTCAAAGTCCCAGCATTCTTCAGACTGCTGACCACACCCACAGTCTAAACTATCTGTGCTTTCTATACAAAGCACTGCACATTCCCAGCCTCCACAGATGCTCCCATATGCAGCTGGGTTATGAACAAACATACTGCTTTTTCCTTTGTTAACGGCCTTTTCTCTACCCACACAGGCAGTTAGGGAACAAGAGCCTCTGTGGGACACTGATGCTGGAGGAGAGGTCACAGAGAACATTTACAGATGACAGGAGGTCAGCAGAAGCTTGGAACTCTCTTACTGGCTCTCTTCCCAAACACCAAATGATTATGGCCATGGTCTTTGATACATTGCTTTTAAAAAAGTGCAGGCTCTGTCCAGATGGGACATAGTGTTACACAAAGGATGTCCTGGCCATGCTCTGCTTCAGTGTAGTATGAAAATATTTGAAATCTTTAGCTTAAATAGACACAAATACAGAGTATCATAGCTTCATTATACCTCAGGTCCAGGAATATCTTACCTAAAACTGTCCAGGGGAATATTTGGTTTCCTTTATATTCCCTCCATATCTTGGAGATGTCAATGACAAAACTATAGCGTTAGTAATTAGGATAGGAACTGCATAGGGAATGAACAGTAACAAGAGCAACACATGAGATCATTCTCTGTAAAGGTAGTAGGAAACAAAATCAAGATTGTCTAATTTAAGGATAAGGAGAAAGCAGGTGGCAACTGAACTGGACTGGTGATGTCAAGGCTGAATAGCTGAGCAGGTACCCAGAGTCAGAAATTCTGACTTGCATAAAGAACCAAAAACGAATCCACTGTCAAAGGCAAGGATCAAACACGTATAATATCAAGGACACCTGAAGCCAAGAACTTACCAAGGCTTCCCTCTGCCCTGCCAAGGATCCTGGACTAGCTCCTCCATGTTTCCATAAGGGAGAATGCTGCCAGGAACCAGTAAGAACAGAGGCAAACTCTCCTTTGTGCTTTCCTGGGGACACCGCATTTAAAAATTCCCTAGGGTCTGTATCTGGCATATATTTGGGTGTCATAACCAAGTCCCCAAATTCATCAATTCCCAAGCCACACATCTGTTCTATATAGGTCTATTGATCCTGGCTATTGCACAGCCTTCCTGGGAGCACAAATGAAGTATGAGGCAATTGGCTATGATCAAAGAGGACTTGTCTATTGCTCCTCAACTAAGAGAGATTTCTTACTGAGGCAGAGATTTTTCTAGTGCACCATTTAGACTAATACCTTTCCTGCTTTTTGAATATTCGGTAATTGTAATCCCTCAGAACTAAATACACCAATATTTCATGAGATTGTTTTTAAGTGTGCTTTTTCTCTTTTAACACTCAACCCTCTCAGAAGCTCAGTTCATGTTCTTGATTTAAGAGGGAACCCAGGAGATAGGCTGGGCTCTATATAATAGGAAAAACTAAAGCTTGAGAGAGGGAAACAACTGGTCTGTCCCTCACTTGGGACACCAAGAAACCCTGGATTAGGGCTGGGAGCACTTTCACAGCAGGCACAAAATGCCAGCTCAGTACCAACTCACTCAGACTTCAGTGGTAGGACCAGGAGAACCTTGGTTAGACCTTTTATAACCCCTTAGTCATTAATATGCAGGATTTTGGTGCCTGCATTCAATCAGCCCAGGCTAGTAATTTGGTTCTAATAAGGCTCCTTCAGAAATGGGTCTTATAAAAGGAAAAGACCCAAACCTTCCTAATCTAGCACTGGTCACTCAATTCAAAATCATGCAGTTTTTAAGTACCATGTCCTCATGGAGAAAGTACACCAGTGGGGAGGAAATGCCAGCCCTCCCCACAAGACAGTGAGTAAAAGAGGAATCAACATCATTTACATGATTTGCAAAAAAGTGGCTCAGAAAAGCTTTTCAGGAAGATGTGGTAAGCAGTATTCATTAGCCCTTCACACCTGCAGGTTTAATAATTAGGTTAGTTCTTTATCTTCCTTACTGCCTGAAGCTACTGGCTGCTTAGCTATTAAGGTTAGAGTCTAAACAGGCTGTCGTAAGACTGTTCCTTCCTCCCACACCTTGCTTTTTCATTTTAAGTCTCTGCCTCAGAGTTTCACTTCTGGTATGGTGGAGTTTAAGTACCTACTGAACAGATCCTCCAATGGAGAACAACTGTAAACCTGACAAAATACAAAAAAACCACCCAAAGGCATTAGAGAATGAACAAAAAAAGCAGGCAAACTCTGGAGACAGGTTGAAACTTAGAAGAAGGAAATGGCACAAGGTGAGTTCCCATTTTTATGGCTTTTAGCTGACTGAAAACTGCAGTTGAAGAATCAGAGGAAACCACAGAATCAGGGCAACCACAGCTGCTAGAAAGTGAGAGGGAAAATCTCAGAAGAACCAAAGAAAAGAGAAACTCAAATTTTATGTATGAACTCTATGCAGATCTCTGGCGGGCCCCTGAACTACACAAGTGCAGGGTAAACTCCATCTAAAGATAAAAGAACTGAATTGAGATTTGAGCTCTGGCCCAAAACACAATTGATAGTTTGAGTCCAATGAAGCTAAAATGCCTGCTAACACAAACAAATAAACAAACAAAAAAATCAGTACTCTGTTCAGAGGAATATAACAGAATCCACAACACAAACATTTACAACATTCAGTTGCAAAACAATCTAAAATTACTCAGCATTTGAAGAACCTGAAAAATATGACTCCTTCTCTGGAGAAAAGACCAAGAGCGGAGACCAACTCTGAGATGATTCAGATATTGGATTTAGTAGAAAATAATTTTAAAGTAGTTATAGCTATGTTCTATAGAGAAAATAAAATGCTTGTAATGAATAAAAACAGGAAATCTCAGCAGAGAAATTAACAGCAGAGGAAGATATACTATCATTAGTAACCCATGGTTACTGATGTTCTGATGACAAGTGAGATGGGAATTAGGAAATAACTCATATTCAGGGGCACCTGGCTGGCTCAGTCAGTAGAGCCTGTGACCCTTAATCTCAGGGTTGTGAGTTTAAGCTCCACATTGGGCATGGGGCCTACTTAAAAAAAAAAAAAAAAAAAAAGGAAAAAAAGAAAATAACTCATTCAAAAGTACCTCTGCTCAGTGGGAGATTTTTATTCCAAATGACTTTTATTTGTACTAAAACTAAACTGAAAGTTGCTTGCTGACACTATAGGTAATTAGTTTTTGCTCTTTGGGAGACTTGACATGACAGGTAGAAAGAATTTAGGGAAGTTTCGTGGGGAGATTTTACATATAGGTATTTTCATTTAGTGAGGATGTCAAAGACAGCTTTTCTGTTTGGCATTCCTGATATTCAACACCAGGCCTGCTACTGGTTCTTAATGGATCAAATTCTTCCTTCAGAATGTAGAACACATGCTATGAAATATGCTTGCCATGCATCTGAAGGAGGCAGGCTCCTGAAAGTAGGAAATGTTTCTACAAGGAGAAAAGTGATGTTCAGAGAGAAAGCATAGAGGGCATCAAAGTCTTATCTTCTGAAGTGATTCTCTCATGGAATTACTAAAAGAAGTATTTGGAAGAGAGAATCCCAAGTCCATCTTGGGTCTCACACTGGTTCCACTCTCCTTTATTCAGCAAACTCTACATACTGTGAGATATGTACTTGAGAAACAGAGCCAGCTTCTCAACCCCAAAGGTTCCTGGTGCTCTCAAAAGCAGGACATAAGAAAAGACACATATTGGTTCCTGGGTAAAACAACAGGACTCAACTCACAAAAAATGACAATGGCCGCAATAAGAAAGGTTACCAACAAGCCTGAAATTGTTCGTTTTGGAAATGGAGGTGACAGTTCCTCTGGGACAAGAAGTGTGATTATTTAATTCAATTAAAAAAATAACGCCCAAAATAAGAAAATAAAAGCGCTCAGAGAATATCTTCACAACTCTGTAATGTGTATCAACTAAATTCAGTTTTCAGTGTTAAAATGGACTAATGACTCTGTTAAAATGGACTAATGACTCTTTGACCTAAGAACTGAGTAGTCACTCAATCAGAAACAAAAAAAATTAAGCAGAAAAACTAGAAAACTCCTCTTTTTATCATAGATTTTCTACTATAAAGCTGACCACCACATCATCCAATGATGGAAAATTCTAGAAACTTTACAAAATTCCTCCTTTTAAAATTTATTTTTTGTTATCAAAGAGAATGTCCAGAAACACTGAGTACTAAAGATCCGTTCACGGCATTGTTTTACAAAAGTTCCTAATGGAGTGTGAATATTTTATTTTCTGATGTATCCTTCACTTATTAATGACGAAGTGGAGGAACTGATGCAATTACTTAAAAAAAAAAAAATCCAGACAAAAACATCCATTCTCATTCTGAATCTGCTGATTGGAGTGAATTCAGTGGTTACAATAGCACCACTGGCTAAGAACCAACCTCCCCATAGTAGGGAGCTTTTCTGGTCTTCTCATTAGGTCACGAAGGTCTCTCAGATATAGGCACCATGTTTGAAGTCTCACACAAAATGTCCGTGTCACTTAAATTACACAATGTGGCAGTGTTTGTTCATGGGGACATAATCTTGAAAGAAGGGGCACAGTAGAAAACAACCTGTTTGTATGTTATATGTGAGTACATTACTGGACTGTGCATGAGTTTAAGGGCGTTGTAGCCCTCGTTAAAGAGTAATTCCACCAATGAAGCATCTGTCATTTCCAGTTCCTCCTGGTGCTTGAAGTTGTCTACTCATTTCACCATGTGTTGTAAGGTCAGGGCCTTCTTCATCTACTGTTTGGCTCAAATGATTTGAACTGAGTTTAGTTGTCCTTCTCTTCCATCGAAGTTTTATTTCTCAGCCTCAGGATATGTGGGGTACTTGACCGTTTCTATCTTCTCTCGGACTTTGTAGGAGGGATATAGGCCCGTCCTTCCCAGTTTCCTGTTGACACCTTTAGAATAGCCATCCCAATGATTTCCAGCCACACCAATGATATCTCCAGGTTCCATGGGGATTTCATCTGCAGTTCGAGGTTGGTGAGGGTAAATGGCAATCTGGTTGTGGGCATTTTGGCCCCCAAAATAGTAGATGTCATCCAAAGAATGGAAGTTTGCAGAAGCATCAGGATGAAGTGTTTGCATGATTTCGTAAGCAACTCGACAGACCTTGGGAAAGAATGAAAAAAAAATGTTAGTATACATAAAATCTCCTTCATCACAATCTGAAGGCCCTTGGACAAACAGACTAGGACTAGACCAGGACTAGGACTGAGAAGATGAGAAGTAGTAGATTCTAGTCACAGGTTTTCAGTCCATTTGCTCTCAGATATGGCACAAGTCATTCTTCATCTTTGTGCACAATTGTTTCTCTTTTTTTTTAAACATAAAAGATTACTACAACTAAAGTCTCTGGGAGAAAAAAAAATATATATATACAATGCAAAGTACTTTAAGAATATGAATCAGTTAATTTTAATGAACATTTATTAAGAGTCACACAGTATACCTTGTGTTGGGCACTGGTGAAAGAAAAATGAGTAAGACATCGTTTGTGCCCTTGAAGAATTTAAGGTTGAGCATTAGGATTATAAATACTTAACACATATGCTGCTACTCCCTTCCCCTCCATTCAGTCTCAGTCAATCACATACTCTTTTCTGCTAGGTTGGACTTGATCTCAGAACTCTTCTCAATAGAAATTCATGTAATTATTGACAACTAGCATTGGCAGGTGAGCTAAAACATATCTGTCATTTCTGTTCTAAAGAGTTTTAAGAGCCCTGAGTAGATATTAGCATTCTAGAACTAAAATAAGATGGCCTAGCCTTTGGTGAAGATGCATCTACCTGATGCATTTAAGGCTACTTAAAAGATTCCTCTGTCCAAAGAATACCTACTATGCCCGCTGGATGGCCGCTGAAATTCCACAATATGAACTTTGTACACTGAGCCTGCAGCTTGGTGATAAAGTTAAACAATAACTACTTTCATGGGGGTATAACATTTTAAGCAATTAATAAATACATTCTTTATAGAGGAAATGGGTTTCAGGAACTTTTCTAAGAATAGGTGAACACAGAAGAGAGAACACTACCATTTTACTTAGAAAATTATTCCATTATAAATCATTGTGAACAGAGAACTCAAGTCAAATTTTCTCAAATCTCAGTTGTAGTTGTCTTAGTTAATGAAGCTTTATTGTCACTATGCCAATACTTTTGCATTTATTTAAAATGATACTACTAACAGTAATTGTTAACCCGCTCAGTGGAGCAAAATCAGGATTACCCACTAGTCCTTTAAAACTCTGGTATTTACGAGATCAAAAACTAAATGGAGCCACTCATCCTTAACTATTATGAGCAAATGAAATCTGATTAGGTTAAGCATCACCTTAACTTCTTAAAGAATCTGAATTTCAGGAACTGCAGGGGTGCTTTTCAAATGCTATATGTAATCTGCAAATGAAACTAAGTTTAGAAAATATTTTAAATTTTGCAAATATGGACTAAAATATGAGGAGAGTAAGTGATCGGCCCAAATTCTAGTGCTAGAATTTCAACTAGTCATAGAACCAAGACAATGACTTTGCTTGCAAGTTTGCTACTCCATCAACAAACTAATTTTACATTGGGGATGTGGGGATGTCATGGTACAATTGAGATCATTGGTAGAATACTGAGATTGTAACAAAATAAGGGTCAAAAAGTTTTGGAACGGGAACTCCAAAGTCAGCCGAAGGCCCATAGGGGATAAGCAAAATCAAGTGGAGACTCCGGAGAGGAAGAAACTAAACAATTAAAACAAAGCAGCTCCAATAATAGCAAAGTATAGTGACAATGATAGAGGCTGGTATTTTTGGAGTTTTTGCTGTCAGACATTGTTTTTAGGTATTACTGAATTTAATCCTCTAAGTAGCCCCATAAAATTCTATCATGCTCATTTTACAGATGTCAAAGGTCAGTTAAGGAATTTGCCCAAGGTCACACTATTATTAAGTGGTAGATTCCAGTTTTGAACCTAGGCAGTTTGTGTATGCTTGTTAACTCCTAAGCATATTTCTCTTGTATATCCTGGTCTCCATATTTGGATTGTAACACCAGAAAGAACAAACATAAGGCCAAAGCAAGCCTTGGGCAAACTTGACAGGTTTTTTTTTTTTTTCTTTTCTTCAGTGCCCACTCTTCAATTATCTCTAGCCAGGAATGCAGGAACTTGCATTGCCCTTGGGATGACCACACACTGTGGCAATGAGCTCTGATGTATTTCCTCCTCTCCACTATTAATGTCTCACCCTCATAAAAACATTGCCTGCAGTCCCACACCCTTAGGGATCTACTTTCTTTTGGAGGATAATCCTAATAATCAGTTTATATTTTGGTATCCATAAAGTGTTAGCCTGTGGATAACATATGTATTTTCTTAAGCCAAAGAAAAATGAATGGTAGAAATTTCAGACACTGAGGTAGGCTGATATAAGGCCCTTTATCTTTCTCATAATACTGGTGGGTGCTGTTATTATCCATATTTTACAGCTGAAGAAATAAGCCCCAGAAAGATTAAGTGAATTTCAAAAAAAAAAAAAAAAGTGGGGGTAGGGGAAGGAGCTAGTAAATGGTAGAGCTACAATGAGAATACTTTCTGGCTCTCCACTATACACTAAACTGTCTTAGAATAAGTACCTAGTACTGTGCCCACATAGTAGGTGCTCAGGAGTACCTGTTGAATGAATACTGCTTCATGCATAATACTAGCCTAGCAGTGGAAATGCAGGTCCATGAGTGATATTTAATCTCTAAGATCCACATATAACATTCTTAGTAGTTAAAAAGATTTCTCTATATTTACCATGGGCACCTTACTGCAAAGGGCTAGAAAGATGACTATAGTGTTAATGTTTGCATTTAATTACCTTAGGCTTCCTCTCTGGGCTTTACCAATCCAAACTGTGTGACAGGTAAAGGAAGGCTTTCAGCTGATATCAATACTAAGTTTGATACTGGACAGGTAGCATGATTGAGAGAGGCAAACCTTTTGGTTTGAAAGCAGTGGCTGGCTATATGTAGTAAGTTTTATTTCTTATTTCATGTCAGTGTATCATTTAGAACACCACTAAGCACACAGTGATGAGTAAGAGCAAAAATGTTGCCAAAGGATAAAATACAGATGCAACTGTATTAAAAAAAATTAAAAAGGAGAGGAAGTTCCATTAACCTGAATTTTATCCCTGAGAAGCAACCAGCTGAGTTTATATGAGCCTCCAAAGCCTTATCAGAGCAGATGGGATCTTGTTTTTCTGTCAAAATAGATGGGGCCAGGAGGATCTCCTAGTGTGAGAAGTTGGAAGTAAGTTCTTGTCTCCCTGGGTGATGCTGAGAGATGTATGCACTTTTCCTGTAAACTACTTTGTTTTGCGATTCAACGAGAGAACAGTATCTACTATTGTTTCATGGGCCTTACCTCACTGGAAATTCCTATCCAGAGTCATCTGTCGAATAAAATGAATGTAGTATATATTTTTCCCTTTGGGCTTTCCAAAATCTGATTCAGAAGGTAAGGAGGCCAGGTGTATTGTGTGTGGATTTGGAACCAGACAACAGAGTACCATGAGAGTGTTGTATTAAGGGTGAAAAAGGAAAGTGTTACAAGGGAAAAGTAATTTTGTCCTATTGTTATTTTAATGGTTAAAACTACTGAACAATGTTGATTGCTCCTTTAAAAATGCTGATTACCCAAAGCCTTTAAAGTGAGCATCTACAACAATTTCTGTAAATTAGATTCCAGAGTAATAAAAACTGATTCCAAAACCGGATAAGTAGTATTTTTTTTTTTTAAAACCTTTCTGATATTTTGCCTATTTACAACTAAGTACAACTGAATAACCACTGCTATTTCACCAACTATAATTTCTGTGTTTCATATTTAAGATGGTTTTATTAAATAGGAAAATAAGTGACAAAGTAGATGCTTCGGGTATAGGCAAGAATAATTTGGAATGTGATTGCATAGCTTTCAAAACTTACATGATGTTCTTTGAAAATGTTAATATTGCCTCTAATTTTCAGATTAAATCCCGAGGATTGTTCCCTTCAATTTATGAGGCTTTTAGGACAAACCTGGCCTTGAGAAACAGCTCTGATGAAGGGATTCAGAGAACTAAGAGCAACAATAGTAACAAAACTAGAGAGTAAAGTCATATTATTGGCTTAAAAAAACTTTTCCTTTAAGGAGAGAGAATTCCCAGATCCTGAGACTGAGGGGGATGGGTCCAAAATGTGATGAGGAATCCCAATCAAGGTGCCATGGTATTGGTGCCTGCGGTTTCTCAAACATTAACCAAGTCTTGCATGGCATTTCATTCTTCCAGTATTGCCTACAACAGCTCATGGTCAACAGATAAACTCTTTCTCACTATTGTCTTATAGTGTAATAGTCCTAAAAGGATTGGACATAGGAGACAAAACTGCAGGGTTGTCAAAGCATTACGAAGAAGATATTAACCTCTTTGTCACTTTCTAATAATCTCTTGGAATATGATATTATCATTGAAGAAAGTTTGAGAGTTGGTTGTCCATGTTTTATTCTGGGCTGAGATTTGGTTCTCGATGTTTTATTCTTTTGTCACCCTTCTGGATGTAACACTTTAGTCCTTTTCCATTTCCCAGCATGCCTATGGCATATGTAAGAATGTTCTGCAGATTAATTTCCCTAAAGTCAACACATACACAATTTTACTTGCATTTGTTAAAGCAAAGACTATTACTTATCATTCACCCTTTGGGAATGAAGAGCTTTTGTTTCTGAAAATTTATATTATATGGTGATGTTCTCTTTCAATAAGCTAAATAAAAGAGTTGAGGTACGTTGGCACAGAGAAATTGAAATGCTGAATTTACTGGCTACTTTTCTTTCTTTTTTTTTTTTTTTAAGATTTATTTATTTATTTTAGAGTGAGGGAGAGAGCATGAGAAAGTGTGAGTCGGGGAAGGGGCAGAGGGAGAGGGAGAGAAAGACTCTCAAGCAGACTTCCTGCTGCTCTCCAAGCCCAACACAGGGCTTGATCTCATGATCCTGAGACCATGACCTGAGCAGAAATCAAGAGTCAGATGCTTAACTGACTGAGCCATGCAGGCGCTCTCTGGCTGCTCCTCTTAACAAAGAATTGTTATACCCGTACAATGTACATGATTATTCAGTGGAACCTAAGCATTACCCATGACCACAAGCAGGAGTAACAGAGTCCTTGAACAGCATGTTTCATGCTCCTCCTAAAACATGGGAGTATGTGGTCTGAAATGGGGCCATGTGAAAAAAGATTGCTCAAATAAATACTGTAGAGTCTAACACACAAAGGTACTCCTATACTTTTCCCTTTATAAATAACAACAGCAGCTAACATTGTATTTAATATATTGCTAAGTACTATTCTCAGTGCTTTACATATAACTTTTATTTTTTTTTAAATATTTTTTTTTAAATTTATTTGACAGAGAGAGAGCACAAGCGGTGGGGAGGGGCAGAGGGAGAAGCAGACTCCCACTGAGCAGGGAGCCCGATGCGGGACTCGACCCCAGGACCCTGAGATCATGACCTGAGCCGAAGGCAGACGCTTAACTGACTGAGCCACCCAGGCGCTCCTATATATAACTTTTCTTTTTTTTTTAAGATTTTATTTATTTATTTGACAGAGAGAGACACAGTGAGAGAGGGAACACAAGCAGGGGGAGTGGGAGAGGGAGAAGCAGGCTTCCCGCCGAGAAGGGAGCCTGATGCGGGGCTCGATCCCAGGACCCTGGGATCATGACCTGAGCCGAAGGCAGACGCTTAACGACTGAGCCACCCAGGCGCCCCTACATATAACTTCTAATCATCACAAAAACTCTATGCAGTAGGTCCTACTACTGTTTTACAGGCTGGGGGAAAAAAGGTCAGTGATAGGCTAACTAATTTGTTCAAATGCCACCCAGATACTAAGTGATCAAAGTTAGATTTGAACCCAGTCTGATTCCAAAGTCCATGTTGCCTCATTTTGTTCTCTGCCTAGGAGTCAATGGCCTGGCATTTTGATGCTATCAGTGACTTTTTCTCACACTCCACTGGTGATGATGATGAGACATTTCTGGGAAAATTTCAAACAGTTCCAATTTTGGTTTATGGCAAGAGAACCTCTACAATCAAGCAACCAATTTCATTCACAGTGCAAAAATATTGAACTGTACTAAACCCATTTTTTTTCTAAAAATATTTGCAAAAAATGCTGGAATACAAGTAAGCCCAGAGATTTATCAGTGAATGTGGAATTATTCCATAATTTCAAATGCTACAGCTGATAGTCATCAAGAAAGGTTTGTGATAATGGCAGTGATCACATTTAGCAAACTGCTACTCAGTATATAAATGTAAGGTATTTTTACTGTTAAACTTTTATTCTGAACCCTCACATAAAATTTTTTGAGGTATTCAAATCTATTTTGGTATATAAGATATTGGTTTGAGTTTTGCTTTGGTTCAAATGAACAAAAGTTATTTCGGATGAACTTTGTCTAACTTATCAAGAGTTTTTAGGAACAATATAATATATAAGCACAAATCTCATTCCTTTGGAGACAAAAAGTTCTTTCAGCACCACTCTTCCTTCATGTGAATGACTTCTCTGAACCTGAGGTCTGGAGAACACCCTGAGGTTGATATGCATAAAATAGAACAAAGTAGTATGAACAATATGCCCCTCAAGCTTGGACAGATTTCTACTATCATAAAGTAATAGAGGTCCCGATTTCTGGGTCAAAATTAGAGTCATGAGGTTATAAGAATCAAAAATTCTATAGCACATCCCTGAAAAGAAAAAAAATAAAAGGATTTTCTTTTTGGAATGAGCCTAATGGTATTATTAAGGAGGGCTGGAAGAAGGAAAGCAAAATAGAGCACATGCCTGTCTCAGTGTCTGCCCACATGTAAGGCTGCTGAGTGTTCAGACATGTATATATTTATTTAATTTTCAAGCTTTATGACTACAGCAGTGATTCTAAACAAAGGTGATTTTGTCCTCCCCACTGCTGTGGGGTATTTGGCAATATCTGAAGACATTTTCAGTTGTCCCAACTTGAGGTAGTATGCTACTGGCCAGGAATGCTGCTGAGTATCCTACAAGGCACAGGACAGTACCTCACAACAAAGTACCTGCCTATAATGCTAAAAGTGCCTAGGCTGAGCAACCCTGGACTACAGGAATAGACTTTAGACAGGCTTAAAATCTAGGCCTACAGAGGTGGTGGTATATCTGGGAAAATGACTCTTGCTTCATCATTCAAACAATAAGCACTCAAAAATGTGTAGAGGTTGTTACTAATCATTTGCACCTGTTGATCAGGTGGGCATATAGCCAGATTCTCAATAACATTTGAGAGAGACCAAGTAGTTATAACTCCTCCCGTCTACCCACCAAGAGACTAGAAAAGGGAGCTTCTCAATGAGAGGATCCTTATCCCCGTTAGGAAAAAAACGTCAGCAGTGGATGCCGTCATGGGAACTTGAAGGCCAAGGAAGTTTTCTGTTCTGACTAGGACTATTGCTATGTGACTTCTGCTCTGGGTGGAAAGTTGTATTCTTATTTCATATTGAAGAAACTCATAGCCTTTGCTGGGGTAGGTATCTTTCCAATAATCATATCACCACCCCATTGTGACAATGTGCATTGTCACAAAATAAAAAAACTGTCCATTTCTTTATACTCTCTGAAGTATATTCCCATGAAAATGGTGCGGCCTCCCTTCTCACATTTTCTTTTCTCTGCTTCTTCTAAGCTTTTAGGCAAAGATTTATCTTACATGATCTATATTTCTTGGTAATTACTCTCCAGTTACTTCATGTGAGTATTTTGCTCACTAGATTCTGGACCAGGGTAAGATCTGTTGTAGCTTCAATCACCCTAGAAATCCTCTCCACACCTAATATAATTCTGAGCACAAATAGTCATTTAACAGCTTGTTGAATGAACTAACCCATAATATGCACATAAATGAGAGCAGGATAAAACCAACAATAAATATTTCTATGCTGGTATTCCACTGTGTATACAAGGCTGATTGGACCACTCATAAAAACAAAAACACCAAGCCCATAACATATAATTATCTGCAACAATTAAACTCAAAGAACGATTGTAATATGGTATTGCCTAAATTTAATATACAGTCTCTTGCTTGGTAGAAATGTAACAGGACTTGAAAAAGAATTACATTTACACTTTATTTCCTATAAAGCAATTGAGTGAGACACAATGCTTGGTGTTTAAGCCTCTCAGTATCAGTGCACCTATGTGTAGAAGTGGATGGATGCTGGCTGCATACTGACTATACAAAATCAGAAAGTATTTTTTGAAAAAAGATTTTATTTATTTATTTGAGAGAGAGAGAGCGAGTGCACACCAGCAGGAGGAGGGGCAGAGACAGAGGGAGAGAGAATCCTGAGTAGATCATGCAGTGAGCACGGAACCCTACATGGGGCTTGATCTCATGACCCTGAGATCATGACCTGAGTCGAAACCAAGAGTTGGAAGCTTAACTGACTGACCCACCCAGGCACCCCTACAAAATCAGAAAGTATTAAGTAAGCTTACTTACTTGCTATTTTGGTTAAATGCTGTGAACATGCCAGTACTTTAAACAACTCCAATAGCTGGCTTCAGTGGAGATGTAGTCAACAATTGCTTGTAAGCAACTAAATACCTGAATACCTATTTTTTTTGGAGGGGAGGGTATGGAATCTTCCCATTCTTTCACAAAAGAGATCATTCCCAAATATTAGGAAAATTGCACCTGAGTCATGATAACATTAAACACACATACATACATACACAAAACAAAACAACCAAGAACTTCCTGAACTCAATATGACCAAAAAAATATTGGCCATTGAAACATGCCCTACTATCACTTACCTGGGATGAAAAAGTACACACTAGGAAGTCTGCCTGGGAGAGAAAGTGTATATCCAGGATCACACCCCGAAGTGAATTTTCTGTGTATCGATTGTGTAGCCCAGCAGACCAAGAGATAGAATTATCACTAATAAATTCGTAAGTGGGGTACCTGTAAAAAAAAAGAAATAAATTTGTACATAGTCACTGAAATCACAGTACTCTATCGGGAGGTATTATCTTACCAGAAAGTCTACCATATGCTCAAATGATTCTACTGTGAATTAAGAGGTTTTAATTATACTCTAGTACAGAGTGAATAAATTTTCTCAGGCGTGAGGTAGATCTTCAGAGTTAAGTTGCAAACTTAGGGAGTTAAATCAAAATGGGATAATAATTGTACCTGCTTTATATAATTCTGTGGGAATTAAATACACTAAGCAATGTAAAGTGCTTAGAAGAGCACCTGACATGTACTAAATGCTCAATAAATATTAGCCGTGATTGTTAAACATTCTTCTGCAGATATCCACTTGGTTTTATTCCTTACTTCCTTTAGATCTCTGCTCAAATATAGCCTTATTAATGAGGACTTCAGCAATTTCTATCTTTTTTTACCTGATTAACTTCATGACTTTTATTATCATTGGACATATAATATATATTGACTGTTATTTACTGCCTGTATCCATTCCCCACCTTCATCATCCCTAAGTGGAATGTAAGCTCTTTATAAAGAGGCATTTCATCTGCTTTGTTCACTGTATTATTCTTAGTACTTAGAAGAGAATCTGGAATAAAGGATTGATAAATATTTGTTGAGAGGGCAAGAGTTCCTATTTGTAAACCCTGAACAATCAGAAGTCCGTTTACATGTCTGTCTCCCACACAGTATTCCCCAAAGGTTGGAACTAGACTTTATTTTTCTTTGCTTCACAGCACCTAGTACCCCACACAATGCTGTGTGAGTAAATACATGAATAAGTGAGTGCTTCCTATGTCTGGGACTTTTTCCTAATCCCCTAAAAGCTGCTTCAGATTCTCTTCATTTCACAGCCACCAAGGAGCTTTTTCTCATTGCCTCTAATAATGACTGTGACAGCCAAGTCTCTGAGCACTGTTTCAGACTGGTAATCAGTGTTCCGATCCATTTGGCCTCATTATTTTTGACATTTTGCCCTCTTCAGCCCCAAATCAGGGAGACAAAGGAAATGTCACATTTGTTTTAAAAAGAAAACAACCAAAAAGACTTTTAATGTGATTCTTGTGAAGCTGCATACCCAGGCATGGGGCAGAAACCGCAACAAATAAATATGAAAAGGCTGGAGGATAGAGGACCGAGGGAATCATTAAAACACACCAATACAGGTTTTATCCTCGAATAGACTAACTCTGTCAGCATGGTTTGGGTGCCCAGTGAAAAGAAAAGAGTGATCCTTTTGCTGAGATGTGACACTAACATTAATGCCCTTCCTAACTTAAAGACCCCTCTCCCTGGAATCAAACCAAAGAACACCCAAGTTCCTCAGGCCTTATCTGAGACTGCTTGATGAAGGATACGGAGTTTGGAAAAAACAAACAGAAACAAAGTAAATAATGGAAAAGGGAGATTTTGCATCTCCAATAAAATGTATGGAAATTTCTACACAAACATGCTTCTTTCTTGTCTTCTGACCACAAGTACATCAGCAGAGGCATTACTTTTACTGGTCCTGGTATACAACTCCTACAGCACATTCATCTAACTATACTTCAATAACTTGTTACATGTACATGTATATGCCTACCAGCTGGATACTCCTTGAAATAAGGAGCCACATATTATATTCTATTTCTCTTTGTATTCTAGTGTCCTGTAACTGTGTCTAGCATATTACATTTCAATAAAATAGTGAAAAAAATCACCACCCTTTATTGCTGAGTCTTCATTTCACAAGGCAACCAAACCCTTTACAAAAACTTTTAAATACATTTTTCTTGCCTCTACTCATTTAAACGGAACTAATTTTAGGAGGCTCAGCCAGCATTTTTGATAAAGAGCGCACTAAATATGTAAATATTTATTCTGGGAGATTTTTAAAGGCTTGTTTCCTCTCCTGTTTCACCCCTGTTCCCAATCTCCACGTCTCAGACTACACTATTGGATTGACAGCTTTAACAGTTTTTATTTCTTTGCCAATGATTCTGTGATTTAAACACTCTAACAGTGAATTACCTAAGAGAGATATCTCCACATTAGCAATGGCTGCCACAGTCAGTGCAGGTGCCAAAATCTCATGGACAAACTCAGTCTTAACCAAGAGAAACCTGAGGTGTAATACCAAGCAGCAAAGCATTAACTGCTCATTTTCACACAGAAATCACATATATAAAGTTAATCTTGACTGCTTTTACAAAAGATAAGCTACCCAGAAAATGGATTCTTCCCTGACTGTGTGAATTCTATGCATCATTTAATTCTTCAGCTCTTCACCCTCTTGAAGCTCAGAAGTCTCATAATCACCCTGGACACTATACACCTTGATGAGAGATTAATTCATGTTTTTGGTCTCCTAAAACTTAAATGGCAGAGGTTTTATGGTTTGCTTAGGTATCAAAACTAATCCTGACAGGTCTAAAGCAGAGTTGATTCAGAGTAGAAAAACATCTATGTAAAATAATGAAGTAGAGAAACAGCATTTAAGTTCCTGAGAAAATTTTCAAAATGACTCATAAAATTGGGGTGCCTGGATGTGCAGTCGGTTAAGCATCCGACTCTTGATTTTGGCTCAGGTCATAATCTCAGTGTTGTGAGTGCAGAGCCTGCTTGAGATTCTCTCTTCCTTTCCCTCTGCCCCTCCTGCTCGTGCTTTCTCTCTCTCTCTAAAATAAATAAATAAATCTTTAAAAAAATGACTCAGAAAATTAAAATTAAAGGATTTCCAGAGGGGGAAAAAAAGTGCATAAAATGCTGCTGCTATGTTTATAACAGAATATGAAAAAAACCCCTGCCTCCTGGACTACCATGGGGAGAGGAGTTACTAGCTGCTGACCACAAAAAGGAAATTCAAACTGTACTATTCCCTGCTGCCAACTCTACTATAAGGGTTGCTTCTTGTAAAAATATCATGCTGCACTATGGATCAAAGTTGTAAGATGTTCATATCCTTTTATCTAATATTTCCAAGTCCAAAAATCTAGCTTAAGGAAATAATGTGGACAATTTTAAGAATACATCATAGCATTATTTATAAGAGTAAAAAACTGGAAATAACCTAACTGTACAATATTAGGCAAATGAGCAAGCAAGCAACTGCACACCAATATAGGAGATATATAGTCATTAAAAGGGACATTTATGATGATTAAATTTTTAGGGACCTGAGAAAATGGATCCATTGCTGTATTAAGTAAAAAAGAATTCAAATTGTTATATACAATATGATCAACTACTAAAATGGGTAACTATATAAATGACTAAAGGGAATAAGTCAACATTTAAGTAATTGTTGCCACTGAGTAATAGGATTGTGGGTAACATTTTTTCCTTGCCTGTATACTTAACAACTTCCATATCTTTTAATGAGCATGAATTATTTTGCTAATCAGGGAAATAAGAAAGACAGGAAAAACCTTGTGATGCTTCAAGAACAAGTAAAGAGTAGATAAAATTAATTTTATTATTTTTTCAACCAAGCTACAAATTTAGTCAGGTATTTTAAAATGAAGGAGCATGGTGAACTATTTCTACTTTGTTTCTAATCGGTCTGGATATCAAACTGGAAAAGTATCTGTGAAGATTTTGTATTGTGTTTTGTGCCCAAATGTTCATTTAATCCCTAACTATAAGCATATAACTTGGCTTATGCTTGGCTGATGAATTTCATGGTCCTTTGTGTGTATGTGTGTGTGAGAGTGTGACAGTGTGAGAGAGTATTTGATAGAGGGAGACTTAAAAAAAAACCACGCAATTTATATCAGGTTAATTTGGATTCTTAGGAGGGAGAAATAGGATTTAAATTATTATCCAATGATTTGGATAAACACCCACATTACAGTCTTCACTTTAAATATGTTTTTCTTCCCAACTCCTATTTGTGACATAAAAAATGGACCAAGAAATAAATAAATAAAATAGTCAAATAGCTTAAATGATTAACAGCTAATGAAATGTTTCCAAACCGATGGGATTGAAATAAACATAATTCAATAATTACTGGGCACTTACTAGAGCTAGGTACTGGGTCTAACATGCTTATAATCCAGTGAGGAAGACAGAGGTAAGCAAGTGCTAAACACTAAGTCAGGGGAATGCACAGAGGAGGGACACTTAGGGATTCACTTAGGGATGATTTCTGGAGTAAATGGTGTCTGAGCAGAACTGAGACTACAGATTCTTCTCCTTCATTTCCTACTTTCACACATTTAATACATCCTTTAATTGTTAATAGTAAATAAAGGCCAATTCTAGGTTAACCTAGATCCTGTGATAAATTCCCAATTAGGATCAGTGTGCTTTATGTATTTTCCAAACACCCTACATTAACTCTACAGCAGCACTACTCATATTGTCCTCCTACTAGATTAGGAATTCCTTGAAAGCAGAGTATCTTGCATATCATGGAATCCCTAGCACCTACCACGGTGCCTGAAATACAAGCATGTCCCATAAATGATGGTTACTGTCCAATACATACTAGAAGCTCTTATTGTTCCACTTATAAAACTTGTCTTCTGATTCTTTACTTTTCTTTAATATAATTTCCAAGTTCCAGAAATTTCTTATGAGATGAAAACTTATATTTTACATATGTTTCAGTTGCCCACAATTGCTAGTGAAGATAGTGAATGCAAAAAGGTAAGCCCCTGGTGTGTTTTATTTCTAGCAGTTGGTTAGTGTTGTGGACTGAATGTGTGTGTCCCCCTAGAATTCCTATGTTTGAGCTGTGACCCCCAATGTGATGGTATTTGGAGATGGGGCGTTTGGGAGATGATGGGGATTAAATAAGGGTATGAGAATGGGGTGCTCCTGACGGAATTAATGCCTTTACAGGAAGAGACACCAGAAAGTTTGCTCTCTCTCTTCCAAACACACAAAGAGGTCATGTGAGTACACAGCAGGATGGCAGTGGCCTACACACCAAGAGAAGAGACTTCAGAATGAAACATACACCTTGCTGGCACCTCAAATATGCTTTGATTATATTAACAGTCACACAAGTACACAGTTGTTTGAATTAAAAAACTGCCAATAATCAGTAGTAATATTATAACAAGAATCACAAGTCATGGGAATTAAGGATTCCTTTCAATTGAAAAGAATCCCAGTCTCATTTAACTCACTTTGTTTTTGCCTCCTTTAATAAAGAAGGGTCGTCCGTGGCCAAATATACTCTTCTTTTATCCACTTGCATTCTTCGAGCAAGAAGCTGAAAATGTTCTTCAACATGTACCATGTATTCCTCAATGGGATGGAAGGCTGCTTCTGTTCCCACTTTGTCTGTGCGTCTGACATGGACTCTGGGGGGCAGAAAGAGAAAGATTCTGCTGATAGGGTATTCAACTTTATACCGTTATTCATGGTGGCATTATAGACATTTTAAACGAATTTTTCTTTCATTTTGCCATTAGAAAAAAATATTAAAAAATTCAAACAAATATATTCTAAATATATTTGCATGTTAACACAATACAAGGAGAATTAAAAAATAAGCTTCTGAAGAATGCTTTCTTGTAAGGTAATTGCATATCCAAGAATAATGGTAAAATAAATGGAAGATTCCAGAGTTATACTCCATATAGGGAGCAAAATACCAACCAGCCTTCCATAAAAACTGGATATAACTTTTTAAGATTTTTGACAACAAATGATACCAAGATTCACAGTTGTTATTACAGAATATTAAATATATTTTTTGCAACATTTTGATGCCAACTTTTCTTTTTCTTCATGACACCCTGTATAGTTACTGTAACTGCCAGCTTGTAGAATTGAAAGTTGTCTGAGGAAAACACAGACCTGCACGGATTCTTCCTATAGCACAATCAAGGCAGGCAAACCTTTTAAGAATTCTTACTATTTTAAGTTCATGGAGACGTTCCAGCCCTTTTGTTGTATGCATAATGAATTTCCTTTTGCTGTTTTCACTCTGTCAAACACAAGCAGATATTGATCTCATCTGTCCTATTCAAAAAAAAGCTCTAAAACTGTAAAATTGGGGACAAAGACTTACATTGTCCTGCACTGAATATGTGCTGACTTCCACAGTACTCTCCTCCCATCTTAGTGCTTTCAAAGTAATTGTAATGAAAATAATAATGGTCAGAGTTTATTTTCATAGATTAAAACTCTCCTTAAATTTGCCCTTCCTGCATCCCCCCTACCAAATTACTAAAACACTATTCATGTATGGGAAAAAGAAAAAGGTAGATTTATTTCCCCTTAGGTCACAGTATATGGGCAGGCCTTAGGTCAAGCCAAAGGCCAGCTTTTCATTATGAATCTGGAGAGAGGGTCTATTTTCACTGTAGTTAATCTGGTATCTCTGCAGGTATTCTTTCCTTTGCATTCCAGACTATAGTTACAGATGTGAATACCATCGTATGAACACCTATTCTATCATCTTTTTCTTCCCACATCCTTTTTTTTTTTTCAATATGCATGTTTTATTTGAATGCTATAGGACCAAATAGGGAGCTGTTTTTCCTATTATTTTCTGATTTTTAAAAAAATTTTTATTGTTATGTTAATCACCATATATTACATCATTAGTTTTTGATGTAGTGTTCCATAATCCATTGTTTGTGCATAATACCCAGTGCTCCATGCAGAAGTTGCCCTCTTTAATACCTATCACCAGGCTAACCCATCCTCCCAACCCCCCCCCCCCAGAACCCTCAGTTTGTTTTTCAGAGTCCATTGTCTCTCATAGTTCGACTCCTCCTCCGATTCCCCCTCTCCATTCTTCCCCTCCTGCTATCTTTTTTTTTTTCTTAACATATATTGCATTATTTGTTTCAGAGGTACAGATCTGTGATTCAACAGTCTTGCACAATTCACAGTGCTCACCATAGCACATACCCTCCCCAGTGTCTATCACCCAGCCACCCCATCCCTCCCACCCCAACCCCCACTCCAGCAACCCTCAGTTTGTTTCCTGAGATTAAGAATTCCTCATATCAGTGAGGTCATATGATACATGTCTTTCTCTGACTGACTCATTTTGCTTAACATAACACCCTCCAGTTCCATCCACATCGTTGCAAATGGCAAGATCTCATTCCTTTTGATGGCTGCATAATATTCCATTGTGTATATATATGTGTGTGTGTGTGTGTGTATGTATATATATATATATATATACCACCTCTTCTTTATCCATTCATCTGTCGATGGACATCTTGGCTCTTTCCACAGTTTGGCTATTGTAGACACTGCTGCTATAAACTTCGGGGTGCACGTACCCCTTCGGATCCCTACATTTGTATCTTTGGGGTAAATCCATACTGTTTTCCAGAGTGGTTGCACCAGCTTGCCTTCCCACCAACGGTGTAGGAGGGTTCCCCTTTCTCCGCATCCCCACAAAACATCTGTTGTTTCCTGACTTGTTAATTTTAGCCATTCTGACTGGTGTGAGGTGGTATCTCATTGAGGTTTTGATTTGGATTTCCCTGATGCCGAGCGATGTTGAGCACTTTTTCATGTGTCTGTTGACCATTTGGATGTCGTCTTTGGAAAAATGTCTGTTCATGTCTTCTGCCCATTTCTTGATTGGATTCTTTGTTCTTTGGGTGTTGAGTTTGATAAGTTCTTTATATATTTTGGATACTAGCCCTTTATCTGATATGTCATTTGCAAATATCTTTTCCCATTCTGTCGGTTGTCTTTTGGTTTTGTTGACTGTTTCTTTTGCTGTGCAAAAGCTTTTTATCTTGATGAAATCCCAATAGTTCATTTTTGCCCTTGCTTCCCTTGCCTTTGGCGATGTTTCTAGGAACAAGTTGCTGCGGCTGAGGTCGAAGAGGTTGCTGCCTGTGTTCTCCTTTAGGATTTGGATGGACTCCTGTCTCACATTTAGGTCTTTCAACCATTTGGAGTCTATTTTTGCGTGCGGTGTAAGGAAATGGTCCAGTTTCATTCTTCTGCATGTGGCTGTCCAATTTTCCCAACACCATTTGTTGAAGAGACTGTCTTTGTTCCATTGGACATTCTTTCCTGTTTTGTCGAAGATTAGTTGACCATAGAGTTGAGGGTCCATTTCTGGGCTCTCTATTCTGTTCCATTGATCTATGTGTCTGTTTTTGAGCCAGCACCATACTGTTTTGATGATGACAGCTTTGTAATAGAGCTGGAAGTCCGGAATTGTGATGACGCCAGCTTTGCTTTTCTTTTTCATCATTCCTCTGGCTACTTGGGGTCTTTTCTGGTTCCATACAAATTTTAGGATTGTTTGTTCCATTTCTTTGAAAAAAAGTGGATGGTATTTTGATGGGGATTGCAATGAATGTGTAGATTGTTCTAGGTAGCATTGACATCTTCACAATATTTGTTCTTCCAATCCATGAGCATGGAATGTTTCTCCATTTCTTTGTGCCTTCCTCAATTTCTTTCATGAGTATTTTATAGTTTTCTGAGTACAGATCCTTTGCCTCTTTGGTTAGATTTATTCCTAGGTATCTTATGGTTTTGGGTGCAACTGTAAATGGGATCGACTCCTTCATTTCTCTTTCTTCTGTCTTATTGTTGGTGTATAGGAATTCCACTGATTTCTGTGCACTGATTTTATATCCTGCCACTTTAGTGAATTCCTGTATGAGTTCTAGCAGTTTTGGGGTAGAGTCTTTTGGGTTTTCCACATAAAGTATCATATCATCTGCAAAGAGTGAGAGTTTGACTTCTTCTTTGCCGATTTGGATGCCTTTTATTTCTTTTTGTTGTCTGATTGCTGTGGCTAGGACTTCTAGTACTATGTTGAATAGCAGTGGTGATAGTGGACATCCCTGCTGTGTTCCTGACCTTAGGGGGAAAGCTCTCAGTTTTTCCCTATTGAGAATGATATTCGCTGTAGGTTTTTCATCGATGGCTTTTATGATATTGAGGTATGTACCCTCTATCCCTATACTCTGAAGAGTTTTAATCAAGAAAGGATGCTGTACTTTGTCAAATGCTTTTTCTGCATCTATTGAGAGGATCATATGATTCTTGTTCTTTCATTAATGTATTCTATCACATTGTTGATTTGCGGATGTTGAACCAGCCTTGCAGCCCAGGGATAAATCCCACTTGGTCATGGTAAATAATCCTTTTAATGTACTGTTGGATCCTACTGACTAGTATTTTGGTGAGAATTTTTGCATCCATGTTCATCAGGGATATTGGTCTGTAATTCTCCTTTTTGATGGGGTCTTTGTCTGGTTTTGGGACCAAGGTAATGGTGGCCTCATAGAACGAGTTTGGAAGTTTCCCTTCCATTTCTATTTTTTGGAACAGTTTCAGAAGAATACGTATTAATTCTTCTTTAAATGTTTGGTAGAATTCCCCTGAGAAGCCATCTGGCCCTGGGCTTTTGTTTGTTGGGAGATTTTTGATGACTGCTTCAATTTCCTTAGTGGTTATAGGTCTGTTCAGGTTTTCTATTTCTTCCTGGTTCAGTTTTGGTAGTTGATACATCTCTAAGAATGCATCCATTTCTTCCAGGTTATCTAATTTGGTGGCATAGAGTTGCTCATAATATGTTCTTATAATTGTTTGTATTTCTTTGGTGTTGGTTGTGATCTCTCCTCTTTCATTCATAATTTTGTTGATTTGGGTCACTTCTCTTTTCTTTTTGATAAGTCTGGCCAGGGGTTTATCAATCTTGTTAATTCTTTCAAAGAACCAGCTCCTAGTTTCGTTGATCTGTTCTACTGTTCTTTAGTTTCTCTTTCATTGATTTCTGCTCTGATCTTTATTGTTTGTTTTCTCCTGCTGGGTTTAGCTTTATTTGCTGTTCTTTCTCCAGCTCCTTTAGGTGGAGGGTTAGCTTGTGTACTTGAGACCTTTCTTGTTTCTTGAGAAAGGCTAGTATTGCTATATACTTTCCTCTTAGGACTGCCTTTGCTGCATCCCAAAGATTTTGAACAGTTGTGTTTTCATTTTCATTGGTTTCCATGAATTTTTTAAATTCTTCTTTAATTTCCTGGTTGACCCATTCATTCTTTAGTAGGATGCTCTTTAGCCTCCATGTATTTGAGTTCTTTCCGACCTTCCTCTTGTGATTGAGTTCTAGTTTCAAAGCATTGTGGTCTGAAAATAGGCAGGGAATGATCTCAATCTTTTGGTTCCGGTTGAGACCTGATTTATGACCTAGGATGTGATCTATTCTGGAGAATGTTCCATGGGCACTAGAGAAGAATGTGTATTCCGTTGGTTTGGGATGGAATGTTCTGAATATGTCTGTGAAGTCCATTTGGTCCAGTGTGTCATTTAAAGTCTTTATTTCCTTGTTGATCTTTTGCTTAGATGATGTGTCCATTTCAGTGAGGGGGGTGTTAAAGTCCCCCACTATTATTGTATTGTTGTCAATGTGTTTCTTTGTTTTTGTTATTAATTGCCTTATATAATTGGCTGCTCCCATGTTAGGGGCATAGATATTTACAGTTGTTAGATCTTCTTGTTGGATAGATCCTTTAAGTAGGATATAGTGTCCTTCCTCATCTCTTATTACAGTCCTTGGTTTAAAATCTAATTTGCCTGATCTAAGGATTGCCACCCCAGCTTTCTTTTGGTGTCCATTAGCATGGTAAATGGTTTTCCACCCCCTCACTTTCAATCTGGGGGTGTCTTTGGGTCTAAAATGAGTCTCTTGCAGACAGCATATTGATGGGTCTTGTTTTTTAACCCAATCTGATAGCCTGTGTCTTTTGACTGGGGCATTTAGTCCATTTACATTCAGGCTAACTACTGAAAGATATGAATTTAGTGCCATTGTATTGCCTGTAAGGTGACTGTTACCATATATTGTCTGTGTTCCTTTCTGGTCTATGTTGCTTTTAGGCTCTCTCTTTGCTTAGAGGACCCCTTTCAAGATTTCTTGTAGGGCTGGTTTCGTGTTTGCAAAGTCTTTTAGTTTTTGTTTGTCCTGGAAGCTTTTTATCTCTCCTTCTATTTTCAATGACAGCCTAGCTGGATATAGTATTCTTGGCTGCATATTTTTCTCATTTAGTGCTCTGAATATACCATGCCAGTCCTTTCTGGCCTGCCAGGTCTCTGTGGATAGGTCTGTTGCCAATCTAATGTTTCTACCATTGTAGGTTACATATCTCTTGTCCCGAGCTGCTTTCAAGATTTTCTCTTTGTCTCTGAGACTCATAAGTTTTACTATTAGATGTCGGGGTGTTGACCTATGTTTATTGATTTTGAGAGGGGTTCTCTGTGCTTCCTGGGTTTTGATGCCTGTTTCCTTCCCCAAATTAGGGAGGTTCTCTGCTATAATTTGCTCCAATATACCTTCTGCCCCTCTCTCTCTTTCTTCTTCTTCTGGGATCCCAATTATTCTAATGTTGTTTCGTCTTATGGTATCGCTTATCTCTCGAATTCTGCCCTTGTGATCCAGTAGTTGTTTATCTCTCTTTTTCTCAGCTTCTTTATTTTCCATCATTTGGTCTTCTATATCACTGATTCTCTCTTCTGCCTCATTTATCTTAGGAGTTAGCACCCCCATTTTTGATTGCACCTCATTAATAGCCTTTTTGATTTCGACTTGGTTAGATTTTAGTTCTTTTACTTCTCCAGAAAGGGTTTCTCTAATAACTTCCATGCTTTTTTCAAGCCCAGCTAGTATCTTTAAAGTGATGATTCTGAACTCTAGATCTGACATCGTACTAATGTCCGTATTGAGTAGGTCCCTGGCAGTCGGTACTACCTCTTGTTCTTTTTGTTGAGGTGATTTTTTCCGTCTTGTCATTTTGTCCAGAGGAGAATAGATGAATGAGAGAACAAAATGCTAACAGGTAACAACGTCCCCAGAAAATATACTCTAAACAAATCAGAAAAGACCTGACACTGGGGGGAAAGAAAGGGAAAGAAAGAAAAGAGAAAAAAATAAAAAAAAAAAAAGAAAAGAAAAAGAAAAAGATAAAAACAAACAAAAACAGAACAAAACAAAACAAAAAAAACAGAATATGATCAAACATGAGCAGGCTGGTTGGTGCATAGATCAGTGCCACACACTAGATTTGGGGTGTATTTTGGTCTGTTAGAAGAAAGTGCCTCCCAAAATTTTAAAGAAAGAAAAACTTATATATGTACAAAAAGAAGGGTTGATATGATGAAGGGATGGAATATGACTGTAAAGATGAAAATTATAAAAAATTTTATAAAAGGAATTGTTGATAAGAAGTTGTTTGAAAAGAGAAAGAAGAGGATTTAAAAAAAAAGGGAAAAAAAGGGAGGGAATGTGATCAGGCAGGAGAGTAGAACAAAACCATACACTAGAGATTTAGGGTATATTTTGATCTGTTAGAAGAAACTATCTCAAAATTTTAAAGAGAGAACAACTTATATATATATGCCAAAAATAAGGGTAACTACTATGAAGGGGTAGAATAGGACTCTAAAAATGAAAAATAAAAATGTTTTTTAAGAATGGGATTGATAAGATGTTGGTTGAAAAAGGGAAAAAGAAAAATTCAAAAAAAAAAAAGTTAAAAAAAAATTAACTCTGAAAGACTAAACGATCATGGTAAAAAAGCCATGGATTCTATGTGCATTATTCCCCTAGCGCTGGAGTTCTGCCGTTCTCATTGATCGGTAAACTTGGTCTTGGCTGGCTGTTCTCGCTGATCTTCTGGGGCAGGGGCCTGTTGCTATGGTTCCCAAATGTCTTTGCTGGAGGCGGGATTGCCCCGCCCTTGCCCGGTCTGGGCTGAGAAAGCTGCTCGGGTTTGCTTTCGGGAGCTTTTGTTCCCTGCAAGCTTTCTGTACAGCTTTGGAGGCTGAGAGTGAAAATGGCAGCCTTGAATCTCTGCCTCGGAGGAGCCGAGAAGTTGGGGCCCCGCTCCTCAGTGAGACCCCAGAGAAAAGCAGTCAATCACTCCCGTCTCCCCGGTCTCCGGCCGCACTCTGGACTCACCCGGCCTGTGACCAAGTGTTTCTAACTCTGGCACCCAACTCGGTGTGGCGTCTCCAAACCCAGCAGATCCCTGCAGTGCACTCCCACACCGCTCCTCCCCGGGGAGGAAGGGGAGTCTCCCCAGATCTGCTGCTTGTTGGGTCCCTCCTGGAAGAGCGGTGGCCCAACAGTGCCACGGATCACAGTTTATGGCAACCCTGAGCTGAGAGCCTGCGCCTCGGCTCCATCTCTGCAGCCGACTTCCCTGCTCCAATACCTGGGAGCGCTGCTGCACTCAGGGACCCCCGGTCTTTCTGTGACCCTGAGGGTCCTGAGACCACACTGTCCCATGAGGGTTCCACCCCCCACTTAGCCACTGGAGCAACGTCCCTCAGCGGAGCAGAGTCTAAAAGTTCTGCTTTTGTGCTCTGGGGCTCTATCACTTGCCAGAAGCGGCCGTTGGAGGCCCCCTCCCCCGCCGTCCATCCTCCCGAATATCGCCTCGGATTCACTTCTCCGCACGTCCTACCTTCCAGAAAGTGGTCGCTTTTCTGTTCAGAGAGTTGTTGCTATTCTTTTCTTCGATCTCCTGTTGAGTTTGTAGCTGTTCAGAATGGTTTGATCCCAATCCAGCTGAATTCCTGGGACCAGACGAAATCCAGGTCTCCTACTCCTCCATCTTGCTCCGTCCCCCCCTTCCCACATCCTTCTTAATCACTGCTTCTGTCATGAAATTGGAATTGTTCACTGTTATCCATAGAGATGAAGTGGGACAGAAAGAACAATTCCACTGAATTTCAATGAAAAGCTTCGTGAGAAGAAGCACTATTTGTTACTCATAATTTCACCATGTACTTTCTTTAGCTCTAGCATTTAAAATAGGGATCAGGGGGGCGCCTGGGTGGCTCAGTCGTTAAGCGCCTGCCTTCAGCTCAGGTCATGATCCCAGCGTTCTGGGATCGAGCCCCGCATCGGGCTCCCCGCTCGGCGGGAAGCCTGCCTCTCCCCCCTCCACTCCCCCTGCCTGTGCTCCTCTCTCACTGTGTCTCTCTCTGTCAAATAAATAAATAAAATCTTTAAAAAAAAAAAAAAATAGGGATCAGGGGTGCCTGGGTGGCTCAGGTCATGATCCCAGGGTCCTTGTCGAGTCTGCTTTTCCCTCTCCCTCTGCCCTTCCCTCCCCGCTCATGCAGTCTCTCTCAAATAAATAGAATCTTTAAAAATAAATAAAATGGGGATCAGTAACTTCTATACATATGAAGACTAAGACAAGGGAAGATGTGGGGTGGGACATATGAAAATGAAAATGAAAATAAAAACAAATAAGAGCTGTAATAACAGAGGAAGAATCAAAGGAAGAGAAGCATCTGAGGTAGTGGCAGAGTACTACTCATCAATTTTCTCAATTCTCCAAGTACTCCTGAAATTAGGCCTGAATCAAGAATTTGAGAGGAGCATGATGGTCTTTATGGAAGAATCAGGATATTAGGCCTGTGAAAGGTATCAGAAGTCATTTTAATTTAATGTAAGTCTTTCATCAGATAGTTAAGGAAACTGATGCTTCTGAAGACATGATCAGTGAAAAATATGAAGACATATAAAGAAAACATAAGGCAAAGGGAAGCTGGTTTCTCTCACATACATTTCAACCTAGTTGTCACCAAAGTAAAAGTTGTATACTTGCTTTTCACTACAGCTGCCCCTTCAACAACGTAGGTGTGAATGGTGTGGGTCCACTTGTACACAGACTTTTTATAGTATGGTACTGTAAATGTATTTTCTCTTCCTTATGATTTTCTAATAATACCTTCTTTTCTCTAGCTTACTTTATTGTGAGAATACAGTATATAATACATATAGCATAAAAAATAAGTGTTAATCGACTATTTATGTTATTGGTAAGGCTTCCAGCCAACAGCAGGCTATTTATTAGTAGTTAAGTTTTGGAGGAGTCAAAAGTTATACATGGATTTTCAACTGCATGGGGGGTGAGCAGTCCTAACCCTGCATTGTTCAATGGTCATCTGTATTAGATATCAAGCTCTTTCGGGGTGGGGAATCTGATTTTATTTATTTCCAACAGCATCAAATACAATGAATAAATGAATGAATGTTGGGTGGACACAAAAATCTAATTGTTTAGTAATATGTGAATAGAAACCTTAGATACCATCTAACTTAGTTTTTTCAGTTTTAAACAAGGAAAGAGTGGCAATCAATGAAGACCCAGAATGATCAAGTACATTGCCCAAAGTCACATAATTTGTTAGTGGTAGAAGTTAGATGGTACCCCCAGATTCTTGAATTCTAGTGTCCTTCTCTTTCATTACAGCACACTACACCTCAATGTACAAATAATTATCTGTGGTACTTCAATTTTCTATATTTGGCCAACTCTTAATATGATGGATGGTCCATGACAATTAGGGTAGCTTTCTGGTCTGCAGGAAAGCTTCCAAGCAAAATTAAGATGGTCTAAGTCCTGGTTTTGCCTTTATTAACTCTGGAACTTTGGGCAGAAATTTTCTTTCCTTTAGTTTCCTTACCTGTAAAATGATTACCTCTGCCCACTTCACAGAACTGTGTTATAGAATCAATGACATAATGTAGTTGAAGGTATTTTGGTAATTTAATTACTATACTGTTCTTTCAAGATCCTGTTCAAACACTGAATCTATGAAGACTTTCCTGATACAGATGGAAGTACATTTCTTCTTCCCTGACCTCTCATAAATACCTCTCAGGGTATTTATCACATTCTACCCATATAATGTTAGCTGTGCATGTCTCTTTTCCAATAGACTATAATAAGCTAGAAGAAGCCATTAAGAAAAAAAAATCTCTGTCCCTCACAGTAGTAGGTATTCAATAAATGTTCTGCAAATAAGTGAATGAATCAACACATGTATTAATATTACTCAATAGCTGACTTTATTACAAACAGTATAAGCTACAGAATGCCACAGCCTAGCTTACAAGTTTATTTTCAGGAATTATTTTAGCATCAGTTTCTCTGAAAGGTAGTAATATTTTACAGTACTTTTTTTCCCCACTGAACTAAAATCTTTTTATCCTCCTTATCATCACTTTTAGGGCAGGTATTACCTTCCCTATTTTACAGATGGAAAAATCAAAGCCCAATACCATTAATAAGTTACTTGGTCCAGAATTAGGAAAAAGCCAGGGATACTGGCCAGGTCACTTAAGTCTCAGTCCAGTATTCTTTCCATTAGGCAAAGAAAATTTTCCCAATGTATGAAATCTGGCACCAGGACTCAGGAAAATTCCTCTTCCCATAACTTTTTTATGTATGTGTAGAGGAGCACATACTTATGAGCAAAGATGCTTCTTTGGATTCTTCTTGGTCATAGGATTTCCTGATACATCTCCCTGAACATAAGCATGAGACTCATTGCATATGGACATGATAATTCCTAAGTGGGCCAAGAGATAATTTTAAATAATAATTTTAACATTATCTTACACTATAAATAGTCCTCTTATTCTCAAAAATAGCTTCCAGGATAGAAAAGAAAACAGAACATCAAAAAAATGCAAAATAATCACCAGTGGTAATTAATGAAGCCTAAAAAAAGTACAATAGAAAAGCTATAAATGTGACAGCTTCATCTCATGGCCTTGTTAGGATAAGACAGGAGTCATGTATAACATCCAAAATACTCTCAATAAAATAAAATTTTGCTAGCTTCCCCAGGAGACAGGGTTTAATTTCAGAAATATGGGTTTAATATATTTGTTGAATGAATAAATAAGTGAATGAAGGTAATAAAGTATGATGACTCAGCTGTTCTAAGTGAACAAAGGAAAAATGATCTCCCTGTGACCTAAGGTAAACTCTGGAACATCTGTTTTTGGGTGGGGCTCTGCAAATTAAACTGTGTATCATAAAGTTTACAGTATATTGTAAACTATACATATCTCTGCTACTACATATCACTTTATGAGGAATATATCAGATTCTTACCCAATAACTGGATGTTTGAAGCCAAGCTTCTTGGTAGCCTCTTCTATTTCCTTTTCCAGCCAAGGTTGTGGGCGGATCAAGTATTTGACAAACTGGGACACCCACCACACTGCAGGATCACCGTGGACTCGTACGAGCCGATCTGCAAGGTCTTCTGGTACGGCCAGGGGTAAGTATGGTGGACGAGGATGAAGACTGTCTACAATGGGGAGCTCAACCACCTGAACATTTTTGTCCTTTACTTCACCTGCGAGAATATCAAAACGTATCATCACCATACTGCTTTCCTCATACAGTTACCATTTAAGAAGAACTCACTCTGGATGCTTTCATCCTCAGAGCAACTCTAAAGCTGTATTATAATTCTCACTTTACAGAGGCAGTTAAGTCACTTGCCTAAGGTACTGGCACAGAAGTGACAGAGCTAAATTGCACATTTAGGTTGGTCTGCCTCTCAAGCCCATGGCGTTTTTTCTTTTTTTCCTGTCATAACATAGCTGCCATATCAACACCTCATACCCCAGATAAGGATGTATCTAGCACTCAAAGTATCTAATCAGAGAATAACCGTATTGCTAGTGAAAACAGCCAGCGAGGCAAAGTTCTGTTTTTTTAATTGTTTGTGAACTAGACAATAAAGCGTTCTCAAAACTTCCAGATTGTCATTATAGCCAATGGCTTTTGCATTACTTTCATGACAGAGCACAATGATACTAGAGATACCTAAAGATTATAATTATAAACCAAGCAGTTATATCTTTTAAAGAAAAAAAAACACAGATAATTCTAAAGTCTTCTTTTTTCTTGGCCAAATTATCTATATTTTCAGTTATGATAATAATATAATCTATGTTGACTGTTTACCTGGATATTAATTTAAAGTTAGAACAGAGATTAGATACTAATTTTTGTAGATGATGATTAGTTTCAGAACCAACTTCTATATCATTAATGTTATTGCTGTTCTATCAATTTTATAAGGCAATGAGATGAACATCCCAAAATGGGATAAGCCAGTGACTTTAGAGTTTATGTATTGAAGACCACATAGTAATAACTAGAAGACACAAAGACATCAGGCACAGAAATTTCACAAATATAAATGTACTGATTTAAATTTCAATAACAGAAAATATGAACCCGAACATACAAAATGACTCCACTTAAGATGTTGTCATTGTGCATAATGAATTAGAATCACAGTTTATCACTGGACCATTAAAAAAAGAATGCATTTATAGAGAATAAACCTAGAATACATTTAAAATGTATTTACCAGAATGGAACACAGTTCTCAAATTGGTTGTTTTTTTTTTTTTTTGCATATATGCAAAATGTTTTAAGGTAAGTTACATGACCTGGGAAAGTAATCACTCAAACCAACTGCATGATTATTAGAAAGTCAGTTGGCCTAACTAAAAATTAAAAATGTCTGGTTAATATTCTCTCTGATATGTAAGATTCATTTCAGTATTCTTAGAACAAAGCCCTTGAAACATGACATTTGTTGCATGAATAAATGGCAATAAAAAAATTTACCAGTATTGCAGTTCATCTAGGGTGCCAGTTAAGAGGTGGGCACCAAAAAAAAAAAAAAAAAGAAGAAGAAAAAGAAAGGAAGAAAGAAAGGGGTGGGCACCTCTATCAGATGAGAAACTATAATTAAGAGTGTATGGGGAAAGAGTGAGCTACATTTTAAATTAAGCTCTAATAATCTCCCTAAGGCAAGGGAAACTGGGGTGCTTTCTCTGATATGGACATGATAAGAGATGTAGTACATGAATGAGAGAGAAAAAAAGGAAGGGAAAACAGTTTTTTTATAAAAAAGAGAGAAAGAAAGGAAAAAATCTAGCCTCTCCTATATGACCATAAACAAAAGCAAAATTAATAGGGCTACCTCCCTTTTGTGATTTCTTCCTAACAAGGTTATTCTAAATGCTCTGTGTAACTAGCTCCCTCTTTCACTTATATAGAAGTATTACCCTTTCTGATTGCTCCAAGGCCTCAGCTTTCTTACAGCTAGTCCTATTGACAGCTTTCAGATATAAATGAAAACTATGCCTATACCTTCAAGACAGAGAATTCGGTTTATTTTTGTTGATTCTTTGTTTATTCATTCATTCAGTTCAAATATTTATTGAACGCTGCTATATTCCAAACACTGTATGAGGCAGAGTATACAATGATAACATGGTTCTTGCATTCCAAGATTTCTAGTTCAAGAACCTCTCCCAGAACTGCTTTCAGTGAAAGAAAAATAAACAAAATAAAACAAAATATCATCACCAAAAAACATGCTATCAAAAAGATATCAATACTCAACTGCCTAGTAAAATATTACGAATTTATCATTTTCATTTATATAAAAAATAAAAGTTTAGCTTCCTCAATAATGATATATTTCAAAATAAATGAAAATAACATAGTACGTATGTTATGTAAGAAGGTTCCTTTTTTAACTTGGTTTACCACCTAACATTTTTTATTCCACTGGTCTACATATTCAAAAGAATTTAAATCTGGAACAGATCCTAGAGATAATTTTGTTCAGTGTTTTCTAAACTTTAGTCATTTATGTACAAACTTTATAATTTTTACCGTATCTATGCACTATCTGTACTGTTTAATGTTTTAAAAATTCATTTTAAAACTTGCATGAATTTATTTTAAAGATGGCAACTAAATAACTTCATTGAAAACAAAACCATATTATTAAATTCTATATAGATACTATTCCCTGTGAAGGGTTCTGAGCCCAAGCCAGATTTCTATTTTAAAAGATTATCAGCGATGTTAAAGGGGTATAACTGCTTTTTCCCTTACATCTCCTAGGAGTTTAAAACCAAATGAGAAACAGAGAAGAATAAAATTGCAATCAAAGTATCAGCTTGATTACTATAAGGATAAACTACAGAATGTGGTTCTTTATTTTGGATTTTTGGCCTTATGGGTTTCCTAATAGTTCCCACCCAGCCCTAAGCAGAGTTTGTCAACCATGGCCTACTACACAGGGGAGGAGGAGGAGCATGCCTTCTGAGAGGGGGCTGTACCATGAGAGAAGCCAGAAAGGGCTGTGCCTCACACGTTTGGTTCCTCCTCCTAAACTCACCAGTTGTATACTACTTTCCTTCCAAGTGGAAGGGAAATGGTACACAGAAAGAAGCAAAAAAGCACTTCAGTACTTTCCCCTTGAAGGAATGGAATTCATTTCTCTTCTATAGAAACTCTTGAGGACTGTGATTCAACAGTGTTACACAATTCACAGTGCTCACCTTAGCACATACCCTCCCCAATGTCCATCACCCAGATACCCCATCCCTCCCACCCCCCACCACGTATTGAATGGAGCACTGGGTGTTAAACACAAACAATGAATCATGGAACACTACATCAAAAACTAATGATGTACTGTATGGTGACTAACATAACATAAGAAAATAAAATTAAAAAAAAAAAAACTCTTGAGGAATAGAGGATTCCCAGTACCTATTCCTACCCATCTCTACCCCCAAACAATTATCCAGTGTTAAAGAACTATTAAAGATATCTTGATATCAAATTGAGAATTTGCCTGACATAATTAGAAAGACTGAAAAAGAAGTAACTTTCTCAACTATGCGATTCAATGTTTATTTTAATCTTTTATCAGGAAATTGTCTGAAATTGTCTCATATGCCACTTAAATTAATCTCTAGTAATCTGTGGTAGGTTCAGAGTTTGGGAAACACAGATTTACTTAAACTCCCTCATTTTACAGAGGAAATAAACTAGAGAGGTTAAGTAAATTTCTCAAAGGTAATAAGGCTAATAAAGGGCCAGGATTAGACTCTAGTGTTTACTGCATTACTTATATTACATTTTGCTTTCTGGAACCTACATATTTCAAGCATTTAAGTATGTCCCCTTTTGATCAATCAAGAGTGCCCTGCCATTCTATTAAGACTTTAGTGTTGAAAAAAAAAAAAAAAGTACCACTGCATCAACCTTCCAGCAAGAGAATGTTTTATATGTGTAAGTCACACAAAAGTCAGCACTATGCATTTGGAAAGAATCAGAGCAAACTAGCCTAGGTATTACACAATTGACTGCCTACTTCAACTTGAACTGATATGGTCATTATTAATTATTTCAGACTCATTTTCAAGACTACCTCTTCCTGTTGCTAATTCTGTTTCGTAAGGTCATTCTCTTTGCTAAAGGCAGGGAGGACTCAATAGGCTTGTTAGTATACTTATAGCCCTCTGCCAGTAGCATAGTTAGCTCTTTGACAGGGAGGATCTCCACAGCTGCAGGCAAGTATCTCTAGAGAAGCCCTTTTCCCTGCTGCTCAATTCATAGCAACCCCATTTTTTAAAGCATTATTCTGTTATCATTCCATGTGCCATAAGACGGAGACACTAGCCCAGGAATTAGTCAATTAGAATTATTAATCATTAGTAGATTCAACAGAAAGGTCTTAACATCTATCATGAATGAATAGGTTCTGCTATAATGAAAAATGTTCAAGGGCGGAAAAGATTTGGGGTCCCAGTCCATGAGATTTCTTCTGCATTTACTATCTTCTTTCTTCAGTTGTCACTCAGTGACTGTATCACTCTGACTTGTGAGAGAAACAGAACTTAAGAGGAGAAAATCTCCTGAAGACAGAATTCATATAGCCAGAATGGTCAAAATAAAGAGGTCTGGAATAGGGTTGCCAGTTGGGAAAAATCTCCAATAAAGCATCACTATCTGCAACTTAAATTTCACTTGGGAGGAGGAGGGAATGACAAGCAACACTTTGGTAATTCTGAACCAAAAAAGCTATCTGCTTTCTGGTCTCAAGACTCCTAAGGAGATTTCCTTCAATATCCACATTATGTCCAGACTTCCCTCAAATAGGTACAGATGTGTAGAATGAGATTTTAATTCCCTAAGGGTTTCCTTGAATGGTTAGAGCTGGTAAATGCCATCATATCCAAGAGCCTTTCCAAAGAGTGTGCCCACTGCTGAGACTCACGGCCCTACATGAGGCTGGACCAAGGGAGAGACATCAAACAAATATGGTAAAGCAAATGCCTATTCACCCAGCATCGTGACTATAGTGCATAGTGATTACAAGCATGGGCTTTGGAATGACAAAAACTCATGTTCAAATACTCTATCACGTAACAGTTGCGTGACTTTGGGTAAGTTATATTTAACTTCACCCCAGTTTCTTCATCTGGAAAATGGCATTGATAACAGCACCTTTTCATCTGTAAAATGGGATTAATTATAGTATCTTATTCATCAAGTTATTTTAAGGATGAGATATTACATGGAGAAAGCTAAGCACAATGCCTGACACATAGTAATTCTCAAAAAAATGTTAGTTCTTTACCCTGGTATCAATTCTGCTGAACAATTCTTAAGAAGCTAGCTAGAGTTTGGTCAAGGAAGAGATTATGTGCCAAAACATCATATTCTTTGAAAAATAATCAAAGTTCCCAATTTCAGTGAGCCAAAGATATACTCCCAAAGGAGTATAGAAGATACACACCCCAAGTAAATCTTATTCATACTGTTTACCATAGGCAATAGAATAATGGGCAGCTTTTATCTTTTCAAAATAATCAACAAATGTTCAAACTGAAGGGTAGTGACTCTGGCTATCCTATCATCACTAAATTGATTTGACCAAAATTCTGTTCTACACTGAAAGCACAGAATGACATAGTTTAGACAACTAGTAATATGTATTACAGCAAAGAATCTGTATGCTTAAATTAGATCTACAAAGACTTTATGGACTTCTGGGATTTACATGCTTTAACACTGTGTGGCCAAATATGACTGCTTAAATTCTTACTAAACTCTCTGAGACTTGGTATGGGAGGTACAAGTAAAAGGAGATCAAGACTGAAAGCCAACTAGCCGTGGTGAGACCTCTAGAGGCACTGGGGGATCTTTCTTGATTTTTACTTGGACACAGTAAGATGGGACATAAAAAAAAAAGTCACATAAATGTGTGAGGTCTATTCTTCAGGATTTTTAACAATGATGACATTAATATTTATATCTTCATTTAATGACTGAGCTCTGTTCTCATTTAAAATATGGAGGAAAGATACACTATTAAAAGTGAACAGCTGGGCTACTTTCCTTTTGTTTTTCAACCACTGCGGCTGATAGAGATTTCTTCTTGAACTTGAATGAGCAACTGTCGCCTGCCATAAGAATTCCATCACTGCTCTACTTAAGCAACAACTCAAAAGACTGTTATTACTGCCAGTTTGAAGCCTTCAACCAATTGAGTAAAAGTTCTAAATTCAATCATATGAAACAAAGTGCAGTGTTAGCAACATTCTTAAGAATTAGCATATCACACTGTGGGAATGATTGTACAGCATTCTTATGAGGTATTTTCTGCTTTCACTAGTACAGAAATGCCTTGCAAAAGCAACCAGACTCATGGTTCACCGACCTCAGTGTTATTCTGACAGACTGGATATGGGACTAAAAGAACGGCTAATGGAAAATATGTAATATCTCAGTGAGTTACGTAGTTCAGGATAAGGTAGGCAGGACAGTGTCAAAAGAAAAAAGACCGAAGAGATTTTTTGCTTCATGCCACTGAACAGAAGCCTCCCTGCAGTCATTCTGCATGTTTCTGAAACAAATTTAGTCATTTAACTTTTATATACATATATGTTACTTTGCCAAGATTCCAGACAGTCCATAGACAGCTTGCTCATAAATGGGACAGTGTCAACAGTTTCTCTGATGACTCACATTGCATAGGCCCTATAACTCCATGTAGAGATTTGGAAGAGTGTTCTGGTTTTTGTTTGTTTTTTTTTTAAATAATTTAGTACTTTTTCCTAACTTAGAAACTCCTTCTAATCCAAGGGATCCCAAAGAATTTTAGAATAGCTTTTCTCATGGGGAAAAAACAAGAAAATAGAGGAATGAAAAGCAGCAGAAAGAAAGATAAGGCTTAATTTCTTGATATCAAATTATTAAAGAGCCAAACCCAAACTCTCTTTCCCCCATTCTCATTACAAAAAAAAAAAAACAAAAAAACACAATTCCACTTTCGTATTCCTCTTACTCCTTCACCACAAGTCACTCTCCTTGAAAGAAGAAGGAAGGAGGAAGGACCTTTTATCGCCTGAGGGTTCCTGAAAGAGACGACTGCGTCTGCTGGTGGCCACCCAGATCTCACAGGACAGAGCTGTCAGTTGGCATGCTGTGCTCCCTTTTGCTTTGGGGGAATTTGACAGCAGCCTTTGTGATTAGCACTTGGCTGGAGTTAAGAATATAAAGTTTCATGTTGGACTTACAGTTCCTTGTGATTCTTCTGCTAAATTATCATTCAGATGTTAAATCAGGAAGGCCGAATTTGAGTTTCCTGATGATAGGGTATAGAATTATAGAATTATAACTCGAAATTCTGGCTACCCCATGAGAGAAGAAAATGAAAATATAGTCATGTTGGAAGAAGAAAATCCTAACAGTTAAGACTTTTGTGAGCTATGAGGAGAGAAGACAACCAAATCGAGTGTAGTATCACCATGCTAAAGAACTCCACAAATTGCTGACCAAACAAACATCTTGCCTACTAAACTAGGGATTGGGGTAGCAAATCTCCCTTGGTTTTTTGTTTTGTTTTGTTTTGTTTTGTTTCAGGGGTACAGGTCTGTGATTCTCTCCCTCGTTGTGTATGCCAACCCAACCCATAAAGTACCAGCAGCTCCAAAAGTTGCCCTGCCACCATTTCCACCTTTAGCGTGCTGCCATCTCAGACTACAGAACCTGTCTTCTCTCCCAGCTGCCTCGGCTTCCAATGCGGAAGAAGAGATGGGGGACGGGGCACAGCGTTGTGTGTCACACCGCAGCTCCTGCTGTCACTGCAGCCACCAGTCTGGTCCAGGTCAGCTGACCCTCCCCTTCTCTCCTTTTCTGGGTTGTGTTACGTCTCTAGAGTGAAGAGAGCTAACACTTTACAATCTATAGCTTCTGGTGGCATAGCTGAGGTAAATACTGTAAAGACATTACTCAAGGAGTGGCTATATTTTACTCTTTTTGGTTTAATTGGGGGAAGAGCAGGGGATATCCATACAGGAAGAGAAAGAACTCTGATGCAAAAGGCATGAAACCTTAACTAACAGAGCATGGAAAGGGGAGGAAGGAGGAAGATAAAAGACAAATAGGGCAAGGAGATGTCTGAGATGGAGAGAAGTAGTCTTTTGCTTGTTACTGCTTACAAAAGACAATACTTTGTACAGATTTGATACTTCACACTATGGTTCCTATGACATTAATCATTTATACTTAAATCAGGGACAGCACCACCACAACCCTCTTGAGAACCTGGACCAGAATTTGCCAAGGAATACTTCTGTCACTCCCCTCCCACGGTTAGCTATGGTTTCTCATCATCTGCAACATATTTTTCAACCTGCAGAGAGTTATCTATCAATAGGCCCCAAAGTCTTACCTGTAAAATCTCTAAATCAGGAGCTACTATTTTATCATAATCATATCTTTATTCCAAATCATAAAGATTTTGGCAGGGATGAGGGTCCTGAGTCTGTTCTTTTCATATACTTTACTCCTCTTCAATGACCCATGCATGCTATAAGACATTTCTAAAATAGCCCCTGCATCCATCGCCTCCCTGCCTCAGCTCCCTGTCAGCAACTTTAATTAAAGGCTGACATTTATTGAGCACCAACTACATGCCAGGTAATACACTAAATCTTTTCCATACATTATCCCAATTAATCCACGAAGTCTTTATGAGGTGACTATTCTCTTATCCCCATTTTACAGATGAATTTAAGTAACTTGTTCAAGGTCACCCAGCTAGGAGTCAGAAACAGGAGTTGAACCCAGACATCCTTCTGACTCCAGAATTTGAAGTTTTATACCACCTTACTCCATTACCTTAAAGTTTCACAGAAAGCAGAATGACTCTACAAAGAATGTTGAATCACAGACCTGTACCTCTGAAACAAATAATACATTATACGTTAAAAAAAAAAAAAAAAGAAGAAGAAGAAGATAGCAGGAAGGGGAGAATGAAGGGGGGGAAATCGGAGGGGGAGACAAACCATGAGAGACTATGGACTCTGAGAAACAAACTGAGGGTTCCAGAGGGGAGAGGGGTGGGGGGATGGGTTAGCCTGGTGATGAGTATTAAAGAGGGCACGTACTGCATGGAGCACTGGGTGTTATACACAAACAATGAATCATGGAACACTACATCAAAAACTAATGATGTAATGTATGGCGATTAACATAACATAAAAAAAAATGACTCTACATAGAATTTTTTAAAACGGAGGGAGGGGTGGGGCTCCAGGTACGAGTAAGGTAACACCAATGGGTAAGGTCCACATCTCTCTCTACAGCAGGCACTAGATCAAGGAATTTAATATTAAGTAAAGAACATAAACTTCAAACACTGATCACATATACATACAAAGCAATTAGATTGTGGCTAAACAAAACAACTTAATTCACTGTCATTTTGGGTTCATACTGAGATCCCTGAAGAAACAAAAATAATGGCTAAAGACAGATTATCTCAAATTTAAATAATTTGTATGAAACAATTAGGGTGCTTCTGAATCAACTTGAAGCTCATGGTTAAGAGTTAATAATACCTTCACAGGGGCGCCTGGGTGGCTCAGTTGGTTAAGCGACTGCCTTCGGCTCAGGTCATGATCCTGGAGTCCTGGGATCGAGTCCCGCATCGGGCTCCCTGCTCGGCAGGGAGTCTGCTTCTCCCTCTGACCCTCCTCCCTCTCATGCTCTCTGTCTCTCATTCTCTCTCTCTCAAATAAATAAATAAAATCTTTAAAAAAAAATAATACCTTCATAATTTGATTGTAAAGAGAATATAAATTAGCCAACCTATGACAGTCTTATTTCCTAATAATTATATAATAGCCCTTCCATGAAAGAGAAACAGCCTACTTCAGAACGAAGAATCTAAAAAGCAAAGTTATCATAAAGAGATTTATTAAACATGTAAACCACTCTCATCTACATACTTATTTTCAACTATTAAACATTAAAGCAAAAATATTTTGCAGTCTAAAATATGTCTGTTTTTAAAAAATATTTCCACCTTTAATTTCTTAAATGGTATATTAATAGATAGGTAAAAATGAACAAATTTCAATTTGCTCCTGAAGACCTTATAAATTGAAGTTTCTACTCCTGATGATATTATCCAAAATTCGGGATATAATAACAGATGCTATCCAAAATGAATCACAAAATAAATACAAATATTTTATATTTTCCAAAACAAATTTCAGCCTTATTATAATAATGAACTTTATTCATGTCAGTGGAATTTCTAAAAGATGAAAAAGATCAGAGAAAGGGCTTTAAGAGGTGATACAAAGTAATTTTTAAGTCAATTCAATAGATCATTTAGTTGAACATAAATGAAAGGGGACAATCATAACTGTGTTTATATACTAATAAATTCATTCAGTTAAACTACTACATCTCAAGAACAAAGAGAAATAATATTTAGAGGGATGGAGATCTTCCAAATGACAACAGGATGATTCTTGTCTATCCTAAAAGAGGAGAACTGAGAGTTGTATGTTCCAAGCATATACAATTATGGAAGATTTAAACAAGGTGTTCAAGAATGTGTTCACCAAGCGGGAGGGGAAGAATGAAGCAGGGGAAATCGGAGGGGTAGACGAACCATGAGAGACGATGGACTCTGAAAAACAAACAGGGTTCTAGAGGGGAGGGGGGTGGGAGGATGGGTTAGCCTGGTGGTGGGTATTGAGGAGGGCACATTCTGCATGGAGCACTGGGTGTTATGCACAAACAATGAATCATGGAACACTTCATCTAAAACTAATGATGTAATGTATGGGGATTAACATAAGAATAAAAAAAAAAAAAAAGAATGTGTTCACCAAATCTTAGAATTAGGGATCTTTCATTGGTGTTTGAAAGAAGCAGTTTAAGAATAAATAAAATAAAGTCTAATTTTACACAAAAGGTAGAATTCTTACAGAACTCACTATCTCAAGAGACGATAACTTAAGCCAGAAATGATATTTGAGGTAAAATATGAATGTTCATACCATGACACCATGGATGACAACTATATTTCCTATAAAATGTCATTGAGAACTACTGTAAATCAGAGTACTTAACTGGATTAATCAGTGTTATGACCCCCAAATGCCCTTCTTGGGCTTCAATGCACAGGAAATTACATATATCAGATAATAAGACTATGTTACATTTTGGCTCTAAAGGATGCTTTTTCTTTGTGTACCAAGAAACCATTATTTCTTTTCCTTGCAGTATGGAGATAAGAGGTAGATATACCATAAAAACAGAAAAGGATAAGACGAAGAATAGAATATTACTTCTGCCTGATGATGGCTTGCTTGGTTAGAGTAGAATATAAAATTCACAATATAAAGGATATTGGAGTTCTGAAGCTAGTACATCATAGTTGTTTTGTTAGAACAAATCTTGTACATGACTATTTCTTCTCACCAATATCAAGCAACCAAAAAATACTTATTGAGAACTGTTTTAGCCAAGGATCACTGGTTGCAAAGAATAGAAACCTAGTCAAATTAGCTCAAATAAAAAGGAAATTACCAAAAGAATACAAGGGAATTTGCCAAGAAAAAAAGCAGGAAGTACAACTGTATGTCAGGAGGTGGGAAACTTGCAATTCATACCATGTCTTTGTGGCCACAGGGTCTGTTTGGGTCAGCAACACCCTCCTTTTTGCCACCTGATTCCACTCTTGCTCAGGGCCCATCTTGTAGACATCAGCCTCAGTCTATAGAATTTAACAACTTAGTCTTTCACCCTCAGATAAGCTAGAGTCTCTGTCTTGTAATAATAATATTTACTGGGTACTGTACATAACGCTTATAAACATTATGCATGTCACTTAGATACAGTTGACTGATGATACTGTCCTGTTCAACTATATCTTTACTGATTTTCTGACTGCTAGTTCTGTCACTTTCTGATAGAGTAGTGTTGAAGTCTCCAACTATACTCTCTATACTTATCCTTGTAATTCTGTTAGTTTTTACCTCATGTATTTTTATGCTCTGTTGTTAGGTTCATGCATATTAAGGATAGTTACGGCTTCTTGGCAAATTGATCTTCTATCATAATATAATGCCTCTCTTTATTGCTAATAATTTTCCTTGCTCTGAAATCTGCTTTGTCTGAAATTCATAGAGCTACTCCAGATCTCTTTTGATTAGTGTTAGCATGATGTATTTTTCTCATCCCTTTACTTTTAATCTACCTGTGTTTTCATATTTAAAGTGGGTTTCTTGTAAATACCATGTAGTTGTCTTGCTTTTTTTCATCCACTCTAACAGTCCCTGTCTACTAATTAGTATATTTTAGACCACTTACATGTAAAGTGAGTATTGATATAGTTGGATGAAAGTAAACCATATTTGTCACTGTTTTCTATTCGTTGGCCTTGTTCTTTTTTTATCTTCCTCTATTCTTCTGCCTTCTCTGGTTTTAATTATCACTGTATATCCCATTTTCTGTCTTAGCATAGAAATTACAACTTTTTTTTTAAGTGGTTGCCTGAGAGTTTGTAATACACATTTACAAATAATACAAGTCTACTTTCAAGTAACACTATATCACTTCATGGGAACTGCAAGCACCTTATAAAAGAATAATCCCAAGTCCTCCCTCCCATCCCTTATAGCACTGTTGTCATTTATTTCACTTATCCATAAGATATGATCACCAAATATTTTGTTGCTATTATTACTTTGAACAAACTGTTATCTGTTAGATTAAGAATAAGAAAAAGACAAGATTTTATTTTCCTTTTATTTATTCCTTTTCTAAGACTCATATATAGTGTTTCTAACCTATATCATTTTCATTCTCTCTGAAGCTGGCAACACATTCCCCCAATTTTTGTTTGTCTGAGAAAGTCTACTGCTTCTTCACTTTTGAAGGATAATTTTACTGAATACAGAATTCTAAGTAGATGGCTGTATTTTTTCAAAACTTTTGAAGTATTTCACTCTACCCTCTTCCTGCTTACATGGCTTCCGAAGAGAAGGTTGATGTGATTCTTATCCTATTTCCTCTAGTGGTAAGATCCCCACCCCCATCTACCTGACTTCTTTCAAGATTTTGTCTTTGATTTTCTGCAGTTTGATTATAATATTCCTAAATACAGATTTTTTAAAAGTATTTATCCTGCTTGGCGCTGTCTGATCTTTATATATCTGCGGTTTGGTGCCTGTCATTAATTTTGGAAAATTCTCAGGCATTATTACTTCAGATATTTCTTCTGTTTCTCTCTTTTTCCTCTGGTATTCCCATTATATGTATATTCACCTTTTGTAACTGTCTTGTAGTTTTTGGATATTATGTTTCATCCTTTTCACTCCTTTTTCTCTTCCCAGTCAGTTTTTTAAGTTTATATTGCCATATTGTCACAGTCACTGATTCTTTCCTTGGTCATGTCCAGTCTACTGATGAGCCCATCAAAGACATTCTTCATTTCTGTTACAATGTTTTTGATTTCTAACATTTACTTTTCATTCTTTCTTAGAGTTTCCATCTCTTTGCTTACATTACTTGTCTTGCATATTTATCCAACAACAGAAGAATGTATATTCTCAAGCTCACAGGGAATATTCACCAAAATAAACCATATTCTGGGCCAAAAAACATACCTTAACAAATTTAAAAGAACAGACATCATACAAAGTATGCTCTTTGACCACGAAGGAATTAAATGAAAAAATATTAACAAGAAAATAGCTAGAAAATCCCAAAATATTTGGAGATTAAACAACGCACTTAAAAACAACACAAGAATTAAAGAAATCTTAAGAAACTGAAAAACTTTTGAATTAAATGAGAATTTAAAAAACATTTGTGGGATACAGCAAGAGTAGTAGTTAGAGGGAACAGTATAGAACTGTATGCACATATTGAAAAAAGAAAAAGATAACACCAATATTCTAACTTAGGAAAATAGGGGGGGAAAAAGAGCAAATTAAATCCAAAATAAGCAGAAAAAGGTCAATAAAATGGAAAGCAGGAAAAAATAGAGAAAAATCAACAAAACCAAAAGTTGGTTCTTTGAAAAGATTAATAAAATAGATAAGCCCCTAGTCAGGCTAACCAAGAAAAGAGAAGACACAAATTATTAATATCAGAAATGAAAGAGGTACCATCACAGCTGATGCCATGGACATTGAAAGGATAAATGAGCATTATGGACAAACCTATGCCCACAAATTTGATAACTTAGATGAAATGGACTAAGTCCTTGAAACACAATCTACCAAAATTCACACAAGGAGAAATAGATCATCTGGTTAGGTTTATATTAATCAAAGGAACTGAATAAATAATTAATAACTTTCCAAAACAAAAAGCACCACACCCAAATAGTTTCACTAATGAATTCTACCAAATACTTAAGGGGAAAATGACATCAATTCTCTATGATCTGTTCCAGAAAATAGAAGCAGAGGGAGCACTTCCTAACTTATTCTATGAGGCCATTACACTAATTCCAAAACTATATAAAGACATTACAAGAAAGGAAACAGACTAATATTTTTCATTAATATAAATGCAAAACCCTCAAGAAAACATTAGCAAATCAAAACTAATAATGTATAAAAAGAATTATATACCATGACCAGGTAGGATCTATTCTAGGTTATTCAAGGCTGGTTCAACATTTAAAAATCAATTAATGTAATCCCTCACATCAACAGGCTAAAGAGGAAAAATCCTATAATATCAATAGATACAGAAAAATTTAAATCCAAAATCCATTCATAACAGAAACTCTCAGGAGGGTGAATTTCCTCAATTTCATAAAGATCATCTAGAAAACCCTACAGCTAATGGCATATATAATTGTAAGAAACCTGGTATCTTTTCCCTAAGATTAGGAACAAGGCAAAGATGTCCCCTCTCACCACTTCCATGCAACATTGTACTGGAAGTCCTGGCTAATTCATTAAGACAAGAGAAGGAAATAAAAGGTATACAGATTGGAAAAAAAAAAGACATAAAATATCATTATCTTTGTTCCCAGATGACATGGTCATCTGTGTAGAAAATCCCACGGAATTGACATAAGAACTGATGGAGCTAATAAGTAATTACATCGAAGTTGCAGGAAACAAGGCTAATATATAAAAGTCAATGACTTTCCTATATACCACCAATGAGCAACTGGAATTTAAAATTAAAAACATACAGATTTAAATTTGAAAAAAAATTAAAAACATACAATCACTTATATTAGAACCAAAAAAGAAAGAGCGAGAAAGATGTTTAAATCAAAATATGTATGAGATATCTATACGATAATATGTATAAAAACCTGTAAAACTCTGAATAAATCAAAGAAGATGTAAATAAATGGAGAGATAGTTCAAATTCATAGACAGGAAGACCCAACATTGTTAAGATGTCAATTTTTCACAACTTGATCTATAGATTCAATACAATCTCAATGAAAATCCCAGCAAATAACTTCATGAATATCAACAAAATGATTCTAAAGTTTATATGGGGAGGTAAAAGACTAATAGCCATTACCATATTGAAGAAAAAGGACACATTCAGAGGACTGAAACTACCTGACTTCTAGACTTACTGAAAAGCAGCAGTAATCAAGACTGTGATATTGGTGAAAGAATAGACAAATAGATCAATGGAACAGGACAGAAAGTCCAGAAACAAACACACACAAATATAGTCAACTGATCTTTGACAAAGAAGCAAAGTCAATCCAATAGAGAAAGAAGAAGCATCTTTTAACAAATGGTGCTAGAACAACTGCATGTCCACATGCAAAAGAGAGAGAAGAGAGAAGAGAGAGAGAAAAATAAAAGAAAAAAGAAAAAAAGAATCTAGACACTGACCTTATATCTTCCACAAAAATTACCTCAACATGGACCACAGACCTAAATGTAAAACTCAAAAACTATTTTAGAAAATAAATACAGGAGAAAATATAGGTGGCCTTGGGTTGGCACTTAGTTTTTACATACAGCACCAAAAGCACAATCCATAAAAGAAAAATTGAAAAGTTGTACTTCATTAAAATGGAAAAATTCTGCTCTGTGAAAGACATTGTTAAAAGAATTAAATGAAAAGCCACAGAAGGGAGAAAATATCTATTAACAGACTTAATCCAAAATATACAAAGAGCTCCTAAAACTCAACAAGAAGACAAACAACTCTATCAAAAAATGGGCAAAAGATGTGAACAGACATCTCACCAAAGAAGACTTACAGGTGGAGAATAAGCACATGAAATGATGCGCAACATTATAGATGATTAGCAATTGTAAATTAAAATAGGATACCACTACATGCCTATTAGGATGGCTAAAATCTAACAGTGACAACACCAAATGCAGGAGAGGATGTGGAGCAACAAAAACTTTCATTCACTGCTGGTGAGAATGCAAAATTGCGATAGCTACTGTTAAAGACCGGATGTTTGTGTCCTCCCCAAATTCACGTGTTGAAGTCTTAACCCCCAATGTGATGGTATTAGGAGGTAGGGGCCTTTGGGAGGTAATTAGGCTTAGATGAGGCCATGAGGGTGGGGCCCCCAAGATGGGATTAATGCCCGTATAAAAAGAGGAAGAGTCACCAGAGTTTCTTCACTCTTATCATGTGAGAATACAGCAAGAAGGTAGCTCCCTGCAAGCCAGGAAGAGGGCTCTCAGCAAGAACCAATTTTTTTTTTTTTTAAAGATTTTATTTATTTATTTGAGAGAGAGAGAATGAGAGAGAACACATGAGAAGGGGGAGGGTCAGAGGGAGAAGCAGACTCCCCGCCGAGCAGGGAGCCCGATGCGGGACTCGATCCAGGGACTCCAGGATCATGACCTGAGCCGAAGGCAGTCGCTTAACCAACTGAGCCACCCAGGCGCCCAGCAAGAACCAATTTGCTGGCACTCTGAATTTGGATTTCCCAGCCTCCAGAACTATGAAAAATAATGTCTGTTGTTTAAGCCACCCAGTCTGTGGTATTTTGTTACAGCAGCTCAAGCAGACTAAGACAGCCCTTTTGAAGATAGCTTTTGCAGTTTCTTATAAAGCTAAACATAGTCTGACCATATAACGAAGCAAGCACTCTCTTAAGTATTTACCCAAATAATTTGAAAACTTATGCCCATACAAAAACCTACACGAGTGTTTATACCAGCTTTATTCATTATTTAGATGCCCCAAATTGGAAGCAACCAAGATGTCCCTCAATAGGTGAATACAAAAACTGTAGTGCATCCATACAATTCAATATTGTTCAGAAAGAAATGAGCTGTCAAGCTATAAAAAGATACACAGGAACTTTTTAAAAAAGCCGTCAGTCAGAAAAGACTTCCTAATGTATGATTCCAACTATATTATATGATAAATCTAGAGAAGGTGAAATTACAGAGACAGAAAAAAATCATACTTGCCAGAGGTTGGAGGAAGGGAATGGGGGTGAATTGGTGGAGCACAGGAGTTTTTTAGGCCAGTGAAAGTACTGTGTATGATTATGTAATGGTGGATACATAACATTATGCATTTGGCAAAACCCACAGAACTATACAACACAAAGACTGAACACTAAACTGTGAACTTCAAAAATAATGTATCAATACTGGTTCATTGACTGTATTAAGTGGACCACACCAAGGTAAATGTTAACAATAGGGAAACAGGGCCATGGAGGGGGACAGAAGGAATAAGGAAAAAAAAAAAAAAAAAGGAGGGAGTATATAGGAACTTTGTACTTTCTAACAAATTCTTCTGTAAACATATAATTGCTATAAGAAACAAAGTCTATTAATTTAAAAAAAACATGCATTCAAAGAAGACTAAAAGAATATACATACATAACTTATGTATTTTTATTTTCTTTGTTACATTTTCTATACTTTCTGGGTTTTTCAACAATGGGTGTTCATTGCTTTATATTTTAAAAATTTATTTTAAAATATGCCAAATGGAATGAATAAATTCGCCATTAAAACAGAACAACAATCTGATCCAGATGAAATTAAATCCAAAAAAATTCTGATCTCTGACACTGTTGTCCAGTTAACATAATCTCTAAACCTTCTTTTTCTTTTCATGTATTAATTAAAAATCATGCTATCTCCCCTTAGAGTTGTTTTCTGGGGAGACAAAATGAGGAAAGCTCTTTAAAAATAATAATTAAAAAAAGGATATCAAAGAAAGTGCTAAAAATGATTAATTATAGGAAAAGATAAGGTGTTTTCTTTGATTGAAGAGGGAGGCAGTCCTGGAATGATTTCAATGAAACCTCTAACCAACTAACAAAGGCTAAATTTATCACAAATTAGAAATACAAAGAGAGCATTCTATTTAATCAAAGGCTTTCTCAGTCTAACTGTAAGGCTATATGGAGGAACAGCTTAAATTCAATAAAGTATGAGTCATGGTTTAACTGAAACCTCTGCCCTGGGAAGAAACTTGTTCTACTGAATGTATTTAATTTCTACTTCAGTGCAGATGTTTTCAAGTTCACAAATGTAGGAATTTTCTGGTCAATATTGATCTGAAGACTATAATTTGAGATAAATGGAAATTCAGTGCTTCCAAAGTCCTCTTTCTTTTATGGCAAACAACTACATAAAATTTGTCCATACATATAGTTTCTTACTCTTTCCTAATTAATGGAATTTTAAGGCTTACAAGAAATCAAAGCAATATATAATCAAGCCCCTTTCCCTATTTATTGTCTCCAGACTGTTGTTAACAAAACAAAAACAAAACAACTCTTAAAATTAACAACATTAATCCTTTACTGAAATGGCTTTGGTGTAATCATATCTCATATCCATTAACAGGCCTCAACCATTCACTTAAGCCCATCTAAGTAGCTTGATCTGGTTCCATTATAATAATGTATGGTTTCTTTATTCTAGCATGACACAGCACAGAGATTTATTTCACACTGAACTTTTCTGAATTAAAAAAAAAAAAAAGAGGATTCAAGAACAGGTGTCTCAGGCTAGATTGGGGACTGCATAACTGAGCCTTGTGTTAGGGGATGATAAGAATACATTTAAAATTTTAATTGAAGAATGCCAGGCACCAGAGGCAAATAGCATGCAATTTTTTTAAATGCTAAAAACAGCCAGCTGCCAAAAAGGGCATGCTAGCTGATGGTTACAGCTGTTCACCATCATGCAACAAAAACACAAAAGCTTTCTATTTCTTGAGGTATGTCTTATCCGCATCATGGACTCTGGCCTCTACATATCATTTCTGTACCCTGGTGTTAAGTTACCCCAGCATGGCATAAAACTATTCAAAATGAAGGAAAAATGACTTTCTGACTATACTGTTTTAAATGATCTACTATTTATATCTCATTTAGTTAATTTAGGAGAGAGGTGACTGCATCATTCTTACTGTTTTATGTAACGGCCACTGAGAGAAAGTAAATTCTTCCATGGAGTACTGCTAGGAAAAAATGTGTCCAAATCTCTTTTTTGAATTGGGAAACTGGTAGATTGCAAAAATGTGTTGTCTCACATTCCAATGACGAAAGAGATTATAAAATGTCAAGCAAGGGAAAAAAAGTCTGAGCTTTTACCTTTTCCTTATTTCTTGGTAGTCACTAACATAAACATAAAGAGGAAGGACAGGAGAAAACACAATGGCCTTTTTAAAAATCCACAGATTGAACAGTCTTTTTCTGTAAATATTTCTTATCTTCGGTCCCTGATACAAAATAGCATTTTATTAAACTAAACTGATTAAACATAAAACTGGATAACAACATACTATATTTTACTAAAAAAGCAATAGCTTTAAAATGCTAGTTTGCCCTTGAAAACAAACAATTCATTCCATCAACATACAGTTATGGAACCATTTCTTTCCCTGCTCTGTTTATATTTAGGGGCTAGATAGAGTTCAGACTATTTTTTAGCCAGAATGCAAAGACTTCATTCAAACCTTCTCCAAATGATTCTTTTTCCTCTCTTTTACTTTAATCTTCTCAGCATACTCTAAAGACCCAGGCAATTCATTTCAATGGGACAGAACTGCAAAAATGGTCTTTAAGAAGAGGTTTGGCAAATTCAATAATTTGCTGAAGAGTTTTCTTATACATCTGTGGCCACTCCTGTTTTTACTCAATTACATAGATAATTCCACTACTAGAATAGAGAGGAATATGTATAAATAAGTAGTGAAGGGCATGCTAACAGTTGTTATAGTAAAACATGTATCAGTCTTTTGTTAAACAACTAAATATGCCATCAAATATACATTTTTATATAAAATTAATGCCAAACAAAATATCTGCACCAACAATAGGATACAGAAACCAAAACTGCTACTTATCACTAATATATATTTCTTTTCAGGCTAAGCAAAATGTTCAAAAAAGAGATTTCATTTAATCAAATGAGAAACATTTAAATTACATATCCACAACAGACTAGGGAACAGTGACTTGTCCATATATACATTAATTAGTTCAATAATTACATATTAATATTAATGATATTCAGAAAAAGTAGCTTGAAGTAGTGTCAGATTTTTTTAAATGTCATGAATATGGACATAACATTTATTACTCATATAATGGATGGCAGTCTATACAAACTACAAAATTAAAGATCTTTATGTCTCCCCCTGACTTTATTTTTTGTGTTTGGAATATTGTTCAATTGGCATGGAGTAATTTATCCTTTTCTCTCTTTTTGAGAAAAATCCCTCTGTATCCAACCATTTGATTAATTATTTAACTGTCACATTATAAATTATGCTAGCAGAAAATGCATCTCCTGATATAGTATAATACTTTCTTGTGTGCTTAATTTAGAAAGCACACAAATCTTTCAGAGTAACATTCATTGTTTACATCCTTGCCATGGTTTAAACAAAGGTCTGAGTAATAATAATAATGTCAATCCTGTCATTTCCTCAATTTAAAAAATTTCCTAAGAAGCAATTCTGTATTAACTTGACTGCTTTTGCTGATATTCTTCAAAAGCATAGCTGCATTAATTTACTGTTTTTCAAAAATGGTTGTTAATGTTATAAAATTACATGTTGAATTCCTATATATAAGAAACCTATCACAAAAATTGCAATTATTGTGAATGTAAACACTGGTTTTCAGTTTTGCCTATTCAATGACTGTTAAGAATGAATACAAAATGCAAGGTTTATTTAACTAAAGCACTATCATTTTCATACTTTTACAGCTGAGAAAATACTTGTACCTAAGTATCCTGTATCAGATTTGTTCTGGTGTCCCTTGAGAAATGCAATGTAAGTGCTATCAGGTCGATTTTTTAGTCACATTCTCCTAAAGGATAAACTGAGCAGACGGTTTAATGCTCTCTTCCACATAATTCAGCAAAGGACAGGCAAAAGGAAAAATAATGCCCAGGAGTTCTGATACTTTGGCATTATTCTAAGTAAGGTATGACAGGCACATAAGCATTTTTATCATCATCTGAAAAGCAATCCAGTCTGCAGAATTCTGTATCTAAGATTTCTGGTCACTTTACAACTTTTTAAAAACCAGTTCAAAAGCTACTTCCTTCTCATTTTTCTGGCTAGAATGACAATACTTCCCAATTCTGTAGGGCCTTGTTTATATCTTTATAACATCGTGAACTATTTTTTGTCTCATGAGATCGATTTTTTAAATGTTTGTGTTAATCTACTATTTAATTGGGAGCTTCTTGAGAACAGGGACTCTGTCTTAATCATCTATAATGTGACTGGCAAACTGAGGATTTCTTATTACTTCTAGGAAATTACTCATCTACATAAAATACGGCAATGATAGTACCTACCATATAGGTTAATTGTGAATATTAAATGAAATAACATATGTAAAGTTTGAAGCACTGTTACATAGTAAGATTCACTCAATGTTAGCTATCACTATATATAGTATTACTTTCATAGTGCCTAAACTGAAAAGTATTCAATAAATGTTTACTGAGCCGAAGACATCCAAAGAGACAGACATACACATACAGAGCTGAGACTTTGTACAGGAAAATGTCATCGTTAGTCCATAAAGTACATTTAAACTTAGCTATTTTTTAACTTAGTATTTTTCAGTGTTAAGTATTTTCTTAGTTATTTTCAGTTTTACTGTTTTACTGAACATATTTTTATGTTTTACTAAAAATATTAGGAATAAAAATTTTAAAATACTTAATATTAGGATTACTTTCACTAATACAAATATGTGAAGGTGAAATTCTATCACAATAAAATTTGTAAGACACCAAGAGGGTTAAATTCTATTGGAATTTTGTTATAAGCAACAATAAGGCCATATTTTTTAAGCATTTTTCAAATACCTCCATGCCTTAGTAAAATAAAAAATCACGTTCTTTAACAAAAAAACAAACTAACCTTTTTCCACACCTGTTGCCTCACTTACCCCTCATCAGAAACCTGTGAATCACATAGATTAGGCTACATTTCCTTTATTTGGTAGATTTGGAAAAGGAGCCTAAAATTTTTAGGGATCATTTTGCTTAGAGGCAATTTAATTAAAAAACAACAAACAGTGCTCGCTTCGGCAGCACATATACTAAAATTGGAACGATACAGAGAAGGTTAGCATGGCCCCTGCGCAAGGATGACACGCAAATTCGTGAGGCGTTCCATATTTTTATTGTGCAAGAATGTTGAATCACAGATCTGTACCTCTGAAACAAATAAATAATACATTATATGTTAAAAAAAAAAAGAAGAAGATAGTAGGAAGGGAAAAATGAAGGGGGGGATCGGAGGGGGAGATGAACTATGAGAGACAATGGACTCTGAGAAACAAACTGAGGGTTCTAGGGGGGAGGGGGGTGGGGGGATGGGTTAGCCTGGTGATGGGTATTAAAGAGGGCACGTTCTGCATGGAGCACTGGGTGTTATGCACAAACAATGAATCATGGAACACTACATCAAAAACTAATGATGTAATGTATGGTGATTAACATAACATAATAACAAAAAAAACAAAACATAACTAACAACGGAGTAACAAGTACTGCCCAGTATTATTGGGCAAAAAAGGATACAAAATAAATCAGACAAGCTTCTCAAAGAAAAACAAACTATTTAAATATAGTATAAGTGAGAACATGGGGTCAATTGGAGAGAAATATCACAAAAGAAATGATACTAAAAGATAAATAGGATTTCATGTGATGAAATGTAGGAAAGACATTCTAGAAAGAAATAACATGTTCCCAGCATAGAAATAAAAGTGTACATAACTTTCAAGAAATGAATCAGTAGCTGGACTGGTGAGATCAGGAGTACTGCACACATTCTGAGAAGTGGCTTATTTCCTATATGCTAAGTAAGGTGTTTAAACACACCTCTCTAGACACTGAGCAGCCATGGAAGATTTTAAGAAACAAAATCATATTTGATTTTGGAAATATCATTCTGATGGCAGTGTGGAGAATGGATTAAAAGGAGATAGCTTCTGAAAGCAAGAGGGACAGTTAGGAGACTACTGAAGTAGTTGTCCCACAGAGAGATTAGGCATATGTAGACAAGATAAAGATATGTACAGTCTACTATGACCTAGCAATTTACTACACTTCTAGGCATATGTACAGCTTTCCAATCAACATGCTACAAAAAATTTGATGGCAGGTAAAAATTTAAGGTATAAGGACAGACATAAATGAAGCAGTTGAACAGAATGGAGACCAGAAATAGGCCCATATATTGTCCACTGCTTGTTGACAAAAGCACCAAGGCAATTCAACAGGGACAGGCAAACTTTTCAGCAGATAAAGCTGGACTGACTGGATAAACCTATGGAAAACAATGAACTTCAACCCAGGTTTATCTCATACTGTACACAAAAAACAATATCAGTGAGATCACAGACATAAATATAAAAGGCAAACCAATAAGGCTTTTAGAAGAAAACATAAAATAATGTCTTTATGATCTTAGGATAGGCAAAGATTTCTTAGGACATAAAAAGCACTAACTTCTATAGTACTAGAACAAAAACTTGATGAACTGGACTTCAACAAAAAATTTTTGATCTTCAAAACACACTGTTAAGAAAATGAAAAGCCACAGACTGAGAGAAAATACTTACAAATCATGTTTATAATAAAAACTTGTATCCAGAAACACACACACACACACACTCCTCCTTTAAATTAAAAATAAAAAGATAAACAACCCAATTTTAAAAACTAATTTAAGACTTGGATAAGTTTATCAAAACTCATTGAATTATACAAGTAAGATCTGCTTATTTCACCAGAAATTACTTTTACCTCACATTAATAAGTACACGAAAAAGATCAAATTTTAAAGAAATTATTCACAAATTTACAATGGTCGAAACCGTATTTGTTTGGTAATTATTATTTTAGAGTAGGAGTCAGCAAACTTTTTTTGTAAAAAGCCAGATGGTAAATATTTTAGCTTTGCAGGCCATATGGTCTCTGTTGCAACTACTCAACTCTGCCACCATAGTATGAAAGCAGCCATAGACACCATGTTAACAAACGGGCATGGGTGTGTTCTAGTAAAACTACCAAAATAGTGGGGAGTTGAGTTTGCCTAGCCCTTTAGTAGAGCATAAGATTTTATTTGTAACACACTGCCATAGAGATCTCTGTGGCTTTACCATATACCACCACCTCCCAAGTGATAATATGGGCAGTAAAGACATATTTTAACATATGGTTAAGATGTGAAAAACTTTGATAAGCACTGCCCTAGAGAAACTAACACATATGCACAAGGAGACATGCAAACTTGAAATAATTTAAACATCCATCAATGAGGGAATACACAAATCATGATACATGTATACAATATAATAAAAAATAAATGTTCACCTATTAACACGTGTATAATACAAATGGGTGCCTCTAAGATGGTCACTCATGGCAAGACACAAGGTAATCTTTTTTAAAAATTCCAGTAGAGTTAACATACAGTGTTATATTAGTTTCAGGTGTAAAATAGTGATTGAACAACTCCGTACATCACCCAGTGCTCATGATGAGTGCACTCCTTAATCCCCATCACCTATTTAACCCGCCCCCCCCCCCTCTGGTAACCATGTTTGTTCTCTATAGTTAAGAGTCTGTTTCTTGGTTTCTCTCTTTTTCCCTTTGCTCATTTGTTTTGTTTCTTAAATTTCACGTACGAGTGAAACCATATGGTATTTGTCTTTCTCTCACTGACTTATTTGGCTTAGCATTATACTCTCTAGCTCTATCCATGTTGCTGCAAATGGCAAAATTTCGTTCTTTTTATGGCTGAATAATATTCCATTATACACACACCGTATCTTCTTTATCCATTCCTCTGTCAATGGACCCTTGAGCTGCTTCCATAATTTGACTATTGTAAACAATGCTACAATAAACATAGGGTGTATGTATCCTTGTAAATTAGTGTTTTTGTATCTTTTGGATAAATTCCCAGTAGTGTGATTACTGGATTGTAGGGTAGTTCTATTTTTAACTTTTGAAGAACCCCCATACTGATTTCCACAGTGGCTGCACTAGTTTGCATTCCCACAACAATGCAAGAGGATTCCTTCTTCTCCACATCCTCACTAGCACTTGTTTCTACCATAAGATAATCTTTCCTCTGAAATAGAAATACCACATTACTTTTAAAATGTAGATATCATATTCTTCAAAGGCTATCTTAATCTCTGAATTCAATCCAGGTACTAATTGCTAGATGTTTCCAAAAGATGCACATGGACTGCTCCATAGATTTTAAAATCTCAATCTGGGTGGACCCATGGTTGGTATTGGACATAATAAAAAAATAAATAAATAAAAAAGGGACAAAGAATGCAATGTTGACCTTTGTCAATCATATTATTGGATATTCTGGACTGCATGGATCAATACTGGCCAGAGGTAGCAGCAGAAGGAGCTATTAAACCAGACTACTCCCCAATTCCATTTGTCCCACTGTCCAATTTCAGTGGACACAGCCAGGTGGGCAGTGGCAACAGAGAAAGGAAAATACTGGTAATTAACCCATTTATCGACTGCTTTTTTCATCATGCCTTAAAATCCCATTGGAGGGGCACCTGGGTGGCTCAGTCAGTTAAGTGACTGCCTTCGGCTCAGGTCATGGTCCCAGGGTCCTGGCATCGAGCCCCACATCTGGGTCCCTGGTCAGCAGGGGGCCTGCTTCTCCTGCTCCCCCTGCCTGTGCTCTCCTGTTCTCTGTCAAATAAATAAATAAAATCTTAAAAAAAAAAAGTCCCATTGGAGTGTTTTAGGGAAGTCCACTTTACCCTCCCAGAATAAAAATAGCTTCAAATATAGTATTTAATACTCCAAAACTAGAGAGGACAGGAGCATGCTACCATGCTTCAGTACTATGTTTTGGGTTGTTTACCTAAACATAATCTCTGCTGGTCCATCACATCTCGTTCCATCTAGTCAATAGACTGGTAACAGACGGATAGTCAATCCAAGACCCTTACTTCTATGTATTTCCAATATTCAGATCCTTATGATTTGCTCAATTCCATTGCTAGTGTTTTGAAAAAACCTCTTTGCCAAAGCGTAACTCTACTTTTAGGCAAGTTACTTGAAAATTAACACCTTGAATATGTTCACAGTTTCCTAAGCATTAATTTTGACACAGCTTCCAGAGGGTAGAACCTTCACAGAAATCTTGTTTCTCTTAGTATTATCTATATATTAGAGCTCCAAGACAGTACGTTTTATTCCAAGTCCCCCTCTTACCTCTCAAGATCATCATTCTATCAGCCTAGACAGCTAAAGAACTACCTAAAGACTAACTGCTTTGGCAGGAAGGTTTTCTAATTGGGGCCAGTGCTCTAGCTAAGAAGGCAACTTAGTCCCCAGAACTAGGAGGGATTGGTCAGGTTTCCTTGACAGGATACTGCTGGAATCAGTGTAGACATGGGGATTTTACTGGGCATTCCAAGTAAAACCCAAGAGAAGTAGACAATGATCCTCAGGTGGGCTGGGGAACTAAACCTGGCCTTCCATGGGAGGATGAGCAAAGGGGGTGGTTATCTTTGTCTCTCTAGCATAACTTACCTATTCTGTTTTCGTTTACATTTCTGAATGAGTTTCACAAAAAGCCATTGAGTATTTCTAAGTTTCATTAATGTTGGTTGTTAAAGTTTCTCTAAAGAAGCCCTTGCTGAAATCCCATGACCTAATTATGTTATTTTATTATTTTGCTTTGTTCCCATAAAGCTAAAGTGCTAATAAAAACATTTATATGTTTAAAATATATAAAGCATTGTCAAATACATTATCACTTTGAAACCTCATAACTCTGTAAGGAACATAGAACAGATATTAAGAAAGGTTGTGGGACACTAAAATCACACGGCTAATAACTCCTGATTCCAAATCAATGACATTGACCTGTCCTGCCTTTCCTCATTCTGTATAGGCCTAGCTTGTGCTCCTGGTGATGTCTTTAATTCCTTCAGCCAGAAATGCCCACAGAACTTTATACCTCTCTTATAACACTTAACATATCCTATCTTTGTTACATTTACAGATTTACGGATCTTATCATACTCAGTGCAAATTCCTGAAGGGCAGGGACTGGGTCTTATTAATCTTTATATCCCCTACAGCATCTAGAAACACTCAGAAGTTTTACTTGATGTCTAGTGCACTACCCTGTTTATGAGGGTGATCCACATTCTTAGAATCTTCATTATAAAAAAATATTAAAAATATAAATGTGCCCACTTATATTTACACCTAAATAAACATACAGTATTTGTGTGGCAGTTGTACCCTGAAAAAACTTAAGAGGGAGAGAGAGAATCTCAAGCAGGTTCCATGCCCAGCACAGAGCCCTACACTGGGTTCGATCTCTCAACCCTGAGATCATGACCTGAGTCGAAATCAAGAGTCAGACACTCAACCCAGGCGCCCCTTCAATTGTTTTTTTTGTTTGTTTGTTTTAAAGTAATCTCTACACCCAATGTGGGGCTTGAATTTACAACCCCAAGATCAAGAGTCATAAGCTCTACCGACTAAGCCAGCCAGTTGCCCAGGACGTACAATTTTTGAACAAGAATTATATTAATCCTAATTATAATATTATGTCTTTTGGCAAAATCCATTTGACTTAGAGCATTACTATCTGCAATTTCTTGATTCTAGGGAATACAATCTGCATTGTTTAAAAGCTACTTACATTAGTAGATTAAACTTTAATTGAATGAAAAGGAGTACCTCTTTTTGAAAAGGTAGGGAACTCAGGTCTAATCCTTTTCAATACTGTCAGGAATTATTTTTATTCCTAGCTTTCTGGGAAAAAAAAACAGGAGAAAGAATACTGAACCCTAAAGTATCAGCTAGGGATGGTTATAATTCTGTAATCTACTTTTGACCTTCTAAAGGCAAGGAAAATGTGTGAGAAGAAAAGTCTATTATCTAAATTACATATATAAAATATATTTTATACTGTTACCTAATGTATAAATCTCTACTGAGCCTTCTTACTTGGCAACATCCTTTTGGAAGGAAAAAAAGGTATGTATAATTCCACTAAAGACCATGGACTATTATCTTTTCCTATTCCATGGAATTAGCCTATAATTTATATAAACTTGAGGAAGAAAGATAAGGAAATTCTAGATTTATATCATACCCAGAACTCTTGCATATAAAACTAAGCAAAGAACTACGAGGCAGGGGCGCCTGGGTGGCTCAGATGGTTAAGCATCTGCCTTCGGCTCAGGTCATGATCCCGGGATCCTGCGATCGAGCCCCACGTTGGGCTCCCTGCGCAGCGGGGGGTCTGCTTCTCCCCTCCCCCCCACCCCCCCCGCTTCTCTCCCTGCTCATGCTCTCTTATCTCTGTGTCTCGAATGAATAAATAAAAAATCTTAAAAAAAAAAAAAAAAAGAGCTAGGAGGCATTAACTTTCTTTATCATTTCAACAGTTATCTTATTTGTAGAATCATTTCTAAACTTGAATGTGATCTACATGTTTTAAACAAATAGAACTCTTATCAAAATGCTACTGAAAGACTGCATTCTTTCTTTTATATACTTTGATGTTTGAATCAAAAGCTAAATGTGACTGAGCCTCAAAGACTTACACAGATGTGCCTCAGGAAAACAGAAAAATCCAAACATTTGAAAAAGGTAGGTGTAGGAAGGAAGGAAGGAATGAAGGAGAGAAGGAAGGAAGGAAGGAAGGAAAAACAACTGATGAATCCGGGGACTACTAGATCATATTAGAAGAAAGATTCTTTATTTTAGGAAAGGATTTCCTTTGGGAATCCTTTACATAGTTCCACTAAAATGTTTAAAACATGACTTGATTTATAATAATTCCATTTATAGCAAATCTTTTTTTTTTTTAAAAAGATTTTATTTATTTATTTGAGAGAGAGAGAGAGCACAAGCAGGGGGAGTGGCAGAGGGAGAGGGAGAAGCAGGCTCCCCACTGAGCAGGGAGCCTGCCATGGGACTCGATTCCAGGACCCCGGGATTATGACCTGAGCCGAAGGCAGATGCCCAACTGACTGAGCCACCCAGGTGCCCCTAAGCATATCTTTAAGAAACACACTTGTAACGTAAAAAGATACCTGTATTTACAAAACCACTGATAATTTCTGAGACCGGTATCATGGCTATGTGGCCCAGACATTGCATAGGGAATAAGAGTACCTGGATTCTATTTCTAGCTCCAGCAACCTTGGATAGGTTCTAACTAGATGTAAGAGGACTTTTTCAAAAACTTTTCCGATGAAATTGTTTCTACTCCACAATGACTTTAATGCTTATTATGTATTGCTACTTCCTAAATCATACCTCTTTTTATCTCTGAACTCATTCTGCCAGAACCTTGTCTAAAAAGGCCAGAATATATTGCTAAAAAGATTCATTCTTAGTGATAAACTATTTTTTTAAAAAACAAAGTCTACAATTTGGTAAAAGTTCTTCATATAGCTTTGCAGAGTAACAGTTTGAGATTTGGACCAGGTTGCAGGAGAGGTAGATTTGATTTGTTTCTTTTGTTGCATTTATTGTGTTCCGATCAAGTGCTTGGCATTCTGTAAATAACCTAGAAGACCTAGGCCCTATTGCCCTCTGGAGTTTCCCCTTGAAGATAAAATAAACTAAAAATTCAAATATAGAGTGGTGCTTCTTAAAGTTTTCCACCAAAATGCTCCTAATAGCAGAGGAGGGTAAACTTATACTACTTATGAAGCTTAGTCTAAACCAATGGGCTGAAGTTTGATGTTTCATCGAATTTTTCATTTTACACCATTGTAATATCCTGTTTGTTTTATTATTTGAAAATGATTTAACTTACATACCAGCAAATAAAATTAGTAGTCCAAGAAAATGTACCATGTTTATCCTGGCAGTTTGTAAGCCTCTGACTCACTTTCCCAGGTTTATTTGTATTTCAATTTGAGAAGCACTTATAGGAATGAATTTGGAAATGAGCATCTATGTGGGCTCACTCTGGGCAAGGCTGTGTGGACAAAGCTTCAGCTTCCTAATCCTGTATTTCATAACTATAAATGAGATATCAAAGGCTTCTTTTTATGTCCTTGAGTGGGAAGTTGAAGATAAAGGAAATGTCATAGTGAAAAGTAGTTTGAGCTCTTTTGAGACATACTTATAATCTGGTATTTTACATTCCTGAAACAAAGATCTTTCTTTCTTTTATGAACCATGAATAGCAGAACAAAAGGCATATAGGTTGAAACAGAAGTCCTTATGTATCGGCAATGATACTTGCCTAGGTCAGTAACTCTCAGAGGGGTGGGTATAGGGAGGGCAGAGAGACCCACTGGAATCTTGAAGCACGGACAGCTTCCTTTTCAACTATGTATGGCACCAACTCACTCTCCAAGCCCTGTACCACCACCTCTTGCCCCCAAACTCAGCCAGTTTAAAAACCATTAACTACAGTGAGCCACTGTTACGGGTGGGAGTAAATCTTCTTTCTCAGATGTGTTAGTATAGAAAACATATTGAGATGGAGGCTTAAGGTAGCTACAGGGGAGACTCTTTGGTCCAGAATTTTATTACGATTCAATTGTGGGTTTATTAAACACAGAGATATTTTAATGTCTAGAAGTTATTCTCATTAGTTATTTTTCCTCTCTGGATCTCTTGCAATTTTTTCATTTAACTCTACAATTTTAAAAAGGAAAAACTTTATGACACTCTTATAAAAGCTCAATTTTCATCTAAGAGTAAAAAGGTAAGTTTTCTGTTGTTGCAGATTATAATCTAATAATATATTCCATTATCATGTTTGTATTTTAAAATCTGGGGACCAAACATACATGATGAAAAAAACTGTATGTGAAAATCATCTTAATACCTGTTATAGTTCTTAATAATTTTTCCTTGTGATTACAGCCCTATAAAAGTGGACAGGGAGGTAGGTATTGAGTATCATGAGCTTTTTGTATGGCTAAACTAAGGTTCAGAAGCTATAATTAATTGCTGAAATCCAGAAAGATAAAAACAACAGAAGTGAGATCAGATAGGGTCAAACCCAGAGCCCATATTTTTTTCTCTTCTTCACATTACCTAAACAGAGAAATCAAGATGTTTTCACAGCAAGAGGGATCCAAAATATTATATGCATTTGTTTCAAGTTTCTATTAACCAATAACCAAAGGTTGAAAATATTACTGTAAAAGTGCTACATAGCATATCCATAGCCTATCCTAATAGGTACTCCTATAGATTCTTAATCACTTCATTACTTTATCAATCAGTCTATGTGAGTTCAGCCATTATTAAGATACAAGCTAGCTGGGACCATTTGGATGATTCTAACAGACATCTTAGTAATTCTGTAAATGTTAAAAATACTAATTTCACAGGCAAATTTGAAGTATAATTTAATTTGTGTTTTGTTTGCTAAAGATTTTCCTTTTTTTTTAAGATTTTATTTATTTATTTGACAGAGAGAGAGAGATAGCGAGAGCAGGAACACAAGCAGGGGGAGTGGGAGAGGGAGAAGCAGACTCCCATAGGAGCATGGAGCCCACTGCAGGGCTCGATCCCAGGACCCTGGGATCATGACCTGAGCCAAAGGCAGATGCTTAACGCCTGAGCCATCCAGGAGCCCCTAAAGATTTTCCTTTTGACCTAAGTGACAGATATGTGCTTAAGGAGTTTAGTGGTAGAACTACCATGTGACCCAGCAATCCCAGGGTATATATCCAAAGGAAACGAAGTCACTGCCTCAGAGAGGTTATCTGTACCCTCATTTTCACTGCAGCATTATTCACAATAGCCAAGCCACAGAAACAACCTACATGTCCAGCGATGGATGAATGGATAAAGAAAATACACACACACAGAGGAGTATTATTCAGCCATTAGAAGGAAGGAAATCCCAGCATTTGTGACAATACCGATGGACCTTGAAGACATTATGCTAAGTGAAATAAGTCAGAGAAAGACAAATACTGTATGATCTCATTTGTATGTGGAATCTAAAAAAAAAACTGAATTAGAAACAGAGAACAGATTGGCTGGGAAAGGGTGGAGTAGAGGAAAAAGGTGAAGGTGGTCAAATGGTACCAACTTCTAGTTAAGAGATAAATTAGTTCTGGGAGCTATAATGTACCATAATAACTATAGTTAACAATGCTATACTGTAATATCTGAGAGTTGCTAAAAGAGCAAATCTTAAAAGTCCTTATCATAAGAAAAAAAATTTGTAAAGTGATGGATGTTAACTAAATTTACTGCAGTAATCTTGTCACAATATACTTACGTCAAATCATTACATTATACACTTTAATAACAATGTTATATGATAATTATATCTCAATAAAACTGGAAAAATAATTTGATCAAGCTAGAAGACTGAATTACCTATCTATTCTTTCCATACAAAGTGATAATGCAAATTGTTGTCATATAGAAATTATCCAATTTTAAAATGCAGGGAAAATAGCATTATAGAATTATTTTAGACAATTAACAAAAATATGTTGTTTTTTTCTGAATTTTAGTTTGTGGTTATTTGTCAGCTTTTAAAAATTTACCAAGAGTAAACTCTAAAAGATATTAAAAATGAAACAAAAATTTAATTAAAAAAAGTTTAATGGTTCCTGGATGACACCAAGAGCCAGAGAAAAGCCAATTAATTTCTAACTTTGCCCCTCTCTGAAGCAAAAACAAAACAAAGGGCTTTGAATCTTGAATTAAAACCTGTTGGTTTTAGTGAGGAACAAAATCATACAACCATCCAAACAGACCCGATAAATGACAAATATTTTCAGAATAAAATTTTACTCTCTCAATAATCAAACTCTACAGGGAACTACTTCTAGTTCCCCCAGTGACTCCATGCTCTCTTGCCTCTCTTTTCACATGTCGTGCCCAATGACAGAAAATCCTTCTACCACATCTCTGCCGGGTTGACTCCTACCCATACCTTGGGCCTCAGCTTAAAAATCACTTCTTCCAGAAGAATCCCAAATATGTGTTAGATATGTGCTTCAGAGTCCTATCAACTTACCCATATCACAATATACTTTAATGTCCATTCAGTTGTCTGCCTTTCCCCCTAGGCTGCCTCTGACAGGGCAGGGACTGTGTCTGTCTTCTTCGTACAGTCCAGCATGGTGCCTGGCATAGAGCAGGTGCTTTTATTAAATTACTTTTATTTTAAGATTGCCTCCATATAAGGATGACAAATAAAACTCTGACCAAAACCTTTTTGAAATGAGGTATGGAGAGAAGGTAACCATCCAGTTTAGATAACTAAATATAGCAAATGTCAATTTACCTAAAGATGTATTTAAATCCGGCACCTCTAGGGCATTAAATTTTACCATATTTAGAAACACTTTTTGTTACTAGTCATTATCTTCATTTAAAAGAAAGTTTTCCAATTAGACCTATCAAATTAAGTCAATTCAATTTATTTAATAAGACAGTGGGAAAAGACAAGAGAAGGAAATACAAAACAAAGTGGCTTAACTGCTAATCTGAATAAATGTTCAATTTTTAGAATGGAAAAATTGAATTGAATTAGAGTGGAGAATTGAGTTTAAATGGTTGAGGTTCTTTGTTGCTAATCGTCTATTCAAGACTACTTATATCAACTGGATAAGCATTTTGGAAGCTGGTCAATATAATAGCCCAACAGTTAATATATATTAAAAATCAAATCAATAATTGTTGAAAGATATTTCAAAGTATTAAACACCAAGATTCTATTCTGAATTATCATAAGGAATATATTTGAAAGAAGGAGTCTTATTAAATGTAGTTAGTTCAGGTTTAGGAAATAGCTTGTATATGCAGAAAAATAAATTGTATATATAGAAAAATAAATTGACCATCTTATCAGCAACTTTAGAATAGACATGACATCTATAGGTGATGGGGAAGATGATGATGATGATGATGATTTTAACTGGAAGCATAATTTTAAGTATTTTGCTTCACTTAATGAAATTATTTACTAAATAGGATATGGTTTTATAAATAATGAAGGAGAAAAACAGAACTCAACCCACAACAAGGTATGATTTAGCTACTGAAATGATCAGATGTGCATACTAATTCCTGTACTGGTGACAGATTTCAATAGAAATCACTAAATTCCACCTGCAGGCACATCATGTCAAGTATGTATAAACAATAATAATTTCATGGCAGTGGTGCCAGGGGAAATATCCCAAGATTCTTTAGACAAGTCAGTACAGTAAGAGATGTAGTAGTTGATTTATGGCTAACTAAAGAATTAATGTTAAAGAGCTTATTAAAATTCATTCTGTTTCTTCTAATTCTAGAAATAGGTTAGTTTCTCCAAAAGGTACATATACAGATAATGTATATAAACAGAAACAGAAGTGGACGGCTACCATAGCTTTCAAAGAAATAAAGTATTCTAAGCTCAAAACATAAATCTCTTCCTTCTTTTATTTATTTTTTTTTAAGATTATTTATTTATTTATTTGACACAGAGAGAACGAGAGAGATAGAGACAGAGAGCAAGCACAAGCAGGGGGAATGGCAGGCCGGGGAGAAGCAGGCTGCCCTCTTAGCAAGGAGCCCAATGTGGGGCTCGATCCCAGGACCCTGGGATCATGACCTGAGCTGAAGGCAGACGCTTAACTGACTGAGCCACCCAGGCACCCCTCTTCCTTCTTTTAGATAAATGATTAGCATCTAAATTACTTTAGTTACAATGAGTTCTGCAAGCATACTGAAAATAATCACTAGTTTAATTAATTAAAGGTGTTCAACAGGCACAGTTTATTTCATTAGCACAAAGAAAAATATATGATTTTATACAATACCTGTAGTGATAAAGGAAAGATCTATAAATTAAAATCATAATTCTGTGCTACCAGGATAAAACGACTTCTTTAAGCAAGGACTGCAAATGACTGAGAAGAAAATATCACTGATAACTCTTCAGTGGAAATTATATGGAAGGTTTGGAAAAAGTTACAGGGCAGGGGGAGGAAATAAATTAGTAATTATTTAGTTCCTAGACATTCAGGACGGTCTCTATGCCTGTCATTGTTCTAATGAGTAAGGTGTTTGGCATGAGCTGACTGGGAAGGATGTAGACTAAAGGCAGGTGAAAGTCAATGTGCCAACCACAGTTCTGCCATTTATAAGATGCATAATCCTGAATAAATCACCTGGTATCTACTAGGCCTTAGAATCCACATAAAAGAAGGATGATTTCTAGAACCTGTTTAACTATAACATTAAGAAATTCTGCATGTTTCCAATTCAAGCCTGTTCAGCCTTCATATCTTGTAGTTGTCACTACAGACTACAAAATGTATGAGCAAGCACTAAAAATCAAACCAAATAACTAGTTGTGGCTTTTAGGCAAGGCTAAACTATATACTAAATTTGGTTAAGTTTAGTGAGACCAACTTTTTACTTTTCTATTAACACAAGAACCTTGCCCTACTCTGGCTATGTACTTCACAAGCAAAGAGGCTTGAAACTAAACTAAGTTCACAAAATGAAAAAGTTAGCCACAATGAGTCTGATTCAAGAACTGCTTTTCTTGTAACTTCCTAACCTTGACACCTAGTCTTTTTGCCCCAGCTGTAAGCCATAGACCAGACCAATGGGAGATGTAACCTCAAAATTAAAGCTCAGCTAAGGTTCTAGATTAAGAGGTTCCTTTAAAACTTGGAGTGACGAGGAAAAAATATGTTGATATATACAATAAGGCTCCAAAATCATCCTAAGGAAGACAAAACTCACATCACAAAATAATACTTTAAATCCATATAGAACCAGGACAGCCGAGTGGCTCAGTCCATGATCCCAGGGTCCTGGGATGGAGCCCCATGTATCAGCTCCCTGCCCAGCGGGGAGTCTGCTTCTCCAGCTCCCTCTGCCCCTCCCCCAGCTCGTGCTCTCTCTCAAGTAAATAAAATCTTTAAAAAATAAAAAATAAATCCATATAGAACCTTTTATAGAACAACTTAAAGCATTTTATAAAAATTACCCAATTAACTTTTCTGTCACTTCTGTGAAGAGTCAGTATTATCTGATATTTTCCAAAGGAGGTTAAAAAAGAAACAAAGGAACTAAAGTTACTCACTTTGCCAATGACAGAGCTTCTTAAGTCCATATCTAGTGTTTCAAACTTGTGAAAAAAGATGCTCCGCTTCATGAGAAATTATATTAACAGATGGTGTATTGTCTTGCTTAGCATTTCACCTAATCAGTTCAGTATCTGCCACACTGTAGGTTCTCACTGTATATCTACCCAATGGATAAAGCTACTAATGATAGCTAATAATTACTAGAGTTCATGTATCAAGTACTGTGCTAAGTCCATTACATATATTATTCTACTTAATCCTACCAACAACTCAAAGAAGTAAATTATTACTTCTCATTTTACTGATAAGAGAACTAAGGCCTACGTTAAGTAACTTGCCCAAGATTACAAAGTGATAAAGCCAGGATTTTCACAGAGGTATCTCAACTTTAGATCTTGTTTAAAGATCATGTAGAAAGAACAATAGATTAGCAGTAAGAAACTCAATATTTTATTTCATTTATCACTAAATTCTTGGAGATAATGTCTAGCATAGTACCTTATTCATATTTTTCCTCTTCAAATGTTTCCTGAATAAAATTAAAATTGCACAAGCAAATTAGGTTTCATTGTCCTCAACTGTAAAATGGAGGTAAAGGTACCTGCATGGTCTGCCTCAGTAATTCTCAAAGTGTCATCCCTGGATCTGGAAAATTTGTTAGAAATGCAAATTCTCAGCACCTCCCCCTCCAAACCTACTGAATCAGAAGCCAGTGTTTTAACAAGCCTTCCAGCTGATTCTCACGCATGGGGAAGATTCTCATGTATCAGTCTACTTTCTTAGATGATTATGACTATCAAATGAGTTCAATAATGTGAAAGTACCCTAAAAAGTGAATCATGTATTATCATTAAAAGAGTAAATTACATTCCTTAAAAAAAACTTAGTGGTTTTGCTAAATCAAGATAAAAATGAACATAAGAAATGAAATAGGTTATAAAGCACTTTTAAAATAAAATATCATTCTAGATTTTACCTTGGCAATGTAGAACAGTCATGGATCCCGAGAAAAAGATGCCCATAACCATAAAGCTGAGCCTAGAAATCTGATAATGTAGAAATGGCAGTTCAACCCAGAAATGTGAAATACTGCACAGGCTTCTTACCTGACCAGTGTCCAGTGGAGGTGCCGGATCTGTCTGTACATGTCTCACTTACAGGTCTAAACACAGTCTCCCATCCACCAGTAGCATAGCGCCAATTCTGAGATTCCAAGATGAGTGTTCGCTGAGTACCATATGCAATCATGAAGCAGTAGACCACGTGATGGAGTTGACAGCCATAGCCACAGCCTTTGTTGATATTACATACCAGCTTCTTGGCTTTGCTGCAGTCCTTGGGATTCTGTCAGGGAGAAAGACAAAGGTGAAGAGTGGTTACCTTCTCTTTATAAGTGACAAGTGTCAAAAATCATATAATTAGCCAGGACTGATCCAGTGTATCTTACGAAATAAAGAATCCAGCTTTAAGGATTGAATTTCAAAGAATCCACTGAAAGTTTATTTTAAAGAGATGGCAGTGAAAAGAAGAGTTGCTTTGGAAACATCACTGAAAAAATATGAAGCATTACACTGAAAAAAATACTTTCACTTCTCTATCACTCAGAACATGCAAGTATGATCATCTCTGAACTCAAAAGTTGCATACACTGAGATCTTCATGAAAGAAGTAAAACCGTTTATTTATTCCAGCTGTACTTCAGCATGCTGTGCTTACCTTTCCAGCTGAAACTCAAATCATCTTAAATGAAAAATTATAATTTACCTATCAATTCCATCTATCTCCAGAGTTCTAGATGTCACAAACAAAATATATTTTTTCATTATGGAAGTGAAAACCACTGAATAAAAAAAAAATGAGTTCGGGACTTTTTTAAAAAAAAACGAATCTGGATAGCTACTAGTAATTTTCACAATAAAATGCAGAATATGTTCTGTGTTATGCCAATTTTTTAGTCACTGAAGTATAATTAACACAGTGTTATGTTAGTTTTAGGTGTATAACATAATGATTCAACAATCCTATACATTACTCAGTGCTCATCATGAAAGTGTAGTCACCATCTGTCACCAAACATTGTAACAATATTATTGATTGTATTCCCTATGCTGTACTTTTCATCTCCGTGACTATTTTATAACTGGAAGTTTGCACCTCTTAATCCCCTTTATCTATTTCACCCATCTGCCCATCCACTGTTATGCCAATTTTTAATCAGGAGGTCCATTTTTCTATTTGTATACCCTGCTATAAGATGAGTAGCAAGTGGTTATAACAGTATTATCTAACCGTGGGTGCAACAGGGTTAGTTAATGAGAGATGTCTTTTTTATTCTAAAGCTTTGACTCTGCTATAATTCATATGGGCTATTGCTAAATATCCCTAGGCATCTTAGCTCTTCAAATACAAATCTGTTTTGACAGGGACTCCTTAGCCTAGGAAGTTTTAAGCTGTTTTGTCTGCAAGGTTAAAAGAAAGGATGGATGCCTTCAGTAACAGAATCTTTTCTCCCACAAAGTGAGAAGCAAAGTAACCAGCTCTCAATTTATATGAGCCTTGAGAAAAAGCAGTTGCCAAACCACAATCTACAACTATTTTCCAGGAATATCATCTATTTGGTCAAGCAGAGCCCTAGAAACAAAAGCTAGGAAGGTGAAGGTATAAAATGATCGTGAAGGAAAAGCTGAGAAGGGAAAATACAACACAGTTACTTTCAGAAGGGTATCTTTTACATTCAAATGTGACACCGCGGGGCTGGTCTTTTTAGATCAAAGCTAAACCCAATACCATCAAGAGCCTTCTTTAAAAAAAAAAAAAAAGATTTTATTTATTTATTTGAGAGGGAGATAGAGCAAGCAGAGCACAAGAGCAGGGGGAAGGAGAAGCAGACTCCCCACTGAGCAGGGAGCCTGATTTTGGCGGGGGGGGGGGGGGGGGGGAGGGGGGCGGGCGGCTCCATCCCAGGACTCTGGGATCATGACCTGAGCATAAGGCAGACACAACGACTGAGCCACCCAGGCGCCCCTATCAAGAGCCTTCTGAAAAGTTAAGAGTCCTTATGAATCTGAGAGAATCCAGATAAAATTCAGCAAGATTTGGTCAATACTGTTTGCCCAATCAAGTACTAGAGTTGCTGATTCTTTTCATTTTGAGACTTTGAACTCTAGTTGGTTTAGCCGCAAAAGATTTGAGAGGAACAGAAGGGTATGTGATGTGTTATTGGAAGACCAATATCATTTTTCTATCCAATATAATGTGAGAATCCTGGGAATAAGTAACATTCTCCAACTGATCCAAAGCTTTATTATTAACTCAATAGTTTAACAAAATGGCAAATAAAGAACACTGACATTTGTCAGGTTTTTCACAATTTGTAAGAAATCTAGCACTTGAATATCTCGAATTCATATGAATGGAAAAGAAAATGTTCTTTATATATTTTTCAATAGACTTTTTCTTTTAGAACAGTTTTTAGATATATAGAAATTATTGCAAAGATAGTACAGAGATCCTATATACCTCACATCCAGTTTCCCCTATTACATAGTCTTACATTAATCTTCATTTTTTTTTTTAAGGGAAAAAAGAGGGAACATAATAATTAAACATTTGGAACCACAGGTTTTTTTTTTTTTTTTAATGAAAAGAAGACACATCTGCATGTAAGACGGGCACATCTATTGTGTTTCCTGCGTTTAATTAGAATGCAATGCTTTGAGCACAAGAATTGAGTCCTAAGAGAAAGAAATGGACAATTTATGAGATGAAGCTTAATTCAAGAGCTTTAGTGCTCCTCAAACCAAGCTAAATCGAGAATATTTAAATCTTTCTGTTAAGTCATAGGTAACATGGAGAAATGAAAAAAATCCATTATGTTTGGTTCTGGAATGAAAAAGGTCTACATATATACAGGGTAACCAATGGAAGATTCCAAAGCAGAGGCTAGCAGTAAGAGAAGAGAAAATGAATGACTAGAATGAGAACAGTAAATAAAGTACTGAAGAAGCTCAGAGCCACAGCCCAATTTTTTCACAAAAATACTTAAAAGTCTGAAAATTTCAAAACATCTTGTTCATAAAAAGGCAGAGACAGTGAGAAATAGAAAAAAAAAAATGTGTGTGTATCTAACACAAGATCAGGCTCACCAGAATAAATATCTAGAAAAAACAAGCAGATATTTATAAGGTAAACAAAGCAACAATTCTGAGATGGGCAGGGATTTATTCAGATGGAAAGAAACCTCATGGGAAACCCTTTACCTGACCTAAGTCTTTGTTATCCACCATTGTTACGGATTAGCAACAACAGAGATTTATAGGAATCTATTAAGGGAAAACAGAGCCTTTGTTACACACGTGTGTGTGTGTGTGTGTGTGTACACGTATGCATAATCTTCAATTTTCTTACCAAATAGCCTTTGTCAATTGCCACTGATCCTGGTTTTATACTTTCTGTCTGCAAAAGGCTTGCCAGTATGTCTCATTCATAACAAAGCATATAATATACAAGGGCCTCATTACTAAAACAAGCTTTAATTATGCTAATACTTTAACAGGGTAGCTATTTCTGACAATAAAACCTGTTTTTCAATAGCTTCTATAGTGTGCCTGATGCATTTTCTTCTATATTTCTCTATCAGCTATGCAAGAATGCAGGCATATTGCTTGAGATTGTGAGGATAAATGAGATAGTATGTTTGAATTAGCTTTGAGCATATACCATGTCATTGAGCTTCATAGTATCTCTGAGAAAGAAGGATGGGTAAGCAGAAAGAGGCAGTGGAGGGAGGTAATTTGTGTCACAATTTTAAATAAAGAAAATGAAACAGAATCATACAATTTAATTCATAACAGAGCTGGAATTAGAACAAAATCGTATCGTAAGCCTCCCTATGCAAAGTTCTTTAACTAGAGCATGTTGTCTCAAGTAATTTTGACAAAATTACCTCCTGTTTCTAAAACTTGAATCATCATCATCATTGCAAGGAAGAAGAATGTATGTGCCTATTAATGCCTTTGACTTCAAGAAGACCCTCTATATAAAAATCCCACATTTAAGTATAATTTAGAGAGTTTATAATTTTACTTTGTTGTTAACTATTGTTCTTTACAATATGGACTCCTATTTACTAATGAAAAAAGTACTTTTACTTAGCATTTCATAAACACAATAAATTTTATCTTTTAAGGTTTAGCTTAAATATAATTTTACTTATAACCCTTTCCAGTCCAGCTAAAAGTGATATTTCTCCCTCTTCTATTCCACAATTTGTTTATTGCAATCTTATTACATTTAAGTTGTCTTATTATTATTTATGTATAATTTCTTATTCTATTAGATTGTCATCTCCTGAGTTTTGTTGTATATACTAAGTGCTTAATAAATACATATTTAATGAACAAAAGTTCACCTATATTTGGTCAGTGAGTGATACTCAAGGCAGAAAGAGATGAGACCCTCTCCCAGGGGACTTGAAGGGGTGTATTTTCAATCTGTATTTCCCCATCTTCTACTCTCAGATGAGAAGCACTTCCTAGTAGGACTTCTACTGGGAGTGTATCGTATTCCAAGCGCACACATGTGGGGAGGGGGCGGGGTGTGATGAGTGGAGAGTGTCATAAAAGGAGAGAAAGGAGAAAAATCGAAAGAATCACAATATAGAACACTGGATAAATGCAATATTTTTTGCATTTAGTGCTACAAGGTAGCCCAATTATGGACCTTTATAAGCTAACAATGTTATGTAACATTTTTACAGGTATAATTCTGCAGCAAAGCTCTCACTATAGTACATATAAATCAAGAAATAAGGACTTGAGATAAAACAGGGTTCTTCTGTATTCAGTTTCCTTTTCTTCCATTTTTTAAAAACACTATCTGAGGCATTTGTTCTGACACTGCTAGTTTCCAAGAATGACCCTAGATCAATAAAACCAAAAGCTTTATTTGTTCTCATTATCCTATAAATAAAAACTGAGAAGTATATTTAAATCAATATGCCTCTAAGATGGTACATTAAGAGAAGCAGCATCTCTTAAACTTAAATGATTACTAATTCACTAAGGCACCATCATAACGTTGAAATACTTTAGTCCTTTTCACTTTGGTTAAAATGTGAAAATAGTTACTATTGGACATATTTCAAATTAGGAAGCCAGCTTAATTTCTACTTTGCTAAAAAAGAATAATTTTGAATTAACTAGTAAACCAGAATTATTCCTGTATTATGTAGGGACTGCTAAGATTTAGAAGTTTCCACTGCCTTCATTTAGTAAATTAGTAGTAATTGTGAATTAATGATGTAACATTATAAAACAGTACTGATTCCATGGCTTTTAAATTAAATCAAAAATAAAACCTTTTCCCACAACAATTTAGATTTCCAATATTCACAAGTAAAAGCCTCTTCAGAGGAAAATTTTCCAGCCACCATGTAATTTCCCTCACTGATCTGCCTAGATTTACTACAGACCAAAAACATTGCATTAAAAGGCTAAATTAACGACAAACAAAAAATTTAGTCAATATAAACTGGACATAATATCTCCAGGCAATTCTTGTAAAGAGTAAATGCTCAATAACCATTAGTTCAATTGAATTGCAAGTAGGGAGACAAAGGTGATGTCAAGCGGACAGTGACAAAAATAAATTAATTGGTGACAAGCCAGAATTTGGATTTCAGCTCTCTAAATCTATTGTTCAATACTCTTATCCATCCTCCCATGAGGTCTTTAATCCAAGATTCAACAAGAAGTGCAGGCTGAGAGCACTTATCTGGTCACTCTTCCAGCTTTATAGACATATGCATACTTGACAATATACTTTATATAGTTAAAGCATACAACATGTTGATATATATACATATATATACACATACACACTGTAGAATGATTACCACAATCAAGCTAACATATCCATCACCTCATATTATTACAATTTACTTTTTGGTGGTGAGAACACTTGAGATCAACTCTCTTAGCAAATTTCAAGTATATAATGCCAGTATTATTAGTTACAGTCACCATGCTGTACATTAGATCTCTAGAACTTACTCATCCCACATAAGTGAACCTTTGATGAACATCTCCCCATTTCCCCCATCTCCTTGCTCCTGGTTATTACTGTACCACTCTCTGCTTTTATGAATTTGACATTTTTAGATTGCACATATGAGATCATGCAATATTTGTCTATGTCTTATTCACTCAGCATAATGTCCTTCAGGTTCATCCATCTTGCAAAAGCAGGTTTTCTTATTTTTGTGGCTGAATAACAGTCCATTTTACATATATATGTATATATATGTACACACACACACACACACGTGTATTATCCATTTATCCACTGGCAGACATATAGGTTGTTTCCATATTTTGACTGTTGTGAATAATGCTGCAATGAAGGGGGTATGGTATCTCTTTGAGATAGGTTTCATTTCCTTCAGATATATACTACCAAGAAGTGGGATTGTTGTATCATATAGTAGTTCTATTTTTAACTTTTTGAGGAATCTCTATACTGTTTTCCATAATGGCTATACCAATTTACATTCCCACCAATGGTGAACAAAGGTTCCCTTTTCTCCATATCCTTAACAAAACTTGTTATTTTTCATCTTTATGATAACAGCCAGTCTAACAGGTAAGAGGTGATATCTCACTGTTTCCTTGATTAGTGATCTCGTCACCATTCATACGTCTTCTTTTGAGAAATGTCAATTCAGATCCTTAGTCTATATTTTAATTATGTTATTTGTTTTTTGCTATTGAGTTGAATTCCCTATACATTTTGGATGTTAACTCTGGTTTGCAAATATTTTCTCCCATTCTGCAGGTTGCCTTCTCATTTTGTTCATCATTTCATTTGCTGTGCAGAAGCCTTTTCATTTGCTACAGTCACTTGCTGATTTTTACTTTTGTTGACTGTGCTTTTGGTGTCATATCCAAAAATTCATTGTTAAGAACAATGTCCAAGGAGCTTTTCCTCTAAGTTTTCTTCTAGTACTCTCATGGTTTCAGGTCTTACACTTAAGATTAAGACTCAGAACACTGAGGATCCTTCCAGCAACTCCCCAACAACATTTCTTCTTTAGGGAGGAGTTAAGCCATAGACAGCTCCTATTTCCAATGAAGAGAGGTCAGAAAAACCAAAGGAATGAGCCAGGTAAGCTAAATTTTATTGTACTCTTTGCTCTAATCACAAGACTAAATAGTTTTTAATTTGTTTGTTTAAAAAGATCTGCAACACCTAGCTTTGTGTTGGCATTAATGAAGAAAAGATTCATTAATAGTGTGATGAAAGCATTTCATTGTATTGGAAACAGTCTGATTTTATTTCTCTAAAATTATTTTCAGAACCAAAGCAGAAAAGGTAATGAAGCAAATAAGAGAACTGGAGTACTGCATTGTGGTAATTAAAATGAAAACTCTGGGCATAGCTAATAACCATGAAAGAGAAAGTTAAAAAGCATTCTCATTTTTAAAAGCCAGGACTGGAAATTATTGTCTTTTAATGCATTAAACAGGAACATTTTCATAGCAAAGTTAAGATAGTATGAAGTTGTCCTTTCTAACCCTCCAGCAAAGAACAATTTGTTGCGAGTAGTTTAAGAACAACACAATAGCTGAGGCACAAGTAGGTTACCAAATGCTGCAGTAAATCAATTTCCCTTTAGGTAATTTTATAAAATTTTAAGTATGGAAACTTAATGGAGAAAAGATATCAAGATACATACACACTGAAGCAAAGGCAGATGGTCACTATACAGTTATAGAAGAGGAAAGATCTTGGTAAGTAAAGCAACAATTGGCATACTTTAAATGCATTTTTAAAATTTTTGCTCTTTGCCAAAAAGTCTCTATTGAATGTTCTAAAGCCATTTTTTAAAAAGATGGAAATTCTACAAATCCAGTGGAAAGCAACAAACATCATGGGGCATTTCTTCTACTGAGGGTCTTTGAGACAGTAGTCTATCATCTCTGGATATTCCAGGTGATCTCTACAAAATCTCTACTTGAGGTTCAAGAGATGAGTACACTAGAGCAACCTTGGTAATATATTCTGCTACTATAAAAGCCACAAAGGAAAGGCAGAGAAAGAAGAGATGCATCCAAGTCTAACTTTTCTCATTCAAGAATCTAACATAAATAAGGCTAGAGAAGAAAAGCTAAGTTACCCAAGAAGCCAGATTCCGCCAATCCTATACAAATGTACAGAAGATGTATAACCTCATGCACCTTTAATTTTTTCTCCAGAGGTTTATGTCTGATTTCTAAGTGTCAGAACCAGCTAACTGCTCAGTTTAAAAATAAGATAGTTTCAAAATTAAGGTTGAATTTCAGAAATGTCCTCCACTATTTTACTTACCAGAACTCACTAGGCTTTCTTTCCTCAAAAATGAAATTCAGAGAGGACATGGCAGGTACTCTTTAAAAAAGAAAAAAAAAAAAAAAGAGGAAGAAGGGAAAAGAATGGGGCAAGGACAGAGGGAAAGGGAAGAAAGGGGGAAGAGAGAAGAAAGAGGGAGGGAAGGAGGAAAAGGGAAGAAGTGTTGGAAAGAGAGGGGAACAGGGAAAGAAGAAGAGACAGAAGGGGGAAGAAGGAGAAAAGTAAAAGCAAGTTTGGGAATGGTTAGCCCAGATCAAAAGGTGAAGTAGAAAAAAAAAAAAAAAAGAGTGGATAGCAGATACAAAAGAGAAACACTAGTTGAAACTCTGTTCTTGTGCAAAGGCTGCTGCAAATGTTTAGCCAGCTCTTCCATTCTGCAGAGTGTCCTTCGTCCCAGGAGCAATGGGACTTACAGCACTTGTCTGTCTACTCATCGGCTTTTAAATCAAACCATCAACAATAACTAAACCAGACGTCAAATCCTGCTGCCTCTTCTCTGGACAGAGGCATTGTTCCATTTCTCCATGCAGTTATCCATGCACAGAGAATCCACCGTTAGCTGAGCTTAAATTTCTTTGAAATTTACAGTTACTACTATTACTTTTAATTAAAAATAAAACATTCTTAAGACCATTTTTCTCACTGCGTCAGTTTAACAATCATCTAACCGAATCAGGTTATTTACTTTTTGAAATCTTTAACACTGCATTTTTTGCTATTTATTTTTAAATAATTTAAGGCCCACAATAAATTACAAAAACAGTAGAGTTACCATGTATACCTTCCACAGAACTTTCCCCAATGAGAACATCTTACTTAACCACAATTCATTATCATTATCAGGAAATTGACATTACATAACATAATTAACTAATACATAGGCCTTCTTTGGATTTCACCAGGTTTTATACGCAGCACTCTTTTTCGGGGGGGGGGGCTCTGGTATATCCAATTTTATAACATGTATAGACTCATGTAACTAGTACTACAATCAGGAAATAAACTGTTAAATCAGAACAAAGAAATTCTCTTACACTACTCCCTTTAAGTGTCACACCCTTCCCCAAATGTTAATCTCTGGCAACTACTGATCTGTTCTCCATGACAATAATTTAGTAACTCTGAGAGTGTTATAAATGAAATCAGACAGTATGTAGCCTTTTGAGATTGGCTCTTTTTTTTTAAATCACTTAGCACAATGCTCTTGAGATCGATGCAAGTTACTGTGTATATCAACAGTTCATTCCTTTTTATTAGTCTGTTATGTGGATTGTGCCACAGCCTATTCACCTACTGAAGGGCATTTGGGCTGTTTTCGGGTTTAGGGTGTTACAAATAAGTTGCCATGCATGCAAATGTACAGATCTTTGTGTGCACATGCATTTTTATTTCTCTAAGATAAATATACAGGAGTATAATTACTGGATCAAAGTGCCAAACTGTTTCCCAGAGTGACCATACCATTTTACATTTCCATAAGGAGTAAGTGAGAGAGCTGGTGGCTCCGAATTCTTAGTATTTTTTATGTTAGCCATTCTGACGGGTGTGTGGTGGGATCTCATCATGTTTTTAGGTTACATTTCCCTGATAGTTAATGATTGTGTACATCTTTTCATGTGTGTATTTGTCATCCATATATCCTCCTCAGTAAAGTTGTCTGCTCAAAACTTCTATCCATTTTCCAATTGCATTATTTCTTACTTTTGACATTAAAGAGTTCTTAATACATTCTGGATGCAAGACCTTTGTTGGATATGTGATTTGTGAAGATTTTCTCCCTGTCTATGGCTTGTCTTTACATCCTTTTAACAGGGTCATTCACAGGACAAAAGCTCTTAATTTGATAAAGTTCAATTTATTGATTTTTTTTCCTTTTATAAGCTCTTCTTTTGGTGTGTTTAAGAACTTTTAAGATTTATTCCAACATATTCCTCTAAAAGTTTGTAGTTTTACATGTTACATTTATCTGTTAGATTTACTATCCATTTTGAGTTATTGTAGGTAAAATGTGAGGTTTAGGTCAAGGTTCATTTTTTCCCCTGTGAGATGTCCTTCCTCCACTGAACTGCTTTTGTACCTTTCTCAAAAATCAATTGCCCATTCGTAGGTATATATTCAAAAGACCTGAAACCTGTTACTCAAATACATGTAGAGACATGTTAACAGCAATGCTATTTGGAAATACCAAAAGGTGTAAACAATCCAAATGTCCATCCACAAATGAATGGATGAGCACATTTTGATATACTCACACAATGGAATATTATTCAGCCATAAATAGGAATGGAGTGCTCACATATGCTACAACATGGATGAAACTTGAAAACATTATTCTAAGTCAAAGAAGCCAGAAAGAAAAGATCACATATTGTATGATTCCATTTATACGAAATATTCAGAATAGGCAAATCCATAGAGAATGCAGATTGGTGGTTTCCAGGGGCTATGGGAAGAGGGAATGGGGGAATGAGAGCAACTGCTTAATGGCTATGAGATTTTCTCTTAAGCTGATGAAATGCTGTGCAACTAGATAAAGGTAGTGGTTGCATGACCTTGTAAATGCACTAAATAGCACTGAACTGTCCATTTTAAATGGTTTCATAAATTTCACCTCACTGAAAAGTTAGCATACCCATATGGGTCTATTTGGACTCTCTTCTGTTTCATTGATTTATAGGTCTACCCCTCCTCCAATACCATACATTGTTTTGATTACCGTTGCTATAGTTGTCAAGTCTTAAAACTGTAAAGTATGATTACTCCAACTTTATTCTTCTTTTTTAAAATTAGCTTTAGCTATTTTAGTTCCTTTGCCTTTTCATATAAATTTTGGAATCAATTTGTCTATTTATACAAAAAGAAAAAAGGACTTGCTGGGATTTTAATAGGAATTATATTAAGCTTATGGATCAGTCTGGGAAGAACTGACATTTTTTCTATGTTGAGTCTTCCAACATATTAATTTACTCATTAGATTTTTAATTTCTTTCATCAGCATTTTATTTTTTTTTACCTAAGTATTTCATTTTCAATTTTTGGAGCAACTGTAAATGATAGTATATCTTAAAATTCTGGTTTCTAATTATTTCTTGCTAGGATATAGAAATACGATTAGTTTTTGTGTGATGATCACATATCTCACAACTTTGCTAAATTCACTTACTCTAGGAGTTTTATTGCTGTGTGGTTATTGTTATTGTTTGGTAGATTACTTGCAATTTTACTATGTAGACAATCATGTTACCTGGAAATAGGGATAGTTTTCTTTCTTTCTAGTATGTATGCCATTTATTTCTTTGTCTTGCCTTACTGGACTGCTTAGAACTTCCATTACTATGAATAGGAGCGAGAGAATAGGTGAGAGAGGATATGACTACTTCATTTCCAATTTTAGGGGCAACGTATTTCAGTTAGTCTTTCACCATTAAGTGTGATGATACCTGTAGGTTGTTTGTAAATCCTTTTTTTTTTTTTTTTATCAGATTGACGAATGTCCCGTTTTTTCTTAGTTTGCTGAGTGTTTTTCATGAATGGGTGTTGGATTTTGTCAACATTTTTTTAATCATGTTGACCATTTTTTATCATCTTATCAATATATTTTATTATCATTTTCAACCTATTTTATGATATATACATATATGTGATTATATATTTTATATATATATATCATGACCAAGTGGGTTTATTCAAGGAATGCAAAGCTGGTTAAGTATTCAAAATTCATTCAATGTAATCACATTAACAGTTTAAAGAAGAAAATCTACATGATTATACCAATTCATAAAGCAAAAGTTTTGACAAATCCAACACCCGTTCCTGCTTTCCTGTGCATAATTTGAACTTTCAGTATTCAATTTTGATTCATCTATATATACATACACACATGTAATTTATCAGTCCACTCGTATCAACATTTTATTATTTCAAGTGGGATGTAGAAACTTCACTACCTTTACTCTCTCCCCTTTTAAGATATAGTTGTCTTAAAGATTACCTTTATATACATTGAAAACTACATCAGATGATGTTATAAATTTTGCTTTCTACCACTAAAAATTTTTTAAAATTTAAGTGGAGAAGACTAATCAATTACTCTATGTCTACTCTTTCATTTGCATTTTCTTCATTCCTGACATTCCAAGTTTCCTTCTGTCATCATTTTCTTGCCATCTGAAAAAAATTTCCTTTTTTTAGACCAAGTCTTCTGGAAATGAATTCTTCCAGTTTTCCTTCATCTGAAAATGTTTTTATTTCACCTCATTATATTTTCACTGGATGAAGATTTCTAGGTTGCCAGTTCTTTTCTTTTGGCACTTAAAAAAATATCTTACTACTTCTTTCTGGCCTCCATGTTTTCCAATGAGAAATTCACTGTCATTCAAATTGTTCCTCTCTATGTAATGTATTGCTTCTCTCTAGCTGCTTTCAGGATTTTTTTTCTTTGTCTTCAGTTTTCAGCAAATTACTTATAAAGTGTCTGGAAATGGATTACTTTGGGGTTTTCCTATTGGGAATTTGCTCAACTTCTTGAACTTGTTGGCTTGCCAAATTTAGGAAGTTTTCAGTCATTTCTTCAACCCCTTACTCTTACACTTCTCTCCTTCTTGGACTCCAAAGATAACAAACATAAATTTTTGTTGCTGTTATTGTCCCATAGGTCCCTGAGGCTCTGTTTACTTTTTTTTCAATCTTTATTCTCTCTGTTGTCAGACTGGATAATTACCATTGATCTAAGTTCAAGTGTACTGATTCTTTCCTCTGTTACAACTATTCTATCATAAGCCAGTTTTTTACTTAGGTTATCGTATTTTTCCGTTCTAAAATTTTCATTTGTTTTTTCCTTATATCATCTATTTCTTTGCCCAGGCTTTCTATTTTTTCATTTGTTTCAAGTCTGTAATTGCTTAATGGAGCATTTTATTATTGTATCTTCTTTAAAATCCTTATCAGGTAATTCCAACATCTGTGTCATCTCAGCGTACTAGCTGCTGCTGATTACCTTTTGTCATTTAAGATTTTCCTGATTCTTGGTATATGGTGAATATTATGAGACTCTGCTTTTTATTAAATGATCTATTTTGGTAGGAAGCAAACTACACAGATTCCTAGCTCACTTTTATCGGCTGTGGCTCAAATGTCAGTTTAATTGTTAAAGCTTTTTCAGTATTATTTTGTTCTGCCCCACTTGTGGGCTAACCAAGAGCCAGTGTGAAGCCTAGGTGGTATATCATATCAGAATTCAGTTCTCAAACCTTTTTCTGCATCAATTCTTATTAGTTACATGCATGTGATGTTCAGAGGTCTGCCCAGGATTTCAAATACAGATTTGAAAAATCCTGTTCTCTAACTTCCTTTTCTCTATAACCCTCCCTCCACTGTAGTGGTGGTGAGAACGGGAACTGCCTCATTATTGCAGTGTGGTGATCGTGGATGGGTTTTGTCCAAAGCCTCTGAGGTTGTAACACCAGCTGGGAGACGTAGGGGTGCCCTCATTACTGCAGGGCAGGTAGGCAGGTATGGTGGAAAGGGCTACGTGCTCAAGCTCCATAGCGATGGTACCAGGAAGGGCAGGGGGCAGCTTTTTTCATGACGTTTGCCTGGAACAGGTTAGATGTAATAAAAATTAGGCCTTTTTTGTGGCTCCATCCATTAGTATTTTTAGGTGGAAGCGTTCTCTAGCACCTCCAACTGGGATATATAAGAATAAAACAAGCAAATAAACAAACATAGAAGATCCATGTTGTACAGGATTTTTTTGGGTACTTAGCAGGAAGAATAGGATATAATGTGTTTACTACATCTTATCCAGAAACAGAAGCCTATATTTTAGCCCAACATAGTCTCATTTAATGCACATTTAACTCACATCTATAATGCTATTTACTTACTGGAAAACTAACGACTTTGTGTTTCCAGAAGCATTTGCTCATGTAAGTTTCTTTTAAAAATGATAAACCAACCTTTTTTCAATAATTTGAATCTTGAGCTGAAGGAACAGGAGGAGGAAGCAAAAGAAAATAGAAGGCAAAAATATTTAAGAATTATTTCTATTACTGTCTAGGCCACAGTTAACAAACTTTTCCTGTAAGGGACCATACAGTAAGTATCTCTGGCTTTGCAGGCCAGATATTCTGTCACAATTATTTAAGTTTGTCACTGTAGCCTGAAAACAGTCATAGACGATAGTTAAAGAAATATGCATGGCTTTGTTCCAATAAAACTTTATTTACAAAAATAGCTGAGCTGGATTTGGCCTGAGGGTGGTAGTTTGTTGACTTCTGGTCTAGACCAATAAAGTCTGTAAAAACAGGTTGGCAAAAGGAAAGACAACATTAGACAAGATGGGTAGGAATACATGTTCCTTAAGAATATGGGAACGTATATCTTATTCTGTTTTGTATTCTGATTTGATACAAGTTCTAAGATCTTTTACCATTAATGAGATACATAGATTTAGTTCTTCAATAAACCTAGAATCCAATGCCCACATTACTTTCTACTTACAACGCTAGTAGTATTTTCCTAATGTCTCAGTTGCTAAAATCTTGACTCCTCTTTCTGAATCGGACATTTACCTCGTCCATAGATATACTGGAAGGATACCTCTACCGTGTATGAAACAACACTGAAAACTGGATAGGAACAGTTTCTTTCCAGGAAAGAAAGATGTTTTGATAGATATAATGGGGAAGTCAGGATATGTTTAACATTTCTTCTGTGAAAAATCAGGCTTTCTACTCACACCTCTATCTGAATTTTAATCTACTTAGCACACCATTCTATATTCTACCACCATTAAGTTAAACTTTTTATAATCCGAAGAAAATCACTTCTCATGACTACTGTTATGATTAAAGGCAAAGATAATGACTTTTTGAACATACTTCCCATAGGATTTCCCTATTATAATATTACCGTATCTCTTTTTTTCTTCAGACTTGTTCATTACCCGAAAAAAAAGTCTATATTCTCTACTGACTTTTGCAAATTTCTAAGTGTTTTCACAATTGATAATCTCTTATAATGATAAAGAAATCATCTTAAGAGGTAGAAACAATATATATAGGCAAAAGCCACTCCTAGAAACTTCATATTTTATGGTTCTACTCATTTAGTTATTTAAAAGTTATACTTCAATTTCCTCTATTAATGCAGTACATGAGAAATCTGTTTAAGGTTTCTGTGGCAAGGTCTTATGTTGCTAATGATGGGCAGGTGCAAAATAGGATGTGGCTTCACCAGCCAATATTAAAAGCAGCCCTAAAGCTTATATTCAGTTAGTCACCTTCAACAAAGCACCAGGAAAATAAAACAAACAAAACAAAAACAAACAAAATACTGGCTCCTCAAAGCACTTGTTAATGGTGAATATCACAACTTGCAGTTAAGACAGAGTACTGACTAAGAATCTAAGATCAAGTAAGTCTTAGATGTGAGTCAGTGATAAGTCATAAAAGCATACAACTATATGTCTATGCAATAAATTAAAATACATAGATATGCTCTGACACTAGAAAAGGGCGTGATAGTTCTCATATTGCTTATAGTACTGTAGTAGCTATTCTAAAAAGTGCTTGGATGGTCTGTATAGAATGCCATCATATATTTGACCTGCCTAAGCCAAAAATGCCAGTTATGATAAATATTTATCAGGAGGTGGTACGTATGATTTGCACAGCTCATATCACTTCAAAAACCCATCTGAGAAAGGCTAGTACTGAATCTATTTTTTCAAAGGAAAATTGAGACACTCAAGTCATTACATTGCTGTTATACTGGGTTCAAGGTTGAAAATAGATGATAAAACATCCAAATATCTCAAGGTCTCATTAAAATCCTTTAATTGAAAGGTGAAAGGGAAAAGATATTTCTTCTTAATCTTCTGCTACATTAAAGGAAGTTGTAAGGATGAATAATGTCTGTCTGCCGCCCTTCTATACAGTTTCTCTATTGCTAGGTAGTAAGCAAAACTCTTATGAGGCAGGTGGTGTTATATTCAATATGTAGCAGAATAAACTGAGGCTTGGAGAAGTTGGTGTAACTTGCCTAGTAAATGGCAGAGTCCTGAGTTAAACACTCAGTGGGTAGGAGCACAGGAAGAGTGGGTAGTGAAGCTTATGGAACAGACACGGTTATTGTCTACAGTAATCAGGACTTACACCTAGAGCATGGCAGTTTTACACGAAGGTTGTGGGCAGTCAGTGAACAAGAGCTGATAATCAATTGTAGGCTGGTCAATTTGAGAAAGTGCTGCATACTCTAGGGACTGAAGGACAGTGAAAGTCCTAGTCAGAAAGCTGCTTTATAAATAAAGTGAAATTTTGGGGCGCCTGGGTGGCTCAGTCGGTTGAACGACCACCTTCAGCTCAGGTCATGATCCTGCAGTCCCGGGATCAAGTCCCTCATCAGGCTCCCTGCTCAGTGGGGACTCTGCTTCTCCCTCCAACCCTCCTCCCCTCGTGCTCTCTCTCTCTCTCAAATAAATAAATAAATAAATAAATAAATAAATAAATAAATAAATACAAATCTTTAAAAATAAATAAAGTGAAATTTTAACCGGAGGCAACCTAGTTTTTCTTTGTTATCTGTGTCCTTGAGACAGAACCCACTCAATCTTAAATCGTCAGCATCTATTACTTTTCATCTAATTTTGCCATATGTCTTTCTCTCTTTCAGACTTCTTAATTACAGTGGTTCTTAGGGAATCTTATGTAATCTTATGTCTAAGGGACATAAGATTCCCTTCTAGTTCAGTGAGAAGGGCTTCCTTAGGGGCAGAGTGGGTTTACTGAAATGTAAGCTGAAGGGACGCTCATTTGAACAGGTTGTGAAATTGTGACCTTCAAAGACCCCAGGAGGAGGAGGGTTTATGTAATGTGTTCATCTGGTCATGTGTTTTTGTAAAAATTGTAAACTTTGACCACAATGAGTTAAGATGGCTGCCTTGTTCCACTTGGAATTCCCTCCCATCTCATTTTCCTGGTGTTGGTATCAGTTTTGGGTGGCAATGAAGTGGCCTTTAGCATTTCTGGGATCCTGTTATGGGAAAATTAAGCTGGGGATTCATTTAGTTTAGATCTACAGGGATATATTTATGTGGTTCAGGATTACTTTTGTGCAGCTATTTTTGTGACATAGATACAGGGCAATGGTTTATACTACAATGTCAATGGATCCCATTGCACCCAGCATGAGAAGTGTCAGGTAATCAGAGAATTGGGAGTCAGTTCTCAATAATGCCTAGTAACACAGAAGTTCTCTTTTGTCATTAATATTGGGCACCTGGGTGGCTCAGTTGGTTAAGCATCTCTGGATCAGGTCACGATCCTGGGGTCCTGGGATGGAGCCCTGCATCAGGCTCCCTGCTCAGCAGGAAGCCTGCTTCTCCCTCTCCTCCCCACTCGTGCTCTCTCCCACTATCTCTGTCTCTCTCTCTCTCTCAAATAAAAAAAATATATATATTAAAAAAAAATAAAAAATAAAAAACTTTTTTCATCAACCATGTTAGAGAAAGATCTGATTCAATCTTTCCTTTCTCTTTATAGAAAATATTATGAAATCACTGTAAATTCACTTTATAGAAAATCCTATAAATAATAAAGTATGAAGCTAAGAAATATGGGGAAAACAGTATTATAAAGAGTGTCAGGCAGTTAATAAGACTTTCAATTTTTCTGGAATATTGTGTTATGGTATATGTCAACTTTGTAAAATTTTAATTTGTTAGTATTTCTTTTTTTCATTATAAATAACTGATCCTCACTAGTCATAGGTTCCATATTTGCAAATTTGCATACTAGCTAAAATTTACTTGCAATCTCAAAATCAGTACTTGAGGTGCTCTCAGGATCACTTGTGGGCACATGCAACACAGTGAAAATATGAGCTGTCCGAAGCACACAGTTCTCAGCTGAGGTCAAACAAGGTAGCATTTTGCCTTCTTGTTTTAGCTGTCATACTATGAACAAGCATCCTTTTGCAATCTATACAATGCCATGTTTTTTGCATTTTTGTGCATTTGTTGACTACTTCACTGTTTAAAATCGCCCCTAAGCATAGTGCTGAAGTGCTGTCTAGCGTTCCTAAGCACAGGAAAGCTGTGATACGCCTTACTGAAAAAATATGTGTGTTACATAAGTTTCATTCAAGTATGACTTGCAGTGCTATAAACTATGAGTTAAATGTTAATGAATCAACAATATGTATTATACAAAATGTTTTTAAACAGAAACATACATAACACAAGTCATATATTAATTGGTTGACAAAAACTGAGGAGGGCACGTGCTATGATAAGCACTGGGTGTTATACTTAACTAATGAATCTTTACACTACACCAAAAACTAATTATGTACTATACAGTGGCTAACTGAACATTAAAAAAAAAAAAAGTTGTGATCAGAGATTCATAGGAACCCAGGAGCAGAGGTTCACTAATTCAGTGTTTTTGGTGACTTTATAGAATATAATTGATACAAATAGTGAGAATCGACTGTTTAATATTTAATTCTGTATTTGTATTCCTTTTTCTAAAAGAGAGTGTCTAAAACTGTAGAGGTTTCAAGTCCAGCCCCCAAATCTGAATCCACCTCTGGTCGGTAGCCTCCCTCTTCCTTTCATGGGAACTTTGCCACTCCCCACTTCTTGCCTTGCTGGAATTGAGACCAGGATTCTGGAAGATGAACCTCTGGCCTGGGAGTTGGTAGTCGGGGTCAAAATCCCCAATTATAACACTATTCCTATGTGGAAACCAGATCTGCTTTAAGATTTGGAAAACTGTTTCTATAACAACACTGTATATTGTAACCTAGGGCAGAGTCAAACTATAGTGAAATTTGCCATTTCTTAGGAAGAAAAGAGGCATATTTCCAGAAATAGAAAACCACTAAGGAAATGGAATAGAGATAGATGCTAGACTGATATACCTAAATTAAACAAAATCTAATTTAAGTTCAACTTATATTCAAAAAAGTAAGGAGGATAAAATCTTTATTAGGTGTTTTTATCCTCAAAGATAAAATGGTTTGGGGGAGTAGCATCTAGAATGTCATCAGTTGCTTATTTTTTTCTAGGTAACATATGTTAAGAACCTCATATGCATTCTCTTATATACCTCACTAAGGAATGATGTTTTAAAAGTCTTTCTCAAACTAATATTACACCTATGTTAACTGACTGGAATTTAAATAAAAACTTGGAAGAAAAAAATAAACATAAGTTAAACACAAAAAAATTAAAAAAATAAAAGTGTTCTTATTGATAATTAAGAAGGCACAAATATATATAGTAAGTATGTAAACTTCAAAACAACAAAATGCTAGGGCACCTGGGTGGTGCAGTCAGTTAAGCATCTGACTGTGGGTTTCAGCTCAGGCATGATCTCAGGGTCGTGAGATCAAACCCTGCGTCAGGCTCCACACTCAACGCACAGTCCACTTTAGATTCTCTCCTCCTTCCCTGCTGCCCGTCCTGCTCATGCTCTCTCAAATATTTAAGCAACAACAACAAAAACAACAACAAAATGCTGGCAGAGTTTTGCTGACCGCACTGTTAGGAATTTAAAAACTGCCTCCATAATCATTAGGCGTCTCAAAATGTTTTTAAACTCTTGCTAAGAAAATCTAAAGTCCCAAATCAGACTTTGGCAAGGATTTTAAAAGAAGGAACTAAATTTGTGATTTACTGTATGTTATGCTAATACTAAATTATACTATGTAATTAAGGTGAATGAATTTTAAGAGAGTTCTGCAGAAATGGCATCCAAATTGAAAATGACTAAGTAAACATGTTTATTTAGGTATGACATGATAACCTATGTGGTAAACCTGATGGAATCTACAAAAAAGCTACTAGAACTAATGTATAAGCTTAACAAAGTTGCAGGATACAAGATCAATTTACAAAAATCAAGCTTTTATATGCTGAAGTAGTTTCCTTCTGTTCCTCTTTTGTTCATTGTTTTTACCATGAAAAGGTATTAAATTTTGTTGAATGTTTTTTCTGCATCAACCAAGATGATCAGATTTTTTTTCCTTTATTTTGTTGATGCAGAATATTACAGTGATCAATTTTCCTATGCTGAACATGTACACAGCTGCTACCATGAGGCTGGAGGCTGGGGATGGGCAGTTACTGTGGAGCTGAAGAGCAGAAATTAACCAAACCTAATGCAATTTACAGTCAAAGCCTTCCCCTGGAAGTTGTAAGCCTTCAACTGACTCCAGAGTTCCAAATTGGTTATATTAGTTTCTGCCAGTGCAACTGATGTCTCTAGGTGGGGGAGACAGATTCTTGGTGCTCCCTACTCTGCCATCTCTTGGAATTCCTCCCCAGATAATCAGTTTTTAAATAGCACATTAAAAATGTGCTTGACAATCAGAGAAATTTGATCGATGACTGGTTATTTGATATTAAAGAACTATTCTTAGCATGCAGTTATGTTTTGAAAAAGTATCTTTAACTTCTAGAAATTTATTCTGAGTATTTATAAATAAAATGATAAAATGTCTAGGATTTGTTTCAAAATGATCCTGCAGATGGTAAGGAGTGATGGCAGTACAGATGAAACAAAACTGACCATGAATTGATAATTATTAAAGCTGGATAATGGGTACATAGGGGTTCACTAGTTTCTCATTTTTATATATGCTGAAAGTTTTCCATAATAAAAACTTTATTAAAAAGAGTAATAAAAAAGCCTGTAGTGGGATGCCTGGGTGTCTCAGTTGGTTAGGTGTCTGCCTTCAGCTCAGATCATGATCCCAGGGTCCTGGGATGGAGTGCCACATCGGGCTCCTTGCATCGGGCTCCTTGCTCAGCGGGGAGCCTGCTTCTCCCTCTGCCTGCCACCCCCCACCCCCCCGCTTATGCACGCTCTCTCTCTCTCTGACAAATAAATAAAATCTTTAAAAAAAAAAAAAAAAGCCTGTAGCAAATATTAGTGTAATAGAGATAGGGGAATTAGTAAAAAGATCCAAATAATGAGACAAAAATATAAACATCAAAACAAAAAACTACAGGAATTAAAAAAAATTGTGTGTCTATGCAGTTGTGTGTATTTGAGGATAATTAATTCAGAGATACTCTGAGAATGTTACTAAACTCTAAGCTTTCTGAGGGCAGACAACATACCATATCTGTTTGTTCACCATTAAATCCTTAGTAACATACCTAATGTCCAGTACATCCAAATACTTGTTGAATAAGTGAACAAAACAAACAATTCAATCACACCTATGCTCCCACATGCAAGGGCTCTGTAAAATCTATAAGAATTCAAGATAATGTGGTTTTTAATAATGCTTAGAAAACTACCTTTAATAAATTTTCTTTTTTTTCTTATCACCACCTTTGTCCTTCATCAACTTCTAGTATAACAATCCCCTCTTTCATTTCATGAAAGCTACTCCTGACACTGTATCTACTTACCACTTCTTGTTCTTTCCTCATCAAAACTGTTTATATTTTTGTTCTTGAGGAAGATAGTCTCCTTCTCAGTATACTCATAAGTCTTAGTTCTAAGAAACTGTCTACTTTTCTCTATTTGATCTCTTCTCAAACTAATAATTTCTTTCAAACAGGGAAAGGTCCTAAAAGTTTGTCCCTACTCCAGTTGTTTTACATATTTAATTAACATCTTAATACAGCTACGCTAATGACTTTGCCTAATGAGTTACAAGTATTACTACCTCTGACTTTATTTTGGTTTTCATCCTTGTTGGGCAGAAATGTAATTATTGTCTGAATCACTCATTAGAACACACTTCACAACTCTGAGGACACCTCATGATGGGTTTGATCTCATGATCAGTACACCAGCAGACAAATGAAGTTTATAGTTATATTCTAGCCTTAAATCTATTTTAAAGAATTTGTCCTGTCAAAGAAAAATGTGTCTACATCCTGTGTTGGAGTTAGGGTCTCTTCACAATCTGAAATACATGTTTAATAGCCTCAACAATGCATTCCTAGTGTGACCTGGACACTTTCCATTTTGTAGACCACCTACAATTGCTGGAATCCACAGAGGAAAAGAGAAATTGCTGTATCTCTAGCCAGTCTGTTGTTTTTGAATGGAAAAAACAAATCTCTATCTTCCTTTGAAAAGTAAAATACTTGTTCTCCATTTGCACATCTTTTACTTTTCTATGAAAACAAGGAAAATTTACTGGAAACTGGTAGGTTAGTAAAGTCCTATTCACAACATAAACAAGCAATGCCCCCCAAAAACATCTTTTACTATTGTTATTTTTTATATGCTTTACTTAGATTACACTGAAAATGGGCTCAATATTGCTTAAATAGTCAACTTTGGGTCTAGGTAGAAAAAAAATTATCCTGAACCAGAAGACAGATAATTTCAAGTAAACTGGGAAATGCCTTTTGCCATAAGCTATATGCCCTAACTAGCAGCTCTCACCACTGTGATTGCCAACTTCAAACTGTTCCAAACAAGAAACTAAGGCATTTGTGATCTCTTCCATTGTTTGTTTAATATGAGCTGATTAGAATTTAATATGAGCTGATTAGAAGCCACAAAGTAAATTATAATAACAGTAATGAAAACAGAATCTCTTCCATGTCAATCAAAAGTCTAGAAAAATGACTTATATTATGGCAAAATGTGGACTCGTGATGAAAATATCAGCAATGTGTAGTTTTTAAAACATGCCTGGAGTTGATATCCGAAATTAGATTTCAAAATATAAAAAACAGCACTTTCTCAATTTGTTATGATTTACATAGCACACTAGTAAAGACCAGCACAAAATGGTATTTAAAACAACCCAATATTATGTTTACTTTATGGATACAGAACCTTTCAGGTAAACATAAGAGAAGACTAAGACCTTAAGAGAATTACTTGCTCCATTCTACTTGAGCCTAACAGGATACCCAAAGTTGTCTTCAGTAAGATTATTATAATCTTTTAGTCAGTTTAGCCTTTTTATACCACTCCATAACTCCTTCAACTCTAAAGAGAAAATAATTTTAACTAAGACAACCATGGAACTTTGTCTCACTGAAGTCTAGTTGGCATATGTATTTTTTTACTTTCTAGTAACTTTTATGAAATTGCTTCTCCCAAGTAAAACCATGGTATAGAATAAATGAATGAATATCTAACATTGAGACTAAACTTGACTGAACTATATGACTAAGTCAAGCAGGATTTTCATGAGACATAATGATATTTGCTCAATTCAAAGCATTGGAGAGTTGCAAAAAGGCTTAGATTTAAAATGAAACCGATTATGGATTAAGACAAGGGTTTAATCTAGGTTGTTTTCTTTGACCAGGTCTTGCACTATACCTTAAATAAATTAGAGTTTAGAAAACTGCTTGTTGGTGATAATAAGAACTGATAATAAATTTCATCAGAATGAGTAAAAATCTAGTAAAACTGAAAATGTTTTCAACTGTCCAAACCAATCACTAAAGTAATTATAAAATCATCTGAATTATTTATTGGGAACACAATAAGGTATTTAAATGACTAAAATCTCCTGAACAGATTTAAACCATTAAAAACATTTTCTTTTATTGTATCTTTTCCCTATTATTTCCTAGTTAGCTACAAATTATTATCATTCTTTATATAACTGCTGCCTGATAGGCCAAACAAGGAGAGCCTTCTAAAATCTCCATTAAGTTATATGCACTGCTTATTTTTATGTAGAATACAGGTATTAAGGGTCAAAGATTTTTTTCCTTATCTCCCTTTACAGATTTATTATCTAGTATACTACTCAGTTTCTAAGCCTGTTGAAGTCTCTCAGAATTTAAGTTAATTAAATAGCCTTTTTACAATATTTCACTTAAAGTAATGATTTGGGAACACCAATACATTTGAATACCAAGAAAAGTTAAAACAGAAAAAAATGTAATCACTCTTAAAAATGTGTATAAATAGCTCACCTCATCTCATTAAACTCCCTAATCCATTTAGTTAAACCAGTAACAAATCATTCTTTTTAAAGTAGCTGTTGTGCTTTTCTAAGCTGGGAATAAAAGCTCCAGTCAGAGTAAAGCATTCCTTACCTGTATGTGTTTAATTTTGTTGCAATGGGAGAAAGGACTCTTATTCACCTCTATCCAAAGAAGGTAAAGAGTGAGTGACTGCCATTGTTAATCTCTAACAAATAATATGTTAAAAATATAGTTCCTGACTTCAGAGAACTTTTGGACTAGATGGCAAAAATGATCATGAATACATTAAATAATTAAAGAAAAATATTTTTCTGAAATATGTTTTTTCCTACTGAGATTTTGCTCATCTTCTTGAATATTAAAAACCACTTTTTCTTTTTCAGTGGAAAAAAAAAGAAAAGCATGGAAGTAAGCATCTGTTAAATAGCAATATTTGAAACAAAGTAAGGTCCAACTGAAATGCTGTTTTGCTATGGTCTAAAAGATTAAAAAAGCCAACATGGTTTTAAATCATTAGCATGATTTACAAGTGAAATTCTCTAACACAGAACCAGAAAAATCAGCACATAGAGGATCAAATTTGCACTATAAGTAAAAGCACTTGGCCAAGAAGAAAAAATAAACTAAAGCAGGTGGCAGGTACTTGTTACAGTATGTGGAGCTGAACTATGACCAAATCATAGTTTAAATATAACTTTTGTTGAATAAAAATCTAATGAATATGTGGAAATGGAAGGAACTCAGAAACCATAGTTATTTCCATTTTAAATGAGGATGATAGTTCTGCACCACCAGCTGTTTATAGTCCACTGAATGAGGTTCTAGTTGATAGGAGATAATTACCTCTTCCCTATAGGAGGCAAGTGTTTCTCATTCTGCAGACACCTCTGATGAATGGTCATGGGAGTATGAGACCAAGATAGCATGCCAAAATCAGTTTGTTTTTTAATGATCTCTTTAAACACTTCATTTTCTATTTTTTCCTATTTAAGTGTAGGAAAACGTGCACCTTGAAATATAGAGAATTAGGTCACTGTTATTATTTTAATTTTACAAGACACTTTAACCTTAGAAGGAAAGCAGAGTGACTGTACACAGAAAATATACCATTAATAGTATTAGAAAAGGATGGGCGCGGTTTTCAACTTCCAGCATTTTGAATGAAGTTACTTCTAATTCATTGTTTACCCCAACACTATTCTTTCTTTAAGTTCCCTGTCAGATAACAATGCACCTCTCATCCTGGTCCCTTGAGCTGTTTCACCCACTTGGAAGGGCCCATCAGTTCCACCTTCCCAGTCTCTCTCACCTTTGTCTCTTCACTTGCAATGCAAACTGCCACATACCTCCATATTTCTCACCTGCAGGGTGGTCCTCACCTTCTAAATGGTTTCCTTGCTTCTAGTCTCTTCCAATACTAATCCAGTTCAGCCAAAATAATACAGATTAATAGTACCACCCTCATCATGCTGCTCTTGAGTGTAAAAATCTTTCAAAAGTGGGATGTGGCTCCAAAATAGAAAAAAGCTTATGACATATTAAGCAAAAAACCAGAATTTAAAAAGTAAATCAATTCTGTTCTTACAAATATGTAAGATTGAGTATGCACAGTAATAAGAGTTAGAAGAAAACACACAAAAAAGACGAGAATAAATGTAAAAGGGCCTGGGACTTGTGGCTGTTTGCTGTTATAATGATGTTTATGAAACAAAATCTTTTAGCAACCACTTGCTGCTTATGCACCATAAAGCTTAACCTGCACCCAAGGACCTCTGCAATCTGGCTCCCAAACCTACCTTTTCCAGCTTATTTTACACCCCACCTGTTTACACAACCCAAAACTCCAGACAAATTAAAATGTCCCATTACTCAATGGGTTCCTGTCCTGCTCTTTCCCAACTATGGACCATTATTCATATCACAGGCTCCAGCTAGTACACTCTTTTCCATTTCGGTGTGTCTAAATCCTATCCAATTGTCCTTTTCAGCTCAATTCAAAAACCTTTTCCACAAAGCTATCCCTGACATTTCTTCCTTCAATGAGCATTTCATCTGTATGTCTCACGTAAAATGTACCCCTTCCTACTTTGCATTGTTGTGTGTGTGTGTGTGTGTGTGTAAGTAGCTCCTTTAAAGCAGAGGCTTTGTTTTAGACATCTTTGTATTGCACTGAAGACATAATACAGCATCTTTCTGAACAAATATGTAAAATGAGTAAATACTTAAAAAAAAAAAAAGGGCTAGGAAGACTAAAAACCAACAGCAACTCTTAGTCTTATTATGATTTTCCTTCTTTTTGCATTTATGTTTCTTTCTTTACCTAGTTTTCTTACCTGAAGGTATGTTATTCTCCGCTGGACCAGCTCTGTCAGATCTTTGGCCTCTTTTTCCCGCCAATCACCCGCTCCATCTGTTTGACTGAGGTAGTATAGATCCGTCATTATAGACCTATAAAACAAACAACATTTGGAAGTTTAACTTACTTGTACTTCATCATAGGATTACACAAAATCATAAGAAGAGAATCAAATTCTTCATAAAGATTGATTGATGCTCACTGATGCTGGTTCTCCTTCTTTATTTTCTATTAAGACTGTGAAATTCAACAATTAGTCCCTAACATCCAAGATTCGTTTCTACAGTAAATTTCCACCACTGAGAAAAATATACTGTTTTCCCCCAGGCCAGTCAGCTGCACTTATTTCCCAACACAGAGAACTACAGGTATCAGGGGGAAGTGGAAACCCATAGCAAAGAAATAGGTAAATTAACATAAGGGAGAGAAATAAGTTGGTGCCAGTACTTGAATACTACATTTTTGTTCTGTCATTTCTTTACCCCTCTTAACTTATCTCTTCATACATAAACACTCTGAGTGGTTGGAATAAAAGATGACAGGAAAATTCTGACATAACTCTTAAACAATTTCCAAACCAAGGTTCAGCAAACATTTTTCTATAAGGGGCCTGATAGTAAATATTTCAGGCTTTGTGGGCCTCTTTTGCTTTTGTAGCAGGAAAGCTGCCAAAGATAGTAAGTAAATGCATGCATGTGCCTGTTTTCCAATAAAACTTTATTCACAAAAACAGGGTATGGCCCAAAGTTGGATCTTTGGGAGGTGCTTATTAGGTCATGAGGGTAGAACCCTTATGAATGGGATTAGTGCTCTTATAAAAGACTCCACAGAACTCCTTAGCCCCTTCCACCATGTGAGGACACAGTGAGAAGGTGCTGTCCATGAATAAGAAAGCAGGTCCTCACCAGACACCAAATCTGGACTTGATCTTGGACTTCCCTGGCTCCAGAACTGTGAGAAATGTTTCTGTTGTTTATAAGCTACACAGTTTTTGGTATTTTTGTTATAGTAGCCTGAATGGACTACACATTGCTATTTATACTCCAATGCCTCAGAGTTGTCTCAGAGCTTTTACCTTGTATATGAAGAGTACCTACTAATAATTCTACAACTAAGAGAAAATATCCACTGGGTGTGGGTGAAAGTAATACATGGTACTGAAGGCCAGTCAGAAAAATGATCCAATGTCCTGTGCCTTACAGCACTCTGAAGAAGGGGATTAATTAGTGAGAACTCATTTAAGAGATAATGAAACCAGCCTTTAACAATTGTGATTTACCTAGGAGTACATGGCATAGTCTCAATTCTCTGTTACTAGTTGCTAAACCATTTAATAACAAACCAATGGCACCCCCACAGGAAAAACCAAAGTCTTATTTATTATCATAGAAAACCATTAAAACTACACACAATTAGCAGAGAGTATCTAATAATAGCTAGCATCTTTGAATAAAGCAAAACTATTAATGTACAAATAAAAGTTAAAAATAATAGCCATAATTTAAAATACTCATCCAACAGTGGGTCATCTGTGAAGGATTTTAGGCGTTTGCTTAATGTGTCAACATTAGTGCACAGAACACTTTGCACCTTGACTGTTGCCATGTTTGCCCTTCTTTAAACAGGGCAACAGTTGATTATGTGATGTTTTATTTTTATATTATTCTAACTGAAGAGTCAAAACATTTTCAAAATATTTTATGAAAAAGAGTAACTGTAGTTGGAAACACCAAACCTACAACTTACTGCCTCCTTGAGAAATTAACTTACAGTCTTACACAACAGACAGAGGTTCAACTTTTAAGTTTTTTTCAGATAATAAAACTGAGGCCCCTATAGATTATTATGTAGCCTACAGTACTCTTTTATAGTTTTACTAGGGGAAATGTCACCACCCATATGATATTGTGTGAGCTGATCATGGAAATACATGAGAAATCTTAGACTATAATGGTGTTACAGGGCTCAGCTGGAAGTTTATTTTCTGTTTTTTTTTAAGGTTTATTTATTTATTTATTTGAGAGTGTCCAATCAACCACACCCAAGGAGATGTAAGGTTGGGGGCAGGCAAAGCAGAATCAGAGCAATTAGATGAGACACCTTTTCTACCTTTAGATTCTCCTTCCAGTGCAAACTTTATTTTAGAGGAGGATGTTTCCTTACTGAAGGTGGAGGATCATGATCTGGCTGATAGAGACTAAGTGATAAGAAGAATAAGGACAATTTCAATGTTCCCTCTGTCCATGGATATTGGGGGGAATGTTCTAGTACCACTTAAAAATAAGCCTGGATTCCTTAGGAGAAAGACAATCATACACAAACATTTTGTCTAAAGGAATTAAAAACTGAAGAAAGAGTGATCTACATTCCAGTTTAATGTAATTCTCAATCGGGTCACATCTCAAAGAACTTAAGGTCTTCCTTCATTCCCTCCTGTGTGTGTGTGTATGAAATAAAAAACAAGAACAGCTTTGAAGGTTCACAAAACTTAACTTTTCAAGAATGGAAATATCAACTCTTTGACCTTTCAAAGACAGTCTAGTAGCATCTACCTTATAAAGAGAGTGAAAACACAAGCTATTGTGCTATAATAGCTATGATCAGCAATTCGGATCAAATAAATCTATAAGCTATTAAGCTACTAATCTTCCCTATAACCAGATATTGCACTCCTTATCTGAGTCGAAGTCCTTTCCTTTGCTACATAATCCCCTATACAGAGTATCAAACAATCAGCATAATTAGCCATAAGTATCATTTATCATTTGGGAAATATCTCATCTCAGTCTTACCAAAGCGTTTTATATATTACTGATAATGAGATGATGCAGACCAGGCCAGAGCAATGAGATGTGCTGCTTCACCAGATAATTTCTCAGTAATTTCAGTCAACTAAGTTGAGAAATAGTTCATCAGCCCTGTAAGCCCTCCTGTCATTCAGTCTGAAGTTTAATAATTGCTATAATTTAAAATCAGAAAAGAAGTAGCTCCAGGAACTACTTCATAAACATTGGTGTCTGGCAATATAAGAAATGCAAAAAGAACCAAAGCAACAGTGATTAAGTTAAATATGTCTCTGGGCAACCTAAGATGGTGATAAGGCAGAATTTTCCATGATATCCGCAGAGGTTCAGGGACAGATATGTACAGCTATAAATCCAAGCACTGAACCCATACTACTACACAAATAATAAAATCACAATGACAAAAATAATCACTCTAAACTGTTAATTTTCTTCTATTTGAAAGAGGCCACAGTCAACTCATGATCAATGATGTCAAAAGCAGCAGGTAAATTTGACTGTATTACTAGGAAGTATGGTGATATGCAATTGCTAGAATGAAACCATCACTTGAAAATCTAGTTTGGCAGTGTCTTATAAATTAAAGAGACACTCAACACATGACCCACAAATCCAGCTCTAGATATTTAATCCAAAAGCAATGAAAACATGTTTCTGCAAAAACATGCGTGTTAATGTTTGTAGTGGCTTTACGCATAATCACCAAAACAAGTAAACAACCCAAATGTCCTTCAACTGGTGAATGGATAAACTATGAGTGGTATATCCATACAGTGAGATATTACTTAGCAATAAGAAGAATCAACTACCAATACACAGAACAACGTGGTGAATCTCAGGTGCATTATGCCAAGTGAAAGAAACCACAGTCAAAAAGCTACATAATATAATGATTGCATTTACACAAAATTCTGGAAAAGGCAAAATTATAGGTACAGGAAACAGACCTAATGACAACCAAGGACTGGGGTTGGGAAGGTGCTGACTACAAAAGAGCATGAGGAAATTTCTCAGGGTAGTAGCAATGTTCTGTATCTTGATTGTGGTGGTGGTAACAAAACTGCAAGCATTTGTCAAAACTCATAGAAACATAGACTAAAATACATACATTTTATTGTATATAAATTATGTCACAATAAAACTGATTTAGAAAGGGGGAAAAAAAGAGGATCAGTGTTTCTACCAGAACAAAGTTTTAAGAAAAAAAAAAAAACCCTTTCGAAAAAACAAAAGCCCATAAATTTGTTACCTATAATTGATGTCTTTCTGAACTAAATATTGACAAAAGTGATTCATAGGGAAAGCTGAACAAAAACATTGATCAACTCAACCTCTAACTGATTTCTCAGAGAACACAGACTTTTAGTCCAGAGGCAACCTATACACTATATTCGGGCAAGGGTAAAAATGCAATGAGGATTTTTGTGTAATGTAAAAATCACCAGAGGCAAACACAAAAGTCTGTTTTAATTTTAATTCTTATACTTAAAAATCTTGAATATTATCAGTAAGATGGCATATTCCTCATACACACAAATCCTCTCTACTTGTACATTCGTAACTTTAGGGTTATTTCTCTAGTGTCTGGCTATGCTTTTTGCTCATTATTGTCTCACTGCATTCTGATACAGCTGCCTCAAGTTAAATTACTACCCTGTGAAGTTACATCCCAAGTTCCTTAGAACTTCTGCTTTAGATAGCAAAAGAAATTGACTGGGGTACCTTGGGTACCTTTCCATTTTTGTTTTCAGTAAAATAGTATTATTTAACATCTACTAAAAGGTAGTGTCAGGAACATAATATATTTAAAACAAAATGCAACTCACAAAAAATTTAACATTGATTTACATCAACTTTAGGGCCCACTTTTTACATTTGTACGTGTTTTTCCATTTCGACATACAGTCACAAAATATATGCACAAAATAATTCTTTAAATAATAATTTTAATTTAGGAAAGACCTGAAAGTTAAATTCTCAAGTACTTTAATTAAATCACTCAAAATTTAAAATTAAACACTAAGAATTCAATAGCCAAAATTCTCCTTTAAATACCACCTAGTCTACCCAACTCAAATCCTCTTCAGATCTACATTTTCCTATAAAGCTTCGATAAGCAAAGCACACAAGCACACAGCTCCAATTAGCAGAATCATGATGCCCAGAATTAGCTTTAGGGTAGAGAAGCAATAAGGACATAGTCAGCATTTGGTCTGATGATCTAAGTACGGCTAAAACTTACAAAGGGAGGGCTGAATGCCTCTTGAAATTTATGCTTACTTCTGTAGATTAATGCTAAGATGATTCCAATAAACTGATGGATTTTATTTGTAATTTCACTTAAAATAGCACAACAATATTTCAAAATCCGTACAATATTGCTAATGATGTTAATATATATGAATCTCTTGGTTGTGGAGTAATTCTTTTCTTCTTCACAGTGGTAGGTTGTGTTAATACAACAATTTTTCTTTTACTGTTCACTAATGAGACAGTAATTGCCATCAGAATCCTACTGGGAATATAGACTTGTATATATAATAGGCATAAGGACAGGTTTCATTTTATTTATAATGATTCTCAGATACACTGTGTTCTGCATGAATACACCAGTACCAAAAGGTTTTCCTTTCTATGGAAGATAAACTGCATATTTTCAGGAATGTGTAAACAGGAGAAATAAACTTAACAGGAGATTTCAGATTCTTATTTCTAGCAACTAAATAGAAAAATAATTAAAAGAATGCACCCTTTAATCAAAAAACTGTTAACCTTTAATTAGAAATCCTAAAAAGGTGCTATTTTAAAGTTTTTAATGTCTGAATTAGAAACATAACTGCCAGCCTCAGTATGAGTTCCAATGTACTGTAATGTAAAAACTGCATACTCCAATTATTGATTGTATATGAAGGAAATTTACAGGAAGATATTTTAATGTATTACTGGCTGACATCACTACCTTCAGAGTTTACTTAGGGCTTATTATATAAAGATTTCTATCCAAATCAAAACCTCAATGAGATACCACCTCACACCAGTCAGAATGGCTAAAATTAACAAGTCAGGAAACGACAGATGTTGGCGGGGATGCGGAGAAAGGGGAGCCCTCCTACACTGTTGGTGGGAATGCAAGCTGGTGCAGCCACTCTGGAAAACAGGATGCAGGTTCCTCAAAAAGTTGAAAATAGAGCTACCATACGATCCAGCAATTGCACTACTGGGTATTTACCTCAAAGATACAAATGTAGGGATCCGAAGGGGTACGTGCACCCCAATGTTTACAGTAGCAATGTCCACAATAGACAAACTGTGGAAAGAGCCAAGATGTCCAGCGACAGATGAACGGATAAAGAAGATGTGGTATATATATACGATGGAATATTATGCAGCCATCAGAAGGAATGAGATCTTGCCATTTGCAACGACGTGGATGGAACTGGAGGCTGTTATGCTGAGCAAAATAAGTCAATCAGAGAAAGACATGTATCATATGACCTCACTGATATGAGGAATTCTTAATCTCAGGAAACAAACTGAGGGTTGTTAGAGTTGGGGGTGGGGTAGGAGGGATGGGGTGGCTGGGTGGTAGACATTGGGGAGGGTATGTGCTATGGTGAGTGCTGTGAATTGTGCAAGACTGTTGAATCACAGACCTGTACCTCTGAAACAAATAAAGCAATATATATTAAGAAAAAAAAAAAAAAAAGAAGATAGCCGGAGGTGAAAAATGAAGGTGGGGAATCGAAGGGGGAGACGAACCATGAGAGACGATGGACTCTGAAAAACAAACTGAGGGTTCTAGAGTGGAGGGGGGTGGGAGGATGGGTTAGCCTGGTGATGGGTATTAAAGAGGGCAGGTTCTGCATGGAGCACTGGGTGTTATGCACAAACAATGAATCATGGAACACTACATCAAAAACTAATGATGTAACGTATGGTGATTAACATAACAATAAAAATTTAAAAAAAAGATTTCTAGAAATACATTTTATTTTTATTTAAAAATTTTTTTTTTAAGATTTATTTATTTGTCAGAGAGAGAGCAGAGAGAGAGAGAGAGCACAAGCAGGAGGAGCAGCAGGCAGAGGGAGAAGCAGGCTCCCTGCTGAGCAAGGAGCCCGATGTGGGCCTTGATCCCAGGACCCTGGGATCATGACCTGAGACAAAGGCAGATGCTTAACCGACTGAGCCACCCAGGTGCCCCTAGAAATACATTTTAAATAATATTTTCCAGTGATATGTTTTAGTTGATGAACTACGTTTGGGAATTATTGTCCTTGAAACCTCAGGTACTCTTCTCCTAAATATGGTAGGTATCACTTACCATTCAGCAGGGAAATTAACAGAAGTTCCAGTTTATATTCTTAGATTATAATCTTTACCAAAGCCCAAGTGAAATGTAAAAAAAGAATAGCACCTTTCATGATGTCCCAAATCTGACAGAAATTCATCTGCATGTCTTTGGAGTACATTTCCTTCTAAATTCTTTAATTTCTTCAATTCACTTTGTAGAAAAAACCAGAGCTCTTTAGCTCCATTTTCAATCCTCCTCCTTAGGATTTCATGATCCTTCCCCAGACCTGCAGTCAAAGAATAAATAGTATCAATATTCCCAACATTTTGATGAAAGAAAGTCTTTAATTATTTGTGGTAATATCAACATATTAAAGAGGAAAAACACTGCATAATCACCTACCATTTCTAGTTTGTTTCTTGTAATTTTCAATCTGTTCTTTGGCCTTCAAAAGCTGTTCTTCTAAAGCACGAACCCTTCCTGAAGCTGGCCCCTGATCAATGGGACCTTCTGGTATCCTGTAGTTCAAAAAAGAAAATGTAAACATTTAGCTTATAAATTATGCAACAAAATTAAAGCTTACTTTGCTACAACATATTTCTCGGTAACTCTAGAAGTCACAAACCATATATTAGAAGTACAAAATAAAATTTTCTCTCCAAAGGTGTAGGATAAAGCATAAACAATGGAATGATACTGAACAAAAACAGAAAAAATAATCTAGCTCAGAGATCTATGATCTTCTAGGAATAAAGGAATCTTTAGAACTGTGTCCTAAAAACTCTCATCATATTACTTAGAAAAACACCATCAGTAGCAAAGTGGTCAATTCTTCATTAGTGTCAAGAGCAACAAAGGTGAAGGACAGGGTGACAAAAAGGCTTAAGGGAAATAAGAAAGCATGTATCTGAACATGTGCCTGTGCTCAAATAGCAAATACAAATTATTTCTGAATTAACCACAGTATCAGGCTATGTAAATCTGTGCTCCAATTCATGAACTCATGACCTTAGATTACTAAGTACTGGTTTTATAGAAGGGTAAGACAAGACTAGGAGATGAAGTATATCAGGAAAAACACCTGAAGATTAATGTCCTGTTTGTTTCCATCAGAAATGAAAAATACCAGTCAACAACATAAAATGTTGGAACATAGCAGAGGAACTCCAGGATCTCTTGTTTATATGATCAACCTATCTGTACAACTTACAAACAGGACTTGTTCTTAACATGGTTTGTTTTTATATGACTTTGGCAATATTCTGTACTCCATTTTAGCCATAAAAGACATCTACATCCCAATCCTGGAACCTATAAATGCTACGTTATATGGCAAAAGAAACTTTAAATATGTGATTAATTAAGTTAAGGATCTTGAGATGGGGGGGTAAGATATCATCCTGGATTATCCAGGTGCGCCCCAACTGTAATCACAAAGGTTCTTATAAGAGGGAGATTTTACTGTAAAAGAGGAGAAGATGGTGTGGCTATTAGCTTTAAAGATGGAGGGTGGTGGGGTCATGAGCAACAAATATGAGGAATGCAACTTTAGAAGCCCGGAAAAGCAAGGGAACAGATTCTCCCCTAGAGTTTCCCAGAGGAAATATGGCCCTGCTGACACTTCGGTTTTGGCCCAGTAAAACTCACTTCAGACTTCCAGCTCCCAAACTGTAAGAGAATACATTTCTATTGTTTTGAGCCACAAAGTCTGTGGTATCTGTTACAGCAGCAATAGAAAACTAACACACATACACATACACATCCATACATCCATCTGTATATATACATTTGCGTAATTATTGTGAAGATTAAATAATGGCTGATTTTTCTTCCAAAATCTATAAAAGTACTTAGCACAATATTTGGCAATAAACTTTCAGGACTATTGTATCTGGGCTCAATCATTTTAGAGATGAGCTGTAATCTCAAAATATCTGGGGTATCCTTATCACAATCATTTTAAGGAAACAATTTTTAAAATATACTTGGCAGAACTTAAATTCAGATGTCAACTCAGTCATTTGATGCAAAGACTCCAATACAGATTTCTTATTCCTTTTCGAACACTTTTTTATATAGCAGAGGAAGCCAAATTAACTATTACTTACCTATACCACTTCAGAATACATGTTTAGTAAAGAAGCTCTTGGTATAGCTCTACCAGAGTAAATGAGGTATTCTGTAATTGTATGCATTAACATTGAACAGCAGCATGAAAAATAATGATTCTCTAACCATGAGTATCCCAGGCTACAAAATTTGAATTACAAAGCCTTCATTTGTATACATATAAAGTGAATAATGATAAAATATATAGAGTTGTTAGGTGCACAATTACCCAATTTATAAGCTCAAATGTGCATACATTCATAAATGAGGCATTTCCTGGTATATAATTTTTAAAATTTGGCTTTTAATCTCTTTCTGAATTAGATGGCTGATTTCTAGGAAATAATTTGAAAACAGAATAAAACTACTACCTCTTGGAATTTATTTTGACAGCAATATGCCATAGGACAAGAATGTCCTTTTCCAGAACATACCTTAACGATAGAAAATTTCAGACAATACAAAGATATGTCTAGGTTCTCCTTTTTATCTCATTTCTTCATATATTGATGGAAAAACATTAGTGTAAAATAGGTAAGAAAAAACAGCATAAAATCATTTCAGCAGATTTCCATTAAGTACTAAATCCAATTTAATTTTAATAAAACATACATGAATTAGTAATTTATATTACATTATAATATACAATAATCTAATCCAACTGTGGATACACTGTAGATAAAAGTAATGGAGAAGCCAGTGTAAAAAAAGTACACAATAAGGACTATTCTTTCCAAAACCCATCCAGAAAAGAGTCAATCTGCAAGGACATTACCTGTATATTTGGGATTTGAGGGTTTTTTTTTTTTAATCATACTCACTATACAAAAGATATATAGGACATCTTCTTCCTATCAAGATGAAGCAACAGAGATTAAATTTACCATAATTCCTGAAACAAGTGAAAACCCAGACAAAACGTATTTAACAATGGTTTAATAAAACTGGTATCAGGAGACCGCCACTAGAAAGATAGCAAAATAGGTGGTTCCCAACTTCGGTCCCCTTCAGGGAAAGGGCAACTAGCAACTATCTAAAGACAAGATATTTGTGAAGTTCCCAGAATATGGTGGTGAGGCTGAAGCATTCACTTGGGCCACAAAACCCGAGAAAAACCTCATTAGAATAAGGTAAGAGGAGCAGTTTCACTATGACTGCATTGTTCCTCCCCCAGGTCAGTGCAGTGCTCACTACAGTTTCTCCAGTGAGAAAAGGAAGAGTGCAAGGTGGACATCAAGCTTCCCTAGCATCCCTGATGCCTCCTGGGAGCTCCACTTAAGCAATGCCTCACAGAGACTACTGTGAGAATCAGCTACAGTTAGAGAAGGGGAAAGGGACCCATAGCAACAAGCGTGCAGATCTTGGCCAACAGCATTCCTGTTAGTTGTGGGGCCTGGGCAGAGATCCCAGACCCTGGCTCTGATCATTTGCAGAGCTGAGCTAGTGCCTCCAACTGGCCAGGGAGCTTAAATGGCAGTTCTTCTTGGTTTGGGTCCCCAGCCAAAGGGATACCTTGGTGAGGAGTCCCACCTACACAAGAAGCAAGTCAGCAGCCCTGATCAAATGCTGAGCATAGCCTCCAGCCCCACTTAAGCAGGAAGCCTGCCCTAAGCTGCTGGGCCTATGCAGCACATCCTATGGCCCACTAAAGCAGAGAAACAAGTCACTGGCCACACCTAACTGCTGGGCATAGTCTCCAGTCCCACCCAAAAGAGAAGACTGACCAAAGATGCCAGGCAGCCATGGGCAGCATACGATACATCCTATGGCCTGCCTAGGCAGTGAAGCAAGTCAGTAGCCCCATCAAACGTCTAAGTAATAGCCTCCATAGCCTCCAGCAGCTCCTGACTGGGAATCCTGGCCAGGGATCCCAGGCAGCCACACAGCCCATTCTACAGTTCCATTCAGGTAGGGAGCCAACCCCAGCAGCACCACCCTACTGTTGAGCATAGCTTCCAGCTCTGGGGCTCAACCTGACAGCTCTATCCAACAGCACAGATAGCCTACAGCCCCATCCAATTGCTGGGCATAGCTTGCAGACTGACCCAGACAGAATACAGAGCCAGTCACCCCACCCAATCACAAAGTATAGCCTGTGGCTCCACCAGACCAATGAGCCCAGAAGGTAACCCTGCCTGACCATGGAGCACAGCCTTCAGTCCCATCCAACTGTGGGGTACAGCTGCTAGTCATTCCCAACCAGGAAGCCCAGCAAGAGACACTGTCAAACAGCAGAGCACAGCCAGTAGCCTGCTCAATTGTAGAGCTTAGCCTGCAGCCCCATCCAACTTGGGGCACAGCCTACAGCCCCATCTGATTAAGGAGCACAGCCTGAGTTCCCATCTGGTTGCAAAGCCCTGTGTATGGCCTTAATTGAATGTAGAGTCCAGCCAGTGGCACCATCAAGCCAGGGGGCACAGCTTGGGGACTCAATTGACTAGAGGCAAATTTGGAGTTCAGCATGTGGCCTTAACGCAATCGCAGAGGGCAACCAGCAATACCACCCTGCCAGGAAACATAACCTGCAACCTGTCCAACCATATGTGATTGCAAAGCCCAGCAAGTAGCTCTGCCTGAACACAGACACAAGCCAGCAGTTATGCTTGAATGCAGAGCCCAGCCATCAGACCCACCTGACTGCAGAACAGTGGCAGTTCCCCCCCACCAACCTCAGAGGCACAGACACTGGCCCCACCCAACTAGAGAACCTGATGGCACACACTGCTTGCCAGAAGCTGCTAGCAGCTGCCTGCAGAACCCTCAGCTGAGCTGAATGGTGAAGGTCTTTCCCTGCCAAAGCAAACCTACAATGGCTGGAAAAGAAACTGTTTCCTCAAATGAGCAAATACCAACATAAGATTATGAGGATCAGGAAGAATCAAGTAAACATGACACCACCAAAAGAAACTAATAAAGCTCTAATAACTAACCTTAAAGAAATAAAGATCTAAAAAAATAAATAATTAAAAATTTTAAAAAGGATCTATTAACTATATAAAAAAGAATTTAGAACAATCCTTTTAAAGGAATTTGGTAACTACAAGATAATACAGATAGGCAACTAAACAAAATTAGGAAAACAATACATGAACAAAATGGAAGGTTCACCAAAAAACAGAAACCATAAAAAAAAAATAAAATAAAACAAAAAAGCAATTCTAGGGCTGGAAAATACAATAACGGAACTGAAGAATTCAATAGAGAGCTTCAACAATAGACCTGACCAAGCAGCAGAAAAAATTTGTGAATCTGAAGCAGTCATTTGAAATTATCCAGTTAGAGGAGCAAGAAGAAAAAAATTTAGAAAGTGAAAAAGACTGTATGAATTATGGGATTCCATAAGAGAAACAATCTATAATTATTGGAGTCCCAGAAGGAAAAGAGAAGGAGAAAGGGGCAGAAAGCTTATTTAAAGTTACAATTTCCGAAATCTGGCGAGAGATTTGGACATCTAAGTTCATGCAGCCTGAAAGCCCCTTTAAAGTTTCAACCCAAAAAAATCTTCTCTAAGGCACATTATAATAAAACTATCTAAAATCAAAGACAGAAAATTTTAAAAGCAGCAAGAGAAAAAAAAATTTTTACATACAAGGGAACCTCCATGAGGCTATCAGTGGCTTTCTCAGCAGAAACCCTACAGGTCAGGAGAGAGTGGGATAATATATTCAAAGTGCTGTAAGAAAAATACTACTAACAAAGAACACTTCATCTGACAAAGCTGTCCTTCAAAAATGAAGTAGAGATAAGGAATTTCCAAAAGCAACAAAAGTTGAGGGAGGTCATCACCACCAGACCAGCCTTATAAGAAATGCTAAAAGTTCTTTTAAGTTGAAATGAAAAGATGCTAATTAGTAACATGAAAACATATAAAAATATAAAACCCATAGTAAAGGAAAGTATATAACTAAATTCAGAATACTACAATACTGTAATATCGTAGTGTTTTAATCATTTCATTCTGGCATAAAAATTAAAAGACAGACTATAATTGCAATTATTTGTTAACCCCTATACAATATAAAAAGATATAATTGTGACATTCAAACATAAAATGTGGGGAGAGAGTAAAAGGGTAGAGGTTTTTTTGGATGATCAAAGTTAGGTTGTAATCAGCTTAAAATAGACTATTATAAGATGTTTCATGTAACTCTCATCGTAACCATAAAACAAAAACCAACAGTAGATGCACAAAAGATAAAGAGAATACAATCAAAGAATACCACCAAGTAAAATCATCAATCACAAAGGAAGACAGCAAGTGAGGAAGAAAGGGGAAAAACTACAAAACATCCAGAAAATAATTAATATGATAGCATTAGTGTTTACCTATCAATAAGTACTTTAAATGTAAATGGATTAAATTCTCCAATCAAAAGGAAGAGAGTGGCTGAATGGATTAAAAAAAAAGATCTAAGTATATGCTGCTGGTAATATTTACATCAGCTTTAAGGACACATATAGGCTCTTCCAGTGAAAGGATGAAAAATAATATTCCATGAAAATGGTAACCAAAAGAGAGCAGGAGTAACTATACTACCAGAAAAAATAGACTTTAGGTCAAAAAACTGTAACAAAAGACAAAGAAGTTCATTATAGAATGATAAAGACGTCAGTCATCCAAGAGTATATATCAATTGTAAACATATACATACCTAACATTACAGCACTTAAATATATTAAGCAGCTATTATCAGATCTGAAGGGAGAAACAGACAACAATAATAGCAGGTTCTACTACTACTGTGGGGACCCTACCTCCAACAATGGATTGATCAAACATAAAGTTAATAAGGAAATACTGGATTTAAACTATACTTTAGACAAAACTGACCTCATCGGCACATACAGAACATTCCAACCAACAGCAGCAGAATACACATTCAAGCACATATGGAACATTCTCCAGGACAGATCATATTTTAGGTCACAAGAAATGTCTTAGCAAATTTAGAAGACTGAAATCATTCCAAGTATCTTTCCTGACCAAATGGTATGAAACTAGAACTAGGTAATAGGAGAAAAAAATGGAAAATCCACAAATATGTAGAAATAAAAAACCACACTCCTGAGGAAAAAATGGGCCAAAGAAAAAAATCAAAAAGGAAATAAAAAAATATCTTGAAACAAATGAAAATGGAAAACCAACATACCAAAACATAGGGGATACAGAAAAGCAGATCTAAGACAGAAGTTGATAGTGATAATACTTATATTAAGAAATGAGACATTCAAATAAACCATCTAAATTTATATTTTAAGGAAATGGAAAAAGAACAAACTAATTCCAAATAAGCAGAAGGAAGGAAATAACAAAAATATGAGCAGAAAGAAAATGAAATGGAGAAGAGGAAAACAATAAGACAGCTTAATGAAACTAAAAGTTGGTTTTTTGAAAAGATAAGCAAAACTGACAAACCTTTAGCTAGATTTACCAAGAAAAAAAGGGCAAAAAAAAAAAAATCAGAGGTTTTTCAGGGCTCTTTGCAAGGGGACTTGGCACGAAATTGTAGCTAACCAATAGCTGCAGTTGCCACCGTTTTGTCTTCAGCTTCATGATGTTTCCCATGGCCAAAAATGCTCTAAGTTGTCTCCAAGTTCAAAGCATTCAGCAAACAATGGCAAGATAGAGCCACCAGAATGGGACACCTGATTTCCCTGACAAATATAGCAATGCTGTATTAGCTAGTAGAGCCACTTTCTGTGTTGCTGTATGGGCATATACAGCAACACAAATTGGAATAGAATGGAACCTGTCTCCTGTTGGCAGAGTCAACCCAAAGGAATGGAGAGATCAGTAATCATCCCAGCTGGTGTAATACTGAATTGCTTTAAAACCAACTCATAATTGATGCCAAGTAAAAGTACTGTGAACCCATTAAAATATGGCATGATTGAAGAAATAAAGTACATTTGAAACCTTAAAAACAATTAGAGATGAAAGAGAAGACATTACAACTGGTACCACAGAAATTCAAAGAATTGTAAGAGACTTTAGGAATAATTATATGCCAACAAATTGGACTGCCTAGGAGAAATGAGTAAATTCCCAAAAACATACAATCTATCAAGAAATAAAAAAAATCTGAATACACTAATAACGAGTAAGAAGATTGAGCAAGCAACCAAAAATCTCCCAACAAAGAAAAGTTCAGTACCAGATGGCTTTAAGGGCAAATTCGACAAAACATTAAAAAAAAAAAAAAATTAATGCCAATCCTTTTCAAACTGTTCCAGAAAACTGAAGGGAACACTTCCAAATTCATTTTGCAAGGTCAGCATTATCCTGCTACCAGAGCCAGATAAGGACACTACAAGGGAAGAAAACTACAAGCCAATATCCCTAAAGTATACAGATAAAAAAATTCTCAGCAAAATACTAGCACACCAAAACAGCACATTAAAAGGATCATATACCATGATCAAGTGGGATTCATTCCTAGGATGCAAGGATGGTTCAATATATGTGATTAAATCTGATACATCACATTAATAGGCCAAACTATAATAATCATGTAATTATCTCAATGGATTCTGAAAAAGCATTTGATAAAATTCAACATTCTTTCATGGTAAGATTTCTCAACAAAGTGGGTATAGAAGGAATGTACCTCTACATTAAGAGGCCATATATGACAAGACTTCAGCTAACATACTCAATGGTAACAGGTTGAAAGCTTTTCCTCTTAAGATCAGGAACAACACAAAAGAGTCCACTCTCACTACTCCTGTTAAACACAGTACTGGAACTCACAGCCAGAACAATCAGGCAAAAAAATAAAATAAAATAAAAAGCACCCAATTCAGAAAGGAAAAAGTAAAACTATCTTTGTTTGCAGATGATATAACCTTGTATATAAAACATCCTGAAGAGTTCACCAAAACAACTGTTAGAACTAATCAATAAATTCAGTGAAGTAGCAGGATACAAAAGAAACATAAAAATCAATTACATTTCTATACACTAATAATGAAACATCTGAAAAAGAAATTTTAAAAAATCCATTCACACAGCACCAAAAAAAATAAAATACTTAGGAATAAAAGGGGGGGTGAAAGATTTGTACACTGAAAACTGTAAGTTTTTTTTTTAATGTTTTATTTATTTATTCATGAGAGTCAGAGAGACAGAGAGACAGAGGCAGAGAGAGAAGCAGGCTCCCCGCCTAGCAGGGAGCCCGATGCGGGACTTGATTCCAGGACCCTGGGATCATGACCTGAGCCGAAGGCAGACGCTTAATGACTGAGCCACCCAGGCGCCCGAAAACTATAAGACTTTGATGAAAAAAGATCTAAATAGAAAAATATTCATGTTCTTAAATCAGAAAAATTAACATTGTAAAATATCCATACTACCCAAGCTATCTATAGATTCAACACAATCCCTGCCATAATTCTAATGACATTTTTCAGAGAAATAAAAAAAAAAATCCTAAAATTTGTATGGAAACACAAAAGACACTATTCTGACAAAGCAATACTAAGAAAGAACAAAGTTGGAGGCATCACACTTCCTCATTTCAAACACTATTACAAAGCTGTAGAATATAGAGCAGTATGGCATGGCATAAAAAAACAGATATACAGGGGCACCTGGGTGGCTCAGTCAGTTAAGCAGTTGTCTTCGGCTCAGGTCATGATCCCAGGGTCCTGGGATCGAGCCCCACATCAGGCTTCTTGCTCAGTGGGGAGCCTGCTTCCCCCCTGCCTGCCATTCCCCCTGCTTGTGCTTGCTCTCTGTCTCTCTCTCTGTATCAAATAAATAAATAAAATCTTAAAAAAAAAAACCCAAAACAACAACAGATATACAGACCAATGGAACAGAATCAAGAGCTCAGGAATAAAGCCTTGCACATGCAGTCAGCTAATAATCAACAAGGGAGTCAGGAATACTCAATGGGGAAAGGATAGTCCTCTTCAAGAAATGATGCTGGGAAAACTGGATAACCATATGCAAAAGAATGAAATTGGACCCCTATCTTACCCCCACTCATAAAATTTAACTCAAAATGGATTAAAAACTTAAGTAAAAGACCTGAAACCATAAAACTCTAGAAGGAAACAAAAGTTAAAACTTGATACTGGTCTTAGCAATGATTTTTTGGATATGATAGCAAAAGCATAAGCAACAAAAGCAAAAAACAACAACTTGGACTACGTCAAATTAAAAAGCTTTTGCAGGGCGCCTGGGTGGTTCAGTTGGTTAAGCGACTGCCTTCGGCTCAGGTCGTGATCCTGGAGTCCCGGATCGAGTCCCGCATTGGGCTCCCTGCTCGGCGGGGAGTCTACTTCTCCCTCTGACCCTCCCCCCTCTCATGTGCTCTCTCTCATTCTCTCTCTCAAATAAATAAATAAAATCCTTAAAAATAAAAAAAAAAATAAAAAGCTTTTGCACAGCAAACAAAATGATCAACAGAATGAAAAGGAATCTATTGAATGGGAGAAAATATTTGCAAACCATATATCTGATAAGGGGCTAATATCAAATATCTATAAAATACTCATGTCACTCAGTAGCAAAAACTGAAAACTGAAAAAAAAATCATCATCTGATTAAAAAATTAGTAAAGGATTAGAATATACATTTTTCCAAAGTCAACATATAAACGGCTAACATTTGCAAAGGTACATGGAAGATGATCAACACCACTAATCATCACGAAAATGCAAATGAAAACCACAATGAGATACCACCTCACACCTGTTAGAACGGTTGTCATCAAATGGACAGGAAATAACAAGTGCTAGTAAGGATGTGGAGAAAAGGGAAACTTTCACACTGTTGACAGGAATGTAAATTGATTCAGTCTCTATGGAAAACAGTACGGACATTCCTTACAAATTTAAAAATAGGACTACCATATGATCCAGTAATCCTAGTGGGTATATATCCAAAGGAAATAAAATCAGTATCTCAAAGAAACATGTTCATTTCTATGTTCAATGCATCATTATTCACAATACCCAAGGCATGGAAAAAACCTAAGTGTCTGTTGAAGGATGAACAGATAAAGAATATATGGTATATAGGGTGTGTGTGTGTCTTGGCATTGGGTGTACACACACACACACACACACACACTGGTATATTATTCAGCCCTAACAAAGGTGGAGATACTGCCATTTGCAACAATACACATGAACCTTGAAGGCGTTATGCTAAATGAACTAAGTCAGAAAGAAAAAGACAAATGCTGTACAGCCTCACTTTTATGTGAAACATAAAAATCAAAACTCACAGAAATGGGAGAGTAGACTGGTAGTTGCCAAGGGCTGAGGGGTGGAGAAAATGGGGAGATGTTGGTCAAGGGTATAAACTTATGATTCTAAGATGAATAAATTCTGGGGAATTTAATGTACAGCATAGTGACTACAGTTAACAATACTGTATTGTATACTTGAAAATTTCAAAGAGTTGAGGTGGTTGTGTTAACTAATGTTTTAGTGGTAATCATTTCATAATATAGATATGTATCAAACCATGCTGTAACCCTAACCTTACACAATGTTATTTATCAATTATATCCTAATAAAGTGAAAAAACACTGGAATCAGACAACAAAGGGCAGTGACCCCCAGAAAAGAAATACAAATGATGACACCCCTTCTATTGCCCCAGTTTACTGCCTTGAGAGAAATTCCTGACTACAGAGAAGGAGAATTCAGGTGGATCCTGATAAATTTTCTGAAATGATGAAACTGTGTCTAAAAAACTGAGACAGCTAGAGTTTGGATGACCAAAGTACCATAGAACAGAGAGCTGAACAGGGAGAAAACTCCAGAGATAGGCATAGGTACTACTTGACAATCAGCACATGTATGTAAAGAAACTGCTGAAGGCTGAGAAAATAATTCTCTAAAAGAATTAATGAAATCAGTGACTGGCATTCATACAGGGTTGGGAACATTTCCTGATCTTACCAGCTAAACTGGAAAACCTCATAACTCATGGGGCACTGGGTATAATGTTCAGAGGATTTGGTATCAGTGGGGGAATTAGCCACAGACCAAACACTACTTGGGTCTTGCCTAATATTTCTTAAAGAGAAGACCCCAAAGGCTCAAACTATTATCAAGTAACTCAACTGCATCCCAGAATAAAGCTTAAGAATATTTGGGGGGGCACCTGGGTGGCTCAGTCCTTAAGCATCTGCCTTCAGCTCAGGTCATGATCCCAGGGTCCTGGGATAGAGCCCCGCATTGGGCTCTCTGCTCCGCGGGAAGCCTGCTTCTCCCTCTTCCACTACCCCTGCCTGTGTTCCCTCTCTCGCTGTGTCTCTAGGTCAAATAAATAAATAAAATCTTTAAAAGAAAAAAAAAAAGAATATTTGGAAAAACACAAATGTATCTAGTTAGCAACAGGGTAAAGGTATTGATGTCTGAAATCCAACAAAAAATTATTAGACATGCAAAGAAACAGGAAAATATAATCCATAATAAGGGGGATCAATCAAGCAAAACCAACTCAGAATTGACATAGATGTTAGAACTAGCAGATAAGGAACAGTTATTATGACCACATTTCATCTGTTCAAAAGTTAAACAGAGAGAAGGAAGATATAAAAAACATATTAAACATAAAAAAGATCCAAGTTGAACTTTGAGAAATGAAAATTAAAATGCCTGAACTGAAAAATACAACCAATGGGATTTATTGCAGATTATATATTGTAGCTTCTACCTTAAGGACTTAGGAAAAAAGAGCAAATGAAACCCAAATTAAGTAGAAAAGGGAAAATAATAAAGATCAGAGAGGAAATCAATGAAATGCGAATAAGAAAAAACAACAGAAAAATCAATGAAACTAAAAGCTGGTTCTTTAGAAAAAACTGAAAATGCAAAAACCTAAAATAACAAACACATCTAAACAAGACTAAGAAAACGAAAGAGTAACACCATCTGATATCAAGATCTACTACTGTAAAGCGACAAAAATCAAGACAGTGATTTGCTAGCAATAAAGATAGACAAAGAGATCCAATGAAACAGAAGAGAGTCCAGGAAGAGGTTTACATGTACATGTAAAGGTGATTTTTCAAAGTCACAAAGGCAATCTACTGGAAAAAGGACAGCTTTTACAACAATCAAACTTCTGGAAGAAACTAAGAAATTCCTTTGCGATCCTCAGTTAGGCAAAGTTTTCTTAGATATGACACAAAAGCAAGATTTGTAAAAGAAAAAAAATGGATAAATTGGACTTTGCTGAAATTGGACTTGGCTGATAGACTGTGCTATCCTGGTTCACTGCTTATAGATGACGTCCTAAATATGAAACTGGGCTTCCTGCAGATGATCCTCATTCCATATTTAAAGTGCCTTTAAAAATGCCCAGAAACAGACTCTTACCTATATAGAGAACAAACTGATGGTTACCAGAGGGGAGGGGGTGGGGGATGGGTGAAGTAGGTGATGGGGATTAAGGAGTGCACTTATCATGAGGAGCAATAGGTTTTGTATATAAGTGTTGAATCACTAAATTCGTCTGAGACTAATATTATATTGTATGTTAACTAACTGGAATTTAATAAAAACTTGGGGGAAAAAAGTAAAAATGCCTACAGGTTAGGTTTTTCAGAGATTTGTTGTATACTTCAAAAGTTTTAAAATTCTCCTGAATAAAACATTTGACAAAAATCTTTATTAAAACATGAAGTTGCCCTACTAATACCCAAACATAAGCCCCACTCTTCAAGGAATTCAGTGGATCTGTCCAAAAATATGAAAACCAGTACATTCTTACTTTCTAGTCAGAATATGAAAAAACAGTGAATTTGTAGCCTAAGTGGGATGATTATACAGCACTCTCAGAAAAATTAAACTTTTATCATCAGAAATATATTTAATATTTAAAACAGGTTGCCTTTCTTAAACACTTTCAACAATTATGCCATGAATGTTGGAACAATAAAGATCTTAATTAAGAGAAAGAACCTAGGCACAAATAATATTAGGAATGAAAAGAAAACTATAAACACAGACCAGGAATGTTAAAATTCATCACAAAATACTATAAACCTATTCAGGCACTTAACTTAAAAACATGGAAAAAGTAAGTAATTTCTAGAAAAAATTAAATTACCAAATGTATTTAAAAAGAAACAAATTGAATCACTAGTCAAAATCTATTGAATTAAAAAAATTCTAGGTCCAGGCATTTTTATTTATTTATTTTAAAGATTTTATTTATTTATTTATGAGAGACAGAGAGAGAAGCAAAGGCAGAGGGAGAAGCAGGTTCCCCGCAGAGCAGGGAGCCTGATGCCACACTTGATCCCAGGATGCTGGGATCACAACCTGAGCCAAAGGCAGACACTTAACCTACTGAGCCACTCAGACACCCCTAGGCATTTTTATATACGAGTTATAAAAATCTTCATAAAACAGTTATCTGAATTGAAGTTTTCTATGGATTATATTAAGAGAGGATCCTCTAAAATTCCATTCCTGAGATTAGTATAAGGTTGATATAAAAGGAGTATAAAGATCAAGAAAAGGAAAATAAAAAAGCCAATTCAATTTAAATCTTATTTTCAAAATCTGAAGTGTTATATTAACAAATACAGCAATGTATTTAAAATGACATCATGACTACCCACACTTTATCCAAGAATAACAGATTGGTTTATCATTAGAAAAGTTATTCATGTAAATTCACTGCATTAACAAATTAAAGAAATAAAAAAACAAAATAAAGAAATAAAATAAAATTCCTCAATAGAAACAGGAAAAAAATTGTTTGACAAATTTTAAAATTTACTCATTATAAAATTTTTTTTTTTATTGTTGTTAGTCACCATACAGTACATCATTAGTTTTTGATGTAGTGTTCCATGATTCATTGTTTGCACATAACACCCAGTGCTCATTATAAAACGTGCCCTCCTTAATACCCATCATTTTAGGGGTACCTGGGTGGCTCAGTTGTTAAGTGTCTGCCTTCAGCTCAGGTCATGATCTCAGAGTCCTAGGATCAAGCCCCCCCCCACACACACACATCAGACTCCCTGCTCAGCAGGAAGCCTGCTTCTCCTGCTTGTGTTCCCTCTCTCTCTCTGTCTCTCTCTCTGTCAAATAAATAAAATCTTTAAAAAAAATACGCATCATTATAAAATTCTTAACAACAAGGAATGGTAGGCAAATTCCTTAACTTGATAGGTGTATCTATCATAAATTCATAGTAAATATCACATTCCATGGATCAAATAATCAAAAGTATTTTAAAGTTAAGAACAAAAGAAGGAATGTCTGCCCTTTCCTGCTTCTATTTACCCTGTGCTGGAGTCTTAGCCAATGTAGTAAGAAGGAAGACAAGCAGAGAAAAGGAAGAAACTGGTGTGTTATTCACAGATGATACGATCTTTAATGTAGAAAATTCAAAATAATCTACAAATTAATTATACTAAAAGAGTTTAGGGGAATTGCTAGATACAATATTAAGGTATAAAAATTAGTTTAATGTTCCTAAACAACAATAAGCACAAATTGCAAAATGTATCTTTAAAAAATATCACATTTAAAATAGTAACTAAAAAATAATCAAGTACTAAGGAATAAATCTAACAAAAGAGCAACATGAGTTGTATGAGGGCAAAAAAACCATGTATTTTCTGAAGAAGTAATTGTTCCCCAAATTGACCCGTATATTAGATGCAATTCTAACAAAAAATTACCAAAAAATTTTAACTGAATTTGACAAGGTGATCCTAAAATTCATATGAAAAACCAAAGGCCTCAAATAGACGAGATAATTTTGCAAAATAATAATTAATACATTAAAACAGTGTGGTATTGGCATTAGGTCAGATAAACAGACTAATGGAACAGAATAAAGTACCTAGAAATAGATCCCACATGTATGACAGAGTTATCATTCTAAATTACTGGGGAAAAGATAAATTTATTCAATAAACGATCACTGAGATATCTGGCTTCCTACTTGGAAAATGTGAAAAATAATCTGACAATTAAAACTTTTAATTTTTGGAAGAAATTTTACATTCTTCAAGATATTGGGAAAGAGAAGAATTTAAAAAATAAGATTTTAAAAGTCCAGGGGCACCTGGATGGCTCAGTCGGTTAAGTGTCTACCTTCGGTTCAGGTTCAGGTCATGATCCCAGGGTCCTGGGATGAGCCCCACCTGGGGAAATCCCTGCTCAGCGGGGAGTTTGCTTCTTCCTCTCCCTCTGCCTCTGCCACTCCCGACCCCCCCATGCACACACACGAGCTCGCTCACTCTCTCTCTCTAATAAATAAAATCTTAAAAAAAACCCGGAAGATTTTAAAAGTCCAAACCATAAAAAGAGAAACTGATAAATCTGACTGCCCTGAATAGGAATTTCTATGCAATACAGTTATATGCAAGTCATAGATGTACAGGAGAATGGAAAATAGCTAATCATATAAAGAAAAAAACTAATAGAAAAATGTGCAAAGTATATGAACTAGCACTTCATAGAAAAGGACTTTACTGATTAATACTCCTGAGAAATGATCAGCTCTAAAATTTTACTAACTAGGATATTCAAATTAAAACAGAGATACCATTTCTCACCTATTAGACTGACAACAATTAAAAAGTATGATACTGAATGGTGGTGAGGATATAGGGCAGTATTTGGAACTACTCTATTAGTTTGCTAGGGCTGCCATAACAAAATACCATGAACTGGTGGTTTAAACAATAGAAACTTATTTTCCCACAGTTATGAAGGTTAAAGTCCAAAATCAAGGTTTGGTTTCCTCTGAGGCCTTTCTCTTTGGCTTGTAGATAGCCACCTTCTTATGTGTGTTCACGTGGTCTTTCTTCTGTGTGAGTGACTCCCTGAGGTCTCTTTTGTGTATCCAAGCATCCTCCTCTTATTAGGACACCAGTTAGATTGTTTTAGGGACATTCCTAATGGCTTCATTTTAACTAATAACCTCTTAAAAGCCCTACTCTAAATATAATCACGTTCTGAGCTACTGGGGGATAGGGCTTCAACATACAAATCTGAGGGCCAGGGGAGACACAATTCAGCCCATAACATATAATAAAGGTAGAGAGGTAAATGTAGAACAATCCATTTATAAAATAGCTGTGAAATTACTTCAAAGTCAAGGATGCCCATATATTAAGACTGAGCATATGTCCTTCCAGGAAATCACCTTAGAGAGACTTTAGCACAAGGAGATATTTTCTATTTATCAATAGAGTAATGGGTCTATCTCCAAGTACGACTTATGCAAAATCCTGCACAAGTATCACAATGTTGAATGAAAGAAGTCATAGAATACATACATATGTAGTATGACACATTCATATAAATCTTTAAAACACATAAAACAACATGCTTTCATACATATATACATAATATAAGAATAAAAGTATGGACAGAAGGTATATATGACACTCAGAATAGTGATTACCTCTGGGAAGGGAGGAATGAAAATGGGACTGAGGAAGGGAGTAATATCTGTATTTTTTCTAACAATCTGAAGCACAATGTCAACACTTATTCAATAGGAGTAACAGGGACATGGAATTACATTATTTTCTGAGCTTCATGTATGTATTAAAAATACTCTTTAATTACAGAGACATCTCTTAAAAAACTAGATAAAAATTGGGTAGATGCTCATCATTAATGCTATTTAACTCTCAACTTCTGGCATCAGGCAACACTGCATATTACAATACTGCTATAAAAATATCAAGTGGACTGTCCTTTATTTAAAAGAGATTAACCAACATAGTTACTCATCATCTACCTAAACTTTGGTTATGGGACAAGAGCTCCTACTATAAAAAGAATTAAAAACAAAAAAAGAAAGAACACAGTTTATAAAGAGAATCTGTAATAGTGGCACCCTATCAATAAACCACTAAGACTAACATAAATTTGGACCATTTATAAATATGAACTAAACTGGTTGAAAATTGGCATTATATTCAATAACTCATAGATGCTCAATATTTTTTCAGTTAGAATTTCATGGGACTAAAATATTCCTAGCAAAAGCACAAAAAAATTACATTTATTCAAATGTCAAGCTTTGCCAAGGGTCTGTCAAATTAGATGGAAGAGCCGGGCCTTCTCTCTTTTGAGAGAAAATACCATTTTATTCAAATGAACTGCTTCTTGTCATTATACCTACCCATTTTACCTAATGTGCACAAATTAGAAATGGAACCCAAGAAGAAATAGAAGGGTCAAGCAACCACATCAGTTTTAACAGAATAATCACATGGGATAATCTGTATCCAAATCCAGCTCTGTGATACTATAATATCAACATTAAATAGAGGTCTCAGGCTCAATTCTCCAAGGAAATCTGTGACCAAGTTTATTTTGACAAGTGAAATAGAAAGTGTAAATTAGACCATTCTTTCATCATCCAACAGCCTAAAACAGAACAATCTAGACTGATAGTTGTCCCTGCTTACTTCAAACGTGACAACAGCACCCCTGTTAAAAGAAGGCATTTTGGACAAAACATACAAATTAAGGTAATGAGTGATTGTTTTAAAAATTGAAGGTTTCACCTCCAAATTTTTTTTTGACAAAAGTGTAATTGCTTATTTGCTTATTCATTGTACTGCGAATTTTTCTGAAATCTTATTTACATAAAGTTTCTTTGAAAATATAGTATATGGGGCGCCTGGGTGGCTCAGTTGGTTAAGCGGCTGCCTTCGGCTCAGGTCATGGTCCTGGAGTCCCTGGATCGAGTCCCGCGTCGGGCTCCCTCCTCAGCAGGGAGTCTGCTTCTCCCTCTGACCGTCCCCCCTCTCATGCTCTCTCTCTCTCTCTCTCTCAAATAAATAAATAAAATCTTCAAAAAAAAAAGAAAATATAGTATATGAATAGAGGTTTATTTCTTTTTTAAGGTACAAGATTATATATAATGAATAACAAGTCCAGTCCCCATGGACCCTCAGTAGAGGCAATCACTGTTGGCAGTGTCTTAGGCATTTTTCTAAAAATGTTACACACACACACAGAGCTATAAAACATTCATTTTACACAAACATCATAATCTATTTAACCTATCCCCTACTGATGGTGATTTTGGTTGTTTCTATAACCACATATTTAAGGTAAAAGCTTGTTTCTCCTCTCTGCTACATTCAAATCTGTGAGGGCACTATTTTATATCTAGCATCTGACACATTCTCTGACACACCATAATTGCTTCATAAATATTTTTTGAATAAATGAACAAACAAATCACTATTTATCAGAGCCAAGGGGAAAAAAAAGAAGGTGGTAAAGGAAAGGGAAAACAACAAAACTCTGTTTGTAGCCAGCTACAGTGAGAAGTGAAAGATCAGTGAGAGGTGAAAAATAAAGCATTTGTGAAATTGAAATATGAGTAAATGGAAAATACAATTACTTTTTCAAAAATCAAATTGCCGCATTTGTTTTTGTTTTTGTTTTTTCCAAATTCACATTTTTCATTAAGAATGAATACTTCTAATATAAGAAAATGCTCAAAATACAGGCTTTTGTAAAAGTTTTGGACATTTTATTCTAGGTTTTTTGGTTAAAATAAGTGTCTAATCCTGGCCTTATTATCAAGCTATTCTACTGTTAACATCTATTGTTTTTTGGAGAAATTTCTCCATGCCAACATTCTCAATAGTAACAGCTAATTTTCATCATGTACTCAAGGGGCAAGAATCTTTGGTGAGAATATCTTCCGGGCAGAGGATTTACAGACTACTGAATTTTTGTCAAAGCTTATATACTAAGTAGACTTTAGAAACTATTATTGGAAATCTTTTCTTACAAATTAAGAAAGTAGTGAATGGCCTTATTAAGAAATGGAAAGACCTTGACTGCCTGCCAAATCATGCTACTACGGATCTTTTAGATGCAAGGTTTGAAGGTAGAATAAAATGGTAACACTACAGGGGCGCCTGGGTGGCTCAGTCGTTAGGTGTCTGCCTTCAGCTCAGGTCATGATCCCAGGGTCCTGGGATAGAGCCCCACATCGGGCTCCTTGCTCAGTGGGAAGCCTGCTTCTCCCTCTCCCACTCCCCCTGCTGTGTTCCCTCTCTCACTGTCTCTCTCTGTCAAATAAATAAATAAAATCTTAAAAAAAAAAAAAATGGTAACACTACAACAATTACTAGTTTACTAAGTGAAGCAGAACCCCTAGGATAAATGTTGAAAAGAGACTTGGAAACCTTGCAAACCTGAGTATCTTTGGATGTCTGGCCCAGAAATGTATCCTCAAATTCTTCTAAACATAGACTTCCTTACAAGGTAGTGGGTCAGGCCTTTATATGACATAGGCCCAAACTTGAGTAGCTTGCTTACAACCCTGTACCAGCCATTCCCTAGCATTAGTAAGAACTTAGAACATTTCAGAAAATACTCATACCAAACTAAGAATATATTAAAGTAAATAAAATTAGGGGCACCTGGGTGGCTCAATCAGTTAAGTGTCTGCCTTCGGCTCAGGTCATGATCCCAGGGTCCTGGGATCGAGCCCCATTTCAAGCCCCACTTCATCCGGCTCTCTGCTCAATGGGTGAGCCTAATGCTCCCTTTTCCCTCTGCCTCCCTCTCCCTCTGCTTGTGCTGTCAGATAAATAAATAAAATCTTAAAATAAAAATAAAAATTTAAAAAAGTAAATAAAATTATGTTTTGGAAAATAAATTTCTAAAAGGGTACTTTTTGTCACCTTTCAGGCACACCTTCAGTTTTTACAAAATGCTTAAAAGAAATGCTGTTAAAAGCATGCGTGGAAAGGAGGAAACTGCAAGTTTTCTCAATGAGTTTCGCCCGCTCTTCAATTTCTTTTTATAAAAATGATTTTCTTATTTATATGCCTGATATTAGAGTGGGCAGCATATTCTGAAAATCATGTTTTCTGTTTACTAGTGCTGATGACTGCTTTTGTTTTTGCTTATTTCTCATTTATGAGGTGAAAAACAGCTCAAGCAAAAATTAAGTTTTATGTTCAGTGGCTTGTAAAAAATTGCAACAATAGTTTAGTCTTTGAAATAAATAAGTGTACTATTACGGAAACATAACATTATTTTCTTCCACAATTCAACGATGACAATAAACTAAGAAATGAGGTAAGATTTCTACCAAAAACACTAAAAGCTAAATTAGTCTAGATTTAATAGATGCATACACATACTCTCTTCTCCCCAAAAAGTATAGTTATATGTACACAGACATATCTAAAAGTAAAAACATGTACCCTTATATTCATAATAGAACTCTTTGAAATTAAAACAAACTGGCTGATTGCTAGGACTATGATGTTTCTCATGTAAGGGTAGGGCACATTAGTCTGTCTGAATGCTTATCACCAAGCTGCTTATTTCCAAAGGACTCAAGTTTGCAAAACAAGTTTTTAAAAAAATTCATTCCCTACTCTTGTTTGTTCTAACATGAATAATGAAAACGACAATATGGTTATAAACAGCTATTATCATATATGTTACTCCCATTATCTTCAAGGCACTGTGTTTACCATTTAACAGAACTATTTCATTTACAACTCACAATAATCATGAAAAAGGAGGTATCCTTACAGACAAGGAAATGGAAGTTCAGAGAGGTTAAGCACTTTGTTCAAAGTTCCAAAGCTAATAAGCAGTGCAGCCAGAATTGGGAGTCCAGGCTTTTATTATTCTTCCTTTCTGTTAGTTAACAGAATAAAATAAAACCTATTAAGAACAAATTTACTATGAGGTGGCATGATTTAGTTATCCGTATTGGCCAGTGATCTAGAGCCAAATATCCTCAGCTGTTTTAAGACAGGTATAAAGAGTTTCTAGGTCTCCAAAGAAAACTTGTTACATTACCATGCCCTTTATCCAAAGCCAAACTACTCTGGGATATATATCATTCTAGTAAGGATGGATAAATTAGATGAATTAATCATTACCATCACTGTAAAGATCATTTAAATCAGTGCCTTTTTAACTGCTGGTTAGGTACACTATGGTGGTTTTATTTTATTTTTTTTATCACAGTGATCTTTTTTTTTTTTTATCAGTTTCGTATAACACCCAGTGCTCATCACATCACGTGCCCTCCTTAATGTCCATCACCCAGTTACCCCTTCCCCCCACCCACTTCCCCTCCAGCAACCCTCAGTTTGTTCCCTAGAGTTAAGAGTCTCTCATGGCTTTTCTCCCTCTCTGATGACTTCCATTCTGTTTTCCCTCCCTTCCCCTAAGGTCCTCTGCCCTGTTTCTTATGTTCCACATATGGTTAGGTGCATTACAGTAGTTTTAGAGTAAGACAGACCTTGATCAGGGTCCTACTAGCTGTGTGACTCTGAAGTTACTTAACCTAAGCCCCTGTTTCCTTATCTGTACCATGAAAATAACAATAGTACCACAAACTGTGATCATGTCTTACTTTTCCATGTGTACCTGTAAGATTTTTTCCATCATGTCTCAAAGTAAAGGCTTTAAGAGAAAAAACAAACAAACAAAAACAATAGTACCACAAAGATTCATTTTGATGACTAAACGCTCCAAAACAGTAGGGGCTCAATAAATGTTACCTATTAACATTTGTACTGTGTTCTATTGTAGAACAGCACAGAACAAACTCAACACCCAAAGAACGAATAATCCAATCAAGAAATGGGCAGAAGACATGAACAGACATTTTTTCCAAAGAAGACATTGAAATGGCCAACAGACACACGAAAAAGTGCTCAACATCACTCGGCATCAGGGAAATCCAAATCAAAACATCAATGAGATACCACCTCACACCAGTCAGAATGGCTAAAATTAACAAGTCAGGAAACGACAGATGTTTTGCAGGGATGTGGAGAAAGGGAAACCCTCCTACACCGTTGGTGGGAATGTAAGCTGGTGCAGCCACTCTGGAAAACAGGATGCAGGTTCCTCAAAAAGTTGAAAATAGAGCTACCATACGATCCAGCAATTGCACTACTGGGTATTTACCCCAAAGATACAAATGTAGGGATCCGAAGGGGTACGTGCACCCCAATGTTTATAGCAGCAATGTCCACAATAGCCAAACTGTGGAAAGAGCCAAGATGTCCATCGACAGATGAATGGGTAAAGAAGAGGTGGTATATATATACAATGGAATATTATGCAGCCATCAAAAGGAATGAGATCTTGCCATTTGCAACGACGTGGATGGAACTGGAGGGTGTTATCTGAGCGAAATAAGTCAATCAGAGAAAGACACGTATCATATGACCTCACTGATACAAGGAATTCTTAATTTCAGGAAACAAACTGAGGGTTGTTGGAGTGGTGGAGGGTGTGAGGGATGGGGTGGCTGGGTGATAGACATTGGGGAGGATATGTGCTATGGTGAGCACTGTGAATTGTGTAAGACTGTTGAATCACAGACCTGTACCTCTGAAACAAATAATACATTATATGTTAAAAAAAAAAAGAAAAAAAAGAAGATAGCAGGAAGGGAAATATGAAGGGGGGGATATCGGAGGGGGAGACAAACCATGAGAGACTATGAACTCTGAGAAACAAACTGAGGGTTCTAGAGGGGAGAGGGGTGGGGGGATGGGTTAGCCTGGTGATGGGTATTAAAGAGGGCATGTACTGCATGGAGCACTGGGTGTTATATGCAAACAATGAATCATGGAACACTACATCAAAAACGAATGATGTAATGTATGGTGATTAACATAACATAATAAAAAAATGATAATAAAAAAAGATGTGGTGCATATATACAATGGAATATTATGCAACCATCAAAAAATGAAATCTTGCCATTTGCAACGACATGGATGGAACTAGAGGATATTATGCTAAGCGAAATAAGTCAATCAGAGAAAGACAAGTATCATATGATCTCACTGATAATGAGGATTTTGAGAAAAAAGGCAGAGGATCATAGGGGAAGGGAGGGAAAAATGAAACAAGACAAAACCGGAGAGAGAGACAAACCATAAGAGACTCTTAATCTCAGGAAACAAACTGAGGATTGCTGGAGTGGAGGGGGGTTAGAGGGATGGGGTGGCTGGGTGATGGACACTGGGGAGGGTATGTGCTATGGTGAACACTGTGAATTGTGTAAGACTGATGAATCACAGACCTGCACCCCTGAAACAAATAAATTATATGTTAAAAAAAAAAAAAAAAAGAATAGTACAGAACACTGTGGAATATCTTTATGGTACATCCCTAAAATTTTATAAGGATTATAAAGAATATGATTACACCTTCTTTTTATGAATTATGCTGCTGAGGTAACTAGGATGACTGGTCTACAAAAAATTTAATAAAATCTATATATCAAAGTAAGTGTTTACATAGGACCATGCTTGGAAAACTTAATATACTATGATATACTAAGTCCTACGAGAGAAAATAATCATAAATATTAAGCTACAATTATTTATTTAAAAAAATTTTTTTTATTTATTTTTTAAAAATTTTACTTATCTATTTGTTTGTTTGTTTGGGAGAGAGGGAGAAGCAGGATCCCCGCCAAGCAGGGAGCCCAGTGCAGGGCTCGATCCCAGGACCGCGAGATCATGACCTGAGCTGAAGGCAGACACTTAACTGACTGAGCCACCCAGGCACCTCTACAATTTTTTTTTAAACAAAAGAATCTCTTGGGTCATCAAAGAATTATGTATTTTCGTCTCTGTTTTCTTATTATGGCATCTTGGAGATGTTAGCTGAAAACTATCAAAAGAATAAATAATTTAGTAACTTCCCTAGCTATTCTGCACACCCACACCATATAGTCTGCTAGGAAAATTTGAAGGAACATGAAAGAAGGATTGCTTTTAAAAATTTCAGTAACATTAAAATAGCTTCTCATATAAGAAAGGAAGATAATCCTTCTCCAGAACAATAGTCACGATAACTGCTATAAGTGAATTAACAGCTTTGGAAAGACTACTATATAAATTATATGACAATATCAAGAATTTTAACTGAACACTACTGTCAAAGCAATGATTAATAGTACATTTAATCTTCAAACTATGCATACTCACATCCAAGTAAAAAATGTGGTTTTTATTATATATCTACAGTTAAAATCATAACACATCAAAATTATAACTTTCCATTTTGCATATATATGTGCATGTGATCATTTCTGTGTACATTTATTTAACCCAGTTAAGATAAATAATCATTCCTAAAATAAAAAAAATAAAAAAATTAACAGAATTTAAAGGGGCCAAAAATTAATTTCAATTCAACTGAAAAGGTTTTAGATTCCAGATCACCAGTTTGTCAGGTCATTTATAAGCTTCCTTTCCATTGTTAGAAGTTTGCATTTTCTAGCCCAGATAATGTGATTTATGCTCATACTTTAAGAAACCAGAATAATTATCAGCTCCAGCAGTAATGTTTTACAGTAGAAATGATAGAAGAAAATGCTGTAGAAGATAAACAGTTGACTCTCACCAAATTCTTTGATAAAGAATATATGTCAAATTCTACTTAATTCAAAGTGACCTCTCTTCTCAAAATCAGGTAACTGGTTTTAAACTGGAAGTTTCAAACTAGACTGAAGAATACTGTGGAAATGAGAAAAAAAGAAAACAAACTTTATTTTCAGAAAGAAGTGAACCCTGGAAACAAATTTCCCTTATCATTCCGCCTCAAAAAAGAAATTCTAATATTTTCAGTTCATAATGGTCAAATAGACATAAGATAGTTCAAGATAAGTCCCTATCTAAATACTTTTGAAATGTGGCTAATGAAATTGTAGTTTATTAAATCCATTCATGTTAATGATGCTCTGATACTTAATGAGAGATTTAGGATTATTAACTAATAAACATAGTAAACATAACACGGTAGATAAATGTCATTAAGAAAGGTTAAATAGTATATATATTTTAAGAATTCACATTTAAAAGTGATTTTTCATTTTATTTTCTAATTACTTTTTTAAAAAGATTTTATTTATTTGAGAGAGAGCGAGCGAGAGAGAGAGAGCATTAGCAGGGGGAGGGGAAGAGGGAAAAGCAGACTCCCCACTGAATGCAGAGCCTGACTGGGCGGCAGGGGGCAAGACAGGTAAATCCCAGGACACTGAGATCATGACCTGAACCAAAGCCAGACGCTCAACCAGCTGAGCCACCCAGGGGCCCCTCTAATTACTTTTAATAGAGATTTCTTAGAAGTCAAACTGGCACTGTAAAATTCATTATAAAAGTGCATTTTAGAAAAGCACATCATCTCACAACTATTTTAATTTGTTTTAATATAACATTCCTTTACATAGATATTTTAGGCAGCCAAGTTTAGTCTGTATCTTCACTCTGGGACATACAGAATCTACAGTGCTCATGATAAAAATCTGAACATTTCAAAAACAAAAAAAAATCTGGTTTGTTTGCTAAAGGAACAATTATTATCCTTCTTTCAAAGTAAAGGTAGTAGTAGATTCCCCACTTCAAGATTCATTTTAGTTAAGTTATATTATTCTTTTTTTAAAATAGTGGATATTTTCCTTACTCTACTTTTTCACTTAAAAAAGGTAAGTATAAGGTCTATAGCATTGGCACATACTCACAAAGGAGTGGCGTGCAGGTGACTGTTTTACAGTGATTCAAGTAAATAATTCAAGAAAAATACATGGTAAAGATCAACAAGCAATATAGGATTAGGTTGAAAATCCTATGGAATTATGGTAGGGATTATAAATATTACTGAAGCCTGGAAGGACTGATCAATTGCCTGAACTAGTTGCAAGAAACTATGCAGATCCCTCATATGTGAAGAAAATGGTTAAGAAACTACCAAAATACCATGCACAGAACTTACTCTTTGGAGACTATGGTCTTACAGCCCTTTGCAGTACTGATTTAATCAATGCTAGCATTTACAGGAATGTACCTTTCCTAAAAGGGGGTCATTTATATTATATTTGGGACTGTCAAGATTCTGGAATCCCAGACTGAACACCCCATTCGTTTAAGCCAATTGCTCTGCTTTATGATATAACCTACAAGTGGTCTTCATTGACTAATAGCCTTAATATGGCCTCAGAATGCTTCAGAGAACTTCAGGATAATAGTAATACCATCTCTGGTAATTCTGATGATCAGCCATATTTTAAAATGATTCTGAATCTAACATGAAAGAATGCTTAAAAAAAAAAAGGTATAGGTTAATATCATACTTCTAAATTAATTATACCATATACTGGTAGTTCATAATGCCTGACCTATTTGGAACTCAGCTGAGAGCAATGAAGTGAGCCAAACAATCTTCTAAGTAGTAAGGTGGATATCAAGTCTCAGCACTGGAACCTATTTGGTAACTACCAATAAGACAGGGAAAATGGACAAAAGGGCAATCTACCCACTAGAAGGAGAAAAATGGTGTTGGTAGAATGGATCCAATCACTAGTTGTAACAGTGAATATTTACTTTTAAGAGCAAAAAAGGTATCCTAAAACTACTCAATGGAAATTTTATGTTTTTGATTTCTCATTACTCTTATTCAGTTAAAAAGAAATATAATTTGTGGAACATGATTGACTTGCATTTGAAAAACAAAACACTTTATAAACAATAACCATCTTACCATTGCTAAGGAATTTCTGGAAGACTCAGTGAAGATATGCTACAGCATCATGTGAAAGGTAATATAACTGTAAATTTTGTTACTTGAAAGTAAAGGAAGGAAGGGAAGGAGAGAAGAAGGGAGAAAAAGAAGAAGGAAGGGAGGGAGGGCAAAATGCCCAATATATCCACAAATAATAATTTTCCACTTGGAGAGCAGCTACCTTGTCTTATTCAATTCTATGAACATGGCATGTCCCAGCCCAAGTACTGGCACATAGTAAGTGCTCAGGAAATTCCTATCAAATGATTGATGCATTAAAGAATGACTAGAGATAGTTTCCCAACAAGTAAGAGAAAGTAATATTTTCCATAAAAGATAGAAATACATGAAATGCATTGTTCCCAATGCTGACAACCCACTCAGTTTCAAACAAAGTTACAATAAACCAACTGATAGCAGATTCATAAGGATTATTTTAGGGGAAAAGGTGATTAAGCCTGAAAACTTCTGAGGTTATATCCTGGAGGATAAACTGTCCTATGACAAACTGAAATGTCCATTAGTATCATTATTAGATAGAACTAGGCTATTTGCATGAATGACATTCCTTAAATGGAAGCCCATCTAACATCCTCTTTTGCTTTCCACCAAAGGTTGAGGTTTGAACAATCTCTTATATCTTTTATAATTAAGGAAGACTTCAAGCCTTACAAATTTTCACTCTCTAAGACAACACAATTACATCCCCTATAAAAAGGCAATGTTTGAATAAAGGAAAAAAATAGGTAGAGGTCACTTCCTCTCCCCCACCAAACATGCTCATGCTTTTGTGCATGAATTACAAATGTATACTTATATTTCAAGTTACACTCACAATCCTTTTTGGTGAACTACTTTCTAGCAGAGAAGCAATTATGATACAAAACCAAAGTAAAGGGGCACCCGGGTGGCTTAGTCATTAAGCGTCTGCCTTGGGCTCAGGTCATGATCCCAGCGTCCTGCTCGGCGGGCGGGAAGCCTGCTTCTCCCTTTCCCACTCCCCCTGATTGTGTTCCTGCTCTTGCTATTTCTCTGTCAAATAAATAAAATCTTTTAAAAAAAACAAAAACAAAAACAAAGTAAAAAAATTCTCAGATATATCCATAGGCATTCAGTGCCTGTTTTAAAAATGGAGCTGGCAAAAAACCAACTGCACATACGGCTGCAAACACACAAGGATGCAGAAAAGCCTTCATAATTAATCCCTGTGTTAATGCAACTAGAAACTTCCTAAAGAACTAGGAGGTGAGATCTAGAAGCAATGACCTTTTATTTCCAGTTAAAAAAATTTTTATTATCTTGTAATAAATTTTACACCCTTTTAGTCACAACCAAGTCATGCAAAGAATTGTTATGATCAATCTGTGACTTGCCTGCAGTGTTAACCGTATCAGTAAAGTAAGCTGCTACTAGATTATAAAACTCTCTCTTTCACACACATAGCACAAAAGCCTACTTTAACAGTGCACATTTCCCTTGGTACATTATACCAGAATTGTTGAAGGGAAAGACAACAACTAATTTTCAGCTAAGATATTAACAGTGGGACCCACTTCACAAAGCCCTCTAGCATCAAACTACACTGTCCTAGAGATTAAGACCAAGATAAAGATTCTCCTCAGCCTCCCCTCCAGTGACAAATGAAAAAATGATCATTGGTTTGCAAAACCACAATCATAAAAGCACTACCAAACCTTTAATAACTTAACTTCATTTAATCCAGTGCTATCAAGCTGCTTCGCCATGCTCATTAAGCTATACAAAACCCCAGTGAGGTAAGCATTATCAACAACTGAGGGTTAATTCTTTCCAAGAAAGACTAGGATTTTACTTATGTATCATCTTGCTGCCTGGCCGAGGTATAACACACTTGTCAGAACAAGGACATTCAAGTTCAGAAGCGGAATTTTATGTCCCTTTCATGTTCTTAAATAGTTAAATCTAAACCTGAACTAAATAACAACTTTTTTTTTTCTTTGCTTTTCATTGAAAACATTAACAAATGACAGACAGGCCAAGAGAAAACCACATAGAACTCCCTATTTAAGTAACAAACATCCACATAACAATTCTTATGAGGAAACATTTCCCCCAAAAGACTGGGCTTTTGTTGATACTTTGTTTCCAAAGTATCAACAAAGTACTTTCTATTTTCTTCCATGACGGCCCAGCACTCTATGTTATATTTGTGTGTGTGCCTTAACAAAATGTAGATAAAAGAACCCAAACTTCAGGATGTAACATTTTCCCAAGTAAATACTGAAATGCTTCTGTTTGTTTTTCCCCTACAATGAAATGACGAATGTGTAAAATTCCCCAAAATATAGCACTAACACCACTTCTTCTCCCCACAGAGATTTTTATCAAGACAGATGGAGTGGCAGAAGGAGGTGCAAGAACATTACTATCCTTTGCCCTCAGGCATATGACTCCAGCCTGAAGTATGAAAGCTATTTCTAACAAATACCAAGAGACTGTTAAAACATTGTTTTAAGTAGGGTTTTACTGAGGTACTGAACCCTGGTAGTGTCTTGAAACCTTTTGTCTGGAGTTAAGAATCACAGGTTTTTACTGTATTCCTACTTCACAAAAGAACTGCAGTTCTTCCACATAAATCTCTTCTAGACACTAATCCACTTACAGGAAATGAATGAATGACACATTAGGTTCCATCATGCTGCCATCTAGGCAATAAAACCTTTTCCATTATTTTATTCCCCACTGTTTGCTAAAGAAGGGAGAAAGAGAAAGAGACCTCTCAAAGGATTTTCCCCATAGTATCTATTCTTTGGCCCCATGATGCAAAGATGTAAAAACAATTCTGCAGGTTAAGTGGAGATGTTCAGCTTTCAGCAAAAGCATAAGCTCAACTCCTTTCCTCTATTTTTTTTTAATCCCACGTGACAAATGAACTGGTTATGCTGGTTTGAAAACAGATTCATTGCAAAGTCATTTCCAATTACAAAGACCTAGAATTAATGTTTTTCATTTTTTAAGAAAGATTTTTTTATTTGAGAGAGACAGAGAAACAGAGGGAGAGGGAGAGGGAAAGGGACAGAGAGACAGAGAGCATGAGCAGGGGGAGGGGCAGTGGGAGAGGGAGAAGCAGACTCCCCTGAGCACGGAGGCTCACACAGGGCTGGATCCCAGGACCCTGAGATCATGACCCGAGCGAAGTCAGACACTTAACCAACTGAGCTACCCAGGTGCCCCAGTGTTTTTCTTTTTAAGTGGCTATTAAAATATTAAATTTTCTGCCCATACACTCATGATCAGTAAGTGATTCTTATTTTTGTATAGTTATAAGACAACAAATTGAATTTATAAGAACAAAATCAAGTAGGCAGAGCTCTGAACACATAGCGAGAAGACTACTCCAACAGGTGAGGGGATCCATTAGTATGCCATATTTTGGCTCTTTCCCTCATAGACAGGGAGGGTATCTTTGAAAGGATGCACAAGATTGTGATAGAGGCAACTGCTTATGGGAAGAGGAAATGAAGGGTTGAAGAATGGGTTAGTGGGGGAAATTAGTTGCCACTGTATACCCTTTTATACCAATTGAATGTTTTCCCATGTCTATGGATCACCTTTTAAAAAATTGGAATTCCTTGTTGTGTCAAAAATTATTCAAGTAAATTACATATACCTTTATTACTGTGAAAGGAAGGGAAAGAAAATGAAGAAAGAGGTCTTCATACTGAATGAGTGAAGGTGAACAACTTTTTAAAAAAATAGGGGCGCCTGGGTGGCTCAGTTGGTTAAGCGACTGCCTTCGGCTCAGGTCATGATCCTGGAGTCCCGGGATCAAGTCCCGCATCGGGCTCCCTGCTCGGCGGGGAGCCTGCTACTCCCTCTGACCCTCCCCCATCTCGTGCTCTCTCTCTCTGTCTCATTCTCTCTCTCAAATAAATAAATAAAATCTTTAAAATATATATATATATATATTTTATTTATTTGAGAGAAAGAGAGAGAGAGAGGGAGAGACAGAGCACGAGCTTGAGCCAGGGGAGGGGCAGAGAAGCAGACTCCCCGCTAAGCGGGGAGCCCGAAGCTGGGCTTGATCTTAGGACCCTGGGATCATGACCTGAACCAAAGGGAGATGCTTAACCGATGCCACCCAGGTGCCCGAGTGAAGGTGAACAACTTTGAATCAACACCTTGAAGGCAAAGCCCTTGACAAGCAAAGGGTAAATGTCAAAGCATGGTACCTCATGGGAGGTACCATAGTGTTCTCTGTAGAATTATAAGTCTCTGACAAATTCTTACCTTTAAGTTTGCATAAGCCCATTATTCCTTTTTTATTATGTGCATACAGTTAAATAAAGCTATGAACAGACTTTGATATTTAAGAAGGAATCTGAAGAAAAGAACAAAACTGAGAAGGAGGGAGGAGGGGAAGGCAGGAAGTGAACAAAGGGATGGAGACATAAAGAAGAATGAGGACGAAAAGGAAGGAGAAAGAAAATAAAATTGATAAAAAGATCTCTGCAGGACTAAGAATCACAATTCACTCAAAAAACCTCCCCCAAAACAAAAAAACTATTTGCCAAGTGCCTGTTACACACCAGGTACTTAAGGACACAAACATGAATCAGAAACAGTTACTATCCTAAGGAATTCACAACCTGGTGGAAAAAGTCAGACATGAATTATGAAATATGAATTACACTAACAGTCATGTTTGGATATGAGGGTTTGGACGAGACCAAGAAGAGGCAAATAATGTCTGGTGTAGCTAAGGAGCTATAAAAAGGCAGTCACATCTAAGCTATCCTAAAAATTAAGGGAGAATTTGTTGGGTGATAGAGGAAGGGAAGAACATTTCAAGAAGGAAGAGTATGAGCAAAGGAACAGCAGTGTGAAAGAGCACACTGCATTCAGGAAACACGAGTATAATTTCACATGGCTGGAGCATAGGAGACCAGAAAGTAAAACTGAAAAGGGAGGTTAAGGTGAGGGGAGGAGTAGGAGGAGAATAAGCTAAAACAGTGGAAACAGTCAGTTTCTTAAACTGTAGAAGAATTATTTGTTTTAAAAATAAATTGTGTACATACTTACTGGGGTGAGGTTTGGTAGCAATATTTTTCACTGACAAAAACAATTTTTTCAGAACACAAATATACTAATTACTGGTGTATAAACAGATAGTACTATTAACCCATTACCATTACCTATTGATTATATCAGGTCCAGTGGACTCTCTCTTTGCAGATAGTTTGTTGCACTTATTTTGAATTACATGAACTTGAAAGCAGTATAGCTGTATTTATCACGAAATGCTATATGATTCACAGTTGTCATTAATTCAGATTGATCATCTTCCCTCAACAAATAGGTAACGTGTAACTACACCTTTATAAAATCAGGCATGCATACATACAAACTAGTTGTGCAAATCCAAGCCCCAGTGATATTCATATTCAGCAGTATTTGAAGTCCAAGAATCCATGAGGTTCAGTGTTAAGACTATGCTGACATCTTTTAAGCCCACTTTGTAAAGTTCTCTAAATGTTACCTAAACAGTATAATTTTATTCACAAAATATTAATAGTACATGTACTAAGCAGGTAAGTTTGCTTTACCAAAAATTTTCAGCCTATTTTATATGTGCATACATACACCCACAGAGCCTATTATTTGTTTTCTTTGTAACACTGCGGCTCTCTCTACAACTACCCTGGAAACATATTAATTCCATGTGTTACTACTCATGTAAGAGAGTAAAAAGAGCAGAAGACAAAGAATCAAACATGTCATTTCTGGGACTCACTTTTTTTCCATGTGTAAGAGTCATGACTTTTTCCTAAGTATATGAAAATATAGTAAATAACTTGTCCCAAAATGTATAAATATTTTTACTAATTTTTGTATAAGTTAGGACTTATCTGAAAGGATTAAAGGGATTTTTAAATGTAGAAAAAAAAAAAGCCCTCAAATATCACCACACAAAAATAGCTATCATTTACATTAACATAATTCTAGCCACTTCAATGCATATGCAGAAATAAAGTTTTTATATAAATTGCATCCAATTGATATTGTTTGTGCTTTTGAAATATAATACACTTAATTTTAATTTAATGGAAGCACAACCTCAATGAAAATACATGAACTTCTCAATTTCAAACTGATATTTTCTAAAAGATTAAGGTTAAAAAATTGTGAAAAAATATTAACAGACTGCAATAGTCATGTCTTTATAAGTACATTTTTAATTTCACATGTTATTAACTGAAACATAACAATATTCACATTTCCAACTCCAAATTTTGTGGGCATGCTATTATCCACACTGTCCAATTTTCTAACAAATATATTAAATTCCATAATCATAAATTGCATAAATGTCTAGTATTGCCTTTTAAACGGAGTCACTGCCAATTTTGTTATCAATTTGTTTTATCTTTTAAATAAAGATGGCTGGATTTCATAGTTAAGTGATATTTTCTCAAAGAGTACCCATGGGTATTTGGGAATATCTGACTACTGAATTTACACTTGGTATCTTAGCTAGGAATAACATTCCTGAACAACATTTTCTTTATTTCAGAAGTATACAGAGATTGCTAAAATGGTCTTCAGCATTGACTGCTCCTGGGAAGACATTTACTAAGAGCTTGATGTTCCTCCCTTTGAAATGATATGCTCTTTTTTCTGGATACCCGGAGAAAAAGCAAAATTCTATCATTTAACCTAGATATGTCAAGCAATCAAAATCCCTAGGACACAAAATATTATTTTGACTTGATGACTGTTTATTCTTTTCAGAGAAAATTTCTTCATTATATCTTTGAATAATTTTTCTCTTCCACATTTTCCACTCTCTACATCATGCAATTATCTTAATCCTGTATCTCTGCTAGTTCTCCATATCTAATATATTCTCTGTGTTTTTATTTCCCATTTTTTCACCTGCGTTATCTGTGATTATGTCATGCCTTTCTTCAATGTTAGTAATTTAATTTTTATCTATTGTTTTTATCCCTTGCTATTTCTACTTTATTATTCCAGTAATTAGGCTTCCGGTACTACACAGCAAGTATCTTTCTAAGGCAAGGCAACCTGACTTCCATATGCTGAGTTCTGCCACCTTGGAGAAAATCTAAAGCCATTATCTCCGATGGAAACTACAGTAACTAGACATGCCACTTCTTAATCTTCCCTATTGTGTAACAACGTAAGAAAAATCACCTTATACTTTTTTTGTTCCTTGTCTAAAATTATTAAAAAAATACATGTAATCAATACATGTGTCAAAAGAGGAGCAGCTTAAAAAATCCATATTTTTACAAGTACATGTTAATGTTATTTCCTATTACTTCATATTACGTATGGCCAGAACTTTACCCCGGATATCATTTCAAATAAATCATTATTCAGGGTAGAGAACCAAAAAATTGAGAGAGACAGGAGAGGGAGGGAGTAGGGGACAGAGAGAGAATATCCTAAGAGATGAGTTGGGAGGCAAATAAAATAGAAGTATTTATAAATGAATTAACCAAGATAGGTATAAACAAGAGTATCTATTAGAACCATTAAATATTTAGTTCACATATATTCCCAAATCATAATATGTTAGTAGAGCCAATGGTAACAATATAAGGTCTAAAAGAACAAACTTGTCCTAAAGTTCAGAGGCCAAGGTTCTAGTTTGGGCTCTGCCGTAAACTAGCCATATCACCTTGGGGCAAATAATAAGCCATCTAATATTCCATTCCTCAGCTGTAAAAATGAGAGAGTTAATACATATAACCCTTAAAATCCTTTACAGTTTTCAAATTCTATGAACATGTAAGTAATTTATTATACTAGGTATAGCAGCAAGCCTACAAAATGGCCCAGAAAGATTCTCACCTCCTGGTATGCACTCTCTTGTGTAGTTACTTCCCACAGTGACTAGAGATGACCTATGTAGTAACTCATATGATGTTGCCAATGATCAAGTATGACTTTGGATGCTATGTCAAATAAGACCTTGCAGCTTCTGACTTTCTTGAATCACTTGTTCTGGCAGCAGCCAGATGTCATGTCATTAAACACCCAAGAATAATTCTAAGGCAATAATCTGCTACATAGAAACAGATAACTAATTAAGACAATGGAACAATATGTTTTGAGTAACTTCTTTTATTTCCTAAAAAATTTAGCCCTCTTCTCAAATGGGCACCGTTCAAAGAGGGAGTAAGGAATCAGTAAGACAAGTACTGATATGTATATAAGAATGCCCATCTTTAACTACAAAATAGAATTTTTCTCCGTACAAATATAACAGTTTGGGGTGTGGACCAATTCATGACCTTTTCCTTAACATCATGCCTTCTGACATCATCTAAGCTAATTGACTCAAACTCTAGTATTATAGATAGATTGAATTAAATATGTGTCATTCTAACAGTTGCTTGAGAGGTAAACTTTAGTAGTAATTTATGTAGGAAATGGTATTAGGTTGTTTTATACTCTGAAAGTTACAATGTATTTATATGAGACTGAACTAAATACCTGAATGTAGTTTATAGAAATCTGTCAAGAAAGGGTCGCCTGGGTGGCTCAGCTGGTTAAGTGTCCAGCTCTTGATTTCATCTCAGGTCTTGATCTCAGGGTTGTGAGTTTAAGCCCTACATTTGGCTCCACGCTGGGCGTGGAACCTACTTAAAAAAAAAAAAATCTGTCAAGAAAGACACTTAATACCTCAAATGATGGAAATCATTTGGGGCAGAGATCTGTGATTTAACAAATTCTAAAGATCAGTCAGCAAGGTATCTTTCATTTGTCTTCTCTGATGGGGAAAAAAAAAAAAAAAAAGAGTGCCTTAAAGCCTCTCCTCATTTCAAAGTTAAGGAGATTTGTTAATAAAGGTTGGGGGGGGGGGCACCTGGGTGGCTCACTTGGTTAAGCATCTGCCTTCGGCTCAGGTCATGATCCCAGGGTCCTGGAATCAAGCCCCACATTGGGCTCCCTGCTCAGTGGGGAGCCTGTTTCTCCCTCTCCCTCTGCCCCTGCTTGTTCTCTCTCTCTGTCAAATAAATAAAATTTTTAAAAGAATGAAAAAAAAAAAGGTTTAAAAAGATATTCCCTATAAAGTGATATATTGCACTTGAGCCATAACCTTCAACTAACTGATGTTGCTGCTGCATTTTGTAAACACTAATGTCTTTACCAGACAGAGGAATAGTCACATAGTCACTTTGCTCATACTATTGCAGTTGATTGATTTGTAGTTAACTTGTATGATCCCTAAAACCACAAGTCTGCCTTTAACTTCAGGCAGGGCTGCCTATGTTATAAGCTTGGCGGAATTACACTGGCTCTTCATGCAGAAGGTAAATGCCTGCCATTCACAAACCAACTAAATTTTTTGAGCTTCAATAGAGAAGAAAAAGTGCTATAATAGCATTTTTATTCCAGCCTCCATATTCCCATTTTCCTTATGTATTCAGATTTCCTTTACACAAATTTCCAATTAACAAATCTTTTATTTTACAGCCATTTTGATATTAATTCTTTCCTCAATAAACTTGAATATGGTCACATACACATATGCATGTATTAGGTTACTAATATTTTAAAGGTATGTAATATTCCAAGGGTCCTAAAATACCATCTAACTGAAAAAACATATATATCTGTGATTGATAATCTATTCAAAAACATAAGAAAAAATTTTCTAAAACTATAAATGTAAACTTTGGATAATGAACCATTATCTCTTTTTCCACTGCCTTAACATGCTACTTATCTTCTATTTTAATCACATCTAAAACTTAGACATTACTTAACTTTATTCTGACCTACAGGCTCTCTTTTAAAGTCTTGTATAAAATGATTGATCTTCAATAGAAAACTTTACTTACTCTAGGCTTTATTCCTTCCAGGAATGGGACCCACATATCTTTCCACAAATTCTCCTTAGATTCACTGCACAATCAATCGCAACATATAAGCTAATGAAATAATTTCCTCCTTGTTCTGTAATTTTGTCACCTTCAGACCCGCTACAGCAAAATCTGAAAACTGTTTCATAATACTTAACCATACCACACCATTTTAATGAATTCAGTCATCAAGGTCTCTTTTCAACTTGCCATCTTATTAAAGAAATCACCATTTGCTGTTATTTTCTTAATATTTCTGAACAAAGGATAATACTCCCTCTTACACCTTAAAAATAGTCTCTAATCAATCTTTTTTTAGCGTGCTGGAAAAGTCCTTAAATGAATTTTATTCCAGTGTTGCATGCATGTTTGAGTATAACTGATAATTTATTCTCTACGATAGCAAATGCCAAGAGAAAAGACCGTCTAAGTTAGGCCTCTACCAGTTTATGCATTAACTTATGTAACAAATATATACAATGTAAGCAACAACTGTCTTAATGACCAATAAGAATCAATGACAGTGCCTACCTGTGACCTATAATTAACTCAATGAGTTTACTATTCTACTTTCATATAGATATAGCAGACAAGGACAGCATGTGCCAATGCAATTAATACCCCTGCAGGCCCATCTCTTGCTCTTTCCTTCCTTTCAAAGACTGCCTGGCAATGAGATAGTTCAGAAATTCTACAGTCCTTAATTGTTAACTAACATAGGTTTTTACAATTTTAAACAATCATTCAAGTTTTCAATCTGATATATATTTGCACACATGTATGTATATATATTCAATAATAATATTAAAGAAGGTTTCACACTACAGCCCACGGTATACGGTATCAATGACACTCCTTACCCTACTCAGGTGAGATGTGTAATTCCCAAGGCCATACTTCAATTCAGTATCTATCCCAATATTGTCCGTAATGTGACTACTACATTCTGACCCATATTTATGTACCCTAAAATTGCATTAAATGCATCACTAGACCTTTCATACCTGACTAATATCTCTTATTGGCTATCTGCAATGTCTAATGCATGTTTTAATTATATGCTTCTCATGACCAGGGGAAGGCCAAAGTAATTTTCTTGGCAGAGCCTCATATGGTATTAGGAATTTAATAAGTGCATTTTGATAAAGAGAAAGAGATAACTCACATGCCTACATTCTAAGTCTAAAACTACTTCACTTTGTGATAGTAGGCAGGTTGCTTAACATTTCTGTGACCACCTATAAAGTGTGAGTCATAACTGCTCCTTTTGCCCAGTAAGATTAAATGAAACAGTTAATATTTGAGAGGCATCTACTTTATGGTGATATATAGTATTCTCTACTAATTCAGCTCCACTGCCCACTAGAAGTCACAGATATTCATGTGTTATTTATATAATGATCACAGCAGCCCTAATGGAAAGGCATTAAGTGGACAGCCACCAGCAACCTTCTTTTAGCACTAACCCCTGCCACTACCTAAAGAGTAGCCATGCTTGTATTATGTAACCCCCCCTCTTCCCTCCATAGTTGATTGGGCAGGATGCACACAACTGAGACAAGCTGAGTCAATTGGTTTCCTTCTCCTGGAAATTTAGAATATAAACTGAGAGCTACTACATAGTCTCAGCTGGTCACTCAAACTGAAGTTATGCAAATCGAGGAGTTGTGGGGCTCCTGTGTTTGGCCATGTGCACACTAAAGTAATGAAAGGTGACCTGCAGAAAGAGGGAGAGAGAAGAATGAGGTAGATATACAAAAAGAATCAGAAATGAGATGAGAGAGAAAGTACAAATAAAGAAGACAGACAGAGATGACACAGACAGATGAGACAGAGAGACAAAAGTTAAGAGCAAGAGAGAAACAGAGATTAAAGGTCTGGGTTTCTACCAGCTTTCTAATTGTTTCTAGGCTCATATAAGGTCTTGATTTGCATCCTGCCCTTGGATTCCAAAGGATATCCACGTATTCTTACAAAATAATTCCATCTTATGGTTAAGTTTGTTTCTATGAACTGAAATAAAACAAAAAATAAACTCTGACCAGGAAGTTTAATTTCCTGGTTTATAAATGAAGAAACTAATGGTCAGAAAGGATAAGTAACTCACCTAGCTAATAATTAAATAACAGAGATGGAACATAATTTCAGATTTCTCAGACTACAAAGCCTGACTGAATGCATGAATGAATCACTGAATGAAGTTTGACAAACAAGTATGCCAAATGCAAACATATACAAACTAAAGAATTAAGTGTTGAGAAGACGTAAGTAAAAGAAGAGCCTAAAGCAAAATAAACTATTATTTTTCACCTGAAATTAAAGGTAATATATGTGAAAGAACCTAGATCCTGGGTACAGGATCCATCAAGATACTAGAACTTGGGCCCAAACTTACAGGTCTTCAATCTCTTGACTTACTTCCTCTACCTCTTTAATTGTTACCACCTCAACCTATCATCTTTACATCTTTGTTCCATTTTTTAATGTTCCTAATAAGCAAATAGCAACCATGATAGATAGCAATTTACTTTCGTTAATATTTTGAACAAGGAGTTTTAAGGTTTGGTATTAAAAAATAAAGATCTTAGCTGCCTAATTCAGATCTAACTCAAAAAGTTTAAAGAAAATAAATGTGAAACACTGTTTTCTTAAATACCCTCCTATTCTATACAACAAAGATGAGATCCTCAGCATCTAAACAAGGGGTTGGAAAGCACAAATGATCTCTATATGCTGATTAAACATTTAAAACCAAATTATTGTAGATGCTGAATGCATTATATTTGACTCAGAGTTCTACTTTCTCTTTTTATGCTTATGATGTTCAGCAATCCAAATAAATTCAACATTGTTGTTTAGAGCCTATAAGTAAGTCATTTGTCAGAGCTAAGGTCTTCCTGTTGGTTATGAATAGCAGTGTATGTTTTTATATTTTATCACAGTGATGACTATCATAGTTACCTGACCTACAAAAAATATTATGGCTAATATCTTTCACAATGACATGAGAATACTCAATTTCAGAACAATGACTATATAATTGCTGATAAGAATTCTATATCTAGATCACACACACACACAAAAATCCACAATACAATGGAACCCACAACCCAAAATGGGGCCCAAATATGCAAAAGGAATATTTTGACCAATGGGGTAAAAGGCAGATCAACAAAACCTTTAAAAAAAAAAAAAAGATGGCATCTAACCTTCAATCATAAAATTACTAAATCTGTAAATAAATATGTCTATTGTATGATTTATAGAAAATATCATCCTAATAGAGGGTATCAAAGATATAACAGGCATGCATCAGCATGTCTAAGATGACAGTTATCAGCTGAGAATACAGGAATTATTTTCAGTCAGATACAAATGCTCCCCAAATCAATCAGGTTCATTCATTTATTCATTTGTCGGATATTTTATTAAAGATACCAGCCTCTGAACAAGGTACTTAATATAAAGATGAATAAGATATGGCTCACTCCTTAAGTAGAGATACTTAAGACTCAGTAAAAGAGACAACTGTATAAAAAGTTATTACACTGTGGTTAAGTAAAATGGCTGGTGTTAGTCACAGGTGCTAGAAGAACATGCTGAAACACAGAAAGAGCACTGAATCCAGATGAGCGGGATCAGAAAAGGATTCTCAGAGGACATGTTTGGGTTGAGTCCTAAAGCACCAGTAGGACCCACTAAAAATGCTTAGGAAAGATGGGCATGGGGGTTGAATCAGCAAAATAGTAAAATGTGCAAAGGGAACAGAGGCAGGAAGCATAGCGCTCTTGAAGAACTATAAACTGCTCAATAAAGCAGAAGTTTAGAATGCAAAATTAGGAATAATGAAAATAAAGGTTACTGAAGTAAGCAGAGATCATGAAATACCAACATCACTATAAATCTATCTAAAAATAATGAAGTACATTTTATATCAAAATACTTCAGAATAGCATAAAATTTCGGGGGGGGGACACATAAATATAGAATAAAAGAAACCATATGCGTTCATCATGAATAAAATATGGATATATAACCAAAATGGGTATTTATGACTTTAAATATTACTTTAATTGGATGGAAGAAAAAAAAATCTGGTTAAACTGACCGTTCTCATATTATGCTCCTTTCAAGCTATGCCTTTGTGGAACAAAGTGCACTCAAGTACATCATTCTATTTCCAATACCTCAAAGGCAAATTCAATACCATGACTTTTAGTTATCACAATGAGATTCTAATGGTCTCAGCCAGATGTCATGGACAAAATAAACTGTTTCCTCCCAAGATTGAGAAAATAAACATCTGTCCAAATGTCAATACCTTCCTTTCTGTAACCAAATTTTTCTGTAAATATGCAAAAGTCCTGTTAGAAAACAAAGAACTCATAAATATCTCCTTGTTGATTTGGCACTAATGGCATCATTCAAGGAAGGAAAAATGGGTAGAACAAAAAAGATAAAAATGATTGACATCTATTAAGAGTAATATATACCAACTCACATATCACACATAGATGAATTATGAAAAGCAATCCTCGTAGGTTTTAACTGGAAAACAAAGCCAGAATAGATAAACTGAAAGTTACACATGGTGGTTTATATTCTTTGACACAAACAAGTATGGCAATATTTTATTCACATTCTCGTTTCAAGGCTTTTGCTGTTAATAGAAGCTTTGGCTGCATAAATGAGTCAATATAAATCTTGCAAAAGCAGCTATCTTCCTAAAATGAATAAATAGAAGGTTCCCAATAAGTGCTTTTGAACTAATATAAACTTCACTTCCATCATATTGCATGAAGTTTTACACTTAACAGAAAACAAGATGTGAATATTTATTTCATTAGTAAACACTACCAGGTTTCTGAGACTAACTGCATCATGATAAACTCCCAAAGATGATTTACTGGTAGTTAACTATTTCTTTTTCTGTTATGAATTTTCTCTATCAGGACTTTAAATATCAAATTTTTATACCTATTAGGGCAGTGGTTCTTAATCTTTTCCATCCCTCCACTTTGAGCCTACATGTATCCTTAAAGCTGAAGTGGTCTCTTGTATATAGTTGGGCTTTGTTTTTTTACCCATCTAATCACTCCATCTTTTGATTGGAGAATTCAATACATTTACAATGAGAGTAATTATTAGTAAGTAAGGACTTACTAATGCCATCTTATTAACTGTACCTATTAAAAGTACACATCAGATCCATCTAGACAGTTTGTTAAATTACTGAGCCACATTTCTAGAGTTTATGATTCAAGAGGCCTGGGAGTGGGGCTTGAGCATCTGGATTTGTAATAAGTTCCCAGGTAATGTTTATGCTACTGTCAAATGACCACACTTTGCCAGAAAGAGGTGGGGGTGGGGAGGAATGGGTGAAATAGGTGAAGGGGATTAAGAGAACACTTATCCTGATGAGCACTGAGTAATGTATAGAATTGCTGAATAACTATACTATACACTTTAAAATAATACAACACTGCATTTTAATTATGCTTGAATTTAAAAAATAAATAATAAAAAAAAGACAACCACAATTTGAAAACCACTGCTTTGGGATAGTTCCATGAAAACAGAAGTATAGTTATATAAACCATTATAGCATCATTCTTCTAATTTTTTATATCAAAAAGAAAAAATTTTCTCAGATAAAGAATACAAATAAAGAGTATAAAATTATTTTCAAGTTTTCCTTTACACTAAACATAACATGTAAACCATCCTGTTTCTCATTTATAAAGTTACAAAAAAACACTCATCAACTACAAGAGCAAATCATCATCTTACAAAGTTTTTAAACATCATTAATAACCTTGGCAGTTAGTCAAAGAAACGTTTCCTAGCCTACTTCTGTCCTAGTGATTGGATATTTGGGGAGGGGGAAATGGGAATTCAGTAAAGAGAAGAGGGACACAATAGCAACCTACATGGCATGCTCTTTAAATATCTATCCTCCTATAATTACCACTGGTTCTTTGATGTAGAGATATGGATATAATTTTCTTCCTTAAAGTCCAAATATGTCAGGGTGCTTCCCAAATTAATTCCAAGAACCTTCCCTTGAAGCAGTTGGAGTCAACAACAAAAAAATAGGTAAATAAAAACCAGTCAGATTGATCAATTAGGATGAAAAAAGAAACATCCTTAAAATGAATTTCTCTGGAATATTTTGGTATTAAAACTCTAAGTAAATGCATTCCTAAAAACATACTCAAAATGTACTCTGTAGAAGGCACTATGTTTAATACTGTGGAGGATACAAAGATGAATTAAATAGCCCCTACTTTCAAGGTAGTTAACACTAAAGAGGTTAAGAAAAACAAGTCCACAAATTTTTTTTTAACATTTATTTGAGAGAAGGAGAGAGAGAGAGAAAGCACACAAGCTGGGAGTGGGGCAGCAGAGAAACAAGCAGACTCCCTGCTGAGTGGGGAAGCTAGACACAGGGCTCAATCCCAGGACCCTGAGATCATGACCTGGGCCGAAATCAGGAGTCGGATGCCCAACCGACTGAGCCACCCAGGCACCCCAAGTCCATAAATGTTTTTAATACAAGTCTGGTAAAAACAAGTACTACAATAGATAATTTTATGCAAGAAGGAAACTGAGGAAAGTCTTTAGGAAGAAGCTTATTGGACAAAGGCCCTGAAAAATGGACAGAACCTCAATGGACAGAGAAAACTCAGGGGAAGGGAGGACAGTATGAATATACACACATTTATACATGCATAGAGGCATACCAGAAACAGCATTCTCTCGGGGTTTAAGCTTTGAAAGCATGATGCAATTTTTTATTTGCTTGGTTCTCTAAACACAGAAGTTTCATATATTTAAATTAAGTCTGTTATATCTTTGAACATTAATTAATACAATTCAGGCAACATATGCATGCTTATTTTCACTTACTAGACTATACTAATTGCTCATCTAACTTAAGATTTCTTACCTGACTACAGATTATCACTTTAAGGATGACTGTTCTATTGATATCTTGTATACCAAGTTAAGACAAAAGGTCATTAAAAGAACCATTTACATAATTTATGATTTCCATGAAACCTGATTTCCTTTAAATGAAGCAGATCAGGCATGACATCTGCTCTGAAGCAGTGGTTCTCTGTATACAAATGTTACTGGAAATATAACAGAAACAAAAATAAGATGAAAATCAAATGTAATTTCCCTTAAAGGATGATAAATAGTCAGTCTCTATATAACTATACCACAATGTTAGTAATTAACTTTAAAATATCTAGCAAATGGTGTATGTGGTGAATGCATTTGTGTGTATTGGTGTATGTGTGTTCTAAATCTACACTCAAGGAGTAACAAAATATTTTATTAGGGAATAAGCCCTTTAAGATTTGCTTATATTTTGTTGTTGAGAATTTTTGCATATTCATCAGGGATAGTCTCTAGTTTTCTTTTTTGTAGAAATATAATTAAGTTTGAAAGTGTTCCCTCCTCCTTAATGTTTTGGCCCATACAATTAATAAGATGGCATCAGTAACTTTCCAAATAGCAATAATTACTCTGTGTGTTAAGGTACTAAATTCTCCAATCAAAAGATAAAGAGTGGCCAAATGGATAAAAAAATAAAACCCAGCTACATACCCAGTCTACAAGAGACTCATTTCAGCTTTAAGGACACACAGAGGCTCAAAGTGAAGGGATGGAAAAAAAGCAATTCCATATAAATGGAAACCAAAAGAGAGCAAGGATAGCTATATCTCTATCAGACAAAATAGATTATAATCCAAAGACTTTAAAAAGAGACAAAGGAGGTAATTACAAATGATAAAGGGATCAATTCATTAACAAGATATAATAACTGTAAATATACAGGCACCCAACATCAGAGCACCAAAATACATTAAGCAAATACTAACAGAAATGAAGAAGAAACAGGCAACAATACAGTAACAGAATACTTTAATACCTTAATTTGAACAATGAGCAAAGCATTCCTTCAGAAAATCAACAAGGAAAGAACACTGGACATGAACCACATTTTACACAGAAAGGACCAAACAGACATATACAGAATATTACATCCAACAGCAGCAAAACACACATTTTTTTCAAGTGCACGTGAAACATTCTCCAGAGTAGATCATCATGATAGGTCACAAAAACACTGAACTCACACTAAGTGTCTTTTCTGACCACAATGACATGAAACTAGAAATCAGTAACAGGGAGAAAAGCTATGAAAAGAACAAATATGTAGAAATTAAACAATAAATTAAACGTAACTTATCAAAACCTATAGGATGCTGCAATATCAGTTCTAAGAGGCAACATTATAGCAATATACACCTACGTTAAGAAGAAAGAAACATCTCATATAAACAACCTAACTTTACACCTCAAGGAAATAGAAAAAGAACAAAGACCAAAGTTAGCAGAAAAAAGGAAGTAACAGAGCAGATATCAATGTAATAGAGATCAGGAAAACTACAGAAAATATTAATGAAAGCTGGTATTTTAAGAAGATAAAGTTAACAAATCTTTAGCTAGACTAAGATAGAGAGAGGATCAAATAAATAGAATTATAAATGAAAGAAAAGAAATTACAGCTGGTACCATAGAAACTCAAAGGAGTTTAAGACTACGGAATAACCTAGAATAGATAAATTCCAACTAACATACAACCTACTAAGACTTAATAATGAAGAAACAGAAAATCTGAACAGACCAGTAAAAGTAAGGAGACTGGATCAGTAATCTCACAACAAAAAAAAGACCCAGGACCAGACTGTTTCATGAATTCGACCAAACATTTAAAGAAGAATTAATGCCAATCTTTCTTAAGCTCTTTCAAAAAATAGAGGAGAGAATACTCCCAAAATCATTTTATTAGGCAGTGCCCTGAGACCAACGCCAGGAAAGGACTCTACAAGAAGAAAACTACAGACCCATATCTCCAATGAGTATGGATGAAAAATTTCTCAGCAAAATATGAGCAAATCTAATCCAAGAGTACATTAAAAGGATCACAACCATGATCAAGTAGGATATCCTGGGATGCAAAGATACTTCAACATATGCAAATCACTAAGTGTGATACACCATATTAACAGAATGAAAGATAAAAATCATGATTATCTCAATAAACCCAGAAAAGCATTTGACAAAATATAACATCCTTGCATATAAAAAAAAAACCAACAAATTGGGTGCATAAAAAACATATGTCAACATACTAAAAGCTACATATGAAAAACTCATAGCAAATATCACACTCAGTGGTGAAAGGTTGAAAGCTTTTCCTCTAAGATCAGGAAGAAGAAAGGGATGCCCACTCTCACCACTCCTGTTCCACACAGTAGAGGAAGTCTTAGCCAGAGCAATTAGGTAAGAAAAATAAATTAAGGCATCCAAATCAGAAAGGAAGAAGTAAACTTGTTTTTGTTGGAAATGATACCATCTCTCATATAGAAAATCCTAGACTCCACCACAAAAACCTGTTAAAACTAATCAACAAATTCAGTACAGTAGCAGGATACAAAATCAACATACAATAATGAGTTGTTTCTATACACTAAGAACAAAACACCTGAAAAATTTTTAAAAACTCCATTCACAATAGCATCAAAACAATAAAATACTAGGAATAAATTTAACCAAGGAGGTGAAAGATCTGTACACCGAAGAAGACACAAATGGAAAGATATCCCATGTTCATAGATGAGAATTAATATTATTAAAATGTCCATACTACCCAAAGCCCTCTACAGATTCAATGCAATCCCCACCAAAATTCCAATGGCATTTTTCACAGAAATAGAAAAAACAACCCTAAAATTAGTATGGAATCACAAAAGATAGCCAAAACTATCTCAAGAAGAAAGAACAAAATTGGAACATCACACTTCCTGATTTCAAACTATAGTAATCAAAACAGTACAGTATTTGCATAAAAGACACATAGACCAATGGAAAAGAAACAAGAGCCCAGAAATAAACCCCCAAATACTTAGTCAACTGATATTTGATAAGGGAGCCAAGAATACTCAAAGGGAAAAAGTCTCTTCAATAAATGGTGCTGGGAAAAGTGGATCATTACATGCAAAAGAATGAAATTGGACCCTTATCTTACATCACTAACAAAATTAACTCAAAATAGACTAAGGACTTAAGAACTGAAACCATAAAACTCCTGAGAGAAAATACAGGGGAAAAGCCCATTTATGTCAGTCTTGGCAATGATTTTTGCCAAAAACACAAGCAACAAAAGGAAAATTAGTAAGTGGGACGACATCAAACTAAAAAAAAAAAAAAAAAAAAGCTCTGCACAGGAAGGAAAGCTGGTTTAAAAATGGGGGGCAGAGGGGCTCCTGGGTGGCTCAGTCGTTAAGCGTCTGCCTTCGGCTCAGGTCATGATCCCAGGGTCCTGGAAACAAGCCCCGCGTCGGGCTCTCCACTCGGTGGAAAGCCTGCTTCTCCCTCTCCCACTCCCCCTGCTTGTGTTCCCTCTCTCGCTGTGTCTTTCTCTGTCAAATAAATAAATAAATCTTTAAAAAAAAAATTTAAATAAATAAATAAAAATGGGGGGCAGAACTAAATAGACATTTTTTGAAAGAATACAAACAAATTGCCAACAGGCACATGAAAAGGTGCCTGACATCACTATCATGGAAATGCATATCAAAATCACAATAAAATATCACCTCACATTTGTTAGAATGGCTATTACCAGAAAGACAAGATATAAGAAGTGTTGGCAAGGCTGTGGAGAATAGGGAACCTTTGTGCATTGATGGAGGGAATGTTAATTAGTACAGCCACTATGGAAAACAGTATGGAGGTTGCCAAAAAAATTAAAAATAGAACTATCGTATGATTTAGCAATTTCACTTTTGAATATATATCCAAAGGAAATAAAATCAGTATTTCAAAGAGGTATCTGCACTCCCACGTTCATTGCAGCATTATTCATAAAAGTCAGACATGGAAACAACTCAAGTGTCTGTCAATGGATGAATGGATAAAGAATATGTGTATACATATACAACTGGATATTATTCAGCCATGAGAAAGATGGAAATCCTGACACTTGCAACAACATGGATGAACCCTGAGAACATTATGCTAAGCAAAATAAATTAGAGTATGACAAATACTGTATTGTCAAATATGACATATATACATATGTCAAATATGTATATTGACAAATATGTATATTACTTATAACTTAGAATCTAAAAAAAATCAAACTCCAAGTAACAGAGTAGATTGGTTGTAGCCAGGGGGTAGAGAGATGGAAGGATGGGGAAAATGGGTGAAAGTGATCAAAGGACACAAACTTCTAGTTATAAGCTGTGGGGATCTAATGTACAGCATGGTGACTATGGTTAATAATACTGTACTGTATACTTGGAAGTTGCTAATACAGTAGATCTTAAAAGTTCTTAACACACACACATGTAATTAAGTAACTAACCTTACTGTGGTAAACATTTCATAATATATACAAATACCGAATCATCACACTTCACAACTTAAACTTACAGAATGTTATGTGTCAGTTATATCTCAATAAATCTGGGGGAAGAAGACAATATCCCAAAGGAAACAGTACTATTAAGCTCTTCAGCCAGCTTTATTTCCAATAAAAGGCAGTTTATTAGCTAAGAAGACTCTAGAAATATTATTTCATTGTTATAATTAATTCAATATACATGAAAATGTGAAATATCTAGAAATGTTACAGAAGTACTTTATGAACAGCATGTAAGAATCTAGTAAACCCAGCAGTCTATAATCTTTGGGATGGTGCATTAGGCTTAGGTTCCAAAAACATAATGTCCAGGGACTGATTCAAATATTCTCAGATACCTGAACAGAAGATTGACCAAATCCAGTAGTTAGAATAATGCCACAACTGCCTTAAGAGAACCTTTTACAGAAGGTATTGCAAGAACACTTAAAAGGATAGAGGGTGTGGACTTCAGAGTTACAGAATATATTGCGTGACTGTTTTTGCACCGGCTTATTATGTTTCTATATGTGGCAGAATTCAATCCAAGCCTTGTCTCACTGTAACACATTAAATGTTGGCAAAATTATGAGGGAGGAGGCCTGTCTTCCTCACTGACCTCTAGTTTGGGGAAGCTACCAATATAGCTACCAATAGCTATCAAAAGTAGTCAAATAATAATGATCAACTGGTGTAGGTTAGTTTGCAACCAATCTTCCGTGTGTGTGTGTGTGTGTGTGTGTGTGTGTGTGTGTGTGTAGAGGGTACAACACTAATAGTATTTTGGAGAGAGATACTCTCCAAAATGCTGGGAAGCTAGAGGCATATTTATTATTGAGATATCTTGAATTTTGCTTTCTTCTTAAGGATCAGAATAGGGCTTTACTGGTGTTGGGTCTGGCTCAAGAACTTATAGACCCCAAAGCTGGTATACATTCCCATAAATGGAAATGCATAGACTGTGAACATTCTTCCAAAAAGCTGACATTAGTTCCAGGTATAAAAAGATTACAGTATAACTGCAAATGACTTTAGAGCTGGCAAGACAATACCTTGTGTGGACAATTGCACAGGCAGTTTATGATACTCTAAAGGGCCAATGGAAGCTACATTTGGACATAATTACATATATTCCTACTCCACGTGGCCACACCACTTCTAATAAGCTTATGTACGATTGACCAAATAATCTAATCTTATAGCATATGGTTTCTTCCTATAAATCCATGACCCACATGAAATGCTACAAGTACTGATCATAGCAAACTTCTGTGTCAAATGTGCCATTTGTATTTATTAATACAGATTATAAGCTGTTACTATAGTTAAGTTCAATAAATATTAAACATAGCCCCTATATGCTTATACAGGTGTATCTGTATAATTTAAAGTTGTAATGATTCAAATCACCATTTCTAATATTGGTAGATGGAGCCTCTGATCACATGTAACAACTGCAGAAGTAATTATAGGATATTTTGGTCATTATTTGTAGGCTAGTAAAACATACTGTCCTGAGTAAATACTTAAGGGAAGAGGAACTTGAAAAGGTATAAAAAATGACAGTGTTGGCAGTGTACTGAATATTAGATACAGCTTTATAATTCCTTGGAAGATTCTATTTCTGTTTCTGCCACTGACTTGCAGAAAAATGACTAAGTCACTTAGCTTCTGTACGTATCATGTGGTAAGAGATATTTTCGACGTGCTACTGAATACAAATTAGAATTAATATTAAACTATACTTCTGAATGTCCCTTTTGTCCTTATTTATTTGCAGATTTAGCATCTGCATTTATTAGGGGAACCTCAGTTTCTCTCCAAACCTTACTAGAATCTCTTATGTATTTCTGATGTGAAACATCTCTGCCAAGCAATACCTTTTGCATACAGTTTAAAAGAACAGAAGCCTGGATTAAAATCAAACTTATTTTATTTGAACCAGCAACAACAACAAGAAAAGCACAGTGTGCTATTTTATACTATACTTCCTTCTAGCCATTGTAATTCACAGGCTAACTATAATATTTTGAAATCTTTTTATATTTATTCTCCTCCAGACAGTTTTGTCTAGAATACTGATCTCTGAAACTAAATAACCATTTTCTTTCATCATTTTAACTGAATGAATTATAAACTGTCAATGTGAGAACTGCAAAAACAAAACAAACATCTTCATAGTGAAATAAAAGTCTGCCTAAAAGAAATATGAGAAATAGTCAGAAAAGTTGTTTTCTAAACAACTATTAGATTATGTACCTTCGATAAATCAGGTAACACTGAAATTGATGACTATAGCCATATTTCCTGTTATTATTACCTTCAATTATCAAGTGTTTAGAGCTCTTATCAGCTCCATAATACCAGTAAAAGAATAAAGGATATTACGTAAAAAATGTTTAATCCAGCTCCTAAACGCAAATATTCATACATTTTAAAATATTTAATGCAAATTCACTTTGTCTCTATGGCATTTATATATGGAAAATAATTAAAACACAAAGTTTAAATTTTTTCAAACGAGTTATTTAAGAATTTAGTATTTTTATTGTGTGACACCTTTGTCAAAGAACAATCCATTCTTCCCTAGAGACCTTTGTGGGTAGTGATAATTAATAATTAAAATTCTTATATTTTAAATAAAGCTTAGGATGGGGAATTGTAATTCCTATACCTAAAAGCATCAATCAGTTAAAAAAAACATAATTTAGTCATGAGAACCAAATTATAAGGAGTAAAGCCAATTCTATGCTCCAATTCAACCTAGTGTATTATTTAACTATTGTGTTTGCAAAAACATACAGATCTATCAAATGTGATCACCTATCCCAATCGACGTTCTTCAGTTTTGATTCTAGGCCCACAGAGCTTAAGTAATTTTCTCAAGGTAGAGTTACTCTAAAGAATACATAGGTTTTTGAATTCTAATCCAACTGTGCTAAACATCTGACATAAGAGAGTTCTTTCTATTAGAAACAAAGGAAATAAGTATTCTGAATTCTATGAAAAGTATTTAAGGCCATGTGCTTTTTAGATTACGACCTACCTACCATTAGCTAAAACTAGATTATCAACTACCATTAGCTAAAACTAGATTATCAACTACCATTAGCTAAAATTACTATTTATTGATGAACTACTAATACAAAGGATGTCTTCTCAATAAGCTTTTAAGTCTTTTGTCAAAACTTAACAATATTGCAAAATAGATTATTATTGCCATTTTACAAGTGAAAAACCTGAAGATCAGAAAGATTGTAAATCTTTTTCAAGATCATTTAGTAAGTAGTATACTTGAGATCCAAATTCAAATCTGAAAAACTCACACTCCTTTCATTTCACCAGACTGTTCGTTTCTAAACATACCCAATCTCTTACCCATAAGTCCCATTTCAGCTCTAAATATAAACTGTTTCAAGGAGGCAGACCGATGAAAACATGGAATAGTTGTAAAAGCATAAGGCAAGAAGAAATCAAAGTATATATTTATAGTAAAATAAGCAAAAACATAAGAATAATATCAATAATTGGACTCTGACTTACTTTCAGAGCATGTCAATACTCACATGCAATATGCATAACAATTTAGAGATTAAGAGAAAGAAACGAGCTAAAAATGAGTACATCCTGATTCATACAAACTTTTGGTCAGCAAACTTTGTATAAAGGGCCAGATAGGGAACTGTTCAGGCTTTGTGGCTCCCATATAGCCTCTGCTGCATGTTCTCCTTGGAATTTATTTCTTCTCCAACCATTAAAAATGTAAAACCATTCTTTCTTTGGGAGCCATTAAAAAACAAAAACAAAAACAGAAACCAAAGAAACAAGGGAGGGCTGGATTTGTCCCAGCAGCCATAGTTTGCCATTTAAAACCAAACACACATTAAAGCCAAGCACACACAAAAACCCCAGAGATCCAACCATCTTCAGCAAGTGGGTTATTATAAGGATCCCTGGTAAAATGATAGCCAAATTTAATTCACACTTGAATAGTCTCTGATTATTTATATGAAAGCTATACTTACTTGTGTTGAACTGTTGACTAATTCTGATTATAGTTTTATCTATATTTTGAAAATTCAATTAAAAAGTAATCATCAAAAATACCTGCTTCCAAATCAACAGTTATAACTTGTCAATACATGAACAAAAGGATAAACCATCCACAATGGGAACTTTGTACATTTACACTTACAAAGTGAATGCCCATGTTTGAAAGATTACATATGTATACATATAATTACAGGAAAAACACAACACTACATAAAATAAAGGCAAATTCAAAATACTGCCCGAGAACACTAATGTAAAGTAAGTTTTATCACCTTACTCTTACCATATTCAATCACTCCAGTTGGAGAGAAGGAAGAGAGTGTCCTACTTAGAAATTAAGCAACACACTCCTAAATAACCTATGGGTCAAAGAAAAAAATAACAATAGAAATTTGAAAATATTTTTAAATTTTTAATCATTTTAATTAAATTAAAATAGGATATTGTCAAAACTTGTGGGATGCAACTTAAAACTGTGCTTAGAGAGAAATTTGAAGTTCACCAGGCATGTATTAGAAAAGAAGCAAGGTTTAAAATCAATGATACAAATTTTTTTCTGAAAAGCTTTAAAAACCACAGCAAAAAAACAAAACAAAAAAACACTCATGAAAGACACTATAAAAAATTATCAAACCAAGAATAGAAATCAATAAAATACAGACATATGATTAGAGAAAAAACAAATAAAACAAAAAAAAACCAGACTAGTTCTTTGAGAAGGTAAATGAAACTGATAAAACTCTTATCAAGATAAAAGGAGAAAACACAATCAGTATCAGGAATGAAAAAGGGGACATTACTACAGGTATTACAGGTATGGAGAAGAAAATTAGAAAGGCATAATGAACAACTTTATGTTTATACATTTGACAATGTTGATAAATGGAAACATTCCTTAAAAAAAACATTATAAAACTGATATAAGAAAGAAAGAGAAAATCTGAATGGGCCAATTTCTATTAAAAAGATCAAATCCAGAATTTAAAACCTTCCCACATGTCCCCTTTCACTCCCCAACTCAAACCCTGCACCTTCCCCAAAAGACTCTAGACCCAAATGGCTTCACTGGTAAGAATTCTAACAAAGATTTAAGACAGAATGAGTACCAATTTTATAAAACCCTTCTAGAGAATAGAACTGGCCTGTATAACCTTGCTCCAAAACTGAAAAGACATCATAAGAAGGAAAAATTACAGGTAAACATGTCTTGTTAACATAGAAAAAAACACTGACAAATTTAATCCAGCAATATATAAAAAAGTTAGTAAAATTTTCAGGGAGATAGCATCTGTTTGTCAGACTGGGAAGGCTAGGAATCTTGACTACAAATCTCACTAAGATATGAAAACAATGAATCGTGGATCACTACATCAAAAACTAATGATTTGGCAGAGTAAGATGGCAGAGGAGTAGGAGACCTAAATTTCGTCTGGTCCCAGGAATTCAGCTGGATAGGGATCAAACCATTCTGAACACCTACAAACTCAACAGGAGATCGAAGAAAAGAATAGCAACAACTCTCTGAACAGAAAAGCGACCACTTTCTGGAAGGTAGGACGTGTGGAGAAGTGAAATCGAGGCAATATTCGGGAGGATGGACGGTGGGGGAGGGGGCCTCCAACAGCTGCTTCTGGCAAGTGATAGAGCCCCGGAGCACAAAAGCAGAACTTTTAGAGTCTGCTCCGCTGAGGGACGTTGCTCCAGTGGCTAAGTGGGGGGTGGAACCCTCGTGGGACAGTGTGGTCTCAGGACCCTCGGGGTCACAGAAAGACCGGGGGTCCCTGAGTGCAGCAGAGCTCCCAGGTATCGGAGCATGGAAGCCGGCTGCAGAGACGGAGCCGATGAGTGGGCTCTCAGCTCGGGGTTGGCATAAAATGTGATTCGTGGCACAGTCGGGCCACCGCTCTTCCAGCAGGGACCCAACAAGTGGCAGATCCGGGGAGACTCCCCTTCCACCCCGGGAGGAGTGGCGCGGGAGCGCACCGCAGGGATCTGCTGGGTTTGGAGACTCCACCCGGGGTCGTGTACCAGAGATAGAAGTGCTCGGTCACAGGCCGTCACAGGCCGGTGAGCACGGAGTGCGGCCGGAGAGCGGGGAGACGGGAGTGACTGACTGTTTTTCTCTGGGGGCTCACTGAGGAGTCGGCCCCAAGTTTTCAGCTCCTCCAGGGCGGAGACTGGGAGGCCACCATTTTCATTTTTCCAAAGAAGACATCCAAATGGCCAACAGACACATGAAAAAGTGCTCAACATCACTCGGCATCAGGGAAATCCAAATCAAAACCTCAATGAGATACCACCTCACACCAGTCAGAATGGCTAAAATTAACAAGTCAGGAAATGACAGATGTTTTGTGGGGATGCGGAGAAAGGGAATGTTGGTGGGAATGCAAGCTGGTGCAGCCACTCTGGAAAACAGGATGCAGGTTCCTCAAAAAGTTGAAAATAGAGCTACCATATGATCCAGCAATTGCACTACTGGGTATTTACCCCAAAGATACAAATGTAGGGATCCGAATGGGTATGTGCACCCCGATGTTTACAGCAGCAATGTCCACAACAGCCAAAGTGTGGAAAGAGCCAAGATGTCCATCGACAGATGAATGGATAAAGAAGATGTGGTATATATATACGATGGAATATTATGCAGCCATCAGAAGGAATGAGATCTTGCCATTTGCAACGACGTGGATGGAACTGGAGGCTGTTATGCTGAGCAAAATAAGTCAATCAGAGAAAGACATGTATCATATGACCTCACTGATATGAGGAATTCTTAATCTCAGGAAACAAACTGAGGGTTGCTGGAGTGGGGGGTGGGGTGGGAGGGATGGGGTGGCTGGGTGATAGACATTGGGGAGGGTATGTGCTATGGTGAGCGCTGTGAATTGTGCAAGACTGTTGAATCACAGATCTGTACCTCTGAAACAAATAATGCAATATATGTTAAAAAAAAAAAAAAAAAGAAGAAGATAGCAGGAGGGGAAGAATGAAGGGGGGAAATCGGAGGGGGAGACGAACCATGAGAGACGATGGACTCTGAAAAACAAACTGAGGGTTCTAGAGGGGAGGGGGATAGGAAGATGGGTTAGCCTGGTGATGGGTATTAAAGAGGGCACGTTCTGCATGGAGCACTGGGTGTTATACACAAACAATGCATCATGGAACACTACATCAAAAACTAATGATGTAATGTATGGTGATTAACATAACAATAAAAAAATTTTTTAAATAGTTTAAGGCAATAAAACTAAAAAAAAACTAATGATGACTAGTTAGTATGGTGACTAACATAATAAAATAAATAAAATTTAAAAAAAAGATATTCTCACATAGGGAAGAAGTATTGTCCTTAAGGAAAAATTAGATATTCTTAATAGCATAAGGAGTAAAGGATGCAGGGTTGCAAAAATAAAAGCCACATATATAAGGGAAGGTTATAGGTAGATGGCAGGTGCCCTATACATTCCAATCCATTCACTTGCTCTAGGAATATAAGTACACTCTCTACATGACAGATGAGCAGTTACAGAGAAGACAGCCTAGAGCAAATTTTCCAATCAACCAATAGGAACAAAGGCATCCCCCCCCCCCACTTTCTAATACCAGCTTCTCAAATAGAAGAAGTAAAATATGACCTGTGAAACATTACATCAGTTTCCTTTCTACCTATGTCAGTGTTCCATGCTTCTGTTGCCTCAGTCAAATTTTTCCATCAGAAGAGTCATGCTTTGGCTCTAATCCATCTGGGAAAATTACTACGTAGCTCAGAAAAACAGATAAGCCATTAATTAATTATATATTCTTTGTGGTTTGTAAATTTACAGTTTACAGCTAGTGTCTAAATTCCAGAAGAAATGTCTTTGGTTTTCCTGGACCAAACAAACAACCTTATTAATTGGTCTCAAAGTCACGTTTGAATTTTTTAAATTTGTACTCTCAAAAATAAATGAACCTAGAACACAAAGGATTTACGTTAAAAGGAACACTGCCAATTAAGTACTCTTTAGATTTTACAAGTTCTATCCAGTTCTGACATCTGGCCCACTTAAGGTTCACTGCTCAAGGGATTTCTGAAGAAGTTTCAATAATTTTCTAGGTATTTTCTGCTAAATGTCAGCCCTGACTGAGAGGCAAAGTGGCAGATTCAAATTCCAAGAAGCAAAGATTCTGTGAACTGACAGTAACTTCACATTATTAAAGGTTGAGATAAAACAAACATGAAGCATGGAAAGGCACTCCTGTAGGGTGGCAGGCTGAGTGATTATCTCTAAGTTTTTAAAAGAAAGCCTACCACATGTTCACCTAATGTGCTGGCAATTAACAAGTAAGAAAGGGATGTCTGGGGAATACCAAATAAGAGCATACAGAAAACATGGGGAAATAAGCAGATGTACCTTGGTTCCCGAGCCAACAAATTCAACCATTAATTTAATCTAGGTCAGCATCACCTCATGTCTAGATTAATACTATGTTTCCTAGTTAATTTCAGTCCAGTGAAGCAATCCACCTGAAAATCTGTATCTTACTCAACCATTTTCAATGTGTCATTCCTCTGCCAGAAGCCCAACCATAGCTCCCTATTACCTATCAACAAAGTCTAAACTAAACTCCAGCTGTCAGGACCACAATGATTTGACCTAAGTGATTACTTCTGGAGATGAGACTGGTGGGTTAAATATGGCTACAAATTCTATGCAGTTCTTCCCTCTCTTCCCTGAATACGGAGTGTCCCTTCCTCTTGCATACACTAACAAAATGTGGCAGAAGTGACACTGTGTGACTTTTGATATACTTGGCCTCAAAAGGACCTGCAGTTTCTGCTCTTGCCCTCTTAGAACACTACTACATAAGAAACCTGGGCTATACTGCTGGAGAAGCCACATGGAAGGGAACCAAATGATGGTCCCAGCTAATCATCAAACATGCGAGTGAAGTCATCTGGACTGTCTTACCACAATGCAGCAGTCACAAGAGTGACCCCAAACAAGAAAAACAACCCCACTGAGGACAATGCAAATTAAATAATCAAGAAAAAAAAAATTTGTTTTAAGCCAGTTTTTACTTTATCATATATGCATATATATTTAAAATTTTATATCTAAACACAATTTTTAAAAAGATGCAATCATAAGAAAACAAATTTTAGTAAGAAAACTCAATTTTTTTAAATAGGTAACAGGGGCACCTGGGTGATTCAGTTGGTTAAGCATCTGCCTTCAGCTCAGGTCATGATCCTGGGGTCCTGGGATCTAGCCCTGCATTCTGCTCTGCAGGGAGTTAGTTTCTCTTTCTCCCTCTGCCCCTCCCCTTGCTCATGCTCATGCTCTCTCTCTCTCTCTCTCAAATAAATAAAAAATAATAAAATAGGTTAACAAATGTGAACAGATGCCTCACTAAAGAGTGGCAAATAAGCACATGAACAAGTATGTTCAACATCATTATTCATTATGGAAATGCAAATTGAAACTACAGTGAGATAATACTACATATCTGTTAAAACAGCTAAAATAAAAATAACTTACAATACCAAATACTAGCAAGAGTGAGAGCAACTGGAACTCTCAAGTTTTGCTGGTGGGAATGCAAAATGATATACCAACACTGGAAAACCTTTGGGCAACTTCTTAAAAAAATTAAACATACACTAAAATGACCCAGCAATCCCACTCCTAGATATTTACCCAAGAGAAATAAAAACTTATGTTCATATAAAAACCTACAGAGCAAATGCTGTAACAGCTTTGTTGGTAATTGCCAAAAAACAGAAACAACCCTAACAACCTTCAAGGGTCAATGCGTTTAAAAAAAAAAGACAACACTGTGATATGTCCATACTATGGAATACTACTCAGTATTAAAAAGGAATTAAAATAATAGACAAAGAAAAAAACTACCAATCCACACAACAGCATTAATGAGTCTCAAGTACATTATAAATGAAAAAAGCTGGACTCAAAAGGCTATATACTACATTATTCTATTTATATGATGTTTTAGAACACAATAAAATATAGGACAGAAAACAAATCAGTACCAGGGACAGAAGGTAAGGCTAGAATCTGACTACAAAAGGGCACAACAGAATTCTGGTGGGAGGCAGAATTCTTCCATAATTTGACTGTGGTGATAGTTACACGACTGTAAGCATTTGCCAAAATTCATAGACCTACATGCTGAAAAAAATGAATTTTACTGTACAGAAATTATTCATCAATAAGTCAGAATTAAATAGACACAGACAAACACACACACATAGAACCTCCCAAATATTGTACTTAAACATCTGCATCCCCCAGAATAATGATTATTTTTCTAAATGTGTAGTACAATCAAGAAAATTAGCAAATTCTAGCTGGCGGATTGGTTAATTGCTCTTAAAACTATTGTCCTAACTCTTAAACACTGTAATTTCAAGCTTCTTTCCAAATCCAATCCATATGCCTCATCCCAAAGAATTGACCTAGTTTTACAGACATATGAATTTACTCCTTTTTAGTCTAGCTTACGAACACATTTTCTTCTGAGAAAAAGACATAGCAAATTGGGTACAAAATGTTAAAATGAGAGGGAAAAATCACCAATGTCAGTACCACCTCTACTTTTATGCTAGGGCCTCTAAAATGCAATCCTTTTGGCTGAAACACAAATGGCCCTACCCGTAAAGTTGATGGAAGGGCCTGAGGAGGTTTTCTTCCCTAATGAGGGAAAAGAATTACTTATTTATTTTCCTAAAATTATCTACCTATATATAAAAATGGACTCAGTCTGTTTTCAGATTGTATTACAGTATTACAGCATGACATACTGTCTCAGCTTTTACAAGTTGTCTCTATATTTGAATGTAGTAGTTGAGAATTTAATTTCAACACAAAAGGATACAAAGAATTGACTTAAGAGACCCAAAGGTTATTCTGCAGAAGAAACAACTATTATTAAAGGCAAGCTTTCTTTCAAACAATAAAAACAAGAACCTTGGCAGTCAGAAATAAGCCAAATGAAGTATCAGTATTGAAGCTGAAATGAGGAGAAAAATAATCAATTATTTATATGAGCCTAAATTGTTAAGAAGCAGAATCTTTACCAAGAAGCAATAATCCCAGGATGTAGAACAAGATTTTACTACAATCAAAGCATACTCCAAAATCAACTAGTGCAGCAGCTGCTCTTGGTGATCTCCTACATGAGACTTTTAGTTGAGATTTCTGAATCATTGACTTCTCTCTGGTTTCTCTTCACAGAGGCAATACACCTCATCACAGCCCAGGCTTTTGAGTCATACTGCCAGGATGCAAAGGAAGCTCCACCACTTGTGAAAGTATAACCTCAAGAAAAATTAAATTCTTCAATATTCCTTTGATTCCTCATCTGTAAAATGGTTATGAAAACAGTACCAGCATCTCATAAGGAAATTTATGAAATTCAATGAGATAATCTATGCAAAGCCCTTGGCACATACCTGGCACATGATACACTCTCCCTCAGTGATAGCTACTATTACCTCTAAATTAGCAATCTTTGAATCTCGTAACAAATCATCAAGTGAGACTCTACTTTCTCCATGATACTCCCAGGCTCCCACCCAAAAGGAAATAAAATGATATATAAATTCAAGAAGTTATCTGTCCACTTTCTAATCCCTGGTTACTTTATATTTTACCACATGGTACTACTACAAATGACAGGAATAATTTTTCCTTCATTGTGTAAAATTCTTAACACCTGGTGTTGTCCTCCATCGAACATAAAAGGGCCAAAAATAGTATAATGGTGAAGAAAAAAGTTGAGAGAAAGAAGTAAGTTCTAAAAGAGTGCAAGGGCAGTGGTGGCGGGGAGGTGAGGGAATGGGAGAACCAAAGAAGTCTTCTCTAAAGCCTTAGAGTATGTGACACTGCCAACTATATTCTTCCTTCACAGAATGCTCCTCAGCGTCCACAATCCAGCACTCTTCCTCTCTTGTTTCTCAAAAAGAAATGAACTCTGTGCTCTTTTTCTCTACACTACTTCCCTTAGGGTCAATTACCACCTCTAGAGTAATGACAACTCTTTATCTCAAATCTTCAAACTCTAGCTTGAGAAACAGCAAGCACTAAATAGATAATCACCTTCATATATAAAGTAGAGGAATTAGAATTTAGGAATTATTTGTTCCCTGAAAATATAAGATTTTATTTTTCCAAACAGTTGATGCCTTCTAACATATATGCCACATTTTTAACAGACTAGAAGTAGCAACAGTAACAATTCCCTAGATTCCAGATCCAGTTGTTTTATTTAGCAATGAATTTTTGTTTCTTCATTTTAACAAGTTATAGACTCACTCAGCCTCTCAACTATTATAAACGTCTTTGTTATTGTCCATACAATAAAAATTTTAATATGCACTAATTTAAATCATACAAAGTTTGTTTTTAATGTTTAGTATCAAAATTAATCAAAATGCTGAAGATAACTATAAATGAAATATAAAAGCAAATTAAATGGCATGGTTTTTCTATATTAAAATTCATATTTTAATACAGAAATTAATATGTATTAATATATAATATATAAAATAAGATTTGACACCCTGGAAAAATTCTCTATGTTAAATATATAGAGATATCATTGGTATAAGAAGTATCTCAATAAAATATTTAAATTTTTGCAAAAATAGCAGTTTAAAGAAATCATTAAGTATTTTTTAATAGTTGAATGAAGCCCTGCAACTATAAACAAAGTACAGTACTTCATCACTCTTCCTTCAATTTTTTAGAACCTACCGGAGAGATTCAGCCATTCGTCTCAAGTCTTCATTTTGCTGTTTTAAGCGTTCAAGCTTTGCCAGAATCTTGGACAGTTCTCGGCTAGAGTGATCAGGATGGTCATTATCTCGTACCAAGTGACCACCTATATAAAATAGCAAGGTCCCCCAGGCAAAAAGAATGAGCATAATCCAACGCCAGGAACCAGTCCATGGCCGCATTTTCAGATTTTCAACTCACTCCCCTGGCTTCCTGGAGCTCAAAGAAATGAAAACATCATAACTCTGTTTCTAGCTAGTGCAAAAGTAGTTGCCTTCTGTTGTTTCAACACATGATGCTTCAGACAAATTGGTGTCTCTGGTAGTCCTGTAGTGAATCTTTCAAAGAGATCCTCCTGGTGGTATGAGTAGGAAGCTTTATTGTCCTGTGCTTCATGGACTCTACATGCTGTGGAAAGAGTAAGAAATGTATTTAAATTATTTAGGATATGCAAAATAGCATATGCTGATATTCATGGAGTTAAATAAAGGAAACACACTGGTGTTGACTGGTCAACAGGCTGGCAAATAATCTAACAGCCTAATAATAAGTAAAAAGCAAAAGCTTTTACGTCTGCGTATTAAATCACTCATGTACACCAGGGCTCTACCAGATAAATTAATTAGCTCTAAACTTGAAAGTCCTCTAAGTGCCATCATCACTTTTCCTTCTTACATCATTGTGCAATAGATAATACATGGAGATCAAAAGACTGTATCTTTGAATAAGCAATCAAAACCAAACAAAATATATTCAACTACATATTTTGGCCCAATGTTTCCATTATCTCAACAGAAACATGTTCTCATTCCTATAAGATCTCAACTCCATCTCCCTCCATCTCACTGCTCAGCTGCCATTACACTACTTAGCTCTGCAGGTGACAGGCAAATTGTCACTGATAAATTCTAAAAGTGACATGCATATTAACTAAGCAAAGGTTATCGCAGCCATTAAGCAGCTGGTAACCATTCCAAATATCACAAGCAAAGGTTCATATAGATTAGGCTAGATTTTCCCTTCCTTGAATTTATTAAAAAATACCAATAACTGCAATATAAGTCTATATCAGTTATACAGTCACTGTGCATCTTAAGTTACACATGCACATGCTTTCTCAGGCTTGGCTGTGGGTTTCATTTGTCACTTCATCAACAGGCTTAGAATACCCTCTAGAAGCAAAACAGCTTTTTCCCCAAGGAAAAAAATTGTAGGTGCAAAGATATAACTTTAACACCATTTGATAATTTCAGAGCTTTATAAGAGAAGTTGTATCTCCAGGCACAGAGTTCCTTGTAAAAAAGAGAAAAGACAAGAAATAGTTTCTATATTGAAGACTGAATGTGATGGGCACTTGAGTATTAATTAAGCAGTTATTAAAAACTAGACAGAAAAGTTGGAGAAAAGGCCTCAAAAATTAGCACAGAGCTGCTATTTTCCTACTTTTGAACCTCAAATCTCAGCTGTTTTTAAGTGGCCAAGTATTCAAAGAAAAGCAAATCTCTTCAAACAAGTGTTCTACTTCCTTCCTATTCCTACACTGTTTTCTTCATTGTTACCAGTTTACACTAGTTAAAACACACAATGAAAAGAATTGTATTGAGAATTGTTTGAAAACCAACTAAAAAAGCAATAATCCAAAAGAAAACTTGGCATTTTGTCTGTTGCTTTAATAACTATGCTTAAGCCTATTGAGAACATTCTTATTAGTGACGCCACTGTTCATTCTTGTCTCCCTCAAAATCCTTTCCCAAAACCCTGTTCCTCCAATCTCAGGTAACCCCATCTATTCACTAAAACATAAGAATGATGAGGGACTACTCAACCTTTCAGGTCAAAGATCAGTCATAAGATGTCTACTTTTCATATGTGGAAAAAATGCAGATATTCAGGGCTTCCTGGTTAAAAAGTAAATTAAAAAAAAAATGAATCCATTCTGATGGTCTAAGGGATGGATTTAATTCAGTAAGTCAGCAAAAGAAGCTTAACTATTAACATTTGAGTTAATAATACTGTTTGTGACAACATATGCAACACCGTAAATTGCTGTTATAACATATGCCAACCTATAATATAGTCTAGTTAATTCCAAGCTATACCAATAAGATATGAATTGCAATATGAATCTTTTAGATGAGGAAAATAAGACAAACTAAAGAGAAATTTTATTATTTGAGAGAGAGAGTGCACACACACGGGAGTGGAGGGTGGGAGGAGGAGGGAGAAGGAGAGAGAATTCCAAGCAGACTCTATGCTGAGCACAGACCCATGAAGGGCTTGATCTCAGGACCCTGAGATCATGACCTGAGCTGAAACCAAGAGCTGGACACTCAACCGACTAAGCCACCCAGGTGCCCCAAGGTTTTAAATTTTTTAATCTTTCCCTTCATAGCAAAAGTTAACTTAGAAAGATAACTGTGATAAAAAAAAAAAAGATAACTGTGATAAACAAAAGTAAAGATCGCTTTCTAAACACAAATCATTTAAATAAAAAGATGTGCTGTAACAGTTTATTAAAATTACAACAAAAATTATAATACTCAAAGCCAGCAAAAGTATAATATAACTTAAATAGAAATAAAAGTCTACAGAAACATAAATTTTGTTACATAAAACATTTTAAATTCTCATAAACTACTATCAAAAATAACCAAAATATTAAATACCAAAATATTAAATTACTACATATTACATGAGTTGTAAAAATACATTAAAAATTATTGTAGGAACAAAACATGGTCATTTTCTTAATTAATAGCATCAGCCTATTGTCTGAACCATGTCTGTCAAAATGTAAACTCCATGATTTTTATCCATTTTGTTCACTGATGTATCCCAAGTACTTAGAGCAGTGCTTGGCACGTAGTAGGTACTAATAACATTTTTAAATAAATAAATAAATAAGTGAATGAATGAGTGAAGGATGTCACACATGACATATGCTAGTATGACATATGACATAATTCATGCACATCAGCTTCAACTGCATTTTTGCCCCACTTACGAAAGCAAATCTGAATGTAGAAAGTAAGACAGTTCTATTATTATAAGGAAAATGGTTCAAAAATAGTCATCCATAAGCTTTAGGATTTACTATTGTCAACATATACCTTACAAAACACCCTCAAATAATTAAAATAAACTGGTCTAAAAGACCATAACATCTACTTATGGTACCTTTCAAACATGAGAAAATAATTTCTCTTTACTTTGTCTTATTTTCCTCATCTAAAAGATTCATATCACAAAGACAATGGGATGACTGAAGAAAGTATGTACAGATCTTGATATGAAAGCCAATTTGTGAAAGATTTTATTAGTGAAAATATTTCAAATTCATTAGTAAAAATATTTCAACATTAACTACAACGAGCTAATTTCTAACTAAAATTTATATAGTAGTGTTTGTTGAGATTTCTTCTAGGAGCGGGTTGTTTTCTTTTTAAGTATTTATAAATTCATTCCTGTTTGAGATTCACATACCACCTTTCATCTGCAGAATATATATGTACACATATATATGTATGTATATATATATACTGCAGAATATTATAAGGATTGAAATATGTCAGGCTTCCTTCCACAAATTTATTTAATTAGTGAATACCACTTTTTTTTTAACGTAGTAGGTATTTAAATGATTTTTTTTTTTGTATTTACAGAGATTCTTTGGGTTGTATTTGCTTAATGTCTCTGAAACAAAAAAATGTATGTAATTTTTCAAAGTAATTTCTTGAATCTGAAAGCTAAAGTATATAATCAGTAAAACAGAGCTTTAATAAAGTTACTGTGAGGCTTAAATGATGTTAATATATAATGTACTTAATGCTTGGCACATAAGAGGTGCTCAATAAAAGGTAATAGTATTTTAATGCTGATAAGATACAGAGATTAAAAATATGGGTAGTAGAATAGGCAAAGCCTGGACTAGAATCTTCCTTCTGCTACATCATAGCAAAGTAACCTTACTGAAGTTCAATTTCTTTATCTGTAAAATGGATATAATACATACTACCTCTCCCACAGAATACTAGAAAAAGCTTAGATAAAATAATCTATAGGAAGCAGTTAGCATATCACTAGCAAATTGTTATTATGCTACATGTATTAATGCTGTTATGTTATTTTATAGATCCATTTATAATATTTTGTATAATTTATATACCACATATTATTATAGGCAGTTTCTAAAATGGCTGCCAATGATCCCTGTGTCCTGTACTCATGCCCTGTGTAATCTACTCCTCCTGAGTGTGGGCTGGACCTAGTGACTTGCTTTGTAAATAGAATACAGCAAAAGTGATATGATTTCACTTCTGAGATAAGTTTACAAAAGACATATTTCTATCTTGCGCCCATTCTCTCTTGTTACTCTGATACTGCCATATGAAAAGGCCCATGAGGAATGGAGCAGAATCTGCCAACAACCATGTGAGTAAGTTTGGAAATGGATTCTGCACCAGTCAAGCCTTGAATGTGACTGAAACTTGGTCCACATTTTGATTTCAGGCTCTTGAAAGACCATAGCCAGAAGATCTAGCTAAGCCATGCCCAGATTCTTGACCAACAGATTAATTGTTTTAAATCACTTAGTCTTAGGGTGATTTGTTATGTAACAATAATTAGTATACATGCCTACTTCCTACTGGGGCTGAGTGCCTGGTCTTCAGTTCATGTGTTATTCTTTCTGTCCCCAGCAAGCTGTACAAAGTCTAAAGCCCAGAGCCGGCATTCAAGATACCAGACAGAATTTAATCTTAATCATGTTTTCTTATACATCCTTCTAACACATCTTACAAATACTATAAAAACTAAACTCAATTTAGAGCAAATAAGCAATTCAATAAATATTAGATTAATGCTATATTGGAAGTCTAAAGGCATTTTTATTAATGTTTGCTAACCAGAGTTCTACTTTTAACCATGACAGAATAACTGGCACTAGACTTGCCCTCAGATATAAACAACTAGAAAACTTAAATATTTAGAAAACCTGTTTTCAGAGATTGGACAATAGCCAGACAAGATTGCGATGTCTGGGATAAGGTTAACAATCAAAGGTTAAGTCCTATAATCACTCTAGCTTTCTGCCTAAAATTTACTGAACACCCACACAAAAGTCGAGAACCCAGGCAAAGCACAGCTGTCTTCCTGAAGTGGTAAGTTAGAGACTAAAGTTTAAGAAATTTAAGGGGGATAGAATCTACAAGTCAGTATACTGAAGGGAAGGGAGCTGCCCAGAGAAAAGGATCCAAAAATGTGTATAGGATACTAAGCTCTGCATGCATAAGACTTTATGAGGCTGGCAAAGAACAATTATCAACAAATTAAATACTAGGTAACTGAAAAGTGAGTATCTCTCAGAGATTCTATAAAGGGGAAAACCTTTATAGAAGAGTTCCAACCAAAAACAATGAAAATGCCACAGAGAAAACCTGGTGCATTCAGTTTCCTACTGAATAAAGAAATAAAACATCTTAGACGTTAGAAGTTAGGGTTGGAATATTACACAGCCATCAAATATTGAAATCTTGCCATTTGCAACAATGTGGATGGAACTAGAGAGTATTATGCTAAGAGAAATAAGTCAATCAGAGAAAGACAATTATCATATGTTCTCACTGATATGCACAATTTAAGAAACAAGGCAGAGGATTATAGGGGGAAAGAGGAAAAAAATGAAACAAGACAAAACCAGAGAGGGAGACAAGCCATAAGAGACTCTTAATCTTAGGAAACAAACTGAGGGTTGCTGGAGGGGTTGGGGGTGGGGAGATGGGGTGGCTGGGTGATGGACATTGGGGAAGGTATGTGTTGTGGTGAGTGTTGTGTGTTGTGTAAGACTGATGAATCACAGACCTGTACCCCTGAAACAAATAATAGATTATATGTTAATAATTTTAAAAAATAAAATAAAATAATCAAGAAAAAAAAGAAGTTAGGGTTAAGTAAGCCCTAGGTCAGGGATCAGAAAATTTTCTCTAGAGAGCAGGATAATAAATACCATAAGCTATGTGAGACACATACAGCCTCTATCACATATGTTTTGTTTTTATTTTTGTTTCTTTATAGCCCTTTAAAAATGTAAAATCCATTCTTAGCTCAAAAGCTATATAAAAATAGGCTATAGATAGTTCATAAGCCAGAGTTTAATGACTCTAGCCATAGAATTAAGAAAAGGCTTACAAAAGCTATAACAAAACTTAAAAACAAGCTACAAAAGGATCAAGGTGATCTAAAAGTAAACTAAATGCCTATCAAAACAAAACTCAACATTCTTTCAAGAAAGACAACAAAATAAACATCACACTCTCCAACAACTAATCAAAAATTACAAAGAACATTGAGAGAGATTATCTTGTGATGCAGCCATCCAAAGACATGGAAAGCGTTAGTAAGGATGGACTAGAATATTGAGCAATCTTAGCACTCCAGGCCCCACACTAAGAATGAGGTAAGAGCATTCCACTACTCCAAGAATTTTAAGTCTCTGACTCAGTGAAGGTAACAACTACAAAAACAACAACAAAACAAACCCAACTTAATCACTGACTGGAATGACTCACTCCCCATCCATACATAAACAAACAGCCTCAAAAGGAAAAATACCTATTTCCGGGCATAAATACTATTGACCTCAGTCTTTACAGCTCTGTACTTATGTCTGGCATGCAACAAAAAATCATGAGACACATAAAAAAAGCAAGATATAACAAACCATTTTCAAGAGATAAAGCAAACACCAGAACCAGACCCATAAAGGAACTAGATGTTAGAACTATCAGACAGAAAAATCAGAATAATTATAACTAATATATTAAAAAACCTAAGGTAAGTATGGACAACATATGAGTAGATGGAGGATTCAGCAGATAAAATACCAAATTAACAAAAATAAAATATCAGAGGACTTTCAACAGGCTTATCAGAAAACTGGACAAAAGTTAAAATTAATCAGCGAACATGACAAGAGGTCGTTAGATATCATCCAAAATAAAACCCAAAGAAGAAAAAAAGAAGAAATTTAAAATCTGTGGGAGCACTGATTATCAAATGATCTAACACATATGTAACTGGAGTTACAGAAAAAGAGGAGAGATAATGACCCAAAAAATATATTTTCTAAAATCAATGAATGATAAAACACAAATCCAAGAAATGCAGAGAACTGCTAGAAGGATAAATTTAAAATGTAGACAAAGCTGCTGAAAACAAAGATAGAAAATCTTACAGTTAGCTGGGGGAAAAACTACATACAAGTAAACAAAGAATGAGAACACATTTCTTATCAGAAACAATGTTAGCCAGAAGACAATGAAGCAACAACTTTTTGGGTGGGGGGGATGGGAGTGGGGAGAGTGTCAACTTATAACCAGTGAAAATATCTTTCAAAAATAGTTTCCAGGAAAAAAAAAAAAAAAAAAAAAAGGCTGAAAAATGGTCTGTGCCAGCAAAACTGCACTACAAAAAGAAGTTAAATAAAATCCTTCAAGCTGAAGTATGATACTACATAGAAATTTGGATCTACACAAAGAAACAGCACCAGAAATGGTAAAAATCTAAAGAAAATAAAGACATATTTTCCCTTAATTTAATAATGTCTAACTCAAAAATAGCAATAATGTATCACTAGGTTTATATATCTGTAGAATATCTGATGACAAAGCACAAAAGGAGAGAAGGGAGGAAATGGAAGAACACTGTCATAAAGTTCTCACTGCACATTAGACTATTAACTTAAAAATGTAAATTGTAAGCCCTAGAGCTGCACTGTCTACTTCAATAGTCACTAGCCACATGCAACTACTTAAACTAGAATTAACATTAAAAATTTATCCTCAGTCACAGTAGCCACATTTCAAATGTTCAACAGCCACTTTTGCCTATGGCTACCATTATGAATGGTGCAGATATAGAACATTTCCATCAACTCATTAAGTGTCAGCCAACATTTCCCCAGAGCAACACATAATTTAGAAAATTAAAATAAGTATAAAAAATCCAATAGTGGAGATAAAATAGGAAAAAAATGAAATTGTAATTCAAAATACAAAACAGAAAGGATGAACAAAAGATATCTGATATAAATAACTACTCTGGGATTTCTTGAGAGGAGAGAATTTAGTATCTTGAGAAGACGGGAAAGTTTCACAGCTGCAGTAGAGAAGGGAGCACATTTGAGAGATGGCATGAGTAGTTTACCTCCTAAATAAGTTAATTCACTCAGTGTAGCCATTTACACATTATTTATTTTAAAATATATAGCATGGTTCTAATCAACATTTGAAATGGAGAACAAGTGGGACAAATTTACCATGTACTTTACCTAATTTTATAAAGCACCATGATTCAATCACTCATTCATTCGAAAAATACTTAATAAGTCCCTATCATATAAAAGACACTGTCCTAGGCACTGGAGTTGTAGCAGTGAATAAGACAAATGAGAAGCTCTGCCCTCAAGAGGTAATATTCCAGTGGATTCTAATTGCAAAGGGAAGTAATTCCACAGAAACAACCTCAAAAAAGCCTCTTCTTGCAGCAACTAACATACTGAGTGATACAGTGAGAAACTGACTATAAACTATACCAACTAATTAATTTCTTAAAAACAGAACTAGTTTAATCATTCTGTGAAAAACAACAACAAATGCAGTACCATTTATAACACTGTCAAATTGACTGTTCTTATATCTAATAATAAGAAAATGACCAATACCGACTTCCTTTAGCATCTGACTATGTGCAAATGATGTTTCCAAGAATCACATTCAAGTGGCTTCACTTTAATGCTAAGGGCAAAAGATGAGTATATAAAAATATTCTATAGAACTAACTAAGAGTCAGAACAAAGACTTGTTCCACTATGAACCAAGTTCATAAGAGGGTGGTCTTCTAAAACTCAAAAATAATTCAGCACTTATTTAGCCAATATAAGTATGTATAAACTTATACACAATGCAAAGGGAAATACGGCATTATACATCAAGTATTTCTGTAAAAACATGTCCTTTGATGAGAAATTCCACTAGCAGTAATTTATACTAAGATGTGTCTTAACATATGAACAAAATGCATTTTACAAGGCTACTCATTTCAACATTTTTTGCAATAGCTCCAAACTGGGAAAAACCATAATTGCCCACCAAAAGAAATATGGTTTAATAAATTATGAATTATTTTTACCCCCCCAAAACTGTGTTTTTACCATGATGTCAAAAAGGAGAAAAATGTGACTCAGAACCAAGAAGAAAATCAGTCAATTTAAAACAAACCCCTAAGACAGAGATGATGAAGGAAGACAAGAAAACTAAAACAACTACTAAAAATATATACTAAGATTTAAATTAAAAAATCACTGTACTGAAAAAATAAAAACTACAACAAAAATGCAACTTCTATAAGTAAAAAAAAATCTGAAAGTTTTTTAAATTCTCTGGAAAGGATTAAAGAGCAGATTTGATACTACAGAGGAAAAGTACAATGGACTTGAAGACAGAGCAATAAAAAAATACCCTCATCACAAGAAAAAGAAAATTATAACTATATATGGTGACAAATGCACTTATCTTTAGATATTACGGTATTTTACAGCTTTCCCCACAGCTGTATCACCATATAGTAACTATCATCATGAACTGAAAATTTGTTTAGGTGATAAAACTCAAAATAAAAGTCATCCATCATCATTAGCAAGAAAGCAATTTACATCATTAGCTTCAGGGCCAGTTAGAACTATCAGCATTTCCCCATTTTGACATTCAGTTTGAAAAAGGACTTCTCAGAACAAAACCTGTCATCAAACTTAAAGTAATGTATACTGAAAATAAGCTGAGTCTTAGGCATATGCAGAATTTCCAACGTATTGTAAAATACAAATAAAATCACAATTTAGAAGGGAAAAATAGTCATGGAAAAAAAAATACATGGTAAAAATAATTTCAGGGGGCTCAGAAAAAAGTACAAGCTAGTGGACAATGGAACATCTTTTAAAGTTGCTAAAATTTAAAAAAAAATGGTAAAACTACACTTTGCTATCTAGTGAAAATATTTTCAAAAATAAAAGCAGTTTTCTATACTTAAGTTTTCACTTAACTTGAGTAAATACCTACAAGTGGGACTACTGTGTCCTAAGGAAAAGGTACATTTATTAAAAAAAAAAAAAAAAAAAAGGCCACATTGTACTCCAAAGTGGATGCTCATTCTGAGTTATCACCAGCAAAGAATGAGAATTCCTGTTACTCCACAATCTCTCCAGCATTTGATATTGTTAATTTTTTAAAGCAATTAAAATAGCTGTAGAGTGGTATCTTGATGTAGTTTCAATTTGCACTCAGTTTCCCTAATAACAAATGACATTAAGCAAGTAATTTTCTTTTCTTGTGCTTATTTGCCATCCATATATCTTCTTTGGTGAAGTGTCTACTGTGATCTTTTGCCATTTTTATTTTAGATTATTTGTTTACGTTGAGATTTAAGAGTTCTTTACATATCCTAGATACAAATCTTTCACCAGATAAGTGATTTTTCAAATATTTTCTCCCAGTCTGTGACTTACCTTTTCATTCTTTTAACAGTATTGCACACAAGAAAATTTTAAATTTTGATGAAATATGATTTATTTTTTTTTTTTTTTCATAATTGTGGTTTTGGTATTATACCTAAAAATTCAAACCCAAATCCAAGGTCCCATATATTTTCTCCTATGTTTTCTTAAAGAAGTTTTAGTTTTAGGATTCAAAGTTAAAACTACACTTACCCAAGACTGCCACTCTTAGGTATCAACCCAAGAGAAATGAAAGCTTATGTTCTCATAAAAACTGATACTAAATGTTTATAGCAGCTTTACATATAATATGCAAAAACTGGAAAAAAAATTGAGGTAGCCTTTAACAGGTGAATGAATTTAACTCTGATATGTCAAAAACAATGGAATACTACTCAGCAATAAAAAGGAACGAGCTATTGATCCACACAATAAAATGGATGAATCTCTAATATATTTTGCTAAGTGAAAGAAGAATCAAAAGCTGCACATTGTGATTCATTTATTTAACATATGAAAGATGGAAAAGTAGGATGAAAAATGGATCAGCGGTAGCTAAGAATTGAAGATGCAAGGAGAGGCAGATTACAAAGGGGCTGCAGGGGAAATTTTTACAGTGATGGAACAATTCTAAATGGTAATGAAGAAGGGTACATCATGTTTATAGTATTTATCTGTAAACCCGTAATCCATTTTAGTAATGAGAAAGATACTAAACAAACCCAAACTGACCTGAATGTACTCTTCAAAACTATCAAGGTCATAAGAAAAACATGAAACAACCAAGAAACTGTCAAAGATTTGAGAAGACCAAGGAGATATAATGACTATATGCAACATGGTATCCTGGATTGGATCTACAATATCACCAGAAGAAAACTGGTGAAATCCATTATGATCTGTAATAATATTTAGTTAATAATATTGTACCAATGTTAATTTATTAGTTTTGACAAATTACCACAGCTGTGTAAGATGGGAAACCTGGCAAAGAGTATATGGAAACTCTCTGTACTTTCTTTGCAAATTTTCTGTAATTCTAAAATTATTCCAAATAAAAAGTTGTGTTTTTTTTTTTAAGATAAAGGCAAAACAAGTACATTTTCAGTAATCAAAAGCTGAAAGAACTTGTTGGCAGCAGATACCACAAGATATATGTAAAAGGATGCTTATCAGGCTGATTATAGATTGAAATGTGAATATAAACAATGGATCTAAACAGACATATTAAAAGGGATGGTAAGTATAAATGAAACCTCATTTTAATTTCTTCTAAAATAAATTTGAATCTTTAAAACTAAAGTAATGACAAAGTATTATGAGACATGTAACAATGTCATAAAGTGTATGACAATAATAAAGGATGACAGGCAGAAAAGGGAATGGTATTATTTTAAAGTTCCTACATTATCTTTTAAGAGGTATGACAGTATTTGAAAGTTTGGTGAAATAGGTAAAAGATTCAAAATGTAAACTCTATCAATGAAATATAAAACAGATAAGCAATAGAAAAAAACACAATGAAACCAAAAACAAGACCCTTGAATAGACCTATAAAATTGATAATATTTCAGCTGAACTAATGGGGGGGGGGGAAGAAGACATAAGTTGCCAATATTAGGAATGAAAGAGGGAGCATCACTACAGATGCTACAAAAAGATAATAAGGGTATACTGTAAACAACTTTGTGTCAACAAGTACAAAGCCAGACCTGAAACTGGCAAATTCTTTAAAAGAAATAACCAAAGCTCAATCAAGAAGAAGTAGACAATCTGAATAGCTGTATAGGCTCATAACGATTAAAGATGTTGAATTCGTATTTATAAATTTTCCCAAAAAGAAAACTCCAGGCCCATATGACTTTATGTGTGAATTCTACCAAACATATTTATAGAAGATGTAACAGCAATTTTACATGAATTTTTCTAGAAAAGAAAAAAGGAAAAAAAAGTTTGACAGTCTCATAAAAGCTAAATGTTTATTTGCCATATAACTCAACAATTCCATTCTTAAGTATTTACAAGGGAAATGAAAACATATGTTCATACAAAGACTTGTACAAGAATGTTCACAGCTGATTTATAAGAGCCAAAATTTCACAAAAATCCAAGTATCTACTAACACATGAATGGATAAACAAATTGTGACTTATTCATATAATAGAATATTATTCAACAGTAAAAAGGAACGAACTATTAATATATATAACATGGATGAATCTCAGTAACATGTCTGGCTAAAGATACCAGGGATAAAAAAATTCACCCTGATATGAAATTCTAGAACAAAGAAACTAATACAAAGGGCCAGGGAGCAAGCAGGTGACTGACTAAAAAGGGGAATGACAGCTACATGAAGGTATATATTTGAGAAAAATCATCTAACTGTACACTTAATATGGGTATATTTTATTGATGTAAATTATGTTTCAATACAGTTGAAAAACATTTTAAGAGAAAGTTTAAACTATCTCCATTTTGTGAATGTAATTGGGAATGTCAATAATTGGAGGCTGCTAAGTCACTAAATGGCTAACTTATGTGCTTGCATCTTGAGTTTCAATGGAAGAGGTTTTTTTTCAGCAAAATTACTGTACATTCTTTTTTTTTAATGAAAAAATTCCAAAGGTAATTATTCTATAGATATAATCAACTTCAATCCAAATGTTAATGTGAAAATTGTATTTTGCACACATTTCATAAACAGTAAGAATCAACTCAAATAACCAGTAATAAAATTAACAAACCATAAACTGTGTTCAGTTTTCTTAGTAGCCTAACCTTCTCTCAGAACAAAAGAAATAATCACAAATATTCAAATGATTCTCTAAATTATAATAAATATATACTAGTTATTATCATTATAAAATATATAGTTCAGAGAGTTATCATGTTTAGAAGAATTTACTTTCTTAACTGGAAAGTGGAAAAACCAAATCATTATTACAGACTACTTCTTGAAGTAATTCACTGTAATGAAATGAAAAATTTAACAGAAAAGAAAATGATTTCTTTAACAAGTTTAATTAATAACTACTATAATGTAGCAGAAGTTAAGTGTAACTATTGCATTTTAAATGTATCAGGTTGATAAAGGGAAATATAAATAAAACTTCTGGAGAAAAGCTAGTTATCAATTACAATGTGCAAATATTTTTTTGGGGGGGGCACCTGAGTGTCTCAGTTGGTTAAGTGTCTGCCTTTGGTTCAGGACATGATCTCAGGGTGCTGGGATAGAGCCCTGAGTCAGGCTCCCTGCTTGGTGGGGATTCTGCTTCTCCCTCTGCCTCTACCCCCCCCCCCCCATGCTCTCTCTCTCAAATAAATAAATAAAATCTTGGGGGGAAAAAAAGAAAAAAAAAAGTACAAATATTTTAAAAGCCCTGTACATACAGAATTCAATTCTAGATTAACATATACCCAAGACTTTAAATATCCTCCCATTTGATCTAAATTCATTTTTAAATTAAGTACTGTTATATATAATTTATTTAAACTACCACTTACTGTCTAGCCTCCCTATGGAAAAGGGAAGTTTATAAAATTATGTGTTTATTAATTTAAGAAAGTAGAAACAAACAAGGAAAAAAAAGTATCATAAATATGGCCCTTTAATGCTAGTTGAAATCAACTTTTATTATGGTAAAAAGCACTGATGTAATCAACTAAACTGAAATGTAGAATAAAGGCAGGGAGGAAGAAAGTAGAATGGGAGGCAAGAAGGCAGTGGAGGGGAAGGGGGAGAATAGGAGAGGACAGAAAAGGAAATTTTCATATAGCCCCTACCAAGACTATAAAATTCAATTTTCATTTATGACTTCCAGAGTCATCGATCATACTTTCACACTGCTTATCAGTAAGGTCACAGTATATGCACATACGAATTTAAAATGCTAGGGATCCTGAATACCTAAGCACAAAATACTCTATTTAAATTCACTGAAACCAGCCAATATCTTAGAAATTAATCTTCCTCATTTTGAAGTGCAAACAAATAATCACATTTATGAGGTTTCCATCAGGAGTATCTCACTCAGCTTAATTCAAGATAACACACCAGGCTGGGTTTACTGATGCAATTAATTTGTACTATTCAAATGGGTCCAGAAATCTGGCCTTGGCATCTGTACCTTTGGCCTGAATAGATTAAAACTGCTGAAAAGTAGTAATACTAAAAAATTCAAATAAAATGTATACCCTTACCATTTTATCTGATTATCCAGTATTACATAATATATACTTGATTGGCAGCATGACAGAGTAGAAACAGCAACCATTTTAAATTAATGACTGGCTATAAATATATAGGCAGTTTACCCAACTATAAAATGGGAATAACAGTACATCCTCACATAATTGTAAAGATTACATGAAATAATATATGTAATGGTGATTTGCATTAGTTACTACTATTTTTCCCTTGGTCATCAGAAAGTAGGTATGCTAGCCTTCTGCCAAGTTCTTACCTACCATGGCACCGTCATTCTTCCTGTTCCTTCTACCTGAACTATAATTCCTTTGGCTCATTCTTATAATTCATATCTCTACTTAAATAAATGTCACCTCTTTTCAGAGATAGTCCCTGATAAACTGTATCAATTATGACATGTTAGGATACAAGTTAGAGAAACTCTAACTCAAAATAGCTTTAAAAATAAGGAAATTTTCTCAGTAGACAAAAAGTTAGTTTATTTAATCACTCCAAAAATCTATTTTAATCTTTCTATTCTATCCCCTTGGCATGTCAGCTTCTGTCCTAAGGCTAGCATTCTTCATGAACAAGTTGGCTGCCTCCATCCCAGCTACATGTAATTATGGTACACACATTACCAAAGAACAATTGGTAATCACCTTTAGTCCATCTCAATTTAAGGAAGAAGAAACTACTAACAGAAGTATCCCCTAGAAGATCTGCACATCTTATTATCCAGGACTGACTCACCTGTGCCTCACAAAATCAATCACTGACAAGTGGGATGGGATTACCATTATGGCTTAGACTAATCAGGATTTAACCCTAAGGGTAGGTTCCAGAACAAAACTGGGACCCTAAATGCTACAACACCTTATCTTTTTTAAAAAGCATTCACCATCCTCTATTATTCTCTATCACAACACTTACTGACTTATTTATTTCCAATACTACAAGGTATGAACTAGTAGAACAAGGACTTAGAGCACAGTGCCTAAAACAGAGCAAGCCCTTTATTAGTATTTATTGAATGAAAACCTGAGTGCATGAATATTACCCAAGTGTGCACATATTTATTTAATACCTATAGTTAAAATCCTAGGCAAAATAAAATTAAAATCAAGCCTTAGAAGAATTAAAACTAAGATTCAAAGTCATTTTCATATGTTTATTCATTTATTTTTATATATAGGAAGTGTCCAAACTAGATGTTCAGAAAGAAATATATCCAAAAATAATTTCAAATCAAACACTTGCATTCAAGCCAACTCATGATAAGCTGCAGAGCCCAGAAGACAAAATAATGGAAAATAATGAAGCTGAACAAGAGAATCATGCAACACAAAAATAGGCTTAGAGAACTCAGTGATTACATCAAACGCAATAACATTTGTATTATAGGAGTCTCAGAAGAAGAGAGAGAGAAGGGGGCAAAAATTTATTTGAAGAAATAATAGCAGAAAACTTCCCTAATATGGGGAAGGGAACAGACATACAGATCCAGGAGGCACAGAGAACTGCCATCAAAATCAACAAAAGCAGGCCAACACCAAGATATATTATAATTAAACTTGCAAAATATAGTGATAAAGAAAAAAATCTTAAAAGCAGCAAGACAGAAGAAATCCATAACATACAAGGGAAAACCCATAATGCTAGCTGGAGATTTCTCAACAGAAACCTAACAAGCCAGAAAGGAGTGGCACGATATATTCAAAGTGCTGAATGGGAAAAATCTGCAGCCAAAAATACTCTATCCAGCAAGGGTATCATTGAGAATAGGAGAGGATAAAGAGTTTCCCACACAAACAATAACTGAAGGAGTTCATAACTACTAAACCAGCCCTCCAAGAAATATTAAAGGGGACTCTTTGTAAAGGAGAAACCAAAAGTATCAAAGACAAGAAAGAATCGTAGAAAATCTCCAAAAACAACAACAAAACAAATAACAAAATGGCAATAAATACATATCTATGAATAATTACTTTGGGGGCACCTGGATGGCTCAGTCAGTTAAGCATCCAACTCAAGATTTTGGCTCAGGTCATGATTTCAGGGTCATGAGATCATGTTGGGCTCCATGCTTAGAACAGAGTCTACTTGAGTTCTCTCTCTCCTCCCCCTGCCCCTCCCCCCACGCACACTCTCTGAATAAATATCTTTTAAAAAATAATAATTACTGGGGCGCCTGGGTGGCTCAGTCATTAAGTGTCTGCTTTCGGCTCAGGTCATGATCCCGGGGTCCTGGGATCAAGCCCCGCATCGGGCTCCCTGCTCAGCAGGAAGCCTGCTTCTCCCTCTTCCACTCCCCCTGCTTGTGTTCCTTCTCTCGCTGTCTCTCTGTCAAATAAATAAAATCTGAAAATAATAATAATAATAATAATAATAATTACTTTGAATATAAATGGACTAAATACCCCAATCAAAAGACACAGAGTGTCAGAATGGATAAAAAAAAAAAGACCCACCTATATGCTGCCTAAAAGGACTCATTTTAGACCTTAAGACACCTGCAAATTCAAAGTGAGATGGTGGAGAAACATTTATCACACAAATGGATGTCAAAAGAAAGTTGGAGTAGCAAACTTAGATCAAACTAGATTTTTTTGTTCTTGTATTATTTTTACCCTGCTTTGGTATCAGGGTAGTACCGGCCTCATGGAATGATTTTGAATGTGCTCCCTATATTCCATTATTTGTAAGATTTTGATAAAGAGTAGAATTCACCGATGAAACCATGTGCTGGGAGTTTTTTGATTCCTAATTCAACTTTCATTCATATGATTGGTCTAAGATTTCCTATTTCTTGGATTCAAGATTGATGATTAGATTGTGGTAAATTGTACATTTTTAGAAATTATTTGGGTTTATTATATTATTGTTTATAGTAATCTGTTATCACACTATGTATTTCTGTGGTTACTGTTACATTGTTTTCACTTCCATTTCTCATTTTGGTTTTTGAATCTTTTTTTCTTAGTTAATGTAATTAAAGCATTGCCAATTTTGTGTTTGTTTTTTTTTTTAATGATCATTACTTTCAATGTTATGTTATTTTTTTATTCTGGTCTCTATTTTATTTACTTCTGATTTTTCTTTGTTATTTCCTTCCTCTAATAAATTTCAGCTAAGTTTCTTCTTTTCCTGGTTCCTTGTGGTGTAATGTTTATTTGAACTTTCTTAATACAAGCATCAGAATATAAATTTCATTCTAACATCTGCTTTTGCTGCAGCTCATAAGTTTTGGAATATTGTGTTTTCTTTTTCTTTAGTTTTGACACATATTTTGATTTGCTGTTTGATTTTTTATTTGGTCCACTGCCTATGCAGTAGTGTGTTAATATTTGCATATTAAATATTTAATATTTGTATTGTAGATTTTTCCAGCTTTCTTTTATTGTTGATCTTTAGTTTTATATCATTGTGGCTGGAAAATATATTTGGTATGATTTCAGTCTTCTTAAATTTGTAGTATTTGTTATGTCTCTTTTTATGTGATTTAACCAGGGGATTCTTCTGTGTACATTTGAGGAAAATATATACTCTATTTTTCTTGGATGGAATGTTTTATATGTATCTTTTAGAACCATGTACTCTGAAATATGCTTCAAGTAAAAAATGCTCTTGTTGAAGAAAAAGTAGTAACTTTAACTGAGGGTGTTCATTTAAAATAAAGTGTATCAGGGGGAGTTGTTTGGGGGAAATGGGTAAAATAGGTGAAGGGGATTAAGAGTACACTTCGCATGATGAGCACTGAGTAATGATGTATACAGTTCTACAGAACTATTGAATCATTATATTGTACCCCTGAAACTAATTATAACACTATAACTATACTGGAATTAAAATTAAAAACTTAAAAAACATCACATTTCATAGCTAAGAAGGGCAGACAAATGTACTGAAAAATTCTAAGTCAGATACAAGTAATGAATAGAGAGTCACAATCTTTCTAGAAAACTTTCTAAAAAAACAGATTAAAAATTCAGATTCAAACAGACTTAAAACTGTTTCTAAAGAACAAGAGAGTTTCAAAAGTGTAATAAACATTTTATGCTACAGAAAAATTTAGTGGGATATATTTAAAAATACACACACATTTCAATCTTCATCTAAGAGGCATGAAAGCCCTTTAAAGGCTAATCTTTGCTACTGCATGTATGCAGAATATTATGACGATATTATTGGCTAATAATTCACTAATATGTGAGCCAGATGAGTGACAGAGAGATAATTTATATATCCTAAAAAGAGAAGTTTAAATAAGTTATGGGATAATCACTGGTGAGCTACCATGGCTCAGCTTAATTAAGACAAATACACACAATATAATATTAGGTGAAAATGCGGGATGCAGAAGGATTTGATGTTGACAGGTACATAGCATGATGCCTTGGAAACTCTAAGTTCTAAGGTCAGGCAGAACAGGTCTAAATCCTGGCCATACCAATATAGAATTGGGCCAACAAGGAATTAAAATAGGGCACCTTACCTTCTCTGAGCCTAAATTTTTTTTTAAAGATTTTATTATTTATTTGAGAGAGCATGAGCGGGGTGATGGGCAGAGGGAGAAGCAGACTCTCCACTGAGCAGGGAGCCTGATGTGGGGCTCAATCCCAGGACTCCAGATTCATGACCTGAGCTGAAGGCAGATTGAGCCTGAATTTTTTATCCTTGAAATGATTATAATAATTGCTATCATAGGGGGCCTATCATTCTAAGTGTAATGATGATAACAGCTACATTTATGTAGTGCTTCCTGAATGCAAGGTATTTTTTGCAGTACTTCACAATTATAATACTATTTAATCTTCTCAACAACCTCCTGATGTAAGTACTATTATCCCTATTTTACAGTGGAGAAAATTAAGGCACATTGAGATTAAATAACTTTCCCAAGGTTGTAAAGTCAGTAAGCGGCAGAACCAAAACCAATGATTGCTATTTTTTTGTTACTGTTAAGAATAGCCTGCTGACTTTAAGAATTACAAGGAGGCTAGAAAATCTCCTTCCACACATACCTTTTAACTCAAGGACAAGCAGCTATATCACTAGATCATTTCAAGTATAATTTAATTCAGAGATTGAAAGGCCTCAAACTTTTCCTCCCAAATAGCACACAGTTAGGAAAGCTAGATAAAACAAATTCCATTTGACTTAATTTTTTTACATTTAAAATAGTGACGTGATTTTTGGTTCCATTCCAAGATGGTAAAGACAGACTTCTTCCTATCCCTCCCACTAAGAACAGCTAAAAACCCTGGACACTCTATATAAAACAAATACAAGAGGACTGTGAAAGATAGAAAAGGCAGAGCTGCTAATAATCTAGGAACTAAAGCAATAACATAGCAGTGAGTTCTGAGTTTTCTTTTTGCTTCATATATCCCAGAAGGAAAAAAGAACAACAGAAAGAGCAAAAGCATGGGTAAATATAAAAGAATTTCCTTTCTCTTCTTGACTTTTCTACATTATGTTTTGATAATGCCTGTTATGGTTTTAAATACATGTAGAGGGAAATTAAGACAATTATATTGTAAGTGAGAGAGAGTAATGGTACTTCAGAGGGGTAAAGTTTCTACATTTCACTCAAACTCGTAAGACATCAATGTGAGAAGACTGTGATAAGTTATGTATCTTTCAGGTAATACTTAAAGCAACTACTAAAAAAATCTATACAAAGAGATATACTCAGTAATGTTTAGCAATATAATCATTAGAAATTTAACAGTGAGGGAGGTTTATAGTCAACTGTGTTTGCCCATTTCATCTACTTTCTAGCTGTGACTGTGACCATAGTATTTAACCTCTTTGTAAATTAGTTAATAACACTCATTTCAAACCAAGTAGAGTTAGAACATATTGGCTATAATTATTATAGCTTTTATTTTAATATTTTGATTGAGTGAGACTATTAACCCTTATTTACTTTACTAGTTTAAATGAATATTTATAGTAGTTTTGAACTGAGGTATTTGTGTGAAGTGCTAGTCATGGTGACTAGTATGTGGTATGGGCTTGCTAAATGAAAGCTATGATAATTTATTAGTAAATAAAGGTCTATGGGTTAAGCCTTTCTTTATTCCCATAGACTCTGAACCACAGGATCTTGTAACTTCCTTTACATCAGTCTTGGAAATTATTTTTTTGACTTTGATACCAAAGCAATTGCAACGAGAGCAAAAATAAACAAATGGGACTACATCAAACTAAAAAAACTTCTGTACAACAAAGGAAACCATCAATAAGATGAAAAGACAACCTATGGAACGGGATAAAATGTTTGTAAGATATATATCTGATAAGGGATTAATATCCAAAATATATAAAGAACTCATGCAAGTCAATAGAAAAAAGCCAAACAATCCATTTAAAAAATGGGCAGAGGCTCTCAATACATTTTCCCAAAGATGATATACAAATGGCCAACAGGTACATGAATCAATGTACAATTCTATGTACAATAAATTTCCTATTTCCTATTAATCTAATAAAATTTCACCAGTATGATCAAAGTAGACCCACAATCCCTTAGTCACTTTTCTTTTTTAAAGACCTTATTTATTTATTTGACACAGAGAGAGACAACGAGAGAGGGAACACAAGCAAGGGGAGTGGGAGAGGGAGAAGCAGGCTTCCCGCTGAGCAGGGAGCCCGATGCAGGGCTCGATCCCAGGACCCTGGGATCATGACCTGAGCCAAAAGCAGACACTTAAGGACTGGGCATCCCTCCTTAGTCATTTAGTGTTAGCCTCCAATTCTCCTTAAATCTTCACTCCTCCCACACAAACCATTAAATCTCAATAGTGCTTTATTATTTATACTGCTTCCCCTCAGTATAAGGATATGGTTCTGCACATTACAGAATACCCCAACACAAGAGCAGCTTGGCTTAAACAAGATTGAGGTTTATTTTTTCTTTTGTAAAAGTCATCTAGAGAAAGGCCATGTAGAGATGGTGGTTGCATAGTATCCTCAGGGACCCAAGTTTCTAACTTTCTCTTCCACCATTCTCTGTGACTGGCTTCCATCGTCAAGATCACCTTATAGTCCAAAATGTTTGCTAAAGCTCTAGTTACTATGTCTTCAATAAAGGTCAAAAAGGAGAAACTGAATGGCAAAATGGGATCTCTTCCAGAGGAGTCACTGACCTTTACAAGCACACAAACACATACTATTTCTGCTTTATCTTTATTGCCATAACTTAGTCACTTATCTACAAAATACTGTCTTTTCTCCAAGGTGTCAATGTACCTACCTAAAAAAAAAAAAGAGGATCAATTAATATAGAAGAGAAAAACAGATTTAAGGTTGGGTAGTATACCAGCAGCCTGCATCACAAGATCCTATCCATTTTTCACAGATTCTGAGTAACGCTTGATACTGGCAGAAATTTTATATCATATCTTTAATCAACAGAGCTAATATAAAAGCTTTCCCCAATATATACTTTTACTTCTTTGGCTGTTTGTGGAGTGTGACCAATCCTAAACTGTACTGATACCATAACAAGTATAATAAGATTACAATTCTGACGACTTATTGAATAGGAGTTTTCATCTATCACATCTTGTGTACCAACTGGGATACAAAAGTTGATTTGTTTTGTACAAGTGACCTAAGAGAACACTGCAACTCACTCTGTGTGTCTCAACCAATTAGCAAATCAATGGCACTCGAGTGTGCTCTCTTTTGTTACAAATCTTGGATCTTATTCCATAGACACATCTGCTGCATGATCATAATTATCATCAATCCCATTATAGTACCTCATTTACTGAACATGTAGTAGGTTCCTGTGCAAAGTGATCTATTTATTCATTCAGGCCTCATAATAACCCTATTATGTTATTTTTGTCCTCATTTTATAGAAAATAATAATAGCAAACATTTATTGAGTGCTTAGTATGTGCCCGGCTTACTAAAGTATTTTACAGATAAATACTATTTTTATCCCTAATTTACAGATGAGAAGGCAGAAAAGTTAGTAACTTGCCCAAAGTCACATAGCTTGTAAGTAGCAGAGCCATGGGGAGCCTGGGTAGCTCAGTCAGTTAAGCATCCAACTCTTGATTTTGGCTCAGGTCATGATCCCAGGGTCCTGAGATTGGCCCCTCCCTCCCCACCCCCCAGTGAAGTCTGCTTGGGATTCTCTCCCTCTGCCCCCCCCCACACACACATGTGCATGCATGAGTGTACATGCTTGCTAGCTCTCTCTCTTAAAAAAAAAAAAAAAAGCACAGCCAGGATGCAAATCCTCACAAACACTCTAGAGTCTACTCAATTAACTACCATACTATAATAATAAACCAGCAGAGGTTAAGTAACTCACCTAAGGTCACAAAACCAGGAGCCAAAATTCACAGCTAGATCTATTGTCTTGACTCCAAATCAATCAAAGCAGTATGGTTTGACTGACCAAGGGATTATTACTCTTCAGGGGCAGAGTTACAAGAAAACAACACTATCAAAATAACAAACATAATCCACAAATTTCAATGATAAGCAACTGAGGAGGATGAAATGCAGTGCATTTTAGTAACAGATAAACCCAAAGCAGCTTTGGCAAAGGTATCTAGTGACTGTCATACATTAGTTTGAATAATCATTAGTATCTAAAAGATCTTGAATAGATGTCTGCATTTTACATCTGCTGTCAAAAAATTAAAGAGTAAACAGTTTTTTGCCACACCACACTCAATGGATATGTCTAGAAGCAGTAGTTTTTAAAGACATCAGGAAAAATATTTTAAGAAATAATAAAAAGTAACATGGGCCACCTGAGTGGCTCAGTCGTTAAAGTGTCTGCCTTCAGCTCAGGTCATGATCCCAGGGTCCTGGGATCGAGCCCCGCATCGGGCTCCCTGCTCCGTGGGAAGCCTGCTTCTCCCTCTCCCACTCCCCCTGCTTGTGTTCCTGCTCTCACTGTGTCTCTCTCTGTCAAATAAATAAATCTTTAAAAAAAAAAAAAGAAAAAGTAACAGAATCAGACATTTTGTTGCCATCTGTAAGAACTAACAAATTTATAGTTCTTTCACCTATAATTACAACCCTGACTCTCATCCTTTGAGAGATACATATATTATGGCTATAAATTTCTTTAGTATTTTTTCCTAAGATTAACAATGTACAATTCTAATCCCAGAGTCAAAAATGCCTGTGTCCTCCCTCTCTAAAAAAATAAATATAATGAAAATCCCCCCTTCTCCCACTCAAATAAATAAATAAATAAATACTGAGTACACAACATACAAATCACAGTGCTGCTATTGGTTCATTTTCAAACACTCTCCTAAGAATTTGCAGTCTCTCTTCCAAGAACAGCATAGACACATAATGACTATTAGAAGAAGAATCTTGCACCTAATACGGTAACTTGAAATACTGTAAGCATTAATGATGAATGAAGGTCATGTCACCAATAGAATCAACCATGAGAATCATTCACTTTCATGAACACCTCATATCCTATAAAAAAAAAAAAATTCAGCTCAGTATATTGTTCTTCATCAAACACATCCTTTTTCCCTAATTCCAAACTTAATGAGACATTCTCAGGTAAGTTCATACCAGTTCATGTTTATACTCTACTTCCAATTATCAATGTTCTTAAACTAATTGGAGGATTTTTAAAGAATTGAGCAGTACTAAACTTACACTATATTTCACTGGATCCTCAATGGATGAAACATAAAACATATTTTTATTAGTAAAAAGTTACTATACTGGGGTGCCTGGGTGGCTCAGTTGGTTAAGCATCTGCCTTCGGCTCAGGTCATTATCTAGGGGTCCTGGGATTGAGCCCCACGTCAGGCTCCCTGCTCGGCGGGGAGTCTGCTTCTGCCTCTCCTTTTCCCCCCTCCTCACTCATGTGCTCTCTCTTTCATAAATAAATAAAATCTTTTTTAAAAAGTTACTATACCAAGTAAGAATTATTTTAAGGTTTTTTGTTTGTTTGTTTGTTTTTAGTTATACTGATTCCTGTTTAAAAAAAAAAGAAAGATGGGCGCCTGGGTGGCTCAGTTGGTTAAGCGACTGCCTTCGGCTCAGGTCATGATCCTGGAGTCCTGGGATCGAGTCCCACATTGGGCTCCCTGCTTAGCAGGAAGTCTGCTTCTCCCTCTGACCCTCCCCCCTCTCATGCTCTATCTCATTCTCTCTCTCAAATAAATAAATAAAATCTTTAAAAAGAAATAAATAAAAAGAAAGAAAGAAAAGTATCATAAAACAGCCAGTGATCCTCAGTGAGGCATAAAAGTACCAAAAAGAATCAGCTATTATAAATCATTAGTGTTACACCAACTTTAATTTAATGCATCAGTGGACTGGGAGCTAATATTAGATGAAAAGCAGCCAAAGCAGCTTTTATTTATAACTATGTGTGGAATAATAACAGAAATGTTGTTACTAAGATCAATTTAATTTAAGCAACATTTAAAAGTGAATTTTTACACATAATGGTATTTGAACACAATTTGAAATGGGCAGGACATATCACTTGCTAAGAATATCATTCCTCATTTTGAAAGTGTTAAAGAGATCTCTACTTTTACCACAAGGGAGTAATAAGATCCAGAATTAACTTCCAAATGTAAATAACTAGAAAATGGAATAAACTATGTATCTGATTTTGGACAACAGGAAACACAAAACTGATTCCAGGGAGGAAGGGAGGAGGAGGAGAAGACGAAGGAGACGAAGGAGATGAAGACAACGAAGACGAAGAAGAAGAAGAAAGGGAACAGGGAAGAACTATAATTACCTGGGATTCTTTCTGAAAGCACTTTTGAGGTTACAGTATGTTGAAGGGGAAACCCAAAAATAATCTAGTGCATTGCTAAGTTGAAAAGGCAGAAGTCAGACCACAAAAACAAAACAAAACAACTATTTGGGGGGAAAAGTCCCTGAAGTGAGAGAACTATGCAAAGACCTATTTTTTAAATTTTAAAAAAGACAGAGAGAGAGAGAGATCCCCTTAAATTACCTGAATGACAACCTATATATGCATAGGGTGAAAACACATAAGGTTAAGCAAAGCCACGTTCTGGGAAAGAAAAATTACCAGGTAGCTAAAGTTGAGTAAAATTATTTGATGATACTAGAGCTCATAGAGGGCCAGGAATCATTAGACTTCTTACAAACAAGATAGAGAGTCCTCACTGAATCCTTGCGACATTTAGTAAAGTCCCAAAGAGAGGTCCACCTTAGTAATGAGGCTAAGAGAGCACAAGAATAAAGGTTTCCTCTAGACCTGCCCTAGAAAACCTTAAACACATTAACACACATGGAAAGGGAAGAGGGAGGGATATGGATTTGCTGCCGCTGAGGCTGGCTCAGAAAAGCTCAGTCTCAAAACTCTCCCGCACCTGCAGAGTGCCATTTTGCGTAACATGCTAGGTAATCCCATGTGCCTTTTGGAAGAACAGCTGCCACCACCACCACAGGAAAGGAGACTAAGATGCCATGAGGTATTGTAATGACCAAGAAAAAAGGTAAAGGAGGTAAAAACAGGTGCAGAGGTAAGAGTGAAAATGAACCTGAAAAAAGCTGGTGTGTAAACAGGATGAATAAGAGTATAACCAAGTAATCAAAATATTGGGAAATGTATAATCAGAAGTAATGTGTCTTGATGGTGTGAAGAGATTATGTCATATGAAAGGAAAACTGAGAAAAATGGCTTGAATAAATACCTCATACATTATATCGGTCTGACAGACTATGAGGATAACAGAACTGATGTAATTTTAAACTACAATGCAGATGAAGGTATAAATCTGAGGGCATGTGGCAAGCTTCCAAAGCCTGCTAAAATCAATGAGATATACATTTGGTGATGGAAATGATGATGAAATCCAGTTTGATATTAGAGATGATGATAAAGACCATGATGATATTTAAATTGAACTCAATGTTTTACATTCCAAATTTTCTGAGGATTAAATCCCAAAGGAGATATGGCTTCCCTGTCCTTTAAAAGTTAACCAGACTTCTGGGGTGCCTGGGAGGCTCAGTCGGTTGAGTGGCCTACTCTCGGTTTCAGCTCAGATCATGATGTCAGGGTCATGGAATCGAGCCCTGCATCAGTCTCCGCACTTGGCAAGGAGTCTGCTTGAGGTTCTCTCTCAGCCCCTCCCCACCTCTCTAAAATAAATAAATCTTAAAAAAAAAAAAAAAAAGTTATCAGACTCCTATGTAGCTTAGTCATTTTATCATGGCATCCCTTTCTTTAATGAGTAGGTGAATTCCTTATGCTCAAATACTCTTGGAAGCAGTTCTGTCTTCTTGATTAATCTCTCATTAGTTAAGTAAAAACTTTGATACATGTTAACAAGTAACTTTAAGAGCTAAGCTTTTATAGAACCCAAGTACATTTAATTCCAAAGTCCTATGTTCTTAATCATAGCTCCCTTTTTAAAAAGGGGGAAAAAATGGGATGCCTGGGTGGCTCAGTCAACTCAGGTCATGATCCCAGCATCCTGGGATGGAGCCCCACATCAGGCTCCTTGCTCAGGAGGGAGTCTGCTTCTCCCTCTGCCTGCCGCTCCCCCTTCTTGTGCTCGCTCTCTCTCTGACAAATAAATAAGATCTTTTAAAAAAAAATAAAAAATAAAAAAGGGGAAAAATGTCTATATGGTAGTGTACTGGAAGATTAATGAGAAAATCCTATTATGCAAAAGAAAATGTTTACGGTGTAAAGAATACTAGAACAGAGAAAACAATATCTACCTTATAGATAAGAAAACCAAGGCATTTAAAGGTGAATTAAATGGGGGGTAGGAACAGTGTCACATAGCTAGCAAGTATCAAACAGAAATTTTAACCCAGCAACCTGATTTCAGATTCTACTGCAAGAATATCTTTCACAGCCAAGGATCTTCCCAATCTAGACCAAACATCTGAAACAAAAGGATCCCTATCAATAGGATAAGAAATAAAATCTTTGCCATCCCAAGAATACTACTAATCAACAATGACTTTTGGAAGAATCATTCTACCTAAAGAACTCTCTTGTTTTTTTATGATCTATAAAGACCTTTGCAGTTTGAAATAGAACTTCAGAAAGGGGGATCGGGCAGGTGATTCCTTCAAAACGCCCCCTCATCATTCATGAATTCATCCATATTTATCCATTGCCCCACTGCCTACCATCTGTTTGGCACTAAACTAAGTGCCAAGGATGCAATGATGACAAAACAGAGATAATATCCATTTTAGTGGATAACAGAATCTACTGAGAAAGCAAATATGAAACAAATAATTACACAATTACTTTCTTAGTTTTCTAAAATATTATGAGCCTACCCCCAATACAAGGATTTTGAACTTGTTATCTGAAACACACTTGTCCAAATACCCACCATAGTTGTTTCCTCATCAAATTCAGGTCATCATCACTCAACTGTCACCTTCTCAATAAAACCTGCCCTGACCATTCTATATAAAAATGGTATACTTCCCACTCCAACATTCCCTATTACCTTCCCTGATGTACTTACTTTTCTCTAGAATACTTATTACCATCAAACATACTTACTTGTTTAGTATCTGTATTCCCACTAGAATAAAAGCTCCAGGAGATCAATAGTTTCTGTCTATATTATTGATTAGTATCACTCAAAGTCTAGAACAGTGCCTATAGCAGACAATGAATATTGTTGACTAATGAATAAATGAGTGCAATGAAGGAAAGTCCAAGTATAGTGACAGTGTATAAAAGAAGAAACCATTAATTTCTTTAGACTAACAATCACAATGTTATTACTTATATACATATCATGTAATAATTAAAATACCAATTATAAATGCTATCTATCATTCATGTATATGGTATTAATTTAAGCATTTTCAGTTTTTCTATAATTCCTTTCTTATATTTTTAAACATTTAAAGTATATATAACAATGATTTACTGATAAAGAGTTTCCCATTTTTATTCTAGAAGGGAGTCAACATTTAACAAAATGATTTATTCTCCACTCAATCAACTATCTCATCTTAAAAAATGAAGACAATATGAGATGATATTATCATACTCATTGAACTAGAATAAGCATCTTATTTTTCAGAAATGAAAAACTAAAACTAAAGAGAGAGAGAGAACAGGACCTAAAATCACCTTCTAAGGTTTATAGCTTGATTTCTTTGCTTCATATGCTCAGTGTGTGAAGATTTTATACAATTATGGCACTTATAGCCAAATATCTAGAAAAAAAAAATTGTCTCAAATTTGGTGTATCACAGTCCAAAGGACTATGTGGCCTGAAAAAACTCTTGTTTTGAAGAATGATATTTTTATTTATACCTAAGCAATGTTAACCTATCATTTAAACAAGTATTTAACAATAATCATTTTAAAATCATTTAAAAAGATAAACAGACCTTGAGACACAGTTTTCAAATTCAATCATCTATCTGAAACTCCAATAATCAGTCAATATGATCTGAAGTGAAGCTGCTATACTATTTCTAATAAAATGAGTTTGTTATGAATAATCTATGTGTACAATGGAATTTTTCATGAGTCCTCTAATTTGTCCTGATAAAAACACAACTTATTACAAGGAATTTGGAAGAAAACACTCATGAAGAAATAATTTAATATGATCTGCCCTACTATACTGTGAAAACATAAGAATATTAACCAACTATAACCAGGACTCCCAAAACACATGTATTCTCTCCCCTAATTAAGAAAATTAGGGGTAGGGGAGCCTGGGTGGCTCAGTCGGTTAAGCGTCTGCCGTTGGCTCAGGTCAGAATCCCAGGGTCCTGAAATCAAGCCCCGCTTTGGACTCCCTGCTCAGTGGGGAGCCTGCTTCTCCCTCTCCCTTTCCCTCAAGGCCCACTCATGCTCTCTTGCTCATTCTATCTCAAATAAATAAATCTAAAAAAAAAAAAAAAAAATCAGTAATCATACTAAGCAAAGAAGAAAACAAAAACAAATCTTCAGATAAAAAATACAGTTCAATCTAATATCTATTAATATCTACATCCATATTAAGTTTTTTTTTTAAGATTTTATTTATTTGACAGAGAGACAGTGAGAGAGGGAATACAAGCAGGGAGAGTGGGAGAGGGAGAAGCAGGCTTCCCACCAAGCAGGGAGCCCGATGCGGGCTGACCTGAGCCAAAGGCAGACGCTTAACAACTGAGCCACCCAGGCACCCCCCAAATTAAGTTTTCAAACACAGAAAAAAGCTAAAGAATGGTCTCAGTTGTCCATCTTTTAATTATGTGGACATTCCTCAAAGTATCTATAAAAATTAAAATTACTATAAAAGTTTCCTACTATTACACACATTTAAAAATATTACCATTCATTTGAAAAATATGTCCTGTGAATATTAAAGATAAATATTAAATGTTAAAGGTAAGTATTTCCCTCTGGTTAACTTTCTTCCAGAAGAAAGAACATTTACAGGACAATGGACCATCAACTAGTAACAATGTCTACTGATACAGATACTAAGTTTAAAAATCAATTTATCTGAAAACATTTTAAATTAGCTTAATTATTTTTAAATAATGGCACATGGTCGTTGTAAAACAAAAGAATCGCAGAAATGCATAAAGAATAAAGACAAGATCATAGGAAATTTATCTTCTGAAAGAATAATTCATGGGTTACCATTTCTGCACCATCTCTCAAGACATTTTACTTAAAGATAAACCGTCTTACATTAAAGGGCTCATTGCATACATCCTATTCTATAGCCTACTTTGCTTAATTCACTAGGTAAACAACACCTTTCATGTCAGCCAGTATATATCTTCGCATGTCATTATTTTTAAAGGCCCCATTGTATATTACACTCAATGTATTACCATAACTTACTTAACCATTTTCCGTATTAATAGATATTTGGGTTTTTCATTTTTTCATTTTTTTAAATGAACTATCTATAATACAATGATCAGGACACTCCACACTTCTTCACTACAATGCCTCTTACACCAATACCTTCTCCACAAAACAGAACTCATTTATTCAAATATTTTTAAGTGCTTATTATGTTCCACTCATTGTTCTAGGCAATCCAAGTTCCAACAGTGTAGGGACTGATTCTATTTTAGTCACTGCTTTATTTCCTGTGTTTAGTGGATTGTTTGGTACATAGTGGAGTATCATATATGTGTTGAATGAATGGATGATTATGCTTGTTCATTCATCCCTTCACTTTTTTAAGCATTGACTCCGAAATTAGTTCGGTTTTCTTTTTTTTTTTTTCCCCACTCTGCAGCATAATGAGCCTGTAAGTGTCTTTATCACTCACAATTCAGGCTCACTACTGGGAGTCAAGTAGATGAATATGGAGACAAAAACAGTACTACAGCATTGCCTTTTGGAACCTCTGCTCAGTTGCGTTTAAAATGTTCAAAGTTCCTTTTGAGCTCAAAACATCATCCATAGGAAATGTGAATCTAACAGCTAGCTGTATGTTTTCCTTTGGTCTAACATTTCAATGGAAAAAGAGTAGTAACACTCTCCAAAAGGTCCAACTGGCACACAGAGAAACCTTAAAAATCCAATTAAACGGCAAAATTATTATTGAATTCATAAAAGATTTATATTGCTTTTCCAGGAAAAATACTTTGAGAGAAAAAGACCACTGAAATACCAAAACATAACAAAATGTTTATATTCTGATCAAATTTTAGCTTTTAAAATTACCATAGATCTGTTGAGAAACCTTATTTAGAGGTTATACATGCCTATTCTGTTTTCTCTCATTTGGAAAATACAGGTACTGTAGAGATTAAATTAGAATCACGAATCTGGGAAGAACATTGAGACATATGAAGCTCAACCTTCTGCCTTTTACTCATGTACACTTAAGCCAGTTTACCTACATAAGAAATGTATCAACAACAAAGAATTACCCAGCTCACCCAGGGATAAGAGATGTGATAAAAGTTAAGGTGTAAGTCTGGGAAAAGAAATGTTAAATCACTCTAAGAATGTTTTCATTAGAGAAAACTGTTTAGAGGAATGTCATGATCCGACTTCCATTTTAGTATGATCTCTCTAGAATTTATGCTTGAATGTTAAATGCATATGTTAAATACATATGCTTGAATGGAATATCCAAGTTGATTATGATCAAGTATTTTGCCTCCTAACTGGTGAGGACAACATGCAAAAATTTAGTGAAAGAGGATGCTGGTTTGTATTAGATTGTGAATACCTCTTCAACAAAAGCATATGCTACCCACCAGTGTATTTTTATAAACACACCCTATTATTATTAGATTCTAAGTTCAAAACAGTATATCATGATTTTATGGCTCCTTATATCCCCACTACTTAGAATACACACCAGGTATTTAATACTCACTGATATCGCTGAAAATATAGATATTTATCTAGTCCATTTAAATAGAATTTCATTACCACAAAAATTTTTCAATATTAAAATATCTAGAAAAACAGGGCGCCTGGGTGGCTCAGTTGGTTAAGCGACTGCCTTCGGCTCAGGTCATGATCCTGGAGTCCCGGAATTGAGTCCCGCATCGGGCTCCCTGCTCAGCAGGGAGTCTGCTTCTCCCTCTGACCCTCCTCCCTCTCATGCTCTCTGTCTCTCATTCTCTCTGTCTCAAATAAATAAATAAAATCTTTAAAAAAAAAAAATATCTAGAAAAACATATTACCACACTTGAACAGATAACTTACACACCAATGTTCATAGCGGCATTATTCACAACAACCCAAATGTCCACTGACAGATGAATGGATAAACAAAATGTGGCACATCCATAAAATAAAATATTACTCATTCTTAAAAAGAATGAAATTCTGATACATGGTATAACATGGATGAACCCTAAAGACACTACATTAAGTGAAAGAAGACAGTCACATAAGAACAAATATGATTCAACTCATAAGAAGAACCTAGAATAGTCAAATTCATAAAGACAAAATAAAACAATGGTTACAGGGGCTGGAAGTAAGAAGGAATGTGGAGTTAATGTTTCATGAGTGCAGTAGTTTGGGATGCTGAAAAAGTTCTGGAGATAGTGGTGATGGCTGTACAACAATGTAAATGTACTTACACTGAATTACAGTGTAAGTAAGTATATACACCTATTTACATACTTAAAATGGTTAAATGGTAATTATTATTTTATATATACTTTACCACAATAAAAAGGACAAAATATTATATTACTTTATGAATGACTTGCCCAAATAATATTTCATAAATGTACAATCACAGAATTCTAATAGCTCTTAACATTAAATTATTAAGAAAAAAAGGAGTTAAAAAATAAACATCCAGTTCTATACGTATCTGGTTTCTTAAAAAACAAGTAAAAACAAAACAAAACAAAAAAACCTTGAAGAAACAAAGTTATTTTGACTTCAGCAATACCAATAATGCATGCATTTATTCTAACTTTGCAAATCCTTTGCCTTACAACAAAAATACTTAAACACAGTGATAATCAACATATCCATATGTTTTAACATTCACACATAATTTCATCTCCACTTTCTCAGCAGAAGCTTGTCTGCACTTAAATGTTTTTGCAATTCAGTTTTGATTCTATTTTCTTTTTTCTTTTTCCTTGCAGGTAAAAACTAGACATGCAAAGACTATTCCCTACTTTCTTTAACATTTTCAAGGCAGTTAACAAACAATCTAATAAGAAATATAGCATGTCAAATAAATGATAAACTGGGAATTCTTGAAAGTGATTAACATTCTGTATGGTAAATTATTTCCTAACCTTTGGGAAATGCTTAAGAAAATAAGTTAAAATTTACATTCATCTCAACATATACAAAAGCTAACACAACTGCTACAAGACACAAAGGCAATATTTTTGCTAATTATAAAAATGATTCACATTCAAACAAATCTAACTGAAATTCATGAAACTATATAACATTCTTAAAAATACAAACTCCCGGGTGCCTGGGTGGCTCAGTTGGTTAAGCGACTGCCTTCGGCTCAGGTCATGATCCTGGAGTCCCGGGATCGAGTCCCACATTGGGCTCCTTGCTCGGCGGGGAGTCTGCTTCTCCCTCTGCCCTTCCCCTCTCTCATGGTCTCTCTCTCTAATAAATAAATAAATAAATCTTAAAAAAAAAAATATAAACTCCCTAGTTCAATACAATATACCACACATACCTCAATTTCTATTCTATGATGTCAAAGAAATTATATTGATTTAATACAGTTAAATTCAACAATACTGATATAATTTGTAACTCATTTAACATGATTCATTTATGAGACTCGACCTTAATTTACCAACTAAATTTTAATATTGGTTAATTAATTATTTCTCTGGTAATTACCAAACTAGGAAGTTTTCAGTACTGATTAATTTTCCAAGATCTGCCCACAAAACTATTATTGTATAATGAAATCTCACTTAAAATGAAGTTACCTAACCTCTGAAACAAATAATGCAATATATGTTAAGAAAAAAAAAAAAGAAGAAGAAGAAGAAGATAGCAGGAAGGGGAGAATGAAGCGGGGGAAATCGGAGGGGTAGACGAACCATGAGAGACGATGGACTCTGAAAAACAAACAGGGTTCTAGAGGGGAGGGGGGTGGGAGGATGGGTTAGCCTGGTGGTGGGTATTGAGGAGGGCACATTCTGCATGGAGCACTGGGTGTTGTGCACAAACAATGAATCATGGAACACTTCATCTAAAACTAATGTTGTAATGTATGGGGATTAACATAAGAATAAAAAAAAATATGTAAAAAAAAAAAAAAATGAAGTTACCTAAGATAAAAAGAATAAAAGCAAAGAGGTATATTCAAGTGTTTGACTTCCTTAGTACCCTATGCATATTCCTTCTAGAAGTAGCTATTTCAAGTGACAATAAATCCTTTGATCCATAATTTCCCTACTTTCCCAATAAATTACATTAAGCAAAAATTAAGTAAACTATTGTAGAGTCCTCCCATTAAAACAAAAACAAAAAAACCAAAAACTAGAGATGTGTTTTTCCTTATTATGTTCTTTTTAGTATATATTCCTAAAAATATATTGTGGATCTGTGTCCAAAAGATCTATCCAGCAAAACTCACATATTTATGTAAGTTTTTAGCACCTTAACATTCACATTCAGATTCAACAAAAATTTCTTAAGACTACACTAGGAACTGAATTCCAACCACAACTTTATAAAATGGGTGTTAATGATCTCATGTTAAAGGAAAATGAGGCTCAGAAAAACAAAATAATTTGATCTCACAATCAGTAACTAGTGAATTCAAGAGGTGGAACCCAGATAATCTTGATGCCAAAAGGAAGAAGAGAAGTAACACTTGTTCTGTGTCAGACATGACCCAGGCACTTGGCACATATTTTGTCATTTAATTCTTACAACTGCTTTATAAGATAGGCACAATCTCCATTTTGAAGATGAAGTAACTGAGGTAAGAAGTGATTTGACTTGATCAAGGTTTGTACAGAAAAAGGCAGCTAAGACAGGACAGAAACCCTGGAATTATACATTGATAGATCTGTCCTCAAACCATGATTGTGATCCAAGGAGGGAAGTTTATTTGATGTGTCGTTTTATTTTTGTTTTCAGGGTTTTTTTGTTTTGTTTTGTTTTTTTAAGAGAGAGAGTGTGTGGTGGGGAGGGGCAAAGGGAGAGAATCTCAAGCAGGCTCCATGCCCAGCACAGGGCTCAATCTCACGACCCTGAGATCATGACCTGAACCAAAACCAAGAGTCAGATGCTTAACCAACTAAGCCACCAGGCACCCCTGTTTTCAGTTTTATTTCTTTGTTTTTCTATAGAAAGGGGAACAAATTTTACCAAATCCATTTTAATAAGATTTCTAATTCCTTTAGAGAATGGTATCTCTGCTGGTAATCCCTGTAAGGTCACTATCATGAGTCTACCAGGCAGACAAAAGATAACAATGATACAGCATTTAGCATGCAAATAGATGTCAACCCAATATGAATCCAATAATCCAATAGGAAAACACTGAATGCCTTTTGTCATTAGAATAGTTTTGCTAAGAATCAGACCCTCTTGAACCAGGTGCCAATTCTTGAAACACTACTTTGAGCAACAAAGAAAGAGAATTAAAGTTTAGAGAAAGAAGGTGAAATACTACTCCCCATTCTACCCAATACTCCTACATTCCACTAATGTAAACCTATGATCCTGCTCCCCACTAGCATAGCTCTACAGGACAGCAAGAGCAGGGAGAAAAGGCTGGTCTCAGAATGGGAAAGAAACACCACCATTTCAAACATAAAATCAAATCTAAATCATTTTCATCTCTCCTTAAGGAAGTTCGGCAATGTATCACTCAAAGTATCTGTCTTCTGCTAGCCTATAAAACCGTCTGAAATCCAGTTAGAATATTCTCTTCCTTTACAAAATCTCACCTGTCCTTTTTCATCTGCCTCTGTTCTTACTCAAAATCTACTCAAAAATTAATAAAGCAGTCAGACATCTAGAGCTCTATTATTCAGGAGCAAAGGTCAATAATTATCAAATACTGGCCAAGGCATGAAGGATTCATATTTCAGAGTAATTTTCAAATTTTGCTACACAGGACTAAAGAGTTGTATGAAATATTCTTAGTAGCTAATGAATGAGAGAGTGCCAGGTAGGTTTCATTTATAAAAGTATATAACTCACATACACTCATTCATTATACCAAACTTGAGGCCAGAAAAATGTATAAGTATCACAATAAAATCAAAGTTCTAAAATTCTTACCCTAGAATATGTAAGAGGTAGAGGGGAGGCAGGTGATAATTTGTTGTATTTTTTAAAATGAGTCCTCATCTTTCTTTTCTCTGATCTTGTTTATGATGCAAATCCTACAGGAAACAAATTAAAGTCTAAAATGAACTCTGAAGTTTCTGAATAATACCATTTTCATTCATTTTTTTTTTTTTAAGATTTTAAGAGAGTGAGTGTGTGCACAAACAGGGGGAGGAGCACAGGGGGAAGGAGCGGGAGGGGGAAAGAATCTCAAGCAATCTCCCCACTGAGCACAGAGCCTGAGACGGGTCTTGATCTCATGACCCTGAGATCATGACCTGTGCCAAAACCAAGAGGAACACACTTAACTTACTAAGCCACCCAAGCGCCCCATTTTCATTCTTGAGATGAATGTGTATTCTGCTGTTGTTGGATGAAGTAATCTACAAATGTCAATTATGTCTGGTTGACTGATGGTGCCGTTGAGTTCAAGTATGTTCTGATTTTCTGCCTGCTAGATCTGTCCATTTTTAAGACAAGAATGTTGAGATACCCAACTATAATCGTGGATTCATCTATTTTTCTTTTTGCAATTCTCTCAGTTTTTGCCTCACATATTTTGAGAGCTTGTTTGGAGGTTCTAGCAGGGGAGCGCAGCTACTCGTATACCCTTGACGGAAGAATGGTCCTCCTCTATCGGGGAAAGTCGTCCTCTTCGACCGAGCACGCAGCTTCGGGAGGGATGCACATTGAGCGGTGAGGTAGGAAAGGGACACCGCCTAGCCAGCCAGATCAGCTGAATCAACCCTGGCGATCAATGGGGTGACAGATGTCGCAGCCAGATCACCCTCACATCCTGCCTCACATATTTTGATGCACATACTTTAAGGATTATGTCTTCCTAAAGATTTGACCCCATTGTCATTATAAAATGCTCCTGTTTACACTTGAAGATTTTCCTTGCTCTGAAGCCTGCTCTGTCCGAAGTTAATAGAGCTACTCCAGCTTTCTTTTGATTAGTGTTAGTATGGTATACACTTCTCCAACCTTTTATTTTTATTCTGTATGTGTCTTCACATTTGAAGTGGGTTTCTGTTGACAACATATAGTTGAGTCTTTGATCCACTCTGACGGTCTCTTTTAACTGAGTATATTTAGACCACTGGCATGTAAACTAATTACTGATATACCTGGATTGATATCTACCCTATTTGTTACTGTTTTCTATTCATTACCCTTGTTCTTTGTTCCTATTTATATCTTCCACTCTTTTTCTTTTGTGGTTTTAACTGAGGATTTTATGAGATTCCATTTTCTCTCCCTTCTTAGCATGTCAATTATACATCTTTTTTCACTTTGTTTCCCTGGAGTTCACATTATACATTTACAACTAATCCAAGTCCACTTCATGGGTAGTGAAATACAAGTACCTTATAACAGAATATTCTTAATTCCTCCTTCCCAACCCCTGTATCATTGCTGTCACTCATTTCACTTATATTTAAGATACACTCATTGAATACATTGTTGATATTATTTTAAACAAATTATGTTATCTGTTAGTCAATTAAGAAAAATAAAAGTTATTTTAAAGTTATTCAGAAGTTATTTTAAAGTTATTTCCCTTCACCTAATCTTTCTCTAATGGTCTTCCCTTTTTTAATGTAGATCCAAGTTTCTGGCCTGTACAATTTTCCTTCTCTGAAGAACTTTTAATATGTCTTACAAGGCAAGCCCACTAGCAAAAATTTTCTACATTTTTGTTATCTGAGAAAGTCTTTATTTTCCTTCTTTTTTTAAGGATAATTTAGCAGGATACAGAATTCTAGATTGTTCAATTTTTCTCCCAACACTTTAAGTATTCCACTCCACTCTTTTCTTGCTTGCATGATTTCTGAATAGAAGTCAGATGTAATTCTTACCTTTGCTCCTCTATAGATAAGGTGTTTTTTCCCTTCTGGCTTCTTTCAAGATTACTTCCTGTTTGATTTTTTGCAATTTTATTATGATATGCCTAGGTGAAGTTTGGGGGACTTACCTTGCCTGGTGTTCTCCAAACTTCCTGGATCTGTGGTTTGGACCCTGACATTAATTTGGTGAAATACGCCATCATTATTGCTTCAAATATTTCCTCTTCCTTTTTCTCCTTCCTCTCCTTCTAGAATTCCCATTATGCATATATTATACCTTTTGAAATTGTCCCACAGTCCTTGGTTATTTTTTAATTTTTTTCAGGCTTTTTTCTCTTTGCTTTTTAAGTCTTTTTTTTTTTAATTTATCCATTTATTTTATTTTGTTCTAGATATGCATTTGATTATTTTATTAACATATAATGTATTATTTGTTTCAGGGGTACAGGTCTGTGATTCATCAGTCTTACACAATTCACAGCGCTCACCATAGCACATACCCTCCCCAATGTCCATCACCCAGCCACACCATCCCTCCCACCCCCCTCCACTCCAGCAATCCTCAGTTCGTTTCCTGAGATTAAGAGTCTCTTTTATGGTTTGTCTCTCTCTCTGGTTTAGTCTTGTTTCATTTTTCCCTCCCTTCCCCTATGATCCTCTGTCTTGTTTCTCAAATTCCTCATATCAGTGAGATCATATGATACTTGTCTTTCTCTGACTGACTTATTTTGCTTAGCATAATACCCTCTAGTTCCATCCACATCATTGCAAATGGAAAGATTTCATTTTTTGATGGCTGCATAATATTCCATTGTGCGTGTGTGTGTGTGTGTGTGTGTGTGTGTGTGTGTGTCACATCTTCTTTATCCATTCATCTGTCGATGGACATCTAGGCTCTTTCCATAGTTTGGCTATTGTGGACATTGCTGCTATAAACATTGGGGTGCACATGCCCCTTCGGATCACTACGTTTGTATCTTTGGGGTAAATACCCAGTAGTGCAACTGCTGGGTCATAGGGTAATTCTATTTTCAACTTTTTGAGGAACCTCCATACTGTTTCCCAGAGTGGCTGCACCAGCTTGCATTTCCACCAACAGTGTAGGAGGGTTCCCCTTTTTCCTCATCCTTGCCAACATCTGTCATTTCCTGACTTGTTAATTTTAGCCATTCTGACTGGTGTGAGGTGGTATCTCATTGAGGTTTTAATTTGGATTTCCCTGATGCCAAGCGATGTTGAGCACTTTTTCATGTGTCTGTTGGCCATTTGGATGTCTTCTTTGCAGAAATGTCTGTTCATGTCTTCTGCCCATTTCTTGATTGGATTATTTGTTCTTTAGATGTTGAGTTTGATAAGTTCTTTATAGATTTTGGATATAAGTACCCTTCATCTGATATGTCATTTGCAAATATCTTCTCCCATTCTGTCGGTTGTCTTTTGGTTTTGCTGACTGTTTCTTTTGCTGTGCAAAAGCTTTTTATCTTGATGAAGTCCCAATAGTTCATTTTTGCCCTTGCTTCCCTTGCCTTTGGCGATGTTTCTACAAAGAAGTCGCTGCAGCTGAGGTCGAAGAGGTTGAGGATTCCTGTCTCACATTTAGGTCTTTCAACCACTTGGAGTCTATTTTTGTGTGTGGTGTAAGGAAATGGTCCAGTTTCATTCTTCTACACGTGGCTGTCCAATTTTCCCAACACCATTTGTTGAAGAGACTGTCTTTGTTCCATTGGACATTCTTTCCTGCTTTGTCGAAGACCACAGAGTTGAGGGTCCATTTCTGGGCTCTCTATTCTGTTCCATTGATCTATGTGTCTGCTTTTGTGCCAGTACCATACTGTCTTGATGATGACAGCTTTGTAATAGAGCTTGAAGTCCAGAATTGTGATGCCACCAGCTTTGCTTTTCTTTTTCAACATTCTTCTGGCTATTCGGGGTCTTTTCTGGTTCCCTACAAATTTTAGGATTATTTGTTCCATTTCTTTGAAAAGACTTGATGGTATTTTGATAAGGATTGCATTAAATGTGTAGATTGCTCTAGGTAGCACTGACATTTTCACAGTATTTGTTCTTCCAATCCATGAGCATAGAATGTTCTTCCATTTCTTTGTGTCTTCCTCAATTTCTTTCATGAGTATTTTATAGTTCTCTGGGTACAGATCCTTTGCCTCTTTGGTTAGATTTATTCCTAGGTATCTTATGGTTTTGGGTGCAACTGTAAATGGGATCGACTCCTTAATTTCTCTTTCTTCTGTCTTGTTGTTGCTGTATAGAAATGCAACTGATTTCTGTGCATTGATTTTATATCCTGCCACTTTACTGAATTCCTGTATGAGTTCTAGCAGTTTTGGGGTGGAGTCTTTTGGGTTTTCCACATAAAGTATCATATAATCTGCAAAGAGTGAGAGTTTGACTTCTTCTTTGCTGATTCGGATGCCTTTTATTTCTTTTGTTGTCTGATTGCTGAGGCTAGACTTCTAGTACCATGTTGAATAGCAGTGGTGATAGTGGACATCCCTGCTGTGTTCCTGACCTTAGGGGGAAAGCTCTCAGTTTTTCCCCATTGAGAATGATATTCGCTGTGGGTTTTTCACAGATGGCTTTTATGATATTGAGGTATGTGCCCTCTATCCCTACAGTGTGAAGAGTTTTAATCAAGAAAGGATGCTGTACTTTGTCAAATGCTTTTTCTGCAACTATTGAGAGGATCATATGGTTCTTGTTCTTTCTCTTATTAATATATTGTATCACACTGATTCATTTGTGGATGTTGAACCAACCCTGCAGCTCAGGAATAAATCCCAGTTGGTCGTGATGAATAATCTTTTAATATACTGTTGGATCCTATTGGCTAGTATTTAGGTGAGAATTTTTGCATCCATGTTCATCAGGGATATTGATCTGAAGTTCTCCTTTTTGATGGGGTCTTTGTCTGGTTTTGATCAAGGTAATGCTGGCCTCATAAAATGAATTTGGAAGTTTTCCTTCCATTTCTATTTTTTGGAACAGCTCAGAAGAATATGTATTAATTCTTCTTTTATTTTAGCGAGAGAGAGTGGTGGGGAGGGGCAGAGAGAGAGAGAGAGCCTCAAGCAGACTCCACACTGAGCACAGAGCCCAACACAGGGCCTGATCCCACGACCCCAAGATCACGACCTGAGCTGAAACCAAGAGTTGGATACTCAACCAACTGAGCCACCCAGGTGCCCCTTGTTGCTTTTTAATTTTAGAAGATTCTACTGACATATCCTCAAGCTCAGAGAGAATCTTTCCTCAGCCATGTTTGGTCTTCTAATAAGCCCATCAAAGGCATTCTTCATTTCTATTACAGTATTGTTTCATTTCTAGCATTTCTTTTTCTTTCTCAGATTTTCATCTTTCTACTTACATTATCCATCTTTTCTTTCACGTTGCCTATTTTCTTCATTAGAGTCCTTGGCATATTAGTCATAATTGTTTTAAATTCTTGGTCTGATCATTCCAATATCCCTGCTATGTTTGAGTCTGATTCTGATGCTTGCTCTGTCTCTGTAAACTGTGCTTTCTGCTTTTTAACATGGCTTATAATTTTTTTGTTGGAAGCCAGACATGATGCACTGGATAAAAGGAACTGTGGCAAACAGGCATTTAGTAATGTGGGATAGGAGAAGTGTTCTATAGTCCTATGATTAGGTCTTAGTCTTTTAGTGAGTCTGTGCTCCCCCCAAGTTATGACCTTCACAAGTTCTTCTCAGTCCTCCTGCACCTACCCCCGCCACCCAGCCACACACACACACACACACACACACACACACACACACACACACACCCCTTAGGTCGAAGAGGACAGCTAGAGGAGGAACAGGATGGCTGGAACTGGACACTTATCTTCCCCTACATGGAAGGCTAAAGCAGGCTCGAGTTGGGTATTCCCCTTCCTCCAGGTCAGTTAGACTCTGAAAATACCTTAATATGTTAGACACTGATAAAATAACTTTTCTTTAGGGTAAATCTTAAGAAAAACAGAATGCTTTGGCATATTTCAAAATTATTGCTTTCCCCTTTCCCTGTAGGAAGTACCAGGGCATTTTTCTCTACTACTCACTGTGAAGATATGATAGAACTGGAGTAAAACCATGAAAGTTTGGGATTCCTATGCTCGGGCCTCCCTGGAGTTTCTACCTCAGACTTGTCCATATTGAGCCTCTGGCAATTAGTTAATTACATTTTAGGTTTTTTCCTACCCAGTACTGTGTTCCCTTAGAGGTCTCTGCTCCTATGCTCTGCTAGAGTAAGTTGTCATACTCTGTATTTGCCTGTCTGTCTCTCCAGTTTGGGGATAGTAGCTTGCCCTGTGACCTCACCTCTATGAAAGATCTAAGAAAGTTGAAATATTTTTCAGTTTGTTCAGTTTCTTACTTACTGTCAGGATAGAGTGATAACTTATATGCCAGACCAAAAACCACTGAAAAATCTCCATTTTCAATTTTTACCTTCACATTTTACTAATTGATAAAGTGATATATAACACTCTTATGCTATTAAGGAGAGAGAGAAAACAGATCTGAATTTGTCTCAACAGCACATAAATTACCTAAAATACGACTGATCATAGAGTTCACCATAAGTAATACCAAAATGCAAATTATTAAACAATACACTCCATCCTTTCTTTCTGAAGCAATGAAAACAGATAATCAAAAATTATAGGGATCATTTAGATCCTGAATTATTACAAACTAAAACAGCTCCTAAATAAAGACCTAAATATTAGATTTCCATAGGAGCTTTTTAAAAAATTTATCAGTAAAAACTGCAATTCACTGGTATCTTTGCTGCTCAATTTGCAGAAAAATAAAGCCTATTTCTTAATTCCTAAAATAGAATGATAATACCTTCTAAACAAACTCAAGTTTTCATATTCTTCCTCTGGAGGAAAAAAAAAGCAGTAAAAAACTAAAATTTGTATGTGAAATTTGACATTTGGATGCCAATTCCCAGCATTTGCTATTGTGGAATTAACCTTTATCAAAATTAATTTACTTAGAAAATCATAGTCCACTGTATAGTGCTGTCTGCTGTTCTTATAACAAGAAATACAGCTAATTTTTTTTCCAAATTACACTGTAAAACAGCTCATTACTCTTTATATTATGGACTTAAATTTTATTCAACTGAGTTTTAACATACTTAATCAAAGGCATGCTGGTTAAAAAAGATGAAAATACTGAATTCACCTTAAGAAATTTGAAAGCATGTTGCAAAGAAGTCCCCAAACGTAACAAGAATGTCAGAATAACCAAACCTAAGGGAACATATTAGCAGTATCTTCACTTCACATAAATGTAACTTTATTATTATTATTTGCACATCTGTGATATATTAGGTACAACAGACATTCCTGAGCCCTTAATATATTGAACAGATGGTGAACCCTTACAAAATTAGGAACAAGGGTAACATCTTAAAGAATTATTAATAATCTTGCTCTTCAGCCAGAGGAGAGCTACAATGCTGGACAAATACTTTTCCTACAAGGATAATGAGGAATTAGGGTGAAATACATAGGAAATAATTTGTGGATGGTCACAAAAAGCATTGGGAAAAGTGACTACAGTAACACACACACACACACACACACACACACACACACATATATAAGCTCCTAGAAAAAAGATTAATCGACCCAAAAAGAGGTTGTCAATTGAGAATGAAGATGAACACTTGTGAAAGATAGAAAAGAATGCTCTAAAAGTTCCATTCTTAATTTGCTAAACATAAAATATATTCTTGAGACCCCACATCCCTGCAATCCTAAAACAAAGTCAGAATCTAACTAAAACTAAGACTCAGTAATTGGCATAGTTTCTAGTTAAAGTAATAACCAATAAAAATGGAGCCAATTATGTCAGTTCACAAGGGATAAATGAAAACATCTAAAGCAAAAAAACAAAAAACAAAAATTAAGACTCTCTCATCCTGAAAAGTGGTTATGTATATGTAAAAATAAACTATCAGGGTGCAAATGGCTAAGAGACAAGATACTCTAGCAGATAGTGCACAGAATGTACTCCTGCTCCAAAAAATGTCACATGATTTTTAGAAAGTCACTGGTTATCTCCAGAACTGAAATAATGTAGTATCAGTGGAATCTTTTAAGGAAAAGTGATACAGCATCAATAAACAATATAGTGCTTTCTGGGTGAAGGAACACTACCTACCTAAAGAGAAAAGGATTTCTTAACTTTTAAAGAGAAAAATTTGATTTCTTAATAAAGTTATTTCAATATTAACTGTGAAAAATGGCTTACCTTCCTTCCACTAGAACATAAGCTGACAAAACAACATGGTATTTCCAAAGGAAGATATTATTGCTTGAATCTGGGTCAGTAAAATTATCACTGTTCAAAATGAGAAAAGAAAGGGGTAGCATTAATTATCTACAATTATACATTTTCTTTGTTGTTAACATGAAACATATCTCACATAAAATCTCACAGGTCATTCAAATGAGATACATGTCCCTAGGTTTGAAATCTCTAGAGATAGCTCCTTTGAAGACTGAAAAAATAGTTTATTTAAATAATTCCTGATCACTAAATGTGAATAAATTTTTTTCCACTAAAAAAATTTTTTTAATATTTACTGTTCTCACACCACTTTAATTTTTTTCCCCTAACAAAGAACATGGAAGTTCAGCTATACAAAAAGGCACACACACACACACACACACAAATGGGGGGGGGGGCGGATATTCAAACAGCTTCAAGGACAAAAAACATGTTTCACACTAGATCATATTTACAGTTCCTCATCTAGAATTCAACTAACATCCAACTGCAGCAATCAGCCAAGCTTGGCAAATTAAAATAACAGTAATTTTGACAGATTATCTTCTATAAATATTCAAATATGGGCGTTTATGTACATACAAGGGTCTCTATATGCCAATCAAAATGCTTTGTTTAGGATCCCAAAACTGAGTTTTCACCCTTCTTTTCGTAGGAATCCCCTAAATCCTTAACTTTCATTTTAACTCTTTCACCTCAGCTGATAAAGGGGCCAATTATTTCTCTATTCATAGCCTGAATTAAAAATTTACAGATAATATTCATATCAGACAAAAAGAAAGTACCTAGAATCTTTGAAAATCTAAGTCTGTAGAGAAAAAAGGAAAGATCCAGGAATGGGGATGAGGCAGCTGCAGAGAGAGAATCTTGAAGGATAGCGACTAAAAGATTAATGTTTTACACATGTGACTAGGTATGGCTTGCTAAAGTAAAATCCAAATGTAAAGAGCAATTAACAACTTCATAAATTTGGGCTGCCTTCAAAGTTCCATTAAGATAGACTACCATTTGGGACACCTGGGTGGCTCAGTTGGTTAAGCGGCTGCCTTCGGCCTGGGTCATGATCCCAGGGTCCTGGGATCGAGTCCACATCGGGCTCCTTGCTCAGCAGGGAGCCTGCCTCTCTCTCTCTCCCTCTGCTTGTGCTCTGTCAAATAAATAAAATCTTAAAAAAAAAAAAAAAAAAGACTACCATTTATTTGGTGCACCCGGGCGGCGCTCTCTGTTGAGCATCCAACTCTTTGTTTCAGCTCAGGTCCTGATCTCAGAGGTGTGGGATCAGGCTCCCAACTTAACACTGAGTCCGCCTGAGTTTCTCTCTCCCTCTCCCTCTGCCCTGCCCCTCCGCACTCACTCTCTTTGTCTCTGTCTCTCTCAAATAAGTAAATAAAATCCTTTAAAAAATAAAAAGACGGGGGCGCCTGGGTGGCTCAGTTGGTTAAGCGACTGCTTTCGGCTCAGGTCATGATCCTGGAGTCCTGGGATCGAGTCCCACATCGGGCTCCCTGCTCAGCTGGGGGTCTGCTTCTCCCTCTGCCCTCTTCCCTCTTGTGCTCTCTGTCTCTCATTCTCTCTCTCAAATAAATAAAAAATCTTAAAAAAAATAAAATAAAATAAAATAAAAAATAAAAAGACTACCATTTATTTGGCTCAAGGCAAAACCCTATGCTTTGATGACAAGTTTAAGTATATGAAAGTGTCAAAAGTGGCGGAATGCAATTAGTATGAAATTCAAACCAAAGGCAATTTTTGAAATCCAGAGGTAGCTCTATTTAATCAAGAATAATCGCTCTAATGAAGGCAAGATATCTCATGCATGAATTTATTAATTGTCCTCCTATCCTATCTCCCATGAGTCAGTTCCCCTTAAACATGTATGCAATTACTGAAAAGAACCCAGGAAAACTACAAGTGATAGACATGCCTCTGCATCCAGAACAGACAATGCAGTCAAACAAAATTATGGACAAAAATTCAACCTATTCAGAGGCATATGCCCTTCTGATTCCACCTGTAAAGAAACAGCTATAAATCTCTATTAAGATTGCTCAAAATATTTCTAGAAAGTTAAGCTTGCAAGAAACTCTTCCTTTATGATCACTCACCATTCAACCACTCAAACCCAGGTCCAACAGCAGATGCAAGCCAGACCAGTGGTTTTCAAAGCAGCAAAGGGAGAAGAAAAGTCTAATCTAGGGACCAGTAGCTTTAGCTTCCCATTGGAGCTTGTTAGAAATGCAGAATCTCAGGCCCTATCCAGGGACAGACTGAATCTGAATGTGCATTTTAACAATCCCCAAATAATTCACAGACATATTAATATTTGAGAATCTCTGCAGGAAGAATATTAGAATGAGAGAGAAGGTATAATCTGTGCAAAGACTGGTTCTTACTGCAGGCCATTGTTTGGCCAATAAGCAATCAATTCTTAACCTCTGGTTTAAAAGCATCATTATTCCTCCCACAATCTTTGTATTTTATTTTATTCAAGATTTCATTTATTTATTTGAGAGAGAGAGAGAGAGTATGAACAGGGGAAGGGGCAGAGGGACAAGCAGACTTCCTGCTGAGCAGGGAGCCTAACACAGAGCTTGATCCCAACTGAGCCAGTCAGGCACCACTAAATATTTTTACTTTTAAAGTTAGATGTTTAACCTACTGAGTCACCCAGATGCCCCAATTTTTGTATTTTAAATAAGGGATCTTGAAAAATAGAAACCCCTTAAGAGCCAAAGGAATTAGTATCTAATGATTAAATCTCAGACCCCAAGAAAGGCTGTGACAGAGTTAACTTAGAGCAGGTAGTCCCATCACATGTCCCTGAATCACATGAACTAGATGAGTTAATTTATTTTTTTAAAGATTTTATTTATTTACTTGACAGAGAGAGCAGAAGTAGGCAGAATGACAGGCAAATGGAGAGGGAGAAGCACGCTCCTCGCTGAGCAGAGAGCCCGACTTGGGGCTCAATCCCAGGACTCCGGGATCATGACCTGAGCCGAAGGCAGATGCTTAACAGACTGAGCCACCCAGGCACCCCTAGATGAGTTAATTTAATAACAACTCCTTTCATTCCAAATCCTAGACTCTAAGAGCATGCAGCAGTCTCAGTAGCTAAGAAAGAGAACAAGAGACCAAAAGCCCATGCCGTCAGGTAACCAGAAGAGGAGAAAGCTGTATGTGCTCATTATTCAGCTCTTGTCTTTTAGCTCCAAATCCACCCTTTAATACTCAGCACAGTGATGCTGAAAATCGACTCTGGAAACTACTTCTTCATGCTGCCAATAAGGGCACTAGAAGGAGAAACTTGCTTTTTCCAGTCAGGGCTGCCCTAGCATAGGCCCTCCACTCCAGCAGCAGCAGTTGGTGACAGCCACCAATTTTTACAGCACTCTCAGAAGTATCAGCAGCAGCCAGGCGGTACTCCCGCCATAAGTTGTGAGCCCCAACTCTACTCCTAAGCCCTTTTTTGTTCTCCCAGTACTGATGGTTGTGGCTTTCTGCAATTATTTTCCCTGTGTTACTCTAGGATTTCCCTTTTGTTTTTTCAACCTCCAACACCTGTATAATCCATTCACTATATTAAATTTTCTTGGCAGAAAGATCTAGTGTAGATTGCTTCCCTGTCCAGATCCTAACTGATACATCGTGGCTAGATAGAATAAAATCCAGTATGATCTTGATCACTTTGGAAACTATTTTCTGAAAACATGATAGTCTATGAGAAAATATTTACTGCCTCTCCCTCAAAATTGGTGCAATATGGGAAATGGATGCAAGAAGTATGGAAACACAACTTAAGGAAGTAATATATTGGGGGCACCTGGGTAGTTCAATCGGTTAAATGCTGTTTACACGTGAGAATGAATTAGAGTATTTTTTACAAAAATAATAAAATAGTAATAATGATGATGATGCTCAGAACACAATGCCAGAGATCTGATTTAACCAGTCTGAGATGGAGCCTAAGCATATTAAAACAAAACAAAACAGGGGCACCTGGCTGGCTCAGTCAGTAGAGTGTGTGACTCTTGCTCTCGGCGTTATGAGCTGAATCCTATGTTGGGTGTAGAGATAACTTAAAAATAAAATCTTAAAAAAAAAAAACCACTCAAGTGTTTTATAAAGTACTGACAGAGGGACTGAGAACCACTTACTGGAACATTCTATAACTTTAATACTCAAGGTATGGCCAAAGGACTTAGCTACATCCAGATTACCAGTGGAGCTTACTGGACAGGTAGCTTCTCAGGTCTTACCAAGAATCTAACAAGATCCCTGAGTAATCTGTATGCACATTAAAGTTTGAAAAAATAAAACATCATTCTGTAACAGTATGAAAAGGGTTTGAGAGTTTGTGTGTTCAAACTCCAACCTAAAAATAACTAAGTTGAATTTTTTTTGTCTTAAACAGTTTTACTTTTTTTTTTTTTTTTTTAAGTAATCTCTACACCCAACATGGGGCTTGAACTCACACATGCTCCACCAACTGAGCCAGTCAGGCACCCCTAAATATTTTTACTTTTAAAATCTACTAGAGTTTTCTAAGAATACAACTTTAGTAAGTTTAATAACTTTTAATAATATTTAATAACTAATATTTATTCAGCCTATACAATTTGTAGGCATTGTTCTTTACAAAATGATTTAACCCTCAACATATGGCTATAAAGTAATTCTTTAATCCCTGTTTTACAGATAAGAAAACTCAGGCAAGAGTTATATAAAATAGCTTTCCTCAGGTCACACAATTAGTAAGTGGCAAGGCTGAGAATTGAACCCAGATAGTCTTAGCTTAAACTTAACCACAAAATAATACTGCGTTTACCAATACCATCCCAAAACATTCAGGAGAAAAGTATAATTATTGGTAGTAAGAACACTACGAGAGTAAAAGAAAAAAAATCAGTGTGCTTTTCTGTGGTTTAAAAAAAAAAAAGATCAACAGAGTTGTAATAGTGATCTAATTACATCAACACCGTTATAAGTCTGTGGCCCCACTTAAAACAGAGAGGAACATGACACAGAAGACAAGAACTCCAGAGGTTGCTTATAATGCCAGCACTGTCAACACTGTAGGATAAAATACTGCATGTGAGACTATCCCATGGAAGAAAAATTTTTGGTAATAATCACTTAGTTATCTACATTTGGGAAATAACTGAAAGCTCCTATTAGGAGGTATGTTCTCCTCAATGCCTCCTTAATTTACCCCTACAATTGCTCCTACTGCCACCATCGCCACCACCCTCAGAAAAGTAAAGTATTTAAAAGGCTGTGATTATTTTTACAATGAAACAGGCATGACATAAATTTAGTCTGATTTTTCTCCTCTTCTGTACTCCACTGCTCCTAACTTCTCAAAAGGTCCATTCTCTGCTTCTGTCATAACAGAAGTAAAATTTTCAGTCCCAGTAAGACCCAAATGTTACTTTTGAAAATATCGAAGACAACTTTTAAAGAAGTCAGAGGCTCTGACTTACTTTATTACTAATAAGTTGTAATAATTCATGTGAATTCTAAATAGCATGACTAATAGCATAATAGAATAGCCAAAGTTCTCAAAGGTAAATAATGTAATTGTACCAGCAAACAGGTTGAATTTAAAATATGCAAAATTATATCCTGAGTGTTTAAAGCAAAGCAACAATTTCTAAGATGCCTTAACTTCATTCAGTCCAAACATACTCCTAAAAAAAAAAAAAGTATACAGTACCTTTTTCATTAACAATGACAAAGTTCGAGTGACCTAGTTGCTGAGAATGAACAAAACTATAGATATTAAAAAAATAGAGTTGCTTAACCCATAAGAGCTATTAAAGTGGATGCTGGAGCCAGAAAGATTTGAGGACTAAAAATACCAAAGCAAAGACTCACTGAAATACACTCTTCTAAACACCTAAGTGTAAAACTATGACTTGAAGCAATTCATTGGTTCATTTGGGTAAGGTTTTACCTGAAGAATCTAAGAAAGCTGAGGTTCAGGGAGCCTGAGGGCTCAGTCAGTTAAGTGTCCAACTCTTGATTGCAGCTCAGGTCATGATCTTGGGGTCATGAGATTGAGTACTGTACTGGGCATGGAGCCTGATTAAGATTCTCTCCCTCTCCCTCTTCCTCTGCACCACCCTCCCCTCCCCTCTCTCAAGAAAAAAAAAAAAAAGAGAGAGAGAGAGAGAGAGAGAGAGAAAAGAAAGAAAGCTAATGTCCAAGTGTAGCACAGTAGAATGCAACCTAATTTCCCAACGAATGGAGTAAGAGTCTCAGGAAGCCAACACTGACAAAACCCAAAAGAAGCACGTTTTTAGAAGGCAAAGCAAGTGTCAAAAAACACAAAGCGGAGTATTCTTTTTTTTTTTTTTAGTTTTTTTTTTTTTTTTTTTAAGACAGAGAGAGTACAAGCATGGGGAGCAGCAGGCAGAGGGAGAGGGAGAAGCAGTCTCCCTGCTCAGCAGGGAGCCTGATGTGGGGCTCGATCCCAAGATCCCCGGGATCACGACCTGAGTCAAAGGCAGACACTTAACCGTCTGAGCCACCCAGGCGCCCCAGAAGTGAAGTATTCTTGATATGACTCTTTTCATTAACTAATATGACTAACAAAACTCATACCAAAACTCCTTGAAAATTCCCCATACCAAAAAACTCAACCCACACAAAAAACTCAACCCATACCAAAACTCCTTGAAAATTTCCATCAGGTTTTAATTATCCATATTAGTTATGTAAATTATTTGTAGTTATTTTTTCCTTCTAGTTAAAACCAGAAAACCACTCTCTTCCTCTGTCCACCTATCTTCGTAATAGTATGTGTTCTCAGTCTACCTTCCTTTGCTACCCTATTCCAAAAGACATTTGAATAATATAGTAAAATATGATCTATTTATGACAAAATAAAATATACCTCAAATAAGTTATGTTTACTAAATGAGTCAAATGACTAATCACTACTCCTCCAAACTCATAACAGAAAAATCATATTTATTATGCATGTGTAAAAATTTAAATGAAAAAAATTTACTACCTCCATCACCAATAAAATAGAAAACCTATTGTATCAAAGAAAAATAACTATTTAAAAATCACTCGAATCATTTTTTCATCAGGAAAAATAAGCTTAAAAAAATGATTCTCAACTTCAATGTCAGTCAGAATTACATATTAAGCTCATAAAATTGTAGACTCACAGGCCCATGACCAGAGATTCTGAATCATAAAGTCTGAGTTTCTGAGGATGAACCCAAAACTATATATTTTAACAAACTTCCTAAGTAATTATGATGCAGATTATCCTTAAATTACACTTTCATATATACTTCATCTTCAAACCACTCTCAACTGACCTATAAGTCCTTTAGGTCTGATCAGACTACCCACTCTTATCCCTCATCTTAACAGCTTCGACTTCTGATTAAACTACATGCTTGGAACTAACACAGAGAAGAAATAATAGCAACCAGTTGTTGGACATATATTACTATGGGCCATGAACTTTACATAATCTATTACAGATACAAGAATTAAATGATATATTGCATGTAAAGTCTATAACAGTTTCTAAGATAAATAAATGCTTATTAAACTAGCTGCCAGCTGAAACTAATATCCACACAAAAACTCTGCATATGGATGTTTGTGGCAGTTTTATTCATAACTGACAAACTTGGAAGCAACCAAAATGTCCTTTAGTAAAGGTAAATGAAAAAGTAAACTTTGATACATATGAAATATTATTCAGCACTAAAAAAGGAATGAGCTATGAAGCCATGAAAAGACATGGAGGAAACAAAGTGAAAAGAAACCAATGTGAGAAGGCTACATACTGTGTGATTCCAACTATATGACATATTAGAAAAGGCAAAACTATGCGAACAGTATAAAAAAAAAAAATCAGGGGCTGTCCACAGGTAGAAGTTAGGGAAAGAGCAGGGGAGATGAATAGGTAGAAAGGAGAAAGGATTTTTAAGGCTGTGAAAATACTCTCGATTATAATGATGGATACATGTTATACATTTGTCCAAATCCACAGAATGTACAACACCAAGAATGAAGCCTAAGGTAAACTATGGGTTTGGGTGATTATTATATGTCAATGTAGCTTCATCAATTACAACAAATGTACCACTCTGGTGGGGAATGTTGATAATGGAAGAGTCTATGCATGTGTAGGGGCAGATGATATAAGACAAATTTCTATAACTTCCTCTCGATTTTGCTGTGAACATAAAACTGTTCTAAAAAAAAGTCTTTATTAAAAAAAAAGAAGAAGAGGGGCGCAAGAGGGGCGCCTGGGTGGCTCAGTCGTTAAGCGTCTGCCTTTGGTTCAGGTCATGATCCCTGCAGGGTCCTGGGATCACGCCCAGTTTCGGGCTCCCTGCTCAGCGGGGAGTCTGCTTCTCCCTCTGCCTCTCTCCCTCCTTCCAGCTCATGCTCTCACTCACTTGCACTTCTCTCTCAAATGAATAAATTAAAAAATCTTAAAAATAAATAAATAAATTTTAAAAAGAAGAAGGAAACAGTAAGCGACTATTATCCCTAGTAAGAGATTATTTTGTGGGGGTCATCATAATGACCCTAAGACATGGTTGTTACTTATTTCCAAGTTGCAGTTGAGGAAATTAAGGTTTAATAACTTGTCTGGGCAAGTAATTTGCCCAGAGATAGTTAAGGAGCAGAGAAAGGATTCAAGATGATACCTGTGACTCCAAAACCTGAACTCTTTACTTTAACTTAGGCTAGCTTCCAGAAACAGCAGGAGAACAACAGTAGGTATAAAACCATTCCATAGTCATAACTACACTTTAGAAGAATTTTCCTGAATCATCCCTGGGTCAACCATGGCCTAAGCATGTCTCACAAATGTTCCTATATGACTAAGAACTGAAAGGTATATACTATGATGGGTGGCTAACGATAGGTAATTATAATAAGCAAAATTAAGTACAGGTTAACGAGTGAACTACTTTATATTTTGGAATGTTCTACTAATAAATATAATACTTAATATTTAAAGAGCATTTAATGTTTTCACAGCACTTTAAAATTATAAATTAGCAATAACTCCACAGTGGGGGTCAGTATGATTGTTAACATTCCAGCAGACAATATGAATATAGACAGGTAAACAAAATCCAGTCTAAGTCATAAAGCTGTTGAACTCAAAAACATTACAAACTCAGTCTCATGACTTCCCACATCTAAGGGCTATAATCCTTAGTTAAGAGTATAAGAAGCTACAAGGGGATGAATTCAAAACAACCAGAGACTTCTAGATTTCATCCACACAAAATATGAACATAATAAATATGCAATTCAAAGTTCTCCTTCATGATGCTTTCTACTCAAATTTCGTAAAATCTGCCTATGTTCCTAATGATTAAGTTTTCTGTATGAATCATTTATTTTTTAAAATATTCTGGACCTCTTCTCAAAGCATCTGTTTTCCCCTCATCTCAGTGCCTCCCAAATGGCCACCATTTTCTCTCTCCCAAGTACATTTCTAGCTTGCCTGTTCCAACCAGCTACCTCTAAAAATGGTAAGCAATGGTTTCCACAAACCTCCCCCACTTGAACCACATTCACAACAAATACAATTAGTCATGCAAAAAAAAGATATGTATACACTGATAACCTCCACCAAACTACATAACCACCAAAACTACAAATTCAGAAAATGGAAATTACCAATGATAAAAGCATATTCTATTCTGTTAAAATTGCACAGAGCAGAACTTATATTTTAACCTGGTAACTCTCAACAAGTTAATATAAGTCTTGTGGCTGTTATTTAGTTTTATAAACCTTACAATTTGTAGGTAACTCTCTAGAAAGTTTTGAAATGCATTAAAATTAAGCTCTTAGCTAAATATAAAATATGATACATAATACAGAACAATATACAAATATAACTCAGCCGGGGGAGAACAGATATATCCCATTTGCTCACCCTCTCCTTTAAGGAGAGAATACCCATACAAACCAAAGAGGTTCTGATTCACTGGAACGCTACAGAGCTCAAGGAACCCCAGCACTACAGGAAGGAACCAAAGCGATAATGCTTCCTTCTGCTGGAGATCCATTGATTAAAACACATAAAAGTACATATCTCTGCTATCCAAATTTTTACAAAGAATGCATATTACACTTTTACAATTATGAAAGATTTATTTTTTTTTTAACATTTTATTTATTTATTTGAGAGAGAGCAGAGATAGTGAAAGAGAGCACAAGCGGGGAGGAGAGGGAGAAGCAAGCCCCTGTAATGTGGGGCTCGATTCCAGCACTCTGGGATCATGACCTGAGCCGAAGGTAGATGCTTAACAGACCGAGCCACCCAGGTGTCCCAATTATGATTTTGTCATTTTTAAGTGGTAAATTTAATTAGATATAGCCTTTTTTTTTTTTTGGAGGAAAAGGCAGATTTAGAAATTCCTGTCTGAGGAATGTAACCGTAAACATTAAATCCCACAAAAAGCAAATTAGTGAGGTTGTGAAGGAAGGGTTCCAGGCAGAGTCACTAACAAACGCCATGTTTTAAGAGTAAGAACTGTGTGCTTCTCCTCCACAGCTCTGTCTACAGAAAAAGCACTGTAGTCTTTATATAAAACCAGACCCCAGCACTTACGACGTAGCAGAAATTCTCTGGAGTCCCCTGGAAGTCCCTCTAACTATGTAACACCCACAGAACCTCAAACAGCAGGAAGCCTAAACATTTGGTAAATCTTTCCCCATCCCTTCTTACTAAATATTAAAAATATATTCCCCTCCTGAGCAGATTCTCTAGACACAACTGAATAGTGAGTGATGTCTTTTTGGCCCCAGATCAACCTCCACTCTGTGTGTTATACACAGAGGGAGTATAAACCATCTATCTGTAATTCAATCAGAAATGTTTTATGAACATAACAAGAGAAACCAATCTTTTATCTTTTAATGGTACATAAATGCCCCGTCGAGTAAGGTAGTCAGTAGCAAATGTGGCCATTCAGCATGTGAAATATGGCTAATTTGAACTGAGAAACTCTAAGTGTAAAATACACACTCATTTCATACTTACTAGGAAGAATGCAAAATATTTCATTGATATTTTTATATTAATTGGTAGTCGAGGTAATATTTTTAATATATTAGGTTAAATAAAATATATTATTAAAACTACTTTCACCCATTTCTTTTTACCTTATTTAATGTGGCTACCAGAAAATGTAAAATTACATGCATGGTTCACATTATATTTCTATTGGATGATGCTGGTCTACAAACTAGTGATCAATCATAAGCTCTTATGAAACTATTTCTATGTCAACCTTTCATGACTATCTAGCATCATAAAGTCTAGTCATTACAACAGCCTAACCAAAATTTCCTTTCTCCCTGATTTGCAAAGTAGATTATATTCGTATTCAGGTTCCTTCCTTTCTGATACCTTCAGTCAGTCTTAAAATGTTGAATAAATTCTATAATATTTCACCTCCTCTACCCCACCTCTGCCAACCAAGTTACTTGCCTTAAAATATTCATCTTTTAACTTTAATGAGTACTGTACTTAGAGAAGAGGAGGCTGAGAATTTTTCCTAAAAGGGCCTCCAGATTATCTCTAACAAACAGTATGTGGTAGTGTTAGTTTGGTATATAGAATCAAATACGCCTAGTATGAACCCTGCCTCTCGTTGTGCAAAGCACTATAGCTCAGCTCCCTTGTCTGTAACAAGAATAAATATTACCATTTAACATTAAATTAATATTTCATTTAATTAATATTTACTATTAAAATATCAATACCATATGTTGTTATAAGGTAATAAAAGAAAAGCATTTAGAACAGGACTTGGAACTTCAATGTTAATAAGTATTAGTTACTAGCATTATTATTTCCTTTTTTGACTTGTTTCCTGAACCTATCATTCTCCTCTTCTATTTCTGGCTGCCCCATCAATAGGTTCTCTCCTTATTCAAGCCTGTAGCATATCTAATAAAATGTAAAAAAACACAGAACAGCAGATGGAGCAGAAGGTCATTTGGTCTGACAAAAACAAAGAATTCCAAACACAACAGCACATAAGAAAGTGTACTTCATCACATAACAGAAAGATTCCTCACTATGAGAAACAGTCAAGCTAATTCTGGGACCCTGTAAAAGTTATCTTCAAGGAGGCTGGACAGATATTCCTCAAGCTTCCCTTTAATCGTTCTCTATGTCCCTGTCAAGGGATCCAACCCGGATGTTAAAATCTAGAACCTATCCCATTGACAATACTCATCAAATCTAAAATTATACATTCTTTGTGACACTTTGACTCAGCTACGGATTCGTGTCTGTACACCTAAAAAACCAGTAAGCTCCCATCCGCAAATACTAAAGAGCCCAAGTTTAGACTTTCACCACATTGTAATGCAAGTTAAAAATCTGCCCACTCTTACTTAAAGGCTCAAAAAGCAGAAGATATATAAGAAAAGGCCAAAATACTCTGTCACTTGTGGCATATCGCGTCTCATGCACTTCGTTCGAGCAGATTCAGGGGGGTAGCTCTTTAGCTTAAGCCACAATCTGGGTCAGTTGAACCTCTCATTACCCTTTTCATATTCTGTCATACACTACAGACATTTGCATTATATATTTTGTTTCTTCCCCAAATTACACAGAAAGTATCTTAAAGGCAAGGACTCTATCTTCGTGAATTCAAAAGTCTACAACCCTGGTTCTGACCTATTGGACACTCAAGTATTTGTCAAGCTGGATTGAATCTATAGTTACAAAAAATAAATTATTTACCTTTGTGACGTCTTCAGTTATTAAAACATTTTCATGTGATTTCATTTGATTGTCCCAACAATCTTATAGTCACAACCAAGACCTAATCTCATTTTTCATGAAGTACCTTAACTGAAGCTCAGAAGTCAAAGTAATTCAAAATTATTCACTTTTGTATGTCTTAAATACACAAACTTTAAATCCAAGATTATGCTGGTCATTGGTGACAAACCCAGAACTGCACTGAACTGTATCACACCACATCACACCACACCACACGCCTTTTTCAGAGGGAACCAGCAGAGGAAGGAGGAAGACGAAAGAAGAGACAGTGACAACATTAAGTTTTGGTAATAAGATAAATAGATAGCCAGTCCCTAAATAAAATTAAACTGCTTTTCACATTTCATTTTTCCTATCTTTTTAAAGCTTCAGTTTTATTTTCATTCCTAATAGTTTCTGTTAAGTTTCTTCCTTTATTTTCACATAATTAGTTGTATCTTCATCATCAAAATTATACTCAATCTCAAATAAGCCAATCTATGTTTTAAGTTATGTAATTTTGTAAATACAGTTCTTTATTCTGTCTTAATGAATGTATTTAACTATTCATTTGAATTCAGCAGTATTCTCTGAAATGGGTTTTGTTCAATTTTATCCCTCTAAAAATAACCTACTATATAAGTCCACATTCTGCTGATACTCCCACTTAGACTCATGTGAGGAAAGAACCAGCAGTTTCTCTCTAAAAGTACCTACAATGAGCAATCAATCGACATTAGCTGACATCCAAGATTCTAAGAGCAAAGTTAACTTGCTCCTGAGTTCATTTGTAGAATGTCCTATAAATCTCCTATTTAATCAATGACTTAATGTAATTCACTCAACGTCTTTGAATCTGTTTCCTCATGTAGAAGAAAATTGGTCTAGAGCTTTGGAATTTCTTTAAGATCTAAAGAGTTCCTGAGTCTGGAGATTTAAATCCAAGTTTATTTACCCTCTAAAAGTTGATTTCTCTCTTTTTTTTTTTAAGATTTTATTTATTTGAGAGAGAGAGAGAGAGGAGAGAGAGAGCACAAGCAGGCAGAGGGGCAACAGGAGAGAGAAAAAGACTCACTGTTGAGCAGGGAGCCCAATGCGGGGCTTGATTCCAGGACCCTGGGATCATGACCTGAGCTGAAGGCACAGACGCTTAACTGACTGAGCCACCCAGGCACTTCTAAAAGTTGATTTCTTAAACTAATGCACATATTTTTATCTTTTCTACCTACTGTACTTGAAGGTAAGAACCATATATCTTTGTAAACTTATCCCTTTGAACATGGTAGTATATACATATAGATAGGTTTCATTTGCTCTTCTGCCTACAAGTGTTAAATTGTTAACTTTGGCAGAAGACTTCTTGAATATCCCTATGTGTGATTCAACCACAAATTACTATAATTTTTAAACAAATTCTGAGAATACAACACTGCAAAATTATGGTTAGAATCCAAGTTAAGTTATTGTAGCCCATGACTGATATTCAGCATAACTAACATCTGCAAAGGAGATGGCAATTAATTGAGATAGGGAGTTTGGCCCCAAACCTTGCTCTTAGCCATAGTTTTTCATAACCGTTATAGCCAATCCCTGACTAACTGAAAACCAGACCTCAGAATGACATCCATATCCCTAGATCATAAAGCTATAGGAAGGAAGAGTGAGAGGAGCACTAACAAGGATGTATATTTAACTTTTGATTTATCATAATAGAACTTTCTCCAATAATTAAGAGCTGTATCAAATTTGTTTTTAGACAAGGTTAAAGTCAATTTCCTATTAGAGTAAAATTTGAAGAAATATTTTTGAAAAAAATTTGAAGTAAAATTTCAAGAAAAACATAGATGTAAGGTTTTACAGATTTCCAGTCAACTTGTAATAATAGCAGCATTAACTCAAATTTAAACTTAAAAACTATTATCCCCCTAAGTAGTTTTAGCAGATGCCTGAGCCTTGATAAAAATCAATAAACTATGTTTGGAATACACATATATCTATAAAATTAAATACAGAAACAAGCTGATAAAAATCATTTAACTGTGCATAGAGCAGTAAAACTAAACAGGTTCCGAAAACCTTAACGAAGAGTCACATATAATCATCACATCTGCATGCAGTTAAACATATGGCACTCCAGTTTCGGGAATCCTGAGCTCACCAAAACTTTTACAACTAAATTTGGGTTACTTGGGGTGAGGGAAAGAGATGCAAAAAGGGAGTGGAGCCTTTAAAAACCCCTATTTTGACTAAATCTGCAGCTGTAATTACAGCTGTTCTGAAGCTTTCTTGGAACTGCCTAATTACATTTTTTTTAAGTAATAACAACCAAAAGTAGGCTTAATGAACTGAACAATGATAGGAGGACTTCATAGTTAAAAGCTATTTTTTATATAAAATTAATTTCCTATTGTTTTTGCTCTGCAACTAATAGATAAAAATTGTTATGTAAGTCCAAGAAGCTTTCTAGTTTGCTTGGGTTTTGGAATTTTTAATTTTTTAACATCAAAAAGTACATTAGAAAGTAGACTGCACTTCTTTCCTTTTGTAATTTTGCAGAAACTCTCATTTTATGTTTCTTCTCCTTCCCCATGCCACCTATTTTATGCAACTATGAGACCAGTCTATGACACAAATTACATATATGTATGATATCAATAAACAACACAAGCCTTTTGCTATCATTCAAAACATACTGTAGTCCCCCCAACTTTTCCACAGGGTATATATACATTTCAAGACCCCCAGTGGATTGAAATCACAGACAGCACCAAGTCCTCTATATACTATTTTTGTTCCTATACATGTATACCTATGATAAAGTTTAATTTATAAATTAGACACAGTAAGAAATTAGCAACAACTAAAAATAAAATAGAATAATTATAATATGCTATAATAAAAATACCATTAATGTGGTTTCTCTTTCTGAAAATATCTTATCACCTCTCTTCTTGTAAGGATGTGAGACGATACAATGCCTACATGATGAGATAAAATGAAGTGAATGACATAGGCATTGTGACACAGCATTAGGCTACTTACTGACCTTCTGACATCAGAAGGAGGACCATCTGCTTCTGGACTATGGTTGACTGTGGATAACTGAAACTGTGAAAAGGAAAACTGTGGATAAGGGGAACTACTGTATTCTCTAATGGTATATTTACTGAAAAGAGTTATATCATGCAGCAATACAAATGAAGTTATATACCTTTTAAGACTACCTTTGTATTGTATTTTAGATATGACTGGCGTCTCTGTTAATACCCTGGAGTAATTATTCATTCAAAAAGATAACATGTGAAAATCACAACTCTGATTCCAGTTGAAGATGATGACAAGATCCTGAACTCATCTCCTCCCAGAGTCATAGTGAACCTACATCTAAACATGAAATAAGTCCCTCTGAAAGAAATCTAGAAACTAGCTGTGTGACTACTACACATAGGACAGATAAAAAACATACACTGAATGGGTAGGAAAAGCTGAGAAACACTCTTTCCATAAACCCCACTCCCAGCACAGCAACACACAACTGGGAGAGTAAAGATTTTCTGGGGCGCCTGGGTGGCTCAGTTGGTTAAGCATCCAACTCCTGGTTTCAGCTCAGGTCATGATCTCAGGGTCGTGAGATGGAGCCCCCTGTGGGGCTCCATGCTGAGATTCTTTCTCTCTCTCTCTCCCTACCCCCTCCCCTCCCCTGCTGGTGTGAGCACTTGTGTACATTCTCTCTCAAATAAATAAATAAAATCTTAAGTAAAAAAAAAAAAAGACTAAAGCGTTTCGACCCAACATCTAATGCCACTTTTAAGACTTCCAACTCAGGGATGGGCCCCCAAAACATCTAGCTCTGAAAGCTAATGGGGCTTGTGTCCACAAGACCTAGAAAACTATAGCAAACAAACAGTTCTTGGTGGGCACCACGGACTCACTGTGACTATGCCCCCAAGGCTCAGCACAGAGGCAACAGACAAAAATGCCCACCTACCATTCTTTCCTGAAACCCACCTATATGTATATCTTAAATTGTGCAGCCTGAGGGCCAGGCTTCTCATTTAACACACATCTAGGGACAAACTGAAATCCTCCCCAGAAACCAGGGAGGCCAGTGGCACCATCTTTGCATTCTCTCTCTGCCCAGGTCCCACTCACTGGTATCTTCCTGAAAGGAATTTGTGTACACACCCAGTGCCTGGCTTTTGCAACTGCTGCCCAAAGAACATACCCCTTGATAGCCTAACTCTGGTGGCCAGTGGGGCTTGCATTAGCAGACTCAACAGGATTGTAGCAAACAAATAAATACTTCTCAAGTGGCTATCTCCCCAGGGCTCAATGCACAGGGAGCAGACAGAAACACCCATCTCCCAGTCATTCCCAGTAAGAGACCTATTTACATACTTTAAAAGCTGCTGTCAGAGGATGAGGCTTCTAATTTAGCACAGATGTGCAGACAGATGTCGATCCTCCATGAAAACTGGGAAGCCAGCAGACACCATCTCTGCATTCTCCCAGTAGATGACTACAAATCACAAATAGCTTCCTGGAAGGAGCTTATACACACATCTGGTACTATGAGTACTATGGCTACCACCCGGGGGATGCACTCCTTGATTGGTTGGTTCTGACAGCTTGCAGGGATTGCATTCACAGGTCCCACAAGACAGTAGCAAACAAAGAAACAGTTCTTAACTGGCTAACCCCCAGGGCTCAGAACAGACAGAGGAGACAGAAACACCCAGATCCCAGTTTTTCCCTAGAACACATCTACTTGCATACTTTAAAAGCTGCTACCTGAGGGTCCAACTTTCATTCAGCCTGCACACAGGTCAATGACTGATCCTCCACTTGGGGACACAAAGATCTTGGCATACTCTCAGCTATTGGGAGCCATGAAGAAGGCAGGCTGGACAATCACAAAGGTTTGAGAGACAACCAAGAGCTAGGGCCAGGCTGAATGAAAAGATTCATCATCTACAGGAGACCATTCCATCAAGACTGGGAGATGTGACTGTTTTATCTAATGCACAGAAGCCAACACAGAGAGTTAAGGAAAATGAAGAAACAGAGAAATATGTTACAAACAAATGAACAAGACAAAACTCAAAACAGACCTTAATAAAAGGGAAATAAGTGATTTACCTGATCAAGAGTACAAAATAATGATCAAAAAGACGCTCACCAAGATCAGGAGAATAATGCATGAATTAAATGAGAATTTCAACAAAGAGATTAAAAATATAGGAAAGTACCAAACAAATCAAAGAGCTGAATAATTAAATAAGTGAACTGAAAAATTCAATAAAGGGATTTAACAGCAGATTAGATCAGTGGAAGAAAGAATTAGCAAACTTGAAGACAGGACAGCGCAATTCACCCAATTAGAGAAGTAAAAAGAAAAAAAAATGAAAAAGAGTGAACGTAGCTTCAAAGAATTATGGGACGCCATCAAATATACCAATATATGTATTATGCGGCCCCAGAAGGCAAAGCAAAAGAGAAAGGGGCTGAAAGCCTATTTGAATAAATAATGGCTGAAAACTTGCCTAACACGGGAAAAGAAACAAACATCCTACAAAATTTCAAACAAGATAAATCTAAACCAACACACATTATAATTAAATTGTCAAAAGTTAAAGACAAGGACAGAATCTTAAAAGTACCAAAAGAAAAACTTATGTTACATAAAAGGGAATCACCATAAGATTATCAGGAAATTTTTCAGCAGAATCTGAAAATTTTTTGCAGGTGAGAAGGAAGTGGAATGAAAATCATGAAAGAAAAAACTACCAATCCAATATATTCTCCCCAGCAAAGTTGTCCTTCAGAGTTGTAGGAGAGAGAAAGAGTTTTCCAGGAAAGTAAAAGCTTAAGGAGTTCATCGATACTAGACCAGCTTTATAATAAATGTTAAGACAACTTCTTCAAGCTGCAAACAAAAGGATGCTTATTAGCAACAACAAATCAAACAACAAATCTCCCTGGTAAAAGTAAATACATAGTTAAATTCAGATTAATGTAATTTGTAATGAAGGTGGGTAAATCACTTGTGAATCTAGTATGAAAGCTCAAAGATAAAACTAGTAAAAATAACAATTTGTTAATGTATACATAATTGGATACATAATTTGTTAATGGATATACAAAGTAAAACGATGTAAATTATGACATCAAAAACAAAATGAATGGGGGTAGAGTAAAAATAGAGAGCATTAGTATACATTTGACATAAGTTGCTACCAATTTAAAATAGACTGCTACAAATATAAAATATTTTATATAAGCCTCATGGTAACCACAAAGTAAAAACCTGTAACAGATACACAAAAGATAAAGAAATCTAAGCATACCACTACAGAAAATCATCAAATGACAAAGAAAGAGATAAAAGGAACAAAGGAATTACAATACAGCCAGCAAACAATTAACAAAATGACAATAATAAATCCACATCTATCAATAATTACTTTAAATGTAAGTGGACTAAGTTCTCTTACATATCTTAAGGATATATACAGACTGAAAGTAAAGGAATGGAAAAAGATATTCTAGGCAAATGGAAACCAAAAGGGAGCAAGAACAGTTACACTTATATCAGACAAAATAGCCTTCAAAGCAAAAGGCTGCAAGAGGAGACAAAGAAGGTCATTATATAAGGATAAAGGGGTCAATCCAACAAGTGGTTGTAACATTTTTAAATATTTATCTACCCAACACAGAAGCACCTAAAATTATAAAGCAAATAATAATAGATCTGAAGGGAGAAATAGAAAGCAACACAACAATTGTAGAAACTTCAACACCCCACTTTCAACAATGGATAATCATCTAGAAAGAATATCAATATGGAAACACTGGACTTAAACTACACATTTGACCATATGGCCTCAAGAGAAATTTACAGAACATTCCATTCAACATCAGCAGAATACTTAATTACCCATGGAACACTCTCCAGGATACATCATGTTAGGCCACAAAACAAGTCTTTTTTTTTTTTTTTTTAAAGATTTTATTTATTTATTTGACACAGAGAGACACAGCGAGAGAGGGAACACAAGCAGGGGGAGTGGGAGAGGGAGAAGAAGGCTTCCCGCAGAGCAGGGAGCCCGATGTGGGACTCGATCCCAGGACCCTGGGATCATGACCTGAGCTGAAGGCAGTCGCTTAACCAACTGAGCCACCCAGGCGCCCCCACAAAACAAGTCTTAATAAATTCAAGAAAAATAAATCATATAAAGCATCTTTTCTATAATATCAAACTAGAAATCAGTTACAAGAAGAAACCTGAAAAATTCACAAATATGTGAAGATTAAACAACATGCTACTAATGCTAACAAATGGGTCCAAGAAGAAATAAAAAAATATCTATGGGCAAATTAATGTGGAAATACACAATATAAAAGCTTAAGGGCTACAGGAAAAGCAGTTCTAAGAGGTAAGTTCATAGCAATAAATACCCACATTAAGAAAAAAAGGAAAAGCTCAAATAAACAACCTAAATTTACTCATCAAGGAACTAAAGAAGAATTTTAAAAAGAACTAGAAAAATAATAACAAACTAAGCCCAAAGTTAGTTTAAAAAAAAAAAAAAAGACCACAAATTAGAGTGGAAATAAATGAAACAGAAACTAAAAAGACAATAGAAAAAATAATGAAACTAAGAACTGGTTTTTTGAAAAGATAAACAAAATAGACAACATTTAGCTAGACTAACCAAGAAAATGTGAAAGAACTCAAATAAAATTATAAATGAATGAAGAGACATTACAAATGGTATCACACATATATAAAGAATCATAAGAGACTACTACAAACAATTACATACAACAAATTGGACATCCTAAGAAAGTGACAAATTCCTAGAAACCTAGGAACCTACCAAGACTGAATTATGAAGAAAGAGAAAATCTCAACAGACCAATTACTAGTAAAAAGATTTAATCAGTAATCGGGGCACCTGGGTGGCTCAGATGGTTAAGCGTCTGCCTTCAGCTCAGGTCATGATCCCAGGGTCCTGGGATCGAGTCCCGCATCGGGCTCTCTGCTCCTTGGGAGCCTGCTTCTCCCTCTGCTTCTCTCTCTCTCTCTCTCTCTGTCTCTCATGAATAAATAAATAAAATCTTAAAAAAAAAAAAAAAGATTTAATCAGTAATCAAAAACCTTCCCACAGGACCAGATGGCTTCAACTGGTAAATTCTACCAAACATTTAAAGAAGAATTATTATCAATCCTTTTCAAACTTCCAAAAACCTGAAGAGAAGGGAACATTTCCAAATTCATTTTATGAAGCCAGCATTATCCTTATAATCAAAACCAAACAAGGACACTACAAAAAGGAAGCCTCCAGGGCAATATCCCTGATGAATATGAATGCAAAAATTCTCAATAAAATATTAGTAAGCAGAATTCAACAACACATTAAAAGGATCATACACCATGGGTTTTATCCCTGGGATGCAAGGATGGTTCAATACAGGTAAATCTGTAAATGTATTACCACACACAAAATGACAGATAAAAGTCATATTGGGGCACCTGGGTGCTCAGTTGAGCATCCAACTCCTGATTTTGGCTCAGGTCATGATCTCAGCGTTGTGAGATCAAGCCCACATCAAGCTCTTACACCAGGCATGAAGCCTACATAAGATTCTCTCTCTCCCTCTGCCCCTCCCCACTCTGCCCTCCCCCCCAGAAAATCATATTATCATCTCAACAGATGAAGAAAACATTTAACAAAATTGAACATTCTTTCATGATTAAAAACTCTCAACAAAGTGAGTATAGTGAGAACATACCTCAGCATAAAAAGGCCACATATGACAAGCCCACAGCTAACATCATACTCAACAGTGAAAAGCTAAAAGATCAGGAACAAGACAAGGATGCTGACTCTCACCACTGTCATTCAACACAGTACTGGAAATCCTAGCCAGAGCCATTAGGCAAGAAAAAGAAATAAGACATCTAAATTGGATAGGAGTTAGTAAAACTCATTATTTGCAGATGACATATTATATATAGAAAATACTAAGACTCCACCAAAAAACTGGTAGAACCAATCAACAGATTCAGTAAAAATGCATGATACAAAATCAATACACAAATACCAGATGTGTTTATATACACTAACAACAAACTAGCAGAAAGAATAATTAAGAAAATCCCATTCACAATTGCATCAAAAAAATACTTAGGAATAAATTTACTAAAGGAGGTAAAAGATTTGTACATGAAAACTATAAGACACTGATGAAAGAAACTGAAGAAGACACAAATAAATGGAAATCACAAATAAATCTGTGCTCACAGATTAGAATATTGTTAAAATGTCCAAACACCCTAATGCAATCTACAAATTCAATGCAATCCCTATCAAAATTCCAATGGCATTTTTCTCAGAACTAGAACCAACAATACTCAAATTTGTATTGAACCACAAGACTCCAAATAGCCAAAGTAATTTCGAGAAAGAACAAAGCTAGAGGCCTCACACTTCCTAATTTCAAATTATACTACAAATTACACTACAAATTACTATATATAGTAATCAAAACAGTACAATACTGGCATTAAAACAGATACACAAATCAATGAAACAAAACAGAAAGCTCAGAAATAAACTCATGCATATATGGTTAATTAATAAACTCTTGCATATATGGTCAATTAATATTTGACAAGCCAAGAATATACAATGAGAAAAGGATAGTCTCTTCAAGAAAAGGTGCTGGGAAAACTGGACAGCCACAGCCAAAAGAATGAAACAACACAGACAAAAATCACCTCAAAATGACCTGAAACTGTAAAACTTCTAGAAGGTAACATAGGAAGTAAGCTCCTTGACATCAGTTTTGACAAGGATTTTTTCAATTTCAAAACACAAAAAGGTGACAAAAACACAATAAATAAATGGGACAATGTCAAACTAAAAAAGGTTCTGGGCAGCAGGGAGCAGCAGCAGCTCTTCCTTCAATAAAACCACCGTTTTGCCAAAAAAAAAAAAAAAAAGCTTCTGTACAGCAAGGGAAATCATCAACGAAATGAAGACAAAACCTACAGAATGGGAAAAAAATATTTTCAAACTACATACCTGATAAGGGGTTAATACCCAAAATATACAAAGAACTCATACTACTGAATAGCAATCAATAAATCTGATTTAAAAACAGTATTTTTCCATAGAAGACCTATAAATGGCTATCAGGTATGTGAAAAGGTGGCTCAGCATCACTAGTCATCACCAAATGCAAATCAAAACTACAATGAGATATCACCTCACACCTGTTAGAATGGCTATCACAAAAAAAGAAACATAATTTAACAAGTGTTGGTGAGGATGTGGACAAAGGAGAACCCTTGTTCACTGCTGGTGGCAATGTAAACTGATGCAGGATACTATGGAGAATGTATGGAGGTTTCCTCAAAAAAATCAAAAACAGAATTACCCAAATGATCCAGACATCCCTCTTCTCAGTATATACCCTAAGGGAATGGAAACAGGACCAGTGCACTCCCATGTTTACTGCAGTATTATTCACAATAGCCAAAATATGGAAACAACCTAAGTATCCACCCAGAGATGAAAGGATAAAGATGTGGGGTGTGTATGTGTATGTGTGTGTATGTATCCATATACATATATATTTGTATATATGCAATATTATTCAGCCATGAGAAAAAAAGAAATCCTGCCATTTCCAACAATATGAATAAATCTTAAGAGCATTATACTAAGTGAAATAAGACAGACAGAGAAAATACTGTATGGTATCACTTATACGTGGAATCTACAAAAAAAAAAAAAAAAAAAATCCCAACTCATACTAACAGAAGGTAGAAAAGTGGCTGCCAGGGACTGGGTGGTGCAGGAAATAAGGAGAAGTTGATAAAGGAGTACAGACTTCCAGCTATCAGATGTACAAAGTGTGAGAATCTAATGTAAAGCATGGTTACTATAGTTGATAACACTACACTATATAATTACTAAGAAAGAATATATGAAGTTATCATGTATACTTTAAATATTTTATGATATTTGTCAATTATACCTCAATAAAGCTGAAAACAACTAAAAAAAAATCACAAATCCATGAAACTTTTTAAATAACTGATTTGTTAATATTTAAAATGTCCTAAATGACTGAGATTTTACATTGCATGTTTTTATTTCTCTCCATGGGTAGCAGGAATCTCTATAAAAACATCAAGAGAAAATAAAGAGGGGCACCTGAGTAGGTCAGTCTGTTAAGCCTCTGACTGGCTCAGGTCATGATGTCAGGGTCCTGGGATGGAGCCCCGCTTTGGGCTCCCTGCTTGGCAGGGAGTCTGCTTCTCCCTCTGCCCCTCCTGCTTGTGCTCTCTCTCTCTCTCTCAAATAAATTAAAAAAACCTTTTTTTTTTTTAAAGAGCAAATGAGGATATTTTCTTTAGAAGAAATAAAGGATAAAGAAGCCTTTCAGAGTTCCTAAGATTGAAAGATATGAAGGCTATAAAAGATACTTCCCAGGAAATTAAAGAAAGCTATGATAGTGACATTTGTATCATATCACCAAATGTTAAAAATGGAGAAGAATGAGACTTAAGAAGCATAGTAATATATGAGGTAGAAAAAATTCTCACCAGTGACTTACTATTTAGTTGTAGATAAATCTTATCTCTAACTTCCTCTGAATATCAAAAAAAGAAAGCTACATTTTGGAAATGTTTGTGATATTCTGCGAACAAAAAAACATAAATAACTTTCTTATAATTTACGGGAAAGTGCTTAACTATACATGACAATACTAAAATATTGATTATATCTGACGCATTTACCCTGAGAGCTTCACAGTAAATCAAATATATTTTTCACAGTTATGGTAAGTACATCCATGTAGAAAGAGCAGATATGCCATCCTTCATGTATTTTTTTTCCCACTCAAGCTCTTTTGAAAAATACAAGGTCTATGGTGAGCCTGATTAGGAAAAAATAAGAAATTTGCCTCCCCTTCTATGAAATGCCCCAATAATCATAAATATGGTGGCCAAATATTCATACTTTCTCAATGTCTGAATAGGCCAAAGTCTTCCTTGGATGCTAACTAAGGCAACCTTGAATTTAAATTAAAAGCTAAGTAAGCATTACAAAAGGAACACAGGAAGCCACAAATCAAGAGGCAAACTATCAGATAATAAAAGGATTTATGTATTCAAAGAGGACAAGGATCATTTAATTTCAAAGCACAGATTATATTTACAGGAGAATGGATTCACCTATAGTCAGAAAGTACCTCATAAAGGCAAAGAAATCACTTGAAACACCAAACTCAAGAATGAACAATGCTAAGTACCAGCTGCTAGAAACCAGTAAGGCATTAAATAGATAAAAGAGAAGAGATGATCCATTTAGTCACAAGCTGAGCTCCCTGAAAGCACAGGTAGGCTTTGGAAGGTTAGCTGCAAATACCAATGTTCACAAACCAGCTATCAAAAATAATTTCATTTGATTTCTACTAGAATCATCACAGAAAGATAAGGCAAAATAAAAAAAAAAATCAATTGCAATTTAAGCTGAAGATGTGTCATCATCTAAAATAGCTGCTGTAAAACCCTATTTGAATCTCCCTACCAGCCATATGTCTACTTTGAAGCTTTTCGTTATCATACATTACCATTTCCTCTACTGCAGAGCACCGACATAACAGAATCCAAAACACAATACAAAGAAGGCAGGAAGCAAAGACTAAGAGAACTTTCTAGTTCTACAAAATACTTAATTCCTTGTTCTTTATAATTTCATAAAGATATTACCTCTGAGATCAAGAGCTACAAAGGTCTAAAATCATGACCAGAATAAAGGGCCCTTATACTAGTGGTGGGGGTGCAGGAGGAAAAGACTGGAAGAGCCAATGATTGAAAAATCTGTGCAGACACTAAAAACCTGAGAATTTTGCATTGATCCTCTCATATCCTTGACTGACCCCCACAGCTGCTTCTCCTCAAACTTCTTGAAAAAATCTGCCCAATGACTACTAATCTACAAGACCAATTCTCTGAGAGCCATCTTTGACCAACTATTCCCCAAACTAGTTGAACTATGCCTAACCCCTCTTGCTAATGCCCTATAAATTCTGCCCTCCTTCCTCAAGTTAGAACTCTCCTTCAGAACATTTTCTAATATAATCTTATGCTCACTGTGCTCTGGTTAATTTTCTTTCAAACTATCAGAAGTTCTAGGAGGTCAACACAGCAGGAATTGGCTTCGGTTTTTATTTTCTCAATGGGTTTCAGGGTAACTGTGGACACTACTTCTGTGTCTATATATAATCACCAGGGAAATAGGCAACAGAAAAGTAATGCTTCTATTGGTCATTTAAAAAAAATAATAAAGACAAACATTTATTAAGCACCTAACTATACTGCTATGCACTTTTATGTAACTGATTCTATTTAATCTTCATTACAACCCTTGGGATAAATATTCTTATGTTCATTCCATAGATGAGAAATCAGAAACTTAGTTTAAGAAACTTACTGAGTTAGCAAGTGGGAAATACAGGATTTAAACCCAATTATCCCAGGGCAATCCTTTCCACTTCACCAAAGGCACCAGCTACATTGCCTTAACTCCAATTATTGTCTATAAGAAACAACTGCATTCTTTCTGACTCCTTTGTTTTCTGTTAAGTCTACTTGCTTTTTTCAATCTTTAAGTAAGCCTCTATGCTTTAAATTTTTCTTCACGTAATTCATCTACTCTTTTCACTTCTTCCTAAACACTTACCAAAGACCATTAAGTATCCGTATCCTATAGCTGTCTCCCTTCAGTAATGCTAAATATAAATTTAGAGTTAAAACAATTGTACTCAATCAAAATTTCTTTAGTAGATATCTATTTTATGGATAATTCTCAGATTTTTCTCTATTTTTTCACATCACAGCTCAATAATTAGACTCCATTAGCATTATTATAATTCATATTTTAACCAATTAGAGATGATACTGCACATAACATATTTTTAAAACCCAGGTATTATACATGCAGATTAATTGACTTTCTTTAGGGGAGGAGGTCATTTTCGGGGAAAAAAAAGGCCAACAAAATTGTACATAACAACAGACACTTGCATTACCTAGAGCTAAAACATAAACAGTAACTCTCATCTCAATAGACACACACCCAAAAGCATTTGACAAAATCCAATATCCATTCCTGATTTGAAAAATCTCTGCAAACTAGAAATAGAAATGAATTTAATCAATCTAATAAAGGGTATCTATGAAAAATCTACAATTAACATCATACTTAATTATGAAAGAATGGATGCCTTCCCGCTAAAATTAGAAGCAAGACTAGAATGTCCTCTCTCACCATTTCCATTCAACATTATACTAGAGGGTCTAGCCAAAGAAGTCAGGCAAGAAAAAGAAATAAAAGGAACATAAATTGGAATGAAAGGAGTAAAACTCTCTTCATTCACAGAAGACATGACTGTGTAGAAAATCCAGTGGAACCTACCAAAAAAAAAAAAAACCCCCACAAAAAAACAACCCCCCCCAAAAAAGCAACCAGAACTAAAAAAAGTGAATTTAGCAAGGTTACAGGATATAAAAATCAACTGCATTTTTATATATTAGCAATGAACAAGTGGAAAGTGGAATTTAAAAAAATAATGCTATTTATAAGAGCAAAAAAATGTAACACACTTCGGGATAAATGTGGCAAAATCTGGGAAAGATCTGCATAAAAAAAAAAATAACACTGCTAAAAGAGACTGAAATTCTAGAAGCAACTGGGTGGCTCAGTTGGTTGAATGTCCAACTCTTGGTTTCAGCTCAGGTCATAATCTCAGGGTCATGAGATCAAGCCCACAACAGGCTCCACTCTCAGCGTGGAGTCTGCTTAAGATAGTTTCCCTCGGGATGCCTGGGTGGCTCAGTCAGTTAAGCGTCTGCCTTCGGCTCAGGTCATGATCCCAGGGTCCTGGGATAAGAGTCCCCCAGTGGGCTTCTTGCCAGGTGGGGAGCCTGCTTCTCACTCTGCCTGCCACTCCCCATTCTTATGTGCACTCTCTCTCTCTCTAATAAATAAATAAAATCTTCAACAAAACAAAAAACAAAGATTCTTTCCCTCTCGCTCCCCCTCTGCCTGTCTTCCCACGCATGAAAGCACTCTCTCTCTCTCTCAAATAAACAAATAAATAAAATCTTAAAAAAAAAAGAAACTGAAGGGGCGCCTGGGTGGCTCAGATGGTTAAGCCTCTGCCTTTGGCTCAGGTCATGATCCCGGGGTCCTGGGATCGAGCCCTGCATCAGGCTCCCTGCTCCGCAGGAAGCCTGCTTCTCCCCCTTCTTCCTGCTCGAGCTCTCTCTCACTATCTCTGTCTGTCTCAAATAAATAAATAAAATATTAAAAAAAAAAAAAAAAGAAACTGAAAATCTAAATAAAAGGTGATACTTCAGGGGCGCCTGGGTGGCTCAGTTGGTTAAGTGTCTGCCTTCGGCTCAGGTCATGATCTCAGGGTCCTGGGATCAAGCCCTGAGTCAGGCTCCCTGCTCAGCGGGAAGCCTGCTTTTCCCTCTCCCACTCCCCCTGCTGTGCTCTCTCTCTCTGACAAATAAATTAAAAAACAAAACAAACAAAAAACCCAAAATGCAACATGGTACTAATCATAAAACCTAAAACTATGGGGCACCTTGGTGACTCAGTGGGTTGAGCATCTGACTCTTGATTTTGGCTCAGGTCATGATCTCAGGGTCCAGGGGATTGAGCCCCTTGTCAGGCTCCCTGCTCAGCAGGGAGTCTGCTTGTCTCTCTCTGCCCCTCCCCGTGCTCGTGCTCTCTCTAGAAAAAATAAATAAATCTTAAAAAAAAAAAACTTTCCAAAACAAAAAAACAAAACAAAACTAAAACCATAAAACTTCCAGAAGCTATCCTAGGAGAAAGCCTTTATCACCTTGCATTAAGCAAAAATATTTTAGATACAAAAACATGATGGATATAAGAATAAATTGATAGCCTGAACTTTCATCAAAATTAAAAATTATTATTCCTCAAAAGATACTGTTAAAAGAATGAAAAGAGAAGCCACAATCCAGGAAAAAAACTCGGCAAAGTATGGAATCAAAAATATAGAAGAAGGATTCAAAACTCAAAAAAAAAAAAAGCATCTAAAACTCAATAATCAGAAAACAACCCAATTAAAAAAAAGTAAAAGATTTGAGCATTTTACCAAGGAAAATATACAAATGGTAAATAAACACAAGAAATGATACTCAATATCATTAGTCATTAGAGAAATGGAAATTAAAACACAAGGAGATAATACCATACACCTATTAGGATGGCTAAAATTAAAAGGAATAACCCATACCAAATATTGGTAAGACATAGAGGAACTGCCAGCAAGAACAAAAAATGGTATAGCCACTTTGGAAAACTATCTGGCAATTTCCTAAAAATTTACACACACTAATGTACGATCCAGTTATTCCACATTTAGGTATTTACCTAAGAGAAATCAAAATATATATCCATGCAAAAACTTGTATATTAATGTTCATGGCAGCTTTACTTGTAGGAACCAATAACTAGAAAGAACCAAAACTGTCCATCAACAGGTGACTGGATTAACAAACTTAGGTATTATCCATATGTGTCAGTTATGGACACATATGCAGAGACTCCAGCTCTGAAGGAATCTTTCAATGTATGTTTTGTGATAAACAACAAAATTCCTTTAACTATTCTAATTTAACATGAGCACTATGCTAAGCTTTTTCAGTAGAGGGCACTCAAGGGACACTGAAGTAGAAAGAGGCTCTCCACCAGTTTACAGTAGGGACTTGGTATGAAGTGGTGTTGGACATGTGGGTGAGGACTTCTAGTGGAGTGCTGTCCCAGTCGCTTAGACAGAACGCAATCCTCCTGTGCAACCTTGAAGCCTCAGCCTGGTAACAAGCTGTCAACTCCCTCTGCACATGGAAACCTGAGCCCCTAGACACTCTCAAGGACTCTTGCTGGTGCCAGCACCCCCACTCCCTCTGTGAGCCCCCATTCAGACTGAACACAGTTGTCTGTGGCCCAAATGGGCACACATCCCTCATGCAGAGTTCCTAAATCCCTTGGAATTTCTTGATAGTAACATCTTTCATTCTAATGAGGCTCCTCTTAGTGGGTTCCCGGATAGCTTCAACACAGGGGCTGGTCACCAGAAAGACCAAACCCAGATCATAAGATTGGAACTTTCAGCCCCATGCCCTATCCTGCAGGGACAAGAGAGGGGTTGGACATTGACTTAATAACCAATCATGCTTATGTGATAAAGCCTCCGTTAAAAATCCCTAAACTATGGGTCCTAGAGGCCATCCAAGTTCATAAGCACATCCATGTGCCAGGAGAGTGGCACACTCCACTCTGTGTGCTCAGGATCCTTCTGGACCTCATCCTATGTACCTCTTCATCTTGCTGTTCAACATTATCTTTAATTATATCCTTTGTAATAAGATGATAAACATTAAGTGTTTCTGAGTTCTGTGAGCCATAATAGCTAATTATCAAACCTGAGGAGGAAGTCATGAGATCCCTCCAATTTGTAGCCAAGTCAGACAGAAGTGTGGGTAACCTGGGTACCCACTACTCCCAATTGACATGTGAAGTGGAGGGTAGTCTTGTGGGACTGGGCCTTAACCTCTGGGGTCTATGCTAAATATTCAGTTGGTATCCTCCGAGAATTAAAGAATTGCTTGGTATGGAAAACCCACACATCTGGTGTCAGAAGTGTTGTGAGTACAGAAAATGAGTTTTCTTTTACAGGGCCAGATACTATGAAGCACTAGAGACACAAAGAAAAAAGGTCCCCATAATTAAGGGATTTCTGTTCTATCATATTTATACATAGGCAAGAAATCAAAAATAAATAGTTGTGTTAGATGGCATTATTTCAAACTGATTCCAATAACAACCAGAACCAAATATAATGATCAGTTTCCAAATGATAGTAGCAAAATACTTCCTTTCTTCATAAAAAATTTTAAATCCAATTCCTCCACTGTCAAACTGAAAAGGACCATTCCTAAAAGATACCATTTATGAGAGAATAGATGGAAACTATGTACAAAGAATCTTGCAAATCTGTGATAGATTTAACATTTTGCCCATATCTGTACCAGGCTCAATACCCAAAATCACCCCACCTTCTGAACACCAATTCTTGTTTTTAGTCATTGCCTTCTAGCCCTATCGTTCAACTTATTGCTAATCAAAATGAAGAACCCTAGGTATGTGAAAGAAGAGATATCAAAAACAGGCAATTTGAAAGAAAGAAAGAAAGAGAGAGAGAGAGAAAAGAAAGAAAAGAAAGAAAGAGGGAGGAGAAAAAAATGCATTATCAAAAGAATTGTGTAAGACCGATGAATCACAGACCTGTACCTCTGAAACAAATAATACACTATATGTTAAAAAAGGAGGGGGGGGGGGCGCCTGGGTGGCTCAGTCGGTTAAGCAATCTGCCTTCGGCTCAGGTCATGATCCCAGAATCCTGGGATCGAGCCCCGCATCGGGCTCCCTGCTCCGGGAAGCCTGCTTCTCCCTCTCCCACACCCCCTGCTTGTGTTCCCTCTCTCACTGTGTCTCTCTCTGTCAAATAAATAAATAAAATCTTTAAAAAAAATTAAAAATTAAAAAATAAATAAATTAAAAATTAAAAAAAGAAAAGATAGTAGGAAGGGAATAATGAAGGGGGGAAAATTGGAAGGGGAGATGAACCATGAGAGACTATGGACTCTGAGAAACAAACTGAGGGTTCTAGAGGGGAGGGGGTTCGGGGGATGGGTTAGCCTGGTGATGAGTATTAAAGAGGGCACTTATTGAATGGAGCACTGGGTGTTATACGCAAACAATGAATCATGGAACACTATATCAAAAACTAATGATGTAATGTATGGTGATTAACATAATAAAATAAAATTTAAAAAAAAATTTTGAAAAATGCTCTCACTCATAATTAAAGAAATACAAGCTAAAATAAGAGATCTTTTTAATCAACTGAGAAATATTAAAAGTTCAATAATACCCAGTGCAGAGAAAATGTGAGGAAAAGTTTATAAATTGGTGTAAACTTTCTGAAGGAAATTTGTTCCTGTGAATCAAAAATCCAAAAAATAGTTCAATCTTTTGAGCCAACAATTCTATCTCAAGGAGTTTATAATACTAAGGAATGTACACAAAGGATTTTATTAATACATATGCTATATAATACATCCGCTTCGGATATCTGTATCTTTAAAAAGCTTCTCAGGGAATTTTTTTTTTTTAAGATTCTATTTATTTATTTGACAGAGAAAGCACAAGCAAGGGAAGCAGGCAGAGGTAGAGGGAGAAGCAGGCTTCCCACTGAGCAGGGAGCCGGATGTGGGGCTCCATCCCAGAACCCTGGGATCATGACCTGAGCCAAAGGCAGATGCTTACGCGCTTAACCGAATGAGCCACCCAGGTGCCCCTCCTCAGGGAATTCTTATGATCATCTGGTTTGGGGAACCATGCTCTGGAAAATGAAATCTATGTACTAAAAGAACTGACATCTAATCAGCAACTTTTGTAAGGCCAGCACTATACTGACAAAATCATTATCATGTTTAACCAAAACACATTAGGAGTCAAAGGCCTGTTTTGGAAGCTCTACATTCCTAAAATACTGACAGTAAAAGCCTTAAAAGGAATTTTCACGCAGTTATATTCATTACCTCACTTAACAAGATTAATGTTCTGTGTTACCTGTAAGGGCAATTTCTAGTTACTATATCAAAATTTCCCATTATATTATATTACAAAATGGAAGCTAGTCTCAAAATTAGATAAAAATGACATTTTAAAACAGAGTAATAAAAATTAGTGGCGTATCCATGATATAACAGAATAATCAAAATAAATTTCATAATACAAATGTCTTACCAAAAATACTGAGAATCTTACCTTAAAAATTATAATTACCTGGATCATTAGACTCTATAAGAGAAAATGTCTATATCAGGTATATCTGCAAGAAGGAAATGTTCTATACCTACACTGCCCAATATAATAATCACCAGCCATATGTGGCTACAGAGCACTTAAAATAGGGCTAGTGAGACTGAAGGGGAGGCACACTAACATATCTAAGCTTACTCATCCAATTTTAACATGCATTAAAATGAGAGGAGTGTATCTTTGGGGGGAAAAAAGTCTAAGTGAAATAAAAGCCTAGAAGAAAATCTAGACTAAGTTCTTTTCATATTTATATTAGTAAAAGGACAATTTAATCCACTTCTTTCATTCCATGAAGATACAAGCAAAAACAACTCTGAATTTCTTCATGTCCAGCAAGGACTAAGTAATTTTTCATCGCTACCAGCACAAAAAAGGTTTGAAATCACTAACTGCAAGAGAAAAGCATTGATGACTCATTCCTAATCCCTTAAATCAATCATTAACTTCACATAACTAAGTAATACAGATTTATTTAGCAGGACAATTAAACCCTTTGGAATTTTATTTAAAGTAACTTCACTAAGAAAATAAATACAAGGGCGCCTGGGTGGCTCAGTTGGTTAAGCGACTGCCTTCGTTTCAGGTCATGATCCTGGAGTCCCTGGATCGAGTACCGCTTCGGGCTCCCTGCTCGGCGGGGAGCCTGCTTCTCCCTCTGACCCTTCCCCCTCTCATGTGCTCTCTCTCTCTCTCTCTCATTCTCTCTGTCTCAAATAAATAAATAAAATCTTTAAAGAAAAAAAGAAAAGAAAAAAAATACCTTATAAAAAAAAGAAAAAAAGAAAATAAATACAAGACTTTCTATTAGTACACTGGACATAGACTCAAATTTCAGCTACCAGAACTTAAGAGAAGCTTGCCCTGTCTTTTACGAAAAAAAGGGTCCAGCTATAGATAAGAATAATGCAGAATAATTCAAAGCATATTATTAACAAGGACCAAAGGCACAAATTCTGATCCTTCACCCCAAAAGGTTAAGAGAAACTCGAAGAAAAATGATACAGGAGCAGCTATGGCTGAAAACCCATGGCAACAACACCCCTAAAAATGTCTGAAGTCAGCTCTCCAGAATTTACTACCTACAGATTAATTCACTTTTTTTCAAGAAAAAATTTTATGCAGAGCATACAAATTGCCAGGAACTATACTGAGCACTGGGGATAGCCCTGAACAACGTGAACTTAGTCACTGTTCTTAAGGAGAGAGTCTATGATAGGTCCAATGTAGTCTAATTCAACAGTAGGTTGAAGGTAGTACTTCTGGGTTCCTCCACCTAACATCTGTTCTTGGCTGACAACATTTAGCCTCAGATTGGCCTGCTTTGTCAATACCTAGCCTACTTATAACCTAATTTTACTCTTTTTCTCTTTCAGATTCTAGAATAAACGTCTACTTCAGAGATTCTCTTTGACTTTTTTTTTCTAATGGTTTTTACACTTTATTTTAATGAAGCTGGTACAATGTCCATTTAAAACCCATATCCCAGGCCAAAAAGTACAAATAAAATTAAAAAGAGCAGTGTTCTGTTATATACACAACTGCATGAATAACTTTATTAACTGCTAATAAAATTAGAACTTCTCTGGATCTTCTGACAAGACTTCTTTTCTTAATATGCTTTCTCCTCAGTGAAGCCATCTCTGGAGGTAGTCATTACTCTCACCATCTCTGTCATCTTGACTCCAGCCTGATACTTCTCTTCTTCTGGTCCAGACCCGCAAATTTTAAAAGTAGCTTCAGGTTAAGGAAAGGTCATTTTTCCAAGTTCAGTTCTCTGAAAAACTTCCATTTCCCACTGAAAATCATAGTCCAGGACTGAAGCAATAATATGCTAGAACTTTAGGGCCAACTAGAAAGTCATTATGAATACTCACATTGCCTGTGAAAGCAATGCTTCTCTGTGCCTCTCTGTGCACACATGTAATTTTTTAAAGGGAGAGGGCAATATGAAGGAGACTAAGGTTTGATCACTAAAACTCAGCATAATGAAAACAAGTGATAATGAGTAACAGGCACTAGAATTCAAATTACCAGATGTTTTAAAGAGATGGGAGTGCAGGTTTTCAATTCCATTTTGAACACCACATTACAAAAGAACTATTTTTAAAAATAAAAAAGGATTAAGAGTAAAGAAAATAAAAAGAGTATCTAAATCATTGAATGACCCCGTTTATTCCTGATAAACTTCAATCACATCTTCTTCCATTCCCAGTTCTTTTGCAATGTGATTATCAGCAATTCTCTGACCTTCAGAAAGAAACCTGAGTGAATTCATTGGAACTCCCTGTCTTTGACAGCACAATTCTTTGAGTTTCTTAAGATATGTTGTCATTTTCACTTTGAAGCAAATCTCAATGCTATCCTGTCCAATGACTTTGAGTTTAATATATTCTCCTGCCTTCTTACCCCCAAGTCCTCAGTTGACAGTTTTGCCTCCTGGTCAGACATGATGAAGGTGGCTTCACCCAGGGTCTCTGCACAGTAGTGGCTTTGGGTAGGCAGAACCTCACACTCTGGGATTTACAAATCCATCTCTCTTTCCCACAGCACAACACCGCAGATGGAGGGACTTCTGCCAGGGATTGCGTCACTCTGCTTTGACTTTTTAACTTTTGGAGATCTCATGGTATTCAAGCTTTTCTAAAATTTTAACTATATTTATAATTTTTATTACAAACATTATCACTTTACCAATCAAAATTTCTCTTGTATTTTCAATTTAATTATCACAATTGATATTTTCCTTTAACAGATTACAATGATGAACACTAGCAAGCCTTAAAACTAATGAGTTCTTAATTCTTCATTTTTTAAATGTTGAAATGTATCCCTTTATTATGCAAATATACTTTCCCAGCATCATCTTTATGAAAATGAGTAACTTAAAGTTACTTATATGTCATTCAAATCTGAACCTTGACACTCCTCCCCTCAAAAAAAAAAAAAGAGAGAGAGAGAGAGAAAGGAAGAAAGAAAAGAGAAAATCCTCCATTCATCAAATATCCGTTGACCACCTACTTTGTGTCACGTGCTATTTTAGTTGCTCAGGATATCTCCTGAAGGGTTGGCTGGACGGGTTGGCTTAGTGTCCTTACCCCTGGGCCCCATTCCATTTAGCAGAATCCTGCTCTGGTATATGTATCCCCTCCTTTGCAGGCCACAGGACTGGCCCAAGTATGAGCAGTAGCTGCTCTATGAACATGAAAAGGAGGCAGCAGTTTTCCTGGTTTTAGCCAGGCACTCAAGTCTTTAACAAAGCCTAGTCACAGCTCAGGCCACGTGCAGTTAACCATTTAATAAATGTTTTGATGAAAAAAGAAAAAGAACTCATGGAATTTCATTCTGGTAAGAAAATAGTCAATAAACAAATACAAACACATGCACACACACACACACACCATAGTGTCATACATAAGATGAAATGATAAAAAATAGATATTTATTTTAGACTGAGTGATCAGGAAGAGTTTGTATGAGGCTGTCAACTAATCTCTTTGATAAAGTGTCATGTATAATACTATCACTCTACAAATTCCAGTTTTTAACTTAACAATATGTATGAAAAATACCAACCTACTGATTGACAGACTAGGTGTTTTGTAAAGCATCCTTTAGAATCTAGAATTAAATCAATTAAAAATTCTACTTTTGGGGCATATGGCTGGCTCATTTGGTAGAGCATGTGACTCTTGATCTCCAAGTTGTGGAGTTCAAGCCCCACGTTGGGTGTGTAGCCTACTTAATTTAAAAAATAAATAAATAGTAATAACTCCACTTTCATTTACAATTAGTCAAACTGTCAACTTACTGGTGCGTAAAAGAACCCAATTTGTTTTTAAGCCATCCCCTTCCCCATGTAGCACTTTTTTTAAACCCCCAAAATGCAAAGTACACATAATAAATTAAACTATCATGAAAGTACAACTCTCCTAGGATTTTTAAGAATGTTTCCATATTACAAGTCACTACTAACTGGTGGCACAGTAAATAATATTTTTTAAATGAGATTTATCTTCTATTCTGTAATGGCCTGTATCAAATTTCCTCAAGCCACTAACTCAGAACCTAAACCATACTGACATTATTGTTCTAAAAATCTAAGTATCTAAGGTAACTATCTGGAGTGGAAGACAGAATGTCTCTTTTCAGAACGGTAACCATATATACAAAGGTTTCTATGACTGTGAATGCACTTCTAACCTCCACCGTCCAAAAAGAAAGACAAGGTAAAATCAGAGCTCTCAAGTATTTACCTATCATGGAGTCCCCTTAGAGGGTTCTCAACAGTTTACAGACCTGGTTCTCTAACTAAAAAGATTATAGGAGCTACAACCTAGATTTAGCTACACGTGTCTCTGACTTTTCTGCTACCTTCATCAGTTACCTCTGATGCCTGATAACATCTAAAACAAGGTGCTTTTTTAAAAAAATCTAGAACTTCTTAAAAAAAAAAGACACCTCTCCCTCCTGTTTGGCACTACTGACTCTATAGTTCAGATTCCTCTACCTTATCCCCAGTAAGCCAAACTTACCCAGACCAGAGGCTGTGAAAAAGGTTCTCTCATCAACTCTTGCTCCATGATTATGCTTACATCATAGTGAAACCTAGCCAACCTGTGGCCTCATCCTATGCCAAAATTTAGATGTATACTAAGAGTTTCTTCTTAGTTTTTTGCAGTATTAGAGTTCTTTAAAAATTTTTCAGCAAAGCCCATAAGCATTTGATTAGTTTCAGGTCAGAAAGGCACGTCCAGAATAGGTCATCTTATAGGCAGTCTTCTCCACTTAGGGGCTCTCAAGGTGGCCCCAAGGTATTCCCAGTCTCCAAGGTCCACATTTAAGGCCAGAGACCTAACTCCTAAGTCAGTTAACAGTAGTAGTTAACATTTACTGAGCCATTACTTTATGCCAGGCACTGTGCTAAAGACTTCGCATTTATTATTTATTTACATTTTACAGATGTAGAAATTTAGTATCTAAAATTAACTACTCAAGCACAGCTAGTATCCAAGTTAAGAATCAGACCACATCTGCCTTACTCCATAGCTTATGCTCTTTAGAGAAATTCTAAACACCCTGATTGACCTGAATGTCCAGAAAAAATATCAAGAGTAACAAAAAAACATATACTTACATAGAAAAAAGCTTTATATTTAGGATTAATTTTTATTTGGAATAAATCTAATCATAAAAATTCAATCATATTACCATACATATAATAATACTTATCAAGAAACAAAGAAAAACATAGGATAACCCCTCATAACTAGAACTTGAATTATCAGAATACTTTTTTGAAAATGGGGATAATTTTACTAAGTTTCTGTGAAATAGTCACTTTTTTTTAATTAATACTCTTGAAAACCCTTCTAAAAATTGATATAATCTCCCATCTTAAAACTGTAAAGAACTTAAAAAAAAAAAAAAAAGAAAACCTATAAAGAACTTAAAGTAGGTGTGCCTGACTAGTTCAGTCAATAAAGCATGTGACTCTTAATCTCAGGGTTGTGAGTTCAAGCCCCACATCGGATGTAGAGATTACTTAAAATAAAAAATAATTAAAAAAAAAAAAAGAACTTAAAAGTGGTTCCTAGTAAAAACAAGCATTACCCAGTAGTAGGAGTGTAGTAGTAGGAGTGGAAAGAGGAGGAGAAGGGGTAAGAGCATTAGAACACTGTACTAATAACAGTAATCATAGTACTGATAGAAGTAGTTACAGGAACAGTAGTGGTAGTATAGTAGTATTTATTAGTTATATTACTAGTAAATATAATATACCAAGGAAAATATAATTTTGCTTTATTGATCCTGAACCATGCAAAATCTGACAGTCCTTATTAAAAGCAGTAACTCTCCTTGTACACATATGTAACTAAATGCTATGGGAGACTGTAACTTAACCAATTAAGCCTAGAGTTAAAGAAAACTTAGAGACCAGGTACTGGAAGTTTAGCTTTAAAAGTATCTCTGCTATCAACTCAACTGTCATCTCTATCAAGCACCATTCTCAAACTCTCTAATTCTCCACTCTGAGAATATCATCACTCCCTCCCTACTCTCGCAAAGCACATTTTGTAAGAGCACAATTCCCTATTTGTCACAATTTTAGAGATTTCTGTCTTTGCTCTGGACTTTTGCCTCTTAAGATTTAATTCATGTCGTATGTTGTAGCTGTCTCAGGCATTCAACACAGTACCTGAATCATAATAAAAGTTCAAATAGAACAACTGTTCTACTTAAAAAAACATTTAATCATCTAATGTATAATTCACAGTGAAAATTTACTAAAGGCAGCTTAGAAGTTACTGAATTTTGTGTATAAAGAATTAAGGTATAAAGATATTCAAGAGAGCTCAGTCCCAAATAATGTATTTTGGACCACAGCCCCATCTGATTTGAATAAGGTCTTAAGATACCAGTGTTACCAGGCAGAAATTTTCAGTATTAGATCTTCTTTTAAAGCCACCCATTTACTAAAGAGTTTGAGTATTCCCTCCTATGTAAGCCCTTTCATTACCTTCTAGGCACAATTTATTATTCCTCCCTATGTGCTACTACTGAGTTTTACAGATACACCAACTATACTTACCACACGAAGCAGACCAGGCCTAAATTTCACACAACTCAACACATTTCACACACTACAGACTGATACCCTTAAACTACCTTTAGGACACCAAATTCAGTCTCTTAGACATCATCTTATTAATGATTATGAGGTAATGCATGAAGCTCTGATAGCCCACAATGCTAAGGAGTGGAAGAAGTGTGAAGCCAGGCCTCCCTGAAATTGAAATAAACATTTGTTATTGTCCTGGCCTATGATGGAAAAAAAAATTAACTCTTCCTGCCTCATTTCCCAGTCCTTCTACAGACAAAGCCTTGGCCACATATACACAAAAGTTGGGATGGGTAAGGATGAAGGGGTGACTGAAGCTATCATTTTAAAATCCTGCAGGATAGGTGTCCTCTTGTCCGGTCTAACTCTTCCCCAGGCCTATCTCCAACAGTCCTTGATTTCTCCCTTCGGACAGTGCAGAGCGACAGGTATTGCTGGGTTGCAAAAAGATATCCCAGGTAATCAAATATATAAGTGGGAGACATCCTTTATGTACCCAGCTCATACTGTCACAGCAGGGTGAGAAGGACCCTCTTCCCCTCAGCTTCATATACCTACCATCCCAGTAACAGAGCTCAAATCCCAGAGGCTGCACCCCTCTCTACAATAAGGTTGGGTCCAAGATCCGTTTGCTCAGCTCAAGCACAGCTAGCAATCCCACTCAGATACATTTGATGTTGTGCACCAAATAGGATTCCTGGTCCCAAGGGAGACAACACGCCCAGGAACTAGAATTAGATGTTTTTGTTTTTGTTTTATGTAGGCTTCACAACTGAGCTTAAACTCAAGACCCTGAGATCAAGACCTGAGCTGAGATCAAGAGTTGGATACTTAACCAACTGAGCCACCCAGGTTCACCTAGAATTAGATGTTTTATAATGACACATTTTGGCTTCATGGAATAACTCCCCATAGAAATACCCAAACACCTCCCACCCCTCTGCCATGTGAATATTTATTTTCAAACACATTTTGGGGAACATATTATTATATAGGAAATTAGGGGACTTCCTACACTACAACTATTGACTTACATTTCCAGCTCACCTATTAAATTATCAGCTTTCTAAAGGCAGGGTCTTAATCATTTTGTGCCCAAAATCATAGTAGTTGTTCATTAAATTTGTTGGAGAAAGGGCAAGACTAGGAAAAAGAAAGGAGTAAGGACAGAAAGAAATATGATGAGCATCCTTGTATACATCACTTTAAATCCCACACCAATACAGATATTCCTAAGTGATATATATATTTTTAAATCCTATCTTTCCTGAAAAAATTGCAAAGAATAAGAACAAATTCCAATTATGGAATTTTACTGCTTTTAAATGAAATGAACCCAACAATTCTGCATGATCTTTTCCTTCCCTTGGGTTCACCTATGTCTCAGTAGAAACATGATTTTTTTTTAAATCATGGTAAAATATCTTGAAGATGACAAGAGTAAAAAAAGCTAAATATTTTATAAAATGTCAACTTAGAAAGCCAGAAGAGAATATGCAGTATAGAAGGTCCTAAACAATCCTTTGCTAGCTTTTATGGGTGAGGAAGTGGGTTCAGGATCATCAGACTCACTAAATGTTTCTAGAAGTTTCTATTACTACTGACTTTCCACTCAAAAGGCTAGACCCAATTCAGGCCTAAACACAAGTGATAGGGTAGAGGAAAACTCAGAAGAATGCTGAGAAATCTAATAAGGAATCCTAACAAAGACATCAAATTAAACCCACAAATATAAAATCAGGAAAAATTCAATTTGTAAGTACAACATAAAATATTAAATTATTTTATAGATAATTTATAACCTAAGTATGAGAGTCTAGAATACCAAGCTTGACACGTCTAGGAGATCATTTTTATCACCTAGTTACAAATTTCAATTTTTAGAAAAGAACAATGTGAATCACTGCAGCAATATAAGTTCTAAAGCATTGTTTTCTGATCATATTAAGAAAAAAATTATATTTTCAAGATCTAATAAAAGTTAATTAGCCTTGGGGAAGAAAACATAAAATATCCCTTAAAAGAAAGAGAGACTAAAACTTGTGAAAATCCAGGCAAGGAAATGGCACAAACATAGAAAAGCTAAATCAGGGGGCGCCTGGCTGACTCAGTCAGTAGAGCATTCAACTTTTGATCTCAGGGTCATGAGTTCAAGTCCACACAGGGCACAGAACCTATCTAATTTAAAAAAATAATAAAATTTTTAAAAATTTTTTAAAAAGCTAAATCAAAAGAAATGGAAAAGCTAAATGCATACATGGTTCATCACAGTGATAAGAGAATAAACTGTCAGTCTGACCAACCTAACAGTACCTCACTCAATGAAAAAACATTACTATTAAAAACACAGTGATACAGAATGAGAAAACACACTACAAAAAGCACAAATTTAAAAAGAAATTATGATCACAACTATGTAAAAAAAATCTATATATGAAAAAGAACTGGGGCACCTGGGTGGCTCAGTCGTTAAGCATCTACCTTCGGCTCAGGTCATGATCCCAGAGTCCTGGGATCGAACCCCACATCAGGCTCCCTGCTTGGCAGGAAGCCTGCTTCTCCCTCTCCCACTCCCCCTGCTTGTGTTCCTGCCCTCACTATCTCTCTCTGTCAAATAAATAAAATTTTTTAAAAAAAAAAAGAAAAGAAAAGAAAAAGAACTAAAAGACCCATATACTCACACATGGTAACTACTGTCATGTTAAACTACGGGATAAAGGATGATTCTCTTATTTTAATAAAACAGTTGCCTGAAATACCTGTAACATAGTGATTTTTTTAATGTAACTTTTTTCCAAAAGAAAATAAACTACATTTTACATATAATATAGACCAATTTCTCTTTTCATACTTCTACCAAGCACTAAATTCAAGATATCTAAGCATTAAATTAATGATGTACATTAAGGTTTTTTTTTTACCACATCACAGAAAATATAAGGATTAACATTATTACTCTATTCTCTGCTCATAAAAATAATTAGTGAACAATGTACTAATTAAATTATGACACCCAGTCTGAATTAGCCATCCAATTAATTCCATATATCCAAAGCATCAGCACAAGGTTTTCTGTTTTGTTTTTATAAATTTGTTTTAAGATTTTATCTATTTATTTGACAGAGAGCAGGAGAGAGAAAGCGAGAGAAAGCACAAGTAGGGGGAACAGCAGAGAGAGAGAGGAGAAGCAGGCTCCTCACTGAGCAGGGAGGCCGATGCGGGACTCGATCCCAGGACCCTGGTATCATGACCTGAGCCGAAAGCAGATGCTTAACCAACTGAGCCACCCAGGCACCCCAGCACAAGGTTTTAATAACCATTCCCAGAATCATCAGTATAATTACCATAAGTGCAAATTAGTGAAACTTGACATGACCCTACACCCAAAAAGGCTGTAAAAATAAAATTTATTTTTTGTTTAGTTCAAGAGTATAAAAATGAAGCTCTGACTATTAACATAGGAAACAAAGGAAAGGTTGCCATTGTCCCAAAACTACTCTTGCAAACAGAAGAACAGTAAATGGGCTAAGAATGAGTCATTTCACCAATAACAAGAATCAGTCCTAAGATCAATTTCCCTCTGAAAAAGTTCTATACTCATTCTTGCAAATTAGAATACATTACCTCAAACTGTGCAGACCTAATGCCAGAAGGAAATAAAATTCCAAAATACTGTCAAATCAGACAGAAGATATCATACCAAGTTTTACCAATACAAAATTGCCAAAAAGAATCAAAAATAATCTTCAATCAGGTCCAACATGTAAAGAGCTTGTAATTCATCACTCCTGTTCTCATTACTGAAAAGAAAGATGAAAGAAAAGGAAGGAAAGAAAAAGAAAGAAAGAAAGAAAGAAAAAAAGGAAAATCAACAATTCTTCTTAGATCCATCAGAGAATTGAACTCCGAGGGCAATCTGCTACCCTGAAAACTAGAGACACAGACAGGCAGATACAGAAAATCACAGTGTGGGAGCTGCAGAAGCCTAGGAATATAATAAGCCCTCAGTTGGAGCCAGGATCAATAGGAATACTTTAACAATAATTGACAATTTGCTGGAGGCTCTGTGTCGACTAGCTTGAAGTGAAAAAATGGAGAGGGAACCCAGTCTTTGAAAGGTCCCCATGCATTCCTGACTTTTTACCTCCAAGAACCCCTATCAGGTTCTCACTGGGAGCATCTGAGAAAAATTTCTTGTTTCCAAAAGGGGGAGGGGAAAAGTAACCATCTTAAAAATATGCCCAGGGGCGCCTGGGTGGCTCAGTTGGTTGGGCGACTGCCTTCGGCTCGGGTCATGATCCTGGAGTCCCTGGATCGAGTCCCGCATCGGGCTCCCTGCTTGGCAGGGAGTCTGCTTCTCCCTCTGACCCTCCCGACCCTCTCCCCTCTCATGTGCTCTCTCTCTCAGTCTCTCCCTCTCAAATAAAAATAAAATCTTTAAAAAAAAAAAAATATGCCCAGAACGCTCTGTTACTCTTTAAAAGGCCTGCCTGAAAATAAAACTATTTAATGAAGTCTAACAAACTAGAATTATATAGAGCCTAACCAACCAGGGTTTTACAGAATCTAACCAACCTGGGGGAAAGGAAATATCCAACTCCAACCCCTCTATCCTTCAACATGGGGTCGAAGATAACCAAATCAGGCCCACTAAAACACTGGGACCTAATGCCATCCCTTGCCACCACATCACATCATTCTAACTAAAAGAACTGCGGGGCACCTGGGTGGCTCAGTCAGTTAAGCATCCAACTCTTGATTTTAGGGGCACCTGGGTGGCCCAGCTGCCTTTGGCTCAGGTCATGGTCTCAGGGTCCTGGGACAGAGCCCCACATCAGGCTCCCTGCTCATTAGGGAGTCTGTTTCTCCCTCTGCCCCTCCTGCTGCTCATGCTCTCTCTCTCTGATAGATAAATATATATATGTAAGTAAAAGAACTGCAAGCCTCAGACCCTATTAAAGAATTCTCTACAAAACCCAAAAACAACAGGGCAGACAAAAACAAAAACACTACAAATTTTAGCCTCTGACACCACTGCTATGGAATATAGTAAACAGCCTAACTCCTGGTCAAATAAACATAAAACCTCACACTAAAGGCCTATTTACTTCAGTTTGTTTTACCTAATATAACATGTCTAGCTATCAACAAAAAATTACAAAGCATTGTAAAGGCAAAAAGTACTATCTGAAGACACAAAGCAAGCCTCAAAACCAGACTCAGGTATAACAGAGGTTGTAGAATTATCACTGAGTTTAAAAAGAGCTATGATAAACATACTAATGGCACTAATGGAAAAAGTAAACAACATGCAAGAACAGGTGGGTAGTGTAAGCAGAGATATGGATAAGAAAAAAATCAAAAGGAAATGCTACAAATCAACACTGTAACAGAAAAAGTATGTCTTTGGTGATAAACAATAAACCAGATCCATGAAGCTCAGAACACACCACACAGGATAAATACTATAATATTTGCACTTAGGCATATCATAATAAAACTACAGAAAAACAGATGAGAAAATCTGGACAGAATCAAGAGGAAAAAAAGAAGAAAAAACCTTACCGAGACAGGAGAAAAATAAGAATTCCATCAAACTTCCTCTTCAGAAATCATGCAAGCAAAGTGAGCAGAGTGAAAAATTTAAAGTATTAAAAGAAAATCCACCAATCCAGAATTCTGTACCTATCAAAATTATCTTTCAAAAGTGAAAAGGAAATAAAGGCTTTATATGACAAACAAAAATTGAGGGAACTGAAGGCCTACTCACCTTCCTTGCAAGAAATGCTTAAAGGGTGTTCTTCAGGGATGCCTGGGTGGCTCAGTCAGTTAAGTGTCTGCCTTTGGCTTAGGTCATGATCCCAGAGTCTTGGGATCGAGCCCCACATCTCGGGCTCCCTACTCGCGGGGAGTCTGCTTCTCCCTCTCCCTCTACCCCTCCCCCCTGCTTATGCTCTCTCTCTCTCAATCTCTCTGTTTCTCAAATAAAATCTTTAAAAAAATAAATAAATAATAAAAATAAAAGTTCTCCAGAGGGAAGGAAAATTACAAAGCATTGTAATTTTGGACAAATTACAAAGGGTCAGAAAAGGTGGATTACATTAAAAAAATGAAAAGCTTTAGAGAAGCAATAAAGATAAAATTAAATCTTATTTTTCTTATTCTTAATTGATCTAACAAATAACAACTTGTTAAAAATAACAATAGCACAATATATTCAGTGATCACAGCTTATAGATAAATGAAATGAATGACAGCAATGTTATAAGGGATGGGAGAAAGGAACTGGGAATACTCTATGATAATAAGGTACCTGCACTACCCATGAAGTGGTATATTATTTGAAAGTGAACCAAGATTAGTTGTAAATGTATAATTACAAACTCTGGGGCAACCACTAAAAATTTTAAAATAAGTATAATGACAGTGGAATATTATGCAGCCATCAAAAGGAATGAAAGCTTGCCATTTGCAACAACATGGATGGAACTGGAGGGTATTATGCTGAGCGAAACAAGTCAATCAGAGAAAGACATGTATCATATGACCTCACTGATATGAGAAATTCTTCATGAGGAAACAAACTGAGGGTTGCTGGAGTGGTGGGGGGTGGGAGGGATGGGGTGGCTGGGTGACAGACATTGGGGACGGTATGTGCTATGGTGAGCACTGTGAACTGTGTTAAGACTGTTGAATCACAGACCTGTACCTCTGTAACAAATAAAACATTGTATGTTAAAAAAAAAAAAAAAACAAAGAAGAAGAAGAAGAAGATAGCAAGAAGGGAAAAATGAAGGGGGGAATCGGAGGGGGAGACGAACCATGAGAGACTATGGACTCTGAGAAACAAACTGAGGGTTCTGGGGGGGGCGTTGGGGGGATGGGTTACCCTGGTGATGGGTATTAAAGAGGGCATGTACTGAATGGAGCACTGAGTGTTACACACAAACAATGAATCATGGAACACTACATCAAAAAAATAAATAAATAAAATAAAGTATAATGATATACTAAGATATGATAAAAAAAAATCATATAAAATGTTCAAATGAAACAAGAGAAAGCAGAAACAGAGTAGAAGACAAAAAAAGAAACAGCAGGGGCAAGGAATAGAAAGCAGTTTAAAAATATGGTAGATACTAATCCAAGTATACAAATAATTACTTTAAACATCAATGGTCTAAATACATCAACTAAAAGACAGAGACTGCCAGCCTATGATAAGGGGTGGGCATTACACAATGACAGAGGGTCAATTCTCCAAGAAGATGTAACTTCCCTTATATGTATGCACCTAACAACTGTGCATCAAAATATATGATGTAAAAACTAGTAGAACTACAAAGAGAAACGCATGAATTCACTATTATATTTGGATATTTCAACGTCCTTCTAACCAGTAATTGACAGAACCAGTACACAGAAAATCAGTAAGAATATTGTAAAACTAAATAGCATCTAATTGACAATCAACTGGATCTAATTGACATCTATAGACTATATTATCCAACAACTGCAGTATACACATTCTTCTCAAGCTCAAAGAGAATATTTATCAAGATAAACTACATTCTGGCCCAGAAAACACACCTTATCATACAAAGTATGCTTTCAGACTACAATGGAATTAAACTAAAAATTAGTAACAAAAAGATAATTAGAAAATACCCAAATATTTGGAAATTAACAACACATAATAATAACATGAGTCAAAGAAAAAGTCCCAAGAAATACTTTAAAAATGAAAATAAAACAAAAGAATCTGTGGAATGCAGTAAATGTACTACTGCATTTTCTCTTTCTGAGAAAAGTTTTATAGCATTGGAGTCATATATTAAAATAAAAGGAGCTAAAATTAATTACCCAAGCTTCTGCCATAGGAAAGTGAGAAAAAGGCAAATAAAATACAAGAAAAGAATAAAAATTGGAGCAGAAATCAATGAAATTGAAAATACGTAAACAAAAGAGAAAACGCAACAAAGTAAAAGCTGGTTTTTTGAAAAGATCAATAAAATGGATAAACCCCTAGTCAGGAAAAAAGGAGAGAAGAAACAGATTAGTAATATCAGAAATGAAAGAGGGCACATCACTAGTGACCCTTAAAAGGATAATAAAGGAATATTATAAATAATTCTAGGCCCATACATTTGACAACTTAGATGAAATGGAACAATTCTTTGAAAGACAATCTACCAAAGCTCACACAAGGAAGAAACAGATCACCCAAATAAGTCTATACTGATCAAAAAAATTGAGTAAATAATTACCAATCTTCCAAAGCAGAAAGCTCCATACCCAGATAGTTTCTTGGGTGAATTCTATCAAACATTTAAGAAACAAGAAATACCAATTCTCTGCAGTCTGTTCCAGAAAGAAGAGGAAGCACTTATTAATTCGTTCTGAGTCCAGCATTACCCTAATACTAAACCCAGACAACATTACAAGAAAGGAAAACTACAAGCAAGTATCTCTCATGGAGAGAGACGCAAAAAATCCTCAAAAAATATCAGCAAGTCAAATTATACACCACAACCAAACAGGATTTATTCCAAGTATATAAATCAAGTTCAATGTTTGAAAATCAATTTTTTAATGTAATCCATCACACATCAACATGCTATACAAGAAAAATCATGTGATATCGATACACACAGAAAAAGAATTTGATAAAATCCAACACCCATTTATGATAAAAAACTCAGCAAAATAGGAGTACAAAGGAACTTCCTCGAGCTGATAAAGAAAATCTAAAAAAAACCCACAGCAAATATCATTCTTAATAGTAAGAAACTAGATACTTTCCCTCTAAGACTTTCCCTCTCACCATTCCTATTCATATCATACTGGACATCCTAGCTAATGCAGTAAGACAAAAAAAAGGATATAAATGATATACAAAGTAGGAAGGAAAAAATAACTGTCTTTGTTCACAGATGGTATGATCTACATAAAAAGTCCCAAGGAACTATAAAGGGAAAAAAACCCTGGTAGTAATAAGCAATTATAGAAAGACTGTAGGATATAAGGGAACTCTGTATTTTGTGTTGCATTTTTCTCTAAAGATAAAATTACTCTAAAAAATAAAATCTATTAAAAAAAAAAAAAAAAAAGGACGCCTGGGTGGCTCAGTTGGTTAAGCATCTGCCTTTAGCTTAGGTCGTGATCCCGGGATCCTGTGATCAAGTCCCACATCGGGCTCCTTGTTCAGTGGGGAGCCTGCTTCTCCCTCTGCCTGCCGCTCCCCCTGCTTGTGCTCTCCTCTCTCTCTCTGACAAATCAATCAATCAATAAAAAAACCTTCAACCAAACAGCCAGCACAGTAATCTATTAATTCAGAATAGGTGTTCAAGGAGAGAAAAAAAGAAAACTGTATTTAACATGATCATGATTTTCCTTCTTCCTTTTTTTTTTTTTTTTTCCTATGAAGCTGCAGAAGTAGCTGGTTGAGGGGTGGGGGGGAAGGAGATTCCTCTAATTTCTCAAGCATATGTGAATCCAACAAAAATGAACACTACATATAAAGTGAAGATTCCAAACCATAAAATAAATCAAACATATCCATACTCTACTTTCTAATCTTTGCCAATTCAAAATTCTCTGAAACTAGAAAATATTTCTTACAAGTAGAAGAAACTTTATCTTGTTAAATATTAGTAGACCAACTTCAAGGTCTAAAATGAGGAAGAAAAATTGCAACCAAACAGAGTTTTATACAAATCTGAATCATCATCCACCATATCCACCCCACACACCCCGCCCCAAAAAAGCCTTCCAGGATTCATCAGAATGGCCCACAAATCAAAAAAAATCTTGGCTTTTTAAAGGTCAAGTTATTTTCACTGATGTGGACAGCACATTAAAAAAATACAGTAACAACATTCTCCTACTGTTTTCATTGAAGGATGGAAATGTGAACAGAAAATATGATTAAGAAGGTACGTATTTTTATTACCATAATTATAGCATCTATTTATATTAGTTTTTATATTATGATCATTTTAACGTTTTTTAAAGATTTATTTATTTGAGAGAGAGAGAGCACATGTGTGTATGCAAGCAGGGGAGTGGGTCAGAGGGAGAGGGAGAGAATCTCAAGCAGACTCCCTACTGAGCATGGAGCCCGACAGCAGGCAGGGAGGCTGCCTTGATTTCAAGACCCTGAGATCATAACCTGAGCTGAAATCAAGAATCAGATGCTTAACCAACTAAGCCACTGAGGCACCCTTTTTTTTAACGTATTTTATTTCAAGTATTGTTACAGTGTTATTGCAAATTTTATATTCTAATAGGTCTTCTAAAATTAAAAAAAAAAAAAGAAAGAAAGAAAAGAAATCACCATTGTTGCAGTCTCTGGTGATCATCTCTGAATCATCCAAATACCCACCCTGAAAACAGGGGCCTGGGAAAATTTGTCGGTAATTAAAGAGCCATATGCTGGAAGATTCTTGAAGTTCAAGTGTTGAGAGATTTCCAGGGTTTCCTGGAAGATGGGTTTGAAATTCTACTGTATGGGATGAATCAAAAATCCATTTTCTTCCACTTCAGTCACTTTTAATGCAAATCCAAAGATGTTGGTTCAACCTGTATCTATACTTACCACCAATACATAGACATTATTAATTTGTACCTTGAAAAGAACAAGCACAGACACAACCACAGGTGGTTTTAGTATTACCAAAAATTTCCTAAGTATCCACAATATGTCAATGAAGTAATTATTATGTATTTTCAACATTATTCAAAGAATACTGCAGTGAGCTATTCAAAACATAAGAAAAATCCAATGGAAGAAGAATCTCTTACACCTAGAACTCCAGCACCAGCCTCCACCTCACTAGACTGTTCTCTAGTAAGTAAACATTCTCTAGTAAGAATGTTTCTCAGATCCCTTGACTGCAGGAATATTATGATAGAGCAATGTGAGCAATGAAGGGAGATCTACACTCTCATGCTCACTTCAGAAAAGGTTATTTCATTTTCTGAACTCAGCTGAGATAGTGTAGCAACAACACATTTTTCTAACTTCAAGTGAATTAACTGACTTCAAAAATGTCTCCATTCCAAATATACTATTCAAATTGAAAAACAAAATATGGTTAAGTCAGAGAGATCAGGACTAACCCCATGTTTACCTAGTATCTTCATGAATGATCTTCACCCAAGTAAACAAAACATAAATAAGGCCACATTCACAAGTCAGAATCTATCATACCCTATTTCCTTTTTTAATTTTGTCACTCTAACAAAACTACTATCAATATTGTATATAGCAGACACTCAACAATTACAAAACTTCAGAATCTGAGACCTACAAAGGTCCATACATATCATTTGGTCCATTCCTCTTTTCTTCCAGACCTCCCCATTTTACCCATTGAGAAACTAATAGCTGGAGAAGACAGTAACTTTCTCAAGCTAGTTATAGCAGGGTACAAACTAGAACCAAAGCAACTTGATTTCCATACTGGTATTCTTTCCACTATATCATCCCGTTGTCAAGAACTCTGAAGAGTCTGAGATTTTAGCCTACATGCAAGCTAAGCAGTCAGCCTGCCACAGTGTCATGGATACTGAGAAACAAAATCATCTAGCCACACCAGATACTGAGGACTGAAACCACATACTCCCTTGTACCTTTGTACTGGGTTGAATAGTGTCCCCCCGCAAAATTCATTCATTGTCAATGTGACCTTATTTGGAAATAGGGTCTTTGCAGATATAATCAAGGTAACATGAGGTTATAGTGGATTAAGGTGGGCCCTAATCCAGTGACTGGAGTCCTTTTAAGAGGAGGAAAATTTGGGATACAGATACAGAGGGAAGACCACCGTGGAGGTAAAGATTAGAGTTATGGTACCAGAAACCAAAAAACACTAAGGATTGCTTATAAATACCAAAAGTTAGAAGAGAAAGAATTCTTCCCTAGAACCTATTGTTTTAAGCCATAAGTGTGTGGTAATTTATTATAACAGCCCTAAGAAGTTAATATACCTACATGTACATCTTCCGGTGTATATTAACGACCACTAAAGACTATTGCAGGAGACTCTTGCATGAATATAACTTGATTGTTCATTACAGAAGCTTCAGGAAAGACCGATCATCTCTTCAATAGGAAGGATCAACAATTTTCAAATCCTTTCCTTGCTGTTTCTACCAATTCTATACTATTATGATACTCAATCCTAATCAAGCCCCATCACCACCACCACTAAAGACTCAAACTGAACTTCAAATTCTCACATTTTGACCTTGGCTTTGCCCCTCTAAGATATCACCAAAGCTCTCTGAAGGTGGTATTCTCCTTCACGGCAATAAGCAATAAACTCAGCTTGATTTTATCAATAGGTTGTGTTAATGATATTTGGCAACTCAGCATCAGATAATCCTGGCAGAAGATCTGACACTCCCGGGTCAGAGACAAAGAACAGCTTACTACTCAAAATAGCAGCAGTAGCCAGAGTATCATCATTTGCACTGGTTCCCCAAGCCCTAATTCTTAAAAGGCAACACAAGGTGAGCCAATGATGCCTGCACACACAGTAGGTTGCATTACAGGAAAAGAAAGATGAGCTTATGAAACCCCACTCTTTCAAGGGGTTTACAAGCAAATGTGCCCCATTTTTTCCCCAAAGGGATTATCTTGATTATCCTGGACGGCAAAGAAATCTGTAACCTGTCGGAAAATACTATTCCTATCTTTCTAGGATGTTTGCTATACAAATTTCCTTGAAAAGACAGCCCCCAACAAAAGCTGTCAGTGCTTCTGCTCAGTATATGGGCAGAAACGCAAAAGACTCCTGCAGAATTGTCTCCAAATAGGTGTCTCCTTTGTTCTAAAGGGCTAGAAATTCTTAGTAAATCAGAATGAAATTAGTATAATATAATGAATAGAAGATGATACAGGAGAAAAAAATTAGAGCAAAGAGGTATACTTTCTGTATAACTAAAACCACTTCAACTGAGTCACAATCTCTTAATATGGCCATACATCAAATATCTAAAAATAAATACTTAAATGTTACTTTATTTTAAAATGTTCCATTTCTAAAATAGTATCTTGAACAAGTTTTTTGTTGTTGGTGTTGTTGTTGTTGTTGTTTGTTTTGCGTTTTTTTTTGCTAATTTTCTAGGCTTGGCAGTGCTCATGAGAAAAAGGAAACTGGTAGTTCTGAACTTTGCTAATAATTATACCTGTAAACATGTTTATTAGTGAAATCCTCCAGAGCAGAGTATAACCCATTATTTTAAGATGCTTAAAGTTAAAACCAAAAAAATCTGAGGTCCATATTTATGAAAATAGAGGTGTCATTTAAATTTTATACTTTTAAATTAATCTACATAAAAATGTTTTGAGGTAGTTAAAAATAATTTGTTAGATTTCTCTAGATATATCTGAACATCAGCATATTTTTCTGCATCTGTTTGGAAATTAAGATTGTATCTCATACCATTTCAATAGTGACCTGTTCTAACTTAAAGTCAACTGAAAAAAATTAAAACTGAATTCTGTAAACAATTTTAAATTGAGCAATTTAACTTTATCCCTACCCTTACGTCAAGTAACAATCCCAGGATCAAGAAAGGCAGGGTAATGAGTAAAATGAGCCACTACACTACTAGTCTCCAGCTAGCTATGTGACTAAAAGCATATCACCCCATCTCTCCAGGGCTCCATTTTCCCATTTACAAAAAAACTACAGGCATTGGACTAAATGTTCCTCAAGGTCCATTTTGTGTAAAAATTCTGTGAGAAGTACCAGTTTTATCATTCTGTTGGGTTCCATTTTCTCAGGCTTTCAGAAAACTCACTTCCTACTTCTTGCCCTGTCGATCTTGGAGAATCCACCACAGATGCATGGTACTCTAATGAACTCTAAGTAGCCCATGGATGGGTGAGACTAATTCATTCAGTAATACTTGCTATAGGAATACTTCCTTCAGAAAACACCAAAATCTAAAACAATCACTGCTGACAAGAAGCTCAATCATCTAACCCAAAATGATCTTGAGAAAGAACAAAGCTAGAGGAAGGGTGCCTGGCTGGTTCAGTCGGTGGAGCATGAGACTCTTGATCTGGGGGGTTGTAAATTTGAGCCCCATGTTGGGTGTAGAGATTACTTAAAAATAAAAAAATCTTTAAAAAAATAAAGGAAGGAAGGGAGGAAGGGAGGAAGGAAGAGAGAGAAGGAGGGAGGGAGGGAGGGAGGGAGGGAGGGAGGGAGGGAGGGGAAGGAAGAGGAGGGAGAGGAAGGGGGGAGGAGAGGGGGAGGAGGGAGGGAGGGAAAGAGAGAAAGAGAGAAAGAGAAAGCAAGCAAGCAAGCAAGCAAGCAAGCTGGAGGTATCACAATCCCAGATTTCAAACTGTACTACAAAGCTGCAGTAATCAAAACAGTAATCAAACAGCCCAAAAAGAGATACATCAATCAATGGAAAAGAATGGAGAGCCCAGAAATAAACACGCACTTAAATGGTCAATTAATCTATGACAAAGGAGGCAAGACTACACAATGCGGAAAAGACGATCTCTTCAGTAAGTGGTGTTGGGAAACTAGACAGCTGCATGCAAAAAAAATGAAACTGTATCACTTTCTTATACCATATACAAAAATAAACTCAAAATGGATTAAAGGTCTCAATGTAATACCTGAAACCATAAAACTTAAGAGAAAAAAAAAAACAGATAATGATCTCTTGGACATTGGCCTTAGCAATATTTTTCTGGATATCTCCCCAGGCAAGGAAAACAAAAGTGAAAATAAACAATTGGGATTACATCAAATCAAAAAACTTTTGCACAGCAAAAAAAAAAACAAAAACAAAAACAAAAAACAAACAAAAAAAAACTATCAACAAAATGAAAAGCCAGAATGGAAGCAGATACTTGCAAATGATAAATCTAATAAGGGACTAATATCCAAAATGTATGAAGAACTCATACAACTCAACACCAAAAAAAAACCAACAATCCAATTAGAAATGGGCAGACCACCTGAAAGAAAATATACAATCAAAAGAAACATGAATATCACTAGTCATCAGAGAAATGCAAATCAAAACCACAGTGAGATATCACCTTATAGCAGTCAGAATGGCTAGTATCAAAAAAACCAGAAAAAACAGGTGTTGATGATGATATGGAGGAAAGGGAACCTTGTACACTGTTGGTGGGATTGTAAACCAGTGCAGCCACTATGGGAAACAATATGGAGGTTTCTCAGAAAATTAAAAATAGAAACACCATACAACACAGCAATTCCACTTCTGGGTATTTATCTACAGAAAACAAACACACTAATTCAAAAAGATATATGCACCCATATGTTTACTGCAGCATTATTTACAATAGCCAAGATATGGAAGCAATGTTAAGTGCTGACAGATGAATGGATAAAGATGGGATATATATACGCAATGAATATTACTCAGCCATAAAAAATGAAATCTTGACATTCATGAAACATGGATGGAGGGTCCTATGCTAAGTGAAATAATTCAGACGGAAAAAGACAAACACTGCATGATTTAATTTAGATATAGAATCTAAAAAACAAAACAAACAAAAGAAACAGACTCATAAACACAGAGAACAAACTGATAGCTGCCAGAGAGGTGGGGGTATAGACAAAATAGATGAAAGGGATTAAGAGGTACAAGCTTCCAGTTATAAAATAAATAAGTCACAGGATGGGGAATGCAGTCAATAATATTGTAATACATTTGTATGGTGAAAGGTGAGCATTTCATAACATACATAATTGTTGAATCACTATGTTCTACACCTAAAATTAGTATGTCAACTATATTTAAATTAAAAATTAAAAAATATTTTTAAAAAAGCTCAGTCATCTATTTGAGAGCTCAAAAGTATGTATGTACCCAAAATCCTAATAAATTTTGGGAAATATATGGTATTTGCCTTAAAAATTTATACTATGCTCAGGGTGCCTGGGTGGCTCAGTCAGTTAAGTGTCCAACTCTTGATTTTGGCTCAGGTCATGATCTCAGGGTCATGAGATCAAGCCCCGAGTCGGGCTCCACACTAAGCCTGCTTAAGATTCTTTCTCTACCTCTCCCTCTGCCCCATACCCCCTGCTTGCAAGCACGCACTCTCTCTCTCTCTCTCAAAAAAAAAAAGGAGAAAAAAACTTAAAAAAAATTTTTTTTTTACTATGCTCTTTGACAAATGGAATCTGTGTTCCTACATGCTAGTTGTCCATCCCTTTCCTAATATTTGGCTTTCAGTTATAATGTCTTTGATGCTGTATTAAAAAGTTATGCCAGATAACTTATATAATTAACATGACATGAAAAGAATAGCTCAAGTCTGAAGAAATCATGACTTCTGAGCACAGTCTTTGACTCTGTGTCATATTTACCCAATGACCAAATAATTGCTCTCTCGGGAACATCTCTATAATGCTCTGACTCTGCCTAAAATGTTTTACCTATTTTGGAAATGTTCCCTGTGAACACAATATAACATATTATTTTATCTATAGAGACACTATGCAAGTCATATAATTTATCTAAAATATTCAGAAACAAGAGAACAGTTCAAAGTTGCAGTGACTCTTAATCTCCAGGCTGAGGAGCTGGAATTTAAAGCAATATTCTGAGTCAGAGCATAATATTTTGCTCAAGATATTTTTATTTCTGTAGCACATAATGCACCAGATAATCCTTACAAATAATCAAAACCCTTTTGAGAACATCCCATAGCTAATTTTTATATTACTAATTTCCCCAAGGCAGGACAGTTTCCATCACTTTCAACCCAGATATTCATTCAAGAAAGTTTAAACTGACTTTTCATGCCCAGCCTTTGCCATCTAAAAAAAAAAAAGAAGAAGAAGAAGTACAATTTTTAATATAAGAAAATTCTTAAAATTTACTTGACTTTTCTAAACAGGTTTCGGAGCTACCCTCCTATACCTAACCTATATGAGGGTTAACTATACAAGCCTATCTGTACATTTCTGATCTAAGAAAGCAACATGATTTTTCAATAGTCAAGAAACACCGCAAGATCCAATATACCCCATTTCTAACAATTTTGCATCCCCTCTCTTTATATACTCTAAGTAATCATAAATTGCAGGTCTCTTCCCCTACCCACAAGATCTGTTAAAAAAAATTATTTGGTTATGCTTTAATGCTTTTTAAAAGAAATGCAACCCCAGCCCAAAAAAAGCAATAGTAAAATCATCATGGTTTCTTTAACAACAAATAACATTCTATTAATAAATTCTATTAATAAAACATTCTATTAATAATTCTACTAATAAACATTCTATTAATACAATGACATTTTTATTTTTAAAATGTATAACTTCATATTAAAAGGATTTACACACCATCACCAAGCAGGATTTATTCCTGGAATGCAAGGATTGTTCAACATATGAAAATTGATCAATGTAATACGCTACATCAACAAAATGAAAGAAAAACCCACACGATCATCTCATTTGATGTAAAAAAAAAAAAAAAAAAGCATTTGATAAAATTCAATACCCTCTCCTGATGAAAACACTCAAGAAAAAAGCAACAGAAGGAAACTACCTCAACATAATATAAGCCATATATGAAAAACCCACAGCAATCATCATACTCAATGTTGAAAGACTGAAAACTATTCCTCTAAGATCAGGAACAAGGAAAAGGAAGTCCACTTTCCCCACGTCTATTCAATATAGTACTGGTAGCTCTAGCCAGAGCAATTTGGCAAGGAAAAAAAAAAATTCAAGGCATCCAAATTGAAATAGACAAAGTAAAATTATTTATTTGCAGATAATATGATCTTATATGTTCAAAAAACCCTAAAGACTCCACAAAAAAGCTCTTACAACTAATAAATGAATTCATCAAAATAGGATACAAAATCAACATGCAAAAACAAACATTTCTACACACTATGAACAATCTGAAAAGACAATTACAAAAAGGATTCCAATAACAGCATCAGAAAGAATAAAATACTTACGAATTAACTTAACCAAGGAGGTAAAAGACTTATACAATGAAAACTACAAAACACTGATGAAAGAAATTAAAGAAGACATAAATGGAAACACATCCCATGTTAGTAACATTGAAGACTTAATATTGTTAAAATGTCACACTAACCAAAGAAATCAACAGATTCCATGCAACACTGATCAAAACCCCAATCACATTTTTTTCTGATAAACCCCAATCACATTTTTTTCTGATATAGAAAAACCCACACTAAAATTCGTATGAAATCTCAAGGGATCCCAAAGAGCCAAAATAATCTTGAAAAAGAACAGAAAAACTGGAGGACTCACATTTCCTGATTTCAAATTTTACTATAAAGCTACAGTAATCAAAACAGTGTGGTGTTGGGGCACCTGGGTGGCTCAGTCAGTTAAGCATCTGCCTTCAGCTCAGGTCATGATCCCAGGGTCCTGGGATCCAGCCCTGTGTTGGGCTCCCTGCTCAGCTGGGAGTCCGCTTCTCCCTCTCCCCCTGCCCCTCCCACCACTTGTGTTTTCTCTCTCTCTCTCAAATAAATGAATAAAAACTTTAAAAAACAACAACAACAAAAACAGTATAGTGCTGCCACAAAAACAGACATATGGACCAATGGAATAGAGAGCCTAGAAATAAACCCTCACATATATGGTTCAAATGATTTTTGACAAGAGTGCCAATAACATTCAATGGGGGAAAAGGACAGTCTTTTCAATAAATGGTGCTGGGAAAACTGAATATCCACATGCAAAAGAATGAAGCTGGACCCCTACCTAACATATATACAAAAATTAACTCAAAATGTATCAAGTACCTAAGTGTAGGACCTAAAATAATAAAACTCTTAGAAGAAAACATAGGACAAAAGCTTCATGATATTGAATTTACCAATGATTTCTTGGATATGACACTAAAGGCATAGGGGGAAAGAAAGAAAGGAAAATAGACAAGCTGGACTTCAAGAAAACTAAAACTTTTGTGTATCAAAAGATAACATCCATGAAGTAAAAAGGCAACCTACAGACTGGAGAAAATACTTGTAACATGTATCTGATAAGGGATTACTATCCAGAATATATAGAGAACTCCTAAGCCTCAACAACAAAAAACAAACAACCCAATTCAAAATTAGAAAAAAGACATGAATAGACATTGTCCCAAAGAAGATATACAAATGGCCAATAAGCCCATAAAAAGATGTTCATTAGGGAAATGCAAATTAAAACGATACACACACACACAAAAAAACCCTACAACTTCACACCCATTAAGATGGTTACTATCAAAAAACAGAAAATAACAATTGTTGGCAAGGAGGTAGAGAAACTAAAACCCTTGTGCACTGCTGATTAGAATGTAAAATGGTAAAGCTGCTGTAGAAAAAAGTATGGTGTTCCTCAAAAAATTAAAAATAGAATTACCATATGATCTAGCAATTCCATTTCTGAATATATATATATACCCAAAAGAACTAAAAACGGGGTCTTGAAGAAATATTTGTACACTCATGTTCATAGCCACATTATTTACAATAGCTAAAATGTGGAAGCAACCCATGTCCAACAACCAATAAGTAGGTAAGCAAAATGAAGTATATACATACAATGGAATATTATTCAGCTTTAAAAAGAAGAGAAATTCTGTGCTATGCTACAACACAGATGAACCTCAAGGACATTATGCTAAATGAAATAAGCCAGCCACAAAAAGACAAATGCTATATATGACTCTCCTCATATGAATTACTTAGAGTCAAATTCACAAAGACAAAGTACAATACTACTTTCCAGGAGCTGGAGGGAACAGAGAATGGGGAGTTATTGTTTAATAGGTATATAGTTTCAATTTTACAAGATGAAAAGAGTTATGGGAATGGATGGTGTGATGACTGCATAGCAAAGTGAATGTACTTAATACCACTGAACTGTACACTTAAAAATGGCTAAGATGGGGGGGCGCCTGGGTGGCTCAGTCGGTTAAACATCTGCCTTCGGCTCAGGTCATAATCCCAGGGTCCTGGGATAGAGCCCCAAGTCAGGATCCCTGCTCAGCAGGGAATCTGCTTCTCCCTCTGACCCTCCCCTCTCTGGTGCTCTCTCTCAATCTCTCTCTCCCTTAAATAAATTCTTCAAAGAAATGGCTAAGATGGTAAATATTATGTTATGTATTTTGTTATAAATATTATGTTATATATAAGTATTTTATCACAAAAAAAAAGAAAAAAAGTATGACTAAAATAATTACCCAAAACTGGAAACTCCCGAAATGTCCATAAAGTGGTGAATGGATAAAACAACTATGGTATATCCCCATATGGTAGAACACAGCTCAGCAATTAAAAAAAAAAGAACAAATTACTAGTACACACAACATGAATGAATCCAAATGCATTATGCTAAGTGAAAGAAGCTAGATTTTAAAAGCTACATACTAAATTATTCTATTTAAATGACATACCATAAAAGGTAGACTATAGGGACAAAAAACAGATCAGTGGTTGCTAGGAGTTGAGAGGAAAGAGAGGTTGACTACGAAGAGACAACATGAGTGAATTTACAAGATTATGGGGATGAGTATATATTTATCAAAACTCTTAGACTGAACACTAAAAACAATAATTTTAATGTATGACTAAAATCTGGGCAACAATCAATCCTTTAAAAGTCAGCTACAAAAATGTCCAAAAGCTCTAAGATGAGTTGTTTATTTTCAGCACCAAATATGTCACAAAATAATGCCAAAAGTACAATGTACCATATTCAGCCACAACTTGTTTTTATCCAGCCTCTTAAAGTACAAAGCTATTAAACAAGGAGTAAAACATTTTTTTTTATTTTATGCACTACAGATTATACATAGTAGGTAGGGCAAAAATGTCTGTTAACTGATACATAATTCAATAGAGTTTAGACTGACTTGGTCTTTCTAATTCACTGCCATATAAATACATAGCTTTAAACACAAAATTATCCATTTCTCAACATATTAACTTATAATTAGAACAGGGAAATGCTGTCCACAAAATATACTAACCTGAATTTGTTCAGTTAATCAATAAAGGCAATAGAACACTTTATCTTGAATGAAAATACCATCTGGGTCATGAGTGGTCTCTTAGCAAAAGCAGCAACCTGGAACAACAAACAAACAAACAAATGAAATTCAGCCCCACTCAAAGTTCAGTTAGAGTACCTTCAGTTATTATACCATTTAAAAAATTCCTTTTTTTCCCCTTATGTCATAACATGTAAAACTTTCACTTTTTAAAAAAGATTTTATTTATTTATTTGAGAGAGAGAGAGTAGGGGGAGGGGCAGAGGGAGAAGTCAGCTCCCCACTGGGCAGGGAGCCCAACACAGGGCTTGTTCCCAGGACCCTGGGATCATGATCTGAGCCGAAGGCAGATGCTTAACCGACTGAGCCACCCAGGCGCCCCCATGTAAAACTTTTACATATTCACTTCTGTAAGCAGTGTTTTTCAAATCCCAATAAAGAATGGGTTTTTACTTTATTGTAATCAAACACAGTAACACTCAGTGTCTTAATTTGCTTCACAGTTTATTTTAAAATAAGTTAGCACCTATAAAACTTACTTTGTGAACACAAAATTCTTTAATTTTGTCTACTTTTTAACATATAGGGCAATCAGAATTCTCTCTCTTTTCACACTAATGCTCAAAATCTTCTACATCCCTCACACCACAATCAGCTCTACAACCTAATGTCTGATTATCTTCTACAGAGAATTCCATTAAAGCCAACTTAATTTCGTGTTTTTCACAGAACGATTTTGTCATTCTCAGCTGTCACCCTGCAACACACCTTTCCTTGTTTTTAGAACAGGGACTTTTTCTCCCTTAACCTCTTAGTGAATCAACGCATATCCATCAATTTTCTCAAAATCGAGCCCCTCCATTTCTCCCTAAGAGCTGACATAATCACTCTGTACTCCATTAATCTTTGCTAGAATATGTTGTTGCCTTATACATGTGCCATCTCATGTGATCTTCTGATAAGGGACCCTATCTACTATTTCTTTTGCCTCCCTAGTATCTACTACTATGTTTGACATACAGAAAGTTGACAAGTGAATAGTCTTAATAAAGATTCACACATCAAATGTTCACTGAATATATATGTGCAAGTTCCTAAGTACAAAAACCCAAGAATAATATAGCGACACAATACAATCTTCAGAAATACGTCTTTCTGCCAACAACTTTACTGTTGTTACAACGTGAGATTTTGGATTGACATTATTACTAATTGTGAGAAGCAGTCTTTATCCAATGACATCAAAGCCTACTGAAACCAATTTTTGGTAATTAGAAATAATACTGAAGGCATCATCACCAACTCCAACTCCCGCAGCCTAAAGGTAATCCAACTATTTTTACTTTAAATTCCAAAGAAAAATCTATTCTGAGGCAGAACAGCTTATTAATAAGAACACTCAATAAATTACTCTAAGCTAAAAATAGTAAGCATATTTGTATAGTGCTTTAATATTTACATTATCCCATCTGCTAGATCTAGTTGAAAAAGACGAACCACTGCTAAGTCAACCACTCCAGGGGTCTGTAAACAATTCCTAAATGGCCATTAACTATAAAAATCAGCCAAAGCTCGTTATTCCTTCCTGTAACTTCACCCAAAAGTCTTTACCAACTTCCCGCAATAATCCAGTAGCTTAGGACTTACGCTTCTAGCTATTATGGAGTAACTGGTACCAGATTTACCCTCAGACAGTAAACAACTACAAAACTAGACAAAACATATGACAAACAGTTTATGGACATGGGACAATAATTAGTGTAGATCTGCATTCCATGGGAGAAGAAAACAAGCTAGATAAGCCCTATGAACATCTTGACTTTCTACCAAGAGACATGTTCTAAACACCACTGTAGGCAGGGAGAGTCAAAGGATAGCACAGCAATCTACTTAACTTGAAAAGACAAAGATGTAAGTTCAGTAAGGTATAGGTGACAGGAATTACCGGAATAATGTACCAGAGAGGAGGGGTTATGCAGAAAAAAGCTCTAGACATCAAGGTAGGGGTCCACTTGATTCTAACTTAATACTAATCTACATACACTTAGAATGAAATTCCACAAGGCCAGGCAAAAAGCAACTGCTGAGGAGCTTAAACACACACACACACACACACACACACAAAACAATGCAAGGTTCAAACAGAGCTGGAGACATTGGAGGTGCCATCCAACCAGAGTACAGAAAGACTTTGTATACTCTGGGCAATAAGCAGAGACCTCAGCATGGCTAAAAATCAGTCCTAGAATAAAGACTACTCTCTAATGATCCCAAAAGAACTTAAAAACAAACCTTGAAGGAACAACCAGCTCCTCAATTTAACATCTGTAACCAGATGATTAGCCAAATGGAAAACCTCATTATTCACAGGGCATCAGGTAAAGTACTCAAAAAGGTTCTGCCTCAGTAGTGGGGCAATTAGATTAAACGGCCCCACTTAACAAAGATTAAAAGCAATACCTTACAGGATCAAATACTTTCCAAGTAACTTCAATACATTCCAGAAAAAGTTTCAAGAATATTTATAGAAATACAAAAATATCCGCACCCAACAAGGTAAATTTACAATGTCTGCTTTTACATGCCTGACAAGCATCAACTGATTTCCAAGCAGGTTTAAAAAAAAAAAAAGATTAAGAAAAAGAAAATACAGCCATAATGAGTAAAAATATCAATCAAAACCAGCCTGGACATGACACAGTTGATAGGATTAGGAAACTAGGACATTAAAAGTTGTTATAAATCCCGTATGTTCTAGAAGCTAGAAAAAAGGTTGACTATATTTTCAGTAAAGACAGAAAAAAAGACCCAACCCAAACATCTAAAAATGACAACTAGAATGCTGAAGATGCTTTACCTCAGTGAATAAGATTTTCTACTGTGATAGATTCGGGGCTCTATTCCTGGTATTGTATGTGAGCTATGAGTATTGTATTGTTCCTTCAATTCCTTTTGAGTGGCTCTTCCTAGCCTCAAGTAGTTTCCTCACAGGCATGCACTGATTAGTACTCAACTGAATTCTTGAAAGGAACCTCACTGATTAGTACTCAACTGAATTCTTGGAAATTCTCTTGCAGCTCTCTCTCTGATATTCTGCCCTGTGAACTCCAGCTGCCTTGGCTCCCCACAGCCTCCCAGCTCCTTCTCTTCCACTCAGGAAGATTTCTTGATTCCTCCTGGGTTCTACTGACCTGCTCCATGCCTAGAAACTCTCTCCAGGCTAGAGCATTCTTAAGTCTCACTTAATTTATTTCCTGTCGCTCAGGGATCAAAGTCGTTTGCTGCCTGATAGCAAATATCTTAGAAACTGTTGTTTCATATCTTTAATCCAGTTAGTTTTTTTAGGGTGGAAGGATACTAATCCCTATTGGTCCAACTTGGCCGGAAGCACTATTTTAATTATTTTGAAGGGGAGCTACGACCTAGATTAATTTTATGACAGCACCGAATGCTGACATTTTCCAAAAATTAGATGTATTCAATTAACACCACTCATACATTAATAAGTTATCCTAAAGCATATAATAAATGCATAATACGTGGTAGAAAAGAACAGTAACCATGAAAGTGAAAAAGACAACAGCTGAGCACAAAGAACAAACAGGACCCAGTAATCAAAAATAATAAAAAGCTATTTGTTGGATGCATATTTAACAGCCAATGCAATTAATCTAGAGAGTAAGGTCTTCTACCTAAAAATGAGGAAAGATTACCCACAGCATGTTGCTGAAGTTGCAGGTGGTCAAGATCAAAAACAAATGATAGGTAATTCCCAAGTTGCTTACCAAGAGGCTTTTGATATAAGCAAGAAAAGAGATGCAACCCACACACCCAATCTGCCTGAGGCTGGCTCTTAACTTTTCTGTGTTTCACTGTAAAATCCTTAGTAATCCAAGCTTGCCTACACATTAGCTAAAATGGCTTTTGATGAGGCCACTTCAGAACTTGATACAGTGAATGAAGCCTCATCCAAAGACAGCACCTTCATCATGCAGTTGCTTAGAGACAACCTAACATTATGGACATCAGACAGTGCAGGAGAAGAATATGCTGCTGCAGAAGGGGCAGAAAACTTAGGTGCATACAGGCTGTCATCCTTCTCCCCCTTAAGAAACCTTTTTATACATCTCCATTCCTTATTCCATTTGAATTTCCTATAGCAAAGAAACCCATTTCCTATAGCAAAGAAACCCATTCATGTGTATGGAATCAAATGTTTATACTCTCTTCACACTGCAGCTTTGGGAAAACTCCATTCCTTGATTTGTGTTTGCCTTGGCCTTCCTGGTGTGCAGTTACTGCTGTAGAAAAGTATTAATAGCTTCATTTCATATAAATGTAAGTAACTTCTAAACATTTATGTAGAGGACTAAAAACGTATCTGGTATTTAAGTAATCTGAACCAGTTCTGCAAGTTATTGGGTTTTGTATTACTGTGAAGATATAAAATGTAGTTAATTATCACTTAAAGAGTATTCTACATAACTTAATTGCTATTTTCTCTCGCTTACTTTTTTCGAGGGTTTCCTTTTAGTAAGCAACTTTTCCATGCTCTTAATGTATTCCTTTCTGGTAGGAATCCAGAAGTATGAGATTAAATGGAAAAGCATTTGACATTTCTGGGCTAGATATCACAAACAGAAATGCCTCCTGTATCCTGTATATGATGGAGATCTTGTATGTCTATGACAACAGAAGTTTCCTTATTCAATCATTTGCTGCTATTTAAGTTGACAACTTCCCTTCCTAATAAAATTTACTTACACCTCCTGCCTTTGTAGTTCTGGTATTCACTGTACTATGTAACAGAAGTAGTAATGTTGCCACTAGAATGCAAGCATTGCTTTTGGCAAGCTGAAGTGCAAGTCATTTCTTAATATACTAGAGAAAGGGAAAATAAAGTACACAAGTCCACACCTAAAACTTGAGTACTTTTCCATGCAGATTTGTCCATATGTGAGAGGGTGTCCAGTTTGTCTAGTATTGTTATTTAGAGAGTTAGACCACTATTGTGTGGTCACTGACTGTAGTCCCAAAATAGCCTTATGAAATGTTATGCCTTGTTTAACAGAACAGTAACATACAATAAAAAAAAAAGTAAAGAGATCCTTTTATAGTTATTCTTTCAACTAGTCTGAAATCAGAAGGCAAAATGCTAAAATTTCCATCAGTTATAATACCACCATTCCTTTTAAATTCCCATGGTAATCTGAATTTCTAAATCTTTTTCAACTTGCCTTAACACTACCTTTCGCTGTTTTCCCTACCCCATCTCCACAAGATTGTGTACACCATGAGAGCCAAAACTATGTGTATTCATTTTTATATCCTTTAGTGGTTTCTAACACACTGCCGTCTTGACACCCATTAGTATTTAACATTTTCTGCTCACCAATATCCCTTTTACCCATCTCACAAGGATATTGCAAGGATCAAACAGAGTAATATTTGTGACAGTACTCTGCAAAATAAAAATGTCTTGCAGATGTCAGATGAATTTTATTTCATTATCTATGGCTATCCTAAATCTTAGCTGGCAAGTAGTAGAATGCTCCATGGAACGAAAGTAGAACTGGCCCTCATGATTAGCATGAGTTTGATGGTAGCTCCACAGCCTCCTTTACTCTGTCCCCTTTTCTACAGGTTCTAGAGTCCACTTAGTCATCATCCCAACAGCATCCCAACCCCCACATCATCTGGCATTTTTATGGTTTCCAGCACCAGCTCCAGTTCTAGCTCCCAGTCTATAGTTCATAATGACTGGCCTTTTTGCTACAATCTTCAAGCAGGCCCTTCCCCTACTGGATAAGATACAGAGAAAAAAATCAACAAGGCAGAGGCTTATGACCTAACATTATCTCTGTAATGTTGAATAAAAAAATCACTTGTGCCTTTTTTTAAAATGCCAGTATAAATATGTAACCTTGCCTTAGCTGCATGGTAAGTAGGATATGAGGAGCTCAGGATGTCCTGACTTTCAAGATTATCGTGACTTTCAAGAATACATTCTGGCATTGAGGAAAGAATCTTAAAACAGAAATGAAGAATAGTCTTTGAATCTAGTCCCAGCTCTGAATATCAATTTACTACATGATTTTGGATGTAACATATCACTTGCCTAGACTTCTAGTTATTCTTCTACAAATGAAAGAACTGGAAAAAATTCTAAAAGTCTCTTGCAGCTCTAAAATTCTGGGAGTAAAAGCCTAAACTATACCTTGTAGGAGCCATTAAAATTCTTGGGTTTATATACCAATTCACCTTTATGCCTTACTACTAAACAAGCCCTCTTCCCCAACAACATTCTAAATAATTCATCTTGACAAGATATGATTTGAGTAACCAGTTCTAGAAGCAACTGTTTTCCTTAATCTTTTGCTTAAAAATTTTCCAGTCCAAAAACTGATTTTTTTTCATTATTACAAAACAGAGATGTTTTCCTCTAACTCTTTACCATCAAATACAGTGATTACAGCTCGCTGATTTACTGGAAACTGAAAAATACAGCTTATATTCACCAAGTTCAGCAATAAACTCACATAAAATGTACTTTCCCAAACCAGTCTTGGACACCTTCAGTCCTACTACATTAAAAAAATGTTTTTTAGGGCGCCTGGGCGGCTCAGTCATTCAGCTCAGGTCATGATCCCAGGGTCCTGGGATCGAGCCCTGCATCGGCCTCCCTGCTCTGCGGGAAGCCTCCTTCTCCCTCTCCCACTCCCCCTGCTTGTATTCCCTCTCTCACTGTCTCTCTGTCAAATAAATAAATTTGTAAAAAAATGTTTTTTTAAATTTTAGAATAGTTTTATATTACAGACAAGTTGCAACATACAAAGAGTTTCCATACGCGGCACACCCAGATTCCCCTATGGTTAACATTTTGCATTACTACTGAACACTTGTCACAATTAATGAAAAAAATGTTAATATATTATTACTAATGAAACTCCATACTTTATTCAGATAAATATACTAAATATCAAAAAAAATGTCAAAGCAAACTCTTAAAAAGAGCAATGAAAACATAATACAACATAATGAAAGCCAAACAGTAAACAGAATACACACAGTAAATATAATAAATAATTGTCAGAGCTAAAAATCTAGCGTATCAGTGTCAATAATAAATGCAGAGCTTAACTCCTCTACTAAAAGAAAAAAAAATTTTAGATTGGCTCATGAAGTAAAATCCAATTGTATATTATACAAGGAACACCTAAAAACAAAGTCATTAAGAAACATTGAAAGGAAAAAGATATGAGCAAAGGTATAATGGGCAAATACAATCAAAAAGAAAACAGAGGTCAGGAAACGACAGATGTTGGCGGGGATGCGGAGAAAGGGGAACCCTCCTACACTGTTGGTGGGAATGCAAGCTGGTGCAGCCACTCTGGAAAACTGTATGGAGGTTCCTCAAAAAGTTGAAAATAGAGCTACCATATGATCCAGCAATTGCACTACTGGGTATTTACCCCAAAGATACAAAAGTAGGGATCCAAAGGGCTACGTGCACCCCGATGTTTATAGCAGCAATGTCCACAATAGCCAAACTGTGGAAAGAGCCAAGATGTCCATCGACAGATGAATGGATAAAGGAGATGTGGTATATATATACAATGGAATATTATGCAGCCATCAAAAGGAATGAGATCTTGCCATTTGCAACGACGTGGATGGAACTGGAGGGTATTATGTTGAGTGAAATAAGTCAAACAGAGAAAGACATGTATCATATGATCTCACTGATATGAGGAATTCTTAATCGCAGGAAACAAACTGAGTGTTGTTGGAGTGGGGGGTGGAGTGGGAGGGATGGGGTGACTGGGTGATGGACACTGGGGAGGGTGTGTGCTCTGGTAAGCGCTGTGAATTGTGCAAGACTGTTGAATCTCAGATTTGTACCTCTGAAACAAATAATGCAATATATGTTAAGAAAAAAAAAAAGAAGAAGAAGAAGAAGGTAGCGGGAGGGGAAGAATGAAGCGGGGGAAATCGGAGGGGTAGACGAACCATGAGAGACGATAGACTCTGAAAAACAAATTGAGGGTTCTAGAGGGGAGGGGGGTGGGAGGATGGGTTAGCCTGGTGGTGGGTATTGAGGAGGGCACATTCTGCATGGAGCACTGGGTGTTGTGCACAAACAATGAATCATGGAACACTTCATCTAAAACTAATGATGTAATGTATGGGGATTAACATAAGAATAAAAGAAAAAAAAAAAAAAGAAAACAGAGGTTATGATGTTAATAAATGACAAGGTAGAATTCAAGCCCAAAAAACACCTAGCAAGACAAAACAGGGCTTTTTCTATGTTAAAGGACAAATTAACAATGAGGAAGATAAATCAGTTACAAATACTTTTGCACCAAATAACCCTGTCACAAGCTTTATAAAACAAAAATCTAGGGCGCCTGGGTGGCTCAGTTGGTTAAGCGACTGCCTTCGGCTCAGGTCATGATCCTGGAGTCCCTGGATCGAGTCCCGCATCGGGCTCCCTGCTCGGCAGGGAGTCTGCTTCTCCCTCTGACCCTCCCCCCTCTCATGTGCTCTCTCTCATTCTCTCTCAAATAAATAAATAAAATCTTTTTAAATAAATTAATTAATTAATTAATTTTAAAAAAATCTACAATAGCTGTACGAAAAAATTAATAGAAACAGAGTAATAGTAGGTGAAGCTAAAGAAGACTAAAGCAATGTAATCGGTAAGGTACATTATTGTAACATACTGAACTTGCTATATTGAATTTTGTATATTGATAGAGAAAACAATCTCTTTTCGTGTGGACATGGACTATTCACAAAAACTGATCATATATAAGGTCATACAGAAAATCTCAGTAAGTTCACAATAGTAAAAATACCACAAATTATGTTTTCTGATCACAGTGCAATAAAACTACATATGAAAAATAACAAAAAGCCCTTACTCCTGCAGGTTAAAAACTGTTATCTTAAACAACTTTTGAATGAAATGGAAAAAAACAAAACTGTATAATACATAAAGATAAATTCCAAATGGATTAGAGATCAAAATATAAAAATTGCAACCATGAAAGTCCTGTAAGAAAACATAAATGATTTCAAGTATAACCTGGGAATGAGAAAAGTCAGTCTAGCAGTGATTCAAAATCCAAAAGCAAAAGATACATTTTTTAACTGACATATTCAACAAAAACTATTTTTTAAAGTAGGCATGGCCAAACTTAACTGCCTCCTAACATAGTTTGTAGTATGAGTATAACCAAATTAATTGCCTGCATCAGCCCTTTTATAGAGGAATATAATGGAATTCCATAACATTCATAACGTAAAGACTACAATCCAAATTTATTTGACATACAAAGGTCAAGAAAATAAAACCAAACAACAAAAAAATACGTAAATACCAACCTTATAGAATCAGATGTTGGTATCAATAAACAAGGATTTTAAAAGAGCTTTTACAATTATGCCCAATAAATAAAGTAAAATATGCTCATAAAGAAATAGAATCCACAGAAAAACAACCAAATAGAAATTCTAGAACAGTAAGAGTATCTACAATAAGGAGAACACACTGGAAATGATATAGGAAAGAGTGAACCTAAAGTTTGATCAATAAAAACTTAATTTTCTCAGAACTTATATAACTGAAGTGTGTACCCTTTGGCCAACATCTCATTTCCGCCATCCCCCAGCCCCTGGTAACCACCATTTCACGGTTTCTAGGAGTTCAGCTTTTTCAGATTCCACATACGCAATTCAAGTACCTATACTGTATGATACACAGTTACTTGTCTCTCTCTGACTTACTTCACTTAGCATATAATGCCCTCAATGTCCATCCATGTTGTCACAAATGACAGGATTTCCTTTCTATAGCTGAACATTCCATTGTATATATATTATGTACATCCCCTTTATCCATTCGTCCACTAACACGTATCTTGGCTATTGTGAATAATGCTGCAAAGAAGATGGGAGTGCAAGTATCTCTTCAAGATCCAGTTTCACTTCCTTGGATATATACCCAGAAGTAGGATTGCTGGATCATATGGTAGCCCTATTTTTAACTTTCTGAGGAAACTCCGTACTGTTTTCCATGGTGGGTGTCTAATTTACATTCCCACCAATAGTTCACACAAGAGTTCCCTTTTCTCCACAGCCTTGCCAACACTTGTTATCTCTTGTCTTTTTGATAACAGCCATTATAATAGGTGGAGGTTATATCTCATTGTGGTTTTGATTTGTATTTCCCTAGTGACTAGTAATGTCAAGCATCTTTTCATGTAACTAAGCCATTTGTAGGTCTTCTATGGAAAAATGTCTATTAAGTTCCTTTGCCTATTTATAACTGGATTAAAAAATTTTTGCTATTGAGTAGTTTAGTTATTCATATATTTTGGATATTAAATCCTTATCAAATATATGACTTGGAAATATTTTCTCCCATTCCATGGTTGAGGTAAGTTCCTTCTTCTACACTCAATTTGTTGACAGTTTTTATAATGAAAAGGATGTTATGTTTTGTCAAATACTTTTAATGCATCTATTGAGATGATAAGATCTTTATCTTTCATTCTATTAACTTGGTGTATCACATTTATTGACTTGTGTATGTTGAATCATCTTTGCATCCCAGGGGTAAATCCCACTTGATCATGGTGTATGATCCTTTTAATATATTGTTGAAATTTGGTTTGATAATATTTTGTTAGGGGCGCCTGGGTGGCTCAATCGTTAAGGGTCTGCCTTCGGCTCAGGTCATGATCCCAGGGTCCTGGGATCGAGCCCCACATCGGGCTCCCTGCTCCACAGGAAGCCTGCTTTTCCCTCTCCCACTCCCCCTGCTTGTGTTCCCTCTCTCACTGTGTCTCTCTCTGTCAAATAAATAAATAAAATCTTTAAAAAAAAAATATTTTGTTAAAGATTTTTACATCTATGTTCATCAGGAATACTGGTGTAGGTTTCTTTACTTTATATTGTCCCTGACTGGCTTTGGTATAAGGGTAATACTGGCCTTGCAATATGAGTTCAGGAGTATTTCTTCCTCTTAGAATTTTTATAGAGTTTGAGAAAGATTGATATTAACTCTTCTTTAAACATCTGGTAGAATTCACCAGAAAAGCCACCTGGGACTAGAGTTTTATTTGTTGAAAGGTTTTTGATTACTGATTAAATCTCCTTACTAGTAATTGGTCTATTCAGAATTTCAATTTTCATGATTCAGTCTTGGTAAGTTGTATGTTTCTGAGAATTTATCCATTTCTCTAAGTTGTCCAATTTGTTGGCATATAATTGTTCATAGCCATCTTATGATCCTTCGTATGTCCATGGCACCAGTTATAACACCTTCTCTTTCATTTCTGATTTTGAATCCTCTCCCTTTTTTCCTTGGTGAGTCTAGCTAAGGGTATGTCTATTTTATCTTTTTAAAGAAAACAGTTCTTAGTTTCACTGATCTTTTCTATTGTCTTTTTAGTCTCTATTTCATTTATTTCTACTCTGATCTTTAGAATTTCCTTTTCCCTATTAACTTTGGATTCAGTTTGTTCTTCTTCTTTCTAGTTCCTTGAGGTACGAAGTTAGGTCATTTATTTGAGCTCTTTTTTTTTTTATTCCTTTAATGTTATTTTATTATGTTAGTCACCATACATCATTAGTTTTTCTTTTTTTTAAATTTTATGTTATGTTAGTCACCATACATCATTGGTTTTTGATGTGGCGATCCACGATCCATTGTTTTCGTATAACACCCAGTGCTCCATGCAGTGCGTGCCCTCCTTAATACCCATCACCAGGTTAACCAATCCCCCCTCCCCACCTCCCCTCTAAAACCCTGTTTGTTTCTCAGAGTCCATAGTCTCTCATGGTTCGTCTCTCCCTCCAATTACCGCTCCCCATTTTTCCCTTCCTTCTCCTAATGTCCTCCATGTTATTCCTTATGTTCCACAAATACGTGAAACCATATGATAATTGACTTTCTCTGCTTGACTTATTTCACTTAGCATAATCTCCTCCGGTCCCATCCATGTTGATGTAAAAGTTGGGTATTCATCTTTTCTGATGGCTGAGTAATATTCCATTGTATATATGGACCACATCTTCTTTATCCATTCATCTGTTGAAGGGCACTTTCCACAGTTTGGCTATTGCAGACATTGCTGCTATGAACACTGGGGTGCATATGGCCCTTCTTTTCACTACATCTGTGTGTTTGGGGTAAATACCCAGGAGTGCAATTGCTGGGTCATAGGGTAGCTCTATTTTTAAATTTTTGAGGAACCTCCACACTGTTTTCCAAAGTGGCTGTACCAACTTGCATTCCCACCAAAAGTGTAAGAGGGTTCCCCTTTCTCCACAACCTCTCCAACATTTGTTGTTTCTTTCCCTGTCCATTTTTTGCCATTCTAACTGGTGTAAGGTGGTATCTCAATGTGGTTTTGATTTGGATTTCCCTGATGGCTAATGATGATGAACATTTTTTCATGTGTCTGATAGCCATTTGTATGTCTTCTTCAGAGAAGTGTCTTTTCATATCTTCTGCCCACTTTTTGACTTGCTATTTGTTTTTTAGGTGTTGAGTTTGAGAAGTTCTTTATAGATCTTGGATACCAGCCCTTTACCTGTAGTGTCATTTGCAAATATCTTCTCCCATTCTGTGGGTTGCCTCTTTGTTTTGTTGACTGTTTCCTTTGCTGTGCAGAAGCTTTTTATCTTGATGAAGTCCCAAAAGTTCATTTTTGCTTTTGTTTCACTAGCTTTTGGAGATGTATCTTGAAAGAAGTTGCTGTGGCCGATGTCAAAGAGGTTACTGCCTATGTTCTCCTCTAGGATTTTGATGGATTCCTGTCTCACAGTGAGGTCTTTCATCCACTTTGAGTTTATCTTTGTGAATGGTGTTAGAGAATGGTCGAATTTCATTCTTCTGCATGTGGTTGTCCAATTTTCCCAGCACCTTTTATTGAAGAGACTGTCTTTTTTCCATTGCATGTTTTTTCCTTTGTCAAAGATTATTTGACCATAGAGTTGAGGGTCCATATCTGGGTTCTCTATTCTGTTCCATTGGTCTATATGTCTGTTTTTGTGCCAGTACCATGCTGTCTTGGTGATCACAGCTTTGTAATATAGCTTGAAATCAGGCAATGTGATGCCCCCAGCTTTGTTTTTCTTTTTCAACATTTCCTTGGTGATTCGGGATCTTTTCTGATTCCATACAAATTTTAGGATTGTTTGTTCCAGCACTTTGAAAAATGTCATTGGAATTTTGACTGGATGGCACTGAAGGTAGAGATTGCTCTGGGTAGCATAGACATTTTAACAATGTTTATTCTTCCGATCCATGAGCATGGAATATTTTTCCATCTTTTTGTGTCTTCTTCAATTTCTTTCATGAGTGTTTTGTAGTTCCTAGAGTATAGATTCTTTACCTCTTTGGTTAGGTTTATTCCGAGGTATCTTATGGTTTTTGGTTTTATTGTAAATGGAATTGTTTCTCATCCTAAGGGGGAAATACATAGCCATCCAAGCCTCACTCAAAAAAAAAGAAAAATCCCTAATTCACCAACTAACTCTACACCTTAAAGAACTAGAGAAAAAGCAAGAAATGATGCCTAAGCCACACATTAGAAGAGAAATAATTAAGATTAGAGCAGAGATCAATGAATTAGAAACCAGAAACACAGTAGATCAGATCAACGAAACTAGAAGTTGGTTCTTTGAAAGAATTAATAAGATCGATAAACCACTGGCCAAACTTACCCAAAAGAAAAGAGAAAGGACCCAAATTAATAAAATTATGAATGAAAGGGGAGAGATCATGACTAACACCAAAGAAATAAAAACAATTATTAGAAATTATTATCAACTATATGCCAATAAACTGAGCAATCTGGATGAAATGGAGGCCTTCCTGGAAACCTATAAGCTGCCAAGACTGAAACAGGAAGAAATTGACAACCTGAATAGGCCAATAACCAGTAACGAGATTGAAGCAGTGATCAAAAACCTTCCAAAAAACAAGAGTCCGGGGCCTGATGGATTCCCTGGGGAATTCTACCAAACATTCAAAGAAGAAATAATACCTATTCTACTGAAGCTGTGTCAAAAAACAGAAACAGAAGGAAAACTTTCAAACTCATTCTATGAGGCTAGCATTACCTTAATCCCCAAACTAGGCAAAGACCCCATCAAAAAGGAGAATTCAGACCAATATCCCTGATGAATATGGATTCCAAAATCCTCAACAAAATCCTAGCTAATAGGATCCAACAATACGTTAAAAGGATCATCCAACTCGACCAAGTGGGATTTATCCCTGGGACGCAAGGGTGGTTCAACATTCGCAAATCAGTCTGACAGAACACATTAATAAGAGGAGGGAGAAGAACCATATGGTCCTCTCAATTGATGCAGAAAAAGTATTTGACAAAATACAACATCCTTTCCTGATTAAAACTCTTCAGAGTATAGGGATAGAGGGAACATTCCTCAAGTTCATAAAATCCATCTATGAAAAACCCACAGCAAATATCATCCTCAATGGGGAAAAGCTGAGAGCCTTTCCCTTAAGATCAGGAACACGTCAAAAAAAAAAAGATCAGGAACACGTCAAGGATGCCCACTCTCGCCACTATTGTTCAACATAGTATTAGAAGTCCTAGCAACAGCAATCAGACAACAAAAAGAAATAAAAGGTATTCAAATTGGCAAAGAAGAAGTCAAACTCTCTCTTTTCGCAGATGACATGATACTTTACGTGGAAAACCCAAAAGACTCCACCCCCAAATTACTAGAACTCATACAGCAATTCAGTAATGTGGCAGGATACAAAATCAATGCACAGAAATCAGTTGCTTTCTTTTACACTAACAACGCAACTGTAGAAAGAGAAATTAGAGAAACGATTCTTTTTTTTTTTTTTTTAAGATTTTATTTATTTATGTGACAGAGAGAAAGACAGCGAAAGAGGGAACACAAGCAGGGGGAGTGGGAGAGGGAGAAGCAGGCTTCCCGCAGAGCAGGGAGCCCGATGCAGGGCTCAATCCCTGGACCCTGGGGATCATGCCCTGAGCCGAAGGCAGACACTTAATGACTGAGCCACCCAGGTGCCCCTGAGCTCTTTTTACTTAATGAGGGTGGTGTTTCTTGCTATGAATTTTCCTCTTAGAACTGTTTTTACTGTATCTCTTAGGTTCTGGTATGCTGTATTTCCATTTGCATTTGTCTCAAGGTAATTTTTTATTTGATTCGTTGTTCAGTAGTATGTTATTTCATCACCTGAATCTTCCAGTTTTCTTTTTGTAATGGATTTCTAGTTTCATACCATGTGGTCAGAGAAGATGCTTAATATAGAAAAGCTGTTTTGTATGACAGAATAATAGCAGACAAATGTTATTATAAATTTGTCAAATTTCATAAAATATACAACACAAAGAATGAACTCTAATGTAACTATGGACTTTAGTTAGTAATAATGCATTAATATTGGTTCATCAATTATAACAAATGTGTCACTCTAAGATGTAAATAACACGGAAGGAACAGGGGAGCAGTGGGTATAATTAGAGAACTCTGTACTTTCTGATAAATTTTTCTGTAAACTTAAAAGTTCTCTAAAAAAATTAAATATTTTTTTTAAAAGATGCTACAAGCAAAATCAAAAGACAGGTGAAAAATTGACAGAAAATATATACAACATACATTACAGATAAAAATCTAATATCCCTAGCATAGAAAGAATTCTTAAAAGCTGAGAGAAAATTAAACCCAAAACCTGATAGAGAAATTGGCAACAGATAATTCAGATAATAAAACACCCTAAAACTGCCCTTAAACATACAAAAAATGTTCAACCTCACTCATTACGTTGATATGCCACTTTTTATCTATCCCCCAAAATTTTAAATATAATATTCTGCTGCCGAAACTACAGGAAAACAGGTACTCTCATAAATTGCTGGTGATAAGGTAAACTAGTACAATGCTAATGGAGAAAAATTTAGCAACATCTAATAAAACTTATAGGGTATTTAACTTCTGACTTAGCAATTTCACTTCTAGAAATTTACCCTACAAAAAACCCCCAAAAGTATACAAACATATATGCACAAAGTTATTCATTGCAGCATTGCTTTTAATCAAATTAATAGAAACCTTAAATGTGAAAAATCCTAAATTGGAGCATGGTTGAGTAAACTATTACATCCATACAATCAAGTACTATGCAACTATAGAAAGATGAGGAAGATACGTGACTTCCAGGATATATTAAGAAAAAAAAGTAAAGAGCAAAGAATATTTATTGTATGTAAACTTTTGAGTATGAAGGGGAATTAAGAAAATATCCATGGATCAGGATAAAATAAATTAAAGATTAAACAAGAAAATTGTAAGACTGGTCACTAGCAAGGAATGTATATCAGTATCTGTGGCTGCTGTAACAAATTACCACAAACCTGGCAGCCTAAAACAAATTTACTCTTAACAGTTCTGAAGGCCAGAAATCCACAATCAGTTTCACTGAGCCGAAAGTAAGGTTTAAAAGGGCCTCACTCCCTTAGGAGTCTCTAGGAAGGAATCTGTTCCTTGTCTCTTCCGGCCTCTGGTGGCTGCCCACATTCCTTGGCTTGTACCTACATCATTATAATCTCTACCTCTATGATCATACTGCCTTCTCTTCTTCTATGTCAAGTCTCCCTCTGCTTCTCTCTTATAAGAACATATGTGACTGTATGTAGGACCTACCCAGGGTAATGTCTCCATCTCAAAAACCTTACCTCACTTTAATCACATCTACAAAGACCCTGTTTTCATATAAGATAACATTCACAGGTTCCAGAGATTAGTGTATGCATGTCTCATGCATGTCTTTTAGGAGGTCATTTTTCAGAGGGTATATGAAAATGGAGTGGAAGAGATGGGGGAATGACATTTGAGAATACTTTTTTATAGAGTTCTGGACTCCTGTTAATGAACTCTTATAGTTCTCGACCATATGAGTGTTTCACATACCCCAAAAAATACATAAAATCAACAAGTATAGAAAAGGGCTAGCCCTTAAAGTAGTATATAAACAGAAGGAACCAGACCTAAAGTATTTCAAATAATTAACACATCACCACTGAAAGAAAAATAGGGCCACTGGAGAGAACTGAAGTGACTTTTTTTTTTAAGATTTTATTTATTTGTCAGAGAGAGAGAGAGAGTACAAGCATGGGGAGTGGCAGGTAGAGGGAGAAGCAGGCTCCCTGCCGAGTAAGGAGCCTGATTCGGGGCTCAATACCAGGACCCTGAGCATGACCTGAGCCAAAGGCAGACACTTAACCAACTGAGCCACCCAGGTGTTCCCTGAAGTAACTTTTGAGCATGGTATTTTGTCTATACTCTCAAGCTGAAAACAAAACTAACATTAGTGTGTTTTACCACTGGAATGGGTTATCAATTTTAAGGCTATCTTTTATGCATTCTAAGATTAATTGAATAAGCAAATGTATCATAAATAATAGAGGCAGGTGTCTCGCTGTCAGCAAAGGGAATTAGAAATACTTGAAAAATTAAGTTTGGAATGAATCCTGGGGTACTGGATTGAAAATGGAGCTATCAACTTGAGCTCAGTTATAAATGTACATACATAGAAATATAAATGGATATGAATGTGTCAGCATGTATATTCTCCTTACTCTATCTAGAGGGCCTGGAAGCAATGACACCCCAGTGACAATGAGCACAATAACTAGCACCCAGACCTTTTATCTAAATACTCTTCTCCACTAAGAGGATTGAGACTTCTTGGGAAAATTGCTGATTTCACCTCAGCAGCTGGGATAGATATTCTGGGCCAGAATATCTTGTGCCAGAAACGAAGGAAATGCTCAAAGAATCATGGAAATATGCCTTAAGAACACATAAGCTGGTCTAAAGGGACCAGATGTATGACAATCTGAGAATCAAAATAAATGATAGTAATTTGATAGCATTAAGTAAAAATAAGAACCTATATGTATGTACATGTTAGAATGTCAACTAATTAAAGGAGAAATCACCAATTGGCAACCACCGTATTAATAATACTGATTCAATCAAAACTCCTCAAAGGGATATGAAAGTAGTTAAAGAAAGTCTGATGAGAAACAAAATATTTACATAGTCTCAAGTATTTCCTCACAATATACTTACTAATTGCAAAGGGAAGAAAAAATAGTGACTGTGACAGTGAAGAAAACTGGTAAGTGATCAAAGTTAACATCACTAGTAATGGGGCAAATCAACATCGTGCATCTCCAATAGAACACCCTGAGAAGGACACAACATCACTACTCAGTAGCCCTGCAAAAAATTCATAACCTGATTTACGAAGATGAAATATTAGACAAATTGAGGGACATTCTACAAAATAATTGGGCTACACTCTTCAGAAAAGTCATTGTTACAAAAGAAAGACAAGGGCTCCTGGGTGGCTCAGTCTGGTTACACGTCTGGCTTCAGGTCAGGTCATGATCCTGGAGTCATGGGATCGAGCCCCACATCAGGCTCCCTGCTCAGCAGGCAGCCTGCTTCTCCCTCGGCCCCTCACCCACTCTCGTGCGTGCGCTTTCTCTCAAATAAATATATAAGTAAGTAAGTAAATAAATAAATCTTTAAAAGAAAGACACAAACGTTTCCAAATAAAGAAAATGAGAGAAAGTGAGAACTAAAAGCAATTCATCATCCAGAATTTGATCCTGGACTGGAGGAAATGTTTTTCTTTTGCTATATTATTTGGTCAATTAGTGAAACTTAAATTCATAGACTAAATATTTAATAAATATAGAGATAGCAAATGAATAAGGTTTATAAAGAATGTCCTAATTACTTCAGGAAACTGCCCTGAAATTTCATAAAATATATACTGAGTTTTCAGAGGATCATGTCTGCAACTTTCAAACAGTTCAGAAAAAATAATATGTATATAATAAGAAGAAAATTAACAAAATTTGTAAAATATTAACACTTGGGGAACAAGATGAAGATACAGAGGAATTCGTGGCACCTGGGTGGCTCAGTCGTTAAGCGTCTGCCTTCGGCTCAGGTCATAATCCCGGAGTCCTGGGATCGAACCCTGCATCAGGCTCCCTGCTCAGCGAGGGGCCTGCTTCTCCCTCTCCCACTCTCCCTGCTTGTGCTCCCTCTCTCACTGTCTCTTTCTCTGTCAAATAAATAAATAAAATCTTTAAAAAAAAAAAAGATATAGAATTCTTTATACTATTCTTATACCATTCATTTTTGCAAGTCTGAAATTATTTTAAAAATACAAAACTTGAAAAAACTTTAAAGGTCACTAGAGTAATAATTTTGAGATTTGAAAATAGATACCAAGGAACTGACCCAGGACCAGCTGAAGGGTGGAAAAGATTCTGTGACATTCTAAGGTCCAAAACTGTATGGTATAGCAGGGTAGGGACTGGAAACATGTCTGTCTATGTCTGCCTTGGGTCTTACTCAATCCCAGTTCCAGCCAGTGCCTCCCACACCAGGCACACTCAACAAACATGTGTTAAGTGGATGAATATATAAATAACAACCAACAATGATAATCTGCATGAGAAAATGAACTGAGATGTTTATAAGTAAGTCCTAAAGATAAAAATTAAGTTTCCACACATATTTTAGCAGCAGAATCTTTTCCTCTACTAAAATCTTAAACAGAACCTCAATGCAGGAAAACAAAATGAAGTCACTCTAGTTTTAATGTGGATTTGATGAAGATTTGGAACCCCTCAACTTCTCTTCACCCAGCATCAAGACTCCAACAATTTTTTAAGATTCAAAAGCTCTGAGAAGGTAATTCTTTTTCTGAGAAGATAATTTAAAGATAGAAAGAGAGTCTTATTTTGAAGCTCTAATACCAGCCTCCACTTATACAAACTTTTCCTTGCTTTTTCTAAACCTTGCTCCAGAGAATCACTCAACTCCAAGGTAAAATTATTTCCTTTTCACTGTTCTAAGCCTTAGGAACTATTAAATAATCAATATCCAAAATTGGTTCTTCTCACGAACTTTCAACTACCTGGATTCCATTAAAACACACAACAGCTTAAAGTTAAGAAATTTATCTCAAAACAAGAAGTTGAACAGGAAAATCCAGATTTAAAAAAAATCATCAGTAAATTGGGGTACCTGGGTGGCTCAGTCGTTAAGCGTCTGCCTTCGGCTCAGGTCATGATCTCAGGGTCCTGGGATCAAGCCCCACATCGGGCTCCCTGCTCTGTGGGAAACCTTCTTCTCCCTCTCCCACTCCCCCTGCTTGTGTTCCCTCTCTTGCTGTGTCTCTCTCTGTCAAATAAATAAAAAATCTTTACAAAAAAATTATCAGTAAATAATAATCCTCCCCAATAACTAAAAGATATATCCACAAACTGGCCTACTGCATATAAAGTATGATGTGCAAGTCCACTGGGATACCCAAAAATCCCTTCAGGGATCCACAAGGCCAAAACTATTTTCATAATAACACAGATGATATTTGCCTTTTCACAGTTAACATTTGCATTCATAGCGCATGCAAAGGTGGATAAAACTGCTTGTGCCTTAGAATGAATCAAGGCACTGGCACCAAACTATATTACTAGTCATTATATACTTCAACGACACACAATGGGGAGTGAGGGACAGTAAAGGGGAGCTAGCTTAACTTAAAAATTTTTATTTTTTAGTTGAAAATAGAGCTACCAGACGATCCAGCAATTGCACTACTGGGTATTTACCCCAAAGATACAAATGTAGGGATCCGAAGGGGTACATGCACCCCGATGTTTATAGCAGCAATGTCCACAATAGCCAAACTGTGGAAAGAGCCAAGATGTCCATCGACAGATGAATGTATAAAGAAGATGTGGTGTATATATATATATATATACACACACACACACACACACACACACAATGGAATATTATGCAGCCATCAAAAGGAATGAAAGCTCGGGCGCCTGGGTGGCTCAGATGGTTAAGCGTCTGCCTTCAGCTCAGGTCATGATCTCAGGGTCCTGGGATCGAGTCCCGCATCAGGCTTCCTGCTCCTTGGGAGCCTGCTTCTCCCTCTGCCTCTCTCTCTCTGTCTCTCATGAATAAATAAATAAAATCTTTAAAAAAAAAAAAAAGGAATGAAAGCTTACCATTTGCAATGACGTGGATGGAACTGGAGGGTGTTATGCTGAGCAAAATAAGTCAATCAGAGAAAGACATGTATCATATGACCTCACTGATATGAGGAATTCTTAATTTCAGGAAACAAACTGAGGGTTGCTAGAGTGGTAGGGGGTGGGAGGGATGGGGTGGCTGGGTGATAGACACTGGGGAGGGTATGTGCTATGGTGAGCACTGTGAATTGTGCAAGACTGTTGAATCACAGATCTGTACCTCTGAAACAAATAATGCAATATATGTTAAGGAAAAAAAAAAAAGAAGATAGCAGGAGCGGAAGAATGAAGGGGGGGAATCGGAGGGGGAAACAAACCATGAGAGACGATGGACTCTGAAAAACTGAGGGTTCTAGAGGGGAGGGGAGTGGGAGGACGGGTTAGCCTGGTGGTGGTTATTAAGGAGGGCACGTTCTGCATGGAGCACTGGGTGTTATATGCAAACGATGAATCATGGAACACTACATCAAAAACTAATGATGTAATGTATGGTGATTAACAATAAAAAAAATTTTTTTTTAATTTTTATTTTTTAAATTCTCACCCTTTGAGAATGCATCTTTTTAAAAGATTTTATTTATTCATTTGACAGAGAGAGCACAAGCAGGGGGAGCGGCAGGCAGAGGGAGAAGCAGACGTCCCGAGGAGCAGGGAGCCCAATGTGGGTCTCGATCCCAGGACCCTGGGATCATGACCTGAGCGGAAGGCAGACGCTTAACTGACTGAGCCACCCAGGTGCCCAAGAATGCATCTTTTTAATAGTCTGTGTACTGAAATGGAAGTATGCATAAAGCATTTCTGTGTGTACCAAAAAATAATAACTGTCTTGAGGAAAACCACTTGTAGGACTGTTTGAGCTACAAGCTGAAAGAGCCACTTTCCATGGGATACTGTTTTTACTTGAAAGAACTCCGATTCTCCAGACTTGGGTATTTGGCAGACATCTTCTTGAAAATGAACAAAGTCTATCTTTTTGTGTGTATGTGTGTGAACGTACCGTTTAAAGACATACACTCCCCGCCTGCAGCGAACCCCACCAGGGCAGCTTCCTGGCATGGTCACTTTTTAATCCAAAACACCTTGTACTGCTCCACCTCAAAGTTGTCACAGAGCTCTGGTTCCTCCTTTGTGTCTCTGCGCTGGGCCTCACATTTCAGGAAGCAGGCCCACCTCTCCTATGGGAACAGGGCATCCGGGTGCACTGGCATCTCAAGCATTCATCATGGCTCCCAATAGGGGATGTGGATGGTGGAGGAGCACCTGGCAGAGGTGTGCATAGGCTTGTTGGTACACACGTATGAGCAAGGCTCTGTTGCAGTCAGCCTGCCAGGAGGACCTGCACAGGTGGCAACGTGCAGGGGGCAGCCCCCACTAACATGTGCTGCCACAGCAGGCTGTGACATTGTGTTAGGGCAGCTAAAGCAGCCCAAGACACCTGGAGTCCAGCTGGCTTCTGAGGGCAGCAGGCACTTGGCCTTCCTGCACACAGTGGGCGTGTGCTCCAAGCAGGCAGCCCGTGGTGGCCGTTCCTCCTGAGGGTGCCTGTGTCACGTGGAGGCCCACAGTCAGCCACTGGCCTGCTGTGCGACCTACCCCCCCTCACTGAGCTCTGGAGCGGCCTCGGGAATCCGTGTCCCAGCCACCACTGGCGAGCCTGGAGCGCAGACGATGGAGGCAAGGCGGTGCACACCATCACAGTCAACCCAGCACCCCGTCCTCCTGCGGCAACCAGTAAGCCAATCTTCCAAAGTGACAGCTTCCAATTCAAACTTTCAAGTTGAGAAAATATGTATTCGTCATGAGCTTAACATCTTACCTTTCTAATGAGATTGGTGGTGCTATTAACAAGTGATTTTTTTATACTGTGTAATGAAATGTGTCATGTCAACATTTGGAAGATCTGCGTAACTCAGTGAACCAGTATTTTCCAAATGACCCAAGCTTAATGTTACAAAATCATGCGTGGATTAAAGATCCAATCAATGTACACAGCATAGCCATGGATTTTAATGTAATAAAGTAACTAGTAAAATTAGATTTAACTGATATAGTTTCAGATTTCACAATTTAGAAGACTACCATGTGTCAAGTTTTGATGTAGTATCAAACAGGATATCCACAATCATCTAAAAAGCTAAAACTACCCCTCTTCCAAATATATATGTATGTGAGGCCATATTTTCTTCATATACTTCAACCGGAACAACGTATCATGATACACTGAATGCAAGAGCAGAAGTAAAATTCCAGACATCTTCTGTTAAGCCAGACATTAAAGAAATTTACAAAAATGTAAAACAATGCCATTCTTCTCATTACCTTTTTTTGTTTGGGAAATTATTTATTAAAAAATGCTATTTACATAAACATAATGGGTTTATTATTGCTATTTTTAAATGAATTATGTTAAATTTCCTGGTTTTAATTTCTAATGTGGTAAATATCAATATGATCTAAAAAGTCAAGTTTCTCACAGTCCCCCTCAATAAATTTTAAGAATGTAAAATGGGTCTAAAGAACTCAAGTTTGAGAAGCACTACTACAGAACCAACTGATTTGTCAGAGAACTTCCTCTAACTGCTAGAAAATAAGAAAAAATTGTCATTATTACAGCATAGCTCCATTCAATTCAGTACAGATAAAACAAATGTTCTTAAAATACAACTAACACCTCTATTTATCTTAAAATATTATTTTCCCTCAGTAAATAACCAAACTTACTTTTTTCAAATAACAGAAGGAAATTTTAGAATTTCTAAGTATTTTCTTGTTGTGAATTTCTCTATTCCCAATGTATCATTAATGTTGAAAAACCAATGATTTTGGATGGAATGGAATACATTTAAAAGCTCAAAGAAGAAAATAAAATCTTCAGCTTTCCCTGCTTATACTGACATTCAATGCATACAGTATTACTAATTAGTACTGCTGAGAATAGAAATAATTCTAAAATTCAAAACCATTTACTTAGCAGCTGTTAAGATCATCCTTTCAGATCCTCATAAAGCTATGACAAGTGAACAAAGTTCATAAAGCTATGATGATCAAAGTTTATCAGATTTTCAGGATAAGAAGCTATGTAAATAAAATACCATCAAAAACACACTTTTGTCTTTAAAAAAAAATTCACACTGCTTAATTTTCACAGATATTGTAATTACTGCCTACCAAGTAAAATACTAAGAGAAATTTTAAAGTACTATCTGAACTGAGATAAAAAAGACAAATAATGAGATTGTTTACATCCTTAGTTATAGAGACTGGAAGAGACTTCATACCAGCAGATATTGTGGATGTGTAGAAGAAGGGGCTTTGTTTTTGCCAAACTGAGACAGAGTCTACAGAAGATTTGAGGAGCCATATATACAGTGTTTGGATTACTTGGTAGTAATTATTGAAAGGCCACATTTTTTTTTTTTTTTTTTAGCATTTACTGTGTACCAGACATTATTCTAAGTGCATTTTTCTTTACATGAATTACTTTTCACAACCCTCTAAGTTCATCTCTACTTTACAGAAGAAACTGAAACATGACTTGCCCAGTGACACAGAAAGAAAGCTACGTGGAAAAATGGGATTTGAACTCAGACATTCTTTCTCCAAAACCTGGACCTTAAATGACTACTATATCACACTGCCTCTCTCATGACAAATGCTAAGGTGAAAACTAATGCTTTCAGTGACTACCCAGGTTATCAATGATAATGGACTGCTTTCAATTTTTACTGAAATTCTCTCATTGTCTCTGACATTGTGGATGATTCTCAAACACTCCTGCCTTGAGGCTTTTTTGTTCTTTTCTGAATATATATTTGCTGGTCTTTTTAACAAATATCTGTTGGACAGCTACTAAGACTCAGGCATTATTCAAAGTGCTGAATTACTGCAAAAAAACAAGAGTCAAGAATCCTGCTCTTCTGCCTGCCCTTTTAAAAAAATAAGAGTTGAACTAAAGACTGCAAAAAGTGACATCTGCTTAATTTCAGTGGTTGATAATGTCTGCTATATGACTTACTGTACTTTTTAATACGTCTGAAATGTTTCTTAGTCTTAAAAAAATCTCAGTAGAGACTACTGGAATAAAGGAAATGGGAAAAGAACAGGGGAGGAAAAGGGAGGAAGGGAAAGAAAAAGGAGGGGAAAAAAGGAGGTGAGAAGAAGTAAGGAGAAAGCAGTGAGAAAATGGGAAGTAAAGGGAGATGAAAAGCCAAAGAAGAGTAAATAACTTCCTAAGTAGACCTTCCACAAAGCTGGCCAGACATTTTAAGTACATGATACTCATCAATGAATTTTCTCTAGGCATCTGATATTTACCATGGCCTAGCCAAACAGCATTGCTTAAATGAAGTATTTGTTAACTGAAACTTCCTCACAAACCATTTTGAGTGTTCAAGGCCAGGAATATTATTTTTGTTTAATTGTGCTTAGCTTATTAACTTGAAACTAGACTACAAACATATTATACTAGTTCAACTTCCATACTCCTACCATCAGGTTCATATAAGAACAATTACCAAATTCATTTACATTCTAAGGTTTCTACTTCACTTTCATTGAAATAGCTTTGAAGGTCAGTACTGGCCACTGATAACCTACTCTGAATTTCAGAAGTACATATGCATTTCAAAAGTTTACTATTTCATAATGGGAAATAAAAATTGAGCCAGTATCTCCATAAAATAAGACTTCCTCTAAAGCAAATATTACTATACAAAATAATAATTTGAAAAACAAATAGCGCATTATTTTATTCATTTTTACTTGCTACTTGAGCTTTCATTAATAGATAAGTACTTAATAAGTGTTTATGAGCATTACTAAAATGTGAAAAATTAAAATAAGCCAACTTATATTTAACATAGCCAAAGAGATATCAACATATGCTATCACACCTACTTACTATTACACCTTTTAAAACATAATTCTATGCTGCAGCTCAGTGAAATGCTCACTTTTATGTATGTCATGTTACTAAAGAACTAACTTCAAGGAATTAAAGAGCTAATAGTATGCTATTGAGTGTTTAATGTGTACCAAATGCCTTGACTAAATAAGCACTTTACACAGGGTACTGCCAAATCATTTAAAATCTCATAACCACCCTGCAATTACCATCTCCATTTTACAGTTGAAGAAACAAATTCAGTTAGTAGTAGGGTTAGAATCTGAACTCAGATCTGACCCCAAAACCATAGCTTTTTCCACTCCACCAAATTACACAGATTAAAATTTATAGTCTTCTGAAGCACCTGGGTGGCTCAGTCATTAAGCGTCTGCCTTCGGCTCAGGTCATGATCCTAGGGTCCTGGGATCAAGCCCCACATCGGGCTCCCTGCTCAGCGGGAAGCCTGCTTCTCCCTCTCCCACTCCCCCTGCTTGTGTTCCCTCTCTTGCTGTGTCTCTGTCAAATAAATAAAATCTTTAAAAAAAATTATTAAAAAAATAATAAAATTTATAGTCTTCTATCACTCATTAACAAAATATCAGTAGTACTATCAGTCTCAATTACACAACAATGTAAATTACCTGCAGTACACTGTTTAATCCCAAACTCAGATATATAATCCTTGATGATTATAAGCTAGTAAATGTACCAAATATTTCATGCGTGGCATTGACAAGCAATGAGGTCCTCATGTATTAAAAATAGGCAGGCTGGGCGCCTGGGTGGCTCAGTCGGTTAAGCGACTGCCTTCGGCTCAGGTCATGATCCTGGAGTCCCTGGATCGAGTCCCGCATCGGGCTCCCTGCTCGGCGGGGAGTCTGCTTCTCCCTCTGACCCTCCCCCCTCTCATGCTCTCTCTCTCTCATTCTCTCTGTCTCAAATAAATTAATAAAACCTTTTAAAAAATAAATAAATAAATAAATAATAAATAAATAAAAATAGGCAGGCTGCCATGAATGAACATGCTATTCCAAAACTTATTCAGAACTTAAAAGGCACTTTCCTTGTATATGAAAACAATGCTAAAAATGCTCATTCTAGGGGCGCATGGGTGGTTCAGTCGGTTAAGTGTCTGACTCTTGGTTTCAGCTCAGGTCATGATCTTGCAGGCGTGAGATCGAGCCCCGCATGGGGCTCCCCACTCAGCACGGAGTTGGCTTCAGATTCTCTCTCCCTCTCCCCCACCTCCCTGCTCTCTCTCTCTAAAATAAATAAAACCTTTAAAAAATAAAATAGGGGCACCTGGGTGGATCAGTCGGGTAAGCGTCTGCCTTCGGCTCAGGTCATGCTCTCAGGGTCCTGGGATCCAGCCCTCATCAGGCTCCCTGCTCAGCGAGGAGTCTGCTTCTCCCTCGCCCACTGCCCCTCCTCCCGGCTCGTGCTCGCTTACTCTCTCTCTCTCAAATAATCTTTAAAAAATAAATAAAATAAAATAAAAATGGTCATTCTATTCCCAGGCCAGCCAATATTTAAATTGTAACTTAACAACAATATGTAGCTACCATTTATAAATACAGGAAAATATACATGCATGTGTCTAGGTGTATGTGGGAAGGAGGGTGGATGTATTAATATTCTGAGTGCTAAACTGTGATCTCAGGAATTCAATTGCCTCCCTGTTTGTCAGTGAGACCAGAAATGTCCGTGACACCCATGATAGCATGGCAGCTTTGCAGAGAGGCAGGGGTTCACCAACAGACTCAAAGTTAAAGAGAAAATTAATTAATAGTGCCTGCTGGAAAATCTGAACAATCAGGTAAGAGACAGCATTCCTCTACATAGAGATCAGTCATTTTCCAGGCAATTTCTATTCTATAGGGGACTTAAATTTAAAGTATTTGTAAGTCAAAGACAAACTGTATTACAAGTTAATTTGGCATACTGTAGCAAACACATTTTTATTTTCCTTTTTGTCTATTTCTAGTTGAGGTGCATAAAAACTATAAATATAATGCTTAATGGCCAATTTGGCAAACATTATGGTTTAAATTATTAATACATGCAACTATTACCTCTACATTCATTTGCAAAAGGAAATCTATACTGCCAAGTTAGTTAATTTTTGTTACCCAGACTGTTGTTGGGCTGCTTTGACCCACCAATTAGTATATATGCACATTGTAGTTGGTTTTACCTTGATATTAAGTCAAATATAATTAGATAATTAGTTGAAAATACATAAACACAGTAACAACAGTTAACAGCTGAAATTCCAGCTTTATCACATTCTTACTGAGTAATCTAGGGCAAAACATCTAATACCCTACACTTCAGTTTCCTCATGTGTAAAACAGGAAAAATAATATTTAGCCATGATTATGAGCAAAATATAGTTTAAATGTTCCACAAAGTGATAACTAACCAGTATTATTTCAATAAACGAGTTATTGCCTATCCAAAAATGTGACCACCCAAATTCTTTGTACAGAATGATTATAGTACTAATTCTTTTAACATAAAAGATTTTTTTTTTTAAAGATTTTATTTATTTATTTGAGACAGAGAGAATGAGAGAGAGAGAGCACATGAGAGGGGGGAGGGTCAGAGGGAGAAGCAGGCTCCCCGCTGAGCAGGGAGCCCGATGCGGGACTCAATCCAGGGACTCCAGGATCATGACCTGAAGGCAGTCGCTTAACCAACTGAGCCACCCAGGCGCCCAACATAAAAGATTTTCTGATACCAGTTACCTTATACAAATTCTTGAAAGTTAAAAAAAAATCTAATAGAGAAAACAGCAAACAGTAATTACATAAGCTTATTTATTTAAGCTTATTTACAAAAGCTTTATAAAGCAGACATATATTCGGTTTGTATGTCTTCTGTTTTCCTATTTAAATTAACATACAGTAAAATTGACTTTTTCAGGGGAATACAGTTCCATGAATGTTAACATATAAACTACCACCAATACGCAGATACATAACAGTTCCATTACACCCAAAAACTTCATACTGGGGGCGCCTGGGTGGCTCAGTCGTTAAGCGTCTGCCTTCGACTCAGGTCATGATCCCAGGGTCCTGGGATCGAGCCCCGTGAGCCCAGAATCAGGCTCCCTGCTCCGCAGGAAGCCTGCTTCTCCCTCTGCCCACTCCTCCTGCTTGTGTTCCCTCTCTGGCTGTCTTTCTCTCTGTCAAATAAATAAAAATCTTTAAAAAAAAAAAAAAAAAAAACCCAAAAACTCCATACTCTTTCTTTATAGTCCTAAGTTATATGTAGTCATAAGTAACATAACCCGATAACCAGTGCTATTTTCCATCACTACAGTTTTGCATTTTTAACAAGGTCATATAAATGGAATCATGAAACAAGTTGCTTTCACTCAGTGTAATGCTTTAAGATTCATCCAAGTTGGTTCCTTTTATTACTGAGTGGTGTTCCACTGTATGGTGTATCCATTCACACACCTGGGTCATGTCCAGTTTCTGACAATTATGAACAGAGCTGCTATAAACACTCATATACCAGTCTTTGAGAGAACATAGTTTCATTTCTCTTGAGAAAATACCTAGGGACAGGATTTCTGGGTCATGGGCTAAGTGTACGTTTAACTTTACAAGAAACTGAAAAATTTATCTAAAGGGCTGGACAATTTTGCATTGCTATCAGCAATGTGTAAGAGTTCCAGTTGCTCCACATCCTTGCCAGTTTGGTACTTTCAGAATGTTTGGTTTTGTGCTATTCTAATAGGTATGTAGTGGTATCTCTTTGTGGTTTTAATCTGTATTTCCCTAACGCTAATGACATCGATATACTCAGGTTTCTTTTTAAATATTACATTTAAGTCTACTTATTAAAGGACTGTAAATATTTCAGCACTCAACCCGTTAATGAAATGATATAGTTTTATCAACTAAACTAAGCTTGATGTCTTTTCAAAATCATTTACAACACTGGGGCACCTGGGTGGCTCAGTCATTAGCGTCTGCCTTCAGCTCAGGTCATGATCCCAGAGTCCTGGGATCGAGCGGGAAGCCTGCTTCTCCCTCTGCCACTCCCCTTGCTTGTGTTCCCTCTCTCGCTGTGTCTCTCTCTGTCAAATAAATAAATAAAATCTTTAAAAAAAAAATAAAATAAAATAAAATAAAATTAGCTTCACAAGCCATCAAAAGGAATGAAATCTTGCCATTTGCAACGACGTGGATGGAACTGGAGGGTATTATGTTGAGTGAAATAAGTCAAACAGAGAAAGACATGTATCATATGATCTCACTGATATGAGGAATTCTTAATTGCAGGAAACAAACTGAGGGTTGCTGGAGTGGGGGGTGGGGTGGGAGGGATGGGGTGACTGGGTGATAGACACTGGGGAGGGTATGTGCTCTGGTAAGCGCTGTGAATTGTGCAAGACTGTTGAATCTCAGATCTGCACCTCTGAAACAAATAATGCAATATATGTTAAGAAAAAAAAAAAAGAAGAAGAAGAAGGTAGCAGGAGGGGAAGAATGAAGCGGGGGAAATCGGAGGGGTAGACGAACCATGAGAGACGATGGCCTCTGAAAAACAAACAGGGTTCTAGAGGGGAGGGGGGTGGGAGGATGGGTTAGCCTGGTGGTGGGTATTGAGGAGGGCACATTCTGCATGGAGCACTGGGTGTTATGCACAAACAATGAATCATGGAACACTTTATCTAAAACTAATGATGTAATGTATGGGGATTAACATAAGAATAAAAAAAATAAAAATAAATAAAATAAAATTAGCTTCACAAGCAATCATAGAAAGTTTATGCAATGCACTGAGTAGGAAATGTAGTCAAATAAATTCAACTTGATTAAACTGAATTTTCATAGCTTTTTAATAAAAACTGAGAAAATTTAATAGCTTCTTTTCCAACTTTCTTACCTTTCCAGAAACTCCTACAAAATAACCTAAGTGTAACAATGTTCCTCAACATTTACTTCTTATTTTGTGCTAGGCACTACGCTAGACCTTAAGTATGCAAATATTAACAAGTCAAATGACCCCGTCCTCAAGCAATTTATATTATTCAGAATTTTTAAAAATTAACTTTTTCTTAAAATAGGCTTTCTCTTTTAGAAGTTTTACATTTAAGGAAAATTCAGAAGATAATACAGAGTTCCCATATACCACTCTCCCAGCTTCCTCTATTAGTAACATCTTACATTAGTAAATTAATAAACCAATACGAACTTCCTTCAAAGTAACAAAGAATATAATTTCTACCACCCTTTAATTTTTTTATTTATATTTATTTATATTTAGGAATTTGGCTTTAAAGAAACTTCTGTCCCTTCATTTGACCCTCTAATTCAAGTGCCCAACCCAGTCTGACTTGAAATTATGTCTGAATCACAAATTATCAAAAATTACTAGAAAAGAGATTCTAAATTAGCCCAGATGAGGTACAATGTCCATTTTCCAAAGAAAAGACTGGATTGTATCCTTCCATCTCTATTTCTGATTCTCTCTGGGTATTAGTAGGATTCTCCTAAACCCAGTTTTTCCACATCTTTACAGTCTCAAGACTAGAGAGGATGATCTCTTTCCCTGCTACATACAGTTCCAAAAAACCCAGAACAGAGCTAGTATTTATTCATCTCACATAGCCATTCTTGCACCAATAACTGATGTGGAAGCTTCCCCATATTATTGTATTTCCCTGTGACAAGAGTAGGGGTAATATGAATGCTCCAGAAGAGGCAGGTAACAAGAGGGTTAATAGTGATCTAGACAAATCACTGGAGGAATTGTTGGTAGCCAATTAACCAAACCAATCTATGTCTATCACCACTGAGGAGTGGGGGTGGTTGGGCTGGGGAGCAACTTAATAACTATACATTATTTTTTAGAAACTGTATCTTCTTCAGGGCGCCTGGGTGACTCAGTCGGTTAAGCCTCTGACTTTGGCTCAGATCATGATCTCAGGGTCCTGGAATGGAGCCACAGTCAGGCTCCCTGCTCAGTGGGGAGTCTACTTGTCCCTCTACCCCTCCCCTGGCTCCCACGTGTGCCCACTTTCTCTCAAATAAATAAAATCTTTTTCAAAAAGAAATATATTTTTTATTATGAAATAAAGTATCTGTAACTGCACTTACACATTCTTTTATATTCTTGGCTAAAAAGTTTCTTCAAAGTTATTAAAATTTCAGAAACTATGTAACTAGCACTTACAGCAGCTTCTAATTACAATGCTGTACCTATGAACAAATATTGTAGAAAATATTGAGAGCAGAGATTTCAGGGATTTAGAAGTGGAAAAGTGGGGGCACCTGGCTGGCTCAGTCGGTGCAACATGTGACTCTTGATCTTGGGATCATGACTTTGACCCCACATTGCATGTAGCGATTACTTAAAAAAAATAAAACCCTAAAAAAGGGAATAAAAAATAAAAAGTGGAAAAGTGAATGGTACCACGAGTTCAACCACAGAGCAAGAGAAGGGAAGCTGCCTTAGAATGTGTGTGTTGGGGGGAGGGGGGTGGTGGTAAGTGGATTCAACTATAAATAACAGAAAAACCCAAATTAACTGTGGCTTAAACAAAATAGAAGTTTACTTCTCTCTGACATAAAATAATCTGAGAACAGGCAGTCCAGGACTATTCTACCATGTCATCAACATAGAGTATCCTTCCACTCTCCAATCCACTATCTTTGGAATATAGCCCCTATCCTCATGGTCTAAGTTGGCAGCTAGAGAAAAAGATTAAAAGGATACAACTCTCCCTGTAAATAGAATTTTGGAAGTATCACCCACTTCCACTTACGTATCATTGAACAGAACTTCTTCACAAGGTTATACCTAACTGCAAGAGAACCTCAGAAATTTAGTCTTTCAGCAAGCGCAGATAGTGCCCACTAAAAATCTAGGTTTTGTTAATTTGAGAAAACAGAGAATATGCCACAGTTGGTCAAAGGCAACAAAGTTAGATGAAGATAGGAGATGTGAATGCAAACTTTCCTTTCTCTAATCTGAAGCTACAAAATGGCAAAAATGAAATGTTTTTGATATTATTACTTACCAGGGACAGAAGAAATGGAAGAGAAGGACCGTTAGACTCTTAACTATAGAGAACAACTGATGATTACCAGAGGGGAGGAGGATAGGGGAATGGGTGAAACAGGTGATGGGGATTAAGGAGTACACTTGTTGTATGGTGTTGTATGGAAGTGTGGAATCACTAAGTTCTACACCTGAAACTAAATATTAACACTGTATGTTAACCAACTGGAATTAAAATAAAAACTTAAAAAAAAAAGGACCTTTAATTCTACTTCTTAGAATATTTCTTACTCTGCTCCATATGATTACCTTTAAAAAGTCCATTTGAGAAATAAAAGTGTGAATCAAACTAATTTGGTTCAAAGTTGCAAAACTGCTTCACTACACAAAGGTATAAAACCAATGTGTCTAACAAACAGAAAATACCAAGGTAGAGAGAGATAGTTTAAAACCAAACAAAGAAACAAAATCATACTATCACTCTTCTTCAGTTAAGAGTTAAGTTACTTCCAGGTCCAGAAATTCAGCCTAACTCCTCTCCATACCCACTCCATTACTTGGTAAACCTCTTCCTTATATTCATAAAGCATATCTAATCTTCCTGGTTCTCCTTCCTTGTTATTTTAGGATTTTACTATAATCACCTGGAATCACAAGAATAATCATGATGAGGACAGGTGGGTGAGGGGGTTGGTTAAATGGGTGATGGGGATTAAGGAGGGCATTTCTTGTGATGAGCACCGGGTGTTGTGTGTAAGTATGGAATCATTGAATTGTACACCTGAAACTCATATTACATTAAATTAACTGGAATTTAAATAAATTTTTTAAAACACTAATCATGAAGAAATTACAAAGTTTAAGAAAATCTTAAAAAATAATTCCCTGGAACCTCAAATATTCTCACTTTACTGGACAGAACTAATGATGTCTTAACTAGTATTCATTCATATCATCTTGTCTCAAACAAGGAAACTGCATTTCTAAGACCCTAAACATTAGATGATACATTTCAGAGTCTTTCTTTACCACAGGCATGATACAGGGGTAGCTGTGGTGGGTGATGGTGGTAAGACCAAATTAAGACCTTTAGAAGCCCCAAGTACAGAAAATATAATAATAGTATAATCCTCTACTCCACCCTATTAAATGCTACACAACTAAGATTAAGTTAATACAATAAAATTCTTTCCAGATTACTTCATAAAATTTTTTTAAATATTAAGTGCTTTCAATCTTTTTTCAAATTCTTTTTCCTCTGCTTTGCTGGTACCGTAAAGCCTTTGTTGGGTATGGCTTTTGGGTAATCAGCACTAAGTAGCAGTAAGAAATGGAAGTAAAAGCAGTTGCAACTTGAAGAGGTCCACTCTGTGTCAGGTATTTTACATGCATTATTGATAATTCTTACCACATCCACAAAAGGGAGATTCTATCAACCCTGTTTTGCTGATAAAGAAATGGCTCAAAAAAGCTAGAGAAGATGCCCAAGGTCACTCATGCAGTAAATGGTGGAGTTGAATATCTGAAATAGGCCTTTCTATCTCCCAAGACTGATCCATTAGACATACTGCCTATAGGGCACTTCTTTAGAATCTGCTCCTGAACAAAATTTCATTTCGGAGAAACACTGAAAAATGATTTTTAAACGCATCATTTGATAGTACTCAAATTTTCCATGGAACTTAATCACCTATAATTCTAGATAATGGCTGTAAATATATAGCCAACACTGCTGCATTGCACAACTCCAGAGAGCCCCTTTTTTTTTTTAATGTGAATGGTGTCCTCTGGATTTTGCAATGCACCAGCTATAACCCAAATGCTTATCAAAACCCTTATCAAGGCCATTGTTCTGTTTTCAAAAAAAACTGCAATCATTTTTTTGAAGATTCGATTTATTTGTCAGAGAAAGCACACAAGCAGCGGGGGTGGCAGACAGAAGGAGAAGCAGCCCCCCCCCCCCCCCCGGATGCAGGACTCAATCCCAGGGCCCTGGGATCATGACCAGAGCAGGAGGCAGACACTTAACTGACTGAGCCACCCAGGCGTCCCTGCAATCATTTTTTAAAAAGCAGAAAAGTATTCTCAGAATGTTAAAGAAAGGTATTTTAAAGCACATGAAAATATACCCAGCATCATTAGCCATCAGGAAAGTATAATTTAAAAGCACAGTGATATACACCTACTAAAAGAGCTAAAATCAAAACAAAAAACAAAACAAAACAAAAAACCTGACAATACCAAGTGCTAACAAGGATGAAGAGCAACTGGAATTCTCATATATTGTTGGTGGGAATGCAAAATGGTATAGCAACTTTGGAAGTTTTGCAGTTACCTACAAAATCAAACATACACATACCATATAATTGCTAGGTATTTACCCAAGTGAAATGAAAATTCACATTCATAAAAAAAACTATTCTCAAATGTTTATAGCAGTTTTACCTGTAGTTGCCAAAAACTAGAAATAACCCAAATGTCTCTCAACAGATGAATGAATAAACAAACTGGTCCATCCATACTATGGATTACTACTTACCAATGAAAAGGAATAAACTATTAATACGCACAACAACATGAATGAATTTCAAAGGCATTTTCGAAGTGAAAGAGGCTGACCCAAAAATCTACACAACTATAATTCCATTTACATAAATCCTGGTAAAAGCAAAACAATAGCCATGGAGAACAGGTCAGTGTTTACCATTGAGTTGGAGATGAGGTGGAGAGGCTAATTACAAAGAGGCAACAGGAGCTCTATGTCTTGATAATTAATGGTGGTGTATACACAGTCTTATACATTTGTCAAAATACATAGAATAGTATCTGACAAAGTATGTATTTTACTGCATGTAAATTTAAAAAATTAAAAGAAAATTTAATTCATAAAAAAATAAAAGGAAGTATGCCAAATTAAAAAAAAAGAATGAAAGAATCAGAAAAGGTTTTAGAAAACTACTATACCTAGAAATGGCTATCCTCTGTAGATAATATAGCTGCCTCTAGTAAGCCATAGAGATAAAATATAAAATGCTTAAGACAAGGCTTACCACATTCTCAACTGACACTAGTCCCCTTCCCTTTACTCACTTCTCTCACCTATGTACACATTTCTCTTTCCCTGTGTTACAACTTTTATTTTCCTCCTCCTCTGCAATGACTACAGATTGCTTTTGCCTACTTCACATTCCTTCCCCCACTTCTCTAGTTAATAGTATTCCCATCCTTTGGGGAACTGACCTTCCCCAGTTTTATGTGGTTCTGATGACAATCCAATGACAATTCCCCACAGTGATTAGCCGAAGGATGGGCCTCATTAGAGGCCTTCCTTCAGAAAGTTCTCAGTTCTTCACTGTAAGCTCTCAGCAATCTGAGGCTGTGCATCTGTCATGAAAGACTTCTAACGTAAGCAGACAATAAGACTAACATACAGAAAGAAGTACAGTCAGGAAGTGAAAAGTATCCTAAAGACATCATTTAAATTCCTGGATCTCTTTGCTCCTGGACTGCTCCACCTCTGCTCTTCCCATTTACAAAAACAGTAAGTCATCTTTTTTTTTTTTTTAAAGATTTTATTTATTTATTCATGAGAGATAGAGAGAGAGAGGCAGAGGCAGAGGGAGAAGCAGGCTCCCCGCGGAACAAGGAGCCCGATGCAGGACTCGATCCCAGGACCCTGGGATCATGACCTGAGCTGAAGGCAGACACTTAACCGACTGAGCCACCCAAGCGTCCCAACAGTAAGTCATCTTTTTAAGCCAATTTGGAACTGTTGGTTTTAATGCTTCCCATTTTAAAAGCACAAAACATTGTTTCTCTAAGGGAGCAAAAACAGTAAATTATCTCTTCACTTGCTGTGGCCTTCAGTTAACGTATTCCCAATATTAGTGGCTATTAATATATAGATATTACCTAGCCCTGCTGTAGGGCAAACATATGTGTATAAAGAGAAATAAAAGGTAAAGCCATATATAAGTAGACTGAAAACAGCTGTCCACTAGATTTACATTCCAAGTGCCAGGAACCTTAAAGACAGCTTTTAACGTAAATTTTAAGATTTTAAGTCTTCAGTGCAGGTAGTGCTCACTTTTCACCACTTGACATTTTACCATTCTACTCATTCAAGCCTAGGTAATAAAGATATATTACTACTTTGTGTCACTCTGGCTTTACCTTGTTCATTCACTCATCTTCATCAATATCTGAAGAAAGGCAATTACATATGCCAATATAAAAAAACACACACATGCAGTAAGGATTAAAGCAAAAGTCGTATAAATTGACAACATATAATAAACTTCCAATAAGTCTCTCTTCAGCTTGTCTGCCTGGAATGCCCCTACTTATTCTTTGATGCTAAGCTTAAACATCACCTCCTTTCAACACAGCCTTCTCCACTTACCACACCCTAATAGTACTGCTGCCTCTCTCTGCCTCCTCTCTACCATAGCAATTGCCAAATTACAATTATTTATATGTTAGTGGTAAGGAGAACCTTCTGTAGTAAAAATTTCTGTAGTAATAAATTAAACAGAAGGGGCACCTGGGTGGCTCAGTCGGTTAAGCATCTGCCTTCGGCTCAGGTCACGATCCCAAGGTCCTGGGATAGTGCCCTGCATTGGGCTCCATGCTCAGCGGGGAGCCTGCTTCTCCCTCTCCCTCTGCTGCTCCCCCTGCTTGTGCTCTCTCTCTCTCTCTCTCTGTCAAATAAATAAATAAAATCTTTAAAAAAATAATGAAACAGAAAAGAGCTGATGAAACAGAAACGCTGTAGTAACAGAATTTCCAGTTTAACAACTGAATAGATTTGATGGGGAATTCAAAGATGACTCAGAGTTCAAGTTTGGGTAATGGGAGGAATAAGCCAATAATAGAGAAAGGAAAGTTAGAAGAATACATTTTAGGAGAAAGAAAATGAAAGAAAATTCAAATTGAGCATGTTGAACTTAATGGCATGACAAACAGGTGGAGCTCTCCAGCTAAAAACTGAAGTTTAGGCACTTACAGTGTAAGGGTCATCTGAAAGAGGTACTCACTGAAGCCAAAGGACCAGGTAACACTCCAAGGAAAAGCAGCTAGATTAAGAAAAATCTATAAGGCAAGTTGACCTTGTGAACGAAGTGTGGCTAGAATATACAAGAGAGCTTATAAGCTCCCTTATAAGAAGGGAGGAGGAAAAGGGGTTCACTGTGTCAAATCTGGATAATTTAAAAGCAAGAATTAAAACTGAAAAAAGTCTCTATTTGGCAATTCAGGTCACTGGTAACAACAGAGAAAATAGCTTTAGTGAAAAAGAAGATAGCAAAATTTAAACAATATACATGTTGCTTTTTCCTTTGGGCTATTGGATAATACAAAAAAAAAGGGGGGGAAAGAAGGAAAAAAGAATAAGAAAAGGTGTTTTTTGGGTGGATTTTTTTTTAGGCCATTGAAGATGTTAGGGGAGATTTAAATAAAAATAATAAAAGAGTTTACTAGCAAGCCCATATAGTCTAACAGAAGGGATAAGTCATGTAAGAAGAAGAAATAGTCATGTAAGCCTAAAATGATACATCCCTAACACCAAATAGTAGAGAGGAAGGGAAATTAAACAATTTAGAGATAAAGAAAAGCAACGCTGAAGACATGTCTGTTTGATGGCCTTAACCTTCTTACTCTTAAAAAAAAAAAAAAAGTAATTGAAAAAAACCTACAAAGTCTGGGAACAGTATACAGGAATCAGGGGCTAGGGAGTAGAAAAGGTCAGAAATAGCCCCGGCAGGAAATCAATTACAAAAGAATTGCCAACCAGTGTGAGTGAGTATCTTGGAGCACTCTTTATAATTATTAATCTCATTTTCACTTATCTAGTAGAACGGCACAAATTCTTTAGCCTATTTGATTTGACTGTTATTGTTTTATAAAACAGCCTTCTGTATCTGATTTGAGGTCATGATGTTCCTTCTGTAAGTCTTCTTTTCCATTGTATATTACTGCATTTTTTCTTTACTATGTTATAAAACTTTTAAATTAATCATTTTTACTGCATTAATGTGTCTTGCTCTGATGCTTTGCTTAAATATTCAAGTAGTATATTTGATTATTCAAGAAATCCTTAATGTCTATTTTCTTAAAGTCAAGTATGTGAGAGAACTATACAGAGAATAGGAATTCTAAACTTAAAAATGGCTGTATCTTTGGAGGGGCACCTAAGTGGCTCAGTCGGTTAAGCATCTGCCTTCGGTTCAGGTCATGATCTTGGAGCCCTGGAATACAGCCCCACATCGGGTTCCCTGCTTAGTGGGGAGTTTGCTTCTCCGTCTCCCTCTGCCTCTACCCCTGCTCATGCTTGCTTGCTTGCTCTCTCTCCCACTCTCAAATAAATAAATAAAATCTTTTAAAAAAATGGCTGTATCTTTTGACAGCTGCTCACTTATTATTTTTTTTTATTTTAAAGATTTTATTTATTTATTTGATAGGAGAGAGAGAGGGAGAGGGTACAAGCAGGGGGAGCAGCAGAAGGAGAGGGAGAAGCAAACTCCCTGCCAAGCAGGAGCCTGACGTAGGGCTCGATCCCAGGATCCTGGGATCATGACCTGAGCTGAAGGCAGACGCTGAACCAACTGAGCCACCCAGGTACCCATTATTATGTTTAAAAATAAAAATTCGCTGGAAAAATAAGATCTTTAATATTTTGAAGCTTCAAAGTATCTCTTTTCCTTTACACTGAAATTTTTCCAATTACACAATTCATATTTAGATACTTTATATGTATTACAAATTCTGTGAGATATTTAAAAATAAATATGGCATGGCATATATTTAAAAGAATATGGTTGCCATAAAATAGTCACCTTATAAAGTTCTCATACTTATTCCTAGAATGCTGCCATTGCATAAAAAGCTATGAGATTCAACTTTTAGAACTCCTTTAGAGTCTTAACATAATCATTATATTATTGTCAAAGTGACAAATCTTCATTGATTAAATAGAAGTTTCACATTTGGGGAAATTTCTGGTTATCATAAGGCGGTTTACCTAAATTAGAAATACCACTTGTGAACAAAAAATAGGACTATAAAGCATGAAACAAATTTTCTTATGCTGCTATAATGACTCCATCATTAAAATATATTTATGGCTATATTCCCCTCCTCCACAGTGTCTGATCTGTGGGTTACCACTCATACATTCTAGTATGTTGGGTAAAAATAAAAATTCAATCATCTTATACCATACTTCCTACTATTATAGGCAATATAAGAAGCTCTGATGGTTTCTAAGAGTCAAATTATTGAATATTTGAAAGTAGTTACAGCACTCTCATTTTTAAATTTAGCTAGTTGTTATTCAGTGCTCTTTTTTTATACTATACTGAAAATGCACATTAACCCTTTGGCATATCTGATACCAGCCTACGCAGACAGTTGTCTACTCCTGTTACAAACACATTCATTTACATATGTACAAGCACTATTTTTTAACTCCCTATATGTGTCTATTTTCCTTAGTTTGACACCTGAATGTTACCTATCAGCTTTGCCTCTACATGAGCCCTAGGACAGTCTTCCCAATGGTAGTTATACATTGTCTTTGGTTCTTCTTTGAAAAACAGTCTAATCTCACTCGACTGCCTTGAACCCAACTTGGTTTAAACTTAACTAAAATCTCTCCATTCCATATTCTACTCAGAAAACAAAAAAATAACTAAAAGCATAGTCTTTGTCTTACATTCGTAAGAAGCTTCAATCACTTTTAAAGCTCTACCTCTGAGAATTATTAAACTTTGCCTTTCTTCTCTTTAAAAATCATTAACTCAGCTTTTATGATTGTCCCTATTCTCAAAGTTATACACACGACTAAGAAATGTTCAAGAAAAAGTTTAATCAACCATCTTGTTTCTTCAAGACAGTCCCATATTTGTCCACAGCTGACTCACGTACTAGACTATAAGCCTCGTTTTTGGGCACCTGGGTGGCGCAGTTGGTTAAGCACCTGACTCTTGGTTTCAGCTCAGATAGTGATCTCAGGGTCGTGAAATCAAACCCCAAGTCGGACATCAAGTCTGCTTAAGACTCTCTGCCCCTCCCCACCACAAGCTCACACATGCTCCCTCTCTTTCTCAAATAAATAAATAAATAAATCTTAAAAAATTAGACCATAAGCCTCATTTCTGATTCAAAAAATAATAGTAAAGTGACTATATTTAAGGGGAAGAGTTAAGATACATTCTAGGAAAAGGTCAGTGAATATCTACACAGCTGTAAAAACTGGAATAGAAGAAAATCCAAATAATTCATTTTATGGAAAAAAAGCAAAGGCCCAGGGGGAACAAGTGGCTTACCCAAGTTTATACACTTGGTAGCAAAGCTAACGCTAGTATCCAATCTCCTGATTCCAGGTTTAAAGCTTTTCTACTTTAACCATTCATTCAAATGACTAAACAGGATGATACTAAATGAAAGGAGCCAGACACAAAAGAATATATATTGTATGATTCTCTTAATGTCAAATTTCTAGAAATGGCAAAACTACAGAAACAAAAAGGAGATCAGTGGTTGCCTAGGGCTGGGAGTTGGAGCAGGGATTGGGAAGGTGGGCAAGAAAGAACTTTTTGGAGAATTAAAGATTTCTAAAATTAAATTGTGATAATGGCTGCACAATATATAAGTTTATTAAAACTTAAGCTGTGGGGGCATCTGAGGGGTGCAGTAGGTTAAGAGTCTGACTCTTGGTTTCGGCTCCGGTCTTGATCTCAGGGTTATGAGATGAAGCCCCATGTTATGCTCATAACAGGGAGTCTGCTTCAGACTTTTTTTTTTTTTTTAAGATTTTATTTATTTGACAGCGAGAGACACAGGGAGAGAGGGAACACAAGCAGGGGAGTGGGAGAGGGAGAAGCAGGCTTCCCGCCGAGCAAGGAGCCCGATGCAGGGCTCGATCCCAGGACCCTGGGATCATGACCTGAGCCGAAGGCAGACACTTAACCTACTGAACCACACAGGCGCCCCTGCTTAAGACTTTCTTACCCTCTCCCCTGCCCCTCCCCACCGTGTGTGCTCTTTCTAAAATAAATAAGTCTTTAAAAAAATAAATAAAACTTAAGCTGCAAACTTTGAGATATAATTTATACTTCAATAAAGCTATTCAAAAAATGACTAAGAAGGAACTCAGATTTTGTCTTTAAGTCCACAAAGCTGTTGGGGAATTATACGTCAAAAAGTATCACCAGGGGCGCCTGGGTGGCTCAGTCCTTTAAGCGTCTGCCTTCAGCTCAGGTCATGATCTCAGGGTCCTAGGATCAAGACCCGTGTGGGTCTCCCTGCTCAGCGGGGAGTCTGCTTCTCCCTCTGCAACCCCCCATACCCCCTGCTCGAGCTCCCTCTCTAATAATTTTTAAAAATCTTTAAAAAAAAGTATCACTAAAACACACACACACACAAAAAAACAGTTTTGCAAACTTCAGATCCTTTTCCCTTCAGAATTTCCAAAAGTTAGGTACTTTATTTTCCACCCTTATATTTTCCATAGATACAGAAAGTAACAGGAAGTGCACAAATATATACATAGGAAATGTGCATAAATCCTCTGAAAACACTTTGGTTATTGATCATTATTTCCTTTTAGATAGGATGTGCACTGCTCTAAGCCTCTGCAGACAGTTTAGAATAGAGGAGGTGCAGATGCTTAGGTGGCTCAGTCAGTTAAGCGTCTGCCTTCGACTCAGGTCATGATCCCAGGGTTCTAGGATCAAGTCCCACACTGGGCTCCTTGCTCAACGGAGGGCCTGCTTCTCCCTCTGCCTTCAGCTCCCCCCTGCTTGTGCCCTCTCTCTCTCTGACCAATAAATAAATAAAATCTTAAAAAAAAAAAAGAATAGAGGATGTGCTCCTTTGTCTGTTATCTGGTCTGACAAATTGTTCCAAAACAGAATTCTTTAGTGATTTCATTTTCATGACACCTTTGTGCCACTATAATTTAAACATTAATAGTCTTTTTATTAAGAGGAACCATTCTTAATTGCATATTAGCAAGTTTCTTCAGTTTATTGTTTGTGCATCCTTATTAGGTATATACATCTCTTCAGTTTACTCAGCGTTGACAGCCTATTCTTTGTTTACTTACAAATTAAGAGTAAGTTATATCTCTCTCATAACAGTTAATGTTTTACATCTATGAGAAACACCACTGTTTGAACCTTAAAAATAAACAGAGTTTTAATTAATGGAGGCCTAGATATCTGTAATTATGTCAGAGGAAGCAGTCAGGATTACTTAGTAAACCTACATTTCCCATGCTGCTGAGGCTCAGTTTACTAAGGCTAACGAAAGAACTTTTGGCCTCAAGAATTTCAATTACCACCTTCCTAAAGCCCCCGAGTTTCACCAAACTTCCTAAAAGAGAAAGAAAAATCTGAAACTTATAAAAAGAAAGCAAAATGTTTATCCTAGCTTAAACTCTAATTTTAAAGAGTAGGTTTCTCAAAATTACGATCTTTTGACATGAATTAAGCAGTTATTCAAAGAATTCAAGACAGGAAAAATAGAACACAATCTCAGCTGAATATATTTCTCTTTCAGGTACAATTCCATGTGTTAGAGAAACTGAATCAGTCAGATCCCAAATGATTAGGGCCCTAATTATCAAACATACACTTTCTCCTTGTGACCTTTTCACAATAACTGGCTTAAACTTGCTAACAGTATTCCCACGAAAGGAGAACACTGCTGCTCATTTTAGTTTGTTCTTTTCAAGGGACACAGTACGGTTTTGGGGTTTGTTTTTTTTTTTACATTTTTCTTACTGCAATGTGGTACACAAAGAAGGTGAAGTGATGTTCTACAAACCAATTCCTTATACACAAAAACTCCATAGATGAAGACAGAAATAACAAAGGAGACATGAGAATGCATTCCAGTAAACTGGAAGAGGGGATTATGATATATTAAATATTAAGCAGACTGATGCAGCGCCCTTAACAATTAATGAACCAACAACCCCATATCCCTTTTTACATGGTTACAAAAAATCATTTTTTAATAAATAATAATAAACTCTACCCCAATTGAAGTGCTGCTAGTCTCTTGCCTACTGCCTCAGAGGAAATGAAATCATTATAATAAACCTATTGTAACATAAAAGCTAATGTTTCACCAGGAAATGTTCTATGAACTCTAAGAAAAAAAATCCTATAAGGATATTGTCAACTGCCACATTTCCTACAATTGGGAGAGTAAGGATGACAAACAGGGAAAAGAAAGAAATGGAGGGACAAAGAAAAACTAAAGAACTCTCCCTCACCTCCAAACAAAGCAGGCTCGTCAACCAGTAAGATCCTCTGCCTCTCTCAATCTCCTTCCCTTCACTGACTGCCCCAAACACTGGTAAAGTCTAAAACAATGGATATAATATAGAAGCTACAAATTATATTTTTCCCACCTTTACCACCAATCAAGATATTATGATCAATTATATTTTTAAAATTATAAAAATTATTTTTAAAACTAGCTTATGGAATGATGACTTAAGTCATTTAATAACATTGCTATGCTTTTATAGTTTGATGGTTTGGAAATATTGTTTTTACCACATGCAAATTTATTCTTGCTCTAGGTATTAATGGAATTTCATATCTCATTTAAGGGATATAATCCAGCCACAAAATTATTAAAAATTTGAAACTCATTCATGGTTCATTAACAGTCAACTGAATAAAAAGATGTACATAAACACAAAACAGGTTCATTTTCATTTTAGTTATAAGTTTGCAGTAAATTAAATAGAAGAATCTCCTATTTTTGTTACTTTTGTTCATTTATAATCAGAAAGTTATAGCATTTAAAGTTCATATCATGTAATATTTCTCATAACTCAGATTCTAAGATAAACAGTAGTTTAATTTCTCCTTTACATATATGATTAATATCAACATTTTATTACATATTTTATAATGTGAACTTTATTTACATTAACCAGTCATCAAGACTGTGACAAGTAGAACTGTTAAATCCAATCGAAACATCAGTATGCTGTCATATTTTTTCAGTTTCTCCCATTGTTAAAATAAATGTGAAAAACTCAAGTTCTAGGATACAACAAAAATAGGGAGCATTTCAATAGTGATCTTTAAAGGTTTATTCCAGTGCTTCAAATGAAGAGGTTATACTATAGAACCAAAAGCAAAAGCAAGTCTGAGCCACATCAGTACAGTTTTTTTAAAAAACTCGAAACATATTTCCTCTTCACATGTCATTTTCTGATGACCAAAAAACAAAAAAACAAAAAACAAAACAAATTATCACAAAAAGATATTTTTAAAAAGTAACAGGTGAGTGAGCTATTAGGTTCTGGTAAATATTAAAGTCTTTTTAAAAGAAAACTTAAATGAAATTAACCATATAGCTCTGTTTTCTGTAACAAATATGAGTAACTAATATTGAAATACACAGCATAATCCCATAGGCCCTATAAATTCTTCTTCCATTAAAAGTAAAATGTATAGTATCATATAAAGTGTATATGGGTTATATGTTTAGAATATTGTAGAGACTGATAATAAGGTCATTTATTTAATCAAGGAAGAAAAACCTATGCCAGGTGAGTGATATCGTTCCTTTTATTGGTTTGATCCCTAATTATTCCAAAGAGAAAATTGTGGATATGGAGGGAAGTTGAAGAAGAGTAGGCTGGAGAGCAGAACGTAGAGAGAAAAGAAGGTTCAGACATAAGACTAATCTCTTAAAAAATATATCTTAAATGTATATACATCCCTATATAATAATCTTCTGTTGGGAATTTTAAAATGTTTTTTTAAAAACTGATTGTAAATATCTTTTACTTTTAAACATTTGTCTCATTATAGCAAACTACAATTTAATAACAATTCCAACTGCCAAAAAGAAACCGTATACCAAATAGTACAGAAATATAAGCCACAGACTCATTAAGAAGGAAACCAAAGAAAAAACTGAACTGTCCTCTAAATGTCACACCTACTACACTACTGCTCACTACAGAAGCCTGGAAGTTGGTACCTCATCTGAGGAGTACCAACAGGACTAGTATTGACGAAGGGTATAAAAGTACTACAATAGTTAATACTTTTAGTTTCAGCATTGTTTAGAATCTTAGCTGTATTTTGTTTTTTAAGTAGCCTCCACGCCCAACATGGGGCTCGAACTCACAACCTTGAAATTGAGTCGCATGCTGTATCAACTGAGCCAGCCAGGTGCCCCAGTTGTGTTTTACAGTTAAAAAAAAATTACATTTGGTTTATATTTACTCTTATGATTATAAAATGGTAACTCTTATAAGTGTCCTATAAAATGAAGTGGGTATATTTACCGTTTAATTAAAACAAGAAATTTAGTAATGCAGTTTATAGTAAATCAAAAATAACCATTTAAGAAATTGAAAAAGATACATAAAAATAGTCTGGCATGTCTTATAAAACATTGTTTAATTTATAGCATAAACCCCTTAAAAATGGTGAACACCTCACTACTCTTTATCTCACAGGTATTGTCATTCTTTTCAAAGAATCTATTTTTTATTTTATCAGCACTGAGATTGTTTACATAATGGAGAGCAAGAGAGAACAAGCAGCCCAACCACTATCTTCAGAAAACAAAATATTCTAATTATTTTAATATATACATTATCAATTTCTAGCCTTGAATTTAAAGAATATATGAACTGTGAGAAGTAAATTCGCATACCTAATTACAGTTGAGAAATCTAACCTAAAGTGCCATAAACCAAAAAATAATTGCTTTATATTCAAAGGCCCAAGTTCAATTCAGTAAACAGGCTAGACTCACTGCGTTATATTACAGGAGACAGAGGTTAAGAAGTGACCTTGGCATCCTGCTTTCCAGATGTCTGAAGGGTCCATTTCTTAATATCTCTACTCTTGGTAAATACTTAGCTTACTACCCAGTCAATATCTTTGCCCATATAAGACTCTACTTGATTTTTGAAATTTTAGGACTATAGGTTATTATAAAGAAAAAATTTAAGAACATACAACATGCACAAAGGATTAAGACTACTTCCCTTGTGATGCAATGCACAAGAAAGTTAAGAAACTACTATCACACACTCTACATTATGGGGCATATTTTTCTGAGATTGTAAACGAGAAATTCAATAAGCCTTAAGCATATACTTTCCATTATTCCAGATCATGAAAAGATTTTTAAGTTATTTGTAATATACAACATATATATATGTGTATATAGATATTCCACAAATAACTATGTTCAGATATATGCCCATATCAATTCCCTTACTCTTTTAATTAAAAATTTATGTTCCTTCTGGTCACAAAAACCTGGGTTTGGGCATTTTAAAAGTTCAAACACATATTAAGCTATGCTTTGCTTTGGCACTAGCTCCCCCTCCAGACCAACCTACTAATATAACTGCACTTAAAAAAATTAACAACACAAGTTTTTCCAAGCCACTAGCAAATTTCAAAATTCACCACTTTTAAGGACATTCCAGTACTTTAAAAATAATTAAAACTGAAACCAAACACTGCATAATGTAATCAGAATTATTGTTTTTTTCAATTCCATACATCTCAAATAGGATGACTTGTAGGAAAACAACTTCAAGCGACTCTTTAAATTTAAGAACATCCTAGATGATCCATATGGTGCTATATTTTATGGAAATTATTTTGATTCACTATCCTAATAAACTACAGTATACTCCTCATGTTAACTCACTACTTGATCAAAGATACACTTTTGCATGTTTCTGCAATCTATACAAGTTTCATTCCAGCTGTTCAGCTCTTCAAGTACAATTCTCAATTTATAAAAGCAGCAAAAGGAAAATCCATGCCCCAAATCACCCTTCAATGGTCCTTATAGCCTATTCGTTTCTAACTCCCTACATTTCTATATACTAAACTGTAAATTCACAAATACAAATGTTTGAATGCCCACCTTATCCTTACTACTGTAGTATTTATAAATCAAGTAATTGCCACTTTCTATACACATTTTATGGTATATTTCACAAAGCTGGCAATGTACAAGATCTTATCATTTGGCATAGGATTTTAGGTTGCTTTTTAGGTTATTTTAAAGAAGGGAAAACACAACTTGCTCCATTATTTCAGTATAGTGCTGTTATGCTTAATTTCTCTCCTAAAATGTTTTCATATATATAATGCACCCTTTAAAAGACCTAAGTATAAAAACATGAAATTTAAATTTAATAATGTAAATATACACTTAACCCTAGGAGTAACAAGAAGTAAAAAAACTATAATGAAACCTTGCCTACAATTTCTAAAGAGAGCCGAGTCAAAGTTCAGTTACCCTTGATGAGCTTAATTCGAAACTGATTGAAAACTTGTTGAAATCTGTTCTGCCTTACCTTGAAGTTTGGGGTTATCTACTGGAGATTCTGCCTTTCCTAGGTTCACCTTCCAAAGTTGGCTTAAGTCCACTGTAAATTAATTCAAACATGGAAAGAAGAAACAATACCTCTCTCTGCCTTTCTCCAAGGCCTCAATCAAAAGGCTAATAATACACGGCAAAACGCTAAAAGCTCACCAGGGATAAACCCTAACCAAGACACTGCCATTTAACTTAAGATATACACTGCGTCTCTGACGTTGTGTGTGCCTGAAGATTGCAATGCCCACAGTAAAAGAACAGGTGCTGCACCCGACAACCCACTCACTCTTGCAGGAAAAAATCTCCTTTAATTAATAAGGACTCGTTTAACCTTCCCAAATAAGTTTAGATACTCAAAAGCCGCCAGCTGATCATTCCCCCATCAGCTGGAGGGTGCAGCGGCACTCACGCCTTTAACTGCCCAGGCATTGGCCCCTCGCCGGGAGCGGATCTTTGTACGGGTCCACCCCCCACCCCCCGATTTCTGGCCCAAGAACCCCTCACAAAAGCCCGTAACGTACAAGCATCCTCCTCCCCACAGTCCGTGATTACAGGGACCGAGTTGCTGGCAAAAGGGCAGGTAGGTGGAGAAGGGAAAAGAGGGACACCTCCCACCCCCGCCCCCATCCCTTCTCCTCTCCTTGGCTTCGGCCCCTGCCCGAAGCAAGGATGCGCGACGCCGAGGACAGCCGCGGCTGCAGGCGCCCCTCACCCCCAGCCCGCGCCCCCGGGCCGCGCCAGAGCGTCCCGGGGGCTTCTTCCCCACTTTTCCCGGAGCCCCTGGGTAAGCAGCAGCAGTTGCAGCAACAGGCCCGGGGAACGCCTGGGGGAAAAGAGCGGCAACAGCCCCCAATCACAAACCCGGCGCCTCCACGAATCCCGCACTAGCCCAGCCCCAGACCCCGAGGGGCGCGGGGCCCGGCTCCCAAACGCCCCCTTACCCGAGGCGGGAGCAGAGGCGATCTCCGCCGTACCCAGTTGCCGCCGCCACCGCCGCCGCCACAGCCCTCAGCCGCAGCTGCCCCGTTGGGGAGTGGGAGGGGTGGCTGGGTGGAGGATGCTTCTCCCGACTGAAGGGAGAGGAAGAAACGGAAACAGGAACCGCCGCCGCCGCCGCCGCCGCCGCTTAACGGAGCCTTCGGCGCCACTGACTGAGCGAGAGCGCGAGGCGGCGCGAGCGGGGCAGTCGCTGACAGCGCGAGACCGAGCGCGAGCCGGGTCCCGGGCGCGCGACCCCGAGCAGCACCGGCCCCATTCCGCCAGGAGAGGAAGGGGACCGGTTGGCTGGGGGCTGGGAAGGGGCGGTGTGGGGCGGGGGCCTGGAGCTGAGGGAACACCGCTACTCGGGTCGGCCGGAGATAACGCGCGCACGCGCCGGAGCGGCTCTGACAACGAGCGCAGGCGGGGAAGCCTTGGCTAGCGCAAGCGTGCGCGCGCGGCTGGGGGCGCGCGCCCCTCAGCGTTACAGGCTTCTGGGAGAGGGCGCGCATGCGCCGGCCGCTGCCACCTACGGCGACCCTGGCATGTGCCACGGCTGCTTCCCGCCCCCTTCTCGCTGCGCCGGTGGATAGCGTAACTGCAGCATCCGCTGCCAGGCAGAGCCGCGGGCCACAGAGGGACCGGGAGACTTCCAGCAGGGCAGCAGCTGCGCTTGGGCGCCTGCTTCCTACACGAGCGTAGGCCGCCCCCTACCGCCTGCAGGCCGGAGGCTGACGGCGGCGCGACTCGAGCCGAACTCCCCACTCCCGGGAGCGCCATCTCCAGGGAATGTCGTATTCTCGACAGCCGGGGAACGGACTGGCCCGAGCCAGTTCATTCCGCGGCCCTAAGGAGCAGTGGTCCTGGAGATTTGAAGCAGGCTCCTTGCTACTTTTCAGAGGGGATCGCTGCTGCTCAGCCCCTGCAGCCCAGGTCTGGCCGTTCGGCTGCAGCTTGGGCATCGCACCCACATGCAACTAGCGAAGCCCTGTTTTATCTTGTGAGAGCTGTTTCCACATTTGCCCCGACAGAAAGCCCTCCCACAAGGGCCTGAGTTTGATGCCTAGCCTCTCCCCCGACCCGCGGCTGCGACAGCCCCTTTGAGGCGGAAGTTTATTCAGTACGGCAAAGAGAACTTTGGGGGTGCGGGAGAGGGGTTCCCTAGGATGCTTCCTACCCGCTTGCACTCGGGAAATTCCTGGCGCCCGCGATGCAGAGCAGTGGGCCGAAGAGTTAGCTGTGACCGGCCCACACCGTGAGCTGAGCCGGAGGACCTAAATGCGCCGCCTCGGCACACAAAGTAGTCGCGGACCGAGGGAGGGGGTGCCACGGTGGCCAATCAGAGACTCGAGCCGTGTGAGTGGAGTGCGAGCCGACCAATCCGACGGCCGGAGGATGAGCTTCCCGGACCCAACTCTTCCCTGTAGCCTCGGGACCCAGATCCCAAGCCTGGAGCGCGGTACCGCAGAAAGCGAGATGGTGCCCCAAAGACGGAAAAATTCGTTCTCTAGACTTGGATATTTTTAAATAAATGCCTTGGGTACTTATCCCAAAGCAAATAGCGGCGGCGTTTTAGATGCTGAGTATGAAAAGGATCACAGCAAAGAGATTTACAAGGCACTGGCCTGCCAAGACTGCAATCTGCCTAATAACATTCATAACTTTACAGTATTTATTGAGGCCTTTCTATAGGCGAAGAACTGTATTACAGAAAAACAAATAAGATAACTGATGACTCAGAGAAGAAAAAAAGTTCCCTGTCTTCAAGAAGCTCAGCTTCTTCTTAGGTTTGCTGGACCTTGTGACTCTGGTATTTATTGTCAGTCCTTTAAAGAAAAAGCTCTCAGCAAAGTAGTTTCCAGTCGTTTTTATGACTGTTATCTCCCTAAGAAGAGAAAATTGAGGGGAAAGTAGAGTGACCTGTCTAAAGTTACACAAAAAAGATACTGGCAGAGCGAGAATTATGTTCTAGCTCGGAGAGCTTGTATATCATCATAAAACAATGATTTATTTAATGCGTGGTTGCCATCCTCCACTAAAGAAGTTCCTGTACAAAGCTTACAAACAACATAATTCTATAAGGGCCACAAGCTTTGATTGTTGGAAATGAATGGAAATTTTAGGTTTATGCCATCGTAAGATGAAGTAAAGGTTAATGTCTTATCAGTCATACTCTAGATCATTTTTAGAAGTCAGAAGTGAGATGGATATTTACTTTTTAGTTTAAACAGAAATTTAAAAAATATTTTAGCAACATTGTCAATCAACTTTGACCTTGATTTAAGGACAGATTGTCTAGGTGTCCTCTTGTTGGGGAAAAAACCAGACTTCTGAATTTGTTCACTGAAGCTTTTACATTGGTAAATCAGAGGAATATAGGATAGATAAATACTCTCCTTGAAATCGTTTTGCTTTATTCAATACATTGTACCAATTTTGTATAAATTCTAGACTTCAACTTGTTAGATCTGTGTATATAACTTTGTCATTGAGTTTTGGGAGTTAAGTTATAGATTTTGTGATTACAATGTTAACCTATTCTCCAGAACATGATTGTGATTCTCAAGAGTAGTTACTAGCTAAGTAAGATTTTGAATAAAATTAAAGAGCATGGCACATAAAAAAAATTTTTTTTAGCAAGCATGTTTAACTTTAAAGCTTACCTTATATAATACTTTAAGATCTCCAAGTTCAAAGCTTTACTTTACTTTTGCCTCAAAACATCCAATTTTCCATCTGGCCTTGATTTTTCCTTTCCAAAAATGTAGGAATTAAAATACATATCTTCTCAGGGGTGCCTGGCTGGCTCAGTTGGTAGAGCATGTGATTCTTGATCTCAGGGTTGTGAGTTTGAGCCCTAAGTTGGGTGCAGGGATTACTTAAAATCTTTTTAAAAAATTAAATAAAATACATCTTCTCTACTTCCTTCTGCTTTAAAAAAAAAATCTGTCCTAGGAATATTTGCCCAAAATTTAGCATTTTGATAGGCTATTATATTACATATTAAAATACCAAATAACTTGGGTGTCTTTAGAAATTAGTTCTCTAGTGACTCTGCTCTGTTGAGTCAATGTGCTTCTCGGCCTGTGACAGAACACTGTTATCAAGGCCCCTTGCAGGACATGCCCAGGATTTAGCTGTCACCTCAGAACTGGAAGTATCAGTTATACAATTGACTTTGGGAACAAATCTTTACACACTGAGCTCCAAATCAGTAATGAATTTCCAAAAAATTCACAACAGTTCCAGCTTTTAAAAAACATTTCTTTTACTCTCTCCAGAGAGGAATGTTGCTAAAACTCTGCCTTTCTCTTGCTAGGTTAAGTTTCTGAGCAGGAAAAAATCTCCAAAAGGTTCTAAACATTACTAGTCACCAGAAGATATCTGTCAAATGATGTTTTCTCCACAAGCTCTAGCTTCCCCACCACCACCACCCACTGCTGTTCCTGGGGCCCTCTCACTCTCTCTTCTCGCCCCAGCTGCCTGCCTCTGTCTCATCACTCCTAGTTTCCGATATTTGCTTAAGCAAGTAGAAGTGCTCCACCACTTCCTCCACCCTTCCCTCACCAACTAGGTTTTAGACCCGTCTTTGCTTATCTGAAAACTTGCAGATAAGTTCTGCTCAGCAAGAGATGGTACAGAACATTCTTTTGTCATATTATACCAAGAACTGATAGAACCTTGTCAGTACATTATATTCTTTGGCACAGCCTGTGTCAGATTCTTAGTCATTAACCAGAGCTGTGGGGTCTTGTGGGTGGAGCAAGGTGGAGTCAACCATTAGACAATGGAAGAGATGAAAATGAAAGTTAAAGTGAATACACTAGTAGCCATTTTATTGAGAGATTAGCTAGATCAAAGTTAATGAACTTAAATATTATCACATTTCCAAAGTTGTGAACATCCATGCAGAAACTAGTTTGAAGTTTACTACTACCATTTTATTAATGACTAAAATAAAAATAATAGCCTAGGTATAATATTGCTGAGCGCCAGGCACCATGATAACTCTTACCTCCATCATTTAATTCTCAAAGCAACCCTTTGAGGTGGATCCTATTATAATAGGGGGATCCGAGAGGTCACAGAGAGGAGCTAAAGAGGCTCTCAGCAGCAGCTACTTACCAAATAGTTTAGAAATGTTTCCATTTCTACCAGAGTGGACCAACTGAACGTCAGTCCTGAAAACGTTTTTTTTTTTTTATTTGAGAGAGAGAATGAGAGAGAGAGAGAGCATGAGAGGGGGGAGGGTCAGAGGGAGAAGCAGACTCCCTGCTGAGCAGGGAGCCCGATGCGGGGACTCGATCCTGGGACTCCAGGATCATGACCTGAGCCGAAGGCAGTCGCTTAACCAACTGAGCCACCCAGGCGCCCAGTCCTGAAAACATTCTTAATAATTTTTAATTGTCCTTATTTTCTAAGTATTGCTCTAGGTACATTTACTTAGGGGATTACATCTTGCAGGAAATCATTCAGAAGACAGCACTGTTATTGTTACATGCAAAAAGGTGTGACCTTGAGATAATCATTTTACCCATTTGGTCTTTAGTTTTCTTATCAGTAAAATAAAGGGGATGGTCTGGAGAAATTTTAGTTGTTTGCCAGTTCTAAAACTACAAATCTAGACAGCTTGACACACCATTGCCAGCAACCACAACAATGAAATATGGAAAAACAGTCTATACTTTGAAATCCAGTAAATGTTTTTAAGTCACTTTTGAGCCAACTCCTTAAATAGAAATTCAGTCTACACCCACTTATCAAAGAGCAGAGCCAATCTTTCCAATTAGAAGAGTAAATGAAATCATTGATTTAAAGACTTATGAAACTAGCCAAACTATCCCTTTCTATGACTTGCCTCCATGGCTGAAATTTCTGTCTTCTTCATTGGGATAAAGCATCATATAGTTCACACTGTTCACATCCACTCCTATTCCTTCCTCATTAATAGAGTTCTCTCTCTCTCTCCCTCTCTCTCTCTCTCTCTGTCTGTTTGTTTTTTAGGTAACCATCCAACCTCCCATCCAACCTCCAGCTATAGAAGAGCAATTCAATTAGCCTAAATCAATCAGTAAATTAATTCCCTAGTATGGTAGAGACTTGCTTACCCTCTCTTTCCTTGCATATAAAGAGATTATATTTTCATACATACATCCCTGCCACTCAACCCCACACTTGCAGTTGAGCTGAACCACGTGACTAGTTATAGCCACTAGTCTATAGTGGGTTGTGGGTAGAAGTGATTATGTGTCACTTCCAGGTATAAAATTTAATTGCAAGTATAAGTTCTCACAGTGTTTACCCTTCTCCAGTCTCAAAACCAGTGTTATTGAAGATGATAGAGTCTTTGTTAGCCTAGGTCCCTAAAAGAGGAAAATATGGAACACCCCACCTCCCACCCTCATCAGGTCAGAATGGATATATGAATAAAAAATACACCTCTAGGGGCACCCGGGTGGCTCAGTCATTAAGCAACTGCCTTCGGCTCAGGTCATGATCCCAGGGTCCTGGGATCGAGCCCACGTTGGGCTCCCTGCTCAGCAGGGAGTCTGCTTCTCCCTCTCCCTCTGCCACTCCCCCTGCTTGTGTTCCCTCTTTCGCTGTGTCTCTCTCTGTCAAATAAATAAATAAAATCTTAAAAAAAAAAAAATACACCTTTATCGTTTAAGCCACTGAGATTTGGGGTTGTTTTTTACTGCAGTATGACTTGGAATCTAGGTTATGCTAGGTCTTAGACTATTCTAATTTAGGTATATTCTAATATACCTGAAAACCATTATAGTCCTGGGGTATACTGGTCCAATCCAGCTGAAGGGAAGGATTTTTAGTCCATATTTAGGGGAGAGGATTCTCTCTTTCCTACCAGATATGAATGAGTCAGCCCATAATAGAGATTACCACTGACAGCAATCTAACAACCGCAAGAAGAATGAACCTTAAAATGAAGTCAACACACTGAAGATGGCAAACAAAGAGAAAAACCCTTGAAGATATGTTTGAGCTGGTGGTTATATCACTCCTGAAGGCTACTGCAAAATAACAATTCTGGGTCTTTTCTCCATAACACCATAAGCAGAAATTACATCTTGTATATCTTTAATTTCATCACAGTTCTTAATACAGATATAGCTCTAGAAGCACTCAAAAATATTGGGTGAATTAAAAATTTTTTAAATATAATAGCTCATGCTCTTGCCTTCAGAAACAAAATATTACCTGAGTTAACAAGGTAATACATTAACATTTAATACAACCCAATCTTTTTTACAGATAAAGAGATTAAGACCCAGATACATTTCAAGATTTATCAAGTTCACATAGCTTTGTTATGGCAGAACTAAGAAAAAAAAAACTAATAATTGCTTCATCAGAAATGACCATAGCTTCCAACTGAAAATAGAGAAGCAATGAGACGGTATATTATCATGGTAGTTAAAAACTTTGAAGTTAAGACAAATGTCACTTACTAGCTATATGTTCTTGGACAAGTTACTTAACCTCCCTGAGCTCTGGTTTTCCATCTGTAAGAGAGAATAATAATCTCTAGCTCACAGGGTTGAGGAATAAATGACTCAACTTGTAAAAAGCACTCAACACAATGCCTGACATAATAAACATTCTGTGTATTGCAGACCTATCAAATGGTATTTATTCATAGCTAAATCAATTTTTTTGCATTAGGATAAATCTGTTTCTCCTTTATCTTTCATTTAATTCAGACCACTGACCTGTGTTTTTCCATCATGTATAATTATAGGGTAGCCTATACAATCGCCTAGCCAGGACTGCCTTTCCTATAGGAACTGCTCCTCCTGTTTCCACACATCTGCCATGTGATGGCAGCAAGAAAAGACTTGTTACTACTGATTGGCCATTGGCCACAGCTAATTGGTCAAGAGGTGGACACCTGACCCAAGATGGGTCAATGAAGCCATTCCTCCAAGATTTTTAGACTTTGGAGGGGAGGTCATCTCAAGTCTCAGCTAGATATATGATCTGAAAGATGTCATTGGACATGTTTTTGTTTTGTTTTGTTTTTGCCAAGTAGAGAAACACATTCTGCATTGAGAGAATAAAGTCAATGGACAAAGGGAGGAGAAGAGGTGAAGAAAGTGTCTTTGTTATACTGGAGATCTCAGTTCTAGGTTTTCTTGACTATTTACAGAATCTCTGCCTTTCCTTCTGCTTTGGGTTGCCTCTTCCAAGATTTCCCCCCATATTCTTCTAATATATTCCTTATTTTGCATAAACTAATTTCAGGTGGGTTTATTTTAGCTGTGATTAATGCAATGGTATGTTATATTATCATAAAGTAAAAAATTAAGAGGGAAAATCCTTAAATTAATTATCTTTATTAACAACTTCAATGATAGTTCTAAGAATATGATCAAGTTTATAAAAACGAACCAATAAATCTTTATCCACTATATGTAAAGTACCTGTAAGCAGAGACTTCAAATTACCTCCCTATATCTGTTCTTTCATTCTTCCACAACCAACCCCCAATTTTTAGATAGTCATATTGCCACTCAGCTAAAACCCAGTATTTTCCAGTCTCCATTATTGCATAGGTGTGGCCACATGACTAAATTCTGGCTGTTGAGATCTAAGTAGAAATGTTGTGTGGGACATCTATTTAAAAAAAAAAAAGTCATAAAAAGAAAGGGAATATACCCTTCTTATCCATTCTCTGCATCCTATTACCTGGGCCATAATGTGATGACTGGAGCCCTTTTAGCCATTTTGGACCATGAGGAAGATAGCCAAACCCTGGGGATAGCATAATAGTGAGGAAGGAGCTGGCTCCCTGACAACTTTGTGGCACCTCCATGCCAGTCCTGGGCTGCTACCTCTGAAATTCTTTCATGTGAATAAACAAACAAATAAACAATAAATAAATAAATAAATAAATAAGCTTCTTTCTTATTTAAGCCACAATTTTCTAGGTTTTTCTGTTACATGCCACTGAACCTAATCCTGATACAATGCCATAGTGGTCTGATAAATTGTTAAGTTGGATCCTTAGTGCTCCATAAAAAGAGAAATAAATCCAAAAAGATTTGAAAGAGATATAACAAAGACAAGTACATATTACTATATTGAAAAATTTTAAACCAAAAATAAAGATACAGACTGGGGAAGGATGGAATAGGTGCAAGAGAAAAAAAAAATCAGAAAGAAAAATTCCAGCCAAAAAAGACAAAAAATTACCAGTGTCACTATGTTATAAATATTTGCTCCAGTAAGAATGGGCCTTACTGAAGTCACCAAAGTTCTAAGGTTCTGCTTTGCAGGGGCAAAAGTCTATCTTATGAGTTCACTGGAGGGAAAATTAGATTCTGAGGGGAAAACCTAACTCTAACCAAATGACAAAAGTCTGAAAGTCCAGAAGGTCCCTTGAGGGCAGAGCCCCTGCCTCTCTGTCTTGATCACCACTATGTATCATATTTGCTGAATGAGTTAATAATTTTCATTGCGACATACCTGCCAGGGGGATCAAGAAACTCATAACCTCTGGTTAGTCAGGATCTTCTACAGTTTCCATGGGAACAAGGCAGTATGGAGTCATGGTCCAGAAAGTAGATTTTCACTATCTTTGAATCCAAGCACTGCCACTTATTAGCGATGAGAACCTTGGGAAACTTTTTAAAACTATGTGTCATTTTTTTCATTCATGTAAAATGGGAAGGATGATATTATCTACCTCATTGGGTTGTCATGACTGTAAAATGAGTTATTACATGTAAGGCTCTTGAGAACAGCACCTGGCACAGATTTAGCACACAACAAATGTTAGCCATTTATAGAGCCCTACAAAAAGCCTGAGCTAAAGCAAGCGTTTGTGGACACTACTATTATTATCTGACCTACGTCCAAAGTCAAGATCACATGAAAACAGAATCTCAGGAAGAAAAAGAAATAGTGATTGGCAAGATTTCCTGAACCGAGGTTGGATGTCATTTCGGTTCTGCAGTACATGCTACAGTACAAGTGTTGGTATTTAAAACAAAGAGTAAAGGCTCTGAAAACAACCCCCTATAAACTGTGCTGGCACAGTTTACAAGTAGACTTGGAAACTCACAGAGATTGGGTCAAGGGGAGCTAACTTATATTTCTTTCAAGGCTGATCATTTCGTTTAAAATACACTCCCTGTCTTCTGGGCACTTCTGCAAATGGCTGAGAAGTTCATCCAACTTACCTGAGCTCTTTAAGGTGCAAGAAACCAAATAACTTGGGTTTCTCCAAGGAAAGGGGGATTTGAACTGTTTTCAGTTCAAAATACATGAACTGAAACTGACCCTATGGCTGAAGCACCATCAGATACCAAGGCAACTGGAGATCTGATCCACATCTCCAACCCTCTCACGTTCCCCAACTCATTCTCCGCTCTCCTGCTCTTCTCTCAGTACCGACTGACTTCCAGTTTTTATTCTACCTTTTGGTTTCTGGGGCTCATGATTTTTGTTCCCGTATAATTTTATCTTTTTCATAGTATAAGACACAACCTTAACTTCCTCGGTTTCTTGATTCACATTCTCCAGAGAGGGAAATCTTGTCGGGTCTTCATATCTTTCTCTACTAAGTGACGGGTGTTCCGGCCTTCAGTCAGGTATTCATTCTGGTCCAAACTACTGTGTCAAGGTGGCGGTGGCTGCCCCTTCAGCAGGGACTGTGGGCCTGAGCATGGCAAACCCTGTAGCAGAGGTAGGAGGTGGCTACACACAGGGATTGACATCCCTGACCCCCTGCTGTAGTCCTTTCCCTCATTTCCCCTTTGGCTTTTGACAACTCTCCTCATCTTTCTAATATTCACATATAGATCTTACCATTCTGTCCTTCGGTCCCCAGTACTTAGCAATTCAACTCGAGCTCAGCCTTCCTATTGGTCTTTGCAAATTCTCTGATGCATTGTTTCCAGTAAATGTTTAGTTTATGAAGTCAGGTGGACTCTGTTGGAGTTTGTCTCCACACGGACCATCTAGCGTCTCACCAACAAAATGACTCAGCCCCCCTTACGCCTGTCACAAAGTGAGCTCAGAAGAAATCATGAGTTACATAAAGGCAACACTCATGGCTCCTTTTAAAATCAGTGAAAAGGTGAAAGCCCTATGATAATGGAACAAAACTGTCTTCACATAGGAGAGATAGACATTTTAAAAGCTAATCTACAGACAAGTTTCATTAAAAGTTCATTCTGTCAGATGTTGAAATAAAGAGTTTATGAATATCTAATATATAAATAGCATATAGCTCTGGGGCACCTGGGTGGCTCAGTTGGTTAAGCATCTGACTCTTGGTTTCGGCTCAGGTCATGATCTCATGGTTGGTGAGATCCAGTCCCGGGTTGGGCTCCGCGCTCGGTAGGGAGTCTGCGTGAAGATTCTCTCCCTCTGCCCCCTTACCCCTCCTCTAAAAATAAATAAATAAATCTTTTTTAAAAAAGAAGAAGTCCTATAGCTCTGAATTAACAACAAGGGGGACTGGGAAATACAAAGGAGCGCATGGATGTTTGGTGGGCACTGATATCTCCACCACATGCAGTAGATGACTGACATAGTCCCATGTGGCACAGCTCTGGATAAAGTAGTTTAAACATGAGATAACCAGAAGATGAAATGGACAGCAGGAGGTGAATTTCAGAAATCGTGAAGGACGTGATAATGGATTAGGTGGAAAAGTACTAAAGATGAGTAAGATTTTGGGCTTGGGGGACTAGTTATTTGATACCATTAATATCAGTCATAGTTCAGTATAATCACATTTAGAATTCAGGTCTTCTGATCCCAACCCAATATTCTGTCAGGCTCAATATTTCATTTACAAAAAAGCAAAATCCTAGCAAAGGATCATTGAATTAGACAATGTCCCCAGTGTCTAGAATAGTGCTTGGTCTATGGGAGATGCTCAGTGAACATTAAGTGAATGGATGAGTGAATGAATGAATGAAGAAAGTGACTTCATGTCAACGGAAAGGATTTGACTAACAAAAATTGTCTTTACATGTTGTTAGATCCTGCAAATGGTTTCCAAGGAAGTTGTAACACCTTTTAATAGCTATTTTTAAAGTATCCTAAGAAACCTTCCACATACTTATGTCCACAATCCTAAATAATAGAAGAAATCCAATTAACTTTGTCTTTCCTTTTATAGGAGTATTTTTCATTTTTAGAATAAGGGCCTAATAAAAGAACCTATGCAGCCCTTTTACTTTTAATATTCTGTGTGCCTTTAAGACAAAATGTGCTTGATTAGTTCTCCCCTCCAACTTACAATGAAAGCATTTACTGACTCCTCCCAGATAGATGTGACTGTGGTGATCATATTTTATTCACCAAATGGAATGAAACTAAATCTAACAACTAAATCTAGTACTTAATATCTGAATTTTCCTGGAAGTCTAAGACACATGGACACCACAGGGATGAGTCTGAAATATTTATTTAAACTCTGCATGATTCCTCATGACCTTGTACTTAAAGTGTCCTTGGTTGTATATCAGGGCTGATATTCACCAATATGACAAAATTCTGATTGTTCAGGGGTCTATTTTGATTGTCTGAGATCATGCAATAGTATTTTGAATATTCGAAGAGTACCTTTGTCTTATGTGAGCTTAACTTAGTAATAGGGAGGCTAACTGAAGCTCTGGTAAACAAGGGTTGCACACAGATCATTTTGATTCTGGGTAAGAGAGTTTTTAATCCTTCCTCATTGTCTCCCAATTACCACTTACCACTTTGCTCATCAAAGGACGTGGGATAAATTTTACAATCATTACAACAAATCTAGACTCCAGTATCACATGTGGATGAAGTAAGACAAATTTTTACAGACACAAACTAACTTGGGTGTGTATATATATATATTTAATGGTTTTAGGTTTAAGTCAGTCATACTGTGACAGAGTAGCATGAACCATATAATATCTGGAGATACTTCCTGTATTTATGACTCATAATTTCCCACATACACAGTTCTAGAAAAACCAAACTGCTAGACATAGATGCTTACTAAATTGCTTGTACAAGAAAAAGCATATTGCTTTTTTTATTATAGTTGAAAGTTGAATGAAGTACATCGGATTTCCCCTAATATCCTTAGAATCATCTTCCAATGTTTTCTAGACTCAGAGCAGCACAACTTACTCTCATCCTTCATATCTCCCAGCCTCCTTGCTAGTCACGTTGGAACCATGTTCTAGCCAATGGGTTGCAGACAGAAATGATATTAAGTTACTTCCTATTCTGGTTTTAAGTGCCTCTGTAAGAACCTCCAGCTCTTTCTTCCCCTGCCTTGGTGATCTTGGAGGCTAGATATTTCAGATGGACTCACTATGAGATAGAGGTAGGTTGCAAGGATGCCTGAGTGTCTACTAGGAGAAGAGCCACCCTACAAGCAGCAGACTATGACACAAGCAAGGAATAAATCTTCATTGCATTAAGCCACTAGTGTTAATTAACCAACTACGATGGTGACTGAGAGGATAATGGGGGCTGAAATCTAGCCCCTGGTTTAGTACCAAACCATGTGGCTTGGCAGTCTTTTGCCAAAATGAGTGCCCTGGTCTGCATCCCCTCAGGGGAGGTGTACCTTTTGTAATTCACATATAGATGCCATACGGACTATCAGTAGCCTTGACCATATCCCCTCTCAATTGATCACCCGGTCTCCACTCCTTCACCCCTTCACAATCCCTCTATAAAGAGCTGCAAGACTAATATTCCTAAGGCATAACCCTGATCATGACATTTCCTGCTCAGAAACCTCCAGAGGAGTCCCACTGCTTTGTGACTAAGCCCAAAATCTTTAACGTGGTCTCCAAGACCCTCCACAATTCATTGAACAAACCCACCTATGCATCCCAATCACGACTTTTGTCTTCTCACTCCTGTGTTCTCCATCTCTGGAAGCTAGTGTGACATGAAACCAGGAGCTCCCTCAGCCTGACTCCACATAGCAGGTGCACCCCAGCTCATAGCCAGCGTTCACTGACCCAGCTTACAAAATTTCCACCTTCACTCCCTCCACGAATTTCTATGGTATGGAATTTCTTCAAGTCCTCCAGCCTTTAGGAGTCACCTTTTCCTTTAATATCCAAATTAAAAAGCTCAACTTCCATCCTATACATGATAAAGTCACCTCCATCTGGTTTATTTGTGGGGGAGGAGGAGGCTGTCTCACAGTTGTTCTTGAGGCAAGTCAATCTATAGCCTATTCCTCCATTCTGGCTCTGCAGCATAGCAAGAATTCAGCTGTATTCTCATCCATTCTTGGAAGGTGTCAATAGCAACTCATCTTACCATGAGGGAACCAAGAGGTGAGGGAAAAACAACAAAAAATGCTCCTACTCTATGAGCAGCTAGGATTGGCAGATAAAATACAGGATATCCAACTAAATTTGACTTTCAGATAAACAACAAATCATTTTTTAGTATAAGTATGTCCCAAATATTGCATAAGACATATTTATGCTAAGAAATTACCTGTTGTTTATCTGAAACTCAAATTTAACTGAGCATCCTGCATTTTTATTTGCTAGATCTGGCACCATAAGTAGTGTCCTCCCTTTTGTTAAATTCTTGATCTTTGGCTCAGGTTGGGGAGGAAAGCAGGATTCTTCCTGCCAATGTATAATCCACCAAAAACACTGATAGATAGATAGATAGATAGATAGATAGATAGATAGATAGATAGATATGGTATTGTATATTTGTATCAAAATAACATTTCCCCCTTCAATAACAATGTTTTCCTTCCTATTATTCACATATTACAATGATTTCTACACAATAATATCTCCCATATGACAAAAATAAGCCTCTTGAAGTCAGGAATCTTATTCTTCATATTCTTTCATTGGCTAGTGAGATCTAGGAGGCATCTTTCTGGCATTAACTATCTACTTGCTACATTGGCATTTCAAGAATTCAAAACTAGCAACAGCGCCAGAGATTCTAAAGCAGATAACAGTCAGAAGAAAATGCCTTAGGCATGTATAATAGCAAGCCCTAGCACTTTTTCTGACTTGCATCAGCCTTGGATTTTTGCTTTGGGACTTGCACATATGTTTCCAAATATCTTCCAGTGTCTTCCAGGAAATACTTGGGTTTTACGTGAGGGGCCTCAGACACTTGTAGGAACACAAAGGTTATGGCTAAAAGTATTTCTTTTAAGATAGCTTTCCAGAAGTGTAACTCTCTTCCTAAAACATACTAGGTAGCATCCCCACTTTGTGGGTGTCATTTCACTCTTACAAACCTATTTGCACGTTACCTGCAGTACTGGAAAGGAGCAACTTGGCCACAAGTTAACATCTTGTGAATCACACAGCCTCACTGTTCAGCTCCTACATCCTGTGCTTTTTTGGTAGCGCCTCTGGAAGCCAGAAAGAAGGGTGGGTTAAAGTATAAAAGTTAATTAAATACTGTAGATACTATATAGAATCATGGAAACAAATGGCCTTGTGCTTTCTCTCCCATATTCAAACAAGAACGATGCTCCAGATGCCAGTCACTTAGGTGTCTACCATGATGATTCTTTTTATAAGGAATAAGAAATTAATTACGCCATGGAGGTGCCCTGGAGTAATAGAAAGAATGGGTATGGCCTGGCTCCTTTAAGCAAGTAATCTAGAGATGGGGGATATTTCCCAGACTGCTTTATGGAAATCTAACCCTTTTGGAGAACTTTAGTTACTTTACTGGAAAAGAAAAAGAAAAGAAAATGTATATGTACATATGTACATATCAAGTAGCAGCAGTTTTTAAAATGAGATAACATATGCACATGATAAAAAATGCAAAGGGTGTATGAAAGGGCATAAAGGGAAAAATGAGTCTCTCTTCCACTCTGTCCCCTAGTCCTCCTTCCCTAAGGCACTAGTGACACCAATTTCTATACTTTCTAGATGTATTCTCTGAGTGTATAATTATATAGCTCTTAAACAGATTTTATTTATACATAATATAGATTATATAAAATAATATACTATTATACACATTGCTTTTTCAATTCCTTTTTAAATATTTTTATTGGGAAATATATAAGTAAGGGTATAAAAATTCAGATAGTGATCTCATATTTTTATTTAACAACATATTTTTGAAAGCATTCCATATTAATGCATACCACTGTGCCTCAGTATCGTTACTATTGTATAATATTCTATTATATGGATATACCATTAATCAATCCCAATGTTGATGGGTTTTTTGTTTGTTTCCAACTTTTGCTATATATTGCTTTTTCAGTTACTTGTCCTTGTTAGGAAAATATATTCAAATATCAGCTGAGATATTCAACAGATATTGATTGACCACTCACTATGTCCAATACATGATACCTAGGCCCTGTAAACAATAATGAAACTAAGAATATTCCTATACATTTCACCCTCTTCAAATTGTTTAATCATTTCATAAGTGTGTGCTATGGGATTTGTATTGTCCCTCCCAAGTCTGTAACTCCAGATTCCCTCTTCATCCATTAAAAACAAATCTTCTCCTCTAAGTTTACTTTACCATGGCAAAGTAAGTTTCATAGATCTGGATCTTTAAACTATCACTTTGAAGACGATATATCAATTTTCTCTGCAAAGGTAAACCTATGCTTAATTATATAATTACAGAATTTAAGAACCAGGGAAGAACCTAATGATCATATAGACCAACCTCTTCACTTTACAGATGAGGAAAGTAAAGCTAAGGAGAGGTTAAATGACTGAGCCATGGTCATACTCTAGCTTATTTTTCAGATACAAAATTTGTTCAGTATACCTCTCCATCCCCCATTTAAAAGTCAAATCTGTAACTTTCACTTGTGGCCATGATAGAAAAACAGGGATCTGATTTACCCTTTACCTTAAACAAATGAAAACCGTTTCAATGGTTTGGGTTAACAATTGAGTTAACTATTAACAGTACTTTTCAAATATTGGACAACATGCAGCAGAGGACAGTGATCTTTGAAAGAAGAGAAACAAATGAAGTGAACCTATGATTACCCCCACCTTACTGCCTCGAGAGATTCCAGGTTATGGCACAGGCAAGGGAACCCCAACAAAGCCTGGCAATTTTCCGGAGTTGAAGAGACAGAGGTGAGAATTCAGATTGGCTACGGCAGCTAGAATTTGTAGGGTAGATGACCAGAGAAGAGAAAGCTGCATACAGAGAAAATACTGGAGATCTGCAGGGGCTCCCCCTTGAGTCTTTAATTAACATACATGTATATGGAAACTACCTGAGGCCAAGGGGAAAAAAAAAAAAAAACCTGAAAGGAGCAATTACTGGCATTCACACAGGGCTAGAAATACTTCACATTCCCAAGAGCCTAAATGGAAAAACTTTCTAACACATTGGGCATTGGCTTGAGTATCAGAAAGGTATTGCCTCTTTAGTAGGCCAAATGAGCCCTTAGTTCTAAAGGTTGGTCTGCTCCTATCAGAATTTAAAGGCAAGCCTCAAAAGGATCAAACTGTTTCGAAGTAACTTACCTGTGTCCCAGAACATAACTCAAAAATATTAAAGGAATACCGAAAGAAAGAAAGAAAGAATCAAGCAGCCAATAATGTGAAATTCATAATGCCTGGAATCCAATATTTTTATCGATACTTTTTTTTTTTTTTTTTTTACCAGGCATGCAAATTGAAGCAGGAAATACAACCCATAATGAGGAAAACAAATCAGTCAATCAACAGAAACAGATCTGACACAGGTGGGCTCTCCGAGACTGAGGCCCAGCCCTCTAGCAAGACCGAGCCCCTCTAACAAGATTGCACTTTATTTTATTTCTTTTGTGGTTTTACACAGGCTGAAGTTTTGTGGGTTAGGTTAAAGTTGGGACCTCCTCGAAGAGGACCCATTCATTCATTCATTCATTCATTCATTCATTCATTTATTCTTTCCAGAATAGCAACCTCCAGCAGTACACAAATGTTAGATCTGTAACAGGCGATGCTAAGAGAGAGCAAGCGGTTCAGCACCTACAATTAAAGAACTTATGATGTCAGGAGGATAATAATAAAGGATCCTGTAGAAATTCAAACCCTAGTGAATAAAGCCAAAAGAGAGCTTGGAATAAATCATCGACAGGTCCACATCAGCCAACTGTATTTGATTGACAAGCTTAATATTGAGAATCAAGAGAAGCTGAGTACTAAGGAGCAGAGACTGGCCCCCATTGGCAGCTGTGGACCACCTTCAGCATCCATTCTGTGCCTGGTGTGGGGGCTCCCAACAGACCACGAGTGGCCTCTTCCATCAGCTTAAAATAGCCTCTTGCTCTGCCTGCCCTGTAGGAGCTGATAAACTGAGTCCGGTTTCCATTCTTCTGCAGCCATAGTGAAAAAGGATGGCTGTCCTTGGTTCAAGTGTTAAAATGAAGAGCTGGAGCTCACTCAGAATAATGCTGTGTATTATGGGGTCTCCACCCCACCTCTCTTTTGTATCTTATCACCACTCGTATAGAGCACCTCCACACTTTGTTTCTTGGTTAACAATAAACAGAATTGTCTCCCTAAAAAAAAGAAAAGGATATGACACAGGTGATAAAATTAGTAGACAAAGACATTGAAACAGCTGTAATAACTATGTTCCATGTGTTCAAGAAAGTGGGAGTGAGCATATTAAGGAAAGAAAAAGCAAGTTTAAAAAAAAAGAGCAAAGTTGAACTTCTTAATATGAAAAACACAGTATTTGAGATGAAAACTCAGAACTTCTATGCAATTATAATTTTTGCCATTATTTCTATCATCAGCAATGTCACAAATATAAAATAATATTTCCATTGGGTCTAAAAATACTCCTTTTCATATAGAAATCTCAAAACCACATACGAATATGCATTAAAACTATCAATGCGGAATAGTGTTTGCATAGTAAAACTATGTTAGCTGCACTTGCTATTGGTATTTATAAAGAATAGAAGCAGCACACAGAAGGGGCGCCTGGGTGGCTCAGATGGTTGGGCGTCTGCCTTCGGCTCAGGTCATGATCCCAGCGTCCTGGGATCGAGTCCCGCATCGGGCTCCCTGCTCAGTGGGGAGCCTGCTTCTCCCTCTGCCTCTCTCTCTCTCTCTGTCTCTCATGAATAAATAAATAAAATCTTTAAAGAAAAAAAAAAGAAAATATGTTTTGGGGCGCCTGGGTGGCTCAGATGGTTAAGCGGCTGCCTTCGGCTCAGGTCATGATCCCAGAGTCCTGGGATCGAGTCCCGCATCGGGCTCCCTGCTCAGTGGGGAGCCTGCTTCTCCCTCTGCCTCTCTCTCTCTCTCTCTGTCTCTCATGAATAAATAAATAAAATCTTTAAAGAAAAAAAAAAAGAAAATATGTTTTGGGGCGCCTGGGTGGCTCAGATGGTTAAGCGGCTGCCTTCGGCTCAGGTCATGATCCCAGGGTCCTGGGATCGAGTCCCGCATCGGGCTCCCTGCTCCTTGGGAGCCTGCTTCTCCCTCTGCCTCTCTCTCTCGCTCTGTCTCTCATGAATTAAAAAAAAAGAAGAAGAAGAAGAAGCACACAGCCTTTTCTGTATGCAAAACATGTGAAGCCAAGCATAACTTCTATTCAGAAGAGTTTCAAGTCCAATGAAGAATAAAAAATTGGGTTCTGCAACTTCATTTTTAAGCTTGGTGCATGCATCAATTAGAGAAAAAAACATTTTATATGAGCCACTTAAGACGGACTAAAGCTAGAGACTCTTGCCAGGGTCAGTGACAGCAGTATTCCCAGTTTGAGGGTGAGCTGAGGTTTGAAGTATCTAACTTAAGAAATGGGGTAAGAAGAAGGAGAAAATTAAGCAAGAAGCTGAAGAAGACCAAAAGGAGCTCTTAAGAAGAGTGGGAATGTAAAAAATGTGAGGACCGCAGTTTACAAGTATGTATGAATCTCCCTGACAGAGGTGGAGAAGGCGATAACATGAAAATGCAATTAAATTCAACCAACAGTCATTGAGTGCTGTTACCTGCAAGACACTGCGCCGAATGAAGCACCATCCCCTTCCTCCAGTAGCACGAAATATGATGCAAAAGATGGATGCAGATACATAAATAATTTTATCTTAAGTCAGACTGATAGCTGCAGTAACGTAGACATAACAGCTTAGGGAGCATAGAGGAACGAAATAATAACTGGATCTTGGGGTTGGAAAATGAGGGAAGACGACATAAAAGGCAACATTTGAACCATGTCCTGTAAGATACAGGGGATTTTACTCTATAGAAAGGGGAATTCTGCGGTTCATTTAATCTCCCATTTAATTCCATTTACTTCCATTCCATTAATTTCTCCATTTAATTTCCCCCTCCCACACACCACCATTCGTTTCTCTGCCTCTCTCTGCCCTGCTTTATAATCTAGAGACCACACCATCTGACCATCCTTGGTGGTTGGCTGGCTTTTAGTTGAGTTTGGCCAATCAAAGACACATGCCAGAGATTAGAGGGCAGGAAGAGAGAGAGGTTGGGGTGTTTATTCACTGTCCCCTCTCTGGTTCAGCACTGTGGTTTGGCAGTGGCTGCAACCTTCCCAGCCTACAGCTCCTACTCATGGCCCCCTTTCCCATGGCCCCAGCTCTCCCTAGGCTGTGGTGACAGTATTTCATCCCCTTGGCCCTTTGGGCCTATAGAAGGTAAGAGCTTCCCACTCTGATAGTGTCTGGATGTCTTAAACACTCTTGTGGTTGCCCTTTGCCTTGCCTGTGTCTCTTTAATAGTCTCTTCATTTGGACCATCTAAGTTGAATCCAGTCTTAGAGTAGTATAAGCAAAGGCAAGAAGGAACACATGTCATGATTGAGGAACTATGACTGCATTATGGGGAACATCATGGAGTGGGAATCTAGGGTAGAGGAGAGTAGTTTAAGAGAGCTGGGGCTAGACTGTGAGGGCCTCAGTAAGGAATTGGGCTTTATTCTTGGGTAAGAGAAATCCAGTAGTAGTTATTGAGTGGATACAATCAGATCTATCTACTAGCAGGTGGAGGATGGAATGAAGAGGGACAAGACTGAAAAGCAGAGAAGCCAGGTAAGGAGTTATTGCAATAAGGTCCTAAAATGGGGGCACTGGATGATGGTAGTGAGAACAGATTTAAAAGTGGTCTTTTTTAATAGATTAAAAGCAATAAAATCTATAGGGCATGGCAAATAAGTGAGTTGAGTGGGGAAAGCCAAGGGAATTTTTAAGGGTGGCTTTTAGGTCTCCAGCTTGAGAGAAATGGTAGCCCTATAAACATAGAGGAAGAGGTTCTTAGACTTGGGAACATGAGTTTGATTTGGACCACCTAGAAAGTGAAGTGCCGTGGAGCATTAAGGCTGAAAAGCTCAGCAAAGAGCTAAAAAAATTGGGTCTATGTAACAGGAATAATGTAAGAACTGGAGATAAAAGTAGATATTATAGAGCTATGGGTCTTAGTCTTAGCGGTCCTTGAGAATAGGCTGAGGAGCATTTATAAAGGATCCAACCCCCAGATCAATTAAATCTGATTTCTGGGTGGGATCAGAAATCAGAGTTAATTGGTGTATATTTAATAAGATTTCACTGGATTTAATCTGGGTTTGGATTTTTGACAGCTCCCTAGCTAATTCTTATTGCATGCAAATCAAGAGCAAAACAGAAGCAGCTAAGAATGGATGCTGCCATGGGAGATGTTAAAGAGCACCCATGATAAAGAGTGACAGAGATAAAAACAGTAAGAAAAATTTTAATCAGGAGAGTGGATAAACACATCACATGCCATGGACAGGTGGAAGAGGAATGAGAAGAGGTCACTACATCTGGTAAATAGGTTATTACTGATCTCTGGGAAAGCAATTTCAGTAACTGCAGAAGCCAGATTGCAAGAAGCAAAGAGCAGATTTTAAATGAGGAACCAGAGGGAGCATAGACTACTCTTTCCAAGAAGCTTGGTCCAGTAGGTAGGAGAAAAGAGCCAGTAACTTAAGAAGAAAAGGATGGAGAGAAAGTTTTGTTGGACTTTACGATAGAGCATGTTAGCTGACTAAAGTAAGGAAACATCAGAGAGGAAGAGAAAGAAGATACACAGTGGAGGATGGGTGACTGGAAGAGCAGGGCCACAGAGAAAGCTGGGGGTGGCGCAGAGATTATCAGGAGAGTCAACCAAGCAAGGGATACCAAAGAGATAAGCTCTAAATTGAGAAAGATTGAGGGAGTTTGAAGCATTGTTTTCATAATGCGGTGGAAGGCATGGGTGACTAGTGAGAGCAAGGGAGGTGGATAGGAGAGGGGAAAAGGCAGAGAACAGTTACTGAGAACCTTCCATGTGCATGGCACCATGCTGAAATTCTACCAAGTTACCTCATCCAGTAATTTTTAATGTACTTCTGAAGGACAAATGTCACATGACATAAGAGCAAAAATTAGGCCTGTTCTGCCCGATTTCAGCCATCCAGTCACCTTGCTCCTGTGGTATCATTACTAATTAATGGCCCTTTAAAGCTTACCCTGCAATCTGTTTTAAGTTAAATGCTCATTTCTAGCTGAATAGGGAAAGATTTCAGCTATGATAATATTTCCTTAGTTTAGTTTAAAGAGAAGAGCCGTAGAAGAACATTTTAAAGAAAGAGAAAAAGCCTATTATTGAGAATGCTCCATTAGCGAGGGCAAAGAAAGACGGGGCTTTAAAAAGATAGTGTTTAGGGCGCCTGGGTGGCTCAGTTGGTTAAGCGACTGCCTTCGGCTCAGGTCATGATCCTGGAGTCCCGGGATCGAGTCCCGCATCGGGCTCCCTGCTCAGCAAGGAGCCTGCTTCTCCCTCTGACCCTCCCCCCTCTCATGTACTCCCTCTCTCTCATTCTCGCTCCCTCAAATAAATAAATCTTTAAAAAAAAAAAAAAAAAAAAGATAGTGTTTAATGGCCCAAGCTAATGGCAATTAATAAATATTTAGGAAGTGGAATTAACCTGTATATTTTTAAGTTCTCCTTTTAAATGTAAAAAATGTTAACTTTAGATTACAAATCCATCAAGGGCTAAGACTGTGTCACCTCTAGCTGGAATGCCTGGGCAACTGTGTGCACTCAGGGGATATCAACGCAGGACTGAGTCATCCCACGTTGCCAGACCCCCCCTCCCCGCATTATTCTCCATGCCATACGGCACAGGCAAGCAGGCCAGTAAGCTAAATGGCTTCCAATTTTCCAGAAGCAGATGGAGCCTCGAGATAGGAAACTCATGACGTTGGGGGTCCTTTTCTCTCAGAAACACTTTCCAGTATTGGGATCAGTACATTCAGAAGTAGCTGCCAAGGGTTTCCTTCCTTGACATCCCAGTGAACCAAGGTGGGGAATGTGCATATGTGCAAAGAAAGGCAGGAAACTTGACCAACCTGCCTGAAGGAGCCTTGGGGAACCCCACAGGGCTGATCCTTCAGCTGCCAAAAATCCAGTGGGAGTAGAGGTGGAGATAAGGCTGAAGAGGGCTGGGATGAACTCAGGGTAGCACCCCTCCTTGGCTCTCCAAAGCTTGAGTACCGAGCCACTACAAATTGTTTCTCATTTATTACTTACGTCTAGCCTACTTAAAATACAAGTTTTGGATGATCAGGCCTCCCTCTCTTCAATCCAGAAAGTATGCAACTTTTAAGTTCCGTGGAAACTGGATCCCAGTTTACATCACTCACCACTACGATCTTAGATCTAAGCACAGTGCCTGGCACATAAGGTAGTTGGCCCTCACTAGATATTTATTGAATGTTTGAATTTTGCGCATATGATCCTGCTTTCTTGTGTTTCTACATATTATTTTTATTTGTAAAAAACTTCCTTGTAAAGTGTTTTTAAAGGCACTACTATACTTTTTCATAATTCTTTACATGGAATAGTCTAAGAAAAATTTTGTTTCTATAAGGAAGAATCACTATGTAGACACAAAGGCATTTGCCTAACACTCCCACGGACTTCTTTTACCTATAGTCCTGGAAGTATTCTAACATAGGTGCACTGCAGAAGTATTAATCTGAAACTCCAGGGCTTTCTGTCCTCTCTCTCCTGAATAAATAGCTTTTCAAAGTGTTGTAGCTGGAAGACCATCAAGAGTTGTATCACCTGACATTTACCTAATGCATTTCTTTAGCGGAGTTTCCACTTCTCTCCTAGAGTCTCCCAGAGTTCGCTATTACATCCCAGGCGGGTAGATACAAGACAAACATTTTCATTTCGTTTCCATTCTAAAAGGTCAAAATGATGACAAAATGAGAAATAGAACCCACACCTTTGGCTCCATTGCAGATTTCATCCTACTTAACCTTTATCCAAATATCGGCTTCCTCTCAGCCTCTTCCTTAGCAGTTCATCTTCCTAATTCATGACCATGCCAGCTTGGTAAGGTGACTCCTAAACTATAATAACAAGAATAATAAACTTAATTTTATATAGGATCTTTCATACAGCTCCATTACAAAATGCTGTGCCAACTTACCAGTTGTAGAATTACAGAGTGCCGCTACTGAATTAAATAAGTAACAGCTGATACTAATAATTAGCTTAATTTATAGTCTAGTCAAACTGTCACAACTGAGGCAACTCTTCCTCCGCCCCTCATCTTCCTGTCTTTTCTTCCTCCTCCCTCCTCCTTTAGCAACAGCAACCAGATGATGTGCTGAGATGGTCATATTAGTCATCATAAAGTCAAGTCACTTCTTCCTTGACTCTTAGCTTTACGACCTTATTATATCAAGAATTTCCAACCTTGGGCGCCTGGGTGGCTCAGTCGTTAAGCGTCTGCCTTCGGCTCAGGTTATGATCCCAGAGTCCTGGGATCGAGTCCCACATCGGGCTCCCTGCTCAGTGGGAAGCCTGCTTCTCCCTCTCCCACTCCCCCTGCTTGTGTTCCTGCTCTCGCTGTCTCTGTCAAATAAATAAATAAAATCTTAAAAAAAAAAAAATCTTTAAAAAAAAAAAAAAGAATTTCCAACCTTTTTGGAGTTACATCACCCCACCATCATTTAATTTCACAGCTGCTTCTCCTGATGGCATGCACTTGGTGGGAAGGGCAGGTATCAGGTATTGAAATACCTTGAGAATCTGCAACAACTTCAGAAAGACTCTTGCTTTTTGCAAAATCAAGGTTGGCAATGGCTCTTCTACATGGTAACCTTCTAAGGGGGGTTCTCCTCTCCACTTAAACCAAGGGACTAAAACTCAAACACATCAGCAAGGTAATATGGGGTCACATGGCAGATATTGGGAATGACTGTTTTTCCAGTGTCTGCGCAGGATAGCTTTCCATGGACACTCTGACCTCGCTGGTAATTGGAAAGAATTCAAGGGCACCTGGGTGGCTCAGTTGGTTAAGCAACTGCCTTCGGCTCAGGTCATGATCCTGGAGTCCCTGGATCGAGTCCCGCATCCGGCTCCCTGCTCGGCAGGGAGTCTGCTTCTCCCTCTGACCCTCCTCCCTCTCATGCTCTCTGTCTCTCATTCTCTCTCTCTCAAATAAATAAATAAAATCTTTAAAAAAAAAAATTAAAAAAAATTGGAAAGAATTCAAGAATGAATTCTTTCTTATATGAACTTGATCTAAAAACTCATGCAACTTAGATTTAACACAGAATACCCATTTTTAACACATTTGGTAATCACTTATCTCCCTATGTACTGACCCCCAGCTTCTAAGTTCTGAAGCAGGAATATGGGCCTTCTCTACAATCAAAATAATGTGACCTGGTGACCAAACTCTCCAGGCCACCAGAGCTGCTCCCTCTGTAAGATACGTTCTTGTGGCCAAACTGAATTAGGACTTGAAGGCTTTTTAAATTGTCTGCTGTAGCATGAGGGGTAATTGTCAGTGTCCTCTATGCTCTGATAAAATTGCCAACTCACCTGATTAAAATATATCTCAATAACACTCCATGCTTGGGAGGGGACCCTGAGCAGGATGCGGCACTAACCATTTTACCATTTTATGTATCTTTTATTATTGCAGAAAAGTGATTAACAATTTATTACTAGGTTAAGACATCAAAACAATTAAAATGGGGCGCCTGGGTGGCTCAGTTGGTTAAGCCACTGCCTTCGGCTCAGGTCATGATCCTGGAGTCCCGGGATCGAGTCCCGCATCGGGCTCCCCGCTCAGCAGGGAGTCTGCTTCTCCCTCTGACCCTCTCCCTTCTCATGCTCTCTCTCTCTCTCTCAAATAAATAAATAAAATCTTAAAAAAAAAAAAAAAAACAATTAAAATGAACATAAAAATCCAACATTGTCAGATTCTTCTGGAATACTGAGAATAACTGACATATTCATCTCCTCCCTCCATGCCCCCCCCACCACATGAAACTCTTCACAGGAACTCATGTTTCTCTCTAATACCTCCCTACGTAGAGGTGACAGACGGGCCCATGTCTGAGTCCCATCAAGGTTGGAGTTACTTTTTTTTCTTATCAGAGGGAAGAGGTCTCTTTGTTTTCCTGAAGATGAGCTTGTCCACTATAAAAGAAAATCAGTGTTCTTTAACTGTGGACTCAACCAAGAAAGATTTCCCATTCTTGCCTCTTGCCACCATATATTTTTTCCGATTTGGTTTGGCTAATATCACAACCAATACAGAAGCCTTCCTGACAACCGTCCTCCCAATTCCACTGCCCTACAATATCTGCTAGAAAAATGATTGTGTAAAACCATGTTTGGCAAATAGAATGGGAAATTTCTGTTTGCAGAGAGTTCTTTGGTTTTACCCTTTGCTTTCCCAGAATGAACACAGGCCCTTTAAGATTCTTAAAGTCGAAGAGGGCCGAAATCCTTCTCTACAAGTCAGTGTGTGACAAGCATGAATTTAAATCCACTGGCACCACTTACTTGCCACAAGGCTCTCTGAGCCTATTTCATCATCTGTAAAATGGGGCCAAGTCTAGTGAGAGTTGTTGGCACTCCTGCCCCATCCTTGCTCTTCACTTCCGGCCCTTGTGATTAGCAGCCTGAACTTCACTGCCTATCATATTTACAGCATGTAGCAACTAGTTTAATTACGATAGTAGTTGATAGAAAATCATTTTTGGAAGTAATTGGGCTACTTTTGAAATTTCCTGGGCTCATTTCAGAGGTTGTTTCCAAGAAAATGGGCAAAGACCAGGGTTCTCAGTTCTTCTTGAGCCTTGGGACCTCTCACCTTCCAACTTAACAAATGACCCTGGGTGTTTATTTATTAGCGACTGAAGCGCTTTTGTAAACCAATTACCATGAGCAAACAGCACTTATTGTAAAACAAACAACAATAAACCTTGCCCTTATCTAAGTTCATTGCTCTAAGCCACAGACCTGCAGGGAACAGTTAGGTTTAAAACTCACAGTTGGTTAAGATTGAAGATTTATAGGCACTCCAGTCCAGCTCTCCTTGGGAAGCCAACAATGTCAAAGTACAAAGTCTAGAAGGCCAAAAAACCTACATAAGGGTCACCTTTGGTCTTTCACTGGGGGGCAGGGGAGGAAAGGGAGAAGAAACAATTCTGAGTTTATCCAAATACGTTTTTTCCCAGGACAAATGAGTATGCAACACATCACAACCAATTTCTCCTCCAGGTATATTGACCAATAAAATAAATGAAAAAAAATAACTGTTGCCAAATTACACATGGCAGATTGAACACTCACATTTATCTCTATTCTCACAAAACAAATTCAGCAAAAAAAAAAGGTTTTTTTAATGACATAAACCCACAAAGACTAAAAGAGCACTAGACAAACACACAGCAAATGAAAGAAAGAAAGGATATTCAGAGAAAGTTGAAACCTAAACAACCTGGAGAAACAAATCAGAGTCGCAGAATCCCAAAGACTCAGATACTGGGGGTGACAGATACCTCCAAGGGTCAGAGTTCTGGGCAGGCCTGAAAACAGAGGGATTGGTTGAATGTTGAAATAAAACCCATTTAGAGGGCGCCTGGGTGGCTCAGTAGGTTAAGCGACTGCCTTCGGCTCAGGTCATGATCCCAGAGTCCTGGGATCGAGTCCCGCATTGGGCTCCCTGCTCTGCGGGGAGCCTGCTTCTCCCTCTCCCACTCCCCCTGCTTGTGTTCCCTCTCTCGCTGTGTCTCTCTCTGTCAAATAAATAAATAAAAATCTTAAAAAAAAAAAAAAACATTTAGATCACTTCTAGTTCCCCACCCTCCCCCACTCCTCAGGATTCTGTTCAGGAGAGGGACACCAGACACTTTGAAGAGGGCTGGATGGTGGCCCTAAAGATAGTCTGTACACATGCCTGCTTTCCACACCTGGCTTCTAGCATGTCAGCAGCTGGGCTCATAGCCCCAAAGGGCAAACTGAAGGATCTTTCTCTGAGAAAATGGACAGCCCAAGAAAAACTGAGGTCCCATTAGTTGACTTAGATCCTAGCTAGGGTGACCAGATTTAACAAATAAAAAATACAGAATGCACAAGTACATTTGAATTTTAGATAAATGACAGATAATTCCTCCATATAACTATGTCCCATACAACATTTGGGGCATGCTTATATTAAAAAGTTATTTATTTTGTACCCGAAATCCAAACTGAACTGGGCATCCTTGTATTTTATCTGGCATCTCTGTCCCCGACCCCAAATTCCAGTTGACTTCTCGGTGCCTCATTCTTATACAGAAACACAGGCTCAGGACCATCAGATGTGTGAGAAAGGCCCCCAACAGGAGAGACAGAGAGGCCAAGACCAACAAGGACACCTGGAAGAAACAGAAACAATGAAGAAAAGGAGAGAACTAAATGAACGGGAATGAATGCCATCAGAGAGATAAGAGAAAAATTGCTTCCATGAAAAAGGAACAGCCATCTATTAAAAAAGGAAAGAAGAAAGGAAGGGAGTGAAGAAGAAAGTTCAGAAAATGAAAGAACGCTTGGAAATTGAAAATATGATTTTTGAAATTAAAAATTTACTGTAAGAGTTGGAAGATAAATAAAGGAGTCCTGGCATGGGGTGTCGGATGAGGAAGGTATCCAAGGGGAGATACCCCAGCATAAGGCAGGACAAGTACAAGATGAACCTGGACAATACGTTGTGTTGGAAAGCAAGAAAGTGCTCTCAAGAATGATGGGCATGTGTCAAAAGGACACGGAAGACAACTTGTAGGGACTCCCACTGCCAAAACTGGGGACAATTGCAGCATCGAAATACATAGTGAATAAATTAGAAGTTTGATGAGAAAAGGGATATTTGTATAGTTTTCAATTAACTCCCCACTAACTACTTATTAATTATGAAATAACTGGCCTGTTATTTCCCAGTGTGCCAAGATGGTGTGAATCAGACTGAAGACCTCCTCCAGACTGAAGCAGGCTGAAAACATGATTGAAACAACTGTTCAAACTTGAATGCAATCTAAGTGTCAGGCAATAGGAACATAACTTCCTGATGTTCTTGACTGTATTGTGGATTTGTAGGCTATGTCTATGTTTGTAGGAAATACACAATAAAATCTGGAGGATGACAGAGCATCAAATCAACAATTCACTCTCAATGGTTCCAGGGGAAAGCGTTCTATACACTGTACTTGCAACTCTTCTGAAAGTGTGTGATTATTTCAAAACAAAAAAATAAATGCATCATGCAGCTGCTGGGATAATTAAACAGGCTAGTGTATATAAAAGACAATGTGTGTTATAAAACAGTGGTTTCCTGACATTTGGGTTTTGTGGTCCAGTAAAACCTGTTTTTAATAGGGGGAGCACTATAGTCACCACCTTTTTATTTAGCCACGGAATGACATGAGGAAGAATAAGACTACCGTCAGTTACTACTATCATTTCATAATTGATCATTTCTGATCTCACTTTGGCAGGGACACAATCTCAAAACTTAAAAACCGAATACAGTTGCCTCTAAGGAAAACTCGGCACACTGCTCTTATTCTTGCTATTTTGCTACTGTACCCGCTTGTGAAAATGTCTTCATGAACCAGACCATGGCCCTGTATTTGAGGCCCAGTCTCTCCCCTTCTCCTGCCCATTCACCTCACCTATTAGGCTGTACTGTCCAATATGGCCATTAGCCATGTGTGCCTATTAAGTACTTGACATAGTTTTTAAATGAAGTGTAAACCTAAGTATAAAATACACACTGGATTTCAATATACAATAATTTGTATATTGTTTACATGTTGAAATAATAGTTTGGACATACTGGGTTAAACATATTATTAAAATTAATTTCACTTGTTTCTTTTTACCTTTTAAATGCGGCCACTAGAAAATATTCAGTTATGTATGTGGCTCACATTATATTTCCAGGGCACAGCACTGCTCTAAGGAACAGTCCTGTCTTTTCCAAATCAATTTGTACACTTTTGTTGTGCAGAGCTAGGAGATGAAGAGAAATGGTGTTGGAGAGGGGGGCAGAAAGAGAAGAGGTGAATGAAGAGGGGACATAAACACATGGCCTGGGCATTGAGGACAGTTTGGGCGATTTGGTGGTAAAAGTCTCCATCAGATGCAGATTGAGGAAGAGAGAAAAGGGAATTTAAGAAGTGTCCTTTGGGTTATAAATCAGATTCCCTTTAGCGTTCTTTGAGAGATTTGCAGCTCTAAAGATTAGAATGCAGGTTTCATTTCTTCTTGGCTCTGGGATTACCTTCTTTGATTTTGATTCTGGGAAACTGAGCCTCCTGAGGACCTCAGGATTTATTCGGGTTACTTTATTATTCTAAATATTCATTGAATTAGTCCACAAAAGTCTTTAGGACTTTTTTTTTTTTTTCCCATCCCTCTTCCCCATTCTTTCCACCCTTCCAACTGGGGCCCGGGGTAACATGAGGGTGGCTTGCTCATTGCTGGAAGGACCCATCTACAGTCCCACCCTTACCTCACCTGACCCCATCTCTTGCTTTGTTAGACCTCACACAGCCGTCCTGTGGGATTGACAGGTACCAGTGGTCACGTTCTAATGGAAGTCTCATCCCATTAAGGCTTTCTTACCCACTAGGCTTGTTCTTAAAGATGAAAAATCATTTGCTTAATGAGATGTCACTTCCCTACCATCCTCATCCATTAATTATTCACACCTTCCCTTTACACTTCCTCTGAGGCAAATGGTCTCAGACACACATGGCTCCCTCCCCTGGGGAAATCCACCTTCTGAAATGTAGGGACAAGTCCTCAGGACAGGGGCAGGGGAAGGAACAGACAGCAGCCGTAGCCAACCGCTCTGACCAATTCCAAGTGCGTCCAAATTCCTCAAGCTCTGGAGAAGCCTAGAGAAGCTGCAGTTCTTCCAATAAATGGCTCAAGGGCACATAGCCCTTCCTCCATTTGATTTCCCCTTCCTTCAGTTCTCCCCTTTCCCCCAACTTTCCTTTTCTAGCTCTCTCCAGCACTCGCTTCTTCCTCTCCCTCTTCCCCTTACAGAAAGAGCCTGGATCTTCTTTCAACCCTAGCGTGTAGGCGGGGCCAGTTTGCTCCTTCTCCAGAGGGCATTGCACAGAAGTCTTTCAACTGGCTATAGAATGAACATCTGGTTAGAAAGACTTACAGTCTCCAGGATGTAGTTGGAAAGTCCAGGGTATTTTGAAGGGTAGGAGCCTCTCCCGGGGCTCTAAAAGCTTAACACTATAGTAAACTGCTTAATTTAACTGGCTAAAGCAGGCCTTTTCAGGAGTCCGCTCTGAGGGATCGCTTGGCTTATCTGCCACCACCGACCGGGGTGCTCCTTTGCAAAGGGGCACAGAGCTGTGGCAGGTCATATCCTGAATTCTCATTCTGGTTGAGTGTATACTAGCAGTAATCTTTATAATGTCATCATGATCAGAGCAAAAGACTTTCTAAGCATTTCTTTTCTCTACAAAATAACACAGAAAACCATCAGGGGAAAAATTCGTGCTTTCTGGGGCCTGATCTTTCTAAGGCCAGTTCATTCAAGTCTCTCTTCAAAAATCACTTCCTCAGAGAGGCCCTTCCTGACTACCTTGTCTACGGTAGCAATTCTCCAGCCCCATTCGCCCTGCGTAAACACTACAATGGGGGACTGTTGTCATGTTTACCACTGCCTTCAATGTTCTTGCTCATATTAACTCTGAGAATGTTAGAACATAAACTCCGGGGGCGCCTGGGTGGCTCAGTTGTGAAGCATCTGCCTTGGGCTCAGGTCATGACCCCCAGGATCGAGCCCCGCATCTCGGGCTCCCTGCTCAGCAGGAAGCCTGCTTCTCCCTCTCCCACTCCCCCTGCTAGTGTTCCCTCTCTCTGTCAAATAAATAAACAAAATCTTTAAAAAAAAAAATCATAAACTTCACTAGAATATAAACTCCCGAAGAGTAGGAATATTGTCTGTCTTATGCCATCTCTTTGATGTGTGGCATGTACTGGGAGCTCAATGATCATCTCTTGAATGAACAAGTGAGGTAATGAGCAAGAGTGAGCCAGGGGGAAGAATTTGGCCTTAGGAGGGGCGTCATGCCCCTCTTTGCTCTATAGGGAGCCAGGGTACCTGCAGATTCTCAGAACGTGCTAAATAATTTAACAAAGCCACAGTGGTTGAGGGCCTTGTAGGTATGCTGCCCTGCCCCATATATCTGAAAGAGAAGGGTAGAGCACTTCAACTGGAAATGATACTCCCATTACTTTATTCCAAGCTGAGTATGGCCAAAAAGGGGAGAATCCCCTGGAAAGGTACTTGCCAAAAGGATTAGAAGACAGGGAAGAAGAAAAGATTAATGTGAAGTGGATCACTCTAAACTTCAAAAGGTATATACTGTACCTGGGAACATGGCCAAAGCACTAGGGGTGGGTGTGGACCGCATACCCTCAGGGGCAAGCCTTGGTGCAGAGAAGACCTGTGTGGCCCAGGACTGATGTGATATGGTAGAAAATAGGTTAATGGGATCATTAGTGATGCAGATGTACCTAGATTTCAAGGAGGACTTGGGCCTATAGGAGGGTCATCCCAGATGCCTTTTTGGCAAGATTTCAGACAGAAATGTGTGTGGGCCTTACAGCACTCTATTAGGAAAGGCATAAACCTAGGTGAGCCTGTCTAAACCAAGTAGACAAACGTAGGTCGGGGGCTTCCCTCCCTTCAAGTGCATCCATGCAAGTGCCTAGTGGGGTGGGGCCAGCTGGGGTCTGCTCTTTTGAGGCAAGAGAATGCTGAGAAGGAGGAGACTGCCTTGCACTGGTGTGAGCTCTTTACTTTCAAAGCGGTTTTGGGTCCGTTATCTTATTTTACTCTCATTTCAAACCTGTGGGGCTGGGAGGGCAGTTCCTGTATTCATGGCCATTTATGAGCAGGGAGACGGAGCTCGGTAAGTTTGCAGCTTATCTAGAGTCAACTTGCTTAAAACAGTAGGGGAATGGTGCTCTCTCTCCACCAGGTTTCTAAAATGTGGAACCCCTGCATCAGAATCACTGAGGAGCACCTTTAAAATGACCCACCCCAGAAATCCTTAATCAGAAGACCTCTGGGGTCAGAGTCCAGAAGTCTGCATTTTTATTATGAATTCCAGGTGATTCTTATGCCTACTAATTATTTAGCCCCGCGTACCATCCATAACTCTAAACCAGTGTGCAATCCATTGAGCCATTAGCTCAATTCTGAGCACATCTATTCCTGTATTCTTTTTCTCAAATAGTCTCCCTTTGAACTGGAAGCCCAAGGAGTTTCTTAGAAGAGAGGATCAGGTGGTTGTAAAGGGAAGCATGAACGAACTGTTTGAAGCTCTGGTGAGGAACACTTGTTGAAACAATCATAATTAAATTGCAGGCTGTAAGACACAGCAGAACCTGGGAACCTGCTCTTCAGTGGTTAAAGCGACATGCAACCCAACTCGCCGATCAAGTGTTCCAGGACTGAAGAGAATTGACAAAGAGCTTCGGAGTCATTGCAACTGGCCGACCCGAAGCTCCATGGGCAGGTTGGGGACTGTGGAAACGAGATATGCTGTGACAAGTTCCAGAGCAAAACAAAGAAAGCGTTTCTCAAACAGCTGTTGGAAGTTTCTAAGTAAGGATGGGGAGGATCTGCCACAACATCCAGAATGGTTGAAGGAAATACCCAGGGCCGATGGAGAATGGATTCTTGCGCACAGGGGGACGGCAAGAATCATAATCTATTTTTTAGTGTAACATACCGTGAGTCTATAGAAGTAAAAGTGAGTCGCTAAGAACAGTGTCCTTAACTCTATAGTAACTCCTTACATATGCAGCGCTCTTGATGGCTTAAAATCCTCCATAGAACCACGCTCACGTGACCCTACAGTACCTTAAAAATACAAAGCCCTGCCACTCTCGTTCACTAGTTGTAATCTTCACCCCTGCTCTGCTATAGTCATCATCCCTGTTTTGCAAGTGAGAAAGTTTAGGCTTATAAAATGAAGGGATCTACGGAAGGGCGCCCCACTCATTTGTGGAGAAGCCAGGACTCCACTTCAGAGCGTTCTCTTCTCCGCACCTGCCCCCTTGTTATTGATTTCTGTAAATAAACAAAATGTAGCTCAGGCAGTCATAGCAGGTGAGGGCTATAAGCCAACCTCCCATTTGGCAGATGAGAAAACTGAGGCACTTAAAGTACAATTGAGTCTTTGTCCCAGGTCGCATGGTTATCAATAGGGCTCAGATACTGGATCCCACCTCCTCATCAGCCAGGTCAGAGTTCATTTGGTCCTCTCTGCCTTGCTTCCTCTCATAGTTTATGGGTAGCTGGATATAAATCACCCATGTTAATTCGGAGCCTTGGAATAAATACCTTTAAAAAGGGGACTCCCTGAAGTATGGGAGCCTAGCAGATTAAAAAGTCATTACAGAGATTTGAAAGGGCATCTCTGGCCTTTTACATTTAGCGGCTTTAAAAGCTCGGAGCTTTTGGCTTCTCACACCTTGATATTATAATCAACATACTTGCCACAGTAAGCAGTACAGAAATACTTGCTCTGAGTGATGTCCAGATTTCTCTTGTTGGTGTAGAAGGTTATAAGCTCCAGACAATAGCAAAACTGCAAAAGTTGTGCTATGTTAGACACTGGTAACAGCAAGAGAACGATAGAAAGGAAAATGGATTCAAAACATGATTTCTAAAATTACCAGTTACTAGCCGCATGAGGGCTAGCCCCAGGACAAAAGGTAAAAATGAGTGTGCTTTGCAGGGATGTGAACAGGTGTGTGTACGCCCATGCTCATAGTAGCATTATTCAATAGCCAAAAGATGGAAGCAACCCAAGCGTCCATCAGCAGATGAATGAATAAGCAACGTGTGCTGTATCCGTACATACAATGGAATAATCTGTACCTGTTAAAAGGAAGGGAATTTTGACATGTTACAACATGGATAAACCCTGAAGACACTATGCTCAGTGAAATAAGTCCGTCACAAAAGGACAAATACTGTATGATGGTAGATGAGGTTCTTAGTTAGTGAAATTCATACAGACCAAAAGTAGAATGGTGGTCGCTAGGGACTGTGAGAAGGGGAGAATGGGGAGTTAATGTTCAACAAGTTTCGAGTTTCAAACAAAAAAATGAGTGTGCCTTGTTTTTTTTTGTTTCTTCCCTCATTTCCCAAGGGCAATAGGGTTGTGTGTCCTTGGGACAGCCTGGGGATTCCAGTTCAAGCTCCAGGTTTTTTTCACCCCTTTCCAAAATGTTCACTGAACACAGCACCACAAGCAAACAATAAGACAAATCCGGAATGTGGGACATTATATAAGACAGTCTGGCCTCTTCAAAAGTCAGTGTCCCTAAAAAAGGAATGAAGGGGAAGTTATTCTAAATTGAAAGAGACATAATCAAACACAATGCATGCATGAGCTACGATTGGTTCCTAGTTGGAAAGAAACACCAACTCTAAAAGACATTTGGGGAACAACAGAAAAGGTGGAAATATTGACTCAGTATTAGGTAATATTTGAAAATTATTGTCAATTGTTCTAGATGTAGTAATGGTATTGGGGTTATGTAGGAGAATCTTTTCATTTGGAGGAGCTACATGCTGAAATAAGTAGCAGTGAAGTGTCACGACGTTTGCAATTTTCAAATGATTGAGGGAAAAGATATATACACACACAACAGCAAAGTAACTGTACAAAACCCAAATAACAGCAAAAATGGCAGTCATGAATAAGACAATTATTGAATCTAAATGGTGTATATACAGGTGCTCACTACATCATTTTTTCAACATTTTTGTATACTTAATAATATTTATTATAAAATGGGTAAACATTGAGCATTCGTGGATTAATAAATACAAAATCACTAATGGATAACTTCTCTGGTCAAATCCACCAACACTGCCAGTTACTGAGTGTTGGGGGTGTACCAGGCACTTTGCTAACCCTTTACACATTATTTCATGTAATTCTCACTCTATAGAGAGGGTACTTTCATAGTCTCACTTTTACAGATGAGCAAGCTGAGGTACACACAGATTATGTAACTTCTCCAAGACTCTCAGCTCGTGAGTACAGGCAGGATTTGCAGTCAGTCTGGCTGCAGACAGAGTAACCACTTTAGAACTCCTGCAAGTACTGGAGACAATTGTAGGCATTGAGGCAAGCCCATGATGGAGATGTGTCGGGACCAGAAAGCATTTCAAAGCCCCTCAAACTATGGCCGTTAAGGGTATATTTCTTTCTTTTCTTTTCTTCTACTACTACTTCTTCTTCTTCTTCTTCTTCTTCTTCTTCTTCTTCTTCTTCTTCTTCTTCTTCTTCTTCTTCATCTTTGTCTTCGTCTTCTTCTTTTTTTTTTTTTTTAAGTAAGCTCTAGACCTAACATGCGGCTTGATCAAGAGTTGCGTTCTCCATTGACTGAGTCAGCGGGCACTCCCAAGGGTGTACTTCAACCAGGGAGGAGTCGGGCCTACTTGGGCTTCAATGCCCCAAGGTAAAAGCCTCTGTACCCGGGTTCTAGTGATGAATCTAGGTATTTTGCACCCCTGTCCCCCCACCCCCCAATCAAGGAAACTCTGGGTGTTTGACAGCTGTTATCTCACCTGTAGGCCGAGGCGAACTGGGAGCAGGTATAATTAATTATCTCTAGTTGCAGCTGCAGAGGCTTGCCTCAAGTTCCTGGCTCTGAGACCCATCTGGCCTTTAACAACAACAATAACTACAATAGTTAAAGTTTATCTAATACTTGCTATGTGCCAGGCACTCTCCTAAGTGCCTAAATATACTAACAAATCCCCACAACAGCCCTGTGCAGTAGGTATGCTATTATCCCCATTTTAGGGGATAAGAAACTGAGGCACAGAATGTAAGTGCCCAAGGTCACACAGACTGTTAAGTAAAGGGACCTGATTCCAACCAGAGTCTGCTCATAGCTTCCGTTAATCCTGATGAGACCCGAGAGTCGCCTAGTGGTTCTCGGCAGTCCTGGACAGAATTTTGTCTCAGTGCTTGCCCCTTGACCATGTGAGTTGAGGTCTCTGCGGTTATGTGAACCTGTGTTCTGATTCCCAGCTCGTTCTGAACTTGGCCTTGAAGGTCTTTGTTTCTTACAAAACAGCAGTAACTCCTAGGTGGTTTGATATCTGAGCGGATCACCCCACCTTGCTACCTGCCTAGGATGTGGGGGCCCTGCCCCTAACAAACCACAGGAAATTTGCATGCTTATCTTCGACAGAAAGAAGAGAAGGTTTTCTGGTCAGCGTCACCTGATCTAACCAACCACAAAGCCAGCCACTGGACGCGACTGCAAAGTAGGACAGAGCTAGGCCTGCCCCTCTCCCGGCCCCACCTCCTATATTCTCCCACCTGCCGCTGTCCGGCAGTGTCCAATGAACCCCTCCATACGATAAGCTACTAGCTACCTCTCCTGAGGACACATCTTAGGATCCCGTGCCGACAACAATGTCCCACCCAAAGGAGTAACTCTTTGGTGGCACAATTTCAGGCATGACAATCAAATGAGGCTTAGTTTCCTTTCTGCCATAGGAGAAAAGATTTAAAAGGAAAAAAACAATGTCTGTTCCTCTTCACTGGCCATCTAGCCTGACAAATCAGCCAAGGCTTTGCATTCAGTGATCTCGGCCCCGGGGTTTGTCTTGGCTGGTGGCAGCAGTTATCGAATAGCTTTTCTCCAATTCGAGGGCCAAGCCCAAAAAGGAATTCAGATGGAGGTGCCTGAAAGGATGGGGTGGAGAGAAGCTGAGACTTCCTGGATGAGGGACAGAGTTGAATTCTGCAAGCCCGGAAGGACATTAAAGGGGCGGCGTCCTCAAATGGTGGACATCCGCGCCCCTTGTGCATTCTCTGGAGGTTCTGGGCCCTGGGGCCACAGTTGGTGCCTGGCCATCAGGCCTCCAAAATGTCTCTGCAGGAGGGTCTTAGTGGCAGCAATCTGGGGAGAGGAGGAGGCTGTTCTGTTTATGTGGCTCTATCCATGGGAAGGAGCAAATATTAATTATCTATAGTGAAGAATGGAAGACACTGACCCAGATTATTTGGGGAAGCTCTAAAGTTTTCTCTAAGCTCCTTCCACCCTCCCCCCATCCCAGGCTTGGCCCATAACTAATGCCTCAAGGACAGTCTCTAATTATACGACCTTGAAAACACGGGCAAGGGCCTATGGCAGAATGTGCAGGCAAAGTAGACACTAAGATTGGAAACCTTTTAGTCCAAGAGTTGCATCTCATAACAAAAGAAGAAATATTAATAAGGGTGGCTGTTTTACTATCTCAGACCCTTTTTGCATTCTTCTGCTACCAAGAAGGCCTCTAGGTTTTAGTACTGCCCAGGGGAGAGGAAGAGGGAATTTCGATAATAATTAATATCGAGGATCCCACCAACCAGGCTAAGGTGGGGCTCAGAGCTTGATTTCAGTTGATTTGGAAAAAGAAGAATTTGCTCCTTGATGAAGTGGAGCAAATTCATACTTGTAATTTAGGCATCAGTGCGAAGGCAGCAGTCGGGAGGGGGGGTGGTTTGAGTGATCCTCAAGTCACCAGGCGTCTGGAAAAGCTGCCAGACTCTGCCCTCCTCCGTTGCCGTTAGTTGGTGAAAGACAAATTAGCCCAGAGCCTCCTGAGCCAGAGTTTGCAATGCAGAGTCTGCAAGAATGTTTGCTTGGGGAGCAACACTGTTCTTTCTCTCAGCAGGTATAATTCCATCACATGATTATCTTGGATCTGCTTTTCCCTGCTCCAGCCCAAGCTTGCCAATTCAGACAAGCATCACTGAGAAATAAATAGTCCTCCTCTATGTCAGCCCAGAAAACACTGGGGGTCTCTTCACACAGAATATAATGAGAATTTCCTGACTTCTGGAGTTAGAGAGGGCCTCTCTCCCTATCCCAAAGCCTACGCACTGAACTTCCTTTTTACAGGCAACTCACTGGCCTCAGTGGGGAAGCCAGGCTAACCCTGCACCGCACCCCCTTCCACACACCACCCCCCCAACCCTGTCCTGAGCTTTACAGGTCACTGGAAGACCAGTCAAAAAAGACTTCAAAGAGAGGCAGAGGGCCCAGACTCAGGTCTCCATAGAGACAAGCACTGTGCTGCCTTGGAAACTTCCAGTACAACATTGTGGCATCTAGCCCCAAGGGTTATTTCTGTTGCAGCATAAGGTTACCTTGGGCAGGTAACTTTCACTGTCTGGGAACTGCTGACAAGGAAACCAATAGAAGGGGACTTCTCATCCCAAGTCCCAAAGGTTCAGCCACTCAGCCCAGGAGAGGGAGAAGGCGAAGCCTCGTCAATGGTGGCTGCCTGCCCATTTGTACTTCTTGTGGGGTCCTGTGAAGCCAGGTCAGGGTCTGACCTTTCAAGCCACAGAGGTTCCCTCTGGATGTCTGCTGAGGACTAAGTTGGCTTGGGAGACTCTGAGATTCTGAGCAGCCCTGACTGGGACGAAGAGAATTTAGATCCCGTGATTAAGTTCCAGGGACTCCTCAGGACTCGGGTCAGACCCTGTAGTGACCTAATGTTTTACCTGTTCCAATTTCTCTTAGAAGTGTTTTTAATTTAATAAGCCCTGATGTGAACATTTTCATAGCAAAAAAAAAAAAAAAAAAAGTTCTAGAACTCAGAACACCCCACCAACCAATTGTTCTCATTTGTCTGTTCCCCCCGCCCTTTCCTTGTCTACATGTGACCATACTTGGTGTAGAGCTGTTTTCTCAGCACAGATAAGCGGTCCACTTTCCTTGCCAGATAACTGCTACCGCTCACCCTTTCCTTTTGTAGCTCCATGCTTCTGAAAGCCGGATGTGCGTCATTTGGAGTGTTTGCTTAAAGTTCACATTTCTGGGTCCCTTCTGGAGTGAGACTTGATTCTGTAGGCGTAGGTGTGGGACATAGGATCCTGTTCCCCTCCCCTGATACAAGAGCATAATATTTAATGACAATATGTTTCTTATAAACATTACAGGGAAATATAAACAAGATGGTAGGAGAGCAAATCACTTTACTGTTTTCTCCGGTCCTAGTGAAAATACACAAGGGCCACTTCAGTTCCGTAGCTGCCTCTGATGGCTGCTGGATTTTCTTCATTTGCCCCTCAAGATCCACTCTTCACCCTTCTCCACCTGCTTTTTGTCCCAAGAGGCTGAGCCACAGGGACTTGCGTTGATGGGCTCCCTTTGCCCTCCAGCCTCTGGGAGGATAGGCTGATGAGGTTGGCATATTTATTTCTCTGGTTCCTTCCTGTGAGCCTGCCCTCCCCATCAGCTTTCTTTCTGGGTTCCCTTACCTGGTTCTGCCCCTGTTGCCCTTTCAGACCTTGTAGTGTTAATGTTTCCTGCACTTACCAAACCAAGAGAAAGGCACCATCCCCTTTCCTTTGTCTAAGCCCAGCCTATGCTTAGTAAATAGTGCCTTTATTACACTTTTCTCAAATGACTCACTCCAAGACTATCTGCTGCCAGGACCCTGACTGATGTAACCTTTAGAACATTTGGCTTTTATTGCTATTTCTAAATTAATATGGAGAAAATTTTAACTTAATTTTGCCCTTACCTAAGCTTCCGCCAGTGGGGTTTTATTTTCCCTTTGTAAAATTTTCCTTTAGTAAAGCTAAAGTAGCCTATTTGAATTTTTAAATGTAGAAAATAATTTGTGGTTGGTTGCGGAAAGGAAGATCCTTACTACCATTGCCTTCGAGAGAGAATTCTGGGAAAATAGGCAAAGAATCTTATAAACTATGCATTTTGTACAAGCCCTGCCAGGTGGTTCTGAGGCATATGCTGGTTTAAGAAGCATTGGGCAAGTGGGCCCTTCGAGCTCCTCACAAATAAGGCATCCCTTCTGAAGTGCAAGGATATCCCTCCGTTAGGACCATAGTAATGAGTTTGAGATAAAACAATTCTCTGTGAAAGTACAGCCTGGTCTACGGATTTCGGAGAGTCTATCCTCAATGCCTGTTTTTGAAGTCCAGGAAAGCTGTGCGTACATTTTTTTTTTTTTTAAGTCTTAAACTCGAGGCTTTTTCTAAAATATACATTCCTCCATATTCCCTATTTTTAAAATTACCTATTTTCTCCCACGCTCAGCAACAGCTCCTCTGTGAAGCTCTTGATCCTTGTACATCTGGAATGAGAATACCGCAAGTTACACTGCTTTGGCAGATGGTCCTAGGCAACAGAAGCCTTAGCCTGGATTCAGTCCCGTATCTTCTTTCCCAGCACAAGCACCTGACTCAGCTTCAGAAGTGCAGAGAAGGTTGTAGGACATCATCCTAGTCTGCCTCCCCCGACTCCAGTCCTACCCACTTACCCTCTCCCAGTCTAAAGGGACTGTCTCCCAAATTCAATCGCTTTAAAGATATTCAATAGGAGATTGATTATAAACGGAGTGTGCTCATAATTGTTCTGAGTTCCTCATTAGAAGCTCTTGCCGAAGGGCACCCGGCTGGCTCAGTCAGTAGAGCATGTGACTCTTGGTCTCAGGGTGGTGTGTTCAAGCCCCATGCTGGGCGTAGAGATCACTTAAAAAAAAATAAAGATTTAAGAAAAAAAGAAGAAACTATTGCAGAGTACTGCTAAATATTAAGCTTTGTTCCTATTGTCCACACCCACCTCCTAGAAGCATCGTACACAGATTAAACTAGAACAAGTTCTAGTACACGGGAACTATAGAAAAATCTGGAACAGAGGCAAAAAGTGACCTTGGGAATCAAATCCCCTTTATCTGTGTTCCCTGCCCTCCTCAACAACTTCACACTGGCCACTTCTTAACAGCTTACCTTAGAATTGCCTGTGATTTTCCAAACTTTATCTGCATGAACTTACACCATCTCTGCTAGAGACTCCAAACGCTAGTTGTCAGGCTTCCCTGGCTTCTGTCCTCTAAGCCTTCCCAGCGAGCTCTGAGCAGCAAGCTTGCCAACTCGAGCCTGGCCTGAGCGTTCTTCTGATGATAGGCAGGTCCTACCTGCTTCATCTGACCCAAAACAGTGAACAACCACAACCATTTACTCCCTAGTAAACAGTAGAAGTCATTATCAAAAGTTTTGAGGCAGGTGATGATTTAATCAGAGCTTTGTTTAGGGAATTTTTTTTTTTAAACTGGCCATAATGAAATTCAGACTTGCCCCTAGGGTCTGTGGGGCCCAGGGTATGAGTACAAATGGAGGCCCACATGCCACGTGTCAAAAAGTTATAAATCAAACTAACAAAGTACTAAATAAAATACGTTCGATCCCCCTATACCTAAAAATAAACCTTACAGCATGAAAGGCCAGGCTCAAATATAGAATTATTGAATTTCTCCAAGTTCCATGTTGGGTAGAAAGGGGGAAAGCTGGTCACTGGGCCCATTCTCAGTTCAAGCTCTGTCCCATACGGCAAAGGACCTTGAGCATATTCAATGGCCATGTTCAAGCTCCACCTACCTTCCCACTCCCACTTCATCCTACCCCTCTCCAATAAACAACTACCCCTTGGGCAACTTTCGGGCCTAGAAGCAAGTACAATAGTGGTGTGGTCTGTCCTCAGAACAATGTACCTGGAGAAAAGGCTGGCCCAGGCCCAGCAAATAGGCTCTAGAAGGGGAACAGGGACTTTAGGTGGGAACATCTCATTGGCCTGTGGATTCCTTACCCTGTGGAGAAATACGGCTAAAGTGGGCCGAGATGGGGGAGGGGGGTGCGTCCTAAAGCATGGGACCCAAGGCAGAGGGGATACTGTTGAAATAAAATAGTTTGGATGGACATATAACTAGCTGCAAGGAAATCACTAAAGAGGTCATGAAGGCCTCAGGTAAGATGATAGCCCAAGAAAGGAGAGGAGGGGAGAGATGAGAGATATCCAGGAAGCAAAACGTAAGCAGACAGGAGAGAGGCAGAAACCAGGGCCTCAGCCAACTCTGCCTGGCTTTCTCGGAACCTACTAAGTCCTGGGTTCAGCCCTGACAGGACTCACATCTGCACTTGGCTTTGTAGACGCTTTACCATGTAAACCTTCCCTTTGCCTAAGTTAGTTACTATTCTTGAAAGAAAGCATGTCTCAGCAAAATAATACTTGGTTGATCGCAAAAGAAACCAAAGTTTGCCCAGAGAGGGGGAGAGTAAAGAAAGAAAAGGGTTAAAAACAGGTTTGGGGGAGTCATAAATTTGCAATGCAGGAAAAAAAGAAAAAGAAAGAGAAAGAATCATCAAAGAAGTAGGGGGAGAACTAGCTCACTACGTGAGCATTTAAGAAAGAGGGGCTGTCAGGTGGAAGATGAGGCCTGAGAAAAAGCCACTGAACTTGGTTACTTCAAGGTCACGGGTGACCTTCATGAAAGTACAAGTAGAGACAAATGTGGGCAAACGGACACACCCAGGTGCTGGGGAGATGGAGCCAGCTCTAACTCTTCACAGATGCTGAGGTCTTTCTCCTTCTCTGGAATTGGCAGCGGGTATGACAGCCCCTGCCTGCTTCCTCGCCTCCTTCCACTGGGCATGCTGGTGAATCCTGGCACCCTCAGGGCCAAGGCTGGTTTGAAATGTGTCAGAGAACAGGGAATGATGCGCCCCAATCCTAGATGGGACTCCGTAAAGATGGAGTCACTGGAAAAAAACCAACCAAACAAACAAGCAAAGGACCACTGGGTTCTTGGAGATTCCCCGTCTTTACCTAAAACTCTTGGAATTCCATTTCCTCTTGTTTGCATCGCCCTGGGATGGTTAAAGACAAATCCCAGCCAGGGTATCAGCTTCTACTTCCCCAGCAGCCAGCCAAGGCAAACCAACTTCCCATCTTGCTTATCTTCTCTCAAGGGTGTGTGTGTGTTTATGTGTGTATATTTTAGGGTGTGGGGGAGCACGATCCTCTACAGAATCTTTCTCCCAAGTCTCAACAATTCAGGAGTAACAACAAACAAGTAAAAATAACTTTATATTTAAGGAAGCACATCTATGGCTTCCTGTTCACACAGCTGACAACAGAAGAACTGGGCTGTGAAGCCTGCAGAGAGTTTTCCAGGGAGGTGGATTGCTTATAGCTGGAGAAAATGAGCAAGAAGGACAGCCTGTGCCCAACTTGTCCACTGTGACAGTTGCTCAAAGACAGTCACAGAAGAGAGAATTTCAGATGTGTGAGAAAGGACCCTGAAGATACAACAAACACTCCAATTGGCTTCCTTGCCTTTGAGCCCCCTCCTCACCCTATCCTTACCTCATCCCGCTCCATCCCACCCCCCCACCCCCCCACCCCCCCACCCACCAACCGCACCTCCCAACCTGAGCTGGGCAGGCCCCAGCACACCTCCTGCGAGGAGTGAAGGAAAGCAGAGTCCACTGCCCTTTCTCTGATGTTTATGAAAAGGGAATATAGTAGCACACTCTCAGCCCCTCCAGACACCCCCTGACAGTGTGCTCCATGAAGAAATAAAAATATTGCCACTCAGGGTGCCTGGGTGGCGCAGTCCATTGAGCGACGGACTGGGTTTCGATTCTGCTCAAGATCTCAGGGTCCTGGGATCGAGCCCTGCATTGTGCTCCGTGCTCAGCGCGGAGTCTGCTTGGGATTCTCTCTCTCCCTCTCCCCCTCCCTCATGCTGTCTCTCTCTCTCAAATAAATAAATAAATCTTTTTAAAAAAATGACTGCTCATTAGAGAAGTGGGAGAGCCTGATCTTCTCCCATTGATTTCCCCCCTTTTTTGACTTAATATCTGCAGACCCTGGGTGTTGGGAGCCCCTCCTTACTTTCTGTGGGGCCATTCTTTGATGTCTTTCCTCCTTTCTCAGGAGAAAGAATTTTTCAACCCACAGGCTAAGTCTGCTTTTCTCCCCTGAGGAACTGAAGGGGGTTTCCTTAACAGCACACAACTCACGCGATCCTCTTGACTGGCTGTGGAGCAAGTACTGTTGTTATCTTCCCCTCACAAAAGAGAAGCAGATGTTCTGAAAGGTGCAGTGACTTGCCCACGGCTGCTCAGATCGGACTGACCTTCTGCCCCTGGCTCTCCAGTCTGTGGCAGGCTACCCAAATCCAAGGCTGGAGGGCTGGCTTGGGGTGGGAGGGCACGCTGGGAAGCAGAACCTCTATGCCTTGTCTTTCCCTCCTGTCAGGGAGCCCTGTCAGGAGGAGCAGAAAACACATACAGCAAAGAGAAACAGGGAAGAAAACACTGGCCCTTGGAGCACTGCCTTTAAACTGCTTTGTCCCCCAGAGTAAAGAACACAGTTTATATCCTGACCCAGGACATGATAGAAACAAATTATATGTATATGCATAAAGTTTTACCAAGAGTGACGCACTCGGATACATTTTGTTCTACTCTATCGTATTTTTTCCCCTTTTACTTGTTTATTTGTTTTTGTTTTTTTTTTTTTAAGATTTTACTCGTTTATTTGTCAGAGAGAGAGAGAGAGAGCACGCAAGCAGGGGGAGCAGCAGAGGGAGAGGGAGAAGCAGGCTCCCGCCCCGAGCAGGGAGCCCAATGCTGGGGCTCCATCCCAGGACTCTGAGACCATGACCCGAGCTGAAGGCAGACGCCCAACAGACTGAGCCACCCAGGCATCCCCTTTCTTTCCCCTTTTAATGATGGTTTTTGACTCACGGGATTGATTTCACTACCCATGACAGATCTTGACCTGCAGTTTGAAAAATTCTTCCTTAGAGCATAAACTCCAGATTCAGAGACAAGCTCTCATATCACTCTTGTATAAAGAGCCAAGTAGGATGGTGCCTGACACATAATATGTGTTCAGGAAATACTTGTTGAACGTCTGGACTTTTAAGGAATTGATAATCCACAAATTAAATAATTTGTTATGGCAACTCTTCAGTTGGCTTTCTGTGAAAAAGATAATCCTAATTCCAAATCTCAATGGACAAATCATTCCCAAACACAAAACTATAAATTGGTCTCTGTTGTGAATCTAGACTTGACACTCTAAACGAAAATACCAGTAAATGGATTTCATTCAACAGCATGCGTTAAGGGTTCTGTACTGTGCACTGTCCTAGGGGCTAGAGATACAGAAACAAACCAGACCCAGTCCCTGCCCTCAAGGAGCAGGAAACTGAGAAGTGAGGCCAGAAGTACAGCTGTGTGTGTGATGAGGCTGGTACAAGCTGCCATGGGAGTGGAGGGGAGCTCCCCCCACCCTAGAGACCCTGGAGACCCTAGAGGAGACGAAACACGTTTCCTCCGAGCCACCCCAGCCTATACTTGAAAGATGAATGGTGGTTAGATGGGAGGATACGTAGAGGAGGCTTATATCAGGCAAAGAGAGTATTTCCACACGATTATGGAAACTTGTGACACTCACAGTTGATTGTCCCCTTACAACAAATCCACATTTCCTGTCAGCAGTGCCCCAATTATTTGGGAAGTGGGGGTGGGGCAAGGGAGTGCCCACTCCTACTCATTATCATTCAAGGGAAGATCCTGATTAACATGAGCCGCGTATGATGGTCCCAGGCTCCTTGCCTGTTATTAGTTTAGGAACAGGCATAAAACCCAAGTCTGACTAATGAGATTCAAGGGCACATCTTCTAGGAGGGGACTTCAAGACAAGTTTCCATGTTCTTAAAAAGAGGCTCATGGTAAGAAACAGTGGTTCTTCCACTGGATCTTGCATTACCTCGATGGGATGCCTGGCTGTGATGCAGCCATCTTGTGAGCAGGAGGTAATCTAGTCAGAGGATGTCAATCAAAAAGATAGGAAGACCAGGGACCTCAATGGCCTTGGTGAGCAGCTGTATTAGCCAACTCTAGAACCACTCTATCCCAGGACATGATGTCATGTAAGGTAAAAGATTTTCCTCAGTGCTAAAGTCAGTTGAGTCAGGAGTTTATGTTACTTACTGGCAGTCAAAATGAACCTAAAGGGATCCAAAAGCTATGGAGATATAAAAGGCATGTTCTGGGTTCTGCAAGGCAACAATTGGATACAAAGTCCAGATCATACTGTCCTCCAAGCTTCAGCTTCAAAATGAGATACAAGTAACTATTGAACATCTGCAAAACTCAACCTCATTCTTAAAGAGAAATGCACTTCAAAACTAAAATGAGATGCCATTTTTCATCGCCATATTGACAAAGATCCCAAAGCTTGATAATATCCAATATTGTCAAGTGGAAACAAGCACACCTTTGGTTTTAAGAGGATTATGCATGGTATACATCTACGGAAGGCAATTAGGTAATACTAACCCTCACCTGACAATCTGGCCACCCCTGAGGCCCATCTAAGGAGAGACAATGTATTGGTCAGGCTGACTTGAGCACCCTGATCCATTCAAAGATTGTATTTTATTTGTAAATTGCTAAACTTCAATGTCCCATTCCAGTTCCGGAGTGTCTCTGTCAGGCCCCCTGTCCCCTCCCCTCCCCTCCCACCCTCCCTAACCAGCTAAGGTCCCAGTGGCCACTGCACTGTAGGCTGGTTTGCTACATGTGCTCTCTGTGAAAATCTTCTGAGGCAATTCTCCATCTCAGAGTCTGTTTCTACGAAACCCAATCTAAGATACTATATATGTGTGCAAACATGCTTACATATATACACACATTTCTTTACAAAGGAAGCTGCAAAACCTTCTGCGTGGTCTGAAAAGTTGTGAATGAATGGAAAAATAGATGTTCCTGGATAGGAAGCCAAAATATTACATAAATACCTGTTTCCTACAACTTCAGTTATAGATCTAGCAGAATCTTGTTTAAAAAAAAAAAAAAAAACTAGGGGCACCTGGGTGGCTCAGTCATTAAGCATCTGCCTTTGGCTCAAGTCATGATCACAGGGTCCTGGGATCGAGCTCCTCATCGGGCTCCCTGCTCGGCGGGAAGCCTGCTTCTCCCTCTCCCACTCCCTCTGCTAGTGTTCCCTCTCTTGCTGTGTCTCTCTGTCAAATAAATAAATAAAATCTTAAAAAAAAAAAAAAACTAGAAGGATGTTTTTAAACATATGACAGAAAGAAAGGAAAATTCTAAATAGGCAAGAAAGAAAATGTGTTAGGGGAGGGGAGTGAAGGAGGAATTACTATCAAAAGTAAAACCTATAAAACAACAAAAGTAAGATAGTAAAGTCTTGGTGTAAGAATAGACAGATTCCTGGAATATAACAGAAAGATCAGCAATGCATCCTATTTTCATAGAAATTTTAGTATATTAAGAAGATGTCACAATACAATGACTATTTTTTTCTATAAATGGTGGAGGGAGACTGACGAGCAATTTGGGAGGAAGGGAAGAATTTAGATCTACCTTTACATGGTACATCAAAGTGAATTCCATTTTATTTATTTATTAAGTAATCTCCACACCCAGTGTGGGGCTCGAACTTAACAACCTGGAGAGCAAGAGTCACATGTTCCACTGACTAAGCCAGCCAGGTGTCCTGAATTCCATTTTATTTAAAGGCTTAAGTGTGCTTAAAACTATAAAGTCCAGAAAAAATAGGATTAAATATTTATCACAGTGCTAGTGGGAAGGCCCTTCTGGTGACTTTCTATCACATTAATGTATTTTATTTTCTTCATCACACTTACAACTTCCTGGAATTATTTGTGTTATGTTTCCTTCATTGTCACCTAACTTTCTTCCACAAGATGATAAACTTCATTAGTACAAGATTACTATAGGGCAAAGATGGAAGTACTTGACAACATGAAGATTTCAGAAAAGAAATTTTGCATGTTAAAAAAAAATCACCAAAATAAAGGACAAATAACATACTAGCAGATATATTTACAAAAAGTATGACCAAAAAAAGATTAATAACATTGTTATCACAAGAATTTACACAAGTTGATAAGAATCTTTTTTTTAAGATTTTATTTATTTTTGAGAGAGAGAGAGAAAGCAAGCACGAGCTGGGGGAGGGGGGAACAGAGGGAGAAACAGATTCCCCGCGGAGCAGGGAGCCCGACGCAGGGCTCAATCCTAGGACCCTGGGATCATGACCTGAGCCAAAGGCAGACGCTTAACCGACTGAGCCACCCAGGCACCCAGGTTGATAAGAATCTTATTAAAACTTCAGCTAATATTGGAACAAAGACTTGTAATAAAATAATCCACAAAAAAACAAATATTAGTAAATATGTGGAAAAGTATTCAATGTTACTAGTTATCAAAGAGAAGCAGGTTAAAAGAAGTATGGTATTTCTTTCACTAAGTTAACTAAATTAACATTAGTAAATTAACTCTTACTAAATTAACCCCCCAAAATTAAGATGCAAATTCCCAAATCTGGAGCTGGTGATATCGGCATCTTTATTCATGGTGAGTAAATCATAAATGGATGTAATTGATTAGGAAAATAATTAAGAGTCCCCAAAATGTTTATGCCCTGTGACCAATACATCTCTATTTATTTATTTATTTATTTATTTATTTATTTATTTATTTACGTAAGTTCTATGCCCAATGTGGGGCTAGAACTCATAACCTCAAGATCAAGAGTCACATGTTCTACCAACTGAGCCAGCCAGGTAACCCCCAATATATCTCTTTTAGAGAATGCATCTATAGCAGATCAGCAGAAGCACCAAGCCATTGGCAAAATCCAGCATTCCATCCTGATATGGCCCCCTTCCCAGACCATATTTCTATACTTGTGCTGTCCAACATAGTTGCCACTAAGCACATGTGACTACTGAGCTCTTGAAAGTTTCCTAGTTCAGGGGCGCCTGGGTGGCTCAGTCAGTTAAGCGTCTGACTCTTGGTTTCGGCTGGAGTCATGATCTCAGGGTCCTGAGTTGAAGCCCTATGTTGGGCTCCATGCTGGGCATTGAGCCTACTTAAAGAAAAAAAGTTTTTTTAAATATATATGTAAAGATTTCAAAGACTTAGGGAGGAAAAAAAGAAAAAATAGATCATTAATAATTTTTATATTGATTACATATTGAATTGATAATATTTTGAATATATTGGTTTGAATGAAATATGCTATTGAAGTTAATTTGATCTTTTTACTTTCTTTTACTTTTTTAATGTGGCTATTAGAAAATTTTAAACTACCTATGTGGCTCACATTCTATTTATTTTGGACAGCTCTGTCCTAGAATTGCCCTAATCTAATGTGACCAGCATCCTGGGGAATCACCTTATTTCTAATCGACACTACTCTTTGTATCTAGCGTTGTAGCAAGGCTGGCTTTTTTTTCTAGAAGAAGGAGCAGGGAAGGCTAAGTGGATGACTCAGCAGAGGAAAGTGCCTCTGCCAATATTATTGTCCTAATGACCTTATTCCCGTGCCTAAAATTCTCAAATGAGCCACAGTGTTTAGTGGATTGTTGAAATGAAAGGAGTTACCCGGCAGTGTAAGTCTTTCCCAGACTTTCCCAGACTTACAGTCCTCTATAAGGACTGGGTCTTCGACTTGAGTCCATCCATGATGCCACCACACAGATCTACAATGTAAACAGGTTATAACATATTCCTGCTTACCATGCTCCAATGATTCTTCTTTCTTCCTGCCTGCTTTGGCCACAAAGCCCACAAGACCTGACCTTGCTTCTCTATCTGTCCTCTTCTTTCTCCTCTCTCCCTAGATTCCAGCCACACCAGCCTCATTTCACTTTCTCAGTCTGGCCATCCTCTTTCTCTCTCTAAGCCTCCACAACATACCATTTCCCAAACCTGAAGTGGCCCCTCTGGTCACTTTCTATCACATCAGTTATTCTAGTTCCTTCATCCCACTCACAACTTCCTGAAATGATTCTTGCTGTGTTTCCTTCCTTACCAGTCATCTTTCCTCCATAAGATAATAAACTTCATAAGAAGAAGGATCCTGTCTACCTTGTTCACCACAGCATCCCAGACCTCAGAAGAGTGCCTGGTGCATAGTCGGGGCTCCATGAATATTTGTTGATGAGTCTATGAATGAATGACAAGTTATTCCACCTACTCTTCCCCAGATATGCTTTGAGTTTTCTTCTCTCAAAGAAAGTCTTGCCTCAAAGTCTCTTTGCTTTTGCTGTGTCTTCCCATCTAGAACCTTTATTCTAATTATCTAAAAGGACATACTTTCCATTTCAAATATAAACCACATGACTCAGAAGCATTTGATGATTAGGAGGTTTTTTGGTTTTTGGTTTTTTAATCACACGTAAGTCCAGAAGTGGTGCCATTCCAGAGTTGCCTAACTTAGTGGCTTAATGATGTCCTCAAGGAACCATGCTCTCTCCAACCTTTCCCATCTGTCACTCTTACCATGCCAGCTATTGACCTAAGCTTCCCCTTTATGTTTGCAAGATGGCGACAGCAGTTCAAGCACTATGTCCTTGTACATCTCAATTCCAGAGCATCTCAGACCTATAGGATTTCCCAGAAGTCTCTTCTGCAGAGTTCTCTTTTATACTTCATTGTCCAGAATTGTAGTACATGCTGCTCACTTCTAATCCAGTCCACTTCTCAATGAATTACTGGCAAGAGTTAGGAATGTCCATGATGGGCCTGAAGAATCAAGATGAGCTTCCCTCAGGCTACCCTTCGTGAGTTCCTGGTCCCCTGGAGTAGAGGCTGTTAAGACAACAAAGAGTGGGATTGGGGTGAGGGGGATGGGGTCCGGAAAGACAAAATGGTCTCAGAATAAACCACTGAGAGTTTACAAGCCACAAAACCCTACTAGGTTTCCAAAGTACAGCTCAAATCTTGAGTCTTTCATTAACCCTCTGATTATCTTAAACAGAAGTAGACACTCTCTCCTATGAATGTAAAACCTTGGGTTCAATCCAAAAACTTTGTGGAGTCATTCCTAATTTCTCTCTTTATTCATAACCCCATACATTAGCTCTCTTATCTGAATCCAGTCTTATCTCGCCACCCCCAATCCTATTACCCTGGCCCAAGCCACCATCATTTCACTCCTGGATTATTGCCTGCTCAGTGACCCCAAGCTTCTCTACATACACCCCTAGAGTCTGTCCTCACACAAAGAGATCTTCCAATATATAAGTCAGATCATGTTACTACTCTGCTCAAAACCCTCCAAGGGCTTCAGAATAAAATCCAAAGTTCTCATCACAGCCCGCAGGACACTCTGATGTACCCACCACTTCTGTAACCTTATAGCCTATCCATGCCCTCTTGTTCTCTGACTTCCAGCCACACTGGCCCACATGTCCTTCTTGGACCACACTAAGCACACATGGCCTTTGCACTTGCTATTCAGCTTGCTTGGGAAATTCCCCCAGATATTTGGATGACTTGCTGTTTCTTTTTCTACAGATTTTGACTCAAAAGCTACCTTATCAGAGAGGTCTTCCCTGACCTCCTATCTAAAAAAAAAAAAAAATCACCTCACTCTGCTTCATCTTCCTTCAAAGCACTTGTCACAAGTTGATGAACTATATGTTTACTCATTTACACTCCGTCTTGTCTCATTAGACCCTAAGATCCATGAAGCCAAGGGTTTTATCTGCTTTGTTCACTGGTTTAGCCCCAGTGCTTACCACCAAACATAGCATGTAACAGGTGTTCAACATCCAGGTACAGTACTAGTCACACACACTCCTTTAGCCTCTGTTACCTGTTTGGTGCCTCTGGCATGGTCTCAGGCTGCTACCTCCGTGTGTATACACAGCCTGTCCCTTCAGCAGGAGCATCAGCTCCTTCAGGGTCAGAGCTGAGTCTTACTGCACAATTCCTGGCATAAAGAGGGCGCTCAGAAGTTTACAGTTGTTGACAGATGTAGAGGGAAAACACCTTAGGGCAATAACAGTTGTTATCATTTTACCTACCCTGTACTTGGCAGGACTCTGAAAAGATGAAATATGGGACAGGGCAGCACATTCAGGACAGGGTGTGGAGCTTGGGATTCCGCCCTAGAAGATGGTCCAAATAATTCCTTGAGGAAGAGGAGGGCTGCTGCATCTCTGATACTGGAAGGAAGAATACAAGGGCGTATTTCCTAACCCCCACGACTTCCCCTGGAACTGGTCTTTCCAAGTTTGTTTACAATCTCGAAGTACTTTGCAACGGAATAGGGCCTCACGCTTGTTAATTGGTGGCAAAGGTCTAGACTCAGCAGATGCTAAACAGAAGCAGAGCAAACCCAAGAGTGGTTCTGGTCACCTAGAGTTTAAGCTTTAAGGTCACCTAGAGTCACTGCTCAAATTTAGGAAGGAAACTCAGACTTACTCCAGGTCCCACCCCCGAGCGGCCGGGCAGTCCAGCCTCCCGAGTACACTGTGGAGGTCCCAAGAGGGCCGTCTGAGGAGGTCCTGCTAGCCCCTGCTCTCACTTCTGCACCCAGCACTCTCATGCTCATTCCAGCAGCAAGGCTAATTACCAGACTCAAGGGAACCAGACCACCTTCAAATGTCGGTAGCATTACATTTGCCAAAGGAGAAAGGGACAAATGAGGAGACAGAAGAGAGTGCTTTAAAGAAGAAAAAGATATCATCGGATGTGCACTAAGCCGAAAAAGCAAACGCCCGGAATAACTGTGAGCATTGTTTGAAGCCAAGTCTGTGCAGAAGGGCCCCAGGTGGAGGAGGCAGGAGGCAAGGTGGTCTGAGGACGCCGCAGAGCAAATGCCCCACGGGGTGGGGCAGGAGGAGAGGCACATATTTTAAGCAACCTTAAAAGACTCGATTTAGCATCCTGCAGGAAATGAAAAGCAGATGGGTTGGTTCGGAACTTGTTACGTCTGACTGGCCTCCTGAGGCTTCCAGGGCAGAGTTAGGACTGGAGAGAAGGGGTATTTTAGGCAAATATTGACAGGTGTCCATTCTGAGAGAGGGGGGCCTCTCTTAATTGGCTCATCTGCCCGTCCCCCAACCCCCCAGGAGAAACAGGCACTGAGGCTGGAAGATCCTCATTCCCCCAGTCTAGCGCAAGTCTGGCTGGAATAGGTATCAGTTTGATTTAACTTCAGATCTACATGCACCTTCTTAAGTGAACTAAGGGCTACCACATCTCTCTTGCCTTCACATCACACCCCACTGAGCAGAGAAGCAGAAACAGAGGCCTGGACATGGGGCGGGGCGGGGGGGGGGGGCGGGGGATACAGAATGGTTCACACCAAGGGTCCTGAAGTTTGTAGAAAGCACCATGTTAGGACACAGATTCCTGGGTCCCACCCCCAGAGTTTCTATTCAGTAGACCTGGGAGGGGCCTAATGGTCACACACTGGAATCACCTGGCAATTAAAATACACTGCTAGCTGGGCCTCATCTCCTAAGATTCTGACATTAACAATACGGGTGTGACTTGGGCATTGTTTAAAGCTCTCCAGATATTTCTAAGGCACAATCAAGGTTGAGAATCATTGATCTTCTCTCTTGCCTGCAATTAGTGTTCTAGCCCCAGCTTCATTTCGATTTACCTTCATTACGTGGCCTTGGGGTTGTAGGACCACAAGAGACCACAGGATCCAAATTAGGCTTAAACCTAGATTGGGGGGAAAGGGCTAAAAAAATATTGCTCTCTGAGACACAGACTATCAAAAATTTATGTAAATGCAGGCAACTACCCTTTTATGTAATCTGTCCAGGAAATAGCGCCTCTAATAAATGTTTCGTAAGTAAGTTGCTGCTAAGAAGCAGCAAAAGTAATCATCTTTAATGCTTATCAAGCACTTATTATGTGCCATGTACTCTTCCTAGTGCTTTCATTTTAAACCCACTTAATTCCCACAATAACTCAATGCCGTGGGTACTGTTGTCATCCCCCATTTAATAAATGAGGAACCAGGGCACTGTCATCTGTTCCAGATCATACAATTAACAAGTGGCAGAGTTGGCTCTCAAACTTTGGGGGGCATCTAAATTACCTCCAGAGACTCTTCAAAATACAGATGACCTGGCCCCATCACAGACCAGTTGGATCAGGATCTCTTGAGGTGGGTCTTTATCAAAATTATTTTTAACAAACTCCCTGGAGAGTCAGTTGCTCACCAAAGTAATGAGACCACTGTTGGGATGTAAAATGAAGGCTTTGGAATTCAGTGATCCTAGATTTCATTCTTTCTCCACCACTTATAACTGGGACTCTGAGCAAGTTACCTATCCTCTCTCTAAGCTTCCATTCCCTCACCTGGAAATGGGAATGGTAGTATTTTGGGGAATTGTGCTGAGGATGACATGGATCTAATGCACTTAGCACAGTGACCGGCCCATTGACAGTAGAGCAGAAGAACATTTTGAGACTTCAACCGGGTCTTCCCTGTTATCATCAACATCACACACTTCACTGCCCTCTCCCACCCTGCAGTCCAAGACACGCCCTGCCCCAGGGAAAAGTGGGGTGGATACAGCTGCAATGCCAAGCAAAATAAAGTCAGTTGCTTAGATTTTAAGATTCAATTGAGATCACTGAACACAAGACCTAGACTTGGGAGAAAAGTATTTCTGAGCATCCAGCAACTGTTTGGCCCAAACGAGTAGACAAATAAGACTGGTCCAAAAGAACTCCTTTCCCCTTCCCCATCCAAGGTAACCATCCCTTGGGCGCTATGGTGGTGTTACCTGGACTGTAGGGATGTGTGGTTTCCCAGAAAGGCCATAGCCCCATCATCTCCCCTCAGAAGCGAGAGGACTGTGGTTGGGGTAGAACACCAGATAAGCTTTGAGGAAACTGAGAGAGGCAGAGGTTAGTGTCTACTTCCCATCTAGGGAGGGTAGTTACCCCCACAGCTGTGCATATGCCACAGTGAGGTGGAGTCGACAGAGAAGAGATGATTGTACGGGTGACAGGAGAAACGAACAAAATGATAGCCTTGATTCCAGTGGCCCCAAAGAGGTGTGAGAATAACTGGACCCTCCTCAAAACCTGGAAAGGGCTCAGAACTTAGTTAGCTGAGAGTGACAGCCAGCAGCCCAAAGGAGTCCCGCCGCGGAGGAACAACCGTGGATAAGCTGAGCAGACCAGATGGGCACGCAGCTGCCTTTGAGGAGAACTCGGGAGGCTAGTGGGGACGGATCCCATGACCAAAGACAAGATGGGGCAGTTACTCATCTTGGGAGCTACCAACTCAGAGCACATGGTGTTAATATGGTTCCCCCTCGCTCAGTCCCCTACCACGGGGATTCCATCTAAAGGAGAGCAAGAGAAGAAGTGTAAGTGTGAATTCATCTCCCCGGTAGTTACCAGATTGATTTTCCCGCATTAAGCAGAATGAGAGTGTGAGACAAAAATTATGTTCTGTTTTAGAAAATCCAAGATACACACCTGAAACTATCTCGTAAAACTAACATATGCTAATTAGGATAACTTTACACATTTCTTGGAAACTGGAGAGTTTCCTAAACCCCAGAAATATATCTACTATGACTCCCTAAAAAGTAGCACAACAGTCCATCTAAAATGGACTCGATCAGCAGATATCTTGGAAATGGCAGCGTGCCAATGATAAAGAGTAAGTTTTTGGTTACTTAAAAAAATTGTGAAAACTAAATATTGAAAGAAGAGAGTTGAACCCCAGCATCACTGCAGCACAGTCTGTGGGGAGAGACCCTGAGTCTGACCGGCTGTTATTCCAGGTTCCAGGCGGTGTCCTCGCCGTCAGACACCTGGCTTCCCGGGTTCTGCTGCAGCCTGGATACGGAGCTCAAGAGCCTCCTCAACTTGCTTTGCAACAATTTGGTATTCGCCAAACAGTGACAAACTTGGTCTTCCAAACACTGAAAGAGAGTGGTACAGAGAGTAAGCAAGGGCTCTGTTACATGGAAAGATGTGGCCGGCCCTGTAATTCACACGTTGGTGTTCTGATGTATGAAGTCTCTGGAGAGATCATTACTGGAAGTGTCCTGGATAGGGTTGCCAGATTTAGCAAATAAAAATATAAGTATTGTATGGGACATACTTATACTAAAAAACCTATTCATGGTTTCTCTAAAATTCAAATTTAACTGGGTGCCCTGTATTTTTTCTGTTGTCCTTACTAGAGTCAGCCTCCTGCCTGGGGGGTGGATAAAATGGAGGTCGTGCGTGCACAAGGCTGAGGACCAACGCTGTCTCCAAGACCACCTTCACCAACATGATGCTGCCCATGGAGCGCCCTCTTGAGTAACTGGCCCAAAGTTAGGCTTAGTCCTACTCTCACCTCATAATCTCTTATTCACTCAAATCCTTCTCTTTCTTCACTTTTTATCACCTACCTGTTCATTCCGAGACCAAATTTACAACTTGGACAAGAAATGTGTAAAGTTGAAAGCCACTTCTTGATGGTATCTAAGGAGGTAATTAACATTATCAACAGCATCTATTATGTTGTAAGATTAGTTGCTTTTCTGCAGTAACTAGTTACATATGAAATTTTATTAACTTTCAACAAAGATGTTTTCTATTCCTTGACCTGAGTCTTATTTTTCCCCTGATTTTTGCCTCAATCACAACCCTAGCCTTTACCAACCATTGCACACTGGGACCGCCCGGCCTTCAGGTGACCTTAGAGAAAAGGGAGTTGATTGCTCCCTGTAGGGCCACTTCCTTTGTGCCTCGGGAAAATTAAAGAAGGAAGATACCACAGAAGAAGAAGAGGAGCAGATTTAGTTTATGATTCAGTGAGCAAGAAAAGATCTTGGGGCACCTGGCTGGCTCCATCAGTAGAGCATGCAGCTCTTGAGTTCAAGCCCCACATTGGGTGTAGAGTCTACTTAAAAAAAGAAAAAAAAAGATGTTGCTCTTTTTTTCAGGCCAGCTCTCTTCCACACTATCACAGGGTGTCAGTATCTTAGACTTGCCTGTGGCTTCCTTTTGTCATCTACTAAAGAGGTTTCTGCCCCGAGAGAGACAATATAGATTCTTTATTCTCCAGACCAGTTGGAGCTAAGTTCATGCTACTTGACTCAAGACATCATCAAGCTCCTCCATGCTAGACACAAAGTGCTATTTCTGCTAAGGAACTAAAGACTCTCTGGTGAAGTGTGATTTAGGTCATTCCTCTAGAATTCTAGTTTTAATTCATTGTTGGCATTTCTGAAGTGGTTTAGGGTGAACATCTGAGATAAATGAGTCATCTTGGTCCTTCTGTTTCTTCTGTTTCCCATTATTTTCTAACTCAAACATTTCAGGACTAAGGATTAATATATCCTCTCGGTGCTGGCAACAGGCAAGTCATTCTGCAAACTATATTGGGAAATTAATGGACTTCCATTTGGGGAGAAGTAAACGAAAGTAGTTAATATATATATGCCTGTTTATCTATAGACACACAGTATTGGGGGCTGAAGAATGGTTGAATAGTTCCAAGCCAGGCTTGTCATGAGGTTAAAAAAAAAAAACAAAAAACACCCAACCAGCCAACCACCAATTTGGCTTTTTTCAAGCTGTCAGCTGGAAGCCGAGAGAAGTAAAATGTTCAATTGAACCTAAAGGAGATTTGGAGTTTTTCGAGGGATGTTTTAAGAACTTATGAAGATGCTACCTTTGCTCCCATGTTCTCCACCAAGTCAACTCTCCTTGTGTGGCAGTGAAGGCCGCTCTCAGATTCCAGGCACCCAGGGGAGACCGGGAGGATTCTCTGCTCCCGTTGTGACTATGGTCTTGTGGTTTAACAGATACGCTTCGAAAATCTCCTCAGATTAATCAACTGGACAGTTGGGGGACAGAGACAGATAGAGGCAGCCGGAGGCTTTCCAGGCTCCTTCCTTGGTGGGCTCTTGCCAGCAGGGAGGACTGACTACGTTGTCAACCACGGTGTTTGCTCTTCCCCCAGCCAAAGTGCAAACATGTCTTCTTAGCTATTGCGCCAGAACGTTCTGAGAAGCATCCAATCCACTTCTGTATACATGTAGTCCTCAGCACATATGATATTTTGATTAACTAACATTAGCACCCTACAGTTTATAAAACACTCTCAGACACGTGACCTTATTTGATCCAGTCGTACACAAGCCTCATCGAGGTGAGCAACTATCCCGAGCCATCAGAAAACAGTGGGTGTACTGAAGTTCTCCAGAACTTGCAGTCAAGGAAACCCATCAGTGTTATCTTATGAAGAATATCAGTTTATTTGGTAACTGAAAAAAATTACAAGAGAGTTTGTGTAGTGTGAATGCGTTAATGCAAAAAAAATAGGGGTATGGCTATATGTGTATAGAGAGAGCTTTGTGTACCTACACTCATATACACAAATAGATATATGTATCCATACGTATATTCAAATGTTTGTGTACAGTTTTACAAGGGGCATTATTTTTATGTTATGTTATTTATAATATTCATTCTACATAATATTTTATAATTAAACATTATAATAAGGTACATTTAAGAAAAAAGCTTATTGTGGTGATCACTCCACAATGTATACAAATATCAAATCATTACATTCTATACCTGAAACTAATATAATGTTATATGTCAATTATACCTCAATAATAGGTGGGTAGGTCAATAGAATAATAGATAGATAAATAATCTGGGGTGAAAAAAGAAACAAGACAGCAAATTAGTGTGAGCATTTCTTCTTCTCACCCTCACTCAAGGGAAGAAAGGTGGTTATTGTGTTGTAAAGGTCTAGGTTGTGCTGTATTTGGAAGACAGGCCTTAGAAGAGAAAAGGACTCTGACAGGAAGGCAAGGACCCCACTCCAGTAGTTTTGTCCACCTGGCCCTATACAAACCCAAGCTTGCTAAGCTAGCATGAGAGCTGTGTTGTCCGAGAAAGATATCTTCTGTCACTGACAACAACTCAAACTCACCCACAGGTGGTCTAGTCACATCCAAGTCAGAGGATCAAAAGCATCAGACTTTACATAGGTTTTCTCTGGCCAGCTTAGCAGACAGCCTTGGGCTTTCACATGTTAGAGCCAAAACAGAAAATGATGGCAAGTCCTATGCCCATTTCCAGGGAGGTAATGCTATCGGGAAGATGAGGGCATTCGAGTCTGGCCCTTTTGCATTTGGACAGCAGCATTGCTCCTTACTTACATGCGTCCACGGGCATGATCGTAAGCTCTCTGGGCTTCAGATTCCCTCTCTGTTCAATGCAACCAATAATACCTATATCAGAGGATTATTTCATGGACACACCTCAAGTTTCCCTCTCTAGAAATGATTTGTTGCTGCTTGTCAGAGCTCAGAAGCACACTGGGTGACCAATCAGACTTTGCTGGTATCCCATGTTCACAGCATCAGACTGAATTTCTGTCTCTTTGTGTACATTGTAGGGTCACTCCTGTGGCATCTGCAAGTATGAATAAATTGGGTGTGTTTTTCTTTGCTAGGAAATAGCAGTGTTCGTCAATTCTTCTGCAAACAAATGAACACACTAGAGGTTGAGGTTCTGCAAATAAACCCCACATCCCTCTAAAATGAAGGATGCTTTGAGGGACCGCTAGATGAAGGAAAAAGACTCCTACAGTTGGCTCCCTTTCCTTTTCTAATGTAATCTTCACTAGAAGTCCCCCGCCCCTCCCCAGCCCGTACACCTCTAAAGACCAAGAATAACATGCCTAGAGGAGTGGATCCTGAAAAACAAGACAGTCTTCCTAACCATCTGGGAAATTCCTCAGAATAAAGGAGGGTTGGGTGCAAGGAGATTCAATTTGCAGACATTGTGTAGTCTCTTTGGTCCTCAGTTTCCTCAGCTGTGAAAGAAACAAAGATGACTAAATTCTGTTATAGTTTTGACACGTTATGTCTAGAATCCTCTCTTTCAAGTGTTCCCTCCTGGATTCCCATTACTCCACCTGCATTTGTACAACCAACACCTCTTCCCTGGGTTGTGGTAGCTGCCTCTAGTCTTGCTTCCCCAAAACCAGGCTACACGTAGCCTGCAAAATGGTCTTTCCAAAATGCACATCTGACTCAAGTATTTTGGTGACTCTCCGTCACCTCCAAAATAAATTCCAAATTCTCAACACAACACTCAAAGACTTGTCTACCTTCCCAGCATCATCTCCGATCATATCACTTCTCATGCAACTCTGAGCAAACAGAACTTAGAGTTTCCTCTCTTGCCTCCATGCTTTGCACATACTATTCTCTTTGAATGGAATGTCCCTCCCCGTGGCCCAACATCTGCCAAGCCAACTCGTCCTTCCAAGTTAGCTCTAGTAGCACCTTCTCCAAAAGACGATTAGATACCTCTCCTCTGCACCCCAATCAGGCCATGTGGAATAACTCTGCCATAGTACTCATCACACAGCATGTGAGCTTTTGTTTTCTAGAAAGAGGCTGCCTTTCTGCTCTGGCAAAGGACTCAGTACTAGTAGCATCATGGTACGGGTGAAATTCAAGAAAGGGGAGGCAGGTCTCTGTTCTCCCTGGTTCTGGCAGAGAGACTCTATGGGGTGCAGCTGGACATACCATACGGCAGTGCTCCTGGGAGAATCCCCTGTTGCTCTTCCTTTTTTTTTTTTTTTTAAAGATTTTATTTATTTATTTGCGAGAGAGAGAATGAGAGACAGAGAGCACATGAGACGGGGGAGGGTCAGAGGGAGAAGCAGACTCCCTGCCGAGCAGGGAGCCCGATGCGGGACTCGATCCCGGAACTCCAGGATCATGACCTGAGCCGAAGGCAGTCGCTTAACCAACTGAGCCACCCAGACGCCCCGCTCTTCCTTTTTATAGGTCAGCTTGAGAGGAGCTTTGCTGGGTAGGGGGCAAGAGGAGGGAGTATCTGGGGGTTCAGATACTAAGCAGTATGAGTTTAGGGAACCACTGCTTAGGGAAATACGTGAAATGTCCAGCTAAAGGCCCTGAGGTCTCCTCCCATCCAAGTACTAACCAGGCCCAACCCTGCTTAGCTTCCGAGATCAGACAAGATCGGGTGCGTTGAGGGTGGTATGGCCGTAGACGGCCTTGAGGTCTCCTAGCCCCATAGGAAATTGAGGTTGGGTACAGCTAGCCCCTCCTGTTGGAGAAAGAGGGAGCTAGCCCGTTGCCAGGCAACCCCAGAGAAAGCCCCTGGGCCAGTGACTGGATGTGAAGGACAAGCCTACTTGTCACAGCATACTTCCTACCCATATCCCCCAAACCTACCTAAGTACCTAATACATAAAAAGTACACAATAGGGCGCCTAGGTGGTTAAGCATTGATTTCTGCTCAGGTCATGATGTCAGGGTCATGAGATCAAGCCCCGAGGCGGGTTCCAAGCTGAGTGTGGAGACTGCTTAAGATTCTCCCATCCCCCCCTTGCCTGTGCGTGTGCACTGTTCCTCTTAAAAAAAAAAAAAAGGGCACTCAGGAAATAACTACAGCTACCACTTCTTGAGTGCCTGTTGTAAGCACGTAACTTGAGATTTTATTACTAGTTCTCACAATGACTGCAAGAACAGTATTATTAGCTCCATTTTATAGATGGGGAAATGGAAGCTAGAGGCTAAGTGACTTGCCCTAAGATCATATAGCTAGTACAAAGTGGAGTTGGAACCTGAACCCACATCTCTATGATTCCAAAACCAGTGTTCTTGTCCCCCAGCTGTGTAGCCTCTCTGTACAAAGAACATGTACCCCCACCCCCACCCCCCACTGTCTTTCCCCACCTCTGGCTCTGTGCCGCTCTCTCTGCCTCCACCTCTCTCTTGTCTACGGGGAGGCACTCCGCACGTCTCGGACTGGAGTGCCCTCCTACTGAGCTGTGCTTTTCCAGTGGGGCCTCCTGACTCACCTATGTTGTCACAGACTGGCCTGGAGTTGATTCTTACCTGCTCCCAGACTAATCTGATCTTGATTTTCCAAACCCAGTATGTACTTAAAAAGCAGTGTTTATCTGCTGTTGGTAAAAGCTCCAAGTAAGATGAAAGGTAAATTAGGAGCAGGAACAACAAGGAGGCTAAGAGACGGGAGCCAAACCGGGTTCCTTGGCAGGGCTGTTGGAGACAGAATGACCCCAAATCAGTCAAGCCTGGGCCCTGAAACAGGAAAGGCCTCTGGCCTTTTCACGCAGCAAAATGTCCAGGGAACAACGGGAACAACCCAGAACGTGATGACTCTGGCAGAGGCGGTGGCTGTCCTCCCCCAGGGACTTGTAAACCCTAACAATCACTATCTTCCTCCCCCCTCCTCTTCATGAAAAGCATTTATTAAATAGCGTAATTATTAAACAAAGCAGGTGGAAGAGAAACGTGGGAAATTGGAAGGTTGAATTGAGCTTTTTAGAAAGCCAGAAAAATGACTCAGTGCGTGTAACACTTCATTTGGAGAACAAAGTGGATGTTCCAGATCCAGCCAGGTGCATTGTTAAACCTGTAGGAGAGAGATGGGGAAGCAGACCGTTTTTTTCCTCTCTCAGCCATAAACACTGTGAGCTCAGAGCTGAACTGGTAAGCTTTAAGAATAAATTCAGAGCATTTATTCTCCCAAGAAGGGCCAGAAAACTGACAGAGTCACAGGGAAGAGGGCGCCTGGGTGGCTCAGTCAGTTAAGCATCTGCCTTCGGCTCAGGTCCTGGGATCCAGGCCCAAGTTGGGCTCCCTGCTCACTAGAGAGCTTGCTTCTCCCTCTCCTTCTGCCCCTCCTCCCTGCTTGTGTGTGCATGCTCTTTCTCTCCCTCTTTCTCTCTCTCTCTCTCTCTCTCGCTCACTCTTGCTATCTCAAATAAATAACGAAATAAAATCTTTTTTTAAAAAATCACAGGAAAGAAAAATATATAATATCTGTCCCAGTCAATGTTTAGAATATGGGAAGACATTTTATTACCAAATTAACTAGACCATAAGCTCCTTGAGGTAAGAAATTGTGCTATTTTTGAATTCTAAGATGGAGTCCAGTGCCTGACATATAGTGGATGCTCAATAAACCTTTGCTAGAAGAAGATTGATGGCAGGAACTGAGTCTTCTGCAATTCTGAATTCCCCTCAGTGCCCAGCTCGAGTGAATGAATGATGGGGACATTAATGAATGAGAAATTCAGAGTTTTAGATTGGCCTTTCAAGGAAAGCATCTATGCCCTTGCAAGAACTGGTATAAGTTCCCTAATTATACAAGAAGTGTGTGTTCAATTCCTAATATCATCTTGATTTTACCCTCTTAGAAGACAGAATTTTTGCTAAACGAATCTGGCTGCTAAAAGGAGACAGTTCTGGTGGCTTTTCTTCATCCTCGTGACAAGTCAAACAGTCCTGAACACCTAGAATCATCAAGGCATTTCTTCTGTTCTTGTCTGGGCGCAGGTCAGGCTCCTGGGATTCTTATGAAAACTGGTTTAATTTGCCTCCAGCTTGTCTGGTTCCCTCCCTTCTAATCTCACCTCTCCTTGTTCTTGGTCTTGCCCCAGCTGAGTCTTGACTTCTTTTCCTTCAGCAGCTCCAGTTTCTGCCAATCCAGTACACCTCATCCCTCTCAATTTAGCACATTTGCAGACAGTCACATATGAATACCAAGAAAGGACATAGTGTGCATGGGAAACTGAGGCAGAAGCAGGGAGAGGCAAGAGCTTTTCTCGTGAGGGTTGGTGGAACGAGTGGGGCATTCTTTCCCAGCTCACACAGAGAGACAGGTGCAGGTCACTAAAGGGGCTTCACTTGGGACGCAAGGTGCCTCCGACATAACAGCTCCCCTCACAAATACATAAAACCTCCCTATTTCCTAGCAGAAGGACAGAAACTTAGAGAGGTTGGGAGACCACCCCCTCCAGGCTCAGCAACGTACCCCTCCTCTATGCTCCCCTCATGGGACCTCTATCTTGACATTTATTATACTGTGATACAGTTATTTGCTTATATATCATTTTCTACTCAATGTTCTGTGTGCTCCCTGAGGGCAGAAACTGTGTCTTTCATCTTTGTACTTTTCAAGGATAAAGCCCTCAATAAATGCTTGCTGAATTAATGACTTGCCCAAGGTCACCCAGCTAATATGTGGCCAAGCTATGACCAGAACGAAATCCTCTGTCCCTTCAAACCCCAGACCCTTGCTGTCCTACCCCAAGTGGATGGCAGATCTATAAAGAAGCTAAGCAGACATTGGCAAGTTCATGAACTACGTTGAGAGATTTTCTTTTTGACTTTTATTTTCCTTTCTTCTCAATATTGTTGGGAACTCTAGACAGGGACTCAGAGCTGAGCCAGGTAACATCTATGTCCTTGCTCCTGAAATAGCTGAATAGCTCTTCAGAGGGGGAAGATTTGTCATCAAAGTGAAGGCTGCAAATCTCCATATATGGCTTTCATGCTCCCATCTCCTACCCTCCCGCCAGGTGTGAACAAACACTTAGAAATAATTGGAGGATGACCTGGAGGAAATGTCAAAGGCTTTGATCTGTGGTTCTTAAAACATTGGAGAGTTTTCTGATCTTGTTGGTTCTGAACAACTAAGCTGAAAATCGCATGAGAAAAGGTTTGTTTCTTCTCTTACCCGGTCACATGTGTTGATCACAGAGGGCTTTCTGGTCACCCACAAGGGAGATGACAGTACCTCGCTTGGAGGATGAAATGAAGGGGGCCACTGTGAAGAGAGAGGTACCCAGGCCTGCATTGCTGCTGAGGGTGGAAGGGATTGCCTGCCTCTCTCCGTACATTCTTCTTTTCCACAGAGTTGGTATCTCAGGATTCGGGGAAAGGAGATACAGTCTTTTTTGCAAAAAAAAAGTTTTCTAACTCCAACAGTGTCACTATCTAGTACAAGAGTCATGTACTGGAGAAATACAGTTAAAATTCTCAGGGTGAAAGAGCCACTACCCTGTGTGTTTGTCAATAAACACTTCCTTTCTGTTCAGGATGCATACAAAAAAATAAGTTTACTATGTATTAGTGCTCTTAACTTTGTAAAGCATATCCATGTGTATTCTGAAGCTCGGTGTTTTTCCCCTTTTTGAATGGACCACCTCTAGAAACCCCTCAAAAGCGTAAATATTCAGCTTCAGAAGCTTTGGAAATGGCATGGATGTTTCAAGAAAAAAGTAACAAATTATCCTCCAAGGTCAAGAATTCCTGACAAGGTGATACTTAGATCAGTGAGTCTAGCACATCAGTTGGCAAAGTATCTATTGGCCACTAATTTAGCCAGTAGCTAATAGCATTTGATAAAAATTTGTTGAGGGACTGAATTAAAATGTATTGTTTGGTCCTACCTATACACTCTTCTTCAGTTTCTTCAGCTTTATTCTTGTTTCCTCATGAATGAATTTCCTGATTTTTTTTCCTTGTTTCCTTTAATTTTAAAAGTACTCTATAGGCTTGCTGTAAGACAAACAAAAAGCAAAAACATATAAAATAAAAAATTAAAATCCATCCCTTCCTCCTCTCTGCTCTCTTTAGAGGTAACCGCTGAGGACAATGCGACATATGTTTTTATTACAAGAGTGGGAGCATACGATATATATTTATTTGCTCCTTGATTTGTCTTATTCTTTTTAATGCCCTCTTTGTATTTGTCAGCATATGTAGCAGACACTGTCTATGCTTTACTCACATCCCCTCTGAAACCCTTATCACTTCCACATAGAAGAGCCTGGCTTCCAATGGCCAGTGCCTCCATTTTTCTTGGATAGCTCCCTCCGGCCACGAAAACCAATTTGCCCTCGGACAGTTGGTTGCAAGTACTTGGGAATTAACCCCTGTGGGAAACAGGCTTTAATAATGCCTAAGAGTTGTAGGAGTATAAATACCCCAGTTCCTCGGCCCCTTGGCTAGAATATTTCGGAGGCATGTGCTTTGCACTGTTTATTCACTTTCCCTGAAAGGTTAAACTCTAGCCACTCCCAGGATAGCTGGCTTCTCAACAAGACTTTATTGGCTCTCTGTGCTTCCCTGCATCACATTTCTCTACTTAACACTTCCCAAACATCTTGCACTCAATCCTAGTCACAAGATCTGCTTCCAAAAGAACATAAACAAAGATAGCATGAATATGCTCTAGTTTATTTAATCATTTTCTTATTAATGACCATTTGTTTCTGATTTTCAATAAAAATAACACTGCAATAGAATATTGATCCATGTGGATTAAGCGTGTGCACATATTCCTGAGTTATAATTGCTAGGTTAAAGGGAATCACGCCTTTGGTATTTAAGAGATAATGCTAAACAGGCCCCCAAAATGGCTTTATTAATAATATCCTTACCATGGGCGCCTGGGTAGCTCAGTTGGTTAAGTGACTGCCTTCGGCTCAGGTCATGATCCTGGAGTCCCTGAATCGAGTCCCGCATCAGGCTCCCTGCTCGGCAGGGAGTCTGCTTCTCCCTCTGACCCTAACCCTTCTCATGTGCTCTCTCTCATTCTCTCTCTCTCAAATAAATAAATAAAATCTTTAAATAATAATAATAATAATATCCTTACCAACCGTTTGTTGGCATACACTTTACCCCACCTCTTGACAAACTGGGTGTAATAAGTATTTTAATTTTTTTTCTGATTAGACAAAAAGAGATGTATCATGTTTTAATTTGTGTTTTTAAATTAGGATAAACATGGCAGCATTTCAAGTAGTTATCAGTGGATGGGAAAAAAACACACACAAAACACACACACCTAATGCAGGATAAATTAAGGCCTGGATTTCAGGGCGCATGGGTGGCTCAGTTGGTTGGGCGACTGCCTTTGGCTCAGGTCATGATCCTGGAGTCCCGGGATCGGGTCCCTCGTCGGGCTCCCTGCTCGGCAGGGGGTCTGCTTCTCCCTCTGCCCTCTTCCCTCTCGTGCTCTCTCTCATTCTCTCTCTCTCAAATAAATAAATAAATAAAATCTTTTAAAAAAAAATTAAGGCCTGGATTTCATTAGCCAATGATGCAAAATATTAGCAGTGGTGGTGTGGCCACATCGAGCAAAGGTGGATGTCTCAGCACAGCTTTAACTGGCCCCCAGGCCTCGAAGTGGGGCACACTATGCCTACAAAGGCAGTCAAGTCAGATGTGGAAAAATTCAAGTCTTACTATGCCTTAACCTTACTATAATCAGGGTTCTTATGACCTTTATACACACAAGCCATATTTCTGTCTAAAGGAAGGTATATCAATCATGGGCTTTCTTGGTTTTTTGAAATAAACTTAACAAGGCCAGGTCTACCTGAACAATAGCTCTGCCTACACCTTTTCAGTTTTCTAGAAAGCCCATTTCCCTGAAGACCATCCCTTGCCTATGACTTAATACTCTTGTCTGAACGGTTCTGAAACTGAGTGTGGTCTGAAAACCCAATTAAAATCTGTTTCCCTAAAACCATCTGTTCATATGCTCAGTGATGTTTTGTATTCCTTATGTGATTGACCAGTTCAGTTCCTATCTTTTGTCTGCTTTTCTATTAACTTATTTGTATTCTTGTGTGTTGATTCGTCGAAATTTTTTATATATTGTGGATACCAACCCTTTGCTTGTTATGTATGCTGTGAACATTTTCTCTTTATCTGTTGCTTTTCGTTTGCCTTTGTTTATAGTGTTTTTTTTTAATTTGTATACTTATTAGACACTTAATGATATTAAGGAATTGTTAACCACTGTTTTAGGTATGAAAAGTTTTGCGATTATGTTTTAAAGAGCCCTTTTCTTGAAGAGATGCATTCTGAAATACAGAAGAAATAATCCAATGCCTGAGATTTGCTTCAAAACGAAATACAAAAAACACAGGAGGGGGCAGGTGGGTTGTGGGTACTTGGTGGTCAGGGCTGAGTATTGGGTACACAGGGTTCCCTGTATGAGTCCCTGGACTGCTGCAAGATGTCCCAAATTCTTCCTAATCCAAAATCAGAGGAAGGGATAAGGCAAGACCTGACTTCCTACTCCCACTTCAGTCCAGCCCCAGACTTCTCCCCCTGGGCCAACCCCACAATTTGAGGAGCACTCATGTCTGAGTCATCCCTGCTCCCCACATAACAGCAGCAGGAGAGGTCCCAGGAGAAATGCTTTAATGGTGGTCCCACTGGCAGCTTCGCACTCCTCAATGGCTCAGTGACCGGCGGCCTTGATGCACGCAGTGAAGGACGACCGGACTCCGGAAAGCAGTGCTCCCCGGATGCCGGAAATTGGTGCTCCCGGGATGCCAGAAAGCAGTGCTCCAGGGATGCCGAGAAGCGGGCTCGAGCGCCAGATCGAGCAGTGCTTGTGCTTGCGTTTGATGTTGTTCGGCTGATACTCGGTTCCATGCACCTTGCCCCAGTTCTGTGGTGTGGCAGGGCTAGAGCCACCTGATGGAGCGCAACTGGAGACCTCAGGATCTGACCAAGTGTTTACAGTGGTTTTTTATTTTATTCAGTCATATCTATAGATCTTTCCATTTACGATTTAGGGTTCTGTGTCTTACTTAGGAAGATTATTCATTCCGACCCAAAGATCATGAAAATATTCTCCTTTCTTTTCTTCTAGCACTTTTATTGTTTTGGGGGGTTTTGATGTTCTCACTGTTGGTTTTATTTGTTTCTTTATGTCTAGATCCTTAATCCATCCAGAATTTGTTTTTGTGGATGATGTGAAGAAGACATCTACCTAGAGAATTTTATCATTTTTGCCGCTCCTGCAAGAGATATTTTCCCCAGTGCATTCTCGGAGTTGTTATTGCTAGTATACAGACTACATGCTTACTCTGAAGATTGCATTTCATCATCTCCCACTGTCTCATCTCAATAGGGACTAGATCTCTGTGTCTCAGACTGGTCAGCATGCCAGCTATGTGGCTATTAAGGTGTCTCTCTTGGCTTTTGTTTCCTCATCTATTAAATGGGGAACTTGGACCAAATGCTCTTTGCAGTCCCTTCCTGCATTAACAATGCTAAGGCTTTAAATAACTTTTTCTTTCTGGCCAGAGAGTAGTTCCATTTTGAAAGGGAGAAAACTGAATCCTGTAGCTCTATTTGCTAAAAGGTACTGAGCCTCTTCACATTTGAAAATGATACCAAGGGTGATGAAGATTAGCATCCCCTGCTCTTGGATTCAGTACCTCGGCTATATTTAGCTAGATCTAGCACCTATGGGAATGGGACACTTGCAATACAGAGCTAAGAGCAGGGTGAGGCGGCCATTCTGCACTTACCTGCTGACTTTCTGTGACATACCTTGCTTCTTTCCAAAGAAAGGGCAAGGGGATGCAGCAATGATTGTCTGCTTTTAGGAGACTCTTTTTTTTTTTTTTTTAAGATTTTATTTAATTATTTGTCAAAGAGAGGGAGAGAAGAACGAGCATAAGCCGGGGGAGCGGCAGGCAGAGGGAGAAGCAGGCTCCCCGCTGAGCTAGGAGACCGATGCAGGACTCGATGCCAGGATCCTGGGCTCGTGACCTGAGCCGAAGGCAGATGCTTAACTGACCGAGCCACCCAGGCACCCCAGGAAACTTTTTTTCTAGTGACCTGGCATTGTAGAGTTTGCTAAGCCTGACCTGGAGGCAACCCACCCATGACCAGGGGACTCAGTAGGTAAGTATGGGAGCCCATATACCTGGTGCTGTCCCCCAAGTGGTTTCAACTATAAATTCATGGGAAAGTTTGATGTTTAGCTATATTCACTGGGTGCCAGATAACCTACACTTTCTACCAAACTTCTGGGTCAGCCTTGATTTGTGTTATACTGCTATCATTTACTTTAAAATCTCAGTAGAGTTGGGGGCGCCTGGGTGGCTCAGTTGGTTAAGCGACTGCCTTCAGCTCAGGTCATGATCCCAGGGTCCTGGGATCGAGTCCCGCATCGGGCTCCCTGCTCGGCGGGGAGCCTGCTTCTCCCTCTCCCACTCCCCCTGCTGGTGTTTCCTCTCTCGCTGTGTCTCTCTCTGTCAAATAAATAAATAAATAAATAAATAAATAAATAAATAAATAAATAAATAAATAAATAAATAAAATCTCAGTAGAGTTAATATGGTATATGTGTCATCTGCACCATAGGAACAGGTAATTAACATTTGGTGTCCTCTAAAGGAGATTCACTCTTCAGAGATGAAGACCTATGAAAGACTCTAAACAGAACTCAAAGCAAAAAACTCTAAGGGTTCCACAACAACTTCCAACTATCTTTATCTACATTAGCACCAGAGGGCTTGTTAATTTGCATATGAAATGTTCCATACTAGTTTTCACTGGCAAAATGAGTTGTGTTCAAGGTGAGTGTTTTATGTTGGCGTTCAAGGTGGGTGCATTGGCTGGGAATACTGGGTCAGCACTTGCACCTTTGCCCAAACAGCTCAGTACCTTACGCCCTTTGGGATGGTCCAAGCCAAGATTCAGTCTGCTCCAGTTTAAGCCACCTACAAATGATTGATTACCTGATCCCAACTAGAAGGTCAGTTTAATCCTGCCAGATTCTAATGGCAGGTCTAATAGTTACTGTAATTTGGAAGCAGCAATGAGCATAAGAAATATTCGAGGTAACAGCAACAACAGTAAAGTGGTATGAAATATCTATGATTTCTACTGGTGGCAAAGACAAGTTCTTTGAGTATAACTGCAATTGATTGCCTACATCATTAGTGAAGAAAATGCTAAGCTCATTTAGAAGTCAGTAAAAATAAAAAAATAAATAAGTAGTAAAAATAAAGTGTTTTTTTCCATTCAAAAACATAAAATAAAGTCTCTGAATTCTAACCACGACCTCTGAGAGGGCCATAAAGTTAGGATAAACTCCTATGCCCCACCTAGTAAATGTTTGATTCTAGAGAACCCCCTCCAAAGGGCCTCATTGCTCATGGTGCCCATCATGAGATGCCAGTCTCCTGACCAACAGGGTCTCTCCTTGGGGATACCAGAGCAGGCTGAGGCGCTAAGCCCCACATAGAACCTCCCTGATTCTGTGTTGCTTGTCCCCGGGGTACTCACAAAGCCCTGGGAAGAGCAGGTCCTTCATCTACGATGAGCTGTACAAAAACATAGGCAAGCTTCACTGGGGCATCAGCCTGGATGAGGAAGTTGTCTTTTCTCAACAAATCCAGTTTTTCCTAAAGAAGCATAACAGAGACCTCTATCAGATGCCAACATAAAACACTCATTCACTTTACCACCCAGAGCATTTTTCCCTTAGACTACTGTATCTCTACGTTTGTATAATTAAATGGACCATTTCATGGGTTTTCCCAGAACTAAGTAACCATCTGCCCTAAAGCCATTATCCAAGCCTTGCCTCTTACAAAACCCAAGGATCGAGTATGGACTCTTTAAACTGGGTTTACTGCTGATTTGCCATGTGTCTTCTATTCTCTTCACAGAGATTTCAAAAGTTTTCAGGTCAAAACTCAGTCCCAGCTCAAGCATCCCAAGCAGTCTGTGAAGCACATAGTCCAGCCCTGGGGGATGGCACAGAGAGATCTTCCCCGACCTGGGTCACCCAGCGCCCTGATGCTGGTGTCACAGAAAGGGTAGCTGGTCCACAGGAAGGTGCCACTCATGGGGCACAGTCTGGCCAGGGTACTAGGAGAGGATAGGACTGGAGAATGAGAAAAGTGGAAATGCTCCACTTCCAGCTCCTTGTTCTCTCTTACTCCCAGGCAAGGAGGGAAGCTGGTACCTGAGGGAGTGTGTTCTGGGTGACTGAGAAGGAAAGCAGGTATGGAATCAATCCAAATGCATGTGCCGTCCTGGCTGGCACCTCTTTGTGGGACAGGCCGCCCCCGGTGTGAGGAGCTGGTGGGAGACCGTTGTGCAGAGGCTGTGAGGGAGGAACTAGGTAGGATCTCCACCTTCCCAGCCCCCTGGAGGCACTCACTTGCCACCGTGGGGGACAGTGGTTCTGGCATCAGGAGGAGCAGGGAAGCAGGCCTGCCCCTCCCTGGGCGCCTCTGCACTCAGCCGGGACAGACTGGGCCCAGGCTCACGGCGACCCTGGCCGTTCCTCCTTCAGCTGGGGGTGGAATTTATCATCACTTGGTCTTGTTACCTAAATGTGGCAGGAAAAGAGAATAAGGAGGGGAAACTCTTCGCAGGAAAATGTCCTTTCTTTCCTAGATTCACAGGCTCCTTACACTTCACAACATCTGACTTGATCCACCAATTTCTCCAGATTTATGACCTTTCTTCTAAGTGATTCCCTCCAGAGTCCAGAGGCACTGCCCTGAGGGAAGCATCAAGGTGTTAGCTGCTCCCCACCCCACCCCACCCCACCCCCACCCCCGGCCCTGCCCGTCTGCCCCAGGTTACAGAGTAGCCACAATTAACCTGTTGTGAAACAAAGGATTCCATCTAAAGAAACTCATTTGCTTCCTTCTCTGCAGCTGGCTGGGCTGGTGGCTGGGAGTCAGAGCCTTCTCAGTCACTTTTTTCTTTTTAAACCTTTCTTTTACATCCCGGAAATGACTAGTTCCTTATAGTTAAAGTGTCTGTTAGGGGCCATTCCAGCAACCAGCTAGTTCCTTGTATTTCTTCCTTTTTGTTCCATTAAAATACCAGAAGAGTGCTTTCACTTAGGCACTCCCTATCTGGGGCTCTTTCCAGCCTGAGCCTCCCTGTGAGCTTTGCAAACCCCACCCCACGGCTGCCTCAAGCTCACCACCCTCTACAGTATCACGAAGCTTACAGCTGGGGCTCTGGTGAGAGTGGGACATTCCACCACCACCCCACTGCCGAAGTATTCATCTTGGAGCTTGGAGTCAGAAGAGCTCTTGCTGTCTACCTTCCTAGCTGTGTGATCTTGGACCAGTCAGCTAAACTCTCTGAGCCTCAGAAGAGGGATAATGATAATGACAATACCATCTTGGAAGGTATTAAGTGATGCTTAATAGACTTTACAAGCCTATTCAAATTTTAGCCGCATCATTCCTCAGAATGTTGGGCTAAAAAGGAGCTTTTCAGAATTTTCCCTGGGCGCCCAGAATGTAAGCGTCCGTGGTGGTGTCAGGAAACATTTATCAGTTTCTTAGTCGTTCTGGGTGATGGTGTAAACACTGCCCAAGGGCTCGAGAAGGAATGTGAAACACCTACACTTGCCTTACACGTAATGCGAGTTGACAGCATCGCTCACAGCCCCCACCATGGTGGTGGCCCGGGAGGGGCAGTACAGAAAACCACCCTGGTTTCGGTCTGAGTCCCATCCCCGGGCCCTCCCACCCCGTGCCACCTTGCCCTCTCTCTAGCCCTGTTTCACGGACGTGGTGGTGGGCCCGTCCACCCGCAGAGGGTTCATCTGCAGGCTGTCATCCCGGCGACTGCTTAACTGGAGCCCAGACTTCTATTTCCTGGCACGCAGTTCTTTGCTTTGACAATCGTGTCTGAGTGTTTTAACACCTGGCTGGCCCTGCTGGAGTCTGTCTGACCACGTTTTGAAAAGTGACTTCAGTGCTCGCTGTGGTAATTGGCATGGCGCCACGGCCCGGCGATGTGGCAGGTGTGACGGGCTGGAGCGATGTGACCCCAGCAGCTGGCTTCTTTTCTGTGGCTTCCCATGGCAGCTTAGGCTGCTGTGTACTCACAGGCACCCATAGTCAAGGAAGACTCAGAGCCCCGGGGCCCTCTGTCTGATTGGTACGTGTGGGTGTGGAGGCGGGGTTTTTCTCTTAGACATCCTTCTAGAAATAGCCAGGTATTTTCCAGGGGCTCAGGGCGGAAAAAGCTCCGATGGAACGTTTTTGCCTGTGACGTTCCTCTGGGTCGGGTGTCTACCAGGTTAGCCTGACATAAGCCTTGAGAGGAGCGTGGGCACAAAGCCCCCAGAGATGTGACAAGCAGAGGCTATTTATGCAGAGCCCACTATGGCAATGAGGTCAGCCACCAGCGCTTGCTTTTGGCAGAGGCTCAAAGACAGGTAGGGGAGTGGGAAAGCTGCAAGTGAAAGATAGAGAAGGCTTCAGGTGCGCTCTGGCTGGAGGCTGCTGGCGTGGGGGAGCTGGAGGCGGGCTAACCTTCTAGAAGCAGGGCACATTGTGTGTTTGGTTCGGAGAGTACATTTGGCTTTCTCTGGTTGGTCCTCAGTTGGAAGCTTAGGCAACGTTTAGGTAAGTGGGTGATGATCGGTGGATTACTACAGAGACTGTGTTTTAGTTTCCTGGGCTGGTTGCTAGAGAAGTTGGGGGTCAGAGTTCAGTTTTGACATATGGTCTGGCCATTGTTCATTTGCATGGTCAGTCTCTCAAGAATTTGAGAATCCTAGTTATCCTATAAATAATACCTGATATTATTTGGGGCTGGTTTAAACTGCTGCCCAGTAAAAAAAAATGTATGCACAAGCAAAACAAGGCTGGAAACACCCAGAATGCCCAATTTTATAGAGTTAAGAAAATTAAGGAGCACCCATACTGTACATAAATTTTAAAAGGTGGTTTTTAAAGAGACTCTAATGACACTGAAAATGTTTACCATGCGCTGCAAATGCTGCCCCAGACCTGTGCCACATGGATCCAGGAGGGGAGTTCAGCCCTTCCCTTAATTCGACAAAAACTCACTCACCCTGGGCCATTGAACAGAGCATGGAGGGATTTACATCCAGTCTAACGTCCTCAAAAATGAATATCATTTCTCCGAGTCTCTTGGTCCCCAGGCTTCTTCCACACTTCTGGCTTTGGTCTCACAGACCTCTTCTTTCTCTTCTGCCCTCTTTCTTCTCTGCTCCCACCCTCGAGAGGAGACACAGCTTCTTCCTATCATCTTATGCACCCAATTCACCTCTCTCCTGTCCCTCCTTGCAAGAGCCTTAACTCTCCCTTAACATGTGAACAAGCTCTATCCACACTACAAAACTGCCCGCTGTGCTCTGTAAGCCCCCGGATTACATTCTCTCTCAGGCCCTGTGTGCCCGAGTAGGGGAGGGAGTGGGTGTTGGCAGGTTGTTTTTTCCCAGTAACACAGGGTTGTTTGAAGATTAGAGATAGTGTACTGAAAAGTTCCCAGCAGGGGCCCTAGCGCTGTGATTGCCCTTGTTTGATCCAACAGCCCCCGAGGGGGCCTCCTCCTGGTCCCCCGAGTGCTCAGCATTCACAGATCACAGAGGCCAGCTCTGCAGATAACTCCTTGGGTTACTGGTTTTGGGGTAGTTTCGCCCATCTGGTCTCAAAGGCTAAGGCTTTCTACCTCTGCATTTAACCAATCTTCTCAGTCACTGTCCTCCCCCCATTTTTTTTTCCTAATGTTCATCCAGGAGGTTCTTCTATTGACATCTCAGCACTAATTTTCTGTTGCTCAGTTCTGAAGGTCCCAAGAGAGTGCTGCTTTTAACTTTTACTGTCTATTTTTTCTCTATTCTGGGGCTCAGATGGGTCCAGGCTTATCTAGAGAACCAGTGGGGAGGCCTCTCAGGAACCTATGTGTATGAGGGACCAAGGGGCCAGTGAGGAAGGTCTCTTTCTAAGGGAGACACTGGCAAACACAAGCTGCCAAGGACGATAATGCCCTTGACTTCTGGGGAAAGGAGTGGTTTTGTATAACAGCTGGTGTACGTCTCCCAGATTGTTCCCATCCGGTATCCCACAGACGTGACCAAGGCCTAAGGAGAGGGTGCTGGGGGGCGAAGAGCTGAGCGGGTACAGTCACACAAAATTTCCTTAAGACATTGGGGGTACGCAGACAGCACTTCAGGGAGGAGCGGAAGTGAATGTAGATAGGGAATACTCCATTTGCAGAGCCAAGGCGACTAGGCTCCCAGCTGCAGCTTTAGCAGGTGGAGTCTCATCCTAGGAAGCAACAGCCTAGCGAGGTGGCTGAGCGCAGAGCACAAGACCACTGTCACGGGCAACAGTCCCTGAAGCTTCAGCGCTGTGAACTCTGTGGTGACATCACTGGCTTCAGGTAGAAGGCAGTGCCCCTAGCTACCTTCTTCCTAGCACAGTGGACCTGCCTAGTCCAGAAGCACTTGGGGTTTTCAATGCCTAAGCACCACGTTCTCTATTCAAGTCCTAGGGTGTGGAGGTTTCTCCATTCAAGTCCTTTAACTTCCTAAGAACCATGTTTTGTGGTGGTGGTTGGTTTTTTTTTTTACTACTACTGAAAGCAATCCATATTTTGAAGGCATAATAAAACATTTCCCCTTCCTTCAGAAGCTGGATCTCAGCAGGAAGTCTTGCCCCTGTTTTTCCAAACACCACTCTCATTCATTCTCTGATACCCTGACTCACAAGTTTCCTTCCGTCTTGACGGTCTGTCCAGCTCATGGCCCACCCTCCATGAAATATACAGTCTGCTTAAAATATTAATGTTTGCCTTTTCTAGAATTTTATCGCACTTATAACTAACATTGACACTTAATAACATGGAGCGTTGTTAGGGGGACCTCTTAGTTTTTTCACGCCAGTGAAGGGGGGAGGGGCCTTCTTTTAAACCTCCACAAAACCTCCTGCAGCATTAGCCTCAATAGTTGGCCGATACATAGTTACTGAATTAACTTTCTAGGCAATGTGTTTAAGCTCAGGCTTGCCACATTCGTGACCCTTTCTTCCCAGAGCAGGTCTGTGGCTAAAGAAAGGTGGCTGGAAACAGTACTGTGCTCTCTCTGGCCTGGATGAACTAGGACACTTTCCTCCATGCTCATAAGGAAGGTAGAGGTGTGTGTTGTCAGAGAGCTAGGAAGGGGGGAGGGAGTCAGGGAGTTGACGCAACATTTATTTCCACTTCCTTATATGCTGCTTCGTAAATATAGTTAAGTTCTTATCATACCTTTGGTATATATTCTTCCTCTGCAGGTAAGCCATAAAGTTCTCTAAAGACAGGGACCATGTTTTCTATGGGTGGTTCCTTTATTTCAAGCCAGGCCCAGTGATAAGACCTTGTATTTGTGTAATTATTTAAAATAATTATGCAACTTTAATTGCTTAATTAAATTACATAGCTTAAGGTACTTTCTGATTTATTGTCTCATTTGCTCCTGGTTATTGTGAATAACCAAGGCTCCAAACACCTGGTCCCGGGCTCACTCTACTACCAAATTCAGAAAGAGGTTTAAAAATGCCCCTTAGGAGTTCTTTTGTGTTTCTGTGTACCCAGCAACCATTTTCCTCACTTGCAAGTTCATTCTGGGCACAATTCAGTGCCCACTGCTAAGAGCGGCACCCTAAAGTGCTACTCATCTTGGCCGGTGTTGTTTACAAGAGGGAGGGCAGGATCCTGTTTCCTTAGCCACAGTGGCTGGGCAAATGCAGAGTTGTTTACCCTCTTCAACTCCCTCCGGGCACAAGCAGAAAATGATCACTGACTTAGAACTACTTACCCAGGGCATCACTTCAGCCCCCAGACACCAGAATTTAAGGGTCCATACTTGTTCCAGTTGGTTGGAGCCGGGGCCCCAGCCCTGGAACCAAACCAAATTCCCAGCTTACCAGGAAGCCATCAAATTCTGCCGAGAAGTGGGGTGGGGTGAGGGTGAGTTCAGAGGTAATGCAGCCTTCCTGGGCTCAGAAGGGTAGAACCAAACTGGTCTGGGAGGAGGAAGTGGGTTAGGGGGGAGACTTGTCCTTACTAAAGCCCACCCCTCCTTGAGTTCTGTGAGGAAGCTCCAGGCTGCTTTTCCTCTATCTTTTCCAACTGGTCCTTCCCCTCCTTCTACCTTAATGGAAGGGCCTTCTTAGGGTGACCAACTACTGCAGTTTGCCTGAGACTGAGGGGGTCCTCAAGCTAAACTTTTAGTTGTTAAAACAGGAAACTCCTGGGCAAACCAGGACTACTTGGTCCCCTCGGTCCTCATCTGTCCCCAGGTCTCATCTCTCTCTTCATGGCTTCCTCAGGGATTTCCCCAACTCCATGGCATCCGGCAGGCTTCAAAGCAAAATTCCTCCCTAGATCCCCACCTCTGGCTTCTCCTGAGCCCCAGAACAGCACTTCAACCACCAGTCCGATATTGCTGTTTGCATGTCTAACTTGAAGTTCCACGGGGTCTGCACTGACTCACTACCTCACTCCTCCACTCCACCCACCCTGGCCCCACTCATCTCTCACTGTTTCTGTTCTTGTCAGTACCACATCATTGTCCCAGTTGTTCAAGATGTATTTATTTCCACTCATTGAGTACCTGTTTTGTGCCAGATTCTGTCCTAGGTTCTGGGGACTCAGCAGTGAACAGAAGTCACGGCCTTCGTGGAGCCCGCATCCTAGTCAAGGGAGAAAGAAAGGAAATAGACACCTTGTCAATGTGGGGTTATGTACTATGGAGAAAGATTCGCAGGTGTAAGGCATGCTGAGGATGGGGGCCACAATAACAGACCCGTTCGGCAGGACTTCAGGGAAGCTTTTCTTTCTTTTTTTGTTTTTAATGATTTATTTATTTATGTGAGAGAGAGAGAGAGAGAGCCCACGCTTGTGCATGTGGGTAGGCGGGTAGAGGGGAAAAGGGAGAGAATCCTCAAGTAGCTCAAGCAGACTCCCCACTAAGTGCGGAGCCAGGCAAGGGGGTGTGTGTATGTGCTCCATCTCAAGACCCAGGAGATCATGACCTGAGCCACAACCAAGAGCAGACGCATAACCACTTAACCGACTGAGCCACCCCGGCGCCCCAGGGAAGCCTTTCTGATGCAATGTCATCTGAGTGGAGGCCTGAGGGAAGTGAGAAATGAACCAGGGACTGTCTGGGGTAAGAGTCTGCCAAGCAGAGGGCACAGTGAATTCAAAAGCCAGAGCCACTGGGCTTACTGGCAAGGGAAAGAGTAGTAAGAGAGAAACCAGAACAACGCAGGAAGTGGGGGTCAGGTCCTGTAGCGCCTTGTAGATGAAAACACTTTATTCTTTTCCTCCTTTACCTGTAGGGTCTTCGCTTTCTATTTCTGTGGCTCCCACCTCGTGAAGATGCTCATTACCTCTCGCGTGAATCATGAAATCGGCCTCCTGAGAAGTCTTTTCTACTCTTGCCTCTCCCTACTCTAATCCGACTCCCGACTGCTGAAATCTTGGAGCATAGTCCTGTTGTCGTCATCAGAAGATAATTAGCATATATTGATGTCGCTCTGAATCAGAGGGGGCAGACACAGGGGATGTGTTCCCACAACTTCCCAGCACATCTTTGTCAGAAACAGAACTGTCAAAAATATGTTGTCAAACATGTCAGAGTTCTGTTTTTATTCCACAATGTAAAAATTGCAAATTTTTCATCAAAATAAAAAATAAATAGAAAGATGAATTAGTCAGAACCCCTTTGGCTGCCATTAACAGAAACTCAATGCAAGCTGCCTATAAAAAGGTAATGTTAGCTCCTACTGTAAAGCTCTACATCTTCAGGAATGGCTAGTTCCACATGCTCAGCAAGGGCAAGAGGAAATCTACATGTCTCCACCTCTCGGATCTGCTGCTTCCCTCTGTTGACTTTGTTCTCAGGCAGACAGACTGGGCCCAGGCGGGGACAAAGATGGCCACCACCGCTTTTAGCTTACACCTTCTCAGCTTCGCAACTCCACTGAACAAAGAGTCTCTTTTAGCAAAAGTCCCGGTGCTGACTCTCACTGACCCTCCCTGGACAAAGGCCTTATTCCCCAACCAATCACGATGGCTGGTGAGCCGAGCCTGGTCACGGACCCGCCCTGGACCCGGAAGTGGGGAAATGTGAGGTCATCCTCACCTGGACTACATGGAAAGAGAGTAAATGGTGCGTGGTTCCCAAAGACCATTTGGTGCTGAGGGTGGGGGAGGGATGGTGGGTCAGTGAAAACAACACGTGTCCACAACCAAAGCCTAAGAGCACCATGTTGGGGATCCTTGACCCCAAATGCCTCTGAGTGCTCATAAGTCTCCACCCTCAAAAAATTTTAATCCTGGGCGCCTGGGTGGCTCAGTTGGTTAAGCGACTGCCTTCGGCTCAGGTCATGATCCTGGAGTCCCTGGATCGAGTCCCGCATCGGGCTCCCTGCTCGGCAGGGAGCCTGCTTCTCCCTCTGACCCTCCCCTCTCTCATGTGCTCTCTCTCTCATTCTCTCTGTCTCAAATAAATAAATAAAATTAAAAAAAATTTAATCCTGTTGTGTTTATATTTGATTATTTCAATGATGCTCTTGCTCCATCATCTTAAATAGCTCCCATTGCCCTCCCTTGCCAGGCTGGTCTCTTCCTTCTCTAGGTCTACTTCACTTGCTTGACAACAAGGTCCGATGGTGGGAAGAGGTCTTTGTCTCCATGAGCAAGCTTTTTGATAAACTGAAGCTATTATTATAGACAGTTACAGTCACAGACGCAGGCAGGATTATTGACCCCTAAAATAGCATAGGTAGGTATCTACTGAGATGCTGGCGGGAAAGGAAGAGCCACTCGTGTAGACTGAGGACAATCCCCCACTTCACTGACATAAAAGGAGGGTTCATTAATAATAGGAGCCTGAACGGGTCATGATCCCGGAGTCCTGGGATCGAGTCCCGCATCGGGCTCCTGGCTCAGCGGGGAGCCTGCTTCTCCCTCTGACCCTCTCCCTTCTCATGCTGTTTCTCTCTCCCTCCCTCTCTAATAAATAAATAAAATCTTAAAAAATAATAATAATAATAGGAGCCTGAAAACAATTGAGAGAGGCCACAGGACTCGTTCCTGTCCTGCTTCTGCATTATATGGCTACACAATATGTGTTATATTTACATATATATGTATATATAATCTCATTTCGTGCTCACACAATAACTTTACGAAGTAGGCAGGATTATTCTCATTCCGCACATTCACATCTCACAGGAGAAAGGTGAAGTACAAAGAGGTCGACCACCTTGCCTGCGGCTTCCCACAGCTAGGTGAGTGGAGGATGCGGGATTTGAACCCAGTGCCCTCCGACTCCCGAGCGCTGCTGTGAACTCACGCATCCTTCCGTTTCTAGGAAGGGCTCCTCGGGTAAGTCCATCCACAGCTCTCGGTGCACTGGAAACGCACCAGGGGCCGTGCCTGCCTCCCGGGCAAGAAGGTGGCAACTTCACCTCTCCTCCTTCTGCAAGGGGGCAGAAAATGGAGGAGAACCAGGGCTGGGGGTCGATGAGGTACACTCAGAAAGGTAGAGGAAGTGGGGGTTGCTCAGGCCTCCTGGCGCCCTCTCACCTGAAAGATCCTTCCAGCAGAGAGCTGCCACCCACCTCTGCAAACGGCCCGCTGTGATCAAACGGCGTCCGTGTAAAACTAGCCGGGCCTTGCGCCTGCCGGGGTCCGCGCTGGTCCGTCCGGGCCGCCGCTGCCGGCGGGGCTCCCCAGGCCTGGCCCTTTGCCCCGCCGCCCCGCCGCCCTGGGCTCTGCCGGGAGGCGCGTCGTGAGCCCAGCAGGCTGCCTCTCACCCCCTGTCGGGAGCCCACCTGCAGCGCCCCCCTCCCCGCGTGGCCCCTCAGCCCAAAACTTTCAACCGCCCTCGCCCGCAGTTCAGAGGCCCCTCCTCTGATCTACACTCCGACGGGCCCGGCGGACGTGGGTGATTAACATAGCCCAGTCGCGAGGGAGGCCTGACCCAACTGCGAAAGGCCCCGGGGCCTGGGGAGGCTCGGGTGGGCCTGAAAGTCAGTCTCCGCAGAGCCACCCAGGGAAGCTTGAGGCCCAGGGGCGCGTGGAGAATCCTGAGCAGGTGGCCGAGTTGAGGCAGCAGGTGGTCAAGTGAAGCAGCTGGTGGAGGAGATGGGCACAGGTGTGGTGTGTGTTTAAACAGAGTGGGCTGGCCTGGTGCTCCGAGGGCATAAGGTTTCTGCAAACAGTCAGCAGAAAGCCAACGGGCGGGACTCTTTGAGGGACGGGCAAGGCAAGGCCCTAAGGAATCTGGTTCTAAACACACACACCTCTGGACTGGAGCCTGGGGACTGGGGAAGGAAGCCCATAGAGAAAGGGTGGGAGACAGCTTCAGGAGTTAGGTTACCAGGCAGCTCAGGCCCCGGTGGAGCCCCTGACTAGGGAATGACCAGACCAGAGCTGAGTGAGTCATGAGGGAGAGAGGGCCTGCCCTGCCCTCAGCTGGAAAGGCCCAGAGCCTTGGGTGCTAAGAGCAATGTAGGAGACTTGAGACAAGATCTTGGACCAACCAAGGTATTTCCTTTTTTTATCCCGTATATTCAGATTTTGTAGTAAGAAGAAATTTCACAGTGAGTCCACCATACTGACAAAAAGAGAATACAAACAGAGTCAAATTTTTTAAAATGTATTTTAAACTTTTCATTATGGAACATTTTACCCACTCCCATCACATGGATTATTTTGAAGCAAAACCCAAACATCAGATCATTTCACCCATAAATATTCCAGTAACTTTCTCTAAAATTTCTCAAAATTTTAGAGCAGTAGTTCCGAACCCAGACCAATTTTGCCTCCAGGAGACATTTGGTTATGTCTGGAGATCCTACTGATTGTCATAACTTGGGGAAGGGATGTGCTTTCAGCATGTAGTGAGTACAATCCAGGGATGTGGCTGAACATCCTACAATGCGTGGGAGAGCTTCCCACAACAAAGGATTATTTGAGACAACATGGATGGACCTAGTGAGTATTATGCTAAGTGAAATAAGTCAGCCTGAGAAAGACAAACACCATAGGATTTCACTCATAAGTGGAATCTAAACAAGAACAACAGCATGAATAAATAAAAAGCAGAATCAGACCTATAAATGCCCAGAACAAACTGACAGTGGCCAGAGGAAGGGGGGTGGGGGATGGGCACAATGGGTGACGAGCAGTGGGAGGTACAGGCTTCCAGTTATGAGATGAAGAAGTCACTGGGATAAAAGATAATACTGGCGTAGCATTGTATGGTGACAGATGGTACCTGTTCCTGTGGTGAGCATAGCATAATGTATAAACTTGACAGTTCCTGTTGTACACCTGATACTTAGGTCACACTGTATGTCAACTATACTAAAAAAAAAAAAATTATTTGACCCAAAATAATTTGGGTCAATAGTGCTAAGGGTGAAAAACAATGTTTTAGAGCCTAAAAGGTAAGAGCACTTTAAATATATAACTACAGTATTATTAGCATGCATAAAAATTAATAATTCCATAATAACTATCCAATGAATATGAAAATATCCTGGGTTATCTCATAAATTTTTTTTTTTTTAAGATTTTATTTATTTATTTGAAGAGAGAGACACAGCGAGAGAGGGAACACAAGCAGGGGGAGTGGCAGAGGGAGAAGCAGGCTTCCCGCCGAGCAGAGAGCCCGATGCGGGGCTCGATCCCAGGACCCGGGGATCACGACCTGAGCCGAAGGCAGACGCTTAACGACTGAGCCACCCAGGCGCCCCTATCTCATAAATTTTTAAAAAATTTTTGTTTAAGTCAAGATCCAAATCAGGTTCATACATTGCAATTGGTTGATACATTTCTTAGATCTCTCTTAATTGGCAGGTTGTCATCCCTCTTTTTGTTCTTTGTAATTTATTTATTATAAAATAGAAATTTTTAACTACAAAAGAATACATGAATACATTGTGCTATCAAAATTGAAACATTACAGATAAAGCTAAAATTCCCTTTCCAGATATTCCAGTCCTCATCCTTCCCCAAAGAATAGCTAATTTATCCAAACTATGTATCAGTTAAGATTATGTTTCAGAAAACCAACAAAGCAATAACAATAACAAAATACTCAAGCATACTTATTTTCCAGGAAAACAAGCCCAAAGGTAGGCAGTCCAGGGCTAATCTGGCAGTTCTGTGAAGTTTTAGGGTCTCAGGCTCCATTTAGCTCTTTGCTCTACCTCATCCTCGTGGACCAAGATGGCTAATGGAGGACCAGCCCTCTTCTCTGCCTTCCAGGCAGCAGGATGGAAACTTGGTGAAGAGGGGCATATCTCTTCTGTATGGGTTTGCTAGGGCTGCTGTAACAAACTGCCACGAAATGAGTGGCTTACACAACAGAAATTTATTTATTGTCTCATAGTTCTGTAAGCCAAAAGTCTGCAATTGAAGTTGTCAGCAGGGTTGGGTCTTTCTGAGAAATATAAGGAAAATCTAGTCCACGCCTCTCCCCTTTTTACTGGTAATTTGCTGGCAATCTTTGATGTTCCTTAGTTTGTAAAAGCATCACTACATTCTCTGCCTTGTGTGTCTGTGTTCAAATTTTCTCTTTTTGTAAGGACACCAGTCATATTGTATTATGCCTCCCCCCAATGACCTTAGCTTAATTAAATACATCTGCAAGGACCCTGTTTCCAAATAAGGTCATATTCTTAGATACTAAGGATTAGGACTTCAGCATATGCATGGGGGTTGGGAGAGGCAACAAGGGAAAATGAAAATGGATGTTAAGGCAACAGCTAGCTACCTGCCATGGAATGTACCCTACCATACATTTTTCTGTGGGTTGCAAAAATATCTTGTGCCTTTCAGTAGACACTTAAATGTTGGATTCCTCATCCAGACAGCTTTACCTCTTGTAAAGCACACGGTAGGAGCCAGGGCTGTCTAGAGCTTCACGCTTTTATCTATAACCCTCAGGACACCCTGGAAGCAGAGGCGGGCTTAATGTAAGCCTTGGGGCCCCTCACTAGCACAAGGCCCTTTCAAGGCCCCACTCCTAATTTTGGGTTTGAAGCTTTGTATTCTTCTTCCTTAAAAGGGTCTCTAAAAATATGCAAGTCTCAGATCCTGGATCTGCTCCCACCTAGAAGGTAGGAATGATTATCCTCATTTTATAGACGAGGAAGTTGGAGCATAGCCAGGGCAAGTAGTTTGTCTGGAGTCACAAAGCCCATAGTGGAGCTGAGTTTTAAACCAACGTTTGTCTAGTTCCAAAATTAGACCATTTCCCCAAGGCCTTGCCCACCAAGAGAGGCCGAAAGCACCCCCAGATGATTTTTGAAGATCCAGTGTGGATCTTCAGCCACCGCCCCAGCGGGGTGTTTGCATTTCCCAAGAGCTGGTTGCTGACCTGGCCACGGAGGCCGCTGCTTGGGCAAAGTCTCCAAGAGAGGGAAAAAGCATCTCCTGGGGAAGAAAGCCCTGAGCTGGGGTCCATCCTTGGGAGCATATTTGGAATCACTTCCTAGAGCTGCTGGAACAAACTGCCACAAGCTAAGTGGCTTAGAACAAGAGAAATATATTCTCTCATGGTTCTGGAGGCCAAAAGTCTGAAATCAAAGTGTCGGCGGCCAGGCCACACTCCGTCCAAAAGCTCTAGAGAATAATCATGCCTTGCATCCTTCAGCTTCTGGTGGCCCAGGAATTCCTTGGCTTGTGGCTGCCGTCTCTCTGCTTGCATCTCCACAGGACTTCTCCTCTGCGTCCGTGTTCTCTCCTCTGGTGTCTTACAGGAACACTGTGCATGGGGTTAGGGCCCCCCGGGGTAATCCAGGATGATCTCATCTCAAGATCCTTCATTTAATTGCATCTGTACAAACCCTTTTTCCAAGTAAGATCACATGTACAAGTTCTGGGATGTGGATGTATCTTTTGGGGGGGCCACCATTCAACCCACTACACACCTCATCCCAGAGCAGCAGATATCATTTCTAGACCCAGGGGAAGGGGCAGGAAAACATGGGCATCTGCACACTGTCCTAGTCTATTTTCACGCAATGGAGAAAGGGACCATGGTGGAACTGTGGGGACAAGTTTGCTCACTTGGGGAAAGCCTCAGTGGACCTAACTGCCCAGGTCCTGGTTCAAGTCAGAGAAACCGCAATGTTTCCTACCAGGTTGTGCCAACTGTGGGCATGTGGATGCCAAGCTTTTTGAGTAGAATGGGAAGCCATGCCGGCATGTTTTTCTGTTTACTCTCCACTTGAGAGAGGTTCCCTGTGAAATGAATTTTAAATTCGGAAGCCAAGTCAGGAGGAGTACAGGAAGACAGAAGGGAGGAGGGACTCATTCCCACTCAAGCTGTGAGTTCCGTGGCCTCACTTCTTACTTGAAGAGCAAGGTGTTGGCTAGGGGGGGACTGGTGGATGCCAGGTTTTGGAGGTGGGAGGAAGAAATCATTTCAGACCTGTGCCTGTCACCATGTCCTTTAACTGATTCAAATTCCGTTTCCGCAAGTATTTACTGAGAGCGTGCAGGGCACCAGGTCAGCCTTATTTTCCTCAAACCTCACAACCGACTAGGGATATTACTTTCTCCACTTCCCAGATGAGATGCAGATTCAGAGAGTGTAGAATGTGTCTTGATCCCTCACTAGGCACTCTTTCCACCATAGCACAAAGCATAAACATCCGCTCCTATCGGCGGGCTCCCATCCTGGTGAGGGGGGAGAGACAGGAGCAGACCCATCTCCCACCCACCGGAGCTTGAGCTCCCCCCCTAAGGAAAGCAGAGCGTTCTGCAGGACGAGACGTGTTATCAGCATTTCCGCGGCTCTCCAGTACAAGTGGAAGAAACTGGCTAATTAAAGTATGCAGCGGGGCGCCTGGGTGGCTCAGTCGTTAAGCGTCTGCCTTCGGCTCAGGTCATGATCCCAGGGTCCTAGGATCGAGCCCCGCATCGGGCTCCCTCCTCGGGGGGAAGCCTGCTTCTCCCTCTTCCACTCCCCCTGCTTGTGTTCCTGCTCTCGCTATCTCTGTCTCTGTCAAATAAATAAATAAAATCTTTAAAAAAAATAAATACATAAAGTATGCAGCATGCCCAGAAGCCCCTGCAGCCGCCCGAGTTGTTTCCCGTGCATTCTCTGCGCCTGATGACACATATTCTTCATGTTTATGTGGTGCAATACACCGTGCTCCATGAGCGTGAGGTATTAGTGAGCCAATTTTCCCATCCACGCAGCTCCAGGGTGACCAGGAGTCATCCCGGTTATAATTTATGAGGGACCAGCATGTGCAATCAATAGGTGCCCCACAGGTTCTTAAGGTAGAGAAGGATGGGCCAGGAGGCCCTGTTTACTAACAGGGAAATGGTCTCCTGGCAGCTTCTGGCACATGGCCTGTGAGAGATTTACATTTCCTTTTTGGTCCAGAAACCGGGGCCTTCCCTTTTCATCTCGGGCCTAAACCTGAGAACAGGGGGCTGGTGGAGGGACAGTCTGAGAGTACCTGAGAGTACCCTTCCTGGCACCCAGAGGAGGCACCGGGATCAAGGGGGTAGGGTGTGGATCAACCCAAGGCTTTAATACGTCCATTTGTGTTTGGAGGCCCCAGAGAATAGCATTCCCGAACAGGGTTGAGATGTAGGGAGTGGGAGTGGGTGGATGGGCCTGAGGTCAGGGCAATGATGCAAAAAGAAACAGGCAGCTCCCACCAGGCTGCCTGGAGGGGAATCTCAGCCAGCCTTGCTCAGCTCTGGAGAAACTCTTCTATGTGCTTCTTTTGCCTTCTCTTGGTTTTGGGTCCTTTCATTTCAGGAATCTGTAGTTATTTCGCAGTTTTCTTTACTTCTGAATGGTTTTCAAGGACGAGGGCTAGTTAGATTTAAAAATAAAACCGTAACAAGCACTGGCTTATTTGGGTAGAGGGGAAAGAAGCACCTCCTCCAATCCACTTTCTGGAAGGCAGGCTGGTGTAATGGAGCAGTTCACAAACTTTTTCATCTCATAACCATTTTACACTCTTAAAATTTATGTAGATTATGTCTATCAGTGGAAAATGTTTATTAAAATTTCATTAATTAATTAAAAATAACAAAAATAAATCCAAGACATGGTGACATAAATAACGAATTTTAACATAATATAAATAACATAAATATTTTAAAAACCTTCCAAAATAAATAAAAAATCATGGGAAGAGTTCTTCCCATGAAGAATATTCTTGCAAATTTTTTAAATGTCTGGCTTAATAGGCGGTAACCGGATTCCATATCTGCTCTTGCAGTCAACGGCTTGTAATATGTTGTTTTGCTTGAAGTGTATGAAGAAAATCTGGCTTTACACAGACATGTAGCTGGAAAAATAGAGTATTTAATAGTCTTTTTGAATAATTGTGGATATTCTTTTTGATACTGCACCAAAATGTAGCAAGTTTCTTTTTTTTTTTTTTTTTAAGATTTTATTTATTTATTCATGAGAGACAGAGAGAGAGAGAGGCAGAGGGAGAAGCAGGCTCCCAAGGAGCAGGGAGCCCGATGCGGGACTCGATCCAGGGACTCCAGGATCATGACCTGAGCCGAAGGCAGTTGCTTAACCATCTGAGCCACCCAGGCACCCTGTAGCAAGTTTCTTAAAAGTTAGTTGCAAAGTGAAATCTGAAAGCATATCAATGAATGTTTTGTATTCTTTTACATTAAAATCCATTGGTTTATTATGTACTTTGATTGGATCTTTTACCCATGTATGAATGTGTAATACCATGCATTGGTCATTGGAAAATGCTGGTTTATTGAGTTATACAGATATTCCAAATGTTCACACATTTCATTATACAATATTTTTTAAAAAATCACATTCATTACTATCACCATCCATCTCATTAGAAAAGTCCTTAAATATTAGGAAGCTGTCAAGCTCCACAGTAGCAGATACAAGTTTTCCACAATTCTCATTTTCCCTTGCAAGTTCAAATTTTATCATTGGCGACAAATACTATCAGTTGTTTTCCTCGAAGTGACAGACTCCCTTTGTTCATTTAGAGACAATGTCTGCCAAATACCCAGTCTGAAAAAAGCATTCTTTGTCATTTAGTCTTTCAAGCAAAAGAAAGAAAGAAAGAAAGAAAGAAAGAAAGAAAGAAAGAAAGAAAGAAAGAAAGAAAGAAAGAAAGAAAGAGAAAGAGAGAAAGAGAGAAAGGAAGAAAGAGGAGAAGAAAGACGTCTCATGAAAAAAAAATGGCTAGTTCAACTCACAGATTTATCACCTCTGTACATTTCCTAGGGATAACCATCATACCTTGGAATACAGAGAAAGTATTTATGCATACACTCCATCTTGTTACACAGAATATTTTGCAAAGTGTCGGTATTTAATAAGACTAATCATTTCTACTGCTTCATCAAGGGCATTCTTAAATGAAACTGGAGTTTCTTCATAACTTCACGAACCTCTTGTAAGTGTTGCAGGGATCCTCAGGAGTCTGTGGACCCTACTTTGAGAACAGCAGGTGTAGTAAATGGAAAAAAATGACTAAATGTCAGAGACTTCCTACCCCAGCTCTGTCTTCTGCAAGTCCTCTTCCTCAAGCGTCTCCATTTCCGTATTTGTAACATGAAGCAGGTCGGATTAAATAATCTCTAGCATGTCACTATCATTTCAGTAGCACTGTGGGACACTGAACAATCTTTATCACTGACTTCTTATCATTATTATTGCCTCTTTGTTTCTAATATGGCTTGTTCTCTCCGTGGTGCTGCTGTCCGGACATACAGGCACATATTCTCTTCCTATCCTTTCACAGATGAGAGGGCAACTGGCTCTCCCATAGGGCAGGCGTTTTCTTCTAGAGGATGAACTGAATACTTCACCTCTACTGTCGGGGAGAAACTTGGACATCAGAGATAGGCTATTTGAACACTGTACCATTTGTCGTGAATGGTTCTGGAAGGGGCATTTTTGGCTAATAAATAGGAAGGCTCTTTGACATGAAATCTAGGCCAGGAAAATAGGGGCCAAGCCATAGTAATATGAGAAATATACAGTTTCATAAAACCTAGCCCAACACAGGTACAACTCCTAGTTTCCCCCATCTTTTGTAAAGCTTTGGAATAAGTACTTGAGCCCTTTAAAAAAAGAGTGGCATGAGCCACTCTCCAAGTGCAGTATGCATTTGGTCTGGAGAGGACAGGTGCATCTGTGTGGCAGAAGCTCTTAAAACCGACCTCCTCCTGACCAAGTCACCAGGTTAACGGATGCTCTCTGTTTCCTCCAAAAAATGCACTGCGCCCGTGGCGTGCCAGATGCTCAGCTAGCAGGGCTGCTCTCGGCTGCTTCTGTTCCCACCAACTGAGCTGAGTGCTCACAAGCGGTCAATGCCATTTGCTCCCAAACACAATTCTGCCCGTTGTCCTTACCATTCTGATTATGTAATTTAATTGTGAAAACCAATGAAATGTGAGTATAAAGAGTTCTTGCTCCTGTGTAAACTGACATTTTATGTTTTTAGAAAGGCTTGATAATGACTCGTCCTTATGACGTCCTAATGACAAAAAATCCTATTGAAGTGGCATGGGAAAGACACTTGGGAAAGACTGGAGGGAAAAATCATGCACATCTTAGCATGATTCTGTACTCGGATTGCCTTGTGTCTTTAAATTCTCCCTCTACTTCAGAGAAACCTGAACTGGTACTTACAGAAGATTCCAATAGAATATAAACTCCATGGGGATGCCTGGGTGGCTCAGTCGGTTAAGCGGCTGCCTTCAGCCCAGGTCATGATCCCAAGGTCCTGGGATCGAGTCCCACGTCGGGTTCCTTATTCAGCAGGGAACCTGCTTCTCTCTCTGCTTGTGGTCTCTCTGTCAAATAAATAAAATATTAAAAAAAAAAAAAAAAGAATATAAACTCCATGAGCATGGAGACTTCGTGTTGTTTCCCCAGCACCTAGAATATGCTGGGCGCATAGAAGGAACACAGTAAGTATACATGGGATCAATGGATTGTGAGTAGAGTTAATACAAGAAAGATAAAACAAAATTCCAATTAATAGAAGCCTGCACCAAGAAAATGCCTTGATCCAACTTTTTTAAAAAATGGTGCCTGAACATACCTATATATGCTTTAAGTTAAAGTAAGTCTAAGGTATGTTTCTCACAGTTACCCTTTAAATAATATTTGAAATTAATGAACCATCTATCATTTTGATCACATTAGAGGTGAGGGCTTTGCCTGTAATTAAAAGCAGGGAAGCGCCTTGGCTATCCAATACATACTGCCTCCCCATGGTCACTAGACCAGATCAGGAGATCTTAATGCAGACTCCCCTGAAATCCCTTCTCTAGAAGGTAGCTAGAAAAATCTGCTCTGGTTCAGAAAGGAGGAGACCTGATAGGAGGCAGACTACATCCCTAGACAGGGATTGAATGTTTGAAACGAGAGGCCATCCCTTTGAAACTTCTCTGCGCCCGATGAGTATGAATGATGGTAACAAGTGCCTCCCCCATTTCAGACTATGTTTGAGGCTCTTTATATATGAACTCAGAGAATCTCTGTTCAAATTTCTGTATATTAATTTTGTGGCCTTGAACTAGTTAGCATAGTTCTCTAAGCTAAAACTTCCCAACTGGTGGGCAAGGAATGGGTTTACAGGTGCTGAGATACGGTTCTTCTTAACGCTCGGATAGGCAGGCAAGGCCTAGAGCAGCCAGAATCTTTGAGCTGATCACCTCTGGTGCCAACAGCCTCATCCATTTTTCTTGGTGAGGTATGGATATGGGTATGGACACAGAAATAGATTTATATATATGTAGATGCATACTTTTTTTCCGTTTCCTGTGTGTGTCACCATATGGAATAGGTTGGAAGCACCAATAGTCGCAGCCTTAGCTCCTCAGCTAATAAATCCAGTCCTGTCTTTGTCAACAGGTTGTTGTGAGGATCACATGAGACGTAAGTGTAAAATACTTCAAGAGCAATTGATAGTCATACCAACAGTCATACCAACATTGTGACAGACAGAAGCACAAGGGGAGTTTGAATCCATGTTACCAGCTCTAGTTTCCTTACCAGATTCTTTTTTTTTTTTTTTAAGATTTTGTTTATTTATTTGACAAACAGAGAGAGAGAGCAGCAGCAGAGGGAGAGGGAGAAGCAGGCTCTCCTCTGAGTAGGGAGCCCAACGTGGGACTTGATGCCAGGACCCGGGGATGAGGACCTGAGCGGAAGGCAGACGCTTAACCGACTGACCCACAGAGAGACGTCAGACGTGTACATTCACAAAGGAAGGCCATGTGAGGACACAGCAAGAAGGTGCCCATCTGCAAGGTAAGGAGAGGGGCCTCAGGAAACACCAAGCCTGTCCGCATCTTGATCTTGGACTTTGAACCTCCAGAAATGTGAGAAAATCAATTTCTGTTGTTTAAGCCACCTAGTCTTTCGTTATTTCAATATGGTAGCCCTAGCAAACTACAACATTTATTGCAGAATTCTTCGTTGTGGTGTTACCACAAAGATGTGTTTGTGCAACACATCTATGGACTCACTGGGCACTGTGTAATGGGGTTTGCATAAGAAAGCACAACTGACAGATAACACAGCGATCAGCTTATGCTAGAAGGAAGCAATTGGCAAGACTTCAGAAGTCTCAGGAAACTGGACACTCCTTGACACCTGTAGGTAAATTTTCTTACTCCTAAAAATTATTCTTTTTTTTTTTTTTGGTCATTATATGTATTTTTATTTTTAAATTTACATTCAGTACAATTCACTTTTTTTGGGGGGGGGTGGTATACAGTACTAAGAGCCTTGACAAATGCTTAGGGTTATGTAATCGCCAACATAATCAAGATAGGGTTCTACCAGACAAACAAGCTTCTTCATGCTGCCACTTTGGAGTCACAACCCCCTTCCTTCCCTTAGGCCCCGATGAGCACTAATTTGTTCTTTGTCCCTATGGTTTTTTCTTTTCCAGAATGTCAAATAAATGGAATCATATGATAGGTAGGCTTTTCAGTCTGGCTTCTTCCACTTAGCCTCATATACCCACTTGCTGCAAGTGTCCATAGTTCATTCCTTTTTTTTTTTTTTAACTTTTTTTATTCTTATATTATCCCCATACATTGTATCATTAGTTTTAGATGTAGTGTTCCATGATTCATTGTTTGTGCATAACACCCAGGGCTCCATGCAGAATGTGCCCTCCTCAATACCCATCACCAGGCTAACCCATCCTCCCACCCCCCTCCCCTCTAGAACCCTCAGTTTGTTTTTCAGAGTCCATCGTCTCTCATGGTTCGTCTACCCCTCCGATTTCCCCCCCTTCATTCTTCCCCTCCTGCTACCTTCTTCTTCTTCTTCTTTTTTTTTCCTTAACATATATTGCATTATTTGTTTCAGAGGTACAGATCTGAGATTCAACAGTCTTGCACAATTCACAGCGCTTACCAGAGCACATACCCTCCCCAGTGTCTATCCCCAGTTTCTATCACCCAGTCACCCCATCCCTCCCACCCCACCCCCCACTCCAGCAACCCTCAGTTTGTTTCCTGTGATTAAGAATTCCTCATATCAGTGAGGTCATATGATACATGTCTTTCTCTGTTTGACTTATTTCGCTCAACATAATACCCTCCAGTTCCATCCACATCGTTGCAAATGGCAAGATCTCATTCATTTTGATGGCTGCATAATATTCCATTGTATATATATACCACGTCTTCTTTATCCATTCATCTGTCGATGGACATCTTGGCTCTTTCCACAGTTTGGCTATTGTGGACATTGCTGCTATAAACATCGGGGTGCACATACCCTTTCAGATCGCTACTTTTGTATCTTTGGGGTAAATACCCAGTAGTGCAATTGCTGGATCATATGGTAGCTCTATTTTTAACTTTTTGAGGAACCTCCATACTGTTTTCCAGAGTGGTTGCACCAGCTTGTATTCCCACCAACAGTGTAGGAGAGTTCCCCTTTCTCCGCATCCCCGCCAACATCTGTCGATTCCTGACTTGTTAATTTTAGCCATTCTGACTGGTGTGAGGTGGTATCTCATTGAGGTTTTGATTTGGATTTCCCTGATGCTGAGCGATATTGAGCACTTTTTCATGTGTCTGTTGGCCATTTGGATGTCTTCTTTGGGAAAATGTCTGTTCATGTCTTCTGCCCATTTCTTGATTGGATTCTTTGTTCTTTGGGTGTTGAGTTTGATGAGTTCTTTATAGATTTTGGATACCAGTCCTTTATCTGATATGTCATTTGCAAATATCTTCTCCCATTCTGTCGGTTGTCTTTTGGTTTTGTTGACTGTTTCCTTTGCTTTGCAAAAGCTTTTTATCTTGGTGAAGTCCCAATAGTTCATTTTTGCCCTTGCTTCCCTTGCCTTTGGCGATGTTTCTAGGAAGAAGTTGCTGCGGCTGAGGTCGAAAAGGTTGCTGCCTGTGTTCTCCTTTAGGATTTTGATGGACTCCTGTCTCACATTTAGGTCTTTCAACCATTTGGAGTCTATTTTTGTGTGTGGTGTAAGGAAATGGTCCAGTTTCATTCTTCTGCATGTGGCTGTCCAATTTCCCCAATTTTCCCAACACCATTTGTTGACGAGACTGTCTTTTTTCCATTAGACATTCTTTCCTGCTTTGTCGAAGATTAGTTGACCATAGAGTTGAGGGTCCACTTCTGGGCTCTCTATTCTGTTCCATTGATTTATGTGCCTATTTTTGTGCCAGTACCATACTGTCTTGATGATGACAGCTTTGTAATAGAGCTGGAAGTCCGGAATTGTGATGCCGCCAGCTTTGCTTTTCTTTTTCAACATTTCTCTGGTTATGCGGGGTCTTTTCTGGTTCCATACAAATTTTAGGATTATTTGTTCCATTTCTTTGAAAAAAGTGGATGGTATTTTGATGGGGATTGCATTGAATGTGTAGATTGCTCTAGGTAGCATTGACATCTTCACAATATTTGTTCTTCCAATCCATGAGCATGGAACGTTTTTCCATTTCTTTGTGTCTTCCTCAATTTCTTTCATGAGTATTTTATAGTTTTCTGAGTACAGATCCTTTGCCTCTTTGGTTAGATTTATTCCTAGGTATCTTATGGTTTTGGGTGCAATTGTAAATGGGATCGACTCCTTAATTTCTCTTTCTTCTGTCTTGTTGTTGGTGTATAGGAATGCCACTGACTTCTGTGCATTGATTTTATATCCTGCCACTTTACTGAATTCCTGTATGAGTTCTAGCAGTTTTGGGGTGGAGTCTTTGGGGTTTTCCACATAAAGTATCATATCATCTGCAAAGAGTGAGAGTTTGACTTCTTCTTTGCCGATTTGGATGCCTTTTATTTCTTTTTGTTGTCTGATTGCTGTGGCTAGGACTTCCAATACTATGTTGAATAGCAGTGGTGATAGTGGACATCCCTGCCACGTTCGTGACCTTAGGGGGAAAGCTCTCAGTTTTTCAATATTTTCAATATATTGAAAATGATATTCGCTGTAGGTTTTTCATAGATGGCTTTTATGATATTGAGGTATGTACCCTCTATGCCTATACTCTGAAGAGTTTTGATCAAGAAAGGATGCTGTACTTTGTCAAATGCTTTTTCTGCATCTATTGAGAGGATCATATGATTCTTGTTCTTTCTTTTGTTGATGTATTGTATCACGTTGATTGATTTGCGGATGTTGAACCAACCTTGCAGCCCAGGGATAAATTCCACTTGATCGTGGTGAATAATCCTTTTAATGTACTGTTGGATCCTATTGGCTAGTATTTTGGTGAGAATTTTTGCATCCATGTTCATCAGGGATATTGGTCTGTAATTCTCCTTTTTGATGGGGTCTTTGTCTGGTTTTGGGATCAAAGTAATGCTGGCCTCATAAAATGAGTTTGGAAGTTTTCCTTCCATTTCTATTTTTTGGAACAGTTTCAGAAGAATAAGTATTAATTCTTCTTTAAATGTTTGGTAGAATTCCCCTGGGAAGCCATCTGGCCCTGGGCTTTTGTGTTTTGGGAGATTTTTGATGACTGTTTCAATTTCCTTAGTGGTTATAGGTCTGTTCAGGTTTTCTATTTCTTTCTGGTTCAGTTTTGGTAGTTGATACATCTCTAGGAATGCATCCATTTCTTCCAGGTTATCTAATTTGCTAGCATAGAGTTGCTCATAATATGTTCTTATAATTGTTTGTATTTCTTTGGTGTTGGTTGTGATCTCTCCTCTTTCATTCATGATTTTGTTGATTTGGGTCATTTCTCTTTTCTTTTTGATAAGTCTGGCCAGGGGTTTATCAATCTTGTTAATTCTTTCAAAGAACCAGCTCCTAGTTTTGTTGATCTGTTCTATTGTTCTTTTAGTTTCCATTTCATTGATTTCTGCTCTGATCTTTATTATTTCTCTTCTCCTGCTGGGTTTAGGTTTTATTTGCTGTTCTTTCTCCAGCTCCTTTAGGTGTAGGGTTAGGTTGTGTACTTGAGACCTTTCTTGTTTCTTGAGAAAGGTTTGTATTGCTATATACTTTCCTCTTAGGACTGCCTTTGCTGCATCCCAAAGATTTTGAATAGTTGTGTTTTCATTTTCATTTGTTTCCATGAATTTTTTTAATTCTTCTTTAATTTCCTGGTTGACCCATTCATTCTTCAGTAGGATGCTCTTTAGCCTCCATGTATTTGAGTTCTTTCCGACTTTCCTCTTGTGATTGAGTTCTAGTTTCAAAGCATTGTGGTCTGAAAATAGGCAGGGAATGATCCCAATCTTTTGGTACTGGTTGAGACCTGATTTATGACCTAGGATGTGATCTATTCTGGAGAATGTTCCATGGGCACTAGAGAAGAATGTGTATTCCGTTGCTTTGGAATGCAATGTTCTGAATATGTCTGTGAAGTCCATTTGGTCCAGTGTGTCATTTAAAGTCTTTATTTCCTTGTTGATCTTTTGCTTAGACGATCTGTCCATTTCAGTGAGGGGGGTGTTAAAGTTCCCCACTATTATTGTATTGTTGTCGATGTGTTTCTTTGCTTTGTTATTAATTGCCTTATATAATTGGCTGCTCCCATGTTGGGGGCATAGATATTTACAATTGTTAGATCTTCTTGTTGGATAGACCCTTTAAGTAGGATATAGTGTCCTTCCTCATCTCTTATTACAGTCTTTGGTTTAAAATCTAATTTGTCCGATCTAAGGATTGCCACCCCAGCTTTCTTTTGGTGTCCATTAGCATGGTAAATGGTTTTCCACCCCCTCACTTTCAATCTGGGGGTGTCTTTGGGTCTAAAATGAGTCTCTCGCAGACAGCATATCGATGGGTCTTGTTTTTTAATCCAATCTGATAGCCTGTGTTTTTTGATTGGGGCATTTAGCCCATTTACATTCAGGGTAACTATTGAAAGATAGGAATTTAGTGCCATTGTATTGCCTGTAAGGTGACTGTTAACTGTATACTGTCTGTGTTCCTTTCTGGTCTATGTTGCTTTTAGGGTGTCTCTTTGCTTAGAGGACCCCTTTCAAGATTTCTTGTAGGGCTGGTTTCGTGTTTGCAAAGTCCTTTAGTTTTTGTTTGTCCTGGAAGCTTTTTATCTCTCCTTCAATTTTCAATGACAGCCTAGCTGGATATAGTATTCTTGGCTGCATATTTTTCTCATCTAGTGCTCTGAATATATCCTGCCAGTCCTTTCTGGCCTGCCCGGTCTCTGTGGATAGGTCTGTTGCCAATCTAATGTTTCTACCCTTGTAGGTTACATATCTCTTCTCCCGAGCTGCTTTCAGGATTTTCTCTTTGTCTATGAGACTCATAAGTTTTACTATTAGATGTCGGGGTGTTGACCTATTTTTATTGATTTTGAGGGGGGTTCTCTGTGCCTCCTGGATTTTGATGCCTGTTTCCTTCCCCAAATTAGGGAAGTTCTCTGCTATAATTTGCTCCATTATACCTTCTGCCCCTCTCTCTCTTTCTTCTTCTTCTGGGATCCCAATTATTCTAATGTTGTTTCGTCTTATGGTATCGCTTATCTCTCGAATTCTGCCCTCGTGATCCAGTAGTTGTTTATCTCTCTTTTTCTCAGCTTCTTTATTTTCCATCATTTGGTCTTCTATATCACTGATTCTCTCTTCTGCCTCATTTATCCTAGCAGTTAGTGCCCCCATATTTGATTTTACCTCATTAATAGCCTTTTTGATTTCAACTTGCTTAGAGTTTAGTTCTTTTACTTCTCCAGAAAGGGTTTCTCTAATAACTTCCATGCTTTTCTCAAGCCCAGCTAGTATCTTTAAAGTGATGATTCTGAACTGTAGATCTGACATCGTACTAATGTCCGTATTGAGTAGGTCCCTGGCAGTCAGTACTACCTCTTGTTCTTTTTGTTGAGGTGATTTTTTCCGTCTTGTCATTTTGTGCAGAGGAGAATAGATTAATGAGAGAACAAAATGCTAGCAGAGTAACAACGTCCCCAGAAAATATACTCTAAACAAATCAGAAAAGACCTGAAGCAGTGGAAAAAGAAACAGAAAGAGAGAAAAAAGAAAAAGAAAAAAAAGAAAAAGATAAAGATAAAAACAAACAAAAGAAAACAAGAACAACAAAAAAAACCAGAATGTGATCAAATATGATCAGGCTGGTATATAGATCAGTGCCACACACTAGATTTGGGGTGTATTTTGGTCTTTTAGTAGAAAGTGCCTCCCAAAATTTTAAAGAAAGGAAAACTTATATATGTACAAAAATAAGGGTTGATATGATGAAGGGATGGAATATGACTGTAAAGATGGAAATTATAAAAAATTTTATAAAAGGAATTGATAAGAAGTTGTTTGAAAAAAGAAAGAAGAGGATTTAAAAAAAGAAAAAAGAAAAAAAAAAGGGAGAGGATGTGATCAGGCAGGGGAATAGAAAACACCATATACTAGAGATTTAGGGTATATTTTGATCTGTTAGAGAAACTATCTCAAAATTTTAAAGAGAGAACAACTTATATATATAAGCCAAAAATGTGGGTAACTACTATGAAGGGATAGAATATGACTCTAAAAATGAAAAATAAAAATGTCTTTTTTAAAAAAAGGGATTGATAAGATGTTGGTTGAAAAAGGGAAAAAGAAAAATTTAAAAAAAAGAAAAAAAGACAGTTAAAAAAAATTAACTTTGAAAGACTAAAGAATCATGGTAAAAAAGCCATGAATTCTATGTGCAGTATTCCCCTAGCGCTGGAGTTCTGCCGTTCTCATTGATCGGTAAACTTGGTCTTGGCTGGCGGTTCTCGCTGATCTTCTGGGGAGGGGCCTGTTGCCGTGGTTTCCAAATGTCTCTGCCGGAGGCGGAATTGCCCCGCCCTTGCCCCCTCCCGGCTAAGTAATCTGCTCGGATTTGCTCTCCGGGGCTTTTGTTCCCTGCGAACTTTCCGTACAGCTTTGGAGGCAGAGAGTGAAAATGGCGGCCTCCAATCTCTGCCCCGGAGGAGCTGAGAACTCGGGCCCCGCTCCTCAGTGAGCCCCCAGAGAAAAGCAGTCGGTCACTCCCGCCCCCCCCATCTCCATCCACACTCCGTGCTCAACCGGCCTGTGACCGCGCGCCTCTATCTCTGGCACCCGACCCCGGGTGGAGTCTCCAAACCCAGCAGATCCCTGCGGTGCACTCCCGCGCGGCTCCTCCCGGGGGAGGAAGGTGAGTCTCCCCGGATCTGCCGCTTGTTGGGTCCCTGCTGGAGGAGCAGGGGCCCGACTGTGCCGCGGATCACGGTTTATGGCCACCCCGAGCTGAGAGCCCGCGCCTGGGCTCCGCCTCTGCAGCCGGCCTCCCTGCTCCGTTACCTGGGAGCTCTGCCACACTCAGGCACCCCCGGTCTTTCTGTGACCCCGAGGGTCCTGAGACCACACTGTCCCGGAGGGTTCCACCCCCCGCTGAGCCACCAGAGTGACGTCCCTCGGCGGAGCTGACTTTTAAAAGTTCCGATTTTTTGCTCCGCGGCTCTATCACTTGCCAGAAGCGGCCGACGGAGGCCCCTCCCCCGCCGTCTATCCTCCCGAATATCGCCTCGGATTCACTTCTCCGCAAGTCCTACCTTCCAGAAATTGGTCGCTTTTCTGTTCAGAGAGTTGTTGCTATTCTTTTCTTCAATCTCCTGTTGAGTTTGTAGGTGTTCAGAATGGTTTGATCCCTATCCAGCTGAATTCTTGAGAGGACACGAAATCCAGGTCTCCTACTCCTCCGCCATCTTGCTCTGCCCCCTCTAAAAATTATTCTTTTAAAGGTTTCTTTTTATTGTCTCTCCCCATTCTGCCTGCCTTCCACTCTTCCCTATCAACCACACCCCTACTGCCACCACACTATGCTCTCCAGCAGGCTTTTTGACATCCATTTCTGCCTTTGCTTAATAAAAAACAAAACGGCTATTTGTTTTGTTTGTTTGTGAAGGCTTTAAGCAGATTTCCCCAATCGAAAGTCAGGCAAACTTAAAAAAACCTGTTTGGGAGGGTAAGATTTTCAACTTGGCCTCAAACCAGGGAATATGAAAAACTGCCAGTTCTGCAGAGGCATCAGGCAGGGTTTCTGTTATGAGGGGAAACCACCTGCAAGGCTTGGTTGGGAGTCCACCCAGCTCTAGGGCACGAAGGGGCACAGTAGACACGGCTCTGGGAGGACCACCTATCTGGGAAGAGCCGTGAGGGCAGCTCCGGCGGGAGTCTCTGCGGGAGTCTGCCTCCAGCAATGAGGGGCCGTGGCGTTGGCCTCCTCACATAACTCCGAGGACTGGGCTCTGCAAGACCTAGAGTTCTAGAATTAAGTCACTTCCCTCCTCTGGATCTAAACTGTAAAAATTTCTGTTTCCCAAACTGTAAAATAAGATTAGATGAGATTAGTCACTTTCCATTGTTTTGAAGTGTGGAAAGAACTACTTGTATGTATGTATATATACATATATATATATATATACATAATCTTGTATATAAGTTTATATTAAAAACAAACAAACGTGTCGCTGGCCTCGTTCCAGGCTGGGGCCTCAGGGGGAAGGACCCCCACCCTGCTCTCACTTTGCCCAACACCTCCTCTGCTTCCTCCTTCAGGCAGCAACCAAGGACTCCCAGGGGATCTCCTTGGCTGAAACACGGCAAAAATCACCAGATGTGATTATCTCTAGGGCCGGTGTACAGGGAGATGTCTGACAATAGTCTGGGGAGTAGGGGCTGCTGATTTGCGGTGTTTGCTGATTTCTGTGGTGTAAATACTAGCACCGTGGCTACCCTCAAGTCACCAATGTTACATCACTGAACGCAGAGTTGGGCATGCAGCAGCATATCCTATGCTGAAGTAATTACGAAGCAATGAGTTTTGAGTATTTAGTACCTTCGCTTTTAATATAATTTATTTCATTGTAAGTTTATCTGATGCAGTTTTTGATAACAGCTTCGTTAGCGATTGGCTTGCAGAATTCCAGAAAATTTAACAATCAGTTCTTACCAGTTAGAATGAGCCAGCTCCAGGATACCTCTACTTAGGATCTTTTTAGCACCAACAGTCTAAATCTTTATACTAAAGCATAAGCCATTTGAAGCTGGGAAGGGCTAAGTGGAATAATCCTAGGGATTTTGGAAGTGTGCTCAGGAGGGGACAGAAAAACATGTTTTCAGGGTAATACCCAACACAGAGCACAGAACTAAAAAATAGATGGCCAGCCAGTGAATGATGCAAAGACCCAATGGGGCAATGACCCAACCCACACGCAGTAGGCTTTGTACTTTGAGTTATTTTTTCAACGAGTAGTGGGGTGGGTTTATATTCATCTACCCATGTTACATCATCCAGCCTTCCATGGGACAGGCAGCACCAGCTGTGGCCAAGAGGTATCAGCAATGCACTAAGTTAATGAGGTCTTAGAGAACCTACGACAGGGACATCATCTGATACACAAGCTGGTCACAGCTAACCATCCAGACATGTCCAGAGGCCTGCATGGATTCTGCCTAGACTTCCAGGCAGCCATGGTCACCCTTGGATGGGTACAATCTTATTGTAAGTATCTTGTTGCTCTACCTGGTTACTATCTCCCTGCAGATTAGTGTTTAATTCAGACTTTTGTCCTTCAGTTCTTCCCAGAGTCTTTGAACATAGCACGGATTAAGGAATTAAGAGCCAGAATTCTGATGGAACCAAAATTCTAGTTTTGTCACTTACTAATTGTGTGACTTAGGACAAACTGCTTAACTTCTCTATATTTTGATTTCATCCTAGATAAAATGTAGATGATAATAGTACCTACGTCAAAGCATTATTGGGGGGATGCCTGGGTGGCTCAGTCGGTTAAACGTCTGCCTTCGGCTCAGGTCATGATCCCAGGGTCTTGGGATCCAGCCCTGCATCAGGCTCCTTGCTCAGCGGGGAGCCTGCTTCTCCCTCTGCTTGTGCTCTCTCTCTTTGACAAACAAATAAATAAAATTTTTTTTAAAAAAAGCATTTTGGGGAAGATCAAATGAGTTCCATATATATAAGGTACTTAGAACAATATTTGGCACATAGAATATGCTATTTAAATGTTAGTTACTGGGGCGCCTGGGTGGCTCAGTTGGTTAAGCGACTGCCTTCAGCTCAGGTCATGATCCTCGAGTCCCGGGATCGAGTCCCACATCGGGCTCCCTGCTGAGCAGGGAGTCTGCTTCTCCCTCTGACCCTCCTCCCTCTCATGCTCTCTGTCTCTCATTCTCTCTCTCGCAAATAAATAAAAAATTAAAATAAATAAATAAATGTTAGTTATTTTATTATTACATATAATAATGTACATATATATAATTATTATATATAACAATATATGCACTAAATGAATGGATGCAGGTGAACAAATGCATGGGAAAGAAGGGCCTGAATGGATGTGCAATGAGATTCTTCTGGAAGACAAATGCCAAGTATACACTGATAATAATTATAATAAATAACAGCAGTGACCTTAGCTAGCATTTATTGTGTGTTTAAAATACATTTTATAAGCATTATTTCATTAATTCCTCATAAAAATTCTAATAGGAAGGAACTGCCTTAACTGTATTACTCAGATAAGAAAACCCAGACTTGTTGAAGGCAGGAAACTTTCCCAAGATCACATGGTTTGTTAATGACTCAAATCCAGGTCTTTTGACTCTAGAGCTTGACCTCTTTTTTCTTTAGAGATTTTATTTATTTGACAGAGAGAGAGACAGCGAGAGAGGGAACACAAGCAGGGGGGTGGGAGAGGGAGAAGCAGGCTTCCCGCGGAGCAGGGAGCCCGATGTGGGGCTCGAACCCAGTACCCTGGGATCATGACTGAGCTGAAGGCAGACGCTTAACGACTGAGTCACCCAGGCGCCCCCAGAGCTTGACCTCTTAACCACTTAACCCATCAGTCAGCTCCTAACCTCCAGCCCATATGCCTTCCCTCCTCAGTACTGCGCCCCACTCCTGCCTTTCTTCCCACCCCTCCCCTCCATGTCTTCACCTATCTTTTCAGGTCTATCCAAGACTTCTCTCCTTTCTGAAGACTTCCCAGACTGTTCCCCTTAGAATGACGCTCCCAGCACTTCCTTATACTGTGTGCCCCTCGCTCTCTCCTGCCCATGGCTGTTACCTTAGACTCTGTGTCACACAAGTAGCTGTGTGGAGATTTTGCAAGATCTAGGCTAACTTCATGCCCGAGCTAAGACGGTCCCCAAGCCCCAGGACACAGCCAATCCCTGCTGAAAGCTGCCCTATCTATGCATCAGGGTTCCCCAGAAGCTGCACTCTACCTTCTAGCTCTAGTGTCAGGGACTGTAAAATGTGAACAATGGGAAGTTGAGCTGGCTGGATCAAGCCTGGCTCTAACCAAGCACCCTTGACTTCTCTCAGTCATGGGTTCAATGGCGCAGAGAGAAGGGTGGAGAGCTGAAGTCAGCTATGAAACAGACAAGCTGAGGGGTACCTGAGTGGCTCAGTCGGTTAAGTGTCTGACTCTTGATCTCAGCTCAGGTCTTGATCTCAGGGTTGTGAGTTCAAGCCCCAGGTTGGGCTCCATGTGGAGCCTACTTAAAAAAGAAAAAAAAAGAAACAAACAAGCTTTTTCAAAACTTTTGTCAAAAAAAAGAAAAAGTCAAACAGAAAAGATGATCCAGCCTCTACCCTCAGGTGCCTACTGCCTGCTCACAGGTGCAAAACCCCTTTAAGAGCATCTACAGACCGAGTCACAAGAGCACACAAATGTAGTATAGAGCACAGAAAAGTGCTGAGGGGACAGGAAGTTCAAAGGAGTGCTCAGAATGCAGTGGAACCCTCCAGGGAGAGTTTTCTAGAGATAGTGAGTCGATTTTATAAAAATTAAAAATGATATTTTCTTGGTACAAATGCAATACATGCCCATGACAAACAAATCAAAAAATACAGACAAGCAAAGAAAGGAAATAAAAAAAACCCACCTCCAATCTCGCCCACCCAAAGACAACTTCTGTTAACACCCTCAACACCTTGACAACCAGATTTTACAAGAGGCAATGTGCAGAGCTGAAGCACAGGTTGTGTGTGTGGCTGGGGGAGGGGGGCGGAGACAGTCCTGGCATTTTCGTCTATGCTGGGCAGTAAGTGGTAAAGAGATCTAGCTGACAGGATTGGGAAGTAGAGGGGTGAAGGGTGAAGAACAGGACTAACAGAAGATCTCTCAGACCGCGCAGAGATCTAAAGCAGGCAGCACTAGCAGGGGGCCTAGCTGAACAGGGGCCCACTTAAAATAATCATAATAGCAGTAACAGTGAGCACGTGTTGAGTGCTCCCCAGGTGCGTGGTGTTGTGCTAAACACTTCACATTCCATCATCTTATATAATCCTCACAACCACACTATGAAGTAGATCTTCTTATCCCCATTTTATGGGGGGTAAGGAGTTTGCCCAAGCTCACCAGCCCATACACCAATGTTTCTTATAGAGTGCTTTATAGGTTACCTGCATCAGAATGCCCTGAGGTGTTTGGGAGACCAATCAAGACACTAGGAGTCAAAAAACCCCACACCTGTTTGCTCCACGGTTTGATTGAAGGTTCAGACTGAAATGCTTCTGGTCAGAAAGTCACAAATGAGCATGCCCAGAAGATACCTATAAACTAGGAAATGCCCAGGGCTGTCTTCCGAGTAACCCACGGTGCCATTTCCTTTCAGAAATGCTCTGAGGATGACAGTGAGAGTAAGGGCCCAGCCCAAGATCTGGATCCGGTGGGCTCAACACACCTTTCTTGTCTTTGGGTTAATCATCTAGTAGCCCCCGAAGCCTGGAGAGAACCTTCTGCAGGAGGTAAGGCCGAAATAAGATAGTGCAGGTCAATCATTCAAAACCACCAGCAGGGACAATCAGGATCAGGGGCAGAACCAGGACTAGGAGATTAGGATGATAAGAGAGGGCTAGGAACAAAGAGCCCATACCCTGGTGCTGTCCCCCTTATATCTTCACATGACCTTAGTCAAGTCCCCTGGCCTTCCAACCCCAGGGCTCTTATCTGTTAAATTAGGGAGTTGGCTTTAATGGTCTCAAAGGTCCTTTCAGCTATAGGTGGGAAGATACTATCTAAATCCGGCTTGTACTTCTGCTGCCCTTGTTTACCTGAGAGCAAGTCTGGAAGCCCAGGAGTCCCACAGCCCCGTGGAGGGTGGTAGCAAATACCAGCTGACCCGAACCACCAGAGCCATAAGAAAGGTGACCTTCACCAAGGAGGCTGGGGAAGACCAGGAGCGGCTCCAGCCCTGGGCAAGATGCCAACACCTCCCTCCATATTAAACAAGTTGAAGACCTTTCATGTACGTCATCTCGTTTGATCCTTCCCACTCCCTCGTAGGTTAGCATTTATGGTAGCCCCCTGTGTGACCACAAGGCAGAGACAGAATGCTATGGGAATGAGAATGCATTTTCAAGAACACTCAGGAATGAGGTAGGAAAGAGGCAGCTGGGAAGAGGGACCTGATCGCCAGGCTTCCAATTCCAAACTGTGAGGCAGGTTTTGCAAGCTACCAGGAAAAGTTTCCCCCACGGCGTTCAGGATCACCTTCTTTCTCTTTGTCCCACTCTCACTGGTTGGGTTCGCTGCCACTCAGCACGGAGCCAGCCCTCTATTGGGCTGAGTTCTCCCCAGTCACCTCTGAGGTATTTGTGTGTGACCAGATAATTGCCATATTAATAAATTTGCTGTATTTTTCCATTGCCTTCACTTTCCAAGCAGGCACTGCTTGTCAGCCTTTTTGTTTTTTCTTGCCTTGGGAATTCTTGCAGGACTGAAAACAGAAGATGCTTGAAGCTAACAGATCTTCTGTCTTCCTGGCTCATTGAGATGATGCAGACACCCTGAGGGAGAAGGGGGATGGAGGTGGGAGGGCTTTGAAGGACAAGGAAAGAGAAAGGAGTATGCTAAGAGACCAGAAAGTTAGAGAACAACTGTGATTGTGAGAACAGAACCCATCAGAGTCTTGGGTAAGGGCCCAATCTCAGAGGACAGGAGGCCTTAGGCACTGGGATTCCAGCCTCAACAAAGATCCCTGGACCCCAAAGTCAGACTCAGAAACATTAAAATCACCAAACTGGATGAGACCTAAAGCAAAGGAAAATTCAGTGTGGACTACTGGCCAATGAGTGGGCAGGATGCCTCTACACTTTTGCCCAATTGGGCACAATTTTTCAGGGGGTTGAGCTCCCAGAATGATAGATCAATTATCTGCCCACTGAACAGGATTGGGGGCTCAGAGCCAGATTTACTTTAATTAAAGAGAAAAAGCAGGGGAATACAATATTCCTTGCTCACCTGGTTTGTAAAGTAAGAGTCACACCTGACATGTCTAGAAGCATGAATGACCCCATTGTCCTGGCACCACCAGCCTGTGACGATACCAGTTACATTTCCTTAATACCCAAATCTTATTAGCTCTAAGCTCTCCTCAGCTAATGCAAGAATTCCAGTCCAATGCTCGGTTAGTTAGGATGCTTTAGCCACAAGTAATAGAAAACCTAGATTCAATCACACAAGGAAATCTATCATATCACTAATGGGAATTGCAGAAGTTGTGGGCTCCAGGTGTAGTACAATGAGCAGCTTGAGGTACTGAGGACACAGGTTATCTTCATCTCTCTGCTTTTCTGTCCTCAAGATGTCCCTTTGTCCTCTGCAGTTCCCTTTGTGGTAATATGTTTTCACCAGACACAATAACATCTAGCAGAAGAAATGTACAGTCTTACTGTATCTGCTTCTTAGAAGCACAGAAACTTTCCAAAACTCCCCTATAGAATTCCATTCATGTCTCATTGGCCAGAATTAGGCACATGCCTGTTCTTAAACCAATCTCTGGCAGGGGGAATGGGATTGCTGTGGCTGGCTTGAAGGGAAGCTGCTGAATTCATCACAAAGAACACTGATACTTTCCATCTCTCAAATACAGATTTGCTCACTATAAGGTCACACAGATACCTCCCCTCCCCATGGTTGGGTTCCAGTCTTTCTTCTTTTATGTTCAATGCTTTCTCAGAGACCCTAGCATCTCCTAGAGAGTGGAAGGCTCTCAGATTTACTTACCTAATTCTGAATCTCAAATGCAAATTCTGCTCCAGCTTTCTTTCCCAGGGGATTCTTTGGCAGAAACAGCTCCTTAGAGGAACAGCTCCTTAGAGGAACTCCTTTTGCCAGACAAATCCAACTTGAGCTTGGATTGGCTCAGCCAAGACCTCCATCGTGTGGTTGCTTCCAGCCTGTTCCCCAGACCTCATCCTGTCTTCTGTGCCCAAGGGAGTCAAGCTGGGCCACCAGCAAAGCATGCTGCACAAGCCGTGACAGCCACACTGGGAAAAGACTAGTTGTGCTCCTTTTCTCAGAAGAAGGTTGTGAATATGGCATCATGATTTCCCCTTTAGATTATTCAGCACATTGATATTAACTCCATTTTACATTAGAGGGAAGAGATATGGAGTGGCAAAGTAGCATGCTTAAGTTTACTCAGCTAGTTAAGCAGGAGAGCCAGGAATATTCTTTTTTAAATTTTATTTATTTGAGAGAGAGAGAGAGAGAGAGAGGCTGGCAGAGGGAGAGGGAGAAGCAGGATCCCCACTGAACCAGGAGCCCAATGTGGGGCTCAATCCCAGGACCCTGGGATCATGACCTGAGCCAAAGGCAGACGCTTAACTGACTGAGCCACCCAGGCGCCCCGCCACGAACATTCTTATACAAGTCTTTTTGTGGACATATGTTTTTATTTCTCTTGGGTAAATGCCTAGAAATGGAATTGAATTGAATTGAATGTGCATGAGCTTCTCTAACTATGAGAAACTGGCAAACTATTTTCCAAAACTGTGCATGAGTGTTCCAGTTGCTCCACAACCTCATCAACATTTGGTGTTGTCAGTCTTTTATTTTTAGCTATTCTAGTGGGTGTGTATTTGTTTCAGTTTGCATTTTCCTGCTGGCTAGTGATATTGAGCCCTCTTTGATGTGCTTATCAGCCATTTGTGTATCTTCTTTTATGAAGTACCTGTGCATTCTCTTTCAACTGGGTTACTTTTTTTCTTATATATAAATATATAAGTTTTATGTAACATATATATGTTTTATATAACATATAAAAAGCTTTATATTTTACTGATAACTGTTCTTTGTTTTGCAAATACTTGCTCCCAGTCTGTGGTTTGCCTATTCATTTTTCTCAAGGGTACAGAAATTTTTAATTTTGATGCAATCTACTAGATTGATATTTTTTTTTATAGTTATTGTTTTCTGCAAGTTGTCCAAAAAAACCTTTGACTACTCAACATTTGTGAAGGTATTCTATTTATCCTTCCAGAAGGTTTATGGTTTATCTTTTACATTTAGGTCTATGATCTCTCTCAAGTTTGTGTATGGTGTGAAGTACAGGTCAAAGTTCATGTTTTTAGTATGGAAATCCAGTTGTTCCAGCTTCGTTTGTTGAAAAGCCAACACATCCCTTAGAAGTGAGTTGGCTGTGCTGTCAATAAGTACTTAGCCATATAAATGTAGGTCTTTTTCTGGCCTTTTTTTTCAGTTTGATCTCTTTAACTATCTTTACCCCAATACCCTAGTCTTGATTACTGTAGCTTTAGAGTAAGTCTTGAACTTAGTTTGAGTTCCCCCATTTTGTTCTTGTTTTTCAATATTGTTTTAGTTATTCTAGATGCTTTGCTTTCTTATACATTTTAGAACCAGTTTACACACACACACACACACACACACACACACACAAACCTACTAGGACTTTGGGATTTCACTGAGCTAGGCAGGTGTAAAAGGAAAAACCTAATTTCCTTCCTATGTAAGGAAAAACCCAATTCTTACCTACTATGTCTTTCTTCCCTGTGAGTCTACTTTACATAGCTTCCTTCCTGCATAGGGAAAAACTCAATTCTTCCCTATTATGTCTTTCTTCCCTGAGTCTACTTTAGATAGAACACTTCACTTCTGACACTTCTTTCACCAAATGTGTAGGGTTTCCCCCGCCCCCCACAATAACAAGCAAGTCTTGGATACCAGCTGAGTATCCTACAATTTAACTCAATTGATACTACCTACCTGGAGATAGGATCGGGTAAGGGCTCAGTCCCACAAGGCTACCCCCCACCCACTTAAGACACCAGTTAAAACCTGTGCTTCTTAGTGACCACTATGAATTGGGAGTTTCCAAAGACCCCTTCCTCAGGTTTGATTAATTTGCTAGAGCAGCTCATAGAACTCCTAGAACTACTTACATTTACCAGTTTATTAGAGGTTATGATAAAGGAGACAGTTGAGTAGCCAGATGAAGAGATACTTAACAGGAGATCTGAGAGGATCCTGAGTGCAGAAGCTTCCGCCTCTGTGGAGCTGGGGTGTTGTCACCCTCCTGGTGTGGATATGTTGGCCAGCCTGGAAGCTCTCTAAACTCCATACTATTGGGATTTTATGGAGGCTTCCTCACATAAGCAACATCAATCATTAACTCCATTTCTAGCCCCTTCCCTCTAAGGACGGCAAGGGGTAGGGCTAAAAATCCAAGCTTCTAATCATGGCTTGGTCTTTCTGGTGATGAGTCCCCATCCAGGAGACCACACAGAGTTGCCTCATCAGAACAGACGATGCTCCTAGTTTTCTTATCACTTAGGAAATTATAAGGATTTTAGAAGCTCCATGCCAGGAACCAGGATGAACTCCAAATATATATCTCTTATTATAAATCACAACAACATGCTTCCACTTCAATATGTTTCTCTGCTGGTGTACCAATCTAGCTTCTTTCTTGTCACAAAAGAAAAGGACCCCTCCACATTTTGAGGGTTAACTCCTCTGCCAAACTTTCGATTTCCTCTCAATCTTGAATTAAATTTGAATGACCTTTAGCACACACTCTACCCCTGCTTTCCCCTTCCAGGATTCTCTCCAGTCACATAAAACTGCTGCCTTCTCTTCTCACATGTCTGCTCATTTCTTTATTCCTTGTAGTAGAGGGTCCACCTTCTATCAGTTTCCAGAACTTCTCCATTATGAATAAACCTCAACTTACCAGACCCAGTACCTCATCTGTCCTCAGGTTGTCCTCTCTGTGATGCTGTACTCAGGTGACTTTCTCTGTCTCCTTGGTGGACCTCTCTTCTCCTGTGACTGTTTTCCCCTCCTTTATAGCCATTCCTGCCATTGTTTGGTGGCTTCGAGAAAGATTAGAAGTCATCAAATACTCCCAACTTCCTACCTGCAAATCTGAAAAATCATCATTTTTCTGGTCAAAATGGAACATTTGTCTCTTCCTTGACCTGCAGCAGTTCCTCCAACTTGAAGGAAATCCTATCTTTTCCCACCTTCTCAGGGACCTCTTTCTAACAATTAGCTTTATGTGTTCTTGAATCTTAAACCTCTTCTTCTCTGCTCTTTTTTCTCAACATCATGAAAACATTGTCTACATCTCTTTTTTTTTTTTTTCCCCAAAAATGGCCTTATTTTCACTTCCTTTAACACCTAGTACACAGGGAAACTTTCTAAAAAGAGTTGTGTGTACCTACTGTCTACCCTTACATCCTTTCTGGTCACTCCTCAGTCCTCTGAAATGTGGCCTTTGTTTCCAGGGTGTCAGTAAAAAGCCTCACCAAGGTTACCAATGACCTCTTTGTTGCCAAAATACCTTAGACCTTTGTGGCCCCTTGACTTATTCTTGATAGCACTGACATTGTTCACAACTTCCTCCTCCTCCTCCTGCATCCCCTCCCCATGACTGCTTCCTCCCTGCACCATGGATAAGCCTCTCCTTTGGATTCTGTCCTGGGCTTCCTTCTTTTCTCACTTTCCCTGAGTGATCTCACCTACTCTTTCACTCCACAAGTATTTATTGAGCACCCACTATAAGTCATGCACTGATCTAAGCCCTGAAAACATAACAAGTGCCTGCTCTCATGGACTTGACAGTTCCCAACAGTGTCAATTCTATCTGGATCCTGATGACACATAATTTGGCCTACAGCCCAGATCTCTCTCTTTTGTCTACTTGGTCTACTTGGCTATTCCACATACACCTCACACTCAGTATTTCCAGAACTAAAGTTTCCATCCTCAGCCCACCTCCAAACCAGCTCTCCTCTTCCTATCTCAGTTACACAAGCCACAAAGTGTTCATCATCTTTGTCCATCATCTTTGATTCTTCACTTTCCTTCACCTCCTAATCTAATCTGTAGCCAAGTCCTGTCAATTATACCTTCTAATTGCCTCTGTAATACTGTTGTTATAGTTTAAGCTAATATCCCCACCCCGTTGATCCCCAACTGGTCCCTCCAGTCTTGATCACTTCCTCACCCTACCCCATCTTCAATCCATTGTCTCTACTGTGGCCACAGTCATTTTCTAAGATAACTCTGATCACAAGACCTCTCTGCTTAAAATCCCTTGTTGCCTTTAAAATAGAATCCAACCCCTTTAACATGGCCCAGAGAGCTCCTGCCCACCTTTCCATCTCTTCTCTCCCCACTACCCTCTTCAGTCTCAACCCTCCTGCCACACAGACTTTCTATCCCAGTGCCTGGGTGTGCCATGCTCCCTCGTACCTCTGAGCCTTCAGAAGTGCTCTTCCCTAGCCCGAAACACTTCCCCACTCCTGAGCTTACCCTTTCACCTAGCTAACTGCTACCTACTCCAGTCTAAGCTTAAACATTACTTCTAGAACACTTTCCTTAAAATCTCTAGTCTGTATGTCAGTGCCACCCTGTCCTATCCACCCTAGTATGATTTTCTGATTTTGTTTCTTATTCTCTATGCCCTTCCCCCCATTAGAATTTAATCAAAAGGAAGGCTACTACAAGGTCTATATCACTCATGCTGTGTTGTTGTATTCCCAACTATTAGAAAGTACCAATCAATACATATTTGTCAAATGGATGAGTAATTTCTGGCCCTTATTCTGCTTTCTAAATACAGATATTGTTTAAGATTCATGTCTCTGAGCTGTGCTCAGTTTCCTTCTTTATCATTGATTCCTATGGCTTCAATGATCAGGTCTGTGTGAAGAAATCTCCAATCTACCCACAGTCTGGATATCTCTGAGCATCAAGTCTGCATTTCCAACATTATGCTAGACATTCATGCCTGTAAGTTTTTTTCATCACCTCAAATAAAGGATATAAAACATTAAAAGCACGCAAGGTATGTATTCAAGGACGTGTAATGCAACACCATCTATAATACTGAAAAATTGTAAATAACCCAAATGCCATCAAAAGAGAATGGGTAAATAAATTCCAAAACTACTTAGAGCCTTAGAAAGACTAAAAAGATTTATATACTGACATGAAAAGATGTCCTTGATATACTGTTAAGTAAAAAAGCAGGTTTCAGAATGATAAATATAGTATAGTTTCATCTTATTCAATTATTCAGCATGCATATATTGAGCATCTACTACGTGCCAGTTTCTATTCCAGGTGCTGGGAATGCGCAGAGAACAAGACAATGTCCTTGTTTTCACAGAGCTTTCTAGACAGACAATAAGCCAATTATATATATGTGAAAAGTCAGGTAATGATAAGTGCTATGAAGAAATAGTATCGGGGTGCCTGGCTGGCTCAGTCGGTAGAGCACGCAACTCTTAATCTCTGGATTGTGAGTTCAAGCCCCACATTGGGCATGGAGCCTACTTAAAAAAAAAGAAAAGAAAAGAAGCAGCATTATGAGATGTGCTATTTTAGGTAGGTGGTAAGGGAAGGCCCTTCTGAAATAGTGACAGTTGAGCAGAAACCTGAATAAAGTGAGGATGGAAATCTTGTGAATATTTGGGGAATGGACATTCCAATCAGAAGGATCAGCCATCACAAGGCCTGTTGTAGTAGCAAATTTAGCTGGCTTTAGAAGCAGCAAGGAGACCTGTGCTGCCGGGACAAAGTAAAGGGAGGAGAGTGGTGGGACGTGGGACCATACAGTCTACCTGGGGCCCGGCCACGGCAGGGGCTCTGGAGTCCATTGTAAGTGTGATGGAAAGTCAGTCTTTGGAGGTGTGTCTGTTACAACATGTTGGTGTTTCATTGAAAAAAGTTAGGAAAATATGTATCAACTCTTATCAGAAAATATCTCCAGGACATGAGATTACAGGAGACTTTCATTTTTCAAATTATAACCTTTTGTTGTGTTTGAATGTTTTATAGTGAGTGTTTATGAGTTTGGTAATCAGAAAAGGAAAGGATTATTTAAAAAATTTGTGCATACCCTTGACTCATCAACTCCCTTTCAAGAAAAACATCCTTTAAAAAAATTAAATTCGTAAAAATGTGTGTATAAGGATGTTCATTATAGCATTATTTACCAAAAAGTGGAACAAAATTAAATGTTCAACAATAGGGAATTGATCAAATAAATTATGGTAAAATTATACAATGAAATCATAGGAGCCCTGACAAAGTCTATCAGAGAGTACCACCCCAGGCTCAAAGCCTAGTTCAATTCTCAACTCTGAAACCTTTTCTGGACACACCTGCCGAAAATGATCTCTTCCTTCTTGAACTTTATTTGTGCCTATTGTCTATTGCACTCCTCTGGCCCTTACCCCACATACTATTCCATTATGGAACAATAGATTTAGTTCACACTTGGCTCACCATAAGCTTTGCTAATGGAAGGAGAGCAGGCAGAACAATTCCAGACAATAGATCATTCATTCCTTGGTAAATGCATCACAGCATTTATTTTGCAGTAGATTCACCATTCTAATTAGCTTTCCTTATGCTAATATTAAAAGTAATGAGCTTATCGAAACACATAGACAGGCGCCAAAGGCAAAAGACCCAGAAAAGACTAAAAAGTAAAGTTCCCCTGGTAGCCCCCAGAGTGGACAATAAGCACTAGGGCCTGAAGAGTCGTAGGGGCCCTTCCCCTACACCATCACTGAGCCCCCTTCACTGAGAGACTGGAATACATCCCTCTCCTCAGGCTTCTGGGGCCCATGCTCCGGGTTTGCAAGGCTGGGGGCTACTCAAGCTCAGTTCTGAGCCCCTGTGTGTGTGTGCTTCTCCTGGCCTGGCCTTGAGGCAGTGAAACAGCCCCTTGATGAGTCATTTGGGGCTGTCTTCCTTCCAGTCCAATCTGCCTGGCCTCATGGCAGACTCAGCAGCTCCCACAGAGGCCAGGATGCATACCTTCCACCTGCCTCACAGTGGTCTCCTCTGGAAGGGGCAGGGCGTCCTTAGAGAGAAGAAAGGGGCCACACTAACTCACTTACCTTGCAGCAGTCCTAAACTGTCTTTCTTTTGTGTGACATGAGGGCTCACTGGGGAAGCCTCTTCCCCCTGGCAGCCCTGAGAGGCAGGAGGGCTTTTCTCCCAGGTGCGGCACTTGAGGGGGCCTGTAGGTAATTCCCCTCTTTCCTACCAAGTCCTCTGCCAGCTGAGCACTCATGGGTTACATAGGAGTTAACCAATGAAGGACATATTTAGTCCTGCTAAGTGCTGATACTGGGGAATGTGTTTGTCCTAGGGCTGCCTTGTTTTTTTTTTTGTTGTTTTTTTTAATAGGGCTACCTAATTCTGAAGCCCAGAAGGGTGCTGTACATGGATGGTTAGTCTCTTAAGCTTTTTATTGATCTCAAAATGGATTGTTGGGTGCCCTGTTCAGTGCCCTCTGCACTAACTCAACAGCTCTTGTTAGGAAAAAAGGAGGGGGGGATTTGGGTTTTCTGGGGTTTTGTTTTAGGGGGCTTTTTTGCCTTTGAAAATTCCCAGGAGAAGAAAATCTATTGCTACAAGCAATCTTTTTCCTTTGCTTTTGTTCCCCCCCCCCCCCCCCTTCTATCAATCCCTCCTTTCCCTCCTCACATCCCTACCTCTCTTTCCCCAATTGCCAGTTCAGCCCATATGTCCTCTCCCTCCCCTTCCGGTTCCTCTCTCACCTCCCCACCCAGACAGGAGATGGGGTGGTTCTAATAGGAGATGAGGCGCTATAATGCCTCAGACCCAAGAAAGCAGCACTCTTGTCTGTCACCTGGCTTTGGCACCATCCCATGGTCCCAACTCCCTCTGAATAGAAAGAATTCTACATTCTTTCAAAGTCCTTAACAGGGCAGAATTCACAGCCCCGCTGGCTAAAGTGCTCACCATCCTTTCCATGAGCCAAGTGGGTCCTTCTCACCATGGGATCTGGGAAGCCGGAGCTAAAATAAAACAAAACAACCCTCCCCACCCCAAAAATCACCTCATTCCAGAGTCCCTTTGTTCAGCTAAACGAAGATTTAGGTGCCACGCTCTATGCCTGGGCAGAAACCCAAAGGTAGAGAGGCCCTGCTCCCTCCGAGGGAGTTCACAGTCTGGCTAAACCTTTCTAGAGCATACCTGGCCATTGGCCAGTAGCATGAAGCCACCTCCCTGCCCCAGCCTCCCACAGAAGTGATAATTCCGCTTCCTTGCAGAGTCACAAAGGTCCTGAATGGTAAGGGTCCTTAGACGTCCTGGTATCAGAGATGGAAACTGAGGCCCGGAAAGGTCCTGAGCAGGCCACCCAGCTGATAGCTGTGTCAGGCCTGGGCCTGTTTCCTCTTCTCCCACAGCACCCTGCCTCCCAGGCATTCCTTTGAGCTGATGAGTCAGGCAGAATCCATGACAGCTGGCGGCTTCTGGGCTTGGCCCGATTGTTCCCTTCCCTTGGGAGTTGTCCAGATAAACTTCCCAGCATGCTGAGAGGCTCACCTCCCAACTTGGAAGGACAGGAGTTCTCAGTGAGGACCAGAGCCAAAGAAACTCAGTCAGGTTAGCGCTGATACTGTCAAGCTCTCTGCCCGAGGTATTAATACAATTGCCTTCTGCCCCCGTGGCCAGAGCCCTCGAATGCCCACAGACCTGGTCTATGCCTGAGAGCATGGATTTTGGGCGCTTGAAGATCATCCAGTGCAGGGTTTTCAAGCTAGTGGTCCCAAACCATTCATTGGTGGCAAAATCCAATTTTTTAAAGGAAAGGAAAGAGTAGAAATATCAGGGTATAACATATTTGTGGTAGGCAGAATCTCGGAGGACCCCCCACAATGACCTCACATAGTCACCTCGAGTGTGGATAGGACCCGTCAATGTGATGGGCTATCACTCCCAAGATTATGACAGTTATACAGCAAAGGAAGGGATTTTCCAGAAGTAATTAGAGCCCATAATCAGCTGGCTTTGAGATAATCAAAAGAGAGATTATCCTGGATAGGCCTGACCTAATCAGGTTAACCCTTCAAAAGAGAGGTTCTCCTACGGGGTTTGCAGAAGAAGCAAGCTGCCATGAATTCTACCGCTGCAAGGGAATGACTTCTGCCAACAACCGTGGGGGCTTGGAAGAGAACCCGAGCTTCAGCTTTACCAGCTGACACCTTGACTGCGGCCTTGTGAGACCTTGAGCAGAACATCCAGCTATACTGTGCCTGCCTTCTGACCCATGAAAACAGAGATAATCAGTATATGTTGTTTAAACCACTATGTTTGTGGTAATTTGTAACACAACAATAGAAAACTAATATAATACTCCAACAGTAAAGATGAGTATTACTGACTTTTTTTCGGTTGTGTATATAGATACATAAGTATTAAACCATGGTGTAAAATACACGTTTTGTTTTGAGATGTGGTCAAAACTTTGAAAGCCACTGATGTAGCCAGAGAGTGATTCATCCAAGGTTAGGCAGCCATTCCAGGAAGAATCAAAACCGGAATCCAAGCGCCCCTGGCCAAGGCTCCCTCCCTCATACCACCCTGCCTAATGTTGTTAGGAAACATTAATTCCATTTTTGAGAGGAGAGAAGAGTAGAAAAGAGATGGTTTACCCTGGTCAAGTCAGTTCCTTCTGAGTCAGGATATTGCCACCTCATGACATTTCTTTTGTCAGACGAACTATTCCCCCCACCTCAAGGTCCATCTCACTGTATGGTATTACTGTAGGTTAGGTGTTTTGCAGAAATGATCGTGGTTAATTCATACATCAGACAAACCAAGTAGACATCAATGCCTCTATTTTCCAGATGACAAAAGTGAAGCTCAGAGAGGTTAAGCAAAGCACACCCGAAGACCCAGGGCTGGCAAGTGGTAAACCCAGGATTCCAACTCATGCCTGCTGAATTCCAGTGCCTGAGCCCTTCACCACACTTCTGACACCAAATGTGGGGTTTTCCCACAACAAGCAATTCTCTAGTTCTCTGGGGACACCAACTGGGTGTTTTATAATTTAACTCTATTCTGACACTAACCCGGTTAAGGACTCAGTCCCGTAAGACACTTCAGATGCCAATCACAAGGAAAGGGTCCCTACGTGACCTACACTTCTGTCTAACTTGGCAACAAATCGGAGGTTCCCACAACCCTCTCCTTGATTTCAATAACTTGCTGTGACAGCTCACAGAACTCAGGGAAACACTTTAAAGACTATTAATGATTCATTATGAAGGATACAAATGAATAACCAGATAAGAGGTATGTAGAGTGAAGTCCAGATCCATCCTGAATGTGACACCCTCCTGGAATGTGGATATACTCACCAAACTGGAATCTCTCTGAACCCCTTCATTTAGAGTTTTTGTGGTTCCATTAAATAGGCAAGCTTGATTACATCATCAACCTTTGGTGGATAACTCCATTTCCAGTCCCTCTGCTACTAGAGGTTACAGGTGGGGCTGAAAATTCAGGCCTCTGATCACAGGGTCAGCTTCTCAGGCAAGCAGCCCCCACCCTCCAGGAGTCCCCACATTAGCATCACTCAGTTGTGGTTGGATGAGGCTTATTATAAATAACAAAAGACTCCCCAGTCACTCCTATCACTCAGGGAATTACAAAACTTTTTAGGAGCTCTGTCCCTGGAACTGGGGACCAAGACCAAATATATATTTCTTGTTCTACTGTAGCCGGGGCACAGGGGTGCAAGAGCATCTGGCCCCGGAGTGGGGGCGGGGTGGCAAACAGACCAGGTTCAGCCATTTTTCTGCTGACAAAATCCAAAGTCAAAGAGACAAGTGGTGGTGAAACAAGAAAGGGATTTACTTCAGTGAGGCCAACACTGGGAAGACAACGGACTAGAGTCTCAAAGACTGTTTCCAAAGTGCTGCAAATACTTCCAGGTTTATATGAGGAAAACGTGGGACAAAGGTCGGTGGGTACATGCAGGTGGGCAGTGAAGGTCAGTGGGTCATTGCCTCAGGGTCACTCACCCTGGGTCTTGCTGGTTCAGCGCAGTCCTTACTGCTTGAGGGGGTAGTTTAGGTTCCCAACAAGGGATGCTTTGTCTTCAGGGTCTTTTGCCTGAGTTGAGAGATGAACCTGAAAGAAGAACTTGATCAGTTAGAAAGTACAGACTGCGGTCGAAATGGAGGCAGTTCCAGTTCTCTTTCAATCTCACATTATCACAGCCCTTAACTACTAAGTACACTGCTCCCCACAGAAAATCTCTCACAGAAATTTAGTTGGCTCAGACTTTGTGTCTGGGAAATGTCCTGGGTTTTGAGGGAAGCTCATTATAGATAGTAATACGTAGCTAACATTCATTGAGCATTTATTCTATGCTGAGCACTGCGAAAGGCACTTCCATTCATTGTCAAGTCTTAAATCTTCACAACCTCATGAAAGTAAATACTGGTATTACCTGCAATTTACAGAGCAAAACTGAAACTCAGAGATGGTGTCAAGAAATAACTTACTTGGGATTATACTAGGCATGCAAGGATAATTCACTATTAAATAATCCGTTAATATAAGTTACCATTTGAATGGGTCTAACAAGAAAAAACATGTGATTTCACCCCAAATGATAATAAAGCTTTGGCAAAATTCAAAAAATGGCAGAACCACCTTGGAAAACAGTGTGGCAATTCCTCAAAAGGCTAAACATATGATCCAGTAACTCCATTCTCGGTGTAGCTCAAGAAATCAAAACATCTGTCCACCAAACACTTCTACAAAGATGTCCATAGAAGCATTATAAACAATAGCCAAAGGTGGAAACAATCTAAATGTCCACCAACAGATGAGTGGATAAACACATTGTGAGGTCACCATACAGTGGATTGTTTTTGTATCTAAAAAGGAATGAAGTTCTGATTCATGCTACAACATGGATGAACCTAAAAAACATTATGCTAAGTGAAAGAAGCCAGTCAAAAAAGACTACATATTTTATGATTCCATTTATATGAAATATCCAGAATAGACAAATTCATACAGACAAAAAGGAGATCAGCAGTTGTCTGAGGCCAGAACAGGCATGAGGGTGCCACAGGAATGAGAAATGACTGCTAAGGAGTATAGGGTTTCTTTCTGGGATGTTAAAAATACTCTAAAATTCAATTGTGGTGATGCTTGTACAACTCTGTGATTATACTGAAAAGCACTGAGCTGTATGAAATTTAAATAGGTGAATTTTATGGTTTATGAAATCTATCACAATAAAACTTTTAAAAAGAGAAGAGGGGCACCTGACTGGCTCAGTCGGTAGAGCATGCCACTCTTGATCTCGGGGTTGTGAGTTTGAGCCCCACATTGGGTGTAGAGATTACTTTAAAAAAGAGAGAGACAGAGAGAAGAAAAAGGAAGAAAAGAAAAAGAAGCAATCTAGCTACCCTGCTGGAAAAACCAAATGGAGAGGCCACATGGAGATCAGAGGTCCTGGAAATACACGCAAAAGGAGAGAGACCCTGCCTTCCCAGCATCCAAATCAAATCTTGAAACAACTCCAGCCCCAGCTCCTGCACCCATGCAGAAAACTGCCCCGCTGAGCCAAATCTACACACAGAGCTATGGAAGCTAACAAAACAAATCTTATTTTATAAGTTACTAAGTTTGGGGGTGGTTTGTTCTACATGGATAGGTCATCAAAACAGCCAGCTGGGAAAAGATACCATAGACTCCACATGGGTCAGAGATCTAAATGCAAAACCTGAAACAAATAAGTTACTAGAAGAACATACGGGTAAATCCTCCTACGACCTATGTATGGGGAAAATCCCTCTATGTCTCAAAATGCAGATGCAATAAAATAAAAGATTGATACAATTAGTTACTTTAAAAAAATTAAGGTTTTGTGGTGCAAAAACTCCATTAACAAGATCAAAAATCAAAGGACAGATTTGGAGAATAGATTTACCATATAATACCACAGATTAAGGACCCACATCTCTAATCTATAAATAATTTTTTCAATTGAGGGTAAAGGATCAAAAATCCTCCAGAAGAAGGGGCAAAAAACAGCAGAAAATTAACGACGACAATACAAAAATGTAAAACGTAACCTGAAACAGGAATGGATGTTCAACCTCACTCATAATAAGAGATATGCAAATGAAAACCATACCAAGATAGCATTTCTCACTCATCAGATGCACAAAAATTCAAATTCTTGACAATACACTCTGCTGATGATACTAGAGAAACGGGCACTCTTCTATTGCTGGTGGGAATGAAAAATGGAGAGGAATTCGGCAGGTATCTAACAAACCCAGAGCCAGTCACCCTTTGTTTGATACAGTCATCCCATTTCTAGAATTTATCCTGAAGGTACACATCCAATGATTTTAAAATACCCATGTACTAGGTTGTTCATGCAACATTATTTGTCAATTCCAAAACATATGTTAATACCTTAAATACCCAAACATGGAAGACAGTTAAATAAATGATGACATTTGGTTGAAGCTCTATTAAAAAAACAAACAAACAAACAAACAAACAAACCTGTAGAAAATCTCTATGAACTGATTTCCGGAATATAGTAAATGAAAAATGCCAAGTGCAAACAATTATATTTTTGTAATAAAAGATTTTATTTATTTATTGGAGAGAGCAAAGGAGCAGGAGCGGGAGGAGGGACAGAGGGAGATGGAGAGGGAGAAGCAGACTCCCCACTGAGCAGAGCAGGGAGCCTGACATGGGGCTCCATCCCAGGACCCTGGGATCATGACGTGAGCCGAAGGCAGACGCTTAACCAGCTGAGCCACCCAGGTGCCCCAGTGCAAACAATTATAAATAGTACACTTTTGTATAAGAGATAAAAAGGAGTAAGAAAACATAAGTATGTGCTAAATTTTGAAAAGCAAAAAACCAAAAACCACACTCACACATTAAAGATAAATCGGAGAACCCTGACGTGGAATTCCTACAGGGGGTGGGGTCTGGGGTAAAGGAAGAGGGGCGTATGCATGCTTCCCTGGGTATACCTTTGTGTGCGGTTTTGATTCTCGGGAAGTATATGAATGTTCTACATGTTTTTAAAAATGAATTAAATAAAGGACAGGAGGAAGGAACACAAACAAGAGCAAATAAGCCCAAACACACCTGTTACCACCTGTCCGTTCCAAACCCACCCTTTTTATACTCTGCCCTGTGAGGCCGGAGCCAAGGCCCTGCCAACCACACGTCTGTCCGCGCTCCCTGCTGCCTCTGGGTGGGGGGCTGCCGGCCGGGCTGGGGGAGGGAGAAAGGGCTCCATCCTTCCTGCTGGCCTCGGGGCTGGATTCCCGGGCCGTGTCACTCCAGCGACCTGCCACCCTGGGCAGTTCCTTCTCTTAGCAGCCGCGAAATGCAGCTTACAGGGTGACAGTTTTTCCAAGTCTCATTACTGCGCTTCTGAAAACACTGGCCGCAAACGGCACGTACCCCCTCCCAGAGCTCTGGTTTCCAACCCTAAGGGCCTCTTCCGCCCAAACCACAGACACCAACCCTCAGGTAGCACCTTCTCCTCGGAGGAGGTCTGAGTCTCGACTCCACGGGGCCCTTCTGAGTTTCTAAGTTTATTCAAACTACTTCCTTTTATTCTCTCAACCCTGAGTGATTATCTCAGAGGAATGAAATTTTGAGTGGTTTTTGCTTAGCGCTTTTCTAGAGTTTCTAAACGTTTAAGTAATGAGCGTGTGCTACCTTTATATCAAGAAAGGGAATGATGCCCTGTATTTATGTGCCCCTCTTATTTGATGACACTTCATGGTGCCTCAGCACAAATACAGAGGCCCTGGGTGTAACTGGTGGCTGAGGATACTGAGCTCACATGGCTGTTGGCCAAGTTCTGCCCCTCCTCAACAGAACGGGCCTATTGAATTCTGACACGCTCCCCTCCCTCCTTTCCCCTAACAGAAGATTATTTGAAGACTTTCCTTGTTCTCTAAGCAAATGGTATCAGCCCAGAAAAACATTTCTCTCAGAAGCTTTTCCATAAGGTTACAATAAAGCCAAATCTCCCAAAGTAGTATGAGTCAGGGAGCCAGGAGAAACAGGAGACACTGCCGGGTTCCACGGGGGCATCAGAATGGTTGTGCCCTGGGTTCCTCCCCATTCTCTCTTCCAGCACAGGCTAAGGGCAGGGGGACAGGACAGCCCTTCTGCCAAATAGGACTCACAGCTGCCTGCCCCCAACTCCTACTTCCCCACAAAACAAAACAAAACAAAACACAACACAACACAAAAAAATCCGATCCTCAGAATCCAGACCAGGAACTCTGGAGACATGGCATTTTCTGGCAAGCAACGGGATGGCTAATAGATAACAGGTTATCCAGGAAATAATTAGAAGCCCTCGCCCATGCGGATCAGTTGCAAACACTGACTTCTGTCATTCAGGATATGGCCCTAAAAGTAAAGAAGTCTTTCTTCCGTCACTTCCAAGGGGTGGGAAAACGGCAGGGCTCTCTCCATTCTTTTAAAACCTGACAAATTAACAAGGGCAGGATCTCCAGCAGGCACTTAAGCCTGCTGAAGCCTGGAGGGGCCTCTCCCTGAGCCCCTGGGGAAGGTGAGGAGGCTCCCGCCTTCAGGGAGGAGGCCAGCGCCAGCTTTCTTCTTCACCATTTTCTGCCCGTGTCTTCAATCTTCTCACCCCTTCTCTCCACACTTCTGCCCCTGCCCAGCTCCTTCCAAAGTCCACGCCCAGGGCAAAGTCCATTGCCCAGAGTAATTGCTCCAGCCCCGCTGCCTCTTTCCAGATTCAGCGCATTGCAGTACCCCGCCCCCCGCCCCCAGACACCATGCTTGTTTGTGAGGAGGGAGAAAGATTCAGAAATAAAAGCTTGGTTTGTGTTTAAGGAATCCATGTGGGTTCACTGCTATAGATTATACTTTTGTGTTACATCATTGTTGCTTTTAATAATGGTTTCCAAAATTGATTCCACTTCAAAACTTCTTTACGGTTCTCTCCCCCAAGATGTTATGCATTTGAAAGTAAACAGAATGCAATGACAGATTGAGGCTTTCTCACTCTCTCTTAAGTAGATGGCAACAGCTAATAATTCTCTTCTTATCACCCTTTTTTCTTCCTATCTTTGGATGGGGCCCATGTTTTTTCTCATAAAGCCAAAAGTAAGAACAGTAACTACCAGGTTTTGAGCACCCGAGGGTGCTGGCTATGCTAAGCTCTTCATGGGCATTGCCCAGTTAGCCATTTCCATAGTCTTGTTTTATTCTCCCCATTTTACAGGTGACAAAACAGAGGCCTGGAGAGATTAAATAACTTGCCCACAGTTACCTCAAAAAAGAAAAAGAGTAGAAACAGCAAGGATTTTGAGATTCAAATCCATGTCAGATTCCAAAGGCCCATCCTCTGTCACCTACATCATACTAACTCCTTCAGGGAGGCAGCAATTAAGTAAGAGTCCTGGGTCCTGGGAGGTGGGATAAAGGGGATGGTGATCTGTAGAGGACAGAATTCGGAGCCTGTGGCCAATGTCACAACCTCCAAAATCGCCCTTCAGGCTCAGGGTCTGCCCAGGGCTCTGCAAGCGCCCTCTCTTTCGAATCTCACCACAAACCCATGAGTCAGACATAATTTTTCACCAGCCCCCACCACCCACGTTATGCATAAGATTGAAACTGAGGGTCAGAGAAGTGATGAGTTCAAGGTCACTCAGTTGCTAAGAGGAGTGGAATTGTGGTTTTGGATTCAGGCTTCCAATTCTCCAGTCTGCTTGCGGTTTACTATACCCTCTGTCTCTCAGCAACGCTGGAGTTGGGCCTCCCTCTCACACAGGGGAGGAACCTGGCTCTTGGCTTACTCAGGGTTCAGCAGTTTGAAAAGCACAGTGAGGAGATACGAGTGTGGGTTCTAGAACCAAACTGCCAGAGTCAGAATCCCAGTCCTGTCACATCCACATTACGTGGCCTTGCGCAGTTCGCTGTGTCTGTTTCCTCATCTATAAAATTAGACAGAATAACAGCAAGTGCTTCGACAAAGGCTGGGAATGAGGCATGCGAAAAGGGCTTGCGATCGAGAGGGAAGCTACCAACAACCGCAAGTTATTATGGTCACTTAACAATTTCTACCCCATAGCTAGGTTTATGCAGAAGCTACTCTTTCAGTTAGTGTAACTGACATTTTCCTGCCAAAGATAAGCCCTCGGGGCTTTTCTGCCTTAGCTCCAGTCGCTCCCTGAAAGCAGACTCTGGGGCAAAGATTTGGGTTGCAAGTAGTTGATGGAGTGATCCCAGAAAGCTTGGTGAGAGAAGGGGGAACGTGAGGCAGGGAAGGGAGGCAAGGCTGTTCGTGAGCAGGCTACCCCTGGCAAGAGGGGGTCTGGATCCCATTGGGACCCTCTGAGACATCAGAACATGCCTCAGAATGGTCCCTGGGGACCCTCACACCTATCCCCCCATGGGGTAAGGGTTGCTCCGGGAGCATTCATCCCTGCTAACCTCAGGGGCAAGCAAGCTCCAGGGGCCAGAGCGTACCTGCAGGCAGCGGCGAGGAGCAGGAAGCAGTTGGAGTACTGGGGAACAGGTTGCAGGTGGAAAGCCAAGGGCATATAGGTGGGGCTCGGCCTGCCAGCTACACAGTAATTTCCCAATGTTGCTCATGTATACTCTAGGCGTATTTTTTTTTTCCCTCAGAAACACTTGCCAAATAGGCCCATTGTTTGCTCTGGATCTATTTTTAATGAGCAAGATTTCCTCTTCAAACTGTAAGTGCCTGCTTAGGAAGAGTCAAAGCCCCCTTAAAGCATCCATAATCATAACAGTCCCCTGCATGTCTGTGCCTTGTGCCTTCTAGTTTACAAAATTAAAAAATACGTTTTGCATAGATGATCTCATTTAATCCTCATGGTCAGCCAGTGAAGCGGAGGAAAGTCCGCCAAAGCAGTCCCAGAGTTTTCGATCTTTTACAAGGGATTAGAAACAGTTTAGTGATTCCTGTCGAGAGAGATGACTCCGAGGACCTGCGGGAAGTTTTGCAGCATCTCTGCTCTCTCTGAACAGTCCCTAATGAACCAAAAAAGACCGATTCCAGCCATTTTACTCAGGTTTGGAAACTTTAAGAACACTGATGCTTTCGGAATAATAAAACAAGTCAGCTACTTTGCTCATTTTTCTCAATGTACACACGTAATGAGATGTTACAATAGAAATTTCCACTGGGCGGGGGGGGGGGGGGGCGCCTGGGTGGCTCAGTCGTTAAGCGTCTGCCTTTGGCTCAGGTCACGGTCCCAGGGTCCTGGGATCAAGCCCCGCATCGGGCTCCCTCCTCGGTGGGAAGCCTGCTTCTCCCTCTCCCACTCCGCCTGCTTGTGTTCCCTCTCTCGCTGTGTCTCTCTCTGTCAAATAAATAAATAAAATCTTCATAAAAAAAAAAAAAAAGAAAGAAATTTCCACCAAGGCCTGAAGATGACAGAATCACATTCCAAAATTGGGGTGCCAGACCTCCATGCAGGCTCTGGAAGGCAGGCAGACAGGCAAAGAAAACCAGTCCTGTGAGTGCTGTACCCCTCACTCATGGCGATAAAATGGCTAAGAGTTTGGAGTGAGAAAAGAGGATTTTTGAACAACGTTTTCGATGTACTGTGAGTCCCACTCTCACCCATGAGAGAGAAGGGAGCATAGGACCCTTGTCACAAGCTTAGGGAAAAGGGATTCAACGTGTCCACTGAGAGATTTAGGAGACACAGTGCACAGGTGTCCAATTCCCACCTGGGAAAATCTGAGGGACAAGGGATGGCTGACTACGGCTTTGACTGTGGAGTAAAAGGAAGGTCAATGATAGCTTGTGCTCTCGAAATTTGTCACAACGGTGAGCGTGTGCCCAGATATCAGCCTCACCCAAATTAGGGCTGGCAGCGAAGGGGATCAGAATACGCCACCCTAAAATATGCCCCCTTGACATATGGATTATTTTGAGCTGAAGGCAATTAAGAAACAGTGCGCACAAGAGGAACTCTCTGCCCTCTCTTTCTTTGTCAAAGCAAGGCGTACATTCCCTTTCACACTGTGCCCCCTCCCCTCTTTCATAACTGCCAGCAGCACTGACTTGAATCTGCATAAGAAGGCTTATGAAAATAATTCTGATCTTCCATTTGTTTCCCATGTATATTTACCTTCCTCAATTTACCACCCCTAGAATCCCAGCCCCCCTTTTTAACTTGTCACTTCACAATTTATCACTCTGTGAAAATGGTATATAAGCCCCCAGTCTTAACTGCTTTGGGGGATTTTCACTCCTTACTGTGTGATCCCTCCCCCCCGCCCCTCCTTAAGACAACATAGACCTTCTCTCCTGTTAACCTGTCTTTGGTCATTTTAATCTGCAGACTCCAGTCACTGGATATAAGACGGTAGAAGAAAAGTGCCCCCACCCCCCACCTGCAGCAGTGAAAGACTAAAAGAGGGTCGCAGAGAGGGACAAAGAGACCTCAGAGAGAAGCCTGAGGTATCACCACATTCGCAGAGGCTGAGGAAGAAGTAAATGAATGGCTAGAATACAGAATATTTGTCCTATGAGGCAAACTTTAGGAAAGAGATCCTCAGTAATTGGGAGTGAAGATCATCCAAAGGAGCCTGTGAGAGTCAGCCTTAAACACCTGCCAAGTCCAAAGAGAGCAGATGATAAATCCATGCCAAGGCCAGGCAAATAAGAACTTCCCTGCTCCCCTCACCTCTTCTCAAGTCCAGAACTCTAGCTCTGAAAGAGTCAGGACTCATGGTTAGTAAGCTGGAGAAGGCAAAGGAAAAGCATTAGCAGCTGACCATATACCCGTTCCCTTAGCCCCCTTTCTCTCCACCTTTCAATAATCCTGATGTGGGACAAGGCAGGAAGCTTCAATTTTAAAGCAAGAATATTTCAACTACTAAATTCACACTCCATGTTTCCAAGTGACCAGACGATGGTTGGTATTACTAAGCGTGACTGGAAATCATGGGGCTCGCCCTAAGTTTTGTCTGGGGCAGAGGAAGAGCTCATTCCCCTGAATGGATGAGAAAGGAGAGTGGGAGACCAAAAAAATTTGCTTTGATTACACTCCATGAGCCATGTTTTCAATACTGGATTTCCTAGTGCCCAAGGGAAGAGTGGGTTGTTGTTTATGAGTTGGACTCTGGTTCAGAACCCCAGAAAACATCACTGGAGAGGTGACACCAACTATATAAATAGACCAGGGCCCACAGTCACCACGGGGCCATGATCAAGGAGTATCCCCACCCCATTTAGAAACCCATCCTGACCAGAGATTACAAATGCTGAGAGTCACCACTGCTCCCATCGCTGCAAGACCACGGAAGCAGACGGCTGCAACTCCCTGCCACGGGGAATCCCAGACGTGGCCTACAAATCCACTGCATGTGCCCCCAGATACTGCCCGAGCACGAATCTATTAAGAGCTGGAAACCCTTGGGATGAACAGATTGGATAATGGCTGTGAATATTACGGTAAACAAAATGTTTTGGGAGACCTTTTGAACTTACTGTCTCTCAGGTCCAAATCTCTGCCCTTCTGGGCTCGGCCTTGTGATGCCCGGACTCTGCAAACCAAGCTCCATGTTAGCTCTTCCGAGGGAAGCATCAGAGGGAGAGAGCCAGGCTGGAGGAGAAGAACGTGTTCCTTCCTCTCTGCTTCCTGTGGGGTTCCTGTCCCTTCGATGTCACTCTAGTGTCACCTCTTCACCCGGGCAGGGGCACTTTCCCCACATAGTGGCACGTGCACATGGTCTGCAGTTTTCCCAACGCTTACCACGAGCCTCACCACGCTCCCCTCTCCCCAGAGACACCAGGTCCCCGTGGGCCCCTAAGCCGAGCAGTGCCTCCTCCTCCAAGTGCGAGTTTCAGGTTTCTAGGTTTGTAATAATCCCCACCTCTCCCCTCCCCTAGCTCCCCGGGGAGTGGCTGCTTCCTGCAGTTGCTAGCGACCCTCCTGTCCTGGTTTTGCCTTGTCAGTTACCCAGTTAACAACTTGGTTCTTAGTTCACTTCTCTGTTCAAATAATTGATGATGTTTCCCCCTCCTGGCCAGTCCCTGACCGGTGCATCTCTCAGTGAAAAATTGAGAATCAGGGGGCGCCTGGGTGGCTCAGTCATTAAGCGTCTGCCTTCGGCTCAGGTCATGATCCCAGGGTCCTGGGATCGAGCCCCACATCGGGCTCTCTGCTCAACGGGAAGCCTGCTTCACCCTCTTCCATTCCCCCCTGCTTGTGTTCCCTCTCTCGCTGTCTCTCTCTCTGTCAAAATAAATAAATAAAATCTTAAAAAAAAAAAAATCGAGAATCAGAGTATCTCCAGGGACTCACTGGGGTAAAGAATCAGCGAGGCTTCTAGTAGAGAAAGCTGGGAAGATTTTGAGAGTAGTTTTTTAACCTTTTTTGAATCGTGGAGCTCTCTGAGAGACAGATAAAAACAAAGGGCTTTCTCTTCAGAAACTGTAAATATCTATCAGCACATCCCCCACCTTCAACCCTTGAATGCAGTTTGACACCCAGTTACAGGGGTTGGTGGACCCAAAAGCCCAGATGAATAATTCCTGTGGTAGAATGCTGGCCAGGGTGGGGCTCCATCTTGGAGAAAATCTCGTTGGCTCTCGTCTAAGCCTAAGAAAAGTCGAACAAAAGGACTGTCAGTACGGGGTTGCCAAGGAGTTGTCCTAGATTTTCAAACTCCCTGAATTTGAGATAAATATCCTGACTGTGAACCTGCCAACCCTCCGGATTCCTAGTTGCTCTGGCATCTGAAGCCTTAAAAAATGTATCTTTTTCAGCAACAACTATTTTACTCATGGGGACCCAGCCAACAAGAATGAGGCCTTCTGAGGCAGAGCGCTGTTTTGGGGGCTCTCCTCCTAAGAGGCTCCTGGCTGACCAGCCGGCTGACCTGGCCAGGTCTCAGTTGCTCTCTGCCCTTCAGTGGCCCCTGGAATGTAGCCCTCTGGGAAAGAAAGGCACATCGCCATCTCCTGGCTGGTGCTATTATCGCAGGCCAATTTTCCAAAAAGCAATTCCTGGTGCCTGGTTTCTTAAGCAAGCAGAAGAACTTCTCTTTTACTGTGAGTTAGTTATCTGGATGTGTTCGGTGAAGGATTATGCCCTATCCCATTAGAGGGGAGAACTCAGAGTTTGGGAGAAGTTACTACCTCTGGACCTCAATTTTTCCATCTCAAAGCAAGGCCACTGTCTAAATGCAGAGGAGTCTACCGCTGATTTTCCTTTCTTCATTACACTGTCCTCTTGAGCTTTTAGAAGGCAGCACCAGAGACTGAAAGAGGATCTTTCCCCGCATCACTTACACAGTTAGATAGCCACCATCCATCTCCACAGAGCTGTCTGACATATATTTGCTTTCTTAGCTGCATGTTGATCTTTTAACTTGCTTAGACATTGTTCAGGATACAGATGGATTTTTTCTGTTAATTAAAAAAAGGTCTATTGTTTTATTCATTCAATCTGTAAAATTATTCATTCATCCAACAATTTTTTATTGAACGCCTACTATGTGCTAGGCACTTTTGAGGTACAAGGCCTATCACAGTAAACAAAACAAACGAAAATTCATACAGCTTCTCATTTAGTGGAGAAGACAGACAATAAATAAAGTGTGTGGGGGATGCAAGCCAAGAGTGGTTTTTTTGGTTGCTGTTTATTTGTTTGTTTTGTTTTGCTTTTTCAGATAGGCGAAATTATAGCATGTTTGTCTGCTGATGGGAATGATTAGGTAAAGGGGGATAATGACACAGGAGAGAGGAGGGAGAATTGGTATATTGCCTTTGAGTAGTTTAGAAGGTATGGAATCTAGTTCGCAAGTGGAGAATGAATCAGGTATTTACTGAGCCCCAGCCAGGTGTCAGAACCTGGTTGGGTGCTGGGGACATAGCAGTGAAGAAAACAGGCAATATTCCTGCCTTTCTAGAGACTGAATTCTAATTAGGGCCATGAACAATAAAGAAGAAATGGACCCATGGTACCCATGCATTGGGATAAATGCTATGACTGAAAGTGGTCAGAGAAGCTCTCTTTGAGAAGTGACATTAAGTCCTGAAGTATGACACAGATCCATGTGAGGAGCCTGAGGGAAGAGGATTCTAAGCAGAAAGAATAGCAAGTGCAAGGCCCTGAGGAGGAAGAGCTTGGCCCATTTGTACACTTGCAGGAGGTGAGGCTGCAGGAGGGTAGTTATCAAGAAGAGTGAAGCATGAGATGAGGTTACAGAGGTTGGTCATTGATGGCTTTTTTTAACAGCCAATAAATTTTATGAACAAATTTATAGATACCTCAAGGCTGGGAAGGACAGCTAACGTTGTTAAATGACAAAATCAGAATTAAAAAACATTTCAATAGATGGCATGTAACAAATCTCCATGTCAAATCTTGCGTTTAGGTTCAAAAAATCAATTGCAAGAAACAGTAAAGGAAGATCAGGTACACTGCCAGTTCTTAGGAAAAGGGTTTTAGGTTTGCACAGAGCAGAGTCTAAGACAGAGACCTAAGTGTAAACTCTTTTCCCGGGAATGTTAGCAAAGGAGCAGAGGAGAGGAGGTGGCGGGGAGAGGGGGGAGGAAGGTAGTGAAGAAGGAAGGAAACTATGAACTGGGCACCTGGGTTGCTCAGTCAGTGAAGCGTCTGCCTTCGGCTCAGGTCATGATCCCAGGGTCCTGGGATCGAGCCCCACATCGGGCTCCCTGCTCGGGGCGAGCCTGCTTCTCCCTCTCCTTCTGCCGCTCCCCCTTATGTACTCTGTGTGTGTGTGTCAAATAAATAAATAAAATCTTTAAAAAAACACACACAACAGAAAACTATGAACTACAGAACTATGTAATGGAGTCGGCCATGTCTACAGGCTACCATTTGTAGACTATGGCATTGCTGTCTGAAAGGTGTGTCAGCACCAACCAAGGGGAGAAGATAGGGGACAGCAGCTCTCCATTGCTCCCAGACACTGGGCAAAGGTTCCTGGCGTGGGTGCCATGGCCTATGGTGCCCATGAGTGCGTGACAAGTACAGTTCCATGGTGGCCCCGCACACAACATCACTCAGAAGCCTAAAGGCAGAAAACAAGGGGTACAAAAAGTGCACCTGAGGTGGGTCATGGTCAACTGCACCTGTGTAAACTGGCTGGTAGCCCACAGAGCTGGACACAGCCAGAATAAGGGACAGGAGAGACCTAAACCTCAGAAGTGATTCACAAGAGGGGTCTCATATACCTACACTGGTAACAAAGGACCATTTCCCTGCCTTCGGCATTTTTGTCTCAGTCTTTCCAGGTTTTTCGTGGAGACACATGTATGTAACTGGATCTCACTGGCAATGCTTTCATGAAATTTGGGTCCTAAAGGCCAAAAGGCCCCCCAAAATGCTGTCCCAGAAGCCCTAATAATCCCTTCTTTAGTATTTCTCTAACTCAACAAAGGAATCTTTATTAAACACTAACTAAGACTTCTGGATCTTCATAAAATGCTACACTTACATAAACTATTTACTTCTGCTACACCCAGGGCTACCATTGTGAGGGGCAGTGTGTTACGTTGGGAAAACCATTTATTCCATTCATCCCAGGCCAACCACAGACCTCGAAATTAATATTTTGGCTCATCTCCAAATGAGGTTATACATACAGTCTCTCAGAGCCATACCGACAACAGTGCTGAAAGAAGCCAATGTTCTTCATACAGCTGAAACAGGTGTCCCCACTCTCAGATCAGCCTGCCTGATTATGAATTATGAATTAATATTTTTTCAAAACTCCTGTAATTATCTTGTGAATAACTCCATGCCTTCAGTGTTAAATTATACCAATTTATTAAATGCAGAGTTTCAAAAAATATCACGATTTTTGTGATTCTGTTTTGACATTTCTCCTTTTTTTTTAATCTACCAGGAGCCTTAAAAAATGAAAGTAGCCCTAGGCATTTCTTGATTTCTGAGAGATCCTGGTTAATCCCTACCAAGTTGTTGAAAGTACTGTTTACAGAAGTTCCATATCCCTCCTCACTCCCAATTCTGAGGGCTTATTAGTCCTGCAACCTCTGGCTGCACGAGGAAAAGTAAGAGAACTAGCTAGAGGGTAAGTGGGGAACTCCTGCTCCTTTCCCAGCTCTGGAGGTGTTTGTAAACATCACCCAGGGCAGTCTGGCATTGTCCTGGAGACTGGTTTCTTTTTCATTTCACAGTGTTAGGAGCCCCTTTATGTAATTGTTGCTGTGGGGAGCCAGCGCTTCTAGATACATCTCTGTTGGATCCCCAAAGGGATTGTCTTCTCTCAGAGTTTCTTCAACCTATTTATTCTCTAGGCCACTTCAGATTCAAAACTCTGGGCTGCATTCTCCCCTCATTACATCGCTGCCAGCAATCCAATGGTGCTTTTGGGGGAGGCCCTGTAAAGGTCGGGGCGGGGGCGGGGGTTGGTGGTCTCTGCCCCACAGGTGATAAACCAGCTGGCTGCTGGCTGTGGTACACCATCGCTCACCTTCTCAGTGGGCTCCTGGGCCTTCTCTCCCAGGTTCTAGGTAAGGACCATGCATACAGTTCAAAGAGGCTAACATGGGCTTGCAGAAATACCACCCAGGACTGGGGAGCTCCAATCCCTGCTGGTCATCTGAACACTGACAAAGAATAAGAAGAATGGCAGTGACTATCATTTACTGAATGTTTTCTAATCTCCAGGCCCTGTGTTAAATGCTTTACAAACAGTAGTCTCATTTAGTCTTTACAACTGCTTCACCATCTAAATACTATTATTATCCTCATTTTATAGGTGAGGAGACTAAGACTTATCAGTGGTATTTGCCCGTGTGGATAGTAATTGGTAGAGCCCAGGACAGAACGCAAGCTCCTGGAGCTCTCACATTTAACCACGATATGTATTATCCCACAGTCCTGAAGTATTTCTTTGCCCAACGAGCCGTGGATGCTACATTTGTAGAAGATGGATTTACTCATCCGACAGCCCTGTGCTCTTCTTGAACGAGGGAAGCCTAGTTCGAGTCTCACACTCCCTCTGAGATCCTCCTCAACCCATCCAGCCTTCACAGAGCGCCCCTTTTCCTGAATTCCGGTAAAAAGTGGAATGTGTGCCACTCACTTGGCATTTTATTATCCAAGGTTTCAGGTCATTATCTCATTTAAGTGGGAACATCTCGTCTCTCCGACAAGAATGCAAGTAACCCCAGGTAAGGACATGTCTTACTTTTCAAGGCAAGAGAAATACTCGATGAAGAGGATTGAGCAACTCCTCCTCCAGGTCCTTCCTGTTGGCTCAAAGGCAGGCCAGCAGCATGCCCTCGAGAGGGCCCTGCTCCAGACTTCAAGGTTGGGGTGCTGGCCTCTCAGTTATCTTGGCTGTCAGCCCCTCCCCCTACACCCCTCCCTCCTTGCCCTGTGTCAATATCCTCACTTTCTTGCCGTTTCTTACCTGGCAAACATAAATCTGGCAGCTTCCCACCACCTTCCTAATGAGGCTAACTCTTTGCTGTCCAGAGAGCTCACTGCAGCCTCTTCCCAGAGAACTCCTGGCCTTTAGCCAGGATGCTCACCTGGCCAAGAAGTGGCCTCCCCAGCGTGCTGCCCTAGAATGTCATTGTGCAGCATCTCTTGTCCCCACCCCTTCTGTGTCTTCCCCATAAACTGCCGTCTCTGAGGAGGAATAATCCATCCTGGCCATAATAGGGCTGGTTTAAGAGTGATTCTCACAGTCTTAACTCTGCCCTTTCATCAGACTGGTCAGTCTCCACTTCCACATTCTGCAAAGACAACTGCGATGAGCCCACAGTGAAATGGTCTGGCTAGGGGCCAGGAGCCAGCAGGAGAGGAAAGTCACCTCCATCACCCTGCCCAATGTCAGAGCATTGTGCCTGTGAAACCCCCATGTCACCTATCGAGCATGGTGGCCAGAAAGGCCTTCACAATATTTTCATTCTCAAGTGGGAACAAGACCCACCACTCTCTGGCCATGAGATCAAACTTGCAAATTCCAGAATTTCCATGGTTGCTCCAAACGTCATTCCGTGCTACCAAGATGGACTCTCCATCAGGCCGTTAATTGATCAGGATCAGGTTGTCTCAAAACCATTCCTATATGGGAAAAAGTTTTAAATAAACTACTGGGGCTGGGGGGAACCCCTCTTCCATATGCATGGAATGTCAAAATATACAAAAGAGAAAAAGTAATGGATTGGTATGTTTTAATTACATCAATACTTTTAAAAACTGGGACAAACATACCTACATACTGGTCTGTTGTAGTAATGAATAATACTAGTTTCTTTTTCCAGGCTTAACCTCTACAAATTTGTTAACGACTTTGTCAAAACTTACCTTCACATATTCATGCTCAACAGACAGTGTGTTGATTTATCTTCACTCATAGTTAATCAATTTTCATTTAGGAAAACTTTTACATGAATCAACAGATATACGAATGGGAAGTCTTAAACACAATGATAGGTTTGTCAAAGATTCCTAAAAATCCCATGTCACAGCAACTTCAGAAGTTGCAATATGGTCCATGTGTTTGTTTCTTTGGAATTAATTTTAGATGCTTTCAAATGCCTGCACAGTTAAAAAATTTCTGCTAAAATATCTTCACCAGAAAATTCACCCTACATTTCTATTACAGTTGATAAACTTCTGAAGTTCTTCTTCGGTAAAAATTAGGGGAAATTGTCAAGTAGCAGTGAGTATTGGCATGATTTGACATGTTGCTTTAGAATAAGCATCCAGCTCTTTAAATGCTTTGGAAAACAAGGCATTTCAACATTGCCCTTTGGAGTTCCTCCAGCATGGGCACATGGAATGACAAAATCCCACTAACTCTTAGTCGGTTTCTTCATGTTTACAATCAGCCGTTATCATTGTTTATTTTGAATTTATTGTTGAAACATAGGAATATGTGATTCCACAGGGTTTGGAACGGGAGGGTTCCAAATCATTAGGGACTTATTCTGAAAACATGCACTTGTGGGCAGATCCACTGGAGTCGGGGGTTAATTCTCAAATTAACTTCCACGTAGAATGCAATGCTTGTTAATAGATAAGTGATTTAAATGTGTTAATTGAAGCTTACATCCATATGAGTGAAACTCAACAGCAACCACAACGATTATTTAGAACTCAGACCAACAAAAGATATTTTTCCAAGAGGGTATTTTTATCACTGACATTGTTCAGATTTGCCAGCACATGTTGACAAAAAAACCGACCAAATTTTAGTTTGTTTTATTGTTGTTTTAAAATGTGCTAGACAATGCACCCCTGATTGCCTGCACCTGGGATGGATGCTGGCACTGCTCACACACCCCTGGTGGGTCCCGCTGCTCCCGCAGGGAGTGGGGGAAATTGCAGCCCCTGGCGAGCTAACCTCTGAGTCTGCCCTTCTCTGCCTTGCAAGGAAGCCTTGGTGACAGAACTCGCAAAGCTGAGGCCTGCATCCAGGTCATGGACTGATTTTGTTTGACCTATAATGTTAAAAAACAAAACAAAAACCCCACGCCTTGTCGATGGCTTTTGGCGGGGCGCACGCTTCTAGCTGACCACAGGCCCCGCCACTCCTAGTTTTCAGACCTTGACTCATTTGTCCACTTCCGTTATCTGTCTGGCCCCTGTAGGCATCTGACTTTGTGACTTTGTTTCCAGAGCTTTCCTGATAGGAGCCTGAACGTTCTCCAGTCATTTAGCTTTATGGGGTCTGCTCTCTGCTCTGCCCTCAGTGACCGCGGCTCACCAGCCTCCTCCTAGCACCTCAACTCTGCCACTCCGGACGCCCCTTTCCCTCGTCTCCAACCTGCATTTTTCTTCTCTTGCGCCTCCTCTCACCACTGCTCCTCTGCCTCAGGAGGCAGCTGCCGAGTGCTCCTTCTTGAGCATGAACTGGGCAACTGCCTCCCTTTGAATGGGAACCCAGGTCTCCCGCTTTGTCTGTGACACTCAGGAGGCCGGGGGGGAGTGCTGAGCATGCGCTCATCTTCCCAGAGTCCAGCAAGGGGCTGGCTCCCCTGGTTAGCAGGAGGGGAGACAGAGGGGAGACACCATGTCAAGCCCTGAACACAGGCGCCAAGTCCCACCCAACAGGATGAATGTCATGCGAAACACATTCTTGGCCAAACTGCTCCATGTGAGCACGAACGATTACTTTCAACCAGGGGTATATTGGAGTCAGTGCATGCCAGCTCCTGAGAGGCAATCGTTAAACACTCAGGGATTTTACCAGGGAGTTGTATCTTAAAATCAGCCAAGGCAGAAGTATTTACACCAAAGACATTGGTAAGAGTTCTAAACAAGGGCGTCTTGGGGGCTGGGGGGGGGGGGGGTACCAGCATACCACTGCTTTTGGCCTGACCCAACATGTCCTTCTGCCCACGGTGACTCTGGAGATTTTCAGTTTTATTTGCTTTCTTTTCCTCCCTTTTGCTTTAAGGGAGATTGTCTAGTGCAGTTAAGAGGGGGGCTCTGGAGCCACAGCCTCTGGGTTCAAGTCCACATCCTACCTGTGGGACCCAGAGCCACTGCTGAATCTCAGTGCCTCATGTTCTCATCCCTAAGTTCAAGGTGGTCTTAGCACCTTCTCCTAAGATTTTGGTGGGTTTCTATGAGTCGGTAAACATGAAGTACCTGCACCTAAAAAGTGCTCCACAAACATTATTGTTCTAAAACTGAAGTGTCCTACCATTCTCTTATTTTAGCTGTGTAGTTAAAAGATGCAAAGATCTAGTAAACAATTTAAACCCTGTGCTGCTCACTGACTATAAATATCATGAATATGCCATCCTTTTGATTGAATGTCTATCGGGTCAACTCATGTCACCTTCCTCTCAAAAAGATAGCAATGGCACGTGGTAAAAATCCTGCTAAAACTATTATTCCAAAATGTGGGTATTCGTTTTTGCATCTCAATTCCAGAATTAGGAAAAACTCCTCTTGTCTAGTTTTTCATAAATTCTGCTTTTTTAAAAAAAAATCATTTTTAAAGTACACTATATTTTTCACATGTTAGTAGTCTTGAAATTAGAACAGGTGTTTGAGCTGATGTGTGCATTTGATGTGGCCGTGTTTCTTTCTCTCTCCCTAAAAGCAGTTATTAAATTGATGGTGCATCTTAACAATTGATGGTGTCTTAGAATCTGAGAAGTGCAATCATAATTGTCAACAGTATAGTCAGTTGTCCCATGTCTAATGTCGTGTCCCCAAGATCAGAATGTTTCCAGGGGTGGAGTTCTGTCACACATATGGCCACCAAGGCCGCCCATCCCTACCCTGAGGCTCAGAGTCGGTGGGAGTTGGCCCAGGTGCAGGGTTTGTTTAAGTGTGCAAAGATTCTTCCTCATTCTTCAGTTAGAAGCACAGTGCGCCATGCCCAGGGGCTGGGATCTGACCTCTGGAAGGGAAAGCTCTGAGGCAACGTGAGAGCGAAGGTGGAAGGAGGAATGAGGCTGCGGAACTAAGGGCAGGCCCAGCTGGGTACTCGGCAGGAAACCCACCCGCGGCCCTGGCGTTCTGTTCTGAGTCATCCCCTTCTTGGTTCCACATGGTTGAGCTACAGGCCACACTTTCTCCATAATCTCAGTCTCCCCACCTGCTTTCTTGCCCAAACTTGGGGCAGCTTGCAGAGTTTAAGAAGGAGAAATGGGTACAAGACTGGAAGGGACCATGACAGCCGTCCTGGCTGTGGACACTCGGTGGGGGGCGCTCCTCCCCTGCTGCCCCCTGAGCCCGGGCTCCCCCACCGGTGCCTCTGGGCACCTGACGGGTCCCTGAGCCGGAGACTCTGAGCCACAGCCCCGGGGCCCCCCCCGTGTGAGCTGGGGCGCCGCTGCCGGGATCCCAGCCGAGCAGGGGCTGGAGCAGAAGCCCCAGGAGTGACCCCTCACGGAAGCTAAGCTGCCATCCACACCCCGACCGTTGGCTCTGGCTTTGTTCCCACTCTGCGTCCTGGGGCCCCGAGCCACCCCGGGGGCCACAGCGGGAGGGGAGCAGGCAGTCGGGCCTGGGCCACACCGCCCCGGCTCTGCGCGCAGCCCTGCCCGGACCCCTTTGCTCTTCGCGGGAGCCGGGAGGATGGCGTGGAGGAGGAGGGGGAGACACAGACATGTCAGGCCGAGAAGCCTGATAGGGAGCAGGACAGCGGGAAGCCCAGGGGCCAGCTTCACCCAGCCGCTGCCCCCACGGCCCCGTCCCAGTTCCGGCGGCACGGAGGTGGCCGCCACAAAGAGCCCACTCAGCATTCCCGCTGTGGAGGGCAGGCTTGGTTGGAGGCCCCAGCTGCTGCCCCCTGGGATCCACCCCCACATTCACACCGAAGCCACACTCCCTAGGCCTACACCCAGCCCAGGCTGAGCAGTAGGGAATGGGAGATGGACTCATGCAGGCCATTCCTGAGAAACCCAGGACTCCTCCAAGGCAGTTTTGGCTCCGGGACTCCCCATGTATCTGCCAGAACCTTTCTCTGAGCCGTGCTACTAAGACTCTTCCCACCTGGATAGTAAAAAATTGAACCTTGCCCAAAAAGAGATCTGGCCTTTACCCTCAACTCCTGGGCCATAATCTTTGCGTGCCTGGGGGCATTGGGCTAGCTAGCTAGTAGCAGCGGGACTTAGGGTAGGGGCTGGTCACCCGAGGAAGAACAATATGGTTTAGGGTGCAACTTTGGGTCACCCAGTTCAGTCAACCTAGAGACAGAGATGCCCTGTGGGCAGTCAGTCATGCCTACATGACTGGGCCCCATAAAAGCTCTGAAGACCAGGCCGCTCAGCCGAGCTTCCCTGGTTTATAATACTCCATGCATATTGTCTCACATGGATGCATGGAAAGTAACCCGTGCTGGCTCCATGGAGAGAGGACAAGAAAGGCGCTGGTTCTCACACTTCCCTGGACTCCATCCTATGTGCTTCCTCCCTCGGCTGATTTCAGTCTGCACCCTTTCCCTATAATAAACTAAACCTGAGTCTATCAGCTCTCAGGGAGTTCCATGAGTCCTTCTAGAAATCGTTGAACCATGAGAGTGGTCTTGGAGCCTCTGAACTTGTAGTTGGTGTCTGAAGTCAAGGTGGTCTTGTGGCAACTGTTCCCTCTAAACTTGGCAGTTGCCCTAACTCTTCTCGCCATCCATTCCTCCCCTTCACAGGGACCAGAGATGCACTGGGGTTCGAGCTCACCTCCTTCCTGGGCTCCCACCCTTTGACCATACCTAGGCATTTCCCCAGTGAATCTCTTTTGTAGCCAATCTCATCTTGGCGTCTGCTTCCCAGTGGACATGAGGGAACATAGGTGGTCTGTGAGCCACCAGCACTGCAAATGCAGAATCCTGGGCTCAGACCTGCTAAGTCAAACTCTCAGAGGTGGGGCCTAGGGATCCACACCATGGATGAGCTGCCCACATGATTCAGATGCACACCAAACCTTAAGCGTCGCTGGCCTGGAAGATGGGCTGTTTCTGAGCAGCTGCTGCAGGGGAGGCTCAGACGAAAGGCAGCCACGAGTGGGAGTGGGCTTCGAAAGCACCACAAGGCTGCCACCCTGGGTGGGACACTGAGCTCTCAGCTGCAGGGTGGAGGAGTCCCGTGGAGGTCTGCTGAGTGGGCGTGCGTGCAATCGCTGCAAGAGCTGACCCCACACATGAGGCCAGGTGCTTCCTGTTCCCTGCACCCTCACTGCCTGGTCTGAGACATCAGTCCATTATCCTCACACTCAGCCTGGCTCTTTGAGAACCCAAGCTTCACACCATCTCCCTACAGCATCTACTGCCATCTCCCAGCTCCACCAGGGTGCTGGGCCCCCTCTTCCTTTCTAGGGTCTCTTGCCATCATGAAAGCTCAATCATTCCAAGGCCTGACAAACACAGGCCACTTCCTCTTTGCATCTCCATGTGAGTGTTTCGACTTTTGATAACACTTCCATTTTTTCATTCATTTATTCAACAAATACTATAGAATGCTTGGTACACAGCAGATACACACCGGAGTAATCGAACTTTACCCCCCAAAATGGAATCAGCCTGGACACAATGGACTGAAGAACCACAGATTTTGAGACCACAACGTTATTTGATCTCATAACAAGAATAATAAGGTGGTTAGATTAGTCACAGAAATCATCCTAGAAATAAGCTACCATGAAATACAACATATGAATGCACTGCTAATGTGATGAAGGTGCTTCCAGAACTTCCCTGGGAGCTTGATCAGTGTGCATAAGTGCTCCCGACCTTGAGGACCACATGTCCAATCCCTTCCTCCAGGACAGAACCGGGGTGGCCAAGGACTATATCTTTGACAAGCAGCTCTTAACATCTTTTGAATTAGGAATCTCTGAGAATTTGATGAAGGCTATGGACCCTTTCTCCACAGACAGCCTTTTATATATGCAAAATTGATACACATTCCAAAGAGCTCCATCCCCAGCTCACAGATTTAGCCACAGGGATGTTCATCACAGTATTACTAATATTAGTAATTAAAAGAAAAAATGATTTCTCTACTCACCACCTTCTGGCGCCAAATGTGAGAAGGATTGCCACATCAATTCTCCAGCTCTCCATGCACCCATTGAGTGTCCTATGATTTAATTCAATTCTGACACAGACTGAGTTGGCGCAGATCACACAAGTTAAGGGGTCAGACCCACAAGACTGCCCCTACTTCAGACATCAACTGCAAGTCCCAGGTTCTCACGTATACTTCTAACCAACTGGCTATAAATGTGGGTTCCCACAGCCCCCTCCTCAGGCTTGATCATTTGTTTTTATAATGAGCCTTTATGGCTCACAAAACTCAAAGAAACATCTACTTACATTTTTCAGTTTATTATAAATATATTATAAAGGATACAAACGAACAGCCAGGTAAAGAGCTACATAGGGTAAGGTCCAGAAGGGTGCCAGGCACAGAAGTTTCTAACCTCTGGAGTTGGGTGTGTCAGCCTCTCCGCATGTGGATGTGCTCACCAATCAAGAAGGTTCTGAACCCTATAGTTTAGGGACTGAGGCACAATCATTAATGATTATGAACTCAATCTTCACCCCCTCCCCTCCCTGGAGGATGAGAGGCAGAGCTGAAAGTTCCAGGCTTATAATCATGGCTTGGTTTTTTGGTGCCCCATTCCCCTTGTGAAGCTATCCAGGAACCCACGCAAAATTGCCTCATTAGAACAAAAGACACTCCCATCAGGAAATGTCAAGAGATTTAGGAGTTGTGTGTCTAGAACTGGAGGCAGAAAGTAAATATATTTTTTATCAAATCACAGCAATAAATAATTAGAAATGATCTAATAATGGAATTAAGGTACAATATGACCATATAATAATGCATTGTGCAGCTATTAAGATATTTTTAAAATATCCTTGCTGACATGATAAGAGCCAAAACATACTGCCTACACTGTGACAGACATGATTTTAAATTGTTTAAATGTATTAACTCATGTGCTTATCACCAATATCCTATCAGGTATACTTGAATTTTACTCTTATTTTATAGGTAAAGAAACTGAGGTAGAGATATTAAGTAATGTGCCCAAGATTATATAGTTCTTAAGTAGAGGAACAGGATTTGAATCCAGGAGATCTGAGCTTATAAACACAAAAAGGTAGAATACAAAGCCATCTATACAATATGATCCCATTTTAGATTTAAAAAAAAAATTGGCTGGAGATCCCCGGGGTGGCTTTAATATATGCCCACAAGTTCTTTGACTCCCCTCCTTTCAAGAGCTAGAAGTTAAGTCCTCTCCCCTTAAGTGTGGATTTGACTTAGTATCTTTCTTCTAATGAGTAAGAGTATGGCAGAAGTGACAGTGCCTGACTTCCAAGACTAGATCATAAAAGGCATTGCAACGTCCTCCTTGTTTTCTCCCAGAGCACTTGCTCTGGGAGAAGCCAGCCGCCATGTTGTGGACATTCTCAAGCAGTCCTGAGGAGGGTCCATGTCGGCAGCCTCGTGAGTAAGCCATCTTACAGTCTGATTTTCCAGCGCCACCCAAACCTCATTCAGATGACTCCAGCCTTATGACAGACCCTAAGCCAGAACCTCCCCAAATAAGCTGCTCCTGAGTTCCTGACCCAGGTAGACTGCAAGATAATGTCTTGTGTCGTAAGCCCCAAGTTTTGGAATAATCTATTATGTAGCAGTAGAAAACTAATATATCTCCCAAATCTTCATTATAGGTGCTTTTCACTTTTTTTTTTTGTCTTACCCATATTTTCCAATATTTCTTCAATAAATCTACATTACCTGCATATCTCAACAAGCACATAGAAAGACTAGAAAAAATAAGCAAAGGGACAACCACTGTCCTGGGTTATGGACACCCCATCAATGACAACCACTTGTGAGACATTGACTTGAAACATTTGCGTCAGCCTTTGCAATATATGTTCTACTTACAAAACTGGGCACGAATCTCCAAAAGGAGGTCCTGCCACGAAGGTGAGATGGCTGAACCAGGCAGGTCAACCGGGACTCCTTGCTTCCTGATGGAGTAGCACAGGGTGGGCCACATCAGGGCCCAGGAAAACTAAGATCTTATCTCAGTTTTTTTTGTTGTTTTTTTTTTTTTAAGATGTATTTATTTATTTGAGAGAGAGAGAGTGGGGAGGGGGTGGTTAGGGCAGAAGGAGAGAAGGAGAATCTCAAGCAGTCTCCGTGCTGAGTGCAGAGCCCAATGCGGGACTCAACCCCACAGCCCTGAGATCATGACCTGAGCCAAAATCGCGAATCAGTCGCTTAACCAACTGAGCCACCCAGGTGCCGCTCCTATCTTAGTTTTATATGCGGCCCAGGCAAATCACAAGCTCAATGGACCTCAGGGTCCTCATCTGTCAAATGGGCATTACTTCTGCAGAATTCATGAAATTAGGTATTGACAAATAGTTACTGTCTTTGTCCATTCAGGCTTCTGTAGGAAAATGCCACAGACTGGGTGGCTTATGAACATCAAAAATGTATTTCTCACAGTCCTGGAGGCTGGAAGTCCAAGATCAGGGTGCCAGCCCAGTGACATCCTAGCAAGGGACTGCTTCCTGGTTCATAGTCTGTGACTTCTCGCAGCATCCCCACATGGTAGAAAGGGCCAGGGATCTCTCTGGAGCCTCTTCTATAAGGACACAAATCCCATTCATGAAGGCTCCATTCTCCTGACCCAAGTACCTCCGAGTGGCCCCACCTCCTAATACCATCACACTGGGCAGTAGGGCTTTGACATATGAATTGGGGGGGGTGCAGGCACAAATGTTCAAACCATAGCGTGTACGTAGAACAAGTAACATGATTATACACAATGTAAGGCAGATTATATGCAGTATAAAATAGAACCATTACTTCCCTCCAAGAACGATTCCTGTAATCTATGGTCCTGGGAATGTAATTTTAGGGACTAACAATTCTTATTTTTAAACTCTTTTTTTTTAATGCTGAAGCATTTTAAAATAAATTATAGACATATGAAATTTCACCCCAAAATACCCTCTCCAAAAAATGAGAACATTTTCCTGCATAATCGCCTAACCTGTGACCAATGATACTGCACAAAAATTCCATCAATCAGAATTCAGAAATGACAACGTTCTTCTCACACATACCTTGTTTACCAGCCTTCACTATCAGGGTCTTGTCTAAATGGCAGGAGCGAGTGATTGGCCCTTTGTAAATGAATTTAAGTGGGCCGACCGAAATGGAGAAATACTCATACCTAAATAAAACAGGCCTCACCCATCTACAAGGGAGGGAGAATACTGCGCGGCTAGGTTGCACAAGAACCAGAGTGAGCCAGAACGAGACTTCCAGTACGTGCCAAGCTGGCGGACCCACAGGACCACTGGCTCCATTTCCCAAATCCATGCTGGAAAAACTACAGAGGGAAACCGGGCTCCCAGGAACCAACACCAAGAAGGCTAACAATAGCGACAAGGCTTGAGGAGCCCGTGGGGAGGTGGCTGGGACAAGGGCCAGGCCTTGGGCACTTCCCTGCACACAGTACAGAGCAGCCCAGCCAGTGCCCCCGGGGCACGACGCCCTCCCTAACTGGGGCACCAGCGCACTTTCAGAAGAAACGTGGCAGACCACACACGCCACCCGTGTCATCTGAAATAGAAGGATTAGAGTAAGAACAAACAGACCGTGAATCTAAAACAAGCCTGAAGTAGGATTAAAGAGACAAAACAGAAACAGTGTGAGACAGGAAACAGAGAGAACTCATAGAATTATTAGGTATGAAAATTCCTAACAGTGACTATTAGGCACAGGTCCAGGCTGGGACTGAAATGAGACCCAAGGTCAAAGCGAAAGAGAAAACAAAGTAGAGCTGCACAGGCAGACCCTGGAGCTGCACCCGCCACCCCCAGCCCCCCGCCCCATGGCTGGGGTTCGCCTTGAGAGCTTTCTTAAAAAGGGGTTGGTGGAGAAGTTGGCATTGTGTTTCCGGTGCACCTGCCCCACTCTGCTTGCCGTCTGGGGGCCTACAGCTTGGAGGTCCCTCTCCCCTCCCACCTGACCCTTTGGCCCCATGATTTCAGGTTGAATTTCTCCCTCTGATGCCCTACAGACAGGCCTGGTTACACAATTTGCAGGCCCCCATGCAAAAGAAGAATGTGAGGTCCCTTGTTAAAAAAAAAAATTTATGGGGATGCCTGGGTGACTCAGTCAGTGAAGCTTCTGCCTTTGGCTCGGGTCATGATCCCAGGGTCCTGGGATCGAGCCCCGCATTGGGCTCCCTGTTTGGCAGGGAGCCTGCTTCTCCCTCTCCCACTCCCCCTACTTGTGTTCCCTCTCTCACTGTCTCTCTGTCAAATAAATAAATAAAATCTTTTAAAAAATAAAATAAATAAAAATAAATTTTTAAAAATTATGAAGAATTTCAAGATGGTGACAGCACAACATTAAACCAAGCATGGGTCCCTCCTAAGGGTGGGACCCTGTGGGGCTGCTTAGATTTAAAGTCCAGGAAGCCTACTCAGTCCACAGGGTCTGAGGGCTCCCCGGCCTGCCCCCCCCCAACCCCACCTTTGCAGCTGGTGGTGCATCAGCTGGCACAGGTTTGTTAAGGAGCTCCCTTCATCCCCTTGGCCACCCACGGGAAGCTGTCAAAATCCATTCCCAGGCCACTTCTCCATGCAGGACTAGGCCCAGCCTCACCCAGATTTGTTTCTTGTCTCACCAGTGACTTCCCAGCAGATGAATAACCCTGGAGCCACAGTATCTTTGGCTCTCAGAGCCGCTCATGCCCAACCCTGGCAACAGGGGAAGCAGACTGCCGGCAGCCCCTCTGGGGTGGGGGGTGGGGGTCCTGTTACCACAAAGGAAAAGAACATAGGACTCAACCCTTCCCTAGAGCCACCGGTCCACAAAACTGCATTATCAGAAAAGCCATCAGGCCTAGAGGGCCCCAGTGGAAAATTTTGAGTCAGGCTAGAGAATTTTATTTCTCTGTTGATTTAAAGAAAAAAGAAGTGGAAGATGATGAGGGAGTTCGGAGAATTAATTCAACCCCACGGTGAAAACCCAAGGGTTCTGGCACTCTGCGTCCTCTTAGGGTGCAATCTGATTAGGCAGTGGGAAGGCTTGTGTGGTGGGGGAGGGGCATAAAATATACATAACATAAAATCTAAACCATTTTAGTTATTTTTAAGTGTACAATTCAGTGGCATTAAGTACATTCACACTCTTGTGCAACCATCACCACCATCCATTTCCAGAACTTTTTCATCTTCCCAAACTGGAATTCTGTCCCCATGAAACACTAACTCCCCATCGCCCCTCCCTGCAGTCCTGGCAAACTCTTCTCTACTTACCATCTATATGAATTTGTGTGTTCTAGGTATCCCAGGTAAGCAGAATCATACAATATTTGTCCTTTTGCATCTGGCTAATTTCACTTATTAGTGAAATTAATTTCACTTTGCATCTGGCTTCTGTCAGAATTCCATTCCTTGGGGCACCTGGGTGGCTCAGTTGGTTACGTGTCTGCCTTCAGCTCAGGTCATGATCCCAGGGTCCTGGGATAGAGCCCCATGTCGGGCTCCCTACTCAGCGGGAAGCCTGCTTCCCCATCTCCCTCTGCCCCCAACCCAGCCCCCAGCTTGTGCTCTCTCTCGCATGCTCTCTCTCTCAAATAAAATTAAAAAATTTTTAAAATAAATAAATAATTTTTAAAGAATTTCATTCCTTTTTATGGATAAATGATATTCCCTTACATGTATCTATCACATTTTGTTTATCCATTCTTCTGTTGATGGACACTTGAGTTGTCTCTACATTTTGGCCTATTATGGATAATGCCAATATGAACATTAGTATACAAGTATGTATTTGAGTCTCTGCTTTCATCTCTTTGGGTTATATATAGGAGTGGGATTGTTGGATCACATGGCAATTCTATGTTTAACTTTTTGAGGAACCACCATATTATTTTCCACAGCAGCTCCATAAGTTTGCATTCCTGCCAGTGATGCATGAGGGTTCTAATTTCTCTACGTCCCCACCAACATTTGTTATCTGTCATTTTTTTAAATAATAGACATCCTAAAGAGTGTCAAGTGGTATCACATGTGGTTTTATTTTGCATGCCTCTAATTTCCGATGTTGAGCATTTCTTTCATGTGCTTATTGGCCATTTGTATATCTTCTTTGGAGACCTGTCTATTCAAATCCTGTGCTCATTTTTGAATTGCATTTTTTTGTCATTGTTGAGTTGCAGGAGTTCTTTATATAGTCTGGATATTGATCCCTTCTCAGAAATATGATTTGCAAATATCTTCTGCCATTTTGTGGGGTGTTTTTCCATTGTTTTGACAGTATCCTGTGATGCACACATGGTGGGGAGGCTTTTGAGGAAATCATGTTAACACAGCAGTCTACTGCTACCTGGAGTGGTACAAGATATTTTCCGCTGGTCCCCCCATGGAGATCCACTCTATACTCTTTTCAGTCACCAGGTGGCTAGCTACTCTGTACAGCAACATTAGGCTCCCTTGCCCGATAAACCAAGTGGCTTTGCCATTGGGTTAAGTCAACAGGTGATACCATGAGGAGAACTGCAAGGCCACAGGTTGGCTTTACCTCTACCACAGATCACAGCGGCTATCAGGTGGCCCTACTAATTCCAGGCTCTGGTCACCGCTTCACCCTCTTGCACCTGAAGGCCTTTCACTCTTAGGGACCATAATGGCTCCACACTCTTGCCAACCCTAAGCTACTACACCGTGCATATTGGTTTCCCTGAACCCTGTGTAGGGGAGGACGTTTCCTTCAACCCTCTTAGAGTCCCTGGCTAGGTCTGAAAATTAAACCAACAAAAATAGGTTAATAGGAAAAAGTGTACAAATTTTATTAAATTTTTACATGTACGTGGAAGCTGTCATAAGAGACGAAGACCTGAAGAAGTGAATAGAGCAGGAAGTTTTATGCCTTTTAGACAAAGAAGCAGTAAATTTGTCAGGATTTGACAAGCAAAGGGGTTTGGGCTAGGGGTAGTAAATGGTGAAGAAATCACTGGGAAACTAAGAGTTAATTTAACAACGTTTGTTTCTACAGATTTCTCAGCCCCAAATCCCCTGGCCTCTAGTGATAAGAATGTCTTCCTTCCTCCTGGTACAGGGAGGATAACCTTCACATGGCTAGTCTTTGAAATGGCTTGGAGAAGAACTAGGAACAGAGAAAAAGTCAAGATCCACTTTAAGATATAACCTCTACTTTTGACAGTTCTTAGTTAGCAGCATCTCTCTGACCTCCCTGAACGACAACCAAGTTCCGTCTACCCCCTATAGAACCAGTGCTGTTCTTTGACTCTAGCTGGTGTTCCAGGGGCTAAAGCCCCAGGCCCAGGCCTTGCTGGTGGTCTGGGGAAGGGGGCACAGAGCAATAATTCTTCAACCAGCACATGCTTGCTCCTTGCTAAGCTCTGGATGGCCCAGGAGCTGCCAGCAGCAGGGACAGAGTCCAGCAGATAATTTGGCCATCGGGCCACATGTGCAAGCCTACACATCCCAGAGTTTCTGCAGGCCAGTGTCCCACCCCTTTCCCCTTCCTTGTATTCCAAAAATCAAGGTCTTGGGCCTCCAGGGAGTCACCCACTGAAAATAAGTCAGGACTGAGAAAGGAAAGAGAAATAGAACAGGGAATGCCAAACAGGGATAGCCAAACATTCTGGCCCAACAATGGGACATCCGGGATTGGAATTATCTCAATAGACAAATACCCCCTAGACAGGAGAGTATAAGGGACGTTGACAGTTGATACTTTGGGGTCTGGAAGTGTACAGAAAGAAACAGACCATCTCTCTCCTGAAAATTCTGCCCAGTTGCCTAATACCTCAAGAAGTTGCCTGGTTGGTTTTGCAGAAGTGATCCAAACCTAGCATGGGGTGTGTTTTTCTTGGTGATTGAGAATTCAGAATGTTCAGAATGAAGTTAGAGGCAAGAAGCTGCCGAAGAAGTTGAGTTCCACCCAGTTGTGTGCTGGTAAATGTTAACTATGGCTCTCAAATGGTGGGGAGGGGGATGGGTGGCAGCAGGGAGCCCTGATTAGTAGCATCTCCCAGTTTCCATGGTGTAAACACTCCCACCAACAGCCAACTTCAAGCCATTGACATGATGTCACTGAATGCAGAATTGTAGAGATGTGAATTATGGAGTACTTCTACCATGTAGATACGATAGATAGAAATAACTTCAAGAGCATAGAGAATAGTATAAAGTCGTAAAGCAATTAAGATGTGATGTTTTAAATATTTATTTTATTTTGCTTTCAATATAATTTATTTAATTGCAAGCTTATGTAATTTAATTTTTAATAATGGGTGTTTAACTGATGGCATGAAAAACTCCTGAAAATCAACCAGGCTTCAGAAGCCAGCCCACCGTTAGGACTTTCACCCTCCCCTGCTACTGACATGTGTGGGTCCCCACGCCAATGTAGAACTAGTAGAGCAACCTTGGGCAGAGTGAAAAAATCATGTTGAATCTGAATGGCATTTGAACTGTTCCTTCATTTCCCCATTTCTCTGATGACCCGACATACATTAGTCAGGGTTCTCCAGAGAAATAGAATCAATAGGAGATGAGATAGGTAGGTAGGTAGGTAGGTAGGTAGGTAGGTAGGTAGGTAGGTAGATAGATAGAGTTAGAAATAGAAGAGATTTATTCTAGGAATTGGCTCGCGTGATTATGGAGGCAGGAAGTCCCACAAACAGTTGTCTGCGAGCTAGAGAACCAAGAAAGCCAAGGGTATATTCAGTCAGAGTCCAAAGGCCTGAGAACCAGAATCTCTGATGTCTCAGAGCAGAAGAGGAACATCCCAACTCTAGAAAAGAGAATTTCTCCTTCCTTCAACTTTCATTCCATTCAGGCACCCAATGGATTGGATTATGCCTTCCCACACTGGTGAGGACTGATCTCTTCACTCAATCCTCTGATTCAAAAGCTAGTCTCTCCCAGAAACACCCTCACAGACACCTAGAAATAATGTTTTACCAGCCCTCTGGGCTTCCCTTCCCCCAGTCAAATTGACACATAAAATTAACTATCACACAACCCTAAACTTTTCTTTAAAATTTGTTTTAATTATAAAATCTGGTGGATGTGCAAATAACCAAGGCATAGACAATAATATAATGAGCACTTTTGAATGATCCAGTTTAAAAAATAAAACAACATGGGGCCCCTGGGTGGTGCAGTCGGTGAAGGTGGAGCATCTGACGCTTAATTTCAGCTCAGGTTATGATCTTGGGGTCGTGAGATTGAACTCTGCATGGGGCTCTGCACTCAGTGTGGAGTCTGCTAAAGTTTCTCTCCCTCTCTCTCTGTCCCTCCCTGTGTGCTCGCTCTCTCTCTAAAATACATAAATAAATCTTTTTAAAAATAATAAAAAGTAAAATATTACAAATTCGTCTGAAGCTTTCTGTATATCTTCCTCATAACGTCCCCCTTCCTCCTCAGAGATGAACACTGTCCTGAATTGGATGTTTACCATTCCCATGCTTACCTTCCTAACTTTAGTACATGTGTATGTATGTATGTGTTTGTGTATATGTGTGTATACATATGTATATGTGTATATGTATTGTTTCCAGTCTCTTTTTACAGATAGGAAAACACAAAAAAAGCTCAGAGTCCAACTTGCTTGAGTAAAATAGTTTTTTCATTAATTTTTTTTAAACTATCTGATTCTAAAGAAAGAAGCTCACCCAAAAGAGGCTTGGAGGTGAAACTGGCCTCTTTATTTCTAGCCCAAAGATAGTTTAGAAGGATGGGGGCATGCCTGGCCATTTCAGGACTGAAATAAATGCTAATGAGCAAGAGAAAGTCTTTTTTTTTTTTTTGACTTTCAGATAACAGCCTGTCTTCTGTTTCACTGTGAACACCATAGGTGGCCGACCATGGTTGTCACTAAAGTTTCCATCTTCTGGCTTTTCATAGTCATTCTGTATAAATGCCACTGTGAAGACATCTTATTCATTGAATCCTTTACTAACCATAATTTTCACCCAAGAGGTAAGAGTTTACATAGTATTTCTATTTTATCCTTTTTTTTTAAATGACAAATATTAAGGCAGGAAGATGTTATTTACACAGATTGTTGTAAGCTAAAAGTCACAAGATGGAGATTTGTGATTCTTTTTTTTTTTTTTTTAAGATTTTATTTATTTGACAGAGAGAGACATAGTAAGAGAGGGAACACAAGCAGGGGGACTGGAAGAGGGAGAAGCAGGCCTCCTGCGGAGCAGGGAGCCCGATGCGGGGCTCGATCCCAGGACCGTGGGATCATGACCTGAGCCGAAGGCAGACGCTTAACGACTGAGCCACCCAGGCGCCCCGAGATTTGTGATTCTTTATCGAACTTGATTATAAAAGTTTTTATTGAGTACTGTCAGACTCGTAAGCTGGGGAGAGACTTCAGATTTATAACTTGGTCCTAAATGGGCAACAGCTGATATAAAATCTTGGAATTTAATATCAGCTTTGAAAATGTTAAATTGAGAATTCGAGCTGGTTTTACTTTTTGAACTGGCACATTGTAGGATGCACAGGCTGTATTGATTTCTGACAGAAGATGCTGTCTCTAAAATGGACTTGAGCCTTTTCATATTCCATTTCATCCTAAAGGCACATTTTAAGTGATGTCCTCTTCATTTCCATTTAGTGCGTGTGACTTAATTAAAGAAGAAAGAAAACAGTTTTACAGAGAAGGACCTCTTCCGAGAGTCTGTCAGGGTCACCACAGGGGTGGAGAATGAAATTAAGGAAATCTGGTAAATGACTTGAAGTTCATGCCACGGATTTTTTTCCCACAAGCATTTCAGCTCAAAGCAGATTCGAAACCATTTCCTTGGGCTATTTTTGCAACAGAGTGACAAGAGGAAAGGTGTCTTTTGTCACTCCTTAATTTTTTGGCCAACCATCCCCACCTGGAGAGGTCTCTTCACAACCTCTGCCTGCCTTTTTCACTTTCTGGGAATGCAGTGCTCTGGACTCAAAGTTCTTGGAGATGCAGGGCCCAAGCACCCTTGGCCTGGTGAGCAGTGACAGACAGGTCTCCGAACATGCTTATCAGGGCAGAAACCATGCTAGCATCAGTGTGCATGTCATGGGCAGTTAACCAGGGTAGCTTTTATGCTCAGGATTCCAGCCCACTGGTGTCTGTACAGAAACCCAAGATTGGTTGGCAAAAAAAACTATCCTAAGGGCGGCTGGGTGGCTCAGTCGGTTAAGTGTCTGACTCGTGGTTTCAGCACAGGTCGTGATTTCATGGGTCGTGGGATTGAGCCCCTCATTGGCCTACCCGCTGAGCAGGGAGTCTGCTTGAAGAATCTCTCCCTCTGCCCCTCCCCCCACTCGAGCATCTTCTCTCTCGCTCTCTCAAATAAATAAATAAATCTTTTTTAAAAATTTGTCCTAAGCAGGTCTTAGGATAGCCTGTGATTAAAGGATGTTGGAAAGGAGCCTCTACCCAGAAGATACTCTTTGTGTTAGTTTTCTGTGATTGCTGTTACAAATGACCACAAATTTAGTGGCTTAAAACAACACAAACTTATTTCTCTTTTAGTTCTGGAGGTCAGAAGTCCAAAATGGGTTTTATGGGGCTAAAATCAAAGGCCATGTTCCTTCTGGGGGCTTAGGCAAGAATCCTCACCTTTTCTAGCTTCCAGAGGCTTCCCGAATTTCTTTGCTCATTCTTGGCGCCTTCTCTCCCACCTTCAAAGTACATCAATCCAACCTCTGATTCTGTTGTCACATTTCCTCTCTCAGCTTCTGACCCTCCTGTCTCCCTTATAATGATCCATGTGGTTATATTGGCTCTACCTGGATAATCTAGGATAATCCCCACATCTCAAAGTCCTTACTTTAATCACACCTGCAAAATCCCTTTTCCGAATAGAGCACTGGGTGTTATATGCAAACAATGAATCATGGAACACTACATCAAAACTAATGATGTAGGGCGCCTGGGTGGCTCAGTTGGTTAAGCGACTGCCTTCGGCTCAAGTCATGATCCTGGAGTCCCGGGATCAAGTCCCGCATCGGGCTCCCTGCTCGGCAGGGAGTCTGCTTCTGCCTCTGACCTTCCTCCTTCTCATGCTCTCTGTCTCTCATTCTCTCTCTCTCAAATAAATAAATAAATAAAATCTTTAAAAAAAAAAAACTAATGATGTAATGTATGGTGATTAACATAACATAATAAAATTTTTTTTTTAAATCCCTTTTCCCATACAAGGCAACATATTCACACAGGTTCTGGGGACTGGGACATACACATCTTTGGGGGGCCATTATTTAGCCCACCACTCTTCCCCCACTACTAAACTGAAATTTTGCCTTTTGAAAGACATTCTTTCTGGTCTTAAATTTTGTATGTTTAAGAGTCCCTTTTAAAATGCAAACACTCCTGGTAAAGGTGTAAAGAGTATCTGAGAGAGCCCTGGCCAGCTCTTGAGTTTTCTGCCCTTAACTCTTCTATCCAATGGGGCTGAATTCTGTTGGTTTATGGAGGCCCCTCTGAGATGCCCCCACCCCAGCCCTAAAGCCATGAGAAAACAAGGAAAAAAAGATTATAAGATTGCATTAAAGAGCACATGGGCGGCTCAGTCTGTTAAGTACCTGCCTTCAGCTCAGGTCATGTTCCCAGGGTCCTGGGATCAAGCGCCACATCAGGCTCCTGCTCATCAGGAAGTCTGTTTCTCTCTCTCTCTCTCAAATAAATAAATAAAATCTTTTTTAAAAAAAGATTGTAAAAGATTACATTAATGAATTCATCACTTACCCGATCAGAACAGAGATACTCAGAGTCATCTGAAAGAGAGAAAATGGATCTCAGAGCTGGAAGACCCCTCCCTGAGTCACCAGATTAAGGGGATTATTCTGGATGGTCTCAAGCAGAAGCAGCATGGCCTGGAAGGAAGTGGAAAGAGAAGGCACAATGCTTGCAAGTACATGTACCATGGATCTCTGTTTGCCCATCTGGAGCTGTTCTCCACCTGCTCCATGTTGCTCTGTGATCCGAGAGGCTGGCCTCAACCAATGGAATCAAGCCCTCTGGCTTCCAGTTGAGTTCAGCCAATGGGAGGCACAAGCAGGATCAGAGGACAGGAGGGGAGAGAAGCCCAAGTATTCCTTCCCAGGCCCCTCCCTGCGAGACAGCTTTGGCAAGGGCTGTCTTTATTCCCCCACCAGAGGCCATGGATCCTATGGTAATGCTCTCCCTCGGAGCTGCAACTGCAGCCTTCTCCAGCTTCTGGTAACTACTTCCTCCTTTTGCCCTGGCACTGGTAATTACTCCCAGCGTTGCTAGATTGGGGCTGGATTAGGGGTGCTTCATCATCTCTTCTTGGCTTTGAAACACATTTGAAAAGAAGCCCTTCATTAAGCTCTCTGCAATCACGACACCTTTTCAAGTATGCTGTTTATCTCTTGGCCTGATACCTGTCATATTCTAGCACTGTCCAGAAGAGAGTATGCCTAGTTTGATGGGGGCATGCATCCAACCATTCTGGCAGGTATTTCTTTCTGGCAAAATTGGTGGCCCCAGTCCTTAGCTCTCAATGCCATTAAACTCTGGTCTTCTCTGCCTAATGGCCCCTGCACTGATTTCAGGAGCCCTGAACAGCCCATTGATACTGTGACTCTACATAGCTTCTCATCCTATGAGAGAGAAGGCACTGATCAGGTTAAAGTCACTTCATCAGGTTTATGTCTTACTGTACATTAATAAATTGGCTTTTTTGATTGTATTTCTCTCTGACCTTTGTTCCTCTGAGTGATCATCACTCATCCAGTCAAACTGAGGGCATGAGAGAAGGAAGCATCTGGAATAGCAAGGCTGTGAACAGACGCTGGACCATAGTGAATGCCCCAAGGTAAAGGCCACCTTGCCAGGCCACCTGGTGGCTGGGCCCTCTGGCATCTCTTGCAATATCTGTCCCAGCACACACTTCTTGCAGACTTCTATAGCCTCTGATATCTTCCACTGGGTCCACGTTTTATGATCCTCCCGCAGGCTGTTATCAGCTAACACCTTGCAGGGATTATGACAGCTGGTTCAGAGCAGGGGACAGCGCTCAATGCCTGGAGAGGGTGGGACATGGCATGGGGAGAGGTGGGGTGACGAGGCAGGCGAAGGTTGACAGTAAAGGGGCAGTCGACTTGACCTGCTTCACTTGTCTGTAGCTGTCCCCTGGAGCTCTCATTCCCTGTGTCCCCTCTATGAGTCCAGGTTCTGGTCTTGGCTCTGTTACTAACTACGTGTGTGACTTTTAACTTCTCCAGATATGTTTGTTCAACTGAAAAAGGAATACTACAAATCCACGAGTCCATTCCTCATGCATTCATCATTTATATTCAAGTATTTTAAAACACATATATATCCTAGTGGCATATGGCTGGCAAGTAGATTCAGTTTGACGTGGGCTCTTTAGGCTTTAGGTTTAGAGGACAGGAGGTCACATGAACTTAGGCTTGGAATCCAGCTCCGCTACTTACGGTGTGACTCTGGGCAAGTTATTTAACCTCTCTAAGCATTATTTCCCTCATCTGTAAAACAAGAACAACGCTGCCCACCTTATATAAAGGTAAGGATTAAATGAGATAATATATATGTACCCCAGACATAAGCCAGGATCTCCTGTCATCCAGTCTGCATGGAGTGACATTTGAAGAAGACAGTCCGATAAGCAAACGTAATCCATACTGCTTTCTAATAGCACTAGCATTGCTCAGAGATCATAAGAGAGGGTCCAGTCTATAACCCACAGCAAGCTTCCATACAATACATTTTTCTCTTCTGCCAATCCACCCCCCACTAGAAACCTCACAAAACTCTCCTAACAGCATTAGACTCACCAGATTTAGCAAAACGAAACAAATCAAACAGAAAAGGATGCCCAGTTTAATTTGATTTTCAGATATATAACAAATCTTTTTTTTAGTATTAATATTTCCCATGCAATCTTTGGGACATATTTATACTAAAAAACACATACATTATACTAAAAAATTACTGGTTTATCTGAAATTCAAATGCAATTGGTGTCCTGTATTTTATCTGGCAACCCTACCTTACACCCAACTCACAGACGTTTTTCTGTTCTTCATTCCTCCCCATCCCATATTTGCTATATAGGTTGACTGAGCTCACTAAGTAAGTTTCTCCCACTTCATTTTTAGATTTTTATCTGTGCTCTGCCCAGTACCAGCATCCTCCACAACAAAGGAGAGCTTCGGAAGGGGCCCAGCAAGAAGGACCCTTCCCTCTCCCCCTGCTTCCCCAACACCCCCTCTATTCCATTCCCCCTATTCTATTCCTTCAGGAGCTCAGTAGCCAGGAAAACCTGAGCGGGCAGGAGAGAAGAAAAAGCTAATTGGCAAAGACCAAATTTTTGCTAGTGTTAGGGAGTGAAGGCATTGCTCTCGCACGTTAATGAATAAGGTACTTTGCTCAGGGTCTGCAGCATTGTAAACACAGAACTCTACTCCTCCTTATTATTATGAGAGAGACATCCTTTCCCAGCCTGCCAGCCCAAATCCAAGACCTCATTCTCTATAGAACACTCCAGAGACCTTAAAAGAGGTCTGCCCACCCGAGTGCTCCCGCTGAGATGCTACAGTCGTGCCAAGCCTCCTGGGTCTGGATCCACAGCAGCCCACGGTAGCCTCCACTCCAGGATGGTCCCAGCTCCATTACTTGGAAGCCCCAGGGGATCCCAGCAACCCTCTGTTCTCAGGGTCACGTGACCCACCATCCCGACCACCCAGAAGTTCAAGATTCCAAAGGCCTCTAATGAGCCAGGGGGTTCCTTCTGGGACAGAAGGGTTCGGTCCTCTTTAAAGATGCCACTGTCCCAATGCTGCTGATGACAGTAATCCTCCTCCATCCCAGGGCCACCTGAGGGAGGTAAATTCCCATTACAAAATCAAAAACCAATTGAACTGGAATAGCGTTGGTCCTGAGTGCCTGCAAGAGGCTTGCCTCATTCCCAAAGGGGTGCTGGGTCCATTAAAGCTTTTCACAGCTGATTGCTCACCTGTTCTTCATTTTCCACTTCACTCGGTGCACTAAACAGTGTCCTGGAGAGAAGGACCCAGCAGAACAAACCAATAAAATTGAACATTTCCCCCTCAATCCTCTTTGAGGCAAACCCTCCAGGCTGTCTCGATGGGGAGATGCAGCTTCATTTCCTTCGGGGGTTTTTTTGTTGTTTTTTTTTTTCTTCTTCTAAGAGTGGGAATCCGATCTGGGACAGATCAGACCCGGGGCTTTAAAAAATGGCACCACAATCATTTCTCCTTATAACTACCAAGGGGTTTCTCTCCTGTTCTTTCTTCCTACAGCATTGCTACTTCCCCAGAAGCATCACATAAGAAATAGGAAAAAAAAAAAAAAGAAGAAGAAGAAGAAGGCTGAGTGGTATGGTACACTTCCTAATTTTAATTCATTTCAACAAACATTTGATCCGAGGAACCAACCCACCACAGGGGATCCAAAGTAGGGTAAAGCCAGAGCCTACCCCCAGGAGGCCTACCCCGTGTGAGACTCGACACAAAAGCAGGTGCCCCCCACCCCCGACCACTGAGAGGGGCCGTGTGCACACAAGGATCAGGGCAGGACGAGAGCTGGATGGAAGGTCTCGAAAAGAGGAGCAGCACTGTTGTGTGTGTGTTGTTATTGTTGTGGGGTTTTGTTTTTGTTTTTGTTTTACTTTCTCTCCTTTTCTATCCCCCAGTGTTTTCTCATCAAGCCCATCTCCAGCCTATTGGGGTGGCTGAGCTTGAGCTTGGTAATCCTCCAAACCCCTCAACATTCCTGCCACCCTGACTCTAGAGAACAGACCACTTTGTCTAGCTTTTCCTATAGGTCTTTCTGTCCAGAAAAACTGCAGGGTGCAGCATGCAGTATATATTATATACATAATTTATTTTTTTTGGAGTTAAGGTCATAAATGCACAAAGTTTGGAGTTGAAAAGAGCTGGGTTGTCTTACCATCCAGGAAACCATAAGCTAACACAATTCTCTGTGACTCAGTTTGCCGCTGTGTAAAATGCGGACAATAATGCCCAACCCACGGGGCGCCTGGGTGGCTCAGTCGTTGAGCGTCTGCCTTCGGCTCAGGTCATGATCCCAGGGTCCTGGGATCGAGTCTCACATCGGGCTCCCTGCTCTGCGGGAAGCCTGCTTCTCCCTCTCCCACTCCCCCTGCTTGTGTTCCCTCTCTTGCTGTGTCTCTCTGTCAAATAAATAAAATCTTTAAAAAAAAAATAATGCCCACCCGCAGGTTGGTTATGAGGTGTGAGGAGATGTGCATTGGGGCTCGGCGAGCGGCAGCGCCCACCGCCAGCGTTAGAGGTGGTCTTCTACCTCCACACATTTTGGCACCTCGTGATAACACCTTCAACATGACCGTGCTTTGCTGTTTTCCGATTGTTTCCCATTTGTGTCTGTTTCATTTCACCAACAACATCATAAGCGTCTTGAGGGCACGACAACAAGACGTATCATAAGCATTCAACAAAGAGCTGTTGAGTTTACGTTGCCGGAGAAGGTGGCATTTTTCTGCAAAGCCACTGAGGTTTCCATTTTGGGCCAGAGAATTTCCAGGGCTGAAATGCCGAATGCACATGTTTGCTCAGCGAATAGGGCAGAAGGAAAGATAAAGTGAATTCCACTGGGGCCGTGACAGCCTCCTGACAGATAGCCCACAGAGCAGAGAACACAGCTGAATAAACCTGGGCAGAGAGAGAAATGAACGCAGCCAGGGGGATGCTCAGCAGGATGAAAGATAGTAGTAGGTCAGCGTGAGACTGGAAAGGAAACCTCATTACTGCCCAGAGAGAGGCCAGGGCTGCTTTTGAGGTGGGGTGGTGCGCAGGGAATCCCACAAAATGTGGTTGCATGGAGATCAAATGGAAAACTATTGGGGGCAACCATCGACTCGGAGGGCAGGGAAGGTAGGTGATCAGTAAAGGAGTAATTGAGTCAAAAGATGCTTCTCTCCACCCCACCCCCTGGCCTGGGAGAGGCAGCTGGGCTGTGGCCATCAGAAGAGAAACCTGTGGGATACTGAAAAACTGGAAAATGTTTCTTGTCCTGAGGGATCTCTATGCGTACCTGGCAGATAGAAAAGGGTCAATAAATATTTGCCAATGATGAGTTGAATCCTGAGCATCGGAGACCTATAATGTAGTGTTTGTTAAATGGGGATCATCGAGGCCCGTCCCTTTGCTTTACTGTGTGGAAACCAAAGTCCAGAGAATTAAAGCGACTTGCCCAAGGCCATGCCGGTAGGAAGAAGCTGAGAGCATGGTTCAGATCCCCCAGGTCTTGGCTCATTGCTCGTTCTTCAGGCAAACCAAACTCCAATGAGCAGCAGCGGTTCTGTTTCTCGTGGCCCAGGCCCCAGCTGCACCTCGACCTCCATTCAAGCTCAGATGACTTCAACGTGGGGCTTTCTTTTTCCCAGGTCTCTTCCAACCTGGGTAACACGGTTGCTCTGGGCTTGTTTTCTCCCTTCGGGTTCTAAACACATCTTTCAAAGCTGGAGAAACTTTAGTGAGGAAACCAACATAACTGTCTTCACAGAGCAGAAGACTCAGTCTGGCTCAGCTCTCGTCATTAATATTGTCGTTATCAATATTATTATTAGGGGGCGTGCCTGGGTGTCTCAGTCAGTTAAGCGTCTGCCTTCGGCTCGGGTCATGATCCCAGGGTCCTGGGATCGAGTCCTGCATCGATCGGGCTCTCTGCTCAGCAGGGAACCTGCTTCTTCTTCTGCCCGCCGCCCCCCCTGCTTGTGCTCTCTCTCTCTCTCTGCCAAATAAATAAATAACATCTTTAAATATATATATTATTATTTGCTCACCAACTATTAGGTAGGCCCAGGCAGTCGCGCACCAACAGCCACGGCGCCCCCCCGACAGGCACGCAGAGCAGGCCTGCCCCTGTGTTCCTTGTCAGACAGCGCAGGCCTCCTGCAAGCTTCCACAGCACACACGGGAAGGAAATAGGCGAGTCGATGCTGGCCTGAGCTGAGTCATAAAGACTCAGACGGGAGAGTCTGAAGGAAGGTGACTGGAGCGTCCCGGCTTTGCGAGCACGCAGCTCAGACAGAGGTGGTAGAAAAATCGCTCCGTGCCCGTCCCATTGCCAGAGCCCCCGCAAGTGACCACAGAGCCCAGGGCTCCTCACACTGGCATTTTCCTGCTGATTTTTTAAAAGGTACCGGTCACTGCCAATCTTCTGTTTTATACCTTTTAAGTGTTTTAAAACTGTGTGCTCTGGGCCCTGAGGTGATTTGAACACCGAGGGCAGCACTCTATAAAATAAATAGATAATGAGCTGTATTCCCGTCCCTGCAGGATGGAGAGGGAGCCAGCGGGGGTGGAGTGGAAGAGACAGAGAAGCCTTCTGAGGGTTTGCAGGGTGCAGGGCCTCACACCTGCCGGCCGATCCTTCCCCTGTTCCTCCAACGGTGCCACCCTGGGCTTCCGGACACCAGTGGGAGCTGGAAAATTGGAAGCTAGGAAGTTTCACAAGGCATTTGGAAATGTCTGAGGGCTTTGCTGCTGCCCAGGCCAGCCGGGCAGAGCAAACTTGAGAAGATGGAGTACCTGTGGGGATGGTGTCCTTGCAGAGTTGTACAGAACACAGCCCCAGAGTCAGGAGGGGAGAAGTAGGATTGAAAGGAAAACTCTAGAACCACATCTTCCCGACTCCAACCGAAAGGCCCAAAGGCCAACCAGGAGCCACTGGCAGCATCCACATTTTTCTTGCTAAGGACCAATTCAGGTCGGTGATCTAGAGGGAGGCCAAGAGTTCTCTGGAGGCACGTCTGGATTCCAGCCCCCCTCTGCCTTTTCTGAGTTTTAGTCACTTCATCTTAAACAGCGGTGATGGTAATAATACCTTCCTCATATACATGTCGGGAAGAGCAAAGGAGCTGGGTAATCCAAGGAAAGTGCTTACTTAGCCAATGCCGGGCACGTGGCAGACAGTAAATATTAGTTTCATTGTTATAATGTATTTAGGGCTGTATGAAGCCTTCGTGAGAGAAGCAAAAGGAGTAGAAACAGTCACTGTCCCTGAGGAATATGTTCTCCAAACTCCCACCCCGCCTCCTGTCTGCCCACCAAATCTGATTTCTCTTCAGTAGCTTCCAAACATGTGGTGGCGAGAGCCTGGCTGTGTTCCCTAGCTAAGCTGCTCCTCCACCCGGGGCCTCCACTAAGGTCAGCTAACTTCTCTGAGCCTCAGTTTCCTCTTCTGTAAAGTGGAAATAATAAGAAAGCCTCTGCCTCCTTCATAAGGGCACAGCGAGCTTCAACTGCGATTATGTGTGAGTGTAGCCGAAAACTGTAAAGTAGTGTGCAAAACAGAAGGTTAGTATTCTCCTAATCTCACGGGTTTCACCGAGCGCTGCTCTGTCCAATGAGAGAAATCCAATTCAAACTGTCCTAAGTGAAGGAGAACAACAACAAAAGGATTTCCTTAGCTCTTGCAACTAAAAAATTAAGGAGTAAATTCTGGACTAGCTGGATCCAGGTTTCCAAAAGATGACATTAAAAACCTGATTCTCTTCTTCTCTCAGTCCCACTTTCCTCTGTGTTGGCTCTACTCCCAGGTGGACTTATCTGATGAGAGGGCAAAGGTGGCCACAGGCAGCTCTAGGCTTGTGACCTGTCAGCTTGGCAACCCCAAAGCGAAACAGTCCACCCCTCTCCATAATTCCAGCAAGTGCCAAAATTGAGTCTCAGTGGCCTGACCCGAGTCGCGTGCCGGTTCGGTGGCCTTTTTACCTATGGCCAGGAGAATGTAACATGCCAGTTGGCCAAGCCTGAGTCACGTGCCCCCCACCTGGAGCCAGTAGATGTGGTCGCTCCTCCCCCAACCACATACACAGAATGAGAGGAGGCGGTTCCCTACAAGAAAGGCAGTCTGGGGTTTCCAATAGAAGAGAGAGAGGAGATACCGGACAATGGATATCCACGGCACACAGATTTTGCTACTGTGTTTTCTGGCAGGATGTAGGAAAGAGAAGTGAGAGCCAGACAAAAAGTCCCAGAGAGCAACTATACATTTGCTTGGTGCTCTGTGGTTGAATCGGCACTTCCCTTCCCTGGAGAACTCTGCCCAGTAACATGGAAATGAAGGTCCTGGTCCATTTTTGGAAGAGAGAACTACTCCTGCTGAGAAACACCACTGTGAGTGATAAAGGGAAAGAGAACCCTATTTCCCAACTCATTAAAGCAAGAAAGTGCTTAATAAATACCATTTGATGATAAAGTTCTGACAAGGCCACTCAATAACCCATGATTCTGACTGCGCCACTTAAGAATCTGCAGAGTCCAGATCTCAGCTGCTATTAGTAGAAGTCCTGTTGGTGGCAGGCTGGGGCAGGTTCTGCGCACAGGAGGGCAAATACCAATTGGGGACCCAAGAAACCACAGGTATTTCAATCTAAGTCACAACATCATTTCAGCCCCATTCCACTTCCCTTGGGGGCCTGGCCGGCTTCCTGCCATTCTGTCACCTCTTCTACCTCCTAAATAACACTTCTTGTGCTGTTTTATTACATATAAAAGGTATATGCATACTTATTTCAGGAAACTCAAATAAAAGGATAAGAGTCCCCATATCCTACTCAACCTGGCTGCAAATCCTCATATCCTTTTCTAGACATATATGAATGGGTACTGCATATAAGATTTTTAAGTGAGATTATCCTGTTTTATAACATATATTGAAAATACTCCTCTATACCTATAATACACTTCTATAGCATCTAGAGCACATCTATGCACATCTACAGCATTAGTAAATTCAAGGGTTTTTAAAAGTTATATGGATGTACCATAAATTATATTTATCCAATCCCCTATTTTTGGACAGCTAGATTATTTACAAGTGTTACTATTATGGTGTTCTCTGCAGTCATTTAAAGGTAAAACGAACATACCACTGAATAATGGGATTACAGTAGGGTAGTATAATGGCCAGAATATTAGGGTAAGAAATGTGGGGCACAGTACAGAAAAAGGACTATGAGAGAAAAGAAGTGCTCTCAGAAAAATATTATTTCCGTCTGACATCATGTAGACCACAGCTGGAATCCTGAAGTTTTTCTGGGCTCTTCTCCCAGCTCAGTGGAGTTTTTGCTAATTAAATGACATAAAGAAGCTTTATCCAATGGGTCCTAGTGCTTCTATGTGGTGGTGGTGGATGCGTCACCAATTACATTAGCTTCGAATATATATGTTTCTGTTAAATAACTAGGTGATAAATCACTCCACAACTTACTGGCTTAAATCAACCATCACATTTGCTTATGATTCTGTGGGTCAGCACACAGGGCCATATTGGGTGGTTATTCTGTGTTATATGCCATTTGCTGGGGTCATGCACTTGACTTCCTTTACATGGTGGCTGGGCAGTAGGTCTGAGAAGAACATACATATGTCTGACACCTCAGCATTTCTCTGCATGGCCTCTCTCTCCACATGGTTAGCTTGGGCTTCCTCACAGCATGGAAGTCTCAGGGTAGCTACACCTCTTACATGGCAACTGTTTCCAAGTAGGACAAAACTGGAAGCTACTGAAATCTTTAAGGCCCAGCCCCAGAAAATGTGCAATGTGACTTCCAGTGCATTCTGTATGTCAAAGCCAGTCTCGGGGTCTGTCTAGATTCAGAGAAAAAGGAAGTAGAGTCTGCCTCTTGATGGGAGGAGAGGCAAAGAATTTGCATCCCTCTTAACCTACTACAACAAATCCGATGAAGACAAAAGGGTTACAAGGGTCTTGCATAATTAAGAAGCAGAACACTATGGGGTTGCAAATCACTAAGACCCAAGTGTGGACTCATCCAGCTGGAACAGTTTCCCCCAGTTCTGAGCAGTGAACCAAAAGAGACATTACCAGGGTTGCATGTGGGGAATGGAATCTTCGGCAGAACTCATACCCAGGCGACAATAGTGACACTGAACTTGCCCCACGGCCCTCACCCACGGTGCCGGAGAAGGGCACTTCAGCCCGGCTCCTCCCTCTGCTGTGGATCATATCCGCCCCTGAGCTCCCCCAAGACACCTCCTTTTGCAGATTCCTCATTCCTTAAACAGTAATTCTTTCCCAAGCCTGTATTACATGAGTTTTGAGATCTTCGTGAGAACCTTTGTGTGGAAATTACAAACACTGGTTCTGAAAGTCTTGCTATGCTTCCTCAGACTGGCAATAGAAAGAAGATATAGGCTGCCTCATGAAAATGGCGAATTTCCCATGTAAGAGTTAGTCATTTCTTTTCACATGGGGGCCTTGAGAAAACTAAAATCCCGCTCACGCCGTTGGACTCTAGAGGTCTGCGTGATCAGCTGCTCAGTCATGAACCCTGACTGTCCCCCTCACGATTACTGTGATGGCACAGGGAGTTTCTTGGTCACACCCACTCCCGTCTGAGAGCTAGTTCTATAGCTTCTTACGGGCTTGTCCAAATGCTGGGCTGGCCTAAATTTAATATCAAGTCATTCGTTGCCTATTTCCCACTGAATTGATCAAAAAGACACTGCTACTTGGGATATATTACCTCTGAAATAAAGACATTTGTGGGGTAGTATGTAGGCAAATGGGCCACATGATGGGCGGGAGGTTGGATCCTCTGTTGTAATCTAGACACAACCTTGGGCCCAGCCACGGAGACCTATCTTCTCTGCAGAAATGTATGCTGTGGCCTCTTTAAAAAGGGCTTAGACTTCATGTCTGTTTTCACTCTAAGCAGATCAGATAAGGACTGACCAGCTCTTTCATATTTAAAGTTTCTTTTTCACAGTCTAGCCTGAAGCCTTGTGCCTATTTGATTTGTACAACACAAAGCTGGCTGATGCTGGCGAATTGAGACAAATACCATCTTTTCAGAACCGAAAATGACTCCATTTTTTCCTATGCCTCCCTCCGACCGTAAGGCCATGTTCGAAAAGCTGGGCGTGGAACAGATGCCTGCTTCCATGGGAGAGAATTCTGCCCCCCCGCCACCATCCCTTAGGCCTCTCTTGTTACTGTTCCTAGACCACTGGGAAGAAATCAAGACATTACTTTATTCGATCAGGATCATTTATAAACAGCAGAACCACTTTCTGCTTCGCTGAAGCTCATGATATTGAGATGAGTGAATTAAAGTAAATGGCTATTAGAGAAAGTAGGGGAGGGAATTTTAATGTAGCATATGGCAGACCTTCCTTTGGAGTCTTTTCCTATCACAACCGTTGTGTAGGCAATGGGGTGAGCACTTTGGGACTTGTGTCCCAGGTCCTTGCACCTGGATACAAGGCTCTGGGCAGGCCAGACCAAATGGAGGAGGATGGGGCACTGGGCCTCACACCAACTCCCACCCCACCTCACCACCTTCTGAGCCTGAAGGTAGCAGGTTTCCACAGACTGAGCTTCATTCTGTGGCTCCAGAGGAAGAAAGTGCCCTCTTCTGTGCACAAGTCTTCTGTCTCTGATAGAAAAGTTCCCTTAACCTGGTGCCAGAGTGTCTGGAAAAATTCTAGGAAAAGAGAGGAAAGGTGTGTGTGAGAGAAAGAGGGAGAGACAGGGACAGACAGAGACAGAGAGAGGAGGAGGGAGGAGGGAGGGAGGAGTTGAGAAAGAGGACACGAACGCAGTCCCGGGCTTTCTCACATGTGGGCTCTCTGCTCTCAGTGAGCTGAGTCAGTACATCCTGCTGAGAATATGCCCTCCCTTCCCTCAGAAACCTGAAAGGGAACTTTGACTTCATTCACTGGTCTGATTTGGACATTGTAACAAATACTTTATCCTGGCTTTATGTTTGGCCTTTTGTGACACCCTGAGGGAGTAGCTGCATATCTCTCTCTCTCTCTCTCTCTCTCTCACACACACACACACACACACACACACACTTCATATTCAGGCATTAAAGTAGGATTCTCCTGCTTTATGCAGGGAGCTGTGAGGACCTAAATACTAAGGTGTAGCATCAGGGTGCAGGAAAGAAAAGAGTGGGAAGAAAATTCACTCAAAAGGACATTGAGTCTGCAGATGGGGCTGTTTTTTAAGCTTTATTTTGAATTAATTTCAGGCTACAGAAAAGCACAAAGTACTTTTTATAGAAAAATACAAAAAGGACAAAGAATTCCTGTACACTCTTCATCTGATTTGCTTATCATTTTCTCTCTATATATACATATTTTTTCTGAACTACTTGCAGATAAGTTGCAGATATGATGCCCCTTTATCCCTAAATACTTGAGCACGCATTTCCAAAAAAAAAAAGAAAACATTCCCTTTCATAACCCCAATACATTATCAAAATCAGGAAAATAATATTGATGAAATACTATTATCTAAACTACACATCTTTTTCAAACTTCATCAGTTTTCCTAGCAATGTTCTTTGTAGCAAAAGAGAAAAATGTTTTTGATCCAGAATCCAATCCCAGATTACACATTACCATGTCTCTTTAGGTTTGTTCAATTAGGATACTTCCTCAGTCTTTGTCATTCTTGACATTGACATTTTGAAGAAAATAAGCCATTTATGGAATAGACTGTCCCTCATTTTGGGACTGTCTGATGTCTCCTCACAATGAGATTCAGGTTGTACATTTTTGGCAGGAATACCACAGAGGTGATATTATGTCCTTCTTAGCGTATCACATCAGGAGATACAGATTTGTCCTATTTGTCCCCTGTGACGTTAACTTTAATCACTTGGTTCGGGTTGCGTCTGCCAAGCCTCTCCACTTTCCAGCTACTATTTTTCTCTTTGAAATCAGTAAGTATTTTATGAGGAGATACTTTGAGATTGTATAAATATACTGTTTCTCATCAAACTTTTACCCACTACACATCCATTGCTAGTTCTTGCCTGAATCAATTATTGCTCTGAAGGTTGCCAAATGATGATTTTCTAATACCATATTTCTTCTATATTTATTAGTTGATATTTTACTGTATGACAGGGCTTTTTCTTTTCCTCCATTTATTTATTTGTTTGTATTGGTATGGATTTATAGTTCTTATTTTATTCAATAGATTTTAAACCTAAAATTTTTTCCTAAATTCAGATTGTCCCAAATTTGGCTGGTGGGAGCTCCTTCCAGCTGTCTCCTTTGTCCTTTGCACATGTCCAGGGAGGGCTATTTTTGAGGGAGGACAAGCCAGAACTCTGGTCCAGAATGTTTCTCCAAATGTTGGAAGTTGAAATCGCACACAAGACTGTCATTTTTAATACTACGATAAAACACACATTATATGCCAGTGCAATTTAGAGTTCCAGTGGAGTAACAAAAGGTTGATGAACATTCATTTCATTGTCTTTCTATACACCAGACTCATTTTGAAAGTCAAGGCTTGACTCCTCCCATGTCCTGGTCTCGATGTGAGGCCAGTCCACTTCACAGTAAACCCACTGAGGAACTAGGAGAGACAGAGAGTCAGGGAGGTGAGGGGAGGAGAGAGGGAGGTGGAGAGGAATGGGAAAGGAAAAGAAAGAAGGCAAGAGAAACTGCTCTCCTCTCCTCTCGTCCTCCTTCAGGGCGGCCTGGCACCTGCGGCTTCCTCACGGCCCCCATGCACACTGACCACCCCCAGGATGCCAGCCCTCTGCTGTCACAGGCATCCGTGTGAGCAGAAGGCAAGACATTTTGTCACCTTCATCTCAGAAAAGGAGCTGGGAGGCGATGCGGGCTGTGTCGAAGGAACTCGGGTCTCCTCAGCACAGCCACACCACTGGAAGGGATGGAAAGACAGGAGGGAAAACACTGGGCTTGTGATGCCCCCTCCCTCTCTGCTCTGGGACTCGCACCACAGGCTAGAGGCGCTTCCGGCAGAATTGAGTGCTGGGGAAAGCCTGCGATAAATCAGCTCTGTCTTCACTAGCCAGGGGGTTGCTATGGCAATAGGAATACACTGTAGGTTTTAAGAGATGTAATTTCCTGTGATTCACTGTATATTTTTAGCCATTTTTCTTCCTATATTGTCTCCCTGTGGCAATTGCCTATTAATGCTGGTCTGCACCAAGATTGGACTAAACGGTGCATTCTCAGAAGTGATGAAAACCCCGGAGATCAGTAAGTACAAGAGGGTTATGGCCCGTGGATTTAAGGGTGACCTGAGAGAACAACCCGCTGGGTTGAGGACATGGATTAATTAGCTTGGGCTGTGCCACACCTCAGGAAGAGTGAAGGAGAATGAAAAGCTCCAGAAAAACGGTGCTGGGTTGCTTGGAGTGGGAAACTGAGTCACATTACTCCCTGCAGTCAGGGGGCTCACAGGGTGTCAAGGCAGGTCCCACGCACCAGAAACAAGCCTCCTGAGTGAGGGAAACTAGGACCCGGGTTTCTGAATAAGGATTCGGAACAAAGCCTACTAACCTTCTGTTAATCTAGCTCACATCTCACCGCCGTTTGTATTCTTTCCTTTTCTTCCTTCCTTCCTTTAATTTTTCTCATTTTTTCACCATAAAATTTGGTGGAGGGACTGAGAGGAGGTGAAAATTCAACCAGTCCACTTAGACTGATTGCCTTTGTGAATAGGGATATCAGGAGTCTTTCCATTTGGAGGAGCAGAAAACCCAACCTAACTGTTAAAGCACAAAAAGAACTCACTTTCGGGCGCCTGGGTGGCTCAGTCGGTTGAGCGTCTGCCTTTGGCTCAGGTCATGATCCCCGGGTCGTGGGATCGAGTCCCACATCGGGCTCCCTGCTCTGCGGGGAGCCTGCTTCTCCCTCTCCCACCCCCCTGCTTGTGTTCCCTCTCCCGCTGTGTCTCTCTCTGTCAAATAAATAAATAAAAAAAAATCTTAAAAAAAAAAAAAAAGAACTCACTTTCTCTCATAACTGAAAAGTCCAAGGGCTAGTCTCAGGCACAGCTATTCATGGGGCCAGATGACATTATCAACACCTGGGCTCTTTGTCACACCAAGTTCTGCTGAATGTCTTGGCGTTTGGGCTGTAATAACATAAAACTCAGCTAATGGGGGCTTCAACGAAGGGTGGTTTGTTTTTCTCACATAAGAAGTCCAGAGATAGGGCTGTGGTTTTTTTCCTCCTATAACAAGTAGCCCAGAATAGGCACCAATGACGTGACTATGCAGCAGCTCATTAATGTTATCAAGAACCCAACCTCTTTCTTCATTTCGGTTCCCCTGTCGTTCGGGTCACAGGAGGACTGCGTCAGCTACAGGCATTCAAGGCGGAAAGAAGCAGCAGCTGTATCTGATTCTTTTATCTAGACAAGCAAACCGTCCCCCAAGGCCCGCAGCCGGTCTCTGCTTCCGACCGATTGGACACATCCGTGTCACAGGACACACGGCCACTCGGAGGCTAAGAGAGCGTATTTTTTGTTCTTTTCTGGCCCCTACAATAGAGGCAGTCTTCTGTGTGTGTGGCAGAGAGAAGCCATAGCCAGGATAGCGGATGGGTCTGCCTCTTCATCGTCAGGTCGGCTTTGTCACTCCAGGTTGTCCTTCCCCGGCTGGGGCGGGGGGAGAAGGTAGAGGAGAAGCTCCGGAAGCTCCCTTCTAAGGCCGCCATACAGGAGTCGCAGCGCGGCTTCTCTTCTGCTCACATCCCATTGGCCAGAATCAGTCACATGGTCACAGCGAGCTGCAAGGGAACCTGGGAAGTGTACCGTCTGCACAGCCAGGAGCCCCGCCAAGAAGGGGAGCTCTGTTACTGACGCGCTGGAGGGGAGGAGTATTGCAGGACGGTTAGCAGCCTCCTCCAGAACAGTTAGGAGAGAAAGGATTTGAATGGGTGTGGGATTAGCCAGCCACCCGTTTCTGCGTCAGACTCATTCTCAGACAGGCCGAGTGGAGACACCTTTGTGGACATTAAGACAGCTTCAGCGACACCAGCCTCGCACCCTCCAAGCCCATTAGCGAAAGAGCCCAACATCTTTGCCGCTTCCCCGGTCAGTCTCTTTACATCTTGGTTCTGATTGGATCCTCTGCCCATCCTTGAACCATGGGGATGCAACGCAATGCTCTGATCGTCATACCTGAGTCGCTTGCTCCACCAAATCACTGAGACCTTTCTGGGCCTCAGTTTGCTCCTCTGTACGCTAGGCATAACAATAGCACTTTCCTCATAGGGTGGTGGGAGACTGCCACTAGTGGGCCCATTGTCCATAAATGCATTCTCACTTGACCCTATGACCAGACTCACCCTAACAATGTTATTTTAGAAGATAAGGCTACTAAAAATCAAAGTAAAGCAAAGGTGGTTGGGTAACTAGCTTGTATTTCATCTCCGAGTACATTTCATAGTAAAAGTATTCACCAAGCACTTGCTGGTACTTGGCACTACGTGGAGCACTTTCCCTGAATTCTATCCTAATTCTCATAGTAACTCCGTGGAGAGATCCTTTCTCTGAACAGATGAACAGATGAAGTTATAGGTCCTTGCCCTAATGTCACAGCCAGCACAGTGATGGGGCCGCAAACCTAGGACTAACTCTGAAACCCCCCACTCCGCTCCCTCTTCTTGTGTTGAAATAAGTAATCGCACAGAGTTATGGGCTCAGGGAAATCTGGCTGATCGGGGCAGTCGTGAGAGAGCACAGCTTAGAGCACTCTGAGAGAGAGCATGCTGCCAGGGTGCGGCGGGCTGACAGCCTCCAGCCATGGCGCCTTTGGGATCCTGGTAGCGTTCCCAGAGGCCTTGCTCTCCCCGAGCACAGCTGGGGTCCGAGAGCCCCGCCAGGCCCGCCCAGTGGCAACTCCGCTCTCGGGCTTCCCAGCAGCCTGGCCATAACTTTCTTGGAGCTGTGGTCTACTCTGCAGTTCTTCCTCCCCAAGGCTCTTTCTTGTCCTCTCTTCTTTGGCAAGCAGCAGGCCTGCATGGTTGCCAGAAGGCTCTCTTCGCCTACCCCAGCCTCCCTCACCCCTCCCCCTTCACAGGTGTGCGCCCCAGGACATTTTTTGCATACCTAACTCCATCATGACATCTGTTTCTCAAAGGACCTGGAATGACACACTTGTTGAGACCTGCCTTGACTCCCTGCATGGACTATGCCACAGGGATGTATGGTTCCAAGGATTCTTGAGTGTTGAAGAACAAATGAGCAATGAAAAAACTAACTCAAAATTTGGGGGGTGGGGAGGATCTAATGTAGACCAATGAGGAGGCTCCCAGCCTGGCCCTTAGAAAGTGGAGTCTCCTTCTCTAAGCATGGTTCTGAAGAGAGGGCAGAACAGCCCTTGCTGATCTTGCAAGTGTGTGGGAAGGGTCTGAGACCTGTCTAGAGTCACACCACAGGGTTGCAGAGAGATTCCAGGCATTCCAGTTCTCCATCCAGAAGCATCCAATGCTACTTAGACAAGGAATTGATTCTTTACAAGAAGAGCAAAGACTGCTACTTAACTGAAGGGAGAAAAGGATCAATTGAGCAAAATACACTGGCTTTCGACAAGGATCTCCAAACTGAAGTGGGATTGCTCTTGTTGCCCCTGGGAACACTGACCACGTGCCACAACGACCTCACCCCACCCCCAGGATGTTGTAGGCCAAGTGCTTCTCATAAATTGTATGCAGTGATTGCCAACTGGTAGCTGCCGAGTAGATGCAGCCTACAAACATGTTTGCTGTTGTGTCTTATAAAACTTAAAATGAGTTGCCAAGATTTATCAATTGGGATATTTTCCATAAGAATCTGGAGGCCTGGCTTTCCTGGAAAAATCAGCAAATCTCAACATACTCAGCCTGCATGCGCACTTCCAGCTTCAGACAGGACCAGACTCCCCACTGCTCCTATCTCATTACACCTGAAGTCGTTTGAGTTTATCAAGCCAGGCCTAAACCTCCCAGGGCAGTCAACCTACCTGATTTTGAACACTCAGATTCAAGTCATGAGGCCTAGGGAGGATGGGCTGCCGTGAGCTCTTTAAGAAAAGTGAGTTACTAAGCCAATTCATAGCATAATAGGATTTCAAGATGGAATCTTTTAAAATGTAGTTTTTAAGCACTCCCACAGAATGAAGAGCATTATTAGCACAGCTGGGAGGTTCGTCAGCAGTGACAGCTGGGGGATGGGGACTGGCCAGCGGCAGAGACCCTGGGGCTGAAAGAGGTCGGAGTTCTATCCGGCTTTGCCCTTACTCGTGATGTGGCCTTGAGGGTTTCCTTCATGCTCAGATCAGGTGCCCAGTGTTGTGACAAGGATAATCAGAGCTAACGTCTGCAGAGTGCTTATTACCTGCAAAGCAGGCTGTGAAATGCTTCGCGTGCATCCTCTTATCTCACACCAAGTCCTGAGGCAAGTACTGGTGTTTTTCCTAAAGCACAGGAAGGTTTTGTGACCTGTCCAAAGTCAGAGAGTCACTAATGGAAGGAGCCAGGATTTGAAGCCCAGATGCTCTGACTCCGGAGCGCACACGTGTATTTACTACACTGTAGTGTGTCCACCTGCCCGGCACGCCCCTCTTCAGAATTACACAAGATGATGTCCGCCAAGTGCTTTTTGTACATCGTAAAGTGGTACAGCAATATTCACTATGATCAATTGAGCACTACATTTTCCCCCCAAAATTGATGCTTTATCTAAAAATCACTGATTCAGTTAGCCCCTTTTAATTCATTCAAATTAATGGGGTTTTTTCTTTTAAAGAGAGTCAGAGGAAAGCGCGACTCAAGACTCATCATTAGTCCTGCAGCGCCCCCTGCTGATAAGAATCATGAAAATGAAGCAATTCTAACAGCAGGTGATATTGACCCCCTCGGCCCCCCTGAACAACTATTTCTGGAGCATCTTACTTTGACCTTGGCATTGTACTAGCTGTCACATGGTCTAGAGTGTAGGAACGGAGGACATGGGAGGTCCCTTTCCAGCCAAGCCTGCCCTCTGTTATTTAGATATAGGAAAAGGAAAGCAGAGAAAGCCACAGACGAGGGTGACCCCACTTTCCATCATGACATCACAGACAGGAGACCAAAGCCCGACGTTGTTGTCATCCTCTCCCTCTGAAGAGCACAGGAAAACCCAAGCCATGAGGTGAATGGTACACCTGCTCAGGGGTGTGGGTGTTAATGTCTAACAACCGGCTCTCTGGCACAGGGAAGCTCTGGTATGTAGTGTTTGCCAATTTCCGTGGTGTAAATACTCCCACTTCGACCAATTTCAAGCTACCAACATGATGATTCACGAGATTCTTGAAAATTTAACAACTGGTCTCTCACAAGCTGGTAGGAGCTGGCTCGGACACACCACTTTTTTTTATCTCTAGAAAAAATACACCCTCTCATCGTCCTTCCCAATCAACTAGACTCCAGAATCCTTCCAGCTGGTGCACATCAATGAGCAGGCACAGATCAGCCTCACCCCAGGAAGGCCGACCCCAAATAGAGAATGGGGTTACCGGCTGAGGTCCCCTCAGCATCCACAGGTGGCGCTAACCGGGGGTCCACTTCTCCTTCCATTCCCTCCCTCCCTCTTGCTAGTCTTTTTCATTTCTAATCAAGCAAAGAAAGAGGAACTGCCCTGAACATCATGAGCAGCCCTGAAAGAGAATGTCCTTCGGACTTCACCTTCCTGTCTTCACCTCCAAATACCCTCCCCATAGACTGGGTTCACAGGCCTGCCTCAGCCCAGAAGCTCTCAGCCCAGCAGAGGGCACCTCCTGGCTCCTGGAGGAGCTCTGGAACTTCTGGTGTGAGGAGGCTGGCCTCCCCTGGACCACGAGCCACTCACTTCATTTAAAACCCAAGGAAGATGGCCTGCCTTGGGCCCAGGAAAGGAGGAGGAATGTGTGGGATCATGCACAGCCTGGGGGAGCAGCTATCAATTGTCTCCAACTGGAGAGGTGAGCCAGGCGGAGCCAAACCCAGCTCTCAGGAGCCCCAGAGGACCAACCTCCTGAGGGTGTGCTTTCTACTCAGCCCAGAAATCACCCTGGAGCCCACTAAATAAACCCCAAGTCTCATGACCCCAGCTATGTAAGCAGTAGCCCCCAAACCTCCACCTCCCATGAGATTAGCCATTCCCTTGCTTGCTCCCCCCAACCTGCCCTCGATTTCCTCCTGCAGCCGCAGTCCCTCTTCCCAAGAACCCCGTATCCTACCTACCACACGATGCAACCAAAGGGAGAAGACTGGCTCCCACTCTGGCTCAGCCGCTTGGGTTGTTTGTCCTTGAGGAAGTTTCTCAACCTCCTGAGGCTTGTGTTCTGAAGCCTAAATAGAAATTGTCATCAGTGCTATTGAGAGAATGAAATTGGAATGTGTGTGAAAAAGAATTTATATATCAGACTGTTACATAAATGGTTATTTTTCTGCCAGAGGGAGGTATTTACAATGTGTTTATTCTCCTTATAAAAGGAACATGAATTCTTTGTGGACACTTTGAAAAATACATTTGAATAAAAAATAAATAAATAAGAATCCTTCAGAGTTAACTACTATGCACATTTGGTATTTTCCCCAGGGCTTTTTTCCCATCTGTATAGAGATATGCCTTTGTTAAAAGCGAGGATAAGGATACTTATGACCCAAGGGTGGTGCTCTCCCCCTCACCAGCCCACAGACCTGCTCCAGCATTCCCCTCCATCCTCGCTGCAGGGAAGAGGGTGGACTTAGTCTCTCACTAGACACAAGGCTGGGGGGCCTGCTGGGTCCCCAAGTAAGGAGGCCTTAGACTAGAACCTGTTCTTCCTGATAGAGACCTTCAAACTTTGTACTCTGCAAACCATTTTGGAAAGATCCTATGCCCTTATGGATCACTTGTCTGCCTATCCGCATTTACAAAATCAATTTTTAAAAATTAAAAGAGGGAAGCTTTTTGCTTAGTAAGGCATATACTGCTGCAGCAGTGTTGTTAAAATGCTCCTACTCACGGGGGCACCTGGGTGGCTCAGTCGCTTAAGTGTCTGCCTTCAGCTCAGGTCATGATCCCAGGGTCCTGGGATCGAACCCCCATTGGGCTCCCTGCTCAGCGGGAAGCCTGCTTCTCCCTCTCTCTCTCTCTCTCTCTGCCCCTCCTCCCCATTTGTGTGCTCTCTTTCTTTCTCTCTCTCAAATAAATAAATAAAATCTTTGGAAAAAATGCTCATATTCAGGCCCTTTTCAATGTGGAACTGAATTTGCTGTAGGAAATACTTTTGGAAACATCACACATTTTTCAGTGACTGGTCCATGAATCACCAAAGGAACCCATGTAGAACATGAATGCAAATTTGCTCCACTGGGTTCTCTCAGTATCTGACAAAATATCATCTTTCCATCAATGTGTTCCATCTTTCCAACCAAGATTAGCCCTTGCTTCTGCCCTAAAACAGGTGTTTCTTGGCTGTCAGCAACTGTCTGGGTCTCCTCTCATCTGTAATGACAGCGGCTGGCTCCTCCTGCCTGAGTCCACCTCCCCTTGACTTCTCCCATATTCCAGTCCAACTGGGAGTAGGAGTAACTCGGGTCTCTGAACCCTTGAGACGGGGTGGCAGATGCTCACAGGACTTAAAGTGCATTGTTAGGAGAATGTGTCCCAAGCCAAGTCCAAAAGTCACTTCTGAGTGGCTGTATGTACCAGAAGAGCTGGTGGCTAAATATTTCCACTCCAGCTGGATAGCGGTGAAAACCAGGACAAGCACTCTTCCCTTGAATGCCAACGACAAGTGCAGCAGCTTCTTTCCAGACGCACATAAACCAAGGAGCAAAGGACACCCACTCTGTTGGTCCTCTTGCTGCTGCCAGAAAAAAGGTCTCAGGGACTCCTGTCTTGTAAGAGAGTGTTCAGCCAGAGGACAAGTCCAGTTGTGTTCCTTCAGAGTCCCTCATGTGTATGGAAGGCCACTACAGTAAACACCTGGGTTTTGGACACAGGCTGACCTCAGCTTGAATCCCCACTCCATTTCCCATGAACTTTGGCCTCAGGCAAGTGTCTCTACCTGGGGGCGCCTGGGTGGCCCAGTCGGTTAAGCGTCTGCCCTCAGCTCAGGTCATGATCCCGGGGTCCTGGGATTGAGCCCCCGCATCGGGCTCCCTGCTCAGTGGAGAGCCTGCTTCTGCCTCTCCCACTCCTCCTGCTTGTGCTCTCTCTCTCTCTCTCTGACCAATAAATAAATAAAATCTTAAAAAAAAAAAAAAAAAGTGGCTTCTACCTGGAGCTTGAAGCAGGGGCTGTGTGTCCAGGAGACATTTGTAAAATAATGCTTTGCAGGAGTTTAGGAAATGGAACAAGACCCCTGCAGACCCCCCAGCGCAACCATGTACACAGCCTCCTTCTTTCCAGGGGCAGAAGTCAACGTAGAGGCAGAAGACCATCTAAGTCTGGAGTCCGTCAGGATAATTTAATTATGATTTTCATCTGTCACCACCAGAACCCAGGATGTCCAGCTCATCCCTTATCTCCAGCGCTCTTCTTTGTAAGGCTCAGACGTCACCCATCAGTGAGGCTACCCCTGGACAAGTACACCCTCCCCACCATTTCCTGTCCCCCGCTCCCTATTGAATGCAAAGTCTCATTTTCCACAGAGAAAAGTTTAAGAAACCACTTCTCCTCCCAAACTCTCTTGAGATGTGACTCAGACAATGTCACCCTCAGAGTCCTTCCCTCAGGAAACCAGACTCCCGGCCCCTCCCCCAGTCCTGGGAGCCGCGGAGCTCTGAGGGGTCAGTAGGATCATTGTGGGAAGGAGCCATCACATCCCTCATTCCGGGGCCAGCACCACAGTTATGACAAAGCAATTTTCCAAGATCCTCATCAGACAAACGGGGAGCCCTGTGGACCCGTGGAATAGTAATGAGGGATAAACCTCTGCTGGTTTCCCCACCGAAGCGGTCTCCCGCCCAGGTTACAGAGGGCCCCACAGGCCCGCAGAACGGGAAAGCCACAGACAGAGGGAAGCAGCCTCTGACTGGGAAAGTGAAAGGCACCAAAAGCCCAAAAGCTCAGATGGCTTGTAGGGGCTGGTCTGGGAGGCCAGAGCCAAGGCTTTGAGCTCGGAGACACTGGAGACAGTGGAGACAAGGAAAGTGAACTGAACCGTCGTGGTCCTCTGGCCTCCCAGGCTGTAGCTGCCCCTCCTCCACTGACCCACCCCAAGGACGAAGTCACCTGCTACATCTGCCGCCAGCACTTCCTAGACCCAGGAATCACAGAGCGTGACCACAACTCCTGCCAGGCCTGCTCACCCGCGGCTGGGAGGGGGTCTCACCCACCCCTCCTGCCCCCTTGTCCCCGGGGCCACCACAACCCCCAGGCTGAAAGCTTCAGGCCCCACCGGCCCCTGGGAAACATGGTGGACATGGCCAGGCTGCTGCTGGAGCAGAAGGAAGCAGGATACTTGCTCCTCAAGGTCCACCAGGAGCACTTGGAGGACATTAAGCTTTTGGTGAGGACCAGAAGGCCCACATTCTGTGGGGTTTGCCCAGACAGCTGAGCAGAGTGAGGATTCCCGTTCACATAGGCCAGCACAAGTTTGGGGCAAAGGGATGGACAAGGGGGTCTAAGCTGGAGACAGGCAGAGATGGGGAAGGGAAGGGAAGGGAGGGAGGAAGGAGGAAAGGAAGGGAATCTCATAGACATGCCTGGTTTTAGTGGAGTGGAATATTTCCCAGCATCAGCCACCAGATAGCTGCCCACCATGTTCACAGAGTTACCATTAAAAGCTTTACAGGAAAGTCATTTTTCAGGTGGCCTAGTGGCTAAGGGATCTGGAGTCTGTCATATGTAGATTTAAATCTGTGCTCCGTATCTTCCCCTAGGAGTCACCTTGGATAAATGTTTTTAACTTCTACAAACCTCCATTTCCTCATCTATAAAATGATGACAGTAGTTCCTAGCTCTAAGGGTTGTTGTAAGGATTAAGTGAGGAAACGTTCATAAAGCCCGTAGCACAGCGCCTGCCACAGAGTAAACTCTCGATAATTGCTACTCTATTAATTTATTGCTGTTGTTATTAGTGGTGGATAAGCATCTGCATAACAGAGCTTCATTTCCCATGGCTAGCCTTTATGAAAGATGCGTGTCCAGCCTAAAGCAACAAGATCCAGAAAACCAAATTACAAACTGCTAATGGTGGAGTGTTAATGGTTCCTTCTACAGTGTTCGTTGGACACGGCTTGACCTAGGAAGTGGGTAGTCAGACCTGCTGCAAACGTAGTCCATTGTGACAAAAACAGGCAATTTGATTTCCCTTTTTCTTGTTTCTTTTTCTTTTTTTTTTTTTCCTTATGGTAAATTTTCTCTGCTTCCCTCCCAGACGAGATCTGCAAGGACAAGGAATCTGACTAATTCACAGGAAGGGGGAAAGCATTCCCCAGACCCGCTCATGGCCATCACTTGGGCTATAATCCTCTCTGCTCCTCCCCAGAATATGCACGGAAGGAGTGAAGATGCCACGATACATTTCATGTCTCAGGGCTGAACTGTGATGTCAGGAGATGGGCCCAGCACTGGCAGCTTGAGGCCCCCCGTCTCAGTGTTCACAAGGTGACCTTCACTATCCTTCAATCAGGAGAGGATTACAGGTTCTTGAGCTATACAGTTTTGAATCATCGGGAGCCCCTAGCTCTGTGGCATGAGGTCAGAGGTGCTGTAAGACCTGCCCCTCCAAATCTCCCTTCCACACCCTTGGCCCAACACCTGAAACTTAGACCGTGAAAGTCACTCTTTTGGTCACGGGGATGGCACATGGGTTTCACAGTAAGTGCCACCTCCAAATTATGGAGAGTAGAATTTTTTCAGAAAGGTTCTGAGGTCTTTCCTGGGCTTAGCAGTAGGAAGTTTGTGATCAGATAGCAGTGTCTACCATGGAAAAAAGTGCCACTGGTTTTGCTACAGAATTGTCATCCTTAAAAAAAATTTTGACATGTATAGTTTCAACTATATGGCCAGGAGAGAACATACAGGAGGCTGTTATGACTAACAACCGTTTCTGCAGGACCCTAAGGGCATAGGAGTCAGGACAGGGACTTTCTGATGAGGGGGTTTGAGAATGGCATGCTGCCTGGTGTTGGCAGTTGAGGAAGACAAGCCCAGTTGGGGGTGCAGATGGAAAGCCGGGATGGTCTGGGAGCAGCTCCATTCCTTGGGTGTCTTGGGAAGGGACCAAAATGGACACAGCAGCCTCCAAATGGGTCACCACAGCAAATCCTAGTGCAGCCCCATGTTTTCTGCCTTTAAACGCTCCTGCCAGTCTACAGCACTCGATGCCCTTTGCCCAGAGGGGATTCTGACTCCAATGTAAGTAGCAGGCATCATATGCCTTCCATCTACCAGCTTCAAGCTTGGTGTCTTCACACACATTTAATCCAATCCTATATGGTAGGATTTTTTAAATTCCCCAATATTATATATAACTGATGTAATTACTTTTAAAAATCATGTGCTCGGGCGCCTGGGTGGCTCAGTTGGTTAAGCGACTGCCTTCGGCTCAGGTCATGATCCTGGAGTCCCAGGATCGAGTCCCGCATCGGGCTCCCTGCTCAGCAGGGAGTCTGCTTCTCCCTCTGACCCTCACCCCTCTCATGCTCTCTGTCTCTCATTCTCTCTCTCTCAAATAAATAAATAAAATCTTTAAAAAAAAAAATCATGTGCTCATAGTTTTAAAAAATTCAAATAGTATTGAAGGGTCTAAGGTGAAGAATAACAGTACTCTCTGAGCCCTGGTCTCACTTTCCAAGGATAACTATTCTTAAAAGTCTCTTAAAGGACATCCATGTTCATAGAAGCATTATTCACAATCGCCAGAAAGGTGGAGGCAAGCCTAGTGTTCATCAACAGATGAATGGATAAACAAAACATGGCATATATGTACAATGGAATATTATTTGGCCACAAAAAAGGATGAATTGCTGACACAAGCTATAACATGAATGAACCTTGAGGACATCATGCTAAGTGAAATGAGCCAGACGCAAAAGGAAAATATTGTATGATTCCACTTTATATAAGGTACCCGGAATAGCAAACCCATAGAGACAGAGAGTAGGAGGGTGTTTAGCAGGGGCTGGGGGGAGAGGGGAAGGAGGAGCTATTGTTTATTGAGTACAGAGTTTCATTTGGTATGATGGAAAAGCTCTGGAGATGGAGAGTGGTGATGTTTGCACAACGTATATTTGTAAATATTGTAAATATATTTAATGTCATTAAATTGTACTATAATGGTAAATGTTACGTCATGTATATTTCAGCACAATTTAAGACGACAGAAACACCAACAACCGAAGTCCTGCCCTGCAGGACCACAGGTGACCAGCAAGCTGAAACCATTCAAAGGGACCTCAATTGTCAATGGGAAAAATTACAATTGTTCTTCGACCTTTAGATTTTTTTGTCAAAACACTAAAAACTCTCTCACTCTCAGTTTTAAAAATAGAGGAAACTTTTTTAAAATAGTAACTCTAATATTTACGTAGCTCATCTGTTATTTTAAACAGTAGGAACACTGAGTTCTGTTTCTATGTTCTATTTCTCTGTAAAGAATTTACAAGAGTAGTTTGGACAGGGTTTGCCTTCTTTTTCTCATATAATTTACAATACAGTGTGAACATCACATATACACTTGGTGAATGTTCATGCTCCTTTGGATCTTAACTTCTCTGTACCGCAGTTTCTTATCCAGTAGACAGAGGGGAATGGTACCTGGTTCTGAGTGGTTTCTTGAGAATTAAGTATGTTGATATGGTAACTCTGAGCAGCACCTGGGGCAGAGCGAGTCCTCTATGTGGATGCGGCCCTGAGCCCTCAGCCTGTGCAGAGTGCTCATCTCTCCATGAGGATGAATTCATTTAACCCCGGAAACAGTCCTCAGTATTTCCGCTTGGCATCTGAGGAAACTGAGACCCACCCATGTCACTCACCCCTGAAGCGAAGGAGCCAGACTTCAATCCCAGCCTCCAGACCCATGCGCACCTTACACTGCAAACATAAGTGGAGCGCAGCAAGAGAGATGTTCTAAAGTAAGACAAACAAGTCCTCGCTTCTTTGAGGTCCCGCACTCCCCCATGTGCTCCTCTGGTATTGCCTCAAAACCCCTTTTGTTGCCTCGATCCGGTTGCTTCTCAGTATCCAGCTTCCACCTTTTCATTTTAGAAATACCACACCCAAGAGTGCAGAGTGCATTGGAGCATGGGGATGAACACGATATTTGGACCATGTGAAAACAGGCAGGATCAATGAGAAAGGGAAGAAAGGGACAGGTTCAAAGATGCTTGGACACTAGAACCTAGTGACAGGTACATACAGGGCTTGAAGAAGACGACAAATCCCAAGTTTCTCAACTGAGCCTGAATGACTTCTGTCTCCTCAGTGGAGCAGCTGGGGAGTCAGTGCTGAGACTCAGGTAGGAGACTTGGACTGGCCATTTGTCCCCTGCAGAGCTGTTGCCTTGTTATACAAAGAAGGTGATCTGGATAACTTCTTTTTTAATCTTTACTATTTCATTTCAAATCACTTTTATTTAAAAACCATTTTATTTTAAATTATAGATTAACTCTTTTTTAAAACACAATTTTTTAGCTTTTATTTTTTTAAAGATTTCATTTAGTTATTTGAGAGAGAGGGAGAGCAGGAAAAGAGGGGAGGAGCAGAGGAAGAGGGAGAAGCAGACTCTCCGCGGAGACTTGGGGTCTGTTCCCAAGACCCCAGGACCGTGACCCAGGCTGAAGGCAAATGCTTAACCAACTGAGCCACCCAGGTGCCCCCAGATTAATTCTTAATAACAAATGGTAACCGAAACTTTTCTCTTGTTATTATCTGTCCTCAAACAGCTCTTCATCATGTTAGCTACCAAAAGCTTGAAGAAGATAATCACCCATCTCGAGGTGCTTCTCTAAGCATTACGTGCCTTGGCATCTGAGTGACTGCTCTGTGTAAGACATTGAAGACAAACTGAGGCATGGGAGACATGACCTCAGCCCTCAGTCTTTGGTGTAAAATGCTTCAAATCAAAAGAATAATGTTTGGATACTAAGGCCATTAGTCCCTCCCATTGACTATTTTATGTCTGGTGTTTGGAAAAGTGACTTATCTTAGGTTACTATTAACAAAATTTCCAAGCAGCTTCGGGACCTTCTGGATACGGACACTTAAAGGAAAGAAGAGTTTCATCTCTTAGCAAAGGACATGACTGAAGAGGTTGGACTGCGCAAGCAGATAGATGGTTTAAATCGGGGCTCTAGCTTCCCTGGCTGTATGTGTAAGTGCAACCTGTCTAAGCCTCAGCTTTCCCATCAGTAAAATAGGAAGTAATCTGCCTCGTAGGCTCAATGTGGCAATTAGGTGAGGAACTACATGAGAATGACTGAGAATGTCTGACGCTTGGAAAGCATTGAATAAACAATGGTTTATAGCAATCATTAATTCCTTATTCATTCACTGCCCTCAGTCTGGACAGGTGAGCTAAACATAGTTACTGCCTCTTTTTCCCCATGTTCTCCATCACTTTGTCTAATCAAAGCCACGTTGGTCGGGTAGAAGAAATTCTACTCCCCTTTGTCTTGGATTTTTTTCTATAGATGATGCATTATACATTCTTTATTTGGTGAGAGGGCTTCCTGGCCTATGACAAGCTCCTCCCCCAAGTCACTGCTGAGACGTGAATTGGGAACCAGAACTTGAGCTAAGATCTATTATGATCCTTTTCAGCTGATTCCTGTCACCAGTGATGAATAGTGACAAATTAAGGGAGCGTAAGAACATGGTTAGATTTACTTATAGCACAGAGAAAGGCACACAGTAGAAATTGACTATTAAATATCTCAGACGATTTTTACATATTTTCAACACGTTCCCCCTAAAGCATAAGCCATGCAATGGGAAACCCAAGTGTTGGCCATCTGGCTGTCTCCACGTCCTCCTGCTGGCTCTGGTCACTTGCATGATTGGAAACCCAAAATGTCCACATGCTCCCAATGGGACTGTGTTCCCTTGGCCACCTTTCATCCAATTTTTTGTTTATGCTGAAATCTGAGTCTCCTTTTAACTTTGCCTCCTTACTACTGTTTTGTTCCCTCAGCCTGCATAAACCCAAACAAGGATATCAGTTCCCTTTGCCTTTAATTTGCCAGCAGGCCCAACACCAGGCTGTTTACGTAGCAGCTTTTTAGCAAGGGTATGGAAATAAAGGTGTGGGGACAATTTCTTTTCAGTAAAAACAAAGTAAAAGTGATTAAACATCATGAGAGCTGGGCTCGTGGGTATGCAACTAATGAGGTCTCATAGGGCCCTCTGCTCAGAGGGGTCCCTTAGTTGGGGTTTCAAGCTCTGTAGACCCTGTCTTAAAGTCTTAATAATTTTACGTTTGAGTTTGTGTTTATAAGTGAAGTCCGATAGCTCAATGGAGCGTGTACCAGGGACTCATGCTCAGTCCTGCGTCCCAACTCCCTGCCTTCCTAGGCCAGGTTCTTGGCTGACTTCCAACTATCTTTCACCTCTGCCTGGTGTCCCAGGCCTCCTCCCCACCCATGCCCACTGACCTGTCCTCTGCCTCCTGCTTCTCACCAATCCACCATGAGCTGGGGCCATGGGAAAGGGTCCGACTTCCCACTCCTAGCTTACATGGCACCTGGGTCCCGAGGCTGGCATGAGGGGGAGCCTTCAGCCAGTGGGCTGCCCACATAGGCACCAAAGTCACAGAGCTGGACCCCTGGATGCCTACAAGCATCTGCACTGTGGATTCCCTATGCCCGACTTGATATTAAATAGCAAATCAAAAACAGCATGACAAATGCACAGAGATTGCAGCTGAAAGGAAAAAGCTTTATATTTTAGTAGCTCTAACAGCCCCTTTTGTTACATTTTGAACGGTGTCATTTTGCAGTGGGCTCCACAAATTATCTAGCTGGTCCTGGCCATCACTGTTCTGATGTTCTGTCACCCTCTCCACCGTAGGGAGTTTCTCACGGCCAATCTTCCCTGCCAGGTTTCTTTGATTCTTCTCAAAGTCCCACAGACCCTTCTCATCTCTGTCTTTTTCTGTCCTGTTCACCTCTCAATCCCTTTTCCGAGGCTAGCCCCAAACTCCAAATCACCCTCACAGTGCTATGCAGAATTACTTAATGCTCTCTTTGTTTCCATTTTCCATCTTCCAGATCAGTTCCTGGAACTTAACTTTTCATGACCAAATGACCTGCTAAAGTGCTTTGTGAAACAAAATACAGGTTTCCCTCTGAGAGAAATTCTACTACAAGTTGTTTTTTTTTTTAAGTATCGTTAACATACAATGTTATAGTGATTTCAGGTCTACAATGTAGCGATTCAACATTCTATACATTTCTCAGCGCTCATCATAAGTGTACTCTTAATCCCCATCACCTATTTCAGCCATCCCCCTACCCACCTTCTCTCTAGCAACCATCAGTTTGTTCTCTGCATTTAAGAGTCTGGTTTTTTTGTTTGTCTCTTTTTTTTTTCTTTGTTTATTCACTTGTTTTGTTTTGTTTTTAATTCCACTTATGAGTGAAATCATATGGTATTTGTCTTTCTCAGACTTATTTCACTTAGCATTATACCCTCTAGGTCCATCCACATTGTTGCAAATGGCAAGATCTCATTCTTTTTATGGTTGAGTAATATTCCATTACATATATTCATATACACCTGTTCTTTACCCATTCATCTATTGATGGACACTTGAGTTGCTTCCTTATCTTGGCTATTAAATGTAATGCTGAAATAACCATAAGGGTGCATATCTTTTCAAATTAGTGTTTTCATTTTCTTTAGGTAAATACCCAGTAGTGGAATTGCTGGATCATATGATAATTCTATATTTAATTTTTTGAGGAACCTCCATACTGTTCTCCACAGCGACTGCACTAGTTTGCATTCCCACCAACGGTGCACAAGTGTTCCTTTCCCCCACTTGTAATTTCTCGTCTTTTTGATGCTAGTCATTCTAACAAGTATAAGGTGGTATCTACAAGTTTTTTAAGTAGCAAGATTTTCCCCCATTGTCTAGATATAAATCACTAATACTTTTCAGTGGTATTTATCAATAAGTTATGTTCCCTGAAGCATTAGTCCCACAAAAAAAGCCCATTCAAATAAAGTGAAAGAGAGAAAAAAAGAAAGAAAAAGATTCCAGAGCCAATAAGTTTGGGAAACAGCAAATACTCTGCTTTCCTCCTCCCTGACACTTTTTTGTAGATTTCCAAGTCTCATTAGCTTATTAAAGAAACTGTTTCCTTTTTAATTTAATTTAAAGTGGTATTTCCCAACTTATTTGGAGCCCTTTTCTCAGGGACCAGCTACTAACTGCCCACTTTGCAAGTCTTGCCATAGAGCAGACAAACTTTTTCTGAAAAGGGTCGCTAGTAAATATTTTAGGGTTTTAGGTCTCTGCAATTGCTTACCTGTGCTCTTGTAGCTCAGAGCAACCACAGACAATACATAATGAATATGCTTGGCTGGGTTCCAATAAAACTTTATTTACAGGGGCGCCTGGGTGGCTCAGTCGGTTAAGCGACTGCCTTCGGCTCAGGTCATGATCCTGGAGTCCCTGGATCGAGTCCCGCATCAGGCTCCCTGCTCAGCAGGGAGCCTGCTTCTCCCTCTGACCCTCCCCCCTCTCATGCTCTCTGTCTCTCATTCTCTCTGTCTCAAATAAATAAATAAAATCTTTTTAAAAAAAAAAACTTTATTTATGGACACTGGACTTTGAATTTTCTATTATATTCACATGTTACAAAATATTCTTCTTTTGATTTTGTCTCAACCATTTAAAAATGTTAAACCGCTCTTAGTTCAAGAGCCAAACAAAAACAGGACAGCAAGTAATAGTTTGCCAATCCCCAACTTAGAAGAAGACCAAGAAAAAAAGTTACTTGGAGACACAAGTTGGATATGGTCTCTCTATCTTAACTGTTACTGATTCTGGACTTTTTCTAGTTAATCATTTTACACTTGGGTTTTGTTTTTTTTTTTAAGCATTATTACCATTTCTGGTTCAGATGGCTTCAGTTCCCAGTACTTCAGCTCATAGTGGTTAATGTTTAATTATCTCACGTCTGCTGCCCTCACTCAGCACGCACCCCCCTAGTCTGAGCAGGATAGCCTCATGGAGCGTCTGTCTCTGCCTTTCATGTTCCCTCTTCATTCTCCATCCCGGAGTCGCTCTGTTACTCGTCAAATTAGAGTCTGGATGCAGCAGAACCAGTCGTGTTCCTTGATCTCTCCCCATTTGCTCATCTGAAGATAGATAACTCCCCTAGAGCCCAACACCAGGGCCAATAACCAAACCACAAGGCAGACAGCCACATGGTTTACAGAAAACTCACCCATTTCCAGTCTTTTCATAATTACGCCCACAGACACGTGTTCTTGACTTAATGACACATTCTGTTCTCCTCTTAGTAATACATGGGTGCATCTATTTTTTGAACCAAAATGAATTAAAATTAATTTTCTGAGAAGTTCATAATTAAGATTATCCTCTAAGATAGCTGGAGATAGCCTTGGAGTTGCAAAAACTCAATTCGAAATCACATTGTGTGACATACACTCTAAAGTTCTTAAGTACGTTTATGTTTTGTCTCTCTTTTTTTAATTTCCTTACGGTGCGTATGTGATGGGAATAGAATCAAAGAGGAAATTATGGGGCAGCATCTTTGGGCAGGATGAAAAGGAAAGATGCATGTGACTGCTTTCGTGTTCGTGTGGCATCTTATCTCTACCTATTTTAGAAACAAACAGAAATCGAATGACAGAAAGTCACTTGTGAGTTTGAGAAACCCCATCAATTCCTGGAGGACAGAGAACAAATCTTCTGTCCTGAGAGGCATTCACAAAGACATTTTAAGAAACCAACATGAAGGGCGCCTGGGTGGCTCAGTTGGTTGGGCGACTGCCTTCAGCTCAGGTCATGATCCTGGAGTCCCTGGATCGGGTCCCGCATCGGGCTCCCTGCTCGGCGAGGAGCCTGCTTCTCCCTCTAACCCTCCCCCCTCTCGTGTACTCTCTCTCTCTCTCTCATTCTCGCTCTCTCAAATAAATAAATAAATCTTTAAAAAAAAAAAACCAACATGAAAATGTGAACAAAGACTTAAATGAGAGGTGTCTCCTTAACGGCCCACCCTCAGTCAATAAAGTGTTAAAGGAGGGTGCACTGGAGGACTGAGAATCAGGATGGCGGCAGCGGGTGGGTGGCTGGCTGGGGACACTTGCTGTGTTGAGGCAATTCCAAGCATGTGGTTTGGCTGAGCTGTGGAAAGACAGATGAGGGCAGCCCCCGAAGCAATACTCCAGGAGGAAAGTCATTGGTATTGTCCATGTTTAAAGCTCCCCGAAGACATTCAGGCCTCACTCTAAGGAAGGGGAAGTTGAACACCTGAGTCTGGTCACTTTTGACATAACACTTTTAGAATAATTACACCTCAGCCCAGCCATTGCTGTGGTGAGTGGCTGGGGGCATTGTGTGGTGAGTCGGAAGAGCTAGACTGTCGTCTCAGCCCTGCCACTGACTTGCTGGCTAAGCTTGAATCCCCTCTCCAAGATGCTTATTAGCACATCAAGACCTTGTAGCTCAGTGGTTGAGAACATGAGCCCTGAAGCCAGACTGCTTCCAAATCCTGTCTTTCACCTACAAGTTGGGGAGCCTTCTTCATATTATTTATCATCTGTCTCTGGGTTTGGTTTCCTCTTCCATAAGTATGTTATAAATGTTAGTTATTATTGTGAAGATTAAGAAATTGGGGTACCTGAGTGGCTCAGTCAGCTAAGTGCCCAACTCTTGATTTCAGCTCAGGTCATGATCTCAGGGTTGTGAGATGGAGTCCCATGTCTGGCTCCACACTTGGTGTTCCCCCCTCCCTCTGCCCCTACCCCCCACCACCCCACTCACATACACACTCTCTCAAAAGAAAGAAAGAAAGAGAGAGAGAGAAAGAAAAGGAAATGCCCCAATTCCCTCCTAGCCCCTACCTCAAGGGGTGAAGAGGGAGCCAGGTCTAGCCCAGATGGCCATGAGAGTCTGGGAATTTAGGGGATACAAAAAGAAAACTGTCATTGGATGCAATGAGACACTGACCACAAGGAGGGGACAGCATGCTTACTGAGAGTTGATGATATTCCATTTTTTTTCTTTAAGATTATTTATTTATTTATTTGAGAGAGAGAATGAGAGACAGAGAGCACGAGAGGGGAGAGGGTCAGAGGGAGAAGCAGACCCCCCGCCGAGCAGGGAGCCCGACGTGGGACTCGATCCCGGGACTCCAGGATCACGACCTGAGCCAAAGGCAGTCACTTAACCAACTGAGCCACCCAGGCGCCCTGATGATATTCCTTTGAGGGTAGTATAATGTGCACAGAACAACTCTGTGAGGGCTGTTACTCTGATTCTTACCAGTTCCATTTTGCAGCTGAGTAAACCAAGACTTGAAGAGATCGGCAAATTATTCAATGTGCCAGAGCAGGTAAGGGGCAGAACCAATCAATATTCCAGCTCGGACTGGGTGTTGCACGCAAACAAGGAATCATGGAACACTACATCCAAAACTAATGATGTGATGTATGGTGATTAACATAACATAATAATTTTAAAAATAAAAATAAATAAAAAATAAATTTAAAAGACTCCACTCATCCTGCCCCCACCAAAAAAAAAAAAAATTCCAACTCGGGTTCCCCACTCTAAAGTGCATTCACAAGCTAGGGACCACAATGCCAGGGTTAGGAAGTTATTGTTTAATGGGTATAGTTTTTGTTTGGGGTGATGAAAAAGTTCTGGAAATAGTGGTGATGGTTATACAACATTGTGAACCTGCTTAAGACTACTGAATTGTTATTTAAAAATGCTGAAAATGGTAAATTACACATCACATATATTTTACACACACATACACAAAAAAATGCCAGGAGAGAGGTTGAAAGGGCTTGTCAACAACCTGAGGTCAAAGACAGATATGGAAGTCAGGTACCAAGCTTGAGTTAGCAATTGAGAAAAACAAAAACTAGAATGTACTTTTGTCTTTCCCGCGCAAAGAATATAGTTTGCAAAACTCTGGAGCAATAATAAACTTGAGTTTATTCCTTGAAGAAAGCATTTGGCACCTTTGGAAGCCCACAGGTTCAAACACACCACACTTAGGAACTATTCCTAGGGCTTCACAGAGAAAACTTACTGAAAAAGCTGAGGAACTACCAAGGAGAGAGAATTTTAAATTAAGAAAACCTTAATCAATACAGTAAGAACGAGGTCTGTTGGACAATATTCCTTTCTTATATAATTAAGACTTAGAATAAAAAATGTTCTTGCCAAATAATGAGTGAAGTTAAATAAATGCGTGAAAGAGCAGGAAAATAGAACAGATGACACCTCTGTAAATCCCGCAAGAGAGATTTACAATAAGCAGGTAATTTCCAGTCATAAAAGAACCTATAAAACAAAGGCACAGGATGAATGCTGGTTCACTTTGTTAAGGAGGCTGTGAATTATCTAGGAAAAGTCAGGAAGTCTCACGCAGGACACGACTGGGGTTGGCGTTAGAAATCCCCTCTCCAGCCCTCCATGGGCAGCTGCCCTCCCTCAGAGTCAGAGATATGCTCACCACACACCCAAGCCCCAGCCCTCTCTTCTAGACAACACACCCAGAATTTCATGCCCAAAGAGCCCTGAGCCTGCTTGCGGGACCTGTATCAACCCCTTCTCTGGGTCTGCTCTTCTAAGGACAGATCCGCACACAGGCAAATACTCCCCAAACCCAAGGGGTGGCTAAGGAGCCTGGACATGTGGGCTGGGCTGTCTGCACACGTGTGCATGGGCCCCTTCACAATGCAGAGCAGAGCCAGGGTGGGAGGAAAGGGGCCGGGTGGTGTAGGGCCTGGACAGGCACTCCCTGCGCTGCCGGGCCCCTGTGCAGAATCCTGAGAAGTCCAAGAATTTTCCATTCGAACCTGACCTTCTAGGTTGTTGTGAAAGTATATGTGTCATGTATATGTATTCTTTTATTAAGCAGTTCACTGGCTTGATGTGTAACTTTTAAAGAGGTGGATATATGGTGTGTGGGCCTTCAGTTCTTCTCTTGCTCCAGGCCCTGCAAATGTGAGGGCGGGCCTTGATCCTCGACTGTAACCCTCTCTTCCACATGCCATTTCTGGGGAGCAGACTGTTCCATTTGCCCTTCTCCCTCTTACAGCTAGGAAGTAAATCAGCTCATCCTTGATTGGCAAAATGTATTCCCAGGAGTGAAACTATTTAAGCTAAACCATCAGTCCTCAGGCTAACTAAACCGGGCAAGAGGACTGACACTTTCTTCGGGAGGAGTAAAGAACTCAGTGCCCTGCATGAGTTCAAAAGTAATGAAAATTCCTGCTTGTTCTTGGGGTGGCCACTATTGATCTAGAAGCAGAGAAGGGAGGTCAGACTTCTCCCTGCAGCTGGCTTTTTTTTTTTTTTTTTTAACTTTAAAAGAAGATACATGTGGAAGGCACCTGTTGGCTAGGAGCTCAAAGCATTTCCCTTTTTCTATCCCTAGAGAACCAGGCCTGGAGGAAGCGGGAGGTAAATTCCTCAGAATAACAAGCCCGGTGAAGCTATCTAAATGGGCACTAGCCCATGCTCCTTATGGAAGGGAGGGGGATAACATGTCTGGCAAACCCTGGAGATTAAGCCAGGTTTGACAGAAATCTGCTAATGCCTGGGTATGCCGAGAGGGCACCAGGCAGGCCTCCTGCGCACATTTCTCACAGCCCTAAAGTGTCTCAAAACACTTAAGAAGAGCACCTAGGTAAGGGTAGAGGGTGTAGAGGGATGATGGAAGGGAATCAGGCCCAGGAGGAAGGAGCAGTGAACAGTGGGTATGAGCCCAGCTGTCGGGCCTGTCAGGCCGAGCTTGGCCAGCAGCCTCAGGATGGCAGTAAAGACCAAGCCTAAGAAAGGCTGGCTCCGTCCCTAAGTTTCAGCCCAGTGCTGGGAGAGTTGCCAGAACCCAGGGAATGGGGCACTTGCCCGACTCCAACAGTGAGCAGCTCCTTTTATCCATGCCCCAAGCACCCTGCTTGCCCGCCCTTGCCACACCCAGCAGGGGTCTCTGGGGCCCTATGCTGACCACACACTCCTGGGTTTCCCAGGTGTGCCCTGTCCTGCGAGAGGAAAAGGGAAGCCTGTCACAGAGAAGGGGTCCTCTGACAGCCAGTGGCTCTCCAAGCCTGGAGCAGGCCTGGCTCCCTTTCCCTGGGAGAGGTGGGGGGGCGGGGGCGCATCCAGCCCCAGCCTTCTGCGGGCTTAAGCCTGCTTTCCCAAACCGACTTCTTCCCTGCCCTCAGCTGCCTATCCAGCACTCCCACTGGTCTTCTCTCCCCCCGGCCCCTCCGCGCCGTGCTCCTGGCCCCAGAAGCTGCCAGCACGTACCTCAAGTAGTAGGTGACCTGAGCAGCATAAACACAGAGGCGGACTATCTGTCCCTTCCAACCCAAAGTGCTCCTCTGACTTCGGTGTGCTGGGCACTGTGGGGCCTCAGCAGACAGACGCTGCTGGGATATGTAGGTGGCCTTTGGCATCTCCTGGGGGCTTGGCATGGTCAGAGAATCTGTGTGTAAGAAAGAGTGGTTTCCACCAAAACCTGAAGAAGCCTGAGCTGTAGGGCTCCAGGGAGTTGTTATCGGGCTCTCACAGACCTCGGCGCTAACATCTTCCCAGAAGACAGACCCGGTAAGACTCGAGGGTCTTCGGGCTACAGGGGAGGCCAAGTGTCATTCTACAATGGGGAGAGTTTCACCCCCATCACCACCTTCTCAGCCATGTTTACTGAGAAAATCTTTCCTTTGTTCTGGTGGTCCTCCAAGGTGCCAGTATCACTCTCTGCTCCTAGAAAGAAGCCACTTCTGAGCATATTCCTTCCCAGGAAACTCAGGGTGTGGGTCACAAGCATCCGGGAGCTGCTGGGTCAGCCATCTTTGCTGTTGCCAGGAGAACATGGGACTTCTGTTGCTTATGGGACAATTTGGGTGGTTGACAACATAGCAGAAATAAAATTAACAGGATACCCCTAACCATGCACTTTCCCCTATTTTTGTGTGGTAGTCAGACTTCTCAGAGCTCATTCTTTTCTTCTACTTTCATCTTCACCAAATGCCATTTAAAATTCTACTTTGACCTCTCAAATAAAACCCAACTGACCTCTAAAAACTCTCTTCCAGGGACACCTGGGTGGCTCAGCATCTGCCTTTGGCTCAATTCATGATCTCAGGGCCCTGGGATCAAGCCCCACATCAGGCTCCCTGCTCAGTGGTGAGTCTGCTTCTCCCTCTCCCTCTGCTGCTCCCCCTGCTTGTGCTCACGCTCTCTCTCCCTCTGTCAAATAAATAAATAGAATATTATAAAGCATGTATGATTTCTAAACAAAGAGCTACTTTAACAGGAAATTTGTGAGATGTTGTTTGTTCTCTTTTTTTATTGCAACCATCAGCCTATCTTCTGGGGTGGGCGTTGAGCTCTTGGAGCTACATGCAGAATTACAATAGCCAGACACCGTAACAACCACTCTGAAGCCTGACTGGACTGACGAGATTCAGATCCCGGCTCTGCCATTTACTGGCTATGATGTTTTAGGGACCTCGCAACCTCCCTGTGCCCTAGCTCTATGGAACTAATGACAGTCTTACCTCAGAGGGCTGTTGGAGGCTTGCATGAGCTACCATTCACATAATACTAAGCTTATAGTTAGTACTAGAAAAGAGTTTGTAAAATTAATATATAATTACAAGTCTATTCACCTTATATGCCTCCCACAGGAAGACTAAAACCATTTCTTGGTAATGTTAAGAGGTCTCAGGCCCCATAGAGGATTTCCTAAGGGTCTCCCATAAAAGAAGCTCAAAGACTTGTCAGCATCACAGAGCTGAACAAAGCCACAGAACTAAAACAACACCTGATATAGACCCTCATCTTAGAAAAAGCTACATAAAAATTACCCTCAAATAAGCCCAGTGAAAACTGAATTACTCCCTGAAACTATTATAGACAGTAATTATTTTAACAGAAGGAATTTAAATTACTTATACTTAGAGGTGGGTTTTACAGTTTTCCCTATATTGATTTGGACATGGACACAACTGTTTTTTTAAAATAACTTCTTGAGGTGAAATTCACACAATTGTTCTTTAATCTTTAAACCACCTAGTTGAGAAAATTGCTGGGAAGTATATCTCAAGCTTTCACTTGCTTGCAAAGCTACTCCCGGCCTACCCAACATGAGCCCTCCAGGCAAGATTTCACCACCTCACTGGGTAAATGAGAATGACTGTCCTCATACTATAAATGTACTAATTCATACTGTTCGAATTGTATGTTTACTATGTAGTTATTACTATGTTGTGTAACTGTAACAGGCAGATTTTTACAAGACCCTTCCTTGTGTATCAGGACTCATTTGAATGAATCATCACAAAATGTTTCTAGAGTGGAACCAGAGACCTAAGTAGGAAGGGCTGAAAGATGCCCATCAGCATTGCCTGATAGCTCAGTTGTGAACTAAGTGTGTCCTTATACCAACTTGTACTAGACGAGAATGAGAAGCTTCTAGAGGTTCCAGAAGGTTGAGTTTTAATGGAGCTGGGTTTGTCCTTACATGGAACCAGATGTATTTGTTGGACCAGCTTCCCGGGATTAGGAAACAAGATGGCACCCAAAGACCACATGGCTACGTGCAGGAAGAGGAACTGGGAGAATAGGAAGCCAGACCAGATGTCTGCAAACTGATGCTGGGGCCTTTAAGAGTTAGCATGAAATTATTTCAAGAGCAGGGAAACTTAGGGCTATGTACAGATCTTAGATATTTTCACAGAATTTTTTTAGAATAAGAAACCAAACATGGGTGGCTCATTTTTGTGTTGTATTATCAGACATTATTTTCTTTATTCCATTGTTTTTTTATAAAAATTTTCATTCATGTTAACTCTTTCAACTCTATTAAAGGAGTTTTGTCCATGCTTTCCTTGGAGTGAATAGGAATGTGTTTTATCCTTGGAGCCCTGAACAGTGGGGAGGGAGGGATAAAAAATGAGAGAAGTTAAAGGACAAAACTCGGGAAGGAATCTGCTGATCATGTCACCGAAGCATCTCCCTCTAGCCACCCACCTAGTTCAAATCTCTGAACCAGGGGCCTACTCCTCGGCACTCAGAAAACAGCCATATCTCTGCCTCTTATGACCCTCTGCTATTCAAAATCCTCAAAATCCATCTCATAACCAAGACCTTTCCAGTTGTGCCCCATTTGTTCAGTTTCTCTCAATCCTCCCACACATCTTTCATTCCTTTTTTTTTAAAGATTTTTTTATTATTTATTTATTTGAGAGGAAGAGAGAGAGAGTGGGAAGGAGAGGGAGAAAGAATCCGAAGCAGACTCTATGCTGTGTGCAGAGCCTGAGGGGGGGCTCCATCCCATAACTGTAAGATCATGACTTGAGTGGAACAGACACTCAACTGACTGAGCCACCCAGGCACCCCCATACATCTTTCTTCCCTCCTATATCCTCAAACATTTTTTTAAAGCTGCAGTTTGCTTCTAAATTTGTGTTTTCTCTCTGTTGTTTTTATAAGTATTCTGTGCCACATAATAACTTTTACACTGTCCTATTAGATTTGAAGTTCTTTGAAGGGGAATAGCTTCTATCTCCTTTGTAAGCCTCTGCCACATCATTTATATTAAAAAGTTCTTCAAAAGTGAAATCTCTTACTGTGTTTTTCACCCTAAGAAAAACCCAAACAGTATAGAAAAGAAGAAAATTCATAATTCCATACCAAAGAGATATTAACCTTTAACATTTCAGAATACATCCCCTTGGTGTTTGCATGTACAAAAATTGATAGAAAAGGGGTCCTGCTTCATATTCTATTTTATGACTTTCTTCTCTTATTTTTATGCTGCTACATAGACCTATTTCAACCTTCAGAATAGCCATATAATATTCCAAGGCACAGATGTTTCATAATATTATTGGTCTATCAATAGATATTTCAATTGCTCTAAATGGACTTTTAGGTTGTAAGAAAGCTGCCAAGGATGACTCCCTTGTTCCAAGCTTGTTTCTGGATAGATGGTGGTAATGCCAATTAAGATAGAGAATACCAGAGAAGTAGTCCATCTAGGGTAGATAAATTGCTTCTTTTTTGCTGATTATTTTCTCTTTACAATATTATAACCATTAAAATCATAAACCACCATCAATACATTAGCATGATCTAATTCTCATATTCCATTCAAGTTTCACTAATTGTCCCAATATCATCCTTTAATGCCTTGCATTTAGTTACCATGTCTCTTCAACTTGCTTCAATCTGAAATCGTTCCCCAGTGTTCCTGGTCTTTCACAGACTGGAGACTTTTAAAGATTATAGGCTAGTTGTTTTCTAGAAAGTTACTTATTTTGGGTGTGCCTGATATGTCCTCATGATTAGATCTAGATTATGCATTTTTGTCAGAGGTATCACAAAAGAGATGCTGTGTGCTCTTGATTGCATTCTATCAAGAGGTGCTTAACACCCATTTGTCCCTTTACTTGTGATGTTAATCTTGATCACTTGATTAGGTGGTGTGTGCCAGACCTCCACTGTAAAGTTACTCTGTTTTCCTTCTTAATCATCAAATATTTGTTGGGAGGTATTTTGAAGTGATGTAAATTTCCATTCCTCATTCAACTTTCACCTACCATGCATCTCTTGATGGTTCTTGACTGAATTATTTTTATTATTTTGGTTGCCAAAGTGATTTTCTAATTCCATCATTATTTTACATTCATTTGTTGACATTCCATGGTAAAGAAGAGCTTTCTCCTCTCCCCATTTATTGTTCACTTATTTATGTCAGCATAGACTCATTGATTCCCATTTTATTAAATGGGTTATCATCTGTAATTATTATTACTTATCTTGATGCTCAAATTATCCCAGATTTGGCAAGTAGGAGCCCCATCAAACTGGCTTCTATGTTCTTTTGACATGTCTCCATTATTCTTCCAGCACTCCTTAATTTCTGACACAAAAATATATTCCAGACTCATCTTGTACTTTCCCTGCCATAAGCCTTAAATCAGTCATTTCCCTGAAGAGCTTTAGTGGAGAATGTTATTTAGAAGCCAAGATCTGGGTACTAGGTGTGCTCATTGCTATTGGGATGTTATTTCTCCCAGAGGATAGAAGCTAAAGAGATCTATTTTTGTATATCTATTGAAATATGTGAAAACTGTATATTTCTATTCTATTCTATTCCAACATCACAAGATTCATTCATTCTAGTTACCTTCCTCTCCATATCATAACTTCTTTCTCTGATCAGGAGACACCTGTCTTTCGTTATTCTCAATATGTTTCTTTATTTTTTCAAGGCTCCATGTGTAACCAATCTTCTGTTGCTATCATTACCCTTGCACAGATGCCCTCATCACCTCACCTACTCTGGGCCCAACCTCACCCCCTACACTGGCATAGAGGCCTTCCTCTCTCAACTCAGACCCTGACAATCCTGTTGGGCCATCACCACTCCAATTCACTGTTGCTGCCTCACCCCATTTGGGCTCCTATATCTAACAGGTCACTGAAACTCTCACTCCCCACTGATGCGTACTTTGTTTGGCACAAGCTAATGGTTTTACACTAAATTATTCAGAAGTACTGAAAAGAGAGAGAGAGGAAAAAAGTTTCCTTGATTATTTTTTAATTTAAAAACTAATACAAATATCATTAAAAATAAAGAAAGACTGAGGAAATTTTTTTAAAAATAAAGGATACTTAAGAGACATGACAACTAAATGCACTGTGGAATCCTGGACAAGAATATGGCCATTACTGAGAAAGTGGTAAAATTTGAATAAGATATATAAATTAATTAATAATAATATATCAATTTAATTTCCTGGTTTTGATAATTATACTATGATTATGTAAAATGTTAACATTAGGGAAATCTGGGTGAAAGGTATATAGGAGCTCTCAGTACTGTTTTTGCAATTTTTCTGTAAGTATAAAATTATTTCAAAATAGAAAAATTTTTTAAGCATTGCATTCTCTTTAGGAAAAAATTCAAATAACGTAGAAATATTCAAATTAAAAAATGAGGAAGAAAATAAGGAAGAAATAGTACCAAGTTTACACAAACTCTCTCTCAGGAAACAGAAGAGGAAAGAACACTTCTCCTTTCATTATCCTGATATCAAAATCAGAAAAAGAAATTACAAGAAAACTGTGAGTCAATATCCTTATGAATCTAAACATGACAATTCTTAACAAAATATTAGCAAATCAAATCCAGAAATATATATCAAATATATATCAAAATATATATAATATTTTGAAATCAAATATATATAACATATTAAAATATATATACTTAAAAATATATATATAAAGCCATATGATAGCCAAGCAGAGTTTATCCCTGGAATGCAAAGTTGGTTTAACTTTCAAAGAACTCAACAGTGTAATTCACCATGTCAGCAACCTGAAAAAGAAAAACCATATGGTTATCTCAATAGTTTTTTTAAAAAGCACTGGCCAAAATCCAACATTTTTTCATAATAAAAACACTCAGGTAACCAGGAATAGAAGCTTTCTCAAACTGATAGAGGACATCATACTTAATGGTGAAAAACTGAATATTTTTCCTCTAAAATTGGGAACACAACAAGATGTCTGTTCTCACTGAATCAGTGCTCTTTGACAGTGCAATAGACAAAATAAAGAAATAAAAGGCATACACTTTAGGAAAAAATAAAAATATTATCATCCACATAGAAAATCCCAAAGAATTAGGGTGCCTGGGTGGCTCAGTCAATTAAGTGTCTGACTCTTGATTTCAACTCAGGTCATGATCTCAGGGTTGTGAGATTAAGCTCCACATCAGGCTCCAAGCTGGGTGTGGACCCTGCTTAAGATTCTCTCTCTTCCTCTCCCTCTGACCCTCCCCCTCCCTCTCTAAAAAGAGACCTTAAAAAAAAAAAGGAAGAAAATCCTAAAGAATCTACAAAACAATGAATAGAATAGAATAGAATAGAATAGAATAAGTGAATTAAGTAAAGTCAGAATATAAGATCAGTTTACAAAAATCATATTTCAAGATACTAACAGTAAACAATTGGAAATTGAAATTTTAAAAATAACATTTACATTAGCACCAAAAAACCATGAAATTCTTAGGAATAATCCTAACAAAAATTGCAGTATCTAATGCTGAAAACTATAAAATACTGCTGAGAACAATTAAAGAAGACCTAAAAAAGAAAGGAGAGATATACTAAGTTCATGAATAAAGAAGACTCAATATCATTAAAATGTCAATTCTTCCTAAATTAACCTAAAGATTCAAAGCAACCCCAATCAAAATCCTAGCTGGCTTGTTTTTTTTTTAGAAATTAACAAACTGATTCTAAGATTTATATGGAAATGCAAAAAATGTAGTCAAAACTATTTTGAAAAAGAAGAACAAAGTTGGAGGCCTCACATATCATTTTTTAAATCTCTTATGAGGCTATATTAATCAAGACAGTGTGGTTCGGGCATATGGATAAACATGTAGATCAATGAAACAAAATAGAGAGTTCAATGTGACTCACACATATAAGTCCATTGATTATGGACAAAGATGACAGAGTAGTTCACTAGAGAAAAGATAATCTTTTCCACAAATGATGATGCTGTAACAATTGGACAGACATGTACAAAAGTGAACTTTGACGCTTATCTTTACCATATATAAAAATTGACTCAGTAGGTAAATCTATAGAGGCAGAAAGTAGATCAGTAGGTGCCGAGACCTGAGGGCGTGGGAAGAGAAATATGGAATCACTACTAACTGGTAATGAGGTTTCTTTTTGGTTTGATGAAAAGTTTAAAATCAGATTAGTGATGATTGCAACTCTAAATATGCTAAAAACCATTGAATTGTTCACTTGGAATGGATTAAATGTATGATATGTGATTTATACCTATTCAAAAAGCTGTTAAATATGAGAGACTATGGACTCTGAGAAACAAACTGAGGGTTCTAGAGGGGAGGGGGGTGGGGGGATGTGTTAGCCTGGTGATGGGTATTAAAGAGGGCACGTACTGCATGGAGCACTGGGTGTTATACACAAACAATGAATCATGGAACACTACCTCAAAAACTAATGATGTAATATATGGTGACTAACATAACACAATAAAATAAAATTTAAAAAAAAATAATAAAATAAAATAAAAAGCTGTTAAAAATCAACTCAAAATGAATCATAGACCTAAATGTAAGAGGAAATCTAAAACGTTCTAAGAGAAAATATAGAGAAAAAGTCTTTGTCACATTGGGTGAGGTAAATAATTCTTAAATAGGACACAAGAAGGAAAAACTACATAGAAAAAGAGAGAATAAATTACATTTCATCAAAATGAAAAACTTTTGCTCTTCAAAAGAGACCATTCAGAAAAATGGAAAAACAAGCCACAGACTGGGAGAAAATATTTGCCAAAACAACTCTCTAATAAAGGACTTATATCCAGAACGTATTAAGAACGCTTACAGTTCAATATTAGAAAGATAACCCAATTTTTTAATAAACAAAAGATCTGAAGAGACCTCACTGAAAATAACATACACATGGCCAACAAGCACATGAAAAGATGTTCAATATTATTAGTCATTAGGAAAATGCAAATTAAAACCATAATGAAGTAATACTACATACCTACTAGAATGACTCAAATCCACACAACTGCGAACAAATAAAGCTGATGTAGATGTGGGGCAACCTGATATTCATGGTGGGAATGCAAAATGGTACAGTCACTTTGAAAAATAGTTTGCCAGTTTCTTATAAAATTAATCATACATTTAATATATGACCCAACAATCTCAATCCTAGGTGTTTACCCAAAAGAAAACTTATGGCTACACAATGACTTGTACAGAAATGTTTATAGCAGCTTTCTTTATAATTGCCAACAGCGGAAAACAAGCCACATTGGTGAATGGAGAAACTATGGTACAGTGTAGTAGGAGTCACCAATGAAAAGAAACAAAGTCCTACAAGGTAACAGCGTGGTCGAATCTCAAAAGCATTGTGCTACCGAAAGAAGCCAGAATAAAAAGCTACCTGCATACCATAAGATTCCATTTATTGACATTTTTCTTAAAGATCAATGGTCATTTGGGGCAGGGAGTAAGAGCAGGAGATTGACTGCAAAGAAGCAGAAGAAAACTTTCCAGGTGATGGAAATGTTCTGTATCTTGATTGCAGTAGTGGTTACATGACTGTATACATTTACCAAAACTCATCTAACCACACACGTTTAAAACAGTGCTTTTACTAATATAGATGTGTAATTATTATGTAATTATATGTAAATTTGACTTCAGTAAAACCCGACTTTAAAAAAAAATGATATCGTAATAATTACCAAAGAATACTGGGGGGAGGGGCGCCTGGGTGGCTCAGTTGGTTAAGCGACTGCCTTCGGCTCAGGTCATGATCCTGGAGTCCCGGGATCGAGTCCCGCATTGGGCTCCCTGCTCGGCGGGGGTTCTGCTTCTCCCTCTGACCCTCCTCCCTCTCGTGCTCTCTCTCATTCTCTCTCTCGCAAATAAATAAAATCTTTTAAAAAAAAAAGAATACTGGGGGGAAAAAAGCAGCGCATTCTCTTCAGGAAAAATTCAAATAATAACCAAAGTATACTTAGTGAAAAGTGAAAATTCCCTCTCTGCCTTGTTCAATCCCACTTGTATATATTCTTTTAGATAATTTACATACACATTTGTTTGTAAAAATACCTAAATGTGATATCATGTTACGTATTGTTTTGTAACCTGCTTCACTGGTGTCCCTCTCCACTGTGGGCATCTTCCTGTTGTTTATCACTACATAAAAATCTCTATCCTCTCCTGCCTCGGCACATCTCACTGTCGAGGATGGAGTGGGCTTTCCATAAATGTCGTTGACCTTCTCCACTTGCCAGTAGTCATCTGGCCAAAGAGGGTCGGCCTGACCATCAGGAAGAACACACTTACTCCAGCAGCTGTCAGCATCCAGAGGACGCTGTGTTCTTTGGACTTGTTGCCAAACCAGCCAGGTCAGTTTCTCCTCCTATTTCAAAGCAAATTTCCTCTCATTCTCCTTGAATTGCCACAGCTTTTGGCCTGTAATGGCGTTACAGAGGTGGGGGAAGTGTGGCCTAGAAGAAGATCTTTCTATAAACACAGAACAGTTGTTCACACATTATCATTCCTATGTATCTGTTTGTTTTAATCAATATGCTTACAGCTTGAACCGTTCAACTGATCCCCGAGAGACTCGTTCCAGGTCACACAGGTCCTGGCCGTGGCGGGAAGGAAGAGCAGGAGACAGCTGTGTTGTCTTCAGTCAGCGGGCAGGCTGGGCCGGGAGCTGCCGTCCCTCCAATGCCCCGTGCAGAACGCCCGGAGCGCGGGGTTCAGCTCCGGCAGTTGGAAGAGACTGTTGGATTTTGGAAAGTGATATGACAGCTGCCACAGCCTTTTCCCCACCCACCCTCGGAAAGAGCCTCTGAGTGTTCTAGACACCTCAAGGTCTACTTTGTAGCCCCAGGGAGCCGGCGTCTCTAACTGCTGCCTTTCCTTGCCCTGACACCCCTTGAACGCCCACCTCGGTCAAGGGCATGACAACTTCAGACTATGCTGACCACACGGGGGTCTCAATCCATACAAGGAATTCGCAAGCCAGGCTCTTCTCCAACTCACTATTCTACCAAATGGGGCGGGCAGGGAGTAACTTCACAGAGATAGAACAGCAACTATGCTGTTTTTGATCAAAAGGAGGGGTTTGGAGTCATCTGACTAGGTCATTTCCAAGCTTCCTTTCCATTCTAAAGCTCTCCCTTATGTTCCTAATCAAGGCAGCGGTGAAGAGCACACATTTCAGCATCCGAGAGACTAGGTTTCAGATCCTGGTTCTGCCACCTACCAGCTAAGTGACGTTGGGCAAGTTACTTGACCTTGCTCAACTCCAGCTTCTGGGAGGTTTCTACGACGCGACGCAGGGCTTGGCACGGCGCCTGCACGGCGAAAATGCTCAGTACCGGGCTATCATTATTTCTATTACATATTAGGAGCTTTATCTTTCTGGGAATACACACAGAAAGTTTTTCTAGCTCCAAGGATCCTTTCTTCTAAAATTATTACTGAGTAGAACAAAGGAGGATGTGATAATCTGAAGGAAAAGACTAGCCAGATAGTTCTTTTTATTTTTTTACTCTAAGAGATCTGAATGATGGCCAGAAGGAGCAGTTCTCAGAGGTAATCACAGAAGATAAGTGAGAGGAGAAGTTCAGGGACTGCTCAAGATCACAAAACTAACTAATTTGACAATCCATTTTTAGCCTCAAATTTCTCCCATGTCCCAGCCAAGCATCCAGTTTGAGGCACCAAACAGCCTAACTCTAACTCTGCTCTGAGAAACGTTAATGTTAGAAGTGTCACTTACAGTCTTGTATCAATAATAAGCTATCATTTATTAAGCACTTACGATTTGCCTGGCCCTGGGCTCCAGTCATTGCTTATGCAGTCCTTAAAACACCCTGTGTGTATCACTTCCCTATTTTATGGGCAGAGAAACTTAGGCACAGAGAGGTCAATCACCTTGCCAAAGGTCACACAGCCAGTAAGCAATAGAATCAGAAGTCCACAGTGAATTAATTCTGTGGGTCTGAGGGGTCAGAATATGTGATCTTCAGCATCCCTGTCAACTCTAAATCACAGCTATCTGGATCTGATGATTCCAAGGCACTCGGAAGCAACCAACATTTGGAATACAAGGTGATCCCCCTACAACTCTTCCTCCTTGGGCTTCTGCGTGGTGGCAGGAGTGGACCAACATCCAAGCAAAAGCTGAAGAGGAAGAACCGGCTCCAGTTCTTGGCAGCAGACTCTCAGCCCAACCTTCTCAAACTGGAAGGGAAAGGTCATTCCCCTGGACTTTCCTACATTCAATGGCAAGAGGCTGTCTTCCCAAAATATTCTCCAAAGAAATGACGTGTGACTTACAGCATGATTCGGAGGAAGCCGGGAAGGCTGAGAGCGGAGGACTGAGCCCAGTTTGGATTCGAAGAACAACAACAGAAAGTCCCAGAGCTGCTGGACACAAAGCTTGAGTTCTGCCCCATGTTCCTGGGCCCAGTTTTGTGTGCAAGGAAAAGCAGAAGGTAGAATCTGATGAATGCTAATAACTAGTAATTATAAGGAGCTAAAAGACCAGCATAGGGGAGCAGTGTTAAGGATACAGTGTCTGGAATCCAACACACCTGATTTTATTCCCTGTTAGTTCTCTTATAGGCTGGGTTGCCTTTGTTTGGTATGTTGTTTACCTTTTTGGGCCTTGTGTCCCTACCTGTTAGGTGGGCTAATACTAAGGCCATTGTGAAGATCTGCATAGAGCAGGAAACTCAAGGCCCAGGGCATGGTAAGTGCTCGATAAATGTCTGCTAGTATTAACTGTGATCCTAAATAAACAATATTCTTTGCAGCATTGCTCCAAAACATTCTCCGCTGATTTCTGTGCGTTCTGCTGGCAATCTGTGTGTTTGGCAAACAATTTAGAGTTGTCTCTAAGTTGCCCCTCTCAATCCTGGGAAAATTGCTTTCTACCTACTTTTATAAGTGATATGTAGAAATTTTTATTTTTCAAAATATTATCACAGCACTCATACAGTGCTGGTGGGGATGCAAAAGAGTACAGCCACTTTGCAAAATAGTTTGGCAGTTTTTAATAAAGTTAAACATACACTTACCATAAAACTCGGCAATCCTACTTGTAAGTACATATCCAAGAGAAATGAAAACTTACGTTCACACAAAAACCTGTCTGCAAATGCTTATAGCAGCTCTATTCATAATCGAAACTGGTCAAAACAGGAAACAACCCAAATGTCCTTCAGCTGGTAAATGGATAAACAAACTAATACACCCATCAATGGAATACTACCTAGTAATCAAAAGAGTGGACTAGTGACATATGCCTGAATGAGTCCAAAATGCAAAGCAAAAGAAGCTGGACCCAACAGACTACATACGTCTGATGCCACTTCCGTGACACTCCAGAATGGGCAAAATTATAGATATAGGAAATAGGTCAGTGGTGGTTTTCAAGGGCCAAGGATGGCAGGAGGGGTTGACTAGAAAGGGGCCCAGGAGAGTTTTAGGGGGTAAGGGAACTATTCTATATATTGATTGTGGTGGTAGGTTGCGTGACTATATGCATTTGTCAAAACTGACAGAAATATACACTAAAACGGGGCCCCTGGGTGGCTCAGTCAGTTGGGCAGACGACTCTTGGTTTCAGCTGGGGTGGTGATCTCAGGGTCATGGGATCGAGCCCCATGTTGGGCTCCACGCTCAGTGCAGAGTCTGCTAGTTCCTCTCCCTCTGCTCCTCCCCCCACTCACTCTCTCTCTCTCTCTCAAATAATAAAATCTTTTTAAAAAAAAAAAAGAAATATACACTAAAAAGGGTTATTTTACTTTATGTAAATTACACCTCAATTAAAAGAAAACCAAAAGAAAAATGTTGGTGTACACATAATCTCATCTTATTCCCAAATCCTCATCATCTAGTGCAAGTTCTCTCATGTTTGCTCTGGGAAGATGAAGCATGTAGAGGGAAGTAGAACTCCAGCGGAACCAGTACCCCAGGGCCCCTTTCTGGAGCTACTTCCACTATGACTCGCTCAGACACCTCAGTGTTGGACCCCTGCAGCCACTTCTGTCTCCCATCTTCCCTTTCCTATGAATGTCTAATGTTTTAAGCCATCAGCTTAAATAACACCATTAATTAACCAATTGATTTGTTTAAAGTTTGGCAATGGGTATGTGAATTCCACAAAGTTTCTGAGAAACATTCTCTGTCCAGGCTCTCTACTTTGTCCTGGGGAGGAGATAAAGGACGCCCTATTGAGGAACCACATGCCCTGGGGCGTCCATGCTCCCCTACTGTAATATCTGTAGGCAAATATTCTTGCTACAGAAAGCAGGAAGCCAGATCAAAGCTGCGGAATCTGTCACACTAAGCGCTGACTTCCACACTGACCCTTGTATTATTTTTGCCTTTTGGAGTGCGTCACAATGGAGACTGATTAAATTATTATTTAAAGTAAAAGTGATCGTCCCATTCAATCTCACACATCTCCATTAAAGATCTGTGATTTTTATTTATTTGCTCTTTGTAACTTGGGCTTTGATGCTATGATGGAACAGATAATATATGCAAAATTGTTCCATCGTATTAAAATTGCTCCTACATAATATAAACTCTATTGTATATCACTGACAGTAGCCAAAGTGATCAATGGAACAAATTCCATCAACAAACTTCCAGTGTCTGCAAGGAAGCTAACCCTGGCTCAAATGAACAAAACAGCCCCCGCTGGCTCTTTCTTATACGAGCTATGAACCAATGCCTTTGGTTTCCTGACAAAGGAATCAAATTAGTTCAAGGACTACAAGTAAAGTATAGGCTAAACACAGATTGGCCCTTGACATAATCTCCTTCTCTCCATCCTGACCCCTAAGTCCTCAGAATTGTTGAAAGCCATTTTGAAAGAATTCCGAGCCAGGCACTGTTAGCAGGGACCGCCCTGCCAAGCACAGTGTGCCGAGCAGGACCCAAATAGTCTCTTGGTTTTCCATCCACCCAGGGATGTTTAGGCCAAGGAGGGAAGCTCTATTCAGCCCCCAGGGCAAAGATGAAGCAATCTTCATGATTTTTTTTCCCCCAGATACTTCTAAGAGTGTTTTAACATTTGTCCATGCAGCCTATAAATTATGATGGGGTTGAAAAAGCAATCTTCATGATTTTTTTCCCAGATACTTCTAAGAGTGTTTTAACATTTGTCCATGCAGCCTATAAAGTATGATGGGGTTGAAATAAATAATTGCAAGGTTCAGTCCCACCCTATTTATTGTACATCACCCCCCCCTTTGCCAGCTACAGTGCTGACGCCATGGATATGAGTAGGAGCAAAATGGGCACGGTCCCTGACCTCCTAGAGCTTATGGTCTGAGGTGGGAGGGTGATAGTTCATAAATAAATCAACAAACACCAAATCAAAACAGCTGGGGATTGTCTTAGTCCATTCATGCTATCACAGAGTACCACAGACTGGATGGTTTATAACAACAGAAATTTATTGTTCCCAGAACTGGAGGCTGAGGGTTCAAGGGACTGAACAGTGCTCTTTGCAAGGAAGAAAAACTATGGGAGGAATACTCTGGCATTCCTACTCCATCTTTTATTCCCCCTGGGAAGAGGAGTGACTCATGGGCTTGCAGACTGAGAGGAGAAACTGGCTCCCTGCGGTTCAGCCCAGTCTCCTTAATCCAGCTTTGGAGAATCCAGGGAGAACTTCCTGATGGAGGTGATGGCTAAGCCCCAAAGGATGAGAAGAAAAGAGGGGAGGGGTGATTGAGAGTATTTGGGGGAGGTAACACTCAGGGCAGAAGGAACAGCGTATGGAAATCCCTGGACACAGAAGAAAACATGGTCCTTTGGGAGAACGGCAAGAAGTTCTGCAAGGCTGGATTTGTAGAGGGTGAGTGAACAGGAGCTAAAATAAGAGGCTGGCAAAGGAACCAGATCATGAAGGGCCTTATGTACCAAACTATGGAGCCTAGGTTTTATTCTGAGGGCACTGAGAGGGATAGAAAGGTTTAACTGGAAGAGTGAAGATACTTCATTCCTGATAGATCCATCTTTCTGCAGGGTGGAGAACAGGCAGGAGGAGGACTGGAAGTTCCAGCTCTCTCTGAAATGGTGAGAAGAGGAAATAAGGGTCCTTTGCAGTGCCAGAAACCTTTGTCTTGGCTTTCCAGATCCAATTGTCTTGGGCCCCAGATCTGAGCTCCTTTCAGAGGGCCCTCTTCATACAGCCTCCATCCCAGCTCTGTTAACCACTCATTCTCTCTCCCCTACAGGCCTGGGTGGGCACAGAGTCCCAGGGGTTCTGTGCAATTCCTTATAGTTTCTTTACACCCTGCCCACATATTTGTAAACAACCCCATTATTAAAAACTCCGTGAATGATCCTAATTTGAGTGTGCCAGCTGGTTCCTGCTGAGCTCCTCATGGTTACACCCCCACCCCCTAAATAAGGAGAAAGCAAGCATAAGTGACACGGGAAAGGGATGGGACCATCTTCCTAAGGATTATGGCTTGAGAAGTTTGCTGTTTAGGAAAGATAACAGACTTACTGAGACAGTGGTTGTCTTTTAATAGCCCTGCTGTTTGCTCGGGAATGATGCTGCTCACTTAAAAAGAAGAGAAAAATCACCGGAAATCCCACATCCCAGAAACAAATGCTATTAAATGTTTGCTGGCTATCCTCCATATTTCTCGACACATATATACTCATACAGATATGTTCAATTTTGAGTGACTCATACTTCAAATGCTGTGTCAAACCTACTTTTTCTCATTCATCCATAAGCCTCAAGTTTGGAGCTGCCTGTGGAAGAATCCAAGTAGATGTGTCCAGAAATAAATTGAATATAACAATCTAGAGTTTAAGAGACTTGGTCTTGGGGCCACCATTGGAGAGATGGCCACGAAAGCCTGGGGAGACAGAGGATCCCACGAGGTAGAGGGTAGGAGGGAGAAGAGAAACCAGAGGAGACAGATAAGGAGGTAGGAAGAGCGGAGGACTTCTTGGCCTTCAAGAAAGAGGAGTGGTCAACAGTGAAGAAGGCCACCTCTGGGTCAAATAAGATAAGGGCTTTGGATTTAGCAATACAGGGTAGCTGGTGGCCTGGATAAGACTGATTTTAGCCAAGTAGTGGAGTGGAAGCCACATTGAGGAAGAGCTGAGGAGAAAATGGAGGTAGTCTGCTTGCCCTCCCCACTTGCTGGCCCCTGGTCCCTCATCAGGGCTTCTCAAACTCTGCTGTGTGGATAAATCACCTGCGCATATTGTCGTATTGCAGATCTGATTCCGTGGGTCTGGGGTGGGGCCTGTATTTCTAACAAGCACCAAGGTAATGTGGATACCACTGAACCAAACTTGAAGTAGCAAGGGGCTAGATTAGGTTGCCCAGTGACAATGCCCAGTCTTGATACATTCACACAGGACTTTACCAAAGACACTTAAGCATGCAGAGATGAAAATGAGTTCTTAAGGGTCCAAGATTATTATTCACATCAGAAAAGTACTAAAAAGGAAAACTAGAGGAAATTTTTGTTCTTGTATGTCTGGTCCTTTCCTGTGTATACACCTTGCTCGTGAAAGTCCCTCCATTTGGGTCACTTAAAAGTGTTTCTTAAGTTCCAAACTTATAAGGATTTTTTAGTCATCTTTTAGTTACTATTTCTACTTTAATTGTGTTAGGTTCAAGAACATGCTCTCCGAGATTACAGTCCTCTGTAAATGTTCCATGAGTGCTTGAAAAAAACATATTCTACTATTGTTGGGTGTAGTATTTATGCCTCTTAGGTCAAATTTAATAACTGGGGGGTGCCTGGGTGACTCAGTCGGTTAAGTGTCCAACTCTTGATTTCAGCTCAGGTCATGAACTTAGGGTGGTGAGATGGAGCCCCGAGTTGGGCTTCATGCTGGGCTTGGAGCCTGCTTAAGATTCTCTCTCTCCCTCTCCCTCTGCCGCCCCCCCACCCCCACCCCTTGCACGTGTGTGCAGGCGTGTGCTCTTACTCAAAAAAAATTTATTAACTGGGTTACTAAAAAGAAATGTGTTAAAATCTGACTGGAAAGCCTTTCTTCCCCACCTCTCCTATGTGCCCAGGCCTCCATCCGACAACTAGGGATTCATGGTGACCAAAATCTGACATAGTCTCTGCAGACTCAGTTTCTGCCCCGATGGAGCCTAAGATTTACCTAATCACCAGCATCTCCCCACCCCCCTCAGATCTGGAAATATTTCTCCCTCCTCTGAGCTCTTAAGGCATTCACTGCCTGTGTAACTAATTTAACAAATACATAGTCTGTTTTCATTGCAATTATTTGTGTTCCTAATTTATTCCCCTATCAGCTCTTAGATTCCAGGTGGGCAAAGATTATCCTATTTTTTATATAACTGCTCTATTGAAATATAATATTTGACAAACTATAAAATTCACTCTTGTAAAATGCATAATTTAGTGGGAGACTATCTTATTTAACTTGGCATCCTCTGTAGCAGTGGTTCTCCACTTTGGCTGCACATTGGAATCACCCAGAGAGCTTTAAAAAAAAATTCTGCTACCTGCTTCTTGCCCCCAGTGGCTCTGACTTAATTGGTTTGGGGTGCAGCCTTGACATCAGAATTTTTAAAAGCCCCAAAGTGATTTTATTTTTTTTTAAAGATTTTATTTATTTGTTTGATAGAGAGAGACACAGCGAGAGAGGGAACACAAGCAAGAGGAGTGGGAGAGGGAGAAGCAGGCTTCCCGCTGAGCAGGGAGCCCACTGTGGGGCTCCATCCCAGGACCCTGGGATCTTGACCTGAGCCGAAAGCAGACGCTTAACGACTGAGCCACCCAGCGCCCCCCCAAAGTGATTTTAACTTGTAGCCAGTGTTGCCCTATAATGCTTTGCACATAACTGGCACCAAATAATTGTTTGTCCTAGTTTCTAATATGAGTTAGCCCTAGTTTCTAATATCCAGCTAATTAACTCACTCAGAACTACTTTCCTGTCTCAGCTCTCATAATGATCTGCCCCATTGGATGTGAAAGGAAGACTAGGAGACAAAAGTATTTATTAGAAAAGGTAAGTTTACTTGCAAAGATGTGCCAACTTCACTAGGATGGGATCACTGAGTAAAAATTACAACAGATATTTAAAGGAAAAAATGTAAAGGGAAGATTACCATAGTTTACATTTGTGTCTTAAGCACTGATGTTATGCTCACATGGGAAGATATGTCACATATCCCCAAATTTCTGTATTCAAAAGCTAGTGATAAAATGGTTTTCATTAGGGAATTGGTAATTTATGGGAAAAGCCCGAAATTTCATTCACTTTGGACACCTGATGTAAAAGTCAGTTACTTTATCTCGGGTTGAGTCTTATTTTGTTTTTTCTTCCTGTGGGACGTGAGGTACACTCTTAAAATGATGGCCGTGCAGCATTTTTGTTTCCACAGCTGTGAGCTGCATGAAGTCAGGGACCAGTCTAATCTCATACATTATGGTATCCCCGTGCTGGCACATGATAAGTGTTCAATAAATATTGATGGAATAAATATGTTTTAACTGGATAGAGAGCTGCACAAGTTTCCCGTTTTGATACTTTTTGCAATTCTTAATTGCAGCACTCTGAACTGGCGCTCTCTAATCTACCTGGGCTACCACAAACTCAAAAGGGGTTTTACTTCCACGTAAATGGTAGTTGAGGATCGGGGTTCCATGAACGTAGGAGCCTCACGGTGAGCAGCAAGGATGGTCACCCCCGGATGAATGAATACAAAATTCTCATGGCTGGGAGCGGTCCGTCAGCGAGGCCGGTCATCCTGCCAGTCCTGTAACACCACTTAACACCTGCCATTGACTCCTCCCCACTGCCAGATCCCAAAGGTTCGCGTGGGCATTCGGAACCGCGCCCCCTAGTCCGCCGCAGCAGGATTCCCCCCTCCCCAAGAGGGTCACGCCCCAGGGCACAATGCAGAGCGACTCAGGCATCAAAAAAAACAAAGTAAAACCAGTCGCACCAAGGAGAGGCAGCGTTATTTAGGCAGCCGGCTACTCCCCCAGAGCCTCCACCCTGTCCCCTGGGCCCCGCGCCGGGCGCTCAGACGGTGCCGGGCTCCAGGCGACCCAGCTCCCTCCACGTGTCCTGTCTTCCCAGCAGCCTCCTCTCCAGCCTCGGGAAGAAAACCTCCTGACAACTCGCGGTCTGCGGACTACGACTCCCAGCAGGCACCGCGCCGCTTCGCTCTCCACCCCCTCCACAGGACACGCAGACGCTCTGGGCTCCGTCAACAGACAGGACTGGCGACGACCGTGTGCAGTTCCTTATGGGATTTGTAGTTTTTCTGGAGCCAGCTGGGCCGTCAGTCAAAGGGACGACAACTACAAGTCTCAGAGGCCCCAGCGTGACGGACCCGGTCACGTGGCAGGGGGCCGACCGGGCGTGCGTGCCGCCGTTGATCCGGTGCGGCAGTGAGGAGGTGGTTCTCGCCCGTGTTGTGTGTGTGTGTGAGTGAGTGAGAGAGCGAGTGAGTGAGTGAGTGAGTGAGTGTGTGTGTGGGGGGACTCGGCTTGTTGTTGTCGGTGACTTCCCCCTCCCCTCCACCCCTCCCCCCTTCCCCGCCGCCGCTGCAGTGGCCGCTCCCTGGGCCGTAGGAAATGAGCGATAACGATGACATCGAGGTGGAGAGCGACGTGAGTCCCGGGGCTTCTTCCTTCCCGTGCGGGTTGTCAGGCGGGGACAGCGGCCGGGGCTCTCTGCGGGGCGACGGCGGCAGGGGGCCGGGCAGCCGCCGCCTCCTTCCCTTTCTCCCCCGCCCCCCACCCCCCCGGCTGGGACCGCCTCCGTCGCGCTCCCGGCTCGCTCCCCTCCGGGCTCCTAGCCGGAGCGGCCTTCTGGGACTGGAGGTGGGGTGGAGACACGCGGCCTTTAGGACCCCCACCTCCCCCGGTGGAGGAAGGTGCTGCGGCCTCCGGCTCCCACCCTATCCCGCTCAGGATCCAGGGGACTGGGACGGGGTGCGCCCGGGATCCCATTGTCCGGATCCCGGGGAAGGGGACGACGCTCAGGACCTGCCCCCTCGGTCTGCTATCACCCTCTTCCCGTGACCCGCGGATCCTGGGGGGTTGAGGGAGGGCGGAGAGGGGGTGGGAGTGCCCAGATGCCCCGAGCTGGGTGTGAGGGGAGGAGACAGTGCTCTGAACCCCCTCCGGCCAGAGTCGGATCCCGGAAGGAGGGGCGGCGCTCGGGACCCCCCTGCCCCGCTACCGGATCCCGCTGGGGGGAAGGGGGCGTGGGGTGGGGAGGGAGGGAGGGGGTCGGGCTGACTCCCCACCCGCCGCTTCCTCCGCCGCCGGCATTTTCTTTCTTATTATTGAATGTGAAGTGTAAAAATAACTTCTATATTTTCTATTTTTTTCTCTCTTATTCCAGGAAGAGCAACCGAGGTTTCAATCTGCGGTACGTCTCCTACTCTCCATTTCATTTTCATTTCCGTTCAGTTCTAGTTCTTTTTGGGGTCAGAGAGAAAAAGAGATTGTTCTATTATTTTTAGTACTGTAGTAAACTCTCCTGTTAACCGCTAAGGTGAGGCGGGGCCTTGTTTGGGGTTCTAGGTGGGGGGCGGGTTTGCAAATCTCATTCTAGACTCTCAGGTGATAAGTTTCAGTGACTGTAGGTGAGTGAAAGGTGTTGTTTGCAAAGAAATGAATCGTTCTGTAGTTTCCAGGTGGGGGATCTAGCTGTCACTATGTAAGTGTAAAATGAGAAATATAATTCTGAAGTAAACTGTTATTTCGGGGCAAAGTAGTCAGATTTACTTTGAAACAAGCAGGCTCTAAACCATATATGCATAGTTGTGTGAAGCTGAAGCCACATGCAAAAAAATCATCTTTAACCAAAAGTTAGGTGGTCATGTGACTGCTGTAGACCTGTAGAATCTAGCACAACCTGGTATTAGTCTAATGCAGAAATTAGAAATGTAGGGGAACCAAAGGTTGAATATGAAAAGTGTCACAAACAGCTTATTCTGGTCTGCCTATTTGAGTTGAAGGAGAGGTATAAAGAAAATAGAAAAATTGTTGAGGAGAAGTGGCATCGCAGAGATAGATTTGCTAAAAGGTGGTGGCTGAGACCATTCAATGTTATTGGTAATTTCTCAGGATTTTGATATTAATGTTCTAAGTAGGTGGTTCTGTGGATTTAGATAGACACTAATCTCGTGCCTTTCCAGTCTGGGACAGGACTGTGGGTGTTCCTTGAATAGATTGGAGAAAGAAAAAAAGAATAGACACAAAATAAATCAGAGTCAGAGGAAGAGAAGTACATCAGAGTGTCTAACATTTGACAGATGGGAACAGTACGAAGTTTATAGAATGGGGGTCAAAAATTCAGATGCCTCTGGGGGGCCCAGGCAGTAAGATCGTCAGGAATAAAGTGAAGAGCAGAGGTGAGGACTGGGTTCTGGATTGCACATGTCTCTTCTGAAAAGACAGCCACCAAACTCCAGTGGGTTGTTGTTATGTGGGAGTAAGGGCTCACTGTTGCCAGATCTTCCTATTTTTAAAGAAAGTTTAGAAATCCAGATTTTTGTGTTATTTTTCTGATTTTTGAAATGATGTGTGGGACAACCAAGTTGTTTGGGAACTTGTTAGAATATGCAGGATGCCACTTTGATACCTTTGATAAAAGCAAGTCCTCGTCCTTGTACCTGCTCTTCATTAGAGCAAGCAAGGTTTCTGCAGTTTGTCCAAGCAGATAAGCATTAAGAAAAAATGTTGTTTATTGAGAGCTGATATTTTCTGTAAAATCTGGAGTATGCAGTTCCAGAGGGTTTTAAAAATTATCCCTGGGTAATAGTCACTAAAAAGAGTTTGTTGTGCTTTATTTTTCCTTGAAATATTGTCAGACACTTACCTTTATGCATGTATATGGAAATTCAGTTCTTTTTTCTAGTCACTACGACCCTTAATAATGTGACCATGGAGTTTCATGTTTGGGATCCAGTCTATTTAAAACACTTTTTTTCCCCCCCAAGTCTCCAGTTATAAAATGTGCCCCAGGGCTTGATCAGGGTTGGAGGATAGGGATTGGTCAGGCCTCCTTTGCAGAATTATTATTTGACTTGGAATTACATTGGCTTTCCAGTGAGAGAAAGTTTTCTTTGTGAAAGTTTGGCTTACAGTTCTTGAAAGCTTCATGCTTTTCAAAATATCCATCCACATGGGTATTGATGTAAATAGCTTTATTAAATTATTAAAATGTTCCCACTCTCCTAGAATGCTAATGTCATTGTTTTTTCTAGATATTTTTAGTTTGGTGTGAAGGTGCCTAGGATTTTTCTCTTTGATTTTGGGAGGTGGGCAGTGGGAGTGGATTTGACCCTCTGTTTTTAATTTGACACATCTACTTGCTGAAACTTTTAAATATTATCTGGCACAAAATAATCACAATAGCATGGAGAGAAGAAGCAACAGATAAATTTTATAGCCTATCAAACAGTTACCGTGAACAAGTAGGGTAAAAAGGATTTCGGGTTTTTTTCTCCATGAATACACCAGTTTATTTCCTGCTATTTAGTATAGATAATAAATATATTTTTTAAATTTTGTTGGAAACTATTCTTAAGCTTGTATTAGTTCAGAAAAGGCTGTGGACTGTGAACAACCAAAGATTTAGGGCTATAGAAAACCTTGTAAAAAGTTACTTGGAAAAGGTTCTGTGGGTCCCGATGGAAAAAGAGGCCCTCATTTATGTTTTATAATGTCACTACAGTAGGCGCAGCCTTGCTGTGTGGGAAACGTAAGATTCTCAGCAAGGACAGTTAGGAAGTGAGGCTAACTATAACAGAAAGTGAAACTGATTGACGAATATTGTTTTCTGTTGCCTCAGTGCAAACGGAAAACATCTTCTTTAGTGACCAGTAAGCTTTGTTGAAGGAAATAATCCCAAACAATATTTTTATTACTAAATTTTATACACCTCACAATTCCATTGATGCTATCTTACTATTTTTTGGAGGGAAGAGGTTACGTTTTAAAGATATTTTCTGGGACAGGTATGTTTCACACAAAGTGATCCTTTGCTTTTGTTTCTGTTTGGGAAATTCCTTTTGGGAATAGTGAAAGTATATGAGAAATGCAGGGTCAGTGTGTTAGGAGGGAAACCAAAGCCTTTTTCAGCATCTTACCCTCCCTTATCAGCTGAATGTGTTGCAGTTACAGTACATATTAGGGGGTGTAAAAACAGATTTGTGCAGTTTCACTTGTCGACCTTCCTCATATGAAATATTTTTAACTTCTCAGCGCTCTTTGCTTCTTTAGGAATTGTAATCTGTTTAGGGGCGCCTGGGTGGCTCAGATGGTTAAGCATCTGCCTTCGGCTCAGGTCATGATCCCAGAGTCCTGGGATCGAGCCCCGCATCAGGCTCCCTGCTCAGTGCAGAGCCTGCTTCTCCCTCTCCCTCTGCCGTTCCCTCCACTTGTGCTGTCTGGCTCTGTCTCTCTCTCTGTCAAATAAATAAATAAAATCTTTTTTAAAAAGGGTGGGGGAGAATTGTAATCTATTTAGAAGGGAATGAGCTTGGTCGCCTTTGAGATTGGAATTTACTCAGGAAACGACTGTCTGTTTTACCTGGAATTCGTTGCATCTGAGAAGTGCTACACGCTGCATGTACTTTGTGTGTGCTTCAGAATGTCGACAGTGATACAGAAATGCCAGTATTGCTTCCTAAATATGCCTGTTAGAGGAAAAGGTGATCTTACATTTTAAAGTTCTTTTTCAAGATGCCCGTAATGGGGAAATAGTTGATCATGGAATCCAGCGTGGTTTTCAATTAAAATTTCATGACCAAGGCATTTTTACTCTCTTAAATGGCTATAGTTTGACAGCATATTTGGATCATAGCATTTCCAAGTTCTTTCAGGCACCAAATGATACTAAATAAATAAATAAATAAGCCTCAAAAACACATGTATTTAGTAGGTGTTAGAAATACCTAGCAGGCAGGCAGCTTCCAGCAGGACAGGTGTTGGAAAGTTGAAATTTACATCTTTTAAGGACCTTCATGAGTTTCTCATCCTAGCTGCCTGTTACTTGGTGTTGTAATTTTCATGTTGCTTAGGTTGCTTAGAAATCCAGCTTTATTTATCCTATCTGCTTGCCATCAGAAGAAATGAATAGATCTTTTCTGATGAGAATTTTGAACTTGTGTATTTTCCGTGTTTGTGTTTAATAAGAACAGCTTATTAATAATAAGCAACAGTCTCCTCTAAAATGCAATCTTTGAAATTCTTTAAAACAGTGTTTAGTGGGCAACTCCAATTCAGCATAGGCTGAGCATTTTTTATATGGAAATGAAGAAGATTCTCCCTATAGATGGGGTTAGATGTCAAGTAGCCTGAAAGAAATAGCACTGTTCTGGAGAACCTTGTGCATCCTTGAATAATGGAGCATTTATTTCCCATGCTACTTGCCTACCTAGAACTTGTAGGAAATGAGGCTGCTAACTGATGTAATGCCTTGAATGAAGATGCATTCTCTATGCAGTAAGTTGGAAGGAAATAATTTAAAGAGATTCCCCTCAATTTTGAACAGCTTGAATGACCTCCTGCAACTTCTTGGCTAACAAAATAATGTTTACTTTCAACATATAACAACACTTAAGATACAAGTCGCTTGTTAGTGTCAGAGGTGGACAAATTGTAGGTGAAGATTTGTATTCTGGCTGCCAGTGGAAAGTTTGGTGGAAATAAAATTGAGAGGCTGAGTAAAAACCTTGGCAGAGACGTCAAAGCTGGAAGCGATTTGGTGCTGGAGTTCCTGTTGAGCATCTGTGAGCCACTCTTGAGTATCACACAGCCCTTTAGGATTTCTGTTAGCTTGGGATGCCCTGAAGGAAGGGTTTTTTGGCAGAAACTGCAAATTGAGTGAAGTTGAAGGGTAGCAGCATCCAGCCACTGCTCCTATAGGATGTAAGGAGGGAGGTATTTGGGGGCCTGCTTTTGTTTGGTACCACTTGTTTTCATTATCAAACATCTTTCTCAGTATAGGCTACAGAAAACTGGCTAATTTCTGAGTTGAGCTTTATTTGTTTTAAGACATACAGTTCTTTGACCCTTCCCCCATGCCCCCCCCTTTTTTTTAACTAGTTTTGAGTTTGTGGGAGGATCTCAGATGCTTTACACTGGAAGTCTTTACCCTGTGTTTGATTCTCAACTCTGAAATCTTGGCCCTTTCGAAAAGGGTTGCCAGCAAGTGAAGACCGTTAACAAAGCAGTGATAAGCCTGGCAACTGGCCCTCCATTTGGATGATTTGGATTGGGGGACAGAGGAGCATTATTATCAGGCTGGATGGATCTCTGTGGTTTGGAAATGTTTCCTGAACAGAATTCTCAGCTTTGTGTAAAGGTTTTTCATCTGCTCTTTCAAGCCACTAGAGGTATCATTTAGTATAGAGTTGCCTGGAGTTAGGCATGTTAGTTCTACATATTTTTAACTTGCTCTTTCAAATGAGGCCTAGGGAGGAGAAATACATCATTGCCGTTGTCTCTGAGAGCTTTGAAATTGAGTCTGGTTAAGAGTAGCAGCTTGGGGACGGACATGGCAGCAGGGATTGGTCTAAGATTCTACTCTTCTGCTAGTTAAATTGGGCCTGGAACCACCACAGAAATTCCATCCACTACTTCGAGAACAACAGTCCCCAGCCCAGGCTTTCTACCAGGCAGTGGACTGCTGCCTTTCCTTGTTGAGCCAACTTCTCGAACTTGGCTGGCTCCCCAGATGAGAAGCCAAGATTTGTGCTGATGGTCCCCGGCCAAGTTCACTTAACAATCCTCTAACCAAAAGACTTGTCCGTTTGAGTCCTTTCAGGGCTCAGTGAATGGGAAGGGGGTAGTGCATTGTGGGGATGATTTGGGTGTCAGATTATTCCTAGCTCCACCCCTCTAGTGCAGGCCTGAGTGAAACCAAGTCCAGCTTGATTCTAACCTTTTGAGATTTGCAGGACTCTCCCAGAAAGAAAACAGACAATTAGGATTTTATTTGTATCAACAAGAGGAATTGTGGGTAACTCTGCTGTCCCTGCTTCTGTGCACAGCTTTTAAGCCGGGAGGAGGGCCAGGAATCAGGGTGATTTAGTAGACAGGAGGATCTTGGGCTGTTGCTGGAGACCAAAGCTGGGCAATTAATATGCATATAGATAAACCATCCTCGGAGTATGTAGCAAACGATGGAGAGGCAGGTAGATGCCAAATGCCATCTCCACCTTCTCAGTGCTTTAGGTATAGTCCAGGTAAGAGCTCAGCCCACCTATGTAGGTGACTAGAGGGGACAGTAAGTTAGGAAAGGACTAGGTCCTTAAGTATGGTTAATTCCTTCAAGTTATTTCATACTGCTGTTAGAAGGCGTCAGCATTCTTGTTCTAATGCTGTGTGATACAGCGTATGTCCCTCTAGCCTCAGGTTATATCTGGTTTCCAAACTTGGTCGTTCCCTCAGTTTTCCCATAAATTCCATGCGTCGCTGAGTTCAGCAAACACTTTACCATGAATTCAGACTTAGCAAGATTAGGAGGGTTTTAGAAGTGCCCAGGCATCTGCCCTCAAAATGAGTTGCTATGCTATGTAGAATCATGGCCTCGATGGGAACCAGGTGTCCAGTTCACCAGAGCTGTAGGTGAGGTGTTGTGCTTGAGAGACCAGGAGGTGACTTCAGTTACTACAGCTGCTCCCAGTCGCCTCTTCCTCTCTAATGTCTCAGACTTAGGATTAGATAAGAGAATTTCAAGTCCTTTCATTCCCACAACTCTTGTCTTTATAAATTTTTGTCTGTACATCTTGTCTAGTTCAAGGATTCATTTGAGGCATTCTTGTGCTGAGCCAAGTTATTTACTCTTGTTGCTTCATATCTAAAATTCCTGATGCTCGGGGTAGGTTAAAGCTATCCGAGCTTTCCCTATACAGACTTGCTCTCTGGGTTAGCTCAGTGCGACCTTGTGTATTCAGGGTAAATTCTCAGAGTATATTATTTTCCAAAATTCCCAAAGTGTGGATGTGTAAAAGTTCTTGCTTTAGACTAAGTTAAGCATCTGTGTTCCATTTGGAGGGAATGCCCTTTTTTTAGGGACCTGCGGAAGCTCTCTTGCAGTGCTCTCCAGCACTCTCTTTTGCCTGAAGCCAGAGTATTTTGCCATTGCCAGTCTTCATCCCTCTCCAGCTGATAGTTCTTTGTGATGCTAAGCAGGACAGGATAAAGACTTTGGTCCATGGGTATTTAGATACTGCCAAATAAACTTGACCTGCCACAGGTGCCTGAGGAAATTTATTCAGAGCATGTGGGTGTCAGATGATATGCTGTCTAAGAACAACCTTTCTAGCCCAGTGTGTGTGAGGGGAAGCCCTTGGCAGGATAGCACCATGGATCCACTTTAAAAAACAGGAACTCAGAATGTGGTTGGTGTCTTTATCAGCTCTGTCATAATCTCAGATTCATGGCATCTGTGCTTTCTAGAGGTTTTAGTTCCTATTGTAGAATTTGGTGAGCAGGTCTTAAATTAGTTCCTTTTAGCAAGCTGGAGACCAGACTCATGGTGATGGGTTTCACATGGAAAGAAATACTGCACCAGTGACCTTACTCCTTTCCTGGGCACCCACCATGGGGAATCTCTTACAGTGGGGGTGATCACATTTTATAAAGGGGCCCCCTAGAGCTTTTCCCTGGTCATTTCCCAACCATGGACTGGCGGCTGTTCTGTCATATAAGTAAGCTGTGGGGGAAGACTAATGTTGCAGGAGAGTTACACTTTGTCCCCGTGAATAACTTTTATTTTACTTATGCATGAGCTGGATGCATCGAGCTACTTTGGATGTTCCTGTCGCAAGCCTTGCTCACCCCTTTCTCCCCCTTCAGCAGATCCTAATTCTGGAGACTCCTAACTGCCCACCTCGACAAATCCTTCCCAGCCCAATCGCCAGGGACAGCGCTGACAGCATATACTTCCAGGCTATTCCCCACCCACCTATATACCAAGCAGAAGGAATGACATTGCTAATGTGCTCTTTCTCCCATTCTTCTAGGCTGACAAACGGGCTCATCATAATGCACTGGAACGAAAACGTAGGGACCACATCAAAGACAGCTTTCACAGTTTGCGGGACTCTGTCCCATCACTCCAAGGAGAGAAGGTGAGTTTATTGAGAAAGCTGATGGCCACCGCTTACTTGAAACTTGCTGGGGGGCTTACCAGGGGCTTTCCTGTCTGGAAAGAAATGGAAGCAGAGAGAGATATTCCAGTTATGTGATTTCCTTCATTGTTGATTCTTTGGGGTATCATTACACACCTACTCTGTTCTTAACAAATAATGACAGATGGGATGGAGCTGCTTATAAGACATTAGTAGGAGTCATCCTTTAAAATTAGAATTAATTATAATAAATTACTCATTCAAGAAATGATTATAACTCCACAGTACAGAGAATAGCCCATAGAAGTTTGGGATGACCCGAAGGATTTCTGAAGTCAGTGATTCCCTAGACCTCCATGAGAATTTCTTTCGTATGGTTCAAAGTTAGTACTTATTTTAAATGAGACCTCTCAGGGAAGGTATGTGAACCAACATGGACACCAGCGATCTTCCAGTTCCAACAGCTGTTATTTCAAGGCATACAAAGAGCATTTTAAGCTTTGGGACAAAAGACTTAAGGAAAGATACATGTTCATGAAATGGAGGGAAAAAAATAACAGGTCTTCTGCTTCCCTCCACCCCACTGATGGCCTTCCAGAAACTAATGTTTTCCCTGGAGAGGTAGGCACCAGCTGTTTCTACATTTGAAAAACAAAGTTGGAAGCTTTGAGTAAAAAGCCTATGGGTTAGGGTCACTTCTTGGAATTTGGAGAAAACATCTATTTGCACAGTTATATCCTTAACACAGAATGTAGTCAGCTGCTCTCCGCAGCAGTTCAGTGATATGAATGGCAGACTGGGAAGAGGACCTGTGCTTTTTTGTTCAGTGGTCCAGTGTTCTTAAAAGCCGCTATCTTAAGAAAAACCATTGCTTTCAGGTACACTTTGAATGACTCTCCTGATTTAGCTCTATGGCTGGGGGTCCTGAGTTTGTTTGGTTATCCAGAGTCAAATTTAGAACCATTATAGTTTCACTTTGTTTATACTGCCGCTCTGGTCAATCATGTGCTTTATACCTTATCTAAGGTGTGGCTTTCTATGTGGCTGAAGCATGGAGTAGGTCTGACCTTCATGAAAAAGGCAAAACAGGCCATGTGAATACCTAGTATTGCAAAACCAGAATTTGCCATGGGTTAGGCCTACTTAGTGTTGACTTGGTTTTGTGGCCTTGAACTAAGGTGCTTACCTAGAATAACAACATTCCTGGGCACAACACTCTCAGAGCAGCACAGAAAATCTTTATGATGGAGAGACAGACTCATCCTTTTAGTCAGAGGATACATGTGCAAAGGATTATTTATCTCTTGTGCTTGTCTGAACTGTTGACAGTGCTTATTCATATGCTGTGGTATCAGCACGGCTTTGGTGAGCTAAATGGACAGAGCTCCCTTAAGTCTCACAGCTAACCAGGAGTGGCACGAAGGCAGTGTTTCCCAAGAGGTGGCCTGTGGCTCACTCCCTTCAGATTCACTACTGACTGCCATTCTGGAGGCAGGCCTGGGGATTTAGGCATTCTTAAGTTTGAGAACCCTTTGGGAGAAGCTGGTCATAGGAGCTCAACTATACCTTTTTCTTTGTCCAGCGTGTTTTGCATTGCTGTAACATTCTTCTTTAAGTCCTTAAAATCACAGTATCCTGAATCCCGTTGTCTCTTTTCTTCAAGAAAGTTGACACTTTAAATTTGGTAGCCTTACAAACTGAATAGTTTGTCATTCGTTGTGGCCTATTCATTTATTCAGTCACTCCATTCATCAAATGTTTATTGAGGGTCTTCTGCATGCTAAGAACTGTTCTAGATACTAGGGAAACAGCAGGGAGCAAAACACACAAGCAGAGGCTCTTATTCTGGTGAGGAAAAGATAGAAAGTGAGCTAATAATGTAAAAAATTGTAGTATGTCAGGTAAGTGCTATGGAGAAAATTAAACAGGGAAGGAAGGGTTGTAGTTGTTTTTTTTTTGTTGTTTTTTTTTTGGGGGGGGGTTGCAGTTTTGTTGGTTTTTTTTTAAGAGTTTATTATTTATTTGAGACACAGAGATAGTTTATTTGAGACACAGAGATAGCACCAGCAGGGGGAGAGGCAGGCAGAGGGAGAGGGAGAAGCAGGCTCCCCCCGAGCCAGGAGCCCGACATGGGGCTCGATCCCAGGACCCCGGGATCAAGACCTGAGCCAAAGGCAGATGCTTAACTGACTGAGCCACCCAGGCGCCCCAAGGGTTGCAGTTTTCAGTAGGGCAGACAAGAAAACTCACTGGTAAGGCAACATTTGAACAAAGGTTTGAAGGAAGTGAAAGGAAGAACCAGGTATCTGTCTGGTGGTAAGCATTCCAGGCCGAGGGAAGGCAAGTGTAATAGCCCAAAGGCAGGAACCTGGGAGCATTGCTGGGCCTGTCAAGAACAGAGGCCAGGGTGGCTGGGGTGGAATGAGTGAAGGGACTGTGGCAGAAAATGAGGTCAGAGAAGTAGCAAGACCAGGGGAGAGGAGCGGAGTGGTGGAGGGGCCAGGTTATGTGGAGCCCATTAACAAAACCCTAGTGTGGGAATTGACCAGGTACTTTTTTGATCTCAGAATCCTGTTCTGTGTTATAATCCAGATATTTCACACTAAGCATGAGTAAAGTCACCCTGAGCCCCTTCCCACCTGAATTCCACCATCTGCATGATTTTCCTTGTCTGCCAGCATTGTTTCACAGATGCTGGGGGAGTCTAACAGAAAGAATACTTTGTCTCTCAGTCTAACCAGTGCTCACTAAATGTTGTAATTTTTTACAATTATGGTATTTGAACCAAAGGAGATTGGCTAATTCTTGATTTGTATTGCAGTAATTAAGGTTGCAACATTATGTAAATAATTGTGAGTTTGCGGGAGCTCAGATCCAATTCTTGCAGGAAAGGCCTCCAGTCTCTTTTGATTTGGGCATCTTTTAAGTTCCAGGTGACTTCTCACTTAATATTTGAATCACCTATCATACGTGTCCTAAGCTTTTTGATTTTTAAAGCAAAACCAATCCTGGGTGAATTGGATCCTAACCAAGAGTGAGGGATACTTGTATTAAAAAAAAAAAAAAATAGCTTTAAATGTAAGGCCCAGACTCTATCCTCTGTTTTCTTTATTTTTATTATAACATAAACGTTACAAAAAGTGGTCACCTTTTGCGTAAGTAAAAAAAAAAAAAAAAAAAATCCGTAATAACCAACATCTCTGTTGCAACATAGAAGTAAGTACAACGGTTCTGTGAGGTTTTATAGTAATAGAATTGGACATTTGCTATTACCGCTGTTCCTGCCATCATTACTGTAACATAGATGAGGAAGCAAGCTTGAGATCATGATCCCCATCTGTAGCTGGACAGGGACTAGAACTCAGGACTGCCGATTGCCAAGGTCAAGCTTTCTCCCACACTGGAGGGGTAAACAACTTGAAGATATTTGAAGAAATCTTTCTTCAATATTTATATCTTTATATTGGGAGCTCCCCTTAGGTAGAGCTAGTAATCTTGACTCTATGTCATACTGGGGCTATTATTACTAGAATACTCTCTCCTGAAGTGGCATATGTAGGTGACACTAAAGTACAGATAGTTGAGGATCATTTAAAGTCTGTAAATTTTTCTGAGTCCACATAGCTTCTCTGAGAAATAGACCATTATAGTTGGGCGGTCCATTTGGGTTTTGCCATAGGTCCCAGGGTTAGCAAGTATACTCTTGAACTCTATTGCTTGACTCTTATTTCTGACGTAGTTCTTCCACTGGACATCCCATGGAGAAAGATGGGATGGAAATAGAACCATCAGCCAGTCAACCAGAGAAAGGGAGTAAGGGCAAGAACAACTGTTCTAAGGGTGCCTGGATAGCTCAGTTGGTTAAGCATCTGCCTTCAGCTTAGGTCATGATCCTGGGTTCCTGGGATCGAGTCCCATGTCGGGCTCCCTGTTCAGCAGGGAGCCTTCCTCTCCCTCTCCTTCTGCCGCTCCCCCTGCTTCTTCTCTCTCTCTTTCTCTCAAATAAATAAATAACATCTTTAGAAAAAAAAAAAAACTGTTCTACAAGAAGACATTACTTTTTTTTTTTAACAGAATTAGTGTTTGTGTTAAGGGTGCTAGGTTGGGTACTAGGGAGTGTTGCCCAATGGCTTGCTGGCACTGAGCTCATCCTGTTTATTCGGGTTCAAGACCTGGTGACCAGCCCATCAGTTTGCCTTCACATGGAGATGTAATTCTGCCCTCTGCTCCGTAAGTTAGCCACAGCATCCAGTCTCACTGTCTCCTTAGCATCGTTGACTTTAGTGATAAAAGGTTCTATTGCAACATTGCCATTTGTAGCTGTACAGTGGTTTAGAGAAAGTTCTCATTTTTTAAGTCTCTTCCTAAGTGCCTGTTTATCTTAATAGTTAATTGCTCTTTTCAGGCAGTTGTGCTATGGATTTCTCCTTTTTGGACAGAGCTGTGTTAAAAAGAGATAACATAGGGGTGCCTGGGTGGCTCAGTCGGTTAAGCAGTTAAGTCATGATGCCAAGGCCCTGGGATTGAGCCCCACATCGGGCTCCCTGCTCGGCAGGGAGCCTGCTTCTCCCTCTCCCTCTGCCTGCTGCACCCCCCCCCCCCCCGGCTCGTGTGCGCACTCTCTCTCTCTCTCTCTCGAATAAATAAAATGTTTTTTAAATTTTTTTTTAAATAATAAAAAGAGATCATATAACCTAAGATGAAAATAAAGAAAACCAGGGTTTCTTCTAGTGAGCATTAAGTTCAGAATTCCTTCCTTTGGGGTAAGAACATGAGTGCACTGCCCCAGTCAGCTCCTACTAATGACTCTGGCACGTGGCTGTGGAGAGCCACCAGAGGAAAGCGTGGGCTTACTCAGTCCTTGAACAAAACAGCAACAGCCAACATGGTTGTGTGCACCTGCTTAATTAGGACCCAAGACCCATGTGAGTGCTGTAGAGGTTTAAAAGGTATAATAGACAGTTCTCCTCTTGAGGGTCTTGTTCTCTCGTTGGGAGAGAGGATTATACTTACCACTTAGCAATAATAAGATGACGTGCTGAGCATTAAATAAGAGGTTAAAATACTGAGCTAATCGCTTTCGTTTCCATTAAAGCCTGCTTTTCTTAACATGTTAAGGTGTTGATACCAAATAGCTCCCTTATACCAGGGAACCTGACGATTCTTATAGCTCAAGGTCAGTCTCCTGTTAAGCTCACTCAGCACTATGACTGGAGCACTTAACCCAGTTGTAATGGTACATATGTTTGTGTGGTTACTTGGTGACTGTCTGCCTGTCGGCTATATGCACCGTAAGAAGTACCGTGAAGGCAGGGAAAACATCTTCTGTTCCTATTTTTTCCCTCGGTGCCTGGCACACAGTAGGCTGCATGACTGTTTATTCACTGAAGGCTGGAAGCCCCCAGCCACCAGGCCGCATTAATACTGGCAGAGGCTCATCCTCGTGGGCACCTTTTAAGGCATGCCGTTCGTTCAGCAGCATTGTTTCTGTGTCATGTAGGGGCTGTTGAAGGGATTATCTTTTAAATAAAATGTAAGCCACAGCCCTAACCATTTCACCTCCTTACTCATTAAGGTTGTTTCCTAGCCAGACTCCAACCTGGGCAGTTATTTTCTTCAAAATTAATTTTTCAACGAGGCACCTGGGTGGCGCAGTCAGTTAAGTGTTCAACTCTTGGTTTTGGCTCAGGTCATGATCTCAGGGCTGTGGGATCGAGCCCTGTGTTGGGCTCCATGCTCACTGCGGAGTCTGCTTGAGATTCCCTCTCCCATCTCTGCCCCTCCCACTCATGCATGCACGTGTGTGCGCGCTCTCTCTCTCTCTCTGAAAATAAATAAATCTTTAAAAAGAATTAATTTTTTCAAAAATTTAATTTTCTACCTTAAATTTGTTGTCCATAGTTGCCAAAGTTTCCATTGAGCCCTGGGCTCAGCAACTGTAAATGTACTGATTTATTAAATTCTTTGTAAACTGTATTTATGTGCTACTGAAAACCCTCCCAAGGCTTTTCAGTGCCCATCAAGGTAAAGACTGGCATTCTGTGTTCTCTAAATAAGGTACCCAACCTTGCCTTCCTGCTTTTTTCTCCTCCTTCCCTTACTGTGGAGGTGTGTATGCTCTCCTCTGTTTCCCCAAGAATGTCATTTATCAGAGTTCTTCCTCTTCTCAAGGTTTGACTTCAGCCTTAACCACCCAGAGGACATCAGTGTTTCACAGTAAAGAGACCCACACACGAGGGCCCCCCAGCCTGTGCACTCTTTCCTGCTGGAGCGCCTCCATGTTTCTCCCTGCCTGGGCCTCCCCTGCCAGTCTGTGTCTCCCTGACTGCCTTCAAGGCTCATATCAAGCAGTTCACCACCCAGAGAACCCCGCAGTATTGCTCTCCCATCAGCCCCAGCGGGCATGGACTTCATGGGGCCTCTCCTGTGTGTCCCTTCCCTCTCTGACAATCTTATCACCTGAGGGGTGTACTCCTTGAGGGCAGAAGCCTTGTCCCATTCTTCTGGAAGTCTCTGCAGTGCAGAGCAGGGGAGGGCTCACTCCTGTGGAGAGGACTAGAGAGCCAGGAGGCTGTTGTAACGTTTTTCCAGATTGAGATTTGGAAGGATACTGGATTGTTTCCTAGGCCTTCCTAGGAAGCATTTCTTTTTCTTTTTTCCCTGTAGCAAAATTGCAAAAATTTTAGGAAAATGGGAAGAAGAAAACAGTACCCCCTTTCTCTAACACAACTATAACCTTTCCTTTATTCTAAGATTCTGAGACAAGTGTTGCCCTGTACATGTTTAATGTGAGCCACAAATGCATCTTAAATTTTCTAATTGACATAGTAAAAAAATAACAGATGAAGTTAATTCTAATAATATATTTTATTTAACCTAATATGCAAAAATAAGTATGACTTCAACGAAATCCCCTATATCTTATACTTAATAGCACAGCTTAACTCAGTCTAGTCACATTTCAAGTGCTTATTAGCCATTTGGACAGTGCAATTCAGACATTGCTCCCCACTCCACGCCCCATGTTAATATGACTGAAATTGGGTGCCGTCTTACAGTGGGTGTCAAAAGAAACTTGCCTTTTTTTTCCTCCCCCAAAAAGCTGCTGTTGCTAAATTCATGGAATAATGGATGGAATCTAAGAAGCAAGGAAATGATAGTGTTATCAATCTGTATATTCCCTTCTGGTTTCTTTGTATACATGCTTTACATGGGTGAAATGTTATAGCTTCTTGTTATCACAGATGATGTTTTTTGCCCAACTGATAGAGTGTTCATATTCAGTCATTAGGCATGTTTCTATTGGCCAGTTACGTTGTTCCCCGGTTTTTAATTATGTAAGAAATGTAGTGATGACCATCTTGGTGTAAATGACAGTTTCCATCGAATAGATTCCTAGAAGTTGGATTGCTGGGTCTAGCAGTAAGAACATCTGGTTTTTGCTGTGTGTTGCCAGAATGCTTTCCAAGAGGATTGTTTTCATGTCTTTATTCTTTCATTTCTTATTTTTTAAAGCAAGTGCTAAAGACTAGTCTTTTTTAAAAATCAGTTAATTAACATATAGTGTATTATTAGTTTCGGAGATAGAGTTCAGTGATTCATCAGTTGCAAATAACACCCAGTGCTCATTACATCAAGTGCCCTCCTTAATGCCCATCACCCAGGTACCCCATCCCCCCACCCACCTCCCCTCCAGCAACCCTCAGTTTGTTTCTTATAGTTATGAGTCTCTTACGGTTTGTCTCTCCCTGATTTCGTCTTATTTTATTTTTCCCTCCCTTCCTCTATGATCCTCTGTTTTGTTTCCTAAATTTCCACGTATGAGTGAAATCATATGATATTTGTAAAGACTAGTCTTGACAGTTGTTTTAAGAGTTCCAGTTTTACCATTCTGGAATTTTTTTCGAGAGGGGGAACTAATTTAGTAGGCAAAAGGTAGTAATTAATTTTGTATTTTATTACTTGTGAGATTAAATCCTTTTCCACATGTTTATTCACCAGTTGTATGTCCTCTTTGGGGAACTGTGTGCCTCTGTCCTTCATGAATAAGTGTCACACCTTCATTTCAAACTACCTAGGGCACACAAAAAAAGAACACAAGGTTTTGAAACATGATTTGTGTTGACCCTTAAACAAATGTCTGACACCTGGCTTTAAGCTCCTTAAAGGGCATGATGACTACCTTCCTGTAGTAACCAATAAAATGGTCCTTCAGGCTATAGAGGGCCTGCCAGCAGGAAGCTTTGAGGGTCCAAGTGGCTGGGCTGGCTCCGGCCTTCACAGCCTTCCAGCCTCCCTTATTGGCATTGATGGGGGGTTCCAGTTTGGAATGAACTACTTTAATGTAGACCCAGATTTATTGTGCAAATTCTTGAATTTTTATTTTAAGAAGATGGCTTATTCAAATGGGAATGTATGTCGGCTTTGCCCTTTCTCATTACCTTAATATGTATAAAAGCTTGTGCAGGTTTCAGAAAATAATGGTTTTATGTTTCCTTAAAATATGTAGTGCAAATCAGATGTCAGTTAGTGAGGCAGGCAGTAGTTCTATTTTCATTCCCCAGAATATGGCGTTTTGGTTCTTGCGGGAACAAGGCAGTGGTAACGTCAGCTTGGTAGGATCTGGTTTTGACAGTGAGGAGGAAAAGTGAAATATGGCCAAGTTGATTACTTCTCGAGTCTGGGTTAGGACCCTAGCGAACAGCAGTGGTGTTCCTAACATGAACATTCTAGCACTATTCTTCTCTTCCTTACCTCTCTCCACCTGCTTTCTAAAACAACATGGGTTTTTACACAAATCCAGATTACTATAATAAGATTTACATCTCTGGAAACGTGTGGAACTCTTGCCTTAGATAAAAAATTTTGAGATCTGTCTTAAGTGGGATTTAGTAACCTTGGATTTCATCCTAACATCAGTTAACCACTTCAGGATTCAGTTGGGGCCTTAAAAAGGTTCTAGTTAGAATCCAGCTCTTGGGTTTGGGTCCTTTTGTGAACTGTGTCGTCATTTCTTGCTGCAGCACATGAGGTGGGTGCCCTGTGTTCCCGAGTACAGTTCCATTCAAGTGGGTGCCTCTGGAGGCTGGGTTGGCCCTTGCCTCTGTCTCCTTGTTGCTGTGGGCAGGGATCCACCCCGCAAGGAGCGGTGGCACGAGCCCAAGTCGGGACAGGAACATGCTGGGTACCTCAGCCACACCACCCCGTGGCTTCTGCTGTGTCCATCTTGGTCGTGCCCTTGTTAGGTAATGAAGCCAACAGCACTGTGGGGAGCCGGTGTCTCCCCTCCCCGGGGGCCAGGGTCAGTCTGTTCTCCCATGCTATCTTGTATCCTCAGGCTTTTTCTGTTTGCTGCTTCTCTGCTGGAAGCCTGTTTGGTTTTCACCTGTCTTTAAAAGAAAAAGAGAAACAGTCTTCCTTCCATGGCTGCTATCATGACAAGCTACCTTTTTCTCATTGCTCACTTTTTCAACCTAATTCTAAAAAACTAGCCTTCAGCTTCAACTCATCCCTATGCTCATTACCTGTACGAGGATGATTTACCTAAACTCTGACTACCCCAAGGAAACCATCCTCACCTGGGTCTTCATTGACATGTTGTAGACGAATCCCATGACCCTTTCATTGTCCTTTCCCTCCTGCTCAGACTCTGCTATGACAACACTGTCGGCATTTCTGTGGATCTTTTCCACAGCTTCCTCTGTTCTCCCAAAGTAGAGGTGTCCTGGAGGGCCTGGGTTCAAATCCTGACTCCACTACCTGCTGGTAAGCCAGTTAGAGCTCTGTGCTTCAGTTTCCTCATTTATAAAACAGGGGAACTAATACAGCAGAAGGTTGTATGAAGATACCTGGTGTTTAATAAGCCCCCAGTAAGTGTTTGCTGCCGTCACTATCCTCATGCTCATTTATATCGCCACAATGCGGCCATGGCTTTGGAACAGGACCTGGGCAAGGCTGTCCGGGGAACTTCCGCGCAGCTCCCAGAGGTGGGGCAGGAGCCTGAAGAGCCGCTTGCCTTAGCTCACGCTGCTCCGTAAGAGGCCCGGGACCTCTTCGTCCCCTCAGCCACAGTGTGTGCTGTCTCAGGGCTGTGTCGGTTGCTTCTCAGAAAGGCAGACTCAGAATTCGTGCCTTCTGATTGTAAAACTAGCAGGAAAAAATTATCTGGGTCCTTACTAGGTGTCCAAAGGCAACAGTTCATCTGTGGACACACTGACTTACCAAGTTCTATCTGCTGAGACACACACACACACACACGACTCCGCCAACAGTGCATTTCAGAAAACAGAAACCGAAAGCTCAGGGCCATTCCATAGTCCATGCCATAAAGCCGGGGGCCACTCCACAGTCCGAACCATAAAGCCCAAGGTTCTTGTCTGTTTCTTGTTTACTGTTCACATAGCAGAAACTCCTAAAGGCACAGAAGGGCCTGCCCACACCTTAATCCTGTGGCTGGGCACATGATCGCATGGTTTGGAAAGCCAGGAAGAGGGGACTTTAGATGTCTAGCGTTTTCTAGTTTCAACAGTTTGCTTCCAGCCCCTCCCCTCACCCGCCGGGACTAGACCTGCATGTAAATTTGGGGGAATTCTGTATTTTGTGCTTTAAATTTTTTTCTTGTTGGATTTTACTTGGTGAGTACTCTGGGTAGGGGAAAATAAAGTTAATTGAACCATTCTTTTGGACTTGGTAAGGGGTGGCCTGGGATGCTTGTGCTCTCAGCAGGGGATGGAGGAAGGGCTTTGCTTACCCTTTTGGAGGCCTTGTGCTGGCTTTCATACCAGTGCAGCCTTCTTTGGGGACCTCTGTGTTCTGAGCATCTGTGCATTTGATCTTCATCTGAAAACTGCCCTGAAATGGAAACTTCCATCACTCGCAGGATCTTTTTCCCTCTTTGGTTTGTTGTGCTGTGCTTACTGCTCACTTTCACTTCATGGTTTCATGTCTGACTATGTGAAGAAGAATCTAGTAGCACATGGACTGCTACTCACTGTGGTCATTCATTAAGAACAGTCCTCACTGAATTCTCAATCACAGGAAACAAACTGAGGGTTGCTGGAGTGGGGGGTGGGGTGGGCGGGATGGGGTGACTGGGTGATAGACACTGGGGAGGGTATGTGCCCTGGTAAGCACTGTGAATTGTGCAAGACTGTTGAATCTCAGATCTGTACCTCTGAAACAAATAATGCAATATATGTTAAGAAAAAAAAAAAAGGAGAAGGTAGCAGGAGGGGAAGAATGAAGTGGGGGAAATTGGAGGGGTAGACGAACCATGAGAGACGATAGACTCTGAAAAACAAACTGAGAGTTCTAGAGGGGAGGGGGGTGGGAGGATGGGTTAGCCTGGTGGTGGGTATTAAAGAGGGCAGGTTCTGCATGGAGCACTGGGTGTTATGCACAAACAATGAATCATGGAACACTACATCTAAAACTAATGATGTAATGTATGGGGATTAACATAAGAATAAAAAAAAAAGAACAGTCCTCACTGAACATTTGCAGTGTTGCTTTCTGGGAACTGTTAGTTGAAAAAATAGGCAAACTTTAAGAGAGACTGGGATGTAAATATGCATAGCAACTAGATCATTGATGGGGTACATAGAATTTGGAGGGCTAGGTGGAGTCTGAGAGAATTTCTAGTCAGATAAGAAATAGCCATGGAGAGGGCTGCCTGGGTGGCTCAGTCGTTAAGCGTCTGCCTTCGGCTCAGGTCATGGTCCCAGGGTCCTGGGATCAAGTCCCAGATGGGGCTCCCTGCTGCGAGGGAAGCCTGCTTCTCCTTCTCCCACTCCCCCTGCTTGTGTTCCTGCTCTCACTGTCTCTCTCTCTGTCAAATAAATAAATAAAATCTTAAAAAAAAAAAAGAAAGAAAGAAAGAAAGAAATAGCTTGGAGAGCAAAATTCAGTCTGCGGTCACAGAGCCCAGAACGCACCTGTCTCCTGGATGCCTAAAACTCTTCCTTGCCGCTCTGCCACCGATCCTACAGTAATTCTTTTCAGTTCCATCTATAGTATACAGAGGAGCAGAGTATTTTAATTAGTCCTTTCTGATTATGTGCCTCTTTTTTTCAATTTCTCCCCTAATAATTACATCCTAATAAGTTCCCTTCGGCAGAAATGGGAAACGGCGTCGGAAGCAGCCTTGCAGCCAGGGTTGCAAGCCCCCATTGCTAGGTACTCTCATTCTTGCTACAGAAGCCGACTGACTCCAGAAACACACCTGGCTCAGTCTCCACTCTCGTACTCCTGCTGTGCTACTCTCCTTGCCCAGAGTGACCCTTTCCCACAGATGTCACCTCAGTCTAATGTGTGTGTGCGTGTGTGTGTGTGTGCGCGTGCGTGCACACGCACAGCCAGGGCCAGTGCCTGGCACACAGTAGGTAATCGCTCCAGCCAAAAGCCATCTTTGCCGTGGCCTTTCTAATCTGTACTACTCAAGTTGCACTTGTCGGTGCTGCCCTGTGATTTGTCTGTGTATAGATATATTTATCTCCTCAGCTAGATAGTAAGTAAGCTTCTGGGCCAAAGAAGCCATGACTAATACATTTTGTTTCCCCACAGTGTCTGCTCGGTACCTTGCACATAATTTGCAGCAGATAAAAATGGTTAAATATGAACAATTTCCTTTTGAGGAAATTGCCTTAAGCATGCTATATAAGAGGAAAGCCTGGAAGTTCTGGTACTTGGGAGGAGTGGTGAATAAATCCAGGCCTTGCAAACTTCTCTGACCCGCAGCCCAGCCTGAGGTATATAAATTGAGATTGTCAGGATTTAATACAAGTAGATTTAGTTTTGCTAGCCTGAGCGTAGATGTCTTCTTTGCCATTTTCCCCTGTTGTGTTCTGGTTGTTTAGGACCCGCTAGGATTGTAACACAGAACTGTCTGGTACTGCCCTACCCTGAGTAAGAAGCTTTGCCACCGCACTCAACTTCTAGACTACCCTGCCTTGGGTGTCAGTCCTCGGGCTTTGTACCATTCTACCAATTTGGCTGGTTAGCCGCCTGGCTATGAGTAACTCTGGCCATGTTTGCAACCTGGAGGGATTCTGATTCTTTGCAGGCATGTTGGACCTCCAGGGGCCAAGTAACCTGACATCCATTTTAATGGCTTATCAACTTGTTCCTCTAACGGGGCAGTGCCTGGGCTGCCCATGCCCATGGCCATGGTCAAGGTGTGGTTGCTTCCTGAAATGGCCCAATCTCCTGCCCTTCCTGTGTTGACATCAAGCTCAGACAGCTCTCACTAAAGTCTCTGCAGCCAGGAAGGCTGAAATAATGACACAGCAGCATGGCTCAGTTGGAAATGTTAACGCAGTCAGGGTTTGTCTGAAATCTAGGGACCTGGATGAAAAGCTTTACACCTACTGCAGTTCTGAGCTGGCTCCCCCTAGAACTTGCTCTTGTCTCTCTGGCCCAGCTGCCCGTATCACTCCCTAGCAGAGAGTGGGCAGCGTAAGCTCTCAGTTAAGTACTATTTTAATGTTTTCAGACGTAGCCAGGCTGAAGACTTGAAAGCAGCCTAAAGAACCAAAGGGGCTGGGAGGAGTACAAGTTCAGGAGTCCGATGGATCCGAGTTTGAATCCAGGCTCGGCCATATGTAGCTGGTGACTTCGAATAAACCAGTAAGGTTCTCTGAGCCTCGGGTTCCTGGTGGAGTTGCTTCAGAGCGTGCTGCCGGGAGGCCCCTGGACCGGCACGGAGAAGGCTCCCAGCAGCAGTTACTATTTCCTCGGTCCTGTCCCGCCTCACCCTCCTGCTTCTATTCCCCTGGGCTGCTCTTGCAGAAAGGCGTGGTTTCCTCACTGCTTGGACTAGGTCTTTATTTTGTTCCCTTTGCTTTTTCTCCTATGGCAACAGGCTTCCCGGGCCCAAATCCTAGACAAAGCCACAGAGTATATCCAGTATATGCGAAGGAAAAACCACACACACCAGCAAGATATTGATGACCTCAAGCGGCAGAATGCTCTTCTGGAGCAGCAAGGTGAGCCCCTGAGCCGGTGGGGCCTCTGGCCCTGCTGCGCTCCGGCCAGGTCAGCGCTTCGCACCTGGGCCTGCAGAGTCAGAACCAGTTACGGAGCGCGTGTTCATACGCAGCTGCAGCCCTGCTTCTGGGGCCTGAATAGTTGAGTGTTAGAACCATCCTGAGGAAGGACCTGAGCCGCCAGTGAGGGAACAGTGGAGTCTAGGGGTTGGACGTTTGGAGACTTTTTTCTGACCTGATCTCTCCCCTTCTTGGGGCTCAGGTGCTCTGCCTGCAGTAGGGGTCACACCTAGCATCAGGTGTCTCAAAAGAGCTTTGAGGTCCTTGGATTGGAGTGTGCTGTGTAAGTACCAGAAACTCCAGGTGTTCAGGGACAGTGAGCCCTCCCCATTGTCAATGATAGTCCAATCAGGGCAGCCTATGGGCCAGGCCCATGCTGTTCTCCAATGCTCACACCCGCCTTTTCCTACAACCACAGGGGAAAGCGAGAGCTGATCAAGTTCTTTGTTCCTGGGGAATTCACTTCTCTTCCTCCCTCATGGAAGATGCAAGTAAAAGGAAATGCAAGTAACCACCTGGGTTAGAACACCTCAAATAAAATAAAATAAAATAAGATAAAATAAACGGGTTGACCTTCCAGGCTCAAGATGAGCTGAACCCCAGGGGATGGGCAGCGGGAGGTGGCAACGGGTTGGTTACTGGGCCGAGCAGCCTGCATGTAGGGGCTGTGTGTAGAAAGGCCCAGGTTTTCTGTGTGTATTGGTGACTTGCTTCCAAGTGTCCAGCTTGTCTTTCCAAGTGGATCTTGTACAAGAGAGCTAAGCCAAAACTTTGGCTGACACATCCTATGTCATCCTTTCCTACTGTTGTGTGGCCTTCACACCCTTTGTGGAGCCTGGCATGGCCGGGCCAGCTTTCCCTCTGTCACTGCACTGCTGGGTCCCACAGGGAGCTTAGGCTCCTGTCTCTACACTCGGCTTCCGTGGCAGGACGGTGACATCACAGGCCTTCTCTTGAGGGTTGGGTGGCATTGCAGAGCGGCTGGCCATGTCCACTGGACCCCTGGGTCTGGCTGGGAAAGGAGGAGGGAAATGAAGCGTGTGGGTGGAACAGCCACCAGAAGGGTGTTACTTCTGAGCCTCGGGGGCCAGCAAGCCCTTCGGAAGAACAGGCTGGACCCTGAGCTGAGACTTGGTTACTCCCCCAGTCTCCAGAAGGCTGTAACCCGCTCGCTTGGTTGCCTTTCAGTCCGTGCACTGGAGAAGGCGAGGTCGAGTGCCCAACTGCAGACCAACTACCCCTCCTCAGACAACAGCCTCTACACCAACGCCAAGGGCAGCACCATCTCTGCCTTCGATGGAGGCTCGGACTCCAGCTCAGAGTCGGAGCCCGAAGAGCCCCAAAGCAGGAAGAAGCTCCGGATGGAGGCCAGCTAAGCTCCGCGGGGCAGGCCAGCAATACAAACTGTCTGTCTCCTCCATCGTCCCATCCTCCTTTCAGTTCATCCCTAGAACCCTCACAAACATTTAAGAGACTTTTTTTTCTCTTTCTATTTTTTTTTTTTAATTTTATTTTTACGTAGAAGCTCTTGGATAACAGCTCTCGTTCTCCTTCCCCATTTCCACAGTTTTGTTGTTTTTTTTTTTTTTAACATTTCCCTTCAGGGATTCCCTGTCCCCACCAGGAATTTTTAAACCAAAACACCCCAACTTGGCAGCTTTTTCTGTGGAGGACAGACGGCCGGCCGGCCCTCCGAGCACATGGTGTCCTGACCAGCCACCAGCTCCTCCGCCCTCCTGGGCCCTTTCCCCCGGGCCCCCCTCACCTCCGTTTGATAGACTTTGTGAATCTGTGGACTGCTCTACTTTAAGAAGATGACCGGTTTGGAGTAATCAGAATTAATCCCCCTTCTTTTAAAGGATTTTTTTTTTTTCCTAAAAAGCTATCGCTATTAAAAGGCCAGATCCTTGAAGAAGTCTGTGGTATAAAAACAAGTGGGGACAGAGTTGCAGCACAGTCTTTGGCCTGTTTCACTCCTGCTTCTGTCAGCCAGCCTTAGGGAGGGCCGCGTGACACTCGTGGGGTACGTGTGGGGGGCAGCGGTGAAGTGGTAGCCGCCGAGGGGTGGTGGGGGTGGGACCAGGAGGGAGGATCGGGTCGGGGAGAGGTTTTGTATTGAGGGCCAGTGATGATGTTTTGATATTTATTTCCTGCTACTGAAATTTGAATCTGAGTGAATTGTCCCTATTTCTGATGATGTCGGTATTGCAAAGCGGCAGATTCATAAAGTAATGATCAAATCTTCCTTTCTTTCCGTGTGTATTTCTAAGAAATAGAGCCAACTGATTTTGTATGTAAATACCAAGAGCAATTGACCTGGTACTAAACCCGCCCCCCAGTGCGGACCCTTCCCCACCCTCACCCCACTCCCGTTCCACACATCCTGGAACCCGTTCCCGTCGTGTGATCCAGCCCTGGTCCTGGCTGCGGTCAGCAGATCCCAGTGAAGGGGTTTGTGTGTTTAGGCCTCATTTCTTTGTCTTTTTCCTACTCCGTTCCTGGCATTTGCTGATTTCTAGTGTGTACTCTGTAGTCTCAGTCCGTGTTTGATTCCATTCCATGGAAATAAAAAGTATGTTGTACATACTGCCCAAGAATTGTCTTGCAAGTTAAGGCTTTCCCCTTTACTATAAGACTATAAATAAAAACTTATTTTATCCTTCTTGGTGGTGGTGTCTTCTTGCCCTTGCAGAGGCCAAGATGGTTAAGGGAAGAGCCCTCTGGAGGCCACGGGGCCCGTGGGGAAAGCTAAGAGAAGGCAGAGCTCCTGGAAGTCACAGCAACCCCCTTCTTGTTGTAAGGGCTCAGCTCAGCTGACCAGGCCAGGGGACGGGTAAACCAGTGGTGGTGACTTTGCTCATTGGAGAGTAGCTTTTTAAAGTTCCAACAGGGATGGGGTTATCCAGAGCAACATTTCTAGAGACCGTTCCTATTAAATAAATGACCCTTGGGGAATTGGTAGCCCAGAGCTGTGGGTTTGGGTTTCTCTTGGTAATGAATGCCCAGTTCAGGGGTGACTGGTAGTCTCTAGCTCCTTTGTGTTTCTAGAGAATTCCACCACGGTAAGAGGAGGCAGCAGAGCTGCCCAGGGCTGTAAATACAGGAGGCTCGTTCACAGCATCATGTTAGCTCCACTCGGCCTAGGGACCAACACTGGCCTGAACTTGTTTGACCTTGAAAGGAAGAGAATTTATGGCCAGAGCACAGCTCAGCTTTGGTTTTCCTGTCTGGCTGACAGGAAACATTGCTATTCCTAGACCAAGGGAGGGAGTGAAGTTAAATCAGTTCTTTGATTTGTCCCTCTCTTTAGAATGGTAGTGCTCAGGCTCCTGTCAACCAGATGTCAAGTTCAGAGCATCTCTTTGGTTAATGGGAGTTGATAGGTAGGCCGTGTTTCTACAACAGGCAGTTTGGAACATGATCAAACCAAACCCCCAAAACCATGATTGCAATTAGGAAAACAAGGATGCTGGGAGAACAGCATCCCATTTATTAAAGGCACTCCTTTCCAAGACAGGAATAGAGACAAGAATAAGAAAATGAGAATGAAGTTAGGTGATTTAATAAGCCCTCAAAGGTCTCATGCTTTCCTCTTTTTTGTTGCTGTTTATTATATCTCTGTATATCTGGCCTTAATTATAAATCTCCTACACAATTGGCTCGGAAGGGAATGGGTGGGCCTCAGGAGCAAGCTGCAGGTGAAGCTGTGTTTTTGAGGTGGAAGGAGTGTGCAGCTGGGTATGTGGGAGGTGGGGAGCGGGGAGAAGGGCAGTTGAGCCGTAGGCGATGGCCCCGAGAGCCAGCCCTGGCTCCAGGATATCGGCTGGACAAGGGCTTGAGTTTTCGGCTCCTCAAAATTTCAACAAACCAGTTGGAAGAAAAGGGCCCGGATGGGAGGCTACTATTTCCTGGGAAGATGTGAACCACCTGACTACATTCTGTGATGGAAGAAAGCAGCTTCCCAGAAAAGAAAACAAGGTAGGAGACCCAAGCTGGAGGTTGTGCTCGCTGAAGGGGACAAATGAGAGTCCCGGCTCGGTTCCTTCCGGTCTGTCTAGGAAGCCAAGGTATGCATCTCCCGGGACACCAAAGGCTGACCCTGGGTTGCTCGCCCAGCAAGTCGCTGCGCTGTGGCAGGCAGCAAAGAGCTGGGGAACCTGGTGATGTGCCTGGTCACTGCGGCACCGACAGTCCTGGAGAAAGCCACCCGTTTCTCTTTCGCAATGGTAAGCTTGGTATTTTCCTACCTTTACGATTGTCCCAAGTACAAGGGTATTTTAAATGGCCCTTTTTTTAAAATTCTTGATATGCGGACCCCATATGTAGAGTAGCTACAAGTTCAGCAAAGAATTAGCTCACCGAGCTATCATCTTAGCTGGGAAAGGTTTGAGAAACAAGACTAAGCAGATGAGCGGAGATGGAGCCCTGACCTGGGACTGAAGAAAGCAGAATTCTGTTTCTAGAAATAGAGCGTTCTATGCTTGTGTTCTGAAATCAGACTGCCTGAGTTCAAAACCCTGGCTCTGTCAGTGGCTGCTCATCTCGGAGCCACTTCTCCCAGCCTGCATCCTCATCCATAAAACGAGGATAATCATAGTACTAGTCTCATCAGGTGGCCGTGAGGGTTAAATGAAATCATGCTTATAACGTGCTCGACCTCAGGCCCTAGTGAGCACCCCGGTGCCAGCTCATTAGCTACACAAAGCACGTGACCAGGGCTGACCAGAAGGTGGAAAAACCCCGCTCCTGCAACCAGCCTTCCCTGCAGTATGTGAGGGCGGACTTCCTGGGGCCCCACAGACGCTTCCCACCCCTTCCAAGGCAAGGTGAATAAAGAGACAGCAAGGGGACCCCAGGACTGGACTGACATGCTCTTTAAAACCGAAGAGGCACCTGTGGGTTCCTTAGGCCTGCTGTCAGCCCGAGCGAGGAGGCGCTGCCGTTCCCTCCTCCCGCTGTTCTTCGGAGCCTCTGAACTTCGGACGCTGGTGTCGTGCCCATGGTGCTGGTACTCAGGGTGGGGTCCTTGAGCCACGCCCAGGGGTGCTTGTTAAAAGCCTTTCTGGGCTCCTGCATCTCTGACCTAAAGCATACTGTGGCCCGACAGCCAGAGCCCGTCTGTTCAACAGGCTCTCCCACATGGTTCTTACGCACTTAGGTTTGACTCCCAAAAGGAAAATAATGCAGAGAACAGAAAGAAGCTGTTGGAGGAAGTGTGAGGCGCAGCTGAGCCGAATAGCAAAGTGGGCGTAAGGTCAGGCCCTCTAAGGCTGCACTTGGGAGAAAGGGGGGCGGGAAGAGAGGGGCTTGGGAAGCCATCCACTTGCTAGGACTGCCTTGCTGGTGTTTTCCCTCTTCCCAGTGGCGCGCTCACACTCTCGAGGGCTGCCCAACGCCTGCTTTTGAAGCTCCCAGCAAGGGTGATGGCCTGGGGCCTCCCCCATCTTTATCCCACACGCTGGCTGTCCTCTGATGGCCAGGCAGGTCTATAGGCCAGTCGGAGCAAGGCTGTCTCCTGGGCCTGTTGGCCAGGCTCCTCCCTGGACAGCCTCCGGAAACATGAAACCAGAGCCCTTCTTTGTTCCCAACAGTTTCTCTAGCCTGAGAAGGAAACGCAGGGTAGGGAGAAAGTTTGCGGGCCTCTGCATTGGCCATCCAGTGGAAACACCACGGGGAGAACTAGGGCCCTTCGGAAGCCCCGCTAGGTCACGAATGGGCAAAGACAGAAAGCCCTCCACTGTGTGGGGTTATGAAGGCATGGACTAATTTAATTAATACAGCGCCAGGCTTTCCTCGGGAAGGGGATAAACAAAAAACCTCTTCTACTTAATTCCCGAGATGGAAATCAAAGTGGCCAAATACCCCACTCCTGGACAAGTTTGGATAAGCAGGCTTACGCTGGGCCGGAGTGACGGCATCGGGCAGGCCCCCACTGGAGTTTCGGAGGCTCTCCCGGCGAACAGTCACCAGCTGGTGAGTGTCCTCGTCGCGCCGTCAGGGTCCGGGCGGGGCTGGGAGCCGGGCAGGGCCAGGAGCCGGGCAGCTGCCGGGCTAGTGCCTGATGGCTCAGGCCCCCGGCTCCCCGTGCCTCCTGGGTTGGCTCCGGGTGACACTGCCCCGGTCTCCTGAGGCAGAACAGGAGGACAGAGATAGCACCAAGTGCCATGGTGAGGCGTACGGGTGTAAGTGCGAAAGCCCTTCAACTGTGCCTGGCACTTGGTAAGTACTCAGATGTTAGCCAGCCCTAGGTCTGTCTGCCGTTGTGGGCCCTGGGCTGTGTGACCATTTCTGTTTGAGTTTTGTTGAAACACGGAGGGAATAAAACCCATCCTTCAGTGCATTTCATTTTAATCGTTAAAAGGAAGTAAATCCATGTTGAATACCAGAGGGTGGTAGCAAATAGGCTTTCCTTGATTTCTGTTGGAACTCAAGCAAGACCACAAATCTTACTACCTTTTGAAAAACTCTGGACATGGAAACGAAATACAGCCTTGCTAGCTGGATCGGAGCCATGACCCATTACCATATTGGTTCCTTCGCCCTGTTCTCCATCCTGGTTTTACTTTGGATTTCTGCATTGCCTGGCGGCCCATGCTGAGCCACGCACAGGGATCCTGCAAGCCCATCTTGGGCTGCTCGCTCTTTCCTGCCCAGGCTTGCTTCTGATAGTGGCTGAGTCCTTGTTGTTCAGCCTTCCCTCTCGGGGGCCCCTTGAGCTGAGCTGCCTGGAGAGGTGAGGTGGGGACAGACTAGCCTGTTGTCTCCATGTGGACTAGACCCCAGGGCCCACACACTCTAGCTCACGCTGACCGACATGTGTGTACCTTGTGCACGCACACACACCCAGCGGGATGGGCGTGTCTAGAAGAGAGCCCAACGGGTGGCCCTGGACAGTTCCCAACCAGCTGGGCAGGCCTGTTCTGACTGCCAGGCCCCATTTAGGATTGTTTTCCTCCGATGACCATGGCAGAAGTGGGGCCCTTGTATACCGATAGCCTTCTCCGGGCAAAACTGTCTAGCACAGTCTCTGTTAATTTTCCCCAGTAAATTGAAGGCCAGAGAGGGCAGCGGGGAAGAAAAATCAAGGATCCAATGTTAAGAAATCTGTGCCAGAACCTTCCACTCCAGTGCTGAACGTGAGGAGGGTCTGAGTGTCCTGCCAAGAGAAACAGAAACCTGACAGCTACCATAGCAGGCCAGCTGAGAAGGGTACATACCCCATAAGCTGGCTCCTGCCAGGGCCCAATGAGCCACGCAGGGTCTGGGCCAAGAAATACCCAATGGGCATGCGGAGCTGCCCCCCACCGCCTCAGTCACCCCCAGCCGGAGGAGCCGACCGTGCGGCTCCCACGCACATGCTTGAGGAGCTTCCTTGTTTCCTATCTCCCGTGCCATCGACAGCTCACAGGTGGCAGGGGCGGGTCTGGGGCTAAAGGACAGTGGCCGATGGCTTTGGGCCAAAGGCCACAGCAAGGCCAGCCAGCCAAGAGAAGGAATGTCACGTCCACAGCAAACAGCCACCACAAGGCCAGTGGGAGACTTCAGGGAGAGGAACTCTGGTTCAAACAGCTCGGCCAGGTTTCCCACCCGGGAGATGAGTCCGGGGCTGGCCACTCTGCGCAGAGCTGCTGGGAGCACTTCGGCAGGCATTTCCGGCTGGAAGCTCCCCCGAGGCCAGGGCCTGGTCTCCGTGCTCGCTGCTTCCTCGCTATCACAGAGCCTGGCCTACCGCGGGGTACCCCCGCGCCCCCCACACATGCAGGTGCACATGCCAAGCGACTCCAGCCTCTGGCGCACGAGCGTTTCTGTGTGCTTGCCGGCCCGTTCTGGGGTTGCCTCTAGGAGAATTCAGCCCCAGGTCTGCGAGCAGCACGCATCTTGAGCCGAGTGCTATGGCAGGCGCTGGGGAGATTCAGGGCAGCTGAGGAAGTGTGGAGGAGGCAGAGACCAGACTCAAGCACATGACCCAGAGGTGCACGTCTGCACTTCAGAAGCCGAAGGAGATCTGAAGCCAGGCCCTCCACGATGGACTTGGCATGCGGAGGGGCAAGGAACAGGGCCAGGCCCTCGCTTCCCAAGCTCTGGTATGCTCGCCTTCCTCCCTCCCCACAAGCGCCCAGTGGAGGCTTTGGGTGAAGGGAAGGTGGGCCAGAGCCTCTGCTGCCCATTCCACCAGAGTCACTGGCTGCCTTGGTATCCAGGCCCAGGCAGCCACTGCTCCCAAGAGAGAGGGGAGGGACTGGATCAGCCCTCCTGGGAGCGCAGCATAGCTCTCCTGGGTATTGTCATCCCCCTCCAGAGTTGCCCCTTGCCGGACCCTCACTGCTCTCCTGCCAGGCACTGGTCAGCCTGCCTGGGGGACAGAGACCCCTGCAGTCCCAGGGTCCCCTGGCCCTGCCCTCGATAAGGCTGTGACATTTAGCCTTCTCTGACTTGGGAGCCGACGTCCTCAGCTCCTGTCACCACCTTTATCCCATCTGCCAGGCCATCACAGGTACAGTAGAGGACAACATGAAGTCTCACATCCAAGATCATTGGCACGCAGTACTTTTTATTCTGGAAAGAACTAAATGTTATCAATGATTGAGAGAGTAATGTACTGAACCCTAATGTACCCATTCTCCAGTGTCAACGATTCTCAACATGCCATACTTCTTGAAAGAAAAGGGATGACAAAATGCATGATTATTATTTTTTTATTATTATTTTCTAAGTAAGGAAGTGTGGAGATGTCAAAGGGACACAGGAACCAACTGGAAGAGTTAAAGGCCAAAGCCAGAACAATCTGAGCAACATAATATGGAACATAACCCAAAGTATAAAATCAATACTCGTGAGTCCATACCGATATAAACACGATTGAATAAATAAATGGAGAAAAGACAAACCTCCCACAGAAAAATTCCAAATAATTTATGTAGATACTCCACCTTTAAGGATGTGGGGCATAACTCTCCATTCCCGCCGTATGGACCATGCACAAGGACTTCCTACTAAGGGGGACAGACAGTCTGGAAAGGGGAAGAAAGAGGAATCTCACAGTGGGGTAACCAAACACACTGTTCAGCCAGGTGACCAAGGTTAACGGCCCCAGGGATAAGCCATGTGGACACACGGCCCCTTGAGAGGATGTGAAGAGAGGGTGCTTGGCCTCTGGGGCCTGCCTTCCAAAACCCACAGCCCCAGTCTAATGGTTTTCACACAAATCCCAATTGACGGACACTACAAAATATCTGACCGGTACTCCTCAAAACTGTCAAGGTCACTCAAAACAAGGAAAGTCTAAGAGAAACTGTCACAGCCAAGAGCAGCCTAAGGAGAGACTTGACAACTAAATGTAATGAGGTATCCTGGATGGGATCCTGGAACAGAAAAGGGGCATTAAGTAAAAACTAAGTTATTTAACTGAACTGTGGCCTTTAGTTAGTAGTAATGTGTCGATACCGGTTCATTCGTTGTGACAAAGGTTCCACCCCAATGTAAGATGCTTACACTAGGGAAACTGGCTTAAGGGGCCTATGGGAACTCTGTCTACGATCCTTGCAATTTTTCGGTCAATCCAAAACTGTCCTAAAATAAAAAGGTTGTTTTTAAAAATGTGTTCCTATTGTTGTTATTTTGCAGGAGTCGTGTTTATGCCGGAGGGGCAGGGGGCAGGGAAAGTTTTCCAGTAAGCTGGGCTGGCACCGCCTGCCTGGTTGTTCTTGGATGTGCCCAAGAAGTGGGAGGGAGGCATCCGGCCCCTGGCCCCGTTCTCTGAGCCTCCTACACCAGCTGGTGGAAAGCAGAGGCGAGGTTATTGCTGGGAAGTGAAGAGGATGTCCAGGAACCAGCTAGGCAGGCCAGGCCAGGCTGTTTTCGGGGCCGTGATCTGCTCCCAGAAAGACTGACTCACCACGACCTTGCTTGGGAGTCATGCGGTGTCACACTCCGCACTTGGGGTGGCACCCATTTGGGGCGGGGAGCGTCGCTCTACGCTGAGGACTTAGCAGAGTGGGAGGTGGCTTAGAGGGGTGAGGTGAACCTGCACCTACTGTTGGCTGTCACCGTCCTTGTCCTGGTAAAAGATGGGGACAAGCATATGCGGTCTCAGCCGTCCAGCCCTGGAGGTAACCCATGCATGTTTAGCTCCTGCCCCCATTCCTGAGACCACCCATCTCACCTTCCTTTAGACACCTGGAGGCATGGGAACACATGGGCTTGGAGGCAGCGGATCTGGGGTCAGGTTCAGACTCCACCACTCAAGAGCTCGGAAACGTGGGTGATTCACTGAAGCTCTCTGCCCTGTTTCTACAGCTGTAAGATGCAGATAATACACCTGCCTCACCCGCCTCATGAGGCTAAGTCAAGGATCAAATGAGACAAGGCAAGTAGGTCAGAAGGAACTCTCTTAGGGGTTATTCTTTGGGTGGATGTGGCAAGAGGGGGGGTCAGTGTCCTTCAGGCAGCAGGTAAGGACTTTGATAGCCAAGGGGCTAATATGGGATCAGGTTTTGTATGTATTAGGATGCTTTTGGTTGCAAGTAATAGTAAATCCAACTCAGGTTGGCTCACATAGCTGAAAAATCCAGAGACCAGGCAAGCTGCAGGAGTGGTGTGATCAGGGTTCTGGCCATGTTTCTCAGTAAGTCGGGGAGTCTGTGTGTACTGCTTCTAAGACTGGCTTCCTTCTAGGTAGGAAAATGGTTGTAGGAGCCCCAGGCCACACATTCCACCATCCCTCACAGGAGAGAGGTGCTTTTCCTCCATCATATAATGTCCAGGGCTTCTCTCTCTTTGGTCTGTTTTAGGCCACGTGCTTGGCCCCACATCCATCGGTGGGGCTGGGCCAAGCCATTTGACTGGCTTCGGCTTGGGTTATTGCCAAACCTGAACAAATTACTGAAGCAAAGACGGACGGATTAAGATGATTGGCTTAGGCCAATCAGGGCCTGGACCTGGAAAAAGGAAGGGGATCAAATCCACACAAGCCTATTGGCCGCCACAGTTGGGGAGGGGAGGAATGGATGCCAACAATGTCCACCACAGGTTTCCATCCCCAGTAATAATCCACGGTTGTAGAGAGCAATGGTGATTTGTCTCGCTAGCATCCGTGTCCTCCCTTAGGCTACAACCCTAATCTGCATTTGCGGCTTCATTCCTTCCCCATTCTTAGACTGTGTGTTTCTGATGGAACCCCACCATTGTCCACTCATGGGAGAAGCATGTGATCCAGACTTAGGTCAACGGGTGCACTCTCATCTCCTGGCCACTGGGCTGCTTCTCGGAAAGGTCCTTGGCCTGATCAAAGCCAATGACGCATAGTGACTCTTGCCAGCAAGGAAGACCGGGAGAGTGCCAGTTGCTCGTCTGCTGAACTTCACCCTGAGAGGCTATAAGGTCTGGAGCTATTGCTGCTGACATTTTACACTCACATGGAGAGAGCCCGAGGTTGGAGCTGATACAGAAAGATGGAGAAACCTACCGAAGCTGTGCAGCCAAGCTAATTCCTGGATGTCTGTCTGTGAGTCAACACGTTTCCTCTTTGCGTGAAGCAAGTTGTAGCCATGTCTTAAATCACACAGTTCTCCTTCCTGTTCAAAGGCAGTGAATGCCCTGAACTGCTCGTGTGGGTGGCTGGAATATTTGATACAAACTTTACCAAGCCCATTTGTCATTTGAGACTAGTATTACAGGGAAAGCATCTCAGCCATGAAAGATGTGGAAGAATGCTGAATGAATACGGATGGGATGTAGTCTAGATCAGGGTAGGCGAACTATAGCCTGCTGGGCCAAATCTAGCCCACTACCTGTTTTCATAAAGTTTTATTGGAACACAGCCACACTTGGTCTATGGCTGTTTGTACTACAATGGCAGACTGAAGTTGAGTAGTGGTTTGCAAAGCTTAAAATATTTAGTATTTGGCCCTTTACAGAGAAAATTTGCTGCCCCCTGGTGTAGATGGTAGACTAATAAAATAGCAAATACTTCCCCCTCAACTGAATACCTGTGTCCCCAAATGGAAGCAACAGTGAGTAGCCCTCCATGATAGACCTCTGTATCGTTTACCTCAGGTCTGATTATCAACATTAGGAAAGCAAACTTTCATCGAACTGAACTTAGCCCAGAGAATGAGAGACATACTACATCTTTGTTAATATTTGGTCTCTGCAGCGTTTGTATTTTAGTAGTCCTGACCACAGAGAGCCTAGGATAGCCCGCAGACATAAAGAACATTTACTTCCCTGTCCCAGACCATGACCCTTCCCTCAGAGTTGGGATGCTGAAGCTACCGGAGAGCTCCTGCAGGTAGCCCAACTTATATGGGGCTCAAGGTGGGTCTGAAATGGATCCAAGGGGGAAGCCGGGGCCCATCTGGATATAGAGATCTGTGGTAGTTTTGTATTTCTTGATTGATGGGGAAATATTTGGGGTAACCCACCTTAAATGCTACGTAAGTGCCTTCTACTTAAGGACCCACATGATAAATCTGAGAATTCATCTCTAGCACCCACTTGAATGCTGTAAAATCAGGAAATCCTCCAGACCCAACTGGGAGCAGGAAGGGAGTCTCATGATTATGCCAGTGTGAAGCCCTGAGATAAGCATGCCAGCAAAGGACCCTCTCTCCTCTACCGAGAGATACTTCACCTACCCCTGGGGCTGGCGCAAACCCTGCGGCCAGGGTGTAATAAAGCCAGCTCATACCAGAGCGATCCCTTCTGTCTCTTAACCACACCCATTACCGCAACCCATGTGCTACCACCGTGCGAGGCTCCCAGTGTGCGAGGGCTTGGCCTTTTGTTAGTGACGGCAGGGATGCATCTGACCATGCTGCTCTGTGGCCCAAGCTTTGTTGTCAGGACACTGGGAGCACAGGGGCAGGGATTATATTCCAAGAGGAGGACACCCTCTTCTCATCCCTCGACGAAAGCCAGCTGCCTGCAGGATTCTGGCCTGTTCCTGTTCCGGTGACAGCCCCCTGCCTCCGGTCAGGACGACCGCCCCCACCTGTTGCTGAATGCTTGCCTTAGGACTCAGGAGCACAGTTCCTGCTCAGAGTCGGATGGAGGAGACAGACACACAGACGGACCATGAGACACGGTGTACAGAGTGCTGGGGAGTCAACCAAATTGCTCTGGGGAGCTGGGGAGAAACAGCTTCTCCTGCCGGTAGGCCCACTGTGGCCTTGGCTGGAGCAGGTGTCTGAAGGTGGGGCCCAAGCCAGAGCCCTGTGACCGCTAACGCATGGGGCCCGGAACCTTGCACGCAGGAGACTGGTGATCCGGGAGCAATCTTCAATACCGCCGACCACTGGACATCCGGAGGGAATCTTCTCGGTACCAATCACAAATGAGAGCCATCATAGAAAATGTTATTCTTTTTTATTTCAAGGAGGTAATACATAGCCCCATCCGCCAAAGCAATAGGGAATTAGAGGCTGCGAAGGGCAGAGTTTTTGAGAAGAGCCTCTGCTGCACCTCTGCGCTCCCGTCGGCCCGCAGTCCGTGGCTGCTTACGTGAAGGCCGGGTCAGCCACGTGGACAGGTGGCCCGACTCAAGCCCCCACTGGCCAAAAAGGGTTCCCTGCGTGCAGCTGAGGCCCCGACAGGCTGAGCACACTGGGCGGCCCCCAGCCCATCTAGCACTTGATTTTATTTCTGTGAGCCTAGAGTGGGCAGGACGTGCATAAATCCTGAGTCAAATTAAGGTGAAAGACTTAGTAGCGTTAATACTTGGGATGAGAGAAGACAACACTACCTTTGAGGGGGCCGGGAGTCCGACGGGAGGTGGAAACACGCAGAATGGCCACGGGCCGCCGGTGCTGCCTTGCGGACACGAGAGGGGTTTGTCATGGTACATGATGGGGTCGGGGAGGGGTGGGCACGGGGCTGCTTCCTCGGGCGCAGAACTGAACTGGAGGTTCATTTTCCACTCGTAACTGGCTTCCTGGGCCAAAGTCACCACACGGGTGGCTGAGGCCCTGGGGAGAGGTGTGGCTCGGTTCTCAGGTGTGGAGGCGGAGGAGCTCACAACCCAAGACCTTTCTCCCCCTCCCCCAGGTCCTTTCCCTTGCAAATGACCCCGGTGGGAGGTGATAGCCCTGGGCATCTCCTAGTGAAGTCCCACCATGATTTTTTCTGGAGAATTCATTTGGATGGGACCAAAGCCCCCCCTCCCCCTTGGCACAGAGCAGATTCATTTCCACCCGTGGGAGGGCACCTTCTTGGCGACTTGACGGTGGTGTGCAAGCGGGGGTCGCAGCAGTGACTCGTAGGCACCACTCATCTCAATACGACTGTCCGGGCCGGAGAGCTGGCGGCGAGGGGCTGCTTCTGCCCGGCATGCACTGTTCCCCAGCAGCCCTGGCCGGGCCAGAGCCGGGTGCAGGTGCCGCGCGGGCTGACAGATTTTTGGTTTGCCAGAAGTGGAAAGAATTTTTAAAAAAACCACACCACTATGTTCTCCAAACCCAGAGCCATCAGTTTTGTGTTGTTTGACAAGAAAGGACAAAGGACCACAGCTCCACAGTGGCCAAGGCTTGTGCAGCACAGAGTGCAGTAGGTATCGAAACATATACACCTTGGTCCGACCGGGGAGGTGGGTGAGCACAGAGCCTCGGGCCCTTGTCTTCTAGGCGCTGGCGGTCTCTGCTGGCGCCTCATCCTCGTGCTCTTCAAAGCCTGGGACTGGCTTCTGCAGAAAGTGCATGGTGGCCTGGATCACCTTATCTGGTCCAATATTGTACACAGGGTGAGTGGGGTGCTGCAAAGAGAAGGGCAGATGCCAGTTAATCGCCCCAGTGGTCCTTGGGAATGTGCACAGCCTTGAAGCCGTTAAATTAAATGCACCTGTAAGAATTGAGCAGGAAGAAGGACTCATCAGAGACACCCAGGGAGATCCAGCCCACAAAGCCCTGATGTCCACGGACAAGGAATTAGTAAAAACATTTAATAGTACATGGGACACAAAGGAATATTATGTAGCCACTTAAAAACAGGCTTTCAAAATATTTAATGATATGGGCAAATGCTTATAAGGTATTAAGTGAGGAAAATGGTATGCACAACGTTATCCCAAACTTTTTGAAAATGTGTTTATAGATGTGATTTATAGGCAAAAATTGGACATATACCCAAACAGGAACAGTGATAGGATTGTTTTAAGTTTTCTTAATTATACTTTTTTATATATTCCAATTATTAAAACAATCACCATGTATTTACATTTGTAATCAGGAAAAAGGACCACAACCCTATGACGCAGTAAAGGTTATCAGGCCATGTTTAAATTCTTTTCTATTCCACTACGTCACAGAAACCCAAAAGAAACTTTTGGTCTAAGAGCACAACTGGAGGCCAGTATTCACAACTCTTCCATTTGGGGAGAATGAAGAAGGGGACAGAATTGCAGGAGAGGTTTCAAAACTTTTTTTTTTTTTTTTTTTTACATTTTATTTATTTATTTTAGAGAGCACAAGTGAACAGGGAGGGACGGGGAGGGAGAGGGAAAGAATCCCAAGCGGACTCCACCTTGAGTGCAGACCCTGTCACGGGGCTCGATCTCATGACCCTGAGATCATGACCTGAACCAAAATCAAGAGTCAGATACTCAACTGACTGAGCCACCCAGGTGCCCCTAAGTTATAAAACTTTTAAGAGAGAATACTATGAGCGACTTAATGCCAAAACATATAAAAGTACAGATAAACTAAGTAACTCTATAGAGCAATATGTTTTCCCAAAATTTACTCAAGAAGTTCTTTAAAATGTACATGAATAAATTAAATCAATAATACAGTTGATTATTCTGCTCCCATCATTCCTGCCCCAGGATACCAGACCTAGACAGCTTCCCAAGCAAGCGCTATCAAACCTACAAGAAACAGATTATCTCTAATCTGTACAAATGTTCTCAAAGACTTAAAAAAAGAAAGGCGGCGGGGGGCGGGGAACGTGGCAGGGAGAGAAAATACCCATCTAATTTTATGAGGCTAAGATATTATCCTGAAATATAAACTGGAAAGAGCAATACAATAAAACAAAAATTTTAGATCAGTTTTTCTTATGAATATCATGCAAAAAATCCTAAATAAAAATAGCCAAAAAATATTAGCAAACTGAATCCAGCAGTGTATTAAATAAACACACACACACTGTCCTATGACCAAGAAGGGCTGATCCTGGGAATGTAAGGTTAACATCAGAACATTTATTAACAAAATAATAGCATATTTGATTAAAGGAGAAAAATCAGGTGTAGAAAAAGCACTCAATAAAATTTAATATTAGATTATGATTGAAACAAAACAACAACCTAGCAAACCAGGAAGAGAGGGCAAGTAACATCATTAACCAGATCAGAAGTATTTATCAAAACCCCCCTGGGGCACCTGGGTGGCTCAGTTGGTTAAAGTTGGCCTTCAGCTCAGGTCCAGCCCCACATCAGGCTGCCTGCTCAGTGGGAAGCCTCCTTCTCCCTTTCCCTCTGCCCCTCCCTCTCCCTCTGCCCCTCCCTCTGCTTGTGCACTCTCTCTCTCTCTCAAATAAATAAATAAATAAAATCTTAAACAGTAAGGATCCTAGTAATGGTGAAATTATAGACGCCTTCCCATTACAACCAGAAGCAAGATAAGGAGCGCCCCCTATGACTGTCTCCAGTCAGTACTCTATGGAGGTCTTAGCCAATATCCCAAGGCAGGAAAAAGAAAGAAAACTCTTAAGAATCAGAAAGAAAGGGGTGCCTGAGTGGCTCAGTTGGTTGAGTGTCCAATCCTGGTTTCGGCTTAGGTTGTGATCTCAGGATCATGAGATTGAGCCCCGGGGTCTGCTTGAGGATTTTCTCTCTTCCTCGCTTTCTGCCCTTCCCCCCACTTGTACTCTAAATAAATAAATAAATATCTTTAAAAAAAAATCAGAAAGAAAAAGGCAAAACTGTCCTCATTTTAAAATAACATCACATTCTAAATAGAAAATCCAAGAGATTCTACAAACTATTGCAACTATTAAGCAAGTTCAGCAAGGTGGCTGGATACAAAATTAAAATATAAATATCATTTCTGTACATTAGTAACAACCAGTTACAAAATATAATGGAAAAAATATTCCAATCACAACAGACACAAAAACTATAAATTTCCTAGGTACAAGTCTAACAAAAGATGTGAAAGTCTTTTGTGGAGAAAATGATAAAAGACCACTGAAGGACGTGTAAGATAATCTGAAAAATTGTGTTCACAAATGGAAAGCCTCAGAAGTCAGTTCTCTCCCATTAATCTTAAATCCAGTGCAAATTCCCATAAAAATTCCATTATAGCTTTTTATGGAACTTGATAAGCTGATCCTAAAATCCACAGTAAAAAGCAAAAAGCAGAGACTAGCAAGGCAAATTTGAATAAAAAGAACAAGGTGGATGGGACTTGCCTACCTGCATTTACGATTTGCTTAACATGTGGCCCCTGGGTGGCTCAGTCGGTTAAGCGGCTACCTTCAGCTCAGGTCATGATCCCAGGGTCCTGAGATCGAGCCCCGCATCAGGCTCCCTGCTCAGCAGGAAGCCTGCTTCTCCCTCTCCCACTCCCCCTACTTGTGTTCCCTCTCTCGCTGTCTCTCTCTGTCAAATAAATAAATAAAATCTTTAAAAAAAAAAAAAAAAAAGATTTGCTTAACATAGCGCAGACAGGGCGCCTGGGTGGCTCAGTTGGTTAAGCAACTGCCTTCAGCTCAGGTCGTGATCCTGGAGTCCCAGGATCGAGTCCCAGGATCGAGTCCCACATCAGGCTCCCCACTGAGTGGGGAGTCTGCTTCTCCCTCTGACCCTCTCCCCTCTCATGCTCTCTCACTCTCTCTCAAATAAATAAATAAAATCTTAAAAAAAAAAAAAATAGCGCAGACAGGCGAACAGACCAAAGGAACAGAACAGAGTCACCTCAGATATAGAAACTTGAATACGTGACGTACATGGGACACACATCAGAAGGAAAGTTGTAAACTTCCATTAGTGGTGGTGCTGGTGAACTGGGCATCCAAATGGAAAAAAGATAAAATTATATCCCCCCCTCACCACAGACAAAAATCAATTCCAGGAGAATTAAAAATCCAGATGGGAAGAGCAAAACTTTAAACTGTTGGGAAGAAAATATATGTATGACCTCAGGGTAAGAAAAGATTTCTTAAGTACCCCTCCACACCCTCAAAAACCAAAAAGGCAATAAAATTATTCACTATAAAATATAAATCTCCTATTCAACAACAAAAAAACCCCCACAAAAAGTGAAAAGACAAGTCACGAATGGAAGAGATTCACTACACACACACCACCGACACAGGATTACTATCAAGAACACACAGAGAGGGCGCCTGGGTGGCTCAGTCGTTAAGCGCCTGCCTTCTGCTCAGGTCATGATTCCAGGGTCCTGGGATCGAGCCCCGCACGGGCTCCCTGCTCGGTGGGAAGCCTGCTTCTCCCTCTCCCACTCCCCCTGCTTGTGTTCCCTCTCTAGCTGTCTCTCTCTCTGTCAAATAAATAAATAAAATCTTTAAAAAAAAAAAAAAGAACACACAGAGAACTCCAACAAATGTACAAGAAAAGGGCAAACAATTAAAATTACAAAGCAAGAAAGAAAGCAGATGGCAGCCAATTCACGGAAGCCGTAACACAAATGGTCAATGAGCTTCTGAAAAGATGCTCAAGCTTACTAGTAATCAGGGAAATGCAAAAATAAAACCTAGGTACCACTTCCCACGTATCGAATGGCAGAAAGGAAAGGTCGGACTACGGAGCAGCGCCCTGAGTACTGCGTGAGCGTCAAAAACACAACCACGTGGGGGACGGGTAGGCGCTGTCTAGTGAAGATCAAGTGTTTCTCTTCAACCCAGCGAGTCTCTCCTAGACAAACTAGCACAAAGGACACCGCAAGTCTGTCTGCAACAGCACGAACCAAAACCATGTCGATGTTAACCGAGAAACTGGGGTACACTTACACATGGGAATGCCGTATAGTTGTTAAAATGGATAAACCAGAGCAACACACGAACGCAGATAAGCGTCGGAAGTACACGGTCAGCAAGAAAAGCACTGCACAGTATGCGGTGTGGTGGATCGCGCTCTAACAGGCACGAAAGCCTGCCCTGTGTTGTTGACGGACACACACACAGTGACAGCACAAAGACACCTGCAGCCATGGCGAGGGTCAGACTTAGGACAAGGTGATGCTGGGGATGGGGGAGCGAGACAAAGGGAGAAGGGTTGTGTGGGAGGCAAATATGGAAAAATGTTAAGACCTGAAAAAGCTGAGTGGTGGTTACTTCCATTTTCCCTGCTTATCAGTGAGGCTGAGCATCTTTTCATCCATCTACTGGCCATCTGTGTTCCTTCTATTGGAACTATTGCGTGGCGGTCTGCGCGGGCCCCATTATCTGTTGGCTGCGGACAGTGCTGGATGGACTCGTGTCCCAGGCTCACGTCTGGGCTCAGGGGTGTTTCCTGAGGCTGGGCTGCTCTAGGGCTGGAGGCGGGCCGAACACGCTGCCCTCGTGCAGCTGCCAGTTTTGGGGGGCAGCAGCCAAAAACAAGTTAAACACACACATTCCAAACTGCGCGGAGTGCTAGGGAGGGCACACACAGGGCGCCGTGGTGGCGCATTCTGGGGGGACCTCACTTACAGAAGCTCCTCTGGAGAGCCGCTATGCCAGCCGAGGGCTCCCACAGACATGCGGTGATTCCAGAAACGTACTGCCTCTGAGTACGCTGCCTCGGATGAACTAATGGCAAGGGTCTGGGTCCTGAGGTGGGGGGTTAAGGCACAGAACTTCCATCACAGATGGATCCCCCCACCTGGAAGCCTGAGTTTGCCTTGAGGAGGTTCCCTCGTCAGTCACCAGCTCCTCCTGGAAGGCTGCAGAGGGGATGCGTGGACGGTCCTGGGGACCCTGTGGAGAAGGGGTGTCAAGCCCCCCATCCCGTCTTACCAGAGCATTTTCCGGCACACCCAGGACCACATCGTGCACCATGGCCCCACTGCCGAAGTGCTGGGCTATGGACAGGCCACTCAGGCAGTAGCAGGTGTGGTAGAAGTCCCGAGACCTGCGCAGACAAGGTGGCTCTGAGCAGGGGCTCCTCTGCTCCCCACAAAGCCCCACAGGCACAGCCTCCAACAAGAGATCCGGGCCCAGGATGCACCCCCACATCCCACTGCCACCCGGTGGCATTTCTCAAAGCCCCGTCCTTCCGTCCTGCCCCACAGCAGGAACTGGCATTGCAGAGTTGGCCCCTCCAGGGGCCCTCCAGCTGTCTTCTGGAAAGGGCCTTCCAGGGTGGTGCTGGTGCTAAATTAATATACTTCTCCAAAAGACTACCAAAATGCTTAGAAACGGGTCAAATTCTTCCTGATCAACTGCTGGGGACAAGCCTTGAGCTGGGCCCTCCCCTGGATGTCGACAGGGGCAGGGTGTGCCCATGACCAATAGCGAGGGGGACAGGATTTATCTGATGTCCCTTTTCTTTGACTGTGGCGCCTAAAAATATTTAATCTACGTGGTAATAGCTGTGATTATAATTTCTGTTTACGACACTCAAGGGTTTTAAAATCCTGTATCCTATTCTATTTAGATCAGTTTAATTTAAAAAAAAAAAAAAAGGAGAAAAGAAAAGCTACACCCCGGCAATCTGTATACCTACCTGGAGAGGGGAGTGCATGTAAGCTCAGGGGAGCCAGGATGGTACTGGAAGGGGTGCCCCCACGGGGGTGCTTCACCCTAGTACTAAGCAGCTGGATGGAAAGGGACCCCCCCCACCACCACCCCCACACACCTCTGCAGAGCTCTGGGTAGGCCTGAGTGGCACACCCTCTCTCCCTTCCCTGTCCCTCCCTCCCCCAAGAGAAGGCACTCACTTGCCAGGTTTATCCAGAAGCCCCCCGGCGGGGCACTGGCAGCACATAAGGATGTACTCCTGCAGGGCCTGCTGATGAAACATCCAGTGGCTCATGTTGAGAGCAGGGTCACCTGCAGGAAGGCAGAGGATCAGGGCGGGCCCATGCCAGGGAAACAGCCAACACGGTATCAATTACGTCTTTGTATTTTATTACCCACTGGGGACAGTTAAGGTTTCCCTCTATTCTTCCTGGACTAATTTTGAAAATTACATTCTCAGGACACTTAACACCTTCACGCAAGTCCCATGATATGTCCCTCTCCTGACCTTCGACCCGAGTCAGAGCAGCGGTGCTGAGTGGGTGCCCATCCGAAACCACATCCCTGAAGGTGTGAGCAAGCTGGCTAGCTCCGCCTTCCAGACCCTGTTACTACCTCTGATCAGTCCACAAGTCCCTCCTCCTCTTCTTTTTTTTTTTTCTTTTAAGATTTTCTTTATGTGAGGGGTGGGAGAGGGGCAGAGGGAGAGGGAGAGAAAGTCCCAAGCAGACTCCGTGCTGAGCTTGGAGCCTGACACGGGGCTCAATCCCACAACCCTGAGATCACGACCTGAGCCAAAACCAAGAGTCGGACACTTAACCAACTGCGCCAGCCAGGCGCCCTATACTGCTCTGGGCTTCTTAAGACACTTCCTCTAGCACATGTCTGACTCCAGTTGGCTAAGGGAACTCTCAACAGGGGTGATGTCTGTTCCTTCTCTTTTCTAAGCCTGAACTTAATCTATCTCCAAAGGGCGTCCTCCAACTTTTCTCTTGGCTCAAAAACTTTTCCTAAGAAGCATTATTAGTAACTGCCAGGATTCTTGCATCATCTAATATGGTAGCAGCAGAAACTGGCAATTCTGGTAATAATACTAAAGTAGGGACAAGCAACTGGGCTTCTACACTCTGAAGCTGAATCCGTACGGTCAGAGAATTCCATGTGCTGTATAGTTATCAAGTGGGGAGGAGAGACAGACTGCCAACAGATAGATGTTTGCAGAAGCACTTAAATGGGAATTGGTTTTTAAAAACTCCACACATGCATTCAGTCCTTGGTTAATTTTATACTTTGATCCCTGGGCTACTACAAAGATAGCAAACAATCTGTAAATAGCAATTAAAAGCTAATTTTTCTTTTTCCAGTCTTTTTTTGTTTCTATGCATTTTTCTATATAGTTATCATCATTTTGTATTTTGTGTTTTCCATTTAACACTACAGGCATACATTTTTCTCTGCTGTAATCAATCAATCCTTTGTGATTTCTTTTTTAAAGAAGCCTATTTAATAGGTACAGGGACTTTGGGGAGGTGATGAAAATTCTAAAATTGATTATGGTCATGGTTGCACAAATCTGTGATGACACTAAAAACCACTGAATTGTATATTTTAAATAAGTGAATTGTATGGTTATGTGAATTATATCTCAAGGAAGCTGTTATTTAAAAAAAAAAAAACAAATGTCTTAAACTGCATTAAACATCTGTACAAAATATACCTTTATTCTATATCTTAAAAGAAATAAAAGACTATTATTTTAAGGTAAGTGCTCACCTATCACTAAAATCGGAATCTTGAAAAGAACCTGCTACGTTTACTATTATAGATTACAGAGTGGGTCAATGACGTGCTGTATTACAGAAGTCTGCAAGCTCAAAGTTCACAAACCCGACAAGGAGCTTCCAGGGATCTTGGAATTTGCGCAGCACCACGTATCATCACAGATGAAGGCAGACGGGATTACAGGGTGCTGCTGAAGGCCCTGGGATCAGCCTTCTAAATCCTTCATGCTTCTCCCTCACCTTACGAATCGCCATCATCATGTCATTTTGCATCTCAAAGATTCCCTTAGAAAAGTGTTCCCAAATAGTAACGGACAGGTACAGCGACATGTAGCGCAACTTCAGTGGACAAAAACAGGCCTGCAAGTATGCCTCCGAGAACATTCAAGCCTCTGGTAACCGCCAATCCAAACACACGCTCACAGGCCTGCTGCTTTCCTACAGCTCCACGGAAACCAAAGAACTCTCTCATTTAGTCAGCATTTTATAGTTTAAAAATCTTAATAATTTGTTCTTCTCTTCAGCCACTGCGTTCTACACCCACACACCAGCGACCTGTGTGGAGGTGGCCGGTGAGGTCCGACTGGGTGTGTGCGCCGCCAGGGGTCGGCCCCTCTTATCTCTTTAACTAGCAATAGGATCATCGCCTTTAAAAAAGTGTATTGGGTCACTTCCTGAGATAAAAGTAGGAATGCACATGGTTAAGAAAAAAGCAGAGTATGGTCCAGAAGGAAAAAAAAGTTCAATACATAAGTCTCCCTCCCTTCAACTCCCATCCTTCTGCCAAAGGTGCCCATCGTTAAAGGGGTTTTGCTCGCTTCCAGGAAAAGCTGTGGGGCTCTCAGCCTGTGTGCACACAGACCACACTTTCTACACTTTATGTTGGGTTCCGGAGAGTTTTCCATAGTAGCCCATTGCAGGTAACCATGGTATGGAGAAATCGTAATATATTTAACTATTAACCTTTTTTTTTTTTTTTTTTTTTTAAGATTTTGTTTATTTGAGAGAGAGAGAGCACGAGTGGCGAGGAGGGGCAGAGGGAGAAGCACACTCCCCAGCTGAGCGGGGAGCCCGATGCGGGGCTCGATCCCAGGACCTGAGATCATGACCTGAGCCAAAGGCAGACGCTTAACCGCTTAACCTGTATTAACCTTTCCATGAGCAGTTCGGTTGTTCGCCATTAAACTCCACCTCAATACACATCCTTTGCTAATAATCTCTGCAGGTAAATTCCTGACCATGCACTAGCCTGGTTTAAGTAATTTAAACAAGTCTCCAAACTACCCTCCGAAAACCAATACAGCTGTTTACACCCACACTGACAGTACAAGAGTGCCTGTTTTCCCACACTCTTCCCAACGTTGGGCACCACGTTTCCTCATCTCTGGCAATCTGACAGTAAAAACGACCAGTGTCCCACTGATTTTATTTGCATGTCTTTCACTATCATCTTTTTGTTCCATTTATGCCATCTGCGGCGGTCACACCGGCATAGGTGGCGATCGGGTATCATAGAGCAGGTCACTGAGCCTCGCTGTTCTTCGTTTCCTCATCTGTAAAACGGGGGTGACAAGAGTACCTGTTTCATGACATTGTTCTCATTTCTCAAATGAGAAAATACGAGTGAAGGACTCCGCTGAGTCCCAGGCTGAGGCTGAGGTTGTCCAGCTATTTCTTAGTGATTTGTAGGAGTCTCTCAAATTAAAGAAATTAGCCCTTTGTCATTTGTCGCAAGTAATTTTTCCCACCTTGCTACTTGTTTTGTTTATAGAATTTCTCTTCTTTTGTAAAATAACATTTGTTTTTCTTTATGCAAGAAATACAAATTAATTGTAGAAAATCAGAAGATACAAATAACAAAGAAAGAAAACAAATATCACCTGTCATTTCACAACCCAGATACCTTCTAGTAATTTTTTGGAGTCAACTCTTCACTAAAAATGGAATTATAGGGGCACCTGGCTGGCTCAGTCAGCTAAGCATCAGACTCTTGATTTCGGCTCAGGTCACCATTTCAGGGTCGTGAGATCGAGCACCTTCGGGCTCCTCACTGGGCATGGAACCTGCTTAAGATTCTCTCTCTCCTTCTCCCTCTGCCCTGCCCCCACTGCTTGCACTCTCTCTCTCTCTTAAAAAAAAATGGAATTATATACACACTGCTTTGAAACCTCTGATCGTAGTATATTATGAGTATCTTTCTACACATCATCTCCTTTTGACTCCCGATGTCAGTATTATGCCCACTGCTTAAGACATTTGCCTTTTTCCTTTATCACTGTTGCTGAGAAGTGGGTGAGCTTCAAGCCCAACCCAGGGCTTCTCCCAAGCAGTGAAGAAAGCTGCAAGGCCCAAGATTCACTGGCAACCTTTTCCACAGGCAAAGCTTTGCACGCGATTAGGCCTCCAGAGCGTGTGCTACAATAAACAAAATGTCAGCTGCCCATCGTCCCGCCCCCCCCCCCAGCCCCCCCAGGAAGACGCTGGCAGCTGCCGCTCCTGTAACAGCTCTCTCCGGGATGCTCCTGGCCACGGCACTAGGACTACATCGCATCCCCCCCAGGGGCAGGTTTGTGCAAGGCTGACCGTTTTACCAGGGGCTTCACCTCACCAGTTCCAGATAAAGAAATCACTAAAACCCCAAGCTATTTTTGCTTTGAAAACATTGGACTCTTGGGGAGTTCTTGACTTCTCTATTACAATGGTCAAGCCAGAGACAGTGCAGGCTCCAGAGTCAGGGGAATGATATATCTTAACGCCCTGAGACCGAAAGCCCTGGAGCCCCAGGCAAGGAATCTCAGGACAGACTACGACAGGGAGAATGGGAAGATAGGGCAGAGGTTCTGGTTACCTCAAGTCCGTATCCAAAGTGGCCACAACTCAAATGAAATGAAGAAACTAAAGAAAAGGGGCTCAGAAAGAACAGCCAAAGAAGAAAAAAAGGCATGGGGGGATGGCAAGGCAGTAGGGAGGAATCTCATCTTCCACATTTGAGCAAGTAATTACCCAACTACTAAGTCCAAAGAAAACCTTCCCTCTGGGCCAAGGGATCTCACTCCAAGAACAGATCAGGACCCACGGGGGCAGCCATGACTTCCCCTCTCCCACTGGTTTCCTCAGGGACACCCTGCTCTCACATAAAATAAATAAGGATGATTTGGGAGTCCGTAGGCAACCTGAGATTTCAAGAGATAACAAAGGAAGGCTCCCAGAAGTTTTGCTTGCTCTCTAAGTGCTTTGGTTTGGAATCCCCATTTGAGACTCCACAGAAATGAACACAGGTCTCTCCACTCCAGGCGTAGGTGGGAACAAACTTGCATTTAGGACTCTCCAATGAACTTAAGATATTTCTAATGGCGGCAACTACATTTCTAATGGCGGCATTTCTAATGGTGGCAACTACAAAGCCCGTCAGACATGGTGGATCTTTTCCACATGGGTTCTGTTTCTCTGCCCCTTTCTGAAAGTGCCTGTGTGATCACTGTTGTGACCGTGACGTGCAGAGCGTCGGTTCTCAGTTCTGCTATGACTGGTACAGAACTCTGCACTGGAAACTGTGGCTTCACACCCAGCTGAGGTGACAGTCGCCCCGGGGCCCAGGGCGCACACCCACCTCCTGCCGGCCACAGCCAGTCTGAAGTAGCACCCCTAAGGCGACTGAACCGTTGGAGTTAAATCCTGGTCTGCGCATGCATGCCCAAGGCAGGAGGTTCCACACCGGGCACTCGAAATCCAGGACAGACAGAGCTCATTTCCGCCCCCCCAAAAAAGCACTCTGGCTTCCTGACTTGGTGAGCAGCTGCGGGACATCGCCAGGCCCCCGCCAGCCCCTCTCCCCCACCCCCCCGGGCTCACCTTGAGCGTGCAGGGCGCGGTGCAGCAAGGGTAGGAGCCCCGCCTGCCAGAAGGAGTAGCAGCCGTCCACCAGCTTGTTGCAGCGGCCCTGAAAGCCACCTTCGAAGCGCATCTGCCGGCTGGTCACCCATTGCTGAGAATGACACAGACAAGGGAGAGGCAGTTTAGGCGAAGGTCCCATCCCCTGGCTTCTTGGCACCAGCAGTCCCAGTGCGTGGGCTGTTCTTCCTGCCCCTCACTGCCACAGACGCAGCGTGGAGCACTTCAGCTGGACCCCTTCAGGGCAACCGGTACGCACCTCGGCTCCGTGCCTAACAGACAACGGACCCCCTCTTCCCGGGTTCCAGAGGGGTTCTGGTGCTGACAGGATGAAGAGGCCGGGCTGGCCTGCAAGGAGACCTGCAAGTGTCTCCCCGTAAACAAGGCTTAACTAGGAAATGTAAGGCAAGACCACCGGGGGCTCGTTTCTAACCACTTTCCCTGCTCAGGGAAGTTTATTAAAAGCAGATAAGTGGAATTTTGTGCTACGTCTCGTCAGATGATCTCAAACCCTTCCTGGCTTTGACTTGGCACCTGAAGAAATCCATCCAAGGTTTCTTAGCCAGTCACTTGCAGGACTGGAAGCAGAAGCCATTATCCTAACCACCAATGACGGCTCTGTCCGGTCTAGACCCTCTGCTTCTCCAGGGGAACATGGCTGCCTAACAGAAGAAAATCTTCCACTCTGACCCTGGAAAGTGGCTCCTGATGTCACTTAGCAGTCACCCATGATGCTGCCCTTCCCGCTTATCTCCAAGTCTCCTAAACGTGTGCTACTACCAAGATCAAGATAGCCATGGGTTTGGCCTCCAGGAATGAGCAGAACCAACTGGCTAAGCAGATAATAACATCTCCATCTCCCTCCCAGGCAGTTCCAGCCACCAGCCACGGGCTTTCAGAACTGAACGGTGCGGAACAGGGCATCTCCTCGTCCCTAGGTTCTTGCTAGACTGAGTTCCTGAAAGGAGCCACCAAGGACCCTTTTTGGAATGGGGGGCGGCGTCCAGCCTGCTTTTAGTTAGCAGTTGTGGAGTTTAGATTATATCCCTGTTCAAGGCAACACTCACCCATAAGAGTCAAGTCCCAAATTCTCAGAAGAAAGACATAAAAACTAGACTGCAGGTGCAGGCACTAATACGTCCCCAGTGAGGTTTCAATGAGCCAGTGCTTTAGGGATGACGCCATTTAATGAAAATAGGTGAAGCATCACTCAAGGAAAGAGAAAACAGGTACTACAGTGAGGAGACCATTCGTCATTTTTACTTACCCTACAGACTAAGGGTTGTTTTTTTTTTCCCCCAGACTAATGGTTTTTGAGTCAGACTAAATAATTTTTTCCAATGCCTAAGCCCATGGGTTTATTCTGTTTCCCTTGGCTATATGAATTCATAAAATCCTTCAGGCATGGGCCCTAGGTCTCCCAGGTAAACGGAGGGGAGAGAGTGGTTTGGGTGAGAAGGACACTGGCATTTAGTGAGTACCTACTATATGCCAGGCTGGTTTATAGATTCTTTCTCCTTTAAACTTCAGGGTCCGGACTGCTAACCTCTCCTTTAAGCTTCAAAAAACTGTTATCTCTGCCTTATAGAGGAGAAAAAATTGAAGCTAAAACAGACAAATTTCCTAAGGTCACATGGTTAGGAAGTGGTAGAAACAGGGCTCCAATCTAGAATACTGCCATTGTAACTGAGGCTTCTGCTAATTATACTCCTATTTCTGCCTGGGAAATGGGACTTTCATATTTCATGCCTTATTGGTGATCAGGCTTTTAAATGTCTAACAAACTCTAAGTCCAGTGCACAAAGTTGGCTATTTCAGCATGAACCTTCAAGGAAAGTATACTATAGGAGGCTTCCTAGAGATGAGCACAAAATACTGCTGACCGTGTATCTACAGAGTATACTAGAAACTTTCTTGCAAGCTCATGATGGGTCTCATGACAGTTCCTATGATGAGAGGCTGACATCTGAACTTAGGGAGAGGAGATGAATGTCAGTTGCAGCTGGTTTGCTTTGAGGTCATGGTTGAGAGTAAATGCTTCCCAGAAGATGGTGGCACTGGGTGTGTGTATGTTTGTACACTAGGCCTCTGATAATTTCAGTACAGTCTAGTGACTCCCTGAAGCTGACTGCTTCCTGAATTCCACTCAGTATTTGTCAGGAGCCCAGAGTCCAGACACACATGCCAGGGCTACGTGCTCAATGCAGCCACGCTGCTCTGCCCAGCTCATTTAAATGTAGTTACTACATGTTCACATATTGCAGTCGGTAATAAAAGCTCGGCTTCAAAAGGCCTGAGAGCGCTTCTCATGACGTTTTCTCTTAGGAGATTCGTTCTAAGACACACAAATTTAAGAGACTGAAGCTACAGTCTTGAAGTATGAGGAAAGTACTCTGGCTCATGCCAGATGTGTGAGGGACTCAAGACAACTATGGAGTTGGCCTAACACACCACAGAAAGGTTAGAGCGGGAAGATGGAAAGGCAGGAAGAAAGGAGCCAAGACCAAGAGCAGACGTTCGCCCCTCCCGCTTTCTTGGAACAGTGCTAAGTGCCCCAACAACTGCGTTGAAAAGCTTCATTACAGGTCATTTAGTTCGTGGGCTCAGGGCAGGAACACTAGACCCTTCCCACAGCCGAACAGTCCCCAAGCCTGTGAGGCTGAGCAGTCACATTGCCGGGCGCCTGGGGCCCAAGAGAAAGAGGGGTCAACAGACACTTACCAATAAGCTCTTCAAGTTCAAGGAACGTTCCTTCTTGAGGATGACCAGTGCGGCCAGGCCACAGAAAGTATAGCCGCCGTGGGCTTCCATCCCCGGCACCCCACCAATTCCACCTTCCCAATTCTGACACCTAGGAGATCAAGAAGAGCAGGCTGAGTGGTCGGTGTCAACCAATGAGCGGCCAGCTGGGGGGGGGGGGGGGGGCGCAAGTGCAGAACCGCCCTGGACGGCAAAGCACGAGTTTGCTCAGGTCACCACATGAACCGTCACAGCTAGGAATGGAAAGATGCCAGCTAATTAACTTTTGCAAATGCCTGTCCCTCCAAAAAAAGGCGGGGGGGACTCAGAAATAGTCTAGTTATGTAACACAGTATCTCAAATCTTTACTTTTAGGGAAAAAGTTAAAAAATCATACACAGTATGACAACTGGTATTTAAATGCTGTATCTATTGCTGGTATTTTTCCTCTTTTCTGTATTTTCAGCAAGTTTCTATAATGAACATAAATAGCTTTATCACTATCAAAATAAACTTTTTTATTTTATTTGTCAGAGATAGAGAGAGCATATGAGAGGGAAAGTGGCAGTCAGAGGGAGAAGCAGGCTCCTCGCCGAGCAAGGAGACTGATGCGGAACTCAATCCCAGGACCCTGGGATCAGGACCGGAGCCGAAGGCAGACACTTAACCGACTGAGCCACCCAGGCATCCCAAAATAAACTTATTTTAAAATGATAACTTCCCATTATTCAAGTTCTTAATTTATTATTATCATAATTGTTATTATTTGGGGTTACACTATATATTAATAGTTTCTCTAGTCATAAAAACATGCCTAATCTTTGGACTGGCAATAGAGGGTCATTTCTAGGAATTAATCTTACAAAATAAGCAAAAATGTATTCAGATAGCAGATTATAAGAATGTTTACCATTCCCATTTATAACAGTGAAATATTAGAAACAACTCTGGAGCTCAACAGTAAGGGACTGGTTATATAAATTATGGCATATTGTACAATAGAAAACCACTCATTTAAAACGATGCTATGAAGTATATTTAAAGATGTTCCAAATATATCACATGCAAAAAGTTACAAAGTGATAATGTACTGTATAATTTTTCTGGAATTCTAGAAAGATATACACCAACAGAGTGGTTGATGGTAGATTCCAAGCAGTTTGGATGTTCTTCTTTTTGCTTGCCTATAATAAATGTTTTATCTGTGAAATAAAGAAATTTTCTTAGTCTAGTTTCCTATAACAGTGCAGGACTTTACTTCCCGTGATCTCCATGTATGAACACGGGCTCATACTCTGCAGGTGTGTCCGCATCCCAGTCCCAGCTGGAGAACAGGTGCACAGGGGGAGGAGCACTTACTCCAAAACTTGGCAGAACTTCTGGACGGAAGTGAAAAGAAGCAGTAATCCTGCCCGTCTTCCAGGCACCTCTCCCTAGAGGCCTGGCATCTTGGGAACTCACAGGCCTTTTTGAGAGCAGTCCCCAGGCCCAGGGACATCACAGTGTAGAGTGCCAAGTCAAAAACGGGCTACTGTTCCCTGCACAGACTCCTCAGCACCTCTGTCCCAGGACCCTGGCGCCCGCCCCCCACCCCCCCACCCCCAAGCGGCGAATGTTCCTTCTCTCACATTTGGCCGCATGTAGCGTAGTAATAGTTGTGAAGAGTCTGATGGGTAAGGGACATGCCAGGGACCTCTTAGCATTTTTCTTAATGTAACTTACTTTTCAAAAAACATTTTGAATTTAAAAAACCAGATACTGGGCGCCTGGGTGGCTCAGTTGGTTAAGCGACTGCCTTCGGCTCAGGTCATGATCCTGGAGTCCCGGGATCGAGTCCCGCATCGGGCTCCCTGCTCTGCAGGGAGTCTGCTCCTCCCTCTGACCCTCCCCCCTCTCATGTGCTCTCTGTCTCTCTCATTCTCTCTGTCTCAAATAAATTAAAAAAAAAAAAAATCTTTAAAAAACCAGATACTGTTAAAGAACAAATAATGAGAAGTAAATCTCCTGCCCACCCTAGCCCCCACTCCCTGTCACCAGCAGTGACCGCTGTCGGTTTGTGCACCTCTGCCTCTTTCTCTCTCTCTCTCTCTCCAAACACACACACACACACACACACACACAGACGTGCGAACGCACATGGTTTACATTCTGCTTTTCCTCCCTTTTATATGCATGGGAGCAATTATAATCACTGTAAATTAGTAAATTTAGTAAAATTCTTCGGGAGTGTCTTCTAGCTAAACCTAACAGATTGAGCACAAGAGCCCAGTAAAAGGAAAGAAAAGGAATTTCAAAAGGGATAAACCCACAAAGGTAAAGAGCATAGGAGAAGATATGAACACAGACAGGAGATAACAAAATTTCAAAAGCCAGGAAAGGAGAGAGATAAGAAGCAACGGACCTAACAGATTAGAGAGACCTGCCCTCCAGCCCAGGGCAGGAGGCAACAGAAAGCAGAGTGATGTGCTCTGTGGAAGGACCAGGACCTACTGGAGGCACAGGACACCTGAGAAGCCACATGAGGTGGAAACAAGTTAATTGGCTGCAAATGTATGTAAGAATCAATTAGACCCCTAGGTACCTAGCAGAAGATGGGGGGTTCCAGGGGTTTAATCAAGAGGGTCTGAACTCCAGGATATCCAGCACAGCTGAGAGCAGGAGGGAGGCATCACACTGAGCAGGGGATTGCATGAGAATCTATAATCTGAACCCCTCCTAGTATTTCACAAAGTTGGCTGCCAACTTCCTACCCCAACCAGGAATCTGGAAGATCCTCCTCAATGGAAGCTGATGAACCCAAGGGAAAAACCCCAATGGGGTGAAAGGCTGAATCCTGGCAAACGTAGCTCTCCATCAGCTTTTTAGCACTTGGCTCCTAAATACGAACACCAGACATTTCAGCAGTCTCTAATACGGAAGAGAGAGACCAGAACAGACACACAAAAATAAGTTGGAGAAATAACATAGGGAGCAGAAGGAAACTTTTTAGATAAAATACTACATGAGATAAAAATACTTCAAGAATAAAATATGCCTGAAACAAGAACAGGAGAGTATATAAAAAAGTATTTCTTTTATAAATGAGAATAAAATAAGCTCTGGAAAATTTAAAATAGAATTGCAGAAATAAAAACTCAACAGAAGGATTAGAAAATAAAAGGTAAGGGAATCTCTCAGAAAGTACAATAAGAAAGGGGGTGGGAGGATGGGTTAGCCTGGTGATGGGTATTAAAGAGGGCACGTTCTGCATGGAGCACTGGGTGTTATACACAAACAATGAATCATGGAACACTACATCAAAAACTAATGATGTAACGTATGGTGATTAACGTAACAATAAAAATTTTTAAAAAAAGAAAGATTAAGAGTCTTGATAGGCAAAATAATTTGAAAAATTAGAAGACCAACCCTACTTATAGGAGGTTATAAAAACAGCAAACACAGAAAACAGAGGGAAAGAAATTATCAAAGAAATAATATAATGAAGATTCTTGGAACTAAAGTATATGCAATTCCAGATTGAATATACCTGCTGAGTGCCAAAAGAAATTAAAAAAAAAAATCCATATCATGGTTCATCAGCATGAAGTTTCTAAACAGCAAGAATAAAGAGTCCAAAAAATTTCTAGGGAGGGTAATACGGTGGGACAGAGAAAAAGAGAAACAAAACATAAGCGTCTGCCTTCGGCCCAGGTCATGATCCCACGGTCCTGGGATCGAGCCCCGCATCGGGTTCCCTGCTCAATGGGGAGCCTGCTTCTCCCACTCCCTCTGCCTGTCGCTCCCCCTGCTTGTGCACGCTCTCTCTCCCCATCAAATAAATAAAATCTTAAACACACACACACACACACACACACACAATGGATTGGGAATACAATGGCACTGGGAGGCAGTGGTTACCATAACAGGTTTTGGCCACTTAAATTCCTTGCATTTCAGGGCGCCTGGGTGGCTTAGTTGGTTAAGCAACTGCCTTCGGTTCAGGTCATGATCCTGAAGTCCCGGGATCGAGTCCCGCATCAGGCTCCCTGCTCAGCGGGAGTCTGCTTCTCCCTCTGACCCTCCCCTTCTCATACTCTCTCTCTCTCTCTCTCAAATAAATAAAATCTTTAAAAAAAAAATTCCTTACATTTCAGCTTAACATCAAATTCAATATCCCACCATTTGACATCCAAGGAAACTACGGCATGGAGAAGAGAAATAACTTGTCCAAAGCTACTAAAAGTGACAAAACTGGGATTCAAACCCAGGTAGTCAAGAGTTCCGTGTCTAGTAAGTGCCTAACAAACCAATCCTCCTGCAAATACTAGCTACGCACTCTGGACAAAATACACAGAAACAACTTTTCCCGAGGTCTTAGTAGACTGAAAAGAGGCAGGCAGGTTCTGGTGGGGTTTAATGGTTGGAGCAGACAACAGCAGGCAGGCAGGCTCCTCCCTCCCCCACCCTATTTTTTTTCTTCCCAGCTAGCCCTGAGGATGGCTGCAGTTGGCCAGCGGTGGAAGTCAGTGGAGGGCAGCCGAAACGAATAGAGAGCCCACCATTTTTCTGGTAAGAAGAACCAGGCTGACAGAAACGGAGGAGGAATACCAGAAAGAGGAGAGCCAGAGAAGGCAAACTCCAAATTCCGTGTTTAAACGTCACTGACGTTTCTACCTGACTCCGAAGCACACATGCACTAGGCAAACTGAAAGCAGCCTGTGACCCAAGAACTGATCAAATTGCTGAACTGATGCCCAGAGCACGTACGACAATCCGCACTTTGGGTCTAACCGAGTTGCTGCTAAAACAAAGCCATCACCACTCTTTAGAGCAATCTAACAGAATCCAATCTCTACAATATAACACCACCATGTCTAAGATACAATCCAAAAATTACTTGACATATGCAGAATCAGGAAAATGTGGCATGCCAACTCCAAGATACCCACATGTTGAAATTACCACACAAGAATTTTAAAGCAGATTTTATAACTATATATTTACCTCAGGAAGATGGGAAAAAAATACACTTGTAATGAATAAAAAGATGGGAATTCTTAACTGAGACAGAGAAAGTATAATAAAGATCCAAACCCAGGCAGGTTAGCTCAAAAGCCTATACTCTCGATCTCTAAACTACAGCTACCTTACCAGTGAGTATTACATGCCAGGTCTTCAGTAAATGTTGGTTGTTATTATTGTTAGCCTTTTCCACAATGACACTGGAAGCCAAAAGATAATGGAGGAATGCTAAAAAATTCCGAAGGAACACAGTTTATACAGTTTCCAATTTAGAAATCTCTAACCAAATAAAATCTCAGTCAAGTGTGAGACTAGAATAACTATTATGCACAATCTTAAAACTTCACCTCCTAAGTGCTCTCTTTTGGGATCTACTGGAGTATGTGCTTCATTAAAACATGTAAGTAAGCCAAGAAAAAGGAGGGCAGAGGCTTCAACAAAGGAGAGAAGTGAAGTGAATTTCATGCTGAAAGGAAGCTTCTGGATGCCTGTTGTGCAGCATGCTGAGAGCAATCTGTCCAGACAGAAGCGGGAGGGCAGAGGGCTCCAGGAAGGAGAACTCAAAATACACACACACACACACACACACACGAGAACTGATACATTACCTAAAGTGTTTGACTGTATTGAGAGTGATTTTATAGCTCTGGCAGAAAATCTGGGAATAAATTCATGATGTATATATTTTTAAAAAGAGGTGATGATTAATTCCAGGGAAATAAAAATTATATAGGAAAGTAAATATGATCATAGTTTACCATCTGATTTACCTGTAAATTATATTTTCACAGTAATAGGTACTACTTTGGTAAGAATAAAAATGTAAAAAACAAAATAATAAAGCTTGGATATCATTCTGTAATAGTACAAAGGTATCTACTATACCTTTCCTTTTCTTTTTTTAAAATCACGAGATACTTGAAGCATCTAGGAAAGTATAGCAAATAATACATAGAACATACATGTATGTAACACCTAGCTTTAACTGAGTCATATGCACTTCGGGTCTTTCTTTTATTTTAAAGAAATGAACCATTACAGATACAGCTGACGTCTCCTGTGGAGATGGATAGACATCTCCCGATTTCATTTTCTCTGCTCTCCCTGAGAAGTTACCACCATCCTGAATTTGGTGCTTATTCTTCCCATGCATGTTTTTATATCGCCACATGTGATTCTTTCTATAAACAATACAGAATTATTGTGCATGTTTTCAAATTTTAAGTAAATGTGCTAATCTGCATGTTTTAACACCCTTTATTTTAACTCAGTGTTGTTTCTGAGATTTATCCATCTTGACACACACAGCTCTGGTTAGTTCATTTTAACTGCTATTTTATACCGCAATGTGACTATACCACGACTTGCTTCTCCATCTTGTGCTTATGAACATTTAACCTGTTTCTGGGTTTTTGCCATTACAAACAAGTCATATGTTTGTCTCTTTCATGCAGGTGTGTGAGCTTCTGTAGGTGTGGGGTTATTGAGTCATTAGCAAAGGCATCTTTAAGGTATTACCAAGTTGCTCTCCAAACTGGTTAAATTACATTTAGATGCCAACAAGTACTGTTTGAGCAAGGTTTTGATCCTGGCCAATCTACACAATAAGACAACATTGAAGAAAGTTTGGGAAAAAAATAAATCTTTTGAAGTATTTTTGAAATGCACGACGCTACAACCCCAATCCATCTCTTGTAATTTTTATATTCCCTTCCACGCCTTTTTCATTTTCCTTATTTTCAGAATCTTAACCACCTGCTTTCCAAGAGGCCAGGACAAATCCCGGCAGCTCTCACCTTGCTATCCATTCGGCAGTGCCCTCAAAGAGGTCTGGAGTGATGATGTTGGTCAGAGAAGCCACGGAGGCGGCACAGTATGCGCTTCTGGAAGGACAGGAACAGAGGGGGGTAGCGTTAAACTTTAAGGAAGGGCTAAAATAAGGTTCACTGAACTCAGGCAGACTGCTCTCTGCCTGGTAAGCTGTAATCCCCTCTTGGCACTCGGTCAGTCCTCCTGGGTCTCCGACTGAGAGGTCTGACATTCTATTTGGATAGAGTTGCTCACAGCGTGACTTCAGTGAAAGGACATGACATTCTAGTCTCCCTACCTCCACATGGTCAAATCTACATCAGAGGAAATAACAGCCATATCAGTTCATGTCCAAAGTGAATTTAGCTCTTCTTTCAAAGACCTATCATGGTTCCCAAACTTCTGCGGTGTCATTCGGCTATTTCTGATACGCTCATTCAGTCGACGTCAGTAATGTTTTAGATCCAGGATTTGTTTATACATGGACACATTAAAGGTTAACTATATATTTTCTTCTGCAACAGACACTCCAAAGCAGGGCACTAGACCCTAATGGCTGCTTAGTCCAGAACAGAGGAACAGGAATTGATGAGTCCACTTAGACACTTTCCTTAGGCCTTTAGAGAGAAAAGAGCTTTGATTTCCAGCACCCCACCAGTATATGTACACACAGACACACACACACACTTTTAAATGAAAAAGAAAGAGAACTTTTTTTTTTAATGTTATCCTACTTGATTTGGAATAATTCTTGCCATTCCATCCTGCCAGCCCTAATTCTTCTCAGGACACATTTTATTTCAGCTTCTCCCTCTATTACAGAATATATCTACAAACTGTGTTTTCTTTCTTTCTACACCCTTTTCAAATATCCAGCATCTCAGCTCCATTTTACGATGAAGACAAAAACTGTTTGTTCTAATTCTGCTTACAGATCCTTTTTCTAAGGCTCCTGGGGAATATAAAAGGGAGGAGAGAGGAAGGCCTAGTTTCCATGTCGTTCAATATGGACGTAATTACGAAGCCAAACTTAGGAGGTATTCCAAAAAAATCTCTGCGGAAGCTGCGAGCGTTGTTTTGCTACAGCAGCCTTTTTATCAGCCTGCTCGCGCTGGCCGCGGCACGGCAGACACCGAGTTACTCCAGCAGGCAGCAGAAGCATGCGAGAGTCCTGCGTGCCAAACAGTATCACTGACCATAAGCTAACCTCAGAGGTCTGATCTCATTTCTTTCAGATTTTGAGCCTCTCAGAGGGGTTCCCCAGTATTTGCTCTTGAACCTTAACGTAACTTCTGAGGCAGGGAGGTGGCCAACCACGTAGTTTGCCTCTTACAAATGGAAGAACTGAGAGCTGAGGCCAGAAGCCACTAGTCCTAGATCTCACAGCGGGGGAACAAAACGCATCTTTTTCATGCAGTTTCTTCCTCTCTCCTTCTATCTGCTCATCACATCTCTCAGATTTGTTCACTACTCTCCATCCTCTCTGCTGTACCCCAAATCCAAGTCACCATTACCTGGATCAAGCTCCTGCCTGGTCTTCCTCCCTCTGACCCTGAAGTCAGAGGACTTTGACTAAAACACCACAATCTATTCACTGCAACTAGGAGAAGTTCTAATAAAATACAGATCAAATCACGTCATTCCCTACTTAAAACTGGTCCGTGGCTTCGCACTGCTCTTAAACTCCCACTTCTTAAGATTTCAGGATCCCTCAGTCTGGTCCCAGCCTGTTCTTCCAGCTTCACTTCTACTGCCCATGAGGCCCTCTATACTTCAGCAACACGAAACTGCTTTCTTGAACACACTCTATGCCCGGTCACCTCAACTTCTGCAAATGCTGGGTCTCTGTCTCCCCCCTACCCTCACAGAATGCTCCAGATTCTATAACCTAGATTAGGAGGTCAGTAATAAATAACCTCCTTTCTTGAGAACTGAGAAAGGATGGCGCTTGCTAGGAGTTCACTGCGGTCTGATCACCTGTGCCATAAACCCCTGAATAAGCTCATCCCAGAAACTATCAGGAATCGTGACAGACAGGAAAGATCAAGAGGCCACTCTGTCTAACCCAGAATGAGACCTGCTAGCCTCCAGATGCCCAAAGGCACCCCCCACACACACCCCGCCTGTCACTGCTGCTTCTCTCCTGGTCAAACCCACTCAATAAGCACTCTGGACTCCTGGCTGACACTTTCTGGCAAAGGACAATTAAATACCAAGCAAGAAATGATGGAACTAGGATACTAGAAACCAGGCAAAGCAAGGAGGCATTGTGACCCTATGCGAATGAGAAGCATGGCTGAAAGGGAGCACATTACCAGAGGAGCTTACAGGTGAGATACAGGTGAGATACAGGTGAGTACAGGTGAGATATGGCTGCAGGGCTCTTGGGTGGAACGGATCGATTTTACTGGCGAAGTTTACTACCATTTGTCTAGCAGATATAAATAAGAACACAGAAAAAACTCATGCTGGAACTAATAAGCCAGAGAATATTCACATCTGAAAAAGGTATGTGATACAATGCCAAAGGAACCTGCCTTTGCCTCAATGTCAGAAGTTTTAAAAAGCTAAATTTTGAGATTGCGCATATTCAGTTGGACTATCTGTAGAAGAGAAATGAAAATCTAGTGTCTGTGAGGGGGAAAAAAATGTTTAACTTTTTCCTTAAGAAGAGTCAACACAATACTGCTTTTCTTCATTAGTTATATTGGCTTTGTTGGCATTTACAGGGTTAAACACAAAACAACAGGCCCCAAATGGAGTCACTTATGCTAAGCCCCACCTCACCAAACTGCAACTTAGTAATAGTTTCAGCTCTCCGGAAATGAAGTCTTAACCAGTTAATCAGGAAGCACCTGATCAGCACTGGATAGGTCATCTGCCTGATAGAACCCTGCTGTCCCCTAAAGGAAAGTAACCTCGCAATAACTACCTACTTGTTTGCCTAGTATAACTTCCTTGTTCCTGGTCCCTTCTGCCTATAAAAGTCTCTCATTTTGTGTAGCTCCTTGGAGCACCTTTCTATCTCCTGGGTTAGACGCTGCCAGTTTGACCAGATTTTTGCTCAAACTCTTATATTTTTTTAAATATGCCTCATTTTGGGGGCGCCTGGGTGGCTCAGTCGTTAAGCGGCTGCCTTCGGCTCAGGTCATGATCCCAGGATCCTGGGATCAAGCCCCGCATCAGGCTCCCTGCTCGGCGGGAAGCCTGCTTCTCCCTCTCCCACTCCCCCTGCTTGTGTTCCCTCTCTCGCTGTCTCTCTCTGTCAAATAAATAAATAAAATCTTTAAAAAAAATAAATAAATAAATAAATAAATAAATAAATAAATAAATAAATAAATATGCCTCATTTTATGTTTTAACACCAGATACTGGGATAGTATGATATAATAAAAATATATATTTGGCCTTCTCCCAGATTCCTGGTACAGCGCTCCTAAAACCCTTGGAATTTCCTGCTTGACAGGGGTGACAGGAGAGTCTCTAGTTATTCAGAACAAGCCCTGGTGAAGCACACCTGCGTTATGCTAATGAGGTGACTCCTGGAGGGTGGGCTGCTTGCCAAAGGAACTAGAGGGTTGGAACTCTCAGCCCCACTCCCCTGAGGAGAGGGGCTGCAGATCAAGTTAATCAGCGATGGCCAACAATTTCATCAATCATGCCTACACAAGATAACTTCCATAAAAACCCTAAATGACGGGATTTGAGGAGCTTCCAGGTTGGTGAATGCATCCATGTGACTGCCTGGAGGGCGTCATACCCCAGCTTCACAGGGACAGAAGTTCCTGCCCTCTAGACCTTTCCAGACCTCGCCCTATATACCTCTTCATCTGGCTGTCCATTTATATCCTTTATAATATCCTTTGTAATCAACCAGTAAGTAAAGTGTTTCCCTGAGTTCTGTGAGCCCTCCTAGCAAATTGTTGAACCTGAAGAGGGGTCATGGGAACCTCTGATTTGTAGCCAAGACAGACAGAAGTGTGGGTAACATGGGGAAGCATCTGAAGTGGGGGTGATCTTGTGGGACTGAGCCCTTAACCTGTGAAATCTGAGCTAAATCTGGTTAGTTGGTGTCAGAATTGTTTAACATGAGGAAAAAAAAAACACACGTTTGGGGTCGGAAGTGTTATTAAGAAACCAGTTTTCCAGTGGAGAACAGGTTTTTGGTTTGAATAGACACGTTACATGGTTTTTTTCTCCCCCTTTACTTTCAAACCAATGGTTAAGCCAGAAAATTAATCAACTTGTGTGGAAGCTAAACACATTTACAAACAAGGTAATAAGATGGCTTTGCTATAGAAAGCTCGAGAAAACATATTTCTCTGACTAAATAATAAGAATTTATCATAGAATTTCAATGATCCACCACCTTTGAGAAATGGCTTAGTCAGTGAACTCCCCATATGCTTCAGTAATCTCCTGCCAGATGAGTGAGCTACTTGCTAGGTACATTAGATCATTCTAGAGTGAAATAATAATTTTGAGCCAACCGGTTCTAATCAGTTATTGAAACTTCTATTTCCCTGCACTCTACTGGCCCCCAAGGGTTTTTGTACCTCCCAAAGCAACTCTCATGCAGGTAATAGACATTCTCATGATTTCATCAAATTCATTCAGAAAATATTTACTAGGTCCCTACTGGGCTTCCTTCTCCCTTCCTATCCCAGAGAGATGAAAGATTATGTTACACTATACAGTTATTTTATGTTATGGTATGTCATTTTCTACCAACCAGATAAGTTTTTGATTCTTCAAAGCATTTGATTTTGTTCCTGTCTTACTTATATTTTGACATTTACAAAGAAGAAGTCAAGGGACAGTGACACCTGAGGACATCTGCCTCATGTTTGCCATGATTATGAACTGTGTCCCTGACACGTCACTCTACGTGTCATTCTGTGAGACAAAGCAGCAGGTTTTCCATGTTGTTCCTTGGGTTTGGCATCTCCAATGGCAGATAAGCTCTAGAATCTACTGATGGGGCAGCCTGAGAAAAACCCTACTCACCTCACATCCACCTCACCTCCAACATGCATGAGGAAAGAGCCATCGGGTTGCTTCAGCGAGTACAAATACTGAAGAAGCTTCTCTCTGAGAAACAAACAGGTGGGAGGCAGGAGACAGCAATGGTCAGGGCAGTGTCAGCAGGCGGGGGCCTCTGGCTGTCCGGTGCTGCTGCTTTGGCTGTACCTGTTAATGACGTCATAGGCCTCCTCGGTACCAATGATGCAGAGCGCACTGACTGCCGCATACGTGGGTGCAAGATGCGGGTACTGGCCAGGGCCCCCTCCAAAGCCACCTTCTGGACTTTGACACAGCTCCAGGAACTGACACACGCTAGGTACACAGCCAAAGGGAAAACCAAAGTCAGAGAGCATTCACTTCCAAACATCAAATTCCACCAGAGTCCATGACTTGCCCTCAAAAGAGAAAAAAAAAAAAAAACCTCTCCTCCCAATTACTGAACATATGTTGAATATAACCTCTGAGAAGGGCGTCTCTACCCTGCTATTTCGAATGCCCTTCTTTCTGAGTTTTGCATTTAAGGACCCGCCTAGCTGTGAAGCAAGGAGAAGCCCGGGCAGAGACCAACAGCTTTTCATAGAATTGGGAGTAAGTCTCATGCCTCTTTTTTTTTTTTTTAAAGATTTTATTTATTTATTTATTAGAGAGTGAGCGAGAGAGAAACAGCATGAGACAGGAGAGGGTCAGAGGGAGAAGCAGGCTCCCCGCTGAGCCGGGAGCCCGATGTGGGACTTGATCCCAGGACCCTGGGATCATGACCTGAGCCGAAGGCAGTCGCTTAACCAACTGAGCCACCCAGGCGCCCAGTCTCATGCCTCTTGACAGAATCTTTCCCATACTTTCCCCTCAGTTCGCCATGCTGGATCTGTGGACCCAGCCCCTTCTCCTTGCCTCTGAGGTCCCTAAATTGAGTTTTGTCTCAGTTGTTGTGATGGTGTCCAACCTCTGTCCACGCTAACCACTCTGGGCTGGAGCCACCACCTAGGCCTACCCAGGATATTGCAAGAGATGTCTTCTTACTCCTGTTGTCACCTAAGCCCCGGGGGTTTCTGACTTTTATTCCTACTACCACCAAGAAAGAAGCTTCTACAATTGCACTACTGGGTATTTATCCCAAAGATACAAATGTAGGGATCCGAAGGGGCACGTGCACCCCAATGTTTATAGCAGCAATGTCCACAATAGCCAAACTATGGAGAGAGCCTGGCTGTCTGTCAACAGATGAATGGATAAAGAAGATGTGGTATATATATACCATGGAATATTACGCAGCCATCAAAAAAATGAAATCTTGCCATTTTGCAGTGACGTGGATGGAACCAGAGGGTATTATGCTAAGTGAAATAAGTCAGTCAGACAAAGACAATCATTATATGATCTCACTGACATGTGGAATTTGAGAAACAAGGCAGAGGATCATAGGGGAAGGGAGGGAAAAATGAAACAAGATGAAACCAGAGAAGGAGACAAACCATAAGAGTCTCTTCATCTCAGGAAACAAACTGAGGGTTGCTGGAGTGGAGGAGGGTGGGAGGGATGGGGTGGCTGGGTGATGGACACTGGGGAGGATATGTGCTACGGTGAGCGCTGTGAATTGTGTTAAGACTGAACCCTGAAACAAATAATACATTATATGTTAATTTTTAAAAAAAAGCTTCTAATGGAGTCTGCCTCCATGGCTAGGAGAACAAAAGAAAAGTGGACTTCTATCACGCTCACCTCAGTTGTGGCAAACCTCAGCACTGCTAACTCATATCACAAAAATGCATCCCAGCCTGTAGGCTTTTGGAGAATCTCCAGGTCCGCCACTGAGGGAAACCTCCAAGCAGGGCATCAGGTTGCCCAGAAGTTACATTCTTGTCTGAGGTCAAACCAAGGGAGCCCCTATTTATCCAAGGTCCTCTGAAGTTCACCAGGAAGGGGTGCCCCAGGAAAGTCCTGGTTATTGAGCTCTTTCCCCACAACTCAGCCGGGATCACAGGCTTCCAATACGGACAAGCCTCCGTTTAAGAGAACAAGCTGCAAATCTCTGCCCTGGTGCTCAGGCAGCCTTCTTCCCCTGGACTCTTTGATCTCATTCTTTCTTATCTACTGCTGACAGAGAAACCACATAGACTCTAGCTCATCTCCTCCAGGGCACAAGCTTATTATTGCTTTTCCACATAATATCTGATGGCTTTTGATTTCAGACCTTCCATTATCTCGCAGGGATAGCAATAGAAAACACTGCTGACTCGCTACTGGAGCTCTGAAGTCTTCACAGGTTAAAAAAAAAAAAAAAATACACACTCCCTTCAATCTGCACCTCTGATTTTACTGCAGGAAACATGAGGATTGAAGTGGAAGTTGATCAGCAGAGAAGGCAGACAGTACTGTGTCATATTTGTAATAGCAATTAATTTTCACTGAGAAAATGAGTTTGTTCCTAACATATTTTCCAAACCTTCATCAATTCATAGCATACGTCCTAGAAACAAATAGCTAATAAATTCATGTCCTGACAAAGGCTGGCCACACTGGCATTTTTCTGTATCACAAAAACAAAAGGTTTTAGTTGATATAAAACTTAACAGCACATTCAAAAAAAAAAATGAAAAGAAAAAGAGTCACCTAGCTATCCATTCTCTTTCCCAACTCCCAAGATAGAATCGTGCCAAATACAACACCCCTGACCCTGTAGCCTCATGTCTGGAGAGCCAGGATCTGAATGTACTGGACACCTTTAAATCATCCCTCCATGCCAACCTCCCTCAGCTGACATGTAGCATCTGACTGGCCATGGGGCTATGCTGGGGAGCAGGGCGGGGCTTTTCTGGACTCTCAGACGCTTCCATTTTATAGAACATTCTGCTCCATAGGCTTTCCAACTCCCACCTTAAGGAACTGGCAAACTGATCATGAAGCTACCAGCCATCATTAGCAGAGTTCTTAGCAATTCTGAAAACCAAAATGTTAATGAGACTTCTATCTATAGAAAGGGGGAGGAAAAACTTATCTTAAAGACCAGAAATTTACCAATTAGTTAAAAAAAAAAAAAAAAAATCACAAGCAGGAAACATGGTGCAAATACCAAGAGTGGCAGACTTTGTGAAGAACAAGTTTTCATGCATCATTCATTTAGTCATATGACTAAAAGGGCGAAGAGACCTGTTTGCTTTCAGGTCAGCAAGGCGTTTCATTCTAGCTAACGTGACAAATGCCAACAAAGTGGGGAACTATCTTTAAGATTAGGGATTTTCAAACCCAAAATGTGTGTATCACAATCACTGGAGAGTGAGTAGACACAACAGAGATGCAAGAAACAAGCCTGGGCCTCCGTATTTTTACCAAATTCCCAGATGATGTGAATACACACGAAGCTTGAGAATCCCAAGTCTTAGCTGAGCAATTAGAATCACTTGGGGGATGTCTTTTTAAAAACCCAACACCCAGCCACACCGTCTTTGGGGTGATCCGTGGTGGACGTTTTGAGGGCAGCTGACCTGCAGCCTGCGCGCCCCGGACCGCCTTCTGTGGAAGCCTGAGCCGGCCGTGGAGCTTTCTCCCTTTGTCTCATAACCATGTCCACCAACGAGAATGCTAATTCACCAGCTGCCCGCCTTAACAGATTCAAGAACAAGGGGAAAGACAGTACAGAAATGAGGCGGCGCCGAATAGAAGTTAATGTGGAGCTGAGGAAAGCTAAGAAGGATGACCAGATGCTGAAAAGGAGAAACGTAAGCTCGTTTCCTGATGATGCTACCTCTCCACTACAGGAAAACCGCAACAACCAGGGCACTGTAAATTGGTCTGTTGATGACATTGTCAAAGGCATAAATAGCAACAATTTGGAAAGCCAGCTCCAGGCTACTCAAGCTGCTAGGAAACTGCTTTCTAGGGAAAAACAGCCCCCCATAGACAACATAATTCGGGCTGGTTTGATTCCAAAGTTTGTGTCCTTCTTGGGCAGAACTGATTGTAGTCCCATTCAGTTTGAATCTGCTTGGGCTCTCACTAACATTGCTTCTGGGACGTCAGAACAGACCAAGGCTGTGGTAGATGGAGGTGCTATCCCAGCATTCATTTCTCTGTTGGCATCTTCCCATGCCCACATCAGTGAACAAGCTGTATGGGCTCTAGGAAACATTGCAGGTGATGGTTCAGTTTTTCGAGACTTGGTTATTAAGTATGGTGCAGTTGACCCACTGTTGGCTCTCCTTGCAGTTCCTGATATGTCATCTTTAGCATGTGGTTACTTACGTAACCTTACTTGGACACTTTCAAACCTTTGTCGCAACAAGAATCCTGCACCCCCATTAGATGCTGTTGAGCAGATTCTTCCTACTTTAGTTCGTCTCCTGCATCATGATGATCCAGAAGTATTGGCAGATACCTGCTGGGCCATTTCCTACCTTACTGATGGTCCAAATGAACGGATTGAAATGGTTGTGAAAACAGGAGTTGTGCCCCAGCTTGTGAAGCTTCTGGGAGTTACTGAATTGCCCATTGTGACTCCTGCGCTAAGAGCCATAGGAAATATTGTCACTGGGACAGATGAACAGACTCAGGTTGTAATAGATGCAGGAGCACTTGCTGTTTTTCCCAGCCTCCTAACGAACCCCAAAACTAATATTCAGAAGGAAGCTACGTGGACAATGTCAAACATCACAGCTGGTCGCCAGGACCAGATACAGCAAGTTGTGAATCATGGATTAGTCCCATTCCTCGTTGGTGTTCTCTCTAAGGCAGACTTTAAGACACAAAAGGAAGCTGTCTGGGCTGTGACCAACTATACAAGTGGTGGGACAGTTGAACAGATTGTATACCTCGTTCATTGTGGCATAATAGAACCATTGATGAACCTCTTAACTGCAAAAGACACCAAAATTATTCTGGTTATTCTGGATGCCATTTCAAACATCTTTCAGGCTGCTGAGAAACTAGGTGAAACTGAGAAACTTAGTATAATGATCGAAGAATGTGGAGGTTTGGACAAAATTGAAGCTCTACAAAACCATGAAAATGAGTCTGTGTACAAAGCTTCATTAAACTTGATTGAGAAGTATTTCTCTGTAGAGGAAGAGGAAGATCAGAATGTTGTGCCAGAAACTACCTCTGAAGGCTACACGTTCCAAGTTCAGGATGGCACTCCCGGGACTTTTAACTTTTAGATTGTACAGCTGAGGCAGAAAGTTGTTTGTTGTGTACTCTGTTTGGTAGAAGTTTGTCTTACTGTTTCTCTACTAAGAACTCTTTTTAAATGTGTTTTGTTACTGTAGCACTTTTTACAAGGAAACTCTACTTCACCAGTTCCAAACTGTACAACCTGTATGAAGCTCCTCCTCTCAGTGGGTTTCTTACTTCTATGTGGAATCTCCTCTCTTGCAGTGTCCTGTAAATAAAGATTAAATTCCACTCTTTTCTTTAAAAAAAAAAAAAAAAAAAAAAAAAAAAAACCCAACACCCAGGCCACATCTAATACCAATGAAATCAGAATCACTGAGGGAGGGACCCAAGTGGCCGTATGTTTTAAAACTCCCATGTGGCTCCAATATACAGCCAAGTATCGGTGCCTCTCAAACTTGAGTGCACATGGAAATCACCTCAGAATCGTATTAAAATGAAACTCTGACTCAGAAGAGCTGGATGGGCCTGAGTCTGCCCTTTCAGCACACTCCAGGTGATGGCAATGCCACTGGTCTGGGGAACCACATTTTGGGTAGCAATGCGAAAGATCTGTGCTGTCCGATAGGTAGTGACTAGCCACATGAGGCTATTTAAATTTTAAACTAAATTAATTAAATGAATGTAAACTTTAGCTCCTCAGTCACAGAAGCCACACCGCAATTGTTCAATAGCTACATGTCCCAGTGGCTCTCACAAAATAGAGAAAATTTCCATTATTGTGGAAAGTTCTATCGAACATCAACACTCTCTCATTCAACTATTAAAAAGTATGTGAGACCTGTAAGGAGATCAAGTTCAAAGCAAGAGTGTTAATGATTTACCGTCAGCCTCATAAGGGGTTTACTTGGACTCTGAGGTGATGGTTGAGGACTGACCTAAAGTGGTTGATTCTGGGCATCTCTGTCACCAACTTGGATGAAGTATTCTAAAGCATGTACAGTGAACAAACAAATAATTCCAAAGGAGCAGAGAAACACCTCCAAGGTGAGAATTAAAAGTCCAGAATAATATTAAACAAATCAGAAGCACATAAGAATAGAACAAATAAAACATGGACAAGTAACAGATAATATACTAGGGATGGCAGGAGTAGGGGATGAGTAAAGCATATAAATATATGATGGGAAAGGACTGGGAATATAGGAGAAAAAGGGCCAGAGGTTAGGGCCCGTGAGTTGTGAACAAAAATGAGAACACGTGTTAAGAGCATTATAAATGCAGTGCTGGGGGCACGTGGGTGGCTCAGTCAGTTAATGACTGCCTTCAGCTCAGGTAATGATCCCAGGGTCCTGGGATTGAGCCCCGCTTTGGGCTCCCTGCTCAGTAGAGAGCCTGCTTCTCTCTCACCCCCTGCCTCTCCACCCCGCTTGTGCTCTTTCTCTCTCACTCCTCTCTCTCTCAAATAAATCAATAAAATCTTCAAAAATAAATTAATTATTTAATACAATAAAATTAACTAACTAAATAAAATAAACACAGTGCTGGTCACAACTGTATCTGGCTCAAGCCTCCATTTTCTAACTCAAAGGAGGTTTAGGTTAGAGTTGTAAAAATGGCTAAATATTAAAAATATTAAAAGGCTTACTATTATAGGCAAGCACAGCGAGGAAGCCACCCAGAAAAATACCTCAAGCATGCAAAGAGTAACTGTACAAACTTTCTGGTAAAGAAATGAACACTGAAGCTGAACCACAGCAGCAGAATTTAGGTCAGATTTAAGAAAACCTTCAGCACCAGAACAGGTTACCGTGGACAGACTGACAGCCCAGAAGAGGTTAAAAAGATGACCGCTTTGGAAATAGCAACAGTCATCCTTGAGCAGGATGGCTTGGGAGACGAGGCCAATACAAGATGGATGTGTGGACATTGGGCTTCCTCTAGGACGAAGTCTTTCGAATTTCATACCATAAAACAACTTGAGCTTAGCGCGAGGGAGAGAAAGTCTTCCCCGAGCGGAGTCCGGCAGTGACTGGGTGAGAGGCAGGTGGGCTCTGCACCAACCCCAGGAGGCCAGTGCTGCCTGGAGAGTCTGACACGTTGTTGGACTTCACCAAGCGCAGCCATCCTCTGGACGCTGCTGTTCTGGAACTATGGTCAAGGCTGAAGTCGGTAATTTTAGAGCAGGGCTTCTCCACCGTGGCACTACTGACATTTTGGACTGCGTAGCTATTCGTTGTGGGAGCTGTCCTATGGAGGGTATCTGGCAGCACCCCAACTTCTACCCACTAGCCCAGCAGTGCCTGGCCAAAAAATGCCTAGACACAAAGGACGAGATGAGGTATCTTCATAGAAAGGCAAGGAAACAGACAAATTATATTTAAAAACTAAAAGGAAAAATATTTAAAGAGCTACCCAGGGGATCAGCTACTAATAACCTTTTGAAGGGGAAATAGTAAAACACTGACACACGAAAATTGAAATGCAATACTTGGAAAAACTTAGTAAGCGGAGAAGTCCTAAAACAATTAAGTTAAAGACAATTTTTAGATCTTACAGAAGCTAAAAACCTAACTTTAACAGTGCAGTGGTCCCCCTAAGACTTCACTTTGTGTGTTACATTCAAGTACTTTTCAATAACAAAGCATGGGACTCTCATTGAAGGATGCTTCCTTCCGGGCTTAAATCATCAACAAATGTACTTCGTCCAGTTCCAAGATATTAATTTATTTCGGGTAAACACGTGCAAATTTGTGGATACGGTCTCTCAAGAGCAGCAAGCTAAATTCCTACCTATGAATATACTGTTCTTGAAAGGTCTGAGACCCGCAGTAAAGACCTGGCTTTGCTGGCTTCAGCAGGCACTCACAGCAGCTGAAAAAGTGATTTTGTCCACTAGAGGGAACTCGGCCTGCCATACTGTCCCCTAAACAAACAGAAGCACAACGCTGAACAAAATAGGAAAGAGAAACGTGTGCACGCACGCACGTGTATGCGTGTGTGTGTGACCTGCACATGGTGGCAGAGTGGGAAAAGAAAGGGGCAGGAAAATAATAATACTCCAGACCTAAATTCTGCACCTTAACGAAGAAGTGAACAGAAACGTGACCACATTTTCTTTTCTCTGTGCAAAATAAACAAAAAGGCAATATCCTATATCAGATTGTCTTTTTAAAAAATTCCACATTTTTACAGAAGTCATTAAGATTTCTCTGTATCTTACCAAAAATAGCTTATTTCCTTATTTGTCAAAGCTACTAAGCTCATTGATAACGATATTACCTGCACCTAGAACTAACTGCCTGCGAGGCACAAAACAAAATTCATTATTGGAAAGTCTAAGTAATTCTTTAAAAGTCTGTTAAATCAATGCTCAGAAGAACCACAAGTAAAGATTTTAAGGCAGCTGGGAAGCAGAAATTCTCATTCACTATCACGTGGTTCTTGAAATTAGAACAAACTAGCTTTTTAGTTCTAAAGCATTCTTTTAACTACAAAACAATAAAATAAATAACATTTTAAAACATGCAAATAAAAGTCAATTATCACATGGTTTCACTTATTTGTGGAACATAAGGAATAGCATGGAGGACATTAGGAGAAGGACGGGAAAAAGTGGGGGGGAGAGTGGAGGGAGAGACGAACCATGAGAGACTCTGGACTCTGAGAAACAAACAGGGTTTTAGAGGGGAGGGGGGAGGGGGGAATGGTTAGCCCGGTGATAGGAGGGCCCGTACTGCATGGAGCACTGGGTGTTATACGAAAACAATGGATCGTGGATCACCACATCAAAAACCAATGATGTATTGTATGGTGACTAACATAACATAATAAAATTTTAAAAAATAAATAAAACATGCAAATAACCCCACCATCCAGAAATAACTACTACCAGGTGGGCATATCTTCTGGTTTTCTCTATGCATGTAATTGGTCTATTTCTAATCTACAGAAGTTGAATCTTTTTAACTACCTTTTTTCACTTAAATCATGAACACCTTTCTACATAAATGTATGCATTTTTAAAGATTTTATTTATTTATTTGAGAGAGAGAGAGGGAGTATGAGCAGAGGGAACGGCAGAGGGAGAGGGAGAAGCAGGCTCCCCGCTGGGCAGGGAGTCCGTATCCATTTTTATAAACAAATATGCACTTCCTATGTATACATTTTTATTAAAGTATAATTGATACACAGCATTTTATTAGTTTCAGGTGTACAACACAGTCATTCGGTATTTGTATATATTGCAAAATGATCACAGCAAGTCTAGTTAACATCTGTTAAGTGCAATTTTTAAATGGCTGCACAGTATTTCACTGTATGCACCGCACCATGTTTTACTTCAGCTTCAAACACACTTTAAAACACCCCTCCTGTGGAGAGTGGGCTCGGGTCCAGGTGTTCACTGTGAAAAGCCTTTGAAGGAGTCCTCGCTTCGGACGTTGCCACGGAAGCCGCCCCGACACTCCTTTCCTCAGCAAAGCCTCACCTACACCACACCGAGTCTACAACCTAGAACAAACCCCAAATCGAAGCCGACCCAAGTCTGACCCGCGGTCTTCCTCTTCAGGAACTATGTCCTCCTCGGGCACACCTGTTCCTCCCTGCCCCCGAATCCTCCATTTCTTGTTTGCTTCTCTCATGTGCGCCTCTCCCATTCCCCTGCTGTACATCCTGTGTATCTGTGGGGGAGAAATTTCCCAAACACTCCACAACCCCCAACTGGTATTTCAAAAACACATGGGCCTTTGACAATTAAATTCCTGTTATTGCAGAAACTGGGTCCAATTCTACTTCCAGAGCTAGAAGCAACTAGGCTTGCAGCAGCATCATGATGAGGACAATGCATATTTTTCCTCTCCCTCAGAAAGCATCGTACACATCACAAGGGTTAACTGCCTAATTCTTTATTATCTTCCCCATCCACAGTCATCACAAGACACCCTGCCCAGGAAGGCAAGAATGAGAGGTTATTGTTAAGACAGAATGAATGAGACAATGTGTGGTTCTGTTCTTCTGACCTGACAATGTGACCCAGGCAGGGGGCACTGGGACCGGGGCGGGGCCCAGGCCAGCCTCCACGCATCCTCATGGGGCCGGCGTTGTGTGCTTCCAGAATACGACCCCGGCTCACGGGCCTTTCCTCCCGGACTCCTCTCCCTCAGGAGCGCCAGGGGAGCAGATGAACTCCAGATGTTTCCAAGGGAGTGTGCGCTCTCTCTCTCTCTCCGTGAGAACTGGGGCATCGGATCTGATCCCTGGCTGCCCTTCCCAATCCCAGGTATCCCTAAGACTGGAGTGAGGATAAGGTTCTGCTTTAAAATATAAATTGTGATGAGCTTCTAAGGATGAGGTGCCACAGTCATCCCCAGAACACCATCTGCACCAGCAGTCTGGGGAGAATCTCATTTGCTTAGATCTCTACTCATAAATCAGAAGTTTAAGAAAATTGTGGGTCAAAATATCTGCACACCAAGAATGTAACACATCTAGTACCATCAAGAGCTACACTGTCCCCCAGGCACTGGTGGGGAGGGAGGTCGATGGAGGTGTTTAGGGAAGGAAAAGGCATTTTTGTTCATTGGGTTGGCACATGCTTCCCCACAGAAGCTATTCAAATTCATACTGTACTTTCTGACAAAATCATGTCTCTCAGAATTGATGATGAAGAACTTTCTCAAACACCAGAGCAAGAGCCGAAAGAAAAGGCCATAGAAGAAACCAGAATCCTTCTCTTGGGAGTTCAAAGTCCTGTTCTACCCACGAGCTCACAATAGGCTTCTAAAGTGGAGGAGTTTCAGGAAGTTACTGGGGTCAAGGGGAGGGCAAGGGTATCTTTGTAGCCCGATGTGTTTTTCATTCAAAATCAATAAAACAGAAACAAAACAAAAAGAACCCCCGACTCAAAACAGAATTTCAAAGAACAGCCCAGATTGCCTGAAGCCGGACTCACTCTGTGGCCACCATCTGGGGGACGGGTTCATCGAGTAGTTCCAAGCTGTGCAGGATCCAGTAGCAGAGCCATGGGCGGCTGGCATCCAGACACTGCAAAAGGCACAGGGGAGAGAACACACCCCTTATTCAGAATCATCTCAAGATGCTGCTGACAAGGCGACATCTGGCTCACCCCGGCTGCCTGGAAAGGGGGAGGAGGGCACCCTATGAACGATAAGTGAATGAAGGACGCTTTGCTTTGTGGCCCTAGTCAGCAGCTGAAGTGACCATATGTGCAGAAAGGACAATGGGACAAAGAAGTCCACCTTGAGCCCACTAGGTCCTCCCCGATAGGCGCCTAAGGAAGGCTCAGCAGAGGGGCACCCACACGCTAGGAAGCTAAGTGATGCCGTTTTCTCAGTGTAGACCCAAGGAGATCTAGGCTCTCAGACAGCGATTTCCTGGATTAACTCATTCACCGATTCAACAAATATTTGGTACCTTCTTGTGTGTGCCAAGCATTGTATTAGATACGGGGGGCACAATAATGAATACAACTTAGTTCCTACTCTTGAGATGCTTGGGATATAGAATGTGTGTGTTTATCTGTAGAGGAAGAAGGCTCTAGACAGGTGCAGTTAAACACGAGTCACCTTACAGCTTTCTGGAACAAGACGGCACATAACACATGCACGCATGTACCCGAATAACAATACACACTGCAATGGGCAGGAGCAGAGTCCGGACAGAGCACATGAAGAGCCTAATTCTGCCTCAGGGGCTGGGAAAGGCTTCCCAAGGTGATGCGTGAGGTGCTTGGGATCCCAATTCAACCCATAAACATGGATAGAGCATCACACAGAAATCTGGATTTCTGGCTTAATTTGAAAAAAGAGAGAGAGAGAGAGATCTGGCCAGCCTAGGTCTGCTGGAACAGAGGGAAAGCACAGGGCCTCGGGCATGCCTCAGTCTCCCTCCCACCTGCCCACTTCTCTTATTTACGCTACCTGCTTGGGTCTACAGGCGTTTCAGCTGGCCAATCCCTGCTGCAAATAACCAAATGCAGACCCCCAAATAAGAAGCAAATTAAAGGCAGGGCTGCTGTGTATAAGGTGAGGCAGGAAGATTGGAGCCCTCCTGTTCACATGCATCCCCTGCCTGCCACCTTCCCAACACCCTACCCCCCCCTCCACCACCACTGCCCTCCCTGAGGCCCCTCTGTGGAAGCCCAGGGCTCTGAGGAATGTGACTTAAAATACACTCTAAGTGTGGGCATTTTTACAGTGTTCAACTGTGGAAGTCCTCACTGGGATTTATATACTGATCCTTTGACCAGCATAGGAATTAGATCCGCTTATAGGGCAAAGGATTAGGGATGGAGAGGAACTGCCTTTTAGCCAGCTGACAAGCGGTGGCCAAGAGAAAGCACGTGAACCCCTCACCACGATCTAAGGTACAAGAAAGCCCCACCCCATGTAGGCTGCCCTGTCCGTCCTAGGGGAGGACACGACTAGAGAGCTGGTTCTGCCCTTTCAGGAGTGGGCGCGCCGGCTCCTGCGTACCTGGCTCCTGCCACAGCTACGGAGATCAAAGAGTGACTCGGCAGCAGGTCAGGCCCACGAGTGTTTCACATTCCAACAGAAAAAAGGACCATCTGGCTGACCATCCAACTGAGCTCCTGGCAGCATGCTTACCTCATAGGCGTCTGTCAGCTGTCGAAGCCCTCTTTTCAGATAATGGAAGTGCTTCTCCCTCTGCAAAATCAGCCTGGAAAGACAAAGAGCTTGAACACCTAGTCTCATGCTTCTGCTTCAGCCCCACTAGAGAAAACACATGTGCACATGCACACACTCTCAGCTTCAGGGCACCACCACCCCCCCGGTCAACAAGTAGATAACCAGCATCTTTAGCTCCCAAGGGCAGCTAAACCAGACAGAAGAGGCCAGCACCTGACTGTCCCTAAAGCGTCTGAAAAATGTGCTGGCCGACGCTTTGGGTGAATTCCTCTCCTTTGTAGTAGGTAACTTTGGGCTAAGCAAAAAGCCACAATGAACACACACAGCCAGGCGATGACAAGCCATCCAGAAAGCTCCTCCAGGGTCTGTGAACAGACACCTTGTGGCTCCCCATCCTGTGAGTTTAATTCCAATCTGAGCCTCACCACTTCCCTGACTTGGTTAGCCTCTGTCATTCCAGTCATTTCTTCTGGGGTTACTTCTCCGAGGTGGGTTGTTTGTACCCTGCCTGCTCCTCAGTTGTGTGTCTGTGACTCCCTCCCTGAAATTCCACCTCCTACGTGCTGACCTACTGCCCTGGCCACAGGATCTTATTTGTATTCTGCAGCCAGTTCGTCTCCTTGGCACTGATGTCTGTAATTTGGCTGTAAGATGGAATGTGCCGCCCATGGCCACCTGCACAGGCAAGGCCAAGGACAGGGGCTGTACTTCTTGCTGGGTCTCACAGCAGAGGCCTGTGTGATTGTGAGAGGAAGGAAAAAAGAACACAGTGGCCAGCAGTCCCCGTGCTTAACTAATTCCACAAATTAAAAGAGAACCATTCTCTTTTCTAGGTGATCAGTTCAAAAACAATTTATTGAACTCCCTCTATATTATGCTCAGAGTAAGATCGTTCATGTAGTCTTTACCTCAAAGAGTCTCCCAGTTCAGTACTAGAAATGAGTTAAAGACACGAGTGGCTACAGTGTGAAAAACAAATGGGTAGGTTTCATAAAGGAAACACAGATAAAATACTACCAAGACTCTAAAGGGAAGGAGTGGGGGCATCTCATGAAGAAAGGAATGATCAGGAAAGGCTGTGTGGGAGAGGGGGAATACGAGGTGGGTGGCCCTGGTAGAGGGAGAAAATGTTCACAGGTAGAGATGGTGAGTAGAGAGGAGATGGTAGCGAGAAGGAACAGAAACGAAAAGGTTCAGACCAGTGCTGTCCAAAAGAACTTTCCTCAATGATGGAAATGGATCTGTGCTGTCCAGTAGGCAGACACCAGCCATGAGTGGTTACTGAGCATGTGAAATGTGCTAGTGTGACCGAGGAACTAAATTTCAAATTGTATTTCATTTGAATTAATTTCAGTTTAAATAGCTACAGGAGACACATGGCCACTGTATTGGGCAGTGCAGGTATTAAGTGTGCAAAAAGGGTGGGGATCTGGCCTTTCATTCATTAGGAGTGAAAGAATAGTGGTCAAAAAGGCAACTTAAGCCCTTTTATAGGAGTCTGGAATGCCACCTGAGGATTTCCTACTCAATTTAGTAGGCAAAGGTAGACCCTGAAGTTTTTGTTTTTGTTTTCCACTTAAGTTGTGTTGTTGTTGTTGTTGTTTTATTGAAGTAGAGCTGACACACAATGTTATAGTTTCAACCTAGTAATTCAACAAGTTTATGCATTAAGCTATGCTCACTCAAGCGTAGCTACCACCTATCACCATATGATGCGATTACAATACCATTGACAATATTCCTTTTGCTGAGACTTATTCATTCCAGAACTAGAAGCCTGAATCTCCCACTTCCCTTCACCCATTTTGCCTTCCCTCCACCCATTTCCCTCTGCAACCACCAGTTTGTTCTGTGTATTTATGGGTCTGTTTCTGCTTTTTGTCTGTTCATTTGTGTTTTAGATTCCACGTGCAACTGAAATCATATAGTATTTGTCTTTCTCTGTCTGACTTATTTCACTTAGCAGAATACTCTCTAGGTCCATCAATGTTGTTGCAAATGGCAAGATCTCATTCTTTTTTTTATGGCTAGGTAATATTCCACTGTATTATTTACACCACATCTTTATCCATTCATCTACTGATGGACACTTAGGTTGCTTCCATATATTGGCTATTATAAATAATGCTGCAATAAACACAGGGGTGCATATGTCCTTCCGAATTAGTGTTTTTGTTTTCTCTGGGGAAATACCCAGTAGTGGAATTACTGAATCATATGGTGATTCTATTTGTAATGTCTTGAGGCACCTCCATACTGTTTTCCACAGCAGCTACGACAGTTTGCATTCCCACCAACAGTGCATGAGGGGTCCTTTTCCCCCACATCCTCACCAACACTTGTTATTTCTTGTCTTTCTGGTTCTAGCTATTCTGGCGGGTGGAAGTTGAAATTCTGAAGGTTGTGAGCTGAGAAAAAAAGTGACCCAAACTACGCTTTAGAAAGATTATCTGGCAGCAGTAGGTATTCAGTATGTGTTTACAAACTGGGCCAAGGGAAAACACTAAGCGTGGAGAGAGGGGAGGTGGGAAGACGGGGTAAGGCGGTGCTCACAGTCAACCAGGGCAGAAGTACTTCGAGTCCTTAGGGCTCAAATTAGCACGGTGACCCATGGGCAGGTGGGCTGTATGGCACAGGAAGTGTATTGAGGTGATGATGTCAGTCGCAGCGCCAGAAACACATGTAAGACTCAGAAGAGGGTTCCAAGTGACACAGACGGACTAGGAATCATTTATCTGCACGCAGACGACAGATGAAGCTGCAAGAGTAGAGGACAAAGCAGAGAGAAGGGCTTGAATGCTGGACTGGGAGGAGACCCATCCTTATGGGCTTAGAGGACAAGGAGCCAGAGGAGAGAATTAAAGAACGTCGCGTAAGTGGGAGGAGGACAAAGACAATATCATGTCACAGGCAAAACAGCAGGAGAGAACTCCATGGAGGTATTTAACTGTCGCAAATGCTGTGGCAAGACTGAGGAAAAGGAGAACAAATGACAAAGTGGCTGGTGACCTTCGAGAGAGTTCAGGGAGCCGTGAGCAGATTCCAGAGCATAAAGGAGAAGAGACGGCCAGACTCGATGTCTCTTTCAAGGAGCTCCGAGGGCCGGGATTCTGAGCACCCACTGTGTGCAGGCTGAGTGTCCCGCAGTGGGGTGGATTCTGACTCCGCTCCCTAGAGCTGCAGCCCAGAGACAGACACAGACAAGTCCATGGCAGTGACAGCCTCGGCCAAGAGAGAAGCGTGGTGGCTCTGGGAGCACACGGCAAGGCATGCAGGATCAGAACAAACTTCCCAGAGGACACAGCATTGCGTCAAGGAATGAAGGAGACCGGAAGGACAGGAGTTAGCCAGCCAGAAAGGAGGGGATGGGGTGGGTGTTTCAGGAAGGGAACGACGTGGCACATTTGTGTAGGTTTAGTTCAGCCGGAGCATAAGTAGAAGGTAGCGAGCCGTGAGAAGTCGGACTGGTGAGACACACAGGCACCCGATCACGCGGGACTTCTAAATGCATCAGGAGTCACTGTGCCATCAACATCAGATGACCCTTGCAAAGTCTATACTAAGTAAAAGAAGCTGTCACAGAAAGACCACATATGGTATGATTCCACTTACATGAAATGTCCAGAAGAGGCAAATCCACAGAGACAGAAAGTAGCTGAAGTGGGTGCCAGGGGCTGGGTAGGAACGGAGGAATGGGAGGGTGATGGCTAAGGGGGACAGGGTTTCTCTGTGAGGTGATGAAAATGCTCTAAAATTAACTGTGGTGATGGTTGCATAACTCTGTCCCTATACTAAAAACCACTAAATTGTACACTTTGGGTGAACTGTATGATATCTGAATTGTATCTCAAAGCTGTTACCAAAAAAAAAGACAAGTAAAAAGAAAAAAATTTGAGGCAGTCGCTGAAGTATTTTAGGCATGGGAAAGACATGGTCAGATCTGCATTTTCTAGATCCCAGGAGCTGCAGCATGCTGAACAGATTGGGGTGCGGATAAGACTAGTGGCAGGAGACCAAACCCACAATCCAAGTGTGTCTGTGATGTGTGTGAGGGAAGAAAGACAACAGACTGGCAGCCTGAGGGGGTTACTGGGGGGAAGGCAGAGGAGAGGTAAAAACTGCTTGAGAGCAAAGACGTTGAAAATACAAGTGTCCAGAGAAAAATCCACCAAGGACGGTCCCTAAAGAAGAGGGAAGAAGGAGGGTTGGGGTGGAGAGTTCAGTAGGAGAGATGAGTCTGGCAGTAAGGATGGATGCTCCATTCTCAGAGATGGAAACAGTGAGAGAAAGTGTGAAGTTAGACAAACATAGGACTTGGAAGTGGGGAAGAAGGAAGCTCACATGGGACAGCCTGGAGTTTCTCAGGAGGTAGGGGGCAAGACAGGTCACTGGGGTGAGTGTGTTAGAGAATCTACAAGAGATGAGTAAGGGGAGCACAGAGCAGTAGTGAAGGCCCAGCTAAAGCTTGTAGTATAACTTCTGGTGTAGCCACTCAGCAGGCAACGTCACATGACTTTTCTCCTTGGAAATCTTGCTGGGATCCTTCAGCAGAAGCAGGGATAGGGATGCCATGGTAAGGACTGGGAGGAGGGGAAGAGCAGAAAGGCGGAGGCGGGAGCGACCTGAATGAGACCAGGGAACTGGTGACAAATAGCTTGTGAACCACAGTGCAGGCTGAGAAGCTGGGGGCGGCCAGGATGGGAGTGCAGACAAGGAGAACCAGGAGTGTCCACGAGACCATCAATGAGGGCAGGCTGAGAAACCCAAGCCAGGTGAGGGCAAGTACAGAATCTGGAGGCAGATCGCCTGACTTCTAACTCTGAAAGGACCCATTCACAGTGCGGTTTTCTATAGGTCAATTCTTTCCTATCGAAGAAATAATCAAAGGAATTTGAATATACCAAATGCCTTGAGAGGTTAAGCCACAGAGCAGAGAAGGGAGAAACAGAAGAGAACACTAGCCACCTCATTTGGAAATGTGAGGCAAGACAGTGGTTAAGGGGTCCTGTAAACAAGAATTTGTGATCCTAAGTACAATGCTAGGGAAAGGGACCAGGTGAGAAGGTGGGTGCACTTGTTGGAACCACGTGGTCAGTCTGTCCCTAGTCCACTGCCTTGTCACTCTGAGGAGAGCTCCTGCCTGGCTTCCACATCTGTGCCCCACACAGAGCAGGCTCTTGACATCTGTTTGTCAAATGAACAGAAGGAAGAATAAAGGAACACACAGTAAGGCCAGTTTCTGACCAACCTAACGAGACTGTTCTCCCTGGATACATGTTCCTTCGATTTAAATGAATGACAAACCTCCAGGGGAGTTCAGGTTCACTTGGAGAGGGCATGGAGAGGGGTGACTGGACTGGCTCAGGGGTCTGTCCCTCCAGCTCTCGCGCGTGTGCTCACGCCCTCCGCACTGAGGAGACCCGCCGGCCGCAGGCTGCCCTCCCCTATGGGACCGAGAATTCTGAGAGAGCCCAATTACGCACCTAAGCAAACCCTGTCTCTTACTGGGAAAACAGAAACAAGAAACTTGGAGAAGAAACCCTTTTCCTTGTCTTCTCCACGCTCCTCTCACTTGATAGGCAAGGGGATTTTCAGTCACTGCAAAGTGACTGACCTCAGGGGCAAATGCTTTTCTGCCTCAAGGGAGTTAAGAGATCCTGCCTCGGGATACCTGGAGCCTCGGGATACCTGGAGCCTCGCCTGCCCAGAAACAAACACCTAACTGAAGGGGGCCTCAGCCACCTTTGCTGCAGCTCTGGCTTGGGCCCTATGGGCAGGCTCCCCCATAGCGCCCTCCTGGATGAACCTCACTCACAGCCAGGCCCTAGCAGCCCTGCCGGGAGGGAACTAAGAAGTTCCTCTAGCTGGTTTCATCTGAAGACCAGCCATAGGCAAGAAAACAGAAATTCTACATAGAGCATTTCCACAAGGGAAACTATTCTCTTTCATTTTTGCTCGCTTAATCAAACACACACACACACACACACACACACTATATGCATATCAGCATTAGGTTATTCTAAAATCTTGCAAAAGGTCTCTTTGTTTATGTAGAGCTGCAAGGACCACAATGCTGACTGAATTTTAACTTCTCCTCTGAGGCTTATGATTCTTTTAAATTGAAGGGACACATATCCAGTTTCTTTTGGTCAGCAGAAACTGTACTAACAGCCTTATTGATATGGACTGAACTGTGTCCCCCGAAATTCATACATTCAATCCCTAACCCCCAGTGTGACTGTATTTGGAGACAGAGTCTTTAAAGAGTTATTTAAGGTTAAACAAGGTCTGGTGACCCTATAAGAAGAGGAAGAGACACCAGGGAGGAGCATATACAGGAAAGGCCATGTGAGGACACAATGAGAACGCCATCTACAAGCCAAGGAGAGAGACCTCAGGAGAAACCAACCCTGCAAGCACCTTGATCTTGGACTTCCAGCCTCCAAGACTGTGAGAAAATAAATTTCTGTTGTTTCAGCCGCCTAGTCTGTGGTATTTCATTACAGCAGCCCTAACAAACTAATACCCTTACTATTCCTTTATTCTCAATTCACCTCTGTCCAAAAATCTTTTCTGTGTAAGGAGTTAAAATAGAAATTCCCTTTCTTTGCTGAACAATTCAGCCCTACAGCCATGCCATTAGGTGAAGCAGAACAACATAGGCTCTGTGCAGGAGTGGGGTGGGGGGGCAGGGAGTGCAGGGTGTCAGTGCTCGAGTGGATGAGAGGACATCTATGTGGCCGTGCAGAGGGGGATGGGAGATGGGGAGACATAAGAGAAAGGATCAAGTAAGTAAATATGTTAAGGATCCTGGGAGTCCACCTCTACTATCTGAAAAGGAACTTTGAAATATATGTGTACTAGGGGTGCCTGGGTGGCTCAGTCGTTAAGCGTCTGCCTTCGGCTCAGGTCGTGATCCCAGGGTCCTGGGATCGAGCCCCGCATAGGGCTCCCTGCTCGGCGGGAAGCCTGCTTCTCCCTCTCCCACTCCCCCTGCTTGTGTTCCTGCTCTCGCTATCTCCCTCTGTCAAATAAATAAATAAAATCTTAAAAATATATATGTATGTGTACCAGGCAGCGATGTAAATTATAAATACAATGTAATTTCCTACTATGACTTGAATCCTTTTGGGTTTCAAGACCCTCTGTGATATGCCTCTACCTACTTCTCTCCAGCCTCATCTCATGCCCCCACTAAACCCAGTCACACCGCCTTCTTTGTGCTCTGTGCTTTTCAGTCTCGAGACTTTAGCTCATGCTGTTCCCTCCGTCTGGAACACTGCGACCACCTCCTAAACTCCTAAACTCTGACCAACTCCTACTCACCCCCTAGGTCTCAGCCTGAGAGCCACTTTCTCCGAGAGGCCTTCTGCTAGAGACTGAATGCTCGTGTCCCTTCAAAATTCATGTTGAGATCCCACCGTATCTGCTGGTGCCTTGATCTTGGACTTCCCAGCCTCCAAAACTGTGAGAAATAAATGTTTCTTATTTAAACCACCCAGTCGATGGTAATTTGTTGTAGCAGCCAGAACAGACTAAGACATATTCCCTAACTTCCCAACCTAAATTACATCCTCCCTATTATTCTCTCAGAGCATCCCATTCCCTTCCTTGACACCCATCCCATTGGTATTTGCATCTGTTTATGATTTCTGTTGTTTCAGCCACCTAGTCTGCGGTAGAGTTTAGTTCATGCATCTCAGCAGATACGGTGTTTGATGAGGGCCCACTCCCTGGTTCCTAAATGGCCATCTTCCCACTGTGTCTTCACATGGTAGAAGGGGTGAGGGAGTTCTCTGGAGCCTCTTTTATAAGGTCACTAATCCCTTCATGACCTAATCACCTCCCAAAGTCCTCTATGTATTTGCATCTGTTTATGTATTTGCATCTGTTTAATGGCTACCTCCCCCATGAGACTAAGAGTCCAGTAGGGCCAGGACCTGGGTTAGCCTTGATCACTCTTTCCCAAGAGGAAAATGACATGGGAGTATGTGAGAATGAGAGAGAGAGAGAGAGTTTAGTTCATGCATCTCAGATTTCTTACTAAAGCTAATGTAATAAATGGAAAGGGGTAAATTCCTACATGTGTGGAATAACCACAGGGAAGGGGAAATTAGCTTTCACGGGAAAGCAGGCTACTGACTAACAAAACCGTTAAAATCACGGTCAAAAAGGTCCTTTGGGAGGGACTACCTCACTCCAGGAAAGGATGCAGGTTTCACGGTCTTAGAGAGAGAGGGAAATCACTTCTGGAATGGGGAATAATTGTAGAAGGTACTGACATTCAGCTTCAGCCGTGAATTTCAGCCAAATCTGGTATTTGGCTGTGGCACTGGAAGGTTCAAGAGGCAAATGCCTCCCTCAGCATCATTCCTGGCATCCCTGGACCTACGCGTGGTCAGTGGTCCTGGGTGCGGGTGTGATACCATCACACTGATCAGCGTCATAACCTCAAAAACAAACACGCCATCTCATTTAGATTTATTGCTGGTATCTGCATATTCACTTTAGCTAAAAATGAAGGTTTCCTCCTCCATTATGTCAGACTTTTAAAATTTGACTTCTAAAATGTTAAATATTGAAATTGTGGTAATAATTTAAAATTCTGCTAAATTTTCAGATTTATTCTTCTATCCTAGAAGTTAGTTCTATGATGGTGATGTTTGGCTTCAGCCTTACATTGATATGTTGATTTATATCAGCCACTCACTCAGCCTTTCTGCCAAAATGTGTAATATCTCTAATATTAATTAGCATGCTGTGACATAATGAGATACTTATTAGCATCCTTTAAAACACTCACTTTCAATAGGCAACAATGATAAAATGGGAAATGTCAGATTCCTGAAATAAATCCAGAGCCCTGATATATTCTACTTCCAGAAGGATCCAAACCCAAGAGGAACACTGTCTTCCACCCACACCTGACCTAAGACCTACGGATTCAGGGGATTTAATTTTTTTATTGTCCTCTACCACCACTCCCAAAACACCACTTCTTCCTCCTAGACTATGTAAACTCCAATTCTCCCTCACATCTCTGTAAGAATAAAAGAAAGGTCCAAGGGTCTATTGATGATGGGTGAAAAGGAATGTCAAATGATCAAAGGTCCCTTTGGAAACACAGGGAACATGTGCCCACAGAGCCCCAGACAGCAGACAGTGAGTCAGAGCCCAGTCAGGTGAGTCACCGGGGATGCAACTGCTGGGCACAAAGGCCCTCCGAAAGCAATCACACCCCTCACTACCACCAGGTCCCGCCACATCTGGAGAAGCCTCGCCTGTACCGGGCAGAGGTGGTGCCCACCCGCCCCCCTCAGCTGCTTGTTGACTGATGTGTAAAAACATTCTGCTTTATCTTTAGCACAACTGGCAGAGTATGACATATTTTTCTATATTTTTATTTTTCCATTTAATATATCTTGGGGATTATTCTAAGATATAAACCATGTTTAAATAAAAACTTGGAAGAAAATAAATATTTTTGAAAGCCTATTTTGTAGAAATGTTATTTAAGTAGAGTTGACATACACTGTTATATTAGTTTCAGCCCCCAAGCTGTTGAAACAAATGGCTTCAGTTCCTAATCTCCAGCTGTGGTTCCTGACAAGCAATAATTCATTTATTGAAGACTGAGCTTTAGGTTAATACAGAGATTTGGTTCAGCAGTTTGGGGAAAGACTCCTCTAGTTAGTTCATATTTTCCCTCTTTCCTTCCCCAGGGAAGAAACATGAAGATGACCTTCCCACCTGCCTTCTCCTTTTTCCAATTGTTTTCTACCTTGGCTAATTAGAATTTTCAGAAGAAAATTTCTTTTTCAAGGAAATAGTGGCAAAACATAATGGTGGTAAAAAAAGACATAAAGTGAACTCAGGCTAGAACCATGTGTGATGTTTCAGTAAATCAGAGCACCCAGAGCCTGAATGGCCTGGGGTTATTCTGTTCAGTCTCCGAAGCACAGGGCTCAGGGCTCAGGCAGGACCTCAGGCCCCCCCTTCCCAGCCAGAGCGAATCAGCCAGCAGCCCAACGGCCCTTTGTCCAGAGGAGCCAAGGCAGAGTGCTGTATCACTAAGATAAAACATGACCACACACAGTTTTGACCTCCTAATCCATTCTGATGGCTGGAAATATGACAGAGGATGGTTCTGGAGAAACAACTTGGGACTGGGAGAAACATGCTAATAGAGGGGTGAAATATCCTCGTGAAATCCTAGTGTGATACATTATAAACTACAAAATAAAGAGAAAATAAAGGTTCAACTTAAATAATAAGTTTCTGCTTATAGTCCCCTTTATGGAATTTCTGACATCAAATTGCTTAGAAAACTTCAACTTGCTAAGTGCCAAGGAAAATAAAAGGCATTGTATTTTCTCCCTGGAGACTTCATCCTTGGGAGCAGCTCCACCGTTACCAACAAGGGCCAGGCTGGGAGAAGCTCAAACTCGTCACCTCTTCCCAGTCACATTATAATATACATCAAAAGAATCCATCCTTTGCCACCCCCTGGATGCTACATCTGTTTCAAAGTGTCATACGACAAAGAAAACCTTGAGAGTTCTAATCTGACACCAGAGCAGCAGGTCACAACTAAGCAACAGAAACATGAACTTCCTCTCCCCATCTTCAGACCTCAGAGTTCAGGCCTTGAGGGGTCTCCCCATGTACCACCTGATGGTTCAGTTTGAGGAGAGCATCTCCTCTAAACATCTTTCTAATAGAGGAAAGAGTTGGGGTCATAAGCTTACTAGGTGGCCACAAGGTCAAGAAACCCTTCTCCCAACAGACTTATCCCTTGACGTGAATAGGCTCAAGGAGGAAAGAAGAAAGGCTCTCACAGGAGGTGGTGTCTCCCAGATCCCCCCAAACTCCTAACCACAGCTTACCTTGGTACAAGGTGGTTGAACTTGTAAGAACTGAAGACGTCTTGGATCTTTTCTTCCACTTTTGCCTGGTAAGAATCCAGGAGATGGGAGAGAGAAAACAAATACAGATGAGTCCTCTGTCAACTTTTTCTTCCTGTTGTCACAAATGCCCACTGGCTACAGTTTCTTGGTGTGGTTTTGTACTTCACGGGACTGTAAGACTCGATTCAGGGGCTCTGCAGATGGCAGGCTCAGGACAGACAAAAAAGAGAGAAGGTCCTGTCCATGCTGGCATTACAATCGACTCCTCCAGTAAACTATCCATGTAGTTTGGCATGTCCTGGAGTTTGACTCACTGAAACCAGTTACTTAGGGGGCAGACAAGGCATTCTGCTTGAGAGATTTATTCTTGCCTGCTCTATGGAGTTGTTTAGGTGTTCACTTAACTGGCCATTCACAAATACAAAATTAATTCCTGCTAAGGGTCAGACTTCTTATTGTCAGACTGAACAGTTTAAATACAGATTGAACAGTATTAAAATTCCCTAAGGGATTTACAAGAACACCAATCACTGAAACACCTATGAAATAGCACATCTGGTCATTGGGCCTATGTCACACATAGGACTCCACAGTCCCATAATACAAAGGGTCTCAGAAAGCCAGGTCACAAAAAAATCCAGACCACCTGTTTCCTCTGAAGACCTACCACAACGTGGTCACACAGTTCAGCTTCTGTAAGGAAAGGATACAGCAAGGCAGAAGTGGATTGGTTAATAGGAGACAGGGTTTCTCCTTCACTGGCATCCCTGTTTTGTAGTGAGATATGTCCTCATTGAGATTTCAAGATACATAATAATGTCCTCTCTGGGAATTTCAAAATGTATTCTTTATTTCTGAATCACCCACTGAGTTAGAGCGTCTAGGGCCCTTGACGTATGTGCAAGAATTATTTGTGATGATGAGGGGAGCAATGATGTGAATCATCCCAAATGGTAGCCAATCTAAAATTCATTTATACTTGGTTTCAGGATATACTTTGGTATTTGCCTCTGAACATGAGTTTGAGGGATAATCTGGCTAAGAATTCATAATACTTCAAAAAACAGACTGAAGTCGCTGTCAGAATATGACTCAGGAGGAATAAGGAAGTTGTCCCGATTCTTCACAATTCTTTTCCTTTCCAGACTCTCACACAAGACTAACATAAAGCACCAGCCTAAATGGAAGACAGACTGAATTTCTCAGTTACGCCTTCCTCAGCTGTAAGCTGAAAGGGGCAGAAAAATATACAAGAAACATACGTCAGTAAGATCATGCAATAAAGATTTGCCTACAGTATTCCATTAGAGCTAAGTGAATTGATGAATTCTGAATGAAACAAAATCAAGTGGGAGGAAAACTCACTTCCTTTACCCAAATACAAGCTGATTCAAATCCACACGACTTAATAATATTCCAAGGCTGATGGATGAGCCCATCACCTCCTTAGCATTCTGACACTGAGACCCCTAGAGAGAAAAGGGTCCAGCCAGGAACTCCTTCATGAGACCCACCTTCAGCTCCCCCTCGGACAACATAAGCAGCCAAGTACTAGATGAGGAAAATGTAGTTTTACTGCTAAACTAGGATACCTGACAGACAGAAGGCAGAAAGTGCTTAAAATATTCCCAACACTGTGTCATTTCTCTTCGGATTTCCTAATTACTCTTCTGCAGAATGAACAAGCGATATTCCAATGCAGTTAGTAACGGACTCATGTCTGAAAATCTAAGTTATGAATTCTAATAAATACCTGAGTGTTATAGGTCAGCTGTTCATAAAAATGGACAAATAACAATTCCCTTTATCTTCTCTTAAGAACTGGTATATTTTTTGAATAGATTCATTGAGATATCATTCACACACTAGTCAATTCATCCTTTATTTAAAGTGTATGATTCAACGGCTTTTAGTACATTCAGAGAGTTGTGCATCCATTACCACAATCAATTTTAGAACATTTTCACTACCCCCAAAAGAAATCCTGCACCCCTTAGCAGTCACCCCCAACCCTCCATCTTCCCCAGCCCCTGTCAACTACTCATCAACTTTCTATCTTCATAGATTTGCCTATTGTGGATATTTCATATAAATGTAATCACACAACATGTGGTCCTTTGTGACTATCTTCTTTCACTTAGCATAATGTTTTCAAGTTTCATACATGTTGTGGCATGAACCATTATTTCATTTCTTTTTTTTTTTTTTAAGATTTTATTTATTTGCGAGAGAGAATGAGAGACAGAGAGCATGAGAGGGAGGAGGGTCAGAGGGAGAAGCAGACTCCCTGCTGAGCAGGGAGCCCGATGTGGGATTCGATCCCAGGACTCCAGGATCATGACCTGAGCCGAAGGCAGTCACTTAATCAACTGAGCCACCCAGGCGCCCTCATTTCTTTTTATTGCCAAGTAATATTCCATTTTATGGATATATCACATTTTTTAATCTATTTTTCATCTGTTGATGGGCATTTGGGTTGTCCCCATTTTGGGGCTATTATGAATAAAGTCGCTATGACCATTCTGGTATAAGTTTTTGGATGGATATATGTTTTCATTTCTACTTAAGTATAGGTATACACCTAGGAGAAGAACTGCTGGACCATATGGTAACTCTACGTTTAACTCTTTAAGGGACTATCAGACTGTTTTCCAAAGCAGTCATAGCATTTTACATTCTCACCAGCAATGTATGAGCATTCTAACTTCTTCACATCCTCACTAACACATGTTACTCTCTGTGGTTCTGATTACATCCATCCTAGTGGGAGTGAAGCAATATTTCATTGCAGTTTTGATTGCAATTCCCTGATGGCTAATGATGTTGAGCATCTTTCTGTGGGCTTATTGGCCATTTGTATATCTTCTTTAGAGAAATGTCTAGTCAGATACTTCTCTTTTTTTTGATTGGGCTGTCTTTTTATTATTGAATTATAATAACTTCTTATATATTCTAGATACAAGACCCTTATCCAATACATGATTTACAAAAATTTATTCCCATTCTATGGGGCACCTGGGTGGCTCAGTTGGTTGAGCTACCGACTCTTGGTTTCGACTCAGGTCATGATCTCGGGGTCATGGGATCGGGCCCACGTCAGGCTCCCCACGCAGTGGGGAATCTGCTTGAGATTCTTTACCTCTGCCCCTCCCCCCACTCTCACTCTCTCTTTGAAAATGGATGTGTGAACCTTTAAAAAAAAAATTTACTCCCATTCTATGTGTTGTCTTTAGGAACTGGTATATTTTAGAAAAAGATCACCTTAGAGCACACAGAATGGTTTCTAGAGTACAACTTTAAAAATAATACTTAGCAATAAGCCTGCAATTTTTTTGACAAATAGTAATGGATTAATATAGAAATTAAAAAGAACTCATCTGGCGAAGAGAAAATCAAAGTCATCTCCAAAACATGCAACATCCTTTTTTGCCTTCCCTTCTCCCCATATGGCCCGCCAAATGTTATATAAAATCTGAGTAAATTTGTTACTGAGAAGACACAAGCATTCTTTGCTCCGATTTGTGTAGCAGAAGGAAAGGAAAAAAGCTAGTTGTATACAAAGGAGTCACCATACCAACTGTGAGACTGCAATGCTTAGAAAGGCCAGCTTGAACGGTTGACCCTTGGCTGGTGTCTAGAAACCTGAATTTGGGGAGGGTCCCCACCATTCCAAGAACTGATGTGTGGCTCACTGGGCTGAAACTGCATAAAGAACCTTGTTTATGCTTAACAGCTTTTTTTTTTTTTTTAAGATTTTATTTATTTATTTGACAGAGAGAGGCACAGCAAGAGAGGGAACGCAAGCAGGGGGGGTGGGAGAGGGAGAAGCAGGCTTCCCGCGGAGCAGGGAGCCTGATGCGGGGCTCGATCCCAGGACCCCTGAGATCATGACCTGAGCCGAAGGCAGACACTTAATGACTGAGCCACCCAGGCGCCCCTGAACAGCTTTTTTTCTGGGAGTCTGGAATTTTGAGACATGCTAGGCAGAAAGTGCGTATGTGACCAACCCCAGTAAAAACCATGAGCACCAAGTCTCTAAGGAGCATCTCTGGTAGACAACACTTTGCATGTGTTATCACAATTTGATGTCTGAGAAATTAAGTATGTCCTATGTGATTCCACTGGGAGAGGACTATTGGAAGCTTGTGTCTGATTTCCGCCAGACTACACTATGAGCCTTTCACGTGCTGATTTTGCTTTATAGCCTCTTACTGTAATAAATCATAACCATGAGTACAACTATATGCTGAGTTCTCTGAATCCCTGTAATGAATCAACTAGAGGTGGTCTTGGGGACCTCTAATACATTAGTAGACTTAGAAATTTAACCTTTGGGATAGAATTAAGAGAAACAGTCATAACAACTGCTTAATATCTGTAGGCAAGATCTATAGCTAAATTCCTTTTTATAAATCACTTTAAATAAAAGAGAACTGACATTAAGTATTAAAAAAACAAAGTTACCTCAGTCAGGAAAACTCTGAACACTATATAGCTCTCAAATCAGAATTTTTTTAAAAAATCAGCTTCAATACTGCATAGGGATGCTAAACCATGCCCACTTTCCCTGAGCTCTCATTTTATCTTGGATTTCCATGCTTCCTTTCCATCCCAAAGGAACGGACTATTATATTCTAGTCAATCTCTCCTTTCAGCATGAGAACCCCAATAGGCAAGGCAGTCATCAACCGGGTACAATACAAAGGCTGATTAACAGCCCCATAACAACAGATAATTTTCTTTTGTATAAATACCAAAGGGTCCATAGGTTCATTTCCCTTGGGTACAGGGCACACAGCTCATGACCATGTTAATGAAAGTGATATGACTCTTTTGGGAGGAAGATGACAGCCTAAAGCATCTGATCTGTTTCAGAAACATTGCTATATGAAATGTTGTAAGAAAGGCAACCAGGATTAGTCACCAGAAGATTTAGTCCCAAGGAATTAGCTCTTCAAAATTCTTAAATAGCCTGGAAAAAAAAAGTAACTTTGACTAGTTCAAAACACACACACACACACACACACACACACAAAGAGATAGAAAGATTCTTGGGACAATTGGAGAAAACAAAAAATTTAAAATGGGATATTAGATGATATTATAAAATTATTTTTTTATTTTCTTAGGTGTGATGCTATTGTCCTTAACGTGGAAGAATGTAAAGACATGCATGCTTATATCTTATTGTCAAAGATTCAGAAAAAAATATTAGTCATATACATATACATACATACACATGTGTATATATACACGTGTGTACACACACATACAGAAAAATTATATCCTGGCTAGATGATCCACTGGCTTATCTCCTTTTTTGCCCTTAACTAGGCTGTTTCACACTCTGTAGATGTAGAAGTTAATCTGTAGAAAACTGATAGTTATGCAAATAATTTCTACCCATAGATATGAATATGATATCTGGTAAAATGCAATTAATGATCACTGTATGTATACTGACCAGTTTTGCATGCATTTGTAAATTCACCTCAGCACTCCTTACCAGACTGTGAATGTGTGGCACTTTGAGTTCTCCTCTGAATTAGTTATCATACCCTATCAGTTCCATGAGTTAAATAAAATCTTTGATGTGTTCATTTTATATTTGTATGAGTCTTGATTTTATCCTCTTGTAAAATTTATCCTTTAACAGTTTATATTTATACAAAGGATAAAGATTAGGTGAAAGGTAAACAGATGCTGTCTATTGTTCAGTATATTTGAAATTTTTTTATAATAAAATGTTGGAGGGAATTATTAAGAAATCAAATCAAAACAAAACACTTAATACCAAAATTTCACCATGACTACTGTATGTAGGCATAAGAAAGATTTCTGAAAAGTCAAATCATTTGCAGACACACATACAATGCATCCATATCCCAACTAAGCCTTGACTTTTGTACTTCTGTGGCCATGTTTGCATCACCCAATTTTAGCAAGAATCCTACCAAATTGGCTCAGCTAGAATCCCCCATCCTTAATATCTGATCATCCTCAGTATCTGCCTGGGTTCCTCATCCTCCATCGTCCCCCAGTGATGTCTGCTCACACTGGCCTGCCTTTAGGAGGAAGCCTGTTAAATTGGCTTAGCCGGAATTCCTCCTTTCCTCTGACCCTTTCTCTTAGTAAGTTTCCATCCAACAATCCCTCCACCTTGCTCCTTGGCTATGAATTCTCACTTTCCCTTGTCGTATTCAGAGTTGAGCCCAATCTCTCTCCCCTACTGCAATCGTCACTGTAGTAATAAAGTCTTGAATAGAGACTTCCTTTAACAAATATCACAAATAACTTTTTCCTTAACAATACCACCCACAACTGCCAGCAGAGTGACTAAAGTTGAAAAAACCAACAACACCAAATGCTGGCGAGGATGTAGAGCAACCAGAACTCTTAATATACAATGCAAGTAAGGGTATAAAATGTACAACCACTCTGGAAAGGACAGCAGTTTCTTATAAAACTCAGCATACACCCACCCTATGATCCAACAATTCCACTTTTAGGTCTTCGCTCAACAGAAATGAAAACATATGCTCATAAAAAGACTTCTACAAGAATGTAGCATTTATAGCCATTAATATCCAAAACCTAGAAATAGCTCAGTTGTCCATCAAGAGGAGAAGGAATTTAAAAAATCAACAACAGTGTTAAAAAGAAAACCACAGGGGGCGCCTGGGTGGCTCAGTCGTTAAGCGTCTGCCTTCGGCTCAGGTCATGATCCCAGGGTCCTAGGATCGAGTCCCACATCGGGCTCCCTGCTCGGCAGGAAGCCTGCTTCTCCCTCTCCCACTCCCCCTGCTTGTGTTCCTGCTCTCGCTATCTCTCTCTCTGTCAAATAAATAAATAAAAATCTTTAAAAAAAAAAAATTTTTTTTAAAAAGAAAACCACAGGCCCATAATAAAGTCATTATGCTAGGTCACCAGACTGGAGCTTAACACCTAACCCTAAGTGCATTTTCAACCTCCCCCAGGGAATGTAATCTTAACCAGTCAAGAATTTTCTGGTCAGGGCGCCTGGGTGGCTCAGTTGGTTAGGCGACTGCCTTCGGCTCAGGTCATGATCCTCGAGTCCCGGTATCGAGTCCCACATCGGGCTCCCTGCTTGGCAGGAAGTCTGCTTCTCCCTCTGACCCTCTCCCCTCTCATGCTCTCTGTCTCTCATTCTCTCTCTCGCAAATAAATAAAATCTTAAAAAAAAAAAATTATAAAAAAAAAAAAAGAATTTTCTGGTCAGTGCCAATAAGGTAACCTGTCCCATGGGCCCTCTCTATGGACATGACCATGGGAAGGGGGAACTCACCCAAAATAAACCTTTTCTTCTATGTGCCTTTAAAAACCTTTCCCTTTCTGTAGCCCTTTGGAGTTCCTTTCTACTTGCTAGATGGGATGCTGCCTGATTAATGAATTGTTTAATAAAGCCAATTAGACCTTCAAATTTATTCAGTTGAATTTTGGTCTTTAACAGATTAGGTGGCAGCACTGCGATCCAAAGCAAACTTGTGGTGGCTTATGGAGACAACAAGAAACAGATGTGGTGCCCTGCAAACCCCTCTGAGTTCACGGTCTTTCTCGCCATTTCTGAGGGCTGCCGGTGAGCTCCAATCGGTGGAGCTCCCCATCTGACTGGCTTTCCAGTCTAGGGTTACTGGTCGGTCTAGCCCCAGTCCTTAGCTCTTGGTTGAATCTACAATTCCACGTGGGAATCCCTTCCCCAGTTCCAATCCACAGTCCCAAACCGGAGTCTGCCGGTTTAATCCACACTGGAAATTGCTGGTGGTGCACTCAGGGCCTTCTATTAGCCAATCTGAAGTAACTTCTAAACACCAGCCCTCGGTTCTGTCGTCAGATTCCATGCTGGGAACTGCAGCTGCAGTTCTCCATTTGTTTGGAATCAATCCACAGTCCCCCTTCTTTGAGGTCTGCTGGTTCAATCTTTTCCCCAGTCCCTAGTTCTTTGGTTCCTGCTGGTGTCTACATTTCCATTTTCTCAGTATTGTTGGTTTCTGTTAATGTGCACACGAGGTAAAGGCTTAACTAAAAGAAAAATAATAAATTAATAACAATAGAATGGCATCTTTAAAATCCAAAGAATTAAGTGCTCACCTTCTGGTACATCTGCTTATTTTATACCTAAGAACTATGGTCCCAGAAGCTATAAATGTCTACGAGCCTGTAAAAGAATCATTAGTAGATTAAATGTAAGGCAAGGATTTCCCTTTAAAAAAAAAAAAAAACCCTTAGGAAAAAACAAGTCACCGTATAAGCAGTCCTTACAATGTACCTCTTCCTATACGGAGTTCTTTCAATCCTTTATTTTAAATACAAAATACCAGATGGGGTTGACATAATCAGCCTAAAACAAACTCAGTCAAGGTTTGTTTTGGCTGCTTATAGAGGTAAGTTGATGGAACCAAGGAAAGATGACAAATTAAGCACAGATTTAGCAATTATTCCTGAGGATATGAACTCACACTTCTACAGGTTAAGTTGCCATTGTAAACCCTTTTAAAGATCACTTAAAAAAGTAAATAGTAGTTAAGTTGTGGTGATAACAGATATACACCAACTGGACATGTTGTAAAAGGATCCTAATGTTACACAAGTGGGTACCTGTAACTTGGGATGAAATATTCTTACCCATATTGAAAAGGGATTTATCTCAAAAAATGAAAATGTGATCTGGAAAAATACATTGGTTGACCCAAAATGTGGCTCCAGCGAGATAAAAATACTAAGGTCAAAGTTGTACGTGAAGATTTTGGAGAAAATTTTTTTATAAATAAAGAGGAAAAACAGTATCTCTAAATTAGTGTGATTTTACGAAGTGTGTGATTCTAAACAGGTACATGCACCTAAATTTAAAATGTAAATTTTGTAAGTAGGGATTTGATTTGTTCACCTATGTACTTAAAAGTATATGTATTTTCAGGGCGCCTGGGTGGCTCAGTCGTTAAGCGTCTGCCTTCGGCTCAGGTCATGGTCCCAGAGTCCTGGGATCGAGCCCCACATCGGGCTCCCTGCTCGGCGGGAAGCCTGCTTCTCCCTCTCCCACTCCCCCTGCTTGTGTTCCCTCTCTCGCTGTGTCTCTGTCAAATAAATCTTAAAAAAAAAAAAAAAAGAGGGTTTAAAAAAAAAAAAGTATATGTATTTTCAGGTTGACCAAAAAACTTTTTTTTTTTACTTTTTAATAGGGAAATTGGGGGAAACTTGATATTTGGAATTGTCTTAGAGTTGAGCAACATGATACATGCTGAATTTCAATAAAGCAAAACTGATTCACCATAGCTAGCCTGTTGACCACGTAACCAAGCAGAGCTCTGGTCTCTTTTACCAGAAGCACAAAAAAACTAGTAAGTTTGATCATATTCAGTGACTTGTTTCACCTCCATTTAATAATCTTCCAGAGATTATAACTTGAAACAAGTCAACCGCAGGCATCCAGGATTCATTCCTGGACCCCTGATGTTCCCTCTGTCAGGAGCTGCAGTGGCACAATGCTCAACACTTGAAGACAGCTCCTCAGCCTGTCTCCATCCCGCTCCCCCCACCCACCCCCAATCCCACTGGCTTCACCCGCCCAGCTGACCTAATTTCCTACCACAGCCCACGGGCCTCCTCCATGCCCAGTAGGGTGGAGTCTTCCCTCCTAACAGCTCCTCTGACTGGAATGGCTACCCCCCAACTCCATCCTTTATAACCCGACACTCCCCATGAAGTTGTCCGGACCACCTCAGTCCACAACATATGGCTTCTGCTCCCCCAAACCCTTGAGCAATGCAGTCATAATTTAGCACTTCCATGCTTTTGTAAATTATTCTGTGGTTGCTTTAGGCATGTTCTTCTTTCTCTCTAAGAGAAAAGAATTTTGAGGGCAGGAACTAAGACTGATAATCCTTCCAGATACTCCCCACAGTTGACTGAATGCTGTCTAATGACCTCATGCCATTTCAAGTGGAGGATGCTTTTGCCCCTGTTTCTAAGGGCAAACTAAAAGAAAAACAGGAGGAGTACCTTCTGTAAACAACTGTTTTTGGCAAACCTGCTGCTTCTGAGACTGTGCCAGTATTAACCTACTGGCCTGAATCAAAGCGCATTTGCAAAGGGGTGAGTGCAGATAGCACAAAAAAGGAAGACAACCACATCTTGTTTTCTAGACTTGTAAAAGGTTCTCCATGCACCAACCCATCAGGGAAACAGCTTGTCAAGGCAGAAATCTTTACAAATACCCAGAACCTGACCACTGCTCATCACCTCCACCATCACAGCCCTGAGCTACGCTGCCATCATCCATCACCTGGAGTACTTACTGCAAAGGCCTCCTAAGGGGTCCCCCTGCACCCCTCCTCACCTCCTCACAATCCCAACACTCATCTACACGGGCCCGTTAAAATGCTAGTCAGATTGGGTCCAAACTCTCAGATCATGGATCAGTCTGACTCCTGGCAGGAAACAGATGGCACATTCAAAGTGAGGGATTTGAGGAGAGTTTCTAAAGGAACTAGTTACAGTGGTATGGGCAGGTGTAGGGAAACCACAAGAGAGAGTACAGAACTCTAGGGCAGGTAACACGGGGGTACTCGATCTCCTCCTACGCCTGAAAAGTGTGAAGAGAAGGAGTGGAGAGGGTGCCAGAGAACTCCAGTGAAAGGCACCTGAGAAGACTTGTGATCTCAAGTCTAGAGACCCTCCAGACCATGCAATCTGTCAGGAAAGGAGTAAACGTGCTGATCTCATTCTCCCTCTCTCTCATCCCCTATCAGTACACCCCATGGCCAAATACACCTAGAATCCATAAGGCAAGGGAGCCTGTCCACAAAGGTCCGCCTCTCGCGGCGCACCTGCAGAGCAGGCTGGAAAAGGGTACTGTGGATCTGGGGAGGTAAAAAGAAGCTATCCAGCCAAATGGCTTCCCATCTCAACAGGGCGACTGAAAGTATACTTACAATGGTCTGTAAGGCCCTACATGATGCGACCTCATCTCCTATTCTCCTGTTTACTAACCTCTCTCCTCACAGTGCCCCTTCACTCACCAGGCACTAGGGAGGCCTCAGGTCCTTTACACTTGCTGCTTTCTCTGCCCAAAATGCTTCTCCCCCAGACACACACATGGCTTGTTCCCTCACTTACTTCACGTCTCAGCTCAAGCGGCAGGCATATCATCAGACGTTTTCCCTTACCACCTGATATAAAAACCTTTCCTGCTCCCACCACACCCATTCCTGGCATACTTCATCTCTCTTATCCTGTTTCTTTTTCTCCACAGCACCTCTCATTAAAATTAGACAGACAGGGCGCCTGGGTGGCTCAGTTGGTTAAGCGACTGCCTTCGGCTCAGGTCATGATCCCAGGGTCCTGGGATCGAGTCCCACATCGGGCTCCTGGCTCGGCGGGAAGCCTGCTTCTCCCTCTCCCACTCCCCCTGCTTGTGTTCCTGCTCTCGCTGTCTCTGTCTCTGTCAAATAAATAAATAAATAAATAAATAAATAAATAAATAAATAAATAAATAAAATAAAATAAATAAATAAAATTAGACAGACAGATGGATATTTAGATAGATAGATAGATAGATAGATAGATAGATAGATAGATAGATAGATAGACAGGTTTTTTTTTCCCCCTTTTTTGTTGACTGTCTCCCTGGCCTAGAAGAAAAGTTTCATAAAGGCACCAACTTGGCCTCTTTTGCTTATTGCCTGATGTCCAGTGCCTTGAACAGAGCCTGGCACATAGAAAACACTCAAGTATTTGTTGAACAAATAAAAATGTAAATGAATAGAACAGAAGAATCCATAGCTAAGGGCTCTTTACACTGTTTATAGGTTTAATTCCTATTATCAAATTGTTGCTTAACAAATAAATAAAGTTTCCTGATAATCAGACAGGAAACAGGAGATAAGCATTTGTTCTTATTGGCAATGGCACAAAATTAAACCCTGTCAGTAAATCCCTATGAATAAATGGACAGAACCTAAAGAATAACTAGTATCTTCTGTAGACAACTCCTCCTAACAAGGTTGGTATTTCTTATGAATATATATCCATATTAACTTACCCACCTAGTACCTCTAAGCCTCAGTTTTCTCGTCTGTGAAATGGAAAAGGATTGAGTGATACAATGTATAGAGAGCATTTAGCACAGAACTGGGACTCAGTAAATGGACACTACTATGATTATTAGTAGTGTTGACACTGAAGTAACCATCTGTATGAGATACTACATCATTTTCCTACTCTCTGGAACTGTTTATCCCAGACTTTTAAAATGTGAACTGGAAGAATGACATGGAAAAGACAAACAAGATGCTTTACTATCTATCTACATAGTTGGTTCTACATTTGAAAGACACCCTATAATAACAATGTTCCATATCAGTGCCTAGCCTTGGCCTTGGCTGACCTTCTGGTAGCCCAGAATCACTTATTATGCCTAGACATTTAAAATATAAGTGCTAGTGGGGCGCCTGGGTGGCTCAGTTGGTTAAGCGACTGCCTTCGGCTCAGGTCATGATCCTGGAGTCCCAGGATCGAGTGCCGCATCGGGCTCCCTGCTTGGCAGGGAGTCTGCTTCTCCCTCTGACCTTCCCCCCTCTCATGTGCTTTCTCTCATTCTCTCTCTCTCAAATAAATAAATAAAATCTTTAAAAAAAAATAAAAAATAAAATAAAATATAAGTGCTAGTATTTCCTGGCAGGAACTAAGCAGGGGCATTCGACTGAAAAAATAAAGTAGTACAGGAAAAAGAGAGCAGATCAGCAAAACTCCTGATAATGTTCCTGTTTTTGACTTGCCCCTTTAACCATGGAAGTCTCTGTCCTGGTCTCTAAATTAACAGACCAGCTTTTGATCCCCTTTTCTCCACTAGTATTCTGTCCATATCCTTATCTGCGGGGTCAGTTAATTACATAAAAAGTGACCCGGTAGTCTTATGTCACATAAAAAGGAAAAGGCTTCACCTGAATAAACTCTACAGTCCGTCACTTAGGAATACTACAAAGATCCTGCAGGTTTTTCATTGATGGGGGATTTCTTTGCAATCTTTTGCAAAAGACTTCTGTAGAAAGACACAGTGGTGGGCTAACTAAGCTGGGGAGCTAGATTCAAAAGGTAAGGGCTAAAACCCATGTAGCATAAATCTCCAGTTATAATACTCTTTCTGCTACTATGTGTATAACTGTGTATTCAAGTCCTTGTTTTTTGTTATAAATTTATAATTATATTCATAGTCATTAATATAAAATATGATAACTATCACTACTAATTTTGCCTAAATGCAGGCTTCCAGGTTCAGGTATGAAAGTCAAAGTAAGTCCCTCCAATGTTAAACCTGGGAACTGATCTTACTAAGAGATCTTATTTTATTTGTTAGTACTAAAGCCTGATGCTTATTTGTTAGTACTAAAAAGAATCATCTCAACCACTTCTAGTGACGGATGGGCAAACATTTCCACAATAACTTGGGAACAATTCCAAATGGAGAATGAAAAGAAAAACAAAACTGGAGTTCACTACTCATTCCTCAAGCACTTTTCAAAGTGATAGGTTCGAGGCCTCAGTGAATGAAGGATAAGTCGTCTAAAAATGTATAATTTTATTATAGCGCTTTCCAGACAGTATTGCTTTCCTCAACTTGGCTGTGCCATGCTCTTAGTCAGAAACTGGCTTATTTCTTTGTATTTCCAGCGTTTAACATTGCGTCCAATACTTTGCTGGTGCTCAAATGACTGAATGACTACTAAAATGCCCACCCACGAGGCAGGCCCTACACCTAGCACTGTAGGTCAGAAATTAAACAGATCCTGGAATGGCATGAACGCAGTCTGGCCGCTTCTCTTCCCCTCTATGTCCCAAACTACGAGCAGGGTGAGGAAAGTGCACTATCCCATCTGAAAACCTCCCGATGTCCCGGCAGAATGAAACCGGCTGTCTGACCCGCCCAGGCTGCTTCAGTCCTCCAGGCACAGAACACAATTCTCTCCGCTTCCTTAGGCAGACAGGACCCGGGTACTGTCCTTCCCTCCAAACCCAGCCCTGACAACGACCTCTCCCCAACCTGGCCCCACAAACGCTCCATTCCCCAACACAACCAAGCCTGGGCGCCCAGAGCTTCCCAGAGGGAAGGCGCCGCGGTGCACTGTGGGAGTAGTAGTTCCCCGGTGAGTTCCGCACGCCTACGGCCCTGCGGACGGAACTCCCGCTCCCAGAAGCCCCCGCGTGGGCGCCTCGCTCAGTCCGGCCACCTCACCTGTTCTATGGACGTGACTGTTTCCACCGAGTCGTCCTGTAACCGCTCCCGCGCGTGCTCGGGCCTCAGACTGTACAGCGGCTCTGACCAGACAGGGGAGGAAGATGGAGGACAATAGTAGGTGAAGGAACTCGGAGAAGCCATGATCAGGAGAGCAGCAGGCGGTGTACAGGACGCCCTTCGTCAAACAACAACGCGCATTGAAACTCAAGCGGGCTAAGTAGCTACGGAGAGCGGATAGAGTCAAAAAGACTTTGAACGCGAATCTCTCTCCACCCACCTACACATCTTCAGGGAGCGAGTTACTAGGATGCTGCCGCCCCCCATTGGGCAGAGGAGCTGCTGCAGGAGGCTCGGCTTCCTGGCGCGCAAGGAAGGAAGGAAGGATGGATGTGTCTATCCATCTGGATTTCATTTCGGAGACATGGTGTAGGACCCCTCGGTCCGTTATGCAAATTAACGCACGCACGCACACTTCAACGTTGTGCTAATTGTCACCTAATTGTAATGGCAGTAGTTCGCAGTTTCGGGTCCCCAAGAACCGTGAGTGGAACTGTAAAAACATTTTTGACAGCTCTCCTGACTCAGACACGCTATCGCTAATAGAATTACTGTGCCCATTTGCGTGCTGCGTGACCGCCGCCCAGGAGAAGCCTTCGGCTTCTCAACAAGGGAGTTGCCTTCTCGGTACTCCCTGATGGAGGGAAGGGGCATTGTAGCCGTCTCCTGTCCCCTAGGGAGTTAGCATGCAGGAGCAGGAACTGAAGTGAAGCAGAAGGAAGAAGTATAAGGGCAACGACAAAGGAAATAGTCGTTTATTCAGCAGTTGTTTAGGGAGCCCCTACTATACGTCACATGCTGTGCTAGGCTCTAGAAATACAAAAGTGAACAAAACAAACAAGATCCCTGCCCTTGGGAACCTTACGGTCCAGTGGAATAGACAGAATTAATGAATGAACACAATAAATATATGAAGACTTGAGATAAATGGTATGAAAGAAAATAACAGGGTCTACGAGAGAGAGGAAAGGAGGAGGGGACTCATTAGATTGGGTGGTCAGGCCAAGCCTCTCTGAGGTCTCTCGGAGACCCAAAGGATGACAAGGAGCCATCCACACGAACGATGTGGGGAAGAGCTCCACGAGAAGAAGGAACAAGTTTGAGAGAACACTGCTACAGATACACGTATGTATGTGTATTAATTCTGATGATTTAATCTGAAGGTGTTCAGAATAAATAAACTTCTCATTGAGTAGGGTTAATCATCACATATGCCTACATAAAAATGTTAAAGTTGTGATTTTAGGAAAATCCTGTCTTTGGATAGGAATAGAAGAGAATCTCTTCCAGGGTCCTGAAAGGACTACATCAAAATTGTAATACCAAGAATTGGGGCAGAGGGACAGAAGATACCATAATAACAGGCTTTCCAGAGAGACTCGGACAACTTCCTGCTCAGAGTATTTTACTCTGTTCCCACTCAATTCCACATCACATGTCTTGAACCCAAGGAACTGTGCTGTGGTATTTCACAACCAACCATTCTCCTCTTACCCATCTCTGGTGTTAAATAGAAGCTCTCAGATTCTAAAGATGAGGCTGGGATGCCCTAAAGGCAGGTAAACACTATCACCATGTCCATTTTAGTGGTCCTGTTGCTGAGTTAAGTCCTGTAGGTGGCTGAATGTTTCTAAATATGAGAATAAGTGACACTGTGTGGGTTAAGGTCATGGATATGACTGCACTGTACTTCCCTCTCTATTTGCATCTTATTGTCTTTCCCTTGGTTCTGTTTTAGGAAAAAAAAGGTCTGATAAGGTCTGAGTCACATCTAAGGATTCTTTGTAAAGAGTTGCTTTGCTGGCTAGAAATTTAAGTTGAGCTATTGAAAGAGTAGCTGGAACAGTTTTCTAACAAGTTGTTATATCTGTTACAGGTGTACCTAAAGCAATTGCAAATTGTATTCAAGAAATAGAAATCCATTTCTGAAATGCAGTCTCTTCTGCATTGGGATCTGAAAGGGGCATGGCAAGAGTCTCCTGCAGGATATCGTCTGTTCATTCAATAGGTATTTATTGAGTCCCCATTATGTGCTGAGCACTGAGCTAAGTGCTGAAGAGACATTGGTGAAAAAGCCAGACACAGTCTCAACCCTTAGAGGGCTCATGATTTACCAGAAGAAACAAAACATTAAACAATCATTACAAAATTGACTGTTTCATTACAGTTGGGGGAAATGGCAAACCCATAGGCCATTGTGAGATTGTATAACAGGGAAATTTATGGTATGGAAGATCAGGAAGGACTGATGTAAGGAAATGAGTTAATTAATGCAGGGTGAGGGGACATCCCAGGTGAGGAAACCCAATGACAACCAAAGGTCAAGGGAAACAAGGAATGAAAAATATGAGGAGTTTGTACTCTGTGTAGCATTGAGAGGATTGCTTAGTCTTGGATAATTCCTCTGGGTTTGATAAAACCACTGGTTCAAGAAGCAGAATGGACATAAATATTGGCAGTATGGCAAAGAATGATATACTTACAGGAGAAAATAATGATAATAGCAACTCCAGCTTGGACTGCAGATGGTTTGGATTTAATTTACTCAAATGCCTGGTATTTTTCTAAATTGAGCTGTGAGTCGTAATTGTTTCTTTAAAAATAATATAAAATGTGGATAGTACTATTTTGTACATTGAAGAGCAAGGAAACAAGAAAAAAAACTAATGACCTAAATGAACCACTAGAGGTCGCTCCTGACCCTAGAGTAAGCTTACAGAGTAGGCTTTAAAACTGCTCTCACTGCATTACTCACAGAAGCCCATATGTCGGCATGAATTGTTTCTTTTAATATCTTCTGAAAGTATGTAATAATACACATCTTGTAAAGATTAGAAAATGGAAAGAACTCATCCATTATCCTGCTAGATAATTAATTTCCTCCCCACATTTATTCGTCTACCAACATCTGTGGCCTCCTATTCTGTCCTCCCTGTCCCTCCTCTTTCTCTGGACAGAATTACTGCCCAGCTCTTACTGAGAGCCAGCCCCACCCCCTCCCCTCATGCACTACCCGTGGATGTTACCCCAGCAATTCTCCCTTGTCTCTCTTAAAATGTCAAGTACATTATCCCTGTACTTGGTTATGCCCATCACCCTCAAACAGGCTACTTCTCCATTCTTGGGGGAAAAAAGACATTTTTAACCCTCTTGATTCCACCCTCCTGTAGCACCTTCCCATCACTCATTTCCTCCCAGTGTCTCCAATTCCTCTCCTCCAAATATCTCTTGAACCCATTCCCATCTGGCTTCCCCATCAGCTCTTGTCAAGTCCCTGTTAAACTCCATGTTGCTAAGTCCAAGGGCCAGTTCTCAGTCCTCATCTGTCTTCCTGCTTGACTTCCTAGCAATATTTGTTATTAGCAATTCCCTTCTCTAGAAATATTTTCTTGTAGTGTCCAGCACTAGCCTTTGCTACTTCTTCATCTTCCTGACACCTTAACTTTGGAGAACCCCAGGGCTCTGTCTACACTCATCACCTGTGAGCTCAGTTAGTCCTGATGTTTTAAATTCTACCGTTGGGTTGAAAACTCCTTCATTTATATCTCCAGCCTGGATCTCCTGAACTCTGAGTTCATATCTAATATCTAATATCCTGTTTGCATTTCCACTTACATGTCTAACAGGCAGCTCCACACCAGAGCTGCCAGCCTTCCCTTCCAAGCCTCTGCACTCAGTCTTCCCCATCTCAGTTGTGCTAACTCCATCCCTCCACTTGGAGTCCATCCCTGATGCCTCTCTTTCTCTCACTCCCCATAAATCTTGTTGAAGACATATCCAGAATCGGACCACTGCTTATTGATTCCACCGCTAGTGTCCTGGTCCAAGCCACCACCATGTTGCTTGGATTCTTACACTCATCTCTTAACTCCCTGTTTTTCGTGTTTCTGCTCTTGCCTCTCTGCAGCCAAATACAAGCTCAAAAGCCAGAATGAACCTTTTCAGTATGAGCAAAGTTACCCTTTTGCTCAAAGCCTTCTTCTCATCTCACTCAAAGTCAAAATCAAGGTCCTTAACCATGGCCTAGAAGGCCCCGACAACAAAGGCCTTTCCTCCTTGTACTCTCCCGCTTGCTCACACTGTCCCCCCCGCACTGGCTTCATGCTGGCCTCAGAGTGCTTATGCTTGCTACCCCCTCCCTGTGATGCTCTGCCCTCAGGTACAGACAAGATTTGTCCACCCACTTCTTGAAGTCTGACTCAAGTCTTTAGCTTAACTCAAATTCCTTTCCCTTCAGGCCTTTCCTGAGCTCCCCATACAAAGCTGAAATGCCACCATCTTGCACCAACACGCTGTCTTTACTTTTCTCCATTGCACTTATCACCAGCTAACAGACCTTACCTTTAATGTATTTATTTTATTTACAAAAATGTAAGCTCTCAGGGCAGAGATTTTTGTACTGGTCGTTGTTTATTCTTTGGCACATAACAGGCATTGAGTAGGTTAAATGATGTGAGTGATTTGCAGTCATTGTAATACACGTTTTGAGTACTCATTTCTAGAACACACTGTAGAAGATGAAGACAATGAACATAATACTGGCCTTACCCGTCAGGAGCTCGCCAGCTAATTAAAACAGACACTGTATACATACAAAATAAATAAATGTATTTAAGTAAATATAAAATAAAATATTTAAACACATATAAACAAAAAACATATACAAAATGCAGTGGGAGAATAGGAAAGGAGTAATTAATTTTATTCCATTTAATGAGAATAGCACCTTAATATGTAATATTTGTGCTTAGCAATACTTTCTTTTTTTAAAAAGATTTATTTATTTATTTCACAGAGGGAGAGAGCAAGGGACTGGGGGGAGGGGCAAAGAAAGCGGGAGAGAGAGAATCTCAAGCAGACACAGGGCTAATTCCCACGACCCTGAGATCATGACCTGAGCCAAAACCGAGAGTCAGATGGTCAACTGACAACACCACCCAGGCGCCCATTTAGTAATACTTTCAACAGAATAAATATTCTCTGGTAATAATTTTTAAATGACTACATTAGAATTTGGAAACTGTGAAATTTTATTTTTTATTCTTATTTCCTGTAGCACACAAAAGGAAATATAAAAAGTTTCAAATCATTCAAAGAATAGTTTTCTGAATACATGATTTTATGGCACAGGGAACAACTGCACTTCTCAGAAATCAGTAAATCATCAATCACACATACCTGCATTATTTTATTGTGTCATATATTGATACAAAATTTATCAAATTATATAGTATTCATCACAGATACTCCATTACTGAAAACCTGTCCAAAGTATTGACTCTTAGTCCCCTTTGATCATGGCAAGAACTATTTTACGAGCAGATACAAAATAGAAGCCAAATAAGGAGCACTGTTCCCAATGAGAAGGATGAGAAATGATTTTAAAAACTGTTGAGAGACAATGTCAGGGGTACACGCTCCAGAGCATCCCAGTGACTCTCAACCCAGGCTGTGCCTTTGAAAATACAGATTCTCCCAGTCACCAGCCCATGCCCACCGAGTCAGAATCCCTGGGGCCAGAGACCTGGCACCTGCGTTTTTTAAAGCACCACACGTGATGCTCATACACAGGGTTGAGAGCTGCCAGGAATCTTTCTACACAGCAGAAATGCTGGCTGTCCACCAGAGTTCTGTTCCCCTTCCAGAGCAGGGAGTTGCAGCTGGGCACTGGTTGCCCAGCAGCGCCCTTGCATTTAGGCAGGGCCTGGTGACTGAGCTCTGACCAGTGGACCACGGGCAAAAGTGATATCTACCAAATCCAGGCCTGGCCCTTCAAAACCTACTTGATCCTCTATTTCCTCTCTTCCCCTCTCCCCCAGCAGGATGTCAGTGCCCAGGGCAGCCCTCCACATTCAAAAGAACTTCATGCCCTGCGTTCTAAAAGTTCAAGATCTCAAGTAACAAAGAGATCTTCAGTGTTTTCTTCCACTGGACAAATGGCCATAATCCCTTTAGAGATTCCAAATTATTTTCTGGGCAAATATTGTGATCTCTTTCAAATGTGTATTATTACTACTTCAAATAGCCTTTTTGAAGTTTGCCAACTTACTTTTTTAAAGATTTTATTTATTTATTTGACAGAGAAAGAGAGAGAGAGCGCGCACAAACAGGGGGAGTAGCAGAGGGAGAGAGAGAAGCAGGCTTCCCGCTGAGCAGGGAGCCCGACATGGGGCTTGATCCCAGGACCCTGAGATCATGACCTGAGCTGAAGGCAGATGCTTAATGACTGAGCCACCCAGGCGCCCCGAAGTTTGCTAACTTAAGACAACAGGGTCAACTCTCCCCTCCCCTGTTGAGTGTCCCAAAGTTTCATCTTCCCTATAGAGTATCACGCCCCCCCCCCGCCCTCCCCCCCCTGCTGTGTACAAGGCAGTCTTAGAGGGGCGTCTCAGGGGTATAGTTAGAAAAAGAAAGCCTGTAACCTTGAAGTGTGAGGGACTGGAGGGTGGTATTTCCCAATCCTTGCTTGGTGGGCACTTTCCTTGATCCTTCCTGAAAAGCAGATCCTATAAAGAGCATGTCTTGCTTTTAAATTGAGTCCCACAGTGGAAGTCCTTATTGAAGACAGCAAAGCCTCTGCCACCCTGGGTGCCTAAATGACTTTGTAGCACAGAGCCACCCCCATTCCCACCTCCTTGCTGCCCAACACACTTTACATGAGAGGGAAGTCTTTATATGTGAGTGCCTGAGATTGAAGGGTTTATCTGTTACAGTATCTAACATTGCCTTAACTAATACATATAATGAATGATTTTATTCCTACATAGATTCCTAAGTATGGGGTCCCCACCCCACCCCCCAAACATAACTTTGACAGTAAAAGTCTGATATGACATACATTGCCTGGTTGGTGGTTACTAGTTATGTCTTCTCAACTCTAGTCACATAAAGGGAAGAATCTTCTGAGGTTGTCCCATCATGAAATCCTCCCATCGACAGTCTAGACCACCTATTAGGAAGCCACAGGAAAGGTTTAACTTTTACTTCCTATTCCAAGATAATGAAATCATTCCTAAAAACTATCTGTGCATAGGAAATATCTGATGAGGCTCCTGGATTTGTTCTTTATCATGGATTGAATTGTGTCTCTCCCCACTCCCCAATTCATACATTGAAGTCCTAACCTCTAAAGCCTCAGAATGTGACTATTTGGGGAGATAGGAGCTTTAAAGAAGTAATTAAGGTAAAATGAGGTCATATGTTTGGGCCCTAATCCAATGTGACTGATGTCTTTGCAAGAAGAGGAGTAGGACACAGAAAGGCATAGAATGTGAACAGGAAGATGGCCAGGTGGAAGGAGAGAGGCTTCAGAAGAAACCAACCCTGCCAACACCTTGACCTTGGACTTCTAGCCTTGAGAACAGTGAGAAAATAAACTTCTATTGTTTAAGCCACCCATTATGTGGTACTTTGTGATGGCAGCCCAAGCTAATCCAGTCCTGAAGGTGGTGGCCAGGATACCAAGGACAACCTGAAGTGGTGCTGTGGGTCCTTTTGTGTTAGCTTGACTTACCATCAGGATTGTTTCCTTTGGTCCCCAACCCCAAAATGCATGTGTCTCTGAGAACTTGCCTTCCCCCCCCTTCCCTTGTCATTTCAGTCTTCCCCCCTTTCTCTATTTATTAGAGATAGAAAGGAAAAAGGATGGGGGCACCTGCCTGGCTCAGTAGGTAGAGCATGCAACTCTTGATCTCGGGGTGGTTAAGTTCAAGCCCCATGTTGGGTATAGAGATTACTTAAAAATAAAATCTTAAAAAAAAAGAAAGAGGATATGAATGGAGGATAATACTGAGATGATGGGGGGGCGGGGTTCTGTCCTGTTTCTTCTAGTCCTGAAATAAGGTGGAACTCCTTCTACAAGGTGAGCATATCACTTACGTCAGTCAAGGTTGGAAACACAGGTGTGAGTCTGGAAGACACATAGAGTTTTGCTAATGAAGAGCCCCATGGTCCAGCTATGTTGGTCTCAGCAGTGGGCTGTCTATCAGCACATCTCTTCCATTATTCAGCTTTGGCGATGGCAGATCCCACAATGGTGCTCCTGCTGGCTGCTTAAACAGGGAGCATGCTCTGTGTTTGGGCCGGGGCGGGGGAGGGGGGGGGGGGTCGCAGGAAGCAGGGGCAGGCACTTGTCTCCCTGGTAAAAGAATGAGCATAACATAATTGAGAAACTGATTCTTGGAGGCTTCTTGTGGGAGAGACATCCAGCAACCATTCTTAGACATCTCCCAGCTCTACTGAAACCTGTCCCAGTCCAAGTTGACCTCAACTGGGGAGGATGCCAGAATGTCCCACTGAGTGCTGATGTAAGGAGGTGGAATTAGGTATTTCATTTATAAAGTCCCTGGTTAAAGCAAACTGTGTTGTCTTCACTAGTTTATATAGTTCTTTTGCTAACACTGTCCCAAAATCATAGCTCTTCCATCTCATAGTGTGTGAAACACACACACACACACAGACATATTTCTGAAAGCAGCTGAGTCAGGATGTGAATGGACAATCTAGATGTCTAGCTTGGACTTCTAGATGATCCCCTGTTGCTTTTCTGTTTTTAAAACAATGTAAGCTACTGAATAAAGTATAATGAGATATCCTTAATTTTTTTATGAGTATGAGTATTTATTTCCCCAGACTCATTTAGGAAACCTCACTTCTTTTCCTGTCTTGCCTAGGGAAAGCCATTTCCTTCAAAGTGAAGTTTCTTCTTGGACTAGGCACTTACCTCAGGTTGCATCTTCTTTCCTCTTTCTTGGACAGAGGCAAACAGAGAGCCACTCATGGTCCCACTAAGCAGGCCTGCAGAGAATATTTATCACTAGGATGCCAATCAATGGGAAGGCAGCTGAAGTGCCCAAAGGGGGTCAGGCTGAGTTGAACCTGCACTCCACACTGTATGTGGTAGTGTGGATAAGAATCACAGCAGGATGGCTTGAGTTCCTGGAAAACATCCCTGACCATCTGTGGGATACACTTACCATCCATGTATGCATAGGGAAAACATTACGTGGTTTCTGTCCCTCAGCACTTATTGAGTACTGTCAAGTGCTGTGTTAAGTCCTCTCCACACATTATATCATCTTTCCAACAATCCTGTGAAGATATCCCTATTTTACAGATGAGGAAACTGAGGCATGGAGGCATACAGTAACATGCTCAAGGTTGCACAGCCAGTGAGTGGAGGAGCTGTGGTTAGAACCCAGTGTGCCCAACTCCAGAGACCCCACCACGCACCTGAAACCCAGTGTGAATCCAGTGAAGAAAAATACACCTGGAAATCTGAAAAATGTTAATGGAATTCACAGGGTCCATTTTCTCAACTTTTCATATCATCAAAGTAGCTATCCGGTTCCGGAGTTTTTCCTCTTTATTATAAATTTAGACACATTGCCTAAAATACAACTCTTCAAGTGAAGAAGATGGACTTACTGCTTTCCTTAACCTACTACTGAAAAATATATTCTCTATCCAATACTCAGATACACACTTTTGACCACTTTTTAAAGATCTAATGAGCTGGGCTTGTTCACCCCTAATACTGTTTTTAGGAATACACAATTTTCTAGACTCCAGAAAACACGCATTTGCCTCTCTCTGGTGCGAACACATTCAGTGGTAGTAAATTACGTCTTGAAAGAGGCCCATGCGTTCTTTGGTGTCATGGGTGTACACCAGCAGAAATACTTAGTGGTCTGAAATAATGTACTGGCATCCTGAACATCCCGGCATCTAAGCCGCCCAGACCCAAAACAGATACTTTTGCCTGTCTGAAGGATGGTGCATTCGGATATGTTTTTATGATCATCTGTGCTCTCACCCTAGTGGAGGAGATCAGCAGAAATCTTACCCGTTTAAATTAAAATTGGGATGAGGGGTTGGAGGAGGGCAGACACAGCCACACAGGTTTATAGGCAAGCCAGATGGCAGAGAGAGAGAATTCTAGCAACACTCTCGAGTGTTCCTGGAGACAGCGACTTCAAGAATAGATGGGTGTTTGAAAGCAGACCCTGATCAAGGCCTTCCGACCCGGGGTGAGCCAAGCGAGGACCAACTCTGGGAGGCCCGACCCGGCTCGCGCAGGGGCGGGGTGCCGGGGCGGGGCTAGCAGGGCCAGGATCCGGATGGGATCTGGGGAGAAGTGATGAGACCCGAAAGCCGAGTTTGGTAGAGGTGGGCCGGGTGGGAGCTCACCTCAACTCCCGCATTCAGAACGTCCGCACCGTTTCCCCGGGCTCGCGGGTCCGGCACACGGAGGTGGGGAGGGGCCCGGGTTCCAGCCCCGGACGCGCAACCTCGGGCCGGGGAGCGCGCCCGCCTCGCCCCCGCCCGGCCCGCGCCGTGGGGTCGCCGCGCTCCGGCGCGCGCTCCCCGCCCCCTCTCCCGGGACGCGGGCGGGCGGCGGCGGCGGCGCAGGGGAAGGGGCGGGCGGGGGCCGCCGGCGCTCTCTCCTCCCACCCGCGCTCCCGCCGCGCCGCGCTCCCCGGCCCCGAGCGAGCGGGCCGGCCCGGCTTCCTCCTCGCAGCCCGCGGCGTCCGCCCGGCGGAGGCGCGTCGCGATGGCAGCGGCCGAGCGGGGCTGAGCCCGCCGCCCGCCCGCAGCCCCCCGGGCCGCGCCGGCCCCAGCCATGGCGAAGCAGTACGATGTGCTGTTCCGGCTGCTGCTGATCGGGGACTCCGGGGTGGGCAAGACCTGCCTGCTGTGCCGCTTCACCGACAACGAGTTCCACTCCTCGCACATCTCCACCATCGGTAAGGGGCGGTGGCCGGAGGGGCGCCCAACCCTCCCCACCGCCGCGGCTGGCCCGCGCCCCCCCGCCCCCGGCCCCTGCCCCAGCCCGGGAGAACTGCCCGCCTCTCCGGCTGGAGGCATTGGCGCGGGAGGCCAGGACCAGGGGAGAAATCCCGGTGAGGGGCCGCCGCCTGGGGACTTGAGAAGCGGGTCCTGGAGGTGGGGGCGTCCCTGCTGTGGTCCGTGATTAGGGATAGGTTCTCCGGCCTCGCACTGGGGAGCATGCGCATCGGAGCCGAGACCACCCGGGCGAGTCTAGGCCTGGGTACCCCGAGCTGGGCAGCGAGAATCCTAGCCACCGAAATGACTTCCCCACACCCCCAGGTGGAGAGGGGGAGGGGAAGTAAAGCCTGTGCTCCGGAAGAGGGGTTCAGGGTGGGGAGCCGCGTCACTGAGGCACTGGGTGCCCTCAGTTCAGGGGTGACCCAATGTGGAGCCAGGAGGGGGAAGACAGGAGGAAGGGAGGGGCCAAAGGGATTGAGTTTCCAGAGCACAGTTGTGAAGGTAAGCCACAAGATGGGACACCTGGAGGAGGGCAGAGACTCGGTGAGCGTGTTTGCGTGGGAAAGGGGCACTTACTAGCCACCTCCAGAAAAACAGTTGGCAAAAGGTTTGTTTTGAAGGAGGCTGAGGAGGATGGGGAATGTCAGGACTACTGTCCACACCTCGGGTCAGATGGCTGATAGGACCCACCTTCCAGTACATCGCTTTGATCTGGCAATGCTGGAGCCTGTGCTTTAGAGGGACAAGATCTCGTGGCTTCCCAGACTGGACTGTGATGCCATCTCTTGTTCTGGGAGGGCGTGGGTAGCCCCCCTCTGAGGGGGGGCTCTCCCCCTTGGGCCCTGAGGGGCCTCCTCCTCTGGGAGGTCTGAGCTGAGGGAATCCCACCACATCTAACAGCTTCCCCCACTGTTGCCCTGGAGGAGCCTCAGCCCGGCCCAGGTTCCCCCCACCCCACCGCCCCCAGCACTCAGCTCCCACTCGAGGGTGGAAGCCTCCCTCCCAACACACCTTCCCTGCCAAGAGAGAAGAGGGAGCAGGTAGAGCCAGGAGGGACAGAGACCCGTGGTTAAGAGGCAGTCTGTGTTGTCACATAGACCTGGAGACCTCACTTTGGGACAGTGTGACCTTGAATACCACTTAAGCTTTGGAGCTTGCATTTCTCATCTGTAGAATGGGAATAATAACAGTACTTACCTCCTGAGGTGCTGTAAGGATTAAATGAGATTATGTTTGTAAAAGCACTTAACACAAAGTTGGACATGTGTGAAGCTGGATAAATGCTAGTTATTATTGTTGTCATTGTCTTTGAGCTCCCAGGGTCTCATTCTCTCTTTGCTTCACTATCTTCAAGGGACTTAAGGTGAGAGAACAGATACATCCATCCATACAGGCTACTAGGAGTTCTGGAGCTCAGGAGGGGCCACTGCGTGGATGAGAGCTATCTATCTGGGAGGGATGGGCAGGGTACTGGCAGCCAAAGGAGGACTGCATGCCTCTAGGGAAGGCTCAGGGAAGAGGAGGCATTGGGGAAAGGCCTGGGAGTGAGCAGGGGAGGGGCTGAGGAACCAGATGGGATATGGGGACAGGTTGCTGGCTTGGGGACAAAGGGCAGCAGGTTAGCACTTAAGGGAACTTTCAGTGGCTATTTTATGGATGGGCTTGGCGCCAGGAACTGCTGAGGTATCACAGAGGGCTGTGGGCTGCTGGTGGCCCCCAGACTCTGCCTGATGAGCAGTTGTTTGCACGCTGGTGTTCTGGCCACATTTCAAGGCCAAGGAGTGACCTAGGTTTTTTCCCTGGAGCACTTTATTCATCCACCTCATTTCAGAGGGTCTTGGGCTCCTGCTCAGTGTTGTTAGGGGAGCTAGCCTCCCCTAGGAAATGTGTCCCCTTCTCCCACAGACAAATGAGGGAAGCGATGTTTCTGAAATCCCAAGATGGCCCTTCTGAGGCTTGTGTTTTCCTTAAGTCCCATGCCCTCAAATTGCTAACCACCAGCCCTTCTCCTTTTGTCTCTCCCACCTTGTCTTCTCCCTTTTTGGACACCTCCTTCCTGCCAAAGAGACAAATGTGCAATTTCCCCTCACAGGTCACAGGGTCGTCCTCAGAGTCCCCCTGGGGCCGACGACTTTAGAGGCAGTGAGTCAGCGAACTGAGTGGGGGTCTCTCGATAGCACACTCCCCAGCCCATCCCCTCAAGGCCCTTGGTGTATTGACCTAAAACCTGAGCAGGGGCTTCCTCTGCTTCTGATGGTTGGGTCCACCTTTTCCCAGGACGCAGAGGACTGTTTAGGAGTTTGGGTTCATGGGAAAGAAAGAAACCTGTCTTTCTTCCCACTAGCCTTTTCAAATCTGCCCACTGGGCTTCTTGACTGCGTTCTGTCCAACACTACCTAAGGCACTTGGGATTCTATCTGGTCTTGGGCATGTTTTTCAGTAAGAACTACGACGTAGGGACAGAGCTGGATGGTCAAGGAAAGCTTTCCCTGCAGGGTTCCAGAGAGTTTCCCACGGAGTTCGGAAGGGCAGCCAGGAGGCTAATCAAGGAGCCAAGAAAATGGGTACTACCAATTCATAGTCATTAATTTATCCATTCAGAAAAAAATGCCCAGGTCCTATAGCTGGGCTCAGGGCTGAGACCTGGAGATTGCAAGATGAATAAGACACGTCGTCACCTCTCTCAAGCTGCTCCATGTCTCAGACACATTCTTTTACCATGCTGGACACTGATCTAGGCACCTTTCCCGGAGCGACTTTGGTGAAATGGGGAAAACGAGGCATTTCACTAGTTATTGCCAAGACGGAGTTCAGATTCTTGGATCATGTTGATGTGACCTAGGCTGGCACCTTTGTGACTTACTATTGATGGCATTTGCTCTAAAAGCCCGTGACGTTCCAGAGAAGGGCCTGCCAGGAGCAGTGAGGAGACCTCCCAGGTCGGCTGAGGCACTGACTGCCCCTCTTGTTTTTAGTCCGCAGGTAGACAGGTGGCCGTGGGCTGGATCTGTGCCACAAGCCAGCCTTCCCCACGTGGCTATGCCGACCCAGACGGGGGACGTGTGCAGGTGGGCAGCCCGTGCCTTAATGGCTTTTGCTGACTCCTCACCTGTTAAACTAATTAAGGATTCACTGCAAAGCACTGTGCCAGGCATTTTAGCGACCTATTCAGGCCACCTTTTCCTGCACACAAGCAAAAAGAGCTAAGGCCACAACAAGATCTGGAAGCCCTTGGTGAAGCACTCCTCACATGTGGGGGATCAATCAGGATCATTGTTACTGTTACGGAGCTCTTGGGGGGCATTACCAGCAGCTAAATAAGGATGCCAGGGTGCAGGAGGCAGCCAGTGACCGGGGAGGGGACCGAGAGTGCTGTTGCTGTGACAAAGGGCTAGAGGAGGCCAGCCTGACTAGAAGTGGCAAGGAAGGCTCTAGAAGGAAGGGAAGCTAAGGGGAGGCCTTGCAGTGTGGGCTGCTTTTCCGTTCCTGGAGGGGAAGGAGCAGATGGGATAACAGGAGCAGAGACAACAGAGGTGGGAATCCAGGGGGCGTTCCTGGGATTCTGGGCAGTCTGGCTAGAACAGAAGGGAGTTTTTAGGGGAAGAGTGAGAACGTTCCTCTGTTTCTCTTTCTTTGTCTCCCAAACGCTACTTTAAGGGCGTGAGGGTAAAACCAAATCTTAGTCCTCTTCATTTTCATCATCCTGGTATAGGGCCAGGCTCGAGCTTCATACGTGTTGTTGAATTAATGGATGAATGAGGGCAGAGGGCATTGAGGGCCTGGCTAAGGAGGTGGGCCTTGGGCCTCCGCAGTGGAATAGAAGGTTCCTGGGCTGGGGAATGACATGGTGACAGTGGCACTTAGGGTCCTGGCTGGGAGTGGGAGTTAAGACCCGCAGCAGGGAGACCAGTCAAGGGCTGGGGTAGCAGCTCAGTTCTTCTCTCTGCCATACACCCCTCCTGTGGCCGCCACACCAAACTCCACAGTGGCCCCGATTCTCCTTTCCCTCCAGGAAGTGGAGAGCCGTTCGAAACCAGTCAAGCTGGCAACTTCTGAAAGGGCCTCATGTGTCCTGGGCTGCCTGCCCTGGCAGGGAGACTGTGTCCCAGCCTAAGGGACATCCACATGCAGGGGGCCTTTGGTTCGCTTTCTGCACGGTGGCCAGGAATGTCATGTGAGCCACTCATGAAGCTGAAGGAACACCATCCTTGCTCTTCCCGGAGTACATGTGTCACATGGCCTCCAGACCTTCTTGTTTTAAAGGCCACCTGGGTTCCAAGGTGGCTGCCAGGTGATTTTCTGGTTTGACCAGTTGAACCACTGCTGTGGCTTCAGGGCTGCTTCCTGGGGCTGGCTTTGCTGCTGCCAGATCCCCTTTCTCCGGAAAGTTCTGTCTGAGCTGGCTTGGGCTGCCTGGGGCTAGGGCCTCGGGTGACTGAGGGGCAGGGCCAGAGCCAGGGAAGGCCCCGGGGGCGTGGATCCTCCTGCTTGGGCATTGGGCGTCCCGGGGGGGGGGGGGGGGGTGCTGTGCACACTGCGGGCACAGGGTGCCTCACTGCAGGAAGGGGAGAAGCCGTGGGGAGAATGGAAAGAGTGCAGACTTGCACGAGATCCCCCATGGCCCTGCCCATCTCTGCCACCCTCAGACGCTTATTAACAGCTCTTTCCTTAGTCTCCACATCTGTAAACTGAAGAGGGCAACAGACTCTTTCTTAAAGGTCGTTGTGAAGATTACAGAGGCTAATGGATGCAAAGCGCTTGGCCGAGCCCTCAAATGAAATGGTAGCCGCTGTGATTCTATTATTATGCCCATTCTTGTTCTTATTATTTGTTATTCCTAGCTCATAAGAAAGTTGTAGAGATTAATATACTGTCAGTAACGTGTTTTGAGGCCAATCATTCATGCATTCGCTGATTTGGGCACTATTTACTGAACACCCACTGCACTAGGTACCTGTGAGGAGCCGGGGATCCAGCAGTGAACCAACAGGAGTCAGGGCACCAGCTCCCCTCTGGGGGTCACAGGAGTAGGCTGCGGGTTTCATGTTCGATTCTGTGCCAGGTTCCCACCCTTGCCCCAGCAGTGCGAGGCTCGGGGACGGAAGAGTGAGGTGCGGAGGAGGTGGGGAGACAGGTGGCCTGAGAGGATAGGACAGGGGGCTCTGTCTGGTGTCACCCTGCCTCAGGCCCCCCTTCCGCACACCCCACGCCCCAAGGATGTGATCCCTGAGAACAGCTCTGAAACCCTCGGACGCTTTCATTTCAGCTGCTCTGCACACCTGTGCCGCCTTCCCGGCTCCGCACAACCACCCCCGGCTTGGAGGGCCCGGATTCCTGCCCCTTCCCCCCTCCTCCCGTTCTCCTCCTGTTCTCCTCCCATCCTCCCCCGCTCCCCAGACATCTTGGTGATGAGCTTTATAGCACGAAAGTCGATATTTGGCCATTACCCTTCTACCCTGATTGCCAGTTCTTCTCAGAGGGCCTTCTTCTGTAATCTAATATTTGTGCCCGTTTCCTTGTAAAACTGCCAATTTTCTGCACAGGCGTGTGATCTCTCCTTGGCTCTCCTGCCTGGGCAGTGTGCTTTGTCGGGGGCCACGAAGCTTCCTGGACATTTCATTCCTCCCACTGAGGAAGAGAGGATTCATCATCAGCCTGGTTTTATAACAGGGGAAACAAAGGCCCCAAGAACACTGAGCTCACATCTTGCGTGCAGTTGGCCCAAACTTGAACCACCTCCTCTGCAGTTTCTCCAGACCGGCTTGGGGCATGCCCTTGCTCATCCCAGAAGACCCTTCCACAGGCTGCCAAGCGAACCTCTCTCCGGTGCACCAGTGGCTCTGGGACGGAGGGACGTTTGTGCCTCTGCTGTCGGCCAGGTCTGCCTCCTTGACATGACCCACTGGGGAACCGTCAGGGGCTAGGATTGGGGATCTGTCTGGGGGACCTTGGAGGGTGAGAGCTGAGTGTTGCCCTCCCATATCACTATTTTAAGAACATATTTACTGAGAACTCGGTGACTGGGGCCCCATAACCTGAAGAGGCTGACAGTAGGCTTCAAAATGTGGGTCATTCCCCCATCAGTCTCAAAAGTTTTTCTCCCTGATCTTTTCTCCTGGGATGTACTGACTTCATTCATTCACTCATTTATTCTCTCACTCACCCACCCATCCACTTTTTCTTTCCTTTATTCCATTTTGTTGAATAATACGTATGATTATATCTGCCTTCTGCCAGGCAATGGGAATGTGAAATGAATAAGATGCTGTTTTGCCCTCAGGGAGCTCGTAGTGCAGACCGTTGGGAAGTCAGGCATCCAGACAAGCAGAACAGTATGCAAAAGCGATGTCAGGATGCTTGGTGACAAACTCCTCCTGGGTTGGTTGGTGAAGGCTTCACAGAAGGAGTGACATTGGGGTGGTTCCTCAGGGGGCAAAGGGTGGGGGAGGAGGTGCTGTGGAGAACACCTCATAATTTGGGGCTTCTACTCTTCTGCCTGGCTGGGCCAGCTGGTAGGGGCGGGCCGTGGTCGTACCAGCTTTTGTTCAACTAGATCCTCGCTAAGAGTTAGCTTTTTGGCTCTGTGTGAAGGCAGACACATCTGGAGGCCCTGCCCCCTACAAGCCGCTTGCTCCTGAGGCTCCCAACCCCAGTCTTTTTCTCTGGGAACCTCTGCTGCCTGTCAACGTGGCCCTGCCTAGGAAGAGGCTCAGGAGGAGGGCGGAGGGGTGGGTGGTCAGTAGCTTGGCAGGTCTTGGCTGCCTCGGTGGTGCCCACTGACCACTCAGTAGCAGGCTCGGGGAGGCAAGGCCCGGGTCAGGCGTCTGCCAGAGGGGAGCAGGCCAGGGTTAGCTGGAGTGCACGGCACGTATCCCAGAGGCCCTATGTAGGTTTGTGCACGTGGCAGTGGGAAGGGGAAGGAGAAGGGAACTGGCGTGCCCTGAGTACCTACTCAGTGTACCTATATGTGCACAGGAACAGTTGTGCTTTACACATATGAGCCATTCAGTATAGAGATCCTATCATAAAGTGGGGGGCAAGGAGTCCCCAAGTTGGCCCCAAGTTTGAGAAGTTTCTGGTACATTCTTCAGGTTAGATCCTCCAAACAAGTGTATGTGTATGTATATGTGTATATATGTAAGTGTATGTGTATATGTATGTGTATGTGTATATGTATGTGTATATGCAGGTGTGTGTGTATATGCAGGTGTGTGTGTATATGTGTGTATGTGTACGTGCAGAGGTATGTGTGTATATGTGTGTATATGTATGTATATATGTATGTGTGTGTATGTGTATATGTAGATATATGTGTATGTGTATATGCAGGTGTGTGTGTATGTGCAGGTGTGTGTGTAGGTGCAGGTGTGTGTGCAGGTGTGTGTGTATATGTGTGTATGTGTATATGTATGTGTATATGCAGGTGTGTGTATATGCAGGTGTGTGTGTATATGCAGGTGTGTGTGTATATGTGTGTATGTGTACGTGCAGAGGTATGTGTGTATATGTGTGTATATGTATGTATATATGTATGTGTGTATGTGTATATGTAGATATATGTGTATGTGTATATGCAGGTGTGTGTGTATGTGCAGGTGTGTGTGTAGGTGCAGGTGTGTGTGCAGGTGTGTGTATATGTGTGTGTATGTGTATATGTATGTGTATATGCAGGTGTGTGTATATGCAGGTGTGTGTGTATATGCAGGTGTGTGTGTATATGTGTGTATGTGTACGTGTAGAGGTATGTGTGTATATGTGTGTATATGTATGTATATATGTATGTGTGTGTATGTGTGTGCACACACACAAGGCTGGGTCCCTCTGAGATCCCAGAGAAGGGAAGAGTCTTGCTGTGCTTCTCTTCCCACCCCCGCCTCCCCCTTGCCCCAGCCTTTATAACAAAGGAAAGAGTAATGTGGATCCCTCTTCCTTTTCTCTTCTGAGGAACTTCAATTTTGACTGAAGTATGTTCCTGCCTGAGGGATATTTCCTGTTTTTCCTGCCTGGGGCCCTTGTCTCTCAGATCTTTGTGATGGCACCTTCTTGTCACTCAGGTCTCAGCTCAGATGTCACCTACTTTAAAAGGTCTTCGCTGACCAGCCAATCTAAAGCAGCTTTCACATGGTTCTCCTCACTCTTTATTCCATTATTCTGCATTTGCCCCTTAACATCACTCTGAAAGTATTGATTAATTTGCTTATTATCTGTCCTCCCTGCTAGAATGGAAGCTCTCTGAAGACAAGGATCTTTCTGTATTCTTCACGGCTGTGCCTTCTAGTACCTAGCTCAGTTCCTGGCACCTCGTAGGCATTCAACAACAGCGTGTTTGAATGAATGCATAAATGAATGAATGAATGCACGCATGCATTTTCCTCGAGGACTTTTGCTCTTCCCGAGGGCAGCTGCAGCTAGTCCTGGTGACTTGGGACTCAGAGACAACGAGAAACTCACTATGCTACCCTTGTGTTTGGGACTGAGAAGAGGCAGAGAATTCTGCAAGGCTCAAGCAGTTTCCAGTAGCGTCTAGCTCTTCTGCTCAGATATGTGTCCTACGGGGAAGCTCAGACATAGCAGGCAGCCAGAAAGCATGAGCGGGGTACTCTTTGGTGAATGCAGAGATGAGGGGGCCGGCGCTTAGACTAAGGTCAGTATTGCCTGTCGCTTGGAGTCACTGGGGCAATTCCCATCAGCTCAGCCCGGCTGCTGGAGTGACTTCCAGGACCACCCCACTGCCAGGGGATCTGGAGTGGGGAGCACCTAGGGCTCAGGCAGTGGGGACAAGCATTCCTTCCAGCCTCATGGGACTCCATGTTCGACTGGCAAATCCTTCTCCGTGATAATAGCCCCTGGGTTTCTGGGCCCTGGGTTTCCAAAGACTGGCCCTTCAAGATTTTATGTGCAGGTGGTAACCTCTAGAATTGTCCTGGTCCTCATATCACCTCTGATCACATTGAGAGAGAGTGTGTGTGTGCATGCTTTTGTTTGAATCTTAAAAAAAAAGGAGGGTTAGAATATCATTCTGAAATCTGCAGTCTTTCTTGTGGGTGGCATCCAAATCAGAGCCACTGACTCAGGGTCCTGGAGGTTAAAACACGGCCTTGGAGCTCAAGGATCAGGATTCTGTCTGCCAAACACCAGGGCTGCCTCTTTTACTTCTGCCTCCCACCCCTCCCAGAGCGAGCGGGTGCGAATGCTGACTAACGCATTTGCTGAGAGAACCTGGTGCCTCTTCTCCCCAGAGCAAGGCCAGGGTGAGGGACAGTCAGTCTGCGAGTGGGTAAGAGGAGGAGGTCAGGTGGCAGCATGCAGCCCAGCAGACAGTGAGGCCGTGTCCCCAGACAGAAGGAAGAGGAACACAGCAAGTAGCAGGTTTGGGGCAACGACGCTCTCCCCTCTCCCCGCACCTACGTGGTAGGAGGGACTTTGGTGTGCCGGGAGCCTTTGTCTTGAATCTTCTCATGAGATTTGTCTCTTAGCTCACCTTCTGTATTGTTCTTGTCCCCCTTCTTCCCCTCATTTGTCCCTCAGTTAGGGGGACGATGGTGTCATTGGTCTCTTGGTGTTACGGGTTTTCTCTCCTGCCGAGAGAAGTGGGTTTTGAAATGGGGATCACTCTGATGCCTTGTTTGGGGTGGCACCTCCCCACAGGGTCTGCCTTTCCCCAAAGCTTGTTTTGGGGTTGCTCAGGGTGACCTCTTTGGAGGTGACCTCCTGCCACAGCCCACGTGAGCCCCACATGTGCAGCACATGCTGGTTGCCTGCCAGCAAGGGGCGGGGGGCCTTCCTGGGCCTTGGGCTTGGTAACCGGAGCCAGCACGGCTCCAGGGATCAGGTGTCTGCCTTGGGTTTCAGGTGTATTAAGTTGTTCCTGTTGTGGTGTCTCATTGCTAATGAAAAGGTTCGAGTCTCGCTGCTGGTCCTTTGGGCTGTGGTTGATCACAGTGATAACATTTGGCACCCAGAAAGAACCTTATTTCCACTTGAAACATGTGGCACTTGGCAGACAGGCAAGCTGGCACCTGACGTTGACCCATTAGGTGCTGGCCTGCCGATGGGCACACCCGAACTTTGCGGGAAGGGGGACATCTGGGCTCCATGGTGGGTGGCATTATCTCTTTTTGTTGGAACACTGTGGCTGAGCGCTGGCCCCTCGTGTCACCTCCCTGCCCTCCTCCTCCTTCCCAGAGCTCTGTCTGTCTGCCCCGCACTGTGACCCTGGGCTGCCTGATCTCCTCATCCCCTCGGGAGCTGACAGCTTCTTCAGCTAACATTTCATAAAACTCTGTGTGTCAGGCCCCGTGTCATGGGCTTTGCACCTTCTCCCACAACTGGGACTGTCATTCCCATTTTACAGGTGAAGAAACAGCAAAGAGAGGGTAAGAAGACCCCACGGGCATGCGTGGGAAAGGCGGGATCGGAAGCGAACACTGACCACACGCTTGTGTTCTTACCGCCCACGCCGCTCGTCCTCCATGCTTCCCAGGGCTCTCTCTGGAGGCCCATGGTGATGGGAAGGGGTGTTCTTTCCCCCCGAATGTGCCCCGTTCCCTTCTTCCCAGGCTTCTCAGCCCCTCACCGCCAGACTGAGGGCGCCGTAAGTGAGCTGCGGTGTTACCAGCCCCGGTGAGCCGTCCCCGCTGTCCTGTCCCTCTGTCCTGCTCCAGCCCCCAGGACCCACAGGCCAAGCTTGTCCCTCCTCCTGCTCTCGGACAGCGGCCCCGTCACCGCGCTCCACGCTCCGCTTGTGGCCTCGCGGTCTCCGGGGGTGGCTGCTGGAGAGGCAGAGGCTGTCCGGACCGAGCCACGGAAGAGCCGGAGGCCGCCAGCGTAGGAGGGCAGCACGTCCACAGTCCTAGCAGGAGGCACTGAGCTGAGGAGCTTTCCTTGCCGACGCCCGGCCCTCCTCATGCTCTCTGGGCCCCGCGCTCTGCTGGATCGGAGGCAGAGCTTTCCGGAACAAAAAAACATTGTCAGTTACAAAATATACTCTCTGGCCCTTAGCTACTCTACACCTGGTTGGGGCTAGAAGACAAAAACGAGGAGGCAGCACCGAGCAGGGAATTGGGGGGGGGTTCCTCCCAGCCCCAAAGTTGAAACCCCTTGCCCGCCGGCCTCGGTGCAGCTGGGCAGACACAGGCTGTGCGTCTCCAGGCAATCCCAAGGCGCCTTCAGGCTTCACTAGGGAAGGCAGGTGTGCTCTGAGGATACCCAGGAGCTGGACGGTGGGGTCTGTGCCAGGATCCAGCGCCCCCAGCCCCCACTCTGGCCAGCGTGTTCTGTCTTTCGGCATCTCTGCTTCTCTGCACGTCTGCCTCATGTTCTTCTTGTTACCAGCTCACCAATGCCCTCAGCACCGTCTGGAGGGAGCTGGTTTGATCAGCTTAGCTAGATCCCCTTGCCCATGGTGGCCAGGTCCCCCTGGGGGTCCCCAGCAAGCCCAGTGATGGACCGGCCTCCGGTGGTCAGATATCCACCTCTGGTCCAGTTAGGAGCTGCTTCGCCACAGAACACACACTACCCAGCCCTGCTTCCCTGAGCAGAAGCTTTGGGCTGGGCAGTTCCAGCCGGAAGAGACACCACGACTGGCACATCTGAGGTGCTGAGAAAAATGGTGAGCGGCTCACTGTGCTTTCGGTACTTGGTTGGCAGAGGGCCCCCTCTTCCTGACTTTCTCCCCCAGGGCTCCCCGCATCTTCAGGAAAGTCTGCCGGAGCGGTGTGGAGGCGGTGAGCCTGTTTGTTCACACCACAGTGTTCCCTGTGCCTGGGGACAGTGATGTGGCTCTGTGCGGGGTGATGCATCCGGGCTGAGTGCAATCCTGACCTGTCTCAGGGAGCCAGGGGTCCCCTGAAACCAGCCTATGGTGGGCTTGCTCCCCGAGTGCCCAGGGCCTCGCTTCTAGATGCCTCATCAGAGCAGAACAGGTATGAGGCATGCCAGGGCGCGACAGGAAAGGCGGTAAGGTTCTGCAGCTGCTGGTCGAGGGAGCGGTACCCGGGCGGCTGTCAGGAGGCCAGTCCTCCTCCGGTTCTGGCTCAGCCACTGCGTGTGGGAGCAGGAGGGAGTTGCCCGGCCTCCCTGTGCCTCCGGTGGTTGTCACCACTCTTCCCTGCTTCACAGGGCTGGCACGAGGACTGAGGCCTCTGGATTCCTTAGCTGAGGGGTGCGCGGCAAGTGTAATTATGAGGATCATAGATTGGGTGTGGTTCTGCCTTGAGATGGGCTAGACAGTGCTTCTCAAACTAGTCTGGGTGGACCTGGAAAGTGGCTTTTCTGACACACTCCCTGATGATGTTGATCTCTGGGTTGGTTTGCCCGGCCGCTCGCTGGGAAGCAGTTATTCAGCAGAGGGAAGGCAGGAACGAGACGAGTGCCTCCTACTGTGCGCAGGTGCTTCACATCCATGGCCTAATCCACAGCCCACAACAGCCCCGAGGAGGCCAGTGGTATTCTCATTCCACAGGAAAGAAAACTGAGGCTCAGAGAAGTTGAAAGTTGCCCAAAGTCACACAGCAAGTGCCAGAATCTGGATTCAGACCCAGGTCTTTCTGATTCCAAGGCTGACGGATAGCTCTTTCACTATATTATAGCTCAAACTTTCTTCTAAAAATCCCCTGCCACCCTGTTAAAAATAGAGGTCTCTGGCCCTTGCCCTCAGATTCTGATTCAATGGGTCTAGGCCAGTCAAGGTAGCAGCATTTAAAAAACAAATCAGCCCAGGGGATTCTAAAGCTGAGCACCTGCAAAGCACGCCGGGAGAATGGGAGCACGCCATGCCACCTCAGCTGGCACTTCCGGTGGGAAGCTTCAGCCCACATCTCGAACTGCAGCATGCATTAGAATCACCTGGAGAGCTTGTTAAAATGCAGATTCCCGGACCCCGGCCCCAGAGTTTCTGATTCCATCTGTCTGGGGTGGGACTCAAGAATTTGCATTTCTAACAAGCCCCGGCTGATGTTGATGCTGCAGGTCGGGGGACCACACTTTGAGAACCACTGTCTAGAAGCTGCATCTTAACACAGTCCCCGAGTGGTCTGCATGCACTTTGGCGTTTGAGGAGGGCTACCCTGGAGGAGCCGGAGTGAGAACACACAGGGGAGGGAGGTGGGGGGAGAGTATCTCTCCTCCTCAGCAGAAAGGGGCCAGACCGTTAGGACGAGCACCCAGAGGGGGCTGATGAGGGGCTGGGAGCTGAGACTTGGAAAGGATAGAGGTCTCTTCCCCAAGGAAGGTGACGAGAACAGAGGCTCACTCTGAGGAAATGAGGTGGGCCTCAGGACCGGCTTCATCAGGCAGCATTCAGCTCACCCCTGGAGAGTGGAGGAGTCCTGTTGAGTGAGTGGCACTGAGGAGGGGGGGCACGAGGGCTGAAGCCTTCAGCGAGGGGATGGTGGCTGTGGGGAAAGGAATGGGCACCCCCTTATAAATGGGGTATCAGCAGCTACAAAGGCCCCACTGAGGTGAGAAAGCAGGAGCCTGTGGGTGACCATCCAGGCCAGCATCTTGACTGCCCTGCAGTGCTCAACAGCAGGAGAAGACTAACAGCCACACAGATGGAGGGGCCACAGGTGGGCAAGGGCATGGTGGGCTGTGGATTGGTAGGTGCACACAGTGGGAGATCCAGGCTATGGGACCAGGGAGGGTAGAAAGAATAGAGTCCACTAGAAGATCACTGGACTGTTCATCTTTTTTTTTATTATTAAAGAAAAGTGGGGGCACCTGGGTGGCTCAGTCGGTTAAGCGTCTGCCTTCGGCTCAGGTCATAATCTTGGGGTCCTGGGATCCTGCATCAGGCTCCCTGCTCCATGGGGAGTCTGATTCTCCCTCTGCCTCTGCTGCCCCCACTGCTTGTGCTCTTTCTCGCTCTCTCTCTCTCTCTCTGTCAAATAAATAAATAAAATCTTAAAAAAAAAAAAAAAAGGTGGGTGGGAGAAAGAAAATCCCTCAAAAGGCCCAGACTTACTGTTTCTTTTTTTTTTTTTTTTAAGATTTTTATTTATTTATCTGAGAGAGAGCACATGAGAGGGGGGAGGGTCAGAGGGAGAAGCAGACTCCCTGCCGAGCAGGGAGCCTGATGCAGGACTCGATCCCGGGTCTCCAGGATCATGACCTGAGCCGAAGGCAGTCGCTTAACCAACTGAGCCACCCAGGCGCCCTTACTGTGTTTCTTGCTTAGTGCCTATGAATAGCCAAAATGGAAGCATTTTCTCCAAGCTCCACAGATTTTACTGGGTGGTCAGGAAGACCTCTAAGTTGTGAGAGGATGGGTATGGGGGTGCTCTGGGCCGCCCAAATCCCTCAGCCTCAGTCCCTGGCCACACAGCTAAGAAGTGAGGGAAGCAGGAGAAGGAATCCAAGCCCAGCACTCACTCCCAGGGTAGCTGCCTCTTCTAACACCTGCTTACATCCTCGGGTGGAGTCCCCTAGTGCTGGGAGCTCTTCCCTGGCTGGGCCTCAGGACCTACAGAGAAATCAGCATAGATAAGTCTCCGTGTCTCATTAATATACAGCTCTCATTGCCCTGAGAAGCAGTGCTGGGGGTAGCCCGGGCTCTGGCACCAAACAGGCCTGTGTTCAAATCTCTGCCACCTGCTGTGCTGACCTTGGGTTAGTTATCTTACCTCTCTGGTCTTTGTCTCCTTCCCACTCAGCTCTGTAAGATCAGGGATCCTATGTCCTTTCCACCACTCTGCACCTAGTCCTGTGCAGGGCACATAGTAAGTTCCCATAGAAGTGTATGGAATAAAGGGAAGGTAGAACCTTCTGTCTCCCTCCCTGCCACCTTGTGACCCCTCTTTGTAAGGCACTGCCCTGGACCAGGCCTGCTGGACTAATATGATAATGAGCTAGGTTGATTGTAAGATGAACCAAATTGCTGGTTCTCACTGTCCATGAAAGAATAAGAATTTCCTGATTCCCTTCTATGCCAGGGAGGGCGAGAAGCAAATTCTTGACAACCGTCTGTCTGAGGAGGGGGTGAGCACGCCCCTGCCCCCACCCTCGCTTTCTCAGCACACTCGGAAGAATGGCGGCCAGACATTGCCCATTTGGAAGAGTACAGCTCAACAACTATGAATCAGCTTGTGCAGGCGGAAAATGAATCCTGTCTGACCAACCTGGTCCAGTTTGGGTTGCCTGTTCAGAATCTTTCTCTCCCCTCTGGTTAAATGATGGTTGGTCCTGATGGGGAGAGGGAAGAACCTAAATTGGATCCGTCTGTATTTGTGGAAGCCTGGGGACAGGCCAGAGAAGGGGAGAAGCACCCCCATTGGTGAAGAACTAATGCTGAGGGGGACAGCGGGGTGGTGGGGACTCTGGTACCTGGGGCGGGGGGGCTTTGGGGCTGGGCCATGCAGCCTGGTGACTACGTCTCTGTCTGGAACTCTGCCTTGACCGTGTTCTCCACCTGAAAACGCGTTAATGCTGCCCATTCCTGATCTGTCTCCAGGGAGTACACTAAGACTTAAGCTTAATTAACCTACTCGATAGAGCTCCTGCCTCACCGGGCACAGTGCCCGGGCACAGTTGGAGCTGGGAAGAGGCGTGGTGATAAAAATGTCTCCCCTCCTCTCTGTCATCACTGATTCAAGCCTGCGTGCTGCAGCTGCTGACTCGTCCTGCAAGTTTCCCCAAATACGTTTCTGCCTTGGGCCGCTTTGCCAAATGCCGTATGCTTCCTGGGTCTTGTGGCAGCTGAGCTCCTTGAGCCCTTGGGCACATGAGCCTGAGAAGCCTGTCTGTCCTCCCCTCCCTCCCCCAGCAGCATGCTGCCTCACTGCCTGGTCCTCCAGTCACTGGTCGTCACTTACAAGCACCCACAACGGACAAGGACTGTACTAGGTTATGGTGGTAACTGCAGTCAGCTGAGTATCTCCCAGGTCCTGGGCCCTGTATCTCGTCTGGTCTTCTCATCCACCCTCTGAAATGATTGGTGATGTCCCCATTTTGCGGATGAGGAAGTGGAGGCTCAGAGAAGCAACGGGCCTGAAGTCATAGCTATGACCAAAGTGGCTGGAGTCAGGCCTGGCTTCAAAGCCCATGCTCCTTCTAAATAAAGGAGTACAGTGCCTTCTCCAGTAAGCGGGGGCTAGTCAACAGCAGAGCCACCAGGCCTTCTTGGTGGGCCTCTGCTAGGGTCCCTGCGCCTTCCCCACATTCATGACAGCACCACATCCCCTCCTGGTTATTAATAAGGCAGAGAAAGAAAGAAAAAAAAAAGACAAAACAGGCAAACTAGGTAGGTTGCTATTCCTAGGGGTTAGAGTTCCAGGGGGGGATAAATACTCGCAGTTCCCTCCAGAAGTGTAAATAGAAGACCTCACACTGAGGAGAGGGAGACACATTTGGGGGCTGAGTGAGGCAGTGGATGGAGTGGGTTCCCCCGTACTCACTCTGCCCTCCTCCTGTACCCGCTCCCCCTCCCACCCCTGCCCCTTACTGCCGGCAACTCTCAGGTCAAGGAGGAAGGGAAGCCCCATTCAAAGCCCCAGATACTTCCTTAGGGTCAATCTTTGGCTCAAGAAGGCCTTTACCTCATGCCATCTTTCTGCCATATTAAGCCATAGGGAATCCCTTCCAGTACGAGTGCCCTGGGCCTTTACTATTCAGTCCCAGCAGTACTCTTCCTAACCTCCTTGCTCTCTTCCTTTCCCCAGGCGTGGATTTTAAGATGAAGACCATAGAGGTAGACGGCATCAAAGTGAGGATACAGATCTGGTGAGTTGGGGAGGAGGAGAGACATGGGGCTGCTCCCCCAGCCACCACTGCCATGTGTGAAAATCCCGAGGCTGCATCTGGGATAACAGGCCACCTCTTCTACCAAGAGAAGCAAATGTCTCAAAGCCCATCTCCTGCTTCTATGAGCCTTAATCTCTTTTTCTTAGGAAACTTCATGGGATTGGCCACAAGTCACCCAAAGGCAGGAATTAGAAGGAATTGGCAAACTAACGAGTGTGGGTTTGTTTTAGGATGGAAACTTTGCCCCTGGGCCATGCCACAGTGCATGGGAGGGAGGGTTACACCGCACCCAGAGGATGGACCCTGGGGAGAGAACCCCAGGACGGCATGGTGCACTTCCCACCAGTAGCCACAGGGGGCCGCTGTGGCTCTCTGGCCTGAGGTTTCTGCAAGCGCGGCCTTCGCCAGCCTTTGGAACTGCTTCCAGTTTGGAGAATGCTATGGGCGTTGCCTTGAGAGGCCCCAGAGGCCCCACAGGGACGAGAGGTGGAGCAGTCCAACCTGTCTGAACACAGTGGCCCAATTCTAAAGAGAGTTGCCCAAGGCCCAGTTTTGTTTGGGGCTCCTGGCACTGATTGAGTTGACAAGGCCCCCGTAAGCCCTGTCAGCACCCGATCATCAGGCCTCTCTCCTGCAGAGTCGGGTATGTTCAGACCCCTTTGGGGATCAAAGCTCCTGATTTTTCACCCTGTAGCTCCCCAGTCTTTCCTGCAAGGGCACAGGGTCTCCCAGCTCCTGTTCACCCCTTCCCCTCTGGCTCCATGGCCCCTGCCCTTCTGATGGCCTGGCTTTCTACGGCAGGGACACGGCGGGGCAGGAGAGATATCAGACCATCACAAAGCAGTACTACCGACGGGCCCAGGTGAGCCACCATTTTCAGGGTCTGGAGGTGGGATGCTGCCATCCACACTCCCAGCTCTGGGCGTTTGAGGTATTTGTGCCAGCGACGCCCAGAATAGGGCCCTCGGAGTGCCTGCTGGGGAGGGTCGCCATCACACACTCCTCAGTTACTCTCTGAGCACACACCACAGGCAAGTCCCCCAGCCTCATCCCCACCCTCCTCCCTGGGCCAAAGACCCCAGTCAGAAGATTGGGTGCCTTCCTACCTCAGAGAGTTCTGTGGTAGGCCTAGGGCACAATAGCTTTGGGGGTGTGAGAGAGAAGGAGAAGTTTCCGGGTGCCGAGGGATCCTCATTATGCTAAGCAGGGAGAAGGGAGAGTGGGACCCAGCACTTAAGGTACCACACCTGCCTCTGGACCCATGCCTGTGCACTCTGTGTGCATCTCCCTCCCCCGTCTCTCTCTCCTCTCTCTCTCAGGGAATATTTTTAGTCTACGACATTAGCAGCGAGCGCTCTTACCAGCACATCATGAAGTGGGTCAGTGATGTGGATGAGGTAGGAGATGCGGCCTCACCGCTGGGGGTGGGGGAAGGGTGCCTCAGAGGGGAAGGCGATGGGAAGGGCCGAAGCTCTCGGGGTTGGTGAGCAAACACTCCCAGGAGACCTTGCCTTTCCCAGCCCTGGATGAAGACCTCTGGGTGAGTAAGACATGGGGAAGAAGCCCAGGCTGCCACGCCATCCGTGCCCTGCGCCCACCCAGGCCGCCATGGCTGCTTCTTCCTTGGAAATGAGTTAGGTCAGAACCTACCCTGGGACCATTGTCCTTCCTGAAATCTCAGGAGCAGGAGGAATCGTGAGACTGGGGTTCTAGTCCTGGCTCTGGAGCCTTGGGCAAGCCATCTGAATTCTTGGAGTCCCCAGTTTTTCATCTGTAGAATGAGGGGGTGGACTTAAGTGCAACGTCCTTGCCAGTTCAGATACCAGCTATCTAACCCCAGGAAGTACGGGGAGTAGCCAGAGTGTCTCCCACCCTAAGCTGTCCCCGTGACAGCCCTCCAGGCCCCCTGGGGTCAGCCTCGTGCCTGCACCCAGTCTGCCTGCTCTGTCCCTAAGGCTCTGGAGCTTGGTGCTGGTGTGGAGGCCAGAAGCCTGTATGGTGGGGGCTGGGGGGGAAACGCAGCACTCACTGGCGGTTCTGCCTGTCCTCTGTCCCCAGTATGCACCAGAAGGTGTCCAGAAGATCCTTATAGGGAATAAGGCTGATGAAGAGCAGAAGCGGCAGGTGGGAAGGGAGCAAGGGCAGCAGGTAAGTGGAGCAAGCTGGCCTTATCCATTGCTCACGTCTCCTGCGGCCAGGGCCAGTCCTGAGAGCTGGGACCCAGGATTCTGTCCCCGTGCTGAGGCACCCTGCACCTCCCACAGTTCCCCGAGGCTCCGGGCCAGTTGCCATCCTTGAGAGTTTGCTTTCTGTCCTTTGGGACAGTAATTTGGGGCCCATCCTAAAACAAGGACCTCTCGGGCAGCCCCTCTCCCAGCTCTAAGGGCCCCAGAGCAGGATTATCCTCTGCTAAAGAGGTCATCCCAGTGTTCGTGGGGAGGAAGGGCTCCAAGTCGCTGGCTTCCCCAGCAGCATCATGGCACGGCTGCTGTCTACAGGTACCCCACCCCTGTCCTGATACTGGGAAGGGGTAGGGAGGAAAAGCTCACGGTCGGAGAAGCCACGGAGCAGAGAGGGTAGGAAGGTGGTGCCAAGGGACACAGCCCTCCCAGAGGACAGAAGGATGGATACCATGGAGACGAGAGTCATCCACCCACTCTGAGGGCCTCGAGAGCTTTTTTCTCCCTCTTTCTGTCCATAGCGCTTAAAATAAAATGGATTTTTTGGTATACAAAAATAATACAGGATCACTGAAAAATCTGAAAGTAGAGGCAAACCCTACTAGAATAAACCCTCCTAGAATAGTATTTATCAAGCACTGTATGGATGGCAGGCACTAAGCAAGTGCTTTGAGACGCATGACCTCTTTCAGTCACTCCGTGACTTTGGTTGATAGACACCCTCATCCCCCTTTAACAGATGGCAGCGCCGGGCTTAGAGTCAGTGACTTGTCCAAGGTCGTCCGGCTGCTGAGTGGCATCACTGGCCTCTAAGGCTGGGTCTCTTTGACCCCAAAGCCCGGGTTTGTCAATTCCACCTCCTGCACAAGACGGGGATCTTCGTCTCCTGATGCATGTGTGTGCACCGGGAGGTGGCTGGGGGTGCGGGCGGGGCTTTGTGGAGCGTCTTCTCCGTTCTCGGCTGGCCTGTGTCTTGGAAGGAGCTCCCGCCTGGTCTGAGAAGGGACAGTTCAGCATGGGCTGTGAGGGCTGCGGCACAAGTGTGTGCCAGGTGCTGTGGGCACCTCCCTTCCCTTACTGACTCCCTTTCAGGAATGTTCTTTTCTTGCAGCTGGCTAAGGAGTATGGCATGGACTTCTATGAAACAAGTGCCTGCACCAACCTCAACATTAAAGAGGTGAGAGCCCCGAAGCCCCGCAGCCCTGCCTCCGGGGCCCAGTCCCGAGGAGCTACACGGAGCGGGGAGGCGGCGGGTCAGAGGATGAGCACCTGCCTGCCCCGGGGCGGCCACCGGGCTGCAGGGGGAAGAGGAGGCGGCACCCCACTCACCCGCCACCCTTGGTTTCCCAGTCTTTCACGCGGCTGACGGAGCTGGTGCTGCAGGCCCACAGGAAGGAGCTGGATGGTCTCCGGACACGCGCCAGCACCGAGTTGGCATTGGCCGAGCTGGAGGAAGAGGAGGGCAAACCTGAGGGCCCGGCGAACTCTTCAAAAGCCTGCTGGTGCTGAGGGTCCTGCGTGGAGCACCCACCGATCCCCCTCCCCTCGGGAGGCCTGTGGCAGACAGGGAGTCCGGGCTTTGCCCTGCTTCTCCTCTCACTCGGGTAACCCTGTGGAATACCAGTAGCTGCTACTCCCCTGCCTGGCCCTGAGAGCAGCCCCGCTGTCATCTCAGAGCAGCCTCTGCCCCCGCCCTCCAGCCTGGAGGGGCTCCCTCCCGCCTGTTTGCCCGCCACAGGCCCGCCAGGAGCCCCCGGTATGCTGCGGGCGCGGTCTCACCGCCCCAGGCGCCCAGACAGTGGCCCCCTCTGGAGTGAGGCCACTCCAGGGCTCCTTCTTTCTCAGTGCATCCTGTCTCTCTGCTTTTCCTCTCTTCCTCCCACCTCTCTTTCTTGTCCCCTTCCCCCTTCTAGTGTGTTCTGTATCAAAGCCCCTCACACCTCTTGCCCTCGCCGTCCTGCTGTGTGGCTGCCAGGGCAGCTTCTTTCTTTCCTTTCTTCCTAACCCTGTCCAAGGGAATGGACTCAGGCTCATGGGGATGTTCCATACTCTTCTGGGAGAACCGCCCCCCACCCTGCTTTGTGAAGGGGCCAAAGCCTACGGGGTGCTTCTTCCTATCTTCCCCACCCCACCGCCCCTTCCTGTGCCGTGGGCCTGCCTCACCAATGATCAGGGAAAGTGGAACATCAAGGTAGGAAGGAAACACCAAACTGGTGGTCCTCAAGACTGGGGCTGTCCCACCTTTCCCTGCCTGCCCCGCAAATCCCCCCCTCCCAGCTTTGGCCTTGCTTGGCTGCCTACCCACCTGCTTCTTGCGGAAAGTGAGCTCAGAAGCAGGTGCTTCAGAGAAGAAAAAAAATGTCGAGAGGAGGTAGGGATAAAGGTCACCTCCATTCTCTACCTCCCATGCAGTGTGTATACAATTTCTCCCCACCTGGGCTCCTGAATTTAAAGATGTGTACCAAGGCCTCAGGGCACTGCAGGGACAAGGAAAGCCTGGGGGAGGGGGGGCGGGTGGCGAGGCCAGTGATGTTGATGTTGACGAGCCAACCACACACCCCAGAAAGGGGAGTGTTTGGACCTGAAGGACTAGCCCCTGTATATCAGGTGAAAGCGAGGGAGAGGAGACCAGAAGGGAATATGGCAGCAACTTCCCTTTCTGTGTAAGAAGGGCGTTTCCCCACGACCCCCCTGGCACGTGAGAGGTGACATAACCACTAAACCCAGCCTTCCGTGCTCAAGGTTTTCCTGAGACTCAAAGTCTGTGGGAGAAGGGCAGGGGCTTCCCGGGGAGAGAGAAGGAAGGCCCCGGGTAGAAATGCTTGGTGCTGTTCTCTTCAGCCTTCTAGACAAAGCGCTCATCTTGCCCCTCTAGCTCCTTGAAGAGGAGCCACCTGCACTGTGGCTGCAGGAGGAGGGAAGGGGACTCCTTCCTCCAGAGCTCTTTGTTCAGGAAGAAGTTTCTTTAACCCCACATGGCCCAAAGGTGGCTTGAGGGAGGCGCTTTAAAGAAGGGGCAAGTCAGTGACGGGCCCTAGTGGGGTTCTTCCCCACCTTCCCAGGGTTGGAGGCTCCTTCTTAAGCTACATTTTAGCGGCATCACATGGCTCGGGCTGGAGCTAAAACAAAGACTCGAGCACTGAACATTCACCGACGAAGGGCCGAAGTCCAGGGCCCACACGTGTGAAGGATTAAGAGCCCTGCTTCCTTATTCCTCCAAAAAAAAAAAAAAAAAAAAAGGTGGGTAAGAAATCACCAAACCTTTCCTCCTGACTCTTAGAGTAGGAGAGGGTAGCTCAGGATGTAGCACCAGGGATAGGCTAACATAGTGGAAGGAAAAGGAGGGCAGGGATAGTTATAAATTGTTAGCTGATGAGAAACTTAGATAGCAGACTCTTTCGGATGAAGTCATGATATGGCTGGGATGCTTCCTTGAGGACTGACTCCTCGGGTGTCAAGACACGGCGTCACACCAGGGGTGGGGCGACAGTAACCAGCCCTCAGGGTGCCGGCAGCCAGGGGCTTTGGAGAGCAGATGTTTTGCTGGGCACTGGCTCCAACCTGTGGATCCATGTCACAGTGTTCCCTGAAGGTCAGGCAGAGCGCGCGTCTTTCTCTCCCAGCCCCCTCAGGACAGAGGGACTAATTTTTACTATACCTAGGAGTTCTGGAAGGGAAAACGCGGAGTGGAGATTTTATGAACCGATGAGCCCATCCACCAGGGCCACCGCTGGGGAGAGGTATGGGAGCAGGAGGGTTGGAGCTTTAGGGTCAACTACGCTCACCAGGTATCGGAGTCAGCATCGCACCCCTAAACTTGTCCAGTCCGGGAGGTGGCCTGGGATCTGGCCTTAGGCCCAGACTGTTGAGCAGACGCTCCTGCCTGTTTACTCCTCACCATCTCTGCACCTGCTGTCTTGAGACTCAGCCCAGCCCCAGGCATTCCACATGCTCCCAGGCCCCCACCATCTCCCTGTGATGGGTGAACTTCGTGTACCGTGTCTTGGGTCCAATATATGAATTGTGAGCAGGGTTCATCTATTTTAAACACAGATGTTTACAAAATAAAAAATATTTCAAACCACAGGTGTGGCTGCCTGTATGAGCCCCTAGGAGGAGTTCTCACCGGGACCTTGCCAGTTAAGGAGGGAGGGAGAGGCAGTGCTGGGAGAAGAGGCTCCAGAACCTTATAAAGCAACAGCAGAAGGATGACAATGGAAGCAGCAAAGCGTCATCCTTATTGTACCTTTCCCAACACCACCTGCAGGGGAGCCCCAGCAAAGCCCCCAGTGCTCTGTGGTGGGCCTACAAGTGCAGAAAGAAGCCTGCATCGCTGGGAAGGTGCTGAATACCTGTGTCTGAGGGAGTCTTTAAAGCCAAGAAGGTTCTCCTCTATCTGAGATGGAACAGTAACAGGTCTCCCTGAAGTCATGAGGAGGGATTAAATCTTTCAGAAGTTTGTCCTAGCCCCGCGATCGGGTACTCCAGGGAAGCAAGGCAGACTATAATCTCGGGGGCCTGGGGGTGCAAAATACTATCCTTTGGGGCACAGAGCTGATGGAAGAGGCAGAAAATGGGAGTCAGGATAGAATGAAGAAGGAAGGAGTCAAACAAGATGGCGCAATGGTAGCCTAAGATCTTAACCTGCACTTTACAGTTTATGGAAAACTTGCAATACTTTATCTCTTCCATCCTAACACTCCTATCTGTGCGAGATAAGGAGGGTGATTACACAAATTCAGCTGGTAAGGAAATGTGCCTGAGGGCCTCGGGTAACAGTGGCAGAGTCATGGCCCGAAACACCAAAACTGAAATCTCTGGAGGGAAAAGCTTTAGCGTCCGTACTTTAAAAAAAAATCTCCATAAGCAATTCTCCTTTGTAGCTAGAGTTGAGAACCACCTACCTAGACTTTTTGCCTACTAAGCCAGCACAGTTTCCAGAACAACTGTCCCTATGGAAAGCCGTGGGAATCCCATACCTGTTAGTTCATGTCCAAAGTAATAAGCTTCTGGAAAGTGGGCTAGTTTGAGGTCAAGTTGGAGACAGAGGTATTTTAAGAGAGCCCATCAGTTTTTTCAATCATGAAAGGCGAGAGCCTGCATGACAGAGGGTCCTAAGTTCTTAGAGAAAAGGGATGGTGTGGCCCTGAGGAAGAGGGAACCCCCACTTGATCCCCCAGCTCAGGAACTTCCATGGTCTTCCTGGACAGAGGCCCCAGAAGGGCAGCCAATAAGAAGTGTCCAGATGCCCGAGAGTCCTTGGGGAAGCTCTTGGCATGCAGGTGAGTCTGGCAAGTTCACGCTGAAGTTCAGCCCACTGTCAGGGCCAAGTTCTTCTGACTCATTGGCCTGGTAGGGACATTTATTGGCTGTTTCTAGGAACTCTACCCAGTCCAATCGGGGGACACACTTCATTTGCATTTCCTGCCACCTCTTTTAATGGCCAAAGATTCTATTCACCCTCAAGTAAGGGAGCTTGTTTTGAGGGAGCGGCCAGTGGGGACATGGGTTCCCACATGCTATGAACAGCCACGGAACAGGCCACAAAAGACACAAAAGCTGGGCACTCCCTGGTGAGTAGTTCCTCCATCTTCTCAGCAAATCAGATTCTCAATACCAGCTGCTCCCAAGCCTTGCTTATTCTTCGTTCTAGAAGACAGTTCCCAATGGACGCGTACCTGTGAAAACACTCTCTAATAAACAGTTGCATTGTTATTGAAATAACACTCCCAAAATCCCCAAGCCAGGTCAAGCCCGATTGCCAGTCTTCCTGATGGAGAAATCCTGCCATTTTTTTTTTTTAAATCAGATTTATCGAGCTGGTGGTGTTTGGAATAATGAAGTGAAGCACTAGGCCTTCCCTTAGGTCCTCAGCTGTCCCGCAGTACGTTCCATGGCTGGTGCTGAAAACCTGGGCGGCTTGGCTGGGTTTAGAACCATAGCAGCTTTGACTCCCTGCACACTCCCTTTGTAGGGGGGCGGGGGGTGGGCAATGAGCAGCACAAGCCTGCCAGGAGAAGTCATTGGGACCGAGCCTTTGTCTGAGAGGAGGCAGGTGCGGCACATGCCCTGGGAGTTACTCCCCTGCTCTGACTCCTCACCATCACCCCGGCCCCGACTGACGGCAGCCTCCTGAGCCTGTGGAGGCAGAGTGGAGGACCCATAGTACTGGAGTCGGTGCCATGCAAGGGCACCTTGGGGGCAAGGGCAAAGGTCCTCTCCAGCGGAAGTAACATCACTCACCGAAAGACTGATCACGACAAACTTCATCTCTGCAGCCTGGGGCGCGCTGAGCCACTGAAAGCCATTATTTCTAGAAAAATCACACTGTCCTCCTAAGGATCCCTTTGATTGTGTGCTTGTGGAAAACAACAGCCAAAGAAAACTATGTGCACAGTCATATGTATATTTCGGTTATGGTCTAGTTAAGGGGACATGCCCCCCAATTCTCTTCCTCATCTTTCAGATCTTGGCAGACCCTGACCTCTCAGTGGCGCAGATCAGAGGTTGGCCTTCAGCCGACAATACACGTCTGTGCCAAGTGAGAACGACTTGCTGGGGCTGGTCCGAGTCAATCCTGCATCCCTCCCTCCCTTTTTTCCTCCCCATTTGACCTTTGGGGCTCTAGTTTCCTGAAAGTAGTGAATTATTCATGTTTGTACATAGATATCAAATTGGCCCTTCCCAGGTTGCCAGCAGGGTGGGGCAGGTAGGTGGCTTTGTTCAGCGTCTGTAAATAGGAGGAGCCACCTCCCTGTTGAAATAGCACCTACAGGTGGGTGACCATTTTTTGCTAAGTCATCCTGGGGATGCTCAAAGCCCCATTGTGAAATCCTTCCTGTCCTTCCAGGCTCCTCCTTCCTCCCCACCCCTATAACAGACCCTGACGTGGGTTCCTGCCACTCTGCAGGCCTCGCTGTGTCCCTTCACCATGGCTTACATAGCCAAGTCCTTCTACGACCTCAGTGCCACCAGCCTGGACGGGGAGAAGGTAGATTTCAACACATTCCGAGGCAGGGCCGTGCTGATTGAGAACGTGGCCTCGCTCTGAGGCACGACCAGCCGGGACTTCACCCAGCTCAACGAGCTGCAATGCCGCTTTCCCAGGCGCCTGGTGGTTCTCGGCTTCCCTTGCAACCAATTTGGACATCAGGTGAGGGGTGCCTTGTAGTGTACCCAAGGAGGTGGGCTGCCGAAGCTTTGGTCGGCTAAGGGGAGGGGGAGAGGGACTGTGTGTGTCAGAGCGTCTGGAATTGTAGGTATGTTTTGTTAATCTAGGTCTTGGGTACACGTGAATACCAAGAGGAAGGATGTACGGTTCTGTCTGGGCTTCAGCACCAAGGGTGGGGTTTTGTTGTCTACCGTCTTCCCATTATGCTCCATGAGGGCTGGTACCGGGTCTGCTTTTCTCTCCACTGTGGAGAAAGTGCTCGTTAAATAACCGCTGAGTGGATGAGTGGAGGAAATAGAAGATCACCAATCAAACTAGGATGGAACTGACCCGGGAGACCTTAGTTCCAGCTAGACGTGGTTCTGCTATTCCGTGGCTCTGTGCCCTCAGAAGAGTCCCTTGATTTCTCTGTTTTAGTTTCCTTATCTGTAAATGGGGGGACAATGCCACTTATCTCATGGGATAATTGTGAGGTTCAGAGGGTAAGATACACAAAAATAACTTGAAAAATATAAAGTAATATGCAAGTGAAAGCAAAAGCAACTGTATTATTTAGGTTGAAGGACTTTGTTTTAAATCAGCCGAGGGGAGAGTGATTTTGGTGGAAGGCTCAGGGTTTGCAACATGCTCGGATCTCCTCCGGGCCTCACATGCACCCCTCTATCTCTGATTTTTTCCTTTTTTGGGGTATGTGTGTGTGTATGTGTGTGTGTGTGTGTGTGGCCCATACGGGGATCAAATCTCTGTCTCTGATTACTGGGTCAAGTTCTAGATCTTCAGCCCACACACCTCAAGTTCTTTTAGGGATTCTTCTATTTTCACTTATTATTTTAACAGCACCAGCAGACAGAATGTCCTCAAGTGAACCCTCTAATTATAACCCCCTCAGTTCAATTCACAGTGGCATGAAGGCAAGGAATTGGTTAGCAGAGAGACAGCAGGAAGGCCGAAGTGTCATTGGCTGTGACAAACGTAAGCCCAGACCATCCCTGCTGTCACCGTCAGTCTGTCTCTAGGCTTGGCCAGGGAGGGCGAGAGAACCGGCGAAACCCCAGAGGCACCTCCACCCTTACACCATCAGGCCAGCTAGTGGCTGGAGGGAATCCATTACCGGTAGCCAGCCGGTCATTTGCATTGAGAGATAAGGAGTCTAATAGAGATCACCTTTGGGCTCAAGATGTCATGATGGCCTGGAACTGACTGTACTGATTGGTTCTAGTAGGTCAGAGGCAAGAACTTTCTCCCACAGGGAGATATCTGACTCTTAGACCCAGGGGGAGGGGTGGAAAATAAGGGTTTCCATGGGCCTTTGGGGGTTGTCAGGGGTGGAGAATGCCAAGTGGGGATAGGACAGGGATGGCAGGGGGCAGGGAAAGACCGGTAACAGGCTCAGAGCTAAAGCTTTCACAGCTGAGTCCAGTGAGTGAGTGTGAGGAGTCTTGGGAGAGCAGTCTGGAAGTAAAAGGAATGATAACTACACATTTACAACCTTTATCACACACTTAACTTTCCTTCCCCTGGCCTGTTCCAGAACCCTAAACACTATCCTGTTTAATTCATCCCTGTTGGTCACTGAGCAATTCCATTTAGAGTACATCGACTGTCGTCTCTAACTTACTTCGCCTTTGTGGCACCTGAAAGCCAGACTTCCTTGGATGGGGTCTTCCTTCATCAAAGTTTCCTCCTACTTACACTTCAGATCTAGGACAAGGCAAGATGAAAGCAAGAAGCTATAAATCCTATCCCTCTAGTCCCCGATTTCACCCTTAGCTTGAGGAAATGAGCAGAATTGAGACAGAGGCTATACTCAACACTCCCGTGTAATTAGAAGCAACGGAGGCAAAATCAGGGCAGAGGGAAAAGAAGGTTGTGGCTAGACATGTGTGAGTGTGCGTGTGGGCAATGGAAGGGAGAGTTCTAGGTGGCATCACCTGAGCTGCCTTTTCCTTTCTTTCTACTGCCCTGAACTCAAGGTTCCTTGAAGTTTCAGACAGATACCCTAAGAACTGTTCAGGGCAGTTTAGAGAGAGAAGCAGCAGGTCGAAAGTGCTAAATCATTCACTGTAAGAACAGCCACGCTAGGAACTGCAACAATTTTCAGGAATGGCCTAGCAAACCATGAAACAATAACTGTGAGTGGGGAATCTCCAAGTCAAGAGTAAGGCAAAGGTGGTGAAGAAGGAAAAAGAAAGAACAGAGTCAGGGGAGGGTGGAGGCTACACAGAAAAGAATGATCCTGGGAAGGGAGGGTGAAAGATTTTTGTGGATCCTTCATTTCCCCCTTCCCTCTTCCATGCTCTTTGTCTTTTTCCTCCCCCAGGAGAACTGTCAGAATGAGGAGATCCTGAACAGTCTCAAGTATGTCCGCCCTGGGGGTGGATTCCAGCCCACCTTTACCCTTGTCCAAAAGTGTGAGGTGAATGGTCAGAACGAGCATCCTGTCTTCGCCTACCTGAAGGACAAGCTCCCCTACCCTTACGATGACCCATTTTCCCTCATGACCGATCCCAAGTTCATCATCTGGAGCCCCGTGCGCCGCTCGGATGTGGCCTGGAACTTTGAGAAGTTCCTTATTGGGCCGGAGGGGGAGCCCTTCCGCCGCTACAGCCGCACCTTCCAGACCATCAACATTGAGCCTGACATCAAACGCCTCCTCAAAGTTGCCATATAGACACGAGCTGCTCGGCACGCGGATCTACTCCATCCCGCCCCTGGTATCTTTCCTTAGGGTCAGGGTCTCCTGCAGGAGACACTGCTGGACCAAAGCTTCCCCCTGAAGAGCCTTGCCCTTCCAGTCCCCCTGTCTCCCTTCCTTCCCCCAGCCTTCTGGTTGGTGATTCTACTTGGAGCTCCAAGACTTGGGTGGCTCTGGGCCTTCACAGAATGATGGCACCTTCCTAAACCGTACGGGCGGTGTCTGAGAAGTGTGAAGGGCTTAGAGCCAGCCTGCTAGATGGGTCCAATAAAGGGCAGGTGGGCAAACGGCCAAGCTCTGTGTCTTCTTCCTTGATGGAGGGTAGAGGGATGGTACAAAGTCACAGGTGGGACAGAGAGCTGGCAGCACACAAAGGCTTGATAGAGGGAGGCTCTGATCGGGGGACGCCCCAATGACTGTTGAGAGCAGGCTCTGGCTAGGGTCTGTGGGTGCGGGAAGTGTGAATTGTATTATTACTTGATGGCTCCTCCAGAATGGAGGATGGTGGGGGTGCTCAGAGGTGGTAATGTGAGGTAAAGGAGAGGACTAGACAGTGGGCCTTTCAGCGGAGAGTCCTGGGAGGTTCGTTAGAGGACTCCAACCAGGAAGATGTCACTATCACCGCAGGTACTGGGCCAGCCAAGCACTAGCTGCACGTTGAGTTATTGCTGGGACATAAATTTGGTCAACTTTAACTGACAGCAAGGGTATGGAGGGTGCAGTTCCCGGGAACACAAAGAGTACTTATTTTCCTGGTCACCTTGCTGAGTCACATTTGTTTTTGATCCTTTGCTAGACCGACTCCCTCCTTTTCACAGTTCACATGCTACCCTTGTCTTTCTCAAACTCACATATTCACGGATCCAGGCACAAGACAAATCAGTGTAGGCATGAATGATTGATTTCATTTTTTCTTCCATGAGGGTGGGAATGGAAAAGGGCCTCCCTTTAGACAGTCTGACTATTCATAACCTGCCAACAGGACAGCCCTTCTCTGTGAGAACAGGTTTCTGCCAATTGGCTTTGTAAGGACGGTGACCCAGATTCCTCAGCAAGTACAGGCAGACTCCAAAGGCACCAACACCACGAAGGCCAGGTCCTATCATGTTCTGGAAAAGACACCTGCTGAGAAGCCACTGCCCTGTCACTTTGCCTCACAAACCTCTTCCTGGAAACTGCCCACTTCACCTTTCCTTTTTTGACCATTAGTTGGAACATTTTAACTTTCCTCACTGAAGCCCTGAAGGGACAGTTCTCCAAACTGGACACACTGCTTATGAACCCCAATGCTGAGGGGGAGATCCCTTTCCTGTGGTGTTCCCATAACTATTTTCCAAGCACCTGCATCATCTGAGAAGTCAATGTGGAATAGACTGTCTGACCTTCAACTAAAGCCATGCCTTCCATGGTGCTTTATTTCAAAAGGGGTAACCTGAGCATTACAGTGGGAATCCCCTGGCACCCTTTTGCAGGGCCTTCTGCTAAATTAAGGCTACCCTTAACTTGACTCTTGAAAACTCAAGCCTTTCAAGATTCCTGCTCTTAAAGCCAACAGCTGGGGTATGGTTTTTGGAGGGCAGGACCAAGCACTGATGTTAGAGCAGTAACTGCAGAGACAAATCACTTCTCTGAAGAAATGAAATACAGAATTCATACTGGATGCTAGCATGATTTGTTCACCATCTCCATAGTGCTAAAGGCTGTTGCTTTGTCTAGTAAGAGAGCAGCTGTCCTGGATGTTGGCATTATGCCACAGGCAATTGAGAGCTGATATGCCAGTAGATGTGTTGGGTCTTTCCCATGAGGCTCAAGTTGAAGGAATTATTTAAAGATTCCCAAAGGATCGGGAATTAACAGTCTAAGTGATTTTGCAGAGAGTCAACAAGGGCCATAATGCTAGGAAAAGGGCTCCTCACTTGGGCAGGGAAAACGCTACATGCTTCAGAAGGGACCTGACCAGTCTGGCTCAGGAGGGAACAGGGAAGGCAGGACTGGAGGAACTTCTTTTACGAGGACATTCGTTTTTACTAAATCTTTGGTTGTGCTGTTGTTAAAATGAAGAGAAGTGAGAAGTGTTTCCTTTATTCTTCATCTCGTTTGTCTCCCTTTACATCCTCAGAAGTATCAGCTTATGGTCATAAACAGACTTGGCAAAGCTTAATATAATCACCCACTTTCAATCTTTTAATCAAACTTCCCTAGGGGCACTCAGGAAGTAGGAAGGTGTCTCATCAACAAGCTTTTCCAGAGAGCTGAGATAATGCCACTCGATTTAGAGGAGGGACAGAGACAATCACTTCTCTGAGGGCTCTAACAAAAAATAAAGCTTGGGGTTGGGGCGCCTGAGTGGCTCAGTCGTCAAGCATCTGCCTTCAGCTCAGGTCATGGTCCCAGGGTCCTGGGATCGAGCCCCGCACTGAGCCCCACATTGGGCTCCCTGCTCAGCGGGGAGCCTGCTTCTCCCTCTCCCACTCCCCCTGCTTGTGTTCCCTCTCTCACTGTCTCTATCAGATAGGGGCGCCTGGGTGGCTCAGTGGTTAAGCGTCTGCCTTCGGCTCAGGTCATGGTCCCAGGGTCCTGGGATCGAGCCCCACATCGGGCTCTCTGCTTGGCGGAAAGCCTGCTTCTCCCTCTCCCACTCCCCCCGCTTGTGTTCCCTCTCTCGCTGTGTCTCTCTCTGTCAAATAAATAAAATCTTAAAAAAAAAAAACTGTCTCTATCAGATAAATAAAATCTTTAAAAAAAAATAATAAAGCTTGAGGTAAATGATTTTAGGGAACCAAGGTACACAGACTGAAATTTATTATTTCTATGACTATGTTCCCATGCTATACCTCCTTAGTTTCAGAAGCACTGAGCCAAAATCTAATTGATTTCAAATCTGATTTCTTATAATCACCATCACAACTGTCATCCAAACTATCATTTATTATTTACTACACTCACCCACTGCATAAGTACTTTATATATATTAGGTTACTTAATTCTCATACTGACCCTATGAAGAATTTTTCCCTCTGTTTAAAGGTAAGTGAACAAGACATGTGCCAAGGACAAAGGGCTCCAAGTAGCAGAGTTGAAAGTTAAACCCAGGTCAGTCGACTATAAAGCCTGTACTCTTTTTTTTTTTAAGACTTATTTATTTATTTGGGGGGGGGGGGTAAGGCAGAGGGAGAGGGAGAGAATCTCCAGCAGATGCCCCACTAAGCACAGAGCCCAACATGGGGCTCGATCCCACAACCCTGAGATCACGATGCGAGCTGCAATCAAGAGTCAGACGCTTAACCGACTGAGCCAGCCAGGCGCCCCGAAGCCTGAACTCTTTAAGTACAACACAACAGGATTTCCCTCTACCTCCGAGTTCCTTCAGAAAGACCACCGATAGCTGCCTGTACACAGCACTGCACAACTTAAAAACATTTTCACTTACGTTACATCATTTGATTTAAAAACTCTGTGCGGGAAGCATGATTATTTCTATTTTTCCACTGAAGAGCCGAGGTGCATATAAGTTACCTGCTCAATGTCCCAACACGAGCAGGTGGCAAAGCTCATTTCAGACCTAGGTCTCTTGGTTTCCCTTCTATCCAAACCATACTGTACCTCAAAATAGACTGTACTACAGTCAAGAAACACACAACCTAAAATGGAGAGCCTCAAATTCAGTGAAGTAACTTAACCTTGCTCACACAAAAAAAAAGAATCAAAGAATTCTTGATAAAGAGCAGCGAACATACACTTCTTAGTAATTCCTTGTAAGTAACGAACCATATCTGGTTGTGCCCACAATATATCATATATCAATTAATTAGTACTGGGAGAAGCCAAGACCATTTGAGAAAGACTGGGCCAGCTAAAACAACAAAACAAACATGCTGAGCTTTAACTCCAAAAGCCTAAGTATGCAGACTCCGGATCTATACATCATGGAGCAAGTAGACAAAGAACGAGGTGCCAGGACAAGCCCACTTTCCCAATTACATCTATAGATGATTCCTTTTCTTTTTTGTATCTCAGGAAGGAAAGTAAACTGATATTTTTGCCTGGCTCCCCTTTATTTGAACAGAAAAATTTGGATTCAGTAGAACTGGGTTCAAGAGGTCTTTATTTGATTAGATCCATAGAAGAATTCTAGAAAATAAAGTGTCACAAAACACAGCATAAAGTTGGTTTAATAATGACAAATGTGGATAGGATCTTAGGTTTCAAGTTTTGTAATATATAGTCCAAAACAGACAGATAATTATACAGTCTATAATAGACGAAGATATCTGTTGGGGCTTATAAATCATACTCTTGAGCTCCAAATGACTAAGTTGGAAGCATTAGCAAACTCCAAGAAGGGACCATTCAGAGGCTATAATGGGCTTAGTGCTGCTATTTAAAGTAATGAAGCATTTTCTCTGCTTTCTGGATCCATTTCACCAAACGATTTCCTCAGCAGGTCAGATATAGATTTGCAGAAAAGTGGAAAACATTTTCCAGGAATAACACAACTGATCCCTAAGGAGCAGATGACTTAACTTTTCTGAATAACAAATCTTGGTCTGACATGCCTAGATTCCTCAGAGTGTTGTCGCTGACATTCTCAACTTCCTCCTCACCTTGCCAGACCCTTATACTTCGTATGTCGTAAACAACAGTGTTGAGATGAAGTCACCGTACTAGTTGTGTGACCTTAAGTTCCTTAACTTCTTTGTGCTTTAGTTTCTTTGGCTCCAAAATTGGGATAACAATAGTACCTACTTCCTGGAGTTGTTAATGAGGATAAAGTAAGCGTTTAAAAAGGCCTGGGCACATAGTAAGTACTCAATAAACCTCAGCATTATTTTTTTTTTAATTTATTTATTTGACAGAGAGAGAGACAGCAAAGAGGGAACACAAGCAGGGGGAGAGGGAGAGGGAGAAGCAGGCTTCCCGCTGAGCAGGGAGCCCGATGCGGGGCTCGATCCCAGGACCCTGGGATCATGACCCGTGTGGAAGGCAGACGCTTAACGACTGAGCCACCCAGGCGCCCCAAACCTCAGCATTATTATTATTCCTGTTATATAACAAAATTTCCCTGTATCAACGATGGACATTTTACTCACTTTTTTCCCTTACAAGCAAAGCTTTAGTTTAGAATTTCCAAATTTCTTAGATATGAAGAGGAAACAATTTTGTATCTAATGTCTGACCCTTTAAGTTTTGGTCTTAGAAGAACTAACCAAAGCCATCTCATTGCATACAGTACTTTATATGCTTTCTAAAGCATTTTACATTCATTATTCATTTGGATCTTCTAACAATACAGTAAATTTTTATTAGCCCAATCTAAAAGAAATGGGACAATAAAGACGAGAGTTATGCTTTGCTTGATGGTTATACTGCTACCAAGTGGCAGAGAGAACTAAATGCCAGGGTTTCCGATACCCAAGCCAGTGTTCTTTCAACTATACAAGGTGAGATAGTCTAAGATTTCTTTGGAGCAGTTGAAATCATCCTATTTACATATATTGATTAAAGCCCACACTTTACTCAGATTTTGCTAGTTTTAACCCAATGTCCTTTTTCTGTCCTAGGACACTTCGTTACATTTAGTTGTCACGTCTCTTTACACTCTTTTTGGCTGTGTGAGTTTCCCAGACTTGTATTTATGGCCTTGACAATTTTGAGGAGTACTTGTCAGTTATTTTGTAAGCTGGACCTCAAATGGGATTTCTCTGATGTTTTTCTCATGATTAGACTGGGGTTATGGGTTTGGGGGAGGAAAACCACAAAGGTAAAGTACCCTTTCATCACATCATATCAAGGGTACATGCTATTATCGATAGGGTTATCATTGAGGATGTTAATCTTGGTCATCTGGTTGAGCTAGTGTTTGTCAGGTTTTTCCACTGTAAAGGCCCTTTTCTCCCTTGGCACACTCTACTCTTTGGAAGGAAGCTGCTATGCATAAACCACCCTTAAGGAGTGGGAAGTATCTACATATATTATTTGAAATTCTTCAGCATGTCTATTCTTCCAATCTTTGTATTTATTTTTTCAATCATTTATTTATATCAGTAATGACGCATGAATATTTACTGTTTGGGTTATAATTCAATACTACTTTATTTTGTTGCTGAAACCATTCCAGCTTCAGTCACTGGGAGCTCCTTCAGTCGGCTCTTTTGTCCCTTTGACATACTCCCAATCATTGTGTTTTATGGGTTTGTTTTTTGTTTTGGTTTGGTTTGGTTTTTTGGGTTTTTTTTTTTTTTTTTGGCACTTTCCTTGTGGCACAAAATGCTCCAAGCTCATCTTGTGTATTTACTGCCCCAGTCCTAGAATCAATCATTTCTCCAAGGAGCCCTGGTTCCTTTTATTGGAACTAAGACCTGGGCATTAGGTATGCTCCCATTCTAGTTTTATTTTCTAGCCACGTAACTTCTAATAGAGATTCTTCATTCTGATGTGAACTGGGAACTTTAGCAGAAGAGCTCAGCAGAAGAATACAATCCCCTAATTACGTTTTCTTTCAAAGGATAGTTAAGTCTAAGCAGAAAAAAATACGCAAAATAATTTCCATTATAAACAAAGTAAGACAAGCCATGAGGCATGCTGTATTGTGAACCAATACAACATAGTTACTACAGAACTGCAGAAGGATCCTAGAACAACAGAGTCATTTGTCGAGGGTCATCAGGGAGAATACTGATAGAGTCTTCAGCTTTGCCACATAACAGACACAGCATGGTGTACTCCTAGAATAAGATAAAGTGAATAATTACATTGAGGAATAGGGAGAAAGACACTTCATAACTTACTCTGGTAAAGCTATTCTCTACAAATTGGAACGGACATTCCTTCTGCACATTAGATCCATTTCTTCAACACCTATCAGGGATGTCTTAGGTTTATTCTGTGTATCCTGGAGTCTTTTGTTCATGTAAACTGAATACATGCTGATGTTCTATTTACTATGTACACAAGAATGTCATCTTGGAAATGCATGTTGGACTTAAATGTTATATACATATAAATGTTATAACATGGACTTAAAACACATATTGGGCTAGGGGAACCTGGGTGGCTCGGTCAGTTAAGGGTCCAACTCTTGATTTCGGCTCAGGTCATGACCTTGGGGTCGTGAGATGGAGCCCCACATCAGGTACAATGCTTGGCGTGGAGCCTGCTTAGGATTCTCTCTCTCCCTCTGCCCCTTCCCACCTTCCTTCTCTTAAAAAAAAAAAAAAAAATCCAAACACATACTGGGCTTGATTAGTGCTGCTATTAATTATTTGAGAGAGGGTGTGCATGTGCACATTAATGGGGAGGTGGGGGGGCAGAGGGAGAGGAAAAATCTTTTTTTTTTTTAAGATTCTATTTTATTTATTTGAGAGAGCGAGAGCACAAGAGGGGGTAGGGTTAGAGGGAAAAGCAGACTCCCTGCTGAGCAGGAAGCCCAATGCAGGACTCCACCTGGGACTCCGGGATCATGATCTGAGCCAAAGGCAGTTGCTTAACCAACTGAGCCACCCAGGCGCGCTGGGAGAGGAAAATTTTTTTATTGTTATGTTAATCACCATACATTACATCATTAGTTTTTGATGTAGTAGTCCATGATTCATTGTTTGTGTATAACACCCAGTGCTCCATGCAGAACGTGCCCTCTTTAATACCCACCACCAGGCTAACCCATCCTCCCACCCCCCTCCCCTCTAGAACCCTCAGTTTATTTTTCAGAGTCCATCGTCTCTCATGGTTCATCTCCCCCTCCGATTAGTCCCCCCTTCATTCTTCCCCTCCTGCTATCTTCTTCTTCTTCTTTTTTTTAACATATATTGTATTATTTGTTTCAGAGGTATAGATCTGTGATTCAACAGTCTTGCACAATTCACAGTGCTCACCATAGCATATACCTTCCCCTATGTCTATCACCCAGCCATCCCATCCCTCCCATCCCCCACCACTCCAGCAACCCTGTTTGTTTCCTGAGATTAAGAATTCCTCATATCAGTGAGGTCATATGATACATCTCTTTCTCTGATTGACTTATTTCGCTCAGCATAACACCCTCCAGTTCCATCCACGTCATTGCAAATGGCAAGATCTCTCTCATTCCTTTTGATGGCTGCATAATAGTCCATTATATATAGAGAGAGGGAAAATCTTAAGCAGGCTCCACACTCAGCATGGAGCCCCATGGGTTGGGGTGGGGTGGGGTGTGCTCGATCTCACCACCCTGAGATCATGATCTGAGCCAAAACCAAGAGCCAGATGCTCAACTGACAGCCGCCCAGGTGCCCCTAGTGCTGCTATTTAAAGTAGTGAAGTGGGGCACCTGGGTGGCTCAGTCAATTAAGCATCTGCCTTTGGCTCAGGTCATGATCCCAGGGTCCTGGGATCGAGCCCCGCACCGGGCTCCCTGCTCAATAGGGAGCCTGCTTCTCCCTCTCCCACTCCCCCTGCTTGTGCTAGCTCTCTGTCTCACACAAATAAATAAAATCTTAATAAAATATGGGGCACCTGGGTGGCTCAGTTGGTTAAGTGTCTGCTTTCGGCTCAGGTCATGATCCCAGGGTCCTGGGGTTGAGCCCCGTGTCGGGCTTCTTGGTCAGTGGGGAGTCTGCTTCTCCCTCTCCCTCTGCCTCTCTCCCTGCTTATGCACTCTCTCTGTCAAATAAATAGTTTTTTTAAAAAAATAAAATAAAGTAGTGAAGCAATTTGAGTGTGGGTCCCTAAGGACAAATTCCTATTCTAGAGTTGCTCCTTTCTAGATTATTTAAGACTACTAAGCAACAGAAATGATTTTTTAAAATGAAAGAAAGATCCCAAACTAAAACAACTATTTTTATCTACTCCAGGAAAATAAACAATTAAGTTAAATCTACTTGTATGTCATGCCTCATATTTAGATAGCTAGCTGTCTGGATTTGATCTATTTCAGGAGTTTATGCTTCTTGGGCTTAACAAATGTCCAGGCTGATAAAAAAAAAAAAAAAGAAAGAAATCTTGTCATCTGCAATGACATGGATGGACCTAGAGAATATCATGCTAAGTGAAGTCAGTCAAAGAAAGACAAATACCATACGATTTCACTCATATGTGGAATTTAAGAAACAAAACAAATGAGCAAAGGAAAAGAGAGACACAAACCAAGAAACAGACTCTTAACTACAGAGAAGAAACTGATGGCTACCAGAGGGGAGGTGGGTGGGGGAAAGGGGGATGGGGAAAATAGGGATAGGGGATTAATGAGTGCACTTGTTCTGATGAGCACCGGGTGTTGTATGGAAGGGTTGAGTCACTATCTTGTACACCTGAAACTACTATAACACTGCATGTTAATGATACTGGAATTAAAATTTTTAAAAATGTCCAGGCTGGTGATGGAAGAGATTTTGTTTTAGGGAAAACTCCTATGGCAAAGTCCTGTTTTTACAGTTATCCCCTTCTAGAATATTTAATATGGGTCATAAACTATACACACATATTTCCTTTCAAGCTTTTGCTTAAAAACTTTATCTTCTTTAAGAAAACAAACTTAATGCTAAATCTGTTAGTACTTCCACACTTTAAACTGAGATTGTTAGCTGTCTGGGAATTGGTCAGTCAAGGCAGTTTGTGTTTCATGAGTCTGGATAGTCACTAGACAAATGGTCACAGAGATAAACAATGACTACGGTTCAGAGACTCAGAACCCAGACAAGTGCACTTCTGTTTCCTAGAGTGAGTTCAGCAGGGGAGCTTAGTTGTGGCAAGAGAAAGATTGTTTCTTAAAGACCACACTTAATTTCAAGGTCTACTCCACACACACAATAGAGATAAATAGGGGCTAAAGCTCAGAGGACAAATACAGGTCTCATAAATTAAAAAATGAAATAGGGGCGCCTGGGTGACTCAATCAGTTGAGTGTCCAACTCTTGGTTTCGGCTCAGGTCATGGTCTCAGGGTCATGAGATCGAGCCCCATGACAGGGTCTGCACTCAGCAGGGAATCTGCTTGAAGATTCTCTCCCTCTGCCCCACCCCCCCAAAATAAAGAAATCTTTCTAAAACAATGAAATAAAAATCCACCCTCTAAAAGACCTGTACAAGGTCTTTTACTGCTCTCAAATACTTTTGCTTTCACCTGCCAGACATTACTAGTAGGATGTGAACCTCTCACTGGAAATGAAGAACAATAATAAAGTCAAAACGGGAAAATGTGTGAAGCTAGACAAACTTCTGAGTTTTCACCCAATCTATCCATCGACAAGTTTTTATTAAGTGCCTAAATGCTCTGCAATGTGCCAGGGGCACTGGCAGACATGAGAGAAGGCAAGGACAAGGTCTGACCTTGCAAAATTTACAGTCTAACTTGAGAGTAAGAAAAAACCTAACACGTGGTATAATCTGGAAAGGTTTTTAAATAAGTAAGACTGATTACACTTGAAATCTTTAATTTATAGTTGGTCTGGAATCCAAACTTCACTGTAGGTCAATTATTTGTAATTCAAAAGCAGTCTCCCATAGAAACAATGCTGTACACAGCAGTTAGGCTTTCCCCAGGAAATTCCAGGGAGTCTTTTAAACTCATACTGTATAAGTACTATAGAATCTAACCATAAATCATAGTGTTTCTGTGGGAAAACAAGTCTAGAATTCTAACTTGGAAGGTCAGGAACACATCCCCCTGTGCTGCCAGGATCAGGACACCTTTTATCAAAACTGGCCAAGTTGGGACAGTAAGAACTCCCCCCCAGGGCGCCTGGGTAGCTCAGTCATTAAGTGTCTGCCTTCGGCTCAGGTCATGATCCCAGGGTCCTGGGATCGAGCCCCGCATCGGGCTCCCTGCTCCGCGGGAAGCCTGCTTCTCCCTCTCCCACTCCCCCTGCTTGTGTTCCCTCTCTCACTGTGTCTCTCTCTGTCAAATAAATAAATAAATAAAATAAATTTAAAAAAAAGAATTCCCCTCCCCCCCCGCCATCATTCATGGAAAACCTCAAAGGCTCCACCTGGGCAAAGCCCAGGGATAGAGATTTGGAAGGAAAGGTGGAGTGTGTGGGATCACCTTTGGGAAGACCAGATCCTCTGCTTTATTCTGAGGGGCCCACGGCCCTTTTCTTCTATTACTACCTATTAATTCTGACCCCAAGTCCTCTCCTTCCCTAGTCCACAGAGGAACAGAAGGCAGTCTCACAGTTCCCCTTTGGTTTCCTGAGGCAAACACATAGTCCTTTCAGTGGCTTTTGGGGTGATATAAAAAATAAAGGATATCTATAATCATTTATAATGTATTTTCTGTTTAAACTCTGTACTTCTATCTCCCCCCCCCACTTGTGCCATCAGAAAATCTCACTTTAACAATGATATTGTGGTTATTTTTTTTAATTTTTTTAAAGATTTTATTTATTTGACAGAGAGAGACACAGCGAGAGAGGGAACACAAGCAGGGGGAGCGGGAGAGGGAGAAGCAGGCTTCCCGCGGAGCAGGGAGCCCGATGCGAGGCTCGATCCCAGGACCCTGGGATCATGACCTGAGCCGAAGGCAGACGCTTAACGACTGAGCCACCCAGGTGCCCCGATATTGTGGTTATTTTTAAAACAGAATTCTTATCTTTTAGAGATGTGTACTGAAATATTTACAGAAGTAGTGAGTGATATATTTGGGATTTGACTCAAAACAATCCTGTAGGGAGATGTGGGAATAGTGAGATACAAAATAAAGCAAACTGAAGCTGGGTGGTGGAGGTTAAAACACTGTTCTGCCTACTTTTGCCCATAAGACATTTAAAACAAAACATTAGCAATGTGGGGAATCCCACCTTGAACCTGAACTACTGCTAAAGTGAAAAAGGTGCTGGGGTAGGGTGGGGACGAGGAAGTAGGCTGTCCAAGCTGAGAACAAAGAGTTCTTGTGTCCCTCAAGTTGAGAAGGAAGTTCCCAAGCGGCTATTCACATGAGTCAGAGGCCACTGTAGGTACAAGAATGGGCTGGACTATCAAGAGCAAGGAGGAGGGGTGCCTGGGTGGCTCAGTCGTTAAGCATCTGCCTTCGGCTCAGGTCATGATCCCAGGGTCCTGGGATCAAGCCCCACATCGGGCTCCCTGCTCCGCAGGAAGCCTGCTTCTCCCTCTCCCACGCCCCCTGCTTGTGTTCCCTCTCTAGCTGTCTCTTTGTCAAATAAATAAAATCTTAAAAAAGGGGGGGGGCAAGGAGGAGATAGAATTTAAGTTCTGCTTCAAAGAGGTAAGATTTAGTTGACTTGAAGGTAGAGAAAGGAACTAGTCAAGTCAGGGAAAAAGCACGAATAAGGACAGGGATAGGGAAAGAGCAAGCATATCCTATAGGGAGTAGCGAGAGTGCAGTATGATATATTTGAGCAAGATTAATTTGACAGCAGTGAGTAGAACTAGAGTTTGGGGACTGCTGCAGTAATTCAGGTTTGAGTGGGTATGGTCCTTGCCATGAGGTGTGGCAGCAAGGCCAAAAAAGGCAAGAGAAACAAAGGAAGAAAGGAGGGCAGGCAGACTGTTAGTGTTAAAGAAATACACCTGGGAGACAGCTGATAGGTTTCAAGTGAGCCTGAGTGTGTGTGTGCTCACTATTTGAGAAAGTAAAGAGAAGGCTCCAGACTAGAGACCAAAGCTCAGGGGAAAATCAGTTAGGGAACAATAGTAAAGGAAACCAGGGAGAAGGCAAAAGAGGACTCAAAATGACTTAAAAAGAAAGAAAAAAGGCTGGCACTATGGACCTCAAGGGAAGAAATCCTTCAAAAACCACAATGGTTGACACAACCAGACCCAGGAGAGATGTTAAAAGAGCTAAGAACTGAGGCAAGGTCATAGCATTCAGTTACATTATAGGAGACCTCTGAGAGAATAGTTTTAGTAAAGTGAAAATGAAAAGCAGTTTGCAGGTGGTTAAGAGCAGCACAGGGAAATGAGGAGAACAGGGTAAAGACCTATTCAAGTAAAGAAGCAAAAGAAGGACAGAGATGATTAGAAGATGAATCACAGAGGTAACTGAGTGAAATGAAAGGATTTTTAACTTATTTTTTAACAAAAGAAGACTCGAGTATATTTACTGTAAGAAATATTTTAAATCCCAGGGAGACAAAGAAGATGCTGGGTAGAGAGGAGATTGGTGAGGAAATACAGAAAGGGTAGCCTTAGAGAGGAAGGAACAAAAATCTTCCTCTCTACCGGGATGGAGAGAAGAGTCTGAGGTTGGACAATGCTATGTGTGGTGAGCCAAAGAGACTAGTGGGAAAGAAGAGAAAGGGAAGGTGGCCAGCCCCATGATAACCCCGCAATGAGCAGGTCAGATATTACACTGTAGCTAAAATGAGCTATGGAAAGGCCAAAGCAGTGGTCTAAAGCATCGCTTTCAGGAAATGAATCTGATGGAGGGATATAGAATACAGGTGGAGGGAAGCAGATGTTGAGAGAGAAGATGAAGTGTAGAGCCCGGTTTAAGAGTTGGGTTTTTTCCCAAGAGAATTTCACTGACTAGGCATCGTGAATACAAGCCATCTTCCTTTATCATCTTCTTCCTACCCCAGAGTCATTTCTGGGGCAGCTGTGAAAATGGCTGTGTTCAGTCATAAAGGAAAACCAGCTAGACTTGGCTCACCCAGCAGTAAGAGACAATGGCTTCATTACAGCAACCTTAGTACCCATTTAGGGCTCTGAAAAACTCATGGCGGCTTCAGGAGCTTCTGCAAAATGGCTCTAAGCCTCCCTTTCCTCTCATGGAAGGACAGAGCTGCTCCTTTAAGTCCATGATATGCTCCTTCCCCTATTTGGCCACTACTCATTCACTGAGATCTTGATTTTTGCCCTAAGTTACACATAACATATAAACATTTTTCGAGGCATAATTTTTGGATGCTAAGATGTGGTCAAGATGTTGTACAGATTAATCACAACATATCAGACCAGATTCTGACAGGTGAATAAGTGCTTTCTTCTACACTAAAATATGAATGAATGAGAGTGGTTACACTGTAAGATCCTGTTATGGAAGATTATTATTTTTTTCTCATTAAAATCCTACCCAAATTTGAAGGACTTAAAAAAATTCCCCTGTCTGTTAAAAGCTCTAACATGATATTTATATCCTATAGATGAATACACAGTTCACTCTAAGTAAGTAACTCAATCTGAAAGCTTGAAAATGGAGGCAGTAAGGGACAGACACAGGTTCCAGTGTGTCCTTATGGTTTCCAGTTTACCCTTGGCTCTGCCCCACTGTCCAGCTTTTCTTCCCGACCATCAGATCTGTGAATCTTCAACAACTGAGGCATACAGTAGCCTTCTGTACAATTCTTCATGTGCTCTCACGATTGTACAAGGCCTCATCCTTATAATACTTACTCTCTACCCTTATGGTGGTCCAGCTTCTTTCCTCCAACCTTGATACATCCAACCTGTCATTTTACTTAATGAATTATATTAAAATGTCTTACCACAACTGAGACTACAGAGTAGCTCGAGTCTACATGTCTACAGGGGAAGACAAAGATAACCTCCTTAATCAGAATTTCCATGCTCAGCAAGTATGGGGGCAGTGGGCAGGTCAACACTTATAAAACCAACAACTGTGCAATTACATAACTGGACAGGGAAAAAACAGGCACAACTGTAACCTCATAAGAACCCACAATGTGCTGTTCTTCATAAACAAACAGGACAGGCCTAAGATATCATTTGTAAGGTATGCATCTTGACTTGTGACTCTTATGGAGACAGGTTTGAACAGATATACTCACGTCTAAAATGTCTCTCTTAACGTACACAAGTAGAAGAGAAGGATGGTCTCCTTTATTATTTACTAGTACTTCATTTATTAAAACTATATGTTTTAATAATAATTAAGATTTTAATAATAATTAAATAAGATTTGAGAAAGTATTTTTATTATTCCCCCTCCCCCACAATAACATACCACATTTATACATTTACCTGAAATTCATCCATGATACTGAATGTGTACTCATGCCTGGCTATTACGTGATGACAATTCTTACACAGATCTGCCGAAACACAGAGAGACTTAAATTATTAAGTCTTGGAAGGTGTCTTAAGACAGTAAAATTTCTATTTTCAGCATGGTATTGCTTTAAAAGAATCTTAACTGATATATTTAACACAGCAGCGGGAAACCCATTATAATATCTACCTTGATAAGAAATCCAAAATCTATCACATAGCAACGCTACATAATGAAGGGCCTCAACTCAGAGATTTAACAGGCATATATTAATTCTCATTCTCAGGACTTATAGAAACTGTGCTACTAAAAACAATTATAAATAAAAAGCCAATGCTAAACATTAAAGTGAATTTAATAGTAACAAAAGACTATAGTAAAAACACATAATAACTATGATTTATTGAGTGCTTACTGTGTGCCAGATACGCTTTTAAATACTTTTTGTCTGTTTACTTATTCTCAAAACCCAAAGAGGTAGATACTATTGTTACCACCTTTTTAAGGTGAAGAAACAAAGCCACACACCTTTAAGTAATTAGCAAGACTACTGAGGTAGGAAGTGTTGGAAACAGAATTCAAACCCATGCATTCTGGCTCCAGAGCTCTTGCTCTTAACCGCTATGTCCTACTACCTCTTTAAAATAGAGTTTAAAGGGTTATGCCTAAAATAAAGAAAAAGGATTATTCTACGTTAGAACATTTTCAATAGTCTGACTCAATTCTAAAGGCTTAGTATCTTTCATATTCCTTTTAAAAAATATCATTATTTGCACATTTATTCCTCATATTTCAGAACATACCAACATACTCAAACCAGGAGACAGGCAAAAAGGGGATGTGAACAGTTTGATTTCTTGTCACACCTGGGGACTAAAATGTACATATACTTAATTTACTCACAGAAATTCTTAGAGTGCCAACCTCAGAGCTGATTCATTTTTATTATACATAGTTTATTTGGTTCCCCAGTATTGAGGATGAGGAGCAGCAAATGAAGGTAGCACAGCAAAAGAAACAACAGACGGATGATGAGATAGGAGACAAAAAAGGTTATGAGAGCAGAAACAAGATTTAAAAAACCATAACATCCCAGGGTCATTTAGTATGGCAGCAAACAGCCCTAAACACTTCAGGAGCTGTTGGAGAACATCACTGTATTAGACTATAGTAAAAAAAGAAAACTAACACGAACGATCCTAAAAGGTTAAAAAAAAAAGTCTCTCTTGTTTCAGAAGGCATAAAGACTTTTAAAATAAACAAACAAAAAATGCTACCTGAATCATTAGCTTCAGTTATCTACAAAAGTCACTTATGCAGTCTGATGACGCTAGCATCATCTTTATTTTCCTCTTAAAAACCAAACTAGCAACTCTGTTGCAATACAATATTGAAACAGGCCTTATAAAACACAACATATCAGGAGGTACAAACTACTAGCTTTCAAAAGCTGGTATCTGCTCCCAGACTTGCACGAAAATAAAGTCTACTTACGATCGTAGGTAACTATTTCTTCTCCATCTTCCTCTTTCAAAGATTTATTTGTGATCAGCATAAAATCCCGCTTACTGCACACTGCACAGCCTGTAAAGTTCAGCAAGAAAGATCCATTCTCCAGGCAGATGTTACCCTAAAATATTAAAAATAGGAATTTAATTTTCTTCTATTTCAAAACCCTTAGTGAAAATAATTAATAGACTAAAATTTTCTAAAGGCAAAAAAACATGGCCAGAATTTACTTGCTTGAAGTCTGTACCAAGTAATTTTTGAAATTACTAGCTTTCCTCTAGAAGGCTATTTATGGCAAACAAAACTGAAGCAGTGTTAAGCTGTAAGTCTCTGAGGACTGCAACTGTGTTTGAGAGGACTAAATGCAAGTGGATATTTAGAAACCTAATGAAGCTTTAATAATATAAAATGTGAAAAGGAAAAATTAGAAAAATCTAATAGCCAACAATATTAAATGAGGCACAGCACAAAACTAGAATAAAAATTCAATCAAAATGGAAATACTGAACTAATGATAAAAATGATCTTTTACAATGTGATGCTCAGTTGATTGTTGAAATAGCATTTTCTGATGCCTTAAAAAATAACACAAAATAAGCAAACAAGAATAAACTCTCATCTCTACAGATGCCAGTCCTCAAGGGTATGTGTGATTCAGGCAAAGAAGATAAGCTCTGCAATTCATCAGACTGACACCATGGCATTCAAAAGAGAAAGGCATTTGCTTCATCACTAAGAAACTGTAAACAACTTATGCTCCTAGCTCAAGGGAGGTCTTTGCAAAGGCTTACTAATAATTGTTCAGAAAACCATTTTATAAATAATCTAATTCAACCTCATTTCTGACCAATACATAGAGTATTTTTAACAGTTGATGTGACTAAAAATCAATCAACATTTCTCCAATGCAGCTATGTGCCTGATACTGTGCAAAAGCACTGTGAAGGATTAGAGGATGAGTCACCTCTTTCCTCCTCCGAGGAGCTTATGAACTATCAGGAAGACCAGCTTTAAGTGATGCCACAGTGAAGTCTTCCTGGATTCCCAGCGCCACAGTTAACCTCTCCCTTTTGAGTGGCTCCTTGATGCTATATATGAAGGAAGAGATTAACTCTGTAGGGGCGGGGGTGGGTAGAAGCGAAGAAATCAATCTAACTATATAGTTGGGAGATACTAAATCACAAGCACATCAACTTAACTACTGAAGGGGAAAAAAGGCCTTAAGGTTAAAGTATAAATTTCCAGCTACTAAGAACAGGTGCTTTTCTTTGATTTTCTTAAAAATAAACATCACGGAAATGTAGCTCCTATATAATAAAATCCACACACTGTAAGGGTATAGGTGAATGACTTTTTTTAGGTATATATGTATCAGTGTAACCACTATCCCAACCTAGATATAAAAATTTGTCTTCCTAGGAGATCCTTCAGACTTTGCAGTCTGAACCCAACCCCTATCTCACCTTAGGCACCCCTTGATCCGATTCCTATAAAATTTTATATAAATAGAACCATGCAGTATACTCTTCTGCAACCAGTTTCTTTTGTTCTGTCCATATTAATCATCTATGTTGTTGTACTGGTAGCTCATTGCTTTTCATTGCCGAACAGCATGAATTCAGGTTGATAGACTTTTGGGTCGTTTTCAGCTTGGGGCTATTATGAATAAAGCAGCTACGAAGATTCAGTGTAAACATATACCTTTCTCTTCAGTAAACACCTAGAAGTGGAACTGCTGAATCAGATGGTAAAAATATGGTACATACAAACTTTGTAACTGCTTAGTTTTCCATTTTCTAGTCCACCAGCACTGTGTGAGTTCCAGTTGCTCCACATCCTCACCCACCTGAGGTACCATGTCTTTTCTTATTTTAGCTATCTTAATCACGTGGTATCTCACAGTAGTTTTTAATTTGTATTTCCCTCATGACTAATAACGTTAAGCATCTTTTCATGGTGCCTACACGTGTACCTTCTTTTGTGGAGTGTCTAGTCAAGTCTTTTGCCCATTTTTTGAAACTTAGGTTGTTTATCTTATCTAGTTGTAAGAGTCATTGAGTTGGAAGAGTTCTTTATGTATCTTAGATACAAATCCTCTGTCAGATTTGTATTACAAATATCTTCTCCCTATTATTGGTGTGCCATTTTTTAAATAATGTCTTTTGAAGAGCAGATAGTTTTGATTCTTGTTAAGTCCAATTCATCAAACTTTTTCTTCCACTATTTGTGTTTGTCTTCTAAGACTAGTATTCCTCATCTGTGAAAAATATCTACCACAAATCTCCAGAAAATTTTATGAAACCAAAGGTAATTATTTATTACCTACTCATTCCGCACTTAGAACTTCTTGATATGCTAATCCATTATTTTTCTGACAATTTTTTGGATGAGTACACTATACCTGCTACCATCATCTCACTGTCCTTTCCTTTGCTAAGCTCAAAGTGGCTTCTGTTCTTACTGCCCTCAGAAATATCACACGACTTTGAAAACTCCCAGAGTTGGAAGGACCTTTCAGATTTCAAATGATCAGTCTCTACTGAACAACGGGAAGAGAGTTCAATTTCTCCAAGGGTTGCCCATTCTGCTTTTGAAAATCTGTTAGAAAGTTCTTTGTTCTGATTCAAAGCCTCCAACCCAATAACATCCACCCACTAATGATTTCTAAATCTGCCTTCTGAAATTCCGGAATGACAGCCCTTTAATTATTTTGGAACAGAATAAAGTCAGAAAGAAGTGCCAATGAAAGGTACTTTTCTGGTTTCCCAATCACCTCAATCCTTTTCTAACTCATCTGTTTGAATTTCACACCGCAACTGCAATCTTGTATTTTCACTTGACTCCTTGGATGTTACATTCTCAATCTTGGATGAAACATGATAAAAACAATTTGACCATGTGCACCCCAATCTTTGTTCTCTCTCCCATATGCCTCCAATTTCTGTAATGATACTTCCAATTTCCCAATTGCCTAGATTGAAAACCCTAAGGTCATCTATAGCTCCTCCCTCCATTAAATTGGCTCAGTTCTAGTAATTCTTTCCTTGAGATGAGGTCTTCATTATCTCATGCCTACACTACTGTTGCCATGGCTCCCCAAATACCGTAGGGCTCTCCCTTTTACATTTCCCCCCTACCATAACCTAAATATACAGTCATAAGATTCATTCTCCTAAATAACAGATTTCAGAATTATTTCCCTATTTGATTTTCTTGATGGATGCCCAATGCCTGAAGTGTAGAATCTAAACTTAATACAACTTTTTAAGTCTTTTGATTAGCTCAATTCTTAAGAATCCAACCTAATCCCTTTAATACTCTTCACTACAAACACCTCCCTCGTGTGGTCTCTGTAAAGTGCAGTGTTCATTACTGGATTCATAAAAATTTTTTACACTTTTAAAAAAGTATGAAATAGAACACAATAAAGTATATGAAACATAAATAGTATAATGCCTCTACCTACTAGATGTCAGTCGTACCCCCAGGGTGACAACTAAAAATGTCTACAGATAGCGCCAAGTGTCCCTTGGGAGGCAAAATCTCACCTAGTTGAGAACCACTGCTCTAATTAACTCACTTTCATTATTTATTCATGGTGTTCCATTCTGTGACGGTATCACACTTTTCCAGTGTACAACTACAAAAATTGCTGTTCTGAGCATTCTTATACAAGTCTCCAGGAACATATGTAATGCATTTATTTCTCTAGAATGGGAACTGCTGGGTCATTCAGTATGCATATCTTCATTTGATAATGCTAATCCTTTTTCCAAGGAGGTTGTACCATGAGTGTTCTTGTTATATATCCTTCCCCAAAGACTACTTATTACTCAAGATATTAAGAGACAGAAACAACTATAGATTTTCTACCTTCCAATCATTACAAGAATTCTTGTTCTTGTTTTATTCCCCAAGCCTCGGGCTCCGCCTTTCCTTCTTTTCTACCCTCGTCACAGCGAGCCTTCAAGTCCCAAATGAAGTTCACCTTCCTTTTGGGAGAACAGCGCTATTTCTCTCCCCTTTCTCAGAATTCGAACAGAATTTATGAACTGTACTACTCATTTTTTGTTAATCACATACTCCGCAGGAGGCAATGAAAGCTGCCTATTTCTTCTTTGGTATCCCTTTCTGGCCTAGCAAAGTAATCTAGCTACACACATAAATGTTCAATAAGTATACCTTGAATGAATGAGAGTAAACAAGCTTCGGCAACCTCCCGAGCTTGAGAGGAGCCGAGATTTTTCAAAAAGTAACTGCCAGGAAACCTGAATTCTGGCCTTGGCTCTCCTGTTAAGAGAATGTGAACTTGGGCAAGTGATTTCCCCTCTCTGGGCATTAGTTTCATCTGCAAAACTGGGTTATAACATATGGCCTCAGAGGTCCCTTCCAGCGCTAGAATTCAGTAAGAATTTCACCAAATCAAGCTTGAGAATGAGACGGGGCGGGGGGGGGGGGGGGGGGGCGTGTCCCTTTGTCGTCGGACTGGATTGGTGGTGGTGGTGGGGTTTCCTTTGTTGTGCCCCCGGAGCTCAAGAGAAGCGCGGCGACGGCTGATGTCAGCCGCCAGGGTGGGGACCGGCGGAACGGACGGCGACAGGCCGCCCCCGCCGTCAAGTGCCTAAATACAGCTACGGGGTCACTGGAATGGGCAGAGCGGCTGGGTCGGCCCGCGGCCGGCCTCTCAGGGAAGGCCAGCCGAGGGCTACGAGAAGCCCCAGGGGCTGGCCCCGGGCCAAGGGGGCGAGAAGTTCTCGGCGCCCACTCGCTCACCCGGTTGGGATACTCCTTCTCCACACAGCCCCCACACATCCCGACGCCGTTCCCGAGGACGATCCTCCAGTGCTTCCGGGAAGACGAAACCTCGCGATAGCAAAGGGAAGGTTGCCGCATGCGCCCGAACTACTCGACCCTGGAGTATTCGCTCTCGGGAACCAACGCGAAGTCTCCGCCCCTTAGCCACTGTTGTTAGGGCAGGGCCTGGTCTCCTAGGCAACAACGCCAGGGCGAGGAGTGGGACATCAGAAACCTACGGAGGAAGAAGGCGGGACCGTGGACCCTGTGGCGGGAATGCGAAAGGGAGCTCCCACTGAGCAGAGTTCTTATAGGCGCCCTCCTGAGTCTAGGCTGACAGGCGAGTCACAACACACACGAAAGGGAATTGTTTCGCGCTGCCTCAGCTTACCCCGTACATAAAGCTGAAATTATAATAATTTATATACCTTTCCATATCAGTGAGAGTGATAAATCAGCTCTCGGCAGGTGAATAAGCAATAGCCGAAGTGTTGGGGAAGAGGCACTTACAGCTCTGCAGAGAATCTCCTAAAACTCCTAAAAAGAACACTTAAAATGTTAATAATAAATGACCATTATTTATCCCATTAGCGGTGGGAAACGTGTTTCTGTGTCACAGAAGCACCTCCGGGGCATGCACACACTATGCAAATAGAAAATGGCAGGTCGATCCTGCGGAGCTGAAAATGCTTTTGATTGGAGCCCTGCCTCTTCCTTTTCCTCCGTATTGAAAGCAACTTACTTTTCACCATAATATAATTCACCTGAATACGAATATCCACAATCTGTCTTTGTGTTTCTGAACAACCTGTCTTCATCATACCCAGCTACTCCAACGGAGATATTCAATAGGAGCATCAGTATCCTCCCTTAACCCTGCCTGTTGGAGTCAAGTCAGTGAAGAAATCAGGGAGCATATGAGACTGTGGGATCCAGATTCTTTAAAGAAGAGATTAATAACTATTTCAAAGTTCATTCTATTCTTGGAATAATTACAATGCCTTCCACTTGTATGACATTTTCAACCTCCCAAAGCGTCCTCATTTCAGCTTCTAATTTTACGCCTTTACAACCCTAGAAGAATGGTAAGAAAAATGCCTCCCCTTTTCAGATGAGGAAACCAAGAAATAAACGGTGAAAGGTCTTATCTGTGGTAACAAAACTGCTAACAGTCACCCAGGACTAAGACTTGTATTAATACAGTAGCCAGTAGCCACATGTGGCTATAAAGCACTTTTACATGTGGCAAATTTGAACCGAGATGTATTGTCAGTACACCCTAGATTTAGAAGACGGGATTAAAAAAATGTAAAAAATTGTAAAATGTAAAATATTTCATCAGTAATTTTTATATTGATTACATGTTACAATAATCAGGCTAAAAATATATTATTAAAGTTAATTTCATCTATTTTTAAAATCTGGCTACTAGAAAATTTTAAATTACTCAAGTAGTTTGTATTGTATTTCTGCTGGACAAGGCTGGTCTATACAATTCTCTCTCTTGATCCATTTTTAAATGTGTCCTCTGTTTTTAAAACCTAATGCTGACTTTTAATTTTACTAACACCTGTATCTATTTTATTCAATTCGATAGACATTTGTTGAGGCCTTTACCCAAGGAACTGTGTGGACAACAGGAAGATGAAAAAGACATCTTCCTGTTCTCCAGAAACTCACAATAGAGTGTGAGAGATAAGATGGGCGTAAATACCTATAATTACTGGCAGGTTGTGGTTTAAGAGTACAAAATGGAGAGACTGCTTCTAGGTGGGGAATGGGGAAGAGGAATTTGGGCGTTGAAGAATGTATAGGATTTCAAAAAGCAGAGAATTTTAATATAGGGATTTCAGGTGGACCATGGCAAGGAGTTTGGATTTTATCCTGCAGGTGATAGTGAGCCACTGGAAGTTTGAGCAGGAGGGTGATATCAGAGTTGTGGTTTAGGAAGATCATTTTAGCAGTGTTTTATTGGGAATGATTGGAGCTAGAAGAAATTGGACACTGAGAGGCAAACACTAACAGAAACCACAAGGGGGAGATGTATAGCTTTCTGCCTCATCACTAATAGGAACAATAATGATTTTAAAAATTAAATAAATTAAAAATACACTGCAATCAAAGATGTCAAAGAGTAGGTTCTTTGGCATGAAAGACAATCTACATGTTTACTTTTTTTAACTTCCCAGAGTGATATGGTATCTTTTTATTAAAATGAGCACCTGAATTAAAAGGTCATCTATTCTTCGGTATGAACTTTCAAGAGCTAATGGCTAGGGCGCCTGGGTGGCTCAGTTGGTTAAGCGACTGCCTTCAGCTCAGGTCATGATCCTGGAGTCCCGGGATCGAGTCCCGGGATCGAGTCCCGCATCGGGCTCCCTGCTCAGCAGGGAGTCTGCTTCTCCCTCTGACCCTCCCCCCTCTCATGCTCTCGCTCTATCTCATTCTCTCTCTCAAATAAATAAATAAAATCTTTAAAAAAAAAAAAAAAAGAGCTAATGGCTATTCACCCAATGAAATTCTCCATTCAAATCTAAAAATATCCAGGGCAGAGAGGCAGCAAATGAGATGAGAGGAGGTGGGCAGCATCAGAAAATGAAGTGTGATTATTCCTTTTTTTTTTTTAAAGATTTTATTTATTTGACAGAGAGAGAGAGAGACACAGTGAGAGAAGGAACACAAGCAGGGGGAGTCGGAAAGGGGGAAGCAGGCTTCCCACTGAGCAGGGAGCCCGATGTGGGGCTCAATCCCAGGACCCTGGGATCATGACCTGAGCCAAAGACAGGCACTTAACGACTGAGCCACCCAGGCGCCACAAAGCGTGATTATTCCTTAAGGGAATATGAAGGTTTCTGAGGTTGACAGGTGGAAGAAAGGAAAATAGAGGCTACAAAGCAGGAGATTAGCAGTGGAAAGGAATGACCAAGTAGTGGTGTAAAATAAGTAAAAAAAAATTACCAAAAAATCTATTTTCTTTTCTCTTACAGGTAATTATTTAAAATAAAGTTTGTAGGAATCATTTAAGGATTACCTTCTAATAGAATTTTCTCTGTGACAGTACTCTACCCATAGGAATCTTTAGTAAACATATGGTGTCAATAATGTATATTAAGTATGCCATGTGTTGCAGTTTATGCATGAGTTTGTTTCTTGGTAAAAAGAATCCGTTTAAGAAACTAGATGTTAAAACGGTTCAATTACATTTGCTAAACTACATCGCTGGGGCAGGATTACAGTTTTCCCTAAAGAGGTCAGTTTGAATCTTCTTTTAACACCCTCTTTCTAGTACCTTTTGTTTTTTATGATGCCTGAAGCCAAGAGGCTGGAAGGATGCAGTACCTAGAGCATACCTATCATTTTCATCCTTTGTTTAAAGGGGTAAGGAAGCACCCTGGAGCCTTTATGGTACCACCGTCAGACCAGTTTTCACAGATGGTGGGAAACTCATCTCCAAAGAGAAGTTCATCTGCTTAGTGAAGGTATGTGTTATTCTTTCCATTATCTCAAGGGAAGTGTGAAACAGGGGTGGTTGTCTTTACCTGGTTTCACCTGCCTGGGGAGAATGAATTAGCAGCAATTCTGGCGTTTCACTGTGAACACAGGTGAGCCTGACTTGGGGTTGGTTCACCAAAGCACTTAAGAGCTCAGAGCCAGCTTTTTTCTTTTTTTCTCTTTTTTTCTTTTAGTTCAGTGGCCAAGTTGGACTTTCTTTTATTCAGGGTTCTCATGGCTATTCAGATATTAAGCTCCAGCTTCCAAATACATGACATTTTAAAAAAAGAGAATTGCTACTGTTCCCCTTTGCCTCCGTTTCCTCCAGCTGAAATATACAGATGATTATTTCCATATACGATTTTCATAACATATATCAAAATCTCTGATTTTCTTTGGGGGAAATGTTATCCTTCAAATCTTATATGGATTGGGATAGATTTAATCCAAATATAACTGGGTTTTAGATATACTTTATTTTATTCCACGTCTAATGTGTGCCCTAACAATATAGTAAAACTCAGAGCAGCCTTTTGTTTTCTACCGCCTGTATCAACTCTGAGAGGTGAAGGAGTTTGGAATTTTCAGAGAAGCCAAAAGAGGGAGGAAATGGAAGTTAAGAAGCTCCTGTTTTGTCCTAGAGAATGGCCAGCAGAGGGAGGTTTACTTCAAGGAAATTCAGGCGCAAAATCCATAGGAATCAAGAAGGTTGGGTAGTTTTGAAAAGAGTAGTATGACTTGGAATGGAGAAAGGGTACCTAGAAGCTGCAAGGAATATTTGGGAAATAGTATGGTGATTTAAAGTTAAAATTTTAAATTCCGGGGCACCTGGGTGACTCAGTTGGTTAAGCCGCCAACCCTTGTTTTCAGCTCAAGTCATGATCTCATGGGTCGTGGGATCGAGCCCCGGGCGTCAAGCTCCGCACTCAGTGGGGCATCTGCTTGAGGTTCACTCTCCCTCTCCCTCTACCCGTCCCCCCCCTCAAATAAATAAATAAATCTTTAAAAAAATTTTTTTTAAATTCCATTCTAATTGTATCTTAGTAACAGGAGAAGGACCATAAAACAAGTCACTTATTGGCTGGGCTTCAATTTTCTCATCTGTAAAAAGTAATGACAATAATAAATATACCTATCTCTCAGGGTTGTTTTATGAAATAATACCCAATGTTTTAGATATATGAGTATATACATATGACTCAAGGATGCTAAGAAAAATAATTCTAGCCGTAAGCATGAGGTTACCACTGAAGGGTGGAAAATAAATTAGGAAAAGGGGATTGGTAATAATGGCTAATAGCCTGCCCAAGGTGGGAATCTGTGTCTAGCTGAACTGGATATTTTGAGTGTGTTCCTTAATTTGTATAAGGTGGTTTTGTGCATTGGAAAAGACTGAGTGAACATGCTGTCATAGAGAGAACACCATGGGGAAAGAGTTGTGTTAGGGAGGGAAAGCATGAGGTAGAGAGAGAGCAAAAAACCAGGCTCTTCTAGGAAGCTGACTTGGAAAATTTCCCAAAGGCACAAAGAGGCAGGGAGACTTACTTTGGGCTCCTCTGAATTACAGGTTCCCAGTCCTTTTTTTTTTTATTTCATTTTTTTAAAAAAGATTTTATTTATTTATTTGAGAGAGAGAGAGAGAGAACGAGTGGGAGGGAGGGGCACAGGGAGAGGGAGAAGCGGTCTCCCTGCTTGAGCAGGGAGCCTGATGTGGGGCTCAATCACAGGACCCTGAGCCAAAGGCAGACACTTAACCAACTGAGCCACCCAGATGCCCTGGTTCCCAGTCCTTCCAATTCCTTGTACCTTTTTCTCTTGACAAAAGGAAACTTTTGAGAACTAAACCTTACACACCAAGGTTTTAGGGAACTGAGGCATATTATAAAGTGACTATAGAAGACAGTGCCAAGAATGCAACAGTTACAATAAATCACGTTATGTCACTGCCTAAAAGCTCCATGATTCCATATTGCCTTCAGGAAAAAGACCAAGTTCCTTATTACAGTATTCAAAGCCTTTTAAAATATGGCCCCAGTCTACTTCTCCCACCTTGTGCCTGCTGCTCCCCCTCTCTCCTTCTGCTACCTTTCCTTGTCATCACACATTACCTATTTGTAGCCTCACCAAACTACTTATGGCCCTAACCTCACCAAGTTCTTCCAAGTCTTCTTTCTAGCTTTTTGTGTGCTGTTCCCTCTGCCCAGAATGGCCCTTTCTCTGCCTGTTGAGATCATATTCAGTCTCTCAGATATGGTTCCAAGATCACTGCTTCCATGAAGACCAAATACTAGTTTCCTATTTGAAACTCCTGTAATAACACTATTCTTTCCCCTATTATGGAATGCAGTCACCATTGACTACAAACTCCTTTAGCATGATGCTTGCTTCCCAGCTTTTAGCATTATGCCTGACACACAGTGGATGCTCAGGAATGCTTTTTGATTGATTATATAAGCTGACCACATAGTTTCACTCATGCCTCCAGCCTACCCCTAACTCCCCACTTTCATGACCTATTCACTCTAGGCCATTGCTTTCGAGGATTTTAATATTTGAGAAGCAAAACAAAACAAAAAAACTTTTAGGAGAAGGAGTTTTGGTTTAAAAAATTGTCTTACGGCCAATATCTTCTTTATGCACCAATAATCTATTACTTAGTCATGTCTTCATGCTGTGCCCACCAAAAGGAGGATTCTGCCTAAGGCATGGATGACTCAGCAAGAACAAGTACCCTAATATCATTCAATTTAACACCTCATTGCTCTCCAGGAAATGATCTGTAAACTTAGAGTTCAGCTTGTCACCTTATTCCTGGAAGTTTAGCAACAACTTCCTGACTCCAATTGGTTCTATATACTACTTTGTCTTTTTCTTTCATAGATTAATTGAATCCATAATGGTTTGTTGATTTGGATTGAAGTGGAGTAGATGACTCTTCTACCAGTATGGTTTCTTAGTCCTCTCCAACTCAGTTAATACTTGAGATGCCTATATCAGACAGTCTTTCATTACAAAATTTTAAATAGTGCCCAAAATGTAAATGAAGAGGTAATGTGAGAATATTAAAGCTCAGGAATTCAATTTGATTCAATTCATACAATGGTTGGAGTACCTGCTCCATGCTTGCCTTCAAGTAGCTTATAATCTAGGGGGAAAGAAAAACCAGTGATCACAATAGAATGTAATAATTACACTTAGGGATGTTACTGGGGCCCAGAGAAAGGGCAGGCATGTCAGCCTAGGAAAGGTTGGAGAAAGGAGGGATACAATATCAGCAAAGATTTTCCAAAAATTTGATACTTCAGACTTTAAGAACCGGTTTGACATTAGAGGATATTGGGAAGGGTGTTGCCTAGACAGGGGTACAGCATGTGCAGAAGTACAGAGGCACAGGGAAACAGGTTTGGAAGGCTGGTGCATAGAGTAGCATAGATCTAAGAAATGTCCAGTATTTTCATGAGAAGGATAAAATTTTGACCTTTGTGTCAGGGAGGCTAATTTCATAATTACGCCCAGGTGTGGTGGCAGTTATCCTGTGATGAACTTACAAATTGCTCAGTCTTCTTCCTACTATGTATCAGCATCACATTTTCCACCACAGTGGTTGCATGGAGACACACAGATATGGATCACATCCCAGCTCCATCACTTATTAGTTGTGATATATTGGACAAGGTATTTAACTTCTCTGTGCCTTTTCCCTCATTTCCAAATGGACTGAGTTGCTGTGAGAATTAAAGGAGATAATCCACTTAGCACAAGATCTGATATACGTATTAAATATTCCATAAATGGGGGCGCCTAGGTAACTCAGTCATTGGGCATCTGCCTTCGGCTCAGGTCATGGTCCCACGGTCCTGGGACCAAGCCCCGCATCTGGCTCCCTACTCAGTGGGAAGCCTGCTTCTCCCTCTCCTACTCTCCCTGCTTGTGTTCCCTCTCTCGCTGTGTCTCTCTCTGTCAAATAAATAAATAAAATCTTTAAAAAAAAAAAAAAAGGTCTCAAGGTTGTGGGATGGAGCCCTGAGTTGGGCTCCATGCTCAGCGGGGAGTGTGCTGGAGAGTCACTCTCCCTCTCCCTCTGCCCTTCCCCTGCTCCTGCATGTGCTCTCACTCAAATAAATAAATAAATACATAAGTAAATCTTAAAAGAAAAAAAGAAGACTGCTGATATCATGAGGGGCTCAGAAACTGCTGAGAGACTTGGCCTAGGCAAAAACATCAGGCTAAAGGTTTACAGATGAATTCTCTGAGAACCAAATTTTAGAGGAGTAGTCAAAGGCAAACTTCCTTGTATTATTCCACGTAAAAACAGATGAACACTGTCTAACTCTAGTCACAGGCTCGGTAGAAGGAATTTTAGGAAGAGAAGACCTACCCATCAGTAGTTTGAACACAATGGTTTTCCTTCCTGGAGCTTTCCAATAGCCATTCATACCATTTGATTTTGACTTGATGCTCTTTGGTAGCATGGCTCTCTGTTAAGTATTTACTCCCAAGAGATGATTCTGTCCTAATTCTTTCTTTCCCACGTGTCTTTCATTTTTCAGTTTGAGTTCTAGTTTATTTTCGGAGCCTAAGCTATCAAGACTGCCTGCTGTCTTTTTCTGTTTTTAGGCTTTCTTCCTTCTCCTTTGATTACTGAAAGTTTAGCAGGGATAATGCTAAGCTGGGGCCAGATGTTAATTAAGCAAAATAAGTCAAGCAAATAAAAATTTCCAAATATTTGGTTTCAGGTTACTTAGTCACAGTAGCATTTTTTTAGATGTGATTTTGTTTTGATGTGAGTTACATAAACCCTCTGGTTGGGGCTGTCAACTTTCTTCTGTGTGGTGTCATAGCAGAGCAATGGAAAGTGTATGCTGTCAAGACAGAGAGCAAGGACATTAAAAGTAACAAGGCAGCAAGGCAGAACCACATGCTAGAGGCTAAGACCCAGCCCCCACCAAAAACTTGAGGAGATTTTTGGATAAGATCTCTTTCTAGGGACATAGAGAATTTTTCTTCCTACCAGAATGACAATTGGGTGTAAAAAGAAGTTTGAAAGTTTATTCCTAGCCTAGGTTTCATTCCTAAACAGTAAAAACATCATCATGATGAACAAATAATTTTTAGTGTATATTATGTGTAGGACACTGGCCAGGCACCAGGTGAACAAAGAGGGAGAATGCATGATTTGTACTCAGAGGATTTACTGTCTCAAGAAGATAAGGCATGTACATTTAAACACATACATTTAACAAACAAACAAAAACTGCCACATGACACTGAATGTCAAATGAGTAATATATAGGTAGCTGATTATATGTTCCAGTTTGTCCTGGAGAGTCCCAGTTTATGCCTCTCATTCCAGAATAATTATGCCCCCTGTAATTCTCAAACATCACAGTTTGGATTATAAATTATGTGTTCAATTTATATACAGATCTAGGAATTAGGTCTAGGAATTAAGGGGAGAGGTTTTTTATTAATGGCTAGGGTAGTTGGTGGGGAGTTCATGGAGGTGATAGAACTTGAGATGGGCCTTGAAGGAAGAATTAGGGCAGAGGGAGCGGAGAGCGTTCTACGGAGTATATCAAGAACAGAAAGACCAAAATGGATGTGGGAATAAAGACAGTCATGGCACTGCTCCAGGAGACACCGTTCACGTTATGTTCTCTATGAATGGCGCCCCTTGGATTGTGTTAACTGTTGGCTCTAAGCATGTCCTATCTGGGGAGCAATTGGAAGATCGCATCAGCTGGAGAAGAGAATTTGTGTAGAGAATTTGTGTCAGAATAGAAGCAAGCATAGAACAGATATTGGGGGCTATTGAATACCAGAATAAGATTTAAATTTTATCCTGTAGTGGAATGGAATGTAACTGAAGAGTTTTGAGCAGAGAATGATGCTTACAACAAAATGCCTTTGGAAAATTAATATTCCCAACTGAAGTGTTCAGTGTATTGAAAGGAAAGAAAGGGGAAGAACTAGTTCTAAAAGTGTTGAAAATGCCCAAGAGAGAGGTGATAAGAGTCTACAGTAGTGCAGTAATAAGGGATATGAAGAGACAGACTTGAGAGAATTTGCAAAGGCAGAATTGATAGAATGTGGTAACTGGCAAGGAGAGGAAACAATCAAGAATGACTCGGGATTTAGAAACCGAGTACCAAGAAAATGATGGTATCTTTGATGAATGTGGGGGAGTTGAGAGAAGTTAGCTTTTGGGGGGAATAGATGAGCTCTCCCCCAGATATGATTAATTTGAGACATCATTTGGAAATGTCCAAAAGGAAATATTAAGTTGGAGCTGAGACAAGTGGTAACGGCTAGAGATGTGGATTTAGGAATTCTGTGGAATACTGAATGTTCATAAATATCATAAGATCATAAATAGTAGATAGCCCAAGATTATGGCTTAGGTTACAATTACATTTGGTAGAGTAGGAAGGAATACAGCTTGTAAGGATAGCAGAAGAGAGATTCCAGAGGTAGAAGGAAATAGGGCAGACAGTGTATAATCAAGAAGACCAAGGAAAAGAAAGTCTCAAGCTTGAGAAGTTAACCTACAGAGCCAAATGTTGGAAAGCAGTCAAGGAGGACTAAAACTGAGAAAATTCATAGTTTTTGGGTAGTGACATGAGTCCTTTGGAAGGTACGATTTTTTTGTAGTTGTAGAGGTGGGCTCCATGTTACAGGAGTTAAGGAATGAGAGATGGTGATTCAAGGGACATAATGAATGAGGGTTGATCTTGTAAGAAATTTGTCAGTAAAGGGAGGAAAAAAAATATAATGAAAATTCAAGGAATAGCAAGGATTAAGGAAGACTTTTTTAAAAAGGATATGATAAAGAATTTATGTTCTGTGTTAGACTGTAGATAGATAACACTTTATCACTTTATTTGCTTAGAATAAATCTTGATTTTTCAAATTGCTCATACTACCTTTTTTCCTCTGAATTCCAAGGGAGGAAGAAAATACAGCTAGGAAAGAAAAGAACTGATAAAGGATTCAACAGTTAGTGATCAACAGGTAATTAAAATGGACCTAATCTTTTCCATGTAGCTGGGGCTCCTTTCTGTTCAGGCAGAAATTATATGCATTTATAGCTGGGACAGACATTTAGGTTACAAGAGGACATCTCTAAAATATGGAGGAGGTCTTTGTTTGTTTGTTTGTTTGAGGTTTCTCTAAGTCCCCTAATCACCCCCCCACCCCCCACCCCCCCACTGCAGTTAAAAAATCATTTGGTGGCCTACGGATTTTCCAGCCTGATATCCATCCTGCTTTCCACTTCCTTGACCACCATTCTAGGCCCCAGTTACATCTGCCTTTTCACCCTGGCTACTGTAATAGCCTATCTCCTGTCTCTCTCCACTCCAGCTATCTTACCCACTGCTACAAGATTAATTTTCCTAAAGCACAGTTCTGATCCAATCTGTGCCTTGCTTAAAAGCCTTCAATAAATTCCCATTGGGAATTGAATTAGGTACAGTCTCCTCACCCTAGCTTTTCAAAGCCAACCACAACATACTTTTGGTTTATCTTTTCTGTCTAATTTCCACACTTCCTTATATTCAAACTGATTTACAAGCATGAAAAAGAGGGAGTCACTTGGTTCTTCTATCTGGAGTGGCCACATGAAATTTTCCTGTGAAAACAACAGGAGATTCACACAGAAAGGAAGGTAAAAGAAGGTATGGGGGTCATATTTCACATGCTGTTAAATATGATCTTGCTGCCTGAACCCTTCCCCCAAATATTTTGTTTGTAATTTTTATATGGCATTTACCAAATTCTGCATTCTATGAGTCATTTGTGTGTTTCTCCTATCTCTACTCTATTGAAGTGAAAGCACCTTGAAAACAAAGACCTTATGGTCCCCATCTTTGATCCCCTCCAGCATCTAGTACTATACTTTGCACAGAGAACATTAAATACGTTAAAAAAAAAAATCCCTGACTATATTGAAAAGAGGCTGTGGACCCTTAAATAACTCTGCTTCTGCCCACCACCTCTCAGCATGTCCTTACCCCTTCCTATGAGGATGCAAATGTTTTTATTTTTCAATGTAGCAGCTGCATGTCCTTTACATAACTATAATGACATTTTATGTTGGATTATAACTAACTAGAAGACAGGAACTTTTTTTTTTAAAGATTTTATTTATTTATTTATTTGAGAGAGAGAGAATGAGAGAGAGCACATGAGAGGGGGGAGGGTCAGAGGGAGAAGCAGACTCCCTGCCGAGCAGGGAGCCCGACGCGGGACTCGATCCCGGGACTCCAGGATCATGACCTGAGCCAAAGGCAGTCGCTTAACCAACTGAGCCACCCAGGCGCCCGAAGACAGGAACTTTTTATTGTTTAACCTAATGTGTATGTGATGCTAAAATATTTGTGTATATAAGTTTTTAATAAATGTTTTATAATAATTTTAATGATATCCATTTGTAGAAGGTTATTTTATAAATCAAGGGTTCTTTTTTTAAATTGCAATGTAATTGACATATAACCTTATTATTAGTTTCAGATATACAACATGGTTCAAAATTTGTATATATTGTGAAATGATCACCCCATAAGTCTAGTTCACATCTATCACCACATACAGTTACATAATTTATTTTTCTTATGATGAGAATTTTTAAGATCTGCTCTCTTAGGAACTTTCAAATATGCAATACAGGTATTATTAGCTATAGTCACCAAGCTGTATATCACATTCCTATGACCTATTTATTTTATGACTAGAAGGTTGTATCTTTTAATTCTCTTTACCCATTTCACCAACCTCCCCCCCCTCCCCCATCCCCCCACCCCCGGCAACCACCAATCTGTTCTCTGTATCTACGAGCTTGTTTTTGTTTGTTTGTTTTAGGTTCTGCATGTAAGTGAGATCATATCGTATTTGTCTCTAACTTATTTCACTTAACATAATACCTTCAAGGTCCATCTGTGCATTGCAAATGGCAAGATTTCAATTTTTTTAATGACTGAATACTCCTCCATTGTGTATATACCCCATATTTTCTTTATCTATTCATTTAGGTTGTTTCCATATATTGGCTATTTTAAGTAATGCTGTGATGAACATGGGGTTGCATATCTTTTTGAATTATTGTTTTCATTTTCTTTAGGTAGATAGCCAGACATGGAATTACTGGATCATATGGTATTTCTATTTTTATTTTTTTGAGGAAACTCCACACTATTTTCCACAGTGGCTGCACCAGTTTATGTTCTCACCAACAGTACACAAGGGTTCCTTTTTCTCCACATCTTTGTCAACACTTGTCATTTCTTGTCTTTTTGATATTAGCCATTCTAATAAGTGTAAAGTAATATCTAATTGTGGTTTTGATTTGCATTTCCCTGATGATCAGTGATGTTGAGCACCTTTCATTTACTGTAGCCATCTGTGTGTCTAGTGTTCCTAAACTAGGATGGAACTGTATGTAAAATTATGTATTAAAATGTACTTTTTTCCATTAAGGAGGGCATGTGATGTAATCAGCACTGGGTATTATATAAGAGTGATAAATCACTGAACTCTACCTCTGAAACATAATATTCTATATGTTAATTAATTGAACTTAAATTTTTAAAATGTCCATTTTTCCCTGGGGAGAGGGCCTATAACCTTCATCAGATACTCACATGGGTCTGTTGTCCAGAAAAGAGTAAGAACCATTCTTATGAAACAATACCATATGGAAACATTTTTCTTTTTCCCCATTCCTTTCTTGCAAAGGAATTTTTAAAAGTATCAGGAGATATTCCACAACAATAGAACCAGCACAGATAGAATCATTTAGAATAATTCCCAATGCTGCTTCCAAACCTCTACTCTGTCCCCACTTATGCTAAGAGTATTGCCTTTGGCTGGATTGAAGAACTGAATAATGTAATCCCAGATGTGGTATATAAGGACATCACCATCTGTCACATGCATCTTCCTCTACGCTCCTTTTAGTATTAGGAGGCCTCTGCTGTTTTCACAGGGGATTTTTACCCTGATGCTCACTATCAAAATTCCCAAGTGACTCCTTGTTTCTCATGCCAACACTCTGGCTGATTCCACACTTTCGGTTAAGAGTTTAAGAGGAATAAGACCTCTTTTAACAGGGTCAGTCTCAAACATGAGATCACTTTTCCTAGTGAACTTTAGAAAAAAGGAGTGAGAAATAAACTTTTCACTTATTATTAAAAGCCTGGGGCTCCTGGGTGGCTCAGTCAAGTAAGTGTCCAACTCTTGATCTCAGGGTTGTGGGATGGAGCCCCATAGCAGTCTCCCCACTTAGTGAGAGGTCTGCTTGAGATTCTCTCCCTCTGCTCCTCTCTCTGCTCTCTCTCAAATAAATAAATAAAACTTTTTTTAAAAAGCCTACTTCTTGGTTAATTTTCTGCAAAAGCTGTCTCTTGCTGATTATTAATGGTTTTTCTGTGTTTTTCTCCTTTCTCTGTTATTCCCTTTGGGATTCACTGCCCCCCAGTGACTTAATTTAGTTAATGTTCTAATTAGTGCAACTTCTACTCCAGCAGATTTCCTGGGCTTTCACATCAGTGCTTTTCCATATGATAAACTCCATTAACAAGTCTCTGAACATTCACAAAAAGGAAGCAGTTGTTTAATGCAATGGGCTCTACCTCATTTGCCCCCATCTTCTGGTCCAACTTTCTTGGCTGTCTTAGAGCTTCTTCAGCACATAATTCCATCAACAGAGAATTAGGGCTGAGCTGTGACATCAAAGCTGATGGCCTAACAGAATCATTTCTGAGTAAGTACTGTCCACGTCATCACTATAATCAAAAATATATTTTTATACCCAAGGAAGACACCATCCCTTAGAATGGCTTTTTTAAAATGGCATTTTTTCAGTAGTGATGTAGATTTGTCCTGATGCACTCATCATTTTCTTCTAACTTCCAAGGCTTCTCCAGATATGATTAGAAGTATAGTATAATCTGGGCTGTGGAATAAAAAAACTAAGTGAGCCACAACACAGTATTTGATCTGACATTCTGGGCAATGGTTCTCAATCTTTGCTGTACATTGGTAGCAACTGGGGAGCTTTTTAAAAAATTAACACTTGGGTCCCATCCTCAGAGATTCTGATTTAATTGATCAGGAGTATAGCATAGGCAAGTGGGGATTTTTTAAAAACTAATATAGCAGCTCAAGGTTGAGGACCAGCCCTCTAAAGTAATCAATAGGACCAACACAATCAGCTTCAATGAAGCTCAAACAGTGCTAGCTTCATGAGGTCATAATACTGTCATAAGACAGTAGAGGGCAGAGTTGACTTAAACTTACATAGAGATAACCGGTCTTAGGAAATAGCAAGTAGTTAATAATGTAATCTTAACTTTGTACTTTGTGGTCGTCTTTTGCCACAAAGCTTTTGTTTACTGCTAAAGCTGAATTGCCTTTTGTATATTGGAATTTATTAGGAGGCCCCTTAGTGATGCCTGATCAATAGGGTCATTGTGTAACTTGCACACTTTTGAGAGCGCAAGGGAATTAATGATTCTGCCAGGACGACAGGTGTAAACCAGGATTGCCGGAGGTAAACTGGGACATATGCTCACCCTATGATCACCATGTCTTTTGGGGGATCCAGGAGAAGAGCTAGAATCTGTAACATGGCTTTCCTAATTAACCCTTAGTAACTATGTACTTCTGCTCATTACTCTTCAGTATTATTTTTATGTATGCCCATCTGTCATTGTTCAGCATTATGCCAGGCACCTTGAGCAATAGAAAAAAGACTGAAGACATGCTTCTAAGTATCAGGCATTATGCAATCTAGCTGGGAAGAGAAGACTAATACATGAAGCTGCTCTGGTAAATAAAATGCAAGAACCTCCTCAAAATCCTCTCAGGAAACAGAATATGATAAATAAAATAAATGATAAATAAACTCGTAAAAAATACTACCCCTAATTACATATAGGCTGTCCTTGACTTAAAGTGATTCCACTTACAGTTTCCCACTGTGGTCCTTAAACACCTCCAGCACTTCCAGCAGGCAAATACCGGTTGACTTCCTGAGCTGCTGTGGGTCAGAACTTCAGAAATTCTCTTCTACGTGAGCATAGTTCCTCTCGCAGGTGCCTAGCTCCTGGATAGTTAACCCATATAGCCAATGGCCCCGTAAACTGAGAATTAAGGAAACTAATTTTAGCATATAAGGCATGATACATGATACAATTGATGACAAGCAAATAATATAGTAATTTCGGTAATTACTAGTAATTTCGGTTGTCAACAGAAGACTCCCTCAGGAAGAGCACAGCACAGGCTTAGCTTGCTTGGACTCACAGATATCTCATCCCACCCTGAGGTCTCTGCTGGCTGCTACAGCCACGCCCCACACTTTTTGAATGACAACAGCTACAGCGTAGGTCTGTATTTAATTTACAGCCTTCTGCAGCATTTTGTTTTCCTACCAAATTTCAAGTTGGGTCAAAACTATCGTTTTGTATTTAGAAAGCTTAATTCTTCCTCCTTTGCTGAATTATGTATGATTCCCTATTTGGTTTGCTTTAATTTACCTTCAAATACTTAATTCTGCATGTTTTCAAATTTGAGTGATAAGTGACAATTATCAAGATTGATTAGGCAACATTAGGAAACTTAAATAATTAAAGCACAGAGGAGTAAAGAACACAAAGTTATGGGATTAATCACGTCCTAAGATGTTAGCTTTGGATTGGATCCAATGGCCAGTCGGATGGCTTGACAAATCTTCTCATTGGGCATGGGATAAACTGGTAAGGGGAGCAAGCACAGGTCAGGCAAACCCATCTCCCAACACTGACCATAACTGAGATAACTAAGGAAACCAGATCAGCTGAACCCAATCTGTGTAACAACAGTTCTTTACTTTCAGGGCACATATTTATTTCATTATCTGAGTGTTGAAAATATTTAGGCATTGTTTTCCTTTAGGTCACTGCTATTTTGTTCTTGCCTTGGCCCTCTTATCTATCAAAACTTGCTCACAGGAAAGGATATAATATTTGCTATTTACGTTTTACTATATTTTTCCTAAATTGAAAATAACTTTGTTGTTTATTATGAAAATTTTCTCTGCTTATAAAATATCCAAACATTATACAAAAGTAGAGAAAGAAGTAAGAATTACTCTTAATCCCACCATCTAGAAATTACATTTTTAGGAGTATCCTTTCTGATACAAAATTCTTTCTTAGTCAAATTGAAATTAGTGGATGCCTACTTTATTTTTTTAAAAGATTTTATTTATTCATTTGAGAGAGAGACAGAGCACAAACAGGGGGATGGGCAGAGGGAGAGGGAGAAGCAGACTCCCTGCTGAGCTGGGAGCCCACGTGGGTCTCCATCCCAGGACCTGGAGATCATGACCTGAGCTGAAGGCAGACGCTCAACCATCTGAGCCACCCAGGTACTCCTGATGCCTACTTTTAAAAAAATTCAGCAGTATGTCATGGCATCTTTCCCCATAAATAAATATAAAACCACATCATCACTTAACTGACTACCTAGAATTTATATGTAATGTGTGTGTATGCGTGTGCGTCTACACCATACCTGGTTTAACCAATTCCATTTTGATGGACCCTGATTTCCAATTTTTCATTTTAATGAACATTATTATAATGAACATGCAGAATGTTCTTACTATAGGTGTAAAATATAGAGAGCTAGAGCTGTAAGAGTCCTTGAAACTAGCTAGTTCAAGGCCATCATTTTACAGAAGAAAAACTGAGACATAGAGAAGATAAGGGGGAGTAGAATCCAGGTCTTTTGACTATGTCTACTGATTTTTCCATTCCACCCTGCTAACTTCTTTTCAAAAAAATGCTGAGCTATTGAAGTACTACTAAGCGGCACTGACTTTTTCCTACTCCTGTAGCCAAAAAGCTGTACCTTAAAAGTGAACTCTGCCCAGGGTCATGTGCATTTTAACATTTGTTGTTAGTTACGAAATAAGTTTGCGGATTCCTATATAATCTTTGGAATGAGGGCATTCCATATGGTTTCAAGTACCTGAAATCATATGGGGCAAGCTCCTACTTATCAATTTCTGGCAGTATTTGGTAGAGGTAAGGAGTGGGAGTTGAGAAAGGTTTAGCAGGGGTTGGGGTCAGATATGGGATACTGATGTTCAGGCACAGCTTTGAAACCCTTCCAAAAGAGGGCCCATAGCTTTTGCTTTTTTCAGTTTCTGCTATGGAAGGTCCAGAGTGTATGCTTCGTTATGTGTATCTTGATGATTAAGATGATGATAGAATAGAATAAGCAGTATGGAGTTGCTGCTTGCACATGCTCAGCATAATTTGGGGCTAAATTCTTGACTTAATTACTGACTTAAAATATTAGTCTAGGGGCGCCTGGGTGGCTCAATCGGTTAAGCGTCTGCCTTCAGCTTAGGCCATGGTCCCAGGGTCCTGGGATAGAGTCCCATGTCAGGCTCCCTGCTCAGTAGGGAGTCTGCTTTTCCCTCTCCTTCTGCCCCTCCCCCTGGCTCATGCTCTGTCTGTCTCTCTCTCCCTTGCTCTCTCTCTCTCAAGTTAATAAATATTTTAAAAATATATTAGTCTATACTATGAATAATCTACATTAAATATCATGGGAATGTGTTAATTCAAAAACCATGAGATAGTGCTTCCTGGATAACTCTTTAATAAGCAAAGGATTTGGAGTTCTATGTGATTTTTTTTGGAAAATTACTTGAACTCTGAGTTTCTTGGTTTCTTTAGCAATAAGGATAATGATAGCAATTTACTTCATGAAATTGGATAAAAATGATTATATGGCATTTGGTAAAAAGAAAATGATAAGTAATCCTTTAAAAATAGAATTTGTCTTACACAAAGGAAAATGAGGAAAAATGATGTTTTTGATAAGAAGTAGTTATTCTACAAAATAAATCATGTTTGAGTTGAATCATAGTTTCTTGCAGACTTTAAAGCATTGAAGAAATATCCAAACAGAAGTTAAACAGCTGCAGAAATATCCCACAGAATAGAAAATGAGATGAATTTGCAGAGGTAATGAAGTCTTTTATTGCAATATCTTTCCAAACTATTGAAATTTTCCCAAAGGTCTTGGTTAATATTATGAAAAAAATATTTTGAATTTGGAAACTGCTCACTAACAAATAAAAGCCACTAAGACCATTTATGCTGGCAATAATCATCACATAAACAAAAAATTGTTTAATTGTAACTCTTACTGTCATTCTTTATTAACCAACTCAATTTTTAACTTATATTTTCTCCACTTGATTTGAGTTCTTGGCTTGATAAATATCTAAAGGAAAAGAACAAAGTTTCAGGTTTAGGCACTCTAAATTATCCACATACAGATTATACACTTAGTGGAGTACTCAAGATAAGAACGTTAATGTCAAAACAACATCAATTCACTGTTTATAATGCTTTTTGATCTAACTTCCGACGTTCTTAATCTGCACTCAAGGCTTTGGCCTATTGGAGCGTGGCCTTGCTCCAAGGATGAGGTCTGAAAATATCACTGAGAGGTAGGGCAAACAGAGACAAAATTCCATGCTGACCAATCACCACTGTATTTGCTGTCCCCATTATGAATGAGACTTTGGAAGACAGCAGGCCTTTTCCCCTGTAGGTGAACTTGGTGGTAGGTGTGAACATAAAACCTACTTAATTGGCTCCATGTCTCACCCATAGACAGTAAGTTAGGTATGAATGTGCCAAGGTGGCTGAGGAGCTGGTGAAATTCAGGCACAAATATTGCCAATTATTTCTCAGAGAATGTGAATTCATTTAAATAACCTTACTCAAACATAAATAGGAAAGTGGTTCTCCTGAAAAAAAAAAAATCACAAATACATATTTTTAAGCCAAATAGAAAAGACTTTGAATTACCTACTTCTTTGGCTGATCTCAACAATTGCAGCTCTCTTTTAGTTTCCATGATTTGTTTGCTCATTAGTTCATTTATTTACTCATCCCGCCTTTATGAAGTTCATCTTGTAATCAGGAACTGTGCTAGGTGCTGCAAAACTTAAAACTATATCCTGAAAGCAATGGGGAGCCACTGGATGATTTAAAGTAGTGGAGTGACACGATCAGATTTCCTTTTTAGAAAGTGTACTTTGGCTACTATATGGAAGAAGAATTGAAGGAGAATAAAACTAGAGAATGGGAGAGCAGTTAGGAGGCTTACAGAAGCAGTTCATGTGAGAAAAGATGGGGCCTGTGTTATGGGCTCAATTATGTGCCCCCCAAATTCATATGTTGATATCCTAACCCCCAGTACCTCAGGAAGTGACCATATTTGGAGATAGGGCCTTTAAAGAGGTAATGAAGGTAAACTGAGGTCATATGATTGGGCCTAATCCAATATGATAGTGTTCTCATAAGAAGAGGAGATTAGGGGGTGCCTGGGTGGCTCAGTCAGTTAAGCATCTGCCTTCGGCTCAGGTCATGATCCTGGGGTCTTGGGATTGAGCCCCATGTAGGGTCCCTGCTCAGCAGGCAGTCTGCTTCTCCCTCTTCCTCCGGCCCTCCTCCCTGCTCATGCTCTCTTCCTCTTAGATAGATAGATAGATAGATAGATAGATAGATAGATAGATAGATAGATAGATAGATTGATAGATAAATAAAATCTTTTTAAAAAAAGAAGAGGAAGAGATTAGGACAGAGGCACAGAGGAAAGACCATGCCAAGACAGGGAGAAGATGGACATCTACAAGCCAAAGAGAGAAGCCTCTGAAGAAACAACCCTGCCAACACCTTGATCCCAGACTTCTAGCCTCCAGAATTGTGAGAACATCAATTTCTGTTGTTTAAGCCACCCAGTCTGTGGTGAGTGTTACAGAAGCCCTAGCAAACTCCTACAACCCTACAGTGCAACTGTAGAAGAACATTAAGCACCTCCAGGCACACCCCAGGAGAAGTCTGCTATTATATCTGTACAAGCTGGCATCCCTTAGGTGACAATCTAATCCTGAGAAGGGAGGAAAAGCTCAGGATCAACTATAGAAGGAAAGATGCTCGTTTATTTCAAAGCCTGGCTAGGGCTTCCATGGAGGTGAAAATCTAATCCTGAAAAGGGAGGAAAAGCTCAGGATCAACTATAGAAGGAAAGATGCTCGTTTATCCCAAAGCCTGGCTAGGGCTTCCATGGAGGTGACAATCTAATCCTGAAAAGGGAGGAAAAGCTCAGGATCAACTATAGAAGGAAAGATGCTCGTTATTCCAAAGCCTGGCTAGGGCTTCCATGGACTGGTGGATGACAATATGTAAGCCTTGTTCTTGCGGCTCCTTTCTATTATTGGTGGAGGGAAGTTTGAAATTGGTGACACCTGCTCCTTCAGAGGCTGGTCAGTTTGGTATTTGCACACCTGCTGCAGGCTCTCGGGTTCCTTACAGTGACCATTTTGTTTGAGGCATCTGAAGGAGGAGAAGTTTGGTCCTTCATCCTCTATTTCATAAATGGAGGGCTTTTCTAGTTGGTCCTGGTGCTGCTTTGTCTTTGGGAGTTGGAGAGGGCATCGTTCCCCTAAATATTTCCAGAAATGGAATGGAAATTTTAGTTTAGTTTCATGAACTACATCTCTAGTTGGAAGGGTAAAGAGGGGAACTAATGTTTTTTTGAACTCTAGGCACTATTTTGAAGTTTTCTTTACACTACCATGTCCTCTCGATCCCTCCGGTGCTAGCAGGGGTTTGAATGAGTGGAACAACAGGTAGGTTCAGGTTTATTTTGTTTGGCTTTTCCTTTTGTAAGTAGCTTTCTGATATATATGTTCATTTCTAAGTCAAAGTAGTTTTAAATTTCAGGGGCGCCTAGGTGGCTCAGTTTTAAGGTTAAGCGTCTGCCTTCGGCTCAGGTCATGATCCCAGGGTCCTGGGATCGAGCCCTGCATCAGGCTCCCTGCTTTGCAGGAAGCCTGCTTCTCCCTCTCCCACTCCCCCTGCTTGTGTTCCCTCTCTCGCTGTGTCTCTCTGTCAAATAAATAAATAAAATCTTTAAAAAAAAAAAAGGTAGTTTTAAATTTCAAACAAATAACTTCAGTTCTGTGATTCAGTAAAAATAGTCTTTTTTAAAAGAGGTTTTATTTATTTATTTGACAGAGAAAGAGAGAGCACAAGCAGGGGAAGCAGCAGACTGTCATAAAACTAAACTATATTTAAAATTCTTCATCCTCTTCTAAATTTAGGATTTTATAATCTGAAAATATTTTCTTCAATTCTGAGAAATTTTATTCTACTTTCTCATTATTATTATCTCCTCTACTCCCTCTTCTCTTGCCTTGTATAACTTCTATTAGATGGATATTGGACCTTGAGGATCTTGCTTCCATGGCTTTCAACCATTCTTACAAACTTTCCATCTCCTTTTTTTTGGCTCTGTGTTTGGGGAGAATTTCTGTTCCCACTAATCTGCCTTTCAGCTTGGTCAGTTCTGCTTATCAGCTAATAAATTTTCAATTTCAGAAACCACTTTTTAAATTTCCTTGTTTTCTTATTGCTTACTTGTCATGGATGCAATATCCTTTTCAAACCTTGTTGAATAAAATTTAAATTCATTTTAAATTTATCTGTTTCCTTTTATTAACTTAGTTTCCTCTGATATGACTTCTTTCTGTTAGTTGCGTTTTGTGCTTCTCTTTCATGGCATTAGTTCCCCTACCCTGACAAAATCTTTGGTGATCTGGGTTGTTTGATGATCTTTCATTTGAGATTCATTTGCCTGCCCATTCTGTTTACCACAGTCTCTCTTCAGGGATTGTGAAGGAAGGGCACACATGCTATCAGGAGAGAGAGAAGGGTCTCTGTCATTTCCTCCGGTTCCAGGATCTCTGCTCACTTCCTTATCCCATAGGTAAACATCTGATACTTAATGCCAGCAGAGAGAGGAGGCTCCTCAATGAATTATTCTGTCCTAGGGCCCCCTCCTTCTCTTGTATCCTTTGACTCTTGCTTGGAACTTCCCTAAGCTATTCCTTCTCCTGACCTGTTTTGACTTTCTCTTATTTTATTTCTCTCTAGATTAGATCCTGTCTCTCTTTTCTGTATTTCAGAATTTCCTAAAAATGCTTAGAGAGTTGATCAGCCTTTGTCTTATTTCCCTGTGCTGTTAAATTCTTATTGTAAGACATATCCTTTTCTGAGATTTGGGACGGAAGAAAAGGTAAATGCATGGGCTGGATCCATCTTGATCTAATCTCTACCTATTATTGTCCTTATCTCCACTGATTACCCAATAATACAAGCTCAATGTGAAAAATTCAGAGAATACAGGGATAGAAAGTGAAAGTTCCCTGTGTCAGATTCTTCTGTTGCCCCAGTTTACATCTTCTTGTCCTCACCTATTGATATTAGCTGGAGCTGGGTAGGCCATTCTGTGAGTGCTTCCTCTCGCTTTCTGATTTACTGGCTGACAGGATCTAGTCTCAAATGCACCCCTTCCCTTCTGGCCCCAGCACAGCAGATCCCCTATTGGGAGCTTGCTGGGTAGCTTGGAAATGTGAAGTGTCAACATGGATGGGGGTAAAGGAGGTGCTGCCCCTGGACTAAAGAGAATGAGGGCCAATCTCCCACCCTTTAGACAATTCAGGAGGCATTACATACTCTTCTCAGAAAATTCCTGCAGAATTAATCCCTGTTGCCCACAACAATGACCTTGATTATGAACCCATATATTCAGCTTTTCCTTCTTACCTCTTCCTAATTTCTCATTCCCACTCCCTGGGATTTGCTATTTTTTTCCCCCTCCTTCTTTGACAATGCCCTTTCCCTGTGTACTTCTAAACTTCCCCTCTCCCTCAGTTCTGATTTATCGTTTCACTGTAACTCTATTAGCTGTAAAGCATTTGGGGATACTGTCAGGATAACAGGCTCTGTAGCAAATGAGGTTGTATTGAATTATTTAGCTTTCAGCTAAAGTGGAGATAACTAAAGCAGCTGAGCTGGTTTGTAAAATCCTAGGGTAATCTGTCCACTGATTTTGTACTTTTATCATATTAATTTTTCTTGTGGTTGAAAATTATACATTCTAAGGCTACAAAGAAATATGTGTTCAACTTTTCAGGTCGGTGCCACAGACCTATAGCTAAGGAATTATCTGTTTCGTGTAGTACACAATTATGTAGCTGCCGAGCTGCAATCCTCAGGAATCATGAATTTATTTAGTAAGTTTATTCACACAAGGCTTTTAAAAAACATAAATAATTTCTCACCATTTTTTCCTTTCAAAAACAGATCAAGGATTTCTACTTGAGATATATCACACACTCAGCTTTTGAAGTTGGCCTGTTTTTCTTGTTTCCCTTTCCAGAATTTGGTTCTTAAATAATTTTTTAAATGAGAATGATCTTTCTTTAACTTAGTAATAAACAAATGGATTCTTAAATGAATTTTTTTTAAAGATTTTATTTATTTATTTGAGAGAGAGAATGAGACAGAGAGAGAGAGCACGAGATGGGGGAGGGTCAGAGGGAGAAGCAGGCTCCCTGCCGAGCAGGGAGCCCGATGCGGGACTCGATCCCGGGACTCCAGGATCATGACCTGAGCCGAAGGCAGTCGCTTAACCAACTGAGTCACCCAGGTGCCCTAAACAAATGGATTCTTAAATGTTATCAGAAGAGGGGGCATCATTGCTAATCTAATGGATGACCACGAATATTCTGCTATCATCTTATATTACTAGTGTCTCTTGAGAAACTGAGGTTAATAAGGGCCCAGACATCAGGGGGCGTGGGGTGGAGAGTTCTGTGGCTTTGTAGTATCTGTGGAGTTTGCCCCACTTAGCACATCTCAATGTCTAAATGCCCACTCTCGAGAAGTGTGGCTGCAGCAGGAAGTGAAATATCTTTGCATCTATATATAAATGAAGCATGCACATCTGGCAATTAAACACCCTTTTCCTGGTGAATCCTGGAAAACAGCATTACACTCTGAAGCAAATACTCAGGAGTTAAGACTGTTCCGTTAAGAATACCAGGCAGTATCAAAGTTGTAACTCTTTTCTACATCTTTGTGTTTTGAATCTCCACTGTCATCCATAATACCTGAGATCACCTGGGCTGATTCCTGGGTGAGACACCGTCCTGGAAACGACCAATGGAGTAAAGGAGATGAAAGCTACAGCGAAGCGTACCACTAAGTGTTATTGAACAATAACCTTGTATCTTTAAGTCAAGAAAATGACATTTTCTTCTGTGAATCTCTCTCGGGTGACTCGGGAGATGCCTTGTCTTTCCTCTTTGGCACCATAGGTTCTAGTGTTTTCTCTGGCCTACTGCATGCCACCCCATCCAGGCTTGCAGTGAGGAAGCCCCTGCTCACCTGGAAAGCGGGGGCCGGACAGGAGGTGCCGGTGGGCTGGTGTGGCAGTTTGCCTGTTGATTACAATCCTTGCACTATGCGAGCACCCTGCGACTGTGGGCTGCGCCGGGTCAGCAGTGCCGGGTCGCCCCGACCACACCAGGTTTGCAGACAGAAACAGAGACGCTGAGCCCGTGGGCTGGGGGCGGGGGCCTCCCAGCGTCTGTTCACGCTGCCTGCCAAGTGAAGTCCGCCCCGGAGCGTGCTTTCTAACACACCAGCGCCGGGGAACAATCTCTCCTTCCCAAACCCGCCGCAACCGGGGCGCAGGGCCGAGGGCGCCCGCCTCGCCCACCCTACGGTCTAAGCGTGTGTTTTAATATATTTTAAAAACCGGAGAGTACACAGTGGGGACGCGGGGCGGGAAAGGCTGGAGGGTTCATTTTCGTGGTCAGGCTCGGTGCTCAGGGCGCACGAATTAGGCCTGAGCTGCGGAGTGAAACCCTTTTCCCGCCGCAGGGAGCTCGCGGTGGCGCGCGGTTAGGGGAGGTGAACGACGATGGGGGCGCTGCGGGCGGCTCGAGCTTCTGGCGTCCCGGGCCCAGGCGGCCAGCCAGGAGGCGGAGGCCGGCAGCGGGAGCCGGGGCGGAGGCCTGGCAGGTGCCCCCCAACGCGGAGGCTGATTGGCAGGTGCGGGAGTGGGTGGGGAAGGCGGGGGCTGGGCCTGGCGCTGCGGGAGGCTGCGGCCCCGCCTCCCCGCCCCCGCCGCGGGACTATCTAGTCCCGGCAGCAGCGATGTCCCCCGGCAGGAATGTCCCTCCTCAGATAATGTTATTTATATCTCTGGGCGGGTCCGCGGCTCGGCAGCACCAGGCGCCCGGCGGCCGCTGTGCTAGGAGCACCGTGCTGCCCTCTTTCCCCTGCGCCCCCGCCCCTGGGCTCGGGGTGGCCGCCGCTACAGCCCCAGCGCAGGTGAGTCCCGGGAGGGCCCAGCGGCCGGCGGGGGCTGGGTGCGGGTGCGGATGCGCGAGGCTGGGGCGCGCGGCGCGAGCGCAGAGGAGGCGCTGGGCCCAGGGGGCTCGTGACGCGCGTAGCCCAGGGGGCCGGGTGGGGGCTTAGCCCCGGGTGCGGGTAGTGGGGCCCGGGAGGCCCTGGCGGCTGCGGCAGCGAACATCCTGGGGCGCGGGAATCCGCGTGGGCTTTGGAGGCACTTGGCGAGTCGGGCGCTCTGCTTTGGAGAGCCGGATTCTGGAGCGTCGCCCCGGGGCTCTGGGAGGGCGGGGGCGGGGGGCGCGGTGCGTGTTCAAGTCCCGGGCCACCTCCTCCAGGACCCCGGCATGGGAGCCAAGGGGATTCTGCCTCCTGCCTGTCGGACCTGCCCTCTCTGCCTCCTGCCGCCGGGCTTCTCAGCCCGGAGCCGCTCAGATTTTCTTCTGGGGAACTTGTCCGCGCGCTCCCCGGGCAGCCCAGCGCCCAGGCAGGGAGGACAGGACAGGTCAGCGAAGGGGGCCTGATCCCCGGACGGTGGGAACGACGCGGAGAGAGTGACCGGGTGCAGACCCGAGGAGGAAAGATCAGAATGCCCGAGGCATACTCCAAGGACCTCCTGCCCTCCTCTCCCAAAGAGTTCTTCAAGCTGCTACGGTCCACTCTACTCTCACCTGCCTCATCAGTTCCTCTTTCTTTAATAACTTGGCCCTGAGAAATAGCAGAAAGTGGGAGAAACAACAGGAGCTTTTTTTTTTTTTTTTTTTTTTTTGAAACAACAGGAGCTTTAAAACCATCCCCAACTCCCACCAACTCGCCCAGACTTCCCGAGGGTGGGGAAGTCGCTGTGGGCTTGAGTACAGTTTCCGTGACAACGAGCCCCAGGTAGGGCCTTGATTTATAGCCTATTAATATCCAAACCACTGTTTTCAGTGAGCAATTAGAGGCGCCAGGAGTTGATGATAACGCGCTAAACTGGCTGAAGGGAAATGAAAATCCACTTATTAGAAAAAATTTTAGATACATCAGATTGGGGGTGGGGGGAGATAGTGACAGGATTTTTGTACCCATAACTTCTGTGAAGAACCTAGGCGGTCACCTCCACGTAGGAGGTAGCAATGCAAAACGCATAGCCTTGAGGTAGCCCTGGTCAGTACTTCAGTTTCTAGGGAAAATGATTCAGGTGGTTCCTGAATGAGAGGAGTCTGCAAATCAAAATTTTTAGGCATTCTCTCTACCGTCCCACTAACCTATCCTTAGCTTCACAAACGGCTCTGAATTTTATTCTAGAATTCCCTCTTTGACCACCCTATGACCCAGGGCAGGTTATTTCTTATTCCAGGGTCAGACTTTTACTCTTCTGCTAGGAGCCCTGGGTTCCAGAAAGTCTTTGAAAACTTTTTTTTAAGTGCAAAATGTTTAAGTGTACTGAATGCCCAACACCCAATACAGCTAGGTTTGTACTTGCCTGGAGGCTTTGGGCTAGTTAGGAAAAGGAATGTTGGGCTCACACTGAAGAAGAGCCTACAGCCTTGAAACCAATGGACTCCTCAGAGGTGGATCATTTATACAGAACTTTATCAAACTCTGAGTAAAGCACAGCTGAAAACCATAAACCCTGCATTATGAAAACATGGCTTTTAGACCCCTTAGCTGTTGCTCTTAGCTTTATCAGTGGCCCAGTCACAAAGACTGGGGATGAGCCAGAGCTGTTAATCCTAAATTCTCAGAAGACTCAGAGTCCGATCGTGGAATTGAAAGCACCCAAAAACTCCCAGGCATCCAGGACGTGTCTTGTAGCACAGGCATATCGAGTTTTCCTGAGTGGCTTATCCAGCTGAGAGCTGGGATACCACCTTTTGCTCTGCTTGTTGCTGCTCCCGAGCATTCTGAAGGTGTCCTCTGGCCAAACACCTGCTAGGTGATTAGCTTTGAGGTGTGTAAAGGTAAGGTGGTAGGTGCACTCCCATGTGGGATCATACCTGATTAACTACAAATGACGATTTTAGTCATGAAAGTTTTGAACTAAAGTCACAATTGGATGGTTCTGCCACAATTCTGGAAACAGACTATTTGGGTAAATAAAAGTAATAATAGCTTTCATTTTTTTCCCATCTTTTATGTACTGGTGCCTGACTGGTTGTGGACAATCTTTGTTGAATGAATGGGAGAACAAACAAATGAATGCTCAGAGGTGCCTTTTTTGTTGTTGTTGTTGTTGTTTTTAATCCTATTGTCACAGTAACTCTGCAACGTAGTTCATATAACCAGCATTTTACAAGTCAGGAAACAGCCTCAAGGAAATTAAATAATTTGCCTCACATCATACACAGCTGATGAGAGGTGGGGCCTGGATTCAAACTCAGCTGTTAGGTACCTACCTGCTTTTTAAGGTTAGACATTCGGCAGGGAATAGAAGAGTACAAGTTGCAAAGATTTGGTTGTAGGATGGTCTATTAGCTTCACGGTCTTTCACTCCCAAGGCCTTGGGTTATAATTCTGCATATATCAGAGAAGTCTTAAAAAATATTGCCTGAAGATGGTATTGAGCACTTCTTTGCTCAGAGGTGTTTAGCCTGGCCCATTATGTTCAGGTCATTCTTTCAAGGACAGAACTATAATTCTGGCAGTAGTCAAAGCATGGATTTTTTTTTTTTTTTAAACAGATTTTCCTTTCAGTCGTGGAAGTGGCCAGGAGGGCTTGATGATGCATGGGGACAGTGTGATAGGACAGAGGATGACTATAAAAAATTCATGAGGCAAACGCTATTGGAGTGGGAAGGGACCTTAGAGGTCACCGAGTCCAGCTTCTGTTTGTGTGGCTGGTTGCTTAAAGGGGAGACCTAAGTGCAGTTTACCTGGTCATCTCGGTACAGATATGGTACGTGCCTTCCATGTTTCTTATCATTCTTGCCCATTTCAGTCCTTTCTCTCTCTCAAGACCAATATTGGGTTTATCTCCTGGTTCTGCCTAACCAAACCACTGAAGTTTTCTTTCCTTTGAGGGAGATTTGTGAGCGGATATTTTTTAATCTTAGTACAATCTTAAAAAAAAAACAGGTTTTGGAGACAGGTGAGAAGACATCAGTGAGCATTAAACTCTAAACTGTTCCATAACTTTCCCATTGCTTGTTAGGCATAGAGATGTATGCATTTTTAAAGTTTTGTTTTTTGTTTTTTTTTTTTTTTGAGACAGAGAGAACGAGAGAGAGCGAGCATATGAGAGGGGGGAGGGTCAGAGGGAGAAGCAGGTTCCTTGCTGAGCAGGGAGCCCGATGCGGGACTCGATCCAGGGACTCCAGGATCATGACCTGAGCCGAAGGTAGTCGCTTAACCAACTGAGCCACCCAGGCGCCCGAGATGTATGCATTTTTATACAATAGGTTTGTACATTACTATCTTTTTTTTTTTTTTAAGATTTATTTATTTGACAGAGAGAGACACAGCGAGAGAGGGAACACAAGCAGGGGGAGTGGGAGAGGGAGAAGCAGGCTCCCCACTGAGCAGGGAGCCCAACGCGGGGCTCGATCCCAGGACCCTGAGGTCATGACCTGAGCCGAAGGCAGACGCTTAACGACTGAGCCACCCAGGCGCCCCATGTACATTACTATCTTGAGATAAATAATTATGTAGCATTTCTGGGGCAGTGGGGAAAGAAAGGACTTTGGGGATTCATTGGGACTGTCAGATACCTGTTTTAATCTAAACCCACTCACCAAATTGCTCTTGAAGTATGTTATTTCAGATTTTAAAAGCAAATGCAAAATTATACTCTCCGTATAAGACTTGAAAGTGTAGGAAACATGACCAGCAGGAAGTTTAAAGTGACATAAAGTACATTTCTTCATTATCCGTAATGGTTTGTTTTTTTTTTTTGTTTTTTTTTTTTAAATAACCTCAGACCTGCAGATTGATGTTTACCAATTGACCTGGGAGGATCAGGAATGCAAATGTGTGGGCTGATGAGAAATTTGATTTTATGATGAGGACTGGCAGGGACTGTTCATGGATATTGGGTTCTGAAACCATATGGATATTACTGGTCAGAAATTGCTGTACAAAGAAGTATTTTATCTTAGAAGTAGTTTGTATTGTTGTTTTTATAGATAGCTCTTTGGTTGCTCCTCTACTTCAGATAAGAGATCTGGGAGGAGGGATAAATGCAGTGATCCGTGGGCCTGAATCACCATGTAGCATTTGCCGGGTTTTCACAAAGAAGCTGCTTGTTTCTGCCAACCCCAAGAGGTGAAGTTCACCTGGTTTTGGAGTTGGAGATGGAGATGGTGATCGAGGGAAGGCATAGGAGGCAGGCAGAATTCACTGTCAGATCTGGCTCCAGCCAATGAATTGTCAACTCCCCTTGGTAAATATTTAGAAAATGTCATAGCATGTTTCCCTTTGTTGCTGTGTTTGTTTCTTAATTCGCAGCCAAGCAATCCAAGTTCTGCCATTTTCATCCAGCCTTAGCTGAATATCAAACCACCAGGGGATCCCCAGCCTTACAGCTCACACAGTTTTAGAGGTGGTCATAGACAGAAAATGCTTCCTCAGTGGAGATTGCTGGCTAGCTTATGACATTCCCAGACCACCTTTCATTTTTCTTTCCTTCTCCTGGGGGCAGGAAATCTTACAAAGCCAGCATCTTCCAACCTCTGTGAGGCCTTCTCAGGCTTTGCTATAATGTTTAATTTCTACACCATACTTGTGCAGAGCTGGACAAGGGTATAATTACAAGGGCAATTAAAACCCATATATCATGTTCCCAATGGGGGCAAAATGGGGCTTCCTTTCTTCCTTTCATGTGAATGCTATAAATTTAGCAAATGAAAAGGTACAGAGCTAGAAAAAAATAGACTTTGCACTGGACTGGGCTCAGATCATCCAGGATAGTTATGAAAAGACTAACAGGGCACCTTGGCAGCTAAAGAACAATAATTGCTTTGAATTATAGTCAATCCAGGAGTTTCCACCATCGTGAAGAGGAACAGAAACTTGAATAATCCTGAAAATGGGTAAGTTGAAAATCATTTCCATTTGTATTAGGGTGTGCCTCATTTGAGAATTCATAGCACTTCCAGTAAAACGAAGCACGCTTTAAAGATATAACTTATGAGGCCTGGAGAGAGGTCCCTAGCTTCATTCTGTCCCTCTGCTTAGTTCCAGCCTGTTTCCGGAAGCCCCTAGGAGTGGTCAGTCAGCGGCATCTTCCAGCATATTTCCTCAGGAGTAGAAAAGTAGGAGAAGCCCCTTCCTAATAGTGCCTCCAAGCCATAAGTCAGAGAAAGAGCTGGAAAGGCCTGAGAGAGTCATCTGAGAAATGTTGAGAGAGAGCAAGCATTGAACACCTACGTGCATTACACCACTCTATGCTGAGGACTCGAAAAAGGATCAGATGGAGACCTGCTGGTCTGGTGGGGAAAGAGTCTTGCAAACAAGCAGTGATTCAACAGGGTGCCTGAGAGAAAGCCCACGGGAGGAAAAGTCTGATTCAGGTTGGGGAGTGCCTAGGGTTTCTCCAACAGAAGAAGGGAGGTTGGGGGAGGGGCTTAGGCACATCGCCCAGACAGATGTGCGTAAAGGGGGATGAAATTAGGGAATGCGGAGCAATTCTGTGTGGCTGGAATGTAGGGCACAGCCCAGGAACGGGCCAAAATATGACTGGAAAGGTGTTTTGGGTTCAGTTTGTGAAGAAGCTTGAACCATTGGAGGTTCAAGTTGAAAATCTGTAAAGATTTTTGAGCAGGGGAGGGACCAGATCAGATCCTTGTTTAGACAAAGTTCACCAGTGGCAGGCAAGGGAAGGTGAACTAGAGATTAGCACAGGACGACAATCACACAGATGATGTATAGTCACTCAGCTTTCAGGATACCTGTGTGTATGCATCATCTGATTTTACAGGGACCACGTGAAGAAGCTTTACGATAGAGAAAACGGGATTAGAAGCAAACAATGCTTTGCCCAAGCTCCCTCTCATAGTTTATGGCAGAACCTGACTTTGACCCAATTTCCTAGTTCCAAGGCTGGGGCTTTGTCCAGATCTTCTCCTCAATGGAATAATTGAATATTCTGGGCCTTCTGGTTGAGACAGTGATTGCTTTCTTTCTTCAGAACTATCAGTCTCAGTTCGTTGGAGAGAGGGAGGAGGAAACTTGTTACGGTATTTACTATTTAAGCACAAAACCTCAAGAGTAGCCCTCCAGCCTGTACACAGATGATGTCCCAATGTATGAATTAATATCAAGCGTGCGTGTGGATTCCCAGTATGCTGTAGATAAGTGATAGGTTTACATACCTGTCAATTGATGTGTTGGCTTTTTCACTCCTTTACCCCAAATTTACTGGGTATTATTATGCTTATGCCTCATTTTGGACTTTGACAACCTCTTTTTGTCCAGTATCTTAGGTGTTTTGATTTGTACTTCAATCTTCAACAAATATTTATTAAGCTTTCATTTATTTGCCAGACATATTCTAGGTCCAGGGGATAGAGGAGTGAAAATGGAAAAAAAAAAAAAAAAAGTTTGATGTCATGGAGCATCCATACTCATTGGGTGAGACAGGAATAAACAATAAAAACAACAAACAGGGGTGCCTGGGTGGCTCAGTTGGTTAAGCGACTGCCTTCGGCTCGGGTCATGATCCCAGGGTCCTGGGATCAAGTCCCACATCGGGCTCCCCTTGCTCTGCAGGGAGCCTGCTTCTCCCTCTGCCTCTGCCTGCCATTCCCCCTGCTTGTGCTTGCTCTCTCTGTCAAATAAATAAATAAAATCTTAAAAAAAAAAGACTATATATTATAATTTGCTGTAAAGAAAAAGCAGTGTGAAGAGAAAGAGAGGCGATTCTACTATTTGAGGTAGGATGGTGGGGAAAGACCTCTCTGATGAGGTTTCATTTGAGCAGAGAGCCAAACCAAGTGAGGGAGGGGAATGCGTGTGTTTGGGGGAAGAGATTTAGATCGAGGGTGAAGGCCCTGAAGTGGGGTCACTGCTATGTCCAAGGAATGGGCAGGAAGCCAGCCTGACTGAAGAGGAGGGACAAGGGGTGAGCGCAGGACGTGACATTGGAGAGGAAATGGGGTCTGGATCATGCAGGCTTTGCAGCCATGCAAGTCTTTGGGTTTTAGCCATGCAATAGGAAGCCACCGGAAGTTGTGGTCAGAGGAGTGATGTGTTCAGATTTGTGTATTAGGAAGATCTCTCTGGCTGTCCTGTAGAAGACTGACTGTAGGGAACAAGAGTGGATACAGGGAGTAGGATGAAAGCTACTCTAGTGGGCCGGGTTAGAGATGATGGACCAGCACGATGGTGGTGGGGTGGGAAATGCAGCTGGCGTCTGGATAGAGTTGAAGATAGAGCTCATGGGATTTGGGGATAGAGGAGGAGAGAAAAAGAATAAGTCATGGATGACTCCGTTGATTTTGGCCTGAGCAACTCTAAGAATGAAAAAGCCATTTACCGAGAAGGGATATATCTTGTCAAATGTACTATGGGCTATTCTTTTTTATTTTTGTTGTTATCAAGGAGTTTATTTGGAATAGATTCAGGCAGACTTTTCATTGAAATACACCTGAAAGAAGGTGTTTTATGGTGAATGACTCAGGACATCTGTTTGTTTTGAAGTAGAGCTTTAGAAGTGCAGTTAGTTCTGTGTACTTTTTACTGTTACTTTTAGGGTATTCTTACAACATCTCTACTATGTGATAGAGATTAAGATATAATACAAACAGGATTGAAATATATTTCACTTTATAAATAGAAATGTTTTGAATGTGTTCTTTACAGCCTAAACATCTTTTAACCCTTCCTGGTTGCCATATTTTAAAAAATTATTTTAAATTATAAAATGAATTCATGCACATGATTAAGAAGGGTATCCACATTGTACAAGGGTATACGATGAAAAGTAAGAGTCTTCCTTCCCCTACCTCCAGTTCTACTCCTAGGAAGTTACCAATGTCAACAGTTTCCTGCATATCCTTCAAGAAAAATTCATTGCATATATAAGCATTTGGCCATATTTTAAAGTCCTAGCTTTAACCTACTAAAAGCACACATTTGGTTTCATTTTTTGTGACTTAGTAGCCCTCAGGCCTGGAGTCCAGCTTTCTGTCAATTAGGGGTCCCCTTCCAAGCCATCCTGCACCCTGTGTTTGTCCTGTAATACTCCTTCTCAAAAACCTCCAGTGGTAGAAGTGGAAATCCAGACTTACAACGTTGACTTTTAAGAGCCATTGTAATCTAGCTCCAATGTCTTTTTCTATCTTTATCTCTTACCAATTCCCATCACAGACCTTTTATTTGAGCCAGGTTTGTCTGCTTCTACTCGTTCAGTCCTGAACATTTCTCCCAGATTTGGAGAGGTTTCCATCAGTCTTCCTGGAACATTCCAGCCCCTAGTGATCTCTCCCTTCTACAGATTTGTTAACGGTCTAGTTACATAACCATAGACTTCATTTATTACTATTATTATTATTTGACTTATGTCTATCTATTACTTGCTCCACTTGTTCTCTTAAAGGCCAGAACTGATTTATGAATTACAGTCACAGGTCTTACATAAAGCCCTGCATAATGCTTTTTCACATAGAAGTTCAGCTAGTAATTTTTGGAATGTGTGCTTTGACAGTCATCCCCTAACAGGGTGGTGCTGGTGCACAGGGATTATATTAAGTAAAAAATCTCAAATGATGGCTGCCAACAAAGTCCTCTCCTTAGTGGGTTACATAGGTGTCCATTCCCAGAAAATGGTAAATGGACTCTGCTCCTTTAGATGTAGACCTTTCTAAGGGGCCTGGTCTCATACTCTTGTCCCCTCTTCAGATGGCACTGCATCTCAATGTCAGAAACAAGGTGTTTTCATTTGCTCCTAAATGACGAGGTATAGTTATTTAATGGACATGGCAACCATGTCATTTTTTAAAAATGTATAACAAAATGTACCATTTTAACTAGCTTTAAGTATTCGGTTCAGTGGGGTAAGTACAGGTACGTTGTTGTGTAGCCACCATCACCATCCATCTCTAGAACTTTTGTCATCTTTTTTTTTTTTTTAAAGATTTTATTTATTTATTCATGAGAGAGAGAGGCAGAGGGAGGAGCAGGCTCCCAAGGAGCAGGGAGCCTGATGCGGGACTCAATCCCGGGATTCCAGGATCATGACCTGAGCCGAAGGCAGACGCTTAACCATCTGAGCCACCCAGGCGCCCCTTTTGTCATCTTCTAAAACTCAAACTCTGTACCCATTAAACATAACTCCCCTCATCGCCCCAGCACCTGGCAATCACCATGTCACTTTCGGTCTCTATGAATTTGACTACTCTAGGTACCTCATATAAATGGAATCATACAGTATTTGTCTTTTTGTGTCTGGCTTATTTCAGCCAGCATAATGTTTTCAGGATTCATCCATGTTGCAGCATGCGTCAGAATTTCCTTTTTAAGGCTGAATAATATTCCATTGTATGTATTTTTCACATTTTATTCATCCATTCATCCATCTACCTGAGTCACTTCCATCCCTTGGCTATTATGAAAAATGGTGCTATGAACATGGATATACAAATCTCTCTTTGATACTCTGCTTTCACTTTTTCCAGGTGTATACTCAGAACTATAGGCTCCAATTTATTGCTGAATCATATGGTAATTCTGTTTTTAATTTTTGAGGAACCAAACCATGCCATTTTAATATTTCTCCCTGGTCCCCAAAGGGAAGGGCAAAATTTATTAACATCCTCACCTTTGGAACCAAACTGAACTTGAGAATTGTTTATTTGAGAACACTGTCTTTGGGGGATAGTTTTTCATCAAAGTTCTTGCATTTGTCCATATACTAGTTTGCCTGTTTTAAAATTGTAGACTTTTAGAGGACAGGTAGGAGATGTTTAATTTGCTTTGTAAAACATGTAATAACCCAAACTCAGGTGGGGAAAGGTGTAAATATTATGTGATGATGTATTTCAACCAAAATATCTCCTTGAGCTGGATGACAAGAGTCTGGGTTGCTTCCAGCTCCTTTTCTCTTGCTGTTTGCCCTTGGGCAAAGAGCTTCCTCTTTCTCTAATATTTTTTTTTTCAGGGATTTGTGTGTGTGTGTGATGGCACCTTAATATTTATTATTATCCTTAAAAATGTCTTTGCAGAGTCCTTGTAATGCCTAAAGTGTTGTCTCCTCTTCATGGCCTTGCCTGACAACCCCTCTCCCTCCCAGGTCCTGGAGTAGCACAGGACCCTTTCTCCTGCATGGTTTTTGCAGTACCTTTCTTGCTCCTTTCTCAGGGGATGGATCATCTTGTCTTGAAATTGTCAACTTGCCTTCTACATCATTAGGCTATGCTTCTTATGATGGAGAGCTAGGTCTCTCTCTCTCTCTCTTTTTTTTTTTTTTTTAATTCCCAGCACCTAGAGTCATGCTTGGTATACAGCCCCCCAAATAGCTATTGATTAAAAAATTAACAAGTGAATGTTTGAAATTATATATGATTGAGATATATATATATGTATAGTGGAAATGAATATTATTATAATGAGTTATAATAATAAGTCAACATTTATAAGTCTCTCAGCAGAGAGAGAGATGCTGAGAGCTTTTATATGTGTTTGTCATTTCTGTTGTTATCCTAATATGACAGATGAAAAATATCAGGCTTAAAGAAGTTTATTTACCCAGAATTATACACTGAGAAGATCAAAGCGGAACTTGAGACCTAATGTATTTATTCTAGAGTGCTTGCTTAGAATCACTGTGCCCACCATATTTGGGGGGAGGTCAATATTCCATGGCTCTTAATTCTAAGAGTTTCTTTTTTTCTTTTATCTTGCATCTATAATGGCCTGAAATTAAAGAGGTAATTAGTTGTATACCTTTATATGTTGCTTTATATTTGCAATGATTTAACCTAATAGGCTTGAATTCCCCTTATTAGCTTTTAATTAATAATTAATGTTCTGAATCCTATTTCCAACATAGTTCTTTGACATCTGAGGATGAAGATGCTAATTAGTACTGTACAATATACCCAGTCATAAGACAGCTCTCCGTAACTGTGCTAAAATTGCTTCAAAAGAGGTCTGATATTGTCAAATGAGGTAGCCCCCTTCCGGACCCAGGTCCCAAGTTCTCTGCAATATTGGACTTTGTTAACCACTCTTGCTTTGAAAGTAAGCCCTCCCTTACTCCTGGGATCCAGGCTCTCCTTCTTCTCCTCCCAGTTTGCTTACAGTGCAGGCTGGCTTGCTTTCTCTTTCTTTCTTGCCTTCTCTTTTCTTTCTTTTTTGTTCCTTCTTCTCTACCAGCTTTTCATTGTTGGGGTTGCCAGTGTGTCTAAATCCTCATCTCTAGCCCCAATCTCTGCCTTCATTTGGTTGTAACAAGATGTGTCAAACTCCTTATGTAGCAGTAGGACCTCTCAGCTCCCCCCTTCACGCAAACGTGCTCTTCTACCTGTTTTCATAGCCAGGTTCCTGTTGTTGCCATCGTCCCAAGTACGAGTGTCAGCAACTTTTTTGGGTTTTCTTCGTTTCACGCTTGTGCATCTAGTTGGCTGCCTGTTCATTTTTCCTCCAAAATTTTCAAACTAGTTTCTTTCTTTCAATTTTCACTGTCTCATGTTTGAATAATTGGCCTTTAGTCTCTCTCTCTCTCTATCCCATCTTACACCCTGATCTCCGAATTTTTTTTTTTAAGATTTTATTTATTTATTTGAGACAGAGAGAATGAGAGAGAGCATGAGAGGGAGGAGGGTCAGAGGGAGAAGCAGATTCCCTGCCGAGCAGGGAGCCCGATGCGGGACTCGATCCCGGGACTCCAGGATCATGACCTGAGCCAAAGGCAGTTGCTTAACCAGCTGAGCCACCCAGGCGCCCCTCAGAATTATTTTTAAAAACATGATTGTGAGTCATTCAACTACTTTAAAACCTCATTGGTTCCCTGTTGCCCCAAAATAAAGTTTAAACAGGCAGGCAGTCTGTTCCAGCATCCCTCCTGGCTTCATTCCCTTTCTATTTACTTTACATTGGATGTTTGTGACTGTGTCAGCTCAGGGTGCGTTTTCACATCCGTGAGTTTACTTCTCTGTTTTCTGGTCCTGCAGTGTCTTTCTCTCTTTCTGTAGCTGTGAACTCTTATGTATCTTTTAAGGCCCCACTCGAACAGTACCCCTCTGGTGCTTCCCCTTGTTCCCTAATGCACCAAGACATCCACTCACTCCTGTGAGCCCTCAAGCTGTCACTTTTCACGTCGTACCCTGGTTGGGTTGGTTGTGTACAGGTCTGACTCTCCTCTGGATTATGGGTTCCTTGAAGAAGGGACATTTCTCTGGTGCCTCTATGCTCACTGGTGCCCGACAGCCTCTGGCTCACATGCGGTGCTCAAGAAATGCGGATTGAATTGAGTGACAGGGCAAGTTTCAAGAATGTTCACCACTGAAAATAATCCCCGAAATGGTGATCTACATAGCAGATTATGAAGAAGGGTTAACAGATGTCGCTCAGTGTTGATGGCACAGGGGTAAGGAGTGAAGAGGAATGTTTTAGACCTGGGTGGAGGCTGTCTTCCCACCTCTGTATTCTACAATTGCTTTCCACTTATCGGACACAGAAGTAACAGCTGATTTTTAACTTACATCATCAGAATATGTCTATTGCTAGAAAAATTTAGTTATTCATCCAGAATACAGTCACTCCCACCTCATTTTTTAGCAAATGTTTGAGTCTGACCCTCAGAAAACAGCTATGAAAGGCTCTTTGAGTGGGTGTTTCAGACTGATATACACAAGATTTGTTTTATAATGGTGAAGAGTTAAGAAAAACATTTCAGAAAAGAGACCAGAAGTTCCCATATAGAGGTTTGGTTTTTTTTGTTTTTGTTTTTTTTCTGGGTGCACATAACCTTTTTTGTTTGCTGTCATTAAGGTATGTCAGAGTAGAAAGTATCTTGTAAAATATTATAGCACTATTAGTTGGTTTGTTCTGCCCTCATTTTTGCCTTACCCAGACAAAAAGTGAGTTTCACCAATGGACAGACTCACCAGAATACTGCTTGCTCAGGCCTTTGAGAGCATTTTTGTTTCTTTTAACAAAACTCTCTGTCATGGACACACTCCCACTACAGTCCAACTGCTCTCTTCTTCTACTGTGTTCTGTGCCCAGCGATTGATAGGAGGTGGGTTTTAGCTTCCAGAGGCAGTGAGTGGAGCTGCTAGGTTTTTATAAATACTTAGGTGGGTCTGAGATGAACTGATGAACGGAAGGCCTTCAGGAGGTCTTAGGAAGATATGTCCAGGATAAAGAAGGGCAAAGGACAAAGTTAGGCCTTGTGCAGGGGACCTGAAGGTAGAGAGATAAAGGAAGGGGTTCAGCCAAGACAACTGAAGGTCCTAGTGAGTTCTAAGGGGCACAGTGAAGCCAGTGGTAAGCAGGCAACAGTGAGCAAACTTGACCCAGAGGTGACAGCAAGAGTGGGGTCAATAAATAGCAGCTTCTAGAAGCTCTAGGATGGCACAGATGCTGGTGATCATTATCCCGTCTCACAGATTACTAGGTGCCATAGCAAAGGTTACCAGCAGGCTGACTACTAGTTAGTAGCCCAGCTGCACACTTTTTGAATGAGCCATCTTTTTCATTTTGGGGGATGGTTTACTTTGGAGTATTTTAGCCATGCTTGGGTCTTGGTTTTGCACATTCCAAATCTAGGCTACTGCTTGTAGGGTCGGTGGGTCAGGCTCTGCCTCTCTTTGCGAGGTGCTGTGTGCATTCCGTATGTGCTTTCTGCAGCCATTGAGAAATCTTGTTGCCCAGACATCAGGCAGGAGGGTCCCTCACAGTGTGACGTTATCAGAAGAATGGAAGGTGTTTACACACACACAGAATGAGATTCTATAGTAGAACCAAAGTAAGCTGCCCTGGAGGAGGAAGTCAGTGCCCTCTACAAGACGGAGACTCATACCTGTGAGGACAAATGAGGTTGTTTGCCTTCAAAGCTGAGTGAAGTCACTTTGCCCAGAAGACTGGAAAAACACTCGCCAGGCGGGTTGCTAGATGAGCTGGGTGGGTGCGTGGTAGAGCAGGTAACTCAGTACCATGCCCTCAATGTAGCAACTCCATCATCAGCCTCGGTTTAGCTGCTCTCCCTGCTTCTGACCCAGAAAACGCTCAGAAAATGACTGCAGTGAAATGCATCTTCAAGGTGAAGCTGCTGGCCCAGGTGGGGGAGGGGTGTGGAGTCCATCCCAGGGGTTCGATACTTACTTCCTAAGTGTGCTGGGAGTGAGCTCTGTTTATGCTCTGACCCAGAGGAAGTCACTTTACATACCAGCAGAGTGCCTTCTGCTTGTTTTGCATAAGCCTTGTGCCCCCTCTGCTCTGCAGAAGAGGCACGAATGAACTGGGAGCTATAAAACTCCTGGCTTCATAATTCTTGGCAAACAGCAGAGTCTAGTGAGCAGTGGATTTGGTCAGTAAATGATCATTATAGTATATACTTGGTTTCTCTGCCTGTAAAATGGTGGAAATGCTTTCTCATTGAAATGTGAAGGAGGTCAAAACAAAATCGTTTATGTATTTTCCTTTGCAAAAACCTGATCCTTAAAGCATCAAAACATCTCAGACAGAGATGTTCTATGGGTAAAATGTACTCAGAGGACCTTGCAGACATCATCTAATAACCTAGACATCTTCTCCGAAGAGTGCCTGGTTCAACGCCCCTATTTTACCAGTAAGGGAGATCTGCAGAAGGGAGGTGATTTGCCTGAGGCTGGGAAGTTAGCTAACGTGGGACTCTAACAGAGCCCAGATCTCTGGGTCCGTGGCCCAGTCCTTCTTCCCTCCCTGCCTCTCCCCTCCTTCTCCTCCTTCTCCAGCAGATTTTAAAAACTGGTTTTAAATAATTTTAACATGAATGCATACTCATGGTAAAAATTATTCAAACAGTGCAGAAGAGTATAAATGGCATTCCTAGACCCATTACTAGAGGTAACCACTGTTAACAATTTCTCATATATCCTTCTAGAGATTCTCTAGGCACATACAGACATACATGCATAGAGGAACGTAAGTGTGTAGGTGTATATATGTGTTACATATGTTACATATACACATCCACATGCATATATATATGCATGTATGTTATGGTAGTTCATGTTTCATTCTGTACTGCAACTTGCCCTTTTCACCTAATAATGAAACACTTTGGGCATTTTTCTACATCGGGACATAGAGATTGATCTCTTTCATTTTTAATAGCTGCGTAGTATCTTATGCTACTATTTCTCCATGATGACTTTAGGATATATAAGCAGCACCGTGAAGTTTGCGTCCTGAATTCATAATGCTGATGTAAGGATCTCTATTTTATGTGACTATCCAGGAAGGGGGATGACTGCTGACTAGATCACTTGGTTTGTGAAGCCTGAGACCCTGCTTCTGGGTCCTGCTGCTACTTACTTACAGGTGCCTGTCAGATACTGGTTGCCATGCCGGGGACTTCAAACGCCTTAACGCATTTCATTCTCCCAACAGTCCACTGAGTTAGGTGTGCTTTCCTTTTTACCGGTGAGGAGGTTGAGGCTAGTTAAGCCACCTTTGCTTAAGGGTCACATGGTCAATTAAGTCCAGACTTCAGATTGAGGCCACTTGACCCCAGGGTCTTTTTCTCACTGTCTGAAATCTAGGACATGAGGAAGAATGGTTATGGTGGGTTTGAAGCTCAGGATTTTTCATAGCTTCCTAAGTTTGTTGGTTTAGACCTGGCTAAGTGTCTCCTCCATACACAGCAATGACACGGAGGGCCAAGTAGTGGCGGAGCAGAAACAGAGTGATGCGGGGAGGAGGGACAAGAGTTGGCCGCTCTCCGGGAGGCATTGTTGTCTGTTTTGTGCTAGGCTGTGTGGCAAGCGCAGAGGAGACCGACTACAACACAGCTCTCTGCTCTTGAGAGGCTTATGATTTCGCAGTGGGGACAGACACACGAGACTGAGTGTAGTGCAAGGCAGAGTGAGGCAGGTGCCCCATGGGGCTGCAAACTGCTGCAGGGTCTCTGGGAAGCTCAAACTGGTTTGAGCCGGGGATCCTGGGAAGGCAACCTTCACAGAGGAGCGGCCATCTGAACTGATCCTTGAGACAAGGATGTTTTTCACTGGCCAAGCTGGGGAGAGGGCATTCCATGGGGCAGATAGGGCATGTGGGATAGGAGTCTGGTGTGGCTGCAGCAGATGAATGAGAGTATATAGTGGTGGAGAGGACCAAGAGGTAGGTTGGAGGTAGGTTGTAGCAGGCCTTGAATGCCAGAGAAAGAGCTTATAGTTTATAGGTCAGGTCCTGCGGGCACTATCAAAATTTTTGAATAGGGGAATGATGTGCTGTCAGGTGTGTTTTAGGATATCCTGCCAAAATACAATGAAAGGCTCAAGAAGATCTATACCAGGGCAGTGGAAATGGAAGGGAGGAGGTTAATCCAAGTGATTCAGAGAAGTCAGAGTATCTAGACTTTCTGTCTGAGGTAGGACTGACCCATTGTCATTTTTCATGGACCCTACCACATAAAGGACCAAACATATTAAAAGTATCAGTATCTCATGTTAAATATAATGTTTTTGCCATCAAAAGTATTTGAAGGGATTTTGGAATTATTCTTAATTTTGAGTTTATAGCCTTAATTGGCACCTTTTTTTTTTTTCAAGTCTTAAAGCATTTTGAAGGTCCTTAAAAGTCACTTGTAGGTGCATTGTGCCCAGTGGCACTGAAGTGGGGGGAAGAGAGCTGTTGAATATGACTTACAGTTTTCCAGCTCAGGTATCTGGGAGGTTGGCGGTTGCTAATTTACTGAGATTTAAGTCTTAAAAGAAGGAGCAACTCTGAGGGTGGGGAGGGGGTACAAAGAAGGAGTTCAGTGTTGACTAGGTCAAGTGGGAGGGGTCAGTGGTGCTACTTAGCTGATGTGGAGCCCGGGAGGGGCTGGGCACGGGGGGTGTCGATCTGACAGCCTCAGTCCGCACAGAAAGGAGAGAGGATGGGATGAGGGAAGAGAACAAACTTTAACTTGGGGGAATCCTACATTGAGGGTATGGTTGGAGGTAGAGGATCTACAGAATGATTGTGATGTAACAACATACTGTGGGTGAAGAACCAAGAGAATCCAAAGCCATGGGAATCCAGCTGCAAGAAAAGGATGGTCAATAGCATCTAACGTGGGAGAAGGATGACCGGAAAGGATCAAAGGAGGCTGTTAGCCTTGTAAGAGACTCAAGTGACCCTCAAGAAAGCAATTTTAGTGGAGAGTCAAACTCAATTATCAGGAATTAGAGTGAAGCCATGGTGAGGAGGAGAAAGCAGTGAATTCAGAGCTTGTCTGAGAACTTGATGGGAAAAGGATGGTTTGAGACAGGTCAAGGGAAGTTTTATGTGATGGAGAGCTGAGTTTTGGGGCTGAGCGGGTGAGGAGCCCTTGGAATGGAAGTTGGCATGAGAAGGCAACAAGGGGTAAGAGAGGATTGGTGGTTGATGGAAGTCTCTGGGAGGCTGGAAAGCATCAGGTGGCAGGGGAGCCAATCAGCACAGTCATGCCTGTGTGCTGATGAAGAGTTGTCACAACCTACCGCATTCAGGCACCATGATAGGTGGCACAGTGGCGTCCCGCACTTCTGTGGGTCTCAGGGTGACTCTGCGCTCCTCAAGGATGGGGATTTTATGTTAACTGTTCTCTGTGCCTTGAATAGTGCCTGGCACAGAGGATGATGCATCAGTGCATATTTGTCAAGACACTGGCAGATTTCCCACACCTGTCCTGCAACATCCTGAGGCAGGCTCCATCCTTTCTCTCTTCCTTTTTAATGGGACGTAGGTATGTGACAGGCAGGTAAGTTTGGAAGCGGTTATAAAGCAAACATTCTTGCCTTCACACTGCAAAAGTGTGCATGCAGCCACCAGCATGCTCCTCCCCTTTTCTCTGTGCCCTGCCATCTCAGGTCCTGTTTCTCTGGAAAATGTGGACAAGTAAGTTTGTATTAGGACTCCTCGGCCTCTCAGTGCCCAATTCTGGGGCACTTGGGCTTTCTGTAGAAGGAGAGAAAGAATATATGATGATCCTTTAGGGGAAACAAAGGGGCTCATTCAATGAACTGGTGAAAGATGAGTCTCCTTGTTGAAGGCGATAAGAGAGGATCTTGTTTCCTGAAAGCTCTCTGGGTGTGAATGTACTTTCTTCCCTTGGTTCATGTCACTGGGAGATTTCCTTCATGCCCAGTGAATGAGAGGGCTCTTTGCTAGGAAGTCCAGCTCCTGTCATTCCAAACTGTATTTTTGGGAAGGGTAGAAGCCCAAGGATCAGGCCATAGTTGTAATTATCTTAGATTCTAGCCATATGAAGTATTTTAATGAGCAGGAAGTATCTGACTTATGTTTTTGGCAATTGTACCTTTTGTCATTGAGATGAGATGGGAGAGTTACTCAGTCTTTTCAGAGACACTTAAATTTTTTCTTTTTTCCTATTTTCAAATGTAATACAAAGCTTAACTAACGTAAAATTTTGCAGAAATACAGACCGTAGAAAATGAAAGTTCTTTATCACCTCCCTTCATTATTCCCTAGATAATCATTCACTACAATTCGATGCATATTCTTTCAACTTTAAAAAAATACGTATATTAATAAAACATGCGATTGCTCTTTATTTTTCAGAAAAAGATTTATGCTATGAATACTATTTAATAACTTGTTTTACTCGTCAATACACAAGGTCATCTTTCCACACATACACACTTGTAGATTTTCCTCATTCAAAATTGTTCCACTGTATGGAAGAATCATACTTTATTTAACCAATTTTTAAGTGATGCTAAATTAGATTGGTTTGTGTGTCTGTGTATCTTTGCTCTACCCAATAATATGAAGCCAGTTTTAAACTGCTAGGGTAGATGGTGTGTTCAAGCTAAGGGAGCTAGTAAAATGAGGTCAAGTTTGTTGGGAAATGGAAAGCTGACCTCCATGACTCCCTCCATTCTCTCCTGACAGGATGGGGAAAGACCTCTCCTGTAGCCCAGAGAAGTCCCCTGTGCCTTCTCCCAAGCCGCATCCAGGCACCAACCTTTTGTTATGAAGCATACTTAGACCAAATTACACTGCCATTTTGTTTTGTTTTCTGCCTTTTCCTTTCTCTCGCTCCTTCCTTCCTTCCTTCCTTCCTTCCTTCCTTCCTTCCTTCCTTCCTTCCTTCCTTTTACTAACTTGGTGTCCAGTTGCAGCTTCCCCTCTAGTTCTCATTTCCAGTCACCTCTGACTGTTCCTGCTCGACAAGCCTTCCCCTCCCCCAGTAGGGCCTCCCACAGCTCCCGACTTTGATCTCATTTTATCCCCTGCTCAAGTTTCCAGTTTCTCTAGATGGTGCCCTTGTTAACATCTGCTGGCTTCCGCTGTAGTCTCATCTGCAAAATATATCTGCTTCCCCAAATCACTTACCCTACCTTTTAAAGGATTTAAATACAAACCAAGCTTAATACAGCTGCCCCTTTGCCTTATGTTACCTGGTACTTACCCTCACCCTCTGTTCACAGTAAATTTCCATTCCTTGCCAGGAGACTTCATTTCTAGTGGAAACTCCTGCCCTGTGGTGTGGCAGAGAGACACCTGCTTTGGCTACAGCCAGACCTGGCTTCGTAGCTGTGTGACCTCAGCAGATAATTTCATCTTTTAGATCTTCATTTTCTTCATCAGTAAGATGCGGAATAGTGATACCCACCTTGCAGATAGGATTGTGCCATGGACTGGACAAAAGTATATGTCACATGTCTGGCACATGGTAGGTGAGCAAAAATGAGAGGTACTCTTGTCATTATAGCTTGGTTTCTCTTTAGCTAACTTGTTCATTTTTAGCTACTCTCATACGTTATAAGGGGTCAAAGAATCAATACATCAAATGTCCTATTAGAAGGGAATCCTATAATGATGTAAAATTTTGAACATAGTATTTTTGCCAATTGATGTCTCTTATTCTTGGCAATAGTAAATAAAATAATAAACATAAATTTAGGCCAAACTTTAGGTGTCTCCTTGAAGTCCCTCGTGCTAGAAATAATTTATATTTTCCAGAGAAAACCTGTTTTTATTTATGCCAAATGGCTCTTAGAATCTGGATTCTTTTTTTCTCTGAGGTCTAGCAACTAAGTTGAGGGAAACTCTTTGTAGTTTGATCATTGCCACAAACGTGCAGCAAAGGGTTTCTAAGCAGAGACTTTCCTCCATTCATTTGTGAGTTTGTCATAGATTGTAATGGTGGTGGTTTTCTGGTTTTCTCTGAAATCTGTGTACCCCGGTTCCCTGCAGAAGGCATGCTGCATTTTTGGGTTTCATACTCAGCATTCTGGAGTTACTTGTGTGGAGTCTAGCCTTCGTTTACTGGTTTCTGGTGCCAATCCCTCAAGGTGATGTACTGGACCATATAGACAAATGATAAGGAAATTAGAACATGGACTCAAATTTTCTTTGAGTCCCAAAGGGAAACGAAGAACTTTGTTCCCCGCACACAGAAGTGGTGAACTTGTCCAGGATCCCACAGCATATCAACAACTGCTGCCCCTTGCTTTTCATCTCTTACGCCTTGTGGCCTCTCAACAGTGGGCTCTCCCATACTTGGGGCCATCTTTCCCTCCTCTGTGCCCACAAGGGAACACATTCTTGAGGACTCCTGCCCTTTAGGCAGAGCCCTCTCTTCGAAGGCATTTTGAACTCCTGTATGAACAGGTATAAACACTAGGAACCTTCTATCACCCTGGATCGAGGGATTAGAAAACCAAAGGCATTCTCTTTGCAAAGTTTGCTCCTTCTAATCCTTTTGGGGAAGGTTGGGTAGTATGATCTCTTTCTTTCCAAATGAAAGAAGGCTTTGTGAGTAAGAGAAATGACTTGCCCAGAGCATCCCGTTACTAGCGGGACTAAATTTTCCCTTCCAAACCCAGCTATTCTTGCTCCCTTGCTGAACTTGGCTAAGCCTCCTGAGGGGCGTCCTGCTGAGCTTGTTTAGCAGATGGCTCAAAGGCAGGTCAGTCAGCAGTGTCGAGAAAGTTGGATGGTCTGGTGCTGAAGGAAAGAACCTGGCGGTGACTCTGCCCCCCTCCCACCGGATCTTCCCTCTCTGGTGGCAAACTGTGGAGAGCCCAGGTGAGGAGGTTCAGGAAGGGCTCCTGGCCCAACCTAGTAACATGAGCGTCAGGAAGCTCCTCTCTCATTGGGGAAGCTGCCATGTAAAACAGCAGTCCTGTCTCTCCATCCCCCACCCCCCCAACCCAAGCAGGATGCCTAGAGAGACAGCCTCCCAGGCTTTACTGCATTTTGCCTGCTTAAGCTGGTGGCAGCTACAGACCCCAGCATTAGCACATGGCTTCCTTTTCTTCCCTCCCCGGAACCGGGCAAGGCGACTTCAAAGCCAGCTGGGCTGTGTGTCTTGCCATCTGCCAGGCCGCACTCCTTGGGCCGGAGCCTGGGCTTCGGCCAGTGCTTCCGCAGCTCTGCCCAGTGCCCTAGCCCTTTCGAGCCTCTCAGTGCCCTGTGCGGGTGTCCTACCAGGGTCCTGCTCCAGCCCTGCAGGGCAGTATTCCTGGGAGGAGACAGGAAGGGGTAGGGCTCAAGCAGTTCCCTCTGAGGTGGTGGGTCATGAGTCATGGTGGGGAAGGAGCTCTGGAATCTCCTAAGTTCCTCTTTGGTGATAGGCCAGGGTCTCTCTGTTAGTGCACCCCTACTGAACTGCCCAGACTTTTCTTCTCATAGGCTGGCTGTCCGTCCGTCTGTCCTTTCTCTCTCTCTCTCACACATGCATGCACGCACACAAACGCAAGTTCTTTCCCTCTTTTTTAGCTTTTTCCAAGATGCTGGTGACTTGGGGGGTTTATTCATTGCTGCTCAAAGTGTTCTCTGCTGGTTGAGAAGCCCTTTGCCTGTTTAGTGGAGCATCAGGGCTGCCCATGTCTTCTACAGAACCTACTGGTTCCAGGCATCCCTGCTGTTATTTGACCACAGAGTGGTTGCGAGAGGCGCCTGCTTTCTGGTGAGTTGCCACAAATTAAGGGCAAGGGCCCCAAAGATGATCTCAGGCAGGTGCCACTTCCTGAAAGGGGTGATCACGGAGCCAGGCCCATCTGAGGGGTATCAGCAGCCCTTCTCTGCCAGCCTCTCTGTGTTCACAGAGAACTCATTCGTAGGAAAATTTCTGGGCTGAGGTAGTGCTATTTTGTTCACCAGGAAATAATACTGAGTTTCTCAGTTTTCTCCTTAAGGAAGGGCAAGGCCTTGGCCTGGAGGAGGGAGTGAGTCTCCCAGCATCCTGGAGGATGGGATGGGAATTTGAGGTTTCCTCCCATGCATGTGGCTTTCTGGGCCTGGTCAAGCTAGTGGAAATTCTATAGGACCAGCTGAGACATAATTGGTCTAGGGAGTCCAGTGTTGTACCCTCTGGGGGAGAGAGACAAAGCCATATCCAATCAAGGATCTGGAAAGCTATTGAATGTTTTTGCCCAATGGTAAGTGTTAAATTCTCTTAAATTCCCACTGTGTGAGAGATCCCAAGCTCTTCTGAGTCTTCCATCCTTCTCTCTTTCTTGCTATTTTCCTAGAGCCTAGAGACAAACTCAGGTTTCTACCATTAGGCAAAACTGTCCTTTGGCCCTGCATCTCTGTCTACCTCCTGTCAAAGTCCCATCAAATATTTCGAAGGAATGTGCTACACATTATTTTGCCCTCATTTATTCAACTTCCCACTTCAGTTGGGCTTGTGCTGCCATGATTTGACAGAAACTGTTCTCAGTGTTGTCGGCAATTGTGAATAAAGCTCTGTGGGGTTTTAAAAACTGTTGTTCACTCCCTGCTTCTGGAAATTTTCTCTCCCAAGGCTTCCAGACATAGTAATCTGACTTGCCTTGTTCTTTGTTGGCTTCTTTTTCTTAGCATGCCCCAAGGAAGGGGTTGCAGAGGGTCCATCCTCAGCCTCATCCAGTCTCTTTTGGAACAGTCTTGCCCACTTCTGGTGTTTTTGCTGCCACCTATTTATTGCTGATGACTTTAAATATCCCTAGACTGTTTCCCCAGGACTTGGATACCCACCCGCAAGCTAAGCATTTCCACCTGGATATCCCACAGGATGTCTGAGACTCCTACTGCTGTCCTTCACATGCTCTTCCCCATTCTTGGCCTGTCTAAATCATATTTGTCCCATAGGTATCCATTTAAAGGCCACTTGCTCTGGAAGACTTCCCATATCCCACAGGCTAGGTGAGACCTCCCTGTTAACCTTCATTTAATATGCATACTTCTCCTCTGCAGCACTTTGCAATTTGTAAATTATAAATTATTTGTAATAATTCCTAGACTGTGTTCCCCACTAGGCGAAAGCACCATGAGAGCAGAGAGCCTCTCCATTTTGCTTCATGATTGCATACCCAACTTACAAGACCATGGCTATCACAGAATATTTCTGACCCACTGAAATCATCATTCCTTCCCCTAAACCTCCTTCTCTTGTAATTGCCATCCTGGTTGATAAAACCACCATCCACCATCACCCAACATGGAGGAGTCATTCTAGATGCTTTCCTTCCTCTAACTTGCCATTCCCACCGGCCCACCAGTATCTTAGTTTTGTAACCTCATTGAGCTTCACCATCTTGACTACCAAAACCCTAGTTCACACCCACATCATCTCTTGCCTCAACTACTATAGTCCCATCTTAATCATTTTCCCTGCTTGTAATTGTGTTTCTTCCCCTTTAAATTGATTCCTTCATATACCTGCCAAAGGGAGCTTCCTAGAAGGCAAATCTAGCCACTTTGTCCATTTAGAACCCTTCACTGACTCCCCACTGCTCAGCTTCCTCAGCACAACACACAAAGGCTGACTGGGATGTGGCCCTTGTCTGTCTCCCAGCCCTCATCATGCTCCCGGCAGGTTTTCCCATGAACAGGCTGTTCCTTCCTTCCTTCCTTTCGTGCCTTGTGTATACTTTCCTCTTACTTTAAATACCCCTGCTTGCCATGCTTACCTCTTCTCTATCTCCCTCAACTATATCTGAAAAACTCCTCTTCTTCCTATAAGATTCAACTCTGAGTCCGACCTACCCACCTTGGCAGAAGGCCATCTCTGTTGTGCTCCTGGAAGGCCTGGGTATTTCTCTCCACATTAGGACCTAGCCTGTTTTTATGACTGTCAGCTCCTGAGGGCAAGAACAAGGTTTAATCATCTTTGTAACCCCCATGCCTAGCAAAGTCCCTGGCATATATCAAGCTTTTTTTTTTTTTAAGTAGGCTCCATGCCCAGTATGGCACCCAACATGGGGCTTGAACTCACAATCCTGACATCAAGACCTGAGCTGAGATCAAGAGTCAGGCACTTAACTGCCTGAGCCAGCCAGCTGCCTCACGCATATCATGGTTTTTGAAGAAAAGAATGAGCTCAAAACAATGGGATTGAGGGACAGACTTGTACTACTACTACTACTGATATTAATAGGTATTTCCTGTATTCCTTCTAAGTGCTAAGCATTGTTCCCTAGGTATTCTACATATATGAAGCTTCATGTATATAAATCTTCACAACCGCCCTGTAAATTCGGTAATGTTAGTATCCTCGCTTTATAGATGAAGAAACCAAGGCCCAAGGTTGCACAGCTAATTCGTGGCAGAGCTAAGACTTGAACCTCAGCAGTCTGCTTCAGAGCCCTGGCTCTTAATCTCGTCATTGTATGGCCTTTCCACTAGTGAGATAACATATAAGGACTTTAAAAATTTTTACTTCTCTTTGTGTTGCTTACTAATCTGGTAGGGTTCTTTGTCCTCGGAGGGGAAAAAAAATCCAAAAGTGGTCAGCAGGGCAAGCAGAGGGGTATCTCTGGACATTTTTATGGGAAGTAGGTTATTACCAGGGCAGTGTGTCAGGTTCATGAAGAGTATGACATGTAGGTAGACAGAAAGATGACCAAATTAGGGCCAGCTGAGTCCCACGTTTAATATTTCTTCTATCTCCAGTGTCTCAAAGACCACATTTAATCATCTGGTTCTCTGCCATGTTGTTGAATGAGGGTGGAAGCATATTAAACTCTGGCTATCATTAGTCCCTCAGAACAGAGTCTGACTGGAGGACAGGAGAGGTGGGGAGGGAGCAGAAAGGGTGATGGCATCCTTGGGAAAGGAGGTCATTGAGGAAAAGGGAAGACTGGAGGCACCATTAAAAAAAAAAAACAAGAAAAGAAAAAACCTTTATTTACTTACATTTTCACACAGACTGGTAGCCTAAAGAATAAGAAGAAAACACAAAGTGCTCTTGTTCCACCTGTCTGGCTTCTCCCAACAATTGAAACCTTCACTTGGGGAGGGGACACCAGCGCTTTGGCCCAGGCTGTGGTGACGGCTCGGGCCTGGGCTCTGAATGCAGCCTGGTTTGTCAGTGGGCCCTTGGTGAGGGACCTGAAGCCTGGAGATGTTTGCCCGTGTCATGCCTGTATTGGTGTGATGGGGGGAAGGCAGGCTGTTTTGAAAATAGAAAAAAGCAGGCTGGGTTTTTTGGGGGTTTTTTTTGTTTTTTTTAAAGAATTTTTTATTGTTATATTAATCGCCATACATTACATCATTAGTTTTTGATGTAGCGTTCCATGATTCATTGTGCGTAACACCCAGTGCTCCATGCAGAATGTGCCCTCTTTAATACCTATCACCAGGCTAACCCATCCTCCCACTGCCCTCCCCTCTAGAACCCTCAGTTTGTTTTTCAGAGTCCGTTGTCTCTCATGGTTCATCTCCCTCTCTGATTCCCCCCCCTTCATTCTTTCCCTCCTGCTGTCTTCTTCTTTTTTTTTTTCTTAACATATATTGCATTATTTGTTTCAGAGGTACAGATCTGTGATTCAACAGTCTTGCACAATTCACAGCGCTCACCATAGCACTTACCCTCCCCAGTGTCTATCACCCAGACACCCCATCCCTCCCACCCCACCCCCCACTCCAGCAACCCTCAGTTTGTTTCCTGAGATTAAGAATTCCTCATATCAGTGAGGTCATATGATACATGTCTTTCTCTGATTGACTTATTTCGCTCAGCATAACACCCTCCAGTTCCATCCACATCGTTGCAAATGGCAAGATCTCATTCCTTTTGTTGGCTGCATAATATTCCATTGTATATATATACCACATCTTCTTTATCCATTCATCTGTCAATGGACATCTTGGCTCTTTCCACAGTTTGGCTATTGTGGACATTGCTGCTATAAACATCGGGGTGCACGTACGCCTTCAGATCCCTACATTTGTATCTTTGGGGTAAATACCCAGTAGTGCAATTGCTGGATCGTATGGTAGAAAAGCAGGCTGTTTTGAAAATCTGAGGTTAGGGGCGCCTGGGTGGCTCAGTCGTTAAGCATCTGCCTTCAGCTCAGGTCATGATCTCAGGGTCCTGGGATCGAGCCCCAACATCGGGCTCCCTGCTCAGTGGTGAGCCTACTTCTCCCTCTCCCTCTACCCCTCCCCCTGCCCCTGCTTGTGCTTTCTCTCTTGCGCTCTCTCTCTCTCTCTAATAAATAAATAAAATCTTTAAAAAAAAAAAAAGAAATCTGAGGTTGAATCAATTTGTTCTGAAATCCTGCTGGGGAGTTCCAAGTTGGGATTCTTAAAAAAATCATTCACAGGTGTGTGTGGACAGGGTCTGGGGAGGCCCTTTCCTGCTGCCATATATAGGACACGTGGTGTCTGACAGTCAGCATTCAGACATTGAACCCTTCTCCCAGGCCTCTTCGTGGGAGAGAAAGCAGGGGTCAGCAGACTTTTTCTGTAAATATTTTTGATTTTGTGGGTCTCGTACATTCTGTCACATTCTTGTTTGTTTTACAACCCTTTAAAAATGTAGAATCTGGGCGCCTGGGTGGCTCAGTTGGTTGAGCGACTGCCTTCGGCTCAGGTCATGATCCTGGAGTCCCGGGATCGAGTCCCGCATCGGGCTCCCTGTTCAGCGGGGGGTCTGCTTCTCCCTCTGACCCTCCTCCTTCTCATGCTCTCTGTCTCTCATTCTCTGTCTTAAATAAATAAATAAAATCTTTAAAAAAAAATAATAAAAAAAATAAAAATAAAAATGTAGAATCTACTCTTAGCTCAGGGACTGTCCAAAAACAGGCTGGAGGCTATCGTTTGATGGCTCCTGGTCAAGCGTCATAACCTAGCTTCAGGCTCTGCCGTGTGCAGAGTGAGTGCTCCAAGAGAGCCCAGGTTATGTTGAACTTTGAGTAGTAGAGCTCTCATGGCATGAGCTGGATTAGTACTGTAGACCAGGGGTTTGCAAATCCCCGCACCACAAGTCAAACCGGAACTCGGGCTTCTAGTTAGTGCTGAAAGTGAGCAGGAGATCTTGACCACAAAGCCCGCCTTCCAGGCCTCCTGATTACAGTGGCAACAAGGGGGGAGTTTTGGTTAATGAAAACAGCAAAGGTCCCACTTTACTTGAGGGTGACTTCATACTTGGAAGGGCTCTAATCTTAGTGACTGAGATGGGAATCCCTGACATTGGAGGGCGAATGACTTGAAACGACCAAGATTCTATTCAATAGGTGAAAAAGCAAAGTTCTCATAAAAAGGAGATGCACAAATATTACTATGTCTGGATTGAGTTAGGTCCAAGTGTCTAAGTTTTAATAAAATGGGGCCCAAACTTCCAATTACATTGATTGTCCCTATCTCTTTCCAAGGGACTAAGTTAATTTAGATATTGCCTGACACTCATTTGTCCCAGAGTAGATTTTTAGCGGTATTGAGAGCTAAGAGAGTATCAGTCTAACCTGCCTTTTGCCTAATCCCTCACTCAATGTTTGGAGTAACTGGCTTGTGTTGTTTCCTTTCTTGTGTGAGTTTTCAGGTCTATGGTCAACTTATTTGAAGCCATTAGAAAATATGTTTTGGGGCGCCTGGGTGGCTCAGTTGGTTAAGCGTCTGCCTTCGGCTCAGGTCATGATCCCAGGGTCCTGGGATCGAGTCCCGCATCGGGCTCCCTGCTCGGCAGGGAGTCTGCTTCTCCCTCTGACCCTCCTCGCTCTCATGCTCTCTGTCTCTCATTCTCTCTGTCTCAAATAAATAAATAAAATCTTTAAAAAAAAAAAAAAAGAAAATATGTTTTGAATTCAGAATCTTCTAGATCTAACATTACACAGTGGGGCAACATCCTATAGTCAAACATGTTGTTATTTTTGCAGCAAAGCTAATATTTACATGAAGAAGGATAAATGAAGGCTATAAATCAGCCTAACCTCAGAATAGTGCCACCAAATGAATTACAAATCTCTTTGTGTTCAGAACTTTTTGAATTTCAGAATTGTTGCATAAGGGTTTACGATCCATATCATGTTTCTTAAATTAGACTAGAAGCTCTATGAGTGTAGAGGCTGTATCTTCCACAATGCCTCCCTAGTATGGTGCATGTACATAGCAGGTGCTCATTGAAAATCAATTCTTTTTTTCTTGATTAACAGGAAGATGATGATATAAGTCAAGAGTGTTTCATGGCTATTAAACAACTAGCCCTTATTTTTCCATTTTTCTAATTTCAAAATGTATTTTCAAAAATGTTGGACTTCTCCTATAAGCTATAGTTAAACCAAAAGCTGCCCTGATGGATCATAGGTTAGAAAGTAATAAATAGGGCGCCTGGGTGGCTCAGTTGGTTGAGTGACTGCCTTCGGCTCAGGTCATGATCCTGGAGTCCCGGGATCGAGTCCCGCATCGGGCTCCCTGCTCGGCAGGGAGTCTGCTTCTCCCTCTCCCACTCCCCGTTTGTGTTCCCTCTCTCGCTGTGTCTTTCTCTGTCAAATAAATAAATAAAATCTTAAAAAAAAAAAGAAGAAAGTAATAAAGTCAAAGCCGTTGGACTCTGTGCATCTTGGTGGGTGAGTGCATGACGGACTGGCTAATTTGTGGAGGTGTCTTGCAGTTTTATAATTCAGTAACTGTAATATGCATAATAATTAGCTTATTAGCAATAGTGATGAAGTTAAGTATCAGAGAAGTTTCATTGTGCCATAACCTTAACTACTTATTTAAACCATGAACTGAAAATGACTAAGTGCTGTACTAACAATACTGAAAACATTGCCAACAATGAGGTCATCCTCAGTGAACATCTGGCCAACTCTTTACGCGGGGCTGAGTCTCATTTGGGAGCTCCTAGTTCTAGAGAAAGGAGGGGAATTGGGAGTAGGTGTTAAGAGCAAAGAAAATGAATGTGATTTTTAAAATGGAATCCACAATAAAAGGCTGTGAAGGTATTTTTATTGTATTAAAAAACAAGAAGATGCATGTGTGGAGGCAAGGAGAATATGGGAAATCTCTACCGTCCTCTTAATTTTGTTATAAACCTAAAATTGCTCTTAAAAAAAAGCCTTGGGGGGGGGGGAAGGCAAGAGGAGTGCAAATGACTTCTTTAAGTTTGTGCCTATAATTCTATCTTTGTATTGAAGGTAAAATTGGATGAACCATCATTTAGTTATTTTTTTTAAAGATTTTATTTAGGGGTGCCTGGGTGGCTCAGTCGTTAAGCGTCTGCCCTCAGCTCAGGTCATGATACCGGGGTCCTGGGATCGAGCCCCGCATCGGGCTCCCTGCTCGGCAGGAGGCCTGCTTCTCCCTCTCCCACTTCCCCTGCTTATGTTCCCTCTCTCGCTGTGTCTCTCTGACAAATAAATAAAATCTTAAAAAAAATATAAAGATTTTATTTATTTATTTGACACAGAGAGAGATAGCTAGGGACACAAACAGGGGGAGTGGGAGAGGGAGAAGCAGGCTTCCTGCAGAACAGGGAGCCCGATGTGGGGCTCGATCGCAGGACCCTGGGATCATGACCTGAGCCGAAGGCAGATGCTTAATGACTGAGCCACCCAGGCACCCCTAGTTATTTTTTTTTAAAGGAGATTTGAGGGGCACCTGGGTGGCTCAGTCGGTTGAGCATCTGCCCTTGGCTCAGGTTGTGATCTTAGGCTTGTGGGATCGAGCCCTGCATCGGGCTCCCTGCTCAGCGAGGAGTCTGCTTCTCCCTCTGCCTCTGCTGCTCCCCCTGCTTGTGTGCGCGTTCTCTCTCTCTCTCTTTCTCTGTCAAATAAATGAAGTCTTTTAAAAAAAATTAAAAATAAAAGGGAGATTTGAATGGCAAGTAAAAGAATGAAAGTAAAACCTAAAACATATGATTGAGATGCTGTGAGTCACCAGAAGACATCATCAAAAAGTGTCATGGAAGCCTCCATGGCTTAAGAGTGGCCTTAAATATCTTATCTTGACCAGTATAAATGTGAGGACACAGATAGGAGGGATGAAAGCACTTTGAAGGGAAAGGATGTATATGATCACTGGTCAGGCACGGAGGACCGGGTGAAGGGGTGAGGGCTCTGTGGACCAGGTGGAGGGGTGAGGGCACTGAGGACGAAGTGGAGGGGTGAGGGTGCTATGGAGTGCCTCCCTTTGTCTCAGCCATGGAGAGGGTAGCAGTAAGGAAAATGGGGTACACTTCTTTTCAAGAGCTGGTCTGTGTTATTGATACAACAGCAGAGGCTGGGACAGCCCCTTAGGCATGAACTCCGTAGTGAGTTTCAAGTGGTTTATTTAGAATCTGGCCTAAAAAGGAAGGGAATATAATAGGTCAGTATTTCCCACCAGCTGGCCAGTTATCTCATGGAAGTAAATGCTTTCATCATAGACTCTTCTTGCTCTTTGGGCTGAAGAGTTGGCAGTTCCTCCCAACCCCAGATCTTCACTTCTGAGTTGATGTTCTGACTCAAAGCCAGTGCGGCTTGGAGCTGTAGCCAACCTGGCAAGGTACCTGAAGGATAGATGAATAGGCTTTTCCCTACTCATCCACCCAGTGCCCACTGGACACAGGTTGAAAAAGTCTCCCTAGCTGCCCACATTAGGTTCCTCTTAGCAAGACCCTATACTGGGAAAAAGGCTATGTTCTGCCCATCTTCTTTCATGTGGACGGAACACACCTCATGTGTTTATTCTTATGTTAATCCCCATACATTACATCATTAGTTCTAGATGAAGTGTTCCATGATTCATTGTTTGTGCATAACACCCAGTGCTCCATGCAGAATGTGCCCTCCTCAATACCCACCACCAGGCTAACCCATCCTCCCACCCCCTTCCCCTCTAGAACCCTCAGTTTGTTTTTCAGAGTCCGTCGTCTCTCATGGTTCGTCCACCCCTCCGATTTCCCCCGCTTCATTCTTCCCCTCCCGCTACCTTCTTCTTTTTTTTTTCTTAACATATATTGCATTATTTGTTTCAGAGGTACAGATCTGAGATTCAACAGTCTTGCACAATTCACAGCGCTTACCAGAGCACATACCCTCCCCAGTGTCTATCACCCAGTCACCCCATCCCTCCCACCCCACCCCCCACTCCAACAACCCTCAGTTTGTTTCCTGCGATTAAGAATTCCTCATATCAGTGAGATCATATGATACATGTCTTTCTCTGTTTGACTTATTTCACTCAACATAATACCCTCCAGTTCCATCCACGTCATTGGAAATGGCAAGATCTCATTCCTTTTTATGGCTGCATAATATTCCATTGTATATATATACCACATCTTCTTTATCCATTCATCTGTCAATGGACATCTTGGCTCTTTCCACAGTTGGCCAGGATGTTTTTTAGGACTGACGACGTGCAGCCAACTTGGGCTCTCTTCACAGGCCTGTTGGACCATTGTTTCCTCATGAATTTCTGTTTTAACTTTCTGAGGCTTTGAGGACTGGATGCCTGTCTCAAAAGTGGTTAGGCTCAAGACGCAAAGCCTGTGCAGAACTAGGGAGATCACACTCTGAAGTGATTCTACACACAGACAAGTGGCTTTTATGGCTGTTAGGTAATGTCAGGATGTAGACCTACTCAGGGGTGATTGTTCTTGGTAGCTTAGCAGGTTGACTGCAGGCCAGCCTGGACTTAGACATCCGTGCCTTTGGCGAGTGTTTCTCTCTCCAAACACACAGGTTCCTCTGCTCTGAGGCTATGGCTGGAGTCCCTGATGTCCCTTTCACTTTATCAGCAAAATGCTGGAGGAGATTGGAATCTAATTGTTGAGTTGACCTCTTGCTGCCAGCATTCAAGAATGTGAAGGGTCAGTGAGACAAAGGCCATTTCTGACCTATTTAGACCCAATTTAAACAAGCCATGCATATGTATGGTTCATACAGTATCAGAGCATATTCAGTTATATCATCTCCCTGTCACTGTCTTACTGTAACAAGATCATGAGTTTTTTTTCAAGACAGAGGATACTTCCTTTCCCCCACAGTATATTGCCATGAGCCCTGCAGGTGCTCAATAAATATTAATTGAATTAATCATCTGCGACAACACAGGTGCACACATTTATCTGCCTTGCGTTTTCATCCAGCTACAAATATAACCTGTGCATTAAGCTGCCCTTGTGGGAGCATAGGCTCTACACCTCCCCCACCCCTGTACCTGCACAGGGTTTCTGCAGCTGTGCATCGTCTGGTCCCCTTTAGCCAAACATGCTTTGCTCAATACGAGGCCTGCTAGCCCTTATACACATGGTCTTTGTCATACATACACCCAGCTTTGCGGGTCCTTACAACTCCCTCTTTCTCTCCCACCCCCAGTGTTTTCTGTTGTTTCCAAAGGCTTAAAGAGAATGAGGTCCGTTCCCCACTCCACTTCTGGGGCAGGGTTTTTAATTACCATGTAGGCTTTGTTCTCTTGTTGAGATCAGGCTTCTCTGTGTAGGGAGAAGGGAATTCCAGTCGTCCTGATGCATTATAATCAAGTTACTTACCACAAGTCTGGAGTAACTGTTCTCTGCTTTCATTCTGATCACAGCAGGTGATACAGGAACATAGCATCTCGTATTTCGCTAGGTGCTTTAGGCTCTTTAGGTTGCAATATTGCCTTATAGTGATGGTTTTCAGTATTTTAAGAACCGTGAAGCCATTAAAAACTTTATCTCAACTCCATGGTCTACCTATTTTATACATAAAATAAAGAGTGTATTTTTTTAGAAATCAATATTGACCCAAAATACCTAACCACAAAATATACTCAACAGACAACACACACAATAAAAACAAAATGAGGGGCACCTGGCCGGCTCACCCGGTGGAACATGTGACTCGATCTCAGGGCTGTAAGTTCAAGCCCCATGTTGGCTGTAGAGTTTACTTTAAAAAAAAAGTCTTAAAAATACATATATACCAAAATGATAAACTTTAAAAAGAGTAAAAAATAATTTGACTCAAAAATGAAGACCGTAGATAAACCTATTGCTGCTGATCATCCAGGTGATCATTTCACAGTGTTAGATACATGGATGGGAAGCTCTGATTCCTAAAAAAAAATGATAAATTCATGTCGTCAAAGGCTGTTACATATTGTTAAGTCTGGAAGATGGGTGATCCTGCTGCCTCCTAAGACCAGTGTCACAAGCTTTTCATCTCCAGAATCCTGAGTGCAGCACAATGCTCAGAAAATATTTGTGGAATGAATGAATGCAAATTATTCACAGAGCAGCAACTTCTGTTTTCTACAATTTCTAGTTGACAGAGAGGAGGGGAGTGGCAGGTATTTTAGTTGAAGGGCTCAGATTGGCAGCTTGTAAGTAGGTGGGCAGTTCCCAAAGACACATGCCGCTTGGCCCTGCAGTCCATGCCTGTGCCGAGTTCATGAGCTCCACGTGTGCCTTTGTAATACACATACCAAGAAGCCTGCACCGACTTACTGACATTTGGCGGGCTAAACATCTACTTCTGTTCAAAGGCAAACACTTGTTAAGTGGCTATTTTCTGATAAGGGTGTCTACATGCAGTGGGTGTAGCAAACTGTGTAGGGCCCCCAAAGAGATAAGGGGAGCGGGCCAGTTCTGCCATGCCCAGATAATGGGTGGGGGCTCACGGGTTTCTTTCACACAGGCGGTCCTGGGCTGGCTTGCTTACGGATTACTTTGGATCTTTCATTTTCCAGTGTGTAGCTTGTTTTCCATGTATGTCTAGCCATCTGTCTCTTTAATAAGGCGGGATTATTTATTATATATAGTGAGAGCAACAGTTCAAGGACTCGGGACTTGCAGGTCTTCTTTCTGGGTGGGTTAATGACCCGAAATGCTCAGGCCTGTTAGGAATAGCAGCTGCTGTTCCATTCTGAAGTAGCATGCTGTGGTCACAAAGGGAACACAGAAGCCAGATGGCTTTCTAAACACCGGCGTCTTAAATTAGGTGGGACCCCTAGAACACAGTTTGGATATATTTTGGAAGTGGTTGGCTATTTTTTTTTAAAGATTTTATTTATTTGACAGACCTAGCGAGAGAGGGAACACAAGCAGGGGGAGTGGGAGAGGGAGAAGCAGGCTCAGCCCAATGTGGGGCTCGATCCCAGGACCCTGGGATCATGACCTGAGCTGAAGGCAGACCCTTAACCACTGAGCCACCCAGGCGCCCTGGAAGTGGTTGGCTATTTTTGGAAGAAATAGGATGGGGAATGGGAGAAGAGTAAATCTGACTTTTATAAATAGGAGGTGCTTCTGGGAAACCCTAGCGTCTTCATGTTTCTTTTCAATTGAAACCCTGCTAAATGTCGATGTGAATTAGTGGACTGTTAACAAAGTTGAAATTTATCATTAGCAGCAATTCATCCAAGAGTTATGCTGTTGGACTCGTGGCAGGCATGTGGAGGTCCCACTTCACCCCTTGCTTCTCATGGTTCTGTGGCCTGGGGCAAGTTCCTGAACCTCTGTAAGCTTTTTACGTTTCTTCAGTTATAAAATGGAGAAAGTGAAACTCACTCCCAGGAGTCTATTGATACTGAAATGAGCTATGTGTACTAGGCATGTAGCAGAGAGCCTGCCATATACTAAGCCCTCACAAAGCCGATTATTGTTGTTGTTGTTGCTATTTTCTATAGATCTATTTTCCATAGATGTCTGTTGAAGATACAGCAATGTCTGTTGTGTGTTGGGACCTGATCCCCTCACATGTGAGGAGCCAGTGGTTTGGCTGCCTGGAATGCAGGGCGAGGGTGCGGAGGAGAATAGCTGTGGACAGTTCACACCTGAGGGCATTCATTCTCTGGTGATCAGGGGACTCTGTAGAAATCAGGGAAGGTTGGGTTTTCTAGCCCACAATGTTTACAGAGGGACTCTTGCTGCCCCCACTTGGCGAGCACAGCATTCAGCTATTCACATGAGGATTCTCTGCTCAGTTTGGATGCACTGTTTTGAGGATAGGGGCACTCTACTGTTGTTGGATCTCCACGGCAGGCTTTTCTGTTGGGATCTTCTAAAAGCCAAGCAGACATCACTTTTCTAACTCAAAAGAATCCAATAAAACATATTAGGTTGGCTGAAAGGAAATACACCTAATTAATAAGGGTCCTGCCTAGGCTAAACAGCTCCATTCTGGGATGGGAGGCTGGGGGTGGTTGTGGAGTGGTTTGGGTCAAGGCACATGAGCGTATGTATGTTAAGAAGGTCAATGTTGCTATTTTCTGAGCCTGCCACTGACCATGGAGGGTAAGCTGCTAAGACGAGCCAGGCAGCATTCCCCTCTATGCACCTCCACTCTTCTCTCAGAGCCCAGCTGCTCAGGTTGGCTTGACAGCTGAGCACCTTCATCCAGAGAAGGCAGCCTATACTAACTCTCAGCAGAAAGCCACTCCCACCCGTTTTTTCTAGGATGAGAAGCTAGATGAGGCTGTGGCCACGTAGAAATGAGAAAGTAAGGAAGTTACTGCTGTGTTTGTTGTGAACAATTGTGGCAAACCTTCAGACCCTGATGTGTTGTTTCTCCCCAATGGAGTAAAACCATTTCCCCCTCCACTGGAGGGAAGGGAGTGGAGGGGGTGTCCCATGACAAATCTTGGGCAGCAACAGCCCAACTGTTCCGCATCTTTCCCAAGTATCTCTTCTACACACGTCTGGGACTTCCTGGGAGATGTTTGCTTTCTTGGGCCTGCTCCTGGCACCACGAAAGCCTTGAGAAGTGCAAAAGCATTGCTTGCTTGTTTTACTCAGAAATATGTCATCCAACATTTAGAGGATCTACATGGATACCCCAAAAGGGTAAGATGGCCAGTACCCATGTAGATACCATGTAAACACTGGATAACACTGGATAACATTTCTGATAATTTTTTAAAAATCCCTCAATTTGTACATGTCCCCAGCTTTTAAGTGCCACAAGCAGGAGTGGGGCGGGGCAGGGGGAGACTAATTGCTGTTTTTTTACTGGAGCACAAAGAGGGGCTAAGAATTCATTCTTCTGAGCTATGGAAGCAGCCAGACCCCGGGCACCCAGTGCTGTTGGCATGCACGTATTCAGGGCTGCACTCTGTGCCAGGCGCTCTGTGAAGGACCCTAAATATGTTATTTCACTCGATCCAAACAGCAGTGCTGTAAGGTGATGACTGTTATTAACTCCACTTTATACATAAAGGAAGGGAGGCTTAGAGTTGAAATAAATGGCCTAAGGCCACACACCCAGGGAGCGGCTAAGTCTAAGTCCGGAGTCCTTCCTGGTAGTACCACTCCGGATGCCTCTAACCATTAGGCCACACTGCCTGGTTCACTTCCCCAGATCAAAGTCACCTTAGTCTACTGTTCCTGGCACTAAATCCCTTGTGTGTCACCCTCTGGTTCTTTCTGGAAGCTGGCTCAAGTCCTTGCTGAATGGAGGAGTGTTGCCACCACGTACTAGGGAACATTGAGGCGTGGCAAGCTTGCAGACTATTTTAGCAATGACCACTCACTTCTCTGCACCTTTCAGATGACCTACCCTGGCTTATGTGTCCACCGACCTGGCCACACACACGCCTCCCTAGAAACGGTCGGCACTCAATAGCTCTTCCTGCCCCAGCCCTAGCCAAGCTATTTGGAGTCAGGCCTCTTTAAGAGAGGAATGTGGTAGCAGTTACTTTGCAAGCAGCTCAGCCTGATTACAGGGTGAGGCGCTAATGTGCTGTCATTGGAAGCTTCTGGGTGGCCCATTTACAGTGCTCAGAACTGGGGTACCCTTGCCCCAGGTGCTTTCAGATGATAACATTTGCCGCGCTCTTTAACAGAGATGAGAGAGTGTTATCAAACCAGGGCACTTTGGGAAACCTTCTGCAAGAAACCCTTTTCAGTTGTACACATTGGAATTTCCCTTCTTCTGTAAATAGATAGATGTGTACGGTGTTAAGGAGGGACCCTAAAAATAGAGTGAGACTTACGAAGGGAGTTGGGGAATTAGGTGTGAACAGTTCCCTTCTGACTCTGCCACTTGTTTGTCTTGGGAAAGTTACCCTACCTTGTTTCCCTGTCTTCTCTATGTCTCTCATGATTTGGGGTTTGGAGGTGCTTGGAGATCCCCGGAGGAAATGTGGGTCTGATGCAGGCTAGAAACCAGGCGTATTCATGTTCTGAAATCTCAAAGTTGAATTAACTGTGACCCTGCAGGGCCCCTTTGGCCTCCCAACATAGATCATCTTTCTTTCCTGTTGCCTTTCTTGATGTTCTTGTTGCCTTGTGTTGAGCTGGTTGTGGAAGAGTCTGTCCCAGATGATTTAAACACATTTAAAGCACCCTGCTCCTTTGATGTCCACATTCCTTCCTGCAGAGGGCTCAGGTCAGGCAGGGGCTCTGAGCCAGACTGCCTGGGTTTGAGTCCTGGCTCCATCCCTTACTGGCTAAGGGACTGGGGTGATCAAGGATCCCTCTAAAGCCTAGGTGTTCTCACCGATAAAATGGGGAGGAGAGTGGCTGCCTCACAGCTTTGCTCTACGGATTTGATGTGATGGTGTTTGTAAGTCCAGTGCCTGATCACTTCTCGGCCTTTTGGGTAGATCGAGTGTAGTAAGTCCAGTGCCTGGCACCAGGTACGCTCTCAGTAAATATTTGATGACAGCAGCTTTACAGCTGGAGAAATTCATTCCCTCCTACCCAGGTGAGAAAACTAGAGCACGGAAAGGAGAAAGCAGTTTCTCCAGTTGTGCCAGGGAGGAATGTTTAAATTACCTGTAAGCAACTTTAGGACAAGGGCCATCTCATTATGAGCACTTACGTAGTATCCATTCAGGAAATTTTTGGTTAGCTAGCTGATGTGCAGAGTGGCACTGTCTTGTTATTTTTTAAGTTTGCAGTGGACAAAAAAGATGGAGACAGCAGCAAAATGTCGAGGCCATATATATCTCCCCAGTAATAGGTTTCTTCCCTAGAGAAAGATGATCTCTAGCCCAGTGGTTAGCACATAGATAAAGCAAGGAGCTAAGTAGGTGTGTGCCGGATGAACTCCCAGATGTGTGAAGGAATGATGAAGAAAGGGGTCTGTGGGTCATGGCTAAGCCAGGTGAAGTGTGTGAACAGGTATTCTCCTTCAAGTCGCAAGGAGGCTTCTTGGGATAGCCTTCGTTCTTTCGAGGAGCTGATCCCCTCCAAGAGTGAACGCAGCTTTCTTAATTTGCCCTACAAGGTCTAGGGTCACATCTTAAACAATTTCAGGGTTATGTATATGGCCATGCATTTGAGGCAGTCAATATTATCTTTGTAACTTTCAAAGCTCTTGCTTTTTTAGTGTTTATAAAGGACATTTTGAGACCTTTAAACCATGAATTTAAACAAATGCCATAGAAAATTCCCCTCTGCTGGCTCTCATTCATATGCAGTAAACTCGAATAAGCATGTTAACCTTGTAGGGTATTCTCAATGTCCAGAAAGGCTAGAAGTGGCCCATTCTCTTGGAGAGATCCTAAGGTGGAAATGGGCCATTAGCAGTCTCTCTCTCTCTTATGAGAAGGCAGAGCTTTTCTTCTGGATGGGTATAGCGTGGAGCAGAGCATGAACCAAACTCTCAGACCTAAGTTCAAGCCTTAACTTTTTGCCACTCAAGTGTGGGCAAGGAACTTGATCTCTAAGTCTTAGTTTGTTTAACTGAAACTGAGGATGAATAGTGCCTCCCCCACCTTTCTCACAGGGTTGTTAGGAGGATCAAAGAGAAATTGCATGAGAAAACTTTCAGATAAACATTGTTTACCCCAAAAATAAAACCGTAACTCCCTGTCATCAGCACCTAACTAAATGCCATCTCTCCTTGAAAACTTCTCTTGTTTCTCCAGCATTCAGTATTCTGTCCTGCCTCTGAAGTCCCATGGCATTTTATTTATGCCTCCCTTTTGACACTTACCTAATTCTGTCTTATTGTATCATTACTTATATCCATATCTTAGGCAACCTGAGGGCAGAATCCATGCCTACACCATATTTATATCCTCCATTCTAGTACCTTGCTTGAGAAAAAGCTCTCATTTCAAAATAAATTGTAATAATTATCCTACATCATTATTATCAAAGCGGTTCCTAACAGTGGACCTGTACATAGTAGGTACATAATAAATATGTTTTTAGTATTTTTATTTAAGCTTATAATTTTAGTTTTAATACTTTGTTTTTAGGTTTACTGAGGTATAATTTACATACAGTAAAATTCACTCTTTTCAGTGTACATTTCTGTAAGTTTTAACAAATGCATGCAGTATATAACCAGCACCACAATCACCCCCGAGAATTCCCTGATACTCCTTTATTGTCAGCCCTTTCCCCAGCCCTAACCCCTGGCAGCCACTGATTGGTTTTCTATGCTTATAGTTTTGTCTTTTCCAGAGTGTCACATAAATTGAATCATGCAGTATGTAGTGTAGCCTTTTGAGACCAGCTTCTTTCACTTAGCATAATGTATTTGTGATTCATTCATGTTATATTTATATCAGTTCTTTCTTTTTTTTTCACTGAATACATTCCATTGTGTACCATAGTTTATCTGTTCACCAGCTAAGGAACTTTTAGGTTGTTTCTAGTTTTTGGACATTATGAATAAAGAAGCTTTTGTGTGAACCTATGAGTAGGATCACTGGGTCTTATGGTAAATATGTGTTTAATTTTATAAGAAACTGCCAAACTCTTTTCCAAAGTGTCTGTACTATTTTGTAGTCCCACCAGCGATGTTTGAGAGATTAGTTGCTCTGCATTCCAACCAGCACTTGTTATTGTCAGTTTTTTTTTTTTTTAAGATTTTATTTATTTTTTAGAGAGCGAGCGAGAGAGAAACAGCATGAGAGGGGAGAGGGTCAGAGGGAGAAGCAGGCTCCCCGCTGAGCTGGGAGCCCGATGTGGGACTCGATCCCAGGACCCTGGGATCATGACCTGAGCTGAAGGCAGATGCTTAACCATCTGAGCCACCTAGGCGCCCTGTCAGTTTCTATTAAAAAAAAAAAAAAAGTTATACTGGCACAGCCACTGTGGAAGACAGTATGGAGGTTCTTTCAAAAAATTAAAAAGAGTGGGGCGCCTGGGTGGCTCAGTCAGTTAAGCGTCAGACTCTTGATCTCCGCTCAGGTCTTGATCTCAGGGTCGTGTGAGTTCAAGCTCCACGATGAAAAAAAATTAAAAAGAGAAATACAATGTGACCCAGTAATTCCACCATGGGAATTTACTCAAAGAAAATGGAAACAAATTTGAAAGGACATATGCACCCCTAAGTTTGTTACAGTATCATTTACAGTACCCGAGATACGGAAGCAACCCAAGTGCCCATTGATAGATGAAGGATAAAGATGAGATGTGGTGCGTATATGCAATGGAATATTACGCAGCCATAAAGAATGAGATCTTACCATTTGCAGCAACGTGATGGACCTAGAGGATATTATGCTAAGTGAAATAAATGAGACAGAGGAAGACACATACCACATGATTTCACTTATATGTGGACTCTAAAAAACAGGAAAAATAAACAAAGCAGAAACAGATGCATAAATATGGAGAACAAACTGATGGTTGCCAGAGGGAAGGAGGGTAGGAAGATTAGCAAAATGGGTGAAGGGGAGTGTGAGGTACAGGCTTCAGTTATTGAATGAATAGGTCATGGAGATGAAAGGTACAGCATCGGTAATATAGTCAGTGGTATTTTAATAGCACTGAAAAAATTCTAATAGGTATATAGTAGTTTCTTATAGTGGTTTTAATTTGCATTTCCCTAATGATAAATGAAATTGAGCATCTTTTCATGTGCTTTTTTGCCTTCCATATCTTCTTTTTTTTTTTTTTTAAGATTTTATTTATTTATTTGAGACAGAGAGAATGAGAGAGAGAGAGAGCACATGAGAGGGGGGAGGGTCAGAGGGAGAAGCAGGCTCCCCGCCGAGCAGGGAGCCCGATGCGGGACTCGATCCAGGGACTCCAGGATCATGACCTGAGCCGAAGGCAGTCGCTTAACCAACTGAGCCACCCAGGCGCCCCATATCTTCCTTTTAATGAAACATCTGTACAAATCTTTTGCTCATTTTTAATTGAGGTCTTGTTTTTTAATCGAGAGCTCTTTTTATATTCTAGATAAAAGTCCTTTATCAGACATGTGTTTTGCAAATAATTTCTCCCAGTCTGAAGCTTATATTTTCATTCTCTTAACACTGTCTTTTGGGGTGCCTGAGTGGCTCAGTTGTTAAGCGTCTGCCTTCGACTCAGGTCATGATCCCAGGGTCCTGGGATCGAGCCCCACATCGGGCTCCCTGCTCAGCGGGAAGCCTGCCTCTCCTTCTCCCACTCCCCCGCTTGTGTTCCCTCTCTCACTCTCTCTCTCTCTCTCTCTCTCTGTCAAATAAATAAATAAAATCTTAAAAAAAAAAAAAACTGTCTTTTGAAGAGCAGACATTTTTACTTGTGGTGGCCAAATTTATCCTTTTTTTTCTTTTAGGATACCTGATTTTTTTATACTTTTGGTATTATATCTAAAATATTAAACCAGGGCGCCTAGGTGGCTCAGTCGGTTAAGCGGCTGCCTTCGGCTCAGGTCATGATCCTGGGGTCCTGGGATCGAGCCCCACATCCGGCTCCCTGCTCAGCGGAGAGCCTGCTTTTCCCTCTCCCTCTGCCTACTTGTGCTCTCTATCTCTCTGTCAAATAAGTAAATAAAATCTTGTAAAAAAATAAATAAAATATTAAGCCAACATTACAAAGATTTTCTCCTGTTATTTTTTTTCTGGAAGTTTCAGACCTACATGTAGGCCTATGATCCATTGTGAGTTAATTTCTGTTTGTGGTATGGGTCAAGATTCGTTCTCTTTTTTTATATGATGTCCAGTTGTTTGGCACCATTTGTTGAAAAGACTGTCCTTCTTCATTAAATGGTTTTTGCACCTTTGTTGAAAATCATTTGCCCATATATATGTCAGTCTACTTCTGGACATTATTCCATTGACCTATATGTCTATCCTTTTGCCATACGATGCTATCTTGATGACTGTAGCTTTGTGGTAAATCTTAAAGTCAGGTAATGTAAGTCCTTAAGTTTTGTTATTTTTTTCAAAATGACTTTACTGTTCTATTTTCTTTACCTTGCCATAGAAATTTTAGAATCAGCTTGTTAATTTCTACCAAAAAAAAAAAAAAACCCAATTCCATGGGGATTTTGACTGGTATTGCATTGATTTCTAGATCCATTTGAGGAAAATTGACATCTTAATAATTTTGAATCTTTCAGTCCATGAGCATGGTATATCTCTCCACTTATTTAGATCTTTAATTTCTTTCATTAGTATTTTGTATTTTCAGCCTAAGATTTTGCAAATATTTTGTTCTATTTGTACCTAAGTATTTCATAGCTTTGTAAAGAGCTTTGTTCAATAAAAATTTGTGGAATTAATGAATAAACAATCTCTACTTGTGAATGTTTGCCTTGATGCTGTAGTCAAATACAAGATGCTAGAATAGGATTAGAAATTCATCAAAGCCCTTGATTATGGCCAGGACAGCAGTGAGGCTAAGAGGTCTGAGTATAACGCTAGAAGGCAGGAAATATGGGCTTCATTCTGACCCTCTCTCCACATTCTTTAACCTTGGACAGCTCCTCCTGCCTGCCCAGGATCTGCCTCCTAGCACAAGTTTTATATTGAATTAAGTCTATACTTTTCAGGAACTCTATAGGAAGAGCAGGCTGTCCCAAAGATACAATACACAGTTGATTCTCTTGCATGGTTTAGATGTGCTACTCATTTTACCCATCAGCCTGGTTTGGTTCCTAAACTGTCTCTTTCCTACCCCTCCTTTGGATGAGATATTATATTTCCATAAGGCCCATACTAAGATGTGTTCCCTGGGAGGTATAGTCTGGCACCTTGGGAGGCTAGATATATCTGTTTCACCCAATTAACATGTACCAAATGAGTACCTACCAAGTGCAAGGACCTCCAAGGTGAAAATGGCATCCTTCCCTTTGAGTTTACAATGATAGGGAATTCAGTTGTCAAAGTCAATTTTGTTTTGAAGTAGAGATAGAAGTAGGTCTGAAGAAGGAGTTCCATTTGGATCATTCAACTCAATGGGAGCACCTGGCATCAAGGGAGGTTGGGAGAGCATGGATGCTTAAGACGGGGTGACAAGGGAAGGAGAGTTGCAGAAGGGGCAATAGGGTAATGACATAGACTCCATCTACTGTACACTTTCCTTTTTGCTATGAGAACATGCACATTGAGCAGACCCACAGATCTGATACAAGGAGATACTGTATATTATTTGTAAGTAATAATACCTTGGGGCTATTTCGTACTATAGAGTTTTTACATAATTTTCATATAAATTCATTTAATCTGTAAAACAGCTTTGTGTGGTAAGTGATGGGTACACTAATTAGGGTACCCTAACTGCTCAAATAAAGAACTATAAAATAACATTTTATTTCTCACATCATATATGAGTAAATGGGTGTAAAGTGAGGCAGAAGTTTTGCTTCTTCATAGTTATCCAGGGTGTCAGACTCCTTCCATCTTGGCCCAGTAGGCTAGGTTCTAGGAGTTTAGGGAAGAATAAGACAATTATGGGAAAAGTTTTATGGCAAAAGCCTTGAAGGCCTTTTCTACAAAAAAAAACAAAAAACAAAAAACAAAAAAAAGCAGAATTCCATGGGGATTTTGACTGGTATTACATTGATTTCTAGATCCATTTGAGGAAAATTGACATCTTAATAATTTTGAATCTTTCAATTCATGAGCATGGTATATCTCTCCATTTATTTAGATCATTTAATATGCTCATTTAATCACACAATCACACCCAGCCACCAAGGTGACAGGAAGATGCCTCCAAGCTGTCTGGAGAAAGAGTAGAAATCAGACGTTGGTAGACCCAAGCAGTCTCCACCAGAGACGCACAGGGTGTTTCCCCCTTTTTACAGACGGAGAAATAGGTACAGAGTAGTTAAGTGACTTATAGAAGAATACATTACTACAGGAGTTAGGATTTCAACTGTTTTGATAGAACAGGAACAATAATAATAATAACAATAATTACAATAATATTTAACAGTTGTGAGTGTGGGTATGTATTAAATGGAGAAATATGCATAAAGATCTTAATAAATTCCAGGTTCCCTTCCTAGCCCTGGGCTTTGCTACACAGTCCTATCAAGAGCCAAGCATTTTTCCTGAAGACTGTGGGCAGCAGAGTGCATGATCTAGCGGCTGGTGCTTACCTATCAGCAGAACCCAGGGAAGGGGCTTAATAGACTCTAGTGGCTGAGAGGTGTTCTTTCTGCAGGCCTGGGAGATTATGCATGTTGGGAACTGCCAGGCCTAAAGGAGCTGCACTTGTTTTTGCTGCAAGACTGGAGCTGCCCCTTGCAGGCAACTTCCCGTATGTCTCCAGAGGACATTCCCACTGTATCAGGCTTGTGTCCTAGCCAAGGATGGGAAAATCCTCTGGCCAACATCTATTCCCTGAGGAGACTTTGTGGGCCTGAGCAACTTTTGAAAGGTTAATTTTTATTTAATTATTTTAAAAGCTCCAACATGAATGAGTAATTAAATTGGCACCCATAACTTATATATTATTTATAGGTTCAACTTTTAAAATAGCTCTTTTCATTTGCATGGCAGAGATGTATGGATAGAAACCATTCTTTGACTGACATTTCTGTGACACAAGAAAGAATAAATAAAAGACTTCTCAACTAAGTGGGCTAGGGTTCCCTGTCTAGAGGAGTTCTGAGTGAGAAGCTGCTGCTTTCATCATTGTTTTGGGTGAGGAAATTGAGGCATGGTTGGGTCAGAGCTACTCTAAAGGGTGTCAAGATTTGTAGGAACTTGGGCCCTGTTGCCATTGTCCATCCCTCGTGCCACCACAGTCCAGCCAGAAAGGAGAAGATGGCAGAAGTGTGTGGGTGGGGCAGCAGGGGCAACAGTGACAAACATCAGGGCATTGATGCCCAGCTTGAACCCATGGCACTGCTGCTTCATGCCATGTTTCCAGCCCCCTCGCCACTTTCACCTCCAAATTAGGCTTCAAATGGTGTGTCCTTAGCAGGAGCCACTCTTATGCTCTTAAAGAGCAGTGCTCTGCATTTCTTAGTGTTCATCTATTTGTTCAACATTTTGTAGCCTCAAATTTCACACACCTGGCAGTATGCTAGGCTAATTGAGACAAAAAGAATGAATAAGGATGTCCCTGGTTTCAAGTAGAGTAGAGTCTATTAGGAAAGAAGAGAAATAGATTATTATCCTACAATGTAGTTAAGCACTTTGATGAACATGAGCACTGAGTGTGATGGGAACCTAGAAGAAGCACCCCTGCCTCCCACAGCTGCAGGGGATGGTGGTAGAAATGGGGAAGTTTCTCTTTTGTTGTTTGTTTGTTTGTTTTATTAAGTGGGCTCCACACCCAATGCAGGGCTCAAATTCATGACCCTGAGATCAAGAGTTGGACCGTCAACCAATTGAACCACCCAGGTGCCCAGTAGAGAAGTTTCTTGAAGGAAATGATGGCTAAGATAGTTCTGAAGAACCAGGAGTTGTTTTAAGGGACGCCTGAGTGGGGCAGTTGGTTAAGTGTCTGACTCTTGGTTTCAGCTCTGGCCATGATCTCAGGGTCCTGGGATCAAGCCCCATGTCGGGCTCCGTGCTCAGCGCAGAGTCTGCTTGAGATTATCTCTCTCTCTCTTTCTCCTTCTGCCCCTCCTGTTCATGCTCTCTCTCTCTCTCCCTCTAAAATAAATAAATAAAATCTTTCTTTAAAAAAAGAAATTATTCCAAAAAAGAGGGAGGGTTTTCTGGGCTTAGCATGTGCAAAGAGCATGACCAGAGAGAGCCAGGGATCTGATTAGAGTTCATTATGGTGGGGATGTGAGACTGGGGAAGTTGGGAGGAAGGTTTGGATGGAAATGGTGTGCAGTTAAGTGATAGATCATGGAGGTCTTTGACTACAGTTTATTATGGGTTTTAAACTTTCTTCTGCACTAGAGAAGAGCTATTAAAGTATAGAAGTAACACCATCATATTTGTATTCTAAAATGATCTTTCTGGCTACAGTATAGAGGATGGGTTGATATAAAAGACAAAATGGCAAATATAGATCCAAAGAAATCAGCAGGAAACCATTAGACTTGAGATGATGGTGGCCAGAAGTGAGGAAAAGTAGACAGAGAATAGAGATTTGGGAGATATTGAGGGGACTGAGTTGGTGAGATACTGGAAAAGAAAGAGAGGGGTAGAGCATGACCCCAGCTTTTAGTTTGAGCTATTGGGATATTGATGGACAAGGAACATGACAGGAGAGACTGGAACAGGGATGGTCATAGAGTCAATTAAGGATCATGTTGAGTGTGAGAGGCCTGTAGGTCTTCAGGGTGGATGTTCTGAAGGCAGTTGGATGTGATGGATGGGAGTTGAGGAGATAGATTCAGAAGCCACTAGCTTGAGATGGAAATTCAGGTCATGAGTGTGAAGGGGATAGCCTAGAAGAGTGTGTAGACAGAGGAAGAAGGGGAAGAGGGCCCAAGGTAGAACTCTGGGGAACATCACCATTCAAGGGACAGGTAGAGGAAGAATAGCCCTCTTGGTTTCAGCTCTCAGAACAGAGCAGGCCAAGGAGGAAGGACCAGAAAGTTAAGAGAGAACAAGGAGCATGTCCTGGAAGACAAAGGATGAGATTTCAGGAAATTTTTGAATGGCCCACAGAGCTTAATGCTGCTGAGAAGTCAAGGTAAGACCTGAAAAGCATCTATGATTTTAATCAACAAGGAAGGGAGGTTTCAGTGACCTTTGGAGAGAATAGTTTCATGAAGTGATTGGGGAAACCAGATTTCAATGAATTGAAGAGTGAGTTTGGTATGGGATGAGGAAGCTCTCTTGAATGTAAATATTTACATCTATTTTTACCCTAGGGGCAGAGGTCATCATACATCTCCGTTTCTAGGCAAGGCCCCTCTCCTGGTTGATTGATTTCCTTTTCTTTCTTTTATTTTTTAACAAGTCTTTTTTAATTTAAGTATGGTTGACACACAATGTTATATTAGCTTTGGGTGTACTGCTCAGTGATTTGACAAGTTTATACATTACTCTGTGTTCACCACAAGTATAGCCCCCATCTGGCTCATTACATCACTGTCACAATATCACTGACTGCACTCCCCATGCTCTGCTCTTCATTCCTGTGACCTACTCATTCCATAACTGGAGGCCTACCTCCCCTCCACTTCACCCATCTTGCCCAAGCCCCCACCTCTCTCCCCTTTGGCAACCATTAGTTTGTTCTCTGTATTTATAGTTCTGGGTCTGCTTTTTGTTTATTTTTTTAGATTCCATTTATGAATTCAATCATATGGTATTTGTCTTTCTCAGTCTGACTTATCTCAGCGTAATACCCTCTGGGTCCATCCATGTTGTCACAAATGGCATGATCTCATCCTTTTTTATGGCTGTGCAATATTCGTGTGTGTGTGTGTGTGTGAGAGAGAGAGAGAGACATTTTCTTATCCATTGGCCTATTGATGGACACTTAGGTTGCTTCCATGTCTTGGCTTTTGTAAATAATGCTGCAGTAAACGTAGGGTTGCACATATCTTCTTGAGTTAGTGTTTTTGTTTTCCCCCAGGTAAATACCCAGTAGTGGAATTGTTAAATCATATGATATTTCTGTTTTTAATTTTTTGAGGAACCTCCATACTGTTTTCTACAGTGGCTGTACCAATTCACATTCCTACCAGCAGTGCACAAGTTTCCTTTTTCTCCACATGCTCCCCAACACTTGTTTCTTGTCTTCTTGATTTCAGCATTCTAACAGGTGTGAGGTGGTATCATTATGGGTTTGATTTGCATTTCCCTAATGATGAGAGATGTTGAGCATCTTTTCATGTGTCTGTTGGCCATCTGTATGTTTTCTTTGGAAAAATGTCTACTTGGGGGCGCCTGGGTGGCTCAGTCGGTTAAGCGACTGCCTTCGGCTCAGGTCATGATCCTGGAGTCCCGGGATCGAGTCCCGCATCAGGCTCCCTGCTCAGCGGGGGGTCTGCTTCTCTCTCTGACCCTCCTCCCTCTCGTGCTGTCTCTCGTTCTCTCTCGCAAATAAATAAATAAAATCTTAAAATAAATAAATAAATAAATAAATAAAAAGAAAAATGTCTACTTGGGTCCTCTGCCCATTTTTTAACCATATTGTTTGTTTTTTTGGTGTTGGTTTTCTTTTATTTTCATTTTCCTTCTCCATTCCCCTCATTCCAACCTAGAAGTGGCCATTTTCATGTGTTTAAGAGTTTTTCTCTTGTTTATAATGTGCTCTTATATATATTGTTTTATATGCATGTATTTAAAAAATTATGTCAGTGGTGTGTTATAGATCTCATTCTGTTTCTTATTTATTTTATCCAGCACTGTGTTTTTAAGATCCTTCAGTGCTGCCATGTGTCCTCCATGTATACATTCACCACATTTTATCATTCATCCCCCAGTGACAGACACACAAGTTATCTCCACCTGCCCCCCCCCCCCCCAATCAATATTGCAATGAGCATCCTTGCGTATGTCCCCTTTCAGACCTGCATGAGAGTTTTGGTCTCTAGGCCCAGGAACAGAGTTACAGATATGTAACCTGCCTGAGAACTGGCAGACTGCCCTCTGGAATGGCTAGGCCAATCCACTCTCCCACCAGCAGTGCCCAAGGTTCCTGCTCTGCACATCACCACCTAAACCTCACATTATCCAGCTTGATAATGTTTGCCTATAGGATCTCCTTCTTGCTTTAATCTGCATTTCTTGGGTAACTAGTAACCTTGAGTATCTCTTCATAGACGTTTATTTTTTTGTATTTCCTCTTTGTCAGTCACCTGTTCATATTCTTGGTATATTTGTCAAGAAGTTTAGCTCTGAGAGAGGGGAGAGAAAGTATGGCAAGGAGGAGTTTTATTTAAGATGAGAAAGATTTGAGTATGTTAAAATGAAAATGGAAGGGAGAAAAAGCTAAAGACTCATCTTCCTCCCAAGGTTGGCAGGATGGACAGAAGGCAAGACAGTGAGGATCTGGCCTCACCTGAAAATAGCCATGAGACTTGGGAGGATGTGGGACTGACCAGGGAGAGTCTGTGCACAGATCACCGTCAGCTTTCCCTGAGCCCATCTCCACTGCCCTCTCCACTTGGATGTAGAGGCGGGGGAGGATCCATGGGGTGGGATAGGAGGGGAAAGGTGACCTTACTCAGATTCTAGGAAAATGTTGTATATTGTGATTCTAAGTGTTTGGAAATTGTTTTAAATTGCCAAGAGAGAGGAAAGATGCCTAAATTTCAGCATATGGAATGTGGCACAAATAAAGTTGTAGAGGCACCTAACACAGTGGTGGGGGTTGAGGGGACATGGGTACCCTCTTGGTTGGAGCAGAGTTAGCATAAAAGAAAGTATGACTCAGCACTGGACAGTGTAGGGCTTTGGTAGACTGTGTGTGATAGACTTGTTACAGAGTAGAGGCATGTCGTCATGAGAAGGGCCATGCAGGGTGTATTGAAAGGGCCAAGCCTGGACAGAGATGGACCATTACACAAGTCCAGGTGGGAAGTCATAAGGGCCTGAAGTGAAGTGGAAGCTTTAGAACATAAAGGAATGATGAAAGGAAGACACTTTAAAGGGCATAATGACTGGCTTTGATGATGAATAAATATTGAATAAGTGCCCAATGCACCTAAGCGGGATAACTGAATGAGTAGATCAAGGAATATGGTGGGACAGAGGGTTTAAAGAGGCTCTAGGGTTTGAGCTTAGGTCCCTAAGAGGAAGAGAATATTGTGTGTCCATTTGTCCCAAGCACAATGCTAGGCACTGGAATATAATAATGAATAAGACTGACATGGCTGCTGCCTGCGAGGAACCTATAGTCTAGGCAGAGAGAAGCAAAAACAAAAACTAGCAGATGTATGAGTAATTACTATTATGAGTGCTAGGAGAAAGGGTCAAGCAGGGTGCCCAGATTGAAGCTGACAAAGGATTTACCTGAGATAGGGTGCTTTGGAGGACTTCTACAAGGGGATGATATCTAAGAGGAGACCCAGGGGCGCCAGGGTGGATCAGTCGGTTAAGCATCTGCCTTCAACTCAGGACATGATCCCAGGGTCCCGGGATCAAGCCCCACGTTGGGCTCTCTGCTCAGTGGGGAGTCTGCTTCTCCCTCTCCCTCTGCCTGCCACTCTGCCTGTTTGTGCGCTCTCTCTCTCTCTTTCTCTGTGTTAAATAAATAAATAAATAAATTTTTTTAAAAAATAAAAGGAGACCTAAAGGACCAGACCTGCAAAGATACTCCAGAAAGTGTCCCAGGTCAAGGGCACAGCATGCACAAGAGCCTGAACTGGGGAAGAAATGGCAAGTTGGAAGAACTGAAAGGCTTGCAGGTTGCAGGTAGTGAGTATGGGGAGATGTGCTTGGAGAGGGAGGCAGAAGCCAAACCATGCTGGGGATTAAGGCCATGATAAGGGGTTGACTTTTATTCTAAGTTCCAGTTGTACCTAGGGCATATGACTTTTTATAATAAAATTGATAAAATTTAACTTTAATGGTAACTGAACATTTTTATTGTACAGATTTTCAAACATATACCCAAAGTAGAATAGTATCATGAACCCCCACATGTGTAGATCATCCCAAGTCAACAGTTAGGGGTTTTCTACTTCATCTGCTTCCCACTTTGTTGTAGCATATTTAAGCAAATCCCAGATGACCTGTCCTGTCCGCTACCCCCTCCCCCACAACTACATTCTTCACCTCTAAAAAAGGTTTATTTTCTTAGATAACCACAATGCCATTATCACACCTAACATAATTGAATATAATTTCTGGTTATCATCCAATATTGAGTCTACAATCCGGATATCCCTCATTGTCTCAAAAATGTGTTTTAATAATCGTTTGATTCAAGAGCCAAACAAGGTACACATTACATTACTTATTACATCTCCTAAGTCTCTTTTGATCTACGGCAGTCCCTGCTCTTTGCCTCCTTTTTGTTTGTTTTAATGCCATTGACTTATTGAAGAAATGGAGTCAGTTGTCTGCAGAATGTCCCAACTTGTGGGTCTGTCTCTTGCTTCCTCATATTGTCATTTAAATTGTCTTTTGGTCTCCTATAATTCCTATAAGGGGGAACTTAACTCTAAAGATTGATCAGATTGAGGTTCAACCTTTTTGGCAAGAATGTCATTGGTTGTGATATCCTTCATACTGCATCATATCAGGAGACACCCAATATCTATTGTTAGTGATACTAAGATTCGTCAGTGAATTCAAACGTTGGGAACTTGATTCTGTTGTGTAGTTCTCCATTTACCTATCTAATTATTTTATTTTTTGATGATATTTTTCTGAATCAATTATTTCATTAGAAATATCTCAACAGTTATTTCAAATCAATTATTTCAACTTATTCTTAACCACCTCCCGACACTGAGACTTTACTACCTCCCTGACAATTTTCATCAGAGAAGAGAGAGGTCACTGTGGGTGTTCTAGAAAAGTCTTAATGGAAGAGGAGAAATTGGGCATTCAACTTTTAATTCAACTAGCATAGAATATTACTTATTCTGGGCGGGGAGGCCAGTAGCTATCCTGAAAGGAAGTGAATTGGGAAAGATAAGAGGTAGGACTGGGTTGTAATAGATTTCCGTAAATGTAGATACTGAGCCCAAGAATCCCAATAGAGGATAGTTGTTGAAAACGATGTATATTAAGAGTATCATCTCTCCTGTCTCCTTTAATCATTCCCAGTGGACATTTGCCTCTGTGTAGGACATGATAGATGCTATTAAGATAGAGGACTGAGGTGGCAATCCCTCTCTATATCAATGCTGAGCTGCACCTGTTTCCCAACCAAATCCCTAGAAGAACTATTGGGGTCATGATCCCACCATACCCCCACTCCCATTCCACAGCTGCAGCTTAACTGGAGCCAGTTCTTAGTAGGAGATTTTTCCATGATGAGAGTGGACAAGTTGGGACATGTGGACCTCAGGTCCCTGCCTGGTGACAGAAATTGGAGCAGAAGGCTCTGGGGAAGTGGTGGGCTAGAATGGCCAGGGTATTGCAAATGCATGGGGATCCTTGATGGTGGCAACCATGGATAGGAATCTTGACACTTGAAGAACACCTGACTATTCTCTGCTGCTCATGGCCTGGCAGCCAGGGCCATTCAGGATGGGAACTGCAGAGTGTGCAAAAGCAGAGTGTGCTCTGGGGAGGGGAAGCAGCTTGATCCAGGTGCTGCTGCTGATGTCCATCTGCTGGAACGGTCACCCACAGGTGGCATGCTTACCTCACTGGGCCTCAGTGTCACCTCCTGGTCCTAAAACTCCCCCGTTCTGTCCTGGGAGCCATGTGCTCCGGTTTAGCCATATTGAGACAGAGCTGTAATTTCTAGGTGGCGATATCTGGTAGACAGATGGAGGTGCCAGACTAGAGCTTGCGGGGGGGTGGGCAGGAGGTTAGGGTTTGAGATAGAGTTAGTGTACTCTGTGCTGGGCGTCTCATTGGTTCTCCTGCTATTTTAGTATATATATAGATACCTTCTATAAGGTATCTGTGAATATGCAGTGAGATTACTACCCGAGGGAGTAGGAGGATGTTCTGTTTTAGTAAATGCACTGGCAGAAAAGTTACCAGGGAAACTTCAGGATTTAATCTCCTGACCTGGGTTGCCATAGTACCAAAATACGTTAAAAACAGGTTTAGGGTAGCATAAAGGGGCAGGACAAAATAGAAAGCAGAGGAAGAGTCCAACCTTACAGCTAGAGAGAAAACTAAAGGTAGGAAGGGTCTAAATTCTCTGCTGAAGGAAGAGCGCATCGAAGCCTTTGCAGCAGCCTGTGACCTGCGAAGGAAGAGCAGCATTGCCCTGTATCCGCCCCCCCCCCCCCAACCTCCCCCTCCTGAAGTAGAGCTTTGGGCTCTGTTGCTTCTCTGGTGCTATGCCACCCAGGGAAGAGGAGGCGGGGTGGGGAAGAAAAGAGCAGCGCATCCCTCGCATCCCCTGTCTGCTCCTCGGTGCCCGCAGGAGGGCTGAAGCGAGAGCTAGCTGGGCTCCTGCGGGCAGGAGAGAAGCCACCACCGCCCTGGGGATTAGGGGGGCATAGCGCATGAGGTTGAGATTCTGAGACCTCACACCTGATCTCAGAAGCGGATGAGGTCCTGGGCTCACCGTGAAGGGTGGAGCTATGGGTTTCGGCCGTGAAATTGTGAAATCCATTTACCAAGCAGGCGCTCCTTCTATGAGTGAATGCCCTGTACGATCAGATGAGCTTTTCGGTCCTGAGCTGTGGGCCAGTCTTCTAGGAACTCATCCTGATCAAAATGTAACCTGGCACTGGGGGGTGGCCGAAGCTCAGCAGGTGAGGGTAAGCCTGAGGCCTGTGCATTTGGAGACAGGTCTGTCCCGTTGCGATAGGCAGGTAGGTGGACAGGGAAGGTGGCCTTTCCTGGGCACAGAGTCACACAGGCCAGAGAGGAGCCACCTACACTTTGACAGGGCTCTCATGGGTTGCGAAAAGGACTTCTTAAGAGCTTGAGGGTTCATTGGGGGCAGTGAAAGGACAAGGAACTATTTCTTATGCCCTTTCTCCTGGGTTTGCTGGCAGGGGACTGAGGTGCAGGTTGAGGTCAAATGTTAGCCATGTACTTGCTGCCGTCCATACTTATGGAAGGCCACTCTAGATGCATAGATGACTTATATCCTTCAAATGTGACCGATTACCTGAGTTCCAGCTTCCCCTGAGGTATCAACTTAAGTATTTCCATGACTCCCCATTTGGTTAGGTGTCTCCCCCACGAGCCCCCACCATATGCTGCTCTTTTCAGTCATGTTGGTTTCTTTATTGCCAGCCTTCAAAGGGATATTATGACAGTAATGAAAATTGACATGGGTGACCCTGGAAAAGCTCTGGGTCAAATTTGGTTGTAGGCATCATCTGGGGTTTTATTTTTGCTCTTGTTTTGTTTTCCTGGAATAACCATCCATAGCTTTCCTGTTTTCAGATTTTCTTTTCTTCTGTCTCTCACACCTGATTCTCCGATTCCCCCCTTGCTGACCCACTGAACACACCACCACCACCCCCTCCCTTGGCTCTGACGGAATGCAGTCTTGTCAGGCCACTGGGGGCAGGAGAAAGAGGGCTTTCCTTTAGTTTCGGAATCTTCTTTCTTTGGTGGTTGTCTTCAGGGACCTGACATCCTAAAAACAAAACAAAACAAAACCCCCCAAAACCCTAGACTTGTGTATTTAGACATACACATGTGTTTTATCACTTCCCAGCCAAGCCACTGCCCGGCCGCTGCCCTCTCTAAGCCACAGCGGCAGGGGGCATGGCGTTTTTGTTTTTTGTTTTTAAAGATTTTATTTATTTATTTGACAGAGAGATAGCGAGACCGGGAACACAAGCAGGGGGAGTGGGAGAGGGAGAAGCAGGCTTCCCATGGAGCAGGGAGCCCGATGCGGGGCTCGATCCAAGGACCCTGGATCATGACCTGAGCCGAAGGCAGACGCTTAACGACTGAGCCACCCAGGCGCCCCAGGCATGGTGTTTTTAAGTAGGATGAATTGCTGTCTAGTAGTTGTTCTTCTGCACCTGGGGCCATCAATCTTGTCTTGAATGCTGGCTGGCTGGTGTGCCTGCTCAGGCTCATCTTTCTGGGGCAGACTTATTTACGGAGCCCTGGCAAAGGTAATCTCACCCCCACCCTCCCACCGGCCCGTGGCCTGGGCCTCTCTCAGCCGCTCTTAAAAATAGCCCAGAACAAGGAGAGCCAGCGTCCGATTACCTCCTGCAAGCAGGATCTGATCTTACTTCACTTCCTGCGTCTGGCAGCCCGGCCCTTCTCAGGGGGCTACTGGACAGGCTTGAGGCCCAGCAGGAGGTGGTCAGGCTGTCAGTCTGTCTCCTGCCCAGAGCTGGGAGCCAGCAGTAGCTCCCCTTCAGGGAAGCTGGGGGGAGCATGGGGAGGAGGGTGTCCTTCCCAGCTCTTTGCCCAACCAGTTGAGTGAGAAATCTCAGCCCTGGAAGTCGTGTGTCCATTTGTAGAAGACGACAGGCTATCTAAGGGATGAGGGTGTTCTTGGGCACAGGCCTGGCATTGTGGGGTGATGACTGGCTTCCCCACCCTCCGCCTCCCCTTCGCTGAGAAGCAAACACCTTTGCCGGGTCCTGGAAGCTGCAGAATGCCCTCTGTCCCCATGTGCTGTGTTCTCCCTCCTAAATCTAATCTGCTTCCCTAAAATCTGCCTAGTAGAGGGGAATAAATGGGCTACGGCTTGGCCTTTAGCCCTAGCTATAGCAAGAATTCCCTAGATGACCTTGGGGAGGCCTCATCCAATGTGAGGCCTTGGTTTTCTTCCTTGTGCAATTAAGATGGATAATTCTGGCTCCTGTCTTACCTCAAAGGGATGTGGTGGGATTGATTAATCAGCCTGGGGAAAAAGGAGTCTGAAGTGATTCTGTGTCTGAAAAATAAGGGCGACAGCCCTGCGTTTACACTTGGATTGGTGAGCTTGTATCATTTCTTCAAACTTATGCCTGTTTGGGTGTGTGAGTGTGTGTGTTAGATGTATGTGTCTGTGTGGGATGTCAGTGCACGTGTGTGTGTGCACATTCATGGAGGGAGTGGTTTACCTCACAGCTCACTGGTTGTCCCCACTTGTCATTTTGCTGCCTCATGGCCTCCCCACCTCCACCCCCTTTTGTTCTGTTGGATCCAAGACTCTGGGCTCCCTGTTGACTCTTACGGACTTGATCTCCCGAATCCCTTTAGCTTCCTGGGGAGATGCCTAAAAGGAAGGTATTGGTGAGGAAATTAAGGCTGAAGAAAAGCTAGTCATTTTCCAAAGGCCCAAGACATTCAAGACCTAGCCCTGCATCTCGAGCTCCTGTCCCCCTTTTCTCCCTGACCTTGCCCTCACCCTCTAGTAACATTGTCAGGTTCCGAAATTTTGCCATGTTCTTTCTCACCTTCAGAACTCTCTACCTGCTCTTTATCCCCTCACAGAATGCCTCTAGGCTCCCTTTAGGAACCAGCTTACACTTCCCTCCCCTGACCTCCCGCCCCGGCCAAGAGTCCGCCACCATTCCTCGTTCTTTCCCAGCGGTGGCACACACCATACCTTACTGGAGCTGCTTATTTAATTGGGTGTCTTGCTGCCAGAGTGTAAACTCTATGAGGACAGGGCCCTTCCTGTCTTACTCCTAACTGCCTAGCACAGTGCCTGCCCTCTGGCTGGGCTTCGGTACATATTTGAAGTAATCACGGATGAATGAGCAAATATAAATGACAGGCGAGTGAGAACACAGTGCTCACGTGCATTGCACAGATGAACACACGTGGCTCCACCATCCATGAGATCCCCTCACCACCACCCCCACATCACACTGATGAGCCTGACAGGACAGCAGGTCATCTGGGCTCCTTGGGCTGACTGGGGATTCAACAGAAGACCTTGTCCACGTACCTGGCTGCATTTCAGAGAAGACAAAACCAAGAGCTCAGCTTTGTAAATATGTGCTGCTGGGAAAGCCCTGGAAGGGATGTTGGGCAGCCCCCGAGAGGAGCCCACTTTCCCCAGTGCAGCTGCCAGGGCTGGTGGCATCCGTGGCGTCTCACGTTTGTCTCTCTCCCCACTGATTCACGTTTGAGTGGGACTCCGCCAACTTCCAGCTTCTCACCTCTCCTTCCTGCCCCCACCTCCCGTCCAGGTTTGGTCCTGGCCCCAGTCCAAAGGGCGGAGCTGCTCTTCTGCCCATGCCCCCCGAGCCCCCACGCCATCGCCCGCCCTGCCCAGTCCCCTGGCTCCCAGAAGAGCCGCCCCTCTCCCCGATCCCTCCGGAGCTCCCGCAGCTGTGGTGGCTGCAGGTTTGGAGGAAGCGGGCTTGCTGCGACTGACGTCTCCACCTGCTGGCCGTCCCAACCCCTTCTGCATGCAGCTCTCCATCCTTGCTGCCACTGTTGCCCTTCCTGGGGCTGCCGCTGCGGCTGCCGCTGCAATATTTTCTAACCCAGGGACCCCGGGGAAGGGGGGGAGCATGGCCCGACAGCTGGCAGGGTGTGCCACTCCTGCAAGGACCTACCCCGTTGGATGCTCCGAGTAAGTTTCCCCTGAGAAGAAGTCCAAGGGAGGGGAGTTAACCCTCTGACTGTGTTGCTGTCCCCCCAGGGACCCTTCCATGAAGACTGAGGCAGGCGAAACTGCTGAGAGCCTGCTGACATGACATCGGCCACGGAGTTTGAAAACGTGGGCAACCAGCCACCGTACAGCCGGATCAATGCCCGCTGGGCTGCCCCGGACGATGAGCTGGATAATGACAACAGCTCAGCCAGGCTGTTTGAGAGGTCCCGGATCAAGGCCTTGGCAGGTACCATTGGGGGCTCTGGGGGCTAGAGGAGCTGGTCTCACAGTCCCAAGCTTCAGTCCCCTCCCTGCCGGTGGTCAGTCTTCCGTGTGCACTGGCGAGAGCCCTGGCAGGGACATGATGGAGACACGGTTGTGTGGCTTCGAGAGACCTGGCCCTGCTGGGAGGGAGCACAGGCTCAGGGAGCCTCTGCTCCCGAGCATCCCTCACCTCGTCCCAGGTGGGAGGCGGTGCCAGCGAGGCCCTGCCCTCTGCCTCTGTCCTGAATGACCTGTGGCCAAAGAGCGAAGAGAAAGTCTGGGTGAAGGAGTGTCTGAGGGGCTGGCCGGCCAGGTAGGGGTGCATGGGGCTTCATGATGCACCTCAGTCCCCTAGGCAGAGATAGAGAAATTATCATCATCCTCGCTGTGGTCCCAAAAGAAAAGACTGATTTGATAGGAAATTGAGAACAGATAACATCTTCCCCACAGTGGCTCAGGAAGCTGGATTTTCTGGACTAAACCTCTTATCCTTAAACTGGAATTAGATTTTTACTTAGCAGGTTCATAATCGATTTCTGTGTGTGTGTGTGTGTTTGTGTGTGTGTGTGTGTGTGTGTGTGTGTGTGAGAGAGAGAGAGAGAGAGAGAGAGAGAGAGAGAGAGAGAGAGTGCACTTAAATATCCAGCAGAAATGGTTTCTCCTCCACCCTGCTGGCTGAGATCTGATTCTTGGGATTTTTTTCCTACCAACCCCTGAGACCATTGCCTCCCTGGATCCTGGCCAAGGGTAGCTATGCTCTGGCACGAAGTCCTTGGCCAATAAGGGAAGTTTGAGTTCTGTGGGGTATTGTGTGTGTAGAAGGGCTGGGGGTAGATTCCATCACCTGCTCCACCAGTCATGAACCCAAATCAGATTTGTTTCCCCATCATCAGTTGTCCCCATCTTCACTTTGTAAGAAGGACCCAGCCTCTCCCACAGGCACTTTCTAGAGCGATTCTCCCAGTGCCCCATCACTCAGTGGCCCTATCCGAAGTTCCTGGTAGTACTCTTCTACCTTCTGTCCCTCCACTGTGCTCCCAGATGCCTCAGTCTCCAGCTGACCTTGAGTCATGAGCAGGGCCCTCGGCCCCTCTGGGACCATAATGGCCTTTCATCTTAGGAGTATCTGGGTTTCCCATTCTGTAAAAGAAACGGGGTGTCTCATTCCCTTGTCATGATGGAGAATCCATTCAGGGCTCAGCCATCAGCTTTTGTGTCCTTGTTCTTTGTAGGAAACTCCCTTTCTTCTTCCTTCATCCCCTCCTCCCCATTCCCTACCCTTAAAAAGTCCTTCCTTGGTTTTCCTTGAGGACAGATAACAGCACCAATCCCTTGCTTTGCTTATATAATCTTAACCTCTTTAAATAAGCAAACTAGGAACGCTTGTCTTTGCCAGTCTGGTTTTACCGTCTTTAGATCTCAGAGCCAAATGAGCCTGACTGCAGTGACCCTGGTGATAGAGGGGGAGAGGGATTCCAAAAGTCTTGTCAAAGGACAGTACAAGGAATGGGACTGTCTTTTGTGCAGGGATCCTTTGATATGTTTCACAGATACCCTGTTTTTTAAGAAACCAAGGTAAATTCCATTTTAACGTGATTTATTATACTCCTACTATGTGTAAAGGTAAAACCCCTGACCAGACATGAAAATGGAGAAGAAACCACAGAGATGAATTCAACATAGTATCTGTCTCTAAGGAGTTTATGATCTATTAGGGAAAATGAAGGATGTTCATAATTAATTAGCACAAGTAGAATTAGAGAAGAACCATAGGAAAGTCACATAATTAAATGGCAACGAGAGAGCAAAGGAGGATGCGCAAGGAGAATCAGCGACTCGTGTGTGGAGAATGCTCTCGGAAGTGAAGGGTGACACGCAGGCGGGACATGTCATCCGGTTGGACAGTGTGAATGGCAGCAAGGTCTGATGAGCAGGTTGGGAACCTGGTGAAAGTAAGTTGATCAGGTTGATGGGGAAAGAGCCTCCACCCGCCTTGCCTGTGTCTCACCAAGAGGTTGCTGCTCATCTACAGAGAATCTGTATGCCCCACCCCCCAGGTGGGGCACCACGGAGTATAGAACTACATGCCTGGACCTTAATGATCTAGACCCATCTGACCAACAGGTAACCATGGCAGTTTGGGAATTTGGGGTCCGTTCAGGATTTTGAAAAACAAACAGCCCTAAGCAGTCTACTGACTTTCCTGAGAATCCACTCTGAGTGACCTGTGGGAGAAGCCAAAGCTTTGGAAGGGTCCAAAGTAGAGAGGTCAGATGAACCCGTTCTGGTGGGTAGGCAGAGCAGAGAAAGGGGCTGTCAGGCTCCACCAGTTTTCTTGACCTTTTTCTCTTCGGTATTATCTTCGGGGGTGCCTTCGCAGCCTAGGCAGGGGTCAGTGTTTCCACAGAGGCTGAGGAATCGGAAGTGCCTCTGGTTCCTCTCATTTCAGCCACTCCCTCACGCCTAAGAGCATTCTGGCAAGGAAGGCGTTCAGTCCTGTGTTTCTTACAAGATGGCAGTCATCTGCTTTGTAGGTGTATATGGCAAGGTTGGAGAGATTGGTTTGGCCTTTTCTTTCTGAAATTGAAGGTCTTGAGATGAGGAGAAAAATGTCACAAGACCCAGGTTCCACCTCAAATGCTACTGCCATGAAGGTTGAATCAATTTTCTGTTTTATAAAATGTGGATGGTAGTACTTTCCCAAGGGTGTTGTGAAGGTCAAGTAAGATAAAGTTTATGGAAGTTTTTTATTAGTAATAAAATACTAGGTGAATGTTAGTATTTACAGGAAATCTTAGTAATATCTTTCTGTCCTTTCTCTTAACTTCAGACATTCAGGATCATTAGCTCAGTCATTGTCCCAGTTATCTTGGCCTGTTTCTTCCTTCTTAACCCCACCCTCCTTTGTCTTAGAAGGCCTGGATTGGAAGAAGGAGCCAGGGACCAGGGAAAATTCTGCTAATGCTTGTGCTTGGAGCTCTTGGCTCAGTCCCCAGAGACCCAGTACACAAAGGGATGAGGCCCCATGCTTTGTAGATCTTTCTCTTTTAAGGCTGCCCAGCCATGTCTCTGCCATCAGCCAGGTGACCCAGAAGGCCCAAGAAACCAAAGGATGATGAGGCTTGTTAGATGTTCTTCCTCATGTGTCAGCTTTTCTGGTCCTTCTCCACTTAGTGACCTGTGGTTAGAAGACTTGCAGTTGGTTAACTGGACTCCATTTTTTTCTGCCTCTTAAGTCAACTTCCTCTCAGTTCCAAAGGAAATACTCCCTATTCTGCCTTTCAGACCATTCCTAGCTCTTGCTCCCTGGACTGAAATAAACAAGCCATCTGGTTATTCCGTGTGGAAACTGCCACAGTGATATACAAATACCTGACCTCTGTCCAAATGAATCACTGGATTTGACACTGTGGATCACCCTGACTGAAATGAAGGGGGAGGTGGGCAAGAAAATGCTGCAGAAGGGAATGTACGGGGATAGATTTGACCTTAGCAGTGCCCAGGGGAGGGGTGGTGGGTCCAGCAGGAATATTTGCCTAGTAGGTCCCTGGGCAGATGTTAGCTCTCAGCATCAGCATCTTAAAGCTGACAGCACCTCATGAGGTTAAGTGCTGGGTAGCCCTGAGGCTTCTGCCTGAACAGGGATTGTTCTCTGCTTTGATGACTGCCTCTAGCACCTTCCTACTTTTTTGAAAGATTAGGGGAAGGGGAGCAGTTGAGAAGCTCAAGTTCTGCAACACCCCCCCCCCCCAAGAGGTTCCAGCCTTCACGTCTCAGTAGAAAGGCTTCCAGTGTTTCCTAGAGCCACCCTCATTTCTACTCACTCCCCATTTCCTGTCCTTCCCCCTTTTCATCCTGGGAGCCATTCGGTAAACATTTGTGGCTGTCTGGATGAGGGATGAGGCACAGCAGGCTGCAGGGAATTTACCAGCCAGAAAAGCCCGTCCTCTGTGCTCTCCCCTCATCCCAGAGGCGGCCTCTGCCTGCCTGCCTGTCCCTTCACACCTGGCTGGGCACCCCACTGATTCAGGTGAGGACACTGCCTCAGGGTGGATGTGGCCCACGTGGGAGAGGAGGAATGCAACAGAAAGGTTCCCCCCAAAAGAGAAACCTTGTGCATCAGCCTCCCCCCTCCTTGCCCACACACTCAGATTGGCATCTGGGCATCCCAAGTGCCACCCACTGCAGGATTTCCAGCTCCTCAGAGCACAGAGGCGCCTGGAAGGTTGCAGTACAGAGAGCAGTCCAGGGCCCCTTGTGATGATCTGTGAGAAGGAGAGAGCCCAACATGCCCTTCGTCCTCATCTGCGGCCTATTGAACACAGTCATCCTTTTCAAACAAAGGGCACAAATTGGTGTAGCCCACTCTGGTTTTGCCTTTAAATCAGAATCCAAGTGATGTTTCAAACTAGAGATGCTTTTCCTTTCTGCATTCTGTCTTTGTAGCCTCCTTATTAGATAGGAGGTGAGGTCACGTGGTGAGGTTGGTTGAGGACAATTCAGAGAACACAACAGGGCAGCAGGTGCACAGCGGGCTGTGTCCCTTGCTCTGCACAGAGTTGCTGCCACTTTGAACCTTGAAAGTCTTCCAGACCCACTTTGCCCAGGCCCCAAGGTTAAGTTCTGTGCCTGGCAGATAGTCCATCAGAGCCTTAGGACAATGGCCCTCAGACCCCGCTGCTCCCTGCCCACCCATGTTGGCTCCCTGGAAACTCCATAGAAAGAGGGTGGTATGGGCTTCTTCCTGACTTTGGTAGCCAAAGGTAATGCATGACCTTTCCCTGGGCCTCTTCCCCACCTGCACCAGGATCACAATGATCCCAGGTGCCCCAGAGGTGCCCCCGTTGCCTGAGAAGGGCTTTGTGTCCAGAGGGTGAATGATGCCTTTCAGAGAGCAGGATTTCACCACAGTGTGTGTGTGCGGAGGGGGGTGGAGCACAGGCACAGGGATTCAGCAGCTTCTTGGCATCCTATTAAGTTGACAAGTTCACATACAGCTGCTGGAGACCAAGGCATCAGGTGTTAATGGTCTGAATGTCTCTCTTAAGCTACCTGTGAGAACAAAGATGGTGTCATTAATGAGGGGTTTTAAAAATGTTTTCTTCTCAGATTTCAAAACATGAGTTGGAGTTCTATGGAGAGACTATATTTTGGGAAAATATACTATTCATAGAAATATGTATAATCATCAGCAATCATTTTAGTATACCGTCAGAAGAAAAAATAATTGGCTCAGCAGCTTTTTCTGGGAGGTCAGCCATTGTGAGTTTCCCCTCCTTTCCTGAGACGCCACTGCTCAGATAAACCTGCTGGTGACTGGTGCAGACAAATCCATGAGAGGCCAGCCTCGTCCCCCCCCTCCTCCGGCACCCCCTTGCTGTGAGGTCCGGGGCAGTCTCCCTGGCCCAGGACATAACACCTTCTCCCACTGGCTTCCCTCCCCTCTCCAGAAAAGCTGTTCTTCCTCTGAGAATGCTTTGCAGAACCAAGGCTGTCCCCATTTCTGGGTGACTGCTATCTATCATTGTGAAGATTGTTTTCAAATATTAATACGCCGAGGTTAATAATAAGACTCTTCCCTCCCCATGCCGTGCAGTCTGAGTGAGCCACGGTAATAGCCTCCTCCATCTTTGGGACATTCCTGTGGGCTGTCCGCTTCGTTCCCAAGGGCAGGCCGTGACCCTAGACCTTGACGGCCTGACGGTTCCCAGGCAGCTGGTATCCGCTTCCCCCTCCTCCACCTGGGCACCCCCTGCATGCTGCCAGGCTGAAGAGGCGCCAGGAGTGGTGTTTGTTTCCAAACATCTGTAGCGGTTGCTCATTTTCCCTTTTTATTGTGTCACTGAGAGAGAATGACAGGGAAGCTGGTAGCAGCTGAGTCTCTGGGAGCATTTTGTCTCTAAACCCTTTGGCCTTCAGACTCTGGAAACCGGATCAACAGGGGATCTCATTTTACAGTCCAGTGAGAAGGAAGTAGATCAAATAATCACACGTGTGTCTCTGTACATGTAGACATATGTTCATGATGACGAATTAGGATGAATTCCATAAAGATTTACTGAGAACTACAAGTTTCTAACATAACCTACGGCCTATAACTCACCCAAGGAGGAGTGGGCTTGTTGGAGTGAGTGCATGGGGAAGGAGGGGTGGAGATGGGAGGGGCAGGCAGGAGCTGCATCACAGGGGCCTCACAGGCCATGGGTATCTTCAGGGTCCTGGCAGGAAGCAGCCGGCAACTCAGAAAGGTGGCTGAGGAGTTTACTGAGGAGACTATTTGCAAAGGAGTGGCTTGGTCAAAGGACCAAAGGGTGGGAGCCTGCAGCAGGGAGAGCTGGAGGCTCTCAGGATGAAGGACGGAGCCACTCCTACAGCCATCAAAGGGCTCTTGCAGGGAAGTGGCATGCTTACATTTGGGTTGTTAAACATCCCTGACTTCAGTGGGGGGAGCAGGTCATGGGGAGGCTGGGCAAAAGTCTGGGAAGATGGCAGCGCGAGCCAGCTTGGGGGCCATAGACAGGGAGAAGTGGCCCATCCTCACATTGTCATCCTTCTGCTCTTGCAGCCATCATGGGCTTTCCCGAGTTAGGTGACCTTGGCCAAGTCACTTTTCTGCTCCTCACCTGGAAAACAAGGGGCTTGAGCCAGATGATGCACAAAGACTTTCCAGCTCTGGCCGCCCGGGAAGAAACCACCTGTTAGAGTAGCGCTGACCACATGCCTCAACCCTGAAGCCTGGAGCTTCGGTTCCTGGCTTAGGGAAAGGGAATAATCAGTCCTTTTTAGGAAATCAGTAGATTCCCCAGAAATTCTCTTGGTTCACTAAAGGCTAGGCTGAAACCGAGTCCTGGACCATCTCGACTTCCGTGGCCTCATGTTCTCAAGGAGTGTCATCTCTCCTTACAGCCACCACCTGCATGCATGACAGTGCTTGGTGCTCACACAGCTGCTGAGTGGTCTCAGGGCTCTTTATCCAGATGATCTCACTGGCCCCTACCCACTCTGAAGTAAGCAGGGGAGAGCTATCACCACGCCCCTTCATAGATGCGGGAGGCTGCCCAGCAGGAAGCGCCAGGACAGAATCCCAGGGACTTAAAATCATCCCAGTGCCTTTAGGGCAACCGCACGTGGGCTTTCTTGAATGCCCTTCAGACCTGCGTTATCTCCTCCTTTGCATCCCACCCAGGACACCCCTCCCCATTTTTCTTCCCTTTCTCCTTCCGTCTTACAGCCTCTGAATGCTAGCATCTGCGGGCCAGCCGACCCTTGCTCCGCCTTGTCCCGCTCAGCTCTGGCCATTTCGTTTCCACAGGTCACGTGTCAGTTGGGGCCGTGGCACCTCAAGCAGAGACTTCTGCAGCTGCCTCCCAGCTGGTGCCCTGGCCTCTCCTCACCCAGTCCCATTTCCACAGGGCACTTAGAAGCATTGTCCTCCAACAAATTTTTAGTGAGGTGTTGCTTCACTTAAGAACCTCCAGGGGCGCCTGGGTGGCTCAGTTGTTAAGTGTCTGCCTTCAGATCCCAGGGTCCTGGGATCAAGCCCCGCATCGGGCTCCCTGTTCGGGGGAAGGCGGGGCCTGCTTCTCCCTCTCCCTCTGCCTGCAGCTCCCCCTGCTTGTGCGCTCGCTCGCTCTCTCTTTCTGTCAAATAAATAAATAAAATCTTAAAAAAAAAAAAAAAGACCTCCAGGCTTTTCTTTACCTGGAGTATAAGGTTCAAATTCCCTAGACTGTCCTTCAGATTCTTTGCTCTGGGTCTCACCCTCACCCCCTGTCCGTGCACACGTGTACGTGCACACGCATGCACACACACACACATTTGCCAGTGTCTACCTTGAGGCCTTTGAACAAGACCCCCCCCCTTCCTTCCCTGCCATTCTAAAACCATGATCATCTTCGAACCTCACATCCAAATTAACCTTCTTCAGAAACATTTTTTAAAACTCTAAACTGGATATAATAACTTGCTTTCTTTTCCTACTATATGTAAAGACCCTATTTTATTTTAAAAACAATAGGATGAATACTTCTATATCTTTAAACATTTTTATTTCCCAAAAATATGTATTTAGTATAGAAAAATAGATAAAAAAGGGAAAACTAGGGACATTGTTAATGATCCATACAGATATTTTAATGCCTATAAATACATGACTATGTGTAAAGTGTGTAAATATTTAAACATTATCTATAATATTATAATCTTAGAATTCTTCTCACTGAGCAGTATACTGTGAATCTTTTTTTTTTTTTTAAGATTTTATTTATTTGACAGAAAGAGACCCAGTGAGAGAGGGAACACAAGCAGGGGGAGTGGGAGAGGGAGAAGCAGGCTTCCTGCTGAGCAGGGAGCCCAATGTGGGGACGAAGGCAGACGCTTAACAACTGAGCCACCCAGGCACCCCGTGAATATCTTTTCATGTCTGTAAACACGCAGATTATAATTTTCATGGCCATATGGTCTTCCTTTGTATTACTGTACACCAGTCTAGTTAACCAGCATCTTAGTGTCCAGCTCTGCTCACTTTTAAAGTCAGTCTTATGTGCTGTATTCTTGCCTTTGCACATATGTAATAAGCATCCTAGAGTTCTCTCTCAGAATCAACCCTAGCTAGATTTTAGGTCTTGTAGGTGGGGGAATCCTGTTCTAGCCTTTCACAATACTAGTGTTATGAAAGTTGGTTGGCTGAAAGAAAAGTTCCTCTCCAAACAAACTATAGGGTAAAATTTGTACTACCAACACCGTTTATGATGTGTCCCTGAGGATCTGCCCCTCCGCTCGGCTTTATAGGATTGCCGTCTGTATCTTCGAGGTTTGTCACAAGTTCATGGGAGTTCAAGTATCACTCACTCAGGTTCCCAAAGCTCTTGGCTTCCTGGCATGAGAAGGAGAGAGATCTGAAGCTGTAAACCTACAAAGGGCTCAACGTTAAATGATTGGCTTCAGGCCCAGGCTAGTGGTCCATGGGCCTTGCATGGTGCCTCTTCTCCCTCTTTTCTTTCTGACCACCCAGCCTTACCCATACCTTAGGCCTGGGTGCTGGTAAAAATGCAGGCTTCCTCAAAAAAACAAAAACAAAAAACCTCTGTAACTTTTCATCAATCATTTATTCCTCAGGGTTTATGAGCTTTATATCCTATTTTTCTCCATGACATCTGTTGTTTCTTATTATGAAAGGAATACATGTTCATTGCAGCAATTTTAGAAACTATAGATAAGCAAAAAGAAAAGTCACCCACAGTGTTACCGCTCAGCTGTAACAACATCCAGCTGAAGCTTTCATTTTTAAATGGATTTTAAAAATTATAAAACCGGGGTCCTATTATGCATATAATTTTATAATCTGAACTTTCCCTTAAAATGTATTCTAATATCCTTTCTTGCCACTGAAAGGTCTTCTACAACCTTATTAATATCTTTATAAGTACCAAAATGATCATATAATCCTGTTTTGAATACTTAGGTTGCTATTCTCTATTCTTGAGAGCAGATTTTTTTTTAAATTTTATTATGTTATGTTAGTCATCATACAATACATCATTGGTTTTTGGTGTAGTGATTCACGATCCATTGTTTTCATATAACACCCAGTGCTCCATGCAGTACGTGCCCTCCTTAATACCCATCACCGGGCTAACCCATCCCCCTTCCCCCCTCCCCTCTAAAACCCTGTTTGTCTCTCAGAGTCCATAGTGAGGGCAGATTTTTAACAGACAAAAGAGGGAGAGAGATGAAGCACTCAAGGAATTTTATAGGAAGCTATGGCAGGAATGACTAGATGGACCTAGACCTGGGTGATTAAGGTAGATGTTTCAACCTTACCATTTGACTTAAGAACAGCCAATATGTAATAAAGCTTCTATTTTAAAACAGCCCCACCTGGGACTTCTGAAAACAAACTTGCCAGATGCCCATGATGTCAGGAAGTGAAGCAGGTACCGCAGTAGGTGGGGCCAGTGACAGGTGTGCTGTGGCCAAGGGGGGAGGGAAGTTGAAGGAAGAGCCGAGAGGAAGCCTAGAGAAGGCATCACACAGGAGAGGGAAAGAGCCTTGACCCCAGGAGGAGAGCTAAGTGCTTTAAAACAACCGTTGGGGATATTCAGAGGGCCAGACCTCAGAGAGTAGCTCTGTGGTGGTCAGGGAGGCAGAGGGAAACTCTCCCTCCTGGGCTCTGTTCTCAGGAGGTGGGGGGGGTGTTCCTCACCTCGTAAACCTTCTCCCTCTCTCCCTTCCCCCTCTCTTGTGGCTCAGCTGGTTAACCATGCTTGTGATTTTTGTCTGGTGAAAAGTTCTGAGGCAAGACACAAGGCAACTGGGCTATCTTGGAGAGAGGAGGAGAAAAAACAGTTTAATATTTTCTTTAGAAAAGGAAAAATGGGGGGGCACCTGAGTGGCTCAGTCGTTAAGCGTCTGCCTTCGGCTCAGGTCATGATCCCAGGGTCCTGGGATCGAGCCTCACATCGAGCGCTCTGCTCCGCGGGTAGCCTGCTTCGCCCTCTCCCACTCCCCTTGCTTGTGTTCCCTCTCTCACTGTGTCTTTCTGTCAAATAAATAAACAAAATAGTGAAGAAAAAAGAAAAGGAAAAATGTATTTCTCTATTGAATAAATAATATGTACATCCAGTGGGTAACACTCAAAAGATGCATAAAATAGTTTTATTCCCACCTTGGTCCCCCCAGATACCCAATTCTTTTCCCATAACCAGTGTTATCAGTTTCTCATGTAACTTTCCAGGAATATTTGATGCATATATTACCAAATGGTCTATATTATTTCTCCCAGCTTTTTTTTTTTTTACTATACATTGTTCTATAATGTGCTTTCCCCCCACCCAAGATATATTGAAGATTGTTTTATTGATATTAATACATAAACAACCTCATTTTTTTAATAGCAATTAAGTATTCCAGTGTATGGACATACAGTTTTAATTTAACCAGTCTCCTATTGGTGAACATTTTCATTGCTTCCAGTCTTTGTCTCTTTTTAAAAATGCAATGAATAAACTTATATATCGATTATTTCCCAATGTATGAGTTTATCTGTAGGACATATTCCTAGAAGTGGAATTACTGAATATATAATTCTGACCATTCTTGGCAATATTGTTTCTTATACCTTCTCTAGCAACATATGAATGTTTTCTTTCCCCACACCCTTAACCAAACACTGTATTTTATCAGACTTTCCATCTGTGCCCACCCGATAAGTGAAACAGTGTCTTGATGTACTGTCATTGTACTTTTTGGCTTTTAATATGAAAAATTTCAAACATACAAAAAAAATACAGATGAAAGTATAATGAATCATCACCTCGACTTAACAGCTGTTCACTTTTTGCCATATTTGCTTGTCCATTTAGGGGGTTTGAAGTATTTTTAAAGTAAATTGAAGATTGTCACATTTTACCCCTAATACTTTAATATGTACCTCTGAAAAACAAGAACATTTCCCACCTAACCATAATACCACTATTACACCAAGCTTTACCCCTAGCTTAAAGCTATGTGCTGGCAAAAATGCAGACTGAATAAAATTAACATCAACTCTAATATAACCTAATACCCACTTAATATTCAAATTTTCCCAGTTGTCTCAAAAATGTCTTTTATGATTAATGTGCTCAGACTAATTAAGGACCATTTATTAAAATTTTTGTATATGTTTATACTTTTAATTTGTACTTCTATGAATAGCTTGGACAATTTTCTACACATTTAAGAGATTTTACAGTTTTTTAACTTTTTGTTCACATACATATGTCCATTTTGCTATTGGATTGTGGGTCCTTTTCCTCATTAATTTGTATATGTTCCTTATATCCTAAGTGAATTGGCTCTTTGTGATATAAGTTACAAATATCTTTAGTCATTTGTTTGACTTTGCTTACAGTATTCTAACCCACACAAGTTTTTTGTGTTGTTTTTTAATTTTAATTAAGAGGAGCAGAAATTTTGCCTGAAGTTTTTTTTTAATGTAGTTGAACTTTTCAATATTTTATTTTATGCCTTTTGAATTTTGTGTCCTATACCAGCATTATTAAAAAAATACATTCAACCATGATTTGTTTTGGTATTTTTATGGTTTCATTTTTACATTTCAGTTTTTATCCAAATGAAATTATCCTGGACCATGAGGTATATATTTAAGTTAATTTTTCCTGGATGGCATCTAGTTTTGTCCACACCTTTTATCCAATAATCCTTCTTTCCCCTTTATATCTGAAATACCATGTCTATCAGATATCAAATGCCTATCTGTGCTTGGAACTATTTCTGTTCCATCAATGTGTCTATTCATATTCTATCTAGTAGCACAAGTTTTATCATTGTACCTTTATGCTGTGCTTTACTATCTGATAGAAAAAGCACTTGGGAAGGTCTGTACTCTTCTTTAGGAATTTTCCTAGCTATTTTTGTTTTCCCAATGAATTTCTCATAGCTTCTCTAGTTTTCCCCAAATTATAGAATTTAAATATAGCTAAAATAATATTCAATATATAGATTAATTTAGGGTAAACTGACAACTTTGTGATATTGAGTTTTCCTATTCAAGATTCGGATGTGCCTTTCTACACACATGTTCAAATCTTTTGTATGCCTCGGGGGCCTTTTCAGGTTTTCTTTATGTAGGTTTTACACACTTCTTTTTAAGCTGAAACACTGTTTTTTGGGTTTGTTTTTTTTTTAAGATTTTATTTATTTATTTGACAGAGACAGTGAGAGAGGGAACACAAGCAGGGGGAGTGGGAGAGGGAGAAGCAGGCTTCTCACCAAGCAGGGAGCCCGATGCGGGGCTCGATCCCAGGACTCTGGGACCGTGACCTGAGCCGAAGGCAGACGCTTAACGACTGAGCCACCCAGGCGCCCCTGAAACACTGTTTTTTTTTTTTTAATTATCACTGAGGGCCTTATAAACTAGTATTTCAGAAAAAGATCCTGCCATCCCTTCAGTGGTATCTTTTGCCTCTAGGATTAAATCTAAACTTAGCCTTTCATTCAGGGCTTTCCATATTCAGCTAAAAACCTATTTTCCACATGATTCCTGCTTACCTGTAGCTACCCAGTGGCCCCCGAAAAAGCTCCATCCTTCCATGCCTCTCTGTCTGGGAACGTCTTGCCTCCCTGGCTCCCCTCCTCCTCTGCTTGTCCAAAGTGGTTTTCTTCATGAGACCACCCCCACCCACCACCACCACCTACCGCTTGACTATTCCAATTAGAAATGACCTCTTTCCTCTTTGGCCCATGACCATTTATCTGGTAATTAATCCAGTATCACCTTGTGACAGCTTTTGTGTTATTAAAATGAACTGCCTTTTAGCTCTTGTGTGGTTGCAAAATTAACTGCTTGTGGGTTTTTGTCTTGTTTCCTCAACGAGATCATGAGCCTCTTGAGGAGAGGGAGCCTGCCTTGTGCACCGCACAGCATCCAGGACAGGGCCCTACATGTTGTAATCGCAGTAGTAGTGATGTTAACAGTGATGAGGACGTTTACAGCTAGCTTTCTGCGTGCCAGGCACTGTTCTGAACACTTTCCGTGTATAAACTCACTTACTAGTGGCTAAATATTTGAGTTTTGGTAGTGTGGGTTTATTTGACCTCAAACCAAACCTTTGAAAAGGAGTGTAAAAGGAAGAGCACCCAGTGACAATATCCAGACACTTACTCTAGCTGGCTCTTCAGAGAAGAGGGTGAGTTTTCTAGGAGAAGCCCTGACATGTAGGGGAGGACTGAGGATGGCCACAGCCTGGGAAGGAAAGAAAGAGGAAGAAGAACAGGCAGGAATGGAGATGCCCTAAGCTTGAGGGCAGCAGAAGCACCAGGGTTTTCCGAGGCTCTGGCTTTGAGTTGAGCCATGCTGGTGGATTTGCTCCCTTTTCCTGCACTGGCAGGCTTAGGAGTCTGGAAATAAGGTCTGACCCCTAGCCGGACCTTGCTGAACCTCCATTCCACAGAGGGTCACTGCAAGCTGGCCCAGGTTCCCTGGGGATAGCAAGCCCCATGCATGGCCACTGCCCCAGGCTGTCCCCACCAGCTGGGTTCCCACCCCAGCTGGCCCTGGACCACCCGCCTCTCCTGCACTTGGAAGGCTCCGGATGAGCGCCTGGGCCATGCTCGGAGTGAATGTGCTGCGCATGCCGATGTGGGACAGCCAGAGCAAACAGCTAATGGAAATTAATTCCCACCCCTGGGCCTTTTCTCTCCTCAGGCTCATCATTAGCTTCTCAGAATCTTTCCCGTGTCTCTACACTGCAGAATGTTTCGGGTGCTGGGGATTCTGGGCAATTTCACCCTAGCCTCCAAGTAAAAGGCAGCCAGGAAGCTGCCTCCCTGAGCTCTAAACTGTGGCCCCAACATTTTGGGGTCCAGGAGGCTTCATTTGTGTGTTGAAAACTGGGGAGGTCTAAGGGTCAGTTAGGACACATCAGTACCAGTCTGTGTGCCAGGCCAGCAGCCAAGAATTAAATCCCACATCCCCGGCTAAAAGCACTTCCTTACCCTTTGTCAAGCACAAATAAAAGGGTTTCAGCACCTGTGTAATGAAATTTTTGGATTCTTAAAAACAGGAAAAGGAGAAAGGAAGAAAGCACTTTAGGTTTTTGATACACTGATCTCTAGAGGGGCTAAAACTTTCAGCCCCTTGGTCAAAGCTCCACAATCAGTTGGAAGAGCTAACGCCTTCTTTAAACAGACCTAGTTTCTAGGGAAGGCACCATGGGGTTGTGGCTGGCCCTGCTGAATCCAGACATGCCCCAGAATAAATGCCAGTGCATCATTGAATCTTCAGTTACATTTTACTGAACAGTCCTTGAAATCAGGAAAGTGGTTTAATTTGTTGCCAACAAAAGAGTAAGTAAGGAGAGTTTTTCCCCTGAAACTCTGCCCAGAGGTCCAGGTTGAATGGATTGCCATTTTAATTTTATATGTGAGACTTAGAGAGTAGTGGCATTTTTCCTCTTTGTGGAAGTCTTATTTAGATGGCTGCCATTGAAGTCTTTCTATGGGACTCCAGGGCTCGTCTTCTTTATAATAGAGTGTGTCTGCCTCAAGGAGAGGACTGTCTTTCCTGTCCTTGAGTCCCACCTCCCCCCAGAGCCTGGTACCTCTCCGTTATACAGTAAACATTGGCTGAATGAATGAAGAAGTGAATAAAGTGTCTGAGTTCCTAACACCAAAATAGCAGTGCAATAGGAAGCATCTGACGCTGTGCGCCTCAGGAACCGCGAAAAATTATACCCTTGAGCCCACGCTGTTGGGCTCCTCTTTTTGTTGTTGTTCAGTCAGGTATTTAATAATTCAACAAGCCAACCCTGCCACGGTTTGGGCTCGGCCGAGCGGACATTTAGTCTGCTCCCAAGGCGCTGGCATCCCTCCTGGCTGGGCTGCTCTGAGTCTGCCCTCGCTGTGCCCGACCCCCCACACGCCCTCCCCAGGGATCCTCTGTGGCCAGAGGCCCAGCCCCACTGCCAGGTCAGCTCCTGCACCAGACTGCCTGCAGCCTCTTGCCACAAACTCTTCACTGAAGCCAGCAGAACAAGAGTTCACCCCTCCTCCCCTCTTCTCTCCCTTTGTTTCTCTTTTCTGCCACTCTCCTCGCTCTCGCTTTACCTTCCACCCCTCCCCCACTCATTCTGCCATCCTAGTTTTCGCCCTCTGTCCGGCATCTTGTTCAAGCCTCCCAGCCCTAACTGGACAGGTTACCAGCATCTAACTTACAGAGATGCGAAGAGGTACCTCTCCTGAGCTGGGACAGCATGGGTGAGAAGCCTGCTTTGGGCTGGTGCTGATTTAGAGTGGGGATGTCATGTCAGCTTCTCAGGTCTGAAGATGGAGAACCCCTGCCTGCCATTCTGGGGGTGAGAGATCCAGCATAACGCAATGGCTAGCCCCCAACCCAAGCCTCCCTTATCCCTAACCTCATGTGGATCACACATTCCCCTTGCCTTGCTCATCATTCTTCTCTGCCTACCAGGAGCTCCTTGAGGGCAGGCAGTTGGTTTTACTTTTATGAATTATCAGACCTAGCCCAAGCCTGCCACCAACAGGAGCTGAATAAATGTGCAATCGACTACAATACAGCTCTGGAGCGCTTACTGTATACCAGGCTCTGGGCCTTAGGGATATAGAAGTGAACCAGACAAGACTTCGCTAGGCTGGAGATACCTACACTCTTGCAGGAGAGATGGGCTTTCAACTCTTATGAATGTGAAGCGAGATCTTAATAAGAAATGCATATGCAGGGATGAGGGCACGCACGGGGAGGCCTAACCTCGCCAAAGGGTCAGGAAAAGCTTTTCAGAGAAGCTCTGACTCCTACCAGACAAATAGGAGTTGGGTGGAGGGGGCTGGAGAGGGGAAGGGCAAGAGAGACCATTCTAGGCAGAGGGAATATTGGTTGGATGGGTAGATGGGTGACCCTGGCATTGAAATCCGAGCTCGCCGCTACAGCGGGACAGCATTCTGTCAGGCACAGGAAACAGGTGGCTGAATGAGGGGTGCATAGCCATCGTGCTTAGAATGTGGTGGTGGAATTTATCTCTTCATTGTCCCAGTCACGGCACATGGACCCATGTCGCCCAAGGCTACAGCCTGATCCCAAATGTTCCTAGGAAGGGAGTGGGATAGACACATCCACCTCCCCTGACAAGGAGAGACAGGGGACCCTGGAATTAAGAGAAAACCCTTCAGCCCGTTGCACATTGACACTGCTAACCTTGGGCACCTCACCCAAGACTCCTCTCCCCACTCAGATGAGCGGGAAGTTGTTCAGAAGAAGACCTTCACGAAATGGGTGAACTCGAACCTGGCTCGCGTGCCCTGCCGCATCACTGACCTCTACAAGGACCTGCGGGATGGGCGGATGCTCATCAAGCTGCTGGAGGTGCTCTCTGGAGAGATGCTGGTAAAAGCCCCTTTCCCCGAACCCTGTGGCTGGTGTTGTGCCCCCTCTTTAGAAAAGACATGACTGGGGATGTTTCCAGTTCTCATGGCCTTCGAGGTTTCTCCCTCTTCTTTTGGGAGGTTTCATTACTTACTGATGTGAGATGTCCGTGTGGCTTACTGAGTTGTCTGACCTCTTGTCAGAATGTATTGCCTCTTGGCCATTCCCACCTCTTCATGCTTCTCCCAGAAGCCATGCAGAGCTCTTGATTCCTCCACTGGGGGGCAAGGCATCTGTGGCTGGCCTGCAGTGGACCCACCCTCAGCCTCCTCACGCAGGCTAAGATGGATTTTGTTACCCAGCTGGAGAAATTGACATCCTTCTTGGAACCAAGAGAAGAGCATGGAAGATATTTTCCTGTGTGTCCTATCACTCTTACAAGTGGAAATGTAGTATAGGCCCGCTCCATTGTGACCCACCTGGCAGTAATGTTGTCTCTGAGGGAGAACCAGATTAAGGTTCAAGTTTTGCTCAGTCACTTCCATCATAACCTTGGGTCTGTCAGTCAGGAACTTCTTTTCCTTGTTTCCCCTAAGTATAAAATGATACCTGTACCTGATGAGGTACTAAGATCCTCGGGGTTTGAATGAAAACGTACCACATTCTTCCACTGGCTTTTTCAACTCCAGGCTGCTGCCTCTTATAGAAGGAGTTACCACTGGGAACCCTTCACATGATGTGGTTACTTCTCGGTGGTGGTCCCCTTAAGTTTTGGCTGGAGCCATTCAGAGGTGGGGAGGGAGGAGGCTGGATGGTGGGATGGCCCCCGTTATCAATTCCCCAAACAAAAAGCCACTCTTACCACCGGCAGTTAATAGTTCTTAGAACTGTGCCTGGCATGTAATAAGTGCTCAATTAACTATTTGTTGTGTCAGTGCTTTTGAACGGCATTTATTACCCCCTCAGAAGTCTTTGTTCCAACCCAGGAATAGTACCGAAGCAGCCCAATTACAGAGCTCTGGGTACCCAAGGAAAGGGGAGCATCTGAACTTTGCAGAAAGGATGGATTGAAAAGTGTCAAGGAGTGAACCTGAGAGTTGGAGGTTGGCCGGGAGGGTGGAGGGTGGATGCTGATGACAGGAGTTGATCCAGGCTGCAATCACCTCTGGGGTGACTGTGAGGTCCCTCCATGCCCATGGGGCCAATGCCATCCCTCAGCCAAAGCCCACGAAGGGGAAGATGCGCATCCACTGCCTGGAGAATGTGGACAAGGCCCTACAGTTCCTCAAGGAGCAGCGTGTGCACCTGGAAAACATGGGCTCCCATGACATCGTGGATGGCAACCACCGCCTGGTCCTGGGCCTCATCTGGACCATCATCCTTCGCTTCCAGGTGGGTTCCTGGGGGAGCAGAGGGAGCCTCCCTGGGCCAGGAAGGCGAATGAAGTGTATTTGTGCACATTCTGGGAGGCTAGAAACCTGTCCTATGGGGCAGTGTTTATAGGAAGAAGTGACCATCCTCTGCACTAATTGCTGAAGCTCAGGGTGAGCCATTCAGTCAACAGTAGTCTTTTGAGGGAGAAGATAGAAATTAGTAGCTGGGGTGAGGTCTGGCTGGGAGATCTGCTTTTGTCACTTTCCCCCAATGTGTAAATTTTTGGGTTTTTTAAAATCGTTTGATTCAGAAGTTGCAAAAACAATACAGAAGATCTATATTAAGTTTTTCAATCAGAAACTTTTTTCTTCCCACCCTGAAATTCAAGGTCCGTTATTTGTAAAGGGAATTTAGAAAGTGCAAGGGAAGGAAAGCGGGGCCTTCCACCGGCTGGCTTGGGGACAGGAAGAATCTAGTCCCGGGATGCCTGAGTGGCTCAGTCAGTTGGGCGGCTGCCTTCGGCTCAGGCCATGATCCCAGGGTTCTGGGATCGAGCCCCACGTCGGGCTCTTCACTACATGGGGAGCCGCTTCTCCCTCTGCCAGCCTCTCCCCCGGCTTGTGCTCTCTCTCGGTCTCTCTCTCCCTTTCTCTCTGACAAAAAAATAAAATCTTAAAAAAAAAAAGAAGAATCTAGTCCTGAGGTCAGGGAGGGCAAGGAGAAAGAAGATAGCACACAGCTCACAGATTGAAGATCTCATCCGAGGGGTGTTGGGGATCCAATTTCACTCTGTGGGTGTGGACAATGAAACAGTATTGACCACAGAATTGGGAAGAATGAAAAGAGGCGCTACTAATCAAAACAGAATACCTTTCAATATTCATGTTGTCCCTTGCAGGGCATTGTTCCTCAGAGGAGGATTTGGGGCATCTTGTTTATTCTCACTATCCCATTAGTTATCAAGTTAGGGCTGTCTCCTCTGACATGAGGAGGCCATCCCTGGCCCATTATAGCTGACTAAGGCGGGGAAACAGGCCATGGGGACCCAGGGCCTTGCACTCTGGTTGTGTTGCAGGGCCGGCGAGGCAGATGGATGGCGAAGAAGGAAGAGAGCGGGAGGGAGCTTCCCAGGGAGAGCAGGAAGGCACGGAGCCAGATGCAAATCTCGTTTCTCCCTCTCTCGTTCCCGCACCCCTAGATTCAGGACATTGTCGTGCAAACTCAAGAAGGTCGTGAGACGCGCTCTGCCAAGGATGCGCTACTGTTGTGGTGTCAGATGAAGACAGCAGGGTATGTCCTGGGAACCCATTCGCTGCTCCGGTCCTCACTCCCCTCCTCCTTCCCCCACGTACTGCCACAGCCAAGGGACACACATGCCATCGCCCAGAACTATAGCAGCTTCGGCGTAACCAATGCAAGATGTATCCGGACCTGATTCTGGGAGGCCTGGAATTCGGGATTCCTTTCCAGAGTTGCCTGGGTCGGACCGTGGTGTCTGTTGGGTGTGCGAGTCTCTTGGGCCCACCTTATGGAGGAACCTGTTCGTCTGTTGCTGAAGGGGCTCAAGAAGGGACAGATCCATTTCTCTCCTGTGTATTGGTCCTTCAGTTCATACACTTTTGGGGACCCCAAAATAATCTGTTTCTTAGGTCTTGATGTTTCTCTTGGATGCAGCTACCCCCAGGTCAATGTCACCAACTTCACCTCCAGCTGGAAGGACGGCCTGGCCTTTAACGCCCTGATACATAAGCACCGGTAAGCAGAATGGGGAGGGCTGAGGGCAGAACCCCTGGGCTATTGGGATACATCGCGCACAACGTGTAGGTCCCTGTTTAAGCCTTCTCTCACCCGCAGCTTCTCTGCCTCCCTGAAATTCCAGGCATGCCCTCTGCCCCTTCCCCACGTTCTGGTGCTCACCGCTGCCCCTCCCCTGCTTTCTGTCTCCTCCTTTCACTTCTGCCCAGCTATCTGTCCAGTGTCTTTGCTTCGTGCTGGGGCTGCCCTGTAGGTGGGGGATGCTGCGGCCACCGCCTTTTAGCAGTCTGGCCTTGTCCCCAGGCCTGACCTGATCGACTTTGATAAGCTGAAGGACTCGAACGCGCGGCACAACCTAGAGCATGCATTCAAGGTAGCTGAGCGTCAGCTGGGCATCATCCCGCTCCTCGACCCCGAAGGTGAGCTGCACCTGCTCCAGCCCTTCGCTGCTGTGAGGGAGGTAGCGTTCCTGCCGGAGGGAGCCCCAGACTGACAGGACACTGAGAGGAGTCTAGGCCCAGTGCCGGGCCAGTCGCGGACACAGCGAGGGGCCAGTGGCCGGGTCAGCGCTCTGCTCTGGGCCTGCTCTTCAGATCCAAGACGGTTCCTGACCCTCACCCATTTGTAGTCTCTGGATCCTTCTTTTTCACTCCTTTCACTCCCTTTGTGGTCCAAATATGGATTTCATCCTCTTGCGAAAATCGCACTCTTTCATTCTCACCCCTCTGGTTGTCTCTTGGTGCCTGGAGTTGAATTTCATGCTGGAGGAACAGGGAGATAAACCCTCTGAGCCTGACAGTTCCAGCTTCCAGCAGGGTCCTGAGCATGCACTCTTTCCCCTTGCAGATGTCTTCACGGAAAACCCTGATGAGAAATCCATCATTACCTATGTGGTGGCATTTTACCACTACTTCTCCAAGATGAAGGTGCTCGCGGTGGAGGGCAAGCGCGTGGGCAAGGTACAGAGCTCTTTCACAGAGTGTCACCTCATTTCCCTGTTCGCCACACTGTGATCCTCCTTTTCCATCCTGAGAGCTCTGAGTCTGGGCCCCAGTTGCAGGTGGGGGAGACAGATCACCCCCCACCAACTTCCTCTGAAGCCAAGCACTGCCGCGTTAATGGTTCCCAAGCTCAATTCCAAAACAAGTTGATGGTCTGTCCTGACCAATGTCCTCGCCCCTGTTCCCCATCTCATGAACATTTCCACGGGATATGATGGGCTTTTATGTGTTGGTCTGTTGTGGTTCTGGGCCTCTTCACTCTGTGGTGGATCAGGAACCCATCCCACTGTACAGACCCTCCTGCCAGATGCCTTTCCCCTGCTGGTCCACAGCTCCCCAAGGGTAGAGACCATTTCTCATTCGTCCTTGTGTGCCTGGTGGTTAGCAAAGGCAGTGCCTAGAAGCCCTGGATTCCTAATAATGCATTTTAAAATAAACAAGACCTCGGCCCTTCTAGCGGCTGATGTCCTGGCACAACAAGCTTACCAGTGTTTATAGGCTTAGGGGGAGGGTGGAGCTGCCCCTGCACCCTAGCAGAGCTAGCTCCCTGCTAATGTTGCCAGTCCACTTCCAGTCCACTCCTCCTGCCTTAGCACTGCTTTTGGGCTCAGGGAACAAACCCACCGTGGGACTCTCCAGGGCTGGAGAGGGGGACCGCCTTCCCTGTGGTCCCCGCCGGGGGCCTCGTTGGTGTCATTGCTCTTCTGATAAGGACAAGTAATGAAGTGATTCCCTAGGTCATTGACCACGCCATTGAGACCGAGAAGATGATTGAGAAGTACAGTGGGCTGGCCTCAGAGCTGCTCACCTGGATCGAGCAGACCGTTGCCGTCCTGAACAGCCGCAAGTTTGCCAACTCCCTGGCAGGCGTCCAGCAGCAGCTACAGGCCTTCAGCACCTACCGCACCGTGGAGAAGCCCCCTAAGTAAGGGCCTGGGCTCTGGGAGGCTGGGCATCCGTGGCTGGGACACTGACTGCCAAAGGTAGAGCCAGGCGCTGGGCCTTGAGAAGTACCTCCAGGAGGTATAATAACCTAGAGGCCAGAGAGCTTCACCTCTGTCATCTCCTTCACCCCCACCTTGCGTTCCTGCTCCCAAGCCATCAGCCTGCAGGAAAGGGGCATTGATGAGTAACCAGAGAAAGTACTGGAAAGTTTCTCTCTCCTCTGTGCACCGAGCCATGCGTTTGTCGTCTGGTAATGACCTCTGTATTCTCAGCGCCAGAGCTCTCTGTATGGGGTCTTGTTGATCATCAGGTACATCCTGTTTCTCTCCCATCTGTCGCTGCTCACCAGCAGAGCATTTGGGGACCTCTCAGGACCTCTGCTTCACCCCGTGTGTGCAGGCTCTGTGCACATGTGCGCACACATCTGCACGACCACACCCATGCGTGTGCATGCGCGTACAGACACACCAACAGAAACATGCACGCTTGGACGCACAAAGAGAGGGCTCATTCCGGCTCACCTGCCCTTAGCCTGTCCAGCTCTTCAGAAACAGATTTCTGGCTCATTGGTGGTACCCTCAGCCTTGTTCCTCCCCCTCACCTCCCACACTCTTCATTCATGACTCTCAAACAGGGAAAGGTGAGACACAGAGTCTAGAATGTACTATAAACAAGTATCGCATTTCTGGCCTGACACTAACCCACTTTTAAAGTCCTAAATTCAGTACAGATAACCTCCCCTGGGCTTTTCTCAAGCCGAGCACCACAGGGGTGCTATCTCTTGGCTGAGTGGATGGTGCTCTGGGCCCCAGCCCTCTTTAAACAACTGTGAGTGGTCAGCTCTGTCAGGCTGGCCTCAGGGTGGGGACCTGGTTGACAGCCCATCTTTGGCTGCTACGTGGAGGATGAAGAAGTAGGTAGATACCGGTGTCCATGCGGAAATGTAAAAGTATGCAGTTCCCTTGAGCTGAGCCCCCGGGCTCTAGATGGTCACCCTGCTGCCAGTTCTCATCTACACCTGCTCTCTTCCTGGAGCGCAGTCTTTCCTCTCCCCGCAGAAGCAGCGGCCCTTTAGGACTTGTCTGGAGGGCTGGCTCATTAGTACTCAGGTGAAGGTTGCTTTCAGTACAATATGTTCCTACGTGAATAATGCTACTTCTAAGGTGTTCGTGGCTCGTCAATAAAAAACTGACTAAAGAGCTAGTCAGAGCCTTCGTCATTCGCAGAACAGGGAAGAGCTTTCTTTGTGTCTACTGGTAAAACTCTTGGTATCTGCAGGAATTACTAGAATGCTCCAGTTAGCCATTCCCCTGTGGAAGCAGATGATAAGCAAACACTGTGGTGACTGTTGTGTTTTTTCTGGTTTGTATTTTAAAGACTCACCCCTAGTAGATCACAGTTGGTGAGTATGATAGATGTTTTAACAGGTAAGTTGACCTAGATATCCTCTTTACCTTTTGTTTTTAAGGAGAATATGTTTCACTATCCAAGCTCCAAATGCCAGGCTTCCATGTTGACTTAAGCAAAAAAATTGGCAATGGAGACCTCGACACTGATCTCCCTACCTCTGCTTTCACAACAGGTTCCAGGAGAAGGGGAATCTGGAAGTCCTACTTTTTACCATCCAGTCCCGGATGAGAGCCAACAATCAGAAAGTGTATACCCCTCACGACGGGAAGCTGGTGTCTGACATCAACCGGGTACCGCAGTCTTTTCCATTATACATAGCCAGCGGGTTGGCTGGGTTTCTGACAAGGGGGCAGAAAATGGTTACTGGACAGGGTTAAACCAAGCCACTTGCTGTTGTGCTATTAACTAACTACACATGCTGGCTATTTGGGGGTACCCTCTGAACCTAGTTCTGAGAGGTCTGACACCAGCCACTGCCCATTAGCTCAGCCCCTGGCTCAGATGCCCAGAGTCCATTTTGGGAGCCAGTTTTATAGCTTAGTCTCTATACATTCTTGAGTTTTTCTGACTATTGAATGAATATTAACTGCTTATGACAGAAGGGAAATGCCTTCCGATATTTGAGAAATTTGGAGGCTTAGCACCACTTGGACGTTCTAACAGAATGAAAGTAGCCATTGAGTCAGTGAGAACGTACTGAACACCCACAGAGACAAGTAACATTAGGCCAAGAGTCTAAGGCAGGTTTAGGGGAGGAGGGAACTGGGGGGTCAGGACCAGTGCTCCCCAAATCTTTGGTAGCCAAAAGATTTACTGAACTTTAGGCTCTGCCTAGATTCCTGAAATCACTCAGTGTTGGGTGAAAGAGACGGAATCCCCAAACCCAGGTGTTCCCCTGTGCCCCAAAAATTCCCCTCTGTCCCCCACACAGGCCTGGGAAAGCCTGGAGGAGGCTGAGTATCAGCGGGAGCTGGCCCTGAGAAACGAGCTCATTCGGCAAGAGAAGCTGGAACAGGTAGCCCGGCGCTTTGACCGAAAGGCCGCCATGAGAGAGACGTGGCTCAATGAAAACCAGCGCCTCGTGGCTCAGGTAGTGGGAGACACACCGGGCATGGCAGGAGGCAGAAGCCTTCCAGAGCCCCCAGCAGGCAACTGGGCTGCAGACCCAGCTGGCCTCTCGGTGGCAGCAGGATAAGCCTCTCCACAGGCCTTGCAGCCCTGCTCCCCAGGCCTGGGTAGATTGGGATTCACATTTGAGGAAGAACTCTCCATGGACTCTGGCCTCTAGGGCGTCAGATTTCACTAGCTAAAAATTGACCCCAGGGCTGATGCTCCATAAGAGCATCTATTGCTTCCCACTTAGAGTTTGGACTCAAATGTCCAGGCGGGGCGAAGCCAGTGTTCTGCGAGGATTGGAGAGTGTGCGTGCAGACTCGAAGGCATGGGGGTGAGCCGTCTGTTTACAGCTGCAGGGCTCCTGAGTTAGGAGCAGCGCCTTCCTGCCCACAGTCGGGCACGTCCCTCCTAGGCAGGGTGGCGGGCACCAGCAGGCCGTGGAAGGGCACAGGGAATAACATTATGAGCTGCTTTTAAAGGTTCTTGGAAGACATTTGGTCTTTGGAACTTGGCTCTGATAAGATTGGCTGAAAAAGACAGCAGACTGGGCTCCTTGGGACTGGGCTTTCCCAGCGAGCGGTGGTTCTGAAGGGACCGCCGTTTCTCTGTGTTTGAGGGGACTAGCCAGGGCGGCCCGACTAAGTTGCCCGCTTTTCTCCCTGGGGGCCAGGATAACTTTGGGTTTGACCTGGCAGCCGTGGAGGCCGCCAAAAAGAAGCACGAGGCCATCGAGACCGACACAGCCGCTTATGAGGAGCGGGTGAAGGCCCTGGAGGACCTGGCCCAGGAGCTGGAACAGGAGAATTACCATGACCAGAAACGCATCACTGCCCGCAAGGACAACATCCTGCGCCTATGGAGCTACCTGCAGGAGCTGCTGAGGTCCCGGCGCCAGAGGCTCGAGATGACCCTGGCCCTGCAGAAACTCTTCCAGGACATGCTGCACAGCATCGACTGGATGGACGAGATCAAGGTGGGCCCTTGGAGGCTGCCCATCCCCCGCACCCCCCCCAGGCCCGCCTTGGTGCGGGCGGTGCCGTTAGCTCTGCTTCCTTAGATGCCTCCCAGCCAAGCACAACCCTGAGCCAGAATGGAGAAACTGAGGCAGTACAGTGCCTGGCTGCTCCCCCTGCCTGGTTCCCTCTGCTCCAGACAAGTCACTAGCCCGGGTCCTCTGTATTTCGGGTGATCAAGACATCTTAGGTTCACGGTAGCACAGATGCCAACCTACAGGACCTAGAAATGATAGGCAGGAATCAGGAACCAGGAAAATCAGGCTCTGAGTAATCACAGTTTGAGTCTGGTTAGAATCCAGACCTCCCAGCATAGGGGCAACCAAGAAGTCGGAATCTCCTCTCCTTCTACTGCAGTGGGTCTCATTGAGGATGCCCAGCAGACCGGCCACGGAGCTTTCTAAAAATGCACATGCCCAGGCCCCAAACCTTGAGACAGATGCAGGAGATCGAGTGTGAGGCTTGAGCTTCTGAAAAACGTTCCATGCCTGACTCTGAAAGGCACTCCCAGTAGGAAGTCCTGCCCTATAGCTCCCGTGCTGAGCAGTGCCCATTTCCAGCTGCATCTGACTTCCTGGCCCAGATACGATGGACACTCCCTTCGGAAGGGTCTCTTCTCCTCGCAGGTATGTCTTCAGCTCTCCTCGTCCCCTCTACCTGGTCTTTCCTCTTTGCCAGGCTCACCTCTTATCTGCCGAGTTCGGGAAGCACTTGTTGGAGGTCGAGGACTTGTTACAGAAGCACAAGCTGATGGAAGCTGACATCGCCATCCAAGGGGACAAAGTGAAGGCCATCACTGCAGCCACCCTGCAGTTCACTGAGGAGAAAGGTGAGGCCGCAGCTGTCTCTCCAGCCTCTGGCTCAGCGTTCTAGCACCCCAGCTTGGATAAGTCTCCTAGCTTTAGAATTCCGCTTCTTCCCTCCACTGATGGTGCCAGAAAGAAGCTTGAAGGATAATAGAATTCTCCAGAGAGCAGGCAGCTGCTTGGGTGATCTATACTCAGAAGGTGTTTATAAGCACCAATAACGCATCATCTGCCTTTCATTTACTCTACTAGTTCAAGATACAACAGAGACAATTTAGGTTTCTAGCTTGGGGTCTTTTTTTAAAAAATAAAGTTTTATTTAAGTAATCTCTACACCCAGTGTGGGGCTCAAACTCATGACCTGGAGATCAAGAGTCCCACACTCTTCCAATTGAGCCAACCAGGCGCCCCTCTAGCTTTGGGTCTTAAAAGACCCTGTTGCCTCCTTGAAGAGTCATCTTGAAATTTGTGTCTGGGCCTTTTTATTTTATTTTATTTTATTTTTAAGATTAATTTATTTATTTGAGAGAGAGAGAGAGGAGGGACAGAGGGAGAGGGAGAGAGTTTTAAACAGACTTTGTGTGGAGCACATAGCCCAACATGGGGCTCAATCTCACGACCCTGAGCTGAAACCAAGAGTCGGACGCTTAACCAGCTGTGCCACCGAGGCGCCCTGGTGTCTGGGCCTTTTAAAAAAAATAATTTCTTGTTGTGCATTTCTCCTGAGAGCTGACCCAACTTATTCATGAAGTGTTAGTGGTAACGAATTATAAAGAACCTGACCTGCCCTCTGAGCAACTGCCCCTCCCCCATATGCAATCCCAAAGCCCCCATAGGATGGCAGGTTCTAGATCATGTGGTTTTAGCCTGGCAACTGACCTGAAGCTTGCCCACAAGCAAAGCCCTTACCTCTTTTGTCTTCCCTTCTTTCATTCCTCCCAGGATACCAGCCTTGTGACCCCCAGGTTATCCAGGACCGGGTCAGCCACCTGGAGCAGTGCTTTGAGGAGCTGAGCAACATGGCAGCTGGGCGGAAGGCCCAGCTAGAGCAGTCTAAGCGGCTCTGGAAGTTCTTCTGGGAGATGGATGAGGCCGAGAGCTGGATCAAGGAGAAGGAGCAGATCTACTCTTCCCTGGACTATGGCAAAGACCTGACGAGCGTGCTCATCTTACAGCGCAAGCATAAGGCCTTTGAGGATGAGCTCCGAGGGCTGGACACCCACCTGGAGCAGATCTTCCAGGAGGCAGAGGGCATGGTGGCACGTAAGCAGTTTGGGCACCCGCAGATTGAGGCCCGAATCAAGGAGGTGTCCGCCCAGTGGGACCAGCTGAAGGAGCTGGCTGCCTTTCGCAAGAAGAACCTCCAGGACGCTGAGAACTTCTTCCAGTTCCAGGGTGACGCTGACGACCTGAAGGCCTGGCTGCAAGATGCCCACCGGCTGCTCTCAGGCGAAGACGTGGGGCAGGATGAGGGGGCCACGCGGGCCCTGGGGAAGAAGCACAAGGACTTCCTGGCAGAGCTGGAGGAGAGCCGCGGGGTGATGGAGCATCTGGAACAGCAGGCCCAGGGCTTCCCCCAAGAGTTTCGGGATTCCCCAGATGTGACCAACCGGCTGCAGGCCCTTCGGGAGCTCTACCAGCAGGTGGTGGCCCAGGCAGACCTGCGTCGGCAGAGGCTACAGGATGCCCTGGACCTGTACACGGTGTTTGGGGAGACGGACGCCTGTGAGCTGTGGATGGGGGAGAAGGAGAAGTGGCTAGCCCAGATGGAGATCCCAGACACACTGGAGGACCTGGAGGTGGCACAGCACAGGTCAGAGCCTGACTTTGTCTTCCTCGCCTCCCTCCGCTATGGCCTGCACTCCATCCCCGCCGAGGGGGGATCCACCTCTAGATCAGCAAGGTTCTCTTTGAGAGGTGATGGGATGCCCTTTATGGCTCAGGCCATGCACCAGAGCCATGGGTTTCAATCAGGCTCTGTGACTTTGGGTCCTTTACCCCATGGGGCCTTCCTTAAAATAAGTAGGGGACCTTTCTAGTCCAGTTATTCAATTCCTTTTCAGCCATAGCGGTCTTTGTTCAAATGAATTGTAGACAGAACCCCTAACATAGAACACAGAGGAAAGCAGAACCATTTAGTGAAGTAGAGGGTGAGAAGTCAGAACCCCACCAGCTCTCGCTTTCCATGGCAGCCCCTCAGCCACAGAACCCCGAAGGACCCCAGGGACCAGTTTGCAAAGCCCTGGGCTACAAGGCCCGCTCCTTTCCAGTACTCTGATTGTGTCCATGCTGTGGCATGGGGGAGTGTGCACCCCATTCATGTGGCCCTCTTAAGTATAGAACTAGAGAGTTGAGGAGCATGAGAGGTCACTCCCTAGAGCATGCTGAGGTGGGCCCAGGCTGCCGGAGGGAAGGGTCCGCTTTCAGAACTATACCCTGGCCCCTGGCAGCGTCCTCTTCTCCTACCCAGGGACAGAGCACCTGGCTGGGGAGGGGATCCTTCAGGGCAAGGTCAAGGCAACGGAATTAGGGCCCAAGGGCAGCAGCTGTGGCTGTGGAGGTATGGCGGGTGTTCTCTGAGGTGATCAACACCCCCCTCTCCCCAGACACACCTCTTCGTTCCCTTGTACCTTTCCATTGAAAGGTGGCCCATGGAGTAAGCAACCAGCTCTTTACTAGCCTGGTCCAAGAAATGCTAAACCATGAAATTGGACCCATGAACCAGAAAATAGGGTATGTCAGCGTATCTTTTTTCTTTCTACCCCCTTCCCTAGTCAAATGTATTCTGGAGATGGAAGGAGAAAGCAAGAGATCCACATTCCAGAGACTGGGTGGTAGGCAAAGTGCCCATGCTTCCTCTCCAGTCCTCTTCTCTGTCCATATCAGGTTTGACATCCTGGACCAGGAGATGAAGACCTTGATGACGCAGATTGACGGCGTGAACCTCGCTGCCAATAGCCTGGTAGACAGTGGCCACCCTCGCAGTGGGGAAGTGAAACAGTACCAGGACCACCTGAATGACAGGTGGGGCGTGGGTAGGGCTGGGGGCTGAGGGCGCCTTCTCTCGACAACTGACAACCTCTGGGGTGTGACCCCGACGTCAGGACGCCTGCTGTGCACTGCCAGTTTGTCCCCTCCGAGCTCCTGTCTTTCTCAGCCTGTCTCCTTCTGACTCTGGAGCGCTAGCAGCAAGGTGGAAGGCCCTGCGTGGTGAACAGAGTGGTGAATGCTGTCGGGCTTGGGGGGGCATCTCCTGGGGGATGGAGGAGCTGCTCTGAGTGCACGTGTAGTTAGAATCAGGCCGTGTGCTACTCAGGCCACATTTCCCCAGACATTCGTAGGCCGGGAAAATTGCTTTCTGAGAGCTCTTAAGTACTGTCCATAAAAGAAAGCTCCAGCCTGTGCCAAAATGCAGGATCGATAATGAGGCTGGCTTGAATGCAGAGGAGAATTAGCAGGAAGCCTTGAGCACACTTTGTGGCTGGAACAAAAAACAGGCCCTGAGGAGCCTTTGGAGAGGGGGTGCTTTCAGTCTGAGGTGTAATTGCCATGAGTTCCCCAAGGATCTCTGAGGACAGCACACACTTCTGTGTTCCTGTTTGTTACCCGGGGCCCCGTGCACACAATACCACGTGTTCACCAGCTCCCCACTGCCCCAGCTCCTTTCCCCACACTTGTGTCTGAGCCTTGCTCTGCCTGAAGCAATCTGGGAGGTGGAGTTAGGCAAGACCCTGTTGTGTGGGGGGAAGAAAGGGAGGTCAGCACAGTAGAGACTCTGATGGGGGCCCAGCAGGAGGCAGGAGGGTGATAAGGATACTTCAGAGCCACTAGAAAGGGGCTGATGATCTCAGCATCCAGAGATGGGTACTGTAGTTCAGAAGATTCCTCTGTAATCTGAGGTTTATGCAGAAGGGGAAGATGTCTCTTTGTTCTTCTTTAGGCTTGGAGGTAATGGGGGGGAGTATGTTGTGTGTGTGTGAGTGTGCATGTGAGTGTGTGCATGTGCAAGACAGGAGAAACTTGTTAGCTAGCTATCTGTTGCCTTAATGAGCTATAGTCAGAGGACGATCTTTACAGATCCCTAAGCTTTGTACCATCCTAAGTGAAATACATCAAGGCACTTGCCATCCTTAGGTGAGAGAGAACCGGGGGCATGAAATGCTAAGATGGTTTTCTTGAGAGTTGAAACGTACCTGAGAAGTCATCGAGTCCAGCCAAATACCCCCAGACTGCTGTGTCTCGTACAAACACTTCCAGGGGTGGGGAGCTCACCTGTTCACGGTGCAGCCCATCCCATACGGAGGCAACTCCTTTTGGTTAAAAGGTTTGACCTCCTATTGAATGGAAATCTCCCTCCTTGCAATTTGTACACACTGGTTTTGGCCCTGCCCTTTAGAGAGAACAAAACTGATTCTGATTCTTCCTCCATGTGATAGCTCTTCAAATATTTTTTAGAACAACAGTCATTCTTCACCTTTGCCCGAAGTCCTGCCTCCAAGCCTCCACTGTTCTGTCCATCAGACCCCTCCTTTGGTCCATTCAGGTTCCTCTTTCTCCCTGTGTCCAAGATGAAAAACTTTCTTTCCCTCCTTTGTACTGGTTTAGAGCTTTACATTCTACCTTGTATTATAATGACTTCTATCCTGAAGAACTTTCCTACTAGGCTATAAGCAAATGAAGAGTAATATCTTTATCTACTGCCCACAGTGCTTTGAGCATCAAGCACATAATTGTCTGAGCTTTCCTCTGTTTGGAATATTCTTTTCTTAGATAGCCACATGCCTACTTCCTTACATTATTAAGATCTCAGCTCACATGTCAGCTTACTGGAGCAGCCTTCACTGAGCCGGTTGAAAACATCACTGCCTCCTTCCCACCCAGCCACTGGGCCCCTATCTCGTTACCTTGCTTTATTTTTTTCATTGCACTTGTCACCACTTGGATGAATTATGGACTTATTTATTTGTCTCTACCCACTCAAATGAGAGCAAGCACTTTGCTTTGTTCGTTGCTACCTCCCTAGAGCCTAGAACAGTGCGTGGCACAAGGCGCATGATAGTTGCATGATAAATGCTTAGTGAATGAGTGAACAGGGACAAGACTGAAGTATCTTCTGCCAAGCTTGGCACATACGAGTCATTCACTTACTGAATAAGTGATTACCTTCCACAGTATGCATTCCAGTTGACCAACATTTTTTTTTATTATGTTATGTTAATCACCATACATTACATCATTAGTTTTTGATGTAGTGTTCCATGATTCATTGTTTGTGCATAACACCCAGTGCTCCATGCAGAATGTGCCCTCCTTAATACCCACCACCAGGCTAACCCATCCCCCACCCCCCTCCCCTCTAGAACCCTCAACCAACATTTTTTTTTTTTAAATCTTGGGCCCAGGACCAAACCTGAGGTTCTGACATGGCCTGGTCAGGGCTGACTGGAGTGGTTCTATCAACTTCTTTTATCTTGGAGACAGTGCAGCAAGGGGAACCAGACTTAATTCCCAGTCCATCCTCTCTGTAGCCTTTGCTGGTGGCTGCAGTGAGGCCACACCAGGAAAGACCTAGAAGGGTGAGATACTCAGGGCCCCATCCTTAAATAGATCACTACAGTGGCAGAGAGGTGCTCATTGAGATCCCGCTCCGATGGCCGCCACGAGACCTGCCCCCATCACCCTTGTCACCCTCACAGCTCCCTTCATCCTCTCTGCCTGGTGTGTGCTGTATACATAGCACTTTATACTACAGTTAGTTTGTGAGCTTGTCTTAATTTCTCTCTCAATCATACACTCCATAAGGCAAAGTCTAGCTATGACTACATCCTCCCGACAGCTAACATAATGCTTATACCTTGTGGGTGTTCAGGAAAGAATGGCTCAGCAAATGAGCGGCCAGCACACTCTTAGGTGCTTACATGTTACTTACATATTACATGTCACTCGGAATGAGTCAGCTTGGGTCCATGGAAAGGGTCCCTGGTGGTCTCGGCCCAGGCTGATGTACAGCTCTTTAGAAGAGGCTGATTAGAAGCTGCCGACCAACCCCAGGCCCCAGAGCATGTGCCAGACCTTTGCATATTTCCCATTTCCATGCCAGCACTGCATCTGAAGGTTAAGGTTATGCTATCCATTTCAGTTATAACCCCAGCTTCTCCCTTCCCCCTCCTCCTCCTCCTTCATAAGGCCTCTTTTCCTTTAGAGCCAAGGTGACGTTTTTAGGCCTTGGGTACTTTGAACATGGTCTTGGGCATTTGTATGGTTCTTCTAGGGCCACTGGGACCCTATGTCCTGATACTGTCTTTAAGTCGATAAATGTAAGCTTTCTAATTATTTTCAGCATTTCAAAAAATCTGGGGAAGTTTTATGTTTGTCCAAAATTTGACTACATACAGAGCCAAGCTAAGAGTCATTTTGGTGTCTTTACTTATGGTTGGAATCACATCACTGCTCGCCCCCGGCTGATGGAAAGATCTGATTGGCAGTTTATATTGTCTTGGGTAAAATTGGATGAATGAATTTTACTCATCACAGTGTGTTGGGTAGATGATTTTTTTAGGGTGCAAGATCTATGGAGAGAGACTCTGGTGGGAATCTGTGTAGGGAGGCCCTGTGGGAAGTGTTACGAAAGAGGGTGTCTCCTGTCCCACTTGGCAGGTGGCAGGCATTCCAGACCATAGTGTCAGACCGGCGGGAGGCAGTGAACGCAGCCCTCCGGGTGCGTAACTACTGCGTGGACTGTGAAGAGACTAGCAAGTGGATCGAGGACAAGATGCAGGTGGTGCAGGCCACTAAGGAACTGGGCCAGGACCTGGCGGGCATCATTGCCATCCAGCGGAAGCTGTCGGGGCTGGAGCGCGATGTGGCCGCCATCCGGGACCGGGTGGGTGCCCTGGAGCGTGAGTCGCAGCAGCTGATGGCCTCACACCCCGAGCAGGGAGAGGACATTGGCCAGCGGCAGGCATGTGTGGAGAAGCTGTGGCAGGAGTTGCAGGAAGCCCTGCTGGAGCAGGAAGCCTCGCTGGGGGAAGCCAGCCAGCTCCAGGCTTTCCTGCAGAATATGGATGACTTCCAGGCCTGGCTGTCCATGGCCCAGAAGGCCGTGGCCTCCGAGGACATGCCTGAGTCCCTCCCGGAGGCCGAGCAGCTCCTACAGCAGCACGTGGCCATCAAAGACGACATTGACAGGCACCAAGAGATCTTCCAGAATGTCAAGGTATCCGGGGAGAATGTGATCCGTGATCAGACGGACCCCGAGTACCTGCTCCTGGGCCAGAGGCTGGAGGGCCTGGATGCTGGCTGGGATGCCCTGTGCCGGATGTGGGAGAGCCGCAACCACTCCCTCGCCCAGTGCCTCGGCTTCCGGGAGTTCCAGAGAGATGCCAAGCAAGCTGAAGCCATCCTCAGCAATCAGGTAGGGAGAGGCATACAGGGCTGGTGGGGGGGGGCGGGGGGAGGTTGTCTCTTAGGGCAATAGCACTGGTGAATCCATGAATGTCCTCAGAGCCCAAATTCTACCTTTTTTCAAATCTAAATAGTTAACATACAATGCAATATTGGTTTCAGGAGTAGAATTCAGTGATTCATCACTTACATACAACACCCAGTGCTCATCCAAGCGAGTGCCCTCTTTCATCCCCATCATCCATTTAGCCCATCCCCCATCCCCCTTCCTCCATCAACCCTCAGTTTGTTCTAATCGGTAAGAGTCTCTTATGGCTTGTTTCCCTCTCTCCTTTTTTTCTTTTCCCCCCTTCCCATACATTCATCTGTTTTCTTTCTTAAATTCCACATATGAGTGAGATCTTATGGTGTTTGTCTTTCTCTGACTGACTTATTTTGCTTAGCATAATACCCTCTAGATCTATCCACAGTGTTACAAATGGCTAGATTTCATTGTTATTGATGGCTGAGTAATATTCCATTGTGTGTGTGTGTGTGTGTGTGTGTATCACATCTTCTTTATCCATTCATCTGTCGATGGACATCTGGGTTCTTTCCATAGTTTGGCTATTGTGGACATTGCTGCTATAAACATTGGGGTGCATGTACCCCTTCAAACCTGTATTTTTGTATCCTTTGTGTAAATACCTAGTAATGCAATTGCTGGATCGTAGGGTAGTTCTATTTTTAACTTGGTGAGGAACCTCCATCCTGTTCTTCAGAGTGGCTGCACCAGCTTGCATTCCCACCAACAGTGTAGGAGGGTTCCCCTTTCTCCTCAAATTCTACATTTTGGGGACTCTCTCCAGCCATGAATTGGGGGGAAATCCTCTTTCTTCCTTATCACATGCCTTTTCCAGCCCAGTTTCCTAACCTATGCCTTGTTCTTGGGTCAGTTACAGGTTGGAAAGGTGAATTTTCCCCTGAGCCGTTACCCTTCCATATGCCTTTAGGCTCACTGTTAATTGGGTGCCTCTGGGGTGTGGATGGGGGCAAGGCCTAGGGTGCCTCTTCCTTGTACAGCTCCAGCAAGCACCAGTCATGCTGTAGCCCAGATGGCTGTACGGGGTGCTTGTGCTTGGCAGGTGCCCTCGTTGCCTTCCCAGCTTGTCTTCATGCCTTGTCTGGAAACTTGCTTCGACAGGAATATACTCTGGCTCACTTGGAGCCCCCAGACTCCCTAGAAGCTGCAGAGGTTGGGATCCGGAAGTTTGAGGATTTCTTGGTGTCTATGGAGAACAACCAGGATAAGGTCTTGAGTCCTGTGGACTCTGGAAACAAGCTGATAGCTGAAGAAAACCTCTACTCAGACAAGATCCTGGAGAAGGTGCAGCTGATTGAGGACAGGTACTCTTGGCCCCCAAGGTCACGGGGCCAGACCCAGGTAGGGCTGGTGGTGGTGTTCAAGGTACCCGGGCGCAGCCCTGTGGTGATGACAGCCTCCGGCTTCCCTTCTAGGCACAGGAAAAACAAGGAGAAGGCTGAGGAAACTTCCGTCATTCTGAAAGACAACTTGGAGCTCCAGCACTTCCTCCAGAACTGCCAGGAGGTAAGGCTCCAGCAAGGCAGGACACTTTGCAGGAGGTTCCCTTCTAGGAGCAAAGTGCCCTAGAGGTAGAAAGTTCCTCGGGGCAGGCAGGGGGGGAACACCGGGCTGGCTCAGTCAGAGGAGTGTGTGGCTCTTGATCTCGGGATCATGGGTTTGAGCACCGCATTGGGTGTAGAGATTACTAAAAAAAATAAGGAAGGGAAGGGGAAGGGAAAGGAAGGGAATGGAAGTCCACAGGGATCCTTTCTAAGTTGGGAGTCTGGAATTTTCTCTCTCCCGTCCTCATACCCCTTTCCTCTCGGCCCAAACAACTTTTTTTTCATCTGCCTCTGCCCTTGGCACCATCCAGGCTTGGTATGCCGCTAGGTCATCTTGGAAACATTGGATGTTCATCAGAGTTCTTCCCTCATTGTTAATTACAGGTTCTGCCCTTGGCTTCTTCCTCAGATAACATTTTCTCTGTGTTTATTAATGATTTCATGAGGGAAACTCTGGGTATTTGATAGCTTAGGTCATCCTCTAGAATCTTTGGTTCTATTATTTTTTTCCCCAAATCTATAAATTTTAATTTGCCTACTCCAGGGCAGCGTTTCTCAAAGAGGGCTATCTACATAAAGAGTCCCCTAGGGCCCTGATCAAGGCTGGCCTCAAGGACAGCCCGCCTGTGCATTCATCTAGGGCCCCATGCTTGGTTTAATGCTCTGTGGCTGCCGTCTTGAAATTCTTAATAATTTTGAGCATTTCCATTTTACACTGGGCCTCTGCAAATTATGGAGCCAGTCCTGGCCCTTGTTAAATGCAAAGTCCTGGGCCCCACTCAGGCCCAGATGAATCAGAACCTCAAGGGGTGAGAGAGAGAGAGCAGCGTTTTCAACAAGTCTCCCAGTTGGAGAGCTGACTCAGAAGGCCCTTGCTCAGCCTGGGGTGAGTTGTGCAAGGAAGGTTTTTAACGTGCACTCCTGAGTCCCTCCATGAGTGGTACCTCTGTGTGGAATGGTGCTTTCTCTGACTTCTTTCTCTCTCCCGTCCTCATACCCCTTTCCTCTCGGCCCAAACAACTTTGTTTTCATCTGCCTCTGCCCTTGGCACCATCCAGGCTTGGTATGCCGCCAGGTCATCTTGGAAACATTGGATGTTCATCAGAGTTCTTCCCTCATTGTTAATTACAGGTTCTGCCCTTGGCTTCTTCCTCAGATAACATTTTCTCTGTGTTTATTAATGATTTCTCACCTTACTGCCAAAGGGTGGATTTATCTATCCATCCAGTAAACACTCACTTCTTATAGTAGGCCAGGCCCTGTCCTAGGTCCTGGAAAAATGGAGAGAAGCATAAATATCCTTGGTGTCACACTGCATACACTTGGCTAGAGCGTATGAGAAGACACTCAGGGGCTGATATTTTAGCCCTGAAACAACACAGATGAAGTTGCTTGTGCTGAGAGTTAGGGACCCAGAGTTTTGGAGAGTAGTACTCTGCTGTATTCATACTTCCTCCCCTGGGCCGCCTTCTGCAGCCAGAGGTGGGCAGCACGTCCTGCCCTGAGCCCCTGGCCAAAGAGGTCCACTCAGAGACTGTTGGACTCCCTCTTTCTGTCCACAGCTCACTCTCTGGATCAATGACAAGCTGCTAACATCTCAGGATGTCTCCTATGACGATGCAAGAAACCTGCAAAACAAGTGGGCAAAGCACCAGGCATTTATGGCAGACCTGGCTTCCCACCAGGGGTGGCTAGACAGCATTGATGCGGTAAGTGAGGCGAGTGGTGAGTGCCGGGGGCTCTCTGCTCAGATGTGCGTGCCTGAATGGGGCTTCACGTGGGGCATAGGCACCGTCTGAACCTTACTGGACAGTACAGAACCTGCAAATGAAAAACTTCTCTAATTAGTAGTCCAGCCTTCAGAGCTCCTGATTTATCCAGTCCCGTCAGGCCTGGTCAGAAGTGGTGCGTCCTCTAGGGCACCTGAGTCTGGAGACAGTCCAGACCCTGAGGATACCTGAGGGAGTGCCTCAGCCTCTGCTGCCCCCAGGACACCAGTTATGTCCGTGTGCCTCCCATTATCCTCACCAGGGCCCCAGCACTGTCCTGCCCGAGGGCAGGGGGATATGGCAGATGAGCAGAGTGGTCCAGGGGACCATGGGCCCTCATCGTTTGGATGGGCAAGACCACCAGGGAGTGGTCATTCACACCCCTCATAGATGGGGGACCCTAAAAGGATGACCCCCTTATAACAGGCCTGCTCCAGGGCCCAAGTCAAAATGTAGCTGGCGTTCAATCCGGGAATCCCTTACCTTTGCTCCTCCCTGCTGTGGCTGTCCAGGAAGAAGCAGGCGTAGGGTCCACACGGGGCAACATCCATAGTGGTCGAAGGTGCAGACTCTGAACCAGACTGTCTGACTCCTCAACCTCCCTGGGCCTCAGTTTCTTCGTCTGAAAAATGGGGATAATAACAGTACCTACCCAAGGGAATTGTGGACATTAAAGCACTTAGCATACATAGTACTTGGCACTTATGGGGCATCCAGTAAATATTGATTGTTATTAGCAACATATATTCCTAGGCCCAAGTCATATCATACTGTATCCACCTGAAAGGGTACATTTATGCAGGTGAAAACCCAGTAAGACAAACCCAGTAACGAAAAGATATCACCAAAGGCTAGTGCACAGCCCCTGGGAAGACAGTTGAGAGAGTGGAGGCCTTTCCATGCTGGCTGTACCTGGGTGGATCTTGAATCTTTTTTTTTTTTTAATTAAAAAATAATTTAACATCAGCTGGTCCTGGCCTGCAAGAACTGCCCATACTACAGTCTCCCTGAGTCCTTTGCCCCAAACACACCCCTCCCTGTCCCACCTTCTCCTGCAAATAACTCTGAGGGTGCAGAGTCTTTCAGTGGAGCCTCACCTGAGTTCTAGGCAGATTCTGCGCCTCCGTGATCTCCCCTCGGTGAACCCCCGGCAACCCCACGGAGCAGGACCGCTTCAAGGCTGCCGGGCCTCAGAGGTGAGCGCTCCTGCTGCCCCACGCAGGAGGGAAAGCAGCTGATGGAGGAGAAGACCCAGTGTAGAGCCCTGGTGTCCCAGAGGCTGGAAGATTTGCACCGGCTCTGGGATGAGCTTCAAGCCACCACCCAGGAGAGGGCCCAGCACCTCTCGGCTGCCAGGAGCTCCTACCTGCGCTCACAGACCCACGCTGACCTCAACAAGTGGATCAGCGCTATGGAGGACCAGCTGCGGTCTGATGACCCGGGCAAGGACCTGACCAGCGTCAACCGGATGTTGGCTAAGCTGAAGGCACGTGAGTGGGTTGTAGACTGGGAATGTTGGACTAGGAGATCTGGGGGAGCAAATCTGAAACCTGAAAGTGCTCCTTCTGTTCCTCTGAGCTGGGCTGGAGCAAAAATGTCTCCTGGTTCATAACCCATCTCCTACTCCTTTGCAGTGGGTAAGAGAGGGATCCTGGGTTAAAAATAAAGCATGCACGAGAAGTATAGGACAGGCACTTATGGGAAGGATGAGTGGGGGCATCCAGGGAGACTTCCTGGGGGAGGCTGGGCCTTTAAGGATGGATAGGATATGGATGATGAAGAGGACATGGGACTACCCAGGTGCCAAGGCTGTTACTAACAGACTCTGTCCCCTTGTGTCCCAGCGTGTGGAGGACCAAGTGAACGTGCGGAAAGAGGAGCTGGGGGAGCTGCTTGCCCAGGTGCCCTCACTGGGAGAGGAGGCAGGAGACACAGACATGAGCATCGAGAGGCGGTTCCTGGACCTCCTGGAGCCCCTGGAGAGGAGGAAGAAGCAGCTGGAATCATCCCGAGCCAAGCTGCAGATCAGCAGGGACTTAGAGGATGAGACAGTGAGTTGGCCGCAGACCTCACCCCCAGGGGCTGAGCCGGCAGCTGCCATCAGGATGACTGGCTGCCGCCCAGGGTGGTTCTTAGCACATGTCTGGTCCTCTCACCTCCTGATCGCAGAGCTGTTGTGATGATTACATTAAATATGAAAGTGAAGCCAGTGCTTTTTGGACGGTAACTCAGTCACAGACTTTGGGACAGACAGACTTGGGTTCAAGATCCACCTATATTACCTTCCCCTTGTATGACCAGAAGCAAGTTATTTGGAACCTCAATTCAAAATATCTATGTGTCCCCATCTGTAAAATGGGGACAGGAGAGAGCTCTGTCTGACCCAGGGTGAGTGCTTGGAAGAGGGTGGCCATGACTGTCACCAGCTGACCCCTGCCTTCTGGTCTCTATAGCTCTGGGTGGAAGAGAGGCTGCCTCTGGCCCAGTCAGCCGACTATGGCACGAATCTGCAAACTGTGCAGCTGCTAATGAAGAAGAATCAGGTGAGTCCTGCTTCACCTGGTTAGTCCCCCCACCTGCCCCCTCCCTGCCCCTGCCCCTGCCCTGTACAGGGTGGAATGCCCAGCCCTGACCTGCAGAAGGCCAGCACCAGCAGATTATTGTTCCTGTTGGTAGCTGTGGGGCCCCCAGATCCCGTGAAAAGAGCAGCTTTGGGGATGGCAGAGAGAATTCTGGGAAGTCCATGGCAGGGCCAGGGCTGGTAGGGGGGTGTCCAGATACTTCGGGATTCGGAGCCATTCAGACCCATCGGAGCCTCGGTGAGCGCAGCACCCTGGCCCGGGGTGTCATGTGCTTTATCGCTTCTGTATCCGTGGCCTCCCTGAAAGGAAGCCCATTAGCTCCTGGTTTCTTTCCCAAGACAGACTGAGCCTGGCTGGTTGGGTATCCTCGGGGCAAGTAGGCCCCATTTCTTCTGCCACATGAGGATACTCATGGGAAGCCACTAAACTTGGTCCCTGAGCCTATTGGAGCAACATCCATTTGCTCTTCTGCTCTTTCTTAAGCCTGATGGGTCATTCCTGAGGCCCCGGTCAGACTCCTGGAAGTGAGCAGATGCAATACTTCCTCCTGTATCAGGAGTACAAGCATCCTCTCATATCTTCCAAGAAGGCCAGCTGCATGGGCTCATCGAGCCCTGCTCTTGGGCAGAGAGTCGCCCTTCCTGCCTGCTCTACTCTCTGGGTCAGGAAGTGGGGGGCGCCACAGCCAAGAGCAACACGAGCCTGCAAACTGGTCCCCGAGAAGAGCAGTGTGTCCCAGCACGCCAGGCAGCATTGCAGCTCCCTGGGGAAGAAAGGCCGTGGCAGCGGGTCCTTCCTCAGAATAACAGCAGCTGACATCTGCTCACAGAGCCCAGCGACTGGGCACGCGGCTGAGTTACGTTCAAAGAGGTGTCCGAACGTTTCTCAGACCTTTGCTTCCAGTTGACGTGACCTAGTCATAAAGGCTCCAGTGTGCACAGGCAGGGTCTTGGGCTAGAAGGTAGTAGGTAGGGGTTCAATTAATGCCACAACCTGCAGTTACAGGAAGGAGACTGGTAGAAGATAGTACCCTGGGGCCGCAGTTTCCTCAACTGTAAAATGAGCTGACATCAGTCCTTCCAACACCAAAGACTTTGGCTCTGTCTGGCCTCGGTGTGATTGCCAAGAGACTCTCAGCTCCCCTGGATGAAGGTTGCTATTTCAGGAAAAGGGCAACACAAGTATATTTTCCCTAACCAAGAAGGGAAAGACAGTCTCTTGGCAGAGCATGGCTGCCCTAGCCAAGACTACGCTAAGCTAGATGAGCTACAGCTTAAATCTCATTTTATCATTCTCTCTATTGCGGTGGTTCTCAAACTTCAGTATGCACCAGACTCACCCAGAGGGCTTTGTTAAAACACAGTCGACCAGGCTCCATCTCAGGTCTACTGATTCAAACTCTCGGAGTAGAGCCTGATAACTTGCACATCTACCAAGATCCTAGGTGACGCTGATGCTCTTGGTGTGGGATCCCACTTTGAGAACCACTGCTCTAATGGTTATCCATTGCAACTAGAACCAATCCTGCAAGGTACCACATGAATGGTTCTTGGCTTGGGCTGCACAGTAGAATCACCTGGAGGGCTCCCTCCATGATAGTGTAAGCTTTATGAAGGCAGGGGTTTTGTTGATCTTGTTTCCATGTTGTCCCTAGAGCCTAGAACCAGACCCAGGACCTAGGAAATTACTTCATAGCTCTGTGTTGGACACATGATGTAGTAAGAATACATCATAAGGAAGCACACTGCACGGGAGCCTAGAAAGGAGTTGCTTAAAAAGAGAGAAATAGATTTTAGGATCCCTTGCAGAAGTTATAGGATCTCAGGGAAAGAAAGAGGCACACAGAGCTGACACCGTGGGTTGTTTGAATTCAACTGCATGGACCACGAAAAATTGTCAGGATTGAGATTCTGAGTATAAAGGGTAAGAAGGCATTTCGGCAAGTTAGGTGACTTGTGACTCTCGCTGGTTCTGTGTATTTTCAATGCTGACAGTCCCTGTGTGGCTTGTGTGTATGCCCTCCGGATGGTTTTAAAGGCCACGGGGACATTGCAGAAAGGGAGGAGATGAGGTGTAAGGAGCCGAGAGCCCACATGCAAGAAGCAGCGAGGCCCGGGCCTCTAGGACCCCGAAAGTGAGCCACACATGGGGAATGGCCCACCCAAGAAAAAGGCGACCCCATCACCAGAGAGAGGAGAATGCCCTCTTCATGACCAAATGCTTAAACAGCAAATAATACAGAGCTCACAAAAGATTTAAGAAATAGAAATGGGGGGTGGAAAGCCAAAATCCTAAAATCTGAGCAAGGAGCCACCATCAACTCTTGTCTCCCAAGGAGCCAGAGGTGCTAAAATAAGATATCAAAGGCCATTTAACAATCGTTCTCTGTTCCTCCAACCCGTCCAGCTAAGAAGCAAGCTGTGCTGAGACGCAGGAGGACTAGGGAGCAGGGAGAGCCCCGCTCAAAGGCCAGCACTGCCACTCACTGGGCACGAGTTACCCCGCTGCGGGCTGCCCCCCCCAACCCTCCCCTCTCCAAAGGCTGTAGGGGTGAAGGCAGGGGGCACGGATGCAGGGCGCTGTGCAGTCAGGGCCAGTTTTTATGGCCACTGCCCGCTCCACACTCACTTCCCAGAGCGGGGGCCTGCCAGAGGTGCCGAAAGTGGCCCTGGGTGACCCGCTGCACGCGGGCCCGGCCACCCTCCCTCACCTCCCAGCCTTTCCCTCCGGCCACAGACGCTGCAGAACGAGATCCTGGGCCACGCACCGCGGGTGGAGGACGTGCTGCAGAGAGGGCAGCGGCTGGTGGAGGCGGCTGAGATTGACTTCGGGGACATGGAGGAGCGCCTGGGGCACCTGCAGGCCTCATGGGACGCGCTGCGGGAGGCAGCAGCCCGGAGGCTGCAGCGCCTGCAGGACACCAGCGAGGCCCAGCAGTACTACCTGGACGCAGGCGAGGCCGAGGCCTGGATCAGTGAGCAGGAGCTCTACATCATCTCCGACGAGACCCCCAAGGTTGGCCGGGGCTGGGAGCCAAGGCCAAGAGGAAGAGCTGGGGCGGGGCAGCCAGGGGGCAGTGACACATTGTAAGCCCCCGTGTACGAGGACACCCGCCACAACGTACGTCCTGCAGCCAGGTGCCCCATTTGCCGACTTAGATGTGATTGAACCCAAGATTTCCCCACCTTTTTGGTGCCATGGATTCTGTCCTGAGGGGCTACCGGGAGGGAGGGAGACATGAGCTGAGGCGTCTCTAGGGAAGTTTTCGTGGGGTCAGAAGATTGGAGCTGGGCCTGGGAGGGTAGGTATCAGAAAGGAATCAAGAGGAAGGTAGGGTATTGTTGGGAAACGAGTAGCAGGAAGGACTCGTGCCCCGTTCTCTTGGGAGGGTCCCACGAGCCTGGCTGCAGCCACCGCCCCTGCCCCCACCCCAGTCTCAGGCGCCTCCAGGAGCAGGTGCCCTGAGAGTCGCTGCCTCCTAGGACGAAGAGGGCGCCATCGTGATGCTGAAGAGGCATGTGAGGCAACAACACGCGCTGGAGGAATACGGAAGGAATATCAAGCAGCTGGCCGCCAGGGCCCAGAGCCTGCTGTCTGCGGGCCACCCTGAGGGGTGAGTGTGCCGGGTCATGGACATCAGGCCAGGGGCCCCGCCAACCAGGACCCCTTCAGGTCCAAGTGGGAAAACAGCAACAGTCTTGGGGATAACTGGGTTTGAGGCCACTGCTTTCTGGACTGCTGGCTGGCCCAGTTCCATCTCATGCCTTGGTTTTGCATGAGGAACTTCAAACAGGGCCAACTAAGGCCTGGTTTGCAAAAAGATCAGAAAATGGAATAGCGAAAGTACCCTCTTGGTGAACCAAGAGCTCCAATCTTTTGAAGAATTAGATTATGCTAAGAGACACTGAAGAGTAACTTTGCTTTTCTCTTTATGGTCCAGAAGGTACTTCAGGATCTCCCAGTGTCCCAGCAAAAATCATTATATAGGCATGAAGGTAGAAAACCTACACCCATCTAGTATGTGGGTCTGCCTGGGCCAGACACGACAGGCTGCACCCCCAGGCGTGGCCTGGTCCTCAGCTGCCTGCAGGGCATCCACAGCTGTGGGGCTTCATCAGCCACCCCAGTATCTCCCAAGGAGCCCCAAGAATTGAGCCCCTGGTTCTACAGGCCCCATCCTTGCTGCCTCTGGAGCCGGGCTCACAGTGCTGCTCCATCAGCCTCCTTGGGAGAATAATGGAGGAGTTCCCTTTTGTCTCCCTGAGCTTCCCCGAGTGAGAGATGATGGTGGGAGGCACCCTGTCCGGAGGGGACACATTTCGGTCATCCCCTGAGGCATTCTGGTCTAAGGGATGGTTCTTTTTCTCCCCAGCACTTCCCAGGAAAAGCTGCTGTCATTTCTCCTAGTTTCCTTTCCCCAGCTCTCCCTGCCATGGGGCTGGGGAGGAGCAGATCGGCCCCTCTGAGCTGGCTGCTCTGTGCTCTCTGACTTCGTCTCTGAGTGCTCTCTGGTTTTGAATTCCAGGGAGCAGATCATCCGACTTCAGGGGCAAGTGGACAAGCAGTACGCAGGGCTGAAGGACATAGCCGAAGAACGCAGGCGGAAGCTGGAGAACATGTATCACCTGTTCCAGCTGAAGCGGGAGGCAGATGACTTGGAGCAGTGGATTTCAGAAAAGGAGCTGGTGGCCTCTTCCCCTGAGATGGGGCAAGACTTTGACCATGTTACAGTGAGTACTCACGGTGACTGCTCTCTCTGTCCTCCTCGAAGGCCAGAGACGCAGGAGCAGTCATGCCAGGCGCGCGCACGCACGCAGTGCTGCACAGAGATGGAGACGCGCCGGCGTGAGCTCAGGCTGCCCTGGGGAGCTGTGGCCCCGGGGGGGGGGTTCCCGCCCTGCGGAAGTCTGCAGCTGGGGCGATCACACCACCCCACCCCTGGGCCCCAGTAACCGCCTTTCTGTTCCCCCACGTCCAGCTGCTGCGGGACAAGTTCCGGGACTTTGCCCGGGAGACGGGGGCGATTGGGCAGGAGCGGGTGGACAACGTGAACGTCGTCATTGAGCGGCTCATCGACGCAGGCCACAGCGAAGCGGCCACGATCGCCGAGTGGAAGGATGGGCTGAACGAAATGTGGGCGGACCTGCTGGAGCTCATTGACACGCGCATGCAGCTGCTGGCCGCCTCCTATGACCTGCACCGCTACTTCTACACGGGCACGGAGATCCTGGGCCTCATCGACGAGAAGCACCGAGAGCTGCCGGAGGACGTGGGGCTGGACGCCAGCACCGCCGAGTCTTTCCACCGGGTGCACACGGCCTTCGAGCGGGAGCTGCACCTGCTGGGCGTGCAGGTGCCGTCTTGTCCCCTGCTGCCCACCCCCCCCCACCGCCCCCGCAGGCTCCAGGGCCCTGCCATCCACCTCTTCCCCAGGGGCCCGGGGGTGTCACCCTCTGCAATGGACACCAGGAAATGTCACCTCTTTAGAAAGGCAGCAGCTCGGGCTGCTGTGGGCGGGAGCTGTGGCCTTCGGTCGTTCTTTAGCTTCAGAAGTAGTTCTTCAAACTGAAACCTCACAAAAACCCAAGGCATAAAATACCTTAAAATGCTGTCTCTGGTTGTGCAACAGGGCTCCTAGGGAACACATATATGGTGCATTTCTAGCACCAAGTATTGGTATCAGCATTACATTTAGTCACTGACTCCTCATGGCCACGCTCTGAGCTAGGTACTAACATCATCTGCACTTTATAGATGAGGAAAGCAAGGCACAGAGAGTAAACAAGTTCCCTGGAACGTGTGGACAAACAGTGGAGCCAGGATTCAGATCTTGGTGTCCTGGCGTCCTGGCTCTAGACTCCATGCCCTTGGCCACCGGGCTGTTCAGTCTTTCTACATGGGAGCTGGGAGTACCCTAGGATCTGCTTAGACCCCCTCCTCCCATCAGTGGGGTGGCCCCCGAGGCACCTCTGCAGGCCCACAGGGCTCCACAGAACTTGGAGTGATGGAAAGGGTGAAGGCAAGGGGACCCCCCTGCCGGGGCTTTGGCAGCCTTCCAGAGGTCCCAGGAGAGACGGGCTGGCTGTGGAGCCCTGCACCCAGCCAGCGGGGTCCAGGGATAGGACGCCAAGGTGGGTTGGGCCCTCGTTCACTCAGAAGAGGACCTCCTAGGAATTTGTCATCCGGCTGGAGGTGAGGCCTGTTGCGGTCCTTGTGCTTTGGGGGTGCCAGAGCCCCTGAGGGGGGCGCAGCCCACTGAAGTCTCAGGAATGAGGCCTCATTGCACTGGGGCCGGCCTCAAAGAGGGGATCTGGTAGAGCTCCTTCCTTGACGGGCAGCATGCAGAGTGGTTAAGAACAGGGACTCCAGTCTGCACCCCTCTTCTAGTGTCAGTGACCTCAGGCCACTCACTCAGGCTCGCTGTGCCTCAGTTTCTTCATCTCAAAAACAGGGATCACAATAGTACCTCTTTCATAGGGTGCCTGTGAAACATGCCTGGCACGTAGTTACTCTTACTACAGTACTTCTGGGGAGATCAAAGGGCAGAGAGTCCCTTTCACTCCCATATTCTCATCAAAGCCCAAAAGATGGCTTGGGTCCATAGAGGCCAAAACGAGGAGACTTCCCTCCCAGCACTGGTGGGAGGCTGAAGATCTTGCCTTCCAGAAGAGCCCTGGGGAGGGAGACCTGGAGGAGACAGACCTCTTGCCCATCAGAGGCCCAGGACACATCTTTCTAGGGAACAACGTCCGGTTTTGCCCAACCACAGGTCCAGCAGTTCCAGGACGTGGCCGGCCGCCTGCAGAAGGCATACGCTGGGGAGAAAGCAGAGACCATCCAGAACAAGGAGCAGGAGGTGTCTGCCGCGTGGCAAGCACTGCTGGACGCCTGTGCCGGCCGCCGCACACAGCTGGTAGACACGGCAGACAAATTCCGCTTCTTCGCCATGGCCCGAGACCTCCTCTCCTGGATGGAGGGCATCATCCGGCAGATCGAGACCCAGGAGAAGCCTAGGTAAGGGGGACATGCTCGGGGCCGCCCCACTCCTCAGCTACTCTGTCCCCAAGCCTGGCAGACCAGGCCGCTGCCCTGGGCCTCCTACTTGGAGAGACCGTCTTGGACTGTGGGGGCACCTGAGGCTGGGTCCAGGCAGAAACAGAGCGGCTCGGCTTCTCCTGGGAGGACCGGCCATCGCAGAATAACGGGAGCCTGGAGAGTGGCGAGAAGGACGTCTGCCGTTCAGACCTGACGGCAGGGCAGTGACCCCAGCTACAGCTGTCAGGGAGAGCAAGCGCTCCACGCATCCAGAGCCGCGCACATCTGAGCCTGTGCATCACCCTCCCCCCCCCCCCGCCCAGTGCTGGGACGAGGCAGCCATTCTCCCCAAGCTCCAGAAGGAGCTCCTTGTCTGGGGCGCGGGGCTCATGCCCATCTCTGTCCCTCTGCCCTGGAGTGCCCGTCCTGATGGCCAAGACTGTATAGTTTCCATCTTGATTCAGAATGCGATTCACATAACATACCATTCAGCCACGTAACATGTCCCATGCAGGGGTTTTCGCACGATCACCGGGTACAACCCTCACTACAGTCTAAGTTTAGAAAACTTTCATCACCCCAGAAAGAAGCCTTGTACCCACTAGCAGTCATCACCCCACAATTCCCTCCTCTCCCCAGCCTCTGGCAACCACAAATCTGCTTTCCATCTCTCTAGCTTTGCCTGTGTCCTAGACTCATCATAGAAGGGGACTCAGACAATATGTGGTCCTCTGTGACCGGCTCCTTTCACTTAGTGCAAACCTTTTAAGGTTCGTCCATGTTGTAGCAAGCATCAGAACTTCATTCCTTTTTATTGTCAAATAATATTCCCAGGCTTCTTTCGGGGTCCCTGAACCCCCAACCCATCCCCTGCCCACTGACCAACAGAAGACACTAGGGCATCAGCGTTCCCACTGGGGCTGGGCTGGCAGAGGAGCCCCTGGCTGGCCAGAGAGAGAGGAGGAAGTGGGGTCAGACTCCCAGGCAGGTGGGGGGCGGCCCTCTCTGGTCTGGACTTGGCATCAGGCAGGCCAGAGTCACCCCGAGTTTCCTTCTTCCCCAAACTCCCTCCCCGACCCATGGCCCGCCCACCCCCCAGGGACGTCTCCTCGGTGGAGCTGCTCATGAAGTATCACCAGGGCATCAGGGCAGAGATCGACACCCGGAGCAAGAACTTCAGTGCCTGCCTGGAGCTGGGGGGGTCCCTGCTGGAGAGACAGCACCAGGCCTCGGAGGAGGTGAGAGGACAGTGGGGTGAAGAGGAGCCCCTCCCTGTCCTTGCCTGCATTCCTGCCGGGCCACACAGCTTCCTGGGAGGGAGCTCTGGGCCATGGTTTCTCTGAGAGACTCTTTCTTTCACTCCTGGAGCATCAGGGCTGTGTGCAAGCCCAGGGACGAAAGCCCCAGCAACCCCACCCAAGGTTGGCAGCTTAGTAGGGGAGAGCAGGCTCATAACCCACCTAACCACCCACATGTGTGCATGCTTTGGCGTTGGCAACACCCATGTCCTAGGAGAAGCACACGTGCCTCAGAGAGGTTAAGTAACTTGCCCAAGGTTGCACGTCTGGCAAGGGGAAGGGCCAAGATGTGAAGCGAGGTCCTTATGACCAAACCCAGCATGCTTTGCAGGACCCATTTGCACACCCCCTCAGACAAAAGGAAGGTTTACCAAAAGCCTGAGCTATTCTCCCTTCCTTCCCACAGATTAGGGAGAAACTGAAGCAGGTGCTATCCAGGAGGAAGGAGATGGATGAGAAGTGGGAGAACCGCCAGGAACAGCTCCGCATGTGTGAGTGCACCTGCGACCCAGAACTTGGGAAAGGGGGCAGACTCCTGCTGAGGTGGGGACAGGGAGGAGGTGATTTTCACTGCCTAGAGAAGAGCCCCCAGAATGCCACCCATCAGCAAGGTTCTGGGGCCAAGGGCCTCGGGCGTCCGCACAGAAGAGTCACATGGACACACTGCTGGCAGCCCACCTCTTACCAGCCAGCATGCCCTCTCCGTGCCTGCCCTCTGCCCCACCTGGGTCCAGGCAGAACCTGAGTGGCTCGGCTTCTACTGGGAGGACACCGCCGCCTTGTGCCAGGCTGGTGTCCTTGTAGCCTGGGGAGGGGTCAGGTTAAGGCTCTGGCGCCTCCCACATGTTTGATCTGAAGCATGTCAGGCACAGAGAGGGCTCTGTCTCCTGCAGCTGGAGACTAAGGAGAGGTGGAAAACCCACCACTCCTGGCTACACACGAGCCAGGAAGGCCTGACGGCCCCTGGTTGCTTGTGCACGATTATGTGGGGCAGCCAAGGGCTGGGAAGAGGGCGTTCAAGGCCAATGGCTGCTCCTCAAAAGGAGACGGCTGAATCCTATTTTGCTTTCAAACTAGTGTTTGTGCTAATTCATGTGTTTTTCCAGTATGACTGTGGGTAGGGATGAGGAAACCCTCCCCCCACATGGCGTGGGACAGAGTGGTCTCAGGCAGCAGGGCACCGCTGAACAGGGTGTCCGCGAGGTTCAGGGCCCCTGTGCGGGCCTCCTGCCCGGCCAGCCCCTTGTCTGCGGAGCGGCCCACTGCTGAGCGCTAACAGGCCCTGGGGCCTGCGGGTGGGTCTGTGGCTTGGTCCCCGCACAGCCCTGGAAGTGTGCCAGTTCTCGAGGGACGCCTCTGTGGCCGAAGCGTGGCTGATCGCCCAGGAGCCCTACCTGGCCAGTCGGGACTTTGGACACACGGTGGATGGTGTGGAGAAGCTTATCAAGAGGCACGAGGCTTTTGAGAAATCCACAGCCCCCTGGGCCGAGCGCTTTGCCGCCCTGGAGAAGCCCACCACGGTGAGCTGGGAACAGGCACGGGGAGGCCCCGCAGCTGCGCCTCGGGTGGGGGATCCCTAGTCAAGAACTCTGAGCCTGTTATTAGGCGCCCACGGACAGCGTAAAAGGCTCGGTGAGGGGCAGAGTGGGAAGGAAAGAGGAGACGTAGAAAGTACTTCTGAATGCAAAAGACTAAAGGGGTGACTTCTAAAAAAACAAACACCAGGTGTGTGGGGAGGCATCTTTAGGGAAAGCTGGTCTAACAGCAAGCAGGCTCTTCTCTGTGGCTACTCTGATACCCTGGGCCTTTCCTTCCCCTTAGCTTGAGCTAAAAGAACGCCAGACCCCAGAGAGACCCGAGGAGGAGGAGAGTGGGTAAGTGTGGGGAGGGCCAGGCAGTGGATTTAGCAGGAGCGTTCTGCCAAGGAGGATGGGTGGGAAGGGGGAGGGAGGGTACTTTTCATCAGAAACGGGCTCCCTGACGTCTTAACAATACCTGGGCCACTAGCCAGAGAAATCTGGAGTGTCTGCAGCCTAAAGGCGGAGAAGAGCTTTTGTTTCCCCCAAAACACGGGTGGCCTGAAGGCCTGGTACAGGCAGAAACGCGCCCCGCCCCCCACTCCACCCGCCCCGTTCTGGGAGCCACCTGAACACGTGCCCCCAGAGGCCATTCTGCCTCCAACCATGTCCATTTCTGAAGGGTCTGCCGTACGTTTCAGATTAAGCAGTTCCTTGCTAAGTGCCTTTGCGAGGAGACCCGGACCGGGAGAGAGTTGACATGTTCCTGGTGGGGAGAGTGGGAAGCCAGGTCCTAGGGGTAGGCATTGGCCTTGGGGAGATGGTTTCTAAAGGAGGGCTATGTCTTCCATAGGCCTCAAGAGGAAGAAGGCGAGACAGCAGGGGAGGCTCCCCGAGGTCCACATCGTGCAGCCACTGAGAGAACATCCCCGGTCAGTTTCCTGTCCTATCTGTCTGGTTCCTGGGAGTCCTTGCTGCCAGAACCCTCTCATCCCTACTAGGCTCAGCCGGGGCAGAATGCGAGGACAGGCATGCACCACCCACGCTTCCAGACTCCTCCTTCAGATCAGTCTTCTTTTTTACTTAGGTTTCCTTAATTTCTAGAATAATTCCCCTCCTCGCTTCAACCCAGAAGAAACTGACATGCCAGCCCACTGACATGACTCTTACTAGTTTGATTTTATCTAGTCTAATAAATTTTATTGTATAAATACATCACCATCTACAAATTCATCTACATTAGGAGAAACAGTTGATCCAGGGAAGACTTATTTTTATATACCGTTCTTCTCCCATTTTCCCTCTCACTCCACCCTTAACACAGCATGCCCTACACACACATTCACACACACGCGCGCGCACACACACACACTCTTTCTCTCACACATGCACAAACAGACCATCTGATCTTGCCTGTCTCAGCCACGGGCATTCAGGGCAGTGAAGGGGGGACACCCAACCCTCTAGCCCATCCCTCCCTCCTACACAGAGCACCCTCCTCTTTGCTCCCTCCCCCACCCCCTCTGGGCCTGATGCCTGTGGGTCGGTTTGAAGGTGGAGCTGGCTCTGAAGCAGGAGTGAAGGAGAGCCCCAGGGCTTCTGGGTCACAGGGCCAGTCCCCCCCTCCCCCCCGGCCTTGTAGAAAAGGAGGGTGCAGCAGAGACCTGGCTGACAGAAGTGTTGGGAGGGTCCAAGACAGACCAGCTGCCGAAGGCGTGGGGCACATGGCTTCAGGAAGGAATAGGTCCATTAACTGAAAAGACCCAAGGTGCCCGTGCAGGGAGCCCGGGAGGCTGTAACCCGGATTTTGGAGAAATGCCCTGGGGAGCAGCTAAGAAGAAGACAAAACATCAGCACGTGCCTTGCATGGCTCCCCAGTGCATGTACCCCTACCTGTCCAGCTGCCCGATTGAGCTTGCATGAACCTTTAGGGAGATTGGTATTCTAGGTGGAAATTTCTGATACACCAGCCACCCCAGAAAAATGCACATACAATGAGTATGCAGAATCTCTGTCAGGTCTGTATTTCGGCCGTTCTCACACTTCTGAGAGTCACACACACACCCTCTCCCACGCTGAGCTCCCTCTGCTGCCTCCAGCCTGGCCAGAGTCCTCGCTTTCTGAGCTGCACCGGCCCGTCATGTCCAGCAGAGGGCATTCCTGGGCTCCCGATGGAGGGCCTCTCCCAGAAGTGCCCTCTGAAGCTCCCATCAGCGCATGTGGGGTCTCTGGTGGACTTCGTCCCAGCCCCTTTTTCCCAGAGACAGCCCCTACTGGAAGGAGAGAGAACTCTGGGGGCTGGCCCGAACTGTGGACGCTGGGGCTGGGACTGTCCCCCACGGCCCACGCTTCAGCTGCGCGTCCCTGTGTGTCTCCGTGCAGTGGTGTCCCTGGTCTGCGGGCTCCTTTGTGACCTCCTGCGCGACTCCGTGGTTTGTCATGTTCGTCTGTGTGAATGTAATTACACGTGCATCCGAGCTGCCTCCGTCCAGCCCCTGAATGTCACTGGGTTTGGGGGAATAAAATCTGCTTGGGCCTGAGCATCTCTGGAAGGAGGGAATGAGCCTACAGTGGAGACCCTTCCCAGAGAGCCGGCCACTGCGCCAGAGGGGGAAATGCCTGGGTTTGGTACAGGAAGAAACCAGATGGCAAATCCAATGAACACCAGGCCCGGGGCCCGAGGCCTCATGGAAACAGCCACGAGGCTGCAGCTTCTCCTTTCTGAGCCCTTTGCTGGGCTTTATGAGGATCTCCAAAACTCCACGGGAGGGCACAATCTCCAATTGGTCTTGGGTCTGAGAAGAGAGGACAGTGGGTCCCATGCAGGCTGGGACACCTTTGCAGAAACCGCAGGCCTGTCCCGAGAAGGGCTGACATTGTGCTGCCCCTTCTCTCCGGCCTGGCCTGGGGCACGGTGGCTCTCCTGCTGTCCCCTGTGTGTGTGGCCCGGTGTGGGCGCCCTGTAGAATAGATCCATGTGGTGTTGCTTTCTGTGAAACCCATCACTAGTGCATGCTGGCTTCCTGCCTGGGGGAGTGGATAGGAGTGGACCAGGCACCTGAACCCCTGCCTAGCTGGCTCCACAGCCTGGGGGGGGAGGGCAGCCTACCAGCCCCAGCCCAGTCCTCCCCTCCCCGGGTGCGTCCATGCTGTTCCACGTCAGTCTTTTCCTCAAGCACATCATCGTACAATGAATTGTCTCCCTCACCGCTTTTCCACATTAGAGCACGTTCTGGTAAAAAAAAAAAAAAAAAAAAAATCCATTCATACCGGTAAGTGTGTAGGTGTGTGTGAGGCCAAGCAGAAAAAACAAGGTATCAAAAAAGCCAAAACTTCTGGAGTGGAAGTCAGGACATTGCGTCCTAGTCCATGATTCTGCCGGAGCTTTCCTGCATGATTTTAGACAAACCACCTAATCCTCCTGGGTCTCCTCACCTTTATAAAGCCCTCTTGTAGGGATTACAGAAAGTCCAGAACATTCCTGTGTGTCAAAAATGTACCTAAGTAAAGGGAGAGGCTGGGAGAGTTGGGTTTCCCCCCTTTCCTCGGGTCTCATCCTTAGTTCTAAGGAGCCTGTTCGCTTGTCGGGTGCTAGTTGGTGTGAGGCTGGAGATGGGAAAGAAGAGGTAAAGGGCTGGGATATTTGCCTTTGTCCTTGTTTGGGGAAGAGAGGCAGGGTTGGGCCTCAGCTCCTGCGGAGGTCTGGACCCTGAAGATGGCCCCAGGGTGCTGGATGGGGCCTGGTGGCAGGCTGAGCCATTCCCCTTCCTCTTAGTGCCTGGGGCACTGTCACCCTAATACCCCCTACCTTGTGTGTCTCCCCTTCATCCCAGATGTGGCTCTGGAAAGGGCTTGGGGGTCTTGTCAAGTATCCTCATCTTCCAGACCCTGGGTGCCTCAGAATCCCCGGTGTAACATCTGTGGTGAGATGTGATGATCGATTTCACGGAGGGAAAATGGTATTGCAGGGGATCCAAGTCCCTCCAGGCTTAGGGGGCCCCAGCCAACAGCGCTGGGTGTCTTCTGCCCACCGCATCTGTTTCTTGGCTTTGGGGTGGGAATTGGGGCCTGCTTGAGGAACTCTCCCAGCGGGGCAGCTGTGATTAGTGAGAGACATCCCTGACAGGGACTGGTGTTCCTAGGGGCTGTGACAACAAGAAAGAGTCAGTCTTCAGGGTCACGGTGTGGGTAGTCATGCCCTACCCACCTCAGGGACGTGAGGCTACTCCGGAAAGCAACTGCTGGGTGCTGTTCGTTATCAGGCCCCTTCATCAGAGGGTCAGGGAAAACTCTTACCCAAGTGCAACTCACAGACGTCACTCTTAGTGTGACCCTTCAAGACTGCCTGCCCCTGGCTGCCCTGGAAAGGACTGGGCATCTCAGCAGGGACAAGGGAGGGGAGTCGAGCCACCCAGGTCCCTTGCCTCTCCCATAGTCTCAGAGGTTGCTGTGGCTTTAGGGAAGTAACCAGTCCTTGCAAATGTGAGGGACGTGCCCCAGGCGCTGGGGGTGCTGGGTCGCCGCCAGGATACCTTTCAGACTGGCACCCCCTTGGCCAGCTGGGCAGCTCCCCTCAGAGCAGCCTCCCTGGTGGGCGGCCTGGAGCTTTACTCAGCGGCCAGAGGCCGGGCTCCACTGTCCTTGGATGGAAGGGATGTGGGTGTGTGTGGAGGAAGCAGCTGTGTTTCTTCTTGCCTGAGCACGCTTTCCCGATCCTTCCTCCCCCACCCTGTGAGGCCCAGCGGAGCTGCCGCTTCAGGCATTTTCAGCCCATGCGAATCATATGTGTTCATAATGAGCAGAAGGGGCCTGGAAAGGACTCTGTTTTCCCCTAAACCCGGGCATGGCCCCGTCTCCCCAGGATGCCTGAATCCGCATTGCCGGGGGTGGGGTCTGCCGGCCATCTGGCACTGCACCCTGATACTCCAGGCTCCGTCTGGATCCGTATCCCCCACCCAGCTCTCTCTGCTGTGGCCACGTGTGATCTTCCGGGCCCGGCTGCTGCAAAGTTCTTTTTTAGGCTGCCCCGAAATTCTTTCTTGCAAGCTGTGTTTCGGAGCATCGCAGATACTGACGGACTCGGGACGGAACCCAGTTAACATTGGAGGCGATCTCAGAAATGGGGTTTGAGGGCGCCAACTTAACCACTGGGCGTCGGATCTGGGTGGGGGAGTGGGCATCTTCTCTCTCTAACCTTTCTGAGTGGCTGGCTTAGAGTCACCATGGGATGGAGCGGCCACCAGCTTCTCCAGGGCAGAGGGACCAGAAGAGCCCACACTGATGGCAGGAATGGTGAAGACTGCTCCCAAGGAAGCCTCATTCTCCTCCCGCCCGTGATGGTGGTGGACCATGTCTCCCCATCCCTGTCTGAGGGGACCCTGCACATTCCCCTCTTCTCTCTTCTTTCCCCTCACTTCACCTGGTGCCCTCCCACCCCCATCATCTTCCCTGGTGTCCCAGTTGTCATCTCGGATGGATGACTGGCCCCCGGGGTCTGGTGTGGAGCCACTCTGCCCCCCATCCCACCTCTCATGAGAGCTCTCCACCCCAGCCACTCCTGCCTTCCTTCTCCTCTCTGTAGGCATTTGTCTCTGCTCACCCTGAGTTGCCATCTCTTCATTTCTTCTTTCAACTCAACAAAGCATCTCTTTTTCTTCTCTGGTAAACAATTGTCTTCTGAACTGTCTTCCCAAGCTGCCTGCCCACATTCCTTCCCACCCCTTTCCCAGAGGACAAGCGCCCAGACATCAGACACTGGGGGAGCATGCAGTTCTCAGCGGCAGAAGTGGCCGGCTTCCCCCACCTCCGTTTCAAAGCCTTGTTGGATTGCCTCAGGCATCCGGCCATAGGTCTCGTGTGGCCCCACGCCCCTCCGCCGGCCCCTTCAGGTGTTCTCTGACTCATCCCATATCAGCGGGCTCGGCTCATTTCGACCAAGAACTGCACTGGGTAGGTGCTCTCCTCCAGAGCAGTAGTCCCCGCCCCTCATGCAGCAGGATTCCATAGGAAGAGCTCGGAGTTTGGGACCAGACAGATCTGCTGCCTCGACTTTCCACTCACTAGATGTGTGGCTGAGCAAGCTGCTCATTTTCCCTGACCCCCACTTTCCTGAGTCTCTAAAATAGGGGTGGTGATGATACCTGCCTCACAGGTGTATCAGGAGAGAGAACATAGGTAGAACTGGCATCGAGGAGATGACCTCAGCCTTCATTTTTCCCTTCATTTTTTCTCTGTCCCTCACTGCAGTCCTTCATCTCTTAAAAGCAGCCTTCTCCATATGAATGCCAAAGCCCTTCCAAACCAACCTCCCTGGAGTGCCTCCCCCTGGACCCGCCTACGTACACGTTCCAGGCTCAGTCCTTGCTGTGAGATCAGTGGGCAAAAACCATCACATCTAAAGGTGGAATGCTCTCTTCCCAGGATGCACCCTCATGCCCTGGTTCTCGCTTATCAGCATCTCCTTTAGAGAGAAGCCCCCTTACTTGTGTTTCCTTGCTTGTTAATACATCTGGGTTCACCGAGCATCTTCTAGAACCTCCAAAACACCCTGTGGTCCCAAGCCAGGTGATTTTTCTCGTGGGAGTTCCTCATCTCTGTGCTGTCTTCTACACCAGCAGCTGGCTGGGCCTGGAAGTACACCTTCAACCCGTTTAGTCCAGAGTAGAAATGTACCCATCTTGCCCCCTTTCTTCTCCCCCCTTCTTGAACCTCCTTTGTGGCCCTCTGTCTATTTTGCCTGCCCAAGCCAGCTTCCTAGCCAGGCAGGACCCTAAAAGGTCAAGCTTACAAGACTCTGAAAAGAGGTGGCCATCCCCTGCCCACCAGGAACTGAGGCCTCTGTTTGACTACAGTCCTGTGAGATCCTAAAAGCCTCTCCTGTCCATGCCCTTTCCTCCCCTGATGTCCCCCATCCCGCAGCCAGTACTGCCTGTCCCCTGCCCTCCTCTGACCCCACGATCCCAGCAGCCGGCACACACACGCCTTCCTCTCAGATGCCCCCACTTCAGCCACCTATTCCCCAAAGCGAAGAACCTGGCTCCACCCTGCACACAGCACCTCCCCCGATTCCAGCTCCCACCGCGGGCCATTCTCCCTCAGGCTGTCACTCCCATTTATCGGCTAGACTGCCCAGCTGCTCCAGCCTGCCACCGAGAATTTCCTCCAGGCCCCCTCTTTCAGCCCCTCTGGGTGGCGTCCTCAGGCTCGACCCCCTCAGCAGTATAGGCGTAATCTGTGCATCGTCCTCATGAGCCAGGGCTGAAGCAGTGGGCCTCCTGCCTTACAACATGGAGGACAGAAGGGAATGAGATCATCTCCTTTCTCCAGGGCCCTTTGGCAGAACCTGCCTGTCTCTACAGCCACACGAGTAGCCAGCCCTGGGCCCCAGCTTCTCACCTAGAACCCCCTCCCGATGTCCTGCTCTCCACTGGTCCCACCCTTGTAGGGCAAGGCAGACTCTCATATCCGAGTATGGCACGGTTCCAGGGGCAGCAGGAACACGGTCCCCACCTCCTGTCCCTCCCCTCGCTTTCTTTTAGAAGACAGCACAAAGCACATTTACCCCTGGGGCCTGGGAAAGGAAGGTCCTTCTGGCCAAACCATGCCCCATCTTTCTCATCTGTGGCTCCTCCCTTAGCCCTGGAGAGCAGGTCTGCTTCCCTGGACCTGGGGGTGCGGGGTGGGGGGCAACAGCTGCCAAACACTTCTCTCACCCTCTTTCTGGGCTCTTCCTCAGGCCTTGGCCTTCTGGGCAAACGGGACAGATTGGCTTTTAAATTGTCTCCACATGAATAGTCAAGAGCACAGAAGAAATCTTTGCAGACATTGGAAAACCCCCATTTTCCAAAACCCATGACCTGGCCATTTAACTTTTGACCTTGACGGCCATGGCCTCTGAACGTCCCTGCTAAGGGAGTGGGGGTCAGGCACTCAGGAGGAGGAAGCAGAAGAAAGGTTAAGATGAAGTTGGGAGGCAGTCCTGGAAAAATCTGCCTTTACTTACAGGGGACAGTTCCAAAAAGGAAGGAGAATGGCAGTATGGGAAGAATATGGGGACACAGTCCCTAATGAAACCAGTCCGTGGAGGGCAGAGGCTGAGCAAGAGAGGCACACACGGTCGTGAGGGTCTTCTCTGACCCGCCCCTCCCCGGCAGGTGCAGGGAAAGCACTGGCCCATGACCAAGAGGAACAGTACAGCCAGATGGAGAGGTGGGGGATGAAAAGAGGCTTCACTTTCTGCATTAATAATCTACCCCCCGACCAAGCTTTATACCCAAGTCAGAAGGGTGGCCTGATCAAGTCCACAGAAAAAGCCCAAAGCCAGGCACCCACGCTCCCAGTCTCATCCCTGCCAATCTTGCCCTTCCTCCCTCTGGGAGGACGATCCAGGTCTCTAGATCCTTGTGGCCAATGCTAGCTCATTGCAGACACTTGCAGATACCAAGTACTACAGTTGAGTAAAGATGAGTATGAGCCACAGTTCTCGTGGGGCTGTAAGACAGGAAAAAATGAAAGACCTAAAGATGTGATTTAAAAAAACAAAATCCTTGCCTTCTAATTCTGGAGTGCATGCTCTCAATCACTTCTGATACTTACTTGCTGTGTGGCCTTGGGTAAATCACTTAACCTCTCTGAGCATAGATTTACTTGTAAATTGAAGGTATTACACTAGGTTAGTGGTTTTCAAACTTTTCAGTCCCGTTATCTTTTCTTTAAGAGAGATCTTACTGGAACTCCAACTTAAAACTGTGTATTGGACAGTCCTGATTTGATGGGACCCAAACATGACCAGCTTTACCTTTCTTCCAGCCATCCGCATTGAGCCTCTCCTTCCATTGCTTTACTATCATCTCAGGCAGTCCTCGGTCCCCTTCAACTGTTAGAGTCCACCCAGTGTGTCTCAGTTTACTACTTCAGTCCGCTATCCGATGTCACGTCCACCTTCTCCCATCCTCCATTTCTCTATTTCAGGTTTGACCCGTGATCTGAAGGACCCCCAATGGGGAGCACAGGGTCTTCGCTCTTCTCTGGCCCCTCCAGGCCTCCACCTTCAATTGTGGGGCAAGCAGCAGGGAGTAGCAAAGGGGGCGGTGTCTCCCGCCTGGGGCGGCCCTGGTCCTCCTGGGCCGCCGCCCTCGGTCCTTCAGTCCAGACGTGGCCAGCTGCAGGACCTGCAGGAGCCTTCCCACCCGGTGCTGTAAGGTCTGCAGCAGGCGGGCCTTGGAGACAGGGCTCTGACGAGCCGGCTCGAGCTAGGCTGCCTTCGTTGGAGCTCGTTTGGCACACGGAAGACCCACCTGTGCCCGACCTGGCCGACCTGGCCGACCTGGCGGTGGGAAGCTGGCTACCCCTGCTGCTCCCTTCTGTCCTGCCTGCTTCTGTGGTAGGGGGTGGGCACAAAGGCAGATCGCAAAGGCCTCTGCAGATGGGGACCGGAAGGCCTGCTCCCCTTCTCGTGGACATCTGCCTCCACTGGAGGCCCCTCACTGGGCTGGGCAGGGGCCGGAGCGCCCCACGCCCCCCAGGGAAGTGCAGGGAGGTAAAAGCCACAGCTTTTCCCGGAAGCAGGGACTCCTTCTGTGGGGATTCTCAACTCCAGCTGCTCATTAGAGAGTGTGAAAAGCTTATTCAGAAATACAAATGTTCTGACCCCGCACCAGGGTGTATTCTGCTAAAGCTCCTGAGGCGATGGTAAAAGGCAGCCCCGGGTAAGGAAGCACGGCCCTACTCCAGCAAATCGCAGTCCACTGATGGGAGCAGGACCAGTTAGCCCTACACGGCGACCCGGGAGGACCTAGGTTCTCCCTTTGGAAGGTGGTAGAGGAGACTTAGGGCCCGTCCCCTTGGCTTTGGGGCCTTAGACACAAGCAGGTACCAGCAGAGTCCCCATTCAACATCCTATTAGACGTTTTGCACACCTGTGTTAGCAGCACAACCCTTCATAGGAAATCTTGCCGGAGCCCACGTTTAACTCAGCTGGGGTCCCTGTTGCAGCAGGGGGAGGGGCCGGAGCCAGGCAGTGAGCCAGGGCTTGGCCAGCAGCATTGGCATTTGAAACCAACACCCAGGCCCCTCAGCTGACTCGAAGAACCTCCCTCACTGTGCTCGAGGGGGCAGGGAGTGGGGACGGAGCTGGAGGCGTGGGCAGAGTCGAGGGAAGCTGAGCAGGTGGCCCCACAGGTCAAGGGAGAGCCAGACAGGAACCAGGCTGGGGGGGCGGGGGGGGGGGGGCGCTCAGGCTTCCCAGTCCTGCCGGGTAGCCACCCCTGGGTCTGAACCCCTAGCAAGGTGTGCTCCTCCCGTATGCCCCTGAGCAGGCGGAAGAAGAGAGGCAGTGGCCTCAGGACCTGCAGCCGCCACCCCCTCCGGGGCCGCAGGAGAAATCCAGTGGGGATGAGAGGCCCGCCACCGAGCCTCTCTTTAAGGTCCTGGACACGCCTCTGAGCGAGGGTGAGGAGCCCACAACGCTGCCGGCCCAGCGGGACCACGGGTACAGTGTGCAGATGGAGGGCTACCTGGGACGCAAGCATGACCTGGAGGGGCCCAACAAGAAGGCATCCAACAGGTGTGTGGGGGACAGGCCACCTGGTGGGAGGGGTGGGCGGCTCCCAGGGACTTCCCCCCTACAGAGCCTCGGCAACACAGGCAGGGGAGGGAAGAGGGTGCCTTCTGCCTCTTCTGAGAGCTCCCGGGCACCTGGGCATGATGGGGAAAGGCCTGAGTTCAAATCCTATGCCCTTGTACAAGTTACTCAGCCTTTGTTTCCCCATTTGTAAAATGGGGATGATGGGGAGAACCTGCCTCTTTGGTACAGATCCCAAGCCTGGCAGAGTAGGTTCTCCGTGAACACTCGCGGTTATTTTTATCCCAGGCCTGGGTAACAGGTAGGTAGGTCTTGGCAGCAACAACATATCCTTGACCAAGTCCCACTTTTTAACCAATCTGGGCCTGTTTCCCTAGCTGTAAAATGGGAGAGGAGAATGGGGTTGGCATATGTGCCTTCTGGTGGTCCCTCCCAGTGCTGTCCTATAGCAACTCTGTGCCCCTGAGGAACTCATTCGAAGGCTATGTCCTTTCCCGGCCCCGAGGCAGTTACGTCCTTGAGTGCAGTCCGTCCAGGGCTGCTTCTACCCAAGGTCCCCGGGGGCCTGTGTTTCCAGGCAGCATTCCATTCGCAGGGACACTGGGCAGCATCGAGAACCAGCCATATTCTCAGGGCCAAGTGGCAGCATACCGAGCCTGGGCTGAGGGGGCTGGAGGTGGGACATGCTAAAGCTCATTCAAATCCCAAAAATGAATTTGGGGGCCCAAGCACCCTGAAGAAGTTTATTATTTATACAGAGTCCACCTTTAGAAAAGGGGAAACTAGCATCTACTGAGCACCTGCTATGTGCAAGGCATTGTTAGGACTGATTCCATCTTCACAACCACCCTGTGATATCGAGGTTTCTATTGCCCGGAAAGAGAATCAGAATTCCAGGGAAGTCATTTGTTCGAGGCAGGATTTTACTCCAGGGCCCAGCTCCTTCTTAGCAACTGCCTGACTTGGGCTCCAAGCTCAAAGAAGGTGGTGAGGGCTACGGGAAAGATCGGAGCTTTCCTGGAGGATCTTTCTCTGGGTGTCAGAAACCTGGGCCCCGTAAAACAGCTCTGCAGCCAGCCCGTCCTGTACAGGTCAAGTTCTCTCTTTGAGCTTGTAGTCTTTCCTATGAGCCCAACAAGCTCTCCACCTTCCTGCCCTCCAAAGGGAGGAGGAAGAGGAAAAGCTTGCCTTGTTCCCCATCCTTCATTCCTGTGAAGGGTGAAAAGGTGCCCTGTTTCCCATGGCTCGGTCAAGGAGCTCAGGTTAGCCAACCCATGAGCTTCTAAGCTTGTCACCAAACATCAGTTGGGCCTGGATTTGCACAAATGTGTTTCTTTAAAAAGTGCTTGTACAGTATACCGGGCAGATCTCAACAAAATGAAAAATAACCAGAACAAAACGCTGCTCTGCTCACTTCAGTTCTGTAGTGAGAATCACATACACTCATGGTGAGAAGGGCTTTGAAAGTTAAGTTTACACTGTTGGTCTTAGACTCACTAATCCTACTTTTAGAAATGTATCTCAAGGTAAGATCAGAGTTATAGTGAAGATTTACGCGTGAATGTTTCACATTGCTGTTTTAAATTGCACCATTTAAATTTCCAGTAATTACAAGGTACACCAATAAAGGGATTATTTATATATAGGATGGGATACCATCTAACAATTCAAAATTATTTTTAGGAAAGATTTGAAGAATATGTGAAAATATTCATGATATAGCATTAATCTTTTTTTAGATTTATTTATTTTTAGAGAGCAAGCGGGCATGAGTCGGAGGGGCAGGAGAGGGAGAGAGAGAATCTCCAGCAGATTCCCCGCGGAGCCTGGAGCCCAACACAGGGCTCGATCTCAGGACCCTGAGATCATGATGTGAGCTGAAACCAAGAGTTGGATGCTCAACCTGCTGAGCCACCCAGGCACCCTGATATAGTGTTAATTTTAAAAGCAGGATATGAAAAAAATAAAAGCAGGCTATGAAATTGAATATACAATATAACCCAATTTTCATTATATATGTGAATAGAAGAAAATGTGAATATGTGAATAGAAAGACTAGAAGAAAATACATAAAATGTTGACAAAAATAGCTAACTTTCGGTAGTGGAATTATATGCAGATGATTTTCATTTCCTTTTCTAACTGTAAAATGTGTTACTATTTATTGGGGCAAAAATGGTATAATTAAAAAAAAAATGGCAAAGCTGTAAGAATTGATTGCAGAGGTGTTGCACCCGGACGTGCGTGACGAGCCGGCCGCTATCTCCGCAGGTCCTGGAACAACCTCTACTGTGTGCTCCGGAACAGTGAGCTGACCTTCTACAAGGACGCCAAGAACCTGGCGCTGGGGGTGCCCTACCATGGGGAGGAGCCCCTGGCCCTGAGACACGCCATCTGTGAGATTGCGGCCAACTACAAGAAGAAGAAGCATGTCTTCAAGCTGAGGTGAGGCCCCTCCCGGCAGGGCCCCTTCCCTGGCTGCACAGTTTGGCATTAGTGGCTGGACGGGAGTCCCTTGTAGGGGACCAGCTCCATGCCTCAGTTGCCCCTCGGGGACTTTTCAAATCAAAGAGGCTTCGAGTCCAGATTTTCACCTCAGCAGGTGCTGTGCTGCCTGTGAGGGTTCTGGTCCTGGGAAGGCTCTGGGTTCTGGCTTCTCTCCAGCCAGAGGTGGCTGCAGAGCAGGAAACCCTCTTTTGTCTTAGGCTGAGCAATGGCAGTGAGTGGCTCTTCCATGGCAAGGATGAGGTAAGTGCAGGGCGGCCTCACCCAGACCCCAAAAGACCTCAGAGGGGCAGATGTCTCCCTCCCAACAGAAGTCCTAGGGGCAGCCCCCTCCCTGGTGGCCCATGACCCTCCCGCCCTGCAGGAGGAGATGCTGTCCTGGCTGCAGGGCGTGAGCACCGCCATCAACGAATCCCAGAGCATCCGCATCAAGGCACAGAGCTTGCCCCTGCCCTCCAGCACCGGCCCCGACGCCAGCCTTGGCAAGAAAGACAAGGAGAAGAGATTCAGCTTCTTCCCCAAAAAGAAGTAGCCTCTCTGGCGCCCCGTCGGCAGGACTGGGCCGTGTAGGGACTGGCGGGGCGCCCGGGCCCGGTCCTGCCCGCAGCCCGACGCCCGTCCCCCCACCCCGCTGCCTGCACCTGCCTGCTCCGCCTGCCGGCTGATGCCCGCCTCCGCCCAGTGCAGCCCAGGGGCCCCTGGGGCAGGAAACGGTGTCCCAGGCACCCACCCTCCTCTCCCACCTGCCTCTCCTCCCGACTGAGGGCCCTCCAGCCCCCAAACCCCACAAAACTGGAGCAGAAGAGGTTCCTCAGATGCTGCCCCCTTCCCAAAGCAGGTCTTGCTTGGGGCTACCTCCCATTTGGTCATGGCCAGGGAAAGGGAAGAGGACACTGGAAATGCCTGACCTGCCCCTTAGGGGCATGAGGAAGGAGCTTCAGGTAGGCGCCTAGGGCTCTAGCCCTGGCCAAAGGGCTGCTGGGGACCCCGGGGACACAAGGGGCCTCTTCCCCATGGGGCTTCCTCAGAACTAGGACTCACCTCAGGGGCCACCACATCCCTTCCCCGCTCTTCCTCGCACCAAAAAAAAAAAAAAAAAAAAGTGGGGGGAGGCACCTCCCAAGGTTGGTGGGTCCTCAATGCAAGGGCCTCCTGCTGCCTCCGGTGCCCTCTGCTACCACCACAGGTGGTAAAAGGGAGGTAAAAGCTCTCAAGCGGGTCCTCTTAAAACAACAGAACAGCATAGGGCTCAGAGGTGAAGGAGGCAGACAGACCTTGACACTGCCCAAGGCTCTGCCTCTCCACCCTGGGAGCCTCCCCAACTCAGACTCCGGGTCCCTTAGGGATAGTACAGTTCCCCAGATAGAAGATGGCTACCCCAGCTTCTGCAGTAAAGCATCCCAACGCCAAAGGCCCCATGTGTCCTGTCTGTAGCTGCTACCACCTGAGGGTACTGGCTGGACAGACAGCCAAGTTCATGACCTAGCCCTCTAGGGTGGCAAACGGAACCACACCTGGGTACTACCACCCATGTCACACCACCTCTGGACAACTGGGACAAATGCGGGGGCCTGGGCCATGAAGATACGGCACCCCTTGCTCAGCTTCTCCTGAAGGTCCTGGTCTTGGGGAAGTTACATGGGTGCAAAGGCCACCAAACATCTAACACCTCCATCCCCAAGCACAGCTAAAAGGAGCCCTGCACACTATTTCCCCAGGGATAGCCTTCCCCATGCTGGTAAGGTCCGACTTCTGGAGGAAAGAGGGCACTCATCCCAACAAAGATCTCCCCCACCACTCTGAAAGCAATACAGCTCCGGCCTCCATCTTAGCTGGGTTTAGGTCCAAAAGAGGGGTCAAACTGGGGGCAGCAGGTGTTTCCGCCTGAAGAGACCATAAAAGTCCCTGGGGCCTACAGCTGCTGTTCCATCACCTTCCCTGTGAGGAGCCTCAGACACACCGTGATGCTTCCTCTGGAAGGGGCGGAGGTTCAGGTAGCAGCCACAGGGGTAGGCATCCAGAGTTCTCAGGCCTTCCCGGGAGCCCCTAGTGCAGGCAGGCACAGCTCAGAGATCAATACCACCCTGTCAAGGCGTAGCTAACTTCAGACAGGAACAGCAGGAGGCCAGTTCTCCAACGGCGCCTGACATCCCCAGATTGGGCGGGCCCACTTTGTAGCCAGGATCTTCACTTGGCCTCTGTGCATCTAATCCTACATCCCTCTTTGCATCTACAGGGAAGCTAGTATATACCATTCACCAGCCTCTTTCTCCATCTGGGGAAACCAAAGCAGGAGGCAGTGAGGTGACCACACTCACCTGGCAACGAAGAAGGCCTCTGGTGCATCTGAGGGCATGTCCTGCTCCAAGGCAAATAGCACGCTCCTTCCTGAAGAGCAGATAGTGGCAAGAATCTTCCTCAACTCTTCCCCCCGGACCAGTCTTTAGGGAGACAAGGGGCCCCCCTCTCCATTCTATGTGTGCCAAAATAGCAACCGAGGTGAGAAATTTCCAGCAAGGAACTCCATAGTCCAAAGAATGAAAGGGCCCCCCGCAAAGGAAGAGGTAGGAGTTCACCACCCCAGGTCCCCCAGACTGGGCAATGGCAGCCAGCTGCATGTGACCCACCAGCTATTGCCAGTGCCCCAGGCATCCCGCCCACATCATACGGGCCCCAAGACCTTCACCAACAGCACTGAAGCTACACGAGCCCAGCCACACGGGGCTATGCTCCTGGCGCTCTGGCAAGGGTCTTCCCCTCCTTACGTTTTCTACTTTGCAATCTTTTAACAGTATTCCCAAACTAGGTTGACACAGCTCCAGTCCACACCAGCGTAACAGGCTTCCTCCCCAGAACAGCTTAGAGGAAGCTCCTTCTGGGCATGGTCAGGTGGTCCTCCTTCCCTCTCTCCATCCCCTTCATCCCCTGGCCTCAACTGATTGGCTGGGGGGGCGGGGGTATGGAAGGTCCTCAGGCTTCCCCCCGGCCCCCACAACCAGCACCCGTAACAGGAAGCTTGTGGAAGGCTCAGCATCCCCACCACACCACTTCTCTTTCCTATCGGAGGGCAACTAGGGTCCCCAAGGTTGGTCCTGGATCTCTCTCCCCTCCCGTTAGTGGGAGGGGGCAAGGACCCAGAGGACTGTAGGGCCTCATCGCTTGGACAAGCAAGCTCAGGGAGGACACAAGGGAGGAGGCAGCTCCACAAGACTGCAACCCTGTTGGGCACAGATTGCACAATCTGGCACTGGCCCTGGGGCCAGCTGGGCCTTGTCCTCCACCTGCTCAAATGTGCTTCCACCACCAGAGAAAACCCATTTACTAGTTTTTCTAATAAATCGACAATGCTCCATCTTTCTCTCATTTACTTATTTGACTAGTTTTGTTTCCCCATGAATTGGAGCAAGGAGGGGTAGTTGAATGAGCAAAGGCAGGGAGGGACCACCATGGAGACAGAGGGAGAGCCAGTCTCTCGTTTGTCCCTGGAGAGTCTTACGCCCATACCCAGCTGTGTGCCTTGCCTGAGAGCCTGAGTGAAGCTTGCTCATTCACGCATTCAAACATCTTGAGGGTCTGCGGCAAGCCCTTCCCCACAGAGCTCTGGACAGAGATCTTGGCCTTCACTGGACGTCAGAATCACTGGAAGTGCCATGCCTGAGATTCACCTCCGGGAGGGGGGGGCAATTTCTTTTGGTCCAGGTGGATGAAACCGGCATCACCATTTTTCAAAAGGCTCCGCTGACTCTTAGTGGTATCGAGTGAGAACCAGTGAGCTGGTTCAAGGCTCCCAGGCAGACCTAGCAGGTTAAGGATCACCAGGGGAAAGTGCTCACTACAACTTCCCAGGCCCTACCCGCCCCGAAAAGTCTGAGTCAGGGAGTTTGAGAAGCAGTGCATCATCTATTTTTTTCAAGTTGCAGATGAGGAAAAAAAGAGTTCAGGTGACCCAGCTAATTAATGGAAGAGCTGGGACCAGAACCTGGGTGTCCTCACTCTCGCTCCAATACATTCATGGCTCCTGAGCATTATACCCCAAGCCTGGTAGCAGCCAACTATCCTGGTAGGAGCAATAGTGGAAGTGGCCACAGAACACTGAGGACAGCGGGTAGCTCTGCCCTGTCTGCTTCTGTCTAGGAGAGGCCTCCCCTGGCCTGCACTCCTCCCCTGACCTCGTTAGACTCTGTACAACTGCCTTCAGGTTGAGTGCATCCTCCAAGATCAGAAGCTCGCAGAGCCCGGACCCAGCAGACCTGTGGGAACACCTGCCTGGAGGAACAGGGCCAAACAAGGCTGGTCCACCACAGAGAAGGGGCAGAAAGCCCAATCAGAAATAGGCAGGCGCTCCCAGCCCTTTTGAGAAAAGACACTTTGAGAATGGGATGAAAACTGAGGCTCCATCCCAGAAAAAATGCATTTGCTCTCCTCACACGACGCTGCAAGCCACCTCAAGACATGTCTAGGCTCCAAGTTTAGAATCCTTGCCTCCTACAATGTCTCCTGGGAACTAGAGGAGAGAAAAGGCACCAGACATTGGAAATTTCTGCCCATTAGAAAAATGTTCCATTCATTTTCCTCACCTTTTTTAGCCCAACTCTGGTCCTTGAGGATAAGAGCTCGAGGCTGGCACAGCGTCGTTCCCCCCACCAGCTCCCCCACCAGCATAGGATGCCAGGCCGGGGTGGATGGAGAACAGGTTCCCTCCTGCACGTGGCAAGCACCCTGGTGCCTTATGCTTCGTGAGCACGGATGACGCCCGAGGGTATGTGGAAGCAACCACCCCCACGGCCCGCCTCGGCCAGCTCTCCCCACCCCGCAAGGCCCAGTGAGGAGCCACACACAGGTCGGTTGGTGAGCAGCGGATATTGCACCATTGGCAAATAATGAAATGTATATACATTAGCGACAACCACAGGGTCAGCAAGACAACCTACAAAAGTACCTGAACCGAGTCCGTTACATTCTTCATGGGAGAGGAATCAACAACAGAAGAACACACACTCACAAACACGTGCACATACAAAGATACCACAGGATGGAAAGCAATAAATTATGGGCCTTGTTCCTGCCTGGATCCTAAAAAGGCACAATTAAAGAGCAAAGCCTCCCCAGGCCACTTCCACGTCTCCTCTGGGTGGGCTCCTCAGCCTGGCGGTGGACAGCCCAACACCAGAGGCCTGAGCACGGCTTGCTCTCCCTGGAAGAGGAGAGCTTAAATATTCAGCTTCTTACTAGGGAAGAACTATATATATGGGAAGTGGCCACACCGGCCTCAGTGGGGAGAAGGGCTCAGCTGGGCCTATGAAGGTTGCCATGAGCCCCGGGGAGCGCCGGGGCATTCCCAGCAGGTGAAGACACTTGCTGAGCACACCAGAGCATTCTTTCAGGGGCTCATGTGAGCAGGGGGAGCCCAGGCTTGTGGGCAAGCACGCCAAGGTTCCTCTGCGTCCCCGCCCTGCCGCACAGCTCCTCCCTCTCCCAGGACTCAGAGTCAACCTATAGAGTTCAAGGCCTGGAATTTCTCCCTCAGGTTTCTCACTCGGCCCGGCTGGCCTGGGTCCGCTAGGTCCCTGGGACCCTCTTCCTTTGGCCAATACTCTGGACTCCTGGAAATTCCAGACTCCTGGAAATCCAGGCCCTGTCCCACCGTGGCTGCTGGTGAGCTGGGTCCCCGCCCATTGCGCTCCTCCAGCCCCGCAGTGGGGCAGGGCACGGGCCCCCTCTCCATGACAATCACCCGCCGGTTGTTGTCCAGGGTGAGGTCTGCGGTGACATACAGGGTCTCGTCTCCGACCGGCCTGCTGTGGGGCACCCTGCCGGGAGGCTGGGCCCGAACGGCCTCTGGGCCCGCCTGGCCCCTCCTGGCGCCCACGCTGCAGCAGCGGCCCACCCTGCCCGCCAGAGGGGGCTCCACCATGTTCTCGGGCACCGAGCAGCTGCGGCTGACGGGCCGCCCACGGGGCCGGCTGCCCCCAGCCTGCGATGGCTCGTCGTGGGAGGCGTACTTGGAGCAGAGCTCTCGGACGTCAGGCCAGTTGAAGGTCTCAGTGTCGAAGGGGCTGAGGGGGCTTCGGGAGGAGGGCCGGACCCCAGGCGAGGTGGTCCTCGGGCTGGCAGCAGTGGGGCTGAAGGAGAAATGCCGAGGAGAGCCGGGCTTGGGCGGGCTGTGCTCCTGGGCCACCGTCTGCTCAGAGCTGAGGAGGGACAGCACTGGCTTCCTCTTGCCTGTGAAGAGACAGTAAGTGGACTGAATGGCTGGGCGGGAGGGGAGAGGGCAAGTGAGGACTCTGCCCTGCCTTCTGCTCACGCTCCAGCCAAGGCTGCTTGCTGGCGTTTTGGTTGTGAGGGGAGAGAAATCACATTCACCAACCCCAGCCCCGTTATCAAAGGGCAATGGGTGGAGGGGCGCCTGGGTGGCTCAGTCGGTTAAGCGTCTGCCTTCGGCTCAGGTCATGATCCTGGGGTCCTGGGATCGAGCCCCACGTCAGGCTCCTTGCTCAGTGGGGAGCCTGCTTCTGCCCCTCCCGCTATCTGTCAGATAATAAAATCTTAAAAAAAAAAAAAAAAAGCAATGAGAAAAAGAAGAAAAGGCAGTGAACAGAGTCAGGAGTCTAAGGAAAAGACGAGAGCCTCCAGTCTCCTGGAAGAGAGGGCCCATGGCCACGTTTCCTCCCAAGGTCTCTGCTCCACAGGAAGGGCTTGGGGAGGGCAGTGAGGAGGCTCAACCAGGGCCACACACTTGGCCTTGGGCGTTAGACTAACCGCCAGGGCTCACACCACTTCTGTGTGGAGTCCAGCCCTCTCTTTGGTCATGGTTCTACAGGGGTCACTTTCCCCCAGGAGCCGACCTGCTCCTAAAAGGCTCTTCCACCCCAGACTTGTGGGAAGGGCCCACTCCCCACCCATGTAGTTGTACCTTTGCCGCCTGAGAGCGCCCCGGCCTCCTCCTGCAGGCAGGGAATAGTGGGAGCTGCCTTTCCCCACTGGAGAGGCGGCCTGGCTGTCACAGATTTGCTCTTGATCCGGAGGCTGTACTGGCGGGCCAGCTGGTAGACCTTGTTCTTGACCCGCTCGCTCATGTGGCCGTCCATCACGTGGGAGAGCTGGACGATGCGGGGGTGCAGCGGAGTCACCAGCTCCCCCTGGACACCGCTGCTCAGCTCCTTCACCAGCTCCTTCAGCTCCCGGGCCAGGTGGGCTGGGCTGGGCCGCTCCGTGGGGGAGGCGCTCTCAGGGGAGGCGGTGGCCGACTCCTCAGTGATGGCCCCCAGCTCGTGCTCCTCCAGGATGAAGAGCGGCTCGTGCAGGTCAAAACCATTGGCCTGGCCTTGGCCGGGCCCCTGCAGAGAGCTCTCCCCGGGAGACTCCATTCCCTCCCAGATCTTTACAATTTCTGAAGACGGCCGGAACTCAGCATCTGTGATAGGAGCTGGCTCCCCAGCACTCGCCTGGCCGGGTCCTGGGAGGTCAAACAGAGCCCACGAAGGCGGCCGGGAGCCCACCTGCCTCTTGTGCCCCAGCGGAGCCAGGGGCTCTGGGTCCGGCCTGGGAAGGCTGTTGAATCTGGAGACAGAGTTTCTCACCAGCCCCTTGGGGATATAGGAGAGGCTCTCCCGGCGCCGGATGCTAAAGCCCGCGTCATGGTGCTCTGCGTTTTCATAGTAGCTCTTGATTTTGTCCAGCAACAGCCGGTCTCGGGTGGAGAGGGTCGACTCCTTCTTCTTGCAGGAAGACCTGTCGGGCTCTGCTGGGCAGCCCGGACTCGGGGGCTCCGTCCCATTGACCGAAGGGCCACGCTCTGCAGCCACTCCCGCAGTGCTGTCCATCTCTGGGGGCGGCTGCGAGCTGAGGGCGTCCGTGGTGCTGCCATGCCAGGTCGAGCCCTTCTCGCTGCCCTCGAGGCTGAGCACACTGCTGCTTCGGCTCATCAGCCTCGGGGTCCCAAAGCCGCTGGCCTTGCTGTCCTCCAGCGCCAGGCTGCTCCGCCGGGAGAAGCTGCTGACGAAGCGCTCAGCGATGATGCTGGCCTGGTCCAGCACAGAGGGCGGCAGGAGGCGCTCGGTCTCCTGGGTGGCCCCCATGTCCTCCTCCTCCTCCTCACTGCTCAGAGCCTTAAGGTCCTCAGTGCTCTCGGCCCCCACAAAGTCCACCATGTCACCCGGGGAGTCCAGCCCCAGCAGCTCCTGGTGGGCATCAAGCTGTGCTTCCCGGACTTCTGGAGACTGTGTGTCTGAGGGCACCTCCTCAGTGCTGGGAACTTCCATGGCAGCAAATACTTCCTGCTCCATCTCAGGCTCAGGGTCTGGTTCAACCTGGGATAACAGAGCTCCTATGAGCCAAAAGCCTCCCTCGTGAGACCCAAAGGAGAAGGGGACAGCATGACCTGCTCAAAGCCCAGGGAGAGGTTATGCAGTTTAGGACCAAAGGCAATGAGAATGAGCACAACTCCAAAGTGGGAGCGACAGGCCCTTACGGAGAGGAACGTGGTGATGTCCCTCAGTCATCATGCAGCTAGTGGCCTTGGGTTGTAAAACCCAAGGAAAATTCTAGGAACGCAGATGGGGTAGAGTGGTGGCACCTCTCAGTGACAGCCTGCCTGGGAGCTACAGGGACAAGGTGGGAGCACACAACACAGGGTATGCCTGATGGAGAGGCAGCTTTCTAAAGCCCTAGAGACCACATGGGGGTTTTTCTGGGTTCAAACCCAACTACCCCGAGTGGCCACGACCTCCTGTGTGAATGAGGCTCCAGAGGGCAATAGGACCACATGATAGAGTCCCGTCAGAGCGGGTGAAGACAGGGATTTGGCTCCTACCAGCCAGCCTCTGGCCCTAGGCACGACGCTGCCTATGCCCAGGAGACAGGTAAGGAAGGAAGCCAATGTAAGAACCTCGTCCTGACCACCTTGAAGGTCATTTGAACCACGAAACCAGCCAGTACAGGCAGCTTCCCAGAGGGGCTTTAGGAAGAAGAGCAACACTCTCCATTCTGAGGAACCAGACCCGATCCCAACTGTTCTAGTCCAGAGTCTGCAACGCAGGACCCATGGTGGCGGCCTGCACCGCACTGTGCCGAGCCACAAGGGGCTTCTGAGAACCTGCAACGTGGCTAGTCCAAACTGAGAACAGCCGGAAGGGTAAAATACACAGCAGACTGCAAAAACGTCGTACAGAGTATAAAATGTCATTAATAGCTTTTTCCATTGATTACATGTTGAAAGTATAGTTAACATTCAATAATTAAATAATTTGTTTACACGGCTGCTAGAAAATGTAAAGTTATCCATGTGGCTTGCTTCCTGTTATCATGGAACAGCACCACCCTAGACTCCTATCCAGTGTCAGGGTCCTCAGACCCGCCCGGGTGGTGAGGTCTGCCCTGGGGTCAAGGCCTCATACACTTTTTCTGGTAACTTTAGGAAAACAAAGGTATCGGTTCCACCCACAGACAGCGTGGGGTGACAGGAAGTGGAATGTGGGCTTCTAAGTCACAGACTGTGATCTGATCTCAGTTATGCCCCTCAGAAGCTGCCCGACACCAGGCACGTCACTCAGCTTCTCTGAGCCTCTTCCTGCCTGAACTGTTGCAGGGAATAGAAGGAAGAAATAAAACATCGGACGTGTAGGAAGTGCCCAGTAGATGTCAGTACCCAGGGGGGCACAGTCGTGAGTCCAATATCTGGCCAGCTGGCAGGGGCAGGGCCTAGACGAGGAGGCCTGGCTGAAGGGACCTAAAATCTGGTCGCTTCTGCGAATACGGCCCTTGATAAGAGACTGCATCTTGTCAAAAAGGGGTTTCTTTCTCTAATTCATAGGCAGGGGCTACCTGCTTACCCCACCGTAGGCCCAGAGGCCACACAGGCTTCCTAAAGGGCCGAGAGTCCAGAGAGGGGAGTGGGGACCCCTGTGTCCCCAAGGGCCCAAGAGGAGAGCCCACGCCAGCAGCAGCACCCACAGACCTGTGCTCTGGCCCCTTCTGCCCGCCGGCCACTCACCTCTGGCAGGGAAGAGGAGGTGGACTCGAAGCTCACGCGCTTCTCGGCGCTCGTCGGAGACCGGCCGCTGGACCTTCTGCGGCTCTTGGGGCCTTCAGACTCCCTGTGCCCCTTCTCCTGCAGCAAGCAGAGGGCCATCGTCAGCTCCTGGGACAACTGGGAGCTCATCCCTTCTGCAGCCCAACATGGGCGAACCTTCTGAGCCCCAAGGGGGCTGGGCTGTATTGAGAGCCAGCCTGAGACCTGAGCCTGGACCGCCAGGTCTGGGGACACAGAAATCCCTGCCGGGTGTGCAGCCTCCGAAAAGCCCAACCCGCTGGCCCCTTCCAGCCCCACTGGCTTCTCCCCCTTCCCCACCACCCCCACCCCGTTAGTCACGCTCACTGGGTAGGACACTAGTTCATGCCCAGTACTGGAACAGCACATGCCAAGGGCTCACCAGGGCGTGACAGCGGGCAAGGGGTTAGGTGCTGATGACAGGAGTGAGGGAACAGGACAGAGGGGTGGGAGGGCAGGGGAGAGAACTCCCGGATGGGCATGCACTCGCCAGGGAACATGCAAGGAGGTGGGGAGATCAAAGAGACACCTCACCATAGCGCCCCGGGAGAAAAGTAAAGCGTTGGCCCGATAGTGCCAGCAGTGGAGGGCGGCCAGCAGGGAGCTGGCGAAGTCGGCTACCTGCTCCGCCACTGCCAGGCTCTCCTCCTCCTCCTCCTCCTCCTCCTCCGAGCCTGGGGGTTCCAGTCTGGCCCCCTTCTCGCTGCCTTCATGCCCTGCCAAGTCCTCCAGAGACACCTGAAAGGCCTCCTCCTCCTCCACCACCACCACCTCCTCCTCCTCCTCCTCCTCCTCCTCCTCCTGGGCAGCCCCTTCGGCCTCCGGCTGCAGGCCCTGAGCGCGGGGAGGCCGCCCGAAGTCCAGGAGAGCGCCGGCACTGCCTGCATGCTGTTCAGAGCACAAGATCCCCTCGTGACCAGGCTCTGGGCAAGCCCCCTCCTCCTGCCAGTGGCTTGGGGTACGGAGGCTTTACACAGAGAAAGCCGCGCCTAAACACCCAAGCCCTGGTCTCCACCAGGGCCCAGGGAGGACCGAGGTGGGCGTCCTCAAGGTGGGAAGCTGGGACCTGGGAAAGCTGGGGCTGGTGCCTGCTCAGGAACTCAAGACCCAGAGAGGCCTGCCTGCCCCAGAGAGAGAAAATGGAGAAGATCCAGGCTGGGCCACCCCCAGGGTACCATTCCAGGAAAAGGGTAAGGAGGGATCCCCAGGGGGCCATGGCTTATTCATCTCTGTGACTCTGTGACAGCCGAGCACACAGTAGGGGCCTGAAAAGTCTTTGTCAAATGCACGAAGACGACGAGAGCCGAGGGGGCCAGGGCACTGACCTGGCAGTCCCACCCCCCTCTGTCAGGCCAGTCCTCTCTGCCCACTGGCCTTACCTTCATTTCTGCGGCACTGGCTGCACCCACCACGGCCAGGTCCCAGCACACAGGCGGCGGGGAGGGGAAAAGAGATCGGTAAGCAGGAGAAAGAACCTCTTTACAGAGACCAGGAGCCCCCCAGGGAAGGCTTCACTGGGGCTCTTATTCCCAGAACCTGTGCCCAGTCTCCAGGGCTTTCAAAGGAATGACTGACAGAGCAGAGGCCCCGGGGGACACAGGGCAGCACAGGTCTGTGCCCCTTACTGTGGCTGTTACCCGAGGACAGGGTACTAGGAGTGTGTAGGAGGGAGAGCTCAGCCCCCTCGCCACACAGCAAGGGGGGAGGCCCACCTCCAGGGAGGAGGAGAGGCAGGGTCCCCTCTGTCCTCAACACCCAGAGGGTTACCTGTGTCACCTCCCTGCCCCTCCCCTAGAGCTTGCCAGGAAGGGCTGGCCACGCTCACACTCACCTTTCTCACTGAGTTGCCTGAGCAGGTGTCTGGTTGGCTCTGAGAAGGAAAGCGAAGGGACAGTCAGTGCGGGCCTGGAAACAGCTGTGTCTGGCCCTGGTCCCATGCTCACAGCGCCACCGCCACCACCAGCTCCAAGTCCACTCCAGCCTGGCCCCCCTCAGCCCTAGGGCCTGAGGGAGGCTGCCCTCCTACCTACACCACAGGCAGGCAGCGCCCGGGCCACCCCCACCCAGCACCGGAGACCTCTGCTGTGCCTGCCAGCACACCCCCCCTCCCAGGAACAGCGCGGCCCACAATCCCTGCATTAGTGCACCCAGCCCAGGGCCCTCGGTTCTGGGGCTCTAGTCCCAGGCTGCCTCCTTCAGACCAACTCGCCACATCTCCGGAGAAGCTCAGCTCTACCTCCAGCCCCACCCTCCCTGCAATAAGCACATGAGCGCATTAGCTACACCCGAGGCCAAGCCCCCTTGCAGCACCCCGGCTGGAAAGCAGAGGTCGAACCCGATTTCCTACGGCCGTTAAGGCCTGACTCCATGAAGCCTCGCTGCCTGCTGGGGAGTGTGGCCCGGATGAACGAGGACTGACCAGGCTCTGGGAACAGGATACAAAACACACCCATTAGGCTGATGGTGTCACCACCTTGTATCCCAGCCTTTCTGGGAGCAGACCTGAGAGAGGCAGGCAGGGATAAGACGTCACGTGTCCGGGGACCTCTCCACAGAGTCTTGACCTTAGCCTACAGTGTTCTTGCCCAGCTGGTGTTAACCGGGGAGCCCGCTATAAACTCGGAGGCGGAAGGGAATTCTAGCAGGGAGTCACACTGCAGAAGTTTCTTCTACCGACATGCGTGTGTGCGTGCACCCGATCTGCACAACCGAAGTACGCTGTGAATCCGAGTGTTTTTAGAGAATGCTCTATTCTTTCATCTTAACACTTGCAATCAAGAATATTTAACAAGTGGGGCGCCTGGGTGGCTCAGTTGGTTAAGCGACTGCCTTCGGCTCAGGTCATGATCCTGGAGTCCCTGGATCGAGTCCCGCATCGGGCTCCCTGCTTGGCGGGGAGTCTGCTTCTCCCTCTGACCCTCCCCCCTCTCATGTGCTCTCTCTCATTCTCTCTCTCTCAAATAAATAAATAAAATCTTTAAAAAAAAATAAATAAATAAAAAGAAAAAAAAAAGAATATTTAACAAGTGACAAGTGGTGACAGCAGCGCCTCCCTCATCTAGAGCATCCTCTCTGCCCATCTCAGCTCTCTGGGAAAAGGAGGCCTGGAGGCAGAGACTCCAAGCTTGCGTGGAGCCCCATCTCCCTCTCAGCAACTTGCTGGCCTTTTTTTTTTTTTTACATCTTTTTTTTAAGTCATCTCTACACCCAACATGGGGCTCGAACGCACGACCCCGAGATCAAGAGTCGCACACTCCACCGACAGAGCCGGCCAGGCGCCGCTTGCTGGCCTGTCTTTTACCCACACTTGTCACAAGTTCATTCGACTGATTTCAAACAACAGAAGCAGGGAGAAGAGCCACTCCAGGCGAGGACTCTGCGACAGACAAGAACCAACGCTTCCGGGTTAAGGGTGGACTCCACACCTCGGGTGCGCAGCCGCCGTGGCGACCCCCAGCCCCAAGCAGCGCACACGCCCAACGGATGCTGTCGCACCTACACCAGAAAAGGCAAAGTTCAACAGTGGTCGGCATCCTCTACTTTAAGAGGCTCAAGGGATGAAGCATGTTTTAGAGAGATGTTTGTTTCATAACGGTTAGAACTCAAGGACAAAAACAAGCAAACGGAAGCCGACTCCATCAGGGTTCACAGGCGGAAATCTCGGTTCTGTGGAAACTGAGCTCTAAAATGACTCACTGCCCACGTGCCCCAATAGCCACAGTGCGGGCGCTGACGTCACGACAGGCAGTACTGCGGTTCCTATCACCACCACCAGCTCTCCCATGAGCCAGAAGCTTCCAATTCAAAGCTATGGCAGGTTAAAGGGGAATGCTAGAAGGACAGGAAGAGCATCATAGGAGAAGGGAAAACAACGAGGGCCAGAAACTTATGAAGCAACACCCCCCCAACTGGGGGCTTTTCACGTAGGGTGTCATAAAACGTTTGCAACTATCACAAATTTGCCTAGGGTTCAAGGTCCATTGGGCATAATACCAAACCAAACAAAATCACAAAAGCTTTCCAGAGACCACTTGGCTCCATCTTCCAGAAGACCAAAGCCCACATGTCAATCCCCAGAGTCGTTCGGGGGACCCATGGGTCATGGCCAAAGCCCAGTGCACCCAGGAGATCCACACCAGGACAGTGGGCCAGTCACTCCCAAATCTTCTCTCCAGGGGTCTCTGAGACACTTCTCACTCCAACTCTCACCTCGTCTATGTTTGGCAGGTGCCCAGCTGAAGCTAAATCTGTCCCCGGGCCTTGGACTCAAGAGCAGAGCACAAGCAGACGAACAGACGTAGAAAACACACACCCTTATCACCCCCAGAGCTGAGAATAAAAGCAAGGTTTTCTCTTTTTCAACAGACGACTCATTCCAATAAATCCAAGTACATAGTAGCAAGCCCAGTCATGGAAGAAAATCCAGCAGAGGAAAATGGAACTTCTTCCTGAGACCCAAAGTAAATATTTCCCGTCTGGTTTTGGTGCCACTTGATGTCTAACTCGTTTTCCCCACGTCCTGCCTCTGTCCTGCTCCAGAACTGGGCTGGGGATCGCCCATGACGTCTGAGCGCTGCTCCTGGCGGAGTCCCAGGATTCTGAGAGGCAAAGGAGCAAGGCTTTGGTCCCAGGAAAGCTAAGAAGGAGCACGGAGGCCTGAGTGAACAAGCATCCTCAGGGCCCTGGAAAAGGCGGGCTGCCCAGCCCTGGTGGGCAAGAAGGGCCCGAACGGAGGTGCCTGGGAGGGTAGCAGAAGCCCAGGGACAGGACGCGCCACATGTGCCCGGCGACCCTCCCCCTGCCCTTTCCCGGGATGTCCGGGGAGGGGAGAGCCAGCCCCAAACGCTGCTGCAGACAGTCCCCGTCCTGGTCAAGAGCCCTGTAAGGAAGCCTCTGCCCACACAGCCCTGCGCTTACCAGACTGCCGGCGCCCCTGGCGCGCATGCGTGGACACCTCGTCCTGGGAGGACCAAGCCTTCTTCAGGCGCTCTGGGCTGCAGCGGTACCGACTGGGATCTGCCCACGAGACTGACAGTCAGCCTGGGCCTGGACTCTGACCATCCCCGACCCCACCTCTGCTGCCTGCCCCAGCTCCAGGGGCCAGAAGCCTCCAGAGCTCCCTCCTCTTCCAGCTTCCATCCAGAAATGTTAGGCAGTGGGGGTCCCACCTGCCAGCAGGACCACACCCTGGGTCCTGCAGTAGACCCCTAGCCCTTGACAGAAGGAGCATCCCCATTCTCCCTGCTCCCTGGAATAGAAGTACCAGGCAGAGCTTCCCCAGGATCTAGAGATGTGGCCAGTTAGGGAGAAAACAGGCAGAAAGAGTACACTTACAGTAGGAGTCCATTTCCAAGATGGCTTCCTTGGCCTGGAAGGGAAGGAAACGCACCAGTTACCACGTTGCTACGCACATGCCTCTCGTGGCCCACCGACTTGCTCTTGCTGCACTGGGACACCCCACACCCTGTGGGGCTGTGCCGAAGCCCACAGCGCCTACTGCACTGAGCCCCGCTTCGAGTGAAGCCGACGTCCAGCAGTAAGGCCCTGGTGGGCCCCTGGAGCTGGCTGAGGGACACCCTCTCCCTGCACCCCGTCACGGGGCAGGTGGGGCACCCCGGGAACTCACCTTCTGGGGGATGGTGGTGTGGTGGTTCTCCAGGATGAGCCTCTTGATGTGGTGAGTCCAGCTCCGTTTCTCCTCCGCTGTTTTGGCCTGGAAGGACCGAAGGGAGAGGAAGCCAGGGTTATTACCACAGGCCAGGACCCGTCAGCCGTGGGCCATGTCCGGTGCCTCTGCCCTGCCAGGGCGCCTCTGTGAGGTTACCTGAACTCCTCCACACAAACCGAGACACGCCCGCAGGGATCGCTACCTTGCAGAGGGAGACCGTGAGGCCCGGCTCGAGGCGGCGCTGTGTCCCCGGCCCGAGCACCCCGGCCCGCCCCTCACCTGAATATTGTACTGCTGCTTGCTGTGCTTGTAGTGGGTGACGGTGAAGCACAGGGAGTCTCTGGTGCTTTCGATCAGCATCAGGGAGGAGCACTGGGGCAGAGGGAGAGCGTGGTCAAGCACGCGAACGGGTGGGGTGGGGGGGCTGACCTGGGGCCCCAGCCCCTCAAGACCATCCGGGGAGACAGGGAGAGTAATCTCAGAAGGATGGAGCTGGATCCACCCCAACCCGGGTCCTACGAAGAGGTCAAGAAATGGAGCCTGGGGGCGCCTGCTAGGCTCGGACGTTAGAGCCCGAGACTCTTGATCTCAGGGCTGTAAGTTTGAGCTCCACATTGGGTGAAGAGATTACTTAAGTAAAATCTTTAGGGGTGCCTGGGTGGCTCAGTCGTTGAGCGTCTGCCTTCGGCTCAGGTCATGATCCCAGGGTCCTGGGATCGAGCCCCACATCGGGCTCCCTGCCCGGCGGGAAGCCTGCTTCTCCCTCTCCCACTCCCCCTGCTTGTGTTCCCTCTCTCGCTGTGTCTCTGTCAATCAAAATCTTAAAAATAATCAATTAATTAATTAATTAATAATCAAAACTTTAAAAAAAAAGAATGGAGCCTGGCCCACTGCAAGGGGGGAAGAGGGCAGAGGCCGTGACAGCAGCCTGGCTACCGGGATGTGGCCCTTGTAGACAAAGTGATCGCCTCGCTTCTTGGTGATGAGCAGTGCTTTGTCAAAGAGGAAGAAGGTCCTCTCGTTGCGTACACGGTGCACGCGGAACGTGCCCTCCAGGACAAGCTCCCCATAGATGGTCAGGTCCGGCCCCTTCCAGTTGATGAGCAGCGACTGAATCTCCTACAGCAGAGAAGCCCCGACCCCCAGAGTCAGACTACTCGTGACCCTCTGGGGACGACACGAAACCCCAGAAACTCCTAAAGACACAGCCACCACCCGCATCCATCAGATACACGCTGCCACGAGGCCCCCCCCAGAGAAGCCTGCCCCGCAGGGAAACCCACCCTTGGCTCCCCCCAGCAAGGAGGCCGCACCCTGCCCACCAGCCGGCCTGTCCCTCCAGCGACCAGCCCTGGAGCACCTGGAGCCGGACCGCATGCTCGTGTCTCCTCTTCATGTCATTGATGTACCAGGCCACACAGGTCATGGTGTCAATGGCATCCTCCACCACCTCAAAGCCATCCTCTTCTTCATCAAAATGTTTGGCAATTTCCTGTGTGGGAGACAGGAGCGTAGGCAGCCCAGACTCAGTCCTGCCCCTCCCCCGGCCCCGCCATCCTCAGGAAGACCACTGGGCTACCTGGAGCAGCAGGTGGTACTTGAGGATGCGCTGCACGGGCTTCAGCAAGTAAGAGCCCAAGGGCAGAGAGTGTTGTAGTAGCTCCTGCCGGTCCCGAAAGAACTTGGCCTGTTGCTTGTCCCGCATGCACTCGGTCAGGGCGGCCACTGAGCTGGGGGTGGGGGAGAAGGGGCCATCACCACCTGGGAAGGCCTACATAGGGATGTGGGGTGCTCCAGGCCCACAAAATAACTGTCTCCCCCTCCACCCCAATACTCACTTGGGGTAGTTGTTGCAATACTGGGTGTAGATATCAAACTCTTGACTCTAAGAGGAGACCAAACAAAGACGGTGATTTCTGGGAGACTCCCATTTGACTCTAAACTTGGGTATACCCAAGACATGGCCCTGACCCTCTCAGAGCACACTCGGCCCCCCTCTCCCTGAACACCTGCAGATCCATCTTTGGACCCATCTGTCTGGGACATCCCATCCACCTAGTGGCCCCCGGCTCTACCCCAGAATGCCCTTCCCATGAGACAGGGCACCGGGCACTTCCCCTGGACAGAGGCCTCCAGGACTCACACATCCTCTTAAGCTGGGCACGCCTGTGCCTCGGAGCCCCCAGCAAGGCGGGACAAGAGGCAAGGACCCAGCAGCCCCTCTTACCCTTTCCACGAAGCAGCTGGCCACAGCCACGGGATCACCATTGCAGCTGTCCAGGTCTCGGAGTAGCTGGCTGAGGGAGGGGAGAGTGGTCATCAGAACCCAGACAGTGCACAGCCTCCACAGCTACCAACACGCCCCCTCCCCAGCCTCCAGATACACAGGGAGCCCCGGGTGTCATGCCAAAGAGTCGGGGCGTCCATCCTGAGTGAGCCCCGCCCAGGCCAGCAACCACAGAAAGTACCCAGCACTGCCGCAAAGACGGGGAGCAAAGAACACCCACATGCTCAGCAAGCAGGAGAGAGACAGGGGACACCAGTACCCACCTTGGGAGGGGAGACAGCTCCTCTGCAGGCAGAAGGAGTCAAACACACAAAGGCAGAGATTAAAGGGGGGAGAAGAGAGAGAGGAGACTCCCAAAGGAACCAAAGGCCCCCAGTTCAAAAGGATGCACGAAAGGGAAAGAAACAGGGTGAGCCCCAGTACCCCCAGAACTTAGATGGGGCACTATGGGAAACCCTAAACACAACGTTCCCCGGACACCTCCTCCTGTGCACCTCTTTTCCCGACCCCACCACCAGCCAGCCCAAGTCACCCTGCGCCTGTTCTCCCGGACTTCTGCAGCTGGCCCAGCAGGAAGCCCCTCTGGCCCATGTTAAAGGGCCCAGGGTAAGGTTCCTCCTACTACCGATGCTGTCCCCTCAGGCACTGCCCCTCCCAACCAGTGTCCCTTCCCTGGGGAATCTGTGGGCCCAGGCAGCAACATACCAGATCCTCGAGGAGCCCCTGTGCCCTGAAGCAGCCCCTCACCGGGCTTTGCTCAGCCTCCCCCATCACATTCTGCCTGGCCTGTCATTCTCCTAATGGGTCAGATTACCCCCAGGGAGACCTGACTTCCCATGGGGTCCGTGGGAAGGTGAAGAAGAAATAAAGAGATGTGCACGTGGGCAGTGATGATGGGAGAGACAGAGGGGCCACACAGGTACAGGGGGAAGAGCATTACATGCCAGAGGCCAGCAGGTCCCTGAGGGGGTGCTGGCCCAGGCTAGACCCAACATGCACATGGCCTCAAACGATCTAGCACATTAGCCCCAGGGCATGTGGTCCCACATCCCCCTCTCTCCTACAGGGAGCTAACTATTCCGCTCAACAGGGATGGACCACCATTACCCACCCTCGGCGATCAGGCCCCAGGCCCACATATCACAACCCAAGAGACTAAGGACATCCAGGGCTCCTCCTTAGGCCCCGAGATGGGCCTCACAGGCAGAACACGGTGTGTGTTAGGCCCACTCCATACCTGTTCAGTGCATAGATGTTTTCTATGTTCCCAAAGAGGGCACTGACTTGTTCTGGTTTCAGCAGCCCAGGCGTGTCAATGATCTTCAAGAGGTAGTCCTGTGTGGAGGGAGGCATCAGAACCCAGCCCCTCCTGGTGCAGTCCTGTTCCCCCACTTCCCCAGCCACACCTCAGTTCTGTCCTACATTTACAATGACAATGTAACTTCACAGACATCACCTACTGTACTGGGCTGGAGAGCTCTCCTCCCCCCTGACCCCACCCCCCATCCCCCCTGGTCAAAATCAACATCCATTCAGAACCTTGGAAGGTGACCTAATTTGGAAATAGGGTCTTTGCAGATGTAATCAGTCAAGGATCTCAGGACAACAGCATAGTGGATTTAGGGTGGGCCCTAAATCCCATGACAGATGTCCTTATAAGAGGAAAGGACACAGAGTGACACACAGAAGGTGGCAATGGGAAGATGGAGGCAGAGGTCAGGACAGAACATCTACAGGCCAAGGAAATCCAAGCAGCAACCACCTGGCAGAAGCCGGGAGAGAGGCATGGAATGCATTCTCCCCCTCAGACCTTCGGAAGGACCCAATCCTGCCAATATCTTGATTTCTGACTTCTGGCTTCCTAAACCAACATAGAAGAAACTTCTGCATTTTAGCCCCCAGCTTGTGGTGATTTGTTAGAGGCCCGGGAAACAAATACGTCTCTCTCCGCCGCGAACAGAAGGCATCCTCAGTGGCAGCCACCCAGCCACCTGCCCGGGGGCCCCACGGGATGAAGCACGTCGCACTGGTCCTGTGGGGGGCGGGGGGGGGGGCTCTTCATCTCACAGAGGAGGAACCTGAGGCTCAGGGGCTTATGCAGGAGCCCGAGTCCCCGTAGCCAGGAAACAGGAGAGCGGGATCTGGGCACAGACGGGCAACATCCAGGCCAGTTTCCCCACTGTGTTCCGTGTCTGTGAGCACAGCGCTCCCTGCCCCTCCCCACCAACCATGCCCACGCCCCGAGGGTCTGCGGGAGGTTCTGCTGGCCCAAAGTGAGGCAGCACGAGCAGCCTGAGGCTCCCCCCAGAGCAGGAGACATGAGGCCTCCCCACTGCTCCATGGGAAGCAGTCTGCTTCTGACACAAGCTGTCAGGGAGAACTTTCCCTCCAGCGGTGGCAGTGGGTTTACCAGCGAGCTGGGCCACCCGGAGCCAGAGGCCAGCCCCACCGCGGCCTCAGCAAGGCAGCGCTCGGGCGGCGGGCCTCACCTCCACGATGCTGCGCAGGTCCTGCACGTACATCCGCTCCGTCTCCACGATCTCCCGCACCACTCGGCCCAGGTAGCTGAGCTTGTGCGCTGGGGCTGCCGGGGCCCGGCCGCCGAACGGGGACAGCGGCCCCCTCACGCTCAGCCAGCCGCTGGAGCTGCTGCTGCCGTTGGGGGGACGCCTCCTACTACCCGGGGAGCCCGCCCCGTTCTCGGCAGAAGCCTCGGGGCCACTGGGCTCCTCCATGGCACCGCGGCTGTCACGGGAGGAACCCGACGAGGACGTGGTCGAGGTCAGGCTCACCGGCCGCTCCTGGCCACCATCCTGGCGGAGGGAGGCAGAGACGGGCATCCTGGCATCGCTGCCTGGCGAGGGCACTCCGGGGAGGTTCTGGGTGGGGGGGACAAAGAACTAAATCTCAGAATCCTCACAGAAACAGAAAGTAAAAGGCTGCTGGGGGAGGAGGGAATGGGGAGTTAGTATTTAATGGGTACAGAGTTCCCATTTTGCAAGAGAAGAGAAGTCCTGGGGATGGATGGTGGTGATGGAGGAGGAACAATGTGAGTGTACGTATGCCCCTGAACCACCATACACTCTAAAAGGGTTAAAATGGAAATTGCACGTTTGTGTATTTCACCACCGTTTTTGTTGTTTTTTTTAAAGATTTTTTTATTTTTATTTATTTGACAGAGGGAGACACAGCGAGAGAGGGAACACAAGCAGGGGGAGTGGGAGAGGGAGAAGCAGGCTTCCCGCAGAGTGGGGAGCCCGATGCGGGGCTTGATCCCAGGACCCTGGGATCATGACCTGAGCCGAAGGCAGACGCTTAACGACTGAGCCACCCAGGTGCCCCTCACCACAGTTTTAAACACAACAATTCTGAATGTCAAGAAGGTCCCTTCCCTCAGACTCCACAAGTATGCACAAGGATGCCCAAGTAACATCCCTTCCTGACTCCCAACAGCTCCGGCATTCCCAGGAGGAAAGGGTGACCGCATCCAAGACAATAAAGGGCTCAGAAACCCGAGCCCCAGGAGAGCAGAGAGGACAGCTCCGCTAGAGTAGCAGTCGGGGTGCCTTCAGATGGAACCCCAAGCTCAGCCCCGTGGCTCCGGCAAAGCACCCAGCCTCTCAGAACCTACTCCAGGGCTGTGTCCTTGAGGATGCAGCGACCTGCTGCAGCGACAGGTCTGAGCGCGGTGCCTGGCATGGGGCAAGGGCTCCATAAACCATCGAATCAGGGATGATAATAACAATTGTCAAAAAGCACTTCCCAAGTGCCCACTTGCTGGGGCCTGTGCTGGGGTCACCAGCAAGGTCAGCTGAAGATCTTGCTCTTATGATCTAAGATGACACACATGCCAGAGGGTAAGACGCTCCTCAGGATTAGGACATTTCTGGGGGCACCAGCCACTGCACCATGAACGTGAAGCCTTCTAGATACTGACAGGGGAGGCAGAGGAGAGAGGACAAAGGCTCCCCAACCCCCAGCACCCGGTATAGGCCCTGACTCACCCCAGCTCCCAGAGCATAGGAAATGCCCCAGGGCTGAGCCACTGATGAGTCTCTCTAAATTCCCTTTAGCACAGCAAGGTCAGGCAGCCCAGCAGACAGGAAACTGCTCCCAGGTAAGGCAAACGCAGCCTCAGGTGGACTTTAGTCCCTGAGCAGGTGGTGCTGTTCACAGGTAGACCCACCTGGAACAACCTGGAGCAGTTAAGTCTGGGAGGGGCTAAGGCCTCTTGGGAAGGACAGGGACACTTTACCCCAACCCCAGCAGACCACAGCTCACCAACACCACTTTCCAGAATGTATATTTCATTGCTGTTTGCACAAGAACAAAGTTCCAGAGCATCACCCGCACTTTCACGGCCCCAAAGCCTTCCACCCCTGGTTCTAGGGCTCAGAAATTACTAGACCACAGGCTAGAGCTACAAGAAGGATCTAGGTGCCATCACTCTGGTAACCCTGAATTTCCCCCTGCTTTTCTGGCTCTGCTGTGCGAGCACCCCTGGGCCCTGGGCTCTGGCTTTTGCAAATGTTCTCTCTGCCTGGACATTAATCCCAAGTCCCTGCGCACCCCAGCCCCCACCCTGTCTATCCCAAGCCATACCACCCCCCAACCCGTCACTTATACCCAATCCTCAGGTTTCAGATTAGAAGCCAGCCCCCTTCTAGAAACCTACCCCAAAAACAAACCTGGATGCCCCCTTCTGCATACTCTTACAGCACCCCAGGATTACCCCTACCACTACCTGTGTGACTGTGACTAGTTTGAGATCCCCTGCCCTAGACTGTAAGCGACCCAGGCTCAGGGCCTTAAGGGTAATCTGGCAAATGGATGATGGTCAGCAAACTGGTGCGTCTACTGCGCTAACAGTCGAGAGCCCAGCAAGGACCCTCTCCAGCTCAGCACCCTGCCGCAGGTCTCAGCTTGCGCAGAGGGAGGGGTGTCACCTCCCTGCTGATCTACAGGAGCCTCTCATTTTGCAGGTAAGGACACAGGGGCAGCGCTCAAGCCATGCCTGCCTTCTCCCTCCCTTCCAGGTGCAGCAAAGGAGAATTAACAGGCTCATCTTGGTGAAACTCTGAGCATCTCAGAGGAGAGCCCCTTGGGAAATGCAGCACTGTTACTTTTTCCTCCCTCCTCAAAAGAGCCTTTATTTTTTTTATTTTTTATTTTTTAAAGATTTTATTTATTTGACAGAGACACAGCGAGAGAGGGAACACAAGCGGGGGAGTGGGAGACGGAGAAGCAGGCCCCCCGCGGAGCCTGCTTAAAGAGCCTTTAAAATCAACCAGCTGATGGGGCACCTGGGTGGCTCAGTCGGTTGGGCGTCTGCCTTCGGCTCGGGTCATGATCCCGGGTCCTGGGATCGAGTCCCACGGTGGGCTCCCTGCTCAGCGGGGACCCTGCTTCTCCCTCTGCCTCTGCTGCTTCCCCTGCTTGTGCTCTCTCTGTGTCAAATAAATAAATAAAATCTTAAAATAAGTAAATAAATTAAATTAAATTAACCAGCTGGGCCTTTCTACAGAACCAGCCCACAGGGTAACACTGTGTCATTTCCGCACAAAGAAAGACAAAGATCCAAACTCCGCCCCAGTCCTTAACCCCCAGCCCTATGGGACTCTGGTGGGTGTCCTTCAAACCCTGCTGCAGTCAGGGCCCCCCACCCCCGCTGGCAGTCGCAGCTGGAACAATGGGACAGAAACTTACGACCTAAGACCTTTCCCAGATCAAACCTGGGATCAGTCAGCCCCTATGGGGATGCTAAATGGCAAAGGCCCAAGTCCCAGATGGATTTCACAGCTGGCCAGGTCAGTTTTCAAGTAAAAGATTAGCCACAGCCCCCCTCCGCCCCCACCACACTCTCAGGGGGGCCTTCTGAGGGTCACCTTTGGGGACCCCATTGCCCTATGAACCCAGAAACAAAAGGAAAGCATCTTTTCTCCTTGGAGCATTCTCCTGTGGTGGAATGCAGCCGTCTCCCTGCAAAGCAAGCTCACACTGTCCAAGCAGTGCCCCTGCCCAGCAGGCCCCCGGGCTGAGACGAGGCATACCAGCCGAGCGCTGAAGCGTTCTGAGTGCTATGGCACAGCACGCCGCTTTCATCTCCTCACAGCTCTATGAACTCAGTCCCACTGCCACCCCCATTTTACAGACCCAGAAACCTGAGGCCACAGAAGGAGCTTGCGGTGGAGCCTGGACGTGTACTCGGGCACACAGGCTCAGTGTTCCCGCTGCCCTGCCCCTGCCTGCGGTCTCCCTAATGGATTTCACACAAGCCGGGGCCACAGGCAAACGATTAGTCACAGGCCTGGATGCTAGGGCTCTGCCTCAGCCTAAGCTGTGGGGAACTTACTAAGTCTTGAAAGATCGTAGCTTTTAACATGATACTTCATTTACCCTACAAAGGCCGTGGAGGTAAAGGAATGAAAGTGAAGATTCCTTAGAGCTATTTCTAGACCTGCTACTCTGTGACCTCTGGCCATTTACCCTCCTGTTGAACATGGTAAAATACAGATTCCAGGTCAAAGGATGGCAAGTCATGGAAAAGGGAAAAAGCATGAGGTCACCAAGATCTGACTATAATTCCTTGCATGAGACAAGATCTGCAGGGACCAGGAGACCCAGGACCACAAGGCTCTCTAGGACAGGCTTCCTGGAAAAGAATGCAAAGACCCAAAAAGGGATGATGACAAGCATGTGGGGCAGTGAGAGCAAACAAGGCAGAGTCCACGGGGGCTGTTGGTAGGACCATCGCACTCAATTTGAGTGCATTCTGGTCCTAAAAGCCTGAGCGCAACCATTACTGTGTTCTTCAGACTCCCAAAGAGACAGCACTAGCACCTGCCCACATGTCCCGGGCCAGAGGCAACATTTCCTCCCTCTCCACTAGTATCCCCCAAACTGCAAGCTTCCCCTCAAAGACAAGATTAGAACTCAGGTCTTCAAAACTCACCCGGAAGACACAGTCTGGCTGGGGAAGTGGGAGCCTAAAGGAGACAGGCAGAGAGCGGCCTAGCTCCCAAGCCAGATGCACACGCCTACCTCCTCCTACCGCACCCAGTTTCCAGTTTTCCTGAAGTCTCCCCCAGCCGTGACCTCTTCCATCTCTCAACATGAGTCAGTCCAATCATCAATCAGTGAATCAGTCTTCTAGAAAACTCGGTATCTTCAGTCCCACACCTGTGACAGTCCCCCAAGCCTTTCTTTTTGATGGACCCAAGAAGTGGCTCAGACACAAATCTGTCTGGTGGGGGCGGGGTGGGGGAGTCATGACGGGAGAGGAATGTTTCTTTTTTAACACTTTGTATATTTAAACACAATCCGCACCCTTCCTCTGCCCACACCTCCCCAGGTTATCCGTCCTCCCTTCTGAGGACCTTCCCTGAATGTCCCCAGGCGGAGAGGCAGGCTGCAGCAGGCCCCTTGGCTTCCCAGCACAGCTGACTGGGGTCAAGTCCCACATCCTTCTCCTCCTCAGTAGGCTCAGCACCATGCCCCCAACCTAACCCATACCTCTGCCTCCAACAGAAAAAAAATGACAAAACCCATAATTAGCCCCCATGTTCTATCCTCAGGCTTCCGGTCACTGAGGCAAAAGGACCCTGCTCCCCACCCCCAACTTCAGAAAAGATGGTCCCAGGGATGCCTGGGTGGCTCAGTTGGTTAAGTGGCCGACTCTTGATCTCAGCTCAGGTCTTGATCTCAGGGTCATGAGTTCAAGCCCCGTGTTGGGCTCCATGCCCAGTGTGGAGCCTACTTAAAAAAAAAAAAAGAAAAGAAAGTAAGATGGTCCCACAGGGGCACTCGCCTGGAACCTTCTGGAGAACCTCTCCTTTTCTGGTCCTGAGGAATCCCCAGGACTCAGCAACATTCCCTTCTGGCCCTGCCTCCCTGGCCAGCAGGCTGCTGTGGAGAAGGCAGGAGAGGGAGGGGCGCGCTCTCCGGACAGCCCTCTGTGCAGGCCAGCTCTGGAGATGCCCCAGAAAACAGTTTGCTTCCGCCGGCTCCAGGTGCAGAGGAGGCTGATGTCATCCTTTCACCTTCCGCCCCTCCCCCCACCCCTAAGGAGCGGAAGCCGACACACCTGTGCTAGAGGCAGGCCAGGACCGAGCAGGGGGCTCTCCCAAAGGCAACTGCTCCAACATCCGCCAGCCCTGCACACCTCCCCAGGGGCTCTTCCACCTCTCAACTACACCTCCTACACATTCCAAAGGCTCTCCAAACCTGGGCAGCCAGCCGCCTTTGACCTTCCCCAGAACGACGGCCCCCAAGTCCCCCGTCAGGACCTCCTGAGAGGGCACCAGAAGGAAGCAACAGAGAAGAGCTACAGCGCCTCCAGACAAGCACCGCAGGAGCAAGGGGAACGGCCGCCGAGACCTCAAACTGGGGTGCTGAGCTCACTGGGCTGGGCTGTCACCCCCAGCTCAGCGCCGCCCCACGCCCGGCTCTGCCGGTCTGCTCTTGCCACTCCCCCTCGGCCACACCAGCGGGAGGACACCTTTCACCACAGCCCAAGGCTTCCCGGGGCACAGGAGGGTCCCTGAGAGCGTCGGGCTCATTGCCCCTTTCCGGAGCAGTTTGCTCCCTAGGGAGATTCAGGAGCTCTAAGCACCCTAAGACAGGACAAGGGAAGGCTCCCTGGGGAGTGACTGTCTTCGATATGTTCAATGTGAGCGACGTGACTGTCACAGAGGCTGTGCAAACAGTGTGATCAGGGTTTCTGGGCCACAAACCCAGGCCAGCTGGCTCAAACTCATTTCCCCTCATGAATGTAGATTCCCTCGTGAATTCCCTTTCCCACCACCCCAGAACAGCAGGGGCCACCAAGTGTGGCCGGGTCTTTGAAGCGGGACTTCAGCTGCTGGGAAGGAAAGGGATTGTGGCTGCCAGTGGAGCCCTCCCACCTGAATCCTGGGAGGAAGTTTGGGCCTACACACTGAAGTCCAGAAAACTCCCTCAGCCTGGCCCTGCAAGGGAAGGAAAGCCCCTGGTATCTTGTCTCAGTGGGAGGACCACTTGCCCGCACCTCACTGTTCCCACCACCCCACAGCCCCAACATTTGCTCGTGTGGTTTCTCATACCTGAGATGTGTCCCAGACCCTCTCTCCCTACACAAATTTGGTCAGATCTCCTCCTTCAGAAAGGCCTCCTCAGCCACTTCCAGCACATCCAACACACCCAATACTGTAGACTTCGCCCCCCACTTCAAAGAATAAGCACATCCTGGGCGCCTGGGTGGCTCAGTTGCTTAAGCGAGTGCCTTCAGCTCAGGTCATGATCCCGGGGTCCTGGGATCGAGTCCCGCATCGGGCCCCTGCTCTGCAGGGAGCCTGCTTCTCCCTCTCCCATTCCCCCTGCTTGTGTTCCCTCTCTCACTGTGTCTCTCTCTGTCAGATAAATAAATAAAATCTTTAAAAAAAATAAAAATAAAAAATAAGCACATCCTAATCATCCCTGGATATAAAGAACCCACAGATGTTTTTTTTTTTTTTATATTTATTTATTTGACAGAGAGAGACACAGCGAGAGAGGGAACACAAGCAGGGGGAGTGGGAGAGGGAGAAGCAGGCTTCCTGCTGAGCAGGGAGCCCAACGCGGGGCTCGATCCCAGGACCCTGAGATCATGACCTGAGCCGAAGGCAGACATTTAACGACTGAGCCACCCAGGCGCCCCCAGATGTTGTTTTATACGGCAAGAGAGACTTTGCAGATGTGATCAAGTCAAGGATCTCGAGATGGGGAGATTACCCTAGGTTACCTGGGTGGGCCTGATGTAATCAAAAGGGTCCTCACAGGAGGGATGCAGAAGGTGTTGGAAGCTGATGTGACAACAAAAGCAGAGGGACAGACAGAAAGAGGCTGCCGGCTTTGCAGATAGAGGAAAGGGACAGCCAGCAAAAGGATCTGGGCAGCCTCAGGAGGCTAGAAAAGGGGAGGAAACAAATCCCAGAAGGACCACAGCCCTGTGGACCCAGATTCAGTTCAGGACTCCAGAACCATAAGATAATAAATACATGTTGTTTCAAGCCACTAAGTTTGTGTTCCTAGAGGCCCCACCTCTCTCATCACTGGGCCAAAAAGGCTCACAGGACCTCCACGCCTTACCAGCAAACTTCAGGAAACTTGCCCTGCCAATCAGCCATCTTGTCCCCACCGCAGGGGGCAGGGGCTGCTGGTTTGGAGGCCCCTAGGCTGGGGTGGGGGCGGTGAGGAAATGTGAGCCGCACCTTCAATAGTTGCAGCATTTACTGTTGCATCACGTTCAAAGGCACTGGAGAATCTCAGCAGGAAGCAAATGGTAACAGAGGGGTCCCATTAGGACCCTCTGAGTCTCCAGCAGAAGAGGACAGAATGTGCACATGTGTGCACAGGAGTCCACGCACTAAATGGATCCACAGGCTCTGGAGCCAGGCAGATCTGGTCTAAACCCCAGCGACTCCACTTGACTGGCCCCATGTGGGCTTGGGCAAGCCACCCGACCTCGCGGAGCTTCAAGTTCCTCATCTGCAAAATGAAAATAAAAGCACGCACCTGACTGGGTCTCCAAGACCGAGAGGATATAGAGCAATTCGCACGACCTCTGCCACGCAGTAAGCCCACCCTAAGCGGTAGGATGACAAGGACAGATAAATTATTATTTGTTTCACAAGCACTGGGCCAAGAGATCTTTTTTTTCTGATTTGTGCCTATAATTTTTATCCACATCTCAAATCAATAATAAAGATGAAAGTGTTCAACTTGGTGAACTAGCATGACCTAATCCTCGCCCACCAGACATTCATCATGTATAATCCCGACGTTGATTCGAACCACGATCTTATATGGGAAAATATAAAGCAATTCAGCTGGAAAGGAAAACAGTCTGATAGCCATGCCTGACAGAAGGGCAAAGCAGAAGATGAAGTCTAAGTGAGTCAGAGTTCTTTGCTGCGGCAGGCAGGGCACATTCCTCAGGGCTCCACAGGGAAAAACAACGTGTACTGCAAGCAGCTAAAGAGGAACAGAACGACAGAGGACACCAGGCGTAAGCAGGAACAGAACTGCAGGAAATGGAAGGTGGCAAAAGCACAAATAAGTGATCAGTAACAACCATCCTTGACACAGGCCCTTGGGTTTTAAGAAAAAACGAAATCCAGCTGCAAGGTGGACATGTGAAGGACCAGGACATAAGACAAAAATTCAAGGTACGAGGAAAGCCTTGCTGTTCACCCATTTCCTAAATCACAGGGGATATCAAAGCGGGGGAGAGCAGCCAAATGACAAAATGAGTATGAGTGAGCCGGGGAGACCAGCCAGCATGGCTCACTCAGCTCTGCTCTTCAGCAGCTGGGTGATAAGGAGCAAAGCAATGAGCAATCTGTGCCACAGTGTCCACCCTCTCATTTGGGGAGAACAGTCCCTGCCCTGCCTAAGTTGTGAGCTGCAGAATTCACTGGACAAGTATTTTCAAGCACTCACTTTGCACAAAGACACTGTGGCGGCCTTGTGGGAGACAGAGATGAATCACACACACAGCCCGCTCTCAACAGTTGATCCTCTATCAGGAGAAGCAAGACAAGTGCCCCAATAACAAAAGGAAGTAGAGAGTGGGGTCGTGAGCAGTCTGGGACTTCAGGGCTGCCTCCAATTTGGCAATTCGTTCCACACTTCTGAGCATGATGTTAGGCCCTGGGGATACTAAAATGCATAAGACACTGTCTCTGTCTTTGAAGAATCGAATTCTAGAAGGAAAAACAGCCCTATAAACAAATTATCTACCAGGCAGTGCCTTGAGTGCTGTACAGAAGTACAAATACAGAAACTGTGCTAACAGAAGAGGGAGGAGCTGGTGCTACCTGGGGCACCTGGGCAGCTTTAAAGGAGGTGAGACTTCAGCTGAGCCTTGAATGATGAAGCTTGTACTTGCCAAGTGAAGAAGAGACAGGAGGGTCCTAGGGGCAAAGCAGCAGCATGCGACAGCTGAGTCCCAAAAGGACCTGGACCTTCCCAGGACCCGGGGCGGTGGGCAGCAAGAGGCCAGAAGGAAGGAATCAGATAGACTGGAGGACACATGGGCAGTGGCTCTGTGGGAAAGGACACGCCCGAGCCGCGCCTGGGCGAACAACTACCGAGACTCTAGGACTCTAGCAGATGAGGCGTGAGAACGGGCCCTCGACGGCACGTGGGGCTTTGGCAGCAGGTGTCCAGAGCCAAAGAGTGTTCAGGAAGAATCCAGAGGCCCAAGAAGGTGCTGACTGTTCACAGAAGCGTCAGGGAGTAGAAAGAGAGAATGACCCAGGGAAGCATCGGCTAGAAAGAAGAACGAGACCTATTCCAACCCTTGTGTGGCAGGGGGAGCAACGAGGATCCAAGTAAAGGTGAAAGAACAAGCTCCGTGTAAATCACATGCTTCTGAAAGCAGGAAGACTCTAGAAAACTGAGATATGGGGGCTTCGCTGGAAGACAATGTCCCATTGGGATTCCAGGCCAAAGGCTCTCTATTGGGCTGGGGGTTGGTCAGAATACATCTCATCACCTGAGGATTTTCTCCCTTCCCCAAATTCTCACTTTCCCTCCCCAAGCAAGTTAGAATTAGGGGGCAAGGCTGCCAACAGGGCGGCTCCCCCAAACACAACTTCCTCTCTAATTCCAAGCATGACCCTCCAGACCCAGAAAAGTGCGTTCGTTAACGTGAGCAGCCCCCTTTTGTGAACTGCTGCCATCCGGCAAACCACCCTGGCCTGCCCCACTTCTTGGGCATTACGGCAAAAGGGCTCCGATGACCCCCACCCCCGTATTTGCCCCGGATGCTGATCTCAGGCCCGGTGCCTGCCCCAGAGAAGTTAGGCAGACTTCATAGATTCCCACAACAAGTGTCAACTCTCAAAGGCAGCCAGCCCTCAGATAGCAAGTCCTCATGCACTTCCCCTCACATATCCCTCTCCCAGAGCCTCTCAGCTCTCCACCCCACAGCACCTGCCTCCGCCCCCCAGGTCCCTCACCTGCCCTTCTAAGGGGCCTCAACCAGGGAGGCCCAAGAAACTCATCCAACCAGTTCCCAGGCGGGAGGAAAGGAGCTTTCTCCCTTAGCTAAGAGGTTAGGAGACCAGAACGCAGTGGGGAGGGGAGGCTGTCACCAAACCCCAGGTTCTCAGGTGAGGGGATGCACGTGGTGTGGAGCGGCATGGCCCAGGCCGCATGGTCCCGCTCCTGGAAAAGCAAGGCCTTGCTTCAAGGTAAAAAACATTAGCCAAGTCAGGGTGGCAACCTGCCCCCCGACCTCCCTGCTCCTGCGGCCCAGAGCTCCGGAAGTGGTGGGCACAGCCCCTGCCCGGCCTTGTCCATCCAGGATGAAACTGGGTGGGGATAACTTCCTTTCACTCACTGACCTGCCACCACTTAATTTTATCCAAAATAACCACCCTCTGTGGATTCTGGGAAAAAGAAACTTCAGGAAGAAGTAGGAGATTAACTCTGCTTTTCCCAGCATGTGTGCCCTTTTGTCCTGGGTCCCTCCAACAGCGGCCCCTTCTCTAAACCACCCAACTCTGAATGTTCAGAAATCAGAAGACCCTCTGAAACCCCCAGCAGAACTGTCTGCAGTCTCCTCTAAAAACGAACACAGGATTGTCTTGTTCTTACCCAGCCACAACTGACAAATCCACTAGAAGAAACCTGGGCAAGATAGAAGGAAAAAAAAAAAAAAAACCCACAGCTCTCCTATACCTGCATCCATGGGGTTCCTCAGTTTTTGAACCCTCAAGGGAGAAACCTACCTGTTGCCCCCAAACCTGCGGCTGGCCAGGTTTCGCGGGGGAGTTTATAAAGGCCTGGAGGCCCAGAGCTGAGAGTCCTCGTCAGGCCGCTACTGTACCCCCTGGCCTGGCCTCGGCGGGGTACCTACCGCTTTCCTCAAAAGGGCTCCCATCGGAGCACCAGGGGCTGCATCCTCCCAGCCCTGGCAGGCGAGCAGTTAACAGGCCTGGGGCGAGCAGCGCGCTACCACCAACAGCCTCGGGAATTAAAGTGCCCGCCGCCTCCTGCAAAACCTCTTCAATAAATGTCCTATTCAGAACCAGTTCCGCGTGTGGGTCATACTTTCTGCATTTCTCTCATTCCTGATTCCTGGGGGGCCCCTGACGGAGGAAATGAGTCTTCTCACCCTAATTCAGCAGGTGAATGAGGACCCAGGGCACAGTCCAGCAGGTGAGCACTGCGAGCCACTGAGGACAGGCAAGTATCTGAGCCATTAAACACAGGGGGACACTGACTGCAGGAAGTCAAACACTGAAGACACTTGAACAAAGCCAGATCATTCACCAGCACAACAATACTCCATTTATGTGGCTCCTCCCCCACCCCAGGCCCTCCCGGCCCAAGGATATTAACCCTTGTCCTTCCAGCTGCCAGGAGCACAGGGAAGGGGCGCATGGGCAGCAGGCATTATCATCGCTGTTTTGCAGATGAGGAAACTGAGGTACATGTGGCCCCCAAAATGGCAGACTGGAATACCAGCCAGCATGTCATCAGGCAGCACCAGGCATTGTGCTGAACACAAGCCCTGTGTAATCTCCTCACAACAACCCCGAAGTCCAGAGCCCTGTGCTCACTTACCCAAGGGCCCAACAGGGAGTAGGAGGGAAAGCCAGGGTTTCCTGGAATCCCTGCTTCCTGAGTTCACCATCCCTCAACACCGCCTCCCATCAGGGGGCCTTAAGAGATGCAGACCGCACTCCCTCAGCCCACTTTGTACAAACGCCCTCGAGCACTTAAGTTTTACAAGTAACACTCTGCTCAGAACAAGTTCTCTCACTAGGGGGCAACCTCAGAAAGAGGGCAAAATGGAGTCACCTGGGAATGTGTAACTCCCTTCTAGAAGCTTCCAGGAATGGTTTATGTGCCCACTGAGGATGGCCCAAGGACCAGGGCACAGGCTGCCTCTCTCCACCCTGTCACAGCAAGGGGTACTCATCTGCACAGCAGCTCGATGAGTGGCAAGGACCTGAAGTGTCTTCTGTGAATGCTCTATCTTCTTAACACAGTAAGAGCCTCCTACACGTAAGAACCAGATCTTGGGGGCGCCTGGGTGGCTCAGTCGTTAAGCGTCTGCCTTCGGCTCAGGTCATGATCCCAGGGTCCTGGGATCGAGTCCCACATCGGGCTCCGTGCTCGGCGGGAAGCCTGCTTCTCCCTCTCCCACTCCCCCTGCTTGTGTTCCCTCTCTCGCTGCCTCTGTGAAATAAATAAATAAAATCTTTTTTCTTTTAAGATTTTATTTATTTATTTGACAGAGAGAGACATAGCGAGAGCAGGAACACAGGCAGGGGGAATGGGAGAGGAAGAAGCAGGCTTCCCGCCGAGCAGGGAGCCCGATGTGGGACTCGATCCCAGGACCCTGGGATCATGACCTGAGCCGAAGGCAGACGCTTAACGACTGAGCCACCCAGGCGCCCTAAATAAACAAAATCTTAAAAAAAAAAAAATTGATCTTGTTGCACCCTTTTGCCTCCAGGTCTTCTGACACTCAAATGCCTACTGCTGATTTTGGGAGCTGTGCAAACACATGCCAGAAAAAGGCTGAAATGAAGCACACAGCATGGATGGTATTTTCTAAGCTCTTATGGGAGAAAAAGACACCGTCAGTGGAGGCCCAGAAAAAGGTTTGCGAATGGAGAGCCAAGCTGTTCACCTCCTCTTGGCTGCCTGGTCAGACCCAGCCCAGCTGAAAGCTGCAGAATTGAGGCTGAAATGACTTCCTGCTGAAAACAGGATTACTCAAACCCACTAACATTTATTGGCAGTATAAACCATGTGCCAGGTCATGAGAACATAGCAATACATAAGACAAATCCTTGCTATCAGGAGCTTACCTTCCAGTAGGGAAGGACACAAAGGGTAGACAAATTACTAATATATTTCTGGATAGTGATAAAGTGTCATAAAGAAGATAAAGCAGGGGAAAGAGTGGGGCATGCTCGCTCTCTCTAATAAATAAAAATAAAATCTTTTTAAAAAAGGGGGGCAGTGCCTGGATGGCTCAGTCGGTTAAGCAGCTGCCTTTTGCTCACGTCATGATCTCAGGGTCCTGGGATGGAGTCCTGCTCCCTGCTCAGCGGGGATTCTGTTTATCCCTCTCCCTCTGACCCTCCCCAGGCTCCAGCGTGCTCTCGCTCTCTCAAAAAAATAAAAATAAATCGTAAAAAAAAAAAAAAAGTAAGTGGGGGATGGGGATGTTATTTGGTCAAGAGGTCTGGGAAGGCCCTGAGGAAGTGACTCTTGAGCAGAGTCCTGTTTAAGAAGCAGGCAGACATGCAAAGTTCCCAGGAAGAGCCTTCCAACAATCCTTTCCTCTACTCCACCTCAGCCACCACCCACACATTTCGTATGTCCTAGACCTCATCATCACCAGTAAGTACAGACTTCTAAAATATCTTACTTTTAAGCATCCCACTCTTTGCAACCACTGAAGAGGAGCTGAGTATAAACATTGCTAACCATACAACAAAATAAGCCATCACAAGGGAGTAAAAAGATGGAACAAATTGGTACTCCAAGAGCTAAAAAGGAAGAAAAATCTGGGCACCTGGGTGGCTCAGACAGTTGAACATCTGACTCTTGGTTTTGGCTCAGGTCATGATAGAGCTCCATGCTCAGCAGGGAGTCTGCTTGAAGATCCTCTCCCTCTGCCCCTCCCCCCCTCAAATAAATCAATCTTAAAATAAATAAATAAATTTCTCAATAAAGAAAAGCCCAGACTAGATGACCCCACTGGTGAATCCTACCAAACACTTAAAGGAATTAATACCAATTCTTTACAAACTCTTCCAAAAATAGAAGAGGAAGGAATACTTCCCAAATCATTCTATGAGGCCCTATTACCCTGATATCAAGACCAGACAAGATACCACAATAGAAGAAAGCTATAGTCTAAAATCCCTAATAAAGATGCAAAAAATCCCCAGCATAATACTAACAAATAGAAACCAGTAATACATAAAAAGGAGTATACACTATGACCATATGGATTTATCCCAGAAATACAAGATTGGGTTAACATCCAAAAATCAATTAATAGAATTCAAGATATTAATATAGTACAAAACCACCTGATAATCTCAGTAGACCCAGAAGAAACATTTGACAAAATCTAACGCCTTTCCATAATAAAAACACTTCCACAAACTGGGAATAGAAGGGAAAATTCACATTCTTATAAAGAGCATCTACGAAAAACCCATAGGTACTTTATACTTAATGGAGAAAGACTGAATGCCTTTCCCCTAAGATCAGGAGCAAGACAAGGGTGTCCCCTCACGCCATTTCTATTCAACACTGTACTAGAGTTCTAGCCATGGCAATTAAGCAAGAAAAAGAAATAAAAGACATTCAGATTGAAAAGTAAAACTATCTCTATTCACAGATGACATAATCATGTATATAGAAAACCCTGTATCCACTATAAAACCACTAGTACTAATGAAAGAGCTCAGCAACATAGGATACAAGATCAACACACAAAAATAAATTTTATTCCTATAAACGGGCAGTGAACAATCCAAAAATGAAATTAACAAAATAATACCATTTATAATAGCAGCAAAAAGCATTAAATACTGTGGAATACATTTAACAAGAGAAGTGTAAGACTTCTACACTGGAAACCACAAAACACTGTTGAAAGAATTAAAGAAGATTTGAATCAATGGAAAGACATCTCATGTTCTCCTGCATTAGAACACTCAACATTGTTAATCTGGCAATATTTGCCAAATTGATCTACTGGCTCAACACGATCTCTGTGAAAATCTCAGCTGGGTTTTGGTTTTTTGTGGGTTTTTTTGCAGAAACTGACAAGCTGATCCTAAAATTCCTACGGAAAAGCAAGAGACCCAGAAAGACAAAACAATCTTGCAAAAGACCAAAGTTGGGGGCGCCTGGGTGGCTCAGATGGTTAAGCGTCTGCCTTCGGCTCAGGTCATGATCCCAGGGTCCTGGGATCGAGTCCCGCATCGGGCTCCCTGCTCCTTGGGAGCCTGTTTCTCCCTCTGCTTCTCTCTCTCTCTGTCTCTCATGAATAAATAAATAAAATCTTAAAAAAAAAAAAAAAGACCAAAGTTGGAAGACTCACAGTTCCTGATTTCAAAACTAGAAAGCTACACTTCCTATGACCATGCTGTGCTAGCATAAAGCCAGACATCTAGATTAATAGAATTGGGAGTACAGAAATAAAACCTCACATTCACAGTCAAATGATTTTCATCAAGGGTACCAAGATGATTCAATAGGGAAAGAACAGACTTTCAAGATATGGTACCAGGACAACTGGATATTCACATGCAAAGGAATGAATCTGGACATCTAGTTCGCACCATATGCAAAAATCAAGGCAAAACGTATCATGGACCTAAAGGTAAGACCTAAACCTATAAAACTCTTACAAGAAAACATAGGAGTAAATTTTGGTGAATATGGGTGAGCAATGGTTTCTTAAATATCAAAATCACAGGCACCAAAACAAGTAGATAAACTAGACTTTATCAAAATTAAAAACTTTAGTGTTCCAAAGGGCACTCTCAAGAAAGTTTAAAAAAAAAGTGAAAGACAAAGCACAAAATAGAAGAAAATAGCTGTAGGGGCACCTGGGTGGCTCAGTTGGTTGGGCAACTGCCTTTGGCTCAGGTCATGATCCTGGAGTCCCGGGATCGAGTCCCGCATCGGGCTCCCTGCTCGGCAGGGAGTCTGCTTCTCCCTCTGACCCTCCTCCCTCTCATGCTCTCTGTCTCTCATTCTCTCTCTCTCAAATAAATAAATAAAATCTTAAAAAAAAAAAAATAGCTGTAAATCATGTATCTGACGATAGACTTGTAACTAGAATATCTAAGGAACCCTTACAACAACAATAAAACTCAATTTAAAAATGGGCAAAAGGGGCGCCTGGGTGGCTCAGTCGTTAAGCGTCTGCCTTCGGCTCAGGTCATGATCCCAGGGTCCTGGGATCGATCCTTGCATCAGGCTGGCTGCTCTGCGGGAAGCCTCCTTCTCCCTCTCCCACACCCTCTCCTTGTGTTCCCTCTCTCGCTGTGTCTCTGTCAAATAAATAAATAAAATCTTTAAAAATAAATAAAATATTTAAAAAAAATTTTTTTAAATGGGCAAAGATTTGAATAGATATTTCTTTAAAGATATATAAATGGCCAATAAGCACATGAAAATATGCTCAACATTCTAAGTCTTTAGGGAAATGCAATCAAAACCACACTTAATACCACAGCATACCTACTAGGATGGCTAAAATCAAAACAACGTTAAATAACAAGCGTTAGTGAGCTCATGGAGAAATTAGAACCTCTGCACACTGATAGTAAGAATGTAAAATACTGCAGCTTATTTGGAAAACAATTTAGCAGTTCCTCAAAAAGTTAGAGTTATCATGTGGCCGAGCAATTGTACTCCTAGGTATACACCTAAGAGAATTAAAAAAATGTCCTATACGTGGGGCACCTGGGCGGCTCAGTCAGTTAAGCATCTGCCTTGGGCTCAGGTCATGATCCCAGGGTCCTGGGATTGAGCCCCACATCGGGCTCTCTGCTTGGCGGGCAGTCTGCTTCTCCCTCTCCCTTTGCCCCTCCCCCTGACCCTGCTCTGTCTCTCAAATAAATAAAATCTTTTTTTAAAAAATGCCCATACACAAAGCTGTACATAACTGTTCATAGCAGCATTATTCATAATACCAAAATGTGGAAACAGCTCAAATGCCCATCAACTGATGAAAAGATGAACAAAACGCAGTTTATCCGTATGATGGATTTGGCAATAAAAAGAAAGAATGAAGGTCTGATTACATTCCATAACATGCATGACTCTTGAAAACACCATGCTAAGTGAAAGAAGTCATAATAAACTACATATTCGGAGCGCCTGGGTGGCTCAGTCATTAGGTGTCTGCCTTCAGTTCAGGTCATTATACCAGGGTCCTGGGATGGAGCCCCAGTGCATAGAGAAAGTACATCTGTGGTTGCATGGGGATGGCGGATGGGCAGAAAGGGAAATGACTGCTAATGGGTATAGGGTTTCTTTCGGGGAGGATAAAAATGTTTTAGGATTAGATAGTGGTAATGGTTGCAGGACTCTGAATATACTAAAAACCACTAAACACTTTACATGGATGAATTTTTATATGGAATATATCTCAGTTATAAATCAATCAATCAAATCTTAAAAGTATTAAGTCAGCGGGAAAAGTATACACTACTCAACAACTGGTCCTAGAAAATCTGGCTATTCCTCTGGAAAAAATAAAATCAGTTTGATCTTACAAGGTTGAGTGGTTCTCCACTTTGGCTGAACATAAAGTCACCTGGAGCGTTTCATAACCATGCCTGGGTCCCACCCCGAGATATTTTTATTTTATTGGCCTGATCTGAGGTGAGACTCAGACATCAGTACTTTCTTTTTTAAAAGCTCCTCATAAGGCTTTAGTGTGGAGCCAGAGTTGAGACCCAGTTTCATATAAAAAAAAATACATTCCAGGTAAATTTAAAATGTAAGCATGGGAAGCAAAACTTAAAAGAAAATATTTTAATATATTTATAAAATCAGAGTAGGAAAGGATTTCTTGAACAAGAGACATAAAGTACAAAAGATTGGTAAATCTGACATTAAAATTAAAAGTTCCTTATGAAAAAAATGACATTTATGGATAAAGTTAAGACAACCCACAGTTCTATGTAATGAATATAACCTACCAAAGATTAGTTATTTAACATATATATTTTAACTCCTAGAAATCAAAAAGGGGGCGCCTGGGTGGCTCAGTTGGTTTAGGCAACTGCCTTCAGCTTAGGTCATGATCCCAGGGTCCTGGGATTGAGTCCTGCAGGGAGCCTGCTTCTCCCTCTCCCTCTGCCTGCCATTCCCCCTGCTTGTGCACTCTCTGTCAAATTAAAGAAATAAAATCTTAACAAAAAAAAAAAAATCAAGAAGAAAAAGGCAATAGCAATTACAATTTTTTTTAATTTGAGAGCGAGCGAATGAGAGAGAGAGTGCATGTGCCAGTTGATTTAAATACATCAACATGGATAAATCTAGATAACAATGTTGGATAAAAAATCCAAGTTCAAGACCACACTGAACATGATGCTATATATGTCAAAATAAAAACAACACGATACCATATGTTACTTACAAACAGTAAAAAGTATAAAAACATGCAAAGGTATAATAAACACCATATTCGGGAAAATGCTACTTCTGGGGTGGGAGGGAAGAGAAAGGTTTCCCCAAGAAAAAGGAAGCTTCGATTGCGTGTGTAACATTCTATCTGTATGATAAATGAGAGAGGCAAATGGGATGCCATTACCATTTGCCAGGTCTGGACAGTGGGAGCAGGGAGTCGGGTCGGGGTTCCTAGGCGGGGGTGGGCCCCAGGCTGCTGGAGACTGACTGGAACAACCAGCACCAAGACTGCACACCAAAGCACCTTTCAGCAGCATCCAGAACCAAAACAAAGGAACAAAGCTCCTGATGGAAAGAGGCCTGGGATGTTTGAAACTGCACCTCCTCCCTGTCATTTTCTGGCCTCCGAAAAGTGCTGGGTGCGTGCTGTGTGGCAGCCGGAGATGCTTAAAATGTAAATGGACTGAAAGCATTCTTGTTTCTACTAAGGCAAGTGCCCTGTGGGATAACTGGCAATCTACCTGGGTGGAGCTGAGTTAGGGTTGGACCTGTCTCTGCTGCACCATAACACATTAAAACTGCACTGGCTGGGCTCCCCATGGAGACGGCTGTCCAAAAAGCCACATTTTTAAGAGAGTTTTGAAACAGTCTTGGGTAAAGCTGAGCGCCTGTGCCCTGCGGTCATTCAAAAGTTCAAATCTCATTCCTGCCAAGTCTTGGCGAGGGATCCTGGACAAATTTCCAACCTCGTGTGGACTACACTTCCTTATCTGTGGTTCGCGGGAACACCATTCTGCCTTGTTGAGAGGAGCAGGGATATTATTACCTTAAGTATCAACATTTTAAAACCTTTTCGTCAATCTGGTTAGGAATCATTTAAAACTACGGTAAGCGCTTCCTTGCATGCCTTCCTAAACAGTCAAGGGAGCATAATTTAACCTTTTCTGGATGACTCAAGGTCACAATTACAGCAAAGCATCAATTATCAAAATGATAATCCCCCCAAGGGCCCAGGTGTGCCGAGCCATTCCTCCTAGATGAGAGACCCCAGCTTCCACCAGCACTGGCTCTTCCTGCTATTCTGACCTCTCTCCACTCTTACTGTCGACTCTCAGCTCCTCGGGGGTCATTTTTCCTCTCTGTGCTCGTCTCTTTACCGTCTCTCTGCTGCTTCCTTTCAGTTGCCAGCTCGGAAGGAGGATAGCACCACGTATATATAAAAGTAAACAGTCTGCGGGAGCCGGGTGAAAAATAACCTAGGAACTTGCGTCCTGGCGGATCTGAGGCTTGCTGGCCAGACGCAGGTAAGCGAGGCTGCAGAGAGGACAGGTCCTGAAGAGCACAAAAGGTGACACACACACCCCCCCCGCCACTCACTTCGATGGGCTATTATGGGACCTAGCATGAGAGGAACTATACTCGAGACTACAAGCACACCCTCCTGTCCGCTCTGGGCCCAACCTGCATGGGGGCAGAGCCTACAGCACGCCTGGCGGGACTGGTCCCAGGGACTCCAGCAGCCTTGCACTTTTCCAGGCTGCAGAAATACAGAGCCTGCCCCTCTGCTACAGCAGCCGACCACAGGTTAACTTTCCTAACTATCCTAGGCGTCTTTAGACAGGAATAGAACACCTGTGAAGACTGTGAAGCTTTCTTGAATTCCTAAGGTTTCACCACACAGTAGGCTTTCATTTATACAAAAAATATTTATTGGAGGGGTGCCCGAGTGGCTCAGTCGGTTCAGCGCCTGCCTTTGGCTCAGGTCATGATCCTGGGGCCCTGGAATTGAGCCCCGCAACCCCCCACCCCCACCCCCAAAACAGGCTCCCTGCTCAGCGGGGAGTCTGCTTCTCCCTCTCCCTCTGCCCCTCCCCCCCACTCATGTGCTCGCACGCATGCTCTCTCTCTCTCAAATAAATAAAATCTTTAAAAAATCTTCATTGGAATCCTACTATGCAGCAAGCACTGGCAACGTAGCAATATGCAGGACAGATAGAGGCTGCGTGAATACTGGTTCCCTTTTCCTGTTAACAAACACTTGCCAACTATTGCTCAAGAACCTCCAATGTATAAACACAAACACACACGTACACACACAGTCTTGCAGCCTGGAGAGTATAGGATATGCATTTTTAAGAGCTTCCAGTACCTGTAGAACCCCTGTAGATCTCCTCTTGAGATCCTGTTACCACAGTAAGAACTAGACCTCAGCCCTCTTGCGTCTCTCTCTGCATTCTCAGCCAGAACCCAGCAATAATCAGCAACTTCGAGGACTCTCAAACCGGGTTTTCCAAAAGTCTGCATGGACGGCCACCACTGTTCCCATTAGAACCTTGTACAGGTCCTGTGTCCAGGCCCACAATCTGCTCAGCCAGAAACAAGCATTTAAGAGTCCTTAAAAATCCATCCCCTGAGCTTAAACCAGAGATCCCTCCCCAGAGGCCAGCAAGAGAACTGTAAAAAGCCTGGCTCTCCCTTTGCCTGTGTTCCCAGATGGCCACAGCCCACCCAGGTGGGGCCTAACCCCCACCACTGCCTTCTTCCCCCCAGCTTCCATGGAACAAAAGCCAGAGCCAATGAGACCACCAAGCCCAGATTACTCTCAGGCTGGGACCTCAGCACAAGCTCCTCACACCCCTGTTGATTACACTTCATACTGCTCTCTGTGCTATACAGGACCAAAGATGAATCCAGCACAGTTGCTGCCCTCAGACAGCTTCTAATCAAGTAAGGAGCACAGGGGCACCTGGGTGGCTCAGTTACGTTAAGTGTCTGCCTTCGGCTCAGGTCATGATCCCAGGATCGAGCCCCGCATCAGCCTCCCTGCTCGGCAGGAAGTCTGCTTCTCCCTCTCCCCCTGCTTGTGTTCCCTCTCTCGCTGTGTCTCTCTCTGTCAAATAAATAAATAAAATCTTTTAAATAAATAAATAAATAAATAAGGAGCACAGAGCAGAGACCCAGTTAACAAGACCAGCCATCATTCCAGACAGCTAACTCCCAGAGGGACTGCCAAGTGTCTCCAGGTGCACCTCCTTCTGATCACGGGGTAGTGGACCCTGCCCAGTTTTCCTCCTCCTCTAAGGTCACCCAAAAACAAAACGCCTGGGGCTGTTCAGGGCCATCTTTGCAACTTCCTCTGGGGCCAGATTATAATTAGTTTTATGCAGTCTCTAGGCACCAATTGGCAGGCCCAGAAAGTTCCTTCACCACAGGACCTGCCTGGCTGTCCTGTGTGCGCCACAGGGCCCTCAGGGGGTGTGGTCTGGCTGATGACCACTTCCCCGGGCCTCACCCTCCACAGCCCATCCCTGCTTCCTGAGCCAGGGCAGGGCCCCCAGGAAACGGCTCACCACAGCTTTGACAGGAGTCTTAGAGCAGGCCCCTCCTTTTGAAGTCTGAGACTCCACAGACTGGCTGGGTGGACGCAGCACAAAGCTGAGCAGTTAAGAGGTCCAGGCAGAACCCAAGATAAGGCTCCATCAGAATCCTCTTGTCACCTATACAATCTGCCCAGCCCTCCCCTCCCCTCCCCTCCCTCATCTCCCCCACCCCTTTTTCCCTCCATCTCTGAAGGTAACTTTTCTACAGGAGGCTGGGAGAGGGGCCAATAGCCTTCCCTGCTGTGAGGCTGGGCAGAGAGGCCAGGGACCATGGTGTGATTCATCAGGGTTGGTTAGAAGCTGGGGGAATTCCAGAGCAAGGGAAGGCCAGGGCTGCCCCCAGTTCACCCTGTCCCAGGGCAAGTAGCCCACACCTGGGAGTCCTGCATCCTCTCTCAGACCAACCATCGGAAATCTAGGAGAGGGTAGAAAAGTCTCCCTAACTGGGAACTCTGCACTAATTCGGGTTTCTGTTATTATCTCCCTCCAATTCCCCACCCCTGCCCAACACTTGAAATGCAAAGCCTTTTATCCAGAGTCCTTAGCAATGGCATGAAATATCTTGAGCTTCCTCCCCCCTCCAACCCCACACACAATTTGGTTGGAGAAATAATACGACTATCATTTATTGAACACCTCTGTGGGCTTCGCTGAGCATTTAACACACATTCTCACTGTTCATTCTCACACAATACCGTACGTGGTAGGTATGAAGACTAACTCCATTTTACAGGTGAGAAACACAGGCTCAGAGGAGTTCAGCACCAAGGGGCTAGCAAGCTGGAAAGCTGGGATCCGAACCCAGGTGCATCCAATTCCAAACCCTGCCCCTCAATCCTGCAGTGGGTTGCTCCAACTGGGAGTCAAGCAAAGGCGATAAGAGATGAAGGGAAATTCTTCCCTCAGGCATTATCTCCAATAGCCCTCGCTCAGGAGACTTCCCAGGCCACCCCATCTGAAATGCCATCTCACCCCCTGTGGCAATGCACATCCACCACCCCCTTGCCTATCACATGTTTCTACTTATCACTGACATTTTTTTTTTTTAACTGACATGCTTTCTATCATCTATTTCACTTTCTATCTTGCTGTCAGCTTCCCCCACTACAAGTCAGTTCCAGGTCAATATTTGTATATTTTGTTCACTGCATCTATAGTCATATACAATAGGCACTAAATAAATGTTGAATGAATGCTTAAAAATAGAACTAAGAAGCATAATTGTAGGAAGAAAAAAAAGGACGATCCATCCATTCAGGGGAAGGAGATGAGAGAAAGAGTGTGTGGCCAGGAGCAAGTTGGAGGCCCTAAGAGGAGCCCAACAGGAGGAAAGGAGGGTCTGCCAGGTCTCCTGTGGATTCCACTAGAGCCTTTCTGCACAGTAGTGACTTCCAGCTGCCAAGGCTCCAGCCTGAGGGCTTCTGCTGGGGAGGGTGGGCAGGCAGCTTTGGAACAAAGGCCTATGGACATGCAGCTGGCCAGAGAGTCAGACCAGAGCAGAGGCCAGGGCCAGAGGGGCAGCCTGAGGTAATGGGGAGGGAGGCAAATGAGGAGCTGAAGAAGGGCCTCAGTGCAGCTGCAAAGGCAACACGCTCCCAAAGCCCAGAGTCCCCTCAACCCCCAACACAACAGAGAATAACTAGATGGCTTCATAATTAACCCTCCAAAGTCAGCGCCCCAGCCTGAGCTTGTGGCAACCCCTCCAGGCTTGGAGCCAGAGCCTTCACAAGGTTCTGGGAGGGGGTGGAGGTGAAGGGGCAAGCCACACATCTGGAACACAGTCCCTTTTCCCCTCCAGCCCTGCTCATCCCTCAGGCCATGGCCTTTGGCCTCCTCCGGTGTAAACACAGTGACCCTGGGTTAGCTGTGGATTTGGTAAGCCAAATGTTTACTCTGGAGCTGAGATATCACAGGCCACGGATGTAAACTTCCACCATAGGATCCTCGTATTTACCATCTCCTATGGCACACATGGGACATACCAGGAAACTTTAAAAGCTCTCGAGAGCCTCTCCTAGCCACAGTGAGCTCTTTATTTTGTATAAGAGTTTATGGAGCACTTTCCACGTATCTGGCTTCATTTGATCCCTACCACAACCTCTCTAAGGAAGAGAAGGCAAGTACCCTGCTTTACTCATGTGGAAACTGAGTCTGAAAGATATGTGATTTGCCCAGGTCATGTTAGAGAAAACACGGATTAGCCAGAGCAGGAAATCTGAGTTCTAGTCCCTGTTTGGCCAACAGGGACCAGGCTCAAATCACCTCACATCTCTGGGCTCTGCTTCCTTCATGTGTAGATAGGCTAATCAGAGGTGCCTTCCAGCATTAGCAATGCTACCACTCTTTGATGGTATGCAGTAGAGCCAGGATTAAAATTCAAGCAAAATCCCATGCTGGACTCCCAGGACTTCCACTCTTCCTGATAGGCCATGTCTAATAAAAGGCCACATCTAACAAAAGTGGAAAAGCCCCCGAAACAACCCTTAAACCACTCCCTCTGCTTCTAGGACTTGGTTTACCCCATGCTGACTCCCTGCCCTATCCCCAGAGCAAGATACCAGGGAGTCGGGGCGCCCGGGTGGCTCGTCGTTAAGCGCCTGCCTTCGGCTCAGGTCATGATCCCAGGGTCCTGGGATCGAGCCCCGCATCGGGCTCCCTGCTCCGCAGGAAGCCTGCTTCTCCCTCTCCCACTCCCCTTGCTTGTGTTCCCTCTCTCGCTTTGTCTCTCTCTGTCAAATAAATAAAATCTTTAAAAAAAAAAAAAAAGATACCAGGGAGCCAAGGGGTTGCCCAGCCCTTGGGGAAGAGAACGGGTTCAGCAGAAGCAGGAGCATTAACAGCAGGCTTAGAAGGAAGAGATGAGGCACCCCCAGATCACTGGAAGGGGTGAATGACAAAGGGGTACACCTTCCTTTGGTTCTTACTCTCTAGGTTTTCTGCTGGGGATGGTTGGAATGAAGTCATTCCCAGCTTAAAGCAATCAGGATTCCACTCCCAGTCCATCAAGGGAGGTGCTGGAAAGGCACTCTCCTAAAAGGAAGCAGGTGACGTGCTCAGAAGGGAAGCCCTCCTGGGCTGTCATTACTCTCCCTACTTATTATTTCTTAAGCAAGGTCGACGTGATTAGGCTGCATGAAGAGGCAGGGCTGGGGATACTCTAAGAACCCCTAGTCTAGGGTTCCACATAGGAGAACGCAGTCTGAGTCGCCTCCCCAGGGGCTCCAGAGAAGACAGCCTCCTTCATCTGCCAACAGTTTAGCAAGTGACCTGGAGGAAGAAACTCTTACGGCGGCCACTAACACCGCCCCCCCCCCCAAGGCCACACCTCTCCAGCCTACCATTACATTTCCCACTCCGTTCTTTGTTTTCAAAAGCAGCTCCAAAGAGTAAAAGTAGCTACCTTAAAATGTCTTGAAATTTCCAGGTCTCATCCTAGCTTTCCAAACCAAAGGGCTGAGAATGGGGAGAAAAGTAACCAAACAGATTTCAGGAGTAGGCGAGGTCGAGGCCGACAGCGGCAGGCAGTGGCCTCTATGCCTTCGGCTCCCGACATCCCATTTCTGGCACCCACTGTAACCCTTCCAGGACAGGAGCTGAGATTCCCAAGAACGAGCACCGTGTGCACCAACCCGGAACACGCTGCTGGCGCCCCTTGGGCTCCCAGGACCAGAGGATGAGGTCCCTCCCCAGAAGGGTCCACCCTGCCCGCGTCCCACAGTCCGAGGCAAGGGCCAGCCCTCGGGCGCCCGAGCGCGCAGGAGGAGCGGGCGGGCGCAGCCTCGCGGGCTTCCCGGCTTTCAAACGGAGCTTCCCGGAGCCACCTGGCGCGCTCGCTCCTTTTGTTTCCGGGGTGGGGACTACAGGACAGAAAAGGACTCCGTGCACGAGCCTCCCGCGCTCCGGTCCTCGGCCGGGGGGCTCGCCCCGGAAGGCGCCAACACAGCCCCGGGCCCTCCTCAGCCGCCCGGAGTCCTCACCCCGCGGGGGGCTGCGGCGAGGGCCCGGGAGGGTGGGGGCCGCGGAGGGGCTCTGGGCGCTGCCACTGGCCGAGGGAGAGGGGAGAAGCGAGGGCCACTCACCGCGCGGTCGCCGCCCCGCCGGGTCCCGCACGCTCGGCGCGCGAGGCTGCCCAGGTGCGGCCGCGACGCAGGCGCGAGTTTGAAAGTCGCTCTCGGCAGGCGCTGAGGCTGCCGGCCGCTCCCGCCCACTGCCCAGCCCCTCGGCTGCCGGGGACGCGGCCGGCTGCTGACGCGGCCCCTGGGGACCCCAGCCCGCGCGCGCCTTCCCAGCGCCGGGCAGGAAGTCGGGGCCGGGCGAGCGGAGCCGGAGCTGCCGCGGGAGGGAGGAGAGAGGGAGGGGCGGGCCAGGAATTTTTCCAGTGGGTGGAGACTCAGGCCAGTCGCTGGAATCCAGCAATTGGCGGCTCCGCGGGGACCCGGAGAACCTTCGCGTCGCGGCGAGCCGGAGCCCGGGGTGAAAGGGATCGTGTGCCACTAATGATTAACGCCCGCAGGTGGGGCGAGCGCGCCGCCCAGCCGGTGACCGTCCCGCCGCGCGTGAGCCTCTCCCCCGCCGCCTAGGTGCCCGCAGATACAAAGACGCACGTGGTGGGGGTCACCCCGGTGTCACAGCCAGACACCCCCCATTGTGCGGATAGGAAAGGGGGCTTTCTAGGAAGACAGTTGGGATCGGCTTTGGGGGTCTCGATCCTACCAGAGCAGGTCATCTTGGCTTTTCTGAGTCAGAAAGGCACTTACATGAATTTCTCGCCGCAACTCGGTCCCTGTGATCCTTTACAAATGTAAATCCAAGCCTCGAGGAAGCTGAAGAGATGAAGAACGGGTAACTTGGCAGGAGCCCACCAAAAGACTGCTAGGGAGATAAAGCAAGATGCAGAAACCTGTGTTAATAGAGAATCACGTTTTTGTAAAACGAAGACAGAGAACGTGTCTCTTGTTTTTATGTCTCTATGTAATCCTTTGGGCATGGGAAGGTACACACCTGGAAGGGGGTCACGGACACTGAATAAGGACAGGCTGGGTTTTGAGCAAGATCGCAAGTTTTAAAACGCAAAATAATTCATCAATAAAGATGGAAAAAAGATGCTGTCCCCGCACAAGTCAGGAGAAAAGCCCAGGGTGGGGCCCCAGAAGAGATCCCACTGGTTAGACATTATCACCAGTTCCTAGGGAGGAGGAATGGAACACTGATAACCGAATCACTGGGTTCTGTGTAGACAAGTGTGTATAGTAAACGGCAAATAGAGTTCTTGTTAAAAAGAAAACAAGCTTAAAAAAAAACAAAACACCTGCTCCAGGCCAATGCAAACTCCAGGTGATTTACATGGGGCGGGGTGGGGGGAACGGCCGCGGAAGGAAATGGCTTTCAGGTGACCTTGAAACAGGATCCAGGCAGAGGGTGGGGTGGAGACAGCGGGGTTCCTGGCTCCCGACTGCCGGGGAAGAGGTGAGCGCGGGGCCTCTTCGGCCCCGGAAGCAGGACCCACATTCCTCGGGGAGGGAGGGTAGGCTCCAACCTTGCCAAGCCCTGCGTTCGCCTCCGGTAAAGGTGAAAGCCGATATTACGGAAGGAGTTTGGGGGTAAACAGCCGCCGCGGCTCCACCAGATATAGCCAGTCAGGCCCCCCACTGAAGAGAAAAGTGAGAAGCCCCAAGTCCCTTCCTGCCTTGCAGCGGCGGGGGGGGGGGGGGGGGGGGGGGGGGCGTTGTCCTTCCTCATACTTCAGCCTTTCTGTGAGCCTGCTTTCTTCTCTGATCACCTGAATGCTATCCCGTTCTGTCCATCTCAAATTCCAGGTTCCAAAGAAGGCCCTTGACTTAACTAAGCCATTACTGAGTGCACCCCTCACTCCTCGGGCAGGGAATAGTGTCAATTACAGTAATAATAACTCATTTAGTGAATGCTTACCATTTGTAGGGCCCAGTGCTATGCTATTTACATTATCTCCCTCCATCCTCACAATTAACCTTGTGAGCCAGTCAGTGTCCTTATCCCCATTTTACAGAACGGATAAGTGAGGATCAGAAGGTACCTAGCAACTTGACCAAGATTACATAACCAGCAAAAGCAGACCCTGACAAGATTCCAGATAGGTCCAACATTTGAGTGCTTACTATGTGCTTACCATTATTCTAAGCCCTTTGTACAGTTATGGTCACAGAAGAAATGGAGGCAAGGTCACGCAGTTAGTGTGTGATAGACCTGGGCAAAGCTGATCTTCACCATCTATTCTGGTTTCTTTTTTGACACCTGTTATATTCAATTCAGCACTTCATTATAATGCCTTGCATTGCTTAATTGTTTTAATGTACATAACCTATTTCCTAAAAAGATTGTAATCTTTCCTTATGGCAGAGTCATATAGGAAGCACTCCGTAAAGCAATGCTGAATTCAGATGAAATAACCCAAACAGTTTGTGAGAAATCATATCTCGCCTCTAAAGATAAAAACCTGTGTCTGGGCCCAGACTTTAGCGATCAGAGCCTCTCTCCTTCCTGCCCCTTCAGGGATCCTTGCTTTAGTGGCTGCACTCTCCCTATTAAATCATTTATTATTATAATAATACCTTGTGCTCCAGTAATGCCTTTAATCCAAGATCTCAAAGTGTTTTAACAAATACAGATTAATGCATCTTCACAGTATCCCCACTAAGATAGGCAGATGGAGGTATTCTCACCCATAAAATGGGGGACAGCACAGAGAATTGAAATGGCTCGCTATGGAAATCAGTGGAAGGGTTTCTTCTCCCAGCCCTTCCCCTTCTCCTTCCTAACTCTTGGCTGCCAACATCTGCATCAAAATTTCAAATCCCAGAGACAAAGACCATTGAGTTTTTACAATAAGGGACATTTCCAAACTGTCATTTCAGCTGCTCTATTGTGGTAGACCTCAGGAGAGGGAGGGGATGTAAAGACTGCCAAGGTCCTGAGGCTCTGTGCTTCCAGCCCTGAGAAGAAACTCAGGCTTGCTGGGGTTGGGGAGGAAGTCCTCCTCCAAGGTGACCTAAAAAGCCCAACCAAGCTTTGAGGTCTCAAAACTTCCAGAGTTTCGAGTTGCATTTTAGTAATGTTTCTCAAAGTGTGCACCACAAGCAACAAGAGAATAAACATCATCAAAATCTAAAATCTTTATGCCTCAAAGGGGCATCAAGTAAAAAAAAAAAACCAAAAAAGAAAATTGTTGCAAATCATATCTGATAAGAGATTTTATCTAGAATATGTAAAGAATCCCTACAAGCAAATAACCCAAATAAAAAAGCAACCAATTTAAAAATGGGCAAAAAATCTAAATAGACATTTCTCCAAAGATATACAGATGGCCAATAAGTACATGAAAAGACGCTCAGCAACCTTAGCCACCACAGAAATGCAAATCAAACAACAACAACAACAATGAGGGGCACCTGGCTAACCTAGTCGGTGGAGCATGTGACTCTTGATCTCTGGGGTCATGATTTCAAGCCCCATGTTGGGTGTGGAGCCTACTTTAAAAAAAAGTAAAAAAAAATTTTTTTTTAAATGAGGGGTGCCTGGGAGCCTCAGTCGGTTAAGCCTGTTTAAGATTTTCTCTCTCCTTTTCTTTCTCCCTCTGCCCCTTCTCCTTTTCTCTCAAAAAAAAAAATTGGGGGGTGCCTGGGTGGGTCAGTTGGTTAAGCCACTGCCTTCGGCTCAGGTCATGATCCTGGAGTCCCGGGATCGAGTCCTGCATCGGGCTCCCTGCTCAGCAGGGAGTCTGCTTCTCCTTCTGACCCTCCCCCTTCTCCCTCTGACCCTCCCCCTTCTCATGCTCTATCTCATTCTCTCTCTCAAATAAATAAATGTTTAAAAAAAAATTTTTTTTTAATGAAATTTCACTGTATACCCGTTAGGATGGCTAAAATCAAAAACGTATAATAATTAGTGTTAATGAGGTTATGGAGAAATTAGAACTCTCATACATAAAAGATTAAACCGAGTGAACATATGACTCAGCAATTCCATTCCCAGGTATGTATGTATGTATGTGTGTGTGTATATATACACATACAAGAGAATTGAAAACATCTGTCCACACAAAACCTTGTACACGAATGTTCATAGCATCATTATTCATAATAACCAGAAGGTAGGCACAACCCAAATGTCCATCAGTTAATGATGAATGGATAAATAAAATGTGTATCTCTACAATGGAATATTCAGTCATAAAAAGGAATGAGGCTGGGCGCCTGGGTGGCTCAGTTGGTTGGGCGACTGCCTTCGGCTCAGGTCATGATCCTGGAGTCCCTGGATCGAGTCCCGCATCGGGCTCCCTGCTCGGCAGGGAGCCTGCTTCTCCCTCTGACCCTCCCCCCTCTCATGTGCTCTCTCTCTCTCATTCTCTCTGTCTCAAATAAATGAATGAAATCTTTAAAAAAAAAAAAAAAAAAAGGAATGAGGTACGGTTGATGCTACAACATAGATGAACTTTGAAATCATTGTGCTAAGTGAAAGAAGTCAGCCACCAAAGACCACATCTGTATCATTCCACGTATATGAACTGTCCAGAATAAGCAAATCTATACAGACAGAGAGTCGATTTGTGGCTTAGAGCTGGAGTGGGCGTGGACGGAAGTTGGAGGAGATAGGGAGTGACTGCTCATGGGTTCGGGGTTTCTTTTAGGAATGCTGTAAACACTAAAAATGAGTAAGGGACAGGAGGGGCCAGGTAGGGAGAGATAGGTAGGAGGCTGTGTGATCAGGCTCACCAAAAATCCCAGAAATGCTGACACGTAAGGAAACCAGAGATAGGGAACAGAACCAGACCACCTCGTTTGCCTTAAACATCAGAGATGAGATATTTGAAGGAGAAGTCATCATGGTGCTATCAGTGTTGACGTCAAGAAGATCTCAGTTCCCTGGTCAGTCTTCTATAAAACACTGACCATAAAAGACCTCAGTGGCAACCGGCTCGGGACCCCTCTCACTCTAGAGAGTTTTTTCTTTCCTTCCTGTTCTCACCTTCTCTTAATAAACTTTCACTTCACCTCACCTTTTTGTGTCCGCAAGATTCATCGACTCCGTGAGACAAGGACCCTGCAACCCTGCAACAAAAAGAGTGATTATACAAAACACACACACACACGCACATTGTATATTTTAAATGGGTGAACTGTGTGGTATGTGCAATCTCTCTTTTTTTAAAGATTTTATTTATTTATTTGACAGAGAGAGACAGCAAGAGAGGGAACACAAGCAGGGGGAGTGGGAGAGGGAGAAGCAGGCTTCCTGACGAGCAGGGAGCCTGATGCCGAACTCGATCCCAGGACCTGAGATCATAACCTGAGCTGAAGGCAGACGCTTAACAACCGAGCTACCCAGGCGCCCCTTGTGCAATATATCTCAATAAAGCTGTTAATTTTTTTTTAACTGTTCAGAATTACCAGGCTCCCTGTTAATCAGAATCCTGTCAGAATCTTTGGTGGGCAGGCCCCAGCTCTGCATTTCCCCAGAACACACTGAATGAAGTTCAGCCTAACAGTGTGCCTTACAAGACTATGATTCAGAGTCTTGTGGCTCCGGGCTTCCTGAAATGAATGAAATGGAAGGTCTGTAACTCACTCTGAAAGGGCAAAGGCCTGGGGATTGGGAGGGTGGGGAGAATAGGAATCCCCTTCCTGAAGTTCTTTATCAATTGCTTCTTTCCCCCAGTCTAAACTCCATAGTGTCAGAAAAGGGGATGAAGGGGGATGCCTGGTTGGCTCAGTCGGTTAAGCGTCTGCCTTCAGCTCAGTTCATGATCCCAGGGTACTGGGATCGAGTCCCAAGTCTGACTCCCTGCTCAGCGGGGAACCTGCTTCTCCCTCTGCCTGCCACTCCCCCTGTTTGTGCTCTCTCTCTCTCTCTGGCAAATAATAAAATCTTAAAAAAAAAAAAAAAAAAAAAGATGAGAGACAGAGACAGGCAGAGGCACTCCAATAAATAAAATCTTAAAAAAAAAAAAAAGAAAGGGGAAGAAGGTATGGGGGAAGGAAGAGGAAGACTTCCCCCCTCCTTACTACCTTCAGGCTCCAGCCACTGCTGTGTGGAGCTCTTGAAGGAAATGAGCTGTTTGTTTGAGTTTGTGTCTGCAATAGAAACATTTGCCAATCACTTGTGGTTTTTCAAGAACCTGGGAGCCACGTGTGAACCATTTTTGGAGATCCTCTTACGGTCACCTTCGTTATCGGCAGATAAGGGGGCTGTAAGTCAGCATTTCCAACACCTGAGGCCAGAGAATCGCACTAAGACATCAGCCTTTAATGGTCTAGGGGTTGGTTAATACACTGACTGTTCCTTCTTGGACTTCTGGCCTTTGGGCCAGATGTTTTTCTATTTACAGCATTGCCTGGAGATAGACAAAGTATAAATGTGGAATAGTCAAGCTTTCCCCAGCTTAATGCTAAAGTGAAAGATTTTCTGGGTGGGTTCAGAAACTATTAGCTGAAATGGTGTTGAGCTGTCTGTGTACTTCTTTATCTATGCTGTTAATATCCCATAAGACTTTCTGCTGCCATTGGAGATTTTCAGACCTCGGTATTCATAAGCAGCATCTGGGAAGTTTCTGACTCACAATTGAAACTGACCCCAGGACTCTGCATTTTTTTTTTAAAGATTTTATTTATTTATTTGAGAGAGAGAGAATGAGAGAGAACACATGAGAGGGGATAGGGTCAGAGGGCAAAGCAGACTCCCTGCCGAGCAGGGAGCCCGATGCGGGACTCGATCCCCGGACTCCAGGATCATGACCTGAGCCGAAGGCAGTCGCTTAACCAACTGAGCCACCCAGGCGCCCAGGAATCTGCATTTTAACAGTAAATGATTCAGATGCAAGGGAGACCCATAGACCATACTTGGGAAAACAGTGGTCCGAATTCTGCCTTTTGTCTTTTCCCCTCCTGGTGCTTCCTCTTCCTCCCCTGAAACTAAGGACTCAAAATAGAAACCCTGCAAACCCAGTGCTCCAAAGATGAAAGGGTATGGCTTTTAAGACCTCATGATGTTGGGGGGCGCCTGGGTGGCTCAGTCGTTAAGCGGCTGCCTTCGGCTCAGGTCATGATCCCAGGGTCCTGGGATCGAGCCCCACATCGGGCTCCCTGCTCAGTGGGAGGCCTGCTTCTCCCTCTCCCACTCCCCCTGCTTGTGTTCCCTCTCTCGCTGTCTCTGTCTCTGTCAAAGAAATAAATTAAAAAATCTAAAAAAAAAAAGACCTCATGATGCTGGAACAAATCAGGCTCTTATATTCAATCAGATGAAAGGGTTCTACCTTGATTCATGTGAAATGCCTAATCTTCCACACCCTGGTGACAAGTAGGGCGGGGTGCACCTACCAAGTACTATCCTGTAACACCCGGAAAACAAATTAATAAGAGCTTAATTAGGAGATAATTGCCCAGTTACTTGCAGATGGAAGCAGTTCTTCCCAACTGTAATTTTTGTTGTTGATGTTTTCCTCCTCGACAGGGGCCTATAATAGGTAGATTCAGCCCTGGCTTCCCTAAGAGTATTCTGCTCAAAGAGGACAGAGCAGTTGTTCCAAGAAACCAATGGGGCCCAGATTGGCCTACTCTTTCTTTTTTTTTTTTTACATTTTATTTTATTTTTTATTATTTTATTATTTTTAAAGATTTTATTTATTTATTTGACAGAGACAGAGATAGCGAGAGCAGGAACACAAGCAGCGGGAGTGGGAGAGAGAGAAGCAGGTGTCCCCCTGAGAAGGGAGCCCGATGTGGGACTTGATCCCAGGACCCTGGGATCATGACCTGAGCCGAAGGCAGACACTCAACCAACTGAGCCACCCAGGCACCCTGGCATACTCTTTCTTTGGTTTCTGTGCCAGACCCTACAGGAAAGAGGGGTCGGTAATAACCAGATTAGGGCAACTGGGACCCAGTCCATCTATTTTCCTAAGTCACCAGCATCTCCTCCAGGAGAAATGAGGAACTGACCCAGGGGTAGAAGGAATAACGGTTCCTCCACCAGAGCAGTGAGCTCATGGAGCCCACACAGTCCTATCCTATTCTTGGCTGCCAGGCATTCCCATGGAAACCTCACCTCCCTTCACAGGTGGTGCTTTGTGGCAGTCACCCAGGCCCAGTCTCTTCTTCACTCTCCTGCTACATAACTGCATTCTTCTCAGTCTTAGAGGATTGCCAGGGTTTCTTCCAATCCTAAAAATCTTGGATTCTCTCATTTAAGGAATCCCAAACTGATCATTCAGCTACAAGCTCTCTTTTCTCTTCACCTCCCAGCTTGACTAGGGAGACAAGTCTGGCTTCATAACCCTTGACACCATAATCTGAATACCCTTATCTCAGGCCTGTGGTTGTCCTCAGCCTGCTAGGAAGAGTATGGAGATAGCACTGTGCCAGGAGCAGTGCTAAGTGCTCCACGAGTATTCTCATTCCCTCCTCCCAACAATCCTTAGAGGCAAGTAATAGTTCTCTCCCATTTTACAGGTGAGAGCATCAAGGCTCAGAGAGGTCAAGTCACATGTTCCAGGTGTGTAGCTCTTAACAGCAGACCCAAGACATGTTCCCAGGCCCCTCTGCAGCCTGAACTTGTACTCTTAACTGGCAGCCTGCCACCAAAATACCCCACCCCATTCCCGAGGCGCCACTGGACTCCAGCAGATGGGAGCAACTTAAGTAAATTAAACGCAAGAAAAGAAACGTCCCCTCCCTGTTCTGCCCAACCAAACTGCTGCAAATTGCCTCACGACTGACTGGAAAGCCTACTCGGCTCACAAGTGAGTTACAGACTTGTTCAAGGGGCTGGCAAATCAAGTGATGGAGAGAGAAGGAGGAATGTGGTTCAGGGTCATAAAGAGAATGAGAAGGGGAAAAATGCAAAAATCTCTAAGGAGTTGTGACATCTCGAGCAAGCCAGCCATAAAAGGTAAGGCAGGACATCTGCCTGGCAAGCAGAGTCTCTGGGGCCCGAATCATGGCTCTGCCACCTGTTCCCTAGGAGTCGTCAGGCTGCTGGAACTCAGAGAACATCCTGTCCTGCCTGCCCCTGGAGAGACAGGAGCAAAGCTGAAGTTTACCAAGTGCTGCTGAAGGGAGTGGGGAGTCGGCTTCCTGCTGGGCTCAGAGACTCCTGCAGAACTGCCTCCAGAACCTGCACCAGCCCCAGCTGCCCTGCCTGCCAGCCGTCCTCACAGTGGAACTTGCTGTTCCTATGACAACACTCCTCTGCCCTCTCTCTCCCTCAGCTCACCCCCCCAACTCCCCGCACGGCCTCACGGGAGGGCGACTTCTCAGGCATCCAGACCAGACATGGAGGGCTTGGCAGTCCCTCTGCAAGCAGGGTGGTTAAGAGCACAAGCTTTGGAGTCAACAGACCTGAACACTTGCTGTTTAGTCAAGCCATTAACCTCGCAGGGCCTCAGTTTCCTCATCTGAAAATGGGGTGAGTAGTGATACCTATCTCACAGGGTGTTTTCCAGGAATTAGTGAGAAAAATACCTGTAAGGAACACATAGTTCCTAGTCCACAGAAAGAGATGGCTTATAATGCTATTTGTACTTCTGCTTCTTAGTGTTAGATTCCCAAGCACCACCTCAACATCCTAGTTTCTCTAATGCCGAATCAAGTCAAAGAATCTTACAACTGGAATAGACTAGAAGTCACCTAAGATAACTATTGTTTCCTTAGGTTGTTTTCATACATCTCTCTCCAAGGATGAAATAATATCAGTAAAGTATTTAGCACATGACTGGGAAATAGTAAATGCTTAGTAAAGGTTAGGGTTTGTGCAGTTAGTGGTATTTGTCAACTTGACTGGATCACATGATGCCCAGACATCTGATTAAATGTTATTTCTGGGTGTGTCTTCAAGAGTGTTTCCAGAAGAGACTAGCATTTGAATGGGTCAGCTGAGTAAAGTGGATTGCCCTCCCCAGGGTGGGTGAGCATCATCCTTCAAATGATTATAATGGCTTTAATATTGGCAAATCCTGGGCTTCAAATGTTGGGGTAGGATGTTTGGGAAATAGCCAAATCCCATTCAAACCCAAGGAAAATGTAATCTCTAGCTGCATTAAAATGGATCCAGAATGAGGAGTGACAGTGGAGTGAGGACCCTAGTTTCTCCCATGTGGCCCCTGAGCCAGTTCTAAAGGCAGTTCCAGAGAGGAGTTGATGCCCACTGTGCCCGTCCCCACCTGCACCCACCCTCCAGGTCTGCTCTCCTCTCCCAGGACAGAGAAGTTGAGAGAAGTCTGAGGCCCAGAGTCATTTCTAGTGACCTAGGGACCCTTCCCTGGGAGGTTCAGCCATCAAGCAAAGATCTACATTCTCACTTCCTCTCCATTTCCTTCCCGGGCTCCTCCTCTCCCTCCATCCTGACTCCTTGACGTGAGAAAGAATTTTTTGGTAGACCACACATCTTACTAGGGGAATGCAACCCACCCCCCACCCTCCTGGGCATTTAAGTGGAGTACTTATTTCCCACTGAGGACAAGCTGTCCTGACTCCTATGCTCTCACACTTGTTTCCACAAGTTTCTCATCCACATTCATCGCGGTTCTATTATGTGCCAGCCAATATGCTGGCTCTTGTCAGGGACATAAAAGCATCAGACCCCATCTCTGACCTCAGCCAGGTGGGAGAAGGTGACAAACTCTAAACATATAACAAACTATAAACATATAAACATATAAAAATCTTTAAAGTGCCATTCTAGACAATAAAAGCAGACATGGTATAAGACAGTTTACAATTTTTTAATAATTCTAATTGGTACTAAAAGCCAGAAGGCAGAGAGCTTACTGTAGGCTAGAGGCTAGAGTGGTCAGGAAAGACTTCTTGGAGGAGGCGGCCTCTGAGAGTCTTGAGAGACAGAGCGGATTTGGGGGAGCTGAAGAGGAGAGGAAATATGAGGAACAGAAGACAGCGCTGGGAAGGCAAACCTCTGGTCAAGATTGGTCTGTGTGTGGTGCTGGTATACATGTGAGCTATCTCTGGTTCACTGGTATTCCAGTCTAGTCATTCTTTTCAGGGGTCTTGGCAAAGACCTGAACTTGATCATCAAGTAGGGGCTTCCTCCTTCCAAATATTCAGATCTAATGACTCTGTATTAGTTAGAATTCTTTGGGTTGCAAGTGACAGAGACTCAACACAAAACTAACTTAAGCAGAAAGGGCTTTGTCTTTTAGAACGGGAAAATCCAGCTATGGAGGTACATTAGTTTACAAGACTGTTAAGGCACAGCTGCCTCTAGGCGATCTAATACTATCTCAGGGCTCTGTCTTCTCTCCCTTTTTCTACTCTACTCAGAACCACCTTATAGGCTGGCTCTCACAATGAGGCAGGGAAAATGGCTGTCAGTCACCTGAAATTCATATTCTCTGAACTTATAAACACTAATGGAAAGAGTAGAAGTTTCCCTCCTACTTCCTCTTCATAGTCCCTTGTTGGCATCCCTGACAAAGGAGGTAAAATAGATTCACTGATAGGGTCCCAAAGTTAGCTGTCATGTGGGGAGATACCTGTGCTGTGGGGTAGACCCAAAAGACTAAAAGGACAATATGGGGCTGGCCTGGGGAAGAAGGCAAGGCTGTGTTGCATTATTCTGGAAAACCCCATTCCCTGTTATGGACTCCCAGATAGATACATGTGCCCCCTTCCTCCCAACCCTAATAGCCAGACTCTTTCCATAGGGAAACAAATGGTTAATTGCTAGGAGGGCTTGTGTAGGGACAACAGCTACCTATCACAGGACACTGCGGCAGGGTTAGTAACTGGATAAACATCCAAAGGGATGTAGGTGTCTTAGGAGTGGGATCAGCTCAGAAGACCGGGTTAGGCTGGTATACCCTTACACCGTGGAAAACTCATGAAATGGATTAGGTGGTGAGCAGAACAGAATCCTCGCTGCAGGCCAGCACTCCCTTAAAGGGCTTGGGTGGTGTTTTCAGGACTGTAGGTGTCATACTAGGAAGAGCAAGGACGCAGTAGGTGTCCTACTCAGGAAGAGCAAGATTTCCGAGCCTCAGGCTGCCCTGGACTCGATATTGAGTGGAGACTGAAGGCATTTCCAGCCTGCTCATTCTCTGCTCTTGAATTCTCAGTAGGCAGCCTGCTCTGGGGGCCCCAGTGTCAGGGGCCAGCAGCTATCAATCACTCCAGATCAGAATCATAGAGGGAAAAAGAGAGATGAGGCTTAGGGCAGTGCTGGCCAAAAGACCCTTCTGTGTTGATGCAAATGTTCTGTACCTGCAGTGTCCCTTATTGGAGCCGCATACGGCTACCGAGCGCTTACAGTGTGGCTAGCATAACTGAGAGACTGAAGTTTTAATTTTACTTAATTGAAATGAATTTAAATTTCAATGGCCACATGTGGCTAGTGGCTATGTATTAGATACTAAGTCTTAGAGAACATCCTTCCTCCGTGCACCTCTGGGGCTTGGAAGGGAAAAAGGCAGGATAAATTGGAATGGAACATCCCAATCAATGATCTACGTCAGGCAAGGCAGATGGTGCAGAATTGGGAAATGAAGAAGACCCCTGGTGTCAACCTCCTTCCTAGACACAGACATCAGTTGCCTGAACTCTGGCAACTGTCCCTCAGCCTTTCCCTCTGAGAGCCACTGCCTCTGAAAAGAACCTCACAAAAGGTCATCTGAGGCTACCAGGTGGCTCTAAAGCCACAGTCCAGTGAGGAAGGAAATAACTTCCACACCTCGCAATAGCCCCATAGGGAACACCCTCCCCGCATTGATATGGGAGACCCCGTATCCCACTACTCTTCCCTCACTATGGAAAGTATCTCACACTATGCCTAGGGACCCCATAAATGGCCAGATCCCTAAGGGATCTCAGTTCCACATGTGTTGACTGAATGCCTCGTAGATCATCAGAGGAAAAGCTGAACTTAAATAATTTCCTGTCCAAGAACAATCTGTCACCTAGCACAGTGGGAAACCATCCAGGGAGCCTGCGGGGTGACACGGCCCCACCCACAGCCTCCAGCCTAGAAAGGGATCTGCGCTATCAGGATAGTCAGGGACTAGGTAAAGGGGTCCTGACCAACCCCAGAGAAACCTAAACCAGCCCCGCACATGAGCACCGAGGCACGGGCCCAAGACCAAAAGAGGACAGTGAGCTTGCGGAAAAGGCAGCCGGTTAATCAAGTGGAGACTTGTCTTCCCACTGAACTCGGATTGCAGGGACACACAGCTACCGGAAGCCAGGCCAGGGCCCTGGGTAGATTCAGCAGGGCTGCAAGCCCACCCAGAGGCGGGCGGATGGCAGAGTGGACGATGTGCCAGGCCTCTGCCAAGTTGGTGCCTTTCTGTGCACTTTTCATGCTATTCCATGACTTTATCTCACACTTCCTCCAACTTGTAGACCATCCCAAGAGCTCAGGCCTCTACCAACTTCCCAGCTGTCAGGAGGGGGAAGGCAGGAAGCCCCTAGGCTTGCTCTGGCCCAGGAGGGACTTCAACAAATTCGGGGCTTCCACATCTATTTGGGGTGTCCTTTTTATTTATTTATTTTTAAGATTTTATTTACTTATTTGACAGAGACATAGAGAGAGAGTACAGATAGGCCGAGTGCCAGGCAGAGGGAGAGGGAAAAGCAGGCTCCCCGCTGAGCAAGGAGCCTGATGCAGGGCTTGATCCCAGGACCATGGCCTGAGCCGAAGGCAGCCGCTTAACCAACTGAGCCACCCGGGCGCCCCTGGGGTGTCCTTTTTAAAAAATAAATTAAGCTTGTGTGCACATTCATTGCAACATTATTTGCAATACCCAAGAGGTGGAAGTAACTCAAATGTTCATCCATAGGAAAATGGATAAAGAAAATGTGGTCTACATACACAATGGAATATTATTCAACCATAAAAAAAGAAGGAAATCATGTTACATGCTACAACATGGATGGACCTTGAGGACATTATGCTAAGTGAAACGAGACAAATATTGCATGATTCCACTTATGTGAGGTATCTAAAGTAGTAAATTCATAAAAACAGAAAGTAGCATGTGGTTGCCAGGGGCTGTGGGGCAGGAGAACTGGAGAATTGTTGTTCGATGGGCACAGCGTTAGTTCTAGAGATTTGTTGCACAAGAACGTGAATATGGCGAACACTGCTGGACTGTATACATCACCGTGGTTGAGATGGTAAATTTTGGTCATGTGTTTTTCACACAATTACAAATTTTGAAATAAATAATTAAAAAACAAATTAAGCTTTTCATATATTGTCTTATCACACATTATCATTGTCCTACATGCCCGTTAGGGAAAATACGGAAAATTGAGAAGGCTTTTCTTGTAAGTTTTGTGAAAGTAAAGACTGCCCATAATTGAAACGTGACCTAATAGGGATTGCAGAGAAAAGCAACAGATCCCTGCCCCCCTCTGGCCCTCCTTTCCTGAGACTTTTCTGCTTTTAGATGGTCATCAACCTAACACTAAGCAGTTTGCTGCAAAACTTTTATCTATCAACTTTAGCTGTGACTCCTGCCTGAGAAACAGGAGGATTTAGCTCCTAATCCAACCCCCACCTCCTTCCCCAATCCTCCCGGGTTTAGTCATTACAATTGTCAGTTCTTCTATTGGTTATCTTTGTAACTGTAAACAATGCACTTAAAGCTCATTGGGTTTCTGATTGGGTCCATCTGTGTTCAACACTCCCCTTGCTCAATTAAATGAGCTCCTTATCTGTCTTCCCACAGAGATGTCCCCTCCACCCCCGACTTCTACCAGCTGTATTTCTACATGTATATCGCTATAGTTGATGGCATCTCATACCAGCTTTCTCTTTCCCAGTAGATTGATACTAGAAGTTGAACAGTAACCCTCTGTGCTTACAGAATTGTGACTTTGTGGGTGTGGTTCTCTCCGTGTAGCCAGGCTATCCTTCCCACTGCATGGGTCCACTGTCATGATGGAAAGGACCTTTTAAAAGGCGTGGAGAAGAGCTGGTTAGGAAGGTGTTGGGTGCAGATGAGGGCTCCGAACATGAGGGACTCCCACACCTAAGCAAATGTTTCATTTTTACAGATTCCTCCCAGTTAAAACAACAATGAAATCAGGGCAGAGATTATGGAGTATACCATCCTAAACGAAGTAAACTGTTGCCAATATGGGAAGGTCCCCTGTGATCCACCCAAATAAAATCTTCCCACCAGCCAGCCTGCGTGGCCTGTATAATTAGCAATTCCCTCCTTTGCAAGAAGCAAAGTCCTCATCTGGTGTCATCTACTATGCAAATATTTCTGGGAGGGCTACCACATTAATGACTGACCCCTCGGTGCAATCCAGTTTATCAGATAGCCACTTTCCTGTGTGTCAGGAAGACGAGCCTGCTTTGGCCCCGATAAGGACAGCCCCAAGCAGCTGCCACGGCCTGAGCCAGCCCTCCCTGGAAACTGGAGTGGGTGACAGCTGAGCTCTCCTCACTTTATAGCCCCCACTCTCACCAGTGACGCAGGCCATTCTGCCAGGCCTGGGAGGCCAATGTCAGGCAGCTGTGGAGAAGCCTGAGGCACCTCAACCCAGGCCACAGGCCTCTGCCTGCCCAGAGCCAGGGAGGGAAAGGAGGGGACAGACAGAAAGATAACCAGGGAAGAAGGCGGAGGCACCGGGGTGGTTCCAGGGAAAACCTGTAGGGGCTTCCGGAAAGAAGTCAAGGGGTGCCCCTGCCTGTCTCAGAATTCTGGGGTTGGCCCAAACTGAGGAATGCTCTTTCCACTCCCTACTTTTCCTTCACAGCTGGGGTGAGAATTATTTGCTTTGTATCTGTCTCCACCATACACTGCAGGCTCCCTGAAGGCAGGGCCTGCCCTGTCTTGTCTGCACACGTCCCATCATCCCCAGCACAGTGCGTAGCAGGTGGTGTGTGTCCAGTGGGTACGTGCTGGCTGAAGCCACAGGCGAATGCACCAGCACTATGCTGTTTGGTTTGCAAATGCCCTGCTCCTCAGCAGATAATAGAACTTCTTTTTCGCAGTCCTTCCACCTCCAGGCAGTGTTGGCCCACTACCCGTGGATTGAATCCAATAGAAGTGCGGAAAAAAGGGGCGCCTGGGTGGCTCAGTCGTTAAACGTCTGCCTTCGGCTCAGGTCGTGATCCCAGGGTCCTGGGATCGAGCCCCACATCGGGCTCCCTGCTCCGTGGGAAGCCTGATTCTCCCTCTCCCACTCCCCCTGCTTGTGTTCCGTCTCTCGCTGTGTCTCTCTCTGTCAAATAAATAAAATCTTAAAAAAAAAAAAAGAAGTGCGGAAAATGGAAAGGAAAGGATTGCCTCTTTAGCCAAAGCGAGGGTCTTTGGGTTGCTCTAGGGCACGCATGGAGGGCTGCTCATCAGACTTCTTGTAGCCCGAAGTTGCCTATGTGAGACGAGGAATGACCCACGTGCCAGGAAAAGCGGCTTTTTGGTGTCCGTTTGAGGGTATTTACAGTATTAATGGATAGCCTCAGACCTGTGGGAAATGATGTCTATACAAGATTTTTTTGCTGCAACTTTGTTTGAAATAGCAAGACTGGAAACCTCCTAAATGTCTCATCCATTGAGAAGTGGTTAAATACATGATGGTACCTCCATATGGTGGAATTCAGGGCAGCCATAAAACAGGGAAGAAGCCCTTTACGTACTGACACTAAACATTCTCCAGGATAGATTGGATGGTTGTTTTTTTTTTAAGATTTATTTATGTATTTATTTGAGAGAGAGAGAGAAACAGAGTGTGTGAGTGGGGGAAGGGACAGAGGGAGAAACTATCCAAGCAGACTCCTTGTTGAGCACAGAGCCAGACATGGGGCTCGATCCCACAACACTGACATCATGACCTGAGCTGAAATCAAGAGTCAGACGGTCAAATGACCGAGCCACCCAGGTCCCCCTCCAAGATATATTGTTGAGTAAGAAGAGTAAGGCACAGAACAGTGTGTAGAGTACATACCATTTGTGGAAAAAAGGAAGAACAGTAATATATGCATACATAGTTACTCATTATATTAAAATCTTTCTGGAAAGAAACATAAGAATCTGGTAACACTAGTTGGGGGAAAAGAGGCCAGGTGGTTTGGGGACAGGGTAGAAGGGAAACATCACTGTATACCCTTTTCTGCCTTTTGAATTTTAAATCATGTAACTGCTACTTTTTTTAAAATGTAAATGCAATTAAATTTTTGAATAAATAATAACAAATGCCTCTTGTATGCCAGGCTGTATCTTTCAAATGCATTTTCTAGTTTTAGCACAACTCTGTGAAACGCATAACCTAATCCCCATTTTCCAAGTAAGAAAATTGAGACTTGGAGAAATAAAGCAAGTACCTCAGTTCCTGCGGACATACAACAGTGGAGCTGGCTGGGGTTTAACCAGAAAGTCGGGCAGGCTTCTCATCCCCTATGCTTCCATCTCAGGGCCCAACCGCTTCCTGTCTGTTCTCATTCTCCTAGCAATGGGTGCTTTACCCCAGGGGGCCCATTTATAAGCCCTCTACAGAGCCAACTCCAGGAAGGCCCTGCTTAGCCATGGCAGAATCCTAAGCAGGGAGGTTCTGGGAGCTTGTATGAGGCTGTGTGTGTGTGTATGTGTATGTGTATGTGTATGAGGATGTGTGTAAGAGAGTATTATGGGTGTGAGTGTGTGGGCATGTGTGAATGTATGCACATGTGTGAGCGTGCAAGCCATGTGAGTGTGTGAGCATGTGACTTGTAAAGTGTGGGGGGGTGTGAACATGTGTGTGAGTGATTGTACTGAGGCCCAGGAGGCCTGACACGGGGGAAACCAGTCACTGAGGTGGGCGGGAAGCTGAGAGGACAGAAAGTTGAATGGAGGCCTCTGTGGGGAGTGGGAAGAGGCAGGGGGCATGGGCTGGACAGGCCTGGGTGGAGCTGAGGGGAGAGGCTGCGAGAGAAGGCCCCACGGCAGCCTGCCAGGGCGCTGCAAGAGCACCTCCCCGCCTGGGGGCTGAAAGGCCTCCACTGCCCCCCTCAAGCCAGGGACCCCGGAAGCAACATCCCTATCCCCTCATTCCGTTTCCCTGGCCCCACTAACAGGATGAGACCCAGCAGGGGTAGTCAGTAAGCGGGCGGGATCGCTTGGGTGTAGCTGGACTCACAGAAGGAGGAGTCAACGTCCCCTCAGGCAGGCTGCCTCCCTCCGCCCTCCACGCCCCATAAATTGTCACTCCTGCGCCAAATGCTCGCGCTGCAGAGTCCGCCCGGCCCCCTGCCTCCACCCTCATCAGACTGCAGGCAGGGCTGAGGCCGAGGGAGGGGAGGTGAAGGGGGATGAGTCTGGGAAGGGCAGAGGGATTGGAGGGGAAAGGGGGGTGTTTTAAGAACAGATTTGCTGTGGCTGTGTGCAAACTGCGGGGCTCAGAGGGCTGAGTGCTCTGCCGGCTCCTTCCTCCGTAGCCCGCCAGAGCACCTGGCCCCTCCACGGCTCGCCCCGGCCGCATGTGCCAGCGGCACCACTGGCTCCAGAAGGTGATGTGGCAGTCCGGCCCCCGCCCTCCCCGGCCGGACCTCTGCAGCCACTGTGCACCGCGCGCGTGCGCGCACGTAGGCGTACACTGCGTGAGCAAGGGAAAAGGGGTCCTGACAAGACATGTCCTTGCCCTTGGAGCTGACGGAAACATCACCTCCTTTTAATGGTCTTAAAAAAGCCTGGGTCACCAGGGAACTGAGCAGAGAAGGGCACTGCTATGGGTTGAACTAGGATTCCCCAAAAGATGTTGAAATCCTAACCCCCAGTACCTGTGAAGGGGACTTTATTTGGAAATGAGGTCTTACAGATGATCAAATTAAAATAAGGTCATGAGGATGGGCTCTCATCCAGTACAACGGATATGCTAACAATCAGGGGAGACTGGGATACAGAGACAGACATGCACACAGGGAGGACGCCATGTGAGGATTTGGCAGACGCGGGACGATGCGTCTACAAGCCAAGGAGCAGGAAAGATTGCCGGCAAACTACCAGAAGCTAGGCAAGAGGCACGGAACAGATGCTCCCTCAGAGCCCTCAAAAGGAACCAACCTTATCAACATCTTGATCTCAGACTTCGAGCCTCCAGAACGGTGAGACAATACGTGTCTGTTGTTCCAGGCCACCCAGTTTTGGGTACTGTTACGGCAGCCCCGGGAAGCTAAGACTGGCACAATCACTAAGTGTTTGTACCTAAGTGAGTGGACATAAACTCAGCACGGAGTCTGATTCCCAGCTGTGCCATTTACTCATTTTGCTGTTTTGGTCAAGACACTCCGGTCCTCTGAGCCTTCATTTCTGACACTCAACGTGGGACTGGAAAGAGCAAGGCCCACCCGGAGCTGTCGTGAGGATTTGGGTTTGGCCGGGTGCCAGGCACCAGCTAGGGCTGTTATTAAGAACACACTTGTTTTTCAGGGTCTCTGTCAAAATTCCTGATGACAAAATTATCTCCCAAACAGAAGAAAAAGTCACAGTTGGGGAGAGCCTGTTGTACCGGGCACAGTGCTGCATGCTTTCCAGAATAATCTAAATTTGAGCACTCGAAGACTTGGAAGTGTGAGATGTGCAACCAGGGAAGGGCCTCCCAGAGGGGCTGGAACATGAGGGGCCAAGTCTGACGGGGCAGGCAAGACAGGAGCCTCAAGAGGAAGAAGGGACTCTCAGGCCCCGAGGGCACCCCCCCGCCCCCGCCTCTGGCCAACCCACTGGAGTGGGGAGGTGTGGGGTGGGGGATGTGCAGACCACAGACATCACCCCAGCAGAGTCCGAGTCACCCGACCGCAATAATGCGCCTTTCTGCCCCGGTGGAGACAGAGGGCATTGTGTGCGGGCGCTGCAGCCTGAGATGCGCCCCTCAGAAAGGCAGGATTGTCTCGGGCAACCTCTGTGGCCTGGGGCTGCCATCCTGAACGTCACAACAAACCCAGAGCAGGCAAAGGGACAGCCACTGTCCCAGGGCAGGGCGCCTTCGAGACTCCAAGCTTCACAACCCCACAGAGCCAGGGTAGAGAAGGGAAGAGGGAACTTTGGGACAAACTGGATCATTCAGAGCTGAGAGACCATTTCGGAGGCCCCAGGTTGGAGCCTCACAAAACCTACATTCAGAATCTCTGTTGGGAAAAATTGATGGTTAAGGGCAGGGGGTGGTGGGGTCAGAGAGTCTGGGTTCAAATCCTAGCTGGCACATTTCCTGGCTAAGTGACATAGGGCAAAACTAAATTACAGATGAGGCAATGGTTTCCCTCACCCGGTCGACAGGGGGGTTGTGAGGATTAAATAAATGGATGTGTGTTACCTCGGTAGGCACTCAAGAATTATTAGCTATCACGATGATTATTAATCTATATTGTTCCAAGTGAAATCAGAAGTGCAAAATGCTTAGCACGAAGCCTGGTACCTCACAGTTGTTTAATAAATGTTGGCCCGTGCTCTGCACCCCTGACTTCTGGCTGAGAAGCCCCCCAGGTTTCTGCAGCAAACGGGTGGCCTCTCAAGAGGCCTCCTTTCTCCAGTAGGGAAAGGCGCTCAGCAAACCTGCCTAGAATTGCTCAAGGCAAATTACCCTGTTTGGGGCTGGGCCACAGCCAGCCTGCGGGCAGCTTCTGTTTTGCAGGTGGGAACTGGTAGCCAAGTACACACAAGGAGGCTCTCCTCGCCTGCCTCCCAGTGAATCCACATCCTGTGTTCTGCCCGAGCCTCAGCCCGGCCCAGTTCTTGGGAGATTATCTTTCCTCTACCTCACATCCAGGTGTCGGAAGAGCCAACACCCTCACCCCAGTCAGCAACCAGATGAGCTTCCAAAGGCTCAGGCCAGCCAGGCACAGCCCTCCCTGCATCACGGCTCAGGACCCTGCAGGAATCGGGAGGGAATGTGCCTCCTGGGCCCATGCCCAGTCCCGACTGAGGCTGGGCTGAGGGCCTCTCCTCATCCCTCCCCCACAGACACACAGGGCTTTATAGTCAGATTATGCCATGGAAACTATGCACACGGCCAGCCCCGTTCACATGGCCTCAGCAGAAAAAATAACAGAGCCTTCTCTCTCTGCCAAGACCCACAGTACTAGCAGGCCTGAACTACCAGAGCAGGCCTCTTATGTGAAACAGGTCCCTGCAAAGATCTCAGGAGGACTTGTCTGGGGGTGCCCTCAAGTCACCCACCCTCTCTCCTCAGATCTCCAGAGAGCTCCACTGGCTAGGAATATGCAGCCTCATATGGCAGTTTCCTTTTGAGAACAAATCTCATTTCCCTTTCCAGTATCTTCCTGAGCCCTGGGAGCTCCGCTCTGATCCTCCTGCAGGCGCCCACCCCCCTCCATGGAATGAAGTCAACAGAGTCAACAGGACGTGTCCATTCAGAGCCAACCCCACCCCGCCACGTTGCAGACCCATGCTACCTAATATGGCAGCCACTAGCTACATGTGAAATTTAAACTTAAGTGTTACTTAACTAAAAATGTTTAATTAAAAATTCAGTTCCTCAGGTGCACTAGCCACATTTCAAGGGCTCAATTGCCACCTGAGGATAGTGACTACCATATAGGACAGTGCAGATATGGAACATTTCCAGTACATAGAATGGTCTATCATAGAGCACTGCTCTGGACCATGCTCCGGAACTCCCTGGTCAGAAGGTCACTAGCCCCTCTGGGCCTGTGATGATGGATGTCTTCCTTGGGTCTAACTCCCCGAGAGCAGACCCCACCACCAGTGTGCACATCCCTACTCATGAGAGTGGCCGGGGGGGCGGGCCTGTGGCTGGATCTGGAACCCAAGAACTAGAGTCCACTGGCATGCTTGAAGCTCTCGAGGTGCAAGGCCAGTGTTGGCATGGGGAGACGGAGGGGCAGCGGGGAGGACCAGACCAGCTCTCCCTGTGTGGCCGGATTCCCGTGCACAATTCCAAGCACTCTGAGGACTCTTCACTTCCGACCTGGCTTTCCAGGTGATTATGAAGGAATACTTTCATGATAGGAAGATAGAATATATTTACTTAACTGTTAACGTTTTAAATTTTTAAACAGCTTTATCAAGGTTTAATTCACATACTATATAATTGACCCATTTGAAGTCTAGAATCCAGTGGTTTTTAGTATATTCACAGATGTGTACAACCTTCACTGCAATCATTGTTTTTTTATTTGACAGAGACAGAGAGAGAGAGAGCAAACGCAGGAGGAACGGCAGGCAGAGGGAGAGGGAGAAGCAGGCTCCCCACAGAGCAGGAAGCCAGATGTGGGGCTCGATCCCAGGACTGTTAAACTTTTACTATTAGGTATATGGCAGGTGGCCCCCATTGGCCTGCAAATGTGAGCTGTCTCCCTCTCACCTCTATGGTCAGCTCCCAGAGGACAGAGACTAGGTGCGATACCTGATGCTTCCCCACCATCCCCTCACCCCCCCCACCTGCTGAGATGCCTGCCACACAATAGGTCCCTAAATATTTGCTGGCTTTGCTGTTATCATTCATGGGCAGAATGGGGAAGGGTCTGGAAATCATGTTATGTGAGGAACCATGAGAGTGTTCAGCCTGGAGAAGTAGGGGGTGTTAGGGGGATGGAGTGCGTAGGATAATTGCTCAAACCGACCATCACATGGGAAAGAGTCTAGGAGCACTGGGTCAAAGTCCCAGAAGCTGCATTTCCTGCAGGCGGAGGGGCTTGGCAATGGCACGGGCAGGGTGGAAAGGTAGTGAGCTCTCTATTACAGAGCACATTCACGCAGGGCCTGGAAGACCACCTGTCTGGGATGCCATAATGCAGCCTTTTGCTTCTGATGAGGCAAGAGCGGGCCTCGAGGAGTTCTAACATCTCTTCTAATTCTGGAATCCTGGGCCTGGAACTACCACAAAGCAAAGGAGCTTCCAAGAGACACAGAACCAGGACCTGCAGACCTGGACTGTCTTTGTTTTCAAATTCTCGTGGGCAGCCAGGTTCAGGCTCCTCCTCTTCCCAGTTCAGGGTCTAGCCCCTGTCCTCCCCGACCCTGCCCCCACCTCCCTCCACCAGCCCCAGGGCTGCAGCAGGGGGCTGGGGCTGGCCTTCCCTCTCAGAGTCTGGGGTGTGTCCAGATGGAGGAGGCGACTGGCATTGGCATGCAGAGCTGAGAGGCGAGCAAGTGAGCTGAGACTAATAAACCCAAGAAAAAACAGGTCCAAGCAAGCCTCAGGGAGGTTTCAGGAGCCAGGGCCCAGGCCACAGAACTGAACAATGCGCCCTGAGTCAAGCCAGACAGGAGGCCACATGGTTCTAGACCTGGGAGCAGGGGCCAGCCCTGGACTGGGCTTGTACTTGTCATCCCTGATATGCACACCGGAGGGTGGGGAGAGAGCAGGCTCTACCCACAGGGTCGGGGTGGGCCAGCCGGTGGTGACTGCAGGGACCAACAAAAAAGCTTATATGTCATTAACTCCACAGGGAAGGCTTGGTTTCTCCAGATTTACCACAAGCTGACACAGGGTGGTCTGAGGGCACAGGCCAGGGTCCTGAGAACCCATCAGATGGATGCACACACAGCTTCCCTCCGGGAGGGCAGAAGAAAAGAATGATCACATATTATGTGCCTGCACAGGGCTGGGTATTTTCACTAAGTGGGCACCATCCGAGGGCCACATGGATACTAAGTACCAAAGAGAGGAAACTGAGTTGCCGAGAGGATAAGTAACGTGTCTGAGGTCACACGTCTTGCAAGGTGTATAGCCAAATTCAAACCTGGACCCTCTGGCCCCAGGGCCAGGCTTTCTCCACTCTGCTGGCCGCTTCCTGGTGCCTTCTTCTCATGCCCATGACAACCATGGGGAGCACTAGATGGCCTCTATTTGTAGAAACATAAAAGCAGTTAAATGACTTGCCCTAAATCCTGCCGTAAGTAAGCTACAGACCCAAGAGCCTGTGTCCCCAGAGTTCTTTCTATCACCCCGCACTGAGTCTCCAGGAATAAACAAGGCGAGGGCTTAGTATGTATGGCTGCTTTTTTTTTTTTAATTTTTAAAAAAAGTTTTATTTATTTATTTGTCAGAGAGAGAGAGAGAGCACAAGCGGGGGAGGGGGAGAGGGAGAGGGAGAAGCATGCTCTCCACTGAGCCAGGAGCCCGATGTGGGGCTCGATCCCAGGACCCCGGGATCAAGACCTGAGCCGAAGGCAGACGCTTAACAGACTGAGCCACCCAGGTGTCCTTATTTTTTAAAAAACTTTTTTAAAGATTTTATTTATTTGCTTGAGAGAAAGCTAGAAAGCACAGAGGCAGAGGGAGAAGCAGACTCCCCACTGAGCAAGGAGCCTGATGTGGGGCTCCATCCCAGGACCCCAAGATTATGACCTGAGCCAAAGGCAGATGTTTAACCGACTAAGCCACCCAGGTGCCCCTGGGGCTGCTTTTTTAAAATCATAAAATACAATTTTTGTTTTTAAAGGAATGAATTAATAAAATCCCTGTGATGATGGTAGTATCATCAGGCTGGGCCTCGAACAAATCAGTAGTGAACAAGCAAGGCTTCTGTTTAAATTTCGTTCAGAACACTGTCATTGTAATGTCAGGAGTGGGCTGCTCATGCTGAGACCCTGTACATCACTCCAACCGCACAGGGGAGAGTTTTACAAAACCCCTCTGTGGAGTTGACCCATCTTCCTGCTTGAGAATAAGCTATACCAGGCTCTGAGTTATTTTGGCCTTGGTGTCTTCTCACTGCCCCTGCCCACAGTCTCACCCCTCCCCCCACCAACTCCCCTCTCCTGTGTCTAGAGGCCCTGTAGGGAGTAGAAAGAGTTCTATACTGGAATCAAAGGACCCCGTTTAGGGGTGTGCGTGTGTGTGTGTGTGTGTGTGTGTGCGCGCGCGTGGGTGTGTGTGTTTAAGATTCTATTTTGGGGGCACCTGGCTGGCTCAGTTGGAGGAGCATGTGACTCTTGATCTTGGGGTCATGAGTCCAAACCCCACCTTGGGTGTAGACATTACTAAGAAAAATAAACTTAAAAAAATATTTTATTTTTAAGTAATCTTAACACCCAACATAGGGCTCAAACTCACAACCCTGAGATCAAAAGTGGCATGCTCTTCCAACTGAGCCAGCCAGGTGCCTTGGACCAGGTTTAGTTATGTAATAATTACCTGTGTGAGGTCAACCTAGTGATTTAACTTCTCTGAAACTTATCTGGAAAATGCAAACACCGACCCCAGTGACCTTCAAGGTCTCTTCCCACTCCACGGTTGATGCTCATTGTTATTCATTCATTCTACCAGCTTGGACCAAGCAATGTGCTACAGGCTGGGGAAACGGAGATTACAACAGCCCATCACTGGCTCCGAAGAGCTCACAGCCTAGCACTCCGATGCAGTTCTTTGTGGTAAGTGTCCTAACAGAGGCAAGTTGGTATACATGACTCAAACTGTAGAGTCTTGCTTGGAGGGACACGTAAGGATTCAAAGAGAAGGAAATCTTTGAGCTGACTGTTGCATGGTAAGAAGGGGAGGAGGGACATTCCCTCCAGAGGGAGCAGCAGGTGCAGAGACACAGAGACGGGGACCAGCACAGCACAGCCCGTTCACCACAAGTGGTTTGATGTGGGTGGAGTAGAGATTTTGTTCACCAGAAAAGGAGATGAATCTTTTTTTGCCTCTGCGCCTCATAGAGGCTTGGGGACCCAACTGAAGGCTCCTAAGTGGAGGAACAACACAGTCTTTTTTTTTTTTTTTTAAGATTTTATTTATTTATTTGTCAGAGAGAGAGAGAGCACAAGCAGGGGGAGTAGCAGGCAGAGGGAGAGGGAGAAGCAGGCTCCCTGATGCGGGACTTGATCCCAGGACACTGAGATGGTGACGTGAGCCAAAGGCAGACACTTAACCATCTGAGCCACCCAGGCATCCCAGAACAACACAGTCTGATATGTGTTTGGAAAGATCATGCCAGGGGCAAGGATGGGTAGAGGAAAGTAGGTAACAAGTCTGGGGGGTTAGAAAGATCCATCAGAAAACCGTTCCAAAAATCCAGGTGAGAAATACCAGGGCCTGAACTAAGGCAGGAGCGGGGGGGATGGGAGAGTGGACAGAGACAAGACTTCTTCCAGGTTAAGGGAAAAGAACATATAGTGATACACAGGGTGTGAAGCAAGTAGTCTAGAAGGAGTCTCAAAGATGGTGAAGAACATCCTACATAGCCGACCGGATGAGAATTCCAACATTTTGGGGAAACTTGTATCATTTTAAAGACAGTTCCTTAACATGCCAGCAAAAACACTCCCTTGGAAATGGCTGCCTCATTCCTAAGATCCTACAGCAATGGAGATACATTTTTCAAATACTTTCCAAGGCATTTTCATTATCATTGTGAGATATTCTCTCACTGCCCCATGGGGCTTAATGTCCTAGGGAAGGAGAAAGGTGGATACCATCTAGAACAAAATCCAAAGGGCAGGAAGGGAGGAAGATATGATGAAAAAGAAGTCTCTGAAAAACATAAAGAACAAGTACAAACCCTTTTGGTATTTGGAGGGAGAGAGGAAGGGGTGGGGACACCCAAAGTCCATGCTCTCCCAGTCATGTCAAACCTTGATGGCAGTGTGGAGAAGAGTAGAAAATGTCCCCAGAGGTTGAGAGCATGCCAGAAACAAAAACAACTTATGCCCTGCTCCTTGGATGGAGCCCTGGGGCAGCAACACTTGCCATGGGTCCCTATGTCTATCTGAGGTGGCTGCAGCAAAGTAGAGACATCTGCATGGTATGTTTAGTCTGGGACAGTCTTTAGATACCCTCCCCCACCCTGCCCCATCCTAATTTCTCTTGGCTTGAGTGTGGCCCAGGAGAAACCCAGAAGTTTCTAGAGCCACTAGGGAATGCAAAAGAGCGTGGAGAGTTGAGAGCCTATGGACCTCCCTTGGGAAATGGAAAACATGCAGAGATATGGAACAGGTGTAGGTTTGTATGGACCGAACCAGCAGAGCTGAGACAGGACCAATGAGCCAAGTGAACCATCAAGCCCCACCAGCCAGGGCCTCACCATGGACGCCAGCAGAGCAGGTGGGTGAAGGACAGCCCCGCAGAGGCCACTGAGGACCAGAGGATAGCATCAGGTCCAGCATCCAGACCTACCTTCTGCCATTGCCCCAGATCCATCCATCCACAGGGTAGGGGAGCAGGGGAAGGGCCAGGAGGGACACACCTAGAGAGCAGGTAACAGTGTAGGCAGGATTGGACTGCATATATATCCAAAAGAGCTGAACTACTTTAATAAAACAATTTTAGACTTTTATTAAAGTAGTTAGAAGAGTTAGAAGAGGCTAGGGCGCCTGGGTGGCTCAGTCGGTGGAGTGTCCGATTCTTGATTTTGACTCAGATCATGATCTCAGGGTTGTGGAATCAAGTCCCACATTGGGATTCAAACACAGTCTGCTTGAGATTCTCTCTCTCCCTTCCCCCTGCTTGGTCTCTCTCTCTCTCAAGTAATTAAATAAAATCTTTTAAAAAATAAAGCAGAAAAGGCTAGTTTTCTTTTAGTTGGCAAGTTTAAATTCTCCCACATAATATTAATGGAAAGAAGGGGTGCCTAGGGGGCTCAGTCATTAAGCATCTGCCTTCGGCTCAGGACATGGTCCCAGGGCCCTGGGATCGAGTCCCTCATCGGGCTCCCTGCTCCCCGGGAAGCCTGCTTCTCCCTCTCCCACTCCCCCTGCTTGTGTTCCCTCTCTTGTTGTGTCTCTCTCTGTCAAATAAATAAAATCTTTTTTAAAAAATGGAAAGGAGAATTTGTGAAGAAGTTTATACTGGTTCTAAAAAATAAAGAGGCTAAATTTTTCTTTTTTTTGAAGTATGTAATTTTGACACCTCCCCAATTCATTTTTAAGTCAGGTTTATGAGGCATAATTTATATACAGTAAATCCATCCTTTTAAAGTGTACATTCAGGGGTGCCTGGGTGGCTCAGTCATTAAGTGTCTGCCTTCAGCTCAGGTCATGGTCCCATGGTCCTGGGATCGAGCCCCGCATCGGGCTCCCTGCTCAGCGGGAAGCCTGCTTCTCCCTCTCCTACTCCCCCTGCTTGTGTTCTCTCTCTCGCTGTGTCTCTCTCTGTCAAATAAATAAATAAAATCTTAAAAAAATAAAATAAAAAACAAATTTGTAAAGTGTACATTCAGCAAATTTTGACAAATGAATACAGTTGTATAATCATTACCTCAGTTAACATCCAGAACAGTTCCATCACCCCAAAAAGTCTCTTGTAGCCCTCTGCACAATCAGGTCCTCTCACCCTTAGCCTCTGGCAACCACTGATCTGTTTTCTGTCTCATAATTTTACCTTTTCCAGAATGTTGTATATATGGAACCACATACTATGTAGCCCTTTGTACTGAACTTTTAAACAGTATCTACCTCTGCTTCCTCCTCTTCTTCCACTCGCCTTCTCTACAAATTGCTTTATATGGACAAATCCAGACCAGCAGCTGTGTCTGCAGCTTCCCCACCCACCACTGGACCCTTTGGCAAACCCCAGCCCCCCAGGGTCCACGGGTCTAGGTATTTACCATCCTAGACCTCTTGGTTCTCTGAAATGTCTGCTATTCTTTTAAAGGTGGTTTGGTGTTTTTGTCTCTTGGGACACAGATTCCCCTCTTTAGATGCCTCCTCACAGTTTCCTCTCCTCCTCCTCTCCTCCTCCTCCCCCTGGGTCCTACCTGCCCAGCACCCTGGGTACCTGGGGAATCCACACACTCTGGCCTCACCTCTCTGACCTTCAAGCATCCCTCTTCTCAGCCTTCCTCCTCTCCTTATCCTCCGTCCTTTGTCACCTTGCTTTCTGTGCCTGGGCTAGCTCATGACCCTCACAGCCACACACACAGCCTGCTGCCCAAGAGCCTCCCAGCACCATTTGGTTCATTGGTTTGGGGTTTGTTGACAGTTGGGTTTTTCTCTTTCAGTGAGGAAGAAGCAAGAAACCTCAACACTGCAATTTCCTCCCCACCCCAGCGTGATGGTGACAAATTCTGAGTCTCCGGGGCAGGGACAGTGTCTTTCCATGCCCTGTTGAGTGTTGCCTGCACCACGGTGAAGAAATAAGGAGGTGAAAGGCAAGGCGGGAGGGCACAGCGTCAGTGCTTAGGGCTGGTATCAATTTGTCTCACGAGAGACTTCAAAGGTGTTTCTCTTTCCGCCTGTGCCAGACATTTGCAAGCTAACTGTGCCTCACAGGAGCGACACACCCCCTCTTCATCGGCCACAAGCCTCTGCAAAGGCTCATGCCCAGAAAACTGAGCATCCTCCTGTGTCTCAAGCAGGAAGGGCCCTTGCTGTGGGGGAGGAGGGCAGAAGCGTATGGCAAAGAGTAAGTGCCCAAATAGAGTGTGCCGTGGGACAGTTCTTCCCTGATGTCCCTGACACCTTCACCTAACTCGGAGGCAGCCAGAGGGGAGTCCAGGCTATAGTCAAGCCTTTCGCTGAAACTGGTATTATCTAAGACCTCAGGCTTTAATCACTGCTCCAGGAGACAGAAGGGGCAGGAAGGCAGGTTCTGTGTTCATTCAGCTCCCTGCTCAGCTAAATGATTTGGAAACCAGCTCTGGAGTCAGACTGCCAGGTTCTAGTCCTGAGCTCCTTCACTGACTACCCTTGAGGCTGGGAGCAAGTTACCCGGTGCCTCAATTTCTCCACCTGCAAAATGAGGGGGTCACTGGAACTGGGCTGCAGTGGAGATGGAATGAGAGAATCCATATGCACCTGGCACATAAGAACGGCTCAGAAGATGGTAGCTGCTATGAGCATTATTATTCTTTCCAGTTAGGAACTAAGGATCCTGAAATCTCAAGCTATTCCAGGTGAAGTTAACAAGAAGAGAATCGCCAAGTCTCAGGGTACAGAAACTTACTGACACCCTCAGTGAAATCGAACCCAGCTCCTCCAAGGCTGGCAGTGGAGGCGAAATTCTCACAGGGGTGGGGAAAGGTTGCAACCTTCCTCACCCACGGGGGCACCAGTGAGATGCAGGAGAAACCTCCAGGGAAAGGTGAATCTTGGGAGACAGAGCCAAGAGATCCCGCCATCCTTCCCATGGGGAGAATCTCCGGGCAGCCGGAGCCAATCTCGGAGGAAGCGGATTTGGTTTTATTAAGGAAGTCAACATGTTTCCTTCCATCCAATGTGGACTCTGTGTTATTCATATTATTGGTTTCCAGGATGTGAAATGTCATCCTAGGACAGAACCTGGAAAAGAATGGGCCAAATGCCTCTTTAGAGAGCTTCAGCCAACTATTGAAGAAAGTGGAGCCTGCCTTCCGGATACTTAACAACCAAACCATATGCCATTCAGAGAGCCACAGTAACAACTGAGGTAATAATAACAGTAAACTTTTTTTTTCTTTTTAGCAATTGTGATAAAAGGCTCAAAACAATCCTGTTAAGCTAGTAGCATTATTATTCCCATTTTACAGAACAGGAACCTGAGGCTTGATGAATTTAAATAGCCTGCTGAGATCACAACGACAGTAGATGACGGAGTGGATATGAACTGGCATCTATTTTTTGTTTTGTTTGTTTTGTTTTGTTTTGTTTTTTCCCCCTAGCTTTATTGGGATATAACTGACAAATAACCTTGTGGACATTGAAGGTATATACAATGTGATGACTTGATACACAGATCTATTGTGAAATGATTACCACAGTATGGTTAGCTAATGCCTTCATTACCTCACATAGTTACCTTTTGTGTGTGTGTCACTTAAGATATTCTCTTAGCAAATTTCAAAAATACAGTATGGGACAGTGAACTGTACATTTGATCCATAAATTTGGGTCGGTTTGAATTCAGAGCCTGAGTTCTTACCAGTATTCTGTTTCTTAGAAGACCTTTCAACCTAGTGAGAAAAGCATGTGTAAGATCTGCCTTTTGTCAACCACCTTCTGGTATTTATTTTCTCTTTAAATTTTGGGAAGTCTGGGGGCGCTTGGGTGGCTCAGTCGTTAGGCGTCTGCCTTCGGCTCAGGTCATGATCCCAGGGTCCTGGGATCTAACCCCACATCGGTTTCCCTCCTCTGCAGGAAGCCTGCTTCTCCCTCTTCCACTCCCCCTGCTTGTGTTCCCTCTAGCGCTGTGTCTCTCTCTGTCAAATAAATAAAATCTTTAAAAATAAATAAATAAATAAATAAATTTTGGGAAGTCTGAAGGCACAGCCCCAAAGAAAGAACAAGTAGCTCATTTCTGCCCCCTAGAGGACATAACCTACCCTACTGAGAATAAAGACAGGAAAGCAGTGTTTAAAAAGTGTGTTCAAAATCCCAACCTGAAGGTCCAGCCTGTAAGAAACAAATTTAAAAAGAACCCCCTTTAGTTTATGAAAGGTTGGTGATAACAGGTTGGGGGTTTTCTGGACCAGGAGTGAGAACACCCTATCAAGGATGGGACCTGCAGTCAGACTGGAGATTTCATTTTTAACACCGGCCCCCAAATGATTCTTATGCTCAGGCAAGTCTTTGGGAAACACAGATGCATATGATTCATTCATCCTACAAGGGCTGGAAGAATGCCTCATATCTACAGCCCGTTATGACTTCAGCATGGGGCAGACTCCAAGGGAGTTGAGCATGGGTCCCTGCCTTCAGTCAATTACATCACCTCTCAGAGCTTTGGCTTCCTAATTTAGAAAATGGCCCATTTTGTAACTGGTACAGAAGCCAGGAGACCCAGGTTGTGCCTGCAGACAGGGTGTGCTTTACTGAATCTCCCAGACCTCAGTTTCCCTGTCTGTAAATGAGAGGGTGAATACTCATCAAGTTTCCTTCCTCCTCCAAGATCCCTGCCAGACCTCAACCCCCTGTCAAGAGGCTACAGGGAAGCCTTGGGTGACCTGCTTAGGAGGTTGGTCCACAAGGGCAAAGACCCGCATCCTGCCACACTGCTCACAGCCCTTCTAGAAGTAGCTGGGATTCAGAGCTTTGCATGTCCCTGATGTTTGCATTCACAGCCACACTGTAGGATCCTTCTTTTCACTGCCATGTGGCATGCAAAGTTGGCCTCCTGTTCACACAAAGATGCTGGGGAAAGGAAAGTTGATTTGGAAAAGGAAAGTTCTCTAGAATCCTAGGAAGAGGGCTTCTGGAATCAGATTGACCAGTCTTCAAATCCTAGCTCTGCTACTCATTAGCATTCTATATTTGGTTTACTCATCTGTAAAATGGGCATAAGATAGTACCTATCTCATTGGGTTGTAGTGAAGATGAAATGAGATGATGCCATGAAAAGTGCTTATATTAATATTTGGTACATAATGGGGATTCTGGAACGTTCACTGACTGCCACAACTGGGAAATGGCAAGGCAGTTCATAATCAGTACTCCACACAGACATTTAGCACCCAAGTGACTCCTTCAGGGAACTCCAGCTTGACCTCTGTAATGATCTGAAATGCCAGTATTCCCTTGCTCATGTTTAAAGGGGTTCCTGTGAAGCCAAGCCTTCCTCCCCACATTGCTCATGGTGAGTCTTTAGTGGGTCCTTGGGCTCACAGTGCCACTCCCAAGTCCTCGGAGAGTAGTCCATCCGGGTTTGGGGCTGCAGGAAAAGAGATGCATGAGGGGCCCAGAGCAGGCCACAGCCTCACTGATGTGCTTTACAGGAGCCAGCCCAACAAGCAAGACCTAGGAGGCCAACCTGGGCCCTGCTTCCCACTTGCGTTGTTTGCAGTTGAATAGCAAATAATTATTGCCCTTGCCCCTATAATATGCTACTGCTTTTGACTAAAATGAAACAAAAATAAAATCCACAAAGACACCCAGGCACTGCAAAGTAGCAGCAAACAAGCATATGGGATTGGCCGGGAAGACCACTAAGATCTAAAGAGCAAATTGCTTATTGACTGAAGAGAAAGGTCTTAATAAGAACTGGCCTTAGTCCAAAACACAGCTTCTGAGCCTGCACCATCACGCTCCAACCCAAGTGGACAGCAGCCACTGGGGGCCTGTGAGGCTGACTCGGGGGATAGAGGGGCTCTGGCCTCACGATTGACAAAGGGTCCCAAATGACAGGATTGGAAGAAGGTGACATTCAGGGTGGAGCTCTAAACCTGTGTTCCATCACTGTCTATAGAGCATTTCATGTAATATATTTAAAATATGTCCTGGGGGTGCCTGGGTGGCTCAGTTGGTTAAGCGACTGCCTTCGGCTCAGGTCATGATCCTGGAATCCCGGGATCGAGTCCCGCATCGGGCTCCCTGCTCGGCAGGGAGTCTGCTTCTCCCTCTGACCCTCCCCCCTCTCATGTGCTCTCTCTCATTCTCTCTCTCAAATAAATAAATAAAATCTTAAAAAAAAAATACTGCAAAAAAAATAAATAAATAAAATAAAATAAAATATGTCCTGGAATTATCTTGCAAAAGCATATTACCTTTAATTTTCTGTGGTAAAAGCATTAATCTGTCAAAGGTCAACATTTTAAATATACCACAGTTCTCAGTAATATTTCTGGGGGGATAGGTGCATTTTTTCACATTTTCATATACTAGAGTTTTATTTTTTATTTATTTATTTTTAAAGTAAGCTCTACACCCAATGTGGGGCTTGAACTCATGACCCTGAGATCAAGAGTCACATGTTCGATTGACTGAGCCAGCTAGGGCCCCCTATGCTAGGAGTTTTAAAAAATGCATGTGGGGACACCTGGACGGCCCAGTTGATTAGCATCTGACTCTTGATTTTGGCTCAGGTCATGATCTCAGGGTTGTGAGATCAAGCTCCGCATTGGGCTCCTGGCTCAGTGGGGAGTCTGCTTAAGATTCTCTCTCTCCCGGGGCGCCTGGGTGGCTCAGTCGTTAAGTGTCTGCCTTTGGCTCAGGTCATGATCCCAGGGTCCTGGGATCGAGTCCCTACATCGGGCTCCCTACTCAGCAGGGGACCTGCTTCTCCCTCTCCCGCTGCCCCTCCCCCTGCTCATTTTCTCTCTTTCTCCTTCTCTCTCTCTCAAATAAATAAATAAATAACTCAAAAAACAAAAAAATGCACGTAACTGTGGTCAGTCTTGAGCTCCAAGAGGCCCTGGCCAGGGCCCGGTGATGAGAGCAAAGAATTGGTTCAGCCCTAGTTGTAACTGTGTCTGTACTGCAAAAAAATGGTTTCTCCCTTTTCCAAATTGGTTTTTCTCGGGATCTCTGTGCTTTCTGGACAAGAAGGGAGAACCTGGTGAAGGGTCAGTCCTCCCTTCTCATTCAGAGGAGATACAGCTGCAAGGACAAACCCTAAAAATGCCTCTTGTTCAGCCAAACTGACGGGGGCCCCTAAGTATATTCACGCAGGGAGTGTCTGTCCCGCTGTCTACACCCATTCCACCCGGGTTTGAACTACAGGCATTGCTCATTTTTCTGGATTCATGACAGCTCTAAAGCATGGCCCCAGATAACACCAACTTTTTTACCTCTTATGTAAACTTCCAAAGCCTACAGTAAAATACATCAAAATTCTAACTCGAGTATTGGCCACCTGTCCCTGCCCCTGTATGATTGAGATGATGTACTTGGGCTCGGGATCTAGGATTTTTTGTTAATCTGACATGTCTCAGAAATGAGTTTCAAGGAAATAGGGTGAAAGCCTCCCTCTCCAAACTTCCTCTCTAGAAGTTGATAAAAATGTCAGTGATGGACCATATCCAGCAAGAGTGCCTGCAGCCAACACACAATCTCGGATGAATCACAGCCACACCCTTTTCTCATGCAGAGTGCCAACAGCCTAACTGTCGGAGCCCACTTTTCTCACACATAGCAGGAAAATCCAGAAAGGCCTAGAGGTGAACCGGAGAGCCCTGAGTTTGCATCTTTCTCAGGGCTGAACTGTTCACTCAATAAACATACATATAAATGTTTTTTAAGGCAGTATTTTTAAAAATTGAGATATAATTCACATAACATAAAATTCACCGCTTTGAAGTTCACAAGTCGATGTTTTTTGTATATTTCCTATGTTATACAACCATCATCACTCTCTGATTCCAGAGCATTCCCGTCATGACAAGAAACCTCGTAAGTCACTCTCCCTTACCTCCTCCCCCAGCCCCCAGCAACCACTGATCTACTTGGTGTCTTTATGATTTACCTATTCTGGACATTTCATAAAGTGAAATCATCCTCTACGCAGTCTCTTGTGTCTGGCTTCTCTCACTTAGCACCCTGTTTGCGAGGCTCCGTGTTACACTCACGTTGCAGTGTTTAACAGTGTATCGGTACGTCATTCCTTCTAATTGCTGAAACACATCCCATTGGATGGATACACCACCTTTTATTCATCCATGCCTGAGTTGATGGACGTTTGGGTTGTGTCAATTTTTTGGCTGTTATGAATGTTGTTATGAACATTCACGTACAAGCGTCTGTGTGGACAGGTGTTTTCAATTCTCTTGGGTATATACCTAGGAGTGGAATTGCTGGGTCATATGGCAACTGTATATTTAACTGTTGGAGGAACTGCCCGACTATTTTCCCCACTCAGTATGTGTTAACTGAGCCCTGCCATGCTGCTGGGCTAGGAACCAACAGCCCCACAGTGAACAGACCCAGCTACCTGCCCCCATGGAGCATACAGTCCAGCAAGAGAAGGCGGCATTAAACAGATAATTGAAAAATGGATTTTTTTTAATTTTTTTTATTCTTATGTTAATCCCCATACATTACATCATTAGTTTTAGATGAAGTGTTCCATGATTCATTGTTTGTGCATAACACCCAGTGCTCCATGCAGAATGTGCCCTCCTCAATACCCACCACCAGGCTAACCCATCCTCCCACCCCCCTCCCCTCTAGAACCCTCAGTTTGTTTTTCAGAGTCCATCGTCTCTCATGGTTCGTCTACCCCTCCGATTTCCCCCGCTTCATTCTTCCCCTCCCGCTACCTTCTTCTTCTTCTTCTTCTTTGAAAAATGGATTTTTTTTTAGCACACCTGAGGATTGAACGAGGTCACAGGACAAGAATACACTCTTTTTTTTTTTTTTAAGATTTTATTTATTTATTTGACAGAGAGAGACACAGTGAGAGAGGGAACACAAGCAGGGGGATGGGAGAGGGAGAAGCAGGCTCCCCGCTGAGCAGGGAGCCCGATGCGGGGCTCGATCCCAGGACCCTGGGATCATAACCTGAGCTGAAGACAGACGCTTAACGACTGAGCCACCCAGGCGCCCCGAATACAGACACTCTTGAAACATCAAATCTGTGATACCAAAAACAAAACAAAACAAAACCACCTCTCAAAAAACAAAAATGAAGTTCTTGTAATTCAGCAGGTTCCTGAAAGTTCTCACCATCTGGGGGCAGAGAAATTCCGCATAGGTGCTCCGGTAGCATTGGAAATGATTTACGGGGATATTTAGACTTGAAAATGTAAGCAGGGAACAGGTTACAAAGTTTGAGGATGATAATTCTTGACGTCTCCCTTCAAGAGGTTGAAGAAACCCTCACGCTGGCTTCCTCCTCCTCCTCCTCAAGAGGGATTCAGGGCCACGGCTTAAGGCCAAGGAGGAGGGACCACCTTCTTCACCTGCCCTCTGCCTTCCCGACTCAGCCCTCAGCAGCATCCCCTTCCTGGCAACTATTCCCAACATTCACTTAAACAAAATCAATGCCCTGCTGAGCCACCCAGGCGCCCTCAATGCCCTACTTTTTAAAGGAGCAGTTAATTGTTCAGCCTCTCACAAGAAGAAGGGAAGCCCTGAAAATGTCAGCAATGAATTCCCAGTGATGTCAAAGTTTGATTTGACCTCAGGAGGTTAAAGTCGCCATGTTTCAAGAGGCATAATTTACAAAGTTTTATTCCTGTTGAATTAATCCAAAATATTTGTACTTTGGGGGCTCCTGGGTGGCTCAGTCAGTTGAGCATCTGCCTTCGGCTCAGGTCATAATCTCAGGGTCCTGGGATCGAGCCCCCGCGTCGGGCTCCCTGCTCAGTGGGGAGTCTGCTTCTCCCTCTCCCTCTGCTCCTCTCCCCACTTGTGCTCTCTCCCTCTCAAATAAATAAACAAATCCTTAAAAAAAAAAATTGTACTTTGACCGAGGTCCTGGGCTCAGTGCTGTGGGAAGATACAAAAAAACACAAGCGTCTGCATCAGTCACTATGCTTAAGAAAGTGTGCGGTGAGAGAGAAGAGACTGAGATGGGATGCACACGGCACAGGTGAGTCCAAGGAGTGCTGGAGCTAAAGGAAACACAGTCATGCAGGGAGGAAGAGCATTCCCCTTGGGCTAGGCTGGGAGCCCCAGGCTTCACGAAGGTAGTGGGATAGGCAGCACACAGGCTTCCAGCAGGGGAGATGGCGTTCCAACAGGGCAGATGATGGGTGCAAAGGCCCAGGGGCAGGAATTTAAAGAATATGTTAGGTCTGACAAAGAGGTTCCTGAATGAAGCCTCATTAAAACAAAAACAACAACAACAAAAATGAGGCCACTTCGAAGTTTCTAGTTTTTATCAGATAGTCCCAGTAAGACATAAGATTTTTCTTTCATCCCTAAACAAACAGAGGCCCGACTACTGGGGCACAGCGATCTGAAAGAGAACACTGGATAGCCCTTCAGCTTCTTGTTCCCATGCTTCACCCTCAGTGTGGACAATGCCCTACAAACATAGGGGCCCTCGATACCAATGACAGTGGACACATGAGAAAGGACTCTTTCCTGATGCTGGCTGGTGCTGGATCCCTAAAGGAGCAGGGTGGGACCTCCACTGGGGCTCTCTGGGATGGGTGGACAACCCCCTGCAACACACACACACACACACACACACACACAGTGGTCCCACCCCTCACATGTGGCATGGGGCTTTTGCCTTCCATCCTCTGTTTTAACACTGGTTATTTCATTTCTGTACTGCCCAGACTTTCTCCTTGTTGTCTCCATAGGAAGCTTTGGAACTTCTCTGTTCCCTTCCTTCACAGCACTGGTTCCCAATAGGGGAGCTACTATTCTCCAGGAGGTATTTTAGAATTTTGTGGAGGCTTTTTTTGGTTATCTCCATGCTGGGAGGGGCACTACTGGCTTTTACTAGGGAGAAATCAGGAAGTCCTCCGGCAATGTGCTGGAGAGTTCTGCAGGAATCATCCTATAGCCCACACGATGTTAGAATGTTCCATGAGACATTTCTATAGGCAAAACAATCTGATTACAGTGCTTTGAGCCTTGAAACCTAACTCCATTTTACACGTGAACACAATGTATTTTTTACCTACTTTTATATGCCCAGTTTAACTACCGACCCTGTCCCAGGAATGCAATTACCACGGAAACAGAGGGGAAATTGCATTTCCTTTTGTGTCGAATTTTACGGTATTCAGCATTTTGGAAAATCACACTACCTACAGCAACTCTACTAGTGTTTTTTGACCTTCCCAGACAACACACCTGGGGTAGTCTGCATCTTTAGTGGTGGTGTGTGTGGGTGCAGGACGTCTGACTCCTCTGATGTAACTTCTAGTGCAGCCACACCCAAGAATTTACATTTTTGAAAGTAATATTTTAAGTTGGTGTCCTTTTCCCTTATATTAGAGTTAGAGTTTGTGACATTTGTATTTTCCAAAGATGCCACACCAATATATACCCCATTCCATGTGCTTTCCTTACAACATGACACTGATATTCCTCCACTGAGCTTGGAGCGGGGTGGGTGGGGCACGGCAGGTGAGGGGGTGGACTGCAATGTTCCTTCCCCTTGCACTGGGTGGACCTTTGTAACTGCCTTGACCAATAGAATGTGGTAGAAGTAATGCTGTGTGATGTCTGAAACTAGGTGTGATGGTTAATTTTGTGTGTCAACTTGGCTGAACCACCGTGCCCAGATATCTGGTCAAGCATTATTCTTGATGTTTTTGTGAAAGTGTTTTTGGATCAGATTAACATTTAAGACTGTAGACTTTGAGTAAAGGAGATTGCTCTCCATAATGTAGGTGAGCCTCACCCAATCACTTGAAGACTCAAATAGAACAAAAGACTGAAAGGGGGAATTCTGTAGCCAGTGGCCTTCAGACTTGAACTGCAGCAATGGCTCTTTGAGTCTCCAGCCTGCTGGCTCACTTTGCAGATTTCGAACTTGCATTTTGGAATTACAGATTTGGGTGTGTGTGTATATATATATATATATATATATATATATACACACACACATATATATACTGGTTCTGTTTTTCTTAAGAACACTAATACACTAGGTCATAAAAGGTGATACAACCTTCACCTTGCTCTCTCCTTCCTTTGAGTACTTGCCTTGGAAAAAAAGCCACTATGTTGTGAGGAAGCCCAGGCAACATGGAGAAGCCATGTGTGGATGTTCCTGCCAACAGGCACCTAGCTGGTAACCAGCCTCAATAACCAGTGAGTGAGTAAAGGAGCCTGTGAGAGACGCCAGCCCCCAGCCTTCATCAACAACTGTAATCTGAAGCCCCAGACATCCCAGGGCAGAAATAGCTATCCTCACTATGTTTGGTCTGAATTACTAACCAATAGAAATCTTGAGATAATAAATGATTAAAGAATTTCTCTTCAAGACTTAGTTCAAAACTTTTTTTATCTAAATGATTTGATACTTGAAAGATAAGGTCCCTGGGGGTGCCTGGGTGGCTCAATCGTCCGACTCTTGATTTCAACTCACGTCATGATCTCAGGGTCGTGAGATAGAGCCCCAGCTTGGGCTCCGCACTAGTGTGGTGCATGCTTAAGATTCTCTCTCTCCCTTTCCCTCTGCCCCTCCCCGCTCTCTCTCTAGAAAGAAAGAAAGAAAGAAAGAAAGAAAGAAAGAAAGAAAGAAAGAGAAGATAGGGTCCCTAAAGAGTGAAGATTAAAATGGTAATAAGGACTTTGCGATCAAACCTATGAAAATTGAGCACACCCTACCTAGTCTAGGGACACACCTGCCCTTGGTGACTTCCTGACCAGGTGCTTTAGGTGATAAGGCAGAGTAAGGCCCAAACCACACCCTCTAACATCTGGCCTGGAAAGATGCTACTTCCTGTCTCAGTGAGTTCCCACCCAGATCCTCAGGGGTCTGGCCTCCCACATGCACCTCCAGTCAGGGCCTGCCCACATTCCAGGGAAACCGAAGGCCAGCTTTGAGGAAGAAGCTGCTGACCAGGAGTTGACTAGCTGCTTTCCTGATCCTCCGAAAACCAGGGCATTTAGATGAATCACCTCTGGGTCCAGAGTCATGCCCCCTGGAGGCCCAGAGGAAATTCAATCAAGCCTCAGGCTGTTCAGGAAGAGCTAGAAGCTAGCCCCAGCCGCGCCGCAAGAACAGGAAGCCCAGACTGGGAAGCAAGGGTTCCGCGCCTGAGCTTTCCTTCACACGGCAACGCTTAACTTGGGAATCTGAATCCAGGCCAAAGAAAATCATTCTGACAGTGGCTGGTCCCAAAAACAACAATGCCCATGATGACGGTGACATGTTCTCAAAGCAGAGCAGCAGAAGGGAGCCCGGGAGGGTCCCAGCCGCGAAGCTGGCAAGCCCGTGTTGAGCACAATAGAAGTTCTTCATCCCCTTGAAAAGCGTGCGGGCAATAAAGATAGCCAGAGTTTATGCAGCGCCTGCCGTGTGCCCGGCACCAGGCTCAACTCTTTACAAACATGGTCTTATCACATTCTTAAAATATCCTCTCAAGTAGGTACAGTATTTGCTCCACTTTACAGATGAGGACACAGACTTGGCCTGCAACGCGAGTCAGATACTCTGCATTTCAAAGCCTGCGCTCTGACCCACTGTGCTGTTATCCTGGCCCCCCCTTAACCCCTGAGTGTGTACTCCCCAGGTACAAGACAAGCTCCTCCGTGACCACTGGACAACCATGACAATCAGGAAATTGACACTGACTCAATAATACCGTGCGATCCACAGCTCCCAGTCAGATTTCGCTGGTTGTCCTAATGACGCCACTTACAGGTCCAGCATCCAAACTGGGATCCCAGTTGCATTCAGTTGTCATGTCCCTTTAGTCTATTCCAATCTAGAACAGTTCTTCAGACATGCCTCATCTTTCACGACCTTGACAGTTGTGAAGAGCACAGGCCGGTTACACTATGTCACGCCCCCCAATTTGAGTTTGTCTGATGCTTCCTCGTGGTTTATACATTTGGGGCAGAAATACCACAAGAACGGTGCTGTGTTCTTTTCAGGTTATTGTATTAGGAGGCACACGACATCCATTTGCCCCATTCCTGATAAACACAGAGGGACTTTTAACCAAGGACTTGGAGTCATATACTAAGAAAAAACACTGTAAGAGCCTAGAATTCCCATGCCCCCCCACCCCGCCCCACCGCCCAGCTCAACAAATCCCATTTTGAGGGGCAGCCAGCTGGGCAGAGGCCAGATCCGGTCTAGAAGGGGAACAACAATATCGCTGGAAGGTGTTAGGACAGAACAGATTGTATTTGTCTGGACTCGTCCTAGGGAGGGAACCGGAGTGGTAGGAGGGAGTTCTTCCCCAGCCATTTGGGGAGGAGGGAAAGACACCACAGGGGTATTCTCAAACAACTGGAAGACCAGAGAGCTGGACGCCAGGGAAGGAAAACACGAAGCTGCCTCAGGAAAGGGAAGGAAAACACGAGGCAAGAGAAAATGAGCAGAAGGAGAGGAAAAACAGGACACAGCAGCATCAGCACAAAGGCTCAAAGTATTTGTTTCATGTGACTGCATGCGTGTTTAAAAAGTAAGCTTAAAACCCGTATAGGGGGCCTGGGTGGCTCAGTCGGTTAAGCGACTGCCTTCGGCTCAGGTCATGATCCTGGAGTCCCGGGATCGAGTCCTGCATCGGGCTCCCTGCTCGGCAGGGAGTCTGCTTCTCTCTCTGACCCTCCTCCCTCTCATGCTCTCTCTCTCTATCTCATTCTCCCTCTCAAATAAATAAATAAAATTAAAAAAAAAAAAACCCGTATAAACTAAGCCTCAGAATATAAAACTTATGACCTCCACATCTTAAATAAAACCCACTTGAACTGAAACAAAACAATGGACAAGAAATAAAAAGTAAGCTTATTTTGAGGTTATCTCTTAGTCCGTAGACTTGTAACCAAATAACCTGTGTTGATAATCCCAGATCTTTGGGGAAATTCCTCAGTCTTGCTGAGACTCAGGTTTCTCATCTGTGAAATGAGGAGGAAAAGCACCTCACAGCGTTGCCCCGAGGACTAACTAGACACCCCTCGTCATGCACTCGGGCAGTCCCGACTGTGGGCCGACTGTGTAGCACCACGGTTCCCAGGCTGGGAATTCAGCAGAGGACACAAGAGCCCCCACAGAGCTGACATCGGGGGGGCACAGCCTACCAGAGTGTTCTGTAAGCTGTCACGCATTGCTGTCACGCCCTGGGCACATTGAAGGAGTCACTGCTATTCCAAGGTAATAGTGAGTGTGACCTAGGTATTGGGGAAATCAAGTCACAGAGGCAATGTAAGCCACAGTAGTACTAAGCAGAGACGCGAAGTCACTCCCAGTTCTCTTCAGAGTCTGTTATCTGGGAAAGAAATGTGCCTATCTGAAAACCTATCATGGATGACAGGAGCAGAAACACTCTGGAAGAATACTGACCAAACTTCTCAGGGGGAAGGATGAGAGACAGAGTCTTACTCAGCCGCAGCTGCTGAGTCAGGAGCAAACCGCGTGTTGTATGATCTGAGGAGTCTGGAGACCTGCTGAGTGAAAAGTTGCTCCTGGCACTAGGTCTTTGGCTTTCTCTTTGCCTTTCTGACTTTCTCTGCCTCTTCCTAAAAATCCATGTCCTCCTCACATCTTCCCAAACCCACACAAACTCTAGTGCTCACGTTTTGGTCGCTATGATTTCCAGTCGGATTTCATTATTAAGCAGCTACCTCTTTTCACTGTCTCCCTTTATGGAGAGCCCATTTATACACAAAAAATAAAGTTTTTAACAGAAGCACAAAAAGCAACTCACTCTTTAAAAAAACTTTGCTTTGGGCGCCTGGGTGGCTCAGTTGGTTAAGCGACTGCCTTCGGCTCAGGTCATGATCCTGGAGTCCCGGGATCGAGTCCCGCATCGGGCTCCCTGCTCAGCAGGGGGTCTGCTTCTCCCTCTGACCCTCTTCCCTCTTGTGCTGTCTCTCACTCTCTCTCTCAAATAAATAAAATCTTTAAAAAAAAAAAAAAAGCTTTGCTTTTTTGCAGAAGATTGATTGATTGACTTGAGAGAGAGAGAGAGAAAGCACATGTGAGCAAGCCCGAGCTGGGGGGAGGAGCACAGGGAGAGGGACAAGCAGACTCCCCGCTGAGTACCGAGCCCCCGTGGGGCTCAATCCCAGGACGCTGAAATCATGACCTGAGCTGAAATCAAGAGTCAGACACTCAACCGAATGAGCCACCCAGGGGCCCCCCCAAAATGTTTTTGTTGGGGAGCCTGCCTGACTCAGTCAGTAGAGCACGTCACTCTTGACCTCAGGGTCATGAGTTTGAGCCCCATGTTGGGTGTGGAGCCTACTTAAAAAAAAAAAAAGTAAAAAAATAAAGTTGTGGTGGTAATATATACATAACACAATATTTATCCTTTCAGCCACTTATGAATGTACAGTCAGTGGCACTAAATCCACCCCCAGGGCTGGGTAGCCAGCATCACTATCTGTACCCAAAATGTCTTCATCATCTCCAACAGAAACTCTGTTCCTACTGAACAATAACTCCCCCTTCGCCTGCCCCATCAGCCCCCAGAAACCTCTCTTCTACTTTCTGTCCCTGTGAACTGGCCTCTCCTCGGTACCTCACATACGTGGAATCAGACACTATTTATTCTTCCATGTCGGGCTTATTTTCTGACATCATATTTTCAAGGCCTATCCAAGTTTCAGCATCTATCAAAATTTCATTCTTGTTTTGTGGCTGAATACTATTCCATTATACATACCTTGTTTATCCATTCGTCTGTTGATGGACATCATTTGGGTTGTTTGCCCCTTTTGGCTACTGTGAATAAAACCGCTGTGAACATGGGTGTGCAGGTTATCTGTTTGCGTCTCTGCTTTCAGTTCTTTGGGATACAGCCCCCGAAATGGCGTTGCTGGGTCATAGGATAGTTCTATGGTAGTTTGAAGCAACTCACTTTTGAGGGTTTTTTTTAATGAATATGCTTATACCCTTACTCTGTTCCATAAAAGGATTTGAGATGTTTAGAAAAACACACATAATAAAGAGGGAGAAAGAGTTCAAAGAACTGGGGCAAAGGGAAGACTGGTTTGGAACACCTGGGTGGCTCGGTCAGTTAAGCGTCTGCCTTGGGCTCAGGTCACGATCCCAGGGTCCTGGGATCCAGTCCCGCACCGGGCTCCCTGCTCAGCCCAGTGCTTGTGCTCTCTCTCTCAAATAAATAAATAAAAATCTTAAAAAAAAAAAAGGGCGGGGGCGGGGGGACTGGTTAGTGCTTGGGCAGGGCGGATCTGCCCCTCAGACACACGCTCATGTCTTCTCCCCTCCTGGGATGTGCTGCCACATTCAGAAGGCTGCTTCCTTGGCAGATGACCCGGCTGTGCCACGTTGGCAGAGTGGCCTCTCCAAGCAGCACACTTCACAGGGGCTTCACTGTGCACACGAACCGGGTGGAAATTGGCACCATAACCTGAACCACACCGCATTTCTCCTGAATTCAGACCTAGGCCTGGGTGGGTCCTTTAAGGACCATCGAGGGCAACCCTCTCAACACCCAGATGAGGAAAGATGCAGAGTGGTTAAGAGCCCCCGGGGAAAAGGCAAAGTGTGCAAATAGCAGAACTGAAATTCAAAGCCCTATGTCCAGATGCCAGCCAAGAACCCTCCCTGCTGCCTCTCATTTCCATGACCCTGCTTTCCTTTGCTTCAGCTCTGCAAATTCTTCACTTATTTGGGAAATTATGATGTTCTCGTTCTTTTTAAACTTCTCCAGAAATTATGTAGTTTCAAAATTCTGAAGGCTAAAATGACTATGATGTGGTCCTAAATAAGGTGGACATTAACCGTGTACCCTGGGAGAGACGCCACAAATCCCATTGCTGAAGCATAAGCTGTGTTACTTATTTTATAAAACTTTCCATTAGCTGGTTCCTCAATAAGAGTGTTACTTCCTGGTTTCCATGGTGATTTTTTAAAAATTTCACTCAAACACTAATATCCAGATGAGAGCAGACACGAATCCAACACGCCAGAGCTTTGTGATGACCAGAGCTATACCTCGTGATGGACCTCGCATCAGCCAAACATTCACCGAGCTCTGGGTGATGGTGGGCGGCCGGGGGACGGGGGTGAAACTGGACAGACCCTAAGGATCCTGCTCCATCTGGGCTTCCATTTCGATGCTAACATGAACTGCTTTGTGGCGACATGAAGCTGCTCACGCACAACCTGCTGAGCTCGCATGTGCGGGGGGGGGGGGTGGCGTGGCTTCCCTCTGCTCCTCCAGGCCACCGAGGTCCGCATCAACCTGGTGGAGTTCAACACTGACTTCGTGTGATACCCAAGTCGCATCTGGTCGAGGTGCCCAAAGGGCCGATTGAAGGGTATGAGCATGATGAGAAATTCCTGAGGCAGATGCACCACGTGCTGCTGGAGGTGGATGTGCTGGAGGGCACCTTGCAGTGCCCAGAGTCTGGACGTCTGTTCCCCATTAGTCGCGGGATCCCCAACATGCTGCTGAGTGATGAGGAAACCAAGACTTAATCGTGCCAGGTGCTAGTTTTTCAGTCTGTAACCAGGAATGTTTTTGTTGATGTATATCCTGTTTGCTAGGTCTGTCGTGTATCCCCAAACCTGGACCCAGCGACACACGAAACACAGTGTTCTTGAGCTCGATATATTTCTTTTTCTCATTAAAGGTTCAAAACCAAAAAAAAAAAAACCTTTTTCTTTTAGAACAGCTTTAGGTTCAGAGCGAAATTAACAGGAAGTATAGAGATTTCCAGTTACCCCTCCCCCACGCACACACTCATGCAGAGCCTCCCCCATTATCAACATCCCCCGCCAGAGTGACACACTTGTTACAAGTGACCAACCTACACTGACACATCATAGTCACCCAAAGCCCATAGTTTACATTAGGGCTCACTCCCGGTGCTGTCCACTCTATGGGTTTAGAATGACATATATCCGTCATTGGAATATCACACAGATCTCATACTTTCACTGCCCTAAAAAAATCCTTTGTGTGTTTATTGACTTTTTTGGACATATTTCATCTTTCACGAAAACAATGCCCTCAGAAGCATTGCAACTTCCTCTCTTCCCGCCATGAGTCACCTTAAAGCACACTGGTGGTTTCAGGACTTCCTCAGTATTTTTCTAGATGTGTCTTATATAAATTTACAGGCTTCCCCTAGAAGAGGTCTAACAGATCTCCTCAGTCAACTTCAATGCAATTCCTCAAACCCTGTAGATGTGGCAGAGAGGTTGGTCGCGGACTCTAGCACAAGATCGCCCTGCTCCAAATCCTAGCTCTTGTTTTGTGCCATCCTACAAGCTGCCTCATCTCCTTGTGCCTCGTTTTCTCATCTGAAAACGGGGGATGATAGTAATATAACCTACCTTATGAGGTCACTGTAAGAAGTAAGTGAGTTAATATATATATGTATATTGGCCTTGGAGAAGTGTCTGGCACTTTAATAAATTATCGACAAAACTCTTGCCTACACAAGCCAGGCATCACCAGGCTTTGGGGACATAATGATGAATAAAACATAGATCCTGCTTTCCAGAGGGTTATTCAGAGGAGAACACAGAAAATACACACATGGAAAAGCAACATCACATGTTCTTATCATGAACATTTTTTTAAAGATTTTATTTTTAAGTAATCTCTATACCCAACATGGGGCTCAAACTTACAACCCCAAGATCAAGAGTTGCATGCTCTACCGACTGAGCCAGCCAGGCACCCCTATCATGAACATTTTTAAACAAGATAGTACCATATCACCCTGTGTTCTATATGGAAACTTGTTGCTATAATATTACCACTGAATACCAACATTTTCATTTAGAATTTGCTAAATGCCACCATCCATTAATTCACCAATATTTATCAAGCACCTACCATGTTGTAGGCACTATACTAGGGCACTTAGGACATAAATGTGATATAGACTCAAAATGTTGACATGTCATTCTCCCCAGCCTTCCCTCTTCCTCCACCTTCTATGCCCCACTCAAGAGTGTCTATGACTGCCTTCTTGGTTCCTGAGCTTCAAGGTAGAGGGGAGAGCTGAGAATTGAGAGAGGTTGGCTTGATTGACGTAACTGAAGTGGTGTGGGGGTGGACAGGAGAGAAATACAGATTTGAGTAAGTTGGAAGAAGGGAGATTTTGGAGAGTAGCTGCTGTGATGAGTGTGACTTTGGGGACACAGACACATGATGAGGAACTTTAGAACTTCTGCTGGGCACTCTGCAGTGTAATTCCTTCTACCTAGCCTTGTCTAGAGACTTCACTAAAGATTCCAGGGCTTTTGGATGTGAACCTGGTGCTTCTTTTGAATATAGTTCCGTGCTGAGACTGGCTGTAGTAGCCAGCTTCCAAGAAGGCTCAGTGAGTCTTGCCTGCTGGAATTCATGCCCTTGTGTGGTCCCCTCCCACACTGAATAGGGACAAAAACTGTGTAACAATAGGATACTGCAGAAAGGAAAGAGTGGAACATCTGAGGCTATATCCTAAAAGACACTGCAGCTTCTACCTCATCCTATTGGATGGATCACTTGCTCTCAGGGAAGTCACCTGCCATGTTGTGAGGATCCTCAAGGTCAAGTCCATGTGGGAGAACCAAGGCCCCCCTCCAACAGCCAAGATACTCTGCCAACCACATGAGTGAGCCTGCTTAGAATTGGATCCTACAGCCCTGGTCAACAGCTTGCTGCAACCTCGCGAGAGATCCCCAAGCCAGAACCACTCAACTGAGCCACTCCAAAATACCTGACCTGTGTGAGATAATAAACAGTCACTGTTATTTTTAAATCTCTAGGTTTTGGGGTAAATTATTGTGCAGCTAAACACTGGCTATGAGGTGGCTCATCTTTACTGAGGTACCCAAAGCTACCTGAGGTTCCCGGCCACCTCAACCCATAAACACAAAAGAGGACACAGCAAGAGTAATACTTGGATCTCACCTCTCTCACCTCTTCTGCTGAAGCAAGACCTGGACCTGAGATCTTCTGTAAATTAACCATTCCCCCTACTTCCTTAGGAAAGTGACAAGTATGCCTATGAATTGGGAGAAGAGGCATATGTCTCCTGTGTGTTTATGAATCTACCTGGGTGCGGTTTTCCTGTCTCTCACGGGCATCGCTGATGGGTTCTGAGATACCACTGTTTCCTGCCGGCGCCATACTGCCACCAGGGGTCAGTGCCCCTGGCCAAGCACCAAAGTCTCCCATCAGGCATTGCCGCGACCTTCCGGGTATTGCTTCTGAGCAATTCACTGGACCAAAGTGAGGAGCTACTCTGTGATGGTGTGGCTGAAAGATGCTTCTCTCCTCTCCAATGCAGTGTCCTTACCCTACGGTTTTATTGAGAGTTTATGGAAATAATTTGTTTTTACTCACAGCCCTCTCTCTCCTTAGGTTTCAGACCTGTGTCCATATGTTGAGACTTCCACTGAGTGACCTGTATGTTGTTATCAGGATTTTTTTTTAAAGATTTTATTTATTTATTTGACAGAGAGAGAGAGAGAGCAGGAACACAAGCAGGGGGAGTGGGAGAGGGAGAAGCAGGCTTCCCGCGGAGCAGGGAGCCTGATGCGAGTCTTGATCCCAGGACCCCGGGGTCATGAACTGAGCCAAAGGCAGATGCTTAACCAACTGAGCCACCCAGGCACCCCTGTTATCAGGATTTTTAGTACCCTGTGGCACCCCAGCATTTGTTGCTGGGTCAGGCTCAACATGGCTGCAGGCAGCTCTAGGCTCACATCATGCCAGTTTGGCAACACTAGGGAAGAAAAGAATTTCCTGCTTTAGAAGACATAACTCCCAGGGAATGGCTCTGATTGGCTGGGCTTGGGTCTCATGCCCACCTCTTGGGCTATAGACAGGGGAAGGCAGGGGACTGTGCTAGACAGTCCCACCAGGATTACCCGGAGCTCCCCAAAGGAAGGAGGCATGCTCTCACCCTCAAAGCAGTAGGGAGGGAGGGGAAGGGATGGTGGCAGATTAAAACAACAACTTCCCACTGTTCTTCAGTTTCTAGACCTGCCTAGGCATCCGAGTGTGACCTCCAGCATTGGACCCAGTGATCCCAGCCATTCAAGGTCATGGTCCCTAACTGAGGAGCTTGCTGTCTCCAGAGTGGGGTCCATCTATACCACTTTCTTTGACTCATTCCATGTGCTCCTTCCTCAGACTCTAGTTCAAGGGTGAGAGGTCATGACTTTTGCACCCCCTTTATCGTATTCTTTCCAAACTTCCCTGAATGTTGCCCTTTGAGTTGCCTTTCCCTGCCATCCTGATGTCTGCCTATACTTGCCAAAAGTCATTCCCACATAACCAAATCTTTAAAAATGCATAGATTTATAACCTCCTGCTTATTCTCCAGCTTTGAGTCCAGCTGTGAGAATTTTAGGGCAAGACACTCAGGGGTCCAGGTGTTAGACCTTTACATAATGCAAGTATGGCAGCCTCCCTCCTTCCTACCTCATGATCCCGTGTAACTTTGAGGTGAGTAATCAGACAATTGCTCTTTTTGTGACCAGAGGAATCTCTTCTGCTGACAGCCCCATGGGTCCTTCTTGCCACTGCCAATAGCCCTTGATGATTGGTCTAGAAACTGACCCATCCTCATTGGATGTAGCATTTCACCAGTGTCCTGGCAAAGTGCCTGACAGTGTTCTCTGCTCACAAACTGCCTTGCCGATCTTCCTTAGACTGCCAAGGAGGTGCATCGGTCCTCTGTGGATGGGTCAGGTGATTTGTCAAAGAGCAGGAAACCATGGGATGGGCAAAGGTTCTAATTATACAACGCTGTCATGCCCTCAAACAACACAAAGGAAAAGTGTTGCTGTATTAATTTCCTAGAGCTGTGATAACAAAAGTACCACAAACTGGGGGGCTTAGAACAATAGAAATGTATTGTGTCCCAGTTCTGGAGGCTAGAAGTCCAAAATCAGGGTGTCAGCAGGGCCGTGCTCCCTTGAAACCTCCAGGGAAGGATTTGTTCCAGGCCTCTGTTCTAGATGCTTGGCCTCTCACAGCATAACTCCAATATCACCTCATGTTCTCCTTGTCTTCATGTCTCAAATCTCTCCATTTTATAAGGATACCAATCATATTGGGTCAGGGCTCTACTAATGATTGGGTGGGGTATTAACTTGATTACCTTTGTAAAGTCCCTATCTCCAAATAAGGTCATATTCAGAGGTCCTGGGGGTTAGGTCTCCATGTATCTCTTTTTTGGGGGAAGGGACATAATTCAACCCATACCAGAGACCTAGGCCTTCAAAAGAAGGTTGTCCTGTGGGGTTCCTTTCTCTAAACTTCTTTCTCTGTACTCCAAATTCCCCTCTTCACAGGCAGCTGCCTTTTCTGTGTCCCCTGGTCCAGGGCTTCACCCTGCCATTGCAGAAGCTCTCTTCTGGGACCTTGCCATCTGCTGAGCCATTATGACCCTAGAGGGACAGGGTGGCCCCACAGTGGGGGATCCCACTTCAGTTCAGTCTCCTCACCAGCCAGAGGCATGACAGATCACTCACCACTTTTCAAAAAAAACAAAAAAAACCTGGCAAGTCACTCCAAAATGAGCATTGGCTTTTCTTGGCAACCATACCATCTAATCTCCTATGAGAAAAAGAATCCCTTGGGGTTGGTTTATTTGTTTGGTGCAGAGTTGAATTAATCATTCTCTGCAGTTCAGGGCAACCCACCATCAAGGGTCAGTACACTACCCATTCCTCACTTGCTCTTGCTCTCTCTTCTTCCTCATCAATGGTCTCTCCCAGTCCTGCCTCTTTCCCATAGGCACCCACTCTAGGGCTCGCTGTGAGTCCTAGAAGAGGCCTGGGTCCTTGTCAAGCACATAGGGTTGTTTTAATTTGTTTTGTACTTTAAATTTTTATAAATGGTCTATTGCTCTAGATAGCATTGTGCTTCTTACTTTTATTACTCTATTGATGTTCCTCATGTTAAGATGATTTTATTCTCATCACTTTTGCAACATAAGCTTCAACATAGTTGAATTAAGGAATATTTGATTTCTTCTTGGGTCTGGCTTATGTTACAAGAGCCCTAAATGTAACTATAATTGACACTCTCCTCTACATCCCAGAGGGGTAGAACCAGATCCGATTAGCCTGAATTCTCATTCCACATCTCTCTGCATACCACCCGTACAAAGGCAATGGGAAGTTCCCCATGTCACCTCACATAACCCAGACACAAACACATAAATGCAGTCTGATCCTATTCACTGATACCGCGAGGATGCAACCAGCCACATCCAGGATGTGAGGATTCCAAAGAACAAATGATCTGGTTTCTTCAACAAATAAATGTCATTAAAAGAAGATGGGATGAGGGGTGGTAAAGGAGAAATGAAAATGGGTTAAGAGATACTTAAGAGACATATTAACCAAGTGCAACATGTGAACCTTATTTAGATCATGATTTGAAAAAGCCAACTGTGAAAACACATTTTCAAGATAATGAAGGAATTTTCAACATAAATCAGGTATTAGATGAAATTGAGTTTTTAGGTTTTTTAGGTACAATAATTCTATTATTAATATGGCTTTAGTAAAGCTCTTATTTTTAGATATTCATATTGAAGCATTTATAGATGATATGATGTCTCGTATTTGCTTTATAATACTCTAGTGTGGGGGTTGGCAAATTTTTTCTGTAAAAGGTTAGATAGCAATATTTTAGGCTTCCTAGGCCACATGATCTCAGTCATAACTACTCAGCCTTGCTGTGATGGGAAAACAGGTATAGATATTGCACGCATGAATAGGTAGGCTGTGGTCCAATGAAACTTTATTTTCAAAAACAGGAGACAAGTCAGATTTGGCTCATGGGGTCATGGTTTGCCAATTCCAGCTGAAGTGCAAAAAAAAAAAAAAAAAAAAAACAGAGAAGAGCAGAAAGGTGAAAAAGACCAACGAAATGTTGATATTGTTGAAGTCAGATGACAGGAACATAGTGATTCATTACACTATTTCTCTATTTTTGTGTATGTTTGAATATCTCCATAATAAAAAAAAAAAAACGAAGGCACTGAAGAGGTCTTTTTGCAAAGAAAGAAAACTATTTGCCTTTGACTTCTGTCCTTACCTCCCTCACTTCCTTTACTTTTGCTTGTCTGTTTCTCAGATCTGTTTCACACACCCACTCACACACCCACTTTCACTTTGATATATTTTTTAATCGAAATGAACTTCAGGCAGCCCCGTACTGCTGAGGAATGCAGCGAAATCCTTATGATGGGTTCTCATATTCTTTCCCAGGAGGCTCACAGGCCCATTTCCTTTCAGAGCTTTATACCCTTGGAAACACTTTTCCTAAAATGGAGATTCCAGGCCTCAGGGCTGAGGCCTACCAGCCTTTGGGAGGCATTGTTGTTTTCTTATTTCTCAGCAGGAAATAGGAATGTCCCAGGGAGGATTAGAACATTACCCAACAGCTCTGGTGAAGGGCTGGGAACACTGACTGGAAGTTGGAATCTGGTCGGAACATCTGGGAGTTCAAAGAAAGAAATGCTAAGCTATTCATCAGGTTCCATAAATTCTCTTAAAAGTAGATGACTATGAAACAGACAGAAGACAATGGAGCGTGTTGTCAGAGAAAAGGCATTACATACATCTCACTTGGAACTGCCCTGAATGTGTAGACTGACTATGTCATTTCAAACTGTGGGCCGCAGATCCACCGAGGAAAGAATAGCTGTTGACCCTTCTCTTCCAAGATCCTTCAGTGGATGACAAAGACACCTGCAAAAGCTGCCTCTAACCAACTTCCGCCGGCAGGATCGGGATGTTCTCCCTCCACCCTCTGTCAGCATCAGCCCCCAAGCCGCTGCCCCTACTGGAAGGATTTCTCCCTGGACTTAGCCAATCCCTGCCCTCCATTTGTGAGGGGGCAGAGGTCATTCCTGACAACCCCAGCTCCTGGTGACCTCTCTATCTTATGAGCTTCTCCAGCACATTCTGGTGGTATCGCCTGTTACCATTTAATTCCAAATTGCACTATGTACCACCGAGGATAAGTAATGCTGGCTGCTGAAACAGATTAACCCCAAATTCTCAGTGACTTAACACAAAACGTTATTTTCACTCATGTCACAATACTAAGTGGGTAATCCTGGCCAGCTAAGCATTCGCATGATCATTCAGGGCTCCCTAAGCTCTATTTTGCAGCCCCACCCCCTTTGAGGTCCTTGGAGTCCTTGTTATTTAGTTGGCAGATGAGGAAAGAGAGCATAGGCAAGGTACACCCACTCCTACTGTACAACAGCATGTCTGTGAAATTCCTCCATATTATGCCTTGAAACAATAGTTCATTCTCTTTTGTTGCTGTGTAATATACTCTATTACGTGATTACACCACAATTTATCCACTCTACTGCTGATGGGCATTTGCACTGTTTTCAGTTTGGGACTATTATCAACAAAACTATTACGAATGTACCTTTAGGTGCACATATCTATACATTTCTGTTGGGAATGTACCTAGTGGTAGAAATGCTGGGTCGGAGAGCATGCATAGGTAAAACTTCAGTGGATGTTGCCAAATACTTTTCCAAAGTGGTTATGCAAAGGTACATGTCTGCCAGCATTGCATGAGACACCCAGTGGCTCCATATCCCTGCAAACATTTGGTATTGTCATCTTTCTCATTTAGCCATTCTGGTGTGAGTGCTGTGGTATCTCCTCATGGATTGATTGACTGGTTCGTTGGTTGATTTTCTCACTGTGGTTTTAATGTGCATTTTTCTTTCTTTTTTTTTTTTTTTTTTAAGATTTTACTTATGTACTTGACAGACAGAGACACAGTGAGAGAGGGAACACAAGCAGGGGGAGTGGGAGAGGGAGAAGCAGGCTTCCCGCGGAGCAGGGAGCCCGATGTGGGGCTCAATCCCAGGGCCCTGGGATCATGACCTGAGCCGAAGGCAGACGCTTAACGACTGAGCCACCCAGGCACCCCTCAATGTGCATTTTTCTAATGACTAATGTAATTTGAGCATTTCTTTTTAAGGATTTTATTTATTTATTTGACAGAGAGAGACACAGCAAGAGAGGGAACACAAGCAGGGGGAGTGGGAGAGGGAGAAGCAGGCTTCCCACTGAGCAGGGAGCCTGATGCCGTGCTTGATCCCAGGACCCTGGGATCATGACTTGAGCTGAAGGCAGACACTTAATGACTGAGCCACCCAGGTGCCCCTTTGAGCACCCTTTAAAAGGCTCATTGGCCACTTCAATCTTCTTTTTTGAGAATTTTCCATTCAAGTCTTTGGCCTACTTTTCTTTTAGGTAATCTGTCTTTTTCTTATTCAGGATATGAATTTTTTGTTACTTTATGAATTGTGGCTTGCAGTTTTGCTCTCTTATGTTTTTTTTAATAAACAAAAGTTTTAAATTTTAACGAGATATGGAGTATTCATCTTTTCTTTTAGGGGTAGTATTTTTGTGTCCAGTTAAAGAAATCTTTGCCTATCCTAAGGTCATGAAGATATTCTTCTATGTTCCCTTTGTTATCTTTTGGAAGCTTTTTTGTTTTACCTTTCACATTTAGGCCCATAATTTAGCTGTAATTTACTTTTGTGTTTTGTATGATGTAGGAGTCAAGGTTTTCCCATTTGAATATCCCTTGAATCAGCAACATTTACTGAAAAGACCATCCTTTCCCTGCTGTATTGCAATGTACCTTTGTTGCAGATCAAGTGATTATATATGTGGGGGTCAATTTGGGGACTTTATTTTATTATTTTGGTCAATTTTCTATCCTTCCACTGATACTGCATAGTTTTGATTAGGGTAGCTTAAAAATCAGTAATTTGCATCCTCTAACTTTGTCCTTACTCAAGATTGTCTTTGCTGTTGTGGCACTTGACATTTCAGAATTTGCTTGTTCGTTTTTACATGCACACATTTAAGTCTGTAGGGATCTTGCTTGGAATTGAATTGGATCTACAGATAACATTGGGGAGAGTTAACAGCTGCACAAAATTTTTCCAATCCATGAACGTGGTATATAACTCTTTTTTTTTTTATTCTCCCTTCTTTAATTTCTTTTGGTAATGTTTTGTAGTTTTCTGTACACAGGTGTTGCACATCTTTTGTTACATTTCTTCTCAGGTGATTTTTTTTTTTTTTTGGTATTATTGATAATGGAACTGCTTTTTTGAAATTTCACTTTCAAATTGTTTGTTGCTAGTATAAAGAAACACAAGTGACTTTTGTATACTGACTCTTCAGTGATATTGACCCATTTCTTACCTATTTTGGCCTCTCTCACTTACAGTTTATTGGTCAGAACTCAGTCAATATGGCCACATCAAAGGGCAAAGAAGTGTCCGGGATGAAAAAGAAAGAAGTTTTAGGGAATGCAGAGGGTTCTTCCATACACTACACTGAGATTTTAACATTCATGGACTTACCCTGTCACTTCACTATGGTGCAAGGAACTCTAAAGTTCTCCATCTTAAGACAGTATTTAGCTAATATAACTTGAGGAGTCGTTCAGAATGCTCTAGTTGGAAAAAAGCTGCATTAATAGTCACACTCTATTACTTTGGATAATCACTTGGCCCCAAGGTGATCATAAAGCACATGCAAAATGTCACCTTGAAATTGCATGGTGGAATCCTGCTCCACAGTGGACATAAAGATCATCCAAACTATGTTTATGTTTCTATGGTTGTTATTGTTGTGTTTTTTTTTTAAGATTTTATTTATTTATTTGAGAGAGAGAACAAGCAGAGGGGAGAGGCAGAGGGAGAGGGAGAAGCAAGGTTCCCACTCGGCAGGGAGCCGACAAGGGCTCAACCCCAGGGATCTGGGATCATGACCTGAGCCGAAGGCAGACGCTCAATTGACTGAGCCACCCAGGCACCCCTGTTTCTTTGGTTTTAGACTGGCATAGAAATAAAGCACACACCACATACCTCCTAATGAACTTGCAGACAATATGACCCACCCCACCCCTCATTTTTATTATAACTACCCAAGGCTGAAGTCACACATCAGCAAGTTGCTTTATCTTCAAATGACCTGATTCAATATTTTCACTCTCATAATGTTGTAATCTCATGTTTTGTTTAATTTCTGTTAGCAGACACAAATGATTTGCTTTCTCAATTAATCTGACTTGCTTATAAAATGGCAGTGGCTAAGCCCACGATTCAGTCACTGAACTCTGCTGGCTGGAGCTGGGCATGGCTGAGACCTTATTGGTTGGATGTGAAGGGGGCCTTTAGTCTGTCCACAATGAGTATAAGACACAGTTAACTGCTTTTGTGGTGATAAGATATGCTCTTGTTTTATATTTTACACAGAACATAATTTCATTCGTTCTTGAGGACACATCTGACAATGTTCTGGTTAAAGGACTCTGAAACTGGGATGCTCCGAAACACGACATCTCCCCCTAAACAGTAGCTGGAAACACGTACCCATTTCCACTCCATGTTTAAACAGACTGCACTGCTGTGAACAAAGGAGAAACTTGAATATGAACGGGGTGCTGCCCATTGTCACAAACGCCAGGGGGATGTTGGATGAAGCCTATCCAGGTCTGGGGCTCGGGTTCAACCCTGCAAGGCTTTGAGCCTCCAAGGAGCAGGCCCTGAGTTGCCCTTCCAGAGGAGTAGCATCTGGGCTCTGCTTCCAGCTCCACCCCACATCTAGCACCGAGAAAGCATTTGCGGAAGGAAGAACGGTTCCAGAGGTCATTTCCCAGCTCCACGGAACTTGATTCCCACTTTCTCTCGCCTTCCCCTGTCTCCCCTCCTCCGCTCTTCTCGCACACGCGCTCTCGCACCTTAGCAGATGTTTGGCTAAGAGTTTCCTGAGAGAAGTTGTCAGCCCTCTCACAGCCCCTGCTCCACACCCACCCCTGCCCCTCCGCTTTTCCCTCAGCCTTTCCATGTTTTGTTCTGTTTTGCGTCAGTAAATGTCTAAGGTGTTTTTCCCCCTGTGCTGTGAAATCACATCTGAGCCTCAATCGGTGGCTTAAAATCGAAAGGCCAGAAACAGCGGATAGTAGTGCTGAAGACAAAGTGGCCTCCAAGGGCCCAAGAAAAAAACAATCCCTGTAGCCTTTCTCCTCCAGCGTGTCGACTGTAGTTCTGGACACCTTGTGGTCGGAATTCCTGGTGCGCATGCGTGTTGGGGGGCGTTTGTTTTGTTCTGTTCTTCGGGAGGACCGGCCAGGACACTGGGGAAGTTTGGGACGAGCGTTGATGGACAGGGTCCGCTGACATTCTCAAAAGGCCCAGCAGGGGGCAGTGTTCTCCGCGCCGGCGGAGGCCACCGGGTCTGCGCTCAGAACCTGGAGAGGGACCGAAGACAAATTTGTGGGGGCCCGAAAGACCCCTCCACCTGCCTGCCTGTGTCATGCTTCTTTTTTTTTTTTTTTTTTTTTTTACAGTTTATGTCTGAAACATTGTAGTAAAAATAAGCAGGGTAGGCTTTTGTGAAAATGGTGGAAATAAGAGAGCCTGTCTTCCGTTCTCACGTCACCAGCTGCCCTTGGCTGCCCAAGGCCCTCACTGTGAGGCTCCCCGGGGATCGGTCTTTCCAGGAACACCCGTGGGGCTGTTCCCAATTCTTTCCAATCCTCGCCTTCACCCGCCCGACCCACCACCCCGTCTCCAGTGTGCTGCCCCCCTTCGGGAACGACCGGCTCCGCCGCCCCCCGAGGGGCCGCCGTGAGGGAGACGGTCTGCGGGAAACCCTGGTGCCCACAGGAGTCACCCCCGGCGGTGGCCTCGGGGCCGACGGAGGTTTTGCCAGGTTTGTGCTGCCGGGCCGGCCGGCAGCTCCTCCAAGTTCACGGGTGAGAAACACCTCCTCTCCCGCCCGCAGCCTTCGTTCCGTATTTCCTCTACCCTCTGTCACACAGCCTGGAGTCGCAGTATTGAAAATATACTTCTTTTGATTTTGAGAACGGTCAGGTTTTCCGGAGCTTCCTACGGAAAATGTAAACGTGGTGGTGGGGGGGTGGGGGTGGGGGAGGGGGGGTGGCGCCCCCCATCGCTCAGCGGGTAGTCGGCTTCTCCCTCTGCCTCTGCCTCTGTCTTTCTCTCAAACAAATTAATTAATCAATTAATTAATTAAAAAAAGAAACTCTCTGGTGATTTTCCTAATGATAATGTAAAACAGTTTTACATGTACAAACCGTATTAATATAAAAGTTAATTAGAAAGCTAGACATTGGGGCGCCTGGCTGGCTCAGTTGGTAGGGCATGCAACTCTTGATCTCCGGGTCATGAGTTCCAGCCCCACGTTGGGAGTTAGCTTATACTTAAAATTAAAAATATACATATTTGAAAAAAAGAAAGGAAAAAAGCTAAACATTTCTAGAAATTTCATTTTTTAAAACGGGCCACTTTTAACACCTCAGCGTTTTGGTTGGAGGGACAGGCCTGAGGCAGGCAGGGGGTGCTAGGAAATTTTTTGGGGGGGAACTTTTAATAAGTCTAGCTTTTACCTATTATCAGCTAACTTTGATCAGGATCATTAAATGCCCGCTGTGTGCCATGTGGTGCAACAGACACTTTGTATACATCATTTTGTTTAGTATTGGGCCATTTTATCAACAGGAAACTGAGGCTTCACAAAGGTCACTTGCCCAGGTTGCCCAAACTTATAACCACTAGCCAGGATTCAAACCAGAATGCAAGCCCAGATTCCAGAATTTCCTGCCCTTTCTCCTTGACCACAGTTATGCCAGAGTAAACTAACATCACAAATCATGTAGAGGTGACCAGCTGCTGGAAATCTCCAGAAGTCCCTATAATATTTGTCATACGTCTTTATTAAAATGAAAAAGAATTCTCATACAGGTATGTCCTGCTCTTGAAAATCCGTGTTCTGCTACTTCACTTTTATTTTTTTAATTTTTTTTAAGATTTGTATTTATTTATTTGACAGAGAGACACAGTGAGAGAGGGGACACAAGCAGGGGGAGTGGGGGAGGGAGAAGCAGGCTTCCCACAGAGCAGGGAGCCCGATGCGGGGCTCGATCCCAGGACCCTGGGATCATGACCTGAGCCGAAGGCAGACGCTTAACGACTAAGCCACCCAGGTGCCCCTGCTACTTCACTTTTAGACTGACATTAGTATCTGTTTTTGCTAACTGAAAGAAATCTGAAGATGATTTTTGCTTTTACGACAAAAAGCAAAAAGCAAAAATGACGTTCAGCATTTGTTTTGCAGCGAGAGGCCCCATCATGCTCAGGATCCACCACAGCTCTATGTGAGCATCTGGACTTTATCTAGATTTAATTTGTGCATCCGTTAGCAAGATGGGTCCTAACGTATCAGAAAAGCTTAGGAGAGGTGATTTTTTGGGTCTGGGAACACTCGGAACTTTTGCCATATAAATTCATGGTTATTCCTTCCTCACTCTAGGCCATTTCTGCTTACAAAATGTTTTCAAAAGAACAGCCTACTTTCAGATAGCAAGGGAAACCTGTAAACATTCCCCTGACCCCCTGGGTTCTTAGATGCCATAGTGAGAAGGATTTTCTATTTCTCTTGCTAGATCAGGACTGGTATTCATTCTTAGCGACTTCTACACAATGCAGTACACTATTCGAAAGGGAGATCTGGTTAGCCTCTGGGACACACAGTCATCACAGCTAAGCCCTGATTCCGATTCTATGTCCTTTTAAATTCCCAGCACACAGAATTTAGCATTCCTTGCCGTGCTCCACATCCACGTCCTGGTGACTCCCACCCCCATGAAAAATACACACACAGGTTGGGTGCTCACATGCTTCTCATGCTGGTGGACACCCTAGCTATCCCGTAGCTCCAGAGAACGTAGGGGACAACAAGCATTAACCCATCCGCCTTCCAGTGATGACAAAGGGCATGTTGTGTACCCCACAGAGGCAGCTTGTTTTGCTCTCAGGCCCCGGTGATCAGGGCCAGCCCATGGCATGGTTCCCATGTAATGGGGATGATACTTTTGAATATATATTAAACTGGTGTGTTTTCTGTCCGATTAAATCATGGTGCTCTGTGGTTCTCCACCCATTTAATCAACAGGTTTCCATGCTTCAGGGAAAGGGAGATGCCAAAGAGAACAACCAGGTCATTGCTCAGCTTTGGCTGCCAAATTCTTTTTTTTTTTTTTTTTTTTAATCCCTTGTAAGACAACAGTAGTGAACGGCAGCCTCCAAAGTGGGGTGTGCCAAGACAACACACTGGGTACAGGAAAAAAACATTAGCACTTCTATTTTCATTTTTATCTTATCCTTTTAAAATGCCCATTTGGGGTTATGTTTTATAAAGCACATAATACGTTAGTATAGTATTAAATATATAAAATTCTAAGCATATATTTGATATACATATATATCAAATATGTACATATTCCAAAAAAGTACTGCTTAGAGTTCTATATGTTGACTTTTACTATAAGCCATAGGGAGAGATAACTTAAATATCCACTCATCTAGGGCAAAAGTAGATGGCACCTCCAGTGTGGGAAAGTGGGGGAAAGAAGAGGAGGAGAAGCAAATTGTATGTATGTTGGGGGAGGCATGTCCCATTCCCCACTTGGGCTTGAAACCCTGTTGGGTCAGTCCCGGAGACTCCCAGAGCAGTGGGACTATTCCTTCTTTCCTCAGGCACCTTAGGGAAGGTCCACATCCAGCATGGGCCGCCTGGGCTGAAGATGCTGAAGAGATAGGCGGGCTGCATGGGGATCTCACAGAGCCCTGAACTCTCCCATGGGAGTGCAACAGCAGTCAAGAGTCCCAGTCTCCCAAGGGGCTTGAGTAAGTGCTTGGAACCAGTAGATTACAGAAAGTTGAGGGATAATGAGAGGCCACCAAATGTAAGAACCAAATGACCAGAAGGACTATTGATGAAGGAGCCAAGAGAGCCAGGTGAGACCAGCTTTACCTGAGTGAGCATTTGGCTGGCACTGGAGATTCAAAAACCAGATCAAACCAGCCGCTCTACAGTGAAGACCAAGAAGGACATGGAGGAGATCTCCCAGACCCGCCACCCTCATGAGGGCACGTGTTCCCACTCAGATGCTCCTACAGCCAAATACCATTTGTTATGGGTTGAATTGTGTCTTCTGCCAAATTTATATGTTGAATTCCTAACCCTTTAATAAGATTTCTTTAAGTGTGTGTGTATACACATTTAGTTTTATTGTAACAAAGCAACCTGTGTACTTTTAACATTTAAAACTGAGCTGTTATCTTTCCTTTCCAGTGAAACAAAAAGAAAATTTAAAAATAAACAGGAACAAAATTACAATTAGGATTTCTTCACCCAATGGGGGGAGAGGGTTTTTCACACACACACACCAAACAATTCTCCGACACCAGCTGGGTGTCCTACAATGTAACACAATTCTGACATTATCTAGCCAGAGGTAGCATCAGGTTCCACAGGTTAAGGGCGCAGTCCTACAAGACTGCCCTCCCTCCCATACTTCAATGCCAATTGCAGGCCCAGCTCATCACCTGTGCTTCTGATTGGAGGGTCCAACGACCCCCTCTTTGGATTCGATTAATTTGCTAGAGCAGCTCACAGAACTCAGGGAAACGTTTTATTTACGGAAAACATGCAAAGGGTGAGGTATGAGCAAAGAGCACAGAGTTTCCGTGCCCTTTCTGAGCGTGCCACTGTCCTTGAGTCTCACCAGCCTGAAAGCTCTCTGAACCTCATCCTTTTGGGGTTTTATGGAGGCTTTGTTACAAAGGCACCATGAATTAAGTCATTGGCCATTAGCAACTGACTCAGCCTCCAGCCCCTCTCCCCTCACCAGAGGTGGGGGTGGGGAGTGGGCAGACTGAAAGTTCCAACCCTCTCATCACATGGTTGGCTCCATAGGCAAACAGCCCCCATCCTTAGGTGTGGTCCGAAAGTTGACCTCATTAACACAACAGAGGACACCTTTATTGCTCTCATCACTTGGGAAATTCCCAGAGTTCTAGGAGCTCTGTGCCAGAAACAGGACAAAGGCCAAATATATACTTCTTAGTATAAATCACAGTATCACACCCCTAGTACCTCAGAATGTGGCCTTAATTGGAAATTGGATTGCTGCAAATATAATTAGTTAAGATGAGGTCATACTGAATAGGATGAGCCCCTAGTCCATGACTCGTATCCTTATATAAAATGGGAAATTGGGAGACAGAACTAACTCTACCTGCACCTTGACCTTGGACTTCCAGCCTCCAGAACTGTGAGACAATCAATTTCTGTTGTTTCAGCCACTCAGGCTGTAGTACTTTGTTACAGCAGTGCTAGCAAATTAATACGCCATCTTTGCTAAAGGCGCAAGGTACCTGGGGAGAAATTTTGAAAGACTAGATCTGTATTCAAGAAGGGCTGAGGGCGCCTGGGTGGCTCAGTTGGTTAAGCGACTGCCTTCAGCTCAGGTCATGATCCTGGAGTCCCGGGATCGAGTCCCGCATCGGGCTCCCTGCTCGGTGGGGAGTCTGCTTCTCCCTCTGGCCCTCCCCCCTCTCATGTGCTCTCTCTCATTCTCTCTCCCAAATAAATAAATAAAATCTTTAAAAAAAAAAAAAAAAAAGAAGGGCTGAGACAGGGGGCGCCTGGGTGGCTCAGTCGGTTGAGCGTCTGACTCTTGGTTTCAGCTCAGGTCATGATCTCAGGGTCATGAGACCCACCCCTACATCGGGCTCTGCGCTCAGCCCGCAGAGTGTGCTTGGAACTCTCTCTCCCTCTCCTTCTGCCCCCCCCCATTCTCTCTCTCTCTCAAATAAAGAAATAAATCTTTAGAAAAAGAAAAAAGAGAGAGCTTGGAGAGATTATTCTAAACTAAAAGAAAATGAAGGGGTGCCTGGGTGGCTCAGTCGTTAAGCGTCTGCCTTCGGCTCAGGTCATGATCCCAGCGTCCTGGGATCAAGCCCCGCATCGGGCTCCCTGCTCAGTGGGAATCCTGCTTCTCCCTCTCCCACTCCCCCCTGCTTGTGTTCCCTCTCTCGCTGTCTCTCTCTCTGTCAAATAAATAAATGGAATCTTAAAAAAAAAAAATGAAGTCTCTTGAATTCCCTTTCATAGACAAATGGAAATCTCTGCCCCCCCCCCCCAGAGGAAACAGAGGCCATAGAGGAAGATAAGAATGGTCTCAAAGAACGTTGCCCTTTTCTGCACATCTGAGTGTACTGAGTAAGACAGCAGCCCAGCACCACCCGGTCTTGCAGGCATCTTGGTGCCGCCAGAGCCCAGCCTCCTGGGTATTTTGTGGTTTCCAGGCTGGCCACTTACAGGATAGTATAGTCTTATACTAGATCCCGGCCTCCTCACTCCCTGCTTGGGCCCAGTTAGCAGCTTCCCAAGTTGTCCGGGAGCAGGGGCATGCTGGAGCTTTGGTGCAAACTCACCAAGCTGGCTGTTGGATTTTCAGGAATTTTAGGAGCCAGTTGTTAAATATAGTCATTATTAAAAACTAAGTTACAAAAACTTATAGTGAACTAAATTGTATATTTTTCAAAAAGTAATAAATATAGGCATGCCTCATTTGATTGAGCTTCGCTGATACATTACGTTTTTTACAAGTTGCAGGTTGGTGGCAAAGCCTGCATCGAGCAAGTCTATCAGCACCGTTTTCCAGCAGCATTTGCTTACTTCATACCTCTGTGTCACAGTTTAGTAATTCTTGCAATATTTCAAACTTTTTCATTATTATTATCTTTGTTATGGTGGCCTGTGATCAGTAGGACTCACTGGAAGCTCAGATGAGATTAGCATTTTTTAGCAATAAAGTCTTTTTTTTTTTAAAGATTTTATTTATTTATTTGAGAGAGAGAGAGAATGAGAGACAGAGAGCATGAGAGGGAGGAGGATCAGAGGGAGAAGCAGACTCCCTACCGAGCAGTGAGCCCGATGCGGGACTCGATCCAGTGACTCCAGGATCATGACCTGAGCCGAAGGCAGTCGCTTAACTAACTGAGCCACCCAGGCACCCGCAATAGTCTTTTTTAAATGAAGATACGTACCTTGGGTTTTTGTTTTGTTTTGTTTTTTTACACACAATGCTGTTGAACACTTAATAGACTACAGCATAGTGTAAACATGACTTTTACATGCACTGGAAAACCAAAAAATTCATTTGACTCACTATCTTGCGATACTCTATTTCAGTGTCTCTCCAAGATACACCTGTACTCAAAAATCATCATTTCCTAATTATGTCACTCTAGTTTACTGTTATCTGTGCTTCCGAGGTGATTCATATCTATTGCCTCTGTGTGGTGGAAATACTTTATCATGAGCTGCTGCTGGGCATCTCTTGCCAAGTCCTTGTTCAGTGAAGTCATGCTGGGAGCTTGAACTCGACAGTGGTGGGAGGACTTACATCATGGCAACGGGCAAATGCTACACATTAGCACCACCGCCCCCACCCAAGAGAGCCAGCTGCTAGGTTTTTACCAGCATGCTCTTGCAGAGATGCTGACATGGGCCCTTTGTTCTGATAAAGTAGTAGGCGAACGAAAAAAATGCTTGAGAAACAACTATCATCAGGTGTGCTCTGGTCTGATTTGGGATTTAAACCATCAAGGAGCAATGAAAACAAATCCAGCCTTCCACAGCTCCACGGAGGAGGGAGATACCCAATGAGACCCTCCACATGTTCCCAGACTTGGGATGGACACCAAACAAGTAGCTACTCACCTCAATACCTTTGCTCTCTTTTGCCACTATTGACTATCCACAGTGCTGGACAGGGAACCTCTGAGCTGGCTTCTCCCTAACCATCCCTATAGGGGTAAAATACCGCGCTTCTCGTCCTGCTTCCCTGCAGCAAGAGAATGAGGGAGCACAGAGGGGCCCCGACCTCCAGGACCGGGCCACAGAACCCTGCCATCCACTCTGCAAACACTCCCCCTCCACTGGCCGGCACTGGGTTTTTACTAGCTAGCAGAGCTGAATCCTTGGCAAGACAGCTCTCTTTACAGAGTAACAGGTATAAAAATAGCAGGTGATCCCACTTCCATGAAAGGTGCCAGGCACAGTGTTTCTGGGACCACAGCAGTCCCAGCCGGGCTTGGGGGCTGAGCGGGGCTTGTCGCCAGATCCACTTACCAACTGTGTGTGGCCTTGGGCAAGCGATGATCTTTCTAAGCCTCCCATTTCCTCATCTGTAAAGCAGGAAAACAGATTGTCAAAAGTTGAGTGAGCAAGAGAAAGAGCTTTAAGTCTATACTTTTCAAAGTTACAATGTTAACCAAGGCAACAGGGCGGGAAAGCGTTGTTTACCTATAAATAAATTGGAGGTAGGTGTCCTAGAGGTGGGACATAATCTAAATCTTTGCTATCACAGCAGAACAGCAGAAGTCAAACATAGTTTTTTAGAGAGAAGGGGTAGCTCCTAGAAGCAGTAAAAACAGAACCAATAAATTAGTTACCTTTAGGGTGCGGGACTCAAGGTGGGGAGAAGTCACAGCTGCTGCTTCTCGTCTCCGGATTTTCTGATTTTTTTTTACTTCTTAATCTCGTTCATGCATTTCCTTGATTCAGTTTTTAAAGAAGAAAACAGCTGTGCGTTATATTAGCTAGATTTGTAACCTCTTGAAAAGTGAGTTGATTTCATTTGTTCTTTTCCCCGTAGTTGAGTTTACATGCCTTGCTATGGGAACACTGGAAATAGTTTATTTTTCTAGTTCCTAGGCTTTGTAAATCTGTAGCTCCTTTAAGTCTGTGTCTAATGTCTCTTGATTTATAATATGTTGGCCAATCATTCCAAATAAAGCCTTCTTTTCTTGCAGAAATATGTAAAGAAATAGCTCCAGATGATGCAGAGTTTGAAACGAATGCTTTCATCTCCGGAGTACCATGCTGGGTGGCAAGCAGGTGTGGACGCCTGAGTCCGCCTCCTGCTTGGTCTCTGCAGCAACCCCCCGCCCCTATCTCCAGGCCAAATAGGAAATCTTGGACCCATGAATCCCAAGTTCACAGGCCTGTCAAGGGTGCTTGGATAGGCTTCAGGAGACCCACAACCCCCCACCCCCGAATTACTTTTGCAACCATGTGTTTTTCTGGGAAGAGTATCCAGTCCTCAGATTTTCAGTCTCCAGGACCCTAGAACTGAAAAGGTTTAGCTGTAACTAGGTCTCTAACAAAGAAATTCAACTGGTTTTTACAGCTATTCAAACAGTAAAGATTGTGATTCTCTACCCCTTCTTATGTTTGTAACATAGAGTGGTGGCTAAGAGCTCCAACTCTGGACCAGACTGCCTGGGTTTGAAGCCAACCTCCACCGGTTCCCAGCTGTGTGGCCTCAGGCAAATTACTTAACCTCTCTGTGCCCCTGTTTTCCCAATTAAAAAATGGGGCAAATAATAGCCCTACCTCACTGGCTTGTTGTTGTGAAGGTTAAATGAGTTAGTAGAGGTAGAGTGCTTAGAACAGAGCCCGGCACCAGGGCGGCGTTAGGGGGTACCTCCTTCACGTAGACTGTCAATTCACAAGTGGTCACCCCCAACTGAACTGTGTGGATATCTTCTGTGTGCTTGGGGATGTAGCTGAAGCACATCGGGGCGATCATGCCTCAGAAGGCCCTAAATGCATAGATGACACCACAGAAATTCCCTGGAAAAGAGCAGAGCCTTCCGGTTGCTGCATGTTGTGTGTTGAGGGTTGGGGGGCGAAGGTCAGGGCAATTCCTGCATTAAGCACCCCCTCCGTGGCTTCCTGGGGCCTCGTCATCTGCTGGGCTAGACGGGCTGTGTCCCAGCCTTACCATCATGCCACCTCACCCACCCTCTTCTGAGCCCACCTGGCCAACATGCCCACATCCCCGAAGACCCTGCTTGGGTCCCTCCTCTGAGAAGCCCTTTGTGAGCACCTGCTCCCTGCGGGACACACGCAGCTCTTCCTCAGGAGCCCCTGCGCCCTGAGTGCCACGCCCCACGTCCCGAGTAGCTCACTGAATTCTCGCAACAACCCCTATAGTAAACAGAAATGATTGTGATCCCCCCCCCACCCCGTTACAGGTCAGGAAATCTAGGCTGAGAGGAACTTCTGAAACAATCTCTCGGAGGCCAGGACCCATGCTTCAATCCACTTCTGCCGACTTCCTCTCTGATCCCACCTAATCCCAGCAGCACTTTTTTTTTCCATTAATTTGTTTCAGATCTCCTGAGAGCTCCTGAAGACAGAGATCATACCTGATTCAGTTCTGTACCTCAAACATCTATCCCTGTGCGGGACATAACAATAGATGTTCAATAAACGGGTGGATGGATCTTGAATTCAAGCTCTGCAAAATTTCTACCCCAGCTTTCCCCAAACGACAGACTTCAAAAAAAGGCTTCCAGCCTAGAGCTGGTGATTTTTAGATACTTAATGAATTCAACAAACAAGTATGTGTTTAGTGTCTATTATAGGGCAGGCAAGCACGGAGGATACAGCAATAAACAGAACAGCAGAGCCTCCTGCCCTCGGGGCGCTTATGTTCTCTTTCCGTGGACAGATGCTTCGTGGGGACCCCCTCCCAGCAGTGCCCTTATGATGCCTCTTGCTAGGCACCTTGTGGTGAACAGGACAGACATGCCCTCTTAGAGTCCCAACCCTGATGAGTACACACACGGATATCAATAAAAAAAATTACTCCCACACTCAAACCAACATCGGGCCAGCTCCCAGGCTGGTTAACAGCCCCAGGGCCCCGTCTCAGGCCTGGAAGCCGCCTGACGTACCCCTCTGGGCTCTTGGTCCCACTTGCTGAGGGGCTGCTGCCCACCCCCCCGTACTGAAGGGCTTGGGCAGGTCCAGGATGCGGCTATCTTGCCCGGGCTGCTCTTGGCACGGGGATCAAGGAGAGAGTGCTGCCAGGAGTGCAGGCTGGGGAAGCCAGGCTCCGAGGCCACAGCTGGCTCCGGGTCCAGAGGTCTGACCGGAGGTCACTCGCGGGGACATACTTCAGACGCTCTGAGACTGACCAGGGACCCAAGGTCACAGAGCTCACCACATGTGTCCTTCCTGGTATTTTCCTTCCGTGCACAGGTTTTCGACCTCAAAATCCCTTATAGCTGTGGAAGGGGGAGGGAAGGTACAGTCTCTTACCTCAAAGGAGATCTTGTTAGGTTATGAAGGCTCAATGCAGAGTCCAGAGGATGGGTCAAATCAACCCTGATTCTTTCCTTCCAGTTGCCCCTCTCTCCACCCTATGGGACAAACACAGCTGTTTGACCGTCTGACCTCCGTACACAATGCGACAGTCTTGGCACTGACCTTCAGCGTTCTTCAACAGCCCTTTCTCGGTCTCCCGCACCGTCTCACCTTCCACCGACCTGGGCACCCAGTGGTGTCCCCCTCAGTCTAACACCCTCTCCCACACACCCCTGCAGCTTCTGTAATTAGCTAGTTTTACTTCAGTGACTACATATGCATGCGTTGGGTTACTTGGGTGGACGTGGAGATTGCTGGAATTTAGAGGCTTCTTCATCTTCAAGGGTTCAGATCATCTCTTCATTTAGGGGTGGGCCTGCGGCCTCAGAGGACTCTTATTCTGTTAAACCAGTTGAAGGAGAAAGTCTGGAAGGAGGTCAAAGTAAAGGACGGGGTCACCACAGGTGTCTGGAAGTGCTGGGCTCACCCTTTTATGCAGTGTGGAGCACCTTTATTTTCTTCTCTCCCTCTCCACCCAAATAACTCTTCCTTGATTTTGAAGATTGAGTTTAAGTAGCCTCTTCTAAGTCACCTTCCCGGAACCGTGCAGGCCGCAGTGACCTTCAGTGGCTCGGAGTGCGGACAGCTGTCGCTCTATATGCAACACATCCGATCACATCTTGCCACTGTGTCTCCTCCTGGGTCGAGAACTGGACCTGCTCATTTTGGCCACCTGGGTCTGCCTGGAGGGCACGCTTGAGTGCAGTCTCCATGGCGAACTCCTTGGGGGCAGAGGGCATGCCTCTACCTCTGGGAACCTCCTTTGCCCTCTGACTTCCTGACGGTGTGTGTCGGTGCGTACCTCCTTGCTGACTGATGGCAGATTCAAGAGGGAAACTGGCTCTATCATTTGATTTCCCTCTTGATAAGACAGCGAGGTAGCTGGCACTTTGGGGAGGTGCCCGTACCTTGTCTATTCTTTGCCTCATGTGCTGTTTCAGCAAAAACCGAGGCTGACTAGAAATCCAAAGGAGTGGAAATTACAGGGAACGCTGTGCTTTTCTAGGCCTGTGTTCCAAAGCGATGATAAAACATCCAAGTACACTTCCATTCCCAGCTCAGAAACCACAACAGATGGAAGCAAGTGTGGGCAGTAATTAGAGGCCAAGGTGAGGGAACAGAGTCATCCATCAGGCCCTGGAAAACCTCATCAAAGGAAATCAGCACAGAGAATAAAGGCTCGTTGGGTTTGTTTTGGAAGAAACGGTGGGGGATGATGTCCTGGCTCCTACAAGTACAAGAGACCTGGCAGTGGCTGGGACCATGCAAATATGAAACCCAGTAATTACGTGTTGTGGGCAGGGCCAGCCTGCTTTCCCAGTGCCACATCCACTTCCTGTGGTGGGTGGCAAGTCTGCAAGGCACCGTGATGCCAAGTTTTCTCAGCTCTTTTCTCAGTGTGGTGAAGTTAGAGTAAGGCCAAAGAGCGTGGTCTAGAAACACAGAGTGAGCTACTGTGAAGATTGTTTGAGCAAGGTGGGCCAGGTTTCAGCCAGGACGGCTAGTTCCTCGTGCACAGAAGCTAAGGCATGGAGCACATGCTGGTGGCCGAACCAGGCTGGGAGAACATGGATCTCCGGGATGAAGAGGTACCGAAGGCAGGAGAAGGGCAAGGAAGCACCTTCTCTGACCTGAGCCAGCAAACAGACCAACTTCATCATCTTTCCCAAGAACTGCATGGAAGCATCTAGGGACTTCTGACCCTGTGAGAAGTTTAGGGTCATGGTCCCCACACTCTCCCTCAGCCCTGGCATTAGCACCCTCTCTTAGGGGACATGGCTCCTTTCCCTTCACCCCACCAAACTAACTAATAAAAATGATCTAATCTGGTAAAAGTCTTCATTGGGTACCTTCACATATAGGAGCGATGGAAGTGGGAGGTACCCAAGAGGATGAAATTGTGGTTCCCACAATTTTGGACGGGAGAGGGGCTCAAAGGAGGGAAATGGCCAATGGGGATGACAGCAATGACAGCTTTGGGAGTGTCCCTCCAAAAGGAGTCCTTCCCAGGGTTTGCACTCCATGGAGTAACACTCCAGGATATCTGTTCCCTTATGCCCCTGAGACTGGGTGGCACAGCCCTGGGGTGACGACCATCCACAGAGCCCCTTTGAAGTCAGGGTCTCCAAAGGACCAATCCAGAATTCTCATTCACTCCACCTCCATGAAGATTGTGGAATAAAGCCTTGCCCGTAGCGAGTGCTCAATAATCTCATAGGACGTTTGTGCAAAATCTGCTTACCCCACGTAAGCCCTCTAGATTTTTAGGAGGCACCCCTACTGAGATGTGTTACTCAGCATTATAGGAGTTACTTTCTCACATGCCATGGCTGACATGCAGCTCACTGACTTGGTAAAGATACCTAGTGAGCTGAAGAACAACACGCCTGCTGTCTCTTCTTTAGTTCTCTACAGGCACGTGTCACCAAAAAGTCTTTGAATTTTTTTTCCCCAGCTGTACTGAGATATAATTGATTGAATATCTTTAAAGATGCAAAAAAATTAAACAATTAATTTAAATAATAATTTCAAGAATTATTTTTAGGTTGTATTTGCTAACACTTATATTAATATTTGTTCATAGGACAAAATCTAGGAAAAACCCAGAAAATTATTATTTTTTTAAAGATTTTATTTATTTATTTGACAGAGAGACACAGCGAGAGAGGGAACACAAGCAGGGGGAGTGGGAGAGGGAGAAGCAGGCTTCCCGCGGAGCAGGGAGCCCACTGTGGGGCTCGATCCCAGGACCCTGGGATCGTGACCTGAGCCGAAGGCAGACGCTTAACGACTGAGCCACCCAGGTGCCCCAAAACCCAGAAAATTATTAAAATAATCTTTTAAATCTTTTGTAACTGCACAAATAAGAGTTAGCCACCACTATCTTTCTATAAATATGCTTCCAGTATTCTTTCTCTGCCCCTTTTTATTTTTAAAATTAAGATCCTATGGTGTTATATCTGGTGTATACACACACACACACACACAGATAGAATATCTTTTATTTAGTCATATTGTAAATATTGACAAAGACTATTTCTTCACACACTCCTAGAACCACTACCACAATCAAGATACAAAATATTTCCATTACCTGGGGCTCCCGGTGGCTTTGTCAGTTAAGTCTCTACCTTTGGCTCCCTGCTCAGCGGGAAGCCTGATTCTCCCTCTCCCTCTGCCTGCCGCTCCCCCTGCTTGTGTTCTCTCTCTCTGTCAAATAAATAAAATCTTTTAAAAAATATTTCCATTATCTCAAAAAGTTCTCCGTGTCCTTTCTCAGTCAGTGCTTTCAATCCCCAGCTCCAGGAGACCACCAATCAGCTATCTGTCACTGTGGATTAGATTTGTTCTTCTAGTGTTCATATAAATGAAATCATACCTATATGTTCTTTTATGTTGCCTTCCTCACTCAGCCTAGTGTTTTGGAGGTTCGTCCACATTGTTGCAGGTATAAGTAGTTCATTCTTCTTGATTATGGAGTAGTATTCCATCATATGGGTACAGCACAGTTTACTCATTCACCTGCTGATAGATATTTGGATTGTTTGCAGTTTGGGGCTACCGTGAGTAGAGCTTCTATGTATAGGTCTTTGTGTGGACATGTCTTCATTTCTCTTGAGTAAATAAATATGTAGGAGTAAAGTTACTGAATCATAAGGTAGGTGTATGTTTAAATGTTTTAAAAAGATTTTATATATTTATTTGAAAGAGAGCATGCATGGGAGAAAGAGCACATGTTGGGGGGTGGGGAGAGGGGCAGACGGAGAGGGAGAAGCAGACTCCCCGCTGAGCAGGAAGCCTGACGCTGGGCTCCATCCCGGGTACCCTGGGATCATGCATGACCTGAGCCAAAGGCAGATGCTTAACTGACTGAGCCACCCAGGTGCCCCAAAATTTATGTTTCTTTTTAAATTTTAAATTTATACATTAAATTTATACATTTTATAAAGTCAAAGTGTTTTTCAAAATATTGGTACTGTCTTATAGTCCCACAGTAGTGTATGATTGTCCCAGTTCCTCCACACACTCATGAACACTTGGTATGGTCAGTCTTTTTAATTTTAGCCATTGGATTGAGTGTGTCATCACATATACTATTTTTAAATTTAACATTCTATTGTGAGTGTTACCCATGATATTAAATATTCTTTGTTAATGTCACTCAGTGGATGTATCATATATCATTGTATAGGTGAATCATACTTCAAGTAAGTAGCTCCTTATTGGTGAACATTTAGGTTGTAGTGTTCTCCATAAATAATGCTGACATCTTTGTCAGAATAAGTGGTTATTTCCTTAGGATAAATTACTTAAATAATTCTTTCTTATGGTAGGAAAATTAGAAAAGTACAAATAAGCAAAAAGAACAAAATCGTCTATAATTTTACCACTTTGAGATGGCTAAACCACATCTCAAAATAAGGTCAAATTTTAAAAAGTGATCTTCATTTAAAAAAATTAAAAAGAGTCATAGTGGAGAAAAAAGTGATTTAGGACTCTCTTTTTTTTAAGATTTTATTTATTTATTTGACAGAGAGAGAGACACAGAGAGGGAACACAAGCAGGGGGTGTGGGAGAGGGAGAAGCAGGCCCCCCGCGGAGCAGGGAGCCCGACGCGGGGCTCAATCCCAGGACCCTGGGACCATGACCTGAGCCAAAGGCAAACACTCAACGACTGAGTCACCCAGGTGCCTCTATTTAGGACTCTTGATACATTTAGCAAGAATTCATTTCTGGCATTTTGGCAAGGAGAAGAGATTCTACCATTTCAGTCTGTCCAATGGGCAGCTTTGATGCTTCCAATGGAAGGGGTCTAAGCCTTGAAAATAACCCCCTACCGATCTCAGGGCAGACTCTAGAGATGCTATCTCTAAAAATCTTAAATGGAGAGGTGCCTGGGTGGCTCAGTCAGTTGAGCATCCGACTTTTGATTTCCGCTCAGGTCACTATCTCAGGGTTGTGGGATCGAGCCCTGTGTAGGACTCCGCACTCAGTGCAGAGTCTGCCTGAGATTCTCTCTCCCTTCTCTCTGCCTCTCCCCCTCATGTGCACTCTCTCTCTCTCCAAAATAAATAAATAAAAATCTTTAAATAAAAAAAAATTAAAATTAAAAATCTCAAATGGAGCCCTAACTCTCCCAGAAGAGGCTGAATGTACAAAACTAGGAAGCAAAACAATAGGCTCTTTCTTTCAACCACCCTCCTCCCCCTCTGCCAAATATATGTATTCCACAAAGCATTCTCATAGAATTCTCCCATTTTTGGGCTTTGGAAAGAACGCGTTGCTAGACACACCCTCTCTGGATCCAGGGAGGAACTTCTTAAAAGCTGGGTGGTGTGTGTTAAAAGCAAAGAGAGGCTCAGAGCTGGACTGCCAGGACAGGTCCTGACAGGCAAATGTCTCAAAGTCCCAGGCTGGTGAGCACCTGAGGAAGACACACAGGTAGAAATCACCACTCTCAAGACGGTAAAGAAAGGAAGAGAAAAACAACTTTTTTTCATCCAGAGGTCATAGTTACAGGCATGCACACTCAAGCAATTCCTAAGCAGACTCAAGAAGCAACACTTAGAAAATGTGTGCCGAAGTTGCCTTGCCAGACACTGGATTGGGTGCTGGGTGGGCGTTAGCCCAAACAGTGACTCCACGAGGTTGTTAGTATTGTTACCCCAATTTTGTGGACAAGGAAATAGAGGCTCAGAGAGGTGACACAGCTCAAAATTGTGACCTGAGCCTCTCTGACCTGATTCATATTATCTGGACCCACAGAGCCCAGTAATTCCCAGTCCTTTCCCTCTCCCCGACACCAAGCAGCTCTCAGAACGGTGCCCCGTAATACTACGTCAGCTCTGTTCATTATATTCACGTCTGCATCGACAGCGGGTCACACTGGTGCTTTGGAAAGTATATATGCCAGAATGCACGAAACATGAGTGACTCTCGTGGGGCGCCCTGGGAGACAGCACTGTGTAGAGCAAAGGGCATTGGCCTGGGGATCAGAAGGGTTGAGTCCTAGCTCGAGATCTGCCATCAAGGGCCTAACAACCATGGCTAAGTTATCTGACCTCTCTGGGTCCTTGCTGGTTCCTCTGTACTAGCACCGACATGCCAGCATCCTTCTCCCCATTTGATTAAAAGGCTCCCTCAGGGCTCCTCGTCGGGACTGAGACTGTATACTTCTGTATGAAGTCTCTAGAGCTACTCAGCGACTAGAGCAAACAGCCTGGATGGAATCCCAGCTCTACCACTTACTGGTTGTGGGACCTTAAGAATTTATTAACTTGGGCGCCTGGGGGGCTCAGTCGTTAAGCATCTGCCTTCGGCTCAGGTCATGATCCCAGAATCCTGGGATCGAGCCCCGCATCGGGCTCCCTGCTCGGCGGGAAGCCTGCTTCTCCCTCTCCCACTCCCCCTGCTTGTGTTCCTTCTCTCGCTGTGTCTCTCTCTGTCAAATAAATAAATAAATAAATCTTAAAAAATAAAAAAAATTAAAAAAAGAATTTATTAACTTACTGTGCCTCAGTCTCCCCTCTGCAGCATGGACGTGCCTCACGGGGTTGTTGTAAGGCTTTCAGAGATAATGCCTGGGACAGAGTAAATAGCACATACATGTTATGATCACTATGAGTGACATGCAGTCTATACATCCCCATCCCTCAGTTGGTTTTTCTTGGTGTCTAAGCCCCTGTTCATCAGCTCCTCTGACGAAGGAATGAACTTCACACGGGCCTCTGGTTCTCTTCAGAAGGTCGCAGCAGGGCAGGACACATGCTTGGTGCTGTTATTTAAAGGTGTTTAAACCCAGAGCCAGTCGGACAGCTGACTCCTGCTTATTGAGGAGAGTCCTGCCTCTCAGTTCACTGCACAGTGATTGTATCATGGGCAAGATGCTCCCCCAGAAAGAAACAACATTAGTATGGTGTCTGGAGTCAAATTCCACTGGGGGTGTGTTCACTTGTGATCTGAAACCAGGGCAGAGCCAGGAATACGGGAAGAGGGGAAGGCATTTTATAGACATTACCCAACTGCTTTTCTTTTTTTTTTTTTTAAGATTTTATTTTTTTACATGACAGAGAGAGACACAGCGAGAGAGGGAACACAAGCAGGGGGAGTGGGAGAGGGAGAAGCAGGCTTCCCACTGAGCAGGGAGCCCGATGTGGGGCTCAATCCCAGGACCGTGGGATCATGACCCGAGCCAAAGGCAGACACTTAACAACGGAGCCACCCAGGGGCCCCTGCTTTTCATTTTAGAGACTGATGAGAGCCCAGTGTCCTTGCTCCTGTATTTTAATAAAATTGTCCCAATGGCACATTGCCTTAAAACCTGCAAGCAAACCACACTAATTCAGACCAGGTGGAATTAATAAAATGTCATCAGCACTTTAGACTCATTCAATTCAAAATATTTTCTAATTTCCCTTGTGATCTCTTCTTTGACCCATGGGATATTTAAAAGTGTGTTGTTTCATTTCTAAATAATAAGGGATTTTCCAGATATCTTTCTTTTATTGGCTTCTGGTTTAATTCCATTGTAGTTAGAAAACATACTTTGATTTCAATTCTTTTAAATTTGCTAAAGTTTGTTTTTATGGTCTGGGTTATAGTGGGGCACAGTTTGTGTGTACTTGAAAAGATTGGGTATCTACTGTCAGGTGGAATGTCCTATAAATGTCAATTAGGTCAAGTTGGTTAATAGTGCTGTTCAGGTCTTTTCTATCAGTGTTCCACCCTCTGCTTTATCTACTTGCTCTATCTTGTTACTAAGAGAAGAGTGTTGAAATCTCCAACTATAATTATGAATTTCTCCATTTCTTCTTCCATTTCTATCAGTTTTTATCTCAGATATTTTGAAGCTCTGTTATTGGGTACATACATATTTAGAATTGTTATATCTTCTTGATAAAATTGTTCTTTTATCATTAGGTAATGAACTTCTTTATTGCTGGTAATATTCCTTGTTTTCAAAGTCCATTCCAGCATTCTTTTGATTAGCATGACATATCCTTCTTCATCTTTCTACTTTTATTTGTGTCTTTATATTTCAAGTGTGTTTCTTACAGGCAACATATAGCTGGGTCTAGCCTTTTAGTTCAATTCGATTATCTCTCCTTTTTATTTAGGGGTGGTTCAGACTATTTACATTTAATGTAGTTAACCACATGTTGAATTTAAATCTACTTTGTTACTAGCTGTTTTCCGTTTATCACATCTTTTCTTTGCTTCTTTTTTCTCTTTTCCTGTCTTCTTTGAATTCATTTGGTATTTTTTTTTAATTATTCCATTTTACCTCCACTTAAACTTTTTATTTATTTATTTATTGTTTTAAGGAAACTCTACTCCCAACATGGGGCTCAAACTCACGACCCCAAGATCAAGAGTTGCGTGCTACTGACTGAGCCAACCAGTTACCCCCTCCACTTAAACTTTTTAAATTGAAAGTGTTCCCATACAAGGGTACCTGGGCAGCTCAGTCAGTTAAGTGGCCAACTTTTTATTTGGGCTCAGATCATGATCGCACGGTTGGTCGTGGGATTGAGCCCCGAGAGAGACTCCGCACTCAGTAGGAAGTCTGCTTGAGATTCTCTCTTACTCTCCCTCTGCCCCTCCCCGCCATGTTCTCTCTTTCTCTCTAAAATAGATAAACAAAAAGTCTTTTTAAAAAAATGTGAAAGTGTTCCCATACACACTGAAACCTTTCAGTGTATTGATTCTTTTAATGTGTTGTTAACTAGAGGTTCTTTTTACTTTAACTGAAAGAGTGTGGACTTTGGAGTCAACCAAACCTTCAGTTGTAAGCTGGCTCGGCCACTAACTGGCTGTGTGACCTTTGTCATCTCAATATCTATAAGATTCAACTTCCCCATTTGTTGTTTTAAAGTTTTACTTATTTAAGTAATCTCTACCCAATGTGGGGCTCGAACTCATGACCCTGAGATCAAGAGTCACAATGCTCTTCTGACTGAGCCAGCCAGGCGCCCCTCCACTTCCCCATTTGTAAAATCATTACTACTTTTCAGAGTACAATGAGAATGAAATGAGAAAATAATTACAGTATCTAGCTTAGGTCAGGAACATAACACATATTCAATGTTACTTTCTTTCATTTTATTTGTTTGTCTTCTTCAGACAGCTCTTTTTCTAAAAGAGGTTTGAACACTAGCAAGGAAGTAAATACCTGGGCTATTTACTACCACTTCCGATCATCCTTCATGAGCCCAGAGCAGGCATTGCTAATCAACCACAGCACTGTTTTTGTTTTTCCTTAATATTTATGATTTTTTAATTTTTTTAAAGATTTTATTTATTTATTTGTCAGAGAGAGAGAGAATGCACAAGCAAGGGGAGTGGCAGGCAGAGGCAGAGCGAGAAGCAGGCTCCCCGCTGAGCAAGGAGCCCGATGCAGGACTCCATCCCACGACCCTGGGATCATGACCTGAGCCAAAGGGAGCCACTCAACACACTCAACACACTGAGCAACCCAGGCATCCCTTAAGATTTATTTTCATTTATTTTAGAGAGAGAGCGAGCATGTGGGTGCAGTGGAGGGGGAGGGACAGAGGGATAAGGAGAGAGAGAATCTTTTTTTTTTTTTTTAAAGATTTTATTTATTTATTTGACAGAGAGAGACACAGCAAGAGAGGGAACACAAGAGGGGGAGTGGGAGAGGGAGAAGCAGGCTTCCCGCGGAGCAGGGAGCCCGATGTGGGGCTCGATCCTAGGACCCTGGGATCATGATCTGAGCTGAAGGCAGTCGCTTAACCAACTGAGCCACCCAGGCGCCCAGGAGAGAGAGAATCTTAAGTAGATTCCCTGCTGAGCACTGAGCCCAATGTGGGGCTCGATCTCACAACCCTGAGATCACGACCTGAGCTGAAACCAAGAGTCAGACGCTTAACCAACCGCACCACCCAGGCGCCCCAACCACAGCCTTGTCTTAAATAAACTCAGATATAACGTTGTGCCAACCAAATGGAGATGCACCAAAATATGAAACCCATCTGCCACCAAGGGTTAACACATCAACCCTACTGAAAGTCTTTTTAATACATTTATTATTGTAATTGGGTTAAATCCCCCTTTTCTCTACTTTTTACCTTGTTCATTTAATCAAACCCTTCACTAAGGGTATTGCAAAGGAAAACTCCCGTTTGTTCAGCTCCAGTGATCCCAAATGCTGAACCAATGAGGTTTTTATTTGGCATCTGTGAAACCAGACACCAAAGAAGAGAACAGGGTGAAAGCAGAGTCATTTGGCCAGAGGTCAGGGGCAGCACCGCAGGGCCGGTTCATCGCCTCTCATTTTAGAGTCTGACACAAACACGTGATGAGGGCCTGGTGTCTCATGATGAGCACCAACTATTCCTCCTGGGGCCTCGGGTGTCACTTAGCTATGGATGGACAAAGGATGATCTGTCATTTGCTTTGAAAAAAGCCTTGACCTTGTACCATAGCACAGCACTGAACACCCCTTGTCCAGCTGCCTCTTCCCTGCCCAGCCCTGAATATAAAGACTTCCTGTTAGTGGTGCTGGGGCCATCGGCCACGTCCAGAGACGAGCTGGGACTCAGGAGCATATATGCAGCTTTGTCTCCTCAGGATCCTGAGCCTGCTGGGAGGGGACTGGCCTGGTCAGTGGCTCCCAGGCTGCCCTCCTTGTAACCCCAGGAGGGACTGATTTATAACAGGACTGGCTTCTGTTTATTTAGGAAAACATCAGTGAGAAAACAACCCTGCTGCCTGAAGGAACATTAAAAGAGGTCCCCTAGCCTACTCTCGGCCTGGATCTGCAGGGACACCTGTGTTCTCTGCCACCACCCTCCTTGCTCTCTCTTCTTACTGTTCCTCCTTATTGTTGCTGTTTTGGGAAGCTTCATAACGACATGGCGGGGGGCCTCTTGAATATTCCCACATTACTAGTAGAGTGTTCTATACTTGCACCAATTTGGAACATAGAAAGAAACTGAGTGAGTGCCTCCTTCTAACATACTTCTGTGATTTGGGCAGATATTACCAGAATCCTTAGAAACAGGGTTGGAGGAAAGAGTTCCTTCTACTCCATTTATCACGGATAAGGTGTCTTGCTCTGGCATTTACTTTTTAGAAAACGGTTTTGGTCCAAATGTGTAAGAATAGTTTAAAAAGTTAGATAGATAGATAGATAGATAGATAGATAGATAGATAGATAGATAGACAGATAGATAGATAGATAGATAAATAGATAGACACACATACACACACAGGATTCCTACTCTGAGTTTGCAGTGGTGCTATTCAAATCTTACTGCAAGGAGGAGATGCAGCTTCAACCCATGGCCTCTGAGTTCTTGTGGCCCCTAAGACTGTTTCATGTTCACGATCATTTGGGAATGTCATAGCTCTATGCCAACATCACTTAGGCAAAATAATAATGGTAACAATAACAAAAACCACTCAAATATCTATGGAGCATCTGCTTTAAGTTGGCTGCTTTAAATGCAACCCCTCATTTCATCCTTATCAGGGTCCTCTGAGCTGAACATATTAAACCCTTGTCTAAAAATCTTGAGTGCCAATGAACAGCTAACCCAGAGTAATGCAGCTAGGTGGCAGAGCTGGGATTTTTTTTTAAGGTATTTTATTTTTAAGTAATCTCTATACCCAATCTCTATGTGGCTCAAACTCACAACCCTGAGATCAGTAGTCACATGCTCTACTCACTGAGCCAGCCAGGCCCCTCAGAGCTGGGATTTGAACCCAAGCCTAGAACCTGACTCTAAATCCGTGCTTGTTCAACTCTTCCTGATATATAAAGAGATGCATTACTTCCCTAAGACTACAGTGATGAAATGTGGATTTTTTTTTTTTCTCTACTCGGAAGATGGAGTCCTACAAGAGTTTCTTCCCAACACAGAGGGCAGGAGAGGAACTGGGAGAAGCCACCTCGTCCACTCCCACGATTGATCACGGATGGACACCAAGGTGGGCTAAGGCTCTAGCAGAGCTAGGAATTGTCACTCAATGCCGTCAGCCCCTAGAGTCAACAGCTCCTGTCCTCTCAGCATGTCTCCTTTTCCCCACACCACCACACACCTCACTCCACATACTGAGTGCCAGTCCCTGGACCTGACAGAAGCTGCCACTCCTAGATCTCCTCTCAGCTTCACCTCGAGAAATGCTCTTACCTCCCCACTTTCTTCAAAGTTTACCTCAGTGTCTGGGCTTCCGTGAGCCTTTGGTGATTCCCAGGCCACAGTCAGCAGTCAGGCCCTGTGCTTCCATGGCAGTTGGCACCTGAAATGTGCCATCTATCACACAATATTTTTTTTAAGATTTTATTTATTTATTTGACAGAGAGAGACACAGCGAGAGAGGGAACACAAGCAGAGGGAGTGGGAGAGGGAGAAGCAGGCTTCCCACTGAGCAGGGAGCCCGATGTGGGGCTCAATCCCAGGACCCTGGATCATGACCTGAGCTGAAGGCAGATGCTTAATGACTGAGCCACCCAGGCGCCTCTCTATCACACAATATTAAAATGAATTACTTTGGGGGGGCACCTGGCTGACTCAGTTAAGTGTCTGCCATCGGCTCAAGTCATGATCTTGGGGTCCTGGGATTGAGTCGGGCTCCCCACTTGGCAGGGAGTCTGCTTCTCCCTCTGCCCCTCCCCCCCTGCTTGTGCTCTCTCTCTCTCTCTGTCTCAAATGAATAAATTTTAAAAATCTTTAAAAAAAATATAATGAACTATTTTTGTTTCTTCCTTTTCTCGGTAGACCATGCAGTCTCTAAAGGTAGGGGACAAGGGTTACTAGTCTTTCAAAGGGCCTAGCACAGGTCCTCAATAATGGTTAGTTGAACTAAATGGAATTTATTTAAATTGCTTTAAACCAGCTCATTGACACAAAATTCAGGCAGGAATATATTTCATGATTTGTTATGAAGATTATTCAATAATTTCTCTGCAATATCAAAAGGCTAAGGAGCAAATATTCTCATGAGTGGGTCCAGGCTTGCAATCTTAATTGAATATGTATATTTTGTGCAAGGTAGACACAGCTGGGTACACAAGATTTATACTTTCGTGTTATAAGAATGTAAGAGAATGAGGCAATTTTGAAATTATGACTAAAATATTGTGTGAGATGCTTATTGGAGACACCATGTGTTCTTCACAGAGTTGACTCGAGTTAGCACTACAGATTTACTCATTAGTTTGAGATAGTCTTTTAAATGCCTAGAAATAGACTCAGGAATCACCTCCTGGAGTCTGTTCTAGAAGTTTTACCATCCTTAGTCATCAGCCAATAATCACACTCTTCTCGGGGCTTTGCATACCTCATCTCAGACTCTCCTCCCCAACGTTATGAGGCAGACACTATTGGCCTCCCCATTTCTCATATGGAAAACTGAAGCAGCTTGAGGGAAAGTAACCTACCCAAGGCCTCACAGGGAGTGAGTGGTGGAGCGGGATCTGAACCCGGGCAGTCTGGCTCCAGAGTCCACGCTCTGTACACTACTACTCATCAGTATACTAATCCACTTAGAGCAAACTCACCCTTATAGATCTGGCTTCATCTGAATTATTACATATTTACCTCTTGACTTCCAGTTGTGTCCTCTGTGGGAGAGAGAAAAAAATATTTAACACTCTCTTTATAATCACACCATGAATATTGGAAGAGAGTTTTTAAGCTGTGTCTGAGTTTTCTTTCTAACACGTTTAAATAATTCCATTTAGTTTAAAATTTCTCGCAGAGATTCCCCCATCCCCGCCATGTTAGTCTTCATATTTTTCAGGGCACACTTGATTTCTTTTAGATAATTCTTCCCAAATTATGAAGGCCCTAACTGGATAAGAGTGTTCTCTAGCTAAGGCCCAACCAAGACCATATGTGGGAAAGTATTCAGGAGTTTTGCTTATCTTTTCCTCATTAACATTCCAGCATCGTGTTCTTTTGTTTTCCCAAATAGTTTCCTTCTTTGCTGACTAATTTTGTAGTCGTGACGCAGTTGTTGACTTTGAAAACTTTGTTAACATTTTTTTTTTTTTTTTACTATAGGGCTACAAGCCATTTCTCATCTTGTATTTGTGGTGTGGATCATTTTTTTAAAAAAATTTGTCAAGGCCAATCTAAAAGGGTCATAGTGAATTTAGTTCTTGCTGTTGGGATGTTGGCAACTCCACCTAATTTGGTATCATCCAACAAGAGCAAGATACTTATTCTCAACTCTATCATGTAGATCACTTGAAGAAAGTATTTATATAAACCTCTTTTCCCATAAATATACTTTTCTGGTTTCCAGATAGTCTGGGAGGGGTGAACTGAGTTCACATTTAATCTTTTCCAATAACTGCAGTTGATTATCCAAGCATTATGCCGACTTATGAAGAAACAATCAAAACTCATTTCCAAATCTGAAGAAATAGTGATGTTTGGCCACTGCTCAGTTCCTGGAGGACAATCAAAGTTGAATTTATTCTAAATACAGGAGGGATTGCAATGTTCTTTGGAAGTAAAAGCTTGGCCTAGATATCTGGAACTTACTGAGAGGGCTCTGCCCCTCATCTTGTTTCTAGACTGGCATTCCTTTTAGTTATTGCTAAACAGAGCAAATTTACAATCTGGTAGTAAGCCAGGGCAACTATGAACTGAAGTATTGGAAGTTTTTAAACACATGTTTTTACATTGCTTATTTTGTATCTTGTGTCCTAGAAAGAAGAAGACTTTTTTTTTTAAAGATTTTATTTATTTATTTGACAGAGAGAGAGGGAACACCAGCAGGGGGAGTGGGAGAGGGAGAAGCAGGCTTCCCACCGAGCAGGGAGCCCGATGCGGGGCTCGATTCCAGGACTCTGAGATCATGACCTGAGCCAAAGGCAGACGCTTAACGACTGAGCCACCCAGGCACCCCGAAGACAGATTTTTTTTTAAAAAAGGAAGTTTCCTGGCTTTTTGTGTGTTTTCATATTTGTAGGGTGAAGTGATGCGTTGCCTCTGCCAAAGAATCCCAGACCTGGCTGATAATCAGAACCACCTGGAAAGTCTGGAAAATTCATAGGGTCAACTCCTCCCTAGAGTTCCTGAATCTTCATCTTTTTTTTTTTTTTTTAAAGATTTTATTTATTTGACAGAGAGAGACACAGCGAGAGAGGGAACACAAGCAGGGGGAGTGGGAGAGGGAGAAGCAGGCTTCCTGTGGAGCAGGGGAGCCCGATGCAGGGCTCGATCCCAGGACCCCGGAATCATGACCCGAGCTGAAGGCAGACGCTCAACAACTGAGCCACCCAGGCGCCCCCTGAATCTTCATCTTGAAGCTGGTGTTAAAAAATGGGGGCAGGGTATCTCTATCTTCTGAAACCTCCCCAAATTGATTATATAATTTATTAAATCCATGCAATGGGGGGCACCTGGGTGGTTCAGTCATTAAGTGTCTGCCTTCACCTCAGGTCATGATCCCAGGGTCCTGGGATCGAGCCCCGCATCAGGCTCCTGCTTGGCGGGAAGCCTGTTTCTCCCTCTCCCACTCCCCCTGCTTGTGTTCCTTCTCTTGCTTTGTCTCTCTCTGTCAAATAAATTTTTAAAAATCTTAAAAAAAAAAAATCCAGGAGTGCCTGGGTGGCTCAGTCGTTGGGCATCTGCCTTCGGCTCGGGTCATGATCCCAGGGTCCTGGGATCGAGCCCTGCATCGGGCTCCCTGCTCCGCGGGAAGCCTGCTTCTCCCTCTCCGACTCCCCCTGCTTGTGTTCCCTCTCTCGCTGTGTCTCTCTCTGTCAAATAAATAAATAAAATCTTAAAAACAAACAAGCAAAAATCCATGCAATGGAACATGAAACAGCCATTTGAAAAAGGGGGTAAAACTACATGTGCTGATATGGAAAGATCTCACATTAGTCACACAGAATGTGCAGTAAGTTCCCATTGAGATGAGCTTGTCATGCATATATATTTATATACATCCACTTATATGTGTATACTGTATACAGTTAGGGGCTTCACCAGTGGCACCTGTCAATCAGAAAGAATGCCACCAGAGTACCTGTGCCTCGTGTAACCCCTTAAGATGATTATAGGGGACAGGGTATGAGAGGACGGATCAGCAAGTCTGGGGTCCCATGGGGGTAGAGGCCGTGTCTTGTTTACCAACTGACATGGAAGTATTTCAACATGTTTACACCAGGTAAGGCTTCGTCCTGCATTTACATACATAAAACAATTCTGGAAGTTTTCCTAAGAATCTAAGATGAGTGGCCTATCCCTCAACACTGGTTGATTTAAGCAGATAATTTCCTGGGAGCCTACTGGGTAGAATTATCAGGAAAGCTTGGAAAATAGACAAGAATAATGGGGGGAGTAGACAACGAGCCACATCCACAGGCAAGGTCATACTGCTGAACCAGTCCAGGGTGCCCCCAACTGCTGCCACCCCTCCTCACTGGAGGCTGTTGCTGTCACCACTGCCACTTGCAAACTTTGGTTTGCACTTGGTACATCATCTTGTGATTATTTAGATTCAAAGGGGCACATGGCTATTGCTGCTAATGCTGCTATAGACATCAGGGTGCATGTACCCCTTCAAGTCTGTATTTTTATATCCTTTGGGGAAATACCTAGCAATGCAATTGCTGGATTGTAGGGTAGTTCTATTTTTAACTTTTTAAGGAACCTCCAGACTGTTCTCCAGAGTGGCTGCACCAGTTTGCATTCCCACCAACAGTGTAAGAGGGTTCCCTTTTCTCTGCATCGTCACCAACATCTGTTATTTCCTGTTAAGTTTAGCCATTCTGACAGGTGTGAGGTGATATATCATTGTGCTTTTGACTTGTATTTCTCTGATGATGAGTGATGTTGAGCATATTTTCATATGTCTGTTAGCCATCTGCATGTCTTCTTTGGAAAAATGTCTATTCATGTCTTCTGCCTATTTCTTGACTGGATTATTTGTTTTTGGGGTGTTGAGTTTGATAAGTTCTTTATAGGTTTTGCATACTAACCCTTTATCAGATACGTCATTTGCAAATATCTTCTCCCATTCCGTAGGTTGCCTTTTAGTTTTGTTGGTTGTTTCCTTTGCTGTGCAGAAGCTTTTTATCTTGATGAAGTCCCAACAGTTCATTTTCGCTTTTGTTTTCCTTGCCTTCCCTTTTTTCTTGTGGTTGACTTCGTTTTGTCTAGTAAGAAGTTGCTATGGCTGAGGCCAAAGAGGTTTCTGCCTGTGTTCTCTTCTAGGATTCTGATGGATTCCTGTCTCACATTTAGGTCTCTCACCCATTTTGAATTTATTTTTGTGTATGGTGTAAGGAAGTGGCCCAGTTTCATTCTTCTGCATGTTGCTGTCCAGTTTACCCAACACCATTTGTTGAAGAGACTGTCTTTTTCCATTGAATATTCTTTCCTGCTTTGTCAAAGATTAGTTGAGCATAGAATTGAGGGTCCATTTCTGGGTTCTCTATTCTGTTCCATTGATCTATGTATCTGTTTTTGTGCCAGTACCATACTGTCCTAATCACTACAGCTTTGTAATACAACTGGAAGCCCAGAATCGTGATGCCTCCAGCTTTGCTTTTTCTTTTCCAGGATTACTTTAGCTATCAGGGACTTTTGTGGTTCCATACAAATTCTAGGATTGTTTGTTCTAGCTCTGTGAAAAATGCTGGTGGTATTTTGATAGGGATTGGGATTGCATTAAATGTGTAGATTGCTTTGGGTAGTACCGACATTTTCACAATGTTTGTTCTTCCAATCCGTGAGCATGGCATGTTTTTCCATTTCTTTGCGTCCTCTTCAATTTTTTTCATATGTGTTCTACAGTTTTCAGAGTACAGACCTTTGACCTCTTTGGTTAGGTTTATACCTAGGTATCTTAATGGTTTTTTATGCAGTTGTAAATGGGATCAATTCCTTGATTTTTTTTTCCTGTGGGGGCTTCATTATTGGTATGTAGAAATGCAACAGATTTCTGTACACTGATTTTATATCCTGCGACTTTGCTGAATTCATGTATTAGTTCAAGCAATTTTTTGGTGGGATCTTTGGGTTTTCTACATAGAGTATCATGCTGTCTGCAAGTTGTGAAAGTTTGACTTCTTCCTTGCTGATTTGGATGCCTTTTATTTCTTTTTGTTGTCTGATTACTGAGGCTAAGACTTCTAATACTATGTTAAATAGTAACGGTGAGAGTGGATATTTCTGTCTTGTTCTTAACCATAAAGGAAAAGCTCTCAGTTTTTCTCCATTGAAGATGATATTAGCTGTGAGTCTTTCATATATGGCCTTTATGATGTTGAGGTATGTTCCATCTATACCTACTTTGTTGAGGGTTTTTTATCAAGAATAGGTGCCGTATTTTGTCAAATCCTTTTTATACATCTATTAAGAGGATCATATGGTTCTTATCGTTTCTTTTATTAATGTGATGTGTCACACTAATTGATTTGCAAATACTGAACCACCCCTGCAGCCCAGGAATAAATCTCATTTGATTGTGGAGAATAATTCTTTTAATGTACTGTTGGGTTCGATCTGCTAGTATCTTCTTGAGAATTCTTTTCATCCATATTCATCAGGGATATTGACCTGTAATTCTCCTTTTTTAGTGGGGTCTTTGGTTTTGGAATCAAGGTAATGCTGGCCTTGTAGAATGAGTTTGGAAGTTCTCCTTCCATTTCTATTTTTTGGAACAGTTTGAGAATAGGTATTAACTCTTCTTTAAATATCTGGTAGAATTCACCTGTGAAGCCATCTGGCCCTGGACTTTTGTTTGTTGGGAGATTTTAATTACTGATTCAGTTTCTTTGCTGGTTATGGGTCTGTTCAAATTTTCTTTCTTCCTGTTTCAGTTTCGGTAGTTTGTATAGGAATTTGACCATTTCTTCCAGATTGCCCAGTTTGTTGGCATATAACTTTTCATAATATTCTCTTATAATTGTTTGTATTTCCGTGGTGGTGGTTATGATCTTTCCTCTTATTCGTGATTTTAATTATTTGGGTCCTTTCTCTCTCTCTCTCTCTTTGATAAGTCTGGTTAGGGGTTTATCAATTTTATTAATTCTTTCAAAGAACCAGCTCTTAGTTTTGTTGATCTGTTCTACTGGGGTTTTTTTGTTTCTCTGTTTCTATATCATTTATTTCTGCTCTAATCTTTATTATTTCCCTTTTTCTGCTGGCCCTCGGCTTTATTTGCTGTTCCTTTTCTTGCTCCTTTCGATGTAAAGGTGTATTTGAGACTATTCTTGTTTCTTGAGAAAAAACTTGTATTGCTATATATTTCCCTCTTAGGACCATCTTTGCTGCATCCCAAAGGTTTTGAACAGTTATGTTTTCATTTTCATTTGTTTCCAAGTATTTTTTAAATTTCTTCTTTAATTTCCTGGTTAACCCATTCATTCTTTTGTAGGATGCTCTTTAATTACCATGTATTTGTGGTCTTTCCAAATTTTTTCTTGTGGTTGCTTCAAGTTTCATAGCATTGTGGTCGTGTGTGTCACTTTAGATCCCTGAAAATGAACAGGTGCACATGTTTTCCCATCCTCTATTCCTCCATTGATGTTTGTCAGATGTGGCTTCCACAAAAATGTATGGCTTAGGTTTCATGGTGGATTCATTCTGTCTCTTTCTCTGAATTGAGTATTCTTTCTAGCAGAGATTTGTATGAACCATGGTTTCATGAAGTGATTATCTTAATTTCAAATGTTATGTCCAGATTGAAGTAGGTGTAGGGGTCAACTGTACTTCCATTTCTGTTAGGACTTTTGTTTTGATTGCTTACACACATGAAATAATGCCCAACCACATCTCTGAGCCTTTCCTAAGCAAGCAACTTGAAACCAACATGGTTGCTATAGTCCAGGATCCTGGAAAGAAAAGCAAAAATAAACTACACCTTAAGAATTGCAGTGGTTTTCTTTTTTCTTTTTAAAGATTTTATTTATGTATTTATTTGAGAGAGAGAGTGAGCAGAGGAGGGGGAGAGAGACAGAGCAGGAGTGGGGGCAAGGGGAGGGAGAGGGAGAAGCAGACTCCCCGCTGAGCAGGGAGCCTGAAGTGGGGCTTGATCCCAGGGTCCCCTGATCATGACCTGAGCCAAAGGCAGCTGCTTAACTGACTGAGCCATCCAGGCATCCCAATAATTGCAGGGTTTTCATATAAAAGCCAGGAGTTGAGAACATATACCAGAATTCAGGCTCCACTTGACCCACAAACAAATTATGTAACTCTTCCAAGTTTCATCTGCTTTTTTCCAGGCCACAAGAGGATTCAGAGACTGGGAGGCTGTGAAGATGAAGGGTAATAGCATGCTAATAACAATCATGAGACAAAGAAGAAAGTAGATGGTCTTTGTTTATTGATGATTATATACTATTCATTCACAGAAAAGATCTACTACAATTCACTATAAAAGATATAAGCTCAGAGAAATGAAAACATATGTTCACACAAAAATCTGTACATGAATGTTTGTAGCAGCTTTATTAGTAATAGCCTCCAAACTGGAAATGACCCAGATGTCCTTCAAAGGATGAATTAAACAAACTGTGTGGAGTGCCTGGGTGGCTCAGTCGGTTAATTGTCCAACTCTTGATTTCGGCTCAGGTCGCGATCTTAGGGTCGTGGGATCGAGGCCCATGTTAGGCTCTGTGCTTAGCAGAGTCTGCTTGTCCCTCTCCCTCTGTTCCTACCTGCTCTCTCTCTATCTCTAGCTCTAAAATAAATAAATAAAATTTAAAAAAATAAAAAATAAACAGTTACACCCACATCACAGAATACTACTCATCGATAAAAAGGAATAAATTATTAATACATACAGCAACTTGGATGAATTTCCAGAAAATCGTGTTGAGTGAAAAAGGCCAAAAAGTTACATAATGTATATAACATTCTATTTTAAAAAAGATTTTATTTATTTATTTGTCAGAGAGAGAGTGAGAGAGGCAGGCAGAGGGAGATGCAGGCTCCCCGCTGAACAAGGAACCCGATGTGGGATTCGATCCCAGGACCCTGGGATCGTGACCTGAGCTGAAGGCAGACACTCAACCAACTGAGCCACCCAGGCATCCCTTTATATAACATTCTTGAAATGATAAAATTATAGAAACGGAGACCAGATTAGTGGTTACCAGAGGTTAAGAATAGGGTGGGGACAGGAGACAAGTATGTGGCTATAAAAGGGCAACATGAGGCATTCTTGGAGCAATGGCATGTCCTGTATCTTGACTGGGTCAATATCAATATCCTGGTTGTGAAACTGTACTATAATTTTGCAAGATGATACCATTGGGAGAAACCAGGTTAAAGAGTTCACAGCATGCCTCTGTATAATTTCTTACAACTACATGTGAATCTGTCATTATTTCAAAGTAAAAAAAAAAAAATTAAAAAAGAAACAAAAGAAAAGGTACAGCCAACACAAAGATGTAAAAATAGAAAATATAACCTGAGAAACCAAAACTCTGAGTTCTCATGATTAAGCATTACATTTATTTCTGTGATTTCTTGCAGCAAAAGAAAAAGAGGAAATCATGATAGGACAAATATTCTTGTTTTCTCATGAAAGTAATCACAGTAAATTTTTAGGAGAGACAGTCTTTCCCCTGGGAATCAATTCTTTTATTTATTTGAGAGAGAGAGAGAGAGAGAGAGAGAGAGGGAGAGCATGAGCAGGGGAGGGGCAGAGGGAGAAGGAGAAGCAGGCTCCCCGCTGAGAGCAGAGCCAGCCCTGATGCAGGGCTTGATCCTGGGACAACAGGATCATGACCTGAGCCAAAGGCAGACGCTTAACCGACTGAGCCGCTCGGGTGCCCCTGGGAGTAAATTCTAAAAGAGCAATGAACTTAGCTTTTTTTTTTTTTTTTTTTTTTTTTAAGATTTATTTGTTTGTTTTAGAGAGAGAGAGCACAAGGTGCGAGGGGCAGGGGGAGAGAGAATCTCAAGCAGACTCTGCACTGAGTGTGGAGCCCCACACGGGGCTCCCTCTCATGACCCTGAGATCACAACCTGAGCTGAGACCAAGAGTGGGACACTTAACAGACTGCACCACCCAGGCGCCCCAAACTTACTCTTAAAATACAACCGCAGGGCACAAAATAAAAGCTACAGAGGAGGGGCTGGCTCAGGGCTCAGGTGCTGTTACTTTTAATGCTCGAGGACCCATGACTTGGTTAAGGGATCCTATGGGGAAAAAATGATACAACTTTCGTGGCTGGTCTCGTACCTAAATGGAGTAGATGATCACCCAAAAAAGTGTGGCTTCAGGGAAACCAAAAAGACACTCTTGACAGTCCAGCTCGCCTGTGTGGGTGTCAGAAAGTCCATCACTAGTGGCGCCTGGGTGGCTCAGTCGGTTAAGCGACTGCCTTCGGCTCAGGTCATGATCCTGGAGTCTCGGGATCGAGTCCCGCGTCGGGCTCCCTGCTCGGCAGGGAGCCTGCTTCTCCCTCTGACCCTCCCCCCTCTCATGTGCTCCCTCTCGTTCTCTCTCTCTCAAATAAATAAATAAAATCTTTAAAAAAAAAAAAAGAAAGAAAGAAAGTCCATCACTAGCTATGCACTCCTCTGGGCTGAGAATTTTTGCTCTCTGGTTTCTTCTACTGACAATTCAGAGATTGGGCCTTGCTCAAGTGTTGCACATACAAGGGGCTTCTGGGCATCTGGGAGACTCGGAAGAACTTGGAGAAAGAATATCCTACCCTCTGCTTTCCCTTCTGCGATGACAGATGCCTCTTCCCTGTGCTTCCTGTCCCTCAGTTCTCAGCTCCTACAAGTATCCCTCTCCCTCCTGAATCGTCAGTGTTCCTCCCTCTATGAGATCAGCTGTGTCAGCATACAGAATGGTTCTGTTATCTCTTACCGCTAAAGCCCCAAACCCAAACAACCCAATACGAAAACCGCACTTCCTGCCTTGACCCTACATCTTCACCTAGCTACCGCGCCATTTCTTTCTTTCCCTTCATGGCAAACCATGCATTGGCCAGAGGCTTGGTCTCCACTTTCTCACCAGCCTTTTTCTACCCGGCCTTCATCAAGGGGGCTCCACACTTGGAGCCTGCACAGTTGACCTCAATGTTCCCAAATCTGATAGTCACCTCTCCATGGGTGTCTTAGGGGTTCTCTCTGCAGCATTTCTACCCAGCTGCCCACTCCCTATTTCATGGCAGACTTTTTTTCTCGTCTGCCATGACTTCTCCCCCTCATGTTTTTCTTCTTACCTCACTGGCTCGTGGCACATTCTGAAGTTGAGTTGAGCTGTCGGAGCACATAAGGGATTTGCCACATTTTGTTTGCTCCTCCTCTGTCCCATCTTACATGTAGAGCGCCCTACAGCTCGTCCTTTATTTTCTCTAGTTTCACTCTACTTAGGTCATCTTAACCAGTCCCAGAGCCATTTACTCCCAAATCTGTCCCCAGAACTCCAGATCTCTCTATCCAAAGGCCAACTCATCTCCAAAGGGATGACAGATTGACATCTCAAACTTAACAGTCCAAAATAGCAATTGAACATTTCTCCCTCAACCTGTTCTTCATCCACTCCCCCCTATGGAAATACCAAACATCCAATTGCTCACGGCAAAAAGTTTAGAGGTTTCCTTGCTTTCTCTTTTCTCATCCCCAACAGCCAATCCATCAGCAAATCCTGCCGACTCTACCTTATCCAGAATACCATCCCTAGTCCGACTCACCACCTTCCCTGTCCTGGGCCACCTCTATAACTTCTAACTGACCTCCAGCCTCCATTCTCCATCCTCCCACCCCCAACCCCAGCCCATCTTCCACACAGTAGCCAGAGCAATCTTTTCAAACATAAATTGGATCACGTCACTCCTTTGCCTAAAATCTTCCATTAGATTCCCATCCAATCAGACAAAATCCAAACGTCATGCTACAACCTACGAAGCACAAACCATCTGGTCCCTGCTAACTCCCTCTCATTCCACCCTCTGCCAGAAGAAGCTCCAGCCATGTGGAAGGGCACAGACCATGTCTGCCTTGTAATAGGAGTATCCCCAGAAGCTAACACAGCAGGTACACAGTAAGTGTTGGTTTGTGAATCAATAAACGAATGATTTCATAAGATAAAGTTACCAGTCCTAGACTGGTAACAACAGCTCTCTATCTCAGGGTCCTGACTTGAAAAGCCAGCATCTATAACTACCACTCTTCCTGGTTTGCGATAAGAACTAGTAGAAAAAAATGCTAGCTCTAAAAATCCGCCAATTGTTCTTTAACGGGTACATGTTCCAGTGTGAGTCCTGTGATGATAGTCAGGGCTCCTCCTCACTTTATCCTTTCTGTGCAATGACACAAGACTCCTGAGTCCTCAAGCAAATGCTCCATTGGTGCCTTTTACATCTGCATCAGTGTGTGATTATCGTGGCATGATAAGGGATGTGTGTGAAGGGAATAGGGCGCGTGTGGAGAAGGAGATAATTACTCCCCAGTTAAGCAGCAGTGTTGGGGTAGACACCGGCATGGTTATGCAGTCAGTGGGCTCCAAGAAGCCACACAAAAGAACACAGTCCCCGAAGCAGGAAATGGCTCTGAGCCCGCGGCGCCTCCACGTGAGGCCTGACTGGGCCGCTGGCTCAGGCTGAAGTGGATTCCAGTTGTCTGCGCTTGATGGCTTTACTGCATCCTGTTACTGTTTTCTTTTTCTTGAGGGTATGTTTTGTCTGTTTAACCTTCTCACCGCCTGCTTTAGTCTGCGCTCGTTGCAAAGGGAAAGGCTGGGGAAGTGGACGGGACCTCAGTCAGCCTGCGATCACATCCGGGGGTTTAGGAGCGCTGCTACCTACTCATGTTTTCTCATCTCCCTTTCCATCGCCAGCCTTTTTGGCTTTTTCCTTCTGTAAATATTGAAGTTTGTGCCTAAAAAGCGGGGTGGTGAGGTGGGGGAGGGCTTACAAAACCACAGTAACGTTATTATGCCTGCTCAATTTACCAAAAATTCCTAATATCAAATATCCTCCTTAGTAGTAAATGTCCCTGATTATATCATATATATTATATTAAAATATATATTTATATAAGTTAAATATATTTATAATATATTATATTAATGTATTTATTATAGTATATTAAATATATATTAATATATGTATATATTAAAATAACTGGTTTGTTTGAATCAGGATCCAGGCAAGGGCCATGTACTGTGTTTGACTGATATGGCTTTTTTTTTTAAGATTTTATTTATTTATTTGACAGAGAGAGACACAGTGAGAGAGAGAACACGAGCAGGGGGAGTGGGAGAGGGAGAAGCAGGCCCCCCACAGAGCAGGGAGCCCGATGCGGGGCTTGATCCCAGGACCCCGGGATCATGTCCTGAGCCGAAGACAGACACTTAAGCGACTGAGCCACCCAGGTGCCCCTTAAGTTTCTTTTCTAACCTAAAGTTCCCTCTTCCCTCTCATCTTCCCCCTTGTTACTTGTTGAAGAACAAGGTAAGTTTTTCTGAAGAGTTCCCCCCATTTTGAATTTTTCTGATTGAATTCTTGTAGTATCATTTAACCTGTTCCTCTTCTGACTTCCCATAAATCAAATGTTAGATTAGAGGCCCGATCTGCTTTGAGTTTTGGTTTTTATCTTGGGGGTGGGTTTTTTTGGCAGGAACACTTCATAGGTGGCGTTTCATATTTCCATTGGGGGCCTCTATGTATTTATTTATTTTAAAGATTATTTATTTATTTATTTATTTATTTATTTATTTATTTATTTATTTATTTATTTGACAGAGAGAGAGAGCACGCGCACAAGCAGGAGGAGTGGCAGGCAGAGGGAGAAGTAGGCTCCCCACAGAGCAGGGGGAGCCCGATGCGGAACTCGATCCCAGGACCCTGGGATCATGACCTGAGCTGAAGGCAGTCGCTCAACCAACTGAGCCACCGGGGTGCCCCTCCATTGTGGGCATTTAATGACCAGATGTCCCTTCTGATTAGCTGCCCCCGGCAATCAATTCCTAGACCCACTATTCCATTAAGGTTTTATAAGAAGGTCAGTTTCTAACTCTGTCATTCCTTCTACAGTGGTCACCTGGACTATTTCTACACAGAGACATTTTCCCTCGTCAACAGTCTGGGTTGCCCTGGAGTGCACTTTGAAAGAGCTCATACCTGCAGGGAGACCAGTCCCACTCGGATGCACCAGCTGTGCCAAGTGGTAAGCGTTCATCAGAGCATGGGTGCGGGAGGGGGGTGGTGTGAGCAGGGGAAATGAGACGTGAGCTCCTCCTACCCGGGCCCTCACGCACTACTTCTGCGTGGATGATTATGAGTTGGCTGACTGCTGAGCCCTTAAGTTTCCACTTCACAATTGAGCTTACATGCATGATTCCCCATTCTGTTACTGAGCTTTGTCCTGACTCTAGGTCAGCTTTCAGAACAGCAACCTCACCTTATTCTTCTAGCAAGGCACTGAGCAAGGCACAGAGCACTGAGTAGGCTTTCAGTCAATGACTGATGACTGCTTGTAAATTCAGCATGATAAATTATTTATTCTATCACCATAATCACCCTCCAAAGCACTTTTGAAGCATCTATTTGGTCAGAGGGTTGGATGAAATGATATAGTTCCACCCCTCAGTAAGTCTTAAATCAATAATGGACAACACCATCACAGATTGACGTGATGAAGCCAGATAGTTGAATCAGCCGTAAATGAATACACGGATACAAAAATATGTTCAAAAAGTGATATGTTACTGCCGAATTGACTTCCAGAACTCACACCAGAGTGTATTTCCCCATCGGCATATGAGAATGCCTACTTCTCCACCCACTTGCCAACATTAGACATGGTCATTTCTTGGAAGCTTTGCCAATCCTATAGGTGAAAATAGAATCGTATGTTCTAATTAGTCGTGAGAATAAATACCTCTTCATATTGGCCATTGTGTTTCTCCTTTTGTGGCTAATTATCTACTCATGTCTTTTGGTCATAGACATTGAGGTCCCTGTATGCTGCCAGATGGGGGTGGGTGCTAATGTCACCATGATGCAAGAAATTGGGGACACTATTTTTTCAATCTATTGCAAAAAAAAAATTAGAAAGTACATGTAAGCAAAAATGTTTAAAGAAATATCATTCAGGGGCGCCTGGGTGGCTCAGTCGTTAAGCGTCTGCCTTCGGCTCAGGTCATGATCCCAGGGTCCTGGGATCGAGCCCCGCATCGGGCTCCCTGCTTGGCAGGAAGCCTGCTTCTCCCTCTCCCACTCCCCCTGCTTGTGTTCCTGCTTTCACTGTCTCTCTCTCTGTCAAATAAATAAAATCTTTAAAAAAAATTAAAAAAAAAAGAAAAATATCATTCAAAATCCTACTTCTCAGGCAGAATTGTGGGGTTTTTTAAAAAGATTTTATTTATTTATTTATTTATTTATTTATTTATTTATTTATTTTTGAGAGAGCTAGCAGGAGCAGGGAGGAGGGGCAGAGGAAGGGGGAGAAGCAGACTCCCCACTGAGCAGGGAGCCCAATGCCGGGCTCAATCCCAGGACCCCAAGATCATGACCTGAGCTGAAGGCAGATGCTTAACCAAATGAGAACCACAGGCGCCCCCAGGCAGAACTGTTAATAATTTAGTTATTTCATTCCAGACCTTCTACAAGAATATGTGTGTTTTATACACATGGTATCTTGTTATAATCAGCTTTTCTGTAACCTGTTTTCCTCAGAGGAACATTTGCAATTTCTTCAAAGAATGACAAATCAATAAAAGAAAGGTAAATATAGAGTTTGTTAATAGAAAAATAAGCAAAATATATGACTAGGTTAACAACCAGGTACTTGAGTTCAGATTGTTTTTCTCGCATCACTACCAAGCTGGAGATGAGGTTGGTGGATCAGGAGTTGCTGAGGCAGATAAAGCTCCTGTAACAAGTACCTCAAAAGTCTTTTAACAAGTTTAACTGGGATCTGGAAAGTGTTTTGAGATTCTGAGCTAAAATATGCACAAATGAATTTTATCAATTAAGAACAAACACCCAGAGACCATTTGCCTTTATCCAGAATTTATGACGAGGTGCTCTTACTTTTATTATCTGTGACGTCATAATATAGTTCCTTGGGTTGGGTAATGCATTTACTCCAGGAAACAAAACAGTCCATACATTATACTATTTCTGTGAGAAATCAGAAAAGGAGAAGTACAAATGACCTATGTGAAGAGATATTCATCCCTCCTGTTAGTTGGAAGTATAAATTAGAATGAACATACAATTCTATTTTTCACTACCGTAGAATTTGCAATGATTCAAAGAAGTGATGATGCCCAGGTGCGAAAGTGAGCAGTCTCATACGCAGCTGGAGGTAATGCGCTCCAGAGCTAGCCTTCCGGGAAAAGATTTGGCCATAATAAGGTTTTGAGGATGAGTGTGCTCTTTGATACAGCAATACCATTTGCAGGGCTTTATCCTAAGAAAATAGCCATCCGTTTGAGTGACAATGTGTGTGTAAAATAAAGTAGGGGATTGGGCAAGGACACTGTGACATATTCATACCATAGAATACTACAGGGCAATCAAAATCGTATTTTAGATGAGTATTGGCGACCATAGGAGAATGTTCACCATGCATTACATAGAACAGAGGGAGGGTGCAGACTACAGCTCACTCCATGACCCAGTTTTTGTTTGTATGTATCTGCACACAAATGACTAGAAGGGGATTCACAAAACACTAACAATGATAAGTTATTTTTCTCTCTTTGTGCTTTTCTAAGGTTTTTGTGTTTCTTTGTGTTTTCTAAGGGTCGCTTTTTATGCCAAAGTTTACTTGTGTAAATTAGGGGGAGGAGGGACGATGTCATTAAAAAGTATTTCTATTTTGGGGTGCCTGGGTGGTTCAGTCATTAAGCGTCTGCCTTCGGCTCAGGTCATGATCCCAGGGTCCTGGGATCGAGCCCCACATTGGGCTCCCTGCTCAGCGGGAAGCCCACTTCTCCCTCTCCCACTCCCCCTGCTTGTGTTCCCTGCCTCTGTCTCTCTCTCTCTGTCAAATAAATAAAATCTTTAAAAAAAATTATTTCTATCTTGATCAAGTCCCAATAGTTCAATTTTGCTTTTGTTTCCCTTGCCTTTGGAGATGTGTCTAGCAAAAAGTTGCTGCCGCTGAGGTCACAGAAGCTGTTGCCTGTGTTCTCCTCTAGGATTTTGATGGATTCCCATCTGACATTTAGGTCTTTTATCCATTTTGAGTTTATCTTTGTGTATAGTCTAAGAAAATGATCCAGGTTCTTTCTTCTGCATGTGGCTGTCCAGTTTTCCCAACATCGTTTGTTGAAGAGACTGTCTTTTTTCCATTGGATATTCTCTCCTGCTTTGTCAAAGATCAGTTGAGTATACAGTTGTGGGTCCATTTCTGGGCTCTCTATGCTGTTCCATTGATCTATGTGTCTGGTTTTGTGCCAGTACCATTCTGTCTTGATGATTACAGCTTTGTAATAGAGCTCGAAGTCGGGCATTGTGATGCCACCAGCTTTGGTTTTCTTTTTCAACATTCCTCTGGCTATTTGGGGTCTTTTCTGGTTCCATACAAATTTTAGGATGATTTGTTCCAGCTCTGTGAAAAATGTCAATGGTATTTTGATAGGGATTGCATTGAATGTGTAGATTGCCCTGGGTAGCGTAGACAGTTTAACAATATTTATTCTTCCAATCCATGAGCATAGAATATTTTTCCATTTCTTTGTGTCCTCCTCAATTTCTTTCATAGGTGTTCCGTAGTTTTTAGAGTACAGATCCTTTACGTCTTTGGTTAGGTTTACTCCTAGGTATCTTATGGTTTTTGGTGCAATTGTAAATGGGATCAATTCCTTAATTTCTCTTTCTTCTTTCTCACTGCTAGTATATAGAAATGCAACTAATTTCTGTGCATTGATTTTATATCCTGCCACGTTGCTGAATTCCTGTATGAGTTCTAGCAATTTTGGGGTGGAGTCTTTTGGGTTTTCCACACAAAATATCATGGTATCTGAAAAGAGTGAGACTTTGACTTCTTCTTTGCCAATTTGAATGCCTTTCACTTCTTTTTGTTGTCTGATTGTTGAGGCTAGGACTTCTAGTACTATGTCGAATAACATTGGTGAGAGTGGATATCCCTGTTGTGTTCCTGACCTTAGGGGAAAAGCTCTGTTTTTCCCCATTGAGAATGATATTCACTCTGGGCTTTTCATAGATGGCTTTTATGATATTGAGGTATGTTCCCTCTATCCCTACACCGTGGAGAGTTTTAATCAAGAAAGGATGCTGTATTTTGTCAAATGTTTTTTCTGCATCAATTGAGAGGATCATATGGTTCTTGTTCTTTATTTTATTAATGCAATGTATCACATTGATTAATTTGTGAACGTTGAACCACTCTTGCAGCCCAGGCTTTTGAACAGCAAGGAAAACAGTCAACAAAACTAAAAGGCAACCTATGGAATGGGAGAAGATGTTTGCAAATGATGTATCAGATAAAGGGCTAGTATCCAAAGTCTATAAAGAACTTATCAAACTCAACACCCAAAAAAACAAATACTCCAGTCAATAAATGGGTAGAAGACATGAACAGACATTTTTCCAAAGAATACATACAAATGGCCAACAGACACATGAAAAAATGTTCCACATCACTCGGCATCAGGGAAATAGAAATCAAAACCACAATGAGATACCACCTTACACTAGTCAGAATGGCTAAAATTAACAAGTCAGGAAACAACAAATGTTGGTGAGGATGCAGAGAAGGGGAACCCTCTTACACTGTTGGTGGGAATGCAAGCTGGTGCAGCCACTCTGGAAAACAGTATGGGGCTTCCTCAGGAAGTTAAAAATAGAGCTACCCTACGACCCAGCAATTGCACTACTGGATATTTACCCCAAAGATACAAATGTAATGATATGAAGGGGCACCTGCACCCCAATGTTTATAGCAGCAATGTCCACAATAGCCAAACTATGGAAAGAGCTGAGATGTCCATTGACAGATGAATGGATAAAGAAGATGTGGCATACACACACAATGGGATATTACTCAGCCATCAGAAAGGGTGAATACTTACCATTTACATCGATGTGGATGGAACTGGAAGGTATTATGCTGAGCAAAATAAGTCAATCAGAGAAAGACAATTATCATATGGTTTCACTCATGTGGAATATAAGAAACAGTGCAGAGGATCATAGGGGAAGGGAGGGAAAACAGAATGGAAAGAAATCAGAGAGGGAGAAAAACCATGAGAGACTCTTAACCAAAGGAAACAAACTGTGGGTTGCTGGAGGGGAGGTGGGTGGGTGGACGGAATAATTGGGGGATGGGCATTGGGGAGGGCACATGATGTGATGAGCACTGGGTGGTATATGCAAATGATGAATTACTGAACTCTACATCTCCAATTAATGATGTATTGTAGGTTGGCTAATTGAATTTAAATTTTAAAATAAGTATTTCTAAGAAGTATGGGTTGATACGGGGCATCCACAAATAGACTTAAAACTTTGATTCTAAATAGCTCCTATGTTCTGACACTGGCCAGTGAGGGCAGGAGAGGTGACCCTGCAAAGGTCCTAGGCTTGGGTAGCCACTCTGTGTCAGGTTTCAGTGTGGCCTAACTTTGTAGAGTGAGGGCTGAGGTCCTCCACCCCAGGGCATTCTCCTTCGGCTCTGCTTGGGCAGCTGGGTTAGAGGCAGGAGAATTAAAGGAGATGAGAACAAATCATTCAGTACAAGAAGGAGGAGGGAGGCCAAGGTGCAAAGGAAGTAGTCTCGGACACCAAGTCCCTGGGCACGGCTCGCCTAGACTGCCTCAGGCATCACTCCCAGAGAGAGAGCCACCAGCATGTGCCCAAACTCAGAGACAGAGAACAACTGTAGGAGCCTGTTGCCAGGCACAAACTGCTCTGGAGACCAGCTACAAATACAACAGCGGCCAGTTCACGCTGTGTGCTCAGTTCCCTGAAACCGCTTGCTTTCTGCAACCTGAAACTTGTTCAGAGGCGGGAGGGGTAAATGAGAATGGGCCTGGAGGAGTCAAGTTTATTTTTCTTTCTTGGTATAAAAATTAGCTGGGAGATCAGAATGCCATAGACCAAATGTGAAATAGGATGACAGGGCAGGGCAGGCTGAATCCTTCAACAGTGATGGTTCAGATGCTCTAGGACCCTGGAGCAGGCAGCCTTAAAACAAAGACTGAAGAGAAAAGAGCTCTGCAGTCACCAGCAGAAGGTTAAGCAATAAGACCCCTTCTTTCCGGTCTAAAGGAGAAGTCCTCACTATTCTCAAACCAGCCCCATGGTCCAGCTCAACTGCACGAGGCCTCGTGGCCCCCCAGTTTCCAGGTCTGAACCCTGTGAGATGCCCTAGAAGCATTCCCTGGTATGTTCCACTCAATCTCTGCCTATCCAGACCCCTCCCATCTTCAAGAACCATCTCCGTGCCCACCTCTCACTCCCTCAACCTAATAGGCTCTCTCCCTTAAGCCCCATTGCATTGTTTTACTTTTTTTTTTTAAGATCTTTTATTTATTTATCTGAGAGAGAGAGCACAAGCAGGGGGAGGAGCAGTGGGAGAAGCAGACCCCCTGCTGAGCTGGGAGCCCAACACATAGTTCTATCCTACCACCCGAGATCGTGACCTGAGCTGAAGGCAGACACCTAACCAACTGAGCCACCCAGGAGTCCCGGCATTGTTTTTCTTGATTTCTGACATCTAGTCTCCTTTTTAAACCTGTATTTGTCTTAGCCTTCCCTTATGCCCAGAGAGCAACTTGCATAATGGACTACGTGTTGTCTGTCTCTACATCCACATATCAGATTACTACATTACTACATAAGTATCCGCTGAACATTTTTTTTAATCAACTTTTTATTTTAGGACAATTTTAAATATAAAGAAAACTGCGAAGATAATAGAGAGAATTCCTGTATACCTTACACCCAACTTCCCCTATTATCAACATCTTACATTAGTATGGTACATTTGCCACAATGAGCCAATACTGGTACATTACTATTAACCACAATCCACACTTTATTAAGATTTCCTTAATTTCTTCCTAATGTCCTTTTTCTATTTCAGGATCCTTTCCAGGATACTACATTACATTTAGTCATATGGCAGTTTCTCGGAATTTCCTTTTTTTTTTAATTGAAATATAATTCAATGGGCGCCTGGGTGGCTCAGTTGGTTAAGCGACTGCCTTCGGCTCAGGTCATGATCCTGGAGCCCCGGGATCGAGTCCCGCATCGGGCTCCCTGCTGAGCAGGGAGTCTGCTTCTCCCTCCGACCCTCCCCCCTCTCATGCTCTCTGTCTCATTCTCTCTCTCAAATAAATAAATAAAATCTTTAAAAAAAAAAAAAAAGAAATATAATTCACTTATTATAAAATCCACTCTTAAAATGTACAATTCAATGATAGTATATTCACAACGTGTAACCATTAGCACTATCTACTGCACATTTTTTATCACCCCAAAAGCAAATTCTGTACCTGTTAGCAGTCACACCCCATTCCCTCTTCCTCTCAGCCTCTGGCAACCACTAAGCTAACTTGTCTTTATGGGTTTCTCTATTCTGGACATTTCATACAATTGGAATCATAGAACATGTGGCCTTTGTGTCTGACTTCTTTCATTTAGCACAATGTTTTTAAGCTTTATTCACATTGTAGCAATGAATTAGTGCTTCATTCTTTTTTTAAGGCTGCATAATATTCCATTGTATGGATATACATTTTGTTTATCCATTCATCAATTGTTGGACATTTGGGTTGTTCCATTTTTTTTAAGATTTTATTTATTTATTTATTTATTTATTTATTTGACCAAGAGAGAGCAAGCACAAGCAGGAGAAGCGGGAGAGGGAGAAGTAGGCTCCCTGCTCAGCAGAAGCCCCAATGCGGGGCTTGATCCCAGGACCCTGAGATCATAACCTGAACTGAAGGCAGATGCTTAACTGACTGAGCCACCCAGGCACCCTGGGTTGTGCCATTTTTTATCTATTATGAATAATGTTTCTATGAACATTTGTGTACAAGTGTTTGTGTAAACATATGTTTTCAGTTCTCCTGGGTATATGTCTAAAAGTGGAATTGCTAGGTCATAGGGTAATTCTATACTTAACTTTTTGAGGAACTGACAAACTTTTTTCCAAAGTGGCTACATCATTTTACATTCCCACCAACAATGTTGTGAAGGTTCTGATTACTCCGCATCCACATCAACCCTTGTTCTTGTCTGTCTTTTGTTCATGGCCATCCTAGTGGGTATGCAGTGGTATTTCATTGTGGTTTTGATTTGCATTTCTGTATTGACTAATGATGTTGAGCATTTTTTCATGTGCGTATGGCCAATTTTATATCTTCCTTGGAATAATATCTGTTCAAATTCTTTGCCCATTTAAAAATTTGATCAAACATGCTTGATAGAATGAACAGCAGGCTGAAAGAGGCAGAGGAATGAATTAATGACATAGACAGAGTAATGGAAAGTAATCAAGCTGAACAAAAGACAGGAAAAAGAATTATGCAAAACAAAAATAGACTTAGGGAACCCAGTGACTCCATCAAATGTAATAATATTCATTTATAGGAGTCCCAGAAAAAGAAGAGAAAGAAAAGAGGGCAGAGAATTTATCTGAAGAAATAATAGCTGAAAACTTCCCAAATCTGGGGAAGGAAACAGATATCCGGATCCAGGAAGCACAGAGAACTCCCAAGAAAATCAACAAAAGAAGATCCACACCAAGACATATTGTAATTAAAATGATAAAATACACTGATAAAGAAAGAATGTTAAAAGCAGCAAGATAGAAGACAGTTAAATACAAAGGAAACCCCATCAGGCTATGAGCACATTTTTCAGCAGAAACTTTCCAAGCCCGAAAGGCAGTATGATATATTCAAAGTGATGAATGGGAAAAACCAGCAGCCAAGAGTACTCTGTCCAGCAAGGCTATCACTCAGAATAGAAGGAGCAATAAATAGTTTTCCAAACAAAAACTAAAGCAGTTCAAAGAAATATTAAAGGGGACTCTGAGTGGAAAGGAAAGACCAAAAATGACAGTACGAAGGTAGGAAACACAAAAGCAGTAAAAATGAATATTTCTGTAAAAAAAATCAGTCAAGGAACTCACAAAACAAAAAGATGTAAAATATGGTATCATATACCTAAAACATGGGGAGGAGAGGAGTAAAGGATGGGTTCTTTTTGTCAAATAAATAAACAAAATGTTAAAAAAAAAAAAAAAAGCCTCAACAATTCAAAAAGACTGTGGTCATACCATGCATCTTTTCTGACATGCATCACTATGAAACTAGAAGTCAACCACAAGAAAAAATCTGGAAAGACCACAAATACATAGAGGTTAAATAACATGCTACTCAACAATGAATAAGTAAAACAGGAAATAAAAGAAGAAATTAAAAGCTACATGAAAACAAATGAAAATGAAAACACAATGGTTCAAAACCTTTGGGATGTGGCAAAAGCAGATCTAAGAGGGATGTTTTATAGCCAGACAGGCCTACCTCAAGAAACAAGAAAAAGCTCAAATAAACAACCTAACCTTACACCTAAAGGAGCTAGAAAAAGAACAACAAACAAAACTTAAAACCAGAAGAAAGAAGGAAATAATAAAGATTAGGGCAGAAATAAATGATATAGAAATTAAAAAAAAAACAATAAAACAAATCAATGAAACCAGGAGCTCGTGCTTTGAAAACATCAATAAAATTGATAAAACTCTATCCAGACTTATGAAGAAAAAAGGAGAAAGAACTCAAATAAAATCACAAATAAGAAATAACAACCAACACCACAGAAATATAAACAGTTATAAGACAATAATATGAAAAACTATATGCCAACAAATTGGACAATCTAGAAGAAATGGGTAAATCCCTAGAAACATATAACCTACCAAAACTGAAACAGGAAGAAATAGAAAATTTGAACAGACTGATTACCAGCAAAGAAACTAAACCAGTAACTGAAAACTCCCACAAACAAAAGTCCAGGACCAGATGGCTTCATAGGCAAATTCTACCAAACATTTAAAGAAGAGTTAAAGCCTATTCTTTTCAAACTATTCAAAAAAAAAAAAAAGAAAAAGAAAAAGAAAAGGAAGGAAAACTTCCAAATTCATTCTATGAGGCCAGCATTACCCTGATACCAAAATCAGATAAAGATACCACACACACACAAAAAAAAGAATTTCAGGCCAATATCCCTGATGAATGTAGACACATAAATCCCCAACAAAACACTAGCAAACCAAATCCAACAATACATTTAAAAAGGTATTCACCATAATCAAGTGATAGTTATTCCTGGGTTGCAAAGGTGGTTCAATATTCAATATTCAAAAATCAATCAATGTGATATATCACATGAATAATAGAGAAAGTTCTTATTTTATTTTATTTATAAAGAATATTCTTGGGGCACCTGGGTGGCTCAGTCACTTAAGTGTCTGCCTTTGGCTCAGGTCATGATCCCAGAGTCCTGGAATCAAGCCCCGCATTGGGCTCCCTGCTCAGCAGGAAGCCTGCTTCTCCCTCTCCCACTCCCCCTGCTTGTGTTCCCTCTCTCGCTGTGTCTCTGTCAAATAAATAAATAAAATCTTAAAAAAAAAAAGAAGAATATCCTTTATTCTATTCTTTCTGCATCATTTCAATAGATGCAGAAAGGGCATTTGACAAAGTAGAACATCCATTCATGATAAAAACCTTCAACAAAGTAGATTTTAGAGGGAACATACTTCAATATAATAAAGGCCATGTATGAAAACCTGCAGTTAACATCATCCTCAATGGGGAAAAACTGAGAGCCTTTTCCCTAAGGTCAGGAACAGGACAAGAAGTCCACTTTCACCACTTTCATTCAACATAGTACTGGAAGCCCTAGCCACAGTAGTCAGACAACAAAAAGAAGTAAAAGGTATCCAAATCAGCAAGGAGAAGTAAAACTTTCACTATTTGCAGATGACATGATACCATATGCAGAAAACCCAGAAGACTCCACCAAAAAACTGCTAGAACTGATAAATGAATTCAGTAAAGTTGCAGGATACAAAATTAATCTACAAGAATCTGTTGCATTTCTATACACCAATAATGGAGCAACTTAAGGAGAAATTCAGAAAACAATCCCATTTACAATAGCACCAAAAATAATAAGATACCTAGGAATAAACCTAACTAAAGAAGTGAATGACCTGTACTCTGAAAACTATAAAACATTCATGGGGGCATCTGGGTGGCTCAGTTGGTTAAGCGTCTGCCTTTGGCTCAGGTCATGATCCCAGGGTCCTGGGATGGAGCCCTACATCGGGCTCCATGCTCTTTGAGGAGCCTGCTTCTCCCTCTGCCTCTCCCTGCTGCTCCCCCTGCTTGTGCTCACTCTTTCTCTGTCAGTAAATAAAATCTTAAAAAAAAATTCATGAAAGAAATTGAAGAGACCAAGAAATAGAAAGACATTCCATGCTCATGGATCAGAGGAACAAATATTGTTAAAATGTATGTACTACCCAAAGCAATCTACACATTTAATGCAATCTCTATCAAAATACCAACAGCATTTTTCACAGAGCTAGAACAAACCTAAAATTTGTATGGAACCACAAAAGACACCAAAGAGCCAAAGTAATCCTGGAAAAGAAAAGCAAGCTGGAGGCTTCACAATTCTAGATTTGCAGTTATATTACAAAGCTGTAGTGATCAAAACAGCATGGTACTGGCACAAAAATGGACACATAGATCAATAGAACAAAATAGAAAATCCAGAAATAAACCCACAATTATATGGTCAATTAATCTTTGACAAAGGAGGAATGAAATATCCAATATCCAATATCCAATGAGAAAAAGACAGTCTCTTCAATAAATGGTGTTGGGAAAACTGGACAGCAACATGCAAAAAAATGAAGCTAGATCACTTTCTTACACCATACACAAAAATCAGTTCAAAATAGATTAAAGACCTAAATATGAGACCTGAAACCATAAAAATCTTAGAAGAGAACATAGGGAGTAATTTCTCTGACATTGGCCATAGCAACTTTTTTCTAGATATGTCTTCTGAGGCAAGGGAAACAAAAGCATAAATGAACTATTGGGACTACATCAAAATAAAAATCTGCACAGTGAAGGAAATAATCAACAAAACTAAAAGGCAACTTATGGAATGGGAGAAGATATTTGCAAATGACATATCCAACAAAGCATTAGTATTCAAAATATATAAAGAAGTTATATAACTTAATACCCAAAAACCAGATAATCCAATTTAAAAATAGGCAGAAGACACGAACAGACATTTCTCCAATGAAGACATACAGATGGCCAACAGACACATGAAAGGATGCTCATCATGACTTAGCATCAGGGAAATACAAATCAAAACTACGATGAGCTATCACCTCACACCTGTCAGAATGGCTAAAATCAACACAAGAAACAACAGGTGTTGGCAAGGATGTGGAGAAAAAGGAACCCTCTTATAATGATGGTGGGGATGCAAACAGTGCAGCCACTGTGGGTGGCTCAAAAAATATAGAGGTTCCTCAGAAACTTAAAAATAGAACTACCCTAAGATCCAGCAATCACACTACTGGGTATTTACTCAAGGAATATAAAAACACTAATTGAAAGGGACACATGCTTCCCCATGTTTATAGCATTATTTACAAGAGCCAAGATATGGAAGCAGCCCATGCCCATCGACTGACGAATGGATAAAAATGTGGTATATATATATACAATGGAATATTATTCAGCCATAAAAAAGAATGAAATCTTGCCATTTGCAATGACATGGATGGATCTAGACAGTATAATGCTAAGTCAGAGCAAGATAAATACCATATGATTTCACATGTGCAATTTAAGAAACAAATGAGTAAAGGGGAAAAAAAAGGGGGAAAGAGACAAATCAAGAAAAACTCTTAACTCTAGAGAACAAACTGATGGTTACCGGAGGGGAGGTGGGTGGGGGGTGGGTGAAATAGGTGATAGGGATTCAGGAGTGCTTGTCTCATGATAAGCACCAGGTGATTAAAATAAAAACTTAATAAAATAAAAATTGGAGTATTTATTTTTTATTGTGGAGTTGTAAGAATTCATTATATATTCTGAATACCAGACCTTTATCACATATATGATGTGCAAATATTTTCTCCCATTCTGTGGATTGTTTTCAATTATAACAACTTTATTGAGACATAAACATGCCATACAATTCACCATTAAAGTGTAAAATTTAATTATTTTTAGTATATTCAGAGTTGAACAACCATCACCCTCATTTCCTTGATAGTGTCCTTTGAAGTACAAAAGTTATTAATTTTGATGAAATCCAATTTATCAATCTTTCCTTTTCTTGCTTATGTTTTTGGTGTCATTCATATTTAAGAAACCAATACCTAACCCAAGACCATCAAGATTTACTTCAGCATTTTCTTCTAAGACTTTCCTAGTTTTAGCTCTTACATTTAGGTCTATGATCCCTTTTGAGTTAAATTTTGAAATCAGAATGTGTTAGTCTTCCAGCTTTGTTCTTTTGCAAGATTGTTTTGCTTATCTGGATCTCTTACATTTTCATATGAATCTTAAGAAACTTAAAAGTGGGGCGCCTGGGTGGCTCAGTTGGTTAAGCAACTGCCTTCGACTCAGGTCATGATCCTAGAGTCCTGGGATCGCGTCCCGCATCGGACTCCCTGCTCAGCGGGGAGTCTGCTTCTCCCTCTGATCCTCCCCCTCTCATGCTCTCTGTCTCCCATTCTCTCTCTCAGATAAATAAATAAAAAATCTTAAAAAAAAAAAAAAGAAACTTAAAAGCAAGAAACATAGAGAAAGAAATTTCTGAATCATAGTCTAAGGTGGCTGCATCATTTTTATTCCCCACCCCCCGCCAGCAGTGAATAAGAGTTCCTTTGCTCTGCAACCTAACCAGCATTTGGTATTGTCAGTTCTTTGGATTTTAGCCATGTTAATAGGTGTGTAGTGTTATCTCATAACTTTCTAAATTTGCCTTCCCTAATAATTGTGAACATCTCTTCATATGCTTATTTGCCATGTGTATATTTTCTTTGGTAAGGTGTCTTCTTATGTAAGTTTTGTTTTGTTTTGTTTGTTTTTTAAGATTTTATTTACTTGGGGCACCTGGATGACTCAGTCGGTTAAGCGTCTGCCTTCGGCTCAGGTCATAATCCCAGAGTCCTGGGATCAAGCCCTGCATCGGGCTCCCTGCTCCGCAGGAAGCCTGCTTCCCCCTCTCCCTCTGCCTGCCGCTCTGCCTGCTTGTGCTATTTATTAAGTAAATAAAATTTACTTATTTGACAGAGAGAGACACAGCAAGAGAGGGAACACAAGCAAGGGGAGTGAGAGAGGGAGAAGCAGGCTTCCCACTGAGCAGGGAGCCCCGCATGGGGCTCGATCTCAGGACATTGGGATCATGACCTGAGCCAAAGGCAGACGCTTAACAACTGAGCCACCCAGGCGCCCCTTATGTAAGATTTTTGCCCATTTTTTCATTGGATTGTTTTCTTATTGTTGATTTTTAAGAGTTCATGTATATTTTGCATTAAAGTCCTCTATCAGATATGAGTTTTGCAGGTATTTTCTCCCAGTTGGGAGCTTGCCTTTTCATTCACTTAATTGCCAAATATTTAAAAAAACAAAAAACAAAAAAATTCTTTGGTAAGCTTTAACAATGCACCTGCTTAAAAAACATCAAAGGGTACCCATTTAAGTTTGTTGCTTTGTAAATTACTAAAGGGACTCTCTCTGGAAAGATCTAGAGCCAAGTAAAGATGTGTATTTGGATTTCAGCCCCCATCCATCCCCTTGACTGGTGCCCTTGTGCAAGCCACAAACTGCGTAATCACATTGTAACAACCCCATTGATCTTAAGTGTATCCTTAATACACTTACAGAACCTTCCATGATAGGCTCTTGCCTATTCTCTTGCCACATGTCATCCTTCTATCCTTTCTCTCTATACCCACAAAAGCCTTATCGCAACAACTTGAAAAGGCTTTGCTTCCAGCCTCAAGATTTTCATAGCCATTGTGGCAGGCTGACTTCTAACATGGCCCCCAGTGATCCTCACCTCTTGGTATTCATGACCCTGTATGGTCTCCTCCCATTGAGAGTAGGCTGAACCTTGTGACTTGCTTCTAAAGAACAGAATACAGCAAACTGATGGAATGGCAGTTCCAATAGTAGGTAAATTACTAACTTCTATCTTGCACACTTTCTCTTCCCTTCTTACTTGTTCACTCTGACGAAGCCTACTGATTTATTGTAAGCTACTGAGGCACAGACTCGTATAGCAGGGAACAGAAGGAGACTTTGGGCCAATAGCTTCTGAGGGGCTGCAGCCTCAGTCCAATAGTCTATGAGGAATTTAATCCTGCCAACAACCACCTGAGTCATTTTGAAAGCATATCAAACCCCAGTTGAGCCTTCAGATGACTTCAGCCCTGGTTGACACATTGGTTGAAACCTTTATGAGAGACAGGAGTCAGAAGATTCAAGCTAAGCTGCATGCCAATGCCTGACCCACAGAAACTGTGAGATAATAAATGTTACTGTTTTGGGGTAATTTGTTTCACAGCAGTAGATTAATACGGTTAGGAGCATTCCCCTCCTCACTTTCTACCACTCTAATCCCATGTGTCTTCAAGTCTCAGATTTATTTATTTACTTACTTATTATTTTTTAAGTAGGCTCCATGCTGGGCATGGATGCAGAGATTGAACTCACAACCCTGAGATCAAGACCTGAGCCGAAATCAAGTTGGATGCTTAACCAACTGAGCCACCCAGGCTCAGTTGGTTATTCTTTTTTAAGATTTTATTTTATTTTTTTTAAGATTTTATTTTAAGATTTTATTTTTTAAAGTAATCACTACAACCAACGTGGGGCTTGAACTCACAACCCTGAGATCAAGAGTCGCAGGCTACACCGACTGAGCCAGCCAGGCGCCCCTCAAGTCTCAGATTTAAATTTCACTTCCTCAGGGGTGAACTCTCTTCCCCCTGCCCATCCTGCACACCCCAGCAAGTCTCTGGTTCCACACTCTTGGCATTCTCTCCTTCTCTTATGCATTCATCACTACTGCAATTAGTTCATTATCATGGTATTTGCTTCCCATCTGTTACTCCCTAAGACTTGTCAGTTCCAAGTCAGAGTTGGCTGTATTTTTTCTACACTGAATTCCTAGCACCAAACTTGGTGCCCAGCACACAGTGGGGATATACTAATTATAGAATGAAAAAATGAATAAACAAATGAAGGAATTAGTAAATGAAGTATCCCAAAGCCTCGCCATTCAGAAAGGAGGTAGAGAAAAGCCCAGTGCCCTAGTAAAGATAGTTATAAAAGTCTCTTAATTCTCAGGCTTTATTTTAAAATATCAAAAAATAAAAACAAAAACAAAAAATAAAACCATGTCAACATATTTTAGATAGAAATTTGTTATGACAGAGTACATTATAACCAAATTCTCTACATAAATTAAAAGTCCAACAAAGGTTAGCTCATAGTACATGATTTTGATAAAAACTTTGCAGTTTTTTTTTTTTTTTTTTTTTTTTTTAAGATTGTATTTACTTATTTGAGAGAGAGACAGACAGAGAGAACACGAGCAGGGGGAGCAGCAGACAGAGAGAGAAGCAGACCCCCTGCAGAGCAGGGAGCCCTACATGGGATTTGACCCCAGGACCCCAGGATCATGACCTGAACCGTAGATAGCTGCTTAACCAACTGAGCCATCCAGGCGCCTCTCCTTAGTGATTCTTAATCATCACCTCCTGCCAAGTAACATCCAACTCACTCCATAGCTGGAAATTCAGCTGTCCTTTCCAGCCTGCTCCTCGACTGCTCCCTTCGCAGGCATCATGCTCTTGCCTTTCCTCGGTCACAGGGCATATTTTTCCATCTCTGGGCCTTTGCACACATTCTTCCTCTGACTGGAAGTCCCCCTTTAGTGCCAACTGATCCCCCCAAAGCCAAATTCAAGTCCAAACGCTCCTGGTCCCCCTAGAAGTGATTGCTCTTCTGCTCTGTCCTCTTAGGGGCCTTGGTTTTTACCTCTTTTATGGCCTCTAACACATTCAATATTGTCTTGTGAGCAGGTGTGTATTTTGTTTATCTTCTCTACTACCCACATCTGAGGATATGGTCTCTGTCCTGATGAACCCTTTTCCCTACATAACCCAGCGCACGGATTTGGATGGATCAGAGGCTTAATACATGTTTGTCGTTGAATGGGTAAATGAAAGAATGAATGAAACATATATGCTAAAAGGCTTTTAAATGAATCAGATATACCTTATATCTCAATGCCAATAATAATAATATAGCCATAGAAAAATATTTCATTTTAAAAACATTTTAATTTCCCTTTTTATAAAATTTAGTTTTCAAAAGTCCCAAACATACTCTCTCATATAGTAAAAATGAACTTAGGAACAATTACACAGGATGTTTTTTCACTAGTCCATTGAACACTGGCTAAATGTCCTAATATCTTACCCTAAATAGTCACAGAGAAGCCAAGGAAGTAAATAAATAACACAGCAAACTAGTAAATACAGGAAAATGAGTTTTTCAAAAGCTTTCTGGGATTCTTTAATTGTCTACTGTTGAACTTTTAACATAATAATTTGAACTTAAAAAGTTTAATAATAATAAATATTAGTCCTATATAAAGTGATTAAGTCAAAGTAGTTTACTTCAAATACAGGGACTTAATTACAGAAATGGAATGTACCCGATTATTTAGAGAATGTTGTTTGAGAGGACAGTGTTCTCATGACTAAGTTCAGTGTATCCTGGATCTTCATGTTATTTCTTTCTATCAGGGAAGAATGTCTCCCATCCGGTTTCGTGTTTTCTTCTGGTTCAAGGGGCAGAAGGGTATGGGGGTTGAAGAGACATCGAGGCTCCCCCAAGATGCCAACTCTGTGAAAAGGATTATTGGTAGAGCTGAAGCAGTGAGGCCAAAGAATAAGGTGTATGGTTGTGGCTGTGCTTGCATGTGTGTGTGTATACACCAAAGCTACACACATACACACACACACACACCCCTATATATATATATTTTTTTTTCTTTTAAGTTTTCCCTGTTTCCATGAACCCCCACTGTGGTCTTAAGTGTGGGTCCAAAAACTCAGCCCCCAGTAAGATTTTGTAACTGGCCTTCCCACATTTCCCAGATGGAGAAACTTCAGCCTTATAAAGTTGGTTACTCCCTCCTCCAAAGTAGAGCTATTTGAAGTCCAGCATAACTTTCTAGCAATGTTTTCTAGTCTAGCCAGGTATACCAAGAGCTGCTTGGGAAAGGAAACAGGTGGAGTGGAGGAGGGTGGGTAAGAAGGCGGCTTTCATCTTTGTTCAACTTTCTGGACAAGGCACGGTGTCTGAGCCCCTGCCCCTCCTGGCCCAACCTAGGACATGACCCGAGGCTCTCTTTTCTCTCTCCTTGGGCCACTTACGTGGGCATGGGCACAGAGCCCAGACTGTCCATGTGCTCTTGCATCGGGGCTGGGAGTCTGATGCCTCCTTGATGATTCTTTTTCTCAAAGACATTCTGAGCTTTTTCTCTGAGAGATGGCAGCAGAGTAGACATGACTGGAGAGCGCATGTTGATGGCTTTTTTAATCGCTGGGCGTTCTGCCATCATTCTCCTGGGGTGGGGAGGGGTGACATTTAGGTTACATCATCCTGTTTTCTAGAAATGTCCCTGAGCTTTGGAAAGTCAAAAGATCATACCTAAATTGTACAAAAGTCATGCGTTTCTTTTCCCCTCCTGATTCTTCATCCTCGCGCTTCCTCCGAGGAATGTTGAACATATTGGTACGAAAGAGCCTCCCTATTTCTTCCTCAATCTCTGTGAAGTGTTGACGTCGGAAGACAATCCAAGCTACATATGTACAGAAAGTATAAAAGGACTACAACGGAAAACAGACAAGAATCATGACCACGGCTATGACAGTAAAAACTCCCACCTGTCTATATAACGCTGCTAATCAGACACAAACCCAGATGACCCCATTTCTCCACATTCCTGAAAAGCTGTGGAAAATTACACACGTACTCACCTTTGCAGGAGGAAAATAAGACCAAAAATTTAAGGTATAGCATACAGCTTGTTAGCATCCTTTTAAGAAAAGATATTCACTAAAAATAAGTGCCTGACAAATGGCTATTGGTTATTGGTGTACTTCATGTTTCATACGAAAGAGAAAAGCCCCAAAGACTCACCTCAAAGAATTTCCAGTCTTTCTGTGTATCTGATATTTTCTCCCTGCAACATAACAAATCACAACTATAGATTGAGAGGGAAGTTCAATCTTTCAGTGATCTAGGCAAGCCCCTATCTTCAAAGGCCTCTTGGCAGGATCATTACCTGTGGCCCGAAGGCTATTTAGCTACGTAAATGCTGTCAAAAGGCATTGATGAGCCCTGATATCTTTTTCTTCAACTTCTCAGGTTATCCAGATCAAAACCCCTACTAGAGTGTTTGGTCAAAAGTTAATCAATATAAATTCAGGATACACAAGCCAGCAGGAACTGTATTCTTATGAATGTTTTTGGTGATGTGAGGGTTGAGGAGGAAGGAGAGTGGAAAGGTGGTAAAGAGGTAACATGGCATGTTAACAGGTAGGGAAACAGGAAATTAAGGGGAAGTCTACAATGGAGAAAAAGACAAAGAATAAACATCTTAAAAATCTTAGAAAGATTAAAAAAAAATCTTTAAATAAAAGCTGCAGTTCACTGGAGTCAGCAGTGTGCTCTTCCTTCTAGATGTGTTACATACACTGAGCCTTGTCTCTCAAAGGCAGTCATCTGCTCAGGAGTCCTTGCAACACAAATTCAGTGTTAAGGATACTGTACAGGCATGGGCACACTTACTGAACTTGGTCCCCCTCCCCAACACAGGTCATTCTAGTTCTGATTCCTGGCCTTAGGAGAGCAGCCATGGCCTGCAGAGCACTTGAGAACTGATAGAGAGGGCTGTGCACCTGCAATCACCTGATCACTCAAGCGGGCCAAGGCTAGACCCAGGCACTCCAAGGCTGATCCTGGATGTGCTTCTGGTTTTGCTTGGGACTTCCTCTGAGTAACAGACTCCCAGGATTGGCCCTTGTTATCAGGCTTTCAAGAACCATCCTGAACTCCAGTGGTCTGGGGTAGATGACGCAAACCCCTCAGGGACTGCATGATCTGTGTAGGCCCAAATTAGCCCTCCCTTTGGGGGGAACACGGAAGCACTGATTCAGCTTTTACTGGGGCAGATCCCTCCCTTCCTGCAGCCTCTTCATTCATACACTGGTTTCCTCGTGTGCAAGTCTTCAACAAGGAAGTAAGGCAATCATTACAGTGCACATTTACTAAGTACAGATCCCGTGCCAAGTATGCTAAGCCCTTTACATGACCGTATTTAGTGATCTCTATGATATAGTTAGCATCATTATTCCCACTTTACAGCTGAGGAGACTGAAGTTCAAAGACATGTAATTAGGGACAGAGTCTGTACTAAAACTTGGGCCTGTCAGACCCCACATCTGTCCCTGCAACCAGAATGCTAGGGAAACAAGCTCTTCCTTTAGATTAGTTTGCAGATGGAAAACATTAAACTACAGGCCCAGCAGAAGCTTTCAGGACAAGCCTCTGTGTCCTTCTGTGCCACCTGCAGCCTCCACCCGACCAGAGCACTTATGTGGCATTTGCCCTCTTCCATGGCCTCTATCAGCTGACACTAGACACCACGCAGACCTGCCAAGCTGAAGCAAAAACCAACCAAACTCGGTATTTGGAATACCAAGTCAGCCTGCCTTCTGGGAGAAGATTTAGACCAGCACTTAAGGTTATACAACTCAAACCAGAGGTTTATACAACTCAAACCAGCACCATCTTAGCAAGGTTTTGAAATGATAGGGTGCGCAGGAAACACACATTTTCTCCTCTCCTCTTTTCTTTTTAAGATTTTATTTATTTATTTGAGAGAGAGAGAGAATGAGTGGTGGGGAGGGACAAAAGGAGAGAGAGAGAGAAGCAGACACCCTGCTGAGCAGGAAGCCCATGTGGGGCTGGATCCCAGGACACGGAGACCACGACCTGACGGGAAGGCAGATGCTCAACCCACTGACCACCCAGACGCCCCTCCTCTTTTCTCTTATCTCTCTCTTCTTTTTTTTGAGAGAGAGAGTGCATGTGCACACTCCAAAGTGGGCATGAGGAGGGGTGGGGAGAGGGAAAGAGAGAATATTAAGCAGGCTCCACGCCCAGTGCAGAACCCCTTGTGGGGCTCTGTCTCATGTCCCTGAGATCATAACCTGAGCTGAAATCAAGAGTCGGACGCTAAACTGACTGAGCCACCCAGGCGTCCCTCTTTTTTTTTTTTTAAGTTTTATTTTATTTAAGTAATCTCTACACCTAACATGGGGCTTCAACTCATGACCCCGAGATCAAGAGTCACATGCTCTTCCACCTGAGCCAGCCAGGTGCCTCTCTTCTCTTTTTAAACGTTAGAAGAGAAGGTACCATGAACCTCTTCCCCTTCCCCTCAAGTTGCCATAAAACTGAGACTTCTTTCTCCCTTAAAGCTCAAAGCAAACTGATGGAGCCTACCCCACAGAAATCAAGTACAGAAGGTGGTGGGTTTCTTCTTACCATTCTGATTTAGCTCTGCATATGAACCTGAAATGAGTCAAGGAAATGGAGGCAGAGAATGAGCACATTTGGGAACCTCCTACTTTAAATCTGCAAATTCCTCTCTCGGTGAATTTTGGGTCATTTTTCTTCTTTTTAATTTTACTTTATAATTTTTATATTAAGTACATAATAATTATAAACGGACTATAAATTTAAAGATCTACTGAGCATCAATAACAAATTTAAACACTCCAAATTCAAATAGACTTTATAATAGCAAAATCCAATGGAAATATAATGTGAGCCACAAGTGTAATTTTAACATTTCTGGTGGCCACAGTAAAAGAAACAGGTGAAATTAATTTTAATAATATACTTATTGTATCCAAACCCTGAAATATTATCATTTTAATACATAATCAACATTTTAGAATGATTAATGAGATATTTTGTTCATTTGTAAACTTGTTTGTATAGGGTATATTTAAATATGGACCAGCTGCATTCCAAGTGCTCACTAGCCACATGTAGCAAGTGGCTACCATGCTAGTCAGCGAAAATGCTGCACATTTCACCTGTGAGGGCAAACTCCAAAGAAAAGGGGGGAAAGCCAGCCTGGTGGCAAACCCAGAGATGTTCAGTGACCTATTATGATGCTTTCTTTTTTTTTTTTTTAGATTTTATTTATTTTTGACAGAGAGAGTGTACAAGCAGGGGAAGCAGCAGCCAGAGGGAGAGGGAGAAGCAGGCTTCCCGCAGAGCAGGGAGCCCGATGCGGGGCTCGATTCCAGCACCCAGGGATCACGACCTGAGCTGAAGGCAGACGCTTAACTGTCTGAGCCACCCAGGTGGCCCTGTTATGACGCTTTGTTATTCCTTCTTGCTACATTAGACTCTTACCTCTAAACCAAAATGAGGAAAGTATATCATATTTTTAGTCATTCCTGGAAAAAAAAAAAGCCAGGCCCAAGGGGTCCTGAGGCCCTAGAGAAAAAAAGTTTGTGGGCGCCTGGGTGGCTCAGTTGGTTAAGCGACTGCCTTTGGCTCAGGTCATGATCCCAGGGTCCTGGGATCGAGTCCCACATCGGGCTCCCTGCTCGGCGGGAGGCCTGCTTCTCCCTCTCCCACTCCCCCTGCTTGTGTTCCTGCTCTCGCTGTCTGTCAAATAAATAAATAAAATCTTTAAAAAAAAAAAAAAAAAGAAAGAAAGAAAAAAAGTTTGCTCCCACTTACCCCCTGCTGCTTTGGATGGAAATCAGGTTTAAATGAAGGTCAAGGCCTACTCTGCACAAAGGAACAGAGTATCAAAGGAATGTGTTTGGGGGAGGGGAAAGAGGCCTTACTGACCATGACTAGAAGGGTGGGGATGGGGAATGGGGCTTAAGGATGATTTATAAAACTGAGCTTCAAAAGAGACCCCTTTCTCTGTATGCTCATCCCTATGCCAGCCTCTCTGGTCACCCATCAGGTGACAACTTGCACTGAGAGCAAAGGAGGAGGGTAGAAATCCTAGGATAGAGGCAGGGGTGGAGCCCGAATTGGCCATAACCGAAGAACAGATCTAATTCTATAGCATGTGCCATGAAGAGGTTTTCTTATCTACCCTGGAAAACACAGAGATCTTTTACTGAACACGTTCATCAAAATCGTGCCAAAGCTTTTGCGATATCAGGATTTTACAGATGTATTTAGAATAGAAAAGCATGTCCTCCTACTTTTCAAGAAACATGAAAGCACTAAATTAACAGCCCCCAAATTGCTGGTTCTTCTGAAATCTCTAATTTAACTCCAGAGACAAATAGCGTAAGGCAGTCCTAATCCAATATTAAGTGTGTATATATGAGAAAAGTCAGAAAATACACGAGAATGTTCTCATGGGAATATTAGCTTATTCACATTGGAAGTGACAGAACGATATATTAAAATCAGGTAATCACTCCTAACTGGCAAAAAAACTGTCCTCACCTTCTAGATAAAAATAGCCAAAAGAACAATATAAACTCCATTCTAGGACATAATCAACGCCCATGGCCAATTAACAACTTTTATTGGCAAAAAACATGCTGTAATCTGTTTTCTTTGATATCCTTTGTTCGGTTCTATGACCCGTATGGAATTTGTTATGTGAGTGGTGGGTGGTGAGCTCTAAACTGATTCTTTGTTCCAAACTGCTATCCAATAGGCAGAGAAAAGCAGGTGATGCTGCATATAATGACAAAAAGACCAGCACCTCCAGATGAGCCAGTACTAAACTGAGGCAATCCTCATCTTTCAAACATAATGAGTTCTTTAAAAGTTTGTATAAAAATTACATTGTAATAAAAATGTACTGCTAAAAGTATAATAATGTGAGTGTAGGTTCTATATCCAGAGAACTAAAAGATATAATAAAATCTCTAATTATGATATAATTATTCATAGCTTGGGTTTTTTAAATCTCAAAATTAGTCTGCACCGCACATGTGCTTTTATTTTTAATGTTTTTAAAGATTTATTTATTTGAGAGAGGGAGAGAGAGAGAGTGCGCACGCATGAGTGGAAGGGAGGCACAGAGGGAGAGGGAGAGAATCTCAAGCAGACTCCCCGCTGAGCCTGAGGCACTAAATCCCACAAACCCTGAGATCATGACCTGAGCCAAAATCAAGAGTCCGAAGCTTAACCAGTGGGGCCACACGCCAGGCACCCCTGTACATGTGCTTTTAAAGATTAACCATTAAGGAGCGCCTGGCTGGCTCAGTCAGTAGAGCATGCAACTCTTGGTCTCAGGGTTGTGAGTTCCAGCCCCACGCTGGGTGTAGAGATTACTTAAAAATAAAAATCTTGGGCGCCTGGGTGGCTCAGTTGGTTAAGCGACTGCCTTCGGCTCAGGTCATGATCCTGGAGTCCCTGGATCGAGTCCCGCATCGGGCTCCCTGCTCGGCAGGGAGTCTGCTTCTCCCTCTGACCCTCCCCCTCTCATGTACTCACTCTCTCTCATTCTCTCTCTCTCAAATAAATAAATAAAATCTTTAAAAAATAATAAAAAATAAAAATAAAAATCTTTAAAAATTAAACATTAGGGGCACCTGGGTGGCTCAGTCGTTAAGCATCTGCCTTCGGCTCAGGTCATGGTCCCAGGGTCCTGGGATCAAGCCCCACATCGGGCTCCCTGCTCAGCAAGGAGCCTGCTTCTCCCTCTCCCACTCCCCCTGCTTGTGTTCCTTCTCTCGCTGTGTCTCTGTCAATAAATAAATAAAATCTTAAAAAAAAAAATTAAACATTAAATATTGCCAATATAATTATTTTTTAAGAGTAGGTATTTTTGTTTTGTGTTTGTTTTTCTTAGAGTAGTTTTTTTTTAAATAAAGATTTTATTTATTTATTTGAGAGAGAGAGTGTGAGAGAGAGAGAGAGAGCATGAGCAGTGGGGAGGGGAAAATGGAGAGGGAGAAGCAGGCTCCCCATTGAGCGGGGAACTCAAAACTGGACTCGATCCCAGGACCCCAGGATCATGACCCGACAGAGCCACCCAGGGGCCCTAGAGTAGGTTTTTTTTTAACCTTGTTGTGGACCGAATGTTTGTGTCCCCCTAGTCCCATCCCAAATTCATATGTTGAAGCCTTAACAACCACTATGATGATAAAACATTTGCAGGTGGGGGTAATTAGGTTCAGATGAGGTCATGAGTGTGGAGCCCCCATGATGGAATTAGGGTCCTTTAAAGAACAGAAAGAGAGAGACTAGGACTTTCTCTTTCCATCATGGAGGGACCCAGTGAGAAGGCAGCTGTCTGCAAGCCAGGAAGAGGGCCCTCACCAAAACTCACAATGCCGGCCTCTTGATCTTAGACTTCTAGGCTTCAGAACTATGAGAAAATAAATTCTGCTGTTTAAGCCATTCAGTCTGTGGTAGTTTGTTATGGCAGCCCAAGCTGACTAATACAAACCTCAAATTCTAGCTTTCTCAATTTGAAGTGACACTTAGAAGACAGAAGAAATTAGAGTAATGTTAAGTTGAGAAAAAGTAATTTTTTTAAGGGGGGGCAAGGGCAGAGAGAGAGGGAGAGAGAATCCCAAGCAGGCTCCATGCCCAGCATGGAGCCCGACTTGGAGCTCGATCTCATGACCCTGAGATCATGACCTGAGCCGAAATCAAGGTCAGGACACTTAAATGACTGAGCCACCGAGGCACCCCTGAGAAAAAGTAATTTTAAAGTGACTGAATAGGAAACTGTGAAGCTGATGATGAACTTATATGACTACTGAATAGCATCAGAAACAAGGTAGAAGTGTTCAAATAAAGATTTTTAACACTTTCATAATGTGTAAAAACATAAACATCAAAGGAAAGCAACAAACTAGAAAAACAAATAGCCAAGCCTTGCTATATGAAACATAAATTATACAAATACCCACTTTCTGGTTGATAAATGGTTAAAACTAGATGAGGCAGTAATTAATTTTAATAATAATATTAATATAACAGGCAATAAATTATTTTATACAGAAAAAGAGCACAGACCCCCACAGTCATGAAAGATATTGAAAGTCAAATGAAATAGCTTTAAGCTTTTTTTTTTTTTTTTTTTTTACAACTTTAAGCTATCAAAAATATTTAACTAATAGAGCTAGGTATGCTTATCGCTGATGGTGATACAAAATGTTCTAGCCTCTCTGGAGAACAATCTGGCAATATGTAACAAGAGCTAGGGAACTGCTGATGCCTTCTAGGTAAATACATTCTGGGTAATTAGCCATAAGTAAATAGCTCAAATAGACAAAAGTAATTTCAATAATGATATAATGCAGAAATAGCATAAAGCAGAAAACCTGAAATCACATAAGCGTGCACAGAAGGAATGGTGAGGCAAACTGGTATATCACATAGTAGAATAACTATAGTTGCTATTCAAAGTGGTAGATGAGGGCGCCTGGGTGGCTCAGTTGGTTAAGCAACTGCCTTCGGCTCAGGTCATGATCCTGGAGTCCCGGGATCGAGTCCCGCATCGGGCTCCCTGCTCGGCAGGGAGCCTGCTTCTCCCTCTGACCCTCCTCCCTCTCATGCTCTCTCTCATTCTCTCTGTCTCAAATAAATAAATAAAATCTTAAAAAAAAAAAGTGGTAGATGAGATTCTGTAAGCATAATAACAGAATAAGGTACACAGAAAATGTAGAACATAAACAGAGCATATGGAAATATCTGTATTTTGAAAATGTGGGGAATGTGGAGAGAAACCATGAATTCTGTTCTTTTTCTATGAAGTTAAAAATAAGAGCTCTGGCCACAGCTTTGGTGTGGCTCTTGAGCCTGTTGTAAAACCACTCTGAGAAGGAGATTGGGGGGGGGGGCGTGATTTAAGGATCAGAGCTTTCCCTCAATGTCTCCAAACCCTCCTGTGATACGACACATTATTTTTTTTAAAGATTTTAAAGTAATCTCTACACCCAATGTGGGGCTCAAACTCACAACCCAGAGATCAAGAGGTGCATGCTGTACTGACTGAGCCAGCCAGGTGCCCCACAAGACACTTAAAACTTAATTACAGTAATATATAAACTATCATTCTAGGGCAAGGATTATCTCCACACAAACGTCATCTTTTCACCCCCACCTTACTAGCTTGTACCCACAGCTCTTGTTGCTGCACAATGAGCAGCAGAAGGGCAGGGGACACACCCAACGCCCCCTTTGACACTGGCCCATCACCAGGCCTCCTGCCCTAGGCAGCCGTGGGGCCCTGGCCCTGGAAGCAGGAAGCCTTCCCGGTTGAGAGCAAGATTCCACTGAGCCAGTATATCCTGAGGGGAAAGTCTTTTAAACTTAAGCAGTGTAGATTCTGAGATTCTTCCCATACTCGGCTTTCTCAAACAAGACACCACATGTGTTTGGGGCAGAGTCTCACCTGAGCCCAATTATTCTCTACAACCAAAATGGAAACTTTCACAAGGGCACCAAAAGTCAAATTTAAGGGTCTTCTGGATATGAATACATAAACAAGTGAAGATCTCATGAAACTGTGAAGTGTGCACTTACTTTCCGCAGCACATGTGATGCTTATCAGGCATGGCCAAGCCCAGGACGAGGATGCAGTACTTCTGGGCCAAGTATTTCTGCGCCGCTTCTAACTTACTTATAACCAATTCCATCTCTTTCTTCTCTACAAGGCCCCTGAAAAGAAAATGATCATTTGGGTTCATTTGGGCAAATGCCAATACTAATTAGCAAAAAGTCAGAAGTGTAAACTATTTTGAAAGAAATACGAGTGAGTCAACACATCTCACTTATCTTTCTTTTATTCAATTTGAGCTATGGCAAAGGGAGGGCCTCCAAGCCCTTTGATAGTTATCATTGTAATCAGCATCTTGAGTTTACGGTGAATTTTCACTTTTTTATAGATTCTTTGTAGTATGTGTCCTTAATTTTACATATAGGCTGTCCTAATTTATATAGGACAGCTCAACTGACAAATTACCTACACTGGTTTCTGAGGCAGCTAGCAGCCCATTTCCCTGCTGTTTTATTAAAAGAGCCATGGAGACCCTCTCCCTTCAGCTTCCCCTGGGTTCCTGATGTTACTACTAAGTTTGAAGGCTCAATGTTCGACCTCCTCAGTGCTTCCCTACTCCCAGTTCTGTGTTTGCTGAGGAAGCATGTGTGGACCACTCCTCTGGGAACTTTGGCATCAATTATAATAACCTTGCTTCCTGGCGAAAACACTGCCCCAGTTCCGAATAAATTGCAAATGAACTTTCCAAAAGACAACCTGTTCATAGGTTACAGCGTGTCTGGAGCCAAATTTTAGAGTTTTTGCAGTACAGTATAGTAGGAAACAATATTGCTAACAATACATTCCAGTGACTGCTATTGAAAAGTGAAGTGTCAGGTGCCTGGGTGGCTCAGTTGGTTAAGTGACTGCCTTCGGCTCATGTCATGATCCTGGAGTCCTGGGATCGAGTCCCGCATCGGGCTCCCTGCTCGGCAGGGAGTCTGCTTCTCCCTCTGACCCTCCTCCCTCTCATGCTCTCTGTCTCTCATTCTCTCTGTCTCAAATAAATAAATAAATAAATCTTTAAAAAAAAAAAAAGTGAAGTGTCATTGGCTTTTTATCTGCCTTTTAATTTTCAGAAAGATTTAAACCCCATGAAATGCACTTTAAACAACAGGGACAAATTACTGCCCCTTCTGATGTTAACCACTAGACTGACCACACGAGGATATGCTGTGGAGGAGGGGGCTTAAGGATAATAGAGATATTTCAAAGCACAAAATGTTATTACCACATGCAGTGAGAAGGCTTGTGAGTCACTGGAATAAAATAAGTTTCTGGAATAGATAAAGTGAGTTCCAACTTTAAAAGCCCAAATTTCATATAACCCAAATATCTGCATCCATCTGCACCCCAAACCCCATCACTATGCCTGTCTCCCTGTTTCCTTCAGCAACCTCCACCCTCTCTTATTCCTCATCCCTGTGTTGCCAGAGCTGCCAGTAGTCAATACGTCTCTTCTGCTGTTGAAAACAAAACAAGGAAAAAATGCCTTGAAACTTTTAGGCCACTGGCTCCTAAGTTTAAATATATGTTAAGAATTGCCTGGGATACTTGCTAAAAGTGCAGATTCCTAGTGCCACCCCCTCTCCAAGATCTTGATTCAGTAGGTCTGCGTAGAGCCTGGCATTTAAAACAAGTATAATCCTTTGGGGAAAACTTGATAATAATTTCAAGTGCCATACAACTGACCATAAACTTGGGTCCAATAATCTCTCCTGGAAATTTATCCTTCTTAAAATAAATTATCCAAAATTAAGGGGGAAATCTAATGCATGAAGATATTCAATAATATTCAGTTATTACCTACTTGTCTATCAGGAAAACTGGCAACTCCCAAAAATATATAAAATGGAGGGGAAAAAGGAGTAGTAATGCAGGCTGTAGTAATACAGCCAAATACTGTTTAAGGACTTGACATTTATTAACTTAACGTTTGAGTCCCTATAGGATTTATTCCAGCACCAAAGTCCACACCCTTAAGCACAGTACATACTATACTGCCTCTTAATAGGTAAGTCAATTAGTCCATTAACACACATTAGCCTGACGGAAAGTTACACCACCATTAAAAATTATAATTGTGAAGATGTAATAACTTGAAAAATACTTATGTTTTAAAAACTGCATACTTTTGCCTTTGTACAGAAGCTACAAATCCTAATTACAAATGGATAAACTCTGTATAAGAGGGCTCAGCTGACAGGGACCAGGTGGCGAACACGCTGCACAGAGGCTGCGAGGCTGGGGAGTTAGATGGATCTGGGCTCCCATCTCAGCTCCACCACTAACTAGACAAGTCTCTGGTCAGCTCCTTAACCTCTCTGAGCCTTAGCTTCTTCTTCTGTAAAATCGGGATAAGGCTTCTTCTTCCGGAATTAGGGCTTTTAATCATCTAAAACCACCACCGTGTACCTCTGTACCCCTTCCAGCTCTCCTCTCACAAGTTGTAGGCTTTCCTCCGAAGCGGCAACCTCTGCATTAAGATAATATGGATTATCTCATCTAATCTGGATGATAACTCTGTAAAGTAGATACTACTATTATCCCTGTTCTACCTCACTAGTTTGACTGAAATCAATTTTTTTCTTAAAGTTATTTAAGTCCAGATATCTCAATATAACCTATATTTATTTCTATTAATAAGTACACTAATTGACCACTGGAACCCTGAAAGTGAAACGTTAGTCTTATTATTTTAGAATCACACCAGAGGGGACGCCTGGGTGGCTCAGCCATTAAGCATCTGCCTTCGGCTCAGGTCATAATCCCAAGGTCCTGGGATCGAGTCCTACATTGGGCTCCTTGCTCAGCAGGAGGCCTGCTTCTCCCTCTCCAACTCCCCCTGCTTGTATTCCCTCTCTTGCTGTCTCTCTCTCTGTCAAATAAATAAATAAAATCTTTAAAAAAAAAATCACACCATAGAACCAATCATTTTAAGACTTGGATTTTTCTGTCATTCCGTAACTGATTTCCTTCTAAGAAAGTCCACCTTATACCACTGTGCTCTAATAGGTGTTAGTGTATTTCAAAAACAACTAAGAAACCTTTTTCTCTGTTATCTATTCCTCTAAATTAAGAAATGAAACAAATGTCTCTGCTAGATTAGCAGTAACCCTCAGAATTAGAAAACACCACATAAAATACAAGCTCATGTGCTGCCACCAAAGTCTAATCAGTTCTTTCTGGGGGATGATTAGACTCCTCAAACCTTCAGAGCCTCCAGCTGGCTGAGCCCTTGTGCTTGCCAGCACGGAGGCACTTCAGGATCTCAGGCTGCCCTGCCGTGAACGCAGCGCCGACGTACACAGATGCGGTATACCGTGATGGCTTCACTGGAGTAGCAACGTCTGAACTATTTATCCAGTGCTTTACGAAACTGCTGTCCAGATACGTTTATCTATCCATAAAATGTTTTTCAAACTGCTTGGTTGTACACAAGGATTCTGCATTTTAAAAACATTCCAAAGCAACAAATTGATGACTCTGACAGCATTTCTAACAGCTGAATCATTGGATCGGTTCCACACGTACCGGGGAGGGCAGCCTGGGCACTTGGAAAGTTCCATGGCTTGCCAAAGGTCACCAAGCCTGAGAGGCATTGTTCTGCTCTGGACTCTGAGTTCCCAGATTCTTGCCCTGTACAGCTCTGAGCCACCTCTGCCTAAGGCAGTTAAATTCTTCCTATGTAGCCTAAGAAATCTTATTTTCTTCTGTGATATGGAATATCATTTTGGTCATATCTATTAATTTTAATTCTTCATTTTTTTCATTAGATGCTTACAAAAGCCCTAGCAAGAATTTCATAAGCATAAAAAGCATAGAACCAATATCTGTATCTGCACTGTCCAATATGGTAACCATGAAGCCACAGGTGGCTACTGAGTGGTTAGTATGAATTGAGGTATATTGTTAAGTGTAATATAGATATCAGATTTCAAAGACTTACTACAAAAAAAAAAGTAAAGTATGTCATCAGTAACTTTCTAATACTGACTACATGTTGCAGTAACATTTTTGAGTCATTGCATTAAAACACATTATTAAAATTAATTTCACTTTTCTTTTACATTTTTTTAAATATAGCTACTGAAAAATTTTAAGTTACATATGTGGCTCTCATTATATTTCTATTGGGCAGTGCTGGTCTATATTATCTGGAATATTTTGTTGCTAGAAAAACCATTTGAATTATTCAGTGAGCTTTAAAAACTGATGAACTCCTCCCATGTAAAATGTTTGTTTTCGTATACTCCAAAAATTTAAAAATTTCCATCATCTCTTTACCTTAGTTTTCATACTGGCAATAATAAAACTTTAAAGTGCACTACAAAATTCTACTTACACCATATAGCTTTGGGGTTTCTTTTCCAGTGAGTTTTTTTCCAAGTAATGAGATAAATAGTACAACAATGCCATGAGGAAATTGTCAAGATTTTTATTCCTAAGGGAAGAATTAAAAAAAAAAAAAGAAGAAGAAAGAAATGAATGCTAATATATTTATTTTTTCTTCAAATTTTTATTTAAATTCTAGTGAGTTAACATATAGTATAAACATATTTCAAACATAAAACTTTTTATAAGAATATGTGGGCACATGACATAAAAATAAGTAGAAATACACGTTATCATGCCTATCACACAACTAATTTACCATTTAAAATTCTATCTACTATACTATTGAAGATGTAAGAAATCTGACTTTTGTAACCAAACTTTTTAGGGGGTCACATACTAAATTACAGTTTTGTTTATCAATTAGTTTTAATTTTTAAGAAGTTCTCATTATACAAATAATATTTTCCACTGTTTAAAAAATGTACACAAATGTGTAAAGTAAAAAGTCCTCTCACTTCTTTGCTACCATCCTACTTCCAAGCGACAGCCACTGCTAAGAGTGGAATGAATCCTTCCTAAACTTTTCAAAGCATAGACAATTACATATAAGGTCCTCCCCCACCAACGCACATACATATGCATGAATATATGCCTTAAAATTTTCTTTGGTAACAAAGAAGATAATGCTATATATATACAAGTCTTTGCAACTTGCTTTTTTCACTTAACTGCTTAGCATGGACCTCTTTGCATGATACTATGTATCAATTTTCCTCATTCTTTTAAAAGCTGGATAAAGTTTTCTATAGCTCGTATTTTATTTAACTAGTCCTCTATTGATGGATATGTAGTTCTTTTAAAAATACTATTGACATTGCTGCAGTAATTATCCTTGTGGCCACGTCTCTGAGTAACTTCCTAGGAGTGAAATTGCTAGGGCATGGTGTACAGCATATTAAAGTTTCACAGTTTTGCTCTCGGAAAAGGTTGCATTGATTCACAATCCCATCTCATTTCTTTTAAAACTAGGAGCCTTCTTAGAAAGTCTTCTATCTAAGTATTCTTACAAGATTTTTGCTGCTTCCTTTCTAGCAAATGCAAATTCTTACTGGCATTCTTTCTTCAACTATACCTTGACAACCGGATGAAGATGAGCATTGCAGATTTTTTTTTCACAACGTTAGTAACTACCTGTCCTGGGCTGGGTTCTCTCAGAAACAGACTCTGAGACAAAGATGTGAGAGTCAGTAGTTTACTTAGGAAGTGCTCACAGGAAACTTGAGTAGCGGGTTGGGGAAGCAAGACAGGAAGGGGAAGAAAGCCCACACAGCGGGTGTTAACAAGTTCATTATCCCTGTGGATAAATGCAGTTCAGTCCTGTGGGGGGCTCTGGGAGACAGTGCAGAAAACTTCTGAGTTATCCTGACAGAAGGACGCTGGGATATCTTTGTACCAACTCTCCACCTAGCACAACTCTGGCTGAAGGCTGCTTCTGGGACACTGACAGTGCTCCCAGCTTGCCCTATGGTCAGGCTGAGTGTGCCCCTGCTGTGGACTAAAGCTTCAGGTGCTTGCCACAAGCAGCCTTCGCTGAATGCTGAGGGAATGTGGGAGGGCTGCCAATCTTGGGTACCCAGTTCTCACTGAACACCGACCCTCAGCCAGACCGAGACACAATTACTTCCGACTTTGTATGTGAGGAAACAGGCTTAGAAAGGTCAAGAAGCTCACCCAGAGTCATACACCTAGTACTTGTGGGGGCTCCAAACATGGAGAAAACTGATCTTCAGTGAGTGAGGCTACCCTCTAACCATTATGCAAATATAATGCAGTCTTTATGGGACTTTGACAACGTGCTCTCCATACTTCTTGCCCTGGGACTTTCTTTTCGGCTCCTGTGACTTCTGGCTTCCTGTCTTTGGTCTCAGTCTTGGGGACTGAGTCCTGAGGGGATGGCTTGCATAAAGCCAGTCCCATGTCCTTTCTCCAAAAACCAGATTTGTCATCATTTGTCAGTTAAAATTGCTTCACATTAAGGATAAAAGGTCTAAAATGTCTCATGAGCATTACATACCTCATAAATGTTGTAAAAGAACAGATCCGCTGCATCTCGGTATCTTGTAGCAAAAACAAAGCAACAACTGAAAGGAGAGAAGATGGACAATTGAGAGAGGGACAAAGGGCTGTGTCAGAGATTCACTCCAGATAGGATATGTGAAGATGATGAAACAGTTACTCACATTTAGCATCATGTAGTGTCACGTTGCCCTGCTGACCTCGCTTCTCTAAGGCTTTAGGTGACTTATCGCCTCTTGAAGCAAACTTTTTATCTGTCAACCTATTTTAGAATAGAACAGTCTCTAGTGGTGGTTTGAAAGGTTTCAGTTGTATTTAACTGATCCTGAGGTACATGAGACTTTTACTATAAAGTAAGGAGAGCATGAGTGTCAAAACCCAAAAAAGGGTTTTGTTTAATGGAGGAGAATTCTGGAATGCATTTTATTAAACATTATATTTACCAGGCTAGGGGTAGGAGAAAAGCCTGATATAAAACGTAAATACCAATTCCATCCAAAACAGATCATTTAAATCACCAATTAATCATCTATTTAGATAATCCATTCATGGTGTAGCTACCATTTTCAGATTTTTTAAAAAAGTATAAAACATTGCAAATTTGCTATGAGCCAAATTATCACAGGGATACATCTGCAGGGACTATTGTAACACCTCCCATAATTGAGAAACAGTGCATGTTCTTTCCTTAAAAGGTATCTGCATATCAACCTCAGATAATGGAAATGATATTTTCTAGAATTTGTGGGGGTGCCTGGGTGGCTCAGTCGTTAAGCGTCTGCCTTCGGCTCAGGTCATGATCCCAGGGTCCTGGGATCGAGCCCCGCATCGGGCTCCCTGCTCCGCGGGAAGCCTGCTTCTCCCTCTCCCACTCCCCTTGCTTGTGTTCCCTCTCTTGCTGTGTCTCTCTCTGTCAAATAAATAAATAAAATCTTAAAAAAAAAAGAATTTGTGACAACTTGAGCCGTTCTGCTGAGAGCGGTCAGCAGCACTGCCACAGTTGGGAAGTGAAGGTACCTGTCTGAAGCGGGACCGTCAGTTTCAGCAAAGTGTATTGCTTTGCCTTTCTTTCCTTTCTCCTTCAGTTCTATTGCAGGTGTAAAACTGTAATAGAAAGGAGAAAATTAGGACCCTAACCTCTCCCCGGGGAGGGGGGGAAGACTGATCCTATCAGGACAGTAGCTCATGGCATCTTAGGACTTGCAGATGTTATGAGTGGTGCCTGAGGGGAATCTGAGGTACCAAGGTACTCGAGTCACATTATTTACATATGGAACAACCATCTAGAAAGAGATGAACGTTTCAGGCTTTACGTTCAGCCTCTACATATCCGCGGTCTCCAGAACACCACCATACACAAAACATTTCCATCTGAAAATGTCATAGTAGCTTCACAAGAAACAGAAAGCTCATGAGAGGTCTGGAGAGATGTTTTTATTTACTGAGCGCTTGTTATGCACCAAGTGCTTTTAGGCACAATCTTGTTCAATCACAGTGCCTCTACGAGGAAAATATTACTAGTATGGCCATTTTTACACACGGAAAAACCGAAGCTTAGAAAGAGATAAGTAACGTGACCAAGATCACTGAGCCTGTGTCGGAGCCAGGATTGGGGTCCAGGATCTCTCAATGCAGAGCCATGCGCGTACCCACCAGGCAGTCCTGCCTCCTGAGCTGCCATCTTCGTTGTCGCTGCGCTGAACTCTTGACTATCTCACGGAAGGTTTCAGGACCCTTTCTTTAACTCAGGGTTTCTTAAATCCTAAGGTCATACAAACATTTACTAAGCAGTAATGGGGCTAAGAAGGGACCATGACTAAGCAACAAACACACAGATATTGAGGCCATACACATTGTCACACATCGCTCTGACAGGAAAAGAAAATGGTGTCTGTTCGAGTCCACGCACAACCTCTCGGGAATATCAGCAAATGCTTAACAGAAAAGCCAAGAAAAACATTTTGAAGACCAGCAGAATGTGGTTCCTGCCTTTACAGAGAGTACATTTTCTGGGAAAACTGGGATGTCTACCAAATACATTGGTTTCGAAACCCACCGTGGATTATGATTTTCACTTTTTCTGTCTGAAACAATGCCACAGTGGTAACAAGACCCAGAAGCTTAATTTCTGCCCACAGTTTGATGTCTCTCTGCTAAGCTTAAGTGCAGGTGTAGTAATAGAAGCACATTCCCCCAGACTTTACTCACTTTCTAAAGACGGATATCAATCATGTCTACTCTCTTCATCTCCTTGCCAGCACAATAGTTTTGTGTATTTTAACAGGTTTTTTTTTTTGACACAACAGTTTTGAAACAACTTCCTTTGAAAATTTTCTTTGATTGATGCTACCCACAAAGTAATCATTTTAGAGAAATACTTTCCCATGGGAATAATAAAGTTAATCAGTTTGGTTCTTTCTTCCTCTAGTTTTTGCCAACCTCCTAGCAGTATTCAGGTTGTAGAATAAGTTAGCTCCTAAAAGCATGTACATCATGTCACTGCAAGGAAATGATCCTTTGCATTTTTCAACTCTTTTTTTTTTTTAAGGTCATTGGCACCACGTTGGTCAGTGGATGATTTCTAAGCTTTTCATTCTTTCTGATGCCTCCAAGGATTGGGTATTTAGTGGGGAGAGTATGCTCAAATACTGAGGGGGTGGGTGGGAAAAAAAAAGAAATGGAAGAATACCAAATGTTGATGACGGCTACTGCCAAAGAGAGACGGGGGATCAGATGGGGCAGAGAGGTGAAATGGTGATAAAGAGGTCTATCTTCCAATCTGTGTACTTCCATTTTGAGGTGTTTCTTTTTAATAATAAGAATATATTGATTTATTTCCTGCATCACTAAGAAAAAGTTGATAGAGACACATAGAAAGAAAACACTATATGGTTGATATGTTATATTGACAGACCATTTGGACAGCCTTTAACAAAATAATCAAATCTCCCAAACATCCAGATTTTTTTTTTTTTTTTAAAGTAGGCTCTACGCCCAGCATGGAGCCCAACGCAGGGCTCAAACTCACGACCCTTAGACCAAGACCGGAGCTGAGATCAAGAGTCAGATGCTTAACCGACTAAGCCCTCCAGGGGCCCCCCAGACATTTTCTAATGGCTCTCTGAAGCCATTTCTCCTTGCTAGATGCCTTGTGCAGATTCCTTCATATAACCATCCTAAAAAAGAACACAAAATTGTTTTCCCATTTCTCCTCGGATCATCACACTGTTTTGGCCACTTACGAGCCACTGGCTGTTAACTTTCCTACCCCAGGCTAAGGAAGTCACAGGTCACCAGCTCTCCCAGGATTTCTTTTCTCTTTCTCTAGAAGACAAGAGAAGATAGATACACCCAATCTTAGTGACTGCCAAATGAAATTGCTGTCTCCTATCCTCTTCTCAGTCCTATCCCTATCATTCAAAGTGTCTTGCCCTATTTGCCTGAGATGATGAGATGAGAGAGCCTTAAAATAAGACACTAAGTGCCTGTCTTTAGCCAATAGTCTGACATTTACTGCTAAGCTTCTAGTCCTTATTCTCTGACCTTCAGACATGCCTTCTCTACTTCCCGCTATTCTGAGCGGCTGTTCCCTTGAGTCAAGTCATTCTCTAGCTTGCCTGGTGAGGAGGATTTCTCCCTGTGAGTGCCCTGCTGTAGCTCTACAGGCGGACTATGCTCACAGTGCATTTGAAATCACTACAAAGCATCACTAGTAATAACTGAAAGCTATTTCAGTAATAACTGAAAGCTAGAATCGTACCTCTGATTGGCTCCCAAACCGCAGTCTGAGCTAGTTCCGTGCCCTCCTGCAGTCTCCATTTCCCCCTCCACCTGGCAACCCCTTTAGAATCTGGGCCTTTCTCAGACCACATTTTGTTACATTCCCAGTATTACAACATAATCATGTCGTTTCCCTTTGCCCTGAAATAAATGAGGAAAAGAATCATATTTTCCCCTAGGACCCATCCCTAAAATGCAGAGGGCTGGACCACCCTTGGCTTTCACACAAGTTAGAGCTCCTCAGTGGTTATTAGAGTCTTCTCTCAGGCCCCGAGGAAAGACAAGAGGAGTTTGGAGCTCCTGGAGGTTGAGTTTCCTCAGCTGTATATCCTCAGGGGAGTCAATGACCTTGGCAAAGACTCAGGCGGGCTGCTGACTCTCTCCCAGCTGTGAGGAGGGGCTCTTGAAACAAGAAAGAGTAGGACAGCTGACACTGTTAGAAGGAAGCCTGCCTCATGGGCCAACCCAGAGGTGGCCTGTGAAGAAAGGTATTCCCTCTTTAACAAATAAGAAATGGGCATGCATGCTGGTGAATTATGCAACACCCTCATTTACGCCTCACAAAGCATTATTATTCCATTTTATAGATGAGGGAACTGATCATCAGCGAAGCTAAGTAACTTGACAAATATAACCACCTAGTCAGTGAGAGACGTAGGATTTGAACCCTAGGTCTTTGAACTTTCAGGCCCCCCTTCAAAGTCTCTTCCTTAACTGCCTATTAAGAAATAATGACCGGATGGGGCGCCTGGGTGGCTCAGTTGTTAAGCGTCTGCCTTCGGCTCGGTCCTGATCCCAGGACCCTGGGATCGAGCCCCACATCGGGCTCCCTGTTCCGCGGGGAAGCCTGCTTCTCCCTCTCCCACTCCCCCTGCTGTGTTCCCTCTCTCGCTATGTCTCTCTCTGTCAAATAAATAAATAAAATCTTTAAAAAAAAAAGAAATAATGACCGGAGGGCCTGGGTGGCTCAGTTGTTAAGAGTCTGCCTTCGGGGCAGGTCCTGCTCCCAGGGTCCTGGGATAGGGGGCAGGTCCTGCTCCCAGGGTCCTGGGATAGAGGGCATCGGGCTCCCTGCTCCGCGGGAAGCCTGCTTCTCCCTCCCCCACTCCCCCACTCCCCCTGCTTGTGTTCCCTCTCTTGCTGTGTCTCTCTCTGTCAAATAAATAAATAAAACATTAAAAAAAAAAAGAAAAGAAAGAATGACCATCCTTTCCTGCCCATTAGTGTGTGTCCATTTCTTGTGTGGAGGTTATGGGTATCTTATATTCTGATACAATTATCCCTCTCAGGGTATAATCTGCAAATATAAGGCAAGATCTGCCTGTGACATAGGGAGCTAGCTAGGTCTTCTCTGAAGGGTAAGATTTCCATTGTCACTCATTCAGGAAAGAGGTGAAGACCTGAAAGGCTGGGAAGAGGAAAGGGATCATCTTCTCTGAACTCAAGAATACCTAGAAGTCTGTGCTAGTGGGTGTAAAAAGGTGGCCTACCCCATGTGAAAGAAGACTAAAACTCCAGAAGGGATTCCCAGGGTTTGAAATTGACGGGTTAAAAACCGAATGTCCCTGAGATCAAGCTGCTACTATGCAAAAGCAAATTATTTGGATTCATAACACTTCAAATTTTCTTCCCCACTGCTGGCTGTTCTTTCTTTAGTCTCCTTTTAAAGCTCCTTTTCCTTTTCCTGGACATGTTTCCTAAATGAGAGCCTTTCTCAGGGTTCCATCTCGTTCCTCTTCTCACTTCCTCTGAGTAATCTCATCTACTCCACTAACATCGATAACTGACAATTTTATAGTGAAGGTTCAGCTCTTTCTGCAGACTTATAAAATGATACATCTGCCTACTGGACACCTTCGCTTGGGCATCCTACAGACATCTCAAACTCAGTATGAGCTGAACTCATTCCCCTTTAACTTGTACTCCCTACTACTCCCCCATCTCAGCAAATGGGCACCACCACCCACCAGGTGGCCAAGCCGCAAAATGGTGTCATCCTTGGTTTCTCCATCACCTGTGGCCCTTGCAGCCCACTAACCACTTAATCCTTAAATACATCTCGAATTTGTCTACTTCCCTCTCTTCCCATTGCCACCTCCCTAATTTTAGCCACCATCATCTGTCAACAGAATGTCTGCAACTGCTTTTTTTTTTTTTTTAAGATTTTTATTTATTTATTCATGAGAGACAGAGACAGAGGGAGAAGCAGGCTCCCCAAGAAGCAGGGAGCCCAATTCGGGACTTGATCCCAGGACCCCGGGATCATGACCCGAGCCGAAGGCAGATGCTCAACCCTCTGAGCCACCCAGGTGCCTTGCAACTACTTCTTAACTGATCTCCTGCTCCCGGGGAGTCTGCTTAAGATTCTCTGTCTCCCTCTCCTTCTGCCCCTCCCCCTGCTCACACACACACTCTCAAAAGTAAATCTTTAAAAAATATATTAAAAAGTTTTAAAAATTAAAAAAAAAAAACAACCCTCCTAGTGGCTCCCCTGTGAGGTTCAGATTCCTCAACATTGCATGCAAGACCTTTCATGATCTTACCCTGGTTTAAATCTTCTACTCACACCTGTCTGGAACCCTATATCCAGCTTCCTGAACTACCTGCAGTCTCAAATATGCCCTGGGCCCTCTCAGGACTGGGCCTTTGCACATGCTGGGCCTTCTGCCTGGAATGCACTCTCTTCCTCCCCAACCAAATCTCCCTTTGCCTTGCCAATCCCTTACTCCTCTTCAGGTCTTGGCTTAGATATCACCTCCCCTGGGAAGCCTTCCCTGCCCCCACCTCCCCTGGGTTTCAGAAAATGGCCCTATTTGGGGACTGGGTCAAAGTACTTGGCTGAATGCAGTTTTCCTCAGCCCTGGCCCTAGCCCAGTGGTGGCAGTGGTGATTGTAACTAATGAATGGGCCCTAAGGAGAGCAGCAATCTCAGGGGAAAGAGTTAGGGTCATAGCACTGCTACCAAGAGATTCCCCTTCTAACAGGAGCCTGGAAGGGTCTGGTTTATTTTCAGTAAGAAGGGCAGCATAGATACCCAACCACCCCTTCAAACTGTCCCAGTCCTCCTGTCTGTGTCACCTCCCTTCCACCGTACTCAGTGGGAAGGCGCTGCTATCTTTTCTGTGCTCTTGACCCCATTCCCCACTCCTTCTCTTCTGTTGCATTTCTTTTTTTCCCCAAAACAAACTTGAGATTTTCCTACCTTGAAAACAAAACCAACAAAAATCCCCTTCCCTTAGCACTCGATCCCCAAAAGCCTACTATCTCTTTCTTTCTTCACAGATAAAGTCACCAATAAGAGTACTCTATTTTTGCTAGGTTCTTGAAATTTATCTCAGATATTCTCTTCAAACTACTGTTATCTGATTTCCACCTTACTGGCCTCCTGAAACTGCTTCAACCTAGGGCCCCCCCCCGCCCCCCCCAGCAATCCTAACTTGAATCCTTAAATTTAAAGGCTTGTTTTTAGTATTTGCCTCACCTTAAATTCTCTTTAGCATCTGACATTGCTGACATTCCCTACTCCATCCTCTTGCTTTCAAAGGCCTATGGGTCCCAGCGCTTTTTCTCTGACCCTTCTAACTATTCTTTCTCTTTCACTAGCTCCTCTTTCTTTGCCTGTCCACTATTACTGGGAGCCACGTGAAAATAAAACTTTAAGACATGTACACTTGATTAAGAGACATATCAAACCAATTACAATGTATGGAAATTATCTGGATCCTGATTGGAAGAAACTTATAAAACACTGCATGATAGCAGACCCCTGAATACAAATTGAATATATGATGATATAAAGAAATTACCATTTATATTGTAACTGCATAAATAGTAAGTTTTTTTTTAAGACAGTGCTTTATTTTTTTGAGATACATACTGAGATATTTATGGATGAAATGATATGATGTCTGGGATTTGCTTAAAAATAATCAAGGGGTGGGCGCCTGGGTGGCTCAGTTGGTTAAGCGACTGCCTTCGGCTCAGGTCATGATCCTGGAGTCCCTGGATTGAGTCCCATATTGGGCTCCCTGCTCAGCAGGGAGTCTGCTTCTCCCTCTGACCCTTCCCCCTCTCATGTGCTCTCTCTCTCTCTCATTCTCTCTCTCTCAAATAAATAAATAAAATCTTTAAAAAAAAAAATAATCAAGGGGTGGAGGAGATGGGGTGTGGATGATATGAAGTTGACCTTAATTTGGTGACTGTTGATGCTATGTTGTGAGAATGTTGGGAGTTCATTCATTATATCATCCTTCTACTTTTGTATATGCTGGAAATATTCCAGTATAAAAAGTTCTAAATGTTTACAATTATTTATAAAACTTTAATAATGCTATAAGAAAAAAACTAGCAAAAAATCAGACCTGCAAGCAAGGGTTTTAGATATTGGAATTTTCAGTCACCGGATATAAAATAAATGGAACCAGTATGTTGAAGACAAATACAAATAAGGTGGTAACCCTTAACATTGGTGCACTGTTGGTCTTTGGGGGTAGAACAACGGTGGAATCTTCACTTTCAACTTTGTACATTTATGTACTTGTTTTCAGTACATATGTACAACTTTGCCATAACAAAAAAGATAATAATACAGTGGCTAACTGAACATATTAAAAAAAAAAAGATAACGGAAATGCAGAATGTAGTAAGTTAAAAGTACACATATAGAAGATTTAGAAGGCTATATAATAAGATGTTAATACGTTAACTCTTACTTTGCTGGGTGGCACTGCAAAGTTCTTTTTTTGTTTTTGCTTACTGGTATTTTCTGATTGTTTAAATAATATGACTTTTAGGGGCACCTGGGTGGCTCAGTCTGTTAAGCGTCTGCCTTTGGCTCAGGTCATGACCCCAGGGTCCTGCTCAGTGGGCAGGCTGCTTCTCCCTCTGCCTGCTCTGCCTGCTGCTCCCCCCTGCTTGTACTCTTTCTCTCTCTGACAAATAAATAAAATCTTTTTAAAAATTAAAATAAAAAAAAATGACTTTAAAATTTTTTTTTCATAATTTTTAAAAGTACGTATTTCCTAGGGTTCTGGCCTCTGTCATTTCACTCCATACTCTCATTCTACTCAGGCCTCTCTCAGGAGGGCCAAAATCCTGCCTACTGACCTGCGAGTCTCACGGGCAGCTACCTCAAATTCTGCACATCTACAAAAGCAACTTGTAACCTTTCACCCCCTCCACAAACTTACTGGCCCTCCCTCCCTCCTTATCTCAAGGGGCAATATCATCGTCCACACAGTGACTGGGACATTCGTGCTTCCTGCCCTCTCTCGCAGCCAGTCTCACCAACTACTCCCTCCTTCAGCAGGGCCAGAGTTACCTCCCAGTACCTCTACTGCGGGTCTTTGACTCTGTTCTCCTGCCAGTCTTCATCCGGGTCCTAGTCCCCTTCCCCCTTGGATCGCTGCCTGATTGTGTCTCCCTAGTTCTTTTGTTTTTTGTTTGTTTGTTTGTTTTTAGATCATTAAAAAAATTTGAGAGAGCCAGCGTGCACAGAGAGAGAGGAAGAGGGAGATGCAGACTGCCTGCTGAGCAGGGAGCCCCATCCCCCCAGGACCCTGAGATCATGACCTGAGCCACCCAGGCGCCCCTAGTTCTAACCTTCCCCTCCACGCTACTGTGGGAGGGGCTTTCTAGAGCATAGATGCAATCCCATCCTATACATGCTCAGTCAAGGTTGATGGAGCATACTAAACAGAACCAGGTCTGAGTGCAGTGACTGAACAGGCCTTCCCTCTGCCTCCACTGCTCCCACCCCTACCACCGACTCCTCTTAGCCTCCCCTGCCTCTGCCCTGTACCATCACCAGCAACTGGGGTGACATAAGTCTCTGAAACAAAGTTTCAGGAAAAAAAAAGAGCATGTTCCGGCTCATGAGTCCTCTCACATTTTAATTTGTGATGGGATATGCTTAGACTCTAAAAGCGAATCAGTATCTGCACTTCCATCAAATCCAAACACTAACTCTGGCCTAAAACATACAAAGGTCTGCTTTCCTCTTCCTTAGGATTGTCCTTAGCAGCTGGAGTCCCAAGGGAATCCTGATACGCTGAGATCTGCCATGCTGAGTTGCTGAAACAGAGCAGCTCCACCACAAAAGAGCGGTCACCCATCTACTCCTCATGGCATTCTTTTCCCTCTCTCTCCTAACTGCTCCCATTTCGTGTACTCCACAGTCTGGACTTCGTGTGTTGTTTTGGTTTGGTTTGGTTTTTTGCTTTTTAAAACTGTGGTATAGGGGCGCCTGGGTGGTTCAACTGTTAGGCATCTGCCTTCAGCTCAGGTCATGATCCCAGGGTCCTGGGATCGAGCCCCACATCCGGCTCCCTGCTCGGCGGGAAGCCTCCTTCTCCCTCTCCCACTCCCCCTGCTTGTGTTCCCTCTCTCGCTGTGTCTCTGTCAATAAATAAATAAAACCTTAAAAAAAATTGTGGTATAATTTAACATGTAGTAAAGTACATAAATCTTAAGTGGACAGCTTGATGAATTTTTTACTATGTATATACCCATGTAACCACCACCCAGATCGATATATAGTCCACTTCCAGCACCTTGGAAGGTTCTCTTATACATTTCCCCACCCCCTGTCAGTTGATAATGTCCCAAAGGTAACCACTATTCTGACCTCTATCATCACAGTTCTTTTTTTGCCTGTTATTTTAAACTTTTATATAAATGGAATTATAGATTTACATTTTTGTGTCTGGCCTTTCAACATTATGTCATATAATCTACCTTTTAAATCATACCATCACACATATATTCTCCAAAATTAGTGGAAATCAATCAAGCCATTTTTAAAGAATAATTTGGTAATAAACCAAAAGAAACTAGTTTATGAATATGAATTATTTTATGAGTAAGAAAGTCAGTGTGAAATTGATAATCTGTGAATTTATTAGTAGGCGCATACAGGAAACAGTGACACTTGGGTGGGTTACCATTAAATTAGCACTGAAAATTAGTTTGAAATATACTGCAAATTAATTTCATTTACAAAGGTCAGTAAGTAAAAAGTATGGTCCAACTTTCACCATAGGAAGAGAGGATTGAGAGGCACCTGGGTGGCTCAGTTGGTTAAGCATCCAACTCTTCATTTCAGCTCAGGTCATGATCTCAGCGTTGTGAGATCGAGCCCTGCTCGGCTCTGTGCTGGACATGGAGACTGCTTGAGATTCTCTCCCTCTCTGCCCACCCCCACACATGCCTGCTTTCTTTCTCTCTCTCTCAAAAAGAGAGAGAGAGAGAGAGAGGATTGAGATGGCCTTTAAATATACATGAAGACTGAAAAATGAAAATGTTGGCACTTAAAATTTATATCCATATTTTCTGGTATTTTAACATGCATTTAACTTGTACTTTGACTCCTGTGTTTATCTTGGCTGTCTAATCCCAAAGCTCTTTCTTTCTCACTGTCGATCTCACACTCACTGAGTGTGATATTTCAGGAGCTACACGACAGAATTTTCTGCGACACATCTACAAACAAAAAACTGAAATCAATCACCACTTTGGAAATGACAAACAACTCAGAAATATTGAAACAAATATTCTATGAAATGTAAACTTTTGATTTTGACTCTAAAATAATGCTTAGCCTTTAAACTGTTGGACATCAAATATCATTATATTTATAATGTAACTATAAAGTACATTTGCTTAGCCTTTCCTGATCTCCAGGCCCATTTATCCAACGGCCCAAGAGACCATTGTGAGTATGTCACAGTAACCTCAAGCACATCACCGGTTTTGTCTGTTATTCTGTATATAAGTGAAGGGCAGTCCCAGCTACGCAATCACCCAAGCCCGACACTGGGAATCAGCGTGAGCCTCTCTTCTCCCTCTCCCTTCACATCTTATCAATTCTACCCAAAATCCTGTCAGTTCCAACTCTGAAGTATTTCACAGTCCTGCACCCTTCTCTGTTCCTCCTACTACAAGACTTCAAGCCGACTCACGGTTCTGTACCCCTACAGCCATCTGTGTTCCTCCCACAACTAGCTTTTTAACTGGTCCCCTGCCTCTGGCCTTCCTCTACTTGAATCTAGTTGGTTTACTGAAATATTCAATAAACACCTGGTGAGGGTATACTCTGTGAAGTTCTGTAGACATATCCTAGGGACACAAACATGAGTAAGACAGCTCCTGCCACTGAGGGGCTTACAGTCTAAAGGAGGGAGACAGTGTACATGGTGGGAAGGGCTTTGGCAACAGACAAACCCTGGTTCAAAATGTCAGTTTTGCTACTTACTGACTGTATGACTTTGGGTCAGTTGCTTTATCTCCCTGAGCCTTGTTTCTTCATCTATAAAATGGGCGCCTGGGTGGCTCAGATGGTTAAGTGTCTGCCTTCGGCTCAGGTCATGATCCCAGGGTCCTGGGCTTGAGTCCTGCATCGGGCTCCCTGCTCAGCAGAGAGCCTGCTTCTCCCTCTCCCTCTGCCTCTCCCCCTGCTCATTCTCTCTCTCTCTCTGTATCTCTGTGTCTCAAATGAATAAATTAAAAAAAAAAAATCTTAAAAAAAATAAATAAAAGAAAATGGAGGTATTAATTCTCACTTTCCATGGCTGTTTAAGAATCAGAAAACATGAAAATGTCTGGCACATAATAGGTACACAGCAGATAGCGCCTAGTACTGTTTGTTTAGTTATGCACTTTTTATTAATTTTTTTGAGATTTTATTTATTTATTTGAGAGAGACAGAGATAGCAACAGAGAGCACAAGCGGGGAGGAGAGGGAGAAGCAGGCTCTCTGAGGAGCAGGGGGCCCGATGCAGGGCTCGATGCGGCGCTTGATCCCAGGACCCTGGGATCATGACCTGAGCCTCAAAACAGGGAAACGTGCTCTAACACCAACCCCTCTCAACCAACTGAGCCACCCAGGTGACCCAAGTTATGCACTTTTAATAGAGTCAGTATTTTCTCAATGGAGATTAAAATCGTTTTTTTCTAATTTAGTAATTTTACCCTGGAGAACTGACTGTCTATTATGCAGCAAGTATAATACGGTCTCATTAATGTAAAACTGTATTTCTGAAACTCAAAGAGGCAATTTTATAAAGTAGTTAAGAATATGGACTCTGGGGGCACCTGGGTGGCTCCGGCCGTTAAGCATTTGCCTTCGACTCATGTCATGATCCCAGGGTCAGGGTCCTGGGATCAAGCCCCGCATTCGGCTCCCTGCTCAGCACAGAGTCTGCTTCTCCCTCTCCTTCTGCCCCTTCCCGCTGCTCCGTGCTCTCTCTCAAATAAAGTCTTAAAAAAAATATATGGACTCTGAGCCAAAAAGACCTAGATTTCAATCATCTTAGTCACCTGTGAGCTGTGTTATTTGGCTAAGTCACTTAGTTTTCTTTAAATTGCTTAACCCTTTGAGTTTAGTTTCTTCATCTGTAAGTGGATGAACACGCAGCTTTTTCAAAGGGCTGGCAAACTGATTAGCACAGTGTCTGCTACATAGGAAGCAGCTGATAAATGTTATCAGAAAGTGGTATCTGGAAGGCCGCTCACCAAAATGGTTTTCTCTAGATGGTGGGATTTCAGCAGATATTTATTTTGCTCGCTATACTCTTGTATGTCGCTTGATTTTTTTTTTTCTTACCCCAAGCTCATGTAATTTTTATAAAAGCTAAAATAAAGTTTTAATAAAATTTACCTTCTGAATTCAAGAGTTCTGGTTTCATCTTTCCAGTACCACATCCCCAATCGCAGTCCCAACTGCTGTAAAATGAAATGATTGCAGCAAATATTAAAAATTCAATTTACAATACACATCTCACAATGAACTTTTAACAATTGCCACTTGTTGCTCTTTATTCAGTAAAGATGTAGAATCTTCAAATGTTGTGTTGTGGGGTTTTGTTTTGTTTTGTTTTAATTGAAGCCAGGATTTTATCATTTTTGTGTTCAGGTGTAGTTTCAGTAGAAAAGAAGGAAGAGAGGGAGGAAGAGGGGGAGGAAGAAAAGGAAGGGAAGGAAGGACATTTCACTTAGTCTGCACTACTATCCCGAGGCTCATCAGAGCAATTTACGAATTGGGACTCAGACCACAGTAAACTGACGCCCAGGGGAGCCTCGGCGGAGGAGGGGAGATAAGACATTCAAAACAGGGAGCGTGCTCTAACACCGACCCCGCCCTTCGGGGGAAGGAGGCAAAGGACAAGCATACCGTTTCAGTAGTGGTAGCTACCAAGCCACAGCCTCTCCTTCCCGGGGATCGCGCCCGGAGCAGGACGGCTTTCTGCGCAGGAGGGCTATTTATTTTGCAGCCAACCAAATTAGAGATGCTGAGGAGGAACTTTCATAAACATCTAAATATCTGGGTAGGAAGCCAGAATTCAATTCTGACCTTTGGCCGAGTACACCTCTCTCGTCTTGGTTCCGTAGGCAAATAGGGCCACGTCTCTCGGAGAGCCGCTCGCCCGGGGCCGAGGGCAGGGCCGCGGCAGGGGGAGCCGCCCCGGGAGCCGCGGGGTCAGAGAGGCGGCGGCAGGGCAGGCCTGCTGCGGCCTCGGGGGTGGGGGCGACCAAGGCTGCACTTACCTCCGGCAGGGAGGCGGCCTGCCCGTCCCACCGCCTTCTCCGGGAATAAAACTCCGGTACCGGATGCCTGTTCCCTCGCAGCCCGCCAAACATGGTCGCCCAGGCAGCTGCCCGCCAGCGCGGGCACCCGCGGCCCGAGAGCCGCCGCGGGGGGCGGGGGGGCGGAGACCCTGCTTCCGCCGCGGGCTGGCGAACGGCGGCGCTGCCCAGCCCGGGCGTGGCACGCCTCGGCCGGTTCCCGTTCCCGCGGGGCTCCGTCCACTTTCTGGCTACCTCTGGTGGCTTACAGGCGTACGCAGAGTAAAGCTGCCCGGGGGTTAGTTCTGTACCAGTCAATTCTTCATGGCCTTCCAACCGTGAAGTAAACCACTTAGCTGTTTTTTGTTCTTAATTGGAGTAACAAGATTCAATTCCATAGGGAAGATCCCTTTGTCCCAAAATTTAATAGCACTAAATTAATTTCAAATCCAGGTCGGGATTAGGTCGATGGGGGCGGCGGGGTTGGTGGAGGTTTAGGGGAGGATGCGTGGAAATAAGGTTTTTGTAACTTGGTTCTGCTGCATAAGTAGATGTGCTACCCAGGGCAAGACAACTCTGATCCTCCTGAAGATACCGAAGTCAGGCGTTATGAGGTTTTTAAAGGAGTAATGTGTGTAAAGCACCACCCTACTCAAAATTAGTGTTGCTTAAAGCAAAGAAACTTGTTTTGTGTGAGTATTCAATAGTATTTTTACATTTATGCTTTTCACTTTTTAAATCCTGTCTTCGAATTCCTTCTTGCAACTGACTTTTGTTGATATTTTTCCTTCCAACACTGATGTCAGCAATGCTAGATAACAATTGAGAATGCCTAATATATTCTGCTTGTTTTATCCCCACAGTTTAATTAGGTTAAGAGATGCTCAGTAGATAGTAACTATTTATATTCCCATCAATTTTAAACATATGACAATTGGCATCCCACTGCTTCCCCTTACTGCCCCGCCCCCACCCCCACCCCCAGTCTCACTACTGGGTAACACATAATTAGTATAAAACTAATCAGCTGGATTCATGTTCCACTCAGTCCACTGCTGTTCAGATAATATGGAAACCCACCTATACACTGGCAGTGGGGCTTTGAGGCCGTGGCCTCAGGACTGGCTCATTATATGAGATTACTCACTTGAAATAGGAGTTAAGAATATTTCAGTCACCAAGAGTTTTTCACCTAACAATGTATATAACTTGGGGTGGGGAGGACAGGGAGAAATTATGAGCTAACGCTCCACAAAGGCCTGAGAAAGACCAAGGACTCCAGATAGAATCCGTTCACCTCACCACCAATGTCAGGAAGACCACACTTCAGTCAACTTCTTCAGTTTATCCCAGTGAGTGAAGAAATGCTAATAGAAAACCAAAGATCTTTTATACTTCACCATAGTTTAACTTCAGGCTGTCTAATGTACAAAACTAAGGTAAAAAATAAGAGGTGAGACCTGAAAACAATGATCTACATAAAAGTTACATGACAAGTTATTTCACCTGTGCTAGAGGGACATAATATTTATAGGAGAACTTGGGATAACTCTGAAGGGGCCATCTTATACTTCTGTATTACCAGACCCTAACAAAAAAGGGAATAAAAGATTGTTTTTATGGCTCTAAATCATTATTTATTTAAAAAGTGACCAATACTGTTGGGGCACCTGGGTGGCTCAGTCAGTTGGGCGTCTGCCTCCAGCTCGGGTCATGATCCAGGGTCCTGGGATCGAGTCCACATCAGGCTCCCTGCTCAGCAGGGAGTCTGCTTCTCCCTCTCCCTCTCCCTGCCGCGCCCCCTGCTTGTGCCCTCTCTGTCAAGTAAATAAATTAAAAAAAAAAAAATCTTTAAAAAAGTGAACTATTCATTTCTTAGGTTAGATTTTTTTTTACCAGTTAGATTTTTTTAGTGATATCAGAATCTCATAATCTAAAATGGAAATATAATTTTCCCTTTAAAAAACAATTCATGATGTTATAAAGTAGGGATAAAGGTACTATCTAAATATTTAACAACTTCAAGTGTCCTGTGTGAGATTTTTTTTTTTTTTGCCTAAGTAAGAGAAACTTCTTAAGTTCATATAACTAAGAGCATATTAACAAAACTAAATTGCTGGTCTCAGATTTTAGGCCCAAGACATTAACTGAATATAATGTATGCTTATACGATGAAAAAGTCATAACAGATTTTCAAAGTATTATAATTCTACCTTTAAAAACTAACATGTAAGAAAATGGCAATGCCAGTATTTGAATTATCAACTCCATTCATCTACTCTCCATCTAACTTATACTGAAAGAGGAAAGACCCTATGGCTTCTTGATTTGTTCTAAGGTAAAGACATTTCAACACTAAGTATCACCCTATTAAATTTCAGGACTGCATATACCCTTAAGTATTCCAAGAGCTATCTCTAAAGATCTATAATTTTTAAGGAATGTATCAATTTTTCTGTATCTAATTGTAATGCTTAAGGATAATCCTTCAAAACTCATTTCTATTTAGACATTATACAGAAGCAATTAAATATGCCTGTTGTTCCTTAACCTAAACATATATATTGCCTTAGCAATTGTCTTGTGATGTATGGATTTGAGATTCTTTAAAACTTCAATTCCAGTGTTCAAAAGCAAGAGGAACATGCCTCACAGCACAACTTCTATAAACTACATTCAATGCACAGGATAAAGAAATTCTCGTTAAGTCTCCTTGACATATTGTACAGATGACACATTAAATAACCTTTGTTCATGCTAAGTTTAAAGATGTGAACAGCATTAATATCTCCTCATGAACAAATGTTAAATGAATTACCACTATACACATCAAACTAATACCATAAAAAATTTAGAGTAAGCTTGTTTTGAAATTTCATGCATCTCAAATACTATGAAAAACTTTGTTAGGTCTTATTTTGACAGGTGTTTAGGATTTATTGCCTCAAAACAGGGACAACTATATTAGACATTCAGGTAAGTATTTAAGTGCCCATTCTGAGAAGTGTTCTTTTTAATCCCTTAGCATTCTATATGTATTGCATTAGCTTTAGTCCAGACCACTAGTCCCTAGTGTAACACTACTTTCAAGTTCAAGTGATGCTAATTATTCCTTAAACTGTAATTTACCCTCATCCTAATATCAAGTACTTTTTCCACTGTCATTTGACTATGTCTGATCTAACATCTGCTAAGGAGTTCCTAGGAGTTATCCGATTACCAGTTTCAACTGACCCTGGAAACACTGAATGGCTACTTTGGTGGCATTATCTTCACAATATTCAGATCTAGATAAATTTGAGAAGACAAAATTAAATTAAAAACACTCAAGAAGGCTAGGAGTTTTACAAATTACTTTTCAGAATAACAGAAAATGAAGTATCTACATAAATTGATATTCGTGTTATAGCAAGTTACCCAAGACCAGGCCATAGGATAGTCAAAGAGACTACCACTGGTCATTTTTCTGATACTTTAGAAACTAATCTCTTCTAAACAAAGGTCTAAAATGAATCATACTAATACCAAATTGCACTTGCAGAAAGATTCCATTACATTTTGAAGTTAGAGCAAGGGATAAACGCTTTCAACAAATAAAGGACTAATAAAAGGTCACTAGAATGAGCATTGTCATGGTAAAAATTCATGTTAGACATCACTTTAAAGCTAGTATTCACCAGATTCTGTTAATACTAAGGTAGTTTGTCAAGTATTTATGTGATGCTATCTGTAGTCAAACACCCTTAATGCCTCCTTGCTGAAAACTTTCCACCAAAGTGGCACAAGCAATGAAAAAAGTTATCATCAGCTTTTCAGAGTGTAAAAAGCAGTTACCTTAAAACTTTTTTAAGTTTTGAAACAATTTCAAAACTGCCATTTTCTCTCACTCCCACCCACCCAAATGACTCTGCTTAAAAAATAAAAAACTTATGTAAGAGTCAGCCCTTGTGTGAGAGGGTCATTACAAAGCTCAATATTTTTAGGCTAATTTGTTCTCTAGTTTTTGTATTATTTCAAAAATTAATCTCTCTGCATGATAAAGAAGGGTCCACTACTAAAAATATAGCATCTATAATGCACTGTTATCTTATGAACATGAAGTAAAGCTACATTGAAAAGAGATATTGAAATGTCTATCTGTGGTAAAAACAGGCTAACTGCCATTTTCCAATCAGCTTTACTCAATTTCTCCTAAGTTCCCCTTAAAGAGAATAAATCAGAACAAAGTAGAGATGTCATTCCACTAAAAAATACAAATATGAACCCCCTTCTCCTAAGGGTGTGGATTTTAAAGCTTAAGCCCAGGACAGTGGATCCCAAAGGGTTGCAATATTCTTTTTTTTTTTTTTTAATTTTATTATGTTATGTTAGTCACCATACAATACCTCATTGGTTTTTGATGTGGTGATCCACGATCCATTGTTTTCGTATAACACCCAGTGCTCCATGCAGTACGTGCCCTCCTTAATACCCATCACCAGTCTAACCCATCCCCCCCCCCCCCTCCCCTCTAAAACCCTGTTTGTTTCTCAGAGTCCATAGTCTCTCATGGTTCAGGGTTGCAATATTCTTATCTGTAACAATTTCAAATCAGATACACAGGAAAATGGACAAGTTGTATATTACAAAATACAGGACTATCTTGCAGTTTTGTCTTTTAGAAAAGGAAACTGGTGCGCCTGTCTGGCGCAGTTGGTTAAGTGGCTGACCCTTGGTTTCAGTTCATGTCTGATCTCAGGGTGATGAGATCGAATCCCACAACGGGCTCTGCTTAGCACAGTCTTCTTGGGTTTGCCTCGCCTCTCCATTTGCCCCTCCCCCCTAAAATAAATCACTTTTAAAACAAATATTAAAAAAGTAAAAAGAAAAAAAAGAAAATCTATTCTAGTGATTTAAGGCAAGTATTGCAAAAGCATGATTCTCAAATCAGAAAAAAAATTATCTCCATCTCCCAAGTAATTGTTAACTGTTGAAAACCTATCCTTAATGGAATTTGGATAAGCTCAGAAGTTAAGATGTTTCACTAGAAAATTAAAGTTAAAACAAGTTTGACTAAACTGGACTCTTAATATTAAGTGGCTTTAAAGTTTGCCCTGCTGGCTCTTGTTTCAGGCACCCGCATGCCCCAAAAAGCAATTTGTTTCATACTGTGTCAGGCTATTATCAGAGGACAACTCCCGCCCCAGTTTAGAGAAAGAATCATTTTATACTTAACCCCAGAATATAGCTTGCATCTTGCTGAAATATTCAGGTGGATTTTCACTTGAACACTTAAACCAAGTGTTAGGAGTTTGGGTACTCTGGCAAACCTGTCTGGTTTATTGAAAGGAGGGGGCAAGTTTACCCAGATCTTCTCCCTTGAAAAGTTGTTGGCAATTCAAAGCAGGAATCTCATCTGAGAATTAGACAAGACTGAGTTAGGTACATTTCACCTCATACTAATATCTTAAAGACCAACATGGGTAAAACTATGAGAAGGGAAAATTGAAAACTCCCAAGACGGTGATTTTGAGATCAATTTCAGCTTTACTTTAAATCTGTATTTATGCATCTGTTTGCAAAAAAAAGTGCCTGTCCTTAACATTACTGCAATGTTCATTTTAGTCTTAAAGTAGTACATAAAAATAAACAATTCAAGCTTCTATATATTTTATTGTCTCCAAGCTTCCACAGAACTTGTGTGCAAACTTCAGGTTTCCCATCTCAAACAAACCTCCATGCACAAACTAAGCTACTCAAAAATACTCAATTCAGCAAACACCCAAAACGCATTAAAGAGAAACCTCAAATAATGGTTTTAAAAATCAAACTTCAGAACTAACCTTTTATAATTGAACTAAGTTGTTGCATGTTGCACCCTTCCTTTCCTATGCATACACCCAGGGAAAGACTTCCAACAAATCTCATACTTGGCACAAAGGCATTTCAAAGAAACACAAACAAAAGAAAAAGAGAGAGAGAGAAAGGAAAAGAGGTTTACGCTGACTCGAGTGCAAGCTTAGTCCACTTCCTCGATGGTCGGTCCCCCGGAGGCTCCAGAACTGCCGCCGCCGCCAGGGCCGCCTTGGTAGAGTTTGCTGATGATGGGGTTGCACACTCTTTCGAGCTCTTTCTGCTTGTGTTCATACTCATCTTTCTCTGCCATTTGGTTTCGGTCGAGCCAGTTGATCACCTCCTGACACTTGTCGAGGATCTTGCTTTTGTCCTGCTCGCTAATCTTGCCCCTCAGTTTCTCGTCTTCCACCGTCTGCTTGATGTTGTAGGTATAGGACTCCACCGCGTTTTTGGCGGCGACGCGGTCGCGATTGGCCTCATCTTCCGACTTGTACCGCTCTGCCTCCTGCACCATCCGGTCAATGTCGTCCTTGCTCAGACGACCCTTGTCGTTGGTAATGGTGATTTTGTTTTCTTTACCGGTGCTCTTGTCGGCGGCGGTGACGTTGAGGATGCCATTGGCGTCGATGTCGAAGGTGACCTCGATCTGGGGGACCCCGCGGGGCGCCGGGGGAATCCCGGTCAGGTCGAACTTGCCCAGCAGGTTATTGTCCTTGGTCATGGCCCGTTCGCCCTCGTACACCTGCACCAGCACGCTGCTCTGGTTGTCTGAGTAGGTGGTGAAGGTCTGCGTCTGCTTGGTAGGGATCGTGGTATTCCTCTTGATGAGTGGGGTCATGACGCCGCCAGCCGTCTCAATGCCCAGCGACAACGGGGTCACGTCGAGCAGCAGCAGATCCTGCACGTTCTCTGACTTGTCCCCGATGAGGATGGCCGCCTGCACCGCGGCTCCGTAGGCCACCGCCTCGTCGGGGTTGATGCTCTTGTTCAGCTCCTTGCCATTGAAGAAATCCTGCAACAGCTTCTGGATCTTGGGGATGCGGGTGGAGCCGCCCACCAGCACGATCTCCTGGATCTGGCCCTTGTCCAGCTTGGCGTCACGCAGCGCCTTCTCCACCGGCTCCAGGGTTCCGCGGAATAGGTCAGCGTTGAGCTCCTCGAAGCGGGCGCGGGTGATGGACGTGTAGAAGTCTACGCCCTCGTACAGCGAGTCGATCTCGATGCTCGCCTGCGTAGACGAGCTCAAGGTGCGCTTGGCTCGTTCGCAGGCGGTGCGCAGTCGCCGCACTGCGCGCTTGTTGGGCCCAATGTCCTTCTTGTGCTTGCGCTTGAACTCCTCCGCCAAGTGGCTCACCATGCGGTTGTCGAAGTCCTCGCCGCCCAGGTGGGTGTCCCCGGCCGTGGACTTCACCTCAAAGATGCCGTCCTCGATGGTCAGGATGGACACGTCGAAGGTGCCGCCGCCCAGGTCAAAGATGAGCACATTCTTCTCGCCGCCGGCGCAGCCCTTCTTGTCCAGGCCGTAGGCAATGGCCGCCGCGGTGGGTTCGTTGATGATGCGCAGCACGTTGAGGCCCGTGATGGTGCCCGCGTCCTTGGTGGCCTGGCGCTGTGAGTCATTGAAATAGGCCGGGACCGTGATGACCGCGCTCTGCACCTTGCCCCCCAGGTAGGCTTCGGCGATCTCCTTCATCTTAGTGAGGACCATGGAGGAGATCTCCTCTGGGAAGAAGGTCTTGATCTCTCCCTTGTACTCCACCTGCACCTTGGGCTTCCCTCCCTCGCTCACCACCCGGAACGGCCAGTGTTTCATGTCCGACTGCACTGTGGCGTCCTCGAACTTCCGTCCGATCAGCCTCTTGGCATCGAAGATGGTGTTGGTGGGGTTCATGGCCACCTGGTTCTTGGCGGCGTCGCCGATGAGGCGCTCGGTGTCGGTGAAGGCCACGTAGCTGGGGGTGGTGCGGTTGCCCTGGTCGTTGGCGATTATCTCCACCTTGCCATGTTGGAAGACCCCCACGCACGAGTAGGTGGTGCCCAGGTCGATGCCGATAGCCGGGCCGCGGGCAGACATCCTGACTTAAAGATAAGGCAAGCGACGTTAGGCCTTGGGACCTAGGACCGAAAATCTGCGGCGTCAACTAACGGTCGCCTCGTACCAGACACCGCGAGCGCAAACAAGAGCTCCCGCTCCCCCTGCGCGGCTCCCGGCTCTTATAGCCGCCTCCCTGCCGCCTTCTGGAAACTCCCGGAGCCAATCCGCTCCCAGGACCGCCCGCCACAGGCTTGCCTGGGTCGGAGTGACCCGCCCGTAGCCCAACAGATTTCTAGTTGGGTGAGGGGCGGGACCCCGGCCCGTGCTCAGACGCGCGGGGCGGACGTTATGCAAATGAGGGTCCCCCCAAGTCTCCCCGGCTGCCTCCGACCGCCCAACCTCGCGCTCCTCTTGCAGCTCAGCGGCGTTAGGCTCGCGCCCCTCCCGCCAGGTGTAAACGCTTTAGCAGGATCTTTGCTTCTCATAAGGCGGGATTCGGCAACGTCTCCTGGATTGGCAGGACACGCAACCAATGAGCAGCGCGGACTCCCAAGTGGGTGGGGAAGGGAAGGCTGGGGCGTGGTGCAGGGAGGAGACGCGGGAGGGGAGCTCGGAGAGGGGAACCACCTGAGCGGTTCGCTCAGTTCCTAAGACCTTAAATGCAGTTCAAAGCCAAGTGTCCCAACTAACCTAGCACGCAGGGGCGGGCCGGTTCCTTCAGAGTTGGCTGCGCCGAGGAAATAGGGCCAGAGCCAGCTTTTTTTCTTCCGTCCGCACCCTTCAAACGGAAGGGACTGGGATTTGGCGTGGCCTGGGCGTGAGGGCGGCTCCCCCCCCCCCACCGCGGGCGGGGACAAAAAAGAAGTGACTTTGAAGTTCCTAGGACGGGACGTCGGCCTCCTGGAATTTTACTTCGCGTGCTTTGCAGCGTCTCTGTGGGTGTGAGCGCTCGATAAAAACCGCCTGGTGGGGTGGGGACCACAGGAGCCCGGGGGAGCGCCCAGAGAGGCCGGCGGTTTTTCTGCGCCGCGCGGACGGCCTGCAAAACTGTGGAGACCGGGAAGCGACTGCGAGTCGTCGTCCCAGGGTTTAAACTTTCTCCACCTCGCTCTCCATTTTCCCTGCTTGTCATGCCATTTTAAGCTTCCCGATTTCGTCTCCCTGTTCTCTCCACTGCTTTCCTTATTTTCCGTTTCAAGTGCTTTATTCCCCGTTTTGAGTTCTTCACGGGAAAATCTAGAAATTAATCAAAACCTGCTCGTTGAAGCACCGTGAAATAACCCAGGCTCACGCCCGGCCCGATTCTCTCATCCCCAGCATGCGCTCACGCGCTCGTGTTTATGACCGAGTCATGTTTTATGACTAAGCTCAAGTGAAGAGATTGTTTTCTTTAACTATGCTGAAGTTACGTTAAAGACAGAAACCCTCAGAGTAGGTAGATGAAAAGGAGCGTAACTCATCCTAGTATGTTTAAGAAGACGATGAGAATAGGTCTGGAAGTCCTGTCTGGCACCAGCTGAGAGGAGGTCGAAGCAAACCCCTATATTTGGACTCCTGCAGGAAGACAACAAAATTGCTGTGACAAAAACAGCGATAACACTTCACATTATGGGGGAAAGCTGGAGACATTCACTCAACGAGCTTTTAACAGGTACCTATTATGTGAGCGTAAAAAATGGTCAGTTTTTATGAGGTTAAGACTCTAATAAAAAGATAAAGGTAATTTGAAATGGGTGCCTGGGTGGCTCAGTCGCTAAGTGTCTGCCTTTGGCTCAGGTCATGATCCCAGGGTCCTGGGATCGAGTCCCACATCGGGCTCCCTGCTCAGCGGGGAGCCTGCGTCTCTCTCTCCCACTCCCCCTGCTTGTGTTCCCTCTCTCACTGTGTCTCTCTCTGTCAAATAAATAAATAAAATCTTAAAAAAAAAAAAAAGATAAAGGTAATTTGAGAGAAGTGCTGTGGGGACACAAAGAAGGGGAACATCCAGACAGGGGTGAAGGCTTCCTGGGAGCGAGGGCACACGTGAGCCAGGCGCTGAAGTGTCCAGGGAAGAGGGGAGGAAAGGCATTCTTTCTGCGGACTGTAGCGTGAGCAAGGGTAAGAACAGTGTGTGCTGAGGCAAATACCAGTTCTGTACAGATTAGTGTCTCAACGAGGAGAGGGACACTTCAGGTGGACAGGATACGACTGAGAGCTTTAGGTGTCATGATTTTTTCCTGAGGCTATGGGAGGGGGGAACCATCTTGTGAAGGAGGCTAATAATAATGTAAGGCCCATGTCAGACTTGTGTGAGACAGTGCTGGAGAAAAGTTTTTGTCTAAGAAACACACAAGCTGTGTCCAAGAAGTAATGTTGAAAGAATCCTGTAAAATCAATGAATAATTTAAGTTTCTTTTATCTAGTTGTGTCTGTCATTTCTAATTTTTAAAAACACATTTGCTATTAATTTGTTAATCTCATTGGTTAAATAGTATTGGCTTTAACCACGATTCCCATCTCTTTTTCTATGAAAGAAGCTAAAGATGGGGCACTGAGTAGCTCAGTCGGTAAAGCGCCTGCCCTCGGCTCAGGTCATGATCCTGGGTCCTGGGTCCTGGCTCCCGGCTCATTGGGAAGCCTGCTTCTCCCTCTCCCTTTCCCTCTGCCCCTCCCCCCCCATGCTCTCCCTCTCTCAAATAAATAAATAAAATCTTTATTTTTTTAAGATTTTATTTATTTATTTGACAGAGAGCGCGAGAGAGCACAAGCAGGAGGAGCAGTAAAGGGAGAGGGAGAAGCAGGCTCCCGCCCAGAGCAGGGAGCCCAATGCTGGGGCTCCTTCCCAGGAGCCTGGGATCATGACCCAAGCCGAAGGCAGACACTTAACCATCTGAGCCACTCAGGAGCCTGGGGTAGGGGTGGGGGGGAGGACTTAAAAAAAAAAGAAGTTAAAAAAATTTGGACTAGGAAACCTTTTAAAGAAAATATGAGGGAAACAAAGATAAAACCAAGAAGTTCCTATTAAAGTTGTCTTAAATTGTGAGTACAGATCTCTTGATTTTATTCTTGGAAATTTTTGCTTTTTATATAGTTAAAAAAGGAAAAGGGATTAGCAGGCTGGAGAGCAATACAAATTCTTTGTAGAACTGATGATACAGTGTAATTTAGAGACAGGGTCTCAGCTACAACTGTGAAAGCAGAAAAACAGTGAGAAACAAACTCATCAGATCTCCTGTATTCAGACAGCCCTCATGCATTACTTCAAGCAAAGCAAGATTGCATAAAAGCAAACATGCTAGTTCTTACAAACACTAAAATTACAGCTTCAGGGCGCCTGGGTGGCTCAGTTGGTTAAGCGACTGCCTTCGGCTCAGGTCATGATCCTGGAGTCCCGGGATCGAGTCCCGCATTGGGCTCCCTGCTCAGCGGGGAGTCTGCTTCTCCCTCTGGCCCTCCCCCTCTCGTGTGCTCTCTCTCTCTCTCTCTCTCAAATAAATAAATAAAAAATCTTTAAAAAAATAAAAAATTACAGCTTCAGAAGGGAGAGGTTTGTGTAATAACTATGTACTAAATGCATAGTTATTACAAATAAATCTTGCAGTCTAACCACCACATTCATCTTTAACATTGCTTTCTGAAATCACAATAGCAATTTTATCTGCATTTTCATTATATATATTTCATTATATATATTTCATTACATATATATCTGCTCTTTTTACCTAGTAAATTGATGTTTCATACTTTATTTAAAAGTAAACTCTACCCCCGACATGGGGCTTGAACTCAGGATCATGAGATCAAGAGTCACATGCTGTATCTACTGAACCAGCCAGGTGCCCCTATATGTTTTATACTTTAAATGGCATCTTAGTTTTTCCCAAAAAGACAGTGTTTGCATTTTAATTTTATATGAAATAAACATCTGCAGCCCTAGAACACTGTCATATACTGACCATTCTTGGAATTTTTATATTGTTTCTTATTTATATTTTTTAAAAATTTGTTCTTTTTGATGATTGTGACTCGTAATTCATTTAAAACATAGCCCATTAAAAATGATCAAATTAGTGAATTTATGATCAAATAATATTCATCAATGCCAGCAATGGTGTAGCAAAATAGGTAAATGCTACTGGTGGGAATATAAATTAGTACAGTCTTTCTGGAGGGCAATGTGATGATACTTTTTCTTTACCTTAAATATGATTATACCCTCCACTTACTGTTACTCTTTGCGGGATTCATCCTAAGGAAATAATAGAACATACAGGTATATTATTTATAATAACAACAATAATAAAAGGGAAATGGCTTAAATATCTGGCAATAAGAAAATGATAACATAAAGTATAATACATTCCTATGATGAATTATTATGTAGCCATAACATTGTGTACACGAATTTTTAATGACATAGGAAAAGTTCCTGGTATAATTAAGTGGGAAAATAAGATATAAGACTTTTGTATCTTATTTTATATGTAGGATAATCTTCCATATATTAAAAGTGGATCCAAAAACTGGGTCAAAATTGATTATCTCTAGATGGTAGGATTATCAGTAATTTTTCTAAATTTTCTTGTACTTTTACAATGATTTTTAACGCTTGACTATTAACATACAATTGAAACAAAGTTTGCTAATCTAATATTTACATAGAAATTACTACTGACTTTCAACAAGGGAAATCTCTTTGGCAGATTATAAATAGTAGGGTGTTTCAAAATATTTTTAAAATCCAAAGACTAGGGGTGCCTGGGTGGCTCAGTCATTAAGCATCTGCCTTCGGCTCAGGTCATGATCCCAGGGTCCTGGGATCAAGCCCCGCATCGGGCTCCCTGCTCGGCGGGAAGCCTGCTTCTCCCTCTCCCACTCCCCCTGCTTGTGTTCCCTCTCTCGCTGTCTCTCTCTGTCAAATAAATAAATAAAATCTTAAAAAAAAAAAAAAATCCAAAGACTAAAGTTCTACGCAGTCTGGAAGAAACAAGAGCTTTAACATATGTCAAACCCTCTAATCCCCAGCACCCAGAAAAGTACCTGAAACACAGTAGTGATTAATAAGCTCAATGTTTATTAAAAGTGGTCTGAAGCACATTATTTAACCAAACAACTGGAACTAATAATTTCATTTTTTTCCTGTATAAGGTGAAAATTCTCTGCCTATCTCTTATATTTCTGTATTAAATAATACTTCAGAGACTAAAAGTTGAAACAAACTCACATCTGAAAATACTTGTACTAGAGATACAAAGATGAGTAAGATGAGGTCTAAAAGTATGTGCCTGGGTAATCAGGCCTACCCTAAAGAGACTAAGAATAAGTTTTTCCAGAATTACCAGGGAAAAAATTTATGGATTTTCTGGAATCAATCCTCTCAATTCCTACCTGGACACATTCTTTATAAAGGATGTGGATTAAAAACAAAACAACAGGGGTGCCTGGGTGGCTCAGATGGTTAAGCGTCTGCCTTCGGCTCAGGTCATGATCCCAGGGTTCTGGGATTGAGCCCCACATCGGGCTCCTGGCTCAGCGAGGAGCCTGCCTCTCCCTCTCCCTCTGCCTCTCTCCCTGCTCATGCTTTCTCTCTCTCTCTCTGTATCTCTGTGTCTCAAATGAATAAATAAAATCTTTAAAAAACAACAACAACAACAGAAAAGGTTGTGGATTGTTTTGAGGAAGTAATGTTGGCCTGAAGAGAAGTAAGTAGCAGCCTATAATTTGAGGGCCTATGAGCAAACTGGATTTGAAGTAGTTATTTAAGATCTCTATAAATACTGCCATCTTATATTTGTTCCAAAATATTTCTCCAGTCACCTGTCACTATAGGAAAAATTTCACCATTGTTTCTTTTAGTCTTGAAAAACTCAGTCTTTAAAAGTTACAGTGAAACTGTAACTTAGCAATATAATCTAATAATGTAGAATGAGTTTCTGTTAAATATTTATTCTTGGTGTTAATGTATAATACCGTTATTTCTCAGCTTTCAAATTTTCAAACAGTGGCCTTGCAGTGGGACACTTCCTGGTATGGAAGGCTAAGACCTGAACCTAGAAGAGAGGCTTTTCCAGAAGAGAAGTGAATCTGTGAAAATAACACTAATGGTGCCTACTTCAGTTCTGTACAGCATTAACTTCGAGGATAGACTCTTATGGAATAGTCTGACCCAATATTGTTGTAATTGTTAATACTTACTAAATTCTGTGCAATTATCTCAATCATCTTTGGGGACTGGACTGAAATGAAGAGAATACTCTTTGCTGATCACTTTGGAGGGGGGCAACTTATTAAACTCTTAACCTGAAAATAAACAAAATGAATTATATTGAGAAGGAAGTTATTTCTCTGAGTAAATTGTTATTTTGAAAATTAACCCTCTGAAATACTATGTCAGTGGATTTTTTATAAATAATTATTTCTTTTCATATTATGAGGAAACCTAATTAATTTGTTGCCATCTATGTTTGCCATGAGAGAGTACTTTTTCAATCATTCCATATAGAAGAAACCAGGATTTAGCAATAGGAATTTTAGTTAATTTGTTTTGTGCACGTAAAAAAAAAAAATTTTTTTTTCTTATTTTTAAGTAGGCTCCATACCACAGTGTGGAGCCCAACATGGGACTTGAACTCAAAACCCTGAAATCAAAACCTGAGCTGAGATCAAGAGTGGAATGCTTAACTAGCTGAGCCACCCAGGTACCCCTGTTTTGTATACTTCTTAAGCTGCTCAGGAACACCAAAATTAGCTGTATCAGATATTTTATTGTTTTTGTATTAGAGAATGGAAGGAGTTGATATTAACTTTTCAGACAAATAATTTTATAAAAGAGCCAGGTTGAAAAAAATACAGTATAAATAAAAGTAATATAGAGACAGTTTGACTTCTGAACATAGAGGAGGAAATTTTATTAGGTAAAAGCAATGCATTGAAAAAATGTAACAAATTTCCCATATAACTCAGTAACTCCATTTTATACTGATATACAGAAAATAATCACATTATAGAATGCATTTATATCACGTATAATTATTGTAATTCATTACATTTGTAGTTTAGTACAGTCAAAATTCAATTCATATTCCTCTTCTGAATCTACTTCTACCAGTCAGTCAAAAATTATTTGTTGAATCTCTGCTATATTGATCTGGTACCTTTAATTATCAGTAATCTTTTATCTTGTCTGTTTCCTACTTGTTAGAAGTCTGCCGTTTTATATGGTTCCCAAGAGATTAGCTATAGTTTTTTATTTTGTTTTTGTTTTTTATAATCTAACACTTTTCTAAACTTACTTCTCTTGAAGCAGTTGAACTCATATGAATTTGAAGTCTTTAGTGGATTTCTCTTCTCCCTTCAGGCCCCTATACCCACTATCACATTCTAACTAACTTTATCTAATTTTTTGTTAGTCTGATTAGTAGAATGAATATTTAAGTTATCATCCCACTTTATAGCTAGAGATTTTAAATGACTTTACGTCTGCATATACTATTATGTATACTCTAAGTTAGATTTCTTTGTGTAACTCCTTATTTAAACATTTGAAGAAATAGATATAAAAACAAAATAAGCATTTCTGAAAATATATAACATGATACTGCATAAGAAACAAAATAATAATAATAATGAATTGGATAGACAGTTAACCAAAAGTAAAACTACAAGTATATTCACAATAAGGAAATAATATGGCTATAAGAGTCATATGGTTAAGAAATGTGTTTATGAGCATATATTTATAAAACAAATTATTTGAAGCCAGGTTAAAATCTCATCAAACATTTCATTTCCTAAGGAAAGGTTTTTAAAAACACAGAAATCATTGTTTCACTCAATACTCAGTTGAGTTTTATCTTGAAATTTGAAAGCTGAGAAATAACGGTATTATACATTAACACCAAGAATAAATATTTAACAGAAACTCATTCTACATTATTAGATTATATTGCTAAGTTCAGAAGAAAATAATGTGTCTTAAGATACATTCTTTTTGTTGTCTGTGATTTATGAAAATCTACCACTATTGAAGTAATAACCACTTCTGTTTTTCCTTCAAGTTAACAGTCTTAAAAGGGAACTTCATTAATATTAATAATCAAGTTTGTGACTGATATATACAGTGAAAAAGAGGAAGGGCAAATGTTACATTACAATGAGTAATAACTACATTATCTTGTTAAAATATTGGTCTCACATTTTTTTTCTCTGTACCCACATCTTTTTATTTATACTCTACAGATTTTGGGGTATAATTTTTTTAATTGTCTAACTACATTTCATAATATATAAACTGTGATTCAGATTATTTTAAGTTTAGGATTATATGTGTTACACAGATATGTTATTATCTTTTTATAATATATTTATAGTAGCCTAGTAAGCCCTTTTATTTTAGAAGGGACCATGGAAGATAATTAGCATATAGAGTTTCATCTTAGTGTAGCTTTAACCACTGATGTCATATGAATATTTTAGTTACTTTTCTTGAGCAGATTTTCCACAAATACTAGGAGAGTCACTATGAATCAATTTTGTCACAGCAAAGTGATTCCAAAGTGATCTTTACTGAGTTTTCTTGGATCCTTGAAACTGGAACTTTTGGGATTGATGAGGTTTGTCAGGAAGACAGAAAAGATGGTGTCACTTCAGATCTGATATTCCTGGGTCTGGACTTAAAGATTATCTGTTGAAGATTGATTCTTCCCCATGTCCTCTCCAAATTCAGATCTCACTTCTCCAGAGGTTTAGAAGGCCCTATTTCACCACTGCCACACAGAAAAAGACAAAACTCTCAAGAAAAATAGTATTACAAGTTGACTGCTTTACAAGATACAACATAATTCTTAGGTCAGAATTTCATGGCTTTTGGCACCAGGCCAGCACAGCATTACTACAACAAAGAATGGGAATGAAAGCATAGTTCCTGGGACTTAAATTTATTTAATTTCTTCCTTAATGTAACTCATCGTACCCTTCAAATACAAGGTATTCCTATTACTAATATAATTCTTCAGCTTTAAGGGCACTTTCTGTTTTCTTGCATGATTTAAGCTAGAATGGGTAGGACACATGCCATATGAAAAGATAGGAGGTCAGCCAGGTAGAGGAAAGTAGGGAGGAAGGAAGCAGTTAGGAAGTGTCTTCCTTCAAATCAAATAGTTTTACATACAATGTACTTTAACTTTTTTTTTAAGTTTACTTATGTAAATAATCTCTACACCCAAGGTGGGGCTTGAACTCATGAGCCCAAGATCAAGCACCACATGCTCTACCAACTGAATCAGCCAGGTGCCCCTCAATGTATTTCAACTTGTTAATGGTAAATCTCTGGTTGAAAGATAGATCCAACAAATTTAAAAGTTCATGTTCTTTTTACTGAGTGCCTTCACCCATCGAGCTAACATTGTTTTCTTCAAATATTAAATGTTGTACACTCTGCAAATGAAAATGAAGTACACACATACACACACCGAGGAGTTTTCCTTCCAGTTCCTAAGTTCATAACTCTCCTAAACTGCCCCAGTGATTCTGGGTAGAATTACATTTTTTGCAACAACGCATTGCCCTAGTTTTTTTTTTTAACAAAGTGATTGTGTTTTAAAATATTTTGTCCCACATCAGGGAATGCATAAGTATTTGAAAGAAAAGATGACTTTCATAATCTGGACAGAATTATATTTCTGTCATCTAAAAATGAGCTCGGCTGATTCTGACTGGTATAAGCAATTGGTTTAAGTATCCTAAAAACAACATAGTAACTTTCAAAATAAAGCTTAATTGGGGGCTTCATAGGCTGTCTACCTGACTGTATTCCTTTCTCAAATAGGTAAGTACAGAGGGTTATGCAAATTTTCTCACATAAAATTGTTAATATTCCTAATTCTGAAATGAAATGTCTTTTACATATTTGTCATCCCCCTGGCCCTAGAGTTTCCTGTGCCTTCTTATTGAAATGGTGATTAGTATATTGATACATTCAATTCGGAGCCAAGTACTGGATTGTAATCTTCACACCATCTTTTCTGCAAATGAGTAAGATAATGAGAAATTATAATGGCTTCTGCCCCCTAGTGATCTGTGGTAGATTTTTATAGGAAGGATGAACAATTCTGTCACTACCAATGGACCTCAATGATTTGGTTCTCCTAAATAAAAGGAAATAAATAGGACTTAAGCTTCTTAATGCTAAAGTCAACTAAGCATATGAATATAAACAAGTAAATTAGTTCAAAATTAGCATGAGTTCACAGCTGCTATTGTCATTTAGTTAATATTCATATTTACTAATACTCAGACACAAAAGTCCTTGCATTTTGAATCCTTGCATCTTTGCCTTTTGTCAGCAGATAAATTTGTAAGTAGCTAAATTTCATCTGGTTTTAGTAGGAGACTCTACCCATATGTTACCAAGTAATATGTCCTTGAGTTTGACAGAGGCAATGAAAGTGGGCCACCTAAGTGATTATATAGACATCATCTGTGGAGTCTTCATTACCTTATTTTTCTGTTTTCACTTAAAAAATAACATTTGGCAGATGGTAGAAAGACCATTAAAAGTAGTAGACCATTAAAGTAGTAAAGTAGTAAATTTAATATAGCAGTAGTAAAACCTATTGCATAGGTTTTAGAAATCAGGCAATAGATGCATAAAGTTAAAATCAGATTAGATTGGGAGGGGGATTGTTTCACTTAAAGCATTAAATGTTCATGTTTGCTGCTAAGTTAAGGTGCATAAACAGCTGTTTCCTGTAATTATCTTTCATTTCTTTTGAGTAAGACTGTCTTTATAAGTTAACACTAAATATTTTTGGTATTGAGTTATAAATAGCTAGAATAATAACCTTTGTTTTTAGACAAACTTAGATTATAAACTTTAATCAATCACAATATGGCAGTTAGGGATTTTGTTTTGTTTTTTTTACCCAAAGAAATGACAATTTCTTCATCTATTAAGACAAAGAGAGGAAACTGGTTATTCTGGGGTCCTGGTTTTTCTTGGGAATATTTTCAAATGATTTGAATGATTGAACTCATCAGTCTCATAATCAATAAAATGGTGATTGGCTGGAGATTAAAACATAAAGGTCAGGAATAGGGAAAACAAGAAGGGAAAAAAGTCACAGAGGTAGAAATATAGAAGTTGAATTCAAACTAAGGTTTTTTTGGGGGCACTTAACAATGGGCCCTCCAAAATGGCTGATAATACCACTAAAGGTTTAAGTTTAAATAAAGGAAAATTAAACCATGTCAATATTTAGTATTTATTTCTAAAACATCATTCTGAGTGACCCATTCAAATAGATAGTTTTGTTTCCAACTGATATATTTTCACATTATCCACCATGTTCATTAGGTACCCACTACCTTACCAGGCACAGCAGACCACAGATGATGAACATGGAGCACAGAGTTTCATAGGAGCTTGATAACCTGTGTTCCTAGGCTGAAAAGGCCCTTCTTTGTACCTCTTGGGAGGTGAGGTATGTGGCTTAGTGCTTAAGTACAGGCACACGGAAATCAAAGAGGTCTAGGCTCAAACTCCAGCTCTAGTGTTTAATTTGTGTGTGATCTTGGGAAAAATACTCCAGTCTCTCTCAACCTCAGTGCCCCATCTGGAAAATTAGAATAATACTTACCTCATACAGCTGTGAGATTTAATTAACATTGTGTATTGTAAAGCACTTAGCAGAGCCTAAAGAACACTACCTAAACGGATGCCAGGCTTACTCAGTGAGAGCTCTAGGATGGACGTATCACAGGCGTCCAAATCTGGCAGCAGCTTCAGGCTCTTAACACCCCAAAGAACCCTACTTGCTTCAGTTCACTGGCATGCACCCTGTCACCCTGTGCACTACACCTCAAGTATTAAGGAGATGGGGGGGGCCTTTCCCAAGGCTATGTCCTCACAGAGCTTTTTGGCACCCTGGAATCCTAGGTGTTGTTAAGGTTAGGGTGCCTGCACAACACTGGCATTTATCACCATTCTAGAAGCATTTGTTACAGAGGAGGTGGGGCTGGTGAGGAAAGATGAGGAACTGATCAAGTAGATTAATGGCGAAAAAAAAAATTTTTAACTCATAAAACCCATTAAAAATTAAGAAATACACCAAATTCCTTTATTTTCAATGTGTACATACACATTCAGGTTTTTTCTTATGATTGATACTAGTTTACCTTTTTGTTAACGATGGCAAGTTTTAACTGTTAAGTTGGTTCTTTGAGGGGATTTTCCAGGCATCTATTAAATATGTAAGTTCCTTAACTAGGGGTGTAGAGGAACAAGTATTGTTTAACCAGGGAGAAAGCTGCCAACCACCACCAGTCTCTCTTCCCAGTTTTTTAGAATATAAAAGTTGGTATATCATCTCTAGTATTTAGGCACATCCTTGGCATGTTCACAGCAACTGTTTTATTAGGCATTTTATAGCTGTAATTATTTTAATGTATCAATATTATTTTAACCTATCAAATTACTTAAATCTCTGCTCTCACCTAGACAATTCCAAATGTTTTTAATTCAACTTTTACATTTTTGTTCTCAACTACGGTACTTAAATATGATTTTTCATTTCAGTCTATTGTTTTTCCTTTTAACTGATGCTCTGACTGCCCTAGCCAAGTCTCTCCTTATTTTAATTCTTTTATTTATTTTATTTTATTTTTTTTAAAGATTTTATTTATTTATTTGACAGAGAGATAGACAGAAGAGCACAAGCAGAGGGAGTGGCAGAGGGAAAGGGAGAAGCAGGCTCTGCACTGAGCAGGGAACCCGATGCAGGACTCGATCCCAGGACCCTGAGATCATGACCTGAGCCGAAGGCAGACACTTAACCATCTGAGCCACCCAGGCGCCCTTATTTTAATTCTTTTAGTTTTATAACTAGCCCCTGGGATACTTACGTACTTTCTTCTAAGTTTTGTCCATATTCAAACTTCATACGTTAAACATTAGCCGTGTATCATTTTATGCATGAGTCATTTCTCTGAATATTTTTACTTTAAAAATATAGGAGAGATTAAGACAAATTTCTGAGTCCTACTCCACTGCCGCCCTGTTGTGCTTTATTAATCTGAGATTTTTAGTCCTGTTACTAAAGAATTATAAACCTCTGAGTTGCACTCTAACTAGTGACAAGCTTGTTTAGGCTCTGACTCCATTTCTCCAGGATTTCTTGCTGGAGAACTAACAGGCCCTTTAAGCAAGATTCTGTAAGACATAAGCTTCCTCATCGATCTGTCTAGATTTTCCTTTCATTTTTTGGATTTGGAGCCTAATTACATAAATTGAGAAGGCAGCTTCCACAATGTTGATTCATTGCCTTCCCAGCATGGAGGGCAAGAAGCAATAGCAAGGAGGTACAGCTCTGTAACCCCAGCAGAGGAAGAAAGTCGGAGGAAACTGGGTTGGAGAGCGGTGTCAGACATTTTTCATTCCCCTTAAGAGGCAAGAACCCTTTAAATGTACTCTCTGCCTTCATAAGGAAAACCTGTACATGACACTTACAGAAGCCTGTGCTGCCCTATAGCTAGTTCCAAAACACGACACAAGGTGTCCTGTGTAATATGAAACTGGGAGACGACAGCATGGTGAGGTGGTGCTTTGTGAAACCATAAACGTCTCAGTTATGTAAAGTTAGATCATGTTCAATGTTTATATATTTGCTTGCTAATTGTTGACTGTTAGTACTGTCAGAACACTAAATTATCCCTCCCCCCTTTTCCTAATGAACATATAACCCTTTTTACAGCATGGTAGTATTTAGAAAGAACCCTATTCTTTAATGGTGGGAAGCCATTGCAATAGATTTTCATGAGGGTCATGGAAAAAAGTGATCCCCCTAAAAATTATGTCTACCTAAGATACTATATAAATAGTTTAGAAATTTGGAGTGAGTTTATCTTCTCTCTTTAGACAAGCCTCTGATGGTCTCTGGGTTTGTTACAGAACTTTTAGCAGGTTCCTATCAGTAATGTATACACCATATTTCATTTAAGGTCATTTCAGATTGAATTCCTTGATAAACTACTGTGTCCAAGGCTAAGATGAATCACTTTTCCTGCTTTTTCTGCTATGTGGCTTTTTTTTTTTAAGATATTTAATTAATTTATTTGACAGAGAGAGACACAGCGAGAGAGGGAACACAAGCAAGGCGAGTGGGAGAGGGAGAAGCAGGCTTCCCGCCAAGCAGGGAGCCCGACGTGGGGCTCGATCCCAGGACCCTGGGATCATGACCTGAGCTGAAGGCAGACGCTTAACGACTGAGCCACCAAGGCGCCCCTGCTATGTGGCTTTTTAAAAAAACTCCTTACTTCTCATTCATCTTTTAGTGCATTTCCCCCATCTCCATTTCCCATTATTTTCTCATACCACACGCCTCCTGTACTATTCCTATTTTTTCTTAACACCACAGTGTATCCCCACAAATCTCTGAGCTCACACTGTGCTCTATTCTCTTTCAACTAGATCTGTTAGTCAATATGTCTCTCAATTCTCTTGGCAATGTATTCTTTTATGCAAATTGTATAGAAAAATATGACTTGCGTATCTTAAAAATCCAATGTAAACAAAAAGAGCAATGTTGTGAAGTTACTGTTCATAATTACAAAATTATACTTTAAATAGGGATGTTATTTAAATCCCTTGCATTATGAGAAGGGTATTACAATGCAAGTAATTCACATTAAAAGGCATTCTATTCAATAGATGTGTTTATTGGTGGGGTCAGTTTTGCCAGTGTTTTATTAATTCACATGTAATTCATATAGACCCTGTGTCAGCAACACCTAACAATACTACTTGAAAAAGTGATACACTATTTCCACTTATATGCTCTGTGATTATTTTATAGTGCTCAAATTTTGTAGTCCTTTACAGAAAAAAAAAAAGAAGAAGTAAAAGCATGGTGATAAAACTGCAATTTGCCACAACACATTTCCTCCAAATCTTAGTATAAAACACAAGACATTTTTTTCCACACTCTACTTTTATAGAACAACCAGATTTGTAATTGATTTCTTTATTTTATTTGATTTATCAATATACATGGCAGCTTTCTCAAAACTCAAAGTTCCAAAAGTATGTAATTTTAAAGGTGAAAAATCATTTTCCTTTAGATGTCATATTCCTAGAGAGCTATTAAAGTCTATTTATAAACAAAAATAATTGATAAACTAACACACTTTAGAAATCAGAATATCTTAAATTATTTTAAATGAATACAAGATATGTCTTTTTAATTAACTATCATAGTTAAATTTCATATCACAAAACAAAATGACTTGTCCCCACTAATTTCTCAAGTGAGGTAAAGTCATTGGGTTTTACACTTAATATAAGTTTTAAATGTGATTATTAAATGATAATATTTTATCAATTATAGGAAATATTCATTTATAGGAATTTCCTTAGGTCCATCAATGTTTTTAGGCCAAGTTTGAGCCCATGTCAACCTTCCAAGTTTAGAGTCAATGCACCTAACCTGCCTAATAAGCATGTCAATTTAAGAATATGAATTTCATTGATAAGAAGGGGGAATAAACAGTGGCTAAATCACTGTTCAACTTACAAAAAAAAAATAAGCTAAAAGTAGATGCGATAGTTTCAAAGAACTAATTACTTAAAAAAAGTTTTTTAAATAAACATGAATGGCCAATGACGTTGGATTTAAAATTTCACAGGATAACCTTAAAAAAAAAAACAAAAAACCACATAGAAATAGTAAAGTCATCACCTTATGATTAAAAAAACTAAAGTTTAATAGTCATTGAAGAGGTAACAACCACTTGTAGTCTACATTGAAAAGTAATTTTAATCATAGCTAAAACAAACTAAAATCAAAGAATTCTATTAAGAAATAACAAAAATGATAAACATTTAATAACACCTAAAATGTAGATACTTAAGATCCTAAACAAAAATATTAAAGGTAAAAGGGCCTTGAAATTTTTTCCCAACAATTCATCTTATAAGATCAATTTCTAAATAGCTCATATCCTTTGCTTTGGTGTTTTGTCTGCTATCAACTAAACATTAGTACAGTAGAAGATCACTTATGTTCTTTTCAAATGCTTGGCATTATAATGTGATCTCATATCTTTCCTCAAATTAAACTTTGCTCCACATATTCCACATGTATACAGATGAACATCCATGTGCTGTTCCAACTGTTCATTATTTGGGAATATCTGAAAGCAGACCTGGCATATAGTCTCACCAGCAGATAAATGAGAAATCATATGCCGTACATGGTCATGTTTTCTGAAGTTTCCTTGATCACAAATGGAACAGACATACCTGGCCATGCCTTTGTGCATATCATTGTGCAGTCGCAACTGACGTTCTCTTAAAAACTGCTTTCCACATGTCTGACAAACAAACTGTTTTTCCTTAGTATGAACAGTATAGTGTTCTCTTAAGTGACACCGCTGATAAAATCCTTTTCCACAGAGATTACAAAAATGCTTTCGTCTGTGATCTCTTTCATTTTCTTCCATGATGGCACTCTTAAACACATCCTGGTCTAGGCAGCTAGACATATGTTCAACCACTAGATTTTCAGTTTCAAAACGCTGGCCACAATTAGGACATCGAAAAGGACAGGCAGAATGTTTAAATAACTGCTTTTTTTGGATACTGTTTATCTGGAAATGATTGTCCCTAAAATCATCCAACATTTCCACAAACATATCTCTTATTTCTGACTGCTCGTCAGGATTCTCTTCCATGTCCATCTTCTCCTCCGTATTTCCTAACCCGTTCATTGTCAGATCCTGGGGTTCCCCACATCTTTGAGCATGTTCCTGAAGCTGCCTCCCCTTAACGAGGATCTGTCCACATTTCCCACATGCACAGATATTTTCGATGTGTTTGGCTAAGTAATGAGAGGACAGGTCCTCCTCCGTTATTGTGAGTCCGCAGAGCTCACAGGATGCATTTTCGGGATCCTCCTGTACTGGACTGCTATTGTTAGGGGGCCTTATATTTTCTAAACCACCCCTTTCATCAGCATTTATCGACATTCGAGGTTTTAGAGTTTTCCTACCACTTTTCTTAATACCGATATCTTCTTCAACATAGTATCTATAAAATGGCTCTTCAGGTTCATCTTCTAATTCGTCATTGTCAGTGGACTCATTACAGTCTTTATCAGTCACTTTAATAATGTTAAAGTCTTTCAGTTCATCTGTGGGAATATCTTCCGGCTCCATCTTGATAATGATTCTTTTCCTCTCAGCAGCTCTGCTTTTTTCCTCGTTGGCTAGTTCAGACTCCACTGTGCTACTTTTTCGGCTTCCGGTGGTTGAAGTCGAATCATCAGCAGCCTGGCTGGTGTCTCCTCTGTATTTGTCTGTCTGTGTGGAAAACGCTTTAGAAGATTCCTTTTCACCAAATTCGGCTTTGATAGTACCATCTTTTCCATCTCTAATATCCACTATTCTGTGATAGGATCTTGTGTTTTGGTACGAATGTCTGTTAGTACAGGTTAGTACATGCTCATCTAACAATTTTTCACAGCTAAAGCCAAATCCACAACTATCACAGGTAAAACTCCGTCCAAAGCGCCGTGACACGCGTTCTTTTGGAGCTGATAATTTGGACACAGAACTTTTTTTACATACATCAAATAGTGGTTCGGGAAAATTGCCTAACTGTAAAGACTCTTCATCAGGCTCTCTATTGTGTGGTGTATTTACTGTTGAACTTGGCTCTGCACACCACCTGTTGGCTTCACTGCCATTTCTAGCCACTGTGTCTTCATACATTCTTACCCCAAATATCATTTTGCTGTTCTGTTTGCTGGAAGCAGAAGATGAACATTTTGAACTAGAACAGTCTGCATCCTGAATGTCTTCTAAGCAGTCGGGAACGTTGTACAGCTGCAGGTAGTTCATCGCCACTTTAAACTGCTCAAAACTGGAGGGTGCAGTCATAATCTTTCCTAAGTACATAAACTGCAAAATGAGATCAAAACACTCGGCACTGATTTTCATGTTGCTGAGATTCAGCTGTGCGGTGCTGTGCTGGTGGTTCATGAAAAACATTCTAAAGTAGGAGCTACAGGCAGCCAGAACGGCTTTGTGCGCTTGAAAGTAAATGTCGTCGATGGCAATGCAACAGTCACAGAGAAAACCCCACTCCCTCTGGTTGTTCAGCTGCTGGAGGACGTAGCTGCTGTGGCTGGGCTTTGCCATCTTCTGTTATTTACAGACCTATGTGAAACAAAAGCATTAAAGTCAGACAAGATATCTTTAGAAAAGCACTTGAAAAGAAGAATCACTTTGATCAGACACTGGGACGTGCGTGATTTTGCTATCACAATAAAGGTATAAATGGCTCTCCATTCTAATGTAGCAAAACTCAGTAATATACACCTGAATCATTTTTCAGATGTGAAGATGAAGATAACACAGCCATTTATTCAAGTTTCTCATTTTGATTTTAAGAAAACACAAGCTAAGGTATCCGAAGCAAAAACCATCATTTTGGTTTCATCACACCTCTATGGGGGAAAATGTATGCTAAATGTGAAAGGAAAAAGTTTAAAAGTACCTGAAGGATACAAACAGTGAAAGTAAATAAAAGAGCAACTTAGACTGAAAGTACATAACTAAATTACAGAGTATTAAAAACTTCTCACAAAATTGATATTAAGGAACTATTGCTCATTTTTTAAGTGTGATGAGTGTATTTTGGTTGCGTTAAAAAGAGTCCCTATCTTTTATATATACATACTGACATTTATAGATGAAATGATATAATCTAAAATACACTAGAGGGGCTCCTGGGTGGCTCAGTCATTGAGCATCTATCTGCCTTCGGCTCAGGTCATGATCCCGGGGTCCTGGGATCGAGCCCCACGTTGGGCTCCCTGCTCGGCGGGAAGCCTGCTTCTCCCTCTCCCACTCCCCCTGCTTGTGTTCCTTCTCTCACTGTGTCTCTGTCAAATAAATAAATAAAATCTTAAAAAAAAAAAGATTAAAATACACTAGAAAATAATCCAGTGAGGTGGGTGTGGGGGCAATAGATGATACAAGATTGGCCATATGTTGATAACTACTGAGGCTGGGAGATAGGTATAATTCTATTTTTGTATGTTTGAAAATTTCCATAGAAAAAATTCTATTTAAAATGCTTATTAGATTATATGGAAATGGCCACAAGCAAATAGGTTTGATCAATGCCTTTTTTCTTGATTATTAGGGAAGCAGTCATTCTGTAGAGTCAGAATATGTCTTATATCGCTGGGCATGCACACTTTAGGGTATAACAAGGCAGTGGATCCATTAGGGAAGGAGGTGTCTATCCTTAAATGGTAAATTTTTCTTCATTTTTTAATTGTTAAAAAAAGTATACAAAGTAACATGTGCAAGAAATTAAAATATGTAAGTAAATAGAATAAAAACACACCTTAGGTCACATACCTCTTCGCAGAGGTAACATCTCCAAACACTCTGGATTGTGTATCTTCAGATCTGTTTATATGTATCCATACAGAGTCAAAGGATATTGAGTACCTATGATGTGCCCAAGTACATAGTTTTTGCTCTTGCGGTGTGTGTGTCTGTTTTTTCTTAACCTAAATGGTATCATCCTTTTTTTTTTTTTTAAAGATTTTATTCATTTATTTGACAGAGAGAGAGCACAAGCTGGGGGAGCTACAGGCAGAGGGAGAAGGAGGCTCCCCGCAGAGAGGGAGCCTGACCCGACGCAGGGCTTGATCACAGGACTCTGGGATCATGACCTGAGCTGAAGGCAGATGCTTAACCAATTGAGCCAGCCAGGCACCCCCTAAATGGTATCATTCTATATATACCTTTCTGCAACTAGTTTTCTTCACTGAACATATGGTAGACATTATAAATAATATTAATGTAGTGAGTTGACTTTGGGTAAAGAGGGAGAGGAAAACATTAAAAGCATTAGAAGCCCTATCCGTTATATTATAAAACTAAAATAAGATCCAATTTTAACCTCAATTTTTAATCTGTATACATAAAACTTCAGAATCTATCTTCTACCTAAAACAAGTTCCTACACAATCTGAGCATAAAAAGAACATTTAACAAGCTGTTCAGAGAAATAAAATGTTCACTCTTCAGTCCCCAAATCCTTGAATCCCTGCAGTGGTAATTAAGAGGTATCTACAGCTTATTTCCACTTGCTTTTTATCTGCTCATCACAGATCACATGTGGATTACATACCCCTTTTCCCCACTACCTGAAGACCTATCCTACCTCCTTCTTCCTGTTCTTCCTGCCTAATGACAGAGAGTTGCACAGCCAGGGATGTGCCTCTAGAAAGGAAGGTGGCCTATAATGAGACCTACTGCCTTCTTTTTTTTTTTAAAGATTTTATTTATTTATTTGAGAGAGAGAATGAGAGAGAGCACATGAGAGGGGGGAGGGTCAGAGGGAGAAGCAGGCTCCCTGCCGAGCAGGGAGGCCGATGCGGGACTTGATCCTGGGACTCCAGGATCATGACCTGAGCCGAAGGCAGTCGCTTAACCAAATGAGCCACCCAGGCGCCCAGAGACCTACTGCCTTCTTAAAATTGCAACCACTGTACCATTTTTGTAAGCCAGGTGAAGCATGTCAAATAGATACAATCTTTCAACCTTTTCAACCTTCTGTAAATCAGATGTCTGTACCCAATGAGGAAGAATGCTCAGTATGTACCTAAATACAAAAAGCAATATATGCACAAAGATACTCATCAATGTTATTTATAAATTGAAATGCCTGGTAATAAGGGAGTTGTAAGTGAACCAAGGTAAATCCACCTTTACCAAGGTAAATCCACTACCTAAAATTCACTATCACGTGGCCTTTAAAAAGTATATAAAACGAATCCAAACAACAAAACCTTAAAGGGTGAAAAAAAAAAAAAAAGAAAAACACACACACAAATGCTGACCCTAAACCCATTTTATATAAGATGAAATTTCTAGGTCTATAGTCATTCTGTGGGATTCAGAGAGAACTTTAATGGGTAATAAAGAGAAAGAGGCAGAAGGATAGATGTTATCTCAAAAAAAATTTTTAGTAATAAGAGTTGTTAAAAAATGAAACAAACTCTTTTGGAGGACAATGGATGCCCTGTATGGAAGAGGGATGAAATGTCACTGAGGACAGTATAATACAAGGAAAAGAACACAGGCTTTGGATCTGAAAGACCTGAGTTCCAATCTGGCTTTGCCACCTTATTTATCTTCACTGACCCCAAGTTTCCTGAACTGTCAAAGTGGGGATAATAATATGTCAAATAACACATCAAACATGAGGATTTGTAGAAGCAATGTGTAAAACATACAGTTCTTGACATGTGATAATTAATGGAAGTAAGACTGGCAGTTGCTTATCCAAGCATCAGGAGCTAAGTTTGACTAGATAACCTTAAAATTTCCTTCTAAGCAGGAGTCCAGTAGAAGAAAGCCAGCAGTTAATCTGCAAGGACTTTCAGGTTTTAAATCTCCTGTGCTTAAAATAATGACATAAAGAGCTTAAAAGTTCTAAGAACTCTTCTAATCTAATGGAAAGCAGTTTTATGGCCAGCCACCAAACCTGGTGCAACGACATACACCACCAATGTGACAGGCACTGCTACGGCTGTAGCCACAATTCAATTACGGCAGTAAAAATAAATTCTGTGTTAACCTAAGCAAAACACAAAAACAGGAGCATCAACGGCATTTTAATGCACATCTGTTAATGCAACAAATATGCACGGAGTGCTCTGGATGCCAGACGCTATACATAAAGTGCCAGGGATCGACAATAGCACCAGTATTCTGTGATCTCGAGGAGCCATCACTGAGGAGAATCCTGACTTTTTCTACATCAGTGACTTCAGTCAACATGTATTCAGTAAAGTACCTCCGCTGTGGAAGAAGGCACCATGCTCTGGTGGAGAGAACGAAGAAGGGCTCTGGGTCAGAAAAGCGTGGGTGTGAATCCCACTGTCTTCAGATGTCTCTCTACATCCCTACCTTCCCCTCAGAGCTTGAGGCTGAACAAAATTCATGCTAACGCTACAGCTTCTAGGCTGACCTCATTACGCAAACATCCACGTTCCAGTAAAATGGACTTTCAAAGGTAGGGTAACTGTTCATAGCAGTCCTACACATAGTAGTGCCAACAACTTTGTTCTTGTTACACCTCACTCAGAAAAGCCTGGAGAAGGCCAACTAATAACACAAAACAAAACAAAACAAACCCCCAGAAAACAGAAGGGCATGGAACCAGGGGTGAGGGATCTAAATTCCTGTGAGACTTTTAGAGCTTATCTCTTGGGAATAATTTTTGCATTAAAATTTAAAAAATTCATTCACTTAATTAAAAACAATTTCACTCAAATTCCAAAAGCAGTTTTCTCCTTTCAATTTTTTGATATCCTTAATAATCCTACCAAAAGAACCTTAACTTTATCTTATAGTAAAGCTTGCAAACGTTTTAAATAAAAGGATTGCTTCTATTTTAGCTGTTCTTCTTTTTATTTTAATTCCAGTAAAGTTAACATACAAGTGTTATACTAGTTTCAGGTGTGATTCAACACCTGCATACAACACCTGGTGCTCATCACAAGTGCGCTCCTTGATCCCCATCACCTATTTCACCCATGCCCCCCCCCACCTCCCCTCTGGGAACCATCAGTTTGTTCTCTAGAGTTGAGAGTCTGTTTCTTGGTTTGCCTCTCTTTTTTTCCCCTTTGCTCATTTGTTTTGTATCTTAAATTCCACATATGAATAAAATCATCTGTTATTTGTCTTTCTCTGATTTATTTCGCTTAGCATTATACTCTCTAGCGCCATCCATGTCATTGCAAATGGCAAAAATTCATTTTTTTTATGGTTGAATAATATTCCATTGTGTATATATACCACATCCTCTTTATCCATTTATCAACTAATGGACACTTGGGCTGCTTCCATATCTTGGTTATCCTAAGTAATGCTGCTCTAATCACAGGGGTGCATATTTCCCTTTGAATTAGTGTTTTTGGGGTGCCTGGGTGGCTCAGGTGGTTAAGCAACTGCCTGCAGCTCAGGTCATGATCCTGGAGTCCCGGGATCAAGTCCCGCATCGGGCTCCCTGCTCAGTGGGAAGCCTGCTTCTCCCTCTGACCCTACCCCGCTCATGCATTCTCTCTCTCAAATAAATAAAATCTTAAAAAAAAAAAGAATTAGTCTTTTTGTATTCTTTGAGTAAACACCCAAAAGTGCAATTGAGGGGTCATAGGGTAGTTCTATTTTTAACTTTTTGAGGAACCTCCATGCTGTTTCCCACAGTGGCTGCACCAGGTTGCATCCCCACCAACAGCGCGTGAGGGTTTAGCTGTTCTTCTCTTTGTAACTGAAATCTGTGATTGCTTTTGTGTTACTAGCTGTATCATTGGTGAAACAAGTTTATTACAGCTAGAAGTCAAGGACTGCAGGAGTAGGACTTCCAATGTGATCCGAAGCCAAGGGTTCTAAGGCCAGAAGGATATCTGTATGCATGCAGTTCTCCCGGAAGAGAAAGGAGTTAGGTGATGCCAAACATTTTACACTGATTTTTAAAATTTTTAGTTTGACAGTTTCATCTCATTCAAAAACAGCCGCCAAGTGCATTCAGCATATTAATTTAGATACCCACAGATTTTTTAGTTCAGAGAGATCTAATCTGGTCCAACATTCTTATTTCATAGAAGGGCAAAGATCTAAGACTGTTAAACAGTGTATCAAGGGGATAGTTAACTGTGGTAAAGTAGGTACTAGGATTACAGGACAGACTCCTGACCACCCAGGTGGGCACGAACCACCTGGGATTATGTAATGTGCCCTTCTGCAAAGAACACTCAGCAAAGACTGGGCAGGAGTCCTTAATACAGGGTTTACTGGCCGGGTGCTCTTCCATAAGCGCCTACCCACATCTGAACTCTACCTACAATGCTGTTTTATCTGTAGAGGTGCATCCAGTCTTATTCAGTAGACGTGTTCCCTAAGTTATACCGTGTAAGCTATTTCAGTAAATTTCTCACTGACACAGTATCAGAAATACGTTTCCTTCATCACCATAAATCTCTTAAATTGGAAAAAACAGCTTTGCTGAAAGTTTCTTTTGCCTCTGCCTTAGTCAAATGATAACTGAAGGGCCTATAAATGAGCATATGAACTGAATGAAGAAATAACTTAGTTACAATTTTGGAGTGACTCCTTCTGTAAAGCAAATAATCTCCTTTTTTTAATGTTTGCCAAAGACCAAGGAGGCTCTCCTGGGGACAATTTGCATAGCCTCAGTGAGAATCTGCAGCAGAGCCTAGCATTAGACTCTTGATTCAGTGCCCCAATCTCTGCACTACTAACAATTACCTTTGGATCTGAAAGATCATTTAGGTATATACATTCATTTTCTCATACCTATTTCTGTGCCTTATATGATTGGATATAGGTATATGGATTTAATTTGAAGGTTATAGACAATCCTTTTAAAGGGCCCGAGATGATGGGTATTAAGGAGGGCACGTGTTACATGGAGCACTGGGTGTTATACGCAAACAATGAATCATGGAACACTACATCAAAAACTAATGATGTACTGTATGGTGACTAACATAACATTAAAAAAAAAAAAGGCCCCAAGTGAAATGAAAGGATTCTCTTATGTTAATAAATCAGAGTATCAGAATGTGTTGAATACCTACACGTTCCTAACACTGCATAAAGCATTGAAGTAGAGGGTGGAGAAGGATGGTAAACATAGAGCCAATTACATACGAGGATTAAATTTTGAACCAAGAAACAATCTGAGAATAATTAGGTATTAAATTATACTGAATAAAGTTCAGCAAGAGTTAGAGGGGGGAAAAAGCATGATTGTACTAGAACAGTGAGCTTTAGGAAGGATGTAGGACTTGAGTGAAACCTTAATGAATAAGTAGCATAGAGAAAAATAGAAGGCAAGGGGAAAGGCATTTCAGGTATCTGCATAAGCGTGTAGGTAAAGAACTGGGAGAGGGGTGCACAGCAGCATAAGCAAAAGCATGAAAATGTAATGGGAGGGAAAGCAGATATGCTTTACCGAACTGGTATATGGAGGTAGAGTAAATGACAACTGTAATACAACAATAATGGGAATAGCCAATATTTGTTAAGCCTTACTATCAACGGTCAGGCTCTAGTCTAAGCAGGTGTGTGTGTGTGGAGGGGTGCATATGCATACATATATATGTGTGTGTGTGTGTGTGTATATATAACGTGTATTTGTACACAATGTTATATAACTTCTGTGAGGCCACAGAGGACTTGGTGGGATTAGAACACAAGCAATAGGACTCTTGAGCCTGAGATCATGGCCTCAGTGATTTTGTCACCTATAAAAATAAGGTCACTCTGGCGAAATTATTTCCTAGAATACGATTTTCCAGAGTATACGGTCCAATGTCTAAACTTAATTAAGTTCTTTAGGTTTTCTTCTTGAAATTTCCAGGAAGAACCAGTTTTGTAGATGCTCCTAAAAACTTTTACTTCAAGGCACTTAAATGACAGACACAATCAAGGTTAAAATTTTTTCACTTTTTAGAACAGGCATTCTGGCTGGTTATTAGACTGTAAATACAGTACTTAGCACAGGGAGTTCTGAAATTATAATTGGGTTATGTTCCAAAACTTTATTTTTAAGTTAGTTATTTGAAACTTGAAACACATATTCCCATAGAAACAATGCTATAAATGGTGAGTCGGTTCTATGCTCACACCCTAAAATCTTTTAAAACCCTAATGTAGCTTTACATCAGTCCTAACAGTGCTATAGCATGACTTTTATCATTTGTACTAAAAGAGGTATCATACAGCAATGCCTACCTCATTGACCTCCAAAGGTCAAGGGCAAGGATGAGACTTAATGGCCTTTGTTACCCTTGTGCCTAGTACACACTGACCACATAGTTGGCACTCAATGCATGCTTGTTCAAATGGAAGTATTAAAAAGAGCTCAGGAAGCAGGCACCAACAGATTTGGATACCAACTCTACCACTTATTTAGCTATGAGAAAACATCTTTACCTCTTTAAACCCGTTTTTCTCATCTATAATATAAGGATAATCATAATCCTCAGAGTTCTCATATCAATTAGAGACAACAATTTCTTCTTGCCTTTTTAGTCAAGCATAATACAATTTTCCTTAAGTATTAATGTCATCATTGCGAACATAGTTCACAGAATTTTACAAAGTGATCAAGTTCAACCCGATGCTTTATAGATGAGAAAACAGAGGCCCTAAGAGGTTCAGAGACATGCTCAAGGTCACTTCCAGTTTTAGTGGCTGACTAAAGGCCCTTGGCTCTTCAATCCTGGTCCCTGAGTACAGAACCAACTGGTTGTCTGCTTTCTCCTCTGCATCATGTTTTACCGAAATACAGGAGCTATTCAAATTGGCAAGGGTTGTTTGCACCTACACAAAATGGCCTGAGACTGTTGTGCTTTGGGAGTTTGTGGTTTGTTGGCTGGTTAGTATTTTTCTGCCTCCTTGCTTGTCAAGCCAACAGCTATCACTTCTAAAAAGGGTGCTGATCCCCCGCTGCCCACCATTTCAATCTGTTATGGGTTATGAAATAGACAAAAACTCACTGAAGCTGAATTTACATAATTTTTCTGAGAGGACCTAGGGAAGTGATCTGTAAGATAAGATTTTAATTCCTGCACTTTGTTTCATCTGTTTTAATTGCTTTCATGCTGTTTTAATTTGCTTTAAATCTTGTTTCTGGCCAGGGGACTGGGTAGCTGAGGTTGCCAACCAAATAACTTCTGAATAAGTGAGTTGTTACTATAGGTAAGCAGCTAGGTCTAGGAAATAAATTTATCCACATAGAAAGCAAAGTGAACATAGTGGCTTCTGGAATATTTCTCTCTCCCTCCAGAAGGAGAAGCAAGGAGCACCAGGGTGGCTCAAATGGTTAAGCATCGGACTCTTGGTTTCACTCAGCTCATGATCTCAGGGTCCTCCTGGGATTGGGCCCTGCATCAGGCTCCATGCTCATGATTCCACTTCAGAATTCTCTCCCTCTGCCCCTTCCCCCACTCATGCTCGACACACTGTCAAATAAATAAATAAATCTTAAAGAAAAAAAGAAGTAGAAAAGTATTTAATCCAGGCAGTCTCTAAATTTTGATCTGTTCATCTTAAAGAGGCAACATGGCATCTTCTGACCACTAGAGAGCACCATGTGAACAGTAGGCTTCTCTCAGCAAAAAGCAGCTTTACCAGGAAGTCACTTTTTTTGCACGTGGCATTGGTATTCTCGGTATTCTTAGGGTTCATTTTGTGGAACTTACATCTATTCCAAAGTGCCTCTGTGACTTCGGGACCCACCTAAATCTGCTCCTCCCCCTTTATTCTCTGTCTCTGCAGGCAGTGCCATGCACCAATCACCCAGGCTACTTGGCAGTCACCTGGGACTTCTCCCTCCCTTAATAGTTAACTATTAAGTCTCACCAATTTCCTAGTATTTCTCAAAACTGCCCCACTATTCCATGCCTACCTTCCCTGCCCTCCTGAGGACTCAACATCACTCCTGCGTTATTACAACAGGCTCCTTAACTCATTCCTCAAATCTATCCTTCACCCTCAAACAATTAATAAAGAACAAAAAGCAGACCATATCATTCTGCTTAAACCCTTCTATGGTTCTCTTCACATATCCTCAGGCTAAAGTACAAACTCCTTAGCAAAGCATACAAAGCCAACAGTGTCCACCCATCTAGTCTTATGTTTGGCTACTTCTTGCTTCAAACTTCATGTTCAAGTAGCATAAAACTGCTTGCCCTCTCCACTCTGCCCCACCCCAAGAAATACTTAATGTATTTCTTACCTCTATTTTTATTCATTCCCGATTGGTTCTTCTGCCTGAACCTCCCACATATCTAAGAATCGGTTTATCACCTCCTCCAGAAAACCTTCTGTAATACCTCCCTCTCCCACTATTTTAGGTTTTGATATTACTCTTTATCATCTCTTTATTTTGCACTTATTACGCTATATTTTAATCATCAGAACAGTAACATAAGGTAGGTGTTAAAGCACAGACTAACCAGATTGCCTGGGTTCAAATTCTGGCTTTGCCACGTATTAGGTGTGTGACCTTGAGCAGGTTGCATAAGCAATTTGTGCCTCAATTCTCTCAACTGAGAATGGGGATGATAATCCTTCCTAGTGTTTAGAGTTATCACAGGCAGTAGCTGTCAAGGAGTAAATGCTAAATAAAAATTGGCTACCACAGTTATCTATGTGTCTGTCCATAGGTCTCCCCACCAGATTATGACCAACTGAAGGCAAGGCTGTTAGCTTGTTTCTGTGCAATATAGTAAGTATTCAGTCAATGCTCCTGAAGGAGCAGCTGGTGAGGCAGCTCTAAGACAATGGGAAGTGCTACCCAGGCTCCTTCCCTCAGCAGATACACACATCTTTTTAATTTGTATTGTCTCCAATTTTTCCAATCACAGCCACCTTTTTCTTATTTAATTCCAACCAAAACCCTGGAAATTTCACTCTTATCTAATTAAAAGTCAACAAACTGAATCCAATAAAAAGAGTATCATAAAAAAGTGTGTTCATTCTAAGAAGCTTAACTTCATTTTTTAAGCCTTCAATCTATTTTAAGATTCCCCTTCATACCCAGGACCTACCACAGCAAAAGCCTTCATGCTTTCATATATGCTATGCTATTCCCTTTGCTTAGAACCTTTTCGATGTCCAGCTCACTCTCTTTGGAAAGTTTTTTTTTTTTTTTTTTTCCTGATCCCAGGATAATGCAGATGCCCCTCTTCTGTGCTTCCAAAACAGACCCCACCTACAACTATATGATGACAAAAAAATGTATCATCCAAACTGAGTGTTGTGTCTATCACCACACTCTTGGCAGGGATTATAATTATGTGGCTCCCTTGCTTTGCTGGAAGCTCCTTGAGATCAAGGCATTGTCTTAGTCATCACTGTATCCCCCAGAACCTTTAACAACTGCTTGGCATTTAGTTGATATTTGATCAATTTTGAAAGAATAAATGTTGAAATAGGTGTTTTATTTTGCTTATCAATTCCTTCCTTCCTTCCTTGTAATCTCTACAACCTACCAAGGGGCTCAAAGTCATGACCCTGAGATCAAGAGTCACATGCTCCACCGAATGAGCCTGCCAGGCACTCAATTTTTTGCATTATTTCAATCATGGCAACTTTTACATAGTGGTCAAAAATTTACAAAGCAATTTCCCATACATTAAACAACTGATTCTCACAACAACCCTGAGACAGGTATTTTCATTATCCTCATTTTGTGAATAAGTTTAGTGGTTGATACTGAAGTGCTCATCTTCTAAGTAGAAGATGGGACTCGAACTCTGGAGTCTTGATTCAGAACCCTGAGTTTCAGCTTTTATAAGCCAGACAACACTCTTCCTGGCAATGACTATTAACTGAAATGCTGCTTTGGAACGTCCTGAGCCTCCCAGTCACCCACTCTCACACAGCCCCATACTGCATGCGGAATGCCCTGCCCCCGCCCCATCTCCTCTTCCATCTGCTGACTCCCACCGCCTATCAGAACAAGCCTTTCCCTAATACTGTAAGATGTAAAGTGGAGATGGAACTCTTTAGTTATCTTGAAAAAAGGATTATGTGTACCTCACAAAGATAACAAATGAAAAATCTGGTTGGTGATTTAATTCTTTAATTTTCCAATATTATTTGGAAAACGATTTTAAACTCAATGCAAGAGTAGTGTAAAAAAACTCATGTCCCGAACATCAAATAATGCTGTGATTAAACTTCTATGTACTATTTTGGGGCTTTGTTTTCAGAATATCATCAACCACTTCACACTCATTCTTCTTACTTGCCAGGCTAAGTAATAAATGATTCTGTACTTTGACTAAGATCTCTTGTAGTTACCATACAAGCCACAATGTAAGTATAGTTAGAAATCTATCTGAAATATGTGCTGTCTCCTCCCATGCCACATCTAAAAACTGCACAGTCATTAATTCCCTTCTTCATTCGAATTCTCTTTCTTTGACATTTGGCATGCTGCTACCTCTAGATACTGATCAAGGGGAAGCCTTCACACCCATATCAGCACAGGAATATCAGCACAGGGATATCTTCATGGCAAATATAGCCACTCCTTGCCTCCCAACTATGGAATTATGAAACTCTCTACAAATATGAAGCTTCTGGGTTTTTTAAATCAGTTTGGCCAGTATAAATCAACCCATCAGAGGCTGGACATCATCGTTAGCCCGAAAAAGTGTGAGAACTAGACCCCCGAGGTAAATACTTCATAGGACAAACTTAAAATAGCAATCCTGTTATATTTAAACGCTCACGTCTGTTACTTGATCATAGAATTTTAAACCAGTCCAATGCAAAACATTCCTTTTCTCCACCTAGTCAATTCTCACCAACCTGAATAGGGAATAGAGAACATAAGGCCATGAATCATCACACACCATCCTTAGGCAGGGTGAGGCATATACAACAGCACAGTTATGATCAAATGTTGCCTCTTCTTGTTTTAAACAAGGTATGGACTACTAACAGTTATCTCTGGGAAGTGGCAATCAGAATGATTTTCATTTTTATATTTTATGTACTCTAGTATAGGTTGAATTTTTACATAGAGCATGGGTTTTATAAGTATTTCCATTTTGAGAAAAAAAAGAATATACATGAATCACTTTTAATTTGGTTCGCATAAAAGCATATAAGAATAACAATGTCAATATTTCAGGGTAAAATATACTAGCACAAGAAAAAAAATATCAAGAGAAAACATCCTATAGAGACCGAAGTGACCTCTCAAGCAGGTGTTTTTCAAATACAACTCAATTTTTTTTGGAAGACAACAGATTACAGCTTAAAAATAAAAATCTACGGAAACTTTTCTGCCTTTATATCCCAAATGGTTATTTCCCCTTTGGGCCAGAGGTTAATAGCAAAGGCTTAGCACTTTCCTGGCTAGAGGAGGAGAGGCCTGAAAGCAGGCACTTCTTTTCTCCTGCACATTAGGATAGGAAATGGTGCTCCAAGGAACACAGAGACACTCTTAAAAAGCTCTATGAACTTATCTTCTCCAGAGCCTGGCAAAAGAGAATAAAGAAACAGTACAAAAATTTAGCACTGTTAATGTGAAATCAAAACACAAGGTCAAGAGCAAGTGGCTGAGACTGTGCTCATGCCCTGCTAAAGTCCTGGTTAAATATGGTTTCTTTTTTTCTGACAATGATGCACCAGGGCTCCCCCACTACTCCCCCAAAGTAGGGCATCCCATTGGAATGGGAAGAATAGAAAGGCTTCAGGAAAGGTCACTCAACCTGAGTTATTCTACACTGAAAATTTGGTCGTAATGGAGAAATCTCTTAAAATGAATGTAAGATGTTAATTAAAGACTCTACTGCAGACTGTCTTTATTGATCTTTGAAAATAGTTTCATGTCCACTACGTTCCAATTTTCTCTAAGATGAGGAAGCCCCCAACTAGCTCCCAAAGCCATTCAGTTATTGAGACTTTATTAGAAAGCCAGCAAGTGAATCAAAAGTTTTGAGGTTGTGATGGCCAGCCATCATTCAAGCTTCATTTTTTTGTATCCCAATTCTCCCCATCATATCCATTTGCACTGACAAAATTTCATAGAATCGAATTTCTTCGTTTCAAAGGAGAAGATAGTGATTGCTTTGAGGTTAACATGAGAACTGCATCCTTCACCATTTCTGCTCCAAAGTGCCTTGAACTTCAAATCATGAAACTGATTCTAAGTCGCCTCAAAAAGGCTGGAACCACTCCTTGGGTTTGAGAAAATCGTTCCTGTTAAGTTTTCCTGCCCTGAGACTGTGAGACATACCGTATGGAAATACACTCAGGCCAGTGGAGAATCTGCGCGTACCTACCACGTTTAAGCTCGACTGGAGTCGTTATTATTACACACATACAAATACCTGTCCCCAGAAAACATCAAGGACTTTCATGGACCTCTCCCCGACGCTCCCAATTTGGAAAAGGTCATGTCAACCTTTCAGATCTTCCAGACGCGTTCGTTGCTTAGTTTACCTAAGACTGGGAGGGTGGCTGAGCTCAGACCCAAGCCTACATATTTTAGTGGTAACGACTCCCGATCTACACCCAACACATTTGCCGAACACTAACAGAACTTCTAGCAAACGCCCACCATTGGACTCGAAAGCACGTTCTTCCCAGGAAACATCTTTTCCACCGAAAATTCCCAAACCCGAGACCCACTACTTTTTACTGAACAAAAAGCATGTGTGCCGGCAAGAGGGGGTGAAAAAGAGCGTGGCAAGAATTTGCACGGCTCTTACGCCTCCTCCCTCGGAGCGCGCCCAAGTCTGCGGCCTCGGGCTCCGGGACACTTCCCCTCCCACCCGCCGAGGAGCCGCAGCTGTAAGTTGAGAGAAGCGGGCTCTAGGCACGTCAATCAACCGAGTCCTCCCGCCTCCCGTCTACACCTCCCCTCCCCCCCCCCCCAAAAAAATAAAGACTGAGAAAGAAAGGTAAAAGAAGGTAACTAATTTGGGAACTAGTCTCCACGGGGGCTTCGCCTCCGACCTAGGGAGGCCGCACGTCCCGGACCAGGCGCGCCGGCGAACGGCGGGATCGAGCAGGCGGCCCGGCAGCCGCCCGTCGCCGGCTCCTCGCGGCGCGTCCTCCGCGCTCTGGATCCCCGCACAGGTCGGCACCGCTCCGGCCCCGCACTCCGCCAGGCCCGCGGCCCGCGTCCTCCCGCCCGGGCCAAAGTTGCGCAAATAGCCCCACAACTGGCAGATACTCACCGGCCGCAGCAGGAACCGGGGCTGCGGAGGTTTTAGGGAGTTTAAGGCAAATCACCCACGGGAAAGGCGGGCGGAGGCGAAGGGGCCGCGAGCTGCAGTGGCGGCGGCGCGCGGTGTTCGGGCTGGGCTGCGCGGAGAGGCTCTGGCTCTGCCAGGGACTGTGCTGCAACAAAGGACTTCCGCTGCCGCACAGCCGCGCCTGCCGCACCGCACTGAGCCGGCCCCGCTTACGCGGCGACTCCGGGTCTGCCCACCAGTTCGCTGCGGCGTCCGCCAGCCTTCCCCTCCCTCTCGCCCGCCCACCCACTCCGCCGCTGGCTGCTAGGGGCACCCGCGGTCGCCTGTTTGTTTGCAACAAGTTTCTGCGTCGGGCTCCGGGGAGGCTGGCGCAACCCGCACCGCGGGGGCCGGCGCGGCGGCGGCTTTACCACCCCTCTCGCCCCTCTCCCAAGGGTAGGCTTGGGACCTCCTCCTCCTCCTGTTTGCACAGCTGGATGGGACTGGGCTCCTCCCGACTCCCCAAGGGCAGGATGCTGTTTTCCCACTCCGTCCAGATGTCAGACCCCTGCCCCGGAGGGCTCAGCAGCTAGGCCTTCCCTCTCGGTTCGTCCCCCGCGTTCTGGGGGCACCGGCACCCTCGCCCTGTCCCGTGCGCCGCCAGTCGGTCCGGGGTCGCCCATTCCCCGCGCTCCCCCCCACTCTGCCTGCCATGGGCCTGTCCGCCTCTGGCCTTGAGTCACTTCCCCCGCCATGCCCCACCCCACCCAGCCCGCCTCCCCTCCCAGGCTCCAGCGGCTCAGCCTCCTTGGCCCAGCGCCCCCACCCCTCTCCCCGCGAACACGCGGGCGCATCCTTCCCCCACCCCCACCCCCGAGGTGAGGCAGTGCTGTGCTTTTGCACACCCTGGGGAAAGTCCCCGGGTCACGCGGTTGTGTGTGGGAAGCCTGTGACGCTCAGGCTCGTCTCCACGCTTCCGCCTACAAGAGTCACGACTGAAGACCGTGGCGGAGGTACCCCGAGCGCGGGCCGAACCCCGCCTGGCCACTTGAGTAGGCGGGCGGGCGCGCACGTACGCACGCACGCACGCACACTTCAGCCCCCGCGCCCCTCGCTCCCCGGCTACCAGGCGCGCGGTCACGTGGGCCCATCGCGGGGCGGCCGGCGCGGGAAGCCGCGCGAGAGCGGGCCGCAGGGTGCGTGACCGGCGCCGCCGCGTGACGTGCGCGGCGCGGGAGCCGCCCCTCCCGCACGGAGGAGCCGGCTGGCCGCCGCGGCGGCGTCTGGGTAAGCGACGCGGCCCGGCCCCTGTGGGCTGCTCCGGGCTCAGTCCCTCCCGCCGCGAGCCGCCCGGGGCGGCGGCCTGCAGCTGCGCCGGTCGCGGGACAGATGCAAGTAGATGGGGAGAGGGGTGTTTTGGTCCGTTTGACATGTCAATCAGGGCACTGGAGGAAAATGGCACCCGCGAGTGAGCACTGGGCCGAGGATGCCCAGAGCCGCCTTTCGCCGCCCGCAGAAGGCGGCTGCCGGGGCCTGACCCCGCGCGGGAACCCCCGACGGGCCCGCGGCGTTCCCCGGGCGGCCGCGCGAACCCTTCTCGCAAGTGGGCGGGTCTCCTGGTGCAAATTGAGAGACGCTGCGGCCACTGTCCTCTCCCTTCCCCACCCCCGTTTGTGATTACCCCGTTTCTGGGGCAGGAAGTTCCTCCCCCTCCATAATTCATTTCTTCCTTTTTTCAGATTATATTAATCTCATTCTGAGTAAATCCAGTTTTTCTTTTTAAAGTTTGCCCGATCGTTAACTGCTTCCCTATCACTTGTTATTTTGAGAAATCAAGCTACTTAGGCAGCACCTAGCGCTGTACTTGGAATTTGACAGCAGCTAACATGTTTCATAAAGTAACGCCCATTTCCCCCCAGGAAATTACATTTGGCACTCATTCTCTTGAGACTCAAGTTTTTTGGCAAAACTGTTGATTCTCACAGGATTTTGTCAAGTGTGTAAAGTACACTTTAGGATGACAGACTTTAAAGCTGAAAGGGGCCTTACAGGAAATCTAGTTCATCCCTCTGTTTTACAGATGAAGACACCCGGCCTAACGAACGTGTAGCTTGATCGAAGCCCTACACTTTTTGAGTAACTGGACTCCAGGGCTCCAGGCCTTGGTTATTGGGGTCTCCACCACACCAGGAGAGCAGTGCCAGTTTAACCCACTCACTGTAGAGACGGTCTGCCAGAGGTGATTATACTTGGCTTGACTCAGATTATTGAGAAACAAGGCTTGGCTGTTGTGTGATGGCTCAGGTATTTTAAGGAATGGGGTTGGCATTATCTTTAGGTGGAAGAGACTGCCTATGATGTCTTTTGGGGCTCAAAGCCTGACTCCTCCAAAATTCAGCCCTATTCTCTGTAAGAATAACCAACATTTGCCGCACTGGTTGCTTCCTTAGGTTAAGGCATCAAAGTTGTCTTTAGGAACCTAGATGTGTTTTGATTAAGGGTAAACTAACTATCCAGTATCAGAAATCAGTTTCTTAATAGGGAGCAGGATCCTGGGATAGCACTCGGAATAGATTCGTTCTGATGGCTGGAAGGTTATCAGGAAAGAGTGGAACATCAAAGGGATGGTCAGCAACAAAGCAGGGAGGGGCCTCAGATGACTTGCTATATATACCTTTTTGCCCAACCCTTCCCTTAATGTCTTATTCTGCTGGGGTTGTTGGCTGTTTATTGAGCACCTGCAGTGGCTAGCCACTTTCATAGATGAATTTTGAGTACTTGACAAAAAAGGAAGTAGTACTGTTTCTATGTTAACAAACAACAGCCAGAGATTTACCTGACTTCTGTGATGCTGTCACTTGCCGTAGAATTCAAGGCTAGATCACTTATCTCCCAAGTCCAGTCAGTGATCTTTTGCATTGTATCTTGCTACCACTTCAAGCCAGGAAAGGGATGAGAGAATCGCCTGTGGCTGATTTATTGGCGCCTGTGGTTGCCCAGAGAGGCTGAGCAGGACTTTCAGCTGCCCTCTTTGCCTTAGAAAATGGAGCTGTGTGCTTCCACCCTATCTCCTGAGGGGAATGCGCAGGAGCCAGGCTGTCTAGCTGGGGAGGAGGGGCCCAAGAGTCTTGGCCGTAAAATATCCTGGCAGGGCAGTGCTGGGAAGTGTTGCATAATGCCCTCCCCACCACTGAACCAAAGTGATTTATTTACTGTGGCCCGTAGGTGGTGCTTGACCATCTTGTTAAAGAAAAACTTGTCCTTTTTTGTAATAATAGGGCCAGAACAGAGTTGGGGGTTTTATATTTTTGCAGGGTTTTCTTCTTGTCTTAAAAAAGGAGTGCAGGTGCTCTTATCTTGATAAATTATAAAGTATTTGTACACCACTTCCTGTGCCCCCTTTCTGCTTATTTATTCCAATTGCATGTGAACTTCAATCTTTCGAGAGAAGAATGCTAAGAAAAATACTACTCCAATTTATAGTAACAGCCCAGGTTATGGAGTCGGACCTAGCTTTTGATCCCCACTTTATACTGTCTGCTAGCTGTGTGTTCTAAGCCCACGTTTTTCCTCATCTGTAGAATAGAAATAAAAATAGCACATAGTCGGGCGCCTGGGTGGCTCAGTTGGTTAAGCGACTGCCTTCAGCTCAGGTCATGATCCCAGGATCCTGGGATCGAGTCCTGTATCGGGCTCCCTGCTCCGCGGGGAGCCTGCTTCTCCCTCTCCCACTCCCCCTGCTTGTGTTCCCTCTCTTGCTGTGTCTCTCTCTGTCAAAGAAATAAATAAATAAATCTTAAAAAAAAAAAATAGCACATAGTCAAGGTGAGGACTAAACGAATGTACATAGAGCACTTAGCACAAGGCCTTGCGTGTAGTATTTACTCATTATAACAGTAGCTATTTTAACTAGAACAGAATTATTCCCTCTAGGATAGGAAAGATATTGCTGCTTGAACTTGCTTAGGGAGAGTAGAGGAAGAGGAAAGTATTTGAAATAAACATCAGTTTCAGGATTAGTAATTGAATTTATTCACACATCTGCTTTCCCTTTGCTTGCGGGAATTTTTTTCTTTTCTTTTTTTTAATCTTAACTGAAGAAAAAGTGTTTATATTATTGTTAGTTATTTTTGAAATTTTTCTAAATCATTTCTTCCCTATACATATCAATCATACCATGACATTTTGTTCCTTGTGAAAAACTCTAGGCACTTTAAGCAAAGGGCTTCATTAACCCATCTGGATAACGTGTTTGTGGAGCATTCTGTGGCAAAGGAAGTATTGGTTCACCTATATTCAGAAATTATAATTATTCTTGTTTGTACTGTATTCTAGGTCTATACTAGCATTGTCGTTATCCAGCTTCCTACTGTCCTTTGAGTACCTTATTTTTTTCTTTCAGAAATGCAGTCTTTTTTTTTTTTTTTTTTTAGTGGACTAAGAAGAATTGTTTATTTTCCTTCACAGGGTTCTGATTTTTTTAAGGTTCACTAGCAGTTTGCACTTACCGTGTTAGCACTCTTGTTTGCCTGGTGCTGTGGCTTTATCAGGCATCCCACATGTTGGTTAGATGGTTAGAGATACAGTAGGCTGGCTGTGTCTGGCAACAGGCAGGCCCCAAACTAACGTTTCCCTGTTCCGTTAAAGGTTTCTAGAGCATAACTGCTCTTCCTGTGTCATCTACCACGTCTACTTCTTACCCTCTTCTCTAATATTTTCAGTGATTATTGTAAGCAGATGTCTAGAATTACTGCACATTTATCTCAATATTTTCAGATTTGCGATTTCCATATCATCTTCAGATGTTATGAAAATAGGCATAATGGTGTATGAGAGTAAATACCTCTTTTTCCTAAATACTTTTTTAGAAGAAGTCTGAAAATAGTATGTTCCTCCTCTGCCCCCAGTGTCCAATTTACTAGTTTGAGAGCACTTTTGTTTCTTAGAATCTGGTTAATTTTTTTGTTTAAAGTTACAATTAGAATTATAATAGTTGATTTTTGTTCATTTAATGTAATTGGTATAATTCCCACATTTTGAGCACTTCTTGTAAAATTGCTTCTTTTTCTCTGTAATTTTACAGTGTGAAATATTCTCTTCGGTTTCCTTGGCTCCCTTCTAACACAGTGGTTCTTGACTGAGGCATCATATTAGAACAAGAGCTTTTTAAAAAAGGATCTGAGACTCACTCTCAGCAATTCTGTTTGGCTTGGTCTAGAGTAGGACGCAGGCATCACTACAACTCTACATTGAAAGTTTCACAGTACAGTGGTAAGAGCTACTATTTCATGATAAAATGATCTCTGCGAACATTCTTTCTCTAGGTTATAAAATGTTATCCCTCCATAATCATCATGTGAAAGTACCATTAAAAAGTTAAAATCATTGTATAAAGTCTGTTATCACGTGGCACTTTGAATATTTCTGCTTTTACCTTTGTATTTATAGCCATGAGTAAGTATTTCAAAAAAGCTGTACATATTCCTCTGCCAACTTTTCTGTCTCCTTGTCTTATGATAATTTAATAATAAAGTCACAGTGGTAGGAACCACAGAGAAAATATCTAAGACTGTTTATTTTCTACAGGAACAGATGTCCTACTCCTTTTGTCCCGTTTTTATTAAAGATTCTACAGCCCGAGAGAATGAAAAGCTGTATATTCCAGGATATCATCTGGCTACCATAGATCTGAGAGTCCAGTCTAACTAATACAAAAGATTTTTTTAAATAAGTAAAAATCAAAAGATGTTAAATTTCAAGTTAACTTTGAATTAAACAAAAATGGATACTGGTATAAAACTGTTCTAGGCTACTTAGTTTGAGCTAATCCAGAGTTACTACAATTTAGTTAGTAAACAAGGTTTTGTAGTCTCTCAAATATCAATACTAATTCTATTATTACAGTATAAATACCACTTTGATAATAGATACAGCATCTTAAGATGAAGCACTCTTTCATTTGGGCTCTCGTATTTGTAAATGTAATAAAATGATAAATTATTTTTTTGCAACTTCTCTCACATCTTAAAATTTCCACCCAAAATTCTTTTCTTTCCTTTTTTAAGATGTTATTTATTTATTAGAGCAAGAGAGAGAGCACGAGCAGGAGGGAGAGGGAGAAGCAGGCTCCCCACTGAGCAGGGAGCCAGAGGTGGGGCTCCATCCCAGGACCCCAGGATCATGACCTGAGCCGAGGGCAGATGCTTAACCAACTGAGCCACCCATGTGCCCCTCCACCCAAAATTCTTAAATAAAACTTCTAAGATCTTTCTGTATGCATAGGAAGCTTTAGCTATTCCACATACTAGATAAACTAATATTGATGGTAAAAGAAAGGATGAGCAAAGGCTATATGAAAAACCTAGCTAATAAGTTTACAAAGTAGGCTGTATTAGAAAATGTTTTTAATAACTTTGTGTTGGATTGGCTCTATTGACAGATAAAATCTGGTTGTGTTGCCTTAAAATGTCAAAGGTCTATTACTATACAAAGAAGTTTGAGTGAACCTATTATGTATCTAAGTTGTGGTGTTTTTTTCTTTTAAGCATTTCTGAATTCGTTTCATTTTATAAACTTGGAAAAATTTTCCCTTTATTCAATTCAATATATTTGCAAAATGTGCCATTAGTATGTATGTTAAAAGTTTCAGATGGGGGTTTTGAAGAAAGGGGATGAGTTAAAAGTCAGACTTGAAGTACTACCAGCACCATTTAATGGCTAGTCGTCTGACTTTGGGTACCTCCCCCACCTTCTCTAAGCCTATGGTTCCTCAACCATAAAATGGAACTAGTATTGTACCTGCTCTGTTACCTCATAGGATTAAAAAAAGATAGCACGGGGCAGAGATTCTCAAAGTATGGTATGGCTCAGGGACCCCCCAGAGGTTCCTGAAACCTTTTCAGGATCTACAAGGATCTTGCTTTTGCAAGGGCAAGATCTCTTAATCTACTTGAATCAAAACAGCTTGTGGCAACACATTGAGCACAGAAGCAAAGAACCCAGCTGTACTTTTTAAAGTCAGGTATTAAAGAATACTGTAAAATATAAAACGATGCTACCCTTCCCACTTACAAAATATATGTAGTTATTTTTTAGAAAAAAAATTTATGTTAATATATAATGGGTTTATTGTTATTTTAAATGAATTAAAAATTTTAAATGTCTCACTGTTAATTTTTTTTTTTAAGATTTTATTTATTTATTTGAGAGAGAGAATGAGAGAGAGCATGAGAGGGGGGGAGGGTCAGAGAGAGAGGCAGACTCCCTGCTGAGCAGGGAGCCTGACGTGGGACTCGATCCCGGAACTCCAGGACCATGACCTGAGCCGAAGGCAGTCGCTCAACCAACTGAGCCACCCAGGCGCCCCCTCACTTTTAATTTTTTATATGGTAAATATTGATAAATACAACCCACATAAGCAACAGCTCTTTGTAGTCCCTAATGCTCCTCTTAAGAGTGTAAGTGGATCTTGAGGCCAGAACTTTTTTTTTTTTTTTAAGATTTTATTTATTTATTTGGCGGAGAGAAACACACCGAGAGAGGGAACACAAGCAGGGGGAGTGGGAGAGGGAGAAGCAGGCCTCCCGCTGAGCAGGGAGCCCGATGGTGGGGCTCGATCCCAGGACCCTGGGACCATGACCCGAGCCGAAGGCAGATGCTTAATGACTGAGCCACCCAGGCGCCCCGAGGCCAGAATTTTTTAGAACTGATAAAGGGTAATAATGGCTGAGTAGTTCCTCTTGGGACAATTCTGAACTAGAAACTACATTGACCCTTAAACAGCGTGGGAATTAGGGGCATCAACCTCCCTGCACAGTCAAATATCTGCATTTAACTTAACACCTGCCCCCCCAGCCTCCCACGCTTAACTAATAATAGCCTACTATTGACTGCAAGCCTTACTGATAGCATAAACAGTCAATTAACATATTTTGTATGTTACATGTATTATATACTGTATTCTTACAATAAGCTAGAGAAAAGAAAAGAAAATGTTATTAAGAAAATCGTAAGGGGCACCTGGCTGGCTCTGTAGAGTGTGCAACTCTTGATCTCTGGGTTGTGAGTTCAAGCCCCATGTTGGGCCTAGAGCTTATTTAAAAAAAAAAAAAGAAAAAATCATAAGGAAGAGAAAATACATGTACAGTACTGTACTGTGTTTATCCAAAAAAATCTGCATATAAGTGGGCCCATGCAGTTCAAACTGATGTGGTTCAAGGGTCAAATCTGTAACTTGAAAAAAAGCTTTAGAAGCTATCAGATGGCATTTAAAAGTGACAGAAATCAGGCAGAAACTGGAATGAAGTCTATACTTGGTAGAAGGGAACAGAAGTGGATGAGTTTCCATTTTTATGGCTTTTATCCTGAGAGAAGGCTCCAATTGGTGACAGGAGGAGCCGGCCAAACTTAGGTTAATAACCTGTAATCTTACTTGCTTGAAGAAAAGAGGACAGAGTGCAGAGTGACCACATAGCTGGAAAGAAAAGGAAAATCCTAGAAAGGATTCTGGGGACCCCAAATATTGTGTATAATTCAGCTTGAATCTCTTGTCAACCCCCTAAACTTACACATATGTCAAACCTCTATACAGCACACCAACAACTAAAAAAACTGAACCAAGAGGGAGGCAGAATTTGGAGTTTAAGTCCAGCCAAGTTAATTGTAACAACAAAGCAAAAACATCAGTACTTTTTGAAAGAATATTACAGAATCTAGAGTCTTTACCACAGTAATCACAATGTCTAGGATATTGTCCAAAATGAAACAGGAAACTATCACCCTAATTAATGGAGATTGACTCCAAAATGACCCAGAGTTTGGGCTTGGCAGAGAAGACTTAAAGCAGCTATTATAACTATGCTCAAGAATGTAAAGCAAAATAAAGTGGTAATGTGTCAACAAATAGGAAATCTCAACAGAGAAATAGAAACTAAAAAGGAATGAGATGAAAATTTTAGACCTGGAAATATAATACCTGAAATTAAAAATTCACTGAGTTTAACAAAAATGACAGTCCGTGAACTTGTAGCTTAATAGAAAGTATTTCATCTGAAACAAATTTTTAAAATCTTTTTATGCTTTTTTTTATTTTTTAAGATTTCATTTACCTATTTTAGAGAGAGAATCCCAAGCAGACTCTGCGCGGAGTATGGAGCCCAACATGGGGCTTGATCCCATGACCCTGAGATCACAATCTGAGCGGAAACCAAGAGCCAGACCCTCAACTGACTGAGCCACTCAGGCACCCCTGAAACAGAAAAATTATTTTATGTGAAAGTTCTATATAAACTTCATCACTATATATTAGCATCAGGGATTGTTACTCTAGGTTTCTTTCTTTTTTTTTTTTTTTTAAGATTTTATTTATATATTTGACAGAGACAGCGAGAGAGGGAACACAAGCAGGGGGAGTGGGAGAGGGAGAAGCAGGCTTCCTGCCGAGCAGGGAGCCCGATGCGGGGCTCCATCCCAGGACCCTGGGATCATGACCCTAGCCGAAGGCAGACGCTTAACGGACTGAGCCACCCAGGTGCCCCTCTAGGTTTCCTTCAAGATCTAAACTCAGCTCTTCCCTCTGCATATGGACTGCCTTCATAGTGTGTGAATGGAAGCCATCTACAGAGTACTCTGAGATTCTCTCCTCACCTCAGCCATCTCCTTGCCACTGTCAGAAAGAAATCCCTCTCTTCTCCATGGCTGACTGCTACACTTAGACTTTTGCTTGTGTTCCTTCTGGCTTCTGGAGATTCCACCCCTCTTCAGCCTGAAAGTCTTCTCTGAGCTGAAGGTGCCCATCATCAATGTCTTATCCTATCTGTACCTACCCTTTATGGCCTTTGCTGTCTAACATTCCCTTGCAGTGAAGAGATTTTGCTCTGGCTACTTTCACAGACTATTGTCAGAGGTCGCTAGAAATCTCTTAGTCACCACACTTGGGGTGTTTGTAATAGGCCTCATCCCCATGTTTCTCTGCAGTACTTTCCACCATTGGTGGAGCACTCCCCACCCAGGTTCTTGCCTTTCCTTCACCCACCCCCCTTTTCCCCCACTCAATGTTGATATGTTTTCTTATTACTCCTCTTCTTGTTGTGTCTTTTTTGTGTTGTTTGGGGATTCATTCTTAGCTTTTTTTCCCCTCCTATTTTACTCAATAGTCCCATCCACTCCTGGTGGCTTCAGCTGTGTAATTACAGAGGACCTCCTCTCCCTGTCTAGCCCTGATCTCTATAGAGTCCCAATCCTACATAATGTCTCCATTGATCACTGAACATTTCTACTCAGATGTCCTGGAGTGAACACCTTGAACTCACTGTGTCCAAAATGAAACTTCTCTTTTATGAAGCCAGTTTCTATGCCTCTTCTCTGGCATTCTGGGACCCTGCCTTTATATTGATACCTAACACATGACAGTTACTCTGCAAATATGACCTGAAGGGATGAATGAATTCTTCCAGTTATCCAAGCTGGAATTCTGAGACTTGCCTTTGACTTTATCTTCCCTGTGGCTGACCACATCCAGTCTGGCTGCCAAGTCATGTCAGTTCTATGTCTGGTGTATCTCTTGTATTCCTTCATTCCCACTGCCATTACTTGGATATTGCAGTGGACTTCTTGCTGGTCTTTATTTTTCCATACCTTTCCCTTGCTAATCTTTTTTATGTATTGCTACTAGAGCAATCTTGACTCAAAGGCCTGATCATGATGATCATGATGATCATGATGATGGTAATTGGTATTTACTGAACACTTACTGTGGCCTCACTATTTCTTTTTTTCTTTTCTTTTTTTTTTTAATTTGAGACAGAATGAGAGGGAGGAGGGTCAGAGGGAGAAGCAGACTCCCCGCCGAGCAGGGAGCCTGATGTGGGACTCGATCCCGGGACTCCAGGATCATGACCCGAGCCGAAGGCAGTCGCCCAACCAACTGAGCCACCCAGGCGCCCTGGCCTCACTATTTCTATGTGCTTATGTGCATTATCTTATTAAATCTATGTAACAACCTGTGAGGTAGATACTGTAATTATCCATATTTTACAAGTAAAACCAAGGACCAGAGAGTTAAGCATCTTCTCAAGATCACACAGCTAAATGACAGAATTGGAATTTTAATCCAAGCTGTCTAATTCCAGAGTCCAAGCTTTAACTACTATGCTGTTCTCCCTCCTGCAAAAACATCTTAACATCATTCATTTCAAACACAAGTGGAGTACCTTTCAGTTTTACATTCGGTACCCTGTGTGAGCTGCCCACATCTCTTATTACCCACTTACTTTTGGTTTTTCTATGCCAAACTGAGTTCTTCAGTTACCTATATATTCACACTCCTCCCTGTAATTTTATTCACTCTATTTTTTCCTGCCTGGAATGCTATGTTTACCTTATGCCTGTTCATCTAAATCCAGTTCAAATGGCTTATTTTTCATTGGGTTGCCTGATATTGATCTCCCCTTCATAACATGTTCTCTGAAATGCTCCTTATGACATTTGCCACTTTTACTTCATATCATAATTACCATGTTTTATGTTTTCTCTCCCCTATTAGCCTGCAGTCTTCTTTTAAAAATTTTTAAATTTAAATACAATTTAATTAACATGTACTATATTATTAGTTTCAGAGGCAGAATTCAGTGTGTCATCAGTTGCATATAACACCCAGTGCTCATTACTTCAAGTGCCCTCCTTAATGCCCATCACACTGTTACCCCATCCCCTCCTCCAGCAACCCTCAGTTTGTTCCCCATAGTTAAGAATTTCTTATGGTTTGCCTCCCTCTCCATTTTCCTCTTATTTTATTTTTCCTTCCCTTCCCCTATGTCCATCTGTTTTGTTTCTTAAATTCCACATATGAGTGAGATCATATGGTATTTGTCTTTCTCTGACTGACTTATTTCACTTAGCATAATACCCTCTAGCTCCAACCACATCCTTGCAAATGGCAAGATTCCATTCTTTCAATAGCTGAGTAGTATTCCATTGTATATATACCATATCTTCTTATCCATTTATCTGTTGGTGGACATCTGGGCTCTTTCCATGTTTTGGCAATTGTGGACATCGCTGCTATAAACATTGGGGTTCATGTTAGCCTGCAGTCTTCTTGGTTGCAGCATGTAAGTATTTTTCTTCTGTCCCTAGGCCTTGTATAATGCATGCCTTCAAATAATTTTTTCTTTATTAAGTTTCTCTTCAAAAAATGTTCAGTAAGCGAAGAATTTAACTGTTACTCATAGACCATTAACCACAAGAGTTTTGTATATGTGGCTTTTTAGTGTGCCCTTTCTCATTTCCATGTGGTTCAGTAGTTCATTATACTACTGCACTATATATATATGTCTGTGTGTGTATATATATATGTATGTAGATAGATCTGGTGAAAATGTTTATGATCTGAGGTTTTTTTTTTTTTTTTTTAACAATGTGTCAAGCTAGTTTAAACTACTTCAGTTTGAACCATTTCATTGAATCTAAGACACGTGTTTTTCACATGGTGAAATCTCCAGCATACAGTTTTATTTTGGTTTTTAAATCTCTCTCTAATAAATCGGTGGTGTTTTAGAATCCGGGTAATGCGGCAAATACAATAAATAGTGACTTTTAGTTAAATGGCTTTTGGAACAATACTCACAATTTGGAGTTTGGTTTACATTCAGGTCTCTGTAGGTTCTGTTATTTTGTTCCCTCTTATTTCATTACTGCTTAAAGGCTTTTAAAATGAGATGGTAAGGAGTAAGAGTTTTGTTTTTATTTATTTTTTAATTGGGGGAGGTTTGGGAGAAACTTAATGTTTGAGTAAGTATAATTTTTAAAAGTAATGTATGAATAGAATTAAAAGCAAGTTGCAGGATTCTTAAAATACAATATTATTTATATAAAATTTTAAAACATGCAAAATAATACCATACCTTCTGAAGGGATACATACAGATGCAGTAGGAACATGATGATGTTACAAGACAGTCATAAACACCAAAGTCTGGGTGATGATTACCTTTGGAGGCAAGGTAATGGGTAGTTAGAATGAGGGAGAGATAGTAGGGGGTCTCTACCACATTTGTAATGTTTACCTTATGTGCTCAGGGGTGGCTGGCTGGCCGCATGTTTGTCACATTGATCTCTGTACCTATTTGTCTATCTGAAATACTTCATAATTTTTTTTAATATTTAATTTATTTATTTGACAGGCACAGCGAGAGAGGGAACACAAGCAGGGGGAGTGGGAGAAGGAGAAGCAGCCTTCCGGAGGAGCAGGGAGCCCGATGCGGAGCTCGATCCCAGGGCCCTGGGATCATGACCCGAGCCGAAGGCAGACACTCAACGACTGAGCCACCCAGGCACCCCCTTCATAATTTTTAAAAATGAGGGGAAAAGGAATACATGTTGGAATGTACTTATGATGTTAAACTTCAATAAAAAGATTTAAGTTCAGGGTGCCTGGGTGGCTCAGTTGGTTAAGTGTCCGACTCGATTTCAACTCAGGTTATGATCTCAGGGTCCTGAGATGGAACCCCACAGCAGGCTCCACGCTCAGCACAGAGTCTGCTTAAGATCCTCTCCCTCTCCCTCTGCTCCCCACCCCCAGCTCGCTTAAGGCCGTTCTCTCTCTCAAGAAAAAAAAAAAAAAGAATTTAAGTTTAAACAGTACAATTCCCCCACCCTGCTCCTTTGTTTCCCTCCCAGAAGCAAAGATTTCACTCATTTCTTTGAATCTTTCCAGAGATGTGTACATAAACAAGAATATATTTCTGTATAAATTTCTCCCCTACCTTTAAAATAACCACTCCATCCCCTTTTGCATAAATAGTAGTCTTCTCTGTACAATTTCGTGCTTTGCTTTTTTTCACTTAATATATCTTAGAGATTATTTCATATCAGTACATTAAATATGTAATTTTAATAAAAATAGATTTAACTTTGTATCAGTAATAATTACCTTTTTTGTTTACCAGTTATTGCCTAGATTTTATCCATTAATAAGTATTTGTTTCTGTATCAGATTTGTGTAAGCAAATTAAGCAGCAGGAAATCTGGGTTTTTACCTAGTTTCCCTTTCCAAACATTCTTGAGGCTTCCCGAGATATCTTGATGTATAACCTGACCATTCCCTAGGCATCTCCAGTTTGTGGGTCATGTTCTCTCTGGGAGGTGGAAAGGGAGGACATTTGGGTTCTGGAGCCCAGTGACCAGGTTTGCCATCCCCTGCTCTGCCACTTATTAGCAGTGTGACTTGAGTAAATTAACTCTTTGTACTGATTCAGTTTCTTCATCTGTACATGCACTGAATATTCCCTTTCTTGTATAGTCATATTGAGAGCTAAATGAGTGAAAAGTGCCTGACACACAGGAAGCACTGTAAATGTTGGCTAGTTTTATTATATTATTGATCACTCAGCTGTCTGCTGCCCAAGCTGTGGCCAGTCTCCGGACAGCTAACTCCACACTCTCATCACTGACTTCCTTAGACTTTGGTCTCTGGCTAGTGAGGAAACTTCATTCTCTTCTTCAGAAACTGCTCTTTTAGAGAAGGTTCTCCCAGCTGGCCAGTGATGCCCTTTATACGACAGCTGCCTTCTTCTTAAGGCACTGGGTCTGTCTACACAGTCGGGATGAAGCAGAGCCTCCAATCTGCCTGGAACTCTGGCACTTTTGAATCCCTTGCTGCTCACACTAGACTTCTCTGCCATAATTCTTATGCATGTTTTTCCTCGTGCATGGTTTTTCCAAGACCAGTGGTCCCATTCTGTATTGTTCCTTCAGGAGCCTCCATGCTTGTATGTGTCTGAATCCAGTTAATATCAGGGTTTAGGCTCTTTCCATTGGGTTCCTGGGCCCCATGTAAATCATGGGATGTGGCTTGGTATCTATTTTAAGGGCTCCTGCACATACTGTGACTGATCATGTTTCCCAAACGTACCGTATGATAGTTAGAGGGCCAGTGTCCCCTGAGCTCACAGGGCTCCCTACGGAGCACTGACAGCTCTAGCCCAGCCAGGACAGTGATATGGACAGTTCTAGCTAACACTTGAATAGCAGTTTCCATTACAAGGTGCTTTTCACATAACTTAACTCCTGTAGCTCTGAGGAAGGGGTCAGTATGACTAGAAGCACGGTCACATAGATAAAAAAAGACAGCCTTCCTTTTGCTTCTGTGTTACTCATACCAAGCTACCTTCTTAGATGAAAAAAGACCATATTTTGCAGTTTTAATGAGTGGATTTAATGTTAGCTAGGTTTGGGGTGAAATTAACAGTATTAAAAACTATTAAGTAATCTCGTTTAAATTTAGGCCTCCTTGTACTCTGTAGGTTTGTGTGAACTGTAGCTAATTTTGTAAAAAAAAAAAAAAAAATTGTCCTTTTTCTCAGAGCCACAATGGACACAGCTAGCCATAGCCTTGTCCTTCTGCAGCAGCTGAACATGCAGCGAGAATTTGGTTTTCTGTGTGATTGCACAGTTGCCATTGGAGATGTTTACTTCAAAGCCCACAGAGCAGTGCTTGCTGCTTTTTCTAACTATTTCAAGATGATATTTATTCACCAAACAAGGTAAGGATGTGCTTTTGTAAATCAGAAGAGTTTTTAATGTTGTGATATAGCTAAGCCTTATTATAACATCATTTGGGGGATTCTTTGTTATGGGGTCACCTTAAGAAGTATATATATATATATATATATATATATATATATATTTTTTTTTTTTTTTTTTTTTTTTTTTTTTACACACATCCAGTAATTCATCTCAGTGTGTAGGATCCATGGTGGAAGGTAAAAATGAAAACAATAATAGCTAAAAGTTACTGAAGGCTTAGCCCATAAGTATTTGCCTAATGTACATTCTACTATTATCCATACTATTTTAGAGAAAAGGAAACTGAGACTGAGTCAAGTAACTGGCCCATCCAGGATTATACAGCTAGTAAGTTATCCTCAAATGCAGATCTGTGCTTTTAACGATCTATGTTCTGACTCACTGAATTGTTGATATCTATTCTATAACACTTTCATAACAAGAGTATAATGTCATAATTCTACACACCTTATATTCCATATTACAGTTCAGAAGACATTTGTTTCAAATACTTTTTTTCAAAAAGTGTTTTGATTTTTTGAATGTGGATTATCCCAACATGATGGGTATGTAGGGAGTGGGCAGGAAAGTCGTTTTCAGATTCTGAGCTCTTAAAGAATAGTTTTAATCCACCCTAGGTTGAAAGAGATAGAATTCTCTTGTTTTTTTTTAAATGACCTTACATGAAATACTTAGTAGTCTAGCCTCAATCACACATTTTCATTTACCTGTTCATTCATTTAAATATTTGTTGGGTACTTACATGTAAGCACTGTATTAGACCCCAGTAACAGGCTAGTAATGCTCCCTATCCTCAAGGAGTTAGTTAGTTCATAGTTTAATAGAGAACACATGTAAAGAAAAAAATTGCGGTGTAATTGATCTGTCTGTGCCTCAGTTTCCTTCTCTGTAAAACACTGGCATAGTATGTATACTCACCCCATGGTGTTGAGAAGATTAAATGGATTAATAATATTAAAATGCTTAGAACAGAGCTTTACCCTGTCAGCTACTGTTATCAATAACTAATGTGATATGTCTATAACAGAAGTGTTGTACAAGGTAGAGTGGAGTGTCAGCAGCCCTATTTTGAGGAGGTTGGAATAGGCTTTACAGAAGCCCTGGATCTTGAAGGATCAGGAGGAGTTTTTTGGATATTGTAAAGGAATGCAAGAAAGCACATTGCAGGCAGAGGGAAAATTGCATGAAAACATAGGCAGATATGAACCGGGCTAGTACATTCAGGAAACAGAATAGACCAGAATGGTTGGAATGCATGACACAAAGTGGGGAGGAGGTTGGAGTGGGGGACATGTAATGGGTGGTGTCAATGTAGAAACTAGATTAGGAACAGTGCCTTCACATCAGTCTCGTCTAAAAGCTATGAGTTGGTTCAGCTCCCAAAGCGCCTGTTGTGAGCCAGGCACCATGCTAAACTAAATCCAAGAGATACAAAGGTGTCAGGCCTGCTACGTGGTATCTCTGTTGAGCAACTAAAAATCCTCAGTTAACAGCTCTGTGCTGATATAAAAAACCCCTGCCACAGACCCTGGAAGTGGGTGGGTGAGAGCTAAGATTGAAACCCAAGAGGGAATCCTGAGATAAGGGAATTAAAGAAATGGATTGCCAGCATCTGATACCCTGTGCATTCTGAAGCAGACAGGAACGTTTGCTTCAGGGAAGGTAAGTCCATTGACTGGAGCCATTGTTCCCTGACATCCAACACTTCCCTCACGTTCTCTTTATCCTAATTTTGCAGGGCGTTTGCTGATTTCTTGTTATGCTGTTATTTCTATTATCTGAATTGTAGATTCATATTTAAAAATTGAGCTTGCGGTTATTTTTAAAGTTTTTCAAAGTTATACCTATATTCATTTGTGATTTGAAGAGTAGATATATTACTATAGTTTGGAAGCCAAAATAAGATTAGTATAATTTAAATTCTAAATATTACCAATTTTAATAGATCCTTTTAAAATTTTAAATATTTTTTATTTTGGTAAAATGTATACAACATAAAATTTGCCATTTTGACCATTTTAATCATACAATTCACTGGCGTTAGGTACATTCACAGTGTTGTGCAACCATCACCACTTACCATTTCCAAAATTTTGCGTCACCCTAAACATCAACTCTGTACCCATTAAGCAATAACTCCCCATCTCCCCCACCTGACCCCAAGCTCCTGGTAAACTCTAATCTACTTTCTGCCTCCATGAATTTGCCTATTATAAGTGGCACCATACAAAATTTGTCCTTTTGAGTCTGGCTTATTTCACTTACCAAACGTTTTCCAGGTTCACCCATGTTGTAACATCATTCAGAACTTCATTCCTTTCTTTGGCTGAATAATATGCCACTGTATGTATATGCCACACTTCGCTTATCCATTCATCTGTTGATGGACACTTGGGTTGTTTCCACCTTTGGGCTAATGTGAGTAATGCTGTGATGAACACTGGCGTACAGGCGTCTTTTGGGTCCGTGTTTTCAGTTCTTTTGGTTATGTATTCAAAAGACTGTTAAGTTCCTTAAGCGGGAGGTATCTGTTTCATTCATTATGTTTTTCCTCCCTGGCACCTAGTATAGTGCCTACCACTTAGGAGTCACTAATTGTTCAACTAATCAGAATATCTGTGTGTGTTTCCCAGCTTTCGGCAGTAGGTTGAATACGTGAAGACTTGTTGCTGGGCCATAAAGCTGGTGTACTGTGAATGTTTAATTTTCTGTTGATGTAGTTCATCAAGGCAGATCGCTGAGTCTGAACTTCTTAGGAAGAAATTGCATTAGCCTAAGACTGTATAGTGCTAACCAAAAGGCCAACTGGTCATTTTATCTTGTGTGGGTCTGTTTTTTTTGTTTGTTTGTTTTTAACAGTGAATGCATAAAAATACAACCAACTGACATCCAGCCTGACATATTCAGCTATTTGTTGCACATTATGTACACGGGGAAAGGGCCAAAACAGATTGTGGATCACAGTCGTTTGGAGGAAGGGATTCGATTTCTTCACGCCGACTACCTTTCTCACATTGCGACTGAAATGAATCAAGCGTTCTCACCAGAGACTGTGCAGTCCTCAAATTTGTATGGCATTCAGATCTCAACGACCCAAAAGACAGCTGTCAAGCCCGGGCTGGAGGTCAAGGACGCTCCTTCCAGTAACAGTGGCAACAGAGCTGCTGTCCAGGGTGACCACCGCCAGTTGCAGCTCTCTCTGGCTATCGGGCTGGATGACGGCACTGCAGAACAGCAGAGGGCCCGTCCTGCCGCCCAGGCCTTGGAGGGGCGCCAGGAGCCCCCAGTGTCCATCAAGCAGGAGACATATGACCCAGAGTCTGCGCTCTCCCAGAGCCACCCCTCACCCTCATCTGAGGTGACAGGCCCCACTTTCACCGAAAGCAGCATCAAAACACACTTGTGCCATTACTGTGGGGAACGTTTTGATTCCCGTAGTAACCTACGGCAACATCTCCATACCCATGTGTCTGGATCCCTCCCATTTGGTGTCCCTGCTTCCATTCTGGAAAGCAATGACCTTGGTGAAGTGCATCCACTTAATGAAAACAGTGAGGCCCTTGAATGCCGCAGGCTCAGCTCCTTCATTGTCACGGAGAATGAGCAGCAGCGTGACCACTCAAACCAGGGTGCCACAGAGCCTCTGCAGATCAGTCAAGTGGCTTTGATCTCCAAAGACACAGAGCCAGTAGAATTAAACTGTAATTTTTCTTTCTCAAGGAAAAGAAAAATCAGCTGTTCCATCTGTGGTCATAAATTTCTCCGAAAAAGCCAGTTGCTAGAACACATGTATACACACAAAGGTAAATCTTACAGATATAACCGATGCCAAAGGTTTGGCAATGCGTTAGCCCAGAGATTTCAGCCATATTGTGACAGTTGGTCTGATGTCCCCCTGAAAAGTTCTCGCTCGTCACAAGAGCAGTTAGATTCACCTTGTGCCTTAGAGTCAGAGCTCACGCAAGAAAATGCAGACACTATCCTTGTGGAGTAGCAGTTTCTCCTTCATGATGTTTATACCCATTTGGAAAAAGAAAATTCACATGCATTTTTATTCATGAATTATTTTCCTCCTCCACTTCTATTAACTTTTTTTCTTTACCATTGATTCACAGTTTTAAGGTTGTATATATGAGGTCTTCTTATTGTAAGATATACATATGGCTATTAAAATGTAGCCTTCAAGTAGAGCTATGAACATTCGTAAATCACAATTTAGAAATCAGAAATCAATGTAGGAACCATGGAACTTTAAATATTTATAGAATTTCTAAGTTGTAGTGAATCAGTAAAACCAAATTGAAAATGAAGTAAATGAAATATTTTTTAAAGAACATTGTAGACTATCACTTTTGGCTAATTTTTCACATGAATACGCCACTATGAAGACTATTTAAAAATATTTTCTGCCATATAGGAAGTTAAAGTTATTCTAATGCATAACTATATGTTATAATCTATACAAATTTTGCTTTAAGGCGTAGCTATAATCATAAGTAGTTTTAAAATCACTTTTTTTTTAGATTTTTTTTTTTTTTTTGACAGAGAGAGAGATAACAAGAGAGGGAACACAAGCAGGGGGAGTGGGAGAGGGAGAAGCAGGCTTCCCACTGAGCAGGGAGCCCGATGTGGGGCTCCATCCCAGGACCCCGGGATCATGACCCGAGCCGAAGGCAGACGTCTAACGACTGAGCCACCCAGGCGCACCTTAAAATCACTTTTTACTTATTAGCTCTGCAACATCTTACCTGGCTTTTATTTTTTGATATTGAGCATACCTCATTTTTAATAAAAAATATTCTAGTGAAAAGAGAGAAAGGGAGAAGATTCAGACATTAAAATCCTACGGAGAGAAATAGGAAGATTCATATATACAGACAAACATAGAGACAGATTCAGATAGATCTACACTGACCAACACCCAGTGTTGTTACCTTCACCTAGAGCATTTTCTTAAAGACCATAAGAACAGTTTGAGATTTTTTTATGACCAGAGGTTTACATCAGTTTTTAAAGAAAATGATAAAATATAAATTATCTTTCTACTCTCAGTGTCAGAGGATTTTCTAGGCTGCCCAAGCTGATGTTGATTTTCTAAGTGTCACTTGAAAAAGTAATTCTTCAGTGACACAGTTTTCATTTTTTTCTGATCCATAACTAGCAGAGTAGATACAGTCAATGTCCTTGAAGTATGTCTAAAATCCATGATAACTCTCCCTTTGTGAATAAACTTAGCTCCGTTTTATAGCAGTGAAACTTACAAAGCTATAACATCAGAAAAATTAAAACTGATGAACTAAACGATAGATTCTCCTTCTTTCTGTAGCTGGGGGAGAGCTGGTGAAACTTCATCACAAAGGATGGACCTAAATTGTTTCTGAAATGTTTACATTTCAAAGATTAGATAGTCCAGAATAACAAAAGAGAGAGGCTTTGAAACAGCACCATCTTTTTTGTATGCTGCCCGGTTCAGAGCCTCACAGACATGTTAGTAGATCTGGTTTGTGAGGCTTAGAAATTACGTGTATACAGAAACTCTGAGCTCCTTTATGACGGCGTCCTTCTGAGGACACCTCCTGACAGTGTCAGGGTTCAGTCAGAAGGGAGCCTCTAGCTCATTCTGAGGGCACAAAAGGTTTTCTGTGGGTAAACAGTGAGGTTAGGTGAATTATGAAATGATAAGTTTTTCTTGAAGGCTGAATGAAGAAACCACTGGGCATTGTCTAAGGCCGTTGAGTTTCCGTCTCAGACAAATGACTAAAGCTTCCTGGGGTCAAGATTGAAATGTGTTGAGAAAGAAATCTAGCTATTGATATAGGATCAATTATATTGGGAGTGGTTAAAAACAAATGTGTTGCTCTTTGGGGTCAGAACTTCATCTAGTCTTAAGTCATTTAAGCAATTTTTCAAATTTACACTACCCTCAAAGATTTCATCTCATAGGATGAACACAAATATTAACATTGATTTCGTATTTTAGGCTATTCAGGATATATTCCCTAGCCTTCTTCAAGTAAAATTTTATTTTTCTCATTAGGATAACAATTTTTTCTGATTTCTTTCTTCTCTGTTCTTTCCTTCCTCCCCAGTCGTTAGTCCTTGACACGGGAAATGTGTAGCTAAAGGGTGGATTGAGGGTGCATATGAGTTGAGGGGTAGTGCAGCACTTCAGGGCAGAGTCTGAAGAAATTGTTAAGAGTTTGCTGTGGCTGATTAGCCATGGCAGACAACATTAATTTAAAGCTGAAATATACCTCCATTTGTTGGGTGTTAAGAATGTAATGGTTAACTGTATTTTTATTATCATTCATATAGTTCCTTTTGATATTAGAAGTTCAAAGCAAATTTTCTTTCTTTAGTCTTTTTTTTTTTTTAAGATTTTATATCTTTGAGAGAGAGAGGGAACACGAGTGGAGGGAGGGTCAGTGGGTGAGGGACTAGCAGACTCCACGCTGAGCAGGGAGCCCGATGTGGAGTTCAATCCCAGCACCCTGGGATCATGACCTGAGCCCAAGGCAGACACTTAACCGACTGAGCCACCCAGGCACCCCTTTCCTTAGTCTTCATAGTATTCTCTGTTTTAGGAAGTGGAAAAATATTAACTCCATTTTATAGAAAAAAAAGTCCCAAGAGGTGGGTTCTAGAGAGCCAGTGAATAGTGGTGTGGGGACTGACCCCACTTTAATTTTTTTCATTCATTCGACAGACATATTTTTAAAATAACAGGCCTGGTGCCTGGGTGGCTCAGTCGTTAAGCATCTGCCTTTGGCTCAGGTCATGATCCCAGAGTCCTGGGATCAAGCCCCGCATCGGGCTCCCTGCTCCGCGGAGAGCCTGCCTCTCCCTCTCCCACGGCCCCTCTTTTGTTCCTGCTCTTGCTATCTCTCTCTGTCAAACAAATAAATAAAATCTTAAAAATAAAATAAAATAAAATAACTGTTATATGATTAATGAATGCTGTGCCCTGAGTGTATTTTTTTAAGACATGATTCCTTACTAAGAAAATCTGTTTTGGATAAAAAAAGTTTCTTCCAGCTAAACCCTTTAGTTTTGACCATGTCATCTGCAAAATGGAGCCAAAATCTTAACCATATAATACAGTTTGCATAATGGTTACCAAGCTCTTCAAACGGGAAATGCTATATGCACCTTAATCAATGTATTAGGCAAATACTAAACAGACATTTTCTTCTTGGATCAGCTTAGAATTTTCCCTTCTTTCCAGATCCTACATATAGTTCTTTTCTGGAGAAAAACAGACTTGTTTCAGTATTTGTCACCATTAGCATATTGTCACAACTCTGGAACTCATAAAGTGAAGTCTGCCTTATAAGAAAACCAAAATTTCTTTAATAAAGCTATTTTTTTTTTCTTAAAGATTTTATTTATTTATTCGACAGAGCGAGAGAGTACAAGCAGGGGGAGCAGTAGAGGGAGAGGGAGAAGCAGGCTTCCTGCTGAGCAGGGAGCCGGATGTGGGGCTCCATTCCAGGACCCTGAGATCATGACCTGAGCCAAAGGCAGACGCTTAACCATCTGAGCCACCCAGGCGCCCCGAAAACCAAAATTTCTTGATTTATGTATCTTGAGATTATTATTTCATGCTCTGCTTTTCTGATTTCCCATTTGTAAAGTGGATATTAGTAATACCTACCTCAGAGGGGTGTTGTGAGGATTTGTATTAAAATTTTGTTAAGTTTGGGGCACCTGGGTGGCTCGGTTAGGTGGGCGTCTCTTGATTTCAGCTCAGGTTATGATATCAAGGTCCTGAGATCGAGCCCCACGTTGGGCTCCATGCTGGGAGTGGAGCCTGCTTAAGATTCTCTCTCCCTCTCCCCCTGCCCCTCTACCCCCTTCTCTAACAACAAAAAAATTGTGTTAAGTTCTCTTTAGTATTTTTTTTTTAAGATTTTATTATTTATCTATTTGACAAAAAGAGACACAGCGAGAGAGGGAACATAAGCAGGGGGAGTGGGAGGGGGAGAAGCAGGCCTCCTGCCGAGCAGAGAGCCCGATGTGGGGCTCGATCCCAGGACTCTGGGATCATGACCTGAGCCGAAGGCAGACGCTTAACGACTGAGCCACCCAGGTGCCCCTCTCTTAGTATTCTCAATAAAAACCAACCATATAAAGAAAACTATATGTGTTCTATAGCTAAACCTATTAACTTCAGGATTCCAACCTGTAAACTCTAGAATGTCTTAGAAGCAGTCATATATTATTTAATACTCAGTAATTAATTGACACAATTCTTATTTTTTAGAAATATTCTAAACATATTGTTTAGACAGTAATGTTGCTGGAATTCCTTTTCTACTGTAGTTTAACCACCCGTACTTCTCTTTAGCCTTTAGGAAGAAGGATATTAGTTCTTTGGTATTACAGGGAATAAAACCTTGCCAGTTTCAGCCTCCTGGAAAGTTCCCCCAAACATATTGTTTACATATGGGAAAAGGAACAAAAGCAATGGAGAAAATATCGTTTTCATTTCTTTGATGTAGATCATCTAAAAAGTAAATAGGGACAAGAAATAGAGTGGGGTTAATAGCATAGTGATTCATTATTGGAAGGAATTCATAATGGAAAGGCCTCACTTTATTTATTTTTTTAAAAGATTTTATTTATTTGACAGAGACAGAGCGAGGGAGGGAACACAAGCAGGGGGAGTGGGAGAGGGAGAAGCAGGCTTCCCGCTGAGCAGGGAGCCCGATGCGGGGCTCGATCCCAGAACCCTGGGACCATGACCTGAGCCGAAGGCAAACACTCAACGACTGAGCCACCCAGGCACCCCGGGAAAAGTCTCACTTTAAACGGAAGGAAATACATATTAATCATGGAAAAAGAGAGTCTGGAAGATGGTACAATTCCATTAATGTTTATCTGCACAGGCAAATTCTTACTTTGTAACCCAGATCCTTGATAAGTGTAATTTTTTTAGTAGTTTTTGAGGTAAAATAAGCCACATGAAGAGTTTCTATAATGTAATTTGTGTCTGTATGTTTTAAACTAAATGTAGCTCTGTGGTATTTTATTATAATTTTTAAATTTCTACGAGTGAAATCTAGAACTGATTGTTCTCTGCTGTATTGCCATGTTTGTATGGTTGGACTCTTTGAAAACTGGTAGGATTATACAGTCCCAAGTCTGGATGTCTTAAATACAAGGAATCACAGACTGATTTCTGTCTTCAAGACCTGGAAGAATCTGTTGTGCGTCAGTGTGCATCTGTGCTACATTCGATTACTTAGTAGATTCTGCTCCAACGCATTGGACATGAACTGCCATCAACTCTTCTGTTTTGTGCCAAATAAAGTCATTTAGTCAGACTAGATCAGATATCAACTTAAACTCGTTTCAGAGAAACTTGGATTTCAAAAATGTGTGCAATAAAAAAGGCCCAGTGAAGAAATCTTCCACGTACAAGTAACACATGGCGAATCCGGAGACTGGTGAGCAGTGCACTGTATGGCTGAGCTCTTCCACCTTATGGACTTTGAGTTTGCTTCAGAAACATTATTTTAGAAAGTTTGGTATCCTCTGTTTGGAATGAAAACAGTGCATTTCATGTATTTTATCATGGCAAATAAATTAATGTGACTTGATTATAAACAAAACCTTTTTTTAGTCCAGCTTATAGACTGTGTTCTCATTTTACAGCAGGGTCTGCCCGATGTTGTCCTCCTAGCACCGGGGTCAGTACTTCTCTGTGCCAGGCAACATCTTGGACGTGTGAGGCAAAAATGCATCACTGAGCCCCGTTCTTATCAACCGTAATCTGTGTGAATAGAAAATTGGCTTCCTACTCAGGTGTCTTCCAACTGCCATCTCTGGAAAGAAAGGTAACATCTAGCCACTGCCAAGTAGTTCCCTGCTTTGCTTTCTTCTTCCCTATTTACTGTATTTTCTCTTGTAATGTAATCAACAACAGTGGTTCTCAACCAGCATATGTTAGTCAGTGTTCTCCAGAGAAGCCACCAACAGTGTGTATGTGCACAGAGAGGTTGATTGATTATAGGGAATTGGCTCACACAAACATGGAGGCTGAGATGTCCCAAGATCTACAGCTGGCAAGCTGGAGACCCAAGAGAGCTGATGGTGTAATTCCAGTCCAAAAGCCAGTAGGCTCAAGACTCAAAAGGGCACGAAAAGTTCCCTTTGCTCTCAGAGGGTCAGCCTTTTTGTTCTATTCAGGCCTTCCACTGATTGGATGAGGGCCACTCACTTTAGGGAGGGCAATCTGCTTTACTCAGTCTACTGATTCAAACAAATGTTTATCTCATCCAAAAACACCTTCACAGTCACACCCAGAATGTTTATCCAAATATCTGAGCACCCGTGGCCAGGTGACACTTAACCGTACACAGGGTGATCCCTCTCACCATAGGGACATTTTGTAACACAGATGTTTTCAGTTGTCACAACTGGCGGGGGTGGGGGGGAATGTTGCTCCTGGCATCTAGCGGGTAGAGGTCAGGGATGCTGCTAAACATCTCACAGTGCAGGAGACCGTCCCCCCCACCTTCCCTGCCCACAAGAAAGAATTACCCAGCCCAAAACATCGGTAGTGCTAAAGTTGACTAATCCTGGTCCAAAAGCTTAAAATAAGTTTTGTGATGGTTGTCAAGGGCTAAAGGAGTACATACAGAGTATGAGATGGGTTAGTTCAGAATTAAACTCTATTTGTATTATCTTCTATCCCAGCTCTTAAAAAATAAAAAATAGGATTAAAAATCAGCTGTATTAAGCGGCAAGGAAGTTTTAAATCTATTCACATAATGTTTGAATTTAACAACTGTGTCTCTAACAAGATCTTCTTGTGAAATTAAAATGTGATCGTAGGTTATAATTCATGTAAATTTTTAATCTGGCCAAAAGGTGGCACCAATGTATCTTTTAAAAATCTATTTTACATATGCTCAAATTTGGCATCACTGTTTAATTCACTATTTATTTAGTACTTAGCTACTCCTGGATCTTGTTTTATTTAGTCATGACAAGATTTTTCTTAGAATTCCATAGTGTGTTGGGTACCTCTGTGTTTTGACATCCCTCTTTTTTTTTTTAATTTTATTTGTTAGAGAGAGAGCGAGAGAAAGAGAGCATGCCCACCAGTGGGGGCGGGGGCACAGAGGGAGAGGGAGAAGCAGACTCCCCGCTGAGCAGGGGCTCCATCTCAGGATCCTGGGATCATGACCTGAGCCAAAGGCAGCCGCTTAACCAACTGAGCCACCCAGGCGCCCCGCTGCTTGCAATATTATTATTATTAATACCCTAGAACTTTGTACCTAATCACTAAATGCTTCTCTTAAATTCATTTTATAGCTGAGTAGCCAATGTGGAGAATAAGCCCATCTCCTCTCACATAAATTATCATCCATTGTTTATACAACGTTGTAACTTTTTTCATTGAAACAACTTGGTGATATTGTATCAAAATAACAGAAATAAAATACCTTCCCCTAAACTATTAGAAAACTATGGTGTCCTTTCATGCCAGAAATCTGAAGGAATAGTAGTACTCTGGGAAAAGTTGTCTGCACAACTGAATTGGTCCTTGCTCTCCTGGGGACTGGGAGAGAGACTTGTGTGGGAAGGAAGTCTGAGAAGGAGGCCCTCATCAGCTGTAGTTGTTACTCCTTGTCTGGTTTGAATTTCTGGATGGTCCATGTTAGATTTGTGTGGACCAAATAGGCCCTGGCAGAATGAGGTCTTGTGAATTTAGTTTTGCCACATTTTTCTGTAGTGGGAGCCGTATGGGACTTAGTTCAAACCATATGTAGGGAAATATCTAATTAGAAAAGGGGCTTTGGGGGGCGCCTGGGTGGCTCAGTCGTTAAGCGTCTGCTTTGGCTCAGGTCATGATCCCGGGGTCCTGGGACCGAGCCCCACATCGGGCTCCCTGCTCGGAGGGAAGCCTGCTTCTCCCTCTCCCACTCCCCCTGCTTGTGTTCCCTCTTCACTGTGTCTCTCTGTCAAATAAATAAAATATTAAAAAAAAAAAAAAGGGTATTTTGGCAACTGGCATTTGTTCTAAGTGCCTTGTAGGGAAGAATATCTAAAGAACCTATAGTGGTTCTTTAGAAGAAGGATATAATATTTGCAAAGGTGAGAGAAAAGGTTTTAAAATGCAGACCAGAGGGGCGCCTGGGTGACTCAGTTGGTTAAATGTCCAACTCTTGGGTTTGGCTCAGGTCATGATCTCAGGGTCCTGAGATCGAGCTCAAGCTCCACATTGGGCTCCCCGTTTAGCGGGGAGTCTCCTTGGGATTCTGTCTCCCTCTCCCTTTGCCCCACCCCCACCCTGTGTGCACGCGTGTGTGTGTCTCTCTCTCTCAAATAAATACATCTTTTTGGGGGCGCCTGGGTGGCTCAGTCGTTAAGCATCTGCCTTCGGCTCAGGTCATGATCCCAGGGTCCTGGGATCGAGCCCTGCATGAGGCTCAGCATGGAGCCTGCTTCTCCTTCTCCCTCTGCCCCTCCACCTGCTTGTTCAATCTCTGTCAAATAAATAAATAAAATCTTTAAAAAGTAAAAAAAAAATAATAATAAATAAATACATCTTTTTAAAAAATAAACATTAAAAAATGCAGACTAGAGATTTCAGCAGAGTCTCCAAGTCTTTTTGTTTTTTGTTTTTACCAGACCAGTTCTCATTTTGCAACTGCCCTTCTTTCACATATGTGCAAAGTCTGGTGCTCTAAGCTCAGTGGTTCCTGTCTTCTCTTTCCATCACAATCTTTTAAAGTGTGGGAGGAAAGGCATATAAGTGGAAGCCTCCTTTTTTTATTTTAAACATCTCCTGTTTCACTGTTAACACCACCACAGTTTTGCATCTCTCTCAAACTGGTGGCTATATTCAGAGCCGCCACGGATGGCCATGCAGATTATGCACAATCAACACTAGGGGGCGCCACTCCCCGCATGAAGACTTCGGCAGTTGGGGTGTCCAGTTTGCACAGCTGTGCGTGGCAGCCTTGTTTTTTCTTCCTGGTTTAAACGTTGAATTTAAGAAGCCCTTATTTTAAATTTCTGCACAAGTAGCAGTTTTCACTGATGCAATTAAGAAATTAAAATACACGGATGGTATAGAGAATAATGAAATCAGAATAAGAAAAAACTCCCTAGGTGACACAACTATATGTGTTTGTCAAAATCTGTAGAACTGTGGACAGGAAAGGGTGGATTTTACCGTATATAAATTATACCTTAATTTTTAAAAAAGGTTAAGATCACCTAGATATAAAAAAGTCTTAGAGTTTAATGAACCATAATGATTATCATTCACTATTAAACCTCCACAGGTCAGAACACATCAGCCAGACATTAAGGGTACAGGAGAAACCCATAAAACTAAAAAGATAAATCTAAGTAAGTTCACTCTGAAATCAGTGAAGTTGATGATAAGGTTGTCTGTGGCACACCTGGATAAAAGATCAGAAAGTTAGCTTGACTTTTTTTTTTTTTAAGATTTTATTTATTTATTTGAGAGAGAAAGAATGAGGCACAGAGAGAGCATGAGAGGGGGAGGGTCAGAGGGAGAAGCAGACTCCCCGCTGAGCAGGGAGCCCGATGTGGGACTCGATCCCGGGACTCCAGGATCATGACCTGAGCTGAAGGCAGTCGCTTAACCAACTGAGCCCCCCAGGCACCCAAGTTAGCTTGACTTTTTTCACTTGAATGGTGACCAATTGTTTTGGCATTCTGTACATCTCAGCCTTACCCAGAGTACAAGGACAGTTCTAACTAGTTCTTTTTTTTAAAGGTTTGATTTATTTGAGAGAGAGAACACAAACAGGGGCAGAGGGAGAAGCAGACTTTCTGCTGAGCCGGGAGCCCCACGCAGGGCTCGATCATCCCAGGACCCTGGGATCATGGCCTGAGCCGAAGGCAGATGCTTAACCCCCTGAGCCACCCAGGCGCCCCTCTAACTAGTTCCAATCAGGAGGATGGAAGTACTCCGGTTTTGGATGATGCCTTTAAAGAGAGGCAATATTCAAGTTTTTAGGTCACAAACAGCTGCTCTACATGGAACCTCTGCACTGTGATTTATGTACAAGCATGTGTGATTGATGTGAGTGTGCATGCCGGCAGCTGCATTCGTTGTGACTCATCACAGACGTGGTCCAGAGACCCCACTTGTAGCCATACTGACTAGACCTTCCTGTGCTCCGAAGGTATACATGTCACAGTAAGGATTTGGGAATAAAAGCTTCGAGGACAAGTATACAAATCATTGCATCTGCTTTTGTGTCACCCTGGGCTCCCCATCTCCAGGAGTGCCGGAGTGGAAGGTCTGGGTTTTATGGCCACAGGATAGCTGTGAAAGGCTGAATCTCTACCCCATAATTGCACTGTAATAAAAATCAAGGCTGAAAGTCCTATTTTAATTTAGCCACAAAATAAGTCATAGGAAAAGTGCATCTTATCTTGCTAATGTGGAGAAACTGAACACTGCTACGATGAGTTGGAATCGACAGACCATTTTTAGTTTGGGATTTTTCTACACTGGGGCCAGCACACCATCCTCCCCTTACCTAGGTTTCCCTTAATTGCTCATGGCACCTGGGTCCAGCTTCGCGGAGGATTTTCTGCGGATGTGTAGTGTTGCCTGCCACGTACAAACACACATAATCTCCCTCCATTTGTGATGGGGTCATGTCCTAATAAACCCATTGCATATTGAAAATATCGTAAGTTGAAAATGCACTGAAGACACTTAATCCACTGAACATCATAGCTTAGCCTATCTACTTTAAGTATAGCTCAGAACACTTACATTAGCCTATTCTGGGCAAAGTCGTCTAACACAAAGCCTATTTTATATTAAGGTATTGAACATTTCATGTAACTTATTGACTGCCGTACTGAAAGTGAAGAACAGAGGGTTGTGTGCGTCCGGAGCAGGTGTAAGTATGTCGATTCTTGCCCTGGTGACCCGTGGTTGCGTGAGCTGTCGCGGCTGCCACTGCTTCGGCACAGGACACGGTATCGTGCCGCACAGTGGGAGTCTGGGAAAGCTCAAAACCCCAAATTCCAAGTACAGTTTCTACTGAGTGCATATTGCTTCACACGATCCTAAAATCAAAAATCATTGGTTGAACACTGTAAGTTGGGGACTGTCCGCGCTCACTCTTTCCTAAGCTCAGAAACTCAACCCCTGGTGTTCTTAAGCTTTTGGAGAAAAAACGAAGTAGGCACTCACCAGCGGGTCAGGGACTCGAGACCTCAGCAGTAATGGTGGGTCTAAAGGATTAGCAGAATTGTCTGTGAGGACAGGTTTTGCAAAAGGTAGTGCTATCTATTAGAAAGATGTGATTTAATAAGAATTTTAAAACTCTGCAAGATGTGAAATATTAAATGAGCTTATGTACAGGGTTTGTACATTAGTAAAACAGTTTGCTTTGGAACAAATTTTAGTCTTAGGACACTATCCGGTTTATTTTCTTTTTTAAGTCATCTCCACGCCCAACGTGGGGCACAAACTCACAAGCCTGAGATCAAAAGCCGCATGCTCTACTGACTGAGCCAGACAAGTGCCCCAGACACTAACAACTTGAAATTGGTCCCGAGATTTGGAAAGTACATTCTTTCATAGAGTCCAGTTATTACCATTGCTCTGTGCTTTAGGAAAAACAGTGTTGTTAATGTTAGGGGAATAAGATCAGTGTCTTCATAAACCTAGCTTTTGAAACACCCAGCTTTAGCAGGCAACATCTGAATAATTGAAGCATTTCATACCAAGATTGCTTATTTGGAAAGCCATGAAGATTATTAACAATTCATAGGTTAATATAATGTAGAAAAGGCAACTAATGAATATAGCAAGAGATGATGAAACAAGTACACTTTTGTCAAATTTACAGATGGCATCAAAGTCAGATATGCCCTTTAGATGGATAGAGAGTTCACTGAAATTGAGTTCCCGTTCAAGGTGTTTGTGTTTCTCTCTGCTGGAGGTGGGCTCTTTTAGGCTTGTCATTGTAAAGTCTGTCCACCTCCCAATCAGCAGAGCACAACTCTTGGTAGTGCTAACTCAACAGTTCCATCAGTGTGATCTTTATACTTTTAGGAAATAAACATAATATACTACTTTTCTCTTAAGAGATGTAAATAAAATAAACATGAGCCACTATAACATTTATTCTATATTAAGAGTCATACATATATTAATTCAGGTTGAAACCTTTTTCTACAGAGTATTTCTTAAATATTAGCATCTGATCCACAGTCCTATAGTACTGATTTTAACGAGAAATTACAATATGGAATTTTTACTTTCATAATAGCTCATCCACTTAACATTTTTACAGACAAAGAACTACTATAAATATGTAACATTATGCAGGCTTTTTTTCTGCACCTGTTCACAAATCATAATGAATATAACTGTTTAAATATTTAGAAATGGAATGCTTTCAAACTGTCCCTGTATTTAGATGACCACCTCCCCACACTGGACAAATTAACCACGTTCTCTTTATTCTCTTGTCTATGGCACTCATGATGTTCCTTGCCTGTGGCTCTTTGCCTTAATCCCTGTCCCAGTTCCTCTGGTTGCTGTTCCCTAGCTTGAGCTTTTGGAGGGCTGGGAGCCTGTCTCCTTTACAGCGTTGGGCATATGTTATACCCAACACATGTTGAACCAAACTGAATTTAATCAGGACATCTAAATTTTATGTAGCTTCCTTCTGTTTAATTTTTGTAACTAAATAAGGATTACAAGAACTTTTTTTTCAAAAATGTACCACAAAATGTACTATTGACTGAAATTTTGAATTCTGTATAATAAGAAACTTTATGTTACACAATAAAACATCACAGGAATTTGAACCTAAAGAACCTGAAACCATAAACAAGGACTTTTAAAAAACGTAGAAACGGCAGGCAGAAAAGTCAACCCCTGATGTACTGAGTATCAGATGAAATTAGAAGACTTCACATATCTGAATAAAGTTAACATTAAAAGGATCTTTCTAAAGCCTAACAATTATTTAAAAAATTCTGCTCTACCCCCCCACCCCCTGCAAATTAACTCTTTAACCATAAAAAATAAGGCAACTTGTCACTGTAAAGTCTGTCCAATCCCCAGTCAGCAGAGCACATTGATGAAGTTAACTCTGGATTGCATGCAGAAGCCAGATTTGGCTGGTGCCCTCCCATGACCCACATCTCTAACTTGACCTTTAGCAGTATGGCTTTTCACAGACACTGGTGAAATAAGATTCTCTCTCAGAAATAAATCAGAGTTTCTTAGATTCCACTAAATAGTAGACCAATTAAGATCGTCACAAACCTCGTGCTGTCAAATGCATTACCTTGAAAGAAAATTATGCAGACAGCTTTTCTGAAGAATCCCATTTGTGCCACATGCTTATTATTCTTTCAGGTGGAGGTGGTGTCAGGGAACATAATTTCTGTTTGAAAGTTCTTTTGTTTTCTGCTATCTTTACTTAAATGTCACCCAGTACTATTTTTATATCCTATAAAGTACTTTGAGAAAATGTTAAGTGAATAGTGCTACATAAAATAGAAGAGGGTTTTCATATTCACTGGGTTGTAAAGCAAAGTGAATAATACTTGACTCTTAAAAGGGAGAAGATAATATGCTGAAAAAATTAACAAGTATCCAATAAACCAACCCACCTTGTAAAATTCTGAGTTCAAAGGGAAACTGAATCCCAGCTAATTAATAAAATGTTCATTAAAAGCAGCATTTATCACAGCAAATGTAAATGAAAATGTGCTATTATTAAATTGTCTTCTAAATGATCATTTTAATCACGTCAAATGTAGGTATGAACTGAATAGGGACCTATTTATATACATTTAATGTCTTGCATATAAGGTCCAATTGCTTAAAATAAATACTATTGAAATGAAACATATTTTATAAGAGTCTTCCAAGTTATCTGATCCCTGCTTATTTCTATAACAAAACAATTTGGATCATCTTAGAATTCATTTTAATAGGATTTGGCCATGTGGCAGGTATACTCAGATTGAGACCAATTAATTTCTGGATTCATTTTTCAGACTGGAACCCTATTTATTTAATTCACCAGATATTCTCAATAGAAAAGATTAAGGAGGAACCACTTAAGAATGGATGCAGGTAGAGTACACATCTTATCACAAAAACAATCAATTATAATAATTCTAACCAAAAATATATATCAAACCATAGTAGGGAAAAAAAAAAAAGTAGAAACCCAGGACTAGAGAAGTGTTATTCTCTTAACAAAAATAATTAGTTACACATATTTACCTCATACTGTTTTTAAAACTCCCAAATATGCCTAAGCCTTCCAAAATATTTTCAATCACTTGTAGGTGTTATACTTTGTGTTCATTCATTAGAGATTACTAAAAAACCTAGCAATGCAAGTATATATTGGCTTGAGCTATTCTTGCAATAAATGAAGACAGGATTCCTTAAAACACTGTAAAATGCACCAACTTTGATCAGATTTTTAAAAATTGTTTACTTCTAAATATGATATGATATTGGCTGGTAGCCATCCAAGTCCATTAGCACCACATATAGTGAATTAAAAAGAGTATTTTTAGGGAGAATGACTTAGCAGTCTTTTTTTAATGTTTAAAAATTGTACAACTAAAAGAAATTCATTTCTTGGGTCATATGTTTTGAAAATCCACTTTTGTGTTGCTAAATTGAAGGATTTTTGTGGGTTTCTCCTCTCAAGATTACAGGCATGAAGGTAAGAAAGTCTGGGGGAATAATTTTGCACTTCAGCAAAGAATCTTGCTAATAATATCCATTATTTGGTTCAGTTCCAATGTCAGATTAGGTTTTTCTGCCAGAGGTCTCAAGATGTACTCACAGCAAGAAACAAAGAAGGTTCTATAGGACAAATTAGCACATCCTTTCTATACGTAAGCCATAAATAATGCAAGAAGTCACCAGATCATTTACACTCATCTAAAGTACACTCTTTTCTCCAAGAATGTACAAATCCTCTTTAACAAATACTTTGCAACTCGAGTGGAAAGCTCTTTATACTTAATCTACTGTCAGAGTAACGCTGTCCCTCAGTTTAGTCAGTGGGGACTATACAATTTGGACCTTTACCTGTGAGGTAGGGATGTGTGTTGCAGTATTATGGCCATTTCACACAAGGAAAGATTGAAATGGAATTACTTTTTCAAAAAATGTGGCAATTATTGATGAGATTGACGATTTAAATAACCAGATAAAATGCAGATAAGCCCTTCTCGTTACATTGAGTTCTTTTTTTTTTTTTTTTTTTGGTAAGGGATTAGCTGGATTGAACATACTGATGAAAAAGTTAATTTTCAAAATCCATGTAAAGTGTTTGTTACTAGTGCCTCTTGACACAGGCACAATGAGAATACAGACATTTAAAATACAATGTGCTTTAGCAATAACTTTTCACTTTCTATTCAACCATGAACTTGGCTCATTCTTGATCAAAAGTGAGTAATATGTTCAGTAAGTTATTACGATTTCCTGGGACTTTTACTGCCAGGCTGGCTGTGAATTCCCTCTTTGGGGGGAGGTGGAGGAAAGTGGTCTCCAGAGGCACAATCCTGCAAGATGAGTCCTACGTTTTCTGTGATTATTTGTTACTTGGGCAGTTTGCCTTCTCCTGGATGCAACACAGTATTTCACTCTTCTTGTTTTTGCTGTTGCTGTTGTTTAGTTTTTTGGGTTTTGTTTCTCACTTTTCAGCAGATGCCCCCATGCAGAAATGGGTTTAGACAGGTCTGTTTGAGGCAGAAAAAAGATGGACAGGGAAAATGCATTGCCTATTTCCACACCCTTGCACTTGGTAATTATTTGCCTATTTGAAATAAATTGTGAATGGCTTTTGTACGATATTTAAGCAAGACGAGAAAAACATTCATGTTTAATTCAAATATACACATTCTGCTGAAATTAGGAAAAGGCAATATTTTTTTTTTGAAGTAAGACTACTGCCTATGAGTGTAACAACTGTAAATCACACATTCACAAAAACAGCTCACCTTAGTCACCATTTTAAACAAAAAAGTGCACTGTAAAAAATTTTTTTTGAAAATCGAACGTGATGTTAACCTATACACAGGATTGAACTATCAAAAGGAAACCAGGCTTTGTGACATCAGAGAATATTAAAGAGTTTCTGGCATACCATAAGTGCTCAATAAATACAGCTTCCTCCCCCCAAGCACCCCAACTTCCACATGTCATTTTAGCAATTCCCTGTATGTCACTTGCATTGCGATCTGCACTACCTTCCTCCAAAATCCAGAAATGACTGCATTTCAATGGTAGGAGAGTTTTATAAACTAAATTTTTAGCACTTCTGGGCTGGAACTGTACCTATAAATTCCATGGATGATAAACCTCTCATTTGTAACTGAATAAGAAATGCCACAATTATGCAAAATAATTTAACATGAAGCTTTTTTTTTTTTTCCTTCCATGATCTGGAAATTAAGTCACTGTAGAAGATTGTTCATTTTATTATCATCAGAGGCCATTTCATTAACCAGCTGTTCTATAGACAATTGGATAGCATTCTTGACAAGAGAAGAAGCTGTTTCTATTAAGAGTGTTTCGTATTGTTCTGAAGTTCTACCCTCAAAACCACTATCATTAGCAAAAACCCCTACTTGCTCATTTTCAATTGAAATTAAGAATTGCTTAGGGACATTTTTAGATTTCTTAACATCAAATTCACTGATTTCAGTGTCTGTAATAATAATAGCAATTGGCTCCATTCTTTTGCTTTCTTCTGGTTTGGGTTTCTCTGCAGTGACCTCATTTTCTCTCAGCTCTGATTCCTGGCTCAATTCAGTATCTTTCTGCTCACTCTCTTCAGCTACAATCTCTCTACTTTCATGCTCTTCCCAATTTGGTCCACTTGCTAGGATATTGCTTCTGGCTTCTTCCACAATTTGCTGATCTGGGATGGCAGGTGAGGGAGGAACATCAGAAACCACTGGTGGCTGATGTTCTGTTTCTGAAGTTTCAAGTGGGCTTGCTTGCTGGGATTGGACACTTTGTTTTTCCTCAGTCATTTCAGTATCTCTTTCAAGGATTAGTGTACCTGGGTGAATGGCAGAATGCCCCATACCTAACCCAAGTTCTACTGAAATCACTTTTTCTCCAGCTGTAGCTGTGTTGTTGCTCACATTTGGTTCACAGACCTCATCACCCACTTTCCGTGAGACATCTTTACTTATATCCTGGGGCAACTTGGTCTTTATTGCCTGGTCATCTGATTGGGCTGGAGCTTTTGTATCCAAATGTTCAGCCTCTCCCTGGACTCTGATGCTGCAGTCTGAGTCTTCTATAATTTTGGAATGATTACTTCGTTTCTCTCCTTTTGAGAATTTTATGCAGGGAATCTTAAGTCCGGATTTTGCCTTTTTCTTAGAAAGATCAGCATCCTCAGCACTGATTTCAGGTTGCACTTTGGCCTCAAAGGGCTTTTGCTGCTTTGAAGATTCTGACCTTTTCCTGCGTGTTACAAGACGTTTGATTGAGGCCCAGGCCCCCCCTGGGGGCCGTGGCTGCTCAGAAGCTCCTGCTTCTGGGGGACACTTTCTTGCTGTACCAGCAGCTTCAGAGCTAGCTTTGGGCTTCATTGCTTTGCTTGCTTTCTTTCTTCTCTTGAAGCAAAGCATCGATGCTCTTTCCTCCTGCCTCTCATCTTGAGGACTAACTTCTGTGGGTCTCTTCTCATCCTTGCTTTCAACTTGAATTTCGGAAACCGTGGTTTCCATTTTTATATCACACTCGTTCTTCCTCTAGAAAACTATATTCTCTCTTCCTTAGCAGCCTTTAGGACAAAAAGGTGGGCAAAAATATACTAAGTAATATTTCTTCCAGATGTATTCACTCCTTTTGTCTTACTCCATACAGTTGTTTTAGGTGGTTTCTCTGGTGTATAATTCTTGGTTTCTCTCTTACTTGTAATTTCTCTCTTTAATTTCTTCATGAAAGCCCTTTACTGGATAGATTTTTGTTTTATTTAAGGATCAACCTGATGAGAGAAAAAAGAGTGGTATTTTATTTCACCATCAGCCTATCGTTTCCTATAGAAATATTTCAGTTGAATGTATATGATTCTACCAGGCACGTTTCCCATCTAATAATCTTCTGAAATGACTGGAGAATAAAAAGTACCAAAAGATTACAATGTGAATCTATTCTGCTCTGTTCTCTTTGTTAAAACTTCAACTTGGATTATTTGCAGATCTGATATCAATTCTTTCGTTGTGCTATCTTTATGGATGTTTATGACTCAAATCCAAGTTAACAGATGACAATAACAAAACAATGAAGGGCAAAGTGATAAGAAAGCTAGGATGATTTTTATTACATGCAATAAAGAATTCTGCAGCTGCAAAGGATTTTAGAGATCATTCAAGTCCAGCCAGATGAAGAAAATGAGCTCCAGAGTGGGTAGTTGGAGTGCCGAAAGCCATACCATTAGATAAGGTCATAGCCAGAGTTAGAACTGAAGACTCTGACTCTCCAATGTTCTTTCCATTATACCATAAGGTTTCTGTTCTAAAAATGTATGTTCCATCGGAGAGGTGCTACTTTTCATACACACTCTTGGGAAATTTAACATCACTGTCATTCTCCCCTCTTAAATTTAGTTATATAATTTTGACATTTTTCCCCCTAAGTATCTACTGTTCAAATGTTTTCCATCATGAGCACATAGTCGAAGGTCAGTAAGAGTGAATGATAATAATAGCTGACATTTATTGAGCAACTCTGTGCTTTAGGATACGCTAAGCCCTTTTACATACATCTCTAATCTTCCCCACATTACAAAATGAGTAGGTGGTGGTATCACTATCTACAGAGGAAGAAACTGAGGCATAGGAAGTTGAACAATCTGCCCGAGATTACACAGCTAGTAGGTAACAGAGATCAGATTCAACCAGATTGCCTGTTTCTGAAGCCCATGCTCGGAAGGTGGGCATTAGAGTTTTATCCGAAAGATGAATTGTTTGGAGATACTAATCTGTGCTAGATTCACTAGTCAAAAAACTTTTAATGGTTTTATTTAACCATAAGTCAGCCCATCAATTCATAATTGAACCAAGACTAGACTGAATTCTTGCTATTTTAAAATCAAGCTTTTTAAAAAATTTTTTCTAAAGATTTTATTTATTTGACAGAGAGAGACACAGTGAGAGAGGGAACACAAGCAGGGGGAGTGGGAGAGGGAGAAGCAGGCTTCCCGCGGAGCAGGAAGCCCGATGTGGGGCTCAATCCCAGGACCCTGGGATCATGACCCAAGCCAAAGGCAGACACCCAATGACTGAGCCACCCAGGCGCCCCAAGCTTTTGAAATTCTTTATATTTTGTTTTCTTGGTTCTGGAACTAATTTGAAAGCCAAATATAATTGATAGGCTATGCAATTGGCAAACTGATTAGTTATATATAAACATAAAATTAATCCACAGAATAGTATGGCAGCACCAATGAACACAGATGTGAGGTGATGATCTGACAACAGCTGTATTAATTTTTGTTGATGGATGTCCTAAAATAAGCAAGGGAACTCTTTCCTTGTACTGTTTTTCTGTAAATCCTTCAGCACTGATGGTTTATTTGGGTAGCTCTTGAGTCTATGAACCACAAAAGGAACTGGAACTCAGGAAATCAGTTTATGATCTAAGTAAATATTCCCTTAGGTTGGGAGTTACATACTCTATGTCTCTGACAGAAAGACAAAGTCATCCTAGAACAGCGATGGAACTAAAATATAAACATTGTGCAGTGTCCCTCCTCACGCAATGCTTCCATAAGCCCTAGAACCACAGCTGACTACAGCTCTCTTTAAGTCCTCTCACGTCTTGGAGATCTCAGCACCTGAGAGTTTTTACCAACCAGAGGATGTACAACAGAAGTATTGAAATTTGATCATGTTTAAGATGGTACGATTTGAAGTTAACCTGGATTGCCCAAAGACAACTGCCCGTGAAGCTCACTTGAATGTATATTACAGTAGAAATCAAACAAATACCCAACTAAAAGCCTAACTGAAATGGGGAAAATGCAATCTGGAGACGTTCAGACTTTGCAGAATGTTAGTGTGCAAACGATTCTCCTTAACCTGCAGGGTACTTTTATCGCCGCGGTAATCTTCAAGTCCCCGTTGTCATTTCCTGACAGAATCGCAAGTCTAACGCCACTTTTCCCCTTGAGCAGAGAAGCCGGAGGCCAAGCGCAAGCCCTTGGGGGGAAAGCTGTGACTCTCTCTCAGGGCCGGTGCGGACCCCCGACCCGCCGCCCGGAGGAAGGCGGCTCGTTGCGACTGGATGCGCCCCGCGGCCGGAGCCGGAGCGCAGGACCAAGTCCTCAAAAAGGGAAGTGCCGGGGGCGGGGAACAGAGAGCCCAGCTTCAGGCTATCGGCACAATTATGGTGGCCCGGAACCCGAAATCACAGTTCCCTCAAATAAGGGTAAGGACGGAAGAGCGGTACCCGCAACCCATGCGGCCAGGATGAGCTGAGGGTGGGCGGGCACAGCTGACGAGGATCGCGCTGGCTGGAGGCTCCGGCGGACCAACGACCCCTCCCCGTTCTTACCCCGGCCGGGACTGCGGGTGTCCAGCGGGGACCTTCCGCCCACCCCGCCGCGCAGGCGGCCAGCGGACCTGACACTGGCCCCGACCCCGGTCCCCGCCACCCCCTCGCCCTCCTTCACTTACCGACGGCGCCGGGGTTCCCGGCGACCCTGCTGCCGAGGTCGGGGGGGCCGCTCGCGGGGCCGGGCGCCCAGGCAGCGAGCAGCCCTCTGCCGTGGGACCGCAGCTCGCGGCGCCCCCTCCCCAGAGCGCGGGGAGCGACAGCCCGCGGCGGCAATGCGCGCCTGGAGGGCGGGGCCAGGGCGCGGGGCGGGGCCAGGGGGCGGGGCGGGCGGCGGGGGCGCGGGCGCGGGGGCTCCGCCTGCGAGCGGCCTGCCCCGCGGCGTGGGAGCGCACCTGGCCCCCGCGGCGGCAGATGGGGTGGGGGCGGGGGAGTGAGCCCCGCATTTTCTGAGACGCAAAGTAGCAACGTTTGGTTTTAAATGAGGGGCACTTCCATTTAAGCACCCCCCCCCACACACACACCGAGTATTTAAAGACACGGCGGATATTACATTTAAAAAGTCGGGTTAAAAACTGCAGAGTGAAAGCTTGTTTGGGGGGGAAAATTACATATATGAATTGAAACAGAAAAAAAAAACTTTCCTAGGAGTGACTTTGGGTGTAATGGTGGTGTTATGGTTCATTGCTAAATACTCTCGAGAGGCCCAAGACCGCAGACCCTTGTCTCCCTAGTCTAGGCGGCAGGTAGAGGTGATCCGATATGCGTGCGGAGGAGGTCAGAAGGGCACAGGAACCCAGCCCCATCCTTTACACCTTATGTATTTCCAATGGCTGCTTAATCTTGTCCCTCTCAGTTAAGCGGGGCTGGGGAACGGGAGATGGCTTCCCTCACAATTCCAGTCCCAATCAGAGCAAAGGGCACAGGCAACATCTACCCTCCAGCCTGACTGGATGGCTAGGTTGCATATTTTCATACATTTTCTGGGTCTTTATCTAAACAAGTTGCTAGCCTTAGTGAAAAGCACCGCAAGCGTTTATTTTATTTGTACACATAACGCACTGGTTTCATTAACCAATGAAAGGTGTTCCTGTGAGAGCTTAGGTGACATGCTACGGATTTTAACATTACCTACAGAGGCATTGCTGGGAGTTCCAGCTGTGAGGTCCTCCGAGGGCTGGCTCCTCCTGGGCCCTCCCAGGTGTACCATCCAGATGAAGACCCTCTTAAGGTGGAGTAAAGAATTACTGAAAAGCAGTTGTACTTACCTCCTTTCTTTGATAGGATCATGATCTTTAGGGAAGTCAATCTCAGTTATCTGCTTTTGGATGTTTTTCCAGGAATATATTTTACCTTTGTAAGATTCTGTAGCTCTCACTGAGACTTAAGAAAGAACCATTAGGACACAATAGCAAAGCTGAATCTAAGTTGTCAGGGTCTTAAATTTACAGGTAAAATTAGAGACAAGAGCTATAAAACAGGAAAATTCCTAAGCATCTGCCTTAGTTGTAATTAAGAATTCAGTCTATCTTTGTGCAGTCAGCAAACACCAGTCTGTGAAAATGTATTTATATCCCCAGATGGGCTGCTAACCCTGCTTACTGACACTTTTGAACTTTAAACAAGCCAAAAGAAATCCATGCCACTCATTACTAATTGAGATGCTATTACTCGCTGAGACCCAACTTTTCCCAAATCTACTAGATCTAGGTGTTTGCAACAATTTCAAGCAAAAATAAGATGAGCTTGGGGTGCCTGGGTGGCTCAGTCATTAAGTGTCTGCCTTCTGCTCAGGTCATGATCCCAGGGCCTAGGATCCAGCCCCGCTTCAGGTCGGGCTCTGTGCTCTGCGGGAACCCTGCTTCTCCCTCTCTCACTCCCCCTTCTTGTGTTCCCTCTCTCACTGTGTCTCTGTCAAATAAATAAATAAAATCTTTAAAAAAAAAAAGATGAGCTTATCCAGATGAAGACAGGGTAGAACAGCTGTCTTATTAGAAGGAGGTGGAAGTGAGACAAGGGATAGGTTAAAACAATAAAGGCCCCCTAAATGACTTGTAGATCTTATTCCACTTTTCTTAAAAAAAGGGGGGGGGGGTACTAATGAAAGGGAACTGAAGGGCGGTAAGAGGTAAATTGATTTTGTATTTGAAGGGAAGATTTTTTTAAAGGTGTATTTCAAAAAACTCATCCCCAACCTCCACCATACACACACACACACACACACACACTCACAAAGAATATAGTACTATAAATGAAATACTGCACTGTGATTTTTCTTTAGGATGACTAGAATCTGATGCCACATCTGAGTTTTAAGAAATGTATCCAGTACTTCATGCATGAAAGAAACCTGTCATCCCTGAACTCACTAAAGTGACAGTAAGCTATTACCCATATCACTGTCTGCTACTCCATTAGTAGCTGTTGATTATATAATGAGAAGCAGGCTATAAATATATTTCTCCAATCTGATGAGAAATTATTCTACCTACAGCTTATCTTGTTAATATCACCAGACACAGTGTGCCAGTAGAATAGCTTGCATATTTGTCTGAACTCATATTTATCTAATCTCAACTGATCATAGCATTTCTCCATCTTGGTCCCCATCCACCCATGGCCTGGGCCTATAGCTACCAAAAAAGATTTATAACTCCTTAGGAATAATTCTTACATTTTAGAAACCTTCTGGGAATAAGCCTTCCATCCCCTTCCCTGGTGCACCATTAAATGAACCTGTGGCTTGTTTTCTGGTATTCTCATCTGTTTCTAGGCACCATCAGGGTCGTACCAGTGAACACAAACAGTAGTTCTGTTGTAATCTGCTTTGCCTGACGGCACACAAATGCTGCCTCTTCTGAATTAGGAGTATACATACATCTTTGGTGCATGGCAAGTCTCTGAAGCGCAGAATAGAGGGTCCAATCTGTTGTGTGTTTTTTTTTTTTAAGATTTTATTTATTTATTTGAGAGAGAGAATGAGATAGAGAGCATGAGAGGGGGGAGGGTCAGAGGGAGAAGCAGACTCCCTATTGAGCAGGGAGCCCGATGCGGGACTTGATCCCAGGACTCCAGGATCATGACCTGAGCTGAAGGCAGTCGCTTAACCGACTGAGCCACCCAGGTGCCCTGGGTCCAATCTGTTTTATCAGTAACATTACAAATATGGGATGGGAGGGCGCCTGGGTGGCTCAGTTGGTTAGGTGACTGCCTTCAGCTCAGGTCATGATCCTGGAGTCCCGGGATCGAGTCCCACATCGGGCTCCCTGCTCAATAGGGAGTCTGCTTCTCCCTCTGACCCTCTCCCCTTTCATGCTCTCTCAAATAAATAAAATCTTAAAAAAAAAAACAACAAAAAACAAAAAACAAATATGGGATGGGGAAGCATTAGTGGCCCAGAGAAGGATTAAGAACAATATCTGGAAGGGCTCCTAGCCCCAAGGTAAAGCACTGGATCTTGTCTGGCAACACATACTAATATGTACCCCAAGCACTAATGCTTCTGTAGGTCTTGAATTCACGTCTTCAACTGGCCTGCCAATTTTTTTTTTTAATCCTTCATGCTGTCTCTTTTTATCAGTTTTATTTTTTTAAGTAATCTCTACCCCCAACGTGGGGCTCGAACTCCTGACCCTGAGACCAAGAGTCACATGCTCCACCAACTCAGCCAGCCAGGTTCCCCTCTTTATCACACTTCTTAATCACACACTGAAGAATCAATTCCACAAAACCCATGCTATCAATAATTGCTCAGCAGCGTTCTTAACCTCTTTATTTCTTCCCTCTGCTTCTGCCACCTTTTATCATCCCTTCCTTCTGGAGGGAAGTGAAACGGGCACAGCTTTCTGCCTGTCACAAACAGGAAGTCCACTTCTGTGTTGCCTGGCAGGGGCTGGCTTCTAGGAACAGCTCTGATATACTGAATGCTGGCAAAGAGAGAAGGCTTTAGAGTCAGAGGACTTTAACAGGTTCATCTGGTAGGCAACAGCAGTGCAATTTTGAAGTTTGCCTTTCTGAAAAATGGAGATATAAACCTAATTTACAAATTCGTTCTTCTATAATTTCTCTCTACACGTTTCTAGCCAAAGGCCAGCTCTCATTTTGAAGCTAAAGGTCACTTTTGAGCAATTCCACTGCTAACAATTTATCCAACAGATGCTTCTACACAAATTGCATTGATACATAAGAGAATATTCTGTGCTCTCTCATTTGTAATAGCAAAACCCATGAAACAATGGTAAGTGTCCATCGACAGAGGACTATTTAAATACTACACAGCGATAACAAACAAGGTGAATCTCAAACTGCTCACGTAGTAAGATCGTCAAGATATACTGCCAGGTGGAAAAAAGGAACTTACACCATTTGAATTTTTACTGAAGACATATTTTACTCCTACTTAAGAAAATTCTTGCATTAGCGATAGTCCATTCATTCCAAGCAATATCTGGTAAAAACAATTTGCATTCCTTATTAGGGCTTTATCATCTTTGGCTTATAAAACTCCACTCACCCTCTCCCACCAATTGTGTTCACTATTCCTATCAATCTTTTTTTTTCTTAAAGATTTTATTTATTTTTTGATAGAGACAGAGACAGCGAGAGAAGGAACACAAGCAGGGGGAGTGGGAGAGGGAGAAGCAGGCTTCCTGCTGAGCAGGGAGCCCGATGCGGGGCTTGATCCCAAGGACCCCGGGATCATGACCTGAGCCGAAGGCAGATGCTTAACAACTGAGCCACCAAGGTGCCCAATATTCCTATCAATCTTAAGGATGTAAACCCACATGGCTTTTGGGGATATGAGGAAGCCTCAATCCTTTAAGATGATCTTTAAGTCATTATGTCTGAAAATAGACTGCTTTCTTCCCTTATTTACAGAATGAATTCCCAGCAAGTCCCATTCCAGATGAGGTCTTACAGGACATTTAAAAAAAATCATCAAAAACAGTGAACTCTGAGCAGACGGGACCCGCATGATGCTTTGGAACAGGAACCGACATCATTGTGTACAATGTGCCGGGCGCCATACAAAGCATGGTGAAGCTGGGGCTCTGCGCGCATGACTCCTTGGCAATATGCCCCCAAAGCACCGCCATCACTTCTCTGGATGGCAGAACTGTGCTACAACACTGATGTGAACCTAGGGACTTAAAGATAATGAAACCAAGGCCACCAGCGAAAATACTGCTCTGCCAATGCCAGCAGGGTTTACACTGGCATCAGTGGGGACGCAACATCTTCTGGAAGGATCCAGTGCAGGAAGACAAGGGGGAACTGAGACAGAAGCTAAAGAACAAGGAGAAAAGGGAAAACATTTCAGGGGAAAAAAAACATTCCGGAGGGAGGAGCGGAGCCCAGGCACAGCTCCATAAATATCTGCTGAACCAACATAGCAGATAGGGTTCGCCTATAGTCGGTGCTTTATGACCATCTTTCCTGAGAACTTAAAAATGAATGGTGCTAAAGATGTGACAGAAATGGAAATCCCAGGGAAGTTCAGGGCAAAAACCTGTATGAGCAATCCTTTCTCAGGTTAAAAAAAAAAAAAAAAAAAAGGAATAATATAGAAAGGTGTATGATAAAAAGGCACATTCTCTATACCCTACTTCCCCCTCAACCCTATCCGGAGGTCTCCTGCTCATGTGTCCTCCCAGAAATCTGCAAGCATGCACCATTTACCCCTTTAAACACGACAGTGTCATAAAGGACATCTCGCAACTTGCGTCTCCGGCCCTGGGCTCTGCCGGCAAAATGGGCTCCCACAGGAGGGTAGACATACTGCAGCACCGTCTGTGAATGCTAGAATTCATGTTTAAACATCCAGCTCGCAAAATCCATTTCCTTTATTCTGTGGAACTTCAGTAAAGTAAGCAGACTTGCGCATGATTTATGTTAATTTATACATGATGGTGGGAATTAAGACTTGCCAAAGGAAGGCTACTGGGGAAACGCCTGCTCTTGATTGCCTAAGATCTTCAGGGCAGGGGCTGACTTCTCTTGACTTCCCCACACTTCCTAACCAACAGTCAGCCTGAATGGACACGGGCCCAATATTTGGAGCAGATTCTTGAAGAGGGGCAATCTAGAAGGAAAAAGAAACGAGAAGTAAATGTTCCTCGAAGAGTTGAAACCTCGCCTCTCCCTTGCCCCGCCGCAGCTCTCCCCTCTGGTGCTGCCAAAGCCCCTGACATTTCCAGCCTTTCCACGACCACCTCTGTCGGGCTGGCCCGAGGGCCTGAAAACAACACGCGGCACTTGCATCCTGGCAACGTGAAGACTGTCCGAGGCCAGGCCAGGCCTGAGCCAGAGGGACACTCCCAGCGTCACAGAAGCCCTCCTGAAGGAAGAACGGTGTTCCCGGGCAGCAAGCACACCGTCTCTTCTCTGTAAGCAGTTACTTCTGTAAGCAGCCATCCTCTGGTTGCTCAGAAGAGGACTAGTTTGCTTCCACCTGGACCTTTACTTTGGTAAACAATGTGAGAGCTTCAGTTTTGCATTATTGCCCTCTGATACCCTTGTCTTTTCTAGCGGTTCTCAATTCCTCCCTCCTAGACTTGTAACTCTAGGTCCCTTGCAGCTGTCAGGATTCTCCTTCGTGACTGCCCAGATCAGGATTCGGTTTCCTGAAAACCATGTCTTCCTTTTTCTTGGTTGATTCCCCATCTTGCCGGAGGACACTGCTAAATACCTTCCTAGGAAGGAAGCGAGATGGGGTGGTAAACCTGCACATGTCTGAAAGCCTTTGGATAGATCTGGTGGGTGTAAGTGCAGGTGCAAAGTCAGCTCGAGGGGGTTCCTCCATTGTCGAAAAGCCCCTTACTCTGATAAGAAGACAGGTGTTCACTCTAATTCCCGTTTTCTCATAGACAAGCCATTTTTTTCTTTTCTGGAGAAGACTTTTTACAATTACATTTTTAATGTTTTTGAAATTTCAACTGGATGTGTCTAGGGAAGGCTTGTTCATTGTGATGAGTACTTGGGGATGTTTCCCTTAAGATCCCAAGTATTCCCGGACTGGTCCTGCTTCCTTTTCTTTTCTATTTTCAGGGACATTTACTCAACTCCTGCCTGCTATCTACTCAAAGTACACAGACCCTTAGCCCAGCCTCCGTGGCAGTCCCTCCAGAGTTCACTAGACGGCGGCTTTCTCCCCTACGCTGCTCTGTGACAAGCCATGCTCTTCTTCCAAAATTGGAATATTTCTTGCATTGGTTACTGCCAACTCTCCCCTCAATGATGTTTGGAAAGAAAGTTTTGAAAGCATTCGAATTTGCATTTTCAGAGCTTCTGCTGGAATCCCATAATTCATAAATATACCTCAAAGGAAAAAAGCAAAACTCTTACCAGTAACAACTCACCTGTTTTAGAACAACCCATTAACCTGTTCAGTTTCAGGGTCCAAATCAATATCATAGAAACAGGGCCGTGTGGGGAGTCCAGGCATCGTGCTCATCTAGGAGATGTGAAATAGCATGAAAAATAAAGTGATCTTTGTTTCCACCTTCCCTTCAGATAAGAAGCCCGAGGCACAAAACAGAATATTATTTCATAGTTTTAAATAAATTGGTACTCTTCTTGTTACACACTGAAAACCAAGTCACTGATCCTGTTATGACCCCAAAGAGAAACCCTCACGTCCTTCAGCACGCCAAATGCCAGGCTTCACTACCGTCCTCCACACTGACAAGTTGAAACAAGAAGTAGCAGGAGGTCCTTCCACCTTCATGGTCTAGGGGAGGGGCTGGAGAGGCTGAGTCACCTCCTCCCCTCTCACGAGACCAAAAGGAGGTACAAGGTTTGTCTGCTTTTTAATTTTGTTTTAACAAGTCTTGCATCAATGCCTGTATTATTTTGCTTCAGGAACACATTAGAAATTAGCGTCCTTTAACTTGCGCCAAGACATTTCTGTACAAAGTCTAGATAGCTTTATAACCACTATTCTGACTGGTCCAGTTTGGCCTTCTAAAACTGAGCTTGTAATGCCATAGATTACATTTGTACTTACTTCTTTTCTCAACACTGGGCTTTGACAAATATCTACTTAGCTGCAGATCCATAAGGCTTGTAAGTAAAAGCTCAGTACACTTTCACCTGTAACAGTGTCTTGTAAAACGAATAAATACAAGTTCCCAATCAGATCCAGACAGGAGAATTTAAGCTCAACTTCTACAACTTAACTATAACTTACCAGAACATTCTACAGGGATCTGATATTAGCCTCTATTCGTGAACTCTGTAAGCAACTGCTGGGTGTGGGAACAAGAAGGGGGAAAAGGAAGGGATTGTTCCTGAGACCTAGCAGAGAAGCCTGAAGATGACATTGAAGATACTGAGCGTGTGCCCACTGATACAGACACAGATGTGCATGGTGTAGAAAACCCTAAAGATGGCTCCCAAAACAGTGATTCAGATTTTCGTATTTTTACTCCTTCCCAAAGAGGATTCCCCCCGTCCCCTCTGCCGTAAACACTGGCACTTGTCTGACCGTTGTTGTTCCATGATGATATTGCCCCACGCTGAGAGCTGAGGGGAGCAGGGCACAGATGGTTAATAACTTGCCCAAGGCCAGAACCAGCAGCGAAAACTGTATGTGGCTTTCACGTTACATACTTTTGACTCTATAATGCCGCTTCCTACCACTTTCTTAAAATCCTGAAAGAGGGATGTAGCTCCATTAGGAGATCTACTGGCTTCTTTTTCATCGTGAATTGGCTGTTTGATAGGTCAGTCTTGTACTGCAGGTAAGGACAAGCTGCAGGTGTAGGACACCGGGCAGATCAAAGGGGGTATCAAAGGGGGTAAGCCAGGCACAGGGCAGCTGTTAACCTGGATGGTCAGCTCCTCTCTCCATATGCATACGATTCCTAAGATAAAGAAGCATCTGATAATGAATGCATCTTGAAGTGGAAATAGGCGACCTCACTTTTCACATCTACAGGGTTCACTTGCATTTTAAGGGCATTTTCTTTATTCAGAAACAATGAATTCCCAATGAGTTTCAGGCCTAAGCTCCAGGCCTGTCAAGAAGACCCGGGACAGGGAGAGCCTCTGTCCCTACTTCAAAGGACGCCTGGCAGGACTGAGTTCATCTGCGAAAGGCGCCCAGTGAATGTCAGCTATGATTATCCGTTAGCACTATCGCAGATGATCAATGAGGCCTGTCCCAGATTCAGTCAAGGTCATACTGCCCCTGGGAAGCAGAACTATTATTTGTGACAAGCAGTCATGGCTTCATCCTTGAACCGACACCCAGATGGTCCACAGCCAGAGGACCAGTCCTAACGGGCCTGACGCCAGCTTGCTGCTCAGTGAGGAGCTCCGCTCTGGCAGCGCTTGCCCGGCAGCTTTGGTGGCCCATCTCAGACGCGAAGCCCCGATGAACCAGCCCGCTCTCCGCCTGTAGCACTCACTTACCGTGCCTACCAAGGGGTACAGAAAACCGGCCCCAACACTGGCACGGATGTCACGGATGGGCAGGACAAAGCCTGTGGGCACACCCTTCTGCTCTGGGTTATGAGACAAGGACAAGTGTGTCTTGGCCATGCAGATGGGCAGGTGCCCAAAGCCCTGAGGAGAAAAGGGAAGAAGCAGGACCAGTGAAAAGCTGACAGTGCAACCAAGTGCACCTGGGCACTGTGATGATACCGATTCTTCCATTTATTTAAAATATCCAATTCCCTTTATACCCACCTGGACCTCACTGACCCCGAGCTCAGTTATTAGAGATCCAAAAAAAAAAAAATCTCTGTTGGGTGAGAGCAGCAAGGACCCACAGCCATATTCCAAAAGTGAGTATTGTATTTTCATCTACATAACCAATTAAAAATGGTAGCTTGGAGCAGACGTGAGAACACAACTGAAGGCAGGCTCTTAATATTTGAGGAAGACACTCCCTATTTTTCTTGGCTTTTCCACACATTCATATACCACCCCTGGGCAGATAAAGGCCTGGACCACCTCATCCAAACGCAGTATTCAGAGGGGAGAGGGCTAACACCCAGAAAAGCGAGGCAGTGGGCACCCAGCAGGGCTAGGAGAACTCGGGGGCTCTGCTCCCAGGCTGCTCTGTAAAGAAGTGACAGAACAACCGAATATCTACCTGTTTTGTGTAGACTTCAACTTTGTGTTGAGCTTCAGGAAGCAGTTCAATGTCATCAGCCCCATAGATCTTCTGCGCAATGATCCTGATTTTATCCTCAATCGGGAGCTAATAGACAGCAGAGAGAAGGGGGATCCATGACTGGGTGCACATGATGATGCTGAACTGGGACAGGGCCACGTTCCAGGTCAGAGTTCCCAAGAGGGTGAGAAGATGCTTTTACACACACACACACACACACACACACGCATTTTTAAAGATTTTATTTGTCAGAGAGAGAAAGAGCGCTCACACAAGCAGGGGAAGCAGCAGGCAGAGGGAGAGGAGAAGCAGGCTGGGGCTCAATCCCAGGACCCTGGGATCATGACCCAAGCCGAAGGCAGACGCTTAACTGACTGAGCCACCCAGGCGTCCCTACATACACAAATAGATATGCAGCTAGTTTGAGGTATATTTGGATTAGAAACATTTTCTTTTAATACCAAGCTCCAGGGGGAGGAGCAAGATGGTGGAGGAGTAGGAGACCTAAATTTCGTCTGGTCCCAGGAATTCAGCTGGATAGGGATCAAACCGTTCTGAACACCTACGAACTCAACAGGAGATCAAAGAAAAGAATAGCAGCAACTCTCTGAACAGAAAAGCGACCACTTTCTGGAAGGTAGGATGTGCGGAGAAGTGAATCCGAGGCGGTATTTGGGAGGATAGACGGCAGGGGAGGGGGCCTTTGTCAGCCGGTTCTGGCAAGTGATAGAGCCGCGGAGCACAAAATCGGAACTTTTAGAAGTTGGCTCCGCTGAGGGACGTTGCTCCAGTGGCTAAGCGGGGGGTGGAACCCTCGCCGGGGCAGTGTGGTCTCAGGTCCGTTGGGGTCACAGAAAGACCGGAGGTGCCTGAGTGAGGCAGAGCTCCCAGGTATGGGAGCAGGGAAGCAGGCTGAAGTGAAGGAGCCAAAGAGTGGGCTCTCAGCTCACGGTTGCCATAAACCGTGACCCACGGCACAGTTGGGCCACCGCTCTTCCAGCAGGGACCCAACAAGCGGCAGATCCAGGGAGACTCACGTTCCTCCCCTGGGAGGAGCGGTGTGGGAGCGCACCGCAGGGATCTGCTAGGTTTGGAGACTCCACACGGGGTCATGTGCCAGAGATAGAAGTGCTCGGTCACAGGCTGGGTGAGCACGGAGTGCGGCCAGAGGAGAGGGAGACGGGAGTGACTGACTGCTTTACTCTGAGGGCGCACTGAGGAGTGGGGCCCCGAGTTCTCGGCTCCTCCGGGGCGGAGATTGGGAGGCCCCCATTTTCATTCCCATCCTCCAAAGCTGTACGGAAAGCTTGCAGGGAACAAAAGCTCCCGAGAGCAAACCCGAGCAGATTACTTAGCCCGCACCGGGCAAGGGTGGGGCAATTCCGCCTCCGGCAAAGACACTTGGGAACCACGGCAACAGGCCCCTCCCCCAGAAGATCAGCAAGAACAGCAAACCAAGACCAAGTTTACTGATCAATGAGAACGGCAGAACTCCAGCGCTAGGGGAATACTGCACATAGAATTCATGGCTTTTTTCCCATGATTCTTTAGTCTTTCAAAGTTAATTTTTTTAATTTTCTTTTTTTTTTTAAATTTTCCTTTTTTCCTTTTTCAACCAACATCTTATCAATCCCTTTTTTAAAAATCTTTTTTATTTTTCATTTTTAGAGTCATATTCTATCCCTTCATTGTAGTTAACCTTATTTTTGGCATATATATATAAGTTGTTCTCTCTTTAAAATTTTGGGATACAGTTTCTTCTAATAGACCATAATATACCCTAAATCTCTAGTGTATGGCTTTGTTCTAGTCTTCTGCCTGATCACATTTCCCCCCCCTTTTTTTTTTAATTTCTCTTCTTTCTTTTTTCAACCAACTTATCAATTCCTTTTATAAAATCTTTTATAATTTTCATCTTTACAGTCATATTCCATCCCTTCATCGTATTTACCCCTATTTTTGTACATATATACGTTTTTCTTTCTGTAAAATTTTGGGAGGCAGTTTCTTCTAACAGACCAAAATACGCCCAAAATTTAGTGTATAGCACTGATCTATTCACCAGCCTGATCATATTTGATCATGTTCTTTTTTCTTTATTATCTTTTTCTTTTTTCTTTCTTTCCCTTTCTTTCCCCCCGGTTTCAGTCTCTAATGATTGGTTTACTGTATATTTTTCTGGGGTCGTTGTTACGCTGTTAGCATTTTGTTCTCTCATTCATCTATTCTCCTCTGGACAAAATGACAACACGGAAAAAATTCCCTCAAAAAAAGAACAAGAGGCAGTACCAACTGCCAGGGACCTAATCAATACGGACATTAGTAAGATCTCGGAACTAGAGTTCAGAATGATGATTATAAAGATACTAGCTGGGCTTGAAAAAAGCATGGAAGATATTAGAGAAACCAAACCCTTTCTGGAGAAATAAAAGAACTAAAATCTAACCAAGTCGAAATCAAAAAGGCTATTAATGAGGTGCAATAAAAAATGGAGGTTCTAACTGCTAGGATAAATGAGGCAGAAGAGAGAATCAGTGATATAGAAGACCAAATGATGGAAAATAAAGAAGCTGAGAAAAAGAAACAACTACTGGATCACGAGGACAGAATTCAAGAGATAAGTGATACCATAAGACGAAACAATATTAGAATAATTGGGATCCCAGAAGAAGAAGAAAGAGAGAGAGGGGCAGAAGGTATATTGGAGCAAATTATAGCAGAGAACTTCCCTAATTTTGAGAAGAAAACAGGCATCAAAATCCAGGAGGCACAGAGAACCCCCCTCAAAATCAATAAAAATACCCCCGACATCTAATAGTAAAACTTACAAGTCTCAGAGACAAAGAGAAAATCCTGGAAGCAGCTCAGGAGAAGAGATCTGTAAACCTACAATGGTAGAAACATTAGATTGGCAACAGACCTATCCACAGAGACCTGGCAGGCCAGAAAGGACTGGTATGATATATTCAGAGTACTAAATGAGAAAAATATGCAACCAAAAATACTATATCCAGCTAGACTGTCATTGAAAATAAAAGGAGAGATAAAAAGCTTCCAGGACACACAAAAACTAAAGGAATTTGCAAACACAAAACCAGCCCTACAAGAAATACTGAAAGGGTTCCTCTAAGCAAAGAGAGAGCCTAAAAATAACATAGACCAGAAAGGAACAGAGACAATATACAGTAACAGTCACCTTACAGGCAATACAATGGCACTAAATTCATATCTTTCAATAGTTACCCTGAATGTAAATGGGCTAAATGCCCCAATCAAAACACAGGCTATCAGATTGGATTAAAAAAATAAGACCCATCGATATGCTGTCTGCAAGAGACTTATTTTAGACCCAAGGACACCTCCAGATTGAAAGTGAGAGGGTGGAAAACCATTTACCATGCTAATGGACACCAAAGAAAGCTGGGGTGGCAATCCTTATATTAGACAAATTAGATTTTAAAACAAAGACTATAGTAAGAGATGAGGAAGGACACTATATCATACTTAAAGGGTCTATCCAACCAGAAGATCTAACAATTATAAATATCTATGCCCCTAACATGGGAGCAGCCAATTATATAAGCCAATTAATAACAAAAGCAAAGAAACACATCGACAACAATACAATAATAGTAGGGGACTTTAACACCCCCCCTCACTGAAATGGATAGTTCATCTAAGCAAAAGATCAGCAAGGAAATAAAGACTTTAAATGACACTCTGGACCAAACGGACTTCACAGATATATTCAGAACATTCCATCCCAAAGCAACAGAATACACATTCTTCTCTAGTGCCCATGGAACATTCTCCAGAATAGATCGCATCCTAGGTCACAAATCAGGTCTCAACTGGTACCAAAAGACTGGGATCATTCCCTGCATATTTTCGGACACAATGCTTTGAAACTCAATCACAAGAGGAAAGTCGGAAAGAACTCAAATACATGGAGGCTAAAGAGCATCTTACTAAAGAATGAATGGGTCAACCAGGAAATTAAAGAAGAATTAAAAAAATTCATGGAAACAAATGAAAATGAAAACACAACTGTTAAAATCTTTGGGATGCAGCAAAGGCAGTCCTAAGAGGCAAGTATATAGCAATACAAGCCTTTCTCAAGAAACAAAAAAGGTCTCAAATACACAACCTAACCCTACACCTAAAGGAGCTAGAGAAAGAACAGCAAATAATACCTAAACCCAGCAGGAGAAGAGAAATAATAAAGATCAGAGCAGAAATCAATGAAATAGAAACTAAAAGAACAGTAGAACAGATCAACAAAACTAGGAGCTAGTTCTTTGAAAGAATTAATACGATGGATAAACCCCTGGCCAGACTTATCAAAAAGAAAAGAGAAATGACCCAAATAAATAAAATCATGAATGAAAGAGGAGAGATCACAACCAACACCAAAGAAACACAAACAATTATAAGAACATATTATGAGCAACTATATGCCAGCAAATTAGATAATCTGGAAGAAACAGATACATTCCCAGAGATGTATAAACTACCAAAACTGAACCAGGAAGAAATAGAAAACCTGAACAGACCTATAACCACTAAGGAAACTGAAGCAGTAATCAAAAATATCCCAACAAACAAGAGCCCAGGGCCAGATGGCTTCCCAGGGGAATTCTACCAAACATTTCAAGAAGAATTAATACCTATTCTTCTGAAACTGTTCCAAAAAATAGAAATGGAAGGAAAACTTCCAAACTCATTTTATGAGGCCACCATTACCTTGATCCCCAAACCAGACAAAGACCCCATCAAAAAGGAGAATTACAGACCAGTATCCTTGATGAACATGGATGCAAAAATTCTCACCAAAATACTAGCCAATAGGATCCAACAGTACATTAAAAGGATTATTCACCACGACCAAGTGGGATTTATCCCTGGGCTGCAAGGCTGGTTCAACATCCACAAATCAATCAGTGTGATACAATACATTAATAAAAGAAAGAACAAGAACCATATGATCCTCTCAATAGATGCAGAAAAAGCATTTGACAAAGTACAGCATCCTTTCTTGATCAAAACTCTTCAGAGTCTAGGCATAGAGGGTACATACCTCAATATCATAAAAGCCATCTATGAAAAACCCACAGTGCATATCATTCTCAACGGGGAAAAACCGAGAGCTTTCCCCCTAAGGTCAGGAATGTGGCAGGGATGTCCACTATCACCACTGCTATTCAACATAGTATTAGAAGTCCCAGCCACAGCAATCAGACAACAAAAAGAAATAAAAAGCATCTGAATCGGCAAAGAGGAAGTCAAACTCTCACTCTTTGCAGATAATATGATACTTTATGTGGAAAACCCAAAAGACTCCATCCCAAAACTGCTAGAACTCATACAGGAATTCAGTAAAGTGGCAGGATATAAAATCAATGCACAGAAATCAGTGGCATTCCTATACACCAACAACAAGACAGAAAAAAGAGAAATTAAGGAGTCGATCCCATTTACAATTGCACCCAAAACCATAAGATACCTAGGAATAAATCCAACCAAAGGGGCAAAGAATCTGTACTCAGAAAAAATTGAGGAAGACACAAAGAAATGGAAAAACGTTCCATGCTCATGGATTTGAAAAACAAATATTGTGAAGATGTCAATGCTACCTAGAGCAATCTACACATTTAATGCAATCCCTATCAAAATACCATCAACTTCTTTTAAAGAAATGGAACAAATAATCCTAAAATTTGTATGGAACCAGAAAAGACCCCGAATAGCCAGAGGAATGTTGAAAAAGAAAAGCAAAGATGACGGCATCACAATTCCAGACTTCAAGCTCTATTACAAAGCTGTCATCATCAAGACAGTATGGTACTGGCACAAAAACAGACACATAGATCAATGGAACAGAATAGAGAGTCCAGAAATGGACCCTCAACTCTATGGTCAACTCATCTTTGACAAAGCAGGAAAGAATGTCCAATGGAAAAAAGACAGTCTCTTCAACAAATGGTGTTGGGAAAATTGGACAGCCACATGCAGGAGAATGAAACTGGACCATTTCCTTACACCACACACAAAAATAGACTCAAAATGGTTGAAAGACCTAAATGTGAGAAAGGAGTCCATCAAAATCCTAAAGGAGAACACAGGCAGCAATCTCTTTGACCTCAGCCGCAGCAACTTCTTCCTATAAACATCACCAAAGGCAAGGGAAGCAAGGGCAAAAATGCACTATTGGGACTTCATCAAGATAAAAAGCTTTTGCACAGCAAAAGAAACAGTCAACAAAACCAAAAGACAACCGACAGAATGGGAGAAGATATTTGCAAATGACATATCAGATAAAGGGCTAGTATCCAAAATCTATAAAGAACTTATCAAACTCAACACCCAAAGAACAAAGAATCCAATCAAGAAATGGGCAGAAGACATGGACAGACATTTTTCCAAAGAAGACATCCAAATGGCCAACAGACACATGAAAAAGTGTTCAACATCGCCTGGTATCAGGGAAATCCAAATCAAAACCTCAATGAGATACCACCTCACACCAGTCAGAATGGCTAAAATTAACAAATTAGGAAATGACAGATGTTGGCGGGGATGTAGAGAAAGGGGAACCCTCCTACACTGTTGGAGGGAATGCAAGCTGGTGCAACCACTCTGGAAAACAGTATGGAGGTACCTTAAAAAGTTGAAAATAGAGCTACCCTACGACCCAGTAATTGCACTACTGGGTATCTACCCCAGAAATACAAATGTAGTGATACAAAGGGGTATGTGCACCCCGATGTTTATATCAGCAATGTCCACAATAGCCAAACTATGGAAAGAGCCAAGATGTCCATCGACAGATGAATGGATAAAGAAGATGTGGTATATATATACAATGGAGTATGCAGCCATCAAAAGGAATGAAATCTTGCCATTTGCAATGACGTGGATGGACCTGGAGGGTATTATGCTGAGCGAAATAAGTCAATCAGAGAAAGACATGTATCATATGATCTCACTGATATGAGGAATTTTTTTTTTTTTAAAGATTTTTTATTTATTCATTTGTCAGAGAGAGAGAGAGAGCACAGCAGAGGGAGAAGCAGGCTCACTACTGAGCATGGAGCCCAATGCGGGACTCGATCCCAGGACCCTGGGATCATGACCTGAGCTGTAGGCAGACACTTAACCGACTGAGCCACCCAGGTGTCCCAATATGAGGAATTCTTAATCTCAGGAAACAAACTGAGGGTTGCTGGAGTGGTGGGGGGTGGGAGGGATGGGGTGGCTGGGTGATACACATTGGGGAGAGTATGTGCTATGGTGAGTGCTGTGAATTGTGTAAGACTGTTGAATCACAGACCTGTACCTCTGAAACATATAATACAAAAAAAAAGAAAAGATAGTAGGAAGGGAAAAATGAAGGGGGGGGAACTGGAGGGGGAAACAAACCATGAGAGACTACGGACTCTGAGAAACAAACTGAGGGTTCTGGAGGAGAGGGGGGTGGGGGGATAGGTTAGCCTGGTGATGGGTATTAAGGAGGGTACGTATTGCATGGAGCACTGGGTGTTTTCTGCAAACAATGAATCATGGAACACTACATCAAAAACTAATGATGTAATGTATGGTGATTAATATAACATAATAAAAAAAAATACCAAGCTCCAGATTTTGTAAGTAGAAATTGTCCCATAGAGGTAAAGTTATTGTGTGTGTGTGTGTGTGTGTGTGTATACGCACACATGCGTGCATATTTAGGACGTCCTTAGGTACATCATCAACAATACTACTGACCACCCAAGAATTATTTCCTCATAAATACAAAGAAATGTTCCAATGCTGGAGATCAGAATGATGTCAAACCAGACCTGGGATACTACTGATGAAGACAACCAATATCCATCCAATAACCTCCGTTTGTATAGGAGAGGCAGATGTTATTTTTAACACAACATATTGATTGCGGTTTGCTGTTGCTTAGAAATAGTCATAAAAAATAAACCATCTACATAATAAAAAAAACCCAACCCAGTGACTTCCGTGATCACCAAGCATTGGGAGTGCTGCGGAAGGCTACAAAAGCAAACAGCGCACGGAGGCCAGGGGTGTCCCGCCCAGTGAGAGTCTCCACCCCATGTGCTGCTCTGAGGGGGCGCTAGGATGCAGAGCAAACAGCATAAGGAGAGACTGCCTAAGGGAAATGGGAAGGAAAGCTATTTGGATGAGCAAAGTACTGAAATTAGGCAACACATCTGCCTCTAAGCTCCCCAGCAACTAAGGCCAAGAGGACATATGGGGAGAATGTTGTTTTCTGAAAGGAGCAACAATCTATAAAGATGAAGATCCCTTCTGAGCTAAACAGTGATAATTTATGAAGAAGCTTTGGATAATGGACAAAAATAAAGTGTCTATTCAGCTATGGTTTTATAAAAATGCGACAGAGATTGCTTTCATGTGCATCTTATCTCTGGAGCTTCAGAAATGCCAAGGCACGTTCAGAACTTCTGAAGCGAAAGTATTTCCGTTGAGGGGTGACTGAAGACCAACAGATGCTAAACAAGACAAAAAGTGGCAGCCTCCTGTTTGTTGGAACGGAGCAAAGTTCCAAGTAGAAATGAGAGATCAAGTCCTCATGATGCCACTTCCTTGGGGCCTCCTGCTGGCCTTCTAGGACTGGGGTTCCTAACACAGGCACCATGGGCAGGGCTTAGAGAGAGCACCTATAAATGCTTTCATTGCATTTGGGGGCAGATTTGTGTTTATGGCATTTCCTAAAAATATGATTCGTTGAAGAGATATTCAAACCAGTCTAAAACTAAAGCTCGATAAGAAAATGTCACCGTCAATAGGACAACGTTAACGAAATGTCAGTGTATTTTACCTGCAAAGGGCAAACAGAAACAAGAGAACGTTAATTCAAGAATACTGGGGTTTCCTCCTTCTACCTTTTTATGGCTGATTTTGAAAGTCTATGCTTATCTTTTAGAAACCAAGCCACGAATCAGTCTGGAAAATATAAGCACAATTATATACCACACCCGTCCCATGTTCCTAATGAAGTTTCCAGTTGTTGTGGGCGTATTTATTTAATGCCCAACAACATCCTGAAATGCATGCGCAGAGAACTGAAAACAAAATACAACCCTACGGTAAGAACCACCTCTCTCCAAACTCACTTTCCGAGAGCCCAGAATAAGCAGTGCTTCTTAGAGTTACCCAGTGATGGCAAGAATGCTAAGCCCTGCCAGGGTGCTCTGGCTTTGCACCCGAGAGCTTCTCTGAACTTGAAGGAGCCCCAAACCAGTGAGTGAGCTGAGGAGCATGAGGCTTTCCCCTGTCACGGGGAAGTGGTCAGAAAACTTTTCTGAGCTTGGTGTAGCTAGCCCCTTGCCAATCTGCCACAACAAGGCTGGTGCCTCCGATTCAAGGCTGTGGTGATTTACACTCCTGGTCCTACATTTAACCCTTTCTCCTGCCGGCAAAGGCAATGTACTGTGAGTCTTTTCAAAAGTGAGGCCGGGAGCCAACCTCCCAGAGCGTTCTTGTGGGGACCCGCCACTCTGTAAGTAGCAACGTGTGCTGGTAAGACAGCTGTCTGGGGTTGACAGCCCTGGCTGTGGTGGTGTAACTCACCTACGTGGGAATCCAACCCACGGGGCTGAAGATGCTAAATACAGGTTCTAAAGAGAGGTAGCCACACAGAAACCTCATTGTGTTTTGTTTTTTTTCCATACAGAGAAGAACTCACCTTGAGGTCATAAAGGAGCTGGAAGCTGCTGGGTGCTTGAGCTGCTCTCTGGACGGCCTGAGCCAGGGCTAAGGCGCCCTTGCCCCCTTCTGCCCAGTGTGTGCATTTCACTGCATCAAAAGCCCCATGATCTTTGGCAAGGCGGCTGATGAGGTCCAGCTCGGCCTCCGAATCTGTCCTGGAAAGGCAGCGATTCGTGTTAAAGCAATGAGGATGTTCGCAGAGGACACTCTGTCTTGTGTTGGCCATGAGAACTCTAGAGAATTAGTCACTGATGAATGGAGACAAATCCAATAATACTGACTGGGTTTGACTCCTGGTTCCACAACTTACTATCTGGGTGACCCTTGGCCAGTTATTGAATCCTTATGTGCTTTGGTTTCCACGTAGTAAAACGGGAATAACCGTAGCACTTACTTCCCGGGGACGTCATGAGGCTTAGATGACCAGTACATGCGAAATACTTGAACCATTCCAGGCACATCACAGGAATCAATAAATACTAGCTTTTAAAAAACTTTTGTCTCCCATTCTGCTATGGTTTGGCCATTATAACAAGCCCCAAACCAGCACTGCAATACCTAAACAACCTATACAAGTTCTCTTTCATGAACATTTCTGGCTCAACATGTTCGACTCTTTGTCAGGATACCATCGCACTAGACCTATGGAAATAAGGGAACTCTGTAGGGCTATGACCTCCTGTCAGCATAAAAGGCCTCTAGAGAGCAAAAAAGAATATTTTACTTCAGGTCTGTGTGTCCTCCAGTGGCGAAGGGGGCCCTTGGGAGCCACATCTGACCCTGGGCCCTCGGCGGGAGAAGGGACGGGTTTGCGGAGGCATCTGTGGTGCCTGTCGCCCCGCAGGCTCTCGCCACAGCAGAGGCTTAATAACCAGTACCGGTAACCGAAGAACAAAATAAAGCTAACCGCAGTGCTACACAGTTAGCTCCGGGAGATGGTTTCTGGCCCTTTTTCACAGTCCTCCCCCCGCCCCCTGCCCCGCCTCCTACTCTTCGTACTTACTTGAATGCGTTCACGGCCACTACCACTGGGACTCCAAACATTCTGGCATTTTCAATTTGTTTCCTTAAGTTACTGAAGCCTTTTTCAACCAGCTCCAGGTTCTGTCAGAACAACAGGGAAGGGTCCACGAGGTCAGCAGCAGGTTCTTCTTAAAAGGGAACGTGTTCCCCACTGTCAGCACCGGCCCACGGCAGGTCTGCACATGCGTCCCTCCCGCCAAGGTGAGGGAGCGCCGCAGGGCCCTGACCCTGACCCTGACCCTGACCCAGCCTGCCGCGCCCCAGCCGCGCCGCAGAGGGGCCAGGCTAGCTTCCCGGCTGAACTGAAGGCATGAGGGCTGGTATGGCTGCTGTCATCACATCACATCTTAATGGCATATTTGCTGTCTGCAGGGGATTAGCTGCTCTTAAGTAAATTATACCGACAACCTTGTGTTCGGGAGATTTTATGTACTCATATGGTACAAGGGTATAAACTGCCTCTACTCAGCGGCGCTCGGACCCTTCCGCCCGAAGACCGCGCCTAGCACAGTGCCTGGTGGGCATGACACAGCTGCCAAAGTGCTGTCGGAAAATATGCAGTGATCAGGGGTGCTTTCAAAGGTTCTAAGGAACTCGACCGTGAGCCTTCAGTGGGGACAAAGAAAACAAGAGAAATGCCATGTTTAAGAACCAAATACTGAGACATTTAAAGGGAAGTAATGAAGGAAACATACCTTCAAATATGTTAAATGTTAATGGCAGCGTTGCTCACAGCCTTGGAAAACTGCAAACACAAACCTCCTTCAATGGGGGATGGGGCCAGTGAATTATGACATATACACTCAATAAATTCGTATCATACAGGCGTTACGAAAAGTGAAATAATCTGTATTAACATGGAACCTATCAAAGATGTACTGCCAAAGTGTACCAAAGTTGCAAAACTATGGACAGCTTAATTCCATTTTTGGACAAATACAAAAAAACATGTATATATTCAGGAAATATTTTAAATGTTGAAAAATATCTACCAAACTGTTCAGGGGACTCAAATCATGTATTATATCCTTACATTGTCTAACTTTTTTTTTACAAAAAGGATGTTACTATTATAAGCTTAAAAATACATTAAATCTTTTTAAGATAAAAATATAATAGTCTTATATAAAAATAAATACACTGGATCATGAGCAAACCCCAGCAGTTAACAGCCCTTGGTCTGTGGATTCAATAAAACAGCAGAAAAACGGGGTAATAAGATAAGGATAGAAAACAACTGAGATTATAAACACGACTTACGCCTTTTTCCGAAACCTTAATGGTTGAAAACTAAAATTAGGATTTAATTGATATTCTAAAGAGCCCTGCTAATTCTTTACCTCTAATCACATGAAACCCAATTAATATGTAAGACTGATTGAGAACAGTTTTTAAAAAGGAGAATTTCTTAAATGAAGACACCAGCTGGGCCAGTCAGGGGCAGTAACTCTAATTAGACACAGGAAAGGCTGTGGGGTGGCAGGAGGGCCAGAACTGTGAATTCCCCTCCTACGTGTGAATCAGACAAATGACCATAAAAGGCAAATCATAACTCAGAAGACAGGCAGACTCAAGGCACCAACAATTCTTTTCTAGCTGCTTCTGAAATACTTCATTTAGGGCTTGAACAGTGGCACTATATTGCCCGACAATTTAAAAGTCTCCCCAAAAAGGCCAAAAAACGGAATGAACAGTGGCGGCAGCTGACCTCACCATCTCATGCGAGGGTCTGTCTCTCACATAACCACGCCAAACAGGCTCTAGCGATGTTTGAGAGGAAATGATCTAAATATGAAACGATTCAAGCTCCCGGTTCTTCTTTGAGCTCCTCCTTGATTGCTATCTACCAAATCAGATCAGGGAAACCTTACCTAGCAAAATAACAGGATCCTGACTATATACTGGCCCTTTAACATGGATTTAAATCTACAGAAGACATTTCAAAAAAAAAAAAGTCCCTATTTACTTCACACTCAATTGGCATTTCGTAATGAAGCAGCCAATGCAGGGACGACAATGGAAAGAAACGTCATTAGTCTAGGGCACGGTTTCTTAACCTCAGCACTCCTGACATTTGGGGCCAAATGAGTCTGTCATGGGGGCCACCCTGTGGGCTGTGGGGTGTTTAGCAGCATCCCTGGCCTTTACTCGGCACCAGGAGCTCTCTCTACCTGAAGTCGAAACAATCACAAATGTCTCTAGACATTGCCAAATGTCCCCCGACTAGGACCAACCACTGGTCTGGGGCAGCGGCTTCATGGCAGCCTCTGTGGAGCGGCTGTTTCATGAAGCACTTCTTCCCAACTTTATCCACTGCAATTTTTCAGCACACTGCAGGTCTGTTGGCGCCCTTGCCCCCAGCAGCCACACGCCCACTCATGTCCACACGGACTGGGTTGAGAAATGGTGATTCAGGGTGGGGTGCCCTCTAGGACAAGCGATTAGAAATGACTGAAGTTACCTCCTCTATGTAAGCCTTGGGGAGAGGCAGTCCAGCAGTAACCTGGAAGGAAAGGAAGCAAAGTCAGAGGCATTTTCTACTTACAATCCAATTTTACCTTAAAAGGATGCCTTGCCAAGTGCAAAAGGCCAGAAGCTGCATCCCAGCGGGGGAGGGGTGGTTCATAGCAGGATACGGTTGTTTCCTGCCCAAAGGATTTAGGGTATCTGACCAACCTACTGCATACAACAAAAACGACTGCTTTGAACAGAGTGGGAGACGTCTGTGGCCTGAACGAAGGAGGTGAGGACAGGTATGTGAAGGCGGTGGGGAAAGGGATGTGTTCTAGGCAGGGGCATGAACCTCAATGAGCAAAGCACACAGCAGTGGGGGTGGAAGCCAAGGTGCGTGTTGGGAAAAAGGCAGCGGTCAGCCCTGCAAATGCCACCCTGAAATGTCCACCAACGGAGTCTGTGACGAGCCCTGTGACAAACCCTGTGACAACGGGTTCCTGAGCTGCCCCGTGGAGCCAGCCCACGCCTTCATGGAGCTGAACAAGGGAGCACGAGCGATGCAAACAAGAGGGACCCAACACAGAATTTTCTCCCTCCATCAGAGTATATTTAAGGTGTCAGAATACACAGCAGTGAGCTCACTGTTCTGGAGGCTCCTGGTGGCTTGGCCCTGCCGTACCCACACGGATGAGCATTGAGGTGAAGGTGCCAATTCCAGAGACTCCACTGTGAGCAGTGCAGAGTGCCTTAAAGCCTTCAGCTTCTCAGCTTGGTGTGCTCCCATTCCTCGGGGACGATAGTGCCCCGACTCCAAAAGGGGCCCCGGAAAGGCGGGGCAGGGAGCAGGGACCTGAGCCGCCATGTTCTGGGCCTTACATGCAGCTCTAAGAGGGAGCGAGAGAGCAGGGCTGCCTCCCGGACAGAGCTCTGTGTGGGATGCTCTCCTCTCAGGGCTGCCCAGGTTAAGTGTCTGGCATTATTTTTCAGACCCTGAGATCAGGAGGAAAGAAGGTACAATGGTGCAAGGGGAAAACATGTTGGTTATAATTGGGGAAAAAAGGGGAGTCCATCCTGCACTCCTGGGCTAGACTGGAGAGGTATGCTGGGGCTGGGTTATGGCAGTGGTTCTCATAGTGCGGTCTGGGGACCTCATCCTTTCATGGGGTCCATGAGATCAAGACTACTTCCACAATAATTCTAAGGTATCATGGTTCTTTCCACTCTCATTCTCTCATGGAGTGTACAATGGACTTTTGCAAAGAACATGTGACGTGATCACATGCAGAAGGTGAGAGTCCAGTGGTCTTCAACTAGGCTAGATCCTGAAGAGATCTGAACAATGTACAATGCTCACATTTTGTTTGGGAAAATTTAACAACTTTTCATTAAAAAAAAAAAATATATATATATGTATATATATGTATATATATACATATATATATATAATTTGGGGGGCATCTGGGTGGCTCAGTCAGTTGAATGTCTGACTTCGGCTTGGGTCACTATTTCAGGGTCCTGGGATCGAGCCCTGTGTCCGGCTCTATGCTCAGTGGGGAGTCTGCTTGTCTCTCTCCCTCTGCTCTTCCCCGGTTCGTGCTCTCGCTCTCTCAAATAAATAAAAAATCTTAAAATACATATAGAAATATATGTAATTTTTGTTGCTATGTAACTCAGCTTCAGTTCCTAATACAGTAAATATCATAGCTATAACCCACTGAGACAAAAGTTCTTGCAGGTCCTCAATAATTTTGAGAGTGTAAAGAAGTTCTGAAACTAGGGGCACCTGGGTGGCTCAGTCGTTAAGCATTTGCCTTCAGCTCAGGTCATGTTCCCAGGGTCCTCGGATCGAGGCCTGGGTCGGGCTCCCTGCTCAGCAGGAAGCCTGCTTCTCTCTCTCTCCCACTCCCCCTGCTTGTGTTCCCTCTCTCGCTATGTCTCTCTCTGTCAAATAAATAAATAAAATCTTAAAAAAAAAAGTTCTGAGACTAAAATGCTTGAGAACTGCTATGTTAGGAAAACCCTGATCGCTACACTAAGAAATACTGATTTTAAGTGAAGGAGGTCTTATTTCTCATGTTGCAAGACTGGCTTCTGGAATTTAATAAGGCTAGGAATCTAATACTTCTTCAAATAATTTCTGAAAACTATCACCATGTCTTCATGTGCAGGCGCTGAAGAAAAGGTATTACAATAATAGGATAAAAGTGCAATTTCTAACCAGTAGAAATTCAGGAAAACACAAAGTTCAGGTTGGAGTTGAAGATAAACTAGTCCTGACCTAGTTTCTCTCTGTTATTCGGAGGCAGTCCAGGGCATATCTACCTTTCTCCTTTTCCTCCCTCCCGGGCTGGGTTAGTCTCACCCAGCATGTGCCTTTCAAGAAGGGGCTGACCTCTGTCTCAGCTAAATGGTTTGGTTGGCTGGCTGCCCATGTCACTATTTAGAGGGAAAATGGGACTTACTTAAAAAGAACAGTCTGAACATAAAGGAGTTTTCTGTGCGTCTAGCCAAGCACACGTCTTTGGTTTAGAGGTTCCCTCAGAAAGACCGGCCATGAAGCCAATTTCCACAAGTGATAAGGTGGCCGGCATGAGAGCTGTGGAAACATCTCTTGCTCTCAGCACCCTATTAATCATGAGGATAAGAGCAGCTTAATGAAGAAAGAGGGACAAGTCACCCCAACTTCCTTTTAGCCTTCAGCACACTGCTGAGAACCAGATTCTTTGAACTCCTGATCCTCACCGTGGGGCCGCCTCCGTGCATCTTAAGAGCCCTGACTGTGGCCACAAGCACCACGACGTGAGGGCGGAGACCAGAATACCGGCATTTGATGTTAAAAAACTTTTCCATTCCAATGTCCGCTCCAAATCCTGCTTCAGTCACTGTAAGTGAGGAGAAAAGCAACTGTAAAAAGGCCATCCCAACTCCCTTGATGTTAAAAGAAAAACACCAGTTTACTCACAGATTTTGCAAAAATACTCACCCACAAACCCCTCAGGGCCAACAAGCTTGAGGGCAATCCGGTCTGCAATGATAGAGGAATTCCCATGTGCAATGTTGGCAAATGGTCCAGCATGAACAAATACTGGAGTGCCCTGTGGAAATCAAGATGGCATGGGCAAAGCTACCACAAATGGGATCATGTCTTTGGGAATCCAAAAGACAAAGACTTCCCAGCAGAGAAATACAACGCCACCCCTTTTATATTTCAGCAACATCCCAATCACAACAGTGAGAAAGAATGGGAGGAAAGAGATGAGCAGGTAGAGAACTCTGACTCCCCAGGAGAAGTGTGCTTTATAACCACTCTGCTCTGACACGGAAGACCGATTCGGGAAGGCAGGAGTCGCTCGGCTCACCTCTAATGTCTGCATGAGATTGGGCTTGATTGCATCCTTCATAAGCACTGTCAATGCACCACTCACCCCCTACAAGACAAAGGCATGACACCTTGTTTCCTAGCAGCAAAAACCCCCAGTCTTTTGAACCAAAACTCAACATTCTTAGATCTTCCCTTTTTAGTGATTGTGCACCAGTTGGTACTTTCACCTGAACTAACCATCCATTTACTTATTTTTTTCTGGATATACTATGAAGTTGTCTCTTATTTCAAGCAGGAAGAACACACACAATGAAAAGGACATTCACATGCAATTTGTGGAAAAACATGTAACTCCGGAAACAAGCATCTCAATCAAGCACTGCTGTTGACTGATGAGGGAATCCATCTGAAGCCAGTTTATAGCACAGAAATGCTAGCTCTTAGAGAAATGAATTATTTGTAACTTTGATGTCTGGGCAGAAATGACTGAAAACCAAATTCAGTGTGTGTTTTCCAAAGCTGAAACTGAAAAAGTACCCAGGAGTTCAATACACACTCTTAAATATCAGGTCCCTCTTTTAAGCCATCCAACCATAGTTGAATAAATTGGTAACAAAGTAAGAAAAGGCTATGGATCCCACCTATATTCAATTCTGGTGAGTTTCTAAGTTTCTGGTTTGGGTGTAAAAATTTAAAACTATTTCCTGTCTTACACATATTGACTGTAAAAACAGGAAATTAGTATTTTCTCCCTTTTCTGAATTTAGCTGACAGACTGCTAATCACAGGCCAAACATTTTGGTGTATGTCAACATAAACAGGCTTTCAAAAGATTAATCTGTAAGATGATTTCATTCTAAACCTCATTTTACCACACAGACAGTTCGGAAATAATCCTGAAGTGGAGAACTAGCCTAGGAGGGCCATCAGACAAACCGGCTAATAAGTTGTTCCCAATGTGGTTATTAATGTGGAGATGGTGGTCAATAAGCCTCATGGTAAGAGGGAGGCCTGTTGTGGGGAGAAGCCAGGGTGTGACTCCAACCTCAGCAGCTAAGGACCTCACTGGGACAGTTGACATTCTCTGCAAACTGAGGTCATACACCCACTTTTAGAAATACTCACAGGATGAAGATGTTGCTCAAACCATCTGAAACCTGTGGTCTATTACTGGAGCATACCACCTGTTACTTGCTATGAGGTACTTTTTGGAAACTTCATAATTCTCTTGTAAGTAGCAAAATCACAGAGAATTTATCAGTAACCGCTGGGATACCCTAAGGCGATAGACCCAGAGGCATCACCAAGCCTCTGGGTCCCCGCAGAGCACCCTCTGAACACCCAGGTACCCACCAGATCTTCGGTACTGATGGGCTCCCCTTTCTTGCTGGATGCCACCACCATTCTGCTCAGTCTCTCTCTCATGTCTTCTAGCGAACTGGTGAGAGCCAGCACAGCCATGATTTCACTGGCCACAGAGATATCAAACTGGGCCTGTTGGCCGGGAAAAGACACGACAGGCAACACTGCATTAAACCAGAAGCCTGAGTTGCAAAAGCAATCCTTGTTTGCATCCGAGGCTTACACAAATAGCCTCAAAGGACAGAATGGCACAACGGTACACAAAGAACTTAATGAAAATAATTCTCCAATAGCAAAAATTTGTCATCAATGATTCCAGGACCTTGAGTCGCCAATTTTTAAAAATAAATGTTCTAGCAGGACCAACAGTCTCTGCCGAAGGAAGCTTGTAATCATGTGGTGATGGTTTCCCTAACACACAAGGAAACAACACAGAAGCTCTTACAACCAAGAGACATATTGTGAACGGCCACACACAAAAAAGAGGCAGTTTTGATCCATTTATGTGCAAGGATATTCACCAGGGGCTCACCACCTCCAGGAAAAAATGCTGGGGGAAAAACACACAGGTGGCACATGGGATTTATTGCAAAAGCTGTCAGGAGTGCTCAATGCCACACACCTACTCACTTCCATTTTAAAAGGGAGAAGGCAGAGTGGCACCTGGCAGTATTAATCGTACGGGAGAGGATGGAGGAGGACAGAAGCAGCAAGATCTGCCTCACAGGAATAATTCACTTAGAACAAATAGCTACCGTCCGTGTGTGCCCTTTCTCCGTTGGAGCCTGTCCGATGGTGATCTTCCTCAGGAATCTATCATTGGTATCCAATACTGTAGTAGAAAGAGAAGGTACAGAACAATTTTTAGTAAAAGGACTATAAAGTTAAACCAGCAGTCTTAAAACAAGTCCAACTTAATGACTATTAACATTTGATTTCAAAGCTGATGGCGAAGCTAGAATATGGGTGCAAGTTAAGAAATGATGCTCACATGCCACAAATGAACAGGAATTATTTTTAAAGAAGGATATGTTTACTTACTTTTATTTTATTTTTTACTTTAAAAAAAGATTTTATTTTTAAGTAATCTCTACCCCCCAACGTGGAGCTCAAACTCATGACACACGACCCATGATCAAAAGTCGCATGCTCTACTGACCTGAGCCAGCCAGGGGCCCCTAAAGAAGGATATTTTTAAGAAATGTGGGGTGGCTTGGTTTTATTCTGTCTACAGAATTCAAACCATCAAGGAGACATCTGGCATCTATTTTAAAGCCCACTGCACGTGAAAAGAAAAACAGAGCAGGCCAGTTTTTTAAAAGGCTGAGGTTATTGTTCTGTGGGATGACTCACTGACCTTACACCATCCTGAGAGACAAAAGAGCCATAAAGGCAGGGCAAGGCAAATGCTTTCTGAAGCATGCTAGGTAATAGATTTGCTCTTTCCTTCGGCACACTTAGAAGAAATAATTTCCATTTCGATGACAGAGTATCTATCCAATTGTATACCCTTGGAAAACACGGCAAATATCAACCAACTAACTAATCTTAATTTCACCTTTCAGGACTAATTACTGTTAACATTTTAGTGCATTCCCAATTTTGTTTTTTGTACGACATGCCAAATAAGCATAAAACACAAAACGAACAACAACAAACCAGTTCACACTCTAAATGGGTCAAACGGGAGAGGCATTTTTAAGGCACTTGGTAACATGGGAAATTATTTTCCATAAAGACTGCAATAATTTAAACCCCCAAAGCAGTGTCTTGCACAGTGTGAGCATGTGTGTGTGTGCACACACACACACACACACACCCCACTTGATAAGTGAAGGATGTAATGTGCTGTTGGACCCTATTCTTTTTTTAAAAAACTAGGTCAAGTTCTTTGTACTTAATTTCTCTCTATAAAATAGCCAGTCAATAGGTATGATCCAGGGCGCCTGGGTGGCTCAGTCGTTAAGCGTCTGCCTTCAGCTCAGGGCATGATCTCAGCGTCCTGGCATCGAGCTCCACACATCAGGCTCCCTGCTCTGCGGGAAGCCTGCTTCTCCCTCTCCCACTCCCCCTGCTTGTGTTTCCTCTCTTGCTGTCTCTCTGTCAATTAAATAAATAAAATCTTTAAAAAAAAAAAAGGTATGATCCCATTTTTTCCCTTGTCTCCTTCTACTTTCCTAGAAAGCATAAATTAGACATAAAGCAAAGGAAAAGTGAACAAGATACTAAATTTTCAAAATGGATCTTTAGCTTATTCCTCATAAAATATACCATCTGTCTAAAGCTACTGAAGCAAAAGGAAGAGAAATATCAATGTGGTTTTCAATATTAAGGGAGTCATCTTTAAAACACCATTAGCTAGCAAACGTTACTGAGCCAATGAAAATCATTGAAATGCTCAATAAATTTGCCCTTAGCTGCATTCCGCATGACTGGACAAAAATTCCTTCTCAGCAGTGACGTGGCATAGACAGACACACTGCTGGTACCAAAGAAAATTCTAAGCCATGCCAATTGTACCCAGAGAAGCATCACACGGCAGTGAAGCCAGGCAACTCACTCGCTAAACCGCCAACTGTTTAAACCTTGAAGGCTACCTATTTTGTTACAGGAGTTTAATAAAATGAAGTAAAAATGAGCAGGCAAGCTAGAGAGCAACAAGAAAAAGCAAGTCACTTTATACCATACAAGAGTTCTGAGAGAAAAGAGCAACATGATTCAAGAAGTGATAAAACATAATTTCTCTACTTCATGACACCGGAACTTTTTGCATAAAATGAAACTTGCAAAATGCTATTTCTGGTGTAGGCATGAACCTCCTCGAAACCACCCTCACTCCAATCAACACTGAAAAAAGCCAGCAAAATGTCCAACGAACCCGACGAAAGGAGGTTTGATTACAGCTAATAAGGAGAGAGACTGATGGAGGTGACCAAAAAAACACGTAAGTCACTACCTTGGTCATGCCTTAACCGTGAGAACACCAACACATAAGCTTCTGGACCCCGTATTTTAATAACCCACATGGGCGGTGTGAGGTGTGCAGCCCAAAGGAAGCAAATCAGGCATCCATACTGCACAGGTACCTCTTTGCCAAGTTATGGTTTCTGGATCAATGTCCAATCTTGCAAATCTGTTTATCTCGTCGTCAGTCAGTGTGGTAGGGTCGGTTTTTTCAATGCCTAGTCTCTGAAGAGGCAGGAAAATTGAATTAAGACAAAACAAATAAAAGCATGATAATTTTTTAAAAGATTTTTTATTTATTTGAGGCGGGGGGCGGGAGGGGCAGAGGGCAAGGGAGAGAGAGAAACCCAAGCGGACTCCGCACTGAGCACAGAGCCTGATGCAGGGCTCGATCTCGCAACCCTGAGATCAAGACCGGAGCCGAAACCAAGATTCGGATACTTAACCGAATGAGCCACCCAAGTGTCCCAAGCATGTTAAATATTTTAAAAATATATTCTCTATCTCCAGATGGGGTGCCTTCTAGGAAATATAAACTGTGTTATATTCAGGAGGGAAAACTATAATCCCTTAGGATGAAGCTTTATTTCCTCCTCACACACATACAAAGGTATTACTAACATGTTTACTCCTATGTAACTGAGCACCAGAGGTACTTCCCTAAACCTAGCCCTAAATAAGCATAATGACCCACAAGTGTTGTACCTAATTCACCAAACCCAAACATATTGAAAGGAAAAAGCAAAGTGCAAAGCTTTTTTAATCAGACAACTGAGAAGCCCAATTCAAATGAAATAGGAGGAAAGGCAAAAATAAGTATCAATCATCAAAAATCAATGTAAATCACTTTTCCGTGCTTTTTATATAGACTGCATTTTCACTGCCTTCTGACTGTTCCAAAAGGCACAAAAGAGGTTTGTCTCTTCTTCCTGAAGAACTTGGAAATTTTATTTACTTATAGTGTATATGCAGCTCACATCCTGAAATGGAAAGTGCCTATATAATGTATTCTCCTTTTTTTCTAAAGTGTGGTAGATCTGAGTGGGCTCCAGCAAATCCTGTTCTTCCCACAGTTCCTTTTTTATACTGTGAGGACTTTGTTTTAAAACCTCAGATGTGTTTTCAGAGCTGGCCCTCACGGGCTCATCAAACTGGTCTCACCAGCCTAGTACATGATGTTATTTACAGAGTCAGCAAAACTTTCAGTCACTAGGCTGAGTCCGCCATTGACAGCCCACTCTGACTGAGCACACGGCACCAGACTGCGAGAGCACAGAGGATGCTCGGGGACCAGGAAAGGTTCTAGTTCCAACTTGGTGTGGGGTACTGTAGTCTCGGGCAAGTCCCTTGATTTCACACCCTAGAGCTTTTTAAAGGATCAGACAGATTTAGTCCAGCACCTCCCCACATCTGACAGGAAGTTCCATCATCAAAGTTAAGATTAGAAGTTGCCTGCTGAGGCACCTGGGTGGCTCAGGCGGTTAAGCGTCTGCCTTCGGCTCAGGTCAGGATCCTAGGGTTGTGGGATGGAGTCCCCACATCAGGCTCCCTACTCAGCAGGGAGTCTGCTTCTCTCTCAGCCCCTCTCCTGCTCATGCACTTGCTCACACGCTCCACCTTGCAAAAATAAAATCTTTAAAAAATAAATAAATAAGAAGATTCATGTTTTTGTATGAACACAAGTTCACATTTTTCTTGGACCTAGGAGTAGGATTTCTGGGTCATATGGTACAGTGTATGTTTGATGACTATATATTTGTAATGGAAATTCAAATAAAATATAGAAGTAACCGCTCTTGCTTAAGATCCCAGTGCCAGGAAGAGCAGGTATTCAAACTCCAGGATGCTGGCATCCTGACTCCTATCCATGCTATAAAGGACATATCAGTCTTCATCCTAACTGAGGGCAGGTTGTTGGTGCTCTCCTTATTCCAGGACTAACCACTTAAAATTTATTGATGAGTGAGAACCTCTACCACCAATCTTTGCTAGGTGTATCATGACCTTAAGACCATGGTTATGGATGTAACTTGATCCAAAATAGGTTACTCTAAGGAGATTTTCATTTCCTTATCTCTTTACCAATCACCCAATTTCATACAATATCAAAAATGAAGAAGGGAAAATTTTACCTGTAACCTTCGGATTTGGATATCGGAGAACTTTCTCACTCCATTTACTGATGGTACCAAACGACTGAAGAGAGCCTTAAAGAAAAGGGAGGAAAAGGGCTTTTAAATGAGAGGAACTGCCTCGCTACCCGCAACATCAGCACCCGAGGGGCCAACATTAATTTGGGTGCTTTAACCCTTTCAAAAGTGTCCCTGGGGCCTCAGCAGCCTACCTTGTCTGTCTGCGTCAGTTCATGGAACATCCGGGCATCAATGGCCGCGGCGACAAGGTTATTTGCTGCAGTGATGGCATGGATGTCGCCGGTGAGGTGGAGATTAAACTATAACAGAGCAGAGGCCACGTCAGGCTTTCAACTTCCCTGCATCTTTCCAACCATCAGTGTATCGCAACCCAATCAATCCCTACATTAAAGCTAACGGAAGGGCGCCTGGGTGGCTCAGTCGGTTGAGCGACTGCCTTCGGCTCAGGTCATGATCCCGGAGTCCCGGGATCGAGTCCCGCATCGGGCTCCCTGCTCGGCGGGGAGCCTGCTTCTCCCTCTGACCCTCCCCCCTCTCGTGTGCTCTCTCTCTCTCTCAAATAAATAAATAAAATAAAAATCTTTAAAAAAAAAAAAGCTAACGGAAAACCAACAGCAGTACAGTTAGCGAACAAACACCCAATACAAATAGCTCTTGAAAACATAAATTATAGACTCTCCCTCCTCAGGAGAAATTGGAAGTTAAGGGACACGTCCCGTAACCATAAACGCCACACTACCAGCATCAACAGCAACCTTGGACTACTGAGGACATACTCATGTCCTTTCAACTGTGACCGAGGAGAAGTAGATGAGAGCAAGCCTACGCCTATGTGCCTGCACACTGTTCCCATTTCTGTAGTTACCACCCTGAATTCACTTTGTGTTGGTTCTTCCCACTCTCATGCTTCATTGGATCTCTCACTTAAAGCTTTTATTCCCACTGAAAGCCAGACCTTGGAGTCCTTGTCATGTCAAAAAAACTAAGCTGTCTCACAAGTCTGCATATTAAGATGTTTTCCCCTTAAGTGTTACTTCTGATGAGAAACCAATCATCTGTCCACTAAGAGGTCTACAGAAAAAGGTTAATCTATGGAAGAGGGGAAGGGGGTGGGGGGATGCGTCAGCCTGGTGCTGGGTATTAAAGAGGGCACGTATTGAATGGAGCACTGGGTGTTATACACAAACGATGAATCATGGAACACTACAACAAAAACTAATGATGTAATGTATGGTGATTAACATAATAAAATAAAATTTAAAAAAAGAATATTAATAGAAAAAAAAGGAAAAGCTATATATAATAAAGGGTCCAATTCAAATCAAATTGCAGACACTTTACCTCTTCCATGGGAATGACCTGTGAGTAGCCACCTCCTGCAGCGCCACCTACAGGACAGGTCAAGGGTGAGGACTCACGTTCAGTGTGCTTTCACCACAAATCAAATCAAAGCAAAGCAAAGCAAAGCAGATTGGTTTCTGTCACTGCTATGCTTATTATCTATTTACTTCTTTCAACCATTTGGACAGCTTTGATCCAGTGTTTTTTAGTTTTCTTTTACCAGGCTAAAGCACTTGACCCTGTTCACGCAGAATAGTCTCAGTTGAAATCTGGGTCTAAATGACAAAACCGTGAACACATACATATCTACTCATTATCTTTAGAGACAGGTTCCCCATGATTCCTAACATTTGTTAAAAGACCCAGCCTACAGTTACATAAAGACAACCCTGTTCAATTTCCTACTCTCATAAACGCTACTCTGGCATTTTAAAAAAGGAATGTTTAAAATATACACGCCAAACACAAACACAGAGACTGCAATTCTTCCTAAATAGGAGACATATGTTAGAAAGCAGCTTCACTGCTAGCTTTTGCTGAACTATTTGGATTATTAACAGAAGACCAGACAAAAATGTTCTGGTTATGAGGTTATCAGTGAGATAAATGTCAGTTTGAGGTTTAGATTTTGTGGGGTTTTTTGTGAGGCAGAGACCACGCAATAAAAATGGGGCAGTTCATAAGAGGAAAAGCAGAACGCTGGGTTCAATAAACAGAACAAGGGAAAGGTTCATTCTGAAGTGAAAGAGGGTTGTTAAGACAAGCTCAAAAGCAGAGCTAAGTCAGTACATGTACAAAATATATTAATACAGGCAGAAGAAGGGCAAAGGTGTACCCTGTCCAGTAATCACTGGAACAAACAGAACATGTGATACTCGCACCAAGCAAATGAGAAAGCTAACTGTAAGAACTTATAACTAATAAAAACAATTTTAATTAGGGCGCCTGGGTGGCTCAGTTGGTTAAGCGACTGCCTTCGGCTTAGGTCATGATCCTGGAGTCCCGGGATCGAGTCCCACATCAGGCTCCCTGCTCGGCAGGGAGTCTGCTTCTCCCTCTGACCCTCCCCCCCTCATGCTCTCTCTCTCTCTCTCTCTCAAATAAATAAATAAAATCTTTAAAAAAATAATAATAATTTTAATTAAAAGAGCATACCGGCAGTACCTCAGTTATCAAAAACTAAAAGTGAAGAATGATTAGTGATGTCAAGTCTTCATGCAATCAGCAGAAACACTGTGCTGGTGGTCCTGGGAAAGCTCTTGAAATCGACATGGCTCTTAATAAGTGCCTTTGACTAAGTTACAAGTCCCAGTTGCTGCTACTGGGAAAATGGTGATACCAGTAACTATCTCATATCAGAAGATAATATGAAGTGCATGAACTGCTTAGCACAAAACACAGCACAAAGCATATACTCAATAAGGGTAGGCTTTTCTCATTCCCCAAAGGGTAAAACATCTGTAGCGTTTGTCTTTGTCTCAAGAAAGTCAGCATGATGAGCAGTAGCTATGATTACCTCTATTGTTACTGTGACAGTTGACTATTAGTCACATAAAAGCATCCCTAGCTATACAGTACCCGCCCCCCCTCCCCCCGGGAACCCCTGTGCAGTGTCAAATACTGACGGCAAGAGCTGGGATGATCTGATGAAAGCACATGATGGGGGGTTGCCAAGAGGCTATTCCTGGTGTCTAAATGAGGTGAAGGCCCCACAGGCACTCATGGGTCAAGTGGACTCGGGAGGACTGAAGGAGAAGCAGTGCCCTCTGGCCACCCAAATTCTAGTCCTGTTAATACCTTTTATTCCAAAGGTGGGGCCCTGAGAAGGCTGTCGCACACACGCAAAGACGTTCTGAGAAAGATGGGCACCAAGGGCCTGCACCAGCCCAATGGTGGTCGTGCTCTTCCCTTCTCCCAGGGGCGTTGGAGTGATCCTTCAAGATGAAAGCCGAAGAGGGACATTAGATTCATATGAGTTAAATTTATGCAAATCACTAAGTCAGACCTAACATCCTAGAGAATGACTCTTAATCTGAATGGTAACAAAGACTTGAAAAGAATCTTTCCCAAGAGCCTTAGTTGAAGTTTCCGAAAAATGGTCCATTTTTAAAAAGATTGCTGTACTTGAGCTCTTCTCACTGTGAGCAGAAAATACACTTTACCTTGAAGAGAAGCATTGCTATAATTTTACTATCTCAATTTAATCTCAAAAACTAGCTTTTGTATGTACCTCAGCCAAGCAATAAAAATGAATGCTCAATATATCTACTGAATTAATGAATTTGGGGTTAAAAAAAAAAAGATCAGCTTTTAAAACGCAACTCTTTCACCTACTAGATGGATAACCTTGACAAATGTTCTCCTCTCCGAAGGGTTGTAATCTACTCTGAATTACCTCACAGGCATGCTCTAAGAATCAAATGAGACTAAACACATGTGAGAAAGCTAAAACCAAATGAAAGGAACCTTCACATATATATGGTGAGAGCAAATGCAACCTTTGGTAATGGCAATCAGGATGAAGGTTCGATTAGCAAAGGAAGAACCAGCCTACCCGGTCACCACCACGTATTTCCCGTTAGGTTGGTGCTTCAGGCGTTCCAGTGCAGACAGCAGAACCTTGGCTTTTGTCTCACCATACAATTCTACCTCCTCAGACAGCAGACCAATCTCCTGAGCCAGGCTGCCAATGGGCTTTGGCTTGCAAGATCGTGATATATCAATGTCACTTAAAAGAAATACAGAAAAAAAAAATACAGAAAACATGTATCAATCTTTAACTCACTGAATTTAATTAACCCCATCCTAGGAACGACCCTCCCTGACCCCGGATGGTGCTTCTGGAGAGGGGCATGCACATAGTTGCCATAGCATCCATCAGCTAAATACAGATAATCCACAAAGTTTTAAACCAGCAAAATTTTATTTTTACCTTGGAACAGGAACCTGGAGGTTAAGGTTGTTATACTGAATCATCCACTTTCCTGGCTTAAATTTCTCCAAGAAACGCTTTGCACTCTCTACTGTGCTCTAAACGAAATGTCACAAATGGAACTTCTATTAGAAGAAGTGATTATTTTAACCTCCACCTCAATTCCAAGTCCCAGGTCACTCCACTTTATCCACAAAATGAACAGCTTTATGATCCACCTATAAACATGCTTCAATCCTAAGCAAGAATCTACAAGCAGCTACAGAGCCCTGGGCTGCCTGCCTCACTCCCCTGCAGCTGATGTTTGTATTAAAAAGGGCAAGCAAGACAAAGCACACCTAGCAAAGTTGTGTGTTTGCACTTTGCTTTTTCTGAGGTTCTTCTACTCCAAAGTAAATTCGAATTGTTCCATCCTTACCTTCCCCTATTAGTATGACTGATTCTCTATCTCTGTTCTAACTGTCCCTTCTTTTTCTCCAACAGATTCACATCCTTACTTCTGAGTAAGTTTCTACTTGGGGAAAAAAGCAGTAACTTGAATCCCATCAGCTTTTTACAATTATTACAGAAACTTTTTTATGGAGGTCTAATTGACCTATAACGTTAGTTTCAGGTATACAACACAATGATTCAGTATCTATATATATTGCGAAGTGATCGCCATGCTAAATCCAGTTAACCTCCAGTAGAGAAACTTACTCACACGCACCTGCATTAGCATTGCCACCGTCATGGGCCCCACACCACCAGGAACAGGAGTGATGAAGCCTGCCCTCTCTTTGGCCTCATCATAGGCCACATCACCCACCACTTTTTTCCCATTTGGTTTTGTATCATCTGGTCAAGGGGGGGAAAAAATCAAAAAAAGGTCTCAGAATCGTAATTCTGGTGTTCATTTCCAAGTTAAGTGATCAATTATCATAGCTTGTGCCAAAAACTAAGTAGAGTTCAGAGTCCCATCAGGGCTCAAGCACTTATTTTACTTCAAAGCAATAAGATGACAGGTATTTGTTATTGTCGAGGTAGGAACTTATTTTACCTGCAAAAACTCACAAGATGCTTAAGGGGTTTTCAGAACCAGGAGAATCCTTTTGCACTAAGTGGCAAATAAAATACCAAGTGTTTTTTATTCTTAAAACCAACTACCCAGTATATAATGAGTGCCTTTTAAAATGTTAATTTGCCAAAGCCTACAAAGGAATTTTTTGGGAGCACAAAGCTCCGACTATGTCACAGCTGCCAGATACCGTTTCTACAGCAACTGTCAGCATTTTGTAAGCTCCATGTGTGAGCTGGAGGAACAATCCAACATCCAATTCCAGAGACAAGCAGCTACTTAAATGTATGCAAAAGGCAAAGAATATAATTACACTTCCCTTAAAAGGATACAAGAACAACTACAAATCTTACCAGCAAAGAATAGCTATTCAAGAGAACAAAACCCAGTGATGCATCACTGCTCACTCACACAAAGTACATCCTACACTTGGCTTCAGTGCACTTGCGGGAGGGGCTGGGGGACAGGCCCAGCCCTGCAGCTCTAAGGCTCCCAAGGCAGGATCTGGGAGGATCTTAGCCATTTCACCACTTCTCTTTGAGCGGATCACCACAACCAGAGAGCCAACTTTAGGGTGTAGCCAAAGAGTCAGACTTGAGAGACCGAAGTTCTAGGATCAGCTCTTCTACTAACTGCCAGTCCTCAGCCCCTGTGGGCTCCTTACTGATCGGAAGTCCAAAGATGACAAGAAGGACTGACACTATTTCACAAGCTTGCAGAGAATCAAGCGAGAGATCGTGCACATTCATGAAATTGAAAAAGCATTCTCTAAACATAAAGGTTTCTCTTCCCATCCTAGATACAGAAGATGTTTTCTATATGTACTATAAGGAGCTGGTGAATACAGCTCCTTAGGGGTAGTGTCAGGTTTCTAGGTGATAAAGTAGCAAGCTATAGCCGGACATTTCCTCTCAGAATCCTGGAGTCATTTCAAAACGCCAAGGAGCTATGGTTAAGGGTCTGTCCTTTGTGCAGGTCTCAAGAGTCTAACACAGACATTAGCTTAAAATACGCTGCACCTCTCTTTATTCATGGTAGTGATTTTAGTTTCTCCACATACAGGAGACATATCAGTTACTGCACAACTAACTGCCGCATGAGAGGAGCTCAGTTCTGCTCCTTCAGCAAACACTATCCTGGTTGACTTGAGTGCCCTCTGGTACATGTCCAGTGTTTCATGGAAAGTATGATGTGGTCAATAGAAAAAGTGACCACTTCTCAATCTAAGTGTGTGGCTTCAGTAACCAATAAACATTTTGGTTTATCTACCCCAGCCCTAGAATTCCTCTTTCATTGGGAATTACAGGTATAAAGTCCAAGCACTGAGTTACAGACCAGTGGGTGCCCTGGAAGAACCAAAAACTGTTCTTTGCAAGTGTTCGCTTTCAAGGCATCATGTTCCATAACTGGACCACATCCCGAATGATATTTTGATTATTTAAATCATTTGCATGGTCCCTTCAGGGATAACATCCTAAGTCCTTTGCCAAATTTAGAATGAATTAAGGTATGTACTTTTTTTTGGGGGGGGGTGGGAAGGAATACTTTTAAGATTCAAGTGCAGAGCAGGAGTACTGGCCTGAGAAACACGTGAAAGTGTTCTTCCTGCTTGGCTTACTAAAGATAATTGGAGGGGCACCTGGGTGGCTCAGTCGATTAAGTGTCTGCCTTCGGCTCAGGTCATGATCCCAGGGTCCTGGGATCAAGCCGCTCCACATCAGGCTCCCTGCTCAGCGGGGAGTCTGCTTCTCCCTCTCCTGTCTACTGTTCTGCCTATTTGTGCTCTCTCTCTATCAAATAAATAAATAAAATCTTTAAAAATAAATAAAGATAGGGCGCCTGGGTGGCTCAGTCGTTAAGCGTCTGCCTTTGGCTCAGGTCATGATCCCAAGGTCCTGGGATCAAGTCCCACATCGGGCTCCCTGCTCGGCGGGAGGCCTGCTTCTCCCTCTCCCACTCCCCCTGCTTGTGTTCCTGCTCTCGCAATCTCTCTCTCTGTGTCAAATAAATAAATAAAATCTTTAATAAATAAATAAATAAATAAAGATAATTGGAAGAGACAATAAAATCCAGCCTTATCGAAAGTTATTTACCTATATACCTCAGATCAATAAAAATACAGCTGACCAGATATTGATTTGGTCTTTTCATATTTCACCATCTAGGTAAAGAATAAATGTGAACAGGATGGTGAGTTTCATGTTTAAGTGAACGTTTTATACCTATTTGTAAGATTCAAGATTCCCACCCAGGCATTTTTCTTCCATCTCTCAAATCTAGTCCAAAAAAAAAAAAAAGCCAAAAGCAGAAATATGATACAGGAGATGTAAGGTTTTAAACAGAATGAGCCTGAATGTTATATCACAAGTACTCAAAGTGAGGAATTGTAGGAGAGCAATTTCTTTTATCACCCATTAGATAATTACAAGAAAATGAGTGATCAATTATGAGCTACTGTCTTAAAAGCATGGTAGAGAGAGTGGGAGGGAGGTTAAAACTGGTGAAGGCTTGACAGTGACTAATGTCCCTGGCAGCTTAGTGTCTATGCTCTGAATCTGAGACGGGAAGGGAGAAAAAACAATCTTCTCGCTCTAAGTCCTTTGACAATTCAACAGGTGCTGAGTGCCGGCAGTTACAAGGCAGGAAGCCAGACAGGCTAGTGCAGAGACCACGCCCCACAGGGAGGACAGTGCAGGACGCCACACACAATGAAAGAGACACCCAGTTCTCCAGGAGGGCGAGGCGGGAGAGAAGGAGATTCTCCCTTACTGAAGTGAAATCAGACCAAGTTTAGAAAGAAGAATGGGCATCCTGGGCAGAGAGAAGGTGGGAAGGAAGATCAAAGTCGAGCTTCATCTGACCATGTAGCCCAAGGCCTGCAGTGGTGTCCAATGCACAGAAACGGTGATCTAATTAAAGACTGTTCTTTTCTCAAATCTGCGAGGTAAAATTTCACTGTATCACCCCGTGAAATTTTATGTTTGAGAACTTCACGATGAAGGAACATCCTATTGCACTGAGGACTCAGGTGTAAATGCTGCAGAGGACAAACAAGGCATGTGAAGAGAAGGGCACGGGGTCCACTTTACAACCGTTCAAGACAGGGATTCACCAAGTGGTGTGAGAACAAAGGCCCAGAGGCGGCTGAAACTTGTGTGGGGCTAAGCCATTTGACAAGTAACGTGGGAGGACGACGCTCCACATCAAGACCCACGAACACAGCAAGAACATGCAGATGGCTGTGAGTGGGAGTCAGCAGGCGGTGGGAGACCAGTAAGCAGCTCACAGCCATGCATCCACCTGAGAGGGTAGTGCTCCCAGGGAACACCGGCAACAGAAGAAAGGAAAAACTTTATGATATTTAAAAACCGATCCGGGGCTCCTGGGTGGCTCAGTCGTTAAGCATCTGCCTTCGGCTCAGGTCATGATCCCAGGGTCCTGGGATCGAGTCCCGCATCGGGCTCCCTGCTCAACCAGGAGCCTGCTTCTGCCTCTCCCGCTCCCCCTGCTTGTGTTCCCTTTCTAGCTGTCTCTCTCTGTGTCAAATAAATAAATAATTAAAAACAAAAACAAAAAACCGATCCGATATAGGGACTGACTGGGAGGGAAGGATAATGGGCTGGCTTGCTCCCTACTGCCTAGGAGAGGCTGGGTCCAAAGTCTTCGTTGTAAAGCCCACCTAGAAGACTCCTGGCGAGGTGAGGCCCTCTCCTGGAATTACACAGCAGTCCGTAAAGATGACACTGTATTTTAAATCCAGCCCTTCTTTGTTAAAAACAAAGGCTGATCTGTACATGAAGGGAGAGTGAGAGATCTGCCTCTCCCACCCCCTCCTTGGACAAAGTCATTCCGGGAAAGGCCCAGTACAGTGGCTAAAATCCTGGGCTCTGCTGTTCCGCTGGTCACGATGCCGTCTACTAACTGTCTACACCACGGGCAAGACACCTGCTCTGATCTGAGCCTTAGCTCTTCCCACCAGAAAGGGGACAAGGGGTTCTCACATAGGCTTCCCTTAATGACCCAGACACCATTCTCTGCCCCCCCCCCCCAACCTCCAGAAACGACCTTCGTTCTCCAGCAGCGCTCACCTGGGATATAATTGATCCCGCAGTCGATGACTATTGCCCCGGGTTTGATCCACTCCCCTTTCACCATTTCCGGCTGACCAGTCGCAACCACCAGGATGTCACCTTTATTTACCTAGGGAAAGAGGGTTTTGACTTCAGAAATGACACGGTAGAACATTAAAAAAAGAAAGAAACCTAGAAGTGGAAGAGAGTAAGCTTTGTATGAAACTGCTCCTTGCCATCAGCTATTCTGAGCGGGGCCGCACACCGACCCTGACAGCCCTGCCTGTGCTCTGCTTGTTCCTGCACAGGCCAAAACGCTCCGGGTCCGAGCCATCTTCCTGAGCGGGGAATGTGATGAAAGCACGCGGGGCGGGGATGGGCATGCGCTTGGAACCATAGGCCCGGCTCTGAATTATCACGCTGGGAGCCTGCCCCCTCTCCTAGGGACTGTGGGGACTAGCACTTCCCGCAGAACACTGCTTGGGGAGCATTAAAGAGAAGGTGCGCCATCAACACGGATAGGTACGTGGGCCCAGGAATCTGAGGCAGGGTCAAGAACAAGATGTGACAGATGTCACGGGACTGCTGTCCACATGCCCCCTCTGAAGCACCTGACCTCTGAGGCCACCACTGTATTACACATCCGCGATCTGGCTGCGGGGCTCCATCCCAGTTTCTGTATCGCTAGTCCCTATCTCCCACAAGGCAGGCCGCTACGGAGAGAATACGATCAGAACAAGAGCTACAGGACTTGGGCAAGTTTTGTAACCGAAATTGGTTTCTTTATCATGTAAGATAGACAAGAAACAAGAGATGGCAAGAGGCGTTCAGTGTGAAATATCGAATGAGGTAAAGTACATGGCAGTGTCTGGCACTTAAATGTTAGCTGTTCCCACTATGTGGGAAGACCTACCGCACACGTGGGCACACGCGCGCGCACACACACACACACACACACCCCTCTCCCATTGCACTCTGGACCCCTTACCTCCTCGCCTAGATTGGCAGTCTTGGAGTGGCAGGTGGTCACTGTGGCATGGTTCCACAGAAGCAAGTCATGCATGGGGGCACCGACTATCTTACTGCGCCCGACCACGACCGCGTGCCTTCCAGCGATCTGCACCCCTGAAAGAAGAGCCAGGGTGAGTTGAGAGTATTGGGAGAAGCCGCCCTCTTCACATGCCACCGAAATGGTAAAATTCAGAACAAGTGCACAAAAACGGGTTCTTAGCATCAACCAGAAATCTTCCTAAAAACATTCCTTCCTTGGGCGCCTGGGTGGCTCAGTTGGTTAAGCGACTGCCTTCGGCTCAGGTCATGATCCTGGAGTCCCTGGATCGAGTCCCACATTGGGCTCCCTGCTCGGCGGGGAGTCTGCTTCTCCCTCTGACCCTCCCCCCTCTCATGTGTTGTTCTCTCTCATTCTCTCTCTCAAATAAATAAATAAAATCTTTAAAAAAAAAAAAAAAACATTCCTTCCTTGGCAATAATACTCTCAACTCTAGGATTTCAGTTACAAGTTGGGACTTGTACTGTGTCCTTCTTGCTGTGGGCTTTTGGGAGCAGCCTAAGCCAAGATCCATTCATTGAGTCATAGGAGAGTGGGAAGAAAACCTACACTCAAAGAAAAAAGAAACCCTGACATACGGCTAAACGGCCATATGGACGAAGACAGTAGATTTACTTACGTGGGAAAAGTAGTTATAACAAATAGCGTGCCTGTGCTGGGCTGGAGGAAAGCAAAGGACATTAGAGGAGTCTCAGTAAGTCTTTCTAGCTCTGTTAAGTTCATTTATGCAGTTCCTCATCTGCATTTCTCTTTTGGCACAGGGCCTGAGCCATAGGGTTATTTGCAGGGCAGTGATAAAGGGGAACTTTAAATGTAGCTGTAAGATTTCTTTTTGTCTACTCAGCATCCCTTCTTCTGGTACTATCACAATGTCCAATCTAGGACTGACATACTCTACTCAACAGAGATGGTTTGGGTGCTCACCCACATTTCCGCCCCGACCGATGAGATCTGCTCTGGGCCACCAAGGAGAGCTGAAGAAGGAGCCACCACACAGAAGCAAGCAGGGATAAGATCCTGATGACTCCGCCTGAGCCCCTATACCCAGTCCTGCTGAACTGAACTCTTGCTTAAGGCGGGTTGTGTTTATTTCAAATTTTTTTTAAGGTTTATTTATTCATGTGAGAGAGAGACCACGAGCAGGGGTAGGGGCAGAGGGAGAGGGAGAAAATCCCAAGGAGACCCCACACTGAGCATGGAGCCTGACACGGGGCTTGATCCCATGACCCTGAGATTATGAGCCTAGCAGAAACCAAGAGTTGGATGCTCAGCCGACTGAGCCACCCAGGCGCCCCAAGGCAGACTGTGTTCAAATTGTGCTTCTTGTATAACATCTTATTCAAAAAAGCTAAGCTTTTATATAATGTTAGTATGATGAACATCTAGAAGTCAAGCCCTCCAAGTGTGAAGTATTTAAAAGGTACCTTACTCTATACTTTTTAGGATTCAGCAAAGGACCTGAAGCTACGTTAGGGCAAATAGCTTCACTATTAATAAGTGGAAGCCTAGAGCTGCTGTGGCTCAGGGGATTTGCTCCTATCAAGTTGTAATTTGCTAAATATGCTAGAGCATAAATTTAGTTATAGGACTAAATGGTAATAACTGTCCCGAGGCTTATAACTAGACCTTTTCTTCCAACCACAGAAAACTTTCATTTACACTGGCCAACACTTTCCACTTAAAACTTCTGATCCACTTCCTTTAAATAGGACACATTTCCTTGTAAAAAATAACCTCTGCAAAAAAATGTTCATGATGAAATTAAAATACCAAGATGTTGACTAGGTAATGGGGTAGCATGGCCAACTGTTCAAGAGATCTGTTTCCAGCCATCTGTCGAGTCCTCAAACTATTATGGAGTCTCAGGGCCCATTTTGGGGGTTGGGACTTTTCCCTTTATCTGAATCCTTATTATTTGGTAAGTTACTTTTTCATAAAAAAATAAATTTCTTTGAACTCAAGTAACCCTGAGTTCAAATCTTGCCTCTGCTACTTCTTGGACAAGTTCTGCATCTCTCTGAGACTGTTTTCTCAAGCTGTTGAGCAATAATAGTACCTAGTTCCTAGAGCTGTTGGGAAAATTGAGAATTTAGGTAAAGCTCCCAGTTGACAGGTCCTTGTGCCAATCAAGTCCCTTTATTTAGGGCCCACAGGGTACCTCCTCTTTGCCTCCACGTGTCTAAACCAGGCTCAAGAAATGGTGCTTTGTTTTCATCCCCTTGTTTTCACCTGTCTCTTTGATGAGTGCCAAGCATCCTTTAGGCGTACAAGGGATGAAACAGTCATTTAGGTCACCTCTTGCAAGTTTTCCAGCATTGATGCTAGTTAACCTAAAACAATGAGAGCAATGAAGGGGGAAATGAAGTAATTAGATGTCTTTACCGTAATCTTTAGAAGCACATATGGTTTGTTCCCAAAACAGAAATACAGTCAGAATCACGCAACGTGACACAGAGAGCCCAGGCACACTCACCCATCCACATCCTTTCCGGGTATGATCGCATTGACCACTGCGTCAGTGTTAATGGGGTTCTCTGCATCTAAAGGCAGCTGTACTATGAAACCATGTACGGTGAGGTCTTCATTCAATGATGTAACGTACTTTAACACCTAAAGGTAACACCGCACACAATTTGAAGAATACACAGAAACCAAAAAGACGGGGAAAACACTTTTCAGTCGCTCTATCTTCCCCCGGGAGTTTAACTGTAGTCCTCTTAGAATGTACCTCCCCTTGAACCCGAGAGCAGCTCTGACACCAAATGTCATCTTCAGTGTCTGGTAAGAAATTCATCAAAGAGCTAATAAGAACTTCAACAGTAATACCCATGTTACTCACGCGAGTCAAGATTTCCGGGATGACAGGAATGTTCTATCGTGCGCACTTTGCCATACAGTAGTGGTGAATGAATACTTGAAACGTGGCGAGCACAACCAAGGAACCGAGTTCTACATTGCATTTCCTTTTAATTGAATGGCCGCAGGGGGCTAGTAGCTACCCCACTGGACGGCGCAGATGTAGGACATCTGCATGACCTCAGAAAGTTCTTTTCCTCGCCTGTTCCTTCCCGGTTACTCCCTCCACCCTCGGGAAACCACAGTTCTGACTTTAATCACTGATGATTTGTTTGGCCTATTCTTGAACATCATAGAAATGGAATACATATTTGGGGTTTTTTTTTTTTTCCCCGACTCCATATTTGTTTTTTGTTTTTTTTTTTTTAAAGATTTTATTTATTTGACAGAGAGAGACACAGCGAGAGAGGGAACACAAGCAAGGGGAGTGGGAGAGGGAGAAGCAGGCTCCCCGCAGAGCAGGGAGCCCGATGCGGGACTCAATCCCGGGACTCCAGGATCATGACCTGAGCCGAAGGCAGTCGCTTAACCAACTGAGCCACCCAGGCGCCCCTCTTAAGAGTGTTTTTTGAGTGACTGCTTTCCATGTGTTAAAAAAATCAGGTAATAGCTATGATCTTAAAAATCAGAATTTTATTTTATTTTTTTTTAATTTTTTTTTTTTTAAGATTTTTATTTATTTATTCATGAGAGACAGAGAGAGAGAGAGAGGCAGAGGGAGAAGCAGGCTCCCAAGGAGCAGGGAGCCTGATGCGGGGCTCGATCCCAGGACCCTGGGATCATGACCTGAGCCGAAGGCAGTCGCTTAACCAACTGAGCCACCCAGGCGCCCCAAATCTTTTTTTTTTTTTTTAAATTTTATTTATTTATTCATGAGAGACAGAGAGAGAGAGAGGCAGAGGGAGAAGCAGGCTTCCCGCCGAGCAGGGAGCCCGATGCGGGGCTCGATCCCAGGACCCTGGGATCATGACCTGAGCCGAAGGCAGTCGCTTAACCAACTGAGCCACCCAGGCGCCCCAAATCTTTTTTTTTTTTTTAATTTTATTTATTTATTCATGAGAGACAGAGAGAGAGAGAGGCAGAGGGAGAAGCAGGCTTCCCGCCGAGCAGGGAGCCCGATGCGGGGCTCGATCCCAGGACCCTGGGATCATGACCTGAGCCGAAGGCAGTCGCTTAACCAACTGAGCCACCCAGGCGCCCCAAATCTTTTTTTTTTTTTTAATTTTATTTATTTATTCATGAGAGACAGAGAGAGAGAGAGGCAGAGGGAGAAGCAGGCTTCCCGCCGAGCAGGGAGCCCGATGCGGGGCTCGATCCCAGGACCCTGGGATCATGACCTGAGCCGAAGGCAGTCGCTTAACCAACTGAGCCACCCAGGCGCCCCAAATCTTTTTTTTTTTTTTTAATTTTATTTATTTATTCATGAGAGACAGAGAGAGAGAGAGGCAGAGGGAGAAGCAGGCTTCCCGCCGAGCAGGGAGCCCGATGTGGGGCTCGATCCCAGGACCCTGGGATCATGACCCGAGCCGAAGGCAGTCGCTTAACCAACTGAGCCACCCAGGCGCCCCTCTTAAGAGTGTTTTTTGAGTGACTGCTTTCCATGTGTTAAAAAAAATCAGGTAATAGCTATGATCTTAAAAATCAGAATTTTATTTTATTTTTTTTTAATTTTTTTTTTTTAAGATTTTTATTTATTTATTCATGAGAGACAGAGAGAGAGAGAGGCAGAGGGAGAAGCAGGCTCCCAAGGAGCAGGGAGCCCGATGCGGGGCTCGATCCCAGGACCCTGGGATCATGACCTGAGCTGAAGGCAGTCGCTTAACCAACTGAGCCACCCAGGCGCCCCAAATCTTTTTTTTTTTTTTTTTTTTTTTATTTATTCATGAGAGACAGAGAGAGAGAGAGGCAGAGGGAGAAGAAGGCTTCCCGCCGAGCAGGGAGCCCGATGCGGGGCTCGATCCCAGGACCCTGGGATCATGACCTGAGCCGAAGGCAGTCGCTCAACCGACTGAGCCACCCAGGCGCCCTCCATATTTGTTTTTTAAAGGCAAATAGCTACAGGCCCAGGATCAGTTTTTAATGAACACTGCAGGGGATTTGAAGCACTTGATGCTGAGATCACGCGCTGAGTACGAGGCGGCCATACCCTAGGATGGCACCATTTACTCTGTGGGTGTTTGCAAAGATTTTCCAGAGGCAGAGTCTGTGAAGAAAGAATTTCCTCAAGGTCCTTCCCATGGTGAATGTACCAATCCCTAAGATTCCACTAACCCAAAAGCCAGACAGGAACGCACTTTAGCTGTCCTCTTAACAACCAATCTATCACAGCTCACCTCAGATTCTGTGGCAGTTCTTGGTAACTTAATGTGCGTGGCTTTGATCCCAATCTGCAAAAATGAACATTTAAAACAGGTCAATGGCAAGAGCACATGAGACATGGGCCCATTTCTTTTAACCAAGATTACTAAATCAAATCAGGTGGCCTTAGTCACCATTTCAGCCTCGTATGTTATGAAGAATGAGTCTCTCACTTTGACCCATTCATCCTTGTTCACTGTCACCACTGCACTCTAGCAATTTCATGTCCACTCTCCCTGCTCTTCGGGAAGTCTGTGGATCACTGATTAGAAAACATTCAAGTGCAAACCAGAGACTGCAGCTTAAGTCCTGCATTTCTGACTTGCAAAATTGAGAAACTCAAGTCTGTGGTGGCCAGTGACAGTTTTTACAGGGAGGGGTGTAAAGGACAAGGGGTCACCGACAAGAGCTGGGTGGGGGGGGAATGGGGGTGATGGCGCAGCTGTTCCGGGTTTTACCTCTTCAGCAGCCTTCAGCTTCACATTTATATAAAGATTAGAATCATCTCTGTCGCCAACCTAGAATAATAAATACATGTAAATCAGATGATCAAAGAAAGGCAAAGTGTACAGAAAAGCTTCTAAAAATTTAGTTTTGATAAAAGGAATGTTTAATCATGAGACTCTTGTTGCAGAGACCTTTATAGGAGAATAGGAGAATGTTGGGGCAGAATAGAGATGTGAACACAGGTGGTGTTACCAATCCCTCCCCCACCCGATTCCCACTGAAAAAGCCACAAGAAAAAAAAAAGTAGGGGACATATGCATCTGCCTTGGAAACTGAGCGAAGGTGCCACAGGCCTGCCTGAAACATGCGGAATTTGTCTGCCTTTGAGCCGACATAACAGAACAGAGCACGGAGGGCTGAACTGTCATCGGGCAAGAAAAACACCATGGCTGTGGGAGCCAGGAACACCCAGAGGGTATATTCTGCACCCTCTCTCCCACCCCCAGGGGCAGTGGAAAGTTCTCTTGCCCAGCTATACAGAGAGGAGAAACCAGCTGGGGTGGAACTAATCCTAGCTTACACGGAAGAGACCCCTGTGCAAGGCAAAGGGCTATGTGCTGCCCTCAGGAGAGAGAGGAAGGCATGGCGCACAGGCAAGTCCTCTGAACCACCATGCTGCATCTCACTATGTTCCCTCAGTGTCTTTCATCATGAACATATATTTGTAAGTTTTCACTTGTAATCATCTATCTGTAAAATGTTATTTTACAGATATTTTCCACGTTCCCGTGATCGACGGAAGTTTGGTTTCTCGTGGAACTGCAGAGGGGAAAAACAGTAGGCCCGCTGATACCACAGACAACCGACGCCGGACTCCTTTCAACAGGACAACCACAGAGAAAGAAGCTGGCCTTAGGAACAGAGTATTTCCAGTCCCTGTCACGTTTCTGCTGTCCCTGGAAGCTCTCTTGAGGGTCCCAGAACCCTGCCTTACGCTTAGCTTCAGCTGTCCTTTATACAGATAGTTCTCAGTTTCGCTTGTGCTCGTCTGAATTTCAAGAATCAGAGGAAGCCTTTCAAGGGAATTTGATTTTTTATGGGCTACCTGCACCTCCGTGCATTAGCTCCTTCCTGTGGGGAATTGCTAGAATTTCGGAGACTCTCATATTTGTTCCTCGGTCATTTCCTCTGTGTGCTCCTTGTCACTACCACCCAGCCCTCCTGGATTCAGTTATCACATGTGAGACACTCTGGGATTCTTAGATCTGAGGAGGAAAGGAGGTGGTTCCAAACACAACAGTACTGGGCGCCTGGGTGGCTCAGTTGGTTAAGCGACTGCCTTCGGCTCAGGTCATGATCCTGGAGTCCCGGAATCGAGTCCCGCATCGGGCTCCCTGCTCGGCGGGGAGCCTGCTTCTCCCTCTGACCCTCCCCCCTCTCATGTGCTCTTGCTCTCAAATATAAATAAATTAAAAAAAAAACCTTAAAAAAAAAACAAAACAAAAACAAATACAACAGTACTGTTCTTCACATTTTCATTAAGATTTATAACTACAATGAGTTATTTCAACTTAACTCTGAGATTAAATGGTTCGACTGCTCACGGCCAGTCCTTTTTAAACCACAACTTCTCTGTTTTATAGTTTATCTTCCTACATCCCCCCAGGTAGCTGAAATGCAACTTTAAGTCACTTTCCCAGAAAAGGTATGTGGGCATCTTTCTGAATCTACGTGTATCTGAAAATACTTTTTCTGCTGTTTTTGCCCTTGACAGGATTCACTTGGCTGAATCTGGAGTCACGACATTTTCCTTCAGAGATGCTATCTTCGGCATCTAGTGTGACAGAAGAGAAGTCTCAAGTCTTTTGTTGTGGTTCTTTTATAGGTAACTGTTTTCTTTCTTCTGTTTCTTCTTTCTTTCTTCTATTGTCTGCATGTTTCCGAAAGAATTTTTCTAAAACTCCAAAACCAGGGGCGCCTGGCTGGCTCAGCTGGTGGGGTGTGCGACTCTTGATCTACAGGTTGTAAATTTGAGCCCCACATAGCGTGTAGAGATTACTTAAAACTAAAATCTTGGGGCGCCTGGGTGGCTCAGTCGGTTAAGCGACTGCCTTCGGCTCAGGTCATGATCCCGGAGTTCCGGGATCGAGTCCAGCATCGGGCTCCCTGCTCAGCGAGGAGCCTGCTTCTCCCTCTGACCCTCCCCCACTCATGTACTCTCTCTCTCTCTCTCATTCTCGCTCTCTCAAAATAAATAAATAAATCTTTAAAAAAAAAAAAAACTAAAATCTTAAAAAAAACCCAAACAAACCATAAACTCCAAAACTGCGACTGGTTTTAAAAAGAAAGTGTAATAGTTTTAGTTATAAGCATACATCAAAGTTTTATTATAATCCTAATGCAAAGGAAAAGACCTCTTAAAAGCCAATCCAAAGACTCTCAGTATGGACATTTTATTTTTTTAATTTTTTTTTTTAGTTTTTAAAATTTATTTACTTGAGAGAGAGAGGGAGACAGAGACCACAGAGGAAGAGGGAGAAGCAGGCTTCCCGCTGAGCAGAGAACCTGACGCAGGGCTCGATCCCAGGACCCGGAGATCATGACCTGAGCCCAAGGCAGATGCTTAACCGACTGAGCCACCCAGGTGCCCCAGTATGGACATTTTGTAGGGGAAAATGGTTATACAATCATTGATAGACTAGAGACTAGATGCAGAAAGAATGTTTAGTTGAGAACAGTAGATTCTTGACTGACAGTCAAGTGAGTAGGTGGAAGACTGGTTTCTGAGAACAAATCTTAATCCTATCAGTTTATCAAGAAAATCACTGAAACATTTTATCAGTAATGCTAACTTCTTCCTTGAAAAAGATGAATTACATTATTCTAAAAAAGTCCTATCCCTGAACAAGTTAGGGACTTTTACTTTTTAGAGGTGGGGAGAGAGAGGGAGAAAGAATCTTAATGCAGGCTCCACGCTCAGGGCAGAGCCCAATGCGGGGCTCCATCCCGTGGCCCTGAGGTCATGAACCAAAATCAAGAGTTGGACGCTTAACCAACTGAGCCACCCAGGTGCCTCAAGACTTTTTTTTTTTTTTTTTAACACCAAGAGTCTGCAAACTATTTGTACAGGGTAGGACAATATATATTTTAGCTTTTGGAGGCCACATAATCTATCATATATTCTTCTGCTTCATTTTTACCCTTTCCAACCTGGACAGCATTTGGATATGGGCCACAATTAACCAATCCCTGTTTTTTGGCTTTTTTTTAAAGATTTTATTTATTTTATTTTAAGAGAAAGAGAGCGAGCCAGTGTGAGCAGGGAGAGGGAGAGGGGCAGAGGGGGAGGGAGAGATCCTGTACATACTGTCATTCCTTCTATAAAGGATGGCATGGGTGTGGTTGGATGGATTATGACCAGTCCTGCAGTTGTAGCTAGAAAGACAGACTGGACAAACAGAGAAAGACATGTATCATATGATCTCACTGATATGAGGAATTCTTAATTGCAGGAAACAAACTGAGGGTTGTTGGAGTGGGGGGTGGGGTGGGAGGGATGGGGTGACTGGGTGATAGACACTGGGGAGGGTATGTGCTCTGGTAAGCACTGTGAATTGTCCAAGACTTTTTTTTTTTTTTTTAAAGATTTTATTTATTTATTTAAAAGAGAGAATGAGAGACAGAGAGCACGAGAGGAAAGCGGGTCAGAGGGAGAAGCAGACCCCCCGCTGAGCAGGGAGCCTGATGTGGGACTCGATCCTGGGACTCCAGGATCATGACCTGAGCCGAAGGCAGTCGCTTAACCAACTGAGCCACCCAGGTGCCCCTGTGCAAGACTGTTGAATCTCAGATCTGTACCTCTGAAACAAATAATGCAATATATGTTAAGAAAAAAAAAAAAGAAGAAGAAGGTAGCAGGAGGGGAAGAATGAAGCGGGGGAAATCGGAGGGGTAGACGAACCATGAGAGACGATGGACTCTGAAAAACAAACTGAGGGTTCTAGAGGGGAGGGGAGTGGGAGGATGGGTTAGCCTGGTGGTGGGTATTGAGGAGGGCACATTCTGCATGTGTGTTATGCACAAACAATGAATCATGGAACACTTCATCTAAAACTAATGATGTAATGTATGGGGATTAACATAAGAATAAAAAAAAAAAAAAAGAAGTATAAATCCCTAAAAAAAAAAAAAAGAAAGACAGACTGGAAGTGCCCAGGTCAGAAGCCTAAAACCTGTAAGCAGGTGACTGTAGTGGCCCCAGAGGGTGGGAGCAGTAGAAACTGAAAGGAGGGAACACATTCCAAGAGCTTATGAGAGGCACAGTCAATAGCATGGTATTCACTAAGGGGTCTTAAGGGACTGAGGGACAGAAATCCTAAAGAGAAGAGCTTGGGTTTCTGGCTGAGTGTGTGGGAAGTGGTGTCAGTCACCAGGGGGGGATAAACAAGAGGTCTGAGGCAGCAAGGATGTGATTCCAACATAACGTGTAGGCCTTGCATTGTGGAAAGATGTTGAATCTGGTGCTAAAGCGCAAGATTAAAATATTCTACCCCTGTTTTATTGGCAAGGACACAGGAGACAAGCTGCAGAACAGTGTTTATGTCACGAAAACACTTGCAATCAATAAATTTAAAATACAAGTTTGGAAGTCAATCTTAAAAACAGGAAAAAAAATCGCAATATTGCTAAAATTGAAATTATTTTGGATCCTTTCTGAAACCTTCTGAAAGGTTTACAGAAATAAAGTTCTTGCCTTTTACTCTTTTACTCTACTCACATTTACTCTTTCTACAACAAACGATTTACAAGAATAAACCAAGAAATAACTGGTCTCCCAGATGTACCAAGTGAACACCCACAACATATACCTTTGATTCCCATTAATTTGCAAAAAAAGGAAAAAACCCCACCACAGCAGAGAACACACCAGGCAGAACCACAGGCCTTCTGTGCTTTTCTTCTCAGCTAAGGCCTCTTAGATAATGAACAGCAATGGGGGAAATATTTAAGAACTATTCACTCTGAAGTTCTTGATGAACACAGTACAGAAACTTAGCAAGGGATTAAATGATAACACATGGAGGCACACACACACACAGAAATGTGAATTGAGGAAGCAGGCATCTCTGAAGGGCATTTCAAATGAAAGTTATCAGTCTCCTGTCATCTAAATCAACCCTTCAAATGTGCATCTGTCCGTCTGTCCATACAACAAACCCTTTGTTGAATGCCTCCTACGAGATGAATCAGGAGCTCAGGAAGAAACCCTGGAGAGGGGCCTAAATCTCCCAGGCAGCTGGGAGAACTGGGTGAGCTCACTTAGGGAAAGAACAGGTGGAAAAGAGGCTTCATGGCTGGGCCCTGGGGCATTCAAATGCTTTAGGTATCAGGAAAATGAGGAACAGTAAGCAAAGGAGATTAGAAAAGGAAGGGAAATGAGAGATGTCCTAGAAACCAAGAGTCTAGAATTCCAAAGAAACCCAGGTTTAGAAGCTACTGACCTAGAGCTGGTATTGAGAGCCAGGTTAAATTACCAGAGTTGGGGCAATGGTTTCCAAAACACGGTTCACACACTCTTGGGGGAACCCCAAGACCCTTTCAGAAGCTCTGCGAGTGCCAGACTATTTTATCATGATACTCTGATGTCATCTGCCTTTTTCACTGCAGGATGACATCTGTATTAATGCTGCACAGGTAATGGTGGGTAAGACTGCCGGCGACTTAGCACAAATCAAGGCAGTGGCACCAAACGATACTAGTCACGCCACACACCCTCCATAAAAACAGATGCCAAGGGCGCCTGGGTGGCTCAGTCGGTTAAGCGACTGCCTTTGGCTCGGGTCATGATCCCGGAGTTCCGGGATCGAGTCCCGCATCGGGCTCCCTGCTCGGCGGGGAGTCTGCTTCTCCCTCTGACCCTCCCCGCTCTCATGCTCTCTCTCTCATTCTCTAAAAAAAAGAAAAAAAAAACAGATGCCAATTTCACTTAGAAGTGCTCTTGATGGGGGCGCCTGGGTGGCTCAGCGGGTCCCGCGTGGGACTCCCTGCTCAGCAGGGAGTCTGCTTCTCCCTCTGCCTCTGTGTGTGCTCGCTCGCTCGCTCTTGTTCTCTCTCAAATAAATAAATAAAATCTTAAAAAAAAAAAAAAGAAGTGCTCTTGACGAAGCAGTAAAACCGTTTCATTTTATGAGACCTGAGCCCTTGCGTCCATGTCGTCTTAATACCCTGTGTCGAGAACTGGGAAGCATTTGTAAAGCACTTCCATCCCACACAGAGGTGGTTGTCACCAGGAAAAGCCTGTGCTTTTTGGCCTTGCAAGCAGAACTGCCGCATTTTTTAAATGGAACACTATCTTTACTTGAAAAAACTGACAAACAATGATTATTCACGCTTGAATATTTGGCAAATATTTTCTCAAAATTGGACAAAGTGAGCCTGCTATTTCAAGGAAAACGGCTAACAGTATTTGTTGCCAGTGGCAAAATCTGAGCTTTCAAGTGAAAATCAGAACTTTCTTATCCACTCCTGTGAGCTTGATAAACTTCTCAATAATTACAAACTTTTCCTGAGGAGTTTGTTGGCAATATTAACGCTTGTGATTTTCTTATATTGCATAATGAAATGTGTTAACATTTGAAAGATCTGCATAATTCAGTGAGCCATTATTTTCCAAATGAGAAATGAAGGACAAAACAAACCAAGCATGGGTAAATATCCATTCAAGCTGCAACATAATACAATGGATTTTGATGTAACCAAGCAGGAAAGTTCACTGACAAACACTTTTAAATTCCACACTGCAACTAACCTGTAAAACTTACAAAGTCCTGTTGTAATAACAAAGAAAAACAGCCACACTTATCTGGGAAGACGACTAAAAACAGCCTTCCCTTTTACAACTATACATTTACAGGAGACCAGATTTTCTTCATATATTTCACTCAAGCCAACGTGTAGCAAAAGGCTCAAGGCGGCAGCAGACAGGAATCCAGCCGTCTTCTATTAAGCCAGATAGTATAGCGTTTTTGCAAAAATGTAAAATAATGTCCCTCTTCTCACTGCATTTTGTTTTTTAAAAGTTATTTTTTTTTCATAAGAATGTTACTTACGCTAACATATAATAAACTTACTACTGGCATTTTTAAATGTATAAATATTTAAAAACTTCTTTTAACTTCTAATACAGTAAATATCAATGGTAAATCCATATAAACAAAAGCTCTTTAAGGTCTTAAATTTTGAAAAGGGTTAAGCAGTCCTAAAACCCAAAGGTCAAGAGACATTGGACTAGGGAAAAGGTACCCACAGAGAATAGCTGAGGGCCAGGACACACCAACATCTACAAGTTGAGCTGAAGAGGGGTGGCCTGCAGAGAGAACATGAAAGGAGGTTTCATGGAAAACAAAACAAAACAAAAGGAGAGATGTGAAGTGCTTGGTGTCTTAAGTGCTACTGAGAGGTTTGGAGAGGAAGATACTAGTGGAAATAACACGATCACAATACCTGTAAAATTGCCAGGCCTGGTGTAAAACCAGGAAATTGCTCCTTCATCTGAGTGACTTGGTTCTTCAGTGTCTCCCTGATTTGCCTAGAGGAAAAGAAAAGATTGGAATTAACATCGAATGTTTCAAGCACAAATAAGGCATGTGGATTATTACATGTATTTCTCTTTTATTTTATTTTATTTTTTAAAGATTGTATTTATTTATTTGAGACAGAGAGAATGAGAGAGAGAGAGCACATGAGAGGGGGGAGGGTCAGAGGGAGAAGCAGGTTCCCTGCCGAGCAGGGAGCCCAATGCGGGACTCGATCCAGGGACTCCAGGATCATGACCTGAGCCGAAAGCAGTCGCTCAACCAACTGAGCCACCCAGGCGCCCCTGTATTTCTCTTTTAAATTCAAAACATCTTCACTGAATACGCATTATCTGATATAGTATGTACCATGAATTTCCCATCCATTCTCCAGGACTCAAGTAGACATGGATCCTTTCTAACTCCTAATGACACTGACTGGGCCATGAGGTATGGGGACAGTTATTTTAAAACATTTTAGTTATCAGAGAAAGACAATTATCATATCTCACTGATATGTGGAATTTAAGAAATAAGGCAGAGGATCACAGGGGAAGAGAGGAAAAAATAAGATGAAACCAGAGAGGGAGACAAACCATAAGAGACTCTAAATCTTAGGAAATAAACTGAGGGTTGCTGGAGTGGAGGGGGGTGGGGAGATGGGGTGGCTGGGTGATGGACATTGGGGAGGGTATGTGGTGTAATGAGCTCTGGGTGTTATATAAGACTGATGAATCACAGACCTGTACCCCTGAAACAAATAATACATTATATGTTAATTAACTGAATTTAAATTAAAAAAAAAAAGAAAACATTTTAGTTGTTGGCATTCAAAATCACACAGTGAACAAATGAAAACTTGAACCAGCACTTCTAGAAGGCTGCTAATCCTCATCTTTTTCAGCATTTCCTCTCCCCAGATGCTATATGAAAAAATTTTGCAGTAAAGAACTAGAGCTCAAACCCACTCAACCTTCCCTGGTAAGATGATCACAGGGTATCCACATAAGGCTGAATGATAATCAATGAATCCCACTCCAAAGTCAGTATGAATTTATAAATTATATTCTAATTCACAAAAGAATTTTCCTTACAAAAAAATTTAACACAAGGTCAAAAGTATAACCTCTCAGGGCGCCTGGGTGGCTCAGTCATTAAGAGTCTGCCTTCGGCTCAGGTCGTGCTCCCAGGGTCCTGGGATCGAGTCCTGCATCGGGCTCCCTGCTCGGCGGGAAGCCTACTTCTCCCTCTCCTGCTCCCGCTCCCCCTGCTTGTGTTCCCTCTCTCACAGTCTCTCTCTGTCAAATAAATAATAAAACCTTAAAAAAAAAAAGTATAACCTCTCATGAAACAACATGAAACTTCTCAACAATACAACAGGACATCAAGTAAATTAAATTACATCCCTAAGTAAATATTCAAAATAGTCCCACTTTGCCCAGTTATGATACAGTCATGAACTTGAACAGGATCTGTCTCTGGTGAAGGACCATTTTTGTCATTTGCCTTTCTTCATCTTAACCACTACTACAGACATTAGCAAACATCTCTTCCCTCTTTCTAATGTGGTTACTCCCTGATCCAGTTCTCCACACTTTACAATCCACTGACATAAATAGGCACAGGTGTTACAAGAAATAGATTATTTGGATTAGCCTCATCAATGGTAAGAATGTTGAATGATACAAGAAGTCATACTTAAGAGTTCAAAGCTGTATTTCTAGCTAGTGACCTTATTTTTAAAAATCAATTGTTATCAATTATCCTATACAACAGTACAGTTCAAAAGAATGAACAGACTGTTGATTTTGTTTCACTGGGATATGACCTGAACAGAGGCCACAGCACTGCTCTGACACAAGAGAACAGGAAATACTGGAGCCACCATGTCTTCCCTGGCCTGCCACTGAAATGCCCCAGCAGTTCCAGTCTCGGCTGCTTCCCCTGCTTGACTGGATGGAGTGCTGGGCTACTCCTGGCTGCTGCATTGGGAACAGACTATAGGGGGAAAGGTGAGAATCAGGGACACAGGCAAGAAGTTATTCAAATTGCAAAGGCCTAGACACAGGTTCCTACTGGTTCTCCTTTAATGCTCCCAACCCACGCAAAATTTGCTGGGGGGGGGGGGGAAGCATCTCTAGGCACAATCTAAGACAATAACCAGGAACAACAGCAAAAACGGCTCGATACAGCCATGGTAAAAATCCAGCAGTTCAGGTTTCTCTACTTCGCTTTTCAGAAAGACCTACGTTAGTACCTGTTCTCACTAACCGTTAGTACCTGTTCTCACTAACCGAAAGGAATCCAGAGGATTTTCCCTTTTATGAAAAAAGGAAAAAAAACAAAAATAGCATTCAGTGTTTGTTTTGCAGCAAGGCCTTACAGAGGCACTATTTTGTGCATCTATTAGCGAGAGGCGTCCTAAGGTATTAGAAAAGCCCAAGCAAGGTTATTTTTTGGGTCTGGGAAGGCTCAAAAAATTTTCCATATAAATTAATGGTAACTGCTTCTTCGCTCTGTGCCACTTTGGCTTGTGAAAGGTTTCATAGGAACGTTGTACTTTCGAATCGTGGGGGAAACCTGTATCTGAGATTCTCAATAATGTTGGTAACCGAGGGAGGAGAGGCTTTCCTCTTCCCAAAGATATAGAAATGGGCTCTGAGCAGTCCTGTGGCTTTCTGAGAGCCAACTGGCTGAAAAAAACAGCAAGTGCAAAGGCCCTGAGCAGGTAAATGAGGTCCCAGGAGAAGCAGTAACTAGATCAGGTAGACCGAGGTAGCCTGTCTTTTACTGTGTATGTGATGGGAAGCCATGAGAAGACTTGAAACATGGCTGATGTGATAGGACCTTAGCATTTCTAAAGGATTACTCCTGGCTGCTGAATTGGGAACAGACTATAGGGAGAAAGGTAAGAATCAGGGACACAAGCAAGAAGTTATTCAAAGTGCAAAAATCCAGGCCAGAGGTGATGGTGGCTTGGACTACTGTATCTATGGTATGCTGGCAAGAAGTGGTTAGATTCTAGATGTATTAACATGAAGCACAGAGAAAATGCCAGGGCTACAGATGACTCTGAGGTTTGGGGGGTTGTAAAATAGAGTTGGAAGGACTGATGACCTTTATTTCCAAATATTTGACCACAAATATTTTAAGGCATAGAGCAGATTTCATACTGATACTGTGAATTTATTTACCAAATCTTATAAGGTTTCTAGAATAATGACCATCCAAGACCTGAAAAAGTGAGTCTCGGGACAACTAAAAATAATACTTTTACCCAGCAGGTAGCAAGCTGTGAGAAGCCAGTACTACAAGGGGGTATAGGTGGAAAATATTTCAGCCCAGTAGGTTAAGAGCAAAGAACAAAATGTTCTGTGTTTTCTTTAAGATTTATTTATTCATTTGAGAGAGAGCGAGCGAGCAAGCTAGCAAGGGGATGGGGAGAGGGAGAATCTCAAGCAGACTGTGTGTGGGGCTCAATCCCCAACCCCTGAGATCATGACTTGAGCCGAAACCAAGAGTCGGATGCTTAACCAACTAAGCCGCCCAGGTGCCCCCAAATGTTCTGGGTTTTCTGTGCTATAATTTAAATGGGTCTAAGTATGCAAATTTTTTTCTAAAAAAGATCATAGGTTGAGATCAGTTACACTGACTCCCTTAAACTTTTTCTAAGAAGCAAGATTGTTTTTGAAGTTGCATTAGCAGGGATATTCTTCCAACTAGAAAGATTTGTTTAAAAGCTAACACATAGGCCTCTTTATGAGACATGATCAGAATAGCAATGAAACATTTAAAAATGTACAGAAACCACAATCAACAAGAATCAGAACACTAAAGTAACAGGCAGAAAGTTTTCTGCTCTAGCAAGGAAAAAAAATCAAGACAGTTGAATTAGGTCTCCATGGTCCCTTAAAAATTTTTCCCTGCCTTGGTTTTCTGGGATGGCTACTAACTGAAGAACTCAAATGAAAAGTGGAATAACAAAAGCCAAGTGTCAAGCATGCCTGAAGCTAAGAAACTATGAAAGACATACACCGAGAGAAAAGTTAACACTCCTTCCCTCATCGACCTTTCTTCTAGGGTCAGACAGCTGTGATGAGTTAAATGGTAGAAAACTCTTCAGTTTTTATAGTTCCTTATTTCCAGTAGTTAAAATGCTAGAACAATTTCTGAATCACTGAAACCCCCTAAATCAGTAGAAACTTCCTTGAGTTGCAGATGTCTTGATTTCTAGCCATGGCCCATGAGTCACACTATCCTGGTAAAGATTCTGGGGCAAAGTGAGGCAGAAATAGGCACTTGGAAAGACTCCCTTGATCCCTGAATAGCAGACCTCTGAATGCCAGAGTCTTACCATCCTGCATCAACATTCTCTAAAACCTAAGGGAAGATCTATCTCAATCTCAATGTAGGAGAAATCTGTACTAGAGTGCCAGTGAATGTGGTGAGACAAAGTAGCAATAAACCATTACAGTCTCTGGTCCTGTTAGACTGATACCAGTAAAATAATCATGGCCAATTAGATACAGACACAGATGCAGTTTTAACTAAGTCGCTACTGGCATCTAGTGGGTAGAGGCCAGAGACGCAACTAAATATCCTACAATGCACAAGAGAGCAAACGGTGATCTAGCCCAAATGTTAATGGCATCCAAGGTTGAGAAGCACTGCTATTGGCCAATAAAATGCAATGTTTGGGGTTATCTTTTTTTTTTCCTAACAGGCGAAAATCAAGGTAGAAATCATTTCTATTTCAACCTGTCAAAATGTGTTCAAATCTCTACAGACAAGAGTCATGTGCATTACTATTGGTTTTCTCCAAGTCAACTTCTGTCACATACAGTTGTAGAAGAGCCTAATCAATAAAAGTTGAAGGTGCACATCCCTATAGAATCACATTACCCCCAAAGAGTCCTAATACCCTTAAATAGTCACCCAGATCTCTTTTGCCCAAAATCTTATACAATTATTCCTGAAAAGTCCACTACAAATTACAACTCATTCTTTAACATGACGGCTCATTTTCAAATTTGGGACATTTTATGACTGAGAAAAAAAAAGCACTGCTAAAATAACCCAACAGGTACTTGAATCAACAGAGCTGTAGGTGGAAAAAGGAAGCAGTAGAGGGTATTTAACCAATTGACTAAGAAATCTACATGCTGAAAATAAAGCTGCCTCAGTTAACACTGAAATGTAGCACAAGCTTAGAGTAATTCTCAAATGATTCTCAAAGATACACAGAATAGGGGCGCCTGGGTGGCTCAGTCGTTAAGCGTCTGCCTTCGGCTCAGGTCATGATCCCGGGGTCCTGGAATCGAGCCCCGCATCGGGCTCCCTGCTCCGCGGGAAGCCTGCTTCTCCCTCTCCCATTCCCCCTGCTTGTGTTCCCTCTCTCGCTGTGTCTCTCTCTGTCAAATAAATAAATAAAATCTTTAAGGGAAAAAAAAAAAAAAGATACACAGAATAAGCCTTTAGTAACTGATCAGAGAAAAAGGAAGGACATTCATCTTCAGTATGTAGGGCTTTCCTAAAGGACACACATTTCTTTTGCTTCTTCCCCCAAGAAATAGATTATTGTTGTAAGATTTTAACAGTGTGGTACAACACAAATGTTTTATTTGCTTTATTTTCATGTTGTTCATTTGTTGTTTTATTTCATTTGTCTGTAACAACTTTTATACTGCTAAAAAATACTTCAGATTTTTTTTAAAAACCACGTAGTTCCTTGTAAAATCCATTGTGATTATGAGGCCACCTAGTGTTCCAAGAAATACATATATTTCAAATTCCTAGTTAAGTCATATTTAAAGACTAAATTACCTTCTTTCAAAAACTGATTGTTTTCACTGCTACGTGACGTAATACTAACAGCTACATTATATCAGTATACACAACAGTCAATCATCACTTTCCTTCATTATGTTGAAGAATATTTAAAATAAGAATTATAGGGCGCCTGGGTGGCTCAGTTGGTTAAGCGAATGCCTTCGGCTCAGGTCATGATCCTGGAGTCCCTGGATCGAGTCCCGCATCGGGCTCCCTGCTCAGCAGGGGGTCTGCTTCTCCCTCTGACCCTCCCCCCCCCCATGTGCTCTCTCTCATTCTCTCTCTCACAAATAAATAAATAAAATCTTTAAAATAAATAAATAAATAAAATAAAATAAGAATTATAATTAATGTAAATATATACTAAACTTGACAGGTACCTCAAATATATATTTGAAAGCTTAATGTAAATCTATTTTATGCTCCAATAAAAATTTATAATGTAAAATTCTTGCACCCAATTCTCTCAAACTCTCAAAGACCTAAGCAAGGTAAATTGCCTGGTATTTATGACATGAATATGGCTAAATGGTATAAATTTCTAATGAATCTGCTAATTCCCAGTGAGTGTACAGGTCATCCATATACACAATCCTAAAATAACCACTTACCTTAAGTTTCTAGATCAGGGTTTATCAGTCTAGCACTGCTGACATTTGGGCCAGATATGCTTTGTTGGGGGGCGGGGGGGTCTCTTCTGTACATTGTAGGATGTTTAGTAGGAGCATCCCTGGCTCCTACCTCTTGATGCCACTAACACACAGCCACTCCCCATACGACAACCAAAAATGTCTCCTAACACATCCAAATGCGCCCTGGGGTGGAGAAAAGGACAAAACTGGCCCCATTTGAGAACCACTGATCTAGAAGGAACAAATGGAGCTGGGAAACTAGGTTGAACCGATCAAGAAAAGTTTCATAAAAGGTAGGAATCTAAAAGTGGATTAAAAGTGCATTAGAGAGGGGCGCCTGGGTGGCTCAGTCGTTAAGCGTCTGCCTTCGGCTCAGGTCATGATCCCAGGGTCCTGGGATCGAGCCCCACGCCGGGCTCCCTGCTCAGCGGGAAGCCTGCTTCTCCCTCTCCCACTCCCCCTGCTGTGTTCCCGCTCTCGCTGTGTCTCTGTCAAATGAATAAATAAAATCTTTAAAAAATAAAAAAATTTAAAAAAAAAGTGCATTAGAGAAAGGTCACAAAGAGACCTTTTTGAGAGTTCAGAGGTGAATGAGTTCAGGTGAATAGAGTCAGAGTTCAGGTGAATACAACCAGGTGTGGTAGGATTCCTGAACAATGCAGTCCCACCTCCATCTCCCCTCATATGGGAGAGAGGGCAGCTTCTACTCCGATCCAACAAATTGGTGACATTAAGAGTAGAGAGTACAGCATTGCTAAGCTTCCATCTCCTTTAAAAAAGTCAGGCATCCAGATTTGGGAGTATAATTACACACATAAATGTGTTGGGAAGTAATCTAATTTTTAAAAATAACTGTAAGCCCAACAAAACATATAACTATATTTGGCCTCTAGGCCACCATTTTGTAAGCATTAGTTGGTAGCAAGTTATGAGACATCACAGGATGATAGCCCCAAGTATGAGGATCTGTAAGTGAGAGCCGAACACCCAGAATTAGTCTCACTATTAACCACAGATCTGGCCATCAGAGCTGATGATGGCCCCAAGTCCCAAGCAGTCCTCTGGATCATCATCCAAGGGGAATGTGGAAAGAAGGTGGCAGACTGGGGGCCTCCACTTGGAGGGGAAGAGCAGGCTAAGAGCTCTTATCTGAGAAAAGCCTCACCTGAGCTTTCTGCTTTTAGAGAAGGCTAAAGGAAAACCTTGGGTAAAAAGGGCTTAGGTCTAAAAGGCTGCTTACTAAAATAAACAGGGATTAGTAGTTGGGTACCAAAATGAAAGACCGTTTATCATGTTAAGTCAGTGAAGATAAATTTCTTACAGGCTCTGGCAAAACCTTTTACAGAAACACTCCCTTATTTCCTCATACTCCTCAAGCACCAGCAACTCAAAGCTGTACCTCTCCTACCCAGGCTCCAGGGGAAGAGCTTTTCATCAAGGGGGCAAAGAAAAAAAGCTTAGCTACAAAGCAAGAAGGTTTGCCTTATCTACAACCTTGAAAATGACTTTCTGAAGAGAAGCAGTTTGGAAACCTTCCAAACAGATTACTTAGTCCATTCATCTCCTAACAGGAAGAGCCAAATCCAGTGGATACAAGCTTGCAATTCCTTTTAGCAAGCAAGCGACAAGCCCTTGGCAAGGCAGGAGAAGGCACTATAGAGTCCCTGCCACCAGCCTTCTAACTCCTGGTCACGTTAGTCCTTCTGGCGAGGTGGCCCAGGTGGCTGAGGGATCCTGCCTGTGGCCCTGTTAGCCACTCACTCCTTCAAACTCATGGATTTATAGGGTGCCAGGAGACACCTTATGGGAAAGTAGCAGGGGGAGCAAACTGCACGGCGCAGGGGTGCTTGGGGCTTTCTGCACTGTGGATCAGATGTCAGAGAATCGTTCACGACTACAGTAGCACACAGGCATGTTCCCTGTGTGCTTTGAATCCTCTCCACAACGCCAGGATATAAACATGGCTATCGCCACCCCCCACAGTATGGAACAGGAAAGTGAGGCTGACTGACTTGCCCTGGCCACACAAAGCCTTCATCTCGACCCTGCCCAGCCCCTACCAGGGTCAATGAAAGGGGAGGGGGCCTTTAACCCTCTGCTCCAGGGACCCTCCTCCATGTTAGGCCAGGCTGATAATCCTTCTTCCAGAAGATTTTTTTTTTTTTTTTAGATTTTATTTATTTGAGACAGAGAGAATGAGAGAGAGAGCATGAGAGGGGGGAGGGTCAGAGGGAGAAGCAGACTCCCCGCCGAGCAGGGAGCCCGATGCGGGACTCGATCCTGGGACTCCAGGATCATGACCTGAGCCGAAGGCAGTCGCTCAACCAACTGAGCCACCCAGGCGCCCAAGATTTTTTTTTTTTAATAAAGATTTTATTCATTTATTTGACAGAGAGAGACACAGTGAGAGAGGGAACACAAGCAGGGGGAGCGGGAGAGGGAGAAGCAGGCTTCCCACGGAGCAGGGAGCCCGATGTGGGGCTCGATCCCAGGACCCTGGGATCATGATCTGAGCCGAAGGCAGACGCTTAACGACTGAGCCACCCAGGCGCCCCATTCCTGAGGATTCTTCATGCAAATGGAGATACACTGGGGACAACACACGCCCCTACTCAAAGCCCCACTGTCCAAATCCCAAGCTGCCTGACGCCAACCTTCCTGATGGATGAGGACATTTACTCCTGGCCACGTCCTCAGTCAGGACCTTCACTGGTGCTCTGATCATAGAAGTCAGCTGCCAGCTCCAGACTCTGCCAGGGGTAACTATACTCCAGAGCCTGGCTATTTACAACCTCGCACAAGGTCCCACCTGCTCCCCTACAAGGCTCCCAGACTCAAGCCAGCTTGGGCATTCAAGGTTCCAGATAACTTGTGAAAGGCTTGCACTTTGGATCTCATTATAGGCAAATTTTTTTTTAAGCACAGAAGGGTCTACGGGTATTTTATCTACAGGACAAAATAAAAAGCTTATCAACATTTAGGAGCCCTTCCCTGTGATGAGCAAATTCTGTTTCCAGAAAGAGTTCTGGCCCTGGAGCTAAATGTATAGCTCATGGTTCCATTTTTATCTATGACCAGTAGGATAAATTCTAATTTTAAGGTTCAAGGTTGTAAGCCAGCTGCCAAAAATACAGCCTGAATAAATACAAACACGACTTGTTTACTCAACAGGTACTTCCTAAGGACCAATTCATTAAAACTTACTATGTGCCACGGAATGCTCTACATGCTTTACAAGTAATGACTCACTTAATTTCAACAACCTTATGAATTAGGGGCCATTACTACTCCAACATACAGATGAGGAAACTAAGGCGCTAAGAGGTAAACTAAGTTACCCAGGGATCCCCAGAGAGGGCAGTGTTGTATCTAGCTCTGGGGATACTGCCCGCAGGAACCTTACAGACTTATCCAACCTGCTCTGCTCAATCTACAAAAACTAAGAGCACCTTCTCTCACTGACCTGACAAGCAGCAAACCCCTGTCTCTTCACAACCAGTCTTTCCAGAAAGAAGACTTGACCAAGAAAAATGCCACCAATGGAGGACTCCAGTATAGCAAACAAAGAGAAGGGAAGGGCAAACAAATCACACAAGATTCAGTAGGCCCCACTCTGAAAAGAACACATAGTGAAGAACTGTAATTTCTAGCCTAAAAACCAGACCAGGGTGGTTCTTCCATCTAATTTCCACTCCTTTGAATAATCTTTTTAAAAAATATTTTATTTATTTATTTGACAGAGAGAGAGAGTGAGCGTGAGCACAAGCACAAATAGGGGAAATGGCAGAGGGAGAGGGAGAAGCAGACTCCCCTCGGAGCAGGCAGCCTGATGCGGGGCTCTATCCCAGGACCCTGGGATCATGACCTGAGCCCAAGGCAGATGCCCAACTGACTGAGTCACCCAGGCGCAGCCCCTATGAATCTCTTAGGAGGACACCTCTGTTAAGCCAGGGTGGGCTCTCACCACCAATGACAGTGTACTTCACTCAGCAACTCTGCTCAGTCGGCTTCTCTGGGGCCATCACTGTTGACCCCAAGGCAGTCATTTAATAACCAGTGAGGTCATGGACAGGCTGTGTTTTTAGTCAGGAACTCCCTTCCCCATAACACTGGTAGGCCTCCAGCGCCACCACCTTCAAATATTTGCCTTAAAGTCACTTTTCCGATAAGTATGAGCTTAATTCCCATATTTAAAATTACAATCCCCGGGCGCCTGGGTGGCTCAGTTGGTTGGGCGACTGTCTTCGGCTCAGGTCATGATGCTGGAGTCCCGGGATCAAGTCCCGCATCAGGCTCCCTGCTCGGCGGGGAGTCTGCTTCTCCCTCTGACCCTCCTCCCCCTCATGCTCTCTGTCTCTCATTCTCTCTGTCTCAAATAAATAAATAAAATCTTTAAAAAAAAAAAAAAGTAGGGAATGAAAAAAATAAATAAATAAATAAATAAAATAAAATTACAATCCCCCCATGCTTCAGAAATTTCTGTTCCTCTTCCTTACTCTGGTTTTCCCTTTGGCACGTTTCACCATTTCACATTTTTGTACCTATTTTATTGTCTCTGTCTACCTAAGAGGACGCAAACTCCAGAAGTAGTAGGCTTTTGGGCTACTTTGTTCACTGCCATAGTCTCTAGGCTCTGAAAAGTGCTTGCATACAGAAGACACACAGGTATTTGTTGAAAAAGTGAATAAATACCCAAAATGACACACACTTGCCTCTAAACCTCAGATCTCTCCCAACTGTCAAACTCAGGATACAGTCTTAGAATTCCCCTTAAGGGAGAAATGGGGGTGTTCCTTCCAAAGGGAGATAATTGGGCAACTAGATTTCCCACAGGGTAGAACAGGCAGAGATGGAATCTGGAACGATGAACTCTGTCTAGTCCTAGCTCCAAGGAAGGTACAAAGGAAGAAGAATAAAAGTAGACCAAACTCAAGGATGGTCTTTCTCAGCAGAGTGGGAAGCATGGCAGTGAAAGGAAGACTGTTGCAAAGAAAAGATTAGTTTACAAAATTCCTTTTAGCAAAGTAGTAAGTGCCTGACAGAGTGAAAAACACCATGTACTGGGCAAAGACTTCGTCCCAGCTGAACCTCTGCCATTAACCAGCCTAGTGACCTTTGGCCAAATCACATCACTTTGAGCTGCAGGATGGGATGGACTGAGTGAACTGGGTTTTGGAGAAATTCTGACTGTGGAACTCATGACCTGTCCCACTCTTTCTCCCTCCAAGTAAGAAATTTTACAGTTCAAACACTGTATCAGGGAAGAGACTGCCCAGGGCCCTTGAAGGCTTGCAAAGTGATCCCTAGGGAGGACCAACAGTTGCGGGCAACCAAGAAAGCTGACCTGCAAACTTGGAGAATAGGGGACCCCTTCCCTGGACTCCAGGATCCCTGGTTGCCATGTAAGAAGTTCATTTACCTTTCCCCTCAAGAGTGTCCCTGACCTAGTAAAAGAGGACAGGTGGGGACACCCTGCCCAGACCTGCACATGGAGTCCAACCTACTCAAGCTGTAAGAAGTACCTTCTTTTTTTTTTTTTTTTTTTAAGATTTTATTTATTTGCAAGAGAGAATGAGAGACAGAGAGCACGAGAGGGAGGAGGGTCAGAGGGAGAAGCAGACTCCCCGCTGAGCAGGGAGCCTGATGCGGGACTCGATCCCGGGACTCCAGGATCATGACCTGAGCCGAAGGCAGCCGCTTAACCAACTGAGCCACCCAGGCGCCCTGTAAGAAGTACCTTCTTGTTCAGATTCCCCCAGAGCCATAGCCCAAGAATCAGAAGCCTGTTGCAGCCTCAGCACAAGTTGCTGGGGGTACTGCATGACCCCATGAGCCAAGAAGGTTGTCCCCCCTTCCAAAGCTCCCTCTCTCTGAGGAACTGTGACTAGTACCAGATCCTGGAGTCAAGCTCTCCATGAAGGTCAAGGTGCCACGGTACAGCAGTCTCTGAGCCATTTTATTAACACATGAAAGAAAGATCTTCTGTAAGTACAAAGAGATCTTAGTCTAAAATTGTGTTAGTAACGGGGCGCCTAGGTGGCCCAGTCGTTAAGCGTCTGCCTTCGGCTCAGCTCATGATCCCAGGGTCCTGGGATCAAGCCCCGCATCGGGCTCTCTGCTTAGCAGGGAGCCTGCTTCTCCCTCTCCCACTCCGCCTGCTTGTGTTCCCTCTCTCACTGTCTCTCTCTGTCAATTAAATAAATAAAATCTTTAAAAAAAATAAAAAAATAAAATTGTGTTAGTAGGAACTAACTGATCGCTTTAAAAGGTAAGCCAAGTCAACTCTGAGCAGGCTGGTGCCCTTCTAGTACCTGGAACAGTCTTTCCCAGAAAATGCTTTCAACCCTTATAACCAAATCACTACCATACTTCAATGATGAGAACTAGATTTACATCTAAGGTTTTAAATAAGTGGTTCTCAACTTTCAGGATGCATTAGAATCACAGAAATGAGCTTTTAAAAGATTTAGGGAATATTTGAATGCAGTGGCTTATTGCTAGCAATTCCAATTAAAACAGTCTGGTGTGGGCACCCAAGCACTGATATTTTTCACAAGTACCCTATGAGACTAAATTGGCAAAACTCTTGGAAAGACTGGCAATTTCTACTAAAACCGATCATACATTTTTGTCCTACTACTCTACAGTTCTACTCTTAGATATGTAACCACCAGAAATGTGTATATGTCCCACCAAAAGACATGTAAAAGAATGCTCATGGGACACCTGGGTGGCTTAGTCAATTAAGCATCTGACTTCAGCTCAGGTGGTGATTTTGGGGTCCTGGGATCAAGTCCCATGATGGGCTCTCAGCTCAGAGGGCAGTCTGCTTCTCCCTCTCCCTCTGCCCTTCCCCCTGCTCGCACTTTCTCTCATATAAATAAAATCTTAAAAAAAAAAAAAAAGAAAGAAAAAGAATGCTCATAGCAGTTACAACTCATACCACCAAAAACTAGAAACTAAATGTCTACGGATGAGTAAATAGTGGCAAATTCATATAGTAGAATACAATACAGCAATAAGAATAAATGAACTACAACTACATGCAATATGAAATAATCTCAGAAACACAATGTTAATTGAATGAAAGAAGCCAGACACAGAAGTCTTTATACTGTACAATGCTATTTATATAAAGTTCAAAGACAGGCATTATTAATCTACAGTATTAGAAGTCAGGATAATGATTACCTTTGTGGGGGTGGTGACTGGAGGGTATAGGAAGGAGGGCTTCTGGGGTGCCAATGTCACTTCCTGATCTGGGTTACTCAGGTAAGTTCAGTTGCAAAAAATTCATTGAGTTGCATACTTGTGATAGGCACACTCACTTATGTCTTCATATTTAAATAAAAAATAAATAAAAACAAAAAGCTCCCTGAGTGACTTTAATGCCACCTTAATGTGAGTTCATGTTGAGAACCACTGAAATTGACCTCAAGGCAGCTATCACTGTCAAAAAGGATCAATCAGGGCGCCTGGGTGGCTCAGTTGGTTAAGCGACTGCCTTCAGCTCAGGTCATGGTCCCAGGGTCCTGGGATCGAGTCCCACATCGGGGTCCCTGCTCTGCAGGAAGCCTGCTTCTCCCTCTCCCACTCCCCCTGCTTATTGTGTTCCCTCTGTCACTGTGTCTCTCTCTGTCAAATAAATAAATAAAATCTTAAAAAAAAAAAAAAGGATCAATCATCCATGTATCCATTAACTCATTTCTAATCATTAACACAGCTAACATGTATTGAACACTTATTATGTGCCAGGAACAATTCTAAATGCTCTTCAGCTAAAAATTCATTCAATTCTCCTAACAACTCAATGGCCTAGATATTATTTTTATTTTACATCTGAGGAAGTTTTCGTATAGACAGGTTAACTAAATTGCTTAAAGCCACACAACTACTAAGGAGTGAAAGGTTTCTAGGTGTTTGGGATGTAGACATAAACAAGACAATGCATATATTTGCCTTTATGGAGCAAACAAACATATTTAACTTGCTCTCACTCAACAAAACCATATCCCTTGAGCACCTATTCTCAGTGGCCTGCAAGAAAGCAAGCCTAAATTAACTCTTCAGTCTTTTTATTTTTTTAAAGATTTATTTGACAGAGACAGAGACAATGAGAGAGGGAACACAAGCAGGGGGAGTGGGAGAGGGAGAAACAAGCCTCCCGCTGCGCAGGGAGCCCGATGTGGGGCTCGATCCCAGGACCCTGGGATCATGACCTGAGCCAAAGGCAGATGCTTACACGACTGACCCACCCAGGCACCCCTCAAACAGTCTTTTTAAAAGGAAGATTTTTGTTTATTTGTTCGTTTTTCAGATTTTATTTATTTGACAGAGAGAGACACAGCAAAAAGGGAACACAAGCAGGGGGAGTGGGAGAGGGAGAAGGAGGCTTCCCGCCAAACAAGGAGCTGGATGTGGGGCTCAATCCCAGGACCCTGGGACCATGACCTGAGCCGAAGGCAGATGATTAACCGACTGAGCCACCCAGGCGCCCCTAAAAGGAAGACTTTATCAGAAAAAGCCACTGGTAAAGGGAGCAGGTTTGACTATAAGCAAACAAAAAGCAAAGTCAAGCAGAAACAATGCAGTTTAGCACAGCACAAGGTGAAAAGCACTCAGATATAAGTATTGTGATTTCTAGTCTAAATGTCTGGAGTTCTTCTTTACCAACGTGATAGATTCACTACCATTTACTGTACATTTCACCTTCTTTGTCCACCATCTTTACCTTCCAGGAAAATCATTTTGCCCCAGGTGGGTTTCACCAACAACAACTCCCTAACACACTCAAAAACCTTTACTCACAGAGTTGGCAAGTTCACAGGACAATTACTATTGCCAATTACTAAGTAACTGGTGAGGTCAACGGTCCCAAGATCAACCTCAGGAGAGTTACACAAGATAAATCCTTCCCTCTTCTACTCTGGTATTTTTCCACTAGTCACCTCCCGGACAAAAAGCAGCAGGGTGCACTTCCTGGGAGTAAGTTTGGCAATCGTGTCCACTAGTTAAGCATTTAGATTTCCTGTAGAGGTAGAACAAACAGAAGTCAAATGCAATAGGGAACAGTCGCAGGACTCAAGAGCCAAATCTGAAAGTAACTCTAGGGCCTGAAGGGAGACAAGATTTTTAGGCATGAAACTGAAAGAAAAGGAAATTTATTACGTTCCACCTCAGCAAATGATGACTCAAGTGTAGTGGGGAAAGCCATGGCTACAAGGAATCCCTCCATCACTAATCAGCCTTATGACCTTGTCAAGCTTTTTCACCTCATTCTTTTCTCCTCACCTCTGAATTACAGGTTGAGGGGTAAACTGCATTAATGAGTTCTGACTACGGAGCTTCAGAGAGTCCCAGCCACACTCTTCTAGCAGAAAGCCGTCAGTAGCTGCATTTTGGGGAGCACAGTCGGGCCGGTTAAGAGTGCTGGTCCAAAACACAATAGCCAGCGGGCCCAGGCACCAGGCAGCCCTTCTAGAAACTCGCGGACTGTGCCCAAGGCCCCATTCTTTGCAGGGAACCGATCTTCAGGTGTGACGGGTTCAATACTATGTCCTCCCTCCCCACGCGGCTGGCCTTACTCTTGCGCTACATGTGTCCCTCCAGCAAAAAAAATGGGAACGTAGGGACCTGCACACTACGTTCAGAACCCTCGCCTGCAGCCCAACATGCTCTAACAACAATGACAGGTGCTTACGCGGAGATCACCTTCCCGTTCAGGATTTCCGCCGGTGCCATGGCCTTTATTAGTCCGCTGCCCACGATGGACACCACCAAAACTGAGGATCCACTAGCTCCAACAGCGCGCGGGACAGCCCAACCCACGTGTTTAGGGACTACTTCCCCCCCCACCCCGGAGATCTCGCTTCTGCGCCTGCGCCCCTCCCACCCCCGTCCCCGTCGATGTGCGTGCGCAGCCGGAGGACGGAAGGCCTTAATGTAGCGAAGAGCGGCGATTTGGACGTCGGTTGCCGCGGAAAGATGGAGGAACTCGGTGATGAGTGGCTGGCGGAAATGATTGGCTGGTGGAAGAAGCCGTTTCAGACAGCGCCTTCGTGTAGGGCGGGGAACTCGCTGAAGACGGGTCGGGTTTCGATCCCAGCCCTTCGTGGGCGGAGCGGCGGGCGGAGCCGGAGGGGCGATCTCGCGGGAGAACTGTTTCGCGCGCGCGGGAGGGAGGCGTGTCTCCTGGGATCGCTTGGGCTTTGGGAAAAGTGTCGCCCCGGGGAATGAGGGCGCGGCTTCCCTGGGAGAGTTCTGGGCAGGCTCCCGCGCGCAGGACGAGGTTGGGCTCAGGGCTGGCCCGCAGAGTTGAAACCTGAGGCGGCTTCTCTCCTGGCGTTCTAACTAGCCGCCCCCGCGCGCTCTCAGACTGGTGTGGGCTCCCACCCCTACTCTGAGTCGGAGGGCCCAGGTGGCGCCCGTCACCGTTTTAAAATCTCGGGTGACGCCTGCTCGGCCAGAGTCGGAGCCGGCGAGGTGTTGTAGGCCTTTCTGAGCTGGGGCGCCGGCGGCTGCAAGTGCCCGGGCGATCTCGGGGTCGGTCAGTGCGGGGAGGGTCGTCAGCCCAGCTAGCCTAGATTTTGTCAGCTCCCCGCGCAGATCTGGGGTTGGAGAGGACGCGGGCCTTATGTAAACTAACCCCGAGCCACCAGCCAAGCAGACACTGCGCCCCCGGCCCCCGCAGGCGTCCACCCTGCATACTGAGATGGGGCGTTTGTCCGCTCTGCTCCAGGAAACAAGCTGCGTTCTTACTGTGTTCAGGCTACAGTCATCCCAGTATAGCTCTGAAGTTATGTTGTACAGGGCACTTTGTTTATTTTCTTTCCCGGTATTATTGAGAGAGAATTAACATAAGGTATGTAAGTTTAAGATATACAATGTGATGATTTGGTACACATTATTATGAAATAATTACAATAAGGTTCGTTAACATCCCCATTCTCTCACATAATTACAGTAGCTTCGTGTGTGGCGGTAACATTTAAGATCTATTCTCTTAACTATTGTTAGTTATAGTTAGTCACCATGCTGAACATTAGATCCCCAGAACTTCTTTATCTTATACCTGGAAGTTTATACCCTTTAACCAACATCCCTACCCCCAGTGGCAACCACCATTCTATTCTATGAAGTGGGCTTTTTCAGCACATATAGGTATCTTACAGTATTTATCTTTCTCTTACTTCACTTCGCGGCCGCCCTCAAGGTCCACGTTATCCTAAAAGGCAGGATTTCCTTTTTCATAGTTGAATAATCTTGTGGCCACGTGGGTGGGTAGGATTGTGTATCACATTCTATCCATTCTTCCTCCCACGGGTACAGGTTGTTTCCATATATTGGTTACTGTAAATAATTCTGTAATGATCATGAGCGTGCAGGTATCTCTTTGAGATAGCGATTTTATTCAGGTCACTTTGGATTTGACCAAACATCTGAGTTTCTTTTATAAACCATGTTTTAGGGTAGCATGTTTCACTAATGGCAGAGCTCATCTTTTGCCCTTTTTCTTTGGGGCGGGAGGGCAGGGGGACTTCTGATAGGTGCTTTTGCCTTATTTCTAAATTCTGAGGATATTTTACAGTAGCCTCATGTATGGAATTAGAGAATCTCTTTTTTGCTTTATTAACAGTTTTATTGAGGTATAATTTATATGCCATGAAATTCGCCTACTTTAAGTATACAACTGAATGATTTTTAGTATATTTACATACTTGTACAACCACCACCATAGTAGAATTAAAGAATTTTTGATGAATTTTTTTCTGGTAATTTGCACAAGTGGACACATTAGAAACACAGCTTAGTCAACTAATCTTCAATAAAACAGGAAAGAATATCCAATGGAAAAAAGACAGTCTCTTCAACAAATGGTGTTGGGAAAATTGGACAGCCATTTCCTGGGGCTCCTGGGTGGCTCAGTCATTAAGTGTCTGTCTTCGGCTCAGGTCATGATCCCAGAGTCCTGGGATCAAGCCCCTCATCAGGCTCCCTGCTCCATGGGAAGCCTGTTTCTCCCTCTCCCACTCCCCCTGCTTCGCTCTCTTGCTGTGTCTCTCTCTGTCAAATAAATAAATAAAATCTTTAAAAAAAAAAAAAAAGACTGGGCTATTTCCTTACACCATACACAAAAATAGACTCAAAATGGATGAAAAACATAAGCGTGAGACAGGAGTCCATCAAAATCTTTGAGGAGAACGCAGGCAGCAACCTCTATGATCTTGGCCACAGCAACTTATTGCTAGACATTTCTCCAAAGGCAAGGGAAACAAAGGCAAAAATGAACTATTGGGACTTCATCAGAATAAAAGCTTTTGCATAGCAAAGGAAACAGTCAACAAAACCAAAAGACAACCAACAGAATGGAAGAAGATATTTGCAGATGACATATGAGATAAAGGGCTAGTTCTAAAATCTGTAAAGAATTTACCAAACCCAACACCCAAAGAATAAATAATCCAATCAAGAAATGGGCAGAAGACATGAATAGACATTTCTCCAAAGAAGACATCCAAATGGCCAACAGACACATGAAAAAATGCTCAACATCGCTCAGCATCAGGGAAATCCAAATCAAAACCACAATGAGATACCACCTCACACCAGTCAGAATGGCTAACATTAACAAGTCAGGAAACAACAAATGTTGGCAAGGATGCGGAGAAAGGGAAACCCCCTTACACGGTTGGTGGGAATGCAAGCTGGTGCAACCACTCTGGAAAACAGTATGGAAGTTCCTCAAAAAGGTGAGAATAGAGCTACCGTAGGGGCGCCTGGGTGCCTCAGTCAGTTAAGCAGCTGCCTTCGACTCAGGTCATGATCCCAGGGTCCTGGGATTGAGTTCCACATCAGGCTCCCTGCTTGGCGGTGAGTCTGCTTCTCCCTCTCCCTCTGCCTGCTGCTCTGCCTACTTGTGCTCTCTCTCTGTCAAATAAATAAATAAAATTTAAAAAAAAGAAAACAGAGCTACCCTATGACCCAGCAATTGGACTACTAGGTATTTACCCCAAAGATACAAATGTAATGATCCGAAGGGGCACCTGCACCCCAATGTTTATAGCAGCAATGTCCATGATAGCCAAACTATGGAAAGAGCCCAGACGTCCATTGACTGATGAATGAATAAAGGAGATGTGGTGTATATATACAATGGAATACTACTCAGCCATCAAAAATGAAATCTTGCCATTTTCAATGACATGGAACTAGAATGTATTATGCTGAGCAAAATAAGTCAATCAGAGAAAGACAATTATCGTGATCTCACTCATATGTGGAATTTAAGACACAAAACAGAAATAGAAAATAGAGAATCTTAGGGGAAGGGAGGAAAAAATAAAACGAGATGAAATCAGAGAGGTCAGACAAACCATTAGAGACTCTTAATCAGGAAACAAACTGAGGGTTGCTGGAGGGGAGGGGGGTGGAGGGATGGAGTAACTAGGTGATGGACATTAAGGAGGGCACGTGATGTAATGAGCACTGGGTATTATATAAGACTGATGAATCATTGACCTCTACCTCTGAAACCAATAATACATTATATGTTAATTAATTGAATTTAAATTTTTAAAAAATTAGAAAAAAAGCACAACTTAATACTTAATATAGTGATGTAATATAATAACTTAATATGAGGGCCTCTGAACACATGCCACTGTATTGTGTTTGACCAGAACAAGTAAAATTAAGAGGAAAATTGAATCAAATGTTCCTGGTAAATTCCTGGTAGGTAATAAAACTTCTGTGGCTTATAGTACCAAATAGATATTGACTATTTCAGGTGTCTTGTTTGCTGAGGAAGATGGCAAAACACCAATTTACAGATGGAGAAATAGACTGAAGGGTAACTCGCCCAAGCTGTATAGCTGTGCCTGGAATAGGCCCCAAACCTTCCTTCGTCTCTAAATATATTGCCTTTGCCAGCTCAACAGCCTGGTTTTCTTTTCTTATTTTAATTAATTAATTAATTAATTTATTTATTTTTATTTATTTGACAGAGAGAGAGCGAGAAAGGGAACACAAGCGGGGGTAGTGGGAGAGGGAGAAGCAGGCTTCCCGCTGAGCTGGGAGCTGGATGCAGGGCTCCATCCCAGCACCCTGGCAGACGTTCAACGACTGAGCCATCCAGGTGCCCCAACAGCCTGGTTTTCAATAATAATAATATCTTTGTATGACCTACATAATTCATTCATTCCTTGAGCAAATAGTTACTGAGTGGCTACTGTGCTAACAACAAAAAGTACTGCTCAAGGTGCTAGAGAGACTATAGCGAACCAACAAAGTTCCTGCCCGCGGCTAATATTCTGGTAAGCAAAACAGTGATCAATTAAAGAAATTTATAATTTTAGATATTGAGACATGTCATTTTTTAAAAATAGGCAAGCTAAGAGGATGGGTAATGGTGGTAAGAGGCAGGAGAGTACTGTTTTAGAAATTTGGTAAGAAAGGCTTCTCTGGGGAATCTGACTTGAGCAGAAATGCTCAAGTGAATGAATGAAAAGAGGAAGTTGGGGTGTAAGAGAATGAAAGAAAGGATTTGGCTTGAGCAACTGCAAAAGTGGAGTTGTCATTTATTGAGTTGAAATAAGATAACACTGTGGCAGGAGCAGGTTTTGAGTTTTAATCCAGTTTTAGATGTTTTCAGATGCCTCTTAGACATCCAAATGGAAATAGATATTTAAGTCCATGAGATTAGGTAAGAGTCCATGAAGGGGATGGGTGTAGGTACAGAGAGGACCAGGGACTGATTCCCTAGGGCACTTCAGTGTTTTTTTCAAGGAGATGAGGAGGAACCAGGAGGGCAGATTGAAAAGCAGAGTCCAGTGTGTTATGAGGAAAACCACAAAGGCAGACAGTTTTAAAAGACAGGTCAAGAAAGTGTTCTATGGGAAAGCGGTAATTCAAATATATTGCGGATTGGTCAAATCAAGTAAAGATTGAGAATCGATCATTTCACAGAGAATAGAAAGGCAAAATATTTTTATTCAAATGATCTTATTGGCATTTGCTTGAAAAAATATATATCCTTTTTGCAGAAGTTCCATTTTTTATAAACTTTTTAAGGGTAATTTGATAATATCTATCAGAAAGGTAAATGTATTCTTTTTTCTTTTTCCTTTTTTTAAGTAGGCTCCGTGCCCAGCATGGAGCCCAGTGTGGGGATTGAACTCACGATCCTGAGATCAAGACCTAAGCTGAGATCAAGAGACAGACACTTAACCAACTGAGCCACCCAGGTACCCCAAATATATGCTTTCTTTGACCATGTAATTGCACTTTTAGGAATTTATCCTAGAGTAATATTTACACATAAATACAAAGATATATGTATCAAAGTGTTCCTCACAGTGTTGATTTCAATAGTAAAAAAAATCTCCATCAGGATGGATATAGTTGTTAAAGGAGCAATAGACAGGTAATAGATGTGTATAGATGTATAGGATAGCTTTCACACATTGTTAAGTGATGAAAGCAGGTTATCCAATAAAATGTATAATATGAGTTAATTTTTGTTAATACATATAAAACAGGCCTTCTTTGACTATATTATCAAAAGTTGCCTGCTTATTTACCTTATAACTGTCATATTAGCCTATTTTATTCACAACACCTATTACTTTGTAAAATGATTTTTTAAATATACTTGTTCGCTTTTTCCACCAGAATGTAAGTTTTGTAATACATTTCCTGTCGTGTTCATACTTATATTCCTGCTGCTTGGGGATGTAATTTTTAGAATCTTTTTAGGGGGAAAAAAGATTATTTTCTTAGTTTAGTTATTAGCTATTACTCTCATTCCAATGAATGTCACTTCTCGCTGCCTCATTCTTACCATTTATAAATGAAGATAGTGGAACAGTCATTCTCAACCCTAAAGTCACATTAAAATTACTTGTGTAGCTTTTAAGAGAAAAGATTATGCGTAGCCTCCAATGTAGACCAATTTCAAGTCAGAACTTGTGGTGGGATCAGGGTATCAATATTTATTTAAGTTTTCTTTGAGACTCTAATGTTCAGGCAGAGTTGAGAACCACTAGATTAGATGATATTTGAAGTATAATCATAAGCATCTGGTGTCAAGAATACATAATAGGGGCACACTTTGTCTAGAGTAAAAGTTATTTCCCAAGAATTAGAATATCAGCGTTTCAGACAAATCATCTTTTGCTTTAGGAATAGCAGATTGACTCAATCACTTTCACCTCTCAAAGTACTTCTCCCTTGAAGAGGTGTAGGTATTGGAGACAAAAATTTAACCTATTTCAAGAATTTCACAAAGGGAAGATTTACTGGAAGGTTTACTTTCAGTGGGATCACTTTCTTAAGAGTTCTTCAGTTTACTAATGTGGATGAAAACCACTTTATGTTTTCACTTCATTAATTAGGGAAATAACCATAGACCTCACTGCATCACTCCAAGGAGGACTTTTCCCTTCCTTGGACCTCTGTGATGCGTTTACCTAGAAACAGCGTCTTTGATGTGCAAACATTCTATTGCAAATTGTGCAAGGCAGCCACTCAGATTGGACAATTCAGGTTTCTTCTGGGAAGTGAACTTTGATTTGGAATTTTCTCTTGTGCCTGATATGGTAAAAATTCATGGTTTTCACTTTCTGAAGCATAGTGAAGTATAGCATACTATATCTTTCTAATTTGAGGTATTGATAAATCTTATGAGCACATAGAAAAAATAGAATAGTCATGTACAAACCTACCACCACAGAACAATTATGTCATATTGCTGTATTTTATTTACTTTAGTCTCCTAATACATTTTTATTAAACAAGGTTAATTTGGGAAAACAGTACTATTATCCATATAAGTTAACTTTGTATTAAGGAATTTCTTTTCCTGTTGGGTTCTTTAGTTGTTTAATGTGTATTTTTTGTGCTCATTATGGGATGATAGAAATAAACCAGAAATAGATCCTGCTTGGGTGGGAGGGATGGGGTGGCTGGGTGATGGACATTGGGGAGAGTAAGTACCATGGTGAGCGCTGTGAATTGTGTAAGACTGTTGAATCACATATCTGTACCCCTGAAACAAATAATACATTATATGTTAGTTTAAAAAAATAATAAAAAAAAAAGAAATAGATCCTGCTCTCAGGTACCTTTAATGTAGTAGGAAAGATAAGATTTTTACATAATACAATATTGAATGAGATGACAGTTGAACTATAGATCATACACTACAAGAGTTAAAGAGGGAGATTACCCTCACCTTGCTGGAATCAGGGAATGAGGTGGTGTTTGAGCTGATATTGAAGGATTTATAAGTTAGTGCTTCTAGAGGTATAGTTTGGCCCACATAGTAGCCTGTTTTTTAGGCAATATGAGTGAAACTCATTAAGTAACTTTGTTTTTAATAGAGCATAAGATTCATAAAATGGTAAGGAATTAAAAGCAAAGAATAAAATTCTTAAGAAGTACTTTGTCTCCATTATCATTCTCATTCCAGGACTGAAGAGCAGTTTATTGTCCCTTTTCATTCACCAAAACGTAAGTTGTTTTTTGATTCTCCTCTTTGGTTCTTAGAAAAGGAATAAATGCAGTAATGATTTTTAGGTATTAAATAATGAAAATGAGGAAAAGACTAAAGTCTCATTAGAGATATTTGCATTCTATTTATTTATTTTTAAAGATTTTATTTTTTTTAAGATTTTATTTATTTATTTGACAGAGGGAAACACAGCAAGAGAGGGAACACAAACAGGGGGAGTGGGAGAGGGAGAAGCAGGCTTCCCGTGGAGCAGGGAGCCTGATGAGGGGCTTGATCCCAGGACCCTGGGATCATGACCTGAGCCGAAGGCAGACGCTTAAAGACTGAGCCACCCAGGCACCCCTAAAGATTTTATTTTTAAGTAATCTCTACACCCAGTGTGGGGCTCAAACCCACAACCCCGAGATCAAGAGTCACATGCTACTGACTGAGCCAGCCAGGCACCCCAGAAATATTTGTTCTTTAATAATTGCCTTTAATATCAGTAAAATGAAATAATACAGGAATTTCAAAATGGATTTCAGGGTTAGTGAATAAAATCAGGCCTTCATGCTTTTTGTTCCATGTTATTCAAATCATACCATCTTGATTTTCTTTTCTCTATGAAAATTCCTGTATTCTGGGAAAGTTCAATTTTCTGGAAGATACCAACCAGCAAAGGAAACACACACCCTACTTACATGCAGCCCCCCTAGCCCACAATTTCTAAATCTGCTTTCTCCTCCCCCTCTCCCATACATCCCCTGATCTTAAAAAAGAAATCTCCATTTTTTTTTGTTTTTGTTTTTATTACCTAATAAACACATGGAAGATAGCTTTCTTCTTTTTCTTTAACTTTAGAAAAGAAAGATAATATATGAAATTGAACTGGGTAGGAAATATGGATTTAAGGCAATACTGAAGTTCTTGGGAAACTGAATTTATAAAAATTATAATATAGGGGCGCCTGGGTGGCTCAGTTGGTTAAGCGACTGCCTTCGGCTCAGGTCATGATCCTGGAGTCCCTGGATAGAGTCCCGCATCGGGCTCCCTGCTCAGCAGGGAGTCTGCTTCTCCTTCTGACCCTCCCCCCTCTCATGCTCTCTCTCTATCTCATTCTCTCTCTCAAATAAATAAATAAAATCTTTAAAAAAAATTATAATATAAAGTTACATTTTACATTCCTCTGGGGCAGAAAGACTACTATGAGCTATCAGATGCTACATTATTAACTCATGTTAAACTTTTTATCTTTTGGCTGAATCTCAAGGGATATAGTTAGGTTTCCTGATAGAGAAATTGAAAATGAAGGATATTTGCAAGTAAGGTATGCATAAATATGATTAATAAGTAGCATTTAAGTATGATATGAGTGCATATATGTACATTAGCAGGCTGTTTCAACCAGTTACAATTTAAACAGTGGTTTGATACTATCTTTAGAAACTGGATCTGCCTTGTCTCCAAGCAACAGGTTCAGCAGGCAGCTCCTTCTGAAGTCTGGCTAAACTGTGAGGATCTGAAGTGGAACCTTCCTGAAGACATTGCTATTGTTGCTGGGCATACCTCAGCATCAATTCCTGACTGCTCTATGCAGGCTCTCCTTGGAAGCACCTTGGATCACCATTACTAGATCTGTATCATGCGTCTTTTATCTCCAGCATGTCAGGCCCTCTCCAATTTTTAAACCACTCAGATCAAGGAAGGCTTGCTACCGGCCAAAGCAAAGGGCTCCATGAGGCTAAGTCATCAAAAGTCAAGCATCTATCAGTTCACACATCTCAGAAAAATAGCCCAGTGGTGAGTTGTACACTGGCATTTATTTTTTGCCCCATTCTTAGAAGGTAGAGGTAAAACAACTCCTGCACAATTGAGAGCTAGAAGAAAGGAAAGTCTGGTTCTGTTTGCCCATTTGCCTATGCTAGCACCCTTTCATGTTTTTGCTAGTGAATGACCCAAGACATGAGGTTAAATGATCTTTCATTTCTTTTGATTCTGGCTTGACTCTAAAATAAAGAGCAGGGGCGCCTGGGTGACTCAGTCAATTAAGCAGCTGACTCTTGGTTTTGGCTCAGGTCATGATCTCAGGGACGTGAGATTGAGCCCTGCATTGCGCTCCGTGCTCAGCAGGGAGTCTGCTTGAGGATTCTCTCTTCCTCTCCCTCTGTCCCTATCCCCCTCTCACACTATGCATGCTCTCTCCCTTTCTCTCTCTCTCTTAAATCAATCAATCAATCAATCAATCAATCAATCAATCTTTTTAAAAAAATAGAATAAGGAGCAGTGAAGCATCTAAATCTAATGGAACCTCAAAGTGGATTTTATTTATATTTTGCCTTTTTGGTGGTTCTGACATTTCACTGAGGCCCAACAATCCCAAAACAATATAAAAGTAAACTCTAAAGGGCCTCTAAGTTAATTTGATCCAACCCCATAATTTTCTAAATTAGGAAATAACATGAGAGAGGCTACAGTGATGTGGGGGTAGAACTAAGTAGTCTGAGTCCCATTACCTTCTAGTGCACCAAATTACCCCCTTGGTTCACAGCCTTGTTTTATTAGGGTTAGACCCTAATGAGAATCTTCCTGAAAATTAAATATCCTCTTGGATCAACTGATGTCCTTTCCATTAATATTTTTAAGACCACGAGAAAGATCCACCCAGTCTTTACCGTAAAGCTCCTAGCGGGTGAAGCCTGAGCTTGGGATGAAGATGGGGGTTAGAATAGTTTATTTCCTCCTCCCTCTATTGGCTTTAAATGAGGATGACAAGCCTAGTTTCTTTGCTGGGAGAGGAAATGTTTTACAGTAAAAGTAAGTAAGTCGACAGATGAATAGATAAATGTTACGTGTATATATGTGTATATTCACACATACCCACCTCACAGGTTTAAATTTGACATTTCCCCCCAAATTTGCTTCACTTTTTTAAAAGAGAGAAAACTTCCAGAGCACCTGGCTGGCTCAATGGGTAGAGCATGTGGCTCTTGATCTCAGGGTCTTGAGTTCCAGCCCCATGCTGGGTATAGAAATTACTTAAAAATAAAATCTTGAAAAAGGAGAGAGAGAAAACTTCACTGATAACAGTTGAAGATTGTTTTGTAACTTTTGATCCCATCCCCAGTTTTTGGGATGGATGATTTAAAAATTTTAACAAGTAGGATCAGACATTAACCAGTAAAAATCTTTGCCATTCCTAACACTGGGGCAGGCCCGGGAGTCCCTGCTGTTGAGCATTAGGCATCTTGGTTAGTAGACTGAAGGGGGTGAGTACACCCAGGGTCTGAGGTGGGGAGAGATGGAGGTGTTGAGGTAGCTGCTATTACAAGGCTCTATGAAGTGTTATTTGACCATCTTGGACCCTTTTTTTTTTTCCTTTTCAGAGATAACTATTCTGAACTAAGTATATAACTATGTTCTTACATATATGTGGATACTTCTGTTTTGGGCATTTAAAAAATTACATAAATGATATTCTAGACATAACTTTCTGCTATGCTATTTGCATTCAATCTTACGTTTTTGAAAGTTGTTCTTTTTGATTCACATAAGTTTAGTATGTGCATATTAACTGCTGCATAGAATTTCATTACAAATTAATATATCACAATTGTTACACATTTTATTTTTTCTTATATAAACAAGCTGCAGTGAGTATTCTTATACAGCATGCCTCCTTGTCCATGTCTTCTAAATATGAAATAAAAAAATTTTCAAGCTGTATTTGAAAGAGCTGTCTACAAAAAATAAATTACAGGGTGACTATTTCTTATTTTTATAAATTAAAAGCCTATTGGATATCATAGTTATTATTTTTATTTTTATTATTGGTGTTTTAAATCTTAATGATATTGCAAAAAAATGAATATTTTCTGTACATGCCTTTCTTAAATAATGCTGAAAGCTAAATATGCATTGAAGTATTAAGAGGGAATAAAAAAATATTAAATACAATTATTTAAAAAAATGTGATACTGCAATGTACTAAATAAGACATCTAGCACATTTTAATCAATGTACTCTTGTGTTAGATCTCAGATATGCTGTCAAGTTAGTCATGTTAGTTCATTGTACATTATCATCTTTCTGTGCAAGGTTGCCCTTCCTTTTTTTTCCCCCATCTCCATTTCTATCTCCTCTCAGTCTAATATGTTTGATATATGTCTTTGAATATATATGCATCTTTCAAAAGTATCTACTTTTGTGTATGAATTTATTTTTTAAAATATGTCATACTTAGAAAATTTTAAAATGTATACATACGGGGTGCCTGGGTGGCTCAGTCATTAAGCATCTGCCTTCGGCTCAGGTCATGATCCCAGGGTCCTGGGATCGAGCCCCACATTGGGCTCCCTGCTCAGCGGGAAGCCTACTTCTCTCTCCCACTCCCCCTGCTTGTGTTCCCTCTCTCACTGTCTCTCTCTCTGTCAAATAAATAAATAAAATCTTTTAAAAAAAATGTATACACACAGATTAGATAATAAGAAAAATACCTATGAATCTGCTTCCTAGTTTCATAGAACATTGCCAGTACCTGAGACACTTCCTGTGTGCCCCTTCTTAACTGAATCCCTTTGCTGCCACCTAAAATTCAAAATAGTAGATATTTTATTTTTGTTTTAATTTAAAAATTTTTTTAAGTAGGCTCCACACTGGACCTGGAGCCCAATGCGGGGCTTGAACTCACGATCATGAGATCAAAACCTGAGCTGAGATCAAGAGTTGGACACTTAACTGACTGAGCCACCCACATGCCCCAGAATAGTGGATATTTTGAATTTTGTGTTAATCATTCCTTGTTTTTCTTCCTAGTTTAATCACCCATATATGTATGCCTAATTAAAATTATTTTTATCCATTTTGAAAGGTTGTTTGAATAGGATTATACTGCTTTTATTCTTTTGTTACTTCTTTTGCTTTGTGAGATTTGTGTTGATGTATCTAGTTATTAATAATTTTCATAATTGTGTAGTATTTTATTGTATGAATATACCACAAGTTATTTATCTATTAAACTCTTATTTGACATGTGAGTTTTCAGTTTTTTGCTTTTTCAAATAATGTTGATAATCTTTGCTTTTAACTGGAAAGTTTAGTCCATTTACATTTATTGATATTACTGACTAGTTGGATATGTCTCTATCATTACATTATGCATATTCTATTGTCCCATTATTTTTCTGTTCCCTTTCCTTCCTCTTATCATGTCAAAAACTGATTATATTTTTGTTTTATTGTTTGTATTGATTTTTTATTCCATTTTTTCCTTTTCTACTAGTTTAGAAGTTATATGCTATATGACCCCTGTTTTAGTACTTATATTAGCTATTTTAACATGTATAATTAACAGTTAACTGAAATTCTTATGTTACTCCTGAAAAATCTGAACATTTTATAGTGCTTTAGACTATTTCTCTCCTCTCATGTATATGCATTTTTTTGTCCTGTATTGGTTCTATTCTTTATTTTCAACCCCATAAATCAGATTTTTTAAATTAATGCTTATTTAAATATACCCATATATTTACTATTATTTTTGTGCACTATTTTTTTTTTAAGATTTTATTTATTTGACACAGAGAGACACAGCGAGAGAGGGGACACAAGCAGAGGGAGTGGGAGAGGGAGAAGCAGGCTTCCCACTGAGCAAGGAGACCGATGTAGGGCTCGATCCCAGGACCCCGGGATCATGACCTGAGCTGAAGGCAGATGCTTAACGACTGAGCCACCCAGGCACCCCTTTTGTCCACTATTCTTGCTGGTATTTCAGACTTTATGAGTTAATTTTCTATGTGAAATCTATCCTCTAGAATTTTCTTAAATGAGGGCATATTGGTAAATTCAGTTTTTGTTTGCCAAAATGTCTTTATGCTACCCCATATTAAAACAATTTCATTCAGTATAAAATTCTAAATGCCAGTTATAATATATCCTTGATTTGAAGAAACACTACTATTTTATGCACTATTACAAAATTTAAAAATTTTGCCAGCTAACTTATCCACAATATGAAATGATACCAACTTTAAGATGCACCCCAGTTAGGGGCACCTGGGTAGCTCAGGTGGTTAAGCATCTGACTTGTGATTTTGGCTCAGGTCATGATCTCAGGGTCATGAGACTGAGCCCTGTGTTGGGCTCCATGCTTAGCAGGAGTCTGCTTGGGATTCTCTCTCTCCCTCTGCTACTCTCCCCTCTCCCTCTTTCTCTCTCAAATAATAAATAAATCTTAAAAAAAAAAAAAAAAAGATGCATCCCAGTTGCAGAGATGTGAAAACTTGTGTCTCAGAATCAGTGAAAGATGATATATTTTTCTTAGTGCATTACAGCTATCATTTTGCTGTTTTCTAACTTCTGTGTTTTTGAGAAGTCACTCCCCAGTCCAACATCCATTTCTTTGTAATTATCTGTCCTTTCTATTATCTGCTTTTTAGATATTTCTTTGACATTCTGCAATTTCATTATGAGTGTTTAGGTAAGGAATTCTTTTTATTTACTCTTCTTGGGATTTGCTTGACCACTTTATTGATATCTTTCAACAATTCTGTAAAATTCTCAGGCATTATGTCTTTAAATATTGCCTCTTCCCATTCTCCAAGTTATAAATTTCTTGGATTCCAAATAGACATATGATAGACCACCTCATGTTGTTCTCTGTGTCTTTGAACTCTCTTTTACATTTACCACTTATTTTTTCCTATATGCTGTCCTCTTGATAATTCCTTCATATAAATTCACTCCTTCTTCAGGTAGGTCTAATCTGCTTTTTAATGTGCCTATTCAAATTTTTTTTAAAGATTTATTTATTTATTTATCTGAGAGAGAGAGAGAGAGAGTGAAAGGGTCAGAGGGGGAAGCAGACTCCCTGCTGAGCAGGGAGCCTGATGTGGGACTTGATCCCGGAGTTCTGGGATCATGACCTGAGCTGAAGGCAGTCGCTTAACCACTGAGCCACCCAGGCACCCCGCCATTCAATTTTTGAATTAAAATTATTATACTTTTCATTTCTAGAAATCTTATTTAGTTGTTTTTTCCAACATGTTTATTCTTTGTGGTCTTGTGGTTTATTATATTTTCAAAATTCTCTTTTTATTTTTTATTAAAGATTTTTAAAAATTTATTTTTATTTCATATTAATATTATTTTATTTTATTTTTTTAGAGAGAGAGAGTGTGCAAGCAGAGGGAATGAGGGGCAGAAAGAGAGGGAGAAAAAGAATCTTATGTAGGTTCCACACTCAGCACAGAGCCCACAGGGCTCAATCTCATGACTCTGAGATCATGACCTGAGCAGAAATCAAGAGTTGGACGCTTAACTGACTGAGCCACCCAGGCACCCCAAAGATTTTATTTTTAAGTAATCTCTACACCCAACCTGAGGCTTGAACTCACAATGTCAAGATCAGGAGTTGCACTCTCCACCTACTGAACCAGCCAGGCACCCCTCTTTTATTTCTTTAAATAGTTAAACATAGTTATTTTGTATTCTCTTGTGCAGTTCTATTTCCTAGTTTAGGTAAGCGTAAAATTCTAAAACCTGATAACTTTAGAAAAATACATTTTGTTCCTTTAGTACATTAAGTACCATGTGATACATTTATACACTTTTTAGAGATTTATGTTAATACATTTTTCTTGGTTTTATTTGAATCATATAAAATTTGTTCCTTTTTTTTTTTTTAAGATTTTATTTATTTATTTGACAGAGAGACACACAGTGAAAGAGGGAACACAATCAGGGGGAGTGGGAGAGAGAGAAGCAGGCTTCCCGCAGAGCAGGGAGTCTGATGCGGGGCTCGATCCCAGGACCCTGGGATCATGACCTGAGCCGAAGGCAGACACTTAAGGACTGAACCACCCAGGCGCCCATAAACTTTGTTCTTAACAAAAGTTATACAAATTACAATTACACTTTGCACACCCTTTTGACAATAGGAGGAGATATTGTATTACAGGTAAATATGCCCTAATCTTTACCCTCAATATAGGTGTGGAAGAAACACAAAATTGTTGTTGATTTACTGAAATCAGATTTAAAAAAATTAATTTGTATAATAATGTAATGCATAGGAAGTGATTTGTAACCAAAAATAAAACAAATAGTGGCATATCTTTCATCAATGGCCTTCTAATATTTCAAGTTTCTATAAAGGTTTTATTGGATGTGAGTTAAAATTTCCCCAGATATCTTGTATGTGTTTTCTTGTTTCCTATACTCTTAGAAATTATATTTATTTAGATGTACTTTATTTAAGGTGTTATAAATTATCAGGTAGCAATTTTTAAAAAAATGTAAAGTGGTCTTTTAGGTCAACATGTTATTTGTTATTTTCCTGAGACCCATTGCATTGGTTACCATAGCACCTCAAAATAAACATTTTAAAGTTGTAGTCTGTTTAAAGCTACTTATTTGAGCTTGTGTGGGTTAGAACATTGTTGGTTTTGATCAATAGGGTACATGTTTAGTTAATTAATTTGTAATTTCTCTTTGTAGGCTTGTTTTGATCCACCTGTTGTGGTTCCCACCAAGAACCCAATGATGTACAACAAAAGGGCAGCTGACCCAGTCCATCCTGACCTTACTGGTTTGTTGGTGAAAAACAAGAACCTTTTAGCAGAGGTATATGGATTATCTGAAAATAAAATGCCAAGGGAAATTATATCCTCTGTAAAAGTAGGGAGAGAAACATTCTGATAAAGGGCTCAAAGTATTATCTTAACTCAGTTTTGCTCTTCTCTCAATATTGAACTGTCTTATCACTGAGGAGCACTAATTTAGACCCAAATCTGTCTTTTGCCAGATAAATCCTTTTGAAGATCATACTTAGTTAAGTGCTTTTTAGTTGACTGCTAAATGCTATAGTGTTAAAATAGCGTTTAGGAACTGCTATGCTCAAAATTTACGTAAAAATAATCAATTAGGGATGCCTGGGTGGCTCAGTCGGTTAAGCGGCTGCCCTTCGGCTCAGGTCGTGATCCCAGGATCCTGGGATCAAGTCCCATATCAGGCTCCCTGCTCGGCGGGAAACCTGCTCTCCCTCTCCCACTCCCGCTGCTTGTGCTCCTGCTCTCACTATCTCTGTCTCCATCAAATAAATAAATAAAATCTTTAAAAAAAAATCAACTATATGTTTTAAGCATTTTTTAATGGAAAGGTTGTGTTCCTATTTAAAACATAGCATCAAATGTAAAATACCCACTTTATATAATACTTGATGAAACAGGGTGCCTGGGTGGCTCAGTTGGTTAAGTATCTGCCTTCAGCTCAGGTCATGATCCTGGGGTCCTGGGATCGAGCCCCGCATCAGGCTCCCTGCTTAGCAGGGAACCTGCTTCTCCCTCTCCCTCTGCCTGCTGCTTCTCTTCCTTCTCCTCTTCCTCCTAGATTTATTGCCATATAATTGCCATATAACATTATGTAAGTTTGAGATGTACAATGTGATGTTTTGATATACATATATTTTGCTAAATAATGACCACAATAAGGTTAATTAATGCTTTCATCGCCTCACCTAATGACTGTGTGTGTGTGTGTGTGTGTGTGGTGAGAAGGTTTGTTGCTTCTGAAACCTCTTTTCTTGGTTTATAGCCATCTCTTCTCCGTGTCTTTACATAGTCTTTCCTCTGTAACTGTGTCCAAATTTCTTCTTCTTATAAGAACATCAGTCACATAGGCTAATGGCTCACCCTAAAGATTTCATTTTAACTTAATTACCCCTTTAAAGACCCTGTCCTCAGGGCACCTGGATGGCTCAGTCAGTTAAGCAGCCGACTCTTGATTTCTGCTCAGGTCATGATCTCGGGCTCTGTGCTCAGCGAGGAGTCTGCTTGAGACTTCTCTGTCTCCCTCTGCACCTCCCCCCCAACTCATGTATGTTCGCTCTCTCTCTCAAATAAATAAATTTAAAAAAAAAAGTCCCTAGGATGCCTGGGTGCCTCAGTCGGTTAAGCCTCTGCCTTCAGCTCAGGTCATGATCCCAGAGTCCTGGGATCGAGTTCCGCATTGGACTTCTTGCTCAGGGGGAGCCTGCTTCTCCCTCTGCCTACCATTCCTCCTGCTTGTGCTCTCTCTCTCTCTGACAAATAAATAATTAAATTAAAGTCCTTGTCCTCAAATATAGTCACATTCTGAGTCACTGAGGGTTAGTACTTCAACATAAGAATTTTGGGAGGACAAAACTAAGCCCACAACAGTGGCCTTATTCCTCGGGTCCTCTTTTCTGCTTTCTCATCTCTCAATAGCCTGACTCCAGACTTTATTTAAATATACAGATAAAGAGGGATACCTGGCTGGCTCAGTTGTTTAAGCATCTGACTTCTGATTTTGGCTCAGGTCATGATCTCAGGGTCATGAGATGGAGCCCCAAGTCAGGCTCCACAGTCGGCATGGAGCCAACTTAAGATTCCCTCTTTCCCTCTCCCTTTGCCCCTCCCCCCAACTTGCATGCACTTTCTCTCTCAAAATAGAAAATATGTATCTATATCTATAGATATGTAGATAAAAACCTATTTCTTTCAATTTTATTTATTCTAATATTTTCCCTCCTTTAGCATAGAGGTGAATGAGCTTAAATTTAAATGGAGTTTATATAAACACAATCCATTTTATAACACTGAAAAGATTTCTTAATTTGTCTTTTTTTTTTTTTCCCCAGAAAAATGTAATGCCAATACCTGAAAACTGTAGCAGTTTTAGTATGGGTAGCATCACTCTTCTTGTCCACAATATAACTTCCTATTAATACTTACTAAATTTGGGATTTTTGATCACTCAGATTTGGATTAGATCAAGGTTTATGTTTATGCTTAATTCATAAAGAAGCCTTTTAAACCAAATCGTCAAAAAAAATCACAAGTTTTAAACCTTGTCAAAAGAAAATATGTAAGTTATTTTTAAGAATTTCTAAGTACTTTTTATTTTATTTATTTATTTATTTATTTATTTTGAATATTTTATTTCTTTATTTGAGAGAGAGAGAGCATGAGCGGGGGGGAGAGGCCGAGGGAGAGGGAGGAGCAGACTCCCTGCTCAGCAGGGAGCCCGATGTTAGGCCTGATCCCAGGACCCGGAGACCATGACCTGAGCCAAAGGCAGATGCTTAACCCACTGAGCCACCCATGCACCCTCAAAGTACTTTTTTTTTTTTTTTAAGATTTTTTTTTTTTATTTATCCATTTGACAGAGAGAGAGACAGCAAGAGAGGCAACACAAGCAGGGGGAGTGGGAGAGGGAGAAGCAGGCTTCCCGCGGAGCAGGGAGCCCAATGTGGGGCTCGATCCCAGGACCCTGGGATCATGACCTGAGCCGAAGGCAGACACTCAACGACTGAGCCACCCAGGTGCCCCCCTCAAAGTACTTTTTAAAAGCAAATCTCTACATGTACATAAATCATTTGGTAACTATAAATATTTTTAATCTATTTATCAAAGCAGTATATGAAAGGCTCTACAAGGTCTCATTTTGACTTCGTTTTAGATGGTATATATATTAATAAAAGAATCTAGTGATTTCAACAGAATACCTCAGCATGAGTCATCTTTCTCTTTTCCAATAACCTATTATTTAATCCCACAGGAACACAATTGTCTTGATAAGGCAGTTTTTCTATTCACTGCATGAATTTAAACTTTTTTGTTATAATCAACTTTATTTCTTTGTGAGACATACAAAAATAATTATCATGTGTTTCTGCCCAATAATGGAGAAACAGGTGCAAGAGGGGCTCTATTTAAGAAAAGTCAGATATGGACGTGATAAATATTAAAGCGTTCAGTTGGTGATTGTGTTGTCTAGGCACAACAGTTGAACAGTTGGTGTAGTGCTGGATAAGCTGCTGTAGGAATAAATAGGAGTTAAACAACTGGTAAAAAAATGTTACTGATAATATGTGTAATAAGGCCTGGTGTGTTAAACTTAAAATAAATGTAAAGTGTTTTGCCAGTATTTTTAGCTGGATTTTTCATGGAGATTTTTTATTTGTGAGGGCAATATGACTGTGTTTATGCAGATAAGATGTTTTTTCTTTCCTTAGTGTAGTAATAAGGCAAATAGTAGAAACCTGGTTAGATGCAGCCTTGGAGGGGGTGAATGGAAAATTGGCAATGCCAATTTTGCTGCTAAAGAAAAATATATCAAAACCAATTATTATTAATTTTACTTGCAATTTTTATTAAGATAATTGAAGAAGCACATGCAGTTTTAAGGAATAATACAGAGAGATCCTTTATACACTTTGCTGAGTTTATCCTGTAGCCAACTTTGTAAAATATAATATAATGTAACAACCTGAATATTGACATTAATGCAACACGGTCTACCAGTCCACCAATCTTATTCAGATTTCCCCTGTTTTACTTGTATTCATTTGTGTGTTTATGTGTATAAGGTTCTAAATAATCAGTCAAGATACTGAACAGTTTGAACACCAGAAAGATCTTTCCTGTTGCCGTTTTATATCCACACCCACTTCCTTCCTACCCTCAACCCTTGGTAACCACTAATCTTTCCTTCATTCTAAAGTGTTGTCATTTCAAAAATATTTTACACTCAAAAAGCTAAACATAGAGTTATCATGACCTTTAAAAGAAGAGTGATATTATATGATCTGAAGTGACAACTAAGGATAGAAGAGATATTCTTTGCTTGTGTCCTTAGAACATTCTGTTCATACCACTATTATTATACCTGTTAAGGTATATTCTAATTATTTGTTTTATAATTGGTCTCCCTGATGAGCTGGGAAATTTTTGAGAGTTCTTAATTTTCTCTGGGCACATGCCTGGAACATAGAAGATACTGAAGGCTTGTTGGTCAAATAAAGAATGGCTTAGAGAGGTGCTAGATGGGAAGCAGGAAGACCAAGTAGGAGGTCTTGTAACAGTGCATGAGATGAACAATGGGGCCCTAAAACAAGACAAGGCAGCAAAGTAGCAGGCATGGGAAGAGAGGGATAGATATGAGAGACATATTAGAGGTAAAATGAACAGACCTAGTAACTAGAGGGGAGGATTTAAAAAAGGGTTAATCAAAAATGACTCTGATCTAATTAACATGTTTTTACAAAAATATAAATGAATTTTGAACTTTCCATTTTTAAAACATTTGATCTTATTATTAAAAGGTCTTTTCTAAATGGATTTTTCATAGAATACTTAGCCCATTATTTTAAGTAAATACATTTATGATTAAATAAATTGGTCTTAAAACAGGCTCTGATCTGCAATACATAAACATAGGGATGAAGCAAATAATATTTTGGTTAACAAGTAGAAACTGACAAATGAACACCTGGAGAAAGGAGTGGACGTGCTCAAAAAAGGCCACAGGGGCCCATGGCTGGCTTAGTCAGTAAGAATATGCAGCTCTTAACCCCAGGGTCATGAATTCGAGACCCATATTGAGCATGGGGCCTAGTTAAAAAAAAAAAAAAAAGCTACAAAAGAATAGCTCCTTTGTAATAGCTAACATAGGAGTAAAAAGTTTTACTTGTATGAAAAGTAAGAAGGGGTGAGAATCTGACCCCAGAGTTTATTTAGCACAAGTTAGAAAAATTTAAACCAAACCATTTCATTATCAACCAGTAATGGTGAATAATTCTCTTAACTTACCACTCCTTTTCTCTAGGGAGAATTTGTTAAATTTATTATTTCACTAGTGGTTGTATTTTATTCTAAGAAATTTTAGTTTAATGATACTGTAATTATTTTTCATAATTCCTTTCCTCACTACTTCAGACTGCAAAACTGATTCCTATTCAGAATTTTGTCAGAATGTCCTAAAAACCCAACTTCATATTACAAGCCATGTTCCTCTATGGTAGGAAGGCTGTAGTATCCTTGAGAATTGCTTAAGGGTCAAGACTATAGAGCAGCTTTTAATAATGCATATTTTGGGGGAAATGGACTAGTATTTTAAAAAGAAGATTGGTCTGTGCCAAAAATGGAATTAAAAAGCAGTCTAAATGATGAAGTCAGTGCAACTAGAGACTGTGGGGCTGGCCATGAAGTGTTCATTCAATTCCAGACTCTTCACCCTGGGAAGCTTTATAAAATATAAGATGCATTTAAAAAACCCATGCATTCATTTACATCTTCTGTGGTCATTTAAAGAACCCCCCCCATATAGAATTTGTTACATCCAGTTTAGCACAGTTCCTTAATATCAGCACAAGGAATGCCTCCATGCAAGAGAAAAAGAACCACCAATCAGGTAGGGAGAAAAAAAGGAGTTTCATGAATGCCAAGAATCAGTCATGGATTCACTGCAGAAAGCAGAAACCACCTTAAGTATTTCAAACCGAAAATGATTTAATGAAGAGAATTATGTATACAGAGTGATTGGAAGTTCTGGGTGTGGGAGCTGAGGCCAGAACTGGATGAATGAGTTCAAGGACACACACTGTGGATGAGATCCTAAGGTCAGGAAGTTGCTGCAACTGCCGCTGAGCCTTTATTTTATTTATTTATTTTTATTTTTTAAAAGATTTTATTTATTCATTTGCGAGAGAGAGAGAAGATGAACGGGAGAGGGGCAGAATGGAAGCAGACTCCCCACTGAGCCGGGAGCATGAAGCAGGCCAGCCCCAAGGACCCTGAGATCATGACCCCAGCCACGACCCTAGAGGGAGTCAGACGCCTTAACCCACTCAGGCTAAGGTGTCTGACTGAGCCACACACCCCCCACTGAGCCTTTCCTGCACAGGCACAGCTGCTTCTCAGCCTCCACGAAGCTGTTAGCTAAGTAATGCAATGTTTTTCTCTGGCTCCCTCCTTGACCTTGCTTACCAGCAGAATTAGTGGTGGGAAAATGGCCTCCTCTCTATTCTAAATTTTGTGGGAGTACATCTCTTTGGTGCAGCTCAATGTACACCTAGCATGGCTCTCAAAGTGTAGTTCCCCAGACCAGCAACATGAATGTCACCTGGGAACTTGGTAGAAATACAAATTCTCAGACCCCATGCCAAACTAGGAACTCTGGATGTAGGCCTAGCAATCTGTTTTTTAATGAGCCCTCTAGGTGATTCTGATGCATTGCTGAAGTTTGAGAACCATTGGCCTAGAGAATCCCGGCCCCCACAAGGACTCTGGAAACAAAGTTTTATTTCTAGTTCTGCAGAATAAGAAGACATCATAGGGGTGGGAATGGATACCAAGTACCAATGACCATATCCAGAAAAGAGCATGGTCAGTGGTGTCAAATGCTTCAGTGACATGTGGAATCTGGTGACAACTGAAAAGAAATTATTGAATCTGATAAGGGACCACTTGTGACTTTTGAGAGAAGAGTTTCCATGGTGGAGAATAAGGGATGAGAAATGGAATGATATAAAAATGGAATTATAGTGGATGAAGAATGAGCACAGAGGATTCTTACTGTCAGTGTGGCTGGGCAATGAAGAAGAGAAATGGGCTTTAGCTTGAGCTCAAATCTTTCACTTCATCTTCATGATCTTTTCTGTGCCCTCTACCACATCTTCTCCATTTCAGATATGTCAGTCATTTCTGCAGCTAATTAGGGAAGTTTGTGGAGTGCCTTTTGTATGACATAATTTCAAGTTCTTCTTTTTTTTTTCTTTTAAAGATTTTATTTATTTATTTGAGAGAGAGAATGAGATAGAGAGAGCATGAGAGGGGGAGGGTCAGAGAGAGAAGCAGACTCCCCGCCAAGCAGGGAGCCGGATGCGGGACTCAATGCAGGGACTCCAGGATCATGACCTGAGCTGAAGGCAGTTGCTTAACCAACTGAGCCACCCAGGCGCCCCATAATTTCAAGTTCTAAGAGAGCACAGACTTCAATTTAGTGTGTACCTGCAATTTAGTTGTATGTTTTCAATTTAGTCTATTATATTTTTGTATGTGACAGACACTATGTTAGGCCCTTGATATATGTTATTTTTATTCCTTACAAACACAATGTGAGGTGGGTAAGAAAATTTAACTGACTTGCCTATGGCCACAGTTTGTCTTGTTCCTCCAAATTTTGAGGTCTTTCTGTTCTTCCATACTTTCTTTCTCTATAAACTCCATGGCCTCATTGAAGTGTGTGCTTTTAGTGGTGATATAATAAAAAAATACATAAAGGTATGTTTTGAGAACATTGTTTTAATTTCACAGAATTTTTTAGAATTAGAACACATTTTATACACACTGGACTAAAAATTTAGTTTAAAATGCCTTGTCTTCCCACTGCTGTACTATTAGGAATTATAGCATTTGTCATTAATGCAATTTTTTTCCTTTTTTTTTTTTATTATGTTATGCTAGTCACCATACAGTGCATCATTAGTTTTTGATGTAGTGTTCCATGATTCATTGTTTGTGTATAACACCCGGTGCTCCATGCAATACATGCCCTCCTTAATACCCATCACCAGCCTAACCCATCCCCCCCAGCCCCTTCCCCTCTAAAACCCTCAGTTTGTTTCCTGCAGTCCATAGTCTCTCATGGTTCATCTCCCCTTCTAATTCCACCCCCCTTCATTTTTCCCTTCCTTCTCCTAATGTCCTCCATGCTATTCCTTATGTTCCACAAATAAGTAAAACCATATGATAATTGACTTATTTCACTTAGCGTAATCTCCTCCAGTTCCATCCATGTTGATGCAGAAGTTGGGTATTCATCCTTTCTGATGGCTGAGTAATATTCCATTGTATATATGGACCACATCTTCTTTATCCATTCGTCTGTTGAAGGGCATCTCGGCTCTTCCCCCGGTTTGGCTATTGTGGACATTGCTGCTATGAACATTGGGGTGCATGTGGACCTTCTTTTCACTACGTCTGTATCTTTGGGGTAAATGCCCAGTAGTGCAATTGCTGGGTCATAGGGTACCTCTATTTTTAACTTTTTGAGGAACTTCCACACTGTTTTCCAAAGTGGCTGTATCAACTTGCATTCCCACCAACAGTGTAAGAGGGTTCCCCTTTGTCCACAACCTCTCCAACATTTGTTGTTTCTTGCCTTGTCAATTTTTGCCATTCTAACTGGTGTAAAGTGGTATCTCAATGTTGTTTTGATTTGAATTTCCCTGATGGTTAATGATGATGAACATTTTTTCATGTGTCTGTTAGCCATTTGTATGTCTTCTTTGGAGAAATGTCATGTCTTCTGCCCATTTTTTGACTTGATTATTTGTTTTTTGGGTGTTGAGTTTGAGAAGTTCTTTATAGATCATGGATATCAGCCCTTTATCTGTAGTGTCATTTGCAAATATCTTCTCCCATTCTGTGGGTTGCCTCTTTGTTTTGTTGACTGTTTCCTTTGCTATGCGGAAGCTTTTTATCTTGATGAAGTTCCAGAAGTTCATTTTCACTTTTGTTTCCCTTGCCTTTGGAGACGTGATTTGAAAGAAGTTGCTGTGGTCGATGTCAAAGAGATTACTGCCTATGTTCTCCTCTAAGATTTTGATGGATTCCTGTCTCACATTGAGGTCTTTTTTTTTTTTTTTTTGTCAATAACTAAATATTCCTGACCCTTTTCTGTTCATAAAGCTAATGATTTTTATAATGTCAAATCAAATTTGCCCCCTTTCCTCCTCTTTTACATGTTTATCAGTCTATTAAGAAATTTGAACAAAATAGGTTACATTAAAAGTTAATTGACCCCTGAATGTTAGCAGTACCTCAGTTTTCTTTATCTAGTGAGCTTTCTTCACTTATCAGATAGAAGAACAGAGACTTTTTTTTAGAAAGATTTATTTATTTGACAGGGAGATAAAAAGAGCCAGAGAGCATAAGCAGTGGCGGCGGGGGGAGGGGGGGGGACAGGGGACGGGGGTAGGGGGAATGGCAGAGGGAGAGGGAGAAGCAGGCTTCCCACCAAGGAGGGAGCCTGACACTGGGCTCTATCCCAGGACCCTGGAATCATGACCTGAGCCAAAGGCAGACACTTAACTGACTGACCACACAGGCGTCCCTGGTCTTTTTCAGTTAGCAGCTTGTGGCTCTCTTATGTTCCAGGAAACAAGTGGTATAAACATAGGCATCTCTTTATGAGAGAGGCCTCTGAACACATTCCTCTTCACAACCATCATAAAGCAAGCATCTATGGCCAAAGCATTAAGTATTTCTTTTCTGCTAGGAATTATACAATTCATTATTGGTATAATTTACTCTTATAACAAGATTTAAACAACTTTAATGTTGATGAGAATAAAAACTTATTCTAAACCCTATGTGTCATTTTGATGGATTTTTAAAATTATACTGCTTCAGTTTTTATTTTATTTTTTTATAAGTTTATGTATTTATTTAAGTAATCTCTACAATCAACATGGGGTTCAAACTCACAACTCTGAGATCAAGAGTTGCAAGCTCTTCCAACTGAGCCAGCCAGGCACCCCTTGAAATAATTTTTAAAATATATGTAACATTGGAATATACTGTTAGGAGATTTGAGAGTCTTCATTTTATTGTATAATAATGTATAGTTAGGGCACCTGGGTGGCTTAGTCAATTGAGTGACTGACTCTTGATCTCGGCTCAGGTCATGATCTCTCAGGGACCTGGGATAGAGCCCCGAGTGGGCTCTGCACTCAGGAGTCTGCTTAAGGATTCTCTCCCTCCTTCTCCCTTTGCCCCAACCACTGCTCGCTCACTATCTCTCAAATAAATGAATAAGTCTTTTTAAAAAATAATGTATAACTTAAATACCCATAGTGATTTAAAGTCATGAATTTTCTAAAACCAAAATTATGATTTTCCCTTTCTCATTAGCTAAGAAATCTTCAAAACAAGCTCCTCATAAAAGAAACTTCATTGCAAGAAATGAAGAATGAGCTAGAAAGTTACAAAGAAAATAATGTGCAACAGTCTTTCCAGATAATGTCCCTGAAAGATGATATCAAGGATCTAGAGGAACTTATTGCTTCTCTAACCAGAATTAAATCTTTGAAAAACACCAATATTCAGAATCTTGAAAGAGGCAACTGGGATCTAACTGAAAGAATTATAGAACTAGAAAACCGTCTAAGGTAGGAAATTTTCTAGTTTGTTTTCAAACATGTCATTTGTCATAGCTTGAAAACAGTATATAAACTTCACATTCCTGATTGATCACAGAATTTAAACTTAGTAGGATTTCCTGTAATACCTGACTCAGAATTACTATGTTTAAAAAGACATTTTTATTGAGATAGAATTCACATACCATTAAAATTCACCCTTTAGGGGCGCCTGGGTGGCTCAGTTGGTTAAGCGACTGCCTTCGGCTCAGGTCATGATCCTGGAGTCCCTGGATCGAGTCCCGCGTCGGGCTCCCTGCTCGGCAGGGAGTCTGCTTCTCCCTCTGACCCTCCTCCCTCTCATGCTCTCTGTCTCTCATTCTCTCTGTCTCAAATAAATAAATAAATCTTAAAAAAAAAAAGAAAAATTAAAATCTTTAAAAAAAAAATTCACCCTTTGGATCACTTGTACTTCATTAAAAAAGAAAAGAAAAAATTCACCTCTTTAAAGTATACAATTCATTGGGGAGGGCATGTGCTATGGTGAGTGCTGTGAATTGTGTAAGACTGATGAATCACAAACCTGTACCCCTGAGACAAATAATACATTATATGTTAATAAAAAAAAATTTTTAAAGTATAAAATTCAGTAGTTTTTAGTATATTTACAAGGTTGTGCAATCATTGACGCTATTCAATTCCAGAACATTTCATCACCCTCCAAAGAATCCCCAAGTCTATTAGCAATTACTCCCCATACCATTCTCTCTAGTCCCTGACAACCACTAATCTACATTCTTTATCTCTGGACTTGACTTTTCTGGACATTTCACATGAATGCAATCATACAATAGATGGCTTCTGTGTCACTTATTTCACTTAGCACAATATTTTTAAGATTAATCCATGTTGAACCATGAATCCATATACTCCACTCCTTTTTATGGCTGAATAATACTCTGTTATATGAATATACCACAGTTTTCTTATCCATTCATCAGTTCATGGACTTTGGGTTGTTTCTCTTTTTTGGAGGGGCTTTATGAATAATGCTGCTGTGATCATTCTTGTATGAGCTTTTATATGACTGTATGCTTCATTTCTCTTAAGTATATGCCTTGGAAGTAGAATTGCTGGGCCATGAAGTAACTCTGTGTTTACTTTTGAGAACTTCCGGACTATTTTCCAACGCAGCTGCACCATTTTACATTCCCACCAGCAATGTATGAGGATTCCAATTGCTCTACAACCTCACCAACACTTGTTACTGTTCATCTTCTTTATGATAGCCATTCTAGTGGATATGAAGTCGCATCTCATTGTGATTTTAATTTGTATTTCCATATGATTAAAGAGTTGAACATTTTTTCATGTGCTTATTGGCCATTTGTATATCTTCTTAGTAGAAATATTTATTAAAATCCTTTACCTAATTTTATTTTATTTTTAAAATTTATTTAAATTTATTATTAATTTTTTGATTTTTAGTTTAAATTCAATTAATTAACATATAATATATTATTAGTTTCAGAGGTAGAGGTCAATGATTTATCAGTCTTATATAATACCCAGTGCTCATTACATCATGTGCCTTCCTTGATGTCCATCACCCAGTTATCCTATCCCCCTAGCCCCCCTCACCTCCAGCAACCCTCAGTTTGTTTCCTATGATTAAGAGTCTCTAATGGTTTATCTCCCTCTCTGATTTCATCTTGTTTTATTTTTTCCTCTCTTCCCCTATGATCCTTTGTTTTGTGTCTTAAATTCCACATGAGTGAGATCATATGATAATTGTCTTTCTCTGATTGACTTATTTCGCTTCACATAATGCCCTCTAGTGCCAACCACGTCATTGAAAATGGCAAGATTCCATTTTTTTTGATGGCTGAGTAGTACTCCATTGTATATATACACCACATCTTCTTTATCCATTCATCTGCTGATGGACATCTGGGCTCTTTCCATAGTTTGGCTATTGTGGACATTGCTGCTATAAACCCTGGGGTGCAGGTGCCCCTTTGGATCACTACCTTTGTGTCTTTGGGGTAAATACCTAGTAGTCCAATTGCTGGGTTGTAGGGTAGCTCTATTTTCACCTTTTTGGGGAACCTCCAGACTGTTTTCCAGAGTGGCTGCACCAGCTTGCATTCCCACCAACTGTGTAAGGGGGTTTCCCTTTCTCTGCATCCTTGCCAACATGTGTTGTTTCCTGACTTGTTAATTTTAGCCATTCTGACTGGTGTGAGGTGGTATCTCATTGTGGTTTTGATTTGTATTTCCCTGATGCTGAGCGATGTTGAGCATTTTTTCATGTGTCTGTTGGCCATTTGGATGTCTTCTTTGGAGAAATGTTTGTTTATGTCTTCTGCCCATTTCTTGATTGGATTATTTGTTCTTTGGGTTGTTGGGTTTGATAAGTTCCTTATAGATTTTAGAAACTAGCCCTTTATCTCATATGTCATCTGCAAATATCTTCTCCCATTCTGTCGGTTGTCTTTTGTTTTTGTTGACTGTTTCCTTTTCCTGTGCAAAAGCTTTTTATCTTGATGAAGTCCCACTAGTTCTTTTTTGCCTTTGTTTCCCTTGCCTTTGGAGAAGTGTCTAGCAAGAAATTGCTGCGGCTGAGGTCGAAGAGGTTGCTGCCTGTGTTCTCTAGGATTTTGATGGACTCCTGTCTCACATTTATGTTTTTCATCCATTTTGAGTCTATTTTTGTGTATGGTGTAAGGAAATGGCCCAGTTTCATTCTTCTGCATGTGGCTGTCCAATTTTCCCAACACAATTTGTTGAAGAGACTGTCTTTTTTCCATTGGATATTCTTCCCTGCTTTGTTGAAGATTAGTTGACCACAGAGTTGAGGGGCCATTTCTGGGTTCTCTATTCTGTTTCATTGATCTATGTGTCTGTTTTTGTGTCAGTACCATACTGTCTTGATGATTACAACTTTGTAATAGAGCTTGAAGTCTGGAATTGTGATGCCACCAGCTTTGGTTTTCTTTTTCAATATTCCTCTGGCTATTTAGGTTCTTTTCTGGTTCCATAAAATTTTAGGATTATTTGTTTCAACTCTGTGAAAAAAGTTGATGGTATTTTGATAGGGATTACATTGAATGTATAGATTGCTCTAGGTAGCTTAGACATTTTAACAATATTTGCTCTTCCAATCTATGAGCATGGAACGTTTCACACTATTGTGGTCAGAAAAGATGCATAATATGGTTTCAGTCTTCTTAAATTTATTGAGACTTGTTTCAAAGCATGTGATCTATCCTGGAGAATGTTCCATGGGAACCTGAAAAAGAACGTGTATTCCATTGTTTTGGATGGAATGTTCTCTATATATCGTTAAGTCCATCTGATCTAATATATCATTCAGTGACACTGTTTCCTTACTGATTTTCTGCTTGGATGATCTATCCACTGATGTTACTGGGGTGTTAAAGTCCCCTACTATTATTATATTACTGTCAGTTTCTCCCTTTATGTCTGTTAATATTTGCTTTATGTATTTAAATGTTCCAATTTTGGTTGCATAGATATTTACAGTTGTTATATACTTCTGTTGAATTGACCTGTTTGTCATTATGTAATGCCCTTCTTTGTCTCTTTTTATAGGCTTTGTTTTAAAGTCCGTTTTGTCTGTTATAAGTTTTGCTATCCTGGCTTTTCGGGTTTTTTTTCATTTCTATTTGCATGGTATATCTTTCTCCATTCTTTCACTTTCAGTCTATATGAGTCTTTAGGTCTGAAGTGAGTCTCTTATAGCTGTACATAGATGGCTCTTGCTTTTTTTTTTTTTAATCCATTCTGCCACACTTTGTCTTTTGATTGGAGCATTTAGAACATTTTCATTTAAAGTAATTACTGAAGGGCGCCTGGGTGGCTCAGTTGTTAAGCATCTGCCTTCGGCTCAGGTCGTGATCCCAGGGTCCTGGGATCAAGCCCCGCATCGGGCTGCCTGCTCCACGGGAAGCCTGCTTCTCCCCCTCCCACTCTCCCTGCTTGTGTTCCCCCTCTCGCTGTGTCTCTCTCTGTCAAATAAATAAAATCTTAAAAAAAAAAAAGTAATTATTGATAGGTATGTATTTATTTTCATTTTGTTAATTGTTTTCTGGTTATTTTTGTAGTTATTCTATCTTCTCCTCACATCCCCTTTCCTTGTGACTCATGACTTTCTGTAGTGTTATGCCTGAATACTTTCTCTCTATTTTTTATGTATATATCATAGGTTTTGGGTTTGTGGTTACTTTGAGGTTCATATATAGGACCCTAAATATATAGCAGTTTATAGTAAGTTGATTTAAGTTTGAACACATTCTTTTTTTTAAGATTTTATTTATTTATTTGACAGAGAGAGAGACAGAGTGAGAGGGAACACAAGCAGGGGGAGTGGGAGAAGGAGAAACAGGCCTCCCACAGAGCAGGGAGCCCGACGCAGGGCTCGATCCTAGGATCCCAGGATCATGACCTGAGCTGAAGGCAGATGCTTAACGACTGAGCCACCTGGGCACCCCAAGTTTGAACACATTCTAAAAGAACTTTTTTTTTTACTCTCTCCTCCATGTCTTATGTATATATGCTGTCATATATTTTATATCTTTTTATTATATTTTTGTTACTTCTAATTATGGCCTTTCTTTTTCACTTAACATTTCTTGTAAGTCTCATTTGGTGGTGAAGAACTCCTTTAACTCTTGTTTGTCTGGGAAACTCTTTATCTCTCCTGCAATTCTGAATGATAACGTTGCCAGGTAGACTACTTTGGGTTGTAGGTTTTTTTCCTTTTAGCTCTTTGCCACACCTTTCTGGCTTGTAAAGTTTCTGCTGAAAAATCAGCTGAGAGCCTCATGGGGTTTTCCTTGTATGTAACTAGTTGCTTCTTTCTTGCTGCTTTTAAAATTCTCTCTTTATCATTAACCTTTGACATTTAATTATTATGTGTTGGTGATTTGGACCTCCTTGAGTTCATTTTGTTTGGAGCTCTCCTGAACTTGGAGGTCTGTTTCCTTCCCCAGGTTAGGGAATTTTCAGCTGTTATTCCTTTTTTTTTTTTTTTTAGATTTTATTTATTTATTTGACAGAGAGTGTGTGAGCGAGCATAAGCAGGGGGAGCTGCAGAGGGAGAGGGAGAAGCAGGCTCCCCGCTAAGCAGAGAGCCTGATGCGGGGCTCGATCCCAGGACCCTGGGATCATGACCTGAGCTGAAGGCAGATGCTCAACCAACTGAGCCACCCAGGCACCCCTCAGCTGTTATTTCTTCAAATAACTTTTCTTTCCCTTTCTCACTTTTCCTTCTGGAACCCCTATAATGCAAATGTTTGTTTGCCTGATGTTGTCCAAGAGATCCCTTACCTATCCTCTTTTTTAAGAAATTCTTTTTTCTTTTTGCTGTTCAGCTAGGGTTCTTTCCATTACCTTGTCTTCAAGATTGCTGATACATTCTTCTGCATCCTCTAATCTACTGTTGATTCCCTCTAATGTATTTTTCATTTCAGTTATTGTATTCTTCAATTCCAATAGGTTCTCTTCTATATTTTCTATCTCTTTGTTGAAGTTGTCACTGAGTCTACTCTTCTTTCCAATCTGGTGAGCATCTTTATAATCATTACTTTAAACTCTCTATCAGGCATATTGCTTATCTCCATTTCATTTAGTTCTTTTTCTGGGGTTTTGTCTTGTTTGCTCATTCAGAGGATATCCCTCTGTCTCCCCATTTTGCTGGACTGTCTGTTTCTATGAATTAGGCAGTACAACTACTTCTCCTAAACTTGAAGGAATGGTCTTGTGTAATGTCATCTCCTGTATACTATGTGCCTGGTGACTTTAGCTGGCTGGCTGGAGCTCTGTCTGGCATGGGCTGGCATTCCCAGTGCCCTCTGTGCTGTGGCTACCCTGCTGGGATGGCTGGAGCTCAAGTGAGTGTGGACCTGGGTGGTCCCAGGACTCTGTGCAGACAGTGCAACAGCAGGACAGCTGAAGTCGAATCGAGTGCAAACCAGTGGGTCCTGGGGCTCTTCACGCAGATTGCCCTGGCGGGACAGCTAAACCTTAAGTGGGCACAGGCTGGGGTGATTCCTGGGTTCTCTGTGCAGAAGACCCCCTGGCAGGATAGCTGAAACTGAAGTGGGTACAAACCGGACATCTTGGGTATCTGTGCAGAGGGTGCCCTGGCAGGGCAGCTAGAGCCAAGGTGGGGCATGGGCCAGGGAATTCTGGGGTGCTGCACAGGGCTACCCTGGGAGGACAGCTGAAGCAGAAGTGGGTGAAAGCTGGGATGTCCTGGGGTATTCAGTGCAAGGGTGCCCTCTTGGGGTGATTAGAATGGAGGTTGGCATGGGCCAGGTTGTCCCAGGATGCTCTGTATAGGAGGCTCCGTGGTGGGGTGGCTAGAGCTGAGGTGGGGTGTGGGCTTGGGGTCCCAGAGTCCCCATGCAGAAGGTGTTCTGGCAAGGCAGCTGGAGCTGAGGCGAGCATGGGTTGGGAGTTCCCAGGGTGTTCCATGCAGGGGGTACTGTGGCAAGGCAGCTGAGCCAAAGCAGGCATTAGCTAGGAGGTCCCAGAGTGCTCTGCATTGGGGGTACCCTAGTAAGCTGTCTGGAGCTGAATTTTCCAGGTGCTTTGTGCCTGTATCACCTTGGTATGATGGCTGGAGCTCTAGTGATTGCTGAACCAGAGGTGTCCAGTGTGTGCCACACTAGGGCTGCTTTTGTGTGAAAGCTGGGGTTGGTGTGGGCTAGGGGCCTGGGGCTCACTGAGGTGGTAGGTTGGCTATGGTGCCTGGACCTTGTTCACTAGTGTGGTCCTCATCCACACTCTCAAGGTGGATGGGGAATGTAACCGTGGTGCTCACCAGCCCCTTCAAAATGGAGAGTTCTAGCAGCTCCCCCTGGTGTTTTTCAGAGTTCTAGGGCTGGCTCTTTTCTATTTAGTTCCTCTTTTAAACTGTGGCTTTTCTGTGCCCCAGGGTATCTGGGGCTGGTGTGGGCCAGGGGCATGGGGTTTGCTGGTGTGACAGGCTGGCCATAGTGCCTGGACCCTGCCCTATCTGCACCATTAAGGTGAAAGAAGAATGTAAACCCTGGTGCTCCCCAGCCCCTCTACCCAGAGAGAGCTCCACCTGTTCCCTCATTGCCCAGCAAGTTTCTAGACCTAGCTCCTTTACACCCTAGCTGCTCTTTGAAACCTTGGTTGTTCCTCCATGCCCCAGGGCATCTGAGGCTGGTGTGGGCCAGGCTCCCAGTGCTCACTGAGGCAGCAGGTCAACCACAGCATATGGAACCCTGCTCCCATCTTCATCACCAAGGTGGAGAGGGAGCACAAACTGTGCCACCTACCAGCCTCTCTGACCCAGAGAGAGTTCCAGTAGCTCCCTCACCCTGGGCAGGGTTTCAGGGCTAGTTCCTCCACATTCCAGTTGCTTTTCCAACTCCAGCTATCCCTCCAAGCCCCAGGGCATCTGGGGCTGGCGTGGGCCAGTGACCCAGAGCTTGCAGAGGTATCAGTCAAGGTATCTCTGTCTCTCCTGCCTCTCCATGGGGTCTCCCCATCCTCTGTTGTGCAAAAGCTGCTCAGTCAGCCCTCAACTCCCCCTCAGGCTGAATTGCTGTACAAATAGATGTAGGCCTGGTGCCTCCATGGAGAAGGTGAGCCCAGGGTCTTCCCATGTCACCATCTTGGACTGGAATGCCCTCTAGTGTTTCCTATAATGCATTTCCTCTGATAGTTTTTCCATTTTTTTTCTTCTGAAACTATATTATTTTCGTTTTCATTTTTTCAATGGCTTTTTTTTTTTTTTTCTGAGTATAGGATTCTGGGTTGCCAGTATTTTTTCTTATCACATTCTAAGATGTCATCCAATTATCTTCTGACTTCTATAGTTTCTGTTGAAAAGTTAGTCAGTCTTATTGTTGTACCTTTGAAGGGAATAATGTGTGCTCTTTATTGGTAGCAATTTGACTATGATGTGTCGTGTTGTGGCTTTCTTTATATCTATCTTGCTGAGGATTTATAGAATTTATGGAATCTATCAATTACATCTTTCATCATGTTTGGAATCTTGGGAATTATTTTTTCAAATATTGTTTTTATCCCATTGTATCTCTACTCTCACTCTAGGGTTATAGTTATAGGTGTGTTAGATCTTTTGAGTGTGTCCTGCATGTCTCTAATATAACCTTTTAAGGTAAAATTTTCTGTTTGGATAATACAAATAATTTCTTTTGAACTGACCCAAATTCATTAATTCTGTAAGCTATAATTTTTAGATGAGAAAAAAAAAACATAGAAGATAGATTGAAACTTTAACCTAACTATGGGTACAGTATAGAAAATATTGCCAAACCTAGCCATTAATAATCAAAACATAAACCAGGGGCACCTGGGTGGCTCCGTTGTTAAGCGTCTGCCTTTGGCTCAGGTCATGATCCCAGGGTCCTGGGATCAAGCCCTGCATCGGGCTCCCTGCTCTGAAGGAAGCCTGCTTCTCCCTCTCCCACTCCTTCTGCTTGTGTTCCCTCTCTCACTGTGTTTCTCTCTGTCAAATAAATAAATAAAATCTTAAAACAAAAACAAAAACAAAACAACAAAAAACTCCAAAAAGCAAATAATTAGCTATTTGTATATTTGATACTAAAACAAGCTTTTACATAAGCTATTCTCTATTGCTGCATCATTATTCTAATTCCTTTTCCTCTCATCAAATCCCAGTGGAAGAGTCCATCAGGTGTTATTAAAATAGGAGTACTTGTATCCCTGTGGAACCTCCTAATCATTACAGTGTTACCAATAGTGGCAGGCAAATATTCATGCTCAAATTTCCCCTTGAAAAGGATGGTTTAAAAATTGACCTTCCCCAGGGGAACTACCAGAGGACTTAGCACGGGATTGTTTTTCTCTCCGTTTCTCTGTCATTTCTAGTCTCTCCCTAGAAATAGATGGGTAACTGCACAGCTCTTTTCATAGAAAGTACATTTCTACTTGATACACATATTTAATACATTTTAAGTGGGGATTATTTCTTTTAATTATTTTTAATTGAAATTTGAAAATTGAGTTGGTTTCATGATGTTGTTACCTACTGATATCTTATACAGAGTACATCTGTTTGAAAGAGAAAAGGCGGAACGAAAAGCAGGCCTTTTGGAGAAAAAGTTAGCAGGTACTGATGGATTCACCCCTTATATGAATATGAAGGTGAGAATAAATTTTGATTGACTTTTTTTTTTAAGACTTTATTTATTTATTTATTTGACAGAGAGAGACACAGCGAGAGAGGGAACACAAGCAGGGGGAGTGGGAGAGGGAAAAGCAGGCTTCCCGCGGAGCAGGGAGCCCGATGCGGGGCTCGATCCCAGGACCCTGAGATCATGACCTGAGCCGAAGGCAGGCGCTTAACGACTGAGCCACCCAGGCGCCCCAATTTTGATTGACTTTTAAAGAAACAGGAATTTTATTACCTTGTGTTACTCTAAGAGATAATTGGCAAATGTTGAGTAGTTGGTCTCCTTCTTATGGAGGATCAGAGGAAGCAGTGCAGTGTGGTTGACTGAAAGCCTTTCTGAAGGACAGAGAGAAGTCACAAGGCAGATCTAAGGTCTCTGATACTGCAGAATCGTTAGAGGGAACCAAGCTGAAAGAGAACTGGAGAAGTGGTAGTTAGAGAATGAAGTGTTGGGTTTTACATTTCTGGTATGGGTTACTTCCTGCTGCTGACAACATCTGGGTTTTGGGCTCTGAATGTAAGGTTTGAAGAGAGGTGTAAGTGAAAGTCATTGAAACCAAGGCACAGGAATCACAAAGCTAAATTGGTGGATCATCTATATTGGACCTTGAAATCTAGATTTATGGCATCAGTTGGGTTTAGAAAGAAGAGATGAGCCTGGTCCCTAGTAGATAGCAATTCACAGGATGAGTAGAGGTTTTATAGAAGAATGTTGGAGGAGGATGGGAGCCATTCTGTTGTCAAGGAAGTGGTGAAAGTTTATTTTGAAATCCCTAGACTTTAACAGTTTATTATATAATCTGAATGTAAGACAAGGTCCATTATAATCCAATTAATGTGAAGGTTTCCATTTATTTTTTAAATTTTTTTGGAAAGATTTATTTATTTATTTGACATAGAGAGAGAGAGACAGCTAGAGAGGGAACACAAGCAGGGGGAGTGGGAGAGGGAGAAGCAGGCTCCCGGAGTAGGGAGCCCTATGCGGGGATCATGACCTGAGCCAAAGGCAGACACTTAACAACTGAACCACCCAGGCACCCCAGAGGGTTTCCATTTAAAAAAATTCAGGAACTACCTTCAAAGCAGTTTAAAGTAATTCCAATTTTTAATTGCCCCTCTTAAGTAATTCACAATAACACTTACCATTTTTTTCACTTCTCTCACTAATCTGTCACATTCTTGAAAAACTCTCCCAAACCAGCATCCATGCAACTCTGACCTTTTCTCCCATTGCCCTTTTATTCTGCCTCTTCTAGCCTTTTAGTGATGCAAACCCATCATTACTTCAACAATTCTAGCCCTCTTTCTATTTCTCAGTTTCACATGACAAAAAGCCCAGAAACAGAACCTATTTACTCAGCTTCTAGAGTTGAAGGTGTCAAGAAGGTGGAAAGAAGGCTAGAATTTATAAAGGTAAAATGTTCCTGTGAGAGATTGGGAAAGAAATACAAGCATCATCCTCCCCGCCCACCCTCAGGCTATACGATGGAAGCAGGATGATTACAGGAGCACAGGGGAAAAGTTGGGGGAAAGAAATGGGACTTCTTTCATTTATACTTTTACATCATCAAAATTGTTACTACTAAGTCATGTTCTATAACCATAATGAAGTCTTTATGGAAATATCCATTTTCCCCCCAAATTGTCACTTAATTGTCTTAACATTCATTGGTGATCCTTGCCTGAATCAGTTATTTTATTAGATGCAAAATGCTGATTTTAAAATTTCTGTCATTCTTTCTACATTTATTAGCTCAAAATTTTCTGTAAAGAGTGTAACTTCATAAACTGAGGCTGTTTGGTTAGCTGCTTCTCCAAGCTAAATTTCCTATGTTCTCAAACCAGTTTCTCCATATGATCATTTTAATACCTCTTGATGTTCTAGTTTGCTCTGTTGAGTATGCCCTTGTCTCTCTTATGACTCCATAACTCTTTATTTCTTTTGAGGACCTTGCTCCTAAAGTTTTGTATTATGACTATATTTATATTTCAAAAAAGGAAGTAAATGTCTCCATATTAAATTCCAAATGGGAAGTTTAACATGTGTGTTGGCATATTTAGGATAAAGGTAAAGCTATCCTGACCAAGAACTTTGAAAGACACATTTTTCACTCTGAAGGACCAAAAGATGGGCAGAAAATTTGGAATAAGTGTCAAGAAGATTCAACCCATGAGGAAAAACAGAAATATGAATTGGACAGACCTCCACATTCATTCGGCTGGGAAACCAAAACTGCACGATCCCACTATCAGAAATTCCTCAGTCAGTTGGCTACTCTTCTGAGCAACAATGTTGTCCCCATACCAGCCACCAAGCAAGCTGTGAAAGAGAGGATTCAGGAAATTGGTGCAAAAGAGAGATCTTGGAAGTTTGTAGGTGTATTGACGACAAGTCATTCTTTCAAACTTGTTTCTTTTAACATGTCAATTTTGATATTAGCCGATTTAGTAAATTCTGTGGCTCTGAATTTTAACTTTGATTTTATTTTTACTACTACAGTGATAAAAGGGAAGAGGATGTCCATTATTACAGCAGAGGTAGTGTAGTGTATTTATTAAGAGCAGAGAACCCAGGTATGAATCCCAGCTCAGCCATTACCAGCTGTGTGCTCTTGGGTAGATTACTTATCCTCTCTGGGCCTCAGTTTCATTGGTAAAATTTGGTGGGATGGGGTGGGGGTGGGGTCTGGAAGGGGATAGCTCCTATCAGAGTGGTAAGGATTAAATGAATTAATACATGATAAATGCTTAGTACAGTTCAGTGTAAGCTCAGTGAATCCTGGCTTAGAAATAGTGGTACGGTGAAGATAATGTGTCCATCATGCCTAAATCCTGGTCAGGTCAGCCAGTGCAGTAAATACATTGTCAGATCAGTTCTTTGTTTGAATTTATTGGCCGACTCTATGAAAAGATTGAACCAGCAAGTTTCAATGGCTATATCTCCTTGTCATGTCCAAATCAGTTGAGTAAAATTTCATGCCTCTTCACCTTAAAATGCAAACGAAGATAGGTATTGCTTAGGTTCAATGTGTTCATAAAATCTGCTGCAGTCTGTTCATTGTAGAGTTCCGATTTTTTCTTTCACTTTTTGCTTAAAGTTCATTATACAATTTTATTTCTCAGTACTAACTGAAATGTCTCATTTTGTATATCAAACCTTTCCATTTCTTCTTCTAAAACCGGCTGATACGTGTCAAATCTTAAGTCTTCCCAGCTCACCTGGGTAGTAATATAACATTACTACCTTGTCGGTATTGGTAGAACTTGCACATAGCTTTGAAATGAAGTAGAGATCATGGGCCCTCAGGAGGTTTAGCTATCCTTCCTCCCCACAGAGGACTGAAGGCCTGCAGCAGGAAATTCTGACGCTCACTCAGCGCCTACAGCAGCTGCCACGTCACTCTGAAGAAGCCGCTAGAGAATCGTCCCAGATGCAAGACAGGTGTAGGGAACAAAAAAGAGCCTTGAAACGTCTGGAAGGAAAAATTGCTGTAAATGACTTCATTCAAGAGAGTTTAGACTTGGACAGGAATAAAGTAAGAATTTCCTGCATAAGGCATTTCTTTGACAATGAAAATGATCATATTTTATTATATTATCTAATGTTTAAAGCTGTTAATACTATTTATACTTTGTTGGATAAGAGGAAAATTTGCTACAAACCTTTAAACCTTCTGCTTTTATCAAAAAGCCTCTCCTCATTCCATATCTCTCATTTCTCTAATACACACATATTCCATATTCATTGGAGGGCATAGTGTATTTCTTTTTTTTTTTTTTTAAGATTTTATTTATTTATTTGACAGAGACAGCGAGAGCAGGAACACAAGCAGGGGGAGTGGGAGAGGGAGAAGCAGGCTTCCCGCTGAGCAGGGAGCCCGATGTGGGACTCGATCCCAGGACCCTGGGATCATGACCTGAGCCGAAGGCAGCCGCTTAAAGACTGAGCCATTCAGGTGCCCCCATAGTGTATTTCTTAATGTACTTTAAAAAGCAGATTAGAAGGAAAGGAGCTCAAAGGAATAACTGTACAGGTAGAACATCAGGCACTGTGTCAGCTAGATCTGAGAAGTATTAGGAAGGGGCCAGTGATGCTATTCCTCGGTAATTACTATTAGGCCAGTATCTTCTCTACTCTCCACTTCTCTGCATCTGTAAGGAAGACATGAAAGTGTCAATTCTAAGAATGGGACGGAAACAGGAAGGGTACAATATAATTTGTTTTCAGGAGATTTTAAAAAAATTCTATTTCATTATTTCTTAATAGAATTGCTTGTCACATCATATCTATGTTATACTATTTCTGTAATTGCTGTGGCTCAAAGTGTAATCTCACTCATTCATTCACCACTCGCTCACTTAGTCTTTCATTACACTCATTCATCCTATATGCATGGAGCACTGAGTTTAGAAAACTTCCAGTGCTTAGTGAAGTGGTATTAACTATGTTCTCCACAGAGTCTAAGTATAAATCCAGCATCTACCTCTATTCCTGAATATGTAATCAATGATTATTCATTTCCCTGCAAACATTTTAAAACACTATATTAAATTTTAAGAATATTCAGGTAACACATGCTTTCTACAACTCTTGAAATCAGGTTAAAAGGTTTGAAGAAAGAATAATTTTCCCCAACTTTCTTTCTGCCTATTTCACCTCAGTAACCAGTAGTGTATATATCTTCTACAACTATTGCCATGCTTATGGAAATATACAAGTACACATATACGGGTGGTGGTATTTTTATAAAACTGGGACTATGCTAGTCAAATACTCTTCTTAACATAGTAAAAAGTTAAGTACCTCATGGTTTTTTTCTTAGGTTAAAAGATACAGATTTAACTCATTCCTTTAACAGCTGCATAGTGGTCCACAGAGTGTATATAACTTATTTATTTGATCAGTTCCCAATTGGTGGACTATCAAAATATTTCCACCTTTTATACCACTGCAAATAATGGAGCAATAAATAGACTTATATATCTATCTTTCCACATTGGTGCTTTCTCCCCCTGTGGGATTGAGTTCTAAATGTGAAATTGTAGGATCACAGTTTATGAGTATTTTAAATTTTAATAGCTACTGCCAAAATACTACTTCCAAAAGGCAGAAGGAATTCACTTTCCAAATAGAAATATAGGAGTACCTCTTTCTTCTTCGTAGCCTAGCCAGCATTGGAGATGTCATTCTTTTAGAGACAGAGAGAGAGAGTTGGGTTAAAATAGTACTGTTTTTCAAAAACTAATGATGTAATGTATGGTGATTAACATAACATAATAAAAAAATGTTAAAAAAAATAGTATTGTTTTAACATTTACCTGATTACTAACTAGTAAGGTTGGACACCCCCCCGCTTTTTTTTAAATGTTGGTTTCTTGGATTCCTTTGCCTCTCTACTCCTCACAATTTGGACCTCAGATACAGAAGATTGAGTTAATCAAACTCTATGGTTCATAACACATTATCTTGGGCCATGGAAGGGCTTTCTCTTATTTATTATTATTTATTCCATTTAAGTCCATTTTCCCATTCCCTCTTCCAAAGGAAATCAATCCGGGGTGCCTGGGTGGCTCAGTCGGTTAAGCATCCAACTCTTGATCTCAGCTCAGGTCTTGATCTCAGGGTCGAGAGTTCAAGCCCCCCACAGTGTGGATCCTACTTAAAACAAAAACAAAGGAGATCAACCTAATGAGTTTAAGGTATATCTTTTTGTTTATACAGTTGACCCTTGAACAATGTGGGGTTTAGGGTCACTGACACCCTCCCCATGCAGTCAAAAATCCCCATGTATAATTTTTGACTCCCCCAACATTTAACTACTAATAGCCTACTGTTGACCAGAAGCCTTACTGATAACACAGTCAATTAACACATATTTTGTATTCCATATTTGTATGTACTATATTCTTACAATAAAGTAAGCTAGAGAAAAGAAAATGTTAAGAAAAATCATAAAATACATCGACAGTACTGTACCATATGTCTCAAAAAAAATCTGCGTATAAGTGGACTTGCACAGTTCAAACCCATGTTGTTCAAGGGTCAATTGTATATGTTCTTTTAAATATAATTTTATACACATATTTTAATTTGCATAAATGGTACTGTGGCAAACCTGATTCTATTACTTAGCATTGTATTTTTTTTTTAAAGATTTTATTTATTTGACAGAGAGAGACACAGCGAGAGAGGGAACACAAGCAGGGGGAGTGGGAGAGGGAGAAGCAGGCTTCCCGCCGAGCAGGAGCCTGATGTGGGGCTCGATCCCAGGACCCTGGGATCACGACCTGAGCTGAAGGCAGACGCTTAATGACTGAGCCACCCAGGTGCCCCTTAGCATTATATTTTTAAGATCCACTTAGTGTTGCTATGTGTTCATCTAGTTCATTGCTTCTGTCTATTGCATGGGGTTCTACAGAGTGCATATCTGCCATGCTCTGCCCGTCCACTCCTCAGAGATAAATACCCTGGTTACCTCTGTCCTGCCACAACAAACACTGCTACCAGCATCCTTGTACAAGTCCCCCTATAGACCTGTGGGAGAATTTCTTAGGGGTGTTTGCTCAAGATTGGAGTTGGTGGCTCATTGGGTATATGTACACTTAATCTGATTAAGTACTGCCAGTCAGTCAGCTCTCACAGAACAATAGTCGCACCAGAGATACATGAGGGATCTTGAATCTTCACATTTTTGTAATTTCTTGGCATTAACCAACTTCCTAATTTTTTCCATTTCATTGGGTATAAAAGTGATTGCTAATTTAATTTGCATTTCTCTAAGTATTAATGAGTTGGAGCACTTCCTTTATGATTTTGTCTTTAGGCTTTTTAGTCCTTGCCTGTTTATTTCCTTTACTCATTTTCCTATTTGGGTTCCAGTCTATACTTGTTAATTTCCAAAACTGTGTGCATGTCTTCCTCACCCTGTCCAGGCATGACAGGTCACCTCTCCATGTGGGCTCTCCTCTCACCCCAGTCAGACTCTGAGTCCCTCTGCAGGGCAGCCCTCCTCTGTGCCCACTTTTGTCAACCTGCTTGGGTCACAGCATTTCTCTCATCATTCTGGAGCCTACCTTGTTCTGCCCACTTAATGGCTTTAGGACTGAGTTGTCCAGAGAGGAAAAGAAAGGAAAGGAAGAATAAGAAGAGAAAGAACAAGAGCAACTGGTTTATGTTTAACCTTTCACATATCCTGATAAATGTACTTATTTAAATCATAATTTAAATCATAAATTTTTCTGTCAAGAGGTACTTTAGCTTTGTTTCACAAATATTGACAAAATATTGGTCAAGTTTAGTGGTTGACCTTGAACAACATTTGACCAGTATTTTCCTTATTTTTCATTTTAAATATAGTAATATGTTTTTAAGTTTCCAGATGTATGGGATTTAAAAAAATTTGTATTTTATTACAACACGCTGGCAATATATGATCCTTGAGAATTTACTGAGACTTCTTACACAGCTTAATACTTCGTTGATTTTGGTAACTGTTCCATGTGTGCTTATAAGAATGTGTTCTCTGTTGGGTATAAAGTTCCATATATAGCTAATGCTCAAGCATATTGTTTGTATGGTTCAAATAATGAGTATCTCTGATGATTTTTATATCCTTGATTCTGGAAAAGGTATCCTAATTCTCTAAGGATAATTTTTTGTTCATCCATGTATCTTTGCAGTTCTGTCATCTTATGCTTTATAGATTACTGGAGCAGGTGCACTTATGATGATATTTGCTCTCTTGTTCTTTTAAGTACTATATACATTCTCTTTTTTGTGCTTTATAAAATATTGCCTTAAATTCTCCATTTTCAGAAATTATGGTTACTAATTATACAATGTTCTTTTTGTTCATGTGTGCCTGATATATCTTTTTATCCTTTTATTTTTTGCCTTTCTCCATCTTTGTGATTAAAGACAGTATATGGTTATATTTTTTAAAAATCAAATTGGAGGGTATCCAATTGGTGAATTTAACATATTTATCTTTATTGCAATTATTATTATATTAGTATGTGACTGTCCCAACTTATTTCATAATTTCCATATATTTTACTTTCCTTTTGTTGGGGGGGTCTATTTTCCTGGTTTCTATTAAGAGATCATTTTTTTCCCCTGGTTTTAAAGTTATATGTTCTATTTTTATTCTTATGTTGGTGTTCTTTAATTAAGAACCATACTCTCTTTTACTTATATTTATAGGAATACCATGTCCCTTTGGTTGTTGACCTCAGTCCCCAATTGTGTTGGTATTCTCTAAATTTTTAATTTTTGCATTGTTTGAATATACTGTTTTCTTTTACTTGGTTCTAATTATTTTTAGATAACCACTAAACTTGACCGACATATTTGATACTTCGTAGAGTCCCATGGTGTTACTTAAGGTTTATATATTACATTAGACATAATGAAAAAATATGCAAGAACTGCAAGAAATCAGTTTTTACCACAATATGGAATTTACTGGAGAGACCAACTGCTCACGCATGATCAGTGTCACAGATACTCCCAACACTTGAACTCACTGCAATAGCAACAGGAGATAGCTACAAAATTATTATGGTAGTACAGTATGTAGTGCAGTTAATTTTATGCAGTTATTGATTTAACATTGCATTTTCATGTTTGTTTATATTTCTCTTGAATGAGAATGGTATCATGTATGATCTGTGGTATTTGTGTAATTTTTGATAAATTTTAACTTTTTATAATAGCTTTGTGATATTTTATGATAGCAAATGATAAAATAGACTAGTTTCTATATATATTTTATGTATTTATGACATACCTAACTTTTTAAAAATTTTTCTGATATCTCTAGTCTATGTGGTTCATCTATGGGTTTTTTCAAATTCTTGCAAATCTTTACAAGTTTTCCCAATATATTTACTGAAGAAGAAATCTGTGTAAAAGTGGACCCACACAATTCCAACCTGTGTTGTTCAAGGGTCAACTGTACACACACACACACACACACACAACTATACACACACACACAACTATACCCACCCACACACACATACACACACACACACCTTTGACTGGTATTGTCTCTCTGGAGAACCCTAATACACTTGGCTTTTTTTTTTTTCTTTTTTTTATTTGAGAGACAGAGAGTATGAGAGGGAGGAGGGTCAGAGGGAGAAGCAGACTCCCTGCCGAGCAGGGAGCCCGATGTGGGACTCGATCCTGGGACTCCAGGATCATGACCTGAGCCGAAGGCAGTCGCTTAACCAACTGAGCCACCCAGGTGCCCTACACTTGGCTTTTTTAAATTTTCATTTTATTTTAATTCTTAAATTTTTTAAAAGATTTTTTTAAGTAATCTCTACACCCAACATGGGGCTCAAACCTACAACCCCAAGATCAAGAGTCACATGTTCTGCTGACTGAGCCAGCCAGGTGCCCCTGCTTTTTTTTTTTTTTTAATAGTTTATATCCTATTGTCCTTTTATCCTGCCTTCCTGAAGAGTTTTCTTTTCTTTTTAAGATTTTATTTATTTATTTGATAGCGACACAGCGAGAGAGGGAACACAAGCAGGGGGAGTGGGACAGGGAGAAGCAGGCTTCCTTGTGGAGCAGGGAGCCCGACGTGGTGTGGGGCTCCATCCCAGAAGCCTGGGATCATGACTTGAGCTGAAGGCAGATGCCTAACGACTGAGTTACCCAGGCACCCCTTGGAGAGTTTTCAATCTGATCTTTCAACTCACTCAATTTGATCCTCAAATCGAGATTTTATCCATCTTTTTATCTCATCCATTACGTTGTTCATTTCAACTCTTCATTTGTCATATCTAATATTTCTACTTGGTTGTTTTACTTTATAATTTCTTGATCAGTTAATGTCGTCTCTCCTGAGTACCTACAACTGTGAGTAAAGGTAAAGTTAAAATGTTTACACAAAACTGAAAGTGATCAGAGAAAATAAGGCCTTGTCCTAAATTTCATTTAGTGGCAGATGAAGAATTAGTCTAACAGAATACATTTTTAAAAAATATTTTACTTATGGGGCGCCTGGGTGGCTCAGTCGTTAAGCGTCTGCCTTCGGCTCAGGTCATGATCCCAGGGTCCTGGGATCGAGCCCCACATCAGGCTCCCTGTTCAGCGGAGAGCCTGCTTCTCCCTCTCCCACTCCCCCTGCTTGTGTTCCCTCTCTCGCTGTGTCTCTCTCTGTCAAATAAATAAAATCTTAAAAAAATTTTTTTTTTACTTATTTATTTGAAAGAGAGCGAGTGAAAGAGCAGGGCCAGGGCAGGGAGGGGGGGAGAGCAGAGGGAGAAGCAGACTCCCTGCTGAGGAGCCCAATGTGGGGCTCCATCCCAGGACCCTGGGATCATGGCCTGAGCCGAAGGCTGACACTTAAGTGACTGAGCCACCCAGGTGCCCCCCAACAGAATACATTTAAAGGAACAACAGAGGACAGAAATAAAGTAGGTTAATGATAACACTACGTGAGTATATTCGGTGTAAACTGTGTACCTGTCAAAGTGGCAATTTGTACATACAGTTTACAATTTACTCAGTTAGCTTTGTAATATAATTCTTGACAAATTAAAAATATTCTTTTTGAATATCAATATTTCACAATATGTATTTAAAATAAGATTATTAACATACTTTTTTCCTGCTATTTCAGATATCTGTAGTTTAAATATTTATAATATTAGTGATTGGTAATTTTTTTCTTAAAGTTATTTAAGTCCAGATATCTCAATATAATCTATATTTATTTCTATTAATAAATACACTAACTGACCACTAGAACCCTGAAAGTGAAACGTTAGTCTTATTATTTTAGAATCACACCAGAGGGGATGCCTGGGTGGCTCAGTCATTAAGCGTCTGCCTTCGGCTCAGGTCATAATCCCAAGGTCCTGGGATCGAGTCCTACATTGGGCTCCTTGCTCAGCAGGAGGCCTGCTTCTCCCTCTCCCACTCCCCCTGCTTGTATTCCCTCTCTTGCTGTGTCTCTCTCTGTCAAATAAATAAATAAAATCTTTAAAAAAATAACAATAATATGTATTTTATTTAATTATTCTTTTTTTTAAAGCTTTTTATTTATTTATTTGTCAGAGAGAGAGAGCACAAGCAGGGGGAGCAGCAGAGGGAGAGGGAGAAGCAGGCTCCTCACTGAGCAAGGAGCCCGATGTGGGACTCGATCCCAGGACCCTGGGATCATGACCCGAGCCGAAGGCAGATGCTTAACGACTGAGCCACCCAGGCTTCCCTAGTTATTCTTTTTTTGACATTTGCATTGTTTCTATTTTTTCATGTTATAAATAATGTAAAGAATATCTTTGTGTATGAATGTTTAAATATTTATTTCCTTATAATACATTGCTAGAAAAGTTGATATAATCTATGTTACCATCTGGTATTTATAAAATTGTTAGCACTGAGCCATCAATTTTATTGTCATATTTATTTTCCAGATTATTTTAATAATGCATATCTTTTTTAAAAAAAGATTTTATTTATTTATTTGAGAGAGAGTGAATGAGAGAGAGCACAAGCAGGGGGAGTGGCAAAGGGAGAGGGAGAAGCGGCTTCCTGCTGAGCAGGGAGCCCGATGCAGGGCTCCATCCCAGGACCCTGGGATCATAATCTGAGCCGAAGGCAGATGCTTAACCGACTGAAACACCAAGGTGCCCTTAAAAATGCATATCTATGGTGAAAAAATATTTTACGTATGCAAGTATTACTGTCTGCAGTTTATTAGCCTAGAGTAGATCTGGTATGCTAGTGTGGAACACCACCTTAAAGTACAACTTCTTTATTTCAATACTGTTGATTTCTGCAAAGGAAAACTCTGGGACTAAGAATTCGTGGACAGACGAGCATGGCAAGATGTCCAGACAGCTAGAGAAAGACAATGGGAAACAAACGGTATTGAATATTCAGCAAAATTTACAGATTGCTACAACTCAGAGACTAGAGGAGAAAATTCAGAAACTTCAGAAACAGCTCAGTGATTTGAAATTGTCAAATAAAAGTATGAAAATTCAACTTACAAGAGTAAATGTCCTTAAGGTAAGTAAAGGAAGTGAGGCTTTCAAAAATTCTCTTCAGCTTTGGTCTGTTATTATTTTAGCTGCATGTTTCTTATTGAATTAAAAAAAACCAGTAAAATTGTTTTATATGCACACATGAGTATATATAATATTAAAGCATATAGGATAATAAAATTAGATGCATGGACATCTACCACTTATCTAAAAAAACCAGAGTAATATCAACCACACCAAGCCTATTCTCTTTCCTACTTCTCAAAGGTAACTGGTATTCTAAATGCTAGGATTCTAGAGTCCTTGTTCTTTTCATCTTATTTTGGTCTTTCAATAAGAAAGTAAATAGTAAATAGTTAAACTTTTATTCGTTTTTGGAGGCTCCTCTTTGGATCTTTTCCATATCAAGCTTCACTTGTAGTATTTCAAAATATGTTTTATGCCTTAAACCAAAGGTGCACTAAATACTAATGGATCAATTCTTTTTTTTTTGCCATTTTATCAGCAATATTTATCTTGCTTCAAAGCCAGTTATTTTCTCTATTTCTGAATTTGGTTAGCAGAGGCTGTTAACACTTTTGAGGACATGAATACTCATTAAACCTCTTTAAATCCTAAGTGCCTAGTTTATAAAAGTGCTCAGTGACTGTTATTGAGTATGATGGTTGAGAAATGTCCTCTTAATTAATAAATTGTGGAATTTTCTTTCTTTTCCGTATATCAGATCTTAAAAAAAAAAAAAGAAGAAGAAGGAAAAGAAGCATGGGTTATATCATGCATCTTGTCTTTTATTTAGAAGAGATCTAATTAGTCATCTCCCTTTCCCCCAACCTTATACCCTCACAGAACAAAACAATTGAAAAGCTCAGGCAATCTTTAACACAAGTTGAAGCAATGAAAGGGAAGGCAGTTATGAAAACAGACAACTTGAAAACTACATTGGACTCTGCCAAGGAAGAGGCAAGAGGGGACAAAGAGAAGGTCCATCAGCTGTTAGACACTGTCACTCCTGAGTTCTGCACAGCAAACGATAAAGTTCCAGGACAAAAACACGAGGTTTGTTTTGTTCATTATTATGTCAACAGTCTTTGAGTTAAAGTGATCAACACCCATCTCAACTTAGACTCTTATCTAAGCCAGACAAAAAGGAGTTTGTTGGCTTATGGAATCAAAGGTGAGTTAAACAACCAGACCTCTGAGGGGGCAAGAGCTGCACTTGGACCACAGGATCAGTGCCTGGAGCCTTCTAAAACTTTTCTAATCATCTGTGTTTGTCAGCTTGCTTTATGTTTAGAGAATCTGTGACAGGAGAGAGAGTCCCAGGAAAAGGTCTAAGAAAGCTCAGCTTAGGTCAAATGCCTATTCCTGGTGAATCCACAGTAGCAAGGGGCAGCATATATGATTATCTTCACTTAGGTTTGCATACGCATCCTCTGATTAACCAATGACAAGAGGAAAAAGATGTCCGAGAATGGAAGTTCAGGAGAAACCATGTGTCTGGGGCTGAGTCAGTTCCTAGGAAAAGAGGGTAGTGCTTCTAAATTTGCCTAGATTTTCACTACATTTATAAAGCAGGTGTTGTAAGAGAATTTTTTAAAAAAAGATTTATTTATTTTAGAAAGAGAGAGAACGAGGGGCAGGACAGAGGCAGAGGGAGAGGGAGACAGAACCTCAAGCAGACTCTGCACTGAGCTTGGAGCCCGATTCGGGGCTCAACCTCACAATCCTGAGATCACGACCTGAGCTGAAACCAAGAGTCAGACGCTTTAAAGGACTGGGCCATCCAGGTGCCTCTCAAGAGAATTTTTAAAAGGCTAACTGATAATTTGGGGCTACTGTGGAATTATATGCCACATCTCTATTACTGGTAGCTTAAGGTATATGTAACTTTTATCAATTACCTTAAAAGATTCTTGAAACATAAAATCATGATATTATTTTTGTTTTTTTCTCTTTTTAAACTTCTGCATATTTATATTCTTGTTTTTATTCTTCCCAATATCCTTACTATATTTTCAGTCAGATCTCTTCTCCTTTGGGTACTCTGTAGTTGACTCTTTGCTTCTGAGATGACTTTGTCTTATTCTTGCCTGAGTTCAACCACCACATCTTCCTTATCTATAAGGCATATTGGATGTCATTTTTTGGTCCATTTGTATTCTGAATTACTACATTTCTGATTCAAAATAGAGCTATTCCTGCCCCCCCCCATGTCTGCAAATCCTTGTTTGAAAACAATTTTAAAAGATTTTATTTACTTATTTAGTTGTGAGTGAGAGAGAGTGCACACATGTGAGTGGGGTAGGAGCAGAGGGAGAGGGACAAGCAGACTCCATGCTGAGCAAAGAGCCCATGGAGGGGCTCAATCCCACGACCCCATGACCTGAGCCAGAAATCAAGAGTCAGACACTTAACCAACTGAGCCACCCAGGCACCCCTGAAATGTAATCCATATCAGGTATTGTGTCAAACATGTTTCTTTTGCTCCGTGGCAGTGTTTTGGTTTTTTTTTTTTTTTTTTTTTGAGGGGGGGAGTATTTTCATCTCCTGACTAGTTTGGATGATGCTCTTTTCTTCTTAAAGAAATTTGGAGGGATATTACTTGCCATTTATCTATACACTTTAAAATCCTTTTAATTGGGGTGCCTAGGTGGCTCGGTTGGTTGGATGTCTGCCTTCGGCTCCAGTCATGATCCCAAAGTCCTGGGATCAAGTCCTGAGAATGAGCCCTGTGTGGGCTCCCTGTTCAGTGGGGAGTCTGCTTCTCCCTCTCCTTCCTCCTGCTCCTTCCTCTCTCTCTATTAAATAAATAAAATCTATAAAAATAAAATAAAATCCTTTTAATTGCCCTGCCCTCTCAATTTCAGGTGTTTCTACTTTAGGGTAGTTACAGGGCAGGGTTTACTTACTTGGTTTCTTAACTCAATACTACCCTCTTGTGTTGGCACAGTGAGTGCAGTTTCTAGTCTTACATCAAGCCTTTTCTGTTGCGGTGGGAGGTTATATGATACCCGGTTCTGCAGTACTCTTGTTTATAGAAGTACCCTATTTTCCACTGTTTAGCTTTTTTCTTTTCCTTCATCTCCAAACCTCCAAGGAACATCTCACCCTTCCAAGTATCTCCCTCTCCCCTCAGAAACCTTGTCCTTCAGAACTGCCATTTTTGGGAGTGCCTGGGTGGCTCAGTTGGTTAAGCATCGGACTCTTGGTTTCAGCTCAGGTCATGATCTCGTGGTCATGGGGTGGAGCCCCGCGTCGGGCTCTGTGCTGGGCTTGGAGTCTGCTTCAAATTCTCTCTCCCTCTCCCTCCGTCTCTGCTCCTTTCCGCTTACTTGTGGGCACGAGCTCTCTCTCTAAAAATAAATAAATAAAATCTTAAAAAAAAAAAAAAGACTGCCATTTTTGATCTCATGTGCTTCTAAGCCCTTTTCTTTTCCTTCCCACTTGCCAGTTTTCTGACCCACCAGGTTGTAGACTTCTCAGTATTTCCCCATTTATATATTGTCCTGTTTCTGGGACACCACTGGAAACCAACTGCATCCTCCAGTGTGGGCTCAGGAGCGGCCTCTGCTGGTTTAGGATATTTATTTCCCCACTTATACGCAAACTGAATTCTGTGATATTCTCTACTTATGCTTTAGATATGATTTGTGGGTGGTTATAACTGCTTTCCTTAGAAGATCACTATGGTTTTGGGAGGAGGAGTGGAGAGATGTTTAGGGGACTACTATTACCATACAGCAAATCCAAAGTCCAAAAAAGAATTTCCTTAGGGATGAAAAACAAGCAGCAGTAAAATTAGGTTTAGTCTATAAAGTGTAAAAATAAAATCTTAAAATGAAAAGGACATTTTTATTATTTTTAAATATATATATTTAAAAGCTTTTTTTTTTAAAGACTTTATTTATTTGACAGAGAGAGACAGCTAGAGAGGGAACACAAGCAGGGAGAGTGGGAGATGGAGAAGCAGGCTTCCCATCGAGCAGGGAGCCCAATGCGGGGCTCGATCCCAGGACCCTGGGATCATGACCTGAGCTGAAGGCAGGAGTTTAACGACTGAGCCACCCAGGCACCCTGAAAAGGACATTTTTAAATAAAGAGTTCTTGTAAGAGAAGAGACCATATTTCTAGCTTAAAAATATAATTTGAATGTAGAATATTACATTTCATAAAGAAATGTTTAATAAGACCACATTTCTGATACGAATCTCATTGTACACAATAAGTAGGTGACCAAAACTAATGATATATCTTTTTTTTTTTTTAAAGATTTTATTTATTCGAGAGCGAGAGAAAGCACACATACGAGCAGGGGGAGGGGCAGAGAGAGAGGGACAAGCAGACTCCCCGCTGAGCAGGGAGCCCAATGTGGGACTCGATCCCAGGACCCTGAGGTCATGACCTGAGCCAAAGGCAGCCTTTAACTGACTGAGCCACCCAGGCACCCACTAATGATATATCTTATGTTTTTGGTGGTTCTTTGTAGCTTTCTGACTTTCGAGAAATTATTATGAAGATGTTGGGATTTAACATGAGAACAGCTGACAAGGAAATCATCAATCACCTAAGGCTTATTATACAAGATTATGAAGCATCTAACAAATCAAAGATTGCATCTGATTGTGAGACTGGACAGGATAATAAATAAAAAAGCTCTGTCTTCATTGCTGCCAACAAGAACACAGAAGATATAGACATCTCCTCCAGCATCTTGAATTGGCTACATTATGAATAAAATGCATTGGGAATTTTTCACTTGAAAAATTCTCTCCTTTAATATTTGGCATTTAACTCTTCTTGGTCATTATCTTGTTCTATACATTTATTTATGGTCTAGTCTAGATTGTTACTTATAACATATATCTAATTATATTATTAACTGTATTTTAAGCAGGATATTAATTAGAACTTGTGTTCTTAGTTGGAATATTTATATTTATAGTTAACAGACTATTTCTAAAATGAACAGTCCAGAATAATTATTTTAAAGTCAGCTGATCAGCAACCTTAATTCCCTTTTGCCATGTAGCCTAAAATACAGGTTCCAGGGATCAGGACATAGACCTTTTTGGGGAGCCATTATTCTGCTGACCATAGCTCACATCTACCCAAATTGAATACACCTATATTCCTACCTAATAGAAATGTGTATATATGAGGCACCTGGGTGGCTCAGTCTGTTAAGCCTCTGACTCTTGATTTCGGCGCAGGTCATGATTTCAGGGGAATGGGACTGAACCCCGTGTTGGGCTCTGCACTCAGTAAGAGTCTGCTTCTCTCCCTCTGTCTCTACCCCCCTCCCCCCCGCTCATGCTCTAACATAAATCTTTAAAATAAACCATAAAAAAGAGAAATGTGTATATATATTCTACAAAAAGATACTTCTAAAATTATTCATGGCAGCATTGTTCATAATTGCCCCAAATTGTTAACTGTCCAAATGACCAAAAGTAGAGTTAACTATGGCAACCAGATCCACTAGTTAAGTAATCAGATCTCCTTCGCTTGTGGGACAGGGAGAGGTCAACTGGAATGAGGAATTTTCTTAGGGGCCAAACTAGAAAGTGACTCCAGGTCTAACACTGGGGATATGGCAAATAGGGGACAGCATGAGTTTGAAGAGAAATGGTAAATTTATGGGGCTCCACGTGGCATGCAGTAACTAGTGGCCTGTAAGGAGAACTTAATTCTTGTTGCACATGTGTTGTTAACCAACCTCAAATTTTAAAATAAACCTCAAAATTAGGAAATGTGGTCTGCACTTCTGACTTGTGACTCGGGTTTCAGGCAGCTCCAACTGCCCTAGCAGAAACATTTTTCAGGTCAGATTAATGGAGCTTGTTGCCCCAGGACAGGAGCCGGCAGGCACAGCCAGGCACTTTCTGTCTGGGGACCGTTCCCTCGAAGGCAAGGTGCCATTTTCGGGCGTGAAAGGCTGAGACAATTTCCTCCCTCCTAGCCTATCTGCGGTGTCCTCTTCTGCAAAAGAGGAACCATTAGGACGTGTACAGCCTACTCTGAAGGCCCGCCTGCGGCCCAACACACCGCAGCCACGAGAGCGGCTGCTTATACGAAGACCACGTGCCTGGGCAGGATTCCCATTCGAGATTCCTCAATGGACGCCGCCAAACTGCAGGTGCGATCCCCGGCCGCGCACCACAGCCCAGTCCCGGCCTCCGCGACCGCTCAGCGAGTCCGCGCTACTGCGCCTGCGCCCCGTGCAACTAGCCGCGCTCGGGCGGCTCTGCGGGGCGGAGACGGAAGAGGCTCGCAATTGGAGCGGTCGACGGGCATCGCTGAAGGCGGAAGGGGGCGAAAAAGACACGGGGGACCTTGGAGGTGACTCGCTGGCAGAAGTCATTGGCTGGCGGAACACCCGTTTCAGATCGCGCCTCCGTGCGGGGCGGGAAACTAGCCGGGGGGGGGGGAGGTCGGGCCTCGCGAGTCCAGCCCAGCGAGGGGCGGTGTCGCGGGAGGACAGTTGCGCGCGCGCGCGAGCGAGCGGGGCGCGGCTCCTGGACTCGGCCGGACGCTGGCGCCGCGCGCTGGGCTTCCCCGGGAGAGTTGTGGCGGGAGTTCCGCGCGGGCGTGCTCTGGGTGGCGCCCACAGCCCCGAGTTGGAGGGCCCAGGTGGCGCCCGTCACCGTTTTAAAATCTCGGGTGACGCCTGCTCGGCCAGAGTCGGAGCCGGCGAGGTGTTGTAGGCCTTTCTGAGCTGGGGCGCCGGCGGCTGCAAGTGCCCGGGCGATCTCGGGGTCGGTCAGTGCGGGGAGGGTCGTCAGCCCAGCTAGCCTAGATTTTGTCAGCTCCCCGCGCAGATCTGGGGTTGGAGAGGACGCGGGCCTTATGTAAACTAGACGCTGAGGGACCAGCGAGGGCGGACACTCCCTCCCGCAGGCGTCCACTCTGCATAGTGAGATGGGGCTTTTGCTTGGGGAGCAGGGCAGGAGGAGGGAGGCAGGTGCGATGCCTGTGAGGACTGACACTGCAGGCTTCGGAGTATGATGCTTTCTTTCCTGGAGGAACCTGGCTTCGTTCTTACAGCCCTCAGCTTAGTTATCCCATTACCGTTCTGACGATGGGTTGTTCAGGTCACTTTGGACTCGACCAGCTATTGGTGTTTCTTTCATAAACCATTTCTTAAGATGATCTGATTGATAGCAGAGCTTACTTACTGAACTTCGTTCTTTATTTGGGAGTTTTTATTGGGATGTAGTTTACATAGCATAAAGTTCACCTGTTTTAAGTGTACAATTAATGATTGTTAGCATAGTTGTACAACCATCACCATAATGGAATTAGAGACTCTTTGGTGATTTTTTTTCCCTGGTAATTGCCTTTACTATTCTCAAAGTTTGCACAAGTGGACATTTAAAGATACAGTGTAACATGAGAGACTGAAGATGTACACTCAAATTGTTATACATTAGTAGATGAAATTAAGAGAAGAACTGAAGCATATTTTTTCCTAGATGTTGCAGGTGGTGAAACTTGTGTATTGCAATCCAAAGAGACACTGTATCAATGGTCTCATTTTCTGAGGAATATGAGATAAACACTATTTTACAGATGAGGAAATCGATTTTGAAGGATAAATTGCCTAAAGCATCATAGCTGTGCCTAGGCTAAACCTCTGTCCTACATGCTTTATCTCTAAGTTTATTGCCTTTGCCACTTCATCAGCCTGATCTTCAATTATATTTATGTATGACCTGCAACTCATTCGTTTATTGAGCAAATAGAGTGATCAGTGTGCCAACAACAACATAAAACTGCTCTAGATGCTAGAGATACTGTAGCGAACCAGCTAAATTCCTACCCTCAATTAATATTCTGGTAGAGGACACGATGATCAATTAAAGAAACACTAATTTTAGATATTGAGACATGGCATTTTTTTAAAAAGGCAAACTAAAAGTATAGGGAATGATGGTGGGAGGCAGGATCTGTTTTAAGCAGAAATCTGAAAGAAGAGGAAGTTGGGACCTAAGAGAGAAAGGATTTGGTTTGAGCAACTGGAAAGATGGAGTTGCAATTTACTGAGTTGAAATAAGGTAACATGTGGAAGGACCAGGTTTTTGGGTTGAGATTATGAATGTAGCTTTAGATGTTTTTAGATGCCTCTTAGACATCCAGCTGGAGGTAGGTATTTAAATCCATGAGATTGCAAGTTATTTGACCATTCCCTGGTTCCATGAGAAGGAACCAGGAGGAAAGATTGACAAGGGGGAGTCCAGTGTGTTTTGAGGGAAAGCAGGAGAGCATATAGCCTTGGAAGAAAAGTGAAGAAAGTGCTTTGTGGAAGAAGAGGTAATCGACAATGTGAAAAGTTAGATTGATAGGTAAAGTTAAGATTGAGAATGGCCCATCTGTAAGAGAATAGAAATACAGCTAAATAACATGGGTTTGAACTGCTTGGGTGCATGTGGATTATTTATTATTATTATTATTATTATTATTATTATTATTATTATTATTTGGTGGGCAGCAAAGCAAAGTGTATTGAGCGATAGTATAAAGCTCCCGAAGAAGGAGGGGCCCTGAGAGGGTTGCCCACACATGGATTTTTTAAAAAATAAATACAGTATAGCACTGTAAATGTATTTTTTCTTCCTTGTGATTTCCTTAATAATATTTTCTCTAGCTTACTTTATTGTAAGAATACAGTATATAATACATATACAGAACATGTTTAATCAACTGTTTATGTTATCAGTAAGGCTTCTGGTCCAGGTAGGCTATTAGCAGTCAAGGTTTTGGGGAGTCAGAAGTTATAAAAAAGTTATATGTGGATTTTCAACTGTGCAGGGAGTTTTGCCCCTGACCCCCTTCACTGGTCAACTGTACATAGTCTTTTGATACAAATGTTTATACTGGCAGTTACTACAGAAACAGTGTTTCCTCCTTTTTGAGAAGGTGGACATTTTTGCAACCTTTCTGAAGTGTGGTCTGATGTTATCTAAAATTTGCCAAGTAATTTCACTTGTAGGAGCTTATCCTACAGAAATGTTTATACATGTACACGAAGATATGTTTTCTTTTTATATATAAAGGTGTTTATCACAGCATTGTTGACAATTGGGGAAAAAAAACAAATTTTCATCAAAATGGGTATAGTTTTAAAGGAAAGAGGTGCATCTGGGTGGCTCAGTCATTAAGCGTCTGCCTTGGGCTCAGGTCATGATCCCAGGGTCCTAGGATCGAGCCCCACATCAGGCTCCCTGCTCAGTGGGAAGCCTGCTTCTCCCTCTCCCACTCCCCCTGCTTGTGTTCCCTCTCTAGCTGTCTCTCTCTGTCAAAAAAGAAATGAAATATTAAAAAAAATAAATAAAGGAAAGATATTAGCATATAGATGTGAAATTTGCCCCCCCCCCATTCAAATATTGAAACCCTAACCTTCAATGTATTTGGAAGTGGGACTGTTGGGAAGTAATTAGGTTTCGATGGGGTCTCAAGGGTGGGACCCCTATGATGGGATTAGTGTTCTTAAGAAGAGGAAGAGAGACCTGAGCTCTCTTCTCTCTGCCATGTGAGGACACTGCAAGCCATGAAGCAGGTGTTCACCAGGAACTGAATCAACTGCCACCTTGATGATGGACTTCCCAGCCTCTGGAACTGTGAGAAATAAATGTTTACTGTTTAAACTACAGTTAAGCTAAGTTAGTCTTGAAGCAGACTCCCCACTGAGTGGGGAGCCCATGTGGGCCAGTCCCACAACCCATGAGATCATGACCTGAGCTGAAACCAAGAGTTGGATGCTCAACTTACTGAGCCACCCAGGCGCCCCCGACCACAAATTCTTTCCTACTGTTTCCTTCAAAGGGTGGTGGCAAATTTCCCTGCTCTTGAGTGTGGGCTGGATTTAGTGACTAGCTTTTAATGAGTAGAATATGGCAGAAGTGGAGGGATGTCAATAGATCATGAAGGCATCATGACTTCCTCCTTGCTCCCTCTCTTGGATCATTCATTTGGGTAAAGAAGAAGCAGAAGCAGCAGCAACTGTCACTAGGTGAACACCTTTCATGAGGACATAGCAAGCAGCGCTTTGGAAAGTCCTATGTGGCAAGAAACTGAGGCCTGCTCCTAATAGCCAGTAAGGAATGTTAGGTCTTCTGCAGTTTTGTTCAGCCCCAGTTAAGCCTTCAGATGATTGTATCTCCAGGTGACAGCTTGACAACAATGTCACAGGAGATACTGAACAGGATCACTCAAGTAAAGCATTCTCAAAATCCTGTTAGGTAATACATGTTTGTTGTTTTAAGTCATTATGTTTTGGGCGTAATATCATAAGCAGCAATAAATAGCCAATTCTTTGTAAATGTTACATTCTCTTGTTTTCTCTTGCTAATAATCATTAGCTTCATTCCTGAGAAAATCAATTTTCTTTGCCTTAGTTTTATCATATATAAAAGAAAATAGTTGGACAGTCCTTCTCAACTTTGTCTTCACATTAGAATTACCCGGCCAGCTTCTAAAATATATATGCTAGTCCCCACCCCTAGATCAGCTAAGAGAAATCAGAACTCAGGGTAGGGCCCAGTCATGTGTATTTTTTAAAGTTCTCTTTGAGATTCTAATATGAAGGCTGGTTTGAAAACTTCTAGATGACCTTTGAGCTTTCTCCTATTGATTCTGTTAGGACCAATACGTAATTGGGACATTCTTTCACTTCTGTAAAAGCATTTCCCTGGAATTTTTGAGGTACATAATCTGCCTTAGGAATAGACAATGGGATTCTTATTTATGCTTCTTCCCTGAAGGGGTAAGTATTATAGAAGAAAAAAATTTGACCTATTTTAAGAATTTCACAGAATTACCCAAAATACGATTTTCCCATTTGCTGGAGTCTGCTTTTGGTGGGTTCATATTCTTAATGCTTTTCTAGTACTTGATGAAATTCACATTGTGTTTTCGTCTTATTAATCAAGAAAGTAAAGAGCTGCAAGTCTTACTGGATCATTTTTAAAGTCCCCATGCTCTTCTTTTTGGACTTTTATGAGGTGTTCACCTAGTGACAGTTGCTGCTGCTTCTGCTTCTTCTGCTTCTTCTTCTCCCCCTCCCCCCCTCCTTTTTTAGCTTCTTCGATGTACAAACATTCTGCCACTCAGTGCAAACATTCATTTTGGAGACATCAAGTCTCCTAGGATTTACATTGGATTTGGGGTTTTCTCTTGTACTTGACATGGTAAAAATTTGTGGATTTTAACTTTCTGTGTAGATCAAGCCATAATATATTCTTCTAATGTGAAGTTTTGATAATTCCTATGAACGTGTAAAAATTAGGAGTAAGAATTACATACTAACCTAAAATCGCAGTAGAATAATTGAGTTACACTACTGTTTTCCCATTTTTACTACAAGATGCCAAATAACTTTCATTTTATTTTTATAAAGTTGTTTGGGAAAAGAGTACTAACATAATCTCTATAAATAACAAGCTGATTGTAAAATTTATATACAAATGCAAAGGACCTAGACTAGCCAAAACATCTTTGAGAAAGAGTAGCAAAGATGAAGGATTAACAGTACACGATTTCAATGTTTATTTAAAGCTACAGTAACTATGCATTGAACAAAGTTCCAAGTCTGTCCAGCTCATTTTGCCCCATCTCCAGGAGGCACAAAGGGGATTAAGAGAAACATATGCTCAGGCAGAAATTTTAACTGACATTGTATTCATTGTATGTATCATGTAAAGGAAGAAATTATGTGGTTGAATATTAGATTTGCTAGTTTCACTGTGTGTTGAATGTTATATAAAAGTTATGGACAGGGGCGCCTGGGTGGCTCAGTTGGTTAAGCGACTGCCTTCGGCTCAGGTCATGATCCTGGAGTACCGGGATCGAGTCCCGCATTGGGCTCCCTGCTTGGCAGGGAGTCTGCTTCTCCCTCTGACCCTCCTCCCTCTCATGCTCTCTGTCTTTCATTCTCTCTGTCTCAAATAAATAAATAAAATCTTTTAAAAAAATAAAATAAATAAAAGTCATGGACATCTTTATAAATGCCTATTGATATTATGTAAAAATCATTTACTAAGTAAAAAGAATGTTTTCAATATCTTAATAAAATTTTATGGTTCATGAAAAAATAAAGGTATAATAACTAACACAGTGGATATTGGCATAGAAATAAATAAAAAGATCAATGGAATGGAATAGAAAGTCCTGAAAGATCCAGACACACATGAATATCTGTTTTTTTAATTTTGTTTTTGTTTTTGTTTGTTTGTTTTGTAAAGATAGAAGGGCAATTCCGTGGAGAAAGAGTAGTGTTTTCAACAAATGATCCGGAACAATTTGGTCCATCTGCCTAAAAGAGTGCACTTTGATCTGTATCTTGTACCCTATGCAAAAAGGAACTAAAAATGAATTATAAACCTAAATCTAAGAACTAAAACTATAAAACTTCTAGAGGAAAATATAGGAGAAAAATTTTTTGACCTTGAGTTAAAGACTCCTTAGATATGATATCAAAAGCATGACCCTTAAGAGAAAAAATTTGATAAATTGAACTTTATCAAATTAAAAACATTTAAAAAAAGATTTTATTTATTTATTTGAGAGAGCAAGAGAGAGATCACAAGCAGGGGGGAGGGGTAGAGGGAGAAGCAGGCTTCCCGCTGAGCAGGGAGGCCAATATGGGCTCAATCCCAGGACCCTGGGATCATGACCTGAGCTGAAGGCAGATGCTTAACTGACTGAGCCATCCAGGGACCCCCATCTTTTCTTTGAAAGACAATGTTGAGAGCCTGAAAAGACAAGCCACAGATTGAGAAAAAATATTCGTAAATCACATCCGGTAAAGGACTGGTATATAGAACTTGTGAAGAATTCTCAGAACTTAATAGCATGGAAACAAACAACCCAATTAAAAAGTGGACAAAAGATTTGAATTGACATCTCACCTAAGAAGTTACACAAACAGCAAATAAACACATGAAAAGTTGCTCAACATCATTAGCCATTAGGGAAATGCAAATCAAAACCACAATGAGATTCATTAATTAAAGTGGCTAAAATTAAAAAGACAGCTTAATAGAGATAGAAATTTATTTTTCTGCTACATTAAAATCTTGAGTAGGCTTGTCAAGGGCCAGTTACAGCTCTCTATGGTGATAGAGAATTTGGCTGCTTTTCTGTTAGGACTTCATGGTCCAAGATGGACCCAAGGCAGCAGAATTAAGGACAAAGAAGAGACAAAGTGCCTATCTTAGTCCTATCTCTTAAGGAAGAGTCCTGGAAGCTGCCAAATAACACTTCCACCCATACCCTATTTGCCAGAAATTAGTAGCTATGTAGCAACGCCATTTTTTTTCTTAAAATTTCATCATTCCACCAGTGTTGGAAGAGGGAGAGAAGGACTGGACGCAGGTCCTGTGGGGTGGACTCTGGAGAAGACTCTGTAAAAAGGATTCTTCTTAGCCCATGTCAGGTTTCCAGCTCCTTCAGCTGTCCCCTCCTTGGCAGTAAGGGCTAGGTTGACTGAGATTTTTAGGCTTAGGACTTCCTGCTTGTCCTGTAAGTTACTGAGAAAAGTGTGTTAAAATCTGCACTTATGATTATGGATTTTTCTATGTATTCTGTCAACACTTTTTAATTGTGAAACAATTGGCACACAAATTTAAGATTTTAATTTTTCTGTTAATTGCCCCTTTTTATCATTATGAAATCTAATCCTTTATTTCACGTAATACTTCTTATCTCATGGTCTACTTTGTCTGTTATTAACATAGCTAAGCCACATTTCTTTCAGTTGGTGTTTGCATGACAATCTCCCCCCTTTTTTATTCAACCATTCTGTTTTGTTATATTTAAAGCATATCTGTTATAAATAGCATATAGTTGAGCTTTGTGTTTTTAAATTCAATCTTATAATCTTTGCTTTTAAATTCGAATGTTTAGGCTATTGATGTTTAAATTCTGATAATGTTGGATCTAAGTCTACCATATTGCTGTTTATTGTCTATTTTCCCCATCTGTTCTTTGTTCCTATGATGGTTAATTTTTTTTTTTTAAGATTTTATTTATTTATTCATGAGAGAGAGAGAGAGAGGCAGAAGGAGAAGCAGGCTCCCCGCGGAGCAGGGAGCCCGATGCAGGACTCGATCCCAGCACCCTGGGATCATGACCTGAGCTGAAGGCAGACGCTTAACTGACTGAGCCACCCAGGCGTCCCCCTATGATGGTTAATTTTATGGGCCAACTTGGTTGAGCCACAATGCCCAGATATTTGGTCAGATATTATTTTAGATGTTTCTGTGAGGGTGTTTTGGGATGAAATTAACATTTAAAGTGGTGGACTTTGAGTAAAGCATTGCTCTCCATAATGTGGGTGGGCCTCATTCACTCAGCTGAAGGCCTATTCAGAACAAAAACTGACCTCCCCTGTGTGAAAGCAAATTCTGCTAGCAGATGGCCTTGAGACTTGAATTGTAACATTGGCTTTTCCATGGGTCTCCAGCCTGCTGGTTTGCCAGGCTCTATAATTGCATAGAACCAATTTTTAAAAATAATATCTTTTCCTACATATATACACACATCCTATTCATTCTGTTTCTCTGGAGAACACTAACTAATACAGTTTCTTAATTTTTCCTTTATCACTTACTTTGAATTGAGTATTTTTATTTTATTGTTGTATTTTTCTTTTTGTATTTTAATAATATACTTTTGTTATCTTTAGTGATTACCCTAGACCTAGAGATGTACTTGACTTATGATAACTTACTTTAAATTAATACTTTTACAATTTCTGCTCCTTTTAAGAAGTTTATTTTTTCACTTTAAACTACCCTACACCCACAATACTATTATTATCATGTAGTTTTACAAATTTAATAAATCTCACAAGATGTTATTATTATTGTCATTATTAACTGCCAGTACTGATTTCTGTTTCTCTACACATTTACCGATTCTGGTGCTCTTTATTCCTTCCTACCATTGTATGTTTCTGAATGGGCTAATTTTCCATCAGCCTGAAGAATTTCATTTAGTATTTCTTATAGCACAGTTCTTATAGCAGTGGATCACTTCAGTTTTTTTTTTTCCCCGAGAACTTCCTTATTTAATCTTAATTTTTGAATGGTATTTTCTTTTTTTTTTTAATTAATTTATTTATTTGAGAGAGAGAGAGCAGGAGGTAGGGGCAGAGGGAGAGAGAGTCTTAAGCAGACTTCATGCTGAGCGCAGAGCCCAACATGGAGCTCAGTCTCACGACCCTGAGATCAGGACCCGAGACAAAACCAAGAGTTGGACACTTAACCAGCTGTGCCACCCAGGTGCCCCAAATGGTATTTTTCACTGGGTGTAGAACCCTAGGATAATAGGTTTTCCCACAGTACATTAAAGATGTTATTCTGTTATTTTCTGACTGCTTTAGTTTATGTTAAAAGTCAGTCCTCAGGGGGTGCCTGGGTGGAGCAGTTAGTTAAGCATCTGATTCTTGGTTTCAGCTCAGGTTGTGATCTCAGGATCCTGGGATCAAGCCCCACATTAAGCCCCAAGTCCAGCCCCATGTCCAGCCCCTAGTCAGGCTCCACACTCCACATAGAGTCTGCTTGAGATTCTCTTCCCCCTCTGCCTCTCCCCTGCATGCTCTCTCTGTCTCTCTCTAAAATATATAAAAAAATTTTTAAAAAAGTCAGCCCTCAGTCTTGTTGTTGCATCTTTTTTTTTAGAAGATTTTATTTATTTATTTTGAGAGAGTGTGTGTGTGTGTGAGTGGGGGAAGGGGCAGGGGCAGAAGGAGAGAATCTCAAGCAGATGCCATGCTGAGCGTGAAGCCTGATGCAGCTCTCTATCCCACAACCTGAGCCCAAAATCAAGAGTTGGTGGCTTAACTGGCTGAGCCACACAGGTGCCCCTTGTTGTTGCATCTTTGAAGGTAATGTGTCTCCCCCGCCCCCTGCCCCATGGTTGCTTATAAGTTTTTCTCTGTCTTTAACTGTAAACAATTTGACTGTAATGTGCCTTGGTATGGTTTTACTTATCTTTATAGTGCCGAAGATTTTCAGAGTTGATTGAATCTGTGGATTGATGTCTGTCATCAGGTTTGACAATTTTTTAGTCATCATTTCTTCAATCCTATTGTTTCTCTTTTTTTATTCTGACACTCTAGTTACAGATATGTTAGATCTTTTGAGTGTGCCACATGTCTTGAATGCAATTTTTTAAAAATTATTTTTTTTCTGTCTGTGCTTCAATTGGGTTATTTATTTTGATTTGACTTCAAGTTCATCAATCCTGGTGGCTGTGCTTCTAAGACAAAAGAGGACAGAAAACATGGAAATAGGACTGAAACTGTAAACTAGCTTTAGAATAAGGAGATATTACCATTCCTTACCATTCCCTTTGGTATTCAAAGCAACATGGGAACATAATTAGCTGTGTATCTAAGCTATTTATATATATGATGACAAAGCAAGTTTTTACGTATGTCATTTTTTTTTTTTTAAAGATTTTATTTATTTATTTGAGAGAGAGAGCACAAAAGGGAGGAGGGTCAGAGGGAGAAGCAGACTCCCTGCTGAGCAGGGAGCCCGATGTGGGACTCAATCCTGGGACTCCAGGATCATGACCTGAGCTGAAGGCAGTCGCTTAACCAACTGAGCCACCCAGGTGCCCTACGTATGTCATTTTTTTAATTGCAATATAGTTATTTTCAATTCCATTCTCCTTCCTCAAATCCAATTAATGAATCCCCTTTGGGGATTGTTGTGGTAGAAGTACTTTAGTCCATGTGCAATGTCCTGACCATCACAATATTATCGTAGTATTTAAGCAGACACTTCTACCCAAATGTTCTCTTGAAAGGATGGTTTCTGAAAAGATTCCTCATGGGGATATTTGTATGACCGAACAACTATTTTCATTAGAAATCCATTGTCTGTCTGTCTCTCTCCCTCTCTTTATGTATGATGTATTTCTTTTTATTATTTTAAGTGACATTTGAAAGTTATTTGAATTCTTTTAGTCTATTGATATAGGGTACATCTGAAAGAGAACAGGCAGAGTGAAAAGAAACCATTCTAGATCTGTTGGCAGATGTGAACAGATTCGCCCCCTGTATGAGTATGAAAAGAGAAGAAGATACCATTGCAGCCTGTAGAAGCTGGAAAAGGCAAGGAAATAAACTCTCCCCTAGAACCTCAGAAAGGAATGCATCTCTGTTGACACCTTGACCTTAGTTTGGTAGACTTGTGTAGGACTTCTAACCTACATAGCTGTAAGATAATAAATTTATATTGTTTTAAGCCACTGAGTTTGTGGTAATTTGTTACAGCAGTGATAGGAAACCAATACACCTTCCTTCACTTATCCCTGCAACCACACATATTTTTAGATTATAAGGACATGTAGTTGGATATAATGTCCTGCCAGAAATGTTGACTCAAAACATCCTGCATGATGTTGCCTGGTTGTTTGATTTACCTTTTTGATAAACAAACAAACAAAAACAGGGTTGTTTTTTTCTTTTCTCCTTCTCCTTCTTCTCCTCCTCCTTCTTTTCTTCTTCTCCTCCCCCTCCCCCTCCTCCTCCCCCTCCCCCCCCCTTCTCCTCCCCCCCCCCTCCCTTGGCCAGCTGTAGAGAATGTGACTATTGATCTCCCGGTTGTGAGTTCAAGCCCCACACTAGCATGCAGCTTACTTAATTAAAAAAGAAAAAAGAAGTTACCATGAACATTGCGTGATGAAGGTAAGAACATGTTTTGATTGACTTTTGAAGAAATAGGATTTTTATTACCTTGTGTTACTCCAGGAGCTAATTGATAAATGTTGAGTAGTTTGTTGGTCCTCTTCTTAATAGAGGATCACAGGAAACAGTACAGCATGGTCCACTGGAATCCTTTCTACCTTTGTGATTTATGGAGAAAATATGCAAGTAGGGCCTGAAGTTCTGTGTGATACTGAAGAGAAGGTAGAGGGCAATAGGGCTGTGAGAGCTGAGAGTTGAGGTGGTGGTTAGAGAATGAACTATTGGGGTTTTCTGTTTCTGGTGTGGAGCAATGCCTGCTGATGACCAAACCCCAGGTTGTTTCTGGATCTGTGTGTGAGAGGTTGAAGTGGGATAGAGACAGTCATTGCTGGGAAATGGTCCTCAAAAATAAATAAAGTTCCTGATTTGCAGCATTTGTTGATTTTTGTTGTGTAAATACTGTCACCACGGCTGATTTCAAGTTACCAACATGTTATTGAGTGGGGAACTAGAAAGAGATAGGAACACATCAGCTCTCAGGAGCTGGAATGAACTGGCTTCAACAACACATGAATTTAGGGGAAGATCACTGGAATTAAATAGGCATACTAATCACAAAGCTAAAGTGTTGGATGGGCCATCTACTGTGGCTGTTGAAATCTAGGATTATGGCATGAATTTGATGTAGAAGAGTGATGAGGGAGCAGAAGGCTGGCTGAAGACAAAGCAAAAGCTGACACCCTACAACCTCCCCCACCCCCCCACTCCTGGGTGGGACAGTGGTGTGACATTCTTCCCGGAATCTCCTAACTATCTTAATGTTAATGCCTTGCTAGAGGGGAGAAACAACCTTAACTTGACAGTGGCAAGGCCTCGGTATCTTGTAGGTCCTCCTTAGCATATGAAAGTTCTCTTGAAACCTCCCTTTTCCTTACCTCCCCCAATCCCATAGTATATAATCAGCCATCCCTCACAGCCCTTGTGCAGCAGCTCTTTCTGCCCACCGGTCCTGTCCCCGTGCTTTAATAAAATCACCTTTTTGCACCAAAGACGTCTCAAGAATTCTTTCTTGGCCATCAGCTTCGAACCCTAATAACGTCTTTCCCACATCAAAGAGGAATGTGAACAAGGTTCCTAAATCTTCATTGAATGAATAAGAGTTGGAGATTGGTCAGTTGGTAAGAATTCCATAAGAAGAGTAGGTTTTATAGAAGCCTGGGGTTGGAGGGGTGGGGAGCGATATTGTCAAGGAAGTAGTGGAAATGTAATTCAAATACCTTCAATTAACTCTACTAGCTGGTTTGTGTAATCTGTATGTAAAGCTCTGCCTGATCCAATTTGTGTGTTATAAAGGAATAATTACGAATCAAAAGTAGTTGAAAGTAATTCCAAACAAGCAACAAAGAAGTCCAATATTCATAATTCACAATAACACCTTCCTTTTTTTTCTCACTATCTCTCTCACATTGTAAAACCTCTCCTTCCTGTTAAAAGAAAAAATTCCATAATTTACTGATCTAGTAGGTTTTTATTCACCAATTCATGAATTGGGCAGCATCCAGTCTAGCAGAAAAGTTCACCAAGGAGTTGTACAAAATGAAGGACTTACAGGCACAAGGAAGCAGTCACAGGGAAGTCACACAAGGTAAGAGCAGATTGGTTATTGCAAGGTTACTTTCCTCGTATGGAGCAAAGTGATGGTTCAGAATCAGGTCAGGTAACTTGTGTTGAACAGGGAACTGCTGATGGGTTGCCTAGGCCTTCCTTTTCTGGGAGAACCAAGCACATATTTAGTTAAGGGGTGCCTGGATGGCTCAGTCAGCTAAGCGTTCGACTCCTGATCTCAGGACCAACATGTGGGGCTCAACGCAGGGCTCAAGGTGGGGCTTGAACTCAGGACCTTGAGACCAAGACCTGAGTTGAGATCAAGGGTCAGACACCTAACTGACTAAGGCACCCAGACACCCTACCACAAACTCTTTTGTTGAAAAGATCTAAATAATAAAAGACCTAAATAACAGAAGATTGATACTTTGAAGAAGAAACTTTTACTATATTATCTAAGAGTTGACAGGAGTAAGGAATAGATTCAAAATGAAGGGAAAATCTGAGCAGGCATTCTAAGGGAAAGCCATTTTTAAGCTACTTTGCTCTGAGGGCATTTGCTTAGTCTAGACAAAGAGACCTTTGATTGCCCTATGGGATAAAGGTAACAGAAAAGAGGGCCCAGACCCTTTAAATGATGGAGTTTTTGCCCAAAGATCCTCCCCAAATTCAGCTTGGTTGACCCAGAAGTAGAACAGTGCTTATCGAGGGATGCAATGGAGCCCAGGTTTTAATGAAGTGCTAGGGAATCCAGCAGGGTCTGGCAAGAGTGGGAGACAGTGGAAGCAAAAGGGGAGTGAGAGAAGAGTAGACTTTTTGAGATGTTTGCCTTGAGCAGGGTAGGTTTGGTCAGGACGCTCTGTTCTGGGAAGCTTTCTTGCCTGGTCTGGTGGCTAGAGAAAGCGAGCTTTTTCTTGGAGCCTTTTGGTTGTGCCCATTGGTGTTTTTGGATTGGGGACCTCTCCTGTGCCCAGGCCTGGATATACTGGAGGCAAACAAAATCCCAGGGAATTCAATGCCCGAAGTCGCTAGCCAGTTTGTCTTTAGTTCAGCTTTTGGTCTTCTGTCAGTTGCTTTATGGATTTTGTCCAGGTATATTTGTTTGTTTCATAATTAACAGGAGGAATAGGGCAGCATGTGCTTATTTCATCTTGTCAGGACTAGATTGATTCAATAAGTTTTATGTTGACTCCATATTCTATATTACAATTTTGTCAGTTGTTCCAGTAATGTTTTCTATAGCATTATTTTGTTTCTCATATCCAGTCCAGCATCACGAATTCCATTTAGTTTCCATCTATAATAATTTCTCAGCCTTTCGTTTGTCTTTAAAGATACTAAAACTTCTGGGGTGCCTGGGTGGCTCAGTTGGTTAAGCGTCTGACTTCGGCTCAGGTCATGATCTCAGGGTCCTGAGATCAAGCCCCATGTCAAGCTCCCTGCTCAGTGAGGAGTCTGCTTCTCATTCTGTTTCTCCCTCTCCCCCTGCTTGTGCTCTCTCTCTCTCTCAAATAAATAAATAAAACCTTTAAAAAAAATATGAAGATACTAAAACTTCTGAAAAATAAAGGCCAGTTGTTTTTTAGAATGTCTCTCATTTGGGTTTGTCTGATATTGTTTCCTCATGATTAGATACAGATTATAAATTTTTTTTTTTTTTTTTTAGATTTTATTTATTTATTTGACAGAGACACAGTGAGAGAGGGAACACAAGCAGGGGGAGTGAGAGAGGGAAAAGCAGGCTTCCCACTGAGCAGGGAGCCCGACTCTGGACTCCATCCCAGGACCCTGGGGTCATGACCTGAGCTGAAGGCAGATGCCTAATGACTAAACCACCCAGGCGCCCCTCGGGTTATAAATTTTTTGAGTGGAATACAACATGAATGATGTTTTGTCCTTCCCAGGTTATCATATCCAGAGGCACATGATATCTGTTTGCCTTATTGATTGATTAATCAATTGTAGACTCCAGACACAACATGGGGCTTGAATTTAACAACCTCAAGATCAAGAGTCACATGCTCTTCTGACTGAGCAACTGAACCAACCAGGTGCCCCTGTTTGCCCCTTACTTCAATCACTTGCTTAAGGTGTTCTTATATGCCTCCAGTGTATAGTTATTGTTTTTCCTTTTGCAATTAATGAGTATATTGTTGGGGTGCCTGGGGGGCTCAGTCAGAAGAGCATGCGACTCTTGATCTTGGGGTCATGAGTTCAAGCTCCATGTTGGGGATAGAGATTACTTAAAATAAATAAATAAAAGCATTTAAAAAAGTATATTATGAAGAGAAACTTTGATGCTGAGTAAATATTCTGTTTCTTATCAAACTTGGCCCATACCCCATGCATCCATAGATGATTCTTGCCTGAATCAAATTTTATTATGATGGTTGTGAAATGGGGATTTCCTAACTCCATCATTACCTCTATATACTGGCAATCTACCACAAGAAAGAACTTTTCCCTTTTTGAAATCAACTTTAGAAATTATCCCTTGACTTCCAGCTATGGCAGAAGATCTAGGTAACTCACACTAGTCCTTCATCTCCTTTCCCCCATCTTCCCAATAAAGTTATATTATTCTTAGTTCCTCTATTAGTTATTGTTGTGACTTAAATTAATATACTGACACTTTTTCTTCTTCTCTCAACTATCTCTGATATCTCTTGATCTTTCGGGTAGTGAAATGAGGGTCTTGTTGTCCTTGACTTGTCCTTTAGTTCCCTTCCCCTAGTCTGCCTCCTGACTTTTGTCATGTACACTTTCACTTTATAACCACTGTTAACTTACTGTGAGCTTATCCAGTTTCCCATCAACTTTCCACTTTATGGCTTCCTCATTCATTGATGATCCTTATCTGAATTCCTTATTTCATGAGAAGAGGCAAAATACTGATTTTTAAAATTGTAGTATTTGTTGGGGTGCCAGGGTGGCTCAGTTGGTTAAGCGTCCACCTTCAGCTCAGGTCATGATCTCAGGGTCCTGGGATGGAGTCCCGCATTGGGCTCGCTGCTCAGGGGGGAGTCTGCTTTTCTTTTGCTCATTCTCTCTCTCTCTCTCTCTCTCAAATAAATAAATAAAATCTTTTTAAAATTTTTTTTATTTTTTTAAAGATTTTATTTATTTATTTGAGAGAGAGAGAATGAGAGAGATCACATGAGACGGGGGAGGGTCAGAGGGAGAAGCAGACTCCCTGCCGAGCAGGGAGCCCGATGCGGGACTTGATCCAGGGACTCCAGGATCATGACCTGAGCCGAAGGCAGTCGCTTAACCAACTGAGCCACCCAGGCGCCCAAATAAAATCTTTTTAAAAATAAATGTTTAAATGTTTAAAATTATAGTATTCTGCATTTACTAGCTGCCAGACTCTATTTTTCTAACATTCTAATTGTTGTAAAATACAGCTTCAGTGTTTTCACTCATGCTTCTAATGGCCCCCCATTGCCTCACAAATTAAGTTCCAATGCTTCAGTGGTATATCCAGGCCTTTCTGATTATGTTTCCCACCCTTATTTATCTCCCTTATTCCTCTAGATTATCTGTGATCCTGGAAAGAGTTCTTGTGTTCCTGGAAAGTTCTCCCTCACCCCTGCTTCTCCATCTTTGTTCTTGCCTTTCCTTCTATCTAGATTGTTCTCAGTCCTGTGGAAATTTTACCCGAAGCCCTTACAGTGGCCTCAGAGTGGCCTACAGGGTCTTACATACTAGGGTTCCTATTTCCTGGGACCTCATCTCCAATTGCTTTCTCTCTCTCTCAGTCTGGTCATACAGTTCCTCAAAGACACCACTCACACTTCCACCTAAGGCCTTTGCGTTTGCCGTTCCCCCTTCCTCTGGCACTCCTTCCAGACACCTGCATGGCTCACTGTCATCAGCTCTTTCAAGTATTTGCTCAAATGTCACTTTCTTGGTGAGGCCTTTTCTGACCACTCTCTTTGAAATTGCAGCACCTCCCTCACTCTCCCTGTACTCATTCTCCCCCTTCCCTGTTTTATTTTTCTCCATAGTACTTATCTCTCTGTCAAATGTATATTATGTTATTTATTGATTTCATTTATTTTCTGTTCCATCCTTACCCTCTGCTAAATAGAAATTCCATAAGGACAGAGATTTTATCTGTTTTGTTCACTGCTGAATCCTTACAGCTAGAATGATGTTTGAAATTTAGCAGACATTCAATAAATATGCTTAAAATATTGAAATAAATTTGTGGAATGAATGAATGAATGATCAAACCTGTACTGTGGTGAATTTGTTTGTTGCTGAATGAATGAATCCTCATTTTTAAAGCCATTTTAAATATGCACATTTTCTCTCTTTGGAAATTTTTGGGGCACAAAGTTTTATGTCTTCCTTGCCAATCTGTGTTCATTTTATTTCCTTTTCTTGCCTTACTGCACTGGCTAAATCCTTCAGCACTGTGTTGATAAGAATGACGAGCACAGGGACGCCTGGGTGGCTCAGTCAGTAAAGCATCTGCCTTCGGCTCAGGTCACGATCCTGGGGTCCTGGGATCAAGCCCCACGTCGGGCTCCCTGCTAAGTGGGGAGTCTGCTTCTCCCTCTCCCTCTGCCTCATGAATGAGGTTAGTACCCTGATAAAAGAGGCTCTAGAGAGATCCATTGCCCCCTTCCACCATGTGAGGACCCAGCCAGGATTTCCTAGCCTCTACAAATGTAAGAAATAAATTTATGTTGGTACCCAGTCTGTGGTATTTTGTAAAGCAACTCAAATGAACTGAGACAATAATAATCCCTTAATGTTTTTTTAGATGTTGCATTTCTGTTCCAAGTCTGGGATATTTGGGGGCATCAAAGAAAACCCAGGCAACTAACCACCATATTGTTGCTCAGGTCCCTGGCTGGTCTGCTTTCTTCTCTCCACCTTTCAGAGTCCGTCTTATGTTTTGTTTTTTAAATATTTTATTTATTTATTTGTCAGAGAGAAAGCACAAGCAGGGAGAGAGGCAGGCAGAGGGAGAAGCAGTCTCCCTGCTGAGCAAGGAGCCCGATGTAGGACTCGATCCCAGGACCCTGGGATCATGACCCGAGCCGAAGGCAGACATTTAACCGACTGAGCCACCCAGGCGTCCCATGTTTGTTTTATATATAGTGTCCAGTGTTTTTAGTTGTATTGAAGTAGCAGGAGGAATAGGGAAAAGTATATCTACTCTATGTTGCCAAAGTGCAAGTACCCATCTTCAGTTTTTGATGTAAGTGTGTGGCTTATGTCTTGCTAAGGTATTGTGGCCAAATCATTTTTTTTGTTGTTGACAAGATAAAATGTTCCTATTACTATAAGATCATTGTTGTCGGTTTGGCAAATCTTAATTACAGTGGCCTGAGATGCTTGGTGAATACAACCTCTGAATATACGTAAATATTTTAAGTTTCGACTTAGAACAGACTACTTCTTTTTTTAATTTTTTTATTATTATGCTATGTTAATCACCATACATTACATCATTAGTTTTTGATGTAGTGTTCCATGATTCATTGTTTGCATATAACACCCAGTGCTCCATGCAGAACGTGCCCTCTTTAATACCCATCACCAGGCTAACCCATCCTCCCACCCCCCTCCCCTCTAGAACCCTCAGTTTGTTTTTCAGAGTCCATCACTCTCATGGTTCATCTCCCACTCCGATCTCCCCCACTTCATTCTTCCCCTCCTGCTATCTTCTTCTTCTTCTTTTTTTTTTTTAACATATAATGTATTATTTGCTTCAGAGGTACAGATCTGCGATTCAACAGTCTTACACAATTCACAGCACTCACCATAGCACATACCCTCCCCAAAGTCTATCAACCAGCCGCCCCATCCCTCCCACCCCCCACCACTCCAGCAACCCTCAGTTTGTTTCCTGAGATTAAGAATTCCTCATATCAGTGAGGTCATATGATACATGTCTTTCTCTGGTTGACTTATTTCGCTCAGCATAACACCCTCCAGTTCCATCCACGTCGTTGCAAATGGCAAGATTTCATTACTTTTGATGGCTGCATAATATTCCATTGTGTGTATATATATATATATATATATATATATATATATATATATACACACACCACATCTTCTTTATCCATTCATCTGTTGATGGACATCTTGGCTCTTTCCACAGTTTGGCTATTGTGGACATTGCTGCTATAAACATCAGGGTGCACGTACCCCTTAGGATCCGTACATTTGTATCATTGGGGTAAATACCCAGTAGTGCAATTGCTGGATTGTATGGTAGCTCTATTTTCAACTTTTTGAGGAACCTCCATACTGTTTTCCAGAGTGGCTGCACCAGTTTGCATTCCCACCAACAGTGTAGGAGGGTTCCCCCTTCTGCACATCCCCGCCAACATCTGTCATTTCCTGACTTGTTAATTTTAGCCATTCTGACTGGTGTGAGGTGGTATCTCATTGAGGTTTTGATTTGGATTTCCCTGATACCGAGTGATGTTGAGCACTTTTTCATGTGTCTGTTGGCCATTTGGATGTCTTCTTTGGAAAAATGTCTGTCCATGTCTTCTGCCCATTTCTTGATTGGATTCTTTGTTCTTTGGGTGTTGAGTTTGATAAGTTCTTTATAGATTTTGGATACTAGCCCTTTATCTGTTATGTCATTTGCAAATATCTTCTCCCATTCTGTCGGTTGTCTTTTGGTTTTGTTGACTGTTTCTTTTGCTGTGCAAAAGCTTTTTATCTTGATGAAGTCCCAATAGTTCATTTTTGCCCTTGCTTCCCTTGCCTTTGGCGATGTTTTTAGGAAGAAGTTGCTGCGGCTGAGGTCGAAGAGGTTGCTGCCTGTGTTCTCCTTTAGAATTTTGATGGACTCCTGTCTCACATTTAGGTCTTTCAACCATTTGGAGTCTATTTTTGTGTGTGGTGTAAGGAAATGGTCCAGTTTCATTCTTCTGCATGTGGCTGTCCAGTTTTCCCAACACCATTTGTTGAAGAGACTGTCTTTTTTCCACTGGACATTCTTTCCTGCTTTGTCGAAGATGAGTTGACCATAGAGTTGAGGGTCCATTTCGGGGCTCTCTATTCTGTTCCATTGATCTATGTGTCTGTTTTTGTGTCAGTACCATACTGTCTTGATGATGACAGCTTTGTAATAGAGCTTAAAGTCTGGAATTGTGATGCCGCCAGCTTTGCTTTGCTTTTTCAACATTCCTCTGGCTATTCGGGGCCTTTTCTGGGTCCATACAAATTTTAGGATGATTTGTTCCATTTCTTTGAAAAAAGTGGATGGTATTTTGATGGGGATTGCCTTGAATGTGTAGATTGCTCTAAGTAGCATTGACATCTTCACAATATTTGTTCTTCCAATCCATGAGCATGGATTGGAAGACTACAAAAACCATAGTCTGTTTTTCCATTTCTTTGTGTCTTCCTCAATTTCTTTCATGAGTATTATAGTTTTCTGAGTACAGATTCTTTGCCTCTTTGGTTAGATTTATTCCTAGGTATCTTATGGTTTTGGGTGCAATTGTAAATGGGATCGACTCCTTAATTTCTCTTTTTTCTGTCTTCTTGTTGGTGTATAGGAATGCCACTGATTTCTGTGCATTGATTTTATATCCTGCCACTTTACTGAATTCCTGTATGAGTTCTAGCAGTTTTGGGGTGGAATCTTTTGGGTTTTCCACATAAAGTATCATATTATCTGCAAAGAGTGAGAGTTTGACTTCTTCTTTGCCGATTTGGATGCCTTTTATTTCTTTTTGTTGTCTGATTGCTGAAGCTAGGACTTCTAATACTATGTTGAATAGCAGTGGTGATAGTGGACATCCCTGCCGTGTTCCTGACCTTAGGGGGAAAGCTCTCAATTTTTCCCCATTGAGAATGATATTTGCTGTGGGTTTTTCATAGATGACTTCTATGATATTGAGGTATGTACCCTCTATCCCTATACTCTGAAGAGTTTTGATCAAGAAAGGATGCTGTACTTTGTCAAATGCTTTTTCTGCATCTATTGAGAGGATCATATGGTTCTTGTTCTTTTTTTTATTAATGTATTGTATCACACTGATTGATTTGTGGATGTTGAACCAACCTTGCAGCCCAGGGATAAATCCCACTTGGTCGTGGTGAATAATCCTTTTAATGTACTGTTGGATCCTATTGGCTAGTATTTTGGTGAGAATTTTTGCATCCATGTTCATCAAGGATACTGGTCTATAATTCTCCTTTTTGATGGGGTCTTTGTCTGGTTTGGGGATCAAAGTTTTCCTTCCATTTCTATTTTTTGGAACAGTTTCAGAAGAATAGGTATTAATTCTTCTTTAAATGTTTGGTAGAATTCCCCTGGGAAGCCATCTGGCCCTGGACTTTTGTTTAGATCAGACTACTTCTATTATAGCCACAGATTTACCCTAATTTCATTTGCGAGTAGATATTTGTACATAAAAGTTTATTTGACAAATAAAATATGGTAGTTTAATTCTTCAAAGGCAGTTTACAGCCTGATGTGTTTTGGGGTAATTATAGATGTTTCAAACCTGTATTTGATTTCATGGACAAATGAATAAGTAGAAGAGAAACATTGCCAGTAGGGAGTATAAATGTACATCCGAATAACTTTAATGATTAAATTATGCCTTCAACTCTTACTGACAAGAACGTCAAATCCATTTCTCATAGTTAAATTGATTGGCCCAGTAATCGGAAATAAATGGTCTGAGATTGTGAGTTTACATTTTAAAATCCTTTCAATTTAGGCAGAGGGAGTGGCCCCGTCACACACACGCACACACTTTTCCCATGGAAAATGTATGGCTATTCTGCCTAAGAAAAATTCCATGTTCTAATGTTGTTAACAAATTTCCCTCCGTTGTCCACATAGCTTTATAGGGTAAACAATGCATTGCCCTGCACCAAGGATTAGTATGTGTTTCACAGCACAGATGTGAGACCTCTTGACGTCGCCCATGTTAGTCATTGACTGGATCGTCATGCCATGGTGAGCAGAGGGTGGAAAGCTAGGGAAGAAAGGTAGGCTTTTAAAATGTGAAGCAAAATCATTCTGGGATTTTACTGGGAATCACACATTAAGTTTTGAAATGTCAAGAGGCCCAAATATCAATTTAAGTTAGAGTTTTATAAAGTAATGTTAAGTTCTCCTCTTAACGCATTTTCATATGATTTTCTTTCATATCCCTCAACACCCTCTAAGCCAGTAGAGCTTCACAATTATTTAAAAATCAATCCCTAAGTCAATATCTTTTCTCTGTAATTTTAGTATCCTCCAATCTCCTAAGCACAGCTGCAAGTTGAAATGATTTTGGAGAACTGTGAACAAAAATCTAATAAAAAAAAATGGCTTCATTTTGCAGGGAAGTGTGTATTAGGTAATTGACAGAATGACCAGGAACATGGATGTAGGAGTAGGTCAGACAGATTGAATTGTTAAGTATTTTGAACGCACTGTAAATGAGATTTTGAAATCAATATGCCATTTTTGTTGCGTCTAATAAGAACTTTTAAGGATAAAGGCAAGGTGGAAAGATGTAATACTGCTTTGGTTTAGCCGCTAAAGCAAATGGAAGATCCCCAGGATCTCTTAAAAAAGGCAAACTACACTCTTATATAATCTTCCCTTTAGAAAACATGTTTATAATTGTATATGAAATCATTGTACATTATATACTATTGCAATACACATGGTGCTAATTTTCATCTTGGAACACCTTCCTGATGTTTTATTGTTGTTTTAGGGTTACAGTGGGTTTTCTGTTACAGTGCTTTTTGTTTTTATTTTTTTTATTTTTATTTTTTTAAAATATTTTATTCATTTATTTATTTGAGAGAAAGAGAGAGAGACAGAGAAACAGCATGAGAGGGGAGAGGGTCAGAGGGAGAAGCAGGCTCCCCGCTGAGCCAGGAGCCCAATGTGGGACTCGATGCTGGGACTCTGGGATCATGACCTGAGCCAAAGGCAGTTGCTTAACCAACTGAGCCACCCAGGTGCCCTGCTTTTTGTTTTTATTTTTTAATTTAATTTAATTAATTTATTTATTTTTAAAGATTTATTTATTTGAGAGAGCGAGAATGAGAGAAAGTACAGGAGAGGGGGGAGGGTCAGAGGGAGAAGCAGACCCCCCACCGAGCAGGGAGCCTGATGTGGGACTCGATCCCGGGACTCCAGGATCATGACCTGAGCCGAAGGCAGTTGCTTAACCAACTGAGCCACCCAGGCGCCCGCTTTTTGTTTTTAAAGTTTATTTTTTTAAGGGCACCTGGGTGGCTCAGTTGGTTAAGGCTCCGACTCTTGATTTTCACTCAGGTCGTGATCTCAGGGTCCTGGGATTGAGCCCCCTCTGCGGGAACCGTGTGCTCAGTGCAGAGTCTGCTTGAGATTCTCTCTCTCCCTCTACTTCTGCACCTCCCGCTGCTCAAGTGCACACGCCACGCACACTCTCTCTCTCTCAAATAAATATAATCTTTAAAAAAAAATTTATTTTTTAGTAATCTCTCTACACCCAACGTGTGGTTCAAACTCATAACCCCAAGATCGAGAGTCACATGCTCTTGCAACTGAGCCAGCCAGGTGTCCTCCATAACAGGTCTTGGCTGGACACAAACCTACCGAGCTTTCTCCATCCTTTATTATACTGCATTCAAATACAGGAATTTGAAGCAACCCTAAGTAGATCTCAAGGAACTGGCATCCTAAGTGTAACAGGTACATTTGGTTCCTTACCTACAGCCATTTCCCTCTTTTTTTTTTTTTTTTGCTGCGATAGTTCCATGTTTGTTTGGGTTCCGCTCTTTCTATTTTATTTTATTTATTTTTTATTTTATTCTTATGTTAATCCCCATACATTACATCATTAGTTCTAGATGTAGTGTTCCATGATTCATTGTTTGTGCATAACACCCAGTGCTCCATGCAGAATGTGCCCTCCTCAATACCCATCACCAGGCTAACCCATCCTCCCACCCCCTCCCCTCTAGAACCCTCAGTTTGTTTTTCAGAGTCCATTGTCTCTCATGGTTCGTCTACCCCTCCGATTTCCCCCGCTTCATTCTTCCCCTCCCGCTACCCTCTTCTTCTTCTTCTTTTTTTTTTTCCTTAACATATATTGCATTATTTGTTTCAGAGGTACAGATCTGAGATTCAACAGTCTTGCACAATTCACAGCGCTTACCAGAGCACACACCCTCCCCAGTGTCCATCACCCAGTCACCCCATCCCTCCCACCCCACCCCCCACTCCAACAACACTCAGTTTGTTTCCTGCGATTAAGAATTCCTCATATCAGTGAGATCATATGATACATGTCTTTCTCTGTTTGACTTATTTCACTCAACATAATACCCTCCAGTTCCATCCACGCCGCTGCAAATGGCAAGATCTCATTCCTTTTGATGGCTGCATAATATTCCATTGTATATATATACCACCTCTTCTTTATCCATTCATCTGTCGATGGACATCTTGGCTCTTTCCACAGTTTGGCTATTGTGGACATCGCTGCTATAAACATCGGGGTTGGGTTCCGCTCTTTCTTTGCAGTCCTTTGCTTAGAGAAGAGATAAATCCTGGTAACTACAAGCTAGATAAGGCCCTTTCCCTTAGCCAGTGATTGGTCTAGAGGTGTGACTATCAACCAGTTTGGCCAAGGAGACATGAGAAATATGTTGGAGGAACTTCTGGGAAGGTTTTCCTTGCTTTCCAAAAGAGACCAGGAAGGAGGTAATCCTCTTTTCCTCTGCACATTGTGGCTGAATGTGACCCTTGAACTACTCTAGCTGTCCAGACTCTAGAAGGAAGTGGGTCACACCACGGACAGCAGAGTAGAAGATGGAAAGGACAGACTTAATGACAATATTGAGCTTCTGAATTTGAAATGAAATTTGGAGCTGCTCTACACCCAGACTTGTTGGTGTTACATGTCCTTCTGTGTAGGCCCCTTGAGTCAAGATTTTTTATTACTTATAACTGAAAGGGTCCTGTTAAAATAGTATTATATCACAGCACCCTTGGCTTATGTAACATCTTCCACTTAGATAACATACTCTTTTAAGCAGTGATGAGTATTAGTTAATTTTTGCATTCTGTAGGGAGTTTAGAAATGCCAGATTAGGGGCGCCTGGGTGGCTCAGTCGTTGGGCGTCTGCCTTCGGCTCGGGTCGTGATCCCGGGGTCCTGGGATTGAGCCCCGCGTCGGGCTCCCTGCTCGGTGGGGAGCCTGCTTCTCCCTCTGCTACTCCCCCTGCTTGTGTTCCCTCTCTCGCTGTGACTCTCTCTGTCAAATAAATAAATAAAATCTTAAAAAAAAAAAAAAAAAGAAATGCCAGATTATTCTACTTTTACTCATTGTGGTGAAAGAAAAAAGAATTTGACAATAATAGCTACCATTTACTGAATACTGTATATGAGGCACTGTGCCAAATGCTTTAGGTATATTATCTCATTTAATTCTCACAAAATGCCTAGGTATTATTGCCACCATTTTTTTTTACAAGTAAGGAAACTGAAGCTCAGGAATTTTAAACGACTTGTGCAATATGAAATATGAGTAAGAGGTAGAAAGGGATTGAACGGAAGTCTCTTTTTAATAAAACTTATGCTCCTAACTTGTCTGATTCCCTTTTATTAGGTATTATGTACTAGTCATTAAGGATGATAAAAAAAGATAAAGTCAAAATTGTTTTGTAGCTTTGGAAAATTATTAGGACTTTCTACTCAGGAGGAAAAAAGTGAATGCTGAAAGACTATCAAAAGCAGGCTTCTAAGGGTGCAGTTGCTCTTGTTTCCAAATGGTGAGAGGGAGAGGTGATAGAGATGGAGTCACAGAGGGTGATGGTTAAGGAGCCCAGGCACCGAGCCAGCCTGCTCGGACTGCATCCCTAAGTGCTTCCACAATGCATGGGCCATCAGGTTGGAGAACTGGGATTCTGCGGAATCATGCTGTTGCTTTGGGTGAGCTTTCTAAGGTTAGAAAGGGAGAACGAGGTGCCTGGCTGGCTCAGTCAGTGGAGCGCGCGACTCTTGATCTTGGGGTTGTAGGTTCGAGCCCCACGAACATTAAAAAAATAAAATCTTTAGGGGCGCCTGGGTGGCTCAGTCGTTAAGCATCTGCCTTCAGCTCAGGTCATGATCCCAGGGTCCTGGGATCGAGCCCCGCATCGGGCTCCTTGCTACTCGGGGAGCCTGCTTCTCCCTCTCCCACTCCCCCTGCTTGTGCTTGCTCTCTGTCTCTCTCTCCCTCTCTCTCTCTCTGACAAATGAATCTTAAAAAAAAAAAAAAAAGTGAAAGGGGAGAATCATGTAGAGGGAGGCATCTAAATTGAATTTTCTCCTCAAAATATAGCAAAGGGAGTTACAGGTTGGGGGGGGCGGGAGGTATAAGGAAGAGGTCCATAATTTAACATAATATTCTGGTTTTAGGTGAAACTGAGCCCATGGCAGCTTTATGGTAGTCAAGTATAGGCCCCAGGGACAATCTAGCCAAGATATCTCTCAGCCCAGGAATTCCATGAAATAACCTGATTAATTCTCTCATCAGTGTCTTTCAGGATGGCAATGTCAAGCACCCTAGATCCATTCAAATTTCTATTCAAGGTTCTGAAACAAATACTGGACCATGATATACCAGAAATAGCTGAACATCCATGTATGTTTCTTTTCTTTCTTTTTTTTTTTTTTTTAAAGATTTTATTTATTTATTTGACAGAGAGAGAGAGATAGCGAGAGCAGGAACACAAGCAGGGGGAGTGGGAGAGGGAGAAGCAGGCTTCCCGCCGAGCAGGGAGCCCGATACGGGGCTCGATCCCAGGACCCTGGGATCATGACCTGAGCCGAAGGCAGACGCTTAACGACTGAGCCACCCAGGCGCCCCTCCATGTACGTTTCTTAATGTTGCCTGTTTCCATCTCTATCTCCACAAAATATACTGGGAATGGAGGTAGACTTGCAGATTCTAGGAGATATACCATAGTATATCTATGTACCATAAGGCCAGAAGGATCTGAAATCCCAGAAAGGAGCTGGAAGTAAATGAAATAAACTGGTCAGAGAGAGAAGTGGTCCACAGCCCCCATTGTCTTCCCCAGGTAGAGGTCAGATGTAGCTTATGCCCAGAAGAAGAAACCTATGCCTGAGAGTTGCAGTGCTCTTCCTGATTACTGGTCTTGTGGATTTCAGGCTTGCCTAGCCAGCCCCCATGATCACATAAGCCAATTCCTTGCAACAAATCTCTTTTTGGTTCTGATTCTCTGCTTGAACCCTAGTTGATACACAGTGATGAAGAGAAAGGAGAAGCTAAAAAAAAAAAAAATGTTATGCCTGGAGAAATAGAGATAAGAATGATAGCAGATTTCTCATCAAAATACAAAATTGAGAAGATAGTTGTACAACATCCTCAAAATAACAACAACAAAAAATTGTCAACGTAAAAATTACAAATATTACAAAGTACAAATATCTTTCAAAAACAAAGGTAAAACAAGTATGTTCCAGACATACAAAAGTTAAAAGAATTAATCCCTAGCAGATCTGCACTATAAAAAAATACAAATGGTTTTTAAAAATAGACTTTAATTTTCAGAGTAGTTTTAAGTTTATAGGAAAATTGCACAGGAAGTAGAGTTACCTTATATCTCCTCCCCAGCCCCACAGTTTCTCCTATTACTAACATTTTGTGTCAGTGTGGTACACTCAATATTATAAACCTATATTGACACATTTTTTATTAATGTCCATAGTTAGGGTTTTCCCTCCGTGTTGTACTGTTCTATGGATTTTGACAAATGCACATTCATGTATCCCCGATTACAATATTACACAGAATGGTTTCACTGCCCTAAAAATGCTCTGTGCTCCCTCTCTTCTCCCTGAACCCCTGACAACCACTGATCTTTATACCGTCTCCAGAGTTTTGCCTTTTCCAGAATGTTGTATGGTTGTAAGCACATAGTATGTAGACTTTTCAGACTGGTTTCTTTCACTTAGAAATACACATTTAAGGTTCTTCCATACCTTTTTTGTGGCTAAACAGTTCATTTCTTTGGTCTTTTTTCTTTTAAATGGTAATTTTTTAAAAAGATTTTATTTTTAAGTAATCTCTACACCCAACATGGAGCTTGAATTCAGAACCCTGAGATCAAGAGTCACATGCTCTATCAACTGAGCCAGCCAGACATCCCTCATTTCTTTGAAATGTAAGTTTTTCAGGCAGAAGGAAAATGATATCAGATGGAAATCTATATCTATGCTGGAAACCATATCTACACCAGAAATGCTAACTACATGGGTAAATATCCATGATTTTTTAATTTAAATCTCTTCAAAAGATAACTGGCCTTTTAAACAAACAAAACATAGCATGGGGTTTATGACATAAAATTAAAAATCCCAAAGAACACAGAAGAAAAGGAAAAACTCCCAAAGAATTCATGGGGCAAATAGAAAACAAACAGCAACTCATTCTAGGATGAGAGCATTACCTTGATATCAAAACCTGACAAAGATATTCCAAGAAAAGAAAGCCACAGATCAATTGCCAAGTTTAGCAAATCAAATCTAACGGTATGTAGGGGCACTTGGGTGGCACAGTGGGTTGAGCATCCAACTCAGAGTTTCGGCTCAGGTTGGAATCTCAGGGTTGTGAGATTGAGCCCCATGTAGGGCTCCCTGCTCAGCATGGAGTCTGCTTGGGTTTCTCTCTCCCTCCCCCTCTGCCCCTCCTGCCCCCACTCTCTCTCTCAAATAAATAATCTTAAAAAAAAATCTAACAGTATATAAAAAGGATAATACGTTATGACCAACTGGGTTTTATCCTAGGAATGTAAGAGTTCACTTATAAAAACAATCAATAAACTCCTGAAACCAATATTGTACTGTATTTTAACTAAAATTTAAATAAAGATTAAAAAAATATTCACCATACTAACAAATAAGAGATAAGAACCAAATGATGATCTCAGGAGATGCTGTTTTAGTCCTTTCTGGCTACTGTAACAAAATACTACAGGCTGGGTGGCTTATAAACAACAGAAGTTTATTTCTCACAGTTCTGGAGCTTAGAAGTCCAAGCTCAACACTTGATCTTAGCCAAAAGGCCAAGAAGCGATGAAGTCCAAGCTCAAATGCTGGTAGATTTGGTGTGTTGTCTGGTGAGAACCAACTTCCTGATTCATAGCTGTACCTTCTCCCTGTGTCCTCCTACGGTAGAGGGGGCGAGGAATATCTCTGCAGCCTCTTTCATAAGGGCACTGATCCTGTTCATGAGGATTCCCCCCTCATGACTGACCACCTCCCACCAGCCCCACCTACTAATACCATAACTTTTGGGGTTTACGATTTCTTTTTCTTTTTCTTTTTTTTTTTAAGATTGTATTTATTTGAGAGAGAGTGAGTGAGCAAACAACACGAGCAGGGGAAGGGGGCAGAGGGAGAAGGAGAAGTACACTCCCTGCTGAGCTGGGAGCCTGACTCTGGGCTCCATCCCAGGACCCTGGTATCACTACCTGAGCCGAAGGCAGATGCTTAACCGATTGAGCCACCCAGGTGCCCCGTGGGTGTTAAGATTTCAACATATGAATTATGAAGGGGGAACACAAACGTTCAGATCACAGTTGACACAAAAAAGCATTTGACAAAATCCAATGTCCATCCTGGTAGAAATTCTAAACAAATTAGGAATAGAATGGCCTTTATTTGTCTTTTTCTATGCCCCATGTCCTTGAAATAAAATCTGTGTCGGAATGCTGTGAAGTTTTGCATTGTTGCTGGTGGCAGGGATGAACATTACTTTGAAGGCAGGACCGAGTTAAACAGAAGCACTTGGGTAAGAAGAAAAGACTAGTTAGTCCAGCTAATTCTCCTCAGGGAGCCAAAATGCAGTAGTTTCTTGCTTAATTAAGTATCATTTTCCTGTAGTCCCATTTTCTTGCTTCTCTTCATGTTCTGTTTCATGGTTCCAGAGCTATTCAGGAATTAGCACAGTATTTGTACCACTGTAGCTAACAGCTGAGGTATATTCTGCACTATTAAACCCTTCAGAGTAACTCTTAAATTTGTATACAGGTAGGTCTAGACATAACATGCATGCTTTTTTTTTTTTTTTAAGATTTTATTTATTTATTTGACAGAGAGAGAGAGCACAAGTAGGCAGATCGGCAGGCAGAGGGAGAGGGAGAAGCAGGCTTCCCACTGAGCAGGGAGCCTCATGCGGGGCTTGATCCCAGGACCCTGAGATCATGACCTGCGCTGAAGGTAGACGCTTAACCAACTGAACCACCCAGGTGCCCCATGTAATTTTAAAATTTTTCCATTTTAATACTATAAATTACTCTTTGGGGTAAATATATATTCAAACTTTGTTACTTTGGAATTACAATTTGAAAAACAATTACATTTTATTTTTTATTCTTTAGATAATAGAACATAAATTATATAAAAGTTCAATTAAAAAAATAATTGGTGAATTTCTGAAACAAAGGCAAGAGATATAACTGTTATGGTCTCATTATTTGTGTGTCCTCAAAATTCATATATTGAAACCTAATGCCCAAGGTGATGGTATTAGGAGGTGGGGCATTTGGGGGTCTTTGGGATTAGGTCATGAGGGTGGAGCCTCATGGGGTTAGTGCCCTTATAATAAAGACCTCAGCGAGATCCCTCCTGTATTCCACGCAGGAAGTAGGCAGTTTGCAATCCAGAAGAGGTTCACCAGAACCTAACCATGCTGGCACCTTGGTTTTGGATTCCCAGCTTCCAGAACTGTGAGAATAAATTTCTGTTGTTTATAAGCCCACCCCAGTCTGTGGTATTTTGTTGCAGCACTCTAAATGGACTAAAACAATAACTTTTAGGATGTAATTGTGAATTATGTATGTTTTCATGTTAGTACTCATTCAAATGTTATTATTCATCCAAACAGTGTTGTCTTATCAACAAAAGCCAAACATGCATGATAATGATTAAATTCAGTCATCTTTGATATTTTGCCAACTTCCAGTCCTAGCAAACCATAGCTTTATATACACTTTTCCATTTGAGTCATTTCAAAGGTATATTTGCAAAATATATTTGTACAATAAATACATTTTGTTTAACAATTTATTGGCTTATTTATTGTGTTTCAAAATTTAAATGTATAACATGTAAGCCTTCATTTGTACCCTTCCCTGAGGCCCCCAAAATGTTAGGACCTGAAGGAGGGACTCTCTCAGGTCCTGCTCTGGTAGTCTGCTGTGGAAGGTCACCTGAGTATGAGCCCTCCCTGGCTAATTTCTTTTCCTTCCTTTCATCTCTCTTGTTTTTGTTGTGGAAAACTGGGCACAGGGTGAAAAGAATCTCCTGGAGATCAGTTTACACACTTTCCCTTTCCAGTAGAGAATCAAAACTGGTGAGGAGACCCTCATGTGACAGAAAAGGCATCCGTGAAGACCATACTTTACTCAACAACCTGCAAAAAGACTGGCTGCCTTCCTAGCCCCACTCAGTCCTCAGTGCTGGAGGATGCCTGAAATGCTACCCTTAGAACTTTAAGATCTCAATCCTTCTCTGTCTTAGTGTCCTGTATTTCAGGAGATTTTATTTTGGGAAAGGAGCAGAGAAGACCTGCATCTCCAGTTCAACAGGGCAGAAGAACCACAAAGCACAGGGAAGCTGAGACAGAGATGAGGGGACGTGGAAAGGAGATGAGGGGAAGTGGAAGAGATGAGGGGAGGTGGAAGGAGATGAGGGAAGGTGGGAAGGAGATGAGGGGAGGTGGGAAGGAGATGAGGGGAGGTAGGAAGGAGATGAAGGGAGGTACAGAGGAGAAGAGAGGAAATGGGAAGGAGATGAGGGGAGAGGGAAGGTGGGAAGGAAATGAGAGGTGGAAGAGATGAGGGGAGGTGGGAAGGAGATGAGGGGAGGTGGGAAGGAGAAGAAGGGAGGTGGAAAAGAGATGAAGGGAGGTGAGGAGAAGAGAAGAAATGGGAAGGAGATGAGGAGAGATGAGATGGAGATGAAGGGAGGTGGGAAGGAAATGGGGCGAGATTAAATGGAGATGAGAGGAAGTGGGAAGGAGATGAGGGGATGCAGGATGCAGTTGGGAGAAGCAATGAGAAGGAGAAAGTCTAACTGCTCTTTCTGCCATTTTGCCTAGGGCTGCTGGAAGGAAGAGGAACTTTCTTTCTTTCTTCCTTTCTTTCTTTCTTTCTTTCTTTCTTTCTTTCTTTCTTTCTTTCTTTCTTTCTTTCTTTCTTTCTTTCTTCTTTCTTTCTTTCTTTCTTTCTTTCTTTTTTTCATTCATTTTAAAATTTTATTTAAATTCTAATTAGTTAACATTCAGTGCAATATTGGTTGCAAGACTAGAATTCAGCGATTTGTCACTTACATACAACACCCAGTGCTCATCACGAGTGCCCTCCTTAGTACTCATCACCCATCTAGCCCACCCCCCCGACCTCCCTCCATCAGTCCTCAGTTTGGTCCCTATCATTGAGTCTCTTATGCTTTGCCTCCCTGTTTTCATCTTATTTTACTTTCCTTTCCCTTCCCCTATGTTCATCTGTTTCGTTTCTTAAATTCTGCATATGAATGAAATCATATGATATTTGTCTTTCTCTGGCTGACTTATCTCACTTAGCATAACACACTCTAGGTGCATCCATGTTGTTGCAAATGGCAAGATCTCATTCTTTTTATGGCTGAGTAATATTCCATTGTATATATACTATTACTGCTACAATTACTACTTCTTCTTCTTCTGCTTCTTTTCCTCCTCCTCCTCCTCTTCCCCCTCCCCACCCTCCTCTTCATCCTCCCCCTCCTCCTTCTTCTTCTTTTTAAGATTCTATTTATTTATTTGAGAGGGAGAAAGCAAGTGAGAGCACAAGAGCAGGGGGAGGGAGAAGCAGACTCCCCGTTGAGCAGGCAGCCCGATGTGGGGCTCCATCCCAGGACGCTGGGATCATGACCTGCCCCAAAGGCAGCCGCTTAACCAACTGAGCCACCCAGGTATCCCTATACCACATCTACTTGATCCATTCACCTGTCAGTGGACATTTGGGCTCTTTCCATAGTTTGGCTATTGTTGATAATGCTATAAATAGTATCGGGGTGCATGTACCCCTTCAAATCTGTCTTTTTGTATCCTCTGAGTAAATACATAGTAGTGCAATTGCTGGATTGTAGGGTAATTCTATTTGTAACTTTTTTGAAGAATCTCCATACTCTTCTCCAGAGTGGCTGCACCAGTTCGCATTCCCACCAACAGTGCAAGAGGGTTCGGAAGGGGAATATTTTAGAAGTCAGGTCTGGCAGTGAGAGAGAGTGAGGATTTGGTTGAACAGCTCAGAGGGGACCCTGTGTATGCTGATACTTGAAAACATGAGCTGTGGAATGAGACAGATGGGCTCAAATCCATCTGATATGTTTGAGCTATTTGACCTTGAGCAGGCTATTAACCTACATGAATCTCAGTCTTCTCATCTGTAAAATTTAGCTGTATGCTTGGACCTAGTTTATAGGATTATTGCAAGGACTAGTGAGGTGTCATTCAGTAAGTACTTGCTAGTGTGCCTGGCGTACTGTAAGTAAATTACAGTTATTGGATAATGTACTGTCCTCTGCAGACCAAGAACAAGTAATCTGAATAGATCCCATAAATTGTCTTTAACCTAGACTCAGCCAGGCCTATTTCTGTTCTTACGCTGAGGCATTCCGACCCTGCAAAACAGGTCTTTGAAGCAGGAAAGTTACTAAAAAGGGGTCTGGCTCTACCTTTGTCTAGTCTAGACTTCCTGCAGTCTTGCCCCAACATTGCCACTGGGATGATCCTTTATTTTATTATTATTTTTAAAAAGATTTATTTATTTATTTTAGAGAGAGAGAGCACGTGCAAGTGGGGGGAGGGGCAGAGGGACAGAATCCTCAGACTCCCCACTGAGCTTGATCTCAAGACCTGTAAGATCACGACCTGAGCCAAAACCAAGAGATGGAAGCTTAACTGACTGAGCCAACCCAGGCGCCCCTGGGATGATCCTTTAAAAGGTGAATCTACTTGTTACTTTCAGGTTAAAGTCTTTGAATGGCTTGTTGCCTACAGAATGTGAGAGCTCTTTAGCTTGGCAGAGAAGGTCCTCCTTGACTTGGCCTCTAATGAGCTTTCCTGCTTCCACGTCTTCTCCCCATCCAATCAGAGCTAAGTGCCTCTTCCTGCGCTTGCTAGCACATTGTGCATGCTTCTATACACGTTTATTGTATGTGTGTGTGAATATCCTCCCAAGTAACTGAACACAGGACCTGCCTCATTCATTTCTGCTTTGCTAATTTCCAATGTTTATTTTTGATTAGGAAATACCTTCACGTGGTTCACAACTAAAAATAGATAAAAGGAATACAATGAAGACTTTCTCTTACCTCTATTTTCCAGATGTTCTTCTTTTCCTTCTAGGAGGAAACCAATTGGTGTTAATAGTTTTTTTGTGTATATTTCTGGATATATTTTATGTGAGTTGGTGTGTGTATTCTTTCTCCTTCCTTTTGAACAAATGATATATTTTTTTATATTTTACTTTTTTAAAGATTTATTTATTTCAGAGAGAGAGAGTGTGCAGGGGGAGAAGCAGAGAGAATGCTCAAGCAGACTCCTCACTGAGCATGGAGCATGACATGGGGCTTGATCCCAGGACCCTGAGATCATGACCTGAGCCGAAGTCAAGAGTTGGATGCTTAGTCCACTGAGTCACCCAGGTGCCTCTAAACAAATGACATTATTCATACCATCCTATACTATGGTTTTTTCCCTTTATATATCTTGGCAATCTTTCATATGAGTTTTCTCATTCTTTGCCTTTGCATGGTGTCATTCATAGCTTTATACCTCAACATCTGACACATAGTTAAGTAAATGATAAATAATGAATGAAATATCGAGTGAATAAAAACAAAAGGACATTTTTGTGCTGCTCTTGGAAGTTAGCTGAATAAGTTACTATATATTGTTTCAACACGTGTTACACATATCACACTATTGAGATAAATTATACACAGCCTTCTGATTCAACAACAAATACTTGTCTTATTCTTTACCATCCATTAGAGGGAGACATGACCTTGTTGTATAAAGCCAATGCTCAAAGCCTCTAACTGGAAAATCTGAACCAACTCCATAGCAGGTGGTCCTTTGTAGAATTTGAGCCCTTAATAAACCTATCTAGGATGGGAGGTGCTAGGGATGATAAAGGATGTTAATTGCAGGAGGAGAAAATGTCTGGACCCAAGCACCTGGACCAGCAATAAGGACACAGGTGAACTTCGCTCAGTTACTACCAACAAGACTAATTACTTTTGCTAGGTGTTGTGCTAGTAAACCAGTTCTTTAAAAAAAGAAGTCCTGGGGCGCCTGGGTGGCTCAGTCGGTTAAGCGACTGCCTTCGGCTCAGGTCATGATCCTGGAGTCCTGGAATCGAGTCCCGCATTGGGCTCCCTGCCCGGCAGGGAGTCTGCTTCTCCCTCTGACCCTCCTCCCTCTCATGCTCTCTCTCATTCTCTCTGTCTCAAATAAATAAATAAAATCTTAAAAAAAAAAATTAAAAAAAAGAAGTCCTGTCTGCGTGTAGTACTTACGGATTCCCTAAAGAAAAAGACAATACAGTATTCAGAGTGAGCGATGAACCCAAACCCCGAGAATAGCTGAGAAGGGTTCACATCAATCAACGTCCTGTGCTCTGAAGGAAACAGCAGCACCCTTAAGCTCCTGTCTGGCCCAGAGAAATCCATACTTACCAGGACAGATTTCAAGCTGTGATTGGTTTAACAATTGAATTGCAAATTCCTTGAGTATTTATCTCTCCTGAGTATTTATCTCTCCTGAGCCAGTGTGAACAGGTTTTGGCACACTGCTGAGCTTTGTTGGGTCTTAGTTACCTTTCCTAGAAAATGGGGATGATAAATCACCCATTACAGAGATCCCATTATATAGTGGACATCTAAGCAGCTTGAACATTTTATTGTTTTTATTATTTATTTATTTTATTTTTTTAAAGATTTTATTTATTCATTTGAGACACAGAGATAAAGAGAGAGACAGAGCATGAGCTGGGAGAGAGGCAGAGGGAGAGGGAGAAGCAGGCTCCCCACTGAGCCAGGAGCCCAACGTGGGGCTTGATCCCAGGACTCTGGGATCATGACCTGAGCCAAAGGCAGACGCTTAACCATCTGAGCCACCCAGGCGCCCCCAGTTTGAACATTTTAAAGCAATGTTTTCCCAACTTCCCTGATCATAAAATCCACCCAGTGGGTTGTGGAAAATGTGCATTTCCAGGACCTGTCCCAGAGCTCCTGGTTCCGAGCCTGCTGGGGAAGGGGTCCTGGGAATCCATATTTTAAACAAGTGACTCAGGCGACTCATGATCCAGGAATGTGGAAAAACTCTGCTTTAAAGCAGCCTTACATTGGGTTATATGTCAGTGGGTCTTCTTCGACTCACTTCACAACTGGGCCTGCCTGAAGAGATGTATGCAGAAGTCTGTGACTAGCTCCTGACAGGACATTTAATTCTGTACTACCTCCCCCACCCTGGGAGCCCAAACCTCTCTAACCACCACACCTGCTCTTGCCTCCTCCTCGGCCAAGTCTTCCCCATACTCGTGAAGCCCTTTGTTCCAAGGACTGCTGTAGTTTTTAAGGCCATCCGGTATTGAGAATCTGCCAGGTGTCAGGCAGGTTACTGCTCATCCTCACCACCATCTCATGCAGTGCATTCTTGTGTTCTTCTTATTTTACCGAAGATTGAAGAGGCCAGAAAAGGGTTCAGGGGCATACAACTGCTAAGTGGCTGGGCTCCCATCCTGCTCTGCTGCCTGTGTGTTCTCCGTCCTGTGCCCCAAGCAGCTTCCAGTAGCCAGAGTGGAAGAATGAGGGATGCTGAGGGGAGGACACAAGGCTGGGCCTGGGCACCTGCAGAATTCAGAGGAGCCCCCCTGGGAGATCAGCACCTTCCATGTCTGAAATTCAGTCAGCTCAGGAAACAAGCTCTGGGGGTTAATTTCTCTCAAAGAGGAACCCAAACATGCGGGGAATCCTCTTAATGTCCACAAACCTCCCCATCTCCCCCATTCATTTGTCTCTGATCATTTGTAACAGGCACTGCAGGTTGTTTCTTGGGCATTGGTCTCCTCCCCTCCACTAGAATATAAAGCCTTCAGGAGATCAGACCGGGTGTTGCTGTGAAACAGATCTGGTGGGAACCCTCTGCTCTTCTTGCTGGGTGATATCGGGCAAATTAAACTTTCTGAGCCTCAGTCTTCTCATTTGCTAGGTGGGAACATAAATAGTGCCTCCCTTGTGAGATTGTTTTGAGGATTACATGAAATAGAGCAGATAAAGTGTTTACAAGCAGTTGCTGAATGAATGTTATCTCCTCCTTCTCATCTAGAACAAATACCTTCATGTTCTCCTGTGTCTTAGGTAAGCACTTTGGGCATTACTGTTTTTCAGCATTAAGAGGGCATTCTCACAAAGAGATAAATGCAGGAGGGCAAGAAGCAGTCCCAAAGAAGAGTGTTTTATGAAAGAATAAATGTTGAGCATCAGAATTAACTTTAAAGTAAAAATAACTAAAGAAGTTGTCAATGAGGGGGCCAGGTGGCTCAGTCAGTTAAGTGTCTGACTCTTGATTTCGGCTCAGGTCATGATTTCAGGGTCATGAGATTGAGCCCTGAGTTGGGCTTGCACTGAATGTGGAGCCTGCTTAAGATTCTCTCCTTCTCCCCCTGCCCTCCCCCGACTGCGCACACACACTCTCTCAAAAAAAAAAAAAAAAATTGTCAATGATTTTCTCCCTTGAATGGTGTTTTGTATTGAGATAAAGTGGGAAGGGGGGGCGGGGAGGGGTGGAGTCAGGTGACAAAAGCCCGAGGCTAGTAGCCCTAGCAGCCCGCCCAGTGCTAGGGACGCAGGAAATGAATTTCCCTCAGGGAGGCAGATAGGGATCTACGAAATGAGTCAGGTGACTAGGGTTCCTGTAAGTGTAAATCTAGCGAACTCACTGAAGTTTCCTTACCAGCAAAATGGGTATAAAATTACTGTCATAGAGTTGGCATGACATGGCCATGTGTGTGCTGTGTTAATTGTAAAAGCCAATGTCACCCTAGGATAGCAGGTCTCTTAGTAAGTTGTGGCTGGTGGATGGGAGAGTACGGTGGATGGGAGCAGGCCGAGGAAGCATCTGGCTTGAACATGGTTAGAACCAGGAAGAACAGATTAGTGAGCAAACTGCCTGGATAGACAGGAAAAAAAAATGTAGAGATGTTAAATGAAGAGAAAAAAGGGGAGACCGCAGGGATCCTAGTACACTGGACAACATTGGCGACCCCTCAGAAAATACATAAACTGCTTGGAGAAGTTTATTTCCTGGTTGTAATTCCCAGGGAAAGGGGAGACAATCATGGAGAAGACCATTCCTCTCTCTGGTTGGACTCATCAGATCAAGCAATGACATATGTGAACACTCTCTGTACACAAAGGATGGGGTCTACATTTTTACAAAAGCCATTAATGCGATGTGCATTAATAGAGTATTATTTGACAATATTATTATAGACATATAGAGTATTATTTGACAATATTATTATAGACATTTCTAGTAACTTTCCATGATATGAACAAAGAACTTGAAAATGTCAAATACATTTACGAGAAGTAGAAAAAAACTTCAATTTTTTTAAATTCTAAACTCTATGGAAGCAGACGGTCTTATTAGAATCTATGGCCTCTTGAGCCATTTCTGTCTATATACCCTATTTTTTTTTTTTTTTTGACCTCCTATCTGGGACGATTACACTGTCTGACCTGTTATTAATATTATTTTATTCTATGCCAAAAGAGGTAGAGAAGCTGCACTTCCAGAATTGCATTGGAGTCATTTGTGAAATTGCATATTACAATTTGCATCCATTTCTAACAGTTCTTTAACATTTTCGTTCTCAACGGGGTGTTCACATTCCTGCCAGCGACCTCCAGGGGCAAGTTTCTTTGCTAGCTCAAGAGAGAATTGCTTCAATGACAGCTGGGGCTCAGGATAGGAACATATATTCTTCATGTTGTTTGATTTCAAATGGATAGAAATTAGAAATAAATTTATGCAAGAGATTTGTGTGGAATTTAAATACCTTCAAGGAGCAGTAGATACGACAAAAACTTATTTTACCTGTTTGTTTGCAAATGTCAAAGACCAAGACGGAGACAGATGAGGGTGAGTTATAAGGAGTTGGCTATACGTGTTAGCTGCCCAAGTGGTTCATTTCAACTGCAGGTCAGAGTAACCTTGTCCTGTGGTCTGGACACTTAGATACCAGGTTAGGGCTACCTTGCTGCTTATGTCCTTGGCAGCCTTACCAAGGGCTCCAGTCAAACCCCTGTCAGTAAAGAATACAGTTATATAAATACGCACACAGATGGTCATGCCTAGACAAGAACTTGGCAAGATTTCATTCAGCAATATCCAGGCTCTACAGGACAAATATGCTTCAGTTTACACAACAAGTAAGAACAAAATCACAGTTATAACAGAGGAGAAAGCAAGGGATTCACAGGTAGGCAGAAAACTTTGCCACATGCACATGGGTGACCTTGCAAAAGAAACGTCATTTCTCTAAGGCTCTGTTTCCCTATCTGTACAGCAGGGACAGCCAAAGGGAAGTTCTGAGGATAAATAAAATAAAAATGAGCGAACCTTGGGCAAGCCTGCCTCCCGTAGTACCTGGGTTGGAAAGGTACATAAATGTTATGTTCGTTTTTATTTCTACAGAAAACATGATCCTAAGAAGCTCTATCTACCCAAATCCAATTTTCAAATATCAAATTTTAGTTTACAAACCCTGATTCATGAGCAGCGGAAATAACCTGACATACCGCGTTAGTAATCCCACCTTTCTAATTCCTCCCCTCCAAATAAAGGTGCTATTGCAGGTGCAACAAGGCTTTCCCTTCTCTCTTAGTAATTCCTTAAGTTTAAGGTTACATCTCCCAGATCCTCTTAAAATAGACCAATTTATTCTCACACATCATGAAGAAAGAGCCTGATCAGATTATCCTCTGGAGCGGGTAAGAACATCCCAGGATTTACATCCTCCCAGTCGGCCTCAGGCTCAGAGGAGAAAGAGCGACAATCCAAAGTCATCACCCTGCAGCGTGCCACGATTTGTAGGAATCCTCCCCTCCACATCGGCTTTTGCTTTCTTGCCTTCAACAACTTTTTGTTTGTTTTGCCTCTTAATGGGATCTTTACCATCGAACATCTCTCTCCTTTCCCTCTGATCTTTCCAAGTTGAAGTCTTCAGCAGGTGTTTGTTGAGCATCCGGGTTGAACGAGGTGGGAGCCGTGGGTATGATGCTACCGTGGGGGAAGCCAGAGATACAAGATGTGTGCTGTACGATCACAGCGCAGGCAGTGTGGACCGGGTTGAGTGCTGTGGGGGAGGCAGTGTGCACATTCCGCTTGGCAGGCTCGCTCTTCACTTAGGCTCTCGGCTTTGGGCTGGGTAAGACTTCACCAGACGGAAAAGGGGCAAGGTGAAAAGATAAGGAGCACCCGGATGGAGAGGCTTTCTTTCCTCCTACAGCAAAAATGTACCTGTCCTGTGCCAGCCTCCTTTGCTTTCTTTCCCAGGTGACATTTAGCTCATAAGCTCATCTCATTAGTATAATCATAAATGCTAGTAAATTAATATTACCCATCATATAGAACATGATCGGATGTTAACAATCCAATGCTTTAATCCCAAAGGATGATTGCATGGTGAGGACTTTAGTCCCTGTTATAAAATATTTTGGGAAGAGGAAGGCCTTTCAATGTCATACTATGTAGGTGCTTCCTTAGGGAGGTCATGAGTGAGGCGGAAATGAGACGGGGATCTTCTAACAGAGGCATGGTCCTTTTTTTTTAAAGATTTTTTATTTATTTATTTATTTTGACACAAAGAGAGAACGAGAGAGCACAAGCAGGGGGAGGGACAGAGGCAGAGGGAGAAGCAGACTCCCCGCTGAGCAGGGAGCCCGATGCATGACTCCATCCCAGGACTCTGGGATCACGACCTGAGCTGAAGGCAGACACTTAACCGACTGAGCCACCCAGGTGTCCCAGAGGCATGGTGCTTAACCCTAGATTTCAGGGTGCTTTTCAGTATAGTCATCGGTATTAACTGTCTCAAGAATCCCTTCTTAGTTTGGGAATATTACTCTCCCTACGCATTGCATTAAACCCCGCAAAGCTTCCATCCCTAAGGTACCATTATTTTTCTCAATCCCCAGGATGAGTCAGAAGGAAATGTACTCACTCCCATTCATTCTCTTTGCTTAATATTTCTGGCAATGAGGTTTCCTTGTGTAACAAACCACTTCTGTGGGTGTTTGAGGGTCTTTAAAAAGAGAACATGCTGTTCCCATGAGTGGACTGCCTTCTAAAGGAAGCGTCACAGCAAACACAGAGCTCTAGGTCTGGGGTGAGCAGACGCTTATCTCTCAGGTGGTGGGAGGCTTTGAGGCAGGGCCCGTCTGCAGGACATCTAGTGTCCTGACATTCAAGCCATCTTCATTTCTGATTGACTGTAGTCATGGTATGGAAGAGAACAGAGTCTTGGGCTCCCACCTGGGCTCTAGTCTTTCTCAGCCACGGACTGGCCATTTTCTCAACTGTAAAATGGGGATACTTAAGAACAGAATTTCCCTCCTAGGTCTATTGTATTGAAAATGAGATAACCTGCAGCAAAGTAGGGCATGGCTAAATGCCTAATCAGTGGTAGCTGTCTACGAAAGCATTGCTGCCATGGCCCCTCCCCATGTGTGGTTTTAGGTAGCTGTGCGGGCCTTAGTTTCCTCCTCTGAGAAGGGGGTCAATAGTACCTAGTTCACAAAGCTCCCGCGTGGATTAAACGAGATGTGGTGCAAGCACTTAGCACCCTCTCTGGCACAATGTTGGCACTTGATAGGCGTCAGCTTTGTTCACCCTCACATTATCTTTGTCTGCCTAGTGGCCCAAGACTGGTTCCTTCACAATAATTTCCTTTCCAGATGTATCTTGTTAACAAGTAAGTACTTCCAAATGGAACTGATTTTTTAAAACCATTACTTAAAAATTTCTTCCGTGCAAAGGAGGAAGGAGCATATGGGTACTGGGTACACGCAGGGACACCAGGAGAGGGGACAAGGAAAGCTGAGATGGGCAAAGAGAAGTATCTTGTCGTCTAGAGTCCTACACAGATGAATCTGGTCAGTTCCACACCCTCCTGTTCAAACTAACTTCTCTACCTCAAGGATCGGAGAGAATTACAACTTGAGAGGATCCAGGAGTCCTTGCTTGGATGAAAATGGAAGGGGGTGGCGGAGTAGAGATTTTTCCGAGCCACCCTTTATAAAGGGAGTGGCTCTCCATGTTTGGAGCCTGCCTTCGCTCCCTGTGGACCTCACTCTTACAAACCCAGAGCACACTAGAGTCGATCCAGGCCATTTCTGGCTAAAGCCCAACGCTTGAGGCTGGCGTTGTAAGTTTCCCTCCAAGTGCCCTCTGGTCCTCTTTTATCAGAGATCCGGAGGCACAACCGGATCAAGAACCATGTCCCTCATGCCGTGTGTACGGATAGTGTGATGATTAATTAGACACAAATGTGGCACTGGGGTCCCAGAATGGCCTATGGGACATCTGGAACTTGCCCTTCGATTTTCGCCACCAGTGGCTGCCCCAAAGCCGGGTGCATCTTAATGACTATCCTAAGGTCCCTAGTCCTCACACAGTGGGCTGCCACAGGGTGGGTGAGGAGAACCTGGGGACTCCGCAGACCTGGGGACCTGGGGCTGCCACCAGGGGACGCTGGCCTGCGCAGAGCTCCACGGAGGCGCTGCTGCGGGAAGAAGGGCGCAGCCGCCGCGGAGGCCGATTTCCGCCCCCCAGGTGCTTCTTTGCGGTAGGTGAGTTTGAGGAGGTGCCTGCGATCTTTGCTCTAACGCGAAAGGCCTTCCGAGCCGGCCGCGGAGAACCCGCACCCACCACCTCCTGCCACGGCCGCTCCCTCCAGGGGCACGAACCCGCGCTCGCTACCCGGGATTGGGAAAATCCAAAGCCTCTCCAGTTCCACCACTGGATTCTAAGAGTCAGATTTCTGTATTTCAACGACACCGCAGCATCCAGCCCCTGTCAGACTCACGTGGGTCAGAGTCTAGGGACGGGATCCTCGGAGTGTGGTCCCCAGCCGGGCAGCATCAGTTTCAGCTTCGCCCTGAACCTGGTTTGAAATGCACATTCTCAGGCCCCGCCCCAGACCTCCTCAATTCAAGACGGCTGCAAGGGCGCCCTGTGTGCTTTGCTCCCCCTGAGGGTGCCTGTGACGCGCCCTTTCCCCGGGGCTTCTCCCCTCGCCCAGGTGAGTGTGGATGGCGAGGCAGGGGAGTCCGCGTCCTCCCGAGGTTTCCGTGCAGCAGGCTCGGTGGTCACGTGGGCTCTTGGAGTCGGCCGCCCCCCCCCCGCCCCCGCCCGGGTCTTTAAAAGGGAGGAGAGTCTCCTCGTTAAGCCGTTGGCGGTCTTTGCAGTGTGTCTGGCTGCAGGACCTGTTGAAAGCCAGTTCGCGCCCCTGCAGCTAGGCAGCCTGGAGCGCCGAGGCTGCGAGAACCGGTGTGGAAACTTGCAGTGGGTGGAGAGGCGGGAGAGCGGGCGGGAGAGGGACCACCCCGCGCTGCGGCTGAAGGCTGGCCCCCGAGCTGTGGGCTGCGCGAGGTGGGCTCACTCTCCGCAGCTGGGGGCCGCGAGCCAGGGGCCCGGAGCAACTGCTCCGGGAAAAGCACGTGTCCGCCTTTTAGAGACCGCCAGGCCGGGGTTCACCTGTACGGTAAGTGCCCCTGGGCTCAAGGTGTGATTTGTCTGCTTTTCTCTTTGAAACCCTAGGGTGGGAAACCAGTGATATCGAGAACAATAAAAGACCCCTGCCCCCTTACCCGGCCTCCGCCCTAAGTCTTGAAAACTACAGGAAGCCGGAATTTCATGCTTTTAAGTATTTTCCTTCCAGACGCTGGCAGGTTAATTTAATTAGTCTGTGCCTGTAAACTCCGGACTGATACGTGTCCTTTTGAAAGAAAAAACTCTGGATGTTTTTCTATGGCTTTCTCGACAGAAGGTGAAATGATGACAGTGGGAAAGTTGCACAAGGACTTTATGCTTGAGTTTTGCGGGCCTGGGAGGGTGTCCGTGGATCAAGCAGGTGACCAGGGTTTTACATGGATTAACTGGCATTCCTCAGTGATATCAAAAACAGGTTTGCTTCTGTCCTGGGCGAACTGAGCAAGATTGAGATGCAGTCTGTTTTATTTGCCGAAGAGGAACCCAGGGGCTGCTCTCCTACCCCCTTGTGTTACCATTTGTGTCTCATTCAAATTGGAAGCATAAAATTAAGTGAAGGGGATATTATTTTTGTAAAAAACAAAACTTTGGATTTGAGTGGATTTTTTTTTCTTTTTAGGAAAACCAGCTTGACTCAATTTTACTAGTTTTTTTTAAAAAGCAACTTTGTCCTTTGGTGTAGCACGCAACACTTTGGAGGAAAGATTTTGCCTTATTTTGTTAGATTTTTAGTGTTTACATGGGCATTCCATTGGGAATTTTTAAGTTTCTGAACTCAGAGTGGTTATTGTCCTTTGTGGGAGAAGACGTTTGTTACTTAAATGAACATGTGAAAAGAAAGGTTTGTGCTGTGAGTATTGTAAAAAGGACACGTGCTGCAACTGTGACACTTATTCTTTGCCTTTTTTTCTGCAGAAAAATCTATATTTCTGCATATATTCAAGAAGAGGGAAAATGTAAGGGTCTGTTCATCAATAGGTGTTAAAGCATAATCTTAGGATCCATTTTACATCCAAGCTTTTTTTTTTTTGCCAGTGGCATTACTGAAACATTCTTATTTCAAAAGCAGCCAGTCTCCTGTAACACTTAAGACTTGAAAGTCTCTGAAATCAATTAAAAACACTCATTTGGAATACATATCATAGTGGTTCTGAGGGACTCAAATGAATCTAATGACCTTTTATATTCCTCAATTTATTAATGATAGGGAAGAGGTAAAATTTAGTAGTAAATTCAACCCTTAAAAGCATTAACATTTAATAGATATTGATATATCCATTCTTAGGAGTAAAACACTGCAGTTTTCTATAAATATATATTCAGGTAATGATGCAAAATACATCTTGTGATAATTTTAGTTCATGTTTTGAGCCATTTTACATAATACTTATAAATATGTAATAATTATATAAAATACTGAAGGCTGAACTTGAATCAATTACTGGTAAGTTTTTTAGTAATTACATCTAGAACACTTGAGAACTGTATACTTGAGTGTTAGACATCATAATTCAGAGCCTAGCACATGGATTTAGATATAATAGCCTTTTTAAAAAGGTAGGCTCCTGGCAGTATAATTTTTTTTTTTTTTTAAGATTTTATTTATTTATCTGACAGAGAGAGACACAGCGAGAGAGGGAACACAAGCAGGGGGAGTGGGAGAGGGAGAAGTAGACTCCCCGCTGAGCAGGGAGCCTGATGCAGGGCTCCATCCCAGGACCCTGGGATCATGACCTGAGCCGAAGGCAGACGCTTAATGACTAAGCCACCCAGGCGCCCCTCGAGTCAGTGTTTTACTTGGTAAACATGTCTGAGACCATGCATCCCTGGCTGCTAAGCACCATGGCGGACAGGGCTAGAAAGGTAACAGCTTTATTTTGAGCAGGGGGCAAAGACAAGGCAGCACTTTACAGCTACATTGTAACTAGATCCTGCATGGCAGTATAATTTACATACAGTAAAACCTAGCCTTTTTAGGGGTACCCTCTATGAATTCTGACAGTTGCAACATTTATATAATCACTTCTGCACTCAAGACCTAGAACCTTGCCCTCACTCCCAAAAGTCTCCTTTGTGCTTTTGTAGTCAACCCTCTCCACCCATCCCCAACCCCTGGAAATCACTGAGCTGTTCACGGATTTTACCATTCTGCTCTTCAGTGTGTTTTTACCTAGGAATAATTATCTTCCTTTGCTTTTCGAAAAAGAGAATCTCAGTCCTCCCCTCCCCCCTCCCCCCCCCCCCCCCCCCGCTTTTTGTTGGGATGAGTCAGGTTGTGGTATTTTTGTTTTAATCCTATATACTTTGGAATAAATTGAGGCAAAGAGAAGCTATTTTGTGAATGGGACTAAGTGTTAAGTTCCCATTGGGCTAATGGATTTCATTCTTAGCACATTTAGATTCCACTGTGGGATAAGCCTTTGGTTATGGTGTGCATCATTAGTTATCCCAAACTGAATACAGGGTTATTTAAAAAACATTGGTTATTTATGTAATAATAGAATATATTGTATTTTTATAATCTGGGCATTTAAATTATTTATGATTTATTATACTTTTACTGTACTTGAGATTAAGAAAGTTACCTGAAATTACATATTATTAAATAGTGAGAAGCCAAAAGAGTGATTGAAAATGACAATCTCGGGGTGCTTGGGTGGCTCGGTTGGTTAAGCGTCTGTCTTAGGCTCAGGTCCTGATCCCAGGGTCCTGGGATCGAGCCCCATGTCGGGCTCCCTGCTCAGCGGGGCGTCTACTTCTCCCTCTCCCTCTGCCTGCAGCTCTGCCTACTTGTGCTCTCAATCTCTCTGTCAAATAAATAAATAAAATCTTTAAAAAAAAGAAAATGACAATCTGGAGACATTGAAAATCTAATATAGAGTGATGATGACTTAAAATACTTTTAGGAGTTGAGGTCTGTGCCCAATTTATGTGTTGATGTCAGAGTTTTTTCATTTCTGTGCTCATGCTTTGAAATCTAGATTTTCTTGCAGGACACAGATGCAAAATCTGTTGTAAGCTAATATTCTTTACTGTTTAATACATAATTCAGTGGACAGTTAGGAGCCTGTTATTGTTAAGCACTCCTAATGAAGATCTGTCAGATGATGTCCTTTTCCTTTCTCCTTTGTGCTATGAAAACAAGAGCCTGTATTTTATATACACAGCTTACCTTTCGGAGAACTCCCGTGGCAGGAACTAGGAGAGGCAGAGTGGCCTGCTGGGGAAGCCCCAGCAAACTGGGTGGTTGGCAGTCCTGGCTGGAGCTGTTACAGCTTCATAATTAAGGGCTTTTAGCCGAGAATCTGTGTATGGGTGTACTTGACAGAGGGAAGGAGAGTGAGGGTCACTGGAAAGACCGATTACCGGACTTGTATAGGTTTCCTCAAAGCAGAACTGCGATGTTTTGTGGTTAAATGTTTGTGTTCAAATGTCAAACCCAGGGCTGGAAGAGATGAATGCATTCAGTTTAACTTCTGCATTGGTTATGTCTTAAACCTCTTCACGCATAACTCTCTCCACCCTGGCCCAAATGGATATTTGAAAATTGTTCATTTCCTAAGAGCGGTTGGAATTGGGAAGAGGCAGAGACTTGCTGAAGAGAGCAGACTGATGGGCTCTCTCTCTCTCCTGCGCCTTAGTGTTGATGACCCTGAGGCTGAGGCTCTGGCCTCTTCCCCGTCAAGCTGCAAAGTTCTATTTCCTGTCCAGCTCGATAAGGTCCATTGGACTCCAAGGGGAATTAGATTTTTCTCATTTTGGAAGATACCTGTACATGTTCTTAAGAGTTGCGTGTGAATCAATTATCAATGGTCAGTTCTGTGGTGATTTGGGGTTTTTTTTTCTTTCTAATGAATATTAAGTTGATCAAGAGCTGTGTTTTGCTGTAGAAAATTTAAGGCCGATAATTGGTAGACAGCCACCGACACAAGGATGTTTGACACTTAAAGATGTTTTAACTTTTCCATGAAATTCCTTGTAGTGTTCTGCATTGTAAGTGTTCTTTTATGACTTGTGTGGGGCACACAAATGAGGGGTGTTGGAACTGAATGCTTGGGGAAGTGTGATGGACAGGCTTGAGAACACCGCGCAAGGAGAACGGGCCGTTTGGGGCTCCATACCAGCAGCCCAGCTATTTGGACCCGTGTCATGAATGGTTAAGCAGAAGTTAAGAAAGTACAATGAGGAGGCAACAATCTTCAGGGTGGTCATCAGGGCATTTTACTTGTCTGGAAGTTCTGCCCAACACAACAGGCGTATCCCGTGGCATGCTAATGGATGGACTTCATCTTTCTGGATGTATAATAATACCTCACAGGATGCTTTCATGTACATCATTTCACTTTATCCTCCGGGTGCTGTGAAAACATGCAGCCCGTATTAGGTCCGCATTTCTACTGAAGAAGCCATGGAAGCTCAGGGAGTTGATGTGATTTGTGTGAGATCCCCTGGTTTTCAGGCAGAGCCAGGACTAGGACCCTGTGTACTTCTCTGTCCACTGGACAGAGAGTATATGTAATAGCAGGCCTGGTGTGACTGCCTTCATCTTGTTTAACTAGATTTGATCGGTACTTTGAGAAAATCCTTCTACTCTTCCGGGAGTGTCTTCCTACCATTTCTAGAGCCCGCCTTTTTCTTCTCCCAAGGAATCGCTGTCAGTATTTGGGATTTTAAAACCTTTTTTTCTGTTTAAGTTCCATAATGTGTTCCCAGTATGTTAGAACATGATGTATAATCCCATGTGTACAGAAAGCTTTCCTGCTGAACACAGACGTGACCTGCAAGGGCTCACCAACAGTGTTGTGTGTTATGCTGGAGGAGTGGGCCAGAGAAGTTTTTGGACAGAAGACAAGGGCTGTTCATCACGAAGAATATGGGCCAACTATCCTAGGCTATCATGACTAGTTAAAGAAAATTGACTTGCAAAGAAATGTTTAATTCTTAGAATCAGGATGTCCGGGTACATGTTCTTTTGTTGGCCAGATGAAATTCCCTGCCTGCCAGGCCCAGCAATTAAGCTGTTTAGAGACTATTTTTCCCTTTGACACCAGATATTGTGCTCACTGAGTCAGTGCTTGCTTGTTCAAAGGAATGTGTTGGGAAAATCCTGTCCTACATGTTGAAGAAATTTGATTTTGGGGGATTCTTTCCTTCAACCGTTTTATCTCCCTGGTTTAGATCAGACTACTCACATAACCACCACAGGTTGTTTATTCAATTTCTTAGACCTCCGGAGAAGACTTATGCTTCTTGTTTGCTTGTCTCTGGGTTCTCCTGCCATGATTTAAGTTCCTCACCCCTTGTTGTGTCTTTGCTTCAGAAGAAAAACCGTTTGCGTTGGCTACCAAGTTACTAATAATCCAAGGTTCCACTGACAAATGGTTGTCACGTGAATCTGGATACATCTGAAAGATCTCCAACCAAAAGGCAACACAAGCTTTTAATCATTGTCCAGCCACCAGTTCTCTCTCATGAATTATTATTGTGCTAGGGATGTGTAGAAATTCTAGAGAAATTGATTGGGGTATATATGTGAAATCTGTTTTCCTAAGCAAAGTCACTGTGGCACCTGATTGATTGCCTGGACAAATCCTGGCTTTGCCATTTGGCGGTGTGTGTCTGACAGGTCATTTCAGCATTTCTGGGCTGAGAATGAACATTTCAGTTGTAGGTGAAAATGAGTAATGGGATTGATTCTCTGCTCCTGAGAGAGATGTCATGTTCATTTTAAATTGTGTGTTCACTTTCTACCTGGATAATAGGAAATGTTATTTCAAGTTCATGAATTTCCATGTTGCTATTCATCACTTTATATCAGTAGATGCTTTCTGTTTTTAAGAGGCCTACTGAAAGTAAAGGATAGCAGTGGTTTTGTGATCGGTTGGTGTTGGCTTTGCTGAATTACTAATGTTAAATGCTACATATATTTCTTTGGGGCAATGTAAAGTTGAGACAACATAAAATTCAGTAAAAACTTGACGGACCAAATGTTCAGAGATTTTTTTTTGTTTAAACCATTCGACTTATTTTTGGGTATTAACCTGAAGTCTTGTTCAAACTGTTACTCTTAAATTCACTGCTTTCCTGCTTCATAATTTCCTGAATATAATGTGTATTCTCATCACAGTGACCACACTAACTTTTGGATATACTTTTATTTATTAAATTGGGTAGGCCATCTTGTTTTCTTATACTTTTTTTTTTTAAGATCAAGAAATACAAAATGTATTATCTCTAGCTTATATTTTACTATACATAAATAAAATTTGTTAAGCATGTTACCTTGAGTATTTTCCTCTCAATTGTTACGCTGTGTACTGTTTCAGTTGTATTGTTAAAGTACTTGAAATGTCTTTTGATTAAATATCTGGCCACATAAGATATGCTCAGATCATATAGCAAAAACAATGCACTAAAATACAGTCACTAAAGGACAATATCAAAAACATAAGCACAGTGAGCAAGCCTATGTGTAGGTGGATTGAAATAGGAGAGGTGTTTTCAGGACAGAGTGAGGGATAGATGCCTCCTCACAATACTGACGGGCTTGGAGTTGCCATTTCAAGGTTACCAGTGACCTAATTACCAACACCTGTGTTTCTTCTATATTTAACCACTTGCTCCAACCTAGGTCATTCCACAGATCTGTAAATGTTTTCAAGCATTTCTGTTTAAAACCCTTTCTTGATTAACAAAATGTGGTGCATAAAAACAATGGAATATCATTCAGCCTTAAAAAGGAAGGAAATTCTGACACATGAGACAATACGGATGAACCTTGAGGACATTGTGCTAAGTGAAATAAGCCAAAAACAGAAGGACAGATACTGCATGATTCCGCTTCTCTGCAGTACTGAGTAGTCAAATCCATAAGAGACCGAAAGTAGAATGGTGGGTTGCCAAGGGCTGGGGGAGGGGGGGTTGGGGAGCTGTTGTTTAACAGGTGGGGAGTCTTAGTTTTGCAAAATGGAAGGAGTTCTGGAGGTCAATTGCACAATGGTATGAATGTATTTAACACTACTGAACTGTAATTTTAGAAATGGTTAACATCAGGGGCGCCTGGGTGGCTCAGTTGGTTAAGCGACTGCCTTCGGCTCAGGTCATGATCCTGGAGTCCCGGGATCGAGTCCCGCATCGGGCTCCCTGCTCGGCAGGGAGTCTGCTTCTCCCTCTGACCCTCCCCCCTCTCATGTGCTCTCTCTCATTCTCTCTCTCTCAAATAAATAAATAAAATCTTAAAAAAAAAAAAAAAAAAAGCTGGCAAAAAAAAAAAAAAGAAATGGTTAACATTGTAAGCTTGATGTGTAATTTACCACAACTTAAAAAAAAGTTTGGAAACTGCTAGTTTTGACAATAGTTAACATTATATATGCTTTATCCTGCATATTTTCTATTAAGAATCAGGGATTGTATATGTTGATTGGGAATCTAAGTAATGGAAATGTGGGGCGCCTGGGTGGCTCAGTTGGTTAAGCGACTGCCTTCGGCTCAGGTCATGATCCTGGAGTCCCGGGATCGAGTTCCGCATCGGGCTCCCTGCTCGGCAGGGAGTCTGCTTCTCCCTCTGACGCTCCCCCCTCTCATGTGCTCTCTCTCTCAAATAAATAAATAAATAAATAAAAATCTAAAAAAAAAAGGTTTAAGTAACGGAAATGTGAAATTCTGTCATTAATAAATTCATATTGATATATATGTACTGTATATAAAGTATATATACAAGTGTAATATATATATAATATGTGTATTATACATATAATGCATCTATATATTATACATGTATATATATGAATGATATATAAACACTTTTTTGATGCTGTGTTCTTCTCCAGCTACCATTCCTGCTCCTGTCCTTCATGGTCAATCAGTGTTGATTATAAGTGGTAGGATGTCTGTATTAGTTCCTTAGCATTTTACCTGGTATGTCCTGCCTCCTTTACCTGGCACAGTAGCTCTCTGAAGGCAGAGTGCATGTCTTGGGACTCCTTTAGATCTCCTGTCTCCGCATAGTACCATACCTACTGAAGGTGCTCCCATCTTTGACTAACACCCTTGATTGGGTGAAATCTTATAAACACATTTCCTCATATTCTTTCATTATAACAAATAATTACTGAGTTGTAGTAGAAGATGAGTAAAAATAGTGTGTGCCTTCAAGGAGCTTAAAATCTAATCATCCTTCTATCCTTTTACAAGAATATTCAGTGGAATTCTATTCTAGTAAGGATTAAGTTTGTAAGTAATTATAGGGATGCTAAGGCATAAGACACCAATCACTTCACGATGCACTTTGTATATTCCTATGGACATGGCAGGTCTTCTGTAGGAAAATAGCAGATTAGAGTGGGATGATGGGGGGCGCCTGGGTGGCTCAGTTGGTTAAGCGACTGCCTTCGGCTCAGGTCATGATCCTGGAGTCCCTGGATCGAGTCCTGCATCGGGCTCCCTGCTCAGCAAGGAACCTGCTTCTCCCTCTGACCCTGCCCCCTCTCATGTGCTCTCTCTCTCTCATTCTCTCTGTCTCAAAAAAAAAAAAGTGGGATGATGGGTTGGGGCAGAAGAGTGGAATGCCTGGATGTTAGAAGAGTGTGACTTACACAGGCTGGTGGGACGGAGAGGGGTGATCAGAGCTGGCTTTTAAGAATGTTAGTCTGGGGGCACCTGGGTGGTGCAGTTGTTAAAGCTTCTGTCTCTTGCTTTCAGCTCAGGTCGTGATCTTGGGATCATGGGCTCAAGCCCCGTGTTGGGCTCTGCGTCAGACTCTATGCTCAGTGTGGAGTCTGCTTGGGCTTCTCTCTCCCTCTGCAACCCCCCACCCCCACCTCATGTGCGTGCCATGTGTCTCTCTCTCTCTCTCAAATAAGTAAATCTTTCAAAAAAAATGTTAGTCTGGCAGCTCTATGGACCCGGAGAAGGAGCTCACCAGAGACAAGGAGTGGTAAGGGGCCTATTACAAATGCACAGATAAGAAGTAATGAGAGCTTGCTCAGATGGTGGCAAAAGACAGACCACAAGGAAAACGCACTATGGAGAAAAAAAAAAGTGTACCCTAGTGATTTAAGGTAATTGGATGCAGCAGAGAAGTCAAAGCTAAGTGTATTGCACTTTGTCATTAACAAATAGAAAATTAGGATTGGTTTTGAGGAGGAAAATGATTAATTTTACCTTGGATTTGTATTATCTACTGCTGTGTAGCAAATCATCATAGAATTGAGCAGCTTAAATAACAAACATAATATCTCACACACATTTTCTGAAGGTCAGGAATCCAGGAGTAGCTTAGCTGGAAGGTTCCAGCTTAGCTCCTCTCATGGGGTTGCAGTCAAGATGTTGTCCAGGGCTGCAGTCATCTGAAGGCTTGACTGGGGCTGGAGGATCCGTTTCCACAATATCTCACTCACAGAGCTGTTGGCTGGAGGCTGTAGTTCCTTACTGGCTATTGGCAGGAGGCCTCCATAAGGCTGCTTGAGTCCTCACAATGTGTCAGCTCATTTCCCCTGGAGTGAGTGACCCAAGGGAGCAAGCCAGGAAGAGACTGCAGTGCCTTTTATGACCTAGTCATGGAAGCCATATACCATCCCTTCTGCCATAATTTATTCCTTAAAAATGAGTCATAAATCTAGCACATACGCAAGGGGAGGTTAGACTCCACCTTTTGAAGGGAGGAATGTTGAAAAATCTGTGGACATATTTTAAAATCACCATAGGTATATTGTTTTGAGGACAAATTGAAATGAGCATTTAAATGAAAATGTCAGGAGAAAGTAATCAGGAGCATTTAGAGAGCCAAATTGCCTACATGTAGAAGTAGGTGACAGCTGGAGCTGAAAATATCAAAGATGGAGAACTTCTCAAGGCAAGCTTCTTAATGATCTTTCTCAACCAGTCTAGTCATTAATGGGCATTCTTCCCTTTTCCAGATTATATTATCCAGTTATTCTAACTTTTTTTTTTAAAGGTTTACATTTGTAATTTCTTGTATTTTGTGTCTTTCCTCCAGAGCTTCTTATGAAAAATTTTAAACTTGCAGAAGAGTTGAAAGATTGGTATAATGAGTGTCCGTTATGTCCACATCTAGGTTCAGTAATTGTTAACATTTTTACTTTTTCTAACTATCCAGTTTATCCATCCAAGTATTTTTTTTTCTGAACTATTTATTGGATGGCATTCTTTTGTAAAGAAGTTTGCCCTCAACCATGGCATAAACTACGGAACCTCTCAAAAAGGCAGGATACAGACTTAATTCTTTTCCCTTAATTACTGATTTTCAGAGTGAGGAACTGATGTAACAGTCACTTGCAATGGGAGCCAATGATTCTTTTTCTTTTTCTCCTTTCTTTCCTCTCTTCTTTTCTTTTCTCTCTTCCTTCCTTCTTTCCTTTCTTTCTCACTATGGACTCATAGTCCAAAGGTAACACATATAAAATCTCTATATAATGCCAGATATGCATTGTGCCATTTTGTACTCCCACCAACAACGTCAGAGAAAGTCTGTTTTTCCACAGCCTCACAAAGGACGTCTCTTGTCAAACATTTGAATTTTTGCCAAACGCGAGAAAATGGTATCTTGGTGTAGTTTTAATTTTTGTGAATGAGGTTGATCATCTTTGTGTTTTAAGAGCCATTTGCCTTCCTTTTTCTGTGTTCTATGTCTTTTGCCTATTTAAAGAATTTAAAGATTTTTAAAAAGATTTTATTTTATTCATTTGTCAGGGAGAGAGAGAGAGCACAAGCCGGTGGGGGGGGGGGGGGCGGGGAGTGGCAGGCAGAGGGAGAAGCAGGCTGCCCACCGAGCAAGGAGCCCGATGTGGGACTCAATCCCAGCACCCTGGGGTCATGACCTGAGCCGAAGGCAGACACCTAACCGACTGAGCCACCCAGGTGTCCCTATCTAAAGAATTTTTTAATCTTTTTTCATTTTAAGAGTTCTAAATACTAGGACAATGAGAAACAAAGGGCTAATAGAAGTTGGGAGTATTTTTTCCCCCCAATTTGTCATTAGTCTTTTTTGACTTTGCTTATGGTGTTTTTATGATGTGCAAAGATTTCCTTTTCTGTTCTGAATTTATTGCATGTGGATTTTAAGTTATAGTTAAGAAGGTTTTTCCCACACCCATGTTATAAAGAAGTTTATTTGCACTTGCTTCTAGAACTTGTGCAGTCCCCGCTCTCTCCCTCAACCTCCTCCCCCTTTTCCCTCCCTCTCCTTTCTCCTTCCGTTTCTCTTTTAACATTTGGATCTCTGAACCCTTTGGAGTTTATTCTGGCATAGGTTCTTTTTCCAGTGGCCATTCTACTGTCCAGTGTTTTCTCTCTGATTTGAGATATCACCTTTATCATATGCCAAATTTCAAAAAACTTTTGAGTTCTTGAATTTTCTATTTTGGGATTTTCTATTCTGTTATGTAGCCGTCAGGGTCCAATCAGGAGATAGAAACTACACAGTCGGTTCAACAGGGGAGTTTTAATATAAAGAATAACCATGGGGGCGCCTGGGTGGCTCAGTCGGTTAAGCATTAAGCATCTGCCTTTGGCTCAAGTCCCGCATCCCGCTCCCTGCTCAGTGGGGAGCCTGCTTCTCCTCCTCCCCCTGCTCGCGCTTTCTCCCTCTCTCTCTCTCAAATAAATAAATAACATCTTAAAAAAAAAAAACTATCATAAGAGATTAAGTATAATCTATAAGTAAACTAGGGCTGAGGGGGAGAGCATCCAAGGAAGGACTAATTTGGAAGGGGCTCAGACCTCCCTGGGAAAGGTGGATGGGCCACTGACTAGCGGAGATTTTGCTGGTTGAGCCAGGCCAGAGCCGCTCTAGGGTTGTTTGGCAGGCAACAGGACTGCTTCCGGGGTGCAGCGGGGGACCAGGCGATCAGCAACTGGGGGCATGGTTGTGCCCTGGGAGTCCAGGTGCCTGCGGGGTGGGGGAAGGTGGGGGGACAGAAGGCCTTCACAGTGTGCAGGTAGCGTGAGGTGAGGAGTTTGTACAAGGAACGACTTCTTTGTGACTCGCCGGGCCCCAGTTCGGACAGGTGGCCGTGGAAAGGTTATCCCCGCACCGACGCTGCAAGGTTGCAGACGGACCCCGTTCTGGACCCGTGGCAGGGCCAGACTCCACTGGCTCCACCCCCCACACTGCGGACCTCTGCGGGCGCCAGAAATTACAGCTGCCTCTTTCTCCTTTGGTGTCCCTGCAGCGCCCCCTACCGAGAACTCTTAGCATTGTGCTCACTTTAACCAGGTACAGCAAAGCCAGCTAGTTTACCATAGGCTGTATATTGAAGGGTGCGTTGAAAGCTGAGAAGCAATACATTGACAAGTGACACGTTGGCCTGTCTGTTCCTTGTGTTTTATTACTGGTGACTCGTCGTGTATTTGAATATCTGTTAATGCTGTCCCTGCTCACTGACCTACTCTTCCAAGGTTTTCTTGGTTATTCTTGTTTACTTTTCCATAAGAACTTTAAAATAAACTTACCTAGTTCCGGAAGAAAAAAAGCCTTGGCATTTTAAGATCATCCTGCATTTTTTAATTTTTAAAAGTATAATAAATTCTTGTGGTTAAAAAAAAAATTCTTGTAGCTAACAACAACAAAAGCAATAAAGAAGTGAATAAAGTAGCAAATGAGAGTTCCATGCCTCCCATTCACACTCCCTGAGGTTAATATTTTTGAGTCTGTCTTTCAGGATGTGTTTCTAAGCTGTGTGTGTGTGTGTGTAAGTAATAAATATGTTTGGACATTTTGAATAGTTAGGTCTGTAGCTCTAACTTAGAAATGTCTTTTTGTTTTTCTCTACAGCCATCATACCTGCCCATGAGTCTTTGAGAACATTATAATGTCCCTTTGTGCCTCTTCTCACAAAGAGTTTCCTCAGCTGTTACCTGTTCAAGACATGGATATCAAAAACTCACCATCTAGCCTTAACTCTCCGGCTTCCTACAACTGCAGTCAATCTATCCTACCTGTGGAGCACGGCCCCATATATATACCTTCCTCCTATGTAGAGAGCCACCATGAATATTCCGCCATGACCTTCTATAGCCCCGCTGTGATGAATTACGGTATTCCCAGCAGTGCCAGTAACTCAGAAGGTGGGCCTGGTCGACAGACCACAAGCCCAAATGTGTTGTGGCCAACTCCTGGACACCTCTCTCCCTTAGCCATCCATTGCCAGTCGTCACTTCTGTATGCAGAACCTCAAAAGAGTCCTTGGTGTGAAGCAAGATCACTAGAACCCACCTTACCTGTAAACAGGTAAATTCAGTTGTCATTCTGAATTGTACTTCAGGGGCATTATTCAAATCACTATGATTTAGTGAGAAGAAAGATACGCATTATTCGAGGTCTTTATTCATCACATAGATTACTTAGAGCACCTAACACATACAATATTCTGAATTCTAGAATATCTATTCTGATATTTTAATCCTCGCTAAAAAGTAAGCTATTAGGTCTGGGTTGTGGGGAGAATTCACTATCATGACTGTTCTTTTTGGACATTAAATATTGAAATTAAATCACTTTTCTCTTGATGAAGTGACGTGGGTTTGAAAAAGAAATTTTTACTTTCAAGTTAGATCCTTCTTGTAGTGAAATCACAATTTAGCATTCATGACACATTGTGTCCAGGATAAAAGCAACTGTGGCAGTATTACTACTTACATGAAATACACTGGACATAGAAAGCCTGAAAAGACAGACAGTAATTGGTATAAGCTCTTTAGCAGTGAACTAAAATAACATTTGATAAAGATTGATGGGAAACTTAATTGTAGACTTTAGTTGAAATTTCTTGAAGCTCAAAAGAGTATTTGTACTCTTCAAAAGCAAGGTAACGTGATGGTTATTTCCATTTAATTTGTAATGTGTTTAATGATAATTATAGCTATGGAGGGAAGAGGTTGTGTAGGGAGAAAGATGAGGAGGAGATAAATTTCTAGAACCGCCAAAGTATTAAGTCATTGTGTATTGGATATTGAAATTTGTTACTTTCAAATGCTGTCGTAACACGTTGAGAAAGCCATATTACACAGTAATTTTATTTTTCTTTTTTAAAAACTTTGTTGGTAAAAGAGAATATAAACATTGTATATAACTTTTTTACAGTACTGTTTTTCACTCAGCCTTCAAGGGAAGACCCTTTGTTTCTGAGCATGAGCTCTAATCAGAGTTCTGCTAATATTACCCATAGTATAATTATCTTCATTTAAAACCAATCATACTCTAACATTTCCTTTCCAAAAGAAACATGGCCTAGCAAAATTAGGAACTAGCCACATGTGCTTTTGTGTCGGCCAGTGCTGCCTTCATGGGCTGTCCCTTCCTCTATGGGAGCTGTTGCCCCTCTCCCCAGCACTGAGCACCTGCTTCCATCAAAACCTTCTCTAAGGAGGCGTGTGTCCACTTTCTTCCCTTCTCTTCTCCTCTTTTTCTTCTCTCTGCCCTTCCCTGCCCTTCTCTACCCTTCCCTACTCCTCTCTACCCTTCCCTACTCTTCTCTGCTCTTTCTCTCTCTCTCTAAACCAGAGTATCGTATTCACTTCAGTATAACTTAAAGTCCATTTGTAACTCCTCTTAAAGTTATTTTCATTCTAGACCTTCATCTTACATTGCAGAATGAAAGATTTTGTTCCCCATTTAAATGGGAACTCTGAAGGGCTATTTAGCAACACTTGGGAATGACTAATACTTGAAAATGGTTAGGTAAATTTAGGCCCATCCATACAGTGTTGATGAATTATAGCAACTACGGAAGACTACTGTACACCTTGCTTGTGGTCCAGACCTGCGGATAAGACTTACTCTGGTCACTTATTACACTCAGAGATGTGCAACCTGATGGCTACAACTGACCATCTGTAGTTACTAGTGCTCATCAGTGCTGCATGGATGGGCATAGACTTGCAGAACCACTTTCAAACATCAGCCATTCCCAATAGTGTGACTCTTCATAGATCTGATATCAGCAACAAAGGTTGTGCTTGATCAGATTTCTTGGAATATATTTATCATGAGCCCTGGAGGGCAAAGAGGTAAATTACGCAGTATTCATGCTATTTTTTTTTTCTAGAAAGTCCATCTTTTCTCTTAATGCTGTCTTACAATGAATGTTTTCTTTGCCCCCAGAGAGACACTGAAAAGGAAAGTTAGTGGGAGCAGTTGTGCCAGCCCTGTTACTAGTCCAAGTTCAAAGAGGGATGCTCACTTCTGTGCGGTCTGCAGCGATTACGCATCTGGATATCACTATGGAGTCTGGTCGTGTGAAGGATGTAAGGCCTTTTTTAAAAGAAGCATTCAAGGTACAAGAGTATTGTTAGTTGCTTCTTTAATTTTCCACTTTTGCTTTCAAATAATTTTGCAGATGACCTGGCAGAAATTTCACCATTGGCCTGTTTGGTACACAAAGTACTTGATGAGCAGTTTAGAGGATCATGTGTGTTTGGGGATGGGGTGGATGGTGGAATGGATTGTTTCAAGTGTGGAGCACCTTATCTTTAATTGTGGATCTCTACTCCAGAGCCCCAGAACTTGGATGGATCTCTTTCCACCATCACCCATCACCATCTTCTTGGGAAAAGACACCTAGTTACAACTCTCGTATATCTCTTACTGGTTTTTGATTTGTGGTTACCATTAGGTTTGTATATAACATATTATGCATATAGTAATTTACATTAAGTTGATGGTCTCTTAAATTTGAACCCATTCTTTACTTCTCTCCCTACTCCTCTCCACTGCTGTATTTTAAATATATCGTGTCATACTTTACATCCTTTTATTTTATGAATCCCTTGGCTGATTTTTATAGATACATTTAATTTTACTTTTGTGCTTACTACTTTTCTTATTCCTGCTTATGGTCTTTCCATTCAGAGGGTCCCCTTTAACATTTCTTGTAGGGCTGGTTTAGTGGTCATAAATTCCTGTAACTTTTGTTTGTGTGGGAAACTCTTTATCTTTCTATTCTGAATGCTAGCCTTGCTGGATAGAGTATTCTTGGCTGTAGGTATTTTTCTTTCAGCACTTGGAGTGTATTATGCCACTCTCTTCTGGCCTGCAAAGTTTCTGCTGGAAGATCAGTTGACAGCTTTATGGGGGTTCCCTTGTATGTAACTCTTTTCTATTGCTGCTTTTAAAATTCTATCATTACTTTTTGCCATTTTAATTATTATGTGTCTTGGTGTGGACCTCCTTGGGTTGATTTTGTTGAGGGCTCTCTGTGCCTCCTGGATCTGCATTTCTATTTCTTTCCCCACATACAGGAAGTTTTCAGCTATTATCTCTTCAAACACATTTTCTGCCCCATTTTCCCTCTCTTCTCCTTCTGGGACCTCTATAATGCAAATGTTATGCTTGATGGTGTTACTTAGTTCCCTAAGTCTGTTTTCATTTTTTATTTTTTTTCCCCCTCTCTCCTGTTCAGCTTGATTGCTCTCCATTACTCTGTCCTCCAGGTGGCTGATCTGTTCTTCTGTTTCTTCTAGTGTACTATTTATTCCATTGAGTGCATTTTTACCTTTAGTTATTGAGTTGTTCATCTCTGATTGGTTCTTTTTTATGTTTTCTATTTCTTTGTTAGGAGTTTCACTGAGGTCCTCCACTCTTTTCTCCAGTCCAGTGAGTATCTTTATGACCATTACTGTAAATTCTCTATCAGGTGGGGCACTTGGGTGGCTCAGTGCATTAAGTATCTGCCTTCAGCCTAGATCGTGATCCTGGAGTCCTGGGATTGAGCCCTGCATTGGGCTCTCTGCTCAGTGGGGAGACTGCTTCGCCCTCTGACCCTCTTGTGCTCTCTCTCTCTCTCACTCAGGTAAATAAATAAAATCTTTAAAAATAAATAAGTAACATGCCTGATAGAGAATTTCTTATCTGTTTCATTTAGGTCTCTTGCTATGATTTTGTTCTGTTCTTTCATTTGGAACATGTTCCTCTGACTCCTCATTTTGTCTAGCTCTCTGTGTCTGTTTCTTTCTTTCTTTTTTTTTAAGATTTTATTTATTTATTTATTTGAGAGAGAGAGAGAAACATCATAAGAGGGGAGAGGGTCAGAGGGAGAAGCAGGCTCCCCGCTGAACCGGGAGCCCAATGTGGGACTCGATCCCAGGACTCCGCGATCATGTGAGCCGAAGGCAGTCACTTAACCAATTGAGCCACCCAGGCGCCCTCTGTGTCTGTTTCTATGTCTATGTCTCCTGATCTTGTAAGTAGTGGCCTTATGAAGAAGAGGTTCTCTAGTGCCCTGCAGTGCAGTGTCCCCTGTTCACCAGACCTGGCACTTCAGGGGTGTCACCTTATGTGTGTTGTATGCACCCTACTATGGTGGCTGAGCTGCTTTTGCCTTAGGCCAGTTGTCTGCAATGGCTCTCTTTGCCTGTTGTGGGCAGGATTTGGTTGCTGCATTGTTAATGGGCAAATCTGGGGCCGCCTTGGGCTTGAGTTGAGTTAGATCAGGGAGCTAAACAGACCTATGGGGTGCGGGGCAGGGAGAGGGCACACACCAGCTCCTTTGTTCCTGGAGAAGTCTGCCAGCGATCCCTGTCCCTCCAACACATACTCTGAGATTAGTAAACAAATCTCCCTCCCATACACCCCGGGCATTTTTCAAACTGCTGCTTCTATGCTGTATCCCCATAGGGCTGTTTGTTGTGCTATCTCTTTAAGGGCAGAGACTCTGTTTCTTCTTGCCTTCCTAGCTCTCTCAGAGCCAAGCCTGCTGATTTTTAGAGTTCCACCTGATCAGCCCTGTTCATTGTAAGAACTCCTAAAATTACCCCCCTCTGGTTTTCAAAGCCAAATGTTATGGGAATTCATCTTAACTGTGTGAGTTCCCCATACGTGGGGTACTTGGTGTGATAGTCTATTCCTCTTCCCTCTCCAAGCCTGCAGGTCCCTCCCTCCCGTGGACAGTCCCATAGGTCTGTCTGCATAGGCAGCTCCCAACTACCTTTTCATCCTTCCTATCCTCTTCAGTGTGGCCTCTTCTCTACATTTATCTGTGGAGAGTCTGTTCTGCAAGTCTTTGGGTCATTTTCTGGATTATTTACACTGATGGGGTGTTATCTAGTTGTATCCATGGGATGAGGTGAGCTTAAGATCTTCCTATTCTGCCATCTTCCTCAGAAGTCCCTAGTTACAACCCTTGTGAAGATAAAGCTTGGAAAAAATGTGCTCGTTAGGAATTACAAAGATTGTTTCTTCCTTTGACTTATGTTTAATATTTGGCATGCGTAAGAATCATGATGGTGGGATGGCTCCTGATAGAATCTAGACGGTGGTGAAGGGTAGAATGTTAGTAGTTAAGAGTTACCTTCCTGCAGATCCCCTGAAATTCACCCTGTTTAGAGGACCACCTATTTTTCCTGGATCTTCCACTTAGTAGCTCTATGACTTTACCTCCTAGCCTGTTTCCTCTTCAGTGAAATGGAGATACAGAATTGTTCTAAAGATGAAATGGGGGCACCTGGGTGGCCCAGTTGGCTTAGTGTCAGACTCTTGATTTTGGCTCAGGTCATGATCTCAGGGTCATGGGTTTGAGCCCTGTGTCAGGCTTCATGCTCAGTGGGGAGTCTGCTTGAGATTCTCTTTCTGCCTCTCCCTCTGCCCCTCCTCCAACTTCCATACACTCTCTCTCTAAATAAATAGGTAAATAAATCTTTAAAAAAATAAAAATAAAAAATGAAGTTGGCTATGTGAAAATATTCAGTCATTTATAAACATCATGCAAATTTAAGATATTCTAGTTTTAACTCTTCTGTATTGAGATATCAACATCTTTTCCTTCTTCTTTGTATTTTCTAATATTTAAACCCACATTCTCTAAAATCTTCATAGTTGGGTGGATCAGGGCCCTCTGCCATTTCCAAACTTAATTTTATTGAAAAAAAAAACCCATCACAGATAAAGGAGGCCTATGTCATCAAATATTATCAAAACGTAAGTTGTATTATTTGCTTATTTATAATTTATACACAAAACTTTTCATTCTGTATTTAACATATTTAGTGCTTTAATATTTTTCTTATGATAATTGTAGTAGTAAATTATAAGGCCAGGCCTACTTCCCTGCTATCATATAGCATGAACAATTCAGATTTCTAAAATTTAGAACTGAACTCTTGACATGATGACAATTTTCTATCTTGTTGAGATTCCAGAATTTTATTCCTTAAGGAAATCTTGACCCAATACAACTAACTATATCCTTTGAAAAGGATCCTTTTTATTTGCTGTTGGGAAAAAATCTCTACCTAAAATATCTTTGAACTCTTAGACTATGGCTGATTACAATGACAAGGGAGTTTCCTCTGCTTTCTGCATGTCATTCCTTCCTACTGCGTGAGCCAAGAAACTATTGGGAAAGGGGAAAGAAAGGTCATATTCTAAGTGTGCAGAAGGGAAAGAGTGAGTGCTTTTACAATTGCTTACTATGTAAGCAATTAACTCTTCATATTTTTGGCATCCTCTGATATAAAATACATTGCAGTAACTGAAAATGGCCACCCAATTCTTTCTGTATATTGAATGAAGTAAGAATGAAATGTATTTATCATATTATCATTATTCATAATAAAAACTCTCAACAAAGGAGGTTTAGACAGAGGATATCTCAACATAATAAAAGCCATATATGAAAAACCCAAAGCTAACATCGTACTCAATGGTGAAAAACTGAGAGCTTTTCCTTTAAGATCAGGAACAAGACAAGGATGTCCACTCTCACCACTTTTATTCAACATAGTGCTGGAAGTTCTAGCCACAGCAATCACACAAAACAACAAATAAAAGGCATCCAATTTTGTAAGGAAAAAGTAAAACTTTCACTATTTGTGGATGACATGATATTATATGTAGAAAACCCTAAAAACTCCACCAAAAACCAGTAGATAAGTGAATTAAGTAAAGTTGCAGGATACAAAATTACAGAAATCTGGTGCATTTCTATACACTAATAATGAAGTAGCAGAAAGAAATGAAGAAAACCATCCCATTTACAATTGCACCAAAAAATAATAAAATACCAAGGAATAAACTTAACCAAGGAGATGAAAGACTTGTACTCTGAAAACTATAATACACTGATGAAAGAAATTGAAGATGACATAAGCAAATGGAAAGATATCCCATGCTCATGGATTGAAAGAACAAATACTGATAGTGTCCATACTACCCAAAGTAATCTATGGATTCATTGGATTCCCTATCAAAATACCAACAGCATCTTTCACAGAGCTAGAACAAATAATACTGAAATTGGTATGAAAGACCCTGAGTAACGAAAGCAATCTTTGTTTTTTTTTTTTTAAAGATTTTATTTATTTATTTGAGAGAGAGAGAATGAGAGAGAGAGCACATGAGAGGGGGGAGGGTCAGAGGGAGGAGCAGACTCCCTGCAGAGCAGGGAGCCCGATGCAGGACTCGATCCCGGGACTCCAGGATCATGACCTGAGCCGAAGGCAGTCGCCCAACCAACTGAGCCACCCAGGCGCCCTAACGAAAGCAATCTTGAGAAAGACCAAAGCTGGAGGTACCACAATCCCAGATTTCAAGATATACTACCTAGCTATAGTAATCAAAACAGTATGGTACTGGCACAAAAACAGACGCATAGACTGATGGAACAGAATAGAGAGCCCAGAAATAAACCATGATTATATGGTCAATGAATCATCAACAAAAGTGGCAAGAATGTATAATGGGGAAAAACAGCTTCCTCAATAAATGGTGCTGGGAAAACTGGGCAGCTACCTGCAAAAGGATGAAACTAGACCTTTTTTTTTTTTAAAGATTTTATTTATTTATTTGACAGAGACACAGCGAAAGAGGGAACACAAGCAGAGGGAGTGGGAGAGGGAGAAGCAGGCTTCCCGCAGAGCAGGGAGCCCGATGTGGGACTCGATCCCAGGACCCTGGGATCATGACCTGAGCCGAAGGCAGACGCTTAACAACTGAGCCACTCAGGCGCCCCAGAAACTAGACCATTTTCTTATACCATATACAAAAATAAACTCAAAATGGATTAAAGACCTAAAATGTGAGACATAAAACCATAAAACTCCTAGAAGAAAGCGTAGGCGGTAATATCTCTGACATCAGCCTTCGCAACATTTTTCTAGGTATGTCTCCTGAGGCAAGGGAAACAAAAGCAAAAATGAACTGTTGGGACTACACCCAAATAATAAGCTTTTGCCCAGTGAAGGAAACCATCAACAAAACAAAAAGTCAATCTGCTGAATGGGAGAAGGTATTTGCAATGATATATCCATTAAGGGGTTAGTATCCAAAATCTATAAAGAACTTCTACAACTCAACACCAAAAATTAATAGTAATCCAGTTGGAAAATGGGCAGAGGACCTGAATAGACATTTTTCCAAAGAAGACATACAGATGGTCAACAGACATGTAAAAAGATGCTCAATATCACTAATCATCAGGGAAATGCAAATCAAAACCACAGTGAGATATCACCTCACACCAGTCAGAATGGCTAAAATAAAACCCACAAGAAACAACAAGTGTTGGTGAGGATGTGGAGAAAGGGAACTCTCATGTACTATTGGTGGGAATGTAAATTGGTGCAGCCGCTGTGGAAAACAGTATGGAGGTTCCTCAAAACATTAAAAATAGGATTGTCATATGATCTAATAATTCCACTCCTGGATATTTATCCAGAGAGAACAAAAACACTCATTCAAAAAGAGATGTGCACTGCTGTGTTTATTGCAGCATTATTTACAATAGCCAAGATATGGTAACAGTCTGGGTGTCCATCAATAGATGAATGGATAAAGAAGTTACATATACAATGAAATATTACTCAGCCATAAAAAGGATGAGATCTTGCCATTTGCAGCAACATGGATGGACTTAGAAGGTATAATGCTAAGTGAACTAAGACCTAGAAAGACAAATACCATGTGATTTCTTTTTTTTTTTTTAAAGATTTTATTTATTTATTTGAGAGAGAGAATGAGAGACAGAGAGCACGAGAGGGAAGAGGGCAGAGGGAGAAGCAGACCCCCTGCTGAGCAAGGAGCCCGATGCGGGACTCGATCCCGGTACTCCAGGATCATGACCTGAGCCGAAGGCAGTCGCTTAACCAACTGAGCCACCCAGGCGCCCCCCCCCCCACTTTTTTTTTTTTTTTTAAGATTTTATTTATTTGTCAGCAAGAGAGAGTGTGAGCACCAGCAGGGAGAGCAGGAGGCATAGGGAGAAGCAGGCTCCCCGCTGAGCAAGGACCCTGATGCGGGACTCGATCCCAAGACCCTGGGATCATGACCTGAGCTGAAGGCAGATGCTTAACCGACTGAGCCACCCAGGCATCCCAATACCATATGATTTCACTTACATATAGGATCTAAAAATAAAGCAAATGAGCAAAACACAACCCCTCCCCCCCCAAACAGACTTTCAAATACAGAGAACAAACCAGTGGTTACCAGAAGGGTGTGTGGTGGGGGAATGGGTGAAATAAAGGGGATTAAGGGATACAAACTTCAGTTATAAAATAAATAAGTCACAGAGATAAAAAGTACAGCATATGGAATATAATCAATGGTATTGTAAAAACATCGTAGGGTGACAGATGAGGACTACACTTACATGGTGTGCACTGAGTAATGTATACAATTGTTGAATCAACATGTTATACACCTGAGCTTTTGTTTCCCAGATTTGCTTATGGTTTTACCACAGCTTGTTTGTCCTGGATTGTAATTCTCTTTTATTCCCAAATAAACCCATCTTCTGGTTAAAAAAAAAAAAAAAAGTTATACACCCGAAGCTAATATAACATTGTATGTTAATTACACTTCAGTAAAATAAAACTAAAAAGGAAAAAATTAAATGTTTTTATCTTAGTCAATTTTCTCCACATTGTTTTATTAAATCTATTCATTTTCATTGACTTTTTTTAAAATAGGGGAGCTTATTTTTTTAGTTGAATTTGAGATATAATTTACATATAGTAAAATTCCTCTATTTTGATTGTATAGTTTTATGAATTTTGAAAATGCATGTAGCCATTTAACTACCACCATAATTAAGATCTGGACTATTACCATCAGCCCAAAAAGTTCCTGCAGGCCCATTGCAGCCAATTTCCCCCCAACCTCCCAAGGCCTGGTAGCCGTTGATCTATTTTCTTTCCCTATAGTTTTGCCTTTTGCTAGAATATCATAGAATTGAATCATAAAGTATGTAACCATCTGTGTGTTGCCTCTTTCACTTATTATGATGCTTTTAAGATTTATCCATGTTGTTGTTTGTACCAGTGGTTCATTTCTTTTTGTCACTGGATATTATTCCAATATATAGATGTACCATAGTTTATTCATTTGGAGTGTTTCCAGCTTTGTGCTATTTTGAATAAAACTTCTATGAGTGTTCATGCATATCCCTCTCTGTAGACCTATATTTTCGTTTCTCTTGGGGAAATGCCTAGGAGTAAAATTGCTGGTTGTAGGATAGGCATATGTTTAATTTTATAAGAAACCAGCAAACTGTTTCCAAAGTAGTTGAACCATGTTGTATTCTCAACAATAACATATGAGACTTCCAGTTGCTCTCCATCCTTGTAAAAATCCTTGATATCGTCAGCCTTTTTTTTTTTTTTTAAAGATTTTTTTTAATTTATTTATTTGAGACAGAGAGAATGAGAGAGAGAGAGCACATGAGAGGGGGGAGGGTCAGAGGCAGAAGTAGGCTCCCTGCTGAGCAGGGAGCCCGATGCGGGACTCGATCCAGGGACTCCAGGATCATGACCTGAGCTGAAGGCAGTCGCTTAACCAACTGAGCCACCCAGGCGTCCCGTCAGCCTTTTTAATTTTAGATATTCTATTGGGTATATAATTGTGTCTCGTTGTTGTTTTAATTTGAGTTTCCCTGATTACTGATCTTTTTGAGCATCTTTTCATGTGTTCATTAACCTTTTTTTCTATAATATATTAAATACTTATATATACTGTTTTATTCTGTTCTGTTGACCTAGTTCTTCATTCTTATAAGTACCACATTATTTTAACTATTTTAGTTTTATTTTTTACTTTTACTATTATTATTTTGTAACACATTTTAATACACACCAATATATATACCTCCTATTTTAAAAGCATCCTGGCTATTTTCTTTTGTTTATTCATAGGAACATTAGAGTAATTTTATTAAGTGGCCTCCTATCCTTAATGTTAAAAAAAAGTGGAGATTTTGTTAAACCTAAGAATTATTTTGGAAGGAATCTTTGTAATAGTCTTCTCATCAAGAACACGTTATGTCTCCAGTTATTTAGGCATTTCCTATCTCTTATACAGTTTTGTTAGTTTTTTAAGAATATATATATCTGGGGCACCTGGGTGGCCCAGTCGTTAAGCGTCTGCCTTCGGCTCAGGTCGTGGTCCCAGGGTCCTGGGATCGAGTCCCGCATCGGGCTCCCTTCTCCTCGGGAAGCCTGCTTCTCCCTCTCCCACTCCCCCTGCTTGTGTTCCCTCTCTTACTGTGTCTCTCTCTGTCAAATAAATAAATAAAATCTTTAAAAAAAAATTAATATATATACCAGGTACATTTCTCCGGGGTATTTCTGTAAATTTCATTCTTTTGGGCTATTCATTTTATTTCCATATATAGCAGTAATACTATTCTATTTACTTTCATACTGGTAATCATAATAACGTTTTATCATTGTCCTTTGAGAGTTAAAATCTATTTGAGTGCTACTCACGGATCTTTAACGCTTTGCTTTTTACGGCTTTAGAGGCTGAGCTTTAAATGGGAAGCTCTGACAGTTGGTAGGTTACGTAGAAGATTCTTTTTTTTTTAGGATTTTATTTGACAGAGCACAAGCAGGGGGAGCGGCAGGCAGAGGGAGAAGCAGGCTCCCCACTGAGCAGGGAGCCCGATGCGGGACTCGATCCCAGGACCCTGGGATCATGACCCGAGCCAAAGTCAGACGCTTAACCAACTGAGCCACCCAGGCGTCCCTATGTAGAAGATTCTTACCTTGGAGGCACATATTCCGTTACTTGGGACTTATTTGGCCTTGAAGTCATGAAGGATGTCCTGAGGGAATAAGATGCAAGGTCGTTGACTGCTGTTGAGGAAGAAGCGTGCCAGGGAGGGTGCGGGTAATAAACCTTGTTCTATTTTTGAAGTGACCAAGACCGGGAGGCTGAACTGAGCTGAAACTCAGATCTTCTGATCCCAAGTCCAGAGCTATCTCTCCCCACCATGTGGTTGGATATAAATGACAACAGGTGTTCAGACAGACTCAATTTGTAGAGAGTACAGAGATAATCTGCTATGTTTTAGATTATAAAAAGCACATTTTCCTGTAAAGCTTTATATGTTAAAGAATTAGGTACATATTTTGCTTTTAATTTTGCTTTGAACTTTTCTGAGTTCTATTAGTATGGAATAGTGTGCTTCTCAACTGTTGCATGGGACAAGAAAACCATTTTATTAATTTTTTTTAGGGGGAGGGGGCAGAGAAAGAGGGAGAGAGAGAATCCCCAAGCAGACTCCGCACTGAGCACAGAGCCCGACATGGGGCTCAATCTCACAAACCTGAGATCGTGACCTGAACTGAAATCAAGAGTCAGATGCTTAACTGATTGAGCCACCCTGGTACTCCAAGAAAACCATTTTAATATGTAAGGTAGTTCGTGTAGTTTGAGGAGGACTTTTTTCTTTTTTGTCAGAAGTGAATTCAATTACCCTGACCTTCTTGCATAAGACATTTTCTAGGCTATTTTTTATTTAGTGTGTTCATATGACTGTGCTTTCTGATTTTTTTAAGTAAAATGACCTTTTAAAATAAACTGAGAAGAGAAAAAAAATGAACTTCTTGTCCCTTACTGTTATAAACCTCTTTATAAAACCCAAAAGGATGACATTCATATATTGTCCTTTGAATTTTTAGAAGGTCTTTAAAAGATTGCTATTGCAATGGAAAGTACTGTGGGGTTACATTTACCTTCTAGCCATAAAGCATTATGTTCTACAGGACAATCGAAAGTTTCTGATTGGAAATATGTCTTGGCTTTTAAAATATAGTTTTGAATATTATAAGTGAGGATAAAAGCAGTAACGATAATTATCTATTCTTTTTAAAAAAAAAGTTATACCTTATATTACCTCCTACTCTTTTATTTTTTTAATTTATTTTATTATGTTAATCACCATACATTACATCATTAATTTTTGATGTGTTCCATGATTCATTGTTTGCGTATAACACCCAGTGCTCCATGCAGAATGTGCCCTCCTTAATACCCATCATTGGGCTAACCCCTCCCCCCCCCCGCCCAGAACCCTCAGTTTGTTTTTCAGAGTCCATAGTTTCTCATGGTTTGTCTCCCCCTCCGATTTCCTCCCCTTCATTCTTCCCCTCCTGCTATCTTCTTTTTTTTTTTTTTAACATGTATTATTTGTTTCAGAGGTACAGATCTGTGATTCAACAGTCTTACACAGTTCGCAGTGCTCACCATAGCACATACCCTCCCCAATGTCTATTACCCAGGCACCCCATCCCTCCCACCCCCCACCACTCTAGCAACCCTCAGTTTGTTTCCTGAGATTAAGAATTCCTCATATTTTACACCCTACTCTTGAGTGTGTGTGGAACCTGTAAATATGAGAGTTGCTTCAGCAGTTGGGTTATCTTATATGGCAAGTGGTATTGGGGGAGTCTTATGATTATGCTATACTTTTGTAAGACTCCATCCTAGCGGAGTGAAGACAGACTAGAAGTCAGAGAAATGCCCCTCCTGGCCTGGAAGAAAGCAAGCATCATGCTGCGAACTGCTTTTGGGTGGGGAACTGGTTCCTCTACGAGTAGACAGCAGTGCCCGGCTGATGGCCAGCAAGAAAATGGGAACCTTGGTCCGACAGCTGCAAGGAGCTGATTCTACAAACCTCTTGTATGAGCTTGGAAGAAGACCCTGAGCTTCCGATGAAACCACAGCCCAGCCAACACCTTGATTGCAGCCTTTTGAAACACTGAGTAGAGTAAGCTGTGCCTGGATTTTTTTTTTTTTTTTAATATAAGATTTTATTTATTTGTCAGAGAGTGCACAAGCAGGGGGAGCTGTAGAGGAAGAGGGAGAAGCAGACTGCTGAGCAAGGACCCTGATGCGGGACTTGATCCCAGGGCCCAGGGATCGTGACCTGAGCCGAAGGCAGACGCTTAACTGAGCCACCCAGGCGTCCCTGTGCCTGGATTCTTGACTCATGGAAACGAGATAATAAATTCGTTTGGTTTTAAGCTTATAAGTTTGTAGAAATTTGTTATGCAGCATGGAAAACTAAAACCATGACCTTAAGGAGATTATTGAACTGAGCTAACTTGTTTTCTTTGGAAAAATGGGAATCCTAGCTCTTCATAGGGAAGTTATAGGATTACATGAAATGATAAAGGATCTGGAAATCAGTAGGTATGTCAGAAATATTGGCATTCCAGGTTTCCTGTACGTGGCTGGCATCTGACTCTTGATTTCAGTTCAGGTCACGATCTCAGGTTTGTGAGGTTGAGCCCCATGTCGGGGCAATGGTTTTTGCATCTCTGGGGAAAGCTGTCCTCCTGTTTCTAGAACTGTGCAGTCTACACCTTTGCTGCCACCCCAGGCCAGCTCAGGGAATGGTGGCAAAGTCACAAACAACTGAATTTGTGTTTGGTTGAACAAGTGTTACTGGAATCTACCTAAAGTGGGAGAGAATTATAAAACTTGATTTTGGTCCAATCGTGGAACCATGTTTTTTGGTCCGGTGGTCAGGGAGGGTGGCTCTACTTCTCAAGGCTCGGCTCTGAGCTCTGGGTTGAGTTCCGGTCTGCGCCATGTGTTTCCACATTCTCCTTGGGCCAGCGACTACCTGAGGCATTTTTTTTTTTTTCCTCTTGGGAGCTCAAGAGGCCAAGCCAGACTGTTGGAGTATTCCATCTACTAACGTACCACTGGCTAAAACAAGTTTCATGGCCAACCTCAACATCAGTCGGTGGGCAAGCACACTCTGCCCGCTCGAGTGCACTTCGAGGTCACAGGGCTGAGGGAGGCAGTGGGGAATTGAGAACAATAATCACCACCAGCCTCAAGTGGCAGTTCTTTTGGTTCTTCAGGTTGCTCATTTCTTGGTCCTCTTATTGATTAGTTTCATTCTCTTATTTGACTATGAATTCCCATAAAAATATCATGTTCAGTTCCCAAGAGGGATATACATGAAAGGATATAAGCGGTTGAATTTGGCGACCTGAGGCACAAGTCCTGTTCTTGAGGAGATTCTGTGATTTACAGCACCAGTTTCAGGCGACTGTCTCACTTTCCATGTCCACAGGAGAATATTTCTAATGTATCTCTTGAGAATTCGAAGAACAGGTGGAGAATAGCCTATTAGTCAAAGAGTAAGATACGGAAATATTCCTAGGTTCTCTTGACTCACCAACAAGGCACTCATGAGACCGAACTTTGGCCTTTGTACCCGTACCTGTCATTAAGAGGATGTCGCCTACCTCTCAGCTGAGTAGCATTATCAGTGTTGTTGACTGGGAAGATATTTAATCAAAATATTGTAACAATAGCCTGCCTTTTTTTTTTCCCCTCTGCTGTAGGACATAATGATTACATTTGCCCAGCTACAAATCAGTGTACGATAGATAAGAATCGACGCAAAAGCTGCCAGGCCTGCCGACTTCGGAAGTGCTATGAAGTGGGGATGGTCAAGTGTGGTGAGTTTTCGCTTCCCCTTTCATCATGTGTGGGCCACGCTGACAGCTCTGTCAGGACAGGCGGAGGGACTGGGGACAGGTAGCCTGCGTGAGAGGAGATTTAGGACTTGGTCATTATCTTCAAGTATGTGTATTCTGTCCCACTGGAGGGGGCACTGACTTATTCCCTGTAGCTGCGGAGGACAGAGCGGAGGTAAACAGGAACGGGTTATGGGAGGCACATCTTGGCCCAATATAGGGAAGATCTTTCTACGATTCAAGTAGTCTGACAACACAATGGGCTGCTGCATGAATTTGAGAACTCTGGCCACTGAAGTACGCAACTGGGTTGGATGACCATCAGCCTGAGGCCTTGAGAGGTCTAAGGAGGAAGTTCTGGTAAATGTTCACAGGGAAAGCTGTGACAAGAAAGTAGAGTGTCTGGTGGGTTACTTGGATAGCTATGGGAAAGACTTGTGCCTATCCTCTATTAGCTTTCTAGAGAAGATCTGTAGAGGAGTCAGAAACATGATAGAACTATGGAAAGCACATAGAACATAGATTCTGCGTTACGAGGGTATGTCTTCATATCATACGTGTGTGTGTATCCACACATAGGTGCATACATCCATGAAAAACAAAGAAAAATGGGCACATTAGAGTAACAGCTGACAAGAATGCCTACATCCTGCTCTCTCCACCTGGCTAACTTGATTCATTCGTTTGTACACACTTGCTGGTTTATGCGCACTCACATTAGCTCTGCCTGTACTTTTCCCGTTACTCTGCTAGTCAATATTTTGCCTGTGGTTAGTTGTAATTTATCTCTTTGTAACTATTTGAAAAATTTAAAACAAGAGTCTCTTTTCTCCCTGACAGTCTCTTAGGAGCTCTGCCTTTTGAACATTCTCTGTCCTTTTTTTTTTTTTTTTTAAAGATTTTATTTATTTATTTGACAGAGAGAGACCCACAGCGAGAGAGGGAACACAAGCAGGGGGAGTGGAGAGAGAGAAGCAGGCTTCCCGCCAAGCGGGGCTCGATCCCAGGACCCTGGGATCATGACCTGAGCCAAGGCAGACGCTTAACGACTGAGCCACCCAGGCGCCCCTCTCTGTCCTTTTTAAAAAATGTATATAATAGATAAGACATCTCATCCAGCTATATTGTAGTATAGCAGAAGTCCTCTAGAATCACTGATGTTTTCTGTTTTCTTTGTAAAATACCCTGCCAATACCCATGACCAGTGTGTACTGGTAATTCTCTAAAACATTCGAGCATTTCTGCTCCCCCGCCTTCAGTTATACCTTTATCAGTAACCAGTGGGTTTCTTCCAAAACCTGTTTCCACTCATTGTAACTGTCAAATTATATAATTTAATTAGAATTTATGCAAGCATATGAAATATGAGTAGGAAAAGACAATCATTTCTGTGAAAGCTTTGGATAAAACTGTACAGGAGGGGCACCTGGCTGGCTCAGTCGAGTCTTCATCTCGGGGTTGTGAGTTAAGCCCCATGTTGGGTGTAGTGCTTGCATTAACTGTAAAGGACTAGTAGCTATGGAATTAGATATGAGTGAGATTGGGGGGGAGGGGTCATAAACCCTAGAAAAAATCTGAATTTGGATTGCTTTATGAGTGCCTAAGCTCTTGCTCTGTTTTAAGGAAGGTGGAATTGAAAATTCAGAGACAGTGTATCACGGACGTGGCCTATGTAGACAAGTTACTTGTGATTTAATTGGTGGAGGTACTGAAGGAGAAAGCCTTAGCCCTTTGACAAAAGATTGCAAATCAATGTTTCATGTTTTAAGTTAATATTTTAAGGTGAGTGTATTTTTTAAAAAGTGATTTACAATTTAGTCTTAGGATAAGAATGCTCTTATTGTCCTACTTTCTGTTGGACGGCTAGCCATAGCCCTGGTGGTTTGGGACCAGGGCAGGAGCACCTGCATAATCCGCCTGCAGGGGGCGGTGTATGTGGCGGGAAGAACAAGAGGCCAGGACTTCCAAAGACTGAAGCTCATTTTTTGTCTCATTACTTCTTGAACTGTGACTATGCTCAAACTTAACCTTTCTGGCCCTTGGTTTTCTTTTTTATTTATTTTTTATACTTTTTTTTTTTTTTTTTTGACACAGAGAGACAGCTAGAGAGGGAACACAAGCAGGGGGATTGGGAGAGGGAGAAGCAGGCTCCTGGCTGAGCAAGGAGCCCGATGTGGGGCTCGATCCCAGGACCCCGGGATCATGACCTGAGCCGAAGGCAGACACTTAATGACTGAGCCACCCAGGCACCCCTGACGCTCGGTTTTCTTATCTCTGAAAAGAAGATATCTGTTTCATGGAGTTTTGTGAGGAATGCATGTGAAAAAAAGACGTAAAGACCTAGCACAGGGGCGCCTGGGTGGCTCAGTTGGTTAAGCGACTGCCTTCGGCTCAGGTCATGATCCTGGAGTCCCGGGATCGAGTCCCACATCGGGCTCCCTGCTCGGCAGGGAGTCTGCTTCTCCCTCTGACCCTCCCCCCTCTCATGCTCTCTCTCTCTCAAATAAATAAATAAAATCTTAAAAAAAAAAAAAAGACCTAGCACAGTGTTTGGTACTAAATTTTCGTTTTCCTTCCTTTCTCTCCCCCTCTTTGAAAAGTTCATATAAATTATGAGGAGTTTTAATGCAGTACAGTCTTGCCCAGGCAGAGTACAGAGATGTAGTTAAAAAAATCTTTCATGACACTCACTCAGAAAGATATCTGCGCCCCCATGTTCCTAGCAGCATTATTTATAATAGCCAAGGCATGGGAACAACCTAAGTGTCCATTGACAGGTAAATGGATAAAGAATTTGGTGTGTGTGTGTGTGTGTGTAAAAATGGAACGTTATCCAGCCATTAAAAAACACACACAAAGAAATCCTTTCATCTATGACAACATGGATGGACCTTGAGGGTATTATGCTAAGTGAAGTAAGTCAGAGAAAGACACATACTGTATGATCTCACTTACATGTGGAATCTAAAAAAACAAAAACAGGGGCGCCTGGGTGGCTCAGTTGGTTAAGCTACTGCCTTCGGCTCAGGTCATGATCCTGGAGTCCCGGGATCGAGTCCCGCATCGGGCTCCCTGCTCAGCAGGGGGTCTGCTTCTCCCTCTGACCCTCCCCCCTCTCATGTGCTCTCTCTCTCATTCTCTCTGTCTCAAATAAATAAATAAAATCTTTAAAAAAAAAAATAAAATAAAAAATAAAAAAATAAAAAAACAAAACAAAAAGCCCAAAGTCCTAGAAAAAGATAACAGATTTGTGGTTACCAGAGGCAGGGTGTGGGGGGGAAGGGAATTGGGGAAAAGTGGTCAAGGGTACAAACTTCCAGTTACAAGATAAATAAATACTAGCAATGTAATGTACAGCATGATGACTGTAATTAACACTGCTATATATGTATGAAAGTTATTAAGAGTAAATCCTAAGGGTTCTGAAAGAAAAAATTTCTTTCTTTCCTTTCTCTCTTTATTTATCTATGTGAGATGATGGATGCTAACTGAACTTACTGTAGTAATCACTTCACAGTATATGTAAGCCAAACCATTATGCTCTATACCTTAAACTTACACAGTGATATATGGCAATTATTTCTCAATAAAACTGGAAAAAAATATTTCATGGAAAAGAGAACAAGAGAAATGGTCATTGAATTTGGCCAAAAAGAAATTGGGTAGGGCTGTCTAAGAAAAAAAATATATATATATTTTAAAGATTTTATTTATTTGAGAGAGAGAGAAAGACAGCGAGAGAGGGAACACAAGCAGGGGGAGTGGGAGAGGGAGAAGCAGGCTCCCCGCGGAGCAGGGAGCCCAATGCGGGGCTTGATCCCAGGACCCTGGGATCATGACCCGAGCCGAAGGCAGACGCTCAACGACTGAGCCACCCAGGCGCCCCGAAAAAAATTTTTTATTATCTTTGGAGATTGCAAAAGGAATGAGATGGGTTGATATGCAAACATTTGGGTATTTAGCCCTTTACTGATCAAGAGAAGGACAATTAGGAGTGAATTTTCTTTTTTTTTTTTTTTTATGATTTTTACTTATTTATTTGACACAGAGAGAGACAGCGAGAGAGGGAACACAAGCAGGGGAAGTGGGAGAGGGAGAAGCAGGCTTCCCGCCGAGCAGGGAGCCCGATGAGAGGCTCCATCCCAGGACCCTGGGATCATGACCTGAGCTGAAGGCAGACCCTTAAGGACTGAGCCACCCAGGCACCCCAGGAGTGAATTTTCTTAATGATGCCTCCCTCCTTTCCCAGCACTCTCATTGTCTGCCCTCTCAATAAACCCTCCATCCATCGTCTTCCTTCTCTCCAGTCTTGGAAGATTAGGAACCTATCTGCATCCTGGATCCTCCTACACCATTTCACTCCCCGCTTTAGAAATTATGTCTCTTGGGGCACCTGGGTGGCTCAGTCGTTAAGCATCTGCCTTTGGCTCAGGTCATGGTTCCAGGGTCTTGAGATCGAGTCCCGCATCGGGCTCCCTGCTCAGCCGGGAGCCTGCTTCTCCCTCTCCCACTCCCCTTGCTTGTGTCCCTCTCTCGCTGTGTCTCTCTCTGTCAAATAAATAAACAAAATCTTAAAAAAAAAAAAAAAAAAGAAATCACGTCTCTTCTGTTATCACCTTTTTCTTCTGCACCAATCTTGTCTTTTCTATGGAAATATTAATATGGGGGTTTAAATGGTGGGAAGATAACCACTCAGGCTAACTTGAGGGTAAGTCTTCATTATAAGGATATGCTGAAACATAGCCAGGAAAACAATCGGAATAGCCACATGTTTGGTCTGTTTCTCTGTGTTGGGAGAATAAATCCACATCTTTCAGATGCCATCTCTTGATTCATCTGCTGTATATACACATGAAAGGGACTTGATAGGGAGGTGGTATAAAGTAGTAAAAGCACCAGCTGTGGATTCAGACTGCTTGAGTTTATATGCAGCCTTCACCATTTTCTAGCTTTGCTACCCTGGGCAGGTTATTTGAGCGCCCTTGAGCCTGTTTTCAATCCTCTGTATCACGGAGATGATAAGAGCACCTGTCCTCTACGGCAGTTTTCAGAATGAGATAATGTAAATACAATACACAGTGTCTGACATGTAGAGGCTTCCCCAGTAGGTGTTAGCTCTCATTGTTGTCATTGTCATCACCATTTATCATCATCCTCTTTTCTCGGGGCGATTTACCACTTTCTAATAGGGAACGCTCCTGTTTGGTAGAGTTCCTCATCAGGCTTGCTCAGAGGCACACCCGGTGACTGCAGAGATTACAGTGGGAAAGCCATGACACTAGAAATGTCCTTGGTAGAAACCAGTGAGTTCCCTGCCAAGGGCTTTATGTTGCTGATCTTAGAATCCCTAGGACTCAGTACAGGGCCCAGTATATAGGGCTTTGTAAGTGAAAGTTGGTCAAATAAGTTTGAGTGCATGGATTCAAAACCTCTCTCTTTGTATGTAAACCTGTTTTGGAAACTCTTTTTCCTTGTATACTCTACAAAAAGGAGATGTGTGATCAGAAAGGTGCTTTCTTAAACCAAACATTTTGTTCCATTTGACCCTGGGGGTATAACTGATCTTAAATAATACCTATAGCTCTCTGATTACTAATAAAGTGAATTATATTTTAGGCTTTTAGTTCTTTTAGTAAACAGTTTGATTCAATTATCTCTAGATAGATAGAGCCCTTCCTTCTACTTTGATAAGCCAAGGATAAGAAATTCAGATAAATTTTCTTGGGAGCAAGTAATTTAAGTGTAATCAGACCTCCTAACTAATATTTCTTTTTTTAAATGTGGACAACTGAATTTAGTGAACAAACATAATGGTGGGACTATAGAAACTAGGCATTTTGCAGATATAACTTTTAGGTTTTTTTGGGGGGGGGATGCATACAAAAGTTGTACCCATGTTAATGACATCCTGACTAATGTCTTTCTTAATTTTCATTTTGTATTTTTGTCTTTAACCAAGGGATCTTTAGAAATATTTTTGTGCTAAACTTTATAAGGGCTTGGAAGTTATATATTTTTGTTATTTTTTGTGATCAAAGAATATGATCTATATGATACCAATTTTTGTTAAAATTTTATTCATAAACTAGTATGTGATAATTTTTGCAAATTCCATGAGTTTTTATAGCTCAAACTTGTGAATTGTACAATTCCAATGTTCTGTATTCTGCCTTTTCCCCCAATGGTTTGCTCTGTCAGTTGCTGAGAAAGATACATTAAAATATGCATTATAGCGGCGCCTGGGTGTCTCAGTCGGTTAAGCATCTGCCTTCGGCTCAGGTCATGATCCCAGGGTCCTGGGATCGAGTCCCACATCAGGCTCCCTGCTCAGCAGGAAGCCTGTTTCTCCCACTCCCACTCCACCTGCTTGTGTTCCCTCTCTCGCTATGTCTCTATCAAATAAATAAATAAAATCTTTAAAAAAATGCATTATAATAATGTATTTGTCAATTTATCTTTTTCTTTTAGTCACTTTTTGCTGTTATGTTTGTAGGCTGTGTTTTCTTGTTTTGTTGTTTTGATGTTTATGGGTTTAGAATTATTTATCTTCCTTTTATAATCTGATGAGGTCTTAATAATGATTTATGCCCTTTAAAGTTTATATTGTCTGATATTGATAGCGTAACTGATTTATTTGGTTAATTTTTGCCTGCAATCTTTTTCTATCCCTTTATTTTCAGTTTTCTATGTGTTAGATGTATCCCTTACAACTAGTCAATGTCTAGCTAAAAAAATGTGATCTCCGAGTTGCTCTTGATAAATTTAGTCTATTTATGTTTATTGTGATCACTGATATCTGAATTCATTTCTGTCATCTTATTTTAGGATTTTAACAATTTCATCATATATTTTCTTTTTTTCCTTTTTGGAATTGATCCCATTTTCTTGTTTTATTTTACCTCTTCTGCTAGTTTGGAAGTCATACATTCTGTTTCAATTCTTTTAGTGACAGTTCTATTTTAGCATGCATTCTTGATTAATTTGAGAATTCATGCCACTCTCTCTAATAGATATTTCTCTTTCCAAATAAAGATTCTTCGAAAGTTCCAGCCAAAATTATTCACCTCTCATCTTGTTATTATCCAGTATTTGGTTTTACTTTATTTCTGTACCTCCAAAAATTAATTATTATTTTATTCATTCTGTGTTTATTAGGTTTCCTCTCATGTTTACCAATTTATTTTCTTGCCATTGCATATTGAATTTCATTGCTTCTCTTGGGTTCATTTTTCTTCATTCCAAATAACACAGTAGTTATTTCAAAAGGGCTGTGAGTGATATATCTTTTTAATCTTTGCTTAACTCAAATGTCTTTAATTTATCCTCCTCTTGAATGATAGTTCAGCTGGGAATATAATTCTAAATTAAAGGTTTCTCCCTCACCACACCATCTTAAAGACATTATCCCATTGTGTTTCTGACCCATAAACCTACAGTAACTAAAACATATTGATACCAGCACAGGAGTTAAAAAAAAAAAAAGTGTATACACACACACTCCATATACATATACACACACACATACACACACGTGTATATATATATATATATATATATATATATATATATATATATGAAACAGAAGAGAAAATCCAGAAGAAGATACTTTTTCAACACAGAGCTTGAACTCACCACCCTGAGATCAAGACCTGAGCTGAGATCAAGAGTTGGACACTTAACTGACTGAGCCACCCAGGTGCCCCCAGAAGAAGATACTTTTTTTTAAAAAAATATTTTATTTATTTATTTGACAGAGAGAGACAAAGCGAGAGAGGGAACACAAGCAGGGGAAGTGGGAGAGGGAGAAGCAGGCCTCCCGCTGAGCAGGGAGCCCGATGTGGGGCTCGATCCCAGGACCCTGGGATCCTGACCTGAGCCCAAGGCAGATGCTTAACGACTGAGCCACCCAGGTGCCCCAAGAAGATACTTTTATATATATTTATTAAATGACAAGGCATTGTATAAAAATCAGTGGGAAAAGCTTGTGCAATAAATGCTACTGGGAAAATTATTCATCTATTTGAAGAACATAACATGAAATATTCATATGACATGATACAAACACACGTAAAATTCCAAATAGATTTGAACCACAAAAGTGCTTAAAGAAGATACAAGAAAATATTTGTATAATCTTGATGTGAAACAAAAGACAGGTTTGACTGTGTACTAAACTTTCTTAGGACAATAGATACCATGAGTAAAGTTAAAAGATATATAATAAGACAAATACGGCACATAATAAAAGTTATCTATAGTTACTAGATAAACCTCATAGGTTATTAGGCAGGAAAAGGGCAAAAGAAATAAACAGGCGATATACAAGTAAAAGAAATACAAAGTATGGCAATTATATTAGTCAACCTTGCTACTAATTAAAAGAATACAAAGTAAAATGAGATTGTTTAGTCACTTGTCAGATTAGCAAAGATTAGAAATGACTTTTATTGCCCAATGGTGTTATGAGAAAATAAGAAGCCCCTTAAAGTATTGTTTGTATTATAAATTTTAAAATAGTTTTAGAGGGTTACCTGTTAATATGTATCAAAATTTTAAGTGTGTATATGCCTTGGTTCAGCAACTTGACTTCTTGAGTTTATTTTAGGGAATGAATTAGATGTGTGTACAAAGATGCATTTTCACTGTACTATGAATACTAGCAAAGAAATTAGGACTACCCTAGATTTCCATTGACAGGGGACACTAGATAAAGTGATGCTATCTTCATAAAACAGAATACTGCATAGCTTTTTAAATTGTATGATGATACATTTTTAATAAAAATAAAAAAGTTAAAAATAGTGTATATATACTGTGATCCAAATTTTGCATATGAAATATGGAAAAGTAAAAAGCATTAAAACTGAAAGAATTTGGGGCGCCTGGGTGGCTCAGTCGTTAGGCATCTGCCTTCGGCTTAGGTTATGATCTCAGGGACCTGGGATCGAGCCCCACATCGGGCTCTCTGTTCAGCAGGGAGCCTGCTTCTCCCTCTCCCTCTCCCCCTGCTTGTGTTCCCTCTCTCGCTGTGTCTCTCTCTGTCAAATAAATAAATAAATAAATAAATAATTTAAAAAAAAACTGAATTTATGCCAAAATTTGTACTCTTCTATATTTTTCAGATTTTTAAGAAAATTATTGCTTGAAATGTATTTATTTGTACAAATATGTAAAAAGAATACATATGTCTGTGTAAACACACATACATGCACATGAACATTTTAAGAATATATTTTAAGAGTATATTATTTGATAACTATTTGTAAATATCAATGTTCGGTTCCTAACTTTTCCCCATGTTTTGTCTGAAGAAAATTCCTAATTCTGTGGTTTGGAAACCGAGGTATGTCAGCACTCTTTAAAAGAAAATAGATTTAGTATCCATAGGTAATCTTGAAATGGAGTCCTAAGGTCATTTGGGCTACTGTCCCTAAAAAGTCATATTTTGATTTTGTTAAAATAGACGCAAATGTAATAATCTTTGGTACTGGCCCCACAGGTTCCAGGAAATAAGTTGGGCTTCTGTTGGCAGATACGCTGTGAGGATAGACTCAGGTCATTACCTCACACTTGCCCTGGAGGCTCAGGGAACTTGAACGCTGGGTTGGGGAAGCCACGGGTAAGTACTGTGTTATCATCTCTCTGGTTTAGGCTCCCGGAGAGAAAGGTGTGGGTACCGTGTTATGCGAAGGCAGAAAAGTTCAGATGAGCAGCTGCACTGCCTGAGCAAAGCCACGAAAAATGGTGGACCCGTGACCCGAGTGAAGGAGCTGCTGCTGAGCGCCCTGAGCCCGGAGCAGCTGGTGCTCACGCTACTGGAGGCGGAGCCGCCCCACGTGCTCGTGAGCCGCCCCAGCACGCCCTTCACCGAGGCCTCCATGATGATGTCCTTGACCAAGCTGGCCGACAAGGAGCTGGTGCACATGATTGGCTGGGCCAAGAAAATTCCAGGTAGAGCTTTCTGGATCTTAGCTTTTCATTTATGGTAGAAAGGCCTGCCCCTAACATTTATAGGGCAAGAGTACAAAATGGAGGTCCACAGATGATGTCTGGTTGTGTAACAATTTGACAGCTTGATTTATAATCTTTAAATGAGATATGTTCTTTCTTACTATCTTGACATACATGCCTTTAGCATGTCTTAGAAGGTCTGGCTTCAATTTAGAGTTCTTGGACTCTTCTGAGTTCTCTACTGGACACGCGAATGCAAGAAGAATGGTATTTGGTGAGACTCCTTCCATGGCTACCTCTCTTCTTTTCCCACCCCAGAACCATCCCACAGGGCCTTGTCCACACCCTATCCTCTGTGGCCACATCTTCTATGCACACGAGCCTGTTGGACACCTCTCATGCTGAGATGTGGTCTGAGAGGGTAGACCCAAGAAAAAAACCCACCCAGACTCTAGAAGTGGGCCAAAAGTGACCATTTGGGCAAGAAATTCTAGGGTCAGGCCAGTTTGTAATATATACCTGAAATACTGCATTGTGCTAAAATTACCACCTCGTTATCATTTGAATCGGTGTTTCTGTGACAGTGAATCTAGAATTCTAACACAGAATGGCAAGCAGCCCAACCTCCTGAAAGGGTTCCTTCATGTGCATATTTACGGTCATCTAAGAATGAGGTCTCTCTCCAGGTTCTAAACCCCTAGGGACAGTTCCCATGGCCTGGAGGCTGCAACCGCTTTAGACGAAGTATAAAGCCTGGAAACTGCTGAGAAGCTGGGTGAGGAGGAGTTGGGGGTGAGGAGCTGTGGGACTCCAGGCCTGGTGTAATAGTATTTCTTGGGTCATTCATTGGCTTGGGCCCATTCCCTCTGAGCTTCCTGCGGATCTTCTGGTTTCTAGTTTTGTTTTGATAGTCTAGATCTTCACCTTAGCCAGAATCATGTTATTTTCTCTGCTCTTTTCATAGGAGACAATACTGAGGCATCTTCCTCTAGCTGTTGCGCTGCATGTATGCCAAACACTGGTGTTCAGGACGCCATGTGGAGAGTGGTGGTGAAATTAATGATCATTGAAGGCCATGCAGCTTCTTTGTGCCATAACAAAACTGAATTCTTGAGCTGCATTAGTCCTTCGTTAAGCCTGGTGTTTTAAACAAATTTTCAGAAAATTTAGGCATCGTCTAAAGGTGTGATTTTCTTTCCTCTCTCGGCAGGTAGTCATTTTCCAAAATTAAAAAAAGAAAAAGTAAAATATCACCTAGCCTTGACCTTGTTGGATAGCTGCAAATATAAGAAGCCTAATCTCCTATGGGCAGGCTTATTGTCTGTAACTGCAAGGGAGATTGGAACGCATACAGTGTTAGGACAGGGTGTGACTTTGGAGAAGGACTGAGCCATCTTTCATTTGTGACTCCCTCCATTCAGTTCTCCTTTGTGCCTGTCGGCGTTATATTGCTCACACTCATGTGCTTCCTGTGCCATGGTCTCCTCATCTGTAAAATGAGGATGCTGAGAGAGGCTGCCTGCAGGGCCTTGTCAGAGGGTAGGCCTTGTTACTCCCATTTTTTCTGTAAGATAATCGACTTAAAAGGAGACTGAGTAACTAGCTAGGATGGGGCTGAGCCGGGATCGTAACTGGAGTCCACTGCACTCCTGGGCTATGTGTTTGGTTAGTTTTTATATTACACTGCCTTCTCTTTTTATCATGGTTTGTGGAGGAAGCACCAGTGATCTCTGCTTTGCTTTTAAAGTGCTCACCTCCCTAGAGATTACCTGTTTCTTTCTGATATTTGGACCAATCCATGCTGTTAGGTTATCAGGCTATTGGGACCTGCTTCGATTGTTACATTTGCTTTTCAGGATAGAAGAGCCTAGAGACAGTGCTCCTAATCAGAAGAATGATTCTAACACTGAAATTTTAAGCAATCGGAGATATCTTTCATTTGAAGCCTTGACTTTCTGCAGGGGGCTGGTGCTGTTCTCTCTGCATGTCCCGGACTCCCAGCTCCCCCATCCCATCCCTCCACCCCTCCCAGCCCCTCTTGTGAACTGGGCCAGACAGGCAGCCTCTGGCTGGCAGCCGACTATTATCTTTCTCAGCAGTGCAGAGGAATTTTTAAAATATGACTGAAAATGATCTGTTCTAGCTTTCTGTTCTTCCCTAGCATTTGTCTGGGGAGCTGTAAGCCCAAGTTAATAGTCCTTTACAAACCTTAAAAGGAATATGGTCATCTCTAGAAGGCATCCAAGGCTGGACATTGTGAGTTACGTACTCTGAGTTCAAAATTTCCTTCCTTAGGTCAGCATTTAACCACATTTTTAAAATATTGAGTGTTTCCCTATATTGCTTGTGTTTTCATAGCTTGTTAGAACTTGCTCTTCTGTTTTCACAGAAACAGGGAGTTGAGGAGCAGAGTGGATATGTCTCACGGCCTCTTGCTTTCCCTAGGCTTTGTGGAGCTCAGTCTCTACGACCAAGTGCGCCTCTTGGAGAGCTGCTGGATGGAGGTGCTGATGGTGGGGCTGATGTGGCGCTCCATTGACCACCCGGGCAAGCTCATCTTTGCTCCAGACCTCGTTCTGGACAGGTGAGAAAAAAATACATCGTGTTTCTTCTCTGACCTGTTTGAGTCCTGGGTGCCACAATTAAAATCTCACACCTAAAAGGGCAATTAAGAGGATGATAATGTCATGAGCTCCTACCCCAGGTCAAGAGCTGGAGAAGGAGAGCATGGGTCCTAGGATTCAGTGTCCTGTGACTCATTCTGACCTGTGGTGGGGCAGCATTTACAGGCCAAGCCATAGCAGGGCCTATATCTTGCAGAATATGTGGCTACTAACTGTACAAGTCAACTTAGATTTTTCTGCATTAAAAATTCCATTTTCAGTTTATAATTTTAAATTGCCCTGCTGTTTGGTTTCCACTTTATAGGGACCATGTCTATCTCTGTCTAGAAAGGTGATAGAATTCTTACAAATCTGCTAAGTTTCTTTTAACGCGCTTTGACTCTAACTGCATATACTCTATAGCATTGTTGACAATAGCAGTGGAAAGAATGGTTATTAAAACCAAATGAAAGGTAATGGAAATTGGGGAAGGATAGTACCAAAGCCATCACTCGATTTCATTTTGTTTCCTTTTAAAGATGGCACAGAAAAGGAACCTATTTTTTTTTTTTTTTTTTTTTTTTAAGATTTTACCTATTCATTTGAGACACAGAGATAGAGAGCATGAGCAGGGGAAGAGGCAGAGGCAGAGGGAGAAGCAGGCTCCCCGCCGAGCCAGGAGCAGGACGTGGGGCTCGATCCCAGGACCCCAGGACCATGACCCGAGCTGAAGACAGATGCTTAACCATCTGAGCCACCCAGGCGCCCCAAAAGGAACCCATTTTTAATCGATTCAGGTGAACTCTTCATGGAGGAAGAGCTAGAATATACAACACTCAAAATTTTAGTACAAAAAATAGAACACTTTCTTGTTACATATTTGAGCAGGTTGAAAATCTCGATGGAAATTGATTTCCATGTTCCTTATTTTGAAACAGTTCTAAAGTAGAATGTTCAGTCACATTGGACTCTGTGCACAGAGTAGAAGGATGCCATTATACGGATGGAGAGCATCTGCGCCCAACCCTTGGTATTACTTCTTTGGATCATCAGAAGACCCCTGTGCACATATTACACAGATAAAAAGTGATACCCCCAAGATTTTAGCACCCATTCTGCCTGTTGTCCTGGATGACAACATTGACAAAGAGCACTGTTCTAAGTAACAGAGGTATTTTGGTGGAGAACAGAGCCTTTGGCAAGAGCTGGAGCTTGGGCTGTGGCAGGAGCAAGCCCAGGTGTTGAACCATGGAAGAAGGTTCTGGAAGTCCAGACCCTTCAGTAGCAATCAAAATAGCCAAGCTATTGCCTATATGCTAGGCACCATCTTATGCACTTGATGTGTTAACTCATTTCATTTTCTTAACAGCCCTTAATGAGTAAGCGCCATTATTATCCCTATTCTTCAAATGTGGAAATGGGGGGAGGGTTAGGTAATTTGCTGGCAGTTACAGAGCAGTAAATGCTGGAGCTGGATGCTGGGGCTGGCTGTGAAGTCCGTGTTCTTAAATATAACAGTAGTTACCTGTATAACAGGACATGCTGTTCCACTTGGTGTTCAAATGAAGCCACACACACATAAATATACACATGTAATTCTCCTAGAAGTTAGTGCTAGGAAGAAGTTTCATCCCTTGATTAGTCATTACATTTGCAGACACTGGGATTAAGTTATTTTACTTTTTGTGTTGATTTCTAAATTGATGTCACATTTAATGTTTATGTTCAGTGACTGGTTTTTAGTAGAATTAACTCTCCCCTTTGTTTGGGTTCTTTAATTCCTGTAAATGTAAGTTACTGTAAATGGACACACATCCTGGACAAATTTTAGGCCTACCTTTTGGTTAAGTAATAGAAGAAAAAAAAAGTAATTTTTCTTACAAATTATTTTAATAGACTCACAGTACTTTTTAAAGATTTTATTTGTTTGTTTATTTATTTGAGAGAGAGAGAGAGCAGGGGGAGGAGCAGAGGGAGTGGGACCAGGAGACTCCATGCTGAGTGTGGAGCCTGACATGAGGCCTGATCCCATGATTCTGAGATCACGACCTGAGCCAAAATCAAGAGTTGGATGCTTCACTGACTGAGCCACCCAGGCTCCCCTCACATTACTTTTTATAAATATTTGAAAGTATCGTGTTGTACTGCATACAAATCTAGTATATCTGAGTATAGGAGAGGAGTCTCTGGAACTGTAAATGCCTTCACATTGAGCTGGCATTTTTGATAGCACCTATCATGGTTATTTTTTGTCGCAATCTCTAGTATTGCCAACACATAAACTTTGTGATGTCTAGAATTTCAAGTCTAAGATAATTCAGTTCCTTCATGCATGATGAGTACTGTTTTATGTAAACGCGTGTTTCTGGAGGGGTTGTCTATTCAAAAATGCTCTAAATGTTCTTTATTCAGAAAGTCAGAGATTACACATCATAAAGAAGTACTAGGAGATTTTTCTGCAACATGAATAAATAATTTGCACAGTGTTTGAAAATCGCTGTCTTTTGGCAGATTGTCCTATGAGAGTTCCTTCCAGTGGTGGTGTGACAGGACAAGCTGGTGAATACAACCAAATGAGCTCAGCTGTACAGCCTGAGACAGTAATTGCTGTTGTCCCTCATTCTTGTTGAGGCTTCTGTGGCGAGAAGACTTGAACCAGTTCAGGATGAGAGGAAAACCCGGTTACCTCAGCTTATTGCTAAACAAGGTGGTTCTCTCAGTAATCACTAGAGTTACAAATTCATGTGGAGATCTACCACAGAATCTGGGCTTCTGCTCGCTTAAAAAAATCATATATGCGGGGCGCCTGGGTGGCTCAGTCGTTAAGCGTCTGCCTTCGGCTCAGGTCATGATCCCAGGGTCCTGGGATCGAGCCCCGCATCGGGCTCCCTGCTCCGCGGGAAGCCTGCTTCTCCCTCTCCCACTCCCCCTGCTTGTGTTCCCTCTCTCGCTGTGTCTCTCTCTGTCAAATAAATAAATAAAATCTTTAAAAAAAAAATCATATACGCTAAGACATTGATGTCCTTGGCATCAATAGGAAACTGTCTAATGTTACATATTAAAAAGTCAGAGGGAGTTTGGATCCGGGTGTGGACCCCATTGTGGACGTTTATGGAATTCCCTGGAATCGTATTGTGAATGTACTGAGTTTGCTTTCACGTTAGCTATTTGTGCATTGAATTTCAAGATTCCCAAAGAATTTTCACTTTAAAATATCCCTTTTTGTATGTAGGTAATTTCCACATCAGTTTAATATTTAAGTCCTCTCCGCGTGTTAAGCCTGGAGCCCCCGCACCCTAGTGTCCCCCTCCCCACCGGAAGTGAACTGTGGTCTACATACGCCCACGTGTGTGCCCCTAGCGCGTATGTATGTAGGCACAAAATAGGGCACCCAAAGCGGTGTCCACTCATTCAACATTTTGTCCTTGGTATCAAACAGAAGCTTTTCCTTTTATAAAGGAGTGGTTATCACATAATAAGACATTCCACATGTACTTAACTAATTTTATTTTTGCTTAGCCCTAGTTTATGGACAAATGCCGCGCAAAAGTTAAGCTTCTGGGAGTGGGTTGGTTTGATTATAGATTGTTTCGATATTTTAACATTGAAATCATGTGTCCTCTCTCTTTAATTAAAATCTTTTAATCTTATCCTAATTTCTTACTCCTAATTCAGTTTCATTCCGTAGTTATGAAATAAGTGTAATAGATCTCATTAATGTGTTATTTAAACTCTTTTCAGGCAGAACTTTATTAGGGTGTCATTTATGAGGTATTGTACCTTATTTCCTATATTTTTCATTTCTTTCCTAAAAAAATATATTTGGTTTCTCTAGCCTTTGAAGTGAGTAAAAATATTCTAACCATGCCAACCCTTGAATGAAGTGGTTGGCTATCACACCTCTGGTAAAAGCAATCAGACTTCGTTCTTTAGAATTAGTTTAGAGATTCACTTTTTCCATGAGGTACGCATGTTCTGATTATTGTGAGTTAGAGCATTTCTCAGGGCTTAGGATGCTCTAGAATATAAACTCTCCCTCCATTTTTGAAATATGAATTTACATTTAAAATGGCATGCATTTCAAGGAGGAAATGCTACTAATTTCAATACGCAGGGATGTGTTTTTTGGTACAAGTGGCAACCTCTGCAAAATAGGGTTGATTTCAGATGAATCCTCTTATACTATTTGGGGAGCAGGGTGTGTGCGTGCGTGTGCGTGCGTGTGCGTGCATGTGTGTACATGTGCACCTACATGTTCATGACCCCACCTCTGACTGAGTCTCACAGAAAAGTAAAGAGCCAAACTATTAAACAATCAATGCAGGACTTGGTGGGCTTTTGATTTTTGTCCCCAGAGATACTTTATTTTTTTTTTTTTTTAAGATTTTATTTTTAAGTGATCTCTATACCCACTGTGGGGCTCAAACTTACAGCCCTGAGATCAAGTCGCATGCTCTACGGATTGAGTCAGCCAGGTGCCCCCCCGACCCCAAGATATTTTAGAACCAGCTTTTCTCGGTGTCAGATGTCCTCAAGCCCAACAATGACAATTTTCAGTAATTAATTGTCCCCAAGCACAGTGATTTGATTATGCGGCATGGGGGGCATTTGGTGCACAGGTATTTCTTGTGCATCTGCTATGTGCACAGCATACGTTGTCCTCACTGGGCACTTGCCACAGGCTGCCTGGGACAGCCCGGAGCAGAGGAGGTGGGGAGGACAGGACTTGAGGAAGGTTGGCGGTTTCCTATGGGTTTCGGCACCCCTCGCCCAGGGCTCTGATTTTCCAAGGTAGCCTTTCTCTGTGAGTGACTTCCAGGGGGCATTGGTGTTTTATCACTTAACCTGTGCATTTTCAGAAAGCCTCAGGTGGTTGCAGAAGTTACCAGTTTTGTTTGGAACTCACAATTTTCTTGCTGGTAGCTTTGTGTAGGTGAGTCTGAGATGGGGGCGTTGAATGCTATGGGACACAGGGTCCTGGCAAGCTGCTGCCCTCACAGAGAACCCGGTGGGAAAGGGTGCACCAGCATCGTGGTTCCCACTGGTGTCCGCTGGGTTCCACAGAGACCCTTTCCCCAGCCGCCACCATCACTAGAAATGTCCTGGCTTGGGGCTGGGGGAAGGAAGGAGTGGAGCAGCCAGTTCTCTAAAGATCTCAGGTCCCCTTCAGGGGCTGCGGGGGAGACTAAAGATGAAACTGGCAGACGCCCACTGCTGCCAGGCTCTCCTTCATCCTGCACTGCAGGTGTTGAGACGCAAATGAGTTTCAAGGCAAAATCATCCAACTGCTTGTCAAGGGCTTCCAAGGACTACGACTGATGACAATAGAAGTTTTTTGGGGGAGCAGTGAGGCAGAATAATGTGTGTCTGGCTGGAGTGAATTGAAGCTGGTATTTTCTAAATACAGTTCAAGTAATTTCCTTCAAAAGTATGCATAAAAATTCATTTCTGTGAGTGTTCAAAAGAATTTTGATTATATGGTTCAAAGTTTGTCTAAAACTTTTGCTTAAAAATAATCTTTGGCAAGTCAAAAATGTTCATGTCTCCCTTTCTACCTTCCTTTCCTCGTTCTAATCCGTCTCCTCTAATTGTGATTTCTTGGTGTATCAGACTAGCTTTTTTTCTTTTTTTAAAGATTTTATTTATTTATCTGACAGAGAGAGACACAGCGAGAGAGAGGGAATACAAGCAGGGGGAGCGGGAGAGGGAGAAGCAGGCTTCCCGCCGAGCAGGGAGCCGGATGCGGGGCTCAATCCCAGGACCCTGGGATCATGACCTGAGCCGAAGGCGGAATCTTAATGACTGAGCCACCCAGGCGCCCCCAGACTAGCTTTTTTTCAAGTTATGTTAAATGTCTCTTAGTTGCCTCACCAGTTTCTAAATGACCACCGGGGAGTGAGTTAAGCCATAGATGTGAAGGTTGTTTCTTCTTAGGGCATTTGCTTCGGTAAACATTCAGTCTTCCTCATTAGCACTTCAGAGTCTTCTGATGGGAACATGGAATGTCTCATTTTAGCAATATGTGTCATAACTCTGGCTGGTTGGCTGAAATGGTTTAGATCGAAAATAATCAACAGAAATGGTATTCTGTTAAAGAAAACATTTGGTGAGCAGGTAGAAGGGAAGTGTATTTCCAATGCACATTTTTGCCTAAATAGTATTTATTCAAATGTTTGCTTTTGGAATTTAGGGAAAGTTCCCTGTCCTCTTTATATGAAGATAATCCTAATAATTTTGTGTCACTGGAGGTGCTTTCATTACCATTTTGTTAAAAGATGTACAAGATGAAATTTGAGATTAACAAGAAAATATTCCTTATTACTTTTGATGGTTGCCTAGTGCTGCATGTTTCTTAAATTTCCAAATGAACTTTTGTAGGGATGAGGGGAAATGCGTAGAAGGAATTCTGGAAATCTTCGACATGCTCTTGGCAACAACTTCAAGGTTCCGTGAGTTAAAACTCCAACACAAAGAGTATCTCTGTGTCAAGGCCATGGTCCTCCTCAACTCCAGTAAGTAGCCACACAGCTGGGCTGTGTTTTATGGGGGAGAGTTGCTGTTTCTAGAACTGGCATAGAATGAAGAACAGCACTGAACTTATTTTACTTAAGAAGGGGAAATGGCTTTCTTTCTGACTTCTGTTTCATTTTATAGGGATTTAAAGTGCAGTTAACTTTTGGTAACTTGAAAATAAATTATTCACTGACTGAATTTCTGGAAGTAATTTAAAAAGCGGCTCAAGCCACTTTGCTGGAAAAGAAAAAAAATGAACTTTAGAATACTTACTTTGCAGCCTTTGTTCATCGTTTATACAGGCATGGTTGACGTGCATTTATATTTACTGCTTTGCTTTTTCAGACTCATTCATTCATTGATTTCATTTATTCATTTGGTAAAGACATTGAAGATACAGTCCTGCCTTCCAGTAGTTCATAGTGTAGGGAGGAAGAGGGACAAATCATTGAAAAGAATGATCAGTGGTCTAATAGACTATGTACAGAGGACTGTGGGAAAGCAGCAGAGACGCTGGAGTGGTTGCAGAAGGAAACGGTGTTGGAGCGCGTCTTCAGGGATGGGCATACATTATGCAGACGGTGCGGGAGAAGAGCAGAGGGAGGTGTGCATGGTCGAGGAGGGCCGTGCCATGCCAGAGATTACACTGCACACCTGGGCCGAGAACCACCCCTCAGGGCACCGAGCAGCCTAGAAGAGGTGCAGGCGGGGGAGCGTCATGGACAGATAGGTGTTCCATCAAGGTCACTCTGGCGTCCATGTGGAGGATTGGCTGGAGAGGGGAGAGACAGAGGCAGGGGCCCGGGACAGTGAGAGCCTGGACTGAAATGCGCAGGACCAGGGAGGAAGGGCCGGACCCGAACGAAACACAGGGCTTGGAGGTGGGAAATGAGGGAGACGTCGACGATACAAGTGAGTGTTGTAGCGTTGCTGCTCTTTTCTTATATATAAGTAATACCTGGTTGTTGTAAACATCCAAACAAGAGAGAAACATATAAGGGAGAAAAAAGTCACCAGGATCCTCCCCTGTGCCTGGGCAAGATGACCACCATAACTTTGGTGACCAATCTTTAACAGCTCTCTGTAGATAGATGGACAGACAGACAGCTCTTGATAGATACAGGTAGGTAGACAGGTAGATAGACACGGGTAGGTAGGTAGGTAGGTAGGTAGATATATGCACACACACATACTTATAGAGAGAGATACCCAGGCACACGCAGGCTTGTATGTGTCATTTTACATAAACGGTCTAGCAGCTTATGTTAGAAATTATAAAGACTTTGAAAGAGGCTTGCTTTGATCTCATTACTTGCTTGAACCTTCCACCCCAACACCAAGTAGCTAATCTTGCCGGAGGATAGACTTCATACCTTCTTCTATCTAATAATCTTATAAAATAATACCTCACCTTCAATATCCACAAAGATAAGCTTTCTCCTCCTCCCCCATTTAAAAACTGGGATACATAATATACAAATACTTCTCTGTGTCTTCCTTTTTTACTTTTCAAAATGCTGTGAAATACCTCCAGGTCAACTAGGAGAGATCTAACTCAATCTTTTGAGTGAGGACATTGTCTAAATTGTTCAACCATTTCCTTATTGATGGACCTTTACTTAACCACAGGGTTGGTTTTTTTTTTTTTTTTTTTGACATTATAAACATTGCTGCAATAAATACAATGGTGCTATTTTGTACACATTTCTAAGTTTCTATGTAGCGTTCACACTGTTCAGTTTACTGTCTACCTGGTATTTGGTCCAGCTGCTATCCCCAGTGTTAATTGCTTTGCTTAGCTATTTACCCTTGTTGGTTGATTTCTTTTGAAATGATATGTATATGCAAGTTTTAATCCTCAACTGATGACTTACAGCTAACTTCATTTGGGCATCGTATGGGGCTTTACTACGTAGATTTTATCCAACCTTAGAACTTTCATGTTAGAAACAATAGGAATCTGTGGGATCGTATCATGCTACTTTATTTTAAATCAGACAGAGCAGCAGTTCCTGAGGCTAAAACTCAGTGCAGATCCTGTGGCCACATTTTGGGACCAGTTGACCTCTCCTTCTGTAGCCTATACTTTTCTGTGTGTCTAACACCCCCATGTACTCTTGGACATTGGCACTAGATTTGATGAAGGGGAAAGGGAAACAGTGCTTCTCAAGCTATTTGTGGTGAAGGATCAGGTCTCTCTTTTTTAATTTCCAAATTATTATAGACAGTTACTTTTATAAAATATAATAAAAATAAATTACTAGAAAAAATGAAGTAAAAGTGCAAAATACAAGTGCTAGTTTTTTGTTATTACATTAAATTGATTTAAAATTACTCTGTCAATTGCTGTAAGAGTTTCCCAGTGTCTACGCTCAATCCCTACTTATCTCTGTGGACTGGTACATACCACACTTTGAGTAGCCCTGGTATAGAGCATGGAGATAGATGGCTGGGTCTGGGGTAAGTCTTGACGGAGGGGGGAGGGTGGAACGAAGAAGGCATCTGAAGGTCATGAGAGGTACAGAGACCCTGTAGACAACCTTTGGGTACTGCCCAGTTGGGTTTTAATCTGGCCCTCCCTGCCTGGCAGGACATTTTCCTTAGACCCCATGCACTCTCGACCCCAGCTCAGGAAAACAATTTGTGAATAGAAATGGTCAATTGTTGAGCAAATGAAAATTGTAGGGAAAGCCAAGAAGATTCCTAAATGCTCTGGGACTTCTGGCACCTTCTTGATATTTGTTCCCATTCACCTTTTACAACATAATACAAGGGCCGAGCTTACTTCAGTGATTAAAGTGATGTCCCACTGAGATATTTGAAAGTGATCATGGAAGAAAATCAACTTTTCCTGGTCTCTTTGAACCCACCTACAGACCTTACTTCACATGTGTGCTGCCATTTCTGCCTCTCTTAAAGGGGGATTTGCTTGAAAAGTGCATTTCCACCTTGGCCTCGGAGGATCATCAAATGCTGGATTATGGGCTTCTCTTACTTTCAGAAATAATTTGGAACTCTTTTCTGTACAGCTAAGTGCTCCTTGGAAAGCCATTTGCTTCTTGTTACAACACTTGCAGTATAAAGCCTTCTGTTTGGCAAGGCTCCTTACCGTCAGTTTAGCCTCCGAGACATCATATTGTGTTGTGAAAACTAGAAGCATCATCTGTGCAAATGGGAGAGACTAAGGCTACGGCGTTCCTCCTGCAGCATCTGACAGAACTGCCCGTAGTAAGAGAATTACAGAGGGTGAGTCAGGCATGTGAGGTAATTACCACTTGTGGTGGTAAATTGAGTAGAATTTGTTTACAGTAAATCTCCATTTAGGAAATCTTCTTTTAACAAAGTTCCTTTCTCACTTGGTAGTCAAAACAGTTGTCAAATGGGTTTAGGAAAATGGGATTCTGTTTCTATTGGAAAATTTCCCCTGTCAGGAGAGAGGGGTCTTTTCTGTGCTAGGTTTTAGACATTTGAAGATGTGGGCATTTGTTGTTGTTGTTCTGGATTATTTATAGCATTACATTAAAAATAGGGACAGAATCTACTTTCCCACCTTAAAGAAAAAAAGAAAAACTAGAGAATGTACAAAATAGACATTGGACATTGGACAACAAACCACACAGGACAGCCCCAAGAGAAGGGACACAAAATGAACCCTTTGATCATCCAGTTTACTACGTAGAACCAACTTCCAGGTTCCATAGGGAGAGGTAAGCCAAATAGACACCGGTGGTCTCTCTGCACTGGGAAGACAGAGCTGTGAATTTGGGGAGGCCAACGCAGCTGGGATTTGCAGGGGAGGAGACTACTGGTGACGGAAGAGCTGGACGCAGAGGCTTTGCGGATCTGTAGCAGATGCCCTTCAAGTCTTCAGCTGAGCATTAATCTCATGCTTATAAAGATACTTAACCAAGGACGGCAAAAGAGCCATCAGAAAGGAGCAGGCAGAATAATCCCTAGCATTCACACGGGGCCAGGAATAGTTCATGTTCTCACAGCCAGAGGAAAAACCTTGTAATATACTGGACACTGGGTGTAGTGCCCAGAAAGTAATTGTGTTGGTAGTGAGGTAAACTTAGCCCTAGACTAAAGGCTGCTCTGGTCCTATCGAACGTAACTTAAAAGCAAGCCTGAAGGATCAAACTCACTGTCAAGTAACTTAACTGCATCACAGAACAAAGTTCAAGAATATTTAAAAGAATACAAGAGGGTGCCTGGGTGGCTCAGTTGGTTAAGTGACTGCCTTCGGCTCAGGTCATGATCCTGGAGTCCCTGGATTGAGTCCCACATCGGGCTCCTGCTCGGCAGGGAGTCTGCTTCTCCCTCTCCCGCTCCCCCCTCTTGTGCTTCTCTCTCTCTCTCACTCTCTCTCTCAAATAAATAATAAAATCTTTAAAAAAAAAAAAAAAAAGAATACAAGAATATCCAGTACCCAACCAGGTAAAACTTGCAATGTCTTATAACCAATCAAAAGTTAGCAAGCATGTGGAGAAGCAGAAAACATGACCTATAATGAGGAGAAAAACCAATAAATTAGAAAAGACCCCCAAATGATACAGATGATAGAACTAGTATATAAGAACATTAAAACAATAGTAACGATACTTACTCTAACTACTTTCCATAAGTCTAAGAGGTAGAGGAAAGCATGAGCTGATTTAGGGGAGACCTGGAAAATATGAAACATGCACAAACTGAAATTCAAAATATGAAAATTCTGTCTCCATGAGGTTTATATCTGTCTTATAAGGTGGAAGAGGGACAGTAAAATATCCTTGTGGGTTGCAGCTAAAGCAAAAGTTTGCAGGAAATTTATAGCCCTCGAGGCCCATATTAGAATAAAAGTAAGGTCTCAAATTAATGACTTTAGCTTCCAACCTTAAGAAAACTAGGAAAAGACGAGCAAATGAAACCCCAAGTAAGCAGAAGAAAAGAAATGATAAAGATTAGGGTGGAAATCAATGGAACAGAAAAATGGGGAACAATAGAAATCAAGGAAACCAAAAGCTGATTTTTTTGAGAAAAATAAAACTGATAAGCCTCCAGGTAAACTAGTCAGAATAAAGGAAGACACACATTATTAATATCAGGTTACCTTACTATTCTGAAGATATTAAAAGGAATAAGGAGGTCATACCATGAACAACTATGCCAATACATTTGAATACTTAGATGAAATGGAAAAATTCCTTAAAAGACTAAATTACTGAAGCTCACTCAGGAAGAAATTTAAAAATCCTGTATAGCCATATATTTATTAAAGAAATTGAATTTGCAGTTAAAAATCTTCCCACAAAGAAAACTCCAGGCCCAGATGGTTTTTCTGGGAGAATGCTACCAAACATTTAAGGAATAAATAACCATTTTTTTTACTTTTCTTAAGTTTATTAGTTTTATTTTTAAATTTTAATTCTAGTATAGTTACATACAGTGTTATATTAGTTTCAGGTGCACAGTATAGTGATTCAACACTTCTATACATTACTCAGTGCTCATCAGGACAAGTGCACTCCTTAATTCCCCATCACCTATTTCTCCCATTCCCTCACCCACCTCCCCTCTGGTGGCCATCAGGTGTCTATAGTTAAGAGTCTGTTTCTTGGGTGCCTGGGTGGCTCAGTTGGTTAAGCGACTGCCTTCGGCTCAGGTCATGATCCTGGAGTCCCTGGATCGAGTCCCGCATCGGGCTCCCTGCTCGGCAGGGAGCCTGCTTCTGCCTCTGACCCTCCCCCCTCTCATGTGCTCTCTCTCTCTCATTCTCTCTGTCTCAAATAAATAAATAAAATCTTTATTAAAAAAAAAAGTCTGTTTCTTGGTTTCTCTTTTTCCTTTGTTCATTTGTTATGTTAACTTCCACATATAAATGAAATCATATGGTATTCGTCTTTCTGACTTACTTCGCTTAGCATTATACTTTCTAGCTCCATCTATGTTGGTTGAAATGGCAAGCTTTCATTCTTTTTTATGGCTGAGTAATATTCCATTGTATATGTATACCACACCTTCTTTATCCATTCATCTTTCAGTGGATATGTGGACTGCTTCCATAATTTGGTTATTTGTAAATAATGCTGCAATAAACATAGAGGTGCTCATATCCCTTTGAATTAGTGTTTTTGTATTCTTTGGGTAAATATTCAGTAGTGTAATTACCAGACTGTAGGGTAGTTCTATTTTTAAACTTTTGAGGAACCTCCATACTGCAGTCTACAGTGGTTGCCCAGTTTGCATTGCCACCAGCAGTGCAAGAGGGTTCCTTTTTCTCCACATCCTTGCCAACACTTACTGTTTCTTATGTTGTTGATTTTAGCCATTCTGACAGGTGTGAGGTGATAACTCATTATAGTTTTGATTTGCATTTCCCTGATGATTAATGATGATGAGCATCTTTTCATGTGTCTATATATCTATCTTCCTTGGAAAAATGTCTGCTCATGTCTTCTGCCTATTTTTAAATTAGATGATTTGTTTTTTTGTGTGTTGAGTTGTGTAAGTTCTTTATACATTTTGGGTATTAAACCTTTGTCAGATATGTCATTTGTAAATATCTTCCCCACTCAGTAGGTTGCCTTTTAGTTTTGTTGATTGTTTCCTTTGCTGTGCAAAAGGTTTTTATTTTGATGTAGTCCCAATAGTTTTTTTTTGCTTTTGTTTCCATTGCCTCAGGAGACATATTTAGACAGATGTTGCTACAGCCAATGTCAGAGAAATTACTGCCTGTGCTCTCTTCTAGGATTTTTATGGTTTCATGTTTCACATTTAGTTCTTTAACCCATTTTGAGTTTATTTTTGTGTATGGTATAAGGAAGTGGTCCAGTTTCATTCTTTTGTGTGTCATTGTCCAGTTCTCCCAGAACTATTTGTTGAAGAGACTTTTTCCCATTGAATACTTATTCCGCCTTTGTCAAAGATTAATTGGCTGTATAATTGTGGGTTTATTTCTAGGTTTTCTGTTCCAGTGATCTGTGTGTCTGTTTTTATGCCAGTACTATACTGTTTTGATTACTACAGTTTCATAATATAACTTAAAGTCTAGAATTGTGATACTCCCAGTTTTGTTTTTCTTTTTCAAGATTGCTTTGACTATTTGGGATCTTTTGTGGATTGTTTGTTCTACTTTTGTGAAAAATGCTGTTGATATGTTGATAGGGATTGCATTAAATCTGTAGATTGCTTTGGGCAGTATAGACTTTTTTAAAAAAGATTTATTTATTTGAGAGAGAGAGGGAGAGAACATGCATGCGGGTGGAGGGGCAGTGGGAGAGAGAGAATCTCAAGCAGATTCCCTGCTGAGTACAGAGCCTTACACAGGGCTCGATCCTACTACCCTGAAATCATGACCCAAGCCGAAATTAAGAGTCGGTTGCCCACCTGACTGAACCACCCAGGCACCCCTGGGTAGTATAGACTTTTTAACAATTCTTCCAATCCATGAACATGGAATGTCTTTCCATGGAATTTCTTTGTGTTGTCTTCAATTTCTTTCATCAGTGTTTTATAGTTTTCAAAGTCCAGGTCTTTCACCTCTCTGACTAAATTTATTCCTAGATATTTTATTATTTGTGGTACAATTATAAATGGGATTGTCCTCTTAATTTCTCCTTCTGCTTCATTATTGGTGTATAGAAATACAACAGATTTCTGTACATTAATTTTGCATCCTGTGACTTTACTGAATTCATTGATCAATTCTAGTAGATTTTTGGTGGCATCTTTAGGGTTTTCTGTATATAGCATCATGTCATTTGCAAGTAGTGAAAGTTTTATTCCTTCCTTACCAATTTGGATGCCTTTTATTACTTTTTCTTGTCTGATTGCTGTGGCTAGGACTTCCAGTACTATGTTGAATAAAAGTGGTGAGAATGGACATCCTTGTCATGTTCTGACCTTATGGGAAAATCTCTCAGATTTCCTCCATTAAGGATGATGTTAGCTGTGGGTTTTTCATATAAGGCCCTTATTATGTTGTGATATGTTCCCTCTAAACCTACTTTGTTGAGGGTTTTTTTGTGAATGATGTTGTACTTTGTCCAGTGCTTTTTCTGCATCTACTGAAATGATCATATGGTTTTCTGTTTTGTTTTTTCTTTTTAAAGATTTTATTTATTTATTTGACAGAGAGAGACACAGCGAGAGAGGGAACACAAGCAGGGAGAATGGGAGAGGGAGGAGCAGGGAGCCCGATGCGGGGCTCGATCCCAGGACTCTGGGATCATGACCTGAGTCGAAGGCAGACGCTTAACAACTGAGCCACCCAGGCACCCCAATCATTTGGTTTTTATCCTTTCTCTTATTGATGTGATGCATCATGTTGATTGTTTTGTGAATATTGAACCACTTTGTATCCTAGGAATAAATCTCCTTGATCATGGCAAATGATTTTTTTTAATGTATTGTTGGATTCAGTTTGCTAGTATTTTGATGAGGATTTTTGCATTTTGTTGGGGATTTTTACATTTATGTTCATCTGAGATATTCACCCGTAGTTCTCTTTTTTTGTGAAGTCTTTATCTGGTTTGGGTATCAGGGTAATGCTTATAGAATGAATTTGGAAGTTTTCCTTCCTCTTCTATTTTCTTGGAATAGTTTGAGAAGAATAGGTATTAAATCTTTTAAAAATGTTTGATAGAATTTGCCTGTGAAGCTTTCTGGTCCTGGACTTTTGTTTGTTGGGAGTTTTTGGATTACTGATTTAATTTCATTGCTGGTAATCAGTCTGTTCAAATTTTATATTTCTTCTTGCTTCAGTTTTGGTAGATTATATGTTTCTAGGAATTTATTCATTTCTTCTAGGTTGTCTGATTTGTTGGCATATAACTTTTCATAATATTCTCTTATAATTGTGTTTCTGTGATGTCAGTTGTTATTTCTTCTCTTTCATTTGTGATTTTGGTTATTTGAGTCCTCTCTCCTTTTTGATGAGTCTGACTAGAGTTTTATCAGTTTTACTGATTTTTTTTTTTTTTTTCAGAGAACCAGCTGCTGGTTTCACTGATTTGATCTATTGTTTTCTTTTGTTTTTAGTTTCGGTATCATTTAATTCTGCTCTAATCTTTATTATTTCCTTCCTTCTGCTAATTTGGCATTTTCTTTGTTGTTCTTTTTCTAGCTCCTTTAGGTGTAAGGTTAGGTTGTTTCTTTGAGATTTTTCTTGTTTCTTGAGGTACACCTATTTTGCTATAAACTTTCATTTTAGAACTGCTTTTGCTGAATCCCAAAGATTTTAGATCATTGTGTTTTCATTTTCATTTGTACCCATGTAATATTTGATTTCTTTGATTTCATGGTTGACTTGTTCATTGCTTAGGTAACATGTTATTTAACCTCCATGAAATTTACACATACTTTTGCAGAAAATTGAAGAGCAGAAAATACTTTCCAATTCATTCTATGAAGCCAGCATTACTCTGATAGCAAACCCAGACCAATATATTGAAAGGAGAAGACAACAGACCAGTATCTCTCATGCACATAGATGCTAAATTTTGTATAATTTTGTAAGAATTTTTGCATCTCTCAAAAAATTTTAGCAAATGTAATCCAAAAAGATATTATGAACAAGTGGAATTTCCCCAGGAATATAAGGTTTCTTTAACATTTGAAAATCAATCAAAATAATTTACCATATCAACAGATGCTGAGAAAGCATTTGACAAAATCTTATACCCATTCCTGCTAAAACTCTAAACAAACTATGAATACAGGGAAACTCTCTCAACCTGATTACAGCTAATATTATACTTAATCATAATCAGGAACAAGGCAAGTATATGTTCATTCTCACTAATTCTTTTCAACATTTTACTAGAAATTCTACCCCATGCAATAGGCAAGACAAGAGATAACAGGCATCCAGATTGGAAAGGTGGAAGTAAAACTCTATTTGAAAACATGCTAATTGATGTAGATAATCCCAAGGCATCTACAAAAAATGAGTTTAGTAAGGTTGTAGGATAAAAGGACAATATATAAAAGTCAATTGTATTACTACATGGTGGCAATGAACAAATGATAATTGAAATTAATATCAATACTATTTATAATAGCATTAGAATTATAAAACTAGGGATAAATTTGACAAAAGGTGTGAGACTGAAAATTCAAAACATTTCTGAGAGAAATTAAATTCTAAATAAATGGAGAGAGATGTTAATGAGCTAGAAGATTCAGTATTGGTAAGATCTCAGTCCTCCCTCAAAATGATCTTTAGATTCAATTTGATCCCAGTAAAAATCTCAGGCTTTTTTGGGAAGAAATTGACAAACAGATTCTTGAATTCATAGGGAAATATAATGAACCTAGAATAGCCAAAACAACTTTGAAAAAGAACTAAGTTGGAGGACTTATACTACTGGACTTCAAGATTGATTCTAAAGCCATAATAATCAAAACAACATGTATTGACATAAAGATAGATCGCTGGAACAGGATAGAGTCCAGAAATAGACCTATACAACAAGCAATTTTAACGAAGTGTCAAGGTAGTGGGGAAAGAATGATCTTTTCACTAAATGGTGCTTGAACTAAAATAGGCAAATGATTATTCAAATGGATATATCATCAAAGAAGATATAGTGATGGCAAATAATTACATGAAATGCTGCTAAAATTATTCATCAGAGAAATCCAAAGTAAAACACAGTGAGAAACCACAATGAGAAACCATACCCAATAGATTAGCTAAAATTAGAAAGACTGATCATATCAAGGGTTTGGGAGAATGTGGAGTAATGGGAACTCTCATACACTACTGGGTTGGGGGAGATATAAATTGGTATTCCTTTTTTGGGCGGTACTTTAAAAACTAATTAGCATTTTCTTAAATGTTAAGTGTAAACCTGCCAGGAGACTCATTCGTTCCACTTCTTGGTATTTACTGAAGAGAGATGAAGGCATATGTTCATACAAAAACCTGTACACAGATGTTCATAGCAACTCTATTTGTAATAGCCCCCAAATGGTAACAAACCAAATGACCAGCAACAGGTGAGAGGATAAGCAAACTGTGATATACCCACAGAGCAGATACTGCTCAGCAATAAAAAGCACTGAACTACCGATAGATACATGTAACATTATGAATCTTAATGGTGCTGAATAAAAGAAGACAAAAAAGCATACATACTATAAGACCTCATTTGTATAAAATTTTGGAAATAGGGAACTATAGTAGCAACAGATCTGTAGTTGCCAGGGGATAGGATGGCGGTTGGGAGAGACGGAGGCATAGATTACTAAGGGACATGAGGGAACTTTCAGGGGTGATGAATGTGTTCATTATCTTGATTGCACTTATGGTTTTACTGGTATAAGTGTGCGTGCGTGTGTGTATGTGTATACACAAATACATATCAAAGCTAATCAAATCGTACACATTAAATATGTGTAGGTTATTGTATGTCCGTTATGCCTCAACAAATCTGCAAACAGTATAATGAAAACAAAACAGAAAAAGAAGGATGAAGAGAGCAAAGATTGCAGCCTGAGTGGAAAGGACATACTGTCCAGCAGGGACCATATCCAGCACAGGGTGGAGGCCTTGGGGCTGAGGGTCACGAGAAGAAATATGGAGGAGGTTTCTTAAAGTCAAAAGGCTGTGGATGTTCTCTCCCGTATTGAGAGAGCAGAGTCTCTGAGAGCTGCTACTTCAGCTGGTAGCTTCTCTTGCTGTGCTAGGTAAGCATTGGGCTGTCTGGAGACAGTCTCCTCAGTAGGTTGGCCTCCTGTTTTCCTGCGTAAGCGATGAGCTCAAGTTGGAATTATGGCATCAGTTAGGTCTGCATGGTATCAGCATGCTAGGTGGCCAGCTCAGGGTTTGTTAGTAGTTATATGTATGTGTATGTGTATGTATGTATGTATGTATAAACTTTTATATAGGTATTAATAATAAATATAAATATATATATTTATATACATAAACAATTTTTTTTACAGCTAAGATAGTGTTTTTTACAGAACTAGGAGGCATAATTAATATACAGTAAATTGTACCTGTTTAAAGCATACAATTTTGTGCCTTTGGACATTTATATATATATATATGCCCCTGAAAGCATCACCACAATCAAGATAGTGAACGCATCTGTCACACTCAAAAGTTTCCTTGTGCCTCTTCATAATTTCCACCTTCTTCACTTCCTCCCCCTGTCCAATCCTGTGCAATCTCCAGTAGAATTTGTGACTATAGATTAGTTTGCATTTTATAAAATTTTATATAAATGTAATTTAGAGTGACCAACCATTTAGATTTGCCTGGGACTGAGGAGCTTCCCAGGATGCAGGATCCTCAGTCAAGCTAACAGGTGTGTGATGGTATATTATTGTGGTTTATTGGTATTTTCATAATGACTAATGATGTGCATTTTTTTCATATTCTTGTTTGTGATCTGTATATCTTCTTTGGGGAAATATCTGTTGAAATCACCCATTTTTAATGGGATATTTTTTTATTGAGGTACAGTTGACATAAAATAGTAATATTAGTTTCAGATGTAGGTAGTTACGTTTTATTTTTTTTATTTAAAAAAGATTTTATTTATTTGAGAGAGGGAGAGAGAGTGCATGAGCAGGGGGAGGGGCAGAGGGAGAAGCAGACTCCCCACTGAGCAAGGAGCCCAATGTGGGGCTAGATCCTAAGACTCCAGGATCATGACCTGAGCTGAAGGCAGGTGCCCCGGTAGTTACATTTTAAATAGCTGCATACTTCTGGGTTATTTATCTCTTCTAATAGTGTGTATGATATGGAACGAATATTAACTTTATTATCCAATTTCTTTTTTCTTTCTTTTTTTTTTTTTAAAGATTTTATTTATTTATTTGACAGAGAGAGACACAGCAAGAGAGGGAACACAAGCAGGGGGAGTGGGAGAGGGAGAAGCAGGCTTCCCGCCAAGCAGGAGCCCCGATGCGGGGCTCGATCCCAGGACCCTGGGATCATGACCGGAGCCGAAGGCAGACGCTTAACGACTGAGCCACCCAGGTGCCCCTATTATCCAATTTCAATTCAGTAAATATTTATTTAGCTTCAGGTGTGTGCTGGTGACTTCTAAATGATAAAAATGTGAAAGTGAACTAGGTAACATGCTTTTGGTCTCGAATAGGGATATATACTGGAACAGTCAATCGGGTCTGGTCCCCTTGCTAGACTTGAGTAGCAGAAAAGCATCGTCCTTGCTGTGGGGAGAGATAGGGAAAGGACATCCCCAGTTAAATTTCTCTCTCAGCATATCCTCTTCCACCACGCATGTATAGGATGTGGGGGGGTTCTTGGAATTACATTATTATACTCAGCCTTTGATGAGGCTCCTAAAACTCAGAGATCACAGAAAACATTGCATTTGACAACCTCTTACAGTGCTTGCTAAAGTGTTTCAGAACTCAGAGGTATTGTACAAGTGTTGTAGTTGATACAACATATCCAAATTAAGAGTAGTGGGACCAGCCATCTTGTCACCCAGAAATCTGAAAAAACTGAGTAAGTCTTGGGTTGGATAGAATTAAAGGGTACTGAATCTAGGATATGGAGTGGGATCAATCTGTAGATAGTCTTTAAAAATACTTAAAATTAGGAATAGGTCTGTTTAAACAATTTTAAGGCTTAAAAAGGATCAAACTTTCTGTTCCATGAAAGAAATGGAGGTTTAGAACCAGGCAATCCTCTTTGACATTAAGATGATCGACATGTCAATTCAAGCCGTGGTTCACTCTGAGTTTTGGGGAGAGTTCCTGTGAAGAGGGTGGGTGGAAGGCAGAGGCACAAAAGGACACAGAGAAGGATGCTGAAGAGGCAAGACAGGTGCTTTTCTGTTGATCGAGAACATGGGGGCAGAGCATTGTGAACATGGGCCTGCTGGTTTCATATCATGGGTGCTTCCCAGACACCAGCCTGTTCTTACGGTGCTGGGGTAGGAGATGGTGATAAAGGGATGGCTCACAGCTAGAGGTTCCTTTCCTTAAAGCAAATAAACAAACACAACATATGCCTCCTAAAAGCCAGGCATTTCTCCTTTGGTTAGTATTCTGGGGTTTTTATTAAACACTTTAGATTTTCTGATTTATTTCCCTTCAGTGTATCTTCATCCTTTGAACATAGGATGTGGCAGATCTTGGGGGCTTTTCCCCCACCCCCACCATGTGCTGCTCAGAATGTCATCAGGTGGGTTAGTGACAGGGACACACAGCTGTTCCCAGGTGATAAAGAGGAGAGGAGATTATGTCTTTGTTTTTATTTTACTTTCTTTGGTATGTGTGGGGGCATGGTGCCAAGATCTTGCCTTTTATGTTGTATTTCTTTAGTTTCATGAAAAGTAATTTAATTTTTGTTCTGGAATGAATCCTCACTAATGTTTTTACTTTTGGCGGGTAGAGGAGATTGATTTTTTGTTTCCTGTGTGTCTGGGCAGTGAGCATCCTAAAGGCAGGGGCTTTGTGTCCTGGCTCCTGCTTCTGCCAGAGCCTGATACTTAGCAATTACTCTGTAAATACGTGTTTGGTGAGCCCGAGGGTGTGTGAATGCCCAAAGTACAGGCATGGCACTGATGACCAAAGAGGCAGCAAAATGGGTATTTTTCAGCCCAGTTCCTTCCCGGGATGGTTTTATATAGGTTAATCTCTTTGCATGTAAAAGCATTTCCCATATTTAAAATTGATGCAGCCCTTCCAAAACTTCAGTGACTCCTGTCCCCAAACTCCTTGTTAGTGATTGACAGTGATGGTCCTGCATAGAGCTGGCTGCCCCCACAGCCTGTAGAAGACCCAGGGCTTGCCCTTGGCAATGACTACTCCTTTATGAAGAGGAATTCACATAGTATACCATTTACCCATTTAAAGTATACAATTCAGTGGATTTTAGTGTATTCATAGACTTATGCACCCATTATCACAACCAATTTTAGAACATTTTTGTCACCCCAGAAGAAAACTTGTACTCATTAGCCATCATTACCTAATTTCTGTCTCCCCCTTACTCTTGGGCAGCCACTAATCTCCTTCCTGTCTGTATAGATTTGCCTATTCTGGACAGGTCCAGTAAATGGAATCATACAAAATGTGGTTCTTTGCAACTGGCTTCTTTCACTTAGCGTCAGGTTTTCAAGGTTCATCCATGTTGTAGTATGAATCAGTATTTTGTTCTTTTTTATGGCTGAGTAATATTCTGCTGTATACCGTATTTTTCTATCCACTTCTTAGTTAATGGACACTTGGTTTGTTTCCACTTTTAGGCTATCCTGAGTAATGTTGCTATGCACATTTGTATACTAGCTGAGGATTTATTTTTATATTTTCACTTTATCACTTTGGACTGACACAAGTTCCAGTACACAGTTTTAACTCCTTTTGGAATCCAAAAACATATGACAGTAGAAATCCATGGAGCACACATCATGTAGCAGAACAGACTGAAACGTGCATATTCATCATTTCCATTATGATGGTGTGATGGGCTAAAACAGTGCAAAAATCTGAACCTGTGTAAATTTAGCCTAATTCTTGCATTTGTGGGTATTTACTCCATGCTAGTCATTGGACTAGGTAATGAGGATATAATGGACAGGGTCTGTGCTCTCAAAGTGCTTCTGTCCAGTGTCTCTGAGGAGTGGGAGGGTGGCCATGGGGTGTGTACAAGGGAATCCAGGATGTGGGACAACATGGTGCCCTCTGCTTGGGGGTGCACTGGGCACCATTAGAGCTCCAGAGAACCCAAAATAGACTTAAGGTAGGATGGTAGGGAGGTCAGGGAAGCTTCCAGAAGGAAGTTCACAACCAGGCTGGGATCTAAAGGAGGAGTGGATGTAGATAAGAGAAGGGAGGGTGGAGAGGAGGAGGAGGAGGGGGAGAGAGAGTTCTTGAGTAGAAAGCTCAGCGTGTTGTACGCGTCACGTGCTCTGGAGTTGAAAGTAAGGTTCAAGGTGAGGTGTGGTGGGAAATGAGGATGAAAAGAGCAGAGGGAGGCCTGGTACCCTTGAGAGCTGCACCAGATGGTTTGGACTCGGGCCCAAGAGCTGGGAAGGGAGCCACGTGAGCAGGTCTGCATTTTGGCCACGGCAGGTGGGGGGTGGTACACGGGGCCAACGGTGGTGTTATTTCCCCTGCAGTGGGAGAACAGGTTACCTGCTGTGGGGTTCGGTGGGAGTTTGAGGATGTTGGGTGGTGGCCAGGAAGAGTCACTGTGGAGAACGAGGTGAGCAGGTGAGTTAGAGAAGCAGTTGTGGGCTCTTGTAAGAAGCGGACTATTTTTAAGTCTGCGTCATCAGACATTGTGGAGGGACATGCCCCCAGGGATGTGGTGAAACATGACACTTGCATAATTGTGCTTCAGGATGTCCCTTGCCTCAACTGAACTGTACTGAACTGACTTAACTCAACTGCAAATGCCAATAAAAATAGAGAACAAAAGTTGCCCAGATGGGCAGTGGATGTGGATGACGGTGTGTCGGTCCTCGTGATCATTATAGCCCACAGCCAGCAGCCCCCCTGAGGATTTCACAGAGTTGCCCTTTATACTTACTTTGAAACGGAAAGCCTAGTAGAGAAGCTGATTATTTCCCTGCTTCCAGCATTGAAGGAATTTGGGTTGGTGGTGGGGGGTGGGAGCAAGAAGATCTACTGGAGCTGTTCATTTACAAATATTGGGAGGCTACAGTATCTCTGATCCTAGAGTCCGGGGAATTAAACACAGAGCAGGGCCGGGCAGGATAAGGGAAGCAGTCTCCCTCCTACAGCGGTTTTGGGAACCTCGGGAGACATGTGCCTGCAAGCTTTGCTCAATGAGGAGCTGGGCTGGAAGAGCTAGGAAACTGGTCTGGGGGCAGAGAGCTAGAGGTGGTCTTACTGCCCCAGCAAGGTGCCACCAGAGGTGTGGTGGCCCGGGCCTGGCTGCGGGTCCAGTCTGGCTGTCTGCACGTGGCACACACGAGGGGGGGCCCCGGGCAGGCTGCATGGCAGTGGTCCTCAGTTTATGCTTGTTAAACTCCCCTTAGATGAGGGGCCCTCCTGGCGGCTGAGGGTAGAACTGATCGCACTTTCTGACCATCTCTGTATGGGTGTTTGTTGGCCGCAGCTGAGAAACAGCAGGTAATGGCCTCAGGCCACTGGATAGTTTTACTGCTAGGACAGGCCTCAGCTGTGGGCCGGGCGGTGTTCTGAGAGACCAGTTCGCAGGCCCGCGTTCAGCCAGGCTTGGCGACGGGGCTGGCCCTTGAGGGAAGGACATCACGGGCCGGGGATTTCGCCACACATGCAGATGTCAGAACAGCCCAGACCCATTTGGCCCCCCTCCTGGAGAACAGAGCCATGCTTACCGGCTGGGCACCTGACTTCCATTTCCTTTCCTCCGAGCGGTGACCCGTGGCTGTTGTTCTTTGTCCAGGTATGTACCCGTTAGCTGCGGCAACCCCGGAGGCTGAGAGCAGCCGGAAGCTGACCCACTTGCTGAACGCAGTGACCGACGCTCTGGTCTGGGTGATCGCCGAGAGCGGGATTCCCTCCCAGCAGCAGCCCGTGCGCCTGGCTAACCTCCTGATGCTCCTTTCTCACGTCAGACACGCCAGGTACAATCCCTGGGGGGGGCCGCTCCGCTGGATGTGGGGGGGGGCGTGCGGGGTGCACGTGCCCTGCGAAGGCCGAAGTGCTTTGGGGAAAGCGTTTGCCAGTTTGAGAGTGATAAGGTAGAATTTTTACCTCTAAAGGAGAATAAACCCTGAAAGGGAACGGGGTGTGTGGGGGGGGTTCTTCATCAGTGCATGCACCTGTGGCCGAAGATCAGCATAGTGGGCACTGAATGGATGTCATGTGCCATCGTATAGGATTTTTATGGCATTCCTCATCTGATTTTTAGTTGCTGGGGTTTGGGCTTGTTTATGGAATTCTAAAAGGGGCCGTTTCTCCCCTCATGTGAATGGCCACCCCTCCTTGCCCCGCCAACCACTCTGAGGTCATTTTCTTGAGGAGGCTAAACTCAGCTTCTCTAGATCAACTCCTGAGGCTAGTGATCTGGGGACGTACACAAAGCCTGCCCCAGGAGTGGGTCCTTTCTTGCGGTAGCATCAGGACGTTAGGACTGAGACCTGAGAGAACCGGGGAGGCCCACAGGTTTTGGCAGGCAGGGCTGTGAGTAGTGTATTCAGGGACCGTCAGTCGTGTGCGCTGATGAAGGGGGCTGGGTGTAGCACGACAGCTCTGTGCTGGGATAGAGATGCTCGGTGCTTGATGGCTCCCAGGATGAGGGTGGCCCTGCCCTGGGGTTGGCAGAGGGGAGTGAGGATGGAAAGTATTTGCTACCCAAGGAGGAGGAAAGTCTGGAGGCTGTGGGGGACAGTATTCACCTCAGGAATTATAACAAGGAGGAGGAAACGAAAATAGCCTCTGCCTTGTTTCCTCCTGAATGATTATTGACACACAACCATTTGCAGAACAGATTCAGTCCACTCTCATTAGTCACAGAGTCTGTATTTCCAAATTTGACTACCTTTTTTTTTTTTTTAAGATTTTTATTTATTTACTTGGCAGAGAGAGAGCACAAGCAGGGGGAGTGGCAGAGGGAGAGGGAGAAGCAGACTCCCCGCTGAGCAGGGAGCCTGATGTGGGGCTCGATCCCAGGAACCTGAGATCATGACCTGAGCCGAAGGCAGACACTTAACCGACTGAGCCACCAGGTGCCCCACAAATTTGACTACTTATAAAAACTTATTTGTACCCCCTGGATCCATACTTAGTGGCATTTCTGTGGTCCTTCAAGGACAGGCTCAGGGTGGCAAAAAATTTGAGTTGCCACACTTAACATTCCCAACTGAGGTCAAGCAAGGGGACACTTGTGTTCTTGTTTCGGCTCTCATACCATAAAGAAATGTCCTTTGTGTGGTCTAGTTAGTGCCATGTTTTGCATTTTTGTGCTTTTTGTTGGCGAGTTAGCTGTCTATAAATGGCCCCCAAGCATAGTGCTGAATAAAGTGCTGTCAGTGTTCCTAAGAGCAAGCAGGCTGTGATGTGCCTTATGGAGAAAATATGCGTGTCGGGTTAGCTTTGTTCATGCGTGAGCTGCGCTAACATTGGCTGTGAGTTAAATGTTAATGAAGCAACAATTTATGTTAAATAAGGTGTCTTTAAACAAAAACACAGGTACACGAAGGTTATGTATTAACTGGATGATGAAAATGTGACCAGAGCCTCTCGGGAACCTAACCCTGCTTTTCCCCCAGAAGCAACGTATTTGCTAATTCAGTGTTGGCAGCGACTTTGTAGAACACAACTACCGTGCACAATGAGAATTAACTGCACTCTGCCAGGTGCTGTCGGGCCACTGTGGGTGGGTGATGGGACACTAAGGTGCTTGCTTGCCCTTAAGTGTAGATGACCGAAGGAGCCAGACGCAAGAACCCTAGAAGAAATGTCTGGGGCAAGGCCAGGGGGTGGATGGTAGACTGGCTTTATTGGGGAGAGTTGGAGAAGATTTTAGGGTTCCCATGGCTGCCTCCCAGGAAGGACTCTCGGCATCTTTTTGTCCCCATAGTAACAAGGGCATGGAACACCTGCTTAACATGAAATGCAAGAACGTGGTCCCAGTCTACGACCTGCTGCTGGAGATGCTGAATGCACACACGCTTCGCGGGTACAAGTCCTCGCTCACCGGGGCCGAGTGCAGCCCAGCAGAGGAGAGTAAGCACAGGGAGGGCTCCCAGAAGCCCCTGTCTCAGTGATGCCCAGTCCAAGGCGAAGAGGCCACAGAGGAGGTCAGAGGCTGAAGTGTGAACTCCAGTGCAAACCGTGAGCTCCATCCGGGAGTGGGCAGGCTTCACTGTCTTGCTCGTGTGTGGTCCCTCATTTGGTTATGGCAGGCCCAGTCGAGTACCGTCCTTCGCCCGACCTCCCCACTTGCCAGGAGTCAGGGTGAGAAAGCTGCAGTGTTCCTTGTTACCAGGGGGCATGTTCGAATGTGGACTTTACCTTTCACTCGGCCTCATAAGATCTCAGTGTGGTCCCTTTCTTACTTTCCATCTCCCTTCCACCCCTCTGGAAAACATGTTAAAGGTTTGGGAATGAATGGTGGAAATCTGCAGTGGAAGGTTTGTAAAGTAGAGAGGGAAGAGGATGGGGCCCTTATAGGAAGTGGACTAACCTTTATTGTGTAACGTAACCTGCCCTCAGATAGACCTCCGTTTGCTCTCTTCAGGGCCACTTGATGGTAGGATGGAAAACCATGACAACGAACGAACTAGTTTCACACACCTACCTCACAGGCCTGTGAGGACTGAGGTCATGTATCGCTCTTACTGTTGAAGGCCAGAGGGATTGTGATCTGGGGAGCCAGGGGTCAGGCTGGGAGGTGAGCCATGCCCTTCCCCCAGACCTTGCTGCCATCTCCATAGAGGTTCATTCCTCTTGATTTGCATTCATAGAGCCTGCTGATTATTTGGGGGTGCATTTATGTTTGTGATCACTTTTATGGAGGATTGTGGGGATTTAAATCTCTCTGCCCCTTCCTTAAAACTCTCTTGTCCCACAGAGCCCAGCCCAGTGTGTGCTGGAGAAAGGCCCAGCGTTTGCAGGAACGGGTTTCTCCTGTGGGTTTGGGTCACAGCCACGTTGCTTCCCTGGGGCAGCCAGGGAACCAACCGCCACATCAGCCATCCACGGACAGGGATACGTCGGGCTGTATGTGCAAGGCATGCTGTTCCATGGAAAGATGAAGGGCTACTGACACACCTGTGTGTCAGGTTCAGGGCCAGACTGTGTAGACTTGGTGAGCATATCACCTGAGCAAGACCTGGTTTGTGAACCCTACTTAAAAAAAAAAAAAGATTTAGAGATAGTTATTTATAGCAAGAAAGAATTCTTTTACACCCTCGGGCTCTTTTAAACTATTTTCTTATCAGAACATTTATATGGCGAGCTGGGTGAAATAGAAACTTCGTAGAAGAATATTTGTTCCTATTCCAAGTGGAACATAAATAGGACAAGATGATAAAGCACCTCTGGAATTACAATTTTAACTCACTTTTAAAAAATTGAAATCTTCAGGAATATAGTGAATGCATTAAATGAGTTACATCTATACCTTGGCAGTGAGCAGTTAAACAATCATGTCTGATTTTTGTGATGATGATTTAAAAAATTACCTTGTGATAGATTAAACTCATTCTCTTTTAGAAAATGGGTTTACTTTGGCTAGCACGTTCGGTATTTACTAAGTCATCAGGAAGATTAAATTGGATGGTTTCTGCTAGGGAGTCCTTGAATAATTCTTAATTTTGATATTGGTGCAGTTTTACTGAAGGTTGAGCGGAGCCATTTCGGAAACACTCAGACACAGACCTGGAGAGCACACGTTGTCTGTATTCTGAGGTGGTCAGAAATCATTCCTAGTGGCTCAGTGTGGCGGCCTAGGTGAGATTCGGTGCAGAACACAGGAGTTGTATTTTACAGGAACCAGGGAACATCCAGAAGGTCAATTTCCTTTCTTTCTGGCCAGTCTAGAGCCCGTCCCCCCGCCCCAAACAGAAGATACAAGGCTGGAGAACAGGAAGTGGGAGGCAAAGGAGGCAGTCTTGACCAATTATTTGCTGATGAAATCCTCTTCACTGTACTTAGAAAGGAGACTACCGGAGTAAAAAACAAAACCAGAATGAAGTCTAAGCCATTGCTACAGTAGAATGTAGTGACTGGCAGTATTTTAGGTTAGATTTTGATGTCCGAGGTAGAAACCAGAGTGGTCTCAGGTGTCGAAGCAGCTTTCTGTGCCAAATCTCGTGCTTGCCTGGATTGTGAGCTTGTGAACTCTTCCAGGGCCCAGTGCTCGTTTCCTAGTTATTCCTGCATGCTTCTTGAGGCTGCTTGCTTTCCTGCATTTGGACTTACCCCACGAGGGGGCTGTAATACATTTCTTCTTGGCTCAGACTGCCATAGGGGTATGCTGGGGGCCGGGGGGCGGGATAGAGGTTAGTCCAGCCCCGGGGCACCTCCTTGGGGCAAGGCTGTCTCTTAGAACTGGGGTCTGGGCCGAGTGGGCAGTTGAGATAACATGGTTGGTCTGTAGCTACAAGGTGTTCTTCCTTTTGTTTTGAATATTCTAGGGCCCTTTCCCCCTCGCAGATGGGAGTGTTTTGAATCTCTGGGCCCATCTGTTCCAAACGTGTCCTCTAAAGCTGACACCAATGTGTAGTCAGTCTGCTGGTTTTTTTTTTAAGATTTTATTCATTTATTTGACACAGAGAGAGACAGCGAGAGAGGGAACACAAGCAGGGGGAGTGGGAGAGGGAGAAGCAGGCCTCCCGCCAAGCAGGGAGCCCAATAAGGGGCTCGATCCCAGGACCCTGGGATCATGACCTGAGCCGAAGGCAGACGCTTAACGACTGAGCCACCCAGGCGCCCCAGTCTGCTGTTTTTATATGTTTTTCGTAAACCCTCAATATCCATTTTAAAGATTGTTTCTCGGGCGCCTGGGTGGCTCAGTTGGTTAAGCGACTGCCTTCAGCTCAGGTCATGATCCTGGAGTCCCAGGATCGAGTCCCGCATCAGGCTCCCTGCCCGGCAGGGAGTCTGCTTCTCCCTCTGACCCTCCTCCCTCTCATGCTCTCTGTCTCTCATTCTCTCTCTCTCTCAAATAAATAAATAAAAATAAAATCTTAAAAAGGGAAATAGGACCTACCAACTATAAACAGGAAATAGTTTGAGTGGGGGGGGACCCCACCCAACTACATTTTATGTATTATGGAAAAGTGAGCTTTAGCTTTGCTTCAGACTCGTGTGGCAAGATTCCTTTCCTCCATTTTGATCTGCAAGTTATTGTTTAATGTGAGAAACTTATTTGTGGGAGATAAATGAGATTTGGGCTTAATTCCAAAAACATGAGTGTCTCATATGGGATCGTGTGGACACATCTTAATGAAATAATTAACACGGAATATTCTTAACACAGAGAACATTAGAACAGAGTATGCACTCGGATTCTTGGGAGGGTGTTGGCAATCCCTGAAGAGGACCGGTGTGGGCGAGCCTGGGGTGTTCTAACTGCACCCTCTCCCCTCCCCCCAGCCCCTCTGTGTGGCCTCAGGCCTGTCCCTTGCACACTGTCCTCTGGGACCAACTACAGAGGATTTGACCCTAAAATAATTTTGAAGAGATTTTTCTTAAAAAATTGAGGTGGGAACTTAAATCTGGAGGGTCTTAACTGTATTAAAAACAAAACAAGGCAAAAATTAACACAAGCTCTGCAGTGAGATAGTCTCTACCTGCATTATTTCACCTGCCAACTCGGCTAGCAGGGCAATTATTCTAGATTTCAGTAAAAATAAATCAGTTACCAATTCTTGGCAGAGCTACTTATATATTCATATATATAAGCTAGGTTGAAGCAATTCTAGAATTTTCCTGGTGGTTATTTAAATCTGCTAAGGAGCTTGCACATTCAGACAGCTTTTCAAATCCAAGGTGAACCTTCAGCGTCGAAGTCTATTTTGAAACAAAACTTTTTTTTTAATTAAATAAGATTTGACACATTTCTTTAAGCTGCTAGAAACCTTTTAGAAAACATAATAAAGACTATGTGAGGGAAATGATAAAAATACATCATTTAGCACCTAAAAATAATATCTGTGGAACACTTACCGTGTGCCAGACACAGTTCTCAAGGCCTCATACTTTCACATTTAATAATAATTACTGCGATCTTAATTTTCTGGTTGTGGAAACTAGAGAGTATAAGCAAACTAGCCCAGGGTCCCACAGGGAAGCGAGTGACAGAGCCGAGCAGAGGCTTAAGTTCCAGTGCTGAAGGTGATCATGCAGCTTAGTTTAACACGACACTAAAAAGATACTATTTTTTAAAAGATTTTATTTATTTATTGGACAGAGCATGAGTAGGGGGAACTGCAGGCAGAGGGAGAGGAAGAAGCAGGCCCCTCAGTGAGCAGGGAGCCCGTTGTGGGGCTTAATCCCAGGACCCTGGGATCATGACCTGAGCTGAAGGCAGATGCTTAACCAACTGAGTCACCCAGGTGCCCCTAAAAAGATGTTTTTTGACCACAGAATACACGCATCAATTGCAATCTGACATGCACGGCCTTTCTGGCTTAAGTGGGGTCCCCCCCAATTTCCACAACACTGTAGATTCAGTGACAGCTTGTAAACCTGACGCAGAAGTTCAGTCTCATCTCGTATACATGTGTAAATTAAAGCCCAGAGGGGGAAACTGACCTGCTCAAGGTCATAAAACTACTTCTGGCCAAAGTCGGACAGGAAGTTAGGTCTTCTGCCGCCTGGCTGCTGTAGGACTTGCCTCCCTGAGTCTGCTGCTGGAGCTGAGTCTCCGTGCCTAACAGACATTCAAGTTACGGTTGCCTTCTGCTGACCGTGTAGAGCCTATCTTTTCAGCTGAGATGGGGGTCTGCATGAAATGTTATAGAACAGGCGGAAAAAACAGTGAGATCGTTCCTGTCCTCCCATCCTGGGCTCATAAGCTAGGGAGTGGCACCCTGGTCGTCTTCTATCTGCTGTTGCTTTTCCCAAATGTGTGGAAGTGGAGTACGTTCCTTGGAAACTTCCCCGTGTAAAATGCTCACACCTTTTAGGTAGATGGTTCCCTGTGGAGTCTGGTATACAATAGTGTGAAACACATGCCCTTGATTCTTTATAGCTCTCAAAGTTGCTGGAATTTCGGCTCCAGTGGCAGCTCGAAGATGTGCATTGTCTGTGATATGTGATCTTCTAACCCTTCTGTTGTTTTGGAGTCAAGGATCCTTTTTTTTTTTTTTTTTTGAGTTCCAAGGATCATATTCACTTGTGAGGCCAGTGGGTGTTAGGTGCTGGGGGGTTTCCTTTATGGGAAGGGCAACGGTTGGCTAACTCTAGCCCACAGCAGCTCCTGCTAACTGCAATCTTCGCTGCTATGTTTGTGCTTCTGTGTTGGGTGTCTCACTGCCACGGCTCGTGGTTCTGTAAGTGATGATTCAGTGGTCCTGTGTACCTCAGAGCCTGCTGGCCGCTCTACCTTGTTTTTTCAGGTGAATGCTTTGTACCACTAAGCAGGCTTGTGCATTTGGGTCTTTACAAATGAATGTTTGCTGTTGTGCGAAAGCAGGTTTTGAGGTCTGCTTTCCATCCCTCCAGGTACTGCTTTTCCTCTGCTGTGTCCTCTTAATATTTATGGAACTGTTGTGGAGAGAAGTTTAATGTGACGTAAGCGAAATAAAGTGTTTTTCATAACTGTGGTTTAAAAAATGTATTTGTTGGGAATATAAGAACTTGCAATAACTAGGCTAAGTAGTCAGTGTTCCCATTATATTCTGAATTCTATTCTATTTTAGGTATGCAGCACCCTTTTAAGAATTTGATGAAAACCATGAACACTCTTCCTGGAAAAAGGTACATAAACACAAATGCTTGCCTATAATTCAAGAGGGTTAGGAGGGTTAGGAATCTCGGTCTTAAGCTGTCAAACCTTTTTTTTTTATTTAAGATTTTATTTGAGAGCGTGTGTGAGCAGGGGGAGGGGCAGAGGGAGGGAGAATCACAAGCAGGCTCTGCACTCAGTGTGGAGCCTGACATGGGCTTGATCCCATGACCCTGGGATCATGACCTGAGCCAAAATCAAGAGTTGGACGCTTAACTGACTGAGCCACGCAGGTGCCCCAGAGTTTTTGAGCAGTAGCAATTTAATCTTTGGTCAGCTAATCTCATGCTTGTGGACTGATGACCACAGGCACTGTGTGTTCAAGTAAAACGCAGCCCACACATGTCAAAGTCCTGGTATGCAGTACGTCAATTATATGAGTAGATTTTCTGTAATTACCTCATCTAAGTCAGTATGAAACCCCACTAGGGATGGGGAGAAAAGTCATTCATTCATAATGAAGTGATCTGAATGTCAGGAGTTGTTTGAAAATTTCCCTCGCGTGTGAGAAATAGAAGATGCAAAACCTCTTAAAGGTGTAAAACATTATCTCATAACAAGTGTCTGGGAATACACTGAGCTTTGAGTGAAGAAAGGCTTGCTGGGGATAAGTATATACTCCAGGCTTCTGGATCCTACCCTTAAGACTCAAAGACCTTTATCCTGAGAATAGATGTGCGCAGTTAGGCTTTGAAATGCAGACATTTTCCTTGTCACTGCAACTTTGACTTGCCCCAGAGTTGAAGGTTTCCAGAACCGTCAGTCCGAAGAGGAGGAGGTAGGGATTCTGCCTTTTGCCTCTGGCAGAACTGGGGCAAGAACCCTCTAACCAACTCAGTGGCTTAGAGAAACAGTTGGGGTGACATTTTTCACTTAAATGTGGCTCTGGGATTTTTGTTAATCCATGAGAAGAAATGAATTATTTTAAAGCATCAGAAGACTTTTTTTAAACTGCAAAGTACCATTTTTCTCCCTATCAATCACTTTCATCAATTTGGTAAAATGAAGACGGATTCCCTTCCACTGGTACCATTACATCAAGCTGCTTATGAACTGCACACGTCCTGGGGCTGTCTGACCTACAGAAGGGGCCGCTGGCACTGGGAGTCTGGTCTTCATCTACTGCCAAGCCTCCCTGGCTTCCCCTAAGGTTTGTGCTTGGCAGAGCAAGAGAGGGAGCACTGAGGTGGTGGTTAGGACAGTGGTGTCTCCCAAGTGTCAAGAGATGCAGGTTAGGGGCGCCTGGGTGGCTCAGTCATTAAGCGTCTGCCTTCGGCTCAGGTCATGATCCCAGGGTCCTGGGATCGAGTCCCGCATCGGGCTCCCTGCTCCGCGGGGAGTCTGCTTCTATCTGCCTCTCTGCCTTCTTGTGCTCTCTTCTCTGTCAAATAAATAAGTAAAATCAACAACAAAAAGATGCAGGTTAGGAGCAGTTAACTCAGGAACTGGTTCAGTGACTTCTAATCACACTCTTTGTTTTAGTGGGAAATAGTGGTACTGTTCTGTGGTAGATTATGTATGACATTTAATTTGTAATATAATCCAGTACAACACGAGTATGGGTATTTTTGTTTTAATGAGAAATATTTGAGTTGTACATACCACAAATAGCTTCAAGTTTCTGTAACAAACCCCCATGGCCAAACAGCTAAACAATACCTGAAGCAGGACTTTAAAGGTGAAAAGTCTTATAAAATTAACTTACAAAAACCTCCCTATCAAGTAGTTTGGCATTTACTGTACATTAGTCAAAAGCTCAAGCTAAAATCGGATGTTTTTTTAAAAAAATCGAAGTTTACATTCATACAGATTCGGCATTGTTAAAAAATATGCACAAATAACCACATCCATGCAATATAATTTCTTTAAAAATTTAAAGCAATATAAAAGAGCAGACCTAAGTACAGAACAGAACATTTTGGTTTATAACCTGCAGCTCAAGATTGCTAGCTGATTGGAGTAAAATTAATTCTAAACATTTTAAATATGATTGTTTCAGTCAATCAGCTAAGGGTGCATGTGAGTGTCTGAACCATTTCTAAGATGGAATCTGCTTGTTTCCGTAACATGTGATGAACGCCGCTGTTCAGTGAGCACGTTAGCTACATCTGAAGAGTGTCTTACAAATAAATCAGAATTCACAGAGTGCTCGGCTCTTCAGGAAACGGCAGTTTCCGAGACCCCGAGACCAATCAACGGGCTTTGCCAAACGGCCCAGGCTCCCTGCCCCCCAGGGAGGAACAGCCTTTGGAAGCGGGGCCCAGGGTGCTGAGAGAGAGCGCCCTCTCTGGCCGAGTCTGGAGCTGCAGGGGTCTGCAGCAGGTGGCGTCGTCGGCAGCAGGTCCCTGGGCCAGGCCAACGCTCAGGGTCACTCACCGACCGGTCTGGGGCCCCGAGGCGGGCACCCGCGGGAGCGGGCTGGTGGTGCGGTGCCGCAGGCCGGGCGGGGCCTCTAGGTGGGAGGGGGCCCGTTGGTGTACCTCAGCATGGGGTAGAAGGACCTGGCGAAGTTGTTGGCCTGAGTGCAGCGATAGTCCTCTTCGGACGAGGGCAGCAAGCAGGCCAGCAGCAACAGTAGCAGCAGGAGCACCTGCAGGGGCAGCGCGGCCCTGACCACCCGCGACACGAACGAGCGCCGCGGCCGGGAGCTGCCAACAGACGGGGTGGAGAGCTGAGCGCAAGGTGCTGGGGGCCCCCCCCCCCGCTTGTGTCAAGTGAGACCCCCCCCCCAACCCAAGGAGCCGAGATTACGGCGGGGCCCACGACAAAGGTTCGGTCCTGGGAGAGCAACCCAGCCCTTTCCAGACCAAAGAAAGCAAGTAAAGTGGGTTTTGTACAAAGACCTAGAGCACGGGATGGGCAAGACTGCTGAGGTGCGTGTGGGCAACAGGGGACTCGCTGTGGTGACTGCAGGGCCCCCTTACCTGCTGTCCAGCTTTTTCTTGTCTGCTGTTGTTCTGTCTGCCCCGAACTGCTGGGTACAAAAGAATGCAGTTTAGTAACTGAAGACTGGGAGTCTGGGCCAGGATAAAACATCCTTCCTTCTTAAATTATACACCTCCCTTAGGTCATCTTCCCGCCAAGGTTGGAGCCCAGAGTAATGCGTGTGAGATTATACTCCATGAGGCCAGCAATACTGGCCGTTTCACGTTCCCGTTTGTTGATCGGTTGTTAATGGAGAAATCGGGGAGTCCCTTTAACGATACTGTAAGGGCTCCCCTCTTTCACAACCTACTCCAGTTCCGGTGACGAGCAGCTGATACGACAGCCTTTCTGTTGGGTCAGTTTTCTTTAATCTTTGGCATCAGCCTCTCCCCTGGCCAGCAGGTGGAAGCGGATCTGTGCTGTCGTGAATTGGGGGCTGGGGGCTGGGGCCGTGGGAGGCTCCAGTTCCTGTCCCCTGGGTAACTTGGAAAAATCACCAGCACAGTGCTCAGGGCACAAAGGGGCTCTCACCTTTGCTTGCGGAGCTGGCACGGATGCTGCTGGCGGCTGGGCTCCGGCGTCCACCTCGTCCAAGCTGGGCAGAGATGGGTCTGGGTTCTGAAATCCACACCCCAAAGGTTCAGTTCAGGGAAACAGAAGGTCTCAAGAGCACAAAAACATGCTTCGTGCAGATTCCTCACTGCTCCACTCACCCCTTCCCCCAGCTCAAATCTTTCCGGAAGAGGGGAGCTCTTCTATTCTTCTCACTCCCCACCTTAACAGGGACTCTTCCAGACAAAAAGGCATGCGGCAGGCAAGGCCAGGCCAACCCTGCCATTAACACGCACAGCATGCACTAGGGGAGACAGAGTCTAGCTGCAGCGAGCCGGACAGGATCAGTGGGCCGTGAGCCCCAGATGTGCAGATGTGATCACGTGGCCATCAACATGCTAGAGCCGAAATGTAACTCCAGCATGGACGGGGCAGGCCTGCTGGAAGTTGGCTGGAAGCTACGGGTTGGGTTTGTTGGGAGCTGGATCACGTTTTAAAGAAAGTAGAAAAAGGAGAGAGTGGTCAGAAGACGGCAACCAGGGCAGTAAAGAGGACGCTCAAGTCTGTTCGGCATGAAGGCAAGTCAGAAATGACAGAGGAATTAGGCCGGTTTTTCACACGCCAGCCACGTGAACACGTAGGCGCTACAGTGCTGTCTTCCCCTTGCAAACGACACAACGGCGTCAAAGAGCCTGTGTAACTTTTTAAGGCCGCACAGCTAGGAAGGGGCAGGACTTGAGACTCTGCTCAACGAAGTGCTTGCGTCCTGCCCCCTCCCCCCGCCCCCAGCAAGGCTGCCACGCTGCCTTCCTATTCGTCTCTAATAAGACATCTTTCGATTTAGAAGCCACAAGTTGACTCACCTGGCGTCCCTGCAAGGATATTAAGTCTTGGGACACTTGCTCAAGTAACTGTTTGAGTTTCTTCTCAATAACATGTACCTTCTCTTCAGCCTCAATATAGTCTTCTCTGTGCCCCTTAACAAGGAGACTGTCTGAAATCTCTTGTAAGGTGTTTACTTGAGGTTGACGTTCCGTGAGCTCTTTTTCCAGTTGCTAAAAATAAAAAAAAGTGTGAGAACTAGCTGCTTCGTGTGGCCAGAAGTGGCTTTCTTAGTGCCAGGAAAGCTCAGGGATGGGGGTTGCCTCCAGAACCTTCTACTGCTTCTATGTGCCTGTGTGTGTGTCCTGAAGCCCAGCATCTCATTTAGGCAGCAGGTAGGTTATACCCTGCCTGTTTTCCATTCCTTCTCATTCTGAGGACAATTGGATGGAAGAGTTAGAAGTGAGGGAAAGACTAGATCTTTGTCCACCGCAGGAGGAAGTCAAGGAAAAATCCAAACTGGGTAAGTTGGGAAACAGTAGCTTAAGAAATAAAGGCACACGTCTGTGAAATCAGCCTGAATTGTCGATTACCTTGCTTGCTGTCTGATAGGGTAGGCATTAGACAACATGGGGCTATTTATTTTTTTTAAAGATTTTATTCATTTGACATAGAGAGACACAGCGAGAGAGGGAACACAAGCAGGGGGAGTGGGAGAGGGAGAAGCAGCCTTCCCGCGGAGCAGGGAGCCAGATGCGGGGCTCGATCCCAGGACCCTGAGATCATGACCTGAGCTGAAGGCAGACCCTTAATGACTGAGCCACCCAGGCGCCCCAACATGGGGCTATTTAATTTAAAACTAAAAATTCAGTTTGTCACAAGAGCCACTTTGCCATGCTCAACAGCCACCCGGCCCATAGTTATCATACGGGGCAGCACAGATATGGAGCATTTCCTTCACTGCAGAAAGTTTGTTGGGGAGCGCTGCTCTTGAGAGTGGGGCTTTGCAAAGATTTTAGTGTATAAGAAGGTTTTTAAAATAATGACCAGTACTTTAAATTTATTTATAACTGAACCACATACAAATTTATGGGTAAGAATGTCACCTGGTTAGTTAGTGAAATAAATATAGAAAAACACCACTACCCTCCAAGAAATAAAGACTTTGCTATAGTGGATTTAGAAAACTCCTACAGCTCATTGTGTCTGTGGAGTAATTGAGCATATTCCCCCCCGCCCCCCCATGAGTCCTATTCCAAAAGGAGAAAACACTTCCAATCAAATGGCTTTAAGGGTCTCAGGATATTGCTAAACACCTAGGTCCCCAATTCCCGACAGTCTTAAAAGACTTCCTGCTTTTGGCCATGGCTCTTCCTCCCTGCAGGTCATCTTGCTAAACAACTACAAGGGGATGCTCAGTAGATACAACCTGAACGTGAGATGCCACACCCGCATCGTTCCCAGAAACACGAGGTGAGGCTACCTGAGTATGCACCTGACAGAGGGCAGGGGCAGCGCAGAACCCCTTAGGAAGAAACTTACCATCAGCTCTTCCTGACATTCCAGGAGAACCTGGGGGTCTGCCTCTGGGTCCGGGACCTGAGCCTTCTGCCTCCGGCTCTCAGCACTCGCTAACCACAGTAACAGATCTTGACTCAACTGGTGGAAGTCCTTTAAAAAAAAACACATACACACATCATAGCATTGCCTTTTCTGTAAAGGAAGGTGTGCTGAGAAGCAGCTTGCTGGCTTAGGCCTACTCAGTATTTGCTTCTCTTGTCTTTGTCCAGCAAATATAAGGGCCAGATTTAAATGAAATGCCAGGGCCCCAAAACAAGGCGAAGGGAAAGCAGGAAAGAGGGCACGGCTGGCACAGTCCCAGGAGGCACGATGAATTTTGTCAAGTGGAAGTGCTAGCAGAAAGGCAGGGCTTCAGAATGCTCCTGCCCCCGCTATTACGTAGAAAGACCACACAAATTATGACAAATCTGCGGGATTCAGTGGAAAGGGAGACACCCCAACAGGGCAGGCTGTGGCCCAGGGACAGGGCTGCATGGGAGCTTGCTGGTGGGCTTGTGTTCCCGAAGATGGGGTCAGAGCTAACACGGGATGAGCATTTACCACCTGTCAAGTGCTGGGCTAAGATTATATGAATTTAGTCCTCAAAAGCAGCTCATGAGGTAAAGACTAGAATTACTCCCATTTTTCAGATGAGGGAAACAAAACAAAGGTCTAGCAGGCACAGTGATTTGCCCGAAGTCACACAGCTACTAAAGCTCTAGAGTTGGGTTAAACCGCTCCTTGCGCTGGGCCAGGTCTCTTAATCAGTCTGCTATAAGGTCCTCCTGGCCAAAGGACAGAGATGGGGCAGGGCGGGGTGGCATTTCCGACCTACTGGAATGCTCGCTGGAACCCTTATGCTAGGAGTGGGCCAGGGTGACAGAACAGGAGACCCAGGGCCAGCAGCAGGTCTCTGGACAGCAGCTGGGCCTTTTGGAAGCAAATGGTAAAGCACATTTCCCTCACACAAGCCGTATTTGTGCCAAAGCAGCCCGACGATAAAAATACCGGCTTCTCCCACCCACGTGGGCCCTGGCTGCGCCCCGGACCGGGCCCTGGTGCCGGCGTACCTGGCACTGCAGGAGGGACCGCCGTAAGCCCTCTCTCCAGCTCTCCACTGCGCCCTGGGCCGCGTCCCAGCGCAGCCCCAGCTGGCCGACTCTACCCTGGAGCTCGCTGGACTCTGCGCTCTCCGTCTGCAGAAATTCCTTGCTGCTCATGTTCACGGAGACTACCAAAGCCTGGTAGGTGTCAAAGGCTTTTAAGATCTCCTACCGCAGAGGAAAAAGATTGCGTTAGGCATTCTGAAAATAGTGATGTGGGGTTCATTTGAACCTCAGCGGGCACGGATCTGCCAAACGCTTCTCTGAGCTGTGGCCACAGAAACAAGTGCGACCTTGCTTGTAACTGGCTGGGCAGCATCAAGTGAGGAGCTGCCTTGCAAGGTCAGGGGCCTTGGCTGGCCAGGCTGGCAGCAGAGTCTGTCTCCTGGCTGGCTGGCTCAACCAGAGCCATGAATAGACCCCCCTGAGCCCTGGTTGGCTTATTTCTGGACCAGACTGAAAGTGTTCCAGATAAAATATACACAGTTAACCCGCATGGGCCCCGAGGTATCACAGGAGTGTTATCCCTTAGGATGAACAGTAATCCCAGATAGAGTAATGCACAAAGGAAATGAAGAGTACCAATGTGAAGACCGCCTGGGTACCCCAAACCGCTGCCCTGGGTCATCTTAGGAGCTCAGGCTCATGCTCAGGGCACCCCCGAAGTGCAGGGCTCACTCAAGCAGCCCCTCTCCCCTGCTCCCTGGCTAGTTCTGGTGCGGTGATGGCTATGTGGGTGACAAATTCTGTGTAACAGAGTAACCACATCAGGCCACAGAATTCATCAGTAGGTGAGCTGGTCCTCCTCCCCATCCTCGACGCTCTACCACCAGCCTGGACAGCACAGTGTGGAAGAGTGTTTTTAGCTGCCTGGCAGTGGCCGCTAGCACCTCCGTAAGAGTCTAGCCGAGGGGTGCCTGGGTGGCTCAGTTGGTTAAGCGACTGCCTTCGGCTCAGGTCATGATCCTGGAGTCCCGGGATCGAGTCCCGCATCGGGCTCCCTGCTCAGCAGGGAGTCTGCTTCCGCCTCTGACCCTCCTCCCTCTCATGCTCTCTGTCTCTCACTGTCTCTCTCGCAAATAAATAAAATCTTAAGAAAAAAAAAAATTTAAAGAGTCTAGCCGGGTCTTTGAGGTCAGATCTTTCCAGCACAGGGGATCTGAGCCGCACCTCCCCAGTGCTGACTGGGGCTTTGGGATCATGTGCAGATGCTCTTCTGAAAACAGAAATCTACCTCCATGTCCTTGCCAGTGATGGGACAGACTGACTGCTACCATACATGTCTGCAGCTTGCCACCCACACCCCTGACAGATGGGACCTGCTGATCCTGTGGAGCATGCGTCCGCGTGCACCTTCTGAATCCCTCTTCCCTCCAGGCCTCCCCCTCACCTTGAGCCGCCTCACTCGGAGCTCCATTTCCCGGATATCAGAGGGCGGCTCTGCTGTCTTTAACGTTTCTAGCTCTGCTTCCGTTTCTTTCAGCCAAGTGGTGATGTCGCTGATCTCAGAGTTCAGCTGTTGCAAGTTTTGTTTTATTCTGAGTTGATTGTGAAGTTCCTGGGCTTGAATCAGCTCCCATCTGTCAAAGGCACCTGGAATAAAATGTCGCCCATGAAAAGCAGTAGCACCCACAGGTTTCTCTGCCTCCGACTAGTCCAGGGTCAGGGTGAGAACACCTGTAGGGGATGAACCTGGCTGGAGGCTCAGGTGCAGGAGTCCCCACTTCCCCTGGAGTGTGGAATAGCCTGCTTCGCTCGCTCTGGTTCAAGGCCTGTGCCATGACCTGCCCGCAAAGGCTGGAATGAGGTGGGCAGTGGGGTAGGAGACCCAACGGTGTTGCCAACGTGCACCGTGGGCCCAAGTTCAGCATTTTAGTTTATGCTGTTTTTAGGGCACTTTCTTTTTTGGTCCATGAATGATCAAGTCAATGCTATTTGGTTTTTGGGTTAGTTGAGTCATTACTTTTCTAATCACCGAACCTGTCTCACAAGGAGACACCTGACAACTCTGGTCATCATCGTCATGTCTGATCTTTACATACAAGTGACATCATTAAAACATGCACTTCATCCTATGAAGCTCATTCTGTCAATATTTAAAGAATAGTTTTGAAAGTAAACAGCTTAGGAGTTTGTTCATAAATACAAGTTAGCTGATTCTGTTTCTGCTTTTTTAAAAAACTTTTTTTATTTTAAAGTAATCTCTACACCCAACGTGGGATTCGAACTTACAACCCCAAGATCAAGAATTGCATGCTTTACCAACTGAGCCAGCCAGGCGCCCCACAAGTCAGCTGGTTCTAAGATAACACTGGCTGCCGTAGGCTAAGCTTAGCTGTTTGGGCGATTATGGTTTTCTGTTTTTTTGTTTTTTTGTTTTTTCTGAAGGGGAGGAAGGGCTGAGGGAGAGAGAGAACGTGAAGCAGGCTCTTCGCCCAATGCAGAGTCCCACACGGGGCTCCATCTCACGACCCGGAGATCATGATCTGAGCTGAAACCAAGAGTCGGACGCTTACCTGAGCCGCCCAGGTGCCCCTAATTGTTCAATTCTTAATTAATGTTGTTGAGCAATGACTTAAAGTAAATGCTCAGCTAACCCAAAGTACAGACTTCACCTGTCCTGACAACGGCCTAATTTAACTGTACCTGATTGCTGCCCGCTGAGAGCGGCCAGGCCTTCGTCTTCCTGCCGTGAGCTGCCATTCAAGATTCTGGAGCTTTCTTTACCACCATCAGTGTCCGGGGATAACAGCAGCTTTCCCTAGAATGAGCCGATTTTTACGTTACCATTTGTAAAACTTCAAAGGCTGTGTGAAGAGTATCTCAGTTCATAGAAATGAAGATATGGGACCTCTTTCCTTCGAAGGGTAACTTGCTATTAATACGGAGATTCTTTAGCGTACTGGGTGCATTTATAAGCAAGCAGCGCTAACGACAGAAATAAGGGCTTGGTAAAGGCCGGGATGGTGGGGAAGCAGGTGAGATGTCAGGGTTGGAAATAAAATGGCCTAATTTGGGGCTTCCTAACACTTTTCAAATGAACCATGCAGAACAAGTTAAAAATCACTGTTGGTCAGCCGGGCTGTTACTGTGTGCTCACTTGCACATTTGCACAGTGTTTTGCAAAATTCAGTCCTCCCTCCTAGTCACTCACTCTGTAGAGCTGGCTGGCAGATTATCACCAGGAGTTGGAAACACAGAGCACAAATCTGCCTCCAGGGGCCATTCATTACCAAGCATTTATTTTTCACTGCACGTACTGACTCTTCTGTTAGCACAGACCTCATTGGGCTATTATTATCTCAGGCCTTTCCAAAAATAAATGTGTCCTTTTTAGAAAAGCCACGCTTTCTTTGGTTTGTGTCCATACGGCCTACTTGTGTGGAATGCAAAACAAAACAAAACAAAACAACCAAAAAACCCTTCATTTCTGGTGACAGGCCTGGTTTCAGACACACAAAAAAGGGTGGAACTTTTGAAACTGGCCAGGTGAGAACACAAGCTTATTCACTGGGAGAGGCCAAACCAGGTGGCCCTGCCTACAAAGCAAAGGTGAGGTGCTGGGGTCCCTCTCCCCCAGACTGTCGGGTCTTATTGTGCATCCAAAGGGACAGATGAAAACTGACAACTGCTTGCTAAGCATGAGGAGGCGTGGCTGAATCGGGCATGAAAGCCCGCTGTCAAAGGATTTGAGTCTGACGCATACAGGCAGAATCTTCTCCATTTATCTAGCAATATTCACTCTTAGACAGAGGGCACTTTGAGGACCAATCCAGTGATGCTCACACTGCGCTGGTCTGTCTAAAAGTTGACTAATAAAAGCGCACCCAGACATTGTAATTTCAACTCGCTTGTCACTAATTCTCTGTACCAGGGATGATCTGGAGCCAACATTAAATCCTGGGCTGGCTGCCCCCGACAGCTGCTTCGACAGAGCATGCCAAGGACTCATGCTGCCTGAGGAAAACACAGTGAAGAAGGAACAGTCACTGTGATAAACAACAACAGCAAACCATATGTGGTAGCAATAGGTAGTAACGGTAACCGTGGCCACGTGTCAGGGCCTTCTTTACACCTTCCTACAAATCAGTCCTAACAACTACATAAAGTAGCTTTATCCTCAGCTGAGGAAGGCTTACAGAGGCAAGGCAAAGGGCTATGGCCCCAGAGCAGTTTATTGGTAGAGTTAGGAGTCAAACCCATGCCTACCACAGCACACAGTCAAATCTTCCTGAATATGAAGTCACAGTGTCCTGAATAGGCTGTGTAGTCGAAAGGTAAATAGAACACAGTTTGGGAGTTCAGGGAGCAGCTCGGGAAAACTGGCGCTTTGCTTCCCCACTACTTGCATGGATGACTGGCTCAACAGTAATAATCACCACCCCGTCATGTCAATATACACAAAGAATGGTCTGGGCCAGAAACCAGTCTGTAACTCCAGTCTGTCTGGCCAGGGTTCTAATGGCGTATAGGCAGCTCAGCAGAGATACTGTCACCACGGGAAATGTCACCAGCTCAAAATACGCCTGGAAAGCAAGCATGTGCAGCATACACCAATATCCCTCTCTCTCTCAAAAATCTCGATTATTACTCATGCACTTGGGTTATATTCTCAGTGCACTCAAGACTTACATAGGCTGGTTTACAAGGGTTGCTGGAATCTGAGGGGATGGTTTGTACATTGCCATCTCCTCCCATCTGTTTGTAGCGAAGCTTGGGGCGGGAAGGGCTGTCAGGAACATGCCACGAGTGGTCCTCAGGAATGGATTTACCTGAAAAAACAAAAACAAAAACAAAAAACAGAGCAAGTGCCAGTCCGTTCTCTCCAGCCAAAGGATTCATATTTAGTTACACAAAAAAGGTCATGGGTAACATGGCATCAGGTTATAGTATAATATGAGTTCTGCAGCTTTCCTTGCAAAGCATGCATGTTTGCAAAATGTCAGTATGTCCCAGAAGGGAATGAAATGAGAATCATGCAACTGAGCAGCACTGTGCCTTCACTAGATGGGTTCACAATGGAGCACAACAAACGTATGATTTTTTTTGCACGACGAGTGGCATTTCGGAGCTGGGGCATCTAGTGGTGGGGACACTGGCAACAAGGCCGGGGCTGGTGGCCAAGAGGACTGAAGGCCTCTTGGAAGTGGGGGAGAGTGAACATCGGGATGGACGTGGGGACCAAAGGGCCGCTCACGGCTCTACCCCACCACTGCACAGGCGGACGGGGCAGGGTACAAAGGTTAGAGCTGCAAGTCAAGAAAGGAAGGTTTCTTTTCCTCTGGCAAGCGCAACAGTACCTTTACCCCCACCCACCCATCCTCTTCCCAGGAAACAGCATAAGGAAGGAAGGAAGTAGTTCCAAACCAAGCCACCATGAAGAAAGCTTGGCCTATGCCAAAGAACTTCAGTTAGATGGAGGGGAGGGGAGGAATAAAAACTCTAAAAGGCACCATGAAAAATTCCCTTCTGCACAGGCCTCGGGGGGAGGGGAGGGATGGTGTGGAGACTGCTCTTGCGTGGGTGGGGTTTTGTAAGGAGCGCGCAGGTATGGGGAGTACAGCAATGCAAATACACCATGACACAAGGACCAAGGCGCATGGTGTCCACAGAAGGCAGAGGTCAGACAGGACATGGGAGCGAGGTTTAGGATGCAGTGTGCGCCACAGGACGCTGCCATGTTGAGACACATGCATGGGCAGGGGCCTACCAGAAGACGCTTTCAAAGTTTTTGTGGTCATTTTAAGATATGCCTCAGGATTTTCAGGGATTTCTACATCTGAAAAAGAATAATGTCATTTTCCTCACTGCAGGCGTCTGTAGATGAATGCCCAAGTATTACAACAGTAGAAACATTGTCAGCTGGGAGCAGAAAAGTAACTACCCTTTATCTGTTCTCCTAAAAAGCTTTTAAAAAACCAAAAAGAGTTTTCTTCCAGCCAACTCTTTACTGTTTGAAGCAGTAGTGGGAGTGGGGAAGTCCACAGAAAGAATGGAGACGATCTACCGATACTCTGAAAAACTCAACGGAAAAGTTCACTGATGAGCCTCCCGAGCAGCCGGAGCCATCCGGGAATAGCCTTCATGTCCCAAGGTGAATTTCATCTCTTTTTCCCTTTCATTCCGCCTGTGATAGGAGTGAGCCACTCTCAGGTAAGTCAAAGTGGGCAGGACACAACACAAGAAGCCACAGAGGTCTGGGTCAGCCACGAGCTGGACTCTGGGCCATCCAGAGTTGGCTGTGTTGCTAAGGTGCTAAAAAACATAACCACGCGGGTCGATGTCAAGGGCTTTGGAGACTGGGGCCGTTACCTGACAGTGCACTGTAGTATGGGCCTTCCTCGTCATCTTCGTGAGAGGAGGAGCCCCCCACGTCCCCTGTGTGATCCCACTCCAGAGGGATGGAGTCCACGCTGACAGGGGTCTCGCAGCCAGACCGCTCGGGCCCCGGCGCCGGGGGCACCAGATGACAGAGGGACTGAGGACACGAGGGCTCCTCGCTCTCTCTCCTTTTACGCCAGGAGTCGGCCTGGATCTCTCTGGGGTCCTCCATGTCCGTTTCATTCTCCGAGGCCTCTTTTTCTTCTTCCAAGCCCTAAAGCGGGGATGTCCGGTTTTCAGAATGAACCAGATTACAGGCTGTTGCGGTGTGAGGAGGCCGGGGGCCTGTCTGTCTAGCAGCGCCTGGGAATGGCCACCACCGGCATTTCTGCGGCGGCTTTCAAAAAAGAATTGGGTTCCCAGGGATTTGTTTGTGATTATTCTAATTTAGACACTCCAGTGTGGGCCTCAGAACCTGTAGTTTTCCTCGGAAAAATCTGAAATTTAGTGATCTAATTCAAACAGCTTTAGCTAGAAAATAAGAAATGGTGGCCAAAGTTTCATTGGTGGTTAGTGGCAGGTTTACTCCAACAATCAGAACATTTAAGTTAAAAAAAAATTTAAAGGCCATTAAAGGGGTTCTTTCTTATCCTCAATCTTATTGTTCAGGATATAGAACCTTATTCTCCCTATATTGTAGTGCCTCGGTCTAAGAAAAAGGACTAAAAACTGCTATGTTTAGAAATGAGGGAATTGTACCGTAATTTTTAAGGCTAGGTCTGATGAAGAAATAACTATCAAGTAAGCCAGCTGGGGACACAGAGAAGGAAGAAGCGGCCAGGCGTGTCGGTCAACATGGTCATCATGAAAGCTCCTGGCGCACGAAGGCAATGAACATGGAATCATGGCCTGAACGCTACCCAAACTTCCCAAAAGGTCCCTCTGTCAAGGGAAACTTCACAGTTGCTTTGGAAAACGCGTGTTTTTGTCACTTCAAAGGTGAGAACAAAGCACCAGAAAGGCGCAACTACTAAAAGTTCCCAGACACTAAAAGGAACAGGCCAACACATTCCCAAGTTACTACTCTAAGCAAAACCAGAACACGTATCGCTGTATCCTCGGGATCCGGACCCATTGGGCAAGCCCTGTCCTGAGGAACACGTGGAAAGCAGGTCAGAAGAGCAAGAACTTTCAGAAGCGCCATTCCTTCCATGGGGTAATGGGAGCCTCCAAGGAAGTGTGACTCCATAGTGCTAACAGCCGAGATAAAACTAATAGGTTCCCTCCCCTTTTACCATAAAATACATCACAACTGACCGTTCCATAGGTGTCCCAGTTCTTTAAAAATTGGGTCAAAGGTCAAGCGCGAGTGGCACGGAGGCCGCCCGAGCGAGGGTGGCACTGCCCTTACCGGGGCATGGGAGGTGAGCCTGCGGTGGAAGCGGGAGACCCGGCCGAAGACTTCCTGGCAATACCGGTGCATCTCCTCTAGCTCGTCCTCGATCAGCACGGCATCCAGCGGCTCGCTCTTCTGAATCAGCTGCTCCCCAAAGACAATGAGCTGATCGATCTTGTTGGTGTTTAGTGTAATTTCCTGCTGGAAACCCTACTCAGGATAGGAGAAAAAAAGGACTTCAAAGAAGGAAAGTTTCCCTGAGGACCCAGCGTCTGCTTCTTTTAACCGGGCTGTAGAGAAAGCATCCCCATGTCACTGAATGCCTTGTCCCTGCACCCAGGACTCGAGCTCTGTTGATTTTTAACAAGGTGACAATAAAGATCGAATAATGTAAAATGACTGTACGTGATTTTTTCCCACCCTCTCCCTTCTGGATACGGACTTTTCCAATTAAAATAATTCTAAAAGTTTGGCAGGGATGGACATTTACCGCTATTGGGTGTGAGGGAGAAAGCTTGTCTTGTTGACGCTTCGTGGAAACAGAAAATTTCCCAGAATAAACCACCCACAGGCATTTGCTTCTGCTGACACAATAATCATCTCATTGGTGCCATTATATTAGGGAAGACACATTTCTATTTTTCAATTGTTTTTAAAAGCCAAGGAGGGAGGGGCGCCTGGGTGGCTCAGTCAGTTAAGCGTCTGCCTTCGGCTCAGGTCATGATCCCAGGGTGCTGGGATCGAGCCCCACATTGGGTTCCCTGCTCAGTGGAGGGCCTGCTTCTCCCTCTCCCTCTGCCTGCCACTCTGCCTACTTACACTATCTCTCTGTTAAATAAATAAATAAAACCTTAAAAAAAAAAAAAAAGCCAAGGAGGGAATCATAGTGAAATTAAAGTAAAATACAGATATCTGGGAGAGCGGACATGAGATCTGTTCTTGGCCCCACTCTTGATACAGATGCTCCTCCTGTTACCCCCCCCGCCCCGTTGCACTCAGACTCGAAAGTTGGGTGAAGAGCACCTTATGAAGTTCTGTTTGGAACCTAAAAAGCATTCTCCCCGTGGATGATTATAAATGACAAAGAATAACAAGTTTTGTTCCAATGGCCCCTTGACTGTAAGGTATAGTATCCTTGCTCATGATAACCCTGCAGGACACAGGTGGGTGCAGCCTGGCTGCTTTCAGTGCTGGAATCTGCTCTCAGGGTATCAGGTGACATTTGTCCTTGGCCAGCTCTCCCCTGCAAAGGTGCATTCTTCTGAGAGGGGCCGACAAAGCAGGCCTTACGTTCAGTTGGCGCATCTTGTCGTCAGCGTCACTCTCCGAGAAGTGCTCCACGTTGGTCAGCTGCAGGTCCATCTCTGTGAGCCACACCAGAATGCTCTCCCTGGTCCCCTCGAATTCCTCCCTTTGGTTGGTGAAATGCTGTGAAAGGGGGGGAAATATCTCATTTGTTTTGAGGGTACAAGAGAATCCAGGTAGACAGGCTGTTTTTGGCCAAGAGGAAAGGGTACCCCCAGAGGTCCACGGGGCATCAGGGGGGCCAGTGTGGGGTCAGGAGCCTGGGCTCTGGTCCTGGCTGTGTGATAACAAGCCCCCCAACTTCTCTAAGTCTTCCTGTCTTCCCTGGCAAATTAGGGTGTGGGAATGTTGACTATGATGCTGAAGGTCCTTTTAGCATTTGAAATTCTATAATTCCCTAAGTCAGTTATTTTCCCCAACTTGCCCTTTGAGGAACCCCCTCAACGTCCAGGCACCTTGCCTGCCTTTACCTTGAAAGCCTTCTGTGGAAGCTATTGGCTTGAAATAGTAGCTTCAAGATGGAAAAGTACTGATCTCAGGGTTAAGCCTGGTCTAATGCTCCATTTCAGTAATCCTGAACGTGTTCCCTCAGAGAAAGAAGACCCAGATTTATCGCCTTCAATTAAGGAAGCCTCTTGGGTTACTACCTCATAAATGGGCAGCGGATTCTCAAACATAGCATTCAGTACCAAATAAAGGTTTACACTGGTCACAGTCAAATCAGCAGGAGATAAATTAATGCACGGGGATTGTCTGAAAAGCTAACCCATTTCTTCCTGAGGGGTTTAAAAAAAAAAAAAAAACAAAACCCAGATTCTCCTCATCTTAGAATAACTTCAAGAGCCCTGAGAACAGAAGCAGGGATTAAAATTACTTCCTGCAGCCACAAACCATACATGTCCTGTCAGTTTACACCTAGACTCACAAAGGTTCACATACCGTGTCTCCTGCATTACGCAAATCTTACGTGAACGTCTACATTCAAAAATCAACCCCAGCCTTTGCAGTTAGGTCAATGTGCTCTGAAATTCGGGGGTAATCGCTGTCCCCAAGCTCCACAATGCACTCGAGTCTGAGTGCAACGGGGCGGGGGGGTAACAGGAGGGGGGGGTAATCAGAGGGGGCTTTGTCTACATCTCTCATAGTGCAAGAACCAGTGGAACACACAAAAACGGGCAGAAGGGCAAGGCGAGCCTCTTTCCGGGCCTAGAGGCCCCTGGGCCTGACCTGGTGATGGAAGCGGCCCAGACCCCACGGGCCGTCTGTGAGCCAACGTGCAAACCTCTAGGGCTTATGGAGGTTGGAAAAAGATGTGCTTGGTACCACAAATCACATCAATGGGCCCTGTCTCGGAAGCCTATTCTTAGGTAAATAACCTCTTAACCAAAGACAGGAATACTGGCAGCTTTGGCTTAAACCCCAGGGAAGGCCGGTTGGAAGAATGTTAAGATACCCGAGGCCTGAACTGAAATCTACCCACTGCTTTGCTACAAGCCTGATACCGCCCATCACTTCTCCCTGACGGCCTACAAACAAGGCGGGGGACGTAGAGAAGGTTACTCTGAGTCTCCGCAGGATGGCCGTGACCCGCTTCTGGAGGTTGTCCCAGCGCTGGTTGCCCTCGTGCACCATCTGCTTCAGCCTGCTGGCCGTGTCGGTGCGGTTCTCCCGGGCCAGCCGTCGGTACTGCTTGTTGATGAGCTCCAGCTGCGTGAGCCGCTCGTGGATCTGCCGCTGGAAGGCCTGCGGCGCACAGACGGGCGCGTCAGGGCCAAGGCCGGCACGCCCCCGGCCCCGGCCGCCCTGCTCTCGAACTTAATCCCCAGGCTGAAATGGCCAGAGAGAGCCCCCTTCCCCCTGCACTGATGCTAAAGAACAGGCTCTCAAGTTCACTGCATGCTGCTTGGCACGGATCGGTCTCGTCTGGCAAAGCCGTCTTAGCAGCTGCCGGCGGGCTGTGGACTGGGCGGCCCTGGCCGCGGGTGGGGAAAGCCAGCCACCGAGAGGCTTGCTTATCAGGAGCACCGGGCTGGAGGGGGCTTTGGGCTTTACCTCAAACCTCTTCAGCTCTTCTTTGGCATTTGTGTACAACACCTCTGAGGAATTCGGGTAGGCTGCTGTCCTCTCGGCGGACTTGAGCCAGTCCTCAAAGCGGGAGTAGTCATCTAGAAATTTCTGCCACAGGCGCCACGTCTCCTCAATTCTGACAGGAGGAGAGCATCTCAATATAAGCCATCCGTTTCAGCCGTGAGCTTTCTTTTTTCCTCCCTTGCCTGGTCCCATTCCCAACACCCCTGGCACGGGCACCATTTTGGGGGAGAGACCCTGATATCCTTCTTCTAGGAAATAACCAGACACATCCCCTTCTTGGTCAGGACACCGTCCTCCTGGGACTGCCCCTCAAAGCTCCTGCCTCACAGAGGTTAACCAGCAGGAGACAGGGCTTCCCTCCGCTGTTTCGTAGCCAGGGCCAGCCATGGTTACACCTCGAGACACAGGGTTGCTGGGGAAAGCCGTAACCCCGATCATATTTTTCTTGAATAACTCATTGCATGAGCATGGCACACCTACTGAGCCTTCTCTGCCAGTCGCCTCGGAAGTGAAGCGAACAGAACACAGCTACTGCTATTGAGACGAGAAGGGTGCACGGAGTTCAGCTGACCACGTTTCAAACGTTCAGGGGCAGCTCGGTTCTTACTTCATTCGCCGTTCCATTGACATGGCGCAGATGTTCCTCCAGCGTCTGTCCAAGCTTCTGGTGGTCTGCTGGAGAGAGTCACACTCCGTCTCGTTGGCGCAAGCATCGGAGTCATGCAGGAGGACGTCACAGATGTTAAAGACAGACTCCACCCCTGCACTGTGTTGTTCGATGTCTCGCTGCAGGTCCTACGGTTGGAACAGAGTAAGGAGCACCTTGAGGAGGTGGTGGTGGTGGTGGTGGTGGTATGATTGGCATCAGAGGATCTCCACTCCCCCCCACCCTTCTTCCGGCCCAGGTGCATGTCCACCTCTCGATCAGCAACAAGGACTGTGTCTCTCTCATCTGAGCAACCCTTGTGCGGTAGCACAGAGCCTGAACACTGACAACACCTGGGATTTACTTGTTGAACTGATGAGAGGGGGTGGGAAAGCAGGAGTGCCTCTCCTGAGAGCCCACTCCCCCGCTGACTCTGGGGAGGCACGGGATCCACCCCATAGCACCTAAATGCAAGGGCCCCCATTGAGACATGGCCCCGGGGAAGTCTTCCTTGGGAGTCTCTTCAGCAGGACCTAAAACTTGAGCAGAACTCTTAACCTTTTATGGGTCCCAGAATTCTTAAATCTACTGAGACCTTGGTGCCATCTTCACACACACCCCAAATCATGCCCATCCTCGGGCTCCATAGGCCCCAGGGAAGAGTTTCGGAGACCCCACTTCCCCAACATATGGGGTCCAACGGAGGGGGCAGTGTCTCTCTGGAGTCTTGTCCTGTGACGGTGACAGTGCTGCTCCCAGATTCAGGAAAAGGAGCATTCACGAGACGACAATGCACAGTTATGGGGAAAAATGAAAAACTTGTTTAACAATAGACACAGCGTCTACGGCCATACCACCCTGAACGAACCCGATCTCGTTTGATCCTGGAAGCTAAGCAGGGTTGGGCCTGGTTAGTACTTGGATGGGAGCCCGCTGGGAATACCGGGTGCTGTAGGTTTGGGGCGCCTGGGTGGCTCAGTCGTTAAGTGTCTGCCTTTGACTCAGGTCATAATCCCAGAGTCCTGGGATCCAGCCCCGCATCGGGCTCCCTGCTCAGCGGGAAGCCTGCTTCTCCCTCTCCCACTCCACCTGCTTGTGTTCCCTCTCTCGCTGTGTCTCTCTCTGTCAAATAAATAAAATCTTAAAAAAACAATAAACACAGCATTTTCAGGTATCACCCGGAGAATATTTCTTCTGCACACCATGGGAGGGCTGGAGGAGGGAGAGACGAGGAGCCTGTTTGTTTTGCATTCTGGAATTAGGCTTCTCCAGATATCTAAATTCTGTGATAGGTTACAACAGAGCATGCCACTAATCTTAGTATCCAAATTACATCATGAATAAATAAAGACAAAGCTAAATACGCCACTGTTAACTAAAGCTCCCTGGATTCAACAAAATTCAGTTTACAGGAGAGATTATTTTATAAACTGCCTGCCACGTTCTACAGAAAGGCAACATAAAGCTCATGCCGGGTCACCTCAATATTTAATAATTTTGGAAATTACTGTTATCAGATAATACTAATATTTTCTTTTTTTTTTTAAGATTAAAAAAAAAAAGCACAAAGTTATGGTAAGAAAATGTGTTTTCTAGGGGTGCCTGGTTGGCTGGGTTGGAGGAGCATGTGACTCTTGGTCTCCGGGCCATGAGCTCAAGTTTACTAAAAATTACTAAAAAATAAATAAACTTAAAAAATGTGTTTTTTAGTTTGTCACCCTATGTGTCCTGTGAAGAGACATGAACAGGGTGATGTTTTTTAAGCTCTGCACTCCAGGACAAATGGTGGAAGTCCTCCTGGGGTCCATGCAAGCACCAGATTTGAAATTACTAGGTTTAAACAGAATTCAAGCTTTAAGAATTCTTGTTGGCTCACAGAATTATCATGAGCCTTCCTAAAATTTACTGGCATTGATAAATGTCTCTTGACTTTATTAAAATAATAAATAAGGAATCCTAACATTGGTGCTAAATGAGTAATAGTGACAATTTTAACTGAAAAATGGTACCCATCCCTGACCTCACCTGGTAGGGCTGGGTAGGATCTGGTTGAAAAGTACTGAAAAAGTCTAGTCTATGGATAAATGTGAATGCTGCATATTTTAATAGACTCATTGCAGTTTCTCTACCTTATTTGTTCAGCTTATATTGAACAAAATGGCTATTGAGTACTGATTAATACACAGGGCAAATGGGAGCAAGAAATGAGCTCTATGATAGTTTATAAAAGACCATCAACATTTTGGTTAAAAAAATTGCAAAAATTTTCAAAATTTCCAAAACAAACTTTTCAAACACTGCAGAATGACCCACTGATTTTGTAGCATGTACTGATGATTACTTTGTAAAATACAAAGTAGTGACCCACATTTAAAAATGCAAACCATTTAAGTGCTAAATGAGTGACATTTTATGAAAACAATCTCACTACTAGTTCCCACTGAGGCAGGAATATGCACAATAATTAAATTTCAAGAACTGTTCAAGTACAATTTGAAGAATGGGACTTAAGAAACATAAAAAAACATTAAAGACTTTTGCCATGGTTCTGGAAACAGGCTCCTGGACTCTCGTGTGTTTTGTGTTTCTGTTCCTGAGTAGGTGACAAAGAGCTCTGAAACTGGGAAGAGTAGGCATTGGGGGTGGGGTGGGGGGCAAGTGAGGAGGAGGAGGATCCACAGCTAGAGGGTGAGGTGGAGAATGCAACCAGGAAGGAGGAGAATACAAAAGGAGCTAGAAAAAACAAGATAAAGGGGGAAAAGAAGAAAGCCAAGCTGGGCTGAGGGGGAGGGGGTGGGTGGGCAGAAAAATCACCTGGGGAGCAGAGTGGTTTATGAGGAGGTTGGCATGAAGCTGAGCACACCTGCTGGGAAGGGGGTTATCTGTAATTACAGAATGGGGGGTAACTAACAGCATTCTCTCCCAACGTCACCATATGGCACCCACAGGGAACCAGGAAGCCAAAGAAAACAGGAGAGAAAGAACAGGAAGTCTTAATGCAAGTGGTTCATGGTTTAAAAGTGTTACAAAGGTTGCTACCACTTCCTTTTTGCATTTTGAAGATGATAGATTTCACAAAAATAACAATATAACCCTTATTACCCAAGGAGTTCTACATAAGAGAAACAAAAAGGACTCGGATTAATTTTGACTAGGGTGTTAGGATTAAGTTTGACTTCTTCCCTGGGGTGCAACCAAGAACATTACAGATGAGGATCTGGGAAGCACAGCTCCTAATCACTTTTGGGGCCTGAGGGATTTTGCAGAAGGCACTACTAGGTGATCCCAAGTTTTTAAGTCTTATTTCTGTAAATAATCATGAAACTTAGTGATAGAAACACAAGTAAGGTGTCTTTTTGTTTTTTGTTTTTTAATGGCTCATGCATAATTTTTGTGTGTGACACATTTCTGTTTTTTTGTGGTTTTGATGGAGGCTTTAAGGTCTGGTCTGGGTATTAAAAAAAATTTTTTTTTAAACAAAAATACTGAAAGTTTCCTCAGGACATCTGTGGTAGGCAGAATATTGGCCACCCAAAGATGTTCATATCCTTGTCCCCAGAACCTGTGAATATGTTTGGCAACCTTAATTCTCTGTTGGCATGTAGCCTATCAGCTGATCTTAACATCCTGGATTATTCAGGTGGGCTCAGCGTGATCCCAAGGGTCCTTAAAAGTGGCAGAGGGAGGCAGAAGAGTCAGAGGGAGAAGGGGCCATGACAGAAAAGCACAGACAGATGCAATGTTGCTGGCTCTGCAGATGGAAGAAGGGGCCATGAGCCAAGCAATGTGGGCAGCCTCCAGAAGCTAGAAAGGGTGAAGAAACAGATTCTCCAATAGGGCTGCCAGAAGGAAATGCAGCCCTCCTGACACCTTCATCTTAGTCTGGGGTCAGATTTCTGACCTCCAGAACTCCAGTAAGACAATAAATTTGGGTGAAGTTGCCAAATTTGCGGTAATCTGTTAACGCAATCATAGAAAACTCGTACATCTAACTTCTTTACCAGTAATGGTAGTCCTGAACACCAACTCCTTAAATTGCTGTGGATTACTAGGAGGTAAGAATTCCAGGATAGTGAAGGCGCCTGGGTGGCTCAGATGGTTAAGCGTCTGCCTTCGGCTCAGGTCATGATCCCAGGGTCCTGGGATCGAGTCCCGCATCGGGCTCTCTGCTCCTTGGGAGCCTGCTTCTCCCTCTGCCTCTCTCTCTCTCTCTCTGTCTCTCATGAATAAATAAATAAAATCTTAAAAAAAAAAAAAAAGAATTCCAGGATAGTGATTCTAAGTTCTATGAAGAGGGAAGCTTCAAATCAACCAGAGGTGAAATTATGGACCATTTCAAAACAGGGCCAAACAAGGCCAGGAGGATGGCATCACCACCAAACTGAAGCCTTTGGGGAATACATGCCCTGCAATTTAATGATGTTCTGGCACACCTTAGATTTGTAAAACGTTAATACACGTTACTGGCCCCTGCCAAATTTAGCCAGTCTTTAAGAGGAAAAATATACTCAGTTTCTGTACTATTTACCTGAAAAAACTCACCACTCAGGGTAAGTTGTTATTTTTAAGGCCTGTCTGTAAAGAGACTATTCAAGAAATTCTTCTTAGTGAATCAAACTTGCAAATAAAGCTGATAATGTCCAGTGGCTTTGACTTCACCGAGAAGGGCATTAAAATCTCTGCAATGTCCATTAACATGGTACTTACATCAGTATTCATTTTTCCACAAAACAAAGACAGAATTGTGATGACCTCAACAGAAAGGGCATACTTAAATTTCTGCGGCTAAGTGCCAATACCAGTATTTTTACTTTAGCATTTAGCATTGCTAAATCATACCAATTTGAAAGTCAGAGAATAGGCATCGTTTACAAACAGTAATAGCAATAGACTGAATAAAGATCTAAGTCAAGAGGAATATCAAATACTTGGCTCTATTTTATGGTAGCAGGGGATGTCACTCATTGCCATTAAAAGGATCGACTTGAACTCAAGGGAATTTGTCATTAATTCATCATCACCTTCTGCCCTTGAATCTGTGAGAAAGGGTCAGCCCCCAATTCTTTCTCTAAGAGCAGCTGTTACATGTGGGTGAATCTTCCTGTGTGTTGACAGACAGCAAACACCAAGGCTTCGGAGATAACGTGAAGAAAACAGATAACGCATCTGAGAACGTCATGACAACCGTACTGCTTATATAGTCAAAGTGGAATCTGCTCCTGGGTCTAAGAAAAAACCGTGAAGGTGAAGGAAAGCTACCAAAAGGCTACTATGAACTTAATTTTAAAAATAAAGATAAGCTCCAGGTACTGCATATGAGAATGAACCTGTGAATGTGAGCTGATGGGAGGGCAGGAAAGTGGATTTGCTAAGTCTGTGACATCACTGAGCGCCCACCAGATTAGTGTGATGGTAACACTGGTGGGACTCAGTGGTTTCATGCTGTGGAGCTTCCAGGGTCGGCTCAGAGGGTGCATAACCGATGGGAGAAATGCACAGAGCACTGCAAGAGGGGTTTCCTATGCTACTGGCCTAAGCATGTTCCTTTTTACAGCCCCCCCTTTGTTTTTGTTGGAAGCTCTATCAGATGATCTACTGTCCCATGAAAACTTTCCTGGGTTAGAAAATTTATTTTTCTTTCAATTCATTGCCTTCTAAAACAAAGATCCAAGTTTAAAAATACGTAAGCAAAACACCTTATTTACCACTGAGACTAAGACCTACATCTCAGACATTATTCAAAGCATTTCACAAAGACACGTGTGAATGGGGCAGAAGACAGGCACGCCAAGAGAGGGTCTCACACGTACAAGAACGTGGACAGGTGGTCAGTTTTCTCTGGAAAAAAACGAACCAATAGTATGAAATGTGAACATGCTAAAAGACACAGCTAATATGGGGAAGGTTGGAGTTGGCAGATATCACAGACACCGATACTCTTACAAAAGCCTTCTGTCCTCACCTGCTGCTCGGCGAGCCTCTTCTGGATCTCTTGATCATCACAGACGTCATAGACAACAGGCTTAGAAAGCTCTGACTCGATTCGAGCCAACCAGGTACGAAGGTTGCTCATGTTTTTGTCTAACTGCTGAATAAAAGCAAAGGTCTCCTTCAGCTTCTTCACCCTAAATATATTTGCAGGAAAAAAAGAGGTAAAAAAAGCCAAAGCCCAACATTTAGTGGTGACAAGAATGTGCCAACAAAGGTGTTACGGCGTAAAAAACAACTTATGTTAGTTATTGATTTTATATATAGAGAGGGAACAGCTCTCACATCACAGAGTTTTCACAGAATATGTGACACTTAACAAAATTGCTGGTCTAGGAGCGCCTGGGTGGCTCAGTCGGTTAAGCGTCTGCCTTCAGCTCAGGTCATGATCCCGGGGTCCTAGGATTGAGCCCCGCATCGGGCTCCCTGCTCAGCGGGAAGCCTGCTTCTCCCTCTCCCACTCCCCCTGCTTGTGTTCCCTCTCTCGCTGTCTCTGTCAAATAAATAAATAAAATCTTAAAAAAAAAAACAAACAAAAAAACCAAAATTGCTGGTCTGGTTGATTTTCAGATAGGCTAAGAGTTAATCTACCCACACAAATATGAAGTCCTATCATTCTCAAAGTGGGATGCCCTGAGACCTAGTATATCTTTCTAGGGCTCCAGAGCAAAGAGGAGATGCCATTTCACTCTCTTGAGGTTAAAATAACCACACTTGGGGTGCCTGGGTGGCTCAGTCGGTTGGGTGTCCAACTCTTGGTTTCAGCTCAGGTCAAGGTCTTGGTTGTGGGATTGAGCCCCTTGTCAGGCTCCACGCTCACTGTGGAGTCTGCTTAAGATTCTCTGCCTTTGGCCTCCTGGGTCGCTCAGTCATTAAGCGTCTGCCTTCGGCTCAGGTCATGATCCCAGGCTCCTGGGATCAAGCCCCACATTGGGCTCCCTGCTCGGTGGGAAGCCTGCTTCTCCCTCTCCCACTCCGCCTGCTTGTATTCCCTCTCTCGCTGTGTCTCTCTCGGTCAAATAAATAAAATCTTAAGGAAAAAAAAAATTCTCTGCCTTTGTCCCTTACCCCGCATGCATGCATGCGCTCTAAAATAAATAAATAAAATCTTTAAAAATAATAAAAATAAAATAACCACACTTGATTTCTATCCAGTTTCTTTCTTGGGTATACCCGAGATTGCAGCAGACAGGGATTTTCCCTGATGGTTTAAAGATACTACCTGCTTGGCTCATTTGGTGGTATCTGGCCTATGATGCTTCTCATGGGACCCTCTTCTTGAGCAAGCACAGAACATGAGCTAAAGCCCACCCTGTCCAGTCTAAGGGGTTGAGGGAGCCTTACACACACCAAGCCCATTAGGGGACAGCTGTATTAGCCAAAAGGGGAGCAGGGAGTGTGGTGAGGAACAGGGCAAAGATAATCTGCAAGTGCAGTCCTAAATCATCTGCCTCTTACACAGTGTGGAGCAGATCTGAACTAACACACGTTGCGTCAGTACGCTTGGTGAGCTCACTGGCACATCAACGTACTGTCAGGGGGAAATGACACAGCTGCTAGGAAAATAATCTTTATGTAGATCTTGGAAAAAAAAACAAAACTTCTATAAACTGCCTTCATGGAAGTCCTAAAGTGAGTGAGGGCTTGTTCTGGTGATCTATGGGGTTTTTAAAAAAAAATTAATTATTTGAGAGAGAAGAGAAAGAGAGTGAGAATGCTAGTGTGGGGTGGGGCAGAGGGAGAGAATCTTCAAGCAGACTCCCTGCTGAGCATGGAGCCCAACACAGGGCTCGATCTCCCGACCCATGAGATCATAACCTGAGTGGAAACCAAGAGTTGGACGCCTAAACGACTGAGCCACCTAGGCACCCTGATCTGTGGGACGCTTAGTGAATCCCAGAGATTTGGAACAATAGCTACAATGCAAAGTTCCTACCTATCAGTACTCATGTAACAAGGTGCTGTCAGAACTCCATCCTGCAGCACTAGAAAGAGAAACTGAGGCACTGGCTCCAACTCACCAGAGTGCGCCGCATTGCCTGTTACCATCATCTCTTCCTGGACTGCCTGTGAACAGCTCCCAACCACCCACCTGCCCCCCCGGCCCCTACCCAGTTGTGGTTCTGTGACCAAAAGGCACATTCTAGATGGTAAGTCTGATCCACTGACACTCAAATGCTTCCATGGTCCTCACCCTACCTCAACATACCAGTTTAAACACCCTTTTTCAGGTCATCAAGCATTCAGTGCCCCCCCTTCCCTTCTCCTGGAGTGTCCACCACTGCTCACCAAAGACACTGGGGGCCCCTGGCCCACGTGCTGCTGCAGCACCCGGGACCTCCTGCCCTGTGTTGTGTCTGCATTCCTCATGCACCGTGCACCCGTCACGACAGCATCCGCGCTAGCCAGGCTGCACGGGGCTTGCTGCCTCTGCGTGCACAGCACCCCCACTCTGCCTGGTGGGCAAGAGGTACTGACAGACATTTGTTGCAGAATGAATGTGTATGACCACTTCCACGACATGCTATTATTTAAGTAGACCACAGATCTGTGTGTGTTTTAATTTTTACTTATTTTTTATTTTTTGCCTCCTACCATCAACAAGTCAACCCCGGGGACTTTTAGCTCCAGCTCTATTACCAGCTAGTTTTAGGATTTAGGGAAAATCCTTTTACTTCAGCACCCTCATCTCTAGTAGGCTTCTGAGGTCCCTCAAGCTTCAGGGAGGTGGGGTAATATCTGGGTGAAGTTAAGGCCAGAGTTCTGGAAGTGAACAGACCTGGCTCTAAGTCCCATTGTACCATCCATGAGCTGTGCACCCCTGCAAGGAGCCTAACTTTCCTGATTCCCAGTTTCCTTGTTATCTGCAAAATTATCCACTTTGCAGGTAGTCATGAGACTGAAACAAAAGGATGTGTGTAAAGTCTTTGGTGGAGAGTAAGCACTCAGTATAATACTAGCTCTTATTACTGCCAACTGGGATTCTATGATGCTATAATAACAGCTCATTTATAAGGCACGGGACCTTACAAAGTCCTTTCATAAATATTTATTCCCCACTCTGCCATGAGGTGGGGCAGACCTGGGCGGAGGCTGTGGAATCTGGTGGTAAAGAGCACAGACTTTGTGGGCAGGGCCTGGGTTCAAATCGTGGCTCTGTTTAAGCTCATCTGAAAAACTGTGTCAACACTAGTTATCCCTTCCCTCCCTGGGTGGCTGAGAAGGTTGAATGAGATATTAACATATGAAATGTATTTGGCATAGTGCCTGACAGAGATCAATGCCCAAAACCCATGATCGAGATGATTTTCATGGCGGTAAGTTTTTCCAAATTACAGTCTTACTGCAAACACCACAAGGAGTTCCCTTCAAAGCCACAAGATGATTTATTAAAAAGGAAGTAACAGAATCTGGGGCCAGGCCTGGATGCAGCTGTAACCTAGATCCTGCCTTCGTTCCTGTGACTTTAGAGGCTTTAGCGGTACATCCTCCTCACCCCAGTATCTTGTCACCCTGACTGCCTGGAGGGACCAGAAAGGACACTCCAGACAATGCCAGAGGAGCTGGGAACCCCAGGCCCTATGGGACAAGGAGTCTTACATGCAGCGTGCAAGGCGCTGCCCTTCGGGAAGGCTCTGGCTGGAGAAGCAGCCCAGCCCTAAGAGCTTCCGAGAGGTGGGGTGAGGGGCTAGGGCCCGGTGGCCCCTGAACAGCTCTCCTGCCTCCTCCTCTACTGGGCACCTGACCCTACTCCATCCTAAGTATCCCAGACTCTTTATTTTAAAAAGAAAGGGGCAGAAATGTAACTTTAAATGACAGGAGCTAACAAGAGACAAAAGAACCTGGGTGCAAACACAGAGATGCAGTGATCGTGAATCCTGGTCATCCCAGGATGAGGTGTGCAATAAGCGGGAGAGGGGGGAATTTACTTGGCTTCCCCAGGACTATGATACTCCAGGCCAGTGGTGTTTGAAATGGAGTGCTTAAGACAAGCCAATGGAGTATGGGAATAGAATATTGTATTTTCTATTGCTATTCCATTCTTTTTAAGCGTCTACACTGGGTATGCTTTCTAATTCACAAACTTTAGGACTACATGGAACAACTAAAGAACTTGCTGACATCTACCTGCGCCAGGCCCGTGGTGTTTTATTTGTTAGCAACGCATTAAATCCTCCCAGCAATGCTTATGAGATCAGTACTGCTGGCATCCCCATTCGATAGGTGAGGTAACTGTGGCACAAGGATCAAATAACCTGCCCCAGTCACTGATCATTAAACGGCAGAGGCAGGATTCCAACCTTGGCACTCTGGTCCAGAGCTGCTGTTCATAAGCCCTTTCCTCACAGCAACTCGTATAAATCTGCACACACATTAGCTAATATCAGGCACAGGATGGTTCTTGTTGCTGTTAGGGACCATGATCAGAAGTCCAGTCTCATGCTTCTGGGATACACTGGTGGGCACAGAAGCTCGTCCACCAAGTGCTATCCTTTGGGGCCCCACATTTGCCCATCCATAATTCTTTTCGATAAGCATTTAACCATGTGCTTTATCTTGGATCCTGTGCGGAGTCCCAAGGATTCAAGAGATAACTGAAGTATCGGTCTTATTCCCACAGAGCTCATGATCTAATTTAGACTGAATTTCAACACTATAATACAATATAGGAGGTGTTCAATAAATACCTTTTGAAAGAATAAATGAGGTTCACTCATACCCTCAAATTTGTTTTCATAAAAGACATGGCTGTGTTATATATTAAAAGAAAGAGGTAAAGGTCAGAGCACCTCCAAGCCGTTTGCCACCAAACAAAGTACTGCCACTTTACAAGCCCTACATGCTGCTATTCCTTGGTTCCCTCCAGGGCAGGTGAAATACTGAAAAACAAGCACACAAATCACACATACTCTTAGGGCACACTAAAGAGGGAGGGAAGGTAGGAGGAAAAGAAAAGAAGAGGTTGCCAAAAAGCTACAAAAGATTCATCTAATCAGGATCTAACCTACTTCTAGGTCCCAATCTCTGACAGAAGGCATCATATCCAAAACTGCATGGGGATTTAAAACGTTTTTTTCGGATAATTATGTTACAACTTGCTCTAGGAACCATCAGCTGTATGGTGGAGACTGTACCGTTCTCTTCCGTACAGATACTGTAATCTATCACCTTTCGCAGGCCAGGAAGGATGTGTCATTTGCCAACCCAGGCAACCGACCTCCATGGTAGGCCTCGTTAATATTGCTCTTGGAAAAATCTAAGTCTCGAGTTAATGTTGGGACACAAGGAAAGCCCTTCAGAATCCAGCCTGCTGGTACAGGGAAGCAACCACAATACCGCATTACATCAACCCCGGAGACCGTTCGTTTACGGAGCTCCCTATCTCCGCACTTGCCCATTTTTTTACCCCAGTGCACTCAATAACATTGCTCACACATATATTTCAGTAAGTCATAGTTCTCCAGGAAAAAATAAGTGTCATTTCCTGAGTTGAATTCTAATTCTGAGGATTGGAAAAACAACATTTTTAGGTGCAACAGGGAAGTTTTTCACCTGTGTGGACTAGTGGAAGACCTGGACAGAACTAAAGCATTTTTATATGAAACCAAACAAAAGAAGAATTTTTGCTAAGAGTAGCTACAAATTAGAAGATCTTTTGCAGGGATTATGGGTAGAAATGCAGAAAATAACCAAGGTGAATAAAGTTTTATTTTAATAACGATAGATCAGAATAGAATACTTATGAACCCCGCTCTCCCTCCAAAACAAACAAAATCAAGTCCTGTTAATATCACTCTACGGGGCACCTGGGTGGCTCAGATGGTTAAGCGTCTGCCTTCGGCTCAGGTCACGATCCCAGGGTCCTGGGATCAAGTCCCACATCGGGCTCCCTGCTCCTTGGGAGCCTGCTTCTCCCTCTGCCTCTCTCTCTCTCTCTGTCTCTCATGAATAAATAAAAATTTAAAAAAAAAAATCACTCTACGTATCAGACCTAAGTCTTACAATGTGTGATGGCGACTTTTAATATCAAATTCATTTCTACAGAATAATTTACATTTCACTCCTATTCTCTACATGCTAAAGGGTCTACGGTTAAACTACGAAGACCTTAGATCATCATAAATTTTAAAAAATCCCATGCCAGTGTGGACAGCGTAACAAAAAAATACTAAGGACAAGAGAGATGGTGGAAGTATCTGAATTTATGCTGAAACAAACAGATACGCAAACCCGTGGGGCAGCTGAAGTTGCTAAAAACACCGTACAGATTCTGTACAACTGCATCTTTTTAAATGACTCAACAGCTTTATAGTAAGATAATCAATTGCTCCAAGATCTTGAAGCCCTGATGTGGGGGGCATGGACATTACAAGACATCTGAGCTAATCGCCTCTTTGAAGCATTTATGTCGCCAGAGGACTTCCATTTTCCACGCAGCATCATCACCCCTCTCCCCGGCTTGTCAAAGGCTGGCTGCAGACACCACAGGCGAGCGGACACCGGGAGAGCAACCATCCCCCTGATGGCTGAGCACACACAGCCACCATCTCGTCAGTCACTCCTATTGTAACCAACACGAGGGAGTGAGAGCGAGACACACAGACGCCGCAGCCGCCCCTCGGCCATATGCTGAGCTGATGGCTGAAATGGCACTTACTGTTGATGAGAAAAAACCATTCCTCCTGGTTAGCGGAAGCTCCAAGTTCCCGGCTGCACCTCCACCTCCACCTCCTGGGCCCAGGCGGCCCCTCCCCCGGCGGCGGCGGGCGGCTCCATCCCCCGGCTCAGCATCCTCCCCAGCGGCCGCCCTCCCGCAGGCTCGGCCACAAAGCAGCGCCCGTGCGAAGGGACCGACCGGCCTCTCCGCTCACTGCATGTTTTAATCTCCGTTTTCTCCCTTCCAATAAACAAATATCTCCACTCCTTCCTCTCTCTCGAGCGCGCGCCCGCGCGCGCACACGTACACACACACACACACACACACACACACACACTCACACACAGTCTTTGTTCTGACGCTACAGAATTGCAATGCTGGGAAGAAAGTCACAGTGTTATCTTGGTTATGGGTTATTTATGAAGTGCTGTAAACGGAGGGAAGAAACATTTAGATTTGGGGCACAGAAAAGACGATTTCTGTCCTCTTCAAATCAAATTTCTGTTTCAGGTTTGAAAAAAATGGCAAAATTGGAAGCCCCTGAGTCCAACAGGAATGCCTTCCTCAGGTCTTCCTGAAGAAATTTCTGGGGGTGGGGTTGGGGGGGGGTCCCTGGGGTTTCTGCCCTGCCTTTTTCGCCCTGTGCACCCTGGTTTAGGTAAGGCAGAGAGTTCACTGAGTCCATTCCTCTGCTTTTTGCAAAAAATTCTATCTTATAGTCCTAATGGCGTTCAAGACATGGCAGGGGAAGAATTTTTGCAATTTTCCTTGTTAACTCCTCCCAGGTTTACCATAAGGTCTCTGAAAATTTCTCCATTTCCCTAACCTTGGTTTCTCTAAGGGAGGCCAAGTGGCTGTTTACCAGAGCACCCTTGGTTTGTGTCCAGTCCCTTTTAGGCTCACACTCAGCCTTATTTTAAGACTCGACAATATCAATCATTTCTCATGGGTCCCTAAAGCCCAACATTTAATAATTATTACATCCTCACCTTGAAAGAGAGAGAGCACGTTCTGGACCAGTGAAATTAGGGAGTGCAGATTTGGAAACAGCTCTCTCCAAATGCAACATCTAACTTGTGCCCACACGCTTAAGCTGTCCCTGAGTCCTGCTAAATATGGGCCCCAAAGCCTAGTACACTGGACCTGCTGATGCTGCTGGATGCCGCCTGCCCCCCAAATGCACTGGTGGGGCTGCAGTCTCCTCGAGGAAACTCCCCAACCCTCAGAAAAGCATTTCTGCAGGGTCCAGGAGCAGCGGCCCCATGCTCCAGAGGTGCAATGAGCAGGCTGATCGGAAGGAAAATGGAAGTGGGGAGGCCGATCCCACATCTGGCTCTTCCCGTGCTAAAATCTCTAAATCCTTCCAGTCCTACTGGATCAGGCCACAGGAAGTCAAGTCTATGACTAGCAGCATTGTTTGGTCTCCCAAATTAACCTTGAGAAAATACAGATAAAAAGAGAGCAATGAAAAACTTTATCAATTTAAAAAGGCACACATCTCCCTGCCCATTCTGTAAAGGATAGAAAAACAATCCCAACACAGAGTTGCCATGGTAATAACTGCTGAGCTTAAATGACAACAGTTTAATTGCTACTATTATACAATAGGTGGGCTTTTCACATTGGTAGGTGAAATGTGAAAATTATGCTTGGTTAAAAAGTTTCTTTTCATGGACTTGATCCTTCTGGCAGTAAGACAACTATCTAGTCTACACAGAATCATATGGGAGATGTCTGAATAAGTCCCTCCTTCAAACATTGACCTAATGGTGCCACGTCTCTACCATCAAGAGAAATGAAGGCGAAAGGTAAAAACATTGATGACATTTTTTTAAGGAAAAAACCAAAACAAAACCATGTTCCTTTTTCTGTAATGAACATCAGAAAATACAGATAAGCAAAAAGAAAATTACAATCGTCGATGATGCCAACACCAAAAGATACCCGCTGTAAACATTCTGGGGTATGTCTTTCCACTTAGCTGTCCCATCTGTTTTAGGCATGGACAGCTCTGACCAGATCATTCACACATACTGCTAGAAGGAGTCTTTAAAAAGAGCCTCCACTCCCCTTGGCCCCATGTCTCTGAAGAGGCTCCACAACCAGCCAGAGTGACTTACCAAAGACATAGACTGACTTGTGGCCACAGGGCTCCTGCTACATAGGACGAAGCAAAGGCTTTGAATAACGAAATGGGGAAGGGGTCCTGAGAAACAAAAGCAGATGGATTTTTAGGGAGTTCAACTATCTAGTCTACACAGGGAGTTTCTGAAATCAAAGTAGACACAGGTGAGACGTGTCAGATTGAGTCTTCTTCTGGCATGAGTCCCACTGAGGGCAGGATACTGGGGAGGCATGGGGGCAGGACCCTTTTCTCAGAGGTTTGGTCTGTGTTGGCTGAAGCAAGTCAACTTGGCATCTTTTGTCCCTCATCCAACATCCTGTGCCAAAAGTGTTCCCACTAACAGGTAGCCTAGCTGCCTCCAAAACAGAGGATCGCACATGCTGGTAGTTCTGAAAACTTCTTTAGTGGTCTCTCCTGCATTCACATTAAGCTGGGTCCGTTTTCAAAGATATTATCTAAGAAAACATGAGGAAGGAATAGCTAATAGCTTTAATAATTTTAAACAAATTTTTTAAAAAGACTTTTTTTTAGGGGTGCCTGGGTGGCTCACTCGGTTAAGCGGCTGCCTTCGGGTCATGATCCTGGGGTCCTGGGATCAGGCACCATGTCGGGCTCCCTGATCAGTGGAGAGCCTGCTTCTCCCTCTCCCTCTGCCTGCCGCTCTGCCTACTTGTGCTTCTCTGTTTTTTTTTTTTTTTTGAAGCCTCTTTTTTTTTAATTCAAATACAATTGCCTATGTTCTATAGAATGACACAAATTAAAGATCAAATGTGGACGTATTTCAGAGACTTGACTTGAAAAACCAAAGACTGCTCTAAGTGCATTAGCGAGGCATAAACACCACTCAGCAGTGATCATGAGAGAAGAAAAATAGGAAAGAAAGAACAAAGATGTTCCAAGACAGTCTTCAAAGACACCCCCAACTTCGCCGGAGTGCTGTAAAAGCCCCCTTAGACTCTGTAGTCCTCCACAGGTGAAGGAGGAGGGGCAGGGGGTTCTGCAGGGCCGGCCACGCTAGCAGGGACTTGCTCCAAATCCAGAGTGGAGAGCATCTCCCTGCCTTCATCAGTTTTCTTGGTAAATCTCTCTTCTCTGGTGGCCATGGGGACTCTGCGCCTGGTCACCTCGGAGGCCAGGTCTCCGTAGGGCAGGTTATTGCCATTGACCGTGGGGCTCTTCTGAGCCATAGGCTTGCACTCAGAGGACTCAAGGAATTTGGGTTCACGGCAACTATGAATCTTTCGATCCCCGCTCAGCTCAGTTTGGGGCCCCTTCCACACTTGAGCTCATGGTCTCGGAAAGAAATGCCCCCGTTATAGACTCTGGATCCACATGTCAGCTATGCCACCTCCTCAGAGGAGGAAAAGACCAAAAATGCCAAAGATTTTATTTAGTTGAGAGAGAGAGCACACAAACATGAGCAGGGAAAGGAGCAAAGGGAGAAGGACCAGCAGACTCCACGTTGAACGCAGAGCCCGGCAACGTGGGGCTTGATCCCACAACCCTGAGATCATGACCTGAGCCAAAATCAAGAGTCAGCTGCTCAAGCGACTAAACCACCCAGGCACCCCTTAAAGGATTTTAAGGAATCTCTGCACCCAATGTGGGGCTTGAACTTACAACCCCGAAATCAAGAGTTGCATGCTCTACCTAATGAGCCAAGCCTGGTGCCCTTAATAGTACAATTAAAAAAAAAGTTAAATCTTCATTTAGTATGTCAAATAAGCATAGTTAGTACATAATTTTCTTGTCATCAAATCAGATTGAGTTCTAGAATAATCACACCATTCACCAAAAAATATATAGTGTTTCAAATGGCCTTTCTGGGGGCCTGGAAGGCCCAGTTGGTTGGGCGTCCAACTCTCGGTTTTGGCTCAGGTCATGATCTCAGGGTTGTGGGATCCAGCCCTGAGTCGGTCTCTGCACTCAATGCAGAGTCTGCTTATCCCTCTCCCTCTGTTCCTCCCCCAACTCATACACTCTCTAAAAATAAATAAAATCTTAAAAACAAACAAAAAAACCCTCCAAAAAAACAAATAACCCCCTCAAAAAAACAAATGGCCTTGATTAAATGAATAGCATGTTTTTTAAAAAAATTATTTTATTTATTTACTTGACAGAGAGAGAGAGCGCGCGCACAAGCAGGGAGAGTGGCAGGCGGTGGAATGGAGAAGCGGGCTCCCTGCCGGGCAGGGAGCCCGATGTGGGGCTCAATCCCAGGACCCTGAGATCATGACCTGAGCCGAAGGCAGCCACTTAACCAACTGAGCCACCCAGGTGCCCATGAATAGCATGTTTTATAAGAGTTTAGATGTTATAGGGGCGCCTGGGTGGCTCAGTCGTTGGGCGTCTGCCTTCGGCTCAGGTCATGGTCCCAGGGTCCTGGGATCGAGCCCCGCATCGGGCTCCCTGCTCGGCGGGAAGCCTGCTTCTCCCTCTCCCACTCCTCCTGCTTGTGTTCCCGCTCTCGCAGTCTGTCTCTCCCTGTCAAATAAATAAATAAAATCTTAAAAAAAAAAAAGAGTTTAGATGTTACAAGTGTAAGAAGCTGCTCCAGGGCCCACAAGGATTGCCAAAAGCTCCTGCAGCAAATTCTGATGGGAGAGCCAGTTCTGTGAATTCTGAGGTCTACACCAGGGCCTGTGTAACCTTATGTGAGGAATCAGCATTAAGACTGACTTAGGCTCCCCTGCTCCCTTCTTTGATTAGGTGGTTATTTCAGGAGATGTAGCCCTCAGGTTCTCTGCTTTAACGATTTTATACAAGCTGAAGAACACTCTACCAGGAGAGAAAGAGCAGTGGCTTGGGTCTGAGCTTGCTTTCTCCTCCTCTATTGCCACGTAACCACGCTGAACTGCGCCAGAGGCTAACAGTGGATGTGGACGGGCAGCCCCATGGCTGTCCTGTTGCTTTTCCTGCCAGGCTCTGGTGCATAGTTTACCAACCAGGAGATCGGGGCTCACAGAGGTCACAAGGCTTGTTCATAGTAGGGGGCAGGCCCAGGGGCTCTGACTTTTGGTGTAGCACCGTGTCACCTGGCCCTGCTGCTCGCTCTACTCCCTGTTCCCCTGACCAGCACCGCTGGCAGTACCTGGGCACTTGTGAGAAATGCTCATTCTTGGCCCCACCCAGACCTACAGAATCAGAAGCTCTGAGGGTGGGGTCCGGCAACCCAGGTTTTCCTGAGCCCTCGAGGGATTCTGATACATGTTGAAGTTGGAGAACCACTGCTCTGGAGTAGGCAACAAATTCCACACGGAGATTACATTTTAGAAAAATTCTAATAAACTACCTCTAAAAGGCCAGGTCTCAAAGGAGCCCAGTGCTCTTTTGATGCATGGTGCGGCATGACAGACAGACCCTGGTTTCATCCCCACCCTGTGCAGAATCGCCTCTGCCCTGGGGTCAGTTATTTACCCTCTCTGACCCGCACTGTGCCTCTCGGTAAAATAGAGGATACGGACCTTGCAGGATTGTTGCAAGAATGAAAGGATTTATACAAGGAACCTAACTTCCAAAACACCACCAATTTCCTCCCCTATCCATCCCATAAGGAAGCCTACTACTTGAAATGGTTTTATCAAGTCTTTTGAAATTTACCTCTATTTTGCTGAGAACATACCCAAAACAACAGGCCTTAAAAAAAATTTTTTTTTCCAGTGAATTAAACCTGACTTACTGAGATCATAGACTTTTAAACACCATTCTAAATGTTTGTAGTTAAAATCCTGAAGTCATGAGGTTGGGTACTTATGTAGGGTCTCCCTCCAAATCTTACTTATGAAATGTTGCCCCTGCTATAGGAGTGAAGCAGCAGAATACTGGGAGCAAGAGAGAAAAGGTTAAATGGTGTCCAGAATTCTATGGGTTAACAGCCTGTGCATCCTGCAGGACTATAGGTTCTGCTTGGCACTGCTCAAATCTAAATTCTGCAGCCTGGGCCCCTAACCCCCTTCCCCAGTGATGATGCCTTTGTGTAGGGCCCAGCAGGAAATCAAGTGTCAGGGATGAGACAAGGAGCTAATTCTACATGAGGCTGATTTATGGCAGGTCCCAGCTTGCTGCCTCAATCCACAAATTCACCCGAAGGGGAAACTCAACTCGGAGTTTCTTAGGCTCTCAGCCATCTGACTCACCTGGGCTTTGCTTTAAGATAAGTTACTCTGTTCCCAGTCCTTCAGTTTTGAAGGGATTAGACTCTCATTTGCTCTCCTCATTACAAACCAGAAGAGTCTGGGGTAGCAGGGAAGCAACACAACTATGGGTTGAAATCCTGGTGGCCTCACATGCTGGCTATGTAACTATGGGCAAGTTACTTATCTTCAGTGTCTCAGTTTCCGTATCTATAAAATGGGATAATGGTATCTACCTTTCAGAATTACAAAGAAGATTAAGTTCATACTTTTTAAGCACACAGTCAAGAATACAGCTGGTAGCCAATACATTTGCTATTATTTCAACTCCTTACTTTGCTAATTGCTCCTTCCAAGAAGACTAATGAAATTTCACTTGCTGTTTTATCTCTTTCCCACCAAGGAATTGGCTGAAGACAGGCAGCCAGAGAGAAGGGAGGAAAGGAAAGAGCCTATTAAACTCCAAAGTTATAGAACCAAAGCATGAATGATTAAAAATAGGCTGTCACTCTAGTCTTCAGGAAGCATAATCTAGACCCTGTTCCTGAATGATCCATAAACACGTCTGATATCATCACACCCTCGATCAGTGCCAGGTGCCCAAGACGATTTAGGACGTAAAGACAATGTCAACAAAGACATACTAGACACAATTTACCCAACAGAAATGATCACATTCTTATGCACTGGAATGTTCATTTCAACAGATATCCGAGGCACTGTTCTAAGCACTGGAAATAAGATAGTTCAAGACACTGGTCTCATGGAGGAAAGACCGCTCAGTATTAGAAACAACTGAGGAAATCCTCTCCCATTTAACAAACATGGAACTTTGTCTTTGAGTCTTACTAGGGAAAAACAGTGATAATAGCCACTCAGTAAATGCTGGCTTCCACACGCTGGTCCTGGGCCACACGCGAGACATGCGCCAGCCAGCCTCACAGCAGCCTCTGACGTAAGCAGCGCTGTTAGACACTTTTTGCAGATTTGGAAACTGAGGCTTAGAAAGGTTAGATACTACTCAAGTTTCTACCGTAAGTAAGTGAGAAGTCAGGACATGCTCAAAACCTGCGCTCTTAATCCTTATTTGGGTTACTGCCATGGATTTATATAGATTTTTTTTTTCAACTGGCACAAAGAGAAGTCGAATTCAGCCCAGCCTACGCTGCCAGCCAAATCACCCTAATATTTGTCTTCAGCAGGCCTTCACCTGCTAAAGAACCATGAATGACTCAGACTTTATTTAAGAGGCCAAGTCTTCAGTTGAGATTGAAGGTCTTTTAAGCTTTAGCTTAAACCTACCTCTCTAGCTTCATCTCCTATATTTGAACCAATGGAGCTTCTTGTCATTTCCTGAAAGACTTCCATGCTGCTCTATCTCTGTACCTTTTTTAAAAAAGATTTTACTTATTTATTTAAGAGAGAACATGAGAGCATGAGCAGGCGGAGGGGCAAGGGTCGGATCCCAGGACCCTGGGATCATGACCTGAGCTGAAGGCAGACACTCAACCAACTGAGCCACCCAGGCGCCCCATCTCTGTACCTTTTTGCTCACAACAAACGTCTGTCTCTGCCACCAGTAATGTTCAAGGATCCCAACCTCTCACTCAGGACCATCTGGTTAACACCCCTCTTCTGTAAGGCTCTTCCTAATCCCCACCCCTACTCCAGGAAGACAAGCTCTGAGCTCTCAAACCACTTGGCTTTACAGCTGCTCCCATTAATGTAATTGACTCATCTTACTTCCTGTCTGTAAATTCTCATAGCACTTAAGCTGGCGCCCTTGCTGATTGAACTAGGTTCACTTATAGTTTACAGTAACAATGAGGTCAAGGAAATAAATGCCAAATTATTAAGAGTATCTTATTTTCATTACTCCCTAATTCTTCATTCTCCTTACAGGTTCTCCTGTATATTCTGCTTTATATGTGTGTTCAAAACACCTAAACACACTGTTATGGGAAAGACTCACTCAGCTGGTATAAACACAAAGCTGCATGGGTAGTCCCAGAGCTGAGTGACCATTTTTTCCTATGTCAGGTTGCACGTGAAAAACACTTTGGTTGGGGGTCTGTCTTTGGAGAGAGAATGTGAAGACAAAAGGCCCTTAAAAGCTTTGGGGGGGGGCATCACCTTCATTAATTTGTGAGCGGAGATAAAATTACCAGTCTTATTTCTGATAAGGTTGCCCTAGAGAATTTAGCTTTGATTTGTGGCCACAGACACGTGTCTTAAGCCCACATCTTAGGACCAGATGCCCAGTGGGGCCTGGCATGCTGAGCACACACTTGTGGAGGACCCCTGCCTCGAGTGTGCCAAACCCCTGCAGTGGGGGCAGGGCAGTGGGGGACCTGCAGACCAGCATCTAGAAATCAGGCCCCTGCCAATGTGTCCTGACCTACTTACATTGGCACATACAAGCAGGAATAGGCAGGCAGGATTTCATCTGGGGGACATGCAAATCCTAAAGCAGAGTTAAAATCTCTAAATAGTCCCTCCTCAAGGATCTCTTCTCTAGTTAAATTTCCAACTCTCATTTAAACCTAGCTTCATGCAAAATTTTAAGCTGAAGAAAAAAATACTAAAGCGTGATATACTATAATCTTCCTAAAATGTTGAAATAAGAATTTCCACTCATTTACCAAATTTCGCCTTTCTAAGCTTATAAAACTGCTGGATTGCCTTCAAGCACGACTGAGCTCAGTTTCTAGATCTGTGAAGTAACCACTGTACCCGGGGAATAAGAGTAACTCGTAGGCCACGTCTCACCTCGATCCAATGACGTCAAAGAGGTGCTGCCAGTGGTCGCTGACTCTGTGGAGCTTGTCCTCGATCTCAGCTGCTCTTGTCTTGTTGCTGGCCTCCATCAACTGGTCACCCATCTGCTTTAACTGTAACTTGTTTTCACTGAACAAGTTTATTTCTTCTATGCAGTCCTGGCAAAGGTACCAAAATACAAAGCCTCAGTTACTACTGAAAACTCATTTCTTCGCCAGTCACAAGCATACAGCTGCCTCTTGAAATGTAAAAAAAACAAAAACTTCACACCTGTTAATGCAACTCGTCAGTGAGGAGCTAACGAGTCAAACAACGCCCACTTGGCACATGTGTAATGTGTAAGGCAGCACTTTTTTTTTTTTTAAGTAGGCTCCATGCCCTGAGATCAAGAGCTGAGCTGAGATCAAGAGTCAAATGCTACCCAGGTGCCCCCAGTAGTTACTTTCTTAATTCAGTAGCCTTGGTTTCCCCTCCCAGATTTGTTCTAATCTAACCTACTGGGTCACCGAGGACAACAGAGTATAACTAAATTAACCTATATCATCACTAAGTGCCATTTTGGATGACTGCACCAAGAATTCCCCCCCCCCAAGATTTTATTTATTTATTTGAGAGAGAGGGAGCAAGCGAGAGAGAGCACATGAGCAGGGGGAGAGGGAGAGGGAGAAGCGGACTCCCCTGCCAAGCAGGGAGCCCAACGCAGGGCCCAATCCCAGAACACTGGGATCATGCTCTCTGAGCCAAAGACAGATGCTCAATCGACTGATCCACCCAGGCGCCCCGACAATGCTCTTTCTGCCCTTCCCTATGCACCTGGTGGCCATTTCAGATTTATAAACCCAGTTGCCGCCGGCCCCTCCCCTTTGGCGAGGAGAGCTCCTTCATAGTAGCCACCAGAAGCCGTAAGTCGCTGGGGGTGTGACCTGATGCTTAAGCTGACGAGAGCCCCTGCTCTGGCCAGACTTCCCGAGAGAAAGCACAGCAAGCACAGTGCCCCCCCCGGAATGGTCCCACACTTCCCATCTCTCTGGAATCCTCACTTACCAGCTTTTCTCTAAGAAGGAATAAAGATAGTGAGAAAGGCTCTTCATATTTCTGCAATGTTATAGAAATGGATCTATAACATTATGCCACTTTGAGCCTGTAAGTAAGAGCAGGGAATTCCGTGGTAGTCATAAGTGCAATCATCGGGGTACTCCTGCTTACCTTCTGTAACTTCTCAATCATTTCTTCAATACTAATATCTGCTGTCTGTAGAACTTTGTTTTCCATCTGCACCAGCCATGCGCACAACTCTTTATTTTTTTCATTGAACACAATCCATGAATTGAGTCTGTCTTCAATCTCCTGTTTGCGTATAGCCACCTGGAAATGAAAATGCGTTTGGCAGCTGAATATAGGCAGGTAGGAAAACATTTCCTTTTCCTTCCCCCCCTATTAAAAAGACTAGGAATTTCATTCATTTTCATCAGTAACCCTACAGACTTAAATCACTGTTTACCTAATACCTAGGGTTCAACATCAATAGTTACACCTTTGATAAGTGCCATAAAAAGCAACAAAATAAAGATTGTGTCTGAAGTGTAACTGACCAAAAGAATTGTTTTATCCAATGCATATCTATTATTACCAGGTTATATTAAAAATTAGAAACAGGGAAGGTTAAATACATTAAACATCACCCAAATTTCTTCTGATCCTTGTTCTTTCAACATACATTTACTGATGGCTTGCTACATGCTCATTTACAGTTTTATGACCCAAATCTTTTTACCTGTTTAAACATGATCAAGTCCTTATTCCTATTTAAGACCAATGTCCTGCCTATTTAACTTAAAAACTGTAATCTAGGTCACAACATAAATCTAACATGTGTAATGCAAATGGACTACAAAACTGAAGTTATTTCAATATTTTAGTGGTAGATTTCAAAAATAAAGCAAAGTAAAATAAACAAATGCATAGCACTCATTTAATCTATCCTCCCATTAAGCACTATGGCTTTAGATGGAAACTATGTAAATGGAACCAAATACTAGTCTGTAGTAAGCAGGCTGACCCCAAATACCCAATACTCCATTATACATCAGCAACCCCTAAGCTGGCTTCCACAAAGGCTCTTCCCTCCTTAAAAGGTTCAAATTTACAACTTAAATATAAATTTAAAGAATGCAAATCAGCCTTTCTAAATGGACAAAATTATTCTCAGCTCTTAAAAATCTCTAAAATCTTAGAGTTAAAAGAGTTTTGATAAAAGTTTTAACCCCCTACTTTACAGATGGGGAAACTAAGGTGCAACTCCGGGAGGCTTTCCTGCTCTGGACAAGGAAACAAAGTGATCTTTTCAGAGTAAGGCAAAAATACCAAAGGCTTATACATCCACCCAGCCAAATGTGTTCAGAACTATCCCTAAAAAAACAAGTTTTGTGTTTCCATTCCTCAGGGCATCTATTTATCTTAGCTTTTGAAAATCCTGGCATTTTGCACAGCGTCATTCTGATTGGTTTCCTAATGGTAACAATTAGAAACATCTGGGCCCCAGTCTCTGCTTCTGCCTTCCTTCTAGGATACTTTTCACGTATCCTATTTTTTTTACATAAAATATGATTAAAAATTCTAATAGAACATTTAAAATTACAGTTCATTAATATTAAATACTAAAACCAAGAAGGAAAAATGATTTTACTTTATTAAAATGCACCCAAAAGCATTAAAAAAATGTCAACTTTTAAATAGATCTCTTAATTCACAAAAGTGAGATTAAGGAATTCATTTTTCTTAGAATTCTATGTTCTTGAAACAAAGATCTATTTGAACCCTTTGGTTCCCTCCTGTCACAAACATGTACTGTACTGTATCGGACTATAACCACGATCTCATTTTTAATAAGTAGAAGGGATCCACTGAGATGCTAAGTGGAGCTGTTGATCCTTTCTTTTAGAGTTTTGAAAAAAGCCAACTACTTGAAAGAAACATCGGATTGCACGAGAACAGGGTTCTCAGATAAAACACCCCTGTGCGGGGCACTAATAAGGACGCCTGCTGTTTGTTGGGCCCAGAGAGATACTGCCCTAAGGCCAGACAAGACCTCTTTGCTGAAGTCCTGATTCTGATATCCCGATGGGAACTTACCACCTACACAACAGAGAGAGCTGAGTGCTCACAGCTGCTGGTAATCCGCAATCCCTCCCCACCCCCCCGCCCCTATCTAAGGTGAGTTTTTAAAAAGCTTATTAAAAGTGTACAAAGTACCAGCACTGAGCCCTGGAAAAACAAAGGGTCAAATCTGTTACCCCCATGGTGCTGCCTTCTAAAGGGACAGCAGCGGGCCAGGCTCCAACTGCAAAGGGCCCCCGGTTCAATGAAATTAAGCCCCTTTCTACTTTGTCTGGCCTTCGGAGACATTTCAATAAACTCCAGAACAGCGGTGCCCTGCAGTTAACTGACTTACTCTTAAGCAGAGATCCTCCCATTGTCTGTGCAAATGCTCTGTTTGCTCTTCCAAAACCATCACGTCCTCTACAAGAATGTGCTGGGTTAAGTTGGTCTTCATAGTGTGAAGTTCTTTCAAGTTCTGAGTCCAGTTGCCCAAAGACTTCTCTAGTTCCTGCATTTAAACACAAGGTGGGGGGGGGGGAATCACTCCAACTCACACTGCTTCTGTTTCCAAACCTGTAGGCTAATCTTTTGATTGGACTCTGGGGGAGGGGTGGGGGAAGGGGAGCGGGGGAGGGGGCGGGATGTTCTGAACGAGAAACAGCCCAAGGCAGCGGCTGCTCTTTCTTCACCACCTTTTTCTCAAAACTTTTCCACCTTTATTTTCATTTCCTCAGGTAGTTCACATTTTTATATAATTAGTTCTGTTTTAAAAACATGTAGGTCTTTACCTATATTGAGAAGAAGTTATTTTTGGAGTCTAGCAACAATCTCACACACTTTTTTAAAGATTTTATTTATTTATTTGACAGAGAGACAGCGAGAGAGGGAACACAAGCAGGGGGAGTGGGAGAGGGAGAAGCAGGCTTCCCCCCCCCCCCCAGCAGGGAGCCTGATGCGGGGCTCGATCCCAGGACCCTGGGACCATGACCCGAGCCAAAGGCAGATGCTTAACGACTGAGCCACCGAGGCACCGCCCCCCCCCACTTTTAATTCTGAAACTACATTACAGAAATGTTGTATAAAGTGTGATTTTCCATCTTAAAAAAAAACAAACAAAAAAACCCCCTAAGAAATGCATTGTTGCTACCGTGACAATCGTAACAACAGCTTCTGTCTAAAGGGGATTATTTTGGTTAAGTTTCAAAAAGAATGAGTATAATGGAAGAAAAAAATAAATTCTTCCCTAATAACTGACAGAACTTGGTTAGCAGAAAATCTCTCTGGTCATGGAAACCACTGTTATTTAAAATGTGTCAGATTTAAACTTTTTGATTTCTAGGACTTGAGAAAATTGCTTTCACAACAGGAAAGTGCTGGAACGAGTACTCAAGAGTCTTCCAGATTCTTATTGTGCTCAAAATTCTTCATTCTCCAGCATGTTTTAAGGATCTCTGTTCATACCTGCCTATTGCAACAGAAAGAAGACTCTTCGGGGTGGCAACAATAAAAGTATGTTAATTCTGACTGATTTTCAGAGTTCTAAAAGCGACACTGGCATGATCACATAATTTGCGGACAAAAATTTACATTCAGTAAAATGGCCCAGAAAATTCTCTTTCAAGGTTGCATGGAGATTCAGAGATACCTTTATCAGAAGAAAAATCATTACTTTATACTTTTTTTTTTTTAATTTTAAGGATTTTATTTATTTGTCAGAGAGAGAGACAGAGCACAAGCCGGGGGAGCAGCAGGCTCCCCGCTGAGGAAGGAGCCTGATGTGGGACTTGATCCCAGGACTCTGGGATCGTGACCTGAGCCGAAGGCAGCTGCTTAACCGACTGAGCCACCCAGGCGTCCCCCACTTTATACTCTTGTTACCTAGTTTTACCCTCATGATTCTAGTAGAGTGGATGAGAGCAGATTCTGTGTGGAACACTTTCACCGGCTACAGAATATAAAGGGGACGACTCACAGGTGGAAGGGTGCTACTCACTGACTTAAAACGAGAGACCCCCAAGACCACGGAGCTTCATGCAGCATTCCCCAGTCTGGTGGCAGGAAGCTCAGCCTGTCCAAGGCCCTGCTCACCAGTGTAGGCTCAGTTGCCTGCACAGTAGGGAGGCCTGTTTCTGTTTTCCATAGCCAGGTTTAAATTGATTTGGTTTGGATACTTGGTTTCTTCCTATGACTGAAAGGATAATTAACAGGTGTAGAACTTTTGAATATGGACTTTTTTTTTTAAGATTTTATTTATTTGTCAGACAGAGAGAGACAGACAGAGTGAGCAAGCACAAGCAGGGGGAGCGGCAGGCAGAGGGAGAAGCAGGCTCCCCACTGAGCAAGGAGCCTGATGTGGGACTTGATCCCACATGACCTGAGCCAAAGGCAGACATTTAACTGCCTGGGCCACCCAGGCGTCCCGAATATGGACATTTTTATAATTCTTAATAAATATTGCCAAATTACATTTTAAGAGGTATGATCATCTCCACATACTTTCTGGAGTTTTATATATATATATATCCATATATATATGTATGGATATATATCTATGTTTAGACAACTTTAATATATATAATGATTAGTTATTATTTAAATTTGTATTTTTTTTTAAAAGATTTTATTTATTTATTTGACAGAGAGAGAGTGAGAGCAGGAACACAAGCAGGGGGAGTGGGAGAGGGAGAAGCAGGCTTCCCGCCGAGCAGGGAGCCCGATGTGGGACTCGATCCCAGGACCCTGGGATCATGACCTGAGCCAAAGGCAGACGTTTAACGACTGAGCCACCCAGGCGCCCTAAATTTGTATTTCTTTATTTCACCCTGATGCGTCCACAAATATATTTAGTTAATTCCTACTTACACTTTCAGATCTCAGACACAAAGGTAGTTCCTCAGAGGAGCTTTCTCGGACTCATCAGTTGTTTGACCACATGAAGTGAAGCTGCACAGTCCTTGACTGGACTCGGACACAGCATGGCGGCATTAAAACCTCCACCTGTGCCCTCAGTTACCAGGGGGGTTGTCAAGTCCCATTTTTCACCTTACCATTTGGGTAAAAACAGGACGAAAAAATGAATGTGTAGCTATATAAATATTGGCCTGTATATGCATAGACTATCTTTGGAAGAATATACAACAAATGGGTAACACTGGGGCCCCAGGGTGGCTCAGTCGGTTGAGCAACTGGCTCTTGGTTTCAGCTCAGGTCATGATCTCAGGGTCTGGGGATCAAGCCCCACATTGGGCTCCACCCTCGGCGCTGGGTTTGCTTAAGAACCTCTCCCTCTACCCCTCCCCCACCCCCTAAAATAAATAAATCTTTAAAAAAAAATTTGTTGACTGCCTGAATTAGAATTTAATACATGCTAAAGAAGGACTCATAAATCAGTGGTGAAAGAAAAGACCCTTCTCTGAAGGATGCTAGAAAAATTGCTGGCTTGGAATAAAACAATTAGATTAAAAAAAAACCACACAAAAACAAATTGGTAACACTGACTGCTTTTGTGGAGAGGAACCAATGGGAGAAAGAATTTTCATGTATGCCTCTTGCACCTTCTGAATTTTGAACCATGTGACAATATTACTAATTGAAAAATTATTTTAAAAATAAAACTGTCCCCCAAGCTCAGTCATTTGACAAGTCTTATAAACACAGATGTCCACTAGACCAATTTTGGTAACAGTGAAAAGCTAGTATGTAATGAAGTGCTAGTCTATATGTCAACTTAGATGTAATGAGAATGTCATCTTCTGAGGAGGAGAGTAAAGCTCAGATGGTCAAATGGTTGGTGTATCTCTCCCAAGTGACTCAGGGGTGATAAACACTCTCCTAGACAGGATTCGGGTTACTTGAGTTCTTTTTGGAATATGGTCATGGGATCAGTGAACTCAATGCTCTTGGTCTCTCTTCCTGATTTTTCCACTGAGAGATAGAACACTGAGGCTGTAGAAGCTGAAAAGATCCCACTGGAAGCTGAAGAGTGTGACACTTGGGAAATACTATGCCTTCTTAGGAGTTTACAGTTCACATTCTGCACTGGTTTCTAGACTTTATGGAAGGAAACTCTGTGTCAACTGAGAGTATGATTACAAATTTTCTCCACTGTCCCTGACATCTAGATCTACTAAAGATGTAGAGATCATAAAAATGTTGAAAATTAGGGATAGGTAGGAATTTTCTTAACCTAATAAAGCCATCATCAGCAAATACCGTATTTAGTGGTAAAATGTCAGAATTATTCTCTTTAAAATCAGGAATGACATGAAGGAGCCACCTATCAATTATACTAAAAAATGTTCTGGAGGTACTGACCAGTATAGAAAGAACAGGAAAAAAATATATAGAAAGAAAGGAAGAAACAAAAGAAGAGTGATTTTTCACAGATGGTGACTGTCTACATAGACACCTAAAAGATTATGCAAATTATTGGAATTAACAAAAGATTTTAGCAAGATGATTGAATATAATATTAACCAAAAGTTATTATTTCTAGGCACCAGTGATAAATAGAAAATATAATTAGAAAAAGTATTTTCAAGTGTCAAAAATAACATGCCAAGAAAGAAATCTAACAAAAGATGTATAGTACTACATAAAGAAAATTATATATCATTATTGAACAAGACTAAAAGGAGAGAAACATGCCATCTGCAGGAACAGGAGTATTCAGTATCAAAAAGATGTTCATTTTCCCCAATGTATCTATAAATTTGATACTATTCCACTAAAACTCTTATCAGGACTTTTCCTAGTTTGACAAACTGCTTCTAAATGTTGTGGAAGATCGAAGACCCAAGGACATCCATACGCATGTGGGAGAACAAAGTAGGCGTACACATCACGCCTGAAATGAGGATTTGTTATTTTAAAAAAAGCACAGTAATCAAGATAATTTGATATAAAGGCTGAGGTAAGCAAATCAACAGAATAGAGCCCCAAGAAAAAAATCCCACATATATGGCAACTTGATATTTGACACTGGAGAATGGGCACCAGGACGATGGTCATCCATGTGATTTTCCATTATGAGTAAATTAAAAATTGGATCTTTACCTCAAAACATATGCAAAAATCAATTCTTAAATGAATAAGGATATAAATGTAAAAAACAAAACTTGAAAATGTAGGAATGGGGCGCCTGGGTGGCTCAGTTGGTTAAGCGACTGCCTTCGGCTCAGGTCATGATCCTGGAGTCCCTGGATCGAGTCCCGCATCGGGCTCCCTGCTCAGCGGGGAGCCTGCTTCGCCCTCTGACCCTCCCCCCTCTCATGCGCTCTCTCTCTCTCATTCTCGCTCTCAAATAAATAAAATCTTTAAAAAAAAAAAAAAAAGAAAATGTAGGAATGTATCCGTATGACTTTAGTATGGAGTAATGGCACTGCTTATATAAGGTTGAAAAACAAAAGTAATACTTCTATATTTCATTGAGAGCTACACGCGCATGTAGGAAAACTATAAAGTAGTGCACGTGAATGATAAAACACTTCATTCAGGGTTGTGGGACCCTCTGGGGAGGGGAAGTACATTGGGGATTATGCAGGGCATGTCAACTGTATTTGAAATGTTTTATTTTTTCAGCTGGGTGATGGTTTCATGGCAGTTTGTCATATTATTTGTTATGTTGGAAATTTTTTCCATGTTGGAATATTTTTACAATGAAGAAAAAAGATGCAGACTGAAGCACGCTAATTTCCAGCACAGCTTGAAGGATGAGAATACTCATTTCTTCCTAATTTTTTCAGTTTGATTCCTGATCAAGATAAAAGATCATTCCATCTGACTCTGGGTGTTTTTTAAACATCAAACCTGCAGATAGGGAAGAGAAGTGAGTTGTTCCTGACCTGGGAATTTTACCGGTCCAAACTCCTATTCATTCTTCTGCAAAAATCTTCAGCAAAGGCCTAAAATACCCAGGAATAATTGCCAGTGTTGTATCAACTAGGCAGAATATAGTTTGGAAGGTTTTATAAAAATGTTATATTTGAGCAAAAAGTCCAACCGCTTGGCTTCTAAAAAATGAATTCTATAGTAATACTTTACTCTCTTTTCAAACACAAGGTCATTCGTTAAGGGAACAGGTTTCAGTGTAATCTCAAAGGGCACATGTTATATTATAGAGGAGAGAAACAGAAAGAGGACCTGGAGGAGAACTCCCCTCCCCCAATTCCTAAGAAGAACTTCTGCAAGTCTTTCTCATATTCACACATGCATCTCCAAGAGCATCCATTCCAACTGCTTTGGAGACCAGGATGGTTTTTTTGACAGAAGATAGGCGAAATGTTTTCTGACTGAACATGGAAACACAGTTTCAACACAGAATAGAAAAGCAAACAAACACTTCAACTTCTCTCAAAAGCAGTAAGTGATTATCTTGAACCCCCTCCCCAGCTTTCAATACCTTAATCAGCTCTTTTTCTCTGTGGAGGTCCTCATGAAGTTCTGGAAGAGGATCTCTACTTTGTGTCTTTAAAACTTGCAGCCTGCTTTTCAACTCCTTGATTTTCTTTTCACACTGGTCCCAGGTCTATTTGAAAACAGTATTAAAATTGGTAAGCACTTTGCTTTTTAAGAATGAATTGTAGGGGCGCCTGGGTGGCTCAGTCATTAAGAATGAATTGTAGAAACAGAATAACTCATTTAATCCATTCCAATAAATGTGTTTTTGTAAATCACACAGACACCCACTTCCTTGTCTTGAGCAGCCTGGTCTAAAAGCAGAATATCTCTGGCGCAGCTTTATGTGTGGCTCAACTATTGAGTTGACTGGCTTTTGCTTCGAAATATTTCTTCTTCCTTCCCTATATCATCAATCTATCTAATCTTATTCCTATTTCAGTTTTTGGAAAGTTCACGTTTTGGGGTGGGGGGGGAGTTCACATTTAAAAGGCTACTATTAAGGATTAATTTTTAACATTGACAGTCTTGGGCACACACTATAATACCAGCATAAAGCAAAAGCACTCAACCACTCTTCTTGTCTTCTTGTCTCATGTCATCCCTCTGCTCTCTCTTTCTTGAAGTAGCCTGGCTTCAGGGACCCTTTCACAGTGAAACTTCACTCGACATTTCTCACCACTGAGATTGCCACCTTCTGCTTAGAGCACTTTACAGTTTACCAAAGCCTTCTCAACTTCATTATCTCACTGTAATTATAATAATCTTAGGAGACACACAGGGCTTCACATTTTAAAATGTGAAAACTGAGGCTCAGAGAAAACTGGCCAAGGACATGCGGTCAGAAGCAGACCAGTCAAGGGTCGATCTGAGGATGCAGTCCAGCCCCCGCCCCCACCCCCGCAATGCCATTCTTTCACACCATCTCTCTTCCTTTAACCTTCTATTATGGAGAAAACAGTTGCCTGCATTTCCAAGTTCAGAATATTTATAATGGATTCATTGGGATAAATTTCTAGTCCTGAGGTTACTAAAAGTAGACAAACATGAAGTCAAACACTATCTTATTCCTCAGTACAGCTTATACCTAAACACGCCTGGGTTGGCCCTATTCTACAGTAACACAGAATTCACAGAAGGGGAAGTCACTTGTCTAGCAACATCAACTCTCTGCAACACAACCAAGAGGAAAGTGGAGAGAGGAACAAAACTGAGTCCTTATTTCTCCCTCCAAACCATTAGCTACCTTTACCACCATGTTTTACAACCAGGGCAAAATGCTCGACAAATACTTGCTAGTTAATGATTTTCACATAGCCCATATACCGAATAAAATTCAGATACTTTACTCATAGGAGAGATGTTCAGCCCCTAACTCAGCACATACTTATTCTTTACTCAAAAGAGACAAAAAAACAAAAACCAAAACTATCTCTGAGAAGCTTGGTTATCTGGATTTGGTACACGTACAACAGATCAGGAAGGAAAGTGGGCCATAAGGAGTAGGTATGCTCAGAGAAACAAAAATTAAGCGGAGGCCACTTTAAATAATGTGTAGAGAAGAAAATAAAAGAAAAACAATAAAAACCACAAAATTACACAGAGAGCATAGCTGTGTAGGGCCTTAGGTTCAAAGCAGCTCAGAGTCCTTAAGAACATCTCGGTATATTTTAGGATAACAAAATAATTCTTTTCCCAACAATGGCACAGAATAAAACATTTTGGTTCTTGAAAATATAATCATAAACTATCTGGGAAATTCTTACATGTCCTTATGTGGAAAGGCACATTCTCTGATCACAGAAGAAGTATCACTGTGTTTATTTTCATATACTATGCGCAAGGACAGACCACATGTGGAACATTAGCTTTGTATACAGAACTGCCATGGAACACAACTAGGCTTCCTATTTCGTAAAAGTGGATATAAAATAGAACCTCAAGTATTTATATCCTTAACATCGAGGTTTTTCAATGCTCTATTATGATTTTACATTAAGTAACTGGCATGATTCATGGATTAGGATTCAAGGTCCCTTGGAAAACTTAACAATACTGTGATTTCCTAAAATCATGCCCATTTTGCCCAGCAAACAAAAACTCCACGTACTGCATCTGAATATCCTGAAGAGTAAATGGTGAGTTTACCTCTACATTGTTCTGCAACTGTTTAATCAGCTCTCCTACGTGGAGCTCTGTGTCCTTCCAGTTGTCCCGAAGTTGACTGATTTTCTTGTCAATCAACTCTTTAGTTTCCAGGTTAGCTGTGTTCAGTAACTTCTCCCCAGCTTCTAAGGTTAGTTCAAAGGTAGTTTGCCGTCTCTGAAAATGAATTTCTTTACTCTAAAAAGAAAAAAAAAAAGTGATTTCCTTAAGCCTCTGATACGATCAAAATGTGATTGTATGCATGTGAACATTCCCTTCAGAGTTTTTCGTACTAATAAATGTTAGATAAAATTAGGCAAATGAGATTAGAATGCGTGCACATGCACATACAGACACACACACACACACACCCCCCCCCCCCCCAAGGCTAATGTTTTGCACTACTACACACTACACCAAATAATGCGTTCTTAAGATAATTTCCAATAGTTGTTAAGAGATAACATTCTTAGTGTAATGATCAGAAGCATAGAGAAATAAAAAATATACTTCAATGAATAAGAGCCTACAAGATAAATGGATTAAAAGTATTGAGAAAGTAACTGGAGTATTAGACCGGAAATTAAGAGCAAATACCCATTACCACTGTATAAGAGTCAGATTATTCCTAACCCACAAGAACAGAATGTGCACACTATGCTAAACAGTTATAAAAGAAGGAGAGAACAAATAAAAAAGGTAAAATATAAAAAATATCCACTTGAACTTATTATGGGCACTTAAACATAAGCATTAATATATGCATTAAAGGGACAGCTTTAAAACAGTCCATTTGAATATCATGCTGGCTCTATTTTAAAGGGACTAAAACTACCTATTTACACTACAAAAATGAAGTTAAAAGCTTTTAAGCTGACTCCTACTTCCAAAAGCATTTGGTTTCAGGAGGGAAAAAAAATTAGTTTTTTCCTATTCTAGGTATGATTTCCTTCATCTTCAAATTTCTCAAGGGAGACATATATGTAGGCATTTTCCAAAATGGAAATGGATACTAAAAAAACCATCAACAGAGCACTGATTCACAAAGGTATCTGAGAATACCTGATATAACCCAATCAAAGGAGAAAAGCAGACTGTACTCTTGGGAACAGATACAAATAAGAGAAACTGCAACTCATTGAATATATGGGCATTCCACACTTGTCTTTCCAGCATATGGAATTGCTTGACATAGCCAAATAAATAGACATCTATTATGCATTTTAAGCTTCTCAAAAGATCTGCTTTTCTTCCACTCTTCCCCGACTTGGTCAACAGCACACTGTTCACCAAAATGCTCAAGCCAAAACCCTAAAGCCATCTTGATTTAGATTCTTATTTATCAGCCACATCTAAACCATTAGCAAGCCTAGTAAATTCTATTACAAACATAACCTTTTTTATATTTACTATGATCATCCTTTTCTTATCCATCGTAACAATTATCCAAGACTATAGAAATGGCCTCCTAACTGGTTATGGCAGACTGTATTTTTCACAAAACGCCCACAACAATATTCCCAGTCCGGCATGCTCTTCTAGAACCTTGCCACTCCCATCAAGCAGTGGTGCCTCTGTCCCCTTCTGTTGATCCTGTGTGAGCACGTATGATGGCCTTGATTAACAAAGGATAGCAGAAGTGATTTCTGTGACTTCTGAGGCTAGGTCTAGAAGGCAATACAGCTTCTCCCTGGATCTCTTTCTTGGGACATGTACCTTTGAAGCCAGTGAGCTGCCATATAAAAAGTCTAGCTACCAGAAGCCTCCATGTGGGGAGACCACAGGAGAATGATGCTATCTGAGTATTTCCGGCTTAAGTGCTAGACATGAAAGTGAGTGAGCCTTCAGATGAGTCCAGCTCCCACCACCATCTGACTGAATCTTCCTGAGAGACCATAAGCAAGAACCACCTAACTGAGCCTTGTCAACCCCCAGAACTGTGAGAGATAATGATCAATGATTGTTGTTACCAAGGAAGAAATACGTAATGCCCTGGGATTCCTGCCTCTATTCTGGCCCCTCTACAATCTATCATAATCTCTCAGACAGCCAGACGATCTTCAAAAAATACAAAAGGTATCATGCTGCCCCCTCTTCCAACTGAAACTCTTCAAAAGCTTCCTATTACAGCAAGACTATAACCTGGCTACCACACTTCAAAGTGCTCCTCCCGCCTGCCTCTCAAAGTCACTCTCTACCATGCTGCTGCCTCCCTGGCCATACTCCATTTATACTAGCCTTCTTTCTGTTCCTCTGCTTTGTGAAGCTTGTTCCCATCTTGGGGACTTTAGGTAAGACATTCCTTTTGTCTGAAAGGCTCTTTTCCCAGATTTTTGCATGGCTGGCTCCTTCTCATCATTCAGGTTCCAGTTTAAATGTCATGTTCCTAGAGATCACCCAATCAAAAGTAGCCACCCAGCCCCTCCATTACTGGTTCTGTTTTAATTATGTACATACGCCTTATTGCAATCTGATTATTTTTTTATTTATGGATTTGTCTGATTTCCCCGACCAATCAGACGAATTCGCATTTCCTTGTTTGTTTACTGATTTGAGTGCCTGCCTGACAGCCTGGCTCTTTGTCCACACTGACTGGCACAGAGCAGGTACCCAACTGATACCTGATGACCAGATAAATGAATGTGGAGAGCACAGGATTTCAAAAGGGTGGTATTTCATTTAGCTGTGTCTCTACAGTGAAGAGTGGTTCGAAAGCTAAATGGAACATGTTTTGGAGATTGCCAACTAATTACTTTAAACCAACATGCAAACAACTCTGATTGAAAACTTCGTTGCGTAAGAGCAAACTTATCTTGATGAGCACTGACTAATGCATGGAGTTGTTGAATCACTATACTGTACACCTGAAACCAATAAAACACCATATGTTAACTACATTGGAATTAAAATAAAATAAAAAAGATAAAAGAAAAAAAGAACTTTGTTGCTTACATGAATTTGCCCTTCCAGAGTAAGCAGGAGTCTCCTTATAAATTACGACTCTGGTGGTCAAGTGATTCACCAGTCAGTACCTTAAAAGCTTGGGTGGTGTGAAATCTGTCACCCCAAACTTCCCCCATTCTACCCACCCATCTCCACTCCATCCCTACTCCCACAGCCCAAGAGAGCCTCACTGTTTCGGGATGAATAGATAAAACTGGGTTTCCGACACCACCAGGCTGGGGACAAGGCTGGAGAGGGTCATGGGGACCCAGCTGGTCTTCCCACGTGCAGAGAGTACACGTGAACCACAACATAAGACCTGAGGAAAATGAACATCTTCCGAACAGCAACGACCCTGTAAGTCCTCACACCACTACGGTGCACAGACTACCTTCAGCTCACGGATCAGCCCCCTGGTTTGGTGGAGGCTATAGCAGTCCTGGCTCTTCACTGCAGACAGCAGGTGGGAGGCGTCCGTGAGGAAGCGGAGCAAGTCCTCCGCGGAGGTGGTGAAGTACCGCCAGTGTCCCACCAGCCCATCGATGTCACTCTTCCTCTGCCGGAGGCGCTGGGTGGCGCTCTGCCACTGGTCCTTCAGTTTTGTGGACTTTGAAATAAATTCCGGTCTTGGGAAAAACAAATGGTTAGAGAATCCCGACATCAACATGTAGAAAAAAAATCACTGCCTACGCATAATAGAAACTCACATTTGCCGTTTATGGGCACAATTTACATGGGGGAGAAAAACCTTCATAAAATTGGAGTACCATTCAATTTAAATGTGTTGGGAAACGTAGGCAGGGGCAGCAAAAGGCGTTTAGCAGGAGGTATTTGCACAAGACTTGGTATTTTGCCTGCACAGTTGCATCCCTTAAACAAATTTAAGCTTTTTTTTTTTTTTTTTAAGATTTTATTTATTTATTTGACAGAGACACAGCGAGAGAGCGAACACAAGCAGGGAGCCCCACGCGGGGCTCGATCCCAGGACCCCAGGATCATGACCTGAGCCGAAGGCAGACGCTTAACGACTGAGCCACCCAGGTGCCCCCAAATTTAAGCTGTTTTAACCTACGTTACGCCAAATGCTATATGGAAAACAGAATTTTGGACCAATGGGAAACGATGAACAGGTACTGCGTAACGTCATCAATTACTTGAAGGTTGTACTTGACAAAATTTCAGTGATAAAGAACATGCTTTCCGCAACTACTCACCTAGTTCCTTTCTGGATAAATAACACCCACCACATGACAAATAAGGCCTTTTATTTATTATAGGAAAACTCATGCTTTACTGCACCGATCAAATCAAAACTAGTTTATTGTCCTGGAACAAGGACCTAGCCTGAATTTGTAACTTCATAGCTAGGAAGAAATGCACCTTATATTCCTTAGTTATGCTCAAAGAAAATTCAGAGGTCTATGGGCGCCGATGGGGAGGAAAAGCCGGAGCTGTCTTCAGGACACCTACAGAAGCACTGAAGAGGCCAGGCCGCCTGAGGGCTCTGCCCACCACGTGCACCGGCTGTCTGAGCAGGTTCAGCTCTTGTCACCAGGCTGGTGGAAGGGGCTCTGCTCAGCCTGACTGGCGCAGCCCAGTGATACCAACACCATGTATGTAGCACAGAGAAATCCCTTCTCTTACAACTAGGTGACACAGCTACCACTGGGAAGAGCAGCACCTTAAGAATTATTATGATTTTTTAAAGATTTTATTTATTTATTTGACAGAGAGAGAGACACAGCGAGAGAGGGAACACAAGCAGGGGGAGTGGGAGAGGGAGAAGCAGGCTTCCCGCCGAGCAGGGAGCCCGATGCGGGTCTCGATCCCAGTACCCTGGGATCATGACCTGAGCCGAAGGCAAACGCTTAAACAACTGAGCCACCCAGGCACCCCTATTATTGTTTTTTTTTTTAAGATTGTATTTATTTATTTGAGAGAGAGAGAACATGAGCAGGGGGCGGGGCAGAGAGAGAACTGAGCAGGGAGCCCGACCCGGGGCTCGACCCCAGGACCCTGGGATCATGACCCGAGCCAATTAACCGACTGAGCCCCCGGGCACCCCTTAAGAATTATTTTTTAAATAGCAAAATGTCATGAGGCTGAAGGTAGAGAGAGGAAAACACTACAGAAGAATCCTTTGGGGTAAAGACTTCATTAACTATACTTGGTGAGTGGGTACTTGCAAAGCACCCGTCTACTATCTGCTAATGTCACCCCCACTACTGTACACAAAAGTGTGACTGACCTTTCTGTGGCCACAGAGCAAGTGGCCTAACAAACAGTCAGGAGACTGACCCCATGATGGCCTATCAACTGACAAGGCTGCAGGTCACTGAAGTGGTCAAGATCCACGTGGTGGGAGGCCAGCTCCCACTGGGTTCCCCTCCACACACACAACCATCATGAGCCCCAGGGACAGCTTACCTCTCCTCTATTTCTGTTGTGTCCAAGAGTTGTAAGCACTGGCTGACATAAGAATCAGCAATTGTCTGGTTTATAGAAACTTCAGCTTCTAACATCTGTATAGGAGTTAAAATAGAAGATATCAGCTAGATTTCTTTTTACGAACACGGAACTTACATTTCCTATTAAAATCGAAGGTCCTAGATGGGACATGTGAGAGGATTAATTTTCAAATTATTAGAGCTTCTTTGCAAAAAATGCTTAACCATCACATCAACGTCACCTGTGGATATAATCTCAGAAGCAAACAGGCCTAATAATAACTACCTAATGCCCATTTATTGGGCATTTACTACTTGTTAGGCACTGTGTAAAACACGCATGTCTCGCTTATTCGTCAACCTTCAGATGTAAGTCCTATTATCATACTCATTTAAAGACAAGGAAACTAAGATGTAAAGAGGTTTGGTAATTTAATCAAGACCATTCAGGGTGTTTTGGTTCAATGAACTTCATTTTCTTTTCTTTTTCTTTTTTTTTTTAAGATTTATTTATTTATTTGAGACAGAGAGAATGAGCGACAGAGAGCATGAGAGGGAGGAGGGTCAGAGGGAGAAGCAGACTCCCTGCCGAGCAGGGAGCCCGATGCGGGACTCGATCCCGGGACTCCAGGATCATGACCTGAGCCGAAGGCAGTCGCTTAACCAAATGAGCCACCCAGGCACCCAACGAACTTCATTTTCATTGGAGAACATTAATGTAACAACACAGACTTAAATCAGTTACATTAAAAATTACAGTGACCTAATCATGGATACTTTCAAAATGCAGTATCTGTCTATAACCACCAAGAGTATTTCCAAATGTCCATCAGCACACGTGTGGGGAAATTCCTCTGTCCAATAATTAATGCTACAGTTATAATTATACCAGGTACTTCAGTATTTTAGGGAATTATTCAGTGAAAATGCAAAGATGAAGTTGCAGTATTTTAGCCTGCTCTTGGTATGTATGCATTCTATGGAAGCTAAGTTGTGCTAGAAGTTTCCACCTACTGCAGAAAATCTAGGAGTTCTCTCATTAACAAAGGACAGCACTAAAACAAAATGTTGAAATTTATGAAATGTGTGAGAACTTTACAATCAATTGACAAATGAATCTGCCTAAAGACCTATATTCGGTATCTAGGGATTGATAGATTTAAAATAAAATACAATGAGTATCTTTCCCCGACTCCTGTCCCGGGGTGAGGTACAAAGTAGCAGAAAGCAAAGATTACCTCATATGTTTTCTGCTGTTCCAGGAGAGCTGGGAGGCTGTCGGCAAGATTCACCTTGAGCATCTCTTCTATCTTCTCCAAAAACTGAACCCATTTTTCACAGCAATAAAGAAACTTTTCATTCAAGCCAATTCCCTGAAGCTCACTACAAAGGTTTATAAACGAACAAAAAAGAGTCACAAAACAATGACACTCCTGAGCTCAAGCTGCTCATTTTAGCTTCACTGAAACAGAATGGTAGGGATGGGATGCTCTGACCTGCAGCGTTCCAGGGCTGTTGCCGTGGCCCGAATCCACTGCCGGTTCATATTTTGTAACGTCTTTATGGCTATGTCACTAAGTGGGAGCTTGAGGCTTACTTCATTCAAATGCTCAACATCAGGTGATTGGGCCGTCAGTGCCAACACATGGTTCTATTAAAAAAAATTAAGTTTCAGGTTTCTGGAGGTCAGTAAGCTATCTAGATGATGAAAAGGCCTCAGAGATCCTGCAGACCATCCTTATCTGAAACACGAGGGAAAACTGGGAGCTAAATAGGTAAATGACTAGCCCACAGTCGAATAGCCAGTTAGTATTAGAGCTGGACCTGAACCCTGATCTCCCAATCCTGTGGCTTTTCTAGAACAACAAGTGCACACGTGGTCAGCACCTGAACAGCCCAGGAAATAGAAAATGATGTCAGATTTTGTTTTTAAGGAAGATGGAGATGAGTTTTTTTTTTTAAAGGGCCCATTTAGGACCTCCCATGTATTCTGCCAATAACTTGACCTTCAACAGATCATGCAGTTTACCTACAAATCCAATGAAAGTTTAGTCCTTAAAATAACCCTAGTAAAGCATGGTACTTAAACATCCATATTTTGATAGAACATGAAATCACAAGAAAGCAAACTCAGCAAAACGTTATTTTTAAAATATTCCAGGGACAGCATCTAGGTCAACGATGTTAAGCAAACATCCTTCACAATATCCATGTTATCACTACAGAACTCTGCCGTAGTAATCTAGGTTAGGGTCAGCAAATTTTTTCTGTAAAGGGCTAGATCATAAATATTGCAGCTTTTATGGGCCATATGATCTCTGTTATAACTATTCAGCTCTGCCCCTGCACATGAAAACTCCCACAGACAATTAATAAATGGAAGGACATGACTGTGTGCCAATAACACTTTATACAAACAGGTGGAGGACAAGATTTGGACAGTGTGCCTAGTTAGCTGACTCTTGATCTAGGTTATGAATATCCGTCCTTAGACATTTGTAGGATCCAGAATTCTTTAATTTATGTTACTTATTCTAAACTTACTAATTTAATAAAGAAAGAATATAGAATTCATTTAATAGGATATTTTACTTTTGATCTTCAGCTAACCAGAAAAATTCAATTAATCACAAAGGCCAATTCCTAGATTATTCTAGTTCACCGAAGCTAATTAGTAAAGATGTCAAAAAATTTTAAGTCTGCTAAATTTACTGTGGCATATTACTAAAATAGATCTCTGTGTTGTCATACTTTTCTAGGCCTTAGGATAAGGCCAAGAATGAATAGCATATAAATGACTGTGCTCAAGTGAAGATACAGATTCTATAACTCGACAGTCATTAGCCTATTTTTTATCCTATGGTGAGCCTAAGCCCTAAGGAAACACAAAAATTGGCAATACCAGGAATAAGTCAGGGTTCTCCTCTTTTTCTTGATGACAGAGTTTATCCAAATTCTCTTCTTCACGCATAATGAGACCTTTTAAGGATTCCAAACGGTCCCCAAAATCCTTGAACTGTGACAGAACAAACTAGAACAAGAGAAATTTTCATTAGAAATCATTTTCATGTGCATATATAACAGAATTAAGCATAGTCTTGGAAGCTGATAAAAGCTCAAGGTGTTTTCAATCCCCAGCAGCTCATTATTATCTTGACTATTCAGAGATAAATATTGAGAAAGACTCCTTGTTTTTACTCTGTGCCTCTGGCAAAGCACTGAGCCTTCAGGGATAACTGGATCACCTGCTTGAGGGGGCATATCGAGGAGGGACAGTGAGTACTCTGCTCCCTCAGTCTTGCTAGTTAAATGTTTTCTTCTTGTTGATATTGAGAGGTAATATTGGAGTTCTATGGCCTTCTGTGCTTTTTAACAGCTCATGCACTAAAGGTTTTTCAAAATGTGAACAGAGAGTAAAACAGATGGTTAACTTTAAGCAGTTACTTCTATGACTCGAGTACCCCATTTGGAGATCAAATAACTATGAGATCTGAACAGTGTAAGGAATCTAATAGCTCATTTCATAAACTAACATGTTCAATGAAGAACAGATGTTTGCCTAAGATCTGCCCATTGCCCATGTGATTGAACAGTCGTGTGAGTTCATCTTTATGTCTGGGAGATCTTTATTCTGTAGTTTCCCTGAGGAGCAGTCCATAAAGCACGAATAACTATTACTTCATAGGATATAAGGAATTGAGGGTTGCCTGCAAATGTTTGAGAATACAACTTGAATGGAAAAATGAGATGAACCTCAAATTCATTAGCCTTCACAAGGAGCATCGTTTCCAAGTAAGAAGCCCTCTGAAGGGAGTGCAGTTGTGTAGAGCGGGGCATGTGGGTGCTGGACTCTGGGAGTTGCGGAAGTCGATCCAGGAGAGTGGAATTCTGGAGAAAGGCTTCTTTTGTCTTCTGCACATCATGCTGCAGCTCCTGGAGAAGAAACAGTGATCAGAAAACATTTCCTCCTCCTATAACAAAAATTCCCATCCCTGCCACTCTATCAATATTTAGGAGATGGGGCGCCTGGGTGGCTCAGTTGGTTAAGCGACTGCCTTCGGCTCAGGTCATGATCCTGGAGTCCCGGGATCGAGTCCCACATCGGGCTCCCTGCTCGGCGGGGAGTCTGCTTCTCCCTCTGACCCTCCTCCCTCTCATGCTCTCTGTCTCTCATTCTCTCTGTCTCAAATAAATAAATAAAATCTTAAAAAAAAAAATATCTAGGAGAATTTCTGCTCTAAAATTGTGGGTGTGGCTTTTTGTTATTATTTATTTTAAAGAGCTGAAAAAGCTAAGCTTTCATTATATGATGCACATCACTGGTGATCTTCAGAAATATGTCAGTTCAGAGCTAAAACGGACAACCAATCAACAGAGCTTGGGCCTTCTAGTGTACAGAAACTGGAGACCACCCGGGTAGATTCCTCTGTTTCACATTTCTAATCACTGAACACTTCAGGGATCCACCTTAAGGCTATTTTATGAATCAATGCAACTCTGCCCTGTGTCTGAGATTTTATGACATAAATGGACTCATTTGCATAGACTGCAGAATCTCACTAATCAAGCTGATTTTAGGGCTACTCTATAAATATGGTATATGTGAAATTTGTTTAAACAACAGATCAGGTAGAAGTTAATCCGAAATACAGATCATATTTGTTGGATTGTCTAACTAAATTGATTAATACTTTTTGATTTGACCTATAGTATCAGAAGATACACAATGCATCTGGTCACCCAGTTTAAAACTAGAGAGTATTCACTTTCTGGGCACTCATTGCTATAATAGGATAAAATTATACAACTCTTAAATATTGTCCAAAAATAATTACACCCACAGAAAAGCCATATTAATGTGGCACGAGTCCATGATTATTTCTAAAGTGAGAGTGTGTAGATGAGTATAGATGATCACACTCATTTGAGATACTTTTGCCTTCATCTGAGACCTTGAATGAGGTTTTTGAGATTTCTCTGCTAGAATGAAAGGGGAAACTTGGAACAAGGTGCTGTCAGGTGCTTTTGACCCAGCTACCTGCTGCCTAGACCTCACTTCTGAGCTGCCACCTGGCTCTCCCAACCCTGCACATTCCAGGCTTATTTGTGTCCTACACGGGCTGCTCATGAATCTGTCCTGACCCACTTATTTGTCCCTGTGGTCTGTCTAGTCCCCGGGTCATGGCCCTGTCTGTTGGGCTCTCTTGGCCTTGGTTTTCCCAATGGGCTTTGCAACCACCTTCACATCCTGCAGGGCTGGGGTCAGGATCTCGGCCAGGTTGTTTCCAGACATGTTGATGTTTTCAAGCTGTTGGTACTTCGCTTCCTGCTGCTCCAGCCTCGTTGCAGCTTCAGCGTGAGCACCGTTACAGGCCTTCCAGAGCTGAAGCAGACTCTGCGCCTTCTGTAACTGGTCCACAAGGTCTTGGTTTACCTGGGCCCACCTGTCAGAACAACATGAACAACAGGACCCTCAGACCCTCCGTCCCAGTGCAGCAAAAGCACAATGCACACATTCTACGAGTAAGTCAAGAGCAGGTGGGTTGTTTATTAATGCATCACCATTATATAAACAGAAGTCCAAGTTAGGATATTTCATTGACTTTATAATTCTCAACAAAAACTACCAAATTTGTGATTGGCAAGATCTATTGTATTTTTTTTTTTTAAAGATTTTTTAATTTTTATTTATTTGACAGAGAGAGAGACACACAGCGAGAGAGGGAAAACAGGCAGGGAGAGAGGGAGAAGCAGGCTTCCTGCGGAGCAGGGAGCCTGATGCAGGGCTCGATCCCAGGACCCTGGGATCATGACCAGAGCTGAAGGCTGATGCTTAACAAACTGAGCCACCCAGGCATCCCAAGATCTATTGTATTTCGAATGTCTGTTAGGCAAAGATAGAGAATGTGTTGAACTGCATGCCTGATGAAACCTTCTCCACATGGGAGGGGATCCTGGTTTAGAGAGGGGGGGTCATTAAATAGGCCTTATTTAAATTGTGCTTATGCCAAATTTATTTTTTTTATTTAATATTTTATTTGTCAGAGAGAATGAGAGAGAGAGAGAAAGAGGGAGAGGAGAGCATAAGCAGGGGGAGCGGCAGGCAGAAGGAGAAGCAGGCTCCCCACTGAGCAGGGAGCCTGATTCGGGGCTCGATCCCAGGACCCTGGGATCATGACCTGAGCCGAAGGCAGACGCTTAACCGACTGAGGCACCCAGGCGCCCCAAATTTATTTTCTAATTACAAAAGCAACATGTTCCTTATATAACAGCGGGAATAACAGAAATCGTTTTTATTCCACATACAGACTGTAGTATCTTTCCCATATGACTTAAAGATTTCCCCATGTTATTAATAAAAAATAAGTAAGTCTAATTTGAAATGGCTGTACATAATAGTCTTTAAATGGCCTGGTTTTTGTTTAATTACTAAATTCGAGTTTAGTGTGGATACTGAAGTAATTTTCAATTTTTGCTTTCAAATCTAATGCTCAAATACAACTTGTTCAAAAGGCCTTTTTCTGCATTTCAAAACATTGGTCTTAAACTAGATTTCTGAGAGAATTACTTTGGTCAAGGAATAAAAATATGTAAACATTTTTAAGGTTATGGGTATATATATGGTCAAACTAGCTTTCTGGAAGCATTATAGTATTTACATTTTCACCTGAAGCACATGCAAATGTTTATTTCATAATATCCTTAACCCTGCTAAATAGATGGAAAAGGTGAAAAATGGCACAATCGCTTTATTTTTATGCATTTTAAAAATCTTATCGGAACAGTGTTTTTTCTTTTTTAAGATTTTATTTTATTTATTTGTGAGAGAGAGAGCACAAGCAGGGGGCGCAGCAGAGGCAGATGGAGATGCAGATTCCCTGCTGAGCAGGGAGCCCGACGCGGGGCTCGATCCCAAGACCCCAGGATCATGACCTAAGCAGAGGTCAGGCACTTAACCAACTTAGCCACCCAGGCATCCCAGAATAGTGTTTTTTCTTAACGATATTTTTTCCCAATTATAAATACAACATACACTCATTATAAAATAAAAACAAAACCCCACAAAACGTGTATGTTTAAATCTATCTATCCCTACATCTGCGTCTAGCTTATCTACCTACCTTCCTACCTACCTACTTGCCTACTTATCTATAAAGAAGAAGGTAACAAAACCACCTGACAGTAATGTATAGCTAACAACCCTTAACATTTTGGTGCTATTTTCTCCAACCTTTTCCAACAAGCCTTCTGATGTATTCTTGTGCCAACAATAGAATGTGTATGTGCTGTCGCAACAAATGAATCCCTTTAATAGCAAACTGCACTGCCATGTTTTGAGGGTGGTCCCGATACCAGAAGTGGCATTGGATACATGTCTATGTGCCTCCTTACTCTCCCTCCTTCCCTTCTCCCAGTAAGGACTGGATCATGAGCTGAGGGTGCCACTGCAGGGTACATAAATTTGGTGTCCCTTGTTCAACACTTGTTCAAAGTGGATTTACCGAGATGCTGAATCTGCATGGAGGAAGGGTAGAGAAGGGCACGGAGGGTAGCTTACATGTCTTCATCACTGGAGCAAATTATCTTTAGGCCGCATTTCATGTCCTGATACTCAGCAAAATAAAAGCCTTGCAATTAACTAGGGCCACACTCCTTAGAAGGAGCTTCCTACCATAAGCAGTTCATCAAAGAGTTCTTTCCAACCTCACAAATCGCCTCCCCAAGAGGAATAATAACATCTCCTTTCTTCCATCTTATGTTTCCAGTGAAACAGACTGTCCATCTGACTACCCTGTGAAGCCTGTCTCAGCCTGGGATTTTGGTGTCCCTGAGGCTCGCACTGGGCAGTGTGGCTACCCTGGCTACAAGGCAAGAAGTGGCCTTCCCAAAATCAAATCTTACATAAACCAGAGGCTTCAAAGTAGAAGAAACCAAAATAGCACTAATCCAGTTATTACCCGACGACTATGAAGACTTTACAAAGCCTCTGTCACGTCACTGACCACATATCATTGAGATAAAGATATCTGCTCTGTTATTCAAACAGTATCTTGGTGCATCTGGGTGGCTCACTCGTTAAGCATCTGCCTTTGGCTCAGGTCACGATCCCAGGATCCTGGGATCGAGCCCCGCATCCGGCTCCCTGCTCTGCGGGAAGCCTGCTTCTTCCTCCGCCACTCCCCCTGCTTGTGTTCCCTCTCTCGCTGTCTCTCTCTGTCAAATAAATAAACAAACGGTATCTTAAAGCACACCTGGCGTGCGTATCTTGGCATTTCTCTTCAATTATCTCAGCAACCGAGGGGCAGCGATCTTTGAGTTTTCCAATCACCTCCTGCAGTTTTTCCCAACTTCCTTCACTGTTCTCGGCTTCGTCTTGAAGAGACTGAGAGAAGAGGGCAGGTTATTTAAAATACTGTTTTGTGCTTCTCTGTGGACAGCACCAAGGCAATTGTGTCCATTTCTGTGCTTGATTCCACTGGAGATTTTCTGCCAACAGCAGACGCACTATGCCAAGATCTGGTTAATTTACCTGCAGGTTCTGCACCTGGCATCTTAAGGCTTCTAATGACAAAACCACAGGCTTGCTGTGCTCCATGCAGTACCAGAATCGGATTGTCATCATCGTCACTTCCTCATACAGTTTATCATAAACCTTCCACTCCTGTAAAACAGACTGCATGGAGGTCTTGAGCTCATTGACCTATATGAGAAGGGGAAACATATATAGAAAATCATTAAGAAGAGGCTCTCCCATCATTTTGTTCCCTTCTAAGGATTCTACCATGGGATCTAATTTAGGCATTTCAGTTTGAGAGCACTGAGGGAGTGTCAGTGATTAACTGAGGTGAGAAGGGGTAGGTCAATGAACGAAAGATATTGGCGAGGACTAAGTTTTAGAACAGGTGAATGGAACAGATCCCTGAGGCCAAAAGGATTGGCATGGACAGAGTTCAGCCCAGTAGGAGACAGCCCAGAGAAAGAACAATGGGTGGGGAATCAGAATCTGTGAGCACACATTTCGGTGACAACCTGTGAGCTTTCTGATCTTGGGCAAGTTATTTAACCCTTGAGTCAGTTCCCCTACTCACAAAACAGATACAATAAATAAAAACATAAACAACATAGTGTCTGTGAAAATGTTCTGAAAACTGTAAAGCATTGTTAGTGTAAAATGTTACCTCTGTTACCTGGCACTTGAGTCAGCATAAATTGGAGAGGCACGTGCTCAGTCAAAACAATAGGCAAATACAAACTAGGAGGAAAGGCAATGGTGGGCATATTTTATCCATTAGTATGTTTGATAACTGTGAGAGGCTGAAGCATGTAAATGATCTCAGATACAACTGAGAATATCTAAGTATATATATTTTTATATGTTGCATAAAGAACATTTATAGCTCAACAATAAAAAGACAAATAACCAAAGAATTAAATTGGGCGAAGAACTGAACAGATGTCTCTCTAAAGAACATCCACAGTCATTAGAGAAGTATAAATCAAAACCACAATGAGAGGTCATTTCACATCCACTAAGATGTCTATAATCAAAGATGGATAATAACCAGTGTTGGCGAGTGTGTGGAAAAATTGGAACCCTCATACATTGCCGGTGGAAACATAAAATGGTGCAGCCTCTGTAGAAAAATGTTTGACAGTTCCTCAAAAAGTTAAGTACAGAGTTACCATATGACCCACTAATTCCACTCTTAGGTATATACCCAAGAGAAATGGAAGCATATGTTCATACAAAAGCCTGTACACAAACGTTCATAGCAGCATGATTCATGATAGCCTAAAAGTGAAAACAACCCACAAATGTCCATCAATGGATAAACTAAGTGTGCCATATCCATACAATGGAATGTTATTCATCCATAAAGTTCTGATACAGACTTTAATATTGATGTTGAAAACATGCTAAGTGAAACACAGACAGAGAAGACCACATGTTGTATGATTCCATGTGTAGGAAATATCCAGAATAGGCATATACATAGAGATGGAAAGTGGATCAGTGTTTCCAGGGACTGAGGGAAGGGAGGAATGAGGAATAACGGGGGTTTCTTTTTGAGTTGACAAAAATGTCCTGGAATTACTAGTAATGGTTGTGTATCTCTGTGAATATACTAAAAACCACTGTATTATATACTCAAAGGGTGGTATCTCAATTTAAAATAAGGATCTGAATAGAAATGGAGTGTGATCACTATGTTGGCCCACCTGGACAGGTTTATTTGTGATGATTAGATGTAACCACACATCTAATCTACATTCAGGCCCTCTGTTCTCTGCTTAACATCCACACGGAGGACGCACATCAGTGTTGACAGGTAGATTTCCTCAAACCTTGCCCCAAACAATACAGATAAAAAAACAACCTGGGATGCTAAAATGTCAGTCTCACATTGGCAACTATGTAGGCTGAATGTGTTTATAAGTGCTCAATGGCTCAGGAAAAGAATCCATCATTAAGAAAGAATAAAAGATAGTAAGGAAACAAAGGCGGTATGAAGGGAACTCCTTATAGACAGGAGCTGGGACTTGTCTGGGTGGCAGGGAGGTTTCAGATAGAAGGGTACCTACAGGCACATGACTACACAAGGCACCGCCATGGTCCAGGCCACAAAAGGCCTTCATGGCTTCCACATACAAGGTTGGTACAACTACTGGTGCTCTGAAGGGCAACCCTTAGACTATTACAGCTTCATGGATAAGAAATGGCACATGTGGGGCACCTGGGTGGCTCAGCTGGTTAAGCAACTGCCTTCGGCTCAGGTCATGATCCCGGAGTCCTGGGATCGAGTCCCACATCGGGCTCCCGGCTCGGCGGGGAGCCTGCTTCTCCCTCTGACCCTCTCCTCTCTCATGCTGTTTCTCTGTCTCTCTCTCTCAAATAAATAAATAAAATCTTTAAAAAAAAAAAGAAATGGCACATGTGGTTTGAGGGAAAGGATAAGAAGGCATGAAGCAAAATTCACTACACCAGAAACAAGGAGGAACATTTTCAGAATGTTCGAAGTAGAATCAGCCAGTAGGGCAGCACTGACTGCCATACAGGCATTGCTAGAAAGTCAGAAGTACTATCATCCCTATTTTACAGACCAGAAAACTGAGGCATAGAGAGGTGAAGTACCTGCTCTGGGACACAGATAGAAAGTGGGGCTGCCAGGATTTTTATTTAGACAGAGAATCAAAGCCCTTGCTCTTAAAGATGAGGCTCTACTGACTTTGGAGTACTTATCTATGGATGGTCTAGGTTTTATATTTTCTGCATTAAAAAAATAACTTTGGGGCACTTGGCTGGCTCCATCAGTAGAGCACGTGACTCTGACTTCAGGGGTCACGAGTTCAAGCCCCATGTTAGGTACAGAGATCTACTTTAAAAAATAAAAAAAAATTTTAAAAATAGCATTATTGAGATATAACTCACATTTCATACAATTCACTTATTTAAAAGTACGCAATCACCATAATCAGTTTTAGAACATTTGTATCACCCCAAAAAGAAACCCTGTACCCACTGGCAGTCACTCCTCGTTCTTCCCCAACCCTTCCCCAGCCATGATCTATCTTTGGCTTTAGAGAATTTGTCTATTCTGGACATTTCATATAAATGGAATCCTACAATATATGGTCTTTGGCGACTGCTTCCTTTCACTTAGCATGATGTTTCTAAGGCCATCAATGTTGTAGCAAATATGAGTACTTCATTCCTTTTTATGGCTGAATAATATCCCATTGCATGGATATACCACTTATTTATCCATTCATAAGTCGAGGGACACTTGGATCGTTTCTACTTTTTGGCTATTATGAATCATCCTGCTATGAACATTCATGTACAAGTTTTTGGTGTGGACATATGTTCTCATTTCTCTTGGGGAGATCCTTGGGAGTAAAGTTGCTGAGTCATACATTAACTCTAGGACCTGCCACACTGTTCTCCAACGCAGTTACTCCATTCTGCATTCACGAGCAGTGGATGGGAGTTTCAATGTCTCCATACCCTTGCTAACATTTGTTACTGTCTGCCTTATTATTACCACGTTGAGGGGGGTGTGAAGTAGTATTTCATTGTGGCTTTGATTTGTATTTCCTTGATTAATAATATTGAGCATCCTTTCATGTACAATATTGGCCATTTATATCTTCTTTACAGAAATAGTTATTCAGATCACTTGCTCATGTTTTCCCTTGGGTTATCTGTCCTTTCTATATTGTAGATGCAAGCCCCTAAATAAGCAAATATTTTTGTATTTTGTGGTTTGTCATTTCACTTTGTTGATGGTGTCCTTTGGAACACAAAAGTGTTTAGCACTGATGAAGTCCAGTTTATTTTTTCTTTCGTTGCTTGTGCTATTGGTATCATATCTAAGAAACTATTGCCTAATCCAGTCATGGAGATTGAGGCCTAGGTTTTTTCTAAGAGTTTTGTAGTTTTAGCGCTTATATCTTTGATCCACTTAATTTTTATATATGGTGTGAAGGTATAGGTCTAACCTCATTCTTTTGAATGTGGATGTACAGCAATTCTAGTGCCATTTTTTGAAAAGACCATCCCCCCACCCCGGAATTATCTTGGCATCCTGGTCTAAAAATTAGTTGACTATAATGTGAGGGTTTATTTCTAGACTCTTAACTCTATTCCATTTATCCGTATGTCTACCTTCTATGGTAGTACCATCTGCATGTTTTTTTACTTGCATTATCTCAATCTTTTTTACCCCAACATTTTTATTATAATTCACTGTGTTGTGATTATCTGTTCAAGTACGTATCTTCTAGTAGCCTAGGAGCTCTTTGAGGGTAGGACCCATTTATTTTCTTGTTTATCTTTGTACTATTGGCAGTGAGCCTAGTACCTCACAGAAGATATGTTTAACAAATGACTCACACAAGATATGTTAAGCTCATCTCTATTTTCCTGAGTTCTGGGGGAGTAAGGAGGCTGAGGGTCACCTATGAGTTTCATTCATAAAACGTTATTCCAATTCCCTCTTAGAACAAATGGTCAAAAGTAGATTTTAGTAGACAACAAATAAATCCACAATAAGGACCTCTGGTAAATATGGACACACCTCTATAATTGGCTAACATTTATAGCTTTTTTCTCCATTTGTGGGGAACCATCAAGTTGTAACATCTAGAGATGCCGGTCTTTGCTCTTTTGGTGCTCTACTCCTAGAAGGGGAAGATGCAGACTTTAACATATCTTTCAGGGTGACTGGGTGGCCCAGTCAGTTAAGCGTCCGCCTTCGGCTCAGGTCACGATCCCAGGGTCCTGGGATCAAGTCCCACATCGGGCTCCCTGCTCAGCAGGGAGTCTGCTCCTCCCTTTCCCTCTGCCCCTCCCCCTGCTTGTGCTCTCTCTTGCCACTCTCTCTCTCTCAAATAAATTAAAAAACAAAAACAAAAAAAACACACGTCTTTCATAAAGTGATCAGACATCTACATTCTTCCTCTTTACTTTCTCCTCACCACATGCTATGCTTCTCCCTGCCTCTGGAGTTCCTCATATGCTGACCATGCTTAAGCTAGAAGCTTAACAGAGGCTACAGGAGACAAGATCACTGCCTCCCTGAGGCACTTCCCTGGATGTGCTTTTTCTTAGCTGCTCCTATGTATCCGGCCAGGAAACAGTGCCAGATGCTCTGCTGGGTTGGGGGTGGAGACATTTTTGTCTGTGAGTACATTAGACAAAACAAAGATAACCAGATGGATTTCTAGCCTGCCAATGGTGTTAGAATTGATGGCTCTACCTCTAATTATCCAGTGCAAAAAAAAAGGGGGAGATTTGAAATGCTTTTCTCTAGTATTTCTCTGAGCAACTCCTCAGTTTTTAGCATGGCGTGAGTTTCTGTGATTAAACAACAACAATAAAAGATGAAAGAATATATGAAGAGAAATGGTATACTTAGTTCTAATACCTGGTTGGTAACACTGCTCCTTTTTCGAAATAACCCATCAATTCTGGATGCTGTGTCTTCTAACAGTGGCATTGTCCCACTCTCTGAAGTCAGGTAACTTTGTCTCAACTCATCCAGGGCTTTGGATTTAATTGCAAGTTGATTTTCTATATCCTGAAAGGGCAAGAGGGAAAAGTTCTCATATGCACAATATTACAGAACAATGAGGTGTAAGAGACAGGAGACTGCCCTTTTCGAGTAAAAACGCCATTAGGGTACATAAGTAAATAACATCACACCTAAAGACATTTTAATCACAATACATTCAATTCAATTTTTGCAATAGTTTCAATTACTACATGGATCTAGATTTTGGAAGAGGCTAGGTACTAAGTCCTTATCATCGTGGTATAGTAGATAGAGTCCAGCAGCTCGAGTCCCTGTTCCATGTCTGCCTGGGATTGGCTGTCTGACTGGACATTAAGTCATCAAACCACCAAGCCTCCATTTTCTCATCTGGAAAACAGTGAGGACACCCCATGCCATGGATAGTTTAGAACTCAAGTGAAACCAGGGTGGCCAGGGGAGGATGGTGCAGCACGGACCTGTGGAGTGTCGGCTTCCAGTCCGAAGTTATGCTGAACCCAAGGTGGCTGAAGGAATTCTAAATGGAAATGGCTAGAAACAGGACAGGACCACTTGCAAAGATCTCTCCTAATGAGCGTTGCTGCTCCCATAGCATGCCCAGTATTCTTCTAGAACCTTCTCCGTACAACTGGGGTGTGAGCTGACCTTCCAGCCCCAACGGGGAGTCGTGTCTTGCCCTCATGCAGTCGGTACAGAGGCATCATAGTCCATGCCAGCTATAGCAACAGGGACAGCCGGAGTGTTTTCAGTAGGGAGGGACACAATCCGGCAGTACTCAAGGAAGACTACCCTACACTCGGGGGAGGGCATCTCGGAGACTATGTGACCTGGCAAATGACAACTGAGCAAAACCAAGGGCACAGCCAAGAGCATGAAGCTCAAATGTAATTTAGACAGTGGTTCCCAGGGACAGTGATCCTTTCAGAACACATTACACAGTAGGTAAAAGAAAACCATTTTCCTCTGAAGAAACAGAATGAAACACTAAAAATAATGGAAACCTTGGAGTAATTTTGTAAATATTAAGTTAATAAAAAAACACACATACACACACAAATTGGAAAACATCAAATCAAAATGCCCTTTGAACGTTCTCTTTCAGGAGTAACATTCAGGGCTTAGGAGCAACAATAACTGAAAATACCTTCTGCTTGTCATAAAAAAAATAGCATTTTGCAATTTTGTAAAACCCATGGAGGATTATTTTACATAACAAAGGAAGTACCTGGGGATTTGGAGGAGACCCTCAGAAAGTACAGACGCTTACCCTAGTCCTTGGGGCAGAAGCAGCAACTAAACAACATGGCCACATAACCAGCCTGGCCATGCCGCGTGGACAGGTGCCGTGGGCCTTCTCACCTGACAGTCCAGGAGCATCTTCTGCACCGAGATCACACTTGCAGGTTTTTGTAAAGTTTTCAGTCTCTCCTCTTGCGCCTCCATCCAGTTGTTCAAAATCTGTATTTTGTTTTCATTCTCAGTGATACTTTCCAAAAGTTGTTCTAAATGTTGTATCTGTAAGTTATAAATAATAAAAATTTATTTTAAACCACATGCTTTAAAATGTAAATGTCATGACAGTTAATTTTAATAAAATAATTTTGTTTCTTCTCAGATTACTCATATTTAGCATTAGATTTCCCAATTACTTTTGGAATAAAGATTCATAAATTAGGAAATAGAATTAAAATCCCATTTAGCATTTGAAATGAAAGCTAACCTAAGCAAGCTGGCTGTTTTGGAGTTCCATAATACCTATACAAAATAAAATCATGTTGCTAACATTCAATTTTTTTCATTGCACTATCTATTGATATACTTAAAACTTAAGAAAACTTTCTTTCCCTAGACACTCTTCACTAGAGGGCTTAAAAATTAAGTCAATATCAAAAATATCACAAATAATCAGTTTAATAAAATAATGACTATTTTTAATATCTGTGATTCTTCTCATTTCTATGCTCACAATTTTTATTAGGTTACAATCACAGTATGTATAAAGTTTTATGTTCCTTTTCCAATGTCATAGGCACTTGCTTGGTTGGTTATGACATATGCCTTATATTAATTTAAAAGGCTGCCCAATATTTTATTAAATGGACACAGTATAATTTGATTAATAATTCCTTTATAGTTGGAAATTAAGGCATTTTACATTTTTCACCAGTATAAATAATGTTGAACACTTTGTGTGTGAATTTTTTCCTTTTCTGAAGGGCTATCTACTTAAGATAAATGTGTAAGAGGTGGCATGGCTAGGTTAAGAAATAAGATGATTATTACTCTAGTTCTTGAAGTTTTCTAAATGCTTTCCAAAAGGGTATGTAAGCCATTATCTGCATATGAATGGGATAGCTTCAGGCTTTTATCTTTATCTTACTAAATTTTTCTAATTTAATAAATGTATAATGTTACATGTTTACTTTGAATGCCTGATAATTAAGTTGTAATCTTTCCATATTGATTTGCTAATTATAAATTTTCTCTTTTGTGAACTGTCTGTCCATTTTCTTTGTCCACTCATGCACTTGAATCTTAATTGTATAAATCCGTTTGTATGCATTCTCTACACATAAAGAAATCAACCAATTGTTACTATCAATTATATATAAATACTGCATATTTCTCCAAGAATGAGTTTTCTTAATATTTTCAGTGTCATGGAACGAAAATCTACCAAAAGGCCACATACATTTTTCTTCCTTTTCATAATCTTTTCAAAGCTGTAATAGCTTTGCCACTTTTGAACATTTACTTTCACAGAAAATGTCAAAATCTCTGACCATTTAGTAGTCTCACATAATCTTTGACATCTTCTTAAATAAAATTTCTCCTCTTCACTTGCCTAACTCAATTTCCCACTAAGAAGTCTCAAAGAAATAAGAACTTCTTCATACGCTCTTACAGGCACCAATGGAGAATGCCAGAACACAGGCTTCATAAAAGGGCTATCATGAAGAGGATTATCAGGCTTCACTGTAAGTTAACCATATGAATATCTTTCTTAAAATTTTTCAGAAAGTGGTATTTTGCAAAGGTCAAATCACACAAACTGTGACCCATGAGCACACCTTTCTATTTAGCGTTCCATGTACCCGCTGCCATTGGCGGTTCATCTCTCCCAGGTGCTCTGCAAACTCTGTCCTCTCATAGCGCTTACTTTCTACATCACAGGTGCTTAACTGAAGTAATGACTGGTTGACAAAGTCAACGATCCATTGTTTGTAGTCCATTTCCATTCTGAACTCCTAAAACAAACAAAATTAAACAACCAAAACCTGAACTGAAGTAGGTTGAACCGGATTCCCCCTCTGGTGCACTCCAGGGAGCGCTAAACTCGCATTCATTAATCAAGGGGCATCCGTCTGGAGTTATGTTCTATCCTCCCCTCCAATCCCACCGAATGTCTTTGAGTGGAGAGTCTCTTGTAGAATTCCACATGCCTAGGAACAGAGACTCGCCATTTTCAAACGGACTGAAAAGTCAAAGGTGGCATCGTGTATGGTGGCTGCATCATCTGAACCAAAATCAAGACGTAGGGACTGACAACGGGTTCCTGCGAGTGGCTTCCTGAGAGTTCCACTGGAATTCAGAGCCACCCTACAGGCTCGTGGAAACGAGAGGATGGGATGTCTCCAGTTAAGACTCCCCAAGAAAACCCAGGACATTAAGGAATTTTGCCAGTTTAGGTCGCTGCTCTGTTCTTCTGGGGACAATCTACTCTCCAGGTTTGGAGGACTTTAAGTTCTTCAGCAATGCTAAAAACACCCCGGGGCCAAGCATGTTTCTGTGGAGCCTGATACCTGTTGGGCTTATCCTGGAAAGTTCTAACACTTCTCTGGAGGTATCAGGGAGAAAACCATGTGGCATGTGCTAGGTTCCTAGAGCCTATAAAAATACATATATGTGGACGCTCCAAAGATTCTACTACTCACTGAAGTGAGGATGTGCTAGCATATTAAAAAATCCTTGTTAACATCATGCTTTGTGACCAAGGTATGCATCCTCCGTCTACCAGAGGCTGGATCTATCAGCCTGTGAGGTCTTTGAAAGCAGTGACCAGAGTCTTCATTTATCTCCTGTGTTCCTAGTGGTGGACTTGCCTGACACACAGTAAGTGCTTGTGTGTGGCTTGTTCGATGTTTGTTAAATCTACATGAAATCAAACATCACGGAGAAGGCCACCTTCATATCTATTTGTAGAAGGACATCAAATTTTCCTTGCGCATTTTCTTACGCAAAGAACATTTACATGCTATCTACTGGACGCCAGGTATTGGGCTAGGTGTGCTATTTCAGGGAGGTGAAGGTAGCTTCTCTCTCAAGAAGCCAAGTCAAGGCGGGGAGACAGACAAGTAAGCAAATAATTATAGCACCATGGAGACACCTAATCCCAGAAAGTAAACTCATCTGGTAGGGAGAGTCAGGAGTAGATTTCCAAATCAGGCGATACTTGAGCAGACTCTTGAAAGATGATGGAGAGCATTTCTATAGCTCGAAGTGGGGCACGAGAATTCCAGCCTGAAGCAGCATGCACCAAAGCATGAGCGGGGAGAGCACCAGACACAGCTGGTTCATTTGCTTCTGGCAGAGTCTAGGGTCTTAGCAGGTAATGAAAAAAAGAGGAGGCTGGAGAGGTAAAGAGGGGTCAGAGCCAGTTAAAAGCTTGGATTCTGTCCTGTGGTGATGGGAGCTACCACAGGAAACCAGGCGGAAGAAGTATGCTAACATCTGCCTAGAATCACCCAACATCTCATTCCTCGCCCCTAGAATGAGTTTTTCTAAATCACATCCTATGTGTCTCTTTGTTCCGTATTTCCCTTTTGACTGACTTGCCTTCTTATTTAATGACAAGGCTTCTGGCTCTTTTTGTTTAATTACCTTGTACTTCTGAAGAAGATTTTTCACTTGAGATGCAGAACTCAGTGAACGCTCAGAGTCTTCATCTGCAGTTTGGTGTTCCACATTGTTCATCCAGCTAATCATTTCCGTGATTGCTTTACGAGATGGCAATTTCTCCATCTGAAGCTGCAAGGACAAAATGATTTCCATTTAATTACCTGCCGCTGACAAAATGAATCAAGGGCATCCACGAAAGATGATATCTGGTTTGATAAAAAGGTCTCGCTCCATAATTATGCAGGTGACTCACAAAAACAAACCCAGCATTCAGGCTTAGAATAAGTGACCCCAAAACAATGACAATGACCTTCACATAAAGTAACACAGCGATGCAGATAAATTGGGAAATAAAGTAATTAAGCCTGATTTCTCTGTTAAGAAAGATCCCACTGGAGGAGAGGCCAGTAATTAAGACCTATATTCAGTGGTGCCAGCGCTAAGAATAGGCAGTGTCAATGAAAATTATTGAGTCAGAGAGATAATTTTAAAGGAGTTGTGAGCTAACAAGTGAATGCTCATCCGAATGCTGCGTCTTGAAACACCTACCTGGTGAAGTTTTTCTTGAACATCTGGAAGTTGAGTTATGAGCATGGTCCATTTCTGTTCAAACTGCGCTAAAGCGGCTCTCAGCGTGGCCGCATCGGCTTCTTTCAGGTGGAGGAGCTGGTTCCCCGTGCTTACGACCGCAGCCTTCAGGGACGACTTGTCGTCAAGCTCCTTTGAAAACTCCTAAAAAGTTGGAACATTGAGAAATGTTAAGAATTTGAAAACAGCGAAGAATAACAGAGTCAGAATAACTGGTTAGAGTCCGAAGCTAAATCACTGAACTCGATTCACATCACAAATGTTTGCATGTGTATCTATACGTGTGTGTGTGTGTGTGTGTATGTTCATAAGGGCATGTGTGCACGCATAGCTTCTTCCTACTAAATGTCAGGCACTGTTCCAGGCATCAGATAGAGGACGAGGAACAAAAGAGATGGAATTCCTGTCCCTTGAGTGGCTTAATTAATATTTTTACAGAATAGACAAATCACTTCAACTTTTTAAAAAAAATTTTAAGATTTTATTTATTTATTTGACAGAGAGAGACACAGCGAGAGAGGGAACACAAGCAGGGGGAGTGGGAGAGGGAGAAGCAGGCTTCCTGCTGAGCAGGGAGCCCGATGCGGGACTCGATCCCAGGACCCTGGGATCATGACCTGAGCCGAAGGCAGACGCTTAACCGAGCCACCCAGGCGCCCCGCCCCCAAATCACTTCAACTTTAAAAGAAACAGCAAACAAAGTTCACATGAAATGAACTAAATGCAAATAATTTTTAACTAAAATATTTGAAATCTTTCCTTTGTCTTTATAGGTGTTTTCAAGTATATTTTAAAATATTTACGTTTTCATACCAAGGTGAGTGATCATTGCTATAAAATATGAAATTGGAGAAGAGAGAAAAAATACAGGAAAGGAATAAATTTATATTACAAAAGTAATACTTTAAGAAAAATCTCAAAACCATAGAACAACCTTTTCACAGAAATATCAGTTCTGCATATGACAGTTTAAAACCATGTGTTTTTTAGGGGGAAGCAGGGAATTATTTCCTGCATTTATAAAGCATGCCCCGTGTCAGAGGAAGTTTTAAATTTATATACATTTTGTAGGGTCAATTAAAAATCTACTGTATCATTATTTTAAATATATAAATGACCAGTATAAATAAATAGCTCTAAGTTTGACGAATGCCATTAGCCCAAGTCTTATCCCTTATCCACAAATGATTAGGGAGACTATCACTATCAACCCTGGTCATGTCCCCCTGATATTTATTTCCAACAATAATTATCTGAGCATATTCTATTACAACTTACAAAAAAGTTGTTTATGTTGCTTCTGACTGTATCCAAGTCCTGAGACACATTGAGGGACTGTTCTTTCCAGTAATTCAGAGTTTGCTGAGAAGATTCCAACCACTTGGTTAACTGATCCGAATCTCTGGTATAACTAACAGAAGCACAGTGAGAGAGAAAGTAAGTTAGAAATTACTCTCTGGAGGATATGCATCATTGGCATATTTTCTTCTTATTTTATTATTCAGAAAGTGAGGATACCCTTTTGTTATCCCATGCCCCAAAACTGATGCTCCTAGCGTCTTCTATAACTCTCTTATGAAGAATCTAGAACAAAATGGGTATTTTTAAGGTCTAAAACATTTTCTTATTACAGCTATGCAAAAATAAACCCATGGGTAAAGACGAACCATGAGAGACTATGGACTCTGAGAAAACAAACTGAGGGTTCTAGAGGGGAGGGGGGTGGGAGGATGGGTTAGCCTGGTGATGGGTATTAAAGAGGGCACGTTCTGCATGGAGAACTGGGTGTTATACGCAAACAATGAATCATGGAACACTACATCAGAAACTAATGATGTAATGTATGGTGATTAACATAACAATAAAAAATAAAATAAAAATAAATAAATAAACCCATGGGTAAGGACAGCAATTATTTTTATTCACTAAATGTTCTTGACAGATATGTTTATAGTAAAAATACAACGAGCATTTGTATAAGTTGTATAACAATAAACTGTTGTTGGCTTGATACCAACATATTTATTGGAGGTGAAGGAAAATATCCAAGGAAAATGCTACTCCTCTTGTAACTTTTAAACTTTAAACTCTTAACTAGGTTAAGATAGTTCCCTATGAGGCGGGGATGAGGAGATTCAAATGTTCTATGTTCTCTCTCTTCCTCAAGGGGTTCAGGATTAGGTCCACTAAACAAAATTCTCTGAGGAACTCTGAAGACTTTTTCAAACTATTCTGTTAGCTAAAATTAGTATTTTTTAATTTAACAACTTTGGGAGGAGAATAGGAAAGAGCGACATCATGGCGTAAAGGCAACGTGCATAACTTTAGAACATAATTCCTAGTTTTCATAGAGCTGATTACATATTACCCTCAGTCTAGCAAACCAACCTCAGAGAACTTAGGTCCCACTTAGCCCAGAAGAGGGACCCAAGAGCTTTAATTGTTGACGAAAAACCTTACAACAGGGAGACCGCATGTAAAATGCGGTTGACCACAGGATCCCTCTGAGGTCTTTCATGTGGAAATTTGAGTGCAATCCATCCCTAAGAAAACATACCTGAGCAGATGCTTGAGAAGTGTTTGCAGTCTGTGTAGTTCATGGTCGATCTTCTTGTTTAGGGCCAACCACTGCTCTTCTAGCTTTGCAATCTGGCCCTCTAGTTCAGGACAGCTCACAGATGCCACCAGCTGCTTGCCTTCATTCAGAGTTTGGTAAAGCCGGGCATGCTTTTCATCAATGTTCCTTTTTATTTGCTAAAAAAAGGTAAAGTCACAGAATTAATTATTTAAAAATGAAGCCAATCTATTCACAAATACTTCATTAAAAACCTACAGTAGAGGCTACTGAAGGAAGTTTAACACTCTCCTAACCCTCAAGACTCTTGCAGTGTGGCCGAAGAAACATGATTCATGTTTTATTGATCATCTTTCATGATGAGAGTGTCCGACTAATGCAATTTCTACGGCACATTTCTTTCTGTTCTATAGACTTATACATAGAAACAGAAAACAAAAATTTACAGCTTTAGACTGAATAGTTAAAATTCATCCACCTAAAAGCAAAAAACAAGCTAGCAGTCTACAGGGCACATTCAGCTTGTGGACAAGTTTTGTGTGACCTGAAGACTATTTTGAAAATCAGGAAATTTCACATAGAAATCAGGATTTCCTGGGACTCTGAGAAAACTGGGAGATGGAGCAACCTGGGTCTGCATTCTCACGTGGCACATCGGGCTGGAATTGGGCAGACATGCTTCCCTTAGAAGAGCTTCCTCTCTTCGACACTCTCCCTTGGCAGTCCCCACCAACCCCTCAGTCAGCCACAGAAATACTGTGCTCCTCCCCGGCCCCAGTAAGCACTTTACATTGCAACTAGGTTTGAAGGGGATAAGAAAACATTTCTTCATCATCCCTTAGGTCCCTATAGTCTTCTAAATGGAAGGATTCAATAGGGAGAAAGGAAGAGGACTTTATAAGTGTAAATTAAAACAGTACATCACTAATCCAACTTCATGAAAAGAAAATCTTTAAAACTGCAATACAATGACCCCCAGAAGAGAACTCTGTCTAAAAGCAATTACCTTCCACCACTGGGTTCAGCTAATGACACTTATCCTGACAGTTATTTAAATTTCAGCTTAAAAAATAAATTCTGATCAAAATATTACTTTTCCTATTTTCCAATTAACTTAAGACTTTTAAAATTACTAAAGAATTCTACTTGTAATGTCTTTTCCACCACTCCTACCTATAACTCTCTTTTCCCACTTGATCCTGTAGGCGTAAATAAAACCTCCCACATTTGTTTAAAAAAAAAAGGTCCTGGACTCCTGGCTGGCTGTCAGAAGAGCATGCGACTCGATCTCGGGGTCATGAGGTCGAGCCCCATGTTGGGTGTACAGATTACTTAAAATAAAATCTTAAAAAATTTTTTTAAAAAGAGTTCTAATTTTCTAAGCCTTCAGTGCAAGAGACTTCATCTTTAGAGTATCTCTGAGAAGTTGTTTTTGTTTTTAAGATTTTATTTATTTATTTGACAGAGACAGAGAGAGAGAGAGAGCACAAGTAGGGGGAGCGACAGGCAGAGGGAGAAGCAGGCTCCCTGCTAAGCAAGGAGCCAGATGTGAGGCTGGATCCCAGGACCCAGGGATTGTGACCTGAGCCAAAGGCAGACGCTTAACCGACTGAGCCACCCGGGTGTCCCTATTATATCTCTGAGAAGTTTTAATTATGCCATTTTATACACAGGGGTCAGAATGCAATGGCCACTCAGCCCATAAGGTGCAGAGCCAGCACTGAACAAGGTTTGTTCAACTCCAGAGGCCACACAGACACTATGTTCCATGGCCTACAGATGTCCGCCGATCAAAACAGATGCAAATCTCTCCATGACGCAGAGGACTGAGAATGACCTAAAGAAATCTGTAAGTTAGATGGGCTTTACAAGTCATCTGCCTTTTAAGTCCGCAAACTTATATTAAAAACTTATATAAAAAAGTCTTAGAACAATGATTTCATTTAAAAAAAAAAATAGTTCAAATTTAACAGAATCACAGGTTGCACTTTAAGGGACATGATCTTCTGGGGAAATCATCAGGCTTCTATGAGGTGGGCAAATATGAACAATTCCTTAACACAATGAGGTTTAAAATGCTATTTTCCACTGCATTCTCTTAGCTGTTCAGAGGGTACATCTGCATCCCGAGGCTAACAAAGAAGTAAGCAGCAGCTTCCTGCCCCCAGAGGATTCAGATTTATCTTAGTTATGCTCAATATAATAAGGGAGCAAAGAGATCAATTGTACCTTTCCAGGCATCTAGACAGCATGACTAGAGCGTCATTACCTCTGGAAATGTTCCTTCTAGGAGCTGAAATGCTTCTGAAGAATGGCGGGGTCCTGCCAAGTGTTTCATGCATTTTCCATCCCAGAGTCTATTCAGGCAACACACCTGCTTTTGAAGTTTTGAAACTGACATCTGATAACCACCTCCAGCCGCACAGCTCAGATGCTGACGACATATATTCAAAAGTCAGAACCAAGTGTTGTAAGTTTTCTGTTAAGACTTAAAACTCATTTTTATCTTGTTGGTCATGATCTCAGTGCCACTCGAAAGCCATTTTAAGGTGCTCTCTTTTCTATGGCATCAAAATTGGAGGCACAGAGACTTTGATGATACTACTACTAAATGCTGCACAAGAAAAATTTTGTTTGAAGTCTTTTTATAATGTTGGTGGCAGATAACAGATGATTGCCCCTTGCACAGGCTATGTCCAAACAGGGCTTCACTGAAGTAGGAAAACCAAATATAGGTTTAGTGGCCCACGTTTTACAAAGTTCTTTCTGTACCTTAACTCATTTCCATGCCCACTGATATCCACCTCCTGAGACAGGGAGAACTAGCCTGATTACCTACATTCTACAGATAAAGAAACTATAGATAAAGAGACTTAGAGACAAAAAGGTGACACAGTGACTGATAAGAGCCAGGACTCAAACCCAGGACCTCCACCCCAAGCCAGACCTGTGGCTACGCAGAGCAGCCCCAAAATCAAATCTGCAGTTTCCCCAAGTATGTCTAATAGTGAGTGGTGTGATGAACTTCAATTCAAATCATTCACCTTCAAAGGTGAGCAATTTAGTCAAAGCAAAGGAAAACACAAAGTGCAATGGACCGTGCCTCTGATAGATTCAACAGGAGCAAATCACCTGGTAAAATGAAATCCTTTCCATTAATCTTTCTTCTGTCTCTTCCACCAAACTCACAGAGGGCAATGTAGACACCAGAATTTCCAGATCCTTTTCAAGGGATGTATAGTTTTCATCAAATTCTTCCCATTTCTAGAGAATCAAGAACATAACATCAGTGGGAGCCCTTTGCTAGACTAGTTTCAGACAATGACAAAATTAATCATAAAAATAAAAATGAACTCTGAGACCATACAAAATTAAAACACAGATTCCAGAGGTTTCTGAGAGATATAACCCACCCTTGTTAAGAGCTCAGCATCTAATAGAAAAAAACCACTCCATCATCTTTGTGGAGAGGGTTTTGAAAAATCCGGTTGGCATGTTTTATGCTTGTCTCATCAAATTGAGCAGGGACTAATAAGATTAAGTTAAAGGGATCTTCTCAGCATACACACCTCTGTGGAGACTTCAGAGCTGGAAGAGAGCCATTCTCTTACTTGGAAAGGAAGGGGCTAACTTTTAAAGCCTTTCTCAATAGAGGCTCCTGTTAGGTTGCATCTGCCCTCCCTGCTCTAACCCCAGCCCTCTGACCATCACCTGATTGTGCCGCTAAGAGCATAACTGTGCTGTTGGAGGAATGTGGGCTTACACTTCATCAGGGGAATACTATTTTCTTAGCCTGAGTCTTGCCTTGTCCTAGTTCTCGCCATGTCTATGGAAGCCCACTACTAGGATCTCAGCACACTACAGAGCTGACTTATAGACACTAAATAGTATGTGTTGGAAAAATAACCCCCTTATTAATTCTCTTATCTACTGAAGTAGTGGGTCACCTGGCTATCAGGGGCACTCTTTGGGCTCAGAGGATCTTTTTTTTTTTAATACCATGAAATATTGCTATAAATACCAATTTGACAAGCTAACCAGAAAATTCATTTCATTAGCATAAAATAACGATCACATTATAAAGCTGGATATTTCCTTGCTTTTTGGTTATTTCCTTTAAGAGCTAACATCCACTGCGTTTAAGAAGTTAAAGGTGAAAACCTTAAAACTGAGAAAGAACTTTATGCAAACTTAATTTTCTTCTTTGAACTGAGATGAGACTATCAGGAGTCCACTTCAGCCTGTCCTCTTCGGGAAGTACTGTTTCTGAACCACTGACTGTTTCATGCAAATGACCTCATTCGGGATCTTAAAGTGCTCTCAATTTTGTTTATTTGCACACAAACCTAGAAGGTGGAAAGATGCTATGTCATTCCCTAATTTACGTATGAGAAATCTCAGTGAATATTTCACTCAGAGAGTAGCAGTCAGAGCTAGAACAGGCCTCCACACTCCTCAGTGTTAATTCCCATTTAACTACTGCTTAATGATAAATAGACGCTTCTGGATACCGGGAGGCAGACGTCAAAATTCTGGAAGTCCAGGCTTACATACAAAGTTTACGTAACCCAAATAAATACCTGTAGCAAACTCTGTAGTTTTATTCCACATTGGTGTGACTTTTCCTCCAGTAATTTAACTTCTTTTATTTGTTCTGCCCAAAATGTCTCTTTCTTTTGCCATAAAGAAGGAAGCATTTTGTTGGAGTATGTTTGGATCAACAGCATGTCAGCAACAAGCTTCTGAAAAAAAAGCTGTAAAATGGACAAGGTTTTAATATTTACTTATTTCTATACTGTGAGAGCTTGCAAACCAAGTTACTTCCAACTTTTATACAGTTATATTTGCTTTTTAGTCCCAAATCCCATGACAGCCATGTGGAGTCGAACATACGAGAGAAGAAAAAGAAAACTGACTGCGTACCCCTTAGTCTTTAACACTAATGACATTTTAACAAATCATAAAGAAAAAATCATCCTAAGTAACATTTTCCACAAAACAGTCCATGTAAAAGGGCAAACATTAGTCAATTTCAATTTCCAGTGAGACCTTCCGAAATCGGTTACTCTGAGTTTTAAGAAACTTTACAGAAAGGTAGATCCGTCACTGATTTATTTCAAGACAATAAAATGGATGGATAGATGTGTGAGCCCGAGAAGCCCACACATGGACAGCCAGAGGCTCCTACACTCCGGCTTGATTTTCTACTCAATAAAATGGACAAAGAAAGGGAATTTGTTGACATGGTCTACTGGATCCTGGGATGTAAAAGCTCCCAGATTAACACTTAAGAACCTTTACACAGGAAGGCTTTCCTTCACATGGTTGTCCTCCATGTATAGTCAGCTGCCCCTTCTAATTGTTTGGAGGAACTTCTTATGTGAATCCCTTCCCTATACAGTGAAGGTTTAGAATAGCATCCAGCATAGGTCCCGACACACTGTAGATATTCATTATATTACTTTCTCTTTTCCCCCTCCATTCTTTATACAATATTTACCTCTGAATTTCTTAGATTAAGATCTACTTGTCACAAGCTTAGACTTCTGCTGCTTTAGGCAGGAACTGTCTTACACATTTTTTTACATCAGCACTTAAATTACTACAGGTCTTTAGTTGGTGATCATGAGGTTTTTGTTTAATAAAATGAATGGAAAACTAAAAGATTTATTGTAGCATTACACTAGGTATATATTTATGTACTGAGGTATATATATTTCTTTTGGTTGACGTTCTCAGGAAAGCCTTCACTAATCTCCTGAACTCAGCTTCCCCTCTTAAATGCTCTGAAGGCGTGTATCTCAATTTTAATTTTAAATTTGTTTGAAGGGCTCCTTCATAAATATGTCTTCTCTTTCAACCGAAAGCTCCATGAATGTAAGCAACTGTGCTGTTTTCACTCACAATCACATTCTTAGAGGTTAGCAGGGTTCCTGGTATAGTGGGAGCCCTCTAATAGATGTTTGTTAAAACAATGAACGAATGAATGAATGAGCAATGTATATTTCACCAAGGAAGAAAGCGGATGCTGTCTGTTTAAGTCAGAAAGACTGGTAATCTGACCCATGTGTCTTACCTTGTGATTTTGTATTTGGGCCTGTAAGGCAACTTTACTCTTGGTTTGTTGTAAGTGGTCATGAGCAAGCTTTTCCTTCCCGATATCCACTAGTTCCACGATGCCTCTCAACAAGGCATCTTGCTGGCTCTCCGTGATGAAAGGGCTGCTGAGTTTGGTGTACCTGGCTCTCAGGATTCCCCACATACCGTCAAGTACATCCTGAAAAGAAAAAGCATCTTTATCCAATCATGAAAGGAATCCAAATGGAGAATGAATCTAAACTCCCTTCATGGAGGAAGAAAGTCTTACTCCTTATAATCACAGTAATTCACTGATTGAATGTTTTCTGCTCAGACATACCTCTAATTTGTAAACCTCTTGCAATAAAACATAAGGTAAATGAAGCCTCTCCCCTTCGTCTCTTAGTTTTGCCACTCGGCTCTCAGAGTTCTGCAGCTCCATTATATATGCATCTGCTTTCTAAAGTGAGAGATGACACAAAAAAGTAAAATCCTTTAATAAGTCAGAGAGGTACATATATTCATTTTAAAAGAATTACACAGTACAGAAAAAAATTTAGGGAAACCTGAAAGTCCCATTGCTCCTCCCTCACCTCCAGCTTCTGCCAAAGAGCCACAGCTGACAGTCTGGTCCCAACCTGTTCGGAGCTCACCCATAGAGGTATCCGTGCACACCCTTACACTCGCTGAGCGCACATGTCCTTCCACTCTGCCGTCTGCATCCTCACCTAGCAGCTTCTCAGCTGCTCTTAAGACTCATCAGTAAAAACATCTGACTCCTTTTAATGGGACACACAGTATGCCATCTTAAGGCCACCCATTGCTTTTTAACAGTCTGCTCTTAATGGCTTTTGGGCTACTTGAGGGTTTTTGATTCAAGCAGTGCTACTAGGTTCATCCTTGAATATTTATATACATATTTACCTCTTTGCACTTGTCTTACTTCCTTAGGCTAAGCGCAAGTCCAACACCTAGAGCAGTGTCTAACATAGTAGGTGCTCAATGAATAGTTGCTGGGTATATGAATGAGGTGAAACTGCTGTGGGCGGAAGAGCATTTATACGTCGAATTCTGATTTACAACTAACGGACCCTGAGAAGCTGGACGAATCACCACCCCTCCCAAGAGAAGGACAGTCTTCTTTCCCAAAGCCCGCACTGACACAGCACAAACTTACATTTTTGCCCAGGTGATAGGGAACGATGGTCTTGTGGTGGTTTAATTTACTCTTCATAAAGAACGACTTACGAGTTATTTTTAAAGGTCAACATAAATAGTTTTCATTTTTATCTATTTGCTTAAGCCTTGCCACTGCTCACAAAGGGAAGTGGTTCAGAAGATAGCTATCGCACAAAACTTTTTGGTCCCAGGTTAGATCAGTTTAACTATTTTGACTTGGTTACCTGAAGCTGTTCATCAATACTCTGGCCACTAATTTCATTCAGAGACTGTTGTAAAGATGTTTTGTTCTTGATAAGTTGATCATACAGTCGCTTTATTTCATTCTGCATTAAGAAGATAAATTCAGGAAAACAGTGAGAATCTCATGTAGGCCTTCAATACCTTTTCTTAAAAGTTACTTGTCCTTTAATATTTGTGCTACCGGAAGTTTCAAACATATACCAAAATAGAGGACTCCCTGTGTCACCATCACCTGGCTTTAACAATTACTGACTGTGGCGGGTCGTCTCTGCTCTGTGCCCTCCCCTGAGCTTTCTTGACTGTATCTGATCTCCCGCCCCTCAGATTATTTTGAAACAAATCACAAGTATTTTATTTCATCAGTGTAAGTTTCAGTATGTATCTTTAAAAGATAAAGATTCTTCCCTTTAAAAATACTACAGGGGCGCCTGGGTGGCTCAGTTGGTTAAGCGACTGCCTTCGGCTCAGGTCATGATCCTGGAGTCCCTGGATCGAGTCCCGCATCGGGCTCCCTGCTCAGTGGGGAGTCTGCTTCTCCCTCTGACCCTCCCCGCTCTCATGTGCTTGCTCTCTCTCATTCTCTCTCTCTCAAATAAATAAATAAAATCTTAAAAAAAAATAAATAAAAAAAAATAAAAATACTACAGATCAACAATAATTCCTTAGTACTATTAACTGTCAGAACGGGTTCACATTTCTCTAATTGCCTATAATTTTTCTTTTTGGTTTGTTTGAATTGGAATCTAAATGAGGTCCAATAGGTTGCAATGGACTAATAGCGGCAGGCTCCCCAAGCATCTCTCTTTTTTGTTCCTGGGATTTTGGGTGGGATGGTGGAAAAACTAAGTCTTTTATTCTACACAGCTTCCCACCATCTGGATTGGGCTGACTGCCCGCCCACAGTGCTACTCAACATGATCTTCTTCCCTTGGGTCTGTTTTACTTGGATTCCAGAAGCTTGATCAGATTGAGGTTTGGTTTTATGGGCGAGACTCCTCCATAAGCGGTGTTGTGTTTCATTTCCTTTTCTCTAGTTAGGAAGCTACTAAAATCGTCTGCCTGCCTCAAGTCTCTCCTTCAATCCACAATAGACAACGGCCAGATGAATCTACCTGAAACACACAGACTGTCCTTTCTTTGCTCAAAAACTTTAATGGCTCCCTGTTACCAGAAATCCTCCCCTATGACGCTCATTGACCGCTAAATGGAACAGAGGAAAGAAACAGCGTGTTAGCTCGATCTAACAAATTCAAACCATAGCTTTGGGAAGGACCTCGCTTTCAAATGGTCTTCAGCCATGTGCAGCAGAACTAACCTAGAAACCTTCACAGAGAGAACATCTTACCACTTTGCTCGGCAATCTCTATTCACGAATGCTGCCAAGAATAATGGAATTAATGGGAGTTAACCTAAAACAATGCCAAAGAACGCCGAGTGCCTAGCTCTGTACCTGATAACTGCGGTTATAGTCCAGGCCAGCTTTCAGGGACTTGCTTTTAGAGGCGGCTGAGGCCTGGGTGAGCTTCAGGTAGACTTGGAGGTTGTCAAAACATTGAAGAAACAAGCTGGTGTTCCTCCCGGGCCAAGTCACGGCTTTCACAAGGTCGTTCTTCTTGTCACTCATAGCTAAGTAAAGTTTTTTCAATTCAAGAGCCAGTGTCTGCAGAGAGGAGAGGGAGGAAGACACAGTGAATGGAGTCTGACCTTAAGAGGCTTCAGCTCGGGCTTAAATAGTGGGCTGCCTGCAGCAACAGCCAACACATGGGCTTGCTGGAAATTCCCCACCTCGTAGTGCACCTGCTGAGCACAGACATCCTCTCTGAAGAGCCCAGGTGTCTGCAGCATCTCCTCCACCCTGCCAAGGCACTGACTGAGGGTCAGAAATAGCTCAAATAACTTTTTATCCATATTTATGTATGTTTCTTCTGTCATGTTTTCCTGAATCAAGAGGAAAAAAAGAAAAAAGAAAAATCATTAGGATTCCTTGCCTTCCTAAGCCTGAATTTTCCCCGATTTCTGTTAAAGTTTACAAGTTATGTTATACTGTTTTATAATTGGTTGTTTTGAACACTCTGCGAACTAGGTAGAAGAGTGAATAAATAAAATTAAGATGTTAACTCTGAGCAAAACAAGTTTATAAGAAACTCAATGTTAGGTAGTACTATTGAAATGGAATTAAAAGGTAAATCACCAGATGAAGGATTTCCTTAAGGGGCCATCCAGGTGGAAGTGTGGTCCCAAGTAAAGCATACTGTCCCTCTTTCCACTGCTCCCTGCCTCCCACATTTTATTTTTTTTATTTATTCATGAGAGAGAGAGAGAGAGAGGCAGAGGGAGAAGCAGGCTCCCAAGGAGCAGGGAGCCCGATGCGGGACTCGATCCCAGGACGCCGGGATCATGACCTGAGCCGAAGGCAGACGCTCAACCATCTGAGCCACCCAGGTGCCCCTCCCACATTTTAATGTAGGAGAAAGTAGGTTAATGAAATCAAGTATGGCTTGGAGAAGGAAAAGAAGTCAAGACATTTGAAGGGGTTGATTGGAAAGAGGTACAATATTTTAAAGATAGGAATGGCAGGCACAGCATGGTGACTATAGATAATAATACTGTATTGTATATCTGAAAGTTGTTAAGAGAGTCGATCTTAAAAGTTCTTATCACAAGAAAAAAATTTTTGTAACTCTATGTGGTGATGGATGTTGGACTTATTGTGGTAATCATTTCACAATAAATATAAATATCAAATCACTTTGGTATACATCTGAAACTAATAAGAGTGTTATGTGTCAGTTATAGCTCAATAAAAAAGGATCGGGATGGGCTGTGGAGCAGGGGGCAGTTAGAAGTGTCATTTATGGGCTGACTGTGAGAATTAAGGCCCCCTTAGATGTACAACTCCAAGGGGGGAGGGGCCTAGGGTTGAGCCACTGTGCCCTGGTGAGTTCAGGAGCCACAGATCTCCTTAGGTTTTAGCATAAGCTGCTAGAACAACCCCTTTTTCTTTACCCATGATCACCCTGAATTCTTGACCAGTTACAAGTAATTTAGAAGCAAGCCAAAACTGTAATCAGCCCAATCTGAGCTCTGTTTCCTACCATCTTCTCTGGTGGACACCTAACACTATGTAGCATACCATTTCAACATTAAATCTAGTCAAGGTTGGAAATCTTGTCAATACTCCCCTCCTTCCTCACCCTTCCAATCATAGAACACCCCTTCAGACAATACTAATCAACAATGATCCTTGTTGGGGTGCCTGGGTGCTGTAGTTGGTTAAGCGTCCACTTGGTTTCACCTCAGGTCATGATCTCAGGGTCCTGGGATTGAGCCCCCCGTTGGGCTCTGTACTCAGCACGGAGTCTGCTTGTCCCTCTCCCTCTGTTCCTCCACCCCCAGCCCCGCTCTCTTTCTCTATCTCTAAAATAAATAAATAAATATTTAAACAACAAAACAAAACAACGCTCCTTGCTGCTGCCAATCCTGGATGTGGGTTCAGAAGCCTTTGTACACGATGCTCTAGGCAGCCACTAACCAAATGTGAGTTGGCAAAAGAGATAGATTCTCTTTGCAATTGCAGGACCCATTCCATTATGTATTCTATTCTTTATTCAATAAAGACAATTATGACTAATTCACAGCATCCCATTTCCCTTCTTCTTTGATACTGCAGTGAGGAGAATATGTAACGTGACATTGCTACCTGGGTCTGCAGATTACTGGCTTCTTGACGCAGGTCTTCCAGCTGTGTGGTGTATGTTTTCAGTTCTTCAGTTGTTGGGCATTTAAAGTTATACACACTCACACTGGGCAGAACACTCATATTTGTGGCAACCTGTATGAAAATGGGAAGCCTTATTACCATTCGAGATCCTGGTGATGTTAATGGAAAACCGCAAAACTGCCTTCACGTGTTACCTTCACGTCAGGGTTTCTATCTTGTCACTTGTCAGACAAAATAGTTAAATCTTAAATATTGTGGACAGCTTCGAAAGGTCATGAGAAGGCTTACTGAGATACTTAAGGGTCCATTTAATATCAAAATGAGGGAAAAGAAACCATCACTTGAAAAACAGAGTAAAATCAGTAATATTTCAATTTAGTAGCAATACCCTTCATGTTAAGAGGTTAGCGGTTTCTTTTCCCATTTACTGGTAGGCCCCCGGTATATGGCCAACTCTTAGAATAGAACACAGTCACCTCCAGGGACAGATTTGCATCTTGATTTATCACTGAAAAATGAAATAAGTATTAAAAATGTGCTGTGACTTTAGCAGAGAGAAAGGTTCAGAATTCATTCCTTTTTCAAACTGGAAAACGAATAAATACAAAGCCCCAGGGTGAGGTGGTATCTGACTCTGCTTGGGGAAGAGAACTCCTGAGGCTGTTCTACTGTTGGAAAACAAACAATATACATGTTACAGTGTGTAAGACAAGGAGAAACCAAGACTGAAGCCCTACCAATGAGTTTAATTCAACATTAATAGGTCAAAGAAGGTTCTCGTCAGAACAGAGCTGAAAAGTTCCCACCAGACTGGAGACCTGTGAAAAAGGTGGTAAGTTCTACTGCTTGAGTGCAAAGCTGAAGGCAAAAGCTTGACTGCTGTGAGCCACAGTGTTATTCTGCTCACGGGCTCCCTGGTTAGAGAGAAATCCAGCGGTAGCTGGGGCAGTATGAATAAAACCTACAATGGCAGTAAGAGAGCATGTTGATGGAACACAGGTACCACTGGAAGAGGGGCTGGAATCTGGCACTGCAGATTCCAAATTAGCTCTTGATGAATGAATGACAGTAATATAGCACTGTATTGTTTTTAAAGTGTTTTTTTAAACATATATTATTCATTCCTTTATTTACTCAACATATCAAAACTGAGACTTGAAAATGTTTCAGGTACTGTGCCAGGCACTCAAATGTGAACCAGGCAAACACAGTCTTTCTTCCCATACCACCCCATGGGGAACACAGACAAATAAACAGACACACAGTATGGTAAGAGCTATAATTAGGGAAGCTCAGGGTGCCACAGAAGCACGAAGGAGTGGCCTTTACTGCAGATTTCCAGGAGGGCAAAAAGGGGTGAGTCAAATGAAAAAATGCACTGGGCATCTTTGCTTTCTGAAAATAAACTACTACATAATGCAGAACATAGATGTGTATTTAATGAACGTCTGTTGCATTTTCAAAGATAAACATGTTTATTTATTATTTACACCATGCGCAGGCATGCACTGACCTGAGGCTGCACCTGCTCAGGTAGCGGAAGCCCGAGTTTTGATGAAAGTTCGTGATGTAAATATTGCCACTTATCCCCACTTTGGCCCTGAGTTGGCAAGACAGAGTCTAGAGCATCATTTTCGGGACTTGATGCCCTAATGCTGTTAAAGGAAAATAAAAGGTGAAAAGAATCATCAACATACAGAAATTTTATTACATTCAGACAATGTTTTACAAGTGATTTAAAAAGAAATGCCCTTAATTCTCCCAACCATACAACTTGCTGAATGTCCAACTCCAAAAATGTTTTACCTTTCAGATGATTTCTGAGTTGTATCTTTATCAGGTTGGCAATGCTGGGGCCCCATTTTCTTGGCATTAAACTCGATGAATTTGATGAAATCTTTCTGTTCCATTGGTTTTAACTCCAGAACCTATAATTGAGTGAGATTCAAACAGTCCAAAGTTTTCAATTAATGCCCAATGGTTTTTCTGTTGAGATCTCATTTTGAACCGCTTCCTAATTTATTATTTACTATTTCCCTTTCTTGCTTGCTTGTTCTCATTAACTTTTATTTCTCAAAAACCTACTTAAAACATTCACACAAGGACCAAGTATATATCACAATATATATTACACACATGGAAAATCCCCCAAAATATGCCAACACATTTTGAAATAGTAGGGAAAGAGGTATTACAGTTACAGAGGTAAGCTCACCCTGAAGAAATCTGCTTAGTTTGAAATAAGGTGCAAGTTAATAAAGTAGCAAAGTTAGAGCATCCCCACCTGCAGAAGATGAAAGCAAACAGCTCCTACAGCACATGCTCAACATGTAGGAACAACCGTATATCACACTTTCCATCCAGTCACGTAAGAAAACACCCCAATGGCAGTTTGGTACTTAGTTCAAAGAGATTCCATGCAGAAAGCTTTATTCTTATCCTTATATCTGTTAGGGGCTGCAATTACCTGTTGCTGCTGGAAATCTTTTTGTCTGCTGAACTGTGGCCTTTCAGTTACAATAGATTCAAATGTAGAAAGGTTATCTGGTTGGAGATCATTTTGATGCTCTGCAGGTTTCTTTAGAGTGGCAGAATGCTGCAAAAAATTTTATGATGGCACACTATTTTAAAAAAATGACCCACTTTATTTCAGTTCTAATAATGAGACTATATGATGGAAAAGTTTTATATAAAGTGACTGTATTTTGAAATTTACTGCAATTATATACTATGATTCCATGTACTTATTTCAAAACTACTGCAAAAAACCATTATATTTGATGATGTGGTCATCTTACTTCCTCAATGTAATTCATCCAATGAATTACTAAAAGCCAGGAAATGTACTGCTTTTCTGTTTTAAGAACAAAGTAAAAAAAACAAAAAAACAAAAAAGAGATGCAGTTTTATGCTTAGGCATTCAAATTTCCCTTATGTCCAGAATATTTTTTAAAAGGAGAGAACCACATGAGGATGAAAGGGAAGTGTAGAGCCTGTGTATCTGCAGTCAATCCTATTTCTGCAGTCAATCCTATTTCTGTGAATGTAAGTCCTCTGAGTAGGAACCACCATCTCCTAAGTACAGATGCAAATCTTATATAGGAAGACCCTACCCACAGATGCATATTTGCGTTTATAAATACAGAACTCTTTCAAAAGTCACAAGAAAACTATAACTGTATGACACTTTGATCAGTATATGTATTTGTAAATGAATAACAAAAAGGACCCCGGAAACAGGTTTTATATTCCTGATGTCAAATTTTAATCTTTATAAGAGCTTCGTTTTCCAGTCAATTGGAGTCACAAACTTCCTTTAAAACTTATCTTTCTTCTATGAAGAGGCTCACACCACCTCATTACTAGCAAGAACGATCAATCCGATCAAACCAATCCAAACCAAACCTACGCTGTCACCAACAGCAGCCTAGGTAGGAAAACTTCAAGGTAAAATGGAATCAGTACCAAGAATCAATACGACCATCCCTTATAGCTTTAAGAGGCTTCATTCTTTCTTACTTAGTGTAATTTTTCTGTAGCTGTTTCACCACCTCGGCCAGATTTCTTCCTGGTAGCTCTCCCATATTATCTACCCACACCCGTCTACATGTGGCTGTGTTTTACCTGGTCTTCACTGTATTTCTCCTGAAGCATGATCTGGACTTTTTCCAAATTGCACTTGACGGTCTTTAATTTCACGGAAAGAGCTTCAGCCTCCTGCTGAGTGGCCCCACTGTCTCCCGGCCCTCGATCTGTGCAGCTCTCCAGCAGAGAGGCAACTTTGTGCTCGATCTCTGTTAGCATGGCCTAGGAAACAAAATCATTTAAGTATTCATGGTTTTGGTCTTGAACAAGCATTATACTCTAAAATGAGTTAGATTCACTCTGTCTACCTAGTATATGTAACAAGTCTCAGAAACACAGATTAGAAGGGATCTTGGGAAAACAACAATTTCCATGTAATTCCTGAGCTTTTGGACAGGGGTACAACCAAACCAACCCCAACTTGCAGACGTCACTCTCCAAAATAATCTAAGTGGCTCTATAATCACTTTAGAAAAGACAGCTGAATGTATCCAGCATAGCAAAGTGGTTAAGAACATAGACACTGGGGTGCCTGGCTGGCTCAGTCAGAAGAGCATGCGACTCTTGATCTTAGGGTAGTGAGTTCGAATCCCATGTTGGATGTAGAGATTACTTAAACAAATAAACAAACAAACTTAAAACAAAAACAAACACAGACACTGGAAATAGACTGAGTTCAGATCCCACTTAGCTGGGTAAACTTGAGCACCTTATGTTTTACATGAATGTGCCTTCAGTCATGTGTAAAATGGGGGTAATAACAGAACTTACCTCCTAGGGTTACTCTGAGGAGTTAAGAGTTAAAGTCCACGCACTTTAGCCAGTGCTTGACACACAGTCTATGCCGACTATCATTATTCTACCCCTCCCCCCGCGAACTTTCCTAACTTTTTCCTGTTGCAATCCGAGTGTCGCGTCATAATAGAAAAAGAATTTCACGGAACTCTTGGAAGGTTCTTTCCCTTGATCTTTTCCTTCTCTTTTTCAAGTCCATATAAACTTCCAAAATATCAGAAGATGACAGAAGAAATAATTTGGAATCTAAAACACTTAGTCATTGATACAACCGGCCAACTTACACACGGATCTAAAAATAAATCAGCTAGCTGAAGTAAGTTTCCCTGTAAGTCACTGTCATTGTATTCTTCCCCAACAGATCAAGTCTGCCCTCCTCTGGGGCTCTGAAGCCCAAACGGTCATGCCAACTGGCCGAGCACACAACGCAACGGCGGGTTTCTGATTCCCATTCCAGCACTGGGATCCTGTATGCTAAAACTTGTTGTGTCGAAGGAAAAATTATCCTTAAAACACATTTTCAGGGGTGCCTGGCTGGCTCAGTGGGCAGAGCATGAGACTCTTGATCTTGGGGTTATGAGTTCAAGCCCCACAGTGGGTGTAGAGATTACTTTGAAATAAAAAAAAATCTCAAAAAACAAAAACAGGGGCGCCTGGGTGGCTCATTCGGTTAAGCATCTGCCTTCGGCTCAGGTCATGATCCCAGGGTCCTGGGATGGAGTCCCTGCATCGGGCTCCCTGCTCAGCGGGGAATCTGCTTCCCCCTCTCCCTCTGCCTGCCGCTCCCCCTGCTTGTGCTCTCTGTCAAATAAATAAAATCTTTAAAAACAAACACACACAGATTTTCAAAGAATATATTCTTACAAGTCCTCTATCCAAGCAAACTTCTTGTATCCTCTACAGACTCTTCTAAGCTTGAACAATATGTAATCATAGGTTTTAGAGTGGTCTCAAGATGTACTGTAATTTTGTGCTCCTTTTTTCCATTTAGCTATTTTATGTATACTTTTTCATGTGTCTACAGACATATGCTTCATGATTCCCACTTTCCTAGCTGCAAGTTGATATTCCACGACTCATGTAACTTCCTTACTGGTTAAGCCTTTAAGCTGGCTCCAGTTCTTCACGTTTGCAATTAACACTGCCAAAAACATTTTTCTCCTTTCTGGGTTATTTTCGGAGGGCACATTTAAAGTAATGGTGTTATTAGGTCAAATAAGATGGACATTTTATATGCTGACAGCTGACCTCCCAAAACACTGAGGCAATCAGAACAGTACATCCAGAGTTTTCCAGGATGATACAATTTTTGCCAATATAACATGAGAACAAAACAACAGCTGTTTCGATTCACATGTTCTTAACAATCAAGGCTGAACATTTCTTCTCAAATATTAAATGACCCAATATAATTTTTTCTGGACTGATCTGTTCGCTCCTGTCCTTTGGACATTTTCCCACTGGGAACTTCATGTTTTTTTACAGGCTCCTGGGAGGCTTTTTATATATTTCAATATTAAGTTGTATGTGCCATGGTGTTCTATAAATGAGCCAAAGATGGCCCCGGTACATTGGTCCCTAGGTTGCTTATTTTTTCACAGCAGGCCAGAGCCATCAGCTCTAATCCTACTGGCACCAAACTCAGAGTGGGACCCCACATCTGCCCCCTATCATTAAGACACAACTCTGCGGCTCTAAAAGACCCAAGCCTCTGTTGCCCTTTGGAGCTCTCTGACATCACCTAGACACACAAGCCCCTCTGGATTCCCTGCTCCCCTGGGAGTTCCTTTGCCTTCCTCCCCCGCTTCGAGGTCGTGGTCCCACCGCCATTTCCCGCCACAGTGTCTGGAAGGGCACCTGTACAGAGGGATTTCCCCAGGCCTTGAACTCCCGCCAAAATGTTGCCCGAAGAAAGCTGGCTGTGTTCTACTGCCACCTTGTGGTTGTGTCTTTCCCTTGACAGCCCCCAAATCCGTGACCGCGCTACAAGGGGCATGAGAACGGGATTCTGGTGGTGCCCAACGAAATCAGCAAGGCAATCAATTGGCAAATCTATCCTGGGACTCAACATCTCGAACACCTCAGGTTCAATTTAGTACAATGTGGCTCTGTGCCGTAGTACCGTTTTTTCCAGACTTGCCTGGGCCTCGTCAGCCGGACCACGAATAGTGCCAGTATTAAAGCGAACCTGCCCTATCAAGAGCTGACTTTTGGGGGTCAGAGGTGGGGAGCTTCCTGGGGAAGGAGGTCAGCCTGTCCACCTGGGTACCCCATGAGGCAGGCACTGGATACTGTAAGACTGTGGGCCCAAGTGGAGAAAGGGGATGACCAAGGATGGGCTACCCCCAACCCCATAACGGGCTATCGTGGGAGGAGCTCCCTGTGGCCGGGTGATATGGGGGTGCTCTGAGAGGGTGTCCTCATTCCTGGTGTCCGCTACGGCAGACAAAAGAGCCAATCAGGCCGAGACATCGGACCAAGGCTGATCTAACCATCCTTGGGGAAGGCGCCTCAGGTATTGTGACACTTCATTATGCTGCGGTGATGTCGTCATTCTAGCTTCTCCCTGGAGGGACACAGAGATCCCAACCTTTGGGCCGAGCCAGCAAATGTTACAACTAACGGCAAGGAAGTTTATATTCCTGTCCCCACCCCCCTCAGCAAGAGTAGGAGCATTCACAGTAAAATGGCAGCAAAGCCCATTTATGCTATATCTGCGATCTTGCAAATCCGGATATTCGGCTTCATTTCAGAAGAATGGAAGTTCTAAGGAACTTATTATGAACACAAATAACAGCATTTACTGAGCACTTCTTATGTACTTGCTACACCCGACCCTGGTTCTTGTACCTTATCTCATTCAACCCTGACAAAGTTCTAGGGGATAACCGACCACGTGAGGAATACGAGGTGGAAAGTTAACGTCCCCAAGTTCACGGTTAATGTGACGGAGCTGGATCTGGACTCTACATTCCGAGCTCTTACCCGCTCCCGTCTCTCCAAATACTCTGCTTCCACAAATCTCCTCAAAGAATTCCCCTGAGAACAAAAACCTGAGGCCAAGACAAACACAGGGGTCAGCGTTAACAGGAAGAAACACGCTGTTGCTCTAAGAGAACTTTGCCCAGTCTTGGAAGGGGGTTGGTGCAGAGGCCAGCCCTGAACTCCAAGCCCTCGGCCTTACCTGGCACCCCACCAGCTGCCGTTCCACCAACTGCTGCATGTCTGCATTTAATGTTTCCGGCTCAAACGCCACGTGGGCTTGGTGCAGCCACAGCTCCAGCTCGGCCACCTGGGTCTTGCAGGCATGGAGGACTTCCGCAGGCTTGGGCCTAGATTGCTCCACCGTGGCCTCAAACGCTCCTTGCTCATCAGAAAAGCCCAGAGCGGCAGCCTTGAGCGGACGTGTGGCACCCTAAGATAAACCCAAAGATAATCCAGCAGTGAAAAGTCACGGAATCCCAAGTGTGCACATTTGAGCTTGCAAAAGCCCGTGAACTCCCAGCATTTCCCCCACTTAGAAAACAAACAAATAAGGGCAGAAAAAGTAAGAAAGAAAAGAAAAATGCACCTCCACACTCATAGCAACGATCACGTGACCTGGGGCTCCAGGTTTCCGAGCAGCCGAGCCCCATGTACACAGGTGGTGTTCCCGGGCACGGAGGACGCAAACGGGCTCGCGGTTCATTAAACAGCGAGCGGGCCCCAGGAGACAGGTGAGTGTGCGAGAGAGGGTGTGCGTGTGGGTGTGTGCGTCGGAAACTCCGCAGCGAATTGGCCGTTGTTTGAATGTGTGTGACACATGATTAAGCAATGCTTACATTGCGGTGAGCTCTGATCAAACAGAAAAAAAAGGCTCTTTACACCCCGGCTGGGATACAAGGAAATGTGCCACACACTTAACAAGTAGATTTTAAAATATTTTCGCTTCCCCCGCCCCAACATACAATGCTATTACTCATCTAAATTTCTCCCTATTAAAAGTAATGTGAGTCAAGTAACGAACTTCAGTGGGGTAATCTGGAAATTTTTCTCCTGTTCTTCAGAGAGAGTCCCTGAAACTGCTTTTCACTGTCTAGATACTCAAATATTATTAAGGACTAGGTGCTTATACTATAGTATAAAGAAAGAATGATGTAAGATGTGTTCTTATTGCAACACCTGGGTTGCTTATTGATCCAAAAGAAAAAGAAAAATTTCTTCCAGGTACCAAATCAAGTATTCTATTAATAATATATTAGATGTTTTCAGGGATGCCTGGGTGGCTCAGTTGGTTAAGCATCTGCCTTCGGCTCAGGTCATGATCCCAGGGTCTTGGGATCAAGCCCCACGTCAGGCTCCCTGCTCCGCGGGGAGTCTGCTTCTCCCTCTGCCTGACACTCCCCCCGTTTGTGCGTGCTCTCTCTCTCTCTGACAAATAAATAAATGAATCTTTTAAAAATATATATTAGATAATTTCAATTTGGAAGTAAAAGATTTGATACACATATATATTTGCTTCCCACATCCTTTTCCAAAACATAGAAAGATCACATCAACCCTTCTAGAGAGATTCCTTTAGGAATTTGTGTATTTCTGGGCGCCTGGGTGGCTCAGTTGGTTAAGGAATTTGTGTATTTCTCTAAAAAATTATTGATCTCAATAAATATTTTATTGATTATGAGTATGATGAAATACGATGTTTTCTATATAAGGCTTTGCTAACTACACATTAGCAACCAAAACAAAATTGTTCACAAATGTATACCCTAACTCAACTCAAATGCAGGAAAATTCCCAATGACTACAGAATTTTGTTTAAACACAGAACTTCTAGTACAACAAAAGTAAACAAAATAGGCAAGTGGTAACAACAACATGCAGGGTGTGAAAATACCCATTTTCCACACACGTGGTGGGTATCAGGAAAGCTGCGTTCGCAGAAGTGTCTGAGTTGCACCTGTTCCCCCTTGACCATCTATTAACTTCACAGAGGTGTGTTCTTTACTGACAAAACACTATTTCTCCCTTGCCTTCGTCAATATTTTTTTCAAGAATCATCTTCTTAAGGACGTCTTCCCTTGCCTTGAGTTTCTCTGCACAGTTGGGTCTATACTTGGGAGTCACCTGGTTTCAATTTTCTTTTTTAATCCTGATTTCTTAAAAAAGAACCAGTTGTGTGATATTACTGCCAGACACCAACTGCTAGTCATCCGATTAATTCTTTTCTAGTTTTCAGATACTGCTATCTCTTGGCGGCAAAGATGTGGGGATCCTCTTTTTTGTCACCTGAGATAACAATCGTTAATATTAACTAATTAGTCTGTGATAACTGATTTACCGACGACCTTCTTTCTTTATTCAAAAACATTATTCGAGCACCTATCATAGACCACACAACACATTTTTTAATGGCAATATTGAATGTCTTTCCTTTTTCACTAATTCACTGAATTAATGAGAAAACAAGGAAGCTGGATAACTAATCTGGGCTTTACTTGCTAGTTATTTGAAACTGAAGAGAATCCAAAGGTGAACGGAGGGAAAAAAAAGAATATTTGCAACCATAGAAACTGCAATTGCTAAAGGTGGCCTGGGAAACCTGCCAGTAACCAGTTCACCCACCTCTTTTTATAGTCAAAGAAATCCAAGTTCATTTAACGCTTAAGCAATTCCCCCACCTCCCATTTCACCACTTTGCTTCTGAGAAGCTCCGGCCCACATGTAAGTTACTTGCCTGAGGTCACACAGCTCTGCAATCTTTTAATTCAGAGTCCACAGTTTTTTCCACAATCACACCCCTGCTAAATATCTTTTCTAAACGATAGCCCCAAATTCTAAAAGCAGCAATGATTTAAGCGAGTGTTTTATGATTGTGCATGTCAGGGGTCTAAAAAGTATTACCACAAGTATTTCTTGTTAAAGAGAATTATGTCGTTTCCACCATGTAACTGTAAATTAATAATACCCAACCCTTTATTGGGCTCTGGGGCCAGGCCATCATGCTAAGTGATACACACACCCTCTCATTATTTCCCATCACAAGCCCTTATTATTCCCAGTGTACAGATGGGGAAACTGAGGCATAGATAGGTTATTCAAACCACCTATGGTCACCCAACTAGTAAGTGGAACCAGGATTCAGTCTCTGATTTCATTATGCCTTGGGATCTACAAGTCCACATTCTTCACATGACTTCTCCAATCTCTAGTATCCAAGTTCGGCTCTCACTTAGTGAATGTCACACTGCTTGGTTTCTGCATCAACACACCACTGATCTAAGTAACAGGATTCAGTTAAAATGCAAGCTAATTTTCCGGTGGTGGCTGTATTTCATGCCAAAATACCAACCCTTTAAATTTACTCCTTAACATTTTACAGTCAGTTCTACAAACATCTGCAAGTCTCCCCCCACACACCACACTTGTTACAGAAGAAAGAAGTAGTTGCTGGTGGAAAGGCTAGTTCACGCTGACAAATAGTGAGCAAGCGATAAATCCTTCCTTGCTCCGCACCATGCTTACTTTCTAGATCAACATCTGATGGCAAATCTTCCAGTTTTCCAGGCTGACAGCACATATGAAGATGTTAAAGTTCACAAAGAACTCTTGGCTCAATATGCAAAGTATTCCAAACACAGAAAGCTTCTCAGCTCTGGATGCTCGTCCAGGTACCTGAGCAGTTTGTTTGTTACCGACAGGGACTTACCTCCTCTGTTTGGTTGGGACTCAGTGAGTCTGGTGCAAGAATTTGTGCCATAGGATTATCACATGTGCTTATTTTCTCAGCTGCCTCCTGTAAAGAAAAGAACCAGAGGTCCAGAAAACTTCCTGCCCTCGCTCCCATGTAAGTTACTCTTCCTGCACCGGCTCATTTTACATATCACCTGGTTGCAGAAATGTCCAGAAGAGTCAGGTGCATTTAGGGAAAAGTTGGTTTGTTAGGAAAAAAATCAGCTTCCCCAGGTTTGTCTTTATTTGAAAGACTTAAATTTTCCAAAGCTCTCTAGTTAATGAGGAACATACAAGGAAATCTACAGAATTCTCTATTTAAGTGGATTAATAGGGGAACTAAAATTAAATGAAGTTATATGATAAAGGCCACCTTTCAAATAATAGGGGGAAAGATTAACTTATGAAATTTGGGAACTACTGAGGCATTTCATGAGAAAATATAACCAAATCCTTGTCTTACTCCTAATAATGGATTCTAATCGTATCTAATATTTGTTTATTAATTAATTAATTTTTAGAGATAGTGTGAGCAGGATGGGGGGTGGAGGGGAGAGAGGGAGAGAGAGAATCTTAAGCAGGCTCCACATCCAGAGTGGAGTCGAACACAGGGCTCTATCTCACAACCCTGAGATCATGATCTGAGCCAAAATCAAGAGCTGGACGACCAACTCACTAAGCACCCAGATGCCCCTTTATCTATTTAAATGTAAAAGTTAGGGATGCCTGGGTGGCTCAGATGGTTAAGCATCTGCCTTCAGCTCAGGTCATGATCCCAGGGTCCTGGGATCAAGCCCCACATCGGGCTCCTGGCTCAGCGGGGAGCCTGCTTCTCCCTCTCCCTCTGCCTCTTCCCTGCTCATGCTCTCTCTCTGTATCTCTGTGTCTCAAATGAATAAATAAAATATTTAAAAAAAAAGATTAAAAAAAATAATAAAAAATAAATGTAAAAGTTATACCATAAAAAGTCTTAAAAAAAAAAGTGAATCTTTTTCCAATCTAAGAGTGGGGAAGGACTTTTAAAGCATGCAGTAAAGGGAAAGAATGCTAGTATTAGCAACATAAAAAATAATAATGTTTACCTTAAAAGCATCATAACCTAAGTTAAAAATGAAATAACAGACTGAGATAATAGCTTACAATGTGTTAATATCCTTAATATATATCCTTAAAAGTCAGTAAGGAAAATATCAAACCCTAGATAGAGAAGAAAGTCAAACGGCATGAGCAAGCAATTCATAAAAGAATACAAAAGTAGGAGCACCTGGGTGGCAGAATCGGTTAAGTGTCCGACTCTTGGTTTCAACTCTTGGTTTCTGCTCATGTCGTGATCTCAGGGTCATAAGATCAAGCCCCACATCGTGCTCCTCATTCAGCAGGGAGTCTGCTTCAGACTCTCTCTCCCTCTGCCCCTCCTTCCTGTGCACGTGTGCACACGCGCTCTCTTTCTCTCTCGAATAAATAAATACATCTTTAAAAATAAGAGTACAGGGGCACCTGGGTGGCTCAGTTGGTTAAGCGTCTGCCTTTGGCTCAGGTCATGATCCCAAGGTCCTGGGATTGAGCCCCGCATCGGGTTCCCTGCTCAGTGGGGAGCCTGCTTCTCCCTTTCCCCCTGCTCATGTGCTCTCTCTCTCTCACTCACTCATTCTTTCTCTCAAATAAATAAAATCTTAAAAAATTAAAAATAAATAAAAAACAAAAACAAGAATACAAAAGCCAATAAACACAGAGATATTCATTCTTAGAACATAAATGTAATTTGAACCACTGGATAAGTCTGGCTAAAACTGAAAATATCTCACGTCAGTTTGGGGTCAAGAAAGCAGCATTTCCATGCATTCCTGGAAGGAATAAAATTGATACAGTCTTTCTAGAGGGCAAACTTTCTACTTTGATAATTGTGTCACACTTTAAATGGATGTATACTTTGATTCAGCACTCCCACTTATTAGGTTAACCAAGGTTAAACAATGGGAAAATGATATATACACAAATAATTAACATCATGTGGTGGGAAAAGTATAATTGACCAATCTTGATTGTTCTACTTACAAGCTGCATAATCTTGGACAAGTTCACTGGGATTCTCTGTGCCTCTGAGGTAGGAATGTAACCTTTCCCACTCATGCATGTGATTACTAAACAAGATGACATATATAAAGCATTTAGCAGTAACTACCAAAATATTACTTTTCAGCTTCTTATACTGAAACCAAGAACTGCTATGAATCAAGAACTAAAAGTAAAGCTTAGACAAAACTGGAAAGGGAGGTCAGGATCATGAAGAGTCTGGAAAGGCTAAGAAGACTGTATTTTACTCAGCAGATAATCAGAATCCATTAAAGATTTCAGCTTAGCGGTAATGGGTTTAGGAAAAGTCATCAGTTACTATTGTATAAGACGTACTCGGAAAAATAACTGGAGGCTCTGAACTCAATTAGCAGCATACTCCAAAAGCCCAGGGCAGAAGTCACAACTGCCTGGAACAGGATGACGGCAAAATCATGGGAGGAGAAGAAGGATGAATGGACATCACTTGGCCACTGATTGGACATGGAAGCCAAGAGAAGTGAGGTACCTAAGATGACTCTGAAGTCTGTCTTAGACTCTGAGAACATAGTGGTGCCATAAACAGACATTGAGAAATTAGAAGAACCAATTTTGAAGGAAGGTGGTAAAATGAGTTTGAGATGAAGAAAACACATTCAAAAAGAGAAATCTATCAGCAAGGTAGAAATGTAAAACAGACTTAAAGGAAAAGTCAAGACAAGAGGCTTGATGTGGGGATCACTGGCACAGGGGGACGACCAAACCTACAGGAGGAGATAAAACTGCCGAGGGAAATGAGAGAAGGAAGAGGACAGAATACTGGGCAAATGTCCACCATTATGTGGGTAGGGCGACAGGTGATAGAGGAGGGGCTGCAGGTATGAGACAAGAAAGTGCAGAATTAAGAAAGCCAAAGTATCCCTGCATTTCAGGAAGGAAGAGATGCTGATAGTGTCTAATGCTGGAAAGATCAATAAGGATTAGGACTCATAAAAAGACACTAAACTGATGTTCTTGATGTCAATGGCAGATTAAACATAGTCAGGGGCAAAAATCTGATTACAAAAGGGGCCAACGGTGAGGAGCTCCAAGTAAAGACTTCTAGCCACAAACGAGAGGAAGCAGAGTAATTGACCCCGGGAAGCAGGATAGAGAAAGTCAATGCATTAGAGTCCCTTGCTGAGCCCAGTACAGGACATACATCCGTAAAAGATAAAGTTCTTGCCACTCACTGAACTGTGTCCGTGTGTGCATAAAAATGTGGTAAGTCCTAACTGAGGTTCAAAATGCTACCAGACTGAAGAGAAAGTGGAGGCTTCTTGGAGGAGGTGGAAGATGAGAGGGCCCTGGCGGATGAGCAGGTGGTCTACAGGCGGGCTGGAAGGGAGGGGCATCCCAGGGATGCAAGGCAGTTTCTGAAGACAGTCTGGGCTTTGGGATGCTCAGTTTGTTTGGAAGGGCGGGACCACGAGGGAGAAGACTTGCTGGAGATGGGGAGACTGACTATGTCTCAGAAAGGGCAAGAACCCGTCAAGAGGCAGAGCCCAGTGCCAAGGTTTAACAAAAGGACTGGCCTAGGGGCTGGGGGGAGGGATCAGCCCTGGAGACAGGAGCGCAAGGCAGATGGATCATAATGATGCTGGGATGTTTCAGGAACATGGGGAAAACATTGTTTTCACATTAGCTTATAATGATTTTCTAAGGTGAGGGCATTTGCCCTCTGGTTTGAGAGGTTGGAGAAGATTTGGAAGGTCATAAAGAGCAAAAAAGACATTAATACACATTATACACTACCTTGTTCAAAGAGGATTATGGGGAGACTCCTCCCCCAACTACTCCCAAAAGAGAGGTGTGTTAAATGCTTTGAAACATTATGGTGAACTTTTAAAGAGGGGCTCCTTTGAGTTACCTGTTTTGTTAGTCTGAATTCTCACATATGGAGTTCTCAGAAAATACTCTCCTATTATCACTGAGTACACAATAGAACTGCAAATAATAAGCCCGTACTTGGCTGTTTTTGAATTTGTGCAGAGGTAATGGTGAGAAGCTTAAAAAAATTCAACCCCAGCAGGTACCTTCCCTAAGCAGTCTTTCAAACAAGAAATTCTTTGGACTTACTTCCTTTACTGTCCCTGCAAGCCCCCAACCACCGAAGGTATTATGTTCAGTATTACCTGGATGATGGTTCCAGAAGATGAGGATGCTCTATCTTCCTCCATGTCCCTATCATGCTTCCAGAGTAAAGACCAAGACCCAGAAGATGGCTCTGCTTTCTTATCTCCATTCTAACACAGTAATCAATTGATTAGCAAAGAAGTAATTTCCTCCCATCCTAAAAGCATCCTACTCATCTCTCTTGTAAAACTCGGTTTACCAGGCAGTGTAAAACTGCAGCCCTTAATCCCTCACCCCTTCTATTTTTCACCTCTTTCTTCGGCTAAGCAAATCATAGGAGTCTAAATGTCGTTGCTCTTCCTGAAGCCTAAAAGATATTCTGAAAAGTTGGAAGTCAGCTCACATCGCTCAAAAAGGATCTTTAAAATGGTGCTTTAGGAATTTAATCTGCTTTGGTAAAGGTAAACTTAAATGCTATCTTTAAATAACGGCCTGATGAACATGTGTTTTTGCTGTTGCCAAAGACAAACAGTTGGTATTATAAACATATCAGCTCAGAGACAAATATAGGCCTTAAATTAGAAGCAGACGGCCGGTCATTCTATTCTCGGCCCCAGTTCCTCTGCTCTCGCTACTCCTTCTGCCGTGAAGGGGCATACTCAGATTACGAAGTTGTCTGGTGGTCTGAGCACAGAGTGAGCCTGTGATCTCCCTTGTCCTACCACTCAGTTCCATGCTGTCCCAGTCTATAGAAAAGCAGGTGGTTCTGTGTGATGGTAGAGCTACTGAACAATCCATAAAATGAGAAGAGAAAGTGTGTAGTGGTTACATATGAGACATAAAGACGACAAACTGCTGCAATTTTCTTCCTTTTGGCACAGGACCCATCATAACTTTTGTTTTTAAAGTACAAAATGGAAATTGATACCAGGAAAGGCAACTGTCCATGTCTCCTTCAGTCTGTTCTAATGAAGTCGTAAGGATGAGTGGTATTAGTTGCTAACACAACTCTCTATATTGGCAATGCTGTTTCAGACTAACAAATCTGGAAACAAATTCAAATCTGGAAAAATAAAGTTCCACAAAGCACACTAGGAATGCCAACCAAACAACATACTCTCCAAACTTCAGAGAAGGTACTCAGAAGTCAGGATCCAACCAAGAACTTCACCTTCTCCCTTAGGCTAACAAGTGCGTCTGAATTACATCTCTCCCACTTGGGCTTGAAGTCAATTTAGATGCACTTAACGTTAATAATGTAGGAGAACGGCTTCAATCACCCTTATAAAACATCGGCATTAAATTTTAAAATCCTTGTGTTTCTATTCATTTTAAGAGCTTCCCGTTGAACTGAACTTCTTTTAGAGATTTCAGTTCTCACGCAATGTAATGAGAAAATCATGTTCCTTACTTCACTCTTCAGGGAGCTCTCCTCCGCCTCTTCCGTGAGCGCCGGCAGGAAAGACATGGCACTGGTTTTGTTCATCTGAAAGGCACAGCACAAACGCTTGTGGCCAGTTTGCTGTCCAACATCCCCGGGATCCTGGCCCGGCTGCGCCTTGATGTAGCTAATTGTTTACTCATTTCATTCGAGCAGCCCACCCACCCACGCAGCATCTGGGTCCAATAACTTGCAGCTCATCCTGCCAAATATCATGACTCCGTCAAATCTTACATCCCTTTTACCCGCACTGCTCCCTGTGGCCCCTCCTCCAACAGTTCAAAATGGGATCCACAGGTGTGGACACTGAGTGGGCTTAGAGTGGGGCCGGGTCCATTTCTGACTTTGCACTGGGCTGACCGGTTACCACAAAGATCCTGCAGGCGTGGCTCCCACCCTCCTGCCCGTGGAATTCCACACACCCCTCAAGGAACTTGGGCATGAGAATTCCAGGTTGAGTTCAGGACAGACACACCCCAAGGATTTATATTCCCTAGTGAACAATCTCAGGCAGATGGCTCCACTTTTAAAATTCCTATAGGCCATCAACCTAGATGCCACAGGCTTTTCAGGTGACAAATAACACCAATTCAGTACTCCTGTGGGGAGTGGGACCAACATCAGCCTGAAGTCCTACCCACCTTCCACTCAGAATCCCTCTCAGCTACTCTCTCCTCTTCTGACGCTCCGGTTGGTGGCATTTCTTGTTCTAATGCTTGCTGGTCTTGCTGTAAATGCTGGTGAAGGGTTAGGATGGCAGCCTTCAGGTCCACCAGCAGGTTCTCTTTCTTCTGGTTCAAACTCAGAATCTGCTTTTCCATACCTTCGATGTCTCCCTGTGCAGAAAGAGTGTTTGCATTGCTGTGAGCCCTCTGAGGCCTCTACCTGCCCCCAGGAGCTTGCATCATTTGGTATAAGGGGTGATGAGTGTTCTACGGTATCTGATGTGCAGATCCAGGAGTGAATGTCTGGGACGGTAGAGGTCCTCCTGATCCTGGCTGCAGTTCCAAATGACCTGGTGAGGGTTTATAAGCTCCCCTTACGGGATGACTTAGCTTCACCGGACACTTGATCCATCAATTCTCTGGGGGTCAAGCTAAGGCTCAGAGATTTGTCACAAGCTCTGTGGGGGACTGTGGTGTGCAGCCAGGGCTGGGAGCCACCACCAGGAGGTGGCTCCCAGCCCGTCAGGACTGATGGCCAGAATACACAGGGTCAGGGCCCGGGAAGTTTCCCAGGACATTTGTAAGCAGACTAACATTCAGGAACCACTCAGAAAAAACAAGGTGAGAAATCTCACACTTCCATGATGGCTTCTGAAGCCGTCTTTACTATTACTGAATTCATTTACTTTTTCTCACAAAATTTCCTACAAAATGGGAATAAACAAGCAAATAGAGGGAGCGTGAAGTGTAACTTACCAGGGGAATGATGGACACATGATTCCAAGTTTTATAACATTACTTTAAAAATGTGTATGATTGGTGGGTGGGAATAAAATGTCTTCTATGTGGCAGAAGGGCCCTTGCCCACTGTCCGTCTAAGACAAATATAGAATTAAAGAATCCTAGATTTGGAGGACTTAGCAGGTGTCTAATAGAACATCCTCCTCTCTTAACCCCCGTGAAAGGCATCATTCCACCTCTGTCTGAGCCCTGCAGTGAGTGCTGCATCAGAAGACAACCCGCTCCTTATCAGCAAACCTTCCCGTACTGGCATTTTTATTTCTAATATATTCCTCAAACCCCTGTTCATTTGTTTGTTCGTTCCTTCCTTCTTTCTTCCATCCATCAATCCGTGCATCCTACAGACATTCACAGAATCATTCCCTTTCTTACAGAAAAGCCTACCATGTCTCCGCATGTAAGTGAGAGTTCTAAGGTCCAGGGAGGAATTTTCCAGGGCTGCAGGTAGCCAGTGACGGAGCACAGACCCAGACTCCCTGATACCCACCTCCAGAGCCCTGCACACATTCTGACACCAATAACCCTATTCTGTCTGAAGTGAAACTTCCTGTAATTGCTTTGGGAAGTGAGAACTAAAGTAAATAGGAGTTGGCAATGCTGGGTGTCCATTTTCAATAAACACTAAACTTCAGAGTTAAAATGCCTCCCGACAGACCTAATAGGCCAGCCATTAGAATAACCCTAAGAAAAACAGCAGTTTGCACACCAACCTTATAGAGGCACAGTAGTTCTCAAAGTGGCATCTACAGAACCCCTGGGGGTTCCCATTCGGTGAGGTCAAGATCGTTTTCATAATAATACTAAAATGTTATCTGCCCTTTTTACTCTGCTGCCATTTTTCACTATAGGATGATGCAAAGCAATGGTGGGTAAAACTACTTGCACTTCATATGAATCAAGGCAGGGACATCAACTATATTAGTTACCAGATTCTTCACTATCATGTGCTCAACTGTAAAAAAAAAAAAAAAGCCAGTTTGGCTTAAGAATATGCTTTTTTTTTTAAAAGAATATTCTTGATAAAGAACATGCACTTTTAATATTCTGTGTGACAAGGTGGAAAGTACACATAAAGCGCTTCTGCCGTGTCCCAAAGTATGATGATGGAGGAAAAGCTCTGTGTGGTTATTTAAGTTTTGAGCTGAACTACCCATTTTTTTCATAAAATGCTATTTTCACTTAGAAAAATACAGCTGCTAAGCTAGACAAATATAGAAATACTAACAGATTTTTCTGAAAAGATAAATGTTAATATTAGCAAGTGTGAATTTTTTAAGATTTTTTTAATTCTTATGTTAATCCCCATACATTACATCATTAGTTTTAGATGAAGTGTTCCATGATTCATTGTTCGTGCATAACACCCAGTGCTCCATGCAGAATGTGCCCTCCTCAATACCCACCACCAGGCTAACCCATCCTCCCACCCGGCAAGTGTGAATTTTTTAATATCAACTACTGAAATGTTGACATATTTGGAGGATCTGTGTGACTGGCAAAACAAAATTTTCCAAACGATCAAGGATGACATCATAAAACCATGCACAGTTAGAAGATCCATTCAAAGTACAAGTAGGCCAACGGGTCTTAATGCAAGAGCATGAAAGTTCATTGACATGGATTTGGATTCCATTTAACAACAAACCTGTGAGTAACTTCTACTTGTTGGAGTTTAGTTTCAAAGAATGTCGACAATTTTTCAAAAAGGTTATTAAAATATTCCTTTCTTTTCCAAGTACATCTTGTTGAGAGGTTGGGTTGTTTTTATATACTTCAAACACAACTACATACCTCAACAGATGGAATGCAGAAGCAGGTGAGAATCTAGTTGTCTTCTACCAAGCCAGACATTTAAGAGATTTGCAAGAATGTAAAACAAGGTCACTCCTCTCACTACATTTGCTTTTGGAAATTGTAACTTCTTCCATAAAAATATGTTATTTCTATCAATATGTAACGGGTTTATCATTGTTATTTTAAAATAAACTAAATTATTTTTACATGTTTGAGTTTTCGTTTCTTTCTATATCAATAGATATGATTCATATAAACCAAAGCTCTTTGGGGTCCTCATATTTTTTAATGTGATGGGAAATTTAACAGATTTGCAATACTGAGTCTTTAATGTTGAGTCTGCCTTACTGAGTCCACCACCTAATAGGTGTGTCCCCTTAGACCCCTCTCTGTAAGTAATTTGCTTTAGACCTCACAGCTAGCAAGTGTCATAACCCGGTTTTGAATACCATAGCATTCACCTGCCCAAATCAGCTTCATAGTGGGATAAATGCAGCTCTTTACAATGCTTGGCACACAATCAAGTTTTTTTGTTATAGAAATACTAATTCGAGGGGCGCCTGGGTGGCTCAGTCGTTAAGCGTCTGCCTTCAGCTCAGGTCATGATCCCAGGGTCCTGGGATCGAGCCCCGCATCAGGCTCCCTGCTCGGCGGGGAGCCTGCTTCTCCCTCTCCCACTCCCCCTGCTTGTGTTCCCTCTCTCGCTGTGTCTCTCTCTGTCAAATAAATAAATAAAATCTTTAAAAAAAAAAAAAAAGAAGAAATACTAATTCAAAAACAAAGACTAAATTAAAAAAAAAAAAAAAAACAAAAAATCCTAGCAGTAGAGGGTTAATATGCACACCACTGTAACTGGGTCCACAGGATATTGCTAAGTATGGCACATGGAAATACTACTTAGTGTATGAAACTCTTCATTACAAGAGGGTTCAGGGTATTTAGCTGTAAAACCCAGCCCGCCCACCCTGCCTGGCCCCTATCTCAGAAAGCGAGGTGGAAAATCAGGTTGTCCAAATATCCTGTGTGACATCAGCTTCTTCGGTGGCAGAGCAAATTCAGACCCAAATGCACCTCTTTTATGAAATCGGAATGGGAAGTGAACATACACATCATATACCTTCAGTTGGAAGAGGGGAGGAAACACACTGTACCATCCCAGAGGCTTCTAGACACCAATGGCTTAGTAAGCGACTGCTGAATGAACTACAGGGCAAATCAATTAAAGAGACATACCTGTACTTGTGCCAGGTTGGCAGCTTGGTCTGGTGACAGACGTTCATGGGAGAACTCAGCTGAGTAATCATTTAAGATCTGCTTCAGATTTTCTATGTCTTCATTGCATTCATCGGTCTGTTTTATGACGATCTATAAAAGAGCCCCCCCCCAAAGAAGAATCTGTCATAATCTAAGGACTAGATTCATGGATTACTTCCAACATCTGTCCCCACCACAAGTTTCAATCAATTACAACAAATACACACCCACATAGGTTGCAGTAGAAAATGGAAGCCTAAATACAGAGAGAAATGTTCATAGAGCTGGCACCTGACTTTCCTGCTCTACTAGATGCCAGGACACCTCGGGCAGCGCTTGGAGTACAAGCATAAGACGACATGCCTTTGCTCGTAAGTCTAGTGGGCTTATTCTGGGAAGCATTTGATGGCATGTGAACATGAAGTTGCCAAGTTTTATGAAACTACTGGTATGTTGTACATGCTCTTTTAATGCATGCTCGATGTGATGCTTTCCACACAGAAAGGTGACATCACTGATTCAGAGCAGAAAGGGCATGTGATCTGACAGATGAGAAGTCTTCCCATTCCAGCCACATCCTCATCCGGTAGCCCTTGGGATCAGTGATGTACATTTTATGAGTAAGAGGCTGAGGGTTCAAGAGCAGTCTGAGTTGGCAGGAGGAAAAGGCAAAATTAACCAGAAAACACATTGAATCTAGTGTTAAGGAAGTAGTGAAGCTCAAACCTATTTGTGGACTAAGCTGTATGATCAAAGTATGATAGAAAGATAAAGAAAGTATATATATATATAAAAAAAGATAAAGTATGCTACACAATGAAGCAAAATGCCTTTTAAAACTTCAAAGTTTCTGGCCAACATAGAATTCTTCCTTGTATTTTCTTTAATATTTAATCATAATTTTAGCTGTGGGCTGGAAATAAGTAACTAGGTTCACTGCACACACCGGTTCCCCAACCCTCGATAATGAGCTACATTCTATTACCCACTGCCCTCCCCAAAGTAATTTGTCTTGTTTTCCACAATGAGGGCACTTACAATATCCAAAATAGAAATGAAAAGAAATGTACCATATTCTAATGATTTTCATTACCACTGGCTTACTTAATTTTGAAATATATGAGATGACATCTGATTTCCACTTACATAATAACATGGAAGATTTAAGCAGCACAGTTTGAGACCTAACGGCACAAAAGATAATTTCTTCTTCTATTTCCCCCTTCTCATCCTGTGAAGAAGCCACTTTAAAGCATAGTTACAACTGTTATTTTCTTTTCCTGACCAGGAAACCAATAAAGCACATACACACACACAAAAAGATTAAAAAGAATAGATCAAATTTGTATCTCTGTTTTCTTCTCTTTATCATAATAAAAAGTAGTACACAGAGTACCTGATCATTTTTCTCCCTGTGGTTGTTAGGAAATGACATCTGCTGATCAGTAGCCAGGATAGAGAGATTCTATGAGCTAAGACTCAAACCAGAGGTTACAATATCTTCAAATCTTAGGAGAACACAAAGTAGCCAGCTAAATGGGAATGAAATTTAAGAGGGACAATGAGCAGCTTTCTCCCCTACAATCAGGTGGTGGTTGGGAAGGAGGGGAAAAAAAATAACCTTTCTCCCACCCCAACTTAATCTAATAAGGAAAAACCAGTGGGTGGTGGGAGGATGGAGTGGGACCTACCAATGGAGTTGAATAGTCTGTGGAATTTAAGGCTCTTTCAGCAACTTTCTGTTCTTGTGAAAGTGGCTGTTAATCTAGGAATGCAAACCAAAGAAAAATGTAATTTCTATCTAATAATGATTCCTGACCTGGGCCTGGAGATCAATCAAAACATAAGAATTAAAAAAAAAAAAACCCTCTGTGGAGAGGATGAAAGATGCTATCAGTTAGAAGAAAGAGACCCTGATATGGAGAATGAATGATACCAGGAGTCTAGAAACTCAAATTCTTGTCTTATTTGCACATAAATTAATCTGGACACAAGTTAGCTCAGTGGTCTTTCAGCAAGTCATCTAATCTTCTGACTCTTGTCTCCTTTTATGTAAAAATAAGTTTGCAAGGTGCCAACTCTATCTGTACCACATGTTGGAGAGTAAAATGAGATGATTAATAGGAAAGTGACTGAAATGTATAGAGAGATTATTATGGTGCTGGTTACTGTAAGGGTCTCAGGAGATTGTACCGCTCAGGTTCGAATCTCTCCCCATAGCATTTACTCGCGGAGTTCATCAATAATCATAGGATAGAATCAAACAGATCATAACTATGCTTTAGTGCTTTCGACCGAACAAGAGTAAGAACTGAGAATTTGAGCAATAAGATACTCTCTTTTACCAAATGTCACCTCTTGGATAATAATACTGGAAGAGACCAAGAGGAATCAACAAGGGCAGCATCTAACAGTCATAGGACTCTCACTGACCCAACCATTAAAACCGAAAACAAAACCAGCTTTTGCCAAACATTTTCAGCCTGTAAGTTGGCTGTCATCATCATAAACTGCTCACCTTTAATAATTCATTTTGTTCCTGAGTCACATTTTCCAACAGCTTTATGTCTTGTAAAAGCTGATTTGTCCGTTGAAACACAGGTAGAGGTTTCATTCCTGTCTGGGGCCACCGCAGTTCCACTTGGTAAGACACGAGTTCAGCAATGGCTTTCTTCATGGGACGGATGTTTTCAAGTATGACCTTAATTGTATCAGATAAGCATGGTACATAAATGAAAAGAAATGGCCACTGCTGAGTCTGTTCAAAGTTAAAATACTGTATGATTTAGTCTTTAATCTATAGTTTTGATTTTTAAAGCATTTCCTTGGCTTAGACTGAAAAGAACTCTCAGATCACTTGTGAGGCTAAAGGTCTCAGGAAAGAAGGCCTGAGGCAAGAGTAACCCATCAGCGCTAGGTTCTGCGTTTGGACCACCCCTGCCTTCCCTCTCTTCGCTCCCCTCCGCTCTTTGCAGAACTAGTGCTTTGCTTTGTGTCACCAGGCAGTGAGCTGTCCAAGGGCAAATACTACCTCTGACGTTCCGAGCCTCTGCGCCTAGCATGGGGCTTCCCACAGGAAGCTCTCAAAAAATGCTTCTTGAACGGTCCTGCCAAATTTCCGAAGTCCCAAAAATATAATTATATTTTGCTTGAATGACACCTGCTCCATCAAGCTCTGGATTTATATAATCCTGGGAGGTAGGTATCAGAACTTCCATGTCACAGTATGGAAATTGGGTGCACAGAAGTTAGAAGACCTAGAGGAGGTCAGACTGTAAAAGGCAGAACTGGGAGTAGAGTCCAGGCCTGCCTGATTCCAAAGCACGGGCTCCTAACCGCTCGGCTGACAGGGAATCAAGTCTGTATGCTGTTTAATATGTCCCAGATCCCGTGCTAGGGGCTCTGTATACACCGTAATTGTCCAGTACAATCACTACAATACCAATGTGCAGATAAAAGAGAATCCAAGAAATGTTAACTAAATTGCTCAGTCACATAGCCCGTAAGCAGTGCAGTTGGGTCTAGAACGCAGTTCTCTTGACCTAGAGGCTCAAGCTCTTGAACTATTAAGCACTGGGAATTGACATGAAGGCAAAACTCCCAAACTCTGAAGTTTTCAGAAGAAAAAGCAAAACAAAACAAAAAAAAACCTATAGGAAAATTATCTTTTTACACATAGTACTGTATGATCTAAAACATGATATTTATTGTCATTCCTATCTATTTCCCAACTTTATTTTGCTATTATTCTAGCAAGACTAAGTACTTTTTATCGCATCATATTATTACATATTTAAAAGTAAACATAATAAGTATTATAAGAAAATGTTTTTAATAATGATCCATGCTTCCTTACCTCCCCATGCTTAAGATGTTCTTCCGGTGAAAAATCAAATATTTCTTTTGATAAGAGGATAGCTCTGATTTTTGAAACTTTTTTCTCTATTGATTTTACTTCAGTTTCAATAGCAACCACATCCTAGAATTTCAGAAACAAAAACTCTCATGCAGTATATACTGTCTGTTAATAATCCATAAAACACAACTTATTGCTATGTATTCTATTCTATTTAATAAAAAATGCCACTTACACTTCTTAAAAATTAACCAAGTCTATCTTCAACAAATGGTGTTGGGAAAACTGCACAGCTACATGCAAAAGAATGAAACTGGACCACATCCTTATAATATACACAAAAATAAACTCAAAATGGATTAAAGACCTAAATGTGAAATATGAAACCATAAAAATCCTAGAGGAGAACAAGGTAGTGACTTCTTTGACATTGGCCATAACATCTCTCTAGATATGTCTCCTGAGGCAAGGGAAACAAAAGCAAAAATAAACCACTGGGTCTACATCAAGATAAAAAGCTTCTGCACAGCAAAAGAAACAATCAACAAAACTAAAAGGCATCCTATGGAATGGGAGAAAATATGTGCAAATGACATATCCAATAAAGGATTAGTACCCAAAATATATAAAGAACTTATACAGTTCAACACCAAAAAATCCAAATAATCCAATTAAAAATGGGAAGAAGACGTGAACAGACATTTCACCAAAGAAGACATACAGATGGCCAACAGACACATGAAAAGATGCTCAACATCACTCATCATCAGGGAAATGCAAATCAAAACCACAATGAGGTATCACCTCACATCTGTCAAAATGGCTAAAGTGAAAAACACAAGAAACAAGTGTTGGCAAGCATGTGGAGAGAAAGGAAATGTGTGCTGTTGGTGGGAATGCAAACTGGTGCAGCCACTGTGGAAAACAGTCTGGAGGATCCTCAAAAAGTTAAAAATGGAATTACCATGTGATCCAGTAATTCCACTAGTGGTAAAGAATACAAAAACACTAATTTGAAGAGATACAGCACCCCTATGTTTATTGCAGCATTATTTACAATAGACAAATTATGGAAGCAACCTAAGTGTCCATCGATAGATGAGTGGACAAAGAAGATGTGGGGTATATATATATAATGGGATATTACTTAGCCATAAAAAAGAATGAAATCTTGTCATTTACAACAAGATGGGTGGAGCTAGAGAGTATAATGCTAAGTGAAATAAGTCAGTTAGAGAAAGACAAATACCATATGATTTCACTCATATGTGGAATTTAGGAAACAAAACAAATGAATAGAGAAAAAAAGAAACAAACCAAAAACCAGACTCTTAACTATAGAGAACAAACTGATGGTTACCAGAAGGAAGGTGGGTGGGGGCTGGGTGAAATAGGTGAAGGGGTTTAAGAGTACACTTATTGTGATGAGCACCGAGTAACGTACAGAATTGTTGAATCACCTGAAACTAACATAACACTATATGTTAACTATACTGGAATAAAAAAAAACTAACAGAGTGTACATAGATGTTGACTGCTTTATTTTATTTTATTTATTTATTTGAGAGAGAGAGAGTGAGCAAGAGAGAGCACAAGCAGGGTGAAGGGCAGAGGGAGAAGCAGACTCCCCACTGAGCAGGGAGCCTGACATGGGACTTGATCCTGGGACTCTAGGACCATGACCTGAGCCGAAGGCAGATGCCCAACTGACTGAGCCAGCCAGGCACCCTGATTGCTTTCAATAAAAAGGTCATTCTATTAATAGCATACCACACTATAAAGCATTGCTTATACCTTGTTGAGTTAAAACTTTTCATAAGGCCAATTTTCAATTATTCACACTATGAGATCAAAAGTATTATGCATCTGAATCAATTTTTTAAAGTTTATTTGTATTTTTAGTAATTTCTATATCTAACATGGGGCTCAAACTCATGACCTCAAGATCAAGAGTTGGATACTGTCCCAACTGAGCCAACCAGGCACCCCTGAATCAATTTTTAAGTAAATTCTCAATATCTACGAACTCTTTAGATTTATCTTTGGAATGTGTTTAAACACTGAAATACAAGTGGGTCTAACATTTTAAAAAATTCTATCACTTTATGTAAAATGATAAAGTCACCCTTGGAAAACAAACACAAAAGAAGCTGGAAAAATTGACAGGATTTTCTTGCCAATACCCCAATGAACTATTGTCATGCAGAGTCACTAAATTACTTTATAACATCCTCAGATTAATTTATAAACAATAGATCACCTGTCCAATGGTTATTCTCCGATCAATGTCAACCTCTAGGACTTAGCCAAGAACCTTACAGTGAAAATGCTGCATTGTGTGCTATAAACCTACACACGGGCTACAGATCCCACGTGTGGAAGAATATGTGCTGTAAAACCATAAATGGATGAATACAGGCTACAAACCCTTCATACTGAAGTCCACCTGCACTGTAAGAAGGCCTTCAGACCTTTACTTAAGAGCTCAGTGCAGGGGCGCCTGGGTGGCTCAGTTGGTTAAGCGACTGCCTTCAGCTCAGGTCATGATCCTGGAGTCCCGGGATCAAGTCCCGCATCGGGCTCTCTGCTCGGCAGGGAGTCTGCTTCTCCCTCTGACCCTCCCCCTCTCATGCTCTCTCTATCTCATTCTCTCTCTCAAATAAATAAATTAAAAAAAAAAATCTTTAAAGATTTTATTTATTTGAGACAGAGAGAATGAGAGAGAGCAAGTACATGAGAGGGGGGAGGGTCAGAGGGAGAAGCAGACTCCCTGCCGAGCAGAGAGCCCGATGCGGGACTTGATCCCGGGACTCCAGGATCATGACCTGAGCCGAAGGCAGTCGCTTAACCAACTGAGCCACCCAGGCGCCCCATAAATAAAATCTTAAAAAAAAAAAAAAGAGCTCAGTGCAGAGGGGCACCTGGGTGGCTCAGTCAGTTAAGCAGTTGCCTTTGGCTCAGGTCATGGTCCCAGGGTCCAGGATCGAGTCCCACATCAGGCTCCCTGCTCAGTGGGGAGTCTGCTTCTCCCTCTGCCTCTATCCCTGGCTTATGCTCTCTCTCTCTCTCTCAAATGAATAAATAAAATCTTAAAAAAAAAGAAAAAAAGAGCTCAATGCAGAGAGACACTGTAGTGACCCAAAGGTACAGCTAATAATGAAGGGGATAGGAAAAACTACATAGAAATAGACTGAGGGTTTCAAACTCAAGCAGTTTGGAGCCATTTAATATCAGATAAACGTAACTTTATAAGCAAATGAAACAATGAGTATAGCAACTTTGTAGTGATATCTCCAAGTTATGAAGAAAAGTTAAATTATATTGGAATTATTTTTTTGCGCTTATATTGAAAAAGATATAAGACACACTAAGTGTGACGTAGGGAATGTAACTGAGAAACAAAAAGTAAATAATTAAGACTAATTGTACCTGCCTTTGCTATGTGACTTCATCCTTAAATAAATGCCTCACACGTTTCAAACTAAAATAAATAAAATTATTTAAAAATCCTGTGGCTGCCATACAGCAGCCCCACAGTAAATATTCGCTATTGGTGAATAGACTTGGGAGGTTATCTGTTTAACTCCCTCTTTGCTAATCTGTGCTTTTGTATCAATAATATCACCTCTCTGACAAAGAGAAAACAGTGAGTTTCTTTGATCAGGATTCTTTCCTTTAAATAGGTATTTCTGGGGCGCCTGGGTGGCTCAGTTGGTTAAGCAACTGCCTTCGGCTCAGGTCATGATCCTGGAGTTCCTGGATCGAGTCCCACATCGGGCTCCCTGCTCGGCAGGGAGTCTGCTTCTCCCTCTGACCCTCCCCCCTCTCGTGTGCTCTTTCTCTCTCTTAAATAAATAAATAAAATCTTAGGGGCGCCTGGGTGCCTCAGTTGTTAAGCATCTGCCTTCGGCTCAGGTCATGATCTCGGGGTCCTGGGATCAGGCCCCACATCGGGCTCCCTGCTCTGCGGGAGGCCTGCTTCTTCCTCTCCCACTCCCCCTGCTTGTGTTCCCTCTCTCGCTGTCTCTCTGTCAAATAAATGAAATCTTAAATAAATAAATAAATAAATAAATAAAATCTTAAAAAAAAAAAAAATAGACCATTTCTGGACTGAGAATGGGGATATGTACCATGGGTTGCAAATGAAAGTAAAATATAATTCAAGAAATAAGAACATAGGGGCACCTGTGTGACTCAGTCGGTTAAGCATCTAATTCTTGGTTTCGGCTCAGGTCATGATGTCAGAGTTGTGAGATCGAGCCCTGTGCCAGGCTCCTTGCTCAGCACAGAGTGTGCTTGAGATTCTCTGCCACTCTCTCTCTCTCTGCCCCTCCCCCTACTCGCTCACCCTCTCTAAAATAAATAAAATCTTAAAAAAAAAAAAAGAAATAACATAAATGAAAAACATACCAGACCAATGTCTTCATATAATTAGGAGTTGATTAGCAGTATAACTCTAATTTACTAAATGAAATATAAATTAAAAATAAGAAATCACATCTTTAGAGTGCCAACTCACATCAGCCACCCGCTGAATCTGTGGAAGGCTTTCCACGATTTTTTGTTGTAAAGTTGCTACTTGACAACTTAACTCTTGTACGGACTGTGCTAAATCATCGGTTTCAAAAATTATTGACAAGTCTTCTAGATCCGAGAAAATTGAATGCAAAAGACTGTGTTTCTGTTCTGAATCTTCCAAAGCCATCTACACAGTGGAAAACAAGGGAAAAAAAGAGAGAACATCAAGATACTGAAACAAGTTGATTAAAATTTAAATCAGAGAAAATTTTGTAATTATGTATCGTGATGTACTGTGATGATTTCACAATACGTGCAAATATCAAATCGTTACATTGTATACCTGAAACTCATATAATGTATGTCAATTATACCTTAGTAAAAAAAGTGTAAATCAAGGGCGCCTGGGTGGCTCAGTCAGTTAAGCATCTGCCTTCGGCTCAGGTCAGTCCCAGGGTCCTGGGATGGAGTCCTGCATCAGGCTCCCTACTCAGCAGGGAGCCTGGTTCTCCCTCTCCCTCTGCCCTGCTCATTCTCTCTCTCAAATATATAAATAAAATCTTAAAAAAAAAATAACACATTCTTCATACTTTAAAAAAAAATGTAAATCAGAGAAATTTTAAAGTTGTCTCAGTATTTCAAAGTTCTACTCATATCATTTTTTTTATTTTAATAAAGATTGTATTTATTTATTTGACAGAGAGCAGGAGAGCGAGAGAAAGTACAAGCGGGGGAGCAGCAGAGGGAGAGGAAGATGCAGACTCCCCACTAAGCAGGGAGCCCAAAGCGGGGCTCAATCCCAGGACCCTGGGATCATGACCAGAGCCGGAGGCAGATGCTTAACTGACTGAGCCACCCAGGTGCCCCAACAACACTGGGTGGCTTTAGAGCAACTCCAGCAGCTATTTTATACCATGTAACCCTGCTCCTCCAGCCAACGGTGACAGAACCAGGAACACCTGACCTGTAGTCCATCCCTCTGTAATTTGAAATTAGGGCCAAGAAAGCCATTCAGGCTCTCTCTCATTGACTGGACTTGTACTTTTGGGAACATGAATTTGAGAGAAATAGGTAAATGAAGTGGGGATGGGAAATGAAGTGGCAATCCTGTGGCTTGTCAGTCCTGGTGCCACTGTCCTGGCAGGACATCCCACAGGATGCTACTGATCGCCCTGAGACATCCCTACGGCTCGAGCTGACCCGAATAACTTGGCACCAAAGGGACTCTACCTGATAAAACCAAATGAAAGTGAAAAACCTCCATTTTTATAATTTCTTAGACATTCGTCCTTATAATTTCTTTCTTTTTCTTTTAACAATTAGAATGTATTAACTTTCAAACTTAACATTTCAAAATATCTCAGCCACCAACTGGAAATGTTCAACCTGCTCATGTAGTCTTCAGGTAATTCCATAAAACATAATACGGTATGAGAAAGAACATCTGCTTAATTCAATTAGAATTCTAGTCATAAGTCTCTAAAACTAATAAGGTTATTCAGAATTTATATTGTCCTTATTCAAGATACTAGAAGAAGAAAACTTGATGGAAAACAAACCTTAAAACCAATGCTTTTTTACCAATAATACTATTTATAATAGCATTATAAACAAAATACTTAGGGATAAATTCAACAATTTATGTGTAAGACCTGTACACTGAAGATTATGAAACACTGCCGAGAGAAATTAAAAAAGACCAAAATAAAAAGATACATCATGTTCCTGGACTGGAATAGTCAATATGGTTAAGATGTCAATTCTTGCCAAATTGATCAACACATTTAATGCAATCCACTCAAAATTCCAATAGGCCTGTGTCTATTGACAAACTGATTCCGAAACCGCATATGGAACCGCAAAAGACCCAGATTAGCCAAAACAAATTTGAAAAAGGACTAGTTGTAGAATTCATGGGACCTGGTTTCAAGACTTACTATAAAGCTATAGTAATCCAGACTGTGTCACATCAGTGAAAGGACACACAGATCAGGAGAACAGAAGAGAAAGCCTAGAATTAGACCCACATTGATTTTCAACAAGGTAGTTGATTTTTTTATTTTTTTATGTTTTTAAGATTTTATTTATTTATTTGACAGAGAAAGACACAGCAAGAGAAGGAACACAAGCAGGGAAAGTGGGAGAGGGAGAAGCAGGTTCCCCACCGAGCAAGGAGCCCGATGTGAGGCTCAATCCCAGGACCCTGGGATCATGACCCAAGCCAAAGGCAGACGCTTAGGGACTGAGCCACCCAGGCACCCCAAGGCAGTTGATTTTAAATAAGGCACCAAAGTAATTCAGTGGTGAGTCTTTTCAACAAATGGTGCTGGAACACTCGGAACCCATAGAAAAAAATGAACCTTCATACCATATTCAAAAACAAACTTGAAATTGATCTAAGAGTTAAAACTATAAAATTTCTAGAAGAAAAGACAGGAGGAGACCCTTGTGACCCTGGGTTAGGTAAAGACTCCTTAGATACAACACAAAAGGCTAAGCCATAAAAGAAAAATATTGATAAATTGGACTCCATCAAATACCTAACATTTGCTCTCTGAAAGACAAGAGTGAGAATGAAAAGGCAAGCCACAGACCAGGAGAGTATTTGTAAATCATATATCTGATAAAGGGTTGGTTTTTAGAATATTTTATAAATAACATTTACAATTCAATAATAGAAAGACAAACAGCCCAATTAAAAAATTCAAGACATATCACAAAGGAAGTATACAAATGACAAACACATAAGTAAATTACATTCAAATAAATAAGTAGTTACTCATAAAGAAAGGCCATTTAAACCATCCCATGAGATACCACCACATATCACTAGAATGGCTAAAATTTAAAAGACAGATACCATCAAGTGAAGATGAGAACATGGAGCAATTAGAACTCACATGGTCAGGGGGCTGAAAATAGTCCAGCCATTTTGGAAAACAATTTGACAGTTTCTTATTCAGTTAAATACTTATATAAAAGCCAGCAATCACACTCCTAGGTATTTACCAAATGATATGACATGAAGACATACATCCACACAAAGATCTGTATATGAACGTTCACAGCAGCTTTGCTCACAGTAGCCTGTGATGGGGAGCTCCTAAATGGACCCTCCTAATCCCCACCTCCTGATATCCATGCCCTTATAATCAGCTCCTTTGAAGGTAGGCTGGGCTTACTGATTTACTTGCTTATTTACTATTGGCTTTACTGATTTACTTACTGAGATGTCACTTCCAAGATTAGGTTATAAAAAGACTGTTTTTGTCCTGGGGGCTCCCTCTTTTAGATTGTTCATAGTGAGGAAAGTCAACTACCATGCCATGAGGCAGCCTTGTGGCAGAGGGCCACATGTCTGTACATGGAAGTACATCTTCTGAGGCCTGCTAATAGCCAAGTGAATGACCTTGGAAGTGCATCCTGTCTTTTCCCTCACCCAAACTGAGGCTTGACTGCATTCTTATGAGACCTTGAGCCAGAGGCACTCAGCTAAGCCATGCCTGAATTCCTGACCCACAGAAACGGAGGTAATCAATGTCTATTGTCTTAAGCTTCTAACCTAGCACAGCCCCAAACTTGAAACAAGCCAAATGTCCGTTAACTGGTGAAGGGATTAACATATTGCATATTTCCATAAATGGGACACTACTCACCAAGCAAAACAATGAACTATCTATAAACATTAACAACCTGGATGAATCTTGAAAACATTATGCCAAGTAAAAGAAGTCAGGTATAAAAGATACATATTGTATGATTCTATTTATAGGACATTGTGGAAAAGGCCAAGCTATATTAATAGAAAACAGTGAGTGAGTGATTCATAGGGCTAAAGATCGGTGAAAGGGGACTGACTGCAGGAGACAGAGGAAACTTTTTGGGGTGATGGAGATGTCCTTTATATTGATGGTGGTGGTGGTTACACAATTGTATACCCTCATCAAAATTCATCTAGTCGCACACTTAAAATAGGTGTATTTTGGCGCACCTGGTGGGCTTAGGTGGTAGCGCATGCAACTCTTAATCTTGGGGTCATAAGTTCAAGCCCCACATTGGGTATAGAGTTTACTTTAAAATATATATATTTATCTATATATGTATGTACATATATATACACATATATATGATGTATTTTACTATATGTAAATTATACCTTGATGAAATTTATTAAAAAAGTTGTTTTTCTATTTTTACAATGACAATTTATGTTTCAACGATTCTTAATTAAAACAGCCGTCTTTCTAGAATCATCTTTGGGTTATAAAAACCTATATTAACAAATACAATCCAGGTAGAAGGTTATAGTGCAACTAAAACAGAAATCTTGGGATGCCTGGGTGGCTCAGTTGGTTAAGCATCTCCTTTGGCTCAAGTCATGATCCCAGGGTCCTGGGATCAAGCCCCACATCGGGCTCCCTGCTCGGCGGGGAGCCTGCTTCTCCCTCTCCCTCTCCCTGCTGCTCTGCCTACTTGTGCTCTCTCTCTTTCTCTCTGTCAAATAAATAAATAAACAAAATCTTTAAAAAAAAAATCAGGGGCGCCTGGGTGGCTCAGTTGGTTAAGCGACTGCCTTCGGCTCAGGTCATGATCCTGGAGTCCCTGGATCGAGTCCCGCATCGGGCTCCCTGCTCGGCAGGGAGTCTGCTTCTCCCTCTGACCCTCTCACCTCTCATGTTCACTCTCTCTCTCATTCTCTCTCTCAAATAAATAAATAAAATCTTTAAAAAAAAAAAATCAATGCCTGGTAATGCTAGAAAAATAGAAAAGGATATCTTAAAAATAGGACAACTATTTTCAAAATAGGAAAAAAATGGGAATTTCACATAACTAGTTGTTTGAGACTTATTTCCCATTGAAGGATTTATGAGGATGCTTTCTGAGGTAAATCAACCTCCCTTTGTGCTTACTTCCTCTAGCTCATAAACTAGAGTTCCACTAAGTTCTAGTTCATAAACCAAGGCCAGCAAATTAGGATGTTCTGAACAGTTTAAGAGATACTTCTACACATTACATTTGTGTCAGTAGAAGGTAGCAAAAGTCTAGATGCTTTTGCCTGAGTTCACTCTTTTTTTAAAGATTCCATTTATTTATTTGACAGAGAGCAAGAGAGCATGAGCAGGGGGAGCGGCAGAGGGAGAGGGAGAACCAGGCTCCCCGCTGAGCAGAGAAGCCCAATGCGGGGCTCGATCCTAGGACCCTGATAACATGACCTGAGCTAAAGGGCAGACACTTAACCAACTGAGCCACCCAGGCACCTCTTGAGTTCACTCTTGACAAAAAAATTTTTTTAACTCAGAACAGGCATCTAAGGAAAAGAGTATTAATTCCTCTTTTCTGTCTTTGCAAACTCCTTGAAAATGGTAAAAAATACAGGCAACTTAAAATAAAAGAGGACATGCTATGGGGACATGGAAAGCCAGCCCGAGAGGTGGGGGCAGAAATTACAGGCAAGGGGAAGAAAGAAACAAGTGGCTGAAAGACGGCATCTTTGTAACAGTTACCACAAGGCAATCACAGGGCAAAAGGGGCCAACAAATCTCAAACATCAGGGAGGTATGAAGTCAGCTGTTCTCTTGGGAATATATTGTGCTAGTCTAAAGATATAAAAAGGAGCTGGATCAACGTTGAGGTCTGATTATTCTAAAAATTGTGATAGAATAAACCTTTTCCTAAGAGATTCTTTCTTGTGGTTGAATAATATGAGAGAAGGAAATACGCCTTCACAGTAAAACTTAAGCCAATACTTGGCATCTGCAAGATCTCTTTTAGTCATGGCACCAGGTAAGAAAATACCCTCATTTGTTTGGTCTTTGTAAGCTAGCATGGAGCCATCGGGCACCAAAATGACAGAATGTTTGGAATCACAGCATGCTGTAACTGGAAGGAACTATGGATTAGTTTTCTAATGCTGTGTAACTAATTGCCACAAACTTCGTGGCTTAAAATAAAACAAATGTATGATCTCCTAGTTTCCATGACTTGAGTACAGGCATAGCTTAGGAGGGTCCTTGGCTATCAAAGGCTATCACAGGCTGAGATCAAGGTGCCATCTGGAGCACAGGTTTCTCTTCCAAGTTCACTTAGGTTGTTGGGAGAATTCAGTTGTAGGGCTGAGATCTCACTTTTCCTGCTGGCTACTGACTGGGGGGTTGGGGGTGGGGGTCACTCTCGGCTTCTAAAGGCTGCCCGAGGGTCCTAGCCCCATGGCCCTCCCCTAATATCGCAGCTCACTTCATCAAGCCAGCTGGAGAACTCTCCAGTGTGCTTTCAGGGAGTCTATAATCATATAGCCATGATTAATCATTTATTCAAGGGAGTGACTAACCCATTACCTTAGCCATATACTGTAACCTAATTAATAGAGTGGCTAATTCATCACATACTCTCCTATCCCTGCCTGCACTTAGCAGGACGGGGTTACACAGTTGTGTACATCAGCGGACAGCAATATTGGGAGCCATCTTAGAATTCTGTTGACCAAAACCATCAACACCAATCACTGCAACATTCTTTCTTCACAGATAGGGGAAACTGAGGCCCACAGAGGAAAACAGTAAATTACCCAAAGAGTCAGGACAGAAAGAACTAGATCCTGTCTCCAAAATTTCTGTCTAGAGCCTGCCACTCTTCCAAGCTTCCTTCTACCATCTGGCATGGTTGAAGATAAGGTTGTTTTTCGGGAAAGAAGGGGAAAAAAGCACCATGATAGTCAGCTAGACCACGAACCATTATGTAGATTTTAGGACCCTCAGGGAACGCAGAAAGAACACTCACCTGAAGGGTGCTGGCGTGCTGACTCAGCGCCTTTGAAGAATCATAGTCAGCAGGATTGGCCAGCAAACGGCCAGTATTTTCTATCCAAGCCTCAGTACTCCTCAAAAGGTCGTGATATTCCTCCATCTTAATTGTAGCCTGTGAAAGAGAGGCCGTAGCAAAGAGTCGGACACCTTCTCCTTGAGTCAAAGGAGTCTTGAATGAAGAATTTGTTACTGCTAATCAGGCCGTGCCTGGGGGGACTCGCCCACACCCTCCAGGTTTTGACCTTTCTAACTTTTAAGACAAATAATCCTGACCATACATGGAAAGGACTTAAGAAGTTCTACCCTAATGCTCTGGGTCTCAGTAACAGTTCTCAGGTAGCCTTGCAACTCGTCTGGTTCCCATTTTATGCTTCATTCTCAAAACTGGATTTGAGTTTTGTCCTCCCATACGGGGCCTTTTCCTCTAATATCCCAGTTCGTCTGGGCCTAGGCTCCTGCCTCGTTCTTGCTAGATCACATGTACAACTCACCCACCACGACCCCTACTTGGAAAGGTGGGAGACAGTGTCTTGTTCCTGAATGACATTCTTTCTTGTGGCTGGCTCCCCTCAGGGATTCTTGAGATTGCCTGTCGGAAATGCCCATGACCTACTGGGAAGCCCAATGCTCAGCTGGACTCTTGCAGCAGTCTGGCTTCTTCTGGACACTTGCTTCCGCCTGTCCAGGCAGACTTCCTGCTGGTGTCAGCTGTTAAATCTATCCTCCCGGTGCCCACCTGAACCTGTCGTGTGGCTCTAGCTTCAGTACCTTAAACTGGCAATTGAAGAGAAACTGGCTGTCTCTGAATATCTACTTTCATTTTGTTTCAAAGCCTTCTCAGTACCGCAAGCTAAGGGTAGTTATCACGTGTTACTCTCATACCTTATTTAACTGTGAGGTTCTAGATTCCGCTCTCTGTGAGACTTGCTGATACTGCTGGAAAGGAATCATCAAGTTATCCATCCATTCTTGAGCCTGTCCTGGATCCTGTTCAACAATGTCCTGCACTTCAGAATCCAGCTCATTTAGCTTGGAATGCCAGAGGTCTAGCTCGTCCCACATTTTCTGGAGAAGGAAATCATAGTCACTTTGAATGCAGAGGCCCTGACTCGTGTTAATTCCTAGCTTTTGCACCGTATTTGCACTTGTGAATGCTACTAAAACATCACAGGCACGCTATTTCACTTATGCCCAGAAACCACTTGTGACCTAAACTGAAAAACACCTTTTCTGAGGTCTCTTAGTCTAACTGTATTCGTTTCAGGTACAGAATTAGCTGCAAGAGTGCAGAGAGACCTGGACATTTCCAGAGACAAATGACACCAAACAAGGTCAATATAACCCTACTCTTTCAAGAGTGATGAGGTAACATTATGTTATACCTGAAACTTTTTAGACCATATATATATGTGTGTGTATTTAATCTAGAAAACAATTTCATTAAGTGTAAAAATAGGGGTGTGTGGGTGGCTCAGTTGGTTTTAGCTCAGGTCTTGATCTCAGGGTCTTGAGTTCAAGCCTGCATTGGGCTCCACATTGGGCATGGAGCCTACTTTAAAAAAAAAAAAAAGTATAAAAATAAAACTAACAAAAAGTTTTGACTTAGGATTAATGCAGTGGGAAAAAATTTAGTGACTGCTTTTGGCTTCAAGAATCCAGTAGATTGGATTCAAACCTGGACTTGCGTGGTCAGAGAAACTCTCAAAGGTACAATTTTTTTTTTTTTTTTAAGATTTTATTTATTTGAGACAGAGAGAATGAGAGACAGAGAGCATGAGAGGGAGGAGGGTCAGAGGGAGACGCAGACTCCTGCTGAGCAGGGAGCCCGATGCGGGACTCGATCCCGGGACTCCAGGATCATGACCTGAGCCAAAGGCAGTCGCTTAACCAACTGAGCCACTCAGGCGCCCTCAAAGGTAAAATATTTAATTCTTATTTAATATTTGCTTAAGAACCAAATTTTTAGAAATAGGAAAAATGTACTTTAGGTTCCTCTACTTATTAAGAATCAAGGGATGCCTGGGTGGCTCAGTTGTTAAGCGTCTGCCTTCAGCTCAGGTCACGATCCCAGGGTCCTGGGATCAAGCCCCGCATTGGGCTCCCTGCTCTGTGGGACGCCTGCTTCTCCCCTCTCCTACTCCCCCTGCTTGTGTTCCTTCTCTCACTGTCTCTCTCTGTCAAATAAATAAAATCTTTTTTTTTTTTAAAGATTTTATTTATTTTTTTGAGACACAGAGAATGAGAGACAGAGAGCATGAGAGGGAGGAGGGTCAGAGGGAGAAGCAGACTCCCCGCCGAGCAGGGAGCCCGATGCGGGACTCGATCCCGGGACTCCAGGATCATGACCTGAGCCGAAGGCAGTTGCTTAACCAACTGAGCCACCCAGGCGCCCAATAAATAAAATCTTAAAAAAAAAAAAAAAGAATCAAGATTTCGTCCAATGGTGAGGCATATTCTAACCTATTTTTAAAAGTCTCCATTCATATAAAATACTTCCTTAAAATTTAGATTAGAGTAAGAATGCTTTCCACATGCTTAAGTTTACTAGGGAGTTAATGGTAGAAAATCATGCTTATATACAGTTTTACCTAACACTTGATTTCCTAAGATATTTTACAAGGAAAATAAATTTGGAATTTCTATTTTCCTGTTTCTCCTTGTAGTCTAAAGAAAAGCTGTTAATTCTATTCAAATCCTATTGAAATATATTTTTTAATCAAATACGTTTCAGAAATGTTCTGTATTATATTCCCCATGTTAATCCATCTTAGAAAACAAAGACTCCAAGAAATGCTCAAACATAGAAACATGTTAGCTTTGTTTTTTATATTTGATATTTATATATAATATTTTTTTATATCAGTCTTCCCAGGATAAGGTCATTACTCTCCTTTACTTGTGAAAAGGCTAGTTCACAACTGCAGGCTCTCAGGGGTTCAGGCATATTCCCACCATGGAAAAACTGAGAACAGTTCTTGGGGAGCCTGGATGGCTCAGTCAGTTAAGTGTCCGACACTTGGTTTCGGCTCAGGTCATGATCTCAGGGTTGTGAGGTTCTGTGTTGGGCATGGAGCCTGCTTGGGAGTCTCCCCCACCCTCTCCCTCTGCTCCTCCTCCCCCCAAAAAAAACCAACAACTGAGAACAGTTCTTTTTTTTTTTTAATTCTTATGTTAATCCCCATACATTACATCATTAGTTTTAGATGAAGTGTTCCATGATTCATTGTTTGTGCCTAACACCCAGTGCTCCATGCAGAATGTGCCCTCCTCAATACCCACCACCAGGCTAACCCATCCTCCCACCCCCCTCCCCTCTAGAACCCTGTTTGTTTTTCAGAGTCCATCGTCTCTCATGGTTCGTCTACCCCTCCGATTTCCCCCGCTTCATTCTTCCCCTCCCGCTACCTTCTTCTTTTTTTTTTTTAACATATATTGCATTATTTGTTTCAGAGGTACAGATCTGAGATTCAACCTGAGAACAGTTCTTAAATGCAACTTCCTCCACCAAGCTTCTGCAGGGGACACTCAGTTAGGGGGACCCTGTGGATCTGGATTAGGATCTCTGTGCTTTGGATTCATCCCATAGAGCACACCCTGAGGACTGAGGAACAGGAGGAACACCAAATGCAGAGGGAAATTAAAGGAGGGTGTTACCTTTTGAATTTCTTGAGCTTTCTCAATATTTTTGCTTTTCTGCTGCAGCATCTTTTCAACATTGTGAAGCCCATTGTTAATTTCCTCTATTTTCCTACTCATTGTATATGAGGGTGAACTTTTCAAAACTTCATTACTAATCTGTTACAATGAAAGAAAGACATATTTGGCTCACAGACGTCTTCAATACTCTAGCCACAGGTTCAGGTGGCAAAATGGATAGTCACACTGTTAGGCAATTTTATTTATAGGCTAGGGGGAACATCCCAAACCCTACTAGCTAATACGTTAATGAGAGAGTAGATTAGCAGACTAGGAAATGGTGCCTGTGCTGACCTGACCTTTTAAATCCAATCTAAAAAAAAAGGAAAATAAAATCAACAAACAAAAATTTGTTGAATGTAATCCACAGTATGTACTACAGATCTGTGCGGAGTACACTCAAACTATGAGTGTACTGTCTGAGACATACCCCAATGGAGCAAATGATATGAAAAAATTCAAGGGGGATAAGCGTTCATTATACAGTCTCTCATTTTATGAGAAAGACCCCTGCACAGCACTGTTTTCAATAAAACCTAACTTATTCTCAAGCTGACTTAAAAAAATCTAATCCCCACCGTAATATTCATTTGGGTGAAATAACCTAAAACTCGCTCTTCCTTGAGGATGCACAAAGCTTAGTTTTTCTCTGTGTGAATGTTTCTAGTATTATGTTTTCACAGCAATCAGAAATCTAGCTGCTAAACAGTGTAATTTTTTTATCTGAATGATTTTTTAAGAAAATAACTTGGGCTAGGAATGATAACAGATGAATGTTGACTATGTCATTTTTCAAATACCTGATTAGTTCTTGTTCTTGGTTTTTTTTTTTTTTTTAAGGCTATGTTGATAAGGCTTTCTCCCAGCAGCTACTAAATAACCAAATAATACTTTATGCTTGTGTATAATCCTGTAACCCTTTTAAAAACGACTATATCTGTATAACCATTAAGACTAAAACCTTTCAGGGGCGCCTGGGTGGCTCAGATGGTTAAGCGGCTGCCTTCGGCTCAGGTCATGATCCCAGGATCCTGGGATCGAGTCCCGCATCGGGCTCCCTGCTCAGCGGGGAGCCTGCTTCTCCCTCTGCCTCTCTCTCTCTCTTATGAATAAATAAATTAAAAAAAAAAAAAGACTAAAACCTTTCAGTGCAGATAGTACACAGATGCAGAAACTAAACACTCGCTTAAGGTCACGAATCAAGGCAGCAGTTGAACTTGTCCTGAAAAGCCCTGAGTCACCAGACTCTGGAATCCCAGGCTCTTTTTCACATTTCAGGATGTTGATACTTTTATAAAATGTTTTTATTCCACAGACCATAACGCAGTCGAGATTTTTAGGAAAAAAAATTAATCCTATGTTAGTTTTTAAATTGCTGTAACAGCTTTTTATTGCTATGTAACAAATTACTACAAAGTGAAGTTTTCTGATCCTTGGGGCAGTTATTCCCTTGGCAGAAAAGCATATAATTTAGGTACATTAGGAGAGACCATGATTTAGGAAAAGTAAGCAGCCCTCCGAATTACACCAAATGGTTCTGAGTCTGCCTGGATCCTCCAGATACATCTAACAATAAAAATCAGTTGCTATTTGTTACAAACATACAAGTTACCACTGAAACTTTCAACCCCTACATTTAAAATTGATTTTGATTATTCCCTTTGTTAGCGATTTTCACATGAAGTATTCATGGAAACAAACTTACCTGCTCTCAAAACCTTTAGTATTGTCTTAAAATCAATAGTGCATGATTCTTGAGAAAGCACCTCATAACAGTTTTTGTGTGTTAAATCAACGAAATTTCTTAGAAATATATATTAGGAGCCTACATGTTTTTTCATGGGTCAGATTTTCCTGAGAAATCTGTCAAAGAAGTTAACTGAGTTTGAAATACAATTTTTTGTATGTTTGTTTGCATTTAAAATCTATTGTATTAAGTTAGAGGTACCCCAGATTTCAAAAAGCAATACAAACTATAGAAATGATCCCTGAAAGCAATACAAAAGTCCTTCTGGACCAAAGAGAATTTTGTTCCGTTGGATGTAAGCTGCCTTTCTATAATCAAATAAATTTGTCTTGCTAAACTCCTGGGTCTCCAGTACTATGAAACATTTCCCACTCTTTCTTCCAATCTTCAGATTCATCCATTTGGGGAAAAAGATTTGCTCAGGTATGTTCTGTGAGAACTGTGTTGCCACCATCAAAAAGATAGTGTGTGTTAAATGCTATTCCTAGTGAGTTGTGAAATTTATATTCTTACTGTCCTTGGTTGCAATTTCAAAACATTCACAGGCAGTAAGTTTTAAAGCAAAGTATTATTCATGTCCAATATTTTAAAGTGATTCTCCAGTTAAAAAAAAAAAGCCAAGTAAAAGCTAATCTATAATTCTGCTTTTAAATGCAAGAAAAGAAAAGCTAAGCATCTTGACAACTAAAAATAAATACATTATCTAATTCTGTTATTTGTCACTTATTTAGAGCAATTTTATCTCCATATTCAATACACAAAATTATCACTTATCTAAACTCTAAAAACAGTCATAGCTGAAATCAGGGCAAATGAAAATGTGACATTACATGATCTTTTCTTTATACCCATTCAACTCATAAATAATAACACTAATACAAAGGATTATTACCTTCTCATCTATGTCTTCTAAAGCTTTTCTGCATTCTTCCACCTGGGAGTCAATCTCTGCAGGGACTAGGGTGTACATTTCAGAATACTTGATTCGTAGTTTTTCCATAATATTCTCAAAAGTTAGCTTCCCTTTCTTAAAAATGCTTTGAAGCTCCTAAAATCATCAAGAGAGTTTCAAATAGGCACAGAAAGGGGAAAAAGTTTAACTCTAAAAGTGAAAGCAGCTTTCCAGCACATCCTTATGATTTAAATGAGCACACTTTGCATGACAAAGCCTCACTACTGATACAAGCCGATTAAGGCCCGAGAGATACTCAGTTTGGTCAGATGATGCTTCCTAGTGTGTAAGAATTAAACTTGATACCTCTTCATAGTGTCAAACCATTGTCCTCAAAAGACATTACAACATCTCCTGCTTCTAAAGCACCTCTAGGATTTAACTATCTCCGTTGCAGTCTTGATCTAAAAAGCTCCAAGTAGCAAAAAAGTTTCAAAGAAGTTTTGTTGTTGTTGTTATTAACTTGTTGCCATTTCTGCTTCTTCCTACATTATCATCACAATGATTCAAGGCCACTAAAAGCCCTAGGCTCGAAGCGCAAGTGTCTGCTTTCATGTAATTAGACAGCCCAGCAGAGCCGACTTCTTTCAAAAGGGAGGGTTCCAGTTCCCTGCAAAGAATGTGGGTTTCAGGAGATAAAAGAAACCTGAACCAATAGTCTATTGGCTGTGGCCTAGAAACAAAATCTGATCTACGTTCTCCTGCACTAATTATAAAGGAGAAACTCATTTGTTTGGGAAAGTTTCCCAAAGATCAAGTGGAAAAATACTTCTTGACTTTACTGTGGTTTTTTGGGGTTTGTTTTGTTTTTACAGTAGCTGTTCAGTAGCCTTATTCGTGTTAATGGGTTGAGTCACCGCACTGAAGAATGATTACAATTTGAATGACTCCATGATGTGCCACTGTTTTCTTTTTCTTAACCCTCAGCGAAAACAAATCTAGAGATGGAAAGTTAGAGAACAATGCCATTCAGACAAAGGTGGAGTTTGAAGTACAGTGCCATCCTGTTTTATCTAGACCTAGTCAGAGTATAGGTCTTCATTCAGAGCTACACACAGATAACTTCCCCATGGTGAGGGAGAGTAAGTTCCCTCTATCAACACTGAGCTCTGATTAACAACAGCGCGTGACTCGGGAGTAAACTTCCAATTGCCGATTTTGCTTGTTACCATTGGGCGGGAATCATTCTTAAAAAATGAGGTCCCAAATAACACAGGAGGATGTGCACAGTCCTTGTGATAGTGAGATTTAAGAGATATATTTGGTTGTCATCCCTGGCTCCTGAACAGCTTCTAAGACCCTTGGAATTTCCTGGATAGGAGTAAGAGGAGTGTCTTTTGTTATAACAAGCCCTTTTCAACCACACCTGAGTTTATGCTAATGAATGACTCTTGGGGCGCCTCTAGAGAGATTCAGGATGGGGCCTGGTTGCCAGAGGAACCAATCATGTGATTAGAGGGTTGGAACTTTCAGCCCCAATTCCCAACCTCTAGGGTGGGGCGAAGCACTGAAGTTGAGTTAATTATCAACGGCCAATGATTTAACCAATCATGCCTCCATAATGGAACTACCATAAAAACCCCTGATCAGTGAGGTATGGAGAATCTGGAGTTGGTGCTGGGAGAGTGGTACACCCAGAGAGGGCCTGGACTACCCACTTACCTTGCTCCATGCATCTCTTTTATTGGCTGATTCCCAGTTGTATCCTTTACCAGTAATAGTAAAGTGCTTTCCTGACTTCTATAAGCTGTTCTAGTAAATTATTAAACCTGAGGAGGGGGTCATGGGAACCCCTGATCGATAGCGAGTCAGTCAGAATTATAGGAGGCCCAGGACTTGTGACTGGCTTCTGAAATGAGGGTGGTCTTGCGGGAGTGAGCCCTTAATCTGTGTGGTCTGTGCTAACTCCTGCTAGTTAGTGTTACTGTTGAACTGAATTGTAGGACACCTAGTTGGCTTCGAGAGACTTGGGGGAAAACCCCCACACATTTGGTGCCAGAAGTGTTGGGAGTAAAAACAGTTGCACCCCTATCAGAGATAAATCATACATCCTACTAAAGTCAGTAGTCTTAACACCCTACTCAATAATGCTCTGGGGCCCCTGTTCACCAAACACACCTGAAAAGCCACTGAAAAAGGACTGCTGGGTCCAGCCTGGCCTACCTCCCTGCTCTCAACTTTATTCTCTGCACTCTAGCCACAGTGATCTCTTATGGCTTGGCCCATACCATGCCACAGGGCCTTTGCATGTGCTTTCCTCTCTCCTGGACCACTCCCTCCCTCCACTCCAGTCACAAAGTTACCTCTGCCCCAAGGACTTTGGATTCAAGACTGCAGACCTGTGTCGGCCACATTCACTGGTTCCTCACTTCATTCCTCACTTACCTCAAACTGTTCTGCCTTTTCTGGGTGGTCTTGTAATTCCATATTTTGAAAAGAAGTTGCAGTCTGTTGAAATAAATTCTTCAAAGTAATTATTTCTTTTGTGAAAGAATGTCTTTCTTGGATTTCATTCTCCAACAATTCCTTATTTTCTTGAGCTTTCTGAAAAAGCCTAACATACAACATCAAAATAGTGTCTCTATCCTGCTCTCTTGTGAGATAGTTTTAGTTCAACAATTAACACAATGTCTGCATAATTCACAAAAGAAGATATTTTTTCCTGAGCAAAAAGTACCAGTTTTCAATGATTTATTTACTACATACACAAACATATACCAAATTCTATCACTCAATCAAAAACCTCTCTAAACTTTCATCTCAAAATATCCTCTTTTCAAGAAGAAGAAGGTAGCAGGAGGGGAAGAATGAAGGGGGGGAAATCGGAGGGGTAGACGAACCATGAGAGACGATGGACTCTGAAAAACAAACTGAGGGTTCTAGAGGGGAGGGGGGTGGGAGGATGGGTTAGCCTGGTGGTGGGTATTGAGGAGGGCACATTCTGCATGGAGCACAGGGTGTTATGCACAAACAATGAATCATGGAACACTACATCTAAAACTAATGATGTAATGTATGAGGATTAACATAAGAATAAAAAAAATCCGCTTTTCACACTTTACATTCCAATTGCTCTCTCCATCCTACTTTCTCCATGTGATCCTCAAGTTCAACTGAATATGACCTAGAGGTGAGAATGGAGTCACGGGTGGGCTTTTGGGGATAGATGACCCCATTCGCCTTTTTATCTCAACCGACCCCATTTGCTGTGGATGTAGCCACCTTATTAGTGGAGAAGTTTAAGAGGGTACAATCTTTCCTGAGAGTTATTTGGTAAGTATATCTAGCCGTAAATACATTATATCCTTTGACCCAATCATTCTACTTCTTGGCGTCTTTCTTGAAGAATTAATCATAGACGCAGACAGAGATTCTAGCATAAGAATATTCACTATAGTGTTTTTACAAAAGTAAAAAAAAAATTATGTATAATTTAAAAGTTCTATATTAGGGCTTTGGTTAAATAAATTATGGCATATTCACATGTGAAATATTACATAGTTATGTTTTAAGGAACATTTAATGGCATAGGTAACATGATATGCTGATAAATCATTTAGCAGACAACAAAACAGTATAGTATTATGATCATAATTTGTTTAAAAATACAATCATGGGGGGCGCCTGGGTGGCTCAGTTGGTTAAGTGACTGCCTTCGGCTCGGGTCATGATCCCAGGGTCCTGGGATCAAGCCCCGCATCGGGCTCCCTGCTCAGCGGGAAGCCTGCTTCTCCCTCTCCCACTCCCCCTGCTTGTGTTACCTCTCTCACTATCTCTCTCTGTCGATTAAATAAATAAAATCTTAAAAAAAAAATACAATCATAGGAAAAAAGATGAGTGATTGGCAGTGATTATTGTTGAATGGTAAAATTAAAGGGGGGTTTATATTAATCTTTATAATTTTCCACATTCCCTAAACTTCCTATAGTGAATATATATTACTAGAATAGAAAAACAGCAAACATTAAGAAAAAAACTCAAAGGATATTCATCCTCAATGATACCAGGATGGAGAACATATGCTTGTTTTTATTGTTATTAATCTTTTCCACCCCCCCCCACTTTTCTTGAGTATAGTTGACACACAACGCTACATTTGTTTCTGGTGTACAATGTAGTGATTGGACAGGTTTATACATTATTCTATAATCACCACAAGCATAGCCACTATCTGTCCCATTACATCGCTATTAAATTGACTATATTCCTTATGATCTGCTTTTTATTCCGACTTAGTCCGTAACTAAAGGCCTATATCTCCCACTCCCCTTCACCCATTTTGCCCATCCACCTCCCTCCCTCCCCTCCAGTTCTGCTTTGTTTATTGTTTGTTTATTCTTTTTTTTTTTGAGATCCAGTTTATGAGTGAAGTCATATGGTATTTGTCTTTCTCAGATTGACTTATTTCACTTAGTATAATACCCTCTAGGTCCATTCATGTTGGTCTCAAGTGGCATGATCTTATCCTTTTCTATGGCTGTGTAGTATTTCATTGGGTACATATACCATATTTTCCTTATCCTTTTGTCTATTGATGGACACTTTGGTTGCTTCCATGTCTTGGCTATTGTAAATAATACTGCAATAAACATAGGGGTGCACGTATCTTTCGAGGTAACGTTTTCATTTTCCCTGGGCAAATACCCAATAGTGGGATTCTTGGAGCATATGGTATTTCTATTTTTAATCTTGTGAGGAACCTCCATACTGTCTTCCACAGGGTATGTACCATTCCAACCCTTTTTATACTTTTCTGCGTTAACCCAAATCTATCATATCATTTGTCATTATGCTATATTTTTATATTTTCAAAATCCAGTATTTTCTAAATTTTAAGCCTGAATTGTCAGGCACGTTTCCCAAACAGTTTTTCGTAAGTCTTACTTGTTGCATCGTTCCTGCATCGATATAATCTCTTGAAATGCTGGAATCGTCTTTATAGCCTCTAAGCTTTGGGGAGCATTCTGGATACTTCTCATGCGCTGAAGAAGTAAGGTCAGTAACAGCTGCTGCTTCTCCACATTTTCTTGGTAATGGCATAAAGAGTCTTGCAGCTCACAAAGCTCTTCTGTAGCGGCCGCCTCTTTTGTTTTTGAAATTTCAGGGAGATCCTCTTGAAGATTATCTAAAATAATTGCTTCCCGTTCAATCTAATTCAACAAACAAAAAAAAGAGAACTGAAATAACTAAAATGTACTCGGACCATTTAAGGAGCTGAAATATACCTTGGCCATCATAATTTTTGTATACTGGCTGTTCAAAGGGTTCCTAATGCCATATCCTCCCTCAAAGTGTATCTGTCTTCCTCTAACTGGGAATATTACTCCTGCACTATTGGAATCCCAGAGTTCGCAGCCATTGATCATGCAGATATGAGATTAAAATGAAGTACTGCTGTCGTGAGCTGAAGGAAACACTGTTGAATATTTTCATAAATAATTTCTCTCTCCTTCAGATTTCAGTTGCAGAAAGCAGTTATTTCTCTTGAGATATCTATAAGCCAGTTAGAATGAGCTCCACCAAACTGCAACTACTATATAAAAGGTTAACTGCTGGGTAATTTTTCTACAGGGGTCTTTTCTTTCACATCCTATTCCTCTATGCTCAAACAAGTAAGTCCAGTACTTCCTTGTTACCCTAACACCTACACCCAGAGGAAAGCAGTCCTAACTAATCATGTATTTGTCAACATGGCGATGTGCAGAACCCAGAAATACATAACATCGCATATCAGCAAAATGGAGTTCTATCATCCTTGACCCCAGAACGAAGACACAGAAAATCAGATCCCTCTAATGCACCTCCTCAAACACTGCAGCCCTCACCTTAGCTGCATCATACATTTACCACATTCTGCCCTAACCCTGTCAATTCTCCTGCTCTAATGTTCAAACTGAGTCAGGCATCTGGCAATCTTGACATTACAGAATATCACACCAGGCAACTACATTTATTCAACGCTAATTGAAATGATAAATGAAAACCTGGATGCCAAAGGGTAAAAAATAAAGCCTATGAAAATTTAGGAATTCCAGCATAAATTAAGTTTCCAGGAGCTCAGTGGTCTAGGGCATGCCAGAATTCCATAACATAAAGATCAAGTCGTTCAATCCTGTACCTCTACCTTTAAGAAAGAGGCCCAGCACTGGATGTGTCCATTGGGATTTTGGAGGCAGTATATGCTATCCTTGAGAATATCGCTCAGACCCATTTATCAGAATGCTGCCAATGTTGAGGGAGGTCTGCAGCAGGTCACGCAATGATATAAGCTGTCCTCCCACTTGGGCCATATGATCCAACTGAGTCCCCGGTCACTAGAATACATGGATATATGTATAGATGGCCCCTCTCGAAAAGACCTAGTTACAGAATGTATGCTTTCAACCACCTCAAACCTAAATTCAGTTGGATTAGAAGTGCTAGTTCTTAGGCAGGCAGCTACATTTCCACCAGGGAATGAGATAAGAGGGTTCCACCGGGTTGTTTTGCAACCTCCCTGCCAGAGAACCAGCAAGCAAAGAAAGGAACTGCTGTATTGTCAGAGATAATTATAATTGTACATGTAGGGTTTCTAACAGACATCAGAGTTGAAAGAAGTATGTCCGTAACCCAGAACTTAATGGAGCATCTCTTGGTGCTTCCATGCCAGTGATAACCATAAAAGAGCCACCACAGCAACCACGATGCAAGAAGAGTAAAGCAACAAAAGGTTCTGGCCTTTCTCATTCCAGTTCTCCTCATCCTCCACCCCTGTTCCCTGAGATCACTTTCCAAAATAAACCACCTGCCTACGAGCCCCATTTCAGCCTCTGCTGTCTGATGGAAGTTGGTAAGTGATTAAGGAGGGGCACACAAGGAAGGAGGGGGGAATAATTTTTATTAGGACAATTTTACTCAAAAGCCAGATAATACTTCAACTTGTGACAGATAATCAAACCCAGTCCAGTATTACTCAGGAATTAAGAGAAATGAACTACTAATACAAACAGCAATATGTATGCATCTCATGCATAATGCTTAGTGAAAAGATGCCAGACTCAAAAGGCACAAACTACTCCAGGCCATTTATATGATATTCTGGAAATGGCAAGCCAGATTAATGGTTGTCAGGGGCTGGAGGTGATAGAAGGGGCTGATTACACAAGAGAACTTTCTGGGGTGATGAAAATGTTCTAAATCTTCATTTAGATTCATTGGTGATCATGTGACTGTGTTCATCAAAACTCAACAAACTTTATGCTAAAAAGGATGAAGACAGCTCCCAAATCAGTAAAATAGTTGCTACAAAAATTATGCATTCACTCTTCCATCTAAAAGAAGCTCTGAAGCCCCTGAATGATTTCCCTTGGACACAGAATTCTAGTAATATGGTTATAAAACTTTTAGGTTCACAGTCAATTATAGAGTCTAGAAAGGGAGAAGGAGCCATAGTTGCACCATAAGTAAACAGAGTGAAGGAGACTGAAAAACCCATAACCAGCAGAATCAGGAACTAATAAAAGTCTTTTGGACTTTGGTACATGGGGAAGAAGCCCGCCTTATACCTCCAATTATCTTTGAAAGCATGACTTTATTCCAGCCCATATGATCACTGAAACAAAAATGATGACTGAATAACCAGAGATGAATAATTAAATCAAGCAGATACTGTTTAAGAAAACAGGAAGGTAAAATTTTGGCGGGGGGGGGGGCGGAAAAAGGCAAATCAAAATTTCAATTGGTATTTTAAGTTACAAATTTAAACACAACATTTAAGTTTCTGAAAATCTACTTATACAAAACCTTTATCCCACAAAGATACTGGATTATTATATTATTATCCACATCTTAAAAAAAGAAATTCATTTTGTCACAAAGCACCAACCATGCTAACAGGATCTTGCATGTACAGGTGTTTAGATGGTATCATTTTTAGTAAATGGATACAAGCTATTTTAAAATCCTACATCAATTCGGTGTGTGTAAATATCATTTAAGTTGATAGTTTCATCCTTAAAAACACCAGAGCATAAGTTTGACTCTTCTACCACTCGGGCATTTGGGCAAGTTACTCAATCTCCCTGTGTCTCACTTTCCTCATCTACAAAATGAGGATAAAATAAAAATATCCAGCTCATAGAACTCTTGTGAGAATAAATGATAGATAATACATATAAAGTGCTTAGAATTCTGCCCAACACACGCTCCATTCCCGCCCACTAAGTGTTACAGTTGTTATTGTTATTACACAAGCACATATTTTGTTTGTGCTACTCTTTGAAAAACAGTCACCAGATATTGTCAAATACTTCTATGAATAATTACAAAGTTCTAAATGAATGGGGTCTGAATTAATCAGGTATAATTGCAAATAGAAAGACAATGTAGTAAAATAGAGAGAACAAAAGCTTAGAATTAGCCTAGACCTGGGTTTCGAGAAGAGCTGTTTCTCAAGAAATATTCACTAACTGCCCACTAAGCACAAGGCCCCAGTCAGATTCTAAAGTTACAGCAGTGAGCAAAACAGATGTGGCCCCAGTCCACAGTCCCAGCTCAATCACTAGCTGGGAGGTCTTGTGCCAACAGAAATCTCTCAGTGCCTCAGTATCCCCATCAATAAAATGGTAATAATATTTAACTCCTGACAGCAATGCAAGGACTTGGTGGCACCATGTGTGAACTGCCTTCTTAGGAGCACACGGCCTACTGCAGGAACCCAATAATAAACTGTTACAACACGAATAGGAAAGAAGGGGGCCAACAGCAGTAACTTACAAAGTTTCTTCAAGTTTTAACATTCAAGAGTCTATTTACTAATCAAACCCTACTAGCACAACCAAAATAATATTCATTTTCAAGAATATCAAGTTGCTTTTCTTAAGTGAAGTATTTTCATTTTATGTACAAATATTTTATTTTATGTATTCTATGTAGCATTAAGGTAGGTATCTTGGGTATCTGCAGTAAGGGAGGTATCTTAGATGACCCATTCAAGGAAGTTCACTTAATCCAACTTAATGAAACCTGTATCCTCCCAGTACTGATGGAAACACTGGAGGCACATACTGAGGCCATCGTTTCCAGATCAGACCATGCTGGTTTGAGCAGACATGGCAAGAATGAGAACCCCGGCCAAGTTTTCTCCAATGGCTCCAGTAGAGATGTTGGTGACCCATCTCGCTCTCTTGGATGCAATGGGGCAAAAAGTAAGAATACCAAGTTTTAAGCAGAAAAGTATGCTAGTGCTAAACATTTACATCCCAAAGTGTGACCTACCCCCAATCAAGTATTGATTCATTGTATTTCTCTCGTAAGTAAATTTAGCAGCAATTTTGGCATGAACAAGAGAGAAGGGTTTTCATTTAATGTTCTGATTTGTACTTCATTTATACCTGATCCTTTGGAAAGATACCCTAAGATAACTATACTATTTTAAATTTTCTTTCTAAATATATGTGATGGCTTAAATCAAGAATCATGCTTAAATTAACATCTGTAATTGATATATATTATGGAGGTTTTCTTTAAGAGTTTTCAGAAAGAGCAACATACATATTTTTAAGTCCACAGTTAACAATTAATTGGAGTTAATTTCCATAGTTAACCATTGTAGTTAACTTCAAAATTGGCTGGTTATTATTATATTACTTAATTCTAACCTTTAGTGTTATGTAGAGACAGTCATTTTAAGAGGGATTAACTTAGATACACAATAAAGATTTTAAAGCCCAAATGAGCAAGTACTTACTTATAAGTACTACCTGATACCAAAAAAACAGCACTTATATTAAGGAAGAATTTGAATCATTTCTTGGGGATTATTTTACTTGGACCTGACCTCTATAACATTTATGTGTTACGTATATATGATATAAAGAAACGGTACCAGTTGAGGACTTGTTTTATGTAAGAACAAAATGAAAGTAACAAAACAATGTAAATGACATTTGCCAGGAAACTGGATTGATTGTTGAAAACGAAGCACTTACTTCTTCACTGACAAATTTCCACTCCCACTTCAGTTCTTCACACCATATCTCCCACTCTTTAGCAGCCTCCAGCAAACTCAACCATTTGTCCCACAGAGCTGCCGTGGTTCTGAGCAAACACATGTCATCGGTGCCTGTGCACACGGGTCTCAGGTGTCTGAGGACCTGACGTAGTTTCATGAACTCTTCCTTGGTTGATAGGAGATTTGACCCCAAAACCTTAGGAAAGAAAAGGAATAGGAGGAATACAATGTCTATTAATTTTTCGGAGACTTATAAACTTCTTAAGATCTTGAACAATTGATGATTTTAAATCATCCATAAGTATTACATGGTCTATTTTTTAGTCCTTTTGGAAGTCAATTTGAGACAGATTAGAATTACCTATGTATTATTGTGCTGCCCATGAATTTGGAACTATGGTGACAAAAATGACCCATAGACCAATTCTTCCAAGTAAGAAAGTGTTTTGAAAGGTAAACATCCTAAAAGTTCATTGTTATTTTAATATAAGTCTCATTATTTCACTAGGTTGTTAATTTGCACTATACTTATCAACACCAACGCATTACTTAGGGTTTTTGTTTTTGTTTGTTTGGAGACAGATGTTAAGCATAGATAATTTAGAATGTTTTCATTAAAATCCTAACATAATACCATAGATTCTAACAGATGAAAATAAGCAAATACAAAAATTAAATAGTAAGAATAAGAAGTAGCCAGGGCGCCTGGGTGGCTCAGATGGTTAAGCATCTGCCTTCGGCTCAGGTCATGACCCCAGCGTCCTGGGATCGAGTCCCGCATCGGGCTCCCTGCTCCTTGGGAGCCTGCTTCTCCCTCTTCCTCTCTCTCTCTCTCTGTCTCTCATGAATAAATAAATAAAATCTTAAAAAAAAAAAAAAAGAATAAGTAGCCAGAGTTTAGACTTATGATAGTTGCATTAAATTCTGTCATTGATCCAGCAACATCCAACAAAATAACATGAAAGGTAAAGCTTTAGAAAGAGTGATCACTGGGGCGCCTGAGTGGCTCAGTCGGTTGAGCGTCTCACTCTTGATTTCTGCTTAAGTCTTGATATCAGGATTTTAAGATCAACCCCCGCCGTAGGCTCCCCACTTAGTGGGAGTCTGCTTGAGAGTCTCTTCCTCTCCCTCTGCCTCCCCTCCCCCTCGCTCACACATGCTTTCACACACACTCTCTCTCTCTCAAATCAATCAATTAATCAATCAATCTTAAAAAAAAAAAAGAAAAGAAAAAGAGTGATCACTAAGAAGAGTTTGCTACACCAGTAGGTTTGCTACAGTCTCGTGAATCCGACTGATGAACTCTCTTGGAATCACTGTTTCATGTTTCCCCTTGGTGTTTGGTTTGGGGTGTTTTCTTGAGTGTACCACTCAGGCTGAAGATTTCTGTGGATCACAACAGAGTCACATTCCCTGCTGTAGCCACCTGCTCTTTCTGTCAATTTTCTGCATACAGTCTTACTAGAGATGTGCAAATACCTTGCTCTGTTCCAGGCGCTCTAAAGCTTCTTTGTAAGATGCTGGCAAGGGAAACACGGACTGCCCAAGAACTGCCTCCATTTGGCTTAGGTTAGTGCAAATTTTCTCTTTAGTTTTTCTGTAGCATTTGTAATTCTCAAGACACCTATGAAGCACAGTTAGGGGGAAAAAGTTATTAAATTTTATTTAATACAATAAATTCTGGACTTCCCAGAATGAACTCTGAACACTTAACAGTATGTCATTCTCTTTGTGCTATTCAGTGTTTTTCACCAAATTTTTATTGACTGTCTCCTCCTCCCAGGGACCTGTATGAGACTTTTAATGCAAACTTAACAGGCAGATAAGACTGTTCTCAAAACACCTAAACTGTAGGGGCGCCTGTGTGGCTTAGTTGGTTAAGCATCTGCCATTGGCTCAAGTCAAGATCCCAGGGTCTTGAGATTGAGCCCTGTGTGGGCCCCTGCTCAGTGGGGAGTCTGCTTCTCCTTCTCCCTCTGTCCTTCTCCCTGCTTGTGCTCTCTCTCTCTCTCAGATAAAATTTAAAAATCTTTTAAAAAATGCCTAAACTGTAAAATTGCGTTCTTTAACACTGCTAATGAAGTATAAATTCTTCATTGAAATTTTGAAGTATAATTCTTATAGAAAACCACTTAGTCTTAAAAATGCTCATATCATTTGAACCATTAATTCAACTTCCACAATTTATCTTAAGGAATTAATCCTCAAAGTAGGAATTTATCCTAAACCCGATAAAACCTTTTACATAGTAAAATCTTTTTACTTATTAAACTAGTAATTAAAATGGCAAAAATGTGAATATACTATATGTAACAAAAAATACAGTTAAGTATATTACAACAGTCCATTTTGTAAAATATTTTATAGCAAATGCAATTACTTTTATGAAGTTTTGTTACAATAAGGAAAAGAGCACATGTTATTATAAAGGAAAAGCAGCAGCCTATTTTCATAGAGCATAATGTGCTATATTAAAAAACACTATGAATAAAATTATATGTATAAAATTGATACAGTCTAAATCCCTAAACAATTAAAAATTGAGTATCAAGTATATTTTTAAAAAATTATTCAAATAAAATAATAAACTGGAAAGGAATTAAGGAGTATTCAGAGACCCCAAACTATATGAAAGTTGAAATAGAGAGAAATAAGCTGAGCCCTAAGGACAGTTTTTCACTTTGAGGGCATTTGCTGAGTTTCAGTTTTATTAGCCCTTCCCTGGAATGCTGGGGGCCAAAGGATAAAGCCTCAAACCAGGATAGGTATTTAATAGGAAACCCTTTCTGTAAAGATATATGTAACATATATAACAAAAGACAAGCTTCCAAAATATAGCATAAATCTCTACAAGTCAAAAAAGAAAAGATGAGCAATCCAATAAAAATTGGGCAATGGTTTGAGCAGGCAGTTTTTCAGAAGATGAAATATGAAAGACCAAGAAATACTCAAAAAAAGAGGCTCATATATCTTAATAATAATGAAGTAATAGGGCGCCTGGGTGGCTCAGTTGGTTAAGCGACTGCCTTCGGCTCAGGTCATGATCCTGGAGTCCCTGGATCGAGTCCCGCATCGGGCTCCCTGCTCAGCAGGGAGTCTGCTTCTCCCTCTGACCCTCCCCCCTCTCATGTGCTTTCTCTCATTCTCTCTCTCAAATAAATAAATAAAATCTTTAAAAAAAAAATAATAATGTAGTAATAATAATAGAGAAGCAATAAGATGTAATAATAATAGAGATGCTCATACATGTTAATAATAATAAAGTAATAATAATAGAGATGGAGATTAGAACCACAATGAAATATCACTTCTCATCCATCAGACTGGCAAAAATTAAAACTCCCTTGGGGCACCTGGGTGGCTCAGTTGGTTAAGCATCTGACTTCAGCTCAGGTCATGATCTCGGGGTCTTGGGATGGAGCCTCGTGTCAGGCTCCATGCTCAGCAGGGGATCTGCTTGTCACTTGTGCTCTCTCTCAAATAAATAAAATCTTTAAAAAAGAAACTTAAATCTCCCAACATCGGGTATTGGTGAGGATATGAAACAGTTGGAACATAGAATATTCTTGGAACACTAGTCTGAGTAGAAATAAGTAAAATCATTTGGAATTTAAAATGTAAGCTGTGCATACCTTTTGACCCAATAATCACAATCCTTGGTATATATTCCAGGGAAGCTCTTGAATTTAAAAATGTTCCTGTTGGCACTGTTTGTAAATGCAGACTAGAAAAACCCAAATGTCTATCAATAGCTGGGTGACCAAATTTTGCTATAGACAAGTACATGAATAAACTTCAGCATCACAATGATGAAATTGAAAAAATGAAGTGACAGAATACACATACATGAAAATGGGGCACAAACACATAGTAAAAATTTTAAAAAGAAGAAAATGGTAAATAAAAAATTGGACATAATTGTTAATTCTGAGAAAAGGAAAGGACCACACACAAGAATTCAAAAGTCATGATGTTTACCTTTGAACTTTTGGGTACAAAGCTGTTTGTTTTATCATTATTCTTTATATCATATGCAGACTTTTATAAACATTCTGTTGTATGTACTCAATATTAAATAAAGTAAAATAAATAAATATTTGCTATGGTTTTCTGCAGATGATTTTTACATTTTTCCATATTTTCCAAATTATTTCTAATGTGTACATGTTAATTTTAAAGAAAAATAGATCTTAATTTTGTTCTTAAAGCATTACCTTTAGAAAGAAGTACCTACCTTTCTAGTTCACTTTCTTTTACTTTGGCTGCCTCCCTCATGGCTGAATCCTTAGAAACTAATTCCTGTATAGTACACTGGAGTTGTTGTTTGGCTTCAGGGCTGCATATAGTCCCCAGTTTCTCAGTGAGGTCCTGGATGTCTTCTATCGTGGATTGCAATTCCTCTTGTTTCCAGCCAGGCATCTCCAGTGGTTCTTCTGGGTTATCAAGGTCTACTTTATGGGACGCAACAATGGCTTCACGGGTAGTAAAGATCCCCATTGCCCTTATGACTGCCTCATTATAGCGTGTCATACTTTCATAAGCATCATTCAAAACATCCTGGTGAATAGGAGATTAAATGTTGTGACAAAGCTGTCAAACTTTGGGGACTTTTATCATTCTTGAATTTTTGTAGTACATTCATAATATGTCTGGGTCTTATAAGGGCTAGCAACTCCTACTTTTAGTTTGACAGTATTACACTAGTATTTAAAGGCAAATAAATTGTTGTTTGCATAAAGAAAAATTGTTTCCAGATTTGCTAAGAAATCTACTCTAAATTCAAAAATACATCTCATGAATCATGTCTGATGACATATATTCCTGTTCTAGAACTCTTATATTACACTATGAATTAAATAAAACAACGGAATATATTTAATGTATATAACTTTAACAAATATTTGTTGGGAGGGGGGAATTAAAAGAAAACACACACAAAAAACAGATTTCTTGTGTTTTTGTTTTTATTTTTTTTAAACTTTATTCATTTATTTTAAGTAATCTCTACACCCAACATGGGACTCAAACTCATGACCCTGAGCTTAAGAACTGAGCTAAGATCAAGAGTCAAACACTTAACCGACAAGGCCACCCAGGTACCCCACATCTTGTGTTTTTAAAGAAATGGCTCTGCCGCTAACTTTAGTTTTGAGCACATTACCCAATGTCTCCAGACCTTAGTCTTCTTACTGAAATAACAAATAGCTGAAATAAATAACTTCAAAGGTCTCTTCCAGTCCAGCTCTAATCTTATTATTTTGGAGATTTTTGTCATTGTTTCTGGAAACGATACTAAAATCAAGTAGAGAAGTACTGAATTTACTCAACATTTTTTAAGTACCAATATAAAAAACTGGTTAAGTACCAATTTTAAGAATATTAGGATTCATAATATGACTTTACATTTAGAGCACTTAAACCTATTAAAATATTTCAAAAATATTATCTAATAATTCTTGGAATTAAAGAAGGGAGTTAATTTCCCCCCTCCTATAAATGCAACAATTCTGAAAACACAGTGAAAGGCATTATATTAGGTACATACGTTCCAATAATGCCTAAGCTGTCTATCCTATTATTGTGGAAAAGGAGGGAGTATGTTGGAGTCATTCTATAACAGAGGTCAACAAACTTTTCCTGTAAAGGGGCAGACTAAGTATTTTAGGCTTTGCATTCCATCTGGGCAATCACAACTACTCAAACCTGCTGGTGTAGCAGGAAAGCAGCTGTAGACATTCTCTAAAGAAATAAGCATGGCCGGGCGCCTGGGTGGCTCAGTTGGTTAAGCAACTGCCTTCAGCTCAGGTCATGATCCTGGAGTCCCAGGATCGAGTCCCGCATCAGGCTCCCTGCTCGGCAGGGAGTCTGCTTCTCCCTCTGACCTTCCTCCTTCTCATGCTCTCTGTCTCTCATTCTCTCTCTCTCTGACCTTCCTCCTTCTCATGCTCTCTGTCTCTCATTCTCTCTCTCTCAAATACATAAATAAAATCTTTAAAAAAAAAAAAAAAGTAAGCATGGCCATCATCCAATAAAACTTTATTTACAAAATCAGGCACTGTGGGCAGATTTGGCCCATGAGCCTTCATTTAATGACCCCTGCTCTAAAATCAGACAGATCTTGATGCAAATCCTGATTCTGTTACTGCTGTAAGAGCTAAGAAAATGGTTGATGTTCCTGAACTTAAATTTCCTTATTTTAAAATGGGGCTTATATATAGCACCCACCTCACAGAGTTGCTGTGAGGATTAAAAACAAAGTATTCAGCACAGGACCTAGACACTGAAAGTCCTAAAGAGATGTGGAGCTATTATTGTATGTTCTTTTCACTACACCCTATTTCTTCTATTATGCCTCACTATTTCTAAAAAAACAAACAAGGGCGCCTGGGTGGCTCAGTTGGTTAAGCGACTGCCTTCGGCTCAGGTCATGATCCTGGAGTCCCTGGATCGAGTCCCGCATCGGGCTCCCTGCTCAGCAAGGAGTCTGCTTCTCCCTCTGACCCTCCCCCCTCTCATGTGCTCTCTCTTTCAAATAAATAAATAAAATCTTAAAAATATATATTTATAAAAAAAAATAAAATAAATAAAAAAACAAACAAAAACCAAATTTTGTATGAGCTCAACAGAGGCTACAAGGGGTATAAAACTAAAGCTGTCACACTCCTCTTTCCCATCTATAAGGCACTGACTGTAGTTAGATATAGAATGAGTTAGGATCATAAGTTGGCCCACAGCAAGTTTTTAAAATGGCTATTCTACGGGGAATGTTCATGTAGAACCTATAACTTCTCAAGAAGCACACATACTAAATAGAGTAAAACCTAAGATCATGAAATAAAAGAAATGCATTAACTGCCTAATTAAGAAAAAAACTTACCGTGCGCAAATCAATGCTTGTATTAAGCTGCACGTGAAGATCTTCAATGTCCCGCAATTTTGTCTCCACATCACAAGCATCAGGAGAATTCACCTCTCTTTGCTTCTCAATAAGGGTCACTGCTTTCATGCTATCCATTTCCACCTGAACTTGCTCTTGGAATGCTTCGCAATTCTCCTTTTCATTTTGAATATGTTCAATGTCCAAATTTATAAGTAAAGGCTGCTCTACCTGAGACTTTACCTGATTCAAAACATGTAAGGAATTTTCCAGTTTGTCCTGAAAATTCTTTTCATCCATTTCTTTCGGTTGGGATTTTAATACTCCATTTTGGAGGATCTTGTGTAACTTGTCATTTTCTTCCGCATACAGCTTTATTTGGAGTATTTCTTTCTCTTTGAATGAGTCATCGAAGGCCTTACTTTCATTTAATTTCTCTATTATCTCTTGACACAAGCCCATAGCTTTCTCAATTCTCCGCTTCAAAATTTGAGCACTAAGCAAAATGCTTTCTGGTGACGTATGGGGCATTCCTAATACTGCTTCAGCCCTTTTCTTAATTTGCAAATCCATAGCCCTCAGTTTACTTAGTGACGCTTGGTATTTGCTATGTTCTGCCACAAATGTGTCCAACTGCTTAATTTTTTCCTCAAGTTCCTTTTCTTTTTCAAATACTAGGGCTTGTAATTGATCGAGCTGGGAACAATCCCAGTTTAGTCCTATAGAGTCAAACACTTCTTTGAGTTTCAGTACCTGTAGGATACTAGACTGAATACCAGTGATTCGGTCTTTAAGACTGTAGAGTTCCTCTTTAACATCTTCATTCATTTCTTGATTTAGTAGCAGTTTGCTGTGCTGTAAATGGTCAACCTCCTTCTGAAGCACGGATGCTTTTTCACGGAATTCTCTGTAAAAATGTATCTTGTGTTCTACTTCATTACATTTATTTTGAATAAATCTTTGCATTCTATTGGCTCTAGTCTTAAGATTTTTCAGTTGGTCATCCAGAAATAACCTTTCAAACACACTCAGATCCTTACAGAGGTTTGTTTGTTCCTGAAAATGGGCTGCGATTACATTCTGTGCTTCTTGCAATTCCTTCTGAGAACTTGTCAATGTGACCTGCTCCTGTTCCAGTTCAGTTTCTGTGGAGGCTGTTCTCATCTTGGGAATTATCAGTGCTTCGTTTTCTTGAAGTGAAAGTTGCACCTTCTCTATGACTGCAATAAATCTGTTTCTTTCTTCCAATTTAAATTCTAATCGCTGTGATCTTTCAGTCGATTTTAAAATTAGCATTTGGTATTGATTCTGGAAGTCCTGTAGGAGGTGATTTAAATCATGGCTCTCCTCTGCTGAAAGGTTAGGAATATCATTTTTGACCTCTTCAACCAATGACTCCACGGCCTGCTGCTTACCCAGGATGCCATCGTGGGTCACCTTGCATTTTCTGATCTGTGAAAGAATGTCATCTGGGAGAAGGGAAATGGCGGGAGTGAGTTCACCTAGCAGATTCTTGACCCACAGGATAATCTCTCTCATCTTGTTCCTTACTTCGCCCTTCTGGATTTGATTTTCCACCTGGACGTTTAATGGCTCCAAGGCTTCTAACTGCTTCTGCAAGTTCTCCATTGCATCTTCCAAAGTATTCTTTTCTTTTTCTCCCCAGATCCTCTTCATCTGAAATTCTGCTTGCCCCTTTAAAATGGAAAATCGGTGCTTGATGGTCCGGAGCTCAGTGGCCAAGGCCACTGTGCTTGCACTTCCCTCCTGTTCTTCTGGAGAGTTCAGCCCTAACTGTAGACGCTGCTGCTGCTGCTGCAGAACCATGTCCAGGTCTTGGATCTTGCTCAAGAGAAGTGTAAATGCCTCATGTTCTGCTGCTTGCTGAGAATACTTCTTTTGAGCCAGTCGTTTCACTTGTTCCCAACTATGTGCAAGTTGCTTGATCTGGCTTTCGAGCAACTTCTTATCCATGTCAGTCAGACAGTTTGATACATTTTCCCATTCGATTTTCATCTTGCTTAAAGAACCTTTCTCTTTTTCGACTGATGCCAGGAATGTTTTAATTTTGTCCAGATAGGTTGCACTATCCAGTGGTCCCCTAGAAAGAGAAAAACAGATGGAGCTTGTTAATATTTATTATATATCAACATGAGGTGAGAGGTCATTAGAAGAGATGAATTCTTCTTTGAATTCACAGAAGAGAAGATTGTCTCTAAGAGCCCTCTGTCCTTAAGAATCAGAATCTTGTTTAGTGTGGCTCTCAATTGGTATATGACAGTGTAGAAAGCTCACCTATAAAATATGTTTCATAAAAATGTGGAACCACAGGGAAGGAGTGAAGAGTGAAAGGGAACAGTGTCTGTAAAAGGACTCTGAACTGTAAAGGATTTGCACGAAGCTGAGTCGAGGACTAAGAAATCACCACAACATCCAACCACGTCGTTATCATCTTACCAACAATTATGACTGAGAGGGTATAATCAGCCGGATAATCTTTTGAGTATAAAATTGTTTCCTCAAAGGGAGATCACTGAAAGTAAACCCCATCAAGGCAAAGCTATAAAATCAAAGTGTTTACACAATGAGGCTATATCTGCAACCATTTGCTATTATTTTCAAAGCCAAAAGGAGAATATATATGTAAAAAGAAATCATTAGGATAGATATATATTCAGTATGTTCCAAACTATTTAAACCAATTATGCGGGTACTAACCAACTGTATACATAGAATATTTCTTTCCACCCCCACAGTTTAGGATAAACTCTTGACAAAAAGAGTGCTGAATTCCATAGAATCTAAATCTACTTGGCAGAATTTAGTGTGAATTGTTTAATAAATTATTTGTAAAATGAACATAATTTAATTGTAAAAATCAGTACAAATAATATAAAATTTATTGCATGAAACTGACAATTTTCTTCAATGGCCTCCGTATGGAATTAATTTCATACTGTAGTATTAAAATCATAATATCCTTTCAGAGTATAAATTTTTTTTTTTTTAAGATTTTATTTATTTATTCATGAGAGAGAGAGAGAGAGAAAAGCAGGCTCCCAAGGAGCAGGGAGCCCAATGTGGGACTCGATCCCAGGACCCTGGGATCATGACCTGAGCCGAAGGCAGACGCTTAACCATCTGAGCCACCCAGGCGCCCCTCATAGTATAAATTCTTAAAACTCGGGGCCTGTCTATGGTAGTGCAGCCTATGCCTGAATAAAAAGAATGCAAGTCCTAAATTTTTTTTTTTTTAAGATTTATTTATTTATTTTAGAGAGAGAGAGCGGGGTTGGGGGGGTGGGAGAGGTGAAGCAGGGGACAGAGGGAAAGAAATCCTGAAGCAGACGCAGATCCCCTGCTGAGTGCAAAGCCTGATGCGGACTGGATCCCAGGACCCTGAGATCATGACCTGAGCTAAAACCAAGAGCCAGGTGCTCAACCAACTGAGCCACCCAGGCGCCCCGCACGTCCTAAATTCTTATACTTACACTTTTAGACTTTCCTTCTCTGTCAACAAGGCTTTCACTGAGGATTCAACTGAAGCAAGGTGTTCCTGAAAATCGTTAAGGAGATAATATTGGCTTTCTTTATTTTTCTTCAAAGTAATAAGCGCCTGAAGCAGATTGTCCAAGTGGTGCACAGAATGTCCTGTATTGTGAAGAACCAAGGCACTTGTTTCTGCTTTATTGAGATACTCTGTCTGTTCTAGTGGTTCAATGGCTGTTTTCTTTGCTTCCAACTGGGCATATAATTCCTAAAAACAAGTCAAGGAAATCAGTAAATATATACTCACTCATTTACTCATTAATTTTTTTCTTTCCAATAACACGTTCTATCCCAAAAATAGGCTTTAAATATTTCATTTGCACAGAGAGAAACTAAGGTGCTGACATTTTAAAGCTTTTTTCCCACTAGAATCATGTTAAAATCTAGACTGAAACTCACAATGGGTCTAGCATTTAATAGCAATTCGATCTCCCTATTGTGTTAAAAAGTTCTGCAATGTCTAAAGGAAGATTTATCTTTTTTTTTTTTTAAGATTTTATTTATTTATTTGAGAGAGAGAATGAGAGACAGAGAGCACGAGAGGGAAGAGGGTCAGAGGGAGAAGCAGACCGCCTGCTGAGCAGGGAGCCTGATGTGGGACTTGATCCCGGGACTCCCAGATCATGACCTGAGCCGAAGGCAGTCGCTTAACCAACTGAGCCACCCAGGCGCCCCAGATTTATCTTATTTTTTTAGGTTGTTCTAGATTTATATACACTCCATTTATATATATCCTTTATCTTATTTTTATTATTCACATATATCACCCCTCTTTTCTGTTTTAAATATATGTTTACAGTTATGTAAACTCAGCTAGAATTGTAGGGGTCATTTTTTTAAAAACATGGCCATGTATTGGACTTTTAGATTATATAGCTATATAAATACATAAATATACAAACATAGCTATGTAAGCACAGCTGTAAAAACAAAGGAGTACCCCATAATGTTGATAATTAGGAAAAGTAAATTTGTCAGAATCTGAAGAATACATCTGACTAAGAAGAGGAATGATAAGTCAGAATTTCCAAATTTTGTTACTGAATAAGTAAGTTTTTAGGAACTTCATGAAAAAGACTAATGTTCATTAAACTCTTCCACTTTTTAAATGGAAAGATTTATACAACTTACTGATTAGTACATAATTATATAGTTACCAAACTGATCATCAGGCAAAGGTTAAATAAGACTTTTCATTCTGTGCAAGCAAGTTTCTGGTAATTAAAATATATTGTATTGCACTGGATAAATGATGCAATCATGTTGTCAGTGTTTTTCTTGTTTCCATACCTCTATCTCTTTTAATTGTTCATTTCTTAACATAACATCTAATTCTAAAGGTTGATTTTGCAGCTCATTGACTTTATGCTCATCTTCAGTGTTTTTCATGCTTTCTTGAACATCCAGAGAAAGTTGTTTTGACAAAACCACTTCCACAGCTGAATTCTGAAAACATAAAAAGATTAATTGCTGAATAGTCTACCTTACAAATAAATAATTTTTCTTTCTCTTGGTGAAAACACTCCAGTTCCTTCTATTTACTTAAAGACTTTCCAAAAGTATCTTTGGGCACTATCAAAGATGATTTTTCCATACAATATTTAATTGCTTTTATTGGTATCTCACCAAAAAAATCCCTTTTTTGGCAAGATAGTATAGGATCTCTGATTATATTGTGAGGCATAATCTAGTCTTAAGAAAGAAAACAGATATGGAAAAACAAAAGTTCCGAAGTTTATGCTTAGTATTCACTGTGATGCAGAGGGCAGAGCAAATAACAGGCATTCAACGTTACCTATTGGTAGTTTAAAATAGTAAGTGGACAGATGGCAGAAACACCAGGATTTCATGGTATTAAGAATGAATTATGCCTTACACCAATTCATAGGAAGAACTCCAAGCTGGGTAAGGCAGGTTATAAATGTAGTAATACGATCTTTTCTGAAAGCTACAAGAACTTGACTTTCTCATAGGGTACATAGAGATGCATCTGCATTCATTGATTCATTCTTTGGACAAATATTTGTTGAGCACGAACATGTACCAGGTGCCACGTCCATAATTTTAAAAGATTCCCATTATTTTGCTAAAGTATTAGTTTTGTTTTTTTTTTAAAGATTTTTATTTATTTTTTGACAGAGAGAGAGACAGCGAGAGAGGGAACACAAGTAGGGGGAGTGGGAGAGGGAGAAGCAGGCTTCCCGCTGAGCAAGGAGCCCGATGTGGGGCTCGATCCCAGGACCCCGGGATCATGACCTGAGCCGAAGGCAGACGCTTTACGACTGAGCCACCCAGGTGCCCCTAAAGTATTAGTTTTTATTTTCCGGTTACTTTATAAATGAAATACCATTTGATTTTGTCATATACTTTCATGTCAGTAAGGTCTGTATCAAGTCTGTGAATAAGATGTGTCCACCTCCCCCAATAAGGTAGAAACTGTTGCTGTAAAAATACTACCTGGATACCAATGCAGAATGTTAACAATAGGGAAACTGGGTAAGAGATACATGAAAACTTCCTGTACTATCTCTGCAACTTTTCCATCAATGTAAAACTACCCTAAAGTTAAAAGATTAAATAAAACAGATGTACGGACATGTATATGTCTGGAGCTTCACCAAAATTAACTGATAAGAAAATTCAGCTGAGCAGTGTTATGGGTTTTGATACAGTTGGCACTTAGCACAAGTCACTTCTTTAAAAGGCTACACATGATTAAAATGATCTTATACATTTCCTCCATTCCCAACAACTTATTCATGCAAAACTATAGTTTAAAATCTACAGGGAAGACAGCATCTCAGGAGGAAGGATCCAGGAAGGCTGTGAGAGGAAAAGAGAGGGGCCACACCACAGGCTCCATCGGCCTATGGGTGTTCCTTGCGAGGAGTCACAATCACAGGGGGTGGATGTCAGCCTCCCACTAGATGGTTATTGTTCCTTACAGTACCCCCCAAATCCACCTGCAGAAGAAGAGTGCCTGAGGTAAAGGCTGAGATATTAGACCCTAGGAAGACTTGACTTACTATCAATCATCTACTAAGAATTCAGAGCCCTAGGTCTATCTTACCCCATAAACCAGTGACTTGAGGACTAGCAACAATTTGCCACTTGTAATCTGCCTTTCGTAGTCAGAGAGAGCATTCTGAAAAACCTGAAATCACCCCAAAACACCACTTGTTTACCAGCTCCAAAAGCCATGTTTCTACCTTGGCAGAAAATCCAACAGAGTCCCTCAAACGAACATTTCAAATTTAAAAGGTAACATTCTCTTGCTCATGCCAGAGAGGTTGGAACACAGACTCAAGGTCCTGATTGGCTCCTGGAAAGATTCTTTTGTAGCCAGTCATCCTTTGCCCATCACCCTTGACTGTATTTTATTTTGATTTTGCAGTCTCACTTGAACGATTTTATTTTAAATATATGATATTTCAAACATAGTTAGAAGAACAAAATATAACCTAGTTATTAATGATATTAAAGTATTAATGAAATATTATAAATAATTAGCATTTATTTATAACATTATACTTATAATAATAGTATTATAGTATATATTATTTTATTTATAATATTAATATATACTATAAATGAAATAATAAAAGAATATTAATGATACAGATATAAGTGACGTAATTTTCCATATCATAAATATAATTTAAAATTCAACATTCATCCCTCTTTCATCTCTTCCTCCTCAGAAATAACCACTATTCTAAAATATATACATACATTTAAAAAATTATATTTATTCACTTAAATAATCTCTACTCCCAACATGGGGCTCAAACTCATGTCCCCGAGATCAAGAGGCACACGCTCTTCCGACTGAGTCAGCCAGGCGCCCCACACATGCATTTTTATACTTTTACTACATATATTAGTATTCATACAGTATTGTTTTATGTATTTTAATTCTTATAAAACTGGAATCATGTATTATCATTTTATAATTTGTTGGGTTTTTTTTTTCCACTCAGCAGTAGGTTTTGGGGTTTATTCATGGTGACAGATATAAATATGGTACGGTCATTTTAGCTTTGTATACTGTTCTCCTGTCTGCATGAACATGACTTATTGATCTGTCAGGCTACTGTGAACATAATATTGTTTCCAGTTTTTCTTATTAGAGATATTGGTCCAACACCCTTGTATAGGCCCTTTTGCACATTTGTGTGAGTTTCTTTGGGATATTTTCTAGAACTAAAATTATTCCTTTTGATTATCAATAGATAGTTGTCGATTTGTTCTCCAAACTGAATTACAGTTTTTACTCCCACCGGCATGGTAAAAGAATTCATATTTTCCCTAATCCTCTCTGATACTTGGTGCTAAAAGACTTAATTTCTGCCAATATAATCGATGTGAAATTGGTATCATTATTGTTTTAATGGATTTCTCTGGCTGCTACAAAGACTGAGCTACTCTCCTAGAAGAAAACATGAGCAGTAAGCTCTTTGACATAGGTCTTAGCAATATTTTTTTGGGCCAGTCTCCTCAGGCAAAGGCAACAAAAACTAAAACAAATGGGACTACATCAAACTAAAAAGCTTTTGCACAGCAAATGAAACCATCAACAAGACAAAAAGGCAACCAACTGAGTGGGAAAAGATATTTGCAAGTCACATACCTGATAACAGGTTAACAGCCAAAATACACAAGGAACTTACACAATTTATTTAAAAAAAAAAACTGATTAAAAAATGGGCAGAGGACTTGAATACACATTTTTTTCCAAAGAAGACACAGATGGCCAACAGGCACATGAAAGATATTCACCATCACTAATCATCAGGGAAATGCAAATCAAAATCACAATGATATTACTTAGCCATCAAAAAAAATGAAATCTTTGCAATGACGTGGATGAACGAGAAGGCATTACGCTAAGCGAATTAAGTCAGAGAAAGACGATTATCATATGGTTTCACTCATGTGGAATTTAAGAAGCAAAACAGAGGATTATAGGGGAAGGGAGGGAAAAATAAAATAAGATGAAATCAGAGAGGGAGACAAACCATAAGAGACTCTTAACTCTAGGGAACAAACTGAGGGTTGCTGGAGGGGAAATGGGTGGGGGGAAGAGGTAACTGGGTGATGGGCATTAAGGAGGGCACATGATGTGATGAGCCTGGGTGTTATATACAACTGATGAATCACTGAATTCTACCCCTGAAACTAATAATACACTATATGTTAATTAATTGAGTTTAAATAAAACTGAATTTTAAAAAACACAATGAGGTATCACCTTACACCTGTCAGATTGACTATTATTAAAAAGGCAAAAATTAACAAGTGTTGGTGATAATGTGGAGAAAAGGGAACCCTCATATACTATTGATAGGAATGTAAATTGGTTCAGCCACTATGGAAAACATGAAGTTTCCTCAAAAAAATAAAAGTAAAAATACCATACAATCCATCAATTCCACTTCTGGGTCTTTATCCAAAGAAAACAAAGACACCAATTTGAAGAGATATATGTCTCCCTATGCTCATTACAGCATTATTTACAACAGCCAAGATATGGAATCCACCTAAGTGTCCCTCAATAGATATATGGATAAAGAAAGTGTAGTATATATATGCAATGGAATATTGCTCAGTCATAAAAAAGAATAAAATCTCGCCATTTGCAACAACATGGATGGACTTTGAGGGTATTATACAAAGTGAAATAAGTCAGACAGATAAAGACAAAGACTGTATGATTTCATTTATATGTGAAATCTAAAAAAACAAAACAGAGGACTACCTGGGTGGCTCTGTTGGTAGAGCATGCAACTTTTGATTTGGGGTTAAGTGTTCAAGCCCCACGCTGGGCACAGAGCTTACTTAATTAAAAAAAAAAATAAAATAAAAGGGAAAAATAAAAAAACCCAGGGACACCTGGGTTAAGTGTCAGTTAAGTGTCTACCTTTGGGTTGGGTCATGATCTCAGGGTACTGGATCGAGCCCCGTGAAGGGTTCCCTGCTCAGCAGGGAGTCTGCTTCTCCCTTTCCCTCTGCTCCCTCCCTCCCCCTTGCTCATGCTCTCTCTCTCACTCTGTCTCTCTCAAGTGGACAGATAAAATCTTAAAAAGAAACAACAACAAACAACAACAACAAAGAGAAAGAGACTCATAGATACTGTTGGTTACTGGAGTCAGGAGGGCTTGGGGGTTAGGTGAAAGAGGTAAAGGAGATTAGAGGTACTAATTTCTAGTTATAAAATAAATAAGTCGGGCGACTGGGTGGCTCAGTCATTAAGCGTCTTCCTTCGGCTCAGGTCATGATCCCAGGGTCCTGGGATCGAGTCCCGCATTGGGCTCCTTACTCAGTGAGGAGTCTGCTTCTCCCTCTGCCCCTCCCCCTGCTTGTGTTCCCTTTCTCACCGTTTCTCTCTCTGTCAAATAAATAAATAAAATCTTTAAAAATAATAAAATAAATTAAATAAATAAGTCATGGGGATGTAATGTACAGCATATAGAATATAGTCAATAATATTGTAACAACTTTGTATGGTGACAGATGGTAACTAGACTTATCCTGGGAATCATTTCATACTGTATAAAAATATCAAATCACAATAATGTATACTTGAAACTCTAAGGATATTGTATGTCAATTACACTTAAAAAAAAAGACTGAGCTACTCTCATGCTCATTGGCCATATGAGTCTTACCTTCTATGAGTTACTTTTGCATATCTGTTATCTATTTTTTACTGAGTTGATTTGTGATTTTTGTTGTTTATTTTCATACTCTGGATACTAATCTCCTAACAGTTTTATTCATTGCAATTATTATCTTCCAGTAGATTGTCTTTAAACTTTATATGTGATGTCTTTTTTTTTTTTTATTTAATTTAATTTATTTATTTGAGAGAGAGAGAATGAGAGACAGAGAGCATGAGAGGGAGGAGGGTCAGAGGGAGAAGCAGACTCCCTGCCGAGCAGGGAGCCCGATGCGGAACTCGATCCCAGGACTCCAGGATCATGACCTGAGCCGAAGGCAGTCGCTTAACCAACTGAGCCACCCAGGCGCCCTATGTGATGTCTTTTGTTGAATAAGAGTTTAATGTTTTAATACAGTCAAATGTATCAAACATTTCCTGTTTTGTGGGCGCCTGGGTGGCTCAGTCGTTAAGCGTCTGCCTTCGGCTCAGGTCATGATCCTGGGGTCCCGGGATCGAGTCCCACATCGGGCTCCCTGCTCGGCAGGAAGCAGGCTTCTCCCTCTCCTACTCCCCCTGCTTGTGTTCCTGCTCTAGCTATCTCTCTCTCTGTCAAATAAATAAATAAAATCTTTAAAAAAAAACCATTTCCTGTTTTGGATTCTGTTTTCAGGGCCTGTTTAAGAAAGTTTTCTATACTCTGAGATCATAAATATATTCTTTATGTTTTCTTGCAAAGATTTTAACATTTTATTCTTTACATTTAAGTTCTTCTGTAATATGCTTCTGTGTAAGTTTTGTGATAGATAAATTCAGTCTTTGTCAGAAAAATGTGTTTTGCCTCACTCCAGAATGAAAGTTCGACTGGGTATCAAAGTGCAGGTTAGGAACTGTCTTTCTCCCAGCCCTGTGCAGATGCTATTACACGGCCTTTCAGTGTTGAGAAATCTGTTGTCAACATAATTACTTTTAGTCTGGTTGCCTTTGAGATACTTCTTTTTGGCTTTAGCGATTTATTGTGTAGCCTATTCAAGGATCTCTGTACTTTCTGAAACTGAGGATTTATATTTTCCCTCAATTCTGGAAAATTCCCAGGCTTGCTTTTCCTCCATTCTCTCTATTCTTTCCTCCTAGAACTCCTATCAGGCTTATGTTAGAGCATCTCAGTACATCTTCTGGGTCTCTTAAACTTTCCTTCCTATTTTCCATCTCTTTCCAGCTCTGTTGGATTATGGGTAATTTTCTCAGTCATATATATATATATATTTTTTTAAGATTTTATTTATTTATTTGACAGAGAGAGACACAGCGAGAGAGGGAACACAAGCAGGGGGAGTGGGAGAGGGAGAGGCAGGCTTCCCGCGGAGCAGGGAGCCCGATGCGGGGCTCGATCCCAGGACCCTGGGATCATGACCTGAGCCGAAGGCAGACGCTTAACGACTGAGCCACCCAGGTGCCCTCAGTCATAGATTTTAGATAACGAATTTTCTTCAGCCTGGGTCAAGTTTGCTGCTTAACCTGGCCAGAGCAATCTTAATTTCAATGACTAATTTTTTTATTTATTGAAATTCCATATGGTTCTTTCTCAAATCTTACCTTTTTTTCTCAAAGTATTTTATTCTGTCCTTATGATTTCCAATCCATCTTTTATATCACTAATCATTTTAAGCCTATTATTGTATAATATATTCCAGACTGTTGCATTATCTCACTTCCTTAATGTAGTAGTTCCTCTCATTTGTAGTAATGAGGCCTCTTCCCTATGATGGACTGTTCCTTTGTGTTCATCATTGATTGATTGATTGATTGACTGACACTAACTCAGTATCAGACTTTTTTTTATTTTACTGTGGGAATTCCTTTGGCCTAATTGATAGAAGTGACCCCTTTGGGTGGATCTGTGCTTGCTTCTTCCAAGTATCCCAAGGAGATATGTTGGTAAGTATATAGAGAGATGAGTCTCTATACCTATAGAGACTGATTTTAAGGTTCGTTTCTTGATTTGAGCTACTACACAATGCAAGTAGTATAGATTTGTACTCTAAACTTGTTTGAGATATAGGTTTAATTTAGATTTCATGGGAGACCTTTTCTTCCACCTTTAGTCCTAGTCCTTTCTCTGGGTTAGAGATTTTTCTGGTCTACCTTTCTCCCAGGGTACAAGCTTTCCAAGGGCCTGTGTCTATCATGGAGTATCCACTCCAATACATGGCCTCTCATGAGTCCTTATGACCTCTAAGCCCCTGAACATCTGATTCTTTCCCTTCCCCACTACACCTGGAATTTCTCTTTAAAAAGTTTTTTTTTTTAATTAGCATAAACTTATACGAAAGTATAACTTTTAAAAAAAGACTACCTTTTTATTTGAGAGAGAGAGAGAGAGAGAAAACATGAGTGGGGGGGAGGGGCAGAGGCAGACGGAGAAGCATGTTCCCCACTGAGCAGGGAACCTGATGCAGGGTTCAATCCCAGGACCCTGGGATCAGGACCTGAGCCAAAGACAGCCACTTAGCCAACTGAGCCACCCACCCACCCCCGAAAGTATAACTTTTAAACAGTGTAATAAGTATACATATTGAGCCTCTGAGCATTTTTTTTTAAGTTAATAAATTTAAAGTGGAAAATGACCATTCTATCAAAAGACTGGCTGAGTTATATATCGCCAGCTATGTTGAATTTTTAAAGAAATGCTAACTGTTTTCAACCACATATCTTTCCTTAGAGTTTGGCCTATTTGGAAAAAGAAATAGGAAGTGAAAGAAAGAATATCATCAACTCTCTTGAAGGGCAGGGCCATGATTTTTTTTAAGATTTTATTTATTTGACAGAGAGAGACACAGCAAGAGAAGGAACACAAGCAGGGGGAGTGGAAGAGGGAGCAGCAGGCTTTCTGCAGAGCAGGGAGCCCGATGTAGGGTTCTATCCCAGGACCATGGGATCATGATCTGAGCTGAAGGCAGACGCTTAATGACTGAGCCACCCAGGCATCCCCAGGGCCATGATATTTTCATCTATATGCGCCTTAATTCACAAAGTAAACCTTCTACATCGACATTTAAAACAATGGGCTTTACATAATGGAGCACTGTATCTGGCTTAGCAAACAAATAAGCATAGCCAACAGAAGGAAGCTTGGCACCAGCTTCACTATCCCCTTTCCCCCATTCAGGAACAGTGACCCCATGGCTATAATAATTCTGGGACAGGGAGAAGCCTAAATCTATCACCTGTAACCTGCCAACAGTAAGACAGTATCATACAAGCCTAGCAGATATATTTCTGTCTTCTCTAAAGCATTCCAGTATGAAGCAGTGAAAAACAATTCAAAGATAAACATACATCGTCAAACCGAAAGGCAGATCAACACAGTCTCAGCGGCTGCCTCTTTGTATTAGCGTAACGTCTACAATGTTAACATGACCTGTAAGGCACTTGTGACTCAGCTAGCCTCGCCTACCTCTCAGGCCTCCACTCTGTCACTCTTCTCTGTCCTCCACCCCCTCTTTCACCCTTTCTAACTCCTCATGCTCTCTCCCACCACAAGAAGAAATTCTGCTTCCTCTGTCAAAAATCCTCCCAACATCCAGCCCTGAGCTCTGTTAACTCCAACCCACCCTTCAGGTCTCCATTCAAATGTTGTTTCCTTAGAGAAGCTCTCTCTGACTACAGTTCAGGTCAGACTCCTTTATTACAGACTATCCTGGAAATGCGTTCCTTCATGTAGTTCCTGTAATCAGGCTCTCATTAGTTCATTAGTTGATTAATGTATGCCTCCTCCTCTAGACTAGCTCAATGAAAATAGAGACCGTGTCTATCTTGGCTCACCATTGAACCCTCATTGACTGCTCAATAAAATTTTACTGAATGGATGTGCAGATGAATTCATATTAGACAAAAAATAAAAGAATTTTACTTAGTTTTTGCTTGTTAAGATGAATCATCTGTGGGTTATAAAGTAGAGTAGAAAGAAACTGGGAATCTGCCAATCTAACTCTTATTGGCCAGACATCTGCTAGGAATGCTAGCACCAGGCTTTGGCTGGGTTTTCTGAGAGTAGAGAAGGTTCAAAATAGGCCCAAGAACTCAATAAGGGGTCCACTGAGGTCAGACAGTACATTAGCATATTAGGCCTCAATTAACAACCCACATAACACATTCAAGAAAATGATGGGGGTAAGCCACCAAGCATCAGGCTGGGTAGAGTATGCGAGTTCTAGTCCCAGTGCTACTGGAGTATAAACTTGGCCAATTAACATCTCTGACTTCAGTTCCCTCACCTGAAACACAAAGGTTAGCCTAGAAAGTTTCTAAGGTCCCTCAGCCTATAAGATTTCAGGACTTGGGAACATGTTCTCAAATATATGCCGCTCACAGATGTCAACACCATGTACACTATGTAAGTCATTTATCTTGTAAAGGAATAAATCTTGGATTATGAAAAATACCTCTAGAGTAAGAAGCAAGATTTGTATACAGGTCAAAAAGAGCAAAGTAGTACACTTCCAAGACAGAGTTGGCATGTGGTCCAACTATGTGTTCTATTAACAAAAATTTTTTTACTCAATTATCAGGATAAACACCACCAAAAATAGACATCATTTACCCCAGGACTGAAAGCTCTTTATCCAGTAAGTGGTTTTCCTTCTCATTCTAGTACTGACTCCACTGTGTTTCTGGTCACTCACCCACAGCTGGACACTTTACATGTTTTGCCTGTATCTGTGACCATCTATTTTACAGAATTTCTTTATGAATGCCTTCTTAAATATTGAAATGATAAATGCTCAGAAATTTTTGAAAAGAACAAAAAACAACTCAGACCTACTAACAATTATACCTAATGACAAGGAATTCAAAGAAGTAATTATAGACAAAAAGTTTTTTTAGGAGCAATTACATCATGTAGGATTGACATTGGGGAAGGAGGGGGCAAGAAAGAGTCTTTAATACCAGTTAATTTGTAATGTTGCTTTATGAGTTTTTAGAATAACAACAAACTACGAATGTATTACTTTCCTTCTTTTCCTCTTTATCATTTCCCTTTACGGACACCTCAAATCTGAAAAGCTTAGTCAGTCTTCACTTTTTACTATATCCTAATTTGTTACATCACTTCACCCATATAGGAAGGGGAGGTGGAAGGCAGTTCTGCCTTTTCATGTTTAAAAACTCTTAGAAATTCACTTCTATAAAAATATCTAGTATGATATTGGATCATAAGCACCTATATCCTTCAGTCTACATGCTGTAATTTCTTTTGCCTCCAGGTTTGCCTTAATATTTTGTTATTAAAGAAAAAGTCAGCCAAAGGTCCAGATCTAAGTTATCGCCTAAATTTAATCTAAAATGAAATTCCTGGCAATGGATTGAAATATATACATGCTATAATGGCAGTTTTTGAAAAGTGCAATCATACCTTCAACAAAACTCTAAGATCAAATGAAATTTACTAAAGAAAAAAGTAGAAGAAAATAAAAACTTCCTAAAAATTCTTCTGGAGGTGATTTTAAATAATCTGATAAAAGCCCCTCTAGAGTCAAACAAGGCATGTGAAATGCCCATTAATTAGATATTTAATTAGTGTTAGATTTTTAAATTTTTTTTAAAGATTTTATTTATTTATTTGAGAGAGAAAGCAAGCGAGCAAGGGAGTGCACAAGCAGGGGGGAGGGGCAAGGAGAAGCAGACTCCCCGCTGAGCAGGGAGCCTGACTTGGGACTCCATGCCAGGACCCTGGGATCATGACTTCAGCCAAAGGCAGACGCTTAACCGACTGAGCCACCCAAGTGCCCATAATGTTAGATTTTAAACCATGATAATAGATGCCCATATTCTAGCAGAATGACAAGCACAAAAGAGGCCTCAATAAATATATATATGTATTTTAAATATTTTATTTATTTATTTGACAGATAGAGAGACAGCGAGAAAGGGAATACAAGCAGGGGGAGCGGGAGAGGGAGAAGCAGGCTTCCCGCTGAGCAGGGAGCCGGATGTGGGGCTCGATCCCAGGACCCTGGGATCATGACCTGAGCCGGAGGCAGACGCTTAACGACTGAGCCACCCAGGCTCAGTAAATATTCTTAATGAATTAAGGCTCAATAAATATTCTTAATGAATTAAGGCTCAATAAATATTCTTAATGAATTAAGTGCTTATTTTCACTGTCACTCTTCAGACTATAACCAGATGTATGGTTCAGTAAATTGTGCTTTAATGTTACTAGAACCTCCTGCTGAAGTCTTTACACTTGCGTCTTAATCGTGTCTAGTCGATGCATGTTTGGATCACTTTTACTAGCTGTTCAACGTTCAAATTGTTCTTGGTCTTACATAGTATAATATTAAATAGAAAAAAGTAAATACAGCTAGTACTTAGAGTAGAGAAAATAAAAGCACAGATGCAGAAAGAAAAAAAAAAGATCATGTCACAAAAGAGTAAAAAGTCATAATAAAATACTGCTAGAGATTTAAACCACCTGCCCCTACCCCAGACCTGTAAAAATTATTTGAAGACTTAAGGACCTCTATCATTTTTTTAGCTATAAAGCAGCTTATCTCCTCCTTCACAAACACATGAGTCTTCTGACGATTACAGAAGGCATCACAAATTAAATAAAAATTGTATCACAATATATTTGTCTTACATGATTCAACGGAAAAAATTATTTTAATGAAGTATCATAAATTATAAATAAATCATCATTCAAGATCAAGTAAAAGCTTAATAAATTATAAAAACTCTTATTGGGTTATGATCTTTATTTAGTTTTCAATATACTCTATTGAATTTTGGGGGCTCAGAGCCAAAATGGGTCTGGGAAGCTAATTTTAAAAGTTATTAAGCAACTCCCTTTAGCAACGTCATGTATTAGGATAGAAAGCACTCAGGTATTTTTTTCTTTTTTTACTTATCTACTGCTGTTTAATACTGTTAAGTTTCTTTTATACAGACAGCTCAGGAGTCACATGCATGGGCCCTTCATTCTTTAAGACATTTTCCTTAGCTATATCTAACACTGCTTGTGGGATTTATAAGTCTCCTCATGGCCAGACAGATGCTCCATTGGCACTTAACCTGGTTTTACACATTTCTAGAGAACGCTACCTGGTTCCTATAATCTTCTACGCATTTCTGTTTTGTTTTTTAAGATTTTACTTATTTATTTGAGAGAGAGAGAGAGAGGGAGAGAAAAAAAGAGAGCACGAGCAGGGGGACGGGCAGAGAGAAAGGGAGAAGCAGACTCCCTGCTGAGCGGGGGAGCCCAACACTGGGATCGATCCCAGGACCCAGAGGCCCTGACCTGAGCCAAAGTTAGATGCTTAACTGATTGAGTCACCCAGGCACCCCCATGCATTCTGTTTTAAGAAGACAACAGAAATGCACGTTCTTTTCATTGCTGTTGATCACGTACTCCATAAAAAGCTGATGAGAACTCACCCCTGAATGGTCTAGCCTTTGCTATTGTCCCACTGGACCCTGGAATGTGAGAGGCTGCCTAAGAAAAAGACCCTGGGCGCCTGGGTGGCTCCGTTGGTTAAGCGACTGCCTTCGGCTCAGGTCATGATCCTGGAGTCCCAGGATCGAGTCCCGCATCGGGCTCCCTGCTCGGCAGGGAGTCTGCTTCTCCCTCTCCCACTCCCCGTTTGTATTCCCTCTCTTGCTGTGTCTTTCTCTGTCAAATAAATAAATAAAATCTTTAAAAAAAAATAAAAAATAAAAAATAAAAGAAAAAGACCCTTTCGGGCGCCTGGGTGGCTCAGTTGGTTAAGTGACTGCCTTCGGCTCAGGTCATGATCCTGGAGTCCCGGGATCGAGTCCCACGTCAGGCTCCCTGCTCGGCAGGGAGTCTGCTTCTCCCTCTGCCCCTCCCCCCTCTCATGTGCTCTCTCTCATTCTCTCTCTCTGAAATAAATAAATAAAATCTTTAAAAAAAAAAAAAAAAGAAAAAGACCCTTTCAAATGCGGTTTACTGGATAGTTCTTTGTGCCTTTTCCATTTCCATCTCTAACCTGTGAAAAAGAACTTTAAGAGCCATAAGAAAATGTACCCATCTGGTTGGTCAGAATGAAAACAAAACAACATTCTTCTTTCTTCACCCCAGGGAAAATTTGGAGCCTGAATGCTGATGTTCTCACACCAAATGATCTGACAACATTTAAAAATGCATTTGCAGTACAGGGTTAACATGAGAAGAAAAAGAAAGGAACCTATCCTTTCAAACAGTCTCTGATTTCATTATAAAATCGGCCAAAAAAAAAAAAAAATAGGACTCTTGGGATTTTTTTTCTCAGAAAATGGGTAGAACACACTTTCTTTTCTTTTGCCTTTTCTAATTTGCCTTTGTGCTCTTGACCCAAGAAACTGTATCTGATTACATATCAGAGAGAATAATCAACCTAAACTGATGACTGACATTTTAACAGACTAAACAGTCATATTTCACCACTTAAATCTTGGACAGTTTAGTTTTCTAAGGCCTCTTTTTACAAGTGGGCATCATAAAAAGCCAGCACATTGAGGGTTTAATTATGAAATCAGAAGGCTTGATTCACCACCCTCTTTTCAGAGACCAACACCTCTTCATTCTCAGATGCGATGTCTTAGAGACGCAATCACAAGCACTTACCTTGTTTATTTCCCGGTCTTCCGCAAACTTTTCCAGTGCAGCTGAGTCCTGAGTGGACTCCTGCACATCAGAAGTGACCTCCTTCTCTCTGCCTGGCAGAGTAAACTTTTCTTTCTGTTCTTTTGAGCGTTTTGATTTGAGAATGCTATTGAGATAATTTTCTGTCTCCTGCTTAGCAGATTCAAGTCTGTTTTCCAAATCCTTTTGTTTACACTTAAGTGATTTTATATCATCTTTAATAATCTTCTGTCCCACTGAAGATGTATTTTGCTTGATGGATTTTGCTAAAGCTAAAATCTTCTCTAATGTGCCATCTTGTAAATGGAGTCTATTCTCTAGTTCCTGTAAGTGGAGAAAAGATTGTCACAAAAAGTACCTCCGTTCAATTCACAATAGTTAATTGACTTTTGTAAATCACAGAGTATTCTGCTCCACTAGTGGAAAGTATAAAAAATTTACCAATTCATATCACAAAGAAGAAACTTTGGGCAAAATTTAAACTAATGTGCCATCCCAGATCAAAATCTCCAATAGATTTTATAAGACACTAGAAATTTATAAGAAACAGCAAAGAAAATTCTCACAACACAGTTCCTGGGACGTAGGAGGCAAGCAACACATACTTGTTAAGTATGTATTTTGTTCAAGATACAGCCTTTTTACACAATCAAAATACTAAATAGTAAGTGCCTACTTTGTGCAAAGCATTGAAAATAAAAGAATCATTTAGAATATACCCACATGAATCTAGTATTAATATTTACAATTCAGAGTAAAGCTTAAATCAATCTATCTAATGCAATATCTGAAATATAGCAAGAATTCAATCAATATTTACATAATGTATGAACAAATCAGGCTGATTTGAGAACTCAAGACTCAAAAGGAATTTGAGGTACTAGAGTAGCTACTGATGTTACTGTTGAAACAGAATAAGCCTTAAAGTTAGGAGGTGAACTATAGAGTATTTATCAGTCATCATCCTAATAGACTACACAGTATTCATTTATTCATTCAACTAGCAGCAAATATTATGATAGGTTTTTTTTTTTTAATTTTTAAAAATTTTCTAAGTAATTTCCATACCCAATGTGGGGCTCAAACTCACAACCCCGAGATCAAGAGTCACATGCGCCACCAAGTGAGCCAGCCAGGCGCCCCTACTACAACAGGTTTCAAAGTTACATAGATGAAGAAAACACAGTGGAGCCAGGTTCCCATAGTCTAGTGAGAGAGACACAGAAGTAAACAGACAATTGTAATAGAATGTGAAAAGATCTATGCTAACAAATCTGCACAGGTCACTGACACATATTAAGCTGGAAGAAGGGAGTTCCAGACTGCATTTTAGAACGACCCGGGTGCAGCCACAGGGACGTCGTCACGGAGAGGGTGGCAAGTACAGGCAGACAGCCCATTCGGAAGTCAATGCAGGGGTGTGTGAGGGGAGCGCCTGCTCTGAAGAGGCAATAATGGAGGGTCTTGGGGAAGGAACAAATTGTAGAGATATTCCAGACATGAAAGAGACAGTACTTAGTGTCTGACTAGATTGAGGAGTCTGGGAAAGGATGGATATAACAGGTTTCTGACTTAAAGTCCGGAGAGATGGTAGAAATATTCAGAGCCAGAGAACCCAGAAGAAAAAGCAGGCCTACTGGTGTGGAGCTGGGAGATGGAGAAAAGGAAGTTGATGAGTTATTTTCTGGACACGCTGAACAACAAGTAAGCGTACGACATCCAAGTAGAGATGTCTAGTGGGGTCAGAAGACCTGAGCCGTAGCCCCTATCCTGTCATTTCACCCAGGTGATCTTGTAAGTCCCTTTTCTCTCCAGAACCCAGCTTATCACATATAAAATGAGGGATCTGAACTTGATGGCCTCTGAGATTCCTTCTACCTATAACAGAGGTTCTATGTTAATTTTTCTGGAGAAGCCTGAGCTGGCCTCCTACCTAACACTTTTCTTAGTCATCCATGGCACCCAAACAGTGCCTTGGACATGATGAGCCCTCAACATCTGTCAAATGATTGCTGTTAAAAAGGGAGGTAGCCTCTCACAATGTCAGGCCATGGATGAGAGGGCTTGCTTGATTCCCAGGTCCCTAAAAGAAAGAGATGAGGGGGCATCTGGCCTGCTCTGTCGGAAGAGCATGCGTGTGGGCATTCGAGCCCCGCATGGGGTGTAGAGATTACTTAAATAAATTTAAAAACTTAAAAAAAAGAGAAAGAGATGAAGAATTCCCACACTCAGGCCAGCAGTGCTGTTCTGAGTCTCACCCCATGAAATCTCCAATTAAGGAGCTGCCAAGGAAGTAGATGAGAAAATGCTTTACTTTGTTCTCTTCTAGAAGACACCTCCCAGGCCTGCTTACTGTTGGCTAAGCAAAGAGTGAGAATCCAAGGGATGTGTTTTGAGGATGTGGATCAAGAGCTGTGATCCTCACTGCAAGAGGCTAGGTGCTGTTGGAGTGAGGGAGAGGATTTTGGAAGCCCTACATCTGGAGAGAGCTCTAATTTAGACCATGAGTACGAAAAGCAGTAAGGTAAAAATTATACAATTCCCGTCTACCCCGATAAAGAATGCAAAACTGAAGCATTTCCCCCTGGTCCTGTGGTATCAGGTACATTCTTTGACTTCCCAGTATCTCCTGGAATCACTTCGATCTTTGAATCAAAGATCTCCAGGAGGTACAGACTGGTCATGGGTAGAATGGTCTCTGAGGGTCTGGAGTGCACGGAAATGTTCAAATTATAAATGGATGTGGTCACTAAAAAAGAACATTCCCATTTTCCATGACTAGTCAGAATCTTAATTATCTTAGTTACCTGAAGAGTAACTGGATTTCTGATCAAAGACACTGATTTGTTCATTGTAATTAATATTGATTCTGTTTGGTTTTTTTTTTTTTTTTTAAGATTTTATTTCTTTCTTTGACAGAGAGACACAGCGAGAGAGGGAACACAAGCAGGGGGAGTGGGAGAGGGAGAAGCAGGATTCCAGCCCAGCAGGGAGTCCGATGCAGGGCTCAATCCCAGGACCCTGGGATCATGACCTGAGCCGAAGGCAGACGCTTAACGACTGAGCCACCCAGGCGCCCCAATATTGATTCTGTTTTAATGTCCATGATGTCTGGACACTGTTTAATACCTGCAGTTTCTGCAGTTTTTCCTCAACTGCTATTTGATCCACAGGCTTATCAGAAAAACTGGCAAATTCCTTGGAGATATCGTCCAATGCGGCATTCAGGTCTATGACACAAAGCTGGTATGAGTGGTGTTCTTGAACATGACCTTCCAATTTTTGCACGGAATCCTAAAAATAAAACCATTGACAATTCACCAACTATGTCTCTGAATTTTCTCACTCAGAAAATAATTAAATTGTTCATAACACTTGTTTCATGAGGTTTCCTCTTGAAATAGGAATAGGGCCATAAAGTGTCCAGAGTTCTTAAGTGAAGTTTTCAGTAGTTGAGATATTTCAATGTAAAATCTCCTCCTCCCCCCTGAAAATGGCTTATTGAAATCACATTTGTTTCCCTCCATGCTTCTTTGCCTTCATTTCATTCCTGAGGACAATTTATTTCTCAAGAGGTTTACAAAACATAAATGCTTCAAATTATATAATCAAATCACAAACATCTATAATGAAGCAGCTCCCTTAATTATCCTTCTCAGTAAAACCAAATACCCACAGTTGGAAATGAGACTATATGAGATCAGCGTAACTTCAGATTCCTTTCCTAAGAATTAAATTCCAACACTGTGTATTAGGAAAAAGTAATCCTAACTAAAGAGCGAACCCACCTTCAAGTTCTCTTCCTGAAATAAGAAAATAAGGCGGCCACACCTGATCAGAAAAGTAGTAATTATTAAACTCAACAACTTAGAGTCCAGTGGGTATCTCTTTATCTCTGCACATCTCCTGCAGTCTGTATAAACAGGATTTCTTATCCACATGATCCTTACATTGAATCTAACTTCCAGGATGCAAATTATAGACAATTCTCTTATGAGAATACACTCCCTCGTGGCAAGCTGACATTTATCTCTTAACTCTTTTACTGCAGATCATTCAAGAGAGAGAAACTGATGAGGTTTATACAGAATAATGAATGTACAGCTGATCCTTGAACAGCAGGGGTTTGAACTATCTGGATCCAATTATGCACAGATCTTTTATAGTGCAGTACTGTAAATGCATTTCCTCTTATGATTTTTTTTAAGATTTTATTTATTTATGAGAGAGAGAGAGAAGCAGGCTCCCCGCTGAGCAAGGAGCACGATGTGGGACTCGATTGCAGGACCCAGGGATCATGACCCGAGCCAAAGGCAGACACTTAACCGACTGAGCCACCCAGGAGTCCCTCCTCTTACAATTTTCTTAACATTTTCTTTCCTCTAGCTTATTTTATTGTAAGAATACAATGTATAATACATATAACATAAAAATATGTGTTAATTGACTGTTTATATTATTTGTAAGGCTTCCTGGTCACCAGTAGGCTAATAGCAGTTAAATTTTCCCAAAGTCAAAAGTTATACACAAATTTTCAACTGGGGGGGACCTCAGCACCCCTAGCCCCACACTTTGTTTAAGGGTCAACTGTAAACCATTACAATGGATAGATGATGGACAAATGTATGGATAGGTAGATGCATGGATCACTTTGACACCATCACTTTCAGAGAGATACATTAAAAAATCCTAGGGGAGCATGGGTGGCTCAGTCGGTTAACCAAGTGTCCAACTCTTGGTTTTGGCTCAGCTCATGATCTCAGGGTCATGAGATGGAGCCCAGCATCAGGGTCCCTGCTCATTGTGGAGTCTGCTTGAGATTCTATCCCTCTGCCCCTCCCCCGGCCCCCTGTGAAGGTTTGTGCGCGCTCTCTCTCTCTCTCTCAAATAAATAAATAAATCTTTTTAAAAAAATTGTAACCCTGGGCGCCTGGGTGGCTCAGTTGGTTAAGCGACTGCCTTCGGCTCAGGTCATGATCCTGGAGTCCCTGGATCGAGTCCCACATCGGGCTCCCTGCTCGGCAGGGAGTCTGCTTCTCCCTCTGACCCTCTCATGCTCTATCTCATTCTCTGTCTCAAATAAATAAATAAAATCTTTAAAAAAAAAAAAATCGTAACCCTTTCAACCCCTGAAAAGGAGAACTTGGATGAGAAAAAAATAACATCATCATCAAACAATAGGCACTGGATTCCTCTAGCAAAACTGATGCATCGAGGAGTTAGTATTTGTATCTAAAAATGACAAATTAAATGTTAAAAGTTTTTGATTTACCAAAAGAACAAAAAATGGTTCCATATACAAATATGACATAGTTATGACAATCATTTGAAATTTTATTTTGACCATTTCACCTGTAGCTGTTGGAGAAGACTTTCGTGTAGATGCTTTATTTCCAGCCAAGGCTTTTCACTGAAGTTGGGATTTTTAGTGCACTCTAAGAGGTAACTTCCTTGAGATTTTAACTCTTTTAGCAAGGATGTCAAATCTTGTGCTTTCTGGAGGAATTTCTTATAAATTTTTAACTGAGCTTTCTTCTCCTGCAAACCATGTTGCAGAGCAAAGCCCACTTCCTGTTTCTTTTTTAGTTCTGTGAGCATTAATCTCAGATCCTCCTTACTTTGCAAATACTTCTCTCCTTCTAGTAGAAGCTTTTCTTGATGGCTAAGTTGAACAAATATGTTAGAAAGGAAATGACTCTTAGCAAATTGGAATGCTTTTTGCATATTATAGTACAATATACATTATAATAAAAAGCATTAAAATAACACTAACATAAATTATTCCCAAAGACTCTTTTGGCATTAATGACATTCTAAATAGCACTAAGTTTAGCTCAGAAATCAAGATAGAAATTATTTGTAGTTTTACTTAAAAAAAAATATTTTTTTCACATAATTTGACCTGAGAATAAACACTTAATAATTTAGATTCCAAACCATTACAGTTTTTATTATGCTTAAATACAATTATCTTATATTCTTCTTTCTCATATAGGTAAAATAAATAATCATTCAGTATATTGGCCAACTAACTAGTTTATACTTTCTATAACTTAAATTTAGTTTTGATCTGTCTTCCTAGAAAAAATACAAAATTCATATTTCCACTAAATAGTAAATGTATCATTTAAGATGTGATATTAATTAAAAATTTTCACCAGACTTATGTCCACTGAATTCAGGCAACATTTACGTTTACACATTTAAGAATCTCTTAGAATATATATTTAAAAGCATAATTATTCTACAGTAATACCATAAAGACACTGAAATTGTCTGGGGGTAGGGGGTTTTGGTAAGAAGCAGAGTGGTGAAGGTGGAATGATAGACAATGCTAATTTGTTACCAAGAACTCCATGGGTTGATGAACCAGCTAAAGTGAACACTACCACAGTTATGACAGGGTATTTTCTATCTGATCCAGAGAACTATTCATCTTCATTTCTGCCTCTGACATTGTGGATGCCCCTGACATTACTGACTTTCTCTCCAAGAGATATTATATCCAAATCCAGGAGGCAGACAAAACATACTTGTTATGGCTTCACGGTGCGATGAAAAGCCATGAATAAGTGATGGCATTGCCCTTTACCTTAGATATGTGTTGGCTAAATGGACTGTGTTGTCCCACTGGTTCTTGATATCAGTAAGGGTCTTTGGAGCCAACGGAGCCTTGCTGCCCTCAGCCTGACTCATGATGGTCTGTATTTTAGCGTCCCCTTCAGGCTTTAGTAAAATGATTTCCTGAATTAAATAAAAAAGATCTTAGAATCTCATTTGCATTACTTAGGGAAAGTACGTATGATATCTTTTGATTTATATACACTATATTTAGATTCTAACTGCTGAGATTTCAAAATTACCTTTTCATTTTTATATATGCCCCAAAGACAATGCTATCTCCTTCACATGATACAGAACTGGTTCTCAACAAATATTTTTCAGGTTGATCTCATTGTATTCCTGCTCCCCTCCTGATTTTCAACTGCCTTCAAATAAGACGGATGCCCAAAAGACCCTGGAAAATCCTTCTTCCTAACCACTCCATTATTTATTGATAGAGAGTTAGGGTAACAACCGAACACAACATTTTTATACACTCAAGATGAGACTTAGGGCTTCCCAGAGGAAAATGCATTGCCCTTTGTCAACTCTTGTCCCTCAGCGACAACATAATTCCCATTCCCTGTTCTTCTCTTTCCCTCCTTTGCTCTAAACAATCAAGTTCCTCCCTAATTGGAAACGCCACTCCAGATTCATCTCCCCTGGAAAACCTTTCACATATAATCCCAATTACTTCAGTAAACCTCACCAACACTTACAGCTCACTATGCAGAACCATTTCTTCCTGTAACAATGCTTTGATTAACGTAATTTCAATCCTTCCAGGTTCCTTTTAAGCACATGAGCGTCTGTCCCCTGCATTTTTAACTAACAATGTCTATCCCCTTAGATTAAAAGGGGGCCGGGAGGAGCTTGAGACTTCCTTGCCCTCTGCCACCCCCTCAGCACCTAATAACCTTTATGAACCACACATATTCGCTGTGAAGAAGCGTTCCTCTCCAGCCCTGCCCGTGACTATGCTGATGCCTCTCTGTACTGATATATATTCTTTTTACATCCTAGCAAACTCCCACTGCCACAGCTCCGCAGGCACTGCTCTTACAAAGAGAGGATATACCTTCTCTCTTCTGTCTGCTTGGAAATAATTTTAGATCCATCACAGCCATTCTGTCTTTTAAGCTCAGTTATCTGAATGCCTTCAGCCATTCCACAGTAATCCTATTTTCCATTAAGAAACAAATCTTTGCAGTTTTCCTCTAAATCTTTTAAAAATTAGAGTTCACCCTGACCTTTGAAATTTAGTTTTCATAGTTATACCTTTATTTTTTGGATTCTTTCCTCAAGTGGCATTTTGCCTTCAGATGAATTCAAAACCATAAGGGACTCTTTAATCCCTGCTATCCAGTGAATTATATCATGCGCAAGAACATTAAAGTGCTGGTCTTCTGTAGGAGGTAACTTATCCTCTTCATCAATTTCACATAATTGTCTCAAAAATGTTTGGAATCTATCAGTCAAATGTGTCGATTCCATTATTATTTCTTCTTCTTCAGTAAGCCCATATTCCTTCAAAGACCTGTTCAACTGGGCCAGAGATTCAAACTGTTCCCTGTAAATTGCAAACATCACTGAAAGTTTATAGCAGTCACAACACCACGTAAGAAACCGTGTCAGCAGAAAATATATTCATACAAGATCAGCTCTACCTCTTTCTAGCTACAGCTTCGCAAAATAGCTCAATTTTCTCTCCTGACTTTTCCATTTCTTTCCATTTCTCTTCTTGACTAGTCAACCACTCGCTCAGATTTCTGTGGTCATCCTGGAGTCTAAAAGAACATTACATATGTTAAAATATAAAGTAAGCAAAAAGTGTGTCTATGAAGAGAGGGTTGGCATGACTTTTGTAAGCTAACCAGGTTTTTACTACCCTTTTTTGTTATTCTTTAGGGAAAATATAATTTGTAACATTAAAATCTGAACAGTAATAGCCTGCATTAGAGTGGGATTCTATAAAGCAATGAGCTACACAAATGTATCATCAAGAGCAGGAAACAAACAAAACATTTTTGGATTCTCCCCTGAACTATCACTATATTAGATCATTTGAAGAATTCTCTTAACTTCTATCTTCCTAGAGACAAACTTAGATTTGAAAAGATGTATTTTATTTTGAAATTTGTGTGTATTGTATATCCCAACGTGAGCTGTACTGAGGCACAAAACATATAAAGGTACCATTAGAAAACATGTTACTTAGATATTGCCTTTATTTCCCACCTCAGGAGCCGCTTCAACTGGCCACCAAGCTCCTTTGCTCGTGCCTGGCAAATGGACTCCATTCTTTCTAATTCAATTTCTTGATTTATAATCCAACTATTAAGCTCCTTAACATGTGCTTTGGGCAGATGCTTCTTCACATGATTCAATACAGTTCCCATCTGCTGTATTTTACTGCCTCTTCCTTCAAGAGTCAAGAAATCCTTAAGAAAGACAGAAAGTCAGTGATGTTCTCCTGGCAAAGTCGAAGTGTGGTCTCTACAACCCCCATGACGCTTTCCAAGCCGGTACACAGACACGCCATCTTTTTCACATCTAATATAAAAAAAGGAGCTATGGAGATACGGCTAACGTCCATGGCAAATGATCGGAAGATGATTTGTATTAGTTGTAGAATGTGTGTGTACATCTGACTTACTGGAAATGGCATCAAGCAAACTAATGCAGGGCCACCATGAACGTCAGTAGGAATAAGACTGGGAAAGTTGCATTTTTCTTTCCTCAACTTCTAAATACTTGCTCCCTTCTGGTAATCAACAGGTAAACCTAAACAGACAATTCTCTATTTAACTTTGTCCAAATCAGAATTTTATTTCAATGTTTGTGGGTCAAGGTTTGAGCATCAATTGCTAAGACCCATGCAATGGGTAAAGTTAAAGGCAAAAAATAAAAAAAGTTGGGGCTTAAACTAAAAAAGAGAAGAGAGGCAATTCTATCAATAAACAACAGTAGCATCAAAGCAAGGAATCAAAGAACATTTAGTGCCACTCATAAGCTTGAAAGTATGACTTATCATCAACCCTAAAGTGCTAGATAATCTAACCTAAAGTGACCAAGATTTAAGGATGCCATATGCATTTTAAATGCCCCCATGCACATTACCTTTTATTTCAGGCTTCCCTCCACCATAGTTCAACCAGCTTGTATTAAAGTTCAACTGAGATTTTTTAAAGAAATATTATTCAGAAAAAAATAATAAAAAGTTAAGAGATCTCTCAAGAAAGTAAAGGGATTTCAAAATCCACACTAGGTAAAGACGTATTTCTTATCAAATATAATTTTAGTTTGACTGGATTTACCAGTAAACACTAAGTTAAAAGGATCTTACAATAGGTGTGAAAGTAGAACTTGTTTAAGTGACTCGCACCCTTGCCCAATAAATATGGAGTTTCAAAATATTTGGGGGAAAGTTGGTTATTTAGAAACATTATCTCTGTAGAGAAACTAGTAAGTCAAAGTAATTAATTAACAAATTAATTATTTTGAGAGAGAGAGCTTGAGTGGGGAGAAGGGGAGAGGGAGAGACAGAATCCTAAGCAGGCTCCACACTCATCACGGAGCCCAAGGCGGGGCTTGATCCCACAACCCTGAGATCATGACCCGATCCAAAATCAAGTATCAGAAGGCTTAACTAACTGAACCACCCAGGCACCCCCAAAGTAATGATTTTATCTATTTAAATACAGTTCTCTGTCTCTAGTATTTTTGTTTTCATAAATTTTGATTAAAATTTATATACATATATATACATATCTTACAGAAAGTTTTTGTAGCTTTTGTTCCACACTCTTTTTTGTTTCTGATGATTCAAAACACTCTTTAAGGTTCATTTTAATGTTGCCAAACCAGTCATTAAAGTTCTTGCACTGATCTGCAGGAAAAAACAAAGGAAGCTGTATTCATTCAAGAGAGACTTCAGACACCTTGTTCAAGTAAGAGACTTTGAAATTTGCTTTGCATGACATGGCTACAGGTCATTGTATAAAGTGGTAATAAGTTGAAACCCAACTCTGAGGCTAACAGATTCTAGAGAGTAATTGTGGTATATTTTCTTTTTCTTTCTTTTTTTTTTTTAAGTAGGCTCCACGCCCAGCATGGAACCCAATGCGGGGCTTGAACTCATGACCCTGAGAGCAAGACCTGAGCTGAGATCAAAAGTCGGATGTTTAACCAACTGAGCCCACAGGTGCCCCAAATTGTGGTATATTTTCTATGCCAAACCTCCTTTCCAAGCACACAGGACACCCAAAGACACTTGCAGGGGCAGCCTGCTCACAGACATGTCCCCGGATTCACTCACTATGGTGAGCAGGTCAGATGTGAAAATGCTGGTGACCTTCTTTCATGAAATAAAGATTTGGGACTTGAAAGAAATAGATGTTATTTACAATAAGCATAGATCAGTGGGTGCTTCCCCCCAAAAGAGTTATCTGAATAAATCCTAACTAAATAAATCCCTTTCCTTAACTAGAATCTCTGCAACCATTTGTAAGTAAAGCTTAGATAAGCCTTCATGTTCACAAGACTTATTCAGACTTCAAGATTCCCAGAAACAGTTAAGAGAAACATTGCACTCACCATTCAATAACTTAGAAAAGTGATCTTGCAAAACACTTTTTTTGGTATTAAATAAATCACTGACACTTTCATATTGCTTTTTTAATTCAGAGAGCTCCGGAGTCAGACAACCTATTTGATTCTCAAGTAACATCATACTGTGCTTTTGCTGTAGGATTTGCTGCTGTATCTCCTAAATACATAAACAAACAAACAACAATTAAGTCTCAAAATGAGCTCAACTTACACAAAGCATAATAGATCTCCTTTGTTTTTGTAAAAATCTAAATGATTTTCTGTTGGGTGGACTCGCTTTACCTTAGCCAGTAAATATATAACACAATGCAATTTTAATATCAAATAATTACTCCCCCCAAAGCAATTCAAAGGTGAAACTGCTAACTATATGACAAATTGTCTTTCTGAGTTTTTGCCCCAACTTTCATTTTTTAGTAACTATTTTTATTAACCTCAAGAGGTCAAATTTATCAGAAATAAGGGTGAAAATAAATCTGAACCCCAGAAGAGAAACAGCTGGGACATACCTCTAGTTTAGTAAAGATCTCTAAGCTGTCGGAAGGAGACAGGGCTTTTAAGAGGGACTCGGTCATTCCAATCTGGGTCTTGGCTTGGTCAAGATCTTCCCTTAGCTCAGCCGTGCTGCCACTGAGAGCAGAGAGGTTGGGTTCTCCCATTAAATGCGTTTTTACATTTTCTATCTTGTTTAAAATGGAGGACTCCATGACCTGAAATCATGAAACATATGACTTTATTTAACTATTTAACTATTTTAAGACAACTGCATTGCTAGAGAATGAATTGAGACTGCTTCCTTTCAATGCGAAATTAATTCTTCATTGTTCTGCATCACTGATACAATTCCAACTGTTTAAAAAAGAGTAATATGAAAAACTGAGATTGACATTCGGACTTTTTTTTCCAAAAGACTAATTTTGAATCCTTCCTCCCGAAACAGGTTTTATCTAGCGTATCAATTGCGGTGTCATCTCATGACATTCATTTGAAAATATATTAAAATATATAGAAAAAAATTAAACCTGCATTATATGCACAGCTTTGTGGTAAGCACTTTATGTACAAAATACAGGCTTTAGAATGTTAAGTAACTTGCCCAAGATCACAAAGCTAGTAGGTGGCAGAGCCAGGACCCCACCCAGAAAGTCTGACTCTGGACATCATATTCAGCCACTGTGCACTCTGATCTAAATAAAATTGTAAGAAATCTCTTCACACAATAGAAAACCACACTTGGGGCAATCTCCCTGCTTCTGCATCTACCAATTAATAAACACAGAATCACTTGAGCCATATTCTCCTTCCTATGGCCAAAAGACACTCAAGAGGAAACCCTTGTTACTTTACACCTCTATACAGGAGTCCTGCAAATAAGTGAAATGAGAATAAAATAATACAAAAATAGTATTTATTCTAAACAAATATAATGAACTATGCCAACTATTAAAAATTTAGTTGGATTTAATGTAGGAACTGAATAAAGGTGAACTAAATAATGATCCTAACTTTATTTTAGTTTTAAGATTTAGAATTCTGGTTTATGAACATTATTTTTTTAAAGATTTGTTTGTTTATTTGAGAGAGAGAGAGGGAGAGAGCGCAGGGGGGAGGGGCAGACGGAGAGGGAGAGAGAAACCCAAGCCGACTGTGCACTGAGTGCAAGTCCAATGTGGGGCTCAATCCCATGACCCTGAGATCAGGGCCTTAGCTGAAACCAAGAGTGGGATGCTTATTCGGCTGCACCACCCAGGCACCTCTGAACATTACTTTAGAGTGCTTTAATTGCAACTGTCAAATAAAAATGCTCTTACCTGCAGTTCAAGGGGTATTTCACTGCTTTGAAGGAGACATTGGATTTTAGCCACTCTTTTAGAAAACTCTGAAGATTTTTGTTCATGGGCTTGTAACTCTTCCTATAACAAATAATGTTAATGGAAAATATCTTTTTACTTTATACTTTATTTTCTGGCACCCATGATTACTATTATTATATACAGAAACTGAGAGGGCCTTTGAATTTCCCCCAAATCACCTGTTTTTTTGAAGGAGTCCTAGGAGTTATAAACCCAAGTGACTTCATGAGTCAGGCAAATGTTACAACTGAGTGAAGCCTTCTAACTAGAAGACGACAGAGGGGGTCAGGCTTGTGCTACACAGAATATAGCGCCTGCATTGCATTTCATAGATCGGTGCAAACTGTGCCATCTGCGCATGCGCGCGCGCGCACACACTGTTGGCAGAATCTGGCCCACAGGCTGGCAGTTTACAATCTTTAACTTCAAATTTTTTTTTTTCTTAAAGATTTCATTTATTTGACAGGGAGAGACACGGCGAGAGAGGGAACACAAGCAGGGGGAGTGGGAGAGGGAGAAGCAGGCCTCCCTCGAGCAGGGAGCCCGATGTGGGGCTCGATCCCAGGACCCCAGGACCCCAGGACCGTGACCCGAGCGGAAGGCAGACGCTTAGCGATTGAGCCACGCAGGCACCCCTAACTTCAAATTTTTAAACAACCTGCATATCAAGGCATTTTTAAGGGACTTACTCATTTACACTCGAAAATCATAATTTCTATCACCATATACAAAGGAAACTCATAAATCTCTACACATTTTTGAAAACCTTTTTCAAATGTATAAAAATGGATATGTGAATTTAAAAGTGGATAAAATAACAAACATTAGAGAACAAATGAAGCATTAGACCTGGCATACTACAAAGCCTTCATGCACACAGACATACTTTTCTATTACACCGAACCAGATATAATTGCTAATATTTGACTGTTTTCTGACCAACAAAGATTGAGATTTCATGCGATCCAAGTGAATAAAACATAAATAAGCTATTAGAAAGAACTCTTCCTAGGGTTAAAAGAGATAACTTAAAATCTTTCCAAATGGCAAAACCAGAGATTAAGGTTTTAAAAACTAGCCTTTTTTGAAGCTCTAATAAGATTTTCATACTTGCCCTGGTATTTTTTTCTAATCTTTTGTAAGGACAGACTGCTTAATTCAAATTATGAAGGTTACCCATAATCGTGATGTAGATCAGGGGCTAATAGTCTAAGGGCTGGCAGTCTATTTTTATAAACAAAGTTTTATTGGAACCCAGTTACTTCCAAGCATTTATGTATTGTCTATGAAAGCTTTCAAGCTACAACATCAGCATTAAGCAGTTGTGACAGTGACCAAATGATCTACAAGCTTAAAATATTTACCATTTGACCTCTTAAGAAAATGTCTGCCAACCCCTGGGACCAATATTGACCACCTGGGAACAATTATGCATTTTGATGGGGCTTCTTCTAGGAGTTATTAACATTTTTTATACCATAAATGCCTCTGATAGTCTGGTGAATCCTGTGGACCCTTTGCATAACAGTATTTTAAAAACAAAATGTGAGATAAATTATGTAGGATTATAAAGGAAAACAATTATATTGAGTTACAGTTATCAAAATATTAAAAGTAATTATTGCTATAGTAATATATATGTTTCTATATTAATACCTTAAATAATAAGAACTAGAAGTGACACTACTAAATACCGTAATTTCAAAGTAGTGATAAAAGGTTAACAGTTACATCTGGATAATGATTCAAAAATATCTGTGATTTTCTTGATAACAAAGTCACACAGAACGTTCATCCAACTATGTTTGTTGACTATATTCATAATTGGAACCAATACTACATTTTGGTTAGACATTCATAAAAATAAAGATGCAATTTTTCCCACATGAGGTCACTTTATCCATGAACCACGTGGGTGTCTGTCAACCCCAGATTAGTAATACCTGCTAACACCGTCCTAGATACCACAAAGGAAACAACAGAAAGGTCCCACTCAAGGGATAATGAAAGAAATAAGACATTTCTTTGTGATTTCTCTACTCTGCTTCAAGAAAGCAAGCTCCATACCAAACATCAGCTGTGTACAAAAAGCATACATTTTATCTCGGTTACAAATTACCTTCAGTTTTTCTCTTTCTTCTTCAGCCAGTTGATGTAATTCCATTTTTCGAAGGACCTTTTCAGTCCACTCATCAATGACATTTTTTAAGTTAAAAAGTTTGTCCCATAAAGCTAGAGCTCGACCAAGATTTTCATAGTAGTCTTCTGTCTTCTCATTTATCTACCATAATTAAAAAATAGAAAGAACACATTTAGTGGTAAAAAGTATAAAAACCATTGTTTCAGACAGACTCTATTTTAAAATAAAAGTTTAGTTTACCTTTGCTTTTAAATAATTTGCTTTACTTATCAACAAAAAATGCGCTTTAACATATCACGTAGTTCTTCCTTCCACAAAAAAAACTTTGCTGCCACTTATAGGCAACTCAAAGCAATAGTCTTCCTAATTTCTAAACCATAAATTAAAGGTGCTTTTAAAACACAGAAGAAAATATTACACGGACAAGTTCTTACTCTGTAATTCATAAAAATACAATTATTACTCAACCAAAACTGTAATATATAAATATATAGTTGAACATGAATATCTCGAATGGTTTCTGTATTAATTAATTTTAAATAAGTTGAGTATAAGTTTTATATCTCAAAGATGATAGACCCATTTGTTAGTAGCGTCCAACTCTGGGGGTGAAATTAATTCCTAAGTCATAAATTTTATATTATTTGAACATTTTACAATAAACACTTTTGAATTTTATAATTAGATAAAAATATTAAAGATACAACAGAAAAGATCGATTGGCTACAAAATAAAATTTTTAGTGAATTAAATTGTCACTCACATCAAGCCATCTATCCACAATAATATTAGCTTCTTTTTCAAAAGGAGGCTCTTCAAAAATTCTCATTTTATTTAGATGAAATTGTAGATTTCTGCAGATCTGGTTAATCTTGTCTACAACTTCCAAATGTTCACTAAATTCTTCTTTGACAATTTCAATCTGTAAAAAACATAGGTAACATGTTTTTGATATATTTACATAGAAAAACTGGTAAGAACCAAAATTCTATTATTGGCTATTCATAACAGAGTATTTCCTTTGTACATTATACTTTTGTAAAGCAAGCTGTTATTTTCACACTTTCTCAATAAAAAGTTTTTAGAATCCTAACCATCTCATTTAACAATAATGCTACACCCAAATTTCTTCCCATTCTGCATGATGAAATAATCATAATCATCTAAAACCATGTTTCTTGTCCATGTGAAATAACAGTCTACCCAAAAAAAGCACCTTCATTCAATAGTATAAAAAATGGCAGATCCTAGATTCCTCTAACAGGAATCATCTTTGGAGTGTTGAAGAACCTATATGCTCATCTGAATAAAACAGACAGAACTCTAATACATCTTAAAATTTTTTTTTTTAAAGATTTTTATTTATTTATTTGACAGAGAGAGAGAGAGCGAGAGCAGGAACACAAGCAGGGGGAGTGGGAGAGGGAGAGGGAGAAGAAGGCTTCCTGCCGAGCAAGGAGCCCGATGTGGGACTTGATCCCAGGACCCTGGGATCATGACCTGAGCCGAAGGCAGACGCTTAACGACTGAGCCACCCAGGCGCCCTCTAATACATCTTTAATATGGCTTCAATTTTAATCTTCCATGATTCTAACTCCACATTACTTCTAACATGGAAGGTGAAACACTACTTTATCAAAAGGCCAATGATCTTAAACTACAAAATAAAATTTGAGAGCTGACTAAATGTAACCTTCATGTTTCACTCAGCTTACCAGTCTTACCTGAGCATTTTAAACAATTGTATAAAATTTGAAAATAGATTTCTCATAAGCAAATATCTAAAAAAATATATACACCCGAGGAAATTTCTGGAAATACAGAGTAGATATAATTTTCCCCATTCTTCCCATTAAGTACAACTAAAAACCCTGGATATCATATACTTCTTGAACAACTGGGGGCATCATCTCTTGAGCACCAACTTGGTGGTAAGTTCCCTGCATTTTCTTTTTTCCCTCAGATATCCCAGAGCGTGTGCTGAAGAAGCACAGGGAAAAAAAAAAAAAGTCCTAAGGGAAGCTTGCTCTCTTCAGCCAGAGAACCAAAAATGGGACAATCTAGCATGACAGAAAACTTTTAGAAAATAATCACTCCCTAGGGCCAAATAACATAGAAAAAGATATGAAGAGAGAGTTCACCAAAGATGACATACAGATGGCAAACAACCACAAGGAAAGATTATCAATACCATTAGCAAATTAGGAAAATGCAAATTAAACCATAATGTGATACCACTACATACCTATGAGAATGGCTTAAAAAAAATGGAGACAATATCTAATGCTGGCAATGATGCAGAGAAACTGGATCACTCCACATTACTGATGGGAATAGCTAGGCAGTTTCTTTAAAAACTAAATACACAATTAACATACAAGCCAGCAACTGTACTCCTGGGCAGTTAACCCTGAGAAATAAAAACTTCTATTCACATAAAGACCCCTACACGGAGGTTTATAGCAGCTTTACTCATAATAGCCAAAAATTATAAACAACCTAGACGTCCTTCAGTGGTGAATAATTAAACAAACTGTGGTTACAACCATACCATGGGATACTACACAGCAAGAAAAAGGAACAAACTATCAACACACGCAAGAACCTGAATGAATCTCCAGAGAATTATGCTGAGTGAAAACAGCCAATCCCCAAAGGTTACATACTGTATGTACACACAGGAGGGAAACCGGAGGGTTCTAAAATGACAATACGAGGGGTCCTTGTGGTGATGGAAATGTTCTTTATCTTGACTGTATCAACGTCAGTAGCCTGAGTGCAATACTGTACTATGTACTTTTTTTTTTTAAAGATTTTATTTATTTATTTGAGAGAGAGAGAATGAGAGACAGAGAGCATGAGAGGGAGGAGGGTCAGAGGGAGAAGCAGACTCCCTGCCGAGCAGGGAGCTCGATGCGGGACTCGATCCTGGGACTCCAGGATCATGACCTGAGCCGAAGGCAGTCGCTTAACCAACTGAGCCACCCAGGCGCCCCATGTACTATGTACTTTTATAAGATTTAACACTGGGGAAACTTACAGTAAAGGGTACACAGGATCTCTCTATAGAATTTCTTAACAACTGCATGTGAATCTACAATTATCTCAAAATAAAAGTTTAACTGAAACAATAATTGAATAAAAATTTTAAAATGAGAAAAAATTACTGGGGAGGTTTCTGTCTCCTGACTAATGACTGACTGATACATCTGAAAAGATGAAATGCAAACATCGATGTTTTCTCTCCTGGCACAGGACTCTTCGCACTGGGCATAATAAATTTTGTTCAATCAAATGGAAAAAAAAAATTAAAAGAACTTTGTTGTTACACTGACAGAAACCACCACTGAGAGAAGAAAAAAGAAAGAGCAAGAGAAGGTACTATCACCATTGACAGGAACTGTGGGTTTTGTTCCACAATAAATGGAAAGGGTAGAATAAAGGAAAAATAGACTCACTCTGCCTTTTCCCAAACTTGAATAGTCCCCTGACATTCTAGCCTTTAGTCTTACTTTTGCACTTCTGTCTTTCATTAAAGGGAGTGGAAATCTGGTCCCATATTCTAGATAAACATCCGGGTTTCTACGGTTTGGAAGACAAAAGTTCTCAGTGGTATATCATGTTTCAGCCACTGGTGTAAAGTCTCACGCTACAAATACATACTACAGAAATGGATTGTTTCTGAAGACAGTATCTAATTCATCACAAAATTAACTGAAAGTTATGTTAACCATCAGTATTAAAATGTGCTTTTTTTCAGACAGTTAAAAAAGCATCTGAGAAAAGAAATATTAGTGTACTAGAACTTGTATAGCTTCCATACAAAATAATATATTATTTCAGCAAATATATAAAATGCTCATATGCTAGATACCATATTAGATATAAGATTCTCAACATAATAAGAAACGCCTGGGCCCTTATACATTTTTCTCTTTTAAAAAAAGATTTTATTTATTTGTCAGAGAGAGAGAGTGAGCACAAGCAGGGGGAGCGGCAGGCAGAGGGAGAAGCAGGCTCCCCGCTAAGCAAGGAGCCTGATGCGGGACTCGATCCCAGGACCCAGGGATCATGACCTGAGCTGAAGGCAGATGCTTAACTGACTGAGCGACCCTGGCATCCCCCTCTTACACATTTCTTAAAGGCAATTAGTTATTTTGTTAATTTTTAAAATATCTTGGTGAGCAAACCTTTACATTTGAGAAACGGGAACAAAGCAAAGTTAACCAATTTTTACTTCTGCCAAATACATTTCAAATGTTTACAGAGAATGCAATGTTATGATGATTGAAACATGACTTTGTAGTCACATAGACCTGGGATTAAGTCACAATTAGGCCATTTATTAGCCATATAATCCTGGGGAAGTTACTTAAGCTCTATAGTCACTTTTTACCTTTTTTACAAATTCCAGGACATAAATAAATTGGACATTACTGGTAAGCAAGATCAGCATGCCTGAAAAATTCAATACATGGATATGGTTCTTTCTTTCTTTTTTTTTTTTCCTCTGTGTTGCTTCCTTATTGTTCAACAGTAAGATCCTTGGGACTAGCGGGGCGCCTGGGTGGCTCAGATGGTTAAGCGTCTGCCTTCGGCTCAGGTCGTGATCCCAGGGTCCTGGGATCGAGTCCCACATCAGGCTCCCTGCTCCTTGGGAGCCTGCTACTCTCTCTCTCTCTCTCTCTCTGTCTCTCATGAATAAATAAATAAAATCTTCAAAAAAAAAAAAAGATCCTTGGGACTAGCATTATGAACCTGTCTTCACATCAGGTGAAGAACCCAGGTCATTGTATTAATATCTGAGCTACTCTGTGATAAGATTCCAAGATTTGGATTTAGAACTGGAGGAGATAAAGGTCTTGTAAGTATTTAGGCTGGCCCACATGCTTGAACTATTTTTTTTTCCCAGAGAACTTGCTGGGGTATTGGGCACTTGTGCAGATTATAAAAGAGCAATACCTATGGTCTTATTTTTTGAGTCTGTATCTCCTTTGACAGTCCCACAGCAAATCAGGAAAACTGACAGGGCAGGGGTGCGGAATTTCTTTGTTCTTTATTCATGACACCATTCTAATAACATTAAAATTCCTACAGTTACTTCTAAAATTGTGTAAAGAAAAAAAGAAAACAAACACCTCTAAACCTTGGTTTTCCCACCAGTATAACAGGGCTAATACTACTTACCTTGTAGGGTTATAGGCTTATGTGGGAATGAAATGATACAATAATGTGTGAAGAATGTGGCACATAATGGCCAAGCCATCCATGGTAGAAGCTATATCATTATCATCATCATCACCATTTTTAGTAGTAGTAGCAGTGTTATTAAAACCTCAAGGCCACATGATCATCTTATTTGCAAATAAAAGCAATTTTTCTGGCTTCAGGATTTTCCAGCTTCTGGGACAAATCATTTATTGGAGTGGAGGGGCAGAGTTTGGCCCATGAAAAAAGAAGGAGATTAGTAAATTTTTAAAGTGTTGCCATTAATGTCTTTGGTATTAAGAATTTTCCATACTTAATATATCCTTAGGCTAGATTCCTAGAAATGAAATATTTGGTCAAATGGTAGACAGATCTTCAAGGATCTTGAATAATATTGTCGAAGTATTTTCCAAAAGGGTAGCATCAATCTACTCTTTAACCAGCAACATAAGAGTACACATCTCGCTGACTATCAAAAGGCAAACAAAGGTATTTTTGAGTAGTTCTAGTTTCCTTTGATTACTCACGAGGGTGAACTATGTCTCTCCCACCCACTCATGCTCTCCCCCCCCCAAATAAATAAATAAAATCTTAAAAAAATAATAAATCTCATAGGAAACCAGTTAGACAGTCACATATTGTACAACTGGTGTCCAAACAGGGTTCTTTGTAATTGGTCAGTTCCAAGAGACTGAGTCTGAGAAAGTAGGTCTCAGACAGAGGCTACACCTCATCTATAGCTCTGGCCATGTGTCCGCACCCTGAATGTCACTTCAGCTTCAGGAGTAAGAGTTCTAGATAAAGACTAAGTTATAAGAATCTGGTTGATTCTCTCTCTCTCTCAGCAACTGGTAAGTTCAATGAAATTGCTTTCTAACAATCAGGTGTATCAAGTAGATTATATTTCACACATGCTTTTGACCCTTTAACAGCACCCTAGCATAGGACTCATAAAACCAGTAGCAAAAGCAACTTTCTGGTGTATAGTAATATAGTGTAGTAGTAGTATTCCTCAACTATTCCATTCTTCTGCCACTTTGGTTGATAACCACCTAAAATCGTAGAAAATAATGACACCTAGTGTCCAGAAGTGTTACTCTTCTTAGAATATGTTGTGATTGGTAAGGCTATGAATACAGATGGAGCATCATGGATGTAAACTCACACATCTTTACCGAAAACGAATAAATAAAAATGTAATTATTCCTTTGCCTGCGAATAATGGAGGGGTTTTCCTACTACCTTCATTCTCTCGAGCCTAAAATGAAGTCTCAGGTTCCTTTTCGGTAGAAGGTCAGTGCAAAGACTCAAAACTATAGAGAGGTAGTAGCAGGGGTGAACCCAGACTCCAACAAAACCACACCACCGGTATCAAAAACCAAACACAAGCAACCCAGCATCAACTTGGGGACTGAATTATTCCAAGCCCTAGTAATAAATTCAGTAAGGTCTTAGATATCTGATACAACAGGGTCACTGTTCTTTTAAGCCAAGTTTCAAAAATGACTCTATTTATAATATCCTCTTTATTATCAAGGCCATTGTGTAGAGTTTCCTTTGGAATCTGGACTCACCTCTGCTATCCTTTTCTTCAGATTCTCTTTTCCCATGTAGGAAGCCTGAAGGGAGATGACATTCTCTTCTTTTTGAATCAAAGCAGTCAAGACACTTTTAAAATTCTGATATTGTCTTAAGAGCTCCAAAACTCTTTCACATTGGTCAAGGCTATGGAAAAAAAAAAAAAGTAAAACAGGTAAGTCTCTAAAAATAACAAAACCATTCTCTCTCTTTGTAAGTATCCTATAATAATGACTAACATTTTAGAGAAGGATTTTTCCTCTTGACATAGTTTAGCATATTGTTTTACCAATGTAACCTAAGAATGACGGCACATACAGTTATCTGGCAAATGGATGGTATAAATACTCACTGGATTATGATTTTCACCAGATCAATTAAAAAAAAAAACACCAGATGTAAGCTCTAGAAAGAAACACAGGATTCATAATCTTAAGAAATCAGCATCTCAATTTCATCATTAACCAAAAACCATCTTGGAAAACAGTACCTCCCTAGCACTATTCTTAGAGATTGTTTCGATACTAATTCAGCAAGTCACAGTCGGTTTATGTCTATTTAACTCATTCTAGATTTAGCCCTCTTTAAAAAGTAAAGTAAGGGGCGCTTGGGTGGGCTCAGTCGTTGAGCATCTGCCTTTGGCTCAGGTCATGATCCCAGGTCCTGGGATCGAGCCCGACGTCGCATCAGGCTCCCTGCTCTGCAGGAAGCCTGCTTCTCCCTCTCCCACTCCCCCTGCTTGTGTTCTCTCTCTCGCTGTGTCTCTCTCTGTCAAATAAATAAATAAAATCTTAAAAAAAGAAAAAAAGTAAAGTAATACAGATAATTTGGCAGTAAGGATACCTACTTATGGCTGGGCACTAATCAGTCATATGAACTTAGATAAGTTACTTTAGCCTCTTTAGACCTCAGTTTCTTTCCTCTATAAAATCTAAGGTAGACTAGATCGAATACCACAGACAGGCTTGATCTTGACTACTGTACACTCAGCTTCCAGTAAAACACAGGAGGTGCACCCAGACAGAGTTCTGTGTAAAAGGACCACTGAGGTGAGCAGAGTTAAGGGAAACTTCCAGGGAGCTGAAGAACTAACCAGAGCAAAAACAGATATACCACTCAGCCTCAGGGGAAAGGGAGAAAGTCCCCTTTCCACCAGACAGGAGGGTGCCAGTAGGAGATGCCAGAACCACCTGCTGGAAAGGAAAGGGGTTAAGACCATCCTGACCTCTCTCTCTGCTTGTCCTCAAATCTCCTACTAGTACCTCCCACTTCTTATTCCAACTGGGCCCATTGGCCTGGCTGGTACAGTCTGTTAGGGATCAGCCTTCCTGACCACTTCTCTGTCGAGGCAGAGAGTAAGGGAAAGAAGGCATGGATGGAGAATATTCAGCAGAACTGCCAACTAGGACTGGTAGGTAATGGCTATCACATAATTAAGAAAACTTCTGAGCCTGCCCAGGCTCTGCAGAAAAGATGGTGGTAACTGACAAGCAATGTTTGCCATTCAAATAGGGTGATGTGGTAGAATAATGCCCCCAACCCCAAAGATGTCCACATCCTATCCCTGGATTCTGTGAATATGTTCCCTTACATGGCAAAAAGTACTCTGCTGGTATGATTAAGTTAAGGGTCTTAAAATAGGGACATTACCATGAATTATCTGTGTGGGTGCAGTATCATCACAAGGGTCCTTATAAGAGGGAGACAGGAGGGTCAGAGTGACAACAGAAGCAGAGATGAGAGGATAGAAAGCCAGATTAAGATTTGAAGATGCCACACGGCTGGCTTTAAAGATGGAGGAAGGGGACACACACCAAGGAAAGTGGTAGGAGGCCTCTAGAAGACAAGGAAATGGATTCTGTCCTAGAGCCTCTGAGAAAGGAAGGCAGCTTCGTTTCAGAATTTCCAACCTCCAGACTGTAAGATAAATTTGTATTGTTTTTCAGCCACCAAACTTCCGGTAATTAGTTACAGAACAGCAACAGAAACTAACACAGGTGGGGTAATAATAATCATAAACACACTGTGTATTTGTTATCCCTCTTAAATAACCTCTTAAATTCATTGGGCTATAATCTAGGATTCCAGATCTTGCCCAGACATTGGCCCCTTGAGCTTCCAGTATGAAACTCTCACGTTTGCCCCTCTTTAGATCCATGTAAATGTGTTTTCAACATATCTCAAAAAGTTAACTGTGCTACAAACAACTTCTCAGATTTGGGAGGGATTTTTCTCCTTACCATTCAGTGACTGAAGCTTTTGTACTCTCCCACAAAAGTACTGTATTTTGGAACTGTTGATTCAGTGATTTTTCTCTGCCATCTTTGAATTGTGGAAGAGAATTAACCATCTCTTGCAAGCATTTCTTCTCTTCTTCATATTCATCTAGATCCTTATCCAGTCTCATTAGTGATTTTTTCCTTGATAATGAAAGAGAAAAGTTTGATAGCCAGTTATTAGCCAATATGATTCAACACAAGTATAGGTAATTTGGGGGAGCACGCTAACTTTAATTTGCCCTCAAATTATTATATCAAAATTACACAGTCCTATTACAGAGTTCATGAGGCTCTTTGCATCTCCAGAATACTAATTTGGTATATTAGACATAATAAATATATAAAACCACAAGCAGTAGAATTTTTCTGTGGTGAACACACTTGTAAAGGGAGTAGATATGTATGTGAGAGAAAAGAGAAAGAGTGTGTGTGTGTGAACGGGAAAGAGAGCATAGGATAGAGAGAAAAAGAGATGGATGATCATGCCCTGCAAGCTCCTAAGGAAGAGTGGAGGAGGCCAAGGAGAAAGGAACAAGCAAGTAAATCTTGAATTTCTACATTCTATACAAAAACCTCTTCCCCATCAAAAAAAAAAAAAGAGTCATGGGGCGCCTGGGTGGCTCAGTCGTTAAGCGTCTGCCTTCGGCTCAGGACATGATCCCAGGGTCCTGGGATCGAGCCCCGCATCGGGCTCCCTGCTCAGCGGGAAGCCTGCTTCTCCCTCTCACACCCCCCTGCTTGTGTTCCCTCTCTTGCTGTCTCTCTCTGTCAAATAAATAAAATTAAAAACAAAACAAACATTTGACCTAAGAGCTTTAACCTGCAAACTAATCCTGGAAGGATTAACTCCATTCACCTAGGTCTAAATTGCTTTTATCACATACTCACTGCCTCTACCCTCCCTCTTCCACTTCTCTCTGGAATCCACTCCCATAAGGCTTTCACTCCCTACCGCTCCTCCAAAACCGCTCATCAAGATCTCCAGTAACCTCCATGTTGCTAAACCCATGTTCCTTTCTCAATCTTTGCTCCCTTCACTGGTCAGCGGCAGGGTCAGAGTGACAACAGAAGCAGAGATGAGAGGAGAGAAAGCCAGATTAAGATTTGAAAGGCCTCCTCACTTGACCCCAGGACTCTTGATTTTCCTCCTCCTATACTGGCCACTCCTTCTCGGTACCTTTGCCTGGTTCCTCCTCATCTCCCTAATCTCTAACATGGAGTGCCTGGAGCATGCAGCTCAGCCTTCTTCTGTGGCCTATCTGAACTCACTCCACTGGCAATGTCATCCATCTCATGACTTTAAATAGCATCCTAGACGCTGATGACTCTCGAATGCATACCTCTAGCTCAGTCCTCTCTCCTGACTCCATCTACTGCTAAGAGTTTTGTTGATATCCTTACTTGAATGTCAAATAAGTATTTTGAACTGTCATTTCTAAAACCGAGCACACTTGATCTTTCATTCAATACCTGACAAACTTCACTCTTTCTCATCTCAGTTGACGGTAACTCCGTTCTTCTAGTTGCTCAGGTCAAAGCCTAGAATCATTCTTGACTCCAATCTTTCTTTTATAACCTAGGTACAGTGTGTCAACAAATCTTGTGGACTCTGTCTTCAAAATATATTCAGAATTTTAGTCCTTTCTGCCACCTCACCACTGGTCCATACCACCACCATGCCTTACCACAGATGAAGCTAGACTTTCTGTATCTTCCCTTGACTCCTACACTCTGTTCTCAACACATCAGCTAGAGAGAGCCTGTTACATTGAAAACCAAATCATTTCCATCTGCCCAGAACCCTCCAATGACTTCCCACTGTACTCAAAGAAAAAGCCAAAGTTATCACATGGCCCACAGGTCCCTACCTGAGCCCCATCCCACCTGTTCCCTTTCTGATTCCCCTTTCATACCTCTTCCCCTCGCCGCTGCCCTTCTCACCTCCTTGCCTCTCCTCAGACATGTGGCCCATTCCCACCTCTGGCCTTTGTACCTTCCGCTCCCTCAGCCCGGAAAGCTCTTCCTCCTGGTAGTCACCGGGCTAGTTCTCTCATCCCCTCTGACTCAAAGATTTACTTTCTCAGTAAAACTGTCCTTGATGACCCTTTTGGAATTACAACCCCCTCCTCCTTCCTTGCTTAATTTTTCTTCATAGCTTCTATCACCATCAAACATTGAATATCTTACTCCTCTCACTAGAAAAAAAGCTCTATCATGGCCAAGAGTTTTTGTCTATTTTGTTAACTGCTATATCCCCAGTACCTAAAATAGTACCTAGCACGCAACACGTATTTGTTGTATTAACAACTAAATTAAAAATTAAAGCAATTTATTGTTTATCAATGTATAGATTTTCATGTGTAAATTAACATTAATTTATTCATTACTTATTATTTATAAATATATAATAAAAATTTATTAACAATAAATAATGAAATTAGTAATTAGTTCGACACCTCACTAAGAAGTGGGCACTGTGGGAATGAAAGTCTCATTGAGATGAGAGCACAGGGCAATTTCAGAGGGAAGAGCTTGGTCAGCTCAAGAGCCTCAAGAGAGCATTGAGCCTGAGGGACTCGGTGGGCAGAGGAGACGGAACGTGGGAATGATATAGACAGGGGAGGGGAGGCCCCAAAAGTAACTTGCTAACATTGTCACTTGCAGGACCTGGAGGCTGGCTCTGAACACCAGCATTAAAATAACAGCACTCATACAGAAGGCTGCCCGCCTCAGTTTACTGCAATTCTGCTCATTCTCCAAAATCAGGACTAACCTTAGCTGACCTCTCAAATTCAATCCTATGCCTTCCCACTCAGTCCCCCTCCCAATCCTGCTGGGAGGAGAGAAGAAAACCAAATACTTCAGGAAGAAGTAGGGACAGGGCATGGCATGCATATCTTCTACCACTTCTTTCTTTATTATCCAACGTGTGGAGTATTTTAGGTCTTCCCCCATCACGATAACCCCGTAGTAAGTAACAAAGTCACTAAAAGGGACTTTGAAGGAACTCAAGTACTTTACACACATCTTATTTCACTCTTCCTGTGTCCATGAAACACACACTTCAATGAGAAAAAAATTATAGAGCATTTTGTGAAGGCACACTAACCATAGAAACGAAGCTTGTTTGAAAAGTCTACAGAAAAGAATGCTGAATGCTGAGCAGAGCAGGATGGAACAGAAGTTGAAAGGCATAGGAAGTATTCTCTCACCTAATAGATACTGAAAACACGGAAAAGCATTATCCTGCATCGGGACATGGGCGGAAATGAGACTCACCGTAGTTTCACAGCTGGAACAGTGGGATCCTTAAGACTGATTTTACTGATTTGATTGTACACATCTTGAATGTTTTTCAGGAGTTCATTATTTTTGAAAATACAAGTCTCTAGTAATTTGTTTTCTTCCATGAACTCTTCCTGCACACCACAGCCACGTGTCCCAAGTAACTTTCTGGACAAAGCAACAAGGAGTTTGTTGCAGGTGTCGTCACCCTGGCCATCATCTTTGAAGCTTATGCCGAGCATCTTCAAACGTTTATCCAGATGTCTGGCCTGGTCCTTCATCAGGCTAATTTCTCTTTCTTTATTTTCTAGCATCACAGTGTTTTCTCGTACTACCTGTGTATCTGAGGCTGAAAGGTCTGTAACAAGCTCAAAAGAGAGTTCAGCTGTTCTCAGAGAAGCCAGAAACTCCTCCAGAGCTTTGAGGGCATCTTTACTCCTCTGGACCTTGTGGTTCACTTCTTCAAGTTGTGTTCTGTGTTTTAGCATAATATTCTGCATTGCATGTAGATCAAGTGGGTGTAATTCCTTTAATGCAAAGTCACCCGACCGTTCCAGGTTGTTACATATTTCAATCTGTTTGGCTATGGAATCTTGGATATTCTAAAATAAAGGAAGAAATGCTGAAAAAAAAAAAAACTGAGGCAGAAGAAAAGAAAGGCTGCACATCAGAAATGAACCTACACTTACGATGACTAGGTGGCATCTAGAAAATTGCTTCTCAGGTTTGCCAAGGCTGACCGTTTCAACAGAAGGAAACATGTTAATTACAAATCATTAGATGGCCCAGCTGTTTCATTATCTGATAACCTTCCTGATGTTTCAATCCCCCAAGGAAAACAAGTATATAAATCTACTGCTTCAGTGAAAATAGAGATTAAACTGTTGTGACATCTGTTTATAATCTGAAAAATAAAACTTAAATTTTTTTTTTATTTAAAATGAGACCTGGGGGTGGGGGCATGGGGTAACTGGGTAATGGGCATTAAGGAGGGCACGTGATGTAATGAGCACTGGGTGTTATATGCAACTGATGAATTACTAAATTCTATCTGAGACTAATAATATAGTATACGTTAACTACATTAAATTTAAATTAAATTTTTTTTTTTAAATGAGACTTGGAATAAGTAAACTGTAGAATCTGCATGTGAGTCTAGGACAATATTTAGGATTTTAGCCATTGGAGAAGATATTCATAAGCAAACCTTCGTTTTGAATTCAAAGAAAATACCTCATTATTTACCCCACAGTACCTCCTTTCAAATTTGCAAGGAACTGAGAGTTGAGAAATAAATAAGTCTAAATTATTGAAGACTTTTCTGCCATTGCTTATAGTCGAACTATATACTATTGATATATAATTAAAAATCTCTGAAGAACTGAATTATTCTATGAGTACCCTGGGAGAAGTTATATTTACCCTCAGGTTTTGATAAATGCCATCAGCATCAATGACATGAAATTCGTGAATGGCTACTTCATGGAGGAGCAGGTCCGAGCCACAGAGTAGAAGTGATTCCTTCTCCACAGGGAACACAATCTTCAGCGCCATCTCCAAAGATTCCATTCTGGGTGAAAAATAAACCAGATATAATGGAAAAAGACAACATAAAGATATTCTACAAAACATATTAATGCCATGATTTAACTAAGAACAGAAAAAAATTACCCAATAAGAATACATACAATGATATGTACAGATCATCACATTAAAACCCAGACCCAGCAAAATAAAAACAACAACAACAAAAAACCCTCAAAAACCAAACCCAGCAATCCAAAATGCCAAAGAATAAGTTGTTGGCTATATCCAATTTTCTTAATAGCTTAATACATACCACACTGAGTGGAAAATTGTAAAATATACTAAGCCTTACCCTACCTTTTTTTATAAACTTTTTTAAAAGATTTCTTTATTTATTTTAGAGAGAGAAAGAGAGAAAGTGAGTTGGGGGGAGGGACAGAGGAAGACAATCCTTCAAGCAGACTCCCTACTGAGTGTGGAGCTCAACAAGGGGCTTGGTCCCACGATCCATGAGATCATGACCTGAGCCGAAACCAAGAGTCAGATGCTCAACCAAGTGAACCACCCAAGTGCCCCTCCCTACCTTTGAAATACAAAATATTGAATGTAATTTAAGTTTGCCTTTAAGGACAAAGAAATGTCATTAGAAATTATTTTATTAGGGAAAACATAATAGAATTCAAAGAAATAGGCTCTACTAATAATAAATTGAAATGTGTGACCTTGGACAAATAACATATGGACTCTGAGCCCCCGTTTCCTCCTATGTAAAATGGGGATGTGTCCTGGGGAAACACATCCTATGTGTAGGGGATAATAACAGCACTCTTGCTTTAGAAATGGGGAAAATTAAGGCCCAAAGAAGTTAAGTGACATGGCCAAATTCATGCCCGAGGCCAGAGAGGTTGGGAGAGGGAATGACCAAGTGAGGGGGAAGCAGAGCATGGCCTTTGGAACTCAACACTTAAGTTCCACCTAAGTCTCTGGCCAGTGCAGTGGCTTGGTTATGTTGTTTAAATGCCCTGAGTATCAGTTTCCTCGTCAGTCAAATGGCAGTCATGGTAGCCTCTCTCACCCGGGTTGTGACAACTAAATACAATAGCATACTTAGTATCGTACTAGCCTAGCTTAAAACAGCATTAAAAATTCAGTAAATTCGGTAAATTCATGGTTAATAGATCTCAGAATTATACCTGGTATTAAGAGTCATCTGAAAGTCTCTTTCTTTTTCCTTTAATCTGTCTCTCGTGTTACTTATAAAAGGCTTGTTTACATCACTGTCAAGTTCTTCTAACTTCAGTGAGGTGATTTCAAACTCTTTCCAGCAAGCATCAGTTTCATTTTTTAAGACCTAGGTGAACCATATAAAGTAATCTATCAACTAGTGGGTTAACAGGCACAATTATTCTGTTCTTAAAAAAATGAGGCATTTGCCAACTATTAACAGAGTTTTATATGAAAACACATTAAAATTATTTTTATATCTAATTAAATTTAATTTTAAATAAATTTTAAAAATATTTTCTAGCCATCTACAAGTGAAGTATCCTTCAGGTAACAATGATCTTAACTGTGTTCTCAGAAGTCCCATTCAATGAAGTCAAGGGAGTCCTTCCAACAAAGGAATCCAAACTCCCTTCCCATAAGTAGGTGTACAGAATATAATTCAGAAAGGTACATGTAATGTAAGAACAGATATCCTAGTTCCTCTAGATAATAAATCTTTGTTTCTCCCTAAACTAAAAATAAAACTAGAGTGAACCAAAACTGTTTCTATCAAATAAGAAGTGAATGAAATTATGATTTATAATTAAACACCCAAAAATTCAATACTATTCTAGCTCCCTATCTTGTTGGTGGTGGTTTTTGTTTTTTTTTTAAAGGCACTGCTACAGAATTTACTGAGTGCTGATCCTTATAATTTGTTCTTCACGTTCCCCATAGATTATTATAGCTTTTATAACTAACTCATTATTCAGTTACTGGAGTAAGGTCTCAAGATAGTTTCTTAATTGTGATGAAAATGTGCTAAATCCATCACTTGAACAACAGAGAGTTTAACATATTAATTCTGCTTACTCAGATGGAAAATAGAGAGGAGCCAGATGGTAGAGTGTGACTCAGGAACTGGCATCATAAAGGGAAGAGAACTATAAAATACGGGAGGGGACTGTAGGCTCTCCCATGGCCCTTTCCTCCACCTGCTGGGTTTTCTGTGAGGGATCATTCTAATGCTCTGCACTGCACAGACTGTCTTCAAAATAAGGAAGATCTTTAAAATAAATAAATAAATAAAATAAGGAAGATCTTCATTTGTAGGGCTTACAATTGGTGTGCCCAACACTAGACAGTTTTTTCTGTAGCTCCTGAGCCAAATCGCTCTCTGCAAGATTATCCATCACTCACAGTGAAATATCCCTCCACTGCCCGCCCCTTCCTTACTGCCCCAGCATTAGATAGACAATGTGACAATTTGGCCAAGATGATGATGACTGAAACAGATATTCAGAGCCACTGGTTTTTCATGTATTGTTAATCTGAGAGCAACACAGTGGGACTACTGGCTGAAACTGCCTTCAAACACGTTGTTTTGAACAATTCCTTTGAAGGCCTCATTCCCATCCTAAACATGATCCAAACCTCTGCAAGCCACAGTATCTTGAGGACCAAATTAGAGCCTGAGCAATAAATTAGGACCCTGAAACAGTCTTTCCTGGACTTAATACTGACTGCATATCACACTCTGAAATAGAATGATGTCAGAAATGCAATCCAACAAAGAGAATTCTTTGGAAACATCTAGCATATGTGACCTCAACAAAAATAGTGAATTCTATACTCATGGTGGTATTATTTTCTAATAAAAGATAAAACTTCTCTAATAATATTTTCCGTACTTACCTGTAGATCTGTCAGTTTATCCTGCAGACAAGCACTACTCCTTTCCTCGTCACTGGAGAAATCAGAAATAATTCTGAATTTGTTGTTTTCCAAGTACAGCTCAAGATTTTCTCTGTGCGTATCATACCTGGAAAAAAATTAAATGCAATGTTACTTAATTTTAACAATAAGACAAAACACTTTTTAAATTACTGTCAATTATACATGAGGAAATCTCAGGGAATTTCTGCTTAAGTCACTGGACCATGTGCAAAAAATTATGACTAATGGATTATAAACATGTATTAAAATATAACATGTTTGCACTAATGAAAGATTTTTGGTGGATTTTCCAGTTATGTAAAGGGGTTACCTCTCTTGTAAACTACTGAGGGCTGCACTGTGATCCTTTTCATACTTCTCCATAGAGCTTTCTTCCTGTTGAGGCTTTAACTTGAATTTCAGGCTAAAATTCTTAATCGATCCCATTGCCTATGTAAATATGCAAAATAGCAAACATAATATCTTCAATATACTTAACAGAGATATACATATACAAATGGAATATACAACTGGAATATATATACACAAGCATAATATATTTCAATATACTTAAGTATCTGGAAAAGATAAGCACTTTGTAATACAAACGTATGTCACTAATTCTTTATACCCCAAACCAGGAGATAATCCAACAGAGCTTCTCAGCTCTGAGAAAGGTCTTCCCGGAGGACAGAGGATATTTATGACACTGAGTCTCACCTTCTAATTGGTATGTCAGCACAGAAATGGTGTATTCTCCCAACCCCTAAATACGGTCTCCGCCTGTGGCTACAGAGCCGTAGTCGAAAGCGGACAGAAGCCTAGCACGCAGAAGCAGACCTCTGAAGTCAAATACACCTCGTCCTTCCCCACAGCTTCTGACTGGCAGTCTGGGCTGTGACATCTAGCCCATGCCCACTTACTGAAAATTCAAGAATTCAGAAAATTCAATCCCCAAGGAAAGTAAAGGACATTATACTGAGAAAAAGACAAACGGTAAATGAACTAGTTCAGCTCAGTGAAGCTGAGGCATCTGTCCAGATTAAACTCCACCTCTTGTACTCTCAATAGGAATGTCCACAGACAACGTGTATTCATAATGGCTGCAAATGGTCTCCTTCTGAAAGACCTGTTTGCATCCTCAGAGGAAGATAAAGTGACGCTCACTACAGCTTTGGTTTGCTGTGTTGTAATTCTTGGAAAAGGAATCTTCCTTGCATTATTTAAACGGGAATTCTCAGCTGATGAAAATAATTAGATAATTAAAACCAACAATTAATGAGAAGTGGATTACTGTACACTTGGCCTTTTTCATTGGGTTTGCTTCTAAAATACATTATCTACATTTAACACCTTTTCAGTTGATGGCTGATCATGTGATTTTGCAGATGGCACCTCACTGTGGGCATTCCTTCCTCCGTTCTCAGATGTGTTCATGGTCTCCCTAGGGAGGAATCAAAATTGCATATTAAAATAGAGGAAGAAAAATCACGCCTAAAAGAGAAGAAGGAACACTCCTTGTCATTTGATTTCACAAGGAGCTTCATCTTGTTTTCCCCTGATGTGTATTTAGTCTTCAGAAGCACTAACTTGCTTTTCGACGTTCCTCCCATCGTGGTTTGCAGTGTCATACGAATCTCGGAAGCACATTTCCGAAGTCTTTCTATCTTTTGTTCATAATCTTTGAGTACTCTCCTCACTTCTTGTTGATTCTTCTGGGAAGTCAGCTCTTCACACAGCTCCCGCAAGACATCCATGTGGTGATCCAGCTGGTACAGACTGCCTTTCTCAGAAAAGCAGGCCTGATTGAGGAAATAAAGCAGGAAATGTGGTTCAAATGAGTTTACATGATTAGTCCATAAGGATTAGAAACTAACAGATGTGTGTGACTTCAACGCCACATTCTTTCATAGGCCATCCACTGTGTGTCTGGTGTGGTCATGGGCACTCGAGAAACAAAGATGAGGAAGTCAGCCCGAAAGGGATTCACCACAGTCCAGTAAGGCAGTGAATGAAACCAGAATATGTTCCCCCAAAATTTGCCTCTTTGTTTTTAAGTGATCTCTCTGCCCAACATGGGGCACAAACTCATGACTTCAAGATCAAGAGTCGTATGCTCTATAAATTGAGCCAGCCAGACGGGCCCCAAAATATGCCTTTTTGATGTGAAAATTATTTTGAGCTAAAGGCAATTAAGAAGCAGTAAACACAGGAAAGCTCCCCGCTTTCTGCCTAACAGCCGGCAATAAAAGTTTCTTTTTATTAGAGACAGACTCTCTCATCAGCCCAAAGACAGTACCAGAGGAATCTGCAAACAAACCTTGTTAAACTAACCTTTATCTTTGTCTTGTCAATTCTTTGCAAATGTGTGGTCTCTTTGTCTAAAAGGTATAAAATATTCCTTCTCTGGTTACTTCTTTGGGTCTTCATTCTCTTGTGAAGGCTCCCATGTGCATGTAACAATTCAATAAAATCTGTATGCTTTTCTCCTGTTCATCTGTCTTTGGCAGTTCCATTCTCAAGGACCCCCAAGGAACGAAGAAACCCTTTTCCTCCCCTACAGTCGTCACCCACACAATGTGCACCTAGCGTGACAAGTGTTATGAGAGCGACTGTCTGCCGTAAGGAGTCAGAGAAAATCTACCTCACACGCGGGAACCATCTGAGGGAGATGCGGAAAGAACAAGGATGAGTCCTCCAAGTAAAAGCAGAGAGAGGTCCTCCTACCAGAAGGAAGAGCCAAGAGGAAAAAGGCTCCAGCTGTTCTCAACGAACAGCAGTCTCTCCGGTGATGGGTCTGGAAGATGATGTAGCCATCATCACATGGGGAGAATAACCCGGGTGGAGGGCAATGGCAACACTGGTGGATAGGAAGGAAAAGAAGCATGTGTTCTGAAGAGTAACCGAGGGGGCCTGGCACCCTACTCCATCACGGCTGAGTGGGAAAGAAAGGGGACGGGGAGGAGGGGAGTTCGCAGGCGACACTGCCCTTCGTGACCAAGACACACAAGAGGAAGCAAAGTGTGAGAGGAGATATTATTGGCTGGTTTTGGACATCCTGAACGACAGGTCTCTGAAGAACACTGGTGATATCTACTACTCAGAACCTGGAGCACAGAGGAAAGGACTCGGCTGCAGATAGGGATTTAGGCACTATCATTACAGACAGGGTTTTATCACTAAAACCGCAGAAGGGGGCACCTGTGTGGCTTAGTCGGTTAAGCATCTGCCTTTGGCTCAGGTCAGGATCTCAGGGTCCTGGGATGGAGTCCCCTGATTGGGTTCCCTGTTCGGCGGGGAGTCTGCTGCTCCCTCTCCCTCTGCCCCTCCCCACCACTCGTGCGCACACACTCTCCCTCTCAAATAAATAAATAAAATCTTAAAAAACAAAACAAAACACAGAGGGCATAAAATCCCTAGAGCAGGCACGAAACCACCCAAAAATGGAGACTCTCAATAAAACATTAAGATAACACAATGAAAACAGAGAAATCTGTGGGGCACCTGGCTGGCTCAGTTGGTAGAGCATGCGACTCTTGATCTCGGGGTTGTGAGTTTGAGCCCTACACTGGGTGTAGAGACTACTCGAAGAGAGAGAAATTTGTGAAGACACTAAAAAGAAGCTCCCCACCTCCCCCCAAAAATAATAAAATAAGAAAAAGCAAGAGAGATTGATACTGGGAGAGCCACAGCAGTAGAAAACTTAAAGGAAAGAAGAGGGGTCAGTACTGTCAAATAAATAGAGAAAATCATATAGGATGGGGGCCAGAGAGAGGTCATGAGACTTGCCCCCAATTTGCTATCTTTTCCAAAAGCAAAAGTTCTAAGGACACCATGTCCCCTTAAAATCAACTGTGGGTACTTTAGCAACAGGTGACACATTTATAACCAGAGTCTCAAGGACAGGGGCCACTGAGACATAGCAAAAAATATTAACTCGATGCTGAATTCTTCTCACTTCTAAACAACAAGCAGCACACGTTGTAGTTAGAGCTGGAACCCCATAAGGGACAGTTCCCAGGGCACTGACGGGAGGACTGAAGTAATTTTCAGAACAGGTTTAATCCGAGGCTAAGGACACACACAACAACATCCTTCAACAATGTAGGATAAACTCCAAAATAATGACAGCACTTAAATGGCAACAGGTGGTTTACCTCATGTTCCTTGATGAGACCCTTGGTCCTCCCTCTGCGAATTAGTTTCTTTTCTTTATTTATTTGTTTTTCGAGTTTTGAAATATTGTCACTGAGTTTCTCTTTTTCAATGTCTATTTTCAGTTGTTGAATATACAAAGACATCTCATGATGAAGAAACTGCAAAAAGAAAGAAAGAAAGAAAGAAAGAAAGAAAGAAAAGAAACCCACAGAGGCACATAGTAACTATGGGAAAAGTATATATTGAAAAGATTTTCATCAGAAACCAACAAAAATATTTGTAGTAACAAAGGAGAGGAAGGGAGTTTAAATGGCATTCTGGTTCGTCCTTGTGTCTTTGGGGAGGACGTTTTAAAATATACCAGACCCAGAAATGTATCTTCTTTTTCTTTCTAACAACTAAAACTGTGTGTTAGCTGTGAAAGACACCGTTAAGAAAACAGAAAGCCAGCTGCAGACTGAGAGGACACATACACAAAACGCATAGCTGAGCCTATGAAGAAATAGCATGGAACTGTACCGTGTCTCCAGGATGGGATTCTGAAGGAGGAAAAAAATGACAGAAGGGAAACATTGTGGAAATAGGAATAAAGTATAAACTGAAGTACATAAGGAATCAATATGAGTGCGTTAACTGTGACAAAGGAGGCATATTAATGTAAGGTGGTAAGAGTAGGAGAAACTGGCCATGGTCTATACTGGAACTCTCTGCACTATCTTTGTAACAATTCTGCGAATCTAAAGTTGTTCTAAAATTTGCAAGTTTATTTTAAAATGTGTTTTAAGAGCCCCTTCAACAGTAGACATTCAATTATATTACCTTATTTTTTCTCTCTCTCTAGACACACACAGACACACACACTGAATACTAATCACTCTTCCTTGAACACAATCTCTGTGTTAGATAAATCCTAGCAATAATCCTGCCAAGTGGTTGGGGTTATCCCCATTTTATCAGTGAAGTTCCTAGAAGTTAAACAACTTACCCAGGGTCATAGTTGCTGAATCTAGGTCTGTCTGCCACCAATGCCCATGCCTATTTCGCTAGGAAACTCGGTATGTGTGTGTATGGATTGATGCGTTGTCTCAGTCAGGATCCAACTAGGGCCCCAGGAAACACTAAGTATTTAACTCAGAGTGAATTAAATGCAGGGAACTGATCAGGCAAGAGATGAAAGAGCAGAGAAGCCAGAGAAGGGACCGGAAGGCGATCTGAAGATGAGCCCAGCCGTAAGGCTGCTTCTACCCCTGGCCTGGAGGCTTCAGAGGAGCCCAGACAGAAGGGACATCAGAAGCTGGAACCCTGGAACCCGCAACCAGGGGGAGACACAGCCGCCAGAGACACTGCCCAAGAGAGGGACTTGGACACTCCCTTCTCTCCCTCCAATCACCCTCGAATCTCTAAACCGTGTTGTCACTGGCTGAACACAGAAGCCAGTTGGGCCCTGGGAACGGCAGGATCAGCCTTGCTGAGATACGAAGCACACAGGGGGACTGCCCACAGTGACTGACCACAGACAGGCCCGGAGTCAGCTCTGTAAGCAGAACCCCAGACACGTGTGCATGTTCTTACCTCCCACTTGGCACAGACATCGCTACTCTTTTCTTCCAAAGACAGCTTCACATCCTCGGTTACATTATTTTTCAGTTCTTCAACAGCTTTCAGATACTTGACCAGACTTTTAGAATTAAGAATTATTAGTGCTTCCTAAAAAAGAAAATGCAAGTGAGAACATGAAAGCCTCATTCTACTGCCAATTTTGGTAGGTCTTTAACAGGCACAATTAGGAAGAGGCTTTTGGAAGACCATATGAAGATCTACGGGAGACTTTTTGTAAAGTGAGGTTGACATCCTTTTTGCATCTCTTGAATTATTTTGAAAAGAGTTGCAAGATATTTATTATTCAAATGTAGTCAGACATTTGAGAACCACATAAGGACTTCCTTAGGATATTCAAAATGATTTTTGTTACCCCTCTGATAAATAATTAAAAGGATTATCGTGCAGGGTAATGAGCCACTGGTACTGTTTCCTGTAACATTCTTAAGTACTAGCGAGCGGAGGACCATACTTCATTAGCAATGCCATCTGAAGAATATGCTAGCATGTATTTGTGTTGCAATAAGACACAATTTATAGTAGGGTTAATAGGCAAGTATTTCATCTTGTGCGTAAGCATTTTTATGCAGCAACAACTCAACATTGTCAACTTCCAAGTTTTGCCCAGGGCCAACCCAGTCCCGCCCCACAGAGGGAGCATCAACAGGGCAGAGACGTGTCTGCTCCTTCTCTCACACCTACCTGCTCGTATGGAGTATTTACCTGGCAGTTACTGGCAGAAACCTAGTTTAATTAGCAAATGACAGAACAAAGAAGAATTTGGGGCTTGTGAAAGAGGCAGAAAACTATAGGAGACAGAGGACAAAAGTAATTCTAGGGAATAAGGCAATTAAGCTGGGTGGGAATTCGTTCATGCCCTCATGACATTTGTTACGGGCCTACTGCAGTGCTGAGCCCCAGGGCCCTCCTCCACGGCCTCTGTGAGGACTGCTAGATTTACGACCTAGGGAGACACTAACCCTATATGCTGGCAAGAGGCTATTACTCGTGTGTCCCTGGAGTCCCAGGGGTCTCAGGGCAGGACCTACAGGGCAGGGATCTTGCTTCTGTTGTGAAAATAGACCTACTTTACTAAACGCCAGAGATAAAAGGGGGTGGAGGGGGGGGGGGCGCAGGGAATCCCCTGCCTCAGATTCCAAAAGGCAGATGGTCAGGAAGAGGAAAATGGTGTCAGACTGACACCTGTAACTTCCCTCTCTGGTAGAGAAGGGGCCTGGAGCCTCCATGTTTCCTCTGCCTTCTGTCTCTCCTGAGCTGACCATATCAGCATCCTGACGTCCAGCCTAGTGATTATTTATGAGAACCACTGAGAACCATTGACTCTTTAAGGTCCCAGTTTAGCACTCTCAGCAACCTGGGAATGAAAGTGGCAAAAAAAACCACAGAGGGAACTGGTTAAAGGTGGTGACCAGCAACATGCAAACAGCACAGACCAGGTAGGGAGGGTTCTGAGGTCATGGGAAAAGCAGTGTTGAGATGGCTGATAACAGGGCCCGGTCTGGTTCACAATCCAGAAAGCCAAATGAGGACTGAGGCCCAGAAAAGTGAAGGAGGCCACAATGACAGTAAAGAGGCTCCTTCTCCTAAAAAAGATGCCTAACGCATTTTAAATGTTCAGCAAGTGTGTGAAATGTTGAATAAATGAATGAACAAAAGGACACATATCACTCAACCTCTCCAGTGTGTCCAGTGGTAGAGACCTTATCCCCCCAAGCACCTCCGACATGTTAATTAATAATGACTCTCTGGTTTGCACACATCTTCAGTCGCCTATCAAGCCAGGAAAAAGCAACTTGAAACTCTCTCCATACAGAGCAACACCACTGGATCTTTAACCATAGTAAGCATTAGGTCCACATGGAACTTTTATCAAAGCATTTTAATAATAAAAGTGTTATTTTACATTCCGACAAGTTTACCTATTCCAAGTGCCTTTATTTGCCTTATTTTCAGTTAAAGTCTCACAACAAATTTGGTAGCTGGAATTATTATGCCCTTTTCACTGATTTAAAAAGCAAGAGAAATTAAATTCATGCTCAATATCATAGAATCAGCTGTGCTCCTGACACTCTACCACTGAGTCCACTCAGCAAGTCTATGATAAAATTTAAATTGAAAAAATTCTTCATGTTAATGTCTATTTTTAATCGTTTCTGGGAACAACGTATAAAACTGGGGATTTTTTCCAAGTTACAATAACTTTGTGTGTAATTACAGCGATGAAAATATCTTGATTTCAAATGAGATAGGTAGCCAATAATAAATAGCCTACATTTAATGGTTGAAAGAGTCCCACCTTGTATTTTGAAATTAGTTCACTCCGGCTCTCTCTTTGTCCAAGTAATTGCTCAGCCCTTGTCATGTACGAGTCAAGTTCCTTCTGTGATTCTTCCACCTTCAGCCTGACATCCAGGTTTGGTGAAGCATCAGCTGAGTTTTTTAACACTGCAACTAATTTTACCATATTGATCTGCAAAAACAAAAAATTCTCAATGCCTGGCCCACCTGTTTAGTGGGTTATAAATTAATAAATACATTCTTTGAGTAGTAAGTCTAATTTTCCCACTGGATAGAATATCCTATTTACTATATTGATATTTTCTAATACGTTCTAAATTATTTAAAACATATATATGTAAAATGCAAAAGTAATATTTTAGAAAACATTCCCAACCTCCAGGGCAACCCCTCCCTCTCTTCCCCATCCTGCCACTGACCACTCACTTTTAAAGACTACATTCACTAAATAGGAAATAGTAAACGAGAGACCTGAACTTTCTCTTTGGTTTCTTGAATCTTTGCCTGAAGCCCAACTGTGAGAACATGTTGAAGGGACTCCTGGCTTGAAATATTTTGTATATCCATTTGTAAGGTATCTTCAGTTCTGGACACAAGCTCTTCATACATAGAGCCTTTGGCAATAAGATGCTATTAAAACAAAGTGAGACCACAATAAATATTCTGATTATATGTTAAACATTAGCCTTAATCTCATCATGACATCATAAAAAGTTAACTATTCATCCAAAATGAGGTAAATCCGTACTCTAAAAATGTTATTTTAAAACTTCATTTTGAAACTTTATGAGTACAGATTCTGAGAAACAAAGTCTTTTATAGATTATTCATTATAGAGTAGGCACATCAATAAACTAAAGCCTAGTAGTAATACAATGCCAATAGACAGAAAATAAGTTGAGAGAATAGTAATAAACCTTAAAATGAAGTTGTTCTAAGTCAAATCAGTTGGAAGGAAATTCAATAAATGTTACTGGAGAAACTGACTATTGGAAAAAAAATCTTTTCAAAACCATGCTTTCTACAACATACTAAAAATAAATCTCAGATGGATCAGAAAGTTACATATAAAATAGGAAACTACAAAACAGAAGAAATTATCCATGAAAACTGATACACTCTCTCTGGATGTGAAGTGACCTTTTTAGGGGTAAGAGTAGGAACAAAAACATAAAAATTTTCTGTGTAAAATAGGGGCGCCTGGGTGGCTCAGCCGTTAAGCGTCTGCCTTCAGCTCAGGTCATGATCCCAGGGTGCTGGGATCGAGCCCCGCATTGGGCTCCCTGCTCAGTGGGAAGCTTGCTTCTCCCTCTCCCATTCCCCCTGCTTGTGTTCCTGCTCTCGCTATCTCTCTCTTTGTCAAATAAATAAAATCTTTAAAAAAAAATTTTTTTAATTTCTATGTAAAATAAAATAAACAACTTAAAAGTCAACAACTTGGTGAAAATATTTGCCACACAAATGAAAATGTGTCATGACTCAAAGACTTAGACATTCAGTAAGAGAAGTACTAAGACCCCCCCAAAATTCAGAAAACACATGAACAGATAATTCACAGAAACAAACGGTTAATACATAAAAGATAGCTCAAACTTACATGTAATTAAATAAGTACAAATTAAAATAATAACAAGGTACTGCTTCTTAGTTATCAAATCAGCAAAAAAAAATGAATTACAATTCAAAGGTGGTATGAGTATGATAATATAGAAATTACATTGTTTAATATCAACTAAGTAAATGCTGATTTTATTTATCTTAGAGCAGTGGAATCATGATGATTTTTATTTTCTTCTTTATACTTTTGTGCATTATTTAAATGTTCTACACTGAGCACATTCATTTATAATTTCAATTTTTTTCTCTTTTTAATTATAAAAGTAACAAAATCTCACATAAAAAAACTCAGGAATGGGAAGGTATAGAATGTAAAGAAAAAGCTCTTCTTCCCCTTTCCTCGCTTAGTTGTCATTTAAGTCAATCATTCACACATTCATTTTAAAAATACTTGGTTTGCATCTACTAGGCAACAGGAAATGTGCTAAGAGTGGGGCATAATTCAGGATCAACACAGAATTAGTTATCTGTATATCCTAACACACATTTTTCTATGGATATAAAAGCATGAAGTATAAAAAAAGCAACCGTTTTATGCTCAATGTCACTCATCATCAGGGAAATACAAATAAAAACTATGATGAAATACCACCTCACAACTGTCAGAATTGCTAAAATTAACACAAGAGACAACAGGTGTCGGTAAGGATGTGGAGAAAGGGGAACCCTCTTACACTGTTGGTGGGAATGCAAACTGGTGCAACCACTCTGGAAAACAGTCTGGAAGTTCCTCAAAAAGCCAAAAATAGAACTACCCTATGATCCACCAATTATACTACTAGGTATTTACCCAAAGGATACAAAAATATACATTCGAAGGGGTACATGCAGCCCAATGTTTAAAGCAGCAATGTCCACAATAGCCAAACTGTGGAAAGAATCCAAATGCCCACCGACTGATGAATGGATAAAGAAGATGGGGTATATACACTCCATCTTCTCAGCCATCAAAGAATGAAATCTTGCCATTTGCAACAACATGGATGGAGCTACAGTATATTAGGCTAAGTAAAATAAGTCAATCAGGGAAAGAGAAGTACCACATGATTTCATTCATATGTGGAATTTAAGACACAAAATGGATGAACATTTGGGAGGGGGCAAAAAGAGAGGGAAACAAATTATAAGAGACTTAACTATAGAGAACAAACAGGGTTGATGAGGGAGGTGGGTGGGGGATGGGCTAGGTAGGTGATGGGTATTAAGGAGTGCACTTGTTATGATGAGCACTGGCTATTGTATGTAAATGATGAACCACTGAACTCTACTTCTGAAATCAATATTGAACTGTATGCCAACTAACTAGAATTTAAATTTTTAAAAAAGCAACTGTTTAAAAACCGTTTTAAAAAATCACATAACCTGTACTGCTCAGTAATTTGCATTTCTTACTTCACCATATATCTTGCTCTAATAAAGATGTACTTAATTCCTTGTAAATGTAAGTATATTCTAGTATGTTTGTATTTTCATTGTTTGTAAGGGGCTTTAAAATATTGAATTTCTCATTCCTCACTCATTTCTTTCACTAAAATAAATTCCAGATATAGCAAATAAATAAATATTAAAATAAAAATAAGAATAAATAAAAGCACTGACAGATGGCACAGTTATGTTTATATAATACTTTCAAAGCAATAAAAAATACCATTCTTATAAACCATGAAAACACAAAATGCTATATATACACCTTTCAGAAATGTGGATTTAAAAGAATTACATAAATATTCCTTTATTCCAGGAACTTTCCACCTTGTTGTAATTTATGACATGCTCCATAAGTTTTATAGCTGAGCTGGAACTCAGTAAAAACCTCGACTGTAACTTCTTTCCCAGGAAAACTGAATGAATTAAAACACACTCTTGCCTCATTGCTTTTCAATGAGCCAAACTGCCAGAGAATAAAGACAGAAAGGTTTTAACAACATCCGTCACCCTCCCCGCATCAAGGAAGGAAGGGAAAGTGGCTTAATCAGTGGGTGAGCTTTCACACTTGACCTTAGCTGAAAGGCCGAGAAGCGACGTGGGTGAGCTTTCAAAGCATAGATCGTATAATCTCTTATACTCACACTGCACTGACCTATCTAACATATCCTTACTCATCTCCTCATTGCCCTTGGAAACAAGAGAATATTTTAATTTCCATTCTGTAGCTAGGAAAATTAGTTCAAGAATTGAAAGTCATAGCTATTATTAGTGGTCTCCTAATCTATCCTCTGTCTTCAAGCAAAATCTCAGCAAATGATCCAGGGATGACAATCCATACAATTTTTAAAAGTCTGAACAAAGAAAATTCAAACAATAGTCCTATTACTATTTACATTTTTTAAAGATTTTATTTATTTATTTAGAAATAGAGAGAGTGAGTGTGGGTGGGGGGGTGGGCAGAGGGAGAGGGAGAAAGAATCTCAAGGAGATTCTCCACTGAGCGCAGAGCCCAATGAAGGACTCCATCCCACGAGATAGAGATCACTACGGGAGCCGAAATCAAGAGTCAGACGCTCAACCAACTGAGTCACCCAGGCACACCACATTACTATTTACTTTAAAATCTTGTATTTATCTTAATACATAAGTCCACAACCATGAAATCTATAATACTTTTACACTCATACCTGCAAGTGTTCTTCCACTGAGGCATCTACACCCTCCTGATGTCTCAGAAACTCCAAAAGAGATTCAGTTTCTGCCTCCCAGATTTCCACTTGTCCAATGAGTTTTTCAACATCTTCAGCCACTTTAAGTTGCCCTATGAATTCATTTTCTTTTTCATGTTCTTCCCCGGCCTACAACATTCAAAATTATCGCTAAGAAGATGGCAACATTTACATTATAAAATAATTTTCAGTTAAAAAAAAGTTATCTCTTTTTTTCCTGAAGATGGCTAATTCAACATATTTTAGTAACTTAAAACCTAGTTTTCAGACAATGATAATAGCACTTTTGATATTTATCACTTTAAAAAGTAAAAAAATTGTTCACATATATTTTCTTTTTTTTAAGATCTTATTTACTTATTTGAGAGAGAGAGCAAGAGCGAGAGAGAGAGAGAGAGAGAGAGAGATCACAAGCATGGAGAGGGGCAGAGGGAGAAGCAGACTCCCCACTGAGCAGGGAGCCCGATGCGGGGCTCGATCCCAGGACCCTGAGGTCATGACCTGAGCCGAAGGCAGATGCTTAACCAGCTGAGCCACCCAGGCGCTCCATGTTCACATATATTTTCTTAATGATAATATCATTCCTATCATTTAGTTACTATCATCTCCACTTTACAGATAAAAAGATTAAAGTTTAGAAAATTAGGATAATGACTCTATAGACCTTTCTAAGACTCATATACAATTTAACTAAATACAACTCTGAGCAATAGCAGTTGTGAAACATCACCAAGAAGAGACTCAGAATCCAGTTTCAACACAATTAAGCCTTTTCCCATTAAACATGTCTCAGTATCCTATAGGTTGTTATGCTACAGCTTTACACCTTACACGACAGATACATTCTTAAAGTTGTTGCTAATCAGACCGTATCTTAAATGTATTAGAGGAATATAGTATTCTGCATTCTTATACTCTAAAAGCATATTGCACAATTTCAGATCTTTCAAGATTTTCTCTGATCAGGTCTCCTGATGGTGGGAAACATTGGCACTCCATCATAGCCACTGGCCAAAGCCAGTGAAAAGTTACTTTAAGTGACATTGGATCCATTATTATTTGGAAGGAGGCACATTTCCCAAATCACAGGTATTATATCTTACATGTGTATGATTTTTTTTGTTCCTTTTCCACAGTCTTGTCTATAATCTAAAGTCATTCTCCAAATTATCCAACAAAACAAGAAATAAAAATTATATTGTCCCCCATTGTACAGAAAGGAAGCAAGACACAGGCCAGGGGCTAGACCAAAGCTAGACAATCTCTGAACACAATCAAAAGTCATCTGAAGAAAATATCAACTCCATTTCCACAGCTCAGAAGTCACGGCTGCTTCTGCATGTCTGTGGAAGTCCTCAGTGAGTGAGAGACACAGACTTGAACACTGAAAGCTCCTTCATGAAGGGATCCACTTGAGCGTTCTAGTGGAAAATGACCATACTTTAAATGTTATCCAATAATCACATTTACCATTGTTTCAACAATATGGTTTTATCAAAAGAAAAATAGCTGAGTTGGGGCACCTGGGTGGCTCAGTCAGTTAAGCATCCGACTCTTGATTTCAGCACAGGTCTTGATTGCAGGGTCATGAGGACAAGCTCTGAGTTGGGCTCCATACTAGGCGTGGAGCCTACTTAAAAAAATTTTTTTTAAATAGCCAAATTATTTCTATATACAAATGAAATACATAAAATATGACTATTTTACCTTTATATTCTGATTATGATTTTCAGGAAGTTCTATTGACATATCTGTCAAAAAATCAACAGTTGGTTTTTCTTCTTTAGATAGCTGAGTATTTTCATAATTGTCAAAATTGGGTTGATCCTGTTTTTTTATAAGTGGCAGATTCATCTCCTATAAAAAATGTCATGAAATTTAAAGCCCATATTTTTTATGTGAAGATATATTATTACCAACAATAATTGAACATAATATATTCGATATATTCTGGGATTTATCACTTAATAACAATGTTATAAAGTATAAGCATCTCCCAAAAAACACTTCAGTCTCCAATTATTAAGAACAAGAAACAGACTAATTTAATCATTTAAGTTCAAAAATTGTTTATTAAAGGTCTGCTTTTATAAGGCACTATGTATCCTAACTATAAAGCTATATAAAGCTCAGCATATGTTCTCAAGGAACTTGAAATCGGTAGGCAGAAACGCTTAATGTTGTTCTATAATAGTAAATGAATTTCAACTAGAAAGCTATACATTACATGTCCACACAAAAACTTGTACATAAATGTTCAAAGCAACATTATTCATAATAGTCAAAAAGGTGGGAAGAAGCCAATGTGCATCAACTGATCAATGAATAAATAAGATGTTGGGTATCCATACAATAGACTATTATTTGCCATAAAAAGAAATGGAGTACTGATACATGCTACAACACAGACGAACCCTGAAAACATGCTAAGTTAAAAAAAGTCAAGAAACACAAGACCAGATGTTATATGATCCCATCTGTATGAAATATCCAGAATAGGCAAATCTACAAGACATAAAGTAGATTAGTGGCTGCTGGGGAGGCTGGGAGAAAGTGGGGAGTGACTGCTAATGGGTACAGAGTTTCTTTAGGAGGTGACAAAAATGTTCTAAAATTCATGACCATGGTGGCCGCACAACTCTGAATATACTAAACATCGCTGAGTTACACCCTTTAAATGAGTGAACTGTATGGATGGGAGTTATATCTCGATGAAGCTGTTACCAAAAACAAAAATAAAACAAAAAAAACTTACAAGCTGAGTTTTTGTAACAAGTTTTCTCCATCTTTTATTCAGCCTTCTCAGTTCTTTAGAAATAGATGATCCAACTTCATCATTACTGACTTGAATTAAGAAATTCCCCACTTCATTTAAAGTTGTATGTTCTACATTCCACTGGGATAGTGTCTCAAAGGGAACCTACACAACATAGAAGCAACATAGTTTAATGACATAACACTTGCCTTTCCATTATCCATAATAGATCTTTACTAAGGTTGATTCTAAGCAAAAGTGAGTGTGAAGTTCTTGCAGAGACTCTGAGCCTTCCCTTCCCTGTTGGACCAGCTCTTCATTCCTAATCACTAATTGGCAGGCACCAGCTGTCTGTCATCACTCCTGGTCCTGAACTTTTAGGAAGCATCTGATGTTCTATCTTTCTAAGTGGTTAATGAACTCGGAGCAAAGGTTCTCAAGTATTTATCAGTTCACAGTGCCCTAAATGTCTCAGTAATTTTTTCATAGATTCCCTAGGTCAGAAGATTCATCTTATAGGTCTTATTTTCTACGTAGGCGGGTCCAAACCACTTGGTAGTTATTTGCTGCATGGTATCCAACAGACTGATGTTGCTGTGTCTCCCTCAAAATTTAAATTATCTTGAAAGTCCTCTTTGGCAGTTCAGGGCACCTTAGCACAGAGTTTGGGAATTGCAAGGCTTAATGTGTTATTTTTCTCAGTTATGTGAATTTTCATAAAAGATCTTTAATGGATAGAGGTAGAGAGTATTATGCTAATCAAATTAAGTCAGTCAGAGAAAGACAAATACTATATAACTTCACTCATATGTGGTATTTAAGAAACAAATGAGCTAAGGGACAGAGAGAGAGAGAGAAACCAAAAAACAGACTCTTAACAAACTGATGGCTACCAGAGGGGAGGTGGGCGGGGGATGGGTGAAACAGGCGATGGAGATTAAGGAGTGTGCTTGTCCTGATGAGCACTGGATGCTGTATGAAAGTATTAAATCACTATATTATACAACTGAAGTTAATATTACACAGTATGTTAACCAACTAGAATTTAAATAAAAACTTAAAAAAAAAAAAGATCTTTAAACACAGAAGTGTTGAAATCCAAAGATTTGGATTTCTAGAATCACTACAGGTGACAGGAAGAATGACTCACTAACCTTTCAAATATTCTTTTTGCATTCCTACACCTACCACAAATTTTACTTTCATATAAACAGCCCATTTTCAGCTGAGTAACTTTAGTTTCTATTTGGAAAATGTTTAATCTGAGAGGCTGTCTATATCCATTTGCAACAGAGGAAAACGAAAGAAAGAAAAACTACCTCAGAGAATAATCATAAAACAGATTATTACATGACTAGCAAATGAAAACAATATTGAATTACATTGAAATTTCTTCCATACCTTTCCACATAAGTTTAAGGTATTCTGCATTTTCTTCCTATAGAAATGCAGGGAAATTTTAGAGCTGAAAGGTATTCATCCAAATGGAAAAATAAAACTTTTAAAAATATCAGTTTATTTTAAATGTATCTATAAGCTATCAAATGCTCCAAGGCCTTTATTTTCTTTCCAAAGAACTTAACAATATATCTTTCAAAAGCTACACTGTGTGTGTGTGTGTGTGTGTGTGTAATACCTATAATGAGGAGAAAACTTCCTTTTGGCAATTATATTAGAAAGAAACTAAACTCTTTCCAATACCTTGAAGAATTTTTCCAAGAGTCATACTTACTGTTCTCTGGCCTCTAATTTTTGGATTGAAAATGAGGATCTCCAAACAAAATGAAAAAAAAAAAAGAAAGTAAAATTGAGGAGGTACCATTAGACTGAAAATACCTCTTTAATCTGTTCCTTCTTTGTCTCCTCAAAACAAGCCTTGAGTAAGCGAAGGTTTTCCACATAAGTAGCCCAACATGTCAGAACTTTCTGTAGAGTGGATTTCACATTATATATATTTTTTCTATACGTACAAATATTATATTCCACCGTGGTATATTCTTTACTAATATCCTGATATTCTCCAGCTATAATGTTAACAAAATAAGAGGTAATCTCAGAAAACAGTTTATTATTAATAAAATCATACTGGTAAGAAAAATATTTGCATATTAATTGACAGTGGTGAAATAAATACATACTCTGACAATATTAAAAGTGAACACAAGGATTTTCCAAAGAAAACACATATGTAAAACCAATTCCTAAAACATTAAGGTATAAAGTAAGTGAAACAGATAAAATGCTATTTTTAAGTAATGGTCATTCCATCAAAAAGTAACTGTACAGCTTTACCTAAATTCTTATGGATTTCTTCACATCTCTGAAAGGAAGTTTCAAGTTGAGCTAGGAACTCTTTTTCTTCAATAAATTTCTGGTGGGGGGAAGGAAAAAAAATATGTTGACAGTTTTTTACTATTACAAATGTGCCAAGATATCCAAATAGAGACATAAATTTTTTTTTAAAGATTTTATTTATTTATTTGACAGAGAGAGACACAGTGAGAGAGGGAACACAAGCAGGGGGAGCGGGAGAGGGAGAAGCAGGCTTCCCGCCAAACAGGGAGCCCGATGCGGGGCTCAATCCCAGGACCCTGGGATCATGACCTGAGCCAAAGGCAGACGCTTAATGACTGAGCCACCCAGACACCCCAAAATCTATTTCATATATTTATTAATATTGCATAATTCATATCAGTTTCTCTTATTTTGCACATTTTTACTAATACTGAATAACTTTTATTAGACATACTAGAATATGTTATAAATAGATACCATCCATCACACAAAAACATTTGAGAAACTACCACTAGTCAAATTATGTGTCCTATGCAAGCAAATTCTGTTACGGAAAATTAGAGTTAATTAAAAACTCCTCTATTTATTGTATACTTATTAAGCACCAATGCTATGATTACTTAAATGGAAAAATGAAAAATCAAAGAAAGCAAAAGAAAGAAAGATACTCAAAACCTAGTCAAATTTATAATGATGCTTCCTATTCAGGAATGTACAGTGTTTAAATCATTCACTGTAAATAAATCTCTCTTCATCGTGTTTTTCAATTTTTGCACCGAAACTTACAGTCTCGGATTTTTCTTTTTGGTCTCTCATTCCAAAAAGAGGGAAACAGAAAAAATGATAAATCCTAACTGTAGAAATGACATTTCTAGGATGCTTTTAATTTACAAATGAACGCGTTTATATTTAAATCATTGCAACATTTTTTTCCTACAAATTGCAAGAGCTAAACCCCCTCTCCATAAAAAGCCTCAAGACAAAATGTACTCTTTCCCACTCTTACAACTTGAAAGGCTAAGATAAAATGTTCTGAGAAAAAAATTAATTTTTGAATGAAACCATGAATCTGAGTGGGAAAAAATATTTAAAAAGTGAAAGTTGGAATTGTTAATGGAAGTAACGTTGAAACATTTTCTAACTATTATGTTAATTAGCCTGGCTAACTGACTCTCCCCTGGTGAGGTGAATAATGCTGTTTTCTCTTCCTTCCTCCTCCCACTGTCTGTTATTTGACTACCTGCAATTCTGTTCTCCAGGCAGTTTTAAGCTAATGAAAATTACCAAGAAAACCCATCTCAAAACCTGAAAAGGTGAAGGGAAATTGTGCCAAGGAAAAAATGCATACCCAGCTCCCAGACATTGAAAATACTTGTCTAAGATACAAAATAAAACAGCTTACATGCCAGTCTTCCAGCAACAATTCCACAGATTCTTTGTTCCCATATTTGATGTTCCAAACATCCAACTTTAATTTCACTTCATCCAGCAAACCAAGAACTGAGCACTTATAGTAATGAAATTCTAGACGTGGAATGAATTTTTTCCCCGAAATGTTGTTGATTCTGGAAAATATTGCAGGTTTTAGAGTTTAACTTAATATTATTGACCGAATGCGAGATAATCTATTTGGCATTTCTAAAAATATTGGGTCTTTGGCTTTTTATTTTAAATACATGGAACTCAGATGTATCCTCAAATCTTTTTTTTTTAAGTAAGCTACACTGCGCCCAATGTAGAGCTTGAACATGACCCTGAAATCAGGAGTCACATGCTCTACCAACTAGGCCAGTCAGATGCCCCAAATCTTCTTTAAAACAAAACAAAACAAAACAAAACACACAAAGTAAAACAAACACTGTGGCTAAATATAAAACAACTATTTCTGAGATGAAAACATCTAACAGAACATTTTCTGAAGAAATGATTCCCCTATTGAAAAAAATCCTACACTAAATGTTAATCTCCAAAATATTTTACTAAATTTGTAAACTTTTGTGTAACTGAATGCAACCATAATTTCAACATTTATATCTAAGACAGCTTTCATTATTAAGGCTAACACCCTCTTATTATCATTCTAGTAAGTTACTTATGAATGATGAGAAAAGAGGAGATGATGTGGACAACCATCAATTAAATAATCTCTCTATTTATAGTATTTTGGAGTTTACAAAGTGCTTTCAGATACCTCCTCCCATTTCACCCAGGATCCTTGTGAGACATGAAAAGGGTGATTATCATTATCTTGTATTTACAAATATTTACAAATACGCTCAGAAAGATATTAACTTTATCAAAACTCAGATATGGAGCTCATTTTCTGACTCCACGTCCAGAATTTTGCCCACCACCATATCCTACCATCCAATAAGAGAGCAAGTATGGTTAGCATGATATACTATTACTATTATGTAAAATGTGAAGGTACTATTCATCAAGATTTCAAAAGTACTTGTCAGAAATGATCTAAAAGTCTCTAATTTTCTGGTCCCCATGGCTTCGTGTTAGTGCTCAAACATGAATGGTACGAGCAGTTGAGAAGTGCGGGTGTTACAAACCGTCCTTTCATTTCCTCCAATTTCCTAGGTGGTACCAGTGGTAAATGTTGTTCATCTCTACTTTCGAATGCCAGAAGAGTATTCAAATGACAATCAAATTTATCCATCAGATTCTGAAAAGAAATTTAGCATGACATGAACCAGACTTCTTGCCAAACACTGTAACTGGGGTTTTGTTAATCTCATTTGCTCTGGGCATGCACTGCATCATTTTCCAAAAAAAATCATAAAGCCCTTACTTTTTTTTTTAACTAAAACTTTGCAAATGAGTATTTTCATCGGAAGTGCTTTAAACTGGAACATTTTACAGAGAGGCAGACCCTAGTTTCTTTGGTAAAAGCATTATCAAAATCTTTTGTTTTCGGATTTTCCATTCCCTTGTATGTTCACATGCTATAAATGTCACATATCAAATTCCTTCACGCCACTGTAGTGAGAACCCAATCTCTCATATTTTAAACCAGTCTCCTCCCTCCTTTTTGTCAGGTTTTACAATTGCTTTAGAACTTACTAGACTCTACCTTATTGTTTCCAGCTTGAACTAGCACAATGCCCATGAAGAAAGCGAAGGTATCTCTGGCTCCCAAAAATCCCCAAGGGAATTGTTCTAAACCAAACTCAAATACCCATTATATTTCCTTCCCTTCTCCCTAGGACAAAGTCTTCCTCAAGAACAGCCCCTAAGGGCGCCTGGGTGGCTCAGTTGGTTGAGCGACTGCCTTCGGCTCAGGTCATGATCCTGGAGTCCCTGGATCGAGTCCCGCATCGGGCTCCCTGCTCAGCAGGGCGTCTGCTTCTCCCTCTGACCCTCCCCCCTCTCATGCTCTATCTCATTCTCTCTCTCAAATAAAGAAATAAAATCTTTAAAAAAAAAAAAAAAAAAAACAGCCCCTAAAGCATAAATTTTTTCCATGTTTCTTTTTTACTTTCCAACCTTGATTAGAGTCATTTTTTCTTGTATTAGAGCCATGGCTTCACCATAATCCTGGGAAGTTGGCAGGTCTTCATCTATAAGCTCCTCTATCTCTTGGAGCCTGGCTTCGATTTGATGCAGTGGTGAGGGCAAGGCATGATTCAGCTCTGTTTTCCACACATTAATCTGAAAAAAACAAAAATCTGTGCTTCAGTAGACACTCTTCTAAAGTTTACTTCTTCAGGGGCACCTGGGTGGCTCAGTCGGTTGAGCAACTGACTCTTGGTTTTGGCTCAGGTTGTCTCAGGGTCGTGAGACGCAATGGGTTCCACACTCAGTGCAGAGTCTGCTTGGGATTCTCTCTCCCTCTTCCTCTGCCCCTCTCCCCACCCCCCACTCAAGCGTGCTCTCTCTCTCTCTCAAATAAATAAATGAACCTCTTGCTTCCTCAGCCTTCCCACCACTTCCCCCACGCACAGGAGTCACACAAACATCAACTACTTATTTCCCCAAACACTTACTGCATTCCCAAGGTGTTCACTCTTGCTGTCCCTTCTACCTGGATTTTTTCCCCACTAAGCACCATCAGAACTCACTCCCACATTGATTGATTGATTCATTCTGCAAACATTTATTAATAACCTGCTGTGCTAATAGCTGATAGAGCCATAAAAAGCTTCTGGAATGGAGAAGGGGCATGCACACCACAGAGTAGAGTACAGCACTTAGACACAAATTAGATGTGCACACATGGGAACAGTGGGGCTTTTTAAATACATGGGCTCAAAAATTTAAGAGGCAGAATAACATATAACATCAATTTACCCAATTTAAAAATACATGAACACATAAATATTAATATGTATTTTGCAAGACAAAACAAAACAAAAAGATACACCTTAAGCACATCACAATAGTGGGCTAAGGAGAAAGGGAAATGGAAGGAGGGCATGGGTATAGAAAGAAAGAAACACAAATTAAAGTGAATAAAAGTTAGATTAGGGCCTTGTCCAGACCCATGTGCCATGAACAGAAAAGTAAGTTTAACACAAGCCTGTACATCTGAGGGTCAATCAGATAAATATAAAAAAAAAAACACCCAGAGGTCTTGCCTGAATCCCTTAGTGGGGGAAGCAAAGTACATGGTTACAGTTAACTGTGGTCAGCAATATAACAGAGCCAGACAGAGAGGGCCCAGGGAAGACCCTGGAAGAACACTGATTACACAATGATGCCTGGAATTCTTTTTTTTTTAATTTTTAATTATTTTTTGTCTTTCAAATTTTTATTTAAATTCCACTTTGTTAATATTCAGTGTAATATCAGCTTCAGGTGTAGATTTCAGTGATTCATCACTTAACATACAACACCCAGTGCTCATCACAACAAGTGCCCTCCTTAATCCCCATCACCCATCTAACCCATCCCCCCGCCCACCTCCCCTCCAGCAACCCTGTTTGTTCTCTATTGGTAAGAGTCTCTTTCCAGGTCTGTTTCTCTCTCTTCTCTGCATCCCCCCCCCGCCCCCCCACCCATGTTCACCTATTTTGTTTCCTAAATTCCTGAGGCAAGGGAAACAAAAGGAAAAATGAACTAATGGGACTTAAGGTAAAAAGCTTCTGTACAGCAAAGGAAACAATCAACAAAACTAAGAGGTAACCTTCGGAATGTGAGAAGATATTTGCAAATGACATATCTGATAAAGGGTTAGTATCCAAAATATATAAAGAATTTATCAAACAACACCACAAAAAAACAATAATCCAGTTAAAAAAATGGGCAGAAGACATGAATAGACATTTTTCTGAAGAAGACATCAAGATGGTTAACAGACACATGAAAAGATGCTCAACATCAGGGAAATACAAATCAAGACTACAATGAGATATCACTTCACACCACTCAGAGAGGAAAAAAATAAAATGAAACCAGAGAGGGAGATAAACCATAAGAGACTCTTACTCATAGGAAACAAACTGGGGGTTGCTGGACTGGAGGGGGGTGGGGGGATGGGGTAACTGGGTGATGGACATTAAAAGGGGCACGTGATGTGATGAGCACTGGGTGTTATATGCAACTGATGAATCACTAATCTCTACTTCTGAAACCAATAATACATTATATGTTAATTGAATTTAAATAAAAATTTTTTAAAAGAGTGTAGTTTTTGATCTGAACTCACACAGCTCTATTATGGTTTTTACGGCATTCTCATTCCAAAGACACCCACCCCCATGAAGATCAAGCACAAATTAAAAGGTGTTTCACTCAAATGACTTCCTCAAATGAAAGTATGAGTTTTAAAAAAAAGAAAAAGAAAGTATGAGTTTTAAATCTGTATTTCTCTTTCCATTATAGTTCTACTAGATGAATTACCACTATTCTTAAAGTTAAATTGATTTTAAATAGAGGAAAGAAAAAGCAAAATTACATTTTTAAAAGAATGGGGTTATCTGATTCATCACTAATTGACTGAAAAACATTTATTGAGTGCCACCATATGCAAGGAAAATATCAAAAAGAAACATATGAGCAAATACCCAAGTATAAAGATATTAAATGAGGAAAAAGCTAGCTCCTTTAAGGAGGTCAAATGGAACTATTCATAAACTAGAAGCATTAAATATAGTTTTCATATTGTTTTACTCTTTTTTTTAGGTTTATTGAGGTATAACTGACAAAACTGTAAGATATTTAAAGTGTAGATCATGGTGATTTGATACACATATACTCTGTGGAAGGATTCCCACTATCTAGTTAATTAACACATCCAATCACTTCACATCTTTTTTTTTTTTTTTTTGGTGAGAACATTTAAATTCAACTCTCTTAGCAAATTTTAATGCTTTAATGCAGTGTTAATCAAGAATAGCCATCATGTGACCTTACTCAACTTACAGCTAGAAGTTTGTACCCTTTTACCAACTTCTATTCCCTACCCCCCAGCCCTGACAACCAGTTTTCTACTCGCTATTTCTAGAAGTTTGACTTTTTTTTTAAAGATTCCACATGTAAGGAATATCATGTAGTACTTTGTTTTGCTTTAGTTGCTTGCAAGTTTATCTTCTCAAACAACATATGGCAAAAGGCAACTCTACAATTTTAAATCATTAAGTATATGCAATTAAGCCTCCAGCTGGAAAAGAATGAAAAAAATATTTTTATTATGAATTTTTTTTAAACATTTTTTTTTATTTGACAGAGAGAGAGAGCACAAGTAGAAGGAACAGCAGAAGGAGAGGGAGAAGCAGGCCTCCCACTTAGCAGGGAGCCTGATGTGGGGCTCAATCCCAGGACCCTGGGAACATGACCCGAGCCGAAGGCAGATGTTTAACCAACTGACCACCCAGGCACCCCATTATGAATTTTTAATATGTTTTTTCATTATAACCAAGTTATTTGTGCATTTGCCAAAATAAAAGAAGTCAGAAAGTTGATACATGACTGAGTTAAAGAGAGTCTAAGAACAATAGCTCTAATTCAACTGATGATCTTTTCACAACTGAAAGAAAGCTGCATACATTTTGGATGGAACGGAACTTGTGCTTTCTGCCTGGGAGCTGTACCCTTTGTAAAGGTCAGAAGGGGAAAGATACAAGATGATATTTACCTTTTATTTCTCTTCTTTCTCACTTACCATAGCAAAAAACTGGCTCCATACTTTCTTAGTTTTGGAAATTACTTTTGTAATTTTGGATGAAAATTTGTATCTGGTCTGCCCTGATCTTGTCAGGTCAAAATAACAGAATATTGCTATTTTGCATAGCTGGCTTAAAATGAAACCATTTACTGTGATGCTCTGAGGTAACTGTGTGCTCAAACAACTGAATCAGAAATTGCCTGGATGGTATTGACTTTTACACACCTGATGACTTTAAAATTAATGTCTCCTTTGCCACACCAAGACAACAAGCTGTATTATATCCAACTAAGGAATGGATTTTCAAGCTATGATCAATTTGTGGCACTTACTCTTGCAAAATAGTTTTTTTTAATGGATTTTCTCATTATTGTGGGTACTTTTGCCAAATCATATTCAGTAAAATTAGGCCAGGTCTTTGTGTCCTGGAACATCGTGAACTCTACAGACAGTATCTTCTTCCTCTCCTTCCATTTTGTTGAGCACTTGTAACTGAAAGCTCCTGCCCTTTGCAAGGGTCAGTTTCAAAGCTGTGATAAGAACATGAGCTGGGGATGCAATGAGCCCTGACACTTGATGGGAAGGTTTCTGGAGCTATGCCAGTTCTCCCAAATTAGGTACTCAGAGAGGGTGACTCTTTTAAGCTACCAGACTATTTAACACCCTTCATAACTGATGTGAAACATCTATTCTGAGAACAGGCTAGCACTCCTGACAGCCAAGAGGCTTGAGCAGGGATCGACAAATTTTTCCAGGGCCAAAGAGTATTTTTGACTTGTAGACCATAAAATCTCTGTTGCAACTCTGTAAATTCACCAAAAATCATTTAACTTATCCATTTAAAATGAATGAATTGTATGGTGTGTAAATTATACATCAATAAAGATATTTTTAAAAAAAAGAATGAAGGCGGGGCGCCTGGGTGGCTCAGTAGGTTAAGCATCCAACTCTTGATTTTGGCTCAGGTCATGACCTCAGGATCATGAGATCAAGACCCACATCCAGCTCCACATTCAGCAAGGAGTCTGCTTGAGATTCTTTCTCTCCATCTCCCTCTGCCCCTCTCCCTGCATGTGCTCTCTCTCTCTCTCTCTCTCTCTAAAATAAGTAAATAAACCTTAAAAAAAAAGAATATAGGCAAAATAAAGACATTCAGAAACCAAAGAAAATTAAGAGAATTTTTTCCGCCAGACCTGCATTACAAGATAAGTTAAAAAAAAGTTTTTTCAGGCTGAAGGGAAATGAGTTCAGATGGAAACTCAAACCTCTAGAAAGGAATGAAGACCACTGGAAATGATAAATATCTAGATAAATATAAGAGACTTTTTTTCTCTTAATTTCTTTAAAATGTATGGCTATTTTTAGCAAAAATTTATAACATGGTCTTGGGGACTTTAAAACATATGTTTGTGGCATATATATGTATTTATATATAAAGAAACTATAGCATAAAGAATGACAAATAAATGAAACTATTGCAAGATTTCTACATAAAAATTACGATAACTTAAAAGTTGTATAAGTAGACTGTAAAAAAATTTTTTTTAAGATTTTATTTAGGGGCGCCTGGGTGGCTCAGTCAGTTAAGTGTCTGCCTTCGGCTCAGGTCATGATCCCAGGGTCCTGGGATCGAGCCCCACGTCGGGCTCCCTGCTCAGTGGGAAGCCTGCTTCTCCCTCTCCCGCTCCCCCTGCTTGTGTTCCCTCTCTCACTGTGTCTCTCTCTGTCAAATAAATAAATAAAATCTTTAAAAAAAAATAAAAAAAAAAGATTTTATTTATTTATTTAAGAGAGATAGAGGGGGCAGAGAGGGAGAGAGAGAAGCAGACTCCCTGCTCTGCAGGGAGTCCGATGTGGGGCTCGACCCCAGGACCCTGAGATCATGACCTGAGCTGAGACCGACTGAGCCATTCAGGCGCCCTGCAGACTGTAATAATTTTTAAATGTATACTGTAATCTCACTAGAAATCCAATAGAAAGCAGTAGAGCAAAAAGCCAATAGATAAATTAAAATGAAATTCTAAAAATATTAACATAATCGAAAGCACGGCAGGAAAAGAATAGAGATACAAAAAACAGAGGGAATAAACAGAAAAAAAGAGTAAAATGGTATACCTAAATTGAACCATATTTTTTTTTTTAAAGATTGTATTTATTTATTCATGAGAGACAGAGAGAGAGAGGCAGAGGGAGAAGCAGGCTCCCAAGGAGCAGGGAGCCCGATGTGGGACTCGATCCCAGGACCCTGGGATCATGACCTGAGCTGAAGGCAGACGCTTAACTATCTGAGCCACCCAGGTGCCCTAAATTGAACCATATTAATATTCCATTGAATATTAACTGACTAAGCTCTCCAACTAAAAGGTAGAGATCATCATAATGGATAAGAAAGCAAGATCCAACATATGCCGCCCATAAGAGATGCACTTTAAATATAAAGACTCAAATGAAAGTAAACAAAGGAAAAAGATGTATCACACAGTCAGCATAAGACTGGAATGATCATATTGATATCAGATTAAGTAGACATCAAAAAAACCAGTATTACGAGAAATAAACAAGAATATTTCATAGTAATAAAAGTGTCATTCATCAGTGTCATGATAACAATCATGTGTGCACAACTAATAACAAAGTTTTAAAATACATGAAGCAAAATCCGACAGCATCGAAGGAACGATTCTATAGATTTTAATAGCCCTCTCTCGGCAACTGATAAAACTAAGCAAAATGTCAATCAAGACATAGATAATCTGACACCAGCAACCATCTTTATCTTAACTGATATCTGTTGAATGCTATATCAAGGGCACCTGGGTGGCTCAGTAGGTTGGGCATCTAGCTGCCTTCAGCTTAGGTCATGATCCTGTGATCCCGGCGACCTGGGATAGAGCCCCACTCAGGCTCCCTGCTCGGCAGGGGAGTCTGCTTCTCCCTCTCCCTCTGCCGCTCTCCCTGCTCATTCCCTTTCATTCTCTCTCAAATAAATAAATAAAAATCTTAAAAAAAGAAAGAAAGAAAGAAATAATGCTGTATCAAATAACTACAGAATACACATTCTTTTCAAGGGCAAATGGTATGTACATCAACATGCACTACATCCAGGGCGCCTGGGTGGCTCAGTTGGTTAAGCGTCTGCCTTTGGCTCAGGTCATGATCCCAGGGTCCTGGGATCGAGCCCCACGTTGGGCTCTGCTCAGCAGGGAGCCTCCTTCTCCTTCTCCCTGCTCCTGCTCTCTCTCACTATCTCTGTCTCTCTCCAATAAATAAATAAAATCTTAAAAAAAAAAAAAACATGCACTACATCGTGGGTCATAACACAAATCTCAATAAACTGCAAACAACTGAAATCATATAGATATATTCAGACACACATACACATTCATCTTCACACATTCTCTCTAGGCTTGTCCCTAACCCCCTTCAAGCATCTATTAATAGTGACACATGACCCTGGTCCATCATAGAGATGAGGCTGCAGGTCAGTCAGAATATGGATAATCTACTGTGGCAAACCAATCACTGATGGCAAATATAAAAACTTTGGATAAGCAGTTTCTCTAAGTAGAATGCTGTAAATTCCTATTAAATATCAATCACTACCCAAATGATGCCACGGAGAAAATAAAAGAACACTCTCCCAAATTTCTAATGTAGCATCTACTCTTTTACAGAATTCCTCATGGAAGTCTAAAGTAATCATCCAACAAACAAAGCTGCCTCGTGAAAATGTTCTTTCAATCAATATAACACAGTAACCTGGTAGGTGAGGCCATCCCAGGCTTCTCTCAACTGTAACTGATCTTGATTCAGCTCATCCAGATTCCTTTTTATTGGCAGGATGTCCAAAAAGGGCTTTTTTTCTTCATTGAATGACTCCAAAAAGGACAGCAGACTCTACAATCAGAAAAATATTTTCAAGACAGAAATTTCAGATCAGTTTCTGAAATGTAATCCGCTATGTAAAGGTCTATAGGTGTAGGTTACATTTAATTTTTACTTAGATAAAGGTAAAATTCCCTGACTTCCGGATCCTCTCACTGCTCTGGTATCTTTCATCAGTGCACCCTGATCATCTGAGTGCCATCACAGTAACAACAGGTCACAGCTTGTGTCTCGGGTCAGTACTGTTGGATTTCTACTGGAAGAGAGTGCCCAGGTCACCCAGCTCGACAGGACAACTCATGATGCCGCATGGAAAATGTGAGTTTGTTTGTCCTCCCCAAATATGGATTCATGACAAAATAAGAATGAGTATAAGTAAGAACTATATGGTAGCAGCGATCCCATGTAAACGTGTGATTAACTGCACCTGAACCAGTTCTTCCCAAGTCATTTTATATAGACCTTAGAAAATACTTCATCCCTGCCCTCAAAAATTTAATAAATAAAGCTTTCCTTGGTTTGGATTTGTGTGAAATATCAGTGTTGAAGAGTCATCAATTCCATAAATATTATTTCAAACATTATTCATAAAAACTGACAGCATTTTCAGTTATATTTTATGAGTTGGGACACCTGGCTGGCTCAGCTGGGACAGCACGCAACTCTTGATCTTGGGGTCATGAGTTCGAGCCCCATGTTTGGAGTAGTTTACTTTTAAAAATAAATAAATAAATAATTTTTTTTTTAAAGATTAAGTTTTACAAGCAAACCGGGGGATAATTATTGTAATTCTTTCTGATCATTAATAACTTCATAAGGCCGTTTTAGAAACCTGAATCTGTGGTCCATTACTAAATCAAGGACGTATGTGCGAGCAAAGCACTTCCAGTGGACGCTTAGCATCTTGTCAGTAAAAAACATCAGGCCAACGGCACCTGGGTGGCTCAGTCGGTTAAGCATCTGCCTTCAGCTCAGGTCATAATCCCCAGGCTCTGGGATCAAGCCCCAAGTTGGGCTCCACAGTCAGTGGGGAGTCTGCTTGTCCCGCTCCCTCTGCTTCTGCCCCTCCCCTTGCTTGTGCTAGCGCACTCTCTCTCTCAAATAAATAAATAAAATCTTTTAAAAAAACCCATATTGGGCCAGAACAGAGATGGAAGAAGCACAAAAGCTGATGCAGTTCAGATGAAAGTAAGATGAGACTGTCCCATCCCCTTTCTTCCCTGACGCCTCTAAACCAAAAAGGATGCTATTGCCAGCAAGTCGCACAATCCACCGCATGGTACGGTTGGGAAGGCTGGATTCGTCCAACTCCCTCAGACAGGGAAACAGAGCTTGGAGGTGTTAAGTGCTGTGCAGGCACATGAGAGGGTGTCTGCTTTATTCAGGACGGAGGACTAGTGTGGAGCAGAGTTGCAGAGAAAGTGGGTTCTGAGAAACGGGGCTGAAGAGCCCCCACCTTGGCTCCTGTTAAGTCTCTTTCAAGACAGTACAAGAAGCAACTGCCTAACCTGGAGAAGCCCCAGGACATAAAGAGAGCTAGGGCTTCAAAGCCAGACTTCACTCAAATCCCAGCTCTACCTCTCAGTAGCTACGTGACCTCAGACAAGTCGCTTCGTGCCTCTAAGTCTTGTCTTCATCTGTAAGGCTAGAATAGCAATACCATTCTCCATAAGATGCTATGACAGGTAAAATGCTGGCTGGCAAGGCGCCTGGTACAAAGCAAATGTTCAAACGCGGGGACAATAACACATGTCAATTTTCCTCGAAGGACACCTTGATTGGGGCCCTATCTTGTTATAATTCGGGGTTGGCTTCATTTCTGATTTCCTGATCTTTTTTTCATTCAATATTCTTTCTGCTCTAGACTGGGGACTGGAAAACTCTGGCTGTAACTGGCGAGATAGTAAATGTCCTAGGTTTGAGGGCTGTATGGTGGCTATTGCCACTACTTAACTCTGGCCCAAGCAGCCATGAACAATACTTTAGTGGGCATGGCTCTCTTCCAGTAACACCCGATGCACAAAACTGATGATGGGGTCCACAGACCAGTTTGCCACGCCCCGTTCTAAAAGCTTACTATTCAAAGTACCCGGAGGACCAGGCATCAGCACCACCCGGCAGCTTGCTGGACATGCAGAGTCTCAGGCCCCACCCAGAACTACTGAATTAGAATCTGCACTTTAACGAGACTGCCCAGGTAATTCACACGCACATCAGAAATGTGAGAAGCACTGTCCTAGAACTCAAGGCTAAAACCTGGCATTTGTTTAGCGTTTAAATAATTACCCTGAAAGATGTTTTTTCCAAAAGCATCCTACTCTTCCCTAACAGTGAGTTACAAATAAATTGCTGTTTAAAGTCATACTTACTTCATACTTCTTAGAGTAGGTCTCGTTTTCTGAATCCTTTAGGACTTCCTGTAGTTTTTTCTCTTGTAGAGTTAACCAGACCACAGCATCTTTCATCGTTCCCTAAAATTCACACAAACACATGCACATTTAAAACTCTACCCTAAATAGACTTGGAGATTTTTTTTTAACAATAAAATTAACAACTTCAAACATCAGTGAAATAATGCAATCGTTACACACCAATGACTCATGGTGCCAAAAAGGAATTTTGCTTGTGCACATAACACCTTAAATTTTAAAATGGATTGAAACTAGCACCTGAACATAATGTGCTAAAGAGACAAGGCAAGCAAGCCCCTATTTTTTTTTTTTTTTGCTTATCCATTTCTATTATTCCTCAATTTTAGAGAACATTATTCTAAATTACTCATTTATATTAGGCATTTCAGAATACTGCTTTCTAATACCTCTAAATATGGGTTAATTCAAGAGCTATTCACACCCAAATACACTGACATCAAAAATATCTTGAGCATTTTAAAGACCCTGAAAATAACGCTACTAAACGTTTTGGTTCGGCTATCCTGTGGATGTGAGCAACAACTATTTTTTCTTAGATTCTTGCTTGCTTACATTTGAAAGCAAAATTTACTGCCAGAGGATAAAGCCAAAGATGTTACATCTTATTTCCATTCTCCTTTAACCTTCATTTACTCTTCTCTTTCTGTTAAACAGGAGTGTTTTCTATATATTTTTGCATCTGATTTCATGGACAGTTGAATTTTTCATTTTATTTTTTAATAAGAAAATTAATTAGAAAAGAGTAGCTCCCCAGCAGGTCAGAAATAAGTGAACTGAATTATACGCTTGCGTCCCAGCTTGAGTCTCTGTTCCAGAGTCAGCAACAGATCTGGCGTGGTGCCTCAAACGTAACAGTTGGAAAAACATAGGCCTAAATTTGGCACATAAAATGCGACAATATGACTGCATGTAAACATGTCTGAGGAAGTAGTTTAAATACATATTAAAATAATATTCAAAAACACTTTACTAAATTCACAGCACTCATTTATCTCCACAGCAGCAGAATATGTGTTTATTTGCATCTCACTGATTTTTATGAAATTTGCACCCACAATATTTTGTGTACCTGAGAGTCAAAGGAAAAAACTGAATAATGAAATTGCAATCTGATAGTGATTCAAGCGGACCACAACAAACAACGATGAAGAGTAGAACACACTGCTTCCATTTTTTATAGATTATACAATCCCAGTTACATGTAGTCAAAGAACAGGTAAAATGGAAATATGCTAAAATTAGATGGTGGTGATGATTGCACAACTATGTAAATATACCAAAAACCACTGAACTGTGAACTTTAAATGGTTTAATTTCATGGCATGTGAATTATATCTCAAAAAAAGCTGTTAAAATTAAAATAGACAAAAATTAGATAGCTCTAGGATTTTTCAAAAGCCTGCTAAACTTAATTTGTCTTACAGAGTGCCTATGTAAAAGTTATTTTAGATAATTCAGCAAAGTTTAATTAATTACCACTTTTAACTTAAAAATTTTGAAGAACAGGCAAAACTAATCTACAGTGAAAGCAGTTAGAATACCGGTTGCCCAGGGTGGGGGGTACAGACAGGAGAGAGGCACAGTGGAACATTCTGGGTAACAGAAATGTGTTACATCATGACTGGGGCATGGCTTACATGGGTGTATGCATTTGTCAAAACTCACAGAACTGCAGTTTGAAGCTCTATATGCAAATTGTACCTCAGTTTTGTTTTTTTTTTTTTAAGATTTTATTTATTTATTTGAGACAGAATGAGAGAGAGAGAGAGAGAGCATGAGAGGGGGAGGGTCAGAGGGAGAAGCAGACTCCCCGCTGAGCAGGGAGCCCGATGCGGGACTCGATCCCGGGACTCCAGGATCATGACCTGAGCTGAAGGCAGTCGCTTAACCGACTGAGCCACCCAGGAACTGAATTTTTTTTTTTTGAAAGATTTTACTTACTTATTTGAGAGAGAGAATGAGAGAGAGAGAGCACATGAGAGGGGGGAGGGTCAGAGGGAGAAGCAGGCTCCACGCCGAGCAGGGAGCCCGATGCAGGACTCGATCCCGGGACTCCAGGATCACGACCTGAGCCGAAGACAGTCGCTCAACCGACTGAGCCACCCAGGCGCCCTTGTACCTCAGTTTTAAAAATTAAGCCACTAGTAGGGTACAACAAAAATGCTCTTGAGTCATACTCATAAGGACATACCTGAGCTTTATCTCCAGTCTCCGCTGCATCCTTCGAATACTGCAGAAATTGCGCCACATAGGTCATGATTGACTTTTCGTCAGGATTCACAACGTCCACATCTGCAAGAGGTGCCACACTGTCAATCAGCTATAGATGCGATTTACTGTAACGACTACACAAGAACCGCCTCTGCCGTAAGACAGCCTTGAAATGAACCAAAGTAGTTAACCGGCCGCGCAATCTTTGGTCGGCGGCCCTTTCTCCAAGTCCGCGCGGTGGCTCAGAGCTTAGATCCACAGGCAAACAGAGCTGAGTGGAATCCTGCTGGTAGCACACGCACAGCCTCAGTTTCCACCTTACATGTTGTCCGTGTAAGGCCCTCAGTAGGGAGGGTGGAAAGGGGACAATACAGCCTTCCTCCTTCCAGAGACACGATACGGAAACTCCTCCAGGAGAGGAAAGTGTAGGAACACAGAGCAACTGGACTCCATTCCTGTCACACCGGTCCCAGCAAGTGTTCAGTGAAGCATTTCCAAAAGCATATGTTGGGGCGCCTGGGCGGCTCAGTCGGTTAAGCATCTACCTTCGGCTCAGGTCATGATCCCGGGGTCCTGGGATCGAGCCCCACATCGGGCTCCCTGCTCAATGGGGATCCTGCTTCTCTCTCTCCCTTCCCCTCTGCCTGTCACTCTCCCTGCTTATGTTCTCTCTCTTTCTGACAGACAAAAGCATACGTTGTATGGCAGACTTACTCAAGACATCCGCAAGATTTTATTTGTTCATTCGTGGAACAAATATATTTACTGAGAGCCTTCTGTGGGTCAATCCTTGTGGTGCATTAACGAAGTCCATGGTGAAATAAATTTGGAAAATGCTGAATTAAACAAAGTAAAAATATTATAAATTCCTTAAGTGCAGAACTTCTCCAGACTTATATTAAATTAGGTAGATCACAAAATCACAAAGAAGCGATCAATACACTACAGACAAAATGAACACATAATTTTGGGATGTCTTTTAGTATGTTGCCAAAACAACCAGGAAGATACTGAAAAGGAAATCTTCTGGGCGCCTGGGTGGCTCAGATGGTTAAGCATCTGCCTTCGGCTCAGGTCATGATCTCAGGGTCCTGGGATCGAGTCCCGCATCGGGCTCCCTGATCCTTGGGAGCCTGCTTCTCCCTCTGCCTCTCATGAATAAAAAAAAAAAAGAAAAGAAAAGGAAATCTTCTGTGTTTATTTATTAATTTAGTTAAAATAAATTCATCAAATATTTATAGAGAGTCAACAAATGCAGATCACAAGCAAGATAGGTAAGGCCGAGTTCTTGCCCTTAGGAGCTGTATGTTTCATCACTTTATTCATTCAACAAGGGGATGCTAGACACTTGAGTAGATGCTAGATACCTTAACACATTATCTGCCCCTCAAGGAGCTTACTGTTAGGAGAAAAACAAACAACAAACGAATATAACACATTATGCATGCTTTAGCAAATGTGTTTACTGGGCCCAATGACTGTTCTAAGTAGGCTGAGGAAGAACATGAATCTAATCTATATCCAAATAATAAAAGTCGAGACAGTAAACATACAAAAGGTATCAATAAAAAGGTAGGGGTGGAGTTTCAATAAAGGAAGCATCCCTAAGAACTGAGTTATTCTTTAACCGAAAAAAAAGTATAAGTAGAAAAGTAAAAGTATGGGACGCCTGGCTGGCTCAGTTGGCTATGCATCTGCCTTGGGCCCAGGTCACGATCCCAGGATCCTGGATTGAGTCCCGCATGGGGCTCCTTGCTCAGCAGGAAGCCTGGTTCTCCTTCTGCCTGCTCCTCCCTCTGCCTGCTCCCCCTGCTTGAGCTCTCTTTCTCTCTCTCTCTCTCACAAATAAAATCTTTTTTAAAAAAGTAAATCAAGAGATACATAAAATAATTAGACTGACTTAACTAGATGTTTCTTTTTAAAAACTTTGTTGTAGAGGCGCCTGGGTGGCTCAGTCATTAAGTGTCTGCCTTCGGCTCAGTTCATGATCCCAGGGTCCTGGGATCGAGCCCCACATCGGGCTCCCTGCTCAGCAGGAAGTCTGCTTCTCCCTCTCCCACTCCCCCTGCTTGTGTTCCCTCTCTCGCCATGTCTCATTCTGTCAAATAAATAAATAAAATCTTAAAAAAAATAAAAATGAAAACTTTATTGTATATACAGCTATGCATTGTGATTAAATGTTTTAATAAAATTGTCAAAAGATAATTATCTTATTCAAATATGACAAAAGAATTTGGTTTGCATAAATAATCATGATGTACTTAACATTTTAAGCTATTATTTAAGCCATTTAAAATGAATTATCGGCAATCATTTATACAGTGGAAATTTGCCTTTTTATACTGTCTATTACATTATTTGCCTAGTTATTTTCACATACTGAACCAGAGAAAATACTTTATACTAATAAAGATTTAGAGAATCACAGTAGGAGAAAAGTACTAAAAAAAAAAAAAAAAGAAAAGAAAAGAAAGAAACCCAGTAATCAGAAAAGGGGATAGAACAAAACATGAGGAAAAACAAAGAAAAGAAAAAAAGATAATGAAAAGCCAAAAAGGAAAGAGAAAAGACAAAGAAAGGAAGAAATGGGAAGGAAGGAAAAACAAGGAGAGGAAAGTTAACAAGAAGAATTAATAATAAGCCACCTGAAACTAACATAATGACAAACTTAATATATAAAAATTTGGAATCATTAGGCTAACTCTTACGTAGAAATATCCCCTAATTCAACTGAGGCCCAAGAAGGCTAAGAATCAAAGCAATGAGCACAGTTAGCTCCCAGATCTTAGCCTCTAATGCCATTCTCCAACCAGCGCTCCTTGGAGAGAGGGCTGATCGCAGGCCTGGGGTAGGAAATGTACAAGGTGAGCCTGGGGCATCCTGTAGTGCCAGAAAATAAGGATATGCTCAAAAACAACAAGGAAACACCACATGGATGGGGCTATGTCAAAGAAGCACAGGAGCTAGCTGAAAGAGCTCCCAGGGGCTAAAAAACTTTGAGCTGAAAAAATCTTTTTTAATTTGAGAAATAAAACAAAGTAATATTAGATTACAACCCAAAGTATAAAACAAAATGTCCATAAACCCATACTGATATAAATCAATGGTTGGATAAATGAATAAATGCGGGAGAGAACAGACATAACTCCTGCAAAAGAAGTGTAAACAATTTACGTAGATAACCTGCCCTCGAGGAGAGTGAGCATAACCCTCCTATTTTCGGGCTATGCACAGTGACTTCCCTCCAAAGAGAACACAGGAAGAGGGAAACAAAAACTAGCTTCACAAGGGAGAAACCTGACAAAGCCAGGTGATCAAGTTAACATCACCAGTGATATAATGTTGACAGCATGTTCCCCTGATACGATGTGATAAGAATGGCACTTTACAACTCTGTGGTCTTCCTCCAAAGAACCCATAACCCTAATCTAATAAGAGAAAAGACATAACACAAATCCAGGAAAGGGGTACTCTACAATATACACGACCAGTAATCCTCAAAACTGTCAGGTCATCAAAACAAAAAGCTCTAAGAAACTGTCACAGTCAACAGCAGTCAAAAAAGATGTGAAAACTCAATGTAAGGTAGAATTCTGGATGGAATCCTAAAAAGAAAAAGAGCATCAGGGGAAAACTAAAGAAACGTGAATAAAGTATAAAAATATATCAATTTTGGTTCATTAATGATAACAAATGTATTGTACTAATATGTCAACAATAGGGAAAACTTCATGGGAACTTACTAGATCTTCTTTCCAATTTTTCTGTAAACCTAAAACTGTTCTAAAACATAAGGCCTATTAAAAACAAAAGGAATGAAGTCCTGATAGACGCTGCCACAGAGATAAGCTTTGAAAAGATTATGCTAAGGTAAAGAAGACAGTCACAAAAGACTACGTTTATGTGAAATGTCCAGACTTGGTAAATCTATAGAAAGAGAAAGAATTAGTGGTTGCCAGGGCTGGGTGCGTGTGTGCGTGCATGCATGCGTGTGTGTGTGTGTGTGTGTGTGTCTTAGAGGCTGGAAGAGGTGGGGAGAGATAGGGATGGATTGCTAATGGGATGGGGTTTATTTTTGGAATGATGCAAAGGTTCTAAAATTGATAATGATGATTGTTGCAAAATTTCACCAATATACTAAAAAACTATTGAATTGTACACTTAAATGGGTAAATTGTATGGTATGTGAATGACATCACAATAAAGCCGTATACAACCAAAAAGTTAAGTGACAAAGCCACAATCACTTAGTGGTATGTTGGAGCCAAATGGCTCAGCTTGAGAGAGCTGATTATTGGATTTTCAGCACTTTTATAAGCTGGTTGTTAAACATAGCCAGCATTAAAAATTAAATTGTATAAACACACAATCAAAAAAATATATTAGAGGCGCCTGGGTGGCTCAGATGGTTAAGCGTCTGCCTTCAGCTCAGTTAATGATCCCGGGGTCCTAGGATGGAGCCCCATGTCGGGGCTCAGCGGGGAGCCTGCTTCTCCCTCTCCTCCCCTCTCGCTCATGCTATCTCTTGCTATCTCTGTCACTATCTCTGTCTCTCTCTCAAATAAATAAAATCCTAAAAAAATATATATATATATATAAAGGTAATAGATACTTAAAACTCACCACTTCCCTACTATTTTAACTACATTTTACTATTACCTATGCTCTTGAGGTTATTTACCTCTATTGTACTTGTATGATAGAAAAAATAATACCTAATGGTGTGTTAGGGTTGCACATCTTTTCCTACTCTGCATTCAGTGACTTCTCACTGGAATCAGCCGTGGTGGTAATGTTGAAACCTCACAAACACACACAAATCAGCAAATGCGGGCTTGATTTCTTGTTTTGTTGATTATGAAGAAAGGGATGGAGAAAATGTTAATAATGCAAGTTAAACTTAAAAGTAGTTCTTGTTTATTTTTTTTTTTAAGATTTTTTATTTATTTATTTGACAGAGAGAGACACAGCGATAGAGGGAACACAAACAGGGGGAGTGGGAGAGGGAGAAGCAGGCTTCCCGCCAAACAGGGAGCCCGATGCGGGGCTCGATCCCAGGACCTGAGCCGAAGGCAGACGCTTAACCGACTGATCCACCCAGGCACCCCAAAAGTATGTCCTGTTTAGAGCTGTTAAATTGCACACAGTGCAAAAAAATTGAGGAAATATTCTTCCAGGACTGACTCAGCAAAAAACTCATTCACGTTGTTGAAGAACAAATGAAGTTGTGACAGACTTCTTTGCTGTTGTACTTACTCATGATCCTAAAGGAAATTATCCACTAACATTCATGTCAGAACTATACATGTCCAGCAGCTGCAACCATAAGTTGGGGGCAGATGGGTATAGGAGTTTGGTGAAAATCAACAAAAGTATTTTGGGGTTATATGGAATTTATAATAAAGTGTAACATATATGTTATTATTATTGAAACTATGTGCTGTATGTGCTTTATATTAGTACTATTTGTAATAACAGACCTGTATATGTATATACACACATACTCGTGCACACACATACGTTGTTTTGTAGAGCCGGTCACACATTTACCTACACACCCCTGGTTATAGATCTGAGACTAGAATTCGTATCTCTTAATCTGTTAGTTCATTATAATCTTCACTAATCCTACATACCTCTTTTATGACCTTACTAGGATTTTTAACAAGCTTCGGTAGAAACAATCCAACCCAAAGTAAAGTGCTTTTCCAAAGAAGTCAATCATGTGCTCGCCTTGGCAGCACATATACCAAAGAAGTAAATCACTTTAATCTTAATTTTATGAAGTTCACATAATTATCTCTTCGAATGTAACCAGTACTTAGGATTTTGCTGTCGTTGTTCACAATCCAACACAATGTATTGAGCATAATCATGGCAAAGCGGAGCCTGCCACAGAGGGAGAAACAGAAAAGGCAGTTTCTATCCCCATGGGAGGTCAGCTTTACTGAGGGGGAGGGAGTGGAGAGGAGAAATTTGTTCACTCAATGGATTTACTTGAGAGATTTTGGAACAGAATAACAGAATCAAGGGAACACAATATAGAACACAATGAAAGAAAATTAAGACAAAGACTCAAATTATTCCCAATAACAGCACTCTTTGCTTTCAGCTGTCATGTCATTACGGAGGTTAACAAATAGGTAGGAATTCCTAATTTCATGAAATTTAATAGAGTTTAGGTTTAACCCCTTAGGACTAAAACATAATGCCGTTTTGTTCATTTATATATAGATACCATTTTCAAACCAACTTCCCACTGGACATTGTTTTGAAAAGAAAGAAGTTTCTTTACCTTCTGGTTCTAGCAATTTGGGGATTTTAAATTCTCGTTCTGCAATTCTGAAGGCCTCTTTCAGATTGTCTTTGTTGGATCTTTGCTTCACACTCCTCATGTCAATTAGGTCTGGTCGCAAGGCATGAATGACAGCCAAAAAAGCCATCCCATTTCTCCAGCTTGACTTAAAATCCGTCACATTGACGGACTCACACCTATCACAATAGGACAAAAACATGATAAATACTATTTAAAAGAATTTATCAAAGCACATCCACTACATTCAATAGTAATTAAAACCAATTTCAGTGAATCAAATAAATCATTCTAGGAAAATATTTTATTTTAATCTGGTAGTCAGATGAAAGTAAAATGCCAAGTTTAATACCACAGAACACTGGTTCTCAAAGTATGGCCCCGGGACCAGCAGCAGCAACATCACCTGGGCTGCAAGGGCTAGAAATACAAATTCTCAGTCAGGCCCAACTGCAAACATACTGCATCAAACTCCACAGGTAGATCAGAGGTCTGTGTCTTTAAAAGCCCTCCATGTGACAAGTTTAATGCTCTCCATTCAACAGTCTGTTGGCTCAAGACTGACTTTAGACCCCTACATGGAGTTACGTTCCTTTCTCCAGAGGAAACAATTTTCTTTCTCGTTATAGCAAATCAAATGATAGACTGTGGCACATCAATGGCTGGCAGCTCACTGGAGAGATAGACCTTGCCACTCCTCTGCTTAAAACCAGTCATCGCAGATGAACAGATAAACAAAATGTGGGTTATACATACATGCAACGGAATATTATTCAGCCCTAAATAGGAAGGACATTCTGACACATCTTACAACATGGATGAACCCCGAAGATGTTATGCGGAGTGAAAGAAGTCAGTCACAAAGAGGCAAATCCTACATGATGTCACTCATTTAAGGTACCTGCAGCAGCGATTTCACAGACCAAGAAAGTAGACCCCTGGCTATCAGGGGCTGGGGGGAGAGGGAGAATGGAGGGGGGGAGTTTGAGTTTCACCAGATGAAAACAGTTCTGGAGACGGATGGTGGTGATAGTTACATAACAACGTACTTAATGCCACCCAACTATACACTTAAAAATGGTTAAAATGGTACATTTTATGATATGTATCTTTTACTACAATAAAAAAAATTATGAAAAAAAAACCCCACCCCTGTCACAGCTTGTCAGAATAACACTCCTCACTCAAGGCCTAGCACGATCTGGCCCCTGCTTACCGCTCCCACCTGTGCATCTCCCCTCTTACAATCTTGCTGCAACCCTGGCTTCCTTCCTCTTCCTCAAGAAGAGGATGCTCTTTGTAATCCTTCTTTGTGGATGCTCTTTCTCCTATATCTTCATACACCCGAAGCCTTCTCCTTCAGGCCTCAGCTCAAAGGGCTCCTCCTCAGAAAGGCACTCCACAACCACCTCAGATAAAGGCCACCCTCCCACCCTTGACATTCTCAATCATCATAAGTCCTTCCTGACCTTATTGCCAACTGTAGTTATCATATCGGTCCATCTGCTATGGGCACAAGCCTCTGGAGAGCAAGGGCCTTGTCTTTCTTGTCTATCACGGTAGACTCATCCCCAACCGGTGTCTAGCATATAATGGTGCTTAATATATATATTTCAAACCCCTCCATCAATCACTCCTCTGTATTTGACAAGTCAGTGTCCTATACTATAAGAGTACAGATGCATACAAAATGTGGGAAACATTCCAGAACAACTATAGTGTCCTTTAATATCTCATAAAAAAACACAAGGAAATTCAGTGGACTAATTTGAGGTATGAATCAAATGATAAAAACTCCTGGAGAAACAGCTTCAGACAACATGGGCTTTTCCTGAATCCCTTGGGGAAAAATGCCTAAACTATGACTATGATAAACTAGTATTCAGCGAATTTTGTCTTGTTTAACAAATACGAGGTCCATACTGTGTCTAGAAAGTGTTCTAAATATCTTTAAAAAAAATTCTTACAATACACATAATAAGCCTATGAAGTGTTAGTACTGTCCACATTTTTATGAGTGAGGGAGCTCAAACACAAAGAGATGAAGTATCTGAAGTCACCAGTTAGAAAGTGCTGGGAGCCAGGACTCAAACCCAGGATTCCAGCTTCAGCTTGTGTGTTTAGATATTAAGCAAAACTAGCTAAAGGGCTGAGGGTTGGGGCCAAGGTCAGGGGAGAGTGGGGATCAGAAGAGCCAAGTGCTGACCAGCAGCCTCCGCCCTCAGTAAAGCACCAGGCTGCAAGGTCAGCTCTGCACTGAGGAGTGGACGCCAATCCCACAAGCACCTGCTGCCAGGTGTGAGAAACGGTGTAAAGTTAGGGCTCCAGAGTGATCGGCAGGATCTAACCTCATTTAGAAGTTACAAACAGGGGCCCAATTCATCTCCTTCAAAAATAAGAAAATACAACATATTTCTTCCACCTTGGTCTTATTATAGTCTAGAACTCAGTTGAGTTCCAGAGAATTACAGAATATGGAAATAAAAGTTACTTAATAATACCACCAGTGATGGCCAAAACGAGGATAACCTCCTGATGAATTACTTAAGAATGATTTACTACATCTTGGTAAGTTTAGCATAGCTCACAGTTGAAAAGCAAGGAAAGACACAGAGAAAAGATCAACTGCTAAAATATTTGAACTTTGAAATGGTTTGAAACTTATTTATGGATAAATGAAACAAGTCTGAATATGATATGATAATGCTTTTCACGCATGCTGTATTTTGGATTAAAAAATTTAGAAAACTAAAGTAAAATGGTCTCTCTAAGATTCAAGAAAAAGTTCATTTGATATACCTAAAACCTCATAAGATATGCATATTTTTTTGTCCCTTGCAAAATGCAAAGGGTGAATGATAACTAAAGAAAGGTAAGGCTGAAGGCAGAAATTAGCGTCCTAGCCTCTCATTGGGAAGAAGTTACTCAGAAGCCCGCCATTTGAGAGGTCTTAGCAACATATTTATGCCTCTATTTATCCAGACAATGCTACGATGTGACAAGGAATGCCTTTTGAACTCCACAGCTCATCTCATGGTAAGTTCTTCTGCATCCTAACTCCTTATTTTTCCTGAATCCCATCCCAGCACGTGGGTAAAATTAAAGAGTAAATGCCTCCCTAGCACACAAAAAAACCCTTTTCCTTGTAAAACAGAATTTCTGAGCACTACCTTCCTTTCATCATCCCCACTCTTTAAAAAAACTCCTATTTTTCTGGCTTCTGTTCCCTAATTGAGCTACAGATTTCTAAACAATGGGGACTGTGATCTTTTAATGTAGTCATATACAGCTCCAAGAGATAATTTTGTGTGTTGATTATTATTCCTTCATTTGTTCATTCATTCATTCAATACACATTTATGGGCATCTGCCATGAACTCACATTAGGCTAGGTTCTGGGGACACACGGTCAATAAAGATGTAGTCCTGACTTTTAAAGAGTTCCTACTGTGGTAAAATGTTTGGGATTTAAATCCACCTCCCAGAGGCATAGGGGAATTATGCCTAAAGAAAAGATATTTAAAGACTACTCTATTTCTACACAATAACAGTCCACCTAAGGAGGTTGGTGAGCATTTGCCTTTGGGGGAGACAAAAGTGTTCAGGTGGGTGTTCCACCCAGTCGGCCTGATTTTCAGACCGGGAGTCAATAACGCTGTGTTGGTGGGTCAGGCTGCCCTGTGTGTCCCCCTGTAGTCATAGCAAACAACTTACGGGGCACACTGCTCCTGAGCCCACAAGAGAAGAGCCTTCTTTGCAGACATCTGCCATCTTTCTTGGGCTCTGGAGCATTTCTTAGCTGGAGGACTTGAGGTAGGAGACGAGTCAGCCACACTCACGCTGTCCAGGGAAGGCTGATTGTAATTGCAAGAAAGAGACCGGGCAAGCTCCTCAATCTAAGGGAGACATAATCATAGTCAACACATACAAATCATAAGTTAGCGACATTGAGGCAAAACCTTCAGCCAAAACAAGACCTAAAAAGTATCCGATAACAGTGAAAGGTTACTCATAGTGAAATAAGCACTAGACAAATCCTTAAATAACAGCATTTGTCATTCAGGCTACACTTAGGCTCTCTTTCAGTGGACTTGGGCCACTCCTTGCCCTAATTCAGGCAATGTGTTCCACCTTGAGGGCAAGCGTCTATTCAACCCCCTAAAGTGCTTACAGAGCAATTCGCAGCTACTCAACACCTGTCACTCAAAATTGAATTGAACTCACTTGAGATGCTAGGCTAGAGTATCTTCCAAGAGACTGGGTCAATTAAAATGCATCCTTGATTATAAACCATTAAGAAACAAATATACATACAGAAAAAATAGTCAAATACATGAGAGCTAAGTCCCAAGAAAGAAAAAAAAATGCCTTTAAGTATGTGGAAAATAACCTCATTCGTCATTTATGAAAGCTAAACGTATACAGCAAGAGGACAGTTTCTTCATTTATAACACAGGCAAAAAAATTTTAAAGTTAACATCAAGTGATGGTATCCTCTAGTAAGAGTATGAAAAAGTGGATTTTTACATTTTGCAGGTAAGCACACAAGTTGGTTCAGACTTTTTGGAAGGCAGTAAGATAATACCTATGGGAAACTTTAAAAGATCAATCTACAAACACAGTAGCAAGTATTATTGAGAAAAGTACACTTCGTAATAATTAACAGATCTACCAGACAACCAGTAATAGTAGATGTGATCAACACAATTAACAAACTTGATCTGATTGGCATACCCCATTGTACCTAAAATGGCAGAATCAACATTCTTTTCAAATCCACATAAAATTGTTACCAAAATTGACGATGCTGAGTCATAAAGCAACCTTCAGCATTTTGAAGAACTAAAATCATTCAGATGATATTCTCTGACCACACTTAAATTAAGCTAGGAATCAGTAACAAAGATATAACAAAATCCCCAAATGTCTGGGTATTAAGCAATAGAATGTTATAGAACCCAGAGGTCAAATAAGAAATCATAGTGAAAATAAAATATTTTGAACAGAGCAATAACAAAAATATTGTATTCATGGATTAAACAATGCAATATTTTAAAGATGTCAACTTTTTCCAAATTATACACTCAATGCAATCCTCGTTAAAATTCCAACAGATTGCATGCATGCAAATTAACAAGTTATCTATAAAATTTATATGAATATCAAATCAACATGTTGTATACCTTAAACTTACACAGTGGTATATGTCAATTACATCTCAATTAAAAAAACTATATGAGAATGCAAAGAGCAAAGAATAAACAAGATAATCCTAAAGAACAAGTTGGACACTATCAGATATGGAGACTTTCTATATAGCTATAGAAATTGATATAGTATAGTACTGGTTCCAAGGATAAATAATGGAACAGAAATGACAATGTGACGATGGAGCCACACATATATGGTTACTTGATTTTTTTATTTACTGACACTACAATACACTAGGAAAATGATGGTCTTTTCAATACGTGGCATTGGGTCAACCGGGTAGCCATACGGAAAAAAACAATCTTGATTGCTTTAACGTAACATACTCAAAAAAATCCATTCTCGAAAGATTGTAGATCTAAATGTAAAATGTGAAAAAATTAAGTTTTTAGAATTGTGCTGTCCAGTATAATAGTCACTGGCCACATGTGGCTATTTAATTTAAATTAATTAAATAAAATTTAAAATTTAGTTCCTCGGTCATACTAGCCACATTTCAAGTGTTCAATGGCCACAAGCGACTAATGGCTATGTCTTGAACCGTGCAGCCACAGAACATTTCCATCATTGCAGAAAGCCCTTTTGGACAGAACTATTCAAGAAAATAGCGTAAGAGAGTATCTCCATGATGTTGACAAAGGGAAAGATTTCTTTACAGGACATAAAAAGGACTAGCCATCAAAAAAATTTGGTTTTCAGGGCGCCTGGGTGGCTCAGTCCATTACGCGTCTGCCTTCAGCTCAGGTCATGATCCCAGGGTCCTGGGATCAAGCCCCACATCGAGCTCCCTGCTCAGCTGAGAGTCTGTTTCTCCCTTTCTCTCTCCCTCTGCCTCTCCCCTGCTCATGCTCTCCCTCTCTCTCAAATAAATAAAAATTTTTTTAAAAAATCTTAAAAAAAAATTTTGGTTTTCATTATCCTCATGTGTTATTATTCTACTATAACTCCAAATATAGCTATCCAGAAATCATATATAGTCTTATTTTACATGTTTTAAATTTTATACAAATTAGTTATGTTATTTTCTAGTTTTTATAAAATAAGCATTTGTTTCCCACATAATTTTTCAAATTATTTTCAAAGTAATTATGGAAATATAGAACATGCAACTTTTTTAGGTAGTTGCAGAAAACCTGCACTAACTCAGAATCTCGAAGAAGATATTTATGAGTCACAAGTACCATGAAGTCAGGGCTATAACTGTCTTTGCTGTTTTCTTGGTGTCCTAGCAAAAAAGCTAGCGATAGCAGGTGTTCAAATATATTTGTGGAATGAAATTAATCTATGCGTCATTCTTGGGACAGGACTTTGTGGGATTATTAGATTGAACAAGGGTCCTCAAAACTGGGAGATTCTACAAAGTTTAGTGGGTTAGTTTTCAAAAATTTACTCCAGAAGCTTTCTACTATCTTCTGCCAGAGTAAGTAAACAATAATAAGCAAAATTTTATCATGGCAGGTTCTATTCAGACGGGTGCTGATATCATGGATAATTTAAGATATTATAATTCAGCATTCAATTTTCAACCGCAAAATAACATAAATGGCCAAAGGTCTACCTGTCAAGATTTCCAGAGTGTCCTGTTTCTGGAAGAAACTCAGGACTGAATCTTATTGCGTTACACTTATTTCATACTGCAGTGTTCAGAACAGAAATAACTTCCACATCATCAAACTACTTACATGAAAGTGCAGTATAATTGTCCAAATTAGGCCAAGAATAATGGATGGGTTTCCATCTATAATATCAGTAACATGAATATTTATTAGCTTGATCTGGAAAAGAAGAAATGCGGGTTAAAAGGAGAACACATTTCATAGCGTTCATTTCTCCTGTGAATCTTCAGATGAGATTCATACTCACTGATCGGTTTTTTAGGAATGTCAGGGCATGCTCTATGTTGATTCTACACTGGAAGGTATTCGATCCTTTGTCTCGAGGCTATGAAATTCAAGCAAAATATATTACTTAGAACCTTGTAAAAAAAAAAAACAACTTGTAGATCAACAAAAGGTTTTCTAATGTCATTTAAAAAGCTTACCAACTGTTGTCCTGAGAGTACCTCCAACAGGTCCAAGAGAACATGCCCCTTTTTAATGTCTGCAAACAGGTCTGAGACAACCGAGGGAGGAGTGCGCTTCAAAAGGTCACAAGAAAAATACTCATTCAAACGTTGGCCCAAAAACATAATACATTTAAGAATCCCATAAATGGGCTTTGTGGCTTCACAAAAGCTAAAACTCGGTAGTGATTTTTTAGTTAGCGGAATGATAGAGAACACAAAACATTCTATATCAAAGCATGGTAAGAGAAGTAGTGAACCTAATTTATCTCGTGGCAGATTTCCAGTAACACAGGGCGCCTGGGTGGCTCAGTCGGTTAAGCGACTGCCTTTGGCTCAGGTCATGATCCTGGAGTCCCAGGATCAAGTCCTGCATTGGGCTCCCTGCTCGGCGGGGGGTCTGCTTCTCCCTCTGACCCTCCCCCCTCTCATGTGCTCTCTCTATCTCATTCTCTCTCTGTCAAATAAATAAAATCTTTAGTGGGCACCTGGGTGGCTCAGTCGGTTAAGCGACTGCCTTCGGCTCAGGTCATGATCCTGGAGTCCCTGGATCGAGTCCCGCATCGGGCTCCCTGCTGAGCAGGGGGTCTGCTTCTCCCTCTGCCCTTTTTCCTCTCGTGCTCTCTGTCTCTCATTCTCTCTCTCTCAAATAAATAAATAAAAAATAAAATCTTTAAAAAAAAAAAATTTCCAGTAACACAACACTCCTGTAGCTTTCGGGGAGAGCTGAAAACCCGTGCATGGAGGCGGCATTAAAGGCATTCAAAATCAGCCAGTAGTGACCTATTTGGGGAGTAGATTACATTTCTGGAGTGATCTGTTTATGAATTTACCCTTCCTGGAATTGCACTGGGCAGGGATGGGTAACCGGGTAGGAGAGGCTCACTCGTTTTGTATCTGGGTTATTCCAGGCACTTGGCGTCACTGAGAGACAGGATGGCACAGTGATTAAGATCAAGGCCTCTGGATCCAGACTGCCTGGATTTGTATCCCAGCACTATCACTTACAAGTAGTGTGACCTTGGGCAAGTCACATAACTTCTTTGTACCTTAGTTTCCTTGTTTTTTAAACAGGAATAACACTATCTGATGGGGATGTTATAAGGTCTCGTAAATGTGACGCAAACTGACGCCATTTAAAAGAGCTTAGGACAGTGTTTTTAACATGTAACACTCCATACATATGAATCATTATTATTTTTTATTATCATTATTATATTTGATTTTAAAAAAAGCTGTTGTTGCTTTAAATATTTTTATAGCACTGTCTCCCATATCCTTAACAAAAGTGTCTCTTTTGTGTTGGGAGAGAATAACGAACACATCTAAACAAGATCAAGGTGACTTCAGCACATTCTTTCAACCTTGCCATTTGGGGGACCCAAAGCGATGGAAGGAGGAGTAACTTAAATATATTTGTAGCTTTATCTGCTCTTTTTTTCCTCACCTTTGCCAGCTGTGAGTTGATCCAGCAGGTGAAGGTTTTCTTCTGAGTGTCTTCCTGTTGAGCTATTGAAAAAGGACAACAGCAGTTACAAAATGAGAAGCCTCAGAAACCTTTTAAATATGTCAAAGCTTCAAAGGTCTAAACCTCGGGGGATGTGCGCATATTCCACAACTTTTCCAGCTTTCTAGGACTTGGTCTAGATTTCAGATGTTTGTTCAAGGAGTGCTTTGGAAATAGCATGTTGATACAAGATATTTTTTATCGCTGCAGGTTAGCTGAGAAGAGACAATGATTTTTAATAGCGTTTACAGACAAAAAGCACTAAAAGTCCCCACGTGACCTTGACTGTGCAGCCTGAGGAACTGTGAGGAGAGAGAAGACCTCCCCACCCAAAAGCGCTCTCAGTCCAAGCGAAAGCCATACGGATTTAAAGACAAACCCCAGAACAGCTGAAGACATTTAAAAAGGCTCACAAAATTGTGGGCAGTTCAGTCTTGACACAGTATTTACCCTGGAGGCTATGTTGCCACTGAGCTCACGGTAAGTGAGCTGCAATTAGAGCTGGAGGTCTGATCCTGGGCTCGAATCCTGCCTCTGTTACCAAGTGGCGGGGTAACAGCTTTTCCTCATGGAATAAGGTAGTAAGCCCTGGCCTCCAGAGACTGGAAATGATTCACTTGAGAAGTGCCCACTTTTACTCTTGCTAACAGGAAAGGAGACAAGGGGAAGATCTGAACACTCTAGGTATGTCTTCCCTTCCTCGGAGCGCAGGAGCAGGCCCTACAGCAACACCACGCTCCCCACTGGCCTTCGACCCCATAGGCTTCAGCAGCCATGTCAACTCTGCACACCGGGACTGAGTTTCCACTTCCCCGGATGTCCTCACCTGGCTGGCCCCCCCAGGTAAGGACAGACACCCCACCCCTCCCTGGGCCCAACGCTCACAGTCTTGTCACCACCATCTACCTCGAGGTCACCAGGTCTCATCCAAGCCCACACGCGCACACACACGCCCCGGGCTCTCGGGTTCCCCTCCATTCTCTCGCTCTGATTTAAGTAAGATTCTGCACATGTCTCTGTTTTTCTCATCTCCCACCTCTCCTTAAAACCTTTCCACGGATGATGAACCCGTAGTACACCATCCGCAAAATCCCGTATCCAAACCCTCTCTGGCACGGTCGCCTCTCTGCTCTGACTGAAAACTGGCCCGCTTGAGTGCTGGCTCTGCGTTCTCTTACGTAAGCCCCTTGGACCATGGGGGCCTTGCTCCTTGCTGCTACTTCCAGATCATTCTCCACTCTCTTTGTCCCCGAAGCGCTCCAGCTTTGACTCTCATGTCATCAGACCGTGCCCACTGTTAAAGAGTCATCTACGGGCCTCTGTCCATTCCTCATCATTTCTCAAAGATTTAGTTCCTTACCCACTGTCCTCTCTCCAATACAACTCCTAATTCTTGGCAATTTCAACATACATACTGATGAAGCGCCCAAGCTCCTGGTCCCTCCGTTTTATTCTTCTTCTCCAATAAACTTGTCTTCTGCTCTGCTTCAATCACTGACTGTCATGGTCATACCCCACATCTTATCATTACTGATAACTGCAGCTTCTCACAGTCTTGATTTTGTGCATCTCTGAATGACAACCCCTAGCTGTTCAGTTCCTTCCCTCGAGCGCCCCCACTCCAACAATCCTTGCTGTCCATTGGCAACTCCAGCCATTGATTCTGCCAGCTTTGTGCTGTCCTTCGCCCTCACTGATATCCTTCCTCCTCCCATCCTTTTCCAGCTGCTCCCTCATTGAAGTCACCCTGAATCCAGGTCATCAATGACCCCCGCCCCCTTCGACTAGAACCAATGGTCGATTCTCAGCCTTCACCTTTCTGGACCGTACACTCTTGGTTTTTCTCCTGCCTCATAAGCTGGCTTCTCTCTTTCCCCTACACATCATATGCAGTGCCTTGGGAAATACTCTTCAGTCCCCCTTCAGAATATATTCAGGATATTACCACTTCTCACCACCCCTCACCTGGATTACTGCCCTAGATCCCTAACAGGTCTCCCTCCTTCCAGTCTTGCCCTCAAAATACTCTTCTCAAGCAACAGCCAGAGTGATGTTGCTCAAATGTTACCTCAGGCCAGGACACTCCTCTGCTCACAATCTTTCAAGGGCTCCTCACCTCACTCCTTAAAATGGCTGCAAGGCTGACACCCATGCCCTTTGCTCATCCCCCTGGCTCATTCCACTCCTGCCACTCTGGCCTCCCTGTTTTTCCCAAACTCCCTAGAAACAGTCCCACTTTAGGGCTTTGCCCTAACTGTCCTTTCTCCCAGGAATGCTCTTATTACAGATATCCCCACAAGCCTAATTCCCACCCTATTTAAAGCTGTAACACCTCCACTCCTGCTTCCCTTTGTTTGCTCTTATTTTTTCCTACAGCACTTACCACCTTCTAACATCCTACGTAAGTTATATATGTTGTATGTTTATTATTTAATGTCTTGCTCTTCTCCCAACAGAATATAAGCCCCACACAGACAAAGCTGTTTTGTCTATGATCTATTCCAAGTGCCTAGAGGAACCTGGCCCAGAATAGACTCTAAAGAAACATTTGCCAGAATAATAATAGTTTCATTAATAATATTAAATTGATTGAAATTAATAATAAAACTAAATTATAATTAAAATTAATAAGTGATAATTTCACTGATTATTATTAGTGATGTTTTATTTACTATACCAAGATGGCCAAATCTACCTTTATGTGTTTATATTCTTTTTTTTTTAATTGTCTGATCTATCTTCTAATACATTTTCTTTGACCCCTTCCACTCTCCTTTATTAATCTCTAGCTACCACAGTTATAATAGACTGGTATTGTTGGCATGAGATCTAATTGGAGTTCTTAAAAAATTTTTAATCTGATGGGAGTTCAGGTTGAGGAACTGAAGAGAATCTGAGTAAATGTATTTTGGGGTGTTTACAATCCTGGCTGATTAGAGATTAAAGATGCACTTAGCCTCATTGGATTTTTTTCTTATCTTTTTAAATCCACTTCATTTTTCTGTATTACCAGCTTAAATTAGTTATAGCCCAGTGATTTACACAGTACAGGGTCCTCAATAATTGTTAGCTGAACTGAATTGAGTTCTGGCAAGCCAACCAGATACTGTAGGCTTTTGAAAGTTATTTGTTTTATATAAACAAAAGAATTACAAAGAACCACAATTCTGTCCTATAGTTCAAAATGTTACGACATCTTCTAGAATCTTTGAGATACATTTTCACTGCTTTTTCTCCTAGTGTCAGTAGATGTTTCAACAATATTTTTAAACATGTATTTAAACATTTAAACAAAAATTGTACTGAAGGTTAATTTTGCTCAATAGAAAAAAAACTAGAGAACAGTTTTATGATCCCAGGATCAAGTTACCAGCACACAATGTACATTAATCAAGGCCATGGATAAAAGCAGGGAGGGACCTATCCATTATTGTAACAATAAAGCAGAAATCCAAAACAAACGAACAAACAAAACAAAGATGACTCTTCCTATCCTTAAGGGACCAAGAGAGATTTTTCTTTCTAGGTGATAAAGTGTGAAAAAGAAACCAATCAGGAATACTGCTAGGTCCAGGAGAGAAGAGTCTGCCCTTACTTTAGGAGAGTTACATGGCGGGAGAAGGAAGGGGGACGGACATCTGTGGAAGGTGGGTAAAATCATCTTGGAAAGGGTAAACTGAGTACAGAAAGAGCTTTGTGTGCCCCAGAGGAGTTTCAGTATTCCGCATCCACCTGGAAACCCCAGTCATTCCAAACTATTTCCAGATAATATGAGGGATCATTTCATTTTCGTGCGATGTTAGACAAAAAGGGTCTTGGTATTGAGCAAACAGGAATGAACTTTCCTAGGCTGAGAAAACAGGCAGGGAAACCAGGACTCTAACTGGATTGTTCAAACTGGGTGCACCTAATCTAATCCGAGGTTGGACTGACATATATCCCGACATGGACATAAACTTAAACTGAAAACGATCAAAATTTTTCCAACGAAAACCCTAAGTTATTCTTGTCCTAATTTGATAAAATCTAATAGAAACCAGGGGGAAAACAAAAAGAGAAGCAGCCAGAACAAATCCCCATCGGTGCTCTCCAGTTTAGCAAAGGAAACAAAGCCCAAATGAAATCTTCAGAAAAGGAATTAGAAAAGAAACTTCACGGCTTTTAACGAACTCATTGTCCGCATTTAGAGAACAACTCGTCATCCTGGAAATCAGAACCCTTCAAATGCAACAAGGACCCTTTGCTGAACGGCAAACAAAGATGTCCCAAGTACAATTAAACACCTTTGCAACAGCTGAATTAAATGGTTTAGTATGTGCCATTTTATTTATCCCTTGACACACTTTTCTCACATTTTCATAGTGTCTTATCCCTGAAAAGCGGTATTAATTCAACAGGAACCAGAGCCAAATAGCTCACCCTATGGCAGGATAAGTAACCATTTGTTCTTTTCAAAGGCTGACCCATTGGGAAAAAAATAATTGAGAACCAACTGCTTTAAAGCAACTTAATTTGAGTGGGTGAGATTTTTTTTTTTTTTTAACTGCCAGATTTTATTTTGTAATTTCTGGGGTAAGTTTCTAGTAAAATAATAAAACGCTTCTCAAAATGGCACATAGAGAGAATAGAATCAGCACCTGTTAGGGATAAAAAAAGCAAAAGAATTAAAAAGAATAATAAAATCTATTCTAATGATGGATTTCTCTGTAAAACGCCAAGGAATGGAGAATGAAAAAGTCTCTATCCTGATTTTTAAGGCAAATAAGAAATATGGATAATGTAGAAAAATGTAGCCAGTGAATTTTATTCAGGCCCGTGTAGATATCCGTGACTATCATTCTTGGAAAATATCTGACTGAATTTGAGAAGCAAGACAGAGCAGGCGAAGGTTTTCTCTAGATGTCATTACCATAAAAATACATTTAATCCCCGAGTTTGTTCTTATTCAATCTGCCCTTTGTGAGCTGGCATCACATACCCTTAGCTGGAAGGCACCTTTAAATGAAAACAAACTGAGTTAAGCTCAGTTAAGAAGTATGGATTTTAAATTCACTATAAGGTTCCCAGGAAAACTACTGTGGCTACTACTAGGGAGGAGCAAGACCCAGCCACACCAGAGTTCATCTAAAATGTTGACTCCCCCAAAATTAATTAATTAATTAATTAAAATTTTGACTCCAGCAGTCCTCCCCCAGAGTAGGAGTTCAAAAGCGGTTACCTCAGACATGAGAATCCCCAGTTTACGTTTTCACTCAAACACAGAGCAATGCGTTATTACAATGTGGCTTATCCAAGAATGTCCTCTCCTGCCTGAGTTCACTGAGGACGCTTTGCAATCTCCTTCTATCCAGGAATTTCTCCTTCTCTTTCTCTTATTGGGTTATTGTTAACAGTTTTACTGCACTTGGCTCCAGATTCATTCTTTTGATCTGTCACTCTGCTCATTAAAATCTTTTGATCATTCCTTAATTCCTTAGCGAATAAATTCTAAATTCTTAGCCTAACATTCTAGGTCATTCATAGTTTGGCTCCAATCTAATTTCCCTGACTCATCTCCCATGACTTCCCTACTCATATCCTACTTTTCTAGCAAACTGGAAATCTACAGTTCCCCAGTTAAGTTTCACTCAAAAAAAAGTTTTCACTTTTTTCTGCATTGCCATGCTATGTATCCTCTGGAATGGCCAATCCTCCACATCTCCCTCTGGATTTATAAAAATCCCAGCATCCAGCACGATGTACATGGTGGACATTCAACAGACACCTGTTAAAATAAGACATACTCCATTCAAATGCCCCCCTTCCTAAAGAGAAATAGATATAATCTCTTCTGGTTCTAGTCTCCCACAATACTTTATTGGATTTTTTTTTCTTATTGTTATTAGAAAGTGATATACAATACTCATAAAACATTTTTCCAAGCAGTACTCAAAATGAAAAGTTAACCTCACTTCCCTCAAACCTCCCATTTTCCTTTCCCAGAGACAACATTAATTAACAGTTTCCTGTGCATCCTTCTAGACAGATTAAATATAAAGAACATAAATTCTAAAAGGGCAAGGATTTGTTTGGGTTGGTCACTGGGTCACTAGCTTTCAGAATACTATCTCACAAGTAGGAGGCACTCAGCCAATATTTGTGGAATGAATGTATGTATATGTAAATTAAATGAATATACATCATAGCTTCATTTTTTAAGTTGATAATTCAAGATTTAGTTATACTAAAGTTAAAAAGCATCTGCTAAGCCAAAAGAAATATTTTAAAAGGAGATCATAACCCTTCCAAATTACCAGAAAGTAAGAAGAAAATATCTGGCCAATAAAAAGAACATTTGTGTTCTTATGTGCTGATATGGATATATTCTTAATTGAAAAAAAGTAAGTTGTAAAACAGTATGTTGACTCCTATTTTATCTGTATTTTTTTTTAAAGATTTTAAGTAATTTCTACGCCCAACGTGGGGCTCGAACTTACAACCCTGAGATAAAGAGTCACGTGCTCTATCGACTGAGCCAGCCAGGCGCCCCTCTATTTGTATTTTTATTAAAGGATAGCTGTATGTATGGCCCAACAGCCTACTTCTATCTTATGATAATTATCATTTGCTGCTCATATACTATAGTCACGTAAGGGCGTGTGGTTTCTCTCCTACTCAATGTATGAACCTTAAACATTTATGCTTTTGTGGTTTTGCTTCCCCTTAGCACAGTACCCTGTAGATAAGAAGTACTCAATAAATATTTGCTGACTGAAAGACTTAGTATTAAGAGTATGGAGGATCAAACTGTCTTACTGTATGGAGAAGAATTTACTGACAACAGTTACTAGGCCTATGTCTTATCCTAACCCCTGGACGATTTTTTCTTTGGTGAATAAACTGCCTTGAACAAAAGGGCAGGTACTATAGTGAGACCTTGTTGCCATTCCTTAAAACAACACTGCCAACTCACTGTCCACTGGGACAGAAATGGTAAGGATAGGGCTCCTGGGTGGCTCAGTTGTTAAGCGTCTACCTTTGGCTCAGGTCATGATCCCAGAATCCTGGGATCAAGTCCCGCCTCGGGCTCCCTGCTCAGCGGGAAGCCTGCTTCTCCCTCTCCCACTCCCCCTGCTTGTGTTCCCTCTCTCGCTGTGTCTCTCTCTGTCAAATAAATTAAAAAAATCTTAAAAAAAAAAAGAAAGAAATGGTAAGGATAACTAAATTCGAAAAATAATGCAACATGTTTTAGCCATGTGTCCCAACAGCTGTCTCAAAGAATCTTAATCAGCTGTTACCGAACAGAAAGGGAACTAAAAATAATAAGGCCACCTCTTCTATTGTTTCTCATGGAGATGATAATAAACAGAAATAAATGAAGAAACAAAGTAAGGGAATAAAAGCACACAGGCATGCACAATCAAAATAAGAAAAGCCTAAAATATTTGAAGAATAAACAGGAAAAGGTGTGTCACTGAACTACAAAAGGGGAAACTGTTAACTAACAAGAAAAGCAGGGGGACAATTTACTACACATTTCCTTGCAACCAACCATAAGCAAACAAACAAGCCAGCAAGAACGAAAAATAAATAGTACCAAGACTGAGATCTCGCTTATTGAATGAGAAAAGCTGAGTTTAGAAGGTAACTCCTAACAAAACTCGTAAGCACAGCATGCAACCATATCTCAATCTGAACACTTTTTTTTTTAAGATTTATTTGAGAGAGAGAGAGAGAGAATGGAGGGAGGGGCAGAATCTCAGGCAGACTCCCCACTGAGCGCGGAGCCCAACACAGGGCTCCAATCCCTCCACCCATGAGATTATGACCTGAGCTGAAAACAGGAGTCAGATGCTTAACCCACTGAGCCACCCAGGTGCCCCCTCAACACTCTTTTATGTCAATATTCTCCCCTGGAGAATCTGTGCTGGCACTACAGAAAAAACAGCACCCCCCCATCAGACTCAGCATTCCAGGACTAAAATCACACCCTCCCTCCTTCCCTCCCTCTCCCCTCACCTGTCCTCACCAGAGTTTCCACCTCAGAGATTTAACACCACCATCCTTCATCACCCCCAAGTACAGCCTACCACAAATCAGGCCAAATTTGCTCCCGTGTAGCTTTGGTATCCTCTTCTTCCTATACCACTAGGCTCCCCTTGCTCTCCTGCCCCATCTGCCATCAGCCACGGCCTGTTCCTCCCATGGCCAGCCAGATCTGCTCTGCTCCCTTCAATCCATTCCCCGCTTCAACCAGTAGATCTAACCTTCTTCCCCCTTCCACTTTGATGGTTTATCTCAATAAAGCTGTTCCCAAAAAATATGAGAGAATTATCTGTGAGATTATTTGATTAACATGTGCCTTCTTATTAGCCTACTGGCTCCATGAGAGCCTGGGTCTGATTTTGCTTCTCATTTTGCCTGCAGCATCTACCACATGTGGTAGGAATTCAGAAAATGTTTGTTGAATGAATAGTTAAATGGCTGCAGGAGAAGGGAGTGGGGTTTCGTGGCTATATTTCCCCAATGTAGAGATTTAAAGATTTTTTTTTTTTTTAAGATTTTATTTATTTACTTGGCAGAGAGATAGAGAGAAAGCACAAGTAGACCGAGTGGCAGGCAGAGGGGGAGGGAGAAGCAGACTCTCCGCTGAGCAGGGAGCCCGATGCGGGGCTCGATCCCAGGACCCTGGGATCATGACCTGAGCCAAGGGCAGCCGCTTAACTGACTGAACCACCCAGGCGCCCCGCCCAATGTAGAGGTTTAAATACTGAATTTATTGGGGAAATATGTGACATACAACAAAGATTTCTACTTTGGGCCTCAGCGTGCGCAATCCAGCCTCTTCGTGTCGCCACATGAGCGAACCACACCCTGTGCAACACCTGAGATTCTCACACTGAAGCTTTTGTTTCCAGCCTCCCTGAAACATAGCTCCTGGCTCTCTACGTAAGAACACCTTGTATTTCTAGCACATGCAAATGAGCCCACAATACAGATAAAATGCCTAGAATTTGGGGTGCTATTTGCTCTCCTCTTTCTCACCCTCTTCTGACTCATCTGAGTTGCTAGATAAATATTTGTGGAATGAATAAATCAAAGAAATGACTCCATTTCTTTCAACACATATTTGTTACTCCTTACTACCTTTCATCTACTATATAAAACTGAGTGCTTTTCTTTTGAAAATCATGTGTGAGCCTGAGCCCTGACTTCTGAGCACAAAAGAACCAGACCACACTGAAGTGATCTGTGCTGTGATTACAAATCTAGGATTCTTACACTTTTGAATGCCAGCAAACTACTCAGGGTCATTGTTTGAGTTCAGAGTTCTAGGTCCCAACTCCCAGAGTCTCTGATTCAAGGGAATCACACAGCTCACTTTGAGAAACATCTCTGTAACTGGACTGATTTACATGTGTGACTTATTCTTGAGACAACACAAGGGAACAGGAAAGGCTTAGCAAAAATAGTGAGGAAATCATAAACTCTGAGATATTCATATAATGTAACAATATAAATCTATGATAATATATGGGTATCCTAAGACACACTTAAAGGGGCTCAGAAGGCTTGCTGAACCAACTTGTGTCTAGGAGTAAGTAGGAATTCAGGGTAAGGAATAATGACATCATTTCATTAAAGCCGTCCAATGAAGAGGTCGGGTAGGCATTTTGCGAATGAGAAAACTGTAGCTCCCAGAAGATGAAGGATTTTTAATCACTCATTCAATAAACACTTATTGAAAGTGCCCTGTGTCCTATATACTATGCTCTAGATCTCACATCCAGTAGAGGAGATTCAAATCCAGATGTGTCTGATACCAAAATCCACGTTCTTTTCGTCATAATTAAAACTCAGCTGAAATATTGGATCCATGGCCCCTCCAGCTTACCACCCTATCTCTCTCCCCTACATTAAACCCAAATTTCTTGAAAGTATTGTCTACACTGGCTGTCTTCATTCACATCCTTACCTACCACTCACTTCTAAACTCATTAAAAGAAAACTAGCTTTGATCCCAACCACTCCATCTAATTCTCAGCAAGGCTACCACTGCTTAACCCCGTGGGTACTTCTCAGAACATACTGGATCTCTTGAAACTTCTGATGCTGTTTACTACTCTCTCCTTCTTGAAACATTCTCCTTCTTTGGTTTCCATAATATCACACTCACCTGGTTTTCTTCCTACTTCTAGTGACGCCCCTTCCCAGACTCTGTTATAAGCTTGTTTTCCTTTTCTATCTCTGTAATGTTCTCTTTTTCTAGTTTCATCTACTCCATAGGAACAAATTACTATTTATATACTAATGACTTCCAAATCTTTCTCATCAGCCCAGGTATCTGCTTCTCTTGAGCTTCGTGGATATCCCCACTTAGTTATTCCATAGACACTTCAAACTCAACATTGCCAGAAGGGAGTTCGTCATCTCTAACCAACTCCCTCGCCCACTAATGGTGTTCTCCTGCATTTTTTTTTTTTCAGTGAATGGTTCCATCATCCACTCTTCTGCCCAAGAATAAACATGAATCATCTTTAATATTTCCCTCACCTCCCTCTCCCATACCCAATCAAAAAGGCCTAATGATTACTTCACTAAAACTAAAAATAAAATTTAAGAATTTAAAACCCTGAAAATTGTACCGATTAGATATCTCTTGATACCTATCTCTCTCCATCCTCACAAGCACCTCCTATATCAGGACACCATTAGCTCTCAGCTGAACCGCCATAACAGACTTCAACAGGTCATTCTGTCTCCACATTCACTCCCATAAGACCACACCCCACACTGCAGCCTGGTGATTTCTAAAACCAGTTCTGAATATGTCTCCACTCACAATCCTTCTATCACTTCTCCTTGGTCTTCGGAAACAACTCAAACCCCTATATATTCCCATGACCTTTTACAGGCTCATCTCTTACATTTTCCTTCAAACTGTAATCCTCGGTCTCACTGAGCATCCATTTCCTTGAATGTGCCATGCTGCCACCACTGCCTGGAGTGCTCTCCTCATCTCTATCCTGTTCATGTGCTAACATACTTTAGGTCTAAACTTAGAAATCACTTCCTTACGGGAAGCCTTCCCTGACCCCCAAGACTGGTGGGTGCCCCTACTCTGTACTCCCAGAGTACCATGTCTTCTCTCTCCTGCAGTACACCCATATCATCCTGTATTAGTCTATGCACTTGCTGTCTCCCTGTACTCAGAAGGTACATTGTAGGACAGCACATTCTATGTGTCATCCCATGTATTCAGTACAGTGTCTTGTACACCATAGGCGTTCAATAGCACTTGTCAAATAATGAAAGAACAAATAAATGAACTGGGATCTAAGGATAAATTAACCTATACTTAGAAAAACAAATAATGGAGTAGTATCTCTTACCTTAAAAAATTCCTATGTCTTGCTTCAACAAGGACGCTATCTCCGCTACCCTTCGCAGCAAAATTTCTTCAAGGTGTTGATTAAGTCATTGTTTCTACTTCCTCACCTCTAGTCTCTCCTCCACCCACTCCAATCAGGCTCTGTCTCCACCACCTGAGGCGTGACTAACCCTGTTAAAGCCACCAACTAACTCTATGAGTCCAATCCACTGGCCATTTCTCTTCAATACAGTTGACATTACCCCCTTCTCTTTTTTTTTTTTTTTAAGATTTTATTTATTTATTTGAGAGATAGTGAGAGAGCAAGAGCGGGGAGAGGGGCAGAGGGAGAGGGACAAGCAGACTCCCCAGTGAGAAAGGAGCCTGACATAGGGCTCGATCCCAGGACCCTGAGATCATGACCTCAGCCAAAGGCAGACACTTAACCTACTGAGCCACCAGGCACCCCTCCCCCCTTCTGGAAATATCTTCATCTAGAAGTTTCCATGCCATTACACTGACCTAGTCTGCCTTCTTTGGCCTTAGCTACTCCTTCTCGGTGTCCCTTGCTTTTCTTCCTCTTCCGCTTTACCTCTAAACACTGAAAGATCCGGGATGCCTGGGTGGCTTAGTTGGTTAAACATCTGCCTTCGGCTCAGATCATGATCCCAGAGTCCTGGGATCGAGTCCCACATCGGGCTCCTTGCTCAGCGGGAAGCCTGTTTCTCCCTCTACCTACTCCTCCCCTGCTTGTGCTCTCTCTCTAGCAAATACATAAATAAAATCTTAAAAAAAAAAAAAAAACACTGAAAGATCCAAAAGATCTGCTCTAGCTACACACTCCAAGGGTGTTCTCTTCCAGGCCATGGTTTTAATTGCAAATATACCAGCCACATACTGATGGCTCCCAAATCTATACCCCTCCCTAGAACTCTGGATCCTCACATCTAACTGTCTACTTGACATGTACATTTGGGTATCAAATGAGCATCTCATATCTGTCATGGCAAAAAAAACCTCTTGATCTCCCCAAAACTTGTCGATCAGTCTTCCTCATTGCAATAAATTACATAACCAACTACTCAACTGCTCAAAGCAAAATTTAGAAGTTATCCTTGATCTCTCTTACTACTCACTCCATACATCCCAACATTCACAAGTATCCTTTTTTTTTTTTTTTTTTAGATTGTATTTATTTGCAAGAGAGAGAATGAGAGACAGAGAGCATGAGAGGGAGGAGGGTCAGAGGGAGAAGCAGACTCCGTGCTGAGCAGGGAGCCCGATGCGGGACTCGATCGAGGGACTCCAGGATCATGACCTGAGCCAAAGGCAGTCACTTAACCAACTGAGCCACCCAGGCGCCCCTCACAAGTATCCTTTAAAAAAAAAACAAAACTATGATTCTTTATCCCATTCCTATCACCCTACTATTATCCAACCTACTCTGATAGTTCACCTGGACAACAAAAGCATCCCAAAGGGCTTTGCTGCTTCCCCTCCCACCTCTCAGATAATCCCCTCTCCATCCAGCAGCCAGAGTGATATTTTGGAAAATGTAAATCAGATCATGTTACTCCCCTAACTAAAACCGTCCTCACGCACCTTCCCTTAGCGCTGATGAACCCCTGCCTGATCCAGCTCTGCCTTGCCTTGCTGTCCAGTACCATCTCCTGCCCACCACATTCCAGCCACGCCAGGCTCCCTGAATTCACCAAGCTTGTTTCTACCTTTGGGCTTTTCCTTTAGTGCTGCCTCAGCCTGAAATGCTCTTCCCTTGTTCTTTGCTTGGCAGCTCCTTTGTGTTATAATCATTCCTTAAATGTCTCCTCCTCAAAGACCTTCACTGACCACCTGATCTAAAGAAAGCAGGAAATCATCACATAAACCCATTTTTAATCCTCTCCATAGCACTTTTCATGGGCTGATATTTTTCTTCATTATTTATTCTTTGTCTCGCTAATAACTGAAATACAAGCACCGTGGGCATATGAAGCTTGTTGGAGTTGTTCACCTCAGTATTCTCTTAATCCAAAATAGTGCCTGATACAGTGTAGGGTCTCAGGAAACACACACTGCATGCAAGTATCAATGAACAGGGTCACCTGTACTCAGAAAAACCATAACTGTGAGACGAATTGCTAAGTGTGGATCCACGTATACTTTTGAAACATTTTGTTTTGAAGACATCAAACCATGCTAGAAGTTCTCCATGTAAGCATTCAGACTGAGGCAGACAGACACACAGCAGAACTAGTCCTCACTATTAATAATCCTGCTTAACTGAAGACAGGGCCAACAATGACTATGTTTTGGAAAGATCTTAAATGTTATTCAAATTTGATAAAGGCTGTTTGTGTTCTGATTTGAGCTAGGTGCCTTTCATCTTAAAACATTTAGCTGCTGATGCAATTGGTAGATCCTGAGCAACAAAGACGGAAAAGACCAAGGCATGACCAGTGAGTGCTGCTCCAGCCTGGGGGCAGAGAGCAAGCGTGTGGGCCATTCTTCCGCCATTTTCTCTCTATGCTCATTCAACATGCATCACCGCACAGACTGTCAATGACTAGGAGAGATCATTGACCCAGAATCGCACGTTTCTCCTCCAAAAAAATACACATTTAGAACTTCGAACATTTCATTTCTCTGATAAATCATTCCTATCCTTTTATGTACTATTTTTAAATGATTCTAAAAATACCTGGTGGTAGTAACCTTCAGTTCTCATACATATATTGAGAACAACAGATGCAGTTACCTTTTATCAAAATTCCCCTGAATGTTTTAGAAAAACACAGCCATCAGAGAAAATTGTAATCATCAATGCTGAAATCAGATGGGGGAGGTAATCTCTTGAAGACACACATTTAGAATAACCTCTAATTTTTAGAGTGTAAAATCACACACTAACCCCATCAAATGGTTATAAATTAATATCTTATATTGACTTCTTACTTTCCCATTTTCAAGGAGAAATTATTTCAAATTTTATTTTTCCTAATATACTACTTCAAGCTCTGAATAATTCTACTCCCTCCTGAAACACACACATACACAAAAGCTTAGAAAAACTCTTGTATCTCCCATGGGGCTAATTAAAAAGGATTCTGATTTCTATAAGGAATGAATGAGATCTTTGTTAACCTACTTTAACAGGACTCTAAATGACCCTGGATTTATCTTGCCCTAGTTTTCAAAATGTAACTGACCCAGAATAAAGTAAGCTTATCCCCACACTCTTGGCAAAAACAAAACCAAAGTTCCCAGAAGCCAAAACTGTATATATATACAACCTAAGAAAAAAAATTTATTTTCTCTCTTAAAGAGACTATACAGTGCAAATACTACTGCTTGCAGAGCTATCTTATTCTTCGCCTAATTGGAACATTTTAAGATTATAAAGCTTTACAATATCAAGGCAAGTAATCTTCCAAGAAAACACAGCAAAGGACATCATCAGCTACTATGATATCAGGAACTTTCTGGAAGCTTTTGTGTTGGGACAGTACAGCACTGATAGTCGGGGAAGAACCATGATTTGATTATTTTCTCTGGGTATAACAATCACCTAATCCCTAAAAAAGACCCCAGAGATGATTTGCTTTCATTCCTAATAACTAAGCAGTATGAACTGATCAGGGAAGCAGAAATACTGCCTAATAGTACATGTTCTTACCTTACTCTTCATTCATCATTTCCATCAAAATTCCACACTGGGGATCTGGCTGTAAAAGGGTAGAAATTCTACCCAGAAGCCTTTTATTAATCCCATTCCTCTTTCTCAGATTTTACATGGTTTCATTCACTCACCGCCATAAAGTAAACAGAATTTCAGAAACACAATAGTTAACCACCACTGAGCCTGCAAACACCATAAACACACCTCACTGCCTCATGTCTAAAGAGATCCATGTTTCCATCCTCTCTCACTGGTTTTCCTGAACACTGAACCCTTCTTCTAATTCAGGGTGTTTTATATTTTTTTTATATTGGAAATGACCACTCATTTATTCATTACACAGTTGTTTACCAAAAGCCTAAAATATGTCAGAAACGTCACTGGCAATAAAGATGCAGGAGTATCCTACACAGGGCACCTCATACACACTTGGAGGAACTCAGAGGGCTTATTAAAGCAAGCGATGTCCAAGGATGAGCAGAAACTCTAGGATAAAAAAATAATCATAAGAGGTTCAGCAAGAAGACAACTAACTCCAGGGAAGTTCTTAAGAAAATGTTTGATTTTTACAGTGAGAGGGATAGATAACTCACCTTGCGATGATATTATATAGAAAACACATTCATTCTTCACCTCCCTACACCTGAAATGTGAAAAGATACTCCAGACAGCATATTCAGTCATATTTTGGTTAAATTTTATGTTGGATCCAAAATTAGGAGCAAGAAGGACCTTGTTACATACGAATGATTAAATCTGGGGTGCCTGGGTAGCTCAGTAGGTAAGCGTCTGCCTTTGGCTCAGGTCATGATCCCGGGGTCCTGGGATCAAGCCCCGCATCAGGCTCCTTGCTCAGTGGGAAGCCTGCTTCTCCCTCTCCCACTCCCCCTGCGTGTGTTCCCTCTCTCGCTGTCTCTGTCAAATAAACAAATAAAATCTTTAAAAAAAATTTTTTAAAAGAATGATTAAACCTGCATCCCAGCTCATTTTCCTACTTTCACATGATATCAACAAGCGGAAGCCCAGCTGCCACCACATGCTTCTCGAAGGTGCTCAATCTATTCACATTTTTGTCCCCTTAACAACAAGCCTACCACACGTGGTCGGCGCTCAGTGTTTACTGAGCAACTGAATAAAATTAAACATTACATCACATTATTATGTTTATTATCTAGCCCACTGAACATGAATAATGTCTAAAAATATCACATAAATTGAAAGCCTCCTTTAGATGGATACTCAGTAAATAATGAATAAATTTCAATGGAGTAATAACCTAAGGGACCCGTGTTTCACTATCAAGCCCTACCAAGTAATGTCTATCCAGAAGGCACAGAGGGTTTTTTAATCTTTTAAAATATATCATCTGGACGATAACACTAAATCAAACATATGAGCATTGTTTGAAATGACACAGGAACTGGGCTGAAGGTGATTTTATACAGTTTCCCGCGGACGGTTAACCATCCATCAGCATTTTGGCAGGATTGCATGAAAGTTAACTCCTCATGCGGTGGCAAACGTAATTGATACACACTCCTCCCTAGTTCTTTGTCTAATTAATGATAACGTTCTATATTCAAATGCTATTTTTCTTTTTTTTTTTAATTTTTTTTTTTACATTTTATTTATTTGAGAGAGACAGAGATAGTGAGATAGAGAGCACAAGTGGGGAGGAGAAGGAGAAGCGGGCTCCCCACAGAGCAGGGAGCCCGATGCGGGACTCAATCCCAGGACTCCAGGATCATGACCCGAGCCGAAGGCAGACGCTTAATGACTGAGCCACCCAGGCGCCCTCAAATGCTATTTTTCTAAAGCACTGGCCTACCTCATTGCTAAAAGCACTTTGCTCTTGTTACATAAATTTATCATACCCTTTTGTGGCCAACAAAGTACTCTATTCACACGTTCTAAAGAAATAACTGAAATCTGAAATATATAAAGACAGTGTCTGGGGCGCCTGGGTGGCTCAGCCGTTAAGGGTCTGCCTTCGGCTCAGGTCATGATCCTAGGTTTTGGGATCGAGCCCCACATCGGGCTCCCTGCTCAGGGGGAACCCTGCTTCTCCCTCTCCCACTCCCCCTGCTTGTGTTCCCTCTCTCACTGTGTCTCTCTGTCAAATAAAAATTTTAAAAAAAAGTGTCCAAAACAGTTCAAGAATGCCGTCGCTGCTGTTTACAATTGCACAGGGTGAGTCAGCCTAGTCCGCAACTTCACTCATTACTCATTTGACTCTTAAATGGGTCCTCTACCTGTGTCGTGCTTTCACTCTTTGCATGACGTGAAGTTCTCAAGAGTTTCCTTGTAAGCGGTGTATTTTAGCTACAACAATTTACCTTAAGCACATCGACAGAAAATAATATCCCATGGCCTTCCTATTTGATGCTACTAAATACTTAGTGAGAAACACTAAACAGAAAGAGTTAATAACGTGGACGTTGAGAGCTGTATTGTTATCACCCCAAGCAGCTCAGCTTCTAGACCTCGGAGCCTCTCTACTAGGATCCCTATTCAGTAGTTTCAGAACCCCGCTGAGTCCTCCACCCTGACAGTTTTCACATTTGTCCCTACTTTCAGATTCACCGCTTACCTCTAATCCAGGCAAATGTTACCCAACACCCAGATGTTTGCAAACCTTTCCAACTGGTTTCTCCAACTGCACTCTCTGGCCCACTTCAAGTCTCCTTATACCCCCAAAGCCAGACTGACCTCCTAACCTCCAACCATATTCTCACTCTCACGACCCAGAAGCTACCCACTGCCTAAAGGCAAAAATCCCCAAACTTCTTGAATTTGAATTCAGCTCCCTCAGGGATCTTAGTCGCAGAAATATTACTGAAGAAATTCCTAGTTTGGTCTCAAATTAAATTGAATGGCAAAGAAAGTCCCTTCCAACTTGAAAATTCTGTGATACTCATCCAACTTTACCCGTTACTGCTTCCACAATCATATCCAATACTCTGAAGAATTGTTCCCTCAACACACCTTTGCTCGGCACAGGTATTTCATACAAAACATGTCTTTACTATTTTCTTAGGATAAAAAGGAAAGAAAGCACCTGTTATTTTGCCAGATAACAAAGCCAATGGAAAGATTTAAAGAAATTCTATAATGGACTCTTTGGTAAGGCAAATAATTTTTAAATTATTAAACATAATAAAATTATGTTTATTATTTTCATAGCCTGAACTTTCATATATCATTTTATTTAAAATGTGGACCATCTGGGCGCCTGGGTGGCTCAGTCGTTAAGCGTCTGCCTTCGGCTCAGGTCATGATCCCAGGGTCCTGGGATCGAGTCCCACATCGGGCTCCCTGCTCCGCGGGAGGCCTGCTTCTCCCTCACCCACTCCCCCTGCTTGTGTTCCCTCTCTCGCTATCTCTCTCTCTGTCAAATAAATAAATAAAATCTTTAAAAAAATAAATAAATAAAAAAAATAAAATGTGGACCATCTGTAGTAGTACAAAATGCACTAAACTAAGATAAATTCCATTTTTACATTAAGCTGCTCAAATTCACCAATGCCATTTCTTTCCTTTTCCAACAATCCAATCATTTCAACGCTATGCTCCTTACTAGACTGAGAACATAAATATCTCCCTACAATAAGGGCCTTCAAAAATCCCTTTATCCCCTTCATAAGGACATTTTCTCAAAGATCACACAAAAGATGAACAAAAAGATACATGAAATTGCTTGTTTGTTGTCCTGCTCTATGAATCTCAGCAAAGCACTGCCTGATTTCCTGGGCCTGATTCATTGTAAGTCCTGCAAACATGGAAATCTGTTTTCATAGCATATCAACGATGACTCACTACATTTCAATGTAGACGTCCTAACTTTTTCTTGACTATATTATTCCAAGTCAGGGTATGGCATAATTGTCTTATCTTAGATATGTTTGGCTAAAATAAGGTAGGCGTTATAAGTTAAATAGGGCTCTGTCTCTAAAAAAAATGTTCTGAAATTAGAAGGAAAAAACTTCCTTACTAGCGGTGACCCTGAGCCTCTCATATTACATAAAATCTCTTTTCTCATATTACTCCAAGGATCATTAAGCACATGTGAATTTTGTGAAATACAGGTCTGATAACATAGCGTACAAAGCCAAATGCTTTTAAGACTATTGCCAACAGCCTGCCATTCAGGAGTAGCTAAGTTACATAATATCACCTCTCAATTTTTTGTCCAAATAGCTAATAATCCTGGTATGAAACCAAAGTTACCTTCAGAAATATATATAAGTTCCTTCTTCCCTCCCTCCCTCCCTCCCTTCCTTCCTCACTCTTTCTTCCTTTCTTTCTTTCCTTCTTTCTTCAACTCAGGCTGAAAGAATTATAAATCTGCTAATAATAATATAGAACTTAACCTTGAGAAGTCTATTCATTTCACAGTTAAGCCATCATTCTATAGTCATGTTTGACATCCCTGAGTGTACCTGGCTAATGTGAGCAGCACTCACCTGGTGTAAATCTGACCACATTAGAGTATTGGCTTTCTACCCCTCCCCCCACAGAGTGATGCGTCCAGCACCATGTTCCCCTAAATGGGTCATAAAGAAAAATCATTCACATCGGCAGTGCATGTACATCACGTTCCCATTGCCATGCAGTCCATATTCATCTCTTCCTGGAAAGCAGATTGTACTAACCTAGTATAATTCAAACATGCTATATATAAGAAACCACTCATTTCTCAGTAACCTGCTAATTGTTTTAAGCTACTTACAAACCTGAGATCATTAATGTTACTTGAAGATGCCCATCCATCCCATGGATTAAGATTTAAGTAGAATTTCCAAAGAGAGTGTTAGGGAAATTCCTTTTTCAAATTGTTCTTCAAATGTGTCTCTATGTGTTGACATGTGAGGGGGATGGTGCAGTGGAAAGAAAACTATCCTCCAGGTCAAACCCCAGCTCTGCTTATCACTAGCTGTGTGACCCTGGGAAATTGATTCCATCTTCCTGAGCCATGGCTTCATTCTCCGTACCTCCAAGATAAAAACATCTATCTGAGGATTGAATGAGATCATGTGCTTAAGAGTGCTATGTAAGCTAGAGCCTGTGACATAAAAGTCTTGGAGTGCACTGCAGTGGGGAAGAGAACATTATGAAATATAACTATAATTATAATACCATAATACTACAATATAAACTTATAATACTGTAAGTGCTAAAATAAGGACTTTGGGAGGACAGACGGGAGTGTGAATCTCAGCCAAAGAGAGAGCAGGGCTCAGGAGGAGGCTGAGTCTGGCTGACTTTGGGATGGGTAAGGGATGGATGAGGGATAGGCAAGCTGGACTTCTTCCAGGGGGAGGAGGACACAGGGGAGACTGCAGGGGGATAGCCCGAACCAAAGCACACAGGCAGGGGGACTATGGGCCCTTGAGCAGCTCTACAGCTAGACCACAGGGTGATAATGGGCGTGAGGTGGGAGATGAGGACAGAGAAAAAGGAGCACCACCCTGTGAACCACACCAAGAAGTCTAGACTATCCCACATGTGATAGGAAACCACTGAACAGAATTGTCAAAACAAAAAAGCAGTAAAACCAGACTCTGGTTGACAATTTTTTTTCTATACACTAAGCAGTTTCTACTCTAGCTGTGTGCTCCTAGACAAGAAACCTTTTGAGACAAAGATTTTGACTGTAAATATATAAAAAGAAGTTACAATGCATTTATTAAACTCCTGCTCTGTGTCAGGTACTGACCTAGGCCCTTTGCATGCACTACGCATTATTATTATTGTTCATCTTCAAAACATAGGTACAACATAGGCATTACCACCCATATTTGAAATATGAGGAAACTGTGACTCAAAACAGAGAGTCTTTTGCCCAAGTTCAAAGAACTAGTAAGTGCCAGAGCCAGCAATAGAGATTAGCTTTACCTTACTATTTATTGATGCACCTCTTCCTGATATGTTTTAGGTCATGTGAGTTATTACTCACATGCAACCAAAACTTCAGAGAAAAACAAGAACATCAGGGCTTCTTTTTCCCACAGTTAAATGAAAAGATTTTAATGTAATTTTATTTTATTTTAAGTTCCAGTAGAGTTAACATACAGTGTTGTCTTAGTTTCAGGTGTACAATACAGAGACTCAGCACTTCCGTGCATCACCCAGTGCTCATCACAAGTGCCCTCCATAATCCCCTTCGCCTAGTTTACCCATCTCCCCACCCAGTTAAGTGAAAATTTAATTCCAGTTACTTATGGATATTATATGACACTCTAAAAAATATACTTACTGAAAATTTTTAAAATTCTTACCTCAAGTACTACACTTCAACATATTACATGTTTCTTAGTCTATACAAATTACATGATATTTATTTTTAAAAGCCCGATACATGTAGGTGTAGCCTATTGCAATAGCTCTTGACCCCAAAGTCAAGAAGCTAACCATCCAAAACATACTTTTAATTCAAAAGAAAGTATCAGAAAAGAAAGTCATTTTGGGATCTTTGTCATGGATGACACAAATACAAGGAATGGACAGCATGGAAACTGTAGTTAGTAACACTGTATAGTGTATTTGAAAATTGCTTATCTAAAAAGTTCTCATCATAAGAAAACAAAATCTATAATTATGCATGGTAATGGATATTAACCGGACTTACTGTGGCGATCATTTCACAGTATATACAAATATTAAATCATTACGTTGTATACCTGAAACTAATAAAGATGTTGTGTGTCAATTACACCTCAATAAAAAATAAAGTGAAAAATAAATAAAAATAAATGACTCAAAATCTATGGCTTCTAAGTAACATTCTAAAATATTTTGGTTTTTTTTTTTTAATTTTATTTATTTATTTGACAGAAAGAGAGAGACAGCGAGAGAGGGTATACAAGCGGGGAGGAGGCGGGGTGGGAGAGGGAGAAGCAGGCTTCCCGCGGAGCAGGGAGCCCGATGTGGGGCTCGATCCCAGGACCCTGGGACCATGACCTGAGCTAAAGGCAGCTGCTTAACGACTGAGCCACCCAGGCGCCCCCATTCTAAAATGTTGTATAAAACTGTACATAATCTTGGGGCACCTGGGTGGCTTAGTCAGTTAAGCATTCAACTCTTAATTTCAGCCCAGGTCATGATCTCAGCGTCCTGGGATTGAGCCCCATGTCAGGCTCTGCACTCAGCATGAGGTCTGCTTGTCCTTCTTCCTCTGCTCCTCCCCTGCTCTCTTTTTCTCTCTCTCTCAAATAAATAAATAACAAAAACTGTACATAATCTTAAAGATTACTTTAAAATACAGTCTCATAAATATTTTCAAAGGCTCACCATGGCCTTATTTCTTCTATACTAGCTAACTTTACTCAACTTCAAAATTGGCTTTATCAATAAAGGTGAAAAATCTAATGAATTTTCAAAGTACAAAACAAATATTGTTAAACGCCACAAGAAGCACTAAAAAAAAAATAAAATAAATACAGACAGTGCTGAGTCTGCATAAATGCACACAGGATTCACAGGATTGAAAGGTCATTCACTTATGATCATACTACTATTCTTTTCTTTTTGTGCAAAATAAGGATGTACATTTAAAAGAGGCTAAGCAAAAAGATGCAAAATAAGTGCAAACAATTCCAAGCAAACCATGGTCAACTGTCTTCACTACAAATAAAATACATACACTCAGAGTGAGAAACTGTGATACCAAATTCCTTCCAGGTATTTCTTACTTTCTTAGAGAGCTGAGGTAGCAATAAAGACATTTACATATACTGAAAGGTTCTACAATTGGAAAACCAAAAAGAGAGACAGAAAGCAGCAGATGGAAAGATGAGGGTAAGGTTCCCACAGTTACTATGGGTGTTACCCCCACCCAATCTCAGTTACCTTGCAGTGAAATATGGCGATCATCGATGCCCAAGGAAACCTGTTCATCCTCGGTGGGAGGCACAGGACTTGATGCCATCCTTTGACTCAACGGAGATTATATCATATCCATCTCAGTTAAAGAAGTGAACTATAAGTAAAAGGGATAAATGCTCATTAGTGACTCTGCAAGTCTGCATTTCTAGTAAACATGCATTGCCAGAGAGCAACAACAAATGAAAACCGCCCTTCAACAGAAGCAGTTTTCTAGTGAGTGTTTCCGTAGTTCCTGAGGAACAAAGTGACTACGCCTTCTTTTTTGAATCATAATCAAGATTTTGCCCTGTGACCTATCCACGTTGCTGGAAGGACTCCCAACGAGCTAGCACTGTGGATTCTACTCTGGTGGGGAAAAGGAAAGCTACCCAATGAGAACCCATAACTTGCTTTTAGAGGAAGGAAAGTTGACACAAACTGACATCTTAGGCCTTTTTGTGCATTTTATTGTTCACTTCAACCTGCAAGGATTTTCTTTATAACTTTTTATTTAACTTAGTTCCTTTCTGCTCCATAAATGTTGCCATTCACTGGAAACAATAACTGAGCTTGCAGAGCTTGCAAAGTGAAACTAAAAAAAAGTATATCAAAAAGAATGTTTGGATGAGGTTGTCTATTATGTTGAATTATTTTCCCAAGCACTTACTTTTCCACACATTTCTCTCTCAACCCCCACTTTGACTTTTTTTTTTTTTTAAGATTTTATTTATTTATTTGACAGAGAGAGACACAGCGAGAGAGGGAACACAAGCAGGGGGAGTGGGAGAGGGAGAAGCAGGCTTCCCGCCAAACAGGGAGCCCGATGCGGGGCTCGATCCCAGGACCCTGGGATCATGACCTGAGCTGAAGGCAGTCGCCCAACCAACTGAGCCACCCAGGCGCCCCAACCCCCACTTTGACTCTTAAAGAATGCTTCCAGTAAGAGTTAATTCTTGCTGTGCAACTCTATTGCTTCATGTATGTGTTTGCCACTCTTAGCATGCTGAGGGCTGAAAAACTTGACTTTTCCCACAGATGATGACTTTATCAAAATAAGCCTAACCAAGTATATAAAAATATAAAATGTATTAGGGAATGAATAGAAGAATGGATAAATGTACAGATACCCGATCAAGCAAGTAGAGCAAAACATTAGTGGTAGAATCTGTGTCTTCAGAATATTATGGGTATTCACTGTAAAAGCCTTTGCCTTTCCTGTATATTAGAAATTCTTTATAATAAGGTATTGGAAGGGAGACAACTAAAAATAAACCTGAGCCCAACAGATACAATCAATCATATCCAACAGACCATTTTATGCAAAGAATAAAAATCATCCAACAGTTAATGCTAGAGCCAGACTTCAAAAATCTTTCGGGCCTTGAGTGAAGAGGTTGTGACGTTGGCGGGGTTCCAGGCATTTCCTGATCGAGGTTGTTTGTAACGACCAGCTATGGAGTGAGGTCCCCATCAAGTGCAACATTGATGGGAAAATGGAGGACCTTAAGAAGCTGATTGCAGCCCAAAATGGCACCCATTGGAAGAAGATCATCCTGAAGAAGTGGTACACGATTTTTAAAGACAACATGTCTCTGGGGGAACTATGAAATCTAGGATGGGATGAACCTGGAGCTGTAATGCCAATGAGGAGAATTCCTTCCCCTGCCCTGTCCTGCTCTCTCCTCTTCTCCCATCCTCACCCCCACACTGGTATGGATGCTTGTTTTTAAAAACTCATGTTAATAAAATCTTAGAAGTTGCAAAAAAACAACAAAACAAAACAAAACAAAACCTTTCAATTCCGTCTTCCCCACTCTGTTTATCATCCAAAACTCCTTTGTTATCTCTCCCATGGATCACTGTTGTTAAAGATTTTACCTACCAAATAAACTGTTTGTTAATTAATAATTACTTTGTCTTATCCTTGGAATTAAGCTGAATCAGAGCCTGCCTGATTTAACAGTGTTACCATACTGAGTTGATAATGCTTCTAACCAAAATGAAAATGCTGTTCAAGTGAGCCTGTGCAGCTGGATGATTGATAAAGCTACAAATGTTCTCAGCTTTTGATGTATTGAGGACCTCTACTACCCCTTCCCATACCCAAGGGCTCCTGAACCCAAAGTGAAGACAAAACACTTCTTCATGATGACAGGAGAAAAACTGAATTCCTGGGGCGCCTGGGTGGCTCAGATCGTTAAGCGTCTGCCTTCGGCTCAGGTCATGATCTCAGGGTCCTGGGATCGAGTCCCACATCAGGCTCCCTGCTCCTTGGGAGCCTGCTTCTCCCTCTGCTTCTCTCTCTCTGTCTCTCATGAATAAATAAATAAAATCTTAAAAAAAAAAAACTGAATTCCTGAATGAATTTCCTAAGGGCATCCACTATTCCATGCCAGGACTATATTTTTAAAGGGGAGATAACAGCAATGGTAGCAAATACTTATATAGCACTTACTATACATAGGCACTGTTCTGAGCATTTTGCATATACAACCTCATTCAATCTTCATAACAACTGTAAGAGTTGGGTACTCTAATTATCCCCATATTTGAAAAACCAAAACAAAATGTCACATACAGTTGTCTATGGACACACAGCTAATAAATGATGAAACAAAGATTTGAATCCAGGTAGTTTGAGCTTCAGAGTCTATGCTCTTAAACAATACATGCTGGTACCTCCTAGAGCTGGCTAAAACTGCCATATTTTATTTACTCTTTTTGTCATTCATTTGTTCAAGTGTTTAAACAGGCTAGCTCCTGCTCTCAAGGAATTCAATCTTTTTTTTTCTTTTTTTTTTTAGAGATAGAGAGAATGCACATGCAAACAGGGCGGGGCGGGGGGGGGCGGGCAGAGCGAGAGAGAATCTTAAACAGGCTCCATGCTCGGCACAAAGCCCAATATGGGGCTCATCCCCACAACCCTGAGATCATGACCCGAGCTGAAATCAAGACTCAGTCGCCCAACCGAGCCACCCAGGTGCCCCAAGGAATTCAATTTTCTGAGAATGACAAATGAACACAATACTGAGTGAAATCCTCTAATAAATGTATGTAGAAGGTGCTGTGGAAGCAAAGGAGAAGGCACACCCCACACTTGAAGCTGGAGAGAGATGTGACTGTCAGGAGAGGACTTATTATAAAGCAGCATTTCACTCCAAATGATCCCATTAGCATTATTCAAATGATACCTGGAATTTAATGAGAATGTCTCTGAGACATCACTCATTGCCATTCACTATTCATCAAATATAAGGTATTAAATGGAGAGGGAAGACTTTAAAATAAAAACAGAACAATAGAGAACAAATTGCTAACCAGAGAATCAACTGTTTCTGTGCTAAACTGGTAGGTGAGATTCACAACATCGTAAATTAAAGTTGAAGAAAAAGAACGTATTAGTGAAAAGAAGTATAGACCTTAAAATAACCACAGTTGACCCCTGAACATGGGTTTGAACTGCACAGGTCCACTTGTACAAAGATATTTTACAGTGCTAAAAATACATTTTCTCTTCTTTATGGTTTTCTTAACATTTCCTTTTCTCTAGCTCACTTGATTATAAGAATATAGTATGTAATACATACAACATACAAAATATGTGTTAATTGACTGTTACCAGTAAGGCTTCAACAGTAGGCTAATAGTTGTTAAGTCTGGGGAGAGCCAAAGTTATATATGGATTTTCAACTGTGTGTGTGGTGAGGGGAGGGGGATCAGCGCCTCTCACCCCCACGATGTTCAAGGGTTAACTGTATTTACCCAAGAGGTTTCTGTTTTTAATAGGGAAAATTTATTAGCAAGCAAGTCAATAAAATATAATTTTTTATTTACTGAAGAATTTCTTAGAGCTTCTAAAATATGTCCATCAAGGGCGCCTGAGTGGCTCAGTTGGTTAAGCGACTGCCTTCGGCTCAGGTCATGATCCTGGAGTCCCGGGATCGAGTCCCGCATCGGGCTCCCTGCTCCGCGGGGAGCCTGCTTCTCCCTCTGACCCTCCCCCCTCTCATGTGCTCTCTCTCTCTCATTCTCTCTGTCTCAAATAAATAAATAAAATCTTTAAAAAATAAATAAATAAAATAAAATAAAATAAAATATGTCCATCAAAAGTAAAACTAAACTGGGGCGCCGGGGTGGCTCAGTCTGTTAAGCGTCTGCCTTCGGCTCAGGTCATGACCCCAGGGTCCTGGGATTGATTCCTGCGTTGGGCTCCTTGCTCAGCAGTGAGTCAGCTTCTCCCTCCGCCTGCCGCTCCCCATGCTTGTGCTCTCTCTCTCTCTCAAGACAAATAAATAAATAAAGTCTTTTTAAAAAAAGTAAAACTAAACTTTAAAGACTGAATCAGTTGGAAGTGTTAGATTATCAACCCAACTATGGTCTTACTACCATTATTTCTCAGAACATGCTGCAAAAGTCATAAGGCCCTGACAGGAGACAATTTATGATGATATTTCCAACACAACTGGTTTGGGTGAGAAATAGTCAACATCTCCAGAGAGGAATTTACTTGCTAAATAGGGCCCATGAAAAACTGGAACAAAGTAGAAAAAAAGCTTTGAGAGATTTCTTGGGGTCTGAATTGAGAAGCTAGAAAGGGTGTGGAAAAGGAAGGCAGAAAGAGGAACAACCGTGTGTCCCGGGCTCACAGAGTCACCAAGGTCTAGCAACCAAACTGCCCAAGGCCATCTCATCTGTGTTCCAACTTCCCAGGGCAGATAGCATTCTTCCCAGTGCAGACAGAATCAGCACAGAAGAGCCCTTCCCAGGGGCTCCTCATAGCTTGACATTTCCTTTTCAAATAAAAGTTACACAAAATTACATGAAAAATCCAGGGATTAGAACGAAAATAATGGACCATCTTCAGGCACATAACCAAAGACTGGGTAAAGAATTAATGTCGTGGCATTAAAGATTCTAAAATCAAGTGGAATGGTGTGGAATTGTGTTTTTAAAATTCATATAAATCAATAGGCACACTTTTATAAATGGCATAGCTATTTTGAAATGACTGTGGTTTGCTTAGGCAATAAATCTTAATATTCTTCTGGTGTCTCTAAAACCTCAAACACTAGAGAATTTCCATTTTTTAAAGAAATGTTGAGGGGCTCCTGGGTGGCTCAGTCCGTTAAAATTCTGCCTTCGGCTCAGGTCATGATCCCAGGGTCCTGGGATGGAGCCCCATGTCACTCAGCAGGGAGTCTGCTTCTCCCTCTCCCTGCTTGTGTGCCCACACTCTGTCTCAAATAAATAAATAAAATCTTGAAAGAAAGAAAGAGAAAGAAAGAAAGAAAGAAAGAAAGAAAGAAAGAAAGAAAGAAAGAAAGAAAGAAAGGTTGGCATTTACTTTGGATTATTACGATTAGAATTTTTTCAACTCAAAAATAAAATTTGAATAGAGATTATAGCTCATGAACAGAATTATGGATGCTTTTTATTTCCTTCCTTTTGCTTATCTGCATTTTTAAAATTTCAAATGGTGAATGCATATTTCTGCTACAATAAGAGAAACATGTTTGTTTTTATTTTAATGAAAGGACAAGAAAATGGGGAATAAGGTATTATTTAGTTCAGGGTCAGTTCTCCAATTTATTTGCTATGGAACCTGTATATCTATATCTTCATAATGAGGAAAATACTCTCTTGACACAAATTAAATATTAGAAAACTTTTCTTGCTTTGTCAGAAATTTCTAGAAAAGATTCCTAAAAGTCTTTTTCATAGCTCAACAGGTCTCTTATTTTTGAGCCCTGGAAAACTCTATCAGCAGGAGGAAAGAGACTTCTATCTCATCTTCAGAGGCTGATCAGAAGGTATAGCATGACAGGACGAAGTAGGCACACAGGTAATTCTTTAATGGGGTGATTTAAAGGTCATCATTTTTTCCCATCATTTTTTCCTAGTCTTCATTGGCACCGCATTATTTATGATCTACCTAGCAATTCCAAAGGATGTCCCTTTGTCGGTTGAGTTATAGCGCTATTCCTAGCAACTGACAGTTACCAGCTTTGATCTGCTTACAAGCTCACAGAAGAAAGTTGGTGGCACATATGCAGTTTCTTCATCTTTTTCCATCAACTTTTCCTAGTTCTGTAACCTGTCCTCTCATCACCCCGAACCAGAAGCTATTGCTACAAATTCGCAGACCAAGTGATTTTTTTTAATTGAAGTACAATTGACACGCAATGTTACATTAGTTTCCGCTGGACAACACAGCGATTCCACAAGTCTACACATTATGTGCTCACCACAGGCGTAGCTACCATGTCACTACACAACCTATTATAACACCGTTGATGATACTCTCTCTGCTGTACCTTTTCTCGCTGTGACTTATTCTTTCCATAACCAGAAGCCTGTATCTCTCGCTGCCCTTTACCCATTTTGTCCACCCCCGACATCTCTCCCTTCAGGCAACCATCAGTTTGTTTTCTTTTCTTTTTTTTTTTTTTTTAAAGATTTTATTTATTTATTTGACAGACAGAGAGAGACAGCGAGAGAGGGGACACAAGCGGGGGGAGTGGGAGAGGGAGAAGCAGGCTTCCCACTGAGCAGGGAGCCCAATGCGGGGCTCGATCCCAGGACCCTGGGACCATGACCCAAGTCGAAGGCAGACGCTTAACGACTGAGCCACCCAGGCGCCCCTATCAGCTTGTTTTCTGTATTATGGGTCTATTTCTGCTTTTTGTTTGTTTAGATTCTACATGATTCTACATGAAAGTGAAATCATATGGTATTTGTCTTTCTCTGACTTATTTCACCTAGCATAGTACCCACTAGGTCCATCCATGTTGTCTCAAATGGCAACATTCCATTGTATATCTACCCCACATCTTTATCCATTCATCTACTGATGCACATTTGGGTAGCTTCCGTATCTTGGCTATTGTAAATAATACTACAATAAACAGGGGTGCATGTATTTTTTTGAATTAGTGTTTTCATCTTCTTTGGGTAAATACCTAGTAGTGGAATTACTGAATCATATGTTGATTCTATTTTCAATGTTGTGAGGAACCTCCATACTGTTTTCCACAGTGGCTGCACCAGTCTACATTCCCACCAACAGTACGTGAGGGTTCCTTTTTCTCCACATCTTCACCAACACTTGTTACTTCTTGTCTTTTTTATTCTAGCCATTCTGACAGGTGTGAGATGATATGTCATTGTGGTTTTGATTTGCATTGCCCATTGCCATTGAGCATCTCTTCATGTGTCTGTTGCCCCCTGGATGTCTTCGGAAAAATCAGACCCGGTCATTTTTAAGCTCCATGCTGCTATCTCTTTTCAGGCACTTTATTTTTCTAATGACCACCACAAAATGCAGGAAAAATCAATTCTAACTATTCACTACACTTTTGGAAAACAAGTGTGTAGCAGTTCTCTGGATATGATACTGCTGTGCTTGTTAGCTCACAACAAAGCGTGTCACTCACCAGCCAATAGCAACTGTGCCGCTAACCCACCCGCTCCAACCCTGACAACATTCTGGCTGAATGTAGCCACTTCCCTAAAAGAGCTTTGTGTTGGCCTTGACCAAGTCCCAGCTGCTCTGAACTACAGGGTCCACTGCTGCAGAATGGGAATGATAGTGTGTATCTTATAGGATGGCTGTTGGAATTCAATAAAAAAGCATATAAAACATAAAAACCACAGTAACAACTAACATTTACTGAGTGCTTACTGCGGTAGATGCACGACAGTATATAAATGGTATTTACTATGATCTCTGAAAGGAATTTATCAGGATTCTCCCATTTCTTAATCAGCAGTAAAAATTAAAACCGCCTCACAATACTAAAATGAAAAGGAAAAAAAAGAAAAACTTAAGGATGAAAACTTCTCAAACTAGGAACGCTGATATGTTAAATTAGCACAGATCTAGAAAGCCTGCACGCAGGAAGTAATTATTTTTCCTTTCCATCAGTACATTCTAACCTTGAAATTCTGCCCTTCTACCACACAGTGAAAGTTTCTAAAGATCATAATTCCCCCAGCGAAAGCTTCCTGCCTTTGTTACCCAATCTCCCCAAAGCCCTGGATATGGTTTCAAGTTATAAGTACGGACAATGGTTTGGGTTACTTCTTTTCCACATATATCTCTTCATTCCTTTAGTCATCACCTCTACCCGTGACCTCATTATATTTTGTCCCTAAATTGCTACCAAAGACTCCTGGCTTTCCTATTAACTCCAGCTTCCCCATCCCTATCTTTGAAGAATCCCTAAGAGGAGTGGATCATGGTGGCAAGAGATATAGCAGAAGATGAGGATGAGACTTAGGTCTAAAAACAAAAACAAACAAACAAAAAAACCAGTATCCTGGAGATCAGGGCTGATAGCAAGATTTTAGACATGTCTCCACAGCAACAGTAGGATCCCCAACCTTTACCCATCCTCCTCCTCCAAAAGCACCTGCAGCCAGATCTATTCTCCAGATCCCTAGCTATACCCACAGATGGGATTTCAGAGGATCCTGTTCTGGATCAGGATCTATCCCTTCCCCCTAGAAAAGACCTCCAGATACTGATATTTGGTGTTCTTAAATGGAAAGGTCAGTTCCCTGCCACATCACCCAACTGTGAAATCCCATTAATTGGCTTTTTCATTCCTCACTCTTAAATATGAGCAGACAGTCAAAAATTACCAGACATCGAGGGAAAGCCTCCAAGGATAAAAGAGGTCAAAACAAACACAAAAAGAGGAACCTAGAGGCAAATGTAAGAAAGAAAAGAAAACTTAAGGGAAAAATAAGAACTGAAATTGATCATAATTGACTTTTTTTTAAAAAAAAGGACCCTATAAAATGAACTTCATTTTAAAACTCATAAAAGGGGGTGCCTGGGTGGCTCAGTCATTAAGCATCTGCCTTCGGCTCAGGTCATAATCCCAGGATCCTGGGATAGAGTCCCACATCGGGCTCCCTGCTCAGCGGGAAGCCTGCTTCTCCCTCTCCCTCTGCCTCTGCTTGTGTTCCCTCTCTCACTGTGTGTCTCTCTCTGTCAAATAAATAAAAATAAAATCTTAAAAAAAAATAAAACTCATAAAAGGCTTCACAATATCAGTTACAAACAGAATCACCATTTCTTCCATTTTATACCTTCACATGACAATGTACATATAACAAGAGATATATTTTAAAGTTTTTGTTTTGCATGCTGCTAACACATTTCACTAGCTTTTTCTTTACTCATTGGATTTTTAATAATACCCAAGCAGCAGAAGAGTCTTTCCTTTGCTGTCCTACCTGCTACTCCCTTGCAGTATATTCAATATACTTCTATTTCCATTTTAAAAAAATACTCAAGTAAAAGTCATATTCTATTAGACAGAATTAATTTTAGAAAGCCCTTATGAGCTCAGACTTAGTCTTGTTTACAAACATCTACACCCACACACATGATGAAATGAAGAGCAGAATGCAAGAAAACTACCTTGGCAGGAACAAATGGTTGAAGATTTTAATTATGGCCCTCCTGAACAGCAGTATAGTTCGTTTTATTTCCTCCAAAGACAAAAGTCAATTTCACCCTCAGTGATGCAAATGCACAGAAGCTCAGTATGAATTCACAATTCCACCAGAATTAAGTTACCAAGGCAATCTTCCCTTTTGGGAATCATAAAAACTATAGAGTCAGTAGTAGTGAAATGGGCAGCTGTATGAGGGTTTTGAGCAGGGGGGAGACACGATTTGACTTACGTTTCAAAATTATCACCTGGATTGATACGTTAGGAACAAAACATGGGACTAGGAATGAAGTTAAAAGGTTATTACAGAATGGATGGGCGGAGGGATGGGTGGATGATAATAAACGATAAGGCAAAGGTGGTAAAACGTTAAGGGTGGAATCTAGGTGTTGAGAATAAGTATTTGTGTAAAATACTTGCAACTTTGTTGTATGTTTGAGACTGTTCATAATAAAACACTAGGAGAAAAACGCAGTGACAGAAATCTAGATGCCGCTAGCTGGGACCAGAGCTGCCAGAGTAGTAGTGATTAGTGGTCAGATTCTAAATAGATTTTGAAGATGGCACCAACAAGATGTTCTGATGGATTTGATGTCATGTGTGCGAGAAAGAGAAGAATAAAAAAAAAATCACCGAAATTTTTAGCTTAGGCATCAGGAAGGATGGAGAAGCCATGAATCGAGGCAGAGAACGATAAAGGTGGGACAGGTTTGGAGACAATACAGGAGTTCAGTTTTGAAATTTCAAATGTACATCAGAAATTATGGCTTCAGTTTCAAGGGACAGATTCCTGTTCTATTTTGAATTCAGGTAACTTGGGCATATACCTTTTTCCCCCCGCAAAGTAAATGCTTCTACCCCATGGGAAGCTAAGCCAAGAACACCAAGTCAGGACAAAGAAAATGGAGCTGGGCAAGGCAGTAAGACTGGAACAGGGTATTATGGAAAAAAACTTTTTTATGTTCTATTTTAAAAGATCAATGAAAGGGTTAGAACATAAAATAAGACATCTCCCATAAACAAAAAAGAGAATAATAAAAAAGAAATATAAAGCTTAAAGGACCAACCCAGTGGGTCTAACATCCCTGAGAACACAGAGAAGGAAAGAATCAAACAAGTAATACAAGAAAATTTTCCAGAACTGAAAGACAAGTATTTCTATCTGATAAGAGCATAATAAGTGTCCCCAAAAATATTTTTTAAAGGACTCTCAGCAAAGCACGTTATTGCAAAATTTCATAAGAGCTGGGATAAAGAATCTCCCAGAGATTAAAAAAAAAAAATAGACCACACACCAAGAAACAAGAATCAGAACAACATCAGACTTTTGTATAACTACATTGGACAATAGAAGACAGAGAGGAAATATTAAAAGTTCTGAGAAAACCTAAACAAAAGCTAAAGATATAAAACTCTCAGAAGAAAACACAGAGCAAAAGCTTCATGACAATGGATTTGGAAATGATTTCTTTGATATGATCCCAAAAGCAAAGGCAAGAAAAAATAAATTGGACTACATTAAGATTAAAAACTTCTGTTCATCAGGACACCTGGGAGGCTCAGTGGATTAAGTGTCTGACTCTTGATTTCAGCTCAGGTCATGATCTCAGGGTCATGAGATCGAGCCCCGAGTCAGGCTCCACACTCAGCAGGGAATCTGCTTGAGATTCACTCTCTCCCTCTGCCCCATGCCTCTCTCTCTCTCTCAAATAAATAAATAAATCTTTAAAAATAAACAAATAAAAAATAAAAACTTCTGTGCATCAAAGGATACTACCAACAGAGTAAAAAGGCAACCCATGGAATGGGAGAAAATATTTGCAAATCATATACCTGATAAGAAATTAATATCCAGAATATATAAAGAACTCCCATAACTCAACAACAAAAAAATAACCCAACTAAAAATGGGCAAAGGACTTGAGGTCAACATCATTAATCAAAAGGGAAATGCAAATCAAAACCACAATGAGATACCACCTCAAACCCATTAGGATGACTACTATCCAAAACAAACAAACAAACAAACAAATCCAGAATATAGCAAGTACTGTGAAGGATGTGGAGAAACTGGAACCCTTGTGTACTGTTGGTGGGAATGTAAAATGGTGCAGCCACTATGGAAAACAGTGTGGAGGTTCCTTAAAAAAAAAACTAAAAATAAAATTAGCATATGATCCAGCAATTCCACTTTTGGGTATATCCACAAAAAAATTGAAAGCAGAGTTTCAAAGAGATATATATAGACCCATATTCATAGCCAGCATTATTCACAGTAGCCAAAGGTTAAAGCAACCCAAGTGTGCATCCATGGATGAATAGATAAACAAAATGTGGCATGTACATACGTTGGAATATTATTCAACCTTAAGAAAGAAGGAGATTCTGACATATGCTACAACATGGCTGCCACGGAAGAACATGATGCTCAGTGAAATAAGCCTGTCACAAAAAGACAAATACTGCATGATTCCACTTACATGAGGTTCTGACAACAGTCAAATTGACAGACACAGAAAGTACAACGGTGGTTGCCAGGGGCTGTGGGAGGGGGAATGGGGAGTTCATTGTTTTAATTAACTTTCAATTAATTTTTAATTACTTAATGTGTATAGAATTTCAGTTTTGCAAGAAAAAAGAGATCTGGAGATGGATGGTGGGGATGGTTACACAACAATGGGAATGTACTTAATACCCCTGAACTGTACACTTAAAAATGATTAAAGTGGTAAATTTCATGTCATAGGTATTATTTTACCACAATTTTAAAAAATCAGAAGATGATTTTCAACCTGTAATCTATATCCAGCTGAAGTATTAATCAAGTGTTAGGACATAAAAAAGTCCTTTCCTGACATGCAAGCCTCCAAAAAATTCATGTCCTAGGCACTCGCTCTTAGAAAGCTACTGGCAGACTTACTCCAACAAAATAAGAAAGTAAAACAAGAAAGAGGAAAGAAAGTATTCCAACAAAAGAGAAAAGTCAACTAAAACTGAGACAAACAGACACTAGATCTCAAACACAGGAGAAAAAGGAAAGTTCCCACATGACAGCCAGGCAGATCCGTGCAGAAATAAGCAGGGCTCTGACGGACAGGTCTAGGGTGGGAGCTGACAGGAGCAGGAAATGGAAAGAGAGGCCGTGCAGACAGGAAGGGGTGAATGGAGAGAGTGAAGAAGCACCCAGACTGAAGTCTCTGTGAACCTGAAGAACCATGACAGTGACCATTAAGCTAGAATTGCTGGAGGCTGTGGCCAGAAGGTATGTGAATTAGTAATTTTGAAGATGGTGCAGCTCTTGGTAAGACAAAATTCCAATTTTAGGTCTGAGAAGCTTTAAGAAAAAAAATTATACCTCCATTTGTTCCATAAAGAATTTATGGTTTATAATGACTTGTTCGCATCCTTCTAAAGGTGGAAAGCTGAGGAGTTTGGGAGAGAGGGACTTAGGAAGCTCTCATCAGATGACCTCATTTTTCTCAGGAAAATAAGAAGTGAGGTCATCTCTTGGGAGCAGGGGGGGAGTGAGGGTGGGGTAGGGTCCTTGAGAAATAAATGGTGCTTGGAACAGGCCACAGTCGAGAACCTGAACAAACTGACTAGAGACATACAACGAGCTGGAGGCCAGGGCAGGTGCACTGAGGCCAGAACAGCGTTGGCTGCAAATGGACCCAAACGGCATTTTGGGTGGATGCAAGGTTCTCCCAGGAGGACTCAGCATCTGACTGCGGCAACTGTTGGTGACTTCAATTTCTGAACTAAAAAATGCTCTAAAATTGCACAGAGGGGCACCTGGCTGGCTCAGTCGGTGGAGCATGTGACTCTTGACCTTGGGGCTGTGAGTTTGATCTCCACATTGGGTGGAGAGATTACCTGAAAATACAATTTTTTTTTTAAGATTTTATTTATTTATTTGAGAGAGAGACTGAGAGAGAGAGAGAGCATGAGAGGGGGGAGGGTCGGGAGGGTCAGAGGGAGAAGCAGACTCCCCGCCGAGCAGGGAGCCCGATGCGGGACTCGATCCAGGAACTCCAGGATCATCACCTGAGCCGAAGGCAGCCGCCCAACCAACTGAGCCACCCAGGCGCCCGAAAATACAATTTTTTAAAAAAATATTGCACAAAGACACAGACATATTCAAGAATGTTCATGGCGGAACCACTTATAATAGAAAAAAGTGGAAATAACTGAATCCCATCAGTAGGAGAATGGATAAACTGTGGTTGATTCATGCAAGGAGGACGATGCCACAGCTAAAATGAATGACCAACCAGTATCAGCATGGTTATATATCAAAACTATAATGGGGCAGGGGGGTGCGGGGGGCAAGTGCAGAAGGACTCATATACTATGAAGTCATTTATGTACTTTATATAAATTTTACACACACACACACACACATATGTATGGTAAAAGAACAGATACAGGGTCGGGAATGACACCCACCAACTGCAGAGTGAGGGCAAAAGAATGGGCGGTGGGACTTCAGCTCCACAGTCAATGTCTCCTTTTACCCAAAAATTGAACATCTAAGTAGGGAGTGCATTGTGGATGTTTAAAATACTCGTTCTTACCATTTCAAAATTCTAATAGAATTCCACTTAAGCTAGAGAAGAGAGATGAAATGCTTGAAAGAGCCCTAGATTCAGAGTCAGAAGAATGTGGCTTTAGTCCCAGCTCTGCCACGGACCACACGGCCTTGGATAATCATTAACTTCTCCCAGGTCCCGTTTCTTCATCTGTGAAATGAGGATAATGATTTTGTCTGAGCCAACTCAGAGCCTCTCAGGTTCTTGCCAAAGACTCTACCCTGAGTTCTCGGCTGCACATTTTAAAACAGTGGATTCCAAGAAACAACAGTCACAGAGGAATGCCTGAAAGACCAAGAGCCCACCCATTCCTGAATGTTGTCTTTGGATCCCGTCCAGCCGTGGGGAACTCTGAACTTGAACTGCATTGTTGTAGCCCCTCAGAGAACTGCTTCTATTAAAATGTATTCTGGTATAATCCCATAAGCCCTACCGAGCCAGATATTAGAGGGACCTGGATATTAGAGGGACTGGGCGAGAGAAACGTACCATGCCACTTTTTCCACCGTATTTCAGGGGTACCGGGCGTTAAGACACACGGTGTTCCTTTTACAAGAACACGCTGTGGAACATTCTCTCAGGTCTCTGGACCAAGAAAAACTGTGATCCGGAGCATTATACTTTTCATCTAATGACCATGTTATTTTTATGAACAAAGTTTCCCTCTTTTGGCTGGCATAGCCCAGCTTTAGCAATTACAAATGACTTTATGGAAACAAGTTGCTTTCCCACTGGCTTTATTCAACTACACTTTTTCCCCTTCGCTGCAAGGTCCTTCTCTATTTTTTTTTTATTCTGTTTAACTCTATGTTTTTCTACAGATGACTTCCAACTTTCTCTGGGACACGAGACGGTATGAATAAGCGAGTTAAATGAACTCAGACTTTCTGTAAGGACAAGATAGAGCATGTTGAAAACCACAAAATGAGATGTAAATGCAAATTGTTCTTTATTGTGAAAAAGGAAAATTCATTGTGGAAAAATGAAATTGTATGTGCTTTCAGTAAATGAAATTTACTAAATGAAAATTAAACTTAAATATTTCTCAATGCCAAGTCACTTGAAGACATCCGTATTCCAGTTCTAAGCTCTAGGAAGTTCATATGTAGTCTCAGCGCCCTAGAGACTCCGAATTGATGGAGAGTCTTGGCTAGAAGCAATGGATTCACAATGCCTCGGGTGGGGTGTGAAATAGAGAGAGAGAAAGAAGGTACTGAGGGGCATAATAAATTGGCTTATTATTGGGGCGCCTGGGTGGCTCAGTCATTAAGCGTCTACCTTCGGCTCGGGTCATGATCCCAGGGTCCTGGGATCGAGCCCTGCATTGGGCTCCCTGCTCAGCAGGAAGCCTGCTTCTCCCTCTCCCACTCCCCCTGCTTGTGTTCCCTCTCTCGCTGTGTCTCTGTCAAATAAATAAATATTTAAAAAAATAAAAATAAATTGGATTATTATTATTCACAAGAAAAATATTTTCCCGAGAATTCTTGGCCCTCAAGAATATATATATATATATATATATTTTAAAGATTTTATTTATTCATTTGAGACACAGAGATACAGAGAGAGAGAGAGAGAGAGAGAGCGCATGAGCAGTGGGAGAGGCAGAGGGAGAGGAAGAAGCAGACTCCCCGCTGAGTCAGGAGCCCGATGTGGGACTTGATCCCAGGACTCTGGGATCATGACCTGAGCCGAAGGCAGACGCTTAACCATCTGAGCCACCCAGGCGCCCCAAGAATATATATTTTTAATGACTGTACTCCTCATGAATATATTCTTACTCTGCCTCTCCCCTAGATCCCCATTCCCTGCCCCTCAATCTCCTCTCTCTTCTATATCAGCAGTCCAGGGTGTTCCGATCTCTCTGCCCCAGCCCCCTCCCATTACAGCAAAGCAAACACAGATTGAATCTTGCATAAAATGCCAGCACACTTTGAAAAGAGGCCACCCTAAACACCACACACATCCTCAAAAAGCTGTTAAGACCATCGTATCTTACAAGAATTGCTTAAACCTTCCTAGTGAAAAGAAACAATTACTGGGTTCATTTCCCATTCGGTAAATTGGCTTCAGGTGAATTGGCCTTCTTCCCCAAAGAAGTAGCTGTGTAACTAACACATCACTTCTCTCTGGTCCCCACTCCAGGAATAACCTCAGCCCTGCTGGCCTCCCATCGTTTCGTTCTTGTTAGCCCCCTCCTGGCATCTCATGTTGGAGTATACTGCAAGCATCCTGGCATCGATTTAGAGGCTGTGGGCCCTGAACGGCAACTTGAAATGCCAGCTAACTGGACAAACCCTTCCCTTTGAAGATCCACTGTGGAGCCCACCTGTCCCTTGGAGCGGTTCCCTCAACCCTCCGTCTTCTGCAGATTCTAGACAGTGAGCCTGAGGAAGGGACTATGTCTTGTTTACTGTTTACCTCTATCATCTAATGCTGTGTGTGGCATATGGTGGGCACATAATAAATGTCTGAGGAAAGATTAAAAGAGTGAACAAATGAAGGAACAAACTGGAGCGATGTAGTTGGGGAAGCTGTTAACTCTCAGCCCCACTTAGGATTTAGTACTAAGAAATAGGGGCACCTGGGTGGCTCCGTCCATTTAACGTCTGCCTTCTGCTCACATCTTGATCCCGGGAGTCCTGGGTTCAAGTCCCACGTCAGGCTCCCCGCTCAGCAGGGAGTCTGCTCCTCCCTCTCCCTCTGCTCCACCCCACTGGTTCTTTCTCTCTCTCGCTCAAATAAATAAATAAAATCTTTATTAAAAAAAGAATTTATTTTTTTAATAAAGATTTTACCTATTTATCTGACAGAGAGAGAGAGAGAGAAACAGCAAGAGAAGGAACACAGGCAGGGGGAGTGGCAGAGGGAGAAGAAGACTCTCCACTGAGCAGGGAGCCCGATGCGGGGCTCGATCCCAGGACCCCAGGATCATGACCTGAGCCGAAGGCAGATGCTTAACCGACTGAGCCACCCAGGCACCCCAAGAAAAGAATTTGGTACTAAGGAATACTCCGCTTCCTCAGAAGAACAAGTTGGGTTTTGGCTGTTTTGTATTATTTTTGCTGTTGTTTTCTTTCCTGAAAATAAGAGCCATATAATTCATGTTCCCTTTTCACTTGGTGTCCAAAAACACAGAGCTCACTATGAGGTCAAACTGTAGTAATTATGTAGGTCCTCCTATGTTTGTTTTTCCCTGGACTTTGTCTTGTTTTTTTGTTTTTACTTTTTATTGACATATCACACCTTATCTTACACATATTTGTTGTGGTCATCTGAAATCCTTCATGAATAAAGTAAGGAATGAAAAAATTAAAAAACTAAATGAACAAATAAGCAGGCAAACGAAAACTCAGAAAATACACTTTACAAGAATTGTTTTATACACACTTAAATAAAAATAAAAATAATTTTGAAATTCAGGTCTTCCCAAGTCACAGGATTTTTTTTTTTTTAGTTCCAACTTCCTCCTTCAATATTTCCACTTGAATGTGCTCTCTTTCCTTTCATTTTTGACAAGATTTTTTTTTTCTCACCAAATGGCCAGAATTCTTAGCCATAGAAAACTGAATCGCCCTCAAATGTCTTCTTGGATGTATTTTAAGGTCAAATGCCTATTTCTACTGGTCATGATTTTTTTTCTTGGATTTTCAAGGTTTCAGAGGAAATTAAGTCCCGAACTCTTCTGGGGAAATAAGAGAGTTGAGGGACCAGAGGAATTCTGTTAAGTTTACAAAGCTCAACTAGTCCTGCTCAACTGCAGTCAATTGGCTGCATGGATGTGGTAAAATTCTCAGAACAGAAATGCTGGAAATGTTTGGGAAAAGATGTGCAGGACCTCACTGGGACCATACAAGCATTTTTGTCTAGTGGTTCAAGTAACGTAACCGTACGTGCATTTTTACACGTTTCTGTTGGGTAGCATTTTCCCAGTGATGGGCTGTCTTTAAAATTCCAAATACAGGGGCGCCTGGGTGGCTCAGTCGTTAAGCATCTGCCTTCGGCTCAGGTCATGATCCCAGGATCCTGGGATCGAGCCCCACATCGGGCTCCCTGCTCAGCGGGAAGGCTGCTTCTCCCTCTCCCACTCCCCCTGCTTGTGTTCCCTCTCTCGCTGTGTCTCTCTCTGTCAAATAAATAAAATCTTTAAAATAAATAAATAAATAAAATTCCAAACACAGGGCTCCTGGGTGGCTCAGTCATTAAGCGTCTGCCTTCGGCTCAGGTCATGATCCTAGGGTCCTGGGATCGAGCCCCACCTCGGGCTCCCTGCTCTGCAGGAAGCCTGCTTCTCCCTCTCCCACTCCCCCTGCTTGCGTTCCTTCTCTCGCTGTGTCTCTCTCTGTCAAATAAATAAATAAAATCTTTATTAAAAATAATAAAAATAATAAAAAAATAAAATTCCAAACACTAGTCTTTCCAAGATATTTAGAAGAAATATTTCTAAATTTGAAACATTTGCCAGCAAACATAACAGCCAAAAATATGTTGGCTGTTAAAATGAGGAGTTTGTTTCTGAAATGTACTATTTCTTTAGAAAAATATTTGTCAATTTTAGTGGCAGCTGCAAAGTTGCTTTCACAGAACTTAATTTACTATTACAAATGGGCAAAGGCGGAGTGATTGGATTTTTCCTTTTGGCCCATGCACTACTGCAACCAACCCAAGTCACACACGCCTTTATCACCAAATGCAGCAGCTGCTGCTTGGCCAGGTACCCATTCTTTCTCTTTAACTGTGTTCACTTACACAGGAAATCAACAAAATCCACCTTCCTCAGATAACGGTCCGATTTGTCTTATGATGGCCAAGTCCCACTAGAGCCCTCAATCACATGTACATGGTTGCCAAGTTTTTTATTTAACTTAGAAGCTTGCAGGTCTAATTTTCTTTTTTTTTTTTTTTTAAAGATTTTATTATTTGACAGAGAGAGAGAGAGCACAAGCAGGGGGAGTGGCAGGCAAAGGCAGAGGGAGAAGCAGGCTCCCCACAGAGCAGGGGGAACCTGATGCAGGACTCGATCCCAGGACCCCAGGATTATGACCCGAGCCGAAGGCAGTCACTTAACCAACTAAGCCACCCAGGCGCTCCCCAGGTCCAATTTTCTTCTCGCACTCAGGCTTAAGGTAAGTATTACCAAAACATGGCGCAGAGTCATGGAAAGTTGAGGGTTCCAGATGGGATCGATTCGTTCATTCATTTAACAAAGACCGGTTGAGTGCTCACTACCTGTCAGGCACTGGGGATGCAAAGATGAGTAAGTGTGAAAGATTTTCCAGAGACAGGAAGAGCATGTTTGAGGAGCATAAACACCAGCAGGATTTAACTCCCTTGGGGAATCCAAAAAAAGCAAGGCTTGTCAAAACAGGCTTAAACAGAAAAGGACCAATGTCTAGCACCCTACCCTTAAGATTTCCCTGCTAAAGCAGGTAAGGACCTGGCAAATGTAGACTGGTGGAGGAGAAGGCTGCCCAGGACAAGTGAATCTGTTCACATTATAAAGCACAAGTAAGTACAAAACTAAGTTTATCCCTCCAGTCCACCACAACAGAGACAAGGGTTAAGAAATGGATCTGTACTTTTAGATGGTGAAAAAAAAAATCCTTTAAATCTAAATTTTGTATACCATAAGGATAAAAAGGCAAACCACAGTACACATTTATTTTCTACAGCATGGACTATACATTTTATTTACTTTTAAGAGGATTTTTTGTACTATATAAGTACTATGTGTTTATTAAAGTGATTTTTTAGTAAGACAGAAAACAAAACAAAACAAAAATGAATAAAATCTATCCATAAAGTTTTAGACTATCCTTATCTCCAGCATAGGTTTTATTATTTTGCTTTCACAAAGTTGTTAATTATATCACAAATTTGTTTAATTCTGCTAAATATTAGGCATTAGCATTTCCATGTTATTAGTCTCCATAAACGTTGTTATAATGCCTACACTGTATCTTGATGCTATATAAAAACTTGAACTGGAAGGGGCGCCTGGGTGGCTCAGTCGTTAAGCGTCTGCCTCCCGCTCAGGTCATGATCCCGGGGTCCTGGGATCGAGCCCCACATTGGGCTCCCTGCTCAGCGGGAAGCCTGCTTCTCCCTCTCCCACCCCCCTGCTTGTGTTCCCTCTCCCGCTGTCTCTCTGTCAATTAAATAAATAAAATCTTAAAAAATAAAATAAAAAAAAAAACTTTAACCGGAAAAGAACAGCAAAGTTAAGTCTCCTCAACTTCTCAAAAAAAAAAAAAAAAAAAAGTTCTGTTATTGTTTAGCCTCTGTTCATTTATTATTGGTCAATAAATTACCCAAAAAGTATTAATGTACAGATTGCATGTTTCAGGCACTATGCTAGGTGGTTAGCAAGATAATCGATCCTTAAGAATCTGGACCCTGAGACTAGAGGGAAACCTATTCCCTCACCTTCCTTGATTCCTGGCTATTGTTACCACTGTGTCCCCACTCTGTTCTGTGCAGATTAAATCAAATAATTACATGACTCATATCATGAGACTAATGTCCAGTAGGGCAGGAACGGTGAATGGTCAGCAGTAATAAGGACCCAGGCTCATGTGAGCCAGAATATAACCAAGTCTGGCCTCAACATCCCTGCCCAGGGTAAGAGAGGCAAGGACTGGCATACACCAGCTGGGGGGCTGGCTACCAGGTGAAGGACAGAGCTTCCCACGCAGGCCCGGGACACCAGAGCCACATCATGGTCTTGTGAGGAAGCAATGCCATGTCACAGAATTACTCCTGGCCTAGTGGTTTAGCAGACCTGAGTTCCAGTCCTCGTTCTGGCCCAAGCGTAGAGGATGCATTTGACATATCTGAACCCTACTCTTCTCACCTATAACATAAGGGTGGAGCTAGACATTCTCTAAGAGCCCTTCCAGCTAGATAAATCTGTGATTTTGCGATGTTACAAAAAGCAGGATTCACAGTCCCCAGAAGTACCAAACTCAAGCATCTTACCACATCTCAAGCATTATTTCAAACACCAGGAATGTAGAAAAACCAGTTCCTTGCTGCTCTAGAAGTTATATATAGCCTTCCAGTTGAGTTACTGAGTTATTCCGGGTGGTGATCAATCTCCAGTCTGGCTGGCAAGGCCAATGAGGCCGGGGGCGGTCAGGGGTAGGGACGCTGGGGGGAGGGGTGTGCTGAGACTCTGAATCCTCCTGAAGGACAGTCATTGTGTTCTCTTCTATGGCCGCAAGCTGACCACTATCCCATGGACCCACAGAGAGTAGAGAGGGTCTGATCAGTTCAAATCTGCCTTTCTAATAGAAAAGTGCAAAGACTCACTTACATTCTCATTATATGACATTCTCTGACAGTATGAAAACAGAGGATAAATTCTTTTATTATTAAAAATTATTTTCATTTTTTTTCTCAAAATGATTATCATTTCCATGCTGTTAGGGTTTTCTTTATAATTTCTTTAATAGAGAACAGCCCATGCCATTTTTTAAAAGATTTTATTTATTTATTTGGGAGAGAGAGAGGAGAGCGCCAACACAAGAGAGAGCACAAGCAGGGGAGGGGCAGAGGGAGTAGTAGACTCCTCCCTAGGCTCCCATCCCAAGACCCCAGGATCATGACCTGAGCCAAAGGCAGAAGCCTAACCAACTGAGCAACCCAGGTGCCCCAGTCCATGCCATTTAAAAACAAAATTAGTAAGACTACTGCCCCAATAAGTACAAAATGTTTTTTTAAGATTGGGTCTCGAACTCACAACCCAGAGATCAAGAGTCACATGCTCTACCTACTGAGCCAGCCAGGTGCCCCAGTACAAAATACTCTATCAAACAATTTAGATATCAATTTATGAGATACAGAATTGATATACATCCAGTAGGTAAACAAAGTTTGCACTTAATAATTGATTTTGCACCTAATAATCTTGAAATTACCTCTATTCTACCTACCTCTGGAAATCGAAGTCTATGATTTGAAAAGAAAAAAAGGAAGAACATTCCATATAATAAACAAGTGGACAATAAAGCATGCATTCCACCCTGCATCATAGGAATTATAGTCGATTATTCTTTTTCTTTTTTTTTTTTTTTAGATTTTATTTATTTATTTGACACACAGAGAGAGAGCACAAGCAGGGGGAGCAGCAGAGGTAGAGGGAGAAGCAAGCTCCCTGCTGAGCAGGGAGTCAGACGCGGGGCTCGATCCCAGGACCCTGGGATCATGACCTAAGCCAAAGGCAGCCGCTTAACAGAGCCACCCAGGTGCCCCATAGTCAATTATTCTTAACAAAAAAATCATTACTTATCTGAAGATCATACAGCTAAAAAGAAAACAAAGGTACCATCAACTCTCAATTACCCAAGCACACATATTCATTTTGGTGCATTAGTCAGAGTCCCATCCCTTGGCCGAGGACATTAAAGAGAGGTGATAAAGTTTATGTGTCTGCCAGTACGCATGCTTTTGTAGGTAGTGAGCCCACCCAGCAGTGCATTTGGAAGGCAGAAGCCCAACCAACTGAGCCACCCAGGTGCCCCAGTCCATGCCTACTTTGATCCTGTGAAATGGCACCATTATCTGTTGGTGCTAGTACAACACAGGTGGTTATAAGGCCCAGTCACCTAACTATAAAGCGACAGAATCCCATGTTGGCACAGGGAGGGGGAGGGGCAGGTACAATTAAGAAAATCAGGGGCACCTGGGTGGCTCAGATGGTTAAGCGTCTGCCTTCGGCTCAGGTCATGATCCCAGGGTCCTGGCATCAAGCCCTACATCGGGCTCCTGGCTCGGCGGGGAGCCTGCTTCTCCCTCTCCCTCTGCCTCTCTCCCTGCTCATGCTCTCTCTCTCTGTGTATCTCTGTGTCTCAAATGAATAAATAAAATCTTTAAAAAAAAAAAAAAAGAAGAAAATCAGCATCCATTCAACTTCCTGATTCTCAGAACATCATCCCTCAGCTTCAATTGAGTGTTCTCTAAATGTAAGCTGAATACCTCAAATAAACACAGAGCTAACTGCCTACTGAACAGCTCTACTTCAGCGGCTCACAGTTCAACATCTTCCAAATAGAACGGATGACTTCACTGACGGCCATGAGAGTTTACAGGGTCCAGACTTAACTTTCTACTAGAAAATTGTTTTAAATCTAGGAAACAGTTATTTAGAGACTGCAACAGGCAATGCAAGAGTGTCATCCTTCTGAGAAAGGAAACAAGAGGAGCCTTATGATGGGCAGTGTTTCCTCCCTGGAGACAATGTGCAGACCCTAGCACAACAAGGGGAACTCGAAATAGAGCCTGAGCCTCACTGAGATCAGAACTCAGAAAGGCCCAGGTGGCTAGAGCAGAGAAGGAAGCAGGGTTGGGCAGAGGAAGAAGCTGAGGCTGCCGGACGGCCTCCCCCGACCCCACGGTGAGCTCTGTGGGCTAAATGGCCCTTCTGAGTTGTCGTCAGCTGGGCCTAGATGGCCTTCACAGTCCCACCTCATCAGTCGCTGGATGTGAAAGCCCCATGCCCATACCTCCCCTGGGAAGGGGCATAACCCCAAGTGAGGGGGTTCACTGCTGCAGAGGCAAGGCCCAGAGGCTGGGTGAGTTCTCCATTAAAGAAAGAGTTGGACGGCCCATCAGTGTCTACTACAACGTGCTCTTAAAATCATCTGTCTAGTTATTTTACTTCCCTGCTTAAAACACTTCAAAGGCTCCCCCACAACTGCACAGTGTTCAAAGTTCTTCAAGATCTGGCACTTGCTCACTTCTTCAACCCATCCCTTAACACTGTTGGCAGAGGCCCAAGGCTACACACACGGCAAATGAAGCTCTCTCTAATGGCCCATGTTCTCTCTCCCTGTTCTGTCTTTGCACATGCTGCTTCTCCTGCCTGAGCCCAGGCAGAGGGAGGCCACCTGCCTTTGGGCTCCCCACCCCCCCCACCCTCTACTTCAACTCAGTACAAGTATCACAACTGTCAGGCCTGCATGTCTGAGATCCCAGGTAGACCTTAAGTTCCTTGAGAGAACCACTTTCTTCTTTGTAGCCACAGCACCAAACACCAAGCCTGATGCAGAGTAGGTACTAAACACATTTGCGGGGAGTCAACGCAGGGAGGGATGGACAGAATCACGGAGCATTCTCACCAGGTACCTCCTATCTCACACTGTGCCTAGAGTCACTTCTCCTCTGCCCCCACAAGGCTGCCGATCCCCCCCGCCCCCCGCCGCCCTCCAATCCTAGAGATTTTGCCTTCACTGTGGTCTGTGACAAGGTCTGTTTGCCCTTGTCGGATATGGTCTAGGAGCGGGAAGATGCTCGCACCGCCCCTCTCGTCCTGCCACCTTGGCTGTGTCTCTCCTCTCAACTTTGACCTGTGCACCTGTTTTCCATCTCCTGGGCCCTCAGCTCTCCACTGGGCCGTCCACCACTACCCGAGGGCCCCTTCACAAAATTCTCTTCCCGATGCCACAATGCATATTTTTCATTTCAAAACAATTCACTAGCTTCTGTATTTTAAGCAACAGATGTATGGTGACTAACATAACATAAAAAAAAAAAAAAAGCAATAGAAACAGTGCTACATTTATATTTTATGACAGAAAACATCAAGCTCTGGTCTAGGACAACTTTTCCCAAATTCCCTACCTCTACAGGGAAAGAATGATAGTATCTAATATAAATTTTTTTTCTTTCTTTTTTTTTTTTTTGCATTTCCAGCCTTTATTAACTGACACTACTTTGTATCTAAGTACAATGAAGTTTGTACTTACAATAATATAAAAGGACTCTGAAATTTTGCAGTGTACCAAAAAATTATGAACCTCAAAGAAAACTTCAGCTGTGTTCAATATATTCATAATATTCGTAATTTAAGTCTCTAAAAATACCCAGCAATCTAAGTATGCAGGGTCTAGTTACTCTCCATTAAATAGAATATGACACTATATTGGTCAATTTATTCCTCAATTACAGCAGAAAGCTGAGACAGTTAAAGGTACAGAACTATACCCAAGAAGACCCACTCTAGACAAAATTATATTCGTGAAAGTTTCAGCCAGATTGGTAAATGCTATATATATCCTAGAACAACAGTATACTAAGGCTAATGTTTGACACATCTAAGAGTAAAAGGGCCCAACAATGAAAACATGTCTTTCCCATCTCATTCCCTAGAAAGGACAAGTGTCTATTAAATAGACAAAGGCAACAGATTTGAAGAACAAGAAGAATACAAATATCTACAAAAACTATGTAACTGATCCTTGAATAATCTAAAATGGATTATAATCTCTCCTATATCATACATGTTCAAATAAATTCTGCCCTTTTCTGTGTTTATTGAAACTGAATTTGGCCATGCCCAGATCATTATTATAAAATGTAATAAAATATCCACAAAAGCAAAGCTCATTTCAAATATCAAAGGCCAAAAACTGCTCTCAAAGATTCATGTACAAATGGAATTCATGGAATGTAGATAATTCCTGAGGCTTGACTCATAACACTAAACATGGCTGAAAGGACAAGATCACAATAAATATCAACCCACAGTCAATACAAAGTGTGTCTGTCCAAAAATACATTTCCTCACTGCATACAATTCTGTTAAAAAAAAATAATAACTAGAAGGCTCTATAAAAGAAGTTATAATGAATCAGGATTGTGTTAAGAAACCAATTGTTTCCTATTTGTAATGTTCATGCTGTAATAAAAATTAGAGTTCTTCACTCTAAGTGCCTGCTTGATACTAAAGTTTTAAATATGAAAGAATAAAGAAAAATGAAGCATATTTACCAATAAACAACACCTAATTCATGACAAAATAGAGTGCTTACTATGCACTAAGCATTGAGGAGCGTTGAGCATGAGAGGAGGGAGGGAGGGTCAGAGGGAGAAGCAGTGACCTCAACCTCATCAAACATCTCTGACACAGATACTTACACCACCAGTTTGTAGATAACGAGGGCTCCTTCTCCAGGTGTCTCAGCCTGGGGGCTGGGTCTCAGAGCCCCAGCTGCCTCACTCCTGAATCCACATTCTCAACCTCTATTTCATATAATCCCCAAATGAGACGGTCAGGATAAGTAAACACTTCAAGTAATTATATAATTCACTCTTAATAACATCAACATTTGCTTTTAATCAGTCGTGATGGAAATTCCTTGACCCACTACATACAATATCTGGAATATGATTTAGGTTTTCTTTGGTGACTTAAACTCACCATTATTAGTACAAATTTTACTGCCGTTATCTCTAATGAAAACCATGTATGGAACTGTATGAAGCTCCTCACTGAATTCACCCCAAGGAGTACATTATTCAAGTTGACATTTTTCAGGATGCACGAAGAACTAACTGCTTCTCCTCCTGGCTCTGCCACGTCCCCATGCCATGACCATGACCGTGACCAAGCCCCTGCCACTCCCAGAGCTTCCTTCCTCTGCTGTGACACAGGGACTTGCAGCTCTACCTGCCTCACAGAGCTTGCTAAAAGGCTCAAGAGAAACATAGCACAAACATGATCAAGAAACTGTAAACTGCAACAGGATTACAGGCTTTATTATTTCCCTTCGATCAAATGCTTGAATTATATACTCTTCCTCTCCAATGTTATTTTAAAGAGGAATGAAATTCACATGCAGCTAATAGTCTCGACAATCCAACAGCGGTTCGTCAAGCTGGTCAGTCAGAAGCACGGTAGTTTCCAGTGACGAACATCAGTAATTGTGCCTTTTGTTCTGATGGCTTCTGCAAGGCCACAGCACTTAAGGCCATGAGAACTTTGTGTTTCCCGAAGTGGTGTGAACACGCAGTACCTTAACCACTGGACATTTCGCACAAAATGCAGCAACACGCTCCGAGATAGGTTAAATTCATCGAGAGGAATTAACCTGGACTTTTCCCATTCCTTTAGAGAAAGTAATCTGTGTTGTATCTCTGATGACAAGGATCAAATGTTTTGTTTTGTTTTTTAGATTTTATTTATTTATTTGAGAGAGAGAGAGAGCACATGAGAGGAGGGAGGGTCAGAGGCAGAAGCAGACTCCCCACCGAGCAGGGAGCCCGATGCGGGACTTGATCCCGGGACTCCGGGATCATGACCTGAGCTGAAGGCAGTCACTTAACCTACTGAGCCACCTAGGCGCCTGGATCAAATGCTTCAGTAGCAATATCCCACAAAGTAACCCAAGACAAGAAACAATCATGTGAACAGCTTCAAATGTCATTGGAAGACATAAAGTTTCCTCTAAAAAACAAACCAAGTTCTGACACATATGAACAGACAGTTCACGTAAGAGGAAATGCAAAGACTAAACAAACACATGCAAAAAAGTTCACCTAGTGGACAAAGAAATTGATATACTTCTCCACTATATAGACAATTACCATTTTGGAAATCAATTTGGTGACATATAGCCTGAATCATAAAAATGTTCATGCAATTTGCCTCAGTAATCCCACTCCTGGGAATTTATCTTAAGAAGTAATTTGTTAAAAACAAAAGGATATGTAAATATAGATACACATAGATATATAGATCCTCAGAACATTGGAATGCTTTGCAAAATTTGGTACATCAATGTGAAAAAAATATGTTTCTAATCAAAACAAAAGCAATCATTATTCTACGCAAAATATTAAATAAGAAAATACTAAGTAAGATAAAGAGAATACAAATACTTTATAGGCATGTAACCATACAAATGTATGAGCAAAAAGGTAAAGTGCAAAAATAAAAATTGTTGTGTTAGAGGGGGATGCCTCTTAGAAAATTCTCATTCAAAATCTTTAAGCAGGGCTCCTGGCTGGCTCAGTCGGTACAGTGCGCAACTCTTGATCTTGGGGTTGTGAGTTCGAGCCCCACGTTGGGTGGAGAGATTATTTAAAAATAAAAATTCCTTTAAAAAAATCTTTTAAGTATTATTGCTCCTTCACCTTCTAAATGAAATATATGTAACTCACATCATTTTTTTAAAACCACTTAAAGTCGGGGGGCCTGGGTGGCTCAGTCGTTAAGCGTCTGCCTTCGGCTCAGGTCATGATCCCAGGGTCCTGGGATCGAGCCCCGCGTCGGGCTTCCTGCTTGGCGGGAGGCCTGCTTCTCCCTCTCCCACTCCCCCTGCTTGTGTTCCCTCTCTCGCTGTCTCTCTCTGTGTCAAATAAATAAATAAAACCTTAAAAAAAAAAAAAACACTTAAAGTCAACATTTGCCACATCCCTTCAACCAATTTAAAATAACGTACATAAAATGTAGAAGGTTATCTATAAAATAAGAAATAACAAGAAAATATTCCCTTAAGAATGTGATTTGTGGTTAATAAAAATAAAAATAATAAATCTAAGTCCTTTCAGTGTCCCGGTGAGGTCCATCACACAATCCCCACAATAACCTTTGCTAGTTTGAATTCTCCTTGCTTTTTTCAGACTTATTGAAGAATTTAATTTTGCAGTATTCATAAAAATATGTAATCTGGGCGCCTGGGTGGCTCAGTTGGTTAGGCGACTGCCTTCGGCTCAGGTCATGATCCTGGAGTTCCGGGATCGAGTCCCGCATCGGGCTCCCTGCTCAGCAGGAGTCTGCGTCTCCCTCTGACCCTCCTCCCTCTCATGTGCTCTCTCTCTCTCATTCTCTCTGTCTCAAATAAATAAATAAAATCTTAAAAAAAAAAAATATGTAATCTGTGGCATGCTAAAGGGAAAACACTGAAGGATTTGTATCTTCTGTTGTTTATTTATCTGAGTATCTTTCATGTTCCTCCTTTGTCTCCGGCCCTGGAAGCCCCTTCCTTTCTGAGTGCTGCTCTATCTGACCACTCTCCCCTTTCTCCCTGCACACAATTAACAGTCTACGTCAAATTATCTTTTCCACCTTCCCAGCTTCCTTTCTAGGATACACCAGCTCCCTGGAGAGGCTTTCTTGAAAGAAATGAAAACCAACAGACTATTTATGGTAACTAATTGCCGGGGTGGAGATCCTTTGTGGGCTCTGATGGCCCCTCACGGGGATTTTCTGCCTAGACCTGCCTGTCTCCTCCCTCTACTCACAGCTCAGCCTTTACTGGGGCTAAATCGGCGGCAGGTGGCCTCAACCAGAAGTTCATTTTTCGGGGTGCTGGGGCTCCTTTCCCTGCCTGATAGAGAAGACGTATTTGCAACCAGGACACGATTCTGAAGTTGATCTGCTGATAAAACGTGCATGATGAGAGGCTTCTTGATAGCTTCTTTATTGAGACAAATTAGCCCTACCTCAGTTTTTCTCATTACAGTCTTCTTGGTTGGTGAGGCAGTAGGACTCTTTAAATTCCCTAGCATTTTCCAGATTCGGAATAGACTTCTCTTACATGCATTCCTTCCCCTGATGGAAGACAAGGTCATTTTCCTGGAAGGCTCGCAAACTCCCCAGTCTGAGCCTTCATAGAATAGAAGGTCAGGGCCTTCTATTACTCCGGATGTAACAGAACCCTCCAGGCCTTATGCTGCGGCCCTCCTACCCTTGACTATAGACAAAGGCCTTTATTATAGGTTATTATCCCCAAATCAAGGGTTCAATTATGATCTGCATATTATTACCTTCACAAATCCATTAATTCCTTCTGTCCCTATGTAAAAGAAGATTCCTCAAGGATTTGGGGTGCTTTACACTGTTAAAAGAACCAGCAACATGTACTGAGCAAATGAAGCAAACTGCATTATTTAACTGCTTGGGACAGGGAAGGGTTGGTTATGCCTGAATGTTCTTGTTCGATACTTTAAAGAATGGGTGTCAGCAAATCATCTCGATTTCTCAGTGGCCCCAAATATAAGCTGTATTAACCAACTTGCCCCCCACTTCCCCGCCTCAGGAGATAAGGGTGTGTGTTGCCCCCCACAGCAGGTCTGTTAACCGGGACGACAGGCCTCATTGGGTGGTATGGATTTATCAGGTGCAGACCAAGAGATCTAGACATGCCGGCCCCACGGGGCAGAGTCACCTTCAAGTTCCCACATGTGCCAGTTCATCTTCACCCACCCACTCACCATCCAGAGAAGACCACGTGTGCCAAGTCAAATGGCCCGGGCTGGAAAACGCAGAAAGCCACACCTTAAGACAGTCATAAAATGACATGAGAAACATCGGGGAAGAAAAGAGGTAGACACAGAGATTAAGCAAACAAAGCGATAAACACACAGGAAAACATGGATACGTTCATTATGAAAAATGAAATATGCCTCTTTGATCCCAAACACCACTGGTAAATATTCAGCTCTACATACTGGCTCCTAACAATACCACGATCAGCCCAGAAAATCAGAGCTGTGACCATTAGCACCAGGGTAAATCTTCCAAAGCATTCTGTAGCGCTATTTCAATCACAATATTAAAATATTAGAATTAAGGGGCGCCTGGGTGGCTCAGTCGTTAAGCATCTGCCTTCAGCTCAGGTCACGATCCCAGGCTCCTGGGATCGAGCCCCGCATCGGGCTCCCTGCTCGGCGGGAAGCTTGCCTCTCCCTCTCCCACTCCCTCTGCTTGTGTCCCCTCTCTTGCTGTGTTTCTGTCAAATAAATAAGATCTTTAAATAAATAAATAAATAAATAAATAAATAAATAAATAAATAAATAAATAAATAAATAAATAAAATATTAGAATTAAAACGGTTCTTCTTTCTACTTCCCTGGTTTCCTTAGTCTCTATGAAGGCAAAATGTGAATGTAGGCAACCAAATCAACACCTTCTCAGCAGGAAAACTGGAAACTCTCAGAGACCTCCTGTTGATACAATTCCTTCCCCAAAATCCTCCCACTAAACTTTTGACCTATTGTTTCTAAGCTTACCAATTCTTGGCAGTGAGTGGTAATAAACTTAAAAAGTGAAGTTTTGGTCAAGAATTATAGTTCCTATTTTGACTACAGTTTAAGTTATAGACTTCCCAGCATTTTCTTCAAGTGGCCTGGGCCTGCTATTTTTACATATGGAAACCGTCATGATGCACCTCTTTTCTCTCCCTGTGGGTTTCCCATAATCTATTTATAGGACTGGACGTTTTCCAAACCCAGACATAATTCACTGCCATTTTTGGTGACTGACAATTTTGTTTTTATTTTTCTCTTATCCCAAGGGACAATCAATTGTCCAGCAAATTAATGTATCCCACATCCTTTCATCCTTAGAGACCAATGATCAGAACTGATTTAGGTCTCAGTTGGTCTTTTTCCAGCTCTGAGTGGATGTTAATCCTCAATAACAGGTTTGTTGGACAAGCAACAGACTGGGCATCCAGGGACAGCAGTTCTGACCCCTTTTATCCTCCCCCTCACTCACTGGGGGGCCTTGAACAAGTCATTATATTATCTTAGTTTCTCTGACCATAAAAGATGACCAAAGCAGTCAAAAGGAACGTATTCTGTTGGTTTTTGAAAATAAGAAAGATGGGGCAGGTGCCTAGGTGGCTCAGTTAGTTAAGCGTCTGCCTCTTGGTTTCGGCTCAGGTCACGATCTCAGGGTCTTGAGATCGATCCCTGAGATGGGCTCTACATTCAACGCAGAGTCTGCGTGAGATTCTCTCTCTCCCTCTGTCCCTTCCCCCATTCACACAAGTGCTCTTTCTCTCTCAAATAAATAAGTAAATAAATAAAATCTTTAAAGAGAGAAAGAAAATAAGAAACAATTCAAATATAATGGTATCCACCATCGCAATATCACATAAGCTTTAAGCGACCAACTCAATCCATAGCCACCAAACGCACACCTGTAACTTCATAAAGCAGAGTCCCAGCATACACTGATTAGGAACCAAGCAAAGAATTTGTTGTAGTTGAACTGACACTGAGGCGTATTTTTCTGAAGCCCTAAAATCTGTATACAAGCAAGGACTGCTAGATCCTCTTGAGCACCTACAGCACAAGAACTCTGGGAAATCTCTTCCCCAGGTTCCCATCAGGGTCTGCAGGCCTCTGAGAGGCTTCTAGCACCTCAAGACTGCTGGAAGCACCCCAGAGATTTGAATGAAGACAGGCCTTGATCTATTTCAAGTCCTTAGGGGCTTGAGGTCTACCCTAAAGGTATCCACACTGGGAGAACTGGCAAAGTCCAGGCCCCTGTGTGAACCCTTATAAAATCTTCTTGGAGGAAAGGAAAAAAGGACTCTCCCCAAAGTGAGATGTTTTAGATTTCTAAGGCCAACCCATAGTAAATTATTGGGATCAGGTTAGGAAAAATACAGGACCCCCAGGTCCATTGTAGTCCGAACCAGAATCATTGGGATGATCTCGGTCCACAGACCTCCCTAGGGCAGAGCAAAGTCAAACAGAGAGATCTGCTAAGATACAGTGCCCTTGCAAAAGGCACTTTGGCCAGAAACCCTCTTTCATCCTGAGGTTTCTGGCACAGTCTGGGAACTCCGGAACCCTGAAGAGGCTATCAGCCAGCTCTTCTACCTCAGCAGCCAAGCATCACCTTGGGGACACACTGTTAGTCCTCAAATACACCTGCTTAAAGATTCATGCCAAAAAAACAGAAAAAACTATTTACTGTAAACGTTAATATTTTGGAAGTTGTATTTGTTATTGCTTAAGGTGTGAGGGGGTTTTTCTCCCCCATGTTCTGGCTGCTATTGATGAGTATTTCTTACCTCACTCAATTTTTTTTTCCTGTTCTGTTAGTCTAAATCAATCAAAGTACTTTCACTTCACCAATCCCTTTGTGCAATGTCCCACAGAGGTCTGTGATTCCACAAAAGCAGGCGACAGCTTGAGTGTGCTGGTCCAGGAACACTAGGGTACCTCCTCTGTCCCCAGCTCAACTTCCCACTAGAAGAAGGAAGTGATAGGGTTGGAAGACAGCCCTAAAATGTTATCATTGTTACTGTGAACCTTTAAATAGATCTTTGTATCTGTAAAGGGTTTGGGGTTCTGCTCACAAAGATCCTGTGGGAAGGTCTGTGCTACTAACCCCATCTTTGATTTTTTTTTTTTTAAAGATTTTATTTATTTATTCGTGAGAGACAGAGAGAGAGACAGAGGCAGAGGGAGAAGCAGGCTCCCTGCAGAGCAGGGAGCCCGATGCGGGACTCGATCCCAGGACCCTGGGATCATGACCTGAGCCGAAGGCAGACGCTTAACCGACTGAGCCACCCAGGCGTCCCCCGTCTTTGATTTTTATCTATATTGCACGCTACACTGTTCCTGCAAACTAGGACTAATCAAGTGAAAACTAAAGAATCACGATTCTTTACAAATCAAAGGCTTGATTACTCATGTGATCGTGAAGATAAAAATTAATCGGGATGACACCATTGCCAAGAACTCTGCCTGTCCACTAGTTTTAACACCATGCCCTTTGCACTAACAACAAAATTTCTTTAAATACTTTTCTCCTTTGACATTTTTTATCTTCTATATCAGGACATCAATTTCATGGGACAAGACATGCAAGGAAAAGGAACATTTCAGAACAACTGTGGTAATTAAGCAAAATTTTCTTAATTTTGACAAAGCAAATACAGAAAGCTAAAATTAAAATGCAGTTTGTTTTCAAAATGTTTATATATATATATTGCTAATTCTTTCAGCAAGATTTTTGTTTTCACTTTGGGATTACCCACTTCAAGTCCATGGTTTTTGTTTCTTAAAAAAGCAGTTATGGCAAATGGGCTCAAAATATTTTCTGTCTCTAAAAATAAACATCTTTGTTTTGAACAACATTCCTAACTTTAAAGTTCCGGCTATTCCCCAAACAGAAGAGATAGTTAACCAGCAATTTTTAAGAGAAGAGAGCTCAGGCAGGTTACAGAAATTCTTCCAGGAATCCCTTGGCCTGTCCGCTGTCCACAATATCCAGCAAATTACAGTACTTTGTTAGCTCCCAACAACAAAAGAGGCCTACAGAGCGGGGAGGGTGGGAGTGAGGTGGTAGAGAGGTGGGGGGTGGGGCTGCTGGAGCTTTCTACTAATAAGGCGGGGAGGGGGGCCAAACGTGATTCTCCAGAAGGCAACCTCTAGTACTAAAAGTACTTTCACATGTTTATGTCCTTTTGTACAACAAGAAGTAGATTTAAAAAACTGAGATGAACAAAATGTTGGGTGCTCTGAAGGATGGCTATCTAACAGACTCAAGTGCTTTGTAAGTAAAAAGAAACAAGGAAGGGAAGGAAGCCAATAAGCCAGGAAAGCAGAATGAATAGGAAGATTATACTTCCCCAGCCAGCGAAAGGTTTAACTGTCCTAATCCAAGTGTTTAATTAAGATCCTTGAAAACAATAACCTTCTAGAAAGCAGATACATGTAGTCGACAAAAGAACAGATAGCCTAGCATGTACCCCTGTCAAGTCAAGTCACCACTCACTGCGGGACAAAAGAGGGAGAGAACAAAAACCATGAACAACCCAGATAGTTTAAATAGATAAAGTTCTGGAAAGAATTTCCTAAGCTGTGGCCTTAACCCCCCTACTGACTTTATAGTTTCCTTTATATTCTGTGGCCCATCTGTGGTTCACTAAGGAAGCAAGGGTGCCATCCATTATCCTGCTTTATTTAGTAAAGGCAAAAAATGAGAATTTTATAATTTCCTGTTAAGGCTTTCCTCCCACATTTGAGAGTATAATAAGGTCAACAACTTCACCTGCATGACCATGTAAATATGGGAAAATAAAATCTATCTTCATAATCAAGAATGTTAAGACTATGCCAAATCCATTTTATATAAAGGAATATGTCCATATCTACAATCACAGACATATTAACACTCAGACAATTCCATGGGTATACTTGACATCAATCTAATAAGGGGATATTGAAAGATCCTCTTCAAACGTGAATAGCTGTATATAGCTCCGATAATATTGGAAAGGCAAAGCTTTGATAGGTTTTATGCACCTAAAGTAGAGATGTTAATGTTATTTATTAAAAAATACTTTCCAAAAATATAAAAATAACATACTCACAAATCAATAAGGAGAAGACAAACAACCTAACAGGAAATTAAGCAAATGATAGGAATGGTGGGTCCTAGAAGAGGACTTAAAAAAACTAGATATCCAAAAATAAGTGAATGTATAAATACACTGTGACATACTCATATAACTGACTATTAAACAATGAAAATGAATAAATCAGAGTTATACATATCGATATGGACGTAGCTCACAAATATAAAGTTGAGAGAGAAAAAAGCAACTTGCAGAAGAATGCATACAGATGATGCCAACTACACGCAATCTTTAAAAATATGGCTAAGGGGACGCCTGGGTGGCTCAGTCGGTTAAGCGGCTGCCTTCGGCTCAGGTCATGATCCCAGGGTCCTGGGAACGAGTCCCACATCGGGCTCCTTGCTCGGCGGGGAGCCTGCTTCTCCCTCTGCCTGCCTCTCCCCCTGCTTGTGTTCTGTCTCTCTGACATATAAATAAATAAAATCTTTAAAAAAAATAAAATAAATAAAAATATGGCTAAGGAGGGGCGCCTGGCTGGCTCGGTCAGTAGAACATGTGACTCTTGATCTTGGAGGTCCTGAGTTCAAGCCCCATGTTGGAATTACAGCTGACATTAAAAAAAAAAAAAAAAAGGTGCTTAGGAGTCCATGATACACCTTGACATGGCCGATCTGTGGTTTAGGACCAGCATCCATTATGAGTGGCCGTGCCCATACACTATCAGTTGTTAAATACTTTGAAAATCACCGTTAACATTCATATGCAGCAAAATTATAAAGAAATGCATAAGGGTGATAAATACCCAAATTCAGGATGGCAGCTACACCTGTGAGGAGGGTAGGGGTCACAACCACGTTAGCAATATTTTGTTTCTTAAGTAAGATGCTAAAGCACACGAGTACTTACTGTCTGATGATTTATACCATCTCATAGATCTTAAGTAATACATAACAATTTAAATATATATACACATACAGAGGTTGGCAAGAGCTTTAAGCCGGGAATCTGGAGATAGCCATTTTATTCCTTGTTCTATCCATTACCTGTGGGACCTTGCTGCCCCTGAATCTTGGTTCCTCTTCTGTGAAATAAGAGGATTGAGGCATCAGTCAGTTCTAAAATTCTTACCTGAATTCAACATAATGGCTGTGGGCCTCTCTCTGGATTCTAATAAAACAGCCCCCCACTATGGCCCCTGTCCAAGCGTTATAAATCATACATGAGACAAGACTCAGTGACTCCTTATGGAGAGCACATAAACATTTTAAAGTGCCCCAGGAATGGTTTTTAATCCTACCACCCTCTCTCTTCTCCGCTGTCCTTTCTGATTAATGGAGACCTCCAAGAGCTGGCTGGCTAGGTTTAGGAAAGCAAAGCAATGGTGATCAGTAAAAAGGGGGTAGTATAACTGATCCAAGATAAAACATTCTTTATATGTAGTTGTGCTGATCGGTTATTTTACATAATCACAGTACTCCTAAGGTGGAGGAAACTGAGACCACTAATGTTAATGAGTTACTCTAGAGCATACAACTCAAGAGTAAACCCAGGATTAGAATTCATAATTGGTATCTTAGAAGTGATGTTTTGACTCAATTTTTTATCTCTCCTATGACAGACCATTATTTCACACACCCTCAAGACTCGTCTTAGAGAAAAGAGTTCCCCTTTCGTCCCTACAATCCAACTATATTTAATAATTTACCAAGACTTGCACAGCGACAAAGCAAATAAACTAGCAAATTCTTAGATCACTCGGTAAAACACTGAAGATTTTAATAAACAGATCCCAGATTGTGGTACATAAAATTTTGCTTAAGAAAGTGCTATGACTGGGGCGCCTGGGTGGCTCAGTCGTTAAGCGTCTGCCTTCGGCTCAGGTCATGATCCCAGGGTCCTGGGATCGAGCCCCACATCAGGCTCCCTGCTCCTCGGGGAAGCCTGCTTCTCCCTCTTCTACTCCCTCTGCTTGTGTTCCCTCTCTCGCTGTGTCTCTCTCTGTCAAATAAATAAATAAAATCTTTAAAAAAAAAAAAAGAAAAAAAGAAAGTGCTATGACTTAAAAAAAAAATTGCATTTCTTCTAACCACTTTAGATTATAACTTGCATGCTAGAATTTTAAGGAAATTGTCCTAACGGAATTTTTTTTTTAAGATTTTATTTATTTATTTGAGAGAGAGAGAGAGCATGAGAGGGGGAAGGGTCAGAGGGAGAAGGAGACTCCCTGCCGAGCAAGGAGCCTGATGTAGGGAGCCCGATGCGGGACTCGATCCCAGGACTCCAGGATCATGACCTGAGCCAAAGGCAGTTGCTTAACCAATTGAGCCACCCAGGCGCCCAGCCTAATGGAATTTTTTTAAAAATTCAAAATCTCAGGCACCTGGGTGGCTCAGTTGGTTAAGCGACTGCCTTCAACTCAGGTCATGATCCTGGAGTCCCGGGATCGAGTCCTACATCGGGCTCCCTGCTCAGTGGGGAGTCTGCTTCTCCCTCTGACCCGCTCTCTCTCACTCTCTCTCTCAAATAAATAAAATCTTTTTTAAAAATTCAAAATCTCCCCCCAAATACAGCTCCTTTCTGTTCTTTTTGAGTTTGTGTTTCTCTTTAACTCTTTACTCCCAAAAAACCATTCATTACTGTGCAATTGCACTGATAAATAGGGAGTTCTAACTACCTGACACCCAGTCTTACCCAACCAGTAAGTCTTAGCATTCTGACTGGTTAGTGGAAAAGTAGACAAGGAAAAAAAAAAACAGCTGAAAATTAACTGCTATGTGATTTAGAAGCTGTTTTTTCTAGGGGGCCAGCCAGCCAGCCGTGCAGCTCTAACAGGTATTCATTTGTTAAAAAGTTGCTGAATCAAGCAACTATGGAAACAGAGGGTGTTTCTGAAAAACAGATTTGATTTCTGAAATAGCAGAACTTTATACTGTGAAACCCTTCCTTTCAGGCTTCCCTTGTGACTTGCTAGAGAGCTTGCAAACTAGTTTCCTTTTCATTTCTAAACAGGACAGAAGTTTCTCCCCTGAAGAGAAACAACCAAACTTATTTGTTTGAGTTTTCCCCAAGGATACATATTTGCCAATTCTGTGGGCACAATTTTAAGATCTGATTTGAGGTCACATCATCTCAGGAAAAGAACAGAATGCACTTCTGTGTATACTAAATTATCTTCCTTGTTACTTATAACATGTGCAGTGACCCTATTAGAAATTTGTCCAGCTTTTAAAAATAATTCTGTCTAGTTCTGAGATCACTTTTTCTTTAGTATATCTCTTAATTTGTTAAAATATTTAGAAAGTAGGGCGCCTGGGTGGCTCAGTTGGTTAAGCGACTGCCTTCGGCTCAGGTCATGATCCTGGAGTCCCGGGATCGAGTCCCACATCAGGCTCCCTGCTCGTCAGGGAGTCTGCTTCTCCCTCTGACCCTCCTCCCTCTCATGCTCTCTGTCTCTCATTCTCTCTGTCTCGAATAAATAAATAAAATCTTTAAAAAAAAAATATTTAGAAAGTATGTACTTCCTTATGAAAATAAATTTCCTAAAACATAATCCTTCTGACCCCTTACCTCCATAACTGGGATTACAAAATTCTTTAATTTTCTTTTCATAGAATTTCAGGCTACAGTTTTGAGATTTCTAAGAAATATTTTTTCATTCTCTCAAAGCCTTCCCATGGGACGCCTGGGTGGCTCAGTCACTTAAGCATCTAACTCTTGATTTTGGCTCAGGTCATAATCTCAGGGTCAGGCTCCACACTCAATGGGGGGGAGGGGAAGCTGCTTGAGCTCCCCCCGCAACCTGTGTGCGCTCTCTCTCTCTCTCTTAAATAAATAAATAAATCTTAATAAAAAAATAAAGGCCTTCCCCATGAAAATATACCTGACCTATCCCCCGCCCCTAAAACACATAGGACATAAAATATCCTCAAAAAGAAACACTACCTAAGTTGTTTCCTCCTCATCAGTGAACAATTAGAACACTGCCCCCAAAAATGTCTTATCATTCCACAGTATTTTCTTGAGTGGACCAAAACTAGAACTACCAAAGGATCTTGAGAAGTAAGACCACTAGGACAAAACAAAATCTCTGTGTAATCCTTTGGTTGAAGTTCCTCCAACTTAATTTAGTTAGGAAGCTGACCAACTAAGAGACGTAGTGAGATTTGTATCTGTTTAAAGAGCATATCTCACTATTTGCACATTCCTTCTGACAATCTACAGTGCTAGAAAAGTGAGGTAGCAGTGACTTCTCCTTTGTTATAACTTGAAAGTAAGAACAAGCAAATTCTTCTTACATCGGGGGCCAAAATCGCAGATTCTCCTTTTGGTAAGAATGACAAAAGTACTAAGAAGAGTTAAGATTTAGGGGCGCCTGGGTGGCTCAGTCAGTTAAGCGGCTGCCTTCGGCTCAGATCATGATCTTAGGGTCCTGAGATCGTGTCCCACATCTGGCACCTTGCTCAGCAGGGAGCCTGCTTCTCCCTCTGCCTGCCACTTCCCCTGCTTGTGCTCTCTCTCTTTCTCTCTGTCAAATAAATAAATAAAATATTTAAAAAAAATTATTTAGTACTTCATTTGTGCCAGATATATTTTTTTTAATATTTATTTGAGAGAAACAGAGATAGTGAGAGAGAGCACAAGTGGGAAGGAGGGGGAGAAGCAGACCCCCAGCTAAGCAGGGAGCTCAAGACGGGGCTCGATCCCAGGACCCCGGGATCATGACTTGAGCCGAAGGCAGACACTTAACGGACTGAGCCACCCAGGCGTCCCTGTGCCAGATATTTTATACGTGCCATCTCGTTAGTCCTCACGAGTCCGTAAGATAAACACTACCCCATTTAGGAAAACAGAGAAGTAAAATAACTTGCCCAGGATCATTCAGCATGTCACTGGCAAGACTTGCTTGAACACAAATATGCAGGCTCCAAACTCTGTGTCCTTAAAAGAAAGTTCCTAATGGGCAACGAAGAGCTAAGCTACTCACATATTCTGTGGTTCTGTTAGAGAAATTTGCCAGAGCACATATTATCTGAGCAGTCAACATAGGAAGTGATTAACAGATTACTATAGTGACCAAACTAAAATGGACCTTGTGAGTTTAAATTTTCAGCTCTTTCTGCCCTTTCTCCTCTTTAAAATAAATAAGATGAAACGTGTTTTTTGCCCACTGTTGCAGCTAGCTGGCAAACTTATGTAATAAATTAACAGAACCGGTTTAGCAACAAATAAGCTCAAGGTCTCTAAATTCTAATCATAGGTACGTCACTGATTTGAAAGATGATCCAATAGCTTTTTTTTTTTTAATTTTTTTATTCTTATGTTAATCCCCTTACATTACAACATTAGTTTTAGATGAAGTGTTCCATGATTCATTGTTTGTGCACAACACCCAGTGCTCCATGCAGAATGTGCCCTCCTCAATACCCACCACCAGGCTAACCCATCCTCCCACCCCCCTCCCCTCTAGAACCCTGTTTGTTTTTCAGAGTCCATCGTCTCTCATGATCCAATAGCTTTTAACTTAAGTTAAATTTGATGTTTATATGGCTTTCAGAACACAGTATAAATATAGAACCCATATCTATGAAGCCTCAATGATAAACCCTGATACCAAGTATCTAGGTGAAAAGGGAAAAGCACAAATTCTAGCTACTCTGCTTAATTATTGCCAGGGTTCCAAATGTTCGGAAACATTCAAATGGTATAAGCATACAACTGTCCACAGTGATGATCTGTAGGGACAGGGACTGCAGGAATGGAAAGTGAAAATAATATGAGGCAGGGTTTTTGCTTTTTAATATGTGTGTTGTTGCAGTTTTGTAAGAACACAAAAATTTTTAAACAAATGCTCAGTCTTGCCAGACTTAATTTTTAATCTGCATCCACGAGCCTGACATCAGGATTATGCATTTCATCACCTAATGAAGGGGATACCATTAAGGAAAAGACCATCATTCTCTCTGCCCCTCTCCAACTCAACTAAAACTGTTCACCCTTTGGGGCGCCAGGGTGGCTCAGTCGTTAAGAGTCTGCCTTTGGCTCAGGTTGCAATCCCCAGGTCCTTGGATGGAGCCCCACATTGGGCTCCCTGTTGATGGGAGCCTGCTTTTCCCTCTCCCTCTCCCCCCATTCGTGCTCTCTCCCTCCCCCGCTTCTCTCTCAAGTAAATAAATAAAATCTTAAAAAAAAAAAAAGTGTTCACCCTTTCCTACCCAAATGTGTCCATTTCATCAGAAGCAAGAGGAAAAAAAATCCTAAGGGACTTCAACCTTCAAGCAGCTCTAAAAGGAAAGGAATATTAGAATTTGAGAAAGAAGATTGGAAATGGAACCCCCTCAACATTCTTCAGGTAACAAAGGGAAATCTCCCGGGTAGAGGGGTTATTCTCTCTTCAAGGTAAAAAATACGTAATGGGAGCCTGAATGTAGAAATCACACGCTCATTCTTCCCAGCCCTTGTTGGCCTCTTGAGACAAAGAGCCTAAAGAGAAAGATAAAAGGGAGAAGTGCTTTGGAATGAAGGTAAATGTTGAAATAATACCAGGCCTCTTCTGAGCTCTTTCTTCATCGATAAAAATACCATCTGCTTCCAATAATGATTTTTGAAGATGCTTAGCATAAAATCTGAGACATGGTAGATGCACAATAAATGTTGGCTTCTTTCTGGCAGAACTAAATTGCCAACTGCCAGCTAGATGTCCACTAATCTTTGGGCTCAAAAGATTAGCCCACTAGGCCCACCCTACCACCAAGACCGTCCGTTCTCTCCCACACTTCCCCCTCCTGTGGTCTTTCTCTCTCAAGTAATGGCACCAACATTCTCTTTGGCACCTAATTTAGAATTTTCTCTCTTCCATCTCCTTTTCATACTTTCTGACTGTCTTCTGAATTTCTTCATCACTCACCTGGATTTCTGAAAACACCTTACGGAGGACTCCCTGCCTCTCCAATACATCTTTCAGAACATTATCATGAAACAGAGCTCACACCAAGCTTGGTTGCCCACTGACAAGAATATGGTCCATTACGTGTTCAAAGTCCCCAAGATCTAACCATGAAACATCTATCCAGACCTCTCCCACCACATCTTGCCATGAGCTCTGCTTTAGTTTGTGCTATTCTTCAGCCTGCAATCTACTTTTCCACCTTCTCCACCCACGAAAGCCCTACTCTACATTCTAGACCTGGCTATATGCCCAAATTTAATGTCAATGTGCTACAAATCTAGCCCTAATTCCCCAAAGCAGACATTAACTACCACTGACGTTATGCACCCACAGCACTTTGCCTGCACTTCAGGTGGCATTTCTTTCATTCTGGATCATAATAGAATAATTAGTTTACAAGGCTATCTTCCCCAGTTCCTGAAGAACAGGGGCCATATCTGATCACTTCTTATTGCCACCTCAACACCTGTCACTTAGCCCCTAGTTCACTGCACCCTTGAACTGAATGTAACAACTAGCATTTATTACAATGTGTTCTGCAGTATCCAACAATGAATACTGTACTGTCCACTATGTGTATTATCTCAGTAATATTCATTACACTCCTTTAAAGTAAAGCATATATTGGCCTCCATGTTACAGATGAGGAAACTCTACTCAGAGAGGTTCTATCATTTGTCCAAAGTGATGCAGCTATTATATGACAAAGCCAGGATCTGAACTAAAGTCAGTCTGACTTCAGAAGCTATGCTCTTAACCATTCCGTTATAGCACAGACATTTCCAAAATTCACTCGTTCCTTTAGTACTTTACACACATGGGAGTATTACCCAAGATCAGGACTTCACTAAATTATGATTTATCTTAACAGCACATGGAGGCCATTTTGGTTCTGCTCCCATCCAGTGTCATACACAAGCAGGCCCACAGTCTCCCAGATTCACTTATTTTTCTCTGTTCCTACCCCCACCCCCAAACCCCTGAAAAGCAAATCAGAAAAAAATAATAATAATTTGGAAGGCAGGGACAGGAAGACAATTAAATCTTCCCTTCTTTGTGGAACATATTAACAGTAAGTTTATAAGGTTTAACAGGCATATATAACCTGAAAGGATATGTTGGATCATTCCAAAACATATCTGCCCTGCTCAAATCTGAAATCGGCAACAGTTATTAAGAAAACACAGAGCCGGGGCGCCTGGGTGGCTCAGTCGTTGAGCGTCTGCCTTCGGCTCGGGTCATGGTCCCTGGGATCAAGCCCCGCATCGGGCTCCCTGCTGAGCGGGGAGCCTGCTTCTCCTTCTCCCTCTGTCTACCACTCTGCCTACTTGTGCTCTCTCTCTGTCAAATAAATAAATAAAATCTTTAAAAAAAAAAAAAAGAAAACACAGAGCCAACTGGGAGATGACATGATGACTCACAAAAGGGGCAAGCTTACTTTCCTAGTCTCAGAAACCATCACCAACAGTCTCATCACCAAGTCATCAACCTGTTATAAACATTCTGGAGTTTCTTTTCATCTGGCCTAGAAGAATCATAACCAGTTCTGGACTAAACACTAGCTATAAAATTAATTATTATGCAACTAAGTTGAAGCTTCCTATAATGAAAGAAAGTACAAGGACTACAAAGGCACAGACTTTCTTTTAAACAAAGATTTATTAACAGGAAAAGTTCTTACTCAGTGTCATCAAATGAGTGACTATAAAGGATATTCAAGAGAACACTTGTGACCCATTCTCCTTGTCAACATCAAATGCAGATAATAAAACACACCTTTAACAGTTTTAAAAACTGAATTTATAGTAGGCGTTCCTTTTTTATTTTTTTCTTTCTGAATCACTTGCTCAAAAAAAAATATATATTTTTTTGCGAGTAAAGCGATAGAAGTTTATTAAGTGAAGATACAGAAAATGCTCTCAAGAGTGAGAGGGGTATCGACAGGATTGCCCCACTTGCTCAAAATTTTGAACTAAAAGCTCTAGCATGCATTATTCTACCAAATGATCCCATCATACGCTGGCTGTGTAACCTACCATAGTACTAATAGCTTAGATTCATTTGAGTTGTGGGGTTTTTTTTCTTTATTATTTGTTTTGGGGGCACGGGAAATGGTCTTTATTTTGTTTCAGTTTATGCTTAAGATAAAGATGACTTCTGAGTACTTAAATCTTTTGTAAATGAAAATTAGCTAAATTTATGGTATGACCCATTAATTAATATATCACACAAAAGCAGCCAAACCTGAAGATCTCAGCCATCATACGATCATCTATTCCTCAGAGTACCCCAACTTGTACTCCAAAGCCAGAGTAGGAGAAAACAGGTGGTCTGTGTAGATTAAGTCTGCATCACCACCCCCCCACTAAACATGAAGTATCTCACAGCCTGAGCTCTAACAAAATAGTTAACGTTAACTCTAACCTTGATGAAAAGAGTGTGTGTAGCACCTGGACTAAAATGGATGCATTTTTTTAAAGATGTATTGTTCATCCATAAATGCTAAATACCCTTTCTTTTCAAATAAAGTAACATAATTGGGGCGCCTGGATGGCTCATTTGTTAAGCGTCTGCCTTCGGCTCAGGTCATGATCTAAGGGTCTTGGGATCAAGCCCCGCATCGGGCTCCCTACTCAGCGAGAAGCCTGCTTCTCCCTCTCCCACTCCCCCTGCTTGTGTTCCCTTTCTCTCTGTCTCTATCTCTGTCAAATAAATAAAATCTTAAAAAAAAAAATTAGTAATTGCTGAAATGAGTAATAAGAATTTTTAATTTAAATATACTAAAAATGTGCCTAGAAGTCTACAAAACCTTTTTTTAAAAATATTTTATTTTTTTTGAAGATTTTATTTATTTGACAGAGTGAGATATGCGCCCCTCTACAAAACCTTCTTATAAAACCTCCCTTCCCAAAAACCTGCCTTTCAAATTAAAGGCTCCCTGTCAAGCACAATATTTCAATTTTGGCAGCACATGGGTGTATATTCTTTCTCATTCTTCCGGAAAATTATCTATAAGCATAATGTATATATTGCTATCATGATGATGAAGGTTTATGAAATATCTGACAGAGTGTATTCACTGTTGTAACCAGTATTTATTTTCAGTGAATTTTAATAGGAATATATGTACACGTCTCTACACTATTTTGTTTTACTATCTTTTGTGTAAATGAATTCCAGATAAACTTTATCTATTATTTAATGTGTAACCATGAAACGTCTATTTGTGATTCAGTTTCATATTCATCTCTAGCCTCTTAATAGCTGAAATAATTTAAAATCTAATTATTTATGGATGAAATAATATGATGTGTGGAATTTACTTCAAAATAATCCAGCATAGGGGGGGACAGGTGAGGGTATAGGTCAAGCCACAGTGGCAGGATCTGATAATTACCGATACTGAGTAATGTTGACACAGGAGTTCATTTCAGTATTATCTCTGCTTTTGATTATGTGAAATTTTTCATGATAATTTACTACTACTCAGTGTAAGGCATAACTTTGTCATTTTGAGTTTCTGTTTTACCCACATAACAATTAATGTTTTACATGACATTTCATTAGTGCCAACACTGCTCTTTAAGTACAACGGGGTGATAAATCTCTTAGACATCCCTGGCTACGGGACCACGAGACTTGGCTTGACCTTAGCAAGTTTGAAACGTACATTAGCGAACATTATATGAAAGTGACGATGCCCGCTGGGAAACACACATACAACCTCGTGTACCCAAAGCACTTCAATACGGCTCTCAATCTAGATGATGTGGAAGAAAATCCTTCATTATCAATTAGCAACTTCAATAAGGAAGTATTTCATTTCCTGGACTGGTATTGTGCTGTACAGTGTTGTTCTTTGCAGGCTGTCATCTCTAAGGATGCAATGAAATCTTAAAAAAAAAAAAAAATAGTAATAGCTGAAATGAGTAATAAGATATATGATAAGGAATCAGTGACATCAGTACTGTAGTTCATAATGTATACGAGGTACAAGAGGGGAAACTGAATAATAAAAACACATACTGGAACTAAGATGATGCTTTTCATACAATTTTATAGAGTAAGCAAAAAAAAGTACAATGGAGTAAATACCGCATTTCTAAATCATACTCATAGAATTTTGGAGCTGGGAAAAAAATCTCAGAGATCATCTAATCCTCTCGGCCAGTGGTTCACAAACTTGAACGCGCATCATAAATATTTGGAAGGCTTGTTAAACACAGATTGCTGGGCTCTAGCCTCAAGCTTTCTGATTCAGTAGGTTTGATGTTGCTGGTGCCTAGAATACACTTAGAGAAGCGCTGTTCCAAGCTTACTCCCATTGCTCCGTTGGTGGCTCCACTGTAGTGATTGCCAGTCACCCCGCGGGACTGCATGCTCCTCTGCTCATGGGCCTTTCTCCTACTGGACAACTGCCTTGCTAAGAGCAAGGGGCATACATTTTCATCAAGGTTCCAGAGCGCGGACTCAATAAATATTTACAAAATAAATTAACTGGTTGAATGAATTTTTTTTTTTAAGATTTTATTTATTTGACAGAGAGAGACACAGCGAGAGAGGGAACACAAGCAGGGGGAGCAACAAGGAGAGGGAGAAGCAGGCTTCCCGTGGAGCAGGGGGCCCGACGCGGGGCTTGATCCCAGGACCCCGGGATCATGATCTGAGCCGAAGGCAGACGCTTAATGACTGAGCCTCCCAGGCGCCCCAACTCATTGAATGAATTGATCTTTCCCACTCCTTTATAGTTGAGTATTTATCAGTGTATTAATATTTAGAATAGGGGTGCATTTATAGAACCGGATGGAGAGGAGCTACTCACTGATGACAAACGGCAAACACTGGCAGTACCCAAAGGGAGAGTAAAAGTCAGCTAGAACCAGAGCAACAAGTAGATGGCAAATTCTAGAGAGATCCAAGAACTGCATCTCAGACTGGAGTTTTCAATCCAATATGGACTCTGACAAGCGGAAGCTTGAGGCTCACTGTTATCAAATCTGTTACTTTCCCAGGGCAGATGGGTGGCTCAGTCAGTGGAGCGACCAACTCTCGATTTCAGCTCAGGTCATGATCTCAGAGTCTTGGGATCGAGCCCCACGTCCCCCATGCTTGGCATGGAGTCTGCTTGTCCCTCTCCCTTTGCTCCTCCTCCCACTCTCTCTAATAAATAAATAAAATCTTTAATAAATAAATAAATATATATTTTTTAATGTGTTACCTTGACCTGAGGAGCTATAACAAGTACTTTTCATCTCACACACCATCAAAAGAAAAAAAAATGCTTCCAAACTCATGTTTCAAAGTTTCTCAAGGTCTGGAAAATATCAGCACAGGTGGACTGAGTCCTTCTTTCCATGCACCTTCCTCCTCCTAACGCTGCCCGGAGGAAAGAGAAGAAGCACAGCACACTCAGCAGTGTCCGTGTAGAGAGTTCTCCGAGTCCAGGTGTTCTGAATGCTGTAATACTCTACACGATCCTGAAACACCTTTCCGCTATAGTAATGATCTGCTCAAGGGCAATTCAACAGAGTTTAAGAAAATGAACTATGCTCTGATTTCTGAATTTCACTACTTCTTTAAAGTTTATTCTAACAGTAGAAGTTAGAATGTATATGTGCTTATATATACATATATATATGCATCCAATAACCTCAATATGTATGATTTCTTTATTTTCACTTACTAACAGTACAATAAAAAATATAACCTGTGTGACTATATGGGTACATATAAGGTTTTTTTCTTATTATTTAGATCCCTTTAAAAAATAACTGGGGGCACCTGGGTGGCTCAGTCGTTAAGCCTCTGCCTTTGGCTCAGGTCATGATCCCAGGGTCCTGGGATCGAGTCCCGCATCAGGCTCCCTGCTCCGCGGGAAGCCTGCTTCTCCCTCTCCCACTCCCCCTGCTTGTGTTCCCTCTCTCACTGTGTCTCTCTCTGTCAAATAAATAAAAAAAAACTTAAAAAAAAATTTTTAAAAAATAATAGTAATAAAAATAACTGACCGTTCAGGAGCACCTGGGTGCTCAGTGGGGTAAGTGTCCAACTCTTGATTTCGGCTCAGGTCATGATCTCAGGGTCATGAGATAAACCCCCGCGTGGGGCTCCATGCCAGGTGTGGAACCTGCTTAAGTTTCTCTCTCTCTCCCCCTCGCCTTCTGCCCCTCCCCCACTCACACACGTGTGTTCTCTCTTTCTCGAAAAAAAAATAAAGTAAAATAAAAAATAAAAAGGAACTTGGGCGCCTGGGTGGCTCAGTTGGTTAAGCGTCTGCCTTCGGCTCAGGTCACGTCCTGGGATCGAGCCCCGCATCGGGCTCCCTGCTCGGCGGGAAGCCTGCTTCTCCCTCTCCCACTCCCCCTGCTTGTGTTCTCTCTCTCACTCACTGTGTCTCTCTGCCAAATAAATAAATAAATAAAATCTTTAAAAAAAATTCTCTCCCTCTCCCGTTGCCCCTCCCCCACTCTCTCTCCAAAATAAATAAATAAATAGGTCTTTAAAAATAAATAAATAAATAAATAACTGATTATTCAAACAAAAATAATAATGTAGCATGGGGTCTTTAAAAGACAAAAAACTATATGACAATAACAAAAAAGTCATAAGGAGAGTAATGGAACTATACTATTACAAACAAGGTGTTCATACTGTATATGAAGTGGGATCATAACACTTGAAGGTAAACTGTGATAAGTTAAAGGTGTATACTACAAACCCTAAAGCAGCCACCTAAATAACAAAATAAAGAATGATAGCTAATGGGACACCTGGGTGGCTCAGTCGGTTAAGAGTCTGCCTTCGGCTCAGGTCATGATCCCAGGGTCCTAGGATCAAGTCCCGCATCGGGCTCCTTGCTCAGCGGGGAGCCTGCTTCTCCCTCTGCCTGCCGCTCCCCCTGCTTGTGCTCTCCCTCTCTCTCTGACAAATAAAACCTAAAAAAAAAAAGAATGATAGCTAATAAGTCGAACCAAGGATATAAAGTAGAATGATGAAAAATAACTCAATAAATCCAAAATAGACCAAAAAAGAGTAAAAAAGAAACAAACAACAGATGAGAAGAGCAGAAAACAAATAGCAAGGTTACAGATTTAAATCTAACCATATTAATGATTACTTTAAATACAAATGGTCTAAACAATGCAATTAAAAGATAGAGATCAGGGCACCTGAGTGGCCCAGTAGGTTAAGCGTCTGCCTTCAGCTTGGGTCATGATCCCAGGGTCCTGGGATGGAGTCCCTCATCAGCTCCCTGCTCAGCAGGGAATCTGCTTGTCTGCTTCTCCCTCTGCCTCTGCTCCTCCCCCCTGCTCGTGCTCTCTCTCTCCTCCTCTCTCTCAAAATAAATAAAATCTTTAAAAATAAATAAATAAATAAAAGACAGAGATCATCACATTGAATAAAAAAGTAACACCCTTCAAGGAGGTGAAGCATAACTCTGCATTCTAAGTGTGAGCTGCACGTAGTGACTTCCTTACCAAAAAGTTTAGTACAGAAGGGGGAGAAAAAGAGTAACTTTACAGTAGAGAAACCTGACATCTCAGCCAGGTGATCAAGGTTAACATGAACAGAGATAAGTCATGTTGATATTATGTTTCTTTAATATGGTGTAATTAAAATTCAAACACATTCTCTTCAAGCGCACATAAAACATTTGCCAAAAGAAATTATGGGCTCCTGGGTGGCTCAGTTGGTTAAGCATCTGCCTTCGGCTCAGGTCATGATCCCAGAGTCCCAGGATCGAGTCCCCCATTAGGCTCCCTGCTCAGCGGGGAGCCAACTTCTCCCTCTGACCCTCTCCCCTCTCACGCTCTCTCTCACTCTCTCAAATAAATAAATAAAATCTTTTAAAAAATTAATTAACTATTAATTTAAAAAAAGAAATTATATTCTGGGCTATAAAATAACTCTTGATAAATGTAAAAGGATTTGAGCCATACAAAGTATGCTCTTTGACAATGGAATTGAACTAGAAATCAATAACAGAAATCTCTCTAGAAAATCCACAAATATTTGGAAACCAAGTAATATGGGTAACTCAGGGTCAGAGAATATATCAAAGAAAATGTTTTTTAGTTTTGAACTGAATAAAAATGGCTTTACACAATATCAAAATTTGTGAGATGTGACTAAAGCAGTGCCTGGGAGGAAATTTACGGACTAAACATCTATGTAGGAAAAGAAATACGGTCACAAAATGAACTACTTAAAGAAACTAGAATAATGGGGCGCCTGGGTGCCTCAGTCAGTTAAGCGTCTGCCTTCAGCTCAGGTCATGATCTCAGGGTCCTGGGATCGAACCCCCAGGTGAGTTCCCCGCTCAGTGGAGAGTCTACTTCTCCCTCTGCCCCTCTTCAGCTCATGCTCTCTCTCTCTCAAATAAAATAAAATCTTTGAAGAAAAAAAAAAAGGAAACTAGAATAAGAAAAACAATAAGGATCAGAGTGAAAAGTCAGTTAAATAGAAAATAGAAAAACAAAAGAAAATATCAATAAAACAAAACAGGTGGCTCACTGGGAAGGTCAATAAAATTGATAAACCTCTAGCCTCAGGCTTCTCACGCCTGGCACTACGGACACTTTGTCTGAATGATTCTTTGTTGAGAGGATCGCTCTTGTTCATTGTATCCTGAGCAGCATCCCTGGCTTTGACCCTCTAGATGCCAAAAGCAAATGCCACCCATCCTCCCCCCAACACACATAAGACATCATCTCCATACATTATCTGTCTCTACAAATTGCCAAATACTCCCATTAGCAGTAAGGTAAACTTCAACCCATACTTGGCTCTGTAAACAAATATTAACTCAAAATAGACTGACCTAAATGTAAAATGAAAACTTTATAGTTTTACATTCTTTTATAGTTTTCCCAAGCGTTTATAAGTAACTAAAATACATAAAGAGTTATAAATAACTCTTAGAAAAATATCTTTGTCACCTTGAGTCAGACAAATATTTCTTAAGGTACAACATCAAAAGTACAATTCATCAAAGAATAAATTGATAAATTGGACTTCATTAAAATTGAAGACTTCTGATCTTCTAAGATACTGTTAAGAGACTATAAGATGAGGAATAGACAAAGTAAATATTGCAAATCATGTATCTGATAAAGAACTTGCATCTAGAAAATATAAAGAATTCTCAAAACTCAATAATAAGGAAGCAATGAACCCAATAAAAAATGGGCAAAAAATATAAACAGAAACGTCAATAAAGAAGATATATGGGGCGCCTGGGTGGCTCAGCTGGTTAAGCGACTGCCTTCGGCTCAGGTCATGATCCTGGAGTCCCGGGATCAAGTCCCGCATCGGGCTCCCTGCTCAGCGGGGAGTCTGCTTCTCCCTCTAACCCTACCCCCTCTTGCGCTCTCTCTCTATCTCATTCTCTCTTCAAATAAATAAATAAAATCTTTAAAAAAATAAAAAATTAAAAAAATTAAAAAAAAGAAGATATATATAAATAAGCATATCATTAGTCATCAGAGAAATGCAAATTAAAAACACAATGAGATACCACTGCACCTCTAGTAGAATATCTATGGAAAGCCTGACCATACTAAGTGCTGACAAGTATGCACAGCAAATGGAACCCTCATACACAACTTTCAGAATGTAAAACAGTACAACCCCTTCAAAACATGTATCTACCACACGATCCAGCCATTCCACTCCTAAATATTTACCCAGGGGGAATGAAAGCAGATGTCTACACAAAGCCTGTACGTAATGTTCACAGGAGCTTTATTTTTAATAGCCAAAAACTGGAAAAAAGCCAGATGTCAATCAATGGGTGAATGGATGGATGAACTGGGGTATATCCATACAATGGAATACCATTCAGCAACAAAAAGGGATGAATCACTGATTTACACAACATGGAGGAATCTCCAAATAATTATGCTAAGTGAAAGAAGCCAGACAAAAAAGACATTATGATTCCACTTCTATAAAATTCTAAAACTACAAACTAATCCATAGGGTCAGAGAGCTATCTTCGGTTGTCTAGGGAAAGAGGATGCAGGGTGTAAGGAGGGGCCAAAGGGAGAGATGGTTTCACAGGTCTTTATGTAAGTAAAAAAACCTACCAAATTTTACACTCTAAATATGTGCGGCTTTCCGTGTGTCAATTACACTCAACAGAGCCAATGTAAGAATTACCACACTAACACACCAAGTGTAGACAGTTCACGATAACAATCAGAAAAGAACATAACCTGTGCAATTCAGTGAAGAATTACAGGCTTTAAACATAGGTGATTTCACACTATTCCAGACGTAATCTTTCATTTGGTACAAGTAGGAGAGGAGGCATCTGACATGGGTCGTTGGTAGATGTGAAAGCAAGCAGGAATAAAAAGTGAACACACAGTGAAGCCCTGAAGCATAGGCTGTTGCATTGAACTTTAACATTGTTTCTTAATTAAGATGTAGCCAATGTGAAATATTTCCTAATAATAAAAAAAGGGAAAATGATTTCATTTTTTTCAATTTGGCCTGTTCCACTCCCGGGCAGAACTAGGTCTTCCCCCTCCCACAGCCCGGAAGGATACATCTTTTCCAAAATTGCCACGTGTATATTGCAATGGCTCGTCCATCAGGATGGGGACTCTCTTTTGATGTTGGCACAGTGGTCAAATATAAGTGTTTGGAAGCCAGAGAGCCTGGCTTCCTAGCCTAGGCTCTGCCATTCACCTACCAGGTAGCCTCAGAAAATTACCTGATGCCCAGTTTTATAAACCATACAATGGGGCTAATAGGGTATATCTGGGGATTCAATGTGAATTTATCTAAACCTTGGCCTACAAGGAAGGCCCTGCTTGATATTCCACCTGATGACCATTCCATCTTCACTTAGTTCTTCCTCTCCGGCTCACAGTGCTCAGGGACAACCACCCTCTCCCAGGTCCGGTAAAGCCACACACTGCCAAGCTCTCTCCTGACTCAGTGCCGTTTCCCCTGCTGATCTTCTGCCATGCCTCTCTCCACCCCGCAACCTCCTGCCCCAACAACACGGCCAGCCCCTTTGCCTTCTCACTATGAACACAGGAGCCACTGGTCTCTGTTTCAGCCCCCTGGTGTCTCCTTCTTTCTACTCAACATCCACTCAACAAATAGTTCTTAAGGACCCACTGCACGTCAGGCACTGTTCCAGGTTCTGAGGATATCACAGTGACTTCAAGAGTACTGACGGAGTGCAATCTAGCGGCGGAAGACAGACCATTAACAAATGAGTGTTAGTTATGTGGTCATAAAGGCCATGGAGACCTCGGCTCAGGTCATGATCCCAGGGTCCTGGGATCGAGTCCCGCATCGGGCTCCCTGCTCAGTGGGGAGCCTGCTTCTCCCTCTCCCTCTGCCTGCCGCTCCCCCTGCTTGTGCGCTCTCTCTGACAAATAAAATCTTTAAAAAAAAAAAAAAGTGCCATGGAGAAAAACAATAAATCGTGAACAAGGGAATGGGAGTTACAAGAGGGGTTGTGATTTTTAAATCTGGGGTTTTGCCAAGGCTCACTGAGAACACAATATTGAGTAAGGAAGTGAAGGGGGTCAGGGAGGGAACCAGAAAGATACGGGGGCTGCACAGGGGGCATTCCAAGCAGAGGAAACAGCAAGTCCAAAGGCATCTCAAACAGCAAGGAAACTAGTTTGGCTGTAGAAGTATGAGCAAGAAGCAGAGCAGCAGATAAGATCAAAAAGGTGAAGGACTGGGGAATGAGGAGGACCAGATGGGGTAAACTCTGGGGGCCAGTCAGGTCTGCCTTTCACTCAGACGGAGATGGGAAGCCCCTGAAGGATTTTAAACAGGGAAGTGTGTGATCTGATTGACATTTTCAAATCTGCAACTAGTTTGCTAATGTTTTTCATGTTCTGTGGATCTTCCCCAGCTCTCCCCCACTACCGGCAGGAACCACAGCAGTCGCGTGCACTGTTAGAACCCCAGCACCTAGCACAATACATTGTAGGCACTCAATAAATATTTATTAGATAAATGTGGTAATCTATGCAAAGCACTTACTGGTACAAAATAAGCACTCCATAAATGGTAACTATTATTATTTGGAACCCCAGATTTCAGCACAGTGGCTGACATACGGTAAGAGCTTATTTGAGTAAATGAATCAATAATTTTGTGAAATTATTAAAAACCTATATTAAAAACATATGAGTCATGACAAATTACTCAACTGCTTTCCACTCTTACCCTTACTTATTAAGACATGGCTGATTCCATTTTTGAGCTTTACTCTCAACTCTATTAAGGTACTGAGGGCACTACCTAGAATAACCCCATTGTGATTCAGTTCTCTAAACATACTGCAATACCCTGCAAACAAACTAGCACTAATGCACTGAAATGCTTGTAAGGTTTCTAATTGGGTAAACTTATTCACATGATTTTTTTTAAAGCAATCTTAACGTACGAGGCTAAGCTGACCAAACTGGTTTGATTTTTATTTTTGTGGAATTCAAATAAAGTTCAGTTGACTCAAACATGTGAACAAAGAACTAAGAATTTCCACTTTTTACTTATTTTGACATCTCCAGAGTCTTCACACAAAAAAACTTAATGAGGATTACACCTGCTCCCTTCTCCCTCGTGGTGCATTGGGGGTAGGGGGCGTAATGGCGGGCTAAGGCCGTTTAGTAATTATCTCGGGAAAAGCCCTTGAAAGTCCCAACAGTTTTCCAGAAAGAAAACTAAAAAAGGAGTCACGCATTAAAGTACAAAAACACGCCAAATATTCCATCTCATAAAAGGTGAACACGCTCTCCTGGCGATATTTACAAGGTCTCAATGGCAGGGACCCAAGGGGTGAAGGGCCAGGTATGGTTCAGATGTTCATTGTAACCCCGAACCCTAAAAGTAGCCGAACCCATCTGAGCGACCACATAATAACTTCAAGGAGGGCTTCGGAGCTAGGAAAACTTTCAAAAAAAGCAGATGAAAGTTGCTTGAAATCAAACAAACTTTAAAAAAGAAAACAAGCGATGCCCAAGTGTTGAGCGGCTACAAAGAAACACCCTCGGCTGGGCTCCGACTTGCTGGTGCTTGTACACAATCGAGCCTGCTGGCATCCAGCTCAGACGCTCCCTTCCACTAGGGGACGGGGAAATAATAACTTTCGGAAATAACAAGCGTCCACAAAGGCAAGTGTTACACAGGACTCCTCAAGCTCCATCTAATAAGATGGCTCACGTTGTTTCGAGCAGCACTGATTACACGCAAGTCCCCCACCCCCGCTTTTTTTTAACAGAAAAAAATAACCTAAGGAGGAGAAGGTGCTACCGTCAGACCCTCAAGGCAATTTCAGACAACAAAGACTCCAAGCAATCAAAATGGAATTATAATCCGAGCCGTCCGAGAGGCCCCCGGCGCGGGGGCGCTTGGCTGCCGCGCCCGCCGCCGTTCCTCGAGCGCTGGGGCCCCCGGGCCCCCGCGCCCTGTCCAGCCCCCGTGCGCCCGGGCCCGCGGGTTCCCGGGGACGCGGGGCGAGCGTCGCGCCGCCCACGATTTGGCCATCTCTGCGCCGCGGCTCCCCGCGTTCCAGCTCACGCGGGGTTCAAAATCTTTCCCGCCCAGGCGTGACGCGAGGAACGAAAACAATCAGCGGATCCCGAGTGCTGGGGCCTGGGCCCGACGGGGGCGGCACGGGGATCAGGGCCGAGCCCCCCGCGCAGCCCCTTTCTGAGCCGGGAGGACCGGCGGGCTGGGGCCCGGAGGTGACACAAAGAAGCCGGAGAGACAAACGCCACCCGCTGGCGCTCGCTCCAATCCCCGGAGCGCCCCGCCCGCTGACAAGTTTGCGGCGCCCTCCACGCACCCCGCTCGCCCCACCCGGGCAAAGTTTCCGGTAACCGGGCTCGGACCCCGGCATCGGGTCGGTTCTCGCGCCTACCGCCCCCACCCCACCACCCCCGTCCCGGGCTCGGGGACCTTTCCCTCCCTCGCCCCCGCCCCTTCTCCTCCCTCCCTCCCGCTCTCCCTCCCCGCCTCAGCCCGCTCTCTCCGGGGCGCACCGGGGCGCTGGGGGCCCGCGACCGCCCTCACCCGCTGCTGGCCCGGCAAGGGGCGAGGGCGCGGGCTGGGGCTGGCCCAGGTCGGCGCCCCACTTGCCTTGCTCCCACGATCGCGCCCTTTGCTCGTTCTCCCGCTCGCTTTTTCGGTCCAGCCGAAGGCTCGGGACGCAGCAGAGCGCGCTCCGCTCCTTGGCGCTCGGAAAGCTGCAAACCACGCCCCGCGCCTTCCCCGCCCGCCGCCTGCCTCTGAGTCCCGCGCTCGCCGCTCCGCGGCCAGTGTCGAGCCCGCCCGCGAGCGCCGGAGGCGGAGCCGCCCGCCTCCCCCCGCAGGGCCCGCGGCCGCCCTGGTCTGGCAACTTTCTTTCCGTGTTTTGGGACGTCAGAGATGGTCCGAGGGAGATGCTAACTCCAAGCAGGTTAACGCCCGGGGGTAGGAAGAATGTCACAAACTCCCTCAAAAAAGCTTTTCTGCCCGATTTCATCAAGGAACTTCTCTAACCTTCCTGGACTCCTGGGTTTTGGAGATGGGAGTAAGAGAGACGGATGTGCAAATTAGCTACCAAACCTTGCTCAAGTCATCTAACCTTTGTGGACCCTTTGTAAAATGAGGATTTGGGATTAGATGGCCTTTAAGATCTTGGTCAGTATTTCTTAATAGCGTGGTCCAGACTTCAGGATTACCTGGAGGGAAGGCGAGGCCCTTGTTAAAATGCAGAATACTGGGTCCTTCCCTCCGCCTGCACAAGAACGGCCTCAGTCTTATGACACCGTATGCATCTTCCAGATCTGAAACTCACTGGAAGCTGGATCCTTGGGAATCCATCCTGCAGGTGCCATTTAGATATACCAACAAATTACTCAATGCCCCTGGACTCAGGATGATGTCAGTTGACTCCCACTTACCTCCTGTACAGCTATGGCAGCATTACTAAGGCACTGGAAGTCCTGAATGAAAGGTATTGTATGAACTCACTCTTACATAAATAAGTGATTTTAAAATATTTATTGTGTGGGCGCCTGGGTGGCTCAGTTGGTTAAGCGACTGCCTTCGGCTCAGGTCATGATCCTGGAGTCCCTGGATCGAGTCCCACATCGGGCTCCCTGCTCGGCAGGGAGCCTGCTTCTGCCTCTGACCCTCCCCCCTCTCATGTGCTCTCTCTCTCTCATTCTCTCTGTCTCAAATAAATAAATAAAATCTTAAAAAAATAAAATAAAATAAAATATTTATTGTGTTTGTATTGCAATCAAATTAAACTGCTTATAAATCCGAGTTCATATATATTGTATGGCTACAGAATCTTGTCTGCATTACTTAGTTAAACTTGGTGGTTATGATCCAAACCAAATGGTAAGTAGCAGACATTAGACTTTTAATAATGCATTCAGTTAACACATATTGATGAAAAAAAATTCATTGTAAATTTTACCCACAGTTTGGGACAATTATTTCAAAAACTTGTACTTCTGTGAGTACCAGATGATTCAGTTATTTGACATGCACATTTTATTGATGGTCAATAGCTCAACTCAACAAAACAACAACAAAAACTCAATTGGCACAGTGCCAATCCTTGTGCCATTCCTTGTAATCCAAGATAATCATTCTGATAGTATCACTTCTCTTCTTAGACTACCCAGGTTTGCATTATTTATTATTAATGGCATGGGTCACAACAAAGGTGTATAAAGCATGAAGGACCTTCTGGTCCTACGGTGTCTTTTCATAGAACCATTTTGCCGGGTACAATACATACAAAGAGCCAATTTCAGGAAAGTCTGGACTCTAGGGTTTATGGAGCTGTCTACAAAGCATTGTCTGTTATTTTCTTTCCCTGTTCTATTCATGCTATTCATTTCCATTTTACACTGGTTGCTTCCTTTAGAGTAAATGCTGCAAAATCATCATGGCAACAGTCTCTGGAGAAAATATTATGAATCATTTCTTATTGTTCCCTTCTAGGCATCTATGTTACAAGTCCTCAAAGTGAAAGGACTATTGTTCCATATTATATCTAGTGCACTTAAGAGAGTCCAGAATAAAGTGTCTCAAAATGTTTGCAGATGTCCCCAGTTAGAGTCTTTTAATGATCTATGGTGTCTCCTAGCCATGCCTGTTTGGATATAAAAGTAAAATCTACTTTTAAATCAGCAAATTAGACTAATGATGGGAGCACTGAAACAGATCCTCCATACTTTGAAATGAAAATAAAATGTGATGCCAAGCCAAACAGAGACACACCCAGTTCTTTTGAAACACAACACTGAGCATGTGAACGGAAGGTTCATATGCTTACATCTCTGACTTGCAGAGTCAGAGTTGCCATGAACCCAGCCCTGCCCACATTCTCCCATGCACCAAAAAACAGAGATAGTACAATCACAGAGTATATGATGTCATGTGATGCCTCTTAGCTATTATTTACATCCAGCATCTGTATTTATAGCAGAAGCTCCCATTCGGCTCAACAGCCCACCTGAGAGACTTTACCAGTTCCAGTTGTGTTAAACAGAAGTTTTGCAAACTGATCCAACTGAAAACACATCTATGACTTGGTACACAAGCATGCTGTGGCATATGGTGAGAACTACCAAAGCAACATTCAATACGTACCGGCACGTTGTACTGAGCAGGGCAAATAGCATAGTCTGAGGCATTCAAGCGAGTTGGACATCCTCACGCCATTAAAGGAATTAAATTCACCACTCTTAAAGTTAGGCAGCAGCTCCTCTCTGTCGCAGCACGGATTTCTCTGAACTAGAGATGTTGTTTACATTCCTGTGTACCACACTGGGCTGCCCAGTTCCTTGTCTTTGCATCCAGAGTGCCTAAATAAGAATGGCAATGGATTTCATAGTGGGAGCAAGTCCTAGTCTTGTTACTTGGGTGTCGTGTTGAGAAGTTTGGCAAGAAAGGATACAAATTGAAGAGTAACTGAGTCTCTACCAGGGGCACAGAAGGAAGAAGCATTGACACTAGTATATATTTATCAACCTTGATGGTGATAGAAGATATTAATGTTATATGATTGACCAAATGGGTAAGTGAGTTTAAGAACAACACAAAGTAGGGCGCCTGGGTGGCTCAGTTGGTTAAGCGACTGCCTTCGGCTCAGGTCATGATCATGGAGTCCCTGGATCGAGTCCCGCATCAGGCTCCCTGCTCTGCAGGGAGTCTGCTTCTCCCTCTGACCCTCCTCCCTCTCATGCCGTCTCTCATTCTCTCTGTCTCAAATAAATAAATAAAATCTTTAAAAAATAAAAATAAAAAAATAAAAAAGAACAACACAAAGTATCTTGAGCTGAAGGGGCAGGAATTATGTTAATTAATCTGAGGCAGGGTGAAACCATCTTACTACTTGCTTCTATTTTATCAACAGCGTTACTACTAAAGACAAAAGGAGATTGGCTTAGAGCTAACCATTCCTTGTGAGGATGCTAAGTTGGCTGATCTCAAGGAACAGTCTTTCGCCACAATATTTTTTAACATTGGGAGCACTGGTATGAGCCGGGGATGAAAATAGCTGGCCAGGAAAACAGCTCTGTTCCTCTTTGTCCAAGATTCCAATCACACCCTGTAAAGGTCTGAGCTCCTTATCTCATTCTGGTCTTGTTTCCTGCCAAACCTGGAAACTGACAGAAATAAATGTTGCCTAATTGCTCCCTTGTCCAGTGTGATTTCTCTGACCATTGTCCTGATTCAAGTAAAAAGTTGGGTCCGACAACATGCAGTGTCCGCTGTCAATTTATGCAGTGGATGGTCTCCTTAAAATACTGAGCCAATCAATCAGGTGTCTGCCAATTCAGTCAGAGAGGCAACATTCTAGGGTTTGATGAAAAACTAAAACAAATATGCCTCAATTCAGTGAAAACATATATGTAAAGTGCTATGCATGGAGCCTGGCAGGCAGGAAGCACTTAACAAATAATCGCTGTTATTGCAATAATTTCAGTCAGTAACAACAGGTATTATTTCAAAAGCGCTTTTATTGTATTGATATAGTATTGGATTAAAAAATATATCCCAGGGCGCCTGGGTGGCTCAGTTGGTTAAGCAACTGCCTTCGGCTCAGGTCATGATCCTGGAGTCCCGGGATCGAGTCCCGCATCGGGCTCCCTGCTCAGCAGGGAGTCTGCTTCTCCCTCTGACCTTCCTCCTTCTCATGCTCTCTGTCTCTCATTCTCTCTCGCTCAAATAAATAAATAAAATCTTAAAAAAAAATAAAATAAAATAAAAAATAAAAATAAAATAAAAAATATATCCCATAACTCACCTCATTTTACAAAGAAGACAGACAAGCCTAAGAATAAAATATTTGCCTAATGACATAAAACTAGTATTGGCAGCCCCTGGATTAGAACCTAGAGAAGTTTTTAGCAGAAATAAATGTATCATTTAGAGGAATCCTGTTGTATATCTTGTTTGTCTTACTCTCAAATGCAAAACATTGAATTAATCATACTGCTCAGTTTACAATAAAATACAATAAAAATAAGAGACATCAGCATCTCGTTCAAGCCAATGAAGGTCTAATGGATCAAATTAGAGATATAAAAAAATCTAACAACATAATAAAGTAGGTCTCATGGATATATTCAAATTTACACCTCAAAAATAGGGAGTATTCTTTCCTCCCAAACACATATGGACTTGGTCATGAAAATTGACTTTGTACTGTGTCACTTCTCCAAAACAGAACTAGAAATAATGCAAATAGTATTTTAATTAAACAATAATAGTAATAAACATATAATAATACTAAAAATTGATAACAAAATCAGAAAACAAGCAATCTTTTCCACCTAAAAATTTTGAAGTGTACTATTAAAGAAGTATTGGATGAAATAAAAACTAGTATACAAATTGAATTTCATAATTTCTAAAAACAAAAAAATATATAATAGAAACAATATACATCAGAATCTATAAAAAAACAAATCAGTGATTAGGGGAAAATTTGCAGCCTTCAAATATTTATATAATGAAAACAAAAGAATAATTATAAGTGAATTCTATTTCTAACTCAAAAAGCTATACCAAGGACACCGGCGTGGCTCAGTCAGTTAAGCATCTGCCTTTGGCTCAGGTTGTAATTCCGGGGTCCTGGGATCAAGTCCTGTTTTGGGCTCCTTGCTCAGGGGGGGAGCCTGCTTCTCCCTCTGCCTGCAGCTCCCCCTGCTTGTGCTCTTTCTCTCTCTCCCTGACAAATAAATGAATAAAATCTTTTTTAAAAATATTGTTAAAAAAAAAAAAGCTATACCAAAGAAAAGTAGGAGGAAGAAAATAAAGATTAAAAACAGAAATCAATGCGGTTGAATACAGAGAACCAATAGACTAATAAATAAATCAACCTACTGACTATTTGAAAAAAAAAAAGATTTTAATGACAGACCACTAATAAACCTAATCCAGAAAGAAAGCATAAACTTTCAAAATAAGAAACAATAAGAGAGATAGTCATTAAAACAGAAAGTGACATGGTATTATGTAATTATTTTCATAGTATTAGACTACAATATGCCAAAATTAATCCCACTAAATATAGAAAGCCTGGACAAACCAATTTTATTAGAAGAAATAAAGAAGGATATCCAATAACTATCCACACGAAAAAGTACCAGGCTCAGATGGTTTCACAAAGAAATTCTAAATCCCTAAAGATCTGATACCTAGATGATACATACATTGTTTCAGAGCATTTTAAAAGAAAAAGGCATTCCAAATTGGTTTTTTAAAGCCAGTATAACATCAATATCAAAATATGACAAATATTGTTCAACTCTCACTTATGGATATGGATATAAAAAATTCTAAGTCAAATATTAGCAGCAGAATCCCAAAGCATATTTTTAAAAATTATGCAATCCTACTCCTTAGTATTTACTCAAATGAGCTGAAAACGTCTATCCATACATAGACACACATGGATGTTTATAGCTGTTTTATTTGTAATTGCCAACTTGGAAGCAACTAAGATATCCTTCAGTAGATGAATAGATAAATAAATTGTGGTACATCCAGACAATGTAATATTATTCAGTGCTAAAAAGAAATGAGCTATCAAGCCATGAAAAGACACAGAGGAAATTCTTTTTTTTTTTTTTAAGATTTTATTTATTTATTTGACAGTGAGATACGAGGGAGAGAGAGAACACAAGCCTGGGGAGTGGGAGAGGGAGAAGCAGGCTTCCCGCTGAGCCCGATGCGGGGCTCGATCCCAGGACCCTGGGATCATGACCTGAGCCGAAGGCAGACGCTTAATGACTGAGCCACCCAGGCGCCCCTTTTAGGTGTATTTTGGGATCACGAACTGAGCCGAAGGCAGAAGCTTAACAACTGAGCCACCAGGCACCCGGAGGAAATTCTTTTTTTAAGTAGCCTCCATGCCCAGCATCATGGAGCCCAACATGGGGCTTGAACTCACAACCCTGAGATCAAGACCTGAACTGAGATCAAGTGTCAGTGGCTTAACCAGCTGAGCCACCCAGACACAGAGGAAACTTAAATGCATGTTACTAAGTGAAAGAAGCTAATCTGAAAAGGCTACATACTATATGACTCCAACAATATGACATCCTAAAAAAGGCAAAACTATGGGGACAGTAAAATGATCAGTGGTTTCCAGGGGGTCAGGGGAAGAAGAAACATACAAACATATTATATGAGAAAAATCTTTTAAAAACTCATTTTTTCAAAGCCTTGAACAAATGAAAAGGATTCCTTGGTCTTGGATAAAGGAAATAAAAAAGATGTCAATTTTCCTCAAAATTAACATCTATATGTAAGGAGATGCATAATGGTACTAATGTGATTTTGTTTTGTTTTCTGAAGTCAAGTTGATTGGCAAAGTCAGAAAACAATGACAAACTGGGAGGAAATATTGCTATTTATATGACAAGTAAAGGGCTAATTACCATAATGTATGTTTAAAAATGAGTAGAGGGCGCCTGGGTGGCTCAGTTGGTTAAGCGACTGCCTTCGGCTCAGGTCATGATCCTGGAGTCCTGGGATCGAGTCCCGTATAGGGCTCCCTGCTCGGCAGGGAGTCTGCTTCTCCCTCTGACCCTCTTCCCTCTCATGCTCTCTGTATCTCATTCTCTCTGTCTCAAATAAATAAATAAAATCTTTTTTAAAAATTTAAATAAATAAATAAATAAATAAAAATAAAAATGAGTAGAATCACCAAAATCCAATAGAAAAAAATGGTCAAAACACATGAACAGAAAATTTACAGGGAAAGATATATAAATGGATCTCAAACATACGAAATAATGTCCAACTTCATAAGAGAAATCCAAATTATTTAGTACCTATTAGTTTGGCAAAGATTCAAAAGTCTGACAATGTACTCTGTTCATGTGTCTCTGTGGAAAAACACTCTTGTATATTGTTGCTGAAAAGTTTGTTTCTTGTTAAGTCTACCCTTAAGTATTTTATTTTTTGTTGCTTTTGTAAACAGGGTTTAGTTTTACATTAAGTCTTTTATTGTTTGATATGTATGAAGGATATTGTTTTTATATGTTGCTGGTCCAATCCCATATAGAGAAAAAGTTGGCAATATCTCGTAAAAGCTACATATAATCCCACTAAGAATTTGCCTGGAGGAAGAAGTTCCACAAAAACAAAACAAAACATGCACAAGGTTTTCCACTGCAGCATTATTTGTCCCACTGCCAGGAGGTTTCTCTTAGGTTTTGTCAGTGGGAGATGGAGATAGGAAGGCAGGAGAAGGGGCGAAGAAGCTCCTGCTTCCTGTTTCCGGTTCCAATCAGATCCCTCCAGCAGCATGAGGGCAGCTATACCTCCAGCCTTCTGCTGCTGTTTGGCACTCACAGCTTCAACCACTTGGCACCTTCCTCCTAGAAGTTCCAACACCAATCTCAGAATGCTCCTCTAAACCTCAGAGCCCTAGCTGTGGGGCATCCGAGAACCAGTTCCATGGTGCCTAACAAAGATCATAGGTAGGCAGTGGTCGCAGAGAACTGAGCACAGCCTGTGGGAGCCCCTCCTCCAGGTCCCTAGATCCTATTCATGCTATCTCTTCCATTTTGTTCCCTACTGTCTTCTTTCTACAGTTATTAATTCCAGGAGACCTAAATAAGTGGAAGGATGTATCTTGTTCATGTAATGGCAATCAGCAAACTACCCTTGGCAGAGACATCATCAAGATTGGGGTCTCTGAATGATCACATAAAGCAAAACCAGTCTCCAGGCTAAAACGCTTACTTTGGAGCTGTTACTTGAAAAATAAAAATGTCTATATTATTTAAGCCCTCTATTTTGGGTTCTTCTTTCTATAACAACTTGGCCTTATACACACTAAGATAACTGGATTAAAGATTTGATGTGAAAACCAAAAATTTTTAAACTTTCAGAAGAAAATAGAAATTATTGGGCGCCTGGGTGGCTCAGTCGTTAAGCGTCTGCCTTCAGCTCAGGTCATGATCCCAGGGTCCTGGGATCGAGTCCCGCATCAGGCTCCCCGCTCAGTGGGAAGCCTGCTTCCCCCCCTCCCACTCCCCCTGCTTGTGTTCCCTCTCTTGCTGTCTCTCTCTCTCTGTCAAATAAATAAATAAAATTTATAAAAAAAAAAGAAAATAGAAATTATCTTTATAATATCTGGATATAAAATGATTTCTTAAAGAAGGCACAACAAGCATTAACCATTAAAAAAAAACCCACATTAAAATTAAGAACTGTTCATTAAAATACACTTATACTAAAGGAGTGAAAAATGAGTTTTCATCACAAGAAGAACACTTTTCTCATTTTTTCTTTTCTTTTTATTGTATCTACATGAGAACATGGATGTTACCTAAACATATTGCAGTAATCATTTCACGATATATATAAACCAAACCATCATGTTATACACCTTAAACTTATACAGTAATGTATGTCAATTAGTTTTCAATAAAACTGGAAAAAAATAATAAAAAATAAAGATTAGAAAAGGGAGGGCTGAAAAGACAAATCACAGAAAGGAGATATTTTTGGCACATATAACGGACAAAGATCAAGAATCCAGAATATATTGTGAACATTAAGGGGAAACTACTAAAATGGAGTCAGAAGGTTCTGTAGGGGGAGCTCTCATGCCCTACCACTCGTCAATTTCAGACCCAAAGGAAGAGAGGGACTTTGCAGGTGGATACTACTTTATTATCCCCGCAGGAGTTAGAAAGGCTTATCTTCCTTCCCTAGCAACAGCCCAGCTCATGAGAGACTGTCAGAACTCAGCCAATGAAAAACTACTATACTTCCCATTCCCAATTAATGTTAATGGACTTTTTGTTTATAACAGCCTTCCCAACTTCTCCCTTTCCTCTATAAAAGAGCTTACCTCTCCTTTGTTTGTTGGGCTTGGCTATGCACTTTGCCATAGCTAGCTTGTCTCAGATCACAATTCTTTGCTACTGCTGAAAAAACTCATCTTTTGGTAAAAAAAAATAACTGGAAGTTTTATTTTTAAGGTTAACAACATGGGGGTACCTGGGTGGCTCAGTTGCTTTAAGCATCTGCCTCTTGATTTTGGCTCAGGGCATGATCTCAGGGGCATGAGGGCAAGCCCCTCATCAGGCTCCACACTGGGCATGGAGCCAGCTTGGGATTCTCTCTTCCCCTCTCCCCCCCAATTGCCCCCACTCACATGTGCACTCGCTTTCTCTCAATAAATAAATAAATAAAGGTTAACAACATGTAGAACTTCTACAAAGTCAATGAGAAATAGTAGACAAATAGAATACTTGAACTGTAACTTTAGAGAAAACACAAATCGTCAATAAGTGGGAAAAAATATTCCACCATATTACTAATCAAAATTTAAAATTTAAAATAAGACCATAGTGAGGTAACATTCTTACCCACTACCTATTGGAAAAATTAAGAAGTCAGAAAATACCAAGTGCTAATGAAGATGTAGATCAACAGGAACTCTTACACACTGCTAGTGCCAGTTGGTAAAATTGTTCTGAAGATCAGTCTCACGTTATCTTGTAAAACAAACATCTGCAAACTCTAAGACAGAAGAGTTCCATGTCTGGGTATACCGTGCGTATCTGGAGCCGGCACAAAATGTACGCATATGTGATATGGACAAAACTGTGTATGTACCAGGGCACCTGGGTGGCTCAGTCAGTTAAGTGTCCCAAGCTTGATTTCAGCTCAGGTCATGATCTCAGGGTCCTGGGATCCAGCCCCCTGTCGGGCTCCACACTCAGCAGGGAGTGTGCTCATCCCTCTTCCTCTCCCTCTCCCTGTGCTCAGTCTCTCTTTCTCTCACGCTCTCAAATAAATAAATAAAATCTTTTTTAAAAAATGACTCCTATATGTTTCTAGTAGTATTATTTTTAAAATAAACTTTATTGAGGAGTAATGTTTAGAATAAAATGCACAGATTTTAAGTGTGCAGTTCGATGAGGTTTTTTTTAAGATTTATATATTTGAGAGAGAGAGTGAGATGGGGGAGGAGCAGAGAGAGAACCTCAAGCAGACTCCCCACTGAGTGCAGAGCTGAACGTGGGACTCAATCCCAAGACCCATGAGATCAGGACCTGAGCCAAAATCACGAGTTGGATGCTTAACTGACTGAGACACCCAGGTGCCCCAGTTCAATGAGTTTTAATGAACATATATACATGTGCTACCATTTCCACAATCAAAATATAGAACATTTACATAACTCCAGAAAATTCCCCTGTACCTCTTTGTAGTCAATTCCTTCCTCCAGGCAACCATTGTTCCGAGTTCTATCAGCATAGACTGGTTTTATTTGTTCTAGAATTTATATAAATGAAATTATATAGTATACATTTTTTTGTGTTGGCTTCTTTCCCTGAAAAGAATGTTTTTGAGATTTGTTGGGGGAAAATAAATTTCTGTTACTCCTCAAGGTCCTTCTAGATGGACTAAGAGAGTCAAATTGACATGAAACAGATTAACAGGAGAAAATAAAATTTACCTTCATAGGTATAGGAAGAAAATAAAATCTACCTTCATAGGTATACAGAATCCACACAGAAAATCAAATTTACCTTTAAAGGTATAGGGAATCCACATAGACATGGAATTCCACAGTCAGGCAACATGAAGTTTATCTGAGCTAAGGAGAGGGGTAGAGGTCTGGGTATACAAAGGAAAGGAAGACCATTAGCAGGAAGGTGAGAGATGTTTGGAAAATAAAGGTTGCCCTGTTCTGCAGATAAGTTTCTTAGGTAAAGAGGAATCTCTGTTAATAGTTCTCTTCCTGGCACAGGCAGGTAGTTGAGGGGGGAGGTTGTTTTCTTTCTTTCTTTTTTTTTTTTTCCAGACAAAAAAAAAATCACATTTATTTCAATAGTTCAAAGTGCAAATACAGCAAGTCAGTTCACGTTTCAAGATAGTTTTAAGTATAATGAAAACTTGAAATACAAAAAGGAAAGGGTAAATAGCAGAAATAAAGCTCAATTTTTAAAAAAATTCAAGTAACCCGAAAACCTTTGGACTAAAAATTCCACTTACAACCATTCAGAAATGCCTTAATTTATAGATATCAGTAGTACAGTGCAATCCTAAAAGACTTCTCAAAGAAAGAGACTCACCCCAAACCGGTCAGCTCAGGACAAGAGTAAAGTTCTTGGTACTGGCTATTCCTGATTCGGCAGCCTCACCCACTGTCAATTGATATGGTTCAACCCATGATACTTTGATGTTTAGGCAAATTCTAAAAAATGTTTAAAGTTCAATATGAGGCCAGCACCCTACTAAGAGTTTCTGAAATGGCCACTATATATTTAAAAGATTTTAAAGACCAATTTCAACTTCAAGCCTATGGTATCACTGGGGGGAAAGACAGAAAGTAATACTTTTTCCATTACTTAAAACCCTTCTGTAAGGTTAGCAACAAGGCCTTTACAACTTCCTCATGAAAATCGTACTTAAATATATACTTATTTCTACACATACAGAACTTTTAGGTAAGGTAGAAAAAGTTCCCACTAGGAAGATAATTAAAGGTTGTTAATGTTCTTTGTATCACTTAACAGCCAAGACACTTGTTTATTTCTGCTCCGCAGAAGCAACGTTAGCTACTCGCTTCAATTCAGGAAAGTGTGTGTATTCAGGAAGGTTTAGATATTTATTCAGTCTTTTTCTCAATCTTCTTCATCTTTTCCTTGTAGGCAATAAATTGAGAGTCTGTTCCAAAAATTCTATCCCACCATGTAAATGTTGAAGCATAGTTTCTGATGAAGTTCATGTGGTGGAAATCATGATGCCGAGAACCAGCACAGAAAGGGATCAGATTTAAAGGGTTGAGAGGAATGTCATAACCACTATGGACATCAATAGTTTCTATCAAACGAATAGTCACCCATGCCCAAAGGAGAATGACGTGATCACATAAGAGCATGATTCCAATGAAAAATCCAGTTCCAAGAATCAGAGTTTCCAAGGGATGTTCATATTCAGCTTCCATTCCAAATGGAGGCTGAAACTCATGATGAACTTTATGAATATATTTATATATTCTTTCGTGATGGAAGAGCCTATGCGGGAAATAGTGCCGGGTATCCTCAATCACTGCGCAGCCAAAGCATCTTGCCAAGAGCAGATACCATCTTGGCATTCTTTCCCAATCATAAGGTATATTAAAATACTCTGTAAAATAATAAGTTCCACAGATCAAAGGAAGCTGGATACAAAAGTGATTAAAGAGAAGTACTTTAAAACATTTCCATTGGTTTTCCCATGTTTCTGGTTTGTCCTGGACAACCGCGCGGGAGCTGCGGGCCACTGTCACCCAGACCCGGCCAGGTGCTGCAGCCTCGGAACCTGCCTCTCAGCGTCCGAGGAGGTTGTTTTCTGAAAACAACTGGGTTTTGCTTTTAAGTCAAGATAATTTCCATGCCAAAGTTGCCTATCTTAGGGCAGCCTGCTCTTGCCCCTACAGATTCATCCGTTTTTTGCCTTAACAGCAGTTTGTTCATTTTTGTTGTTAATTAATCTTCTATTGTATATCACACTCACTGATGGCCACTGGATTGTTTCTATTTGGGGTTATTATAGATAAATCTGCATAAATATTCTGTACAAGTCAGATTATAAGCATACATTTCCATTTCTCTTGGGTAAATACCTAAGAATGTAATTGCTAGGAAACTGAATAAATATAGCCTTAATTTTTTTAAAAAGATTTTATTTCTTTGAGAGAGAGAGCGTACAGCCAAGGGGGAGGGGTAGAGGGAGATGGAGAAGCAGACTCCCCACTGAGCAGAGAGGACACTGGGATCATGACCTGCGCAGAAGGCAGACACTTAACTGACTGAGCCACCCAGGCGCCCCTTTCCTTTAGCATTTCTTATGTCAGCATTATTTATAATAGCAAAGCAAATGAAAGGCCCCCAAATGTCCATAGATAAAAGAGTAGATTAATAATATGAGTTATTTTCTTACTAGAGGATATCATCTAACAGTGAAAATGAAATAACTACCTACAAAAAGACAACTTGTAGAAATAGAATATTAAGAGCTCTGGCTTTTATTCTATATGAGATGATAATTCATGGTTGTGATTTGAGCAGAGGAAGAATATTATCTGCCTTACATTTTAACAGGTTCTTCTGGGTGCTGTGTTGAGGCTACACTATGCATGAGGAGGAGGGCAAGGGCAGAAGTTGGCAGATCCACTCTGAGGCTATTGTAATAATTCAGGCAACAGATGATGGTGTCTTGGACCAAGATGGCAGCAGTGGGATGATGAGAAGTTGTAGATTCCGGATATAATTTGAAGGCACATTCAACATAATTTTAGAGATGTTAGTAAAGGTGAGGAATCAAGTAGGTATTAGAATGAAAGGAAAATGAATCAATTTTAAAGTATGTTTTCAAATAATACATAGTTGGTACAATGATATTGCAGTAATTATGAAGCATAGTAAGTGAAAGGAATCAGTGACCCCAATGTTTTTAGTCTGAACAAATGGAAGAATAAAGTTTTATATTATTGTCTGCACTTTTCTATAGGTTAGAAATATTTTATTATACACAAATGCTGAGAATATATTTTTTTATTATGTTATGTTAATCACCATACATTACATCATTAGTTTTTGATGTAGTAGTCCATGATTCATTGTTTGCGTATAACACCCGGTGCTCCATGCAGAACATGCCCTCTTTAATACCCATCACCAGGCTAACCCATCCCCCCACCCCTGCCCCTCTAGAACCCTCAGTTTGTTTCTCAGAGTCCATAGTCTTGCTGAGAATATTTTTAATAATTATAAATATGAATTAAAATATTAATAAAGAATTTGGAGATTTTCAAAATTAAGGGATGAGATACTAAAAAACAGTGGTGGGAGTATATCAAAGACAAATGTGTATCTTAAAACTTTTCCATAAAATTTTGTACTACAGTAATTCTTATGTATGCATGATTACAGTGGTTTTATCAATTTTTAAGTTTTTTTATTGATGCATCTTTAGCACCTAGAAAAAGGGCAGGCACATAATATGCATTCAGTAGACACTTCTTGAACAAATGAGCAAAGAGAGCCTCATTTATTCTTCAGATCCAATTCTTTCCTTATTATTTAAACTCCACGAATGCTGTTTGATTTACACTGTTCTGCATGTTGAAAATTAAGAGACAGCAATATATTTGTGTCATTATTATCAGAGTAAATATCAATAATTACTAAATCAATCTGAAGAACTTTAAAGAAAAACACAGATGAATTTTTAAGAGATATTTTGATCTGTGAAATAGTTAAATTAAGAAGCTCAGATTTCTTTACATATTCTTTGCTATGTGTATCTTGGAATGTGTCTACTTAGATTACAAAAAATAAGACTACCTTTTGAGATAGAAGATAGAGCAGCTTATGTTCTGCAGGGCAGGATTCTATGTTGGTACATTTATCATTCTTGCTAGGTGATAGCAAAGCTGACTTAACAGTGTGGTTATTCAAGTATGGTTAGCATATCTCTGGGGGCTCACGTGATTATTTTAGTTGAGGATACCTAGACACACCTTTTTAAAAAAACAAATCTGCAACTCTCTAGATATCAATGTTTAGGACTAGGTTAAAGTAGGTATTACAATGAAAGGAATATGAGTTAAAATTATTTTTAAAATAATAGCACGGTTGGTATGATGATATTGCAAAAATTGTGAAGATAGTAAGCGAAAGACTGAAGTTTTAGAAACATTGGGTTAAAGGAATAAGAAAGGGGACAGAGCACATTGTATGCCATCAATAATGAGTTATTAATTTGATGAGCTTTGGAAAGATAATTGGCATTCTCAACACATACTACTTCTTCTTTTTTTTTTTTTTTAAGATTTTATTTTCAAGTAATCTCTACACCCAACATGGGTCTTGAACTTACAACCCCAAGATCAAGAGTCACAGGCCCCACTGACTGAGCCAGCCAGGCGCCCCTGAACAGATACTACTTCTAAATGATCCATGGACAATTACTCAAAGACGAAGTATAAACAGATGATATTAAAGAAAAGGTGCTACTACTTAGCTGTGGTGTTATCGTATACAAAGATATGTAGCACTCATGTCAATCAGTGGTCAGCACACCAAGTGTCTGTTGGTCTGTTTTATGTCTCTCTTCACATACGTTATCTAATTGTGAAAAAAAAAGTACAAGACTGGGGCTATATCTATGTGTTTTACCTCCTTTGGCATTGGTAGAGGAGAACATACACGTGGATATTTAATAAATATTTTAGTATTAATAAAATAATAGTACATAACATGATCTGATTAAAAAATGACTATTTGCTGGAGAATAATATGCATACAGGAAAATAACACATAACTACATAGTTGAATTTCTACAAACCAAATGAACTCATAAAACTTCATTTACCCTTTGTTTTTAAACTGTCTACTTTGGGGGCGCTTGAGTGGCTCAGATGCTTTCCACTCAGGTCATGATCTCAGAGTCCTGGGATCGAGCCCCACGTCGGGCTCCCTGCTCAGTGGGGAGTCTGCTTCTCCCTCTCCCTCTGCCTGACGCTCCCCCTGCTCGTGCTCTTTCTCTCTGGTAAATAAATAAATAAACAAACAAACAAATAAATAAATAAAATCTAAACTGTCTACGTTGCCTGAACTTATTTGTTCACGTTTACCTGAAAGAAATAGAACATTTGACCACTCGTCAGGATTTCAGGCCATGTCGTATCTTAGAACTTCATAACTGTTGATGCTTTTAATATTTAAAATCTACATGTGAAAATACTGAGCTTATTTTTTGTCTTATTTTTTCTTCTGCCTCAGTTGGGGGGGATGAATTACCATTAAAGTGTTATCTCTACAGCGCCATACAGAATTCTTTTTATTTTAGACACCTTGAATTCCAACAGCAATAGGCTTTATTCCCTTTATTTCTCCTGAGTAGCCCCTTCTCCTTTGCTTAAATAGAAGTCCAAATAGACACAACACATGCATTGTTATTTACCAATAAAATTTTCCTGCTTTGGTGTATTTTAAGTTGCTAAGCTCTAGCTTATTAACAACTATAGCTTTTTTCTGGTCATTTCTCTTCTATGACAATAGGTAAACACTAAAACAGAAATGGAGAATCCACCAAATGTCACACCCAGTCCCTCATGATAATTGTGTTCTGGACTCCTTAGCTGCACCTAAAAGAGTAATTTTCCCTTGGCAAATTATGATTTTCAAATTCAGAAGACAACTTCACCAGGATTAGAGAAAATCACAACGTTAGAATATTGGCTAGCAGTTTAATTAAAATTTCAAGTAGTTTTGATAATGAGCAATTATATGTTTTGAATTTCACTGGCTGATACTGTGAAACAGAATAAATTTTTTGCACCAATACTTGAAAAATTACTGATCATCTTTCTCTGGTCTTTTTCTTTTTTCCCCTTCTTGCTTATTTTTTTCTTGTTCTTCTTTGTGAGTCTACCTCCATTGTATTTTTCTCCTACACTGAGTCCTTTGTAACTAAAGAGCTTCCTCCTCCTCTTCCTTGGTGTGTATGTGCACGTCTCTGTTCCTCTGAATCTCTAGCCATTTGTCTTTTTTCGTTCATCCACTAATTTTTATGTTTTCTGTCTCTGTCTCTGTATCTCTCTTTCTGGATTCTTTCCTCCCATCTTTCCTCCCTCCCTCTTATTTCTGCTGTTTCTTTCTCTTGCCTGATAGCCAAGAAATTTATCTCAAGAGCTTAGAGCAATGTATTAGGGGGGATTAATATGAAAATCATATTGTTAGCTTTGTATTTTTTAAGCCATTATATTTATTTTGTTTTATTTTATTTTATTTTATTTATTTATTTGAGAGAGAGAGAGAGTGCGCATGCACACACAGGAGCAGGGGGAGGTGCGGGGGAGCGGGGGAGCAGAGGGAGAGGGATAAGCAGGCTCCCTGCTGAGCAGGGAGCGGACATGACCTGGGGCTCAACCCTGGGGTCACAGCCTTAACTGAAGGCAGATGCTTAACCACTGAGCCACTCAGATGCCCCTGTTATATTTATTTTGAACATTTATCTACAAATTTCTTTGCCATTGACAGGCTATTACAAATCAAAGTAATGATAATCATATATAATAAATTAATAATAATAAAAATATGAACACAGGTCCCATAAAGATGTGGTTTCTTGAATATTAAAATTTTCAAAAGCATCTATTTTCTAATTAGTTATTTTTATTTATTTTTTATTTATTATTTTAGAGAGAGAGAGACCATGCATGAGCAGGCAGAGGGCCAGAGGGAGAGGGAGACAAGCAGACTCCCTGCTGAGTGGGGAGCCCGACTCAGGGCTCAATCCCAGGACCCTGAGATCACGACTTGAGCTGAAATCAAAAGTCAGATGTTTAACTGACTGACCCACCCAGATGCCCCTTCTAATTAGTTTTTTTTTTTTAAAGATTTTATTTATTTATTTGACAGATAGGGACACAGCGAGAGACGGAACACAAGCAGGGGGAGTGGGAGAGGGAGAAGCAGGCTTCCCGCGGGAGCAGGAAGCCTGATGCGGGGCTCGATCCCAGGACCCTGGGATCATGACCCGAGCCGAAGGCGGATGCTTAACGACTGAGCCACCCAGGCACCCCCTAATTAGTTTTTTTAAATAATGTATATTATTTTGATGACTTTGATAATCACCACAATTCTTAGAAAAAAGTGAGTATTATATTCTAACATCTTCTATTTCCAGGAGTCAGTGGGAAGTATGTGTTTAAAGAAAACAGTTAATGAACATAGACCACTACTTAGACATATGCTGGAGAAAAATCTTGAACTTTAAAAGAAAAAAAGCATAATAATCATACAAGCATAGAGGCTTAAACAAAAATCAAGAGCAAATGTCAATAACAACAAAAAGAATCAACCATGCTCAGACTTTTTCTTCTATGACACCGCATACTAGAAAGCAACAAAATAATGCCCTTGTACTTAGAAACTGAGTCCCAAGACTTCTATACTTAGTCAAGATGTCACTTCATACGTGAAGACAACAGACAGGCTCTAATATGCAAGGGGTCTGAAAATTCTTACTACCGATAACCCTTCCTGAAAAAAATCTTCTAAGAGGATTGAAATAGAGATCTAAAAGTGGAGAAAGATCACTAAATTGAAGGATTGATGGTGAGAATTAAAAACCAATTTAATCATGTGCTCGCTTCGGCAGCACATACACTAAAAAAAACCAATTTAATCATAAAATTATATAATAATAATGTGCATAACTACAAAACAAGTAAAATGTTTTTAACAAGTCTTAAAAGATACATAATGTAAAGGTAAAAATAACATGAATATAAGAAATGATTCCAATTTCCCAGAGAAATGGGGAAAAATAATGAGGAAGTGTGGGAAAAAGTTAAAATGTCCTGATAACCATTTTTTTTTAAAGTGTGCAATTCAAAGTCTTCTAGAATATTCACAGTTTTGCATCCATCACCACAAGCCACTTTAGGATATTTTGATTACTCCAGAAAGAAACCTCACAACCCCTGAGGTCATGCCACAACCCCACAACCACCACCACCCTCTGCCCTAGGCAATCACTAATCTACTTTCATATAATTGGAATCATACATAAATGTATGATTACACATAACTCGAATGTAAATATGTGGTCCTTTGTGACTGGCTTCTTTCTCTTAAGTGTTTTTTTTTTTTTTTTAAAGATTTTTTATTTATTTATTTTGACAGAGAGAGACACAGCGAGAGAGGGAACACAAGCAGGGGGAGTGGGAGAGGGAGAAGCAGGCTTCCCGCAGAGCAGGGAGCCTGATGTGGGGCTCGATCCCAGGACCCTGGGATCATGACCTGAGCCAAAGGCAGACGCTTAACGACTGAGCCACCCAGGCGCCCCTCTCTTAAGTATGTTTTTAAGGTTCATCTATTTTATAGCAGGTACCACACTTCATTCTTTCTATAACCAAATAATATTCCATATAGATATACCACTTTCAATAGTTGAAAGGCATTTGCTTTTTCCCACCTTTTGGTTATTACAAATAAGGCTGCTATGAACATTTGTATGTAAGTTTTTGTGTGAACATATGTATTTCTTTCTCTAGGAGTGGTGAATCATATGGTAACTCGGTATTTAACAATTGAGGGACTGCCAAACTGTTTTTCAAAGTGGCTGTCCCATTTAATATTCCCACTAGCAATGTGTAGGTGTTTTAACTTGTACATATCCTAACCAATACTTAATTTTTAAAATATTTATTTATTTTTGGAGGAGGGGCAGGGGCAGAGGGAGAGAGGGAACCCTGAGCAGACTCCCCGCTGAATAGGGAGCCCGATGTGGGGCTTGATCTCACTACCCTGAGATCATGACCTGAGCTGAAACCAAGAGTCGGACATTCAACCGACTGAGCCACCCAGGCTCCCCTCTAGCCAATACTTATTATCTTTTTGATTATAGCCATCCTAGTGTGAAGCAGTATCTCACTGTGGTTTTGATTTGTATTTCTCTCATGACTAGTGATGTTAAGCATTTTCCATGTGCTTGTTGCCTTTGCCTTTTTTTTTTTGGAGTCATAATTATTAAAATATTTTGTACATTTCTTAATTGAGTTGTCTTTTGTTGTTAAGAGTTCTTCATAAATTCTGGATACTAGATGTTTATCAGATATATAACTTGCAAATATTTTCTCCCATTCCGTGGGTTGTCTTTTTACTTCCTTGATGGAGTTCTTCAAAGCTCAAAAAGTTTTAATTTTGATGAAATTCAATGATCTATTTTTTTCTTTTATAGTTTGTACTTCTGGCATCATATTTAAGAAAACATTACCTCACTCAAGGTCACAAAGATACTCATCTAGGTTTTCTTCTAAAAGTTTGTGTACGGTTTTAGCTCTTACATTTAACTTGATGTTCCTTTTTTGGTTAATTTTTATAAATGGTGTGAGATTCAGCTTCATTTTTGTGGAAGGTAGGAGTTCAACTTCATTCTTTTACATGTCTTTATCCAGTTATTCGCAGCACCATTCATTAAAAAACTATTATTTTTCTATTCAATTTTCTTAGCACCCTTGCCAAAGACCAACTGACCATAAATGTGAGGATTTATTTCTGGATTCTCAATGCTATTTCATCGATCTATATGTCTATCCTTATGCCAGCAACATCCTATTTTGAGTACTGGAGCTTTGGTAAGTTTTGATATTGGGAAGTGTGAGTCCTCCAAATTTGTTATTCTTTTTCAAGATTGTTTTGGTTATTCTGGGTCTCTTGCATTTCCACATGAGTTTTTGGATCAGCTTGCCTAATTATGCAAAAAATGGCAGCTGAGATTTTTTTTTTTTAAAGATTTTATTTATTTATTCATGAGAGACAGAGAGAGAGAGAGAGGCAGAGGGAGAAGCCGGCTCCCAAGGAGCAGGGAGCCCGATGTGGGACTCGATCCCAGGACCCTGGGATCATGACCTGAGCCGAAGGCAGATGCTTAACCATCTGAGCCACCCAGGCGCCCAAGCAGCTGAGATTTTTATAAGGATTGCATCTAACCTGTAGATCAATTTAAGGAATATTCCTATCTGAACAACATTAAGTATTCCAACCATGATAATGGGATGTGTTTCCATTGTTTAGGTCTTCTTTCTTTCAATGATGTGTTGTAGTTTCATTGTGTAAGACTTGCACTTCTTTTATTTATTCCTAAGTATGTTATGCTTTTTGATGCCATTGTGCATGGTATTTTCAAACTGTAATTTCTGAGTTTTTACTGGCAGCATATAGAAATACAATTGATTTTTGTATATTGATTGCATATCCTACAACCTTGCTAAACACATTTATTACTTTCAGTATTTTTTGTAGATACAATAAGATCTTCTACATAAAAGATCATGTCATCTACATTAAAGACATTTTAACTTCTTCCTGTCCAATCTTAATGCTTTTTTTTTTTTTTTTTTTTTGCTCTTATTGCACTGGATAAAAACTCTAGTGCAATGTTGGATAGATGTAATGAGAATAGACATCCATGTCTTGTTCCTGATCTTAGAGGGAAAGCATTTAGTTTTTCACCATTAAGTGTATTGTTAGTTATACTTTTCTTCATCGAATGTCGTCAGGTTAAAAACGTTTCTTTCTTTTCTTAATTTTCTGAGAGCTTATCTTTTATATCTATTGAGATGATCATGTCGTTTTTATCTTTTGTTGTGTTAATGTTTTATTACATTGGTGACTTTTCTATGCTAGACCAACCTTGCCTTCCTGGGATAAATCCCATTTGGGCATGGTGTATAAATAATCCTTTACCATGTTGCTGGGTTTGACTTGTTAGTATTTTCTTGAGAATTTTTACATCTATATTAATAAGAGATGTTGGCCTGTAGTTTTCTTTCCTTGTGATATCTTTGTCTGGTCTTGATATCAGAGTAATACTAGCCTCATAACATGAATTAGGAAGTGTTCCCTCCTCTTCTATTTTTTGGAAGACTTTGTGAAAGATAGGTGGTAGGGGCACCTCAGTCGTTAAGCGTCTGCCTTCGGCTCAGGTCATGATCCCAGGGTCCTGGGATCAAGCCCCGCATCGGGCTCCCTGCTCCGTGGGAAGCCTGCTTCTCCCTCTCCCACTCCCTCTGCTTGTGTTCCCTCTCTCACTGTGTCTCTCTGTCAAATAAATAAATAAAATCTTTAAAAAAAAAAAAAGAAAGATAGGTGGTAATTCTTCTTTAAAGGTTTGGTAGAATTCAGCATTGAAGCCATCTGGGCCTGGACTTCTTTTTATGGGAAGATTTTTTTATTATTAATATGATCTCTCCAATAGGTATGTCTATTTAAATTTTCTTCTTCTTTTATTAGTTTTGTCCTACTAGGAACTTGTCTATTTCATGTAAATTATCCAATTTGTTGGCATACTATTCCCTTATAATCCTTTAATCTGTAGGGTCACTAGTCCCCTCTTTCATTCCTGATTTTAGTAATTTGAGACTTGTTTTTTGCTTTGTCAAGCTACCTAGGAGTTTGTCAATTTTGTTCATCTTTTCAAGAAACCAATTTTTGGTTTCATTGGATTATATATATTTTTTATTCTCTTTTTCATTTATTTCCACTCTAATTTTTTTGTTTCCTTTATTATGTTTGCTTTAAATTTAGTTTGCTAAACTTTCCTATAGTGGAAAGATAGCTTATTGATTTAACATCCTCCTTTTTTCTTTTTCTTTCTTTCTTTCTTTCTTTCTTTCTTTCTTTCTTTCTTTCTTTCTTTCTTTCTTTTCTTTCTTTCTTTTCTTCTTCCTTCCTTCCTTCCTTCCTTCCTTCCTTCCTTCCTTCCTTCCTTCCTTCCTTCCCTCCTTCCTTCCTCTTTCTTTCTTTCTTTCCTTTTTTTTAAGTAGGCTCTATGCCCAGTGTGGAGCCCAATGCAGGGCCTGAACTCATAACCCTGAGATCAAGACCTGAGCTGAGACCAAGAGTTAGATACTTAACTCACTGAGCCACCCAGGCGCCCCCATCTTTTTTCCTTTTTAATATAGGTGTTTACAATAACACATTTTCCTTTTAAGCACTGCTCTGTGTTGTGTTGGAGTATGTTTTGAATGCTCCAGCAGACAATTTACAATTGTGCTTTCACCTTCACTTCTTGCTTGTGCAGAGCCCCAAGGTCAGTCAGAGGTGAGGAGCTAGGGTCTTCTCAGGTCTCTGCTGAGCATAGGAAGAGCACTGCACAAGCACATGTCTTTCTAGGTTCCCAGGAATATTTTGGAGCTTTGCAAAGCCCCACATGGACATCTCATGCCACATTTTTTCCTTTTAATATTTTTTAGTCAGCCTCTTATTAGCTCCAACTCGTATCACTGCCTCATGCATCTTCACTGTTAAACAATTGCCACTACTTCTTTCTGACAAATGTCCTAAGGATAAGGCTATTGACACAAAGTGAGCTCTGAGTCAGGTCAAATAAAGTCGACCCTTGGGAATGAAATTTTACAAGGAGCTTAAGATAGGTCATATATTGACAATTCTCTGGGGATGGAACAAGTGGGGAGTTTCAGATCCATTCTGCCCTTTCCCACCAGTGACTGCTAGGCTTCTGGTTTTTACAACTATCATAGTTGTGAGTCTGCTGATTTTTAAGTCTACATGGGAAATGGGGTGAGGGGGATGGGAATAGAGTAAGCTAAAAGCCACAAAGCTTGCGGTTCTTACTGATATTCAACTGCTTTTCTTGAATAAATGATTCTGGAATATTGCCAACCTTTTGTTAATTTCCAGAGTTCTGAATAAGTTGATTTTGACAATTTTTATCAGTGTTCTCTTGTTTTTATGGATGAGCAGATTTTCATAGATTCTTATTCTGCCATTCTGGAAATGCTTCTACATAAGTGCATTTTGAGATTTCCATATTTATACAGGGTGTTGGGGGTGGGGCTATATTTTATTGTTGACCTTTCATTTAATTGTATTTTGGTTATATGCCAAGTTTTAAATTGTGGAAGCCAGATTAAAAGACAAGGAGATTTATCAGAGAAATTAAGAAAATAATCCCATTTACAATTGCATCAAAAAGAATAAAATACCTAGGAATAAATTTAACCAAGGAGGTGAAAAGGTGAAAGATGTGTACACTGAAAACTGTAAGACATTGATGAGAGAAATTCAAGAAGACACAAATAAATGAAAAGATATTCCATGCACATTGATTAGAAAAACTGATATTGTTAAAAATGTCCATACTAAAAAAAAAAAAAAAACAAAACTCCATACTACCCAAAGCAATCTACAGATTCAATGTAATCTTTATCAAAATCCCAATGGCATTTTTCACAGAAATAAAACAATCTTAAAATTCACGTGGAACTGCAAAATATTCTGAATAGCCAAAGCAATCTTGAGAAAGAAGAACAAAGCTGGAAGCATTACACTTACTAATTCCAAACTGTATTACAAAGCTACAGTAATCAAAACAGTATGGTATTGGCATGAAAATAGACATATAGATCAATGGAACAGAGTCAAGAGCCCAGAAATAAACCCACATATACATGGTTCATTAATTTATGACAAGAGAGCCAAGAATATACAATGGGGAAAGGAAAGTCTCTTCAACAAATGGTATTGGGAAAAGTAGACCGTCATAGGCATAAGAATGAAACTGGACCACTATCTTACACCATACACAAAATTAACTCAAAATGGATTAAATTCTTGAATTTTAAGACTTAAAAACATAAACTCCTAGAAGAAGACATAGGCAGTAAGCTCCTTGACATCAGTCTTGGTACAATTGATTTCCATATAATGATCTTGCAACCTGGTGCCTTGCTAAACCTACTTTTTAGTTCTGGCTTTTTTTTTTAATCCCAAAGGATTTTATTATTATTTTTAAAGATGTATTTATTTATTTTAGAGAGAGGGGCAGAGGGAAAGGGAGAGAGATCCTCAAGCAGACTCCATACTGAGTGGGGAGCCTGACACGGCCAATCCCAGGACCCTGAGATCATGACCTGAGCTGAAACCAAGAGTCAACACTCAAACAACTGAGCCCCCCAGGAGCCCCCCAAAGGATTTTCTATTTGGATAATAATGTTGTCTGAGTCTAAAGACAGTTTTCATCATTTCTTTTACAAATTGAATGTTCTTTTATTTCTTTTCTTGCCTTAAGGCACTGGCTAGAACTCTCAGTACAAGATTGAAAAGATTGGTGAGAGTAGCTATCCTTACCTTGTTTTGGAACTTAAGGAAAAAACATTCATTCTTATACCAGTAAGTATATTGCTGTATGTTTTATGCAGCTGCTCTTTATCGGGTTGAGAAAACTTTTATACCTAATTTGCTAAGAGCTTATTTTTAATCTGAAATGGATGTTGGATTTTATTAAATTTTTTTACATATATTGAGAGGTTATCATACGGTTTTTCCTTTTTGGTCTGTTAATATGGTTAATTGCATTGGTTTACTACACTGATTGTAATTTAGAAGATATCTCAATTTGTACTTCAATTGTACTTCAGTTTAAGCACTCAGTCATGCTTCATTCTAAGTGCTCAGTATCCCCGTTTGCATAGTGGCTACTGTACTAGGCGGTGCGGCGCTCCATGTTCTTAGCCTCTCTGCTCAACTACTTTCTGTAGTTACCCGAAAAGCACCTCAGCCAGACAGCTGCCTTCAGGGAGCAGAAAACACACAATGTGAAACTTAACAGCTGGTGCATTAGAAATTATTCTTTCTAAGTAACAGATCATAAAACCAAGACCCAAGGAGCTGGGGTCATACACATGCCTATGAAAGAAAGAGAGACAGAAAGAGAACCCAGGCTACTAGTGCTCTATTTATTACATAATCTGCTATTCAAGAGTTTTAGGAGAAAAACAAACACTAGAAAATAATTTCTCCATTATAGAGCAGGATTTGAAAGAACAATAGAGAGAACCTAGCAAGACACAGAAACTCTTTTCTTTTCTTAAAGATTATTTATTTATTTATTTATTTGAGCGAGCATGAGCAGAGGCGAGGGGCAGAGGGAGAAGCAGACTCCCCACTGAGCTGGGAGCCGGATGTGAGACTTGATCCCAGGACCCTGAGATCATGACCTAAGCTGAAGGCAGACACTTAACCAACTGAACCACCCAGGCACTCCAGAAACTCTTTTTAAAAGGCAGAGCGAAGCATGGGGTGCCTGGGTGGCTTAGTTGGTTAAGTGTCCCACTCTTGGTTTTGGCTCAGGTCATGATCTCAGGGTCGTGAGATCGAGCTCCACATGGGGCTCCTTGCTCAGTGGGGAGTCAGCTTGGAAGATTCTCTCCCTCTGCCACTCCTCCCCCCAAAAAATAAATAAATAATTCTTTAAAAAAAAAAAAAGGCAGAGTGAAGCAGAATCAAAATGTTCAAAATCCCTTCTTGGGCCAAAAATAGGCCTGGAGATTTGGCCTGGGTTAGGGTCTTGTGAGAAGATGAAGATGGAAAGAGAAGGGTCGGGATGATGACCTATATCTTATGGACATGGGAACAATGAGGAACCAAAGTCTAAGTTTTCGCCAAGGAAACAAAGGTAGTCAGGAACTGTCAATCCAGGGGCACAAAGAACAGGATGGGAAAGAAATGATCACCAGAAGTAGTCAGACCACCTAAGCAAAATGGTTTATGGTGTAGAAACAAGATTGCTGCTCAAAAGCAAGAGTTTATATGGGGTAAAAGAACCTTTCACAAGGATCCTGCCTGTGTGAGGGACACATTCGAGGGTACGTTCATTGAGATGCATAAAGTTCTTAGACTTCAGTGCATGCCTGCTGAGATTGTTAAATAAGAAACAGAAAAATCTGTTTGTAGACCTGAACACTACCTAAGCACACCATCAAGTGTGGATTCTTCCCACTTTGTTTTAACTTCATCACATGGCTGGAGCTAATTCACTCCCACTGGAAAACAGCCCCACACCAGGACCAGGAACCACTTTTGTCCTTTGTTATGAGGAATTTAAGAAACGCTAATAGTTCAAGTGACATCTTAGCTACTAACATGTCTTTGCTCTATTCTCCCAGGACTTGAGTTATTCTGCTCTGTTCTTACAAGTAAGGGTAAGTCCAAAGTCCTAAAGACCTAAATCTCATGCCTGTTGTCAGACCTCTCTTACTTTGACTTGTTCATATTTCTTGTCTCTGTCCACACATGGTGGGAAGGTGTTACAATTTGAACTTTTAGTTTTTGTTATGTATCTAACACTATCCATCTTTTTTTTTTTTTAAGATTTATTTATTTGTTTTAGAGAGAGAAAGAGAGAGCACAAGTGGGAAGGGCAGAGGGAGAGGGAGAGAGAATCCCAAGCAGACTCTGAGCTCAGCATGGAGCCCGACCTGGGGCTCAATCTCACGACCCTTAGATCATGACCTGAGCTGAAACCAAGAGTCCCACGCTCAACCAACTGTGCCACTCAGGCGTCCAAGACTATCCATCTTTTTAATTTGTTTATGTGTCAGTTTTAGTAGGTTTTTAACCAAATAGTTTGTGCTTTTGATCTAAACTGTCACCTTTTATTGACATGCAGTTATTCATATTTTATTGTCCTTTCAATATCTATAAGATTTATAGAAATATCCAATTTTATTTCAGTCATTGATAATTTTTGCTTTTCTTTTTGTTACTGGCTTTACTGGGATTTATCAGTTTTATTAATTTTTCCAAAGAACAAACTTTTGGCTTTAATTTTTTTTTTTTTAAGATTTTATTTATTTATTTGAGAGAGAATGAGAGAGAGCACATGAGAGAGGGGGAGGGTCAGAGGGAGAAGCAGACTCCCTGCCGAGCAGGGAGCTCGATGCGGGACTTGATACAGGGACTCCAGGATCATGACCTGAGCCGCTTAACCAACTGAGCCACCCAGGCGCCCCCTGGCTTTAATTTTTTTTCAAGTGCATTCCTATCTTCCAATTCATTAATTTCTGCTCTTAAGTTATTTCTTTCCTTCTATCTTTTTCAGTTTAATTTGCTATTTTTTAAAATAGGTCATTGATATGGAGACTTAAATAATTGGCTTGTAACCTTTTTTTTTATTCTTATGTTAATCCCCTACATTACATCATTAGTTTTAGATGTAGTGTTCCATGATTCATTGTTTGTGCATAACACCCAGTGCTCCATGCAGAATGTGCCCTCCTCAATACCCACCACCAGGCTAACCCATCCTCCCACCCCCATCCCCTCTAGAACCCTCAGTTTGTTTTTCAGAGTCCATCATCTCTCATGGTTCGTCTACCCCTCCGATTTCCCCCGCTTCATTCTTCCCCTCCTGCTACCTTCTTCTTCTTCTTCTTCTTCTTCTTTTTTTTTCCTTAACATATATTGCATTATTTGTTTCAGAGGTACAGATCTGAGATTCAACAGTCTTGCACAATTCACAGCGCTTACCAGAGCACATACCCTCCCCAGTGTCTATCACCCAGTCACCCCATCCCTCCCACCCCACCCCCCACTCTAGCAACCCTCAGTTTGTTTCCTGCGATTAAGAATTCCTCGTATCAGTGAGATCATATGATACATGTTTTTCTCTGTTTGACTTATTTCACTCAGCATAATACCCTCCCGTTCCATCCACGTCATTGCAAATGGCAAGATCTCATTCCTTTTGATGGCTACATAATACTCCATTGTATATATATACCACATCTTCTTTATCCATTCATCTGTCGATGGACATCTTGGCTCTTTCCACAGTTTGGCTATTGTGGACATCGCTGCTATAAACATCGGGACTTGTAACCTTTTTTTATTTTAGTACTGAGCCACGCAGTCACCCCACATTATTATGTTTTTTAAGTTTTCTTTTTAATGGAAGTAATCTCTACACCCCACGTGGACAAAAACTCATGACCCTGAGATTAAGAGTAGCATGCTCTTCCAACTGAACAGCTAGATGCCTCTTTAGGCACATTATCTAACATAGCTTCAAAAAAATATACAAAGCAAAAATTGACAGAACTATAAAGAGATATAGATAAGTCCACAAAGATAGAGATTTCAACCCCTATCTCTCAGTAACAAATAAAACAAGCAGACAAAAAATTAGTGTATAGAAGATATGTACAACATAATTTATCAGCTTGAGCTATTCAGCCTGTGTAGACACCATCCTCTGACTACTGCAGAATATATATTTTTCTCAAGGATACATAGAACACTTACCATAATAGACTATATGCAGGGCCATAAAGCAAGTCTTCATAAATTATAAAGGATTGATTTCATCATCCCGAATATTTTCTCTAACCACAATGAAATTAAACTGAAAATCAAGAACAGAAAGACAATTAAAAAAAAAATAGGGGCACCTGGGTGGCTCAGTCATTAAGTGTCTGCCTTCGGCTCAGGTCATGATCCCAGGGTCCTGGGATTGAGCCCCACATCGGGCTCCCTGCTCAGCAGGAAGCCTGCTTCTCCCTCTCCCACTCCCCCTGCTTGTGTTCCCTCTCTCACTATCTCTCTCTCTGTCAAGTGAATGAATAAAATCTTAAAAAAAAAAAAATGGGGGGAGCGGGGAGCACCTGGCTGGCTAAGTCAGTTAAACATCTGCCTTTGGCTTAGGTCATGATCTCAGGGTCCTGGGACTGAGCCCCACGTTGGGCTCTCTGCTCAGTGGGGAGTCTGCTTCTCCTTCTCCCTCTCCCTCTGTGCTCTCCCTCTCAAATAAATAAATAAAATCTTAAAAAAAAAATTTTAAGTAAACTTTACGCCCAATGTGGGGCTTGAATTTATGACCCTGAGATCAAGAGTTGCATGCTCTACTGACTGAGTCAGCCAGGCGCCCCAGAACGGTAAGTTTTAAATCCCCAAATTTTTGGAAATTGAGGACAGTATGTCCAAAAACTTCACAGATGAAAGAAGAAAACACAGTGGAAACTTTTTTAGTATTCTGAATTAAATATAATAAAAATATAACAAAATTTGTGAGATACAACTAAAATAGTGCTTAGAGGGCGCCTGGGTGGCTCAGTTGGTTAAGCGACTGCCTTCAGCTCAGGTCATGATCCTGGAGTCCTGGGATCGAGTCCCACATCAGGCTCCCTGCTCAGCGGGGAGTCTGCTTCTCCCTCTCACCCTCCTCCCTCTCATGCTCTCTGTCTCTCATTCTCTCTCTCAAATAAATAAATAAAATCTAAAAAAAAAAAAAAAAACAAAATAAAATAGTGCTTAGAAAATTTAGCACTTGGATCCCCTGAGTGGCTCAGTTGGCTAAGCATCCAACTCTTGATCTCAGCTTAGGTCTCGATCTCAGCTCAAGTCTTGATCTCAGGGCCATGAGTTCAAGCCCTGCGTTGGGCTCCATGCTGGGTATGGAGCCTACTTAAAAAAGAAAAAGAAAAAAGTAGCATTTATGGAGAGAGTGGCTTTTCCAGGGCTTAACTTCCTTCTCAAAACAGTTTAATGAGCCACGTGGTACCAGTTAACATATATCAAGAATAGCCACTGTTCTCTGCACCCTCTGCCCCCCTTTCTTTCTTTCTCTTGCTTGTTTTGGAAAGCACTGATAGCCTTTTGACTCTCTGTGTAGCATATGTGACAGATCCTACTGTGCTTCCATCTGTTCTATTTCAATATAACTGCAGGGATAGAGAAATATTCGAGGGCTCAAAAAACAATATGCTGGTAGGTTCCATTTCATTTGTAAATACAATGGGGAAAGGAAAACAAAGAAAAATTCTGACTTATCTTTTAATTCCATGAATAAAGAAATGCTTAGGTTATAATTTTACAATTGAAACAGGATTATACTATGTGTTTTGAGGACTTGGCTCACAGAAGGGGCTGGGATGTGGAAGCAGGAAAGAATATTGGAAAGGTGTTCCAATTCCCAACCTCAGAAGAAAGTTGGTCCTGGTTGGAAACAGGACACAGGTCATGAAGAGTTAAAGGACAAGTTGAAAGAACTCTTCCCCCAGAATGAACAAACTAACAGAAAATGTTAAAGTTACTTTCTATACTGGAAACTGTCATTCCTCAGCAGGCTTTGGATGCTTCCAGATCTAAATTGTGTATAACAAATTCCTTCCTGATTTCTCTTTAAAGGAAATTATCTTGAAATAAGATCAGTCTGGGTCATCTGGTGGGATCTTCTTCTGTTAGAGAAAAAGAAAGAAAAATGCCATTCCAACGTTAAAAAATTTAACTTTCATTTTATAACATGTTATGTTATAAAAGCACGAGACCATGTTTATTTTTCAAGCGCAATACCGACATCTAGTGGACAAAATGCTTCAATAATTTACCAAGTAGATAAACATTTTCTATTTCTGTCATAAAGAAAAAATATGCTTCCAAAAATCTGTCCCTCAGTACATGTTTTCTTAATATGTATAAATACATGTCAGTGGCCACTGATAGAGGAAGTTTCCCACACTTACTCTAAAATGGCTCTCCGTGATTTGTGTGAGTAGGGCCTTGGGCCCCATAGATATTAGGTAATCCTAGGCATCCACAAAACTTAGCATGAGAACAAGATCTGTTCCTAGCCACCTTTCTTCCCTCCATCAGAACTCTGAGGAGGTGTTCTGATGATAGCCACACTTAAGGGAGGCTCTGATCTACCCCTTAAAGGTACTAGGAGATAACAGAGAAATAATATCTCTTAGAGACCAGGGTTGGAGTCTGGTTAGCGTCCAGCATGGGAGAAGATTATTAAAGTCAGATTTCTAGGTAAGATGTGTGCCTGCAGAAGAGGAGCTTCTTCATCCTATATATATATTTTTTTACAGCTTTTTTTTTTTAAGATTTTATTTATTTATTTGAGAGAGAGAGAATGAGAGAGAGCACATGAGAGGGGGGAGGGTCAGAGGGAGAAGCAGACGCCCTGCCGAGCAGGGAGCCCGATGCGGGACTCGATCCAGGGACTCCAGGATCATGACCTGAGCCGAAGGCAGTCGCTTAACCAACTGAGCCACCCAGGCGCCCCATCCTATATTTTAATATACTAAGCTAGATCACATATAACCAAGTAGCCAACTAAATAAAGCCATGGATAAACTCTAAATTTCAGGTTTAATCTGGCTAAGAAGTCTTAAGAGAACTGCCCTGCCCTGGGCTAGAAGACATGATTGGTTCTAATGTATAAGGGGAGACCCGAGCCTGATGACTAAAGAAAGCTCCCACTTGTTCAGTGTCTACAGAAGCAAGGCATGATGCTAAGATTTTATATACATTAACTCATATCGTGTCTCCTACACACAATCCTGGTGTAGGCATTATTAAATCTATCTTTATAGATAAGAAAAATGAGGCTCCAAACAAGTTACATAACTTAAGTAGCAGATTCAGAGAGCAAATCTCAGTGATTTCAATTCTAAAGTCCATTATCTCTTCAGGATATATATTGCCTCCTGCCATAAAAGTGGAAGGAAAAGAAAATGGAAGCCATTCTTCATTAGTGTCTAGGTCACTGATGAAGCACTTTTACTATTATCCTAAAACGGAAAAATAACACATTTCCTCCCCTGCTTTGTACTATCAAATTTGGTATACTGTATATTTTTACAACTTCAAGAGGAGAAATTTGCAATGATGCTGCTTCATTAGATCTTTAAAAATATCATAAAATTTGATTTATATTAGCAGAGAGGTGAGAGCATGTTTACTAGACCAATTGCTTAGATATGAACCCTGGCTCACCTATTTATCTGCTGCACAAACTTGAACAAGATACTTAACTCCTCTGGGCATCAGTTTCCTCATTTGCAAATGGGATTATAGTATCAATTTCTGTCTACGAAATAAGAGGCTGTTGTGAGGATTGAGTAGAGTGCTTAGAGCAGTGACTGGCACCGAACAAAGGCTCAGTATCATCCTTATCGTTGGAATGGTTTCTATTAATATGTTAAAAAGTGACAAGTTATTGAATTTCTTTATTTTTAAACACTTTATTGAGGTGTAATTCACATAACATAAAATTCACCTATTTTAACAGTACAATTTAATGATTTTTAGTAAATGTACTGACCAGTGCAACAAACACAATTCAGTTCTAGGATATTTCCATCACCCTAAAAAGTTCCCTTGTGTCCATTTATAGTGAATCCCCACTGCCATCCCCAGCCCTAAACAATCACAGATCTGCTTATTGTCTCTATAAAGTTGCCTTTTCTAACCATTTCATGTAAATGGAATCATACAATATATAGTCTCTCTGTTGTATATATTAGTAGCTAGTTCCTTTTAACTGCTGAATAGGATTCCATTGTATGGATATGAACATTGTATTTACCCATTCACCTGCTGATCAACGTTTGATTTGTTTCCACTTGTTGGCTATTCTGAATGACGACGCCACTATGAACATTCACATGCTAGTCTTTGTGTGGACAGATGCCTTCTGTTCTCTTTGGCAATCACTAGGAGTAGAATTATTGGATCATACGGTAAATCTGTTTAATTTTTTAAGTAACTGCCAAACTGTCTTCCAAAGGGGCTGCACCATTTTACATTCCACCAGCAATGTGTGGATTCCCCTTTCTCCACAACCTCACTAACACTTGGTACGGGCTGTCTTTTTCATAGCCATTCTAGTTAGCATGTAGTAGTATCTCGCTGTGGTTTTAATTTACATTTCCCTAATGGTTCATGATGTTGAACACCTTTTCGTGAGTGTATTAGTCATTTGTATAAATCCTTTAGTGAAATATCTACTCTTCTATTCATTTTTTAATTGAGTTGTTTGGCCTCTTTTTAGTGATTGCTAGAGTCAATATGGGATATTTCTCCATTTATTTAGATCTTTAATTTTTCTCTGAAACATTCTGTAGTGTTTAGTGTACAAGACTTGCATTTCTTTTGTTAATTTTTCCTAAATATTTTTATTCTTTTTGAAGTCCTAGTATATGGCATCATTCACTTTTAGATGTTCATTGTTAATATGTAGAAATACATTTGATTTTTGTATATTGATCTTATATCCTATAACCATAATAGATTCATTATTAGTTCTAATAATGCTTTTTGTGGATTTGTTAAGGTTTTCTATGTATAAGGTTATATCATTTACAAATAAAGACAGTTTATTTCTTCACTTCCAATCCGACTGACATTTATTTATTTATTTTTTGTTGTTGTTGCCTGATTGCAGTGACTAGAATCTCCAGTTAAATCTTGAACAGAAGTGGTGAGAAAAGATATCCTTGTCTTATTCCCTATCTTACTGGGGAACATAATCAACCTTTCACCATTAGGTATGTTAGGTGTAGGTTTTTTGTAGACTCTTGTTATCAGATCATTCTCTTTTTTTTAGTTAGTTGAGAGTATGTTTTTGTTGGTTTTTAAAAATTCATAGTGGATTCTGGATTTTGCCAAATGCCTTTGCTATGTTTACTGAAATAATCACAATTTCCCCCTTTATTCTATTAGTATGATGTGTTACATTGATTGGTTTTTGGATGTTAAACCAACCTTACATTCCTGGGATAAACTCAGTTGGCCATGGTGCTAGATTTGGTTTGCTAATATTTGGTTGTGAATTTTTTTGTCTACCTTCATGACAGATATTGGTCTGTACTGTACTTGTTATGTCTTTATCTGACTCTGGTATCAAGGTTATGCCAGACTCAGAATGAAAGGGAAATATCCACCCCCCCACCCCCTTCCATTTTTTAGAAGAGTTTGTGAAGGATTGGTATTAATTCTTCTTTAAATGTTTGATAGAGGGGCACCTAGCTAGCTCAGTCAGAAGAGCCTGTGACTCTTGATCTCAGGGTCGTGAGTTCGAGTCCCACATCAGGTAGAGACTACTTAAAAAAAAAACAACTTAAAAAAACATGTTTAATAGAATTTCCCAGTGAAAGCATTTGGACAGGTTTTTCTTTGTGGGAGGTTGTGGTTTTTTTGTTTTTGTTTCTATTTTTTGTTTTTTGTTTTTACTAATTCAATCTCTTTACCTGTTACAGATCTATTCAGATTTTCTGTCTCTTCTTTTAAAAAAATTTTTTTATTAAAAATAAATAAATAAATATTTTATTTTTTACTATTTATTTGAGAGAGAGGGGGCATGTGCACGAGCAGGGGGGAGGGACAGATAGAGAGGGAGAAGCAGACTCCCTGCTGAGCAGGGAGCTGGATTCAGGACCCTGAGATTACGACCTGAGCTGAAGGCAGACACTTAACCAGCTGAGCCACCCAGGCACCCCTTTCTGTCTCTTCTTGAGTCAGTTTTGGTAGTTGTGTCTTTCTAGGAATTTGTACATTTCACCTAGGTTATCTAATTTGTTACCATAATGCTTTCCATCATATTTGTGTATGATCCTTTTATCCCTGTAGTGTGAGTGGTTATGTTCCATCTTTCTCTACTGGTTTTAGTAATCTGTATCATCTCTATTTTTTCTTGGTCAGTCTAGCTAAAAGTTTGTCAATTTTGTTGATTTTCTAAAAGAATCAAATTTTAGGGCGCCTGGGTGGCTCAGTTGGTTAAGCGACTGCCTTCGGCTCAGGTCATGATCCTCGAGTCCCGGGATCGAGTCCCGCATCGGGCTCCCTGCTCGGCAGGGAGTCTGCTTCTCCCTCTGACCCTCCTCCCTCTCATGCTCTCTGTCTCTCATTCTCTCTCTCTCAAATAAATAAATAAAATCTTTAAAAAAAAAAAAGATTTAAAAGAATCAAATTTTAGTTTTATTGACTGTCTCTTTATTGTTGTTGTTTGTTTTCTTTCTCATTTATTTCTTCTCTAATCTTTATTATTTCCTTCCTTCTGCTTGGTTTGAGTTTGATTTACTCTTTTTTTTTTTTTTTTAGCTTGATTTACTCTTGTATTTCTAGATTTTTTAAGGAAGAAATTTGGGTTATTGATTTTGAGATTGTTCTTATTTTCTAATAGAGACATAGAGGTGTATAAATTTTCCTGAGCTTTAGGTGCATCTCATAAATTGTGATGTGTTGTTTGCCTTTTAATTCAGTTCGAAATACATTCTAATGTCTCTAGTGATTTTTTTTTTTTTACCTACGGGTTATTTAGAAACATTTAATTTTCAAATATTGTTGGGATTTTCCAAATGTCCTTCCATTATTGATTTCTAATTTAATTTTGTTGGGCTCAGAGAACATACTTTGTATGATTTCAATCCTTACAAATATACTGAGACTTATTTTATAGCCTTGTATATGGTAGCTTAAAGAATACTCCCCATATGCTTAAAAAGACTGTATATTTTACTTTAGTTTGGTGGAAATCTTTAGGTTTCACATAGGTCAATTTGGTTAACAGTGTTTAAGACTTCTATAACTTCTGATTTTCTGTCTAGTTATTATTTTAGTTTTTGAGAGTAGTACATTAGAATCTCCAGTTATTATTGTTGAATTATATTTCTCCCCTCAATTCTCTCAGGTTTTGCTTCATATATTTGAAGGTCTATTCTTAGATGTATATATGTTTTTAATTGTTTATCTTCCTGATGGACTGATCATGTTATCATTATAATGTCCCTTTTCTCCATAGTAACAATTTGTTTGGTCTTAAAGTCTATTTCATCTGATATTATAACTATTCTATCTCTCTTACAGTTACTTTTTTTTTTTTTAAGATTTTATTTATTTATTTATTTGACAGAGAGAGACACAGTGAGAGAAGGAACACAAGCAGGGGGAGTGGGAGAGGGAGAAGCAGGCTTCCCGCCGAGCAGGGAGCCCGATGTGGGGCTTGATCCCAGGACCCTGGGATCATGACCTGAGCCGAAGGCAGACGCTTAACGACTGAGCCACCCAGGCGCCCTCTTACAGTTACTTTTTGCATCATTTTACTTTCAACCTATTTGTATCTATTTGTATCTATGAAAGCGTGTCTCTTATAGACAGCATATAGTTGGATCCTATTTACTTATATCTCTGCCTTTTAATTGGAGTGCTTAATCCATTTAGATTTAATATAATTACTTTTGTGGTTAGATTTATGCCTACCATTTTTCTATTTGTTTTCTTTTTTTAATTAACTAACTTTTAATATGTTCTCTTTATGTCTCATGTCATTGTTGTTCCTCTGTTCCAACTTTATTGTTTTATATGCATTAAACAAACATTCCTTGGTATACCATTTTAATTCCTTTGTTCACTTTTAAGCTATTTTTTGAGCTGTCTTCTTACTGGTTCCTCTAGGAATTATGGTATGTACCTTTATCATAATTTACTTCAGGTTTATACTGACCAATTCTGGTAAATATAGCAAACTTGCGGGTGCCTGGGTGGCTCAGTCAGTTAAGCGACTGCCTTCAGCTCAGGTCATGATCCCAGGGTCCTGGGATCGAGTCCCACATCAGGCTCCTTGCTCTGCGGGGAGCCTGCTTCTCCCTCTCCAACTCCCCCTGCTTGTGTTCCCTCTCTCGCTGTCTCTCTCTCTGTCAAATAAATAAATAAAAATCTTAAAAAAAAAAAAATATATATATATATATAGCAAACTTGCTCTGATATACTTCCATTTTCTCCCTCCTCTTATAATGACGGGACAGATTGAGATTGATAATCTCAAAGGTCCCAAATATTTTAAGGAGATAGAAAGTAAAAAAATGAAAAGAAATGCTGTCTTCCAGGAAAGGGATACACATGCACAAAGGCATGAATCAAGAAAGAGCCTGTTTAGTAGCATAGAATGCAATAGGGAAATGAGAGGTGAAGTAACAAGGGCCAGATCATGGAAGGCCTTGTATACCATACTAAATCAATGGGAAAGGGGATTGGTGGGGCACAATTTATCTTAAAGTATACAGAGACCTGGTCACATGTGCATTTCAGTTAGAGCACTCTAACAGAAATTAGGGGGTCAATTTCAGAGAGGAACCATTGGACAAATCAGAGCTCTCTCAGGATCCTTCCAGTGTGTTTTTCTTGATTTCCCAATGTACTTCTGTGAATCCTTACATGGGGTCAGGAGTCAGACCCTTTAGCCTATATACATTCTATCTTTAGCTTGTAAAGCTCCAAAGTGATAAACTCCAACTGCTGGGGACTCACTGTGTGTAAAGTTATGCAAGGCAATGTTCAATTATTCAGAAGTCATCTACTGAGTTTGCATATAATTAGATAACATGGTATCTCTGTCTCCTTCCTTCTTCCTGCCTTAATCTCATTTACTGGTTGATTAGCTCCTTCATATTATATATGAAGAAAAAGAAAAAGCCAAGGTAAGCATGCTTTCCTTTTTTATAGTTTGAGTAAAAAGTGGAGAAGTCAGAGTTTTAAACTAAGAGTTCAAATGAAATTTGTGGCTATCAGTGTATTGTTACTAACCCTTACCCTAGCTTCTAGAGTAGATTATTTTTTTCCCTTTTCAATGCTCATTAGCTTTCTTGTCACCAGAACAGTCACTCTCAAAAAATACTAATAATTTTAATTAATAATGTGCTTAATTTTCAATTAATAAGGCATAAATTTACTTTTGTTTTAATAGGTTTATTTCATATGAAACTATTTGAAGATCCTCAAAACCCCCACCCCAGGGGTAATTTTGAATAAAATTTAAACAGGCAGGAAATAGTAAGTAACTGATAGTAACACTACCCAAAAGTGCCAATTGAACTGATATATCTTGAAGGTAAATATCCAAGATATTCTCTCTCTGTTTTTTGTTTGTTTGTTTAAGTAGGCTCCATGCCCAATGTAGGGCTTGAACTCATGACCCTGAGATCAAGTGTTGCAGGATCTACCGACTGAGCCAGACAGGCATCCCCAAGATATTCTCTCTCTGAATGAATGATATTGACAGTCTACCCATCAAACTTGAAAATGACATGCAACTAGAAGGAATGCTAATATACTGGTTGGCAGTCTAGGGATCCAAACAGATTAAGAAGGCTAAAATAATAAGGCAAAATAAGAGAAGTAAAATTTAACACACATGGGGCGCCTGGGTGGCTCAGTTGGTTAAATGACTGCCTTCGGCTCAGGTCATGATCCTGGAGACCCAGGATCGAGTCCCGCATCGGGCTCCCTCCTCAGCAGGGAGTCTGCTTTTCCCTCTGACCCTCCCCCCTCTCATGTGCTCTCTCTCTCTCATTCTCTCTCTCAAATAAATAAATAAAATCTATAAAAAAATAAAATAAAATAAAATAAAATAAAATTTAACACACATGAACATTGTGCCAGTTATGAATGAGTTTGACTTTATATAATAGAAAGTCTAAATTTATAATAGTTTAACCAAATATGCAATATTCCTAAGAAGGAAGTGTGATAGTACCCCAAACTCCTCAGACAATGCCTGGATGGTGGTGTTCCCACTGTAGGATTCTCAAACTGAGTTGTGCTCTTAGAAGGTCTGTAGAATGGGCGCCTGGGTGGCTCAGATGGTTGGGCGTCTGCCTTCGGCTCGGGTCATGATCCCAGGGTCCCGGGATCGAGTCCCGCATCGGGCTCCCTGCTCCTTGGGAGCCTGCTTCTCCCTCTGCCTCTCTCTCTCTCTCTGTCATGAATAAATAAATAAAATCTTAAAAAAAAAAAAAAGAAGGTCTGTAGAATGGTGAAAGGACTCAAATCCATGTCTGTGGAAAATACTTGAAGAAAGTTGGTGTTTATTCTGGAGAACAACAACAAAAAAGATGTTTAAAGTACCATCTTAGGGGCGCCTGGGTGGCTCAGTTGGTTAAGCGACTGCCTTTGGCTCAGGTCATGATCCCAGGGTCCTGGGATCGAGCCCCGTGTCAGGCTCCCTGCTCAGCGGAGAGCCTGCTTCTCCCTCTCCCTCTGCTTGCTGCTCTGCCTACTTGTGCTCTCTCTGTGTGTGTCAAATAAATAAATAAAATCTTAAAAAATAAATAAATAAATAAATAAAGTGCCATCTTAGGAAAGGAGAATCAGATTTTAACTGTACTACTCCAGATGGCAAAAATAAGACCAATTGGTAGACATGGCAGAGAGGCAGATTTCAGTTCAAATTGAGTTTTTAACATTAGAACACCCCAGAAATAAAATACGCTATTCAAGGAGATAACAAATTTCTAGTAATAACAAAAATAATGGCAATAACCTCCTGAGGGTTTACAATGTCCCAGGCACTACTGTGCTTTACAAGAATTAACTTATTTTATCCTTAGAATTACTCTAGAAGAAACTATCATTATCCTTGTTTCACAGATAAGGAACTCAATTTATTTGCCCAATGCCAGACAGCTAGAAAGTGGAAAATTTGAATCCACGGAGTCTGACTCCAAAGCTAGAATCCTGACTACTCTGTGTTCAAGCGGAAGCTTGTTGAGTAACGGTAGGGGTGATGTAGGGTGAAGGGTGTCATATGTGGGTCAGAGCCTGGCTTGGGGGAGGTAACTTACATGAGACTAATAGCTACATTTATTGGACATTTGTCAGGCACTGGACTAAAAATTTCAAAAACGTTAAAAGAGATAATCCAGCAAAGCTTGCAGCACAGTGGTTAGTACATCATAAATACTCAATTACTATTGTCTGTCATGACCACTTTCAATCCTCTTATATTAGCTGAATATTATTATACCTATTTTGCTAACAGAGAAAGTGATGACTTGAGAGAGGAAGTAAATTATCCAACGTCAGAGAGCAGTAACAGCTAAAGCCAGCATGTGAATCATCTGCATGATATTACAGCCCTATCCTTTCCCCTAAGCCATGTTTCACCAGAGTACCCACACTTGCAACCTGGAAGTTTGCTCCTGGTTCTGTGAAACCAGTAAGCAAATAAGTTTAACAACAACAACAACAACAAAACCTATGCAAACCTATAGAAATCTTACAAATTAATAGACCATTAGCTATCTGAAATTAAACCTTAAATAGTATAACAAGTATACACCGGAAGTGCAATAAAACAAGATTGGTTATTTTTTAAAAATCTTCAAACCCACTTATTTACCAGCTAAAGATAATTTTCCTGGCTCTTCTCTCTACAAATTCCACCCAGAAATTCCCATATGCCAATAAATGAAGAGAAGCTGCAAATTAGAATAGTGATCATGAGCTGAAGGCAAATGGCCCTTAAAGATCAGAGCTGAATATAAGCTAGGGTCTAAAAGCCCTTGAAGAAACAGGAGTTGAGACTGCCACCACAGACAAAGACTATGCAGAGAGGACTGTAAATGATGTCACTGCATAAAGCTGGCAGCAGGACAAACTGCTCTGCCTTCAAAACAGGGAGAAGAAAAACTCCACCCATTGGTGTGTGTAGACACACACATGGACACACACTAACAGGGTGGGCCATGCATAGAAAAGGAGCCACCAAGAGAAATTGGAACCCAGAGCCTCTGCAGGGAGTGGTTGTGGTAAAAATTCATGTTGTCTTCAAGGTGACAAATTAAAAATCCCCAAATTAAAAAATGTACATAGAACCAGTAAAATCCATAGGGCCCTAGCAGAACCAAATCAGAAATGACCTGATAAGGATATCTTCATAATCCAGAACACATAAAATTCACACAATAAATAACTCTGAGGATGAATTCACAGTCAAAAATTAGAAAGAAAACAATATCTATGAGAAAGAATCACCAGCCAGACACCAAGATGACCAGGCAAAATGAAAGTCTAGTTATTATCTTTTCAAAGGAAATAGTTAAAAGTCTAAGGGGGCAAAATACATTATGAAAAAGAATAGAGAAGAAACAAGAGATATGAAAAAAAAAATCCAGAAGGTGGTACACAGGAAAAAAATCTACAAAAGAGAACTTGAGAAATATGAAAAATAGAATGAGAAGCTCCAATATGTGTCTAGTAAAAACTTCAGGAGGAGAAAGTGGAGAATAGGAGAGAAGCAATATTCAGAAAGATGATGTGCAGAAATTTCTTAGACATGAATCCTAAGAATGGAAAATTCCAATGAATCTTAATTAGGATAAATACATGCAGATCAACACTAAGTCACACAGAAGTTAAACTGTAGAAATCAAAGATAATGAGAAAATTTTAAAAACTCTTGAGAATGAGAGGTAAGGAGGGCAGGAGTATGGAAACAGATTACTGAAAAAAGAATAAAAATCAGACTGACATGGACTTCTCATCAGTAGGCTTTTTATTAGCAATTATAGGATCCAGGAAAAAAAAAAAGAAGTGTTAAGGAGAACAAAGCTCACCAAAGTTAGGTATATATCTTCTCAGGAGCTACAACCGTGAGACGTCAGAATCAGGGATGGCTATGAAATAGTTCCTGCTCTGTAACCTATCTCTAGACAGGAGAGTCTGAAGAGGGCACAGTGAGAATGAAGTTTCCATGTGGAGGAAAATGACTGGCAAAATAAAGTCATTATATCCCTGTGTTACTCTTTGAAACATTGTGGTAATTCTTTCTGCACAAGGCCAGACCCCTCTACAAAGTGTTATATCATGTTCAATAGAATGCAGGATCCCCCTACTGACCTTCCATTTATCAAAACACCTCTGATACCGCTCTCTCCCATCACCCGTTGATTAGAAACTTTACTGTATACCTTGGAACATTTCCTCTGCAACATTTCCTTTAGTTTTCCACAAAAATTCACCATGAAATAGAAACACCCATACTGGTTTTTCTGATGATAAAAGCAAAAGACACTCATTGTGGGGGAGAAAAGGGTGAAAGAAATCAGAAATGTACAGAGGAGTCAACTTGGAATACATCACAAACTCAAATATACAAAAATACAGCATCCTTGGGCGCCTGGGTGGCTCAGATGGTTAAGCGTCTGCCTTCGGCTCGGGTCATGATCTCAGGGTCCTGGGATCGAGTCCCGCATCGGGCTTCCTGCTCCTTGGGAGCCTGCTTCTCCCTCTGCCTCTCTCTCTCTGTCTCTGTCTCTCATGAATAAATAAATAAAATCTTTAAAAAAAAAAAAATACAGCATCCTTGTTTTCTGTAACTTCTGCTTGATCTCTCATTCTGCAGATAGAGGGTGGAAGTCAGGTAGAAATGCAAAACTGCCAAGTAAAGCCACCTCAGTTTCTTCTTGTTTCAACACCTCAGTTCAGATAAGTGTACTTGGGCAGACCTCTGGAACCCATTTCTGACCCTCCAGACGTTGACTCTCTCAAAGGGTTTTCACCTCTATGTTCACTTATTCATGCTCAATCTTACTTTTTAAAAAATTTTTTATTGTTATGTTAATCACCATACATTACATCATTAGTTTTTGATGTAGTGTTCCATGATTCATTGTTTGTGCATAACACCCAGTGCTCCATGCAGAATGTGCCCTCTTTAATACCCACCACCAGGCTAACCCATCCTCCCACCCCCTCCCCTCTAGAACCCTCAGTTTGTTTTTCAGAGTCCATCGCCTCTCATGGTTCGTCTCCCCCTCCAAATTCCCCCCCTTCATTCTTCCCCTCCTGCTATCTTTTTTTTTTTTTCTTAACATATATTGTATTATTTGTTTCAGAGGTACAGATCTGTGATTCAACAGTCTTGCACAATTCACAGCGCTCACCATAGCACATACCCTCCCCAATGTCTATCACTCAGCCAGCCCATCCCTCCCACCCCACCCCCCCAACTCCAGCAACCATCAGTTTGTTTCCTGAGATTAAGAATTCCTCCTATCAGTGAGGTCATATGACACATGTCTTTCTCTGTCAATCTTACTATCTTTGGTGAGGGTCCTACTCCTTACAAATCAAGGACACTGGGGGACTAAGGATATTTTCACACATGCAAAGACTTAAAAAAACAAAGTGAAACAAAACTTCTTTGCTTCTTCTCATAGGAAGTTACTAGAGAATGTGCTCCTCTAAAACAAAAGTATAAGCAAAAATGAAAATGACTTACAGCACAGGAAACAGGTCTACAATAGGCAAGGGGTGAAAGAAGTCACCAGGATGATAGTAAATGGAGACTCCAGGATGACAGTTTTCACCAGACCTAACAGCAAACCAGTTCAGATTGGAGTAGATCACAGGTGCCATGCCAGACTTTTTTGGAAGATAAAGCCAAATATTTGATGCATTGGAGCCTCTTGAGATTCAGACCATTGTCAAAGAGTTTGGGGCTGAATTAGTGATAAGTAAACAGAAACTAAGGGCGCCTAGGTGGCTCAGTTGGTTAAGCGACTGCCTTCGGCTCAGGTCATGATCCTGGAGTCCCTGGATCGAGTCCCACATCGGGCTCCCTGCTCAGCAGGGAATCTGCTTCTCCCTCTGACCCTCCCCCCTCTCATGTGCTCTCTCTCTCTCATTCTCTCTCTCAAATAAATAAATAAAATCTTAAAAAAAAAATAATAGTTAAAAAAAAAAGTAAATAGAAACTAAACCAATGAAAAAACATGACAATTATTAACTCTGGGAAAAAATAAAGATGTGTTCAGGAAAAGAAGATGGTAATGGTATACTACTTGCCTTGGCTAGTATTTGTGTAGTCATAATTATGTAAACCCTTAAGATTAATGTAATCAGGGGACCTGGGTGGCTCAGTTTGTTAAGCATCTGCCTTCAGCTCAGGTCATGATCCCAGGGGTCCTTGAACCCCGAGTCAGGCTCCCTGCTCAGCAGGGAGTCTGCTTCTCTGTCTCCCTCTGCCTCTCCCCTCTGTTCCTGTGCTCTCTCTTTCTCTCTCAAATAAATAAGTAAAATCTTAAAAAAAAAAAAAATCAATGTAACCAAAATTCTGATAGAACAATTTTTGGAGGATGGGGGATAAGGGAGGATGGAAGGAAGGGAAGGGTGAATGCCTGTGTGGTGGGTAAAGGGAGAACAAAGAAAGTTAGGTCCCCATCTTCCACAGTAAGAAACTAATAAATAGTTTATAAAACCAAAAAATTGAGAAATAACAATTAAGCATGTTATTTAGAGACATGGCAGTAAACATCAAAATAAATAGCCTTTGTAAGAGATGAAAATAGTTGCCTCTGAAAAGTGCATAATGGGTAGAAGGAGGCCAAGGCACTGCTATTTTTCTTAATAAAACTTGATGAATTATTTGACTCTTTAAACAAAATGCATGTATACTGTTGATAAAAACAAATAACTTTACTAAAGTTTCCTATTTTTTTGGGTTTATAAAACATTTCCACCTGTTCATTCTTGTAGAATTTTATGAACAGATTTTTCATACTAGATACACATTGAGTTTTTTTGGATTATACTAAATCCTTCAAGTAATCCATCCCTAGAAGCAGTTCAACAGAGATAGAATTGCTTCATGTACAGGTTTGAAGTCATGATTGTAAATATTCATACTGCCAGGCAGACTTAATCCTAAGTAGATCCTGAACATGAGGCATACTAGTTTTGATTAAGGGTGGAAATAAAGTGGGGTATCTTTTCCCAACTTCTCAGTATTTCCAAAACAACAACAAAACACTCAAAGAAGAGAGAATGGTGGGACTATCAACATAGAGGGTTTGTGTTCCTTAAGAATACACATCACCAGGGGTGCCTGGGTGGCTCAGTCGTTAAGCATCTGCCTTCGGCTCAGGTCATGAGCCCAGGGTCCTGGAATCGAGCTCCGCATCGGGCTCCCTACTCCATGGGAGGCCTGCTTCTCCCTCTCCCACTCCCTCTGCTTGTGCTCTTTCTCTCACTGTCTCTCTGTCAAATAAATAAATAAAATAAAATCTTAAAAAAAAAAAGAATATGCATCACCATTTCAAACTTAACACTAAGAGCTCCTGTTTTTCCTACACTTAAAGAATAGCAACCTGCCACTGAATTTAGCAGATACCCATACACACGCACATGCAGGCTGATACACTTATACATATGCATGCTGGTAGTATGAATAACTTTAAATTTTGATATAATTACAAATTTACAAAACACTTGCAAGAATAGCATAAGGAACTCCCATATACCCAGCAGACTCACAAACTGTTTAAATTTTGCACCACTTATCATTCTCTGACAATATTTAATTCATTGATTTGTTTGTACATATACATGCACGCATATATATGTATATATTTTCTTTCTGAACCATTTAAAATTGTTACCAGATTAGAAGTCAACTGTGCCCTTTACCCCCTAAACACTTTTGTGTGTATTTTCTTTTTGAAAGGTTTATTTATTTACCTTACAGAGACAGAATGAGCGTGAGGGGGGGAGGGGCAATGGGAGAGGGAGACAAAATCCTCAGACTCCCCAACAAGCCCACAGCCCAATGCAGGGCTCAATCCCAGGACCCTGAGATCAGGACCTGAGCCCAAACTGAGTCTGCCACTCAATGGACTGAGCCACCCAGGGGCCCCTTTTGTGTGTATTTTCTAAGAACAAGGACATTCTCTTACATAACCAGTACATGACCTACATCAGAAAGTTTAACATGGGGGCCCCTGGGTCATTTGGGCCTCCGACTCTTAATTTCAGCTCAGGTCATGATCTCAGGGTTGTGGTCGTGGAATCAAGCCCTGGGCCAGCTCTGCACTGAGTGTGGAGTCTGCCTGAGACTCTCTCTCTCCCTATCTCTCTGCCCCTTCTCCTGCTCTCTCTCTAACTAAATAAACTAAATCTTAAAAAAAAGAAGTTTAACATTGATATTATACTATGATCTAATCTGAGGTCCATATTGTCCAAATTAATGTTCTTCATAGCTATTTCTTTTTCCTTGTCCACAGTCTAACCCAGGATACCATGCTGTATTTAGTTGTGATGATTCTTTGGTCTCTTTTAATCTAGAACAGTTCCTCAGTGTTGAGAATATAGACCAGATATTTTGTAGAATGTCATTCAACCTGAATGTCTGCTGTTTCATCATAATGAAATTCAGGTTATGCATTTTTGGCAAGAATGACACAAAAGTGATGCTATATCCTTCAGAGAGCATCATATCAATTAACACATGATGTCAGATTGTCCCAATATTGCTAATGCTAACTTTACTCACTAAGTGAAAGTAGTGGCCAAGACATTATCTCATTGTAAAGTTAATATTCTTCTCTATGCAAATATTAAGTAATTTGTGGGAAAGTATTTGGATACTATGTGAACATACCGTCATATTTTCAACTACTGGTTCAAACATCCACTTACTGATGTCCCACTTCAGCATTTCTTCTACACTTTTAGTTACCATTCTATTGTAAATGAAAGCTTCCCTTTTTTTAAAAAAAGATTTTATTTATTTATTTGAGAGAATGAGAGAGAGCACATGAGAGGGGGGAGGGTCAGAGGGAGAAACAGACTCCCTGCAGAGCAGGGAGCCCAATGCGGGACTCAATCCAGGGACTCCAGGATCATGACCTGAGCCGAAGGCAGTCGCTTAACCAACTGAGCCACCCAGGCGCCCCGAAAGCTTCCCTTTTTCTTAATTAATTAATCAATTAATTCCTTCATATCATCATGGACTCTTGGAATCTTGTTTTATTCAATGGATTATACTCCATTTCTATCATTTACTTGCATGCTCAAATTGTAAATGTAAAAAGCTAAATTTAGGTAGTGAGAAAAACTTTAGGTTAGATCCTTTGTACCTTTGACACACTCTAATCATTCTCTGAGCACTTCTCTATTCTCTGGCACAAAATATTGGTATGCTCATTTTGCTCTTTCCCTATCTTAAGGGAAAAATAAAGGAACCAATTCTGGGTGCTAGATTTGCTTACTGCTATTGATGTGTCATTGTTTCTAGGCCCCCTCAACAGAAAAAGCTAGAAAAAATATGTATATATATTTATGTTTATGTACATATATATGCTCCCTCCCCCTTGCCATATTTGTAATTTCCTTCTTCAACAGTGAGAAAACTGGTTCCATTATCCTCAAAATATTTATTTGCATAGAGATGCACTTTTAGGATTGTTAACCCACGCTACTGTGAAAAGCAAACCTAGCAAGTGAAGATGATTTTTTACCTAATTATTTTTTTGGTTTTTAGGTAAAATTTACATACAGTGAAATACATGAATCTTGAGTATTATTTGACAACTGTATAAACCAATTTAACCCACCCCTAAGAGTATTTCCATGATCCTAAAAATTTCTCTCATGCTTCTTTCCAGTGAATCCCTATCCCAATACCATCCAAGAGCAACTTCTGTACTGATTTTTTTACCATAGATTAGTTTTGCCTGTTCTAGAACCACATGTAAATGAATCATACATTATGTACTATTTTGGTTCTGGCTTCTTTCACTCAGTGTAATATTTTTGAGATTACAGGCAAGTGGAGACAAATGCTTTCTGCTTCTGTTAGAATGGTCATGTGGTTTTTATTCTTTATTCTGTTAGAGTGGTGAATTACACTGAAGAACTTTTAAATGTCAATTCAACCTTACATCCTTGAGATAAGGACTATTTGATCACATTGTATTGTCCTTTCTATATACTGCTGAATTTAATTTGCTAACATTTTGTAAAGGTTTTTTTTCTTCTACGTTTATAAAAAATATTGGTGGGTAATTTTTCCTTTCTTCCTTCCTTACATTCTTCCCTCCTTTCCTTCTTTTTTCTTTTTCCTTTTTATTTTATTTTTTTAAAGATTTATTTATTTTTTAGAGAGAGAGAGCAGGGGGGAGGGGCAGAGGAAGAGGGAGAGAGAGAATCTCAAGTAGACTCCCCGTTGAGCATTGAGCAGGGCTCAGTTCCATAACCCTGAGATCACAATCCCAGCGAAACCAAGAGTCGGGCACTCAACTGACTGAGCCACCCAGGTGCCCCTTCTTTTTTATTTTTGGTGCTGTCTTTTGCAGGTTTGGTACTAGGGTACTGCTGGCTCATAAAAAAGAGTTGGGAAGTATTCCTTCTTATCTGATTTTTTGTAAGAATTCATCTAAGATTCGGTTATTTCTTCCTTAATGTATGTTGGTAGATATCATCAGTGAGACCATTGTGTCTGGAGTTTTCTTTGATAATTTTAAATAACAAATTAAATTTCTTTAACAGATACAGGACCACTCTGTTTCCTTTCATATTGGACTAGTTTTGTTAAGTTGTGTTGTATTTACAGGGAATTTCCTCTAAATTATCAAATTTTAAAAATGATAAAAGTTGTTTATAATATCCCCTTGTTATCCTATCAATGTCTATAGGATCTATACTGATAACTCCCCTGTCATTCTTGATATTGATAAACCTGTGTTCTCTCTCTTATTTCTTGATCCATCTACCTAGGCGCTATTGGTTTTGTTGGTCTTTTCTAAGTTTTATGTATTTAAGCAATTTCTACACACAACATGGGGCTCCAGTTCATGACCCAGACATCAACAGTCACATGCTCCTCTAACTGAGCCAGCCAGGCAACCCTGCTGATCTTTTCAAATAACCAACTTTTGACATTGTTATATACATATATATATAATGGTTTTATTTATTTTAAGATCTATTTAAGATTTTATTTATTTATTTGACAAAAAGAACACAAGCAGGGGGAGTGGGAGAGGGAGAAGCAGGCTTCCCGCGGAGCAGGGAGCCCGATGCAGGGCTCAATCCCAGGACCCTGGGATTATGACCTGAGCCAAAGGCAGACGCTTAATGACTGAGCAACCCAGGTGCCCTGACATTGTTATATTTTTTATTATTGGTCTTTTTTTTTCACTTATATCTGCTCTTCTCTTTATTATTTCCTTTCTTCTACTTAATTTTTATTAACTTTACTCTTTCCTTCAGCTTTTCTTGATTCAATATTGGGTCGTTGTTTTATTTTATTTATAAGATTTTATTTATTTATTCATGAGAGACAGAGAGAGAGACACAGAGGTAGAGGGAGGAGCAGGCTCTCCATGGTGCAGGGAGCCCAAAGCGGGGCTGGATCCCAGGACCCTGGGATCATGACCTGAGCCAAAGGCAGATGCTTAACCAACTGAGCCACTGAGGCACCATTTAGGTCATTGTTTTAGAACATTCTTCTTTTCTAATATGAATATTTAAAGCTATAAAATTCTCTCTAAACACTGCTTTAGGTCTCCCTACAATTTTTCATGTGTTATGCTTTTGATATCATTTAGTTCAAACTATTTTCCAATTTCTCTTATAATTTCTTCTTGGACCCAAGAGTTATTTATAAGTTTGTTGTTTAATTTCCAAATATTTAAGAGTTTTCCAGATAGTTTTATAATGATTTCTAATCTAATTCTGTTATGGGTAACCAGCCTATGCTAAATATCATTTCAACACTTCAAAATTTATGGAAACTTGTTTTTTGGCCCAGTATATGGTTTAACTTGAAAATACGTGTATGCTGCCATTTTTGAGTGTTGTGTTCTATAAATGTCAATTACTGCAATTTGGTTGATTGATAATGTTGTTCAAGTCATTTATATCCTTACCAATGTTCTCTCCACTTGTCCTATAAATTATGGAGAAAGACATGCTTAATTGCAAACTGTAATTGTACATTTATCTGTTTCTATTTTCTGTAATGTCAGCTTTTCCTTTTTTTTTTTTTTCCAGCTTTTCCTTCAAGTTTTTTTTTTTCTTCTAGAGAGGGAGAGATGTAGGGGAGGGACAAAGGGCCAGAGAGAGAGAATCTTAAGCAGGCTCCATGCCCAGCCACAGAGCCCCATACAGGGCTCGATCTCACAACCCTGAGATCATGACCTGAGCCAAAATCAAGAGCCAGATGCTTAAACAACTGAAGCACTCAGGTGCCCCTCCTTCAAGTATTTTAAAGTTTTGTTATTAGGTGTATATACATTTAGTATTATTTATGTCTTTCTGAAGAGTTGACTCATCTATCATTATGAAATGTCTCTGGTAATATTCCTCATCTTGAAGTCTACTTTATATTAATGGTTAATCCAGTTTTTTAACAATTCACATTTTCATGGCATAATTTTTTCCATTAAAAAAAAATTTAACCTAGGGGCACTTGGGTGGCTCAGTCAGTTAAGTGTCCAACTCTTGATCTCAGCTCAGGTCTTGATCTCAGGGTCATGAGTTCAAGCCCTGTGTTGAGCTCCACCTACTTAAAAAAAAAAAATTAACCTCTGCATTTCTTTTTTTTTTAATTTTTAAGATTTTATTTATTTATTTGACAGAGAGAGACACAGCGAGAGAGGGAACACAAGCAGGGGGAGTGGGAAAGGGAGAAGCAGGCTTCCCACTGAGCAGAGAGCCCGACGCAGGGCTCAATCCCAGGACCCTGGGATCATGACCTGAGCTAAAGGCAGACGCTTAACTGACTGAGCCACCCAGGCACCCCTGCATTTCATTTTAAGTGAGTTTCTAATAGATAGCATGCAGTGGGTCTAAACAATCTTTGCCTTTTAATTGGCATGTTTAGTCCATTTATATTTAATGGAATAACTGATATGGTTGGGTTTAAGTCTATCATTCTGATATTTCTTTTCTGTTTGTCTAATCTCTTCTTTGTTCTTTTATTTCTTCTGTTCCTATCTTCTTTTGGGTTACTTTTAACATTCCATTTTATTTTTTCTATTGGATTATTAGCTATACCTGTTCTATTTTTAGTGGATGCTCTGAGTTTGGCATTTTTAATTTATCCCAATCTACCTTCAAATAATATTATACCCCTTCACATATAATGTAATAACCTTACAAAGGTACACTTACACTTCTCCTTTCCTATCTTTATGCATTATTGTTATACTTTTTACTTCTACGTATATTATAAACTCTACATTTTTATTTTTATCTTTTATTTAAATAATAAATTGGTTTTAAAAATTAAATAAAATGAGGGGTGCCTGTGTGGCTCAGTCAGTTAAATGTCTGCCTTCTGCTCAGGTCATGATCCCAGGATCCTGGGATCAAGCCCCACATTGGGCTCTCTCTTCAGCAGGGTATCTGCTTCTCCCTCTCCCTCTGCCTGCTGCTCTGCCTGCTCTCTCTGTCAAATAAATAAATAAAATCTTTAAAAAATCTTTAAAAAATAAAATGAGAAAAAAGTCTTTTACATATACCTACAAATTTACCTTTTCTGGAATTCTTTATCCTTTTGCAAAGATCCACACTATCTTATATTCCTTCAAGTGTGCTGGTGATGTATTTTCTCAGCCTCTGTCTGAAAATGTCTTTATTATGCCTTCAAATTTTGAAAAATATTTTTGCCAAATATGGAGGCTACACGGTACTCTGGAAACTGTTGAGTATTGGATAAATTAACTGTACTCAAATTCCGAACTCTGTCTCCTCTATGGTCAGCAGCAACAGTAATCTCCGCTTCGATCTCCTTTTAGCCTGTTTCTTTTAGCCATGCTGCTTGGAGTCTCCCTCATGAATGTGCAGAACAGAAGTCAAAGATTTGGGCTGAATCTATATGCAGAATTCACTACTCTTCCTATGTGGTTATCTCCTTTCCAGGGTTTTCCCCTTCACTGTCCAGTCATTTTGACATTGTCAAAGACTAGCTTTTTGCTTGAATTCTAGTTGTTCCACTCTGCATGGACTGGGGAGCACTCTTAGGAGAAAAGCCATAAAAATTGCAGATATATTCCAGTGACTTTCCTTTCTTTTAAGGGTCAACTTCTCTCTAGTTTCTGGTAGCTTTGGTCACTCACTCTCCAGTGCCTTCAAGTAAGTATAATTATACTTTATCTAAGGTTGAAAATTGTTATCTGTGGGAGCATTGGTCCAATGTGAACTACTCCGCCATTACTAAAACAGTAATATGATTAAAAATTATAATTACTTTTAGGGGTGCCTGGGTGGCTCAGTCGGTTAAGTGTCTGCCTTTGGCTCAGGTCATGATCTCAGGGTCCTGGGATCGAGCCCTACATCGGGCTCTCTGCTTAGCAGCAAGTCTGTTTCTCCATCTCCCTCTGTGATCTCTCTTGCTTTTGCTCTCTCAAATAAATAAATAAGATCTTTTTAAAAAATTATAATTATTTTCTTTGAGTCTTTCAAATTTGAGGTTGTGTGAGTATTGTAGTTTGAAGATAATTAACCAGACATATCTCTGTTAGTAATAATTTACTTTCTGGGAATGTAATAGGAAATATAGTTTCTCATGATCCTTATTCTGAATTGCAAGACTGTCCTCTGTTCTGACAAAGTACTCTGTCAAAGCAGTCAAGTGCAAATTCTTTCAGCTGTGAATCATCCTTTCCTTCAAAAGCCTCATGATGTATCTTACTTATTTTCTCCATTTATTAGATAAAGAAGAATTCTCCACTCCCTTCTAGAACAGCTCAATTTTATTAGTTTTATATGTTGGGCTATTGTGTATGATTTTGTTTAAAGGGTGCTACTGTTGAAAAAAGTATTAGATAATCTCTAATAGTCTCTGAAATGCAATAACCAAATATATTTTAGTTTGTTCAACTATAGAATATTGGTATATGTGTGTAAAAATAATCTTTTACATTGAAATTCCTATTCCTAAGTGATCTCCTTCAAAGTGCTGCCTAGTTAATAGCAGGTAGAATCATTTATCAACAAAATACTCCTCTGATTCCTTTCTATTTGAGTTCATCCAAGGATCCATAATGCAAAACTCTCTTTATTACTAGTTATTTTGCTATCAATATTGCTAGTCTGTACTGTATGACATTTTCATAATAGTCATCAAACTAAAAGACAAAGAAAAGACTGAGAAATTCTGAGAAATGTGTACTGTTCACAGCAAATGTTACTTATACTTGGGGTACCTGGGTGGCTCAGTCGTTAAGCATCTGCCTTCGGCTCAGGTCATGATCCCAGGGTCCTGGGATGGAGCCCCGCATCGGGCTCCCTGCTTGGCGGGAAGCCTGCTTCTCCCTCTCCCACTCCCCCTGCTTGTGTTCCCTCTCTCGCTGTCTCTGTGTCAAATAAATAAATAAACAAATAAATAAATAAAATGTTACTTATACTTAAGTTTAAAGGCATGTATACAGCTGTAGGTTGAACCAAGACCTTCATAATAGTTTAGAGCTGTAACTGTGCTAACCTCCTACAATCAGACACATTTGCAAAAGATTGTCATTGCCTAAGGGTTTATGCAATCATTTTTCTGATTTGTTTTAAGTTTCAAAGTTGTTAACATCTGGACATTCCTGTTTATCAGAAAGGTGGAAAATTTTTATTTTAATTGTTATATGAAACTCATTAATCACATGCTATCATCTTAATCAAGAGAAATAATATTGTAATAAACATTCATGTAAAGCCTCCAGTGAACTAAGATGCTATTTGAATGAAAAACAATACACTGATATATGTCAGAATGTTCTCTCCTCCTTGGTATGCTTACTAATTTACTGAATACATTCTGAAGGCTTTTAATGATTAAGGAAAAGTACTAGGTGTTCTTTTTAGTGTGCTAACTGAGCAAGGTCTAATCTTTAGCCCATACACAAAAACTGGCATCTGATCACAAATACTGGTAGAGATTCCCCCTCCTACTTTGTAAGCTTTTTGGAGGCACTGGACAAGTCATATTAATCTTTGTGATTCTGTCAGTACCTAACATGTTGCCTTGCATTTTGGCAGGTGGTCAGCCAATATTTGTTGAAAAAAAATTCATCTTTATTTTGTAAAACTTTTCCATAAGTAAAGTTGTTCAGGTAACAGGGAAAATTCAGGACCTGATAGTCTTTCATGTTCAGGACATTATTATTGTTGCTATTTTTATTTCTACTACTAATGCAATAACTTAAACCCACCTACTAAATCATGCTATTTTATTGATTAAAGCCTCTCTCTTTCCCTCAGTTTCCTAAACTGTAAAATGAGGGAGACGTTTTCTAGTTGATACTTGATAATCAACTGAATCACTATGTTACTTATAGCATATCGTACAAATACAAAGCATTAATAATTTCATCGTAGTTGTGAGAGTCCTTTGAGGGGTCAGAATCTCTAATTCTATAATCATATTGCAAAAACAAGATGTGTTCAGCTCAAACAAGAGATTTTTCCATCAGAAGGATAATCACAGATAATCACAAGCAAACACAATGGTGTCTGCATTTCTCAGTGAAAACTGAAGTTTGTTGCTTTAGACATGACAATCTTGCTCTTTACAAAATATTAAAAATAGCTTATTTTAAAAATGCAAAAAAAATATGCTGGTAGGGAGGTTCATGGTTATAAAAAGTACAGTTTTTAGACTTAAAACTAACATGTAGTAAGAATGTCAGAAGCAAAGACCAAGAAGTGAGAAAACTCAGTATGTTTTGGTATCGGATCCATGAGTGGATCCATGTGGCTGCAGTAAATGCTGTGGTAGAAAACAAGATGGGAAAGGTCAGCTGGGATCACACCTGGGAGAACCTTGAATCATCTATTATCCAAGCTATCACACTTCATACTCTGGTGAATAGGAAGCCTTGCTGCAGGGATCTGGTTGTTATGTAAGCCATACAGGAAGACTAGTCTCTAATGATGTGAAATGGAGACCAGAAAGAAGGGGGCAATCCCTACTCTCATAGAATATAGAATTAAATGAATACTTTCTATTTTACTTTATTACTGTGAAATGTATCAGAAATGAAAGGGTAAAATACAATAAACATATATAGTTTAAAGAATAATAAACACCAGGGAAGCCTGGGTGGCTCAGTCGGTTAAGAGTCTGCCTTAAGCTCAGGTCATGATCCCAGAGTGCTGGGATCGAGTCCTATATCAGGCTCCTTGCTCAGCAGGGAGCCTGCATCTCCCTCTGCCTGCCTCTCTCTCTCTCTCTCTCCCCCTGACAAATAAATAAATAAAATCTTAAAAAAAAAAAAAAGAAGAAGAAACACCAGATTTTTCACTTTCTAAATACGTATTTGCTACCAACGTATATATTCCTATATTTTTTTAGTTTTTCCTGTCCTTGATCTTATATAATGGAATCATATTCTAAGTATTTTTCTGTGATAGCTTTTTTCCCCACTCAGCATTTTTGAGATTCTCATCCATATTCATGCCTATAGCTGTAGTTCACCCTTTTCATTCTGCTGTATAGTATTTCATTATTTGAGTACACCACAGTTTTATCCTTTAATGATGTTTCCAGTTTTTTGCTATCATGAACAGTGCAACTAAGAAACTCCTGCACATGCCTACTAGTGTATATAAAAATGGTTCTCGAGGTCACCTGGCTGGTTCAGTTGGTAGGGCATGTGACCCTTGATCTTGGGGTTGTGAGTTCAAGCCCCATGTTGGGTGTAGAGATTACTTAAAAATAAAATCTTAAAAAAAAATGTTTCTTTGGGGTAAATACGTAGGAATGGAATGCCGGAACACTAGAAATAATATTTTCTTTTTCTTCTTTCTTTCATGCTTGCTTGCTTGCTTTCTTGCTTGCTTTCTTTCTTGCTTGCTTTCTTTCTTGCTTGCTTTCTTTCTTGCTTTCTTTCTTGCTTGCTTGCTTTCTTGTTTGCTTGCTTGCTTGCTTTCTTGCTTGCTTGCTTGCTTTCTTGCTTGCTTGCTTGCTTTCTTGCTTGCTTGCTTGCTTTCTTTCTTGCTTGCTTTCTTTCTTGCTTGCTTGCTTGCTTTCTTGCTTGCTTGCTTTCTTTCTTGCTTTCTTCTTTCTTTCTCTTTCTTTTTCTTTCTTTCTTGCTTTCTTTCTTTTTCTTTCTTTCTCTTTCTTTCCTTCTTCTTTCTTTTCTTCCTTTCTTTCAGCAATGATTTTCAACTTATGAGGCAATACTAAATTGTTATCCAAAGTCGTCATCAAATTTACAGTCCCACAAGAGTCTATGAGGACTCTGTGGCTCCACTTCCTCACCAACATCAAAAATTGACTGATTTTTAAGTTTTTGCCAACCTGGTAGGTATGAAATGGTATATCACTGGTTTTAGTTTGTATTTCTCTGTTCACTAATGAGGTTAATAATCTTTCCATATGTTTATTGGCCATACATGCTCCCTCTACTGTGAAATAACTGATCATATAATTTGCTCATTTTCTAGTTGGTTTGTACTTCCTTTTTTTTATCTTCCAGGCCACCTCTGTCTTATACCAGGTTTCCATTTATCCATGGGTCTGTTTCTGGCATCTGTTTTCTGGAAAATTCATTTTTTCACTTATTTGAATATTTAAGACTGGTCAACTAAAAAACTATTAAAAAAAAAAAAGATTTTATTTTGGGGCACCTGGGTTGCTCAGTCAGTTAAGTGTCTGCCTTTGGCTCAGGTCATGAACCCAGGACCCTGGGATTGAGCCCCACGAGGGGCTCCCTGCCCCCTTCTCCTTCTCTCTCTGCCTGCAGCTCCCCTTGCTTGTGCTCTCTCTCTCTCTCCCCCTCTCCCTCTCTGTCAAATGAATAAATAAAATCTCTTAAAAAAAAAAAAGATTTTATTTTTAGGTAATCTCTACACCCAAGATGGGGCTCAACTCACAACCCCAAGATCAAGAGTTGCATGCTCTACCAACTGAGCCAGCCAGATGTCCCCTAAAAATCTATTTTTAAATGATTTTATTTATTTATTTATTTGAGAGAGAGTGAGCCAGAGAGAGAACATGAACAGGAGAAGGGGCAAGAGGGTGAGGGACAAGCAGAGTTCCCGCTGAGCAGGGAGCCTGATATGGGGCTCGATCCCAGGTCCCTGGGGTCATGACCCAAGCCGAAGGCAGACACTCAACCAACTGAGCCACCCAGGCGCCCCCTAAAAAAACATTTTTAACGAAAGCTAAACTAAATGAATCTATAAGAGGTTTTTTTGTTTGTTTTTTGTTTTTTTCTATTTCCTTTTTTGTTTTCTTTTTCTTTTTTAATTTACAGGAGTCTTGAAATACTCAGTAGTCAATAGGGCTAGTGTGCCGCCAGGGGGAGCTCAAAGGAATCCATGAATAGTACAGTGTTAGCAGTCAAGCATACATAGGCTAAGAGAGTCTAGCTTTACTGAGCAGTTTATGAGTATTTTTCACTATAACTTACATGAAGATCTCAAGCATTTTTGCAGTATTTCTCATCTTTCCCTCTAATATTTCACTATTTTTATTTTATTTTCCCATATCACCATGGCACAATAAGGCACATCATGAGATTAAATAACTTGTTGGATATTACATTTAGAATTTTTTAATGGCCCTCCTGATTCTCTACCCAAGTGTTCCCCAGCCACTGCAGTCTTGACCCTTCCCTAGACTCTGGGATCAGTTCTGAAAGTGAGTAGTGTGTTAGCTCTGGTCTCTTCCTACAAATTAAGTTTGTCTTGTTGGCCAGGACTAGTTATGGGATTCTGCCACCTTCTAAACCATTGCAAACAATATTCAGTGTTTTGTTCTTTTTTTTTTTTTAGATTTTTTTTTTATTTATCCATTTTGAGAGCAAGCGAGAGAGAGAGCGTAAGCACGTGAGCCAGCAAGAGCACAAGCAGGAGGGAGGGTCAGAGGGAGCAGGAGAAGCAGGCTTCTGCCTGAGCAGGGAGCCCTATGTGGGGCTCGAACCCAGGACGCCAGGATCATGACCTGAGCCAAAAGCAGCCGTTTAACTGAGCCACCCAGGCGCCCCTGTGTTTTGTTCTTTATCAACTAGGTTCCCATTTGAAAATCAGTTTCTCTGTGACTGTGTTCCTCCAAGAGACCAAAGTCCTGTCCTGAAACCCAGACCACTGATATGTACCCTGTACCCTGCTCCTCAAGGCACTAACAGCGAGGAATCCAGAGTGACCTTCTTAGCTAGAGTGTTTGTTTGCTTGTTTTTTCCACACTGCTTTTTGGAACAGAGGCTAATCGTAGGATATGGTTAGGCCACAAGCCAAGTCTCTTGGCTGCTTCTCTCTTTGTCCTGGTGCTAGGAATCTGAAAAATATTTTTTTCTTGAGAGAGAGAGCGGGAGAGCGTGCACATGTGTGTATGGGGGCAGGGAGAGGGAGGGAGAGAATCTTAAGCAGGCTCCATGCCCAGCAGAGAGCACAGCACAGAGCCCAATACAGGGCTCCATCTGATGACCCTGAGATCATGACCTGAGCCGAAATCAAGAGTCAGATGCTCAACTGACTGAGCCACCCAAGCATCCCCGAAAAATAATTTTATGTGTGATTACTATAGCTTTACTTTAGCAGCAATTGAGCAAAAATTTTCTTCATATATTTTCATCTATTTATTGAAGCAATGAACCTCTTTGCTATCTGCTTTGGAATACGGCTATATAAGAAACTGACAGAAACCTTGCCATCAAGAGCTTATAGTCCAGCAGGAGTGCAAGGCATCAAACAAGTTGAAATTAGTGTAGGGGCCAAGGGCAGATCACCCCAAGACTGGCCACTTTGGCATGAAGATTATTTTGAGTTAAAAAGCAATTAAAAGGGTGCCTAGGTGGCTCAGTTGTTAAGCATCCGCCTTCGGCTCAGGTCATCGTCCCAGGGTCCTGGGATCGAGCCCCACATCGGGCTCTCTGCTCAGCGGGAAGCCTGCTTCTCCCTCTCGCAATCCCCCTGCTTGTGTTCCCTCTCTCGCTGTGTCTCTCTCTGTCAAATAAATAAATAAAATCTTAAAAAAAAAAAAAAAGCAATTAAAACCCAGCAGATTCAGGAAAGTCCTTCTTTACTTCCCCAACTGCCTAAAAAGAATTTAGATAGAGGACCGGCTCCAGGAAGAGAGCTATTATCATAGATAGCTATATATTATACTATGAACTAGGGATGGTAGATAGGGAGGGACCTAGCAAGGCCTGTTTGATCCAAGTCCTCTATGTCCCATTGTTTCTGAGTGGCCCAGCAAACATTTGTTTACCAAACATTTACTCTTTTTCATCTTCCTGCAACTTGCATTCCTTCCCTTTGAAGTCCCAGGCCCCTACCCACTTCTCCTTAGTTCAGAATGACATATATACCTCATTTGCCTCTCTGTCTTTGAAATTTTCATGTCTGCGTGGAGTCAAAATTACATACAAAATTAAATTTTTTCTTCTCCTGTTAATCTGTTTCATGTCAATTCTTAGTCTAGCTAGAAGGACCTTGAAGGGGACAGGAATTCTGTTCTGACACTGGGTACATACTACAAAAGGGAAAGACTGGGCATCTGGGTGACTCAGTCAGTTAAGCATCTGCCTTCGGCTTGGTCATGATCCCCGGGGTCCGGGGATCAAGTCCCACGTCAGGCTCCTTGCTCAGTGGGGAGTCTGCTTCTCCCTCTCCCTCTGTCCCTCCCCCTGCTTGTGCTGGCTCTCTCAAATAAATAAATAAATAAAACCTTAAAAAAGGGAAAGACTTAAAGGAAGCTATCAACAAGAGGACTTAACCTTTGCTAGTTAACATTTATTACTGGATGTTTGACTTTTATTCTAGTTTTTTTTTAATTGTTTCGGTTTTACAGTCTTATTTCAAGTCAATGCAAAGTCTTTTAGTTGTGGGCAAAAATGTGTTTGTACATGTAATCACACAATCACCTTCCCTGAAACAGGGAAACTAAAGGGACCCCATGAAAAACTGCTTTATTCGCTCCTTTTGCTGCTTCCGTTCTTGCTACCCTTGCTTCCCTTACACATGCCTTACAAAACAGAGAATGCATGCCCTCCTTGTAAAGATCAAGGATTTAACGACTTTAACTTTAGAGTCTTCTAACAGAATAGATAACATCCGAGGAGTGACCAGGCAGGGTCGTCATGAACATTTTCCAAGACTACTGACTCATCAAGACTCAGGGAGCCTGGGTGGCTCAGTTGGTTAAGCAACTGCCTTCGGCTCAGGTCATGATCCTGGAGTCCCGGGATCGAGTCCTGCATTGGGCTCCCTGCTCGGCAGGGAGCCTGCTTCTTCCTCTAACCCTCCCCCCTCTCATGTGCTCTCTGTCTCTCTCATTCTCTCTGTCTCAAATAAATAAATAAAATCTTTAAAAAAGAAAAAAAAAAAGACTCTTGGCTCCAGGGCATAAGTGACTTCTGGAGAACACCTAAATACTCATCTTTGTTCCTGGATTACTGAGAAGAGCACCAGAACACTGTCCTCAGTAAAAACCCCAGGTCCCAAGCTAAGAATGAGGTTCACTTTCCTTTCCTAGTCTTCCATGCTCTGTCTGTATCTATACTCTGTCTTCAATAAACTCTGCTCTCACTTCCTTTTTGGCTGTGTTTGATTTCCATCCTGTGGGAAGCCAGGAACCCTCTTGGCTGGCCTATGGGACCCCCCTCCCCACCCCGGATCCTCAGTCCCAGCCAGTCTGCATCACCTCCTTTTACAAAGAATTTGAAATGATGTATCATGGGAGTATTTGCTAGAATTTCTGAGTTGGGGTTTCACTGATTTCACTTACCAAGTGGACTCTTTTTTTTTTTTAAGAGTTTTTTTTTTTTTATTTATTTGAGAGAGAGATGGAGAAAGAGAGATCATGGGGTGGGGAGGGGCAGAGGGAGAGAGAGAAGCAGACTCCCCACTGAGCATAAATGCCAAGCTCTATCTATCCCAGGAACCCTGAGATCATGACCTGAGCCGAAGTCAGCTCTTCAACCAACTGAGCCACCCAGGTGCCCCCCAAGTGGACCCTTAAGGGTTGCAGAAGCTGATTCAATATGAAAGGAGGTGATAGCTAGTGCAAATCCTTATCCAGTCTAGAATGAAAAGAAGAAAGAAAAGAGGATTGCTGCCTATAAGGGCCAGGGAAGCGGCACACATGACGGAACCAGGTAAAGCTGGGACACCGAGAACTGGAAAGAACATGCTCCAGCAAGTCTGCCATGCAGGAATGAGGGCTGAGTGTGGCCAGAGCACCCTAATTTATAAGAGAAGCTAGAATTTAGAGTTTTATATGAAATTCTCAATTTTTAATGTCAAATAGCTTAAATTTTTTTTTGATTGTACAAGCTGAATAAAACACCTCTGCCTTTTTATGATCTTTAATTTAGATTGCCCTTTATAATGACTTTCTAAATATGGACTCATCAACTAAACCAATTAGATCTTGTTCTCTCTCCCATTTCACTCACCTCCCCCTCCATCCTACCACCAACCTTCAATTCCAACACCATTCAGTTGTTTCTAGTATCATAAAATAAGAGACATAGAAAAGTCAAGAGGAGCACCTGGGTGGCTCAGTAAAGTGTCTGCCTTCGGCTCAGGTCATGATCCCAGGGTCCTGAGATCGAGTCCCGTGTCAGGCTCCCTGCTCAGTGGAGAGCCTGCCTCTCCCTCTCCCTCTGCCTGCCGCTCTGCCTACTTGTGCTCACTCTCTCTCTATGTGTCAAATAAATAAATAAAATCTTAAAAAAAAAAAAATAAAGTGAAGAGACATTTTTGTCTCTCTCCCCAGAGAAATTTTCTTTACAGAGGGAAGTAGGATAGGTGAAATGCAAGGGTTTTGTGTTTGTTTTTTTTTCCTCTTTTCTCCCCTGTAGTAGTCTACAGACTAAGAAATATTATCTCAGAATTTCTTCCCTTTCTAGAAAACGGTCTGCCTAGAAGAAAATAATTAATGGAGTTTAATGTAGGTTTTTTTCTGTTGTTGTTGTTTTTACGACTGCTAAATCTGTGCTTCTGTAATATTGTCATATTGTAGAACTCCCTACCATTGATAACTGAATACAGGATGATACTTAAACACACAGGAACAAAGATACTGCCAGGTTACTCCAGCTGTTTCAGTATCACAGGGATGATGTTCTACCTTTAGGTAGCTAGGTATTCAAAATGTAAGACTAAATCCTCCTGGAAAACAATTCCACTCTTCAGAGACTTTTGTTCACACATTAGTTAGGTAATACTAATAGCAGACACAATTATTTTTTTAAAAATTGACTATTTACTGAAGAGGCAAATTTGATATATTTTTTAAAGATTTTATTTATTTATTTGACAGAGAGAGACACAGAGAGAGAGGGAACACAAGCAGAGGGAGTGGGAGGAGAGGCAGGCTTCCTGCTGAGCAGGGAGCTTGATGGGGGGGCTCGATCCCAGGACCCTGGGATCATGACCTGAGCCGAAGGCAGACGCTTAATGACTGAGCCACCCAGGTGCCCCAAAATTTGATATTTTATAATAATCCTGAATAAGTCCAGATATAGTTAGAATATATTATTTTTCAAATCTTTTCTCATTAGTCTTTTTTTTTAAGACTTTTTTTTTTTTTTTTAAGGGGCTCCTGGGTGGCTCAGTTGGTAAGGCGTCTGACTCTTGATTTTGGCTTAGGTCATGATTTCAGGGTGGTGAGATTGAGCCCCATGCTGGGATCCTTCCCTCTCCCTCTGCCCCTCACCCCCCATACTTTATTTTTAAGTAATCTCTACACCCAACGTGGGGCTTGAACTCAGGACCCTAAGATTAAGAGTCACATGTTCTACAGATGGAGCCAGCCAGGAACCCCCAAATTTTTAAGATGTTATTGTTTTCTCATTAGTCTTAAATCAACTCAACTGTTATTAACTAGAATTTCTTATCTCTTCTTTTGTTTTTTAAAAGTATATTCACGTAGGACTGTGAATATGAGAATTTTTAGAAAAGAGCAAGAAGATATAATAGTATGTATGCATTTTCTCTAGCTGCTTGCTCTCAGGTCCATTCCTTGCCTTTTCCCTCCTCTGCTCTTTATCACAAGAGATTACTTTTCCCGAGTTCACCCTATAACTCCCCGCTAGGTTTGGTCATTGAGAAGCACTGGTGAAAGGTTGGAGGAGAGGAGGAAGGGGACAGGCAGAGGTTTCTCCCTCCCTCTCTGGCAGTGCTCACCCCTGCCCTGGCTCCAGCTCTTAACTGGCAGCCCCCGCTTCCAGCTCTGATGGCACCATTTCTTCTCCAAGTCCCCTAGGCACTAGCCTAAAGGGAGCCGCCTCTTGCTGAGCTAACTCAGAGTTGCACCAACTCTGAGTTGCACTACTGGGGGGGGGGAGGGAGTGGGGGGGGGGAGTGGGGTGGGGGGGCTCAGCCTCAGCTGGTCAATCACCTGTGTAACCAATTCCCTGTCTTAAATTCTCTCTTTGAAACACTGGTTTCTATTTTTCTGCCTAGACCCTCACTGATACAAACACAGTGGAACTCTTCATAAATAGTCCTCTAAGGCTTCAGGTAGATGTCATTAATCCAATCTGTTGACCAGATTGGATTAATGACATCCATTAATTAAATCCATTAATTAAAACTGATTTTAATCAGTTTTAACTGTGACAGTTTTAACTGTGACAACACATGCCCAGATTTAATCATATTTTCTACCTACAACAGCTACCCCTCCTATTTTTATTATCCTGGTCTGATGGCAGAGAATCCCATTTTGCAAATTCATTCTGAGTTACCTATATTGCCTTCCTTTTAAAATTCCTTGGGAAGACAAAAGTTTAGCATTTGGTCATAAAACTGTATTTCAGTCAAATTAAAATATGATTCAGGAGTTAAAATAGGTTTTAGGGGCGCCCCTGGGTGGCTCAGTTGGTTAAGTGTCTGCCTTCAGCTCAGGTCATGATCTCAGGGTCCTGGGATTGAGCCCCGCATCGGGCTCCTTGCTCAGCAGAAGCCTGCTTCTCCCTCTGCCTCTGCTTGTCACTCCCCCTGCTTGTTCTCTCTCTATATGTCAAATAAATAAATAAAATCTTTAAAAAAATAATAAAATAAAATAGGTTTTATATAGCCTCTAAAGCTATGCATATTGCTTCTTTACTTAAGACTTAAAGGGGAAAAACCCTTTTGTAAGCTTCAAAAACTTTTTGTTTACATCATTTTCCTTCAACATTTTATTTTAAATCTACGGAAAAAGGGATATGATAGCATTTGATAAATCTATATATAATCTTTGCCTGTATTCACCACTTGGTAGCATTGTACCAGTTTGCTTTTTTCTCTCTCTGAACCATTCAAAAGTAACTTGGAGGCATCGTGACATTTCACTACTAAATAGTTTAGCGTGTATTCCCCTGCATAACCACAATACCATATTTATGCCCAAGAAATTTAACAATGTAGTCCATTCTAGTTTCCTGAATTGTCCACAAAATGTTGTTGATAGCTTCCCCCAAAAAATCTTTAAAAAGGAACTATTTATGCTAATATAACCAGCTGGCTGACATAAAAGAATGATGAACAAACGTGGGTGTCAGGTCACTTAGTTCATGTTCTTATTTGTACATCCAATCGGCAGACAGATGAAAGTTACATCAGCTAATTTTGCTTCTCTTAAATAATTTTGATTAAAACTCTAAAAGTGGGGGCACCTAGCTGGCTCAGTCAGCAGAGCATGTGACTCTTTGAGCCCCACATTGGGTATAGAGGTTACTTAAAAATAAAATCTTTTAAGAAAAAATAAAAATAAAACTCTAAAAGTAAAGGTGTGGCTGATTATTCATTTAACTTAGAGTTGGAGATAATCTACTCCACTTGTTTACACTACAAATCTGGACTAAACGCTTGCAAACCAAAAAACAAACAAAAATGATGTTTTTTTCAGTTCATTACTTCCCTGATCCTTTCTTTGTAGGATATTGACCTAACATTGATTGGTTTATTATAATATATATTTAACAGTTGATAAGCCTTACTCCTTAATATTTTCTTGCATCAGTGAACGAAGTTCCTCTTCTTCAGAGACAAGATATTTTTCCCCCATAGATGGCTCAATATTAAATTTCCCATCCTCTTAATGGGTATTCTTGCAAAAATATGGAGACTATTTATATTGGAAATATCTTTTGACCTCCTGCTGAAATTCCTTGAGCTATGTACTTATCCCTGATGAAGAGTGGCCTTGACGGCTTAAAGAAGCAGCCAAAACCTCTTCTACTTTAAGCTAGTAGTGCTGGTTTTTGCACAGTGACAGCTCTCAAGATTATGCATTAAAGTGAGTCTTAGGTGCAGGCTCTCTTTGCTCAGCCCACATCTTCTAGTTTGGGCAATGCCTGATTGTGCCATTTATACTCCCAGCGTTTCCTATAAAATTCTGAAGGGGCCAAGGACCCAAGGTGGGACACTTTGACGTGAAGATTATTCTGACTTAAAAGCAGTCAAAGCCCCGCAGATTCAGGAAAAGCTCTTTATCTCCCTTCAACTGCCTAAATTTGCATTGGAAAGGAGAGCCTGCGCCAGGAAGAGTTACTAACAGAGATTCTGCTTTACCTAAGAAACATATTTGTATAACAGCGCAACCTTTGTTTACCAAAATCTCTTCTCACCTTCATGCTAATGGTCTTTCTCCCCTTTGTATCCCTAAACCCCTATCTCCTCAGCTCAGGATGTCAATCAATGAGCTTCCCGTTGCCTGACTATCTTTGGAATTTCATGTCTGTGTGGATTCCCCATAGGGATGAAACTAAATTTGATTTTCTCCTGTTGATCTGTTGGTCTCATGTAAATTTAATTCTTAGTCCAGCTGGAAAAACCCTGGATAGAAGAAAATTTCTTCCTCCTCAATAGCTGGCCTATTTAGCAGGATACTTTGACTTGTTGGACACAGCAGCAGCTAAGAGATCCTTGGGAAATCTGACATACAGCCGGCTGAAGGTAAGATTTTTTACCCTGTCGGTCTCGTGAGATCCCTATCTGTGGAGTCTGTCTGATGGAGCAAGAGTAATGAGTGTCCTTTTTTATCTAAATTTAGATTAGCAGGAGAAAATACTTGTGGAACTAGTTCCTCAGGCTTAATAACTCTTGGTAAATTTAGTGGAATACGGATCCATTTCCTCTTGAGATGGTCTTTGTTTTTCTTTGTCTTTTATGTCATTTGTCATATAAACCTTGCTGTAGGTTAATGTGAACATGAGGTAAAGGCTGTTGCTAAGGGACATCTTTGAAGTCCAGAAGTCCAAGCCACAAAACTAGTAGGCATGGGTCAAGCACTTAAAAGCTGTTAGACAGAGAAGAAAAAAGAAAAAAAAGGCTATTAGAATACTTACCACCTAACTTGAGGACTCCTGTGTTAGGATAAGTTAGTCATGGAATGGATTAGATTGACACCAGGTCACCTGCCAACCTCAAGAAAATTTCCATGCAACATTATAAAACATCACGCAATACCAACCCCCACAGTACATCCCTCCTACATATTAGTTTGGCTCCAAGAGCTCCAAGGCTTAGTTAAAGCTGTTAATGTGCCTCTAAGAAAAAGTGGATGAGATTTTTCTTTCATCTTGTTCTACCAGTCCTAAGAGCCTGGCTTTGTGACCAGTGATAGTATTCTCTTTGGTCTCCACCATCCAAAGGGTACACTTACCAGGGTGCACTTTGCAGGCCAGTCAAATAGACTAGGGTTCCAAGAATCTGGACGTGCCAGCTCCCACTGCATTTGTCATGAGACGTCCCAGCTGGGAAGTTCCTCCATTGTCTCAACCTTTGTTGCTTCTTAGCGCTGGAAAGTCCCATCCCAGTAGTGTAAGCGGAGTTAGGGATCCCTATAAAAAGAAAGATGAAACATAACTATGGTGACATAAGAGCAGTCATTTTAGGCCTCCAGCTATTTTCGGTGATCCATATATGCCCTTGAGCTCTACTTGCTTCAGCATACTGCTTGTATAACTGCCCAGACGGTGTCAGAATTACAAAGAAGTACAAACATCTCAATAGATAAGGATTTTAAAGGAACAAAGGGAATGCAAAAAACGGTCTCCGGGTGTCTGGGGGGGCTCAGTAGGCTGCAGGCGTCTGACTTCAGCTCAGGTCTTGATCTCAGGGTCCTGAGATAGAGCTCACCAAGGAGTCAGCTTGAGATTCTCTCTCCCTCTCTCTCTCTCTACCCCTCCCATTCATTCTCTCAAAAAAAAAAAAAAAAAAAAAAAAGAACAGTCTCTACCTGGCCAGGAAATAACCTAACCATATCAGAGACAATAAATCAGTTTGAAAACTCCCAGTGCTATATCAAAGGTAAGCAAGACCCTGCATTCCTTACCTGAGACAGTTCCCTCTGATTCCTTGTAATGTTAAAGCCTCTGCCCTAGGAGGAACATAAGCTTCATAAACATAACCCTGGATGCAGGTATAAGCCTGCACAACTTTATGTCCCCTTTAAATGCCATGATGAAGCTGCCCTCTCTGAATATTCATCCTAAACCCTAAATAAAAAGAACCCATTCGCTCTAGCTCAGGGAGTCACAGCTTTGGAAGTTATTTGCTGCAAATAAAGTCTCTTTTGTGTGACAACTCCATCTGGTGCAGTCTCCACCTGTAATTCACCCAGGAGCAAACTCACGTTAATTTGGTTGCAGTAGCCCCTGCCCAGCATCACAGATGAGCAGATCTGTGACCGACTGGAGGCAACTCACGTTTCCGTGGGAGACAGGAGACACTGTTTTCACCTCCCCATCCTTCCCACTTGAGCAACAAAGGCTTTTGCTTCCTTAGACTAATTTTGGTAGTAAACTTTTGACTCATGAGGTCTACATCTTCTGTGCCCCCTGTCTGGATGCCTCTTGCATCTGTGGTTAAGCCATTAAAAGGCTATTTGGTTTGAATTACTATTAAGAGATCCTACTTGTCAATGGCCAGATGATGGATCCTTTAAATTGGTCATATTTTAGAAACACATATATTCTGTACAGATAGCTCTCAATTTTCTCAGTATAATGACCTGCTTTGGGGACTCCCTTGAAAAGATAAAAGAATAGAAATTAGACTTAAGACAAAAATAAATGTTCATATCCAACGTAAATTCCCCTTCTTAAAATCCAGTTTCGGGCACCTGGGTGGCTCAGTTGTTAAGTGTCTGCCTTCGGCTCAGGTCATGATCCCAGGGTCCTGGGATCGAGTCCCGCATCGGGCTCCTTGCTCAGCAGGAAGCCTGCTTCTCCCTCCCCCACTCCCCTGCTTGTGTTCCCTCTCTCGCTGTGTCTCTCTCTGTCAAATAAATAAATAAAATCTTAAAAAAAACAAAATCCAGTTTCATCTGCCTTTTTTAACTGTCCCCCCTTTCCTACAGGATTTACAGTGAGCACTCCGGCCAATCTCTAGGTTCAAAGTATACGGGTTGCTCATGTAAACGCTGAAAGCCAGGAAATGAATTTAAAGCCCCCAGGACTGGCAGTGAGTCTCGTTTGCTCCTACCTCCCAGGGCTTTGTAATCCAGCTGTGCCAGCCTCAGGCATTTCTATGCAGGTGTATCACAGACCCTCCACCATAAAAGAATTTGCATCCCCTGGACAGCAGCAAATTTTTTAAGCAATAAAGCCCCTTTACCTCTACTTTCAGAAGATCCTACCAAATATAAAGAGAAATTAGAAAGATTATTTGACTATTCACAATCTCCCCTTCACAGAGGAAACAGATGACCAAAATTTCTCTCAGGCCCTCTTACAAATTATCAGTGGAAGGCCAATGTTCAGGGGCTAATAGAAGCCAAGTTTGAATTGTGTAACCAGAAAGAAGGCTTTTGTTAAAATGTTTTATACAGATGAAGGGGTTTGGGACAGGACCCCTCAGTATGTGTCACTTTGGCATGTGGATTATTTTGAGCCAAAGGCACTTGAGACCCTGTGGGATCATATATCTCTCCTTAACCACACAGAAAAATTGGGGCACCTGGGTGGCTCAGTCGGTTAAGCGTCTGTCTTCAGCTCAGATCATGATCTCAGGGTCCTGGCTCATCAGGGAGCCTGCTTCTCCATCTGCCCCTCCCCCTGCTCATGCTCTCTTTCTCTGTCTCTCTCTCTCAAATAAATAAATAAATAAATAATAAAAACACACACAGAAAAATCAAAATTGGGAGGGTGTTTCACAGAATAAGGATTATTAACAGAGATAAATTTTATCCAAGTGACCATCTGTATGCAGGGCAAACTTCTAATTACCAAGCATCTGCTCTTCTTATCGCCCTGTGAAGTGCATTCCTTTCCTCTGAAATCCCAGATCCTTACCCCTTTTCTCCTTACTTCAGAATGACATACATACCTCATTTTGCCTGTCTTTGGAATTTCCATGTCCATGTGGATTCCCCGTACCTATGCCTATTAAATTTTATTTTCTTCCAGGGCGCCTGGGTGGCTCGGTTGGTTAAGCAACTGCCTTGGGCTCAGGTCATGATCCTGGAGTCCCAGGATTGAGTCCCGCATCAGGCTTCCCGCTCAGCAGGGAGTCTGCTTCTTCCTCTGACCCTCCCCTCTCTCATGCTCTCTCTCTCATTCTCTCTCTCAAATAAATAAATAAATAAATAAATAAAATCTTTTAAAAAATTATTTTCTTCTGTTAATCTGATTTTTAGCCCAGCTAGAATAAATTTTGAGGCAACAGGAATTCTTGCTCCCCAACACAGACTTTACATAGGTATAAATCTTTTGATTCCCATCTTAGTTAAAAATCTCCCTGATAGAGGTGCCTGAGTGGCACAGTTGGTTAAGCAGCTGACTCTTGGTTTCAGCTCTGCTCAGGTCATGATCTCCGGGTCATGAGGTGAGCCCAGTGTTAGGCTCCACGTTCAGCGGGGAGTCTGCTTGGGATTCTTTCTCCTTCTTCTGCCCCTCCCACTTGTGATCTCTTTCTCTCTCACTCCCTCAAAATAATAAATAAATCTTAAAAAAAAAAAATCTCCCTCATATAAAGAAGCAAACTTAGCTTAAAAGGCAGGCCAGTCCCTTGATATTCAGGCTGTCATCCAGTTCTTTGGAGAATTAGGAACATCTGTCTTTGTCTTACAAGTCTCTACAAAACCAGAAATACAACTCTAGAAACAAGTCAAAGCCTATGTATGTTTACCGATCCCCAAACCTCACCTATTCCTCTCACAATGTTTGTAGATATTATAAAAGACCAGGATAATGGAACAAAATTCTCCTGTACTTAAGAAAAGGAAGGTAAATTTTAAATAGCAATTACCCTGAAACTCTAGGAAAGAAAAATGTTTTTGCATTCTTTCTTTGTCCCTCGAAATTACAGATCTTATCATGTCTTTGAAATATAAATAAAGCCCACAACCCCCTGAGCCTGAAGGAAAAAAAAGAGGAGGCTAGGGAAGACCTTTATAAAATACAAACTGCTAAAAGGGCTTTTTCTGCCAAAGCTCTAGCACCTCTGATAAGAGGCCAGTATGTCCTAAAAAGTCCACCTTGGAGAAAACTTGTATATATTCTCTATGCTTTTATAATGTATATTTTCTACCCTCATCTTCTCTAGGACCTAAGAGCCACTCTTTGAAATACAAACTTTAGGGAAAGTTTTTCATCTGGGGGAAAAAAAAAGGAGGGAGATATTTGGAAATTGGGCCTATAATGTCCTCTCTACAAATATTAGTAAGAAACAAAAGCTATAAGACTTTTGTTTGCATGTGTCTATTTGTGTGTCTATATATATTGTAAACATGAGATATTTTCTCTACCTCCGGTATTGCTAAAATTAATGGTTTTTTTGTTTTTTTAAAGATTTTATTTATTTATTTGACAGAGAGAGAGACAGCGAGAGAGGGAACACAAGCAGGGAGAGTGGGAGAAGCAGGCTTCCCGCTGAGTAGGGAACCTGAAGCGGGGCTCGATCCCAGGACCCTGAGAGATCATGCCCTGAGCTGAAGGCAGATGCTTAATCAACTGAGCCACCCAGGCGCCCCTAAGTTCATTTTTAATAACTGAACATGGGTTTGCTCCTCGGTGAATCAGATGAAAACTATACCAGGTGCAATTGTGCCACAAAGGAAATTTTATTTGCAGCAAATAAGATCATGGGGAATGACTTCCAAAGCCGTGACTCCCTATGCAAGGGTGGATAAGTTCCTTTTACTTGGGGTTAGGATGAATATTTAGATAGGGGAGACTTATCATCTGTAGAAGGGGGCATAAGGTCACGCATGCTCCTTAAGAAAACGTGCCTCTAGGGGCGCCTGGGTGGCTCAGTTGGTTAAGCGTCTGCCTTCAGCTCAGGTCATGATCCTGGAGTCCCAGGATCGAGTCCACATCGGGCTCCCTGCTCAGCAGGGAGTCTGCTTCTCCCTCTGACCCTCTCCCTTCTCATGCTCTCTCTCTCTCACATAAATAAATAGTTGTCGGTCATTCTAGATGTCACTCCATGGTCCATCTGTGCAGGCGCGAGTTAGGGACTAAGTTCAAACAGGTCTGGGTAGTCTGGGCCAGCTGGGGATCTTTGTCTAGGCAGTTTTTTTTGTTTGAGGGGTAGTTCTGGTTTCCATCATGGGATGCTATGCCTCTCAGATCTTTTGCCTGAGTTAAGAGACACACTGGAAAGGAGAGCTTAAGGAAATATGTGGAACAGGTTGCTGAGCACAAGTAGGTGGGCAGTAAAGGTCAGGTCTTGGGGTCCAGCTGGTGACATTATTTCTGTTGCAAAGTTTGTCCAAACAAAACAAAACAAAACCTAAGGATTATGGTTGACTCTGTCTAATGCCTCATGATGTGTTGTGAGTGGACTAACCATAATTGTTAAGAACAAGTAGTTAAATAGACGAAAATAAGGTAAAAAAAAGTTTGTAGGCAGCCTTTTAAATAGCTTCTAAAATCTTTGGTAACTTGAAACTTTTTTATTTAAAGATCTATTTATTTATTTGAGAGAGAGAGAGAGAGAAAACATGAACAGGAGGGGCAGAGTGAGAGGAAAGAGAACCTCAAGCAGACTCTGCATTGAGCTTGGAGCCCGATGTCAGGCTCAATCCCATGACCCTGAGATCATGACCCAAGCCAAAATCAAGAGTTGGACACTTAACTGACTGGACCACCCAGGTGCCCTGGTAACTTGAAACTTTAACATCTTGCTAAGTTAAATGATGAGTTAAGTTAAATTCATTGAACGTCTAGATCATTTCCAAATAAGATGTATTAGTACTTAATGTTTTGTTATTTTATCTACTTTTGTCTTATTACTGGGAAACTAAAGACAAATTTGGGTGTGTTAGTAAACATGTTTTGTGCTTTATTGAAAGATGGTACTATGAAAAGTACATTTCTAGAAATTATAAAATGTATTTACAAATTTGCCAATCTAAAGAACTCTCCTGTAACAGTTCACAATTGCTTACTACTTAGTTTTCACTAGAAATTAAGATTTCCAGGAGTTCAGAATTCTAATAAATGTAATTAAGACTACTGGAAATAATAAGGGAAACAACTCTGCATGCAAGGAAAGTAAGATATGTGTGTTTGGTAAGAAAAGGTTTAAGAAATAGAAATACATTTTTGTTGAGAAAAAAGAAAATTCGTCCTAAAGTGAGCCTGGTTATTCAAAGAGGGAAAACTTCGGACAAAATCTGAATGTAAAAAAGAGAGTTGTAGGTTTATGGAAAAGAAATCAGAAAGAATGTGTGGTCAGTACTGGCTAAGATTAGGATAAATTTAAGTAAATGAGGTTTTTTTTAAGATTTTTATTTATTTATTTGTTGGAGAGAGAGAGAGAGCGAGCACAAGCAGGGGGAGAGGCAGAGGGAGAGGGAGAAGCAGGCTCCCCGCTGAGCAAGGAGCTGAGCCCGATGTGGGACTCCATCCCAGGACCCTGGGATCGTGACCTGAGCTGAAGGCAGATGCTTAACCAACTGAGCCACATAGGCATCCCAGTTTTAATATCAAAAGTACACTGGTGAAAAATTAAAATTTTGTTTTCTCTTTGGTAAAAGGACCAAGTTTTCTTTAACTATTGATTTGCTCTTAATAAGGAATTATAAACAAAAGTTTTTCTTTACCTCTTTAAAGTTATCTGCCCAGAAAACAAGGACTCTGTTTTGCCAGAATAATTTTTTTTTAATGTTTTTAAGATTTTATTTATTTATTTGACAGAGAGAGACACAGAGAGAGAGGGGACACAAGCAGGGGGAGTGGGAGAGGGAAAAGCAGGCCTCCACGCGGAGCAGGGAGCCCGATGCGGGGCTTGATCCCAGGACCCCGGGATCATGACCTGAGCCGAAGGCAGACGCTCAACGACTGAGCCACCCAGGCACCCCTGCCAGAATAATTTCTTATGTTTATCAGGTCTTTGATTACTCAAGAAAACTGAGTCTTAATATTAAGAGAGCTAAATTTTGCTCATAGCTATCTGTATTTGCCTTTGAAATCTTTTATTGCCATTTTGGTTAAATGGATAATTAACTACTGTTTCGTAATGATTTGTGGTTCTATTTAATCAAATGTTCAAACCTTTTGGTATTTTTTGACATACTTCCCAAAGCCAAATTCTAAAATGAAGTCTTTTGACTATAATCTAATTGAAATTTTCCAGAGGGTCCCCTGAATATTTCAAAGATTTGGTGAGAAATTAAACTAATTATACTTATTTGGTACATTAAATTACATAGGAAGCATGGCCAAATAAGTGATACTAAATCCTCTTAAATTATATTTGTGTAGATATGTTACTAAAATAAGTGTTCTAGAGATTGTATGAAAAGTGTTGTGTGTCACAGAAATAACCAAATTTCCTTATTAATTGCATTATAATGAACTCCAATAAGATCTTTACTCGTGGCCATTTTTAAGTTTTTTATCATTTACAGACAGTTATAATGAAAGATAGTTGAAAGAAAAGCAGGCAGGGACAAGGGGCCCTTGCCCTAAGAGGAAACCACCCTTAAAAGGATTTTACACCACCCTGGAAGGAGCCCTCCACCCTTTCCCATGTGATAGGTAGGTGGCAAAAACCTGATTGGGTGACAGGGACATGAGAGTTAATCAGATTAAAACAGCCCGCCAACAAGCCCATAAAAACCTCTAGACTTAGGAACTCTGGCAGCAACCCTCTCCGGTCCCCTCCCTCTTCCTGAGTTTTGTACTATTGCTCAATAAAGTTTACTACCACTCAGTCAAATTTGCTTTGCCACCCACCACTCTTCGTCTGGTCTGCCTCTTCATTCTTCGAAGCCATGTGACCAAGAACTGTGGGCACTGAAGGAAAAGAAATCCTTTAACAGTTTGCTTTTACAAAAACTTCCTGCAACTTTCATTTTTAGTGAGACTCATGGAAAGAACTCTGAGTACAGGCTTATGATAACCTTAAGATCATAATACTGAACTAGGTAAGAGTTTTTGGAACTAGTTAAAAAAAAAGTGGATTCATGTAGAACAAGAATTAATATCATGGGACTGAATGGACTGAGGAGGATAATTATAATTTGTATGACCTTTTTTTTTTTTTTTTTCATGAATAGTTGGGCTTATTTCAACAGTGGGTTTGAAACCCTCTCCTTAGGCAAGAGACTACAGTAATTATACGAGGAATAGACAATTTCCTACACTGTCAAATTTTCCAGAGGGTCCCCTTGCCCAAGTTCCTCTTGCACTTTTCTCAACACTGATCAACAAGCAGATTCAGTCCACATTTGCTTTGATCATTCTACTGAGTTAACCCAAGCTTCTTCTTCAGAAACTCTGGCATTTCAGGTGGAGGAGGGTGAGGGAGCCTGAAGTAGACCTTCACAGAGTCATAGATGAACCACTGTAGTGCAGTCAGAGTGCCAATCATGATGATACGGGCAAAGAGTCCCTTCCATACACCTTTAAATCCAAGTCTCTGAAGAACTTGAGAAGCACTGCTACCTTTCTCCTTATTCAACACAGATACCACGGAATCAGCAGGGTGAGAAACAATTGCACAGAAGACTCCAGCTATGTAACCTGCCACGAATGTTACAACCAGTTGCTCTGCCTTTGAACATTCACTTCAGGGCTTAGGAACCACAAACTTGTACAACGCTTCAACAGTACGTTCAAAGCAGGCAAATTTCATCATGGTGTATGGTATCTCTCTCATCCAGAGAGGGGCAACTCCCTTGTAGAATGCTTTTAAGCCTTCTTCCTTATACATTTTGGGAGCTGCATCCCTCAAAGTGTTGGCATAACCTGGTTGGGTTTGAATTTGAACCCTAGCAGCCTCCATAGGAGCCAGGGCAATGTCAGCAAAGAATTCAGCACTGGCAGAAGCAGCCAAATATAGTGATGTGCACCAGAGATAGGCATTCTCCTCCCCAAGCATGTTGCTATACAAGACTTTGAAGACTTCATAAAAGCCAAACTTGCAGAGCCCCTGCATAGAGTAGCCAATGAAAGTCGGAGCCCATCCTTTAGCCAGACCATGAACACCATCCTCTTTAAGTGTAACTGAGAATCCATTAAATATGCCCTTGTACTTCTGGGGGTCCACCTGCATACAGCATTTCACTAAATCCAGAGGAATGACAGCAGTGTGTGTAAGACCACAACTTAAGCTGACTTTTGATAATGTTTTGTTTTTCCAGAATTGAGGAAATGTTTTATCTTAAGCTAACTGACTTAAAGCAGCAATTTGATAAAATATACCTTTGTGAACAAATTGAAACATTTATCTTTTTCTCCCTACCTGGTCTCTCAAGAATTCAGAAACTTTCAGTATTCTTAAATTCTCATGGTAATATATTTATTTGCATAGGTTCAATAAGAATCTGTTTTCTTTGTAACAGGACACAATTGGAAACATTGGTCATAATACCAAGGCTTTGATTGGAATGTTATATTTGAGAGACATGCATAGACTTAGATATGACCAAAATTGTTTTAAGGAACTATGGTTGACTTTATAGAACCAATAAAGCCCCTTGGAAATATCAGTTTGTTACCCTGCTTACAGAGTTTCTAGGAACCCAAGCAGGTGAGTAAAGATCACTTCCTGGCAGGTGCAGGGTATTTTGGAGACCTCAAGAGGAGAGAAATGAATCCAGATCTATAGGTATTGCAGGTGAAGTCTATGGCAAGTATTTGGCTTGGCTTCTGGCCTTGAGAGGCTGTTAAAAGTTCAGTCTGGAGATTTCTTATGAAAAGCTCCAGGAAAGCAGGTTTTAAAGAGCCTATATGGTCAACTGTTATTCTTGCTGTATTCATGTAAATAATCATGCCCAATTTTTTTGAAACTAGACTTATTTTGCAAACAGATTAGTGGTAACATGGCTATCTTTGGTAGAATGAGGGTGAGTATTTAGAGAAAAAATATACCTGTGTAGATTATTAGATTCTAATACTGTCATTTTAAATGGTACTAGAAACTGATTTCTTCTAGTTTCCTTCAATGCCTGGCTATAACTCTCCAAACTAACATTTTAAATTTTTCTCCCACCTTTCTGACTTGGAATCATGTGAGAACTAAAATTGCCCTGGATTTATTTAGGAAAAATCCTAAAGCCCTGCAAACTAAATATGAGTGACTTGACATAAATGTCAGATAAATAACTAATGTTTATTTATTTGTTTTTTAAAGATTTTATTTATTTGACAGAGAGAGACACAGCGAGAGAGGGAACACAAGCAGGGGGAGTGGGAGACGGAGAAGCAGGCTTCCCGTGGAGCAGGGAACCTGATGTAGGGACTCGATCCCAGGACCCTGGGATCATGACCTGAGCCGAAGGGAGATGCTTAACGACTGAGCCACCCAGGGGCCCCAACAATAACTAATACTTAAAGACAATCTTTTTGCCTGTTACCCTGTGGGTCACTCAAAAAAATTACCAGAGACATTTGAACTGCAAATCCGGAAAATCTGTCAGATTACCACTGGCTATTCTCACTCCATCTGAAGATGCTTCTAGCCTGACATCTAAAAATCTTAACTGGCTGGCCTAAGAACTCAGAAACTGGTTTGTAATTTGATCCAGTCATTAACCACTGTTTTTGTTTCCATAGAAATGCCTCCTATTTAATACCTGATTACTTGAACTATTGGCCTAACTTTGAGAACACACCTGCATCACTGCCTCCTGAAATGAGTTTAACTGAGTTGACCTACTCTCAGGACTAAGAGACTGGTTCAACAAGAGGGAACAACTTATCAACTCAACTTTTCATGTGGACAGTTCCAAAGGAGGGAACTGTAGGGGCCAAGGGCAGGCAGCTCCAAGGTGGGCCACTTTGCCATGAAGATTATCTTGAGTTAAAAGCAATCAAAACCCAGCAGATCCAGGAACAGCTCTTTACCTCCTCCTGAACTGCCTAAATTTACATTGGAAAGGAGAGCCTGTACTAGGAAGAGAGTTATTAACAGATATTTCTTTTTACCTCACAAACTTATTTGCATAACAGAGCAACCTTTGTTTACTAAACATCTCTCACCTTTCTGCTAATGGTCTTCCCCCGCCTTTGTATCCCTACATCCCTACCCCTCTCCTTAGCTCAGGATGTCATATAAACCTCATGTTGCCTGTCTTTGAAATTTCATGTCCATGTGGATTCATTGCAGGTAGGACACTAAATTTGATTTTCTCCAGTTAATTGATCTCATGTAAATGTAATCCTTATTTCAGCTAGAAGAGTCTGGAATAGAGGAAACTTTCTTCCTCCTCAACAATTCTATGAAACATAATTTTAAGCAGCAAATACCAAATTTCGAATCTGAATAGTAAACATAATCTTCAAAAAATGAATGTAAAATCTACCACCAAAGGCATGCAACAATTTAGTTATTTTCTATTTACTTTCAAATCTATTTTTTTTAAATAATGGAAAGGAATACAGAACATAAATAAATGTAAAACCCTAAGTTATTTGACTTTTTAGTTTTCTAATGTAATGGTCTCCAAAGTCTGCTTGTGTCCTTCAGGACTACACAAAACCACCCACAGGGATATCAGGAGAAACTATAACATGTCTATTTCTATTTTTACTTCATGCTTTAAAATGTCTGTGTACTACATAATATACATTATATGTTACCATTGCAATACACTTATATAATTTAGAAATAAATATTATGGAAAAAATGTTTGGAGAGTATTTTAAAGTTGGTTCACTCTGATTCAGTGCATTTTGATCATATTGTGAGAATGCTGTGGGACATTCTTTTTTTTTTTTTTAAAGATTTTATTTATTTATTTGAGAGAGAAAGAATGAGGCACAGAGAGAGCATGAGAGGGGGAGGGTTAGAGGGAGAAGCAGACTCCCCGCTGAGCAGGAAGCCCGATGCGGGACTCGATCCCGGGACTCCAGGATCATGACCTGAGCTGAAGGCAGTTGCTTAACCAACTGAGCCACCCAGGCACCCTGTGGGACATTCTTTTTTAAAAGGAATAAACTGAAATGCAGAGCTAGATATAAAATGTTAAATTATTGCATTTGGACTGGAAAACTTTACCATAATCATCATATATACTAAAAATCACCAGTGATACCTGGCTGGCTCAGTCGGTGGAGCATGGGACTCTTGATCTTGGTGTCATGAGTTCAAGCCCCACATTGGGTGTGGAGCCTACTTAAAAAAAAAAAATCACCATAGAGTTCTATAAAAATATTAAATTAATGTGTTACTTAATTTTTGCAAATTGTGAAGATAATTATAGAGCATTTTTAAATGACATGAAAATAAAATGAAGGAAAAATTCTCCAAGACATCCAATGTTATTTTATGTATTTAAAAAAATTTTTTTTTTTTTTAGAGAGAGTAAGTGCTGGGGAATAGGGGTAGAGGGAGAGGAAGAGAGAGAATCTTAAGCAGGCTCCACGCCCAGGGTGGGGCCTGACTCTGGGGCTTGATTCACGACCCTCAACCCTGAGATCATGACCTCAGCTGAAATCAAGAGTGGGATGCTTGTGGTGCCTGTGTGGCTCAGTCGGTTAAGCGTCTGCCTTCGGCTCGGGTCATGATCCCGGAGTTCTGGGATCAAGCCCCGTGTCGGGCTCCCTGCTCAGCAGAGAGCCTGCTTTTCCCTCTGCCCCTCACCTGCTCATGCTCTCTCTCTCTCTCTCAAAAAAAGAGTGGGATGCTTAACTACTGAGCCACCTAGGCACCTCTCTTTTAATCTTTTTTTAATCCACTCTTTTTACATAGATGAAATCATGAAAAACGCAGGAGATTTATCTATTCTTATGATTAAGTTCATAAATTATAAAAATATTTGAATATATGATTCATAAATATAAATTTTGAAGACTGCAAAGCAACATATTTTGACATATATGCCCTCATAAACATTGAAATGAAGAAACTGATGTATAGGAAAAATTGTGCTGATGACATTTCTAGTAAATCCATCCTAGATAGTTTTATGTGAAAAGCTTTTAACATGCTAGTCAGATAGACATGATATTCTATACTAGCATGGCATTAATTAGATGTGTGTGCTTTTGTTGTGTGAAGGTCTTACTTTTCATCTATATTTCTGTTTCTATGATATATATATTTGTATATGGTATATATATATAGACATAGACACACACACACAAACACACACACGCACACACGCAGAGGAGACTCTTTAAGATCTATTAACCCAGAGGCATCTACCAAAGGAACCTCTTTCCAGGAGGTCTGAATACACAATGAATGTAACCATGGAGTCACTGCAACTATATTTCTTCTACCAGTACCCTCAAGCTTTTGGCTAGAATTTCTATTAAAAAAAATAAAACACCACATTAGTTTTGTGAAAAACAGAAAGAATACATCAAAAGACAGGTTTGGCTGCAAGTCGAGGAAAGGCTGGAGTTACAAAGGAAGTAAAGCCAGTGAAAGTCAGTGAAAGAAAATAAAAGCAGATATCCCAAACAAAGAGGTGCTACCAAGAGCAGTCACTGAAAAAACATGTCAAACAAAATAATCAGCTTAAACTATAAAAAAATAAAAGAGATTAAAAGCATTCTTTGAAACATGAAACAACTATTTCCACCACTCTAATCCTTCTTTAAGCCATGTATTTCTTTCTTTGGTCATCTGCCCTAAATTACTGAAAACAAATACTTGACAAGAGACTGCTGAAGTGGATTAATCTTTCGGCTTCCAGCAAAATGAGATGAGAATAACAAGCATTTAATGGATAAATATTTGAATAGGTATGGGATTCAGTTAATATCTCAGTCCACTGATTTTTAATATGCATGATGATAGAGTCCTACACCAAAATATTAGGTTCTTTGGTGAAGCATACCTTTAAAAAAGTGTTTTCAATCCACTAGGACCAAATTTTGCTGATCAGAGACAGGACTAAAATTTTTATCCTTTACAATCTCCAACACTTTTAATGTTTAGATATTCTAGTAATATCCAAAAGCAAACCATAAGAGACTCTTAACAATAGGGAACAAACTGAGGGTTGCTGGAGGGTTGTTGGAGGGGAGGTCGGTGGGGGAATGGTGTAAGTGAGTGATGGGCATTAAAGAGGGCACTTGTGATGAGCACTGGGTTGCTCTATGCAAGTGATGAATCACTAAATTCTACCCCTGGCCAATACTACATTATATGTTAACTAACTACAATTTAAATAAAATCTTAAAAGAAAAATATCCAAAAGTTTTCAATGTATAATGTTCAATGAATGTGAAATACTAAAGGAAAATCTTTAAAAGTCATGATTCTCACTAGACTGTGGATGTATTTAACAAAAGGGGTATAGGTAAAAGGAAGTCTTCACTTGCCAAGGTTCTTTTGTTAATGGCAATAGGAATGTCTTCTAAAACTATTTTATTTAATTAATTTATTATTTATTTTTTTAAAAAACTATTTTAATAATAGACTTAGGATGATAAGACCATTGCAGTAATACCCGGCATCTTTAGCTATGTATCTGTTTAAAATTGCTGGGAAAAAATGTATTAACATGATGTAATATAGACTTGGAGCAGTATTTCTCAAATTTAAAGCACTTATCTAATCAATTCAATACAAAAAGTTTATTACACAGGTAATATACCTGTGCACAGCTCCCATTAAGAACATTATTCATTCTTTAGTGTGGCAATAAAATATTTATAATTTTCTTGTTTCCTTTATTTTCATTATATGCCTTTCTTCACTTTTTTCTTTTTTCATAAAAATGCCGTGAGACACAGTGCAACAATGATAAGGGAATCTAACATAGGGTTCCTCGGGCTGTCACTTTCTAGAATTTCAGTTACAGTTGCCTATGTGTTTTATAGACAAGCTGTCTCTCGATGTATCATGTACTTCGTAACTGCCGATTTTAAATACCAGCTCTAAATTAAACTGCCTTGACAAATTCATTTTACTCTCTAAACCAGTTTTTCTTCAAGTGAGGTATTGAGTTATTTTAGAATCTTTCATTATTCAAATAAATTTTCTTTCAGTGACCAAAAGACAGGAATCTATCTAGAATAAGGGATGTGAGGAAATAGAAAAGTTAAAAACTACAATGAGGGGCAGCTGGATTATCTGTCATTAAACAAAAATTACATAGGCCTTAGGTAAGATGCTTGCCTTGTTTACCTCTGACAGACCCTCCAAATTCCCATTCTTTGTCTCATAAGTGACTAGCTAAACTAGTGTTGTCCTTACTGATCAACAGGAACAAAATGATATTAACTAAACTTTCATTAAACTTCTTTCCTTCCCTCAGGTCCCTGAACTTTGACCCATCCTGTGCCTGAGTCAGCATACTGCCCTTCCCTGGAAAGAGATTGGACTTGGGGTAAAACATTCTCTCATCTACTGTTCTGTCACCACCCTTTTATCTCCTGTCCCCACACCTGGTTCTTTCTACCTTTGTTCACTTCTCTCTATAAGAGAAAAAGCCTTTTTGCCCAACTTTTTGAGATGATTGCAAGCCTTATGGTCACAGGGTTCTTACTACAGTGGTCCCACCCTCCACTGGATAATTCTTTCAGATTTGTTTCTCATTTGACACACTCTATCTTTGAATATGACATTTCTTGAACTGATTTCCCATTACTTCACCCTAGACAGATATTTTCTGAGTATCTCACACCTGCCATCTCCTTTCTTCACATTGCCACTGCTCTTGTTCAAGCTCTTATTAACCTCATCCTTGCCCATTATGAACTGATCTCCTCAGCCTCCAATTTTACTTACTTTTTCACCATTGCCGGTAAGTTCATCTTCCTAAAGAGTATTCCTCCAATCTCCGCATTCTTTCGCATTCTTTTTGTTGTTTTTTTGCTCTCTGTTGCCTAAGAATAAAGTCCAAATTCCTGAGTGTAGCATTTATGTCTTTCCACAATGAGGTCTAATCTTATCTCTTCCTCCCAGGAACCCTTCTAAACCTTCTAACCCTTTCTAAAACCTGCCTTCTTTCTCCAGTCTCGTTGTGTTTGCCCATTTACTTTTTCTGTACCTCAGATGTTTTCCTTCCCAAATCCCCCCTCCCTGAATTTCTATTCAATGCTATTCCTTCCCTGTCTGGGAATTAATCTCTTCCATTATTATTATTCCCCTATTATTATTCCCCTAACACTGTGTCTGTACCTTTGTTAAAGCCTTAAAAATAGTTTTTTATTGGGGCGCCTGGGTGGCTCAGTTGGTTAAGCGACTGCTTTCGGCTCGGGTCATGATCCTGGAGTCCCTGGATCGAGCCCTGCATCAGGCTCCCTGCTCTGCGGGAAGCCTGCTTCTCCCTCTCCCACTCCCCCTGCTTGTGTTCCCTCTCTCGCTGTCTCTCTCTCTCTATTGAAAAATAAATAAAATCTTTAAAAAAAAATAGTTTTTTATTACAGCAAGTTGTATACATTTTTAAATCTGTCCTTCTAGATTATAAATTCTTTGAGGTCAAGACAGTGTCTTATTCCTTTGTGTATCTTCTCTGGCCCTTAGTCTAATGCCTCACACTTGGAAAGCACTCAATATTTGTTCTTTCCTTTCCTTTCCTTTTCTTTTTAAAAATTTTTATTTATTTATTTGAGAGAGAGAGAGAGAAGGAAGGAAACAGAGAATCTGAAGCAGACTCCATGCTGAGCGTAGAGCCTGATGCAGGCTCAATCTTACAACCACAGGATCATGACCTGAGCCAAAACCAAGAGTCAGACACTTAACTTACTGAGCCACCCAGGTGCCCCGATATTTGTTCTTTTAATTAAAATGAATGGAAAATTATTCTATTTCCTTTGTGGCTCCATGTGACATTTTCTGTAACATATGTTTATTATATCTAATGATCAACTAAATATAATGTGAGAAGTTGAGGATTAGAAGTCAGTTGAATGTTGTTTACCATAAGGCAGAATATAGAGAATAACAAAGACTGGCTGACAGTTTTAAGAGTTCTTAGGAGGTAAGATAGCATACGTGTTCAGAGTGTGGGTTCTGGTTTCCGACATCTGGTAGGCTCTACTACTTACTAGCTCTGTGACCTTGAGCATATTCCATGTTTCTGTGCCCCAATTTTTCATGTATAGTATGAAGATAGAAAGATCTACTTTACAGGGCTGTTGAGAAGATTAAATTAGTTACTATCTGTAAAACACATCACACTTGATCTTAGCCAAAAGGCACATCAAATAGTACATGTTGTGTAAAAAGATCCAATTACTGTTACCTTTATTATCAAAATTGGCTCTCCAAAAAGGAAAAGCTTCACTTCCTTGATGCCTCTCAGTGATCATTTAAGTCAAGTAATTCCAAAGAATGTATTACCAAGTAGCTAGTGGACACACTGGTTTGACCAAAACTTGTAACCTCTCTAAGGATCATCAGCTCTCAAAGATTTGTATAAGGAACAGACAAGGAAGTGATCTCTTATAACCCACAGATGTGCTGAGAATGAGCCAAAGCCAAGTTATCAAGTTTATATACATTTTAACAATCTCTTTAAATTTCAATACCTTTCTAGGGGAGTTCTGTAGGAATGCATTCCCAAACCTCATTCACTTATGTTTATTCATGCAGTTATTCAGTAAACACTTAGGTGCTAGGGATATAGAAATCAAGGGTATTGTTCCTGTCTGCAACTAAGTCATGGTCTTGAAGGACTCAGTCAGGTGAGAAATGGAAGGAAGTGAGTTCAAGACAGAAAGGAATAATATGGAGTAACACACAGAGGTATGCAGGAGCTCGGAATATTCAGGGAGCTTCCTTTAAGAATAAGTGAGTGTGGAGTGAGGGTATCTGGGCAGTGGTAGGAGAGGCAGGCAGGGGCAGGATGATGAAGACCCCCTGAATAACACCTGGTTTCCCTCACTCTGCCCATCAAAGGCCCCTCAGCTTGCAAACATCACTGTGGGAGGGAAAAGAAAACAAAAAGCCAGGTAGGATGAGGACCAGACTCTGTGAAACGAAAGTTCTGAGGAAATTAGACCTCAATCACCTGTTTTTCCTCGTCTATCCTATCCTGGACAACCTAAATTTAGTTCATCGTGAATGCCAAAGTAAAATTTGAATTTTATCCTAAAGGCAATGGGGCAAAACCAGAGGATTTTAAGCAGGGCAGAACTGTGATCAAACAGTTGTGAAAGTAGTGTGGACAACAGATTCAAGGGGGTGGCGAATGCTGGGAGAGGTGTGACAAAGACAATGTGTTCTGTCTGAACACGCTGACTTGGAGAACATGACGGATAGTCGAATGATGATGTTAAGATGATAGTAAGAGATCAGATTTAGTTCTTTAAATAAAAGTTCCAAGGTATATTTTGTCCTCAGCACACCCTCAGTCCAATTTTCTATAACTAATACAATTATATGTTTGTGGTTGTTAATTTACTTTATAGTTTAAAATTTTCTTACCTATATAATGTCATTTTAGCCTTTCCATAATCCTATAAGGCGGACAGGACTGCTATCCCTACCATTTTGCAAGGAGGATTTACGCCTCTGAGATTATGAGTGATTTATTTGTCTAAGGCCACAGAGGAAGTCAGGGGCAGATCTAAGCCCTAAACTTAGCTCCAGGTCGTGTGTTCTCTATAGCAGTGAACTGCACATCCTCATAGTAACCCATCAACTCTTACTTAGCGCCCACTCTGCTCTTCGCAGTACATTAGCAGAGATTAAAAAAAAAAAAAGAATTAGAAGCTCAGCATAGGGACAACAGCACTGTTTGTGGGCAAAGTTAAAGATCAGCAACCAGATCTGGCTTCTGGTTCTAATTCTGCCTCAACCACCTGTGTGATTGTATTTTATCTGAAAATAACAGAAACCCACCTCAAACACACTTAAATAGAAAGGGGAATTTATTGGTTCATGAAATCCACGGAAGGATTGAACAGTCCAGGATCACAAAGGTAAGACTGCAGAGGTAGCCCTTAGAAACAACTGAAAAGAGCTGGCTTGAACCTTGTTAGGAGTCTTCAAAATCTTTTGTTTCTGTTGCTATCTGTGTGGCAGTTTCACTCTCTCTCTGCTGCTAACTAGCTTCTGTTAAAGGAAGAAATATGGTTATTATGTTTCTGATTTTAGAAGTTAAAGCTGCAGCCATTGAAGAGAGAGGACTCCAATCCTTTCCTGGACTCAAGTAAAAAAGTCTCCGGGAACCTACTACTCCCTTGGCCCAGCTGAAGGTGGTGAACCCGTGGTCACCAGAGGAATCAATTCCACTGAGTTCTAGCAAGATTTAACTCAGGCATTCATTTTCTTGGGTACTTTCTGAAAGACATGGACCTTGATTACCGGCATTATATAGCTAGGTGGAAGGAAAGAAAACCAGCATTTCAGGTAAGGGAAGGAAGTTTTGAGTTAGTAACTTAGGTGGTCTATGAATAAAAGATAAGCCTGACTGGAGTGGAGGCTGCATCCTTGTTCCCACTGAAAATCACACTGGATTGCTAAAGGAGTAACGGAGTATTGTGGATCTAAAAGGTAAACAGAATTTGTTAGAGCTGAAGCAGCCCTTATAGGTTTCTTGTATAGATTCAGTGACCCTGAAACTGCACTTTATAACATAAACAAATCCTCAACCATTTCCCAGAATGCTCCTTCCTTGTCAACTGAACTTGGCTTAGAGTTGTGGCAATAGGAAAAAAGAGGAATTGGTGACAGAATCAGAGGAGGAAAATTCAAGACAATCCCCAGTCATCCAATCTGGGAGCCTACAAGAGATAAGAGCTCTTGATGGCACTCTCAGTGGCTATTTGAATGTGTGCATATCGAAAGCAGGAGATGTGTCTGACGTTGGTGCTTAATAAGCTGGTGCTTAATTTACGAGATTAATAAACTGCATGACTCTCATAAAATGAGGACATTAATAAAATGACTTCTAAACCCTTTCCAGCAATATAATTCTGTGAGTCCATTTCCAATCTTAATCTTAAAAATCTTCAAAGTCCTTGAATACCCGCATACAAAAAATATTTTTTTTAAAGGTTAAGATGGCAAATTTTATATTCTGTATTTTTTTTAAAGATTTTATTTATTTATTTGACAGAGAGAGACACAGTGAGAGAGGGGACACAAGCAGGGGGAGTGGGAGAGGGAGAAGCAGGCCTCCCGCTGAGCAGGGAGCCCGATGTGGGGCTCAATCCCAGGACCCTGGGACCATGACCTGAAGCCGAAAGCAGACACTCAACTGACTGAGCCACCCAGGTGCCTCTATATTATGTATTTTTGGCCACAATGAAAAAAATGCCTCCCCAAAAGGGTAGGTTGTTCATTCTACTGTACTTTCAAAAACCTACATTTGAAAATATACCAAGTGTGGCAAGATGACAGCATAGGAAGATCCTGAACTCACCTCCACTCTCCAAGTCACCAAATATACAGCTACATATGGATCATTTCTCTCTGAAAAAGATCTGAAAATTAAATGAACTGCTTCTCCCCCCAAAAAAGGATAAAAAGACAACACCGAGGCAGGTAGGAGAGGTAGAGACAGTCTTACCAAAAAACTCATTCCCAGCTCGGTGACACACAGTAGGGAGGGATCTTACCCACCCGGTGCTTCTCCCAGAGGAGTGAGGGGTTCATATTCTCCATTAGGCACCTCAACCTCTGGATCTGCACCAAGAAGATGAGCCCCCAGAGCATCTGGCTTAGAAAACTAACTGGGAAGGTCCAAGGGACCCAAAGTGTTAGAGGAAACTGACATTATCTTTTTAAACGGCCCACATGCAGTCTCACTTGCCAGAGGACCCAGGGCAAAAACAGCAGTTAGAAGAGTGCCCAGTCTGTATGTGAAGGAGACTCATGTGCTCACGTAAGAGCATCTGCTTGAGGGGCGGGGAACCCCTGAGATCCTCCCCAGAGATGGAGGTGCTGGCAGACGCCACTTTTGCACTTTCCACCTATCCTGCAGCACGGGTGGGCAAGCTCCAGTGTGGCACTCTGCTGCTGCCTTGCTAAGACAGGTGGGAGTGAGCAGTGGTAGCACTATCCTACTGCCTTGCTGAGGCTGGAGCGTGCAGGTGGCTGCAGCACTGCCATGCTCCCTGGCCAGGCCAGGCAAACACGAACGGTTGTGACATTGTCCTGCTCCCAGGCTAAAGCTGGTGCAAGCACACAAAGTACTCTCCCAGTGTATTCCTGAAGCCTGCAGCTGTGTGCAGTCAAGACATTTTCCTGCTGCCTTTCCAATGCCTGTGAGTATGCCCCCACCCTTTATATTCTCTGGCTGCCCACCCAAAGCTATGGGTGCTAGTGGGGACCCCCTGATCACCTGACCCTGGTGGCCAAAGGGGCTGGCATTCCTGAGCTCCACAGGAATGTAACAATTAGAAAGACAGTTCTTGGCCAGCCACCACCCCCAGGGCACTGCATAGACAAAAGACTGGAAGTATCTGGTTGGCTCAGTCAGCTGAGTGACTGACTCTTGGTTTTAGTTCAGTGCATGATCTTGGGGTCATGATCTTGGGTCATAATATGGAGCCCTGCATCAGGTTCTACACTCAGGGCAGTCTGAGATCCTCTCCACCCCCTCTTTGTCCTTCCCCTTGCTTGCACCCTGTCTCTCTCTCTAAAATAAAAATTAATAAATAAACAGCAGACTGAAACACAACCCTAGTCTTGTGAAAAAAGGCCTATTTATTTAGTCTGGAGCTGCAGCCTGAGGGACAGATTTTAGGTTTCCCAAACATCTAGAGGCTAAGTAGGCACACCCAGGGAATGTAAGCAGGGAGACACCATCCTCCACACTCCCTTGGCCTCACTACAGCTCAACAAGACCTCCCAGAAGGAAGCTTATACACTAGTTTGGAGCCCCAAGTTTTGCAACTGTCACCCAGGGGATACCTCCAGATCTCCTGGTCTTGAGGCCAGCAGGGATTATGATTGCAGCCCCACAGGACTATATATATTTGCATATTTTCAAAGCTGCTACCAGGGCACCTGGCTGGTTCTGCTGGTAGAACATGTGACTCTTGATCTTGGGGTTGTGAGTTTGGGCCCTATAGTAGATACAGAGATTACTTAAAAATAAAATCTTCAGGGAAATAAAAAAGCTGCTACCTGAAGGCCTGGCTTCTGATCAGCCCGAAACTAGGTGCAAAATGAGATTCTTCCCCTTGGAACACTGACAAGTCTTGGCATACCCTCAACAACAGGACATATGAAGAATAAACTAGGCAGTTTAGACAATCACAAAGGTTCCAGAGACAACCAAGAATGAGGGCAAAGTTGAACTAGAATATTCATCACCAACCCCAGGCCACTCCTTCAAGACTGAGAGAAGTAGCTGTTTTGCCTAATACATAGAAACAGAGAGTTGAGCAAAATGAAAAAGTATGTTGCAAATGAAAGAACAACACAAAACCTCAGAAAAAGACCTTAATGATACAAAGATAAGTAGCCTATAAGGAATTCAAAGTAATGACCATAAAGATACTCAATGAACTTGGGAGAAGAATGAACATAGTGAGAGCTTCAACAAAGGGAGATAGAAAATATTTACAAAGTACCAAGAGAAGTTGCAGAGCTGAAGAATACAATGACTGAACTAAAAATATACTTCAATAGAGGGGTTCAACAGCAAACTGGATGAAGCAGAATGAATCAGTAAGCTGCAAGACAAGGCAATGGAATCCACCCAGACATACCTGCAAAAAGGGAAAAAAAAAAGGAAGAAACAATGCAGATAACGTAAGAAACTCACGTGAAATAACATTTACATTATAGGGGTCCCAGAAAGAGAAGAGAGAAAGGTGCAGAAAACTTATTTGAAGAAATAATGACTGAAAACTTCTCTTAAAACTTCTTATGAGGGCGCCTGGGTGGCTCAGTTGGTTAAGCGACTGCCTTCGGCCCAGGTCATGATCCCGGAGTCCTGGGATCGAGTCCCACATCAGGCTCCCGGCTCAGCAGGGAGCCTGCTTCTCCCTCTGACCCTATCCCCTCTCATGCTGTTTCTCTCTCTCTGTCAAATAAATAAATAAATCTTTAAAAAAACAAAAAAACAAAAAAACTTCTTACGAAAGGAAACATCCAAGTTCAGGAAGCCCAGAGAGTTCCAAATAAGATGAACCCAAAGAGATCCAACAAAACATAATTAAAATGACAAAAATTAAAGATAGAGACTTTTTTTTTCTAAAGATTTTATTTATTTGACAGAGAAAGACACACAGAGAGAGAACACAAGCAGAGGGAGTGGGAGAGGGAGAAGCAGGCTTCCCGCAGAACAGGGAACCTGATGTGGGGCTCGATCCCAGGACCCTGGGACCATGACCTGAGCCAGAGGCAGATGCCCACAACTGAGCCACCCAGGCGCCCCTGAAGAGAGACTCTTAAAAGCAGCAAGAGAAAAACAAATCGTTACATACATGTGAAACCCCACAGAGCTATCAGTAGATTTCTCAGCAGAAACATTGCAGGCCAGAAGGAAGAAACATGACATATTCAAAGTCAGGAAAAAACTTCCAAACAAGAATACTCTATCCAAGAAGGTTATCATTCAGAAAGGAAGGTGAGATAAAAGAGTTTTCCAGAGAAGCGAAAGCTAAAGGAGTTCATCACTACTAAACCAGGCTTATAAGAAATGTTAAGGAGACTTCTTTAATCTGAAAAGAAGTAGCACTAATTAATACAAGACAACATATAAAAGTAAAAATCTCATTGGAAAAGGCAAATATATACAAAAGTAGTGGATTAACCACGTATAAATCTACTGTGGAGGTTAAAAGCAAAGAGTAAAATTAAACTACATAGTTAAAGGATACATTAAATTAAAAAATGTAAAATGTGACATCAAAACCAAAATGTTACAGGGGAATAAAAATGTAGAGTTTTAGAATGTGTTCATATTTAAGTTGCTATCAACTTAACATAGACTATTATATACATAAGATGATATATATGAACCTCACAGTAAATAGAAAGCAAAAAACTTCTAGAAAATACACAAAAGAGGGGCACCTGGGTGGCTCAGTCGTTAAGCATCTGCCTTCGGCTCAGATCATGGTCCTGGGGTCCTGGGATCGAGCCCCATGTCAAGCTCCCTGTTCGGCGGGAAGCCTGCTTCTCCCTCTCCCACTCCCTCTGCTTGTGTTTCCTCTCTTGCTGTCTCTCTCTCTGTCAAATAAATAAAGAAAAAAAAAAAAAGAAAATACACAAAAGAAAATGAGAAAATAATCTAAATATAACACTGAAGAAAGTTATCAAACCACAAGGGAAGTAAGAAAGAGACAAAGGGGGGCGCCTGGGTGGCTCAGTTGGTTAAGCGACTGCCTTCGGCTCAGGTCATGATCCTGGATTCCCGGGATCGAGTCCCACATCGGGCTCCCTGTTCAGCGGGGGGTCTGCTTCTCCCTCTGACCCTCTTCCCTCTCGTGCTGTCTCTCATTCTCTCTCTCTCAAATAAATAAATATAATCTTAAAAAAAAAAAAAGAAAGAGACAAAGGAACTGAGAGGAACTATAAAAACAGCCAGAAAAAAAATTAACAAATGGCAATAAATACATACCTTTCAATAATTACTTTAAGTGTAAATGGACTAACTTCTCTACTCAAAATGAATGGATGGCTGAATGAATTAAAAAAACATGACACATCTATATATTGCTTAGAAGAGATTCACTTCAGAAGTAAAAATAAACACAGACTAAAAGTGAAGGGATGGAAAAAGATATTCCATGCTAATGTAAACAAAAAGAAACTGGTGTAACTATACTTGTATCAGACAAAATAGACTTTTTTTTTATTTTAATTTTTTTTTTTTTAAGTAGGCTCCACGCCTGACATTGGGCTTGACCTCACGACCCTGAGATCAAGAGTTGCATGTACCACTGACAGCCAGCCAGGCATCCCCAGACAAAATAGACTTTAAAACAAATACTGTAATAAAAGACAAAGATGGGCACTATCTAATGATAAAGGGGTCAATCCAGCAAGAAAATATAACATTTATAAATACATATGTACCCAACATAGGAGCACCAAAATATATAAAGTAAATATTAACAGATCTAAAGGGAGAAACTGACAGCAATATAATAACAGTAGGGGACCTTCACACTCCACTTACAACAATGGATAAATTATTCAGACAGAAAATTAATAAGAAAACATCAACTTTAGGGGCGCTTGGGTGGCTCAGTCATTAAGCGGCTGCCTTCGGCTCAGGTCATGATCCCAGGGTCCTCGGATCGAGCCCCACATCAGGCTCCCTGCTTTGTGGGAAGTCTGCTTCTCCCTCTCCCACTCCCCATGCTTGTGTTCCCTCTCTGGCTGTCTTTCTCTCTGTCAAATAAATAAAATCTTAAAAAAAAAAAGAAAACATCAACTTTAAATGACAAATGAGACCAGATGGACTAACAGACATATACAAAACATTCCATCCATAAGCAGCAGAATACACATTCTTCTCAAGTGCACATGGAATATTCTCCAAAAGAGACCACATGTTAGGCCACAAAACAAATCTCAATAAATTCAAGAAGACAGAAATCATATCAAGTATCTCTCCCAACCACAATGATATGAAACTAGAATTCAATTACAAGAAAAGAGCTAAAAAAAACTACAGCTATGTGGTGATTAAACAACACGTTCCTGAACAACTACTGGGTCAAACAAGAAATCAAAGGAGAAATAAAAAAAATACCCAGAGACAAATGAAAACAGACATATGACATACCATAATCTATGGGATGCTTCAAAAGTGGTTTTAAGAGGGAAGTTCATAGCAATATAGACCTACCTTAAGAAATAAGAAAAATCTCAAATAAACATTTTAACTTTACACCTAAAAGGGAACTAAAAAAAGAAAAAGCAAAGCCCAGAATTAGGAGGAAGGAGACAACTGGGGTGCCTGGGGGGCTCAGGTCATGATCTCAGGGTCCTAGGATGGAGCCCCACATCACGCTCCCTGCTGAGCAGGGAGTCTGCTTGTCCCTCTCCCTTTCCTTCTGCTCCTCCCCCCACTCCTGCTCTCTCTGTCTCTCTCTCAAATAAATAAATAAAATCTTTTTTTTTAAAGATTTTATTTATTTATTTGAGAGAGAGAGCAAGCACGAGAGAACAAGAGCCAGGGGCAGGGGCAGCGGGAGAGGGAGAAGCAGACTCCCCACCTAGCAGGGAGCCCAACATGGGGCTCCATCCCAGCACCCTGGGATCATGACCTGAGCTGAAGGCAGACGCTTAACTGACTGAGCCACCCAGGTGCCCTAATAAATAAAATCTTCAAAAAAAAAAAAAAAAAAGAATTTAAAAAAAAGTAAAAGGAAGGATACATGAAACTAAGAGCTAATTCTTTGAAAAGATATATAAAACTGACAAACCTTAAGCTAGACTCACCAAGAAAAAGGAGGACCCAAATAAATAAAGTCAGAAATGAAAGGGGAAAAGTTACAACTGATAAGGGTCATAAGAGGCTACCATGAGCAATGATACGACAAAAAATGGACAACTTAGAAGAAATGACTACATTTCTGGAAACTTACAATCTTCCAAGACTGAATCATGAAGAGATAGAAAATCTGAATAGATTGATTACTAGTAAGGAGTTTGAATCACTAATCAAAAACTTCCCAACAAATAAAAGCCCAAGACCAGATTGCTTCACTGGTGAATTCTACCATTCAAAGAAGATTTAATACCTATCCTTCTCAAACTCTTCCAAAAACTTGAAGAGGAAGGAACACTTCCAAACTCACTTTATGAGGCCAGGATTATCCTGATACCAAAACCAGACAGACACCACACAAAAAAGAAAATTATAGGCCGGTGGGTGCCTGGATGGCTCAGTCAGCAAAGCACGTGACTCTTGATCTCAGGGTTGTTAAGTTCGAGCCCCACATTGGGTGCAGAGATTACTTAAAAATAAAATCTTAAAAAAAAAAAAAAAGAAAGAAAATTACAGGCTGATATCCCTGATAAACATAGTTGCAAAAATCCTCAACAAATGTTAGCAAATCAAATTCAACCATATATTCAAAAGATCATACACCATGATCAAATGGTATTTATTCCAGAGATCCAAGAATGGTTCAACAGCCTCATATTGATCAATGTGATAAACCACATTTAAAAAATGAAAGATTAAAATCATATAATCATCATCACAATAAATTCAGAAAAAACATTTAACAAAAGTCAACCTTCATTTATGATTAAATACTCTCAACAAAGACGGTATAGAGGGAATGTACCTCAACATACATAAAGACCATATATGATAAATGCACAGCTAATATTACACTTAATGGTAAAAAGCTAAAAGCTGAAGGCTTTTTCCTTTAAGATCAGAAATAAAACAAGAATGCCCACTCTCCCCACTTGTTTTTTTAAGTTTATGTATTTATTTTTTGTAATCTCTATACCCAATATGGCTTAAACTCACAATCCCGAGAGCAAGAGTCACATGCTCTTCTGACTGAGTTGGTCAGGTGCCTCTCTCCCCACTTTTCTTCAACATGGTATTTGCAGTCCTTGCCACAGCAACTAGGCAAGAAAAAGAAATAAAGACATACAAAATGGAAAGGAAGAAGTAAAACTGTCACTGTATGCAGATGACATAATACAGAAATACAGGAAATCCTAAAGACACCACCAAAAAACTGTTAGAAATAATTAATGAATTTAGTAAAGTTGTAGGATACAAAATTAATGTACAAAAATCTGTTGCATTTCTATATATTGATAATGTACTATCAGAAAGAGAAATCAAGAAAACAATCCCATTTACAATTGCACTAGAAAGAATAAAATACCTAGGGAAAAATTTAAGCAAGGATGTGAAAGACCTGTACACTGAAAAATATAAGACACTGACAAAAGAAATTCAAGAAGATACAAATAAATGGAAAGATATTCCATGCACATGGATTGGAAGTATAAATATTGTTAAAATGTCCATACTCCCCAAAACAATCTTCAGATTCAATGCAAATCTTATCAAAATTCCAGTGGCAGTTGGACCAGGACAAATAATCCTAAATTTTATATGGAAACACAAAAGACCCTGAATAGCCAAAACAATCTTGTAAAAGAAGAACAAAGCCAGAGGTATCACACTGCTTGGTTTCAAACAATACTACAAAGCTATAGCAATAAAAATAGTATGGTATTGGCATAAAAGCAGACACATGGATCAGTGAATCAGGAAAGAGAGTTCAGAAGTAAACCCCCACATATATGGCCAATTAATTTATGACTGGGGAGGCAAGAATATACAACGGAGAAAGGATAGTCTCTCTAGTAAATGTTGCGCAAACTGGACAGCTACATGCAAAATAATGAAACTGGATCATTATCTTGCACCACTTATAAAAATTAACTCAAAATGAATTAAAGACTTGAATGCAAGACCTGAAACCATAAAACTCCCAGAATAAAACAGGCAGTAGTGTCCTTGACATCGGTATTAGTGATGGTTTTTTTTGGATCTGACTCCAAAGGCAAGGGCTACAAAAGCAAAAATAAACAAGTGGGACTACATCGAAATGAAAAGCTTCCACGCAGCAAAGGAAACCAGCAGCAAAGGGAAAAGTCACCCTACCGAATGGGAGAAGATATTTGCAAATCATATACCTGATGAGGGGCTAATATCCAAAACATAAAAAATTCATACAACTCAACAACAAAAAAACCACCCAATTTTAAAATGGGCAGAAGATCCGAATCGACATTTTTCCAAAAAAGACATACAAAAGGTTAATAGGCACATGAGAAGATGCTCAAAATTACGAATCATCAGGTAAATGCAAATCAAAACCATAATGAACTATCACCACACACGTGTCAGAATAGCTATTATCAAAAAGACAAGAAATAACAAGGTTAGGTGAGGATGGAGAGGAAAAGAAACTCTTGTGGACTGTAAATTGGTGCTGTCACTATGGAAAACTGTATGGAGATTCCTAAAAAAATTAAAAATAGAGCTACCATGTGATGAAGCAATTTTACTGCTGGGTATTCTATCTGAAGAAAAAGAAAACACTAATTTGAAAAGAAATATTTGTTGCAGCATTACTCACTATAGCCAAGATATGGAAACAACCTAAGTGTCCACTGATGGATGAATGGATAAAGAAGATATGGTATATACATGATGGAATACTACCCAGCTATTAAAAAGAATGAAATTTTGCCATTTGCCACAACATGGATGGACCTGGAGGGTATTCTGCTAAGTGAAATAAGTCAGACAGAGAAAGACAAATACCACATGATTTCTCTTATATGTGAAACCTAAAAAACAAAACAAACAAAACAAAACAAAGTCCAGACTCATAGATACAGAAAACAGATTGGTGGTTGCCAGAGGGTAAGAGGATTGCTGGGTGGAGATATGGGTGAAGGGGATCAAGAAGTACCAACTTCTAGTTCTAAAATAAGTAAGTCATGGGGATATAATGTACAGTATGGGTAATATAATCAATAACATTGTGTTAACTTTGTATGGTAACAGATGGTCATGAGACTTATTGTGGTGATTATTTTGCAATATATCCAAATGTTGAATTACTAAGTTGTACACCTGAATCTAACATAATGTTGTCAATTACACCTCAATAAAAAAAGAAAAAAGGGGAAAAAAGAAAGTATAGCAAACACATTTTATAAATATTTTCACCAAGAGCTAAAGTTCATAAAACCAATTAATGTTCTTTAGAAAATTAAATGAACCATGCTGATTAATGGAGAATTTAGTATATTACAAACATAGAAATATTAGGGGCAGATCAACATACCAAAATGTCTGGAGTGGTCAATGGGCAGATGTGGCTGGAGATTTCAAGTCTTGAATTAAAAATAAATCTTCAGAGTTGGGTACACACCTGTATTTCCATTCACTTCTGTGGAAAAAAATAAAAAGCCATGAATCAGATTTTTAAGAAGGAAATTGGAACCAGAAAGAGATGTTAACAAACAAAGGCATAAAATCTTAGGAAGAAAAAAAAGATTTTTAAAAAAAGTACTACAAATTTGGGGTAAAAGAAAACTAAGTATAATGGTCCATATGGTAAGGAAAGAATTCCATGGTTATCTCAGCCAACATGGGTGAGAGGCCATGTATTTTGTTGCCTAGAATATTCTCAGATTCTTTTCTTTTTTTTAAGATTTTATTTTATTTGAGAGTGAAAGAGGGCATGAGCATGAGCGGGGGTGGGGGGATGGCGAGGCAGAGGGAGAAGCAGACTCCCTCCCTTCTGAGCAGGTAGCCCAATGCGGGACTTGATCCCAGGACCCTGAGATCATGACTCAAGCTGAAGGCAGATGCTTGACTGACTAAGCCACCTAGGTGCCCCTCAGATCATTTTCTGTAGGGTTTTTTGTTTTCCTTAGAATCTTACTCTGGGAGAAAGTGATTGAAATGTTGGGATACAGAAAACATAAAGCATAGAAAACTCATTATCTGTTAATTATAAAATTTTATGTATATTTATCACATTTTACTTATATCTGTACTATGATAAGCATCTTTTTGATAATTCAGAGGAAATCCTATTTTTTAGAAATATAAAACTAATCCAAGATGCAGGATAAAATCACTAGGTGTATATGCAAAGAATTTAATAAACATAGGTTTAATATTTCAAAAATAACAAATTCATATTCACCATTTATTAATGCCCATAATGTGCTATGTACTGACACTTAGATGTCAAAAATATTCTACTACAGTTAATAGTAATATTTTAGGGTAAATAGTTTGCAATATATAAATTTTGTAGTTTAACGAATAAGAAATTAAGTTGTGTTCCAGGCAAGAGAAAATAAATTGATAATAAGTAATCAGTTTAAAATGAATATTATCATTTTCTTATTTAGTAGTATAGTTTTTTTCTTCCCAGTTTCATTGAGATATAATTGACATAGAAGTCTGTATTAAAGTGTATAGTATAATTATTTGATATATGCATTACAAAATGAATACCACAATTTTAGTTAACATCCATCACCTCACATAGTTACAAATTTTTTTCTTATGATGAGGAGTTTTAAGATCTATTATCTTAGCAACTTTCAAATATACAATATGTGTAACATAGTTTTAATTATATATTACTTAGAAGATGTATTTTTTTTTGTCTTTTAAGCTTTTATTTAAGGGCAATGATCTATGATGTAGATTTTAGATCTTATTAAAAGCAGCCACGCCCATGGACTGCACATAGTCCTCAAAAGCAGTGATCCGCTCCTCCAGCATATCTGTTCCAACTTTATCATCTTCCACTACACATTGTATTTGAAGTTTTTAAATTCCATATCCCACTGGAACTAGTTTAGAAGAGCCCCAGACCAAGCCGTCTACCTGAATGCTTCGGACGCACTCCTCTAGTTTTGCCATATCTGTCTCATCGTCCCAAGGTTTCACATCTAGTAATATGGAAGACTTGGCAACAAGTGCAGGTTTTTGGCTTATATGAGACAAGCACCACCAACCAGGCACCATTCTACCCAGGTCAGGGACAGAAGATGTATTTCTTTTTTTTTTTTTTTTTTTAAGATTTTATTTATTTATTTGACAGAGAGAGAGAAACAGCGAGAGAGGGAACACAAGCAGAGGGAGTGGGAGAGGGAGAAGCAGGCTTCCTGCCGAGCAGGGAGCCCAATGCTGCGGGGCTTGATCCCAGGACCCTGGGATCATGACCGGAGCTGAAGGCAGACACCTAACTGAGACACCAGACTGAGCCACCCAGGCGCCCCAGAAGATGTATTTCTAAGGTAAAATTCTTAGGATTTCTTTGTAAAAGTAATTGAATCAATGATTTATCTCAACCCAGTATGATAAAAAACTAAAACTAGCTGTGGAAGGTAAAATGACCAAAGTTAAGAGTGTATATTGTGTTTCCCTACTACTTTTAGGAAAGGTCCATTTAGAAATGACAGCAATACTTTGGGTTTATAGTTCATGTATCTCAAAAAGGTTTTTTTTATTTTTATTTTTTTAAAAAGATTTTATTTATTTCTTAGAGAGAGCGCGAGAGAGGGAACACAAGCAGAGGAAGTGGGAGAGGGAGAAGCAGGCTCCCCGCTGAGCGGAGAGCCCCATGTGGGGCTCGATCCCAGGACCCTGGGATCATGACCTGAGCCGAAGGCAGCAGCTTAATGACTGAGCCACCCAGGCACCCCTCAAAAAGGTTTTAATATTACATAAAGTTAAACTGAAGTACAGAGAAGGATCTAACAAAATTTATTTAACATGTTAATTATGCAATTATATCAACATTTGACTATCACACCCAGTTAGTCATATCCTTACTTGGTAGCAATGTTTTTCTTTTCTTTTCTTTTTTCTTCTTCCCTTCCCTTTTCTTTTCTTTTTTCCCCACCTCCTCCCTGCAATGTTTTCTTTTTAAAAAAATGTTTATACTTCATTATAAAAATGCTTAAATTCCTATTATGTTTCAAGATGAAAAGTATAGAGTAAGTGTAAATAGAACCTACCAGAACTACTCTTTTCATCATGGTACTTTGGTGCTTTTGACCTTGTCCTTATCATTAACAGATTTCCAGCACCAGCAGGACAGTGTCAGCCCTTTCAAGTTTTGTCAACTTACATTCTTTTCCTCTTCAGTGCAGTAGAGGCCAAATTCCCATTTCATCTTTCTATTACCTTTAAAGAGAATATTGCATTCTGACAAAATATGCCATTATTGAAGAAGTCATAGTTTAGCCGTAAAATATAAATATCACCTCTACTTTGTTTTATATATTTTCTTCTTTCTCTGCTATCTCTAGGCTAATGAGTCCCCAGAATTGGAAAATTCCTTGGATGAATCTGAATAATTCCTTTATAAACAAATTATTTTGACAAAAGAACATGTATAAATTGCTCATAGATCACCCAATGCCGCCTCTCTGTTTACTCCATGTAGTGATTGCTTGTGTCTCACTTCCTTGAGCTGTTTGGTATGCCTGGCTTTACATCTTTGAATATACTTACATGTTTTCTCAGGTTTTGTCTCCCTCATAGATTATAAATGCCTCAATATTAGACACAACGTGTTCCAACCAAGGATGGACTATTATTTGCCTGCAGACCTATGAATTCAAATGAAATGCTTTAACTTTTTCCTAGTTCCAAAATCCTGTTCAAATCTATGCTCTTCCTTTCAATTCCCAGAACCACAGTCCTAGTTCAGGCTCTCATTCTCTCTCACCTGACTAGTGAGTGCAGTCATCTTCTAATTATTTGCCTGGCCTTTGGTCTCTGACCTCTGGCAATTTATCTTTGATTTCTTTCTCAGTTATCTTTCTAAAGCACAGTTCTGATGTCACTCTCTAGGTTAAAAACCTTCCGTGGCTCCCCGCTGACTGCAAAATAAAATCTCCAGCTAGGCATTCAAGGTCTTTACAGTCTGGTCCTATCCCCACTTTCTAACCCCATTCCAATCACTTACTCTTCCTACTCCGTATTCTATGAGCTATTAATTGTTTACCAAATACATCTTTGCACATTCCTATCCCATCTTTATCCATTTTCTCTTTTCCTAAGTTTCTCCATCTATTCTTATCTTGTTCTTTAATAAGGATGCCAGCTCAAGAGGATCGCTTTTTACCTTTCTTGCTGTCCCTAGTCAACTTGTTTCTTGTCCTTTCCAGGGCATGTTGTTGATGTCTCCATTTTAGCATTTCTCATCGGCTCTGTACTTGAGAGGTAGACCTATCTCAGTCTCTTTATACTGTGAGCAACTTCAAGATAGGGATGATAATTTATTCAACTTTCTATGGCTACAGCCTAGCAAGTGGAGTGGGAGGAAGAGACTAACTCCGTGGGAAATGAAGGGAATATTTCTAATGACACAGGAGGGGAAATTTCCAGCCTGTTTCTTGGAAGAGGTTCAAATTCTTTAATTATAGATATCCACCTTACCTGAAGTAACTTCCTGGAATTAGAGTTCAGAGACCTTCTAATAAAAAATATATTTTCTAGAAGTCAAGTTTGTAACTTGTGAGACATGGAAGTTAAGCCTCTAAATCACAGCCACCAATTACATTTCTTCTGTGCAACCCCACCCAGCTATTAGAATTTATTAAAAGGAAATTCTACATTTAAGTCAAGAATAACTGTGATCTCTTATTTGATCAACGGCACAGTATTGTCCCGGGACCTACATCTAGCCTTACCACCACTGGTCAGTTGGCACGTGGCTTTCAGGACATCAACCGTCAGAGACAGCTCTGTAATTACTTGTGATTACTTGAATGGAACGTTTCCGAACCATGGTGGTTATTTCGCCTTCATTCACCATTAAACATTTGATTCTGTGCCAGCAGGATGTCCGGGTGCTTGGCTACTCGCATTGCGGACGCCGGCACCAGGATCGTGGCCTTTCCGAGTCAACGCTCTTCAGAGGGAAGCCGGCACCACAGCCGGAGGGAAACGAGGGCTGAAGCTGCAGAAGGGGGGCGGGCAACGTCCGCCCGCCGGCCCAGCGCCGCGACGCCTGGTGGAGGTGACGGCGAACCTCCAGGCAGCCGCCCGGCCGAGCCTCCGCACCCAGGCGCCTGCGGATGCTCTCGGGGCGGCCCCGCGCAGCCCGGCCTCTCCCCGAACGGCAGTGCGGGGCGGGGCGCTGCGCGCGCCGGCGCGTGGAGGCCGCGGGCTGTGGTGGAGCGCGCGCGGCCTGGGAGGGGCGCGCGGGGGCCGCTGCGGCCTGTGGCGCCGTCACTCGGCAGAGCCGACCGGTCCAGCTGGGCGCCGCTGCCGCTGGCCAGGCGCGGGGGACGGTTCGAGGCTGCGCTGGGGGCCGGCCCGTCCTTCCGCCGCCGACGTCCTCCCATCCACGGGCCGCCCGGGTCCGTTATCATGTCGCTGAGGCAGCGCCTGGCCCAGCTGGCTGGCTGGCTGCAGGAGCCGCAGAAAGTGGCCCGTTTCCAGCGGCTGTGCGGGGTGGAAGCGCTTCCGCGCCGCTCCGCCGCGCCCGCCACCGATCCGAGGGGGGATGAGAAGGCGGAGGCGCCCCTCGCGGGAGACGCCCGGCGCCGAGAGCAGCAGCCAGGGGCGTCCGCAGGCCCCCAGCCGCCCGGAAGCGACCGCAATCAGTGTCCCGCCAAGCGCGGCGGCGGCGGCGCCCCCAACGGCGTGCGGAACGGGCTGGCGACCGAGCTGGGCCCGGCCTCGCCGCGGCGCGTGGGGGCCCTGCGCCGCAACTCGCTGACGGGCGAGGAGGGCGAGCTGGCCCACGTGAGCAACTGGCCGCTCTACTACCTGTTCTGCTTCGGCACGGAACTGGGCAACGAACTCTTTTACATCCTGTTCTTCCCCTTCTGGATCTGGAACCTGGACCCCCTGGTGGGCCGGAGGCTCGTGGTCATCTGGGTGCTGGTCATGTACCTGGGCCAGTGCACCAAAGACATCATCCGCTGGCCGCGGCCCGCCTCGCCGCCCGTGGTCAAGTTGGAGGTTTTCTACAACTCTGAGTACAGCATGCCCTCCACCCATGCCATGTCCGGCACCGCCATCCCCATCTCCATGGTCCTCCTCACCTATGGCCGCTGGCAGGTAAGTTTCCCTCTCCTCGCCTGCTGTGCCTGGGGGAGTTCTCCGGCGGAGAACCCGGACTTCTCTTCACTCCGCTCAGTTACTTTAACTTGGCCGTTTCCCCTTCCAAACCTCTCTTTCCACGGGTTTTCACAGCCCCCCGCGAACAGGCCCTTCCTAGGTTTAAAAAAATTAAGTGATCGGGGGAAACCTAGAGACTTAGCTGTCAAACTATATTCTAAACCCAAAGGAAACGCTATTCGTGGAGTAACATTGTCATTGGGCTTTGGTTAAGTTTTTAAACAGTTTTAATTCTTGTGATGCACAGAATATAATCGTAATTAATTATAATGTTCTTATACTTAATCGTTAGGTAACTAAGACCCACTTTCACCATAATATCCGGTGCCTTCCCCCAAACTAATTCTGTTTCAGGCTTGGGTAGTCTTTTTAGCTTTACTCCGAGACAGTGTTTATAAAACCGTAGTGTAATTCCAAAACAAACATGGTCATTCTAGGCAATGAAGTAATGAATTTTAAACGAAAGCCGCTATTTATGGAAGTTAATGGAACACAGCCTGAGTTCTTTTTTTAAGGGGTGTGGTTGCTAATTTGCTGATAGACGCAAAATTTATCTTCTGAATCACTGATCTGTAGTATCAGTTGTTGAGCTACTACAGCATTACTGTTGCATTAGCTTTAAATACTTTTAAAGTTTTTCTTAAAATTAGGGTTCTTTGTCAGACTAGTGGGTTTGTAAAATTGACATGTATGACAGCAGGGCCAGCCTGACAATCAGGGATGAGTTTTTAATGGTAAACATTTTATATTTTGCCTACTTCTTTTGGCCTCCCATTTCTCACTTTTTCATCGTCCATAAATGTTCCTTGGGTTTGAAAACTAATTCTTTTCTATGGAAGCAAAATTTATTCTTAGACTGCTGTCTTGTTTTATCTTTTAAATTGTAAGGAGCTTTGTTCCTCCTGCAGACCAGTCCCTTAATTTAAGAATAAAGTTAGTAATTATGGAGAATCTAAAGAATTAGACTTACTCGATTTTTTTTTCTGTTAGAGCACAAAATCATCTTACATTGAGAAATACTCAATTCTGTGTAAAACTCCATTATGATAAGCTTACTCATTCCAGATTTAATTCCAGTATAGATAAAATCTTGTCCCCATGGGCACTTCTGTGCAGTGCATCTCTCTTACAGTAACATGGAAAATATGTAATGTGCAGGGTAAGAATGACAGAATTATGAGAGAAGAGTACCATGGACAGTTTTTTTTTCCTTCCTATTTAGCCAAAGGAGATATAGAGGCTATTCCGATTGTAAAGTAGTACTGCCTTTTTTGAAGGATAGATAAAGATCCCAAATTTTATTTAGTCTAAATATTTCAAATTTAAGATTGTCATTGAGTTATGTTTGGCATGATATTTACTAGTTAGCTAATGATGTTTCTCTTATTTTCATGAGACTTTCAGGATTCTATTACTGTAGGGCCTTTTACAACTCCTGTGTTGCATGCTGTTAATATTAGAAGTCCAAGTAAGAGAAAAGTTATTTTTTGCTCATCATTTATTCAGAACACATGCTAACAGGAAGTCTGAAAACAGTACTGCTGATTATTTATGGATTGTAGATATTAGTATTCTAACATTTCAGGGTTATTTGAATTATCAGGATAAGCTTACATTATAGTGTTTTTTTTATTTATTTACATTATAGTTTTTGAACAATCTAATATATTTAATCCAAAGTCTGAGGAATTTGTAGATCATTCAATTTTAGAAATTGAACTAGACAGGACTTTAGAAATCACCTACTCTCAAACTATCATTTTACAGAGTGGAAACTGACCTATTAGAATTAATCTTGTAAAATTAGTTTAAATTTCTTAGTTTACATATTTTTACTCTAAATTTGAGTAAACTTCTAAATTTGAATAATTGTTTAATCTTTTGGTTAGCTGTTATAGAAGAAAGCCTCCCTTGTATGGAAGTCCTGTTTATAAATGTTTGTAATAATCTAGTATAAAAACCGAAATGACTTTTTTACCTTTTTACTTTTTAAAAGTCCTTGTTATGAACTGAAAACAAAAGTACCTTCCTTTGCTTAAGTTGTTTTGGTCCTGTTCTCTGTGTTTGTATTGTTGTACTTTGGAAGCTTATATTTCCAGAATGGGTAATGAAAAAAAATATTGGAGGGGCGCCTGGGTGGCTCAGTTGGTTTAAGCGTCTGCCTTTGGTTGAGGTCATGATCCCAGGGTCCTGGGATCAAGTCCCGCATGGGGCTCCCTGGTCACTGGGGAGTCTGTTTCTCCCTCTGCCCCTCCCCATGCTTGTGTTCATTCTCTCTCAAATAAAATCTTAAAAAAATATATTAGAAACTTGGGATAAGAATTAGACAATGAAAGCCTGGTGGTTTTCTTTTCTTTTCCTTTTTTTTTTTTTTTTAAGATTTTATTTATTTATTTATTTGAGACAGAGAGAATGAGAGAGAGAGAGCACATGAGAGAAGGGAGGGTCAGAGGCAGAAGCAGGCTCCCTGCCGAGCAGGGAGCCCGATGCGGGACTCGATCCAGGGACTCCAGGATCATGACCTGAGCCGAAGGCAGTCGCTTAACCAACTGAGCCACCCAGGCGCCCGCCTGGTGTTTTTCTAATAGTAGTTTTGGTTGACAGTCCTGTCCATCTGCTGGGCCCCTACAGCTTATTCAGGCCAAGTGTGGTTACTTCTGTATGCCTAGGATGCTGAAACAGCTCTGCAAGCAGAGTTATCTCACATACCATCCCTTTGGTGTGGAGTTAACTACTGAACTCCTCCCTGCCACTTAATGTTCCTACTTGAAATCTGCTCAAGATTCACCTCCTACACAGAGCCTTTTTAATTAACCCCTTCTGTTTCATTAGTCCTCATTTGTTCTTAAAATGACCATAGACAAAAAACATTACTTGGGGCTTGTTTAAAGTGTGGGTTTCTGCACGTTACTTTCAGAGATTCTGATCCATTAGCTAGCTAAGTGAGGGTGTAGTGCATTTTACTGAAGTTTCCCAAAGATTTTTGAGGAAAAAAAATGTACTTTCTTAAACCCTTCCAGTAAAAATAATTCTTGATCCTTAAAATATATTTTATATTTCTCCAACATTGTTGTCTCACCTTTTTTGCAATTCCAGTCTTTGAATCTTTTTAAGGTATGTTATAATATCAAAAGAGAGATCAGAACAGTATGACGCCAAGCGGTTATTTGATACTAGGAGAATTTTTTTTCATGGTGATGCAAGATAGAAAACCTATGGCATTTCTCCAGGTATTAACTTGATCCATTAGCCAGGATAATAATTATTGCTCTCATATTATTTGTTGGAATCTTTTGTAGCCTGAATTGGGAAAAAATAAGAAATAGGGAGCAGGTATTAAGAACATTGTCCTTTGAAGAATAATCGAAAATTAAAAATAAAGCACTCCTTTTGTATTTATTTTTTCATGTTATTTCAAAAAATAAAAATTCTTAATTTTTAAATATTATGGCATATAATAAGTTCTAATTATATACCTGATTTAATAACATTAAGAAAGTTTTAGATTAATTTCATTAAAAAAAATTGTCATCACACACTTTATAGCCAAACCCATTCTCAACTAGTCTATATCCTCTCACTAATTTTAATAATAATAATAGTAATTCTATTATTAACATTATTAACATTTATGAAGGTCTTAGTAGAAGTCAGACATTTTTTGAAAGGTCTATTACCTGATTTAGTCTACTCTTAAAACATCCCAGTGTGTTGTTTGTTTTTTTTTATAAGAGAGGTAAGATCTTTAAAATTTTATTTATTTATTGACAGAGAGAGACTGTGAAAGGGGGAACACAAGCAGGGGGAGTGGGAGAGGGAGAAGCAGGCTTCCTGCTGAGCAGGGAGCCCGATGTGGGGCTTGATCCCAGGACCCTGGGAAGGCTTAACGACTGAGCCACCCAGGTGCCCCAAAACATCCCAATGTTTGGTTCTACTATTAATACAAGTTTATAGATCAGGAAACTAAGAGAGGTAGGTTAAGTAACTTGACAAAGTAACATAGCTCTAGGTAAGTCTCAGAGGGCAAATTTAAATCTTACAGACTCCAGAGCTTATGCAGAAAACTCTTCAAATCACGCTATGTGATTTTTAAAGAATCTTTGCGATAACAAATATTTTTGAAATAGATAGGATTGTCTTAAACTACAGAAACAGTTTTTATATGCCTTGAGAAAATAATGTGTACGTATATACATATGCAATATCCACAAATATTTGTGTTTTAAACATATATTAAGTTGTTGACTGAAATCAGTGCTGATTTTCTCAGCCTTCCTTTCCCTCTGTCTTCCTAATATAAATAAAAAATGCCATAAACATAAGAGCTTTGGAAAAGAAAAGCACATAAGATATTTTATTAAAATATAGTCTATTATAGATAATAAAGATATCTGAGATCATGAAAAGATAAAAGGAAGACAAGAAGAGCTACAAAAGTGGGTCACAAATGACAAAGATTAGAAAAGGCTGCAAGAGCCAGTGGAAACTGATCACTAGTAATTCTGGGAAGAAACAGTTTATTAAAAAATCAAATTGGTTTGCTCTTTGATTTCTTTTTACCTAGTGTCATACTTGTGTTTGGAAATGCACATTTTCCTGATTTTATAAGTGCTTATTATTAATTCTTGATTTAAAATTAATTACATTTATTTGTTTGAATGGGGAATACTTCATAGAAAATTTAATATTTACATGAAAATATGAAGAAGAGAGTGCATTTCTTTTCTTTTTCTGTTCCACAGCTACTAGAATCTCTATTCCAGAGGATTCATTGTTATAAGTTTCTTGTTTAGCCTTCTAGAGAGTCTTTGCTGTTGTAGACATACATCTATATAGTTTATTTTTCATAAAATGGTAATATACTATACTGTTCTGGACCCTCCTTTTCTCATTTAGATATATATTGTGGAAAGATTTTCCTTTTCTTTTACCCAACAGTTAATGAATACTAACTTTGTGCTTAATAGTTGTTTTAAATGCTTTACATGACAATTCTTTTGATCCCCATAAAATCCTATGAGTATTATCACTGGTTTGCAGAAGAAACTGAGCTGGTGGGAACTTAAGTAATTTGCTCCAAATGACTCTGCAAGTACATAATAGAGCCTGGATTCAAACCCAGTTTGGCTGCAAAATTACATTATGCTACTATATTATATTGCCTTTCCATATTAGCACTTTCCATATTATATAGAGCTATGTAATTTTTTCACATTTACATTATGCTCCAATATACATATATATTTTTTTAGGATTTATGTATGTATGTATGAATGTATTTATTTATTTAAAGATTGTACTTATTTATTTGACAGAGAGAGAGAGAGAGCACAAGCAGGGGGAGTGGGAGAGGGAGAAGCAGGCTCAAGCAGGCTGAGCAGGGAGTCCGATGCAGGGCTCAATCCCAGGACCCTGGGATGATGACCTGAGCCGAAGGCAGACGCTTAACCAACTGAGCCACCCAGGTGCCCCTTATTTATTTTAGAGAGAGTGAGAGCAGGGGGAGGGGCAGAGGGAGAGAGAATCTCAAGCAGACTTGCTGCTGAGCGAGGAGCCCAACACAGGGATTGATCCCAGAACCCTGGGATCATAACCTAAGCCGAAATCAAGAGTTGGATGCTTAACTGACTGAGCCACCCAGGCGCCCCTGCTCCAATATATTAATGTAGCATAATTTATTTAGTAAGTTGACTATTCCAGTACTGCCTATTCAAACCTTTCTCATATTTTTTTTCTATTAGTTTGCTGGCATTTTACTTACTGATTTTTCTTTTTTAACTATTCTTTTTGGGGTTTTCTTTTTTTTAAAACTGTTGCTGTACCTTCAAATAATGTTATACCACTTCAAGTATAGCATAAGAACCTTACAAGAGTATACTTCCATTTTTCCCTCTCCCCTCCTTTCTATTATTGTTGTCATACATTTTATATCTACATATGTTATAAAACTCACAATACATAATACATTATTATTATTATTTTTGTATAATGTTCCAGCATTTCTAGAAATTTTTTTTCTCCCCTCTTCTACCATCTCCTCCTGTTTTGGAACTTCAATTTCATGTATGTTAAATTGTTTAACACTGCCACTCACAGATCACTGATGCAATGACGATGATGATGATTGCAGTGTTTTTGTTCTCCGTGCTTCATTTTGGACCGTTTCTATTGCTTTGACTTCAAGTTCACTGATCTTCAGTGTCTGATTTTCTGGTAAACTCAAGTAGGATGGGATATAGTTTCAGATACTGTATATTTTATATCTAGAAGCTCTAATTGGGTGTTTTTTAAATCTTCCAGGGGCACCTGGGTGGCTTCTTCGGCTCAGGTCATGATCCCAGGGTCCTGGGATTGAGCCCCGCATCGGGCTCCCTGCTCCACAGGAAGCCTGCTTCTCCCTCTCCCACTCCCCCTGCTTGTATTCGCTCTCTCGCCATGTCTCTCTCTGTCAAATAAATAAATAAAATCTTAAAAAAAAAAAATCTTCCATTTCTTCACTCATTATGTTCCTATTTTCTTTTACATTCTTTAGTATAAGATTTTAATAGCTGTTTTAAGGTTCTTATCCATTAATTCCATCATCTTTGTCATCTTTGTGTGATTCTAATATTTTTCCTGCTTATGGATCATATTCTCCAGCTTCTTTGCTTTGTAATTTTTATAGTTCTAGATTTTGTTTATTCCTTTAAATAGTGTCAGACTTGATCATGGTTACAGTTAAATTACTTGTCAGTTTAAGCTTGCTAGAGAGGGTCCAGAATAACCGTAGTCTAGAGCTAATTTGGCTTCACTGCTAAGGTCTGCATGATATACGGAATAAGTCAGCCAGGCTCTCCAGGTAATAACCTTATAAAGACTGCCCAATTCCCTTAGTACTCTGCCTAGTGGGAAAGCAGTTCCGGGCCTATGTGAACTTTGGGAATTGTTTAGCCTACTATTTTCCCCAGCCTGGTGGACTTCCACCCCATGCATGCACATATTAGTACTCGGCAAACAATTTGCAGAGACCCCCTACAGATCTTTGGGGCTCATTCTCTGTGTGGATTCCTCTCTCTAGTGTTCTGTCCTGCAAATTAATGGCTACTTTGGCCTCTGCGAATTCCGCTCTTTTTCCCCTTAGTTCAGTGAGACTGCTAGACTTTGTTTTGGTTCCTCCTCCCATGCTACAGCCTGTAAACTGCCTCCAGCAGCAAGTTGGGGCAATCATAAGGCTCATCTCATTTGTTTCCCTTTTCTCCTGAATTACAGTTCTGTGCTGCTTGTTTTCCAGTATATGAAAATGGTTGTTTTATATAATTTGTCTAGTTTTCTGGCTGTTTATAGTGGAACAGCTGTTATTATAACAGTTAATCCTTTGTGGACAGAAATCCTCTCACCTCTACTTACTGTTTTTTGTTTTTTATATTAAAAAACTTATTGGGATGTAATTCATATACAATTCACCCATTTAAAATATGCAGTTCGGTGGCTTTTGATGTATTCATAGTTATGCAGCCATCACCACAATCAATTTTAGAATATTTTCATCACCACCCACAGGAACCCCATACCCATAGTAGTCACACCCTATTCCCCCCTCCGCCCCCAATTCCTAGGCAACCCTAGACAATCACTAATCCACTTTATGTCTCTATAGATTTGCCTACTCCGGACATTTCATATAAATGGAAGCATACAATATGTAGTCTGTTGCTGGCTTCTTTCACTTAGCATATTTTAAGATTCATCCATATTATAGCATGTATCAGTACTTCATTCCTTTCATTCCTTTTTATTGCCAAGTACTGTTCCATCAGATGCATATATAACATTTTATTTATCCTTTCATCTGTTGAAAGACATTTGGTTTTACTTTTTGGTTATTTGGAATAATGTTGCTGTGGATAGTTTTGTATAGGTTTTTGCATGGACATACGTTTTTGTTTCTCTTGGGTTACTTACTGGTTTTTGAAGCCCTTTATATTGTGGTCAAATTTGCCTTTTGTCCATGTGTGATTTAGAAATATGCTTTCCTAAATTATTACTTCTCTTCCTACTTTTTTTTCCAAGGAGAATTATTTTCTTTTTAGGTATCTTTTGTTTCATGGTTTTGTATAATATTTAGAATAGCCTTCTACCATGGTTTCTTATAGTACTTCTGTGGTTGTTTTTTTATGCTTAAGTCTTTTAACCATCTTTTGCTTTGAGGAAGGAATCTAACTTGATATTCCCCCGTAGTACCATTTATTGAATAGTCCATTTTCCCCTACTGACTTGAACTGTCTCTTTTATCATATATTAAATATAGGTATATACTTGGGTCTATATTCATATTTTTACTTAGAATTGATACATCTGATATTTGTGTGCAAGTTCCATACTATTATATTTATTGTAGCTTTATAATATATATTTTACTTATTCTTGCTGTTTTCACTTGTTTATAGTTTTCTGTATGTACTTTAGATTTTGTTTTTCTAGTTCTTTTTTTAAAAATTTTTTTTTTTAAAGATTTTATTTATTTATTTGAGAGAGAGAGAACGAGAGAGAGCATGAGAGGGAGGAGGGTCAGAGGGAGAAGCAGACTCCCTGCCGAGCAGGGAGCCCGATGTGGGACTCGATCCCGGGACTCCAGGATCATGACCTGAGCCGAAGGCAGTCGCTTAACCAACTGAGCCACCCAGGCGCCCCTAAAATTTTTTTATTAACATATAATGTATTATTTGTTTCAGGGGTGTTTTTCTAGTTCTAAAAGCAAAATCCTTTTGCTATTTTTTTATTGGAAAGATAAAATAGTACTTTCATGTTTAAATCTTTGATCTAACTTTAGTTGGTTTTGAATATATTGTGAGATATGGATCTGATGTAATTTTTTTCACACTGATAATTAATTGACCTAATTCCATTTTTGAATAGTTCATCCTTTCTCCACTTATCTGTAATGCCACTTAGGTTATATATCAAGTTTCCATATGTGTATGGGTGTGATTCTGAGGTTCTCCATTGTGTTTCACTGGTCTCTTTATGTGTCTCTTTATCAATATCATTGTCATGCTTTAATTGCTTTAGAATAAGTATTATTTACAAAAGTTCTCTACCATGTTCTTCAAGATTGTCCTGGCTAGGGGCACCTGGGTGGCTCAGTTGGTTGAGCGACTGCTTTCGGCTCACGTCATGATCCTGGAGTCTCAGGATGAGTCCGGCATCGGGCTCCCTGCTCAGCGGGGAGTCTGCTTCTCCCTCTGACCCTTCCCCCTCTCATGTGCTCTCTCTCTCTCTCTCTCTCATTCTCACTCTCTCAAATAAATAAATAAAATCTTAAAAAAAAAAGATTGTCTTGGCTATTTTTGAGTATTTGCTTTCAATATACATTTTAGAATGAACTCTTTAATTTCTATAAAAAACTCTGGACTTTTATTGAAACTACAATGAATTTATAAATTAATGTGGAGAGAATTGATAGCCTTACAATACTGATGTTATCTGGGAATATGGTAAGTCTTATTTATTTAGGTTTTCTTAAATGTATTTCATTCTCCATATAAATCAAGTATATCTTCTGTTAGATTTATTTGTAGTTACCTTATATTTTTTGTCATTGTTATAAATGATATCTTGTTAAAAATCAAATATTGTAACTTTTTGTGGCTGGAAGATAGAAACATGCTTGATTTTTATGCATTGATCATATATGCAACAACTTTTTTCAACTCTCCATTAACTTAATAACTTATATGTATAATCTCATTTGTTCTTTATAGAAAAAATCATATCAACTGAGAACTATGACAAGTTTATTTCTTCTGTTGCAAGTATACATTTTTTTCTTTTTGACTAAAAAGCTTTAATAAAGGTAATGACATTAAATTCCACAAATACAATCATTTCATTTCTAGTAAGTACTAGCCAATAACATAAGCCCTACAGATAGGGTAAAACCCCCAAAATATGGACTGTTTGCTCGGGGAGATTAGATTGTTTTAGGAAGACTGTGTCTATAGTATGGAAAATGGACTAGAGAGCAGTAAGACTGGAGGCAGGGAAATCAGACCAAGTACGATGTTACTCCACCAGTTCAAGGGAGAGAAGATGGGAGACCTAGATCAAGAGACTACAAACAGCGGCCAGCTGCCTGATTTTATTTACTTTTAAAGATTTGATTTATTTATTTGACAGAGAGAGGCACAGTGAGAGAGGGAACACAAGCAGGGGGAGAGGGAGAGGGAGAAGCAGGCCTCCCGCTGAGCAGAGAGCCCCATGCGGGGCTCGATCCCAGGACCCTGAGATCATGACCTGAGCCAAAGGCAGATGCTTAACGACTGAGCCACCAAGGCGCTCTGGTTTTTTTACATTTTAAATATAATTTAAATACAATTGAAAAAAGCCACAAGAATATTTTGTGACATGTGTGAATTATATGAAATTAATAATTTTAGTGGCTCTTGATAAAACTTTATTGAAACACAGCCATGTCTGTTCATTTATATCTATATTGTGTGTGGTGCTCTTGCGCTACAGCAGCAGAGCTGAGTAACCGACACTGACTGTATAATCCACAAAGCCCAAAATAGTTACTGTTTGGCTCTTTATAAAAACAACTCTGCTGGCCCCTGACCTAGATAGTGTCAGTGGGAGTAGAAAGAAATGGATACATTTGAGAGATATTTAGAAGTAGAATTGACAAGACATGGTGATTAATTGCAAATGGCAGTAAGGAAGAAAAACAGGAGTAAAGGATTATTCCCAGATTTCCTATTTGGAAAGATAAGAAACAGTAGTTTGATTTGTAGGAACATAAAATATGGAAAGCAGGTGAGATTTGCGGAAAGGAGCAGGAGTATGGAGCAGAATTCTGTTTTAGGTATATTGAATTTGAGGTGTCTGTAAGACAGAACTATCTGGGAAGCAGTTCTACACGTGGAAGAGACCTAGACATGTTTACCCCAAAGATACAAATGTATTGATCCAAATGGGCACCTGTACCCCACTGTTTATAGCAGCAATGTTCACAATAGCCAAACTGTGGAAAGAGCCAAGATGTCCATCGACAGATGTAACTTGGACAGATGGATAAAGAAGATGTGTGTATACACACACACACACACACAAATGGGAGTATTTCTCAGCCATCAGAAAGGATGAATACTTACTATTTATATTGACGTGGATGGAACTGGAGGGTTTTATGCTGGGCGAAATAAGTCAATCAAAGAAAGACAATTATATGATTTCACTCATACGTGGAATATAAGAAACAATGCAGAGGATCATAGGGGAAGAGAGGGAAAATGGAATGGGAAGTCATCAGTGAAGGAGAAAAACCATGAGAGACTCTTAACTCTAGGAAACAAACTGAGGGTTGCTGGAGGGGATGTGGGTGGAAGGATGGGGTAATTGCATGATGGCCATTAAGGAGGGCACATGATGTGATGAGCACTGGGTGTTACATGCAACTGATGAATTACTGAACACTACACCTGAAACTAATGATGTACTGTATGTTAGTTAATTGACTTTAAATTAAAAAAAAAGAGAAAGAGACCTAGACAGGTTTAGTATCATCAACATATATGTGCAGAATGAATGATGAGAATGGATGGTACTGCCCTTGTAGAGTACATATAGTGAGAATAACAGAAGGTCTAAGGAAAAAACCTTCAAAGACATTAACATTTAAGGAATGGATAGGGTAAAAAGAACCTGAAACAGAATCTGACAAGTAGCAGTTTGAGAGGTAAGAAGATATCTTAGGGATTGTCTAACTAGGACTCTGTGTGTGTGTGTGTGTGTAGGGGTTCTAGTAACCCATTTGTACTAGCTTAAGAAAAAAAAAAGGAAATTTATTTCAGGACTAGAATGAGTATCTTCTTATGGAAGTCAAAATCAAGAAAGTGCTGCCAGGCTTCCTGAGGGAATGGAGCCAGGCCTCTGGAATGCTATCAGAACTAAAGGCAGTGCCATCCATCTTTGTTTCTTGGGGTTGCATGGTCTCTCATTTGTTTCCTTCTTCTTCTGCTTTGGCATGCGTATGTCAGCCTTACCCCTACTTCTACATTATTTCAATTTCAAACATACAACAGAGACTGACTGACTTTCATTCAAATTATGATTAGGAAAAAGAATGTAATCAGCTCAGTCCAGCCAGTGGATTTGCTGCTCTAGGGCCAAGTGTCCATGCCTGATCCAATAGCTGTAGTCAAAAGAGCAGGGTCATACAGTATTAACATGTCTCCTGGGCCACACTGCTGGGGCTAGCAGGGATGTTTGCAGAAAAGAGGAGTGTAAATTGGACAGTATCATAAAAAGAATATAAAGGGAGGCTACAAGTAAAAGAGTGTTTCTAGAAAAGGCTTGTAGTTAATATTGTTTTTTTTTGTTTGCTTGTTTTGAAGATTTTATTTAGTTATTTGAGAGAGAGCATGAATTGGGAGTTAGGAGCAGAGGAAGAGGGACAAGCAGACTCCCTGCTGAGTGGGGAGCCTGACTCAGGGCTTGATCTCAAGACCCTGTGATCATGACTTGAGCCAAAGTCAGCCGCTTATCCTGCCGAACCACCCAGGCACCCCTAATTAATATTGTTAAATGCTGCTAAAAGGACAAACAAGAGAAGTACTGAGTTTTATAGAAGACTTGTAAAATAAAAATAGAAAAAACCTAATGTTAATTTTTGGTATTTCCTTACAATTTGAAAATAATTGCAACCATATTGTATATGGTGTTTATTTTTTTATTTAATATAATGTGTGATAGTTAATTTTATATGTCACTTGGCTAGGCCACGATACCCAGATTTTTGGGCAACCACTATCATATTTGTTTCTGTGAAGATATTTTTTAGGGATGCCTGGGTGGGCTCAGTCAGTTAAGCATCTGTCTTCAGCTTAGGTCATGATCCCAGGGTTCTGGGATTGAGCCCCGCATCAGGCTCCTTGCTCAGAGGGGAGCCTGCTTCTCCCGCTACCTGCCGCTTCCCCTGCTTGTGTGCTTCCCCTGCTTGTGTGCGAGCGCCCTCTGACAAATTTTTAAAAATCTTAAAAAAAAAAAAAAAACCTTTTTAGGTGGTTATTAACATTTCAATCAGTATGTATCTTTGAGATTATCTTAATTGGTGGGGCTTTATCCAATCAATTGAAAGAGAAAAAAAGACTCTTTTCCCCCCAGGAAGAGGGGATCCTGCTCACCTACTGTCTTTGGACTTGAGCTACATCAACTCTTTCCTGGCTCTCCAGTCCACTGGCCTACCCTGCAGATTTTGTATTTGTAGCCTCCATGATCCTTAAAATAAATCCAATAATAGAGGCAATTCCTTGCAATGAATCTTTCTCCATATATGTGTATATATACATCTTACTGGTTTTGTTTCTCTGGAGAACTATAATATTTTTTCTCTATCAGTAAAAATTCCTAGAAAACATTTTTTTTTTTTTTAGATTTATTTATTTGAGAGATAGAAAGCGTGCGAGCAGGGGAGAGAGGCGGGGTGGGGGGAGAGGGAGAGAAGCAGATTCCCTGCTGAGTGGAGAGCCCCATGTGGGACTTGATCCCACGACCCCAAGAGCATGACCTGAGCCGAAATCAGGAGTTGGATACTTAGCCAACTGAACCACCCAGGCACCCCTCTAGAAAACATTCTTTTTTTTTTGTATTTTATTGGACTGATGTACATCTCACCATTTCTGAGACATAAAGCTAGCATAGGACTAAGAATGTAGAATAGCAAAGGGGAGGAAGCCACCCACAAATTTCAGTCAACTAGAAAGGTACATAAATCTTTGGATTGGAATTGAGGAAAAAAGCTGTTCAGAGCTGAAGGAAGGTCCTAGTTTCTAACAAAAATCTCCTAAAGGCTCTACTAATAGAAGGGTCAGTTTATGGAAAAACTCCCAAATTGCACAAAACTCCATTAGGCAGGAGAAATGGGCAGGACAGCAGGACGTGGGCTGTGGGGACAGCTGGTCTGCAGGAGGGATGGCTGGGCTGGAGGCCACAGCTCCGGCCCAGGACCTGGAGGTTGGAGGCTGGAAGAAGTGTAGAGGCAGAGGTGAGTGCATTCACCCAAAGCCTGGGCCTTCCCAGTTGCTCTGGAGGATACGGCTTTCCTCAGACAAGGTAGAAAACATTCTTAATGAATGAAACACATTCATATTCTTGCAAAATAGTTTTTATATTATAATATTGCCCTTACTACAGATACTGTTATCTCCATTTATAGATGAGGAAACTGATTCAAAGAAATTATGAAATTAGCCCATTGTCCCACATCTGAAGAAGCAGGGGAGTCAACCTAGCTCACAACCCTCGAAGAGTCCCTCACCTTTAAGGCAAATATTTTGTCTATGCAATCTTGTCCATCAGAAATTGAGAACAGGTACTGAGTTTGGGCAGGTTTCCTCACTGAAGAATAAATTGAAAAACCTCCATTTACCATGTGGACTAAAAAGCAGAAAAGCTGCCACACAGAAAAAGATGAAGTGGATATGTAAGAAAAAGAGAGGGTCCTGTGACTGTCTAGTTTATAGTTCCAGTTTCTTCTTGAAGCTTAGCTTCCCTTTGCCTTAGGGCTCAGTGAGATAGTCTGTATCCTTATAATACATTTCTTTTTCTCTACATAATTCAGTTCCTATTATTTACATTTTTTAGAGTCCCAATAAATGCATATAGTAAATGGCTACGGCCAATAAAACCATTATTTTAAACTACTACATTATAATCAATATTGATTTGTTCATTGTTGTATATATAATTTCACGATAAACATTTTTATATATGAATCCTTGTCCCACATTTCTGTGTCTTTGGTATAGAATTTTAGGAGAGAGATCACTGTGTCAGCGTATATGAACACTTAGAGCCCTTTTATGTATGGACAAATGCTTTCCAGAAAGGTTGCATCAATTTTTATTCCATTAGCAGTGTATGAGAGAACAAGGCAGATATATCATTAATGTGGTATCCTTGTCATCTGTTGTTTACATATACACTATCCCTTTCTTGAATTCAAAATATTTTTTTCTGGTGCCTGCCTTTTTTCTGGTGCCTGCCATATTTAAATTACTATGAAAATTTTAAATTCTACTGAAGACAGTTTTTGTCATTGCTTTAATTGCAAGTCATTTTATTGACTCAATGTGAATGACAAATGACACAATATAAAAACTAATTCTGGGGCGCCTGAGTGGCTCAGTCATTAAGCGTCTGCCTTCGGCTCAGGTCACGATCCTAGGGTCCTGGGATCGAGCCCCACATCAGGCTCCCTGCTCTGCCGGAAGCCTGCTTCTCCCTCTCCCACTCCCCCTGCTTGTCTTCTGCTCTCGCTATCTCTCTCTGTCAAATAAATAAAATCTTTAAAATAAATAAATAATAAAAATAAAAACTAATTCTGATTTTGTGTGATAAAGAGTTAATAAGGAAAGCATATCAGTAAGAATAAAACCATTTGGTAGAATAACTGAAGGGAATGTTTAAATAAGTGTTCCTGTAATAGGCTGTGTAATGAAAAGATTAGATCGTGGTACGAAATTAAAAGCATCAAGAAGGTCATGTGATCTGTTTTCCGTTTGGTAAATTTTTTCTAATTTGAAAATAATGTGAAGGACTTGTAAATTTTTCTTTCAGTTTTTTTGATAAGACCTAAAGATTTAAGTAAAAACTTTCTTATTAGAGGAAATAACATAAATTCAGCAAGTAAAGCTCAACATTCTCTAAGAAAAAGAAAATAAAAACTAGGAACCCCTACCAAACTTAAAATTATTACCTATTTGTATAGTGATAAAAGTATAAAGTAACAAGCATGGTAAATTGGAAAAGGCATCAGAATAGGCCACTGGATGACTAAGTGTTATTTAGCATCACTGGGTCTGTTTCTTCATCTCTAAAGAGAGGAGAGTGGAATTAATATCTTTAAGTTCCCTTCTACCTCTAATTAAGTTTGTACCTAGCCTCCATTCTAAGAAAAACCTAAATAAAAAATATCTGAGAGATAATCTGCTTGATCCTAGGGATACAGGGAATTAAACAACACACTATACATGAAGGACAGCTTAGTATAGTGGTTAAGAGCTTAGATTTGGGAAATTAGACTTTCAATGTTTGAATCTCAGCTCCATAACTTAATACCTGTTTAATCTTGGACCTCTCTTTGACTCAGTTTCATTTAAATTAGAAATCTACCCCATAGGGTTGTTCTGATGATTAAATGAATATTTATAAAGCTCTTAAAACAGTGCCTGGTACACAGTAAATTGTATGTGAAGTAAAATTATTTAATCTATTAACACTTAAATAAAGAAAAAATCCACATTTATTTCTTCTAACATCTTCCTAGAAATGAATTTTGGCTTTAAAAAATCCAGCCAGTTTATTTGTCAAGTAAAGGATTGGGGTGGGTAGGAATTAGTAGAGAGTTACAATCAAGTGGAGGACAGAACAATTGCAAATATGTGTGTATCAGAAGTGAGAGAAAGGTTGGTTAGATTGTTACTGCAGAGGAAAAGAGGAAGATGACTTTTTAAAAAATAGAAACTAGGGCTCTTACAGAATTGCTAAATTTGCCAGTGTGGAGAAGACAATCTGAGTTTTCTATTACAATGCCTTTTGCATTTTGAAAATTACTGTACTTAAATTGCCCCTCCTCCCCAGTGCTAAATTTGCTCCCAACCCTAGAGATTTGAATAGGAATTTTTTAAAAAACAAATCTCCACAGAATCCGTATTAGACACTGGAGAAATTCTCTGGGGCCTTGTAGCAGATAGGGCTACATTATCCAAGAGACAATTAGATAAAAATTTATTATAATTCCACATCCACATTAGAATTGGAATGAATGAATGAATGAATTGGTAACTGCCTGGAAAACTGAATTTATTAAGCTTCTCTTGTTTCTACTCTGGTTTCCACAGAGAGAATCAGGAATTTCTTGTTCATCTTAACTATCTGGAAAGCTGTGGTCTGCCTGCCCACAGCTGTAAAATGATACAAGCTAAAACATGTAGTCCTTCTCTTTCTTTTTCACAAATCCCTTCCCTGTAACAGAAATTGGGAAAGAGATCCTAGTTTGTTAACCTAAGTCTACATCAAATAGGATGGTAATAAACAGTACTTTCCTTTTTTTTTTTTTTTTTTTTAAGATTTTATTTATTTATTTGACAGGGAGGGAGGGAACACAGGCATGGGGCATGGGAGAGGGAGAAGCAGACTCCCCACTGAGCAGAACAGGGAGCCCGACTTCCCTGGGATCACGACCTGAGCCGAAGGCAGACGCTTAACAACTGAACCACCCAGGCGCCCCTAAACAATACTTTCCTGGGCGCCTGGGTGACTCAGTCGTTAAGCGTCTGCCTTCGGCTCAGGTCGTGATCCCAGGGTCCTTGGGCGTTGGGCTCCCTGCTCGGCGGGAAGCCTGTTTCTTCCTCTCCCACTCCCCCTGCTTGTGTTCCCTCTCTCGCTGCATCTCTCTCTGTCAAATAAAAACAAAACAAAAACAAAAAACAATACTTTCCTTATTGTGGTTTTTAATAAAAAATATACTTAAAATTATAATTAATTTTTACTTGATGAATTCTGTTGCTAAATTGATACTTTGTAACTTCAGGGTTTGAAAGAAACAGTAAGTTGACACCATATATGAATAGGTCAAAAGGATAGATTGAGCTGAAAATGTTTTAGTTCACATATTTATCTTAATATGTACATTAAATGACTGCATATGGGTCAGTTTTTGTTTTTGTTTTACCTTTTTGAACCCATGTATTATTATACACCACACTAGCCTACCGGTGTGGAAAGTACTATGAAGGAAAACATGCTATTATGATTAAGTTTTTTGCTTTGTTTTGCTTTTAGTATACAAAATATAGTTCATAAGGTGCTATTATAGGAAATGATTTTTATTTCTATACAATTTGGTTACTTTTAGAAAGTGTATAGTTTTAAAAGCTTAAGCTACAGAATCCTTACCTAACAATGTTTATTCTAAAACAAACATTGGACAGCCATCAAAAAAAATAAAATAAAATCTTGCCATTTGCAACGACGTGGATGGAACTAGAAATAAGTCAATCAGAGAAAGACATGTATATGATCTCACTGATATGAGGAATTTGAGAAACAAGACACAGGATCATAGGGGAAGGGAGGGGGAAAATGAAACAAGAGGAAACCAGAGAGGGAGACAAACCATAAGAGACTCTTAATCTCAGGAAACAAACTGAGGATTGCTGGAGTGGAGGGGGGTGGGAGGGATGGGTGATGGACACTGGGGATGGGAAGTACTATGATGAGCGCTGTGAATTGTGTAAGACTGATGAATCACAGACCTGTACCCCTGAAACAAATAATACATTACATGTTAATAAAATAAAGATCTTACACTTGTTAAAAAAAATAAATCAGTAGACTTTGAGTAAAAAATAAATGAATAAATAAATAAATAAAATAAAACAAGCATTGGAAATTCCCTAAATTTACTCAAAAGGATTTTCAGATTGCAATTTATTGTGATGGATTCCAGAGATGCTCTTAGAACTAAAGGTTAAGGTGGCCCAGGTTTGAGGCCAGGCCTTTGACCCCAAGGTTATCATGAATTTGATAAGGTAAGACTGATATCCTTCCGAGGCTGAAGGCTTATGTTTACTTCGTTTAGCAAGTATTTATTGACTGCCTACTATATGTAGACACTGTTGTAGTCACTGATAATACAGCAGTGAGCAAAACAGATTCAAGTTTCTGCCCCCATGGAACTTACATTCTTTTTTTTTTTTTAAAGCATTTATTATAATTCCACATCCAGTGATGACTTTTTTTTTTTTTTAAGATTTTATTTATTTATTTGACAGAGAGAGAGATAGCGAGAGCAGGAACACAAGCAGGGGGAATGGGAGAGGGAGAAGCAGGCTTCTTGCCGAGCAGGGAGCCCGATGTGGGACTCGATCCCAGCACCCTGGGATCATGACCTGAGCCAAAGGCAGACGCTTAACGACTGAGCCACCCAGGCGCCCTGGAACTTACGTTCTTGAGGAAAGAGACAATAATTAAAATAAATACTAGTATTTTTACATATGTACATATATTACATATATACGTATATTACATATAGAGAATATGATAATATCTACTATATCCTAATGCATAAATATATCCCATGTCAAAGATAAGGTCTGTTACTTCTTCCATTAATGTTTTATAGCTTTCAGTGTACCAGTCTTTTACTTACTGGGTTAAATTTATTACTAGGTATTTTATCCTTTTGGATGCTGTCGTAAATCGAATTTTCTTAAATTCCTTTTCAGATTGTTCAGTGCTGGTATACAGAAACAGAACTGATTTGTGTGTGTTGATCTTGTACCCTGCAACTTTGCTGAATTCATTTATTAACTCTAGTGGTTTTTTGTGGATTCTTTTGTGATTTTCTTTTTCTTTTTTCTTTCTTTTTTTTTTTTACAATCATGTTATCTGTAAGTAGAGATAGTTTTACTTTGTCCTTTCCAATTTAGATGTCTTTTATTTCTTTTTCTAGCCTAACTGTTCTGCCTAGAACTTATAATACAGTGTTAGACAGCAGCAGTGAGAGGTAGATGTCTTTCTCATCTTGAAGAGAAACCTTTTAGTCTGTCACCATTAAGTATGTTATCTTTAGGTAGTTCATAAATGCCCTTTATCATGTTGAAGAAATTCCCTTCTTTCCTAGTTTTTTGAGTGCTTTTATTATGACAGATGATCATGGGTATTTTTTTCTTAATTCTATTAGTGTGATGTATTACATTGATTTTTCTTTGTGGAACCACCCTTGCATTTCGGGGATAAATCCCACACCATACATCATGGTGTATAATACTTTTAATGAGCTGTTGGATTTGGTTTGCTAATATTTTGTAGAAGATTTTTGCACCTGTATTTACAAGGGATATTGGTCTGTAGTATTTCTTGTGATGTTTTTGTCTGGTTTTGATAGCAGGGTAATAATGGCCTCATGAATGAGTTAGGAAGTGTTCCCTAAGGTTGATATTAAAATTTTAAAAAATGTTTGGTAAAATTCACCAGTGAAACCATCTGGACTTTAGGGACCCAGGCTGATGGAACTTTGCCTATCTTGTGATACATATCAGCATGTGGCTTCCAGGGTTGCATCTATAAGGAAGAGAGAGATCATAGAAAGACTGAAAGAGGCATAAGTCCTTTTCCCCAGCTCATTGGCTAAACTAGTCACATAGTCCCAACCAACTGCAAGTGAACCTGAAAATGTAGAGGAGCATAAGGAATATTTGATGAACATTACTGTTTCCACACCTGTTCTCTTTGTATTTCTCCATAGTACTTAACACACTTGAACACAGTACTTAACACATCTTACATAATTTATATATCTTTAAATATCATATAATTTGCAATATTTTATCTTCACTATTTAGTGCCTTCCCCCAGCTAGAGTGTAAGCTTATTCTCCTAGAAAACCAATTTCTTGCCCACAAGCCTTTTGTTCATGGTGTTCCTGCTGTTTACAATGCCTTTTAAATGTTTTTTTTTTTATTTTATTTATTCATGAGAGTCACAGAGAGAGAGAGAGGCAGAGGGAGAAGCAGGCTCCCCGCCTAGCAGGGAGCCCAATGCGGGGCTTGATCCTAGGACCCTGGGTTCATGACCTGAGCCGAAGGCAGACGCTTAACCATCTGAGCCACCCAGGTGCCCCTACAATGCCTTTTATCTTTTTTGCCCTGTACTTCTTTTTTCTAAAGATTAAATCCTACTCATCTCTCAGGACAACTTGGATCTTACTTAATCTGGGTGACTTTGTTAACATCTTTAAGTTAAGTGCCCATCCCTTAGAATCCCTCAGAATTTTTAGTGTACTCTCATAGCACTTACCTCATTATATAGTTATATGTCTGTCTGCCCCATTAACCAAGTTCCTCATGCATGTGGAAGAATGGCTGGAGAAATAGGTAGAGCCTAGAAAAGAAACTATGAGGATCTGAATAAGGACAGTTTAAGGAGAATGGAAAAGAGATGATAGAATCAGGAAATATTTAGAAGTTGAAATAAGCCAGACGTGATTATTGGTTGAATATGAGGGATAAGGAAGGAATCAAGGATAATTCATGTTTCTCATTTAGATTATTATGTGGATTATGAGGTTTCCAAATGAAATAGGGAATATGAGAGGAGGAACAAGTTTGGGTGGTAGGATGATGACACTGGTTTGAAGTATAGCGGGTTTAATTAACTCCATAGAGACATACGTGCAGTAGAAGGTGCAGGTGCAGGCCTTGGCCATATAGTTCTTAACACAAGGAAATGGATAGGTCTTCAGCATGCAAAGTAGTAGTTACAAAATAAGAAAAGCTGAGACTACCAAGAACTGCTAAGGGCAGAATCTTTATTTATTGATGTCAGTGTTTAAGGAACAAGAAGAGGAAGATAAGCTCTTGTGTGGGAAACACAGAAAAAAAAAATAGATGGTGAAAGAGGAAGCAGAATGTGATACTGTAGAAATCAAGGGTATTTAGACTCAAGAAAGTGGTGGCTATGTCAAATATAGTGGAGAAGTCAAATCAAAACAACTATGTACTAAATCTTTACCACTCTTCTTGCAGCCTTACTAAATCCCTTCTTTCAACCCTACTTCTTACTGAACCACGTTGATTCTTATTGAGTTGAACCACCTTGGCTTCAATTTCACGGAGAAATTTGAAGTTATAGGGCATAAACTGCCTCAACTGTGTCCCCTTCCTTCTTCCTTTACAAATTTGCCACTGTGTCCGTCCATCATTTCCACTTTCCTTCTAATATAAGGAGATTCAAAGCCAAGTCTTAACATTAGTGCCTTTGATACCAAGAGTTGTCTACATTTTATGTTTTCTCCCTTTTTATGACTTTCTGATCCCAGTATCCCTCCACAATTATTCTCAAAAAGGTTACCATTTGAAATTTTAGTGGAGGGGCAGAAGTGGAAAACCAATTACAGGGTGATGAATATTGAATACAAGATGGGGCAGTACCAACAGAAACTACAAATAGCAGTCACTGATGGAACTGAGAGGGAGATAATGCTCAGTCTTCCTCCCCAGGGAAGCAAGGACACTTACATGGATCAGATTCAAGCACTATCCCAGAGGTATTTCATTTTGGAGCTCCATGAAAAATATGTCCTGTTTTTCTTCTGCAGCATGCCAGTGACTAAGTCTTTACTATAGAAACGAAAATGAGCCAGTTCTCACAATGAAAAGTGTAGAAACCCCAGATTTCATTCATTTGTTCAGTCATGCAAAAGTTTTTGTTTAGTTTAGTTTTGTTTTTTTGAGGGAGAGAGTGAGCACAAACGGGGGCGGGGGAAGGGGCGAGGAGAAGGGGGAGAGGAAGAGAGAGAATCTTAAGCAGGGCTCGATCTCACAACCCTGAGATTGTGACTTGAGCCGAAATCAAAAGTCAGACATTTAACCGAGTCACCCAGGCACCCCTGCAAAAGTATTTCTTGAATGTCTGCTATGTGCCATGCTTAGGTTTAGGTGCTAGGAATACAATGGGGAGTAAAAACACAGTTCTTGTTTTTGTGGAGTTTTATGGTATAGTAATTTGTTTTTTATTTCCTTGTTTAAATTAAACCTAATTTATTTAACTAATTTTACTTTTTTTCTCCTTTAGTATCCTCTTATATATGGATTGATTCTTATTCCCTGCTGGTGTTCTCTAGTTTGCCTAAGTAGAATTTACATGGGAATGCACTCCATTCTGGTAAGGAAAACATTGTGTTCATAGTGCTTTATTTTTTTCTGAAATTGACAGGCAATTTTATAGTTTTTAATCATTGTCAAACTTACAGGAAACCTGAGAAAATATTATTGTAAATCTTCTTTGTTTTGCAAAAATACAAATATGTGTGTGTATAATATATATATATTAATATATATGTATATTAACATGATGTTTTGTGAACATTTAACTTAGTAATCATGTATTTTGTGGAAACAGTTCCCAGCAATCACAAATAACCAAATATTATGCTCAGGATAAGGTTTCTCCCTCCTTCCAGTCTCAGTTTGATTTTCCTTCTCATTCTCTTCTCTGCCTCTTCTACCACCGAGTAAAAACCAACAATACAGAAATCAGGGAGAGCTCTCATCAGTGAACACCCGGTGACTAGAAACTACATGAACTTAAATCACTTATATTGACCTATTAAATTCTAATTTTCTTCTTTTTCCCAACGGTATTTTTGTGCTTACATCAGTTACTCTATTTTGAGAATGCTGTTCAGTTTAAACAGCAGCATAGGTACCCTGTACTCTTCAGGCACGCCTCCTCACCTCCCTTCCTCCTCTTCCCATTGGCATTTCTTTAATTCTAGCTTGCATCATCTCTTCACCTGATTACTGTAATAGCTTCATTAGTAGCCCTACTTCCAGTCTGACAGCACTCCCTACAGTGTTTAGTCTCCTGTTGTAGTTTACTTTCAAAACACAAATATGATGCTATACTGAATGACTTACGTTTACTCAAATGTGAATGGTGTTTTCTTATCTCCATAGCTTTAGGAATGCTGTAACTTCTGCTTGGAATACCCTTTTCTCTTTCTTTGTCTAGCTAACTATCTTATCCATTCTTTAAGAGTCACAAAAACATTCTTATCTCCTAAAAGCCTTAGAACATTCCCCATCTTTCCTTTCTCTAGACTGGTTAGGTGACCTTTCTCCCAGAGCATCTTGAGCATAATTCTGGCACAGCACTTATGCTGAACTGCAATTGCTTTTTTTTTTTTTCTGTCACCCCCACTAGACAATAAGCAACATAAGAAAAGTAACTATGTTTCTCTCCCTTGCATCTAGTGTGGTGTCTCTTGGTACATTCTTTGAATGTATTATGTATTTTGTAGATAAAGGATCAGAAAAAAAGTAAATATGAACTAACTCATGGAATCCAAAAATTTATAACTGGTTACAAATTTTTCTTGTCCTTTTAGAATTTTCTACTCATAAAAATATATACTTAACTTGTTTCATAGCTGTAGAAATACTGGGTTTCTATTTTTACTTAGATTGCTTACCTTCAGAAGCTGCCCCTTCAGTAGTAAATTTCCAGAAGTTGCAAATACTATTTTAATAAGCACATTATTCGTGTTCAACTTTTTATAATTATTTGTATTAATACAAATTGTGAATTTACATATAATTCTGACTAATCTCTACTAATTTTATAATGAAACCAAGTATCATATTTTTAGGTCAGATCTAATATTTGTCAAGAGAAAATGTTATCCAGCTCTGTGCCTTGTTAGTTATTTCCTTCCAATCCCAAAAGTTAGTAATACTATTCCTAAAAAACTACCGAATGGTTATGCATCTTTGAATGATAAAAAATGGATCCCTGATATTTCTTGAAGGAAAAGATACTAGATTATATTACCCCTAGGTTCATTATCATAATAAAAAGAGTAATAGGAATCTGATTATATTGAATATATAATCTAAAAGATGTGTTCTTTAAAAAACAGATGTTTAGTGGATTGGTCAAATATTCAAGCTGAGTTCAGTTTTTACATCGCTTCTCGGCCTTTTGGCTAAGATCAAGTGCAGTTCAGTTTTTACATACTGGATGTCTATTTTTGAATCAGCTGATGTAAAAACAATATTGATGTATTATTTTTCAGATCATGCATCTGATAACCTGAGTCCTTTATTCAGAAACCTTCTTGTTCCATAGAATGTTTCATCAGTTTTATTCAGACTAGCTACTGAATTTTATTATGTGTAGTATTACAAATTTTTGTTTTCCTTTTATTTTTTAGTTTTCCTTTTAAAAGTAAAATCATGGGTAACTTGCAAACATGTAAATTATGCCCTGTGTTATGACCACAGTTTTTCCTAATCAATAATACATTGCTTCTTATCATTTGCTAGTTGATGTATAAAACATTTTTTCTTTATTGCATACTTTGTGCTATAATGCTTAAAACCACTTAGTATACATTTTAATGTTATACATTAAATTGATATCACAATGATAGCCATCATGTTTATGTCCTGAATTCAGTTGTTCCTTCCTTCTGGTTCTGTTGCATGGAAGTTCAGTTTGCCTTTTTTTTTTTTTAAAGATTTTATTTATTTATTTGAGAGAGAGAGAATGAGAGACAGAGAGCATGAGAAGGGAGGAGGGTCAGAGGGAGAAGCAGACTCCCTGCCGAGCAGGGAGCCCGATGCAGGACTCGATCCCAGGACCCCAGGATCATGACCTGAGCCGAAGGCAGACGCTTAACCAACTGAGCCACCCAGGCGCCCAGTTCAGTTTGCCTTTAACTACTTAGGGTAATATCATAAATAATTAATAACTCAATCTGAAAAGGAGGTAGATTTGTAGAGTCTTGTAACAATCTAAGTTTAATATTCCTGGAGCTCTACAAAAAAAGTAGAGGACAACAAATATTGGATATTTTGTGTTATACTGAAATATACTTCTAGAATTATAATTTTTATGAATTATTTTGAAGAATTTTTTTTTAAAGATTTTATTTATTTATTTGACAGAGAGAGACACAGCGAGAGAGGGAACACAAGCAGGGGGAGTGGGAGAGGGAGAAGCAGGCTTCTCGCCGAGCAGAGAGCCCGATGCGGGGGCTCAATCCCAGGACCCTGGGATCACGACCTGAGCCGAAGGCAGACGTCTAATGACTGAACCACCCAGGCGCCCCAAGAATTCTTAAAAGTGATCAGATTTAGGGGCGCCTAGCTGGTTCAGTCAGAGGAGTGTGTGAATCTTGATCTTGGGGTTGTGAGCTTAAATAAGTAATAATAGAAAAAAGTGATCAAATGTAAAAAAGTCTGTCATTTAATTGATTTTTTTCATTTTTAAAGGTACTGTAAAAATATTTTATAGGAATGAACATGTACTCCTATCTACGGTCTGAAAAATCTATAATTTAAAAAAAATTAGCTAACTTCAGAGCTATTAACCCTTCCTTTCACTTAACCTTACATATTATATATGGTTTTATGTAAAAAACTCATTGTCATTTATTTAAAACTTCTAACTTGGTACACATTCTGTGTGAGAATTACAAGGCTCAGAACACTTCCACATTAGCATATTCTGAAAATTTTGAATCAGTCATGAAATTTAATAAGAAATAAAGCAGCAGCTTTTATCCTGGTAGCCAAAATCCTGTAGTTATTTCATAAGACCTGTGCCTTTGATTATAAGGTAGGGAAGAAAGAGTAAGATAGCAACCAAAGGAACATGACCTCATAAAGTGTAATTATTTGGCAATTAGTGATTTGAAATATGAAGAATAGAGGTTTGACAGTCACATAGTTTGACAGCTCCATATCCAAAAGCATGGTCAGAATTTGGGGCACTTCTGGAATCTCTGAGTAACTGCAGTAAAATTCAATTAATAAGAATTCTTAAGTAACTTTTAGTTTTATCAGTGAATTTTCATGGAAGACCTCATGTTCAAAAAACATGTTGAAAATTTAGATTTTCACTACAATATTTAATTCCTAATGCTGAGAATATTCTTTTTTTCAACAAATGTATTGAGCACCTTCAATTTATGAGATTAAATACCTAGCTCTATGACACTAGTCCAGTTTTCTTTATTTAAAAACTGGTAATTAAGGTAACCATAAATTTTTATCGAATTTGGATTCCTTGAAAGGGGACAAAAGACACTTTTAATATTCTGGGGACAAGAGAGCAAAATAAGATTGGTGAGCCATATCAGGGTGTTTGTGAGGATCAAATATGACACTAAAAATAAAGTATTACAACAGTATTTTCAGTACAGAAAATATTATTCCCTGAAAATGTCTTTAGCCTAAGTTAAAAAAAAATTAGTTTCATCTATTTTTTGAAATAAGTTGAAAGAAGTTTCATCTATTTCTCTTACAGAGTTCTTATTAAGCAAGATCATATAATCAATATGAGTCTAAAGAATTACTCTGTCTCAGTTTAACTAACTAAATATTGCCTGCTTACTGTGTGCCAGCCATTGGGTATATATGTATAAATAAGATAAAGTCTTTGGCCTTTGAGAAATCACTAAATATGTAATATGTAATGTAGTGATTCTCAACTGCAGCTGCAAAATGGAATCACTGGGGAACTTTTAAAAAAAAAAAAATTGATGCCCTACTCCCACTTCAATTCAATCAAAATCTCTGAGGATTGGCCCAGGCATCAATATTTGTAAAGTTCCTGAGCGATTTTTAAAGGGCACAGGAGTTGTGAACCTTTGGTTTTCTGGTAAAAATAGAAAGCAAAGAAATGTGGTAACTGTTGTAGCAGGTTTGTAGGAGATGCCATGGAGGTAAAGAGGAGGAAATTCCTTATTATGGAGTAGGAAGAGAAAGTTTATGGAGGAGATAGATGCCTGAGCAGAATCTCAAAGGATATGATGTAATGGTTTGCCTAAAATATAGAAGGAAAGGTAATTCCAAGATGACAGAAAATAGCCTATAAATTCATTATGGGATCTGGCATTGAAGCGTTATTTTTTCTTTTAAGGTTTTTTTATTTTTAAGTAATCTCTGTACCCAACATGGGACTCGAACTCAAAACCCTGAGATCAAGAGTCACATGCTCCACTGAAGCATTAGGCTAGAGAGAAGCCAGATGTGAAATGCTCTATATGTCCTTCTAAGGAGTTTGAATACACAAGTGATAACTTATTGTCTTAGTTCATACTTTCATAAACATTTTGCTAAGTGATTATATCTTTCTTTCACCTACTATCAAAGCACTTACATAAAGAGAACACAATTACTTTTAAATAATCTCCTTTCATATTTTAGAATCGGAAAATATCCACGAAAACTTATTCTATATAGAAATAAATTTTAAAAATGCTTTCCTAATGATAGTTGTAATTGTTGAAAAAAAGAGTAAAGAATTTCACTTTCAAATGATTTAGTAGATTTTGTTAGAATAGATAAATTCCTGTAAAGGATTCATGTATTCATTCATCCAGTAAATATTTGAGTGTTTACAACGTGCTAAGCTTCCTAGGAAGGTGGTGTTAAAGAGGATAATTTCCTCAAAATTTTTAGCTGCATATGCAGTTCTTACTCTCTTTAGTAATTGTCTCTATCTTTAGCTATTCTTATATTTCATAGTATTCCGATTTAGAATTTTATATTGTTTAGAACAGTGCATTGTGCAGTTGACTTTGCTGATCCATGATAAAGTTTTTATAGAACTGCTGCACAGTGAGTACAATGGCAGGAATTTGGGAGTATACTTCAGTCTTAAGTGTAAAAGGCAAACTTCAAAACTTCAAAACTTTTGAATAACATACCTTTATGGATCTTGTGGCAGGGAAGGCTTTCTTAAAAAAGAAATAATGATAAATACGACATTAAAATTTAGAACTTCTGTTCATCAAAAGATGCCATAAAGAAAATGAAAAGGCAGGCCACAAAATCCAAAAAAGATGTTTACAGAACATATTATTGATAAAAGATTTTATATAAAGGATTTATAAGACCATCTGAAAAAAATCATGTAAATCAGCAAGAAAAGAGAAAATCTAAAAGAACAGCTGCAAAAAGACACAAACATACATTACACAGAAAAGGAATAACCCATAAACTTATGAAAAGATACTTACTAGTCAGGAAAATCTAAGTTAAACATCAAGAAATGCCAACAATTGATGGGATGTAAATTTTTATAAACATTTTGGAAATTTTTTTATTGTCTTATAAAATTGAACATGCATTTATCCTATGACTCTGCCCTTCTGTTCCTAGGAAACTTGCAGACCCATACCAGGCAACACTGAAACCAAGAACATAGTAGCACTGTTTATAGTATCCCTGGTTGGCTTAAGAATAGATACCAATTAAGAAAGCACTCGAGCTCAAGAGCTCAACCATATGGGGCTCCTGGGTGGCTCAGTTGGTTAAGCGACTGCCTTCGGCTCAGGTCATGATCCTGGAGTCCCGGGATCGAGTCCCACATTGGGCTCCCTGCTCGGCAGGGAGTCTGCTTCTCCCTCTGACCCTCGCCACTCTCATGTGCTCTCTCTCAAATAAATAAATAAAATCTTTAAAAAAAAAAAAAAGCTCAACCATAACCAATAAACTAATCCAAAATCTGTAAACCACTTAAATGACCATCAGTGGGAAAATGGATAAACTGTATAATCACACAGCTATTGGTTAAGGCTTTGGGTCAACAGTAGGCTATCAGTTAAGGTTTGGGGAGTCAAAGTGAATTTTCCACTGTGAATTTATGTGAATTTTCCACTGTGTTGGGGGTTGGTACCCCTTATCCTCACGTTGTTTAAGGGTCAGCTGTTAGTCTTTTTTTTCCTCCAGAAATCAAAACTACACAATTTAGGCATAGTTTATTGTGGGGGATTTAAATATAAATTTTTATATAGTATATATGTAGTTAATTTATAAAAAGGTAGAATTATGAAAACAATACTTTCATTATTATTGTCAAATTGATCTTTTTACTATCACTAAAAGTTTTATTACTTATATGGTCAGTAAAGTTTACTTTGAAAATGTGACATTTTAAAAATTTATATTTAACATTTAAAATGTGAAATACACATTTTTAAATGTCAAAAACAGTATTATACTAAACAACTCTACTCTTCTCTTTTCCCAGGATATTATTGCTGGATTCCTATATACCATTTTAATCTTAGCTATCTTCTATCCATTTGTGGACCTGATTGACAACTTCAATCAAACTCACAAATATGCTCCATTAATCATCATCGGGCTTCACTTAGCCTTGGGGATCTTTTCTTTCACTCTTGACACCTGGAGTACATCCCGAGGAGACACAGCTGAGATTCTAGGAAGTGGTGCTGGAATTGCATGTGGATCTCATGTTACCTATAATCTGGGTCTAATATTAGATCCTTCTCTGGATATTCTACCATTAGCTAGGCCCCCCATTACTGTGACTCTGTGTGGAAAAGCCATATTGCGGATCCTCATCGGGATGGTATTTGTACTAATAGTCAGAGATATAATGAAAAAGATTACCATACCTTTAGCCTGTAAAATCTTCAATATACCATGTGATGATGTTCGAAAAGCAAGACAACACATGGAAGTTGAACTTCCTTATCGGTATATTACCTATGGAATGGTTGGTTTCTCTATCACATTTTTGATTCCTTACATATTTTTCTTTATTGGTATCTCTTGATGGAGAAATCCTATTTGTAAGAAAGGAGGGTATCAGTTACCAATATCTAAAAATATATTCTAGTTAAAAGCCAAATCAGAGTTAGGCTTTTGCAGGAATTTAACTTAAATAATTATTTAAGTAAAGTCATAAGAGTCAGTGCATTTTATCATTGCACATCCAGATATTGTTTTAGGTGAGCTGAGCTATTTTAACAGGGAGAAAATGATAAGTATCCATTTAGAACGTTCATGTAATGTTTGGAGAGTTTTATGCTGTTATGAATTGGAGTTATATATAATATATATTAAGATACATAATATACAATTATGTATCTAATATATGTTATATATGAAATAATATACCTAAGTTATTTTAAACTATGGGGCTGTATTATAAAATCAATAATAATATGCAAACAGTGTACCTGTATATCTGGACTTAATACAGGCACATTGTTATTAACAGATATATTTAACATTTATTTACTATGGGAGCCATTTCCTAATTGAATTGCATAATTACTAGGCCAGAATTCATATGCCACCACATAATGATTTACTGCCTCTTTTACACTGCCATCACCTTTCATGTTACCCATGATGTTGAACATGGGAGGCATTTTTAATGGACCAAATTTTCAGAAAAATTAGTTTTTTTATTCCTTTTTTTTTTTTTTAAGTTCTTTACACTGTGTTGAATGTACTTTATTTGCAGTTGTTCTGGACATCAGTTTAATAATTCAGGTACTGAATTTTATTGCTTGCTAATTGTGCCTTTCTGTTGTTGAATTAAGAAATGCCATGTATACTGTGATATAAAAATAAGATGCTAACTTTAAGTTACATATAATCAGGCAAATATTTTTAAAATACATGTCAAACTAACAGGGCTAGAAATAAGCCACCCTCAATTCTTTAGCCTTTGTTTGGAAAGAAATGTGGAATGGGCTAAACTTTCTCACTAATTTATTGGGAAGCTGAATGGATAAATATTTCCATTTTTGTAGGTATTTTTCTGTGCATTGTAAGTTATAGGAACAAGATATATTTTTTGTACATTGTCTTGATTGTTTATACGGCAGGTAGATATTTCCAATGAATGGAAATGTAATTGAAATTTATAGATGGGACAATGCACATGCTTCATTTGTAAACAAACCGTTTTTCTAAATTATTTGGAAAGGATTGGATTTAGCAGTGTTAACTTTTAATACCCATTTATTAGCTACTTAAGGTAAATTATAAAATCTAAAAGTATCAGTATTTCAGATCCTATTATTTTTTCAATTTTTATTATTTTCACAGTGGAAAATTTGGGTATTATATTAAACTATTCTTTATTTCTGTCTGTGCCTTTATATTTTGAAGTGTAATTGTAGTTAGGTTAACATTAAATTTATTTGTAGTAAGTTTTTCATAAAGAAGAGAATTAACTTTCCATATAAATGAGCATCAGGTATGGAATTACTGACTTTAGTGCAATATCTGTCTGATTATCCAGAATTATCACTTAAGATGTTTCTATTTTGGACAGCATAACTATTTAAGCTCATATTTTTATAATTCTGACTGAGAATTTAGGGACATGGTAATTTTTACCAACATTGAATCTGATAATTTTAAATAAAGCAACTAAATTTGGAACCTTTACCTATTAGTAGGAAACCAAGGCACTTAGGAATATATCGGTACGTTGGAAAATGTGCAAAGAACTTTTCTCTCAAAATGTGTTTAATGAATTGAATTCTAGGGACTATTTCCCATAATTTGGGTCTATGCTATCTTATTAATTTTTATATCTAGCTTAAAAGGTATTTGAAAATATTCCATTTCTTTGTGGTTTATTACTTTCTGTCCTATAATAGTTCCATGCTAAGTGTATTTTAAAATAAAAGCCAAATTCAGAATTGAAGGGTGTTTTGTTTGCCTTCTATGCATTTGTCTCTGTATTATCCGATAGAGATATATAAAATATGCCTAGGATTTTCATGCTAGCAGGCTTTTCCTCTGAAGCATTTTATTCAAAATCAGAGTGCTGGGTTTTCAGTAATAGAAGACACTGAAGAAATTCTTTAGGGTTCCAGCTGACTTTGAGCTTCAATTATGATCATTCCGACACTGTACTTTTATTAGTGAAAAGTTTCATAATATTTCTTTAAGAAACTTATGAATAGGGGCGCCTGGATGGCTCAGACAGTTAAGCATCCGACTTTTAGTGTTGGCTCAGGTCATCATCTCAGGGTCATGAGATCCAGCCCCACCATTAGGCTCATGCTCAGCAGGGAGTTTGCTTGAGATTCTGTCCCTCTCCTGCTCCCTCCCCTTGCTCATGCTCGCTCGCTCTCTAAAATAAATACATAAAATATTTTTTTTAAAAAAAACTTACGAATAAAATACATTTCAGCAAACTGTGGCCAATAGTATTATAGGTAGTTGACTGCTAATTCATTGTTTCAGGAATTAAACATACTATTAGAAATAAGTATTTTTTTCAAGCTATATAAATATATGGACATTTCATTTTGTAATTTTAAAATGCCATGATGGGGCGCCTGGCTGGCTCAGTAGGTAGAGCACTCTTAATCTCAGGGTTGTGAGTTCAAGCCCCACGTTGGGGGTGGAGCCTAATTAAAAAAAAAAAAGATAAAATGCCATGAATTGCAAAACTAGGTCTGCCAGAAACTTTTTTTTTTAAAGATTTTATTTATTTGAGAGAGAGAGAATGAGAGAGAGCAAGCACATGAGAGGGGGGAGGGTCGGAGGGAGAAGCAGACTCCCTGCCGAGCAGGGAGCCTGACGCAGGACTCGATCCTGGGACTCCAGGATCATGACCTGAGCCGAAGGCAGTCGCTTAACCAACTGAGCCACCCAGGCGCCCATGCCAGAAACTCATTTTAAGACCTACGATAAAGCAATGCTACTACAGTAGATTTACATAATTATTTTTATTTACTAGCTTTCTTTATATATAATCTTTATTAAATGTTTCTTTCAAAGACAACATAAAAATTCAGTGATACAAATATAATTTAAAAGAAAATTTTCATAAAACATTCCCTTATGGAATGAGTAAATTCTAGAATGTTTTTATTTTGAGTATATGATAACACAATTTTATACAGCAAAGATTTTTTATTGGCATAGCAATTTCATTTTTATTAACAAAGAATGTCTTCTCTAGATTTAAAACCTGTTTAATCTGGACATGAGTAAGAACCAATTTTTAAAATTCAACTTTAGGGGCACCTGGGTGGGTCAGTCCATTAAGCGTCTGACTCTTGGTTCCGGCTAGGGTCATGATCTCAGGGTCCTGAGATGAAGCCCAAGTTGGGGAGTCTGCTTCTCTCCCTCTGCCCCTCCCCCCACTTGCATGTGCCTTCTCTCTAAATAAATCTTTAAGAAAAATAAAATTCAACTTTATAGCTGAATTAGTTTTTCTGAAGGGAGTTTTTATTGTTTGCTAAGGAGATTTTTTGAGAAAGGAAACAAGCAGTAGTTTGAGAAGAGTACTGTAATCGGACATAGTGGATCGTACCATGGCAGGATATTTTGTCAAATTCTGGTCATGTTCTTCCAGTTTCTTCTGTAGTATACATAAGTTAAAAAGAAATCTCTTTACATTTGAATTTTAATAGTGGTTACATAAGCTGTAAGTAGCACAATAAAAATAAGTTTTAACATGCTAACTGTAAAGGACATTTTAGAAAACTCTTCATTTTTAGCCCACCAAGTCACTACAGATCTTTATAAACAAAGCATGACCTCCTTGTGAGACACACAGGAGGGAAAACTCAAAGAAAAATAGAAGAAACATTTTTTTAAATAAAAATGTTTACAGAAATAAACACTAACTTGTTAACCTCAACTAGCTGGTATTTCCTAATTTTGTCCTTTTCCTTTCATCATCTTTAGTCTTGGTGCATTTTCCATGGATAAGTTTAAAAAGCCCAGCCCCTAGCACTGCAAGCAATAGGATATGACAGAATATGTTTGCACTTGAGGAGGTTACCCCTGCTTTTCTGAAAGCTGAATGAACTGTAAAATTGCTGTATGAGCTATACCAACAGATTATACCCTGCCATCTGCAACAGCATTCAACTATGTCACAAAGTCCATTATCTCAGGTTTTAAAAGTTCATACACTCACCTATTATGCTGTTTGTAGTGTTTGTTTGATTTCATACATATTTTTCAAGTTTTCTTTATTACATGACATATTCTTTTGAGATATAAAATGGATTCTTTAAAAAAAAATTATCACAGTATTATTACCTCTTCAGATTTGAGGTTTATCCCTTGTCCTATATTAGGGGTTCTCTTAAATGAAATCCATTATGGCACATATCATAACCTGTAATTATCTCATGGATTATTGACTTTGCAAATTTTTTGTCTTCATCTCTATGATGGAAACTCCATGAGCAAAAGTAGTTTGTGCTTCTGTTTACTTCTGGGTCCCTGGGACACAAGAGGCATTCAATTAATATATGTTGAATAAATACTCAGTCCATAGACAGGCTTCAGTATGTGCATTTTTCTGGGGGGAAAAATTCTACAACTTCCATCAGATCCTCAAAGAGGATCAATGATCTAAAAAAGTTAAAAATTATATAATAGCCTTTTACCCGTTTTAGCTGTTTTTAAAAGTTTAGGTTGTAAATAAATGCTTCCAACTTATCTGATAGGAATTTTGTCACTTTTCATGCAAATATTTAAAGGATAATTTAGATTCTTGAAATGTTTTGCCTGAAATTACTACAATGCCCCGTAAATAAAATGTGATTTGTATCCAAATTTATTATTTATTTTTATTATTTTATCTATTTTTGTTTTCTTTAAAAGCAAATCTGATGGGGTACCTGGGTGGCTCAGTTGTTAAGCGTCTGCCTTCGGCTCAGGTCATGATCCCAGGGTCCTAGGATCGAGCCCTGCATCGGGCTTCCTGCTCTCCCACTCCCCCTGCTGTGTTCCCTCTCTCACTGTCTCTATCAAATAAATAAGTAAAATCTTTAAAAAAAAAAAAAAAAAACAAATCTGAAAGAGAATATTCTGTATATATGAAGATATAACTTTAGTTTCTAGTAATAAGCTATATAAATGTATTATTCTTGAGAATATTACTTTGTACGGTTGATCTTTAATTTTTCACATAATCAACTACTTCACAATCTGATTTTTATAACTAAAATGATATTTTTAATTCCAATATAGATGAAATATATTCAAGGCTTAAATGTCAATTTTTACTTAGCACAGTTAAAAGGTTCTCCTAGATTCCAAAAGTCTCCAGGCCCATATTTATGGGACTCGGTTGGGGACTGGTTGGCAATAAAATGGATTCTAATTCCCCTAATATTTAAAGGGTCTTTTCCCCTCCCCCACCTTTTTATCTGGGTTGATTTAGGGATAAAATTCACCAAACTCTATTTTATTTTTTTTAAGATTTTATTTATTTGAGAGAGAGCAGGAGAGAGCCTGAGCAAGGGTAGAGGGAGAAGCAGGCTCCCCTCTGAGCAGGGAGGCCAATATGGGGCTCAATCCCAGGACCCTGGGATCATGACCTGAGCTGAAGGTAGACGCTTAACCGACTGAGCCACCCAGGCGCCCCTCACCAAACTCATTTTAATGGATAGTGTTACTTTTGCTCATTTCTGATTGAAATACTGTGATAACAATCTTGAAATAGTAAACATAAAAAAAACTGAATACTCCCTCCTCAACATTTTCTACTCTGCAAAATGTTTCAAATAGCGTTACAAGATAAACATTTAAAACATATTTCTCTTGGCAACATATTCCCAAAATCTTATTTAAATTATTTATGGACACAAGTTGTAAATTTTTAAAAATTAACATATAAGTTAATTTATAAGTATCATTAATTAATTATAAACCTAAATCCAGTATTTACATCTGAAATATTTTTCTACCTTTACTAAAAATAGTCTACATTTTCCCACTGTTATATATGTTAAGGGGAATTACAGAATTATAAAATATTTTAGACTATATGGGATCTTAGAGCTCATACATGGCAACTTTTTATCAAATTCACAAAATCTATATTATTAGCAGACACAGGCATACTTCAGACATATTGCAGGTTTGGTTACAGACCACTGTGATTAAGTGAATTTCATAATAAGGTGAGTCAAATCAATTTTTTGGTTTCCCAGTGCATATAAAAGTTATGTTTACACTATACTGTAGTCTATTAAGTGTCCAATAGCATTACATCTAAGGAAACAATGTACATATCTTAATTTAAAAATACTTTATGGCTAAAAAATGCTAACCATCGGGCGCCTGGGTGGCTCAGTTGTTAGGCGTCTGCCTTCGGCTCAGGTCATGATCCCAGGGTCCTGGGATCGAGTTCCGCATCTGGCTCCCTGCTCGGCGGGAGGCCTGCTTCTCCCTCTCTCACTCCCCCTGCTTGTGTTCCCTCTCTCGCTGTGTCTCTCTCTGTCAAATAAATAAATAAAATCTTTAAAAAAAAAAATGCTAACCATCATCTGAGCTTTCAGCGAGTCCTAATCATTGATCATCATCATCATCATAATGAAAAAGTTCGAAATACCGCAAGAATTACCAAAATGTGACACATAGACACAAAGTGAACAAATGCTGCTGGAAAAATGGCACTGATTGAGTCGCTTGACAAAGGGTTGCCACAAACCTTCAATTTGTAAAAAACCCACAGTATCTGTGAGAAGTAATAAAATGAGGTATGCCTGTAATTATGCACAGTCTTCTTAATTACATTCAGGCAGACTATAACTTTATGATACACTGTTGAACAGTTTTTGTTGTTTTTTTTTTTTAAAGATTCTATCCATCTATTTGGACAAGAGAGAGAGCACAAGCAGGGTGAGTGGCGGGCATAGGGAGAGGGAGAAGCAGGCTCTGCGCTGAGCATGGAGCCTGATGTCCTGGGATCATGACCTGAGCCTAAGGCAGACACTTAACCAACTGAGCCACCCAGGCACCCCTGTTGAACAGTCCTAAGTGAAATAAAATTCTGATGGGCTAAGAGCAGTGTGGTGGGGCAGAAGATACATTTTTGGTAGAAGAAATGGGATGAACCAAAGCACAGAGATGGGAAGGTGTTAGACATGTTTAGCAAACAATTGCATTGCAGTCTGTGTGGAGCATCAAGGTAACTGGAAGGGAACAGTAGGATATAAAGCTGAAAAGTTTGTTAAAATGTTTAATAAACAAGGAGTATAAATAATGAAGTGTTGCCTTTCTTTACCAGTAGAAGAGCTGCACTATTTATTACTCACTTAGCTTGGGGATAAAATTACACCCAACTTGAAGGTAATCAAAACTATTTTTGATAGATATTTGTTTCTTGTTTTTTTAAAAAATCTCTGATAAAAAGACTTACATGTTTTGCTTTAAGTTTTGTTTACTAATTATTAAGAAGAAAAACAAGGCAATTTCATATATTAACCTTGGATTTAATATGAAGAAGCCCAAGGCCCTTGAATTTGGGTAACATGTGATCATGAACACTATAGTTGCAGTTATCGAGAGGAGGAAGCCCCCAGTGAGTTGAGAACTTTGAATACAAAGTTATACGCTCCTTGCCTTCCAAACCCTAACTAGAGGGATATAAAACAAACTAATGTTATACCCAGAAACCTGCTAACAGACCATGAGGAAATGGGTCATGAGGATAAGGAAGAGGCTGCAGACCAGCTACAAGGAGACTTGGTGGGTTCTTCAGTGAGAACTGCCTCCCAGGGGACTCACTCTGGGATTTCCAGCCATACTCTGAGAATAGTGTTGGTGTTCTTCAACTTATTTCATATCCCACCATACTGAGACTGTAACGTTTCGTCTATGGATTGAGGTCAGAACCTATCACATATATGACTAACCCCAACTGCTTGAGACATGAAGATTGTGAGGTGAGTATAGAAAGGGTGTTTGCTAGTAGAATCACAGACACCAAAATATGTTCCCCATGTATGAAGTAATCCGCAATATATCCATAACCACCTAATTTTCCTGATTCAACATTATTGTTCAAGAAGGCTCCTGACTTCCTCATTAAGGGTATTTGTGACTTATTTTAAAAAGACATAATGACCATATTTACCTTACAGTTAGCCCTCAAACATGTTACTAGCTATTACAGATCTGTAAATATAGGCATTCCATATACATCATTCATCTGAAATTCTCATTCCAAAGAAACATGGCTGACTGTTCCATGAGATGGTTTTATAAGCAGAAAGGAAAGATTATAGACTTCTGTTTTGGGGGGGGGCTTTAATGCATTCCATGTCATGATATGTTAATATCTCATAAATCTCACTTCAGATTTTGGGCTTGCAAGGAGCGGTTTTTCTCAAATCCTGACCTTGACACTTTACAGAACTCTTGTCCATTCTTGTGAAAATTTTTGTGTAGGAATTCCATTCTGCGTGAAGATGCTAATGCCAAACTGGTATTGACTTTCATGTTCCCATTCTGTGTCTGTTCTCTCTAAAACACAGTGACAAAATAGGTTTGTGGAATAAAAGAAACATATTCAAGCCAGTATGTTACAGATGAAATTAGAAGACCAGAAGTTTTGTTTTGACTTTATTTTGGACTTAGCTCTAATTTGCTTTACCTTTAGGCACTAGCTCTGTCTTCTATGAGACACAGTTTCCTCACATATAAAATGAAGAGGTTAGACTTGATATTCTTTAAGATCCCTTTCAACATTAAAATTTAATAAACTATATTAGACTGAGTAAAAACAAAGGGAATATTTCTATTGTTTTTACTAGGCTACTAAAATTTAAAGAAACAAACCACAAATTTTAATCCATTTCCATTAAAGAAATAGAGTTGAGGGAGCATATCTTGTCCTGTCCACAAAAAGTTTGCATACACCCCTTTAAGAAAGTTTTAAGTTTCTCCAAAAAGAGACAATGAGTTAATTGCTTTACAAGGGTCATAACATTGGTTTGAATGGCAAGGTTGTTTTTTGTTTTGTTTTTTTAATATTTTATTTATTTATTTATGAGAGAGAGAGAGGCAGAGGGAGAAGCAGGCTCCCAGTGGAGCAGGGAGCCTGATGTGGGACTCGATCCTAGGACCCCAGGACCATGACCTGAGCCGAAGGCAGACTAATCGACTGAACCACTCAGGCACCCTTGAATGGCAAGGTTTAAAGTGACTTCGAAGTATTACCTAATTCAACCTACTCTCCAAATAGTTCTGAATTGTAATCACCCTAAACAGATAGTTCTTTGTTAAAAAATAAAAGAGGGAGAGACAGGGTAGACACCAAAGACCTCAGTAATTCTATAATTCATTGAAAAACTGTTGCTAGCTATGGGGATGGATGTGTAGATGAAAAAGAGAGAAAAAAGAAAATCTTCAGGAATCTCATCAGAACTAAAACAAAAAGAAGGATATGCTGGATAAGGCATGTAAAATTACCTTATTACAAGCATAAACTTGGTATGAACCTTGAAGATTCATGTTGCATTTTTGAAAATAAGACCCTTGTAACATAAAACATTTTGTTGTAGAGCATAGTATCAATTTATAAATATTTCTTATTTTAAAGATTTTATTTGAGAGAGAGAACAGAGTGAGAGAGCACAAGCGGCGGTGAGAGACAAAGGGTGAGGGAGAAGCAGACTCCCCACTGAGCAGGGAGCCCAATGCAGGGCTCGATCCCAGGACCCTGGGATCATGACCTGAGCCGAAGGCAGACACTTAACGACTGAGCCACCCAGGTCCCCTACTATAAAATAAGCTTTGTGTTGGATGATTTTGCCCAACTGGAGACTAATGTGTTCTGAGGATGATTTTGCCCAGCTGGAGACTAATGTGTTCTAAGGTAGGCTATGCTAAACTATGTTCAGTGGGTAGTGTATTAAATGCATTTTTGACTTTGATATTTTCAGCTTAACAGTGGGTTTACCAGAACATAAACCTGTGTTAAGGAAGATCTGTAATTGAAATTAAATCCCAATACCTTCAGAATGTCATCAAGGTCCTACATAATCTGGCCCTACCTACCTCTTTGACTCAAACTCCATTCCAGTCACAACGGCTTATTTATCTAACTCAAACATCACAGACTTTGCCACTGCCATCTCCTTGGCCTGGAATACTACCCCCTGCCTCTTCATATGGATGGTTTCCCCTCTTCATTCAATTAAATAGCATCTTCTAAATGAAGCTCTGCCTGGTCATCTTATCTAATGATGCCCCCATCTCCTGTATGTTTTTCTTTATCACATTAACTTGTATTTTGTTCATAGCACTGAAATTACCTTGTTTATTTGTTTGCTTTTTATATTCTTTCCCCACTAGCATGGAAGCTCTGTGAGGGCAGAGACCATATCTATCATACTTTATGCGTTATTCCCAGCCCTAGATTTAGTAGGGACTCAACACATATTTGTTTATGAATGACTGAATCGATCTGCCTTATTTTAAAGTGCTGCATGGTATAATTACATAATTCTACCACAGTTTATTCAACCATCACACTATTAATGGACTTTCAGATTGCTAATTTTTTGCTATAACAATGCTACTCTGAAGATTCTTGTGTCTTTTAAAAATTTTTCTTTATTTTCGAGAGAGAAAGAACACACACACACATGTGAACAGGGGGGAGGCCGGGCTCGATCTCATGACCCTGAGATCATGACCTGGGCCAAAATCAAGAGTCAGCTTAACCGACTGAGCTACCCAGGGGTCCATTCTTGTGTCTTTTTGTAATTGGGTGTGGCTACATATAGGCAGGGAGCCAACCAGAAATTAGTAAATAAGACAAGATCCTGACGGGGCGCCTGGGTGGCTCAGTTGTTAAGCATCTGCCTTGGGCTCAGGTCATGATCCCAGGGTCCTGGGATCGAGCCCCGCATCAGGCTCCCTGCTCAGCGGGAAGCCTGCTTCTCCCTCTCCCACTCCTCCTGCTTGTGTTCCCTCTCTGGCTGGCTTTCTCTCTGTCAAATAAATAAAATCTTAAAAAAAAAAAGACAAGATCCTGTCTTCTTCCCCAACATCATTTGTTTCCTTTTCTCACAGAAATTTAAAAAGCTCTCATACACAAAATAATTTTTATGTATTTTATTTATTTTTTTTTAAGTAGGCTCCATTGGGCGCCTGGGTGGCTCAGTCGGTTAAGCGACTGCCTTCAGCTCAGGTCATGATCCTGGAGTCCTGGGATCGAGTCCCGCATCAGGCTCCCTGCTCAGTGGGGAGTCTGCTTCTCCCTCTGACCCTCCTCCCTCTCGTGCTCTCTGTCTCTCATTCTCTCTCTCGCAAATAAATAAATAAAATCTTTAAAAAAAATAAATAAATAAATAAAAATAAAGTAGGCTCCATGCCCAGTATAGAGCCCAACCAGGCTTGAACTCAGAACCCTGAGATCAAGACCTGAGCTGAGGTCAAGAATCCAACACTTAACCAACTGAGCCACCCAGGACCATTAATACACAAAATAATTTTTAAACATAAAACAAGTTTTTGTTTTGTTTTTTTTTTTTTGGTAATGGCTCAGATCCAAAGAGAAAGTCTTACATTCTTACATCAAGAATGTATTCTCTGTCCCAATCTAGTTAGATTTCAGATTCTCTCATATCACAAAAATCACCATGGGATTGTAAGAAGATAGAATGAGACTTTTAAAATTACCTCTGCAAATAATCTCAAGTTTTATCTTTCATCATCTCATGGTCTTAATCATCTCTCTTGGCTCCCTGCCTGTATATATCTTCAGCAACTTATACTAGAATGTTAAAAAGTGCTATGCTGAACATTTTGCAATTATCATTTTAAGTGGATGTTTATTGTATTTGCATTAATTTTTATATTTAAAAATTTGCTATACTGAAAAAAATATATGATCAATTTTAAGAAAAATAATAGCAAGAATTAAAAGACAACAGATCTGCTAATATTGTTCTTCATGGGCAATAATTTCTTGTGGTCCTTCCTCTTTCCACCCAGGCATCCCAAAATGGTTTTTAAAAATAAAAGTAATTGTCTCATTTAAATGAATGTCTAGTAGTGGGCTCCAGGCCATATTTGATCCAGTGAAAGCTAAAGCCATGGAAATAGATATAATTGCTTCTGGAGCAATCTTCACAACATATGTTTCATCTCAAAGACAAACACCAGTCAGCTAAGTATTTTGCTGAAGGGCTATGTGAAGAATTATTTAAATTCTGTTGTTGGGGGCGCCTGGGTGGTTCAGTTGGTTAAGCCTCTGCCTTCAGCTCAGATCATTATCTCAAGATCCTGGGATGGAGCCCTCATCAGGCTCCCTGCCCAGCAGGGAGTCTACTTCTCCCCCTGCCACTCCCCCTGCCACTCCCCCTGCTCGTGCTTTCTCTTTCTCTCTCCCTCCCTCTCTCTCTCTCTATCAAATAAATAAAATCTTAAAAAAAAATAAATTCTGTCAATAGGAGTTGATAAATAACAAGATTCAGGGCGCCTGGGTGGCTCAGTCGGTTAAGCGACTGCCTTCGGCTCAGGTCATGATCCCGGGGTCCTGGGATGGAGCCCCGCATCAGACTACCTGCTCTGTGGGGATCCTGCTTCTCCCTCTCCCACTCCCCCTGCTTGTGTTCCCTCTCTTGCTGTGTCTCTCTCTGTCAAGTGAATAAATAAAATCTTAAAAAAAAAAAAAGACAAGATTCAACCAGGTAAGTTTGAAGATGTAATTGGCTTTATTAAACAATTCATGAATTGGGCAGCACTCCATCTAGCAAGCAGAGAGGCACTCCAAGGAGTTTATAGACCAAGATGGGGGGGGGGGGGCAAGAAAGTGATTAGCAAAAGAAAAGGATTATTTCAGAGGAGGCTGTTTGCTAGGGGAAAGCAAAGTGTCTTATGCAGATTACCTCATCTTTCTTTGGGGGATGATCTGCAAACCCTATGTATGCCAAGAAAGAAGGTCTAAGAAAGAACCCCACCATTTAGATCAATAATTGTGTGATTCATATTTGTAAAACTGGTGAAGAACATTATTTTTCAGTGTTTTGTTCTGTTTCAGAGAGAGAGAGAGAAAGAAAGAGAAGGGGGTTGCAGAGAGAGAATCCCAAACAGGCTCCATGCCTAGGGCAGAGCTGGACTCAGGGCTCAATCTCACAACCCTGAGATCATGACCTGAGCTTAAACCAAGAGTTGGATACTCAACCGACTGAGCCACCCATGTGCCCCATTAACAGGCATTTTCAATTTTCTATTAAAAAAAAAAAACACGGAAAGGGGTGCCTTCCTCTGTCCCTCTCCCCACTCGTGCACTCTCTCTCTGAAATAAATTTTAAAAATCTTTAAAAAAAAAAAAAAGAAAATGCCCATTAGTGATCAAGATTTATAATAAAAATTACACTATGGGTTTAATAGATACCTGCACCATCATTTTCAAAGCCTTGTTTATAACAACCTTAAGAGTGACATCTTTGGACACTGGGTGGCTCAGTCAGTTGGGCATCTGCCTTTGGCTCGGGTCATGATCCCAGGGCCCAGGATCCAGTCCCACATCGGACTCCTTGCTCAGCGGGGAGCCTGCTTCTCCCTCTGCCTGCCACTACCCCTGCTTGTGCTCTCTCTCTCGCTGAAAAATAAGTGAATAAAATCTTTAAAAAAAAAAAAAGAGCGACGTCTTTGTTTCTCTTTCTGAACTTTCTGAACTCTCTTTCTGAACTGAAAACAAATCAGTAACAATTCATTTCATTTCAATTAGTACATCAATTCATTTCAATTAGTACAACGAAAATCATGTATCACTAATGTTTACTAATAATCATACAAGAGCATAAACTACTGTTTCAAATAACCTTCATTGATCAACATTTAAATTGACAGTATTTTTTTAAAGATTTTATTTATTCGAGAGCGAGAGAGACAGAGACAGAGAAAGACAGCATAAGCTGGAGGAGGGGCAGAGGAAAAAGCAGACTCCCCTGCTGAGCAGGGAGCCTGATGCGGGGCTCTAACTCAGGACCACAGGTCATGACCCGAGCCAAAGGCAGGCGCTTCTACCGACTGAGCCACCCAGGTGCCCTAAATTGACAGTATTTTACTGAAATACCATAAATATAAAACAATAGTTTCTCCTGCCTCAAAAATAATAATCCTTATAAATCATAGTTAGATTTAAAAGAAAAGAGAAAGGAAGAATGTTTACAAAGTTCATATAAACCTACTTCTAATGCATTCAATAACATATATTTAATAACTTCAGTTTTTTCTAGAGTAAACTGAACAAACTGAAAGTTTTGACTTCTGCCTAAATTTATCCAGATATTTCAAATCAGCATTTTATTTTCTGCTATGCAAGCAGAAAGTCCTGAACTTGAAATACGTCACTTTAGGGGTGCCTGGGTGGCTCTGTTGGTTGAGTGTCTGCCTTCGGCTCAGGTCATGATCTTGGGGTCCTGGGATTGAGCCCCCCATCCGGCTCTCCACTCAGTGGTGAGTCTGCTTCTCCCTCTGTGATCTCTCTTGCTTTTGCTCTCTCTCAAATAAATACAATCTTTAAAAAAAAAAAAAACTTCACACACACAAAAATAAAATAAATTAAAATAAAATACTTCACTTTAAGGACATTTCTATTGCAGGGGGAAAAAAAATGCCACAAATCAGTACCCTAATAATTATAAAACTATAAAATAGTTGGAAAGAAATGTGTATCTCTCTTATGCTACTGGAGCTTAAGACTCCATTAAAAAATCTCATCTAATTAAGGACTGAGCAGAGGTAGGGAACACTTTTCCAGGTCTAAAACAAGTCAGTAACAAGAGGATGAAGATTTCAGGGCGCCTGGGTGGCTCAGTCGTTAAGCATCTGCCTTCAGCTCAGGTCATGATCCCAGAGTCCTGGGATCAAGCCCCACGTCGGGCTCTCTGCTGAGTGGGAAGCCTGCTTCTCCCTCTCCCACTCCCCCTACTTGTGTTCTCTCTCTCTCTCTGTCAAATAAATAAATAAAATCTTTAAAAAAAAAAAAAAGAGGATGAAGATTTCCCAATTGTTAATAATTAATTAATCAGTTCAAACTATAAAAGACTACTATGTATTACCAGATTGGAAATTAATCATTGCCAGACTTACACGGATCTTCCCTACCATGTTCAAAAAAGAGCATGACTAATGCAGTGATGGGAATTTCCAACATTATATACCTAGCAAATATATCATTAGTAATATTGGTGAAACCTTAACCTACATATGCTACCTCTTTCAAGGTTCTCAATATAAAGTTTCAAATATGTGTTCAATACAAATTCTGATACAGGTTGGCATTTAAAAAGATTTTGTTCTATTTCTGTTTAAGGTGTTTCTAGGAGAGTAGTCTGAATTTTTTTTTCTTATGAAGAGTGTGTTCTCACTAGAATCAAAATTAGTGATATTTTGAAAATCTAGTAATATGTGTAACCACATAAGAGTAAAACAGTAGTTGTTTTGTTTCCAGAGAAAGAACTTCTCTATTCCTTTGCAGCTATTCAAAACAATATATTGGAGGTTTACAAAGTCAGGAAGTAACATTAACAACTTACTTTCACTATTCTTGATAGAGAAGTCCTAAACTAATCAGCAGTAATTTGCACATTTTTATATTATCTGTACTTTAAAGTGTATTGATTTATAGCTAAATGTCAGTTAAATAAAATTAACCAGAATGCCTTGAGATGAACCATTTAGTTTTTTAAAAATCAGTTGAGTGTTAAAAAAGAGCTCTTTTCGATGAAAGTCTTCTTAAATATACAAATAAATATTTCCAGTATTTGGTAATTACACTTTAACTTTCCTTTAACCATGGAGTCTAATCTCCCCTCACAGTAAATATCTGGAACAGCAAGTTTCTGTGGGCTACTGCAGTCCGTGTAGGGGGACACTGTTCTCAGAGCATAGAAGCTGCTTTTTCTAAAAGGGGGTTGCAGCAAAGATTTCTGATTGGGTACAGAACATTTTAATGTAGCCATTTTATGCAGTCATTTCAGAGCATGAATGAATAAAACTTGCTCATAGTTACATAAAAAATTAAAACATAACTGAGATATAAAAGGAAAAATAATTCTGCCCCTCTGAAATAATCTCACTGCTCAGAGATAACCACTGTTGACCAATCCTTCTGTAGACTTTATTTTTATTTTTTTAATTATTATTTTTATTAATTTTTTTTTTCCTTCTAGAGAGCACGCTCTTGAGGAAGTGCAAGAGGAGGAGGGCCAGAGGGGGAGGGAGAATCTTTTTTTTTTTGAGAGGAAGAATCTTAAACAAGCTCTGTGCTCAGCGCCTAGCCCTGACCCTAGCCCTGATGTGGGGCTCGATCTCACAACCTTGAGATCAAGACCTGAGCTGAAATCAAGAGTCAGCCCGCTTAACCCACTGAGCCACCCAGGCGCCCCTGGACTTTTTAAAATGTATTCACTAAGAGCGCCTGGGTGGCTCAGTCAGTTAAGCAGGCTGACTCTTGATTTCAGCTCAGGTCTTGATCTCAGGGTCCTGGGATCCAGCCCTGTGTCAGGCTCTTGCACTCAGTGAGGAGTCTACTTGTCCCTCTCCCTCTGCCCCTCCCCGCTGCTTGCCTGCATTCTCTCTCAAATAAATAAAAATCTTTAAAAAAATAAAATGTATACACTAGCATATATATCCTTTTGCAATTTAAAAATGAGCTATATATATGGTTCTGTATGGTTTTCTTCATTTAAAAATGTGTATGAGGAAGGATCTACTTAATTTTAATACCTATTATTGTATTCTTGTAGCATAATTTAACTAGTATTCCATTTGTACATATTGCTAGGTTTTTAAAAAATAGTGATATAGTGACCATCCCTATGTATACATTTTTATACATTAATACAAAGTGGAACTGATCAGTAAACCTTTGTGGATTTCTTTGTATTGACAGATGTTGTCAAACTGCCTTCCAGACAGGTATTATTAATTTATAGCACCACTAATGGTATATGACAGTACCTGCTTCCCTATTCATCATCAATACTGGCTGGATATTATTGAACTTTTCCAAATTTCACTGAGTGAAAAATGTTTCATTCTTAAAATTATTTTTATTTATTTTGCATTTACTTATTTATAAAGTTAAACATTTTTCCAAATGTTTATTTTTTCCCGTGTTATATATTCACATCTTTGTCAGTTTTTCTTTAGGCTTTTGTCTTACTGGTTTGTGAGAGCTCTTTGCATATTAACCCTTTCTGTCATTTATACAGAATGAATATATATACATTATTCCAAAGGACTATTTTATGTAACTAAAAACAAATGTGGAATTAACTACAACCTATTTCCAAGTTAAAAAAAAAAAATCAAAGGGAAGAAAAGTATGCTCCCATATGCTTACCAAAAGTAGATAATATATACATATATGGCATATGGTATCTCTGGAAAGATACCCAAGAAACCAGTTGTCGGATCAGCTTTGGGAAGAGAAATGGGGAGATAGAATGGGAGGGTAATTCACTCTTTAATGTATACACTTCTGTACTGCTTCAAGGTTTTTTCTTTTTTTGTTTTACCATGAATGTGAATCACCTATTCAAAGTTCATAATTTTTCTAAAGAAATGAGATAATTCAAATTCAATCTTTTTCTTTCTTAGCTGTCCTATTTTCCCAAAACTAATGTTGAATAACCTTTGTGCTCATTCTAAGATGTTATCTTTATCATGTACTAAATTCCCATATAAATATTAGTCTTTTTCTGGAGCCTTTACTCAGCTTCATTGATTTGTTTATCTGGTTGCAAGTGTTTCAAGTACTGCACCTTTACAATAAGGTTGTGTTTTTTTTAAGATTATTTATTTATTTATTTGACAGAGAGATAGAGAGAGAGAGGACAAGCAGGCAGAGCAGCAGGCAAAGGGAGAGGGAGAAGCAGGCTTCCCGCAGAGCAGGGAGCCTGATGCGGGGCTTGATCCCAGGACCCCGCGATCATGACCTGAGCCGAAGGCAGACGCTTAACTGACTGAGCCACCCAGGCGCCCCTACAATAAGTTTTAATTTCTAGGAAGACTAATCAATCCTCTACTAATGTTCTTCTTTAAAAAGTTTTTTTCCGGGCGCCTCCCCTCTCGTGCTGTTTCTCTCTCTCTCGCTCTCAAATAAATAAATAAATAAAATCTTTAAAAAAAAAAAAGTTTTTTTCCAGGGCGCCTGGGTGGCTCAGTCAGTTGAGTGTCTGACTCTAAGTTACAGCTCAGGTCATGAACTCAGTGTCATGAGATAGAGCCCCACCTCGGGCTCCATGCTGGGCGAGGAGCCTGCTTGAGATTCTCTCTCTCCCTCTCTCTCTGCTCCTCATCCTGCTCATGCACACTCCCTCTCTCTAAATAAATCTTTAAAAGTAAATAAATAAATAAAAAAGAAAGGTTTTTTCCATCTATCCTCATATTTCTAGATGGATTTTATTGGCCAGCCTGAATTTTTTTATTATGGCAAAATATACATAAAATGTACCATTTTAACCATTTTTAAGTGCACAGTTTTGTTGCACACTCACATTGTTGTGCAACTATCACCACCACTTATCTCTAGAATCTAGATGAATTCTAATAACACTTTGTCAGGTTCCAAAAAATAATGCTGCCAATATTCTGATTCTTATTAATGTGTGATTTACATAGAATAATATTTTTACAACTGCTTTCTAACCAAGCACAATATATGTCTTTTCATGTTGATCATTCATTTATCACTCACTCAAGAAACATTTATTGAGTGCCTATTACACCAGGAACTATACTAGGCACTGGAGATGTAAATGTAACTAAAGTAATATATCTGTTTTTACAGATATTATGAAATCCAGAAGGTGAAATAAAGATTAAGCAAATAATTGCACATATAAACATAAATTGCCAAGCTTTAAGGGATAAATAGATACATGGGTCCATGATGGACTTACATGAAGTGATTTGATATAATCCAGGGGATCTGGGCAGTCCCCCTGAATGACAACTGAACTGACTCTGGAAAATATACTCAAATCATCTTCAATATCCTCCAGCTGGCTTCACACAGGCCTGGCACATTTCTTAGGTTTGTCCCTGAGTATATAATCTTTTAAATAGTGTATGGGATCTTTCATTCATTTTATGTTCTAACTGGGTCTTTTCTATTTATGGGAAAGCTATTGATCTTTGAGTATTAAATTTGTAATCAGCTGCCTTTAGAATTTTGACTGTTTCTGAGGGAACTCATTCTTTCCTTCCTATACATTTTTCCCCAGCCAATAAGGTAAGAAAGAAATGTCTGTGAAAGCTTCCATTCTTTGGGAAGTTTTAGGGGATATGCTGCTATCTTCTCTCCACCCCTGTGAATGCAAGAGTGATCTATCTATTTGGTGAAATGGTGAGACTATCACATCTATTTAATCACCTTTCTGTATTGAGTAGAATTAATGTGTGAAAGGCCACAGCTCATATGTGGCCTATTTCTTTTGGATCTCTATAATCAACAAGGAAGGCAGATCCCAATCCACCAATCCACCATGCAGCAGGCAATACGTTTGCTCTGCTGATATAACTCTCCCACTACAGCACTGCCTGGGTGGCTCAGTCAGTTAAGAGTCCAACCCTTGATTTCGGCTCAGGTTGTGATCTCAGGGTCCTGGGATTGAGCCCTGCATCAGCAAGGAGTCTGCTTGAGGATTCTCTCTCCTTCTCCCCCTGCCTCTCCCCACTTGCATGCATGTGCTCTCTCACTCTCTCAAATAAATAAATCTTAAAAAAATATATTAAATAACTCTCCCATTACAGAAAGGATGTTTGAGTTCCACACATAATTACTCCATGTATCATTTCAGATTGTTTGGCCAGGAAAAAACTTGAAAATTATATTTTCATTCTTACATCTTGAATTTTCACCTATCTTAGAATGCAATTAAAATACTTAATTCTAGGGGCGCCTGGGTGGCTCAGTCGTTAAGCGTCTGCCTTCGGCTCAGGTCAGGATCCCAGGGTCCTGGGATGGAGCCCCACATCGGGCTCTCTGCTCAGCGGGAAGCGTGCTTCTCCCTCTCCCACTCCCCCTACTTGTGTTCCCTCTCTCGCTGTGTCTCTCTGTCAAATAAATAAATAAAATCTTTAAAAAAAAAAACCAACTTAATTCTATCAGCTTGAAGAGTTTGATTAAAGAATAAAAAGTATTCTGTCAGTGCAGTACTTACTATTCACCAAGCTCTCTGGACTGTACATTCATCATAAAAAATGTTTAAGTGTCCATTCCCAATCTTTAATTAATAAATTATATGTACTATAGCAATGTTCTTCATATTATAAAATACACACAGAATAAGGATTTTTAAAGAATGAGATCTTTAAAATAATTTTTACTTATTGTTTCTCAAATATTTTGCTCTCACCAAAAATATTAATAATGATAATTTCATTATTTTTTAAAATCTTGGTTTAACATCTTGGATATGAAGACACTTGTGAGTGTAATTCTACATTCAATCTATTTTACTTCTTGGTTTTAATGTTTGGGTATTTTTAAAGATTTTATTATTTATTTGACAGAGAGAAGCCCAGCGAGAGAGGGAACACAAGCAGGGGGAGTGGGAGAGGGAGAAGCAGGCTTCCTGCAGAGCAGGGAGCCCGATGTGGGCTTGATCCCAGGACCCTGGGATCATGACCTGAGCTGAAGGCAGACACTTAATGACTGAGGCACCCAGGAGCCCCATGGTTTTAATGTTATTATAGATGAAAACATACCTCAGAAAGGTAGTAAGATTCAAAGGGAATTAGTACAAAATAAGGATACTCATTTATTCTATCCTATATCCTAACTATGGGGATTTTGTGAAATTCTACTAGAAATATCCATCTTCCCTAACATGAACCAGAAGATGTTGCAGTTTTATATGTAACAAATAGATTAAAAATCTACTGTAATTCTTAATTTAGAAAATTTTCGGGGCACCTGGGTGGCTCAGTTGTTAAGCGTCTGCCTTTGGCTCAGGACATAGTCCCAGGGTCCTGGGATCGAGCCCCGCATCGGGCTCGCTGCTCTGCGGGAAGCCTGCTTCTCCCTGTCCCACTCCCCCTGCTTGTGTTCCCTCTCTTGCTGTGTCTCTCTCTGTCAAATAAATAAATAAAATCTTAAAAAAAAACAAAAGGGGATGCCTGGGTGGCTCAGATGGTTAAGCGTCTGTCTTCGGCTCAGGTCAAGATCCCAGCGTCCTGGGATCGAGTCCTACATCGGGCTCCCTGCTCCTTGGGAGCCTGCTTCTCCCTCTGCCTCTCTCTCTCTCTCTCTCATGAATAAATAAATAAAATCTTAAAAAAAAAAAAAAAATTTTCAAACAAGTTTGACAATCATTTCTAAATTTCAGTATAGTTGAGTTTTTATAGGTGAAAACTGTCATTTTCAGCAATAAAAATACACAACAGAAACATTTCCAAGCATGTATTTTCAAATTATACAGTTTTTGATAAATTACTTTTCCATTCATTGTTAAAAGATCACTGTTACCTGAAATAGTCATATCAAGTGCTCCTTTTTTCTGTTCCCCAAAATATTTGCCAACATTGCATTTTACAGAAAGCCACTTGTCAGCACAAGAAACACAGGAAATTTAAAACCCTTTCCTTTTGGTACAAAGAAAACGTGTAATTTCTCTTCACTTTGGCAACTCTATTAAGTATTTGCCACAGAAAAATCAGTGAACCTCTCCCTCTTTCGTATGAAAAATTTTTATACTCATTCTACATAATTAAAAAGTATTATAAAGGGTTACACTAAAATTTTAAAGTCTTGTTTTATTAAAATAACTAGATTGATGATATCCTATAGAAGTTTGTACGGTCTGGCTCCAACTTTCTTGTTATTATATCTTGTTAATGATACATCCAGTGATTTAATTTCACATGTGTTATTAGCATTGTAACCATATTCCAGAAAATTCATTTATTCTAGTGAAGTCAGTTGCCCCACTAAAAAAAATCAGTTTTGGAGGCCCCTGGGTGGCTCAGTCAGTTAAGCATCTGCCTTCAGCTCAGGTCATGATCCCAGGGTACTGGGATCAAGCCCTGAGTTGGGCTCCCAGCTCAGCAGAGAGTCTGCTTCTCCCTCTTCTCCTTCCCCCTCCATTAGTGCTCTCTCTCTCTTTCTCAAATAAATAAAATCTTTTTTAAAAATTCTTTTTAGATTTTATTTATTTGAGAGAGAGAGACAGAGAGAGAGCACAAGTGGGGAGGAGAGGGAGAAGCAGGCTTCCCACAGAGCAGGGAACCTGATGCAGGACTCGATCCCAGGACCTCGGGATTATGACCTGAGCCGAAGGCAGACGCTTAACCACCTGAGCCACCCAGGCGCCCTAAATAAAATCTTTTAAAAAAATCAGTTTTGTTTTCCCATGAAAAATTTTTATTAAAGAAGTCATTTATTATTAAAAACATAATCTCTCTGGGCTATCTTTCTTTTACTGGCTTAAGAAAGAGTTCTTCCTGTATTTCACTATTGACTCTGAATTTAACAAATAGCATAAGCTGAGACACATTAGAAACACTTTTACTTTCATCCAAATTAACAGGAACCTTCCACACTGCATAATTTGTTCTAACGCTCATTTCTTCAATTTTCCATCATATCTTCTATGCATATTCTTTTTAGTGTATGTTACCTAAAAGAATGAGTGTTAGTTTTCTCTTTTTAGAAATTCTTTAAATTATTTTAGCAATTTTATTTTTTTTTAAGATTTTATTTATTTATTTGACAGAAAGAGACACAGCGAGAGCAGGAACACAAGCAGGGGGAGTGGGAGAGGGAGAAGCAGGCTTCCCGCTGAGCAGGAAGCCCGATGTGGGGCTCCATCCCCCAACCCTGGGATCATGACCTGAGCCGAAGGCAGACGTTAAACGAGTGAGCCACCCAGGCGCCCCTATTTTAGTGATTTTAACTGTGGTAGGAAGGAATAATGTGTAAATGTTGTGGTAAATTGGTTTATTTTTAATGTTGCTATTTTTGTTCTGTCTTTCATTGTTAAGAAAACTCAAAAGAAATCTTAGAAGTCTAAACATTTATTACTTAATTTATTGTGAAATTGTATAAAGTGTTGCATGTCACACAATTTTGTTTTTTTATTTTATTTTTTAAATAGGCTCCATGCCCCACATGGAGCCCAAAGTGGGGCTTGAACTCATGATCGTGACATCAAGAGCCTTTAATCAAGAGTCGGATGCTTAACCAACTGAGCCACCCAGGCACCCCACATGTCACATAATTTTAAACATCACTGAAAAGATTGCTGAGATTTAGCGTCATATTCTGGATGGATAGATTTTTAAATATCTTGGTAACAGTGTTTTATTTATTAGCTAACATCTCAAAGCATTCTAGCCACTAAGGCAAGATTCACTTGCTAGAAAAGTGGATTGAAATCCATATTTCAAAGAGTCTTCTTTATATTTGCTAATTCTTTTAGCTGACTTCTTGTTAGGTCCCACTAAACTGCCATTTTTATCACATATTTTGGCTAAGAAGAGACCATACTAGAAGAAAAATCTAGTTGTGCTATTTTGTTGTTGCTTTTTCCTTTTATTTTTTTTAATGAATTATTTTTAAAGATTTTATTTACTTGAGAGAGAGAGAGTGAGAGAAAGCACGCAGATATGATTATTTCAGGTAACAGTGATCTCAGAGTCTGAGATGAGGATTCCAGTGACTTTTTTTTTTGAGAGAGTGATGTTAAGAAGAAACCTGTAAGGCAGTGAGGAAAACAGAACAGGGTAGGAGAAAGGACTAGCCAAAGATGTGGGTGCCAGATGAAGCTGATCCTCAGTCTGATTCCACAAGGAGCTCTGGAGTATGGAAATTGCCAGGAAAACATCTCACCTTGAGGAAAGGAGGCAAGCCTTACATTCAGTCATCAGCTACAGGTTGCCTGGGGTGGGAGTGTCTAACCTCTCTGACTAGGTAGCCCCCTTCGTATCAGGGCAATTCTTCCACGCAGAAGGGTACAGCTGTGAGCTGTTAGCAGCCAAGAATCAACAGCGTATGGGGAATGGGTGCAATGACCAGGAAAGAGGATCTTGGCAAGGCACCAGTACCCCTTTTTGTGAGGTTAGTGTAGTTAACACTAGATATTATAATTGGTAAATCTTTTTCTTTACCACTGTACAATGCATCGCAATGTGCTAAAAAGGAACAAAGACAGAAGAGTGACACCTGAATTCTTGCTCTTGTTCCTGGATACCCACCACCTTATGTGACCATCTGACCTTCAGACTAAGATGCAAGTGGCATTCCATATATTAAATATTAGTAAAATTAATTTCCTGTTTGCAGGTAAAAAATAAATTTAAATATAAGTTCTAATATCTTATTCCTTTTTTTTTAAAGATTTTTTTATTTATTTGAGAGAGAGAGAATGAGAGACAGAGAGCATGAGAGGTCAGAGGGAGAAGCAGACTCGCCGCTGAGCAGGGAGCCCGATGCGGGACTTGATCCCGGGACTCTGGGATCATGACCTGAGCCGAAGGCAGTCGCTTAACCAACTGAGCCACCCAGGTGCCCTCTAATATCTTATTCCTGAACTTCAGTGAGTTGCCCTGCAAACTCCAGCTTGGAGATCACTACACCAGTCAGCAATACCCATGAAGCACAGGCCTATAAAACATATCAAATAGAAAAGGCTGGTCTTCTACATCCTTCCACCTGCCCTTTCAGTGTATTCCTTATATGGACACCCTGCCCCATATTTGCCTGTCTTCTACAATGTATCTTCAGGCTTGCCAGAATCCTCCATTTCCAGCACTGCCTTCCTATATAAAGTTTCTACAAATCAGTAAAACCAATGTTCTAGTAGAAAAATAAGAAATAGCTAACTCATTGAAATGAAAAACACCTAGTAGAAATGCAATCAAAACTATAATGCAATAGCACTTTTTCACTTTTTAAAAAATAATTATATATTTTTAAAGATTTTATTTATTTATTTGACAGAGAGAGACACAGAGAGAGAGGGAACACAAGCAGGGGGAGTGGGAGAGGGAGAAGCAGGCTTCCCGCCAAGCAGGGCGCCTGATGCAGAGCTCGATCCCAGGATCCTGGGATCATGACCTGAGCCGAAGGCAGACGCTTAACGACTGAGCCACCCAGGAGCCCCTAAAAATAATTATTTTTTTTAAAGATTTTATTTATTTGAGAGAGAGAGGGAGGAGCAGACTCCCCACTGAGCAAGGAGCCTGATATGGGACTTGATCCCAGGACCCAGGGATGATGACCTGAGCTGAAGGCAGATGCTTAAGCAACTGAGCCACCCAGGCGCCCCAGCACTTTTTCACTTATTGGATGACAAAGCTAAAATAATTTCATAATACACTGGGATGTATAAGATAGAGGAGAAATATTTTATGGTGGTCAAGTTCGGCAGCAGCTGTCAAAATGTAAAATGCACATCTCTTCGATCCAACAATTCTGTTTCTAATAATTTATGGAAAAGATATACTTGTGTATGTGCATAAAGATGCATGAGCAAGGGCATTTACAGCAGTGTAATAAAATAAAATTAAACAATTATGCCATATCCACATAAGCAGAATTATAAAATAATGTATGTTTTGTATGCATATAAGAACAAATCTCTAAGGTATATTGTTAACTGGCCATTGTATGTCACATGCTGACATGACAGAAAATTGATATGTTGGTTGCCTTCTGCATGGGAATCTGGGTTGTTGAGGGATAGGGGTTGAAGGGCAACTTTCTTTTCACGTGTATCTTTTGTGGGGAGGTATATTATTTTTAAAAATATCCAACAAGTTCCACTCCCTTTCTGTTAGCCCTCACTAGTGTTGGGAATGGGGGCAGTCACCTAAAAATGGATCCTAACTGGAAGGTTAAATAACATTACCATCTAGAAAAAGGATTCTGAAAATATGGACTGAGGACCCCTGAGGATCTCCAAGACCCATTCAAAGAGTCTGAGAATTCCTCCCTTTTCCTATTCCATATCTGTATGAAGCCAGATTTTCTTCAAATACTCAATCCAAAGAACATATCACAATTGAATGAATGGCAGAGGCATCTATTAGAATCCAGGTGTCTTCTATATGACATTAAGGAGACTTGCAAATATGTAAAACAGAGCAACACTCTTACTACTTATTTTTAAATATATTTTTCATAAAATGTTACTTATGTTAACACGTTAAGGGGTTTAATATTGTTACTAAAAAATAGGTAAATATTTAAAATTTTTATTTTAATTTCAAATATGTAACTATCGACAGACATATAAACAAAAGCTCTTTGGGGTCCTGAATAATTTTTAAGAGTGTAGAGGGGTCCTGAAAACAAAAAAGTTTGAGAATTACTGGTCTAAAATGCTCTTGTCTTGGGGCACCCCAGTGGCTCAGTCAGTTAAGCATCTGCCTTTCTGCTCGGGTCATGATCCCAGAGTCCTGGGGTCAAGCCTCACATCAGGCTCCCAGCTCAGCAGGGAGCCTGCTTCTCCCTCTACCCGCCCCAGCTCCCCCCTCCCCCGCTCATACTCTTTCTCAAGTAAGTAAGTAAGTAAGTAAATAAATAAATAAATAAATAAATAAAATACTCTCTTTATTCACTTCTCTCTTTCTCTCCTGGCATTAGCACGTTCCTTCCTGTACATGGAGATCTGTGTACCTATATTACCGCCTCCACTCAAAGAGACGGGACTCTGTATTTATAACAGTACTCAGCAATGCTCTGCATGTAATAAAAGCTCAATAAGTATTTGCTGAATTCAAAAAATGAATGTTGCTCTCCCAGTTTTCTTCTAAATCTGCTCTCCTTTTCAAATTTATCTTTGCTTGAGGGGCGCCTGGGTGGCTCAGTCTCAAGCGTCTGCCTTCGGCTCGGGTCGTGATCCCAGGGTCCTGGGATTGAGCCCCGCGTTGGGCTCCCTGCTCAGCGGGAAGCCTGCTTCTCCCTCTCCCACTCCCCCTGCTTGCATTCCCTCTCTCGCTGTGTCTCTCTTTGTCAAATAAATAAATAAATAAAATCTTAAAAAAAAAAAAATTTATCTTTGCTTGACTCCACTGCTCCTTATAGGTAGCAACTGACTCATCTCTGATTTTTCTTTCACTGCTAAAACTCAGATGCTTGCTTTTCACTTAGCTCCATACCAACCGTGGTGACTCATCAGGTTTGGAGAGTGTGGGAGGGAGTCTTGCATTCCCATGGACTCACACACTAACCTTTCTTAAGTATTGGCATTGTTGCATTATTCTTGCTTAAGAGCCTACTGAGTCCCTGTTTATCATCTCAGGTCTAAATACCTCTGCCCCTCATGCTCACAACTTTATCCCACGTACCAACCTTATCTCCCACTAACCCAACTCACACCCTCTCTGTAAGCAAGCTGATCTCCTCACTGGCTCCCACATACTCTTTCCCAATGATGGACTTTCTGCACTGGCCACTCCCATCACCTGACTAGATGTTATCCATCCTTTAACAGCAGTTCAGGTCCCACAGTCTCCATTAGATCTGCTCTTCTTTCTTCCTATATCATCATAGCAAACAGGTGCCCAGCAGCTGTCAAGCTCTGAACTAGACATCAGTGATAAAAAGTTGAATCAAACACAATCCTTGTCCAGCTCAGGAATGTATCCAATAGGGGACACTGACATGACCATAATAAACACCTGTGTTCCAAGCACTTAAAATGAATTATCTCACATAATACTCAAAACAACGATATTCTATCAGTGGTCTTACTTTCCATCTAAGAAATGAAGCAACTGGACACTAAGCAGATATGTGGCCAGCCCTGTCACGTATCTACAAGTGCCGAGTCTTCTCCACTCCACAGCTGGAGTTCTTAATTATCTTGTAATGCTTGCTGAGTAAAAAAGAATCAGAGCACAATGGACAAAGTGATTGGTGAGCAAGAAAGAAAAGCCTTTGTTTCTGGGAGGAAGGAGAGGATAGGACCAGTAAGAGAAAGTTTCATGTTGTCCTTTTGTATGGCCACACAAAAATCCAAACACACAAATCACCATTATCAAGGGTATGGAGCTGTGAGTAAGAGACAAACTCGGGCAAAATGTTGCTCTTTCTTTTGGATTCCCACAGAATAAACCACTGTCCATACTTTTATTTAATCATCAAATGCATGGAAGTGCTTATTTTTTATCAGACCATTCAGTGAGGATGGGGAAGGTGTCTTATTCACCTTTCTAGGTGCTCAATCGATGTTCTGAGGCTCGGGAGAGAGGGCTGATAAATGCGATCAGAAGGCAGGAGGCGTCCTGATTTTAGAGAGCGGGCTGTGGAGATGTAAGGCTTATTTGCAGGCAAAAGGGAACAAGGAAGCTAGAAAGGTATTTATTAATACTACTTATTATTTTCCAAAGCAATGAAAGTCTATAGTTTAAGGGGCACCTGGCTGGCTCAGTCAGTAGAGCATGGGACTCTTTTTTTTTTTTTTTAAGATTTTATTTATTTATTTGACAGAGAGAGAAAGCGAGCAAGTGAGCACAAGCAGGGGAGCAACAGAGGGAGAGCAGGGAGCCTGATGTGGGGCTCGATCCCAGGACCCTGAGATCATGACCTGAGCTGAAGGCAGACATTTAACCAATTGAGTCACCCAGGTGCCCCAGCATGCGACTCTTGATCTCAGGGTCATAAGTTCAAAGCCTTGTATTGGGCATAGGGCTTACTTAAAAAAAGTCTCTAGTTTTAAAAAAACATAACAGTAAAAGGCTCACAATTCTAACAGTAGTTCTGCGCTCTACTCCCAGTCCTATTTACCAGGCAACTATCCTAAACTGTTAGCTGTTTACCCAAATTTACAGCCATATTTTTAAACAATGCTCTTAAGGGTTATTTTTTTTTTAAGATTTTTTATTTATTTGAGAGCGAGAGAGAGTGCGAGACAGAGAGAGAGCACGAGTGGGCTGAGGGGCAGAGGGAGAAGCAGGCTCTCCACTGAGCAGGGAGCCCGATGTGGGGCTTGATCCCGTGATTCCAGGATCATGACCTGAGTGGAAGGCAGACACTTAACCGACAGAGCCACCCAGGTGCCCCTGAGGGTTACTTTTAGAGGGGCGCCTGGGTGGCTCAGTTGTTGGGCGTCTGCCTTCTGCTCAGGTCATGATCTCAGGGTCCTGGGATCGAGCCCCGCATCGGGCTCCCTGGTCGGCGGGAAGCCTGCTTCTCCCTCTCCCACTCCCCCTGCTTGTGTTCTCTCTCTTGCTGTGTCTCTCTCTGTCAAATAAATAAATTTTAAAAATCTAAAAAAAAAAAAATTAAATTAATTTTAGATACTGACTTCCCACCATGGTGGAGGACTTCATTCTGCCAAGGTCTAGCCCCCTCATTATTGCAGATGCTCTTTAGATCTTCTCTGTAGGCCTAGGATACTGACATTTTACAATAACGTACCTTTTGTAATTATATATAATATCTAATTACACATAACAGTTACAAGAAAGAGTTTGATATACATTATATATAGATATGCATTATACATATTATGTGTGTAAAACATATACAATATATAGGTATATGTTAGGTATATATTATATATATATAAAGTATGTTATTAGTTAACAAGAAGGAGCTCTTGGAAATGAAAAAATTCTCACAGAAAGTAGAATAAAGGGGTGCCTGGGTGGCTCAGTCGGTTAAGCATGTACCTTCAGCTCAGGTCATGGTCCTGGAGTCCGGGGATCGAGCCCCGCATCGGGCTCCCTGCTCAGTGGGGAGTCTGCTTTTCCCTCTCCGTCTACCCGTCCCCCCGCTGCTCTCTCACTCATTCTCTCTCTCAAATAAATAAATGTATCTTAAAAAACAAAGAAAGAATAAAAAGTAAAGAAATGGAAAAGAGAAGAAAAAATTTCTATTAAGTTTTTAATTTTAATTCCAGTATAGTTAACATAGTGTTATATTAGTTTCAGGTGTACAATATAGTGATTCATCGCTTCCATACATCACAAGTGCACTCCTTAATCCCCATCACCTGTTTCACCAATCCCCCCACCCACCTCCCATCTGGTAACCATCAGTTTGTTCTCTGTAGTTAAGAGTCTGTTTCTTGGTTTGCCCGATGCAGGACTCGATCCTGGGACTCTAGGACCATGACCTGAGCTGAAGGTACATACTTAACCGACTGAGCCACCCAGGCACCCCTTTATTCTATTTTCTGTGAGAATTTTTTCATTTCCAAGAGCTCCTTCTTATTAACTAATAACATACTTTATATATATATATAATATATATAACTAATACAGACCTATATATTGTACATATGTTTTACACACATATACAGTGCGTATCTATGTATAATGTATATCAAACTCTTTCTTGTAACTGATATGTGTAATCAGATGTTATATATAATTACATATACTCACATGTAACATCATCTGTTATTCTTTTATGGATGCAAACTCTTTATAATAGATTATTATTTTAGGTACCTGGGTGGCTCAGTCGGTTGAGAGACCGACTCTTTTTTATTTTTTTTAAAGATTTTATTTATTTATTAGAGAGCGAGCGAGAGAGAAACAGCGTGAGAGGGGAGAGGGTCAGAGGAAGAAGCAGGCTCCCCGCTGAGCCGGGAGCCTGATGTGGGACTAGATCCCAGGACTCTGGGATCATAACCTGAGCCGAAGGCAGTCGCTTAACCAACTGAGCCACCCAGGCGCCCCGAGAGACCGACTCTTGATCTGGCTCAGGTCATCTCAGGGTAGTAAGATGGAGCCATGCTCAGCAGGAGTCTGCTCTAAGAATTCTCCCTCTCCCTTTGCCCCTCCCCGCTGCTCACGCTTGCAGGCTCATGCTCTCTCTTTCTCTAATCAATCTTTTTTTTTTAAGATTTTATTTATTTATTTGACAGAGAGAACACAAGCTGGGGGAGCGGCAGGCAGAAGCAGAGGGAGAGGGAGAAGCAGAGTCCCCACTGAGCAGGGAGCCCGATGCGGGGCTCAATCCCCAGACTCCAGGATCATGCCCTTAGCTGATGGCAGCTGCTTAACTGACTGAGCCACCCAGGTGCCCCTCTAATCAATCTTTAAGAAAAAAAAAAAGAAACATTATCTTAAAGCTTTTCCTACATTGACCCTGTTTTCTCCAGGTCCTGTTTGGTTTTTGTTGGAGGTTTTCCTCCAATGTCTGGAATCTTTGGCTGTCTGTTCATTTTTAGAGGTGAGGATCAATGGGACGGGAAAAGGGAACAGGGATTCCAATGACAGACTTTTGGTGTTAGGTCTAATGCCATCTTGTGGATTTGGTACCTATTAAGTACTGAGTCTCTGAGGGATTCTTCAGAGTTAATGGTCTTGTTTTTCATAAATGAAATCTATAAATAAATAAAAATAAAAAAACAAAATGGAGTAAATCAGTGGGTAGTCAGTCACAGGAAAACTGTTTTATATAGAACGGAAGAGATTTACACATTTGTAGGAAGAAGGAAAAGGCAGAACTGAGGAAAAGGTTGAAACTAAAGTGAATACAATTTATTCAAGGCCTCAGAGGACATGTGATTAAGTGCATAGGTAGATATCAACCTCAGAAAGAAGGGCACTCTTGAGCTTCCTAGAATCTCCTTCTAGCAACCTCTGCTCCCCTTTAAATACACACAGAAAACAAATCCCCATACAAGGTTTTTGTCTTGCACTAGGATTTGTCTCTCTCTCTCTCTCCCTATTCCACCAGTTCGATCTATAGGAAACAATAACGCATTGTAACAAATATCCTAAAATATGAATTATTCAGTCCAGAACAACACAAAGGAGGCTTCATAAGACGAGTGGAAGGCTGGCTTTGGCATTCCTAGTTCCTGTCCCACTGAATCTCTCCATCAGTGTGGGGGTAAAGAGATACCTCCCTTGCTCTCTGGTCATCCAACAGACATAAAATATCCACGTGTGTGTGTGTGTGTGTGTGTGTATGTGCACATACACAGACAACTCCCAAGGACACTATACTCAGAAAGGATAGAGTTAATACAGCATTATTCTATCACTCTATCCTCTTAGCCTGCTCTATTTTTCTTCAAAGACCATGGCTGATTTTCAGTGGATATATATTAGCATGGCTACATCAATTGCTATAATATTAAAATATTCTACTTCTGTGCTGGAAAGTAAGTAGCTACTGCCCCAGATCCTGATGCATCCCCTGCTTTTGCTATCCTAGCATCTCCTAGACCTTCCCATGATCCAGCAACAAAAGGCTAACACCAGCCACAACAAGGCAAAAGCTGGCCCATGTTCAAACTTGGAGTGGGTGGGAGTGGGGAGGGGAAGCTTATAAACTAACACTTTATCGGGAAGTTCAATGTCAAGGAAGTTGGAGTGAGCAGGAAAGGGAAGTAAGGCAGGGAAGGAAGAGAGAAAACACAAGGGAATACAAGGAGATGTGAAACCATACCAAATATCACAAGCTGGCCATACCAGTGTTAAATATTTAAATATTCCACCCTGCATAGTACATATAATTAGCTGAAATTATGTTATATACTTTTTAATATAAATTATAGATATTTGTCTGCCAACTAGAAAGTAAGCTGTATGAAGGCAGGAACATTTTAAAATATTTTATCTTCAGGACCTAAAATATACCATACATATAGTATGTGAGCAATGATATTTGTTCAATGAATGAATCGTTTCATATTAAGGAGAAACATTTTCTAAATAAAACATATTTTATGTAAGTTCCTAGCCATAACAGATGTAGTTATTTATATTATTTTTGCAGAGTGGTTTCCATTCCTCATTTCTTAACTTCCAGTTTCCTAATCATGCCCAGAGGCCTCCTTGTGCATAAGAAATGACCACAGTGGTGCCCATTTACACAGAAATGAGTCATCTACCTCTAAGTCTGCCATCTATCTACTCAAAGACATAGTAAAACTTTTTTTTTTTTAAGATTTTATTTATTTATTTGACAGAGAGAGATAGTGAGAGCCGGAACACAAGCAGGGGGAGTGGGAGAGGGAGAAACAGGCCTCCCCCCAAGCAGGGAGCCCGATGCGGGGCTCGATCCCAGGACCCTGGGATCATGACCTGAGCCAAAGGCAGATGCTTAACGACTGAGCCACCCAGGCGCCCCAAGACATAGTAAAACTTTGAAATCCTTGCTTTTCCTTATTTTAGCTGATCAAATAGGCAGGCAAGGCATCTATACGGAAAAGAGGGAGATTTGTTTTCTTCTGCCCAGAGCTTTCTCCCAGGGGTGGGTCACAAAGGTTATAATTTATCCCACTTATACTTGGTATTTATGATTTTTATTTTTTTCCTTTTTTTTTTAGTTATTTTTCTTTTTTTAAAGTTTGTATTTAAATTCCAGTTAGGTAACATACAGTGTAATATTAGTTTCAGGTGCAGAATTTAGTGATTCAACACTTCCATGCAACATCCCGTGCTCCTCACAAGTTCATTCCTTAATCTCCATCCCCTATTTCCCCCATCCCCCACCCACATCTCCTCTGGTAACCATCAGTTTGTTCTCTGGTGGCTCAGTCGTTAAGCGTCTGCCTTCGGCTCAGGTCATGATCCTACGGTCCTAGGATCGAGCCCCGCGTCGGGCTCCCTGCTCACCAGGAAGCCTGCTTCTCCCTCTCCTTCTCCCCTTGTTTGTGTTCCCTCTCTCGCTGTGTCTCTCTCTGTCAAATAAATAAATAAAATCTTCAAAAAAAAAAAAAAGAGTCTGTTTCTTGGGTTACCTCTCTCTCTAAACCCTTCACTTGTTTGTTCTGTTAAATTCCACATATGAATGAAATCATATGACATTTGTCTTTCTCTGACTTCTTTTGCTTAGCATAATTATGATTTTGTTTTTTGAAAGAAACAGTTTTCTTTTCACTGATCAAGCTGCTCCAAGTAGTAGTCAAAAAAGTTTTTTGAAATGTAGTTTTTTTTAATGTGGAAAATTTATGGGAAAAATTATCATATGCTACAAGTTTCAGTGGGAAATGATTATCAGAAATTGTCACTTTAAAAAAAGTAGTCACTTTGGCACAAAAACAGACACATAGATTAATGGAACAGAATAGAGAGCCCAGAAATGGACCCTCAACTCTATGGTCAACTCATCTTTGACAAAGCAGTAAAGAATGTCCAATGGAACAAAGACAGTCTCTTCAACAAATGGTGTTGGGAAAATTGGATAGCCACATGCAGAAGAATGAAACTGAACCATTTCCTTACACCACACACAAAAATAGACTCCAAATGGTTGAAAGACCTCAATGAGAGACAGGAATCCATCAAAATCCTAAAGGAGAACACAGGCAGCAACCTCTTTGACCTCAGCCGAAGCAACTTCTTCCTAGAAACATCGCCAAAGGCAAGGGAAGCAAGGGCAAAAATGAACTATTGGGACTTTATCAAGATAAAAAGCTTTTGCAAAGCAAAGGAAACAGTCAACAAAACCAAAAGACAACCGACAGAATGGGAGAAGATATTTGCAAATGACATATCAGATAAAGGGCTAGTATCCAAAATCTATAAAGAACTCATCAAACTCAACACCCAAAGAACAAAGAAGCCAATCAAGAAATAGGCAGAAGACATGAACAGACATTTTTCCAAAGAAGACATCCAAATGGCCAACAGACACATGAAAAAGTGCTCAATATCGCTCGGCATCAGGGAAATCCAAATCAAAACCTCAATGAGATACCACCTCACACCAGTCAGAATGGCTAAAATTAACAAGTCAGGAAACGACAGATGTTGGCGGGGATGCGGAGAAAGGGGAACCCTCCTACACTGTTGGTGGGAATGCAAGCTGGTGCAGCCACTCTGGAAAACAGTATGGAGGTTCCTCAAAAAGTTGAAAATAGAGCTACCATATGATCCAGCAATTGCACTACTGGGTATTTACCCCAAAGATACAAATGTAGGGATCTGAAGGGGTACGTACACCCCGATGTTTATAGCAGCAATGTCCACAATAGCCAAACTGTGGAAAGAGCCAAGATGTCCATCGACAGATGACTCGATAAAGAAGATGTGGTATATATATACAATGGAATATTATGCAGCCATCAAAAGGAATGAGATCTTGCCATTTGCAACGACGTGGATGGAACTGGCGGGTATTATGTTGAGCGAAATAAGTCAAACAGAGAAAGACATGTATCATATGACCTCACTGATATGAGGAATTCTTAATCGCAGGAAACAAACTGAGGGTTGCTGGAATGGGGGGTGGGGTGGGAGGGATGGGGTGACTGGGTGATAGACACTGGGGAGGGTATGTGCTCTGGTAAGCGCTGTGAATTGTGCAAGACTGTTGAATCTCAGATCTGTACCTCTGAAACAAATAATGCAATATATGTTAAGGAAAAAAAAGAAGAAGAAGAAGGTAGCAGGAGGGGAAGAATGAAGCGGGGGAAATCGGAGGGGTAGACGAACCATGAGAGATGATGGACTCTGAAAAACAAACTGAGGGTTCTAGAGGGGATGGAGGTGGGAGGATGGGTTAGCCTGGTGGTGGGTATTGAGGAGGGCACATTCTGCATGGAGCACTGGGTGTTATGCACAAACAATGAATCATGGAACACTACATCTAAAACTAATGATGTAATGTATGGGGATTAACATAAGAATAAAAAAAAAGTAGTCACTTTGTAGTAAAAACCAACAACTATCAAGTATTGATTTTCAAAATTTTAATTTGAAGGTGAGAAAATGCTAATTACATTAATATATTCATGACTGAGACTTAATCTACTTAATGTTCCTTTTCTAACATTTCACTTCATTAGCCTGAGGGCAATCATCTGTAATCATCTAATTACAAACTCATTCAAGCTGCCCACTCTCACTGTGACTATTTTATCTTCTTTATCATTACCACATATTTTTAAAATGAAAGAAAATGCAACTTTGTTGCAATGTTATATTATTATTGCTTAGATATTAAGATGCTGGCAATCATGATCAGATCTATCTTTATAATGTTTGACTCAACTTAGGATATTGTATTATCTGGCAAGGAAATGTATTTAATTTAATGCTTAGAAAATTAAATCCAACCTTCTACTAAATACTTTTCTAGAATAGGAGAGAGAGTAAATAGCTATATCCAATAAGTAAGTCCAAAAAGATGAAGATAATAAGAACACCATTGCTATTTGACTTATGAGGGGCTAAAAGTTCCAGAAACCCTACAAAAGAAAGCAGAACGTTTTCTTTCATATTTCTTTTATAGCTCAAATAGTTTTGTATTATATCGTCACATACATCAGTTGGAGATCACATGAAAAAAATCCTAAGATTAATCAAATAGTCTGTATTTCACGTAAGTTCACATTTATTGGGCTCTACTTTGCCCATAACTTTGATCTACCTCGTTTAAACTTCTTTGATTCCACTTTCTAGCTGTTGTACATCCCTAGTGTTATAATTAAAAAAAAATTTTTTTTCTAGGATCATTTTCAACAGTTAAAAGGCTCAGCAAACATCTTTTCTTGTTTTCTTTCCTATAGCTTCTCAGAGTAAGTGGTAAAGGCTACCAAAGGTCAGAACTTGAATGAACAATTCCTGAATGCCTACAATGTGGCAATCACTGTGCTGGGTGTTTTTAGGTTATGCTAATCTTCAGGAAACCCCTGAAAGGGAGTTAGTGTCACCTGATGAGTAATTTGAGGCTTAGAGAGATTAAATAACTTGCTCAAACTCACACACCTACTCCTGAGTAACAGTCCTTATTAAAATATCTGCCTATTGAGGTTATGTTTGGAGAAAAAAATCCATATCATTTAGAGATACAAAGAGATACTTACAAATGAAATGATGTCTGGGATAGGAAATGTGACAGGAACGTGGGTGCAAGCATAGATATAAGTAAGTTTAGCCATCAGTTAAAGTTGGGTGATAAGGTCATATACCTGAGGGTTTGTGATACCATTTTTTCTACTTTTGTGTATGATGAAACTTTCCCAAACTGAACGGTTTTTAAAAGTAACCTGAAGAGTAAAATTAGTATCAATTGGATGCAAAGAGGAGGAAAAGAGAGGATGTAAATGTGTAGTGGCATTCACCTTAGCAATTCAATAACTAACTTTTTCAGCTATGTCCTTTTAGAGCGAATCTTGCCAGAAGCTCTGAATCACCTCACATGTATGGGCAAATAGGCATTTTCATATCTTATTCAAGAAAAAAGTGAATTTTCCCATAGCAATTATTAAGACCCCAAGCTGTTTCAGTCCTAACCATACTTCTCTGTGTAAAATAAACTATAATCCTAATTCTTAATGAAATAAAAGACCCAAAGACTAGTTTGTCAAACACTCTGGCCTTTTTCTCTCCTCCTCTTAACCCCACTTAGTGTGCTATTTTACTATTTGTTCATTCTTTTTAACTTCAAAGTGGCAGGAAGAGAACATACAGCTCAAACCAGTCAATTCACTTTAAGCAGCTCTGTCAAGAGGGTTTTTGGCAGTAGGTGCTGTTTTTGATGAACATAATTATCTGTTAAAGTACTGGCCCTGCCTCTTCGACAACTTTCGTCAGTCTAAACTGAAAGGAGTAATAATAAAGTCCATCTTAAAACTGAGGTAAAATGCCGCCACTGAAAAAAAGTTTGTCATGGGGCCTGGTATGAACCAGCTGGCACCTGTCACAGGATGTCCTCACCACCCACCCTCTGGCTTCAGTGGCATCTTGTTGACACTTTCGAAAGTGCCAGAGCTGGTAGCTTGCCAGAAGTACCCATTACATATTAAAAGCATGCTTGCCTGGGCGTAGGTCTTCTGTATTACTGGGAAACCTTCAATGGGCCCTGGGATTCAAGAGTTGGACAAAGGAATATGGTGCTTAGGAATGAAGCCAGAGGCTTCAAATGTAGGCTCTTAGGCCAAGGTCTCAAGGACTAGCCAGCCAGATGAGGCTGGGAGATAAAGAAGCAGGCTGGAATGAAGTTTGAAGTAAGGCTGTTCCCTTTAGATGTATTTTACTGGAGAGTTGAAAATGGGATTGGTTTATACATTCTGTATGCTTGTACTAATCCACTCCCACAAATACAAGACACTATGTCAAACGTGGTTCTCTGGAATGACTTCCAGGCCTGACCACCAAACCCCCACCTCCACTCTCAAACTTGAAGTTCTTCATCTATGTGTTGCTGTAAAGGCATTTTGTAGATGTAATTAACATTCATAATCAGTAGACTTTAAATAAAGATTATCCTGGGTAATCTGGGTGGGCCTGATTCAATTGGCTGAAAGGCCTTAAGAGCGGAACTGAGGTTTTCCAGAAGAAATTCCACCGGTGCCTGTGGACTACAACTTCAGCTCATGCCTGAGAGTTCCAGTTTGCTTTTCCTGACAGCCTGCTCTACAGATTTCAGACTTGCTCCCAGCCAGCCCCCAAAACTGTGCATGTCAAGTCCTTGCAAAAAATTTAATATAATTTCCTACTCGTTCTATTTCTCTGGTTGAGCCGTGATACAGTGACTGAACAGGAGTATTTCTAAGTATTATGTGCAATTTGGACTTTGTATTTTAATAGCAAATACAAATTTTTCTGTGTGTATATAGGAGAGTGTCTCTGGAGGTCTACATATATACTTGTTCTCTTTTTGAGTAGGCCTGACCTTGGGCTCCCATGTCCTCCCCTTGTGGTGTTCAGTTCTAGTAAGAATGCTAACAGTTTGACCCTATCTGATTGGGTTCCTCATCCTACACTATCCCCCAGGTGATGTCTGATTACCCTAGTCTGTTTTCAGTAAGAATACTGCTGACTCAATCTAGCAATAATCCCCCTTACCCTGTTTCCTCTTAGTAATTTTCCATCCACTGACCCTCACACCCTTCCCATTGGCTATAAATTCCCACTTGTGTATTCAGAGTTGAGTTCAATCTCTCTCCCCTATTATAAAACCCCACCACAGTAGCTCCCCATGAATAAAGTCTGTCTCACTGTCTTTAGTAAGTATCATGAATAATTTTTCTTTAACACCCCCCAGACTATTTTGATCACAAATTTTTTTTACCATTCACTCCAAATTAGATAGCTAGATTTCAAGAAATTTATACTGTTCTATCATGTGCATAATTTTTTAAAACACAAAAATAGAAAGAAAAATGTTGAGATTAAAAAGTAAATACAAATAGAAGTTGTAATATTCTCTTCCTGCATCTCAAGACTCTTCTTGCATTTATCTCACTTTGAGGTTGTTCTTTAACCTATTTCTCAACAGACACGATACAAAAATGATTCCAGCGTTCACATCTTAAAAGGCAGTAATGGTATCTGTCTTAATTTCTATTTTAAATTCTGAATAAATAACTAAGCCTTTTCTCTTTAAGTGGAACACTTTAGGAGCTTCCAAAAGAGTAAGCACTTAGGACAGTTATTACAGATTAGCCAAACGTGCTCATGATTCACTCAGTTGACTCTGCTAAACACTGCCAACTACAGTAGCAGTCTTGACAGCTGCAGTTTTTAATGTTTTTTTATTCTTGGTTAAATGAATTTAATTTATATCCCAAATGTGGACCACTGACTTAAATTAGGAGGCAAAAGGAAAAAGAGCATTAAAATGCTAATGGGAAGCATTAAAACGTATAATTCTGGGGACGCCTGGGTGGCTAAGTCAGTTAAGCATCTGCCTTCAGTTCAAGTGGTGATCCCCAAATCCTAGGATCAAGTCCCACATCAGGCTCCTTGCTCAGCAGGGAGTCTGCCTCACCCTCTCCCTGCCGCTCCCCCTGCTTCTGTGCTCTCTCTCTGACAAATAAATAAAATCTTAAAAACACTGATAGTTCTGAATTTTTGCCTCAGGGTGACTTTTGTATTCATAGATTTCACTTAGTACATCATATAGAATATGAAAAGGAGAAATAGTGGTGATTACACTTAGTATGGCTCTTCATTTACTGAGAATAAAAAGAAATCATATCTTCCATGTTTCATTTACAACCTGACACCTTCTCTTGTCATTTAGAAAGAAGACACAAAAATTATAAAAATTTTATTTTTTTAAAATGCAGTAATTCCAAGCATCAGTCATAAAAGCAGTTTTTGCTTGGCTTTAATCCTACAAAATGTACTTAATTTTAAATCCAGAATGTAGAACTATTATATATCAGAAATCATGTTTTTTTTTTTTTACACAAATGGAACAGTTTGTATTACATACTAAATAGGGAAAAAATTGTCGAGAGGGAAAAGACCACTCAGGGAAAATTTCTACCTTTGCCAAACACAAAAGTGATGAAATATTACCATATGGGCTCAGGGCAGTGAAAGTTCTTGATTCAATAAAGGTAGGGAAACCCGGCCTTACTTGAACATAATGTTTCCATACAGGCTGAAAATGGACTTCATAATACAGCCTTGAGTAATACACAGTGCGTGTAAGCTGAGATTGGTCACGCTTGACATTTTAACTACAGCACTATTCTGTCAAGACAGCAGCCAGTTCTGCTTCTTGTCATATCAACACTTGATTTATGTAAGCAGCTGCTACCTACGCCAAAATAGTGTATATAACTGCCAAATTTAGAGTACTTTTCAGATATTTTCCAATGTACACTAATCTGAAAATCAAAGACCGTTTTGTGGTAACAGCAAAAATTTTACAAACCAAGAATCTTAGTACCGTATTTACGAACATCTAGCACAGCGCGCCCAAGCACAAGCTGTAAAATGTATGAAACACTATTTATTTTTACAAACACACATGAAGTCTTTTCAGTTTCCCTAAGTGTCCTTCGGCTTTAACGGTGCTGATCAGTGAAAAGATAAAAAGCTCAACGGAACACATCAAAACCACAGTAAACGTCAGCGGGTGATGATAAGTTAGAACTCAGTAGCAACAACCACATTTAAAGCTACAGGGCTTGAGCGTCTGATACTACAAACCCCAGAGTTCCCAAGGGCGCGGGCGGAGCTACTCTCAAATTGATAGCTATTTCAGCCAATGACACAGCCACACACAAAAAAAGGGCATGAAGGACAGGTTTCTTTGCGTTCCAACACTGAAGTCATTCTTAGAAGTTCTGAGAGTATGTGGGTATTTCAGGGCCCTATTAAGTATTTCTTATTCGCAGTAGAAGTCTCCTCGTCACCATAAGAATTCTCTACTCGAATTTGGCCCAGTGGAAGTTACAGCGTCTAAAAGCAGAAAGGAACTCACGTTGCCCGACGTCAACGGAAGGACTCAGTCGCCCGAGGAAGAGGCGGAACCCACTTTATTCTTGTCATTTATTGGCCACGCAGCCAGGAGACACAACCTTCGTCACAACCAATGAGTCGTTGAAACTTCCTTTAACGAACCGTAAAAGGGGAGGTCCCGTGCGGCGCTTTACGGAAACTGGGCCTACGCACGCGCAAACGTCCTGCTTTCGTCCAATCCGCAGGGAGGCTGGCTCTTGGCAATTCGTCGCCCCTCCCCACCCCTCATCTTTCCCTTTCCCCGCCTCTCTGCGGCTGACCAATGCTCTGCATTTTCCTTTGCTCGTTTACCCTATCAGAGAGGTAGGGGGTGGATTTCCGGTCGTCAGCTGCGCACCGAGGCTGAGCTCGCGTTTCTTCCCGCGCGCGTTGTGGGCTTGCAGTTGAGGTATATTTCATAGGGTCGGGTTGGGCTAGTCCGCGGAATGGGCAGTTCTCTCCACGGACGGCGACAGTGCGGGTTGAGTCGAGAAGGCCGTAGTCGCTGATTCTCTGGCACGAGGACCTCTGAGGGAAGTGGGAGGGGCTGGGAGGTGGGAGCCACGTGTTGGGGCTTCTGGTGCCGGGGTGGGAGCCCCTGCACCACATCCGCGCTGTCCCTGCCCCGCGGGTCTTCCGCGGGTTGGGTGTTGGTGTCGCTGTCGCCGGCCCCATTGCCTCCTCTGTCTCACGTTTCTGTAGAAGCGAAGTACCCTTCGCCTACTGTTCAAGGAAGGGTACCCAGGACCTGTTTTTGTTTTTCTCCTGCAACTCTCATTTTTCTTATCTCCCGAGTTTGTAAATTTTCGAAGTCAGAAAGCACATTTTCATTTGGGAAGAGACGTCCTGTAATGTATGATACAAACTGTGAAACCAGCTATGTTAAGCCCTTGACGTGTGTTATATAATCCACACAGCAATCTAAAGGGTAGGTACTCTTACTGTTCTCATTTTCATGGGAAGAAACAGACTGCTGAGTAACTCGTCCACATGTTGTCTTCAGCTTGTCTCTTGATAAACAGTGGTTTCCAAAGACGTAAAATTAAAATGCGCTATTAAATTGTAAAATGCTGCTTCTGTTTTCTTTCCAAACTTGAAGTTATTTTAGAAGTTAATACAACATACTTATAAGTGAATTGATATTATCGATGTAAAATCATCTAGTAGAAGACCTTAGACTAGGAGCCATTTCCTAACCTTTGGGCAAGTCACCCTCTGAGCCGCAGCTTCCTCAACTGCAGAATTGAAATCGATACCAGACATGACTACGTGACTACTTCCTGGAGTTGTAAGGATCAAATGACAGAATGGATATAATACATAAATTATATATAAATAACTGATGATAGCTACCTATATGTGTTCGCTTTTCAAATTCTTTCCTGTGAGGCCAGACGAGCGTTAAATAGCATGGATAGATAATTTTATATATGTAGTTTTATATATTTTATGTACGTAAAACAGTGGTCATATGCAGCCTAGTACCACACGTGAACTACCCGTTTTCTTTTCAAAATTTTTTTCCCCCATTAAACTATGTTTTCATCCCCCTGAATTTTCAGCCTACATGAATCATTTAAGTAGCATTTCATTAGGAATGGGAAGGCCATTGAGAGAAGCCAGGATGCTTTCAACCAAATTTTCTGTCATCTGTTCTCCGGCTGGATGAGTAGCACTTCCAGTGCGAGGTGTAGGCAAGGATCTCTGGGCAGGGGCTCTGGTTGCATCACTTCCAGCGCTGCAGCTTTAATAACCCCTGCCTGAAGAGCTTCCACCAGTGCATCTTGATTGACTTGCAGGCATTTATCAGCTTATTAAAGGATATGATAAAGTATATGACTCAGCAGCAAGATGGAGGAGATGCATAGAGCGAGCATGCAGAAAGGGTGCAAGCTTCCAGGCCCTCTGTAGGCACACTACTCCGCAATCTTCACTTGTTCACCAGTCTGGAAGCTCCAAAATAGTCTTAAGCCTATATGGCCCCCTTATCTATTCATCCAGGGTTCAGGACGGTGTTCCCTGTAAACGCAGAAGTGTTGTTCAGATGGTTTGTATTACTTTGAACTGATGTAGATAGCCTAAAGCAAAAGTAGCTCAACTTAAATAACTTCTGAGTTCTGGTTCCTTCTGGAGGCTCTGAGAGAAGATTCATTTCCTTACCCCTTTCAGCTTCTGGTGGCTGCATATGTTCCTTGGCTTGTGGTACCTTCATTTTCCAAGCATGTCACTGCTATCTCTGCTTCCATCATCACACTGTTTTCTGTAGTAGAATCTTCCTCTGCCTTTCTCTTTGTGGGCACTTGTGCTTACGTTTAGGTCCCACCTAGATAATCTAAAATAATCTCGCCATCTCAAGATCTTAATTACAAAACCCCTTTGTCATGTAAGAAAATATTCATAGGAATTAGGATTTGGTTATCTGTGGGGGCCATCTTTTAGCTTACTACAAAGGGTATAAAGAGGGTAAAGAGATCCTACTCCAGTGCAGCTTAGTCTAATTGGATGTGCATTAACACCTTAGAAGAGTAACATTTCTTTGAATTCTAATGTACCGTAAAAATTCATGTGACTTTTGTATTGAACTTCATAATATGCCTATGTTTGATACTCTTATGAATTATTTGCCACATCATAAAACATTGCTGTTTTAGGGATTTAAACTGTACGTGGCTTATAAAAGCCAATTTACTATAGTCATAGTTGTGTCCCCCATTTTAAGAAATATGACCGCAGATGATAGTGATTCATTATGAGGAAGCCATTTAAGCAACCAGATAAAGACTTTGGGTCCCATTTCTCCTGAGGCTAGAATGTGACTAGACTTCATGGAGAACTGAACTGACAGTCCCTCATCATTAATACTCTCCAGTTCTCCCAGCAAGACAGTAGCTCTGATGACCAGGTTTTTGTCATATCTTCAGAAGAAAATAACCCAACTGTTGCTCTCGTGTCTATCTGGAAATCATAATTAGGAGACAGGATCTGATGAGTTGGGTTTGTTACCATTTGATATGGGTATGCTGGAATAAGATTATGAAAAAGAGCCCAGCTCTGAATAGGCATTCACTATGTAAGAACTATTCAATAGAGATCTCTGTGCTTTGTGTATGGAGTTAGAAGAAGTACATGTGGGACATTTATATGGGCCAGGCCTGGAAGTGACCTACATTACTTTTTCTCATGTTGCTTTCTCTGACACAAAGCCATATCTAACAAATGTCTAGTTGTGTACCTCACTGCTGATCTGCTGATGAGTTAGTCTCTGCCACGATGGGCAACACTTAGCCAGCTGCTTAAGATTTGTTCTCAGCCCTTAATCTCCAGCCTTTAGTTTCTTCACCCTGTGAACTCTCCATGGCATCTAAATGCCTCTAGACAGCCTTCTTGGATAAAGTCCTTTTTAAGCTGGCTCCACACCAATGCCATCATCAGGTCCACAGGAAAAAGCTTCACATCCTTGGCCCTGACAAAGTCTGGATGTACAGGCCAATAACAGTGTAATGCAGCCATTTTTCTTTGTTCTCTTTGAGCAGGTAGCCAGTCACAGTCTCTTAGACTTTGCCAGGCGTAGATCCTATATTCATAGTCTACAGGGGACCAGATCAAGGTCTGAGTTTGAGCTACTCATGCTTGGTAAAATGGGAACAAAGAAAAAATGTCACAGTATTTTTTCACAAATAACTTCTTCCAAAGAAATTCTTTTTTTAGCTGCTTCACTTTGGTGTTTTTATTTCCTCAAAATGGATGTCAAGCTAATAGGTTGCAAAACTAGTTTTAGGTCATCTCTGCAAGTCCAGTGTGGACAGTCTGCCACCTGACTTAGGGATGTGAGGGTATAGTATGCAGTTTATAGGCTACGAAGTGCAAAGTACTGTTTACTGGGCATTTTCCTGATGACTAATTATGTAACTGAGTTTTTAAAAAATTCTGCCAGTAATCCAAGCCTAAGTAATTTCATTTGTTTTTTAAATTTTTTTTTTCAAAGATTTTATTTATTTATTTGAGACAGAGAGAATGAGAGAGAGGGAGCACATGAGAGTGGGGAGGGCCAGAGGGAGAAGCAGACTCCCTGACGAGCAGGGAGCCCGATGCGGGACTCGATCCCGGGACTCCAGGATCATGACCTGAGCCGAAGGCAGTCGCTTAACCAACTGAGCCACCCAGGCGCCCCAGTAATTTCATTTGTTAAATGTTTGTTTCACCAGCCCTCACTGTTCCTTGTTTTGGTAATAATTAAATCTAGGTGAAATAAATATATAGAGGAATGTACATTTAAAAAAACTATCTTTGAGGGGACCTGGGTGGCTCAGTCAGTTAAGCATCTGACTCTTGATCTCAGCTTAGATCTTGATCTCAGGGTTGTGAGTTCAAGCCCTGCATTGGGCTCCACACTGGGTGTAGAGCCTACTTAAACAAAAACAACAAAAAAACTGTCTTTGAAACTGATCATCTCTGGGAAGCTAGCATTTCTCAATGACTAAAAAATTCCTTAGGTTTCCCAATCATCAAGCAGAATCATTTGATCTTATAAGTTGCCTTATTGGGTTTAGAATAAACTTAAGTGATTGAGATAAATGGTAGTTAGAAGTGATTTTTTTTTCTTTTAAGACTGTATTCATTTAGGAGCGCCTGGGTGGCTCAGTCGTTAAGCGTCTGCCTTCAGCTCAGGTCATGATCCTAGGGTCCTGGGATTGAGCCCCGTATCGGGCTCCCTGCTCCGTGGGAAGCCTGCTTCTCCCTCTCCCACTCCCCCTGCTTGTGTTCCCTCTCTCACTGTATCTCTGTCAAATAAATAAATAAAACCTTAAAAAAAAAAAAGATTGTATTCATTTATTTGAGAGAGTGAGAGCAGGAACAGGGGGAAGGGCAGAGGGAGAAGCAGACTCCTCACTGAGCAGGGAGCCCAGGACCCTGAGATGACCCAGCTGAAGGCAGACACTCAACTGACTGAGCCACCCAGGCACCCCGTGATTTTTGTTTTTAACTCGTGAAAAATAGTACTGTTGTAGGGTAACATTATTTCACATTTAAATATTTAAAATTGGATTTACTTAGTTTTTTTAATTAAGATTTTAATTTGAATTCCAGTATAGTTAACATACAGTTATATTAGTTTCATATGTACAATGTAGTGATACAACAATCTGTTATACATTACTTAGTCCTCATCATGATAAGTGTATGGATTCACTTAATTTTAATATAGATTTTTTTTCTTGGATTGCAGGTTCATTTTGGCTGAGTTAACTATTCATTTCATCTAGATAAATTGTACATCATACAAGAAGATTTTTAACAAAACCCTTTAACATTTTAAGGATCATAACCTTCGTTATATGTTCATTATTTTCCAAATTTTCTTGGCTAAGCATTAATTGTTATGAAACAACTTGAAAAGTATAAAGCGTAAAATTGTTGACAGCACGATGTGATAGAAGCACTTGGAGTCAGAAGATCTTTATATCTAGACCATACAAAATGTTTAACTTTTCTGAGCTTTAGCTTTCTTATTTGTAAAATAATACTACTACTTGTCCAACTTAACTCTCAAAGTTGTGAGAATCCCGATGAAATGACAAATACTGTAGTCCTTTGCAAAATGTGATTCTTTTATTAAGGTCATTTACCTTTTTTTAAGATATTATTGATTTGTTAGAGAGAATGAGAGGGGGGAGGGGCAGAGGGAGAAGGAAAAGCAGACTCCACGGGGCTCAAAAAAGGGGCTCAATCGTAGGACCCTCGGATCACGACCTGAGCTGAAATCAGACGCTTAACTGACTGAGCCACCCAGGTGCCCCTCTCTGTCGTATTTTTAAAGGGTTCAAATTTAGCATTAATTCTGTTGTAAATTCTACTAGTTCAGGTGTTCTTTTTTTTTTTTTTAAAGCTCTACCACAGTTTTTTGCCTCTTCATAAGGTGGCTAGACCAAAAAATGATAAAAATCCTGTCTAGCAAGTCTTTTTTTTTTTTTTTTTTTTAAGATTTTTTTATTTATTTGACAGAGAGAGGGAGAGAGACAGCGAGAGAGGGAACACAAGCAGGGGAGTGGGAGAGGGAGAAGCAGGCTCCCCGCCGAGCAAGGAGCCTGATGTGGGGCTCCATCCCAGGACTCTGGGACCATGACCTGAGCTGAAGGCAGACACTTAATGACTGAGCCACCCAGGCGCCCCTCTAGCAAGTCTTTTAATGTTAATTAATATTAATCTCCAAATGTCATCGCTTTGCTAACAATATAGTTTCATAGGAAAATTAAAAGAAACGTCTTCCAGAGATTAATAAGCTTAGTGTGCCATTATCATTAAAACTTTTCCTGATAATGTAGATTACTTTGTTTATCATGTCAGTTAAAATATTTCTTTTACATGTTCCTTAGTGTTAGTATTTATACTGAGATAAATGATGGCTCTGTTCTCTTTGCGGGCATTCATTGTAATCATTATTACTTTTTATTGGCTTTTTAAAAAAGAATTTCATGGGATCCCCAGGTGGCTCAGTTGGCTAAGTGTCTGCCTTTGGCTCAGGTCATGATCCCAGGGTCTTGAGATCGAGTCCCACATGGGGCTCCCTGCTCATCGGGGAGCCTGCGTCTCCCTGTGCCTGCTGCTCCCTCTGCTTATGCTTGCTCTCTCTCTCTCTCTGACAAATAAATAAATAAATAAATAAATAAATAAATAAATAAATAAATAAAATCTTAACAAAAAAAGAAGTGTTTCACCATTCCTTGAATTGTAGCAGAGCTAGTGCTTAAGAGCACAGATTTTTATTCTTCTTCTTCTTCTTCTTATTTATTTATTTGACAGAGACAGCAAGAGGGGGCACACAAGCAGGGGGAGTGGGAGAAGGAGAAGCAGGCTTCCCGCCGAGCAGGGAGCCCGATACGGGGCTCAATCCCAGGACCCTGGGATCATGACCTGAGCCGAAGGCAGACTCCTAACGACTGAGCCACCCAGGTGCCCCAAGAGCACAGATTTTTTTTTTTTTTTAAAGATTTTATTTATTTATTCATGAGAGACAGAGAGAATGAGAGAGAGAGAGCACATGAGAGGGGGGAGGGTCAGAGGCAGAAGCAGGCTCCCTGCTGAGCAGGGAGCCCGATGCGGGACTCGATCCTGGGACTCCAGGATCATGACCTGAGCCGAAGGCAGTCGCTTAACCAACTGAGCCACCCAGGCGCCCAAGAGCACAGATTTTTAAACCAAACTACCTGAATTGAGTATGGGCTGCAATTACCAGCTCTGTGATCTTGGGCTGCTTACATGTCACCATTCTGTGCTTCAGTTGTCCCATCTAAGACATAGGATAATTATAAGTACTTCATAGGCTGTTATAAGAATTAAATGAGTAAATATTTGTGAAGTGCTTAAAACAGTGCCTGACAAACACTATTAAATAAATTCCTTTCTCCGAGGCGCCTGGGTGGTGTAGTTGGTTAAGCTTCAGAGTCAGGGTCTTGAGATTGAGCCCCAGGAGATCAAGCCCTGCCTCTGAGCTCTGTGCTCACTGCAGTCTGCTTGAGATTCCCTCTCCCCTGCTCATGCTTGCTCTTGCACGTGCTCTCTCTTACTCTAAAATAAGTAAATCTTAAAAAAAAATAAGTTTCTTTCTCTGGTTTTATTCAATATTATTCATCAAGTATGAATGTGGAATAACAGCCAGAAGAGAAAAAGCTCTAGGTAGTGGCTTATATTTAAAATGTGCTGTATCTTATAGCTGGTACTATTTTAAATCTTTTTTTAACCTTGTAAATACTTGGAAATTTGCATGTCCAGGCAACTAAAAGTTATGCTGGACTTCACATCATTTGATACTGTTTTGATCTTAAATCTTTGCTGGTATTGAGACTTTCCACATGTATATGCTTTAAATATTTTAACTGTATGTTGCTTGGTTGTATGAATGTTATTGATTCATTTCATTTAGTGCAGATGAGAATTAACAACTTTACATTTGAATTTAAAAGCCATTTAAAAGTGCTTTGTAAAATACGTCTTTTATATCACTTGAGGGTCAGTATAAGAAAGCATTTAAGAGTGTGGGCTCTAAAATCAGATTTCTGGGGTGCCTGGGTGCTCAGTAGTTAAGGGTCTGCCTTCCGCTCAGGTCATGATCCCCGGGTCCTGGGATGGAGCCCCATGTCAGGGCTCAGCGGGGAGCCTGCTTCTCCCTCTCCCACTCCCCCTGCTTGTGTTCCCTCTATGTCTCTCTCTGTCAAATAAATAAAATCTTTAAAATTAAATAAATAAATAAATAAATAAATAAATAAATAAAATCAGATTTCTGTTCCAGTCCCCGCTATGCACTTGTGAGCCAAGTGATCTTTGGCAAATCACCTGCCTTTTGTAAGCCTCGCTTTCCTAATTATAGAACCAGGTAAGTAAGGTACTTTATAGGGCCAACCAGAGGACTAAATGAGATATAATGCACCTAAAGCATTTAGAACAGTACCTTGCATACAGCAAAAGTTCAATATATCTTAGTTACTCTTAATATCATTGATGGATACAAAAGATCCAGTAAGTAGAACAAATGGAAATATGAGAAAACCAAGATTCAGATCAGATTCAATGATTTACTGAAGGTCATGTGAAAAAAAATCCACCCCCTTACTTCTAGTGCAGATCTTTTCCCATAACCCCTCTTCAGCTTACTCATACTGACCAAGTCCACCCCGAAGACATGTTCCTTTATTTCCCATTGTGTTTGCAGTTTTTGGCTGCTTGTCAGAGTATTTTCATCTTGGTTGTCATTCTCTCAGAGTCTTTCTCTTTCTTCCTGAATTCTGCAGCCCTGTATTACTTGGACTTTTAAGTTGTTAGCATGCATGACAGGCATCTATTTTTCAAGAAAGGAAGAAAGAATAGATATTGAAGCTAAATTTTTCATAAAGGTTAGTTTTTTTTCATTTGTGACTCCATTAGCCTTTTATTAATTTGTATTTAACATGGCACTGAATTATTTTTATGAAGCTACTTTATTCCCTCCAAATTGCCCCCTTTTTTCCCCCTGAGATTGTAAAATCAAATTGAACTTTTTCTTAGGAATTGAGAAAGGAGTTTGAGAATCACACAAATCCCCTGAGCCATTCTAAAAATAGGAAGAATACAGTTTATGAATCATTGGGTTATTTTTGAAGCTCTTGAATGATTAAAATGTGGATGTATCCTTTTTTGGCATCAAAACCATGTTTATATTGTGTAAGTAAAGCACATAGTATTTACTGCATTATTCTGGAAATTTGAGGTAATTTGATCCTATAATGTATTTTGTGAAGGAATAGCATTTTGAACAAATTGTTTAATTCTGGAATTTGGGTATGTAGGACTATCTATTAAATCATGTTCACACCAGCAGGTGTTTATTGAATGCTTTCTGCCTATAGGGTACTGTGTAAGATGGTAATAAAGTGATGCTCCCAAATCCCAACCCTTTCCTTAGCTTCCTCAGTTCTGCCTCCATGGTGTTTTCTGTGACTACAGAGTTTGAAGTGAATTGACCTCAAAGCTGTGTTTATGTTATGGATGTCATGGATATCAATATTGATACTGCTTGATTTATTTCTGATTTCTTTTTCTTTATTTCTTTGCTTTCTCCAGAAAAGGGATGGCTGACTCTATGGCTTGATTTGTATGTGTGTGTGTTTCCTATCTTTGTCATTGTTTTACATTTTGTGTAGTTCCTTATCTTTGCCTCTTTGTCTTCCTCTATGGAGTGTGTTTTGTGGGTGTTTGTTTTTATACTCCTCTCCAGGAAGTAGGATTTTGTGAGGTAGGTTATCGAGTTATTAGCCTCAGGCTGGTAGAGGATTGATATTAGAAAATTGGAAAACATGGTTCTTGTCTTTAAGAAATTTATACTCTATAGTAGAGAGAAACAAATATAAATATGTGAATATGTAAAATATAACTAGAGAAAAATTAGCTCTTCAATATGTTTAGTATATGATTACTGCTATATAAATAACAGAATATTTTGGCATTCAGAGTAAGTAGAAACTTGGTTTAGGCTGGGTTAAGAAAAATTTTATAGTACTGGTAGAGTTTGAGCTAGATCTTGAAGCATGGGTAGTATCTAGATAACTCAAGAAGACAATGTAGGATTCTTGGAGAGATTAGTAATCTTTTTTGCAGTTTTATTATGGGGAAAATATTTTACCCATTAAAATATTGCTAATTCAGGGGTTGCTATAAAATATAGTCTGTGATTTACATGTTCAAACAACTGCAGCCCATGCAAAAACAATAAGAGAATGTGTATGATGCTTTATAAAAATTAAGTATTTAGTTTTATGTCCTTAAGAAATGTTTGTGAAATCACATATTTGCTTTTTCCACTTCATGTCATGCTGAATGTCAGTACTTTTTACAATATGAAATTGATTTTTTTTTAAGATTTTATTTATTTATTGGACAGAGAGAGACACAGAGAGAGAGGAAACACAAGCAGGGGGAGTGGGAGAGGGAAACGCAGGCTCCCCGCTGAGCACCAACATGGGGCTCTATCCCAGGACTCTGGGATCATGACCTGAGCCAAAGGCAGACCCTTAACGACTGAGCCACCCAGGCGCTCCTACAACATGAAATTGATTTCTTTTTTTTTTTTTTTTAAGATTTTATTTATTTATTTGAGGGAGAGAATGAGATAGAGAGAGAGAGCATGAGATGGGGGACGGTCAGAGGGAGAAGGTGACTCCCCGCTCAGCAGGGAGCCTGATGTGGGGCTCGATCCCGGGACTCCAGGATCATGACCTGAGCCGAAGGCAGTCGCCCAACCAACTGAGCCACCCAGGCGCCCCCATGAAATTGATTTCTAAGAACAAAACTTTTTTATATGAAGTAAGAATTTGTCCTGTTCTTCCCATCTTTTTCCAGGAATTAGATGTTAAATCAAGTATTTCCTGTCCTGTTCTGTGTCAGGGCCGTACAGGAAACCATTGCAGTTGCAGATGAGAGGTAATGGACAGCTGGAGGAGGATAATGGGGCAGACAGTGTTGAGATAAATGTGTAGGGCAATTTTCAAGGTAGGCTTTATTAGCTAGTTGCCTCTTGTCCTTTGACTTTCTTTAATCAAAGATGATTCTGAACTGTTGAGCCTAGATGACTGAGAAGATTGTATAGTTAACAGAGATGAAGAATACAGGTATTCGAGTTATACTTTGGGTATTTTTGAAGTTTTGGCAGCACACTCAGGGGTAGAGGTCTAGGCAGACATTGGAAATACGGGGTTGTGGGGCGCCTGCGTGGCTCAGTCGTTAAGCATCTGTCCTCGGCTCAGGTCATGATCCCAGGGTCCTGGGATCAAGCCCCGCATCGGGCTCCCTGCTCGGCGGGAAGCCTGCTTCTCCTTCTCCCACTCCCCCTGCTTGTGTTCCCTCTCTCGCTGTCTCTCTCTCTGTCAAATAAATAAAATCTTTAAAAAAAAAAAAAAAAAGAAATACGGGGTTGGAATTTTGAAGCGAGATCAAGATTGAGGGTAAAATCTAGGAGTTCACATAGAGGTGATAATTTATGTTGCATGGGGTAGAGAGGAAAGAACAAGTAAGAAAAATTCAATCTCAGTTATCATGATTAACAGCAGAAATTTCAATCATTACTAATCAGTTAAAGCGTCTGTCTGTTTAGACTTCCTAGTTAAGTCCTGAATGATTTTTTTTCCATTCTCTAATTTTTGGACCTCTTGCTAGATGGCAGTTGTAGTTAATTCCAAGGGCAAGGAAGGCAAGAATTGAAAGAGTTTGGTAGCTTAAGTCTAAGCTAAACATTTTTAGGTGTGTGGTAAACTTAAAATCGGTAGTACATTATTTCCAATCCTTTTTATCCTTCATGTGAGATCTATAAGTGTGAAATTTTTTTCTCGCTTAATATCCGGCTTTTGCAAGATGGTTCAAGAATTATGCCTTTTGTTGGTTGTTTCTCTGATATCAGGATCTTTCACTGTGTTCAGAAGAGAGGAAATGAATTTAGAATTTAACTAGATTCTGATCTTCCCACGATATTGGTGCATAGTAGTTAAGAGAACTCATCTGTCCTACTGTATCTTTACACAAGTATAAAGCTATAAATATTTATGTTCAAGGGTTTTGCCATTATTTTGATTTCTATTTCAGCAGATCCCTTTTGGGCATTCACCCAGTTTGGAGTATTAGATAGTGAATCTACTTCAGAATGTAAAGGAAAGTATCTTTAACTATCGATTTAAAAATATTTATAAAATATTGCCTGATTGTGTGAGATATGTTGACATGATTGCAAGATATTGGGATAACACTGGTTAACAGCAGAAATTTAAAGAATTATTAATATGTTAAAGGATCTTTCCATTTGGTGACTTTTTTGAGGAATATTTCATACTGTGAATTTACCTTAGATGTATCTAGTCTGCCTCCCCTCCCCCCCACCTTGTGTGTGTGCGCCCATACGTGTATACGTTTTCACTTAAATCTCAGTTATCATGATTAACAGCATGGGTATGTGCGTATACATAGATATGTATATATACATATTCACTTTATGTGTGTTTGTGTATGTGTAAATAGATAGATAGTAGAATTTATATCTAATAGTTTATTCTGCAGGTTTATCATTTGACACCATTGCATTTCTTTGAAATTCTCTGTACAGGCACTTGCTGTTCTTCTTTTGTACCAGGCATCATTCTGAGCATTTAACATGTAGTAATTAAGTTACGCCTTATAACAACCCTCTGATGTTGCAACTGTTATCCCTGTTTGAAGAATAGGAAGCTGAAAGACATAGCTAGTGACACCAGGATTTGAACCTGAGCATATATCCATTCTCTTAACTACCATGCAATACCTATTTCTATAAGCCTCTGTTTCCTAATCCAAAAAGCAATAATATAAAGACTATCTTTTAGGGTTATTGGTAGGGTTAAATGAAGCAATGCATGTGAAGAGACTGATACCCCATTGTTTGGGATAACCAAGATATTTTGGTCTTTAAGACCTTGAGGGAAAGCTTAATAAATCCTCTGCCCTCAGCTACCCTTTTTCCTTTTTGTAGGAGGGAAGGGAATGCCCTCAGAGTACTTACCCAAAAGCACGGGGGCTATCACTGATCTCTAAGTTACTACAGCCAAAAATTAGATCCAGTGGCCTGAAGATACCCCGCCCTCCCCCCCTCCCCTCCCCACCTTACAGCTATACCTGCTACTGCTGCTTTGGTAAGCCTACAAAGGAGCTAGTGATGTGACCCTCTTTGACCATCTTTGTAACCCAGCCTGTCATGGCAACTCACACATTCACACCACACTTCACACCTTTCAGCAAGCTATATCTAACCTAGGAAATTCTCATATGAACTGTCCCTCGTATCACTCTTGTTCAAAAAGCAGAAGTTTTAAATTTTAACTCAAATTTTTCTTTTCTGGTACATGGTTTTTGTTTGTTTGTTTGTTTAAGTTTTTATTTATTTTAGTATCTCTACACCCATTTGGAGCTTGAACTCATGACCCTGAGATCAAGAGTCCCATGCTCTTCTGATTGAACCAGCCAGGCACCCCTGGTACACGCTTTTTGTATTCTAAGAAATCTCCTCCTAACTTAGAGTCACAGGTTCCTTGTTTTTTTTCTAAGAATTTTGTAATTCTTGCTCTCACATTTAGGTCTATGGTCAATTTTGAGAGAATTTCTTGTTCTGACTTCTCCTTTGTCTGGTTGGTTGTTTTTTTTTTTTTTAAGATTTTTATTTATTTGACAGAGAGAACACGAGAGGGAACACACGCAGGGAGAGTGGGAGAGGGAGTAGCAGGCCTCCCACTGAGCAGGGAGCCTGATGCGGGGCTTGATCCCAGGATCCTGGGATCATGAGGACACCTTAATAACTGAGCCACCCAGGTGCCCCCTCCTTGGTCTGGTATTAATAAGATACTGCAGCTTTCCTTTTAATAGTGTTTGTATGGTATATCCTTTTCTGTCCATTTACTTTTAACCTACTTTATATTTAAAATATAAGGTTTAAACCTATTTAAAATAGGTTTCTTTTATTTCTTTTATTTATTATTTTTTAATTTAAATTCAATTAATTAACATATAATGTATTATTGGTCTCAGAGGTAGAGGTCAGTGATTCATCAGTCTTATATAATACCCAGTGCTCATTATATCACGTGCCCTCCTTAATGTCCATCACCCAGTTGCCCCATCCCCCATCCCCTCCCCTCCAGCAACCCTCAGTTTGTTTCCTATGCCTAAGAGTCTCTTATGGTTTGTCTTCCTCTCTGCTTTCATCTTGTTTTATTTTTTCCTCTCTTCTCCTATGATGCTCTGTTTTGCTTCTTAAATTCCACATATGAGTGAGATCATATGATAATTGTCTTTCTCTGATTGACTCATTTGGCTTAGCATACTTTCTAGTTCCATCCATGTCATTGCAAATGGCAAAATTTCAATTTTTCTGATGGCTGAGGTATTCCTTTGTATATATACCACATCTACTTTATCCATTCATCTGTCAGTGGACATTGGGCTCTTTCCATAGTTTGGCTAAAATAGGTTTCTTTTAGACAACATATAGTTGGATCTTGCCTCTCCTCTCCCCTCCACAAACCTGAGAATCTCTGCCTTTCAATTGAGATGTTCAGATCATTTATATTTAATGTAATTGTTGATATGGTTGGATTTAAATCTACCATATTGCTAGTTGTTTCTAGATTTTCTATTTTCTTCAGTTCTTTGTTCCTTTTTTCTTTGTCCCTTTTTTCTTCTGTCTTGCCTTCTTTTGGATTGTTTTTATGACTACATTTTATCTCTGCTATTGGTTTGTTAATTTTACCACTTTTGTCCTTTAGTTGTTGCTCTAGGGTTTACAGTATACTTCTTTAGCTTGTGTAAAGTCTACCTTAAAATAATATACCTAATTATGTTGTAAGAACCTTGCTGCATATGTTTCCATTTCTTCCCTCCCTTCCTCTTACTAGTGCTGTCAAATATTTGACTTTTAATAACACTCTAATATGTTGTTACTATTTTTTTGCTTTAGAAAGTCAATTGCTTTTTAAGAAAATTTTAAAAGATTATTTACTTAGAGAGAGAGCAAGTGTGTGCATGAGTGGGGGGAGGGGCAGAAAGAAAGGGAGAGAGAATCTCAAGCAGACTCTGCGCTGAGTGAGCCCAATGCAGGGCTCAGTCTCACAACCCTGAGATCACGACCTGAGCAGAAATAAGAGTCAGACACTTAACCAACTGAGCACCCAAGCACCTCAAGAAAATTTTTAAAAGTGGGCGCCTGGGTGGCTCAGTCGGTTAAGCGACTGCCTTCGGCTCAGGTCATGATCTTGGAGTCCCGGGATTGAGTCCCGCATCGGGCTCCCTGCTCGGCGGGGAGCCTGCTTCTCCCTCTGACCCTCTCCTCTCTCATGCTGTTTCTCTCTCGCTCGCTCTCCAATAAATAAATAAATAAAATCTTTAAAAAAAAAAAAAAAAGAAAATTTTTAAAAGAAAGAAAAAGTCTTGGGTGTCTGGGTGGCTCAGTCGGTTAAGCGACTGCCTTCGGCTCAGGTCATGATCCCAGAGTCCCGGGATCGAGTCCCCCATCGGTCTCCCTGCTCAGCGGGGAGTCTGCTTCTCCCTCTGACCCTCCTCCCTCTCGTGCTTTCTGTCTCTCATTCTCTCTCACAAATAAATAAATAAAATCTTTAAAAAAAAAAAAGAAAGAAAGAAAAAGTCTTAAATCTACCCTCATGTTTACCATTTTTAGTTCTCTTTATTTTTTCATGTCAATCTAGATTTCTAGTACTACTGTGGCTGAATAACTTTGACATTTCTTGTTTTACACTCTACTGGCAGTGAGTCTTCTCAGCTTTTGTCTAATTATTTTTCTTTTACCCTCTTTTTTGAAAGGTTTTTTTTTTTCTGGGTACAGAGCTTTGTATTGACAAGTTTTCCTTTCCTTTGAATGCTTTAAAAACGTCACTCTTCGTCCACTGACTTAGTTTTTCTGATTAGCAGTCACTTCCAGTTTCCTCCTTCCCTCAGCCCCTGGCAACCATTAATCTTTTGATCTACAGGTTTGCCTCTTCTAGACATTTCATATAAATGGAGTCATACAATATGTGGTCTTTTGTGTGTGACTTCTCTCACTTAGCATAATGTTTTCAAGGTTTATCCATGTTGTAGCATTTAACAGTACTTCATTCCTGTTTTATGGCAGAATAGTGTTCCATTGCATGGATATACCATATATTGTTTATCCATTCATCCATTGATGAACATTTGGGTTGTTTACACTCTTTTACTGTTATGACTATGTTACTATGAACATTCCTATACAAATGTTTGCATGAAAATATGTTTAACTTTATGAAAAACTGCCAAGCTGTTTTTCACAGAGGCTGCTACATTTCACATTCTCGCAAGTATTGTATAAAGGTTCCAGTTTCTTCACATTCTTGCCAACATTTATTGGTTTTTTTGTTTGTTTTGTTTTTAATAGTCAATTTATAGTCATTTTTTTTACTCTTTAAAGATTTTTATTTATTTATTTGACAGAGAGAGACACAGTGAGAGAGGGAACACAAGCAGGGGGAGTGGGAGAGGGAGAAGCAGGCTCCCCACGGAGCAGGGAGCCCGATGTGGGGCTCGATCCCAGGACCCTGGGATCATGACCTGAGCTGAAGGTAGACGCTTAATGACTGAGCCACCCAGGTGCCCCAATTTATAGTCATTTTAAAGTCCATTTAAAATGGGTGATTTCTACATCTTTTCTGTTCATTGCCTTATTTCTTGACAGTTTGTTGTTTTTTTTCTTGCTTGTGTTTGTGTGTGTGTCTCTCTTTTTTTTCTAATTGAATTCTGGGTATCATATGTAGAACAGTAGTAAACACCAAGGTAAATAGCATTTATTCCTGGAAATGGACACCTCTCTGCTTCTGTCAGATTGTTAGCGTTAGGGATTGAATAGTGTAATCTGTAGGTGAGCTGGTTTAGGTTTTGTTGTTGCTATGGTTACCATCAGTACACTACAGACTTGAAATTCTTTGCCTGTGGGCTGTTAATATCCTGTGCTTAGTGTTGGGCCTGGTATGCTGAAGGGTTTTCCTCAAAGTTGTTGCTCCACGGCTCTCAACTTTTAGCAGCCCTGCTTACCTATGCTAAATAAGGGATTTCTCGACACTCTCTTCTTCCCCCTCCAACTGTTGATGCTGTTCACTCAATGTGAGAATCATGCTGGAGGCCAGGGGTCATTCTCCTCCATGATGGTTTGTTTGTTTTTCAAATGCATATATCTGCATAATCACCACCCACAAAATTCTCTTGTTCTCATTCCCAATCCATATCCCCCTCAAAAGATAACCAGTATTCTGATTTCAACCATTATAGACTTGTTTTGCCTGTTCTTAAATTTTGTGTAAATGAAATCATAATAATATTCTGTGTCAGGCTTCTGTCACTAAACAGTTCTGAGATTCTTCCATATCGTTGCATGTACCGATAGTATATGGTTTTTTTATTGCCGTGTAGCGTTCCAGTCTATTAATATCCCACAGTTGATCAGTAAAGACTATTTAAACAATTGGATACTTGTCTAATTATCTAATTAATCCTCTTGTAATTTTCTTAAAAGTTTGTAATTACTCTAAGAGTAACATGCCAGCATTGGCTTTGTTACTCAGGCCAGAAATTGAAGCCTCATCTATCTTTGTCACCTCTCTTCATACCCCACTTGTCTAATCAGGAAATTCTTCTTATTTCTCTTTCCTGATTGTGGCCTGTATCCAGCCACTTCTCTCCACTTTTATATCACTTGCCCAGAATTTTGCACAAACCTTTGCACTACTTCCATTCTGGCCCTAAGGTCTGTTGTCCAGGCAGCAGCCTGAGCAATCCCTGGACAAACATCTCTCATCTGCTCTCAACCAGCCTTCTTCTCACTTGAGAATAAAATCTCAAGTTCTGACCATGGCCCTGCAAAGCTCTTATCCGGCTCCAGCTACCTCTTTTTTTTTTTTTTTAGATTTATTTATTTTGAGAGAAAGAGCGTGTGTGCACACATGTGCACACACATAAGTGTGAGTGAGTGGGGGGAGGGGCAGAGAGAGAGAGAATCCCCGAGCCGACTCCCCACTGTGACCGAGATCATATTTTTTGTTTTTCAGGTTTTTTTAAGATTTATTAATTTATCTCCGGCTACCTCTTTAACCTTATTTCCTACACCATTTTCCTTCTCTGACTCAGCTTCAGCTGCTGTGGACCACTTGCTGTTTCTCTCTGCCCAGGAGGCTCTTAGCCCACACAGTGCAATACCTTGCTCCCTCATTTCCTTCTGGTCTCAGCTGAAATGTCACCTCATGGGAGAGGCTTTCCTTTAATGACTGAATCCAAAAGGACTTTCCTGCCTCATTTTTCTTGCCTTAACCAGTATTATTTTTCATAACACTTTGACTATTTTCATTATTATAATTAGTTATTTGTCTCTATGGCTGTCTGTCACCCCACTGCCCCCCAGGAAGGCAGGGACTTTGCTTATGTTCTTTGCTGAATCCAGTGTATTCTAGGCCTGTCATGTCAGTCCTTCAAGAATTGTTTTTCGATTATTGAATAGGGTAATTCTTTAGGACTTTAGATTTAATGCTGATAGATCAATTTCTAACTATAACACATAATATTCAAGTGGCTTGTTCTTTGATGTTAACATCGATCTGTTAGGGCTATAGGCAGTGGTTCTTTTTATCCCCCCACCTTTTTTTGCAGTTATCAAAGAGAACCCATTTGCTTAATTTTTAAAAGCGTCTATTCAGAATTAGAAAAAGAAGTAGTAAACATATAGTACCAACTCAAAATTCTGGATTACTCCACATTGTTACTAACTGTTCCAAATTAAGACATCTGGTGACTGGGGAAGTTTTGTTTCTCTCTCTATTTGGTTAACCAGCTGGTTGTTCTGGAAAGGCAAACACAGTTGATTGTTCTTGTTGAAAGAAGTAGGGCATTCATAGATTTACTTCAAAGGGTGACTTTTGGGTAGAAGATTTACTTGAGAAACTTGACATCTCAGGATGTTATTGAGGAAAATGTCTTTGTTTTTAAAAAGATACTTGAATGTTATATCTGGAACCTGATACTTGAATGTTGTATCTCATACTGCATGAGAAAGTGTGTGTGTCATTCCCTCCTACCCCTCCCCCCTTTTCCTTGGTAACAGATTCCTGCACTTAAAAACTGTGTTTTCCCTAAGAATTTTAGTGTATGAGATGCCGTATGTTGCTGCAACCAGTATCTTGAACATTCGTGTGAATAAGAATAGCATATTCAGACTCACTAAGCAGGATTAATTTACAAAGACATTAAGTCTCAGTCATTAATGAATATGATATTTAAAATGACATTGAAGTTGTAGCAAATGTCAGTTTAGCATACCTTCCACTAAATATTCAGCACTTCTTCCCAGTTTAAAACAAATGGCTCTTTGGCAAATTGTTTCAAAGCCAATTCTGTGTTAAACTATACACACAAATTTCCCTAAATTTCTGATATAAACGTTTTCTGAGAGGTGTTCTGCTGAAGTTAAACCATACTTTTTACCCCAAGGTACTGTTTTTCTGAGACATACTGATAATGAAGAGGAGTGACTGTTCCCAAGTTTCCTGAAATAAACATTAATAACCAGATTCCTAATTTTTACTTGTGCAGTTTTGCTTCAGATAAGCTGATACTGGATATGCTTGATAAATAATAAGTGTCTTTAATATCCAGCATAGAGATTTTGTGGCTACCATTAGATTTTCCATGTTTGCCACTAGCCCATGACATTAGACATTAGTAGCTGCTCCTTCCAGGTGCTCTACTGCCCACCCCCTTTTTAAAAATAAGTATGATATATGCTTATTATACAGGTAACATAGGCTACCCTTATTTTTTTAAAAAAATATATATGTACTTGGGGTGCCTGGCTGGCTCAGTAGAATATGCAGCTCTTTTTTTTTTTTTTTTTTTTTTTAGAGAGAGAGCATGAGCAGGGAGAGAGGCAGAGGGAGAAGCAGGCTCCCCAGTGAGCCAGGAGCCCGACGCGGGGCTCAATCCCAGGACCCCGGGATCATGACCCGAGCCGAAGGCAGACGCTTAACCATCTGAGCCACCCAGGTGCCCCGAATATGCAGCTCTTAATCTTGGAGCCCCACATTGGACATAGAAGTTGCTAAATAAATAAATAAATGTGACGTACTTACAAAGACAGTTTAATGTGGTCCCTGGAACAAGAATACTTGAATTCAGAAACCAGTTTTACTGTATATTAACTGTGCTTTTCTCATCAGGGTAGTGAACATAATTGTACTTATGGAGTTACGGGGTTATTATCATTGTTAAAAATTTTAGTAACATAGGAAAGTACTAGGAAAGCAACACATCCCTTACACACACACACACACACACGCTCAGATATTTGAAATACATTTTATGAACATTATTCTGGAGACCTTTCTGTTCATACATACAGATAGAGTGAGTAGAAAGATGCATAGGAATAATTTTATCAAAGTGGGATGGTATATTACACATTTTCTCTAAATAGTATTACGTTTAGTTTAACTTGGATTTAAAAATGAAAGTAATTGCTGAAATTCCGGTGTTTCTTTAGTATAAGGTATTCATTCCCTTTGAATTTTACCTAAAGAAAAGATGAATGATACTAAGAGGTTGGGGTTTTGTTTTGCAGTTTTTTAAACGACATGTTTCAGATGTCTACACAACTGCTTGTTACAGTCAGATGTAGGTTTTTCTGGTGAGCAGATAGCCTTTCATGTGGTGACCGGGGACTCAGACTCCTTTCATTTTCTGGCTCAGGCGTCCTGTAGGGCTTGGAACTCCTCTGCGTCCAGCCAGCAGATGAGTGAAAAGAAGGTGAAGACACACCACCTCTTCATCACCTGACCCAAACATGACATGATTCACTTCTACTTGCAAAAAAACTACTCACTGAGACTGAGGCAAATCTTGACGGTGGACCTGGTCTCTGTTTTTTTTCTTCTGAGATCCCATAAAATCTTCTGTCCCAAATCCCAAGTATATCTCACTCCTGTGGGCTGCTTCTCATTTCCCAAATTAGCATGGAGACCTTAGAAATATAGTAAGCCCTAGCAGCTTTCTTTGCTGAGCTCCTGCGTTAGTAAGGGTGTTTATTTCTGAGTTTTTCTGAGGTTGCCTACCTTCCTCCTCAGTTGGCGTCTTTCCAAATTTGGGGGTATTAGTATATTTTCTTTTTTTTATATTTTTATATGAAAATAGAGAGGTGTTAGGGCATGGCTCGGTGGTGGCATTCATGATTAGCCTGCCTGAGTCATCTCAGGTCTAGAATTGAGATTGACATAAGAGCTTTTCAGCATAGGAACATTACTAGTGTGTATGTCGCTGAAATCCTTTCCTACCTAGAACCTCTAAACATCCATGCTATGTATCAAGCACATTTTTAAAAAGTGCTTTTTTGAATAATATTAGGTTTGTAGAAAAGTTGCAAAGACACTACAGTTTCTGTATACCCTTCACCCAGCTTCCCCAATGTTAATGTAACAATGATACATTTACCAAAACTAAGAAATTAACACAGGTACAATACAGTTAACTGAACTATAAGGTTTATTTGGATTTCACCAGCTTTTCCACTAACATCCTTTTTCTGGTCAGTCCAGTCAAGATACCACGTTGCATTTAGTCATCAAGCCTCCTTATCTCCTCCAACCTGTGATAGTCTCTCAGACTTTGCTTATTTTTCATGACCTTGAAACTTTTGAAGAGTACTAACCAGGTATTTGTAGGATGTTCCTGAATGTGGATTTGTCTGATATTTTCTCTTGATTACACTGGGATGATGGATTTGGGGAAAGAATACCACAGAAGTGAAGTATCTTTCTCATGTCACCCTAGGGGGCAAGTGACATCAACACTACTTATTGCTGATGATGTTAACCTCCATCCATTGGTTAAGGTTTCTCTGTTTGAAGTTATTATCTTTTACTCTTTCCATACTCTATTTTTTGAAGCAGGTAATTAAGTCCAGTCAGTACTGGAGGGGAAGAGAATTAAGCTCTACCTCCTGAAGGGGGTCTATCTGCTTAAATTATTTAGAATTCTTTCCTCATTTATTTAATTATATAGACATTTATTTTTATCAGTATGGATTTATGGGTCTTTATTTTGTTCTTTGGCTGTTGTATCTTACTATTATTTTTTTTTTAAGTATTACTTTACTTTCTGGCACTATTTGATGCTCTTGGCTCATCTCTATTTTCCCTGCCCCAGACCTAGAATCACTCATTTGTCCAAGGAGCTCAAAGCGTATTTTTTTTTTTTTTTAAGATTTTATTTATTTGACAGAGAGAGAGAGAACACAAGCAGGGGGAGTGGGAGAGAGAGAAGCAGGCTCCCTGCTGAGCAAGGAGCCCGATGCGGGGCTTGATCCCAGGACTCTGGGACCATGACCTGAGCCGAAGGCAGACGCTTAACGACTGAGCCACCCAGGCGCCCCTCAAAGGGTATTTTAAATAGGTTAGAGCCTAAGCTTTTCTGATTACCTAACTAAAAGATAAGAATCTTAGAGAAGTTCACTGAAGCTTATACAGTAGTGAAACTCTATCGTCTTCTAAAACATGTTGAAGTTTATTTGCTCTTTAGAAGTGTATTTTTCATTATAAAATGAAAAAATCTTAAAAAGCACTGATTCAATTTGATATAGTTTATTGAGAATTGAGAATTATTTGTTTGATACTTGTATTCATGATATTTTACGTATTTTTTTTTTAATTTTATTTATTTATTTGACAGAGAGAGACACAGCAAGAAAGGGAACACAAGCAGGGGGAGTGGGAGAGGGAGAAGCAGGCTTCCCACGGAGCAGGGAACCCGATGCGGGGCTTGATCCCAGGACCCTGGGATCATGACCTGAGCCGAAGGCAGACGCTTAACAACTGAGCCACCCAGGCACCCCTATTGATTCATTTTTTAAAAAGTTTTAATATAAAAGTAACTGAGACTGCTTGCCTGTTTTAAAAGCTGTAAGAATTATAAATTTTTAAATGTGAATGTGAAATGAAATTAAATGAATGTAAATCACATGAAAATTAATTAGAAGAAAGGAAATAACATTTGTTGCTTACTTTCTTAATGCCAAGAATTGTGTCCTCTGTATACTTCTCTGTATTCCTGTATCCTGTGATTACCTCTGTCCTTGTACTTATCACCCTATATTATAATTGTTTACTGTTCTATCTCCTAACTTCTTGAAGACAGCAAATAGGTTTTTCATCTGAATCTTTAGAATTTAGCATCATACTTGGCCGTAATAGGCACTCAATATTGACTGTCCATTTTTATCCCTACTTTATTTTATTTATTTATTTATTTATTTATTTATTTTTAAAGATTTTATTTATTTATTTGAGAGAGAGAATGAGATAGAGAGAGCATGAGACGGGGGAGGGTCAGAGGGAGAAGCAGGCTCCCTGCCGAGCAGGGAGCCCGATGCGGGACTCGATCCCGGGACTCCAGGATCAGGACCTGAGCCGAAGGCAGTCGCTTAACCAACTGAGCCACCCAGGCGCCTCCCTACTTTATTTTTTTAATTAATTTATTAGTTCATTTATATAAACTCTACACCCAACATGGGGCTCAAACTCACAACCCTGAGATCAAGAGCCTCATGCTGTTCAGTGGAGCCAGCCAGGCACCCCTTTATCCCTGCATTAAAGATGGAAACTGAGGCTTAGAGAGTTTAGGTAATTTGTACAGTGATGACTTCGCTAGTTTGATTCTTAAACCTATTGCTTTTTCTGTTGCACCACACGGTCAATTTTTTGATAAGCTGAAAATACTTCACTGCATTCTTTTCTTTTCCTTTTTAACAATTTATTTATTTGAGAGAGAGGGAGAATGGGAGGAGGGGCAGAGGAAGAGGGAAAGAATCTCAAGCAGACTCCCGGCTGAGTGCAGAGCATGATACAGGGCTCGATCTCATGACTGAGCCGAAGTCAAGAGTCAGACGCTTAACTTACTGAGCCACCCAGCCACCCCACTGCATTATGTTCAAATTGACAATCTCTGAAAGTATTCAGAAGAAACTGGTAACATTTGTTGCCTCCTGGGAGAAGAAAGGGGCTTGAGGACAAAAAGGTTCCAAAACATGAGTTTTGGAACCTTTCGAATTTTGAACCATATGACTATTTTAGATATTAAAAAATATAAATGTATTTTTAAAATGTCCAGGAGCACCTGGGTGGCTCAGTTACTTAAGTGTCTGACTCTTGATTTCAGATCAGGTCTTTTTTTTTTTTTTTTTTTTAAGATTTTATTTATTTATTCATGAGAGACACAGAGAGAGAGAGGCAAAGGGAGAAGCAGGCTCCCAAGGAGCAGGGAGGCCGATGCGGGACTCGATCCCAGGAGCCTGGGATCATGACCTGAGCCGAAGGCAGACACTTAACCATCTGAGCCACCCAGGCACCCTCAGATCAGGTCTTCATCTCAGGGTTGTACATTCAAGACCCACATTGGGCTCCTCACTGGGCGTGGAGCCCGCTTTAAGAAAATAAATAATAAATAAATACATAAATAAATACATAGATAAATAAAACACTTATCAGATGGAGTTTAACATTAAGTTTTTAAATATTGTATCATTTCAGTGCTTTGTGCTTTTATTTTGTTGATATCCTTAGAATCAGGGATACTGCCATTATTATTGAGCATCGATTTTTATAGTCTTCTGGGAATTCCTTTGTGTATCTTATTTTTTCCCTTTTATTTTTGAACAGAAAAAACGTAGAAGGTGGGGAGGGGGAGAGGATAGATGTTCTAAAGGGAATGAAAGATTAAATTCCTCGGTTCAGTATGAATGAAATTTGACTTTTTAAAGTATGTTCCCTAAATCTTTCCTTATAGGAGACTCTTACATAAAGTGAGTATTTGGTGATATACCCAAAACTTTATTTGATTATCTTTAATTAGTTAGAGTGGCTCTGGCTGCATTAACAAAAACTCTGCTGCAAACTGACTTAAATAGAAAATGTGGACTCTCATTAACGTGGAATAGAAGTTCTTTCCATCAGTTGGATTGGGTCCACTTTAGAATTAGTGTTCCACATCTGAACAAATTGTAGTTAGGAGGAGAATGCATGCATGGATTGGCAAGAATATAAGGTTTCTGCACCAATTACTGGTTTAAAAGAATGGAATTACTGTGATTGGTTTAGCTAATCGAGATCTGCTCCTAGAGCTAGGGTCAAGTCTTGAAACCATGTCGATGCCACAAGGAGGGAGGGGGAGGAGTTGGGGGGTTCCATCCTACTGTCCACGAGAGCTCCTTAATTGCTCTTCAGATGATACGTGTATGACTGATCCCTCTCACCCTAATAATAACTTGAGGAATGTAGTTGTTCATGCTGGCTGATTGGTGCATGGTGGTTTCTTTTACTATTCTCTACCCCATATAAATTCCATAACAAAAAGTTTTAAAAGAGAAAAGAGAGACAAAAAAAACCAAAGAGTCAGTGATGTTTGCTTACCGTAACCTTTTCCTAGGCCAGTATGTGTTTTTTTCAATCATCCTGTACTCTTTCTTTCTCCTCTGCTTGTATGTAGGGTTAACATGTAATTCCCCCTCTCAAAGGCTAATAGGCGTATTCCTTAATTATAGTTGACGTTATGCTTCAGGACTTACATAGAAGAGCAATAGCATAGTATTAGAGTGAACACAGGGTCACAGGTTTTGAAGCAACCACAGTCCCCCCTTTTCCTCCCCTTAGTAACTGTGAGAACATTGACCAGTTAGTCCCTCTGAGCTTCAATTTCTGCCATAAAAGGGGGATAAAAATACCTGTCTTATATGGTTAAATGATTATGATAAAAAAAGAAACTAGATATAAGTTGCTACCCCACAGGCTAGCATCTGTTGAACTCCAGTTATGATTATTTTCTTCTCTGTGAGGCTCAGGTATCCTAGCCCAATTTGATTAATGTGGGTATAGCATTGTTGTAGTTAAATTACAAGTGTAGATTGTGAAGTTATTCACACCCATTCCTGAATGCCTTTTCCCATTAAACTTTTCCCTACATTTGGCACATTTATTTGCTGGACCTCTGCATTCCACATTCATCATAGCTAATTCCTTACAATAAGTGGGCAACATTAAGTTTCAGCTGTGGGGAATTAGCTTTTTCTGACTCAAGTCTGATAAATAGAACATATACTTCACATACAATTGTCACTTTTTAGTAGTAAAATATAGTAGTGTATGATGCTTATGCTGTCAGATCTTTCAGGCATGATAAGCATTCATACCCGAAAGATAGAAATACATCTTTTTCTAAGGATACTGCGATTTCTGATTTCATGCAAAATAATATGCAGAAGACTTTTAGTATAGTGCCTTTTGTAATCAATAGTTTCTAAATGGGTGTAAAATGTATGTTATTTTCTTCTTTTGTTTCTTGTTTAAATGGGGAAAAAAGCTACTTCCTCTTCTGTTATGGAGATATTTAAGCTGGTCTGTCCTTCAGAGTTCATAGTTAAACTTAACGAGTTCAGAATCAGAGCAATATCTAGTTGCAGCTAGATATGTTTGGGATGTACTTTATATACAGAAAGAACATTTTACTGGGTATATATATATATTTTTTTAACTTTTTTTTTTTAAGATTTTATTTATTCATTTGACAGAGAGAGACACAGTGAGAGAGGGAACACAAGCAGGGGGAGTGGGAGAGGGAGAAGCAGGCCTCCCGCTGAGCAGGGAGCCCAGTGTACGGTTCTATCCCAGGACCCCGGGATCATGACCTGAGCCGAAGGCAGACGCCTAACGACTGAGCCACCCAGGCACCCCTTGGGTATATTTTAATAGGAAATAAAATGAAATAGCCTTTCAACTGATAAAAGAACTTAAATCTTATGAAGGCAAAAGCGACAAGGAATTCATACCTATGTTTAGGGATTTTGTTATTAAGTAAACAACTCCTAATTATCTAAGGACAATTATTCAGGTAAGAGATTAATCAGCACTTCCCATCTAATGTATTCAAAGATGGCAGTTCATCAGGAATTTAATATTCTCACCCCCTTAAAGCTTATCCTAAGACGTTTGTTTTGGGTTGTCTTTCAAAATATCTTCCACCCTCCGCATTATATTCAGAAGTGAGAATCCTGTATCCCAGTAAGAACCACAACAGCAGTTCTGGGGTTCTTCTGTTAGCTGATCTTTACTAAGTGGATCAAGATGAGATATTGTTACGGAACCTGGATTGGATGCCCCGAGAGAAGAACCAAGCAGCACTCTGAGATCTTCGAGGATAGGAGGTTTGTTTAACACCAGCGGGCTCAGAGGAGAATGATCTCCAAAGGTCTGAGCCCCGAGCACAAGCAAAGGAGGGTAATTTATACATTTCTACTTCCGCATACTTGGTACTTTTGGTGAGTGGAGCAGGGAGAAGAACCCGGAAGAGTCCCGGGGCAGGGACTGGGACTTTCTTCCTGGCTCGGTTGGCCATCTTAGGACACAGATTTTTCCTCTTCAATATTAGTAATTGTTCTACCGCTGTTCTCAGAACACCTAGGCCCATACTGATGACTAGTGAACTCTAACAAGCAATCTTCTTTATTTTATTTTATTTTTTTAAAAGATTTTATTGATTGATTGATTTTTAAAGATTTTATTTATTTATTTGACAGAGAGAGACCCAGCGAGAGAGGGAACGCAAGCAGGGGGAGTGGGACAGGGAGAAGCAGGCTTCCTTGTGGAGCAGGGAGCCCGATGGGGGGCTTGTTCCCAGGACCCTGGGATCATGACCTGAGCCGAGGCAGATGCTTAGCGACTGAGCCATCCAGGCGCCCCACAATCTTTTTTAAATGAAGAAAAATTCTTTTTAACCACACAAATTATCATAGCTTTAGCCTTTACTAAACTTCCATTATCTGGATTTCTCATCTCATGTCTGTGTGGGCAACGTACGAAGTGCAGTCTCACCCATGCAGGACTCCAGAGGTAGTGGCAGTAACTGCCCCCCTCTTTTGTACATTCCCTTCTCTTTTCACTGCTGTTCCCTTTTGGCTTATTTTCATTTCTTTTCTCTTGCATATTCTATAGTACTCTTTTCTGTCCCCCTCTTTTTGTACCCCTTTTCATTTGTGTATCTGTATGTTTGTATGTTTACATAAGAAAGGCTCACTCCACAATCGTCAGCTCTCACTAGCCTGTTGAGATCTAGAATGCTAACTAAGCTTCCTTTTATGCATCTAACAGGAACAAATAGAGAAAAGATAGAAATTATGGTTAATCTTATTTGTTCTCTTCATATGTTTTTGTTAGGTTGAATCATATGAAGTTGTCAATATTGTTTTGATCGACAGAAATAGATTTAACTGAATTCTTCCCTAAGCATCCCACAACCCAAAAGTAAGATTTGGAAACTGATTGGATGAGGGAGAATTAGATATCCCAGAGGTTCTGGCTTAGCCAGGTAGATCAGAGGGCTGTCATGGTGCTAATACCATTAGCCAAAATGGAGAAAATTGTGAAATATACCTTGTTTTTGTTTTTAAAGGGAAGACTTGGTGGGGGAGGAGGGAAGCATAAATAACCACTTTTATTTTGGGGTGTAATGAGACACATTCAAAGAGAAATGGCCAGTAGACGGAAATACAGATCTGTAAATGGATAAGATCATTGGCATATAGGCGGCCCTTGAAAACATGAATGTGAATGAAGTTACCCTGTGAGAGTGTAGTGTGGAACAAAAAGAGCCAAGGCTTCTCTTTGGGACAGGAAGTGGATCATGCAAAGAAAACTCAGATAAAGGCTGTGCATAGAAGAAAAAGTATTTATCATCTCGGAATGATTCATTAGCATGTAAAATTAAGAATTAACTACATAGCCTCAGAAGGTTATATTTCAAGTCTGACTCACTTGCATATTAATGTGGTAAGACATAAGCTAGAGGTTTTCATGTTTCCCCATAAGAGATTAAATTACTTCACTGTATCTGTGTACTGTATAAGCTCTATAGCTTGAGGTTTTTGTGAGATATGCCTACCTTATCTCTAATATCTTTCTTCCTTTTTGTTTCTCTCTTTCTTTCTTTCCTTCCTTCCTTCCTTTCATCCATCCACCCACTCATCCATTCTTTAGTTCTTTCTTTCTTTCTTGAAGAACTATATTGCATTTGAACAGTGTATCAGGTGGACAACCACTGTGGTTGTTACCATCTCTAGTCTTTTTTTTTTTAAGATTTTGTTTATTTATTTGCCAGAGAGAGAGCAAGCAAGCACAAGCAGGGGGAGCAGCAGGCAGAGGGAGAAGCAGACTCTCCGCTGAGCGAGGAGCCCAATGTGAGTGAGACTCAATCCCGGGGTCCTGGGATCATGACCTGAGCTGAAGGCAGATGCTTAGCTGACTGAGCCACTCAGGCGCCCCCATCTCTACAGTCTTGAAGTGTTAAGATTGCTGTAGCATTCAGTCTGGGGCCCACCCTACCTGACCCATCAACCCCTGGAATCCTTTGAATTAAAGCCATACAGGATACTGTTCCAATGTGAAACAGACTTTCCAGGCAATGTAGTGGAGGGAAGGAGTGCAGTACTATTATCCTGCTAGAGAGCATGGTCATAGTCCTACAAATTACTATTAACTTAAAAGCCACGTTAAACTTGATTGTTTAAAATTCTCATCAACCTGATCTTTCATATGCAAAAATCAAAATGAAGCAGTAGGAAAAATTATTTTATAACTTCATATTAACTCTTTGAATATTTCAAGAACGGACAGTTGTTTTTATCTGGAATTTTAAAAGGGTTTCTTCCTTGGAGTGTATAGGAAGTACGCTCTTTTTTTTTTTTAAGATTTTACTTATTTATTTGACACAGAGAGACACAGCGAGAGAGGGAACACAAGCAGGGGGAGTGGGAGAGGAAGAAGCAGGCTTCCCGCCGAGCAGGGAGCCCGATGTGGGGCTCGATCCCAGGACCCCGGGATCATGAACTGAGCCGAAGGCAGACGCTTAACGACTGAACCACCCAGGTGCCCCAGGACGTACACCCTTAAGTAAATACACACTTTAGGAATAATTTGAATAGCTTGTGGTAAAAAATCATGTTAAGTAATATTTTTCTTTACAATATAAAATCTTTCTCTGTAGTTCCTTTTTGAGCATTATTTAAAGTACTCTTAAAGAATGCCATTATTTTACTAATTTCCGTGAGCAGAGCTCCCCCTGCAAACACATAACACATGCAATATCCTTTTAGGTTTATTGTTTCTCCTAGAACTCTTCAGCTCTTAATGCAAGAAAATTGAATCAATTATTCATTCATTTATTCAACAACTATTTATTGATAATAGATAAGCAAGAAAGAATAAGAAGTTCAACAGTAAAATAGGGTTTTTCAAAAATATTGAGTGAAAAGAGCAAATGCAAAGAAGATACATACAAATACAATGCCATTTTATAAATTCATAGGAGTTGTATCTGCAATATTTCCTTAAATAAAAAACAAAGAAGTAGTAAAATGTTAACATCTGTTAGGTCTGAGTATCTGAGTGTCTATATTTGGGTGTCTTATACTTTTTTCTAAACATTGTATATTTGAAATATTTTATACTGAGGCATTTTTAATTTTTAAATTAATAAAACAAGCAATACGATAGGAAGTGACAGGGACTCTTTTAGATTGGTCGATTAGGGAGGATCTTTCTAGGGAGGTGACACTGAGGTCTGAATAACAGTACCTAGATCCAAACCCGCCCCCTCCCCAAGGTGGTGTTAGTGGTATTGGTAGTGGTAATACTGATAATTTTTTTTTAAGATTTTATGTATTTATTCATGAGAGACAGAGAGAGAGAGAAAGAAGCAGAGGGAGAAGCAGGCTCCCCGCAGAGCAGGGAGCCCGATGCGGGACTCGATCCCAGGACCCTGGGATCATGACCCGAGCTGAAGGCAGACGCTTAACCATCTGAGCCACCCAGGTGCCCCTGATAATTTTTATATAACATCTGTTGAATATGTATTTTATTTGCCAGGCATGCTGAACACATTTCAGTTGATCCTTCTATCAACTCTTGAGTTGATACTCATTTTTTCTTTTAAAGATGAAAAGACAGATGCTTAAAAAGCTATCATTAAAGCAACAACAAAAAAAAGCATTTCACCCTAAGAATGAAAATGTGAATTTCTGAGGTAGGCTAGAATATTCATTGGTAGAAGCAATTTTTACTTACAGAAAAAATGAAGAGAAAGTATTCCAGACAGCTCTTGCTACAGACCTGAGGCAGACACAAGCATAACATATTCAAGGAAACATGTTCAAGGAAAGAAGGACATTTTAGCCTATGCTGTTGAGTTACGCTACCACAACATAATTGGTAAATGGTCATTTACTCCCTGAATACTCACGTTGAAGGAAGCTCACCACTTTCAGACTTCTCTTATTCTTACACAGTTTATTTTTTCCATGTAGGACTTACAGACTACTGGTGTCATATTAAAAGGACACAGAAGCTGGCTTAAGGGTTTCTCAGTGGCCAAGTTGGGGACAGTGTAAGCACCAGTAAGGACCATGAAGTAATGGATTATAATATATGTCTCTAAAAATCGTAATTTCTTAGTGAAACTCAGAGAGAAAGAAAGAAGCTTTTCTTTATAGAAGAATGCCAGATAAGGTAGGAAGAATGATAGAATTAGAAAATGACTGGCAAATCCCAATGTAATTTTGATTCAGGCAAGAGATACTCCATGGATGCTAAAATTTTGGGGTGAAAAGTTGTTAGAGGATAAGATATTCATACAGTTTCAATGTATCACTCCATGATTACTTACTAACTATAAAGGAAGGAACGTACCTTTAAAATGGAGAGATCTGTCCGTTACTGCCTTAACTCAGTGATCAGACTTGGTATTACGTGTTTCCTTGATGTGATACAGTAAGTACCCAGCATTACCTACACAGTATCCCTGCCAGAAATGTTTAACTGGAACCTAATCATGAGGAAACATTAGAAAAATCCAGAATGTGGGGCAATTTATGAGACAACTAGACTGGACTTTTCAAAAATTCAGTGTCATGAAAACAAAAGATTGCAAGGTGCTCTATGCCAAAGTATTTAAGAATGAAGTGATATTTTTTCTGCAGTTAACTTTCAAATAGTTCGTCAAAAAATTGTGTATATGTATGTTTAGAGAGAGAGAAAGCAAATGAAATAATAGTTGGTGAACCCAGGAAGTGAAAAGTTGTGTTTGGGTGTTCATTGTACTATTCTTTCAACGTACAGATTTTTAAATATTCAGAATTATAAACTGAAGAGGATACTTCCTCTGTTTTGAACTCAAATCCAATTTTTTAATATTTTTGCCCATTGATTTAATTGTGCTATCTGAAGCCACTTTGATAGATCCAAATCCCCCCCCGCCCCAGTTTGGTGTTAGTGGTATTGGTAGTGGTAATACTGATAATTTTTACATTACATCTGTTGAATATGCATTTTATATGCCAGGCCTTGTGCTGAACACATTATCTCAGTTGATTCTTCTAACAGCTCTTGAATTGTACTCATTTCTTCTTTTAAAGATGGAGGGCACCTGGGTGGCTCAGATGGTTAAGCGTCTGCCTTCGGCTCAGGTCATGATCCCAGGGTCCTGGGATCGAGTCCCGCATCAGGCTCCCTCCTCGGCAGGGAGCCTGCTTCTCCCTCTCCCACTCCCCCTGCTCGTGCTTTCTCTCTCTGTCAAATAAATAAATAAAATCTTAAAAAAAAAAAAAAGATGAAAAGACGGATGCTTAAAAAGCTGTCATTAAAGAAACAACAAAAAAAGCATTTCATCCTAAGAATGAAAATGTGAATTTGTGACATAGGCTAGACTATTCATTGGTAAAAGCAAGATAGAAAAATTTGTGATAAAGTCACTAGGCATGCGTATTTTTCTGGCCTTGAACTTGTTCTACATACAACTTACCATTAAGAAGCAATCTTCTAGGGCGCCTGGGTGGCTCAGTCGTTAAGCGTCTGCCTTCGGCTCAGGTCATGGTCCCAGGTCCTGGGATCGAGCCCCGCATCGGGCTCCCTGCTCAGCAGGAAGCCTGCTTCTCCCTCTCCCACTTCCCCTGCTTGTGTTCCCTCTCTTGCTGTGTCTCTCTCTGTCAAGTAAATAAATAAAATCTTAAAAAAAAAAAAAAAAAAAAGCAATCTTCTAAGTTTGAGCCCCACATGGGGTATAGAGATTACTTAAAAATAAAATACGTATTTTTTAAGATTTTATTTATTTGACAGAGAGAGCATAAGCAGGGGGAGCGGCAGGCAGAAGGAGAGGGAGAAGCAGGCTCCCTGCAGAGCAGAGGATCATGACCTGAGTTGAAGACAGATGCTTAACCAACTGAGCCACCCAGGTGCCCCCAAAATAAAATATTTTAAAAGGAAGAAAAAAAAAAAGGAGGCAATCTAGCGTGGTAGTAAAGAGCACACAGTCCTTGAAGCTAGAATGCCTAGGGTCACATTCCAGCTCCCCATTTACAAGTTACTGCTGCCTGAGAAGCACCTCTCCAGAATTTCATATTGGGAACCCCTGTGTATTGGTTTTCGATTGTTGCTGTAACAGATTACTACAAACTTGATGGCTTGAAACAACACAAATTTATTATAATTTTGAGGGGTCAGAAGTCCAAAATAGGTCTTAGTGGGTGAAAATCAAAGTATTAGCAGCGCTGGCATTTCCAACTGGAGGATCTAAATGGGAACGATTCTTTGCCTTTTCCAGTTCCTACAGGCCACCCACTTATTGACCCTCTTCCCCCAAACCAACATTGTATTTTTCTGTGCCTTTCTTCCATAGTAACATCTCTCTCTGACTCTCATCGTGTTCTGCCTCCTCCTACTTTTAAGAACAATGGTGATTACATTGGACCCACCCAGATAATCCAGAATAATCTCCCTATTTTAAGATCAACTGATAAGCACAACTCAACACAAACCCCAAATAATCCAATTAAAATGGGCAGAGGACCTGAATAGGCAGTTTTACAAAGAAGACATACAGATGGCAAACAGATAACAGGAAAAGGTGCTCAACATCGCTCATCATCAGGGAAGTACAAATCAAAACCACAATGAGATACTACCTTACATCTGTCAGAATGGCTAGAGTCAAAAAGACAAGAAATAACAAGTGTTGGTGAGGCTATGGAGAAAAAGGAACCCTCATGCACCATTGTTGAGAATGTAAATTGGTACAACCATTGTAGAAAATAGTATGGAGGTTCCTTTAAAAATAGAAATACCATATGATCCAGTAATTCTACTCCTGGGTATTTACCCAAAGAAAATGAAAACACTTCATTCAGAAAGATAATATGCACCCCTATATTTATTATGGCATTATTTACAATAGCCAAGATGTAGAAGCAAGTGTCCACTGATAAATAAATGGATAAAGGGGCGCCTGGGTGGCTCAGTCGTTAAGCGTCTGCCTTCGGCTCAGGTCATGATCCAGGGTCCTGGGATCGAGCCCCACATCGGGCTCTCTGCTCAGTGGGGAGCCTGCTTCTCCCTCTCCCACTCCCCCTGCTTGTGTTCCCTCTCTCACTGTGTCTCTCTCTGTCAAATATATAAAATCTTAAAAAAAAAAAAAAAAGACACACACACAGGAATATTACTCAGCTATAAAAAAAAAAGAAAGATCTTGCCATTCATGACAACATGGATGGACCTAGAGGGTATTGTGCTAAGTGAAATAGGTCAGACAGAGAAAAACAAATACCATTTGATTTACCTTATATGTGGCATTTAAAAAACAAAACAAAAAGCAGATACAGACATAAATACACAGAACAAACTGATGGCTGTGGGAGAGGAGGGATCTGGGAGATGGGCAAAATGATGGAGGGGAGTGGGAAATACAGGCTTCCAGTTATGGAATAAATAAATGATGGAGGTAAAAAGTCCAGCATAGGGAATATAGTCAGTGGTATTGAAATAGCACTGTATGGTGACAGATGGTAGCTACACTTGTGGTGAGCATAATATAACATAGACTTGTGGAATCACTGTGTTGTACACCTGAAATTAATGTAACATTGTGTGTCAACTATACTTCAATAATAAAAAAAATTTTTTTTAAAGATCAACTGATAAGCTACCTCAGTTCTTCTTTGCCATGTAACCTAACATTCACAGGTTCCAAGGATTAAGGCATTGACATCTTTGGGGGACGATTTTTCTGCATTCACATCTACGTTTAAATTCTAAAAGTTGCATCAGGCAGCTGGGGCCGGGAGAAGATGATTCCAAAGTAGAGATACTGGCTAACGCTGAGAACTGTGAGTAGGACCAATAATTGGGTGTAAGCTAAAAGGAACTACTGAGCAGTATATGTACATGTTTTAAAATTCTCTTACTGGCATAAGGTATATACGGTAGATTCAGTATTCAAGAGTGATTGAATTAGAAGGAAGTGACTAAGTTTTAGTTACATGGCAGGGAAAGATTAAAATATTAGAATAGATTTTATTTCTATTGTTTTGTGCCAGTCCTCAGGAAAATGTTCTTGATTTAACTACAGCTTTGGAGAAGCTTTGTGTTTAATTTTAATTTTTGTATTTTTATTACAGATTTTACTACGCTTGGATGCTACTCCTGACATGGAGAAGATTGAGGAACAGTTTGCTAATCTGAACATTGTTAAACGTTCCTCAGAAACTAAAGAGCCTACTTATTTGCTTGGTATAGATACATCAAAAGCTGTACAAGCAGAAAAAGAAAACTTGGTTGCTGTTTTATGTTCTAATGGATCAATCAGAATATATGATAAAGAAAGGCTATACATACTACGAGAATTTAGTGGATATCCTGGACTTCTTAATGGAGTTAAATTTGCAAATTCTTGTGACAGTGTATATTCATCATGCACCGATGGCACTGTAAAGTGTTGGGATGCTCGATTAGCCAGTGAAAAACCTGTCCAGCTGTTCAAGGGTTACCCTTCCAATATTTTTATTAGTTTTGATATCAACTGTAATGATCATGTCATTTGTGCTGGTACCGAAAAAGTGGATGATGATGCATTGTTGGTATTTTGGGATGCAAGAATTAATTCTCAGGATTTGTCTACTACCAAAGACCCACTTGGAGCATATTCAGAGACTCATAGTGATGATGTCACTCAAGTGTGCTTCCATCCCAACAATCCCAACATGGTAGTCTCGGGTTCAACTGATGGCCTGGTAAATGTATTTGATATTAGTGTTGATAATGAAGAAGATGCACTGGTTACAACCTGCAACTCCGTTTCATCAGTAAGCTGTGTTGGTTGGTCTGGGAAGGATTATAAACAGATTTACTGCATGACACATGATGAAGGATTTTGTTGGTGGGATCTTAATCATCTGGATACTGATGAACCAATTACATGTTTGAACATCCAGGATGTCAGAGAAGTAGTTAATCTGAAAGAAGGTATTTTGGACTATTTAATTGGTGGCCTATATCATGAAAAAATGGACAAATTGTTTGTTGTTGGAGGAACAAACACAGGAATTATTCACTTGATGAGCTGCAGTATATCAGGATTGATCCATGTGACCAGCCTTCATGGAGGGCATGCTGCTACAGTCCGTTCTTTCTCTTGGAATATGCAGGATGATTCTATGCTAACCGGAGGAGAAGATGCACAGTTGTTACTTTGGAAACCTGGAGCAATAGGGAAGACATTTACAAAGAAAGACAGCATGAAAATAGCATCCTCTGTGTCCCAGCGAGTTCGAGTTCACAGTAATGATTCTTACAAGAGAAGGAAAAAGCAGTGATGTTATGTTGGGAGTTTACTTGAGGGGTTTTATAGTTTCAAGTAGTTATTTTTGTGTACTACCTGTGATAGATATGTTTAAAGCTCATATGTAAAAACAAGCCAGTTAGCAAACAATCCTGGAAAAATGTTGAAAATGGTTTAATTCAGGTCTTCATGTATTCTAAAATTATTTTTTTTAAAGCTGCCAGTTGAGTATATAATCAGTGAGTTGAAAGTAAAATTACATTCCTCATTTTTAAAACCCATCTGTTGAGTTAGTAAATGTTGGGTTTAAAGAAATAGCTTTGATAAGGACTTTTTAGAAGTAGATGGCTGGTGTGACTTTAAAAAATCAGGTGGTTTGAGCTATGTTTTTTAAATTCAGGTTTTTTTTACATTTTAAATCATCTTCATTATTTATAAAATCAAATCAGACTGTTTTCTGTAGGAGCTCCCACTTGCTTAATACACATAGATTATGTTGGAGTATTTAAATGTAAATATTCTAATGATTCTAAATAGAACTAAAGTTTTTTAGAAATAAAATGATTTGCATCTATTTAAGAAAAATATATTTAGTATATATTTGCATCTATCTGCCTGGATAGATTTTTTTTTTTTTAAGTAGCGTCCACGCTCTCAGCATGGAGCCCAATGTGCGGGACTTGAACTCACAACCCTGAGACCATACCTTGAGCTGAGATCAAGAGCCAGATGTTTAACGGACTGTGCCACCCAGGTACCCCTATTTGCATCTATATTTTTAAACAGTTAAAAATAAGCAAATATTTCATTGATGAAAAGGAAATTATCTTGCAAATTCAAAGGGATCTTGAGATTCAAAGGGAATATACAAAAACAGAAGTATTTATAATAGCAGAATGACTTTTTATTTCAAAATATTCTACTATTTTATGATAAAATTTTCTTTCATGGTGTTTCATCTATAATTTTAAACTTAGGTGCCCCTGGGGAGTGGGGGCCATGCAGGAGGTGCTGCTGGAGAAAGAACACCATAATTTTAAACTTGAATTTTTGTTTACTGCCGGTTTTTTCATCCTTACTGTTAAATATTTTTCCAAAGAATCTTTTTTTTTTTTAAAGATTTTATTTATTTATTTCACAGAGAGAGACACAGTGAGAGAGGGAACAGAAACATAGGGAGTGAGAGAGGGAGAAGCAGGCTTCCCGCGGAGCAGGGAGCCCGACGTGGGGCTCGATCCCAGGACTCTGGGATCATGACCTGAGCCAAAGGCAGACACTTAACGACTGAGCCACCCAGGCACCCCTCCAGAGAATCTTAATTAAAAAGTTGGTCACTCGGGGTGCCTGGTGGCTCAGTCGGTTAAGCATCTGACTCTCGATTTTGTCTCAAAGTTGTGATCTCAGGGTTGTGAGACTGAGCTCCACAATGCTCCATGCTCAGAGCAGAGTCTGCTTGTCCCTCTCCTGCACCTCCCCAACTCCTGCATGTGCTCTCTCTCTCTTTCTCTCAAATAAATAAATAAAATCTTTTTTAAAAAAGTTGGTCACTCTAAAGGTTTGGTATGTTTTCTTATGTTTAATTACAAATAAAAATATCTTCTTATAGATAAGAATATATAAAGATACTGTAAAACATTTTTATCTTTTGAACTAAAAATATTGTCATGAAAAATACAAACATTACTTTAGAACCTTTTACATTTCTCTTTAAATGTTAATGACTTATCTCTGAGACCATAGCACTAGGGGGAAATAGTATTCTATAGCACAATGCAACTTACACATAGGTATGATCTAGCTTCACTCACTTGAGAGGGAATAATAGTTAAGTCACTGTTAAACATACTCAAAATAAAGAATTCTCTTTTTTTTTTAATATTTATTTATTTATTTTAGAGAGAGAGAGCATGAGCAGGAGGGGCAGAGGGAGAAGGAGAGAATCTCTAGCAGACTTAATACTGAGCGGGGAGCCCGAGGCGGGGCTTGATCTCATGACCCTGAGATCATGACCTGAGCTAAACTCCAGTTAGAGGCTTAACCAACTGAGCCACCCAAGTGCCCCTCAAAATACGTAATTCTTATTTGAAAAGATTCACCTGTTCTTGCTGTTGTTCAAATCATGAACTTGAGGTTAATTCTGGATTTTTTTCTTTTCTCCTATTTAGTGATCACCAAGTCCTGTGCCACTCCACCTCCCAGAATCTGTCTGCTGTTTCTTTGCCTTTACCCCCCCCACTAGTGCCTTAGATAAGATTTTCATCATTTCTCTCCTAGATTACAGACCCTGGCTCTAATCTGCTCCAATTCATTCTTCCCACTATTTCTAGGCTGAACGTAGAAAACAGATTTGATAATGTCTCATGCTGCTTAAAATCTTTGGTACATTTTGATCTTTTGATGGAGCACTATGTAAAAATGAAAAACCATGTTTTTAAGATACTTAGGATATGAGATAATGCTGACTATGTAAGTAGAAAAGCTGTATAAAAAGACTTGGAGACATTGCATTTATAAAACAACAGGAAATGAGACAGTTACCAAAACAGTAAAACTTTCAAAAATATTTAAAATTTAAAAGTAATTAATGGGGGTGCCTGGGTGGCTTAGATGGTTAAGTGTCTGCCTTTGGCTCAGGTCATGATCCCAGGGTCCTGGGATCGAGTACCGCATCGGGCTCCCTGCTCAGCGGGGGGCCTGCTTCTCCCCCTCCCTCTGCTTCTCCCCCTGCTCATATTCTCTCTCTCTCTCTGTATCTCTGTGTCTCGAATGAATACATAAAAAAAAAAAAAACCTTTAAAAGTAATTAATAGAGGGCACCTAGGTGGCTCGGTAAGTTGGGTGTCAGACTCTTGATTTCGGCTAGGGCATGATCTCAGGGTTGTGAGATCAAGCCCTGTGTCGGGCTCCCTGCTGAGCGTTCTTTCTCTCCCTCTCCCTCTGCCCTTTCTGCCCTTCTCTCTCCCTCCTCCTGCCCCCCCCAAAAGTAATTAATAGAGTTGGAAGATGCAGGTGAGAAAATACCTTTGAAAGTAGACCTCAAAGAGAGAGAGTGAGAGAAAAAATTAAAGCCACAGAAGATAAATATAGGGGTCTAATATCAGATTATCAGTTTTTACAATGTGAGAAAAAATGTAGTTTGGAGTTGTAATGAAATACCATTAGAGGCTATCCCCAGAACTCCAGTCTTCAGATTGAAAGGCCCAACAGTGTCAAGTATAATAAATGAAAAAGACCCACACCAAGGCATAGTACTCTGAAGTGTCAGAACTCCAAGAACAAAGAGAAAATTTTAAAAATTTCCAAAGGAAGGCGGGGGGGAAGCAATCACTTAGGTACAAGGATAACATGTGAATTAGACTCTTCATTAGTAAATCTGGATGACACAAAATGGTGAATCAAAGTTCCAACTTCTGAGGACAATTTCCTGCTATCTGAACTTAAGCTCTTCAAACTCACGAAGCAAATAGATGGCAATAAATTTTTTGAGACATCCCTTGCTCAGTGAACGTTTTTTCCTTGCTCTCTGAAACTCAGGAACCAAATTTATTTCCCTAACAGAATATCCATTGCTAACCACACTCATTGGCCACTGAGGAATTTAAAAATTTGGATTTTAGGAGATAATTGCTTTTCAACCTTTAATTCTATAGGTCAAATTGCCCTCACATGTGAGGTTTAAAACTTTACTTTCTATGCAGCTTTTGAAAAAGGATACTGGAGGATGTACTCTACAAAGAATAAAGGAGTAAATCAAGGAAGACAAGAGATACCAGGAATCAGGGCACCAACCCAGCACAGTGGCAGGCTAACAGCTTTGCAGCAGGCCCACAGTATTCAATCCAGGTTGGAACAAGAGGACATGAGCTATCAGGAGGGAGATGTCCAGGGAGAAAAGTGAACTTGACAGGTTTCCCAATGCATCTGACCATGTGGAAAATAGAATAAGTGCCTTAAACCCACCAATTAAAAGAGACCCTCCTATTAAAAATCATTTAAAAAGACAAGTTTTTAAAAGATTAAAAATAGGGATGCCTGGATGGCTCAGTTGGTTAAGCATCTGCCTTCGGCTTGGGTCATGATCCCAGGATCCTGGGATCAAGTCCCACATTGGGCTCCCTGCTCAGTGGGGAGCCTGCTTCTCCCTCTGCCTGCCGCTCCCCCTGCTTGTGCTTGCTCGCTCTTTCTCTCTCTCTGACAAATAAATAAAATCTTAAAACAAAAAAATTAAAAATAAGTAAATTCACTTAAAGACCTAGGTTAAAAAAAAGTAAAGGATGAGGAAAGGTATTACCAACCCACAGAATGGGAGAAAATATTTGCAAATAATAGATAAGAACTTGCATTCAAAACATATTTTTAAAATGTTACCACTCAATAATAAGAGAAAGCAATTTTTGAAATGATCAAGGATCTGAATAGACATTTCTCCAAAGAAGATACAGAAATGGTTAGTGAACACACACAAAAAGATGCTTAACATTATCAGTCATCGGGAAAATGCAAACCAAAACCACAATGAGATACCACTTCACACCCACTGGGATGGCTATAATCAAAAAAATGTTGGTGAGCTTATGGAGAAATTGAAAGTTTCATACACTGCTCTGCTGTTAGGAATGTAAAATAGTATAGCTACAGTCTGGCCATTCCTTCATAGTTGCTGTTTGATCCAGCCGTTCCAAATTAGGTATATGCTGAAGAGAATTGAAAGCATAAGTCCACATAAGAACTTGTACATGAGTGTTCATAATAGCATCATTCATAATAGCCAAAGGTGGAAATAATCCAAATGACCATCAATTGATGGAGGGGTAAATTATGGTATATCCATAAATAGAATATTATTCAGCCATAAAAAGAAAAGAAATGCTAATACATGCTACAACTCAGATGAATCTTGAAAACATGCTAAATAAAAATAGCCACAAAAGACCAAATTGGATGATCCCATGTACATCAAAAGTCCAGAATAGTCAAGTCTATAAAGAAGAAGAAAAACAACAAAAGAACATATAATTGTGGTTACCTAGGGCTGGGAGGTGGGAGGAAAATGGGAGGGCTGGTGTCTGTTTGGGGGGGGAGGGTGTGATGCAAACTGTTGGTGATTATAGTTGCGCAACTCTGAATATAATAAAAACCACTGTGGGGCGCCTGGGTGGCTCAGTCATTAAGCGTCTGCCTTCGGCTCAGGTCGAGCCCCGCATCAGGCTCCCTGCTCTGCAGGAAGCCTGCTTCTCCCTCTCCCACTCCCCCTGCTTGTGTTTCCTCTCTCACTGTGTCCCTCTCTGTCAAATAAATCTTAAAAAAAAAAAAACCATTGTATTGTACACTTTATTTCTTTTGTATTGTACACTTTAAATGAATGAATTGCATATGAATTTCACCCAAATGAAGTTATTACCAAAAAATATATATACCAGACAAATATGAACCAAAAAACCAGGGTGGAATTGGTTTTTTTTTCTTAAGATTTTATTTATTTATTTGAGAGAGAGAGCACAAGTGGGGTCAGGGGCAGAGGGAGAAGCAGACTCTCTGCTGAGCAGGGAGCCTGACCTGGAGCTCAATCCCAGGACCCTGGGATCATGACCCAAGCCAAAGGCAGTTGCTTAACCAACTGAGCCACTCAGGCACTCCTTGACAAAATGGAATTTAAGTTTAATATAACCTTAATTCCAAAACCAGATGAAAATGAAGAAAAAAGTGAAGTCCATTTGTTTATGAATATATATTCACTGTTAAAAATAGCTAACCAAATCCAATGGTGTATTTTTAAAAAATATGACCAACAAAGGTTTATCTCAGGATGATGCAACATCAGAAAATCTATCACAGAATGGGGGAAGAGATAGCAGGGTGATGGGTATTAAAGAGGGCACATGTGGTGAGCAATGGGTGTTATGTGTAACTGATGAATCGTTGAACACTACATCAAAAACTAATGATGTACTACTATACAGTGGCTAACTGAACATAATAAAAAAATTTTTTTTTAAGAAAAAAAGAAAATCTATCACAGGGGCGCCTGGGTCGCTCAGTGGGTTAAGCATCTGCCTTCAGCTCCGGTCATGATCTCAGGGGTCCTGGGATGGAGTCCTGCCTCAGGCTCCCTGCTCATCCGGGAGCCTGCTTCTCCCTCTTCTCCCCCTCCCCCCACTTGTGCTCTTGTGCTCTCTTTCAAATAAATAAGTAAAATCTTTAAAAAAGAAATCTATTGGGCACCTGGGTGGCTCAGTCGTTAAGCGTCTGCCTTCGGCTCAGGTCATGATCCCAGGGTCCTGGGATCGAGCCCTGCATCAGGCTCCCTGCTCAATAGGGAGCCTAGTTCTCCCTCTCCCACTCCCCCTGCTTGTGTTCCTGCTCTCGCTATCTCTCTCTCTGTCAAATAAATAAATAAAATCTTAAAAAAAAAAATCTATCACAGTAATGGACAAAACAGAAAAAAAATCATGATTATCTTAATTGATAAAAACAGTAGGGTTTCACACCTATTTATGAAAAATACAAACATGCTAACGATAAAATAATTTTTTAACTTGGTTAAAGTTAATATATCAAAATCTCGAGTAGACATTATTCTTTTTGGAGAAGTGTTAGATTAAATACATTCCTTTTAAGACCAAGATTCAATGAGGAAGCTTATCACAATAGTATGAATTCTGGCCAATACTATAAGGAAAGAAAAAGTATGATAACATGTAAGGATTGGAAGAGAGGGGGAAAAACTCCTTTGCAAATGATATATACCTAGAAAACCCAATATGCAAATGATACATACCTAGATATATACCTAGCCTTACCTTTTCAGCTCTTTCAGCTAATAAGAGATTCAGCAAAGCTGCCAGAACAAGGTCAGCCTACGAAAATCTCAAGTATGTCATTTTACGATAGCAGGAAATTTAAAAAGTATCAAGGAATTAAGAAGAATACTCAAGAACTATTTGGAGAAACTTTAAAATTCCGATAAAGACAGAAGTTGTGGGGCACCTGGGTGGCTCAGTTGGTTAAGTGTCTGCCTTCGGCTTGGGTCATGATCCCAGGGTCCTGGGATCAAGGTCCGCATCGGGCTCCCCCTGCTGTGGGGGGAGCCTACTTCTCCCTCTGCCGCTCCCCCTGCTTGTGTTCTCTCTCTCTCTTTCTCTCTCTCTCAAATAAAGATTTTATTTATTTATTTGAGAGGGAGAGAATGAGACAGAGAGCACGAGAGGGAAGAGGATCAGAGGGAGAAGCGGACCCCCCCGCTGAGCAGGGAGCCCAATGTGGGACTCGTTCCCAGGACTCCAGGATCATGACCTGAGCTGAAGGCAGTCGCTTAACCAACTGAGCCACCCAGGCGCCCTAAATAAAATCTTTTTTTAAAAAAAGAAACTAGATTCCTTAAATGGTAGACTTAAATGATAAAAGATGAAAACTATAAATTTAATACAAGGAAGTATGGGAAAATATCTGTGACCTACAAGTGGAAATGACTTCTTAAACTCCAAAAGTATGGGGGCACCTGGATGGCTTAGCCATTAAGCGTCTGTCTTCGGCTCAGGTCATGATCCCAGGGTTCCGGGATCGAGCCCCGCATTGGGCTCCCTGCTCCATGGGAAGCCTGCTTCTCCCTCTCCCACTCCCCCTGCTTGTGTTCCCTCTCTCGCTGTATCTCTCTCTGTCAAATAAATAAACAAACAAACAAACAAACAAACTTCAAATGCATGAAGTATAAAGAAAAAAGAAATTTTATATCAAAATTAAGTATTTCTGGTCCCCAAAAATCTATAGTCAAAAAACAGAGTGCGAGAAAATATATTTTAAATCAACAATTGGTTAAATTAGACTGTAGAAGGACCTGCAAATCCATAATGGAAAACAATGCCAATGGAAAAATGAGCAAAGACTATGAAAAGGCAATATGCAACTGATGAATTGTTGAAATTACATCTGAAACTAATGATGTACAACGTGTTGGCTAATTGAATTTAAATAAAGAAAAAAGACTATGAAAAGGCAAATTTTGGAAGGACTTAAAGGTGGCCAAACTCCTTAGTAATCAGAGAAATGAACTCTTAAACAATCACTCTATACCTTTTAGAACTACAAAATTAGAAAGGGAAGAGAGAAAGAGTAGAAAAGAGATTTTAATGGGAAAGAAAAAATCACTTCCAAAGGATATTACACATCTGTTGGAGAGTTTAAGAACTAATAACATGCACTCAGAAAGCCATGTATATGAACAAGAGTGGGGGTAAAAAAAATGTATAAGAAAAGAAATACAATCAGTACACTAACCCTTCACTGGTGAATAATATTTATGTAGTCATAATGATGTAAGCACAATATTGATTTAATCGAAAGTTGTAAACTATTGGGAGCAGGGAATAGAAGTGTAAAAGGTATGCAAATGTTTGGTTTTCCTCTCCCATAGTAGAAAGTCAACAGTCTTTCTGTGGATAAATCAAGACAATAGCACTGTAAGCACATTAGAAGCGTGTAAGTACATTGCTTGCCAAAAACTAAACAAGTTGAAAGGGATTCCCTCTAGAGAAGAGGTAGGCTGGAGAGATCGGATGGGGGACTGCTGCTTTTGTTCTTTGATCTTTATTATAAACATACCTTATGGTAGAATATCAGGATACTTCTGGCTGCAAATAACAGCTCAATTCAAATGAACCATATAAGGAACCTATTACCTCACATAAGTTCAGAAGTGGAGCATTTCCAAGACTGATTGTTAGCAAGAATGTAAATTCTTTCCATTCTTCTGCTCTGCCAATCTTCATCTTGTCAGCCTCAAGTTCACAAGATGACTATAATCAGTAAATGATCACATCCACACTCAACTATGTCCAATGGAAAAGAGAGTGTTTCTTCGTCTGTGATCCTTTTTATTAATGATCACACACATACACACAAACATGCACTTTCTGAGAAGCCTCACAGCAAGTGTTATTGGCCGGAATTTCTTTATGTGCCCAGATGCCTAAAATAGTCGCTAGCAGGAGAAATGCAATCACCACTGATTGGCCCAATCGTAATTCGCTGCCTGTGGGGCTGGGGATAACATACACTCTTCTGAAGCACATGGGTCCAGGGAAGGATACAAAAAGGAGGTTGGGGTTCATGAGTAGTTGCTGGGAAGGTGGCCAATGGTGTCTCCTATAGGTACTACTTGACTTCAGTCATGTGTATGATTTCTTCAAAATATTTCTCATTTGGGGCACCTGGGTGGCTCAGTTGGTTAAGTGACTGCCTTCAGCTCAGGTCATGATCCTGGAGTCCCGGGATCGAGTCCCACATCGGGCTCCCTGCTCAGCGGGGAGCCTGCTTCGCCCTCTGACCCTCCCCCCTCTCATGCTCTCTCTCTCTATCTCATTCTCTCTCTCAAATAAATAAATAAAATCTTTAAAAAAATATTTCTCATTTGAACATTGAATCAAATAAATGTAAGATATTTGTGAGGCAATAATTAACCTGCACTGTTTTACTTTTTTCCATCAACATGCATTAAAGTGCAAACTACTCTACCTTTATTGGGTGATTATTTAGAGGAGAAGGAGACATTTAACACATTTAAAAGGAGAAATTGAAAAATGTGTCGGATGATATTTGTTGTCCTTTTGGCAAACTTTATATAATTTTCTGCCACTGCAGTCAGCAACGTCATGTTGAATCAATTTGCTATTCAATTACTGACCCATTTTACTAATCCATCTCTCAGATCCACAAACCAACTCAATCATCTAGCTTTGAGATTACTCATACATTATGTCTTTTGCACTTGAGTGCTGCCTGGCTTTTGTGCATTACACTGCCCATTATCTTCTTAATCATGTAAAGTGTCAGAATTAAAATCATCTAACTTTGTAGCCCCATCATCCTTCATTCTTCCCACTTTACAGTGTATGTTTAAGCAAAACACACGCACACACACACAAAAAAAACAAAAAAACAGAACCTACTTGAAATCCTTGAAAACATCATGAAAAATGGAGCCCCACTTTGCACTGTTGTCTCCATCTGAAAACTGGAGATAAGAGTAGGCGCAAAAACTCCTGTCTCCCATTATCCGGTCTCCCTTTCCATGGTTATCAAACTCCAAATCATAGGTGGGGATGTAATATGCAGAATAAAGACTATTTCCCAGAATATTTTACAAGTGTTTGTGGTTATAAGACTATGTTGGGGCAATGGGATATAAGAATGACATTCTTAAATGACAGCTGTTGAGTTCCCTGTGCCCCTTCTCCAGCTGTCTGGAATGTGGATGTGATGGCTGGAGTGCTACCCAACATCTTGGTCTGTGAGGATAAAGGCTGTGACTAGCTTCTAGACTAGTTGGCTAAAAGGAGTCTGGGACCCTGAAGTTTTGTAGAGAAAGAAACTGCTCTATTGCTTAGCTACTGTTATTTCAAGTCTCTGTTAAAATTGTAGCATTATATAAACTTTTTAAGATGGTTGGCAATATTACATGAGCTGATACATGTAAAAGCTCTTAGAAGAATGTCTGGGAGTTGGGGTGCCTGGGTGGCTCAGTACCTCTGCTGTTACCTGCCTTTGGCTTAGGTCATGATCTCAAGGTTCTGGGATTGAGCCCTGTGGGGGCTCCCTGCTCAGTGGGGAGTTGGCTTCCCCCAGCCCCTCCCCCCACTGTGCTCTCTCTCTCTCTCAAATAAAGAAATAAAATCTTTTAAAAAAAAGGGGGGGACAGCATCTGGGAGTAGAGTAAGCACAAAGTAATATAATGTTATACTATTTCCATGCTTTGGTGAGGTTGTTTCAGAGCTCTGCCTGGTGGTTGGTTTGACAAACTCCTATTTTGTCCTTATGACCCAGCTCAATCGTTTCCTCCTCCTTGAAACTTTTTTTGATCTCCATCTAGGGAGTTAATCCTCCCTTTGCTTTATATTAGCTCTTAATCTTGTGTGTACTTTTATAGCAACTTGGGTATTTTTGTTTACACATTTGTCTCCCTACTAAACCGCTCTTTCTCATTAACAAAAAAAAAAAGGCTACAGTTACCGTTTTAAAAAAAGATTTTATTTTTAAGTAATCTCTGCACTCGGTGTGGGGCTCAAACTTAGAACCCCGAGATCAAGACCCACCCACTCCACTGACTGAGCCAGCCAGGGGCCTCTAGAGTTCTCTTTCAATAAACGTAAAAATTTCATGGTTCATGTAGATTCTGATGCTGCCCCTAAGCCTATGACAATATTCAATATGCCAATCTGGCAAACCACCATACCTCCCAACCTCACCCCAAAGATCCTGATGCACCTCTAGAGGAGACATATCCTTCCTCCCCTCTTCTAGTCCACTCAGTGGATCAGCTGAGCTCACTGTCTGTTGGGCTGGGCACTGTAGTGGATGATGCTGGAGAAGGAGATTTGGTCTCCGCCCTCCAAGAGCCTGCAATGTGCCAATGGAAACAGAGTCTCAACTAATAATAAAAAGAAGATGTACAGAGTGCAAAAGTAGTGGGGAGGAGGAAACGATTCATTCTGTTCTCAGGCACAGGTTAAGAGAAGACGATGCCTGGAATGTATTTTGAAAGAAAAATAGTTTACCCGATAGGCTGGAGAAAGGGGAGAAAAGAGCAACAGACAATAAAATGGGCAGAAGGAAGAACATGTGCAAAGGCGCAGAGGCATAAAATACGTGGTTAATTTTAGTCACGAGCATTGGACTCAGGTCTTCCCAAGTTTCTTTGCAAACGCATTCAAGAAGCATTTCTTAGGGTGATTTACCTCTGCAGATGGCTCATTGCATCTATTATGCCTTGATTTCTCACTGTTTTAATTCTGAGGACAAGGTTTCTCTGCGCTGTTTTCCAGACTCAATATCACTAGGTATGGCCGAAGTTGTTAATATTATTACGCTAAAGAAGTGTTCCTCAGTGCCACTTCAAGGCCCCCCTGTTGACTCACCCTGCAGTTGTGTGCATTCAGGAGCCCTTCCTTCTAAAGGCTCATTCTTTTCTCTGACATTCAGAGCATTTGCAAGACTGCCTTGGAAAAACTTCCTAGTTAGTTTTTAGCTATTCATTTAGCTATTCAGTTAACAGCAGATTTGTCAGTTTTCTACCTTCTGTCTTTAGTACCTAGCCTACGGGCAATGCTGCATTAATTTGAGTCTTTTTTTTTTTTTTTTTTGGTTCCAGTAACTTCCTCTTTGATTAAACTAGACTGTGTATGAAGTTGCCATCTGTGCTTTCCTTTCTCTTCTCTAGGACAGAATAAAGGCTCCATATTTCCTTAGGGGCTTTACAAATAATGGAGCTTGGCCCAAGAGTTGAATGAGATCCCAACAGAGGGTTTAACAAAGTACTCTTTCCCTGGAGACCCTCAGTAGCTATGACTCCCACAGGGTCCCGAGCCTGGTGTGACTGTACCATTGCTTGGCTGGATAGAGCTATAACACTCCGCCTGGCAATTCCTTTGAAAGTTGGATTGAGTTTTCTACGAGCCTTGAAGGCTCTTCCAGATCCAAGCACCATCTGTAAGCACCTGCCTGTGCAGTTTTATCCCTCCTTCCACAGTACTTAACACATGTACCTCTGCTGTTACATGTGTGACATGCTGTAGAGTTTCGTTTCCATTTCTGTCCTATCAGGTATAGGTAGCCATCAACCATTACTGGTATTGATCAGAGCCAAAGAACCGAATTAATAAGAAGTAAGGGTCCCGGGGCGCCTGGGGGGCTCAGCCGTTAAGCGTCTGCCTTCGGCTCAGGTCATGATCCCAGGGTCCTGGGATTGAGTCCCACATCGGGCTCCCTGCTCACCAGGAAGCCTGCTTCTCCCTCTCCCACTCCCCCTACTTGTGTTCCCTCTCTCGCTGTGTCTCTCTCTCTGTCAAATAAATAAATAAATAAATAAATAAATAAATAAATAAATAAATAAATAAAAATACAATTCAAAATATTTGCAACATACATAATGAAAAAAGGGTCATATCTTTCATATTCTTCTGGATTTTGTTGTAAATGTATATGAAAATATAAAGAACTCTTGCAAATCAAAAAAGAAAAAAAAAAAAAAAAAGAAGCCTAGCAGGGAAAAAAAAAAAAGAAGTGAGGGTCCCATCTTGTGAATGCTCTTTCTCTTCATGGGAGCCTGCTTACTTGGCCACCAAGTCTTTGACTGAAAAGGGCCGAGTTAGAGTGCTGGTTCTCAGCATACATCTGCCCGCAAATACACTTGTCAATAGAGGCTGAGCTCATCCTAGACTGGGATTACTGTTCGCTGCACCAGTGTGGTCTTTTTGTTTTCCTTTCCTGCTGCTCTGTTGCAATGTGATCAGTCACTGGTTCCAGGGTCTAGGTTTGGGTTCTAGGTTTGATCCCCTTCCTGGCTTGACTGCCTGAGGCAGAGTTGGAGATAATCCTCACAAATAACTTTGTGAGATAGGGGCCATTAATATAACCATTTTATATGTGAGGCAACAAAGGATGACAGAGGTAAAGGTACTTCTGATTCTAAAACTAGATCAAGAAGCAGTGTAAGAATGAGAAGCAACTGGCTCCTGTTAGGACCTCAGGGTTGTATACAGGAGGCAGCCAGGTGATGGGGCTGAGTGTGGATCCAGATGTGAGATTCTCTGGGTTAAATCCTGACTGTATTACTCAGTACCTCTGTGGTTTCAGAGGGGAAGTTACATAGCCTTCTGTACCTTGGCTTCCTCATCTGAAAAAAAAGTGGGGAAATTAATAGTCTTTACCTTTTAGGTTCTTATAATAATTCAATGAGTTAATACAGGCAAAGGACTTAGGACAGTGCTTCAGACATGAAAAGTGCTCAGTAAGTGTTAGCTATTATTATTATATTTTTATCATCAACATCAACATCATTGAAACCAAGAAGCCAGATAAAATGAGGTCCAGGGTCATCAGTCACTTGTCACACAATTTTGTACCTGCATGATGCTTTCCAGTGTTCAAAGAATTTTCATAGTCATTATCGTGCATGATTCCATCCCCACAACATCCTGCTGGCTGGTACAGCCAGTTACGCCACCTTTATTTTATAGAATTCATTCATTCAGCTCTGTTTATTTATTTTTTTAAGATCTATTTATTTTTTGAAGATTTATTTATCTATTTTAGAGAGCGAGAGCAAGGCGGAGAGGGGCAAAGGAAGAGGGAGAGAGAATCTTAAGCAGACTCCCTACAGAGCATGGAGCCCCAACACAGGGTCATGAGACCATGACCTGAGCTAAAACCAAGAGTTGGACGCCCAACCAACTGAGCCTCCCAGGCACCCCAAGATTTATTTTATTTTAGAAATAGACAGAGTACATGGGTGCAGGGGGAGGGGCAGAGGGAGAGAATCTTCAGGCAGACTCCCCAATGACCATGGAGCCTGAAGTAGGGCTCTATTCCACGACCCATCAGATCATGACCTGAGCCAAAACCAAGAGTTGGATGCTCAACCGACTGAGCCACCCAGGCGCCCCCGTTTAGCTCTGTTTATTGAGGTCTCTTATGTACCAGGCACTGCTATGTTCTGAAAATTCAAAGGAAACTTACGGTTCCTGCTCTGCGTTAACAAGAACTGCTTTTGGGAGTGGGTTTTGAGAGGACATTTTACTTTCTACACTTCGTTTGAATTTATATGATAAAAAGATACCACTTTTATGGTGGTGAAGAGTCTAATGGGAAGGCAGGCATGCAAATTACTAATTATAATACGATTGTCATTATGGCAGTATAGACAAGGTCAGTGGACACATAGAAGTTGCAAGAGGAAACTCAGAGGCTGTCACTTAGGCATGTTGAGTAGAAGCCAGATAAAACAAGGGAGAAGAGTGTTTAAGCAGAGAAAGCATGAATGAGTATGGTTATCTTGAGGAAATTACATATCATTCAGTACTGCTTGACATACACTGAGGGGCAAATGATAGAAGTTAAGCTATTTGGGTAAGTTGGAGTGAGATAATGAATTTACTAGGCAGAAGTGTTCCCACACATTGCCTACAAGTGACGAGTGCCCATGAAGAATTTTACGTTGGGGAGTAACATGATCAGCTTTGTAATTCTTTTGGCAGTGTAGGCAATGAAAACGGATAATTTTCTGAAAGGTCAATGTGGTCAAAGCACTACTAGTGTCAGAACTCAAGTCTTTTGACCTATGGTTAGCATTTTTCCATTAAACCATGCTGTCTCCTCTATTAAGCAATATATAAAAAAGGTCCCACTATTTACTATATTGATCTGCTAGTGTGAATTTAAATTCATGACTAAGAGGGGTGCCTGAGTGGCTCAGTCGGTTAAAGTCTGCCTATGGCTCAGGTCATGATCCCAAGGTTGTGGGATTGAGCCCCATGTCGGGCTCCCCGCTATGCGGGGAGTCTGCTTTTCCCTCTCCTTCTGCCGCTGCCCAGCTTGTGCTCGCTCTCTCATAAATAAATAAATAAAATCATTAAAAAAATAATAAATTCATGACTAAGAGAATGGGAAAAGATTTCACATAATCATCAAGCAACCTAACCTTGTCTTTTATCTCTCTGGGGGGACATGCCTTTTAGAAGATACTTTTCTCTTGAATTCCATCTCCTCATTTGAATGGAAGAGAGCTACAATTCATTCATTCTTCAGATATGTGCAGAGCATAATTTCTACTGAACAATTTGTTCTAGGGCCTCTATCCTTTAAAAATTCATGCAATTTTTGTTAAGTCTAGTTTTAAGTTTTGCTGATACACTGTAATCCCATTTCCTCCAGTTCCTTCCATACGGTTGTATATCAAGTCCAAAGATCTATGGACAACAGCCTTTAGCAGGAGAGCTTGCTTTTTTTATGAGACAATAACTGCCTTTGATTTGTTTAATCCTCTATTTGATCCCACACCCCTGTCCTCATTAGAGGGCATCAGTCAGCCTAACGCACAGCACGTTGGCCAGCAGGAAATCTTCCACTTGGTGTGACAATGTTTTTGCTGCCAATGCTCTCTAACCAGGGTCCATGCTGTGGCAGAAGGGAAGAGAAATAGAGTCTTGCTCTATTAGCACCCTCTCTTGGCTTTTTCTACCTAGAGCTCTGTCCTATTGATCTAGCAGGACCTTCTTAGAATTCCAAGGGTTTCCCAAGCTCTCCAAATCCTCATGGTTGGTATGATCCTTGTTACCATCAGAGGTTTAGTCTGAATTTATCCTAGAGATGGTATCCTCATTCTGGTAAAATTCATGTCATTGAATGTTTCTTTGCCATATGTGTTCTACTTCCTTCTTTGCTTTAGCACAAGAAGTGCTAAACTATTCTCTCTTATCAATGACAACATCCACTTTGGAGGATCAGTTCCACTTTTTTGACAATACCCAGCAACATAGTCTTTTATTCATGCACTCACAATTCATTTTTTTAAATTTTATTAATTTATTTTTCAGAGATTTTTAAAAAAGATTTTATTTATTTATTTGAGAGAAAGAGCACAAGTGGGAAGGGCAGGGGGAGAGGGAGAAGCAGGCTCCCAGACGAGCAGGAAGCCTGATGTGGGGCTTGATCCCAGGACCCTGAGACCATGAGCCCAGCCGGAGACAGACGCTTAACTGACTGAGCCACCCTGGCGCCCCCACTCATTAATTCATTTAATCAATTTTTGAATGCTTATTATATGCCAGCCACTGTGCCAGTTACTTGAGGTGCAGAATTGAACAAAACAAATAGGTCCTTCCATCATAAATCTTCTCATCTAGTGCCCCTGATATAGGGGGTCTGGGTGAGGGGTGGTGATAAAAGTGAAGAAGAACGTGTTAACTGAGACTGGGAGGAAATGGAAGCATCTACAGTTGCCCAAGTTGTAATTCATGCATCTTAAGTAAGAAGTTTAAACATATTTTAATGGTTATATAAGAGCATGATTGCTATTTTCAATTTAATTAAAGGGAAGGTGATATGCTCTTCTTAACAAAATTTCAGTAGAGTCTATGAGAATGGGGCTATTTGTTTAAAAGTTAACACTGTTCCTCAAAAAATTAAATGCAGAATTATCATATGATCCATCAATCCCATTCTGGGTATATATGCAAAAAAAATTGAAAGCAGGATCTCAAAGAGATATTTGCACATCCATGTTCATTGCAACATTGCACAGTTGCTGAGAGGTAGAAGCAGCCCAAGTGTCCATTGACAAATGAACAGATAAGAAAAGTGTGGTTATATACACATAAGGGAATATTATTCTGCCTTTAAAAAGAGGAAATTCTGACACAGGCTACCATATGGATGAACCTGAGTGAAATAAGCCAGTCACAAAAGGACAAATGCCATATGATTCCACTTATATGAGGTATCTAGAGCAATCCAAATCATGGAAACAGAAAGTAGCATGGTGGTGGCCAGGGGCTAGGGGAAGGGAGAAATGGAGAACTGTTGTTCAATGGCTGTAGAATTGCAGTTTTAAAGGTGAAAAAGTTCTAGAGATCCATTATAGAGTGATATCAATATAGTTAACATGATTAACTGTACACTTAAAAACGGTTGAGGGGGAGGCGCCTGGGTGGCTCAGTCATTAAGCGTCTGCCTTCGGCTCAGGTCATGATCCCAGAGTCCTGGGATCGAGCCCTGCATGGGGCTCCCCACCCAGCGGGAAGTCTGCTTCTCCCTCTCCCCCTGCTTGTGTTCCCTCTCTTACTGTGTCTCTTTCTGTCAAATAAATAAATAAAAAACCTTTTTTTTTTAAGATTTTTATTTATTTATTGAGAGAGAGCATGAGAGGGAGGAGGGTCAGAGGGAGAAGCAGACTCCCCGCCGAGCAGGGAGCCCGACGTGGGACTCGATCCCGGGACTCCGGGATCATGACCTGAGCCGAAGGCAGTCGCTTAAACAACTGAGCCACCCAGGCGCCCTAAATAAAAAATCTTAAAAAAAAAATGGTTGAGGGAAATTTCATATTATGTGGGATTTTTTTGCCACAATTAAAGATAAAATTTAAAAAATTTCGAAGTTAACATGGAAGCAACGGTGAGTTTGAGTGATGAATTGGGGTCATTCGAACGTTGGACTTGCAGAGCTGGCACCACCAATTCCTAGCTGTGTGATTTTTTTTTTTTTTTCTAGCTGTGTGATTTTTAACCTCGAATCCTCAGTGTCCTCACCCGTAAAATGGAGATATGTCACCTACTTCAAAGTTTTGCAAGGGTTAAATGAGATGATGTGTGTGCAGATTAGCAAACCCTAAAGCACTATTCAAATGCAAGACATTTTGATGGTGCAGATGCTGGATTTCTCTATTATCTGGCTTCACCACTGTTTTCTGGTCCTATGAGGGCATGGTGGGATGTTGAAGCACCTTCTCTCTTCCATTTGTCCTGCTATTTCTCCACTTCAAGGTTATAGATGTTAGAAGTGGAATGCCTAACAAGGTTGCTGATTCTCTTACCAGCAACTGTTCTTCCTGACTTCTCTCCAGGCAAGTTCCTCTTGTCTCCCATTGTCTTATTTTAGTTAACTCAATCATAGAATTAGAGAGATTAAATACAGACATATCAGAAGATTGAATAGCAATGCAAGATAGTGGGCTAACTGCTGACTGGGACCCTGACAGTAGTTAGGACCCCAGCTGGCCCTTGAAGGAAGGAAAAGGTTTTAGTAAACAAAACAAAGGGAATGGAAGAAAGGGTTGGCATTTTTTTTTAAATATTTTATTTATTTATTTGACAGGGAGAGCAAAAGAGCACAAGCAGGGGGAGCAGCAGAGGGAGAGAAAGAAGCAGGCCCCCTTCCAAGCAGGGAGCCTGATGTGGGACTCGATCCCAGGACTCTGGGATCATGACCTGAGCCGAAGGCAGATGCTTAACCATCTGAGCCACCCAGGTGCCCAGGGTTGGTATTCTTGATTGGAGGGAACTTCATGAGCAAAGTTTGTAGGAAAAAAATAAATAAGGAAAGCTTGTGGATGAGGAAGACACTGGCCTGCTGGAATGATGAGCCTGAAAGATGAGAACAGGTACAAATAATAGGGGACTTCAGAAGCAGGCTAAAGGTACTTGATTTTATGCGGTGAGGAGTTTAGTTATTTCAGTTTGAGAGTAGAGGTATGAGCTGGTGAATGCCAGTTTTAGACCCAAATAATTCATGGGCCTAATGCAATTACAATAAAATCTCAATAGGTTATTTAGGATACTCTCCAAAATGATACTGAAATTCAATCCGATGAATCGTCAGAGGAGAATAAGTAAGAAAAAGATCTAAAAGTTTAATGAAAAATGACTTGCCTTGTCAATGAACAATGGTGGGAATATTGGTTATTTGTTAAAAAAAAGTCAATTTAGGTTCCCATTTCACACCTTATAGCAAAATTAATTCAAGCTCAATTAAAGAGTGTACTGTAAGAGACAAAACAAAAATGAGAAGATAATATATATAAATATCTGCTCTCTGAGTGGGTAAGGAGTTTTTAGAACGACAGAATCTCTGATACGCTTCTGCTGGGACTGTAAATTGGTACAATCATTTAGGAAAGCAATTTGTCCCTATCTTTTGAGGGTGAAGAAGCACACAACCTACGACCTGATTCTACTGCTAGATACACACATGAACTTGAGAAACCATACACATGGAGATGGGCCTAGGAATGTTCACAGCATCACTGTTCAAAATAGTAAAATGCTGGAAACCAACCACCACAAAGCAATAGGAACAAACTCCAGAACATTTGTAAATCGAATACTATGTAGCAGTGAAAGGGAAGGATCTAAAGTATCTGTATTAACATGGTTAAATTAAAAGTACATCATGGGGTGCCTGGCTGACTCAGTCAGTTAAGTGTCTGCTTTTGGCTCCAGTCATGATCCTGGGGTCCTGGGATCAAGCCCCGCACTGGGCTCCCTGCTCAGCAGGGAGTCTGCTTCTCCCTCGCCCCTCGTCCCTGCTCGTGATGTCTCTCTCTCTCAAATAAATAAATAAAATCTTAAAAAAAAAAAAGCATATCATGTTGAGTGAAAAAATAACTTACAGAAGATAACATACCAATTATATATATAATACCAATTATATACATAATACCAATTGTTATAATCCTAAAATATGCAAAAAATATTATATGCTGTTTAGGAATATGTACATATTTAGTAAAAGTGTGACATTATGGGAATAAAAAGCACCCGATTTAGGGGCATGGTAACCTCTGAGACAGAAGGGATATGATGGAAAAGGTTACACAAGAGGCTTCCACTGTTCTGGTATTTATTTCTAGAGCTGTGTGGTAGGTAAATGGTTATACGTTATATTATTCATTCTGGTGATTTGTAGGTCTAAGATGTTTTTTGTGAAATAAAGTTTTTTTTTTTAGATTTTTTTAAAGATTTAATTAATTAATTTATTTGAGGATGTGGGGGAAGGGGCAGAGGGAGAGGTAAGCAGACTCCCCAGTGAGCAGGGAACCTGACACAGGGCTCACACTCAGGATCATGACCTGAGCCAAAGTCAGATGCTTAACGGACTGAGTCACCTGGACACCCCGTGAAATAAAGTTTAAAGGTAATATATATTCCTTATGAAAAATGAAAACAAAGGGCACCTGCGTGGTACAGTCCTTTAAGCGTCTGACTCTTGGTTTCAGCTCAGGTCATGATCTCAGGGTTGTGAGATTGAGCCCCCCATTGGTCTCCATGCTGAGTGTGGTGCCTGCTTGAGATTCTCTCTCCTTCTCCCTCTGCCCCTCCCACTTGTGCTCTCTCTCTAAAAATAAATAAAGAAATCTTTTTAAAGAATTAAAACAATATCTAAACATATAATTTAATCATTAACTCCAAACCATGACCAAAGGAATTCACCATTCACAATTCCAGGTATATCCTTCCAGACTTTTTTTGGGTACTTACCTTTTCTAGATATCTATACATTTCATATATCATGTTTTTCCTAATATAAATAGGGTATCGTTTTACATATAATTCTGTAATTCTTGCTTTTTTTCACTTAATATAATAGGCCCCTCTCCATATAAATATATACACATCTCCCTCATATTTAATGGCTATATAATGTTCCATGGCATGAATCTGCTATAATTTTACTATCCCTCAACTGATACATACTTAGGTTGTTCTTATTTTTTGTTATTAAAATTCTGCAATAAATATCCTTGATGAACCTTAGGAGTATTTTTGTTTGAAAGATTTTTCAGGAGGAGGAATTTTTAAGGGAAAGACTTTTTTAAGAATTTTGCTTAGCAATGAAAGAAATCTCCAAGGAATTATGGTATACTTCTTTATGTAAAATCAGTATATAAAAAATGCATTTAAATAAATCACAAAAGCACTAAAACTACAATAGAAGCAAAGAACACCAATAGATAATTTGCAGAAAAACAAATACAAATGACTATCAAATATGTGGAAAATATTTTAACTATTCTAGCTCTGTGATTGAAAAGATGAAAGTGATAATCAGTCAAATTTTTGGCCTATAAATTTAGACAGGATGAGAAAGGAAGTAATTGTGTTGGCAAAGTGGCAGAACAATCAAGAACTTAAAAATGAGGGGCACTTGGGTGGCTCAGTTGGTTAAGCGTCTGCCTTTGGCTCAGGTGGTGATCCCAGAGTCCTGGGACCAAATCCCGCATTGGGCTCCCTGCTCAGCTGGGAGTCTATTTCTCCCTCTACCCCTCCCCCCTGCTCATGATCTCTCTCTCTCTCTCTCTGATAAATAAATAAATAAAATCTTTAATAAAAAATTTTTTAAAAATTGAAAAAAAAAAGAACCTGAAAATGTTTGGGGCACGTGGGTGGCTTAGTTGGTTAAGTGTCCCACTCTTGGTTTCGACTCAGGTCATTATCTCTGGGTCATGGGATCGAGCCCTGTGTGGGGCTCTGTGGGGCTCTGTGTTTAGCGCAGAGTCTGAGATTTTCTCCCTCTGCCCCACCCTGCATGCTGGTGTGCACGTGCTCTCTGTCCTTTTCTCAAATAAATAAAATCTTTAAAAAAAAAAAAAGAAACTTAAGAAATGTTCATATTCTTAGTTCATTAATTCTACCATTATAAATTTAGTTTGAAAAATTAAGGTGTTGTTAGTAGACAATCACTGTGTGTTATTTTGGGGCAATAACAGCAGAGAGCTCCCAACATTCATTTTGTGCAACATGACTGATATCCTGACCACAGCCGACTGGACTACCATAGGTACCTGACCTAAGCTGGGCCAGGGTCTCCTTCCGGGGATCCCAACTGAACTCCTGGCTGTTCTCTGGAATCAAGACAATGCAAACGTGAGGGCTTGATCTGCCATTTTGTACCACATGGCCTGGCCCTCAGAGAAAGCCCCTTTGTAGTGTGACAAAAAATTGGAGAACAATCACAGCAAGAGACAGAAGCCAAGAAAGACCCCAGAGTTTTCCTGGCCTGCTGCAAGTCCCTGCTTACTGAGGCAAAGTGCAGCCCTGCCCAGAATCTAAGAATTCCCCTAGTTTGCTTACACTGGTTCCCGTAAGTCCCTGGTAAGCCCCCTGTTGCTCTGACTCAAGAGAGAGAACCGTGGATTCTGCCCTGTTTCTCAATATCCCAGCACTTAGAGAAGGAGCAGGAATATCCTAATTTCAGACTCTGACTCTGGAGGTGTCCTGGGAAGAGGAGAAGGGATGGAAGGAAGAATTTAACATTGTTTTTTTTTTTTTTTTAAAGATTTTATTTATTTATTTGAGAAAGAGAACATAAGAGAGAATGAGAGAGAGAGTGTGCACAGAAGGGGGGAGGGGCAGAGGGAGAAGCAGACTCCCCGCTGAGCAGGGAGCCCAAAGCGGGACTCCATCCCAGGACCCTGGGATCATGACCCAAGCCGAAGACAGCCACTTAACTGACTGAGCCACCCAGGTGCCCTGCATTGGTTGAGCACTTATTAATTAAATGAAAATAATCTATATGACTCACTTTGGATAGTTCCTGGCCCATAGTAAAGAATACTTTAAACAAACAAACACAAACAGTGTGCCAAGCCAGGAGTGAATGAGAGTTCTGAGTGTCACAAGGTTCAGCTTGTTTTTTTCCATTTTCCCCTCTTGGTCACAAGATTCACTGGGCTCTGGGATTTCATAACAATTAGCCCTTGATCATAACATCTTATAAATACACCAGAGAGATAGTACTTATGTCTTACTCAGAGTTCAATTGCCCCAGGGCACAAGGTAGGTAGGTACTTAAATGTTTGGAATGAATGCATGAGAGAACGACTAAATAAAATAAAGAAAATTTGGTTAGGAAAGTTCTCCTGTATTAAGTGTTTGAAAGGCTTATTGAAACGTACTGACCATGGTGATGAGGATTTCTCTTGAGGCGAAACATTTGCCACAGTCAGCCTATGAAACCAGTGACTTCTAGTTAATTATAAAGTTTTTTCCTCGAGAGGTCAAGACAGCTAGAATTTTATACTTTGACTGCATCTCTTCCAATGCTTGTTTTTCAAAAATACTTTTTCATAAGTACTTTGTTCCAGTTGCCAACTGGTTTGTTAACTGGGTCACTAACCTTCCCCAAATCTGAGACCATAAGCTTTCTTGACTTAGAAGAACCATCAAACAAAACAGTTTCAAATACTTGAGGTGACTATGACCATTATCCTTGTTTTCAAAGCTCTTTAAACCTAAATTCTAAAAAAAAAACAAAAACAAAAAAACTCTTTTGAAAAAGAAGGTTGACTTGGATCCATACTGCAACCTAACTCTACCAGCAAAATGTGTTTCTCACCAAGACAGAATGGGGGTTCTTTGTTATTTTGGAGAGAGACAAATATCAAGGGAAATGAGTGGAAAGCCTTCATGTTTTTTTTTGTTAAGATTTTTATTTATTTGCGAGAGAGACAGAGAGAGACAGAGAACATGAGAGGGAGGAGGGTCAGAGGGAGAAGCAGACTCCCCACTGAGTGGGGAGCCCGATGCGGGACTCGATCCCGGGACTCCAGGATCATGACCTGAGCCGAAGGCAGTCGCTTAACCAACTGAGCCACCCAGGCGCCCGCCTTCATGTTTTCTATATATTCTACACAGCACAAACCTGATTGTGTAGATTTCCAGTGAGATAGGCAGTAAAATAGTTTAGAATTTCAGTGCCTTCTAGTCTCAACTCCTGCCTAGGTTCTGCCACTTACTAGGTGTATAATGTTGGAAAAGAAACTAAACTTTCTGTGTCTTGGTTTTTGCATCTGTAAAATGGGGCAAAAGTTCCTACACCAATGGCTTATTGCGAGGAGAATACGTACAAAATGTCTGCCATAGTTTCTGGCTCATAGTGTTCAATGAATGGGAGACCGTGTTGATGAGGACGGAAGACTTGGCCCACTGTTTCTACTTTCTTTTCTTTATGACCTTGTATAAGACATTTAACTTCTGTATCTTATTAGTCTCTCCTTCTATGAAATGGGGAAAATAGTAGCTTTATATTCAATTACTTGGACATATTGTTAGCAAACAAAGATTTAAAGACGGAGGCAACTTGGTACAGTGTAAAGAAGTCTGGCCCACGGACGCCTGGGTGGCTCAGTCATTTAAGCATCTGCCTTTGGCTCAGGTCATGATCTCAGGGTCCTGGGATCAAGCCCCCTGGTAGGCTCCCTGCTCAGCAGGGAGTCTGTTTTTCCCTCTCCCTTCCCTCCTTCCTGCACCCAGCTCTTGCTTGCTCTCTCTCTCTCTTTCTCTCAAATAAATAAATAAAATCTTAAAAAAAAAAAAAAGAGGTCTGGCCCTTGTAAGAACTGGGTTCAAATTGTGGTTCTACTAGTTACTAGCTGTGTGACACTGGATAACTTCTCTGATCCTCATGTTTTTTATTTATAAATTAGAAATACTATGTATCTACAGGGGCACCTGGGTGGCTCAGTTGGTTAAACATCAGACTCTTGATTTCAGCTCAGGTCACAATCTAAGGGTCATGAGATTGAGCTCTGCATGGGGCTTGTGGCTCAGTGGGGAGTCTGCTGGAGATTTTCTCTCTCTCTCTCTCCCTCTGCCCCTCTCCCCACTCACGCTCCCGCTCTCTCTATCAAATAAATAAATAAATCTTAAAAAGAAATACTATGTATCTACAGTTAAGGTTCCAATTAAATAGCGCATATGAAAGTGAACTAAATTGCTATACACGTTTGTAGATATTATTGCCAGTACCATACAAGATTGTATATGTGGTCCTTACTGGTTTATTTTGTAACAGTGTGCTCAGATTTAAGTTTTCACCCTCTTTTGGTTGTCTTGAGCTTTTAGAACATTTTAGCAGTAATTTACCCTATGTTCATAGGTTTTACTCTATTGATACCTTAAAAATAATGTTCTCTCTCTATGATAGAGAGATGAGAACCTTAGATGCAACATTCAACCATAGGCTGCATTTCCTGAAACCTGGCCTTGGTGTTTTAATGGATACAATAAAAACAACCTATTGAAAAGCAGCAATTTGCTAAGAATAAAGCTCATTTTCTTGTTTGGTAGATCACTGCACTGTTTTTCCTCATGCAGGTGCATTTTAGGGGCACTTAATTCTAAAAGTATAATTCTTTTTTTTTTTTTTTAAGATTTTATTTATTTGTCAGAGAGAGAGAAAGAGCACAAGCAGGGGAAGCGGCAGGCAGAGGGAGAAGCAGGCTCCCCGCTGAGCAAGGAGCCTAATGCGGGGCTAGATCCCAGGACTTTGGGATCACGACCTGAGCTGAAGGCAGGTGCTTAACCAACTGAGCCACCCAGGTGTCCCTAAAAGTATAATTCTTAAGAATATCTGCTTTGAGTCTTAAAATTAAAAGCCAACAAATAAGTTAGACTTGATGAATTACATTAGGGAAGAATTCCCAGCAGGGTCACTTTAAATGGTTGCCTTTCATGCTTAAGATCAGATTTTGTCTAAAGATTTCATTTAGCACAACTTCTAGAAAACCCCAGATCCAGGGTCTAAGAGTAAACTGAGGCTTGGTGAGGTTAAGTGACTTGCCTGTGTATTATAAGTCAGGGTTCTTTTGGGCATGTTATAGAAATTCAACTCCAAAGTCACTTAAACAAAAAAGGGAATTTACTGGCTCATGTAATTGAAACTACCTTCAAACAGAACCGAATCCAGCAGTTCCAACTGTGTTGTTAAATCCTGGCATTGCCAAAGTTACCTCTACAGTATTGGATTCCTCCAAGGTGGAGGAGGAGGAGAGAGTTGGTGACATGTAGCTCCAATTTACATCCCTTCTGTGGTTTTTGTTCCAAGAAGAAGAAAGGTGTCCCTCTCCCCGCGTTCGCAGAGCAAATCTTGGGGAAGATCCAATTAATCTCCTTGGGTCCTGTCCCTATCTCTCTGTAGGGAGGAAGGAGATTAGCAGCACGGTTACCCATCCACAAGGATCACATGAAGTAAGGGGTGTGGTCCTCCAAGGAAAGGCAGGGGTGGGCGGGAAGCAGATACCTACCACATCAAGTCTAGGCCATTACTAAGGGCCGGGCTAGGACAGAAATCAGGACCTTGTTCCTAGTGCAGTTCTGGAGGTTACAGAGAGGAAGAGAAATAGCTAAGTTTAGAGCAAAAATAGTTTGGGTCTCTTTTAAAGGAATGTCAATTAGAAATGAAGATAAAGCTCTGAAATGATGTTAAGTCAAATGACCATTTTTTCACTTTTAGAAGTATATGGATATTGTAAGATGCAAATTCTTGTTATTGCTAATGAATGCTTTCACACACAGTCTGTAATTTAGCATGGAAGTGGATTGAAAGGCATGCCTCATTTCCTTGCTTCTTGTTTTCTTCCTGTCACGATGGGGCATGCCAAAATGAAATTTCAAGGGAAAAAAGTTTCTTGAAGTTTCTAGATGGATAAAAACTATCAAAATACAAATGAAGTGGATGATTTGGTCATAACTAGTGTTTGTTGAGCAGTGAACATGTGCAGACACGTGTCATGTAGTAAATGTATAACCTCATGTAAATCTGATGACCACCCTATGAGTTAGGAAGTGTTAGTCTGTCCACTTACAGGCAAGGAAACCAAGGCTGTGACCAGTGAATAATTTTTTTTTTTTAAGATTTTTTAAAATTTATTTATTTGACAGAGAGATAGCACAAGTAGGCAGAGTGGCAGGCAGAGGGAAAGGGAGAAGCAGGCGTTCTGCTGAGCAGGGAGCCCGATGCGAGGCTCGATCCCAGGAGCCTGGGATCATGACCTGACCCGAAGGCAGCCGCTTAACCGACTGAGCCACCCAGGTGCCCCAACCAGTAATAATTTGCCCCAGCTCCTGACTGTCTGAGCTGGGATTCTACCTCAGGTACTTCTGATTCCAGAGTCTGTGTTATCAGCATCGTGCTTATAATTAGTTATAGCTTTGGTTCATTTAATTGTGTAATTTAACTATTTTAAAAGCAAAATTGTTGCTTGTGGGTCATTATCTTGTTTTATCCTGTGCGAAGCAAAGTGCACCTGAAGCCGGCTTTCTCTTTCCCCATCAATGACATAGGGCCCCTCTTCCTGTCTTGATCCATCAGTGACCTAGGGTCTCTCACTGCTAGGTAGGAAACTGGAATACCTAAATGTTTTAAATCTCAAGCCATAATTATATACATTAATCACATGGAAAACCACAAATAACCTATAACCCAGAGGCGCATCTGAAAAGGCAACTGTACTATTTACAGTGTGACCCAAGTGGGGCGCCTGGGTGGCGCAGTTGGTTAAGTGCCGACTCTTGGTTTCAGCTTAGGTCATGATCTTGGGGTTGTGGGATCGAGCCCCACATCAGCGTCTGTGCGCACTGTGGAGTCTGCTTGAAATTCTCTTTCCCTCTCCCTCTGCCCCTCCTGCTCATGCTCTCTCTCTCTCTCTCTCGCTCTAAAAAAAAAAAAAAAAAAATCCTTAAATTGTGACCCAAGAAAATGTCACTGCTGAGGGTGTTGCCACTGTAGATAAATGTGGCTCAAAGAAACAGAACAGCAGAGTCCTCTGTCTACACCAGCTGTGTAATTTCCTTGTTTTTCCAGAGAGCGGCTCTTGCCTCAGGCTTTTTCACCTTTCTTCCCTCTCAGCCCAAACCCCACTTCCCCAATACACACACACTGGGCTAGTCCACCTCTATGATGATGTCTTATCAGTATAGGTCTTTTCCTCCTCTGCTGGTTGATAATTGGTTTGATGATGTTTCTGCTTATTATCTGATCCTTCTTTAGTTCACCAGTCAGCTACCATTTGATAGTCTCTGCCTTCTGGTCTCATCATGTGACTAGCCCGCCAGTGGATTCATGATAAGCTCAGCCTTGATATCTGGGAAGTGAGTGCTTTTATCTGATAGCAATGAAGTGTTTTGTCACTTGATAATGGCTTCCCAGATGACTATAATGTATTTCTTTTTGTATTATCCAGAGTAACAAGTCTCCAAACTTTTTTGATCATTCATTCCTATCAATATATTTTTTGGAAGCAATTCTTAACCAAAGATATGTATATTTATTTATAAAGCACAAACATATGCTTTCATTTATAACTCAGTCACAATATATGCTTAGGGTGAAAGGCATTGTTAATGACAGTGGATATAAATCCTCATTCAAATAATCTCCCTGATGAATTTGACATATTTTTTTAGAAAAGTTGGTTAGATTAGATTGTTATTTTAACTTTGAAATGTGGCTGTCAAAGATCTAGTACTAGAACTGTTAGTTCTGCGGTGTTTGTTTTCCTGTGGTTTCTTTGCAAAGGACCCTGGTAAAGTTGCTTGTCTGTTTTCTACAGGTTAGTTTAATTAAGCCTAGGTAACACCATCAGTAAATCCACTTAGTTGAACCTAGCAAATTGCAGTAAGTCACTACCTGTTGACCGGGACTCAGTGGGTGGGATTGCCACTGCCCACCTCTGGAATGGGTACTTCCACTTTTCCTTGAGGACATCTCCTATGCTGTTCTAGGTCAAGAGAGGATTCTATGGGCTGAGTGCAGGGCTACTTATTCTGTATATAAAATACTAATTGATCTTAATGACTACTTTTCAATTAGAATTAAGCATAAGCAGATGTCCTCATAGTCTATTCTTCTGCATTCCAAATGGATTGCCTTGTACTATTCCTGGAACATATACAACCCTGGCTTGCATGGACCTCCTTTAGAAAATATTGTCCAAGGAACAATTTCTCACATAGGCAAGGATGTTCCCATTTTAAAAGACCTGCTCATTTCAGTTACTCAGCCATTTTATAGAAAATGAGTTTTGAAATGAATTCTTTATAGAGATCCATAATTTTCAAGCAAAATCCCCACTCTGCAAAATGTGAAATGTTCTAAGCAACAGCTGTGAGCATTTCAAACGTGCACTACTCTTTGACGGTCCAACTGTTGCCAAGGGAAATGGAGTTGGCTTTAAAATCTTCCTTGGTTTTAATTCTGCATTTCCCTCAATCACAGATTGAGCAAAAAAGTTCTGCATGGCTGGGACACTGAGCTTTTCATGAAGACTGGCATATGAAATCGAGATGCAAAAATGTAGTTTCTTGAAGGTAGGAAGGAGAATGGTATTCTAGCCAGTTTTATAAGGCCTAGTGCTGAACTTTGCAGGGCAAAAATGGGCACTATCTATACAGTGGCCAATCATCTGAAGTCAGTAGGGGGAAACTGCTCCTGCCTAAGAAAGACATCTTTTCCTGTTTCCTATTTGTTCAAAACCGATCTTTTAAAAAAATCTTTTAATGGCACAAAATTTTTTTTTCCACTCAAAATCCATTTATGGGAGTGTGAATAAGAATTCGCAATACCTGATTATTAACAGAGACAAGAAATGTATTTTTTTGTTGTTACTTGTACATATGGTATGTAGTTTTATTAACTGTATAGAAAACATGATAAAGTGCTGAGGGGTAAAAACTAGGCTACAGAACAACATACAAAATTAAAGGAAAAAAACACTGGAGGGAAGTAGATCAAAATGCTAACAGGGGTTATCACTGGGTTGAAGGATTATAAATGTTAAAAAATTTTTTTTCGTCTTCCAAGTTTTTAACAACTGGTGATCTGACATTTGTTTTTAGCATTAAGAATTTCTTTCTTCTTCCCCCAAGTCCACCCCAACCCACACCCCCCAAAAGATGTACCTAGCGTGCATTCAAATGGAACGAGAGTCCCAATAACATTATCTGGAATTGCACCGTTTGGGTTTGGGCTCACCAAGGAGGTAAACACATCTCTAAATATTTTATTACTTTATTTTTTATTTTTTATTTTTTTTATTTATTTATGAAAGTCAGAGAGAGAGAGAGAGAGGCAGAGGGAGAGAAGCAGGCTCCCTGCCTAGCAGGGAGCCCGATGCGGGACTCAATCCCAGGACCCTGGGATCATGACCTGAGCCGAAGGCAGACGCTCAACCATCTGAGCCACCCAGGCGCCCTAAATATTTTATTACTTGATCTAGCTAGAGTTGAGTGAAATCTTCTCCATAAACTCTTCCGGATCCAATCTGCCAATTAAAATCTCGCAAACTCCCGCACTCTGGAGCTGGGTTTCCCTGCGCTCTGTGCAGCGGGAGGACCCATGCAGTCGATCCGGATAAATGATTGCAGAGCACAGGGACAGCGTTCCCACCTGCATGAGCTACACCGGGCTGGCCTCTATCAAGGCTTGCAGGAGCTTCAGGGAGCTGATATTCAAAAGAAAGGTTTAGGGAGAAGGAAACGAGGTGAGACAGAATTCGAAGCGATACCCAACCCTTGGCCCAGGCCCAGAGGTTCAGATTTCGGTGCCAGGTCACCCACAAGGCTCATGGGAGAGCGACTGCTGGGGTTTCACAGTGCGCTGCAAGGGGCCCATTTACACAGTGGCGTACAGGCGCGGGCGGCAGATCTTCTTTCTGCGCTTATTTCAGCGCTCGCACCGATCCTGAGTGGGACTCCTCCAGCCCAGAAGGGCCAGCCTAGCCGAGGAAGGGGGCGAATTCAAGGCCCAGGGGGCTCCCCCACCCTTAGCCGACCCTTGCCCTTGGAATCCTCTGGCTGAAGACCGCCGCCCAGAGAAGCCGCATTGCGTGGAAACCCACCCATCCCATTGATCCATCAGTCGCACCTCCCGGGTTTCAGGAGCTCCTCAAAGGCCTAGCGGCTGCGGGGCTTCCCTACTCCACCTTACCCACCCGTCTGGCGGAAGCTGCAGCAGCGCGGCCGGAGATCGCGGCTGCATCCGGGTCCTTCTCGCCTCAGCCCAATCCTCGGCCTTGTCTCTTCCCACCCTCCTGTTTCTCCGCCCCCCCGCCGCCAATCCCTGATCGGCTCTCAGTCGAACATGCTGGCATGGGAGTGAAGGCGGACGCGGGCCAATGAGGCCTCGCTTCCCGCTTGAAGCCTCCAGTGAGTGGGCGCCGGGGGCGGGCGCTGCTGGCCTGAAGGTTCGGTTGCGCGTGTGCCATGGACTCAGCCGCCCGGTGATATTGACAATAGGAGAGAGAAAGGGGCATTGACGGGGACCCACCGCGGGTACCAAAGGGCGCTCTGGCAGCGGCGGCTCCAGCTCCGGCGGCTCCTCCTCCTTCTCCTTCCTTCTCCTGCTGCCGCTGCGGATCCAGTCTTCCTCCCTCCCTTCCCCCCCTCCCCACGTCTTCGCCGCCGCCGCCGCCGGGTCCGGGGCAACGAGCAGAGGCGCCGCCCGTCGGGAATGTGAGCGAGGAGCCACCGGCGGAGCCGCAACGGGGTCGGTGCCGATTTGATGGGACGGGCCCGCGGGGGAGGATCGTGAGGCTGCCGCCACCGTCGCCGCCGCCGGAGCGCTGAGGTTCAGGTACGGCCGTGAGGCCTAGAGGCGCCGCCGCCGCGGAACCGGAGGGACGCCGCGCCGGACAGCCGTCGCCCCGGGCTCCCTGCCGCTGTCCGGACCTCCCCCCGCACGTCCCGGTCCTGCCACCCGCCCCCGCTGCGGCCCTCACGCCGGTCTCCCGCCCTTCGAAACCACAGATCATCTTCGGATTCTTCCCCAGGAGCTTCAAGGTAACTTCGTCCCTCCAGCTCCTCGGCTCGCCCGCTTCTCTTCCTCTTCCCCGTCTTCCTCAGGAACCTGCAGGACACCGGCCTCGGGAAGGCCTGGCCGGGGCAGGCTAGGGGTGCGGAGGGGTGGGCTGTGGGAGAGGGAGCGCCCGTCCCACTTGTCTGATTTACCTGCAAATGCTTTTGACGATGCCTCCCATTTACTCTGCTCCCCTCCCTCCCCCCCCACCACCTTCCGGCATTGGAGGCATATTCTTGTCCCCCTTTATCCACTGACGCGGGGCGGGGGGAAACCGGGGGGATTGGTGTAGTGAGAAGGATTCTGCTAACAGCTTATCTTCTCCAGGGCTGGGGGGGGGGGAGGGTGGGAGCAAAGGGAGAATGTCAGCATCCCTGCAGACCAACCCCTTCCCTTGTCTTTCTCCTCCACCCCAGCACCCCCATTTGGATTATCCTGAACCTCGGAAATGCCCCGTGCCCGCTGCTTAGACGATGATAAAGCTTTGGGCGTCCTGGTCCAGGGCGAAACCTGTTTCCACGGGCTTTACACGGACCCACTGCTACTGCAAGTTCAGTTCTGCAGCGCTTTAGGGTTGAGATCCTTGACGTTTATTCTGGGCCGCGGGCAGAAGGGGCAAATGATTTTTTAAAAAATGCTAGCAACAAATCATCTTTAGAGATGGGAGATGAGGAATAAAGAAGAGACAAAAAGAGTGATGGAGGAGCAGGATTTACCGAAATCTTGCGTTGTTAGGGTTGAATGGAATCTAAATAATTCACGTACCACATTGGAAAAGCTGCCCCTAAATTCACAACATACAAATGAGATGTGGAGCTTCTTGCTGATGCAGTCATTGTGAAAAATTTTAACTGATCTTACTTCTTCCATAGTCATTCATAGTTTGCAATTTCATTTTGAATCTGTCACATTTTATTTAAGGCTAAATTAGGTAGATTTCTGAAAACTTTTTTTTTTTTAAGAGAATCAAACAAGACTTCAGAATTCCAAACCTCAAGATCCAGTGTTTTGTTTGTTTTTTTGTTTATATTTTTGTTATTTTTATTTACTTTGTTGGAATCCGGATAATCCAGATAACTTTTTATTCTTGCATGTTCAGGAAGAAACTCCCTTACCTTTTAACTTAGAGGTTAAAAAACACTTAATCTTATGTATTGGAATGACAGGTGAGTAATTGCATTTCAGTATTTCCCCCATATGCATTATTTTCATTCAAGTCTGCCATTTATCTTGCATGGAGCCTCAGTACCATGGAAATGATGGCATCTGTTTAAATTGGAGAATGAAATTGAGCTTAAGTCTTGTTACTTTTAGGAACTGGCCTTCATTTTAATAATTTGAGAGGGTTAAAAGAAATCTAACAGGACTGTTCTATCAGTTTGTTGGAATGAAAGTTAATATCTTATGATGAACTTAAAGGGAACTCAACTTGGTTGTCTAAGTAGGGTGTGAATTTATGTTTTCATTTCAACTTTGGTGCACGATTTCATCATAATTTTGTTTATTAAGCTTTAATAACTTAAGATGGCTTCATTCAAAAAGAAGACTTCTTTGAAATGCTTTTAATTATGCCTTTTATGTGTTCTGTTTAAAGTAATCTAACCTGTCCTCATTTGTGGTGTGGTACAGTTTATCATAGCTAACACAGCACATTGCATTAAGTCATGCCTAGATAGTTTCAGTAGTTGTAAATTTCACCTTGCTGTGATACATTGGTATAGATTCTTGAAGTACAATAAGGGTTTTAACTCCAGAGCCCATTTATAATATTAAATATCTTGGGAAAATGTATTGATGGAAGTTTTCCAGTGGCAGAATAGCTCCAGAATTACTTCAGGAATCTCAAGAGGAGAAGAGCTGTGCAGTTAGAAAATGAGTAGATGGCTTAAAAGACTTCAAGTGTCAGTGAACATCTTTAATGCTTATCAGAGTGGGAGCAGCCCCATGCATTAGAACTACAAGATTGCTTATATGGTACTTAAATTCCTTCTGTTTATCATCAAATTTTCATGTTTCCCCATTGAACATACAATTTTTCTTAATTGATTTTATTTGCCCTCTTCATCACATACTCCCAATTTTCATGCCTAGTGTATATGGGAATTTTAGAATTTGTGTAATTCACGTGTATGCTTCCACCTTGGGAATATGTTTATGATACCTCTTTCTCTTCAGTAGGGATATGTCCTCAGCACCAACTACTCCTCCATCAGTGGATAAAGTAGACGGATTTTCTCGGAAGTCCGTCAGAAAAGCCAGACAGAAGAGGTCGCAAAGTTCCTCACAGTTTAGGTCTCAAGGCAAGCCTATTGAGTTAACACCTCTGCCGCTGCTAAAAGGTAAGGCTCGTGACCAGGTGATAGATTCCTTTCCAGTTATCTTTTCATATCTATATATATAATTTCCTTTTTATGGAATTTCATATTTGTTAAAGTTCTGTGTTGCAAATTGAAGGGATGGGAGGTTTCAGACACGTTGAAGTTACTGCTGTGTGGGCAGATATATTCACTTTCCTTCATAAAGGACTCAGTTTAATATAAATAACTGGACAAATGAAAAGAAACCTGTTATCAGGGACATCTTTCACATTGATAAAGAGACAAACTGAATGCCACAGAAGTTTTAAGATGCCTAGGTCTGTGTTTTTCATTTTTTCTTCTGTTGACAGTTAGATACATACATCGTATGTGATAACAGGTACAAACTGTAGAGTTTTAGTCACAGGAAGTAGACCTAGGAGAGGAGATGGTACCATTAACTTGCGTATAGAAAATGATGTTTGAAAGAATTCATTTTTAAAAATCAAGAAAAAATTGCGTTTTCACATAATATATGTAGAAGACATGATGATCATACTTAATACTACTTTTCTCTTTCCTTTGGAATGAATTAAGGACAAGTTTTTCCTATGAGATTTGCTCTTTCTAAATTAGACCTTTCAACTTTTGTTTGGGTATTATGTGGATACTTCTTGTTCCTTTTAATTTTCATTTGTTTGCTTTATGTTTATGAACAGACAGGTTGAAATACATCAAAATGTACCATTTATCGCATGGAAACTATCAGAATCTGCCTTTGAAAGTAGATTTTTATCTGCTGAACACTTAAGAGTGAGGAGAAAGGGGATGTGAAAAAAAAAGTGCACTTTCATAGCTCAGAGGAAATCAGAAAACCTGATTCGTTAATGAACATTTACTTCTGTAACAGTTTGTGAAATTAGAAGGTATTATAAGAAAAACTGGAGTGTGACTAGAAAATATCCTCAAAATTTAGCCTAGGATATTTCAGGCTTCTATTTTTCCCCATGTGAACTTTTTTTAAAGATTTTATTTAGTTATTTGACAGAGACATAGTGAGAGAGGGAACACAAGCAGGGGGTAGTGGGAGAGGGAGAAGCAGGCTTCCCGCTGAGCAGGGAGCCTTATGTGGGGCTCGATCCCAGGACCCAGGGATCATGACCTGAGCCGAAGGCAGACGCTTAACGACTGAGCCACTTAGCCGTCCCTGAACTTTTTTTTTTTTAGGGAGTTAGAGTCATAAATGAGTTTCTGAGGTTTATACTTGAAATTGGTGGAAACTAAATGAATTTGATTACTATAAAGATGATATTTCTACTAGTTAGTAAAGATGAGCTCTTATGAGTTTGTGGGGGAGAAAATTTTAGCTAAAGGTTTTGCTAGTGGAAATGAAAAAGTCTTTAGAGGCTTTAGGAGAAAAATGAAGAAAAAACTCTAGGGATAAAGCTAATCATGCTTGAAATACAAAGTTGAAAGGCGTATGGATTCTTCAGTAACTTTTTAAATCGAAACTAGACATGTAATAGCTATTAGCATGTTTTTCTGGCAAAGGACTTTTTGAGGAAGCCAATAAAGCTTTTTTAGGTTTAGAAAGAATTTTAAACTTTATTATTGTTATATTCATTTCTTGGGGCTCAGGTAAACATTTAAATTAGAGCTGAACTGACCACTCATTGGTTTTGTGGGTAGTGAAGAGGCATGGGTGAGAAGAATTTGGTATTATTTTAAGATTTTGTTGTTCCTTATCTCATTTTTATTTTTATCATGGTAAAATATACCTAACAGAAAGGTGACCTTTTTAACTATTTTTAAGTGTGCATTAAGTGTGACGTTCAGTACATTTACATTGTTGTGCATCCATCACCACCATCCATCTCCAGAACTTCTTCATCTCCCCCAGCTGAAACTGTATCCATTAAACCCTAACTCTCCATTCTCCCCTTCCCTTACCCCTTGGTAAGTAACCACCATTCTACTTTCTGTCTTGTTGAATTTGACTACTCTAGGTCTTTTTGTGACTGGATTATTTCCCTAGCATAATGTCAGGGTTCATCCATGTTGTAGCGTGTGTTAGAATTCCTTCCTTTTAGGCCTGGATAATATTCTGCTTTGTGTATGTACCATATATTATTCGTCCATCTGTCAGTGAACACTTGGGTCATTTCCACCTTTTGGTCATTGTGAATGCTGCTATGAACACGACTGTACAAGTATCTCTTTGAGCCCCTGCTTTCACTTCTTTTGGGTACATGCCCAGAAGTGCAATTGCTAGATCATATATATTTAATTTTTTGAGGAATTGCCCGACTGTTTTCCACAGCAGCTGTACCATTTTACATTCTTACCATCAATGCACAAGGGTTCCAATTTCTCCACATCCTCACTAGCACTTGTTATTTTTTGTTTTTTTGATAATAGCCATCATAATGTGTGTGAAGTGGTATTTCATTGTGGTTTTGATTTGCATTTCCCTTATGACTAATGAATGATGTTGAGCATCTTTTCATGTGCTTGCTGGCTATTTGTATATCCTTTTCTCGTTTTTTAAGTGAAGTCTGATAATATGAAAAATTTCCAAGAACTCTGCTCTCCAGGAATATGATTTTTGTGAACTTGTGTATTTTGCCAGCGTGGGAGAATTGGAGAGTAACAGGATCATGTAGTACTAGATATATCCACAGCTTAATTCCAGACAGAATGAAAGTGATTCTTGTGTAGTAAGCATGTTTTGGGAAAATATTCTGGAAAGCATTCCATAAATTAGATTTCCCTATCTATAGAATAACAAAGTACAGTCAGATGTAGATTTCAGAAATGTTTATTTGGTCTTGATTTTTATAGAGAATATAAAAAGTTTGTTAAATGACATTTGTTTTTCTTACAATGGATTGAATTTTGTGTGTTGTCTTCTCACTAACTTTAGGAAGTAATTTATGGAATATAAAGAAAATATAGGAGGAATTTCTTTATTTTATTTTATTTTATTTTTTTTTTAGATTTTATTTATTTATTTGACAGAGAGAGAGATAGCGAGAGCAGTAACACAAGCAGGGGGAATGGGAGAGGGAGAAGCAGGCTTCTTGCCGAGCAGGAGCCCGATGTGGGACTCGATCCCAGGACCCTGGGATCATGACCTGAGCCGAAGGCAGACACTTAACGACTGAGCCACCCAGGCGCCCTTTATTTTATTTTTTAACATTTCCTTAGGAGAAACCAGAATAAATAACGTGTGCATGCCAAAGGATAGTTATTGATGTAATTTTCTGTAGTATTGCTTTGATCAAATTGCAAGGTTTGAGTTAATTTTATTTGGCAGTATAATATAAATGGCAGTTGAATTTTGTGGGTTGCATTAAAGAATAAAGTAAAATTCACGTCCTTAAAATCTTTAATCTTAGGGGAGTTTGAAAATGGAAATTGTATAATTTTGTAACTCATCTTTTTAATATATAATTTTTGAAAATTGAAACATTGGGTATTCATTAATGATCACTTGTGTGTATGTATTATCAGAATGTTTGTTGTGTGCATCATAATATTTGACTGACTTAAATGTAATACGGCCATTTGCATTTTATTTATTGTTATTATTTTTATTTTAAAGACTTTATTTGAGAGAGAGAGGGACTACAGAGGGAGAGTGAGAGAGAGAGAGAGAGAGAGAAGCAGACTCCCTGCTGAGCAGAGAGCCCAATGGGGGTCTCGATCCCAGGACCCTGGGACCCAAACTGAAGGCAGACTGAAGGCAGATGCTCAACCACCTGAGCCACCCAGGCCCCCCTGCCATTAGCATTTTAAAAGTCTCTTCACTTGCAGAACTTAAAGTGAAAGGAAAGTTTCATCTTTTTTGTCTCTTTTCTCATAGGTGGGGTTTTGAAATTTATATCAACGATGTTACTTTCTACAGAAAGCAGTGCCAGCATATTGTTCTGTGTACATAGCTGGCTTGTCCTCAGCTACTTATAATAGAAATAGAGACATTTGAATTTTCTCCATCTTTATATACTTTTGAAAATGTTTCCAGAGAGTCCTAAAGTTTTTGAGCTTGAAGGACTTTTACTCAAGGGAAATTTAGTAAAGGTGTCCGTGCTTTATGTGAAGACTTGGATGCTTTCCTTGTGCCTACATGGCATGACACAAAGCAAGCCCCGACAGTTATCTATCTCAATAAGGACAGTTAAACTAAACACTTAGGGAATAGACACACACATATTTATCCTCATCATCATCGTCATCGTAGTAAGTAGTGCTTAATAATAAGTAGTAGTAGCCATAGTAGTACTACCAGGTTCTGTAATTAGTTCTCTCCCCATCCCATCCTCCCATGCCCTGTTTTCCTTCTTTCTTTGACTTTAAAAGCTTATGTGAGTTTAGATTTGAGTGAAGTGTTTTTGAAAAGTACCACCTCTTTGAAGATGGGATTATAATGAGAGTGTGTCATTATTTCTAGCCTCATAATTCATTATGTTTTTGAGGCATTTTGCTAATAGTTCGGACATTCAGTATTAAACATTCCAAAAACTGTGATGACTGGAGATACTCTGAGGCAGAAACTCTGCCCCTTGGTGTTAAAACTTTTAGATCAGTAACAGTGTGTTTCTATAAATTCCTTCTTTAATGAAAACCTTTTTTTTTTTTTTTTTTTTTTTAAGCTCTAGGCTTGTAATTCAGTTTACATTTTTATTTTTTAGGGTGACAGTTTGTGAGGATTTTAAAAATCCCAATTTAAAACTAGTGTTGATGCTTTTCTAATTTGTGGGTGGGATCATTCTTTTTCATCCATATCTGCTTTGTGTAGTGTATAAAGAAGGAATATGCAGAAGTAATTCCCAGTTTTTATAATGGGTTAGTGCCCTAAGGTGGATTAGTTTCTTAATGAATAATGTCCTTTATTTTAGTGTTTACCATTTTCCTTGTACTGTACAGTGTCATATGGGGGAAAGCACATGGGCCTTGTTGCTTGCAAGACTCCTGGCTTACTCACTAGTTGTGTTCTCTGGGGCAAGTATGTTAACTCCCGAGAGCCTTGGTTTTCTTGACTATCAAATGGGGATGATAATAATAGTCAATAGATGTGGCAGTGCCATATTCAATAAATACTAGCTACTGTTATTTAACTGGGATTTTAGAAGTTAAAATATGAATAATGTGGGATTATTATTTCACTTTTTATATTTTTTCAGCAAAAAATTGAAATTGGAAATTTCTCAAAAAACTGAAACAAGACCATAGTTTTGTAGGGATGAATCTTTTTCAACCAAAAAAATGGAAGAAACCATTTGCAAATGTATTGAATTTAGTAGACTAGTTATTTTAAACACCTTTGTTTGGATATCTTCACCGAATTTGTTGGTATCCTGCTACATTTTTTAGTGTATTCTTTTTTAATTTATTAATTTTTGAATAGATAGTGTAGTTATATGGTTCAGATCTCAAAAAATACAAAAGGATGTATAGTGAAAAATCTTCCTGACTTGGTTCTCCTACTTGCTCTTCCCAGAGGCAACCAGTCATGATATTTTTCTGTAGAAGATAAAGACATTCTTGAACCCTTCATTGAATTTGAAATGCATTTTGCAGCCTGAAATTATATGCACATTTTGTGTGTGTATATCCATTATTTATTTATTTTTTTTAAAAGATTTTATTTATTTATTTGACAGAGAGACACAGCGAGAGAGGGAACACAAGCAGGGGGAGTGGGAGAGGGAGAAGCAGGCCTCCCGCGGAGCAGGGAGCCCGAGGCGGGACTCGATCCCAGGACCCTGAGATCATGACCTGAGCCGAAGGCAGACGCTTAACGACTGAGCCACCCAGGCGCCCCTGTATATCCATTTTTTAAATGGGAGAATTACATAGTATTTTTCAGATTCTCAAACTGGTGTTTGAATCAAAAAAGGTTAAGAACCATTGATCTAGGTTGTACCTTAGATTAATGATGCATGTTCTTTTGGCAACTAAATTGGCATGTGAGTGTGTGTGTGGTTTTAAGAAATAATCATAAGTTTTCCTTCTGAACTAGAAGAATATCTATAAGTTAATAGGTGTTAACACTCAGCTTTGCAGCATTTGTGACAATGTAGCAATATTTTTCTTTTTTGGAAGAAATTACAAGATCTTGCACAAAACCAAATGTGAGTTGCACTGTTTTCATGTGTGAAAGATTATATACTTAGTTGTAGTGAGGAGGTCTTTCATTTACTTTTAGGGGGAAATATTTTTTCTTTATATATCCTAATAGTTTATAGTATAGAGAAAATTCCCATACAGAATTAGAATTGTATGTGGGCCAAAAGATACTGAGAATAAGCATACCGATTTATTAATCATTTAAAAGTAGGATAGCAACTTGCGTTCATATCCCATTTCATCTGAGTATAATTACTGCTTGGTTCTGAACCTTGGGTTCGTGGATTTCTGGTTGGGGATAGGATATGGGCATTGTGAATGGGCTTTCAGGTTCTAAGACCCTCCTAAAATTATATGTAAAGTTTCTGTGAGTGGGCATTTTTTTTGGAGAACAGAGTTTACTGCTTAACTCAGATTCTAGAAGATTTTGCCCTACCATTCTTGCTCTTTCCCCATAGTTAAGAGCTTTTGGGTTAGACCAAAAGATTGGGAATTGTATTCTTATTTTCTGAGTATCATGTTAGCTGTATGTGTATACATACGCACTGGACACTTAACAGTAAACATGGTAAGCTATAAACAGAATTCATCATAATGTGGGTCTCTCCAGGATATGACTCAGCCCAGGCATAAAATATTGAGGTGTTAAATGAATCTTTTCATAAGGCGAGGTATCCTTTTCTACCTAGAACTTTCTTCCCCTGACTTAGTGTCATTCTTCAAGTTTCATCTTACCATGGGACTTTCTTAGGAACTGTCTCTCCTGACTTTTAAAAATAATCTTCTTTGAAGTTCCTATCGGTCTGCCGTTTCTTGCATTGTATTTATAATCTGAAATTATTTTCTCTTTGTTAGTTCACTTGTGTGTTGTCTCTTTCTCCTGCCCCTTTAGAATATAATCTTCAGTGTAGAAATATTGTTTCTCTACGTCTAAGGCTTAGATCAGTGCCTAGTACATAGTTGGCATTCAATAAATATTTGTTAGTTAATTAACATTGTTAGTTGACATCTAAATTATTAATAATAATAGTATAGGCATTTATTTTTTCTTCCTAAGTACTAAAATTTTTTCCCCAAAATCCAGGCCATGCAAGTTTTAATTTATAATTTACACAAAGTTATAAACTTATTTAATGAAGACTTTTTAAAGGATCAAATTGCTGAGTGTTCACTTAAAATCCTGAGTGAGGCCTTATGCTTTGGTAATTCCTAATGTCTCAGGTTAAGAACAGAAGCATCTTATGGAGAGAGGATGGAGTGGATTTTATGTGTGACATACTAAGAGTGATTCCTTTTACTTAGGGGACTCATCACTTGGTGTTTTGCAGCAGATGTTAAATACAGTGGAACACCTTTTTTCTGCTGATGTTTGAGGACTGAATTGTGGGCTAATCAAATCACCAGACTTTCTTTCTTTACATAGTTTAAGAGGGAATAGCATATCTGAATATTATAATGGGCTTTCAGAGCAGGGTTTTATGGTTAAATTTTCTCATCTTTAAAACTTGTTTTATAATAATGTTAGCTCTTAATATTAATTAGATTTTGTAGTGCTTGCAGAACATTAAAGTTTCTAGATATTTCTAAAAGGCTGGGTAAGGTAGTTCTTTGGTTTGTTTGCAAATGATGGCATAACATCCTTTTTTACTACTTAAAACTACTTTTCTACCCTTTGTATTTGCAGATTTTCTGAAAACAAACATGGGATCTTATTTTTATGTTACAGTAGAATTAAACATGATGAACATATTGATTGGACAATGTAATAATATTATTCTGTTATTATATTTTTGCCCAATATGTAACAATAAATACCTAATACATATAACATATGTTATCTAAGTGAGGCAGGTGGTCTCCCTGAGGTAAGAAAGGAGGCCCTGGCGTCGCACACCCCTATGTTTGAATTTTGAGGCTATTCATACCTGTGTGACTTCTAAGCAATGTTATCTTTTATCTCCCAATTGGGAGAGTATTAGAACCCACCTCATATAGTCAGATTAGGTGCCATAAAGCAAATAAAACATTTATCTCAGTGTTGGATACATAGTAGGGGTTGAAGAATATTAATTGTCATAATTGCAGGAAAAACTATAATAGAAAAATGCTTACCTGTGTTTTTCAGTTGATTTCTATTCTCTTAATACTTTACATGGATTATTTCCATTTAAGGAAGAAAAATATGGAGCATGTAGACCTGTGCGAATCAGACTTTTAAAGCCAAAAGGAGAACTAGTTCTTACAGAACAGTTTCTGCATTACTATTTAGTTAACATCAGCTTCAGACTGGCTTCTCATTTCAGGAATAAGAACATAAAGTGGCTAATGTAATTATTTCCAAGGGAAATTCCATTCGTGAAGGGTTACCAGGTAGAATTATTGTTTGATAAGCTTATTTTGGATGTCATCTACTAGGATAGGATCTCTAATCTTTTGTTGTCGTTGCTTACTCATATCAGTAAAAATAACATATTTGTTTATACATTGTATACATGTGCTGTTATACAAATACAATGCACATTAAGAAAATACACAAATGTAGAAAGTTAAAAAAGATGATATTGAAATACAAAATGTATAGATGATCTAATACTTAATTTTGGTACCTCCTTTTCCTTTACCCAGCCCCCCAAACACATGCACTGGCCCTGAGCACATCTTTGTTTTGAGATTTTTCTTGGGAGAGAGAACCTCTTCAGCTTTAGAGCCTTATTTTGTAGCATTTTGTTTTAAGCCAGAGAGATGTGAAGAATGCAATGAGAAAACTTTTCTTTACATTCTTGAGGTTTTTGTCCAGGTTTTTAAATTTGTTGTACCTTAAAGAAACAAAATCTGAATTGAAGATTTTGCCAGTTTAAGAAGTATCATAGATGATTCTTTGTTGACAGCTCTTACCTTGCTGTTGTTGGGTGGGTTTCAGAGGGCCCTTGACTCTCTTGAAATTCCAGGCAGTATTTTGTGTCTCTGGGCAGAGGTTGTCATTTTTCTGGACAAAGGGTTCAGAGCTTTCATGAGATTCTCAAAGGAGTTTCCCTGAAGGCTAGGAGCTACTGCTTTGGGTGGTGGGCATCGGTTTCCTCACTTGAGGAGAGAATTTCTCATACAGTCCCTTTCTGTAGAAGGGAGATCTCTTGACAAAAAAACTTCTGCATGTCTCTCCTGACCTTCAGTTCTTTTTGATACCAAACAGAATTTTTTTTTTTTTTTGTGGGCACCAAAGCAAGGTTTATTGAGTAATAGCAAAGTGATAGTACAAAGCTCCTGAGGAGGGAGGGGACCCGAGAGGGTGCCCCCAAACAGAATTTTTAAAGGTGTTTGAAGATAGAAGTTATTACATGACTCCTGTGTGATTGTTTGGAACTTTTTGATCAGTATCATTTGAAAAATTAAGCTGAGTAAATACTACCAATGGTAAACTTGAATGTACCTGTAAAAAAGCATTTATTCTGGAAAAGCTGTGGACCTGGAAGAAGCCAGGAGGAGAAACTCAAGTTATCTTCGCTGGTAAAGAAATAGTTTAGCATCCAACAAAGGAGAAGAGAAACAGCGTCTGTAGGTTCCGCCGTGTACCAGGTGATGTACTACATGGTGTCACATTGAGGCTTCCCAACAGAACCAAGAACAAGGGATGTTTGTTGTTAACGGAGGCTGTGTAACTTGCTCATCCCTTCAGAGAGAGCCAGGATGGGGGACCCCAGGCCTGTCTGGTTCTAAAGCCAGTGCCTTCTCTCTTTATGTGTATGAACATAGGTGAGCACTGGAGCTAACCACCATCTTGCTCATGCAGTACTAGGTTGATTTACCAAGTAAACCATTTTACTACCTCTTGCAAGAACCTTGAAAATTGTGAGGAGACTGATGATGAGGAGAGGAGTGGAGAAGAGAAGAGGACTAGCAGCCAGGCCGGTAGCAGCACTGTGGGTGGTGGGTGGTGATGGAAAGAATCATGGAAGAGCAGCAGGCCTCAGAGTTGGCTCTTTAGAAAGGCCAGGCATGCTGCCAAGAGGCAGGCAGGAAGGGTAGCCAGTACTTCATAATGGCAAGTGTGTGTGTGTGTTTGTGGGGGGGTGAGGGGGAAGATGCCACCTGGATCCTGTGGGACTCACGCTGTCATGATAAAGTCACGTCAATCATGGAATGGTTTGGGTTTGGTAAACTGGTAGCAATGTGGCAGTGGTGTTCTTTGCCATTCATCTTTGTATCTTTGGGAACTAGCTTAAGTAGGAAAGAGTGTGGGCTCAGGTCTAGGTGATAATCTGGCTTTGTGAACTGAGCTTAGTTATATAACATATTTGGAGCTTTAATTTCTGCTTTCGTCAAATGGGACTCACAATTCCCAAGGTGGTTGTGAGGAGTGAGATAATGTAGGTAGGTTGCCTAATGTATGGTTGGTTGTGTAATAAATATTCCTTCCCTTATCTTTCTGTCTGTCACTGATCTTTCTTTGAGTCGCTCCTGAGGACCTAGATCTTGTTTCAGATCTTGTGAGGGAAGAGATCTGGCAAAAGTTCATCCATTTATGTAGGCATCATGAAGAACTTTTACCTTATGATGATGTTACATTTTAATTTAATTAATTCATGGTCGCTAGTGCCTGGAACACTGTTCAAAGTAAAATGTTAAAACATTAAAAAACATGGAGAAAATTGGGAGTTGGTAGCATTTCAGGAAAAGTACTATCTTCTAATAAGGAAGATAGAGGCTTTGGAATTAGCCTTTTACTGGAGTGCCTCAAGAAGACAATATCTGGAAATGGAAGGAGATACCTCCTTTGCCGTTTGTTATAAGGAATTCAGAGTGAGTTCAGGCTCCTGAGGAGCTACCTATCTTATATTAACAGTTTGGAAATCCTAGCAAAAAACACTTTTCTTTCTGAATGACTATTTTGAAATCAAGGACATTGGTAGTAAAAAGGAAGTTCCTTTTGAGAGTCAGAAGCCAACTTTGTTTCATTAAGTTAATTTTTCAGAAAGATAGTGATGCATCCAAAGGACTGGTGTTTTGCCCTCATTTGTGAGCCAAAGTCAAAATGAAAGCAGATTTGAACAAAGAACTTCTTAAAAGTAAAAGGAAGTGTCGGTACTCTGTACTGCGCTGTTTTCATGCATCCTTCTGTCTTTCCTCTTCAACTCCATCTGCAACTGTTATAACTAACTAGTATTCTTGATGGTAACCAGTCATCTAGAAGTAATATTCATTTCACTTTAAGAAAACTTAAAAGACATCATTTTAATCAAAAACAGTTGAGTTGAAGTTCTGAAACTCAGTAGATCTAAAATTTATCTGACATGTGGCTGGCTCCACCGGGAGATCTGTCTCTAAGGTTTCAGGCATAAGTAGCTTTGACATAACCTTTGGCTGCTGAGGAGACTTTGTGCTTTACTACCTAGATTTAGTTATTCCTTAAAGATGTTGGATAGAACTATATTTTGTTGTATTTAGATTTATATCTTAACATGTAAAAGGCATTTCAGCTAATGGTGGAATTTATTTAGACTTTTCTGGTTCAGTGGGATGTTCTAGAAATAGGCTTAGGAGCGGCAGACTCTGTACTCATACTCTCGAATTATGATGAGGCTTCAATGAAATGAATTGTGTGTAAATATTTTTCAAAGTGTGTATGAAGGAAACAGCTCTAAAAGGAGTCTATATATGACCTGGCTAAATAGTCTCCTCCAAGAGCCTTATAGTCTCATTTTTGTAATTGTTCTGTGGGCTGTGTGGTTCACTTCATTCACTCATCAGATTTCTGCTGAGCGGTATGATGCACCAGGCACTGCCCTGGCAACACAGTGGTGAGCGAAACAAGAAGGTTGATGTGGTTCTTCTTCTCAAAAGGCCATTGTAGCTGGAGGTCAGAGATTGATGGGGCTACTTAGGTTGTTGGAGCCAAATCATTCTGGCTGGGTTGAAGTTTGTCCTTGATCCTAAGAGCATTTGTATGTATCTGTAAATATACGGTCGCTGAATATAAAAATCACCCATAAATCCCCTACCGAGTCATGGAGAATAATGTTTTCCCCTCATGTTTATATATTCTTGTGTAAGTTTAAAATTGTTTTTGTTCTATAGGATTCTTAATAGTGTTATAATTACTTTGAGATATTTGGAGTTGGAATTTTAAAACAGTCTCTTGTTATGGTAACATTGTGCTTGTCATTTTATAATACTGAGGTTTCTTTGAAAACAACTTAATCATTGCTTGCTTAAAAAAGCATTACCAGTTTACTTTCAGGCTATAAACATGAAATGTACAAAATGTAAAAAACATACCATGTCCCTTTAAAACTAAGTAAAATCCATCTGTGGGTCCACCCATATGCTCTGTAGATGGCACTGTATTATTAAGTACATGAGCTTAAGTTTTCATGTGTTTTAATTCACTGTTTTATGAACTGCTGTTTGGAATAGTGGGGGACATAATACAATAGATTTATTTCACTGAGAGAATAAAAGTTTAGAAGATTAGACCCGGAATTACTGTCAGCACCAGTTGATGTTCATTAAATGAGAATGCAGGCAACAGTAAAACCACAGTTAGGCAAAGCGATTAACATGGGTGGTGTTATGGTTTCTGTGAAGATTGGAAAAATAAATAATTGAAAGTATTTTAAATTTGGCAAATTGAATGAAGTTAAAAAGTGAATCCACCTCCTTGTCACTTGCTAATTTTAAGTTTTCCCAAGCTATTATGACTTAAATTATTGAGCGTTTTATCTGTGCTACGTCTGTGGGTGGTAAAAATTGAGTGGAGTGTGTGCTTTCAGAACCAGTGCTCGAAGCAGAACTGGATTTGTGATGGTTTACATGAGGAGGAAAGCTTCATCTAGGATTATCTCAGACTCTGACGTGTGGGAGAGTCCAACAAAATAAATAAAAGGATGATAGAGTCTGGAGTTTTTGATAGTACTTAAAAGATCACTCTTACACCTCAATGGTTAATGGATTTCAAAATGATTATAGAATCATTTCATGGTTAGTCAAACAATGTGCATTCTTGTGAATGCAAATCTATGTTTAATATTAACAAAATCTTGGTGAAATCATGTTTCTTTACAGTTTTACTTAATGGAATATTATTTTTCTTTCATGTGTTAATATAGATATGGTGAAGACATCCCCCCACCCATGTTTTTGAGCAAGGCTGTTTATAATTTTTTTTTTTTTAAGATTTTATTTATTTGATAGAGAGAGAGAGACAGTGAGAGAGGGAACACAAGCAGGGGGAGTGGGAGAGGGAGAAGCAGGCTTCCCGCTGATCAGGGAGCCCGATGTGGGGCTCGATCCCAGGACCCTGCGATCATGACCTGAGCCGAGGGCAGATGCTTAATGACTGAGCCACCCAGGCGCCTAAGGCTGTTTATAATATTGTACTGTCTGTTAAGAGAATAATTTCTTCACATTAGGATGTCATAGTTCATGATTGATACTCTTTTCTCTCCGTAAATGCAAGGATAATTGAGCAGTTATTTGCTTCTTTGTTGGTGAGATCGTCATGAGGTTTTCCTTGACTCATTTGGAGAGGAGAGATCAAGAACCTCTCCATAGGGTGGTTTTGAGGATTGAACAAGTTAATATAGCTAATGCTTAGAGCGGGAGCTAGATCATGTAAGTGTTATGTAAATGTTAGCTGTCTTTGTCGTTGCTGTTGCTGTTGTTATTATTTATAAATACTACTTAATCTGTATTTTATGACTTGGATTTCAATTGGATCCTGTAAAGATGATCTATTTTTGTATACTGTGTTTAGGCAAGTGGGTGTTTGTTTTTTAAATCCATTAAGCTTATCCATAAACTAAATCTTTTAAGTAAAAGAACATATCACTATCTATTACATTTGCTAATGAACTTTAGAAGGCATTTAGAAAGAAATTTTTGAGTGAAGTAACATTTGGAAGCTGTCAAAGTCAGTGCATTATTGAACTCAAGGACTAGTCTAGGCAAGTGTGAGCTGTGTTGCTTTGTGACAGATGTTAAAGCATTGTGTTCACCTGTCTTCCCCAGCTGGTGTGTGTGTGGTGCGTTGGGGAGATTGGGGAGTTAGATGTGTGTGATGACACTGAACATTTTGTCACTGTGAAACATCGGGAGGGACTGTTGGTGGTTCCAAAATTAGGTAAGAGGTTGGTGGATGCTACCTGGACAGATAGGACATAGCCATTAACCTAACATCTTTGAGTAAGTGGGAGCATTGAAAAATCTTAAAAAAGAAAAAAAGTAAAGAGATTGCTAGGAGTTTGCAAAAGTATCTTTGGTGCAGGTGGCTTACAATATGAATTTCATGTGTTAGAAATTTTTTCTTTGTGAATTTTTTACCTAAAACTATTTTTTTGAACTGAAATTATGAATTTATTGTATACATGTAATTTTGATGAGCACAGAAACCTGTATTTAGTCTTTATTCAGACCTAGAAAGTTTTTTTTTTTTCCTCTTTTTCTCTCATGGAAAGTTGTGGTTATCACAGTGTCCAAGCCACTCATTTTTCATACTTATCTCAAGATAATGAGTGTTGTCTTTGACATGTCTTCAGTTTCTGTCGAGACAAGAAAATGTATTCAGCCCTCGTGCATTTTTTTCTTTCATGCTGAATTCAAATAAAATGGCCATGAGTGAATATGTTCACAAAAGCAACTTGTACATGTATTTGAAGTAGGTATGTAACGGGGGCAGCCCAGGTACGAAGAAACCACTGGCTCGTCAGAGTTCGGTTAAGTGTAGTTGAATTGGAATGTCAATCAGAATTCTTTCTTCCGAAATATCTTCTTGAGCTGGTAGATGCTCATGTTTCTGTTCTACCTTGAGTTCTTACTTTTTATACTAAAGATTTTATTATTTTATTATTTTTTTTAATCCCAAAGATTTTAAATAAAGACTCAAAGATTGAACAGTGAAAGCTTCAGTCAAGGCAGGGCCCTTCAGGGTGCATGAGTGGGGGGAGGGGTAGAGGGAGAGAATCTCTAGCAGACTCCCTCCTGAGCGGGTCGCGGGGCTTGATCCCAGGACCCTGAGATCATAACCTGAGCCGAAACCAAGAGCCAGATGCTCAACCAACTGAACCACCCAGGTGCTCCTCCCCTCCCATCTATTTAACATTTAAAAAATTTTTTTTGACATTTGTTTCTTCTTCTTTCTGTATACTAGCTCCCTTATCTGTGGGGGTTATGTTCCAAGACCCTCAGTGGTTGCCTGAAATGCAGATAGTACCTAACCCTCCATATACTGTGGTTTTTCCTACACTGCGTACCTGTGATAAAGTTTAATTCATAAATTAGGCACAGTAAGAGATTAATCACAGTGACAGTTGCAGCAATATATTGTAACGAAAGTTATGTGACTGTGGTCTGTCTCTCAAAATATCTTTGTTCTGTACTCCCCCTCGCTGTGATGATATGAGATGATAAAATGCCTATGTAATGAGATGAAGTGTGGTGAAAGATGTAGGTCTTGTGACCTAGAGTTAGGCTACTGTAGATATTCTGATGATAAGTCAGAAGGAGGATCATCTGCTTCTGGGCCAGGGTGGACTGTGTAACCGCAGAAAGGGAGACCGTGGATAGGTGAAGACTACTGTATTTTCCCCTCCCTTAGTTGTTTTGCAGGTAGATCTGCTTAGGGCCATGTAGAGCTGTGGGCAGGTCAGAAATACAGAGGTAGCAGGGAAGCTAGGGAGACTGATGATTACAATTCAAAGATGTTGCAAGGTAAAGTTATGGAGAGAGGATAGGTTTGTCAGCCAGCCAGCCAGTCTTAGAATTCCAGTCAATTTTCCTTGCGAGCTGGGTGACTTTGGACAATTTCTTAGAGGCTCAGTTTGCTCATCTGTAAAGTGATGATAATATCGTCTGCCTTGCAGGATTAGTTTGCGAGATGATATATGTGAAATGCCTAGACCAGTACTAGCATGGCAGACAATGGGAAATTGATAGTTATAATATTTCTGTCCTTGAAGTCAGAGACCATGTCCATTCATAATTGTATTTCCATTGTCCAAGATAGTGCCCCCCTCACATCTTTGCTGCTCAGTGGGTACCTGCTGAGTGCAACCATCCTTTCAGGTAGAAAGGGAACTCTTCCTGTATATGAAGCAGTGCTGACTCATAATATTATTTCTTACTCATTCCTTTCTCTTTTCTCATATGTGTCTTAAATATTCTTTTAAAGAATATATTTTTTTAAATGAGAATTTTGTGTAATAAACTGAACATAGCCTTAAAGGCAAAGGTTTATGATTATGGCCTATACTCCTTAGCTGAAAAGGTGGTGCTTTGGGCAGAGTACAGTCTCTGAAAGGCCCATGATTATCAAAGGTCTCCAAGTACTTTGAAAGGCTCTGGGCATTAAGTTTTTGTTTCTAGTTTTATCCTCAGTCTCTTCAGCAGTGATTGAGAGCTGGCAGAGTCTGGAGTGTAGGAGCCATGGAATGAGTGTTTATTGAATGACTGAATGAATATGGTGATTATTCAGATAGCAAAATTGAGTGAGGTCTTTATTGGGTAGTATTTATTTGATCAGCTTTGGAGAGCAGAAATAGTGTACAAACACTAAGTGAGTTTTAGTGCAGACTTGACGATAAAAGCAACATGGTTTCCTGTCACATCTCGGGTTTAGACCAGAGACTTGCTGGGTCACAAGAAGTGCTGCTGGCACTAACCTGGCACTTGGCTGCTCTCCTCGAGGTACATCATGGAAAACCTTTCACTGGGCTGGAACCCAGGACTTGAAAATCAGCGTTAACTTTGTGTAAGTCTCCTTGGCGGTGGGGGGGTGGGGGGTGTGTTGCATGGAGGGAATGTAAGCTGCAGGAGAGAGTGTGATAGTCTAGTCCTTTCGCTCTGGCCCCCCCTTGCCTTGTAGGGATTTATGTCAGCTCAGAGGCTCATCATGATTAATGAAAGATAAGTGCTATAGAAGTTACTACTCTGGTCCTCTGTGTAGTTTCTCTTTCTTCTTAGATGGACCTTTCACTCAGTCTGTCTTTACTTTTTTGTTTGATGTGTATTCAGGAAATCTAAAAATTATTTCAATTCTAGCCTTCAGCAAACATAATTAAAAAGGAAAAGTTTCTGTTTGCTGTTGCAGAAAGTTTGCTCCCCCCCACCCCCCACAATTGGTACTTTCTTTTTTTCATACTCAGGAAGAAGTGAATTTTAGGTTATCCACGTTTCTATCCCTTCATTAGTGAGTAGTAGTATAATTAAGAGGTGCAAGGATTTGATGTGGTTTGGTAAATTTTTGGGGAACACAAAAAGCACACTCAGTGGTTCATATTTTTTAAAATCTTTGTACAGTATTTGGGAAGATTTTCTCTTACTAGACACCTCATTTTCTGGGCTCCTCCTTTTGCTGTGCATTTTTCAGTATGACTCTATCTAGCTTTCCTTGTCCTTGGTACTTGAAGGATATGCATTGTATATTCTGCATAGGATATGCAGTGTATATTCTGCATCTGACCCTAGGAGGCCTTTCTTTGGTGAGCATATCTTCAGAAATCAAGATCTATCAAGGCAATCAAGATCTGTCTCCAGGAATTTTCTTTCTTCCCGAAGCCTCATTCCCGCATGTCAGATATGACATAGGCCCATAGACTCTGACGAGTGCTCTCATTAACCATCCAAACAGTTTCTGTTTCAGTTCTAAAAAAGGTAATCCACCTCCCCTAGCCCATTGAATACTTAGGTTCCTTTCTTTCTTTCTTTTTTTTTTTTTTTGAGGGAGAGTGGAGTTATTCACTGCTGTTGAATTCTTTTTGGTGTTGGTAGATGGGGTGTTTCAGAAATCAATCCATTCATCATACTTGTATGGAGTTTGGAAAGCTTTGATAGAAAACACATATAGGTAGGAGTTTACTTGATTTATAGGGGTGGCTTGAAAGAATTATAAATGTTTTGGTCTTAAAAGTTGCAGTGTCAGACATATGACTTTTAAAAGACTCTGGAGAGAAATGCAAAGGAACTGTTAACAGTGTTTATCTTTGGGGAACAGAAATAGAGGGTTTCGCTTTCTACCTTGACAATAAAGAAATTTAATTAAAAAACAGAAGGGTAGTCATGTGTCTGTTTCTCAAACTAATGAAAGTAAGCAAGCTACTAGAAATAAAATGAGCCATTGACCGTTGGTGATCATTAGGTTAAGCCTTTATGTAATCAGTTGTAACATGAGGAAACATACACAGGATTCTTTTCATATAGCATAAATGCTTATATTTCAAGTAATCAATAATCAAAGTATTATTCGATGTATGTATGTTTGTCCTATCTTTCCATCTTCCATCCACCCATCATCCATCTACCCATTTGTCTGTAATAGTCAAGAGAAGTTCAGCTTGTCATCTCTTTAATATTACTGGTTTCTTTTCTATAAGGAAAGAGCTTTAATTGCTAATCTATTTGGATAACCTGGAAAAACATTATTTTTGATGTTCAGCAGGAGGGTAAAATACTCAGTGATTTTCAGAAATGGTGTGTGGGGCATTGAAAAGATAAATGCTGTTGGTGTGAAATCTTTTATTCTCACTGTTTTCTGAGATACTTATCTTGATGATTTTACAGCACAAAGAACGCGGCTTCTTGGCTGTCATACACCACACTTTAATGAGCTAGAGCTACACAGTAATTTGTGACTTGTGCCCTCTCCTTTTCCAGTCAACTCATCAACATCATGCCCATTCTGCATCAATTTACTTTAGAATTAATTAATTAATTAATTATTTTTGGTAGTGCCATAAGAGAAACCAAGAGAGCTTAGTGGCTTGCATTTGATTTGGGGGATAAAAAGATACTGAATTGGCTTTTGCTGCTTAACAAACCACTCCAAAACTTGGTGGCTTAAAACAACAGCCATTGATTTAGCTCATCATCCTGCGGTTTGGCAGTTTGGACTGGGTTCAGCTGTGTGATTGTCCTGGTCTCTGCTAGATTCACTCATGCACCTGCAGTGAGCTGGCAGCTGACGGTCTCATTCACATACCTGGTGGTTGGCTGACTGTTGGTTGGTTGTGGCTACAGGGGGTGTCTGGGCTGTGTGAGTCTCAGCATCCAGCCGGTTGCCTGCACTTCTTTACGTGGTGGGTTGTGGGGCTCTCTAGAGCAGTAAGAAAGGACAAGCACAAATGCTTCCGTACTTTTCAGTTCTCTCCTTGCATTGTGTTTGCAGTTATCCCATTGGCCAAAGCCAGTTACAAGCCCGCTGAACTTCCAAGGGTGGAGAAAGACTCCATCTCTTGGTGGGTGGAGCTCCAAAAGTGTACTGCTGTGATACGAGAAGGGGAAGAATTTGGGGCGCCTGGGTGGCTCAGTCGTTAGGCGTCTGCCTTCGGCTCAGGTCATGATGCCAGGGTCCTGGGATCGAGCCCCGCATCGGGCTCCCTGCTCCGCGGGAAGCCTGCTTCTCCCTCTCCCGCTCCCCCTGCTTGTGTTCCCTCTCGCGCTGTCTCTCTCTCTGTCAAATAAATAAAATCTTAAAAAAAAAAAAAAAAAAAAGAAGGAAGAATTTGTGGCCAGTTGTGCAACCTGCCACAGAGATTCCGAGCACTTCAGATCTTGGCTCAGTGGATATTGTCTCTATTCTGAAATACATCTAGACCTCCAACTACTTCTCCCTACGTCCTGTGCTGCCTCGAAGTCCAGGCCACTCAGTGTTTGCCTCCTTATAGGTGCCCGGCTTCCACCCTCTCCCTCTGTGTTCTGTGCAGCAACCAGAGCAAACTTTTCAAAAGAAGTCAGAGCATGTTCAAAACCTTCCATTGGCTTCCCATTTCATTCAGAGTAAAATTTGAATTCCCTCCTGGGGCTGCTAGGCTTTACCTGATGCGGCCCTTTCTTTGCCCTCGACTCAGCCCGCTCCTCACTTATCCTCTCCCAGCTCCGCTTCCCTCCGTGCCGTTCGTCAGACACACAGAACACGCTACTGCCTCAGGGCTCTGCATCTGTGGTTTCCTCAGCCAGGTGCTCAGTGGCTGCTTCCTTCACTTCCTTTAGGTCTTTTTGTAAGTCACCTTCTCAGAAAGGCCCTCACTGATATCCCTACATAAAAGAACATTCTTTCCTACCAGTTTCTGGCTTGCTTTACTGTACTCCATGACACTTACCTACCGCCTGACATTTATTTTCTGTTCCTTCCATGAGAGGCAGCGACTTTGAGTGTTACCCCAGTGCCTGCAACAGGGCCTGGTTTAGGGTTTATGCTCCCTGAGCCTCTGTGGAATGCCGTGGAATGGCTGTAAAGTGAAATTTATCATCTGGTCTTTGTGGTGGCTCTTCTCTTCTCCAGAGCTGGGGAGGCCTGTGTTCCATCAATCCTGGGCTAGAGGCACCCTGTTTTCCCCCTTGCCTGATAACTCAGCTGGACTGGTATAATGATCATTAATGAAGTGTTCATCTTAGTCCCCTTTAAAAAATTTAAGGCAGTTTTAATTCATGATTTGGGGATCATTTTCCTTTATAAATACCTATCTTCATGGATTTAGAAATATAGTCATTCTATTATATGCTGATGGTTCATGTAAATGCACAGATATACATATGCAGGTTTTTTGCAGAGGGTGGCACACAGCAAACCCTTCAGACTAGGCATGTAGGCTCAGGTAGTTGTGGTTCTAATACTATCTTCATATGCTCTTGAAATTCCTTCAGTTCCCCAAGCCTCTTTTACTCACACCTGTATACCAAATTGCTCAGGCCCCACTGGGCCAGATTTCCTCTGAGCTTTAACTAACCCAGGCAGAGAGTTGCTGTCCTTCAAGTGTGATTTGTCTCTCAGATGGTTTTCCTGTAGCTGCTTCTCGGGCTTTGAATCTGAGTTCTGTTCGTCTACAGGAGTTTACCATTTGCAGGTATATGTTTGTAACCTAGAGTCAAACCTCTAATTTGGAATAATGAGATGGGATGGAAATGAGTAGGAGGAAGGACAGTCTAGCTTAGTGAAACCTCTGAATCACAGAATATTTAAAAATAAAGACAATTATATGATTTTTAAATTATAGTGCCCATGATAAACTAATATATAACTGGGACATAATGAGCCATGTAAGCAGCAGTAATGGAAATATTTATAATTCACAACAGGCATACAGAATAAGCTAAGAATTTTGAGCAGCAAAGTCTAGATAAGGGTTATTTGACTCAGAATTCAAGGGCTAATCCAAAGAATGTGAGGAATCATTAATTTCTTGAAACCTTTGATTTGAAAATGTTACTGATTTTTATATTACGTTTTCCCATTTGGTAAGGACCTAAAAATGTGCAGGTGCAGACTGGTGCTTGATTAGAATCACTTTCTTCAAGTTTAAAATGGAAACATAGAAGAGCTGAGACCTGAGGTTTCACTGCCTCGGCTTCCATCCTCTGGCTGTCCAGGTTATCATCTTCTCCCATCCTAGAAAATGGGTGGATATGTGTTCATTTTTGTTGACCCAGTGCTGGTTGAGTTAGAAAGCTGGGAGACAAAACGACGGGGTTTCAAATAATTTAGTGGAAAGAGAATGCTAATAAGTGACAGCAGGGATTGTGGGACCATTCTGGACTCTGGCTTCATAGGACGGGAAGGACCAGGGTTAAGAACCTGCACTTTGGAGGCAGACAGGCTAGGGTTTTAGTCTAGTTTTTGCCACTTACTTTTGATCTTAAATAAGTATTTAACACCTCAGCTTCCTTTGTGATAGAAATAGGGGTGCTGAGGGTGCCTGGCTGGCTCAGTCCATGGAGCATGAGACTCTTGATCTCAGGGTTGTGAGTTCAAGTCCCATGTTGAGTGTGGAGCTTAATTAAAAAAAAAAAAAGGTTGCGGGGGGGATGCTGATAGAGCCTGTATCTTGGATTTGTTGTAAGGAATAAAGTTATGTATGTCAGAGGCTTAGGACTAGAAAAGGCACGTAGTACGTGCTCAGGAAATGTTAGCTAGTATGTAGGAGAAGGCATACCTTCTTAAGAATCTGGAAGAATGGTGCCGGAAGGGCTTGCATTTGCACCAGGGCACAGTCTTGTGTGGTGTTTTGGCCCCTATGAAAGTATTGAGTGCATGCAGTTTGCGAGAGGACTAGGAGGAAGGGTGAGAGGCAGAGGGAAGGGGTTGCCATAGCATTCAGAAGGACTGTGGCTGGGGTGGGTAGTGGGGAATGGGCTGGGCCTTTAACGTGTACATAGTGGCCCCAAAGAGAAGAGTGTGAGGTGTGTGAAGAGGGAAAAGCACCCACCTGGTGGTGAGGGCAGAGAGCTACTGGAGCAGGAAGAGGACACTGGTGTGTATAGGAGTGTGTTGGGGACAGGGACAGAGGTGGGAGGGTGGAGTGAGGGCTTGCAGGCTTCAGTCTGGCAATTACATTTGATTCCAGAGGCACTTAGATGCCCTTCAGGCTTCCCTCTGCAAAGGTGAATGATGCAACCGAATCTCTGGAAGAACAGGGTTCTTCCTTGTTGGTGTCTGACAGATCCCTAAGATGAGGCTCAGATTTATCCACTCAGGTGTCCCTAGGAATAAGAGAATTGCCGAAATCCTGCAATTTCTTTGAAGCTTGTTTTTGTATTTCATAATTTATTAGCTTCTTTTCATTCTAAAAATTGGGTGTTTTAGTCAACTTAACGGGTCCATGTTTATCCTGTGGCTTCTGGAAGGTGCTTGCACTTCTGTCCTCTGATTAATCCAGGAGCAAGGTAATTAGCATGTGGGGTATTTGGACTGCCAGGACTGAAGGGCTTTAGAAGGGGCTTCCTACTCACAGCTGGCAGGCGGGCAGAAGGTGCCCCTCATTACTCTTCTCCCAGGCCTTGTCGACCCCAAATCCTTTCTTTCCACAAGGCATCTTGGGAGTCTGCGAAAGGCCCATTAATAGTCCTTTAGTGCTCACAGCTTCCCCATCTTATGTTCTTTCTTCCTGTGGCCTGAAATACCCAACTTCTTTCTTACTGCTTTTTGTTGAAACAATTTCATTGAGATATGTTTTACATAGCATACCATTCTCCCATTTAAAGTGTTCGGTACATTCACAGGGTTGTGCAACCATTACTGCTGTCTAATTTTAGAACATGTTTGTTCCTCCTAAAAGAAACTCTACCCATTATTGGTTATTTCTCTTTCTCTACCTCCACCCGTGTCATTCCTAGCCCTAGGCAACAGTGATCTACTTTCTGTGTACAGATTTGCCTATTCTGGACATTTCATGTAAGTGGAATCCTATAATAAGTAACCCTTTGTGACTGACTTCTTTCACTTAGCGTGTTGTTTTCCAGGTTCATCAATGGTTTAGCATGTGTCCAGGACTATGTCCTTTTCATGGTGGAGTAATATTGCTTCATACCACATTTTGTTCATCCATTCATCAGTTGATGAACATTCAGGTTGTTTCTCCTTTTTGGCTATTATGAATAATGCTGCTTCGTATTTGTGTGGACATGTTCTCAGTTTTTTTGGGTAATACTTTAGGAGTGGAATTGCTGGGCCATATAGTAACTGTATGTTTAACTTTTTGAGGAACTGCCTAGCTGTTTTTTTTTCCCAAGTGGCTACACCACTTTGCATTCCTACTAACAATAGAAGGGATCCAGTTTCTCTACATCCTTGCCAACACTTGTTATTTTTTTTGTCTTTTTGATTATAGCCATCCTGTTGGGTATGATTTGCATTTCCCTTGTGGCTCATGGTGCTGAGCATCTTGTCATGTGTGTATTGGCCATTTCTGTATATTCTTTGGAGAAAAGTCTGTTCAAATCATTTGCCCATTCTTGGTTTGTTTTTATGTTACCAAGTTGTAAGAATTCTTTTTTATATTCTGAGTGCAAGTCCCTTATCAGATATATGATTTGTAAATATTTTCTCCCATTCAGTGCTTTGTCTTTTTACTTTCTTGATGGTGTTCTTAGAACCAGAACCATTTTGATCTTGATGAAGTCCCATTTATTTATTTTTTTCTTTTATTGCTTGTGCTTTTATTACTGTTTTTTAATCCCTAGCTATTCTGTAGAAAGTTGGGCTAGGAACCAGAGCCCCTGGGTTTTGGTCAATTTTGCCACTAAAGAGCTGGTTGACAGTAGGCAAGTAACTGTTTGCCCTGCCTATACCAATCTGTCCTCTACAAAAGTGACCTTTTCCTGGGGCGCCTGGGTGGCTCAGTTGGTTAAGCGACTGCCTTCGCCTCAGGTCATGATCCTGGAGTCCCTGGATCGAGTCCCGCATCGGGCTCCCTGCTCGGCAGGGAGCCTGCTTCTCCCTCTGACCCTCCCCTTCTCATGTGCTCTCTCTCTCTCATTCTCTCGGTCTCAAATAAATAAATAAAATCTTTAAAAAAAAAAAAAAAAAAAAAAAAGTGACCTTTTCCTAGAAAACCCAAGCTGATTATATCGCTTCCCTTTTCCTAAATGTTCATTGGTTTCCTGTCGTCCATAACTGATAAAATCTAAACACTTATGTTTGGCATTTAAAGCTCTCCCACAAGCTGGCCTGCTCTGTTTCTGTAGCATGTCCTCTCTGGACTCCACTCTAGACGTGCTGAGTATCTCCCATACCCTTTTCTTTTCTTTCTTTTTTTTTTTTTTTAAAGATTTTATTTATTCATTTGACAGAGAGAGACACAGCAAGAGAGGGAACACAAGCAGGGGGAGTGGGAGAGGGAGAAGCAGGCTTCCCGCGGGGCAGGGAGCCGGATGTGGGGACTCGATCCCAGGACCCTGGGATCATGACCTGAGCCGAAGGCAGACGCTTAACGACTGAGCCACCCAGGCGCCCCATACCCTTTTCTTAGTTCATGGCGCTGCATGTGCTTTTTTCTTGTCTGAGAATGCCTTCCCCACCCCCACTCCTCTTTATTTAGTAAGCTCCCCACTTAGTCTTTCAGAATCTAGGGCACATGTTCATTGTTGTGTCCATGCAGTGCCTGGCAGATAGTAGTGCTCAGTAAATATTTGTTAAGTGATTGAAGGAAACACTACCTTTTCTTGATAGCCTCGCTGGGCTTTTTATTACAGAGTTGTCATTTCCTCTCTCGGGATTCCTACAGTGTATACTTTTTCATACCTGTTATAACACTCCTACCCTGTTTTGTAATTTATTTGTAATATCTTTTTCCCCCACCCAGTGATAACCTGGGGAGGCAGGTGCTATGTCCATTATGTTCCAAGCTGAGCTGCTGTCAAGTGTGTAGGATAGTATAAGGTAGGATAGTATAAGGACGTCAGTAAATGTTGCCTGTGAATGGATGAGTTTCTTTGGGGAGTGCTTTAAAGTGAAAGAGGGGATGCATCTGGTCTAGATGATTGGTTCTCAACTTTCACGGATCAGTTTAGATAAGATTATATGCAGAAGGATGTGGGGAGTTAAATCCTCAGAAAAATACATTTTCCAGCTTGTAGTCCAAACTGACAGAGACCGGATAGGCTGGCTCCGTGAGCACTACCTCCCTTGCCTGATGTTTTGAGTGTGGGGGCAGAGTGGGGAGAGCAGAGTACATGGTGAAGGGTTGAGTGTGTGAGCAGGTGGTTATTGCTGTTTCGTAATACCCACTGTCCATGCGGATTTCCTCAATTTTAAAGTAGTTACTACCAAGTTTAATTATTTTCTTAACCTTAGAGGGGCAAAGCTGCTTTTGGCATCTTTGGAAGTGTCCTTGGGAGTTACCAGATTACATGATCCTACTGATGCTATAAGATTTCCTTCAGCTCTAAGATTTCATGGTTCATGACTTTGTCTTTCCCATGAAATATTTCTTGATTACTTTAGTCCTCAGTGATTTCTGTTTTCTTAACCGAAGTCTTGTGAGATATATTCGTGTGTACTGCACCATTTCATTCATTCATTTGGCAAGCATTGTACTAGGAACCTGTGAATACTGGAGTGACAAAGGTGATTACACCGGCATTAATGTAAGTGTTTAATGAACACATATTTTATGCTGTGCCCTGGGGGTTAAAATGTGAAGAAGACAGGCAAGGCTCATGCATTTTAAAGGTCGTTGCTATTCATGGGTGTCGGTTTTCGGTCCCCAATTAGACTGTCAGCTATGTTTTTTATATCTCATCTCCCTGATCATCTTAATATGCCACATAAAGAGTTCTCAAGAATTACTTGATTGACTTCTTGGGTAGGGTTTTTTTGATTGCCAAGAAAAACCTCTGTTGTCAAGAAAACATGAGGCCTATTTGGTGAAATCAGAACTTTGAAGTTTATAATCTATAGTGTGTAAGGTGTCACAAGTGGTTACACAAGGAAGGTGGTAGTGTGGCTGATTTATTTTATTTTTTTTCATTTGGAAGTAGCTGGGAGAGTCATTCAGAACTTCTCATACTCCCTCTTCATTTCTGAATAATGAACTTAACGATTTTCCAATTTTGGACTCAGGACACTGGCATGTGATTGTGGTACCGCATGCTCAATCAGAACTTCAAAGAGGTTTTCTGTTTTGTTTTGCTTTGCTTTTGAAACCAGGGCTGTGCCCTTTCTTTCTTTCTTTCTTTTTTTTTTTTTTAAAGATTTTTTATTTATTTATTTGACAGAGAGAGACACAGCAAGAGAGGGAACACAAGCAGGGGGAGAGGGAAGGGGAGAAGCAGGCTTCCCATGAGCAGGGAGCACGATGCGGGGCTTGATCCCAGGAGACCTGAGCCAAAGGCAGATGCTTAACGACTGAGCCACCCAGGCGCCCACCCAGGCGCCCCAGGGCTGTGCCCTTTCTAGTAAAGCAGAATTTTGTTTGTTTGTTTGTTTCAGTTGATAGTTTTTTCCAAGTGGTTTTCTTCACATTCTGCCTTCTGAGCCTTTTTAATAAAGGCTTTCAGAGCCCTCATACAATTCTCATAATTTCATTTTACCTAAGAGGAGTGAGACTATGATTTTTAGATGTGAAACTCATTGAAATACATAAAACATTAACATGACTTGGGGGAAGGAGAGTGGTAGGGAGTATTAAAACAATATCTTTTGAAACAACTGTCTTCCTTGCAACATTTAAAATGTGACTTAAATGTACTGGTTTTTGCCCTTGTAGCTTTCATTATGTCACCTTCTTGCTGGGGTAAAGTTGTTTTCAAACTTCAGTGTGCTGAAGAATCACCTGAGGACTTGGTGTTTCCGTTGTCACTTCTCTCCAGGTCTCCCCGGTGGTTCTGATCAGTAGATCTTGTCTGGGGACCTGCAGGCCAGATGGCTCGGGGGCTGCAGGCCACAGACTGGACAGTGATTTGGAAGCTTCACAATGTTCCTTTCTAACCTCTTTGCTGAGCACTTCCTCCACATGGGCCAGCTGGCCTGCCCTCAGCCTGCCGCCTCATACCGCACGTTCTTCAACAGCCTTGGTGCCTTCGCTCTATCATTACGACCCAAGATGGAACTGCATCTCCCACGTCTCTCTCTCTCTTTTTTTTGAGAGACCGTGTGGGCGAGAGCGGGGCGGGGCAAAAGGAGAGGGAGGGAGAAAGAATCTTAACCAGTGCAGAGCCCAATGTAGGGCTTGATCTCACGACCTTGAGATCATGACCTGAGCTGAAATCAAGAATCAGACGCTTAACTGACTGAATCACCCAGCCGCCCCTCTTTTTTTTTTTTTTTAAGATTTTATTTTGGGGCGCCTGGGTGGCTCAGTTGTTAAGCGTCTGCCTTCGGCTCAGGTCCTGATCCCAGGGTCCTGGGATGGAGCACCACATCGGGCTCCCTGCTCTGCGGGAAGCCTGCTTCTCCCTCTCCCACTCCCCCTGCTTATGTTCCCTCTGTCTCTGTCTCTCTCTCTATCAAATAAATAAAATCTTTAAAAAAAAAAAAAGATTTTATTTTAAGTAATCTCTGCACCCAGTGTGGGGCTTGAACTCACAACCTCAAGATCAAGAGTTGCATGACCCCTCCTGTCTCTTTAGAGCTCAGCTCAAGAGGTGGGCTTCCTGAGAAGCTGTCTTTTCTAGTCTAGCCCACCCTGATGGTGCCTTCCTCCAAACTCCTCTGTATATATGGTAGTTCTAAAAAATTTGCCAACATTTGGGGACACCTGGGTGGCTCAGTTGGTTAAGCATCTGACTGTTGATTTCAGCTCAGGTCATGATCTTAGGGTCATGAGATTGAGCGTTGGGGTGGGCTCCATGTTGAGGGTGGAACCTGCTTAAGATTCTCTCGGGGCACCTGGGTGCCTCAGTCAGTTAAGTATCTGACTTTGGCTCTGGTCATGATCTCAGGGTCCTGCGATCAAGCCCCGTTGGGCTCTGCACTCAGCGGGGAGCCTTCTTCTCCCTCTCCCCCTGCTTTCCCCCTGCTCATGCTCGCTCGCTCGCTCTCTCAAATAAATAATATCTTAAAAAAAATTCTGTCTCCCTTTGCCCCTCCTCTGCCTCTCCCTCTCTAAATAATAATAATAATAATAATAATAATAACAAATACAATAAACAAAATTTAAAAAATTGCCAACATTTAGACATCAGGAGCTACTTATAGAAGTCTGGATTTTTAACTCCCATGATAACTACTGGTCTGCAGCATTTGTTAGTTTACAATTTGCAAGTCTCACTTGTTCCTGTTACCGTAATTCTGGACAAGGGTCATTTGTTGTTTATCTTCACATTTGTGCTGCTACCCTATTTTCATTGAGCTGGTTTTACTCATAATCTTTCCTTATTTGGCTCTTGTGAATATTGAGTATGTAATTCTTGATTTATGGTCTGTATTGCTCATTGCACCATTCTTGGATATTTGCCTGCCTTACTTAGTATATCTTTCAGGGCTCCCATCCACAGCTTTTCAGGTTGTACACTGCATAATATTATGTGCTGACCCTCTGTCTTTTAGTGTAAAAATAGTCCGTTTCTCTCAATAAGATTTCAAATGTCTCAAAATGGGAATAATCTTAGGTTTTCATATTCTCCATAGCACACAGTAACTATATTCAACTTATTTCTTCTAATTTTTTTGTATCAATTTCATATAATAGAAAAATATGGTGGTACTATTTTGTCTTTTATTTAGAAAGGAACTGTACTAACAGAAATGATTTAAGATTAGCTACAGTCTTAAATTTAATGAATGTTCTTTTTTTAATTTTTAGAGTTCTTTTTCCACCAGTGCTTTACTTTATAATTTACTCAGTTTGTGATAAGTAATTTTTTAAGAAAGATTATTTATTTATTTGAGAGAGAGAGAGAGAGAGAGAGAGTGAGCACACATGAGCAAGGGGGAAGGGCAGAAGGAGAGGGAGAAGCAGAGTCCCTGCTGAGCAGGGAACCTGACATGGGGCTTGATCCCAGGACCCTGAGATCATGACCTGAGCAGAAGGCAGACGCTTAACTGACTGAGCCACCCAGGTGCCCTATAAGTAATGTTTAATAACCAATGAAATTAAAGTGCTATTGACTGTTGTCTTATGGCATATACAGTTGCTAAAGGAGATTTTGATGTAAAGATTCCAGGTAGAAGCCTTGAGTTAAGTTTTTTATGAATCTTGCAAAAAAAAAAACCCCCCACAAATTTCTCATATGTGAATAGTTGAATGTGTTTTTTTGGTCTTTTTCTAAAGAGAAAAGGAAACTTTTTCAAAGTTCCAAAAATCATGCATGTATTATTTTAGAAAATATAGATGAACATTTATGAAAAGATAGAAAAATCATACCTACTCTCAGCTCCAAGGATGATTACCATTTCAAACATTTTGGTGTGTATTATTTAAGCTTTTTTTTTTTTTTAGGGGTGGTGGTGGTGACAGCTATATTTGTATGGGTTCATAGTTTTGAAAATAATTCTGAATTTATTTGTAAGTAGTCCAAAGAATTTTTTTGGAAGGGCTTAGTTCTTTCCTATCTGAGTATTATAACTAACCTGGTAGAAGTTTGACAAGTTATCATTGTGAGTAATTTATATTGATTTGCCTTTTTTATCAAGTGAAATTGAGTAATTGTCCGATTGGTAGTACATTTCCTGCTCAGATCAGTGCTTGTTGAACCACAAGACTGAAATATAAAGAATACAAAGCAGTGCTACTAGAGCATTAGGTAGTATGTGCTTCTGCTTCAGTAAACCATGTGCCTATTTGATTTGGGGGAACCACTGACTTTTTTTTTTTTGTGGTGAAAACTGAGCCAGAATATATTTGCTTATAGTTTGAGGAGGAAGAGTATTCATGTTCAGCTTCTCTGTATTTTGAAGAATGATGATTTATGACACAATGTGTATGTTTCTCCAATTCCCCTTCTCATCCTTTACAACTTCTAGGTAGAAAGAATCCAAATTGCTGTTGGCTAGTACCAATAAAAAGATTTCTTGTGTTCATAGAAGAAGTACAGTGTAGTGGAAGAGAACAAGCTTTTGAGATTTGCTGTTTTCCACCTGTGTGTGACCTTTAGCAAGAATTAACCACTTGGAGTCACAGTTAGCTCATCTGTAAAATGGGAATAAACCCAAACTCAAAAGATTAATTTGGTGGATAAATGAGATAACCACTTTCTCCCTAAGTCTCCAGTCTTATCCTGTTCCGTTCCTCATTTCTTCTCCACACTCCACCATGAACATACTCCTTTGTGATAGCCATCAGACATGAATTGACCTGAACTTCCTGAACTTTCTGCCCTGTCTCTCATCTTTTATGCATCCAAATGTTTACCATCTTATTTCAGTGGAAGAAGTGTTCTTCCTGCTGTTCAGTAAATTCATTTTTCCATCTGTGCCCTGGATTTATCTCCCCTCTTCTAGTCCTTGCTCCATTGGTCATTCCTTCTGTTATCCTGGCTCTCTTCCTCCTCCTTTTCTTCTTGGACTCCTCTCAATCTGACAAGGTGTAGCTCAGATACCACCTGCAGGAGGCTTGTGACTTCCTGGCCTCATGGGAGCTCCCACTCTCTACTCTCACAGTGTCCCCAACATTCTTAGAGCACTTGGCATTTGGGGTGTGTGTGCCTGGTTTCCCCACTACAGGGTAAATGCCCTGAGGGTCCCAGCTATATCTTATTTGTGGGGTGTAGGAGTCCAGGTAAATGAGTCAAATGAATGTATGGTGGTGAATGAATAGCTTTCAAAAAATGTTAATCATTTTCATTTCAGGAGCAGTGTCCTTACTGGATTAGATCATGGACTCTGGGGCCAGTGTGCTTAAGTTCATACCGCGACAGCCACTTGTTAAGTGTGTGCCCTTGGGCAAGTGCCTCAGTAGCTGCTTCTCTCAAATGGGGCTTAATAATGATAGTGTTTAGGTGCGCCTGGGTGGCTCAGTCGTTAAGCATCTGCCTTCGGCTCAGGTCGTGATCCCAGGGTCCTGGGATCGAGCCCCACATCGGGCTCCCTGCTTGGCGGGAAGCCTGCTTCTCCCTCTCCCACTCCCCCTGCTTGTGTTTTCTCTCTCGCTGTGTCTCTCTGTCAAATAAATAAAATCTTTAAAAAAAAAAAATAATGATAGTGTTTATCTTACAGGCTTGTTATGAAAATTAAGTGACCTAACAGATGAATAGTGCTCCCAACATTGTGGCATGAGTGCTCACTAAGAATCAACTGTTTATTATTATTACTGTTACTGTATTTCTTGAGCTTTCCTGTACCTTCTTTGGATAATTTTCTGATAATCTTCTGTGATAATTTTGATTTTATAAAATTTCAACATGGTAACATTTATCCTTCCTGTAGATGGGATTTGATGATTTTAGAAGCATTTTCATTGCATCATGTTTCATTTGGTCTCCTGGCAAGTGAGGGAGGGAGGAGGATGAGTATTATCAACCTCATTATTTACATAATTATAGAAGGGAAGTTATGGGCGGTAGGGCCAATACTTCCTGCCTCTAAATCCGGTGCCCTCTCCTTCTTGCTGTGTTGATGGGTCCATTAAAAAAAACCTGAAACTTAAAAAAAAATTAATTTTAGATTTAAAGTTGCAAAAATAGAAAATTCAAACTGCTTCCCCTAATACTAGCAAGCTCTATAACTGTCATCTCCATTTTTTTTTTTCTGTTGAGTATGGTTCAGTTTTGAATATATCTCACCACCGTCTTTTTTTCTTAAAAACAACTTTATTGAGATAGAATTAATATACCATGCAGTTTACCCATTTAAAGTGTATAATTCATAGGGCGCCTGGGTGGCTCAGTCATTGAGCATCTGCCTTCGGCTCGGGTGATGATACCAGGGTCCTGCGATTAAGCCCCGCATCGGGCTCCCTGCTCGGTGGGAAGCCTGCTTCTCCCTCTCGCACTCCCCCTGCTTGTGTTCCCTCTCTCGCCGTGTCTCTCTCTGTCAAAAAAATAAATAAAAAATCTTAAAAAAAAAGTGTATAATTCATTAATTTCTAGTATATACTCACGGATTTGTGTAACCATAACTGTAGTCTAACTTAAAGCATTTTTATCACCTCGAAAAGAAACCCCATACTCATTAGTAGTCACTGCCCATTTCTCTCTCTGCCCTTTCCCCCCTTCCCCGGCCTCAGGCAACCACTAATCTACTTCCTGACTCTGGATTTGCCTGTTCTGGACACCATGTAAAATTTCCACCATCTTTGTATCTTGTTAGTATTTTCTGTGTGGACTCTGGAGCTCCACCGTCTGGGTTTAAATCCTGGCTCTCTGACGGTGCACTTGTCATGTAATTTGTCTTTCTTAGTTTCCTAGATCATAAAGTGGGGGATAATAATATCTGCATGGGGGGTTAAGTATTAAATTATCATGTAGAAAGCACTTAAAGCTGTGTCTTTTCCCAGTAAGTACTCTATAAATTTTAGCTGTTGTTATTAGGCTAAGTTCATATTTTTAATTAATTCATGTTGTAGTTTTCCATATTGGTATTTATTGTTTCTGCATTGTTCACAGCTAACCTTGTAAGTATATAAAAATTATTTAGGTCAGTTTTAGTATTGTGTCCTAAAATCTGAGTTTAGACTTTAGTCATTATAAACTTTTTCCTGTCATAAAGACTTAGTTGGTGAAAAAAAAACTGCAGCATTTGGCAGTGTATTTGTGCATCTCATTTGGCACCTTGGTGTGTATATTTGAATGAGAGATGATACACCCATCTGATTTAAAGTAAAAGTAAATCTAGGGCATTGGCTTTTGAAAACCAAGTTGTACTTTCGTTAAAGTAAGTTTGTGTCTTGAAAAGTTGCATTTGAAACTGATTTTTAAAAACACATTTATTTCTCATAGACTTCCAAGATCTTATATTCCTATAAGAAAAATTCATAGTACCCAAAATATATCCACCACCACCACCACCACCTCCATAGATGGGAAAACTCTGAGGATCTATTTAAATGATCTGCAGGATAGTAAAATGAAGCAGGAGAAATCTCTGTTTAAAATAGTTATGACTGTCAAAGTAATTTTCAACAGAAATGCGAATCGCATCTAGATGAGGACATATGAGAGGCATTGTGAAATACCAGGTAGGATGCTGGAGATGCTGGGCTGGGACCCAGAAGTTCAGGACCTGGACTTTCTCCCGGGCAGTGGAACGACCTGCAGCACGCCACTCAGATTCTTTGGGTCTCCTCACCTGTAAAATGAGACAGTGGGACTAGAACGGATAGATGGTCTCTTGGGGCTTTTCCAGAGTGAAAAAAAATTTTTTTAAAAGATTTTATTTATTTCAGAGAGAGAGAATGAGAGAGAGAGAGAGAGAGCACATGAGAGGGGGGAGGGTCAGAGGGAGAAGCAGACTCCCTGCTGAGCAGGGAGCCCGATGCTGGACGAGATCCCTGGACTCCAGGATAATGACCTGAGCTGAAGGCAGTCGCTTAAGCAACTGAGTCACCCAGGCGCCCCTGTTTGGTTTATTTTTCATAACAACAAACAAGATGCTACCAAACATTAGTTGATTCTCTGTGCATTAGTAAGGGAAGGATATGGAAGAGAAAAATCTAAATTTGTCTTTTTGCTGCTCTTTTTCCTATTCTTTCTTTACTGCCATGGCCCCTCTAGTTTCACAGTGAGGTGGCTATTTTACTATTTGAATTTTTGCATTTCTGTCATGTGTATTCATCTCATGAAGGCAGCTCTGACCTTTGATGCCTTCAAAATCTTACTAAGATTTGAGTTACAGATGCTCTGGCTGAGCTCAAGACTAAAATCAGCCTTCCCTCTGTGGTGGCAGTGGGAGCTGGCATGTCCTGTGTTCCAGTGGGTCTTGAGGCCTTTTTATGAGTAATTGCATTTCTTAAAAATTGACTATGAAGTGAATGTTTATATAGAAATGATTTTTGTGACTAATTTCGATTTTAAATTTGGTATTGTAGTTTATAGGGGAAAACGTACTGGCATCTGAAACACAGTAAATTTTCACTTGAGATTCCAAATATTTACTTTAAAGAGCTATTCTGTGTGTTAACGAGGCAGTTTTATATTTCATATTCTTTGCCAGTGGTTTACAGCTGTGGGCTCTGAAAATTGGAGAGGTATATGAAGTTACTGTAAGGTGCTTAGTCAACTATATGAACCCCTAGGCTGCAGACTAGATAAATAATAGACCTTGGCATAAATATACTATTGTTTTTCAAATGTATGTAGATGTAATAAGGCACAGATTTATTTAAATGCATTTACTAAATTAATAAAAATCTTTTGTCATTGTATTTTCTTTAATGATATCAGTGATAACAGTAACTAGCATGTAATCCAAGAACACTTAAAAACCTTCCAAAGGGGGCACCTGGGTGGCTCAGTCGTTAAGCGTCTGCCTTCGGCTCAGGTCATGATCCCAGGGTCCTGGGATCGAGCCCCACAGTGGGCTCCCTGCTCAGCGGGAAGCCTGCTTCTCCCTCTCCCACTCCTCTTGCTTGTGTTCCCTCTCTCGCTGTGTCTCTCTCTATCAAACAAATAAATAAAATCTTCAAAAAAAAAACAAAAAACCTTCCAAAGGTGCATATATATGAAGCCTAGAAATACTCTTTTCTACAACCATGTTAAGAAGGTAGTGAAATGGTCAGGGGGGCTACCTGATATTATACTTTTGTTTAGATATATTAAGTACTTTCTGTTTTGACTAAAACCTAAGGAATTTAAGCAACCTTTGCCTTTTCACTTAATAAAAACCACATTATTTGTCTATTTAATGAATTTAGGGCATTGGGTCTCAAGGCAAAATGTCAGACAGCCCCCCCCCAAAAAAAAACCCCTCAGGATTTGGTGGTTGTTCCTAACTTAAGTGATTGACTTTATAAGGAAAAGACATTAACTTTATTTCTGATAAGATGATTAGTTTTGTTCACTAACTTGTCACCATGCTTAAAATAAGACCTAAGATGGGGCGCCTGGGTGGCTCAGTCGTTAAGTGTCTGCCTTCGGCTCAGGTCATGGTCCCAGGGTCCTGGGATCGAGCCCCGCATCAGGCTCCCTGCTCGGCGGGAAGCCTGCTTCTCCCTCTCCCACTCCCCCTGCCTGTGTTCCCTCTCTCGCTGTGTCTCTCTCTGTCAAAGAAATAAATAAAATCTGTAAAAAAAAAAAAAAAAAAAAGAAGACCTAAGCTACAGAAACTGAATTCCATTATTGCCAAAAGTTCACCTAATATATTATCTTCTCCTGTGAAGAAGATGAGCTTTATTGCTATTTGTGACAAAAGAAATACTGAACAATAGAGGTGTGATACCAGGTAATGGCACTAGCACGAGTACTTCTGGCCAGGAACGAAGTAGTGTTCTGTGACAGCTTGCGGCGGCCATTGAGTCACCTTTTAGGTTTCTGGGTAACCTTGGAGCAGGCTCTTGTGTTTATACCCAGTTCCTTACTCTGTATACTATTAGTTGGGCAGTTTGGAAAGGCACAGGGTGTGGGTTATTCAGGGGTGGTGCTTGTCAAGTGAAGGATTGTGGCTTTCTGATGTGGAGCCAAGTTTTATGAAATCCCATGGAGCCAGGCTTCAGATCCAGGGTTCTAATTGAATAAAGAGCTTCAAGGTTCTTTTGTTGTATAGTTTCTTCAAGGGAGAGGAAATACTATCACATTCACATTTATGCTTCCCTATATAAAATATTTAGAAATGGTATCATATGGATATTGTATATTTGTGATAACTGCCTGTATAACGGTTAAAATGTCATGGAAAAATGGGGAAACTGAAGCAGGAGGAAATAGATATGGTTTATTTTTAGTAATTTAGAGTGTTCCGTTTAAAAGCAGTTCAACAGGCTAGAGCTGTGGGCAGGGGGAGGGGTGTTAGGGTGGTTTAAAGGCCACAGCTATTACGGTGAGTGTCTGACATTTTGTTTTGAAGTATGTCTGCTCATTTATTTAAGAGCCAGAAAAATTTCTTGGAAACTTGCTTTTTTCACTGTGCACCCAGATAAAATAGTTATTCCAAATCTAGAATTGATTTTAATTTTTATTAATTGTCAGGTCTGTCAGTCTTTCAGCTGTTTGACTTCTTTGGTTATTCATGCAAGATTTAAGTAGGAGGGGGGAAGAAGCCACATCAATAAGTTTTGATCATTTAGGTCAATAAATTGAAAAGGAAAATTAAAATCATTTAAATTTGACTGGATATGATCAGATTCTGCTAAATTAAATAATAAGCATATATTAAATATTTATTAAAAATAAACATTCTACTGGGGCGCCTGGGTGGCTCAGATGGTTGGGTGTCTGCCTTTGGCTCAGGTCATGATCTCTAGGTCCAGGGATCAAGCTCCACGTTGGGCTCCCAGCTCAGTGGGAAGTCTGCTGCTCCATCTCCCTCTGTCCCCCATCCCCCTTTGTACTCTCTCTCTCTCAAATGAATAAATAAAACCTTAAAAAAAAAAAATAAACATACTAATTTAAACTACTTCTTTCTGGGTATGTTCTTAGAGGTCGATTGGTTATGGTTTCAGAAGCCAGCTGGGTCAGGTTTCCTACTTCTTTGAAGTTTTTTGGCGAATTGAATCAAGCCTTTTTATGTGACTCATTTGAAGGCTCACCAGTGTCAGTGTAATGTTGGTGGACAAGTGGTAAACACCAGTACATCCCAATGTGTGGTATAGAAATATCTACAAACCTGGATTTATAGAAGTGACATTTACAAAAGAAAGCTTTTAAGCCTTAAATTTGAGAAATGAAGATAGGCTAAGTCTAATTTTAAATTCAGGTCTTGAAAAATATTAATTGCTTTAAAAAAAAAAACCCACATACTTGTCAAAATAATGAAAATAAATCGATGTATAGTCCTTTAGACTTTTTTCTTTGTCTGTATCTACATGTTATACATTTTTTTTTTTTACAAAAATGGGACCATACTCTCACTTTGAGCATTTCTTTCTTTTTCTTTTCTTTTTTTAAAGATTTTATTTATTTGAGAGAGAGAGAGAGAGCACAGAGGGACAGTGAGAGGGAGAAACGGGCTCCCAGCAGGGAGCCCGATGTGGGGCTCGATCCCAGGACCTTGAGATCGTGACTGGAGCCCAAGGCAGACGCTTAACTGACTGAGCCACCCAGGTGCCCCTGAGCATTTATTTCGTACTTTTTTTGGTATACTGTTGCTTTCTTAATGACTGTACAGTCTTCCAAGGTGGGAATGTACAGTAACTATTTAAAACCATTTCTTTATTAATAACATTTGAAGTATTTCCAGTTTGTTGCTGTTACAAATGCGCTGTGGGAACTGTTTAATACATATCTCTCCTTGTGCATAGGTGAGTATATCTGTAGGGTAGAGTCCTACAAGTGGAATTCTGAGTAAAAAATTAGAAGTTTGGTAGATGCTACCAAATTGCTTTACAAGTAACAATTTACATTCCTAGCAAGGCTATCTGAGAATACTGGTTTTCTTGCAGTCCCTGAAAGTTCTCAGTCCTGTTAATTTTTGCTGATTATATAGGTCAGAAAGTGGTATCTTATTTTTACTTTAAAACTATATTTCTTTCTCTCTCTTTTTTTTTTAAGATTTTATTTACATATTTGACAGAGAGAGAGATAGAGCAGGAACACAAGCAGGGGGAGTGGGAGAGGGAGAAGCAGGCTTCCCGCGGAGCAGGGAGCCTGATGCGGGGCTCTATCCCAGGAGCCTGATGCAGGGCTCGATCCCAGGATCCTGGGACCATGAGCTGAGCCAAAGACAGACGCTTAACGACTGAGCCACCCAGGTGCCCCTAAAACTATATTTCTTAAAAATAACTATCTGAGGCCGCCTGGGTGGCCTGCTTCTCCCTCTCCTACTCCCCCTGCTTGTGTTCCCTCTCTTGCTGTGTCTCTCGCTGTCAAATAAATAAATAAAATCTTAAAAAAAAAAAAAAGAAAGTTGGTGATTCTTACTAGGCGTGCAAGGCCAACTGCTTGAATACAGCTTGCCACCCTGGGTACAAAGTGCCTTTGACTTGGCTGCTGCTGCAACTTTTTTCAGGTGCTTTTGCTCTGATTCTCGACCTGGAGCATTTTTGCCCCCTCCAAGGGGGCACTTGGCAGTGTCTGGAAACCTTTTTGGTTCTCAGAAGTAACTCTGGGGGTGGGAGTGGGGGGCAGGAAGCGACGGTGTTACTACTAGCATCTAGTGGGTAGTGAGGCCAAGGATGCTGCTAAGGATCCTCTAATTCACAGAACATCCACCCATAGTAAAGAATTTTCTGGGCCGAAATATCAGTAGTGCTGAGGTTGAGAAATCCAGCTCTATATAAAGAAAATTAGGGTGTTCAGCCTATAACTTTCTGATTCCTTTACTTAAACTTACTCTTCCTCATCTCTTGGAGCTACATGCCAGGCTTATCTTTAGTATATCCATTCCTTACCTAGAGTGGTTGACAGGTGACTATGGCTACCCTTGGTTACCTTTGGGGGACTTTGTTGTTAGAATTTCTGGCTTTTCTCACATTTTGCTCAGAGGTAGAGATAGGCAGAGTCTGGCAAAGAAAGCCTGATAGAGAAACTCAGCTTCTGAGACATGGTTAGGATTCTGGTAATTTCTGGACCAGAAGTGCCATCATTATTTTGCTAGTAAGTACCTTTGCACTCAAATGGAGAAGTAAAACAAACACTTAACCTCCTTTTTCCCAAAACAAACACCCACTCAACGAAACAAAAAAAACCTCCCAACAAATAAAAACAAAACACCTGGTGAACAGGAAGAACCTAAAGTAATTTGCCTTATTCCACGTTTCAAGTTTGTACTTGACCTGGGCTAGCATAAAAGAGAACTAACTGGTATGACTGTCCTGAGTACATTTCCAGTGAAGAGGCTGGGAGAGTCCAAAAGAATGTTTTGAGTCATCAGATCCTTTTAAAATGCCAGATTCTTTCCATGGGGTTAATTTAAACCTGTTGTAACCCTTTAAAAATCTCCGAAGAGGCCTCGAGAGCCATAATGACAGGGAATACTGCTTGTTTAGTGGAAGTCTTTCTAAAGGGCACCTTTATATTTGGCCATAATTCTTGTATCATCAACTATCATGTAAGAGAAAAATACCGATAGGAATTTTTGGGTCCTTAACAGGAAGGAATAGCTGCTTGGGGTGGAGATTCTCATGAAGTAAGTTTCATTTTGAATTAGAAGGAAGCTCTCCTATTGGAATATAAGGTATATTCTTCTTTCTTTTCTTGACAATTTAGGTTTAGGCTAAGCATATGAATTGTATATTAAGGTGTAAAACTTCAGTGTGCTATTTATTTAAGATATATCTGTAATTCTTGTTCAGAGGTAATAAGATGTAAGTCAGGTTTTTGAAGAATAGAGAATGATTGGGTTTCTTTTCTGACCACAGAGTAGAATGGTTCTGAGCTATTCCAGGTCTGAGGGAACAGGAAGTTTCCCCTTTGTTTTTGTTGTCTTCCTTCTTTTTGTTGCCCTCTTTGCTTCTTTTGTTGTCTTAGTTTAGTGCTCATCCCAAAAAATATAATGCAAACCACAATGTGAGCCACATTTGTAATTTAAAGTTTTCTAAATAAAGTTCTCCAGTGGCCAGATTTTTAAAAAAGTGAGAAGAAACAGATGAAATTAATTTTAATGTTTTCCTTAACTCAGTATATCTAAAATATAATTTCAGTATGTAACCAATATAAAAATGAGTATTTTATATTGTTTTTTGTACTAAGTCTTTGAAATCTTAAGTGTATTTTATATTTATAGCAAGTCTCAATTAGGACTAGTCATATTTCAAGTGCTCAGTAGTCACATGTGTGCTAGTCACTACCATATTGACACACAGTCTTTTTTTCCTGCTTTATTGAAGTATGATTGACAAGTAAAAATTGTGTATATTTAAAGTTTACAACATGATGTTTTAATATATGTATGCATTGTGATCAAGGAAGCTAATGTAGCTAGCCATCATCTTACATTGTTACCATTTTGTGTGTGTGTGTGTGTGTGTGTGTGTGTGATGAGAACACTTGAGGTGTACTTTCTCAGCAAATTTCAAGTATGTAATACATTTTTTTTTAAAGATTTATTTATTTGAGAGAGTGTGAGCGGGGTGGGGATGGGCAGAGGGAGAGGGAGAGAGAAACTCAAGCAAACTCTGTACTGAGCGCGGATCCCAGTGCTGGGGCTCAATCTCATTACCCTGAGATCATGACCTGAGCCAAAACCAAAAGTCAGATGTTCAACCAACTGCACCACCCAGGTGCCCCTGTAATACATTATTTTTTACCTATAGTCACCATACTCTATATCAGGTCTTCAGAGCTTACTCATTTTATAGCTGAAAGTTTGTTCTCTTTGACCAACATCTCCCTATTTCCCTCACCCCTCTGGATATCACAGTCTTAATTGGTCTGTTGCAATTCTGCAATAGTTTTTACTACTTTCTAGTTACAGGACAGTCAGACAAAGATGTTCGTATACTAACACATATAATTTAAGAAAAAACTTTTGTAGTTGGTAACCTCACCACTCTTGTTTAAAATCAAAATATGTCCTGTTTCAGTGTAGATTGGCCCAAACTTCATTGTGTTTGAGGCTGTGCGTATGCCAAGTTTCCAGTGATGTGTATTTTTTAAAAACAGGCATGTAGCTGAGAGAAGCATCATCCAAGGAAAAAGAAAACGCCTTTTATTTGCCGTAAATTGTAGTATATTCTGATGGAAACATTCTAAACCTAAGTGTCATCAGGACTCTTGCTGATAATTGAAGTTAAGAATTTTGGTATTTGGTGACCAACATTGAGTGTGGCGCTATATAAGTCCACAAAGAAAATGGGCTCGGTCTTCATTAAACTTTACAAATTGAGGAGGACTAAATGGGATTTAAACTTAAACTTCAGTAAACTCTGAGTTTTGAGACAAATACTTGTTTGTATTGGGTGAGGTTATGTGAGAGACAGTGACACTTTAAAAATAATCAACAAGTGCGCCTGGCTGGCTCAGTTAATAGAGCATGTGACTCTTGCTCTTGGGGTTGTGAATTTGAGTCCCATGTTGGGTATAGAGATCACTTAAAAATAAAATCTTAAAAAAAAAAAAAAGACACTGCTATTTCTTAAAAAAAAAAAAAAGAAAAACAACAAAAACCAAAAGTGAATCAACAATATTTTATACTCACTTCTTACTACAAATATCTTGCAGTGAGCCTTTATTATTTTTGTAATCGGAAATAAACTCCCCCCCAAAAATTAAAGGAAAATAAAAGAAAAGAGCACAAAACCAACAAGCCAAACTCACCAGTAGTACACAAAGACCTGGATTCTAATCCTGGTCTGTCATTAACCATCTGTATGATTTTGGGCAATTCAGTTAACATTATGAATTTGGGCAAGTCTGGGTACCTGTTTCTTCATCTGTAGAACCAGAGATTATACTTAATTAGGCTCTTTGGGTCTTTTGGTCATATGGTAATACAGTTCCATGATAGTTTCCACATAAGACTTTTGGAGAAGCTTTTAGAAGGAGTATATAGCTTGCAGAAAGTCTGGGAGCTTCTAAAATCACACACTGAATGACTTTTGCTTGCTGAGTGTCAAGCGGTGTCCCCTAGCTCTAAAGAATTTGGAAGAAGTTGTCCTAAGAAGGGGTGGAGGTTGAAATGTGGATAGAAAAAAGGAATGAAGCAAAAAGATGAGAATGAATAATAGCAATACAGTGAATCTGTACATAGTACTGTACAATTTAAAAGGTGGTTTCCTGTTCAGTATCTCATTTAACACCATTTAATATTTGGAGATATGAGGGAGTATATAGGAAATAGTTGGGATGACGTGAAAGATAAATAAGAGGAAGTTAAAACGTTGAGAGTATTGTAATAAAGCAGTATTTAGAATAATCTGAGAAAGGGATGTTTGGACTAAATCTGAGAGAATAATGAACAGAATGTGATTGTGTTGAGATGACTGTGAGTATAGAACCCTGAAATTAAACTTGAGTGTTAGAAACAGCAGGAAGGGGGCTCTTTGGTGGCTCAGTCAGTTAAGCGGCTGCTTTTGGCTCAGATGGTGATGCCGGGGTCCTGGGATTGAGCCCCGCATTAGGCTCTCTGCTCAGGGGGGAGCCTGCTTCTCCCTCTCCCTCCGCCTCCCGCTCTGCCTACTTGCGCTCTCTCTCTGTCAAATAAATAAATAAAATCTTAAAAAAAAAACAAAACAAAAAAACAGGAAGGATTCTCTGACGTAGTAAATTTATAGAGGGCATACAGTTGAATTTATTGCAGAGTTTAAAGTCATTTTGAAAGCAGAGTGACCAGTCTGTAAAGTAGAAAAGATTACAAATTTGTGAAGACCTTCAAAACATAGATACTCCTCCTAGGTTTATATTATAGTCTCTGAAATGTTTTTCAAAAACTATCAGATTGATTTCTGAATGCTCACATCATTGGCCTGGACCCTGTCTATTTCTCCATACTTACTCCTGTCCTTCCCTTCTGCTTTTGAACAATTTTCAAGCTCCTTTTCTTCTCCAAATGACTAAGCTGAAGAAGAAAAACATCTGTTGGCTCTGGAGAAGGACCAAACAGAGGAATTTAAAAGAGAGCAAGGATAAGTTGTTGTAATTGTTTAATTCTTTTAATTTTTCAATCTGATTTCCTAGTGGAGTATACCACTTTTCTGTTGTTTTAAAATATCTTAACAACTTGAGCTAATATTTGTTTTCATTTTCAAGTAATTTGTTTAGTTGGTGGCATTATGGAAGCCCAGGCAATGTGTTAAAATACTAGGAGACTGGTTTTGTATTCCTTTTCTGGACGAATAACTTCCTCTGATTCTTTCTAAGGTAAAAACTGTGCTTGTGCTTGTTAAAGGGCCTGAGTACAGGTGGTGCTTTATGGGCAGCTGTATTTATTTAAATTATTTGTTAGAGAAATGTGGGTTTGAGACACCTCAGTTCTATTCATGTTAGGTGCTGGTCTCTTAGGTGCTGCAGGAACACAAATATAATTAAATAAAATTCCAAGAGGGCAGATATTATTGGGTCAGGAAGTCTAGTTAAGTGCAGTGAGTGAAGTATAAGCAAGGGATCCTTGCAGCCCACAGGTAGGGAGACATACCAGGCTGAGAGAATCACCAGGAAAGCCTTCATGGAAAAATTGCCATTTGAGAGGGAACTCTAAGAATGGATGGAGATAGAGGCTGGAAGGGGAAGGGGCATTTGAAGTGGCCAGAACACGGAGAGGGAAGGTTTGCATAGATTTGTTTGTTTTGAGGGAGAAAGGAGAGAGAAAGAGAGCACCAGTGACTGTGCACACAGGGGAGGGGAAGGGGCAGAGGGAGAGAGGGCAAGAGAATCTAAAGCTGGGTGTAGAGCCTGATATGGGGCTTGATCTCATGACCCCGAGATCATGTCCTGAGCTGAAATCAAGAGCCTGAGGCTTAACCAACCGAGCCACCAGGGTGCCCTTTGCATAGATCTTTTAGCTGAACCACAGGTACCAGTTTGGATGGGGCTTAGAGTCTATATGAGATGGTGGGGAAGGAGGAGGCAAGAAAGCAGAAATAGGCTAGGAAAGAAAATGGGCAGGGAGGTAAATGGTGCAGTACTGTGGATCTCATGCTTTTTGCAGTTTTATATTCTTTTTTTTTTTTTTCTTAAAGATTTTATTTATTTGAGAGAGAGAGAATGAGAAAGCACATGAGAGGGGGGAGGGTCAGAGGGAGAAGCAGACTCCCCGCTGAGCAGGGAGCCTGATGCGGGACTCGATCCAGGGACTCCAGGATCATGACCTGAGCCGAAGGCAGTCGCTTAACCAACTGAGCCACCCAGGCGCCCGCAGTTTTATATTCTGATAGGACCTAAGTGATGGTGTTGGTAAAGACTTTACGATGAGAACCTGCAGCGTGCAGGATAGTATACATCTCAACGTAAGAATATTGGCATATGGACATAATAGATCTTTTTGTATGAGTGCATGTGTGTGTGTAACTTACTCTGGAAAAGAGTGTTTCTTTTGGGATTTGTAGAGAACCTATCATTTGTGCAAATGTTTCCACTTAGGAGCATCATGGAAAAAAATTGCTTCTGGTGCAAGAATCATTGTGTGGGTGCGCATGTGCGTGCACATGTGTGTATGAAACGGAAATAGAGGGGAGGAGAGGAGAAAAGTGAAAAGCAGTGGGAAGGGCAGAGCTACAACTAAATATAATTAGGGCTCATGGTTTAGAGGAAATGCCTTTGGGGGGTTCTCCATCACAAATGTTTGTCAGTATATGTACAAACAACCACTAGACTGCAACAAATTCCAAGTTATATTTTACTAAAAATGAAAATGCCTGTAGATTTTTATGTCTTTTTTTCCCTACCTTAAAAAAAAGTAGGAAAAACATGGAAGAGGGCATACATATTTCATAGTTCATCTTGTTGCCAGTATGTTTTTATTTGACTACCATAGCAGTACTAGCTCTCCTGTGAATCAGAGCAATATCAGGCCCGAAATCTACAAAAGGAATTGATACTTCATTTGGATAGAACATTTGCTTTTGTAAAAACAAAGCAGGTGAAAAGGCTATTTAATGAACTGTTGAGTTAGGGTATAATAATTGCTTCAGGAGAAAGTTTTTCTTTTCCCTTTTCTTAAAGTGCTGAAAAGTTATTTATTTTTTAAAAATGAAGCATTATTCCTTCATGTTGCGAGTATTGTCAAAAGTGCACCCTGTGAGGAGAGATGAGCAAACTTGCTTACTTGGCTGTGAACAGCTTTTCTTTGCTGCCTCGGTCTTCTGCAAATTTAAAAGGAATTATTGGTTTATATGTTTCCATTGCGAATTATTGAAATATGAGGTTGTAAAAGTTGAACTTTGTGGTGCCCTGGTAGTGTTTTTAAACTTCTCTTGTATCTTTTACTACCCTGAGAAAACTGTGAAGGACTTAGCAAATATATTGGGCCAAGGTTTAGAACCTTATTGTGTCTGGCCTTCCAGATCTTTTGAGTAGGTTCTGAATAACTTCTCTTTGGTTTGAATTATAACATTGTTGCTCGTGGCTCTGAAAACTATCTGTAATAGCCTCATTCTTGTCATTGCCTAACTCTTAAGAAAGGGGCTTTTTGCTTTTGGGTAATTGTGGGCATTTGGTGCAGTACGTGCTTGGGACATATGAAAGATATTCATAGTAGTGTTGATGCAGGCTAGTTCTTTCTGAAAAGGGGAATGATTAGAAGTCTTCAGTGCCTGCCCGCCTGCCTGCCTGCCTTTCTTCCTTCCTTCCTTCTTTCCTCTCCTTTCCTCTCCTTTTTATTTTTTAAAGATTTTATTTATTTGTCAGAGAGAGGGGGAGAGATCCCAGACCCTGGGATCATGACCTGAAAGCAGACAGTTAACCGACTAAGCCATCCAGGCATCCCAGTGCTCTTCTTCATACTTGATATCATCGTATGTGTGTGTGGGGGGGGGGGGGGGAGAAATCTTACCCATTCTGGTGCCTTCTGCCATCTCTCTCAGACTTTTTTTTTTTTTTTTTTAAGATTTATTTATTTGACAGAGAGAGAGAGAGCACAAGCAGGGGGAGTGGGAGAGGGAGAAGCAGGTTTTCCGCTGAGCAGGGAGCCTGATGCGGGGCTTGATCCCAGGACCCTGGGACCATGACCTGAGCAAAGGCAGACGCTTAACGGACTGAGCCACCCAGGAGACCCAACTCTCCCTCTCAGACTCTTCAGTCTGTATTTTCAGGCTAGAAGTTTCTCCAATCCATACCTGCATTTCTGGCTATTCCTTTGTTGCTCTCACAGGCACTTCAAATTCCGCATGCCCCAAATCTCTCTAGGATCTCTTCTTTTTGAGTTTCCCCATTTTAGTGAGTGTGGCGCCATCATCTCCTTTGCAGCCCAAGCCCTATCTGGTGGAGCTCTTAGTCGTTCTGCCTCCAGCCACATGATAGCTTTTTGAGTCTGTCCTGCCTTCTCTTTTCCCCATCACTGCTCTGCTCTTATTTCTTGCCTTTGCAAAAAATAAAATATGTTTATTTCAGAGCTGCCTGTGTGAGCTTTCTGTTTCACAGCTCTGTGGTGGAAAGCTCCGTTGGCTCCCCCCAACCCCCCGTAGAAAATGGAAACCCTCTGATCTGACCCATGTCTGCCTCTCTCCTGGCTGCCTCCTCCCCCACACATACCTAGGTTCTAGCCTGTTCCCAGTGCTCTGGGTCTTTGCTCCTCTCCATGCCCACACATGTGCTGTTCTCTGGACACAGAGAGCCCTTAGTTCTCTTACACTTGTGGCCAGCTTCTCTTGCTCTCTCAACCATTGGCTCAGACATCACTTCCTCAGCCTTTATCAAATCTCAGGTAGTACTTACCACCTTGAAGTCACAATCAGGTAATGGCTATCTCCCGCCCCTCCCCATTTCTCTTTTCTTGCTTTGCTTTTTCTTTTTCCTGTTGCTCCCTATCCCCTTTTAGCATACTGTATTGTTCTTATTTATAATATTAACTGTGCCTCCATGCTGGAACATAAACTCCACTAGGACAGGGATCTTTGTCTCTCTCGTTCACCTCTGTACCATCACTGCCTAGAACAGTGTCGGATACATAGAAAATACTGAGAAATATTTGTTGAAGAAATGTGTACTTGTATGTCAGGGCCCAGGCAACAGCAGGCATTGGATAAATTACACTGTTGATGAGCAGTTTATTCTGTTAGACTTTCTAGGGGGTGTATGCCTGTGTCTTTGGTATATAGAATAAATTTAATTAAATACTTCTTAGGATTTGCATGTGTTCAAATAAATTTGTTCTTTTGTAAAAGGTTGGTTTACTCTGTTTATTAAGATGTCCTAATTGGCTAGATGTGTTTTGTGCCCATTTATATTGCTCCCCTTTCTTAGATAAGCCAACTCTTAACAACTGAATAACTAAGAAAATATTTCACCAAAGTTGAAGCTTTCAGAATACCATCCATATAGGGTCCAACATCATACATGCCCCAAGGCAACAGTTTCAAACATTTTTGGTCATATAAACTTGAAAGAACTTTGTAAGGTAATGAATTTTTGCACTGATTCAGGGAAGTTTTTCTTGTATGTTTAGATAATTATACAGCATTTAATTTCAGGATATTGTAGATACTGACATTTAGAGAATGTCAGAAGCTGGGTGATGGGTACATGGGGGTTCATTATACTGTTCTTTCTACTTTTGAGTGTATTTTAATATTTACATAGCAAAAAGTAAAACAAGACAAAGCAAAAATTCTTTGTGGAAAGTGTTCCCGGGGCGCCTGGGTGGCTCAGTCGTTAAGCGTCTGCCTTCGGCTCAGGTCATGATCCCGGGGTCCTGGGATCGAGCCCCGCATCGGGCTCCCTGCTCGGCGGGAAGCCTGCTTCTCCCTCTCCCACTCCCCCTGCTTGTGTTCCCTCTTTCGCTCTGTCTCTGTCTTTCTCTGTCAAAAAAAAAAAAAAAGAAAAAAAAAAAAGAAAGTGTTCCCATGTGTGTATTCTGGTTTGAGACCACTGTCCTTTGATGCTACTGATACCATTAGTCTTAGTGCTATTAGCAGAGTAAGGCATCCTCTTAAGTTGAACCAAGTGAAATTGCCAATATTTGACCATCTGTGACCTGTAAAAATGGCAGTTTCATATGATTCAACCTAACAATATTTGATTGGGTGTATTATTTTCCCCTGCACAGCAGTTTCATTTCACTAAGTGGAACAGAGCTTGATGGCTCAAGGAGAATTTTTTTTCAGGCATTTAATCCTCAAACACTATCTTTTTTAATTAAGATTTGTCAAAAAGAATTTTCATTTGCTGTCAGTACAGTGTCAGGTGCTAACATGCAGCCACTTCTTCCTTTGCTGTATCAAAGACTTAAGTTTTGGTTTGTTCAGTTCTTGATTCTTAAGTGTGGGCAAACAGACTGGTCAGTTAATTTAGTGAGGTGTTGAGTGAACAGAAGAGAATGTTCAGGCCAGACAGATGGAGCTGTCACCTGAATAGTCCCTGACAAGTTGACTCTAGAGAGAAATTAATCTTCTAAAGAGCTCAGAGTGTGTCTCTGTGTGTTTTTTGTCTTTGTTGTGAAGTATGGGAATAACAGACTGGAGACAGATACTGTTCTTGATGTTTTCTTTAGCAGAAGGAGATTGGGAGCTAGAGGAGTTAAGTGATTTAATCTGCTATCATAGTAAGTCAGTGGAGGGTCAGGTTCTCATGGATTCTCATTGCGTGCCATATAACCTAGACTAGTCGGTCTCAAAATGTGCTGCCCTGGCTGCCTCGGCTGTTGTCACCCAGAGTTTCCTGTCCCTCTAGTTACATGTGTTACTTTTATATTTTTTTTAATTTAACAGAGGATATTAAGCATTTAATGTACTTTTTGCCGAATTAGTCATCACATGCCATAAATTACAACAGAACTCTGGCTTTTGTGTTAGATAGATCTAACCTCTGCACTTTCGTTTTGGAGAGCTCAATGAACAGCTTTGTCCAGGGTACAATTTGCTCTGATATTTCAACCTCACTATAGAGAGTCTCATATATATCTTAACGATTATTTTGTGGTAACTCACGAAAGAATTCTGATGCTCGGAAATGACCTTGAATTCATGGTAATTTTTATGTTTCGAATGGGGAGAAAAAAGCTGCTATGGTTTGTTTATAACTACTAAGCTATGTGATTTTATTTTCACCTGAGTTTGGTAGGATGACTTTCTTGGTGCAGTTCTGGATCTATGTTTCAAGCTATGGGTTTCATATAGGTACCATACCAATAGATGCAGAGATTTTTTTTTTTTCCATGATTTTTGATATACATATTTTTTTCTTTTCTCTCTTTTTAAAGATTTTATTTATTATTTATTAGAGAGAGAGCACACGAGAGAACACAAGCAGGGGGTGTGGCGAGGGGGATAGAGAGGGAGAAACAGATTCTCCACTGAGCAGGGAGCCCAACATAGATAGGGCTCCATCCCAGGACCCTGGGATCATGATCTGAGCTGAAGGCAGATGCTTAACCCACTGAGCCACCCAGGCGCTCCTATTTTTGATATACATATGTGTAAATCTCAGATCCCACTTAGTTAATATACTTCATTTCATGTTTACCAGAAAACGTGATCACATACAAGTAGAATTGTCCTGGATAATCTAGGATGGTATTTTTCTGATTTTGGTGCTACCTGTAGCAGTAAATAATTCATTTTACATCCTGACCCCAGTACACGCACACACATTAATGCAAGAGTGTACATGTGGGGAACCTGGGTGGCACAATTGGTTAAGCATCCGACTCTTGATACTGGCTCAGGTCATGATCTTAGGGTCATGAGATCAAGCCTCACATTGGGCTCCACTCTGAGTGCAGAGTCTTTTTTTTTTTTTTTAACGTTATGTTAATCCCCATACATTACATCATTAGTTTTAGATGTAGTGTTCCATGATTCATTGTTTGCGTATAACACCCAGTGCTCCATGCAGAGCGTGCCCTCTTTAATACCCATCACCAGGCTAACCCATCACCCCACACCCCTCCCCTCTAGAACCCTCAGTTTGTTTCTCAGAGTCCATAGTCTCTCATGGTTTGTCTCCCCCTCCGATTCCCCCCTTCATTTCTTCCTTCCTACTATCTTCTTCTTCTTTTTTTTTTTTTTAGCATATAATGTATTATTTGTTTCAGAGGTAGAGGTCTGTGATTCAACAGTCTACACAATTCACAGTGCTCACGATAGCACATGGGGAGGGTATGTGCTATGGTACAGAGTTGGTTTAAAACTCTCTCTCAGGGCACCTGGGTGACTCAGTTAAGTGGCCGACTCTTGATTTCAGCTCAGGTTGTGATCTTCGGGCCCTGGGATCCAGCTCCATGTCAGGCTCCATGCTCCATGGGGAGTCTGCTTCAGGATTCTCTCTGCCCCTCTGCCCCTCCCCCCCAAATAAATAAATCTGAAAAAAAAGAAAAAAAAGACTCTCCCCCCCTGCCCCACTATGCACGTGCTCTCTCAAACAAACCTTTTATTTATTTATTTATTTATTTATTTATTTATTTATTTTTAAAGATTTCACCTATTTATTTGAGACAGAATGAAAGAGAGAGAGCACATGAGAGGGGGGAGGGTCAGAGGGAGAAGCAGGCTCCCTGCTGAGCAGGGAGCCCGATGCGGGACTCCATCCAGGGACTCCAGGATCATGACCTGAGCTGAAGGCAGTCGCTTAACCAACTGAGCCACCCAGGCGCCCCCAAACAAACCTTTTAAAAAAAGAGTGTACATGTATCCAGTTTTAAAGTTAAATGAAGTAGAACTTACCCTTACTATGTTAGATGTACTTGTTTCTAGTATGTTGTATTCTGTCCTACTTCATTTTAAAAAAATATGGTGTTACAGCTCCCTAAATGAGTTTGAAAAAGCAGTGGAATAGGACATATTGTTACTCTACGTATGGCATAAGTGCCTTCTAGAAGGAATTTTGGAGAACTGTGTTGCGTATCAGTTCTTCCGCTGATTTCTTGTATAACCTTTCTTTTGTTCTTCCCTGCCTCCTGCATTTCAAGGCTACTCTGTGCCAGGCCCTATACTCACTGACTAAGGCAGATACAGTCCCTGCCCCCTAGAAGGTTGTTCTCATGATAGTAACAGTGATAACTGTCAGCTATTGAGCCATCCACAAGGAGATTAAGGTAACAGTAATCCCAATAGCTGCCACTTACTAATGCCTTTTACTTGCGAAGTGTTGTACATTCTGGGTTTTTGTTTTGTTTTGTTTTTGTTTTGTTTTTTTAAGAAGGCTCCGTGGTGGGCCCACCATGAGGCTTGAACTCACGACCCTGAGATCAAGAGTCAGATGCTTAACCGACCAAGCCACCTAGGCACCCCTGTACATTGTTTTCTCACCATAGCTTGCTGGGAGAGTGGTGTTATTCTCTCATTGGTGGGGAGACGGAGGCAACATTTAGTTCAGTGAAGGAACCAAGATTCTACTTCCAGTATGTCTGATTCCAGTATGCATTCACTTTCCACTGGACTGTTCTGCTTCCATGTTGAACTTAACCTCTATGGGTTTCAGTTTTGTCATTCTTAAAAAAAGAAAGATTGGGTGTTGGATATTAGGTTGCCAAGGACCAGAAGCTTTCATTTGATATTTAACAAACTACTGAAAACAGTAGTCTCAGTGTGCTGTCAGCACTACAGGGTTAGGTATCTACATCATAAAAAACAATTCAGTTTGCCCTTCTTTGGTTTCCTTATTAGTAGTTTCAGCAGATGACCAAGTATTAAATGAAGCTGAGCTGTGTCTTTTTTTTGTCGCTATTATTTTCACATATGAACGAGGAAAAGAGCCTAAAGTGACTATTTGAAGGATCCCACAGTTAAATCATATTGATTTGTTTGCCCTTATTTTGTTTAAGAGCAATACTAATTGGAATTCATTGTTTCTCTTACATAGATTTTTAGGTTTTTAACTGTAATGTATGTGTTGATGAAGTGCTTTTTCAGAAGGATCCAGTAGTGGATGGATGAGAGACTCATAACCTGTGGCTGTCCTGCATTTGTATTTTTCTTTGGCAGGGCCTGCCTTAAAATGAGGATTTGCATTTATTTGGCAGTTGATTTTTTACAGAGAATGTGTTAACTTCTCTTTCCCTCTCTTCCCTTATTCTTCTCCCTTCCCATCTCCTTTTCCTGTCACTCCATTTTTTTTTTTAAACATAAATCAGTAAAATGATAGAAAAAGACATAAACACAAAGACTATAAAACAGACCTTTGGGCAGACATCATTTAAGTTGCTCATTCTATCTGAAAGCTTTGGCTTTCCTTTTCTTTTGGAAGTATTGTCTGTTAATCTATTTCCTGCTCTCTTCCCAGTTCCCTTTTGCTTTCCTCATTCTGTTTTCGCTCTTTTCATTTTACTGGATTGTTGTGAAGATTGAATAATACTGTCAGTAATTACTAGTACTTATGGACATGTTTGTCATGTGTCAGCCATTGTTCGGAGCACTTTACTTAAATTAGCCCATTCCACCCGCAAACAGTGAGGAAAGCCTAGTACTGGGTTTCTCCCTAACTGCCACTGTGACTTTGGGCAGAATACTTAGTCTCTGTGTATCTTAGCTCCTTCACTTCTGAAGTGTGGTGTTATGACATAACTTCTGTAAACCACGTACAACACAGCCTGGCACACCGTACAGGCTCAGTAAACGTTAGTGGCCATTATGTGTTTTGTTGTTACCATTGAAGCAGATTGCAGTTCCTGGAATGTATTGAGTGCTCAGTAAGTGGTAGTTATTCATATTATTTAATAATACTGCATTGCATATTTGCTTTTAGGTGGTGCATTGAGTTTGGCTGAGACAGATGTGAAGTAGTAATATTCTTATAGGCTGTCTTAATTTCTAATGGTGATGATTTTCTTTTTTATGAAGTGATACTGGTGCTCATATTCAATGGCTGTGATCCAAATATTTAGTAGATATTCTGGACTTTCATAAAGGATACTCTGAGAATAACCCATTGAATTACGTGGGGAGTGGGGAGAAGATTTGGTGCTTGTAAGTAAACATTTTATGCATTTATTTTTAAAAGATTTTATTTTTTAAATTTTTAAAAAGATTTTATTTATTTATTTGACAGGGAGAGAGAGAAAGCACAAATGGGGGGGGGTGGGGAGCGGCAGGCAGAGGGAACTAGAGAAGCAGGTTCTCCACCAAGCAGGGAACATGATGTGCGGCTCGATCCCAGGACCCTGGGATCAGGACCTGAGCCAGAGGCAGATGCTTAACTGACTAAACCATCCAGGCGCCCCTAAAAGATTTTATTTTTAAGTAATCTCTACACCAGATGTGGGGCTTGAACTCACAACCCTGAGATCAAGAGTCGCATGTTTTACCAACTGAGCCAGCCAGGTGCCTCTAAATAAGCATTTTATTTATTTATTTATTTATTTATTTATTTATTTATTTATTTATTTATTTATTTATTTATTTAAAAAGATTTTATTTATTCATGAGAGACAGAGAGAGAGAGAGAGAGAGGCAGAGGGAGAAGCAGGCTCCCAAGGAGCAGGGAGCCCGATGTGGGACTTGATCCCAGGACCCTGGGATCGTGACCTGAGCCGAAGGCAGACGCTTAACCATCTGATCCACCCAGGTGCCCTAAATAAGCATTTTAAAAGGGAGTTGTATTGGAGTCATTTTTGGTGTATGTAGTAAAGTCAAAACTGTTTGATATTTTGCAGTCTAGATCTATCCATTCACCTTGTTCTTTACTTTTTAGCTATTAGTGGAAAATGGTCAGGTATAATAAAGCTTCTTTTTATTCAGTTAGGTTAGTCTTAAATACATGATCTTATTTATGAATGTCATGAATAAGTAACTTATGGATTGCTTTATGGCTGCTAATTGTTAACAGGTTTGACATCAGTGGAATTTCTGAGAAAGGATGGAAACACAGTGACCACTAGCAACCTTATAACAAGTTCTGTGTACTCATTAAGGAAAATAAATACAGTAACATAATGAATGAACTGTCAAAATTGGTTTTCTAGTAATATAGCAGTATAGTAGGGCATCAGATGCCTTAGAACTGATAATCATAGCATGTTTAATATATTGAGTGAGTAGTTGAGTCTGTTTTAGCAGTCCAAATATGATATGTGATAGTTGAACCAATTCCAGCAGGGATTTGAAGCCCTTATTAAAGGCTGTGTTAATATAAATGTTAGTGGAAGGAGCAGTGGGCTTCTTGTAGTCTATAGGACATGGATTTGAATGTGGTCCCTGTTACTTACTATATGTATGATTTTGAGGAAATCATGCATCAGTTGCAAACCTAGCGAGTATCAAATGAGTATCAAACCTAGCGAGCCTTGCTCAGAGGTTTGTTAGGATTATTGAGTAAAATAATACTTTATTTTTTATTTATTTTTTTTTTTTAAAGACTTTTTTTTTTTTAAGATTTTATTTATTTATTCGAGTGAGAGAGAATGAGAGATAGCACGAGAGGGAAGAGGGTCAGAGGCTCAGAGGGAGAAGCAGATTCCCTGCTGAGCAGGGAGCCCGATGTGGGACTCGATCCCAGGAATCCAGGATCATGACCTGAGCCGAAGGCAGTCGCTTAACCAACTGAGCCACCCAGGCGCCCCGAGTAAAATAATACTTTAGAGAATGCCTTGAAAAACTTTTGAGTACTCTACAAATGTAAATTAGCATCAGTTCTCCTTTCGAATGTAAGGGCATTGTTTGTGGAGTGTTCTGCCTCCAACTCATGTTATGGTTTTAATTTTTTGTTTAGGTTCATCAGTGGTAAGTATAAGCTTTAAGAATCCTAATCCTCAGTGTTTTTGACCACTAACTGAAATGAATAGTGTATGTATTTGTGTCTAGCTGTGTAGACATATGCATATGATAGCAGTGCTGTTCTTGACACTATGGTCAAGCATTTGTCAGAGTTTCCACTGTAAACTTCCTCTTGGATGTTTTTTTCATTTTAGCTTGGTTTTCCTGTGGGATAAAATTATAGGGCCTGAATGGTTTTGGATGGAAACAGTTTTTCTTTTTTTAATAGGGAATGAATACATACTATTCAAAACTGTGTGTGTTTTCTTGTATTTTATAACATTTTATCATAAAAGTTTTAAAAATACTTGTATGTGTTTTTCTTTCTTTAATGATTTTTTTTTTTTTTTGAAGATTTTATTTTTTTTGACAGAGAGAGACAGCGAGAGAGGGAACATAAGCAGGGGCAGTGGGAGAGGGAGAAGCAGGCTTCTTGCCGAGCAGGGAGCCCGGTGGGAGGCTCGATCCCAGGACCTTGGGATCATGACCCGAGCCAAAGGCAGATGCTTAACGACTGAGCCACCCAGGCGCCCTCTTTCTTTAATGATTAAAAAAATATATTAGATATTGTGACCCCATACTCATAAAGTTTTTCTTTGCTGTTGTGGTAGTTTTTTCTCTGAAAATGATCACTGTCATCAGTGTATCCAAGTTCAAAGAATGTGAATCGTTTTTATAAGCTATTAGTAGATACAAAGAGCAGTGATAATCTTGATTGAACATCTGGATACCTATCCCAAGTTAAGAAAAAATTAACTGCTTATAATTTATAAACTTAATCCTTAGACCTTTATCAGTGAATGTATTCATTGGTCTGTGTTATAAATTTTAATGAAGTGTATTTAGAGATGGGCTAAGACTTAGAATACCCCCTTATATCCACTGACTGCCTTCTAATGGATGACTGGTCTCTTGTGCTCTGGTCTCAGATGACTAGATTGAGTGGGCACTTGACCCAAGATCATCTAATCAGTAGGCAGGCCTTTGGTCTAGGCAGTAATCTAGCCCTGAGGTTCTACTCACCAGAGATGAGGGTGACTTGGTATACCAATCAGAACCTTTATTTATTTATTTTTAAATATTTTATTTATTTATTTGACAGAGAGAGACACAGCAAGAGAGGGAACACAAGCAGGGGGAATGGGAGAGGGAGAAGCAGGTTTCCCGCTGAGCAGGGAGCCTGATCTGGGGCTCGATCCCAGGACCCTGGGATCATGACCTGAGCCGAAGGCAGACGCTTAACGACTGAGCCACCCAGGCGCCCCCTAATCAGAACCTTTAAATTTGAACTTGGCATGGAGCAGTTGAAGGCAGTAGTAGAAGCTGAAGACAAGAAAAAGAGGTGTGTTAATGGTGGCGCCATATCATAAGATTCCATAAATCCTTGTTTTTATGGATTCTGCCTTTATCAATGCTTTACTGAAGTTACTCTTATCAGGGTCACCTCCAAATCTGATGGACTCATGTCTGTCAGCATTTGATACTTGTCTATATTCTCTTTGTGGAAATAACGCTCTTCTTTGGCTTCTGTGACACTACTCAGGTTTTCTTTCTACCTCTGTCTGTTTCTTCTCATTCTCTTTGCTGGGTCTTCCTCCTCTACTCAGCTTGTATGTGTTGGATTTTTTCAGGGCTCTTTGAGCTTCACTTTCTGCACTCTCACCATAGGTGATCTCGTTTATTCCATTGGCTTGAAGACCATTTATATACTGTTGGCTCGTTTCTATCTCTAGTTCAGATTTTGGTCTGTATATGCAGTTGCTGACTGGACATCTTCAGGTATATGTTTTTCAAACATCTCCAACTTTTAACACATTCTCAGTGGAACCCTTGATTTTCTCACCACACTATTTCTTCTTTCTTTTACTTAATAACCCAGCTGTTCAAACCAGACAACTGATAGTCATATTTGATTCCTTTCTGTTTCTTGCCTTCTATTCACTTGCATATACCCCCTTCAGAATAGTTACTGTCAGCGAGTACTGTTGCATCTGCCTCCAGTATTTATCTCTAATTTGTCCACTTTGTCATTATCATGACTCTCTAACAGGAGTCCTCTAACTGGTTTCCCTACTTCTTCTCTTGCCTCTTTTCCATTCATTTAACTCATACTGAGCAGAGTGATCTTTTTAAAAATACAGATTGTTCATCATCATTAGCCAGCCGGGAAATCCAAATCAAAACCACATTGAGGTACCACCTTATACCAGTTAGAATGGCAAAAATGGACAGGGAAAGAAACAACAAATGTTGGAGAGGTTGTGGAGAAAGGGGAACCCTCTTACACTGTTGGTGGGAATGCAAGTTGGTACAGCCACTTTGGAAAACAGTGTGGAGGTGCCTCAAAAATTTAAAAATAGAGCTACCCTATGACCCAGCAATTGCACTACTGGGTATTTACCCCAAAGACACAGATGTAGTGAAAAAAAGGGCCATGTGCACCCCAATATTCATAGCAGCAATGTCTTCAATAGCCAAACTGTGGAAAGAGCCGAGATGCCCTTCAACAGATGAATGGATAAAGAAGATGTGGTCCATATATACAATGGAATATTACTCAGCCATCAAAAAGGATGAATACCCAACTTTTACATCAACATGGATGGGACTGGAGGAGAGTATGCTAAGTGAAATAAGTCAAGCAGAGAAAGTCAACTATCATATGGTTTCACTTATTTGTGGAACATAAGGAATAGCATGGAGGACATTAGGAGAAGGAGGGGAAAAATGGGGGGCAATTGGAGGGAGAGATGAACCATGAGAGACTGTGGACTCTGAGAAACAAACAGGGTTTTAGAGGGGAGCGGGAAGGGGGGATTGGTTAGCCCAGTGATGGTTATTAAGGAGGGCACGTAATGCATGGAGCACTGGGTGTTATACGAAAACAAAGGATTGTGGATCACCATATCAAAAACCAATGATGTATTGTATGGTGACTAACATAACATAATAAAATTAAAAAAAAAAATACAAATTGTATGCTATGTCTCTCCTTTAAGCTTTAAAATTGCGATGGTTTTTCACTGTAGCTAGAATTAAATCCGAACTCCTTACCTTTGCCTTTTGATTCTCTTCATCTTGACTTTTTTTTCCACACAATTTTCCTGACATTGCTAATTTAATTTTAATTTAATATTAAAATCAAATGCATGTGGGTTAAAACTTTTGTGTTTTTAAAAACTTGAATGGACTTGATCCCCCCCCTTATCTTATCTCCCTTTCCTCTTATTCTTTCTCTTAATTTAATAAAATCACACCAGATTCAAATCACAACTAGCCCTGTCTCAGTCCCCCAGGTCTTTGATTTGATTCGGTATCTCTTAGACCCCTTTGAGAACTGTTTGGGTTGTTTGATTAGCATCAGGGGAATTTCTTTAAGGCTACCAGAGAAGTTTTTCCGCTTATGTATCTCTCATACACAATTATCATTGGAAGAAACTTGGAACTTTACTTCTTGTTTTTGGTGACACTTCATCTTCTCGGTTCTCTGTTCCATCCCACACTGAGCTTTCTCCCTCACTGTCAAGTTTTCTTTATTTTGTCTCTAGCTGCCCCGTGGTTCCATTTTTAAACCTCTGTTCATTGTTCTCTATTTGCTCTGTTATTGAGCTCATATGTTCCTCTGACTTTCACCTTTATGGGAGAACTCTAAAATCTCTATTCTCTAGGGTAGCTCCATGTTTCCAAAACTATCTTGAATCTTTCTTCCCTTGGATGCCTGGGAGTTAATGCATTGTCCCCAACACTAACCTGCATGAACTTCCTTGATAAATTAACTTCTCAGTCTCATGATTCCATTTTTACCAGTGGTATTATCATTCTCTAGACCTGGAAACATTGTCCTGTCTTTCCTTTTCATTACATCTGATATGACAAAAAATCCTTTTGTTTTCATCTTTTAAATGTATCTCAGACTGCCTTTTCTTCTGTTCTTCCACTGCCATCAGCTTAGGATAGGTCCTTGTAACTCCTCATGCTTAGTTTGGTGATAATATTTTGGCTAATTTGCCTCCCTCTGAACCTCTCTAAAGCACATATTTATAATGTTTGCTCTAGCCCAACATGTCTCTGTGTCAGTACACGACACCCAGATTACCCTGCATTTTTTCAGGTCCTTCACAGCCAGGTTTGCTCACATTCTTCACTCCCATCTCTGTTCCTCCCAGTCCACTGTCTCCTCTGCCTGGTCACACGTATCTTCTCACATTTCACCATGCAGTGTGCTCACTCTTTACCTCCAAGCTCTTCCAGCCTAAGATGTCTTCTTACCTATCCTGTGTTTCTCCGTTGTCCTATTCATGCTTCCCTTCATTCTCATTGCCATCTGGGAGCAGTTCAACCTCTACCGCATGTCTTCTTGACCTTATGCTGTGCCAGTGATAACACCGGGTTGAACACTCGATTTGATTCATGTTATCAGAACGTACCTGGGATCAACAAATGTTAGGTGTTCCAAAACAATTAAACAGCTAAACCTCTGTGTCGTTACACTTCCTTAAATTAAATCTGAACAGAAAGAATGTTGAAGTCTTTAAGGCAGCTTAGGTGCAAAGGAAAATGTTGGAAGGCCAAAGAAGACTGGAAATCATCTTTTGAGAGACTTACCACCACCAAAAATGGTCCCTTTAAATATTAACAGAAATAACAAGCTAGCTAGAGAATCTGTATAACCCATGATAGTTGCATTTTACTTGATACAAAGCGGAGGGAGATGACTGAACTCATGTCTGCTTCTGTTTGTGTTAAAGAATCTACTAGGAAGATTAGCCCTTCCAGGTGGTCCTGCCTAGGGTATGGTGTAGGCATTAAATGAAAAAATAACAGTGGTTTAGTGATAAGGAAACTCATGTTACTCTTTAGCAGAAGTGATAAAGTGTACAGGTTCCAGATTGCCTGGGTCTGAAGCTCAGCAGGGCCCCTTTCTAGCTATGTGAAAGTCACTAAATACCTCTGGGACTCAATTTACTACATGTAAAATAAGGATAGTAATATCCGCTTCATGGCATTGTGGAGAGGATTAAATGAGTTAATACACATAAATTGCTGAGAATAGTGACTGTCTCAGAGTATGTGCTTACTAAGTTTTTACTATTATTATGTATACATGATATGACTGGGAAAAGATGACTCATTCCCGATTTTCAGAAAGAACTATTTATTGTGAAACAGGAAGTGGCTCTTTAGAATGTGTATCTTTTTTTTTTTAATGACTGCTCTGTCCTTGGTGACCCTTGTTTATTTTGGCTTATTCATTCATTAACAAGTTTTTTTTTTTTTTTTTTTTAAGATTTTATTTAATTATTTGACAGAGAGAGAGACAGCGTGAGAGGGAACACAAGCAGGGGGAGTGGGAGAGGGAGAAGCAGGCTTCCCCCTGAGCAGGGAGCCGGATGCGGGGCTTGATCCCAGGACCCTAGGATCATGACCTGAGCCAAAGGCAGATGCTTAATGACTGAGCCACCCAGGCGCCCCTTAACAAATATCTTTTAACGTTGTTTATGGTGTTGCAGATCCTTAGAAGGGCAGAGTGTAGGAGATCATTATGTTTTCTTTTTTTTTTTTTTTTATAAATTCAGTTTTTCTTTTTTAAAGATTTTATTTGTTTGACAGAGAGAGACAAAGCGAGAGAGGGAACACAAGCAGGGGGAGTGGGAGAGGGAGAAGCAGACTTCCCGCTGAGCAGGGAGCCCGATGCGGGGCTCGATCCCAGGACACTGGGATCATGGCCTGAGCCGAAGGCAGACGCTTAACGACTGAGCCACCCAGGCGCCCCTGAGATCATGGTGTTTTCAACAGATTCTGAAAAAGACTCCAGTGAGGGTTCTATGAATAAGGGTCTCGTGGTCCATCTGGATCTCTGAACAATCTGTAGATTAAGCATCTGATTTCATCAGAAGGTTGAAACATACACATTTTTGTATGTGTTTTCCATTTCCACAGAGAGCCTGGTGCATGTTTTTCCAGATTTATGTAATATGAGCATTTCTGAGATCTAGATGAATGTCTTTCAAAACAGTTTCTGCTGAGCTTGCTGCACTTGGCCCTTTTCAAAGAGACATTGTAATTTGCATGTGATACTTGGGAATTCTCAAGTCTTTGGACTTCAGGGAATGGCAAGAAGTGGCTCAGAAGCTACTGCTTGGTCAACTTTGTGATATCAGGGTCCACTAATGGTACAAGCAAGCAATTGTTAAAACTTAGAATAAGATATATTTTCTTTTTGTCAAGATTTTTTTCCCCCTAATATCTGTTGATAAAGGTTGCCTTACGATTCTGTGAAAGTAGAGTAGTTGTGGCTTGAGGGGCTCTAAATAATTTGCCCGTTTTGTGTCTGAAATTCCCATTGTTGAAATTTGGCTTTTGGATGAAGCTGTTTTGTTATTGTTCTTCTGAAGTCTTTGCAATAATGTAAATATGTTTCTTTGTAGGGGTAAACTCATTGTCCCTTTAGCAGCCAGGGGAGTCAAACACCATAGTTTCAGAGGACAAAGGCAGATTTTTGTAGGTGTGGAAAGGTCATGAGAACAGGGTGTGATTGTGGTAGAAATACTGTGTGCCGTGGCAGGTGGGGGTGGGGGGCTAGAGGGTGACTGTAAAAAGGGAGGTAGAGGATGAGGGGGGGATGTCCATATTTCTGCTGCCACTACATTTGTCCAAATTAATGTCAAAGAATTATTCTACTGGTATTAAATTTATCATACTTTCTGGTTCTATGTAATGAAGCTCTTTCTACACCATTGCTAGTAAAACTGAATGTCGTACAGCCTCAGTTTTCTTATCTGTAAAATGAGAATATTAATGCCTACTTTGTGAGATTTTTATAAGGCTTTAGTGGGAGAACACATGGAAAGACCCTAGCTGGAATATTGTAGGTCCTTGCCAAGTGCTTTTTCCTTTCCTCTCAACTTGGTCCATGAAATTTACTTAATAGCATTTTCTTGCTCTTATTTATTCATGTTAATCTTACTGCCCACCAGACTGTAAATTTTTTTGTGGATAAGTACCATTTTTTTTCATTCTCTGCATTATAGTACCTTGGACCTTTTCCTTCTTGTGCAACCTGTTTTGCATTTATTTATATGACCATTTAATTAGGTTTTCTTTACTTTTGGTCTGTAAGCTCCATGAAGGCTAGAACCTTATTTGATTTTGCTGAGAAATGTAAATTTAAGGCCTAGACTAGTTCCTGGCATGCAAGAAGTGTTCCATAAATATTTGTGGAATAAATGAATGGATGATTGATTAGTAAGTTAAACATAGTAGTTTCTAAGCAAATACTTGTTCTGGGAAGGTTGAAACTACCTATCATATTCTTTCCAGACAGCCTGAAGCCTTGTAGGGGGCTATAAAAAGTTTGCAGAATTTTAGCTAATGCCTTAGATCTTTAAATAACAGGGTGTGTGGAAAAGAGAAAAGGTTTACAAAATACTTTGAAGTGGTTCAGTACTTAATGTTATTTTAGTGGGAGGTCAATAAGGTTTGTTACGAATATGTTATTATGAAGAACTCTTTAAGTGTAAATTACTATTATTACTTTCAGCTAATATTTGTAAGTATTAACATCTGTGAATACTAATATTAAAATTTAGATTGGAAGGACAGAGCTGTCAAACACTGCTTGTTTTCTTTCCTTTGCAAACTTTGCATAAACCTAATTATATCTGAGGGGAGCTTTGAGGATGTTTGAGAACCGGGTGCGTCTTGGTTAGTAGTGCTTCTCCAGATTGTTGAATTCTTCATAAATTCTTGCTTTTCTGTCCCAAAGGCTCTGTTAGTGCGTCATTCATTCATCCAAATGCCAACTCCCTTCCTCCTCCGGGATTTGGGCACTTTGCTGATGCCTGGCCTGGTAGCTGAATCATTTCACACATCAAACTGAGTCAGTTTCTTTACCTTTCCTCTAATCAGATTACAATTTTACTTGTAATAATAATCTCACTGGATATTAGTAGGCTGAGCTCCATACTATTGCACAACTGGATACACACAAAAGAAGGGAAGAAGTCCTATATGTGTCAGCAATTTATGTTGTTCATTTGATAAGTGTTTTTTTAAAAAGCTGACATTTATTGAACATTTTTCTTTTCTTTTTTAAAGATTTTATTTATTTATTTGACAGAGAGAGACACAGCGAGAGAGGGAACACAAGCAGGGGGAGTGGGAGACGGAGAAGCAGGCTTCCCGCCAAGCAGGGAGCCCGATGCGGGGCTCGATCCCCAGACCCCGGGATCATGACCTGAGCCGAAGGCAGACGCTTAACGACTGAGCCACCCAGGCGCCCCTATTCAACATTTTTCATGTACCAGGCACTATGTGAAAATTTTATGTATTCTCTCATGAAGTTCTCAAGCTATCACTGTGACAGAGCTACTATTCTTAGACTCATTTTGCAAAGGACACCAAGGCCGAGCAGTGCTTTTTAACAGTAATTAGCAGCTGAAGTTTGAGCACTTACTGTGTTCTGGACATTGTTCTATGTGTTTTTATTTTTATTCACTCACATAACCCTTAAGTCAGCCCCATGAGGTACTATTGTTATGCCCTTATTTATATATGAGGAAACTGAGGCACAGACACTCACCTATGGCTTCCCAGCTAGGAAGTGGCAAAGCCAGGCTTGGAATCCGGGCTGTCTGATTTTGTCGCCCATTGTCTGAACTGCCACAACACACACCCCAGATTGTCTAGCTGCTACGCGGTAGAGAGTGATTAGAGCCTAGGCTCCCTAACTGCAAAGTGTGGGTGTGTGTGGCCCAAAGAACAACCTCAGCCATCTGGAAGAACGCAGAATGGGTTTACATTTTTTTTTTTTTTCAAGTTCCCAATTGTGCCAAAAGAAATTGACTTAATTTGTAAATGTTTCTAAGATGTTCCTCTGGAATAACAACTGGCAGACTTTTGAAATAGTGGACTTAGTTGTCCAGCTTAGTTTTAGTTTAGTTTTAACTATTACTCTTAATAGTGCCAGATCCTATTTCTTATATTTGGCCTGGCTCCTTAAGTGGAAGATACAGTTACGGAATATGTTTTCTGAAAGGGAAAGTCATTATAGTACAGGTGAAGAGAAGATGTTTGTACTACCTGATGGCATGTTTAGCTAAGCCCTAGGGTACTACATTGGGCGGAGAATGCTGAATTATATCAAGATTCACAAAACAGGCTTGTGCTTAGAATTGCATCCTCAGCATGCATATCTTTAGGTTTCAGTGACTTTTTCTACCCTTGCTGACAACATTTGTGGCCAGGATGTCAGTGGCAAAGAAGGGACTGAAGTTGTAAATATCCTGGCTTAAACTGGTATCCTATCTTACCATTCAGTGTTTTTTTTTTTTTTTTTTTGAATATTTTATTTATTTATTTGACAGAGAAAGAGAGCAAGCACTCGCCAGCACATGCAGGGGGAGTGAATGGCAGAGGGAAGGGGAGAAGCCAGGCTCCCCGCTGAGCAGAGAGCCCTGTGCCAGGCTCAATCCCAGACCCTGGGATCATGACCTGAGTTAAAGGCAGATGCTTAACCGACTGACCCACCCAGGTGCCCCCCATTCAGTGCTTTAAAATGCTTCTTTGCTCTGAAAGTGTTAAGCTTTCTAGACACATTCTTTGTGTTTTATAAAATCTTTGTATTACTGTTCTTGAAGTTTTAATTTTGGAGTCATGCACTCACAATTATGCATACCTGTATATATACATCCGTAAATACATATTTGTAAGTTTCTATCTCTCTATTGTTCTATGCTTGACAGCACTATTTTCATACAGACTAAAAAATAAGGTTTTAAAATGGATTTCATTTTTCTTAGTATGATGTTTCAAATGTGAATTTTGGATTTCCTCAACGATTATATTATATATGGGCTTCACATTTATGTTTAATTTATATTAAGTAATATGCCTTGTATGAAGCATATGTGAATTCCACAATAAGTGGGATGTACTGCATGGTATCACTGGATTTTATTGTTCAGATGATGACTTTAATTATAAATGTACAGTCTTGGGATTAGAGGCCATTCTACCACTCTACTCACTCAGTCCTGTCACTCTCAGGAGCTTAAGGTCTCATACTTAAAACTCCCAACTGAGGTTCAGAAATAGCATCTCTAAGCTGGCATTGCAACATTGGATTGACTCTTTTTTATACTTTAAATCTTTTTTTAAAAGAAGTTTAAGATACCTTTGGTGTCAACTGTGAGTTGTGAAATAACAGTGGGCTTAATTGATGTTAATATGGTATCTATGTATGTATGTATGTATCTAATTTGTTTTTAAACCTTATATCATACTGTTAAAATAGCTGCAGGTTCATCCCATCCTGAACTGATTCACATCAATGTTAATCCTCAAAACAAATGGAAAGTAGATAGGCCATTTTTTATCCCTTGTAGAAGTAATCTCTGGGGCTGGGGAAACCCTCAATTAACTGAAATACTTGAAAGTAATGTGATCTTTTATTGGTTTTATTTTTTGGGGTGGAGGATCAAATGAAAGGTAAGTGCTTGCTGAAAATTTGTAATCCATTAATTTACTTCTTTGCTTTATAACCACGACATAAGTAAAAATAGTCTTTTTAAAGGTTTTTGTTGCTCATACCTTTGAACCCAGCTAAAAATTGGACTTCAACAGTTTTGACTCTCAAACACATCTTGGAACTTTGTCCTATTAATTCCTTTTTATTAGATTATGATTTTGTGGCTTGCTCCCTGTTTTAAAAGCCAAGTGCAGAAGAGAAGAGAAATTATGGTATGTGAGTGTTTTAAATACTGTAGGTGGCCTCTGTTTAATTCAGGTTTGATATTATTAGAATAAAATTTCAACAAAAATTTAATATTTATAGAAATGCTTCAGAATTTATTTTTTAAATGGTTTTAAAGGGGCGCCTGGGTGGCTCAGTTGGTTGAGAGTCCAACTCTTGATTTCAGCTTGGGTTGTGATCCCAGGGTTTTGGGATTGAGCCCTTCCTTTGGCTCCATGCTGGGCGTGGAGCCTGCTTGGGATTCTCTCTGTCCCTCTCCCTCTGCCCCTCCCCATCTTCTATAAATAAATAGAGAGATAGATAGACAGACAGCCAGTTTTAAAATAACTTTGAAGCTATGCCAAAATCAAGCCCCAGGTTGGGGAACCTGCTTCTCCCTCTGTCTGCCACTCCCCCTACTGGTGCTCTCTCTCTCTCTCTCTCTCTCTGACAAATAATAAAATCTTAAAAAAACAAAACAAAACCAGAAAATAGTTTTAATGGGAGCTGTAAAATAAGGAATTGAATCCATGCTGTATGTTATAGATACTTGGTGGATGTTTGTCAAATGAATGGTAACTTTGTGAAAAGCACTTTCCATCTTACAAATGGCTTTTTCACTGAATTCTCACTCAACCCTGTGAAGTACATTTTCTCAATTTTACAGATGAGGAGACTAATGCTCAGAGCAGGAAAGGTGTGATTCCAGTTCAGAACCAGAGTCAAGGCCAAAGTCAATGTGTTTCACAAGGCCCAAGATGATCTCCTACAGCTGCTCATACCTTACGCTTTTGATCCATCTCCCCCACTTTCCACTCAGGCTCCAGCCACGTTTGCTCCTTTGTTGATGCTCAGATTCACCAGCACACTCCCTGCCTCAGAGTACCTTTGCACTTACTATCCCTGTGCTTGGGCCACTTTCCCCCCAGAGGCCCTCTTGGCTAACTACCTCACGTCCTTCATGTGTTTGCTCAAATGCTGTCTTCCAGGTGACTACTCTATCTAAAATCTTACCCTCCAACCCCAGCATACTATTGCTCTGCATACTATTTTCCCCCATAGTGTATACCATATAATGTATTATTTTTAGTTGCAGTTATTTGTTTTCTTGTGCTAGAATGTAAGGCTCTGTGAGGGAAGGGATTTTGTCTCTTTGTTGTGGTATTCCAGCAGTGCTGGGCCCTCAGTGGGAGTTCAATGAATATTTGGCAAATGACTGACTGACTGACTGACCGACTGACTGAGTGTAAAGCCTATGCCCATTTGCACTAAACCTTCCAACTTTTCACTTATTAATGGTACACTTGGCAAAATCATCAGGTTATTTTGGCTCTGGAGGGCATTCCAAATTATACTACTTCATTAATGTACATTCATCTTCATTTTGACTCTTTTTCTCTGTTGTATTTTTCTCTCATCCTTGAATATAAACCATTTTGTTTAAGAAATCAACTAGATTTTTTCAATTAAGTATTAGAAAATAAGGCATTATTTTATTAGATATTAGTAAGGGAAGGTGATACTTCAAGAAACTAAGAAACTGCATTTTTTAGTTAGGTTTTTTGTCAGGTAAGCTGGCCTTTTCCTTTTAAATTCATAAATACTGTTATCATGAAAAACATCCTTGTCTGTCTTTCCTTTCCTTTCCTTTTCCTTTTCCTTTCCTTCCTCCTTCCTCCTTCCTCCCTTCCTTCCTTCCTTCCACTTTTTTGAAATATAACTGACAATATAACATTGTATAAGATGTATAACATGATGCTAACACCTCCATTTGGTCACATAATTACCATTTCTTTTTTGTGGTGAGAACATTTAAGGTCTACTCTCTAAGTAACTTTCAAGTCTGTATTATTAACTGCAATCACCATGCTGTACATTAGATCCTTGAAACTTACTCATTTTATATCTGGAAGTTTGTACTGGATGTTTGACCAACATCTCTCCATTTCCCCCACCCTTGAGAACCTGGTAGCCATCATTCTAGTCTCTATGAGTTTGGCTATTTTAGATTTCACATATAAGTGAAATAATATAATATCTGTCTTACTGTCTGACTTATTTTGCTTAGCCCATCCTTATTTTTTAATTTGCCCTTTATAACTTGGTATTATTAAAATATTAGGAAATAATTTAATTTAATATTACTATTAAACCTTTCCCTCTATTCTTCAGTATAATTTTATTTCCAGAGAAATAAAGTTCTAATTTAGAATTGGAAACATGGAGAAAGAAGATGCAATATGTAGAATTTATTGACTGAACCTGTATCTGTTGTGTACTTACATATTCTAGAAACTTCTCCTTGGGGCTGGGTATTAAGATGAACAAAACATGTGTTTGATTCACTGGTTTAAAAAAGTCCCAATATTATGTGGCAAGTACTTCACTGGAGGTATGTGTAAAGTTTGTGCACATTTTTATGTTACCTAATTTCGAAGGACTGCATGGCTGCTGTAAAGTGAGACTCTCCTGTACTGTTGTAGGTATATGATTATCTTCTCAGCTTTTATGGTCATCTAAACACAGTTGAAATTGGTATATCATTACAGCTAGAATTCAGTTATCTATGCTGCTAGACGAATGGTGGACCAAAGGAGCGATACGGCCCCAAATTCCCAGATACAGGCCTGTGGAAAAGTTGTTCCTGGTGCTGGGCAAAGTGAACAGTAAATAGAAGGAAGGAAGGTCAAGGGGGGAAGAGCACACGATGATGCGTGCGTGCGTGTGCGCGTGTGCGGGCGCATGTGCCATTCCCTCCTTCTTTGGGAAGAATTGCCTTTTATTCTGAGATCGCCCTTTCTCTTCTCTTCTTATTCAAAAGAGCCTTTTTTTTAAAAAATGAAATTATAGTGAAAATAAATGGTGGCTACTTACTATTTGAATGACTTTATGTAGAAAAAAAAGTCAACCTGTTTTTTTTTGTAATTTCACTGATAGGTAAGACCCTCAAAAAGGGACTCGCTGACCAAGATGCTTTAGAACACTGTGGGATTCTTGGAGTACTCTGTAAGCTTCAGGAATTTCTTGTGTTCAGAGGCCCTGGTTCCATCTCTGGAAATAAGCCCTTAGGTGATGAATTAATAATAGAGAGATTGACTCTGTCGACCAGAGGCTTTGGTGGCTTCTGCCCTGTGGGTGAGTTTGGTGGCAGGAACGTAATCTACACCTATAATTAGGAATTGATCAATTTTAGTGTTTTATGTCTTGTCCTGACAAGTTTCATTGACTGGCTTGGCATTAGAAGATAAAACATGAGGGATAGCTAATATTTATGAAGGGTTAGAAACAGAAGTATTTACTAGAAGTTGTGTGTGTGTGTGCAGTATGCACACGTGTGCATGCGTGTGTGTTTTTCTCTCTTCTGATTGGAACATAGCGTCACAATCACGTGAAAGCCTTGAATCCTGTAATTTTGCTGCTGCAGCCACTAGTTTGCAACTGGTGACCTTTGGGTTTTACTTATAAAGTGGAAAGCATGGATTTGTCAGCTTTTGGGCAAGGAAAACTGGAGAAATCCACGAAAGAGTACTAACAAATACAGGTGTTGATTGTCCAAGCTGGGTAGAATAATTAATGTATTGTTATTTACTAAGACTTTAAGTTACCGTCTCCATTGTTCACTAGTTTAGGGCTGATTTTATACTGTTTAAGTTTTAAAATACGTAAATGCTTATAGAACAGTCAGTCATGTTTTCCTTTGCATTTAGATTACAACTTTCCTTAACCAGATAGCTAACTGTGATAGTTTATCCATAGCTCCAGTGGTGGTGCTGGTTGTTAGTTGCTGTGATTTATCACCATCACCGTCATCCATCGTTGTTGGTACTGGTGCCGGCTCTGGGATAAGACTACCTGGGTTCGGATACCAGCTGCAGCTCTTCGTACTGGGTGATGTTGGACAAGTGACTTAGCTGTTCTGGGCCCCAGTCCTTTCTTCTGAAAAACTGGGATAGTAATAGTGGCCCCTCATCACGTATTCTGCGGATTAAAAGGGGATGATGTATGTAAGGAGCTTATTAGTACGGTGCTTTGCAGTAGTCAGTGTCGTCATTCTTTTACCTTGAAATATCAGCACTGGCCTTTTCTGCCTTTCAGTTTGTTTAAACTATTTAATACTCACACCTTGGTCTCATATTTTTGGATACTATTTTATGTGTAGCCATTTTTTGAGACATGTTTTGAACCTGTGAAAAAAGTGCACACTAATAATCAGCGAAGTGTTTTCTGATCTTCCTAATAGATTGGAAAGAGTTCTAAAAGCAGCCCACTGTCCATTCACTTCTTTCCAGCCCAGGCGAAGAAGGATGCTTTCACTGTTGTAAATGTGCCCAGGGACCTTCCTTTGCGTGGAAATGGGAAGTTTTCACGGTTAGTTTTAAATAAACTAAAAGAGAAAGAATTTCAAAGGTGGAGAAGATGAAAGAAGGATTTTATAGTTATTACTTTAAAAACAGTGGCTCTCAAGCGTGGCCTCACATTGAAATCACTTGAGATGCTTTTAAAAAATACGTAGTTGTGGAAACAGCGTACCACCACCACTATTGTCTGCAGTGGTTTTTTAATCCACTGCTTTGAATACAGTAATGAAGTAATTAGAATGGTCAAGTCTTTCATGCTTGCTTTATTTATTTGTTTATTTATTTTTAAACATTTCATTTATTTGACAGAGAGAGACACAGTGAGAGAGGGAACACAAGCAGGGGGAGTGGGAGAGGGAGAAGGGGGCTCCTCCCCACTGAGCAAGGAGCCCGATGCGGGGCTCGATCCCAGGACCCTGGGATCATGACCTGAGCTGAAGACAGACTCTTAACAACTGAACCACCCACGTGCCCCTTTCAGACTTATTTTTTTAACATGTTAGTTTTGGGGTAGTTTCTTATTTGTTTATTTACATTGAAATAACTTGCGAAATCAACATGTTGTACTTAGGTCTAGTTCATAGGACATGAAGCTTGGTATTATTACTTGATTCATGAGAGATAGAGAGAAGGCAGAGGGGGAGGGAGAAGCAGGCTCCCAGGGAGCCTGATGCCGGACTTGATCCCAGGACCCTGGGATCGTGACCTGAGCTGAAGGCAGACCCTTCACTGACTGAGCCACCCAGGTGCTGTCATTAGAAAGATTGATAGTTTTGTCTCCCTGTTTTGATGAAATATTGCTGCTTGTATTTGTAATTTTTTGGGTGTCGAAAACCTCCTAATTCAAGCATAGTTCACTAATAAAAATAGGATTCCGCTCAGTTTTCCTGAAATATGTGCTACAGAAAGAATGCCTCTTAGATGTGTGTTTAGAAGTAAACTCAGTGGCGGGGATTTGGACAAACCACACGGTCAGGCAGTTAGCCATTTTACCACTTGTACCAGCATATGCCATGCCTCAGTTCTTCAAGGCTAAGTCAACTTTATATGTTAGTGCTAAGCTCTCATTACTACTATGAAACTCGTTTTCTGTAAATATAGGTTCATGTGCTTCATGCAAGTAAGAGTCTTACTGACCTTGTTGAAGTTTTAGAGGGTTGTGTGTAAGGGACTGATAGCATACATGGATGGGGATTTATACACCGTAGGGAAAGTTCTAAAGAGATGAGATGGGAGGGGGGGATCAAAGACCATGTTTATATTCCCATCTGTGCTGGTACCTTTATTTTTTGTGAGAGTTGGAGAAATGCACGTAAAAGGGCCAAGTAATAGCTTAGGACATTTTCAGGTGAAAAGCATTGTTAATTTAGTAGGATTTTATTTCACATCTTTTGAATTGAAATAATTGGTTATAAATACTGTTCATTAGGAGCTCAAATAATGTTACTGCTTAGCTTCCAGTGCAAGCATCATTTTATATAAATGTTTATTCACTGTATTTCCACGTTCATTTTAACAGCCTGTGTGTTGAGAAGTTACCAGCCTACATCCTTATTTTTTCTAAATCAATTTTTCTAAATCAATTTTTTCTAAATCAATTTGCATTTTTTCCTGTGATGACATAGCTAATAAATGTTATAATGATGTGGGCCTTCTTTATTTGATTGGCCTATTTGCAAGAATATTTAATATTCTGATTTTCAACGACTTAAGTTGAATGGAGTCTTAGAGCACCAGACGCAAAGGACACCTAGCTTATGTTTTATTTCTTCTACCTTTGCTACTTTTTGCTTTGCAAAGTCCTGACTGAGTCAGGCCCCGAGGGAAGATGGGCCAATAATTGGATCCATGATCCTGTGCCCCAAACATTAGATGGGATGGAATGATGGAAGCTGTTCACTAGGGTTGAATGAGCTGCTTTTGCCAATTACAGACAAACATCTAATAAACAACCAGCCCTTGAAATCATAGTAAGGGTGAGGAGAGGTGTATGTGTGTGCATGTGTGCATTAATGTGTGTGTGGGGGGGGTTGGGCTGTGGCTAAAATGTATATAGCTCCTATTGCCTGTTCTTGAGACACAAGGAGAATCTCTCTCTCTCTCTCTCTCTCTTTGAGGGAGAGAGAGAGGGGCTGGGGGAGAGGGAGAGAGAGAATCTTACCTAGTGTGGAACCTGACGTGGGGCTTGATATCACAACCCTGAATCATGACCTGAGCTGAAATAAAGAGTCAGATGCTTAACCAACTGAGCCTCCCAGGTGCCCTGAGAATCTTTGTCTCTTAATTTGAACTTTCATCATCCCTCTCCTGTTGAATTCTATATCCATGTTCCCGCACCTTCTTGTACTTGTAAATTTTAAAATTATTTGGCATGAACACCTTGGAAGTGAGTCATTTTCCCCAGCTTTTTGATGAGAATTGATAAGAGGATGCTGGGAGATGGTAATAGAAAAGGCATATGGAAGGGGTGCCTGGGTGGCTCAGTAGGTTAAGCGGCTGCCTTCAGCTGGTCATAATCTCAAGGATCCTGGGATCAAGTCCCACATCGTGCTCCCTGCTGAGCAGGGAGTCTGCTTTTCCCTCTGCGCATGCTCTCTCCCTCTCTCTCTCAAATAAATCAAATCTTTAAAAAAAAAAAATAAAAAAAAATTAAGAAAAGGCATATGGGAGGAAATACCTAATGCTTAAAAGGAAAAAGAGGGACAGTACAGTGAGAAATGTAACTGCCAAGTGGATTGACCACTTAGCTGGTTACTACATTATTTTCTTGGGTGAGAAACATATTCTGGAAATCAGCTTAATTTTTAAGAGTAGTTCCGGAGCAGTAGAATCTGACCGTATGAATCTTAAACAAGCTGTGGTAGTTGGCTCAGTTATCTCCCCTTTAAACAAATACTAACATTGGATGGGTTGTTGTGCTAATGACCTTCATGGTATTATATAACCACTTATTGATTCCTCATTATTTATGGTCATGATTCTATGGAATTCTTCTTCCGGGGGTTAGGGATGGCTTGCGTAGACCAGAGGTTTCCATTGGAAGAGAGATGACACAAGCATCACTGCCTGGTCTGCTTTGGGATTCTGAGATGACCTTTAATTTTTCTGAGTTACATTCATTTCTTAATGTCTGTTAATCTTCCCCCCTCCCCCCCAATCTAAGTTACTTTAGAAGTGTTTAGATTTTCAGGTGGCTTGGATTTGGGAGGTGGGTCATTTTGGATTGTTAAAATCTAGTGTTTGTGCTTCATGTTCAAAATGTATTGCCTCATTTCTTCTTTTTATCATTTATGGTATTTTCTTTATGGCCTAGTGCCTGATACTTTTTATAAATGTTTCTTGACAAAGATATTTATTATCTGCTCCTGGGACTGGTTCCATAGACATTAAACTTATATCATTGAAACATTCTGGACTACTCCAAGTGTTTCTTCTCTGATCCTAGCCTGTTGTACATTTTCACATTACCCCTTTACATATCTCACTGGGATTAGCGAGATGAAGGCAAGGAGTTTGGGAGCAGCATGCTATTTGAGGCAATCCGAGAGCCAGACATTACAAGAAGAGCCCTTTGCGCAGACTGATTTAGGTTCTCCTTCAGTGAGAATGAAAAAAAATTTCTTAAATTGTTGCCGTAATGGAATTGGTTCTTTGAGGAACACTTCCCACTCTTTTTCTTTCAGTCTGTCTTGATTACTTCAGTTCTTTAATTAAAGGAGAGAAGAGACGATCATCTTAGAAGAATTTAGTCTATGATAAAGGATAAAGAATAGCTTATTGCTGTATGTGTTAATCTTGGGAATGGGCTAGAGCGGAGATAGAGAAGGGGTTCAGCCTGATCCATTATGAATGGGGCATGTTGGAGATTAATTGGTTGATTTCTTTCTGTGTTCTTTCTCTTTTTATCTCTGCATACACCCTGTTTTATGAAATGTGATATTCCTCTTGCCTTTTGTTGAGTTTGATTGTTGCACAGTGGTGACGAGTCCTGGCTCTGGAGCCAGTCTGCTTGGGTTTGAATCCTGTCTCCACTGCTTGTTAGCTGTATGATTCTGGGCAAGTCACTGAATTTCTTTGTCTTGATTTTTTTCATCTGTTAAATTGGAAATAGTACCTACTACATAGAATTGTTGGTGGGATTAAATGATATAATATGTGAAAATGCTTAGAATGGTACATAATAAATGTACCCAAAGTGCTTAGTAAATGTAAGCTATTATCATTATTCCATTAGGCGATGGATAGCCAGCTTCACATTTGCCTATGACATTACATCAATTTGGATAAAGAATAAATTTCAACTGCCTAACAACAACAGCAACAAAAGACTAAATGTTAATTGCCTGAATTTTTAAAATAGCCAAATAGATGAACCTCTTGAGTATTATTGCAGTGACCACAAAGATTAATCATTGATGTCACTACTTAAATGATGGTTTGCTTTTTGAAGAAAAGGCTATCATTTATAGATGCTTTCATAATTCATATGTGCTGAGTTATACAGTTCTCCATGTAGATGGTCTTTTTTTTTTTTTTTTTAAAGATTTTATTTATTTATTTGACAGAGAGAGAGATAGCGAGAGCAGGAACACGAGCAGGGGGAGTGGGAGAGGGAGAAGCAGGCTTCCCGCGGAGCAGGGAGCCCGATGCGGGGCTCGATCCCAGAACCCTGGGATCATGACCTGAGCCGAAGGCAGACGCTTAACAACTGAGCCACCCAGGCGCCCCTAGATGGTCTTATTTTTAAGCTTTATTAAAGTTACTGTAACAAAAAGAGGATTAATTACAATTTCTCCTAATGATTTTAACCTTAATGTTACATGAATAAGATTGTTTTTCCCTATGCAGCATCAGAACTTCCATTCAGCTTTGAGGTATGGGGTCTAGACGATTTAGAACTTACAAGACTTCAATAATTAACCATAATGGTCCTATGCATGTAACTAGTCATTGGTTAAGGATATATAGCTATGTTCATAAGCAGCCTCGTTTAGTATTTTTTTAAAATTAGTTAATTTATTTTGAACACCTGAAGCAGGTACCAATTAAAGAGAAAGCTTGGTCTGACTAAATTTAGTTCTTATAGTCTAAAGCTAGATTTTTTTTTTGAAAGTGATTAAGTATAGGGGCATAGATTAAGACATCTCACAGCTTAACTCAAATCTCAAAGTCTTTTATTCTAAGATACATTAATTAGGCTTTTGGGGACCTATGGGGGTGGTGGTGGGAGGGAAAACATACTGGTTAAGAATAATTTCTGAATTTACATCTTGTTTTTAGCAGTGATGTTCTATATACCTTCAAAAATACTATTTCTTGTTCCCTTGTATCTGGTAGAGAAATCCTATGTTTTCAGGTGTCCTGTCCCCTCTTATCTAGGTTTACCTTAAAGTTGATGTCAGTAGGCAGTGTTTTGGGGGAATTATCTATGAGGTCCTGGGTCCCTGGGCTAGCGCTTGGGTTGTGGGATGTGAGCAGGGGAAGAGGGCTGTAGAGAGGAGTCATGTGGACCCTTGTATAGGAGCCTAGCTCTCACTCCCTTCTGCTGGGGCTGCTGCTGGTTGTAAGGTGGGTGCTGTTAATTGTTGCACTTACCTCCGGAGACTAGGTGGCCCACGCTTTACGGCTGCTGTAAAGCATTTACTGGGAGGCTGGCAACTGAGGGTGGTTGCAAGTGACCGGCCAAACATTGTTAAAGTCCTTCTTGAGTAGTACAAAGGGAACGCGGAGATGTGGTTAGAGACCTGGGCACTGTGCCCAGCTCCGAAACTCATTCATTGTGGGACCTCAGGGACTACCTCTAATTTTCTTTTTGGAAAAATGGAGAATAATAGTATAATGCTTACCTCTAAGAGTGTTTTGAGGATTGATGAGTTAATCACCTTGGCTGAAGGCAAGAGCCTATCCTGGTCATAATTTCATTGCCTTTGCAGAGAAGTTCCAGTGTGGGGAGTAAAGTAGTGAAAATAAAACAGGAATTGAGTGGGCCCTCCACAGCTTGGTGTGTCTCAAGTCCGGCTGTAGATCAGGTTTTCATTCTAACTGGGGGATTTTAACCTAAAATTTTTATCTGGTTTTTAGAAATGACACCAAACCAAATGTCTCATGCGCCGTTTGTGGGAAAAGAACAGATGTTTATTCTGAGAACATATTAATGAAGATGCTAGTGGTTTTCTCCCACTGTAAGGGAATAAGATGGGTCAGAAGAGAGAGCGTCGATTTAAGTAGAGTTTGCGCTTACTGTCCCATTGCTGGTGTGTTCTTTTTGAGAGAATTGATATTACTTCATTTTGTTGGTTTTTCAAGTTTCTTTGACAAAGAAACTTCATAGATGTCAAGCCAAAACAAAACAAAAAATATAAACACACACATACAACAGTTGCTTTAAATACCAAGGATGTCAGCATGAAATTAAAATGAATTTACTGACATTTCTGCTTTGAAATTTTTTAGTAAAACTAATTTAAGCCAACGGTGACAACTTCTGGCTTTACCTTATAATGGGAAGTTTGACCTTTTTCAGTGTTTTTTGGCTCAGGGGTTTCGACATGGGGGTGTTTTTGGTTAAAATGTGCTTCAACTGTCTAATGGCCCTTGGGATTTTGGTCAATCTTTGGTTGTGGAAGAGCAAATGCTGTCCATTGTGTTGGTACCATGCAGTTTTCAAAGACAAGGTCTCTGAAGTAGCGGCTGTGGTATCCCCTCCTGCCCACATGTAATTGTTAAAAAGAACGCTGTTGTCATGTGAATTCTTATTTTTTTGAGCTTGCTTTTGAAGTAACTTTCACAGAGAATTCCTGTTACCTAGAAATTGATGACAGACTTACACCATTTCCTTTTTTTTTCTTAGACGTTCCATCCTCAGAGCAGCCTGAACTGTTCCTAAAGAAACTTCAGCAGTGCTGTGTCATTTTTGACTTCATGGACACGCTATCTGATCTTAAAATGAAAGAATACAAGCGCTCCACTCTTAATGAACTGGTGGACTACATTACAATAAGCAGAGGCTGTTTGACAGAGCAGACTTACCCTGAAGTAGTTAGAATGGTGAGTTTCTTTTTTTCGCCGCGGACACTTTTAAGCACCTTCCATAGCGACTCACAGGTGTATTTATTGCAGAGTCAGGTCACTGGAGGTCACCTCCACAAATGAGAGCCAGCCTTCTGAGAGCTAAACTAAAGTAGTCGGAACAATACTAGAATTTGAAGAGTGTGATTTCAGGAGAATGAGATCCAGAACTTTTCACCTACAACAGTACTGGAAGAATCAATGACTTCAAAATATGAAGCCAAGATTGCCAGGTATTCTTGGATTTCTGGCATTGTGAAAAGAAAAGCCACAGGAGAATCAACACGAGTTGTAGATCTGTGTTTGAAAAATATTCAAGCCTGTTGGATGTCTTGATTTTTTTTTCTCCCTCCCTGTTCATTGTGGTAAATTAGAAATGGCTTTAACCTTAATAAAATTGTGATTTGTAGAATCTAGTTAAAGCCTGCCCTGGCTTTATAAACTAATCATTGTCTTTATAATCTTGAAATCGGGTGATGTCTTTCATTATTTTTGAACAGTGTCTTGCACTTTGTGTGGTCATTAGGAGTTAGGAGAAACATTATTAGCATAATGGAAGTAACTATGTTCTTACTGGGTCAGTAATTATATTAGTTTGGAAAAGCTGAGCCAAAATATGGTTTTCTGATAGAGTTTTATGGGAAGATTGCCTTCTTTGGCATCCCAGAAGCTCTTGGATCTAGAGAGTACGTGTTCTTGGGGGAGGAGGAGCTCTTCTGCTGACTGGTGACATTGTGCTGCAGAGATCCAGAAGGGTCAGTGCCCCACTGGGAAGCCCTTTGGAGAATCTGGCCCACTCTCTCTGTATTGCTGAAAATCTGTCTAGCTTTTCAGTTCAACTTGTAGCATTTGTATTCAACAAATGCAGAACAGAGACATCTGTGGTGGAGTAGATGTGGTTAAAAGTGAATAGTTCAGATTTGGGAAGGGATGTGAATTATCATAACTTGAGAAACAATGACTGATGTATGAAGATCATTTCAAAACAACGTCCAGTGTATTCCTCAGATCTATATCTGAATGTATATTGCATTTGTTGTTAATTTGCAAGAATATCGTAGCAGAATATTTTGTAGATTAACTTTAACATTGTAGCTCTTGAGCACTGGTTCTCAACCAGGGGTGATTTTGTTTCCCAAGGCACTTTGGCAATGTCTAGAGACGTTTTTGGCAGTCACAACCGGGGGTGGAAGGGGCGTGCTACCAGCATCCCGTGGAGAGAGGCTGGATTGCAGCTAAACTTCTTATGCCGCACAGGACAGCCCCCCAAAAAGAATTATCTGGCCCTAAATGTCACTAGTACCGTTGTTGAGAAGCCCTGCTTTAGAGTTTGCATGCTATCTAAACTTCTTAACCTGATATTTAGGGCTTACTCTAGTCCATCTAGTTTCTGCAGAGCAAGGCCCGTTGGTTCTCATCTACCTGGGTTCTCAGCCAATAGAGGTATCCACTGTTTATAACTTGCTTCTTCTGTATCATTCCATGGATAGTCCACGAATACGTAAGCATATACGAGCATATAGTATAAATACAAAAAGTGGTGGCATAGTATACACACTTACCTGTACCTTGCTTTTTTTTTTTTTTTTTTACTTATCCATATATAATATATATCAATACACATCAAGGTGTCTTATTCAGTTTTACAGCCACGTAGTATTTCACTATTGGAGGCAGCATAATTTATTTAACCAGTATCCCATGAATATCCTTATATGTATATACATATCAGCTTGCCCTTGTGTGAGAACAGCTGTATGTTTACTGATTTTTTTTTTTTTAATAGCCTTTCTTTTCCTGCTGTTTCAGAGACCTTCGTGTGTTACCTGGCCCCCGCCTCTAGTTCTGATTCTCCCCTTTCTTTCCAGACTTGCTACCACTGCTGCCCAAAAAGCCCTGAGTTGTTTCTCCTTCCTTCAGTTCTTCCACTTCTTGGCAATCCGGCCTTTTGGAATTTGTTCATTTGCTGCTTTTTAAATTTTTCCACATGTGTTTGTCCAATGTTTTCTAATTAGACTATAGGCACTTCTAGGCAGGAGCTGTGTCCCACTCATCTTGTGGCTTCTGGAATACCTCCTAGCACAGGCCTACCTGGAGTTTTTTGAATGAGTGAATGAATTCTCTCTTCAATGTGAGCATTCCAGGCTCTCAAATTATGATTAAGATATTGAATGTCATTGGATTATATTCAGTTTTTAAACCCAGTATTTGGCGTAATAAAATTTTTTTTTTAATTTTTATGAAACTAGCTTGGATCTAAACCAGCTTTGGTCTTTTATTTTTTTATTTTTTATTTTTTTAAAGGTTTTATTTATTTATTTATTAGAGAGCGAGCGAGAGAGAAACAGCATGAGAGAGAAGAGGGTCAGAGGGAGAAGCAGGCTCCCCACTGAGCCGGGAGCCTGATGTGGGACTCGATCCCAGGACCCTGGGATCATGACCTGAGCCGAAGGCAGTCGCCTAACCAACTGAGCCACCCAGGCGCCCCCAGCTTTGGTCTTTTAAAGGAGACTGTTTTCCCTTCTCTGCTACCCTCTCCCAGTCCCCTACCAGATTTTTTTTTTTTTAAAGTCTCTTGTCAGTTGTGTGTGAACGTGTGTTTTAAAATACACTTGAGCCTACCTTAGGAGGTGTTAAATCTGTAGCACACATGCTATTCTAGGGCATTAGAAAATTTATTTTCCAGATGGTAGTTTAGGGTTCTCAGAGGTATAATTTATTTTTCATATCTCATGATTTGTGAAATTGTAGCTATTATTGTTACATGGTTCTTAGGTAATGTGGGGCATTTACAGAGCAGGAGCTAGCGGGGGAGAGTAGAAAGAGAAAGGAGTTTGCAGCCACACAGACCTGGGTTCAAGTGCCAGCTCTGGCCACACTTAACTTGCTCCATGACTTTGGACGGAGCCCTCCATCTTTGGGGCCCTCGCTTTTTGTGTGGTGCTGAGAGGTACATGGGATCAGGGGAACGGCGGCCATAGTCCTTCCTACCCCGCTCCGTAAATACTCTGCCTAAGTAAACTTGTTATGCTTTGCTCGTACATCAAGGTTCTCGCCACGTCAGATACACGTACAATCTAGCATGCAGGGCGCTTACTGCTCTGGGAGAAGGGCTGGAACCAGGGCCCCACTTGGTGTCCTCTCCTCCCTTCCGTTTTGCCACCTCTTAGGCTCCTTGTATATTTGGTGCTGCCACGGCCCACTTTCCTCATTTGTATCACACGTGCCCTTTTGGGCTGTTTGGGAGGATTGGCAGTAACGATGTGTATAAAGCTCTTAAAATAGTCTGTAACACATGGCAGGCATTCAGTCAATAATACTATTATTCCTGTTTTGATAATTCTGTAATTATGTACTTGATTTTACAATCATTGGTGGAACCCAGAGTTCCTGTTTGTGGACTTAAGATGCTGTCGACTGGATGTGGTATAGTCCATTGCCTTGGTGGTGCTCAAATTCTGCAGTTCCAAGATGGTCCTGTCTGTGGATCGTATGTCACTGTCCCCACCTCGTCTGCCTTGTTACTGTAAAATGCAACTGCTTCACTAGGATTAGTGAAGGAAATGGTGGTGCTTTTAGTGAAATATCAGTGAAATGATAGCTAGGTTTTATAAACTAGGATGGGTCATGGACTCGTGATGACATGTTCTGGTGTCAGCACTGTTCGGAGAAGCCTTTGATTTAACCTGATGGGACCTATCCTTTGAGAGTTCATTTCTTGTTAGGGCAAGAAAAGAGTGACAGATAAAAGTAATCTATGAGTTGTGGAAGCCATTTTTAGCATTTAAATAAAGTCTGGATGCCACCTCCAGGCTATTAGAATTAAGAAAGCAAAATAGCTCTTTTTTTTTTTTTTTTTTAAGATTTTATTTATTTATTTGACAGAGAGAGACACAGCGAGAGAGGAAACACCAGCAGGGGGAGGGGGAGAAGGAGAAGCAGGCTCCCCGCCAAGCAGGGAGCCCGATGTGGGACTCGATCCCAGGGCCCTGGGATCATGACCTGAGCCGAAGGCAGTCGCTTAACCGACTGAGCCACCCAGGCGCCCCGCAAAATAGCTCTTTATGTGTAAATAAGATAAAACAATGTAGCACCTAACTTACCTGCGGAAGAGTAGTGTGGGGTAGTGGGGAGAGCCCCAGACAGAAAATGTGAAAGTCACTCTCCTCATTTCTCATCTTCCACTTGACTGGTGGTGAGATCTTGGGCAAGTAATTTCTCTCAAGCCCCAATTTCTCCTGTTGTAAATGGAGGGGGTTGACGGCAATCGCCTCCACCTTCCAGCTCTGAAGACTATCAGCTCTTTTGGTCAGTACAGTCTAAGAAAGTTAGAATGGATTCTGCATCCATACTAGTTGCTTAGGTATATATTTCTCATGAGGGCATATCTGATGGAAAAACCAGAATCAGGGCTTGTAGTTCTTTTAGGCTTTGGCGCATTCTGCTTTGTATCATCTCAAGTGTCAGGCTTCTGTCCTTGAGGCAGTATTTTTACCACATTATGCTAATGTTTTCTTTTTGGTTCTGTTGCCATGCATCCATTTGAAAGACTTTTTAGAATTTCTGGCTCTCCCAGTAATCTTGTGCTTTCCCCCTGCCCCCCGCCCCAAACTCGAATTCTCTGTATTTTATACTGTTTATATCTGCACATCTTCCTTTTCAAAAATGTCTCTTTTGGGTATAGTTCAAGTATGAGATGAAATCTCATTGGTGAAGACATTATTTTAGTGAACTCCAGGTAAAGTTTACTGAATGACTTAGAACTGCACTTTTAAATTTTGACGATAAAAAAAGGCAGGGGCCCCGCTCTGTCAACAAACTCAAAATCAGGTAGAAGGGATACTCGTGAAGAAATAATAAGAAAAATGTCATATGTGCATTAATAGAAGTATGTACAAGGCAAGGAAGGAGTAGAGAGAGGGGCGATTAGTCAGAGGTAAGTAGAGATGGTCAAGGAAGGCTTTTTACCAAGTAAAGCCTCCGTAGGGTGTTAAAAGGTGAATGCGTGTTTTCTAAGTGGCTGAAATAGTGTTGAAAATGAAAAGGAGAATTCCATGATGCAAAGGAATTTCCAAACCCCATAATATATTCAGAGAAACACAGTAGTGCTGTGTTGTTATAGCATTGTGTGTGTGTTGTGTGTGTGTGTGTGTGTGTTGGGAAGTGGGAGGAGGTGAATGGTGGCAGTGGAAGCTGTAGATGTGGGCCAGATCTTGAAAGAACCTCACAGACAGTGGATAACCATTGAAAAGTTTGAAGCAGTTGAGTGACATGGTGAGGTTTCTGTTGTGATGGCAGCGAGCCAGAGACTGGAGGGGGCTGAAATTGAAGGTAGAGAGGAATCGATTGGGGAACTGTTGCTGTAGAGAAGTTGTGGAGGGCCTAAAGCCAGCATAGGTGTGTGGAAGTAGAGAAGGAGAGGAAAGGATGGCATTTGAGACTCACTTAGCAGGTAAAATTGAAGTCACTTGGCATCGTGTGGGTGTTTGGAGTGCGAGAGAGAGGAGGGGGGCCTAGGATAGCGTTGTGGGTTTAGCGGGTCTGTTGTGCTGTTGTTTGAGAAAGGTACGGCAGGAGGGCGAGCAGGGTGTGGAAGGAAGCTGAGGAGTTGACTTCTGATGTGTGGACTTGGAGGTTATGGGAGACCTGGATGTGGAAAGCAGGAGATGAAGATTGGTAATTATCAGTATGGGGGGAGGGCAGGAGAGAAAAAAGAACAATGCTGGAATTTCAGGTGGTACGGGGGCATCATTGGGCTCTCGTGTGGCGCTGCAGGTGGGACCTAGTGGGTTGAGGAGAGCGTGAAGTAGAAGGAAGTTGAGATGATAACTGTAGATAGTGATTGCATGTATGGTGATGGAATCTTCATTAGAATAAAATCTTATTTCTCTCCTGCAGAAAGTATACCTTGTTGCACTGGCTGTTTGATGTTACTATTCTCATATTTTGTCCTTATGACTTACTGGTTTCAAAGTCTGCCCCCTTCCTAATCTGTGGTTAAATTCCTGTATACCTCAATTCGTAGAGTATGTGATTTTTCCAAAGGTAATACAGTTTTAAGATAAAATATTTTGGACAGTTTTTTCTTCTTTTCTCTTGAAGTTTTTCCTTGAGTCCTAATTATTGTTTCTTGGCCACCATTAGCTTTGTTTTTCCTACTCTCAAATTACACCCTGTCATTTGGTTATCTTAAGTCTTTTATCTTTTATATATCCTTTGACTTAACCGGAAATCACAGCCCTGGCTCACCTCTTAATAGAAAAATATGGTTTTGTAGAAAATTATGAAGTTGCAATTAAAGGCCTCAGAGTCTGCCTACACAGACTTTTCGTAGTGCTTTGTTAACTTCACTACATACTTTCTTGCCTGAAGGACAGAGTTTCTTTTCATAAAATAACAACTATCTAAAAGTAGCCTTGGGAATGATAACTACCAGGGGGGAATATGAAATTTCCATTTTTCATCTTTTGGTATTTGATAAGGAATGTAACCATACATCCTGGCCAGAATTTGCCTTTGAGGTGACTCTTCAGACTCAAAGGAGATACGATCTGACCCATGTGGTGGTGGTGGTGGGGGTGATATGGTGATGGGCTGTTTACACTATTGAAAGTATAAATAATGGAAGAGAGTTGAGTGATACCTGGGAAAGGCATCTAGGAACTGAAATTATTGGTAAATTTTGAGGATAGGATAAGTCTAAAAGATAGGACATGAGAATTAAATTAGAAAGTAAAGAATTCTTGGTACTTAGAATTTAAGGTTATGATAATGAAGATGATCAAAAGACATTTTTAGAATGAGATCAGGAAGAATTTCCTGCTCAAGGTTAGGAGCAGATTGTTACTATTTGTAATTTTTCAGGGGGTAGAGAAACCAGCAGGCACTTGTCCTTTCCTTAATGGCTGTAAATCTTAATAGTACTGTACTTGTTTGGTTAATGCTCCCTTTCTAATATTCATTTAGCATCTTAGGGTGTCTTTAGATTGGTTTTATAGGGTTAGTGGATTCTCTGGTGTTGACTGCAGAATTTTGAGTGTTTTGTGTATTTTTGTGGTATTTTGAAGATCCATAGCTTTTGATGGAATATTCAAAGACATTTCTGATCCAGAATGGTTTAAGCTTGATTTTACCACACATGCAGCTCTGCTAAATCCTGCTCTCTCGGACAATATAAGGTAAGATTGGAAAGAAGCAGGGTCTTCCCATTTATGGCAGTAACTAAAGATGAAAAATGAAGTTGTTAGAATGATTTCACCCATCTGGGCGTGTGGTTTTCCCTGTTGGAAGGTTTCTTCTGGTAGTGAATTCAATTTCTTAAATACGTGTCTGACTCTAGATTTTCTGTTTCATCTTGTGTCAGTTTTGGTAGGTTGTTATAATAGTTTCACAGTTTACAAAGTTTGTAGTAAAATACCTAATCCTTAGAGCCAAGGCATCCTTATGTTGCTTGCTTAGCTTCAATTTGGAGCAAGGGAGTTAGATGATTTGAACATCCCTCCATCTCCATAATGGCCCCTAATCCTTGGAAGCACTTACATGTGTACAGCCTCCTTTTTGTTGTCTTTCCTGGGTGTGGACTAATAGAAGATCACCAGCACCTGTACAACTTCCATGGTTAACATCATAATTATCTGCAGCAGTTACAACTTAGGAATTAATTCGGTCTTCACAGCAACCCTGTGAGGTAGATAGTGGTGTCAGATATATTATTTTATTAGATGATTTAAAGGAAGTAGAGAGAGGTTAAGCAGCTTGCCTAAAGCTACTCACCAGGGTAACTGGCAGAGCTGATTTGATCCAGGCTGTCTGGCTCCAGAGCCAATACTCTTAACTGCTATACCTAATGCTTTCCTGGAATCATTCTTTACAATAGGAATGAGGACCAAAACCCAAAGATTGGACTCCTTCCTCTGTACTGTGTTCTTTTCACTGAGTTCTAAATAAACAGGTAGTAAGGCTTTTGATTAGCTTTTCCCTGAATCTTGCTGCTTCTGACAAGGCCAGACCAAATAGGCTTCAGGATTAAAGGTTCATTTTTCCTTAAGAAACAGCTTCCCATTCACTCTCTTCCCTCACTGCTTCACTACTATGCCTTTGTGTTGTTCTTGAAGTAAGTAAGAGTGCTTCTTAACCTTGTTTGTCCTGCTCTACCACTCCCTCCTGGTATGTGAGAATGAATGGTGTTTGGGGGGTGGTGGTGGTGAAGAGGAGCTCTGGAGGAGGGCCGGGTAGTTCAAAACTCTCCTCTGTTCCACCCAAACTATAGTTCTTGAGATGATCCTATCTTCTTAGTTCATGTGTGGGCCCCTCCACCCCAATATCTCTTCTCTCTGTCCCACCATTAGAAGCAGGCAAGCTTTACTAGCAGCCAAGGCATCCTTATGTTGCTTGCTTAGCTTCAATTTGGAGCAAGGGAGTTAGATGATTTGAACATCCCTCCATCTCCATAATGGCCCCTAATCCTTGGAAGCACTTACATGTGTACAGCCTCCTTTTTGTTGTCTTTCCTGGGTGAGTGGTGTAGACGGACAGACCTGGGCCCAGTCCTACCACTTACTTAGCTGGGGTCTTAGATGAGTCTTTACCTTTTTAAGCTTGTTACCCCACTGTGACTTTAGAAGGTTGTTGTGATGTCATTACCACTGTCGTTAGTCATGACACTACCTTTAGCGCCCCTGTTAGACTTAACCTTTTTCTTTAGATGGGTGTATCACATTTTCTGGTTACAATGAAGGCTCGATAGCCTAAAAGGCTTTTTGGGTGTGGGTTGTTTTGTGGTTTTTTTTGGTCTCTTTAAGGTAACTTCCCGTATTTTTTCTCTGACTGTAGACTTAAACTTTTAATTCTCTGTGGGAAATTTCATTTTCAAGTCTTTTTTTTTATTTTTTTGGAGGACCCTGTAAATCTGCATGTGCCTGTATGTGTATAATTATATATACATGGGTATATATATCACCCTTAATTCGCCAAAATACAAATTTTCCTGATATACCTGCCTATTCAGGTCTATATTAATAATTTACCATTTCTCTCCTGACACACTCTCTCTCAAGGAATCTGACAGGGATTTTAATGTGTTCAGTTTTAATTTAAATGTGCTAAGGAGTGGGTTTTTACTCAGGAAGCAACTGAACTACTCATGATTGCTATTTGCTTCATTTACAAGCTGTAGTCCTTCTGGCTTAACTGCTTTACAGATTGTTCAGAGTTTTCAATAGACTTAAAATTGTTTGACAGCTGTGACTTGTCTAGCGCGGATGTGTCCAATACTATCATCTCACTCTAAGGAGAGTGCTCCCCCTCTTTCTTTCCCTCTTCCCTGAAGCTGGCAGCAAAATTTTGCAGGATGAGTTACAGTACTGCATTCAAGTTTTGGTTTCTCTTTTCTCCTACCTTTTAATTTAACCTCAAAACTGAGAATATGGTTAGCGGTGTAAGGAATACTTCTGGAAAAAACTCTAAGAAAAATGTATGATAAAATGATTGGGTAATATTGCCTGTGGTTTATATATATAAGTGGGTCTTGGCTAATTCTAGCACTTGCTGTTAGTTTATGTAGTTCATTCAGCGGTCTCTCTACCGAGGACAGAAATGAGAGAGGGAGGGATTTATTACTTGATTCTCTAAGGAGAAAGCTGGTTTTACCTCTGTGATGCATATGAGCAGGAAAAGCCGGAGAAATGAGTGTTTTCGATGTGGAATTCTCAGAGACGGTAATGCCTGAGGCAAGAATTTGGCAAGAAAACAATGAGCAGGTCATTTCCAGGAGGTAGTTGGCTTCTGACCAATGTGAAAAGCCAAACTTGATTTGTAGATGAAAACAAGAAGAAATATGCTATCCAGTGACTTCTGCGGAGGAAGTTGCCTCTGGAAAGTGAGGATAAGATAAGGGACTTCTAGAGTTAAAATGCAGTTACAGTGATGAATAGAGAAAGGTGGGGCTTGGCTGAGCAATGAAGGGAAAACTAGAAAGACCAGAGCCCAAGGCAGCTGCAGGTCCTGGGCAAGGAGAAGCAGTGCCAGGAGGGCAAGGGGTGACACATAGCGGAGAGGTTGTTCTGGAATAAAACTAGGACTGGTTGTAACTATTTGGTAAGTTGGAGAGCAAGTTTATCTTTCAATAAAATGGATAAGCAAGCTATATTGGAGAATATAATGTTTCTTTGACTCTTTAGAAATGTAGGTAACAAACAGGGAGTGGGGGCTGGGCAGATAGTGTTAGCTGCTAAGTGAGCTGCTTTGAAATACTGTGGAATTTCCCTTCCTGAAGAAGTTAAGGGCTTTATGAGAATAGGGTAGAACACTTCTGGAATAATGCAGGCCTCTTCCTTTTGTGGGACTTCTGGCCTTCTCTAGAAAAGTTAGAAAAATGTGTTGAGTTTAGACAATAGAGAAGGTGCTGGAAAATTGAGTCTGTATTTCTGCTGCCATCAGGTACAAAGTGGGGAATCTGTTTTGCCCTGTTCAGGAAGGTAAGAGTAGTTACTTGAGGGGTAAATAATCAGAAGGCAATGATCTTTATTTTTATTTTTTTAAAGATTTTATTTATTTATTTGACAGAGACATAGCGATAGAGGGAACACAAGCAGGGGGAGTGAGAGAGGGAGAAGCAGGCTTCCCGCAGAGTAGGGAGCCCGATGTGGGGCTCCATCCCAGGACCCTGGGATCATGACCTGAGCCGAGGGCAGATGCTTAACGACTGAGCCACCCAGGCGCCCTGGCAATGCTCTTTAAATCCACATTTAAAATGGAAGCTAACAGGGATAGTGGGCAGTTCCTATCCCTAAAGCCCTTTCTTGGTTTCTTTCTGAGGCACTTAACACCCGCATTCCAGCCTCCCTTCTTCTTCTTCTTTTTTTTATTATTATGTTATGTTAATCACCATACATTACATTAGTTTTTGATGTAGTGTTCCATGATTCATTGTTTGCGTATAACACCCAGTGTTCCATTCAATACGTGCCCTCTTTAATACCCATCACCAGCCTCCCTTCTAAGATGAGGCCAGCATGCCTCCGTGAGGTCCTTGAGGGAGGGTTGTCTGTCTTGCTCTCCCTTGGAGTGGCCTGTGTGACTCAACTTGTTATGAAGCTATATGGGTGAAGATGTTAATCTGTGATCATATTTTTAGTTCAGTTGCATTTTTGTTTTCATAACTCACCAGCTAGCCCAAGGTTTGTTTTCCTAATGCTGGGTCACAGAGACACATACAGAATAAGGGACAGTGACAGTTTGGGCAGTTTCCTGTTTATTTTTAGTGATTTCAAATAAGGACACATACTCAATTGCCGGAAATGAGCATCAGAAGCCTCAAGTGCTTTGTGTGCTTTTTTAAATTCAATATTTAAGAGGTTTAATTTTTCCTTTAGTGTTAGCTAATTTTGAACCATAAAGTGTTCAAAGCAGATGTTAGAATATATGTGTCCTCAAAGAATCCCCATGTTGTTACTGTTTTATCAACTTGTGCACTTTGGTTCTTACAGAAATCACTTAATTTAGCAGTTAGTACCTTTCTAGGATTGAAGACCCAAAGTCCCTATACATTGAGATGTGGCAAAAACCTGGTATTGCATGGCTAGCCTCCGTGTGGGGTGTGCGTGCTTTGACTGCAAACACCAGCCAGTACGAGGGCCTGCTCTGTATTTATACACAGTAAGCACTATGACTATTGCAGTGTTTACACCTCTATTTTTGGATTCTAAGATTTAATAACAACAATCTTCACTTTTGGATTCACTGCTACATTTCCAATTTTGGAGACAGTGTAATATAGTTGTCTCTGTGTGTGAAATACCATTTCTCTGTGATGATTTTGTTTGGGGCTAACAGACTCTAGAGAGAATTAATTTAACGTTATGGTCACCACTTCAACAGGTAAAAAGTTGCTTCTTATTTTGAGCAAAGTTTAGTCTTGTAATAGAAGCCTAATGGGAGTGGAGCATTCATGGTTAGGATTTGTGAGTAATAAGGGGGAGAGGCGGGCATGAGTCTAGATTACAGAGGTCTTGGCAAGCTAAGTAGAGGAGGTTAGACTTAATCTTATAGACAGCAACAGGGAGCTGCTAAGGTTTTTGAACAGGAGATGAAATGTAAACGATATTCTTACTTTTCTTTCTCCAGCCCCACCTAGAAAGTCCATACCCTTCTGTCAGCTCCCTTAAGGAGGTTTAAGGCTGGCAGATTTACCCCAGGATGGCTGATGGCAGAGGGCTGTTGTCCTAATCTAATCAGATGGTGGCAAAGAAAGAGGAAATGGAGAAGAATATATAAAGGAACTCCTCATCTCTTATATTTTTCTCCTGTGCTCATCAAAGAAAATTTAAAACCAGAGGACAAAAAATTATCTATAGTTTCATTATTTAAATGCAGTCATTGTTCACATTTTAGCCCGTTTCCGTCTAGCCTGTTTTTTAAATGAGGCCTTCCCTTAAATTAAAAAAAAAAATTCAGATATACTTAACACGCAACACAGATTTTAAGAACAGGTCTTAGGCAGTGAATGTTCATTGAATTTAATAATTCTCTGTACTCATATAGCCATAACTGCAGATTTAGAAGATTGCCATCACTCAGGAAAATCTCCTTGTGCTCCTTTCCTTTTTCTTCTTGTTAAACATTTTTTTCCCCAATCTTACTATATATGTAAATTGTATCATACTGAGCTTATTATGTATATATATACACACACACACACATATATATGTAAAAATAATATATATTATTTTTATTACTTAGCATATATGATTATATGATTTTAATTAAAAATTTTTTTCTTTGGCATTGTGATGTAAACATGTTTCATGTAATTAAGTAAATCTAAAAAACATTCTAATGGCTACCTAATATTCCATTATGGAGATATATGATTGTCTACTTAACTGTTTTGGGACATTTAAGCTGCTTCCAAAAAAATAACACCACAGTAGCACTGAATAGCCATTGTGAAGGCATAAATAAAATGATTTAAAGCAGATACAGGAGAGGAAGAGTTAAAGAAAATTCTAAAGGCTTAGAATGAAGAAGGTAAGAAGAGAATTCTAGAGGGAAGTGGAGGTCAATGAGGATGAGATTGGTTTTGACTAGATTGAATTTGAGATCGAGGGAGATGTCAGAACTGCTCTGTATATAACTGGAAAAAGTGGAATTAAGGACATCCTAGTGCCCTGGAAACCGAAGTCCTAGTAGGAGAGGGGACAGAGCAGTGATTATTGAGAGAAGAGCCTCGTGCCACGGATTCAGTTTTGCGCTACCTTGAGTTCTAATGCTGACTTTTTTTGGGGGTACCGATTTGTGTTGTTCGTTGGGTGAAATGACGACTTTCAGGCATTCGCCTGACTTCTGTATTCATGATCTCAAGATCCAGAATGTGCTTTCCTTTCTCTTTTGCTTCACACTAAGACCTATTAATGTGGTTGGTGTTAATTCTGAGAAAGAAAACTGGTGATGGTATCACTTTACCTTGGCTAAGGCTAGAGAGCTGCCATTTGGTTTTCTTGCGGTTCTACTGGATTTTTTCCCACTAAAAGGGATTGACATGTTCGTATAAGAAAATTAAATTACCTGAATTAGTAGAAGTTACTGGAGAATGGAAGATGTAATTTAATAGGAAATAATTGCTAACTTTTGAGTAAATAGGGGGAATTGAATCCATGCATATATTTACTTCCTTTACCTCCTGAAATCAGACAGAAATTACTGAAAAGAAATAAAACCCAGAAGAACAAAGCAAAATGGAGAGGAGATCTCAGAATCAGCATTTTGGAAACTAGAAAGCAAATGAACTGGTGGTCACTATGTTGGCAGACGAGAAAAAGCTGAGCCATAAGCAGCCGCAGGGAAAGTCTGGAGTAACCGACTCACACCACATTAACTGCGGGAAGGTTCAGAAAGGTGCCTTTCAAACAAGTAAGGGCACATGGAGACAAAAGGAGGAGACTTGGTGGAAAGTCTTTATAAGAAGTCGCTAGAATTCCTGATCCCACGTCACTCCCCCAAAACCAGGCGGCTAAAGACTGAAGGTTGACTCTCTGCAGAGGCTACACTGGAGGGAATCTGGTTCCGGGACATGGACATTAGGCGCTGCCGAGAACAGTGGGTACCTTTCTGAAAGTAGCGGAGCACATTGACTGGGAAGATCCTCAGCCCTCTTGCCACTCAGCCCTCCGATCCCTTGTGCCTCTAATCATGAGATGGATGATTCTTTGGAGAATCAGACAAGCCCAAAAGAAAGACCAAAAGGCACCAATTACAGGAGCATTCTTAGGGGGTTGGTGGGAAGGAAATAGGCCAGCCAGTCTCACCCCAGACAAGCCCGCTACTGAGTGACTCTGTGCCCCTGTCTCATCCAGAGCGCCCATTTTAAATATGCCTGCATATGCGACTGTGATAAGGGCACAGATTTTCTTGGTTTGAATTCTCTCTCCTGACACTATCCGGACATTAATACTTTTAATTAGTTTTGTATGATTTTGAACTTTATATAAAATGTACATGGAGGCGACTCAACTCAGATGTCTCCCTCTTTCCCTTGCATCTTCACCCCACCCCCCATCTCTTTTCCTGCCCTTGTGGCATCTCTCTCTCATCTGATGGGCATGGCAGGTCAAAGAGAGTAGAACAAAAGACAGAGTACTTTCTTTTCACACATTTTTCTCCCTTTGTTCTCCTTATAACTAAATGTTGGTGTATTCCTCAAAACTCCCTTGTATTTACTTTGATCTGTATTCAAATTCTATTGCTTCTCTGTTCTTGAGTTCTCATGGACAGATTCCTTTCTCCAGACAGTTGTCAGCGCTCTAATCCTTCTAGAAACTGAACATCTAAAGGAATCAAATTATTTTCAGAAACAATCTGTGCATGTTAAATACAATTAGATGGTTGATGATAACAATTATCAGCTAAACCAATAGCAGCAGCAGCAATAACAGTGAACACAGATTTTGTTAGTCTAAATGAATCTGAACGGTATATATACCTAGTAGATTTTGAAAGAAATACTTGCTAAAGGAAATACAAATAAAAATGACATCTTTGTGAATTCGTACATGCCCAAGATTTCTATTACTTTAATCTTGTCTTTTGAATTCGGCTTCATATTTGAAAATTCTAGTTGGGCACTGTGAGTTTTTTAACTTCCTTTTTTGTTTGATTTTCTCTTTCTCCAACTGACTATTTAGCTGCTTTGATCATTTTAAGATGTTCCCTCTGCCTCATTTCAGAAATCAGGTTTCACAGAATAGTTGCTATGTCCTAGAAAGCCCTGGTAATACAGATTAAAAGTATGATCATGAATGTGTAACAGTAATGCTGAAATTATTGACTTCAGAAATCTTTCAAATCCTCTTCTAGATTTCCGGATGTTGTAAAACAAACCTAACATCTGTCACAAGTGCATGTTTCTTAGTCACATGTAAACAGCGTACACTGTCTTTGGTTCTGGATCACGGACTGTTTCCTCAGAAGTGTAGAGCTTTGTCCACAAAGGTGGCTTTATGATAAGAATGTGGATACCCTTGGTGGAGTGGTTTGACCACACCTATGTATCACAGGGGCTTAGTCCCCCTTGTGTTGCTGAGACCTCTACTTGTGGCAAACAAGAGCATTGATATTATTTTGGCTCCGGGCATTATGTTTAACTCAAGTGAACATGTTTGTAATAATAACTTCTGGAAATTCTTGCCTGAAATTTTTAATGATATTGATAACATTACATAGTAGTGACAGTTACATATTTAATACGTTACAGAATAAAGATAGACTGCAGTGGGTGGCTCATAATATAGGATGGTGTCATACTGATTTAATTAAAATTCTCCTCTTTAGATTTAGTGCTAAGAACATGTCTTTATATTAGAATAAGGGATTTTAATGGTTTCACAAGATCAGATAATTTTAAACAGCTCTGTTCACTCACATCGGTGGTGAGGTTTAAAAAGAGACTTTATATCTAGTCTGAAGTTAAAACTACAGTAAACTTATTATAGTAATTAAAAGACATGGTTTGGCTTTAGAAACAAATTACTGATTGAACAAATTGCCAGTGAAGTAAATTAAGTGCTAATTGAAAGTTTTAAAAATTTGCCATTTGTTTCCTAATCAAAGTCCCAGCTTAAAAGAGATATATCTGCTCTAAGTTTCTTGAGCATAATTACAAATGCTTTGGGATTTTTCTCCTTGATTTTATATATCAATAATTATTAATAACTACTTTAAAAGGGGCCAAGAGTCAGGTTTGAAAGTTCTTTATCACTGGGACTATTAAGAATTCTTGGTGTGGGCGCCTGGGTGGCTCAGTTGGTTAAGCAACTGCCTTCGGCTCAGGTCATGATCCTGGAGTCCCGGGATCGAGTCCCATATCGGGCTCCTTGCTCAGCAGGGGGTCTGCTTCTCCCTCTGACCCTCCCCCCTCTCATGTGCTCTCTCTCTCTCATTCTCTCTCTCAAATAAATAAGTAAAATCTTTAAAAAAAAGAATTCTTGGTGTTACCAGAGGTAACTTGACATTATATGTACATTTATTATTTATTAATTTTATGTTCTAAACATAAATAGTATAGCAGGGTATCTAGGCAAATTCTGTTTGAATTTTAGTTCTTATTCTTAGAATTTGAACATTTAATACAAATTCTGATATGTTTAGAAATAGTCTCCTCAAATGTCTGATTTAGAGATTTAAAGTGACTTACTTAATACGTTTTATCATATTTATTTAAATGCATTGTTTGGGGCTGACACAAAATACTGTGAGAATAATGTGTGATGATGTAGCTTCAACATTGCATTTACTGGGTCCTCCCTCTGGTTCTAAATGCTTGATTAAATAATTTTATTTCTTTTCAGTACATGATGGATTATAGGTTGAACAAATGAATGAATGAACTCAATGAAAAAACTGAGGGATATCATCGAAATTGTTACTTGTTTGAGATCTTAGTACAAATATTGCTAGAGGAATAATGGCACTTATAAATTTGCTTGGATGTTCTCTATTTAACATCATTCATATTGTCCCTTTTTGTTAGAAAATTTACTTTGTGGATGTAATCTCAAAATTCATTTTATGGCTATGATGTTATTTTTATATTTATAGTTAGTATATTTGCAGTTTTGCATAACTATGAAATTATAGTGTCACAGATAACAGAAGGAGAAATGTTCATGAGGTCAACTAGTTCATGCTTTTATCCAAGAAAAGATGATACCTGCTCATCTAGAAAGTAGTATTTTAAGACACAGAGAAGATGATTTAAGGCTCTTATACTGTAATTAAAAGTGGTTTCCTGAGAAGATAATATGCCCGCTTTTACCCAAGCCTTACATATTAATAGTGCTAACAAATATATAACTAAAAGGAACTGAAAGTATTCATTAGTTGTTGTTGTTATTTTTAGTAACTCATTATATTGTTCTTACCTTCTATTTCGTTCATTGTTAATCTTGGCAAATATTTAGTGAGTAGTTACAAAGCACTAGCTACATTCTGTTCTTTTATAATGCGCTAGTCATTTTCCTTAAGCAACAGTAAAATATCAACAAAAATCATAGTGTAAAATTAGTAGTTTCTATGGAGATAAAGAGATTGGGGAAAGGGAGGGGTTTTCTCCTTGCAGTAACTTAAATATACTATTTAGAAATATTAATAGCTGTGGAGTGCCTGGGTGACTCAGTCAGTTAAGCTTCTGACTTTGGTTCAGGTCATGATCTCAGGGTCCTGGGATTGAACCCCAGGTCGGGCTTCCCACTCAGTGGGGAGTTTGCTTGTCCCTCTCTCTCCTCCCTCTCCCTCAGCCCTGCCCCCTGCTTGTGCACTCGCCTGCACGCTCTCTCTCAAGTAAATAAACAAAATCTTTTAAAAATATATTAATAGTTGTACTTTGATTATTATAAGTCAGGAAATAGTAAGTTGTTTAATCAAAACCTGATTAAAGTATGCCTAAACACTTCTTCCTCTTTACTTATGGGGCCATGTACTTGGGATCCTGCAGAGTCATCTCTTTCACATTTGGCCAAGACTTTGATTTTTATTTATTTATTTATTTTTTGCACCATAGTTCACCGTAATCAGAGGTAAACCAAAGAGCTGAAAAATAAAAGAGCAGCCAGTCCCTCAACTCAAGTAGCTGTTGGGTTCCAGGCCTTGCCTGCGACAGCGCTACGGTTCGCGTCACAACTGAGTTGTAACCAGAAGGGGTTCTTAGTATTAGTGTTAGAATTGTCAGTTTTAGCAAATAAAAATACAGGGCACCTAGTTAAATTTGAATTTCTGATAAATAACGAATTATTTTTTTTAGTCTCAACTATATCCCGTGCAAGATGTGGGACATACTTGAACTAAAAATTATTTGTTTATGTGAAATTCAGATTTAATTGATGTCCTGTATTTTATCTGGCGACCCTTGTTATTTCTGCTTTTTGTATATGAAGGTGCTAGGCATTCAGAAATTAGTAAGGAGTTCTTGAGGGGCTCAAAGTCTTTTGGGGGATGTGGAACAGAAGGGATGTGGGGAATAGGAATACCAGAGAGGAAACTTGGCAGTAATCAAGATGTTTGAAGATGGAGGTCTGGACGAGACAGTGAGGATGAAGAGATGGTTATATTTTTCTGTTAATGCTGAGCAAGGTCATCGTAGCTCTGAATGCTCGGAGGTAGGAAAACAGTGTCCGCAGGTGCCATTGAGGGCCACTGGCAGGCCAGTAACGTAGGAGGGTGGTGATGGGAAAGGAGAGATGAGAAAATGAGAGGGTTAAAAAACTGATGAAAAGAAATGTAGGGGAATCAGAGGAGAAGGAAAGAGAGAGAAAATAGTCAGGTCCATGCATGGTATTCATGGATGGCATCGAGGTGGTGTGTCAGAGAAAGGACCCTGAGGACCCTCCATGCATATCGTGGTGCTGTGTTACCTTGAAAAACTCACAAGCTTTTTGGACTTTTCTTATTTGTAAGAGGAGGGAATTGGATGAGAGAGTCTCTAACATGATCTGATTCTAGAAGCAACCCAGTGGAATCCCTAATCCTAAGTTTTCTACCTTTGAGGAGGGGTTATTTAGATTTTAACACCAGTTCCTGCTATCCCCTCAGCCTTGCTTTCTGTCCTTATAGCCACTTTCTGGAGGCCAGCCCCCCAGTGCCTTCAAACCTTTAGTTTGATTCCAACATTCAGTGTTTATTATAATGCCTTTGGAATGAAATGAATCAGACTACCTCAAAGACACTTATTTCTTAAACTTCTTTTTCTTTGCATTGATTCCAGTGTAGATTAAAATAAAACAGTTGAAAAATAAACCCTTGTAATTTACTTAAAAAATTTCTTTTGTTCATTTTGGATAATCTGTTCCTGAATGAATAAAATAGACGGTTTAGGACGAGAGCCTCATATATTTAAATATATTATAGAGGCAGTTTTTGTGACTTTAGAAATACCTCAGTGCATTTAAATCTAGCCACATAGACTCTGCAGAACTGCTCTGTGGTGGGGATTGATGCTGGTGGCTCCTTGGAGTCACGGTATATTTGCATAAGTAAGCATACAACTGCTATTACCAATTTAATAAAGTTACCTATTTAATAATCCCTTTAAAACTTGGACGGTAGGGGTGCCTGGGTGGCTCAGTCGGTTAATTTCTGCCTTCAGCTCATGTTGTGATCCCAGGGTCCTGGGATTGAACCCTGTGTTGGGCTCCCTGCTCAGTGGGGAGCCTGCCTCTCCTGTTCCCTCTGCCCTCCCCCCTGCTTGTGCTCCCTCTCTCTCTTTCTCTCACAGATAAATAAATAAAGACTTAAAAAAAATAAAACCCGGACTATAAATCAGAAGTGGCTACCAGTGATAAAGATTTAATGGAAGTAAATCTACCATTTTGGATGTGGTTTTTAGGCCATTTTTAAATCTTGGAAATCTTTTGAAAATCTGACCAAAGCAACTGGATCTTTTCCAAATTGGACTCACCAGACAAAATTGTTGCAGAAAAGTCAGGGGATTTGCAGGACTGCCTCCCCCTGCCCCCCCTGCCCCCCCATCCATGGGTAGCTCAATTTTAAATTCATGATTTAACTGGTTAGTTAAACTGGTCCATTCATTGAATCTTTCAGCCATTCATTCATGAGCTAGGCTCTAGGCATTGTAGGAAGCTCTGATTTTTAACTCTCTCCTGACAGTAATAATCTTAAACAAATTCAAGAGCCCATTTTCATATTGAAATAAAAGGCATAACTTATATACTGTATGTCTCTAACTTAGGCTTTTTATAGGTTTAGGACTTACTTTCTGCACCCCAAGAGATAACAGCAACTACCTAGTTTATCATCCATATTCCTCTTGCTTCACTACAGCTTTTAAAAATTTCCCTTTAGCTATCCATTTCTATCCCTTATAGGTATAGTCGTATCATCTTCTGTTGTCTTTCCTCCTAAATCTTTATTCGTAAACATTTCTTTGTGCTTCCATATAGCCATCATCTTTTTTTTTTTTTTAAGATTTTATTTATTTACTTGAGAGACAGCACGAGAGAGCGAGAGAGAGAGATCACTAGCAGGAGGGGAGGGTAGAGGGAGGAGCAGACTCCTGGCTGAGCAGGGAGCCTGATGTGGGGCTCGATCCCAGGACCCTGGGATCATGACCTGAGCTGAAGGCAGACGCTTAACCGACTGAGCCACCCAGGTGCCCTAGCCATCATCTTTAATGCTGCACAGTATTCTAGTAAGTTGATGTACCTCTTAAATGTTGGACATAAAGGTTATTTCCAATTTTACACTTTTTGGACAATGTTACAAATGACTGCTTTAAGTAGTTTTTTCAGACTTGTCTTGGATTAGTTTTTTTTAGAATAGATTCTTAAGGATGGGAGCAATGATTCATTCATTCGTGACATTTTTATTAAGCACCTAGTATGTTCCCGACTGGTTCAAAAGCTTGGCCATTTCCATGACACTTGATATGCTTTGACAGTCTTTCCAAATTTGCTAGAGAACTATTTAACCAATTGAGTCAGCTCTTCATTGTCTGTCTAGCCCAATAGATCTGTGCTTCCTCATTACTCATCTGGATGAATATTTAGAAGTAAGCTAAATAAAGCATTATAAGGAAGGCACATCTGAAGAAATGGCAGTGTGTGGCTGAGTGAGAAGAGCATGCCTTTAGAACTACTTGCTGTGTGGATAATTTACACAACTTGACATTCTTTTGATGTGATAATTGAGAGATGAAGCTTTGACCAAATCAGAGGTTTAGATCACTGTACAGACTTAAACATCTTAAATTAAATAACTTCGATTAATTTAAATCACTCAGAAAACTTCAACTTGAAATTTTTAAAAAGCAAAACCAAAATACACAGTTTTGTAAATGTGTCCAAATTTTTATTTTGTGAGCATTTATTGGTTGCCTTGTACGTGCTAGGAAAACAGATGTGAATGTGACATTGCATATTCTTAATTAGTAGGGAGAGACAGGCACATATGTAAACAAATACTTGCTACAGCATACCGTGAGCTCTGTAAGAGGGTTTACACGACCAGGAGTGTCCGGGAGCAGAACTTTCCATGTCCTTTTATCCAGATTTCTTACTATACAGGACCCCCGCCCCACTTTTTTAACTTTCATGGTTTACTTTTACATCCTGGGAGAGGAAAGAACATTGTTAGAGAGTACGGTAAATACAAATGATTTAGTTGGAATGAAAACTCAGTTTTGAAATATATGTATAGTTTCAAAAGCAAGTAACTAAAGGACTTTTTCCCTTTTGATTACAGTGTGGCTGGCTGGTTGAAGAGAAGTCATGGGTTGATGGTTTTCTGAAAAGTCACTAGTTTCTTTGTAAACGGAATTTCTGATAATCATTGGAAGGGACAAAAATAACATAATAGACCTGTGCATGCTGTCATTAGTCATGGCAAAAGTATTCTAATATAATGATTTTTTTTTTTTCCAGTCACCTGAGCTAAAGTAGAGCAAAAGCAGTAGTCTACCTACTTTTCTGGAACACTGTGGTAGAGCCTGACAGCATGGGTTCAGTTGTAACTGCTGGTTACTAAGTGTCACCTCAGATCTTAACAACACCCGTGCTTCCAGTTCCTCAGTGGTAAATTGGAGATCATGATAGTATCCACTTCATAGGGCTGTAGAATCCAATAGATACTGCTCTGTATGCATCTTAGTCAATCTCAGAGTAGCATTTACTGCTGTTGACCTCTTTGTCCCTCTTAATATACTGTTCCTCTTAGCTCCTGAGACCCCAAACTCTAGTTCTTTTCTTCTCCTACCTTCTACTTCTTTTCATTTGTGTTGTTTGTTCTTTTTCTGTCTGATTTCTAAATGTCAGATGCCTGTGGGTCCTTTCCTTTCTTCCTTTTTACTCCTTTCCAAGGTGATCCATTAATCTCATGGCTTTAAAATCATCTATACGCCAAGGAGCCCTTAAATGTCTCTAGTCCTGACCTGTCCAGCTCTCAGGTCCAGATTCATATGTCTGATTACCTCCTGGATATTGCTTCTTTAACACATTCCAACCTCTGGATCCCCCCCCCCCCAAACAAGTAAACAAAGAAAGCTTTCCCTATCCCAGCCATCTCCGAGGGTAAATGGCCTTACATCTGTGACTCATCCTTGATTCTTTCCTTTTCTTTACCCCATGTGTATCCAGGCCAGCAGCAGATAATACTTCCAGAGTAGATTTTGAATCAATCTACTTCTGTCTCCTCTGCCACTATCCCGGTCCAAGTCATCATCATTGCTTGCCACCTCCATAGGCTTCTAACTTGTCCCCTCCCTGTCTGTTCAATACAGAGAGCCACCAGAATGATTTTTTTTTTAAAGCAAAAATAAAATCCTGTCACATTTCTGTTTAAGATCAACTAATGGCTTCCTGTGACACATAAGATAAAATCGAATCTCTCCTTTTCATAGCTTACACAACTGGGCTCAGTTTCCTTAGTGAGAAAATTAGGGTACTTGTGAATTTAACTAAAATATAAGCTCCTGGAGGGCACGGACTTTTTTTCTGCTTTGTTCATTGTTATTTTCCCAGTGCCTGGAATAGTGTGTGAATGTAATGAGCATTTAATAAATACGTGTTAAATGAATAAACAACTCAAGGTTGCTACAGATTATATGGTACCCCAAAAGCCTTTCTTCTTTCCTCTTTCAGAATAGCATATTATACTTTGTATTTTCTGCATTATGTAGAAAGTCCAGCAAACGCTTCTGGTTCAGTCTCCTTTCTTTTCCCTTCTTGCCTTCTATAATTTACCCCCTGCTCCCCCCCCGACCCCCGTTTTATTCTTCATATCTGAGGACATATTTGGGTCACTGGGAGAGGATAGATGACTACATAGGACGAGAAACAGAATAGAAATTGAGAAGGAACCCTGAGAATAATAGCAACCACATTTTAAAAATAAGCATTTTCTGCAGAAATCTTTGAATATATTCAAAAATATTAGAATAGAATAATTAATCCTCATCTCTTCATTGCCCAATTTCAACGGTTAAATCAACTCCTGGCCATCCTTTGAGCAACCAGCATTTAATCTGGAAATTGCATATGGTAAAAAAATACCTAATTAGTTTATAGAGATTTGTATCACAGATACATCTTATCCTGGGCATCATTACTATTTTTTTAAAGTTTATTTATTTTTAAGTACTCTCTATACCCAATGTGTGGCTTGAACTCATGACCCCAAGATCAAGAGTTGCATGCTCTTCTGACTGAGCCAGCCAGGCACCCTGGTAGTTTGTAAACCAACTGAGAACAGATTAGGTATGATTTCAAGGGTGTTAGGTTCAGCAATATCTTTTCTGATTTGCTTTTTGTAAATGTCTGAAATTTTACCATTAGTTTGACTGTAAATTTGCAAATTGTGAATAAGCCTGAGAAGGGAAATACATAAAGCCCATTAGCAGTTATTTATATCTTAGTGTAAATTGGTTAATTAGACGCATGCTTGACCGGTAAGTAGAGCAGGCTTTGATGGGAGGTCTAAAATCAAAGGGACCTGGCATGGGGATGGCCATCTAAGGACAAGGAGTACTGTTCAAGAGGCAGGAGGTGCAGCTCTGCCACTTTCCAACTTTGCCTAGAGGTGGTCCTGGCCTTGAAGCATGTAGAAAGAGCTCCCCGTCCCAGTTTGGTGGTATTCCTGTCATCTGTCATCTGGGTTCCCTTTGGCTGGCTGCAAACCTTGTGTAAGGTTGCCCAGGAGGTGCTTCCAGCTAACTCTGCTGCTTGTTTATTTTTAGGTATCTTGCAATATATTCAGAACTCTCCCTCCTAGTGACAGCAATGAATTTGATCCAGAAGAAGATGAACCTACCCTTGAGGCATCCTGGCCACACTTACAGGTACTTTGAACTACCATTTGTTATAAAAGAAAGCTCCATTAACTCATTAGCCGATTAGCATGGGAATTCCTTGAAGGCCTTTATTCACCCAGAAATCAAATTAGAGTATATTAATGGAAAGCTAGAGAATGCTCTCTGTGTTTCTTCTCTTGGTAATTAGGATGCCAAAAGAATAAAATAATAAGTTGTGGTGTAATGCTTTAGTGTGGTTCCTCCCAGGTTGTGGGTCCAGCCAGCAGTTCTTGCTTTTTGATAAGAGCTTCTATGTGATCCTGCCTGCTGGAGCCTCCAACAGGAACTGAACTATTTTCATATTAATATTAGTTGGATGTGATTAGGTCATAGAGTTTATATCTCATTTTCATCAGCAGGTACCCTGGGGATTGAATGCCTGTCTTCATGATAGCCACAAATGTGTTTCTGCAGCCTGGAAGGGCAAAAACAAATTGCAAGAGTTATTTCATAGTGTTGTAAGGAAGAGCAACAGCCGATAGGAAGTTTGTATGAAAGCCAGTTTTGTTCTCTTGCACTGGGAAGGCCATGTTTTCCAGTCATGCGCATATGCCGGGACAGATCAGGGCCATCCCTGTATCTCCTTTGCCAGCACCAGGCCCATCTGTACTCTTTTTACTTACCCATACTGGTCATTTTCAATCTTCCCTTCCTGGCCGCTCGCGCTGCAGGCCAACATTTCTCCAAGGAACAGAACAAGGAAATGTGAATGGCATGCGCCCCCAAGCTATCTTTCCATTGAGTTAGAATGTCCTCAGAGGCTGGATGACAACCAGCCAGGAGGGAAGGGGTGGTAGAGAGGGACTAAAACCTTGTACACTTTCAGGCAGAGGCAGAAGCCATTGCATCACGACTACTTGTTGACTTTTGAAAGAGCAGAAAACTGTACCTCAGTGAGACGAAGCCTAGAAGGTGTCTACAAGTTTCTTTTTTCCCCACTTCAGAATTTCTGACATCAATTTGCAACTTTCCCTGTCCTGCTTTGGCAACTCAAGGTTGCTACGGATACACATGTATGCTGTTTCCCTAGTTATAGAGAGAGCTTTCTGGGCCTCTGTTTCCTCAGCTCTTACCCAGGCGTGTTATACATATGTATTCCTGCTGCCAATGCCAAGATTGAGTAAATTAGTTAAAATGCTGTGGCTGATTTCCTATTTTAGCTGCTTGATTTTTTTTTTTTTTTTTTAAGGTGTCAGACATACTATCTGCAGTCTAAGAAATTTGGAAAATTATTTGTGCTTTTCATGGTGTATCCCAGATTGTGACAAAAATTAAAATAAAAAAAATCATTCTTTTGAATAGGTGGACTTCTTGTCATGCCTTATTCCTAATGTTTGGCACCAATTCATAAAGTGCAGTGTAGTCTGGAGGAAAAAAAAAATTTTTTTTTTTTTAAAGATTTATTTTTTTTGACAGAGAGAGACACAGTGAGAGAGGGAACACAAGCAGGGGGAGTGGGAGAGGGAGAGGCAGGCTTCCTGCGGAGCGGGGAGCCCGATGCGGGGCTCGATCCCAGGACCTGGGATCATGACCCGAGCCGAAGGCAGACACTTAACGACTGAGCCACCCAGGCGCCCCTAGTCTGGAAGAAATTTAAAAAACAAAACAAACAAGATAATCTCAGGAAGGTCCCACATCTTATGGTGGAAAAGACAGGAAGAAAGCTGTCTTCAAAGCTTCAACTTGTCTTCTCTACATCCCAGAGACAGTAGACTACTCTTGCCATTTGCAAGAACTTTTTGAATGCTCTAAATCATGATCACCAGAGATAGAAATTTCCTCTAAAGCATAGTAAAGTTGAATTGAGTATTTCAGTTAATCCTTCCTAAGCTTAATGACTCTATAAAATACAGACCAAATTAATTTCTAAAGCTATGAAGCTAAATGCTGTCACCAAAAATCTCTAGCTTACACTGTGTCATTCCTACAGGAGCATTAACTGTTAGTTCACCTGAAACTCTAAAACCAAAGTGACAATGAGGAGCGATGATGAGACCTCTACCCTTATGATGTAAAGTCCCGCAAACTGTATTCCAAAACGGTCTGGCTTTATCTGTGTTGACACCCTGTTCAAGCCTATAATCCTCTGATCCCTGCTTTAGCTTAGGGGGAAATATGACTTAGACTGGATCAGGTAAAGGAAACCTACTTTTAAAATTCATAAATTAACCGTCATTTGTAATAAAGGTCAAGTCAGTAGGCACATTGTTGCCTTCAACTATTCCTTTCTGGAGGTCTTTGTACTCAAGATTCCTGTGTTTCTCTTATGTATTCTAACTCTACAAATTGGTCACCTTTCCATTTTCACTGATAGGTGGTTTTAGTACTGACAAGAGCACTCACTGAGCATTCAGGAAATCTTAGCTGTTCATGACAGGTCATTCATGTTGTAGTGAGTTATTACTAAATTTAACATTTTACTTTTTAATTGAGCCAACAATATTTTTCTGACCAAAACCTAGCACCTTTTCACTTTTTATTAACTCCAGCATTAACAGTGTGCTTCTTTTTCTGGATCACATTTTTATAAGGAAGCACAGTGTTTATTACCAATATCTGATAATAGTACAGAACAACAAAATTGCATTGAGACATGGTTATTGGGTGATGGGTTAGGCAATGAACCTAGCCAATTGACTGTTTCTACACACCTCTTGTCTGATTTAAGTTTGTGGCCATACAAAACTACTCCTAACAAATCATGGATCTTTGGAGGTATTTAAAAATAGAAAAAGGTTTGGGGTGCCTCGGTGGCTCAGTTGGTTAAGTCTGACTCTTGATTTCTGCTCAGGTCATCATCTTGGGGTCATGAGATCGAGCCCTGAGCCCCGAGTCTCGGGCTCCCTGCTCAGCAGGAAATCTGCTGGAGATTCTATCTCTCCCTCTGCCCCTCCCCTTATTCTCTCTCTCAAATAAATACATAAATCTTTAAGAAAAATAGAAAAAAGATTAAATCCACAAATTTTTAGTTTAAATATATCAGAGGTTCTACTGTATGTGTGTTACTTGATATTTTCTGTTATCTGTATTGGTATCTTTCAAACTGTATTCCATAGTTACCATGGTTATTCTTTGTGTATTTTCTGTATTTGGGTCTGTAGTTCCAGTAGAATGTGATTTTGCAGGACTTCATTTACAATCGGGATTGTTTTTAGTGCTTTACACTTGAGACTGAAAAACAGAAATGCTAAAGTCTTTTTAACTCCTGTTCCTTGGAGAGTTCACTTATGTGATCTTGAAAAGTAAATTATTCTCTCAGTCCTCAGTCTTTCTTTCCCTTTAGAAATTCAAGGGAGATTTTTGATTCTGAGGTAAAAAATCTGTCTCGTAAGTGTAGAGAACATTTATACTTATTAGTAAATGTGTCTAAAGTGTTTCCACCAAACTGTTTTAAACTGTAACTGCTTTCAAGGGACCAGAGGGAAGAGAGCACTTTGCCAGTCCTGCTAGAAAGCCCTGCCAGCTCACAAGTCAGGCCTGCAAGATGAGAATCTCTCCACTTTGTGGGAATTAAACCCCCTTTTATGGGTTGTTTGAATAAGGCTGACATTCTGTTTGTAAAAGAAAGAGTTGAAAAATTAGTGTATTGAAAAAACAATTCTTCTAGAGGGTGTTGGGGGCTCAGTCATGTTTCATGCCTAGAATTACAGCTTGACAATGTTCAGATCCTTGGGCAAGAAGTTTTTCTGAATTCCGAGTTTCAAAGAGAAAAATGGTTTTTTACTTTGAAGTAAACTCCTAATGTGAATACCTAAGTGTTAAGTTACAGTCTGAAGTCGTAAGGTTACTGTTTGATGCATTTAGGTTAGTGGTAACACACACCCTTGGGGGACCCTGAGACCTGATTTTCAGGCCTGCAAAATCAGAACAGTTTTATAAGAATACTATGCTATTGGCTGGTTTCACTGTGTTGACATTGGAACGGATGGTTGTAAAAGCATTGGTGGTTGAAATTGCTGCTGCTTTAGCACGGATCAAGGCGGTTGTGGCAAATTGGCTTTGTGAGCATATGTTTTACTGCCAAGCGCTGACAAAAAAAAAAGCGCGCCAATTTCAAATAAAAATGTTCTTGGAAAACCAGCAAAAATTATGAAATTAAATATTATTAAATCTTGACCTTTGAGTACACATTTAAAAAAATATTCTTCGTGGCAAAGAGGGAAACGGAAGTATGCACAAAGCCCAGTGACTGCATCCTGAAGTATACTGATTTGTCTTGTGCTAAAGCCATTTATGTGATTGTTTGAGCTACAAGCTGAACTAGCTGGTTTTTCAAGAAATCCCCTTTTTACTGGAAGGAATGTCTGGCAAACTGTACTTCCATCTTGGGTATTTGGTGGATGTTTTCTTAAAAATAGACAAAACAGTTGTTGCCACTGATAAAATTAGAGCATTCAAGCAAAATTTAGAATTAGAATTTTGGGAAACTTTTATCTTTCTGCTGTCACCTTGAACTTTATCGCTTATCAAAACTTAGACTTTTTGATAAAATTGGAGATATTAAGGAATAGGACTTTTGATACTGTATAATAAAACTTGTGAGCATTTGAAAAACCTGCATAACTCGGTGAACCAGTATTTTCCAATTGGTCAGTGAATGATGTTAGGAAACCGTGCATAGGTAAAAATCCATTCAAAGTGCAAGACAGACAACTGGAATTTAGTATAACAGAGTATGAAAAATTCATTGATTTTGGCTTCAGATTCTGCGTTGCAACTCCAATTTAAGAAACTCAAGTTTTGGTGTAGTATCAAAGAAGAATTTCCACAATTATGTGAAAAGGCTATGAAAATGCTCATCCTTTTTCATACTATTAGATCTGCATGAGGCTTGATTCTTTATATACTTCAACCAAAACAGTGTATCGCAACTGGTTGAATACGGAAGCAGTTTTCTAATATTCAATTAAAGAGATTTTTCACAAAGAAAAAAATAATGCTTCTCAGTAATTCTTTTTGGAAAATAAAGTTATTTCCCACATTAACTTCTGTTAATGTGTAATATATTCTATTGCTTTAAAATGAAATAACAAATATGTATTTTAAATTTTCTGTTTGTATTTCTGACTTTACATATATATGTATTTATATATATATATATCATATAAGCAAAAGCTTTGGACTCTTCAACCATTTTTATTTATTTTTTTTTATTATTATTTTTTTTTTTTTAAAGATTTTATTTATTTATTTGAGAGAGAGAATGGATAGAGAGAGCATGAGAGGGGGGAGGGTCAGAGGGAGAAGCAGACTCCCTGCTGAACAGGGAGCCCGATGCGGGACTCGATCCTGGGACTCCAGGATCATGACCTGAGCCGAAGGCAGTGGCTTAACCAACTGAGCCACCCAGGCGCCCTCTTCAACCATTTTTAAATGTAAAGGCGCAAGACTGAAAAGTTTGAGAATGCTATTTTAGGCAATAGTGATAATGGTGATATGTGTTAGTCTGCTATGCGTAGTGCTTTATATATATTATCACATTTAATCTTAGGGATTATCATCCCCATTATTTAGTTGCAGAAACAGACTTTTAGAGAAATGAACTTGCCTAGGGTTACACAGTTAGTAAGGGACAGAGCTGGACTTCCAACCTGGTGCCTGTCTGTCTCTTGTTAAAAGTTCTGTTTTTTATATACTGTTGTATACTCTACCAGGATCTAATGTATACTTTAACATAGATTTATTTTGCAAAGAGCATAAACAATGATCTTCTACTGTTTATCAGAACAGTTATTTGAGATTGACACTACAGATGAGGATATTTTTATTCCTTGCAGATGAGAGTATTCTGCTAAACTATAATATATTGCTTAGAGGAGTGTAAATTGCCATAAGTTTTCTGGAAGGAAATTTAGCAGTGAGTGTTGAAAATCCTGAAATGTTTGGATGTGTTTTGCTCTAACAATTCCACTTGTAGAAATATTTCCTCATGAAATAATCGAGGAAATGCACCCTGATGTATATTACATGATATACATTGTGGCATAATTTGATAGAGAAGTAATTCAGAAACTATTTAGATGTCCAAGCATAGGAGATTGGTTAAATTGATTATGACTAATTGAATTAGTCATTATAAATTATGTATAATGGACTACTTACTTGTAGCTACTAAGAATGATGGCTTAGATATTATTGATATAAATTGTATACAATATATTGTTTAGATGGTAAAAGCAGTTTGAAAACTATATAAAAATATATTTATAGTTCATTGATATGTTGTAGAAATATAGAGAAAAATCAGGAGGTTTATACATTAAATTGTTGGCAGTGGTTATCTCTAAATGGTGAGGCTGTGGGAGATTTTTATTTGCTTTGTTTGGCTGTTATTTTCAGATTTTTAATTTAAAAAGTTAAAAAATGTAATAGCAACCATGAGCCACAAGAAGGGCTAGCATAGCTTGTAATTGATATTAAAACTCAATTATCTAAGCCCTGTCAGTTTTAGTGTTATAGGCTTTTTATGGTTTTGGTAAGTGAATTATAATTTGAAATTAACTATAATCTGTTTGTTGCAGCTTGTATATGAATTTTTCATACGATTTTTGGAAAGCCAAGAATTCCAACCCAGCATTGCCAAAAAATACATAGATCAGAAATTTGTATTACAGGTAAGCAAAGTTTTATGGTTGCATGCATTCGTTATTCAGTTGATAACACTTTACCTTATTTTCTCTTGATTGTTTAAAAATCTTTCAGTGGCAGTTTTATCACCTTTTAAGCAAATACTGCATATATAAGTTAGTTTCCATTATTGCCCATTAAAAGTAATAGGTATTTCTTTATTGTTTAGTTTATCACTGGAAATTAATTTCATTTCAAACAACAAGGAATGCTAATGCCTAAATCCCTGCAGTTTTCTTTCTTAAAATTTAATTATAAAGGAATTTCATTTATAGGACCTCTAGTTGGTGTGAATCTTTGTGTAGCTTGGAAACTCCTATCTGCATAAGGATTCTTAAGTAACTATTGCACAGATCTGTTAAAACTGAAAAAGCATGGTCTAGAGCATGAATAACCTTCAACAAATAATCAAAATCAGATACTGGTGAGCTTTCACAGCTAGGAAACAGCACTGCTTACTTAACACCTTAAAATTCCTTTAAAGTGATTAACTCTCACCTATCTGTTTGGAACTTCTCAGGGTGTGTATTCTTCTTGATTTGCCATTTTACATTTTGTAACTGTAGACCACATCTTCCTTTTTACCTGGGACTTGGGAATGTTCATGACATTGAATTTTTAGGTAACATCTTCGTGCTCTTATTGTTGACATTCATCTATAAAAGTGGGTACTTGAGCCAACTGGTGTGTGGACTATTGTAGCTCCTTTCTAAGTGATTAATGAACACCTCATGTCAAAAAGAATAAATATCTATCTCCTAGTGAGCCAGTAAGCAGAACTTCAAATTTAAAACATTATTTTGGCGGGAAGTTGATCCTCCTATACCTTACCTGGATAAAGGTTGATAGCCTTTGTGATGACTCATTTCCCCTCCTTAATTCAATTAATAAATTTAGAATTTTGGATATATTAGGTAGAGAGGCTTTGGAAAAGTGAGGTTTTAGAAAAGAGGCTTTGGAAAAAGAGACGTAGGTAAATAGGTGGATACATGGAGCATTGGGTAAATAGGTCGACTGATCCAGATTCTTATACCAAGGAGGCAAAATGCATTTCAGACAGAGAGGCAACATGTGACAGGTCTGTGTTTTGTATTGGAAAGTCCTTGCATTTATATAGCACTGTATAATTGTCAGAGCATCTTTACATGCATTATTTACTTTGTACCATAATCTAAAACAGATGTGGCTAAATTTCAGGCCCACTTTATAAGTGAATAAACTGAGGTCTAGAAACTTTGTCAAGTTTTCCCAAGCACATTTCCTATTCTGATTTTCTGTCCATTATGTCATGATGCCTCTTTGTGATTCCCCTCACTATAAACTTGGAATGACTTCAAGGCAGGAATAGCCCTCACTTCTCAACACTAATGAAATACTAAGGTTCCCTTATATTTATGGTATATCAAAATACCCAAGAGGATCAGATAGTGAAGCCTATGTTTAGTTTACATGGAAACAATAAGAACAGGGATCTTATGATGAAGCGTTTTCTTTACATGAAAAGCATGCAGGGCCCAACTCACTGTGTTCTTCGTGGTAGATGGGTACTGATGATAATAAAGCTCATAAGATTAAAACATCAGAGAAACCCAGACTTGAAAGGGATGTTTTGGGTTGTCTGTTCTAGTTCTGTGAGTTAGTCTCCTTTGAGACCCAAGAAGGAGTGACTCCCATTTACTCTTTTTTAGTGAAGAAGGACCATATACCTGGGCAGATTGTTCTGATTTTGTTAGAAAGTTCTTTATGTTGAACCTCCTTATACCTTGTAGCCTTTGGCCTTATTTCCCCAGACTAAGTCCTTTAGTATTAACTAGCTCGGACATAACGTTTTAGGTCTTAGAACACAGCACTTGTGTTTACCTCTTGGCTTTTTTCCCTAGGAACAGGAGTAGCAGCTCAAATGCTTGTAGGCTCATTTATGACAAGTTGGTGACCAGGTGTCAGACACTAGGAGGTGGACAGGTTTCTATTAAATGGTGCTTTGGCTGCCCCTCTTCTTTCAGTTATTGTTAGACTTTTTTCCCCCTCAAGAGAAACAAATCCAGATTTTTATGTGAAATGTTCTGATGAACCAACCCGATTTGCCTTCCGGATCTAGCTTAGCAGCTGTCAGTGTGCATTCTCTGCTCTAGACTGCGTTCTTACTTCTGTCAATCCTGTCTCATTTGTCTGTTTTGAAAGTCTTCAACATGTGTCCATTTGTCTTTAAAAATGATGTCTATGTCTGAACATAGTGCCCTGAGCCTGGTCGGTCCAGCACAGCCTAGAATTGGGTTCCCCATTCCCTTGTGTGTGTGGATCTCTTAAAAGGGAAGTCTCATTAACTATTCTTGCTGCTCCGTGGCACTATTAACTTGTGTTAAGTCTGTGGTCTTTAACTGATTTCTAACTTAGCTTTGTGCATGGCGTTGTAAAGCCGTGTTTTCTTTTGTTTTTGTTCATTGTACAGTTTGCCTTTTAATCTGAGTGTAGGGTTTGACATATATTCCTGCAGAATATAATTTCTTTCCAGCCTTTTGAAGTCTTTCTGGATCTTGAGGCGGTCATCCACTGTATTCACTGTGCCTTCCGTCTTTATCACATCTGTGACTTTCTTAACTGTGCCAGTAGCTCTTGGCTTCGTCTCAGATCATTGGTTAAAATTGTTAGAATAGCCAGCACTGGTGACCGAGGCCTTTGGCATGTCTTTAGCAACTTTCCTCCGTTTAGAACAGGTTCATTAATCAGCAGTCTTTGGATTCCATCCTTGAACCTGTTATAAATTTACTCTAGAGTAACATCATCCTTCTTACATTTTAAAATTTTGTTCAGGGTGCCTGGGTGGCGCAGTCAGTTGAGCGTCTGACTCTTTGGTTTCTGCTCAGGTTGCGATCTCAGGGTTGTGAGATCGAGCCCTGCGTTGGGCTCCGTGCTCAGCGCAGAGTCTGCTTGGACTCTCTCTTCCTCTCCCTCTGCTCCCCGCCCCTAATAAATAAATAAGTCTTTTAAAAAAATGGTTAAAAATTTTGCTGTTGTTGTTCATAAGGAGAGTGTAGACTCTGTCAGATGCTATGGTAGAAGCCAGGACTTTGTCTTTACAGCATCCCCTCATCTATGGGCCTTGGGACTTTATCATAAAAAGAAATGCTGTTCATCTGCCTTGGGACATTAGTGAACTTCTGGGGGCTACTGTTATTTATTGGTAATGTTTCCCCAAGTACTTGCAATCCATGTGATTGATCGTCTGTCTCCGAGTTTCGCCAGACAAGAAACCAAGTTTACATAGTGAGTCCGTCTACTTATACTTTATGTTTTCAGCCCTTGCCTCATTTTTACAACCTTTGCATCTTTTACCTTCCCTCTGCTGGGTCTGTTGATGAACTTAACCTTCACACCAGGGATCCCGGCAGTTCCTGAATCAGTCAGGAAAGGGATAGGCAGGGTATTGGCAAAACCAATAACACCACTGGGTGGTACTTGAATGTAATCATTTGACTAACCAGAGCATTACCTGTCATGTTGGGGATAAACCCTGGGTGCCGATTAGCTGCCATTTTCCAGAATACCCTGTTCATTCATGTTGGTAACCTGTAAAGTTGGTCTCCTGCCCCTTTTCCTACCCTTTAGTCTACTGATGACTTACCTGAGATCCCAGCCCCTTCTAGGAGTGGGGTCTCAATCCCCTAGGTAATTTTCCTGAGCTTCCTTCCTGGGACATTTGTTTCCAACTTGGGACCTGCTTGGCCTTTTGGAGCTTAAGGCATTGTTGCTGAGATTCTGTCCTGCCCCTCCCCACCCTCCTTTTCCTCCTGCCGCTGCACCTTACCTGTCCCTGAGCTGGCAGCCCCTTCATCTGTGTACCCTGTAGTCAGCTCGTTCATTATTTACACCCCCACTTTCCCCCTGCTTGTCTCTCTCCCCACAGCCTCCCGTGATGCCATCTAGTCCTGGTGTGCTTTGTATTTAAGCCTGGTTTTCTTATGACGTGGGAATCCTCATTCCTTCCCCTCTTGCAAATCGGGATGACACTGACTGCATTCTTTTTCTTTGAGCAGATTTTTTATTCTCTGTGCATTCTCAAAAGGAATTTTGGTGATCTCAAACTTAAAACTTTTTTACTTAGTTAGATACAATTTATTCTAGCCATGAGATTTAAACCTTATTTTCTATAGCAGCTAGCTGTATTCGTTACAGTCTATTCTGACTCTCATTTCTCCTGTCAGTAAAGACAAAAGCAAAATAAGAATTGAGTTATTTCAACATGATGTAGTGGAAAGAAAGTTAACAAGCTGTGGATTTGCATCCTGACTCCTCTGTGTACTCTAAGTAGTATGTATTATAGGAGCTAAGAATATGTGCTGTGGAGTAAGAAGGAACTGCATTAAAACCCTGGCTTTTCCACCTACTTGGCAATGTGGCTTTCAGCCAATTAATATACTCGCTGTCCAAGCTTGAGTCTCCTCATTTGCAACATGAGGAACAGGAAAATAGGATGTACCACCAAACTGACCGTTGTTAAATCTGCTTAATTGAGTTGGCACTATGGATACAAAGACAGGCTCCCTCCCTTCACTTGTAAATAAGTACTTGAAAACTTGGGCACATATTTTACTATTCTGAGCCTCAGTGTTTTCTTCTGTACAATGGCCATAATGGTGACCTCTCTTAGAAGTTACAACAAAGTAGGCTTGTTATGATGATAAAATGACATGACTTGTAAAAATGTCTGCTGGTATCATGGATGGATTATAATAGTTGCTCATTAAATACTAATTCCTTTTTTTATACACTCCTCATACTATATTATCTCCCCACATTAGTGGGATATCTTATTTTTCTTGATTCTTATTAATTTTAAAATCTCCACCTTTTGAAATGAAATGTAAAAGTTTTTGTGAAACTTATAAGAAAATTTTGCAAAGAAGCCTTGAATAAATAACATATTTGTAGATGGGAAATTTGCCATCATAAGGATAGTCATAGAATCTCAAGTTAATTTATACATTTGGTGCAGTTCTCATTAAAATTTCAGTAGTTTAGGCGCACCTGAGTGGCTCAGTTAAGTGTCTGCCTTCAGCTCAGGTCACGATCCCAGGGTCCTGGAATTGAACCCCATGTTGGGCTCCCTGCTTAACAGGAGAGTCTGCTTTTCCCTCCCCCCATTCATGCTCTCTCTTTCTCTCTCTCAAATAAATAAATAAAATCTTAAAAAAAATTTCAGTAGTTTTTTTATTTGAAAATTTCAAAAGTTCATGAAATAAAAGATATTTTTGAAAAAGTAATATCCTTTGCCTATTAGATATTAAAACAAATGTTTTAATTTATATAACTATAAAGGTACATGAATGAAAACAGTGTGGCATAGGAATGCCTGGGTGGCTCAGTCAGTTAAGCATCCGACTCTTGATTTTGGCTCAGGTCATGATCTCAGGGTCATGAGATTGAGCCCTTGAGATTCTCTCTCTGCCTCTCTGTCTCCCTCTGCTCCTTCCCTTACTCATGCTCTCTAAATAAATAAATAAAATCTTAAAAAAAACCAGTGTGGCAGGGGTACAGGAGGGAGACTGGAACATAGCAGAGGCTTGGGTGGAAAACACTGTTCTTAGTAAGCCAAAACCCCACAAAAAATGTACCTATACATAGATAAATAGAGATGTGTATTGTGCATACGTATATATTAGATTGGTATAATCCTCTGAGGAGGAAAACTGATAGTGTTCTATCAACTTAAATTCTGTCAACTTGTATTTTATCCACTGAGCAATTCCTTGAGAAGTAGTCAGGTACTACACAAAGATACATGTACAAGGATATTGAATGCATCATTGTTAATAATTATTAGAAAATTGGAAACAATTGAAAAGTTCCTCAGTAGGGGGTTAGTTGAATAAACCATGGACATTTGTATAATGGAATATTCAGATTGTAGAGAATGAGATAGAGCTACACATGATCTATTTTTAAGTGAAACATGCACATTCTGGAACAGTAAGATTTTTTTGAATCTGAGTCTTATTTTAGGGAAAAGGAGTGTTTGTATATGCACTAAAAATTTTGGAAGGCAATACACCAAGTGGTTAATTGGTAGAATGTGATTACGTGTGATGATCATCATTTTCTAATTTTTATATTTCTCTATTTTTTACATTTAAAAAATAATGAACATATATGTCATAATCGGTAAGAATGGTGAGAATATTTAGATTACAAGTACGTTCTCATTTTGTTGCCTGGCATTTTTCATAAACCTCAGCTGATTGTGTGCATTAGCCTTCCTGAGACTGTTTTTGTAAGACTGCACCATTCACTTATACTTCACATTGGTTGTGTTTCCTTCCTTTCGTCACTTGCATATGTCCTTTTAAAAAATCTGAAGTTCTTTTAAAAAATCTGAAGTTCATTGGGAAGCTGCCAATGTTTCCTCAAGAGCCCTTTTCAATGCTACTCATTTTCATCCTCATCAGGAAGCAGTACAGATTGGTGGTTAAGTGTATATACACTGGTTTGAATTCAGACTCTGGCATTTCTTTAGTGCATGGCCTTGGGCAGGTTATAGGACTGCGTTGCCTCAGTTTCCTCATCTGGAAAGTAGATAAAAAATATCCACAGTATAGTCGTTTTTTTGTTGAAAGGTGTTGTGGAGATTTAATAAGTGAATACATACATAAGCACTTAAAACAATTCCTGACGAGTCAGTGGTCAGTAAATGTTATGTTGCTGCTGTCACTGCTGTTTTGATTAGGATCAGTTCTTGTTTTGAGAATCTTCTTTTGTCATATTTTCTAGGAATTGCCTCAGTCCACGAAGTCATATGGTGTTGGTCTGTCAGCATCTTAATCAGCATGTTAGGAATTTTTTGAAATCTGACTTTAATATTCTAAAAATCAAAGAAACCCTTTGGACTCTACTTATATGGCTCCTCTCTGGCTATTGAGATCTTTTTAGATGTTAAATGTGGTCTCTCCTGTCCTTGGATTCATTTCACCATTGATTTCTTCAAGTGAATGTTTATTAGTGCCAGGAGCATATACTTTTAATAGGTGACAAGCAGGGATAGCACGTTCAAATCTTTTTTTTTTTTTTTTTAAGATTTTATTTATTTATTTGACAGACACAGCGAGAGAGGGAACACAAAGCAGGGGGAGTGGGAGAGGGAGAAGCAGGCTTCCTGTGGAGCAGGGAGCCTGATGCGGGGCTTGATCCCAGGACCCCGGGACCATGACCTGAGCCAAAGGCAGACGCTTAATGACTGAGCCACCCAGGTGCCCCAGCACGTTCAAATCTTTACAGAGGCCAGACAAGTGGTAGGCAATGAAGTAGTCTCGGTGTGACAGGGAGTGATGGGAAACAGTGGTAACCTAGAGAGATCAAGAGAACCTGGAAATCAGATTTTTGTATGGGCCAGACAAAACTCTCTTTGACTTGAACCAGGGCAGACAAACTCTCTGTGACTTGTACCTTTGAAGAGTCGCAATTTTTTCATTTAAGAATGATATAACTGACTGACTTCCTTAGATTTCATTGTAATTTTTGTTAAATCTAGATTTACATAACCTTTAGCATTTCGTATGTACTTAATCTAAGTCTTTACACAAGAAAGCTATCAGAGATATATCAAGGATAGTCAGTTGATTACATAGTGCACTCATGTCTATGGTAATGTTGTTGATTTTAGACATAGTAACTGTCTTCTATAGCCGTGAGTATGCAGGCTGGCTTAGGCTTATGGAACGTGTCTCTTCCCAATAAAAATAATTTTCATCCGTGTTAGGACAGTTGGGAAATGATTTCTTTATGATCTCCGCCCCCACCTCCCCCACCCCCAAAGATGGGTTGCCGAACCTTGAATTATTTCATTGGGTGTATTATTGTGGCAAGAGTTTAGTAGCATATTTCTAAAGACTGCTTTCAACCACTCTGCAAATCTGAAAAGCAGTCAGTGGTTGCTAAGAGACATACTATTCAAGTGTCCCCATAAACATATGTACTGCTGGAGATTGCGATTTAGCAATTTGTATTTCGCATTTGCAGTTATATTTAGCTGAAAGGTGCCATAATTATCATGCAAATTATGCAAATCGTTTACCCTGTCCTTAAAAGTGACCTTTTATTACTGTGTTTTAAAAACTCAAGACAAACTGGACATGACACAAACCAACTGGTTAAAAAATTTTAAGTTCTAAACTGAAATAAATTTCATGAGACCTTGAATCTCAGCTCTAATACAAAAGCTTTTTTTCCAGACGAGTTCCTTGAATATGTCAAAATGTTTACATTTCTCTCTCAGAGTCTATAGCAAATAAAACTTGAGAGAACTTAATTGTTCAGGAATTTTATCAGCTAGCCATTGCCAATTAAGAAAGCACCTCTTCACCTCATCCCATCCAGTCCAACCTGTAACTTACCAACCTTGGGAAAGGGCTTTAGCGCTGTGGCTCCTGCATCCAGAGCCAGCTCTGTGGGTGTGCAGCTTGGGCGGTGACACGGGCCTTGTGCCAAGTAGGGCCCTGCTCTTGGTTTCATGCTCTGCTGTTGCTGTCTTGAAATTCTTCAGAGTGTTTGAACAAGGAGCACTGCATTTTCATTTTGCATGGGGCCCCACAAATTATGTAGCTAGTCCCTGCCTGCATCCCACTAAGTGCATCATTATGTAGAATAACCGCTCTTTCTTGAAATGCTGACCAAATTGATTGTCTTAAAATTTTAAATCGCCAGCTTTTGTTGAATCAGTCAAAATGAAAGCTTGAGGGAGGAAAGAATGGACTTCTCTAGTTTGTGGGAAGAATGCCTGAAATTAGGAAGAAAATAAAAACATGCGACTTGGCAGATTTGTTTATATTTGGAGGACTTTCACCTTTGAAATTTTTATACTGAGTTTCCAGAGTCTTGAAGTCAGAATTGCTAGAAGCTTATAATGTGTAACCTTTTGATCTTTTGTCCCCACTGTGCTTTCTCAGTGTTGCCCTTAGATCAGCTTGTTTGATGTGTTGGTCCTCTTGAGTTGGTCTGATATATTGGAGTCAGGCTGCTGTTGGCTCTTGCTACTTGGTTCTGGGCTGTTTTCTCCGTGTGCAAAGGTGTTTGAAAGGTATCATTTTTCAGCTGATAGTAGAGCTAAAGTTAAAAATAAAGCCAGAAATGTGGAGACCTGATTTTAGTCTGAATGAAAACAACATTTACATGAAAACACGTAGAATACCAATTTCATTGTTTATTTAAGCGTTTCTGATGTTCTTTAAAATCTTTCTTTACATGGAATGGGGCATGGTAGTTGCTTCTTTATCATAGTAGAGGGCAGTTGGGCTTTTTGTTTCAAGCCTTTTGCTCTTAATTTTTAAAAATAGTTTAAATTCGGGCGCCTGGGTGGTGCAGTCAGTTAAGCGTCCGACTCTTGGCTTCTTTTTTTTATTTTATTTTATTTATTTATTTGAGAGAGAGAGAGAGCATGAGAGGGGGGAGGGTCAGAGGGAGAAGCAGACTCCCTGCTGAGCAGGGAGCCCGATGCGGGACTCGATCCAGGGACCCCAGGATCATGAGCCGAAGGCAGTTGCTTAACCAACTGAGCCACCCAGGCGCCCCCCGACTCTTGGTTTCAATTCAGGTCATGATCTCAGGGTCGTTAAGATTGATCCCTGCATCAGGCTCTATGCTCAGTGTGGCTCTGCTTGAGATTCTGTCTCCCTGTCTCTCTGCTCCTTCTGTTCATGCTTTCTCTCTCTCTCTCTCAAATAAATACATAAATCTTTTTAAAAAAAAGTTTTTAATTGATAAAGTAATGTCTATTTTAAAAAATACAAATATATTTATACGGTTTATAAAGACAAATAGCAATCTCCTGCCTCAGTCCTTCCCCAGCCGAGTCTCACTCCCTAGAGGTACCACATTCAAGTCTTTTAGCTGTTTGCTTGTATGTGTCTCCGTATCGCCAAAGAACATTCTTATTCTGTTGTTTCTTGATTTTTAAAATCTTTTCCTACTGTAAATCATTATATGCTTCCCTTTCTATCTCCTACCTCTATATCTTAACCATGTACTTAGTTCTGTCACAAAATCTAATGAAATGAAATTGTAGTGTTGCATTAGTAGGACCGTGTACATGTTGTTCATAGCCGAAGCACATAATTGCATTTCTTCTCTTGTAGAGCTTTTTTAAAAACCCCTGGAATGAATAATTGCCTTATTTTCCACATGCTTGCTTTCCTATGTATGGGTTACTAGCTCACCCCTCAGTTCTTCTCTGAGAGCACTGTACACCTCTTCTCAGTCTGGCCCACACATCAGCCAATCTCAGTTCCATTGTTTTCCTTGGAGGCCTCCTTCATGGAGCTGGAGCCCCATCATCCTGCTCTAGTCAGCACTGGCGGCTTCCCTTAGGCTGTATCCACAGTGGTCGTCCTGGGACGTCCCTTTGCCACTCTTCTGCACTATGTATTTGCTGGCTTATCTCCCTTTCTTTCATTTTGGCAGAATACGTCCTCTGGATGCTTCCTAAGAAAGTATGAATGGGATATAAATTTTTCAAGACCTGGTTCTCTGAACTTGTCTTTATTCTACCCACATACTTGATTGACATTTTGGCCAGGTATAGATTTACAGGTTAGAACCCATATTCCTGGGGCGCCTGGGTGGCTCAGTCATTAAGTGTCTGCCTTTGACTCAGGTCATGATCCCAGAGTCCTGGGATCGAGCCCCACATTGGGCTCCCTGCTCCTCGAGAAGTCTGCTTCTCCCCCTCCCTCTGCCTTCTGCTCCCCCAGCTTGTGCTCACTCTTTCTCTGTCAAATAAATCAATAAAACATTAAAAAAAAAAAAAAGAACCCATATCTCCTTAGAAGTTTTAGGGAATTCTAGATTGTTTTCTATTTCCAGTGTTAGTATTGAGGAGGCCTACACCAGCTGAACTCCTTATTCTTTATAGTGACCTATTTTCTCTCTAAGCTTTTGAGATCTACTCTTTGTCTCCAGTGTCCAGATAATCTAAAGTGATGTGCTTTGGTTCAGGTCTTTGTTTATTCATTGTGCAGAGAACATAATGGCCCTTATATATATATTGAAATTCATGTCTTTTTTTTTTTTAATTGCATTGAATTCTTTCTCAGATAATTTCATTTTCTTTGTTTTTGTGTGTCTGTACCTATTCTCTGTGCCTTTTTGGAATGTGTTGGACCTTCTGGATTGATCCTCTAGTTAACCTCTTCTATACACTATCTTCTTTTGGTTATACTTTCAGTATACATTTTTTCATTTTAATGTTACCGTTCTTCTGAAATTTTTATTTCTGTTACATCTTGAGTTTCCAAAAGTTCTTTTTTATTTTCTGAATATTCATCTGTAACAGCTCTGCTTTTGTTTCCGGGATCCAGTCGATTTGTTTATTTCTGAGGATAAGTTCTTTTCTGCAGTTTTTTTGTTTGTTTGTTTTTTACTTGCATTGTGACTATTTCCTCTGAGTTCTTTGTAATTGTTTGTTTTGGTCTCTGTCTTTTATGTTAGGTTGTCTGGTGATCCTTGGCTTCATAGTTACATGTTAGTCATCAGAGAGGCTTCTTAGGGCCATCTAAGAGCCTTCTTAGAGCATGTGTGTGTGTGTACGCATGCGCTCACATGTGCATGCACACAAATGGGAGGCACTTAGTACATTGAGCAAAGACCTTGCTCTTTCATTGAGAAACCCTCAAATAATAGTGTATCAATAGGTGTTTCCTCTTGAGGCTGTCAAGAGGCTGAGGCTGAGGTCCCTCAAAAAGGACCTTCCTGTTCCCTACCTCATCCAGAATTTTGGGGGCTTAGTCGGGAAGGGTGCCAGCAAATGTCTCATTCTTCAGCATGCAGTTTTATTTAATCCTTTTATTTTCAATAAATTTTTCACTTTACTGTGTACATGTCTTGAAGACTAGAGACTTGCATGTTTATGCTCTCCAGACTTTGATTGTAAATCTTCAGTCCACTGTGTGGGACATGGATCTGGGAGGTCTTGTTACTTTTTCGACAAACTTTCAACCAGCCCTCCTGTTTTTAGCTCCCCACACCCTTGCCATCAAATATATCTGGCGTCTTCAATTCTTAAGCCTTTTAAGGGTTCTCTGGTGTGAACTGGCTTGCTTCTTGTTTGGCTTCCATCCCTGCTGGCAGAATGGAAAAACACTTAGCAGAATGGAGAAAGAGGAAACCTAAGATAGTTACCCCTTGCCATCCACTTTCCATCTTTGAAAAATGTGCAGATTTGTCTCATTTGCTCTCTACTCCTCTCTGCCCCGTGTGTTTCTTCCTTTTTTATTTCTTTATTCTCATCTCAGAGAGGGCTCAGGAGGAAAAAATTTCAGTCTCCCATCTCTGATTGGGAGACCCTAACTGCCTTTTTCATTTTGCCCTTCTCATTTCACTGTAGATTTTTTATGAGGTTCAAAGGAGGGTTCTTTGGCTAAATCACTCCATGGGTCATCCCTGTTTGTTAGCTTTAGGAAGGCTGGTTTTGTAAACTGTTAGGAGTCAGCATGTTGGCAGGTCTGTCTTTGCTCTGTAATCACCTTGGAAACTCTCCAGCTTCTTTTCTCTGACAAGTTGCTGCTATATTCTAGGGAATAGAGTCCTCTAGGCATTTACAAATGCTGGATTATATTTCTCATTGCTTTTTTGTGGGGAGTGTGAATTTGACTAAGCACAAACATTTTGTTTTGGAAATCAGAACTCATCCTACTCCCCCTTTTTGGGGCCTGTGCATTATTATACTTTTTCTTTTGTCTTTTACACCATAAAATCATCAAAAATGTGTTCTGTAGAGCAGCAGAAAAGTAATTTATATACTGTAATTTTTCTTTCTCATAGGACATAATATATTTATATTTGTGGCTTTGTAAATGACTTAAGTTAGATGCCTGGTAATGCATGTCTTTCGAGGGCCTAATGAAAACATTAGTTAAATAATTTTTGCTTAATTATTATATTTTCATTAAACTCTTAAGATTAATAGTACATACCTAAGTGTAGTTGATTCAGGTTTTGCTAACAGTATACTCCCTCAAACTTTCTCTTACTTATGTTGGTTGCAAATTACTCGTTAAATCCTTTTACAACACTTAAAAATAGGACCCAAATTAAAAAAGAGAACTTAAAAGGTTAGTTATTTCCATTAACAAGGAATAGGATGAGTAGGTTAGAGATCTTACGTCATTTTGTGTGTGTGATAGATAAGAGATACTGAGCCCTCGGGGCCTTTTTTACTTATAAGGGCCACATACCTTTCTTTCTTAGATTGTTTCCTGTGGAAATGTATAGTTGACTTGCTCATTGCTTTCCCTTTGGGCTCCAAGCTTTGTTGAGTAGTGAATGTGTGTGCACAGCAACAAGGACAATTCCTGGCATATGCAGAGATTGATTGATTGGTTGATTGATTGCGTGGCTAAATGGGCAGAGAGATGGCAGGTGTTTTAACATCATCTTCTATTCTGATAGGCTCCTGGTGAAAGTATGTGCTGTTGACCTTCACTTCAACCTCCTGATTTCTTCATAGGTCAGCCTGGATGTCACTTCCTCCAGATGCCTTTCTTATTACTCTACTTCTCCCAAATAGAGTAGATTTGTCTGCTATGTCTTTAGCATCCTAAACCACTTACGCTGTTTATTTACCTATATCCCTCATTTAGACTAGGCTTTGTGAAAGCTGATTGTGTCTGTCTTGCTCATCATTGTATCCCTGACACCTTGCCCAGTGGCTGGCTCTTAATAGGCATACATATTTATTTGAGGTATTCATTTTTTGGATGGTTGGATGACATTGTGTAGCCAAAAATTACATCTGTCTCACTGCCCAATTTTGAAGATTCTCCTTCAGTTTGTACTTCCTGCCATTATTTGAAGGGCCGTTCTTTGTCTATAATTTTGTCTTCTGTTCAAAGAAAAGCAGCAAGCAAAAGTAGATAATTTATTTGATTACTGCCCACTGAGTTATTCTTCTGCTGTCAACTGCATGTCTTAATCACCTGATTCATGCTTATGTATGTCTTGATAGCTATTTTGGTAATTAGGGTAGTCTGCGTTCATTTGTATACTGTCTGTATGTTCTTGAAATGTTTTACTATAAAGTCAACTTTAGTATAAACAATGAGTCTTGCTTTATTGTGATGATAATGAATGTATGAGGAACACAGTAAAATTCAAACCAGTCTCCCAAGTTTGTTCCTCAGCTAGAGAAGAACCTGCCCACTGTCATTTAAAAAAAATAAAGCCTTGGGCGCCTGGGTGGCTCGGTTGGTTAAGCGATTGCCTTCGACTCAGGTCATGATCCTGGAGTCCCAGGATTGAGTTCCTGCATTGGGCTCCCTGCTCAGCAGGGAGTCTGCTTCTCCCTCTGACCCTGCCCCCTCTTGTGCTCTCTCTCTCTCAAATAAATAAAATCTTTAAAAAAAAATAAAACCTTATTGAGATATAATTCACATACTATAAAATTCACCCTTTTAAAGTTTATAATTCAGGGTTTTTAGTGTACAAGTCACCAACTTGTGCACCCATCACTACTATATAATCGCAGAATACTTTTTATTATCCCCCAAAGAAACTCCATATTCCTTAGCAGACATTCTTCATTCTGCTGTCTGTATGGATTTGTGTATTCCAGATATTTCATATAAATGGAATCATACAATAATTGGCCTTTTGTGTCTGGCTTCTTTCACTTAGCATGATGTTTGAGAGGTTCATCCATGTGGTAGCATATATCAGTATTCTTCCTTCCTTTTATAGCCAAATAATAGTCCATTGTAGCCCATTTTGCTCATCCATGCATTATTTGATGGGCATTAGGGTTGTTTCCACTTTTGGCTATTATGAATCATGCTGCTGTGAACATTCATGTGCAAGTTTTTGCGTTGATGTGTTGATACCAGGATTCAGTTTTTAACTTTAGATTACAAATGAGTAGAAACTTAACAGATGTTATTCATGTATAGCATACATACAGAAATTGTAAATGTTCATCTCAATGAGTATTTACAAAGTGAGCACACCTGTGTAACAAGAACCAAGTTCTACAAAGAGAACATTTTCGGTATCTCTGGGGACTTTTAGATGTTGGTTTTGGTTTAGGTTGTTTCATTTACCTATATGCTCAAGTAGAGCTGAAGCCTTCCTCTTAAAACTGTATATTTGGAACATAAGCTCAGTAGGTAGTTTATGTTATAATAGTGCGGCAGCTGAGATGACAGACTCTAGGGCCCTTCGATCGCTTGGGTTCAAATCCCAGCTCTGCCATATATTAGTGTGAAACCATTGGCAAATTGCCTAACATCTCTGTGCTCCGATTTCCTCATCTGTAAAATGGGGATGAGACTACCTCATTGTGGGGAGGCTCCTGGGTGGCTCAGGTCTTGGTCTCAGGGTTGTGAGTTCAAGCCCCTCAATTGGAGTGGAGCCTACTTAATACCGAAAACTACCTCATAGGGAGGATTAGTACAAGTAGATGGCTTAGAAAATTGAGTGATGATCATACTAAGTGCTGTATATGTGTTCTGTTGTTATGATTATTGTTACTGTGTCTATCTCTTCATTAGAATATAAGCCCCTTATCTGACTTAATGTATCACTGTGTTTCCAAAGACTAGTACTGTGCCTGGCACATAACAGATACTCAGTAAATTTTTGAAGAAGTAAAGGAGGGAGGGATTTTAAATGATGAGTGGCAGAATTCCTAAATCGTTTCCTGGACCCACTTTTGACAGCTACACTGTCTTTCATTTACAACAGCTTTTGGAGCTATTTGACAGCGAAGACCCTCGGGAACGGGACTACTTAAAAACAGTCTTACACAGAATTTATGGCAAATTTCTTGGTCTTAGAGCATTTATCAGAAAACAGATTAACAATATTTTTCTAAGGTAAGTGGAGGATGGGGGGAGAAGGAGAAGCAAAAGTGGTGGTTTTATAGAAGTGTTAAATAAACTTCAAATATTTGAATATCGTGTACTGACTTTACTTCTTTTCTTTTTAAAAAAGGTTTGTTTATGAAACAGAACACTTCAATGGTGTAGCTGAACTGCTGGAAATACTAGGAAGGTAAGCACATTTTTAGCTAATTGCTAATCTCAGGTGAATAGCATTTTGAAAATTAGATTCAAATGGCACAGGGAAATGCTGACCTAGATCTCTTGCTGTATGTACATTGGGTACTCTAATTTGTGCTTTCGCATGTTTCCCAACTGACTTACAAGACATGATTTCTTGTTCTTCCTTGTTCCACAATTATGCATTGCTAATTCTACTGGAATGACTGAAAGAGCTAACAGTTTGTTCATTGCTACAAAGACAATACATCTAATTGCAGTCAAGCCCATTACTCCACATCTTATTCTCTGTTCGTTTCTGGGCTACCTGTCCTTTGCCATATCTTTTGAAAACAAGTTAAAATGAATTGGAAAGATTGCCATTTTCAAAGGAACCATGTACCCAGGTGTAGTCCCTCAACAGCTGCTGCCGGGAGAAGTGGAATGAATTGGAACGAGACAGCTGTTGTGTAGGTTTTTTTACACAAGGGAGGTTAATGTGACTGGACAGTGTGATTACTTAGTGTCTCCTCCTAATGTAAGGAGAAAAAGTGGAGTCACATGGTTTTTTCTGTGATTTTCCCAGGTGGGGGCTCTATGTCTGTGGTATTCTTGGTTGGAGAAGAAATTTCAGGAATGGTGTCTGCAAATGGAAAGGGTCCTAAGTGAGGAGGGCAAGCGATTTTGGGGGGAAGGAAAAATAAAGAGTTATTGATTACAAAAGCTTTTGGGAATCATCCAGCTAGGTGAAAAGAGCATAAGAGCCTGTGCTAGGTTATATCATAAGCAAATTTTCTGAAATTTCCTTCCACTTAAACATACTCTTTGAAGTAACTCCGAAATCCTGAATGTCACTGGGTGGGGTTTGGGTTGTTTTGGACCAAATGTAAACTGATTCAGATTTAACTTGGTTTTCCAGGAGCAGGTTGTCTCAGGTTAGCTGGTTGTGATCATGCTGCTAATTCATGTTTCTTTTTCTTTTTCCTAGTATTATCAATGGCTTTGCTTTACCTCTTAAGGCAGAACACAAACAGTTTCTGGTGAAAGTGTTGATCCCTTTACACACTGTCAGGAGCTTATCACTCTTCCATGCCCAGGTAGAATTTTATGTAACTACTTTTAGAAGCAAAATTAAAAGTTTACAAACTCAGTGTTTCTTTGATATTGATATTTCCTTAATTTAAAAAAACTCATTTAAAATGCTCCCCGAGGAGAATTTAAATGTGTGCTCTGTTCTTCTGTGCATAGGAGAATCATGGGAATATTTTTCAAGTGGGAGGAGCATTTGTTCAGTCATTTTACAGAGAACTTTGAGGACTTGCCTGGTTCACAAAATTACATATTGAACATGTTGTGTACAATCAAATGTAGTGGGTTTTCCAGTTTTAGAGCTTTGGACATGTGTAATCATTTTGGAGTATTCTGGAATATTTTATCTCATCCACATTTGTGTTTGTCTATCAGTTGCTCTTTGCCCCCTCTTCTAGTTAATTCACTATTTCATTCTCACTTTCTTTTTTTAATTTTATTTTATTATGTTATGTTAGTCACCATACATTACATCATTAGTTTTTGATGTAGTGTTCCATGATTCATTGTTTGCGTATAACACCCAATGCTCCATGCAATACGTGCCCACCTTAATACCCATCACCGGGCTAACCCATCCCCCCACCTCCCTCCCCTCTAAAACCCTTAGTTTGGGGCGCCTGGGTGGCTCAGTTGGTTAAGCGACTGCCTTCGGCTCAGGTCATGATCCTGGAGTCCCTGGATCGAGTCCCGCATCAGGCTCCCTGCTCGGCAGGGAGTCTGCTTCTCCCTCTGACCCTCCCAACCCTCCCCCCTCTCATGTGCTCTCTCTCTCAAATAAATAAATAAAATCTTTAAAAAAATAAATAAATAAAACCCTTAGTTTGTTTCTCAGAGTCAATAGTCTCTCATGGTTCATCTCCCCCTCCGATTCCCCCCCTTCATTTTTCCTTTCCCTTCCTACTCTCTTCTTCTTCTTCTTTTTTTTTAACATATAATGTATTATTTGTTTCAGAACCATAGGTCTCTGATTCACCAGTGTTACACAATTCACAGCTCTCACCATAGCACATACCCTCCCCAGTGTCTATCACCCAGCCACCCTATCCCTCCCGCCCCCACCACTCCAGCAACCCTCAGTTTGTTTCCTGAGATTAAGAGTCTCTTATGGTTTGTCCCCCTCTCTGGTTTCATCTTGTTTCATTTTTTCCTCCCTTCCCCTATGATCCTCTGTCTTGTTTCTCAAATTCCTCATATCAGTGAGATCATATGATACTTGTCTTTCTCTGATTGACTTATTTCGCTTAGGGTAGTACCCTCTAGTTCCATCCATGTCATTGCAAATGGCAAGATTTCGTTTTTGGTTTGTTTTTTTTTTTTTTTTTTGATGGTTGCATAATATTCCATATTGTGTGTGTGTGTGTGTGTGTGTGTACGTACCACATCTTCTTTATCCATTCATCTTCCTTCTCACTTTCTATGCACAAATGCACATACTCGCAAGTCAACAATCAGTATTTTCACATCTTTTTATTTTTAGCCTCCACTACTTTAAAAAGCATACTGTGTCTTGTCCCAGGTCTGATTTCCGTGCTAACACTGCCTTGTGTGGTGAGCATGTCACTAGGGGACAGATAAATGATGTAGTGGCATTTTAATTTTAGTATTCCAAACCAATGGGAATGTTTTGAGTTTGCATAAAAATGTCACACATTTTTCTGAGCAATGTTCCTCTTTAAATGTGAAATTCTGTGTTTTGAGGAAAAATTAGTCCATATGTTTCTAATTTAGAACACCCATCAAAATGTTGTTCCGCAAGGGTGGATTTCTTGCCCAAAAATCTTTACGAGCCCTTTTACAAATCTTGCCTCTGGTTTTCGAAATAGGCTATCACATTTCATGAGCATGTAAAAGAATTCTTACCTAGATGAACTAGCCTCAGATGTAAAACTCCTCACTCTTCCAGCTGGGGCAGGTACAACCTTTTATCTCTTCATGAAACTGCTTCCATTCGCGTGGGCCACTTTAGGCAATCAGCAGGGTGTTTACTAAGTGCTGCCTATGTTTCGTCTAGGACTCTTCTGGAACTGCAGTAAAACCCAGTACTGTCGAGGTTGGCAAAGAGAGAAAGGAAGCCCATGAGATGTAGCTTAGACTGTCTGTAGATCAGATACTTTCAGAATCTACTGAATGTGATGTTTCTGCTTTTCATTAGCCAGATACTTCATGTCTCAGTATTCTTTTAAAAAAAATTCCCCTGGGGTGTTATTAGTGTCAATCTTTGGCTTGAAAAAGTAGCTTTTTATTTCACTTTATATATATTTTATTTTTAAAATGAATTGAACATGAAGTTACTAAAACCAGAGTCCAGAAACTTTTTAGGAAGTTTTAATACATCTTTTGAGTCCTTTTGAGTATATAGCATTTCCAATTTTGTCGCTCATTTTTCTGTTTCTCCAGCTGGCGTATTGCATAGTACAGTTTCTGGAGAAAGATCCTTCACTCACAGAACCAGTAAGTTTTTTTTTCTGTAATTTCAAAAAACCTCAAAAAGACTACTTTTCATGGAGTATATATGGAAAATTCAGTGCCGTTGTTTTTCTCCTTTTCATTTTAGGTTATTAGGGGGTTAATGAAATTTTGGCCTAAAACATGTAGTCAGAAAGAGGTAAGTGCTTAATGTTGGTGTGTTAAGAACTTACTAGATACTCTGCAGAGTGTCAGGCTCTGAGCCAATTAGTATGTGTAAAAATACATTATTTCATCCAATTTTCATTTTATCTGTAAAGCAGGACTGTAAATATTCACATTTTACTAGTTTTCAAATTGAAGCACCGAGAGCCTGAGTATGCTAGTATAAGTGATTAGGCCAGAATCCTCCACCCTGGTTCTGAACCCTGAACTTTTCATCACGCTCTGCTCAGTCCCAGGGAAACCCTAGTCAGGCTCTGGTCATGTGTCTCACTGTCTAGCTTTATCAGAATCACCTTTTTAGCCTTATCAGAGACCACCTTCACAGGATGGAGGCTTTGGTGTTGCTGTAGATAGATGCTAGAGCAACCTGCCCAAATACTCCACTTTAAAATATAATAGAGATGGGATCTTACAATGTACGATTTTAAACTATATTACAGACCTTTAGTTTCAGCTGTTCACAAGTGGCCCTGGAAATTTCTGACCTATGATCATTTGTACTTTTGCCAAGACCTAAGCAGGCATGTGCCATGTGAGGTTGTGAGGGAGTAAGTCTCTTAGCTTAGAGGTGAACCTGGCTGGGGCCACATCTGCACTCACTCTTCTATAGAAACCATGTGGAAAATGGCCCAGCAAGAAAGGTCCGCTGTTAGTTTGACATTTGGGGAGAATTTTGGGAGAACTTCTTGATGTATCTTGACAAATGGCAAGGGTTTGCTGCCTATTATATATTACTTTTAACAGAAATATGTCATTTTCAATTCTCCAAAACCCTACTTTACACAATTTCAGAAAGTCATCTAATTTTTTTTAATACCTGTTTGATGAAATTAAGCTATACATTGCTACCCAGATGCACCTCAAGATATGAAAACATGGTAACTTTTCATATATTAATTGCATAGTTAATTTTTTTTATAAGGTAATTATTTTTTATGCCTAAATACATAACTGATTTTTATTTCTCTGTCAGTTTTCCATTGTATTTTATTTTTATTTATTTATTTTTTAAAAAGATTTTATTTGACACGAGAGAGAGAGAAACAGAGAGAGAGAGAGACAGAGAGCAAGCCTAAGCAGGGGGAATGGCAGGCAGAGGAGAAGTAGGCTCCCCGCTGAGCAAGGAGCCTGATGTGTGGCTCAATCCCAGGACCCTGGGATCATGACCTGAGCCAAAGGCAGCTGCGTAACCGACTGAGCCACCCAGGCGCCCCTTTCCATTGCATTTTAAACAATTGACTGTGCTATTACTTTGGCTCCACGCAGTGATCTAAAAGCTCAGTTTTGGGGCACCTGGATGGCTCAGTCGGTTAGGCGTCCGACTCTTGATTTCTGCTCAGGTTGTGATCGCAGGGTCCTGGGCTCAGCTGTGTCGGGCTCTCTGCTCAGTGGGGAGTCTACTTGTCTCCCTCTCCCTCTGTCCGTCCCCCCCCCTCGCCCCCGCTAGCACTCGCTCTCCCTCTCTCTAAAATAAATAAATCTATCTTAAAAAAAAAAAAAGAGAAATTAAAGCTCTGTTCTTGAGACACATGGTGCTGAGGCTGGGATTCGTTGTGCTTTATAGGGAGCAGTTGTGCACACATACACACGTGTGTGCACGTGCAGATTGGGTCAGTGTGTGCTCATGGGTTTAAAGTGGTACCTGTGTGTGGGTGAACCTGCTCATTTGTGTCTCTCTGGCTCTCTGTGTTCTGTTAACTAGTGTATCCTAGAGGAGCACCTAACACAGCAGGGGCTGTAAACATTTAGCAGAGAGCGGCGTGTGCCACTGTGAGCCTTTATCCATCCGTGCAGGAGGGTACTCTTCCACTGTTTGAAAAATAAGAGTAGGGGGGCAGATGCCAGGCTGATAGCAATCGAGAGGAAGGCCCCACGGAGGCATTGCTGTTTCCCAGGGGCCTTGCTGCAATGTGTAAGTGCCCCTTGTTCTGGGTTATAGATTTAGCACATAGAGGATTTTTTCCAAAGTAAGTAGAATCATACTTTCAAAGCTATAGGGAATTTGCTCTTAACAAGTGCCCTCTGCTGAACTCTGTGACATGAACATCTAACATAAGACAATGCCTAATTTGTTCCTGTTTGGTTTTATGTGTAAAGTTTTCTTAAAACATTATAAACTCTCATTAATCCTCATCATTCATTTGGATTTTTAAATGAAGTACCTGACATTTTGTGTTTTGTATGTACTAACAGGTCATGTTCCTTGGGGAGCTGGAAGAAATATTGGATGTGATTGAACCCTCACAATTTGTTAAAATTCAAGAACCTTTGTTTAAACAAATTGCCAAGTGTGTATCTAGCCCCCATTTTCAGGTTGGTAGTAAAGAGAGGATGAGCTGGAGTGGGCTGTACCACATATGTTATTTGGTTAAATTTTATTTTTATTGAAAGACACGTAATGGGCACTAGCTACCTGTTGTTTTTTATTTGCTATTTCTTCATTCAGTAATAATTTTTATAATAACCCCCTTTATCTTGAACACGTGCAATATGACAGCTGCTTTGATTGTGCTTTCTGCCTCGTAACTTCAGTTCTTGTGATCACTCTACAAGGAGGGTGTTATGATTTTTACAGATGTGGACACTAAAGTTCAAAATGGTAAAATAACTTGTCTCAAATAAAATGGCCGAGTAAGAGGTGGACTGGTAGGGTTCCTACAGCGTGTAAGAGAATGCGAAATAAAGCTTAGGAGGCAAAAAGAACACACATATATACTGTGCTAGATGCTTTACGTACATTATTCGTAAACTTCACGTTATCCTATGAGGCTCTACCCTCCCCGCTCACCCCTGCCCCCGCTGTTTTCTGGATGAAAACCTTGAGACTCAGAATGATTTGCTTCAGGCCCCAAGTTCATACGGAGTGAAGTCAATTAGGTGTCGCTTCTTGTGAAAGCCGGTCACCTTCCCATGGCACCACTCTGCCTCCTTGTGGCCACTGCGGGGCATCACAGGGAAGCGAACCCGGCAACCTTTTTCTCAACTGGGGCTGTTGCTGCCATGCTGCAGAACCCACACAGGAGGGAAGGGGGTGATCTGGAGCGAAAACATGTCAGGTTTTATATCCTTTCGCTGTCTCACCAAAGGTCCGTATCACAGACCTTGAAGATTAACTCTTCATATACTGACTGTTGACTCAGAGAGATTGTTCAGATTCTAGTTGGTAGTGCAGAATCCCACCGCTAATGTGGTAGACTCAGCAGTGGACTTTTTCCCTGAGCTCTCATTATCCTGAATAGTTAGAGACATTGGCTGCTGTTGTTTTAATTTTTGACTTAAAGACATGTTAGTTATGTCAAGGTAGTGATCCTCTGACAATCTAGAGATTGTACCACAAAGCTCCCCCCCACCCCACAAAAAGTGGAAACCATTTTATGAACCATTACGTTGCATGCAGATGATACAGCACATGTCTAGATAAACACAGAACAATTGCAGGATACTATGTAGGTGTTTTGCATATTATACATGGCATGAGTGCTCAAGCATCTGGATTGCCTACCTTATTTTTCACTTTTCATCAGGAGGTTTGACATTGTGGAAAGCAGGGAGCAGGGATCTCTCTCTCTCTGTCTTCTTTCAGAAATCTCTTTTAAGATCACCAGGGAGGCTTAAATGATGCTCAGAAGCTCAGAAAGGAGACAAAGTGTCTGGTCAGTTACGGCTGTCCATTCAGGCCGCTATAACAAGATACCACAGACTGGGTGGCTTATAAACAGCAGAAATTTATTTCTCTTGTTTCTGGAGGCTGGAAGTTTGAGATAAGGGTGCCAGCACAGTTGAGTGAGGCCTCTCTTCTGAGCTGTGGGTTTCTTGTATCCTCACTTGGCAGAAGGGCTAATGATCTCCTTGGAACCTATTTTATAAGCACTAATCCCATTCATGAGGGCTCCATGCTTATGACTTCAGTACCTTCCAAAGGCCCCCCTCCTAATGCCATCATCTTTGGAGATTAGGATCTCAACATAGGAATTTTGTGGGGACACAAGCATTCAGATCACAGCAGGCTTCTATAACAAAACACCACAGGCCATGTGGCTTAAACCACAGAAATTTATTTCTCACAATCCTGGAGGCTGGAAGTCTGAGACCAGAGTGCCAGCCTGGTCATCTTCTGGTGAGAGCTCCCCCTCTGGCTTGCAGATGGCTGGCTGCCTTCTCCCTGTGTCCTCACATGGCCTTCCTTGGTGTATGGGTGAGGAAAGAAAAGGAGATCTCTCTCTTCCTCCTTTTGAGACCACCAGGCCTATTGGATTAGGACCCCGCCCTTATGACTTCATTTAACCTTAATTTTACCTCCTTAAAGTCCTATCTCCAAATACACTCACACTGTCGGTTAGGACTTCAACATAGGAATTTGCGGGGACAATTTAGTCCATAGCAGAAAGAAAAGAGAATTTAAAATTACTTGACAGAAGTAAAATTTAGAACAAAAGAAAGGACAGTAAAGAGGTTCTTCGTTATTCATTTATTAAGTGTTCATTGGTGCATCCAGCAAACATTTTTCAAGTGCCACTCTGTGTAGCCACACACCTTTCACTCTTTGCCCCCCCGCCCCCCCCGGTGTGGCATCGGGTTCAGAGGGCGCCAAACAGACCATGCCAATGTGCAAGGGGATGGTGGGTCCCAGGAAAGTAATGATTCTCTCCTAGTGTTAGACATGCTCATTTTTACTTTGCATAAGCAGCGCCTTTCCTCTTTAAGGGGCTTTGCTGGATACTGACTTACTCTCTGTAAGTGATTTTGCATAGCAACAGATACATTGATTAAAATACTTGTTGGCGTTAAGTAGCAAGTAAACATTAGACTCCTAATTGCATGTAGGAAAATCCTAGATTTCTCCTCCTTTACCAGCATCCTCCTGGGGTCTCTTTAAAACTTCCTCCTTTCCGTTGTAAGTTTCAGAACGTCACCCCCATTCCTCCGCTTGTCCCTCTTTTTCTTTGGGCTCTACCTGCCTCGGCCGTACCACGTGCTGCATGGTTTCCGGCCCATGGGGGCACCTCTGTCCCCCTTTCCTGTCATTCCCTCCGCCTGGGTGCCTTTTCCTCCTTTGCTTCATCCTTCAAAGCCGGCTTCGGTGCTGCCCTCATGTGTTACCTTCCCGCAGCTCCTCCTCTCCCCCAGGTCATCCAGATCGTCCATGCCGCTCTTTCCTCCGGCGCTTTGTTTCTCCATCTGTCACGGTTTACCTCAGATAGGCTCATAGATGTCCCTTTCCCCACAGGCACACAAGCTCCAAAGGGATAACAGAGTAGAGAAGTTAAAAGCAGTGACTTTGGAGTCTGCCACTTTCTAATCATGGGGCCTCGAGGCAATGACTTACCTACTCTGGCCTCATTTTCCTCATTTGCAAAATGGAAATAATGGTACAGATGCTGTGTGTTGGTTGTGAGGATTACATGAGGTAATATATATGTGAAACACTTAGCACAGTGCCTGAATAGAGTAAACATTCAATAATGATTGTTTGCTTTGTACTCTCAGGGTCTAGTGCCTCATGAGTCCCAGGATTTTTTTTTTTTTTTTGAAGCAAGTTGAATAATGTAATATGGAAAGGCTTAATTTCTCAGAGTCTGTTGGTGGGTACATCTTGTACCATGTCATTAAATTAAATTATTAAATTTAAGTTTAATTTATTAAATTAGAATGTAATTTCTTAATCTGGATGGATGAAAGAAGCCACTCTTTTTTCTTTTTCCCTTCTAAACACTACCCTTTTAAGATATTTTAGCTTTTTTGAGATTTTTGGTTTGATTACTTTTTAGATTGTTTAGGTTATTTTTTTGAGGCCTTCCTTTGAATTCATAGAGTCAGTTGGATAGCACGGTGGTCAGAGAAAAAGGGATCAGAGATAGCAAGCAAGTGTGTGTACAGTCGGTGTCTCTAAGTCCAGAAACTGAGTGACTCCCTCCCAGCTTACCCAGTTCAACAAGGGAGGGACCGGAAATAAACTTTGGAAAGAGTCTGGTCACTAGACTTGAGTCCCAGCTTTCACCATTTACTAGCAATGTGACCTTGTGAGGGTATTAGTCTCTCTGAGCCTCAGTGTCTTCATCTGTCCAGTGAACCCAATGGTACCTAGTCCCGGATGGCGGTAAGGACGGCACATTCTCTCTGCAGTAGGCCCAGCGGCTGGCCAGAGGACGTGCTCAGCAAATGGGAGTGTTCTGCAGAGATGAGCAGCTGGGTTTTTCTCAGCAGCTGTTGCCCGAATACCAGCTGTGTGCTGGGCCCTCCGGTTAGGTTGAAGTGTTTGGGATGAAAGAAGTGAGCCAGAAGAGGGTTAAAGATACAGGGACAGCAGTGTGCATCTGAGAGAGGTGTTTGGAGTTTGGGGGCTGGGTGGGGAAAATGTGGAATCTGATGAAATGGGCAGCATTAAAGGAAAACATAAAGAAATAGGCAGGAAAACTTTTTTCCTTCCCCAAATTGATGAACCACTTTGGAACTTTCTGAAATTTAAATCCATAAAAATGTAAAGTGTGATTAATATTTAATTTCACATTTGATTGAATGATATAAAAATAGTCTTAAAGTATTTTTGTTTGGAGAGATTTTAATTTGTTTTATCTTTTTCTCTCTCTTAATATTTTATTTTTTTTTTTCCAAAGGTGGCAGAAAGGGCACTGTATTATTGGAATAATGAATACATCATGAGTTTGATAGAAGAAAACTCTAATGTCATCCTTCCCATCATGTTTTCCAGTCTTTATAGGATTTCAAAAGAACATTGGAATCCGTAGGTTTTCAGTTTCTCCCCTCTCCCCTCTTCTCTCCCTCACTTCTCCTTCCCTCCCTCCCTCCCTTCTTCTCTTTTGCTTAATAAAATGTCTTGAATGCTTGCTATGTGTCGGATGCTGTGCCTGTTGGTGAAGACAGGTACATGACAATGCCCGTCTTTTAGAAATTTACTGACCGGATTACGGAGACTCACAAATAAACAGATATTTTACAAAACAGTGTTTTTTAAAATGCTGTTATATTAAAATATCGCTTACTTGAGGGGTTCCTGATTTGTCTGTGAATGTAGCAGAACTATTTTGGGGATGCTCTGGAGCGAGAGGAGGGGTTTACGGATATTGACGAGGTGGTGATGCTCAAACTGAGTCTACAGGAATTCAGCAGGTGGTTGGGATGAGGGAGGCCCTTTGGTAGTGTGGGTCTCTTCTTCACATTAAAAGGCCCCCAAATGTAAAAATCACCTGTCAGATTCTGAAACCTGTGATTTTGGGAGGGCTAAAGTACCCGGTCTTTTGGGGAGGATGCTGGAAGATGGGGTTTAAAAGGAGAGTACAGCCCACATGAACCTTCACCAGTGAAAGATAAGGAAACACCAAGAAGTCATAAAGCAGAAAGTGTTTGAATTGATTTGCATTTTAGCATGATCCATTTCTTAAAAACCAACTCAGTCATTGTTCATGTTCTCTAGGAAAAAACAAGTTTAAAATCTTGAAAGGAGATGTTTAACATCTAGTCCTATGAAAGTTAAAGCATTCTGCATTTGAATGGCTTTAACATGTTTCTCTGTGGAATAGAAAGAAAATTTAGTGTGGTATTAGATATTAGTAGATGTAATTAAGTCTATTCATAGTATGTATTTTGAAGTTTGCATACAGCTGTAAAATACCACATTTCTCATTTTTCAAATTGCCAAATTTTGTTACTAAAACTTGTAAAAATAAAGAACTGAGGAATAGTGAAGTCTCATCATGCCGGTAGTCTCTTGAGGACCTAGAGAGTGGTTCTGGCGAGTGTCTGTCACGCCTCAATGTGCTGTAAGTGGCCCTTCTCCATCCCTGCCCATTGTACATGAGAAGGTCATTCACTTCAGCAGAAGAGAGCTGAAGTTTTCCTTTTAATGGGCACAGGGCAGAAGCGACACAGCAAGTACACTTATGTTTTGGAAACATTAAACCCATGGTTTGTTTAACCTGTGGCCTAACTTACCAATGCCTTCTTCAGCAGTATTGGTAGCAGATCTGTTGCAAAACAGTGGTAATGTACATTTTTGCAAAGGGCAATGCTATTTAGAGTCTAGTCTGAAGATACCAAGCCTGTCATGGGCACAGTCCTCATATTGTCAAGAGCTTATTCTTCCTCTTGATAAAGATGTGCTGCCATTTTGGCCATTTAGCTGTTCCACAGCTAATAGCAGCCGTCAGTAGCTTGCCAGTCACCTTACCAGAGTATGTGTTGGGTCAGCAAGGAGACTTAGCAGGAGTGAATGGACTGAAACAAATCACAACTAGAAACTTAACTCATATTAAACTACCCAACTTACAGGGGTGTGGTATCATATCTTTGAATATAAATAATATACATATTATTTGTTTCCATGAGAACAGCTTTTGATTTTGATGAATTATGTATATTATCACTTTAAAAATAAAATTCTGGGGGCGCCTGGGTGGCTTAGTCCGGTAAGCATCCAACTCTTGACTTTGGCTCGGGTCATGATCTCAGAGTTGTGAGATCGAGCCCAGCATCAGTTTTCGTGCTGGGCGTAGAGCCTGCTTAAGATTCTCTCCCTTTGCCCCCCCCCCCCCACCTCTCTCCCCCCCCCAATAAATAAATAAATAAATAAATAAATAAAACATTCTGTGCAAATTCAAGTCTCTAAGGTTAGTCCTAGCACAGGTGCTCCTTTTTAGGGTGAAGTGGCTTTATTTTTATACTTGTCTTTTTTTTTTTTTTTTTTTAAAGATTTTATTTATTCATTTGAGACACAGAGCTAGAGAGAGAGAAAAAAAGCATGAGCAGGGAGAGGGAGAAGCAGGCTCCTCGCTGAGCCAGGAGCCCCATGTGGGGCTCGATCCCAGGACCCTGGGATCATGACCTGAGCCGAAGTCAGATGCTTAACCATCTGAGCCACCCAGGCGCCCCTAGACTTGTCTTTTTATTAAATGAAGTTAACGAGTGCCCACAGCAAGTCTATGCTGGTTACCAATAATTAGAAGGGCAAAATTAGATTTTTCTTTTTCTAATCCTCCCAACCCCTCAGAAAGATATCTTGCCCAGAAGAGTAAAGAATGGAACTCTCTTGATGTGGAAATGAACTGTAGGTCCTTTCTAGTTTTAACTAAGAAGGGCTGGAGATTCAGCAATACAAAGAACTCATCCAGACACAGGTTGTGCTCTCGCTCTCTCCACGCAGCTCCCATCACGTAAGACTAACCAACACGTTCTCTTGTCTCTGCGCTTCCAGGGCTATCGTGGCGCTGGTGTACAACGTGTTGAAGGCGTTTATGGAAATGAACAGCACCATGTTTGATGAGCTGACAGCCACATACAAGTCAGATCGTCAGCGGTAACTTTTTAAAGCTTTTTTGTCAGCTGTGCATAAAAACTGTTGAGTTCTTTCCTTGCTCTTTACTGCAGTTGCCTAATTGCACCCGAAATCATAAGCAGCACAGTTTTATTTATTTATATGTTCATTTTTGCATGCTCGTTAGCTGTGTCTTTAATAGCATGCCACTAGGTAACAAAGTATCATTTTAAGAAAGGCTGCTTTCCTCCTTCCCTTCAATAATGTTTCTCTTTTGCCTCAGGGTTAAGGGCCTGGCATGTAACTCATATTTCAGACCCCTTGAAGGGGTCTGTTGGGTAGTTTGCCATCTGGGTTCACTCCCATTCTGAACTTATTTGAACTGAAATTGGGCAGATCTTGTGTACTTCACTCCAGCAGCAGGAGAGATGAGGCACCATTTTTGTTGAGCTCTTTGGCCCCGAACTTACTTAACTGTTCTAGAACACAAGTTCATTGGGATTTAAAGGACAGTGAAAAGAACATGGACGTGAAAAGTCTGGTATTATACAAATCTTAAAATGTTTGAGACCAAAAAGTAGTTAAAACCAGTTGAGCTCTTTTTACATAAACGCTTATGGCTTAGTAAAGTCTTTCTTGATTTCATTTACATGATTTTTGAACTTTGTTATTTCTCGTTCAACATGTCCAACTTTCCAAAAGATGTTGTCTTGGTCCATTTGGGCTGCTAAAAACAAAATACCACCAAGCTATGGGTAGCTTATAACCGACAGAAATTTATATCTCTTGAGTTCTGGAGGCAGGAAAGCTAAGGTCGTGGCGCCAGCATGGTTGGATAAGGAACCTATTTCTGATTCCTAGCCGTCACCTTCTCACTGTGTCCTCACACAATAGAAAAGGACAGGGAATCTCTGTAGGATCTCTTACGGTCACTAATGCCATTCTTGAGGGCCCCAGCCTTATGACCTAATCATCTCCCAAAGGTGCAGCTACTGAGCCCTTCACCCATGAGGGTGAGGATCTCAACGTAAGATTTTTGGGCGGGACGGGACACAAATATTCAGACCATGGGATTGAGATACTTGGTGAACTTAAGGAAGGTCTAGAGAGCTTGTCAGTAGTTGGGCTTCTGGTTTGGCTTGGATCCAGAAGCAAATGTCAGCTTTCAGTATTATAAAACCATGCATTTTAGAAGATCCCGGGGATGTGTACGAGTGTTCATACCCAAGACCTTGCTGAACCTCCTGAACAAAGCTATCTGTGGTTCCCTTGCTTCTTTGCTTTGCTTGATTTTGCATGGGTTACTTGAATTTTACTGATAAAAAGAACAATGAGGGGAAGATTTGGTGGTGGGGTAAAGGACTATCACAGTGATTTTTTATAGAAATTACCAGGATGTGGTTATATTGAAGAGCAATTTAATTATGGAATATGGCAACTATAGACAGAAGAGGCTGGGATATTTTATATAATATTGGAGTAAATATCAGTTATGGGATATGTTGTGCCATACTTGTAATTTAAAGAACTTTTAATTTAAGTATTTACAGTTGTTGTAAATCATTACATTTGTAACCCTCCTTGTGTTAAACTTCAAGTCTTTAAAAATGTTATTTAAGTAGAGGAAATAAAGGGCACATTCTCATACTGTGGCATACCATTATAGAGTGTGTTGTCCTTTCTTTTTATAGCAACTGAAAACCCATGATTGTTATCCTACGTGAATCAGGATTAAATAAAAATCTGTAGAATCCCATTAAGAGAAATGAAGACCTTATTTCTAAAATAGTCAAATTGAATTAAATTAATTAATATTTATTGAATTTAGGTAGTAAAACTGTTTTCTGATCATTTATCATTTAAGCTAAATAGACCAAATTCTTGGAAAAGATACCTATTGACCAAGGGGTCCAAGAATAGACACAGCAAAGTTGATTCCAAAGATCTGGTGTATTAGAGTGACTTATCGTGAGCGGACTTTCTTAATGAGAGAAGGATTTTTTTAAAGTAAGGGTAGTATTTTGTCAAATGAGTAATGGAAGATTGTGCTGAATAGATGGAAACATTGGCTTCTCCCTGGATGTGGGACTAGGAAAAGAGAAAAGAGAGATCTATTTGGTGCTGTTAGAGAAGAGCTACCTGGAGGAGTTCACTTCTGGATGGCACCAAATTGAAGTGTTTCAGTGCAGATCAAATTTTTATACAAATCTGAAAATGGTGAGTGGAATAAATAGCTAGCACTGTTAGATACATATGCCAACATTCGTGCTATGTGAAATTGAAATTGGAAGAGAATTGACAGTATCCCTATCCCTAGCATGACAGCCATGACAGTGTGGTTAAAGCTTTAAAATTCCCACCTATAGGGAGAGAGAAAAGGAGGAAAGAATGGGACAGTAGTAACTATTTCAGAAATATTTAGAATTTTTGAAGACAAAGTTGTCAGTATAAAAGATGTATAATAACTCAGCATAAAGTTCATGTGGAAGAAAAGCCCCACAATTCAATAAATTGTATTGAATGCCATAAAATTCTTGATCAGAGATGTGAACGAAATGCTTCAGTAGCAAGATGAGGAGTGTTTTAATGATGTCAGCACTTAATTTAAACTTCAGATTGGGGCAGTATGAACCTAACATGTGTTTAACCTGTGTTTTAGTTGAAGAAAGTTTCTAAGCCTTTGCTTACCACCTTCTTTTTCGTCCAAATGAAAAGGTTATCAGTGTTCTATGATAACGTTTATTTAGACCTAATATTATTCCTATACTTTTACTGAGAAACCAAAAATGATTAATTTACCAGACAGCTTACAGTTAAGAATCTGGAATTCATAATGACTGGAGGATCATCTAATTTTGTCCCTATTGCTCTGTAAATACAATTTTTCAGGGTCAGAATTACCCAGTAGATAACCATTTCAAAAATTGTTATGCCCTTTAAAATTCGTATTGTGCCAATTGTATTCGAGATAGCTGAAACTAGTTCCAGTATACAAGGCCTAAATTGCCAAAATATTAATTATGACATGATAATATTAATTAATATATTGCATAATTAAATATTTTCTCAAGACTAGTGGAATGAGAATATAAAATTAGGTATTTCTAGAGATATTTTTCGGGAGGAGGGATGAATTAATTTGTGTTGGTATAGGTATCGAATAATTTTTTTAAAAAATTGGTGATATTAAAAAATATGAGGCATTGGAATTAAATACAAGTTTCACTTAACCTATGTGCATTTCCCTGAGTAAACATTGTATTGTAACTGAAGTTAAATCCTTGCTGGGTGAAGTAGCATAAAGACCATATTCCCCATGCCTGAGATGGCAGAACCCCCATTTTCAGGAATTACCTGAATTTATGGATTCACAAATATTATCTGAGTCTGTTGTTTACTGGTTCATCGCAGTATGAGAAAGCTAGGGGCAGCAGTGGATTATTTTTAATAAATGGGAATTGACTTAATTTACAGTATAGTCATATATTCCTCTATTTTATACTTTCTATACCTGGTTGATGTTAAAATTAACATCCTTGGGGCACCTGGGTGGCTCAGTTGGTTAAGCGACTGCCTTCGGCTCAGGTCATGATCCTGAAGTCCCGGGATCGAGTCCCGCATCAGGCTCTCTGCTCGGCAGGGAGTCTGCTTCTCCCTCTGACGCTCCTCCCTCTCATGCTCTCTGCCTCTCATTCTCTCTCAAATAAATAAATAAATAAAATCTTAAAAAAAAAAAAAACCAATTAATTAAAAAAAAAATTAACATCCTTATAAAAATATGGTGATCTAAAATGTCCTTGACAAATAAAATTTGTTAACCCCATTTTGGACACCCAGTTTTATAGTCAAATTTACCAAACAGCGAAATCTGAAAATCTGGAAATTACTAGTCAGCCTGATACTGAGCCGAATTTTGAAGGCTTGGAACATTAAAAATTTGATTCATAATCATGTCAACAAAGTTCTTTCCAGATCATTAAAACTGAAATCACACAAAAAAACACATTTAATTTGGTTGTATATATAGATATAAAATAAGTTAATAACTTAGATTTTGTGGGTTATTAATACTAGTAAGAACAAGATTCTGCTAAAGAGTTTAATATACTTAGTGTAGGGGAAATAGATAATACTAAAGGGGAAGTACATTTTCTTGACCTACTACTTTGTCTGCATTAGTATAATCTCTAGCATTTCCTTTTGAGAAACTATTTGTGGAGGCAAAGGGAAAATTAAATTTTAACTAGAGCCCACGTAAAAATCACTTAATGTATCTTTGGGTCTTTAGGATAATCGATACATGGAAATGATCCCCATTTTTGTTTTGAAGTTAACTTTCATTATTAAGCTAAGTATAAAGGAATATTAATGTGAAATATTAAAATAGGCTTGTCATCTCTTGCTTAGTACATTAATGCTACTTTTCCGTGCATGTACATATCAAGGGGGAAAAAAAAAACAAGAGAAGAACTGAAAAGAGAAAACACCCACAAGCTTAATGCCAAACTTTCCAAAGACTACTTGTAAAACCTGCATGGGGGGAGAAGTATGTCAAAGGGGCAGTTATTGTTAGATAGTCTTTTCAGACTTTCCTAGTTGTTTACCTTATATTCCGTTTTCTACCCGCAGTGAGAAAAAGAAAGAAAAAGAGCGTGAAGAACTGTGGAAAAAACTGGAGGATCTGGAATTAAAGAGGGGGCTTAGACGTGACGGCATAATTCCAACTTAACAGAAATAATTACAGCAGCGTCACTAACCTGTGGGGTCACACATTTATGTAGTAGAAGATGGAGCAGCAGTTTTCTGTATTGTGCAACTTTGCAGTAGATTCCACATCTGTTTCATTATTACAACAGCACTGTATATACCTGTCTCTAAGTAAAGGAAAAAAAAAATAAGGACTTCAATCCAAAGTTTGGACAGTAGATGGACTTCTCAGAACTTTGCAAACATAATCATTGTTCTAACCCTCTTTAAAAAGCAAAAAGCAGTCTTCAAAGATCTGTTGATGAAATGGCCGTGTTGAAATTCTGTTATCAGGAGTTCCTTATTTATCCTTAGCAGAGAGTATGAAACAATTTTCAAATGTGAACAATCTTAAATTTAGCTTGTCTTTCTGCTAAGCTGTTAAATGTATTTATAGTAACGGAAGAAAAAAAAAAAAAGACTGTCATTTCCTTATAAGTTTGTATAACATCCTCCTCTGGATAACTTGACTGTAACTTAACATCTTTTCCTTTTGCACATCTTCATGAGTTGAATGTCCATGTGGAATGGGGCCAGGAATTGTACAGGCCCCTGATAAAAGTTTTGCTGACTGGAGTGAACATCTTTCCAGTAACCAGGTAGCCCTGGTACTCCTTTAGTTTTAAAATTAGGAGTAAAAGAGAAGCGGTGATAAACATAGTAGGGAAGGGAATTTTGGATTCCTCCATCAGTTTATGGCGAATCCAAATCAATGTCTTGAATCCTTTGAAAACAGGCACTGGGACATCAGAGGCTTCAGTAGCTGACCAGTATTAGTTGCATACATCATTGAACACACATACCAGAGATGTTGGAGAAATGTCAGAAAACATCCTTTTGGACCATTTTGTAATAAGAAAGACAAACACTAAACAGTACAACCATGAAATTGATCGCCAGGATTGCGAATCTAATTGGGAAGAGAGTTGAGCAAACAGCTTGGACTGTTTGGAGTTGTTGCCTTACTTTTTAATATGTATTTATAAAGTATTCCAGCAAAAGAGGATGTAACCTCTGGGAAAAAACAAACATATTACAGTGTTTTTTGTAGATTCTCGTTCTGTATCTCATCACAGCGCCAGCCCTGTTTTTAGCCAGAAAGGATTCAGGATAAACATTACTATGCATTCTGAATTGGATGCATATTCCTAACTACTGTATTTGTTACCAAAAGTGGTTCTACAAATGCTACTGAAAAGAATCTGGAAATCCCTAATGTCCTGAGTATTAATAATAAAGTTTAAAAATGCTTTTATATCAAAGGTGCATTGTGACCAAATTGTTTAAGAAAAAAATGAAAAACAAAACAAAATTTAGGGCTGTATTATAGGTATATCTTATTGGCTCTCTGCTTTGTATTTAAAAGAGGAATCTTACATCTTCGGGAGATAAAATGCCGATGAAATTTGTGTCCAGTATGTACTTACTTGATGCGGTTGCATTATTATGTACTGCAAGATACGTGTTTTGGAACTTATTTTCAGGATGCTTTTGCTTGTTATGGATGTGGCAGCAGTGAGTTGATAATCCTAAACCATCCCCTCCAGCAATATTCATGGCACAGAGCTGATTCTGTGTTCATGTACTGAATTGTGATGGTAGCAAACATGAACATATGAACTGTCGTTGCTTTTAATAGAAATATAGTATCAATATGGACTTGTATATTCTCTTCCTTCCACTTAAATATAAAGTAGAATATGCAGTTTTATTGTTTCCAAGAAAAAGGAAAAAAAAAAGCCGCTGACCTTTCTCCCCTACTAAGTGTTTCAGGATTATCAGGTCACAGTTGGATATTGTCATCTCAGTAACTTTGTAAAACAGAAACAAAACTTGGCTATGTTAATTCTGAAAAAGAAACAGCAGTAAAAGAGTCATATGCAACACCCAACACAACATGGTTTAATGGAATGAAGAGATTTTTTTTTTTCAAGAACATTAATGGGGATTCAATGTAAAGCCAGCGGAGGCTGCCAAAATGAAACCACTTACTTTAAAAGTGCTGGAGCAAAGGTGCAAGTTCAAACACTAAAGACAAAAAATAAATTTGTAACAAATCATCTCCTTTAGCCCTTTTGCTTTGAGCCTGTTAGCTTTGACTCTGCACTGCATTTGTTTTGGACAGTATAAACTTACGTTTGCCATCAATTCATCTTTTTAGATAGAAGACATTAAAATCGCAGGTTTATGAACGATCTCTGCCCATTAAAATGAAATGCAGTCATTTGAAATGAGAAAGACGAGGACCCCGTTTTGCGCCTTTCCCTGCGCTCCGAGTTACGGTGAGGACTGCACAGATACCCTTGATGTTAATTCTGTATGTTGATCATTCCAAACTGAGAAGAACAAAGCCAAACTTTAGACATATTTACAGAAGCAATTGCAAATATATGTCTAAAATGTATAGGGCAACTTCTGAGAAGAAACACTGTCTTTCCTTTTTTAACCGAAAGTGACAATGTGACATCTGTCATGTTGTGTCCGGTGACGCAGAGTAACTGAGGTAATCTGACTGTTGCACTATGTGACATAGTTAAGGCTGTACTTGCTGCGTTTACAGCAGCCCTCTCTCTCTCTCTCTCTCTGTCCTCTCCCCCATTTCTGCTGTTGCTGCAACTTGAGTTCATTGTGACAAATGCATCTTCGTGTTATATTTTGTTCGCTTCCTAATTTCCAGAACTATATATAAATATATTTTTTAAATAGCAAATATTGTAGTTAGTGAGTGATGATCACTCCAACCTCATCCCTACCATATTGGTTTCAGGGGTAGGATAAAGAGTGTCTTTGGAAGAACCAAACCAAACTAAACCAAACCCTGTGGTTTAGAATGATGCTGGGGCCTGGGTTGTGGGCCCAGAACAACCATGTGAGTGAATTGACCCATCTCATACTTTGAATCAAGCATGCATTCCTTTTCTCATTGTGCAAGTGTCCCCAGTTGTTTCCCATCAGTGTCTCGTTTTTGTTCTTTAAATTTTATTATATTTTGCTCTCCCTGACATCTGTTTTTTATAAAATAAAATGAAAAATAAAAAAAGTAAGAAATAAATAATACCCTCGATGCCGCTGGATACTCACAAGCAGGGTTATTGCTCCTTCATCTTGGGCTTGCTTGCCTAAATGGAAGGGTTTAATTTATTTTGTACCTCCTTCTATGCGTGGGGCAGTCCAGGGTGCAGAGCCAGGAATTGCTTGTAATTGCACCTGCTATACTTAAATGTATAGCCCTAGGCTCAATCACACTATGGAAAGAAAAAAAAAAGTATATTTAGAGCTTTAAAAGCTTTTTTATTTTTTTGTGGGGATCGGGGTGGGGTGGGAAAGGGAAGATGTATGGATGTTACTGGCATTTTTAAGTGTTAAGAGTTTTTTGTGTTGTTGTTTTTTTTCCTCTCGTTTTGTTCTTCCCCTTTAATTAGGTGCACTGAGCTGGCCCAGGAAATGAAGAGATTCTCTTCTTTTGATGCTATAACCAACCTTATCACAAAGTGTTGTCACCTGTAGCAAAAGGTGGCACCAGACATGATCAGTGGTGTTTTATTTGCACATCGATATTTTTATTTTTATATTCTGGCTCGGCTGCTTCTCTGAGTGAAGTTAAGGAATGACCCACAAAGGATTTTTGTAGTAGGCATATTGGCGATGCGTTTTATATTTCTCGGTATTTAATTTTGAAAATCTAAAAGGATTGTGCATCTTGAGAGAAAGTTGAGCAAATTTTGATCTAGTGGAATGTTAATTTGTGCTGCTTCTTGTGCACGACAGCAGCGGTAGTAGCTCTTGGAAATAAACATCCCATTTGATGATGTCTATGAATATAGGTTTCCTTTTCTTCCCTGCCTCCTTCCCACCCTCCTTTTTTCCCCTCCCTTCTTCTCCCCTCCCTCCCACCCTACCCCCTCCTTCCTTCCCTTCCCTGACTTGGCTTTTTTTTTTGGAATCACTTACTGTAAATAAGTTGTAATCCAGACCTCATGTATCAGTGGGGAACTTTCAAATATAAATATTACCAATACATTTTCTGGTTGTTGTCTGATTTTTGATCGAGGTATAACGAGAATGACACATCCATTGCTTTTGGTTTGAGAATTTCGCTTTAGCTTCATAAATCTCTTTGTATTTTAGTATTTCATTGTTTTAGCAGGAGAGGGCAGCAAAAGTTTATTTTCCCTGTTAGAAATGTTGTGGTTCATATTGGTTTTAAATTTAATTGTGTGTGTGTGTGTGTACGTGTGCGTGTGTGTGTTTAAAACAGCATCTGTTTGTGGGTAGAGGTAAAAATGATACATTTTTTGATATGAAAAGTTGCATATGAAAATTATGGACTGGTTCAACCAGACAGTGAAGACTTCTGATCCACATCAAAGTTAAAATGCCACAAAACAATCTTCCAGCTCTGGCTATAATATGCTACTTCCTTTTCAAACACAGCAAAATGCAAGCTGGGTCTTAAACACTTGGAATTAAAAATGTCTTTCTTTGAAAATGATTTACTTTCTTCAAAGTGGTAACAGAAACAAAAATGAAGGTGCTCCCAAAGAGAACTGTAACCTTCCCCTTTCGCAGACATGTGAGAGGTTCTGTACTAGGGGTGCATCCTAATAAAGAAGCAGTGAAGAGTTTTCAGGAGCCTGGCTGTTTGTTTGTTTGTTTGTTTGTTTGTCTCAGACCCCCGTGGCCTTTTGAACCATACAAATAATAGATTTGATCAACTTTGCTATGAGGCAATGGGGTTGGTATGTTCAGGCTTTCATCTTGAGAAAATCAGTTTATGACTAGGGGGATGTCATGTTGGGGAGCGGCCCAGTGTCTGTGTGACAAACTACTACAAAACTTAGAGGCATGGCCCCAGCAGTTAATTGTTTTGTTCACAAATACACGGTTTGGGTGGGCTTGGCAAGAACATCTTGTCTCTGCTCTTCAAATGTGAACTTGGGTTTATCAAGTGGAGCAGGAGAATCCACTTCCAACATGGCTCACTCACAGGGCTGGCAAGTTGGTGCTGGTTGTTGCCTTGGGGTTCAGCCAGAGGCCTCAGTTCTTAAGACATGGGTCTCCCTATGGGGCTTCCTCCTAGTGTGGCAACTGGGTTCTAAGAATGATCGTTCTAAGAGAGACTGGAAGGGGAAACTGCAAATTCTTGGAGGCCTGGGCCCAGAGACTTTCATGGCATAACTTCTGTCATATTTCATTGGTCAAGCGGTCACAGGGTCTGCTCAGATGCAGGTGGAGGGGACATAGACCTCACTGTGATGTGACAAGAGAAGTGTCATCTTTAATCAGTGCTTTAAAGCATTTGATTGAGGTGTGATCTCAGCTAATTAAATCACATCAGATTTGGAACTAGTAGAGTTTAATCAGTCAATGTTTCATGCTCAGTTAAACTGAGTTGGGGAGGGAAAAATCTTGTAAATTCAGCAAGTTCGTATTTCAAAACGTAACCACATGTAATGTCTAAAGATTTATAAGGAGAAGAAACTGGTAACAAGAATTTTAGGGTTCCAAGAAATCTATGTTGATTTCAGTGGAATATCTAACTATAATATTGCCTCCTGCCTGTAAATAAATATAATAATGGAGGCAAAGTAAATGTACAGTCCAATTCCTGTTTCCCAGATTTTTATATAATAGTGTATCCTGTTGGTTTCTATTAGATCAAGTTCACATTAGATTTTTTTTTTTTTAAGATTTTATTTATTTATTTGAGAGAGAGAATGAGAGACAGAGAGCATGAGAGGGAGGAGGGTCAGAGGGAGAAGCAGACTCCCTGCCGAGTAGGGAGCCCGATGTGGGACTCGATCCCGGGACTCCAGGATCATGACCTGAGCCGAAGGCAGTCGCTTAACCAACTGAGCCACCCAGGCGCCCCTAGATTTTTTTTTTTTTTAATTGAGACTAAACCATGGGATAGCTGGGGGGAATTAAAATGTAATTTTTTTGATGATAGGTGTTCATTATATTATTCTTTAAAAAGGCAGATTAAAAAAAATTAAGTTGCATAGCTCCATGCTGCTCCCCAAATCTGAAAGTCTGCTATAAGATATGTGCATTTATTGGTGGATTGGACGAGTATTTATTGATTGGCTCTGTTCATAGTCTTGCCCATACTCTGATGTTCAGATTTTCTGTTTCTTTATTCTCTAATTTAGTTCACCTCTTCTGAGATCATACTCTGAATTAATCACGTAATTTGAGCCAGACTTTGCCGCTACTAGATAATGTAAGACCTCAGAACCAGGATGGGTGTCAGGCACAGCCCCCCTCATCACCAAAGCTCTCGGACAAGATGTCTTTGGCTGGAGTACCCAACATGAAGGCTGTGGACTTGGAAATCAGAGCCCCTTGGGATCATTTGGGTTCTGCTAACTTTCAGCTGTGTGACTTTGGAAAGTTTCTTGATCTAAGCCTCAGTTCCATTTGTAAAATGCAGGCAAAATGGTACTTATTTTATAGTGTTGTTGTATTACCTTAGATAATATGTATAAAGCAATTAGCACAAAGCCTGGCACATGGTAACCTGGAATTAATTATTACCTGCAATAAATGTTAGTGTTATTTACGGTAGTGATTTAAGTATGAATGAATAATCACAATAGCTGTCATTTATCAAATCTATATGCCGTATATTGTGCCAAGAATTTTATATTCATCATTAGGTTTTCACAACAATCCTGGGGTAGAAGTTATGCCCATTTTATGGATAAGGATAAGACAGCTGAGACTTAGAGATGTTAAGTAATCTTTCTGAGCTCACACCACTACCAGGGATTGAAGGAAGATTCTGACTCCAAATTGCTCCGAACAGTGATCTCTATACAGTAGGATGCCTTGTTCTGAGGACATATACCAAGTTTTATGTCCCATAACATAAAAGACTGAAACTTACTCTCTTGCAAGAAAGACCCATATTTCATTCATTCTTGCATTTCCACTCACCACCCTGTCTGTTCTAGGAGCTACCCCAGACTTCCGTATATCACTCTTCAAGTTCTTTATCCCAGCCCATCCACTTTAACTTGAGTAGATGAGATTATCAGCTACAGCTTCTTTAGTTTTTTACTCTGACTCATGAACTTAGCTGTTTTAGCACCTGTCCCCACAGGCTTCTCCCCAATACCCTAGTCTAATCTTGGCTAACACTTCTTCACAGGGCCCTGCATTCCACTCTTTTATTTCTGTTACACTGTCAATTGTTTTCTCTTAAAATTATTGTTTGAAAAACAATATATTCTCATGGAAAATAATTCAGACAGTCTCTAAAGGCATAAAATAAAAGTCAACCCTTAAATCCTTAGCTTCTCCCCTAAGGTAATCACTACTCAGATTTTTGTTTTGTTTTGTTTTTGTTTTCGTTTTTGGAAAACGCAACTTTAGTGAGATATAGTTCACATACTATAAAATTTGCCCTCTTAAAAGTGAGTCAGTGTCTTTAGTGTGTTCACAGTTATGCAACCACTACCACTAATTTTATTTTTATTTATTTATTTATATTTTTAAATTAACATACAATGTATTTTTTGTTTCAGGGGTACAGGTCTGCAATTCATCAGTCTTATATAATACACAGCGCTCCCCACAACACATACCCTCCCCAATGTCCATCACCCAGCCACTCCCACTACTACTAATTTTAGAAACCTTTCATCACCTGAAGAGAAAAAAGCCCCTCAAACTCATTAGCAATCACGCTCCATTCCTACATAGTCCCTGCCCCCCAGCCCCAGGCAACCACTACCTATTGTCTCAATAGATTTGCCTATTCTGTACTTTTCATATAGATGGGATCATACAATATGTGGTCTTTTGTGACTGGCTTCTTTAACTTGACATCATGTTTGCAAGGCTCATTCATGTAGCATGTATCAGTGCTTCATTTCTTTTTATTAGGAAATATTCCATTTTGTGGATTTACCGTATTTTGTTTTAAAGGTTTTTTGTAGTCTTCAGGAAAACTTTTAATGTGTGTTTCAGCACAATTATACTCTTAAAAATCTTAAAATTTTGTGCTGATGGGATCACACACATTGTTCTGCCTTTGTTCCCCCTTCATCAGATTTTATTATGAAAAACTTTAATCATACAGCCAAGTGAAAGAATCTGAGTGAATGCCATATATTCACCATTAGCGTTTTATCATGTTTGCATTTATCACCTTTGTATCCATTTATCTTTTATCCACCCATTAATCCATTTTATTTTAAAAATGCATTTCAAGGGCGCCTGGGCAGCTCAGTCAGCTAAACGTCCGCCTTCCGCTCAGGTCATGATCCCAGGGTCCTGGGATCTAATCACACATCGGCCTCCCTGCTTGGCGGGGAGTCTGCTGCTTCCTCTACCTCTGTCTCTCCCCCTGCTCGTGCGCTCACTCATACTCTCTCCTCTCCTAAAAAAATAAATTTGACAGAGCACAAGCAGGGGGAGCAGAAGGAGAGGGAGAAGCAGGCTCCCTGCTGAGCATGGAGCCTGATGTGGGACTTGATCCTAGGACTCTGGGATCATGACCTGAGCTGAAGGCAGATGCTTAACCAACTGAGCCACCCAGGCGTCCCAAATAAATAAAAATCTTTTAAAAAAAGCATTTCAAGGTAAATGGTCTAAGTAAACTTTCCTTCTAAAAACTTTAGTATGTACATCAACCAGAATTTAATATTTGTTTACAGTTACATTGTTTTGGGGTATAATTTACATACAGTGAAATGAGTTTTAACAAATCCATACACCTGTATAATCCGAATTCTTACCAAGATATAGAACATTACCATCGTCCCAGAAAGTTCCTTATGCACCTTCCCAGTTAATTCCTAATACTCCTTGACATGAGAGAACTATTGTGATTTTTTCTTACCGCAAATTAGTTTTGTCTGTTCAGAATGTCATAAAAGTGGAATCATGCAGTATGTATTCTTTTGTGAAAGGCTTCTTTTACACATATTTTTGAGATTAATCCACATTGATGCATGTCTCAGCTGTTTATTCCTTTATATTGTTGTGTAGCATTCCATGATACAAATATACCACAGTTTGTTTATCCATGGCTGTTTACAATTTTTGGCTTCTATCAATGAAGGTGCTATAAACATTCTGGTACAAGTGTTTTTGTAGATGTGTTTCTAATTTTCTTGCAGATATATCTAAGGTGGAATTTTGGGGTCAGATGGTGGTGTACATTTTGTTTTATAAGACAGTAGGAAGCACCAGGAATCTGTCTCCCCACCTAGACAACAACTGCATTGGCAAAATCTGTTTGATGTAACTATTTTGGAACTCTGGAGTCTACTGAAGGCTTGCAAATTCCAGAGGAAGTTGTGGAGGGTAAATTACAGTTAATTCTGGTCAATTTCAGCTTTTAGTACAGTAGCAGTTACCCATCCCCACCCCCAGCCACATGCCAGCTTGTGCACGGTATGTTGGCACTAGGGTAGGAGAAGGGGGATCTGTCCTCCAAATGTTGGCAATGTGTATTTGGATTGCTGACTGCTGCTTCTGATCACTGAAACGCTGAGACAGCCATCCACTGTCTTTGCACGCCCCCCAATTGTTGAAAGCCCCTCCCCCTCTAGCTAAAGTGACTTCCAGAGGATTTAAAGAGCCTTTTTAGCTCTCCTTTATGTTTCACTTTGCCCCCTTTCAGGAGCCAGCCATTAAAGGCTAAGACATTTAAAAACAACAGCATATGCAGGGAAAAATTGGAAAGTGACCACAAATGCCCAAGGAAAGGCTCATAAAAGACCTGAGAAGACATTCAGTTTACAAGCCAGGCTGATCCTCAACATAGAAACAGCCTACAACAGTTAAAGTGACAACAATCAACAAAAACTGACAAAATACAGCAAACCCTGGAGAAGGAGGAGAATCTGATTTCCCATGTTACCACATCATTAGATACAAATAGCTATGTTCAACAAAAATATTACAAGGCATAGAAAGAAAGATATGGCCCATTCAAAGGAAAAAAAAATCAACAAAAACTCCCTGAAAAAGACCTAATGGCAAGTATACAAGATAAAGACTTTAAAACAACTGTCTCGAAGTTGCTCACATAAAGAGGAAGATGTGGAGAAATTCAAGAGAATTAAATGTGAGCAAAAGAGAAATATCAATAAAGAGATAGAAAACTAAGACAACGAAAAAGAAAATGTGGAGCTGAAAATCACAATAACCGAAATGAAAAATTCACTAGAGAGATTCAAATGGAGATTTGAGGAGGCAGAAGAATCTGTCCTCAAGGATAGGCCAATAAAAATTATTGAGGCTGAGAACAGAAAGAAAAAAGATTAAAGTGACTAGAACCTAAGGGAACAGTGGGACACCACTAGTAGACCAACATATGCATCATGGGAGTCCCAGAAGAGAAAGAAAAGGTCAGAGAATATTTGAGGAAGTAATAGCTGAAAACTTCCCAAATTTAATGAAAGATGTGAATATCAATATCCAAGAAGTTCATGAACTCCAAGTAAGAGGATTTCAAAGGGACGACATGGAGACACATTATAATCAAACCACAAAAAGCCAAAGAATCTTGAAAGAGAGAATATTGAAAGCAGCAAGAGAGAAGCAAATCATTACATACAAGGGATCCTCAACAAGATTATCAGCAGATTTTGCATCAGAAACTTTGGAGGCCAGAGACAGTGGGCTAATACATTCAAATGTTAAAAAAAAACACAAAAAACAACCATCAACAAAGAATTCTATATCTGGGAAAACTATCCTTCAAAAGGGAGAGAAAAATTAAGACATTCCCAGATAAATAAAAACTGAGGGGGTTTGTGACCATTATACCTGCTCTGCAAAAAATGTTCAAGGGAGTCCTGCAAGGTGAAATGGAAGAACAATAGACCATAGCTCAGAGCTGTATAGAGAAATAAAGATCTCAATAAAGGTAAATATATGGGCAATTATAAAAGTGAGAATTATCATAACAATGATTTGTAACTGTACTTTCTGTTTGTTTTCTACCTGATTTAAGAGACTAATACATTTAAAGGGGGAAAAAATTAGAACTGTCTGAAAAGGAAATTACAAAAACAGTTCCACGTACCAAATAGCATCAAAAAGAATAAAATCCTTAGGAATTAACTGAGGAGGTGAAAGATTTGTACAATGAAAACTATAAAACATTGCTGAAAGAAATTAAAGAAGACCTATATAAATGGAAACATATACCATGCTCATGGATCGGAAGGAAGGCTTGATAATGTTAAAGTGTCAGTACTACTCAAAGTGATCTACAGATTCAGTGCAATTACTCAAAATCCCAATGAAGTTTTTTGTAGAAATAGAAAAATCCATTAAAAAATTCATGTGGAATCTCAAGGAACCCTGAATAGACAAAATAATCTTGAAAAGGGGGGGAGCAAGATGGCGGAGGAGTAGGAGACCTGGATTTCGTCTCCTCTCAGGAATTCAGCTGGATAGGGATCAAACCATTCTGAACACCTACAAACTCAACAGGAGATCAAAGAAAAGAAGAGCAACAACTTTCTCATCAGAAAAGCGACCACTTTCTGGAAGGTAGGACGTGTGGAGAAGTGAATCCGAGGCGATATTCGGGAGGATAGACGACGGGGGAGGGGCCTCCATCAGCCGCTTCTGGCAAGTGGTAGAGCCGTGGAGCACAAAATCGGAACTTTTAAAAGTCTGCTCCGCTGAGGGACGTCACTCCGGTGGCTAAGCTGGGGGTGGAACCCTCACGGGACAGTGTGGCCTTAGGACCCTCGGGGTCACAGAAAGACCGGGGGTGCCTGAGTGTGGCAGAGCTCCCAGGTATCGGAGCAGGAGAGCCGCCTGCAGAGGCGGAGCCCAGGCGCGGGCTCTCAGCTCGGGATTGTCATAAACCGTGATCCGCGGCACAGTCGGGCCACTGCTCCTCCAGCACGGACCCAATAAGCGGCAGATCCGGGGAGACTCACCTTCCTTCCCGGGGAGGAGCCGCGTGGGAGTGCACCGCAGGGATCTGCTGGGTTTGGAGACTCCACACGCGGTCGAGTGCCAGAGATAGAAACGTGCGGTCACAGGCCGGGAGAGCACGGAGTGCGGCTGGAGACCGGGGAGACGGAAGTGACTGACTGCTTTTCTATGGGGGCTCACTGAGGAGCGGGGCCCTGAGTTCTCGGCTCCTCCGGGGTGGAGATTGGGAGGCCGCCATTTTCACTCTCCGCCTCCAAAGCTGTACGGAAAGCTTGCAGGGAACAAAAGCTCCGGAGACCAAACCCGAGCAGATTACTTAGCCTGAACCGGGCAAGGGCGGGGCAATTCCGCCTCCGGCAAAGACATTTGGAAACCACGGCAACAGGCCCCTCCCCCAGAAGATCAGCGAGAACAGCCAGCCAAGACCAAGTTTACCGATCAATGAGAACGGCAGAACTCCAGCGCTAGGGGAATAATGCACATAGAATCCATGGCTTTTTTACCATGATTCTTTAGTCTTTCAAAGTTAATTTTTTTTTAACTGTCTTTTTTTCTTTTTTTTTTTTTAATTTTTCTTTTTCCCTTTTTCAACCAACATCTTATCAATCCCTTTTTTAAAAAACATTTTTATTTTTCATTTTTAGAGTCATATTCTATCCCTTCATAGTAGTTACCCATATTTTTGGCATATATATATAAGTTGTTCTCTCTTTAAAAATTTGAGATAGTTTCTTCTAACAGATCTAAATATACCCTAAATCTCTAGTATATGGTTTTTTTTCTACTCCCCTGCCTGATCACATTCTCTTCCTTTTTTTTCTTTTTTCTTTTTTTAAATCCTCTTCTTTCTTTTTTCAAACAACTTCTTATCAATTCCTTTTATAAAATTTTTTATAATTTCCATCTTACAGTCATATTCCATCCCTTCATCATATCAACCCTTATTTTTGTGTATATATAAGTTTTTCTTTCTTTAAAATTTTGGGAGGCACTTTCTTCTAACAGACCAAAATACACCCAAAATCTAGTGTGTGGCACTGATCTATATACCAGCCTGATCCTATTTGATCACATTCTGGTTTGTTGTTGTTGTTGTTTTGTTTTGTTCTGTTTTTGTTTGTTTTTATCTTTATCTTTATCTTTTTCTTTTTTCTCTCTTTCCCTTTCTTTTCCCACTGCTTCAGGTCTTTTCTGATTTGTTTAGAGTATATTTTCTGGGGATGTTGTTACTCTGCTAGCATTTTGTTCTCTCATTAATCTATTCTCCTCTGCATAAAATGACAAGATGGAAAAAATCACCTCAACAAAAAGAACAAGAGGTAGTACCGACTGCCAGGGACCTACTCAATACAGACATTAGTACGATGTCAGATCTAGAGTTCAGAATCATCACTTTAAAGATATTAGCTGGGCTTGAGAAAAGCATGGAAGTTATTAGAGAAACCCTTTCTGGAGAAGTAAAAGAACTAAAATCTAACCAAGTTGAAATCAAAAAGGCTATTAATGAGGTGCAATCAAATATGGGGGCACTAACTGCTAGGATAAATGAGGCAGAAGAGAGAATCAGTGATATAGAAGACCAAATGATGGAAAATAAAGAAGCTGAGAAAAAGAGAGATAAACAACTACTGGATCATGAGGGCAGAATTCGAGAGATAAGTGATACCATAAGACAAAACAACATTAGAATAATTGGGATCCCAGAAGAAGAAAGAGAGAGGGGGGCAGAAGGTATAATGGAGCAAATTATAGCACAGAACTTCCTTAATTTGGGGAAGGAAACAGGCATCAAAATCCAGGAAGCACAGAGAATCCCCCTCAAAATCAATAAAAATAGGTCAACACCCTGACATCTAATAGTAAAACTTACGAATCTCATAGACAAAGAGAAAATCCTGAAAGCAGCTCGGGAGAAGAGATATGTAACCTACAATGGTAGAAACATTAGATTGGCAACAGACCTATCCACAGAGACCTGGCAGGCCAGAAAGGACTGGCAGGATATATTCAGAGCACTAAATGAGAAAAATATGCAGCCAAGAATACTATATCCAGCTAGGCTGTCATTGAAAATTGAAGGAGAGATAAAAAGCTTCCAGGACAAACAAAAACTAAAGAAATTTGTAAACACGAAACCAGCCCTACAAGACATCTTGAAAGGGGTCCTCTAAGCAAAGAGAGACCCTAAAAGCAACATAGACCAGAAAGGAACACAGACAATATACGGTAACAGTCACCTCACAGGCAATACAATGGCACTAAATTCCTATCTTTCAATAGTTACCCTGAATGTAAATGGGCTAAATGCCCCAATCAAAAGACACAGGCTATCAGATTGGATTAAAAAACAAGACCCATCGATATGCTGTCTGCAAGAGACTCATTTTAGACCCAAAGACACCCCCAGATTGAAAGTGAGGGGGTGGAAAACCATTTACCATGCTAATGGACACCAAAAGAAAGCTGGGGTGGCAATCCTTATATCAGACAAATTAGATTTTAAACCAAAGACTGTAAAAAGAGATGAGGAAGGACACTATATCCTACTTAAAGGGTCTATCCAACAAGAAGATCTAACAATTGTAAATATCTATGCCCCTAACATGGGAGCAGCCAGTTATATAAGGCAATTAATAACAAAAGCAAAGAAACACATCAACAACAATACAATAATAGTGGGGGACTTTAACACCCCCCTCACTGAAATGGACAGATCGTCTAAGCAAAAGATCAACAAGGAAATAAAGACTTTAAATGACACACTGGACCAAATGGACTTCACAGACATATTCAGAACATTGCATCCCAAAGCAACGGAATACACATTCTTCTCTAGTGCCCATGGAACATTCTCCAGAATAGATCACATCCTAGGTCATAAATGAGGTCTCAACCCGTACCAAAAGATTGGGATCATTCCCTGCCTATTTTCAGACCACAATGCTTTGAAACTAGAACTCAATCACAAGAGGAAAGTCGGAAAGAACTCAAATACATGGAGGCTAAAGAGCATCCTACTGAAGAATGAATGAGTCAACCAGGAAATTAAAGAAGAATTAAAAAAATTCATGGAAACAAATGAAAATGAAAACACAACTGTTAAAATCTTTGGGATGCAGCAAAGGCAGTCCTAAGAGGCAAGTATATAGCAATACAAGCCTTTCTCAAGAAACAAGCAAGGTCTCAAGTACACAACCTAACCCTACACCTAAAGGAGCTGGAGAAAGAACAGCAAATAAAACCTAAACCCAGCAGGAGAAGAGAAATAATAAAGATCAGAGCAGAAATCAATGAAATAGAAACTAAAAGAACAGTAGAACAGATCAACGAAACTGGGAGCTGGTTCTTTGAAAGAATTAACAAGATTGATAAACCCCTGGCCAGACTTATCAAAAAGAAAAGAAAAATGACCCAAATCAACAAAATCATGAATGAAAGAGGAGAGATCACAACCAACACCAAAGAAATACAAAGAATTATAAGAACATATTATGAGCAACTCTATGCCAGCAAATTAGATAACCTGGAAGAAATGGATGCATTCCTAGAGATGTATTAACTACCAAAACTGAACCAGGAAGAAATAGAAAACCTGAACAGACCTATAACCACTAAGGAAATTGAAGCAGTCATCAAAAATCTCCCAACAAACAAAAGCCCAGGGCCAGATGGCTTCCCAGGGGAATTCTACCAAACATTTCAAGAAGAATTAATACCTATTCTTCTGAAACTGTTCCAAAAAATAGAAATGGAAGGAAAACTTCCAAACTCATTTTATGAGGCCACCATTACCTTGATCCCAAAACCAGACAAAGACCCCATCAAAAAGGAGAATTACAGACCAATATCCCTGATGAACATGGATGCAAAAATTCTCATCAAAATACTAGCCAATAGGATCCAACAGTACATTAAAAGGATTATTCACCATGACCAAGTGGCATTTATCTCTGGGCTGCAAGGTTGGTTCAACATCCGCAAATCAATCAACGTGATACAATACCTTAATAAAAGAAAGAACAAGAATCATATGATCCTCTCAATAGATGCAGAAAAAGCATTTGACAAAGTACAGCATCCTTTCTTGATCAAAACTCTTCAGAGTATAGGCATAGAGGGTACATACCTCAATATCATAAAAGCCATCTATGAAAAACCTACAGTGAATATCATTCTCAATGGGGAAAAACTGAGAGCTTTCCCCCTAAGGTCAGGAACGTGGCAGGGATGTCCACTATCACCACTGCTATTCAACATAGTATTGGAAGTCCTAGCCACGGCAATCAGACAACAAAAAGAAATAAAGGGCATCCAAATCAGCAAAGAAGAAGTCAAACTCTCACTCTTTGCAGATGATATGATACTTTATGTGGAAAACCCAAAAGACTACACCCCAAAACTGCTAGAACTCATACAGGAATTCAGTAAAGTGGCAGGATATAAAATCAATGCACAGAAATCCGTGGCATTCCTATACACCAACAACAAGACAGAAGAAAGAGAAATTAAGGAGTCGATCCCATTTACAATTGCACCCAAAACCATAAGATACCTAGGAATAAATCTAACCAAAGAGGCAAAGGATTTGTACTCAGAAAACTATAAAATACTCATGAAAGAAATTGAGGAAGACACAAAGAAATAAAAACGTTCCATGCTCATGGATTGGAAGAACAAATATTGTGAAGATGTCAATGCTACCTAGAGCAATCTACACATTCAATGCAATCCCCATCAAAATACCATCCACTTTTTTCAAAGAAATGGAACAAATCATCCTAAAATTTGTATGGAACCAGAAAAGACCCCGCATAACCAGAGGAATGTTGAAAAAGAAAAGCAAAGCTGGCGGCATCACAATTCCGGACTTCCAGTTCTATTATAAAGCTGTCATCATCAAGACAGTATGGTACTGGCACAAAAACAGGCACATAGATCAATGGAACAGAATAGAGAGCCCAGAAATGGACCCTCAACTCTATGGGCAACTCATCTTCGACAAACCAGGAAAGAATGTCCAATGGAACAAAGACAGTCTCTTCAACAAATGGTATTGGGAAAATTGGATAGCCACATGCAGAAGAATGAAACTGGACCATTTCCTTACACCACACACAAAAATAGACTCCAAATGGTTGAAAGACCTCAATGTGAGACAGGAGTCCATCAAAATCCTAAAGGAGAACACAGGCAGCAACCTCTTCGACCTCGGCCGAAGCAACTTCTTCCTAGAAACATCGCCAAAGGCAAAGGAAGCAAGGGCAAAAATGAACTACTGGGACTTCATCAAGATAAAAAGCTTTTGCAAAGCAAAGGAAACAGTCAACAAAACCAAAAGACAACCGACAGAATGGGAGAAGATATTTGCAAATGACATATCAGATAAAGGACTGGTATCCAAAATCTATAAAGAACTCATCAAACTCAACACCCAAAGAACAAAGAAGCCAATCAAGAAATGGGCAGAAGACATGAACAGACATTTTCCCAAAGAAGACATCCAAATGGCCAACAGACACATGAAAAAGTGCTCAATATTGCTCGGCATCAGGGAAATCCAAATCAAAACCTCAATGAGATACCACCTCACACCAGTCAGAATGGCTAAAATTAACAAGTCAGGAAACGACAGATGTTGGCGGGGATGCGGAGAAAGGGGAACCCTCCTACACTGTTGGTGGGAATGCAAGCTGGTGCAGCCACTCTGGAAAACAGTATGGAGGTTCCTCAAAAAGTTGAAAATAGAGCTACCATACGATCTAGCAATTGCACTACTGGGTATTTACCCCAAAGATTCAAAAGTAGGGATCCAAAAGGGTACGTGCACCCCGATGTTTATAGCAGCAATGTCCACAATAGCCAAACTGTGGAAAGAGCCAAGATGTCCATCGACAGATGAATGGATAAAGAAGAGGTGGTATATATATACAATGGAATATTATGCAGCCATCAAAAGGAATGAGATCTTGCCATTTGCAACGACGTGGATGGAACTGGAGGGTATTATGTTGAGCGAAATAGGTCAAACAGAGAAAGACATGTATCATATGACCTCACTGATATGAGGAATTCTTAATCGCCGGAAACGAACTGAGGGTTGCTGGAGTGGGGGGTGGGGTGGGAGGGATGGGGTGACTGGGTGACAGACACTGGGGAGGGCATGTGCTCTGGTAAGTGCTGTGAATTGTGCAAGACTGTTGAATCTCAGATCTGTACCTCTGAAACAATGCAATATATGTTAAGAAAAAAAAAAAAAAGAAGAAGAAGAAGAAGGTAGCAGGAGGGGAAGAATGAAGGGGGGGAAATCGGAGGGGTAGATGAACCATGAGAGACGATGGACTCTGAAAAACAAACTGAGGGTTCTAGAGGGGAGGGGGGTGGGAGGAGGGGTTAGCCTGGTGATGGGTATTGAGGAGGGCACATTCTGCATGGAGCACTGGGTGTTATGCACAAACAATGAATCATGGAACACTACATCTAAAACTAATGATGCAATGTATGGGGATAATATAAGAATAAAAAAATTAAAAAAAAATCTTCAAAAGGAACAAAACTGGAGGACTCACACTTTCTGATTTTACAAAACTTATTACAAAGCTGCAATAATCAAAACAGGAGACATAGGTCGTGGAAAATTAAGCTAACTCATTATTATTTATGTGTGTAGAGTTGCTAAATCAAGGAATAGCAGTATAAGCAATTGGAAATGTGGAGCAACCACTAAGAGTTTAAGGAGTCCACATTAGCTAAAAGTAGTCAAAAAGGGAGAGAAGAGAGTGATCCTGCAGAAGAAGCATAGCTATCTTTCACCAACGTCTCAATGCCTGAAAAATAGGTCAAATAAATAGTGAGCATTCTTTTTTCAAAAGCTCAGTAACCCAGACCATAGACAACCTCAGCGGCAGATTGAGACGTGCCTGCTGGTATAAAAGGGGCTCTCTGACGCCAGAGTAATTACATCATGGAAGGATAAGGCAGATCCAGGTCAAGCATTAGGGAGCAACACATTGAGCTCACATCCCCTTAAATATATAACTTTTGTCTTTGAGCTTTTAAGAATGCAAGGGTCGGGAATTGACCTGTGTCACTGTTTACTGTGTCCCAGATTAGAAAGAAAGCCGGCACACGTAGCCTTCTAGCTTGCTCGAATGAGGAAATGTGCACATCAGATGGTGTTAATTCGTTAGGCGTTTCCGGGCTATTTCACTGACACAAAAAGAATATTATCACTGTTCCACATCACATTGCAGCACCTGGAGTGCCTCAGACAATAGTGAATTCACACAAGGAGCCCTCTGAAGGGTCAATGATTGTGACTGAACATCTGAAGGATCAATGATTGTGACTGAACAGATCAAGCCTGGGGAATCTCAATGGCAAGCCCTTTCCTTGTGAGAACTGCGGAAGAGAGAGTCTCTTTAGGAAGCCGGGTGCTGGCTGCGGGAGGGGCCGCATGGGGGGTCTGGGAGGAGGCAGGCAGGAGACACATGGAGAGATTTCATTATCCCTTCCCCGGCCTCTAAATCGGAGGGCCCAAAGGTCACAAGACATCGTTGTGGGGGTGTAGTCCTGCCCCCTTATTATTGGTAGTTTGGTGAGGAATTATCACAGAGGGAAACCTCTGAAGATTCATAAAACCCGGCATGAACAGTTTAGCTCAATTACAGCAGTGGGAGAGGGAAGGGAATGCTAGGCAGAAGCATTTTAAAAGCTCATGAATGAAAAGCACATCAGGTTTGGAGGCTTTGTTTTCATTAAGAAGTTGCACGCATCCTTCCATCTTTGCTGCTGGTTATAATAGAAGAGCCTTGCAGAAGAGTGCGCGTGTCCTACGTGAACAGCTCATTTGGTTTTTGCTGATTTATTTTTAAGGATAAAAATGAGAAACCAAAGTGAGAAGTAGGGGACAGGTTGCTGCCACCATCCAGGGATAAGTGGCTTGAGGCTCCCATGTACACCTGGTGGCCAGGTGTGGCTGCACCCCTCTGGAATTGTCTCCATTCCTTGAAGGACCAGTCAAGATGGCCTCAGGTGTGAGCCCTGTGGGGATGGTCACAGCAGCTGTCATCCTGCCAACTTCGTGGTTATAGCCAGCGACACCTGGGAAGGTAGTAAAAGTGTTCAGGTCCAGGTCCAGCCATGGTTTTCCCAGAAAACTCATGGTTTGTTCCTATCCCATGACTCATCACTGACTCTGTAAGTGAAAGAAAGCCTGAAGGAAAGCCAATGGATTGTTCTGAATATCAGGTCAGGTCACTCCCCTTCCTGAAACCCTTCTGTGACTATGTGATATGTTAGGAATAAAAACTAGACTCCTCAGCATGGTCTATGAGGTGTCAAGTTATTCTAGCACTACCCAACTCCCTGAATTCGCTCCTGCTCCTCTCCTCTTTTACTCACCGATCACTTATTATCTCCACTGGCTGCCATCCTCTTCCTGGGCCATGCCTCAGGGCCTTTGCACTTGTTTCCTCTGCCTTAGGTACTTTGTATTGATAGCTGCTTCTCATTTTTCAGTTCTCTACTTAAATGTCACTTTTTCAGTGGACGCCCCTGACTGGCCTACCTAAATAAGAGTCTCTTCTTCTGAATCATTCCCATCTCATTGTCCTATTTATTTACTGAGTAGCTTCCCACAGCTTGAAACTACCTTTTATTTATTTATTTATTTATTTATTTATTTATTTATTTATTTATTTATTTATTTTCACTTACCTCTTGACTACCTCCCTTTCTAGAATGTCAACTCCCTAGGGACAAAGACTTTATCTGCCTCATTGATGGCTATAACCTTGCCCCTAGAATAACAGTCCTGGCACATTGCTAGTGCTTGGTAACTATGTATTGAACAAATGAGTAAGTGAATAATATGCATAATAAACATAGCCACTAGGCTAAGGTATTTGCAAGGAGTGAGCCTTTTTCTTTGGGAGCCTCCATGGGGCCTTGAGCATGGAGGTCTGAGTGTTTGCTGTACATGTAGACATCTGGAAAGCCCAGGCTAGGTTACTAAAATCTGTATTAGTTATCTATTGCTGTGTAACAACTTACCACAAACTTAGAAATTTACAAGATAACATTTATTATCTCATAGTTTCTGTGGATGAGGAGTCTGGGCCTGGCTTAGCTGGATCTTCTGCTCAAGATTTCTCAGGAGGCTATGTTCATTCTCAGGTTGTGGTCTGATCTGAAGGACTGCCTGGGGAAGGAGCCACTTCCAAGCTCATGTGATTGTTGGCAGAATCCAGATCCTTGCATTTATAAGACCAAGGACTTCAGTTTCTGGCCCTGGCCATCAGCTGGGTGTTGTCTTCAGTTTCTAACTGGTTGTTGTCCAGAGGCTATCCTCAGTTTCTTTGCGGGTGGGCATCCCCAACATGGATGTTCGCTACAATGAAGACAGTAAGGGAGAGAGTCTGCTAGCAAGATGGACATTTCGATCTTTGTAATGTAGTTACAGAAGTGACATCTTATTACTTTTGCCATTTTCTAGTTTAAAGCAAATCACAGGTTCAGGCTGCACTCTAGGGGAAGAGATTACACAGGGTATGAATGCCAGGAAGTGGGGACCACTGGGAGCCATCTTTGAATCTGCTCACCACTGTCTGCCTTCTGGCTCCTAATGGTTTACTCTCTTCTGTGTATCCCTCTGATACACAAAATACATTGACCTTCTTCCAAGGCGACCCAAGAGTCTCAAAGTCCAGAATCTCATTATCTAAATCAAGAACTACACTCTTTGTGTGAAACTCCCCTAGATTTATCAATTTTTAAAACTAGAGAGACAAGTTATCCACCCCCTGCCTCTGCAACCTGCAATTGTGGAATAGCTATAGACATTTCAGTTTAAAAGGGGAAAATGGGAGGTACAGAGGAGTACTGGGAATAATTATTCTTGGCTCTGTCCCCGGGGTTCTTGATTCCATCCTGCCTTTTTAAATGAAAGGACATGTTTGCAGATTAATAATCCCATCAGCCTGCTTCCGGCAAGTAGGATTTTGTGAGTCCAAATACCTCTTTTCTTGGTACAATTTCTATTCCTCTCAGTCCAACCTGGCAGTGTTTTTGCTGAAATAACTTTCTCAAAAACTTTATGGATCTTCCATGGATTTCACTGGGGTTCATTTCATTCAGCAAAAGCCACAACTTACAGATCTTTTTGAGATAAGCCCTTCTCTACCTTGTGCTCCTGCTGAGATGGCTTAGGATAAGGCTCCTAAGCTTCCCACTAGCCCTTTGATTTGATTAAGAGGATCTGTGAGACATACCCTTAATATCTGGAGAGGACCCTTTATGTGATTCTGCTTTTCTGATCTGTCTTGAGATTTTAACAAAAGGTTGGACAGTCACACTCTTGGTTTTTGTCTCCATGCCACATTTTCCCGACAGTGCAAGGAAGCTATTCCTTAATTTCAGCATCATTTGCCATCTGAGAAGTCTAACAATTTTCAAAATCATTAAGTGCTTTTCTTTATATGATGGTTTTCCCTCAATTTATCTGTCTTTCTGTGCATTTTAATATAAGCAGCAACAAGAAATCAGGTGGTGCCTTCTTCACTTTGCTTGGAAATATCTGTAGCTAATCAAGGCCATTCCTTACATCTTCAGCTTTCCATTTAACTGCAGAAGACAACTTTGCTAAGCTCTCTGCCACTACATGGCAAGCATTTCCCTTTCTCCCATTTCCAGTAACATGTTCCTTACTTCCTTCTAAGACTTTACCAGCAATGTCCTCAAAATCCCTTCTACTAACAGTCTATTGGAGCCAATTTAGGTTTTGTCTATCATGTTCTTCAAAATTCTTCCAGCATCCACACAGTTCCAAAGCCACCCTTGTATTTTTAGGTATTTGTTACAGCAGTGCCCCAGTGCCGCATGCCAATCTACATGGATAGCTTTTATGTATGCCTCTCAAGTTGAGTTAAGGGAAGTTGAGAGTTGACTCACTTTGATTCCTTAAGTGTTGAGTGAAGGCTTAGCATACTCCAGCAGCATGTTAGGTGTAAGAAAAACTATCTGATGGCAGTTACCTTTTTTGAGGAATATTGATGCTATTGTCCTGACTCTATTATTCCATCATAATAGACAGATTTCTTTTCTCTGCCCATTTATATGCCTGTGGGGTTCAGTCTCTCTCTGCTGAGTGAGTAGGGCAAATTTCCTTGAAGCAAAGCCACTGGGTGTAGATTCTAGGCTTGGGGTTTCTGGAAAATATTAGCATCAAGGACACTGGGTAAGAGTGGCTTAGAGGGTATTAGGGATGGAACATTTGGTGAAGGGTTTGTGCTTTGTGATCTCCAACCCATTTCAAAGCATGGATTCCCCCAGCAAGCTGTTGGGCCACTGCCTGCATGTTTCTTCCAGCAGTCTGACCTTTGAGTAGGATGAGCAGTTCCTATGATGGCTGTGCCCTGGGGTGGCAGCCAGGGTACCCAACCATCCTGACACATGATAAAGAAACTTCAGGCTAGAAAGCCCTCCTGGCAATGCTGTTCTGCTTCTAACGAGTCAAACTGGCAGTGGGATTCCATGACCTGTGTCCACTTCTGGGGATACACCCAGAAGCCTTGGGATCCTACCTAGGGGCTTCCCATACCTCAAGAGCGCTGCTTGGCATTCATGCTTGGTCCCAACTAATCTGGAACGTTTCCTGTAGTGAATACCAAGATGACAAATCTATAGACATTTGAGTGCCCTAAGGATCACGTCTGTCTAACTCAGTCTGTATTGCATGAGCTTAATTCAGCATGATGTCATGAGTGCCATGGGCATGTCTTGTATCTTGGTGCCCTTATATCTGAGTTGATCGAGTGAATCATTCTTCTGCATGGGAAATTGCTATTGTGTGTTCAGTACCTATCCTTATAGATGTTTCCATTTCCTCTAGGTCAGTATATTCCTCAGTTCCAACCAGGATCCTGTTCTCCACTCATGTAAATATATTCTTTTTGTCTTTTGAAAGATTAAATTTTACTTCTTGTCTATTAGGAAAACTCTCTCAATTATGGGCAGCCCTCCTGGCTTGTAATTACCTCCAGGAGCTCTTGTCCAACTTTCCAATCAATTTTAATTAAACTATCTATTTTCCTTTTTAGGTGGATAAGAGGTAAGGTTCCCAGGTACAGGATTGTATGGTAACAATAATTTCAGTTGATGTGAGAAACATGCAGTCTTAGAGGCTCTTGCTAAGTAGAAAATGCCAATTCTTTAAGAAAAAAAAAGATTTATAAAGGTAATTTTTATTTTATTAGTTATTTGGGAGTAGGTTCCTATTCAAGTCAAGTTGTACATTATTTTTGATCATCAGTCCTGGAGTGTAACCTGTCCCGAGGCAAATAAAGGATAAGCTGGCTTGATAGAGGCAAGCACACTATTTCTTCATCCTGCCTGTCTCCTCTCAAGGACAGTTGGGCTCTTCTCTCTTCTCTTTACCTACGGTGTAGTGAGTCGAATGGTGGCCCCCAAAATATATGTCCAAACAGAACCTGAATGTGACATGAAAACACAATGTGACCTTATTTTGAATGGGTCTTTGCAGATGTAATTAAGTTAAGAATCTTAAGATGAGATCATCCTGGATTTCGAGTAGGTTCTAAAACCAATGTCAGGTGCCCTTAGAAGAGAAAGGCAGAGAGAGAAAGAGACACAGACACAAAGACACAAACGCACAGAGAAGGTGATGTGAAGACAGAGGCAGAGATTAGAGAGGCAGCTCCAAGCCACAGAATACCAAGGATTGCTGGTGACCTTCAGAATCTAGGAAAGGAGCATGGAATGGGTTTCTAGAAAGAACCAGTCCTACCAACACCTTGATTTTGGACTTCTGGCCTCCAGAATTATGAAAGAGTAAGTTGCTGGTTTGTGATAATTCATTTATAGCAGCCCTAGGAAACTAACACATATGGCATGCAGCAGGGATGTGGTATGTGACTATTTGTAGTATCTTTTGATATCATGGGATAATCTGGGTTCTCTTCAAGAGAGAGACTTGGGGACCAGAAGGTGATTTGGAGCTGATGTCATGGGTCCAGAATGGCTATTGCAAGGCCTTTGAAGTCAAAGAAGTCCAAGACAGGGGCTGGAGGTCTTCTGGCCCAGTAACACAAGGCACTTGGCTGAAGGAGGATCAGAGGAGTGTACTTCTGTCATGTGAAACAAGTCCATGCTGTCTGGGTGGACAATTAACACTTGCTGGGACAAGATTTATTTGTGCTTAGAGAAGCATAAGGAGATTTCCACAGATTGTTCTCTCCTAGGCAGTACTGTAGGGCAGAAAAGAGGTAGCCAGGCCCATTCTGGGTATATTTGGATTAAGAAACACTGGCCTACGCTGTAGAAAACAGTATAGTGGTTCCCCCCAAATATTACTATACAATCCAGCAATTCCACTTCTGGATTTTCACATACTCAAAAGAATTGAAAGCAGGGTGACAGTGAGATATTTGTACACCCATGTTTATAGCAACATTATTCACAATAGCCAAAATGTGAAAGCAACCCGAGGGTCCATCCACAGATGAATGGATAAGGAAAATGTGGTATGCATGTACAATGGAATTGTCAGCCTTAAAAAGGAAGGAAATTCTGACACATGCTACAATACAGATGAACCTTGAGAACATTATGCTAAGTGAAATAAGCCAGTCATAAAAAGACAATACTGTATAATTCCATATAGATAAGGTACTTAGAATATCAAAGTTATATTTGAGATTTCTCTTGGTTCTTGAAGTAGTGTAGTACTATAAACTTCCCTCTTATAACCACATTTGCTGCATCCCAAAGATTTTGGACTATTGTGTTTTCATTGTCATTTGTTTTCATGTAATTTTTGACTCCTTGGTTGACCCATTCATTGTTTAGTAGCATGTTATTTAACCTTTATGTATTTGTGCTCTTTCTAGATTTTTTCTTATGGTTTGTTTCTAGTTTTATACTATTGTGGTCAGAAAAAGCACATGGTATGAATTTGATTTTTTTGAATTTGTTGAGACTTGTTTTGTGGCCTAATTTGCGATCTATTCTGGAGAGCGTTCCATGTGCACTTGAAAAGAATGTGTATTCTGCTGTTTTAGGATGGAATGTTTTGAATATGTCTGTTGAATCCATCTGGTCCAGTGTGTCATTCAAAGCCACCATTTCCTTGTTGATCTTCTGTTTGGATGATCTGTCCATTGATGGAAGTGGGATGTTAAAATCCCCTACTGTTATTGTATTACTATGGATTAATTCCTTTATGTTTGTTATTAACTGTTTTATGTATTTAAGTGCTCCCATGTTGGGTGCATAAATACTTACAATTGTTACATCTTCTTGTTGGATTGTCCCCTTTATTATTATATAATGTCCTTCTTTGCTTCTTGTTACTGGACTAGTCAAAATTATAGAGACCGAAAATAGAATGGTGGTTGTCAGGGGCTGGGGAGAGGGAGGAATAGGGAGTTATTGGTTAATGGGTATGAAGTTTCAGTTTTATAAGATGAAAAGAGTTATGGATACAGATGCTGGTGATAGTTGCACAGCAGTATGAACATACTTAATACCACTGAACTGTATGCTTAAAAATGGTTAAGATGGTAAATTTTATATAATATGTATTTTACCATAATAAAATATTTGGGAAAAAAAAAAGAAATACTGGACTAATGCCTTGTCAGGGTCCCTTTTAGACCTGAGTGGCTACAACTTTATGAGACATAAGTTGAGAGCTAGTTTATTTGGCATTTTATCATCCAGGCTCTCTACAAACACTGGCACATCTAGATCCCTACAGGGTAAAAATTAATTGGAAATAGCTAATCTTAATAGAAAAGAGGGAAAGAATGGCCACTGTCCATTCCTGGTCACCTGTTATGGGGAATCTATGGACTTTCACTAATGATATCATCAGAGCTGCCAGAAGGGCCAGAGAATCTGCATTCTAGCTGGGGGCAAGTTTGTGGAGGTGCTGTCTTCACTGAGACAGAATAAGGTAATAAATGGAGGGGAGAACAACTCACTCATGTCTATGAGACCTGGGTTCCAATTTTGGCTGTGCTACTAATTTCTACTTGGTATACATTCACTGGGTTTTTTAATGCCAACATCTCAATCCCCTTCCTACCCACGGGAAAATCCACAGAGCTCATCTCCTGCCACTTTTCCTGGGCTTTAGGATCTAGAGTGGTGCCTCTAGAAGATGCAACCTTTCATCATTCAGTGATAGGGACTCCACCATGCACATCCAGTGTCCAGTGGAGGAAGCCCAAGCAGAGGTGGTCAGTGTTATAGTGTCTATGGTGGCCTGTGACTAGTATCTCCCTGACCAGGTCATTCCTGCTTTGCTTGATATCTGAGCCTGGTCTCCAGGCTTGCTTCTCTTTTCTCTTAAGACCATCAGAGTTGGTTTCTCTTGTTTGCACAATTACGTAATTTTGTATAAATTAAACTTGCCAGCATTCCATTTCAAATTAAGCTCCTTGGAGTTCTAGGATGAAAGATTGGAAACTAAAGGGATCAAATTTTTGGCCCTGGGGTTAGAATACAAGTATGCTTGTACTTTCCTCCTGACCAGGAGGTGAAAGACTGGGTTTAAGAAGCCATCATCTATGTGTTCAGTTATTGGTTACAGGATGGTTTGGGGTAGTAGAAGACTGGAAGCAATAGGGTATTATATATGGAAGGCACTAGAGCATACCATGCAGCTAGTAATGAAGGATGAGGGACATCTCTAAGGACTGATAAGGTGAGGTCTCCAAAATATGTCATTGGGTGAAAAAAGCAGTATTAAAAAGAGTTTATACAGTATACTTACTTTTTTATTTTTCTAATAAAAAAGAGGGAAAAATAAGATTTATTTGCCTAATGAGATATTGGAAGGACAAGTAAGAAATTAATATAAATGGTTACCTTTCTGGGTAAGAGCAGACAGGATGCGAGTAAGACTTTCACTATTGGTTTGCTTTTGAAATAATGTAAATATGTTACTTTTTTAAGAAAAGAAAAAAATTTGTAAGATTTGGGTTCTTTTCTCTCCAAATATAACATATATGATATATAAATAAAATCTATCTATCTGTCACTTATCTATCTAGATTTTTTTTTTTTTGTAATTCAGTCTGACAATTTGTTCTTGTAGTTATAGTAAAGGCCTTCTTCAGAAGATGTATGGCCCAAGTGGAGAAAGAGCAAGGAACAAAGCTAGAGCACATACAGCTTTGCAGGACACACTAAAGCATTTGAATTTTATGCCAAGAGCAATCCAAAGTTTTTGAAGAGTCTTAAGAAGGGGAAGGACTGAAAACAATTTCTATATATCACTTTGTGCTGTTCAATTTTTTTTTCCATTTCACTGATAGAGTAAACTAAAGTTATTGGTATATCCCAATACCATATAGCAAATCATCATGAAGTGACCATATTGCAGGGCAATACATTTTTTGAAATTTAAATAAAACCCAGTGCTGTTAACAGACTGATCATCTAATGTAAAAAACATTCTTTCAACTAAAACAGCTTTTCTTAAAAACTACAGAGATTTGATTTTGAGGTTCAGGAAGAAAGCTCAGTAATCGGTGCCAGTCCTTATACTACTGACTTCATAATCATTAATGAAAGCTAATGATAACCTAATTGAAAGTGTGTTGAGATGTATTTATTTTAGTTCTACCATGAATTAGTTTAGGTAAAAAAGTGACAGTGAATTCTAGAAATGAATTAACCAAAAATCAAATTTCTCTCTCTCCCTTCCCTCCCACCCCCTTCTAGTTTCAGTTTAAGCTATCCTTTTTGTAGGGTGATGCTTTTCAAAGTGTGGCCTTTGGACCCTGGGATCCTTTTACAAATTGGCAAGGTAAAATTAATTTCAGAATAGCCCTGAGGTGTCACTGGCTCTTTTCACGTATTGACATTTCCCCTGGTGGTGTAGAATCACTGGGAGGTAAGAGTACTGGTATTTTAGCATGAATTAAGGGAGTAGCACCAAACCATAATACAGTGACAGTCACTGACACCCATATTCTCAGTTAAAAAAACAATGCCTGTTTCAGTTAAGAATGTCTTTGATACAGCAGTACAAATTATTAATTCTACTACATCTCAATCCTTGAATCATTTTAATATTCGTGTGATGATAATATGGGAAGTATGCATCGAGCACTTTTGTTGCGTATTGAAATATGATGGTTGTTGAGGAACAGCACTTGTGTGATGGAGCTGAGAGCTGAATTAACTGGTTGGTTTTCATGGGACCCCGTTTTTACTTGACCGAATAACAGACAAATTGGTGGTTTAGAGTTGGATATTTGACAGATATTTTCTAGAAGATGAAACAAGCAGTCCTGTCCCTTCAAGGAAAAATAACTGATAGTATTGGTTGCCAAAATGAAATTTGAGATTTTGAGGGAAATGGGAATTTTGGAGAACTTGCATCCAATACAGTGACTTTGTCAGCTTCCAAACACTTAGAGACCTTTCTAATGAGAGTATTGATGAAATTAATGAATGCAGTTTTTTGATATTGTATGATGAAATGTATGAACATTTGGAAGATTTGCACAATTCAGTGAATTAATGTTTTCTAAATGATCAGTGCAGGATGTTACGATATCATTCCTGGGTAAACAATCCATTCAAAGTGCAAGAGAGACCAATGGGTTTTAATGTAACTCATTGTGAAAAGCTTATTGATGTGGTTTCAGAATCTGCATTAGAAGTCACCTGGGTGGCTCAGTCGGTTAAGCATCTGCCTTCGGCTCAGGTCATGATCTCAGGGTCCTGGGATTGAGTCCTGCATTGGGCTCTCTGCTCAGCAAGGATTCTGCTTCTCCTTCTCCCTCTGCCCCTCCCCCTGCTCATGCTCTCTCTCTCTCTCTCTCTCAAAAACAAAAAAACAAAAAAACCCACCAACACCTGCGTTATAAACAACCATTAAGAAAACACTACTTGTTGAGTTTTGGCTTAGTATCAAAGAATACACATTATCTGAAAAGAATATTAAAATATTCCTCTCATTCCCAACTATGTATCATTACAAGGGTAGATTTTCTTTATATACATCAAAAACAACATATCACAACAGATTGAATCTGAAAATACCTATGATAATCCAGTTGTTTTTATATATGCCAGATAGTAAAGCAATTTGTAAATGTGTAAAACAGAGCAGTGTCTCTCACTAATTTTTTGGAAAAGAATATATTTTCCACAAAATGTGTTATTTATGTTAACATGTAATAGGCTTATTGTTATTTAAAAATTAATTAATTGGTTTTTAATTAAATTTAATTAATTTTAATTTAAAATACATCCATGTTTTTAAATTCTACTATGGTAAATATCCAAGGATAGAACCTATATAAACAAAAGCATTTGGGAGTCCTCAATAATTTTTAAGAGAATAAAGGGATCCTGAGATCAAAGAGTTTGAGAACTAATAGTCTAGAAAAAGCTTATGTTTGTTCATGTGCATCCAATGTTGTTCTCATATTCAATGATTTCATGGGATAGTCTTCCATTTCAAAATTCTCAGTTGAAATGCAGCATAAACTAATAAGTACATAGGATAGACAATGACTGAGATTTTTAAGATTTTAAATATCACTCTTGGTAGTTTATTACTCTCTTTTCCAGTAAAATGGAGCTAACACTACCCATTTCATGAGGCTGTTGCTGGGATTAGAAGATGTATATAAAATGCATGCCATGATTCCACTTGTCCATTGATGGTCTTGATTATAGATGTAAATACATGATTAAATATGTTGACTTTATCTGGGTCTTATATTACTCTCTGATGGCTTTACTAGTACACTCCTGGTGTATGTACAGCCCTACAGCTTTCCCCCTTATCAGCAAATGAGATCTCCATATAAGGAATATTTTAGGTATTTTTCTTCATGCCCTATAAGGAGAATGAATTCAAGTGGTAACCCTTAAGCAACAATTGTTGTTGCTTTTCTAAACAGAAAGTGATGAAGCCTGCTGCAGAATATTCTTTATGGAGAGCGGAAAACCCGCTATGACACCACATTATCCTAAAGCTATCCTGGAACCTTAGTGAATTTGAGTGACAAGTTCCTAAGAGGAGAGATTACAGAATTATATTACTGCTTTGAAAAATCCCTACTCACTTTTCTTTTTTCCTCCACTTGACAAACTATTCCTAAAAACCATTACTACTGTTGTCTGTTTCTTCAGATTCACCTACAACCCCTCTCAAAAATCCTTGGCTATGACATCTTGAGATTTTGGAACAATCTGGCTCATTATTGTGACTAGAAACCAGATAATGAAATTTGTGTTTGGCTTAACTACCAGAGAAAAGAGCATGGAGACATAAGCCACATTTAGTCTTTGTAGTACCTTACTTTGATCAAATGTCAGGGTTATAAATAATAGAAATCATGGTTTAGTTGGAGAGTTGACAAAATAGCACAGAGTTACTATGTTATTCTAAAGTGAACAAACATGTCTTTTGTTGTCTTTGTCCTTTCTTTCTACAGATGTAGTTTTAAAAGCTTTATATTTTAATGATGTGGATTTCATTACCATTGATGACATTTGATCGACAGCTTATGAACATGAATTGGAAGATTAATTGTCTAGGGGAAACTCTGGAAAGGGCTGGAGAATGTTTCACTAACAGGTAGGTATCCTTTAGGAAGGGAACTTTCCGCAGTATCTAGTCATGGGAGAGGTGAGATAGTAACCCATTCTGAGCCTGCTGGAGAGAAATTGGATAAAGGAATTGGAAGAAACCTATGTAAAGTTGATTTTTCCATATTAGCCTATTCTAAGTTCTGAGTAAGTTGGTTTTATTTGCCTAAGCACTGACGAATTTATTCTAACATTGGATTGTTGGATTCTCTTACTTTTCTGTCTCCTTTCTTTTACTTCCTGATATTTGTGTGTTTCATTACTCATAAGTAATTACAACAAAGGATGAAGATTATAAAAGAGAAGAGATCCATGGCAAGATGGAATTCTGATGGTTATTTTCAGCTTGATTTTCCTCATTTATAAAATAATAATAATAATATTTCCTACTTCATAAGATTGTTCTGAAGATTAAAAATTAAAAAAGATAATATGCATAAAGTGCTCAACATAGTGACTGGTACAAACTAAGATCAACAAATATGAATTGCAAACCATTTTATGTGAATTAGTTTTGTTGATTAAGAGGAAAAAGGGGGTCAAATTATTGGTTGGAGTGAGACTTAGATTTTATCTGTTTCCATCAGTCTCTCCAGAATTAGCTGGTCAGAAATATTATCAACAATGTGTTCATGAACCCACTCAAGTAATGGTGCTTCTGAACTTCCTGATCTAAATGCATGAATATTTCAATTTAAGTGAATTCAATGCTACCTCCCCACCACAACAGCCTTTTGTGAGTTATAGCCTGAAGGTGAGGGATTCTACTCTATTGGTCTCATTGTATGTATCAGGTGGGATGGGGCTGCAACTAACAGAAACCAGACTAACGGTGGCTTAAATAATGAAAATATTTATAAATTCACATCACTAGAAGTCTGAAGACTTGGTTAATTTAGTGGAACAATGGGACCCAGGGACTTCCATCTTATCACCCTGCTGTCCTCATCACATCAGGCTTGTCTCCTGATTGCTAAGAAGGCCGCCATAGCCTATTAATTAATCTTGTACTTTCTAAGGAAATGGTGTGGGGCTCCTGTCAACTATATCACACGCTTAGTAAGGAGTGTTGGGAGAAAGTTCTCTCATATCTCAGAACTAGGAATAGCTGTGATTCTTTTGAGCAACTTAAAATTTTTTTTTAAAGATTTATTTATTTGAGAGAGAAAGAGCACATAAGTGGGGTAAGGGGTAGAAGGAGAGAGTGAATCCTCAAGCAGACTCTTCACTGAGCATGGGGCCTGACACAGGGCAGGATCCCAGGACCCCAAGATCATGACCTGAGCCGAAATCAAGAGTCGGCTGCTCAAACAACTGAGCCACCCAGGCGTCCCCTGCAAAATATTTTTTATTTGGGTGTAGTTAACACACAATGTCACAATAGTTTTAGGTGTACAACACAGTGATTCAACTTCTCTATAAGCTCAGAACTAAATTTGTGCTTTCCTGTAGCACATGACCAGGAGCCTACTATTTTTATAGCAAGACGCATCAGAAAGGGACCCAGCTGCCCAGCTGAAGGAGAGTCTTTCCAGAGTAGGAGCACTGTTGGGACAGAGGAGCCCTGGATGGGGAGCAGTCATCCTAAAGTCTGCTTTTAGCTCTGTCTCTTACTTGTGTTCTGGGGTAACTTGTATATACTGTTCTGTGCATCTTCAAATCTTGTACATTTTCCTTTCATTCGTTGCTAAATTGGTGGATGTTTTTCATAAAAGAACTTATAAATGCTGGATAATCTTGGGGCTCATATCATGTGAGTAAACAGAAGAAGATACCCTTGTGGGACAATTAGAAAGAAGCAAGAAAGTTATACTCAAAGTCTTGTCTTTTTCATGTTAGAAACAAAAGGCTCGTCTTTGCTATGCATTGTTTGCAGCCTTGAGCATTGGGAGTGGGGGAAGGAGGCCAACTTATAATAGTATTATTGTATCTAATGTCGAGAAAACAGCATTTTCAAGGCATGTGAAATAGTCACCCCCCCAACACCCCCCCACAAATTTTTAGTATAGTAAGTAACAACCCAATAGCTAATTAAAAAGAAAATAATTATATGGGATGTGAAGTTTCCCAGTGAAGGAGTCACAGTGTAAAAAAAATGATCGAATATCATTCAGGGGTGATCTATTAGAAGTTAGTTTGTTCTTTTGCAGTAGGTGAAATAGGATATTGTAATATTGTTCAAAGGACAGAAAATATTTCAGTATTGTCCATTGAGTTTCACTGTTTCCTTGGGGTTCCATTCCCTAGTAAATCACCCTCATGCAAGAGCTGTGCCCTGAGCAACTTTGTAGTCAAACTATTTGTTGACCAGTTAACTATTTGTTAACCAGTTCAGGGTATCTGGCTAGTGATATGTTCTCAGTAATTACAGCCTTGCTCGTTTTGCTGACAAAATATTTTCTCCTGTGCTGAATTGCTGTCTCTATTCATGTTGCCTAAATATGAATTAAATGACCTTTAATTTCTGTGGAAGAATATTGTATTTTGTATATGCTTTATGTTTTGATACCGATTTGCAAGAAATGCTCTCCTGTGAAATGTGTTTTGCATTGCTGTTTCCATCTCCTTTTCTTTCCCATGAAAGGGATGTATTTGGTTCCCTTTCTCTCAGTGCTCAGGCTCTTCTGGGAGGAAAATTTTGAGGCAGCTCCCTGATCTAAGAGTGCTAGTTAACTCAAGAAATATCCCAAGGAAATTATCGTGTTTCAAGATCCCAAGAGGCCAATTACTCTGGAAAGGTTTCCAGGGGCTTGAGAAGCTCCCCTGAAGTCCGAGATTGTAGCAATCCCGGCTGGTTGTCAATCTAGGACAAGCATCCATCCACACCTTCCTCATGCCCATGGAGGTCGTGGAGGCTGACTCCAGCTCTTCTCCAATAGCGGGTCCTAATTCACGTGAGCCAACCTTGGAGTTCGAGCCTCCCTTTCAGGGACTGGTTTGGGGTGGGCACGTGAACTAAGGAGGCTCAATCAGATGGAAGAGAATGGCTTTTATTCTATGATAGGGGGTGTAATGGTTAATTTTATGTGTCATCTTGAGAAAATTCTGACAAACACAGGGGGAGAGCCTTGTTCTCTCTCAAATGGACACGAGAGAGAAGGCACATTGCTCTGGTTGCTGCTGCAGCCATCCTATGGCCATGAGGGCAGTCTCCATATGAGGATAAAGCTGACATTCAAAAGAGGGGAGAACCCAGAGAACTGCAGAGAAAGAGAGAAAGCCTTGGGGATTTAGCCTTGTGAGATAATAAATTCCTTAATTGTTTAAATCTGTATGAGTCAGTTTCTCTTGCTCTAGCAACATATTTACCCTATTTCTACTTAGCAGCTACTACGTGCCAGGCGCTGTCCTAGGTACTGGCTGGGCAGCAGTGAACAATCTGGTCAAAGTGCCTACCCTCATGAAACGTCCTTTCCGGTCGCAGAGAAAACAATACCACATGAATATGTGATGTGATGTCAGGTAATCAAGCAGAATGTGAGACAGGAGTGTTGTTGGGTGGTCATGGATCTGAGAGGCATGCTATTTGGTCAGGGAAGAGAATAACGTGAGGGAGCCAGCCTTTAAAACATTTGAGGAAAGAACTTTCCAGGCAGGAGGAGCAGCAAGTTCAAAGGTCCCAAGGCAGGAAAGTGCTTGGTGTGCTTTAGAAAAAAACCAGGAGGCTGGTATAGCTGAGTGAGATGGAACTTGGTAGTAAGAGGGAGACTGGGTTCCTAAAGGCTGCAGGAGGGACTTGGAATTGCGTGTCTATGCGATGGGAAGCTATTGGAGAATACTGAGAATGGGGGTTAATTGCAGCTCAAAGCATCCTAATGATTACAGGGGTAAAGTAACTTGGACCTGAAGGTGCAACCTGCAAAAGCCAGGGCACTGTCACACCAGGGCTTGCCTTTGAGCCTTTGAAAGGTCATTACACCCACTTAATCTTCAAGGAACTCATCAGATCAACTAATTGTTGCTCCATTTTCTTTCTTTCTTTCTTTCTTTCTTTCTTTCTTTCTTTCTTTCTTTCTTTCTTTCTTTCTTTCTTTCTTTCTTTCTTTCTTCTTCTTCTTTTTTTTTTTTTTTAAAGTAGGCTCCATGCTCAGCATGGAGCCCAGTGTAGGGCTTGAACTCATGACCCTGAGATCAAGACCTGAGCTGAGATCGAGAATTGGACACTTAACTGACTGAGCCACACAGGCACCCCTGTTGCTGCATTTTTATAGTTCTGAATGACCCATAACTATATATATGGGAAAAACTATATACACATGGGAATATATACATGATATTGAGAAAATGCCTATTTTCTTATTTCACTAAGAATTAAAATATTATTTTATTTTTTAAGATTTTTTAAAATTCATTTGAGAGAGTAAGAGAGAGCAAGAGTGAACAAGAGCACCAGCTGGGAGGAGGGGTCACAGGGAGAGGAAGAAGCAGACTCCTTGCTGAGGAGGGAGCCTTACTTGGGGCTGGATCCCAGGACCCTGGGACCACGACCCGAGCCAAAGGCAGACGCCCAATCAACTAAGCCACCCAAGCGCTCCTTAAATATTATTTTAAATCAGGAATAACTGTCATGTTTATTTTATCACATGCTTTGGCAGCCTCCCTTGAGATGATATCATGTGTTTTTCCTTATTTGACCTATTAATATGGAGAATTATATGAACATATTTCCTGTTACCGAATCATCCTTGCATTTTGGGAATTAACCCAAGTTGGCTGTAGAATTTGTTTAATATATTGCTGGATTCAATTCACTAATATCTTATCATTTTTACATCGATGTTCATAAGAAAAATAAGATTATATAGCTTTCTTTTCTAGTGCTCTCTTGTTCTGGTTTTAGTATTAGTGCTTTTGTAAAAGAATTGGGATGTTTTTCTTCTCTCTGGGATTGTTTAAATAATGTCAGAATTTTCTTTCCTTGAAGATTTGAAATCATTCAGTTTTTACAGTTAACACAATATACTCATCTTAATAAATTATTTTTCAGATGATGATCCAGGTTTTTATCCATAGGCTTGAATAATTGTTTAATAGGTGTAGTTATACCATATATTTTTGCCTTCTGATTTTTCTCCTTAACTGTATTTCAAATGCTTTTCTACATGCTACAGTATTTATAATAATTTTAATTGATAAATATCATTCCATTGTGTGGATGGACCATAATTTAATACCTCGCTCCTTGTGTGAGTAGGATAGCTGCTGTTGGTATTTTTGGAAAATAATGCTGCAATAAAGGCATTTTGCATAAGTTTTATTCTCATTTTAGATTTTTTTTTTTCCTTAGGACAAGTTCCCAGGAATAGAAAAGTAGAAAACTTTCTATGACTTTGAGACCTATGGACAGACTGTTTTCCAAAAGGTTTGTACGAATTTATGGGGTCTCCAGAACCTCGGTACGTTATCTGCTCAACATCCTTGTTGGGATTGGGTGTTATTTATATATATTTTTCTGCTATTAGGTATGAAATGGCACGATCAGCATCTAGACTCTGGTCTCAGAGGTGGGAGAATGAGGAGAACACTTTCCATTAAAAGTTGACACTGAGATTGCAGAGTTGATTTAGTTGCTGATGTTTCCCAGGTGCAGTTTTCCCAGGTGCAGTTAGTCCTCAGCTTTGTCTGGACCCCCGGCCCCGGCTCTTGGCTGCATTGTACTAACTGAAGCCAAAGCCCGGAACTCAAACCTTGTCACCTCTTTTTTTTTTTTTTTTTTTGGTATGATTTTTTCGTTTACAATATGCCAAGCACAAAGCCTCAGCTTGCATTTGCTCAGTTAGTTACCAACCAGGACACAATAGTTGGGGAACATGAAGACTTCTACAGGCAGATGGAGCAGGATCCTGCCTCTGGTGGCCTCTTTTCAAAGACAAAATGTCTTCTATCTTTACTATCTTTCAAACTCGCTAATTTAGTAACTATAAACACAAACCATTATCTTCTGAATAGGCTGGTAGCTGGCTCAGGGAGGAGAGAAAAATCTTGACTCTTTGACACCGAACTTGTGGTTCTTCTCTAGTTAATCTGTATAAACCAAAACACTACTTGCCACCTCAGCAAAGAAGACCTCTTATTTTTGTGAAATCAAAGTACTCTGTAACCATGACGAATTTCCAATGTCAGTAAACTGTCCCGAGGAGAGGTTCTGATTACAAAAGCCTCATGCAGAATAATCAGGCTTGCTTTTCCTCAAGCTGGAATTGTCACACACGTAGTATCTCCAGGCAGGAGCCTGATCTCACCCTGCCCACCAGGGGCTCAGAGGATGATTAATGGAGAGCAGAAGCCAATCAAGACTATTTCTATGGTTTTTAAATTTAGTTTTAAAAGTGAGCTAAGGCAAGCCAGAAAAATAAAATACTCCTGTTTTCATGGTGAGGAAAGGAAGCAAATGGTAGAGTCTAGAAACCACATTTCTGTTCTTAAGTGAGTAAAGAGAATGAGGGGGCAGAGAGAAGAGATGTGTTGTTAGATTAAAATTCGTCTTGAGTGACATGCTAAAGCCTCATGCTTTCCTGAATTCGAAGCACATCAGACTTGCTATTTTTGTCTCTTCCATAAACTATATGAGTATAGAATCATTGTTTAATAAATATTTATTGAACAAATAGAACATTCTTAGTTGTGTACTTGATCCCAGGGATACTAAATCAAATAAGATTTTGTCCCTACCTTCAAGTGGATTGTGTCTAATGTAGGGGAAAAAAAGTACATGGACATAAAAATGATGGAGGTTAGGTCAAGTTGTGGGAATCCTGAGGAGATAAACACTTTGGTCCAAATGAGCTGAATACTAAGCTATGAGCTTCCTTATTTGACTTTTTGTCCCTTTTCTTTACAACACATCTTTCCTGGGAAATCTCCTTCATCCCCTCTTCCACCACCCCTGTGTGCAGATGACTTAATTGTTTTCTCTCTTGCTTGGACCTTTCTCTGGACTGCAGACCTAGGTGTTTACCTGTGAGTAGACATCTCTACTCGAATGTCTGGCAGGTATTTCAAAATCAACATGAAGTGAACTCACCTGACCCCAAATCTATTCCAACAAAGTCCCTTGCTGGCCAACAATACCACCATCTACCAACTCAGCAAAGCTGGACACTTGTGCCATCTGAGGTGCCTCCCCTCCTTCATCCTTTATAGCTGGATCTGTTTGGGTTAACCTCCCAAATAGATTTCAGTTGTTCTCTCTTCTCTTTTATCCACACTTCTATTGTCTTTGTCCACACTCTCGGGATTTCTCCCTTTGGTACCTCAATGGTCTCATGTCTGCTCAGAGTCTCCTTTCCCCAGCCTCTCCTTCCTCCTCTTACAACACACATACTTGAGTTCTCTGGGTCAGCAGGATCTATGGAAATTCATATATAATCACATCACTCCCCTGAATAAAATCCTACAGTGTCTGCCCATCAAAACATGCCTTTGCTCTTCTCTGAATGGGTCCTCCATCTCCTTCCTATGCCCAAATGATTTTTGATTCCTTGATCCTTCTGAGATCTCTCTAACTTTGAAGCTTTTTCATGCTCTTTCCTCTACCCAGAATGCCCCTTTCCTTTCTCACAACACGTTTACTCCTAAGTCTTCATGTGCTTAAAGGATGCCTCATCCCAGGAAGCCTTTCCTTCCTCCTCCAGGCTGCCTCAAGTGCCCTTCCTAACCCAGAGTCTCCATGGATAGCTCTACCATAGCCCTTACTACTGAGGAAATTATTGACTTAATTTTCAGCCTATTCCTCTAGACTAAGAGTCCTCAATGACAATAAGTATTACTATATTTTTCATTCCACCCCTCCATACCTAGAATGGTGCTCAATAGATGGCTGCAGGGTGAATGTTGTTGAAGAGGCAACTGAGATGCCCCCACATTCAAAAATGTGGTCAAATACTCAGCATCAGGGAAATCCAAATCAAAACCTCAATGAGATACCACCTCACACCAGTCAGAATGGCTAAAATTAACAAGTCAGGAAACGACAGATGTTGGCGGGGATGCGGAGAAAGGGGAACCCTCCTACACTGTTGGTGGGAATGCAAGCTGGTGCAACCACTCTGGAAAACAGTATGGAGGTTCCTCAAAAAGTTGAAAATAGAGCTACCATATGATCCAGCAATTGCACTACTGGGAATTTACCCCAAGGATTCAAAAGTAGGGATCCGAAAGGGTACGTGCACCCCGGTGTTTATAGCAGCAATGTCCACAATAGCCAAACTGTGGAAAGAGCCAAGATGTCCATCGACAGATGAATGGATAAAGAAGAGGTGGTATATATATACAATGGAATATTATGCAGCCATCAAAAGGAATGAGATCTTGCCATTTGCAATGACGTGGATGGAACTGGAGGGTATTATGTTGAGCGAAATAAGTCAAACAGAGAAAGACATGTATCATATGACCTCACTGATATGAGGAATTCTTAATCGCAGGAAACAAACTGAGGGTTGCTGGAGTGGGGGGTGGGGTGGGAGGGATGGGGTGACTGGGTGATAGACACTGGGGAGGGTATGTGCTCTGGTAAGTGCTGTGAATTGTGCAAGACTGTTGAATCTCAGATCTGTACCTCTGAAACAAATAATGCAATATATGTTAAGAAAAAATAAAAAGAAGAGGAAGAAGAAGAAGAAGGTAGCAGGAGGGGAAGAATGAAGGGGGGGAAATTGGAGGGGTAGATGAACCATGAGAGACAATGGACTCTGAAAAACAAACTGAGGGTTCTAGAGGGGAGGGGGGTGGGAGGATGGGTTAGCCTGGTGATGGGTATTGAGGAGGGCACATTCTGCATGGAGCACTGGGTGTTATGCACAAACAATGAATCATGGAACACTACATCTAAAACTAATGATGTAATGTATGGGGATTAACATAAGAATAAAAAATTAAAAAAAAAAGAAAAAAAATGTGGTCAAGTATTTAGGATTGAGCAAATAACATTCTAATCAGTCTTATAGAACTGAAACTAGAATCATTATTAGTAAACTTTTGGAAGCATGGAGGGCAGCAAGAGAAACAAGAAATGGACAAATGCTGCCTAAATTTAAAAAAAAGATGAATTATTGAAATTAGACAGGTAAGATTGATAGGTGTGCAAATCCTGAGGAAGCCAATACTTAAGGCAATCAACATGAACTCAACAAAAAGTTATGTCAAACTAAAAAAATTTTTAAGATTTTATTTATTTGCGAGAGAGAGAATGAGAGACAGAGAGCATGAGAGGGAGGAGGGTCAGAGGGAGAAGCAGACTCCCTGCTGAGCAGGGAGCCCGATGCGGGACTCGATCCCGGGACTCCAGGATCATGACCTGAGCCGAAGGCAGTCGCTTAACCAACTGAGCCACCCAGGCGCCCAAACTAAAAAATTTTTGAGAGGTTTATGAAGCCAGTAGATAAGGAGGATATAGAGCATCCTGATTTTAGAAAAAAATGCCTAAAATGTCTTATTTTATCTTTTTTTGGCGAGATGGAGGATAGGCCCAACATAGGTGGTGGTCACTGGTGATATTCCAGGGGCTCTGTTCATGGTCCCGTCTGTTGTTTCCAGTCCTTTCCCCTCATTCCTTGAACCTATTCATGAAGGTGGGGCCACTGACCAGTATTTTTAAAAAGAATTGGATGAAAGAGAAAATACTCTGCTTGGGGTTTAAAGAAGGTGTCCTGTCTGTGCACATTCGCCCTGTCTTTTCTTCCCTCCTTGACATTTTGAGGCCATCATAAGGTCCTTGGTGGGATCTTTGGATAGGACGAAGGGACAAATTATGAAAACTTCTTTCTCCTCCTTCTCTTTATTTAAAAAATATGCAAAATTTTAGCAAAGACATGGTTAAAAACTCAAATACTCTACCGAGGGCTATCATGAAAAACGGCATTCTCTTGTGCTATCCCACCCTACCTCCCAGTTCAGTATCCTGGAGCAACCATTTTAGCTGTTTCTTTTGTAATCTACTTCTCCATTATCAAGTCATATGCCTATACTGCTATTTCTAGATTTATAACTTTTAGATATTATCTGTTGACTACATATTATGGACAATGAGGGAACAGGATAAGCCAGGGCATGGTGGTATAACAGAGCACAGGCATCTCACCAGCTCTCTTCCCTTTTCCATGTTCTTTAAATGCAGATACTTATCCTCTTCTGCTCCAGTGTGTTGCTCTCTGGGTCTTCTATAGAGCTATGATTTCTGGACTTCAATTCTCTCCCACATTGGATCCTTGACTCCTGGATTTGATGTTCTCTTCTTCCTTTATTTATCTCCTTGTTTACATTCTTCAGTAGCTTCCTGAGAAAGGGTATACAAGGTGTATACACTTCCTGCAATCTTGCAAGTCTGAATATTTCTTCATTCTACTTTTATGCTTGATTGAAAATTGGTTTGGGCATAGAATTTCCTAAGACAAAAATAATCTTCATTAACATTTTTAAGCCATTTTTCTGTGTCACTGTGAAGAAGCTGTGGTGAGAACAATATCATGTGCTCACCAAATTTATTTCATCTTCCTCTTGGGCATGCAGGACCATCTTGGTCCTCAGCCTTACTTGCAGTTAGGTCAGGGCCATAAGACTTAGTTCTGGCCAATGGGGTGTGGATAAGAGTGATGCACCCACTTCAGGTTCACATAGCCCTGCAGGCTCTCTTCCCCTTGCAGGGTGGTTCTATAGGCCACATCTTGAAGATGGTGGTATCACAAGATGGGTCCTCTGTTCCTTAGGGATTGAAGAACCCTGCGCTCTGCTTCTGCTGACTGTGATTTATTTATTAATTGATTGAAGTATAGTTGACCTATAATGTTGTATTAGTTTCAGGTGTACAACAGTGATCTGACAGTTCTATATAGACATTATTCAATGCTCACCACAATAAGTATAGTCACCAACTGTCATTATACAACATTATTACCGACTATATTCCCTATGCTGTACTTTTCATCTCCATGACTTATTTATTTTATAACTGGAAGTTGGTACCTCATTTTATTGTGAGTTATTGAGATTTGGGAGCTGTCGTTCATTGGCCTTGATTAATAAGTAAATCATATGTCATTATGATTCTAGTTCCTTCTTATGTGACTTGTTTTCCATGTGACGTATTTTTCTCTTTGGAAGATGGTTGGGAAGAACAGAGCAAGGATATAACATTTCAAACCATTCCTGAAGGAAGAGTAGGAGTCCGCTGGACAGAGGAGCAGTATAACCTAGGGCATGGGGGAGTTATAAAGTAGAGTGTGTTTGCAGAAGACTGGGAAGTCTGCACAGGAAGTCATTCATTCATGCATGCATTCTTTAAATATTTATGGGAGTGTTTACTAGTTGTCAGATACAAAACTAGGGGATGAAGAGAAAATGGTCCTTATGTATTAGTGGTAGAAATAGAAATGGGGGCACCCAGGTGGCTCAGTCGATTGAGCTTCTGACTCTGGATTTCAGCTCAGGTCATGATCTCAAGCTTGTGAGATCGAACCCTGTGTCAGACTCTGTGCTGAGCATGGAGCCTGCTTAAGATTCTTGCTCTCTCTCCCTCTGCGTCCCACCCCCACCACTTGCATGCTCTCTCTCTCTCTCTCTCAAAAAAAAAAAAAAAGAAATGTAAACAAATTTAAAAAAATATTTAAATATTGTCAGAGAAATATAATGTAGTGTTTCAGGGCAGGGGCTCTGGGCACAGTCTGCCTAAATTCAAATTCCGGCTCTACCACTTTTAGCTGTGTGACCTTGGGCAAATTACTTAATTCCCGTTTATTCATATGTAAAATGAAGATGATATATTATAACAATATTCTTGTTGTAAGGGTTAAAAGAGACAATGCAATATAAAGTGCTTTATATGTATTGAGCACAGAGTAAGGCTTTAAAAATATTAGCTGTTATTATTCATATGCTCAATGTGTGGATTAGGATGATGATAGGCTGGGAAGGACCTTTTATAAACTATGTCAAGGTTTTTGGGCTGTACCCTGTAGACATTAGAGGTTATTTCAATACGGAGATGAAGGAGAGATCCATTTTTAATGCCTTGTCATTCTGCTAGCCTTACGAGACTCAATTTCAAGGGAGCAGTGATTTTCCTAAACTCTTGTAAGTCCATTACATGGCTACTCTAACTCACATGCCTGGGGCACGGTCACAAATTCTCCTTATTAAACTGACACTGGCTTCAAAGTTCATCATCATTTACTAGTTTTGATTCCCCAAGGCTAATGCGAGTCAATGTGAGTCAAATTTCTTCCTTTTATAACATTTCTTAGGCTACTCATGATTTGATTCACTGCTTGGAGACATTTGAATGCAAAGTCATGGAATCAGAGCCTGTCAGGGCTGGAAGGGGCTTTGGAGATGCACTCATCCAAGTTCTTTGCTTTCCAGATAAAGAAGCTGAGGTCCAAAGAGGTTGGTGGTTGATTTTTCCAGAGTCAACAATGCTCCTGGCAGTAATTGTTAGTATTTGGGGGTGATAAGTAACCATGACCCTCTCCTTGCTCTGAGCTTGGAACTAAGAGAAAAATAAGATGCAGGGATCTGACGGGAGGAGGTAAAAATATTGGCTTTCTTTATGAATTTAAATTAGAGAGTACAACTTGATATGTAGTCAAATGGCCTTAGCTCTGAATATCAATACATTTGACAGGTGCTGGTGGTTGTTTACCCTACAGATATTCTTTGCCTTTCTCCCTTGCCAGCAGAGCTTGGTCTTCCACATAGATGCTGAAAGCACTTCCGTTCCCAGACTTCCTTATAGCTAAGGACATGATTATGGCCTGATTCTGGTCAATGTGATTAAAGAGGAAATCAGCAGGAAACTTCTGTGAGAACTTTCCTCTCTTAAAAGAGAAATGCTTGTGGGCGCCTGGGTGACTCAGTTGGTTAGGCGACTGCCTTCGGCTCAGGTCATGATCCTGGAGTCCCTGGATCGAGTCCCGCATTGGGCTCCCTGCTCGGCAGGGAGTCTGCTTCTCCCTCTGACCCTCCCCCCTCTCATGTGCTCTCTCTCTCAAATAAAATAAAAAAAAAAAAGAGAAATGCTTGTGACAGGTGCTTTCTTCTCCTTATTCTCTGCCCCTTTGTTTTGTTTTGTTTTGTTTTGGGACATTGTTACTGAAGGGCACTCAGTTTGGAGCTGGAGCAGGTCGTGAAGGGAGGCATGTCAACATGCTCAGATGGCAGACCAGAAAAATGCAAAACACCTGGGTCCTTGATGATGTTGTTGAGCAGCCACACCAATGCCCATCTCCCTGATTTTGAACTTCTTCCTACTTAAACTTACCTATGTTTATGCCACCTTCAGTGCTCTGTACTTGGTACTTGCAGCCAGAACCATCCTCATTGAGAAGTCTACCTGAACTCTGCATCTCCAGGATGTTGAGTCTCCACATTTGTTTATTCCCCAATCTCACCATCTGATCAGATAAGAGACTCGTGGTGGGAGTGTAGAGTAGAGAGACAGAAGCCTGAAGTGTCCCATGCACAGTCTTCTCTCTTGCCCATTATGGGAAAGTGGGAATGGGAGATAAGCACTCCCTCTCCCCAACCAACCCCAATCACAACATTGAAAGAAAAAGATTAGACTGGAGTATAAAAATAAAAGGTCTTGTCATTCTTTAAATTGAAGAATCAGATCCATAATTTTATGTGATGAACAGTTGAACTGAGTGTGTGTGTGTGTGTGTGTTTGTGTGTGTGTGACTCTGACAGTTCTTCTAAAGCTTCACCCTTCTCGCTCCATCTGCTTTAGGCCTCATCAACCTTCAAGGCAGTTCAGAGAGTAGAGCATTAACAACAGTGTTAAGCATGCCTGAAATATGCATCTTGTTTCCAGAGTGCTGGACATGAACAATGCAAAGAGGGTGAATCTAATGACTACATCTTTGAGGCACAGTAATTTCATTGTGAAATTTTTTTCTTTCATTTCGCCTGAAGAGGAGAGGATTATTAAAATTATGTCATTGTCCATCAGGCTGTCAGAAAAGCCTGAACTCTTTTTTTTTTTTTTTTTTTTTAAGAGAGCTACAGAAGAGCAGAAGTGATGGAAGCAAAGAGCCGGCTGCCAATCAAATCTAATTTCCATACTTCCACATTTCTTTGATGAGATATTTCAAGCTGCAAAAAGGGAAATTGTTTTTCTGCTTGCAAGAAATTGAATTTAGTCATGAAACCCAACCAAACAGACCAAGGTGCCAAGAAGTGCCAAGAAGCATATGTATGCCCTGCCTGACCACTCACACGGGGGGATCTATTAAAATTGGGAGTGTTGGGGTGGGGGGCGGTAGAAGCCACCAAGTTCAGTGTCCTGTGGTCAGAAAGATGATAATGGGGGAGGTGGGCACTCACCCTGCTTCCTGGGCCCAGTGCTTCCAAGACTGCTTGTTGCCCTGGTAAGTCCACACCCCCATGTGTGGGCCTCATATTGCACTAACTTGAAGCTTGTGGCCTTTTATGATGACACCTGCATTGGCCCATGGGTTTTTATTTAGATATGGGAAGACAACTCTTGTTGGATTGACTATTTGCTATCCTGGAAATACTTGCCAAACTTTAATGCAGACTGATAAAGTTTTGAGTTGGGGGAAAGTGGGCATAAGTGACATTTAGTATTCCCCACAATCATTCAATCATTTCCTCATTTACTTAACTGTTTATTGCCTACTATGTGCAAACATTAGGGATGCAAGAGTGAACAGGAGAGTCATAGAGAAGCTACTTGGAGCTGAGGATCTAGCAGGGGTTGGAGGTGTTAACAGTACTGATGGAATTCTGGGGGTGTATGCGGTGGGGAGTGGGAGGGTTTGGGAGGTGCCTAGAATGAATCTCAAGGGGTTTCATTTGCAGAGATGGGAAATGCCAGATGAAAGGGGTGGGAAGGAGCCTGGAGAGAGAGAGAGAGCGAGAGATAAAATAACTTTGGGACATTATGAGGCTGGGGTATTTCTGTGACAGCCAAATAAAGAGGTCATGTAGATAGTGAGGAAATCAACCGATAGTAGTTAAGTGTTTATGTACTTCATATGCAGCCTGTTTTAGCTTTATGTTCTGGGACTAGTTTGCTTTCTATCCATGGCTTGTTAACTCAGAATCATGGATTTGAGACTTGTACTTCACTCAGTTCTTAAAGGCTCCAACTACATCTCTAATCCTTGCCCAGCATTTTAAATGCAAAGATGGGTTGCTGGTACCAAGAGACACCCAGGACCCAGGGGCCATGGTTTCAAAGAGAAATGGGTCTTAAGTCAGCTTTAAAAATATTGCTGCTCACTGTGCCCGCAACTGTCGTGGCTTTGAGATCTTATATGGTCTTTTCCTTCCCCTCCGCCTTTGCCTGTCCAGCTAATCCTTTAGGCTGGTGATTCCCTGTAACCCCCCCACTCCCTGCCCCTACCCAAGCCTATCTTTATTATGAAATTCCTCCATCCCCTTGATTATATTAGTGTCCCTTCTCTGGACCTGATCACCACTGTGGCTTCATCATTCAATAAATGTCAGGGTGGGCCATCTCCACTTAGGAGAGATTTCTCTCCATAATTTATTTTGAGGCAGGCTCTTCAGTGACGTTAGATAAGAAAAGATTGAGACTTTCAAATCATGTAATCAGGCTCAGCAGATCAGAAATCTGAAAAAATAAGCATTTTGATAAATTTCATTCCCCATCATCTTTTAAATATACTCCTTACTGCTTTAGGCTTTGAAATTTCACATGCATCATCTACACAGGCTCAGCTGGCTGAGGACTCAGATTAGAAGATTGAGCTTATGATCTCAGTTTCTTCATCAGAAAGGGTAGATAATAATACTTCATAGGATTGTTGTTGTGAGAATTAATGGACATGACATATGAAAAGAGTCTAAGAGCTCAAATAAATACTCCTTGCCACTATGCAGCACGTCTATGGATTAGACCTGTGCTGTCCAATATGGTAGCTACTCCATGTAGCTCTCAAGGCACTTGAAATGTGGCAGATTTGAATTGAGATGTGCTGTGAATCGGTCTCAATACAAATCAGAGTCCAAAGTCTTCATATAAGGAAAAGATGCAAAAAGAGTGTAAAATATTTCATTAATAATGGTTTATATTGATTACATGTTGAAATGTAGAAATTTTGGATGATATTGGGTTAAATACAATCTTATTCCTGGCACTTAACACCCTGGGATTAATCACTAAAATTAATTTCACCTTTTTTCTTTTCTTCATATGGCTACCAGAAAATTAAAAATTGCGTATGTGTCTCCATTTTTAGTGGACACCTCTGTTTTGGACATAGGACTTATCCTGAAGGACTTCCAACGTTTGAGGTTGGGAGGAGAATACTCACTGGGATTACCACAGCAGCCTTCCCAGCCGGTGTCTTAACTTCAATTTATCTCCTCACTGTGCCCACAGGATCTTTCCAAAACACAAACTTGGCTCCTATTTTTTTTTTTTTTAAGATTTTACTTATTTGACAGAGAGAGACACAGCGAGAGAGGGAACACAAGCAGGGGGAGTGGGAGAGGGAGAAGCAGGCTTCCCGCGGAGCTGGGAGCCCGATGCGGGGCTCGATCCCAGGACCCTGGGATCATGACCTGAGCCGAAGGCAGGCACTTAACGACTGAGCCACCCAGGCGCCCCACTTGGCTCCTATTTTATGATGGAATAAATGTTGAGTGTTTCAGAGTACCTGGCCCAAATCCCATCTGCTGCTACCATCCTCATCCCTGTCTCTCTTCGTGAACTCTCTATGCTCAACTGTGGTGACTTCTTCTACCTTTTCAAACCCACCATACCCTCTTCCATGTCTTCAGTTATTCACTCAATAGTTTTTGATAATTAACTGTGAGCTGGGCAGTATTGTAGACATTGGGGAAATACGGTGAGCAAGACAGACAGACATTCTGCTCTCAATTCCAGTGGTGGAGTCAATATATGTTTCTGCCTGGAATGTATTTTCTTCTAACTCACTGGAGTCACTGCTCCAGAAAGTCTCTCTTGACGATGCCCCATAGTCCAAGCTCTCATAGCTTTCCATCTCCATTTTTATCATAGCACTTATACCATTTAGTGATATGTTGATTGATTTATTTTTTTAAGCCTCTAGTTGTTTTAGTTCAATTTCTTAATAGTAATACTTAAAAATGAACTTCTTTGTTTTGCTTTTCTTAATGCAGAGTCATTGTTTTTTCATTTAAAAAATTGAGATATAATTGACATGTAACATTGTCTTAGTTTTAGGTATACAACATAATGATTTGATATATCTATGTGTTGCAAAATAACTACCACATTAAATTTTATTAACATCCATCACCACACATAGTTACACATTTTTTCTTGTGATGAGAACTTTTAAGATCTACTTCCTTAGCAACTTTCAAGTCTATAATACAGTATTGTTAACGATCGTCACTATGCTGTAGAGTACATCCCAGGACTTATTTATCTTATAACTGGAAATTTGTACTTGTTGACCACCTTCACCCACTTTGCCCACCCCCTAAATAAATTGTTGATTTATTTTTTAATCAAACTTTCTATTTTGAGATAATTGTAGATTCATATGTGGTTGTAAGAAATAATACAGAGGGCTCCTGGGTGGCTCAGTCATTAAGCAGCTGCCTTCGGTTCAGGTCATGATCCCAGGGTCCTGGGATCGAGCCCCACATCAGGCTCTCTGCTCTGCGGGAAGCCTGCTTCTCCCTTTCCCACTCCCCCTGCTTAAGTTCCCTCTCTCGCTGTGTCTCTCTCTGCCAAATAAATAAAATCTTTTTTTTTTAAAAGAAAGAATACAGAGAAATCCTGTGCACCTTTTATTCAATTTCTCACAATGTGTTTTATACTTAAAACGCAATAGTACAATATCACAACCAGGATATTGACATTGATATAGTCATCTGCCCTGTTTCGATTTACCCAGTTGTACTTATTTTGTGAATGTGTGTATATTTAGTTCTCTGCAATTTTGTTACATGCTTTGTTCTTGTATCCACCACCACAGTCAAGAGATAGAACATTTCCATCATCAGAAAAATCCTACATGTTGACCCTTTATAACCACACCCACTTCCCTCCTTCGCTGAGTCTCCTTGACCCCTGGCAGCCACTAGTCTGTTCCCCATCTCTATAATTTTGTCATTTCTAGAATGTTATGTAAGTGGAATTATACAGTATATAGATTTTCAGGATTGGCTTTTTTCACTCAGTGTGATTTTCCAGAGATGCACATAAATCGTTGTGTGTTTTTTCCCTTTAGTGTTAAGTGGTATTCTGTGGTATAGATGTGCCACAGTTTATTTAACTATTTACCCGGTGAAGGACACCTGAGTTGTTTCCAGTTTAGAGCTATTATGAATAAAGCTGCTATGAATATTTGTGTACAGGTTTTTGTGTGAAGATAAATTGCCATTTCCCTGGGATAAATGCCCAAGAGTGCAATTTCTAGGTCATATGTACGTTGGTTTATTTATCATCTTCACTGGGCTATTGGCTAAGGACAGGTCCGTAGGTCCATTTATATTTGCATCACGTGTACTCAGCATGTGTGTGACACATGGTAATACTCACTAACACTGGAAGGCCAGAAAGAAGGAAGAAAGAAAAGATAAAAAAGGGAAGCAGGAGGGAAATCTCTCATGACCTTCAGCTGTCGGCTATTCTCCCATGTCTCCCAGCATCAGCATTTTGTTTTTTTAATGAACCCAGTGACTCCAGGGCTGGACTGTGCCTGGCACAGAGTAGTTGCTTACAAAATATGTGCTGAATTAGGCAGTGAATACTCTCGAGAGTAGAGCAGCTCTCCTCTTTTCTTTCCCCACCCTCCCTTCACTCCAGCCTAAGCACGGGCACATAAAGACACGCGTGCGCACTCTGGAGCCCTGATCCTAGGAATCTTTCTCTGGACTAAAGCCAGCAGTGAACAAATGAGGTGCTGTTGCGATGAAGCTTAGCTAACAACAACCTTGGCCTTGTCTGTGCAACTGCCTAGGGAATTACAAATGCAGGATTTGGGGACCCGGCAGCTTTGTGGACTCATTCCAATGAGAATACAGGATGCACTTGAAATAAAGAATGCTTCTTTGTGACTCATTAAGCTCCTCTCGTTCCTCTCTATTAGGCATGTGTCTGCCATGCCAGGCAAAGCTATGACCTTCAAAAGTGGAAGAGTCAGGCGGAAATAAAAACATTCCACTTCAGCGCCTAAACCATGTGCCCCTTAATCTGAAATAAATCTGTGACAACTGACAGATACTTCTTTCAGACAGTTGTGGAGAAAGGCTTGACTTGTCCTAGTAAATCAGACACAGGCTTCATTATTTTTAGTCTTGTTAAAAAAAAAAGTTACCATAGCAACCACACCATCATCTAGGGCAAATATTATCTCTTTAAGTCAATAAAATGAAGAACTGTCCCACAAATACCCAGTGCTTTGAAAGGAAGAAATGCCTTTTCAATAAAATTAATTTCTTCCAAGACTTCACCATTTGTCTTCATTTGTAAACCCAGATGTCCCCCCTGTAAACAAGGGATATTAAAAGCAACGTACAACTTGGTAAGGTCTTAGGCTGACCTTCCTTGTATCTGTTTGCAGAAAATCACTAATTCTATTAATCCCTTGAAACATATCACTTCATTCGTGGTTTTTTTATTCATCCACAGGAGGCATAATGCTTATTAATTTTTTTTTTTACTTTTTTTTTTAATTCTTATGTTAATCACCATACGTTACATCATTAGTTTTAGATGAAGTGTTCCATGATTCATTGTTTGTGCACAACACCCAGTGCTCCGTGCAGAACGTGCCCTCCTCAATACCCACCACCAGGCTAACCCATCCTCCCACCCCCCTCCCCTCTAGAACCCTCAGTTTGTTTCTCAGAGTCTATCGTCTCTCATGGTTCGTCTACCCCTCCGATTTCCCCCGCTTCATTCTTCCCCTCCCGCTACCTTCTTCTTCTTCTTTTTTTTTTTCTTAACATATATTGCATTATTTGTTTCAGAGGTACAGATCTGAGATTCAACAGTCTTGCACAATTCACAGCGCTTACCAGAGCACACACCCTCCCCAGTGTCCATCACCCAGTCACCCCATCCCTCCCACCCCACCCCCCACTCCAACAACCCTCAGTTTGATTCCTGCGATTAAGAATTCCTCATATCAGTGAGGTCATATGATACATGTCTTTCTCTGTTTGACTTACTTCGCTCAACATAATACCCTCCAGTTCCATCCACGTCGTTGCAAATGGCAAGATCTCATTCCTTTTGATGGCTGCATAATATTCCATTGTATATATATACCACCTCTTCTTTATCCATTCATCTGTCGATGGACATCTTGGCTCTTTCCACAGTTTGGCTATTGTGGACATTAATGCTTATTAATTTGACCCTTGGATAGAGCATTGTGAATTCTGAGAGGAAAGGGGGGAAAAACATACCAGAGCACACACATCTCTTCTTAACTCCTAAGAGATCATTGTAAGTTATAGAGCAAACAGCTTTGTTCCTGTGGGCCCTCACTTAGTACCCGTGGAACAGAGTGGGTTGTTCACGCGTTGGTTGGCTCAGTTAATCCGACTCTCTTCTTGGTCAGCACTGAAATTGTTTGGGATATTCATGAAGATTTATTCATATATTGATTTTGGAACCATAATAAACCGTGTACCTCCCAAAGTGTGAGAGTTGGACCTTCAAGACTAAATCTTACACTCTAGACTTTTTTCATACTGAAAAACGTGTTGTTAATTTTAGCATCAGATCAAAACCCCACAGGCTGGCTGGGGAAGCAAGCCTGGTGCCACCCCATGTCTCCTGGTTTCAGGATGCTGGTAGGGTCTCATAGCCCCCAAAGACTGCTTCCTCTATTCTCAGGCTCACATTTCCCCCAGATTTAATACCTTTGAAATCAGGGTATGCCTAACAATTAATGGTGTGACATAATTTCTTATTGGCAGCTTTTTATTTCTTGGAGGTACACAATGATGATGGGAAAGAAAGAGAAACAACATTTGTTGCCTGCTTCTCAGGTATCAAGCACTGAGATAAACAATTTACAGATGTTATTTTTTTAAAAAAGTATTTATTTGAGAGAGAGCACACGAGAGAGAGCGACACAAGCGGGTGGGGGGTGGGTAGAGGCAGAGGGAGACGGAGAAGCAGTCTCCCCACTGAGCAGGGAGCCAACAAGGGGCGCAATCCCAGGACCCTGGGATCATGACCTGAGCTGAAGGCAGATGCTTAACTGACTGAGCCACCCAGGTGCCCTTATAGATGTTATTTTGCAGAATCCACACATGAACCCTGTGAAGAAGGCCATTTTTAGTTTTGTGGAAGGCTGAGACCCAGGGGGTTATGGGACTTGTCCAAGATCACAAGTTGACACGTGTCAGAGTCAAGAGTTGAACACTAATCTGGAAGACTTTATTGTAATATGAACCTTTGGATTCTCCATCTGACTTGCTCTCAGCTGGTTCTGTTCATAAAAGAGTTTGCCAACCTTTAAATTCTGGTGCGAGGAAGGGCCTTAGGAGTCATGGGGTCCAACCCCATCATGTTACAGATGACAACATTGAGGCTGAGTGAAGTGACCTGCCCAAGTCAGTCACCGAGGAAGCTGTACCACTGAGAGTCAGCGTGGCTGAGCCAGGGGAGCGAGTTGCCAGGCTCTTGTGATGTCTTCGTGGCCTGCAAACGTTGCCCACCCCCGGGCCCTCCCCGTCTGGGGCTGTCCTCCCTGGACCAGGCCTCAGTTGCCTGTCTCCTCTTCAAGGCACCGACCCTCGGCTCATTCTTCCTTTGTTGTCATGCCCTCCCAGGCTCCTCTAGGCCCCCTCTTCCCTCTCCTTCCGTATCCCTAGTGAAGCTGTTTCTTGCGACTCATCCTCCAAGGTGACAATGAGTCCATATGAAGATGAAACTAGAACAAGATGAGAGAAGATTCTCCACGGCCTGAGCTTGGAGAGACATCACCCACATCTTTGTTTGCTACCTCAGGAGAGTAACTTTAGTAGTGGGGACGTCCACAGAGATGGAAGGGAAGGTAGCAGATGCACACACGGTGGCACCACGATATTCTGTAGGTATCAGAGCCTCAGGTAGCCTTTGAAATCACACGGCAACCTCTCGCTATGCCTGTAGAGAGGCAAGTGGCAGGGCATGGCACAAGGATGGCAAAAAAGGGGCATCTATACATCATTCCCCTTCTCTACACCCATGATGAAGCCGATGAGCTGCTGCCCTCTGCACTGTGACCATTCAGAGGTCTTCTTAACGCAGTGTCCCAGGCCGCACCTTCAACACTTGGTTGTGGAGATGAAACCAACTTATTTACCATCCCCAGTACTGTCGAAGGCTTTGGAGGGGGGCAGATTGCAAAATAACTGAACCTCTATTTCTCCCAATGGAAAAAGGAGAAAAAAATCATTGATTTACAGAAGTGTTGTAAGATTGAGAGATAACATATGTGAGAACACAGCAGATTCCATGGAGCCTTCTACATAGTAGGTGCTAGGCGACTATAAATTGTCGTTCTTACAAGATGGGGGGTAGGTGTGATGCTCAGTTCTGCGTTATAAGGAAACTGGAGATTGTAAAGAAAAGGTACTCTTGGCTTCTCTTTGTTGTCTTTATCTTGTGACAGTACAGACACAAAAGTATGTATGTTTCAGGTCTAACGCAAAAGGGCTGAAGAGTTAGTTCTCTTCAGAAACACAGCCCAGGATGGCAGCTCACCACCAACTGGTGAACTTTAAGTGAGTTAAGAAGATCACACCAGGTAAGCCGTCTGTCCCACAGGACCCCAGTTCTGGTTATGCTACTCACAGGCTCAAGGGCTGGAGAAAGTCCTTTATTCCAAGCTCCATTCAATTTTCTATAAAACACATATCATAACTGAATCTAGAGGTGAGTATATTGATGGTCTAGCAATGGATTCACTGAGGGTTGTTACACGTTTTGAAAAAATCAAGCCCTGAACAAGTAACATATATTTAAAGAACACTTCTCTTTGCAGGAAACAGAAATGCTTTAACTTCTTTATATAGTATTTATTTGTGTAATGTACATCTTAAATGTCTCTGGCTATGTCGTTATTTGCTGTAATATATAAACTCCTAAGGGCAGGGATGATGTCTCTTTCTTTCTTTTTTTTTTTTTAAAGATTTATTTACTTATTTGACAGAGAGAGAGAGAAACAGCATGAGAGGGGATAGGGTCAGAGGGAGAAGCAGGCTCCCTGCTGAGCCGGGAGCCCGATGCGGGACTCGATCCCAGGACTCCGGGATCATGACCCGGGCCGAAGGCAGTCGCTCAACCAACTGAGCCACCCAGGCGCCCAGGGATGATGTCTCTTTCATTTATTTTTTAGAGCACCCAGAATGATGCCATGACCAATGAAGTTTTTAATCCATTTGTATGCTACTGTTGCAGATTGGAATATAAACGGTGTCCCATGCTCATAAAGAATACTATTGCTTTCTTAGTTTAGACTTTCCAGAACCAGAAGTCTAATGAAACATTTCCATTAGAATAGCATTGAATAGCATTACATGTAGCACAAATGTATACTTATTGGCTTATTTTAATTCTTAAAGTGTCAATATCAATTGATGTTCTGTTCTAAAAGCCTCCCCAATGTAGAAAATGTGAAAAATGCTGAAAACCATATGGAAGAAATAAAAAGTCCTCTTTAATTCCCGTGCCAGAAGAGAATCTCTTTGGACATCTTGGTGTTTTTTTTTTTTTTCTATAAGACTCATTTAAAAATGTTATTAATATTAGCTAATCCTTATTTAAGACTTTCAAAGGTTTCTTCTTATGGTGAGTTCCATCTTTTCAGTTTGTGATCCTGTGTTCTTTCCAGGAAGAATTATTGTTTTGTTATTTTCAATGTATTGAAACGTGTTGTGAGTTAAGGGAAAGAGTTTGCTGTGAGCTGCTTGGGACCGATACCCGTTTCGAAGGAAAGTTGTGGTTACCATGAAGGAGAATTAATCCATCTTGCCCCAGTGCATTTGTCCCCAGGTGAACTACTTTTGACTCTTTCCCTAGGATTATGTCACCCACCAAGGTAACTTTCTGTTTCAGTAGGTGATGTTAAGAAACAAAGCAACACCCTTTAAGTTAATCAGTTTTGGAAAAGAGAGACTGGCTTTATATCCCAAGGCTTTGATGTGTTTAGTGGTTCCTGTAAGGATCTGCCTCTCTTTTGTTTTGATTGACAAGACCCTTCCTATATATTTGAGCAGTCAAGCAGCCTGGTAGCAGAGGGTAGAGACATTTACCCAGAGCAAACTTCTATCACTCATTGTGATTTTCTGACATCTTGGGTGCAAGTGTGAGCTCTAAAAGGAGTTTGCTCCAGCAAGATCAGGTAAGTGCTTCTCCATATTTGTAACTTCATTCCACCGGAAGGGAAGTCCAAAGAGCCCTGCTAAGGGGACAGATCAGAGGTAGATCAGTAGAAGTAGATGAGACCGAGAGATCAGATTTGAAAATGAATAATTCTGCAGCAATAATGAATTATTTGAAGCAATAATGAATGCAGGACACTCCATAAATGCAGTGCCCACTCTCACTTTAACATCCAGGTATGTTCGGTCCCGTGGGCCGAGCATGCAGGGAATGTCTCTGGCTCCTGGAAAAGCACAGAAAATCACCACGACTCAGAGAGGATAGACTTGACAGTAGATTGGGATTAGGTTTTAAACACGTCCAATGCTTTCCAATATGTGGATTTAAGTTGAATCACAACCAGGTGCCTATTACAGTGGAGGCATAGAGCAGGGCTATTTGTAATTAATAGGATACATTTTTATGGGTGCTACCAAGTCAGGTAGTAGGATTCATAATATCTTATGCACATCAGTGTTTTGTGTTGGGCTGGGTTAGTAACAATACATCTGGGCATACAATTTTTATTTACCAATGCTCCTCTCATTCCCCATCCATGACACTGAAAATATGATTTTGAGCAGGCAGGGAACATGGCACCAAATACTAGGGTATCAGATCTAGGGATCTGAATAAAAATAATTTGTGTATTCATGGAGAATGTTAGGATATGCATTACTTTTGGTGTGACTCATATTTTGTATTTATTTTGAAGAGACTGTTGGAACAAACCTAACACGTGAGTCAAGTCCAGCAGTTGGGTAGCAATAAGAAAAAGCCTGAGGATGCCCTGGGAGGAGTTAGGGGTCTAGTGAGCACAATGGGTCCATGAAAACCATGCTGGAGTCAGAGGAAAATTTGGGCACCTATGTTGGTGTTTGTGGGCATTTACACTTTCTTGGCTCATTTCTTCTGAAATGCTAAGTAAGCAAAATGCCTTTGACAGTGACCATCATATCACTGGTCGCCCCTTGGAAGGAAGCTGGCTCTCTTTTTAATTTAAAAAAAATTTTAAGACTTATTTATTTGTTTCAGAGAGAGAGCAAGAGCGAGCACAAGTGGGAAGGGCAGAGGGAGAGAGAATCTCAAGCAGACTCTGCTGAGTGCAGAGCTCGATGTGGGGGCCCGATCTCATGACCATGAGATCACGACCTGAGCTGAAACCAAGAGTCCTTCGCTTAACTGACTGAGCCACCCAGGCGCCCTGGGAAGCTGGCTCTCTTAATAAACTCTCTTTCCTTTCCCTCTCTGGAGGAACACCATGAAGCTGGCATACCTTTTCCTTGGCCCCATGGCCCTCTTCCTCCTGGCTGGCTGCAGCTGTGTCCTCAGCACCTCCAGTGAGGACCTTCTCACCTTTGTGGGCTGTGCCGTGAGGGAGTTTACTTTCCTGGCCAAAAAGCCAGGCTGCAGGGGCCTTCGGATCACTACGGATGCCTGCTGGGGCCGCTGTGAAACCTGGGAGGTGAGTCTCAAGGCAGGAACAGGTGACAAAGCCTTCAGGGTCAGCCGCCTGGGTTGATTCCTGCATTCACTTTTTAAATGAAATGAGGTAGAGTGGGGCATTCCTGTGGATTTTTTTTTTTAATGACAATTATTTGCTGTTCTCCAAAAATAATCTGAAAAAAGCATGATCTTGCCCCTCTAACAAAGCATTGATAAAATTAATATTTGTATTTACATAGTGTCTGTATATGTGGGAACCATCTCTGGGAGGTTGAGATGTGCTATTATTCTACCCATTTTACAGATGACACGGAGGAAATCAAGGAGTGAGTGACTGCAAAGTTATGTAGGCAGTCAGTAGAAAGTTGGGAATAAATCATTGGTTTAAGCATGTCCCCCAAATTTCTCTATATTCTTCTACCTGTGACATAGCCAGCCAATTAACAAGAGATAGACCTTAAGCTGTCTAGCAGGTGAGGGTGGGTCCTCAGTTCTTCCTCAGTGGCTCGTGCACAGTGTTGCCCTGCCCCAGCTCCCCACTGCAATTTGGGGGGACCTCAGGGATTGTCACAGACATATCCACAAAATCCCTTTGTATTCAATGATATCCAGCCTTTTAAGAGGCATCACGTTTAAAATGAGGTTAAAAATCTTAGACAAAGTTAGAGCCCTACTGGGCTGAGATGAGGAGATGTTTGCAAGGTGGGAAGAAAAGAGGCCCATTCAGCATAGAATGTCCATCACACCGTGGAGTGACTGTTGACTCTTTGTACTGAGGCCCGAGTTGGTTACTAATGAAGCTCCAGCTCTGATTTGTCACCCCAGTTCAAAAACCTTTTAATGAGCAAGCACCCACTATTAGAAATTCCAAAGCCAACTTCCAAGGTCCTCAGCAATATGAAGTTTGCCCATTTTCCCAATGTCTACCCATGTCCTGAGCTCTGGTCTTGTCAGATTGATTTTGAAAAGTTTTATTAAACACCCCTCATGAAATCTCACATTTGGTCTTTTTCTCATATCCCTTCTCATTTCCATCTGTTAATATTCAATATATTCTTTGATGTTTGTGTCCAGGGCCAACTCCTTCCCTAGAGGTTTTCTGACTCCCTGGTCAGCCCTGACTCTAGTTTACCTTTTGTCTTACTTTTCCCCACCACACAACACTAGATTCTGTTTTTTCTTTTTAGGAGACGAGTTTCATTCTTGTGCCTTTGGTAGGTCTTGTTGAAGTGTCATGTACGAACAAGACATTCAATATATATTTGTTGAATTATAAATATAATTTATATTTATAATTAGATAGAGGGACTGACCTCTATCTGGAGTCATACATCTTTTAGCCTAATTGATGCCAACTTAGAAGTCCATGAGCACCACGAGAGGACAATGCCATGAGAAAAAATAGCCATCTATTCAGGGACTCAGAGAGCAACCTGCTGTCACTTGGATAAAATTATGGCCCAATGAATGGATTAGGTTATGGTGATGAAGTCTCCAAATTAAATAAAACTACTCCACCTAATTTGCTGTATTTTTTGCAATATCCAGGGACATAAGACCTAATAGCTGAATGGAAATTCAACTGCTAAGGATACCATGACTGTGACTTGACATCAAACTTACTTGGGGAACTTTGACATCTTCTCATATTCAAGGCTTGGCCTGGCCATGCCTACTCCTCCTCAAAGTTCATTTCTCAGCTCTTTGGAGCTCTTTCTGGGCCCAAATTTCAAACTGTGTTTCCTTCAATTCGGCTCACTTTCCTCTTCTCTTTAAAAATTGATGAACGTCTTTAATTGGATCCTGGTCACTCACAGGAGGTCAGGGACTATGTTCTCACTGGAGAAATGGAAGCACCAAGACCATTAGAGAACAAGATTCTCCTTCATGTTAGCCAGCTTTTATTTATGCTTTACTGTACTATATGTGCAGGGAGGTTACTTACAGAAAATAAATAAAAGAATGAGGTTTATTTCCCCAGTAATCTGAAAGTTTCTGAGATATAAAGCACTTATTTTTGGGAACTTAACTGGAGAGCATGTCTAAAATGAGGATGTCTGTGACAACAAAGTAGCTGGATTTACGAACTACTTCAGACTACTGTGGCTGGAGCAGAGCAAGGAAGGCAGCAAGGCAGGGAGGCCGGAGACATAGCAGAGGGTGTGTGTGCTCATGGCCTGGATTTAGGGTTGCCAGATTTAACAAAACAAACAAACAAACAAACAAACAAAACCCGCAAAAAACAGAAACAAAAACCCAGACCAAACCAGACCATGATGCCAGTTAAATGTGAATGAGAGATAAACAATTGTTTTTTTGTTATAAGTCTGCCCCAGGCAATATTTGGGACATAATTTACACTAAAAAATTTTGGTTGTTTATTTGATATTCAAATATTACTGAGTGTCTTAGATTTTATCTGGCAACTCTGCTTGAGATTCCAGATTACTGAGGGTAAGAGGACATGGTCCAATGCTTCCTGAAAAGGAGAAGGAAGCAGTGATATTAAATTGAGCTCTTCCACATAGTCCTTAGCAAAGGCAAAGCCATCATTCCCATGATGTTCAGAAGAACTTAATCCTGGGCCTCCATTACACATATTTTCTGTACCCAATACAAGTGAAGGCATTGTTTTTTGAAAGCTTGTAAGTTGCTACTTTTATTATTACTTCCTTACTCTTACAACAGCTCTGATAAGAACAAGAGATGGCATTTACTGAATACTTACGTGGTGCTGGGCTTCGCGCATTACATATGTCATCCTACCTTATCTCTATAACGAGGCTGTGAGGTGGAGATTTTGTTTTACAGATGAGGAATCTGAAGCTTCGAGAAGTTAAGTGGACTTTCCAAAATCTTCAGCAAGTGGCACAACAGGGACCCAAGGTTAAGGGTCTGATTACAGGATTTGAAATTTTTCTTTTTTTTTTTTACACTCTTGCGGTCTTTTATTTATTTATTTATTTATTTTTACACTTATCCTGCCATGAATTCATAGGGAATGCGTTGCACCAGTTCAGGCTCCTTTCCATTGGTTCTCACAAAGCGTGCTTCTCTGGGTGGAGCAGGCTGGCGCTTCGGTTGAACCCAAGTACCTTTCTCTCGGCTTCCTTCTTCTTCTGGTCATTTTCCTTCATGTGCTTCAGGAAGCTTTCTCGGCTCTTCGAGTGCTTAACGTGCTCTGCATGTACATTCATCCTCTTGGCAAGAATCTTGCACTTAACCTGTTTGTTTATAACAACAGCAACAGCAAATTGGATAACACTGTAGACTCTTCCAGATTTGCCATGGTAACATTTGGAGGGCACTCCTTTTTGAACAGTGCCTGTTCCCTGGATGTCCACAGAATCACCTTTCTTGTGGATTTGCCAGTATGTGACCAAGGGAACAACTCCATATTTTCTAAAAAGCCTAGAGAACATAGAGCGGGTGCCTCTCATTTGTGTTGGTCATTTTGGCGAATTACTGGAAGGTGGGGGTTCCACTCCAGGGCTTGAGATTTTAACTACTATTTTGTGCTGATTTTGTCATCTCTATGCTCTTTATAAAATTATCTTGGAGTTCAAGATTTATAAAAGGTTGAAGGCAGAAAGTGAATCCTTTGATGACCAGAACAGCACACAGGGCATTCTGAAACCTGCCTTACTCTGTTTTCTGTCATTGATTCAACAATAATGATTGAGAACTTCCTGGGTGACAGGGACTACTCTAGGGAGTAGAAGCGCAGCAGGGGGTAAAATGGGCAAAAGTCCCTGTCCTAATAGAGGTTCCTTTCTAGAGTGGGAGAAACACAACACAAATAAATACAATATATAATGTGTCACATGGTCATGACAGGTGCTACGGAGAAAAGAATAAAGCAGGAAGAGGGTGGGGCATGGCAAGCTGTGGAGGTGGGATGTTGCGATTTTAAAGAAGATGGTCAGGAAAGGTTTCTGTGTTGAACAAAATGGCAGGCTGGTGAAGGAGTCAATCATAAGGGAGAAGAATGTTCTGGGCACTGGGATTAACAGGCAAAGACTCCAGAGTGGGACTGAGGAATAATCAGGAGACTACTGTGGCCGGAGCAGAGCGAGGAAGGCAGCAAGACAGGGAGGCCGGAGACATAGTAGAGGGTGTGGGTGCAGGGAAGATGATGGAGGGTCTCGAGGGTGAACATCTTTGACTTTTACTCTGAGTGAGATGGGACATCACTGGGGCTTTGAGCAGAGAAGAGGTAGGATCTGACTTAATTTTAAAAGAATCGCTCGGGGCTCCTGTGTCATAAAGAGACTATAGGGGGTGCTGGTAGAAGAGAGACTCGTTAGAAGACTTTTGCAATGATCAGGATTATTCATTTGCTACATATTTACTGAGCACTTGCTATGTGCCCTGGGCTCTTTTGGGAGCTCAGGATATGGTATGGAAAGGAGGTTGCTGCTTTCAGGAATTTATCTTCTGGGAAGGGAGAGATTTCACAGGTAAACAAATGACTAGCGAGTTAATTTCTGAAAGTGATAAATGGTACCGAGAACAAGAAACAAGATGGTATGTTCTAATGGGTTCCCTGTTTTCTACCGGGGTGGGGACAGAAGCCCATTCTGGAGCCCCCCTACATTGAAGCCCATCATCGAGTCTGTACCTACAACGAGACCAGACAAGTGACGGTCAAGCTGCCCAATTGCGCCCCTGGAGTGGACCCCTTCTACACCTACCCCGTGGCTGTCCGCTGTGACTGTGGGGCCTGCTCCACAGCCAGCACGGAGTGCGAGACCCTCTGAAGCTGGTGTGGCCGGCAGAACACAGCTGGAGGCCTCGAGCCTCACGGATGCACCGCACGGCCAGCACGAGCAGCTCTCCCCCTGGATTCGAACACTGTCTAATTTTGACCACCCCTGTGGCGGTTACCTGTCTCCCTTGGGTCCAGCTCAGGCACAAGGCCCAGAGGCAGCCTGCCGATGCTAAAAATGCAAAACAGTATCTGTGTTTTCACTGCAATAATTTCTCTGGTTCACATACTTGCAAATTATTTTGTCTTTACCTTGAATCTCAGAACATAATTTGCATATATCACAATCCTCCTCCAATTTGGATTTATAATATGCCAATGGTTTAAATGCAGTGGGAGTAATTAGGAAATGGGTCTAGAAAGTCTTTACGTTCTCATGTTTTATTTAACAATTGGTCTGCAGCTAGATGTGTGATCAAAGGGCCAGAAATCAATAAAACCAATGCTTCGTCCTCATGCCCCCAAAGAAAATCCAACTGCAAGCTTCCTTCGAGAAAATATTCCCTTCTGGTTTTTAACTGAGCACTTACCTACACAAGAAACAGAGACCGCTCAGATTAAAAAGGGAGGGCAATAGTAGCTGAAATTGAGAAACGTCTGGTTCTGGGTGATTCTTTTCCCAAGCAAAATTCTCAAAGTCCTTAATAAAGAGGCCCCTTTGTGATAAAAAAACAAAAACAAAAACAAACCTTCAGAAAAAAATATGTAACTAAAGCCATCATTTAGGTTTAAAGATGTTGCAGCTCAACTCTGGTTTTAGACTCATGTGATGTTCTCCTGAAGCCAGGCCCAAAATGATTAATCACAAATATTCTTTTCCATTTAGCATATTTTAAATTTAAGTTGTGATTTTTAAACTCGGAAATTTCGCGCGTTTGTCGGGGTAAAGCTGCCCTGCTGTCTCAGGGTAAGTCTGTGATGGTCTAGCTCTTGCGCTTTCTAAAATCTTACAGCAGCTGATTCTCTGTGACTTTTTTTTTTTTTTTTAACTCTGGTATTATGCAAGTGTCTTTAATTCTGACATTTTGGGGTTGAAATGAACTTTGTTCCTTTTTCATGATATGCCAAGAAAATCTGTATTAATGCCAATAAAGCATGTCCTCTGTCTTTTGAATTTATGAAAACTTTCAAAAAAGTCTTTTTAGTCTTTAATATACTTTAACAATAGCAAGCACCCTCAAAATGAACTTCAAAACTACTTTTACTTACACATTAATTTAGGATGTCACGTTTAGGAAGGGACACAGAAAAGTGACTGACTATATCATGAGTCCCGAAGGTGGCTCAGTCGGGACTCAGACCCCTGGCATATCCCAGCTGGGAGCCGGGAGCCCTCCTTGAATGAGGAACGGATAAGTCTTCATGAAGATAGTAAAGTGAATGTTGGGATTGATGGTCGAGGACGGGGATGCAGAGGCAGACATCTGGGGACAAAGGACATGAGCAAAATCCATCCCCGTCTTTAGTGCAGATCTGTTAGCAGGCAAGAAAGTCATTCTCACATAGAAAGTCGTTGAGTGATTAGGGACAACACGGGGTGGCCCCTCTCAAGTGTTTTCAGCCCATCCCTAAGAACTTCCCTCAGAATTTCCTGATAGGAAGGGCTGCTTCTTAAAGAAACTTAAGGAAGAAAAGCAGGAGCAGTAAGGGCTTGCCACAATCTGAGAGAAGGTGACTACAGCATCCGTAAGGGGCACGGTGGGAAACAAGGGATACACTGCAGCGGGATATTGAGGACAGTTCAAGGAAGATGCTATTTAAATGCGTGGGCAGAGTTAAGGAAACCAACAAGGGGTGATAAAACACTCTGAATACTGTTTAGAAGCAATGAACATCCTAGACTGAAGGAGAAGAGGGAGTGATTATCAGACCCCGGGAGAGTGGAAAAGGAATGCCTGATGGGAGCTGCAATCTTTCTTAGGATGACCCAGCCAGCCCCAAATCGAGGCCTGGTGGGGAGGGAGGTGGGGGAGAAAGTACCCCAATCTCACTCTGCTCCACACCCTGATTTTCAGCAGAATTGAATGGGAAGGGAGAGAGCAAGAGAGCAAGATTCAGTCCAATAAATGTTGGCCTCCTGGATAAGAGTTTTTTTAATGGGCACATTCTCCCATGAATCAGGACTAACATTCTTACTAGGGCACCTGGGTCTGGTCCCACTGAGCTGTTGGGATGGCTCTTTAAAGCTTGGGGGAAACGGTGGCTTATATTAATGGAGAGAAGATGCCAGAACTGGGCTTCCTGGTGTCAGCAGAGATGAGAGGGTCTGGGATAGCAGAGCCCAGGTGATGACCTATAGCTGTAAGCGAAGGTGAACATAACTGCTGTCAAGGGCAGTGAAACCGCAAGAGCAGTCAGAAGCCTCTGATCTGCAGGATCTATGGTGCTGGTTAACATTCCACGGTGTCCCTGGTTCATGGTATTAAAGAAACTAATATATATAGGTATCAAATAAAAAGAGTGAAATACCTTTCTCCATGCTAACCTTGAATCTTTTTCAAAGTTCTTTCTTCCCACTTCCTTTCTCCCTTCTTCCCCCTTCTCTCCCTCCATCCCTCATTTCCACAATATTTATTAACCCTAATTTTGTGCAGGGCACTGTGTTTGGGAAATAAAGATAGAAATATTGCTACCACTGATGGATGTTTTTACTCTAAGCAGGATCCTTTCCATTAATTCTTCCTAATTCTTATGTCAACCATGCTCCTAGGCAGTGTAATTGCCATTTTACCATTACCACTATATAGATGATGAAAGTGAAGCTCAGAGAAGTCAAGTAACTTGCCCAAGATCCGACAGCCGATAGGCTGCACGTGCCAGGTTTCTCTGACCTAGAACCAACCTCTTGCCATTGGACCGTGATGCCTTTTTGGAGTGCTCCTTCCTAGTCATTACTGCTTGGGCTGAAGTCTTTGAAGTTCTTGAGGTTAGACTATCCTCACCCCTGATCAGCATGTTTGAAGTCTCTCCCGGAGGTGGCTTGGCGCCAACTTGGGTTGTTTTATGGAGATTGCAATTTTTTCTACTTTCCTGTATAACCTTTAGGAAGATAATGCTTTGCTGTAGCTCCGATCAAAGCTTACAGCAGGAGAGATTGAGGGAGAAAAGGAGTAGGAGCCTCAAAGGGAAATTCAAAGACACCTGCTGTGGAAATGAAGGTTGTGTGCTCTCACCTGATGGCAGTGTGAGCACCGGGTGCAGGGGAATGATGGTCCAGTGCCTTGAGGTGAGCTCTAGATAAACTCTCAGCAACTCCTTGCTCCCGAAAATGTGTCTATTTTGCAATTAACGAAAGGTAAGGAGAAGGGGAATTTCCTGAAATTTTTTTTTCTATGGGAACGTTTTTGAATGAAATGTATAAATTCTCACAGCTCATTCTACTTCTAGGTTTATTAGCTCCATTGATTGAAGTGGTAATTCATGCTTCCCTTTTTTCACTGATTGGGAAATGAAAGAGCCACCAGGAGAGTACCAAATCTTGCTGCAGCGACCCAATTCACTCTTCAAATTATTTAGGTTTTAAATGTAATAGAAAGCATTTCTGGGATCATAAGTGAGTTGTATCTCTAACTGAAAATAACACAGCATTCATTAAAATGTTTATTTTATAAAGTTTCCCAGAGGACTGCTTGCCTTCTTCACCCAGATGTTTTCTATAAAATAATGTGCACCTTATCTTTTTTAGTTTTCTTCAAAACATTAAAGCAAATTATTAAGAAGTAACTTCGAAACCATTCTTTAGCAAATTCTGCAAATTTTATTTTCTGTTGAAAATTTCTACTAGTGAAAGTTTACGTGGAGTAGAAGAATTTTGGTCATTCGTGGCTAGATGAATCTTCTGGGATTTCTTTTACAATGAGTTCCCTTTGTTTTATTTTCTTATTTTTTGAGTTCCCTTTGTTTTAATGAATGAGATTGTTTGGAATTGTGTACAGGGAGATCCAGAATGCTTAGTGGCTGGTTGTTGTGATCCTGGGGTATCTGAAGACCTCTGAAGAGGTGATGTCTAACAACAAGAAAAGAAATAGGGAAAGGATGAGAAAAGGAGCAGGTGCAAAGTGCTGTAATTGGTAGTGTATGACAGAGACTTGGCTCCAATGTTAAGGAATTTAGAGGGGTTATTCTATCCTCTGTTCCAGGTCCTCATTATCAGGAGTAAAGTAAACATTTCCTAAGCTCTTTCGCTTTATAATTGACTCTAAGTTCCCCTGACTGTACAATTTCATTAGCATACTGAATAATTGAGTTTTGTTTTTTTTTAAGGTTTCCCAATGTACTGGATCATATATACTTTGACCTTGATTGTGGGTTACTAGGGCTTTGGGAAAATCACTCAAACCCCAAATACAACCACTCCCCAACCAACCAACAAACAACATTCCCTCAAAGAAAATATTTTGCTTTAACATAGAATATCAATATTACCGAGATGAGAATGGTAATATTCTTTTGGTGATGTTGAAGATACAATTACCAGCAAGAAATATAGATATCCCTGAGTCACAAATAATATACAACTTAAAATTATTTAAAAGAGCATTTATTCACTTAAAATAAATTTAAACTATGCATACACAAAAAAGGTTATGATGAATTAAGAATTGTCATTATCTCGAGGAAAGATTCTTGCAGAACTATGCACTTAAAATAGAAATTTAATCCTGTTACTTTGCATGTTCTTTCTACAGGAAATGTATGAACAGATCATGCTTTCTTGACCTCTCTGTGTTGCTCCTGCAGAGATTTCTACTTATAAATCTAGGTATGTCTACAGCATGACGAGGTACACCATCTAAGGGAGGTGATCTAAGATTCTAGGTTGTTCCGAACCTCCATCTTCTGTCTGAAGATATGAAATCTGCATATCAAGATTAAAATATTTGGAGGGGTGGGTAGCCAATTTTACTGAGTGGATTTAAGACATCAGCATTTTAAAATAGGTTGGAAATGTTTTTAAGAGGAAGATTTTGTTCAGCTTTTAGCTCCTGCTTGAGCCACCTCAGGAAGCTAATGCTGAAACATTTCCCTATTGAAACATAAATACCAGTTAATGAGAAATAAAGTCCAATTGAAATGGGATGCAAATTTCAGCATTACCAAAATCTGAGCCAACTTCAGGACAAAGCCAAAAAGAACTTATGTGCCGTCGGTTCACTCATGCCAAGCTCTGTGCTGTACGCTGCAGACGAGGGGAAGAGTGGGCTCTGATTGAGGGGTTTCCCTTCTTTAGCACTTTATTATTTCCATGTGCTTAATTTAGTAGGAATAGTTTTTATTCAAAAAAGGTGGCTCTCAGATATCTTGGACTGGGATTTTCTTTTACTCTTGCCATAAAGGGCCTGGAAATCAAACATTTAAAAATTGCGAGGAAATGGATTCTTGAAGAGAGATTGATTGTTGATGCCAATTTTCTTGCTCTATTAGTTTCTTATGAAGAGAGAAAACAGGCTTTATTGTGAGGCCTGGGGAAGAAAGTGAAGGGTGGGTGTGCAGGGCTGTGGCAGTCCCTGGTGTAAGGAGCACTTTTTGGCGGCTTGGACCAGTGGTTTAAGAGCAAGAAATCAGGGATACATTTGCAATAATGAAAATAATCTTTGGTAAGATTCTATTTTGGGATTTGACTAAACCCTTCCAAGAATGCTGACCGCTTTTGGTAGCCAAACTGCTCCCATATGTAAAAGCTGTCCCAGTTTACAAGTAACTTCAGTTTAAAGGAATCTTGGGACACCGGTGGGTTCCCTCAGCCTAGAGCGTGAAGGAGGACACCTGATTTTGAGTACCAAGGTCAGAACTCTGTCAGCAGTGTGAAGGGAAGCCTGCTGCCAGACGGGGAAGGTCGTCCTTCACAGAGGAGGTGGTCCCCGAATGATTGTATCTGCACAATGACATCGGGTCATTCTGGGTTGGAATCGCTGATCTCCCAGCCAGATAACTAGTAGGCCATTTGCAGGTACAAAGGAAGTGATGACCCTTGTGCTTTTTCTTCATTTGTTTGAGGGTAGGTATGATTTGCCTTCAGAATTTACTCGGCAACAATGGGATTTGAATAAGATGATCTACTTCCACATGCGTGTGTTTGCGTGTGTGCGTGCAATTTTTAAAGAGCTCTTGTACATGGGGGAGGGGGCGGGTGTGTGTGGGGAAATCAAGTATGGCTCCCAGTGATGTTTAGTAAAAATATATTGAATAAGTGAATACAACTCTGGTCTGTGCATAGGACAATAAGGATATAAATCTGTGGAAGGCCCCGCTGAGAGGACACGTTTGTGGTCAACCCTTATTTTGGCATCTAGAGCACGTCTTAAGCAATGCAGACAGAAGCTTCATCCAAACTTTTATGCCTCAGAAATTTGTTTTATCTTCCTTTTATAAGTTCATAACTTCCTGTGATATGAATCTTTCTTGTTTTTTCATGGAAAATAGTTTTGGAGGGCATTTTTTCCTCTCTCCCTTATAAACACCAAAAAACCTTGAAGAACAGAAGTATTTCAGATTTAGCAGATCTTTCAAACCAGATGCTGCTTTTTCTGCTTTTAATTCCAAAATAGGATTATTGCTTTACTGCAGCTGTGCATCACATGACAGGCTTCTGGAAGCCTTTTTATTCACCCAATAAATGCGAACAACAAAATATTAGCCCAACGAATACCCAAAGGGTAGCATCAGAGGGACAAACAAAGCGGATGGTCTCTTCATCAGGCAGCTACACATTTGGATTTAACAACTGGTGGTGGGTCATCTCGTCGATCAGTCCCTCTCAAATTTTAATGTGCAGGTGACCTGGGGGGTCTTATTAAGTGCAGATTTAAAATGCAGATTTGGATTCAGTAGGTCTGGACTGGGCCTGAGTTTCTGTAGCACTAACTGGCTCTTCCACAGTGATGCGGACTATTGGTCCCTAGGACACACTTGGAGAAGCAAAGGGCTGGATGGTTTCCCATTCTAACGGAGGCCTGGGGAAGGCAGTTTGCTCACGTGGCTGATGAAGACACCCTCAGAAAACTCAGAAATGAGAGTAGGAGAAAAAAACTATTTAATGACTTTAACGTCAGAACATGGCATAAAGCAAACTGCAAGGTTAAAGAGAACGTGAAATAATATTCCATGAATTACAAAAGTGTACATAGAATAGCCGTTACATAAGAAACAGGTTGTAAGAAAGGCAGTCCTTCCCTTGTCTATTGTTCCCCCTGTAGCGATCACATCGGGAACAACATGGACTGTTTCAGGTGGGATAAAATTCTGCTGAGATGTACTTAAATGGTAATTACTGTTTACTCAGGGCAAAAAAAACAATTTAAGCCAGGTGATGCAAAGAATGTAGAATTCATTAACCTTCCTTCCCATGGTTCCTCTAGGAGAGGATTGCTTTAAAAATTTGAGTTAAAAAATGGCAGGTGGTGCTAATTTTAGGTATTTACAAAGCTGTCCCAAACATACCATCCTGCCATGAAAGTCTTACTATTTCTTCCTGAGAAGAATTAACAAACTCAAAAGACGGGCATGTGCAGGGTTACTGGGAAGCTCGGGGAGCTAATGTGGCTTGTACGGTGAGACTCAGTTCTGTGCCTTGGGGACCCTCTCCTCATATTGCCCCAGACATCATATCCCCTAAACCACTGATCAGACCCCGTTCGTCAAAGATAACTGCATACACTGAGAGGTTCGGAGGACATGGCTGAAGATACAACAAAATCACTCTGGCTATAGCAGCAAGAAGCTTCTGAGCCACTGCAGAACTCAGGACACAATGCGATTACCAGGGTAGAACATGTTTAAAGCACACAGGCACAAAACGACTCTGGATTTTGACATAATATTCCCTAAGGAGAAAAAAAAATAGATTGTGACCAAGACAAATCATGCAGCTTTCACTCTAGTTTCCTGTCCTGGAAGTTAAAAGCCAAGAACTGTTGTTGAACTTGCATCCCTGAATTCACAGATGAGCCAGACCCTCCTTGACTCATTCCTCCCCTAACCTACAGAGATCTCCGACGAGCGCTGCCCAGCCTCTGAAGCCCGAAATACCTCTGTGTGGAGCTCAGCGTTTTCATCTCCTTTCTGGGCTTTGCTGATACTGAAGCACCAGGCATTGTTGCTTTAGCTCATGTTTTTGAGTTCTGTTACTGTTGTTGTGCATGCTAAAGGCCATCGTTCTATTCGGAGATAGTCCGCTGAAGATGAATACATACCTTTTATACAAGTTACTGTCTTTCCAGATATCACAAAGTCATCCTTTTCAGATTTTAAGTCATGCTAGTGCTTAAAAAACTTTCAAGATAATTGATTCACTCATATTCCTTGGTAAATTTCCCCCATCTGCTCCATATTAGCAGGGAAGGTGTGAGCATGATGACCCCACCACATTGCTCCCAAAGACCCAAAGAGCACTGTCCAGAATTTCAACATTTTTAGGGAATGGTGAGGTGGAATTATCTAGAATTATCATATGATGAGCCCTCTAGGCTGACTCTGGAATGCTCTTCACATGAACGGTCCTCCTTTCTTCCTTAGGGCTCTGGAGGCCAGGCAGAACTTAGCCCCTGCCTGGGAGAATTGTCAGGTGTGTGTGTTTTGCCTTGTGTTTCGTTTTAGTTTTCTCTCCATTCTCTAAATGATTCCTTTTTAAAAGTACCTAATTTCCTTTGTAAGAAACTCGGTTTCCCCCATCTTCTTTTTCCCTTTCTGTTCCTAATGGTTCTTGAGATGAAAATATTCTGTTGAGTTTCCTTATTTGTACTTGGGCAGCCTACTCAATGACTTGTAAGAGAGTAGCTGGTGACCTGTGGCTCTCACCGTAGAGAGAGAAGGCACATTTTGCATTCTGGCATCCAAACATAGAGGCCGAAGACATAAAGGGCTAGATAATCATCTCCAGCATGGTGCCAAACATTCCTTTAGAGCAAACCTCAATTTCTAATCTTCTATCACTTTGGTCTCATGGATGAGTTTGCCTTTGTGAATGCAACACTACATCTTTAAATGTTTATCTCGGGTCAAGTATTTCTTTTGAACACTCTACTTGGCGAGGTTATTAACTGCTCACAAGAACCTACACCCTACATAATGCACATTTTTGTTGGCCTCAAGTTTGGGGTTTAACTTTCTTTAATTTCTCCTAAAATTGTGAGCATGGTTGTGATTGCCCCTTTACTACCAGTTAAATATTATTTCCTCGTTGATGGTTCTATGAAAATTGTGCATGGTTACTGCATCTGGCACTTCTTTTATGGACCAGAAATCTTCCAAATGGTTCTTTGCGTATCATGATCAGACATATTGTTATTGGAGTCTCAGGACCAAAACTTCCTTCCTGTCATATGTGTATGAATTATTTTTTTCATTTCCCAGTTTACTGCTTCTTGGTTTAGGCTTGCTGTAGTTATTGCATTCAGTAATTGTTCTTTGAGTATACCTTTTCTTGGCAGAAATCAGCCCAGATTACTTACCGTGACAAGGCTTTGACTCTTGTGGTAGTCTTTTGTGTTTCCAAAATAGCCCAGGGAGTCCATTAATTCTGCCAAATAACCAACCATTTAACCGAGAAAAAAAATATCTGTCAAACCAGCTACTTGATTACATTGCTGTATACTGTGCAATTAGATTGGGATTATAGTACATTGTATATTGTGGATTCTAAGCATACTGCAGATCAAATTCTTGTCTCTACGTAATTACTAGTGTGATGGATTATCTAATTTATAGTGGCCTAAGTCATGTATTTGAAATGGGGCCAAGATCTGTAGGATGAACAAATGCAACTCCAATAATACACCTGCAAAACTATAACTTAGTATCTGTGATAATGAACAGATTACAGTGCGGAGTTCAGGGCTCTGGATGAGAAGCAGAATGGCTGAGGTCTGTTCCAGCTCTGCCACCACACATTTCTTTTGACCCATCCGGACTTGAGTTTCCTCATTTGTAGAATGAGGGAGTTGGACTATATTTTCTGGGGCCTCTTCTAACTTTGAAAAGCTAAGATTCTACCCTCCAGTGGAGATTGGCTGCCCCTTCTTGACTTTGGCAGATGGTCAAAGGTCAAGGATCCTTCTTCAGATCCTTCTTTCAAATCTCTTCTGATCTTTGGCTTCAGAATATAGTTTTGTTTAATCTTATGGCAGGAAATGAACTACCTCTTGCCATGAAACAGGGAATACATAGTTAATTTGGTGGAATGACATTCACTCATTTAGGTCACTTTGTTCTTCATCATTTTATTTAATAATGAGCTCCTGTGATCTTTAGGAGCCTCTCCACGAAGACACTAACAGTCTCTCTTCAGGTTCTGGTTCTAGGTGAGAGGATGATCTTCTCACTGTGAACGAGTTAATCCCCGTGGTCCAGTAGGGAGGTGATGGCCTGGGGAACCACTCGCCTATTGGAAGCACACATCTGGAAAATTCTCCTTGGTGGAGCAAACATACAGCTCTGACTTTTTCATCCACATTAATGAGAAGTGAGGAATGGCCCCTTTAGTAAGATGTAACTATGCAATAATGCAACAAAGCTGGCTAACACAGCATTCCATTTATTACAGGGCTAAATGCTCATTATTGTTTGTAAAGAATGAATCCATAACCTCTGCAGAGTTATAGTTTATGCACGGTTGATTTCCATTTACAGAGGAAGAAAGTCCTATTTGTCTCTAAATGTCAAGCTTTGACTTACAAAACTCCCGTTTTCTTTTAGTTTGGGATATGTGTGTGTGTGCGCGCGCATGTATGTGCGTGTTTAAGAAAATGTTTAGCAACTAGATGGGAGAGCAGGGAAATAGGTCTTGCAACGTGGAACAGGGGAAAACTTCTTTCAGAAATTCTAAACAAACAAACAAATCCAAACAACTGAGGGGATGTCATGGAAGGTCTTAACAGAAAAGACCCACATCATATGTTTCTTTTTTATGGATTTCCTCCAGGAGCAGAAGGGACAAGAAAGACTGGATTTTTCCAACAGAAGGAGTGTGAATCCGGAAATTGTTATGCTAAAATCGGTGTAATTTGATGCTGCAAAGAGGCACTTTGCTTATGCAATTGAAATAAAAAGTGAAGTGCCTACCTGGGTGTTTCCAAGGTAACTGTAAACAAATAAGACTAATTAGGAGACTTTATCGTCTCTAAATAAAAGCTAGGAAATAATTCACTCTATGATACAAGAATCCCTGGCTGTTTGGAAGAGGCATATGGAAAGGGCACATCATTCTTTACTGGGGGCTTTTACTTTCCAAGACCGAAGGTCCTGTTCTACAGAACACAGCATTTTGAAAGCGGGGATAAACAGATTCAGAGCTTGGTACCCGCAGATCCATCCCCTAAATGCACATTTGGGACAATGAGTGTAGGAAATAGGGAGAGGCAATATATTAGTACCAGCTGCACTTGGAAAACGTCATTTAGTTCCTTAGAGTTCCAAGGGGACCCAGCTGAGAAACCCTTCAGGTTGAAGCAAGTGGAAATATGGAAACACTTTGCTTAACCTTTGAGGACTTTTAAACATTTACTTTTTCATGCCCCATGGCCAGGTCTTTCTTTTAGATCAGGTTGTTATTGGGCAAGGGAGAAAGTGAAATTAAGGGAGGAAAAGGGCATGAGCCCGGGAAGGGAGGGAACAGGGAAGTTCACTTTGCTGAATAGAGAATATTTTAAAACCTAGGTCTGCCATATTCTCCCCCAATCAGTTTGATTAAGAAGCAGAAGTACTACTTTCTTGAACACAGTTCATTTGTAATTTGCCATGACAATATAAATATAGAATAAAAATAAGGCTACCCATCAGCGAAAGCATTTCCAGGGTGAATCTTTGGCAAAAATGTGGCCCCGCAACAATTCAGGTGGTGTTTCTCTTTCAACCAGATTAAAAAATCTTGGCTTTGTACATTTCCAAAAGTTGTAACATTTTCTTGTTTTCTTCTTACAGTCAGGCATTCAGAGGTACGTGTTGGTTCTAATAGCTTTGGTAGAAACAGGCTGAAAATGGAAATGAATAAAAAATATTTTGTCTTTAGGCTAATTTGGTATGGACTTGTAAGGCCTGAGTAAATTGGTAAATTAGTACATTTCTTAAAATAATACAAATAAATGCAAGACGCATAGGTCGAACAACAGATTCAGAAAACAAGGTTAGTGTAGTATTCCTGTGTTTTGTAGAAGACACGGGGTAAGGCCACCAATACAGGAACCGAGTTCCTCTTCTGGTTTCTTGGGGATGGTTTCCTATCCTCAGCCTCACGTTCGTGGAGGGGACACGCAAAACGCAGCATGGTCTTTGCCTTCGTTTGCAACATGGTCAGCAGCGTCGCTGGGTGACCTCCGGCGGGCTCAGCATTCTCACAGGTTGCGCAATGTGGACGCTTCGGGCTGGAAGGGGGGACGTGGCAGCTGGTGCGCTGTGCTTGCGGGTGGGGATGGGGGCTCCCGGGGTGGAGGAGCAGGGCTCCGTGCAAGGGGACTTCCTCTCTGGTCGCGCCCTCCTTCGTGGCTTGAGCTTGGTCTCAGAGGTCGGCGCCACTCTCACCCTCAGGTGGGTGGGGGCCGGTCCCCCAGCAGCCTCAGATAATTGAACAGCAGCTTTGACACTCAGAGCAGCGTTTCTTCTTTTTCTTGGGGTGGAAAATGGTGAGGATCGCTTCATCAAAAACCGCTTTGAGACCTTTCTGAGTTAGGGCCGAACATTCCAAGTAGCACTGTGCTCCGATCTTCAACACAAAAGGGAGAAGGAAAGGCGTGAGAGGGAAAGAAAAGAGAAGAGCAGAGTGGGATCAGCCCCTGCCCAGCCAAGCGCTACCTCTGCTTGTCCCACAAACAGCCCTGGGGTTGTTTTGTTTTGTTTCGTTTTTTTTTTTTTTTTTTTTTTTTTTGCATTTCCATTTGCATCTACTACCTTCATTTTTACTTTCTGATATTAGCAATAAATGGCTGTGGATTGCTTTTGGTTAAGCAGTAAGTTCTGAAAGTGAGCCATAGCCAGTCATTCCTAATATAAGAATATAACAAATGTAAAAATTGAGAGAGGATTCAAAAGCAGTGATATGGTTTAAATATACTTTGCGAACAACAGGGCTACATGATGTTGTTTTTAGCACCCTTTCATATGCATTTGGAATGTGTGAATGTGGTGCAAGTGAAATGTATCTCCTTCTGTAAGCGGGAAGGCAAAGTGTCAACTTGGTTGGTAAAGCATATAGAAAGGGACTGGGTGATAAGGTTTGCTAGGTCATTCTTCACTAAAATGCACTTCTGATGCAGTCTGTCTCAGCAAGGTAATATTCAATTGGTATTATTATTTGGTTTTAACATACTTTAAAAGGCATATTTCTAAGGAGTTGAAAAACCCAAAACATGTAAAATAAAAATCATAAAATACATTTACTGATGGAGACACCCTCCTTGTTACTATACATTCGACATGTACTTAAATGATAAAAATATTTTGTTCTGGCATAGAGCTTTATTTCAAAGCTTTTGATGATTTCATACTATGGTATATTTGATAATCACAAAAATCCCTTTGAGAAATATAGGAATTCAGTCCGAACTAGAGCTTCTCATTTAAAAAATAGCAAGCCAGAGCAGACCATGTTTGGCAGTCAAAATTGTTCGTGTGAGGGAGACTCAGGGTTTTAATTGCTCATAAGCTTGGTATGAGCTAATGATATAATGTGGGTCTTTTAATATTAGGGACGTCTGGAGAAATGCTTTTATTATATACTTCACATTATGAGAATCACTGAAGAACCAAAGCAGATTCACGAGAGGGTAGTTGGATGGTGAGCCCTTGGAAGCCACAGCAGATACATGACTACAGCAGGGTAGCAAAATCACATGCCTATTCCAGTAGCTTCCGTGAATGAGGAAAGCAGGGCGGGTGCCAGACAGGAGGGACAGGTGGAAACTGGGGCGGACCTGAAGCACACACCCCTTCGAGAGCTAGCAGTCTTACCCAGTGTGGACAACATCATTGCCGTGGTTCGCTGTTGCCCATCTTTGTACAGTTGGACTTTTGGATTTTTAGTTAATAATTACCAATTTAGAAAATACTCTGTGGGCCAACCAAGACACTAGTGTGTGATTTCTTTGTCAGCGACTAGCCAGTTCACAATGCGTGGACTAAAGGAATTTGTAGTTTAGCTTAGGATAGAGTGGGAACAGCCCCAGAAGGAAAATGAATTGTTGAAGGGCACCCAACCAGAAAGTAGAAGAACCAGACCAGAATCTGGGTCTCTTGGCGTGTATTCTTTTCTTTGTTTCATGATGATTACCCTTATCACTCAACTCTGCAAGAAGCTGGTCAAGGGGCGCCTGGGTGGCTCAGTTGATTAAGTGTCTGCCTTTGGCTCAGCCTGGGATCGAGACCCACGTGGGCTTCTCCCTCTCCCTCTGCCGCTCCCCCTGCTTGTGCTCTCTCGCACTCTCTCTCAAATAAATACATAAATAAATAAATAAAATCTTAAAAAAAAAGAAGCCGATCAAAAATTAAGCATGAAATAAAGTTTTTCTGGTTGGGTCCAGATACTACGCACTTTTTTTTTTCCCTATAAAGAATAGATACTGTGTGAGCTAAAGGAAAATACCCACAGGAAAGATGTTGGATATTAAGAACCTATCTTATGGTTTCATTTTAACCATGGTTTGGCCTTTGGATTAAAAGATGGCTTTTTTATCTGCAACTGATGAATCACTAAACTCTACCTCTGAAAGAAACAAACAAAATGGCTTTTTAAAATCATTAAAAACAGTTGGATGCAAAAGAGGGATAAAAAATAGAGAAAATTTTCCTAGCAATGTCATGAAAGATCATTGATTATGTTTTAGGGTTGTAGCCAGCACTGGCTATGAGCGTGTGAAACGCACACCACTCTAGTGAAGATGTCAACTGAACGACTGCCTGTAATGTGCTGCCTCTTCTCTGTCATCCTGAAATATACCCACAGAGAGTGCTGTGGGGCCATCTGGCCTGGAATGCCTCCCCGCTATGATCCCAAGCCTCACTTGATTCCGGAAATTACAGGGGAGCTGGGCTCAGTTCACACGCGGGGCTCTGGGCCATCCGATCCTGCAAGACGGGCGGGGGGCTTGTGTTGTCTGCCCCCCAGAGCTCTGCTAACAGCAAGGCACAGCTTGCCTTCTGAAGGTGGAGGAGGAGCCCAGATGCGTCTGTCCCAATTCAGATATTTCTGAAGATAACGGAACAGTGGATCAAGGCATTATTGTGTAACTGCGTTAATATAACATTGTTTCAGACTGAGAGTTCCAGGAAAAGTAGCCAACAGATTTTGGGTGTGATTCGGGAACTATGTGTAAGAAAGAGAACCCAGTTAGGAGGTGAGTATTTTGTTAACCATGTATCAAGTGCTCTGGGTCAGAAAGAAGACTTCATTCACCCTGGTTCAGGGAAAAGGCACAGCCATGTTATAGACATTGCTAAAAATAAACCACCTCATTAATGACCTCAAAAGTATGAAATGGAAAACTGTCTCAAGGAAACATGGCTTTCCTTACAGCTTCCTCGTCTTCTTGGAGCAAAGTGACCTACATAGCCAAATATTTACAACAATCTGTAAGAGCTCAGGATTTGTGGATGCTTGTTTAGATACACATGTTAGCAATCTGTGACATGCTTTGCCAAAATGATTTATTTTCCAGAAAAAAAAAATAGAGATTGAGGAATGTACACTGAGAGAACACTTTTCTCATAGCTTTATGATAGCTGAAATTTATCACTCCCAAGCTGGGAAATTTATCATACATGTAGAGAACATACAAGAGTCTGACAAGAAGAAATTAAACAAACAAATGGATCAACAAAACCCACAGTGACCAATCGAGTGAAAGAAAACCTCCTACTTCTTCCAGGTTGTCTTGGTGGAGGTAGGACATGTTATAGAATAAAATAGAGTGTAATTGGAAGGAATAAAGGCAAAGACAGGTCTTCCCAGCTATAGATGCCTCTGAGAGGCACATGAATTTAATGACAACTATAGTTTGCTGAGCTGGACCTCACGTTTCTTGGGTCACTTAATCCTTGTAAGGACTTTGCAAGGTAGGTCTGTCACCATCCTCATTTGCAGCTCAGCAAACTGACACCAGAGAGAAGAGGTTCCCTCCGGAAGGGCACATGACTAAAACAATGTCAGAGGTTTGAATTTGTTCCCTGAGCCAGAGTCTTAACCACTCTGTGGGGCTGCCTCTAGCAAGTGAAAAGAAATGTGGCCGAAAGAGCAAAACTAATGAACAAACGGAGATGTTGTTTTGGATGTAATGAGGGTGATGAGAGAGGATGGGGTGAAAGAGTAAGGCATTTCCTATAAATGGAGAGAAGAGAAAATATTAGTGGAATAAACAGAGGAAGCTGTTATCTCAACAACCAGTGAATAACAAGTTTTTTCTCACTTATTTAAGAATTAGGAAAGGTACAGGCAATTTGAAAGCTAAGAAAAGGAAAAGGAACCCAAGAGCTTGTGTGATAAATTTCATCATAACGAATTGCTCAAAGAGGAAAAATGTTTCTAGGCTGGATGGATTTGCAGCTGATTTTTTTGTAAGACTATAAAGCAGCGATTGCCAGCACAGGGGTGGCTAGATAATGTGAGTGCACTGCTCGAGTGTGTAGGTTAATATGGAGTGGTGGGGATTGTGGCAAACTGAAGGTTACATACCTTGTCTAAAAGACTGTTGAAGGATTGCAGTTGATGAGGAAATGCTGGCCTAGTGTTGCCAGACCTTCTGATTTTTTTTTTTTTTTTAGAAGACAGAAATGTGTATCTTCATGAAAACTTTCGTTGTTCAATATTGGCCACTAGATCACATTAAAAATACACGTGTGGACTGATGAAAGCATTTGTGGGTGAAATTTGGCTCATCACTTGCCAGTGTACTCCCTATGCTTTAAAGGATGCCTTTACATGTACTGGTCTCTCTATTTGGAATTTTTTTCTCCCTAGTCCCCAACTTTGTCCACTTGACAAACTTGTCCTTATCCTTCAAACCTGGCTCAGATGTCACCTGCTCCAAGAAGTTGTCTCGGGATCCTCCTTCCCTGAATGTGTCCATCACTCCCTCCCCCCACCCCCGCCCCACCCGCTACCTCAGTACTAAGTATTCATTCAGGCGGCATGCTTTCGTTTGCTGGTCACCTTCCTCTTTTGGCCTATGGGCCTCTTGAGGGAAAGGGCTTCATTTCGGCAACCCAGATCCCAGCAGTGTAGTAACCACTTTTCAATGACCATGAGAAAAAGAAGTGATGGCCAGCACATAAAACAAGGAGGGTAACGGTGACTTTTGCAGTCAGTAGGTGGGCATTATTATTATTATTATTATTATTAAAGATTTTGTTTATTTATTTAACAGAGAGCAAGAGGGAGAGATCACGAGCCAGAGGGAGAAGCAGAGGGGGAATCAGACTCCTCTTTGAGCAGGGAGCCCGATGCGGGGCTCAATCCAGGAACCCATGACCTGAGCTGAAGGCAGATGCTCAACCGACTGAGCCACCTAAGCACCTCAGTAGGTGGGTATTAAAGACTCTGGTCGATTAAGAGACTGAACATTGAGGAACACCTGGGTGGCTCAGTCAGTTAGGTGTCTGACTCTTGGTTTTGGCTCAGGTCATGATCTCAGGGTCGTGGGATCAAGCCCTATGTTAAGCTCTGTGCTCAGTGTGGAGTCTGCTTCAGATTCTCTCTCCCTCTCCTTCCTGCTCACTCTCAAATAAATAAATAAATAAATAAATAAAACCTTAAAAAAAAGATGATTGAACACTGATTACAGGATTTCTGCAGCAATTTTGCTGCTTTAAACCCACTGGTGCATGCCTGTTCCAAAGCCAGCAGGAAACAGGTACCAAGACAAAGAGTGAGAACAAGAGTAAGAAAGGCACAGGGTGAAGAAGACAGCAGGATAAGGCAAAAAGAGGCCAGAGGCTGAAAAAGAGGAAACATTTTGTCAAGAAATACCTTAGGAAGTCTGAACTTAGAAATTCAGGTTCAGGTTGTGTCAGATGGAATTGGGAAAGAGAATGCACCAAGAATTATAATCTTCAAGCTAAAGTGTAGCAAGGCGCCTGGCACACACTAGGTGTTCGGTGAGTTATTGACAAGTAAACCCAGGAATAGTAAAGACATGTGCAGATGAGGAAAGCTGGCTGGAGATTAAGAAGTGCAATAATGACAAGAAGAGGGAGGATAAAACAAGTAGAGGGATAACAATGAATATTTATCATCAATTGATACAAAATATTTATGTAAATGTGATTGACTTTTGACAAATGTAAAGAATTGTAAATATGTATGATATGAAAATATCCTTTAAAAATAAAATGCCCTTTGAGACTAAAAAGAGATGATAGATGAAAAATGCTTTGGAAGTTGAAAAGTACTGAACAAAAGGAATCAAATATGAAAAATCTGAACTTGCAAACCATTTAAACTATGGGGGAGAATATGCACATTAAAATATGGGGCTTCGGTATGTAAAAAAGAAGCCCCAAACCTAAGGGTTTTTTTTTTTTTTTTTTTTTTTTTTTTCAGAATCTAGGAGGGAAGCAGAAGAGCATGGTGGTCAAAGCAGTTTCATATCCCAGTTCTGCCACTTTCTAGCGGTGTGACCTTCACTTCTCTGAATCTCAGTTTCCTCTAGGAACTCTAAGGAACTAATAATACACACACCTCAGGGGGTTGCTGTGAGGATTAATTAAGACAAAGCATGCAAAGTGCTTGGCAAAATGCCTCGCACACAGCAAACACTCCATAGATGTTAGCTGTTACTATAAACTACTTGACAGGAAAGTCAGGCAGCAGAGAAACTTAAAGCACCTCTATAATTACACGCATTGTGATGAAACAAGTTAAACTCTTGCTTGGATTTCTTCTAAATTGGATTGTGTAAGCTAAACATGATTCTCTCCGTATCCGAGAGCAGTTGCTAGGAGAAACTGGCAAAAGGCAGTAAAGTGGTGAACTCAGCCATTGTTCCTAAAATAAGTATGAAATGAGATGGGAGGCTTTGGAGTGACTTCTTTTCAAAGGGAAAAACAACTTCCTAAATGAGAAGTCAGGCCAGGACGCCAACATTATGGTGGAGATAGGACAGAAGCAAGGGACACAGAGACCAAACTCCTGCAAAATGCACCAGCTGATTCTCTGGGGGGAGAGGGGGCCGGCCTCCTCGTTGTGAAAAATGCATAGCTGGGAATCATATACAATAGTCTGTGGAGCTATATGTCCATGTGCCTTAGTAAGGGAAGTTAAGCTGAATGTGTGAGGAGGAGGTAGAAGAACCTATAAGCATGTACCCATTTTACAGGAGGCAAAATAAATGGTTGGAGGAGACAGTTTACACCATGGTCAGGTGCACAGGGGTGACACCCACAGATCTGGATTAAAGTTGGTCGTGTGATTATCAGCTGTGTGAATTATCAGCAAAATAAATGGTTGGAGGAGACAGTTTACACCATGGTCAGGTGCACAGGGGTGACACCCACAGATCTGGATTAAAGTTGGTTGTGTGATTATCAGCTGTGTTCATCTCCCTAAGACTCTGTTTCCTCACCTGCAAGATGAGACAAACACTATCTGCTTAAGAGGGTTACTGAAAGGCTGAAATGAGACAGAGCCTGTAAAGTGCTTAGTATTATAAGAACTCCGTGAATGGCTCATACTGGAAGTTCTGACATGCTAGTCACAGAAGTAGGAAGTGTTGTCTCAAGTATGTGTGAGACATTCTCATGTAGCGTCCATAAAAACACAATTCTATTTAATTCATTTCTATTTGAGTGTATCACTTAGTCCTGGTGCCTATAAGAACATTTTAAGAAGAGAAATGCATACATCTAGGGGCGCCTGGGTGGCTCAGTCGTTAAGCGTCTGCCTTCGGCTCAGGTCATGATCCCAGGGTCCTGGGATCGAGCCCTGCATCAGGCTCCCTGCTCCGCGGGAAGCCTGCTTCTCCCTCTCCCACTCCCCCTGCTTGTGTTCCCTCTCTTGCTGTGTTTCTCTCAGTTAAATAAATAAATAAAATCTTAAAAAAAAAAAAAGAAATGCATACATCTTTATTCACAAAGAATTTGTAGGTAATATTCTTCTTGATGGGTTTAAAAGGGTGACTCCGTCTCTGCCCAGCATTTTGCAGGGTTAGTTACTTTAGAAACTTTAGTTACTTTAAGATTTTATTTATTTATTTATTTGAGAGAGAGCGAGAGAGCGAGAGAGCATGAGCCAGAGTATCGGGTGGGGGCAGAGAATCTCAAGCAGACTCCCCGCTGAGCTCAGAGCCCGACTTGGGGCTTGATCTCATGACCACGAGATCATGACCTGAGCTGAAACCAAGAGTCAGATGTTCAACTGACTGAGCCACCCAGGTGCCCCCAGAAGCTTTAGTTACTTTAGAAAAAGAGCAATTTCTGAAACCTCTGGCCCGGGCCTCTGGGTTTGTGACTAAATCAATGAGGTGGACTCAGGTTATGGAAATGATTTAAAAGCCTCCTCTTGCATAAAACACCTCCTCCTCTTGTGTCCATTTTAGTGTCTGCTTTTACACACGTCTTGGTGGTAATTGATTTGGTCTAAATAATTTGGTCTAAATAATTTCCCTGTCAGAATCACCATTCATGTGAAGCTCTCAAGAACGAAGCAAGGTCGGTGAAAACAGTTCCAGCTATGGGCTAGTTGCTATCATCTGTCAGCAGGCACTTGGATTCCCCAACTGGTTACCCTCTGGTCTATGTTACTCTTCTTGATGGTGTTTATAACATAATCCAGCCTAAGTGGCTATTCATTAGATGGTGAACAAATATAACCCTATCAGATGCTAATCTAAGTTTTTCCCAAGGAAATCACAAAATGCCTTTTATGGGGTCATTTCAATGAATTACATTGATAATAAGCAGTGAGATGTACAAATATATATATATATATATCTCTAATGACTGCCTTGATTCACCCTGAATACAGCAACTCGATATTCCAAAGTTTGCTAAATCAAATGGTAAGTGCTTCAGTGGTTTAATTCACCAAGTTTCTTTCTTAACAAGAAACAGACAATGGTGGCTGGGAAGAATGCTAACCAAATGGTCCCTTCCAGACTACTCAGAACAGAGGGAACAGCATGAAGCAGACAGAAGATCCTCGAACATGTTGCACTTCAAAGCAAAAGCCTACGTAGCTCACCCATTCCAAATCATACACCAAATTCTTCTCTCAGCATATACTTAAAATGAGATTCAAATCTGACTGTACCGCTTTTGCAAGCTTCACACCATGCTCGTAAGTGAGAGGTTTCTCTTTCATATACAGCAAACGGGCCAAGGTTTTGGGGTCATCGCGAAGATCAATCTGGCAAAAAAAAAAAAATACACATGTGATAAATTCACTTTTTTTTTTTTTTACCTAACCAGCGATTTTAACTGTGATTTTAAACCACCATATGGTAGAGATTCCACCCCCCTCCCTTAAGATCTATGAAGTTGCTTACTTTTCTTTAAGGAGGCACATACACATGCCCACGTTACATCTAAAAAAGTAAAGTGATTTCTTTGTAAATATAAACATCAGTCTTTCCATGTGCTTTCTTCTTCAAAAGCAAGTCCCCCGGGAAGCTGAGGACTTAATGCCAATAATCCCGTGGTTTGTCTCAGGCATTTTTGAAATTTCCTATTTATTTTAATTTTTAAATTTTATTTATTTATTTTATTTTAAAGATTTATTTATTTGAGAGAGAGAGAATGAGAGACAGAGAGCATGAGAGGGGGGAGGGTCAGAGGGAGAAGCAGGCTCCCTGCCGAGCAGGGAGCCCGATCTGGGACTCGATCCAGGGACTCCAGGATCATGACCTGAGCCGAAGGCAGTCGCTTAACCAGCTGAGCCACCCAGGCGCCTTTGAAATTTCCTATTTATTTTTAGATCCCACTTATAGGAGATGCATGATGATCGATCAGTCTTATTACCTTACAGTGATGCCTCATTTGATCCCAAATTATATTACTCATTTCTTAATAGTCTATTTCTTGGCTCTGAATACATCTTTGTCTTTACCCTCACCAGGATAAAGATTTGCCTCCTGTGAGGATATTCCAAGGAATGTCACTATAGGCTCTGAAGGCACATCCTAAAAAGGAATTCCCAAAGGGTCTGCTCGAGGAATAAGCATTAATCTTTTCAAAGGCGGAACTACTTTGAAAATGGCATATATGTTTGGATTAGTTTTGATAATTTAATTAAATATTTTAGTTGCTTTAAAATCTCACCATGTGATATGCTCTCCTTTTGTACGTTTTTCACTTCACAGACATTTTGGGCAAGGGAGCAAAGGTTGAGAAATTTTTTATTCCTACAGCAATAGACCTGTGTGTGTTGACTCTCCTTTTCTACCCACATCTATGCAACATCCATCATGTGAATGACCCCTTAGTTAAAAGGGATCTTCTGCTTACTTGGTTTTGATCTTTTAGACCCTTTCCTGAAATAATTTATGCAACTAGAAGCTTTTTTTTTTTAAAGATTTTATTTGTTTATTTGAGAGAGAGAATGAGAGACAGAGAGCACGAGAGGGAAGAGGGTCAGAGGGAGAAGCAGACTCCCCGCTGAGCAGGGAGCCCGATGCGGGACTCGATCCTGGGACTCCGGGATCATGACCTGAGCCAAAGGCAGTCGCTCGGCCAGCTGAGCCACCCAGGCGCCCCGAAACTAGAAGCTTTTAATGATTAAAATGATCATCTGCCCAGATATAGGAGCAATATATCATGGCACTCTTCTATAATTACTTAACACAGATTCTTAACCTGGAGAAGCATGGATTTATTGTTGTTGTGTTTATGATATAGGAGTCAATTTACATGTGATTAGAAAGATTTCATAACATGTCTACACTTTCAATAAAATTCCTTAGTAATTAAAATTATATAATATAAAATATTTTGAGAAATAAAATAATTAATACTTAAAAAAAAATCTCACCATGTGTGTGAACCTATGCATACATGAATGGGTGTAAATGTGGGCTTGAATTTTAAGGAAAAGCCAATGTATTCATATATGAGAGTTCCATTTATAAGCACATTGCTCAGCTTTTCTAATTTGTGGGTTTTTTTTTTTCTTTTTTGGTCTCGATTGTTCAATGTAGTGCCCACAATTGTAAAATCGGCTCAAATTGCACAAAGATGTTTAGGTCCTGTCACATATTTTGGCCAATATGGCCAAATGTTATCATCTGGAGTTAAGGTAAAAGACTGCATTTAAACAATTATCTTTCAGAGTCGAAGCACTAACTATATTCTGATTTTTGGATGTGTTAATTATCTGTCCATATCTTCTCTAGGAAGTACTTTTCTTTTATTATTTTTAAAAATTTCTATTTGTTAAACAGAATATAAAATGAGAAATAGAAAGCAGGAGCATATGAAACAGATAACAATAAAACCCGTCAGTATTACTACGTTTCTGTGTCTTTGGATAGTAATTTAGGTTTTAACGTAGAGAAGAACACAATCCTTTCAAAACTATAAAAAGTAGGAAAAATCTCAAACACATTTGTGCAATTGGCTTACTGTTGGAAATTCAAATTATAGAACTTCATTAGCTTTCAAAAGACTTCAAAGCCTTTGACAATCACAGGTTTCTTTACATCCGTTTTTAACCTCTTTCCTAAGATCCAGAAGACTAAGGTTTATTTATTTATTTTTTTATTTTAAAGATTTTTATTTATTTATTTGACAGAGAGAGACACAGCGAGAGAGGGAACACAAGCAGGGGGAGTGGGAGAGGGAGAAGCAGGCTCCCTGCAGAGCAGGGAGCCCGATGCGGGACTCGATCCCAGGACCCTGGGATCATGACCTGAGCTGAAGGCAGTCGCTTAACCAACTGAGCCACCCAGGCGCCCAAGACTAAGAGGTTTAAAGGGAACAGAGAAGAGTGAATTTCTGTCTTCCTTCTCCAGTGGTGTTAAGGAGTTCCTGTCATAATGTGCCCATTCTGACTACTGGGGTCATTTTGACATTCACACCTATTTTGTGACTTCCAAACAGTTGTAGATTTCAGATATAAAAAATATTAGACAATAAGTGTGATTGACATTCCCACCTCACTCCTCCCGCTCAGGGCTGGAGAAGGGCGTCTACTTCGAAATGTACTTTGTTATTTAAAAATAAAAAGCAGAGAGATCAGTTTTTAAAGACCACATCAAAACCTGCTGCTTCATATTAAATAGCTCTATTGTTTTTTCGACCACGGGCTAAATAATCATGCAGATCTTAAGAACGGCTGTTTATCGGATTGATATATCTGAGACACTCTTCTCTCGTGTTGGTGAAATAGATGTTCAGGAGACATCTAAAGGGTCTTTCCTTTTTTGCTGCCCTCCCGCCCTGCCCACCCTGCCCGCCATCGCTGCTTCTAACCTGGGTCCCTATGAGGACGTAAGGCACATGAGGCATGCAGTCCTTCAGCTCTGGAACCCATTCCTCCTGGACGTTGTGGTAAGAGGCAGGATTCACGACAGAGAAGCAGATCAAAAACACATCGGTGTTGGGGTAGGAGAGCGGCCTCAGCTGGTTGTAGTCCTCCTGCGGGAAGGGCAAAGAGTTTGTACAGCTTAGGAAAAGGCGGGTCCCCTGTGGTTGAGTGTCCTGGGCAAGACGTCACTGAAGCGCCCTGTTGCCTGGTTCCTTCCCAGCCCTGGGATCTGCTGGTTCCCTCCAGGTATTACCAGAAATAAGGGAGGCGTCAGTCAGGAAAACACCTTTTTTGTTGTGTATAGAGATTGTAAATTGCCCCCTTTTAAAGAAGAACTTAAAAAGAAAAATTTTTAGCAGCTTTAGTGAGATAATTTACATACTATAAAGTTCACCCTTTGAATGTATATAATTCAATAAATATTGTGGCAATTCCCAGTCGCACTGGAATTATGTCCTATTGAATAGGATTTTAAAGTAGCACACCACTGGCCAAGGCACAGCAGTTCTCTTCTTATACAATTTTTAAAAGTTGCATGCAAATTTAATTTAGAATAAGCTAGCTATAAACGTAAAACAAAGAGTTGTTGCCAAATCGGACACCACAATTTTGTAGAAATAATATTGTGTGAGGGTTTAGAGTTCAGAATTTGGGATTTCCTTCTACCTAGAGGCCATAGTGTGGCCTAGTAAATAAAATACTAGATTAATTATTCTTTTCCCCACTTTTCAGATCAGAATATGCTCTGGTCGAAGAGTTCCTGGTTACATAAGATGTTTATGTATATGCTGTTTTAGTGGAAGATGATAAAGACAAAGTAAAACATTGGATCATCTCAACTTTGGGGAAATGTCAGCAAGTACCTTTTGTATGTGAAGTGTTTCAGGAGGTTCCAAGGTAAATCTGCTTTCTCAATATAACATTTTATATGTTCATCAAACTTAGTCACACATAAGCCAAAAGTAGTTTTATGTGTGTGTATACTTACACTGTATAAGTATATACCATGTACACACACAGGTCTGCATACACCACAATTGACGTACCGGTCATACACACCATGCATTCTTTATATGGGCACACACACTGTGTCCGTGCACACGCTATCCACACACAGGGCAAAGAAACCTGTGTGTCCACACTGACCCCATACATAGACATGGGCAACATATCAATTCATTTTTCAGGCTCTTGACTAATCTTCCTAACATTTAAAAAAATGATAAAACCCATCTATGTTTATTGCAAAAATTCAAACATCACCTAGAGTGATACAGAAGAAGTGAAAGCTTGTTTTCACCCTCTGTGTGATCTCTACTAGTTTTTCCTCTCTTTCCAGAGGGAGCCATGATTTAAGAGTATCCTTCCACATTTTATATATTTATTTACAGATATAATAGACATGTATTTAGTTTAAAAAAGATAAATTGATTGCATAGTTCATATTGTTGTGCCACTTGATTTTTTAAACTTGCTATGTCACGGATATTTAAAAATATCAACTTTGCTATCTTTCTGATGACTCTCAGGATGTCTTTATAAAAAGGGAGGACATATGTACACGAACACATGTGACTGGAAGGAAGTCCCTGGTGGGTGGGCATGAGCTGATTTACTGTTGAGCTACTCCAAGTACCCAGCCTGCAGGGACTCAGCACACGAGGCTGCAGCTATTGCCACTGCTAATCCTACTAAAATCTAAGCAAAGTTGTTTATTTTTATTTTTATTTATTTATTTTTAAAGATTTTATTTATTTGTTTGACACAGAGAGAGAGAGAGCGGAATCACAAGTAGGCAGAGTGGCAGGGAGTGGCAGAGGGAGAAGCAGGCTCCCCGCTGAGCAGGGAGCCCGATGCGGGGCTCGATCCCAGGACCCTGGGATCATGACCTGAGCCGAAGGCAGATGCTTAACGGCTGAGCCACCCAGGTGCCCCTAAGCAAAGGTTTTTAATTATCTAAACAAAATCAGTATAAGATGGCAAGGATGCTGAAAAACCCTAAGTCCTAAAAAGTAAACTAAAAGAATAAAAAAATCAGTTATAGTGGCTCATTGATCATATTTCTATTAAGCCAATAATCGGAGTTGGGGGCACTGCTGAATAAATGCTGGTCATACTGGGCTGTTGGGCTGGGCCTACAGGTTGTGTATCGGCTAAATTGCTCCCCGTGTGTATGTGGTGCTGGTGGTGACAAGGCAGTGGGGAAGTGGACAGCTCATTTCTTGTCACTATCCCCTCCTCTTTACACAAGAACCCTGTAACCAAGCCTTCTTGCCCACGGTCTCTTCACTGCTCTTCTTTCTCTCTGGGGCTTTCCCTTAGGGAGCAGCTGTGAGGCTGACAAGCTAAGAACGCTCCTTCCCAGGCCATAACTTACAGCTGTTCATGATACCACCTGCCCTCTGCCACTTCATCCTCCCATCTGGATTGTGATAAATGGAGCAGGGACCATGCTGTTTTTTTCCTCATGCCCTAGTTATACTCTGTCCACAGCACACATTCCATAAATGCCGCTCACAGATTGGGGCAGTGACCTGCAAATGAACACATGGCTTTCTGTTGGTCATTTATGGCAGAGTTTTCATTAGAATCACCAGGGGAACTTTTAAGTCCATCCTGACACCCTGCTAGCCAACTACCTACCTCTCTCCCCACACTCCAGACCCAATTAAATCAGTTTTTGGAGAGTGGGCCGGAGTATTGGGGCATTCTGGTATCATGGGCTTGGAATTGACGTGGAATTGAGAATAGCTGATTTGCATCATCCTTATCTTCATCATCACTGAGGTTGCATCAGGGGCTTAGCATGAAGGGTCAGGCCTTGTTTCAGGGACTTACATTCATTACCTTGTTGAATCTTCACCATAGCACTGGAGAGATGGTAGCATCCACATCTTCATTTCATAGAAGAGGAAGTTAAGTTTTAGAGAAGTTCGATAATGATCTATTAAATACTGGGATGGGCTATTTAGCCCAAATCCAGCTGCAGCTCTTAATTGTGATAACATTATTTGCTTCATCTCAGAACTTTAAGTGACAGATTAAGCATTTTTTTTTTTTTGGAAAATTCAGTTATCTGGGAATCTTAATGCAAATGCTTACTTAACCCAGGAATCTAAGAAATGTTGGACCTTCCAGGTTTAGTATCTATTTCATGGCCTGCAATTGCTAGTAATTACCACCAGATGGCAGCAGACACTGCATATTTAAAACCTCAAAGCCAAAAACCAAAAACTGCACAATCAGACGTGTCACAACTAAATAAGGTAGGAACAAATAACTAGTGGTCTGAAAGGATCATGTTTATTTGATTCTATACCCAGAAGCTATCAAAGCAATCCTGCTCCCATTCTGGAAGAGTTAGGAAGACCACGAGTTGCTGTGGGGGCCTGTAGGCGGAGTGTGAGAGGAGCTTGGGTTTTTGATCATTTACTCCTGGCAGGGTAGCCAGGGCCCTCCCGCTGAGCGACTTGCGACTTTGTCCTTCACTGGGCTTTATCTTGCTCCGTATTCTGGATACCTCTTCTGTAGAAGCCTTAGTTCTGCTGTGTAACTCCATTCAGAAAGATGGATTAATTGTCTCCTGCACTGTTAAAGATGCTATATGAAGCCTAGAATATGAATAAGAATTGACTCTCCACTTGGGGGAAAGAAAATGAAAATATAGAAAGAACTCAGTTTATTTGGAAGTGAGGTAGGCCAAATTTCTCTTGCTCTTTGTTAGCTCTGTGATAAGGTAGAATATTTATTTGACTGGATCAGAAAAGCACAGAGCAGGACAGGAAGAGATTTTAGAGATCGGTTAGTGCAGGAGCTCCCCAAGTGTGGTCCCCACCTGGCAGCCTTGGCCTGGGAGTATGTAAGGAATGCACATTCTCAGGCCCTTCCCTGCCCTCCTGCGGCTGCGGCCCTGGGAAGGGGGGGCACCATCTGTGTTGCAAGCTTGCCGGGTGACTGTGCTGCAATTCAAATGTCACAACTACAGGTTACTGTACTTCCTGGTCCCCTCAGCTGATTTCATAGTTGAAGAAGCCAGACTCTAGACAGACTGAGTGATTTATTCAGGACCACAGAGCAAACACACCTCTACAGAAGGCTCGCACGTAGGCTGGCAGGACTCCTGTCGCCCCCCTTAGCCACAGGCTGCAGTGATGACACGTGGCAGGGGCTTCCGAATGTGTAAGGGGAAACGTCCTCTTGAGAGTGAGGGCTGGGCGGTGGGAGGTTGAGGGGGGGGATTGAATTTGTACCAGCTGATAACGTTTTCCCAAACAGGGCATATTTTGAGCCTAGGTTGGATGACCACAGGTGGAGATGCTGTAAAGGAGCTATGAGAAATGGAGAATTCGTCTAGCTGGTAGTTGAGGCCCCTTACAATGTTGAGACTGAGAATGGAAGACCGGGGCTTGAATGTTTCTAGAGGAGACAGTGTGTCAATCTAAAATTGATACTTGAGTGGGGTTTGGAGGGCTAAAACGGACAAGGGGTTTGGTGGGGGGGGGGGTTCAGGGGATAGGGAGGGGGCTGGGGCAAGGTAGGCTTTTGAGTACTTTCCACTAACTTTACCCCAAAGGCAGGAGACTGGTTTGAAGGCAGATCCTGTGCTCTAGGATGACTGTGAGCCACTATGAAGAAAGAACAGTTCATGGGCAGCCTCGTCAGATGGCCACACGCCTTCCACATATGTTTGGAATAGCCAGAGCGTAGTGGCCCAGGTGGTGAGGAAGTGAAACGATTCAACCAATCCTTCTCAGACTTTAGGCACCCCTGAATCTTGTTAATGTGCAGCTTCTCATTCAGCAGCAGGGCTGGGATGAAGCCTGAGAATTTATTTCTAACAAGTTTCCGGGTGATGCTGAGCGACTTGCGACTTTGTCCTTCACTGGGCTTTATCTTGCTCCGTATTCTGGATACCTCTTCCGTAGGTATCCAGAGGAAGATACCTCTTCCTCAACCGATCTTGTCACTTTGAGTGACAAGGAGAGTTGCATTGAGACTACCCCTCCCCCAAATCCCAAGCCCACCCCAGCCCCTACCCACAATCATTTGGAAATAGAATTCTGCTTCCAAGTCCTCTTGGGTTTAGTGACATTTATCCTAGACTTTAGCATAAGTCTCATTTTCGTCTTCCCCCATAAGTACACTCATATCTGTCAGGCTTGGTTTGGAAAATGTGAATAATAGCCAGAGGGTGGGGGTGTAGCATAGTGCTTAAAAGCGTGGGCCAGGGAGACACATTCTCTAGGTTCAGATCCCAGCACTGCCTGGGGACTACTGTGTGACGTTGTGTAAATTCTCTTGGCCTGTTTCTTTATCTGTAAAATGAAGTTGATAGTAGTGTTTGCCCCATAGGGTTGTTTGAGAATAAAGTGCATTCGTATGTGTCGACCACTTAGAGCACTGTCTTGAATGTAGTAAGTTCTCTAGTGGTCAAGAGTCCATCCCCGTGAACAATAGCTTCAGTGTCCCCGCCTTCAGTGGATACCAGGGCTGAATCTGAAATTCATTTTCTCTAAACTGACTAGTAACAAGACCCACATACTTGCATATTCTAATTACACCTCTGAATCAATGTCCCTACAGCTCAATTTTTTTTTTTAAGTAATTTGAGAAGTAAGATTGTGTCCTAAGTTTACTTTTACCAGTAACTTGTCATGTTGCAAACTTCTTCCTAATCTCCAAATTGCACACCTCTAAAACCACACTAAGATACATATGAGCAAGAAGAGTTGAGTTGCTCATTGGGGAAAAACATTTGTTTTGAGGTGTTAGGCAAACTTCCATGGAGGGTTGATGCCAGGTTCTGTGCTCCAGATGGCCCCATGGGGTCAGCCAATGGCCAAAGGGAAGGCTCATGTCCTTCCAAGTGGACCCTGGGTTGCCATGAGTGAACCCCAGTGGTACTTGCCTTGCATGCCTCGTCAAACTCTTGGGGCAGAGGCGCTTCCGGAATCAGGGCAGGTGAAGACACGCGGTGTGCAGTCCCGGCTGAGGGTGGCATGTGGCTGATATGGCCTTTCTACTCCCACACTTCCCTGGTCACTGGTGACAGCTGAGCTGCTGGGGGCTGTGGCTTCGCAGTGATGGACACCATTCCATGCTTGCCAACATACAGATAGTCCCCCATCCTGTGGGGCTTGTGTGCAGAGAACCCCGGGGGTTCATGCTGCTGAGATACCCAGTTCCTGACACCAGGAGGTCCCTATTCTTCCCTGATGGGGCCGCCAACACCACTTTTGCAAATGTGGCCTTTGGGCCATGTCTATCCTGGAGTTGGGCCTGAGGGGCCATGATCTGAGTAGGGCTTCACCTACACGGCTCGTGTAGCTGAGGGCTCACTGACAGGAGGAGGCAAGATGTCTCCTGCCATGGCAGGCTCCGTTCTAGGTGGCTGGGAGCAGGATGGGAGGTTGCCTGGCTCTGAGCCACGACCTGGGACAGACCAGTCCCCCAGTTTGGCATTCCTCGGTTGGCGAACGCCCAGGCTTCGCTGTAGCGTCCCCACCCCAGCATCCTGTTCTCTGCTTGGTCTCTGATGACGCACTCGAAACACACTGGCCTGCAAGTACGTCATGGAAAAGTCAGCTCTGGGACTCTCTGTAGCTGAGCCAAAGATCTGAACTCTAGAAATCCCTTTCAGAACCTTTGAGTAATACACTCCCAGGGGCCTGGGCTGTACAGCATGACTTGGCACAACCTCAGTAGATTTGGCATCCAGGCCCGGCCTTACTACCTCTCCAGTGTGAGCTGAGGGGTCACGTGCAGAGTCAGCCTGCAAAAACTCCTCGCCCCATTGCCTTAGCTTAATGTTTGGAATTCTACCTAATAGATGAACCAGAGTTCTGAAGACTCTTTGTTTTCAAAGGATTCTACTCCAAGTCCCAGTATTCCTTTGTTTTGGGGATTTGGGGAGGGAGCTCATTAAACAGAGGGAACACAAGCAGGGGGAGAGGGAGAGGGAGAAGCAGGCCTCCCGCGGAGCAGGGAGCCCGATGTGGGGCTCGATCCCAGGACCCTGGGATCATGACCTGAGCCGAAGGCAGACGTTTAAGGACTGAGCCACCTAGGAGCCCCCATGTGACTTCATTCTAAATTGTCTTTAGCAAATGCTTGGTGGGCTTCTGAAGGGCCAGGAGCATATCTATGGAGGGGGGGCTGGTGGGGCCACAGTGGTATGACTAGGTATGGCCATGTGGACAGAGCCAGGTTAAAGCATTTTGTCCAGCACTGACTTTGAGGGTAGAAATACCGAGTTCCAATCACTTTACTTTTCAGAACATGTGCCTCTTGAGGTTGTTTTCATCAACTCTGACCCAGAGTTAGCTCAAGACAAAGAGGAGGGACACTACTTCCTGGTTTATTCATGTCAGAAAATCTAATTATTCCCAGCAAGATAGCATTCTAGAGTTGGTTTCAGACTTATTTTTTTTTTGTGGCTCAGAGATTAATCAGTTGGTTTTGAGATCACCTCTCTTTCTTAGTAACTCTGGCCATATGAGTATTTTTGAATTAGTTGAATGTTCCTTAACCTTGTGACCTCAGTGACGTTTGCTGAAATATAACTGAGGACAGTGGATGATCCTGCCTGAGGCAGGCAATGGGTATTTGGGGATCATTCTTCTAAGTTAAATGTGTCACAAAGCGTTATTGGCAGAGGTGTGGAACCAGGGGAATCAACTCAGGTAAGGGGTATTTTCCGCTGCATCCTCCTAATGTTAGAGCCATGCTTTGATCACCAGAGACTTCTAGAGTAGTGCTTCGCATATGGATCATGTGGGGATCTTCCTAAAATGAATTTTCAGATTCAGTAGGCTGGAGTCTGAGAATCTGCATTCCTAACAAGCTCCCTGGTGATGTTGATGTTGCTGGTGGACCAGCACTTTGAGTGGCAAGGTTCCGGAACAGTGACTCTTTTTTTTTTTCCCCCAGCACTGGGCTTGAACTCATGACCCTACAATCAAGACCGGGGCTGAGACCAAGAGCCAGACGCTTAACCGACTGAGCCACCCAGGCGCCCCAGAAGTGTTTCTTAAAATATGGTGTGCAGACTAGCAGCCAAGACACCAGGAAGCCTGTTAGAAATGCAAATCCTTGGGCCCCATTCCAGACCTGTAGAATCAGACATTCTGAAAGTGGGGCCCAGGGGCTGGGTTTTAACAGGACCTGCATGTGATTCTGATGTCTGCTCAAGTTTGAGAACCACCACTATTTACAAAATAAATTACATGTCACCCTTTAACACACTCCAATATTTAATAATCCTTTGCTGCTGGAAGGTTTCCCTTGGGTCTGGCCTCAAATAATTTTAATTACTCCAGGTCTTTTAGGCCTTCTTGAAGTAGTCTGTTAAAGTCCTGATCATAGAATTTTAGGCCCAGAAGGAATCTTAAGATGTGTTCTGATTCCTTTTCCCCAAGCTGCATGCCCCTCCATGAACCTTGTCCGCTTTTGAGCTTTCAAAGTAGCTGGTGGAAAGCATTAGAGTACAAGTTAAGTTGAATATTTATAACCCACTTGTTGTGATAGTTTATCAGTGCCCATCACTTCTTCTGTGTCAGGTCTGGATCATTCTATTTTCTTCAATTTGGAGTTTTACGATATTTTTATACTGCTTTAGAGCTTCAAGTCTTATACTAGTGTTATTTAAATTTTTTTCTAAAATGGACAGCAGTGGGAAATAATAATTAAACTCTATAGGAGCTTTTAAACAGTTATATTGGATTTGAAATTAAACAGAGGCTTAGGGAGTTTGTTCTGAGGACAATGAATGGGTAGAAGCTAACAATTGTCATGGATTGATATAGAAGAGGGGAGCACTGGACGGGCGTGAGGGGCACAGGGAACTTTTTAGAAGGTGAGGGAAACAGGTTTCAGAGCCAGGCAATAATCCTTGCTGTACTGAACTTTTCAAACTAGATTGTATTCATAAACTCTGACTATGGGGATGAAAGGTGTAAACTCTCTCTCTTCCAGGCTGTGAGATTCTGATGAATGGGGACACTCTAATGACTATATGACTGAATGAAAGTAGGCAAATTCAGTCCAAAAAACAGTGTACCTCTATTGCTGGAAGGCTTTCTGGTGGGGGGGACAGTCAAGTAGCGGGTGCACGGAGGCCTTTGTACCTTAACCCAGAGGATTTCCGATTTAGGCATTTGGAACATCATTTCCTAATTGTGTGTCTTGATATCGATGTGCGAAGTCTCCTCCACTCCCCAGTTCCTGAGAGTAGCTGGCTAAAACAACCATCTGCAAATGAAGGGTAACTGACTAATTCTTAGAAGTCTTGAGTCTGGTGCAAGATTTTCCAGGTTCCCCACTGTCCAGGCCTATCCTACATCAGCCTCTGATGTCCCACAGGCATTTATACATGGTCCTTGCAAATACATACAGAAACCCCCAAAGGAAATCCATTTATTATTATTTTTCCTAGTACAGAGTTTTCAAGTTGAGCAAAAAGACATATCTCCAGATAATTGTGAACAAAAGGCCCAGACAAATGCATAACCACAAAGAGCAATGACCAGGAAACTCACAGTGGGAAAGAGCATGGTCAATGTTCACTCCAAAGGACTTAAGATGTATGAACAACCCGCTGACTTTGACCTAAATAAATGACCCAATGGTAACAAAAGCTCTATCAAAGAAATTGGGCCACAGCCATCAGTTGCTTAACCCATGAATTTGTAACATTAGAAACTTTTCATAGTGGAGTGTGGGGTGCGAGGAAAGAAAGATGAGGTGGCATTTTTACCCAAGTAGGGCATGTGCTAACTGATAAGTGTTGAGGGTTCTTTCTAGTCTACGGCCTTACATTACTGGTTGGCCACGTTCTCCAACTTGAAGACACATCTCTGACAGAGTGAGGATATTTCAAGAAGCTTAGAGAATTTAGAGTCAACCTCCAGTTATTCAGGGCTCAACCCTCACTTTTAGAAACCATTCAGGATCCTGGCTTTTCTTCTTTCCAATACTTAATCCATCTCGCTCCCACCCCCACCCACCTCCCCATCTCTTTTTGGACCTTTCCAGGGCTCATTAGGCAATTCAAATAAAGGCTGGGCAAAGTATCTAATGTGAAAAAAAAAATAATGGGTGAAAGTAAAATTTATAAAATTGACTCATTCTGGGTTCAAAATTGGTGTGGGTAGGAAGAAATTGAGGCTCTTGGCCAAATATGTTATTTTGGTTATTGATAGTCATCAACCAATGAATGAATCGTTATTTGCCCATCAACACTTTGAGTAATGATTCGGTTTTTTTGTAATTATATGTGTTAAGATATTAAGAATGTACCACTGGTTGTCATTTAGATAGACAATAAATTTGTCCCAAGTGATCAGAAGAGGTAATATCTGTTCCCATATGCCTAGCCACACGGATCATTCTCCCCACTCCCAAACCCTTAATGAATCAAAACAGCAAAACGTTACCTGTCCCGCGGTGTCATATAGTCCGAGCAAGTGTTGCTTGCCTCCCACTGTCACAGTAACTAGGGGAGAAGAGAAGAGGAGAGTCCATAAGTGCAAGCTTTCATCAGGAGGCTTCACATTTCTCCATGACAACCTCTTCCTGGGCAGTAAGAAGCATATGCCTCATCGTGTATATTCTAAACCAAGCTGACAGCGTGATTTCCAAATGAAAGGCCACCTTGGCCTGCAGTGGGAGCAGATGGGCTCAGCCAAGTCCACATTTCTCAACCAAGATGAATATTATTTGTCCCACGAGGGCACTCTGTAGGCTACTCATGGATCCCTATTAGGCCCTCGAATATCAAGCTCTTGAAAGGAAAAGGATGCTGGACCCTTTCTTGGTTCGGTTATTTTTTTCTTTTGTTCCACTGGAGCCACCTTTCAGGATAGAGAACTGTGTGAACAGCTTCTCTGCTCCAAATCTCTCTGCTTTGGTCTGTCTCTGAAATGTTAATAAAACCATAAAAACCAAGAATAGTAACCCACCTACATATTTTATAGTCTATAAGGCAAAGCTAATAATGAAACAAGAAGGGCTTAATATTTATTTTTATTTTTTAAAATTTTATTTATTTATTTGAGAGAGAGAGAATGAGAGACAGAGAGCATGAGAGGGAGGAGGGTCAGAGGGAGAAGCAGACTCCCTGCTGAGCAGGGAGCCCGATGTGGGACTCAATTCTGGGACTCCAGGATCATGACCTGAGCTGAAGGCAGTCGCTTAACCAACTGAGCCACCCAGGCGCCCAAGGCTTAATATTTATTTTTAAAAAGTTTTTGTTGTTGTTGTTGTTGTTTTTAAATTAAATAGTACAGTGCTTTAGCCCACCTGATTTATCACAATATTGAATGTTAGGTGCAGGAGGAGATGTCCAGGTTTGCTTTCATAGACCTGAAGGGTGTGCCTAGGGTGGAAAGTTGACAGTTTGATTTACCCAGCAGGCTTACTGCCTCGCCCAGCAATTGTGTCCAAAAGGAAGAAGTAATGGAGGGGTATGGACCACTCTGTACATGTCTGGAAATGAAATAAAGTCTCATCTTGAAACGAAACTGAGATCCATCTCAGTTCCATCTCAGTTTGCATTCCACATGGAATGCAAAATCCTCATGGCGAATGGAAACAGTGAATTTAACCCCCCCCCATTTAATCTCTTTTTAGAAAAAGGAAGTAAAATGTGAGGGAGAATGTGATTTTTCCCCCCCTACTTGATCAAAAAATGTGCAAATGCAGTGTAAAGATGATTTTTGTTTCCTCCAACCATTAGCTGTGCAGGAGAGAAAGATCTACCGGGTAGTAACCTTTGTCACCAGCTCTCTGCACATACCCACTGCCCCATTCTCCAACCTGTTGCTCAGAGTTGCTGATTCAGGACTGATTGGACTTTTGTTTTCAGGTTCCTGGGCTACATGTAGGCTAAGTACGTCTCAATGGCTCATTCTCTGAAAAGCACTCGTTTAAAAGCACTGCGTCCCTAGACACCAGGAACGATGTTTCTAATCTGCCCAGGTCAACAGGTGTGCAGCTTGATAACGTGGCTGCCGAGCTTGATAACGTGGCTGCCGCCTCTCACCCAGAGGAGCTTTCAAATGTATATGTTGACGTGGTGAATGCAGCTCCAGGCAACGCTGGGCACGATGCTGACAGAAGGGCTTCCAAACATTTTGATTCCCTTTCACGTCAGGCAAGCAACGGGAATGAAGGTGAGAACGTGTGGCCCCAAGGTTGGTCCTGTTCCATCTTCCTCTCCCTGCATGCTTGGAGCGCAGTCAGATGTTCCTGAAATCTGCCAAAGTGGTTTCTTTAATGACCAATTCACTACCTAGTCATGGGTCAGGAATGAAGGGAAGAAATCCAACCATTACAACATGGAATTTCCTGCCTCTGGTGAGCCCAGGACAGGCGGGCCGGGGCCGGCTGTTCTGGAGACCCTCCTGCAGCGTCCCAGGACCTACAGGCCCAGGGCCATCAGATGCCTGGTCATCCTCATGGCCCATGTGGACACTGCAGATGTTCCTCAGCAATGGCTCTGACCTCTGTCACAGGAGAGCTGTGGGCTCTTCCCTCTGGCCCGCTTCCCCTCCGGCCCCAGCTTTGGCTGCAGGGAATTGCACCGGCCTGAGGGAGTGCCAGCCCAGTGAGGCCGCGGGGCAGGAGGAGACTCCGGGCAGAGTTTTCCCTTCTGTCTGTCCCTCCCTGACTCCAGGGTTTATGGGGTTCCTGGACTGCGCTCAGCGTTGGGAGTAGAAAGACCAGCTAGAATGCCTCCTGTCCGGGAGGGTGGGGAGGAGGGGTTCACCCGCAAGGCTGGGCACAGCGCCACGTAGTAAACACCATGCCTGGCCAGCACGGAGGGCGGTGGGAGCACACAGTAGGGCCATTGCTGTATTACTGTGTGTGTGCGCATGAGTGTGGGTGCTGGTGGGGGTGGGAACATGCACGCGCGCGCGCACACCCGCTCTGCGGAACTTCATCAGAGAAGGCTTTCTGGAGGACAGGTGTAAGGCGCAGCCCGGGGATGGCCGTGAGTTACTCAGGGTGCCCTGGGGGAGGGACAGGGGTGGTTCACCAGCTACACCGGCTTTACTGGGGGAGGTAAGCGCACAGGGTCTGGCTGTCCTGACTCACTAGTTTAGATTTTTTTCCGAAGGCTTTGTAAAGCGACGAAAGTCTGGAATTCTTTTTCCCAAAGAAAGCGAAAGAGAAGGAATTGAGATCATTTCCTCGTACCAAGTAAAAACGGTGGAAGGAGGAGGGAGGGCATTTTTCAGGTGGAAGTCTCGTTGGCTTTCGGCTTTGCTGGGTGTCCACTCTGTGTATGTGGCCAGCCCTGGTGGAAGAATCCCAAAGGAAGGGGCAGAGCTTGTACCTCTAGCCCTGGCAATCACGGTTATTCTCTCTTTTCTGCCCTTTCAGTCTCCCATTTTCTTGGGAGATAAGGGGATCCCACAGATGATGCTAGGGAACATGAAGGGACAGATCCAAGCATCAATCCCATGCTGTCGAGAGTGCAAATGGCTTTGTGAGTCCTTATCTTAAAGGAGCAGTGGATGCCTTATTGCTCGCCAACCTCTGTCCTGCAAAGTTCCTCAGTTTGGAAACAGATCAGTCAGACGGCACAGAAGGAAGGGAGGCACTGCAATGCTAATAGTAAAGGTAGTGAGGTTGAAAGAGCAGGATCTTTTAAGTCAGATGGTTCTGTGTCTGATACCTTCCTTTGCTATTCACAATCTGAGTGACCTCGGGAAAGTCACCTAACATCTCTGAGCCCCGCCTTTCTTATTTGTTAAAAATGGGGATAACGTCACCTACCAAAGAGAGCACCTGTAAAGAGCATATTAAATGAGAAAACGCCTGGCACATAGCCTGGTCCATAGTAAGCGCTGAGCAATTATTACCTCCTCTCCTTCATTCAACAAATGCTTCCTGAACCTTAAGTAAGGACTTGCTCTCCACCGAATCACCAGTGCACCTTAACTGGCACAAAAGTTTATAATACTTGTGAATTACTGGTCACTTTTTTTTTTTTTAAGGATTTTATTTATTTATTTGAGAGAGAGTGAGAGCCAGAGAGATCACAGAGGGAGAGGCAGAGGGAGAAGTGGACTCACCACTGAGTGAAGAGCCCGATGCGGGGCTTGATCCCAGGACCCTGGGATCATGACCTGGCCTGGAGGCAGACGCTTAGCCAACTGAGCCACCCAGGTGCCCCTACTGGTCACTTTCTACCCCAAATGATAGCTGTTTAGATCTATGTCTTGTATTCCCCACTGGATAGGAAGATCCTTGAGGACAGAATGTCCACACTTCGTATCCCGCACCGTACACAGCACAGTTCCTAGTATACGTGGTTGAAGCTGAGCACATCGTACAGAAATGGAAGACCAGGGCAACTCAGGTGGAAGAAAGTCCTTCAAAATGCACCGAGCTGCAGCTTGAAGCTCCCTGGCAAGACACTGACTGCTGGGAAGCGCCTGCAGCCAGCAAATCTGCCTGGCAGACGTCCGTCAGGCTACAATCCCAGATCACCGTCTATTCTTGGAGCTATTAGAGTTGTTTACTGAGCTTAGATTTTAAAGAGAGTGGGTCAAACGACCCGCTAATGGCTCTGTTGGTTCTCTCAATAAAGTGTGAAAGTTGTCAGTGACCTGTTAAGATGTAAAATGAAGGCCTTCTTCTCCAAATCCATTAAACTTTTTGCTTCCTTGTGGTTCTTGGCGCAGACGGGAGTGGTTAATTTTGTGGGCTGAATGAGGTGCTAATGAAGTCTAAGTCAGTGGTTGGCTCTCTTGAGGATCAGTTAGTTTCACCCAGAAAGAAAATGTCCCAGGCGGGCTCTGAGCCTACTCCCCTCGGCATTTCAGTCACCTCATGTCTGGCCCTGCGTGTCATTTGCAAACCTGGATGAGGAAGTGTTGGTCGTTCCCTGTAAGCCAGCTCCGACCCTCAGACCCTCAGCCCAGCTCATCAGCAGCACGAGGAGCCTGATCCAAAGTCCCTCCCTTGTTAGGTGGTGGGCTGGCCATCTCATCTGCCAAGAGCAGTCTTTTGAAGTCAACATGATGCACAGATGATGAATTCAAAGAACTGGAATGGTGGAAATGCCGGGTCAGCTGGGAGGAAGCCACCCTTTCATTCCCAGCACCTAGCTAGCTGCCTGCTTGGCTCATGTTGAGTGTACTCTTTTTGGGAGGTGGGATGAGGCAGACCTGACGAGGTGTGTGCATGTAATACCATAAAGGTGCTATTTTGGAGGAAGAAACACTAGATGATATACATAGCAAGAAATTGAATTTTAAGAAAGTTAAAAACGTGGCTCTCAGGTAAATATAGGATGAAGATATGTCAAAGATTCATTAACTTACTGATGAGAGAACCAGTAAGGTGACAAATCTTATACAAGGAACATTTTGAAGAACTGACATTTATAGGTACTTAAAAAGCAGAAGGTTGGGAGGAAGTGACTAGGTTCAATGGGAAACTAGTTGTTGTCCTATGGAAAAAATAACCTTCGGTGTTGTCTTTTCTACTAAATGAGAAATCTTTGCATGTCTACCTGACAGGATATACAAGTTAACATGTACCTGTACAAAGGTACATTCCCCCAGATTATTAATCCCTGGGGGGCGGGTGCCCCAACATGATAGCAAAAGGACAGTTTCATGCTCTTGGCCTTATATCCAACCAAGTTTCAGATAATTTTTGTTCATGTCTGAATCTAAGTCCATGCTTTGTGACTCATTGGTGAGATGTTGGGCAAGCCAGTAGGTCTCTCTCACCTGGAAAATGAATCATGTTTACCCTAAGGGGGCATAAAAACTCCTTCTAAGCTGTTCAAAAGCCAGGGGTAATCATTACAATATTCTGTCCGTGTCTAGGGGGCTATAAGAAATGGAGAGTTTAAATGAAAATTCTTGATTCTGACTCTCATCATGCTTAGCTGACTGGACATCTTCAGGAGCAGCCTCACCTTGCCCCTCTCTGAACCGACCCTCATCCCCCACTCTTCTTTTTTCTGGAAGAGCCCGTCTGGGGCAGTGACGTACCTAGCTCCCCTGGCCACTCTTAGGAGCTGCTTGTGCATATTTGTGACCTGGTTGAAACCTCACGACAGGCATGTTTGTTTTATAAGGGACCAACTCAGAAGCATCTGAGATTTTCTTCAAATTAAAGTAAGTTAGAAAGCTGTATGAAACTAGAAGTAAATGATATATTTTCCTGAATATGAGTGGTAGTGAATTTCTTCCTGGTCAGTTTCAAACTTCCAACATACACAATCCTCTTCATGTGGCTTGAAACCTTTCTCATCCATCTACACTGGCCCACCCCAGGCAGCTCTTTCCCCTTCTTTGCAAGGAATGCTTCTTGTTTGCTGAGCAGCAGATTCTCTCTCCCTCCACCCTCTTCTCCGCCGCCCCCCCCCCCCAATAAAAGTTGCCTGGGGAGGTCTCTTATTTGATGTGCAAGCATGAGGTCTTGTTTCTGCAGAACACAGACCAAGGAGAAAACCCGACAGGCTACCTGAGATTCTGTTAGGACTCTGAGTTGAGGACTTTTTGTTGTTGTTTTTAGGTCTGTATATGTGTCCTACAACAATGAGAATCCCATTTGAACCAGCTACCACTTATCTGCATGCATCTTCCATCCCTGGTCATGTTTCTTTCTCCTTTAAGCATTTAGGTATTATGACAGGGGATTGGGTTTGTAATTATTACAAGTTGTAACCGCCCTGGATTTTAAGGCAGAAGAAATGGTTGGAACTGTGGATTCACTGCAAATGAGCTCGGGGAGCTTTAGCAAGCTACAGCTTCCCTAAGTCTTGATTTTCTTATTGGAAGTTTGGGGAGCAAAAGAAAGCATGAGTATGACGATTTTGTACAGCAAAGTTTACCCAAATGGAAGGTGGCATCACTGGACAAATGGCTTCTTAAAGAACAATACTGTTGAGGACAGAGTTTGAGGGAATGAAGCTGCCTAGGTTCTGGGTTTGGGGTGCGCGTTCAGGAAAGGTCTGCCCTTGCCAGTACTTGTCTGATGGCGGAAGAGAAGAAGGAGGAGGACAGGGGGAGGGGGCAGAGCTTGTTTAGTTCTAGGATGCTTGGAGCCAACCGGGGATGAACACACTCATAGTCTGTTCCTGTCAAGGGTTTTCAAGGAATTTCAAAAAGCCATGATTCCATGACGTCCACATCCTGGAATCTCAGAGTTCTGCTTGGCCTCACTTTTCCTTCCACGACATTCATTTGGTCTCCACATCCTGCCAATTCTACCTGCTCGGCAGCCTGGGAATCAGTCCTCTTTACCATCCTTGCAGCTGACCCTGTGCGGCCCAACCTCCCAGCCTTGTCATTGCCAAAGCCGCCTAATCCACATCCGGTCTCCAGGCTCAGCTGCTGTGCTTTCCCTACTGCCACTAGAGTTCATGCAGCTGTGGTTCCCGAACATCTCCAAGATAAACTTCAAATACCTTCCAAGAGTATATGGAGTCCTTGTAAGCTGGCCCTAGCTTACCCTTCCAGCTCTCTTTTATTTTTTGACCCTCCAGTGATCCAGACTTCTTGCAACCTATTATACTCATGATGCCTTTGCTTAAGCTGGTCCCTCCGGAATTCTGGAAAAAGCAATTCTGGAATGCTTTCTCTGCACTTGTCAGTCTGGAAAACTCCCACAACCATAAAACTCCCTCCAAATTTCCCTCCAAAATTCCCTCTAAATATTAAGCCTCTTCCCACGCCTCCTTGCTCCCTGGGCCATACAGTGCTGTATATTATTTATTCTCACGTCTCAGAGTTAGCATGGGCCTGCCCTGTAACTCCACAGATAGTGGTGAGTGACTGAAAAATACGTTAAACTCTACCCAAACTGAAGGTTTTCTCTGTAGACGAGTCTTTGGCGTTTCCTGAAGGGTTACCATGAGCTTTTCTGTACAGTAATGGGCAGGATGGGGTCACCAGCAATGGCGTCCTCCCCTGGTGCTGGCCCACCTGCCACGAGAGGATACCCTGGCAGTGGGGCTTTGCTGGGTGGGATCTGTGCTTGGAGCCCTCTGCCACTTTTCCAGGCAACTCTCATCAGCCATGGGGCTGTCGGATTCTAGGCCAGTAGGGCAGGACCACTGCCAAGGTGTCCTGAGGTTCACTGGGGCTGTGGAAGCCATAACAGCCAGGCAGCTTGGCATTAGTCACAGAGTACAGGGGAGCTGTCTTTTAATTAAGACTTTGGGAAGAAGTGACTGAATGATAAGTGAAGCCTGCACACAGGGGCTTGTCGTGGCAAACCAGAGCATGCTTTTTGCAGGATCCCCTATATAAAGAGATACTTTAAAAAATGCCAGCTTCTTCATAAATTGCTTTAAAAAAAAAACCCCTCACTATTATTAGGCTTGCATTGAGGTATGGTGGGATAGATGCCTAAGGTGGAGGCAGAAATGTTCAATTGTAGCCTTTTGACTCCGTGATCGAAATGTTTCATGGCAGCCAGCAGGGGGAGCTAGTTAAAAACACAGAGTCCCTGGTTTCACACCCCGCTCCTAAGATTTTGAGGAAATAGGTGTGGGATGGGACCCAGATGTCTGCATTTTAATCAAGCTCTTCAGGAGACTGATTCAGATCTGAACCTCTGTTTCCTCATCTTAAAGGTGAGACTAATGACAACTTGATTACTCTAGAGTATCCTATCCCCTTTAGACAGGTGTTGTGAATATTAGATTAGGTAATATGTGGGGAAAACTGTAAAGTTTACAGAATGCTACACAGATATTATTATCCTTTTGGCCATGTCTGACTTATAATACGGGGATGAGGCACTTTGGGTATAATGGCACTCTCCCCTCCTTGTCTAGAAATAGTCACTGGAAATGCAAACACCTGGGTGATGATGAAAGTGGAATAGTGTGTTCCTGTGAAGAATTTTCAAAGAATTATTGGCCCATAAAAATTCTATCAGGTACCAGCTATAACTAGTTAGAAAATATGATGGAAAGTATCCTTTCACAATGACAACAAAAACTATAAAATGTCTAGTAATGTGCAAGACCTTTCTGGAAAAAGCACTCTGTTGAGTGATATAAAAGAAGGACGTGGAGAAACATGGATTTGGGTAGGAAGCTGTGCATTAAGATGTTAGGCCTCCTCAGTTTAATAAGTTTAAAATAATTCCAATAGGATTTTTGAACTGGGAACACAACAGAGTGATTACAGTTGTTGTATGGAAAATGAAATTGGTGAGAATAGCTAATAATGAAGAAAATGACAGGATAACCGGGTTCAGACACATTAACATGTATTATAAAGTTATACTAATTAAAGGAGCATAGCACCAGCATAAGAATCAATGAAACAGAACAGGAATCTCAGCTACAAAGCCGATGCTCCCTGTGTAAAGATTTAGTATATAAGTGGCAGTGGAAAAAGATGAAGTAGTCAATATATTGTATTTAGACAGTTGGTTACTATTTGGAAATAAAACAGCAAGTGAAGAACACCATAAATAAAATGATCAATATACTTGATTTTAAAAAAAGAAAGGTAAGTGTACTGGGAAAAAATGGTCATGATATATGAAGGTTAAAGAAGGTTATCTCTGATACATAGGGTGTATTCTAATCAATAAGAATAATCCAAAAGAAAAGAAATAAAGAATATGTACAATTTACAAATAAGTTAAGGGCCAATGAATATTGGAGTGAAAATATTCCAGTTATACAAGATATAATCTCTGGCCTATCAAATTGACAAAGATGAAGAAAATGGCACCCAGTGTTGGTGAATACATGAAGGTGGAGGAAATGTAAATTGGTTCAAGTTTTCTGGCAAGCCATTTGTCAATATAGATGAAATGCCTAAGCACAGGTCTGTCTCTGACTCAGCAATTCGATTTCTATGGTGTATCCCCAGGAATAATCATACATGTGCACAACAATATATACATAATAAGACAGTTTATCACCAAAGTATTTATAATTGCTACCAATTGGAAACAGCCTAAAAGTTCAGGAATTGGGGATTGGTCCTCTTCAGTTATGGAGCAACCTTACAATGTAAACTTTTATTTTGTATTTTTTAAAGATTTATTTATCTTAAAGGGAGAAGGATCTCGGGGAAGGGACAGCGGGAGAGGGAGAGAGAGAATCTCAAGCAATCTCCATGCTGAGCATGGAGCCCAGCACAGGGCTCAATTTCACGACCCTGAGATCAGACCTGAGTTGAAACCAAGCGTCTGTTGCTCAACCGACTGCGCTACCCAGGTGCCCCAAAATGTAACCTTTTAAAGAATACTGGGAAGTGAGGCAAAATAGTGAGGATATAATGTCTGATAGAAGGAGATAAAATTCTACATTGCGTATGTAAAAATATTTATAGAAAATACTTTTTATTTTTTCCATACTTTGTTACCTTGAACACGTAAGTCAGAAAAAAAAATATTTGGGTGCTCACCAGTTGTGGTTATCGTGTTCTGATTATCACTGTTCTATAGAGATTAGATTAAATGTCATCTGGTTTGTTTCCTGTCATTTACATTCTCCCATTGTTTCTAGGTTCACTCTCTGATTTTGTCTTAGGCTCCTCCAGATTTATTTGAGGCTGTAGGACCGAGCTTTTATTCTTATGAGGAGGCACATGCGGTGCTTGCTGCCGCGGAATGTTATAAACTGTATTCCAGAGCAGCTCATCTTCTTCCGAGGATTATGACAAGCCCCTAATGCTCTACCTATACTTGCTTTTCAAAGGTACCGAGAAAATATTGTGCATTTGAGGATGCTGGAATCTGCCAAAATGTATTAGTTGTAAAACCAAAACAAGTGTATGAGCTGTAAAGACAACAGCAGTAAATTGGTTCCAAATATAGCCCTTTATTGACAATGTCTAGGCATAGTGAAACAAACCAGCCCAGCAGATAGTTAGAGTATGTGTTTGTGCTCTCAATAACTTCTCCACCAAAGGATGACAAGATAATTTGGAGAACATTAAACGATTTTTCTCTATTTTATACTTTTGTGCATGGTGGTTGTCCTAGATTATGTTTACTCCTCTGCCTCTTTGTTATTCAGAAGCCTAGAATTTTGAGTACTTGTGGTTTTTTTCCCCTTTATTTATTTCATTTATTGTAGTCTAGTATCTGCACAAAATAGGGGTTCTTTAAAGTTTTATTTTTTGCTTTTTAAAAAAAATTTATTTGAGAGAGAAAGAGAGAGAGCTTGTGCACGCACAAGTGGGGGGAGGGGCAGAGGGAGAGGGAGACGCAGGCTCCCCACTGAGCAGGGAGGCTGATGCGGGGCTCGATCCCAGGACCCTGAGATCATGGCCTGAGCTGAAGGCAGACGCTTAACCCACTGAGCCATCCAGGCGCTGTTTTTTACTTCTTAACAACTGTCCAGAAATAATAACTTCTGGTTAATTATGATCAAAAGAGGATGTATGTATGACAGTCTGGGATAAAGCAGTTCTTGGAGCCTTTCTGCAATAAATATCTGTGGGACCATCTTGTAACTTTATTGTTAAGTATTTTCTCAGTTTGTATAAGGTAACGTCTGCCGATTTTATGTCCTTGTTCACAGGTTTTTCTCCAACTGTTTCTCCTCAAACCATCTAAAAATAAAACTAGAGTTTTGGGAATGCTTATCAGCAACATACAGTGCATGGCCAGCCAGTTCTGTTAAGGACAGGTACATTGAGAGTAGTGGGTTTGTGACATGCACTGTCACTCAAAGCTAGAAAGAAGCTTCGTACAAGGCTTGGTGCCTCAGATCAACTGGGTCAGTGGATTAGCGGTCTGAGGCTCTGAATTCTTATTCTTGGTTTTGCTGATGCTTTTCTTGTCAACCATTCTGACCATAAATGAAAGATAAAGACACCAAAGGGAGATTCAAATCATAAACCGCAGCACTGCTTCTTAAATTCATCTTCTCAGTATTTTTCAGAGCCTACCAACAGCCTTGAAGCTTTGCCCCTATCCTCCACTCTTCACCAGCACACCTTCCGTACATATTTTAGTCTTCTTTCTGCCAACCTGCAAGGAAGCCCAAGGCTTGTGTGGCACTCTCCATTGGGCTTTGGAGGGGAGGGAAACTGAGTAGTCAGAGGTATTTTCGCTCTTCCATAGCAGTGGGGGTAGGGGCAGGAAGAGGGGGAAGGGGAAAATAATAAACATTTATAATTTAATATCCTTTCTTGTATCCCTGATGCATTTATAATGCAGCTGTTTGTTTTACAGGTCAGGGGGCTCACTTGCTGAACTCGGGTGTGATACTAACATCATGTCTTTCTCTTGGAACCCATAGGCACTCAGTAGTTTAAACTACCACATTGTCAAGGACACCAGGGATAGTTGGAAGGGCAGTTTCTACCAGACCAGAGGTTAAAGGCTCAAGGGCTGAAAGCGGAATTAGAGGTAAGATAATGGCTCTCTTTAGTTGTCGCAGATTGTCAAAAGCAAAATGAGGTTGTGCCTGTGGGAATCCCCTGGACACAGGATCAGATGGTTACAGGTATCTCTGAATGGGGAAGGGTACTGAACCACAGAAATGCAGGAAGGAGCCGGGTCCAGCAGCTGGAGGGCTCACTCTCACCTGCCCCCTCACTGGTCTTCAGGAATTAAGGGGCTGGGGGTATAAGCACATTATTGGTCCCGCTAAGAGTGAAGGCTCTGGAGATGGCTGCTGGTTTCTTTGGTGGGAATTTGAGGCTTGGAAGGAATGTGTGCCAAAAACGAGGACTGTAAAGAGACGAAATTATAAACAAGTAATCTTGAGGCTTGGAAAATGTTGTCTCATTCCCCTGGGTCATCACTGAGGGGAAATTGACCTCAAAATGTGAGAGCATGAATAAAGGGAGGGAGGCGAGTGATTTGTGCAAATGAGACCATGAAAAGGGCTGATTTGTTCAGTAATTTATTTCAGTATTTCAGTAGATTGTACTCTGGCAGCTTGGAGCATAATAAAAACCAGTGTGCTTTCTTGTATATGGGGATTTCTGAGTGTCTTTTTGAAGTTCTGTGACCTATTTTAAAAAGTGCGCTTCTGGACCTGTGGAAGTGTCTACTCTTGCTGTCCGTCTGTCCAGTGTAAGGGCTTGTGCAGTCCTGGCTTTCGGAGCAGCTGGTGAAGTCAGACATGTTTCATTTGTCTGGGTGAGCTCCCCTCACCTCGTTTTCCCCTCTCTGGCTCAGTAACTGGTGTCCTTCTTTCCCCTGCTCCCTTACCAACATCTGTCGTCCTTTGTTTTCCCCACACATTGAGGTTCTACAAATGATTAATAACTGACTAGACTGTGAATTACTTACAAGCAAAGACAAACTTCTAGGATCCAGCAGTGTTTTGGAAGTAATGGGTATTCAATAAATGGGTATTTGTTGAATGAATGGATAGCCTAAACTACCGCCCCCCGCCCCCCGCCAGCCCCCAAGGAAAGCATACATTTTAAAGGCAATCACGCCAAACTGATAAATCTCTAATAAGGATTTCAGGAGTATCTGATAGGTTGGAGGAGATTCTGTGCAGACTTGCAGCTTTCCTCACACTCAGGAAATCACAGCCGAGGGTCCTGGTGATACTTTCTGGTGTAGATGCCAAGAGACACAATTGTTGAATTGAAACTGATCAATTCTAGGAAACAAGGAAAGCTATTGAGCCCAAGCGTTGGGCTCACTCCAAGATAGACAGTGATGGCATGTTTGGCTGGTTCCCAGCACTGACAGTTGAGACAACCCTGATCTGGTCTTGTGTGACATAAGGCAGCCCTTGGGGTTGTCAATTTCAGGGCCTGGGGGGAGCAGCCCAAGCCCTTGACCTCTACCTTTGCCAGGGACTGGCTCCACCATCACTCCAACCACCATGTTGCCTAGGAGCCCTTTGGGGGACAGTGTGGGCAGCACAGACTCTGCTTCCAGATCTCACTCCCCAGCCAAGAAGGAGAGAAAAAAATAACTAAACACATCTGCTAATTATGTTCCAGATAGTTTTTTGAAAATACAGAATCAGTGAGGGATAAATGAGCATTAACCATACCTCTTGAGACAAATTCACACTTTTTTTTTTTCTTAAATCATCACATTGGCTGATCCTTCAATGGTCAGCAAAAAATTTTCTCTTTTAGACTTTGGTCTAAAGTCTAAAGATCAGGGGCACCTGGGTGGCTCAGTCGTTAAGCGTCTGCCTTCAGCTCAGGTCATGATCCCAGGGTCCTGGGATCGAGCCCCACATCGGGCTCCCTGTTTGGCGGGAAGCCAGCTTCTCCCTCTCCCACTCCTCCTGCTTGTGTTTCCTCTCTTGCTGTATCTCTCTCTGTCAAATAAATAAATAAAATCTTAAAAAAAAATAAAGTCTAAAGATCAGGTCTTCTGGCTCTCCATGAGGTATGTTTTGTGACTGGTTGTCGTTACATGATCCCAGGAAGAGTGAGAAGGGATCAGTTTTACAAATCAGTAAGTGCTGACCCACCTAAAAATAGAAATGGCTGGAGGAAAGCAGAGATAGGCAAGAAGGGGGCAGTGGTCTAAACCAGTGAGAGAAAATACTAAAGAAATGATTTATGATATTATCTAAAACCTATGTGCTTTTGAAGTATTCAGGTGAGTGTATTTTTAGCAGATGAGGGAATTAAGGATTGGCATTTGCAGGCAAATGACAGCCGGACGCTCATGATTAATAACAAACAAGTATCTATTAAATGTCCCTTTGCATGTCACCACCCTGAATTCTGAAGGGTTTTCACCTTGAGAATTATAGAGGCCTTGACCTTTTGTTCAAGCATAAGGAAAGGCAAGAGAATAAACAATATACATAAAAAGTCCAGAGCCAGCAGCAGGGCTAGAAAAATGATCTAAAAATCCAGTCAGATTCTTCTTAAAGAGTTGTGGGAATTTCCTAATTTCTCTGTCAAAGATCTCATCTTCACATTCCTTTTCTTAGGAAATACTTCTTACCCCATCTTCATGTCCCTGTTCTGATGCTGCTGCCTTTCTGGGAATGGGACTGGTGGAGTGACCAGAGGGCAGGAAATCCTAGGAGTGGGGGTGGGAGGGTCTGGAGGACCACAGAGACTGCTGAGAGTTCCAGGCGGTGGGGGGTGGGGGTGCGGGGGGGTTGGGGGAGCAGAATAACAAAAGAGTTTTTTTCATCACAGCTGCATGCTGGAGGGCTATTGATTAGGAGGAAGTGATGTTTTTGTGAGGGTTAAAATCAGCTTTGGAAATATTCCTGGACTACTTTTCCAGGGCCAAAAAGTATTTTTTTTTTTTTATCATGTCTTTCGACTTAACTGTTTTAATAAAGGAATTAGTTTGAGTGGATGGTTCCAGATACTGGAGACAGTTCTTTGATATTGTTTTAATCATATCCCAAATTCATACCTTGGCATATCCACAGACACCTAATTTAGTGTAACAATGGTAAAGCAGAATAACCGTCTCCCAAAGGTATCCACCTCCTAATTCCCAAACCTGTCCATAGGTTAACTTAGGCGGCAAAGGAGACTTTGTTAATGTGATTAAAGTAAGGATCTTAAATTGGGGAGATTTTCCTGGATTACCTGGTGGGCTTGATGTAGTCACACGTGTCCTTATAAGGGAAGGAGGGAGGCAGGGGAGTAGAGTCAAACACGTCAGAATGGGAGCAGAGGTTGGAGTGATACGAAGGGGTCCACAGAAGCTGGAAAAGGCAGCGAACGGACTTTCCCCTAGAGCCGGTAGGAATACAGCTCTGTGGACACCTTGATTGTAGCCTAGTGAGATACATTTTGGATCTTCAGAAATGTAAGGTGATAAGCTTGTAATTTGTTATAGCAGCAATAGAAAATGAACACAGTAAACTTTATATTGTAAAATAACTACTAGTTACATGTTTGCAAGTCAATGATGTTTGGGGAGAGAGGATGTTCTTTCCCTTAACTTAGAGTTTCCACGTGAAGGGTATCAATTAGTGTTAATATTCTTGGCCTGACCTCCCCCAGGAGAGTGGAGAGAATTAGAATGACCTGATTGGTAAGTGTGGGAGCCACACCTGGGCATGCCTTGCTTAGCCCTTCCCACTTCCCCTTTGGGATCCATCTGTCCAGAAAAGTAAAAGTTCTGCTCTCTTTGGATACAGAGGTCTTTGTTTTCCAATGCTTTTTTTTTGTGATGGATTAAGAAGCCCACTGTTACCCATGTGCCTAAACCCATTCTAGTCTTTTTCTGTTGGATTCTTCTTTCTCAAGCAGGGAAAAGAGGTCTTATTTATTGAATCCAGTGAAACACAACTTATCACATAGATATGCTTTCTCTTTTCCTTGAATAACTTATGTGTCATTATTTAATTTATTTATTATGTCTTGCTTAGTTCCAGAGTATTTAAGATGGCTTATAAATACATTATAATTAAAAAAGAGGAGTAGAGGGGCACCTAGGTGGCTCAGTTGGTTAAGTGACTGCCTTCGGCTCAGGTCATGATCCTGGAGTCCCAGAATCGAGTCCCGCATCGGGCTCCCTGATCAGCATGGAGTCTGCTTCTCCCTCTGACCTTCCCCCCTCTCATGTGCTCTCTCTGTCTCTGTCTCTCTCTCATTCTCTCTCTAAAATAAATGAAATCTTAAAAAAAAAAACAAGAGGAGTAGAGGGGGAAATGAAGGAAGGATTGATTAGATAAAAGTAGAATGAGGTTAGAATCATGAGCGTCTCCTCCAGTGCTGGCAGGGTTTGAGGTGGGGAGGCTCACAAATCTGACTCTGAACTTCTTATCAGTCAAAGCAAAGAGGGAAGCCTAATTGGTTAATGATTTATAGAATCATTGTAGAATCAAAGTTGAATGATTTATGGAATATGATAGCAAAACACCCAACAGGTCACTCAAGAGAAACATAACTATACCTAACACTGGGACTGTGGGAAACTTCTCCTGGGTGTTCATAAAGGGAATGCTTATAGAATGTAATGAACAGGATTCTAAACACTATGTTGAGTAAACATGGCTGTACACTTCATGATCTATTTCTTACAACATCTCTCTCTGTAAGTAAATGGCACAGTAAAACACACTTATTTACATTGAATATTTACTGAGCATCTACTATGGGTCAGAGAAAGTGGTGCTGGGTGATCAAAACAGAATTGTCCTTGTCTTCAAGGAGCTTATAGTCTAGAGGAAGTCAGATGCTGTAAAAATAACCCCACACTGGAAAGATATAAAATCAGGCACTCAGTATAAAACATGGGACTCACTTTAGATTAGGCGTCAGGGACAACCTCTTCGAGGAAGTGACTTTAAGCTGAGATTGTAGCAATAAGTAAAGTGAGGAAGGCAAAGAATATTTGCATGTTTAGTGGAAAGAGATCAGGAGTGTGTGTGTGTGTGTGTTTAAGGGAGAGAGAACAACACACACAGAAGCCCAGAGATGGAAAAGATGTGGAGGAAATGAAAGGTCAAGGTGGCAGCCTGTAGTAAATGAGGGGAGTGGGCAGACAATGGCTGGACAGTTTGTATGTTTTGTAGCATGAGCAATGGGAAGCCTTTGAAGGTTTTTGAGGAAGGAAGTGACATGTTCTTATTTATATTTTAAGAAGCTCACCCTGGCTGCTTTGTGACAGCAGAAGCAGGAGAGAATCGGGAGCGTGCTTTCATGGCTGAGGAAGATGGTGGTGGCTTAGCCTGGGTGATGGCAGCAGAGACGTGACATGTCTACGGTGGTGGGGGCAAAAGCATGCACAGATAGGTGGCTTGCTGCTGACCTAGAGAACATTTCTCCCTGTTTCTGAACTTGATTTAATCCTAAATCGATGTTGTTTCTTAACTGATTGACTATAGCATTTAAGTTAGTTATATGTGCAAATTGGACATGTTTCCTAGGAGACACTTCATCTCTAACAAGGTTGTACTTAGAGCAGTGGTTTTCAACCTTGCCCATGCCCTGGACCAATGCTAACAGGATCTCTGGGGCTGAGACCTAGGCATAGATATCTCCAAAACCTCCCCAAAAGATCACACTGTGTGGCCAAGGTTAAAAAACACTGACTTAGAGCATTAGATTGATGATGAGGGGTAACACGTGGGGTGAGAATTAAATCCAATATATAATGTTGTAAACAAGGTGGAGAACAAATATTTCTACTAATGTGAGGTTTGGATGGAACCCCCTGTTTGCAGTTTTCTCTAACCAGCTCAACATGGGGAAAATTAAATCGTGATCAACCGAGGAAACTAACATCCTTGCAAACGCTTTAACTTTCAGTAGCTCTTGTCAAATTCATCTGAAGCCTTGCACTTATAAATAAAGGTGAATTCTTAGGCACTGCATGAATCCAAGTGTAGGCTAATTGGATATGAAAGGTTTTCCTTCTAAATCACTGCCAGAGGCCAGCAATTTTGAGCATATGGTGGCTGCTCAGTGGTGGTTTTTAACAGAAAAGTCAGCCTGAATTCTGTTGCTAGGGGAAAATTTCCAGGGCTTCACACTTGTTAGCCCTCATGTATCAGAAATGATTCATGCATGCACTGAGTTGTGAGTTCCCATCATCCTGCCAATTCTTCAGAGGCTATTAGCTCTGTAGGGACAGGGAGTGGAGTGGATGTACCTTGTTTCTTCCAGCACCAATTTCATACCTTCCTCTGTTTCCTAAAAGTGCCCCGAGCTTCTCAGCAATAGGCAGAGGGTTCAGACCAGTGGCAAGAAGGAGCTGTGATTACTGTAAGCCTGTCACTTATTCTGTATCCCTATTTGGTTGACTGGTTGGGAATTACGCATGACCCAAGTCAGACCAATTGGGACCAACATAACTCAATTCCAGGTCCTTTACTTGAGCTACAAGAGAATGGATCTCCTTCTGGCTAGAAGTGAGTGAGTAAGGAGACAGCTCCAGGAGCTCCTGGTAGCCATTTGGAACTAGGAAAAGAAATCTGACAGTGGAACCAGTGTTGAGAAGGCAGGGCTGAAAGATGTTTGAGTCATGTATCAAGTTTCATCTAAAGCTAGGACTCAGGGCACCTGGGTGGCTCAGTCGGTTAAGCCTCTGCCTTCGGCTCAGGTCATGATCCCAGGGTCCTGGGATTGAGTCCCGCATTGGGCTCTCTGCTCAACAGAGGAGTCTGCTTCTCCTTTTCACTCTCACTCTATGCTCTCCCAATCTCTCTCTCTCAAATGAAGAAAGAAAATCTTAAAAAAAAAATAAAGCTAGGACTCCCCCTGTAACTTGCAAGATGCTTGCAGGCACAGTGTCCCTTGTTCACTGTGGCTCCAGCCTGACAATAAATGTTTGTTGAATGAATGAACAGTACGCAGAGGAAAAAGAGCAAGCTTAGGAGAGAAATCAGTATGGAACTTTTGTAATTACAGAAGAAAAGGTCATTTTCTTTTTCTTTTTTTTTTTTTAAGATTTTATTTATTTATTTGACAGAGACAGTGAGAGAACACAAGGAGGGGGGGAGCTGGAGCGGGAAAAGCAAGCTCCCCCCGCTGAGCAGGGAGCCAGATGCGGGGCTCGATCCCAGAACCCTGGGATCATGACCTGAGCCGAAGGCAGACGCTTAATGACTGAGCCACGAAGGCGGCCCGAAAAGGTCATTTTCAAAGACACCAAATCCCATCATTTCTCTGACTCTGAAATCTCCTTGAATTAACAAAGTATGGAATTTCCTTCTAATTACCTTACAATGACAAAGGGAGCTAAAATGGAAAAGAGCAATCATAAAAAATAATCTGGCCATGAGGTGGATGGGAGGGGGCAAATCCTTTTTCCATAACACTAGTATCGAGGGGAATCTGGCTCAGATTTAAGGCATGTAAGTCAATAAGTTGCCAAGCTGAAGTATTTTATTATTTCCTTAGCTTTACAAATGGTTCCCTTCATTTAATCGCATTTACCTTGACATAGATTATCAAAATTTTGGCCATATATGAATTTATAGAGTCACTATATCATGAAAGAAAATGTATTCACCTGTTTCAGTACACTAATCACAAGATAAACATACCTAGTCAGTGATCCCCATCATAATTTGTTACCTTATTGAGAGCTATAAGGGTATTTTATATAAGGACTCTATCCCATTTCACCTATAACATGTGAGAAGAAGACAAAAGGAAAAAGATCTCTATGATGACCAGTGATCAGACCAGTGACCTCTATTGATGATTTTTATCCAAGGACATATCCAAGTATGAGAAAGAGACAACTCACTTTTATAAATGAGAAAAAAAGATAGTTTTGCATTTGCCAATAGAAGCTTAAATAGTGTCTTCCAGGACACTACGCAATGAAAATTTTCATCATTTCTTCCCTTCTTGCTTTTTTCCCGTCTTTTCCCCCCTATTCACTAGAGAAATCTAGATTCTGGGCCTACAGGAAAGGGGGAAGTAGACAGAGAAAATGATAAACTGAGGGTAGGGTCTGCAAAGGTTTTAATTTCAAATCTCATGCTTTGGAAATCCAGATACACTTGGTGAGCAGGTACCTGCCACTGGGGATGCCACTGTAGAACTAGGTACCTGTTGTAAGATGTATCCTTCCAAGTCTCCTGCTGAAGAGACTTGTTGAGGGTCTAGGGAGCCACTATAACCCTGAGTGTCTACACTGAGAAAACCTCAGTGTATTATTCCACCATAATCTACACGAACTTACTCTTTGATGTCTCTACTCTGTTCTTCACTTCATCTAATAGTAAGGGCCAAGACCCATCTGTCCCTTGGGAACCTCTCTGATTGGCTCTGCTTCTTTCTGATCCCAGCCTTGTTCTGCATCCCCTTCCAATTCTGTCTCCAGACCTGTAACATGGAGCTGGGTAGGAACACAGGGAATAGTTAAAGGGAATTAATAAGCCTATTTCCACCAAGGGCTGACATTTAAGATCTCTTATGCGCCGGTAAACAGATTGTGATCTGAAGTTTGTCTAGCTGAATTTGCAACTTGGAATAGAGTCTCCCCACTCCCTCAATGTTCAGGTTTCTAGGCTAGCCCACAATAGCACATACTACAGCTGACTTCTTATAAATATATATGAAAACAGTAGTAGAAAGTGTTCTTACTCCACACATTGTTAAACAGGAAAAAGTTGTTAAAACTGCATCTTGAATCTTAGTGGTCAAAGGAAAACTAGGTGCCAGAAACAGGAGGAGGGAACCAATGGGATTAATAATAGCTGACAGTCACTGCATACTTGTCATGTGGGCACTGTGCTAAGTGCCTTATATGACTCATCTCATTTAATTTCTCACTTTAACAGTTAAGGGAAAAGAAAAGTCTCAGATTATGTGATTTCCCCAAGAACACACTGATAGTAAGAGTCCGTAGGCTTGTCTAATTTCAAAGCCCAGGCTTTATCCACTCTGTGGTTTTGGTAGAGATTCTGAAGAAAACTTCTGGAAACTTACCAGGCTCTTGATGTCACTGGCTTATTATTAAGGCCAATTTTCTTAAACTCAGACGCTTGACTTTTTTATTGTATGTCATCCTTTTGGCTTAGGCATGAAATGAGAGAGAAGAGCCTGAAAGAGAAAGATTTTGAAGCCCAGGGTGAAAGGCGGGGGTTGAGATGAGGGGAGGTAAGCAAGGACCTGAGGAGGAAGAGAGGCGAGTGAGCGCTGGAGAAGATGATGGGAAACAGGTATGGGATTGAGCCCAGTTGCCTTGGTTGTTGTCAGGAGGGAGCTGCAGTCTGGGAGGGAAGGGTGAGACCCTCCTAAGCTGGGTCTTTGAAACATTGGGAGTCCTTGCCCTAACTACAGAACATCCTCCGGGGTTAGGAAAACGTCATCAATAATCTAATAGTAACACCAGCTGCGCAGGTAATAAGTGTCAAAATGAGAATTAGAATCCAAGCCTGTTCGAATTCAAAGCCCAGGCTCTACCCACTCCTTTTTGACGTCTCGGATGGTCTGACCTACTGTGAGTGGGTGTGGATGTTTTCTATGACGTCCCTGCCATTGGTGGTTATGGATTTTAGAAGTTTGCCAGACCCTTCAGTTTCCAAGCATTTGGCCAGAAAGAGATTATAGTCCCAGATTTATACACTGGTCTATGCTCAGGTCAGATTTGGACAGCTTAGAAAATACATCTTTTTCTAAATACACCGTGTGTATTAATGCAGCCAAATTGAATCTTCTACCTTTCTTTTCAATGAAGCAAAACAATCTTGTACTTACTCCCATTATTGAGCTTACACTGTGATGACTCAAAGGTAAGACAAAGTAATGCTGAGGAACACCACTGAAAGAACTGCCTTACTACCTTAATGCATCCAGAGTTCTTTAGCACTAGATGAAAACACCTTGGGTTTAACATTTCCATAGATGTGATTGAGGACATTTTTGGTTTTTTAGTTATTCAGTGACTTCATATTACTGGATCGATTATTTATCAATAATTGATATATTATTCAATTTTGTTCTTTATGTGTTCAATATTATGCTTTTCCAGAAACTGTCTAAAGGGGGTTACTAGAACAAATGTAAGATTTTTGTAAAGTGAGGAAATCAGGGTGAAAAAAAATTAATGCAGGAAAAATTAAGTGAAGATAAAGAAGATGTTATTATACAAAATAGTAGTCTCAGCTGTACACAGCTTAACAGTCTAATCTGTTCTACTTGTGAGAAGTAGAACACAGATTTGGTCCTGCTATTTCGGCAGCTAATGTGAGGAGGGTCATAGGATGACTCACAATGTACATGTGAGTCCATCTTATATTTAAGGACACTGATGTGCAGAGAGGGTCACCCAGCCAGAAAACCCTGGATTTGTATTTAAATTCATGAGTGTTTGACTCCAAGCTCATGCTGTTTTCAGTAAGCTGTGCTGCTTTTGTGAATACCCATGTGTGAGGGGACTCAATCAGAGACAAGTATAAAGCTTTGCTTACTTGAAAACTCCCTTATTAGTGGAAAATTAATTTTTATGCAGTTTTATGACCTTGGGAAAATTAATTAATGGATTTGAGTCTCAGTTTCCTTGTTTTTGAAACTGGGATCTTAACACTTAAGGAATTGTTGTAGGGATTAGAGATAATGTGTAGACATCCCACTAATATAATGCTTGCGATATGACAGGTGTTCAATATTGTGGCCGTTATCAATTTCCAAAGCTGCTCATTTTAGACCAGGCATTTCCTCAGTTTGATAACGTCCCTCATGGTGTCACAAACTAGAAAGCTAACATTTCTTTTCTTCTTGCAGTGTGTGAATTGTCAAGCGCTTTTTCTGAGCATGTTGTCTCTCACATATTCCTCCCCAAGAGCCTGTGAAGTCAAAGCTCTATCGTCCCCATCTTTCTGAAGATGAGAAGTTAATAGAACCATCTGTTTCAGAAATGAATGTGGTACACGTTGTGGACAGGAATAGGTGCTGTTGATCAATCTGTATTAGTCAATTGTAGGAGTTCATCTGTAAAATATGCTAGTCACGATGCCACCCTTTTAGCAGCATATCATAGATAGTGCCTATTGCGCAACTGTGTCAATGACTGCCATTCATCTCGGAAGAGTCTGTGACTCTGACAGCCTAATTCAAAGAAGACCACCACTCCACAGAGTAGTCACTGTTACTGTTATGTTTCCCATGTTGCATCTGAAGGAGTCAAGAGTGAAGCCTTCCTTAATGGCTGAGGAGTTATTTTATGGCCATATTTTTCAAGCTATTCTGGCCATTTAGGCAAAATATGGTGGGTGGGTCACTGTGTAGGTCATTGGGTCAAATCCTTTGCTGATGCATTAGAAATACTGAGTTTTATGCAAGCATGTTACTCCAAAGAGTAGGAGAATAAAAGGAGCTAGTTTTGGTGCCATGGGTGGATCACTCTAATTGAGAGACCAGTTAGTGATGCCATCTGGGTTACCGAGAGACAAAAAGGGGGAGAAATACTTTTCTCTCTATGGCTTTTAGAAGCGCTTGTTCAGATAGGAAGTGGGGAGAGTCTGAAGGCATATTTTATCCCTTTTTTCCCCTGGGAGTTTTTCTTCAATTAAGTTTTTAGTTTAAATTAAAACAATAATGAGAAGGTGCAAGTACCATAGTTCTCCATTTGGCCACCCTATCATTTGAACACTTCTGTGCCCACAATATATATTCCAACGCCCCCTGGAATCCGGTGGGTTCCTTGTATTTGATGGTATGATGACACAGCACATGCTCTCTATTGATTTGAACTGCAAAACTCAATAGGAGACGAGTGAAATTCAAATGAGTTTGAATTATTTGCCAGAGATTTTATTTATTTATTTTTTAAGATTTAATTTATCTATTTGTCAGAGATAGAGAGACAGAGAGAGCGAGCACAAGCAGGGGGAGCGGCAGGCAGAGGAAGAAGCAGGCTCCCCACTGAGCAGGTTCTATCCCAGGACCCTGGGATCATGACCTGAGCCGAAGGCAGACACTTAACTGACTGAGCCACCGAGGTGTCCCTGCCAGAGATCTTATTTCTATAAAAATACTGAATGTAGCAAATAATTGTGACCATTTAATTTTAAATCTCTGAGTTACCTCTCTTGTATAACTGTAAAACATAACTGCTTGTATAGGTCTGTTGACAGTTGCATTTGGTTTGGATAAGAGCTTATGGATTTTTCTCTCAAAATGGCAGTGGAGAGGGGCGCCTGGGTGGCTCAGTCGTTAAGTGTCTGCCTTCGGCTCAGGTCATGGTCCCAGGGTCCTGGGATAGAGCCCCACATCGGGCTCCCTGCTCGGCAGGAAGCCTGCTTCTCCCTCTCCCACTCCCCCCGCTTGTGTTCCCTCTCTCGCTGTGTCTCTCTCTGTCAAATAAATAAATAAAATCTTAAAAAAAAATGGCTGTGGAGAATGGCTTATTTAAGGAGAGTTATGGCAAAGAAACTTATGGTGATTGCTAATGTGTGCCTTTTCATCAGCACCCAGCTTCTTAAAGTGGGTTTGAGTGACAAGGAAGAGAGAGAAAAGGGGTGACTCTTCCTGCAACGTCAACTCCCAATAAAACAGCCGATGACAACACTTCATTTTCACATTAAAACAAAGAGAGAGCTATGATGGGACAGAATGCCAAATTCATAAGGATATTAAAGGCAAAACATGAAACTCTGAAGACGTTTTCTGTTGTCCCTGCTAGGTATGCCCCCCCCCCCCATCGCTCCCTGCGTCCTACTCCCGCTATTTCCGAGTTACTCCCCTTCCTTTGGGCTTAGCACCAAAGGGTTTCCTTTGCAGTCACTTCTACCAGAAGACTACCTTCGGTAGAAACCTTTGTGAGGCACTGGTGACACCACCAAGACCCTCAAATTCACTTGAGGGTAATGTGGTCTTCAAAGTGGAAGCCTTACTCCATTTATTCGTTTATCCTCCTAACGTGGACTCTCCTGACCTGAACATAAATTAGCTTGACATTGAGCTACTGAATCAACCAGCACTGGAGGGGGCTCTGCTTCTGCAGACACCCCGCAGGCCTCAGGCTGGCCTCACAGTGGGCCCTGGGTGCCAACCTGCACTTTCTCCTCTTAAGTTCTTAACCACGTAACTAATTGCTCTGCAAAGCTAACTGGGTATTGATGTCCTTGTCGCCTGCAAAGCTGCAGAGAACACATAAAGGTAGTTAATGTGAGTGTCTTTTGCTTGTACTTGCTTTTCTTCACATCAGTAAATCCTAAACCTTCTGCTGAAGTCACCACGAACAACTGGCAAGTCATTCTTCTGCATGTGTGCCCAGAGACGAGGAGAATAAGTATTTGTTGAGAATATAAAAATAAAGCCTGCAAGTCGGTGATGGGGCTAGAAATCTCTTCCTCTCTTCCTCTTTCTCTCTAGTGATTATGACCGTATCCAAGACTTGGGAGGATACAAACAATTTTTTGGTCCTTATTTTCCCAGAAAGCTTAGAGGACGAATGATGGCATTGCATTTTTGACTTGCTGTTTAAAATTAACATTTTTTTTTTTAAATGCGAACCTCCAGTGACTATGGAATGAATGCATGTATGGTGTGGCCTTCCAATATGCAAGAGCTGTCCCCTGAGTAGCATTTGTGAGCTACTCTAGGGAACTGATAATAACTTCAAAGGAACTTTCCTGTGCAGTCTTTGATATCTGGAACTTATATTAATCATTACTTCTCATGAGTACTCTGGGAAGAGAGCAAGTGAAATATTGACAAAGGACTTGCCATGTGTTGGATTTGGAATCAAAAGCTTTCACAAATGGGAAAACAAATACCTTGGAATCCTGTTATAAATGTCTTCGATGATCTGTGGGTTTTGTTGTTGTTGTTTTGTTTTGTTTGTTTGTTTTTAAGTAAACTCTGCCCCTAACTTGGGGCTTGAGCTCACGACTGGGAGATCAAGAGTCACATGCTCTACCAACTGAGCCAGCCAAGCACCCCTTAAATATCTTACTTACATTAAGTAAGTTGGATAATTTTCTTTCAAAAATCTAATTTCATGAAAATCCTGATACAACTTGATTTCATTATGTTCTTATTGGTTCTGTAAAGCCAGTAGGTATTTATGCAGTATCCATTGTAAGACTTAATAACAAGATTATAAGGTGGTCCCATAGTTTGTGGGCTTGGTTGTTTTTCTTGACATTTTGAGCCGGGTATTTATCATCTCCTCCCTCCCTTATTGCTTTTGCCATGTATTCAATGTAAATATTCCAGTATCTTTCTACTTACTCACTGTTTCTCTTCTGCTCTCCAGAGCCCTCCACATCTTTAGCCATATCATTTTTTCCCTCTGAGATCAATCAACCAGCAAGTATTTTATATTGTTGCTGTAACAGGCTTTGCAGGAATTAGGCTATAATTCCTAAAGGAATGGAGAAGATTTCTGTCCAAACTGCTCCATATAACAACTAATAGAGTAATATTTCATGCCAAAAAGTACTTAATGGTTTTGATGACAATAATAAATAAATACATTAGAAAAGAATGGGATCTTTACTTTCTATCTTTTAAACACAAGAAAACTTAGACTATTCCAGAAAGTATATTCACATACTCTTATTATTAAGACTTTTTATGTTTTTGTTTGACCATGAGTCACCTCCCAGCCTTTGCTTCTTTCTATGAACCAAATCCAGCTCCTTTAGGGTTTTCTCATGGGCCTTATTTTCAATATTATAAATTATTCAATTTATCATTCCACCATATTCATAGAGTATTTACCGTACAGAATAAAATATAAAATGCCATGACACTTTACAAAGGTAATGCAGGTCAGGGCTATTGCCCTTGAGGATTGGAAGTAGTGGGATTCAGAGAGCCACAGAGGTTTCTATTTTAGTTTTTCAGAATTTCATCTCTGGTCTTTTAGCCTGGAGCTGACTTGCATGATGACCCTTTCCACTGCCCTTGAGTCCAGAAAATATCACACATGGATCAGTAAAGAACCTTCTGTTTCCCTTCCTCTACTCATCTTGAAAGAAGGCGGCTTTCGTGTATTTCTGTCCTGCAGGAAGTCAGCTGTGACCATCACAAAATTACAGCCCAGGCATCCTGACCTGACTCTCTTAACCCCTGAAATGCAGAAAAAGCTCTTGACAGGGGCAGTAGGTCAGTCATGTCAGGGTCTGACAACTAAATGAGTGGTTCTGGTCAAAGCAACTTTCAGAAACAACTTGAGGCCATTTTAATTTCCCAAAGGTATCCATAAAAGTATTTGGCCTGCTGACTTCTACTGTTCTAGAACAACATAGGACCCCAAAGAGTCTCTGAGGGTCCCCTGAAGTCTTTCTGATAATATGGGTCATATTTGTTGGATGAACTCTCATTTCAATTTCCACTTTAAAATGATTTGTTGTTCATTCCCGTAAGTTGTGTTTAGCAGTGTGTAATGACCTAGAAAGGCCACAGGCTGGGTTTGGGCCCTTGTTCACTCAGCCCCCAGCCTAGGGTGTGATAAGGCAGTGTGGTTTTATGGTTATGAGCATGGGTGTGGGATGTCAGCCCTGCTCACTGGCTCATATATGATACAACTGGGCACATTTCTTAATTGTCTTGCATTGTTCTCATCTCCAGAAATGGAGAAATCACAGTCACCTCTCAGGATCACCATGAAAATGTACTGAAAAATACAAAAGTTCTCCTCACAGTTCCTGAAGCATGAATGGCGTGCCATAAATTCCATGCTGACTGTGTTATTGTCCTAAGCATGACTAAAAATACATAGCTCGAGACTTTCCCCGACCCTGAGTTTTGGAAAGCTAACTTTAATACCATGCTGATGATAGCTGTTGCTTTAACTATTTCTATAACTTCCTCGACACGGCCTCGTCCAAACTCTATTTTTTTCTCTTTGCCTGAGCGAAACAAAGACACAAACAAGCATGCAAAATATTGGAGTTACCTTTAATACTTCTAAGATGACTCTGACTTCAGCTTTCTGAATATACCTGAACTCTGCATTCCGCCCCTCCCCACCCCCCCATCTCTCACTTAGGAGTTACCAAGAAAAAATTTTTCTGTGAAAGGTTTGCTGTGTTAGGCCATGATCTGCTGGTGGAAACCTAGGACAAGAGGCGAACCCATTACAGGGACTCTAAAGTGTGTTGAATATGGTCTGAATCTCGCCAGTGCTTGGCAGCAGGGCAAAGCTGGGTGGGAGAACAGCCAGGCTTAAGTGGCAAGGAAAATGCCTCTGATACCTAAGTTGTACTTGCTAAAGAATGAGAAGCATGTGAGAAATCCCTTGATCTCACTGTGCTGAGCTAACAAGACCAGGTGTGGCTGAGATGGTCCGATGGTACACATCAGTTAATTCAGCCTCACCTTCAAATACAGTCGAACTTCATGATAAAATCTGACTTACAAAATGAATACCTAAATTTTCATCAGCATTTCTCAGTTATAGCTCTTGGTTTTTTTCTATATTTAGATACTGTTTGGAAAACTGAACAAGAAATTACTCTTTGAGGCCATAATTAAACTGAAACATAACAAGAGTGTAACTGGAATTTTTTACTAATAGCTAACAGAATGCCATGTCACACACCACTCTCTTGCTCTTGGCCTAAGAGAGACCAGGAGGGTTTCAGAAATCATACTGACTGTCAAGAGCAGATGTGTTTTAATATTTAAAATTAAAATTTTCCAGGGATTGGTATTGATCTGATTGGTATTGAATACCAGGGAGTGGTATTGAAACATTCATACTGTTTCAAGTGCCGTGGAGAGCACTTGGAACTGAAAGACAATTATCTTTTTATGTTTGAAAGTTTTTTCTCATGAGATAAACTGAGCTGGTTAATGTTTTGTCAAATCATGCTTTCTAGGCTATGTCATCTTGTTTCCTGCTAGCGTCAATCTCTTTTTTAACAATAGAGAAACTCTTGATTTTTTTTCCTCTTGCTCTTTTCTCTTATTTCTGTAGGCAAATTATATCTTGTGAAATATCCTCTTTTGTCAACTCAAGTCCCATTGACATAATGTTTCCCATAGTGTGCGTGTGTGTGTCCGCGTGCGCATGCGTGTATTTCAGACTTCTTTCTACAAAGAGAGAATTCTGGAGCCTTCACTGCTTTTTGGCTCCAAGAGTACATTCCATGCCCCATACGGACATTGGAAAGAATATCCCAAAAGGCATTCAGCTGGGTCATTTGCCATCTTGGTTCACACAGCAGGTTTTGTTGACAAGGCTTTGTTCAAAGCAAAGGGACTATGCCAAATGGTTCACAACCCTTGTAGCCTCTCCTAGAACCTCCAGCCTTTCTTGGAACTTGCCAGCCATTTAAGAGACTTTCTAGAGTCAGAGTAAGGAGAATGGATGTAGAAGGGGAAATGTGATATATGTAGAAAAATGCAGAAACAACTTAAAAAGTCTTTGTGAGAACTGCATTTAGCTTTCAGAACATTGAAATAATGAAATGTGTTTATGAAGGAGAATTTCTTCTATGTGTCCCACATGACATTTTTTTTTTCCTGGGGAAATATTTATCCAAGCAAAAAAATATTTGTTAAAGAAAGAAATGAATTTGCATTTTGGTATTTCCTCTCTGGGAGAAAATAATGCTAATTCCAGGTCTTTCGGAAGGTTCTAGGGTAGGATTAGCTAATTGACTCTTCTGATATAAACACAGTTCCAGAGTTAATCAGAAACAAACACTGCCATCTCTGTATCAGTTCCAACAACAGACTTATGTTTAACACAAACTTACCATCTCAACTGGAAAAAATGTATGTGGCTGCACAGGGCACAACTATGATTTAAAAAAAAACCCTTTCTTCAAAGTGGATTTTATCCTGATTTTGGAAAATTTGGAAACATACTGAAAAGTTTAAAGAACGATAAGAACACACTCTACCTCCCAACCTAGATTCAATAATGTGAATGTTTTACTGCATATGCTTCCTATCTCCATGTCTATGATGCATTCAGTTTTTCCCCTGGAACCTCCTGAGCTGCAGACATATGGGTGACATTTTACCCATAAGTACTTTAGCAAAAATAAGGACATTTCCTCCCAAGCCACAATACTATTATTATATGCAAGAAAAATCTTAATTTCATAATTAATCTAAATTATTGCACATTAAAATGTCCTTCATTGCCCACAACATGTCTTCAGTAGCTTTTTTTTTTTTTTTTTTTTTAGTCAGGATCCAATCAGGTTAAAATACAGCGTTTAATCAAAAGTGGTCTCTTTACTTTTTCCCTCCCTGTATTGCTTTTATTTATCTTTTTGAAGAGTCCAAACCAGTTTTCCTGTGGAATGTATCATATTTGAAACTACTAATAGTTTTGATATGGTTTCTGATCATTTAGAATCACAAAGAAGCAGCCTAAGAACTTAGTTTAGTGTATTGGTAAACGAGAGTTACCAAAAAGCTTTTATATTAATATAGAAGCCTCGGGAGATTTAGATTAGATGGAGTAAATTTGGCAGGAAACAAAATAGTATTTTGGGATCACAATGTTTACAAGTTTACTGGTTTTAAAATATTCTAAAGTCAAAAGAGAGGGAAACGATTTCTTTAGTGGGCCATCATTCTTCAGTGGAAATGTTTAGCAAATGGCCGGGAATGGCGGTTGGCAGCTTACAGGAGAAATTGCCATTAAAGAAAACAAAGTTGATTGTGTCACAGTGTGGATTGGGAACTGTGGGGACAGGAGGCTTCACCTTTCTTCCCACATGTACAAGTTTACATATGTTTTTTAAAAAAGATACATGTGGAAAGTGAGATGTGAGAAAAGCCATCTTCTTTTTATGGTTAATTTCGTCTCTTCACATATGAAAGTATATATAATTATATATGTGTATATGCATTGCATATCTATATTGTTTAGATCTGAACAACCAGAAAACAGCATTACTGTTACTAATACCAATAAAGCCTATCTCTTTGGTATCAGGTATTTTATACTGAAGTGAAAGGGGGGTTCATAAGTAATGTTGGCAATGTTCAAATAATCTCTGTAGTTTCCTTTTTTCATTTACTGACGGAATTGTTAAGCACTTACAATGTACCAGGCGGTACACTTGAGGCAGGAATGCAAAGATGAACAAAAGAACATGATTCCTCTCCTTGAGGGATCACAGTCTAGGGGGAGGAGGCAGAAGATTGTAAGAAGGAGGTGAAGTTTAAACTGTGTCTTAAAGGCTGAACAGGAGTTTTCCAAGTGGACAAGGATGGTTGAACACACCAGGTGGCTTGTACAAACATGGAAGCAAGAGTATGGGGAACACGTATAGTTCAGGTGGCCCAGTGTCAAGGTTCACATGGAGTGGTGGTGGGGGGACATGGTTGAAGAGAGGAGTCGGAGCACAGACAATGAAGAACAGACAACTCTATTCTGGAAATGGTTGAGGTCCAGTGAAGGATATTGAGTAGAAAATTGATGTGCTTGGATTTTTTTTTTTAAACCTTTCTGATGGTGGCAGAGAATGAACTGAAGGAGGGAAGACAGGCTGATTAAGAAGCACTTATAATAATCCACAGAAGAGACAATGAATAAATCAGTGACAGGAGGAATAGAGATGAGGACAGATTGAAGAGTAATTTGGCCTAGTAGTCAGTTGTTACTGTAATTATTAGATAGGACTCTGCATATGCATTTAGGAACTGAGAACTTTGATACATTTTTATAAGGGTTAGAAATGAAAATGTCCCTCATTTTATTTCAGTCTTTAGCAACTACCCAGTTTCTGCTTAACTTTTTCCCCCATTCATCTTTTTTTTAATTTAATTTTATTATGTTAGTTTAATTTTTATAAGAAAAGAGATTGCCTTACTATCTTCACTTTTTTTCCAGTCCCGATTATTTTTACAGCTTTAAAAATTGAGATATAATTCGTATACCACACATTCATCCATTCAAAGTGTACAGTTCTGTGGGTTTTTTTTTTAGTATAATCACAAAGTTGTGCAACCATCACCACAATCAATTTTAGATGATTTTCATCACTCCCAAAAGAAACCTTGTACCCGCTAGCAATCACTCCCCATTCACTCATTCTCCAGTCCCTGGAAACCACTAATTTACTTTCTGTCCCTATGGATTTGCCTACACTGGGCATTCTATAAAACAAAGTCCTACAATATGTTCTTTTGTGATTGGCTACTACCTTCACTTTTGCTCACCCTTAGAGCCAGGAAATTGGGAGGGGACTAAAAAATGGAGAAAACCTTTGAGAATCTGCCCTTTCCCTCCAGAGACTATAGAGTCCAGAGAAGGTACAGTTAGTTGCTTAGAGCTCTGTAAGAGGCCAGATAGAGGTAAAAAAAATTTTTTTCAGTAATGATGCTACCTCTAAATTATCATAAAAATACATAATAATATTTCCATGCATTAAATGCTTGTTAGATGCTTTATGTACAGTAGCCCATTTATTCCTTACAACATATTTATGAGGTAGGTATTTCACTTTTTTATAGGTAAGGAAATTAAGGATCAGGCAAGAGGTTACTTATTTCATATCTCACTTTGTATGAGCTCAAAAGCCATGCTCTCGATTACTGTTTGAGAACAGGAAGCACCCTATTTTTTTTAATTCCCAGGTAACTTTTCCATTTCCTTTTTATTTGCCACTTTTCATGATCTTCACATTTTCCTCAACTTGGAGTAGCTCACTTATCTTTTGGCTACTGGCCTCACCTTTTGAAGCATTAGGAAAACTCATGGTAGATCGATGAATAAAGAGGTTGTGGCATATATATATGTACAGGGGAATATTACTCAGTCATAACAAATAGTATCTTGCCATCTGTGGCAACATGGATGGACCTAGAAAGTATTATGCTAAGTGAAATAAGTCAAACAGAGAAAGACAAATGTAATATGATTTCACTTATATGTGGAATCTAATAAAACAAATGAACAAACAAAAAGTGGGAGGTACAGGCTTCTAGTTACGGAATGAGGAAGTCACAGGGATAAAAGGTACAGTGTAAGGAATATAGTCAATGGTGTGTAATAGTGTAGGGTGACATATGGTAGCTACACTTGTGGTGAGCACAGCATTCTACACAGATTTGTCGAATCACTATGGTGTATACCTGAAAGTAATGTAATACTGTGTGTCAGCGACACTTCAATTAAAAAAGAAAATAATAGCAACCAAAGATACTATCTAAATTTTTTAAAATAAACACAGTGGGCATAGTGTATCATAGAAGTGTAAAACCTCAATAGAGGACTATGGAATAAATATTGCAACAAATAAGAAAAAAGAAAACACATAAAAACATGTCTTTCTTAAACAATGGTAGGACTAAGAATCTCCCCATTTCCCCATCCTTAGATGGGGTTGGGAGAAAGCTCTATTGTGAAAGTGGGTCAGGGTAATTCCTGTTTAATCACCCAGCCAAAGGATAAGACTCATTACTTGAAAAATACAGGCATTTATATATATATAATGATTATGATTACAGAAATCACATTTTATTTATTATTTCTTCTCAATGTTTTATGAGAAACGTGATAATCTGATTCAATGTTAAACCAACTCTGGCTTATTGTTTGGATATAGACTGTGCTGTGAAGAGCTGTCCGCAGGGGTCAATGATGCATCAGCTGTCAGCTCTCTATTCTAGCAAACTTCCTTGAGTGAAGTGGCTCTAAGAAATAGCTTGTGTTTATTTTCCTTCTTTCCCACTCTCCAGGTACACTAATTTATCTTTCTCCCGTGTGCCATTGTCTAAATCTTCCTTGAGATTATTGTATCAGCCAAGTGTAGTTTTGGGAAGGTGAGACAGCTTTTCCTATCTTGAATTTAAATTTAACAAGCACTTGTGAAAATTAGTCTTTTCAAGTATCAGAAGGGAAGAAGGTATATGTGAATGCCTGAGAATGTAAGAATTTACTTGAGGTTGTCCCTTATGATTCTCTAGTTGAAGATCATTCGATGAAACCCACAGTATGGGGGAAGCTTTGCCAAGAAAAATAAAATGCAGGTTTCGGAGGGACCCCAGAAATGTGTTTCATGGGATCCCCTGCCTCAGGCATGTCAGTGTCCTAAGCACTCAAGTACCATGAGACTGTTCTCTTTGTGAAGACATCTTCACGTATGTAACTTTGTAACTCCCATCCTCATGTCAGTGTTTGATGAACACATCAGAGTATATTGAGTTAGTCGATGGACACTTTGTGCTGTTTACTCTTTCCTGAATGTTGGAAACTACCATAGTCAGGGAAATTACAGTCTATGAGGTCAGATGTTATGAAAAGACAAAGAAGTTGGGTCAAGTGTCTCTCCCACATGAACAAAAACAACAATGGCATTTATTCAACACTGATAAATATACTGACACATTGGCTCAATTAATCTTCATATGTCCTAGATGAAGTAAGTCCCATTATATCTTCATTCTACACATAAAGAAACTACAGATTAGAGAGTTAAATGATTTGGCCAAAATCAAAATGACCACAGAATGATAGAGCTGTGTGTCTAATTTAGGTATGTTTGGTGGAAAGCCCCTCTTCTTTTATTTTTAAAGAATTTATTTCTAAGTAAACTCTACACCCAATGTGGGGCACAACCCTGAGATTAAGAGTCACATGCTCCATTGTCTGAGCTAATCAGCCACCCTGAAAGCAAATCTTCTTGACTCTTCCACATGTATATGCATCCATTCTTAACATGGCTATGCAACATAATTATATGATAACATTTTGCAAAAGCATGGCTAGTTCTTTGCCCACATAACCAGAGAAAAATGATAGTTCAAGCATGACGTGTTAGAAAGAAAGTAATTTTTATTTATTTATTTAAAGATTTTATTTATTTGACAGGGAGATAGAGAGAGAGCACAAGTAGGCAGAGAGTCAGGCAGAGAGAGAGGGAGAAGCAGGCTCTCCACTGAGCAGGGAGCCTGATGTGGGACTTGATCCCAGGACTCTGGGATCATGACCTGAGCCAAAGGCAGCCGCTTAACCAACTGAGCCACCCAGACACCCCAAGAAAGTAATTTTTTAAAAAATATTTTATTTATTTATTTTATTTTGAGAGAGATCGTGTGAGTGGGGGGCAGAGCAGAGGGAGAGAGAGAGAATCTGCAATGAGCATGGAGCCTGACTTAGGGCTTGATCCCACGACCCTGAGATCATGACCTGAGCTGAAATCAAGAGTCGGATGCTCAACTGACTGAGCCACTCAGTTGCTCATACAGAAAGTAATTTTGATTTATTTGACTAGCTGTTAATGTCACCCAGCAAGATGGTTGGGTTCACTGAATTATGGAACTGGTCAACTTCTCTGTGATTTTTCATAAGTATGCTCTAATATCCACTATAAAGGACTCATAAAATCAGAGGGGAAAGGTAGAGATGGATGCAAATAATTGTTGGAATTAAGGAAGAGCCAACATATACAAATAATTAGAAAGCATTGTAACCTTTTAAATGTTCATTCACTCATTCAGAAGATATCTATTGAGTGCTAAGCGTTCTTCTAAATGCTAAAGACATGGCTCCCCATCCCCATCTGACTAGACAAATGATAAAGCAATGTGGTGTGTGAATGCACACATATATGCATGCAATATTTTTAGGTGGTTATAAATTCTGTAGAAAAATAATGCAAGATAAATGGAGAAAAATTCATTATTATATAGTGTGATTGAGGAAGACCTTGCTGAAAAAGTGACATTTGAGTGGATCCTTGAAGGAAGTTAGCAAGCCAGTCCGATGACTATTGGGCATAAGTGCCATGCAGGGGGAACCACAAGAGCAAAATCTCCAAAGGGGAAATTTGTATTCAAAAAATGGCAAAGAGATCAGGATGGATGGAGGTGAGAGTATAACCCTTAAAAAAAAATACCTCTAATATTTTTCTCTTATCCAAGTGCATTATCTTGTACCTCCCATAAAATGTTGAATAATAATGGTAATATGGGAATGTTTGCCTTATTTCTGACTTTAGTGGAAATATTTTTAGCCTTTTCCTGTTAAGCATGATGCTGGCTTTTAGACTGACATAGATATATAAACAAAACCCCCATGTGTTTAAGTTGCCTATGGCTGCATAAGAAGCCACACCAAAATGTAGAGACTTCAAATAATAATCACTTTATTATTTCATGTTTCTCTGGGTTAACTGGACTTGGCTCATCAGTTTTTCTGCCTTATCGTACTTCAGCTTGGGCTGTAGTTGCCTGGGGGCTTGGCTAGGTTGGAGCTACCAAGATGGCTCACTCACATGTGTGGCAGTTGGTGTTACATTGTATGGGAGCTGAGCTGGAGCTGTTGACTAGAATGCCTAGTTCTTACTTTGTTTGGTCTTTCCATATGGCTTTGGCTTCATCACATTGACAACTGGGTTCTAAGAGGAAGGAAATCCTGGGCTCCAAGGTACTAGAAAATCAATTTCTCTTCATCATCTTGGGCAAAACAGTCACAGGACCAGTTGAGATCCAAGGGTTGGGAAATAAACTCCGCCTCGTGATGGTAGAGTGTCATATTTATAGAAGGAGGGGAGGAATTGACAATGGTTATCTCTGGAGGCTATCATACCATCAATTCCCTATTTTGCTGTTGTTATTATTAAATCAAATTTTGCTATTAATTTTTATAATGCTTTGTCAATCTTCATGAAGATGACTATACTATTTCTCCTTAGACCTATTGATATGATGAATTTTATGGTTTTTTAAAAAAGATTTTATTTATTTATTTGTCAGAGAGGGAGGGGGGGGAGAGAGTACAAACAGGGGAAACGGTAGGCAGAGGGAGAAGCAGGCTCCCCACTGAGCAAAGAGCCCGATTCGAGACTTGATCCCAGGACCCTGGGATCATGACCTGAGCCAAAGGCAGACGCTTAACCGACTAAGCCACTCAGGCATCCCTGGTTTTCTAATATTGAACTATCCTTAAATACTTGGAATAAATCTCTTTTGCACATGGCTTTATCTGTATGATTCTTCATGAGATCCTTAGCTTCTATGATCTGAACCAGGTCTATGGAGGCTTGTAAAACCCTCAGATTATTCTCTTTTTTGCACTTCTTTATTTACATGGAATGTATATAAATCTAGATGTGCCCCTCACCTTAAAAAGTATATTTTTGTTTGCCATTTTGAGGCCTGTTACCACTGGGCTCTGTCTCCTCAGCTTCTTTCTACTTCCTTCCTTTTTTTCTTCAGTGAATTCTGCTGTTTTGGGCATCCTTTTAAAAATATTCTGGAATTTATATCCTAGTTTTACTGGAAACAATTTGTATTTTTGTTTTCCATTTTTTTCTTTTGGATGGTTTTCAGGAAGAGGAGAAAACTGAAATCATGGTTATATCAGAAGCCCCAATATAGAAATATAAAATTTTTACAGAAGTGAATATACAAATATTAAATTGATTTTCACAAGCTCTCAATAGGTATTTTAGAGTTGAAATTCAGAAGGGAACGATTTCATTATTTATAGAAATAGGGATGAGATTATTACAAGTTACTTTTTTGTCTTCTTTTCTTTGATAGCAAATATTTTGCTCTCTCGTGGAAAGCTTGAGGCAATTTATATTGGTCCCAGGGAAAATTTTTCTCCTCCATCAACTCCCAACTGTATCTTAAAAATGTATAAATTATAGGTGTTTAACTGATAAGGATTGTTTAAGTGATAGTTGGATGCAATTGGGGAAAATGCTTTTCCTTGAAGATGGACTCCAATCACTTCCCAAATTGTGATGCGTTGAGGGTCTGAAGAACAAGTCTGGGAGTTAGCAAGAGGACCCCAGGGTGGGGGTATGGGAAAAGGCGAGCATTAACTTTAGAAGTCAGAGAATGCTAGGGAAATCAAGAAGGAAACAAATGCAGTCTTCCAAACAACTAACTTTTGGATCCATCCTAGTAGGGACTAATTGCCCTTATTAACTATTCTGTGAATTTGGTAGAGTAGGCCTGGATTTTTCACTAGGCAATAGATTGTTTGAGGTATATTATCAATAGTAAACAGTACAATTACAAGTATGTCTTTAGAATAAAGTGTTTTGATATCCAAATGTTCTCATTGTGAGTCTTTTTAAGGTTGTAAAAATGGATTTACATTCCTGATTAGAAACGATTCTTCTGGTACTGCAGCTGGGTGATCTGGGCCGTGGAGACCCTCCCCCAGCCCCACCTCACACCTGCTACTGAGGTAATGCCCACAGTTCTGAGGCGTTTCCATCCCTAAGAGGAACAAGTGGGCTGTATGTACAAGTTACAGTGTAGGAAGCAATACCTCTGGTTCTGAGCCCTATTTTGGGCACTCACACATCCACATTGCGGATGAATGTGTGAAGGGACAAATCAGGATTAACTGCATTCTTAGAGATGCAGTCCTGGGAAAGAGGATGTATGTACTTTTATGCTTTTGCTGTACTTTGTGGCCAATTATATCATGTCATTCTACACTTGTGGTGCATTTAATAAATAAAGTGATTTATTGCTAGTAGGAAACAATAACATTTGATAGTGTTTTCCAAACACACAAAATGCTTTCATGTACATTATACAATTTGTGATTTCTTGGGAATGTTTGGCTAATATAGATTAGTTGCTTAGGGACCCCTACCACACTGTGTTATCAAGAAGACCGGTTACTTCATAGATACCTGGTTTCAGTGCAAGATTACATGTTAGAGTTATGGTGGTAATTAATTTACTCAACAAGATATTTTTAGAGGCTCTTGTGGTAGAGTGAAATTGTTTGATGAAATGAGACTATAGACATTTCTAAAGAGCTTTTAAGGATAATACCATCTTTTTTTTTTTTTAAGATTTTATTTATTTATTTGAGAGAAAGAGGGAGAGAGCAAGCAGGGAGAGTGGCAGGCAGAGGGAGAGGGAGAAGTAGGCTACCTGCTGAGCAGGGAGCCCAATGTGGGGCTCTATCCCAGGACCCTGGGATCATGACCTGAGCCAAAGGCAGATGCTTAACCAACTGAGCCACCCAGGTGCCCCTAATACCATCTTTTTAAAAAAACAGACAGACATGTTGAAGTTATCTTATAGGGACGAGAACCCCAATCTGGAAAAGCACAGCTGTGTAATGGATACCTGAGGAATATGTTAATATATATCCTTCCTTCTTTTTTCTACCAAGAGAGTTAGGGTTTCTCTATCTTTGTTTCTGTTTGTCTCTGCCACACACACACACACACACACACACACACACAGATTCAGTATCAACAATGAGTTGGATTATACTTATATTTCAGTCTTCCAGAGATGTCCATGAAATTCAAGGTTGGAATGCTCATATTGAAAACATTGCTGCCAGCCTTGAGCTGATAAAATTGGTATGAAAGTTAGTCTCTGGCTACTTCACAACTTTCTCATGAAAGTCTGCAGATAGTAACCTCCCAGGATGGAAAACATGGACTTGTAGGTGACAGAATGAGGCATTTGGGCAATAATCAACTCACTAGATGTGCTCCCTCCCCCTGTGCACCTCTGTGGATCACCTAGGATGATGGTAGAGTAGGCCAATTGATAAAAATGTCATGCATAACTCCAGAGCTGGGATGGAAATGAGACCAAAAAAATCTGTAACTCGAAAGAAGAGCATCTGTCAATGCTGGGAGTTCACTGCAGAGACAAGCTGTGGGGACCTAGAGACAGACAGAACCACAGGACCTCTTTCTTAGACTAATAGCTCCTACTCTAGCAGCAGTCTCCATGGTTGATCATAATTTCCTCCTTTTCAACTCTACGCAACAGTGTGGATAACACCTGGAGGAGGTGCCCCCAACATCTGCAGAAGTGGCTTTCAGCTTTGAATTCCATGAGAAACAAACTTAAGGTCCATTTATCTGCCGACGAGCCCCAAATTCTGCTCTTACTCATTCTTAGCACTTGTTATCAACAATGATTGGTGAGCTTAGAGCAGTATGGGCTCCTCAGTGTCCTTCCTTCTCTCCTCCTTAGCTCCTTTTTGTTTTCCAGATACACAGAGCTGAGGAGAGCAAGAAATAAAACCCGTTTTGAAGTTGCATTCCTCCACCTTTGTTCTCTTGGCATTCAGACCCAACACAATACCAAGCCACTCCCATTATGAAGGGTCCATTCACACTGAAATCATCTCAGATTCTTTGAAGGGGGAGATGCTAAAACCACTTGGAAATGGTACAGCAAGGTCATATTTAAACCTTTCTAGTCTAAATCCCTCATTTTATGGCTTAAGACAATTATCTTGGGCGTCTATGATGATGTATGATGCACTTGTCCTCACTAGGGCATCCATTGTGTTCCTGATCCTGGAAAAAGTGCTACATCCTTTCTTTGGTGTTAGAAATATAATCAACATTTATAATCCAGTGCCTACTATAAGCCCATGTATGACGGGGGGAAGTGCCTTGCCTTAGTAGGAAGAGCCTGGCAGAGGAGAAAAGCAGTTATTTTAAGGGGGGTATTCACACCACCAAGAGACAGCAGAGAAGGAGGAAGAAAGCTTGGGGGATTTTATTGCCTCAAGAGACTGAGCATGACAATATAGATATTAGAGATAGGCATAATGCCAGATTCTTTAGTACAAAATTCCAATTCTGCCTTTTGAATGTCTATGTCTAGTCATTGAGCAACAGTGTGCATGAAGGAGGAAGGAGTTTGGCAGTCTTTTGTAATTTGGGCAACACTTGGATGTTTTCTAAGAACTGCAGCTCTCACGTGACACACCTGCTCTGACTTAATGGATCAGAACTCCAGGCAGCCCCTGCCTTCCAACAGCACATTTCCTGGGGAGGGAGAAGGAGTTACCCAGTCGGGGAGTCCCAGGACCAGGCATTACTGTGCTTGTCTTCATCCCTAGAATACAAGAAACTTTATATTTCTGAGACTTGATGTTAAAATGAGGAAAGAGCAGATAGGGCGCCTTGGTGTCTCTGTCGGCTGGGCGTCCAACTCTCGATTTCGACTCAGGTCATAATCTCAGGGTCGTGAGATCGAGCCCTGCGTTGGGCGCTGCACTGGGTGTGGAGCCTGCTTAAGATTCTCTCTCTCCCTCTCCTTATGCCCCTCTCCTCTACCCCCTCTAAAAAAAAATGAGAAAAGAGCAGAAATTTGGGGAGTAATAGAGGAGGATCACCCTCTGTACTGAGGAAAGGATCCTAGTGGGTCTTAGTAGAAAAAGTCCTGAGAGTTTGGGGCTGAAATAACCCTGTCCTTGAAGAATTATGGAGAAAAATTTTACTTAATTTTCTCCTTCCATAGATTGGATAGACATTGCTCAGGAGTAGACTTGCATTATTCCTTCTGAATCACTGATTAATTCACCACAGCAGAGATATGCAGTCATTTCTGACTTCTTTTACATCACAGTATCATTTCCATAACTGAATTTCTATGATTCTCACATATACCATTAAAATATTTCTGAAGTATTTTTTTCCTAATAAAGGACAAAATTTAAATAGTATTAGCATGAAATTTGGCTGATCAGGGGCTTCTTGTCAAGTTAATACACCACGAGGCCTTTCTCTTAAAAGATGTACATTCCTTTCATGTAGAATTCACTGGATGAAGGTACTGCAGAGGGGCAGGGAAACTCTTAATGCATACACCACAGAAAGTTTGGGATTCTTCAAAAAAAGAAGTAGGAGAACATGGAAAGACTAAATAAGAACAAAAACAATTTTTATGAAGCTTTTTCTTGAGTATGCCATATATCTTTCAAAGGCAGATTATTGATTTTAAGAACCATGAAAAGAAAAAAAAATGTGCATTAAATCCTCTGCAGTCTCCATTTTCAAAGATACTTTGTTTAAAGGTTTATTGGTGTCCATTTACAAAGAAATAGAAAAATGGCAACAACTTTTAATGGACAAATAGATCATTCTGTGGGCTAATCCTTCTCACCCTCGAAATGCTTTACTTGGTGCTTTTTCTCTGGGCTCTGAGTTAATTGCAGGGGTTGTGGGAATAGCCAGACATTGGCTGTAAAATCAGAGCTAACTGTCTCTGTCAGTAGAATAGAAATTCTTTTCCTCACTTCACAGGGAATAGGCTTCTAAACTGTTCATGAGGTGGTGAAAGATGGGGAGGCTGAGGTAGTGATGCAATCAGAAAGGAAATCTATTGGGGGGGGTTTCCTAGCTCCTTGTGACATTGAAGGCAAATAAAACTTGTTTTCCCAAATGTTCTGTGGATGCTTTGAAAGTTCTGTTAATCTATATTCCTGACCCCCTTCCATTCCTTCCCCATCACTGTAAGCTCTAACTTGAAAGTTTAGAAATCATTTGGGGACCCATGTATCAAACTAGGCATGATGTGAAGTAATTTCTTTTACTGTGTAAATTACTATACTTAAGGTTAGTTGATGATGTAGTAGGGTCCAAAATAACTCACGATCTCTTGTAGGTACCCCAGAAGTCTTATACCTTGGAGCCTAAGATTCTCCTTGTATCCAGAAAAAGCTGAGCTCTAGACTACCCTGGAATAAGATGTCTTTTGTGAAACTGACATTCAATCTGTGGTAACTGGTGAGGTTGCCAGATAGGATGTCGGGCTAAATAAACTTTTAATGTGTTAATGGGTAGAAAGTAAATGAAGCATAAAAGTCATTCAGGATGATTTGTAGTCTACTGCATACTAAATCCTAGTAAGACTAGCATATCTGTTACAATGATTGGATATTCAGTATTATAAAACACAGTGATCTCTGGTAACCACAGGGACCAAGATACCTCCTAGAATACCAAAAAATGTGTCAACCTACGGAGCCAAGATTAATTCTGGGATTCGAAGAAATCCCGTGTTTTGAAAGCCGTAACATGCTATTGTAATGTAGATAAACCTGGGAAAAACTTAATAGAGACGTATTAAAATGCTGGGGGAGAAATGCAGTACTCTTCTATTGAGAACTTCAGTCCTTTACATTAGTCAGACTGACGTACTTAAATAATAAGTGAAAAAGAAAACAAAAGACAGAAGTGCTTGAAAAGATTATTTAGTTTAGATTTTTACATCCTGTTAAGGACTGTACGTAACCCTTTTGATGAGATGCCCATTCCTATGGAACCATTACAAAAGCTACCGCGTGCCAGCCATGGGTTTGAAAGGCAAGCTGATAATGACTGACTGAAACTGAATTTGTGAGACGCTACCCATTAAAAATGGGGAAATACAAGGTCAGATATCTATGAAGGGAGTTGGAAAGATCTGGGAGTATTGTCTGAAGAGAAGGAGGAAAATTTCCTCAGTCTTCAAATATATTAAGAGTCATCATTCTGAGGATGATAATAAGGAGTTCTCCATTTTTGCTGAGCTTGGGTGAGAGCAAATAGCTTGGATCTGCTGCCTGATGGATTCCGTTTATCTAAAAGGAAGGACTTGGTATGGAGAATTAGTAAGAGGGTAAATGAATGCAATGAATAGAATAAAACTTCTACAGCAAAGTTTGTACCTAATATTGACACTTAAGATTTAACGTTCAATATCTCATTTGAAAAGTTTGGTTAATAACATGTCTACTCTAGAAAATTCTTTTTTTTTTTTTTTAAAGATTATTTACTTATTTGACACAGAGAGAGAGAGCTCATGCACACGCGCACACAAAGCAGGGCGAGGGGCAGAGGGAGAGGGAGAAGCAGGACCCCCTCCTTCCCCCCTGCTGAGCAGGGAGCCCAACTTGGGGCTTGATCCCAGGACCCCGGGATCATGACCTGAGCTGAAGGCAGATGTTTAATGACTGAGCCACCCAGGCGCCCCTACTATGGAAAATTCTTAAGGCTCTTATTTACCAGCTTGAACTATGGCAAATGTCATATGAAATTCATTTTAGTTGAGGAAAGAAGCATTTAGTGCTCATAGTGCAAGCTTATCCAACATGAGAAGAAAGGAGTCTTGAGAGAGAGAGAGAAAGAGAGAGAGAAGCCAGTTTCCTTCTCATATCTCTTACTTTGGCAAGTATAAAATGCCTCATTATTAATATATATGAACATGTTCATTGCATTTCTTGCAAGCATACCAGCTGAAAATTAGTATGCTTTCTAGCTAATGAATGCTTGTGTTTTATATATCATTCATAATTCCTAGGAGTTTTATGCCTGTTATACATTAAGGAGATTATTGATTTACTGTTTTTCCTCATAATTAATCTCATTATCTGGGAAAAAAAGCTATATGGCATATACTTTAAGGAATTAAGCTTTTCTTTTTGTCTCTATAACATCCAAAAAACAGAGATAAAACAGAACTCCTTTATATAATTAGGAAAACAACTTTTGCCTGGTTAAATCCCCCAGATCTCACAAGTTTGAAATATGACTAGAACAAAATATTTTAGAATTTTTTTCCTAGAAAAATAAAATTGTTTTGCAAGTTCTAAACCAAGCCAATACAATATTTCTGAATGTATGTTTATGATGCTTAGGATATAATTACAGAGGAAATAAATAGGTCTTAAAATGAAGCCTTATTTATTCTGAGTGGTCTGGCCTCACTGAGGAGATAACATTTGAGCTCATAGATTTGAATCCTTTCTGCCACTTCCCAGCCTTGTGATGTTGGACAGGTGACTTCTCTGAGTTTCAGTTTTCTCATCCATGAAATGAAGATACTTACTACCTAGAGAAATTGTGGGGCTCGAAGAAGTAAGCAAAAGTAACACAGGGTTTGACACGTACTAAAGACTTAGCTGAATAGTATTAGTGAATTATGATTATTTTTTTTAAGTAGGCTCCATGCAAAGCATGGAACCCAACACGGGGCTTAAACTTACAACCCTGAGATCAAGACCTGAGCTGAGATCAAGAGTTAGAGGCTTAACTGACTGAGCCACCCAGGCACCCTGCAAATTACTATTTTTACTAATCAGCTGTAGATTTTCCTGCAAAAGGATCAGGAAGCAATTTTGTTCACTGTGTTGCATTCTGCTCAGGCTACACAGAGCATTGTTTCTCCCCTCTTGGCAAGCAGAATCACATTCTGAGGCTTGATTTGCTAATTTGTATTAAAACAGCTGGAGAAACTCCAAAGGAAGGCTGGGTCCCCACTAGCAGGATTGTTTGTCAACTGGTTGACCCGGTAACTGTGCCTGAGTCCCAGTTCTGAGATTTCTGCCTCCCCCAGAATTGACATGGTATCTCTTTCAGGAACCGGATTCTAGCCCAAGGAGGAGCCTTTCTGGATGCTCAGTAACTGCATTTTAAGAGGTTTTCCATTTTTGTTTTTCCCCAATGTAGGTCAAAGCGTGAAGAACAGAAGGATTGGCCGAGGGGAAACAGATGTTTATGTTCATTTCATAATCGTAGGGCTGGGTGGTTGTGGAAGAATAGTACAGAGCATCCAAGACGTCCAGAGCTACACCAAAACCACCCCCAGGGTCCCTGGCTCCTTCCTGTTTTTTAAGACTCCTTTGCTTCTTCCCCTGAGAGGAGGCGTTCTCTAAAATTTCCCTCAATGGGCCCACCAACAGTCTTCTGGTCAGGCCAATGATTGTTTTCCAAACAGCAGGCTCAGTGAACAGAGAGATTGATTGTGGAACTTTGTCAGTCACAGCCGAGGCTGTTCTCCCAGCAGCTGGTGCTCAGGGCACCCCAGTTTGCTTAGTTGGCCCCTTTCTGCTGTCTTACAATTCCTACTCCTCTCTGTTCTATGCTCCGAGGCTTCCCAGCCCTCCCCGCCCCAGCCCTCTCCCAACACTTTCTTTTTTTTTTTTTTTTTTTAAAGATTTTATTTATTTGAGAGAGAGAGAATGAGAGACAGAGAGCATAAGAGGGAGGAGGGTCAGAGGGAGAAGCAGACTCCCCACCGAGCAGGGAGCCTGATGCGGGACTCGATCCCGGGACTCCAGGATCATGACCTGAGCCGAAGGCAGTCGCTTAACCGACTGAGCCACCCAGGCGCCCCCAACACTTTCTGAGTCTCAGCCTCCTGCATTCTCTTTCTTCCAGGATCTCTCTACGCCCAGCCATGACAGCAGGTCTTTGACGAGAGCACTCTGGTCCTCACTTAGGAATTTGCTAGTTGTTTCTTTTTTTTTTAGATTTATTTATTTATTTATTTATTTATTTGAGACAGAGAGAATGAGAGACAGAGAGCATGAGAGGGAGGAGGGTCAGAGGGAGAAGCAGACTCCCTGCCAAGCAGGGAGCCCGATGCGGGACTCGATCCCGGGACTCCAGGATCATGACCTGAGCCGAAGGCAGTCGCTTAACCAACTGAGCCACCCAGGCGCCCTGCTAGTTGTTTCTGAGAGGTTCTAAAGGCCTTTTCTGTTTTGTGCGACTTTCCTTGTCAGAGACTCCCAAGTCAAGAAATTGTATATGTGGATATGTATTTTTAAGTTGCTTTTTACTGATGGAATGTTTTATCATAGAACTGTCCCTCTTGACTTGATTTATAGGCACCTTATAGTATAAAGAAAGGTTTTCTGAACTTGCTAAATTACATTAGATTGAACTATATGACCTTATGATATCCAAAAGATTTTGAACTGTAAAATGGAAGTTTCGTAGGTTCCATCTAATAAGAAATGCTTAGGATGCTTGTTGAAATCTATATTTATCTCTCTTTCTCTCAGTGGGTTTGATATAGCAGACTAAGGCTATGGCATGGACTAAAGAATCTGCATTTTCAACAAGCAGGTTTTTCTGATGAGCAGGCAAGTTTGGGAAGTACAGGTATGTCATCTGTAGCAGAATAAACACCTCATTCAATATGGTGCTTAGGGCAGTTTCTATTGTTTATGTGGGTCTACTATATTTTAGCAGAAGAAATCTCAACTTAGTGATTATAGTAAAGATTACTAGGAGTCCAGTAAAATCTGTTTGCATTTTCTTTGGGCGTAAAGCTAACCTCTGTCACAATTACATGTGGCCCAGGGTCTAACTTCTCTGTAATGAAGTGTGAACAGAAGTGAGGCATGCCACTTGTAAATCTGGCCCACAGCACCGCTCCTTGCCCTCACTCCTCCCTATTCTTTTATCGTCCACTGTCTCGACACATGGCACTATTAAGCCCCAGGTAACAGCAGAGTCACAAGATGGAAAAAAGTCCGTGAATGGCCACATGGGGCAGAACCATCTCATCAGTACGAACACTTGCCCCGCCTGTTATATGAGCAAGAAATAGAATTCTAATAGTTTGAATCATTATATGCTCAAGTCTATTTGTTACAGTATCCTAGTCTATTGAGTGTGGTGTTATTACAAGAACCTAAAAAAAAAAACAACAACAGCAAAACTGTACTGTTGGCTTAGCTGTTCAGTGGCAAGTGATAAAAAAAAAGAGTCTGGAAAGATCGAGATCTATGCTCTCCTGTGGCAAGACTGTAGTTTTGCAAAACTATTATCTGTGAAACCTGGAAGGTACTGAGTTCCTACAGTGTCTGTAGCACTCAAAGGAAAGACTAGGGAAAACCAGAATGTTATTGTATGTTAATTGTTACTTATTGTGTTTAGCAAGGTGTTCTAAGAAAGAAAAGAGCTGAATCGGTTGGTTTTTTTAAGCAGAGATTGATAGAACACAGGTATTGATGGACTTACAGAGTTGTAAAATTGATTATTTTTGGATTCCACAAATAGAAGATACAATTAAAAAAGGAGCCATAAATGTCCATTTCTCTGTTTAAGCAGGAGAATCAAAGATACGATCCCTTGACTCTAAACCTCCTGCTTCATACAGCCTCTTGGTGGCTATTGTTAATTTGAGGGGAAAAATAAAAGACATTGGCTACAGGAGGCAGACAAATAAAGTATGTTTAAGAAGTATGTCTAAGGAAGACATACTTTGGTCTTGGATGTTGTTACTGGTCCATGGAATTTACCAGAAACCTGGTAAGTTTTTGAGACTTGTGTTTCCAAAGAAATGCCAAACTTGGACGGAATACGCTTATAGCTTTAAAACTACACTGAGTCCCCAAATTGTACAAGCAAGAAGCAGGCTGTGAAAATGTTGTAGTCCCTGAGGAAAACATGCTCCCAAAGGCCTCATTGAGATGTGTGTCACGGAGGGCAATGGATGAACAAGAAGAACCTCCTAGACCTGAGCCAGGAAAAGTCAAGACTAATAGAAGCAAAGTCAAGACTAAAGGAAGCCTGAATTTCTCCTCCCAGAGAATAGCATCAGGGTCAATTCCCAGACACTTCTTCCATTGACAGCACAGAGGGTCTTCCCAATGTTTGCTATCAGGATTCTGTTATTGCCATGTGTCTCCCATTCTTTCCTTTTATGAAGGGGTTTTGAAAATTTTAGTTATTCCATCCCTGTTCTACCATTGTTTAAGGGGTGATTGTATAAATGGGGCAGATGATGAATCTCCTATTGCACCACAAGGAACCATGTCTCCATCAGATGGAAAGAGCTGTGTATCACCTGCAAACACTGGACTCTGACCTGGTGCGGTGACAGAATAGGACTCTGGGAGGTCCTTCTGTGGAAAAGGGCAAGTTGGTTTTACATGGGGGAAAAGTGTGGACGGATATTTAGTGGCTGGAGAGTCTGATACAAGCAGAGATGTCTGGTCTCCACTGAAATCTATTCTTACCTCTCTTGGGCCTGCAGGTGGGTTTCCTATCCCAGCCTCTCTTAGACTGAGGCGTGGCCTCAGGACTCATTTACAAGTCCTCCGGAGTGTGACTGGAAATGATGTCTGTCACTTCCAGGTTTGGCCCACAAAACTTTCCATTTGAGTTTGTCCATGTTCTTTTTCATTAGGCTGGTTGGATGCAGGTAACTATGAGATCTCAGGGGATGGCAGGGTCACAAGGTGGAAGGAGCCCAGGTATCTAGATGACTAAATGGAGGGAAGTGGCCCCACTGACTTGATTACTTGCCCAGGACTGTAACATCAGCAAGAAACACCCTGCCATGGTGTTAATCCCTTACATGTTTGGGTTAGGTTAGCATACCCTAACAGTGGCTTTTTGATTAATGCTAATAGCTATAATGCTCTACACTGCTTATGTTGTTTGTGTACTGTCTCATGGCCTCCGTTTACTCCTTTACAAGTCATTTAACCTTGAGCATATTGGTTAATATCTTTGTGCCTTGATTTCCTCATCAGTAAAATTGGGAAAAGAATATACCTCACAAGAGCATTGTGAGGAAGCCGTGAATTGATGTATGAAAATATTGCAAAATGCCTGAATCATAGCAAAGACTCTGGAAGTGTACAGCTACTGGTATTGTTGTTAATACATGTACTAGTGACACTTGAGTTTCATAATTAACACTACCACACTGCTTGTTGGATCACATATGGCTGTAGAGACTCATGCTAACACCGGAAACGAAGAGCACTGGAAATAAAAGCTGTGGAAATAAAACCAGGTGGATACACATGAATCAAATCCTTTTGTTTCATGAAAATTGGACACATTCAAGAAGCTGGTGGACTTCAGAGCTTTTAGGAACAATGCCAGGCCACTCTGTGACTCACAGTTGGTCTCTATTGAATTCATGATGGAATTTATCCTGAGTTACACTCGGAAAATTGACTGTTTGGATTCTGCTGACTAACCCAACAGGTGGCATGGATTTTTGTATGTGGGAAGGTAAATTTTCAGCATCATATCAGCATCTGCATCCATACACAGAGGGTAGGGTCTCCGTCATAGGCCCTTGCAATCTTGTGCTCAGGATTGATGAGGGAGAGTGTTTCTCTTGAGTTTTCTTACCTGTCCTTTCCTGAGAGGTCTTATGTTTGTTGCCCATCTTCATGATGCCTTTTTAAAACAGGCCAACTGTACCCAAAACATAAATGTCCAATGTGCTGGGCCGTCCCTGAGCCAAATTTGTTATTTGTCTCACACTAAGAGGGAGAAATGGCAGATTTTGAAAAAGCTATTCCCGAAATAAAATACTGTTTCCCTGAAGCCCAACCTCCATGGGCAGGTTGGTAGTAAAATTTATGAAGGATTTCCTAGCCTGGACGTGAAGGGAGTTAGAACATGTGGAATTAAGTGTCTTGGTCACAGGGAGCCTGTCCACTGGAGCCTGAATTGGTCTCGCTCCTTGGTTTGTTGCCAGCTAAAACTGGAATGCAGGACTGCTGAGAACTGCAGATGCTGTTTCCAATCCTGGGAGCATGGTTGTTTTTGGGTCACAGATACTTAATTTTCTTGACCCCTCTTCTGTTCTTCTTTCTTACTCCCAAGAGCTGTAGCTCACAATTCATAGTCCCTGCAGTTTGCTTTGGCTTTCCGAGTGTAATTTGCACCCTTGAAGCCTCTGAATGTGCTTGCTTCCAGAAGCATCGCAGGGTGGAAGGAACTGTTCATGTGATTCCCGCCACTGCCCCTTTGGTGTGGCCTCCAAGCGTCCAGAAAAAGCATCAGCCACACATTACACCCCCTCAAAAGGAGATATTGAGAGGTTGGATACCTACAAGATTTTGTGTTTTTGAGCCCCATTGCATTTAGAAGGAACAGAGTAAGTGAGTCCACTGGTCCATTCTTGTCTCCTCTTACACAAACTTCTTTTTTTTTTTTATTCTTATGTTAATCCCCATACATTACATCATTAGTTTTAGATGAAGTGTTCCATGATTCATTGTTTGTGCATAACACCCAGTGCTCCATGCAGAACACAAACTTCTTTTATATTTTCATCTGAGGTTAAAATCTGGTGATTTAGTTCATAGTCCCATGAAAGTTGTTTCAGGTTTCCTTTTAGCTTATAGAAAATGAATCTCATCCATTCTCTAGAGACTCTCAAGTGTCTTCAGAAAGAGCAAAAGAGAAACTCCTGACTAAATATTCCCAAATGGGTAGAACTATGTCACAAACCTTTATAGGCCCAGGATTTGGTTTTATTCACTTTCTATTATTTTGTGTTACTCCCCCTCCCTGGTGGATTGGACAGTTTCCCCTGATCTGGCCATTAAGTTGTGATTAAGTCTACCTTGGATGGATCACCATTTAATTTAAGGTGAAAAAGTTAGACTTGACTTTCAGCTCTCTGTGAAAACGACTTCCTTTTCTATCTCACTCAGCTGATAGAACAGCTAGATTCCCACCCCACCCCCGTGAATGCTGTGAATTTCCTGCATAGATGGCTGGATTTGCAAATAGCAACTTCAACAGTGAGTTTTGAAACACAGGTGGTTTTTTGACAAATTCTAGGAGGTACGGGTGATAGAAGAAAGGGCCACAGACAAAATCGGTTCTAAGCCAGAGGCTGATGGACATGGTGAGTGAGGTACACCGTGCACAGGCCCCAACATGAATAGGCTTATTTGACACACCTGTGTACATGAACATATAAACCATGGACGATCTAACTTGACACACAATCTAAGAAAACAGGAAATGGAAGTGTTATCCTTATGTCATATGTTCTGTGAAACAGAAGCATGAGTGGCCCTATCTACTTTCATTCTGCTGCCCCTAACTTTTAGTCCTAGCCCTTGTTTGAACTTGGGGTCACTCTGAGGCATGTTCTGTATATAAGAACTGTAAGTCTTTGAGGGGGCCTCTCAAAATTTAGGTAGGCTTTTGAATATAATGCTCACGGAGCAATTTGCAGCTCATCTGTTTCCAAATGAAATTTATGCATTGCAGAGGTACATTATTCAACAGATGTGACATTGGATGCTTGGGTCAAGAAAACTCAATGCTATGTTACAATTCCAGTAGAGATAAAATAATACTTGTGAACAAAATAGTTCAAAAATAGAATAAATTTAAAAATTTCTAAACATATTCATTCCTAAAGATTGGACCAGCCGTTTGTTCGTTTATTCAGTAGTTTCAATGGGCTAGAAATTACCTAAGCACTTGAGGGACAAAGGTGATTAAGACATATGAACTCGTTTATTCAATAACTATCTATTGAGAATCTACTGTATGTTGGGGTCTTTTTTAAAAGTTGGATAGAGAGCAGTGATTAGATAGAGCAGTGATTAGTGTCCTCATGGAGTTCACATTCAAGTGTGGGATAAAAATGGTAAGCAAATAAATAGAAGTATAATGCCAGTAGTGTGAAATGTTATAGGTATGTAGCAGGATAAGTGGCTAAAGAGTGATTCTGTGTGTGTGTGTTTGTGTTTTTGTGTGTGTATGTATTAAATAATGTGGTCAATTGAAGCTGAAGAGGATCTGAGGGAACAGTGTCAGGCTGGGGGAAGGGCAAGTGTGAAGTCTTCAAGGAAAGTGGGATATCGGTGTGTTTGAGGCATACCAAGATGGCTGGTATGGCTAGAGCAGAATAACTGAAGAGGAGACTTAGGTGATGGGGGGTGGAGAGATGACAGGGACCAAGTCATGGAGTGCCTTGTAGACCATGATGAATGATGGGTCTGAGTGTGAAGGGATTGGGGGATTTGGGCTGTGAATAGCCCCCCTGCCAGCTGTGTGGAGAGCTGACTAGAGGGGGGCAAGGATGGAAGCAGGGAACTGAGAGGTGATTACAGTAGTTTAGATGAGACATGATGGTTTTGGTTCTAAGCAACTGGGTGCAAGAAAGTGGTCATGTACTTGCATGGGGAAGTCTAGGAGAGGACTAGATTGGGGCAGTTAAAGAATTTTGTTTTAACAGGTTAAATTGGAGATGCCTATTAGATATTCAGAGGGACAGTTGGATCTATGAGGCTGGGTCTCAGGGGGAATATTGGGACCAGAAATATAAATGTGGGAGCCATTGGTAGATAAATAATAATTAAAGCCATGAGACTAAACACAACCAACTTGGGTATGAGTATAAATCAAGAAGGGAACTGAGGGACTGAACACTGAGGTTTGCCAACATATACTGTTTGGGAAGAGACAGAGTAGGCAGCAGAGGCGATGGAGAGAGATTTGACAATAAAGGGAATAAAAGCCAGGAGAAGCTGTTATCCCAGAAACCAAGCAAAGAAACAGTAATAAGCCATAAAAAAGCCTCCAAGCCATCCAGTAAGATGAGAGCTGAGAACTGACCATGGGATTTGGCAAGACACAACCTTCTCCCTCAGGAGATTCAAGCACAGTGGAAGTGGGAAAAACAAGAAAACAGATAAATTGCTCTATATTGTGGAAGCTGTCTTCTAGAAATGTAAAGAAATTTCTGGAGATGGGTTGAAGATGGAGCAAGGAACTCTCCTTATGGAGTCAAGGGGGCTTGGAGAAGAAGGAGGCTGGGAGGAAAGATGCCTGCAGGAGATGTACTTTTGGGCAGAGGGAAAAGAACTAAGATTCATAAAACTTAAATATTTTTTCTAGCTGGTTGTTAATTTTTTTTACAATCACTCATTCAAAACTGTTATTTCCCCTCCCAATTTAATATCCCACTACTATTACTCCATGCATATTTTATCAATTATCAATACATGCGATTACTGTATTATAAGTACATTACATACATCTCATCACATCCTACTCCATTTGGAGGATACTCTTCAAATTGTATTTTTCTTTGTTGTAGTCTTTATCTTTTTAATTTAGAGGTGGGGAGGGGCAGAGGGATAGGGGAAGAATCTCAAGTAGGCTCCATGCCCAGCACGGAGCCTGATGCAGGGCTTGATCTCACAACCCTGAGATCATGACCTGAGCTGAAATCAAGAGTTGGATCCTTTTTTTAATTTTTTTTTAAGATTTTATTTATTTATTTGACAGAGAGAGACACAGCGAGAGAGGGAACACAAGCAGGGGGAGTGGGAGAGGGAGAAACAGGCTTCCCGCCGAGCAGGGAGCCTGATGCGGGGCTTGATCCCAGGACCCTGGGATCATGACCTGAGCCGAAGGCAGACACTTAACGACTGAGCCACCCGGGCGCCCCGAGAGTTGGATGCTTAACTGAGCCACACAGGCGCCCCTGTAATCTTTATCTTTTAATTACATTTTAATTTCCTTTCCTAACTGTGTGCAAGTGTAGAGAATTTACTCTTTATAATAATAGCTACTATGTACCTCACACCATGTGTGAGTCACTGTTCTAAGAATTTCACAGGTATTAATTTATTTTGTTCTTACAAACACTCCTAATGCTTCGATTGTCCCTTTTCTTTTCTTGTGATAACTGAGGGACAGAAATGTTAAGTAACTTGCTCAAGGCCACACAGCAATGGCAGTGCCAGTATTAGAACTAAGCTCTCTGGCTTCAAAGCCCACCATCTTGAATAGTATGTTCAAGTATGCTTCCATCCTTATTATTGTTATAGCTCTACTTTCCTGGGATGGGTAGCTGTTAGGGAAAAATCCTCAAGGGATAGTCTCTCTTAGACTTCAGCTGCAATTTTCTAAAGACTCAGGAATTCAGTTGCTGCTTGTGATTTCAGAATGCACCAGTAGGACCCAGGGATTGGATACTGGATACTTGTCCATATGGAGAAGAGAGGTAAAACCATAGAGTAGCCAAAATCTTTAAGGTGCTTTGGTACTCAAATAACAGTAAGTATATACACATTTGAAATGTAAAATAATTTCATCCTGGTGGAATCTAGTGGTAGCTCAGCCTTTGTTTGAGCTCTAAGATATTTTTTATAGGTTGACTTTATCCCTAAAGATGGTTTTATCCTCTTTTTTCTTATACTAGGCTGATAACTGGTTCAACCAATAGATGGGGATTGGGATACATCATTTTCAAAAGCACTTGAGGCCTCTCCCTTTAGTCAATTTTGGGCCTCACCTTTGATCTAAAAGTTTTTGAAATTAGGTACCAGCCAGTTTTCCTTTCCTGGCAGAAAGAGGGTGTAGAATAAATAACCTTTGCTAAGATGTTTCCATGTCAAGTATCTCAGTAACTTACTTAAGTCCCGGACCTCTTAATCTTATTAGTTCCCCGCCCCCCTCCTCAGAGTGAGTCTTCTGTTCTCTTTATTCTGTTCTCATTAAAATGTTCTTCTCTGGTCATGGTCATTATACTTTCGGAAAAGCTTAAGGGAGCCAGACTTAAAATTTGCTCTTAATTTTACAAATATATATATATATATATAAAAAGCCTCTGGGAAGTGGATATTATTTTCACTGTGGTACTGTGGTACTCTCCCAATGTGCCATGTAATATTGTCGTAAATCATGTAACTGTAGGAGAAGGAGGGGACTTAGGTGATTGTTTAGTTCTGGAAAAGAAGCTACTTCCTAACAGAGAGAGGATTTCAAAAGGCCACATAGCAAAGTCAACATTCACACAGGTTTCCTGTGGGCCACTTCCCCTTTGCTGAACCTGACCCAAAGCCAAGGTAAAGGAAGGGAAAATTTTCTCTTATGAAATCTCAATCTCTGATAACTCACCAAGCTGATCACTCTGTTGAAAAGAGTTATAAAATTAGGGTACTATAAACTTGAAGAATTTCATGAACTTGTTTTTGAGGAACAATAGATATATTTTGGAAATTAAGAGAAAAAGTAAGAATGAAAATGGAAAAATTGATGGGGCGCCTGGGTGGCTCAGTTGGTTAAGTGTCTGCCTTTGGCTCAGGTTATGATCCCAGGGTCCTGGCATCGAGTCCCGCATCAGCTCCCTGCTCAGTGGGGAGTCTGCTTCTCCCTAGGCCCCTCTCCCTTTGCCCCTCTCCCTGCTTGTGCTCTCTTTCCCCCCCTCTCTCAAATAAATAAATAAAATCTTTAAAAAAAATGGAAAAATTGAGATAAGCTATCACATTGTCAAGTACACCTACAAACTTTAGAACACTCAGAAAATAAAAGTAACTGAAAGGATTAAGTTGTGACTACCGCATTTTAACTGTCATGCCTTAAAATATTTTATGTCCAATTTAATCCTTTCTGGACATACTCTAAAACGATTCAAATGTTATTTTTCTCTTTATTTTTACTTTAAAAACACATTAATTAAAAGTGTTTCTTTGAATTCAAGATACAGACTGCCTGATGGATACTTAAAACCTTTCAGTACTCCCCCCGCCCATCTACAGCCCCAGGAAGATAAAATCACAGGAGTACAGCCACCGATTGTTATAGAAAAATGAGTGTTCTAATGTTTGTTAATCTTACCATTTCATTTAAGAATGGCGTGAGGTAAATATATGAAAAGTGGCAACAATACTTCTTTCACTAGTTGTGTGGTTAGTGGTGATTTTTTTTTTTTTTTAATGGTGTTGCAGTTACGTTTTAGAATGTTCCCATAAAAAGTTATGAATCTTCCCAAGAACGTTGCGTGAAATCTCTGGCCCCAAAGCCTGGAGGGCAGTTCAGGGTATTTCCCCAGTATTCGTCATTTGATTTAAGGAGAGGGGGTGGGGAGTTGTGAGGATACCAAGGGACGGACGAATTGCCCTAACCGTTCCAGCAGAGACCTTGGCTGTGTGTTTCGCTCCGGGACCCGGCGGCGGCCAGGCCCGCGGCCCCTACCGGCTGCCCTGCGAGCTAAAGCAGGCCCCTCTGAAGTTGGGGTGTGGCGGCCCGCATCGCGCCCCCCGTCCGCAGGGCAGGGTTTTCCGCCTTCCCTTACCTGCATAGTGGTCAAACACAGTGGGCACATACTCCTCTGGGAAGGCGTCGTTGGCGTAGCTCATCAGCAGGCAGGTTTTCCCCACGGCGCCGTCCCCCACCACCACGCACTTGAGCATCTTCTTCTCCTCCGTTGCCCCGCAGCCGCAGCGCCTGTCACCGCGCTCGGTGCAGCTCATCCCGGCGGCTCCAGCTGCCGGCACCCGGCAGCCGCTGTGGCTTCTCCTGCTTCTCCCGAAGCCCATGGAGCGCGGGAAGCGGGCGAGCGGCGGGCTCGAGATCACCCTGCCTTACTTAGGGCGCCTGGGATCACACGGACCTGTCCCAGGCAGCCGGCACATGCCCTCGCGCTTACCATACTGGTCAGGAAAGGTGGCACACATTTGGGAGAATGATTAAAAGCATCTGTCCCTTTCCCCTTTAGTTTGAGTTAAGAAACCCTCATTTTTTCCTCCGAATTCGCTGTGCTCTTCCCCTCTCCAGCCTGGCTAGAAGACACGGTGGAATTCTGCTAAATCTTCCCCTTTTTCCACTTCACATCTAACATGGAGGGAAGCTGGGCTTTTTAATGGAGTTTTCCCCTTGCTTCCTCCAGCTTGCCGAGTACCAGGAAATCATGGGTTTCCTGCTGCATTCCATATTAGGATCAGTAGGCTGGGGAAGGCTGCAACAATGGGAGCTCTGTGTGTGTGTGTGTTTGTACTTGTGGGGAACGCTGCCAGGGCATGGAGTGGGAAAACACTAGGGGTCCCACTGCAGGCTCAAGCTGTCCGACTTCCTGTTTCATCTGCTGCTGGGGAGGCTGTTTGCCTGGGGCTGGCTGGGAAGAAGCTGACGACAGGATGGAAACTGGGGAGTGCTGTCTGCCACAGAAACAGAGGGAATGGTTTAAGTAAGCAGAGAGAACCACACCAGCCGTTGTAGGATAACAGATGACATCATCCCTCACTGAGTCACCAGTGAAAAGCTCTGCAGAGTAAAAATGGACAGTTCTTCACATACTTAAATGAGAAACTTTAGGCAATTCATCCAGGCGATAGAGAAGAAAACCTTCCAGAATTACACTGTTTCAAAGGGAAACATTCTTATAGATCATAGGTATGTGTGATCAAGTTTATGAGTTGCCACATTTGAGCACAACGCTCAGATGTGTACTCCAGACACAAACATCTTTATGGTTGTAGCACATAAGAAATCAACCAGACGTGGGACGTTTGCATCTTCTTATTTTAGCGAACAAACACACACGTGCTTGGCTCACAGTCTTGGAACTGAGAGTATGTGGGATGGCTTTATTGGTTTGCTTCTGGTCCCCAAATGCTGCTTTTGCTTGGATGGTTCCCTTTGAGCTTTACTCCTATCCGCTTGGGTCAGCCTGGTCCTCGGCCGTTACGAAGGGGCCATCGGCAGCTCATTTATTTGTCTGTTGGGTTGCTCAAAATGAAGCTCCTTTGAAGCCCTGTGTTTGATTAATGTACTTGGTCTTGGAGAAGTGGACCTCTGCAAATGATTTTGACAAATGGATCAAGACTTTTTTGATGGGGGAGTCTCAGTTAATTTGAGATTTGTGAGCACTTATTTTAAAGCATTTAGATTACCCAATTGATTTGAGAAGGTTTTTTTTTGTGTGTGGGGAGGAGATGGGAGAGAAGTCTGTTTTAATAGGTGGCTAAAAATAATATAGGTAATATAATAATATAGAATATTACTATAATAATGTATATATGTAAAATGATACATACACATATATATGCTACAGTGTAACAGATAGAGCCCCAAATTTCTTCTGTTTTAGATTATAGTAACATTCACCATAGTGCTTAGTATCCCGATATTTTTTTCCTAGGTTGTGTTGCCGTAACAAACAACTCCCAAAGTTCAATTATTTAAAGTAACACGTGTATTTCTTGCTCACATTGTTATCCATTTTGCATATTTTTGTCACCCGCATTCAGGGATCTAGAATGGTGGAGCAGCCACATTGAGAACTGAGGTGATCGCTGTGGCAGAGGAAGAAATTAATGTGGTCAAGTGGCATTGGCTCCTAAAGCTTCCTTCTCAAGGTGACATTTCTGCTTGCATTTATTGGCCAGAGCAAGTCACATACCCATGCTAGGTTCAACAAAGTCAGAAGTATAATCCTACCATGTGTCAGGAAGGAGGGAACCAAATATTGGAGAACAGCCTGAACAGTTTAGAGGTAGTTCAGATCACAGAGATATTTTAGTTAGTTGAGATTACGTTAGCAGTAGGAAAGTTGAATTCTTTATGGTAGGTGTCATTTGGGAGCATTTGAAGGCACCTATGACTGCATGTGATTTATATCATTTTATTTTCATTTAGTCTACGCAAAACATTGGGAATATGTGATAATAAAATTGCAACTTGAAAACTTATGTTTTTCTTCTAGAAAAAACCCTCAAGGGTGAAGGTGGCAGCCAAGCAAATCTGCGCAGGTAGAGTGGTTGACAATGTCAGGAACCCCAAACTGAAGATGAACAAGACCACTTTGAGCACAGTGGGCTGATTTGTGTTTGGCAGAACTTTGAGGCGTTCTGACTTTGACCTCATCCCTGAGATCAGGCAGTAAGTATGGCATGGAGTAAATATTCTCGAGCAATGACTGGCCCCACCTGTATTCTTACACTACAAATATGCTTGAGCCCACTGAACACTTGGACTAAGAAAAAACTGAGAAATTGGATTGGGTGAAATGTGGCTATATCTGTGTTTAACCTAAATCTTGTGTCATCACACACAGATATTTAAGTCCATGCCAATTGGTATGTGACTAAAAATTGGGATGTCGAGGAAGAGACTGGAAGCATCCAGTTGTGGTCCTTGACATTTAACTCTAACTCAGAGGATTGGTACATCAGCCAGATAGGGTTGTATGCAAAGATGGGTCATGGCTGTTGAGAATGTTGGCTCTATTTCTCAAAATAAACTTGTTTCATCACTGTTTACTGCCCCCCCCAACCCCAACTGAATATTTATAAGAAAAAAATGTGTGAGACATCCTGTGGAAAATGGCAAAGAAAGTTAAAATTTTAATAGTCTGCTGATTATATGGATCACATTGTCCATGTGAGAATAAATCTTTTTAAATATTGAAGGATGGCAGGGTGCCTGGGTGGCTCAGTCTGACTCTTGGTTTCAGCTCAGGTTGTGATCCCAGGACCCTGGGATTGAGCCCTGCATCATGCTCCACACTCAGCATGGAGTCTGCTTGATATTCTCTCTCTCTCTCTGTCTCCTTCTGCCCCTCACACTCGTGCTGTCTCTCTCTCTCTAAAATAAATAAATAAAATCTTTAAAAAAATAAATAAATATTAAAAGATGGCTCGAGCCAGAGTAACAGAATTTAAAGAAAAAAAAAAGTGAAGACAATTCATCCTTGTTTTTATAGGTCCATGAGTCTATAGAACTGTGACTGCTTCCTTGTTCAGGTAGAATGGTCAAGAATATGCTTTAATTCCAGATTTATAGTTATGAATTTAGAAGTGGTATGAAAACTGTTTGCTGAAATATTCTCAACCAGATGCCTGTATTTTAAGGATCTTGGGCCATTTGAATGATTGAGTGGTGGTTTCGTGGCCATTAATTATTGGTTTACCTCGAGCACCAACTTTATATAAACTTACCAGTACGTGGTGAAATCTTGTTGGGTGATATTTCCTGCTTTTTTCTGAGATCCCAATTCCTTGGCTCCCTCCTGTCCTCTGAGCTGTGGTTTCACACGAATTTTCCCAAACGCCAACAGAGCATTTTTGCAGAAAATTCTGATTCTCTGATTGCTTTCAGTTTTAGTATGACTTTAATAAAAGAGCCCAGATTTTTCTCCCCTATTGTTTTTTCTTTTGTGCTTGAAACTAGAAGTTGCACAGGGAAATAAGGCAATTGGACCAGATACTCTGATTCGGGATTAGCTTCTACATAGGAGAATATTTTGACTCCGGTCTTAGGAATGTGGGATGTGCTGTGGTTATGGTGATTCCGAGATGTCCAGCCCAGGCACGAGTCACCCCCTGTTCCACAGGAAGCCCTCTCTGGGGCTAATGTGGAAGTCAGGCCCCTAGTGGTGGCGGGCAGGTGGGAGACAGAAAGGGGAAGCATAGTTTAAGACTTCTGACCCAAATCTCCCACTGGACCTAACCCTTAAAATCAGTTGGGATATTGCTAAAACTTAACAGGCTGTCCTAGGACTGGCCTGGTCTGGAACAGCCGCTCCCCAAGAGGGATGAGTCATTATTATCAAGAACACTCATGTATCTGTGTTTTTTTAATCTGCCAGACCACCTATACTCAGCCTCTGACTATGGCCCATGTTATAATCATAAGTCATATGGTATGATATGATAAGATATCATAATCATTTATCAGCCACATTTTCTTGGATATGATCTTTTTATAGTTCTTGAAATGGCTTCTTTTTTCCTTGCTTGGAGGATTTTTCTTTCTTTGCCAAACCTCTTAATTCTGATAGAAGTAGTTACTTGTGAATCTCGGGCAAATGGGGACTTCTCTCTGTCCTAGGAAAGAAGAGGCTGATTTAGCCAGTAATGGTAAAGGGGTGTGTGTGTGTGTGTGTGTGTGTGTGTGTTCTGTATTTCACTATTGCATAATTTTTTTTTTTTTTTTTTTTTAATTTTTTTATTCTTATGTTAATCCCCTTACATTACAACATTAGTTTTAGATGAAGTGTTCCATGATTCATTGTTTGTGCACAACACCCAGTGCTCCATGCAGAATGTGCCCTCCTAAATACCCACCACCAGGCTAACCCATCCTCCCACCCCCCTCCCCTCTAGAACCCTGTTTGTTTTTCAGAGTCCATCGTCTCTCATGGTTCGTCTACCCCTCCGATTTCCCCCGCTTCATTCTTCCCCTCCCGCTACCTTCTTCTTCTTCTTCTTTTTTTTTTTTTCTTAACATATATTGCATTATTTGTTTCAGAGGTACAGATCTGAGATTCAACAGTCTTGCACAATTCACAGCGCTTACCAGAGCACATACACTCCCCAGTGTCTATCACCCAGTCCCCCCATCCCTCCCACCCCACCCCCCACTCCAACAACACTCAGTTTGTTTCCTGCGATTAAGAATTCCTCATATCAGTGAGATCATATGATACATGTCTTTCTCTGTTTGACTTATTTCACTCAACATAATACCCTCCAGTTCCATCCACATCGTTGCAAATGGCAAGATCTCATTCCTTTTGATGGCTGCATAATATTCCATTGTATATATATACCACATCTTCTTTATCCATTCATCTGTCGATGGACATCTTGGCTCTTTCCACAGTTTGGCTATTGTGGACATTGCTGCTATAAACATCGGGGTGCACGTAGCCCTTCGGATCCCTACTTTTGTATCTTTGGGGTAAATACCCAGTAGTGCAATTGCTGGATCATATGGTAGCTCTATTTTCAACTTTTTGAGGAACCTCCATACAGTTTTCCAGAGTGGCTGCACCAGCTTGCATTCCCACCAACAGTGTAGGAGGGTTCCCCTTTCTCCGCATCCCCGCCAACATCTGTCGTTTCCTGACTTGTTAATTTTAGCCATTCTGACTGGTGTGAGGTGATATCTCATTGAGGTTTTGATTTGGATTTCCCTGATGCCGAGCGATATTGAGCACTTTTTCATGTGTCTGTTGGCCATTTGGATGTCTTCTTTGGAAAAATGTCTGTTCATGTCTTCTGCCCATTTCTTAATTGGATTCTTTGTTCTTTGGGTGTTGAGTTTGATGAGTTCTTTATAGATTTTGGATACTAGCCCTTTATCTGATATGTCATTTGCAAATATCTTCTCCCATTCTGTCGGTTGTCTTTTGGTTTTGTTAACTGTTTCCTTTGCTTTGCAAAAGCTTCTTATCTTGATGAAGTCCCAATAGTTCATTTTTGCCCTTGCTTCCCTTGCCTTTGGCGATGTTTCTAGGAAGAAGTTGCTTCGGCTGAGGTCAAAGAGGTTGTTGCCTGTGTTCTCCTTTAGGATTTTGATGGACTCCTGTCTCACATTGAGGTCTTTCAACCATTTGGAGTCTATTTTTGTGTGTGGTGTAAGGAAGTGGTCCAGTTTCATTCTTCTGCATGTGTCTATCCAATTTTCCCAACACCATTTGTTGAAGAGACTGTCTTTGTTCCATTGGACATTCTTTCCCGCTTTGTCGAAGATTAGTTGACCATAGAGTTGAGGGTCCATTTCTGGGCTCTCTATTCTGTTCCATTGATCGATGTGTCTGTTTTTGTGCCAGTACCATGCTGTCTTGATGATGACAGCTTTGTAATAGAGCTTGAAGTCCGGAATTGTGATGCCACCGGCTTTGCTTTTCTTTTTCAATATTCCTCTGGCTATGCGGGGTCTTTTCTGGTTCCATACAAATTTTAGGATTATTTGTTCCATTTCTTTGAAAAAAGTGGATGGTATTTTGATGGGGATTGCATTGAATGTGTAGATTGCTCTAGGTAGCATTGACATCTTCACAATATTTGTTCTTCCAATCCATGAGCATGGAACGTTTTTCCATTTCTTTGTGTCTTCCTCAATTTCTTTCATGAGTATTTTATAGTTTTCTGAGTACAGATCCTTTGTCTCTTTGGTTAGATTTATTCCTAGGTATCTTATGGTTTTGGGTGCAATTGTAAATGGGATCGACTCCTTAATTTCTCTTTCTTCTGTCTTGTTGTTGGTGTATAGGAATGCCACTGACTTCTGTGCATTGATTTTATATCCTGCCACTTTACTGAATTCCTGTATGAGTTCTAGCAGTTTTGGGGTGGAGTCTTTTGGGTTTTCCACATAAAGTATCATATCATCTGCAAAGAGTGAGAGTTTGACTTCTTCTTTGCCAATTTGGATGCCTTTGATTTCTTTTTGTTGTCTGATTGCTGTGGCTAGGACTTCCAATACTATGTTGAATAGCAGTGGTGATAGTGGACATCCCTGCCGCGTTCCTGACCTTAGGGGGAAAGCTCTCAGTTTTTCCCCATTGAGAATAATATTTGCTGTAGGTTTTTCATAGATGGCTTTTATGATATTGAGGTATGTACCCTCTATCCCTATACTCTGAAGAGTTTTGATCAAGAAAGGATGCTGTACTTTGTCAAAAGCTTTTTCGGCATCTATCGAGAGGATCATATGATTCTTGTTCTTTCCTTTGTTAATGTACTGTATCACATTGATTGATTTGCGGATGTTGAACCAACCTTGCAGCCCAGGGATAAATCCCACTTGGTCATGGTGAATAATCCTTTTAATGTACTGTTGGATCCTATTGGCTAGTATTTTGGTGAGAATTTTTGCATCCATGTTCATCAGGGATATTGGTCTGTAATTCTCCTTTTTGATGGGGTCTTTGTCTGGTTTGGGGATCAAGGTAATGCTGGCCTCATAAAATGAGTTTGGAAGTTTTCCTTCCGTTTCAATTTTTTGGAACAGTTTCAGAAGAATAGGTATTAATTCTTCTTGAAATGTTTGGTAGAATTCCCCTGGGAAGCCATCTGGCCCTGGGCTTTTGTTTTTTGGGAGATTTTTGATGACTGCTTCAATTTCCTTAGTGGTTATAGGTCTGTTCAGGTTTTCTATTTCATCCTGGTTCAGTTTTGGTAGTTGATACATCTCTAGGAATGCATCCATCTCTTCCAGGTTATCTAATTTGCTGGCATAGAGTTGCTCATAATATGTTCTTATAATTGTTTGTATTTCTTTGGTGTTGGTTGTGATCTCTCCTCTTTCATTCATGATTTTGTTGATTTGGGTCATTTCTCTTCTCTTTTTGATAAGTCTGGCCAGGGGTTTATCAATCTTGTTAATTCTTTCAAAGAACCAGCTCCTAGTTTCGTTGATCTGTTCTACTGTTCTTTTAGTTTCTATTTCATTGATTTCTGCTCTGATCTTTATGATTTCTCTTCTCCTGCTGGGTTTAGGCTTTATTTGCTGTTCTTTCTCCAGCTCCTTTAGGTGTAGGGTTAGGTTGTGTACTTGAGACCTTTCTTGTTTCTTGAGAAAGGCTTGTATTGCTATATACTTTCCTCTTAGGACTGCCTTTGCTGCATCCCAAAGATTTTGAACAGTTGTGTTTTCATTTTCATTAGTTTCCATGTATTTTTTTAATTCTTCTTTAATTTCCTGGTTGACCCATTCATTCTTCAGTAGGATGCTCTTTAGCCTCCATGTATTTGAGTTCTTTCCGACTTTCCTCTTGGGATTGAGTTCTAGTTTCAAAGCATTGTGGTCTGAAAATAGGCAGGGAATGATCCCAATCTTTTGGTACCGGTTGAGACCTGACTTATGACCTAGGATGTGGTCGATTCTGGAGAATGTTCCATGGGCAGTAGAGAAGAATGTGTATTCCGTTGCTTTGGGGTGGAATGTTCTGAATATGTCTGTGAAGTCCATTTGGTCCAGTGTGTCATTTAAAGTCTTTATTTCCTTGTTGATCTTTTGCTTAGATGATCTGTCCATTTCAGTGAGGGGGATGTTAAAGTCCCCCACTATTATTGTATTGTTGTTGATGTGTTTCTTTGCTTTTGTTATTAATTGCCTTATATAATTGGCTGCTCCCATGTTAGGGGCATAGATATTTACAATTGTTAGATCTTCTTGTTGGATAGATCCTTTAAGTATGATATAGTGTCCTTCCTCATCTCTTATTACAGTCTTTGGTTTAAAATCTAATTTGTCTGATATAAGGATTGCCACCCCAGCTTTCTTTTGGTGTCCATTAGCATGGTAAATGGTTTTCCACCCCCTCACTTTCAATCTGGGGGTGTCTTTGGGTCTAAAATGAGTCTCTTGCAGACAGCATATCGATGGATCTTGTTTTTTAATCCAGTCTGTTAGCCTGTGTCTTTTGATTGGGGCATTTAGCCCATTTACATTCAAGGTAACTATTGAAAGATAGGAATTTAGTGCCATTGTATTGCCTGTAAGGTGACTGTTACCATATATTGTCTGTGTTCCTTTCTGGTCTATGTTGCTTTTAGGGTCTCTCTTTGCTTAGAGGACCCCTTTCAAGATTTCCTGTAGGGCTGGTTTTGTGTTTGCAAATTCCTTTAGTTTTTTTTTGTCCTGGAAACTTTTTATCTCTCCTTCAATTTTCAATGACAGCCTAGCTGGATAGAGTATTCTTGGCTGCATATTTTTCTCATTTAGTGCTCTGAATATATCCTGCCAGTCCTTTCTGGCCTGCCAGGTCTCTGTGGATAGGTCTGTTGCCAATCTAATGTTTCTACCATTGTAGGTTACATATCTCTTCTCCCGAGCTGCTTTCAGGATTTTCTCTTTGTCTGTGAGACTTGTAAGTTTTACTATTAGATGTCGGGGAGTTGACCTATTTTTATTGATTTTGAGAGGGGTTCTCTGTGCTTCCTGGATTTTCATGCCTGTTTCTTTCCCCAAATTAGGGAAGTTCTCTGCTATAATTTGCTCCATTATACCTTCTGCCCCCCTCTCTCTTTCTTCTTCTTCTGGGATCCCAATTATTCTAATGTTGTTTCGTCTTATGGTATCACTTATCTCTCGAATTCTGCCCTCATGATCCAGTAGTTGTTTATCTCTCTTTTTCTCAGCTTCTTTATTTTCCAGCATTTCATCTTCTATATTACTGATTCTCTCTTCTGCCTCATTTATTCTAGCAGTTAGTGCCCCCATTTTTGATTGCACCTCATTAATAGCCTTTTTGATTTCTACTTGGTTGGATTTTAGCTCTTTTACTTCTCCAGAAAGAGTTTCTCTAATAACTTCCATATTTTTTTCAAGCCCAGCTAGTATCTTTAAAGTGATGATTCTGAACTCTAGATCTGACATCGTACTAATGTCCGTATTGAGTAGGTCCCTGGCAGTCGGTACTGCCTCTTGTTCTTTTTGTTGAGGTGATTTTTTCCGTCTCGTCATTTTGTGCAGAGGAGAATAGATTAATGAGAGAACAAAATGCTAGCAGAGTAACCACGTCCCCAGAAAATATACTTTAAACAAATCAGAAAAGACCTGAAGCAGTGGGATAAGAAGGGGAAAGAGAGAAAAAAAAAAGAAAAAAAAAGAAAAAGATAAAGATAAAAACAACAACAAACAAAACAAAAGAACAACAACAAAAGAAAAACCAGAATGTGATCAAATATGATCTATATGGTATATAGATCAGTGCCACACACTAGATTTGGGGTGTGTTTTGGTCTTTTAGAAGAAAGTGTCTCCCAAAATTTTAAAGAAAGAAAAACTTATATATGTACAAAAATAAGGGTTGATATGATGAAGGGATGGAAAATGACTGTAAAAATGGAAATTATAAAAAATTTTATAAAAGGAATTGATAAGAAGTTGTTTGAAAAAAGAAAGAGGATTTAAAAAAAGAAAAAAGAAAAAGAAAAAAAAAGGGAGAGGATGTGATCAGGCAGGGGAATAGAGAACACCATATACTAGAGATTTAGGGTATATTTTAATCTGTTAGAAGAAACTATCTCAAAATTTTAAAGAGAGAACAACTTATATATATAAGCCAAAAATATGGGTAACTACTATGAAGGGATAGAATATGACTCTAAAAATGAAAAATAAAAATGTTTTTTTTTAAAAAAAGGGATTGATAAGATGTTGTTTGAAAAAGGGAAAAAGAAAAATTCAAAAAGAAATAAAAAGACAAAAAGACAGTTAAAAAAAAAATTAACTTTAAAAGACTAAGGAATCATGGTAAAAAAGCCGTGAATTCTATGTGCAGTAGTCCCTTAGCGCTGGAGTTCTGCTGTTCTCATTGATCGGTAAACTTGGTCTTGGCTGGCTGTTCTCGCTGGTCTTCTGGGGAGGGGCCTGTTGCCGTGGTTTCCAAATGTCTCTGCCGGAGGCGGAATAGCCCCGCCCTTGCCCCCTCCCGGCTAAGTAATCTGCTCGGGTTTGCTCTCCGGGGCTTTTGTTCCCTGTGAGCTTTCCGTACAGCTTTGGAGGCGGAGAGTGAAAATGGCGGCCTCCCAATCTCCGCCCCGGAGGAGCCGAGAACTCGGGGCCCGCTCCTCAGTGAGCCCCCAGAGAAAAGCCGTCAGTCACTCCCGTCTCCCCGGTCTGCAGCTGCACTCCGTGCTCAACCGGCCTGTGACCGCGCGTTTCTCTCTCTGGCACCCGACCCCGGGTGGAGTCTCCAAACCCAGCAGATCCCTGCGGTGCCCTCCCGCGCGGCTCCTCCCGGGGGAGGAAGGTGAGTCTCCCCGGATCGGCCGCTTGTTGGGTCCCTGCTGGAGGAGCAGGGGCCCGACTGGGCCGCGGATCGCGGTTAATGGCAACCCCAGCTGAGAGCCCGCGCCTGGGCTCCGCCTCTGCAGCCGGCTTCCCGGCTCCGTTACCTGGGAGCTCTGCTGCCCTCAGGCACCCCCGGTCTTTCTGTGACCCCGAGGGTCCTGAGACCATACTGTCCCGGAGGGTTCCACCCCCCGCTTAGCCACCAGAGTGACGTCCCTCGGCGGAGCAGACTTTTAAAAGTTCCGATTTTGTGCTCCGCGGCTCTATCACTTGCCAGAAGCGGCCGACGGAGGCCCCTCCCCCGCCGTCTATCCTCCCGAATATCGCCTCGGATTCACTTCTCCGCACGTCCTACCTTCCAGAAAGTGGTCGCTTTTCTGCTGAGACAGTTGTTGCTCTTCTTTTCTTCGATCTCCTGTTGAGTTTGTAGGTGTTCAGAATGGTTTGATCCCTATCCAGCTGAATTCCTGAGAGGAGACGAAATCCAGGTCTCCTACTCCTCCGCCATCTTGCTCCGCCCCCCACTATTGCATAATTTAACTCTGAATATAAAGCTTTGTCCTGGACTTGTGGATAATCTATTAAAAAATTTTTTTTTTGGTCTCCCTCCATAGAAACCCAGAGGTTAGGGATCTTTCATGTTCCCCCCAATCTGGAAAATCTGGAGATAGCTAACAGTTTGGAAAGAAATTTCCCATTGATTCCTGATTTTGTAGATTGAAGAGGTATGTTTTGGAAGGCAGACAAATATGAGGTTGAGGGGGTGCTGAGTTGTTTCTCTGTCAAGGCCATGGAGCAGGAATAGGTTTTGGAAATAGCCATCTTGGAGTCAAACAAAGATCTTTGATGATTATTTCAACTTGTTAGTGATAGGGTCCAAGATGCCTAAGGTAGTTGGATTGGTTATTGTCTGAGTGGGAAAGCGTCAGTGTCACTGCCTCAGGCTGAACTTCTTTGGGCTCAGGGCCCTGCCACAACTTATTGCCCTTTTTACATGTGGGATCTATCGGGGAAAGTGAGAAAGATTGGTGTAAATCTTCATCTCTGCTAGAAAAACAACTCCAAATTTGCCCTCTACTTAGGATGCATTGTTGTTACATGAAAAATTAACACAAAGATTGAGGAGTTGAAGGACAGGGGACATGGGACTCTGATGTATATAAGGAGGCGTTTTGGTTGTTCTGACCAGATTAAACCCACAAAGAAATCTATCTGAGACCCTGCAGGTTACCGACCAACTCCTTGTTGGTGAGACACTAAATGCAGAGGGAAATGCAACTCTACTCTGTGGACGTAATATGTCTGATCACACTTCCTGAACAGCCCATTTGCTAATTAATTTTTGTCTAGAAATCACCTGCATCAGAATAAAGAGAGATATAAAGACTACCAGGGCTTACATGAGACCTCAGGTTGGATCTCAGATTTGGTGTTTGTGCATGACAGGGACTGAGGGGAAAGATCTGGAAACTAAATCCCAGGGGGATAAGTGGGAGAGAGGAGAAAGAAAACAGCTTCAAACAAATCTATTAAAACCCCCAGCATAAAGGGAGGAAGACAGAGTCTTCTGTGATTGTAATCCCAGCAACCAAGGGCAGAAGGTAGGAGGAATCATTATGTGAAAGGACGCATGGCTTTCAGGTTGAGTGTCCTAGAAAAGACTCCCTTCTTATTGTCAACATGGAGAATTCTTGCAAAGTGTTTATTTTCCATTCAGTTTTATGAAATTTTCTTTTTTTGTGTATTTTCTATTCACTATTGTGCTGACTTATTAAAAGTACTGTGAGTATTTCAACGTTAGCAGTTTTTAATTTGCTTCTCTTGTTTTCGATCACATTATGTTTGGAAGTTATTTTGTACTTTCCCTCACTTTTTGGAAAACTGAAGAAATTGTCATCGATTTTATGAGGTGTATATCTTTTTTTCTACTCTGAACGTCTGAAGGTAACTTCTTTATACTGTAGTTTTGTATGATAAAATAATTTTTACTGACTTTATAATGAGAAAATTGGTAAAATGGTTTTGTTTTTATAAATTTCACACATGCAAGCTTTTATCCAAGCTTTATTTTGTTCTTTCATGTTGAAAGGAAGGTGATCCTCCAACACTCTGCACATCTCTGAAGCATTCATGGCTAATTCCAATTACAGCAAATGCTCGGTACCATCATTGACTTGTTATCTCAAATGTGGAGACTTCATGATAATTGCTGCCCATTCTGTAGATGCTCAAAGATTTATTTCTGTTGTATTTTTATTTTTTATTATGTCTCAAAATTCTTCCAAACCTCAATCTCATTGAGTCTGGGAGGGACTTTTTATAATTATCAAATCCAACTTTTTAAACAATAAAGGAATTTTCTTTACCATGAGGCTCAGAGGCTGTGCCCTTTTCATGAGTACTGCTGTTCACTATGTAAAATGCAGTTACTGTTATTTACTATTTGAATAATCATGGTGTAGTTGGGCTTGTAGTGGACGTTTGTTGCTTTTGCCGATCTAAGGTCTCTTTCCTCTTTTGGGAACGGCACTCCAATTTTCCTTCTACTGTCTACCTACAGTCCAAGCTGTTCAGCTCAGGCTAATTGCACCCTCTAGCATAGGAGTGGGTACTTGACCCAGGTTTGGCAAATAAGAATGATCTCTGGGGCATTTGCTGTTGCTCTCCGGAAATAGGTGCTCTTCTCCCCTGGAATTACTCTCACTAAGGATCACCAAGTGGAAAGATCCTACCATACTGATCATAATGATGATGATAAAGTAGTTTTTTTTTTGTTGTTGTTGTTTTGTTTTTTAGGTAGGCTCCACACCCAGCATGGAGCCCAATGTGGGGCTCAAACTCACAACCCTGAGATCAAAACCTGAGCTGAGATCAAGAGTGGGATGCTTAACTGACTGAGCCACCCAGGTGTTCCAAGTAGTATATATTTTAACTCATTTAATCCTCTCCCCAAACCTATGAGGTGAATATTATTATTTCCTCCATTTTCATGATAAAAAACTGAGGCTAAGTGAAGTCGGGTGATTTGCTTAGTGTCAAACAGGTAGGAAGTGGTGGATCCGGGATTCTAAATCTGGCAGCCTGATTCTAGAGCTCATGCTTTTCCCATTATACTAAAGAAAAACATGGCTGTAAGAGAGAAAAACGGATTCCTGATCACAAAATTTGAGCTCTTGGATCAAATGATTCCTAACAGAGCCCTGGATTTCCCTTTTGAATGAACCATTACATTATCTTTTTGGTTTAAATTAATTTGGGATGGATTTCCATTACTTGCACTTGGAAGAGCCCCGACTAGTGCCTGAAAGAGCAATGGGGAAATCTTGGATAAGCTGCCACATGATATTTGAGACAATGCATGTAGAGATGACTTGTTTAACAAAGCTGTGAAATGCGGAGTATCATTTCGGGCACATGTGATTATAATTTGAGTTGCTCTTCAAATTCGGGCTTTTGTATTTACATGTTTACATTCAGTATGAACAGAATGTTTGTTCCCCCCAAATTCACATGTAGAAACTCAATGTGATGGTATTAGGAAGTGGGGCCTTTGGGAGGTGATTAGGTCATGAGGGTGGAGCCCTCATGAATGGGATTAGTGCCCTTATAAAAGAGGCTCCAGAGAGCTCCCTTGCCCTTTCTTTCTTTCTTTTTTTTTTTTTTAAAGATTTTATTTATTTATTTGACAGAGAGACAGCTAGAGAGGGAACACAAACAGGGGGAGTGGGAGAGGGAGAAGCAGGCTTCCCGCTGAGCAGGGAGCCTGATGCGGGGCTCATGATCTGAGCCGAAGGCAGACGCTTAGCAACTGAGCCACCCAGGCACCCTCCTTTGCCCTTTCTGTCATGTGAGGACAAGGAGAGAAGACAGCAGTCCATGAACCAGGAAGCAGGTTTCCAGATACCAAATCTGCCAGCACCTTGATCTTGGACTTCCCAGCCTCCAAGAGTGTGAGCAATACATTCCTGTTGTTTATAACATTTGTGGTATTCTGTTACAGCAGTCCAAATGGACTAAGATACATGGTTAAGAACTAGATGCAAGTCACTTTAGCCCCCATTTGTATAGACTCTGAGAGAAACCTCATCAAATAATAATTCTCTGCTTTTAAATAAAAATATATTAATAACATCTCTATAAATGTAGTCATGAATATATAAAAGATCTAAGAAACAAAATTAGATCCAAATTAGCTTAAGCTAAAAGAGATTTATAATCATGTAACCAAACATTCCCGGGAAGCTGGCTTTGGGATTGACTGACCTAGGACTTATTATTGTTGCCACTAGGATTCATTCTTGGTCTGCCACTTCTGGGAAGGCTCCATCCTCAGCACATCCACAGCCACAAGCCAGGTGAGTTTCACTTCTTCAGTGACCTAGCCCGGTGGAGAGGAGAGTGTGTGTCTCAGGATTTCCTGCACAAGGGCCAGGTTTCTCTCTGACTTGGGTTAAGTGAAATGTGCTGATGGGTTTAGGCCAATCAGGCTCCACACCTGGTACCCACCAGGCAGAAAATGGAAGATGGGGTTGAGAGAGGAAACTCCAGAGACTGGTGTTAGGAAGGGGAGTAAAAAATGTAGTAATAATAATAGTAGTACTTATAGTTACAATGAGAATAATAATCATGGTTAATAATCCAGTACATATTATATGTTGGCATCTATTAGCATATTTAATCCTTACCACAACTGTATAGGTACCATTAAATTCTCATCTTACAGAAAAAATAAGGAAAGCTCTGGGGCATCTGGGTGGCTCAGTCGTTAAGCATCTGCCTTTGGCTCAGGTCATGATCCCAGGGTCCTGGGATTGAGCCCCGCTTTGGGCTCCCTGCTCAGCTGGATGCCTGCTTCTCCCTCTCCCACTCCCCCTGCTTGTGTTCCCTCTCTCGCTGTGTCTCTCTCTGTCAAAAAAGAAATAAAATCTTTAAAAAGAAAAGAAAAAATAAGGAAAGCTTTAAAAATACATATTCCTTAATTTTTAACCATGTGTCTAATTGATTACGTTTTATTGAATATTGTGATTAATCACAACATTTGATAGGATATTTGTATGACTTCCTGAATGGGGGATGGGGAATAGATGTTAGTATATTACCCAGGAGCCAAACTTAAGGATCCTCTAGAGTTAAATGAAGATGTATATTCATATTCTGAAATATCTAAATATTACAAATATATCTTTTCCTTTGTTTAAAATATATTTTATTTGGAACATACCAGTACTCTTGCAATAATATATTTATGATATATTGTGATAGTGAAAAAAAAATATTCTCATCTTACAGATGAGGTAACCAAAACCCAGAGAGAGGAAATTCACACAGATAGGAAGTAGCAGAACCAGGATTCACACAGGCACTCTGGCTCTAGAGCCTGCACTATTTACCTGGCTATGTTAACAATGGATGGTGTTGAGTCACAAACAAGGAGTGTCCTACACGCAATTTCCACCCTCCAATTATAATCCTTGGCCTTTTAGTTAAGAGCTTGTAAAGCCTTGGCAATGTTCAGTGCTGTGCTGTACAATCGAAGCCTACATTAGTCTGTTTGTGGTGATGCTGTAAGCCATGTGGAGTAGCCGATCCATTTCTGAACACTTGTACTTTAGGTCATTGTTAATACTCCTTTGTTCTTACTGAAGGTGTTGATAAAGCACCATACGTCTTTGTGAATCATCTCTGCAGCTGATTTCAGTTATTCCCGAATCAAGGATGACTGTCAAATACCCTTCTCCCCTGTTTGTCTTCATGGCTATCGTTTGCATAATCACAACAGGATCAGGACTGTGGGTAAGGGTGAAACTGCTTGGATGTTGTGACGATATCTTTAGGTCCATGTTTCTTGATTTGATATAGAACAAGAGCCATCCAACCATTTGTTTGGTTTAATTTTTGTTTTCTTTTTTTTTCTGGTAGATAAATTTGGCACATAATAGGAAACATTTATTTCCTTCTACTCTTATGTACAAAAGCTTATTATCAGATAAGTTGCTGCCTTTGATATCAACTTAAAAAATAAAGAACTAAATACCATTTTGCCCACTCTCTTCTTTCCTCCAAAATATATCTTGGCCATAACACACATTTTTAAAAATTTATTTATTTATTTATTTTTATTATTATTTTTTAAAGATTTTATTTATTTATTTGAGACAGAGAGAATGAGAGACAGAGAGCATGAGAGGGAGGAGGGTCAGAGGGAGAAGCAGACTCCCTGCTGAGCAGGGAGCCCGATGCGGGACTCGATCCTGGGACTCCAGGATCATGACCTGAGCCGAAGGCAGTCGCTTAACCAACTGAGCCACTCAGGCACCCCATTTTTAAAAATTTAGCTATCACATTCTCTATGCCATGAAAACAAAAGCTACTGTTACTAGGCCAGGTCAACTTGATGAATAACATAGCATTTTAGGAGAATAATTATATTCATGTCTAATGTTCTTTTCTTCAGTTAACATCTGTCTCCTGCACTTTTCTTAATATTTCTTACACCATTGGAATCAATAAAATACTTAATCTTAAATTATTCTGGATTGAAGATCTTTAAAAAAAAAAAAGCCGGTATTTTCTTTATGTCATTGGGAAAAGCTCCCTTAGAGTAAATGTGGGCCTTCAAAATCTAGTTGAGGAGTTGGAGATTTGTGAAGCCTGATTAGCTAGCCTTCTGTGCTTTTAGACCCCGAGTATACTGAAATATACGGAAAGAGGCACACTCCATAAAATGGAGCAACATCTCAATTGTCTTGATAAGCCTTTTGTAGAAATACAGATTTTCTGCTGTCTTTCCTTAAGCCTTTCCTTAATCTCGGAAATAATTCTACAATTGATGCTCCTTTGACAGTTACACTAGAAAAATCACACGAGCATTTTGAGAAATAGAGGGTTCTCTGTGAGGCACTAGGGTAAACCATTAAAATCAGGATGGTAGATTCTGCTTAGATACCACCATTTTCCTCTCTCCCCCTAATTCCAAGCTAGATGTCATCATGGTGCAAGTTCTAGATAAATCTGAACATGGCCATCAAATCCTTCTCAACCCAGTTGCTCTAGGCATCTACCACAAACTGATTAGTATGTAAAGTAAAATCCTTTTTCAGCTCTGCTCAACCTCTACCAGAATAAGCAAGTAACTCTTCCTGTGATCAAGGAAGAAGGAGAAAAAGGGAGATGGACCTTCTAACATTTAATGAACAACTATTATATGTTAGGCACTATGTTGAGAAATTTTGCACACTAATCACATTTAATCCTTTCAAAAATCAGAGGTGAGTGATGTGATTTCCATTGTTCTTAAATGGAAATGAAATCTCAGGCTCAAAGTCACAGAGCTGGTAGGTTAAGGGATGCATCAGGGATGTCCAGATCTAAAGGCCATATCATACTTGCTCTTCAAACCTTTTTAGAATCATTTTTAATAATCAATTGTTTATATAATTTTAAATGTATAGTATTAGTTTGGGAAAATGGCTAGAAGTACAGTTTACCATGGATTTATTAATTTCTGCAACAAATATTCTTTGAGTACCTACCAGGTGCTGGGAATATTGTGGTGAACTAATCAGATAAAATCCATCATTGCCCTTGTGGAGCTTACATTCTAGTGGGAGGAGGTAAATAATAAACAATGAACATAGCAAATATGTAATTTAAGTTAACAGGTGGTAAGTGCTATTGGAAAATAAGAAGACTATAGTAAGATAAGAATAATTGGTCAGAAGAAGGGTGGAGCAGAAAATAGTTCTCAAAGGCTGAATGTTTAATAGGGGATAGAATATGTGAGGGAAGAATATTCTAGACAGAGGGACCAGCCAGTGCAAAACCCCTAATGTGAGGGTATCCTTGGAATGTTTGAGCTCCAGTGTGCCTGGAACAGAATGGGTGAGAAATAAAGCAATGGAGGAAACAAAATGCCGGCTATGGGGCCTTTTAGGTTCTGGTATGGACTTTGGCCAAGTGTGATGAGGAGACACTGAAGGGTTGGAACAGAGGAGTGCTGTGATTGGGTAGTATTTTAAAATGATCACTCTGGCTTCTGTGAAAAATATGGACTGGGAGTAGGTGGGGAGGAGGATGAAAGCAAGGAGATCCATTGTAATAATTCAAATGACATGTGGGTGGCTTGGACCAGAGTGGAAGTGGAGGGAAGAGGTCATATTCTGGGTGTACCAGTGATCTGAATGATTGGATGTACATTATCAGAGAGTACGAGGAATCAAGGATGAACCCGAAAGGTTTTGTTTTGAGCAACTGGAAAGATGGAACTTCCATTAACTGAGACTGTGAGTGGAGAATAGAGGGTAGGGAAGATCGAGATTTCAGTTTTGAGGCTGCTGTGTCTGTTAGACAGAGAGGACATACACAGTCCTGAATTTCAGGGGAGAGCTATGGCTGAAGATGTGGATTAGCTTCCCTGGAAAAAGGAGAAATCTCCTGAGGTTAGAGGAACAAAGGGATTGAGGAGAAGCAAAGAGAGTGCCTCAAGAAGGAAGCTGTGAGAGTGTGGTGTGTCCAGGAGCCCAGGTGAGAAGGTTTTTCCTAGAGGAGGCAGTGATCAACAGTGCCAAATACTGCTGATGTTCAGTAAGAGGAGGGCTGGTAACTGACTATGAGATTTTGCAATGTGAAGGTAGGTCACTGGTGATCTTGACAAGGCTGATTTTGGTCGAGTTGATGGGAACAAAAACCTGACTGGAGAGGTTTAAGAGAGGGATCAGAGAAAGCAGAGTTTTTTTTTTTTTGTTTGTTTGTTTTTTTTAAAGAAGGAATAACGGCATAGTTTTTATGCTAATGGGAGTGACCTAATAAAAAGGAAAAAAATTGATATAGGAGATAGAGGGAGAATTGTTGGTGAGAGGAAAGGTGTTCACAAGCATCTGCAATGAGGGAAGAGATAAAACTCTTTCTTCATGATGATCTGATAATGACAGCTTTATGCCATTGACATATGTTTTCAAGTGGTTTGCTCAAATGGTGTATATTACTGATATCAGAATCTCAGTTTGATCCATTATTTTGGCATATCAAGATTTTTAATATTGAGAGTAAAATGAGAATTTGTTTCTAAGACTGACCTACAGTGAAAAGAGCTCCATTGCTGAGAATTTTATTTTTCTCAGCACATGATGATGTTCTTCACTGATCCCAGGAAAAACTGATTATGTATTATAGGGGTATATTTGAAAACCATATTTAAATGCTATAGTAGAACCTGAAGATATGCTGTTAGAATTGGATTCTGTCAGAGTGGATTGAGAATTAGATCCAGTTGCTAACCTTTCTGCTTTTGTGTGTGTTGGGTTCCTTGACTCAGCATCTGACAGAGCTTTGAAAGTAATCTTCAGTGAAAAATCATCCTATAATTTTTGGATCATCTGCTTAATTCAGTTATGAGCTGTCTGAAGATCCATCCTAGATTGCCATTCCTGATATCTACAGCTGTAATTTAGGATTTTAAAGTTTACTAGAAACAAAATATAAGAAAATAAACCACCTATATGTGGCTGGAAACTGATCTAAGTTGATATAGAACTGGATGCCTTGGTGAAAAATTGCAAACAATATACTACCTCTCGCTTACATGTGACCATTTTCATTTTTTTTTAATTTTATTTATTTATCTGAGAGAGAGAATGGGAGACAGAGAGCATGAGAGGGGGAGGATCAGAGGGAGAAGCAGACTCCCCGCTAAGCAGGCAGCCCGATGTGGGACTCGATCCCGGGACTCCAGGATCATGACCTGAGCTGAAGGCAGTTGCTTAAACAACTGAGCCACCCAGGCGCCCCCATTTTTATTTTTAAATTATATTTTTATTATTTTAAATTGGATTAAGCCTTTGCTTCTTTTTTTTAAATCTAAAACTTGTAGCACTGTGTCAACTCACTGTCTATCATATGGGCTTCAGCTGCCAAAGGTTGGAGAAACATTAGACTAGGTCATGCAGAAACATGTAGGCTTTGGAAAAATGTTTGAATGGTATTCAAGGGCAATAAGAAGCCACTGGAACACATTAAGCAGGGCAATGTGATGCTTACAAGTGTTTTTAATAAAGATCACCTAGTTCTTGTATTGGTTAGAGAGGTACAAATTGGAATTAGGGAGATCAACAAAAGGCTGGTCTACTTGAGGGGTGATGGTTATTTGGAATGGAGTGGTGGCAAAGGAGACAGCAATATTTAACATTTATTGACTACTTACTATAAGAATCTTACAAAGTAGATACTATTATTGGTCCCAGTTTTACAGATGATGGAAACTGAGGCACAATGAGGCAATGTAACTTGTCCAAGGTTACACAGCTATGAAATTGGAGCTTGGCTTTCAATCCAAGTGATCTGATTCCATAACTCATGATCTTGATTACTAAACTAACTTGCCTCTCTTGGATGGAGATGAGAAAAGTCGATAAAAGTATATTTAGAGGTGAGATCAGGAGGACTTGATAACTGATTGGTTGTGGATAGAAGGTAGAAAAAAAGATGGAAGATGCAGAGGTGACTCCCATGTTTCTCCCTGAATCAACTAGAAGGATTCAACGTTCATTAAAACAGAGAAAGAGTGGAGGATACCTAGATTTGGAGGAGAATTTCAAGCGTGCTGTTTGGCAGGTACAGGTTAAGATGCCTTTGAGAAATCCAAGTGAAGATGGTCCATGTAGAAGTGTAGCTCAGGAGAGGTCTGGATTGGAGAGATCCACGTGGGGACTAGTGGTTCATTGGAAACTATGGTTGTGCTCTGAGTTGACCTACAAGCAATACAGTACCTGGTACGTAACATGGGTACGTACCTGAAGGAGTGAATCTGTAGAGTAGCCATAGATCTTTGGATTTGGAATGCACCATACATAGTACCAACTCATGAATTCAGAGTTTTGCTTTCTGGCTGTTAGATGGTTAACAATGTTCACTCAAAACATTCTCAGATATTTCCCATGGAATGACTGTGAAAGAAGAGCCCTCTGAAAAAATATCCATTTTGAATATGTACATGAATACTTAAAACTGTCTGCTTAATGAATAGTTCTAATGATCTACATTCTTAGTTTGCTAAGAGATAAGCTTTTTTTTTTTCTCTAGAACTCAACCAACATTATTAAACAAAATAGTGGGTATTGAAAACAATGATAACTTTTGTTATCTTTCAAATCTTAATACCCTCTTATTTTATTTATTTTTTAAAATAAGCTCATATTTTAAGAGTTAAGTTTAAACATTTTTAAATTTAAAATAATTATAAATTTAAAGAAAAGCTGCAATAATAGTACAAAGATCACCCATAAATTCTTTTTTAAAATTTTTTGTAATATGTCCAAGAGTTTTATTTTATTTTATTTTATTTTTTTTTTAAGATTTTATTTATTTGAGAGAGAGAGAACACATGAGAGGGGGGAGGGTCAGAGGGAGAAGCAGGCTCCCCGCCAAGCCAGGAGCCTGATGCGGGACTCGATCCTGGGACTCTAGGATCATGACCTGAGCCGAAGGCAGCCGCCCAACCAACTGAGCCACCCAGGCGCCCCAAGAATTTTATTTTAATTTAATTTAATTTTTAACTTTTAATTTAAGTTCAATTAATTAACATATAATGTATTATTAGTTTCAGAAGTAGAGGTCAGTGATTCATTGGTCTTATATAATATCCAGTGCTCATTACATCACTAGTCCTCCTTAATGTCCATCATCCAGTTTCCCCATCCCCTGACCCCCTTCCCCTCCAGCAACCCTCAGTTTGTTTCCTATGATTAAGATTCTCTTATGGTTTGTCTCCCTCTCTGATTTCATCTTGTTCTATTTTTTTCCTCTTTTCCCCTATGATCCTCTGTTTTGTTTCTTAAATTCCACATATGAGTGAGGTCATATGATAATTGTTTTCTCTGATTGACTTATTTCACTTAACATAATACCCTCTAGTTCCATCCACTTCGTTGCAAATGGCAAGATTTCATTTTTTTGATGGCTGAGTAGTATTCCATTGTATAATATGTACCACATCATCTTTATCCATTCATCTGTTGATGGATATTTGGGCTCTTTCTATAGTTTGGCTATTGTGGACATTGCTGCTATAAACATTGGGGTGCAGGTGCTCTTTTGTTTTTGTTTTTAAATTTTATTATGTTATGTTAGTCACCATACAATACATCATTAGTTTTTGATGTGGTGATCCACGATCCATTGTTTTCATGTAACACCCAGTGCTCCATGCAGTACGTGCCCTCCTTAATACCCATCACCCGGCTAACCAATCCCCCCTCTCCCCTCCCCTCTAAAACCCTGTTTGTTTCTCAGAGTCCATAGACTCTCATGGTTCATCTCTCCCTCCAACTTCCCCCCCTCATTTTTCCCTTCCTTCTCCTAGTGTCCTCCATGCTATTCCTTATGTTCCACAAATAAGTGAAACCATATGATAATTGACTTTCTCTGCTTGACTTATTTCACTTAGCATCATCTCCTCCAGTCCCATCCATGTTGATGTAAAAGTTGGGTATTCATCCTTTCTGATCGCTGAGTAATATTCCATTGTATATATGGACCACATCTTCTTTATCCATTCATCTGTTGAAGGGCATCTTGGCTCTTTCCACAGTTTGGCTATTGCAGACATTGCTGCTATTGGGGTGCATATGGCCCTTCTTTTCATTACATCTGTGTCTTTGGGGTAAATACCCAGTAGTGCAATTGCTGGGTCATAGGGTAGCTCTATTTTTAAATTTTTGAGGAACCTCCACACTGTTTTCCAAAGTGGCTGTACCAACTTGCATTCCCACCAACAGTGTAAGAGGGTTCCCCTTTCTCCTCAACCTCTCCAACATTTGTTGTTTCTTTCCCTGTCCATTTTTGCTATTCTAACTGCTGTAAGGTGGTATCTCAATGTGGTTTTGATTTGAATTTCCCTGATGGCTAATGATGATGAACATTTTTTCATGTGTCTGTTAGCCATTTGTATGTCTTCTTCAGAGAAGTATCTTTTCCTATCTTCTGCCCACTTTTTTACTTGATTATTTGTTTTTTGGGTGTTGAGTTTGAGAAGTTCTTTATAGATCTTGGACACCAGCCCTTTATCTGTAGTGTTAATTGCAAATATCTTCTCCCATTCTGTGAGTTGCCTCTTTGTTTTGTTGACGGTTTCCTTTGCTGTGCAGAAGCTTTTTATCTTGATGAAGTCCCAAAAGTTCATTTTTGCTTTTATTTCACTAGCTTTTGGAGATGTATCTTGAAAGAAGTTGCTGTGGGCGATGTCAAAGAGGTTACTGCCTATGTTCTCCTCTAGGATTTTGATGGATTCCTGTCTCACATTGAGGTCTTTCATCCACTTTGAGTTTATCTTTGTGAATGGTGTTAGAGAATGGTAGAGTTTCATACTTCTGCATGTGGCTGTCCAATTTTCCCAGCACCATTTATTGAAGAGACTGTCTTTTTTCCATTGCATGTTTTTTCCTGCTTTGTCAGAGATTATTTGACCATAGAGTTGAGGGTCCATATCTGGGTTCTCTATTCTGTTCCATTGGTCTATATGTCTGTTTTTGTGCCAGTACCACACTGTCTTGGTGATCACAGCTTTGTAATATAGCTTGAAATCGGGCAACGTGATGCCCCCAGCTTTGTTTTTCTTTTTCAACATTTCCTTGGCGATTTGGGGTCTTTTCGATGTATGAAAACAATGGTATCGATGATTCCATACAAATTTTAGGATTGTTTGTTCCAGCACTTTGAAAAATGTCATTGGAATTTTGATCGGGATGGCATTGAAGGTATAGATTGCTCTGGGTAGCATAGACATTTTAACAATGTTTATTCTTCTGATCCATGAGCATGGAATATTTTTCCATCTTTTTGTGTCTTCAATTTCTTTCATGAGTGTTTTGTAGTTCCTAGAGTATGGATCCTGTACCTCTTTGGTTAGGTTTATTTTGAGGTATCTTATGGTTTTTGGTGCTATTGTAAATGGAATCGTTTCTCTAACTTCTCTTTCTACAGTTGCATTGTTAGTGTATAAGAAAGCAACTGATTTCTGTGCATTGATTTTATATCCTGCCACATTATTGAATTGCTATATGAGTTCTAGTAACTTGGGAGTGGAGTCTTTTGGGTTTTCCACATAAAGTATCATGTCATCTGCGAAAAGAGAGAGTTTGACTTCTCCTTTGCCAATTTGAATACCTTTTATTTCTTTTTGTTGTCTGATTGTCGTTGCTAGGACTTCTAGTACTATGTTGAACAATAGTGGCGAGAGTGGGCATCCTTGATGTGTTCCTGATCTTAAGGGAAAGGCTCTCAGCTTTTCCCCATTGAGGATGATTTTCGCTGTAGGTTTTTCATAGATGGATTTTATGATCTTGAGGAATGTTTCCTTTATCCCTATACTCTGAAGAGTTTTAATCAGGAAAGGATGTTGTATTTTGTCAAATGCTTTTTCTGTATCAATTGAGAGGACCATATGGTTCTTCTCCCTCCTCTTATTAGTGTGTTCTATCACATTGATTGATTTGCGAATGTTGAACCACCCTTGCATCCCGGGGATAAATCCCACTTGGTCGTGGTGGATGATCCTTTTAATGTATTGTTGGATCCTATTAGCTAGGATTTTGTTGAGGATTTTGGAATCCATATTCCTCAGGGATATCGGTCTGAAATTCTCCTTTTTGATGGGGTCTTTGCCTGGTTTGGGGATTAAGGTAATGCTGGCCTCATAGAATGAGTTTGGAAGTTTTCCTTCTGTTTCTATTTTTTGAAACAGCTTCAGTAGAATAGGTATTATTTCTTCTTTGAATGTTTGGTAGAATTCCCCAGGGAATCCATCAGGCCCTGGACTCTTGTTTTTTGGGAGGTTTTTGATCACTGCTTCAATCTCGTTACTGGTTATTGGCCTATTCAGGTTGTCAATTTCTTCCTGTTTCAGTCTTGGCAGCTTATAGGTTTCCAGGAAGGCCTCCATTTCATCCAGATTGCTCAGTTTATTGGCATATAGTTGTTGATAATAATTTCTAATAATTGTTTCTATTTCCTTAGTGTTAGTCTTGATCTCTCCCCTTTCATTCATAATTTTATTAATTTGGGTCCTTTCTCTATTCTTTTAGATAAGTCTGGCCAGTGGTTTATCGATCTTATTAATTCTTTCAAAGAACCAACTTCTAGTTTCGTTGATCTGATCTACTGTGTTTCTGGTTTCTAACTCATTGATCTCTGCTTTAATTTTAATTATTTCTCTTCTAATGTGTGGCTTAGGCATCGTTTGTTGCTTTTTCTCTAGTTCTTTAAGGTGTAGAGTTAGTTGGTGAATTCGGGATTTTTCTGTTTTTTTTGAGTGAGGCTTGGATGGGTATGTATTTCCCCCTTAGGACCGCCTTTGCAGTATCCCATAGGTTTTGGACCGATGTATTTTCATTCTCATTGATTTCCATGAATTGTTTGAGTTCTTCTTTGATTTCCTGGTTGACCCAAACATTCTTGAGCAGAGTGGTCTTTAGCTTCCAAGTGTTTGAATTTCTTCCACATTTTTTCTTGTGATTGAGTTCCAGTTTTAAAGCATTGTGGTCTGAGAATATGCAGGGAATAACTTAATCTTTTGATATTGGTTGAGACCTGATTTGTGACCCAGTATGTGGTCTATTCTGGAGAAAGTTCCATGTGCGCTTAAGAAGAATGAGTATTCTGTTGTTTTGGGGTGGAATGTTCTGTAAATATCTATGAGGTCCATCTAGTCCAATGTATCATTCAAAGCTCTTGTTTCCTTGTTGATTTTCTGCTTAGATGATCTGTGCATTGCTGAGAGTGGAGTATTGAGGTCTCCTACAATTAACGTATTGTTATCAATAGGAGTCTTTATTTTGGTTAACAGTTGGCTTATGTAGGTGGCTGCTCCCATGTTGGGGGCATAGATATTTACAATTGTTAGATCTTCTTGTTGGATAGACCCTTGAAGAATGATATAGTGTCCTTCTGTGTCTCTAATTACAGACTTTAGTTTAAAATCTAATTTGTCTGATATAAGAATTGCTACTCCAGCTTTCTTTTGAGGTCTGCTGGCATGGAAGATGGATCTCCATCCCTTGACTTTCAGTCTGGATGTATCTTTAGGTTCAAAATGAGTCTCTTGTAGGCAGCATATGGATGGGTCCTGTCTTTTTATCCAATCTGCAACCCTGTGCCGTTTTATGGGAGCGTTTAGGCCATTCATGTTGAGATTGATTATTGAAAGATATGAATTAATTGTCATCATGTTGCCTATGAAGACGTTGTTTTTATAGATTGTCCCTGTAAATTTCTGTTGTAGATCACTCTTGGGGTCTTTCTCCTTTTATAGAACCCCCCCTTAATATTTCCTGCAGGGCTGGCTTAGTGGTCACATATTCTTTCAGTTTCTGCCTGTCACGGAAGCTCTGCATCTCTCCATCCATTCTAAATGAAAGCTTTGCTGGATAAAGTATTCTTGGCTGCATGTTCTTCTCATTTAGTACCCTGAATATGTCTTGCCAGGCCTTTTTGGCTTGCTAGGTCTCTGTGGATAGGTCTGACGTTATTCTGATGTTCCTCCCTCTGTATGTAAGGAATCTCTTCCCCCTAACTGCCCTTAAGATGGTTTCCTTGGTTCTAAGATTTGCAAGTTTTACTATTACATGCCGGAGTGTTGGCCTGTTTTCCTTGATCTTGGGAGGGGTCCTCTCTGCCTCTAGGATGCGAATGTTTGTTTCATTCCCCAGATTAGGGAAGTTCTCAGATACGATTTGCTCAAATACATCTTCTAGTCCTCTCTCTCTCTCCACTCCCTCCGGGATTCCAATTATTCTGACATTGGAATGCTTCATGGTGTCACTTATTTCTCTGATTCTAATTTCATGGATTCTGAGTTGTTTTTCCCTGGCCTCCTCTTTTCCCTTTTTATCTATTATATTATCTTCCAGGTCGCTTATTCGTTCTTCTGCCTCAGTTACCCTAACTGTTAGATTATCTAGATTGGATTGGATCTCATTGAGAGCATTTTTAAGTTCTGCCAATTCAGCTTTCATTTCTGCCCTTAGAGACTCTATGTTGCCATTAATTGATTTCTCCATTCTAGCCATTGTCTTCACAATTGCTAGCCTGAATTCCATCTCCGACATCTTGGTTATATCTGCATCCATTTGTAAATCTGCAGCACTGAGTCTTTTCTATTTTGGGGGCTCCTCCTCCTAGTCATTCTGTTGATGGGTGTTTTAGGGAATGTATAGAGTCCAAATTATTTGCCAGAACCCAAGCAAGATGCACCTGTTTTCTTGGGACCTTAGGGTTGCTGGCCTCTTGTTTTCCCAGCCTGTCTTCTGGGGGAGGGGCCTGCCGTGCTGTTACTCAGGCAACCCTCTTTGGGCGGAGTTGCCCTGCCCCCCTGTGGCGGGGGATGGGCTCAGTGAGAATCAGTTTTTGGGGCTTTTGTTCTCTGGTGGCTTTCCCTGGTGGCTTTCCACGTCTCTTCCATGAGTCAGAGCAGAAGAGACAGTTTCCAACCCTCTGCCTCAGAGCCAGAGAGACCGCAGTCTGTTCTTCAATGAGCTCTCCAGGCCACACCATCTCTGTTTCTGTCCGTGCTGCTATAAACTGCAGCGTCCTGGGTTGTGAGTCCCTCTGCAGTGCCCCCAGTCCTGCCTCCAGGTCGGGGCACGTCTCTGCCCTTTGTGCTTCTAAAACCGCCAGCCGCTCCCAGTTCACCCATGTGACCCTGCCGCCCCGGGGATTCTGCCCTGGGGGCTGCAGTTCGCAGGCGCGACCCCGCCGCTTTGGGTTTCCGCCCCGGGGGCTGCCCTAGAGTCCTTTCCCCACCGCTACCGGTCTGCGAGTCTGCGCCCCGTCTGCAGTGCGCGAGGCTGTCACTCACCAGCGGTCCAGGATCCCCACGGCCAGGCACCCTCCTGCTGCCGTTTATCCTCTGATATCTGCCCACGGAATCATGACTCCCCACTTCATACCTCAAAACCAACCGCCTGCAATATTCTGTTTGTAGAGATCCAGATCTTCTTACATCTCAGGCTGGTTTCATGGGTGCTCAGAGTGGTCTGGTAGATATCCAGCTCAATTCCAGGGACCAGTTGAAATAGGGTCCCCTACTCCTCCACCATCTTTCCTTCCCCCTGCAGGTGCCCTTTTGGATCACTACATTTGTATCTTTGGGGTAACTCCCTAGTAGTGCAATTGCTGGGTTGTAGGGTAGCTTTATTTTCAACTTTTTGAGGAACCTCCATACTGTTTTCCAGAGTGGCTGCACCAGCTTGTCTTCCCACCAACAGTGTAGGAGGGTTCCCCTTTCTCCCCATCCTCACCAACATCTGTCGTTTCCTGACTTGTTAATTTTAGCCATTCTACTGGTGTGAGGTGGTATCTCATGGAGGTTTTGATTTGGATTTCCCTGATGCCGAGTGATGTTGAGCATTTTTTCATGTGTCTTTTGGCCATTTGGATGTCTTCTTTGCAGAAATGTCTATTCGTGTCTTCTGCCCATTTCTTGATTGGATTATTTGTTCTTTGGGTGTTGAATTTGGTAAGTTCTTTATAGATTTTGGACACTAGCCCTTTATCTGATAAGACACTTGCAAATACCTTCTCCCATTCTATTGGTTGTCTTTTGTTTTTGTTGACTGTTTCCTTTGCTGTGCAAAAGCTTTTTATCTTGATGAAGTCCTAGTAGTTCATTTTTTGTCTTTGTTTCCCTCGCCTTTGGAGACGTGTCTAGCAAGAAGTTGCTGCAGCCGAGGTCACAGAAAACACAGGCTGCAGGTTCTGTTCTCCTCTAGGATGTTGATGGATTCCTGTCTCACATTTAGGTCTTTCATCCATTTTGAGTCTATTTTTGTGTATGGTATAAGGAAATGGTCTAGTTTCATTCCTCTGCACATGGTGTCCATTTTTGCTGACATCATTTGTTGAAGAGACTGTCCTTTTTCCATTGGACAGTCTTTCTTGCTTTGTCGAAGACTAGTTGACCATAGAATTGAGGGTCCCTGTCTGGGTTCTCTATTCTGTTCCATTGATCTGTCTGTTTTTGTGCCAGTACCATACTGTCTTGGTGATTACAGCTTTGTAATAGTGCTTGAAGTCCGGAATTGTGATGCTGCCAGGTTTGGTTTTCTTTTTCAACATTCCTTTGGCTATTTGGGGTCTTTTCTGGTTCCATACAAATTTTAGGATTATTTGTTCCAGCTCTGTGAAAAAAGTTGGTGGTATTTTGATAGGGATTGCACTGACTGTATAGATTGCTCTAGGTGGTATAGACATTTTAACAATATTTGTTCCTCCAATCCATTAGCACTGAATGTTTTTCCATTTCTTTGTGTCTTCCTCAATTTCTTTCATGAGTGTGGTATAGTTTTCTGAGTAAAGATCCTTTGCCTCTTTGGTTGGGTTTATTCCTAGGTATCTTATGGTTTTGGATGCAATTGTAAATGGGATTGACTCCTTAATTTCTCTTTCTTCTGTCTCATTGTTAGTGTATAGAAATGCAACTGATTTCTGTGCTTTGATTTTATATCCTGCCACTTTCTGAATTCCTGTATGAGTTCTAGCAGTTTCTTGCGGGGGTGGGGGGAGTCTTTTGGGTTTTCCACATAGAGTATCATGTCATCTGCAATGAGTGAGAGTGTGACATCTTCTTTGCTGATTCAGATGCCTTTTATTTCTTTTTTGTTGTCTGATTGCTGAGGCTAGGACTTCTAGTACTATGTTGAGCAACAGTGGTGAGAGTCGACATTCCTGTCATGTTCCTGACCTTAGGGGAAAAGCTTTTAGTTTTTCCCCATTGAGAATGATACTCTCTGTGGGCTTTTTGTATATGGCTTTTATGATATTGAGGTATGTTTCCTCTATCACTACACTGTGAAGAGTTTTAATCAAGAAAGGATGCTGTACTTTGTCAAATGCTTTTTCTGCCTCTATTGAGAGGCTCATATGGTTCTTGTTCTTTCTTTTCTTTGTGTAGTATATCACATTAATTAATTTGCAGATGTTGAACAACCCTTACAGCCCAGGAATAAATCCTACTTGGTCGTGGTGAATAATCCTTTTAATGTACTGTTGGATCCTACTGGCTATATCTTGGTGAGAATTTTGGCATCCATATTCATCAGGGATATTGGTCTGTAATTCTCTTTTTTGGTGGGGTCTTTTTCTGATTTTGGGATCAAGGTAATGCTGGCTTCATAGAAAGAGTTTGGAAGTTTTCCTTCCATTTCTATATTTTGAAACAGCTTCAGAAGAATAGGTAGTAATTCTTCTTTAAATATTTGGTAGAATTCCCCTGGGAAGCCATCCAGCCCTGGACTCTTGTTGGTTGGGAGATTTTTGATTACTGCTTACATTTCCTTACTGGTTATGGGTCTGTTCAGGTTTTCTATTTCTTTCTATTTCAGTTTTGGTAGTTTATACATCTCTGAGAAAGCATCCATTTCTTCCAGATTGCCTAATTTGTTGGCATATAGTTGCTCATAATATGTTCTTATAATTATTTATATTTCTTTTGTGTTGGTTGTGATCTCTCCTCTTTCATTCATGATTTTATTTATTTGGGTCCTTTCTCTTTCCTTTTGGTAAGTCTGGCCAGGGGTTTATCAATCTTATCAATTCTTTCAAAGAACCAGCTCCTAGTCTCATTGATATGTTCTACTGTTCTTTTGGTTTCTATTTCATTGATTTCTGCTCGAATCTTTATTAATTCTCTTCTGCTGGGTTTAGGCTTTATTTGCTGTTCTTTCTCCAGCTCCTTCAGGTGTAAGGTTAGGTTGTGTATTTGAGACCTTTCTTGTTTCTTGAGAAAGGCTTGTATTTCTATATACTTCCCTCTTAGGACCGCCTTTGCTGCATCCCAAAGATTTTGAACAGTTGTGTTTTAATTTTCATTTGTTTCTGTGAGCTTTTTAAATTCTTTAATTTCCTGGTTGATCCATTAATTCTTCAGTAGGATGCTCTTTAGCCTCCATGTGTTTGAGTTCTTTCCAAATTTCCTCTTCTGATTGAGTTCAGGTTTCAAAGCATTGTGGTCTGAAAATATGCAGGGAATGATCCCAGTCTTTTGGTACCGGTTGGGACCTGATTTGTGACCCAGTATGTGATCCATTCTGGAGAGTGTTCCATGTTCACTCGAGAAGAATATGTATTCTGTTGCTTTAGGATGGTATACTCTGAATGTATCTGTGAAGTCCATCTGGTTCAGTGTGTCATTCAAAGCCTTTATTTCCTTGTTGATCTTCTGCTTAGATGATCTGTCCATTGCTGTGAGTGGGGTGTTAAAGCCCTCTACTATTATTGCATTATTATCAATGTGTTTCTTTAATTTTGTTGTTAATTGATTTATATAGTTGGCTGCTCCCATGTTAGGGTCATAAATATTTACAATTGTTAGATCTTCTTTTTGGATAGATCCTTTAATTATGATATAGTGTCCTTCCATCTTTTATTACAGTCTTTGCTTTAAAATCTAATTTGTCTGATATAAGGATTGCTATTCCAGCTTTCTTTTGATGTCCGTTAGCATGATAAATTGTTTTCCACCCCCTCACTTTCAATCTGGAGGAGTCTTTGGGTCTAAAATAAGTCTCTTGCAGACACCATATCAGTGGGTCTTCCTTTTTTTATCCAATCTGATATCCTCTATCTTTTGATTGGGGCATTTAGTTCATTACATTCAGAGTAACTCTTGAAAGATGGGAATTTAGTGCCATTGTATTACCTGTAAACTCTGTATATTGTCTCTTTTCCTTTCTGGTCTATGTTACTTTTAGGCTCTCTCTTTGCTTAAAGGCCCCTTTAATATTTCTTGCAGGGCTGGTTTAGTGATCACAAATTCTTTTAGTTTCTGTTTGGGAGACTTTTTATCTCTCCTTCTATTTTCAATGACAGCCCAGCTGGATGTAGTATTCTTGGCTGCATATTTTTCTCATTTGGCACCCTGAATATACCATGCCAGTCCTTTCTGGCCTCCCAGGTCTCTGTGGATTGGTCTACTGCCAGTCTAATGTTTCTAACCTTATAGGTTACAGACCTCTTGTCCTGAGCTGCCTTCAGGATTTTCTTTTTGTCTCTGAGATTTGCAAGTTTCACTATTATATGTCAAGGTGTTGACCTATTTTTATTGCTTTTGAGGGTGGTTCTTTGTGCCTCCTGTTTCCTTCCCCAGATTAGGGAAGCTGTCTGCTATAATTTGCTTCTGCCCCCGCCCCTTCCTCTTCTTCTGGGATCCCAATTATTCTAATATTGTTTCACTTTTCTCTCGAATTCTCCCCTCATGATCCAGTAGTTGTTTATTTTTCTTTTTCTCAGCTTCTTTATTCTCTATCACTTTGTCTTCTATATCACTAATTCTCTCTTCTGCCTCGTTTATTCTAGTAGTTAGAGCCTCCATTTCTTATTGCAGCTCATTAATAGCCTTTTAAAAATTTCAACTTGATTAGATTTTAGTTCTTTTATTTCTCCAGAAAAGGGTTCTCTAGTTTCTTCTATGCTTTTTTCAAGCCCAGCTAGTATCTTTATAATCATTATTCTGAACTATAGTTCTGACCTCTTACTTATATCCATACTGGTTAGGTCCCTGGCATTCAGCCCTGCCTCTTGTTCTCTTTTTTGAGGTGAGTTTTTTCTGTCTTGTTATTCTTGCAGGAAGTGGTTGCTTTTCTATTTGTAGAGTTGTAGCTATTCTTTTCTTAGATCTCTGGATGAGTTTGCAGGTGTTCAGAATGATAACTGTCCAGTTGAATTCCTGGGACCAGATGAAACTAAGGTCTCCTACTTCTCCGCCATCTTGGATTATCTCTATTCTCCCATAAATTCTTAATCCAGAATCACCAATTATTAACATTTTGCCATATTTGCTTTATCATGCCTTTTCCCTTTATATGTAGTCTTTCCTGGACCTTTGAGAATATGTTGCAGGTATCATTCCTTTACTTCTAAATATTTAAACATATATTTCCTAAGAATGAGTTCATTCTCATCTATAGCCACAGTATAATTTTCAAATTCAGGAAATATTACATCTTTGTATACCACTTTATAATTTGCTGTCCATATTCAAATTTCTTCATGGCAGTTTTCCCTCCAGTAGAGGACCCAACCGAAGGTCATGCATTTCATTTAGTCATCATGTCTCTTTAAGTCTCCTTTAGTTTGGGCAGTTACTCAGCCTTTGTCTTTTAAGATGTAATTTTTGAAGAATATATAAACATGTTTTGTAAAATGCTCCTCACTTTGAGTTAGTCTGATGTTTCTTCAGGATCAGATTCAGGTTATGAGTTTTTGGTAGGAATACAACAAAAGTTAAGGTTGTGTTCTTCTCAGTGTACCATGTTAGGAGGCAAATGATGCTGGTTTGCCTGATTATTGGTGGTGTTAACTTTGGTCTCTTGGTTACAGTGGTATTTGTCAGGTTTCCTCGTAATAAAATTATAATTTGTCCCTTTATAATATTAAGTAATGTGAAAGAATTACATTTTAAGGTAATAGCTACTACATCTATAACTCAGAACCTGGTTTTTTCATTGCCAGATCCCTAGGAGGAAGATACATTAGGAATCGAGGTCAACTAACAGAATCTGCCATGGAGCCCCATGTTAATTTCCTCAGTTTCTAATATTCACCTTCTAATTTTGTTTAAATCTCTTAATCACACCATAGGGCTAAGATGGAAAGGGGTGGTATGTGATTATATTCATGATGTGGTTCCAGCCCATTCTGGTAGATAGAAGAAAACTTCTGGTCTTTGTACCATCCTTACTTTCCCTCACAACCCAGTACTAAAGAAAGGTTGCCTGATGATTATTCAATATACATCCAAACTGTTTTACATAAATTACCATTGGCTTATCTCTCCTAACCACCCCCGCCTGCTCCCCACATACACAAGGATTCTAATATTCATAATATCCTGGAATTGGGTATTGGCTTTTTACCTTGTCTCATTCCCTATACTTACCAATCTTAGGATGCCAAAATGAACCTTAAAACACCAAGAATCTACTCATATAAATAAGAAGCAATGTATAAATGAGCTTATTTTCATTTTATTCTTAAATTAAATGGTTATTCTCTCAGCCCTGTAATCATGAGGGTTTTTTTAAATTTTTTTTTTTAAAGATTTTATTTATTTATTTGACAGAGAGAGAGATAGCAAGAGGGGGAACACAAGCTGGGGGAATGGGAGAGGGAGAAGCAGGCCTCCCACCAAGCAGCGAGCCCAATGTAGGGCTCGATCCCAGGACCCTGGGATCATGATCTGAGCCGAAGGCAGATGCTTAACGATTGAGCCACCCAGGCGCCCCTGTAATCATTAGTTTTAACACAAATTCTGTAACAACCATAAAAACATGAAAAACAACATACTTGTGTAAGGCTTTATGCATATTTTATCCATTTTTATTTTATAAACTTCTAATGAGTCATCCAGTTTGAATTTTGGCAGACTAGTGTAAAATAGTGCAGTTCTATGATTTTTCAGACCCTGGTAACATTGGGTCACATTTTGCCTTTGTTCCACATCTGCTCAAAGCTTGTAACAAATTTATCAAAATTCCTGCTGTATGAAATGTATATGAAATGAAAGAGATTTCAGAGAATAATTCCTTTCAAGCATGAATATTTAAATAAGACATTTATCCTTAATATCTTTCCATGAAAATTGGCTTCTTAGCCTGGTTTCCTGTTATTTAACTCTCAAATGAATTCCACTGGGTTGAAAACAATAAGAAAAATTTATTCCATTCAATCATGTTGTCTCCATGATTGACCCCCAAGGTAATGGAATGGACCACAAAATAGAAAGGAAAGCACATCTTATGCTGTTAAGTAGTGTGTCAAATCTGGCAAAAGTCAATTGCCTCATTTACTATGAATAAATTTAAAACTATTGAATATCCAAGTTGAAACAGGAATCTCACCTCATTTGGTCAAGTATTGAGATTGGATACTTCAAAAATATACATTGCTAAGATGAGCAACTAATCTTAGCCCAATAATAGCCTGAATACATTGAATGCCCTTAGAATACTTTTCAACTAATGTCAAAATTGCTAGAAAAATTTTTTGTAGCCTTAGTACATTGTGCTTTATAATAAGTTATAAGACATTTTCTTGAACAGAATTTTTCAGACTGTCTTACAGTGTTCAATTGCAGCAAGACACTTTTCCTGTAAAGGAATATTGAAAGACACTGATAATTTTATTATGAAGTCCCTATCATCTTTTCTTCATGAAAAGATACCAGACAATTTCAAATTGACCTTAAGCATTATTTAAAGCTAAAGCACAGAGGGTATATTAGTTAGGATAAAAGCTCAGATGCTACACCAAAGAAAGTGAACAATACTGTAGCTTAAAGAGCACAGAAGCTTATTTCTCTTGTGCTGTAGTCTAATGAGTCTAGGCTGGGGAGGGCAGTGGGATCCATGGAGTCATTCAGGGGACCACATTCCTTTCATCTTCCCCCCCCCATTTTCTCAGATGTTGTCTTTGTCTAGAACTTGAAACTAGGTTGTGGGCTAGGTTTGAAGCTAGGTTGCATTTAAAAAAATTTTTTTATTGTTATGTTAATCACCATACATTACATCATTAGTTTTTGATGTAGTGTTCCATGATTCATTGTTTCTGTATAACACCCAGTGCTCCATGCAGAGCATGGCTTCTTTAATACCCATCACCAGGCCAACCCATCCTCCCACCCCCTCCCCTCTGGGACCCTCAGTTTGTTTTTCAGAGTCCATCATCTCTCATGGTTCGTCTCCCCCTCCAATTTCAATTTATTTGACAGAGAGAGACACAGGGAGAGAGGGAACACAAGCAGGGGGTGTGGGAGAGGGAGAATCAGGCTTCCCACTGAGCAGGGAGCCTGATGCGGGGCTCGATCCCCGGACCCTGGGATCATGACCTTAGCCAAAGGCAGATGCTTAACAACTGAGCCACCCAGGTGCCAGCTAGGTTGCATTTAAAAAAAAAAAAAAAGCTAGGTTGTCTTTGGTTGAAGCTAGGTTGTGGGCACATGCATGTTTTGATTCTTCAGAAAGGGAAGGGAGCATGAAGAAGCACATGTTCAATGTCTTAAGGTCCAGATCAAGAAATGGTACACATTTATTCAGTTCATCTTCCTTAGTCACGTGGTTACTAAGTGTAAGGGAGGCTGGGAAATGTAGTGTAGCTGAGCAATCCTGTACCCAGTGAATATTGTGTGACTATGGAAGAAGGGGTAAATATTTAGCTCCAGAGAGGTTGGATAATTAGCCTTAAGGCCACAGAGCTAGTGAGTGGAAAAATAAGTAAGATTAATGCCCAGGCAATCTTGTTCTAGAAATATTGGCCTTAAATATTTTTTCAATTTTTGTTGCTGTGTAACAGCCATCCCCAAATGTAGCTATTTTTCATGCTTCTGTGGGTTGGCTGGGTGGTTCTTCTGTTGCCTGGAGTCACTCAGGTGGATACATTCAGCTGGCAGATTAGTGTAAGACTGGGTTCAACTGGAGCTGCAGGTGGGGCATCTTGATTCTTCTTGGGGCTTCCATAGCATTATGAAAATAGTGGAAAACCCTAATTGCAAAGGGTTTATGGGATGGGAACTGTTGTGTCCATCTTTCTATACAATTTACCACAAATACTAGGCAATTCTACATCTAAAAATCTAGGCTTGGAGAACACCTAGGGAAATCTGAGAGATGCTCTGATCAGGTCTGAAATTCACATAAGAAATATATGGAATCTGTGGTCTTCCCATTTTCATTCTGCCCTAAGGAACGATCAGGACAAGAAGCATACCAGGATGGAGCTAAGAGACTATGAAAGAATGTCTGGTTCTGAATGGGTGATACACACTATTGGATTTCCTATGGTATAATGTATTTACATTTTGGGGTGTGTTCAAGGAACTAGGAGGCTTGATGTGTGGATACATGTTAGTTGTGTTCACTAGAGGGCACCTGAGGTTGGGAATGACTTCATCTGGGGTATAATCAGAAGGAGATGTTCTCTGAATAAAAAGACCTGGATCTTGGGGCCCCACATCTCCAAGAAGTGGGGCTTTACTAAGTTTAATGCGGATGAATTTGAAGACATGGTGGCTGAAAAGTGGCTTATCCCAGATGGCTGTGGGGTCAAATATATCCCTAATCGTGGCCCCTTGGACAAATGGAGGGCTCTGTACTCATGAGAACCTCGGCACTGCCCCCTCCCGACTCATGCCCACCAATAAAACCTACTTCCTGCCAAAAAAAAAAAATATTCTTTTATATGGGGCTTAGGAAGAAAAGTGAACACAGGAAGCCTTGAAGAACCAAATTCTAGGTAAAAAGAAAAAGAGAGAGGGAGAGAAAGAAAGAACAAAAGCAAGCCAGCAAGCAGCCTTTTATAGATAACAAAGAAGTGTGGCAGCTTCCATACATGGGGCAAGTCACCACTCCAGGTTTGGGCAGATGCAGTTGCGGACCTGCCATAGATGTAGAACTCCTGTAGGATGAGGAGTAATCAGCCGAATCTTAGATGACGGTGTGGGCTGCTGGGATGGACTGAAATCTGGGAGAGCACTAGAGACCAAAGCAAAGTGATCTGAAAATCCTCCCTTTCCCACTATCCTTGAAGATTGTTGAGAAAGCTACAGGAATAAGGCACTGGACAGCAGAGAGCAATCATTTTGTTTCACATATTCTTATAGGAGTGGATTCCATGGCTCTACCAGAGTTAAATACAAAGATGAATTTATTTATTTATTTATTTATTTAAGATTTTTTAATTTATTTGAGAGAGAGTGAGAGAGAGAGCACAAGAGGGGGGAGGGTCCGAGGGAGAAGCAGACTCCCTGCTGAGCAGGGAGCCCGATGCGGGACCCGATCCCGGGACTCCGGGATCATGACCTGAGCTGAAGGCAGTCGCTTAACCAACTGAGCCATCCAGGCGCCCCACAAAGATGAATTAAAAAAAAAATCTGTCTCCAAACCCTTCCTAGCTTAAATGCTGGTTGTCGAAGATTCTGAGGGTCAGATTTTACCATAATCGCAAGCTAATAGGTTAGACTGCCACAGGTTCATGGATGCTGGGAGAAGACACAGAACTCCCGGCTCATAGATGAAGGATAGTCTATTAATTACAAAAATAGCAGTAGCCAGAAAATAAAAATATTTGCATTGGTTCCCCAAGCTCCAATTCATATAGGGTGTTGCAGAGAGGGTCAGATGATTCCTGAACAGGCAGTGAGTCCTGTTACAAGAAAGTAAACCTGAGCTCAGGGAACCCAAATATTTTATAATGGGTTGTAGGCATGACTGCTCTTTGTTGCTATCCCTGTCTTCCAAGACTGTGTGCTATACAAACATCCTTGAAAAGACAGTCTGGAAGACTATCAGTCTGGATCATAGTCAGTGCCTTTCTTTGTACGATATGAAGAAGTATTAGAGATGTGTGAAAAGTGAAAAATTGTTTCCCCATACTGACCAAAAGGTAGAGGCTCACAGGGCTAATCACAGGTGAACATAAACAAAATAAAGCTGTAGCCTAGCTTCAGCTTGATTGAATATGAACTCCTCAATTCAACTGTCTGATGAAGGAGAGTTACTTTCTGAAAAAACATTAAATCAAAAGAAAACAAAAATATTATATTCGGTCATCATTTTTTTTTTTAAGAGAGGGAGGGGCAGGGGCTGGTGGAGAGGGAGAGAGAGAATCCTAAGCAGGCTCTATACCCAGTGTGAGCCTGATGCGGGGCTCCATCTCACAACCCTGAGATCATGACCTGAGCTGAAATCAGAGTTGGACATTTAACCAACTGAGCCACCCATGCACTGCAGTCATCACTGTTTTTTATATATAATGTCTATAATACAATAAAAATTGAGACATGAAAAAAGCAGGAATATTTGACCAATAATTAGAAGAAAACAGAACCACTAGATGCAGACTTGTAGATGACCCAGTTATTGAAATTAGTAGGCAAAGACATTAAAATATGTTAAAATAATTTACAGGAAGGATGGTTATAACATGTGAAGAGATAGGATATTTGAGGAGAAAAATAGAAATTCTAGATAAGAACCAAATGAAAATTATCAAATTGAAAAAAATATAATTTCTGAAATAAAATCAGAACAATGTATGGACATCAACTAGATTGGGCACCACAGAATAAAAGATCAGTGCTCTTAAAACCGTATCAATAAACATTACCTAAATGAAGTAGAAAGCTTAAAAGTAAACTTTCTAGAGGATTGAAATGCTCCATCTCTTGACAGGGGTTAAATGGGCTTATATAGTTGTCAGTATTCATCAAACTCTGTGCTTAATATCTGTGCATTTCGCTGTATAGAAATGATAATTCAATTAAGAAAAATAGAATCATGACAAGGAGTTGAATATTACAGAGAAAAATAAAACTTGCCTTGTAGTCCATGTTCTATAATGCAATGGATAAAATTTCTTCAAAGTTAACATGGACTAGTAATTATTTCATTTAGCAAAACTGTATCGAGTACCTCCTGTGTATAAGGCATGTTCTAGGAACTGGTGAACAGAGCAAAAACAAGCTTGGCTTGCGTATGTTTTACATTTTAGGCAAGGTAAAAGTTTCATGTGTAGCGGGGAGAAGCAAACTATAAATAAATGACTTAATTGATAAAATTATTTGAGATATGGGCCATGAGGAAAATTGGCTAGAGAAGGGGTAAGAGGAGAAATATATTAGATCAGGTGATGAAGGAAGCCTTTTGAGTGGGTGATATTTGAGCTCAATCTTAAATGATAAGAAGGAGCCAGTCATATGAAGATCTGTGGAAAAGCATTCCAGGCAGATGGAACAGCCAATAAACAGGCTCAACCGTGATAGTAAGTGTGGCGTGTTGAAAGGACCAAAGTAAGCCTGGGTGTCAGGAGCACAGTGGACAAGGGGGAAAGAGTAGATGATAAGGGTCATCTTGTGCCTGTTACTTATGCTATGTGGATTCTCATGGATTGTTTTGAATATAAATATTCCTGGTTAGTGTCCAAATCATCTTATGGATGGAGAGTTTGCATGAGAATATGCTTTGTGAACTGAAAAATAACTAAATGCAGTCTGGTTATTATTGCTGTTATTTTAAATTTTTATTTGTATGTTTTCATCAGTAAACCCTCCTTTAAGCAGAGTTATTAAAACTCTGCTTTTTTATTGCTTAGTAATCTAAGTTATAGTGGAACAATTAGAAAACCATATTTAAAGCCAAAAGAAAAAAAAACCAATCCTGGTCATATTAGGTATATAATTCTGGACATAATCATGTACATTAACCAGCCATGTTGTATTGTTCTGAAAACTGATATCACTATTTCCATGTCACTTAATGTGTTACAATATTATCTTAAAGGCTACATAGTGAACTGTCGCGATCCTGTAATCCTGTGATCTTGAATATTTAGGTTTTCTATTCATCATGATAAATAATTGTGCATCTTTGTATTTATCCCTAATTATTTTGGGGATAGCTTTTTGGAATTGTTTTTTTTGATATATACTAACTGACGTACTAACTAACTACATCTGTACCAATATAATGAACTGTTTCAATGTAACTTTCCTTTACAAAAGTTACCTGGAAAAAATGATCAGTCTTTCTATTGTTTTGTAGGCACATTCTGAACCAGGAAATGTGCTGTTTTGGTTTTCAGAAAATCTAATCCAAGACAAAAGCTTTTTTTGAAAAAAAAGAAGAAAGGTTATGGTCCAGTGGAAAAGTCATGGCTCACAGGTTGACCCATTTCACTTCCTTCTTCCTGTTTGGCTGATGTGTTACTGGAATCATTACGTGGTTGTGTTATGAGGGGAAAGAATGAGAGGGAGACGGGTAATAGGATGAAGGGACTAGATGCAGATGGAACCAAGGAACAGGGTAAGGGAGATAGAATGAGCCTGATATGGGAGGCAGAATAATGGCCCCCACAAGACGTCCACGTCCTAACCCCCTGACCCTGTAAATATGTTGCTACTTGTGGCAAAGGGGACTTTGCAGATGTGATCAAGTTACGGATCTTGAGGTAGAGATTATCCTGGATTATCTAGTGGGTTTAACGTAATCATAGGGATCTTTATAAGTGAAAGAAGAAGGCAGGAGAATTAGAGTCAGAGAAGATGTGGCAACAGAATTAGAGGTCAGGATGGTGCAATTGCTTGCGAGAAGGAGGCAGCCTCTGGCAACTGGGAGAGGCGAGGAAGCCCAGCCTCCCTTAGGAGCCGCCAAAAGGAATGCAGCCCTGCCAACACGTTGGTTTTAGCCAGGAAAACCCATTTTGACCTTCTTACCTCCAGAACTTTAAGATAATAAATTGTTTTAAGTCATTAAGGTTGAGGTAATTAGTTACAGCAGCAATGGGACGGTAACAGGTGCTGAAGGTAATGGGGGATTTAGGAAAAGGAGTTTGACGTTCAGCGGGGAGAGATGATGATGGAGAAAGGTAAGGTATGTGAGAACTGCAGGGAGGGGCTGAGCAGAAGAAGGGGGACTCCAAGATGAGGTCTCGACCCATTGCTGGGTTTTCTCAGCACTACATACTTTTCCTTCCTAGCATGGCTTCCTATATACGTGTAATGATTTATTTGATCTCTATCTTTCCCTCTAGAATGCAGACTCTATGAGGGCAGAGACTGCCTGTTTTGATCATCATAATCTTCTGAGCAGGGCTGTAATAACTAATAAGGAACACATAAACATCATAAAGAATAAGTCAGTGACTGAGTTGGGAGAAAAAGCCAATGGATAAATAGAAAATAATAGAAAATCCGACAAGGAGGGAAGCCTGACACATAGCCAGTTTCTTATAGATGTAAACCTCCTTACACAGCCGATCGTGATTTTTCAGTCAGTAGGGTTTACTGATTGATGCAGTTCTATAGGCAGAGTGATTGATGAAGAGCAGGTGGGAAACTAGATTTCCCTGGTTCAAATCCACATAGCTATGCATACTGTCATATTTAAGTATGTCCCTACTTAAATGTGATACTTGTCAGATAAGCTGGGCTAAATAGAGCAAAAGGCTCCATGCATCCATGCATCCTTGCATCCATCCGTCCAGTCCAGGCTGGTGGTTAGGAACACAAGTGGTAGGGTCGCCTGGGTGGCTCAGTCGGTTAAGCGTCTGCCTTCGGCTCAGGTCATGGTCCCAGGGTCCTGGGATCGAGCCCTGCATCGGGCTCCCTGCTCAGCGGGGAGTCTGCTTCTCCCTCTCCCTCTGCCCCTCCTCCCTGCTCGTGCTTGCTCTCTTTTTGTCTCAAATAAATAAATTTTAAAAATCTTAAAAAAAAAAAAAAAAGGAACACAAGTGGTGGAGCCAGCGTTCAGTCTTAGCTCTGCCAGTTACTATATGACACTGGGCAAATTACTTACAACTCAGTCGTTTGATCTGTAAAATCGAGGCACTAACAGAGCTGTTGTGAGAACTAGATGTAAAGCCAATAGGGTAATTGCTGGCACCTGGGCATTGATAACTATTATCTATTATTTATTATTATTATTATTAGTTGAAGAAGATAAATTTGGGGTTAAATAGAAGCCGAGACCAAGTCTGCCATTATACACCTGTGGGAGTGTGGACAGATTCTGTATTTCTGGTTAGGGAGAGGAATTGTTCTAAACTGGTGATTGTCAATCTCTAACATGTGTATGAACTGCTCGTAGATGCTTGGAAAATGCAAACTCGGGTTCAGTGGGTCTGGGTGGAGGCCGGAGTTCTGCATTCTAACAGGCTTGCAGGAAATGTGACGCGGCTGGTCCGTAGACCACACTCTGAGGGGGCTCCTGCTAGTTATAATACTTCTGCTCTTTGTGTCACCAGCCTTCTAGTTTCGCAGGCTGGGGAAACCTCGCACTTTCTTTCCACTTTTTCTTCCCTCTCATTGCCTGTTGTAATCTTTTCTTTGCTGAGTCTGTTCATCTTTTAAAAATGTCTCTTTGGTGTCCACGGAGCCTACATTATGAGAGAATGATTTAGAAAATTGATATAACTGCTATGTAGCCACTAAAATGGCGAAGACTATGAATATGGCAAAATTTGTATAATTCAATATTACAATTATGAAAACATACATCATGTACGATTAATAGGATACTCCCAACCCCCAGCATTCTATATACAGAGGAAAAAGGGTAGGAAGGAAATACCCAAATGGGCTGAATTTGGATGGTAGAAACATGGTTCTCTCCAGGTGTGTATTACTTTTTTTCTTTTCCTATAGCTCCTTTAATGAGTATGTAGTATTTGGAAAATGAAAACATTGTTTTCAAAGAATTGCCGGACCAGAGTCCTTCCAACGCAAAGGTATTTCTGGAACCTTTAGGGACTGCTGCACTCCTTTCTAAATATCTTTATAGGCTTTTCTTTCTCCTCATTCTTTATCTTCAGGCTTCACTAACAGAAAAGGCCCCACTCTCCAAAAAGATCTTTCATTTCATCTCCCCTGTGAGTGGAAACTCATCCCCTCCACCCCCCAGGTTCTGCCTGACGGAGGAGATTAGCCTCTTTCCTGTAACATGGTACAGAACGTGGGTCCCCACACAGCCAGGTCTCGCTTCCAGTGGCTGCCAGGGGCCCAGGGCCAGAGTGCTGACGCCATCCAGAATCTTGCCCTGACCCCTCTGGGGTCTGCTCCATGTCAAAGGACAGGGAGGGGATGCGGAAGGACGGAGCCACATGCTGCCCAGCTGCAGCTGATGCCGGCAGCGACTTGGGAGGCGGCCCCACAGCTGAGAAGCAAGCCAAGCAGCCAGCCACGTCCACAGCCGTGGAGTCTCCAAGGGAAAAAGCACCATCAAGCCAGATGTTGTTTCTAGAAAAAAAATTGCTGTGGAACTTGGCCTCTGAATGGTGCATCTGTCCAACTTATCTCCACTTGGTCATAGATGATGAAAACTCTGCTAGGAAGCCTGGAAAAAAACAAGGAAGAAGCATAACTTGACTTTGAAAAGAAAGTCATGAAATAGATGTTTTTGCCAAAGCATTCATTTTGGATTTTCTCATATTTCTTAGCTTGAATTCATATGGAAATGTCCTTTCTGGTAGGAAAAAAGGTCTGTTAATCAACTGCTGATATATATTCTCCTTGATTCTACTTTTTATGTCCCATGGGATATGAGGAGGACACTTGATTACACCTTAGAGGAGAGAAGGAAAATGCTTGGCTTGTCCTCGATTCTAGACCTTTCTGGAAAAAACCTTCTCCTATGTGAAGCCACTGTACTTTCCAGGACTGCCAGGTATGGTTGGATGGGTTGTTCACTGCCCAAGGGGCCTGACTGAGGAACCAGAAGGGGGCTAGAATGTAGCCTGTGCTCCACACACTAGGCTGTGCCCTGCACAGGTCTGTGTCCAGCTGGGAGGGGTGTATTTCTATAGATAACACAAAGATGCTGTCCACTTGCCGAGCGCTGTGCCCACACCTTTACCTCCATGTGGACAGGATATGGTTTCCTAGTTAGCATAAAGTGTTATGTGGGCATATAGCCCAACCTGACCCCATTTCAGACCTTCAAACTGAGACCACTGCCCTCTCAGTTGCCGAGCCAGCAGCCGCCACGTCTCCATCCTGACTGCAAACCAGAGAGCTTGTAGGATTCTGTCCAGGGGCCAGAGCATCTGGCCTTGAATCTGGATCTCCATTCTGATCAGGGAGGTTTTATTCTGAGGTCAAGGCTCTCCACTTATACCTAAGAGAGAGATTCTTGTCTTATTTTCTGAGCCAAGTTGCTATCTGAGAGACATGCCTGGTGTTTTGGTTCCTTTGGAGTTAAGGACCTGTCTTGGTCTGGCCATTCACAGGCCAGGAATCTGAACAGAGCTCTGCTCCCCAGCCTATTTACTGCTCCTAGTTTCCCCAGTGGTCCTTTCTAATTAGATCTTGGAATGTGACCTGTTTCAGAGTGAATCTCTTTATTGTTCCACTTGCCTATATAGATGCTCCTAGCAATTTGTGTTATGTTCCTGAAGTTGACAGCTCCCCTGGACCACTTCCTTTCTCTTTTGCCTTGAATCCTCTGGACATGGTATTCTGAACTTGTCCTTGAGGCCTGGCTCTCTCTATTGGGTGGGTCTGGTTCAATGTCTGTTCTTTCCTAAGCCTCCTGATCCTGCTTCAGGGAAGAGGGTGCATACTTATCCATCCTCTGAGATGTGGTGCTTAGATCTGGGAAGGACCCAACTTTATATGAGCAAATAATCACTTAAATGTTATAATGAATACTCCTTCCTGCCAGGTGTGCAGTGTCTGAAATTCTGTCAAAGGCACTTTTCTCTCCAGGAGGGACAGGGAGAGGGACAGTGACCAGTGAGTTACAAATACTTATGGCCATTGGTTAGTAATGTCATTATCTTTCTTAACTATAGGAATCCAGGGTAGCAGGCAGACATAGCAGGAATCCTGCCTGCCCAAGGGTAGCAGGCAGTCCAGGGAGAGCAGAAGGGAGACTTATACAGAGAACAAGTTAGGGAGGATCGAGGACAACTCTTCCCATTTTTCTGCCCTTATCTGGTCCCAGTCCTGGGATAGCAGCTTACGTCGCTTTAGACTTTGATATAGTTTGGACACTGAGAGAATATTGGGCAAAAATATTGTCCTTTAGGGCCAATGGAGAAAGAAACAGAAACAGGATTTGGCTATTATTTGGAAGTGGGCAGAAAAGCTGAGGAATGAGCCGTAAGTGCACCATGCAATAGATTATAATGTAAAATAAGCACCTAAAAATGATTAGTGTCAGAAATGAGTTAGGGATAAAGGCCAGGGAAAGGATGCGGGATCACAGGCAAGACGACGAGCAGTTAGACCTCCCGTCACTAACATTTAACTTTGAATGTAATGTACACACTCAGATGCTCACGTAAACACTCACCTCTCTGGGACAGGCTGGAGCACCTTACTTCCTCCAGGTTAATAAGGGCAGTACAGGCTGATGGGAAGAGCTTAATATGTGATTGATAGGTCACTAAGTGGGAATTAAAGAACTTCTTGTGATTTTCTTGAAGCAATAGGGTTGCTGCATGGAAATTCAGCCAGCCATGGGAGGTGGTGATCCAGAGTGGCTGGGACATGGCTTTGGTCTCAGCCAGGATGGGGCGCTCTCTAGCCCTAGCTCAACCACTTGCTAATTGTCTATGCTTGAGCACTTAACCTAGGCCTCACTTTCCTCATCTATGAACTGGGTATAATAATAGTACCTGTGTCAGAGGGTATTGTGAGGATTGCATGGGATCATATGTTCTTACACAACATGATATTACGAAGCTCCAAATAGAATGTCTGGCAGGTGGTGAATGTTTAGGAACGGTGCCTTTGTTTTGGAGGAACGCCCTATTTTCCCACAAAACAACCTGGTATTCCTGTCAGCAGAGTTCTCAGATGTCTAAAGAGGTCAGAGCACTTTCATTTTCGAATCTTCTGGTGTATGAAGAAGCGAAATATAAAAGTAGATTTACAGTTTACATAACTGCATTTAACAAATCAGTGCTGTTAACACACAAACACACACACACAGCATTGTGCAACATGGTTGTGTTGTTCATATGATCCTGGTGAGCCTGAAAGAGCCTCAGGTTTAAAGTTGTATGGGGAATGTCCTTCAGTTCTGTTTGGGTGTTTCTATAACTGAGTGTTTAACGTTATTGGGGGTTAAGGTGAAAAGTCTAAATTTGAAGCTCGGGCTAATGACCCTCCTAGCCCCTTACATGATAAGCCTCAATGAAAGAGAAACCTGAGCTGTACAGATCACTATTCTGTTTCTGCTGGTAGAAATCAGAAAGCGTCTGCTCTTCTCCTATCGGTGTAACAGATACACGCAGTTTAGGTTAAACTTGTCTTTATTTCAGGAACATCTTTATGTGGGACAGGCACTGGACTAGGTATGAGGAGCACTGTGTTAAGGTTTGACTCCATCTACCAGCATCAGGAGGTGTGGACGAAGGTGCTTCTCTTCTCCAGGCTCCAGTGCCCTATCATTCAAATGATGGGGCTAGGGTTTCATTTTCCAAAGGTCTAGGCTCTAGGTTTCTGTGATCCTGTGTGTGCATGTAGAGCATACATGTGCATGGGACACACTTTCTTAAAGGCTGAGAGAATCAAGCAGAGCCAAAGATTTGATCTCATACTTTTCAGACCAAGTTAATTATAAAAGGTAAAATTAGTAATTAATCGCTAAGTTAATTAAAGTGATTTCTTCTTGGAATAATCAAAGTTAATGGTATCTTTAGATTTTTGGGTATCTTTGCAAGATTTAAACATCAGGGAAAACAGTGAATCTGAAGATGAAAGGAGTAAGGCATCAAATATGAAAGGGACCATCCTAGAGTAAAAATGCCACCAAGTTCTGCAGATACAACCCCAGGATCCCAACAGATATTTTCCCATTCAGTCCTTACTTCTTCTTCTTCTTTTTTTTTAATTTAAATTCAATTAGCTAACATATAGTACATACTTAGTTTCTGATGTAATGTTCAATAATTTATCAGTTGCATATAATACCCAGTGCTCATTACATCACGTGTCCTCCTTAATGCCCATCACCCAGTTACCCCATCCCCCCACCCACCTCCCCTCCAGCAACCCTCAGTTTGTTTCCTGTAGTTAAGAGTCTCTCATGGTTTTTCTCTCTCTGATGACTTCTCATTCAGTTTTTCCTCCCTTACCCTATGATCCTCTGTGCTGTTTCTTATATTCCACGTATGAGTGAAACCATATGATAATTGTCTTTCTCTGATTCAGTCCTCACTTCTTTCATTTTCTCACTGAGCTTCTTTTTAGCTTTATGATCTCCCTCTCTAAGTATCTGTGTCTTTCTACACTATTCCACTTTTATCTTTTCATTTTTTAAATAAGTTTAGGTATGGGCACCTGGGTGGCTCAGTCGTTAAGCGTCTGCCTTCGGCTCAGGTCATGATCCCAGGGTCCTGGGATCGAGTCCCACGTCGGGCTCCCTGCTCAGCGGGGAGCCTGCTTCTCCCTCTCCCACTCCCGCTGCTTGTGTTCCTACTCTCGCTATCTCTGTCTCTGTCAAATAAATAAATAAAATCTTTAAAAAAAAATAAGTTTAGGTATATGGCATAATGACTTGACTTACATGTATCATGAAATGATTACCACATTAAGTTTAGTTAACATCCATCGCCTCATTCAGATACAAAAAAATTTTTATACTTGTGGTAAGAATCATAGGATCTACTCTCTTATATTTAAAAAAATTATAAGGTTTAAAATGGCAGATTCTGTAATATCCTTGAGCAAAAGGAAAAGCATATCTGTGAAACAACTCTGACTTCTCATTTCTTCTCTCTGCCAACAACGATCAGTTGGAAAGTAAGAAAACATTTTCCAGTAAATAACTCACATATTTGGACATGCCTAACTGTTTAGATGAGGGATGAGAAAATAAATGTTTAACTTTATTTGAAGCGATAGTTAAAAGTCTGTATTTGAGGTATTTTGTGAAAGTGATTAAGGCATTAAAAATAGGAGAGATGTGTATTCAGAAGAAAACATTATAAAGAAAAAGAACAAAAATTATGCCGTGATTTAAAAAGTTTGAGAGATAAAGGATATAGCAAAAGGCATTTAATGGAGTTAATTTATGTATTTGAATAAAAATGTCTTTTGACTAGAGAAACAAATTTCTTTATGAAATACTATTCACGTAAGTTATTCAAGGATAATGGGAAATTTACTATATTTCCAGATTAAGACAGATCTTAGGGTGGGTTATGGGTGTGACAGTTGTTCTCAAATTTCACCCTTATGAGTTTTATTCCTTTGGATTCGAAAGATCTTCTGTCCCTCCAAGGCCCCCAGGAAAAGGGGAAATATTTCTGGAGGATATGATTGTTGTCCTTTGTTGTTTTTTGAAGGCAAGGGTGGTATCTGAGTGTAGCCCAGGGACTGGAGGAAGAGACAAAGGGGCATAATCCCTTCTATTTCACAGATGTAGCAAGAGCTGTGTTACCCAGAGCTATGTGGAAGGCTAAACGCTGAGAATCAGAACAATGACTCGTTAATTCAAATTCTGAGGATTATCTTGATCAGAAGGGCAGGGAAATCACTCTTGGAAAGTGAATGCATAGATTCCAGGGGAAAGAGTAATGACCTCTAAGTGCATGAAATACTTGGCATCGCCATTCATAGAGATTTCTTTTGTTTGCAACCGAACCCAACCTACTGTTCAGAGAAGTCACTAAAGGAATCTTAGAAACTAAAAATTCAGTTCATGCCTTTGCCTCGGGGGTCACTGGGTGTCTTTCTCCACCTAGTGGCCAGTGCCTCCCAACCACAAAACTAAAAGACAATTGGTTATTATGGCAGCGGAACAAGTGAGGTTTTGCAATACCAGGCTGTTGAATCCTAGAGTGAAGAAGATATTTAAGCATGTGTTTGGAAAAGCCAGTGGGCGTATTAATAATTAGGTTGGCTTGCAAAGCTTCCATTGTTCAGATGACATGCTTTGCATTCTAGTGGAGAAAGCGCAGTTGGGAGTGCTTGCTGATCAAATAATGCACACAAGTAGACTTAAAGCTTGAGGCCAATTTTATAATATGAAGTGTTTCCAAGGACAGAAAAAGATGAGAAGAAGAGATTTAAAGAATCTCTAATTATTACTTTTGGATGATTTTTGGATAATCTGTCTCAGTTATGCTCTGGGCATACTATAGGTACTCAATAAAAGCCTTCTGCACTTAATTGAATTTTATAGATCCCTCTGTGCCTCAATTCTTAAATTGTTCTTGTTTCTACTTCTCCCACCTAAAATCCTATTCCATTAAAAACAAATACATGTTTTGAACATTTTCAGCTGTTTTCGTGTTGGTCTCGGCAGGATTCGACACTGTTGAGTACTCCCTCCTCCTGGAAGCATTTGTCTTCATCTCTGCTCTGGTTTCCATGACACCATCCTCTCCTGCTTGCCTCCTACTTCCCTGGCAGGATTATTTTTTTGTCTGTTATCCAGCATCAACCTCCTTTCGTGGAGGTTAAATACTCTTGTGGCTGAGGTTCTATTCTTAGCTCTCTTTTCTCCATCCCACTTGTCTTCCTCTGTGGTCACACATCACTATTCGAACTCTTGATGTTGACACTGATGGTTTCCAGTCTCCAGCTTCAGCTCCACCCATTTTCTCCTGAGCTCCAGACTGAAGTTCTAGTCTGTTTGTTAGATCTTTCCACCACAACATCCTACAGCCACCTAGAACCCTGGGAAGTCTTAAATAAGCTCATCATTTTGTGGCCTTCTGCTACTTGCACCCTTGCCTACATTTTCTATCTGGGTATGTGACATTGTTCAGTATTCAGGACCCAGAAGATTAATGGTGTTGTCTTCATATTAATAATAAGAACTATAATTCATTAAGCAGTTAGGATTTTCCGTATTGTGTACTTAGTGTTTCATACATGTACCAGATAGATTCTGAACCCATAACATATGGCCTATATCAGCTTGATTTTAGTGCAGCTATGGTGAAAAGTTCTGTGCTGGTTGCCATCACCCTACCCCAAGGACATGCCTCAGGGCTTCCTCTGAAGCTGGGGAGGGCTGCTTAGCCAGTGAACAAGCCAGCTGGGAGGTGAGGGGAAGATTAAAGCTCCTTAGCGAATGAGGAGTGGGATTAGTGGATAAATGTCCCAGCTTCCTATCCTGCAGAAGCACACTTTGGAGGGCCATTCTTATAAGGTTCCTCCAAAGGCCCCTTGCAGGATTGAACACCAGTTGCCCGGAATGGTAACCAGTCCAACAATGTATTCTTAGTTGGCTTGGCATTCCTCCTTTTCTTGCCCTACCCTCCCGTCTCCTGGGGAACACCCCCTCAACAAGCTCTCTGAACCTGAGTCCTATCTCAGGCTCCACTTTTGGGAATACCCAAATTGAGACATACACATTTAGTCCTCACAATAGGTCTTCCTGTGAGATAATGGAATGCTTAACCCCATTATAAAAATGAGGAAACTGACACACAGAGGAGGTAGATAGATTTACCTGGGGTTATTCAGCCTACTAGTTGAAGAGCTGAGATTTGAACACAGGCACTCTGACTCCCAAACCTTTTGCCCACCAAAACAGTGACCTGATGGGCAAGGGAGAGAATACCTGAGCAGTTAGACTTGATTGGCTCTGATAGCCATATGTCATTGTCTCTTCAATGTCAAGAGATTTTTTTTTTTTTCCCCTCAGCCTTTTCTAGTTTCGTGATGAGAATTCTCAGGAGATTTTTGGCTTGATGTCTAATAGAATGGAAAGATTTACAATTAAGGAACTGTATATCTAAAAAAGAAAACAAAGTAGGCTTGTATTTGTGGACAAATTTAAAGGATATTAATGTTTTACATGGGAAAATAAGCATGATTTCTGAAACTTTTTGGCACTTTGTACACTTGAGGTTAATGCTTGGATGTTCTTGCGAATCTCTTTGCTTTTTGTTTCCATTAAATGAGTATGCACCTTCACTGATAAAAGGCATTTTTAAATGTAGGTAAAAATGTGATAATATTGTACTAATACATGGTAAGAATTTTAGAAACATTAGTGGTTCCTCATATAATCAATAGATTCAGACAAAAGGAAAAATAAAATGTGAGAATTCACCTTAATTTAGAGTAGCAGGTAGATTTTGAAACATTTTTTGAAATTGGAAATAGGAAGAGGAAAAGGAACCATGTGTTTCCCTATGTGCTTTATTTATTTATTTTAAAAGATTTTATTTATTTATTTGACATAGAGAGAGAGAGAACAAGTAGGCAGAGAGGCAGGCAGAGGGAGAGGGAGAAGCGGGCTCCCTGCCGAGCAGGGAGCCCAATGCGGGGCTTGATCCCAGGACCCTGGGATCAGGACCCGAGCCGAAGGCAGCCGCCTAACTGGCTGTGCCACCCAGGAGCCCCTCGCTATGTGCTTTAGATACATGATCTCCTTTTACTTTCCATCAACCTTGCAAATATTCTCATCATTTTTCTTGTTTTACAGATTAGGGATTAAGTTTAAAGGATCTGACAAACTCCCTTCCAATCACACACCTATGAAGTGGCAAAGCTGGAATTTAAACCTGGGTTGAGGGGTGCCTGGGTGGCTCATTTGGTTAAGGGCCTGCCTTTAGCTCAAGTCATGATGCCAGGGTCCTGGGATTGAGCTCCATGTCAGGCTCCACACTCAGTGGGGAGTCTGCTTCTCCCCCTCCCTCTGCTCCTCCCCATACTCATGCTCTCTTGCTCATGTGCTCTCTCTCTCTCTTCATTTATTTATAAATAAAATCTTAAAAAAACCCCCCAAAAACCCAGTTTGAGTAGCTCTCAAATGCTCATTACCTTGCCTGGGCAAGAAGGTATGAGCAGGATGCAAGGATTTTGAGGTTGCACATTTATATATATATGTCTTTCCAGGTTACATGACACGTCACCTGTAGGCCGATGGTGTGGTATAGGATATGCACAAGTACCAATTTGGTGGACCTTGAATTAATGCAAACAATGACCTCCCTTGGAACAGCGACCTCCCCATTTCCTCAATGTTCTCAGGGGCAGATTTTCAAGAATTTTACATATAATTTTAACTCAAAAGTATTCAAATTTATAAAACTACCAACCCTGGCTAAATCACTACACCAAAAAGAATTAACTTGCTTTGCTCTTTTACCAGAAAACTGTCCAATGTGGGATGTTATCTTTTCTACCAGGGATTGGCACACTGGCCAAATCCAGCCTGCCACCTGTTGTCATTCAGCCTGTGAACTAAGGGTTTTCATATCATGAAATGTTTTTTAAAAAACCAAAGGAAAAAGATTATTTCATAACATGAAAATCATATGAAATTTAAGTTTTAGTGTGCCTAAATAAAGTTTTATTGGAACACAGCCCTACTCATTCATTTGCATATTGTTTATAGCTGTTTTTGCACAACATCTGAGTTGGGTAGTTATGACACAGACAATATGGCTCTCAAAGCTGAAAATATTTACTATCTGGTACTTTACAGAACAAATTTGCTGACCCTTTTCTACACTGTTTGGTGGCTGGAAGTGAAACTTTGAGCGTTGGCTTTTTATGGCTTTGTTTTCTAAAAATCATTAAAATCCAATGCAATTAAAAAAACAAAATCCAATGCAAATAAAATGTACACTCAAATACTAATGTGCACGTACACTTTGCTCATACAAGCTAGATTTTCTTCTCTACTTTCAAGATAACACTATCTTGAAACTTTTATCTTCCAGTGTTGGTTCCAATAATAAAGAGACATAGGGATGTGAGAAGTGAATTCAATCTGGGACTGAGTCATTCTTTGGAAAGCAGTTTTCCTGGTAGGAGTCATATTAGTAGTAATAATGGTGACCTAGGAGTGTACAGTTTAGAAATCACTTTTGTACGCCAAGTCACATTTAATCTTGATTTAATTTAACTTTGTGAGATCATATTATTACTCTCTCTTTTGTTTACACATAAGGAAACAGAGAGTCTGTGAGATTAGTTGACTTGTCCAAGGTCCCCAAATCAGTAAGGATCAGAACCCAAACTCAAATACAGTGGTTACTTCTTTTTCTTTTTTTGGGGGGAGGAGAAACTTCATTGTTAAAAGGAAACATTTATGTTTTTAAATCTATGAGCAATACAAATGTTTTGGTATCAGAAAAGTGATGGGAATTTACTTAAAAAACAGCTTTTAGCACTTTGATTTTATTTTTGGAGGTTTTTACTATTTACAGTGTTCTTTGAAGCAACATCCTTTTAACACCATAATTGTCAATATTTCTTTGATGCCAGTTAAATTGTCAGCACTGAAATAGATTTTGCAAGTAGTGACATATGTGAGTGTATACTAAAATGATTTTTACTTATATGAGTAATATAAGTAAACAAATATGTTCATTTGGTTATAGAAACATGCCCATTTCAGTATTTTTCTGAATGAAAACCAATATTTTAAATGAATAAAATATATTAAAGAAAAATGTCCCAAGACATATGATTGAATTTAACAGGGTCCTAATAAATGGTTTATTTGGATTTGTATTTTACTTAAATCCTATAAAGTTATTTTATTTATTTTTCACATATTCAAAAATATTAATACAGAATAGATGAAAGCACTATGTCAGGTATTGGTGATGGGGTGTTATCCTGTGCTTTTATTAAGTTTATGGTTTATGGAAAGATTAGCACAGGAACCAGTAGTTACAGTATAACTCAGGTTGATATGTGCCATCATGGAAATCTACATGAATTTGCTATGGATACGAATTAAGTCTGATTAGAAAATGAGAATATTGTCAGAAGGTAGGTGGAAGGATTGGGTGAATGGATGGTTCCATCTAAATAGAGAATATAGAAGGGAAGTTTGGGTGATAGAAAGTAAAAAACTGGATGAGAGGGTTGGAGTATGAAGAAGTTAGTGAATTTGGTTTGGACATGTTGTACCACTAACAGTCTGGTGAGAGCTAATACAAGAAAACATGGTTGCAATATTTTGTGAAAAGGGCTGTAATCAATAGCATGGGGTACCAAGGGAGAACAGAAGATGGGCACTAACTTTGACCAAGTGACGAAGTCCAGAAGAGATTCCTGAAAGAAGGCACCTCTACAGAGATGCTTAAAGAAAGAGCAAGGGGCACCTGAGTGGCTCAGTCGTTAAGCATCTGCCTTCGGCTCAGGTCATGATCCCAGGATCCTGGGATCGAGCACCGTGTCAGGCTCCCTGCTCCGTGGGAGGCCTGCTTCTCCCTCTCCCACTCCTCCTGCTTGTGTTCCCTCTCTCGCTGTGTCTCTCTCTGTCAAATAAATAAATAAAATCTTAAAAAAAAAAGAGCAAGAGTTATCTGGATAAGATTGGCAGATCACCGCTTGTGTTCCTGCTCTTGTTATCTCTCTCTCTGTCAAGTAAATAAATAAAATCTTAAAAAAAAAAAAAAAAGAACAAGAGTTATCTGGATAAGATTGGTAGATCAGAGCCATCATATGTAACTGTGTAGATACTGTACGACTCCAGGGGATTCTGGTCATATGGACTCAGATGTGAATGGAGTTCCCCTGGAGTTCTTCAGTGCATAACCTGTGCAACCATATATGCTGATCCTATATGGGAATGGGTATTGGGTGTTCTAGGTAGAAAGGAATGAGAGAGAGAGAGAGAGAGAGTTCTTGGAAGAGTAGGCCACAAGAGAAGATAGGAGCTCAGAGGTAGGAGTAACCATGAAATGGTCAAGCAGTAAAAAAAATGGATTTTGGTTTCTGTTGTAGAGTGAAAGAATGGGGTAGTGAGGTAGGGGAGAAAGGACCAGAAATAAAGCTACAGTGGTAAATATGGACTAATCATCCAGATAGTTGATATCACATAGGATGTTGGAACTAGAGATGGAGAGAAGTGAATAAATGAATATATCAGGAACAGATTTAGGAAATAAGCTTGAGATGCTTATAGGAAATTCTAGAAAGTGATACCTAATAACAAAATAAGAAGAACAAACACATTGTGCTTATTATGTTTCAGGTACTATTCTAAAATTTACATATATTACATATAAAAAACCTTTACATATATTAAAACATTTAATTGGAACATAAATCGTATGAAGTAGACACTGTTATTTACTACCCTCCCCCAATTTTACAGATAAAACTGTAGCACAGAGAGAGCTTAGGTGACTTCCCCAAGACCACACAGCTCAGGCATTCTGGCTCAAGTCCACGATCTTAACTACCACACTCCTCCACCTTTCTATAAGAAGTCAAAATAATGGGATTGACTGGAAATCAGGCATGAGGAGGCAGTAGATGTAAATTTGGAAATCATCAGTGGAGAGAAAGAGAAGACTCAGCGTGGTGCTCTGCAAGTGAAAGGAAAACTTTCATAACAAGAACCAGTGGACAACATCAAGGGCAGCAGAATATTCTATTTGAAGAAGTTACCAGTCTTCACAGGCTTCAGTAATAGAGGGTCACAAGTGACCGCGGTGGAAGCAATTTTAAAATGATGATGGGGGCAGATGCTAGCACATCCCGGGTTGAAAAGTGGATGGGCACTAGAAACAATGGAGGGAGTCAAGGTAGATGTTGATGGAAGTAGAAGAAGGGGCATTAACTAGAGGAAGAAGATTAGTCAAGGTGGGGGGTGGATATCTATCTATCTATCTATCTATCTATCTATCTATCTATCATCTATCTATCTATCTATCTATCTATCTATCTATCTATCTATCTATCTATCATCTATCCTCCTACCTACCTACCTATCCATCTGTCTATCACCCATCCATCATCTATCTATCTGTCTCAAGGTGATATTACCTCCACAGGCTGTGCATCAACAGGTGGGGTACTTTTGATACCTGCTGTATATTAGTTTCCATATCATAGCACCATCTTCTGATGTGCCAGACCTAGCATGCCCACCTCAAGCATGGAATGGAGGGTAGTGCCTAGAAAGCCATGGCAAGCCCCAGAGTTGGTTCAGAGTCCCTCCTTCCTTTTACTCCTAAAGGTCTGCCTCACATCTTCCCACCGCCATTCCCTCTTCACTTGGCTCCCTTTTCTCGTTTTGTTCCATTTACACAGTTTACTCTGGAACCAACTAGGCAACTTTTTAGGGTACACTGCTTCTGGCTGGGGCCCCTTGGCACTACCTGTCCTACAAAAGGTCCTCATGGTATGACTGGTGAGGCTCACAGTAGTCCTCACAAAGGAAGTGATGAGTTGCTGGAGTAGTTTCTAGGCATGCTTAGAGATTGAGGGGAAAAACCCAGTAGGATGGATGTGTTTTGTCTACTTGATTACTGAATTCATATCCAGGGCCTTCTCAAATCTTTATATTTTTCTCTTACTTACAAAAATTATATTGTTGACTCCTATTCTTTCAATCAATGGAAAAATAAAACATGAATGAAAAAGTTACATCTTTTCTTAAACACTCTATCCTGCTTGTCTTTCTATTGATCATCTATCTATCATCTATCTATCATCTATCTAACCTATTTATGTGTGTTCATCATCTACCAGTCTTCCAATCAACTATCTATCTCATGTTAAGTTATTGGAAAGTAGGAGCTTTTTTTTCCATGAGTAGTCACTGATTTTGCATTTTTAGGAAAATGCTTTTGTTCCACAAATTTTAACTATTAACATAAGAAGAAAAGAGATTTATAAAACTAGAGCCTGTGATTCTGTTAGTCTAGAAAAGTCCATGTTAAGGTTGAAAAAATTATCTCAACAGTCTTACAGTGACAGTCAAAACCAAAGAGATACCTTCTGTGCTCTGAAAGTTTTCAGGTGTGAATTATCATATTGGATATTTGTGAAATGTATCTATGAAGAAAAATTTGATTGGCAAAACTCCCTTAAGTCTTATTTTTTTTTTCAAAGATTTTATTTATTTATTTGACAGAGAGAGACACAGCGAGAGAGGGAACACAAGCAGGGGGAGTGGGAGAGGGAGAAGCAGGCTTCCCACTGAGCAGGGAGCCCGATGTGGGACTCAATCCCAGGACCCCAAGATCATGACCTGAGCCGAAGGCAGACGCTTAATGACTGAGCCACCCAGGTGCCCCTTATTTATTCTTTAAATATATATTTTCGGGGTGCCTGGGTGGTTCAGTCGGTTGGGCAAGGACATGTCCTGATCTCAGGGCTCAGGTCATGATCTCAGGGTCCTGGGATCAAACCCTGCATTGGGCTCTGCACTCAGCAGGGAGACTGCTTCAGGATTCTCTCTCTCCCTCTCTCTCTTTCTCTCAAATAAATAAATCTTAAAAAAATATATTTTTAATGTAGTCCTTTTTCCCCCACTTTGCATTTTATTTTATTTTATTTTCTCTATCCTCTACATCCTTACTGTGCTTTTTTTGGTGCCTCTTCCTCCTTGTGTTCTTTGTAATTTAGTTTTCATTTCTGAAATGGCTTTGTCTTTTTCTTACTTTTTTTTTTTTTGTCCTGCGTGCTCTCAGTTCCTGTTGCATATCCTCCTGTTATCTACTATCACTTCCTCTCATCTGGCCATCTGTTCTCTGAGTTTGGGTGTTTCAATTACTGCATAAAAGTTTAAGAATCTCAGTTGGAATGTTAGATTACACTTCTTATCTGCTTTGTGTTGGTATTTTTCTGGTGTTTTCACTGTAAAAAAGCTATTTTACTCTTTTCCATCTTTTGTTTTTTTAATTTAATTATTTATTTTTTATTTTAAATATTATATATTTAAATATGTATATTTATATATTATATTATTATATTTTTATAATATAAAATATATTTTTAAATATTAAAATTATTTATTTTATTTTATTTTATTATGTGATGTTAGTCACCATACAATACATCATTAGTTTCTGATGTAGTGATCCATGATTCATTGTTTTCGTATAACACCCAGTGCTCCATGCAGTACGTGCCCTCCTTAATACCCATCACTGGGCTAACCCATCCCCTCACCCCCCTCCCCTCTAAAACCCTCAGTTTGTTTTTCAGAGTCCATAGTCTCTCATGGTTCGTCTCCCCCTCCGATTCCCCCCCCTTCATTTTTCCCTTCCTTCTCCTCATGTCCTCCATGCTCTTCCTTATGTTCCACAAATAAGTGAAACCATATGATAATTGACTTTCTTTGCTTGACTTATTTCACTTAGCATAATCTCCTCCAGTCCCATCCATGTTGATGTAAATTTGGGTATTCATCCTTTCTGATGGCTGAGTAATATTCCATTGTATATATGGACCACATCTTTATCCATTCATCTGTTGAAGGGCATCTCGGCTCTTTCCACAGTTTGGCTCTTGCGGACATTGCTGCTATGAACATTGGGTGCATATGGCCCTTCTTTTCACTACATCTGTGTCTTTGGGGTAAATACCCAGTAGTGCAATTGCTGGGTCATAGGGTAGCTCTATTTTTAATTTTTTGAGGCACCTCTACACTGTTTTCCAAAGTGGCTGTACCAACTTGCATTCCCACCAACAGTGTAAGAGGGTTCCCCTTTCTCCACAACCTCTCCAACATTTGTTGTTTCTTGCCTTGTCAATTTTTGCCATTCTAACTGGTGTAAGGTGGTATCTTAATGTGGTTTTGATTTAAATTTCCCTGATGGCTAATGATGATGAACATTTTTTCATGTGTCTGTTAGCCATTTGTATGTCTTCTTTGGAGAAGTGTCTTTCATGTCTTCTGCCCATTTTTTGACTTGATTATTTGTTTTTTGGGTGTTGAGTTTGAGAAGTTCTTTATAGATCTTGGAAATCAGTGCTTTGTCTGTAGTGTCATTTGCAGATATCTTCTCCCATCCTGTGGGTTCCTTCTTTGTTTTATTGACTGTTTTCTTTGCTGTGCAGAAGATTTTTATCTTGATGAAGTCTCAAAAGTTCATTTTTGCTTTTGTTTCACTAGCCTTTGGAGATGTATCTTGAAAGAAGTTGCTATGGCCGACATCAAAGAGGTTACTGCCTATGTTCTCCTCTAGGATTTTGATGGATTCCTGTCTCACGCTGAGGTCTTTCATCCATTTTGAGTTGTCTTTGACCATTCTCTAACACCATACACAAAGATAAACTCTTCTCCATCTTTTAAATTTTTTTCAGAGGACCTTTGTGTGAATGTAGAGCATATTGCTTTGTTGTTAATCATATTTTAATGAGATGGATTTTTGTGATATTTACAGGGGGTTCTTGTGGAGGCATAAGGCCAGGGTAGATCCTAGGCTTCGCAGCTCAAGGGCATCCTCCTCTGCTGCCCTAGTGAAAAACCTAAAGTATGGCCTTCTTGTGTGGTTCCAACTTTTAAAATTATTACTATTTCTTTATTCAAGTATAATTAGCATACAGCATTATATTAGTTTTGGGTAGACAGTATAATGGCTCAACACTTCTGTACATCACTCAGTGCTCATTGATAAGTATATTCTTTTTTTTTTTTTTAAGATTTTATTTATTTATTTGACAGAGAGAGAGTGAGAGAGGGAACAAAAGCAGGGGGGAGTGGGAGAAGGAGAAGCAGGCTTCCCGCTGAGCAGGGAGCCCAATGTGGAGCTCGATCCAAGGACCCTGGGACCATGACCTGAGCAGAAAGAAGATGCTTAACTGAGCCACCCAGGCACCCCTGTGATAAGTGTATTCTTAATCCCTTTTACCTATTTCCCCCATCTCCCCTACCTCCCCTCTGGTCACCACCAGTTTGTTTTCTATAGCTAAGAGTCTGCTTTTTTGCCTTTTTTGTCTTTTTTTTCTTTGCTCATTTGTGTCTTAATTTCCACATATGAGTGAAATCATATGGTATTTGTCTTTCTCTGACTCTTTATTCTTCCCTTCCAGGACTACTCCATCATTGGGCAGGAATTATTTGAAGTTTTCTCATTTTCTGTTTCCTGGTTTCACTGAGAATAAAGTTTACGTGTTTATTCTCCTTGCTGTTCTTTATGATGAGCAGATTCAGTGCTAAGCTGCCGCTGTGTTCCTAGCAGAATCAAATCAGTGTAATGTAGTGCTTGTTAGTCCTCAAATTTATTTGGGCCCCAAACTTGATTCCCCATTTCCCAGATCTGCAAGCTTGTTCCCAAGCCTGAGGTGATGAATAACACTTGTTTTGAAGAAATATGGGGATAAAGATTGAGACTAGAACAGATTATTTTTGATTTTATGTTTGTGTCTCTTTTCTCCTATGCAAAAAATGTTACTTCCTAATAACATTTCCTATTTACTGTATTTTAAAAGTAACAGTCATAATATTTCTGCTAAAAATAATATAGCTGAATGTAGCTTGTGATTTCATGGCAGTTCTTTTGTCTTTTGTATTCATTCCCGGAGGAATGTATACATTCAAAATATAATATTTTAACAGTCACTTGATATGATTCTTCTCGATGTAGTCATACTATTAATTTGATACACTATTAAATACATCTGTTTCAGATTGTTATTTTTATAGAGTATTCTTTTTTAAATCTATTTTTTAAAGTTACATAAAAACATTTATATGGTTCCAAAATCAGAACAATAAACAAAGTACATTCAGAGCCATAGCTTTCATCTTTGTTGCCTGTACCCTATTCTCTTCCTCCCTAGTTTATTCATTTTTGGTTTATTCATCAATTGCTGCTTTTTGGCAAATAAGCATATTTATATCTTCCTACCTCCATTCTTAGATAAAAGCTGTCATATAATAAATATTGTTCTGTGTTTTGATTTTCCACTTGATACTATATCCTGGAGATCAATCACAGAGCAGTGTATGAAGTTCTCTCTCCCTCCCTTCTTCTCTCTGTCCCTCTCTTCTGCTTTTCCCCTCTCCCTTCCTCCCTCTACTTTCTTTTTCTTTTCTTCTTGATTTTCAAAACTGAGGTATAATAACATGTATACAGCAAAGTGCACAAATCCTAAATTTTCAATTCAGTGAATTTTTTGTGTGATCACTACCAGATCAAGATATAGAAATTTATCCCCATCCAAAAAGACTCCTTTTTGTCACTTCCCAGTCAATATTTCTCAAAGGAAACCACTTTCTGATGTCTATTTTCATGGATTAGTTTTGCCTAACGTATACATTTGAATAAAAAGTTTTTTGTGTCTGGCTTCTAACATTATGGCTGTGAAATTTATTCGTTCTCTTCCAATGTTGTGTCATATTCAGTTGTATGAATACACCACAACTTATTTATCCAGTCCGCTGTTGATAGACATTTGGTTATTTCTAGTTTTGGGAGACTATTTTAGTTTCATATGCATGTCTATTTTTAAAAAAAGACTATGTCTTTATGCACTGAATTGCATATACATCTTTGTGAAATATATATCCATGAACCTATTTCTAGAATCTTTACTCTGTTAGGTTGGCCTGTGTCGACCCTTTTACCAGTGCTTTACTTCTTGAATACTAAAGCTTCAGATTATCTTGAAGTCAGGTAAAGGAATCCCCCAGCTTTGCTCCTTTAAAAAGAAAATTGTTTTGACTGCTTTAGTTCCTTTGCTTTTCCTATAGATGTTAGAAATAGCTTGTTGTTTACAAAAAGAATGCTAGGATTTTTACTAGGATTGTATAGAATCTACAGGTCAGTTTGGGGAAAATTGACAGCAATATTGAGTCTTCTAATCCATGAACACTATATCTTTCCATTTATTTAGGTCTTTGACCTAATTTTTATTTCTTTCATCAGTGCACATATTTTGCTAAATAGTACCTGAGGTGCTATTATAAGTAGTACAGTTTTTAAAATTTCAATTTCCATTTTTTAATTGTGTGTTCAAATACAATAGACTTTTGAGTATTGACCTTGTATCTTATGATCTTGCTAAGCTCACTTATTAGTTCTAGGGTTTTTTCTTTTTTTCCAGATTCAGTGGGATTTCCACTATGATAATCACGTTGTCTGAGAATAGGTCACAATCTGTATGGCTTTCTTTCTTGCTTATTGGATTAGCTATGAATTACCTCTTTTATGCTCACACTTTTCCTGTGAAGTTTAGGGAAATTTAGTGAAATTTCCTGTGATCGATAATTGAGGGAAATTTACATGCAGATCATGGAGCTTTCTTTCCCAGGGCTCCCCTCTCTTTGTGATTTTAATCTTAAAGTTTTAGCCCCTGTGGTTGCCCAGATACCAAACTCTCTCTCCATAGCCCGTTAAGACCAGTGTATTTCTGGCAGAGCTCTAATCCTCTGCTTCCAGAAAACTGGAAAGCAACCTAAGGAAAGAGCCAGATGAAAATGACAAAGCCCACTACCTGTTCCTTCTTTTCTACATGCATCACAGCTCCTCAAATCCTCCCTGTACTCATCCCCCCCTCCATTCCTGCCATTATTTTAACATATTTTGTCTAGGTTTTGTAATTTTTTCAGTGGGATGGATTAGTTTGATACAAACTACTCCATTATGGCTGATACTAGAAGCTTTTAAATGTACTTTTATGTGAAAGAAACAAGGAAAATAGAAAAGCTGATATTAAGGATTTATTTATACAAATGGTTCGCAGCCTTTTCTTTTTCTATATGGTTCAGGCTGACGTGTAACTATTTGAAAGTTTGTGGGAACACCAACCAGGTTGGGGTGTGACTGCTTTGGTATCCGCAGCATTGATACTGTTTGTTACCATTGCACAGTGGTTACAAATTCCAAAGTGGAACCCCAAAGTATGACTAGGCACACAAGATACACCACTCTATTTTTTTTCTGGAATTTCCTGATAACATGAGTGCTTAGTGTCACCACTCTTATCTTTGCTCTTAGAGGGCTTACAGGCACTTTGGGTATCCCTGCCAACACCCCACTCTTTCATTGCCCTAGGCAATGACTCAAGAAGCATTAATCGGAATGATTCTTACAAAATGTTGCTGATTCCTCTCTATCTGAAATTCCTATTGCCATTTAAAATTTTTATTTCCAGCCTTGAGGCTCTCGCCATTTCTACTAAGCCAGGAAATGTTTCCCTTTATTGCAACTTCCCCTTAACCAAGCTCCTCTGAGTTTGGATCCAGACATGTTTAACACTTTCTGATTTGTTTCACACCTTCTTTTGATAAGCTCAGCATTTACATTCTCAATTTGATTTCAGACTAGTTTCAACATTTCCTTGCTAAATTCAAGTGTTACTTCCCATGCTCTGGGCCCCAGGTGGAGTATAAATTTCTTTAAGAAAAGGACTTTGTCATCTATATATTTTGTGCCTACTTCAGATCTTGACAGAATCTGTTGGTTCACAGCTGTTCCATAAATATGCTCAACAGCTAAATTACAGTTTTACAGAACATTATCTTTAGTCGCTGTAAGTATAGGTTTTCAAGGTTATTTTTTCAGATGTTATTGGTGTTCAATCTAAAATTAAACAGTAAACAATTTGAAGCATAAGAGCTACTCCAAGGAAAGCACAAATATCCTTGATATCCATTGCCCATGTAGTGCCAGAGGACAGACATTACCAACATTTTTCCATGACTCTTAACTTCAGAGGTTTATAATTGCAACAGTGAAAAAGAATGTACTTGAAATTTCAGGAACTCACAATGCCAAGCTGTTTCAGAAACAGAGTTGGTGGTACAGTATGTTTGCTGCAATTTCTTGTAGACTTGCTGGGCACTTGGGTCTTGTTGTGTCATGATGGAAGGAATGCTGGTCATCATTCTGCCATGCCCAGCAGCCCTTGCTTGTGTCCTTTGATCTTCTGCCATTGGTCTTCTTGTGAGCAGATTAATTGTAGTAGAAAAGTATGGACATTTATAATGAGACTCAATTTGTTCTGAAAATGAAGACCATAAGTGAATGTTTTTATTCTTGTATTTCCTGATAGGACTTCAAATCAAGAGACAAAATAAATGTTAGAAACATCTAGAAGTTGGTCTTAGAAATTGAAAGTGATCACAAGCTCTTTGAATTACATCTCTGTTAACATTGAGGCCTGTTCCTTATTCTCTCCATGCTGAGACTTCCTTTTTTGTCAGAGATTAATGTTCCCTCTTTATTCATACAAAAGATTAAAGAGGACATATAAATATGAAACGTGCTTTTCATTAATCAAGGTTTTAACTCATCTTCTTGATAGACATCAAAAGACATAAATTGCTGTGTGAGAGTTAGAATTATATAATACAACTAATACGAAGTGGATAGCTTTATTTGAAATATGTAAAAGTAGTTAATGTTGTATTTCTTCTCATGGTAGAGGAGGAGTTGGGTGATGGGTGACTATTCTTGCCCAACAGGAATCCTTTGGTTTCTTTTTATAGAGGCCTAACCTTTCCTTCTTTGGGAACAATAGGGAGTTTGGTTGGAAGCAGTGGGAAGAAGGTGTGCCAGGTGAAGGAAAATGGAACTAATTTATTACCGTTAGAATTGTAGTGCTGTAAATGACATTAGAGATGATCTATTCCTGATCCTTATGTTACAGATGAAGAAAACTGATATTTAGAGTAGAAGTAGACTTGCATGAGATCACACCTGCAATTGGCTGAGCAAGAACATAGCCAGGAAAAATGTCCACCCCATAACTGTCACAAACCACACTCAGTACTCAGGCTGCTCTTTGATAGTAGGGAGTTTCCCCAGCCCCACAGAATATAAAGAATGGGTTCATGGGAGGAATTCTTGCTTAGGGTATTTGTTCCATGAGCTAGGAGAACAAGAACATTCATACTTAGTTTTTAAAGATCTTTATGACAAGGTAAAGCAGGGTCAAATGACCACTATCAGGGAGCCTCATTCTCATGCAGGGTGTCTGCCAATTCCCTTCTAGCTACCTGTTCTCACACCTGGTAAGCTAGATCTATTCTGCTAAACCAGCAGCACAGCTCAGGTGAGATTGCTTAGAGGGAAAAGTGAAGGTAAATGCAACACCAATTCTAACACTGCTGAATTTTGCTGACTAGGGTCAAGTGGTTTTGGCATTGTAAATAAAGGCAAAGTGGTTTAAAATTTGCGATGTCTAGTATTTTTAAAATCTGTGGAAATTACAAAAACCACACCAGACCAAACCAGAAATGGTTGAAAAATACTTCAATGTCACCAAAGAAATCTCCTCTTACTCCACCCTTCCTTTTTTGCTCCATGGTACCACTGGTATCTGATTAATGAGATTCCAGCTCTTTTGCTGTGTGTACATAAACAAAAAAATGAGGATTTTATTTTGTTTTTATAAAAATGAAGCTGTACCTAGTACACTTGATTTTTTTTTAAAGACTTTATTTATTTATTTGACAGAGAGAGAGAGACAGCAAGAGCGGGAACACAAGCAGGGGGAGTGGGAGAGGGAGAAGCAGGCTTCCCACAGAGCAGGGAGCCTGATGCAGGGATTGATCCCAGGACCCCGGGATCATGACCTGAGCTGAAGGCAGACGCTTAAAGACTGAGCCACCCAGGTGCCCCATAGTACACTTGATTTTTAACCTCAGTAATATTTCTTGGATTGCACCAATATCAAGACCTAGCTATATACTATTCCATAGTAAGGTTATTCTATTGTGCATTATAACATTTCTGTGTTGAAGAACATAAAAGTTGCCTCTGGTTTCTTTTACTTACAAGCAATACTGGAATGAATGTTCTATACCTATCCATGTGAATATGTGTGATCATTTCCTTAAGCTATGTCTGTAGAGGTTGAATTTTTTCATTAATACATTTAGGCATTGAAAATTTTTCTAGGTAAAGTCAGTTCATCTTGAGGATTTGATATAGAGGTGAGAGCCAGGGTAAAGGGATAGATCTATGTAGAAATCCTGAGTGTTCTCAGTTCCAAAAATCTACAAGGATAAAGAAATGAAAAGAATTAGTTTCTCTTACTCATTTTGGTATTCACTCAAAGTGGCTCTGAGCCAGGGCTCCTCAGGATAATAATCAGACTTGATGATTTGCTAGAAGGACTTAACAGGATTCAGAAAAGCTCTTACACTCACAGTTATGGTTTATTACAGTGAAAGGATACTGATTAAAATCAGCAAAGGTAAAAGGTGAATGGGTGAAGTCCAGGAGAAGCCAGATGTAAGCTTGTAGGTGTCTTCTCCATTGCAGTCACATGGGTATGGCTCATCCTTCCAGCGATGATGTGTGACAACATGTAGGAAGTGTTGCCAACCAGGGTAGCTGGCCTGAGCTTGGTGTCAAGGGCTTTTTACCATTATAATGTTTCAGGTTGGTTTTATAGGCATGCAGCACCCATGTGATCAACCTTAGCTACCCAGTTCCAACCCCCCAGAGGTCAAATTGGTGCAGCATAGCCCATGACCTCAGGCATACAAAAACAGGCATTTACTGCAAGTCACATCATTAGTTAGCATAAACTATCTGGTCAAACTGACATAGCCTGACCAAGGCCTTGGGAATACAAGACACTTTTACTAAGCAGGATATTCCAAGGGCTCAGAGGTTATCTCCTAGGAGCTGGCCAAAGACCGATCCTTCTGGGTCAGGCCTTTCTTTGGAATATACAGGGCTGGAGCAACTGGGCCTTAGTTAACCCTTTACTGCACCATCTCCTTGTATTTTATTGGAGTGATTCTGTGATCATATGTCTTGATCTACTCAAAAGGAAGGAGATATTAGGGCTACTTGGAATATGTTGATCATTTATTTATTTTAGGCCTGAGCAATTTCTACTGCTTCATATAATGGGGGCATAATGCATATGGTGGAACCAGTGTCTGACCAGGCTGACATGACTTGATTTGAGTCCTAATCTAAGCAAGTCCTGAATCAGAGTCTAAGAGGCTCATCATTCCAATAAAGATCAGTGGCTTGTATGTGGAAGCAAAGTAAGACTTTCCAGGGATGAAAAGGCAGTAATGAGAGTTTGAAAAAAGATGTCCTTTGGGGGTATTGGTATTGGTCTTGGTCTGGAGGGAAAGAAGTGCCATTAACAAATATTCAAGGTCCAACACCAATTAATGTTTATTCAAAAACCACAAACATCTGCTTTATACTTACTATATGCAGGTACCATGATGTTCAAGTAGGGACAAGACCAACAACGGGTAGAGTTTCAAGGGGGCAGATGTTTTAACATTATACAGCTTAGGCAACTCTATCATTGACCCAGTTCTAAGGAGAGTGAAGTCCAGGGACAAGAATACAATTTCTTGGTTACAGTGATAGCAGACAGAGAATCCAGAAATTGTAAATCCTACTCTTAAAGGGAAAAAAAAGAATCTAGCCATGAAGTGGTAGACCATAAAGTAGGAACTTAGATAAAGGATAACAAGAAGACAGGGTAAGGATTCAGTCACAAGGAGCCTGGGTCACAAGTCAGGAAATAAATTACTGACAAACTGAACTTTTCTATTAGCATGGAACCAGAAGTAAGCTTGAGGCCAGACTCTTCTATTCCCTGTATAGGAAACAGATTGGTCTCAGAGTCTGGGAGGGACTTAGTGGCTCCATTTGTAGATTGGAGCTATTCAGGGGCCAAATGTGTCAGGCTTTATACCACTCTGACATTCATGGGTGGTGACTTTGCTTTTATTTTATGAAAAAGAAATCAGTGCTTTATTTATTAAGTGACTAAAAATTAAAAATGGGAGATAGGAAAATATAGATACAGTTGACTTATGGAAGAAAAGGAGGTGGGTGGTGTGAGTTGAAGGGTGATAAAATGAAAAACAGGAGGGAAGAGTTTCCTTAAGTGTGGTAATTTTAGGTGGCTTGTTAAAAAGAGAAACTTCACTCGGTGGACAGCAAGCAGTCCCAATTCTATTCTGGTCCATTTTCAGAAAGACCCATTTCTTCTGTTATGGTTGAATTGTGTCTCCCTCCCTGAAAAATGAAGAAAGATGTATTGGAGTCCTAACCCCTAGTGTCACAGAATGTGACCTTATTTAGAAATAGGGTCTTCACAGAGCTATTCAAGTTAAAATGAGGTCATTGGGGTGGGCCCTAACCCAATGTGACTGGTGTCCTTATAAAAAGGGGAAATTTGGACAGGTCAGAAATGCACAGAAGGAAGATGGGGTGAAGACAGAAGATGACCATCTATAAGCCAAAGGGAAAGGTCTGGAGCGAATCTGCCCTCACAGCCCTCAGAAGGAACCAACCCTGCTGACACCTTGATTTTGGACTTTTGGATTCCAGAAATGTGAGAATGTGAGGCAGTGCATTTCTGTTGTTCAAGCTTCCCAGTCTTCGGTACTTGTTTTGACAATCCTATCAGACTAGTGTACTTCCCTTAGCTGCCTCTATTGCCTTTCTTCTCCCTGACCTCTAACTCCAAGGGCACAAAACTTTCTATCTTTAATCTTTGTCATATCTATCAGGCCCCTTTAAAATAAATGTTTTTGAGTCAATACAATAGGACAGTAAGATGTCATATTAACTAAATAATTAGGTAGGTGGCAGGTAAAATATAGCTTAGGGGTCAGTGAAGAAAAATTAAGAACACTTTAAGTAGAACAAAGACCATTATGAAAACACAGAACCATTCAAGGCTTTTCGGTTTTAAGTAGGTTGCTGGTTGGGATAATAACAAAGAGAGAGAGAGAGAGAAGTGATTTTAAAATCTTTATCCTGGGGTAGTTTGTTCCTTCACTGAATAAATGACTAAAACAATCCTCTATTATACTAACACTACATTACTGAAAAGTTTTGACATGTAGTGATTTTAGTTTTGTTATTGTCGATCTGAAATAATATTTTAGAACAATTTTCCTTATTTACAGTAGTTCTTACTTTATATCATTCACTTATAAAAAATTATGGCAGTTTATTCCTCTTGTCAATACAAATTTCTCTCTTTGTGCTACTTAAGTCTTTGTGCGTAATTGGTAGGTGTCCCTCGGTTACTTTTTGTTCCTGTATACCTGATAAATATATCACCATCCTCTTGTTTTTGACATGAAGTGCTCCCCGCTCGATTCCTAGTGTCTGGTAGGCATTCATTTGGTGTGGCCCTGCCCGGTTGATGCAAGATCTTATTGTTTTTCACTGCCTCTGACTCTATGAATCATTGTGGCACATGGAAAATTAGAATCCCCAGCACTGCCTCCACCCAGTGCTCTTCCTCCCTTCAAGAGTTTACACTGAGGACAGGACCTCTCAGTGTGAAATATGCTGGCTTTCTTCCTCAGGCTCCTTCCCCCACCTTCCTAGTTTGGTGTTTCCTTGAAGTTGCAGCCTCCTGATGTGTGTAGGTAGAAATGTAGTACTGTTCCAGCCATCTGGGAAGTGGTGGCTCAGAATGGATTACTGACATGGGAGAGGAACTGTTGCCACTTTTCCATTAGTGTGGACTCTGAATTTCTGACCTGAGGATAACAAAGCTGTAATGGATATGATTTTTGTCCCCCTCTATGCATCCTCCTTTTCCAGGTACCCAATTTAATTTTTCTTTCAGAGAAATATTCCTTCTCTATTGCCCAGGGCTGATATGGGGTGGGGATATGGAAGCAATTGGTTCACTGGCGCATCATATTTTCCCAAAGTAATGCCTTCGCAGAAAATTAGATCCGTGGAGAAAACAGCCAAGGTATAGCTTTGTATGCCTTATTCTCCCCAATAGGGGATGTGGCTCTACTCGGTCCCTGTGTTTTCAAGGGGGCTCCTCCCCTAGTTTGAGGGAGGAGGCAGGTGACTCTGGCACGGCAAATCAGAGGACTGCAAGTTCCCCTGGTCACAATGATTCATTTAAGGTTGGGAGGTGACCTAGGCAGAGCCAAGGAGACATAATGGTCGCAGGCTGAGACACAGATAAATGTTCTTCTGCTTTTGAGCCCAGGAAAATATGACCCTGGAGCTGCTAGGGGCTATGCCATGAAGCCTGAGATGTATTCAATTCAGCCAACACAAGAAAACACAGACAACACATGAAGGGGAACTGAGTCTTTTTTTTTTTTTTTTTAAGATTTAGTTTAATTTTATTTATTTATTTGACAGAGAGAGACACAGCAAGAGAGGGAACACAAGCAGGGGGAGTGGGAGAGGGAGAAGCAGGCTTGCCCCAAGCAGAGAGCCCGATGCGGGGCTTGATCCCAGGACCCTGGGATCATGACATGAGCCGAAGGCAGATGCTTAACGACTGAGCCACCCAGGTGCCCCGAATGGGAGCTGAGTCTTAATCATATTATACAAGCTTCTCCATTATTCTCTGCCTGAATTTTATGCTAATTTGAGTCAGGTTTCTATCATTTGGAAACAAAGAAGCATTGACCAGTACAGTGGGAGAGGGATGTGTTGTCTCTCTACCTTCTTTTGGGGCTTGTTACTTATGCCTCCGGTAGCAAAGGGTGATCCATGGGTCAACAATTATTTCTCATTCCTACTTTAACAACTGTACAGTTAGTTGAAATTCCTTCTTGACTCATAGAATGCATTAACAGTAAGCCCTGGTTTTCTCTTTCTGGTCCTTATAAATGTTTAGTGGGAGATTGAGTGAGAGTTAGTGAAAGGCTCTTAGATACATTTTATTTTTTTAATTTTTTATTTTTTTTAAAGATTTTATTTATTTATTTGAGAGAGAGATTGAGAGACAGCACGAGAGGGAAGAGGGTCAGAGGGAGAAGCAGACCCCCAGCTGAGCAGGGAACCCGATGTGGGACTTGATCCCGGGACTCCAGGATCATGACCTGAGCCGAAGGCAGTCGCTTAACCAACTGAGCCACCCAGGCGCCCTCTTAGATACACTTTAAACTGGAAATGGTGATGCCCATGGCTGAGCTCTATCATATTCTTACTTGACATTCTTTCCCAATTGTCTCATGCTGATCCCTTATTAATTAAGCTTTTTTTTTAGTTTGGCTGCAGATAGCAGAAAATCCAAGTGAGAGTAGCTTAATCTAATTATGATTGATTATTAAAATATTTTTTCTTCCAAATTTTTACTTAAATTCCAGTTAGTCAACATATTAACATTATTTAATGTTAGTGCAACATTAGTTTCAAGAGTAAAATTTACTTATTCATCACTTACATGCAATACCCCATGCTCATCATAAGTGCCCTCCTTAATACCCATCAGCCATCTGGCCCATCCCTCACTCACCTCCCTCCATCAACCCTGTTTGTTCTCTATCATTAAGAGTCTCATGTGGTTTGCTTCCCTCTCTTACTCTTTTTTTCCTTCCTATTTGTTCAACTGTTTCATTTCCTAAATTCCACATATGAGTGAAATCATATGGTATTTGTCTTTCTCTGACGTATTTCGCTTAGCATAATACATTCTAGCTCCATCCATGTCATTGCAAGTGGCAAGATTTCATTCTTTTTGATGATTAATATTACATCACATATATATACCACATCTTCTTTATCCACTCATCAGTAGATGGACATTTGGGCTCGCTCCATAGTTTGGCTATTGTTGATAATGCTGCTATAAACATGGGGGTGCATGTACCCCTTCAAATCTGTATTTTTTTTTTTTTTGTCCTTTGGGTAAGTACCTAGGAGTGCAATTGCTGAATCATAGGGTAGTTCTATTTTTAACTTTTTGAGGAACCTCCATACTATTTTCAAGAGTGGCTGCACCATTTTGCATTCTCACCAATAGTGTAAGAGGGTTCCCCTTTCTCCACATCCTTGCCAACACCTGTCGTTTCCTGACTTGTTAATTTTAGTCATTCTGACAGGTATGAGGTGATACCTCATTGTGGTTTTGATTTGTATTTCTCTGATGATGAGTGATGTTGAGCATTTTTCATGTGTCTGTTTAGCCACCTGGATATCTTCTTTGGAAAAATGTCTATTCATATCTTCTCCCCATTTCTTGATTGGATTATTTGTTTTTTGGGTGTTCAGTTTGATAAGTTCTTTATAGATTTTGGATACTAATCCTTTATCAGATATGTCATTTGCAAATATGTTCTTCCCAATTTTTCCTCATGTAATGAGGGTTGGAGGTAGGTAGTGTAGAGATAGAAGCGTTCTCTATGATGTGATCAGGGAACTGACTTTTATCTTTCTGCTCAAATACCTCGAGCATGGATTTTTAGTCTTAAGATCTCAGGACCTTGACACAAAATTCCAGACAGGGAAGAAAAAGACCAAGGAACAAACATGTGCCAGTTGAATGAATCCCTTAGGAGAGCCTTCTTGGAAGCCTTACCAAGTAATTTCCATTTACTTCTCATTGGCTCAAACTGCCACATGGCCACTTCTAGCTGCAAAGGAGGCTGGAAAGTGTAACTATTTAACTGGGGACATAGGTGCTCCAAATAATAACCGTGTTCTTTTTGTAAGAAGAAAGGGGAGAAGAATGGTTATTGGATAGACAGCTTTTTAAGTTTCCTTCATAAGAAGGGTCACATGGGTGGCTCAGTTGGTTAAGCGTCTGCCTTTGACTCAGGTCATGATCCCGGGGTCCTGGGATTGAGTCCTGCATCGGGCTTCCTGCTCAGCTGGGAGTCTGCTTCTCCCTCTGTCCCTACCCCCCGCTTGTGCTCTTTCTCTCTCTCACAAATAAATAAAATCTTTAAAAATATAAGTTTCCTTTATGAGAAGAACAGATATTGATTGGATAGGTAATTGGAAGCCTCATCTTATATACTCACTGCTTTGTATCTATTCCTGTATTTTTTGGTTATTATAAATATTCTCTGTATTTTTGTCGTTGTTAGCCTTGTGTCTCTTTCCTACAGTGCTCTGTTCTTTGAAGTCTCTGAAGCCACCTGTAGTCATATGTTGAAGGATACTAGTAGATTGCATATTACTCTTGTTCAGGTTATTATCTTACATATTTAAGCCATGGCTGGACCAGGGGTATGCTGGAGCTAGCTTTACTGTCTCTAGGAGTGGGTTGTTAAATTTTCAGGTATTTTCTAAGCCAGCTGTTAAACACAGCCATCATTAAAAATGTAAATTATGAAAACTTACACTGAGATAAATTATTAAAAACAAAGGAAAAATGCCCCAAACTCATCACTTCTTAATTATTTCATTCTGTAATTATTATCTATGCTTTGAGATTATTTATGTCTATTTTATCTATATGGTAGATTAGATGCTAGTATGTCACTGTGCATCTCTTCTCAATTCTGCATTCTATGACATCATGTTGGTAGCTGGAAGGGGCCATGGTGGGAGTATCTATACCATGGAAATCAGCAAACACTATGGATTAGGACTTGAATTATTGTTTTGTTGATTGTCCTTCTAGACTTAAGAAAGTGATAGAACAGTGTTGATAATGCAGATTAAACTTAAGCGTGTGTTGCCTAGCTGTTTTATTATGACTAGCACAAAAAATTAAGAAAATATTCTTCCAGAATTAGGAAATTATTATCTGACTCAGTAAACAAGTTGTTCACATGACTAACAAGCCAGTGAAGTTTCAGACATCTTAATTGTTTCACATCTGCCTTACTCGCTAACAGTAACCAAAACATCAAGCAATATTCAAGTCAGAACTATAGACAGATAGCCAGTTGCTAAAGATTTACCAGCATACCCTGGCTGCAGCCTAATGGGGGAGAAAGTCATGTTCTTGATATCTAAACTAGAGTTGGTTTATGTTGGAAAGAAACATCAAAGGACTTGGTTTTTTCGTTGTGCAAGAGTCAATACAGCATCATAAGACCCATACTCTAGCTTCTGCCTGCCATTTATGCTCAAATTGTCTAGGTTCACAAACTACTTCTGTAATATTCCTTACTTTGTGAGTGGTTTTCTTAAATCAACTTATTCTTATTTACTACTTTAAATAATATATGGGTGGTAGATTATACTTAACCTCCTGTGCAGTGAGCTGCGGGCTTTTTGGACAATCACTAGTGCCCACACACTCTGAATCTCGCAAGTCCTTTGCTCTTCCACTACTTACTGGGAGGAGGCTGGGATTTGCAGAGCTTCTCCTCAGCTAAATTTTCAGATGCTCTAGAGAAAACCATGCAAATTTGCACTATATCCAACATATTAAGCTGTATCCTATTGTAGTGTACCTGAGTGCTCCAGGTTCTCAAAGATTTATCACTCTAAGGAAAAGTATTCAAAATAAGCTGAAATTTGTAGTTAGTTATTTTGAAAATCAGAAAGGCAATAGGAATCTTTCGAACATTGGGCAGAAAAAAATTGGACATGGTCCATCAGCTCAGTAAAATAATTTTACTGAATCACTTTTTCTTGCCAGCCATGACATTGTTGGCTACTAAGCTGGTGATATTTTTCAGATAAATAGAGAAAAATCTCATTAGTTTAGATGCCACTCATGTATAATTTGAACAAAGGCTGGTTTGGAGTTTTTCTGTGTACTTTTTTTTTTTGAAAGATTTTATTTATTTGACAGAGAGAGACAGCGAGAGCAGGAACACAAGCAGGGGGAGTGGGAGAGGGAGAAGCAGGCTCTCCGCTGAGCAGGGAGCCCAACGCGGGACTCGATCCCAGGACCCTGGGATCATGACCCGAGCTGAAGGCAGCCGCTTAACTGACTGAGGCACCCAGGCGCCCCTTTCTGTATATTTTTCATGATGAATAAAGACAACTAAATGAATAGCCAAAGAAGAAGAGAGAAGCAAGAGTACAAAGATTTTCAAGTATTTTAGTAGAGCATTTGTAAATGGTTTTGTTTGCCGGTGTTGCTAATTAGCTAACCATTAATGCTGATCTTGTAGGCCTTCACTTGGCAGAGCTCTGTCAGTCATCAGGTGAGTTCAACTTACTAAAACTAGTGTAATTACATAACCTGAAAAATCACCTATGATTAAGATTTTTCACTGATTCAGACTGGCATTTTTCTTCAAGTAGACTCAATTAGGTATTAAGGTACAGATGTAGGCACAATTCTGAAATATTACACACTAAGTTGCATATATGCCCATTGGAGTGCATTTCTCACTGTTATTAAAATATTAGTATTTTACTTCCTTTGAGAGTCATCATCCTCTAGTATCTTTGTGCAGCTGTGAGTGTGTGCGTGTGTGTGTGTGTATGTGTGCTAGAGGAGGAAAGATCCTTGGATCTCCTCTTCCTGCATTCGCTCTTTTAAGTCTTGTCTTCCCACCCACCACTCTATGCTGTACCACAAGACATGGCTGTCTTTGCTAAAAGTTAAATCCAGCAACAAATAGTCCATAGTTCGTTCAAGACAATATTGTTCCTATCTGAAGGACCATCATGAAGAGGGTTGGTAGAGAACATAGTGGAGGTAGGAAACACATGACAGGGCTCACTTCTCTTCTTTGTGGCCTTCCTCACTTCCCTTCAGGACTTAACTAAGCTAACTTGTACAAACAAGAAATTATATTAAGGGAAGACTTTTAAAACTTTCTTCAAAATATTACCTTTCCCATGGCTCAAAAGAAATATAAATGGATCCAAGAGTTTAAACCTTTGTCAAATAGGCACTTTGTGGGCCTTCAGGATTCCCCTGTAACATTTCCTAACTTTATTCTTGTGTCCTTGGATTTACCTTCTCTTTTAATTTCCTCAAGGTGAATCTCTGTTCATCTTTTTTTTTTTAAATTTTATTCTTACGTTAATCCCCATACATTACATCATTAGTTTTAGATGAAGTGTTCCATGATTCATTGTTTGTGCACAACACCCAGTGCTCCATGCAGAATGTGCCCTCCTCAATACCCACCACCAGGCTAACCCATCCTCCCACCCCCCTCCCCTCTAGAACCCTCAGTTTGTTTTTCAGAGTCTATCGTCTCTCATGGTTCGTCTACCCCTCCGATTTCCCCCGCTTCATTCTTCCCCTCCCGCTACCTTCTTCTTCTTCTTTTTTTTTTTTTTCTTAACATATATTGCATTATTTGTTTCAGAGGTACAGATCTGAGATTCAACAGTCTTGCACAATTCACAGCACTTACCAGAGCACACACCCTCCCCAGTGTCCATCACCCAGTCACCCCATCCCTCCCACCCCACCCCCCACTCCAACAACACTCAGTTTGTTTCCTGCGATTAAGAATTCCTCATATCAGTGAGATCATATGATACATGTCTTTCTCTGTTTGACTTATTTCACTCAACATGATACCCTCCAGTTCCATCCATGTCGTTGCAAATGGCAAGATCTCATTCCTTTTGATGGCTGCATAATATTCCATTGTATATATATACCACATCTTCTTTATCCATTCATCTGTCGATGGACATCTTGGCTCTTTCCACAGTTTGGCTATTGTGGACATTGCTGCTATAAACATCGGGGTGCACGTAGCCCTTCGGATCCCTCCTTTTGTATCTTTGGGGTAAATACCCAGTAGTGCAATTGCTGGATCATATGGTAGCTCTATTTTCAACTTTTTGAGGAACCTCCATACAGTTTTCCAGAGTGGCTGCACCAGCTTGCATTCCCACCAACAGTGTAGGAGGGTTCCCCTTTCTCCGCATCCCCACCAACATCTGTCGTTTCCTGACTTGTTAATTTTAGCCATTCTGGCTGGTGTGAGGTGGTATCTCATTGAGGTTTTGATTTGGATTTCCCTGATGCTGAGCGATATTGAGCACTTTTTCATGTGTCTGTTGGCCATTTGGATGTCTTCTTTGGAAAAATGTCTGTTCATGTCTTCTGCCCATTTCTTGATTGGATTTTTTGTTCTTTGGGTGTTGAGTTTGATGAGTTCTTTATAGATTTTGGATACTAGCCCTTTATCTGATATGTCATTTGCAAATATCTTCTCCCATTCTGTCAGTTGTCTTTTGGTTTTCTTGACTGTTTCCTTTGCTTTGCAAAAGCTTTTTATCTTGATGAAGTCCCAATAGTTCATTTTTGCCCTTGCTTCCCTTGCCTTTGGCGATGTTTCTAGGAAGAAGTTGCTTTGGCTGAGGTCAAAGAGGTTGCTGCCTGTGTTCTCCTTTAGGATTTTAATGGACTCCTGTCTCACATTGAGGTCTTTTGTTCATCTTTTATAAACCCTCTCCACCTGGCCAAGTATGGCCTCAGATCCATCTCTTTTACCCAGTAGTACATTTCTCAATGTTTGAGTAATGTAGTCTAGAAATATGCCGTTGGGGCTCTGGGAGGATAGTGTAGGATGGCCTTTGAAAGTACTCCAGTCTAGGGTAGAATTGAATCCTCAGAGTTTTTCCCCCTTCAAATTTCTCTCCTAAAATAAGCTGTAGATAGGCCCTTTATACTATTCTTTCTCTCATTCTCTCTCTCTCTCTCTCTCTCACACACACACACACACATGCACATACACTACAACACACACCCCTAAGGACACATATAAATTCTCAGTGATGTATAGTGTGGTGTAGTATAGTATAAACTCACAAGATGAAGAATATTCCCAATGACATTATAATTTGTGAGGCTACTTATCTCAAAATACAGATTTCATAGTATTATGTAGAACATGATTCATTCATCTTCATTCATTCCTCTCCATTCCCTCCAGATTGTGCCCCTTCAGTCCCATTGAGGATAAAAACCAATCAAATGATATATGCCTCTTAAAGAAAGCATTCAGTGACACAAAGCTCCAGCTTGTAAGAGCTTCATTAAACTTTCAGATGAGTTATCAACCACTTCTTTAGGTTCTGTCTAGGCTGGAGAAGTTTAGTTTTTCTGTTTACACCACTCTTCCCCATCAAGCAATCTCCTACTCATTCTTCGTGCCCACATATTGGAAGCTTTTCCCCAACTCCAAAAACAATTTGTCACTCACTTCTTTGCTCCCATGTTACTTTATACATATCTCCTCAACAGTCCTGTTCACCTGATAATTATTTATTTATATATTGGTCTAGATTGTGCTGTCCAATATGGTAGTCACTAAGCACATGTGGCTATTTAAATTTAATTAGAATTAAATAAAATTAAATGTTTATTTCATCAGTTGCATGAGTAACATTCTAAGTGCTCCACAGCCATATCTGGCTAATTGCTACAATATCAGAGAAGTTAATCACAGAAAGTTCTATTAGAGAGTGCTGGCCTGTGAACTCTTGTATTACTAATCATTGTATTCCCTGCCCTTAGAGTAGTGTCTGTAATAGGTGCTCACCAAATGCTTGTTGGATAAGTGAAAGAATAAATGAATGATGAAGAATCCCTTTATGTTGGCTCTGCAGTCTTACATGTTTTCTGCAAATCTTCAGTCTCTTTTGTTCTTATTGAAATGGAGGATCAAGAGTTTGTTTCTGAAGTTTTTCTTTTTAGAGATTTATTTATTTATTTTAGAGAGAGAGAGTACACGCATGTGCATGAGTGGAGGGAGGAGCAGAGGGAGAGGAGGGAGAGAATCCCAAGCAGACTCTGCACTGAGCACAGAGCGCAACACAAGGTTAGATCTCATGACCCTGAGATCATAACCTGAGTCAAAACCAAGAGTCAGGTGCTCAGCCAAGAAGGGCTTCGGGGCCCTCTGAGGAATTGAACTTTATTCTGCAACTCTGGAAAATAAATTGTTAAGAAAGAAAATTACTTTGGATGTCTGTTTTAGAAATATCATTGTGGTTATAGGACAGAGGATGGACTTAGGGGAAAGATGGACCATCAAGGGACTTACTGCAAAACAACTAGAAAAGAAACAGTGAGGGTAGTGTGCAGGGGGTAGGGTGAAAAGGAGTTCGTCTGAGAGAGATGTGGGTGTTGGAAGTGACAATCCTGGCAACTTTTGAAGTGCAGGTGAGGAAACGAGAGGGTTGAACGTGACTGGCCAGCTTTCTGGCCAGGGAGACCTTTTACTGGCATTGGGACCACTTGAGGAAGAGCAAGTACGGGTGGGGAGTGAGGGGACAGGAGGTGTCAGGTGTAAATTTTAAATGCATGGATTTGGAGGTGTTTGTGGGATATTTAGTTGGGGATGGCCAATGAGTGATTACAAATTCAAATTCAAATTTGGAGCTGGGGAGAGAAGTGCTGGATAAACAAATAAAATCTAAAAAAAAAAAAAGTGCTGGAAATAGAAATTTCTGTTCATCAGAGAAAACTTGGTAGTTGAAACTGAAGAAAAAAACACATGAGGTAAAAACTAGGGAAAGAAGAGAATGTGGTACATTAACTTTTAAGGAGCACATGAAAGAGGAGGCTTCAGACAGATGGAGGAGGGATGCTTGAGAGAGGAGGGACAATTGCTGCTTATCTCAATCCTCAAATACTCCTCTTTGATCAGGTGTTACCTGCACTTGGAAGCCCAACACCAGCCATCCTAAACATTTGAGCCCAAGTACACTGTTACCAAGTATCCTTTCCTTTGTTATTGGCATCTTGAATCTGGTCTATTTCTTTCCCCTGGGACTTGGGCTCCTATAGATGTCCTGTTTTACTAGGCCATTTGACCCATATGTAATTTAAACAAATTATATAATCTCTCTGGGACCCAGTTGCTCATTCGGAAAATATCAGATTAAGAATTTTCAAATTCCTTTTAGTAGCCAGAGAACCCTTTTCTCAAATAAAATCTTTCATAGAGCTTCACTATATTAAACAGAAAACAGGTATAGCTGCTTTGGTTGAGGTTGGATCAGGTGTAACCAGATCCTGTGCTCTTACTTATCAAGCTGTCTACCTCGACAAATGGTTTTAGATTTAAGCTTAAGTCTTTGCTTATAGACCCAAGTCCTATTAACTCACTTAAATAGAGGAAATATATTTTGGCTAACAATATTTGTGAATTTTGATGAAGATGATGTTCTTTTGTGGTACTTTTGGTTGCCTATCAATAGCCTTTTCCTTGTCAATTCCATTTCTCATTTCTCCCTGTCCCTCAACTTTTCATTGTTGGCAGAGCTCTGATTTTGTTTTATTGTTTTCCTCTGACTGCTTAAGAAAAGTCAACTATTCCAGCTCCAAGGAATAATTGATAATTGGTCTAATTATGATGGTCTTAAACTCTTTTCCAGTGATTTGGTTAGGAATGGGCATGGCATATATCTCAATCTTGGCCTATAGAATTGAGGGTAATTCTGGGAAAGGTTTTTCTCATTAATAAAAAGAGCTGAATGGAGGAAACACTCCTATTGTTAGCTGGATGTTGTCATCCACCTGTGATATCTGAAATGCTCTCATCATCTTGTGACCATAAGGGGATGGTCCTGTTCATGCATGCTGAGCTTGCAGAGCAGAGAGAAGGAAAGAAACTGGAGGCTGAAAATATTATTCTGAAGCTGAAATAATTGACCCAAAGCTGCCCTCTCCATGGTCTTCTAGTATATGTGCTGCCGAAGCGAGCACACTCTCCATGGTCTTCTAATTGTATGATATAATAAAAATTTTTATTGTTTAGACCTCTATTAGTCGGATCTTCCATTACTTGCAGCTAAAAGGATTATGATGGGTTCACCTGCTCTTCTGGCGTAAAGGTGATAATCTTCAAAACTGTTCATTCTTTTACGCATTCAATAAATATTAATTAAACACGTATGTGCCAAGCATTGCCTAGGTGTTGATGATACAGTAGAGAAGAGCACAGATATGGAGCTGACAGCTTGGAAAGTTGTAAAAACAGAGAGAAACTTAGTGTGGCTGGAGCACAGTGACCAAATTATGTGTAGTGTTATAAGCCAGGTTGAGGATTTATAATTTTATTCGAAGAGGGGTAGAAAGTATTGAAGAATTTAAAATGAAGGAGACATAATCAGATTTGCATTTTTAAAAAGACATGCTGGCTTCTGTGTAGAAAATACACTGCAGAAAGTCTCGAGTAGAAGCAGGAAGGAGAATTATTTACAGTGGTCCCATGAGAGATGAAGTTCATTTGAAGTAGGGTAATAGCCTTAGAAATGGAGATTCATATTTCAAGTTATAATTTAATGGAATCATTATCATGTGCTGATCAACTGGATCTGGGTGGTAAGGGAGAGATCGTTGTCAAAGTTGGCTCCCAAGTTTCTGGCATTGCATGGATAATGGTGCAATTTTTGAGCTAGGGAATGCTGGAGAAGGAGCAGATTGAGGTAGCCTAAGGGGTAAGAGTTCAGTTTTGGACATGTTAAGTATGAGATAGCTAAGTGAGACATTTAAGTGGACATTTTAAGGAGGAAGGTGGAGATGTAAGTCTGCATCTTCAAAAAGGTGTCTCTCAGGAGAGAAAGAATTTAAATAATCTGCTATTCCACTAATGATGATAGATTTGTGTAATCAAACCCTCTGTGCTTGACAACCAAACACAAGTAACTGCCAGGTGTCTGCTCACAGGATCCTTAATTCCCCTTAAGGAGAATATGCAAAAGCACAGAGGAATAAGGTAGTATTGGTTTAGGGAACTAAAAGTTAAAAGAGGAAACTAATGTTAATCAAGTATAATTAGTCACTGAGATAAACACTTATATTGTAGAGAGAATTAGTAATCTGCTTAAGGTTACATAATCTGTTCTTTTAAAATAATATGGTACATTGTTATTTAATCAATGTGGCTTAAAATACATATGGGTTTGTCACATAGTTCGGGTGGATGGGAGAGATTCATGCTTAGAAGTAAGGCTGATACAGGGCAAGTATATGGTCAGTCTCGTGTGCCACACAAGGTATTGAGATTTTGTGCTGTAACTCAGTTTGCTCGAACTCATGTCAGAGGAGGCTTGGATGATGATGAAAAAAAACACAGTTCAAATTCAACAAATAATTATTAAGAAGGCTATTGTATAAGCTCTGGGTCATACAAAGTGAGGTCAGACTTGGCTCTGACCTTTGAGGTGATCATCTGGGAGGGAAATGAGACATGCAAGCTCATAACTACATTACAAGATGGAATGTGAAGCCAGAGGGCTTTAAAGTCAGGGAATGTGGGAAATGAAGGTGTTCCAGGAAAGGTGGGTGAAGCATGAAAGGCAGAGACAAAGCTTTTGTAAATTTGCAAGTGAGTTTGTTGTCCGCACAGAAGAAGAGGGAAGGACTGGTGGCCTTTCTCCTTATGCTAACAATATTTCCTGCCCCCTGATTGCTTGTCTAATTCCTACCTCATTTCAAGGACTCTAAATTTACATCATTAACCCCAGATTCTTTCCTGACCCCAAAACCGTACATCCAACTGCCTTGCTGACATCTTCACAGAGAGATAGTAGAAGTGTCTATCCTGATTCTGGTGGGATCAGAAAGGGATGAAGACCAAATCTGTGAGTCAATGAGTCGCTCCAAGAAACCCAACAGAGTTCCAGATTTAAAACCAATCAGAGTAAGGTTAACGATGTTACCGAATAATATTTGGTCTTATAAAAGAATTCGCCATGGAATAAATAAGCAGTGCCCTCCCCAAGGACAAGGGAGAATTTTGTTTAAAGCATTTTCTTTCTACAGGTCTCCAGCTCTCACACACAGCAAGGTCCTCCTGTGATCTGCCCCCAAAGCCCATACTGCCGCCAGCACTTTCTCTTCTCCTTTGGTGCTCAGGATGATACTGCTATAGCTCATTTCCTGACCCTGTAACTGCTTCAATCCAATGGCAACTAGGGCACATGTAGAGTAGAATAAAAATGTAGGCAATGAAAAGACATTAATAGCCTGAGCAGGTAGTTGGGCGGCTGCTTTGAGGGAAGCTGATCACTTTGCTTTATAGGATAAAGTCCTTGTGATAATGTTGGTCAAAATCTGCCCAGGGGAAGCAAACTGCTTTTGTCTGCACTGCCATGGGTTGGCAAACCATTAGACTGATTTTTTGGGTTTGTTTGTTAATTCTCCATCAAATCTGGATAATACTATAAGCAGAAAGCAGCAAGCTTAAAATTAGAAAAAATTTTGAATTTGGTCTGAAATCATGGTAATGTATTGCAAAGGAGAAGAAAAAGCAAAATTGAGTTTGTCAAAGCTAGCCATTTTTTACTGGGAAAAAATTGGGAGATTCATAGGGTAAGACAAAAAAGTTCTGTTTTGATAGTCTGAGATTCAGAACCAACAGGGGGGAAAAAGAAAGTCTAAAGATCTTAAGACTCATTTAATAATGAGTTCAGTGCCTATTTTAAACATTTGCAGAATTAAGACTTCCATTGTGAAGTTGGGTGTTTTTTGGGAATGCAGGTTTATACCTCTCCCCTGGCCCCTGTTCACCACAAGCTTCATTGATTGGAGGTACATTGTATCGTGTGTGGGTCTGTGTGTGTTTAAAGCTTTTGCTAAATTGGATTTTTTTGTACCAATCTTACAGGAGGATTTGTGGAATCCTTTGCCGATATGATATTACTGTAAAAGCTTTATTCCTCTTATCTTCGTGGGCAGAGGGTCAGAATGGACTACATATGAGGATTAAAATCAGCCTGTGGTGGAGCAGAGTAAACTGGGATGGATTACACAAACCATTTTAACAAATGCTGGAGGTCCTGGCTTGCGTTTATCTTTTACTTCTGAGATTTCAGAAAATGTTTCAAGAACATCATTTGGAGGAAAGCAGAAGTCAGAAATATAAAATTCCAGTAGCAACGAAGGCTGAACTTATGTAAAACATTGATCTTAGTTTCAGGAAACACTTAAATGCTTAAAAAAATAATGGTAGAAATATTCTTAGCTCTTCCTGCATTGATGAAATAGGGCATCCCAAGGCTCTATGTTATGCTCTGCTCTCCCCTGCCCTCCTCAAAGGAGCTGACTTCCCTTCTTTGGTTTTCTTTGTAACCTACAAGTGAGGCTCTGCACAGTATCCAGCCATACTTCTGAGCAGACCTCACATCCTGGGGCTGTCCTACTGCCTGGCATGTTTTAAATGAAAGTTCTAGAACTGTCTCTCATCCCATGTGGCTGGTATATAGACCAGTCCCTTTGTTACTAAATTGTTATCACGAAGTTTTTGTGGGAAAGTATTAACTCAAGAATATATTAATAGTATGGTCTAGGATTAATACTTTTTCTTCTCAAATGCTACAATTTAAGAAATGTATTGGCCTGCCAGTGCCCCTGGAGAATTAGCAAGAGCACCTCCATTTGAAGAGACAAATGTTTTCTGTGCAATTAAAGTATAAGTAAGTTATAATTAATTAAGGTGTTCATAAGAGACTTAAAAAACCCTGAAATTACAGTGAACAGCAACTGACTTTTAATGTGGGTAGAATAATTAACAAAGGTGAGAGTAATCTCTATGTGGGAGCTGATGCGTGAGAGGGAAAGAAAAGAGAAGAAAATGGGCCTCTGTCCTGTTCTTCTGGACATATAAGTCAGGGATGCCAGAGGAACTGGTCCATTATTGAGCAAAGCACATTAATGAATCTTAGAATATCAATGATATGCCCAAGCCAAGCCACAGGGAGCAGAGAGTTAAAGTGTTCTGCAAATTAAAGATGAGATTGAGTTTCCAGAGGATTCCAGAGAGAGGGGGGGAGCTTGAGAAAGAGATGCATAAAGTCTTTAGGGAATATCTATTGTTCAAGATTTATTTATTTTTGTTCAGTTCATGGTATTCAAACTTTATGCCTTGTGTATTGGGTAGAAATCAAAGCAAAGGTGGTTCTTTCTCTTACACAGATCTGGGAAGACAGAGTAAGTGTGACTAGAAAGGAGAAAAGCAGCTTCTTTCTTATTTCCCCCCTCTTTCAGTCCTGCCTCCCATTGGGGGAAGCCCCTAGGAGGATGGGCAAGGTGGCCCACTTCCTCTGCATGGGGGATGGTGGCCCGGAAGCGTCTTCCTAATCTCAAAAGGCATCTACCTTACACTCAGCTCTAGATGCCTGCTTGTTAAGCATTTTCAAAGGGAATTCTAGAAATGGAAGTGAAGAGCATTCTTAGAGAATAATTTCTGGAGCCACCCTGACCTGGGTTTGACTCTTGCATCTGACAATATAAAATCTGTATGAATATGGACACATTTTAAGACTTTTTAAAAACGTTTGACTCCTCACCTATGAATTAGTGTTGTACTAAATTACATAATACTTGTCAAGCAAGTGGCACTGAGCTTGGTGCATGACAGGTATTCAATACACGGTACCTTATATTAATGTCAGTGGATTGGGTCTCTGTAATGAAACCTCAGGATGCACTAAAGCTGAGGCCAAAAGACTCATGAAGAAGGCTCACCTATTTCTCCTCTCCTCTCTTTCTTTTTTCTTTTTCTTTTTTTACCTTCCTTATCATCTGTTCCTGCTTTGAACTATCATCTATTCTGTGCTGAGGTGATGTAAGAATTAAATCAGGAGGCAGCTCCGGGTGGGTAAGAAGTTACTAGCAGACCGAAAAGAAGAACACAAATGTAAAGATGGGTGCTTAGCAGCAGAGAGGAATTTCCTTGGTTTTCTGGTCAAGGTGGCACTTCCTGTGCTCACTTGGCTGACAGGGAGGCATGCTCCCCTCTTCCCGACCACATGCCAAACCATCCTGCCCCTTAGGGCACCTCCTGATAACTTTGTCTACAGCATGGTGCTTGTCAAACAGATGCCTCCCACTGTTGTCATCACCAAGCTTGGCTGGATGGAGGTGGGGTGAGGAGGTGGCCCATCCTGGTTGTTGGGTCCCTGCTGCAGATGGCTGATGACAGGTTGGCCTGTAGTTTAACATACAGAGCATATCAGGAGGGAAAATGACTTTCTATCGTCTGTGTTCTGTCTATGGTGCCTGGCCCTCTTCTGCTCTCAGCTGCCTTTTTTTTTTTTTGGCCACCTCTAGGTCCTGAATGCTATCTTCACAGGGGTTTCTCATGGATTTTGGTCTTCTGAGTTCTGTTAACTTCTTCCTGGACATCTGCGTGGCTCAATTCAAGGGTGAAAAAGCCAGCCCTCTGTGTATGTCATCCTTTCCCCTAGCTCTCTTTGGAAATGTTCTTTTTTACATCTTTGATTCTGCTCAGATGTTACTCAGCCTGTTAGAGAGTTTAATTTTGTAATAGGTCTTCTGAATCGGAAGGAGTCTACTCAGTATTGTGGAACCTTGGTTACACTGATTAGGTACGAAGGGAGGGTGACTTTGAATTCAGATAAGGAGAAACTCCATTAGGTGTTCCTTCTGTACACGGGGGAGATGCTTTATAACTTGTTAAATGCATAATTTAAAAAATGGTTGCAAATTGTCCCACAGTATAATTTGAGAAAATGGCAGTGTCAGGCTTATCACTAAACTCTGTAGGATGGGCATTATCAGAATCATACAATAGAGCTATGCCGTTTTATTGTAAGATCACAATAAAGTATTCTAGATTCAAAATAGGATAAGAGCTAATAAGAGCCTTCATTGCAACATGCAAGTAAGCTGTCTTGAATGGTGGCAGAGGTGAAGAATGTTGACCGTTTTGTTGATTTCCCTTCCTGTCTTGAAGGGAGGATTTGATCAACTAAAAGCACTGTGTGAAAGAAAACATTGTAACTGCAAATCATGTCTTTACAAGAAACAATGAAAAACCTATTCAAATTGGCTTACTTGCTACATCAGCTTCTCTGTGCTATGGAACTTCAATATGTAATTCCTGGGCCAAGCAAAGATAATGAATTAAAAAAAAAAAAAAAAGGCCCTACAACCAAGACAAGCACACTCCCTGGTGTTTCTTTGCTTATGTGTAATCCCCATTGCCTCCACACTATAAACAATCCTTTCTGTTTTCTAAATCTTTATTAATATTACAATAAATTAAATATCCTCAGAGAATGATTATTTTCTCTTCATGAATAATAATAATTGTTCTGTGCTGACCATCCATGGCCACATTTCTCCAAAGAATTGATGCCCCCTGTTCTTTGTACATTTGTTTGTTTATATTTGTGATTTTATTTTTATCCTAGGGTATTTTAAATTGAGACTGTTACTATGCCAGACCTGCCATTCAAGTAAATCTGTGAGACTAGAAAAAATAACATTAAATGTTAGCTGGGCCATAGGTATATTGTCTTGCTCAGGTTAGTTAACATCTTGTATTTCCATTTCTTCATCTGTATAATGGGAATAATACACTTAATACATGGAGGTTTTAGAAGGTTTAAAAGAGATTATGAATATGAAAGTAGTTTTTAAAGCATGATGCAAAATACAGTTATTAGTTGTTCTAATTATTCGTAATAAGATAATAATTACTATCATTTGAGAAACATGTTCCTATCATTTACTGAATACTCTGATTTTTAGAACATTTCTGCCTGGACTCAACGAAATCTTGGTATCAAAATACACAGTGGTAAAAGTCTTTGTTTCTACTTCCGTAGTTAGATTCCTGTTCATTTCTCAGAGGTATACACCACCAGTGCAGGGGCTCAGGGAAACTTTAACACTACCCCGCATGCCCCACGACCCATCCTTGTTAGATCAGTCCTTGAGTGTGTACAGATCTATGAGAATATTTTTCTTCGTAAGCACCAGCAATTCATGCCAACAGTTTATTTACTTATATGAGATTTATCCAATGTAATTAATTGATTTGTCATCAAGACTCCAACTTGGGCTTTCGACCTTACTGATGGTTTGGCAGACTGTTACTCTATCACATCCTTGGGTTCTGCATTCATGGTTTGCATGCTTCAAGGGATCCCCCTTGGAGCATATTTGCTCTTATCTGTGGTCACGGTATAAAGAAAGCACACCGAAGACTTAAGAGAGTCAGTCATCTGCCTAGAAGGTTAAATTTGCTTCACTCCTTGAATTTGTTTGCAGGACAAATGGCCTTTCAAGGAGGTCTGTATGAGTACCAGTTGCTTTATTGTGTTTAATTGACCTCCCCCAAGTTCAAACAACCTTCAAGAAGCTTGTTCCATGAATTTTGTTGCAATAATTTAGGTTTGTGAACCTCTAGAACTTCTAACAATGCTTTTTAAGAGATGATACAGGACCCATCTATCTGGCATGGTTTAAGACACTCCAAACCTGAGTGTGGCGAGATTCACAATATCCAGACACACTGCCTGGCCTAATAGTTCTATGAATCTCTAAAGAATGTCATAATTAACTGGAAAATGAGATATTTCATGGCACCTTCATATCTTTTCATAGTCTTCTTCTTTCTTCAATATTGTAACTTTGTATAACAGCTTCTCTCTTTGATCTATCTGTATAAAGTGTTTATGTACAGATAAATTCCATGTATTCCTGTTTGAATTTAACAGGTCCTTACACTACAAGTTGCAAGTTGGTAGAATACGAATGTTTTAAATCCATGCCTTAAGGGAAAATGACTCAAAGAGATAATTTCCTAGGACAGGTACACCTCAAACTGAAACTTACAATTCATTTTCATAGGAAGAGAGCCAGGGATTATTTCAACTTCAGATCATCTTATTCTGAATCCCTCAATCTTCTGTGTGGTTTTCCAGGCACTTGTTATATGTTCTTGCCTCCAGACATTCTTCAGTATCATTTCAAATACGAGCTGGTGGCCCACTTACCTTTGTGCAGCCAAACTGTTGTAAACTCAACAGTGCCTTCCATTCTTCTTAGACAAAGGAGCCTGGCATTCATTGAGTACTAGGTGCTAGATGCTATGCTAGGTGCATTGCCCACATTATCTCATTTAATCTGTAGAGAAATATTATGAGGAAATGCATTATTGTCCCTTTTATATGAATGAAAAACACAAGGGCTCCCTGCTCAGCTTGGAATCTGCTTCTCCCTTTCCCTCTGCGTCTTCCCCCAGCTCATGCTCTCTCTCGCTCACTCTCTCAAATCAATCAATCAATCCATCAATCAATCAATCTTTAAAAAAAAAAGAAATCATCAAGTTATAGTAAATTACCTCAGTGTGCATCAATGTAACGTAATGTGTGTGTGTGTGTGTGTGTGTGTATAATTATAGCCTGTCAACTTGCAAGTGAAGATTTGAAGTATCTCGGAATCCCAGTATGTCTAGTGTCCCCCACTGTAGAACCACATGTGGACATGGTCTAGCATTTGCCTGTACTGCTTAGTCAGCATGGACACGATCCCCTCACATGACTTTGGGAACGGAGATCTGGCTTTGGGGTGTTTCCCTCTGCTGACATCTAGTGCAAGGGTATCACTGCTAATAAATGCAAAATGAATTTAGAAAACTCCAAACTACCATGAAATTCAGTGCTGCCCTGCTGGTATGACTTTTAATCCCAGTGTGACCTAAAGTACATAAATTGATTAGCACGTAATTAGCATGAGATGAAGCCAGCGGTCTAGTTACAGATGGCTTTAGAAAGTGGCACCAGGGACCCAATACTGGCAGCGGTCCATACTTCCTTTCTCTTGGAAGGAATAGGAATCGTCAGTGATGAACACTGGCAGGATTGGGTCTTTTCGTGCTGACTCAGAGTTTATGCAGAAGAGAATTTTAATCCCCCAGATGAACAGAGACTTGGGAAATGGAGGTTTTTTTCATGGCTCTAAATTAGTAAGATGATATATAGATAAAATAACGTGGACAATATATGGCCCTTTAAAATAATTAAATATCTACCTTTGAATGAGGAGGAACTGATCATGTAAAGTGTAGTAACTTCTTATGCAGGGGCAATTGTAGATGTATACAGATAGACAGGTAGATCCATCGATCCATCAATCCATCGATCCATCCATTGATCAATTGATGGATCGATGCATCCATCTGTCCATCCATGTGTAACATAGGAAAAATTAAAGTAAATAATGAGACTTAAGTTATTTTTCTCCTATGGTCAAATGTAACAACTGTAACAGTAAAATGGAATCAGTAATACTAATACCTGGGTAAGGACCTCAAGACTTGCAATGACTCCAGTTTTGTACTTATATATCTTTATCAGAGAACAATGGTATCCATGTCTTCACAACTCTCAGAGAGTCAGGAATCACAAATTGTACTTTAACTCTTATTATTTTCCCCACATGTAAAATGAAAGGGTGAATTAGATGATCTCTAAGATCCTTGTAAACATCACAGGATAAGTAGAAAGAACTGACTTTTAAATTTGACTTGTGTTTGAATCCAGGCTTCATTCCTTTCTAGTTATGTAACTCCTCTGTGCCTTAGGTTTTTTGTTTTTGTTTTTTGTTTTCTGTAAAATGAGAATGTAATATTATTTCATATGGTTGATGGGAATATTAAATTAGAATAACAAAAAGAGCTTAGCACATTGTAGATAGACAAGGGATTTTTTTTTTGTTCTCTTTCTATGACTATAGGGACTAATTGAGATACTAAAAGTTAGCTATTATTCTTGCTCTTGATTTTAATGGTTCAGAAGAAACTGTTAAAAACGTATAATATTACATGGGCCAATAGACAATTGCATTCCGATAAGCCATGGTTAGGAGAGAAATATCTCACACAGCTGCTGTGGAAATTAAATAAATGAGATATTTTAAAGTGATTTGTTGATTCCTCCATTCAAAATATGTTTACCGAGAGGATCTATGGGCTGATGTCATGCTGGGTGTATACTGATGGGCAAACCCAGATGAGTCTCCTGCCCTCAGGAGAGTGGGGAGACCATTATTATTCAAAGAAACACACTGAAGTAGCACTGTGTGGCCCCTTCCCTTGGGAGAATTAATCCACCTTGATTCCTAAGAGATACGAGTATGGTAGGCTTCCTATCACTGAGACTTGAATCAGGGGTAGTGCATGTGAAGTGAAGTGCTTTTGATATAGGAAACTGGAGTTCACCCAAGATCCTGTTCACCCAGTTTATCATGAAGATACCTGAGAGCTGATAAAAGAAAGTAGCCAAGAACTGAGGCCACTTTAGAGACTTGGGGAGACTCTGCCTCCTTGTGGGCTGCTACGGTCTCTTTGCTTGTAGTGTCTTGTTTCTCTGTGGGATTTTTGCCTCATAACATTTGATTTCCATAACCTACCACGGCCCTGACAAGCTATCATGGCTTGATTCCAGCTTCTGCTCTCTAGCCTAACTATCTTACTAATGCCTAATTAAAATTTCCAAGGGAGGCAACTTGGATTATCTCTCCTTTTTGCTCCAAGTCACACCAAAGTCCCTGACCAGTGTGTGGATGCTGCTTCTGAGTTGGGTGCATATTCTTCATCCTATCAGTTGTGGCCAGGGCTGCTGGACTGACTTTCAGCAGGAGTGGTGAGTAGGAGAGGCTCTGGGGGTGGTCCATTGTGGTTCATCAAGACTCAGCATAAAGCCTGGCTTAAATATTTGTCCAGACCATCTGATTTGTATACTCCCCAAACAACCTTCTGTTAACTTACATGTCTTTTCAGGCACCTAAATGGGAACACAAGGCTGTGAGTAAGTTATGAATGGAATGGCTGCTGGAATGTATTGGTCACTCCATTGAAAATCAGTACATGGATGTTTGATCTGTAGTTTCATCTCTTGTTGGTCAGTGACTGCCAATCTGACCTGCTTTATGTGTAATGACAAAACGGAATGTGTAACACCTGTTAGAATTGCGAAAATAAAAAAATACAAGAAGCAACAAGTGTTGGTGAGGATGTGGAGAAAAAAGGAACCCTTGCGCACTGTTGGTGGGAATGCAAATTGGTGCGGCCACTGTGGAAAACAGTTTGGAGACTCAAAAAATATATGCACCCCTTTGTTTATTGCAGCATTATTTGCAATTGCCAAGATATGGAAGCAACCCATTGTGTCCATTGATAGATGAATGGATGCAGAAGATGTATATATACAACGGAATATTACTCAGCCATAAAAGGAAGGAAATCTTGCTATTTGTAACAACGTGGTTGGACCTAGAGGATGTAATGCTAAGTGAAATAAGTCAGAGAAAGACAAATACCATATAACTTCACTCATATGTGGAATTTAAGAAACAAAACAAATGAACAAACAAACGGAAAAAGAGACAAAAAAAAAACCACACTCAAATTCAGAGAACAACTGGTGGTTACCAGAGGGAGGTGGGTGGGAGGATGGGAGAAATAGGTGAAGGGGATTAAGAATACACTTATCTTGATGAGCACTGAGACATGTATAGAATTATTGAATCATTATATTATATACTTGAAACTATATAACACTGTATGTTAATGATACTTGAATTAAAAAAAAAAAAAGAAACACTCAAATGTATAAAGTGGAAGGCAACACACTGGGATGGTAACTTCTCCAAGAACTAGATTTGTTGTTGGAATCTTAAGTCTTTAACCTCACAGTATTAGAGTATGTGCACACAATTTCAGTTCAAATTTGAGAATTAGTTTGTTGGTGTATAATGCCTGAAAATTACTTCCTTATAAAAAATAATACAGAATAGACAGATAAAATATAGAAAATAAAAATAGCTATAATCCTGCTCCTGAGCAATAGCCAATATTTAAATTTTTATGTACATCCCTCCCAAAAGGGGATAAGAAAGCATGCAAAATATATGTACAGCTACATTTATAAAAGTGGGATTATACTAGTCATACTTTTGAAGTCTGTTCACCTTACAATATTTCTCTAGTTTATATCCATTTCTCTAAATGGTCTTCTACTATATCTTTAATGGCTAATCGCATCCTTCTGTATGAACAAAACATATACCTTCTAAATTGTTAGGCAATTAATTGTTATTACAAACAATATTGCAATGAGCTATTTTAGCTAAATATTGCCACTCTCCAGAAGGACTCCTTTGGGCCACCTAGTAGATTTGCTTGATGCCCTGCCCAGACTCCCTTTACTAGACCAATGCATTTGTCCCCCAGCTGCTGCATTTTGGCTGCTAATGACTCACAGCTGCTCCCTTCCACCAGCTAGATAACAGCTCCCAGCTGATATGGGAACCTGCTTGTCAAAAAGGTTACAACTCTGGGGCTGGGGGCAGCTGCAGCCTAAGACCAACTAATACGAGGGTCCATAAGACCATCCTTCTTGATTCAAGGTAGGGATGATTCAGCAGGGACAATTTAGGCTCTTGCTTGACTCTTTTCTCCTCCAAAAATACAGTCCTCACTTCCCTAAATGTTTCCCTAAAGAGTACTTCCTCAATACATTGTATGCAGTAGAATCCAAGAGACTCTGGCTCTGCCTCGGGGGGAATATGACCTGAGAACACGATGAATACCTACATGGTATGTATAAGAAAGGGCATACGGAAAGGACCACTGATTTTTTTAAATGACATCTTTATTGAGAATAAAATTCCTTTTAGAAGGAAAAAACCCAAGAGTTCAAAAATATTCACAGATAAATGTGCCCATCAGACAATTTGAGAACATTTTATCACCTCAGAAAGAAACCTCTTATACTTTAGCTGCACCCTCTACCCAATCATCTGTTCCAGCCCCAAGCGAGCACTAATCTACTTGCAATCTCTGCAGATTTGTCTGATTTGGATATGTCACATAAATGGAATAATATGATATGTGTTCTTTTGTGACTGGCTTCTATCACTTAGCATAATGTTTTCTGTTTTCAAGGTTCATTCGTGTTCATATTAAAATTTCATCAATTGCCCGATATTGATTTTCATAGCTATGTTTTCTTCATTCTAATCCAGATTCATGCAGTGCATTTACACATTTAGGGTTGCTGTGATTTCTTGGCGAATCGATCTGTTTAACATTATGGAATGTTCCTCAAATTCATGTTTTAAAAGTTATTATATATTTTTATTGAATTTAGAAGCTCCGTATTACTCCAGATGCAAGTTCTTTGTCAAAATTATGTATTGCCAATATTGTTTTCTGATATATGGCTTGTCTATTCATTTTCTTTCTTTCTTTTTTACAATGGCATACTAAATTATATTTTATTTTATTATTTTATTTTTTAAAATTTTATCATGTTATGTTAGTCACCATACATTACATCATTAGTTTTTGATGTAGTGTTCCATGATTCATTGTTTCTGAATAACACCCAGTGCTCCATTCAATACATGCCCTCTTTAATACCCATCACCAGGCTAACCCATCCCCCGACCCCCTCCCCTCTAAAACCCTCAGTTTGTTTCTCAGAGTCCGTAGTCTCTCATGGTTCATCTCTCCCTCTGATTTCCACCCCCCTTCATTTTTCCTTTCCTACTATCTTCTTTTTATTTTTAAACATATAATGTCTATTCATTTTCTTGATAGTATTTTATTTTTTTAAGTTTTTTAATTTATTTGAGAGAGAGAGAGAACTCAAGTGTAGGGAGGAGCAGAGGGAGAGGGACAAGTAGACTTTGTGCTCACGGGGCTCAATCTCTTGACCTGAGCTGAAATCAAGAGTCGAATACTTAACAGACTGAGCCACTGAGGTGCCCGATAGTATCTTATTTTAAAGTTTTTATTTTAAATTCCAGTTAATATTCTTGATAGTATCTTTTGATGAGAAGTAGTTTTAACATGATAAAGCTAAGGACTTTTGCTTTATCATATATATTTTAGAAAGACCTCATCAGTTTCTGCAAAACACCTGCTGGGATTATAATTGAAATTGTGTTGACTCACTAGATCAATTTAGATATAACTGACATCTTAACAACATCATTTCCAATACCTGAACATGATATATTGCTCTATTTATTTAGGTCTTCCTTAATCTCAGCATTATTTTTTTTAAAGATTTTATGTATGTATGTATGTATGTATGTATGTATGTATGTATGTATGTATTTAGAGCACAAGCAGGGGAGGGGCAGAGGGAGAGACAGAATGTCCAGCAGACTCTGTGCAGAGCGTGGATCCTGATAGGGAGCTCAGTCTTATGACCCTGAGATCATGACCTGAGCTGAAATCAAGAGTCAGTGGCTTAACTGACTGAATCACCCAGGCTCCCCAATCTCAGCATTATTTTAAGTTCTCTTTGTAGTTAGCTCATATGTCTTTTGTTAAATACATTTGTAATTGTTAATTTTTTGATGCTATTGTGATACTAAAAAAATTTTTCCCTATGGTTTGCTGCTAGTATATTTGTCTTATTTTTGTATGTTGATTTTCTACTCAGAGGCCTTACTGAATTCGTTTAGGATCTAAGGATTTTCTACCTAATTAGTGATATAATCTGTGAATAGAGACTGTTTTACTTCTTTCCTTTCAAACTTTATGATTTGTATTTCCTATTTATACCTTTTTTCTCTGCTTAAGACCTCCATAAAATTGAATAGATGTGGTGAGAGTGGATAGCCTTGTCTTATTCTTGAGTTGGGGAGAAAGTATTCGGTATTTCACAATGACATATGATGTTAGGTGTCTTAGATTCCCCTCATTAAGTTAAAAAAAGTTTCTTTCTGTTTCTGCATTTAGAAATTGCACGTTTATTACATACATGGATGTTGATTCTTGTTAAATGCTCTTTTTACCATCAATTTAAATGGTCTTCTTCCTTTATTCTTTTAGCATGATTAATTGCATCAACTGATTTTGAATGCTAAAACAAACACATTTTTAGGGTAAATTGCACTTGGTCATGCAGTATTTTCCTTTCTATGTTTTGCTGAATTTTATTTGCTAGTGTTTTTTTTTAAATTTAATTTTATTATGTTATGTTAATCACCATACATTACATCATTAGTTTTTGATGTAGTGTTCCATGATTCATTGTTTGTGTATAACAACCAGTGCTCCATTCAATACGTGCCCTCTTTAATACCCATCACCAGGCTAAGCCCTCTCCCCACCTAGAACCCTCAGTTTGTTTCTCAGAGTCCATAGTCTCTCATGGTTCGTCTCCCCCTCCGATTTCCGCCCCTTCATTTTTCCCTTCCTACTATCTTCTTCTTCTTCTTCTTTTTTTTTTTTTTTAAAGATTTATTTATTTATTTGAGAGAGCAAGAATGAGAGAGAGTACATGAGAGCGGTGAGGGTCAGAGGGAGAAGCAGGCTTCTTGCTGAGCAGGGAGCCCGATGCGGGACTCGATCCCAGGACTCCAGGATCATGACCTGAGCCAAAGGCAGTAGCTTAACCAACTGAGCCACCCAGGCGCCCCCCCCCTTTTTTTTTAACATATAATGTATTACTTGTTTCAGAGGTACAGGTCTGTGATTCAACAGTCTTACACAAATCACAGCACTCACCATAGCACATACTCTCCCCAATGTCCATCACCCAGCTACCCCATCCCTCTCACCCCCCACCACTCCAGCAACCCTCATATTATTTCCTGAGATTAAGAATTCCTCCTATCAGTGAGATCAAATGATACATGTCTTTCTCTGATTAACTTATTTCACTTAGCATAATACCCTCTAGTTCCACCCACATCGTCCCACATGGCAAGATTTCGTGGGTTTTTTTTTGATGGCTGCATAATATTCCATTGTATATATATACCACACCTTCTTTATCCATTCATCTATGGATGGACATCTTGGCTCTTTCCATAGTTTGGCTACTGTGGACATTGCTGCTATAAACATTGGGGTGCATGTAGCCTTTCGGATCACTACATTTGTATCTTTGGGGTAAATACCCACTAGTGCAATTGCTGGGTTGTAGGGTAGCTCTATTTTCAGCTTTTTGAGGAACCTCCATACTGTTTTCCAGAGTGGCTGCACAAGCTTGCATTCCCACTAACAGTGTAGGAGGGTTCTCCTTTCTCCGCTTCCTCGCCAACATCTGTCGTTTCCTGACTTGTTAATTTTAGCCATTCTGACTGGTGTGAGGTGATATCTCATTGAGGTTTTGATTTGGATTTCCCTGATGCCGAGTGATGTTGAGCACTTTTTCATGTGTCTGTTGACCATTTGGATGTCTTCTTTGGAAAAATGTCTGTTCATGTCTTTTGCCCATTTCTTGATTGGATTCTTTGTTCTTTGGGTGTTGAGTTTGATAAGTTCTTTATAGATTTTGGATACTAGCCCTTTATCTGATATGTCATTTGCAAATATCTTCTCCCATTCTGTCGGTTATCTTTTGGTTTTCTTGACTGTTTCCTTTGCTGTGCAAAAGCTTTTTATCTTGATGAGGTCCCAATAGTTCATTTTTGCCCTTGCTTCCCTTGCCTTTGGCGATGTTTCTAGGAAGAAGTTGCTGCAGCTGAGGTCGAAGAGGTTGCTGCCTGTGTTCTCCTCTAGGATTTTGATGGATTCCTGTCTCATGTTTAGGTCTTTCAACCATTTTGAGTCTCTTTTTGTGTGTGGTGTAAGGAAATGTCCAGTTTCATTCTTCTGCATGTGGCTGTCCAATTTTCCCAACACCATTTGTTGAAGAGACTTTTTTCCATTGGACACCCTTTCCTGCTTTGTCGAAGATTAGTTGACCATAGAGTTGAGGGTCCATTTCTGGGCTCTCTATTCTGTTCCATTGATCTATGTGTCTGTTTTTGTGCCAGTACCATACTGTCTTGATGATGACAGCTTTGTAATAGAGCTGGAAGTCTGGAATTGTGATGCCGCCAGCTTTGCTTTTCTTTTTCAACATTGCTCTGGCTATTCAGGGTCTTTTCTGGTTCCATACAAATTTTAGGATTATTTGTTCCATTTCTTTGAAAAAAGTTGGTGGTATTTTGATGGGGATTGCATTAAATGTGTAGATTGCTCTAGGTAGCATTGACATCTTCACAATATTTGTTCTTCCAATCCATGAGCATGGAATGTTTCTCCATTTCTTCGTGTCTTCCTCAATTTCTTTCATGAGTATTTTATAGTTTTCTGAGTACAGATTCTTTGCCTCTTTGGTTAGATTTATGCCTAGTTATCTTATGGTTTTGGGTGCGATTGTAAATGGGATCGACTCCTTAATTTCTCTTTCTTCTGTCTTGTTGTTGGTGTATAGAAATGCAGTTAACTGATTTCTGTGCATTGATTTTATATCCTGCCACTTTACTGAATTCCTGTATGAGTTCTAGCAGTTTTGGGGTGGAGTCTTTGGGGTTTTCCACATAAAGTATCATATCATCTGCAAACAGTGAGAGTTTGACTTCTTCTTTGCCAATTTGGATGCCTTTTATTTCTTTTTGTTGTCTGATTGCTATGGCTAGGACTTCTAGTACTATGTTGAATAGCAGTGGTGATAGTGGACATCCCTGCCGTGTTCCTGACCTTAGGGAGAAAGCTCTCAGTTTTTCCCCATTGAGAATGATATTTGCTGTGGGTTTTTCATAGATGGCTTTTATGATATTGAGGTATGTACCCTCTATCCCTATACTGTGAAGAGTTTTGATCAAGAAAGGATGCTGTACTTTGTCAAATTTTATTAATGTGTTGTATCACATTGATTTGTGGATGTTGAACCAACCTTGCAGCCCAGGAATAAATCCCACTTGGTCGTGGTGACTAATCCTTTTAATGTACTGTTTTGCTAGTGTTTTCTTATGGAATTTTGCCATTGTTTTCCTAAAGAATGTTGGTCTTCATAAAGCTAAAAAGGACAAATTTGAATTCATACATTTGTAATGCCTACAACTAATGATTTGAAAAGCCATGAGGAAAGTGTTGAAAGTTTTGACAATTTGTATATATTTATATATAAAGAAAAACAAAGGCAAATTGTCACATAGATTAAATTCACACAGAATAAAACTAACTTTTTTTCCTTTCTCTTAGGTAGCAAAGTTATTCTCTGTCCAGGTAACAGAGATTTCTTTTATTAATAAGTTGTTCTTACTCTTTTATTAATAAATTGTTCTTACTCTGTGCTTTTTGAATACTCTTAAATTTCTTTGAAAGATTACTTATTCTTTCAAAGTTAAAACTATTAATAGTTATGGTTACTTATTTAAAAATATTGCATGTAATTATTTCTTATCTTTGGATATTAATGACTTATATGCTCTTATCTTTTCTGATAAGTCTGATTTTGCCTTTCTCAAAATCAAACCTCAAATTTATAATAAAATTATTAAGATGGCCTTTATGTTTGAATAATCTTTTGAGTTTCCTGGTAAGGCCACCAGGAAACATAAAGATTTCCTCTTCCTTTATCCATAAAAAAGAAAGTGAATAGAAATAATTATTTCTTGGCGCTCTCTATATTTTAATTAATTCAAAACTGTTGTGAGAGCTCTTTTGTTTACCAAACACAGAATAAAGGAATGATACATGGAATCAACTCAAAAGAAAATTTCAGTCTTCCTAGGCTATCTATGTTAATATAAATAGATCTTGATGACCGTGTATCTTTCATACTAAAAGAAACATTATCATGTGCATGTACAAAAGCTGACAGTATTTACAGAATGTTTTATTTCTCGGTTTTAATACTCTTGTCAATCAGGGACAATCATAATACAATTTTATGGGATAAATTAAAGTCCTAGGGTTTTGTCAATTTTCTCACTTTTCATAGTATATCATCTTTTTCCCAGCATAATCAGTGCCTAAATCTTTATAAAATTGATTACATATTATAGCTTAGTAGAAGGTTCCATTCTCCTCCATTCTGATATTTTGATAATTGTCTGATAAATTGTCTGATAATTGTCTGATAAATTAACAGACAATTTGTTTTTATCATTCACAGGGGCTTCTACTGCTTCCTTATATTCACCTAACTGTCTCTGATGTAAGATTAAGAACTGGAATGTGTCTTCCGGAAGGAACACTAAAAGGATCTGAGTAAGGGACTGTAACAAGTGTTCTTTCTCTTTCTCCCTCCCTTTTAGGATGCTCACTTTTGGAAAACTATGACCATGTTGTGAGGAAGCTGGGCTATGTATAGGTGCTCTGGTCAGCATCTTCAGCTAATGTCTCAGCCCATGGCCAGCATTAACCACTGGGCAAGTGAATGAGCAAGCTTTCAGATGATTCCAGTCCCCATCCTTCAAGTTGTCCCACCTAATGCCCAGTAAAGTGGAGATGAGTTGTCTTTGCCAAGATCTGTTCAGATTTCAGATTCATGAGGAAATTAGATATCTTTTCGAGCCACTAAATTTTGGAACAATTTGTTATGCATATCATCATATCAAATTGATTTTAGTTCTGGAACACAGTAGCTGGAACAGATAATATAGCGAATACATTTATAGGTATCACTGAAATCATCACCACCAACAGTGACTGAGTCAAGATTTCCAGAGCTATTTGAGTTCAGAAGCAGGAAACAACAGCAACAGGTTGCTTTCTTCCCATATTATTGGCATAAGTCTCCCAGATCCCAAGAGCCAGTGCTTGCCATGAGCTTCTTTGCATGTTTTTATGTTTTATCCTTTTTTTTTTTAAAATCATACCTTTGTAGGAAACTCTGTTCTTTAGTTACAGTACTCCCAAACTCTTTATCCTTAACAATTATAAGATATGCGACCCATTTTTCAAATGCAGCAAAGTTATCTTGGGATTGGATATTTTCTACTGGGAATTTATAAAGTGAATCATCTACAAATTGACTGAAAGTTGAACATCTAGATGAAGAGTTGGGAATTAGAACTTTTGGATAGATTTACCCTAATTTTATCTTGTGGAGGAAATGGGGGAATTTTCCCCGCTGTGTGTTGATGTGACAGATTACAATCTTGTTCACAGTGAATGAATGTAGAGCACACCTGTAGCACCTTGTGTGGTTGGTTTATCCCTTCCTTCATTCATTGTTTTCACTGCATAAGAAATCTTTTGGTTGCAAGTGAGAGGAAATATAATTCAAACTAGCTTAAACAATCGAGGGAATGATATGTCACCTTAACAGATAATCAGATCTAGAAGTTAGGAATGTATGTGTTCCAATCCAGTTGGAAGCTCTGTCTATTGACCCATTATAGCTCCAGGCTCTGCCTTTTAGGTAACAAAATGACTGCTTTGGAAACAAACTGAGTGTTGTTGGAGTGGGGGTTGGGGTGGGAGGGATGGGGGGACTGGGTGATAGACACTGGGGAGGGTATGTGCTCTGGTAAGCGCTGTGAATTGTGCAAGACTGTTGAATCTCAGATCTGTACCTCTGAAACAAATAATGCAATATATGTTAAGGAAAAAAAAAAAGAAGAAGAAGAAGAAGGTAGCGGGAGGGGAAGAATGAAGCGGGGGAAATAGGAGGGGTAGACGAACCATGAGAGACGATGGACTCTGAAAAACAAACAGGGTTCTAGAGGGGAGGGGGGTGGGAGGATGGGTAAGCCTGGTGGTGGGTATTGAGGAGGGCACATTCTGCATGGAGCACTGGGTGTTATGCACAAACAATGAATCATGGAACACTTCATCTAAAACTAATGTTGTAATGTATGGGGATTAACATAAGAATAAAAAAATGAAAGAAGAAAAAAAAATGACTGCTTTAATTCGAGGTTTCATAATCTACCAACTAGGGGGGAGAGAGAGAAAGCTACTTCACAGGAGTGTTCGATAAAATCTTTTCACATCTCTTTGTTTCTAAGTAACATGGTCATATTTAAACCAATCACTGTGGACAAAGTGGATATGGAATGCTGATTGACTTAAGCCAAATACTCCTCTCCTGGAATTGGTAATGCATTGGGGTCAAGGCCATCTACACCATATGACTGAGACTGGGAGATGGAGGCTGTCAAAGAACTTTGGGGATACCAAGGAATACATTTCAGAGAGGGAGCGAATACATGTCTATATATCTACTGAGTATTTACCCTGTACCTGGCACTGTGGTGGTAAATGCTATATGTTTGGCAGCCCTGCTGGCTCTTTTCCTATTTTACAGGTAGAATCTTGAAAACGAGAATGCAGGCAAGGTAGGAAGGGGATATTCTTGTATGTATGTATGTATGTATGTATTATTTTTCTGAGTATGCTAAGGAAGACATATTGCTAGCATTATCCTGAATATTGTTGAGAAGAAATAAGCTTGCCTGTAATTTAGAATAGTCTTTCACGTGATTTTTGTTAACATGGGCAGCTACCTTATGTTAGGTGTTTGCTCAAATAAGTCCCTTGGGAAGCCACCTTTTCTCTAATTAGGCAGTGCTGTTTCCTTCCATATGGAATACAGTTTAAGGGAGAATGGATTTTGAGCATTCCTGAACAAAGTGAGAACTTTTGAACATGACATAGAGAAAAATATTTATTATTATTATTATTTTTAATTTAAATTCAATTCGCAACATATAGCACATCATTATTTTTTGGTGTAGTGTTCAATGATTCATTAGTTGCATGTAATAACCAGTGCTCATCACATCACGTAAAACTCACATGTTGAAGTCTTAACATCTTATACCTAGGAATATGACTGTATGTAGAGATAAGGCCTTTAAAAAGGTGATGAAGTGAAAATGAGGTGGGCCCTACTATAATCTGACTGGTATCCACACAGAGACACCAGGGATGCATGCACAGAGGAAAGACCATGCGAGGATACGACAGGAAGGCGCCCATCTGCAAGCCAAGTGGAGAGGCCTCAGAAGAAACCAAACCTGCCGACTGACACCTTAATCTCGGACTTCCAGGCTCCAGCTAACGAGCAAATAAATTTCTGTTATTTAAGCTGCTCGGTCTGTGGCACTTTATTATGGCAGCTCTAGCAAAGAATATAATCTTCTATAAATGTGTATCTAAAGCCAGGTTACTTTCTTGTGCGTTTATCAAGGTCAGGGAATAAGGTGGGTTCATCGGTGCTTCCTCATCATCCGACTAGAATCCAGCCCCGAGAAGGTGCATGGGAAGTGTTTGTTGAATTGAACTGAAATGAATAAACACACGCTGTTTTGATCATGGCAGGGGCAGAGTGGCTGGCTGCCAGCCTGGCTCTTTCTGGCTTCCACCTGAAATTTCCAGACTCTTGTTTGGTTCTTCATAAGTGAAAATGGCTGTTTTTGTTCTTTCTGATTATAAAGACAGATGTAAAAACATACACATATAGAAATGCATGTTCATCGTAAAAATAACCTGGTAATGCACTAAAGTATGAAAAAGAAAGTAAAATTCACTCAGAATTCCCCCACCCAAAGTAACCACTATTTAAACTTTGACGTATGTATATTTTTCAAGGCTTTTTTTTGGGAGGCAGGGATCATACCAGTATGGTTATTCATTTCTCTCTCTCTAACAAATAAATGATATGATTATATAGCATTTGTTATTTTGTAAAATATTTTTTCCATATAATTTGAATATCTTTCATACTGGAAAATAAAGGTAGATTTATAGTAGCGATTTCTAGTGGTTGACTTATATTTCATTTAAGGAATGTGTAATAACTTATTTAAGCCTAGTCCCAACTATGGATAGTTAGATTGCTTCTAGGGTTTTCCTCATGTGAATAGTGCTGTAAGGATTTAGTCTTTTTGCTGTGGTTCTTATCTCATTATCCCTCTTTCTACTTGCAAACTCTTTACTTGCTAAAGACAGGAAAGATATACAACAGCATGCCCTTCAACCCTTGTGGGGGAATTGTAGAACTGGTAACGTAGACACAGAGGTCATGTAGATGCCTTTAGAGGAAATCCTTGCAGAATTCCCTTGGTTGGGATTTCTCCATCTGCTCTCTGGAACCAAAACGTCTCCCGTGAACTCTAGGCTCAGAGCATCAAATCACCTCCCTGACGTCTCCACTTTGGATATATAGCTTCAAAATGTCCACACCAGATTTCTCTCCTGGAACATGTCTTTCCCTGACAGATCTTCCCCATCTCAGGCAATAGCACCGTTGTTCACCCAGTTGCTGACGTCAGGGACAGAGGTTAGAACTGTCCTTACTTTCCACATCCGTTCCATTGATGAGTCTCTGTTGATTTTATCTCCCAACTCACCTCCACCCTGCCCCCGTCCATTCTCCACTGTTCATTTTTGCAGCATACTCTCACTGCTTGCCTAGATTATGACATCAGCCTTCTTGCTGAGCTCACACCCTCCTCTCCTGCTTCTTCCTGACACAGAGTGATCATGCCACACCCCACAGATAAATGCCTCAGTGGCTCCCCTTTATACTTCGCAAGGAAAAGTTCTAACTCCTTGCCTTGGTCTACAAACTCAATGTGATTGCGTTTATTTATGTTCAACATCACTTTGCACCCCTTTCCCCCTTATCACTCTACTCCAGCCCCACTCTTTTATGGTTTCTGTAAGGTCCCCCACTTTTTTTCACCTGAGGCCTGGTACAGGAGCTGTTCCCTCTTCCTGGACTGCTCTTCTTTCCACCCTGTTGGGCTTAGCTTCTTTCCATCCCCTAACCTGCAGCTTCAAGGTGACCTCTACAGAGAGACTTTTTCTGAGCATTTAATCTAAAGTGTGTCCCCCTCCCCTTAATTTTTTTTTAACTTAATTAGCCATGTGACCTGAGGCAAGTTATTGATTTCTCTGAGTGTCTGTTTCACCATCTGTAATGTGGGGTAAATAACATCTATCTTGAAACGTTTTGAGGATTAGTGATTACCTATGACAAGTAGCTGATATAGGGCCTAGCATACAGCTGGCACTCAAGCCCCACCCCTGGCCCCCCCTTTCCTAGCTTCTTTCTCCCATCCTCCTAGCCCATGATGCCAATTCTGGCCTACACTTGCATGGGCTATTTCAGGCTGTTCTTTCTCTCCTGATCTGAGCTGACTTCTTTAACTTCCTGAGTTTCTGTTTTCTTTTTGGCCCATATCCTTTAAACAAAAAACTCTTTTGACTGCCTCTGGTTTACACATCTGAGCCACTTTGATGTATTTCTTTCTGGCATAAGAGACGTTTGTTCACTTTTGTAAGTAAGATGCATGCCATAGTTTTTTTTTCAAAGACCCCTATCGTCCTTTCTAGAGAAGATGCTGGCCTGATCTCCCCAAAGATGGTGTACAGTGTGGATGGCTTTCATTACATCCACATGCAAAGGATGTTCTTACAATAAGGGACATTTCTTGCCCAATTTTAAGGCTGTAACATTGTTTTATACTGCAAATGGAATATAACATAATGGCCCTCTGTGTTAATCTTTTTTTGCAATGACTTCTTAAATGCACAATCTATTTTTTTCAAGGTTACAATTAGAATTACATGACCATAGGACTTTTCTGGAAGGCATAAAACTGTTTTCTGGAGCCCAGCCCCCTCAGACACCTTGGCATGAATAATTTGAAGAATGGCTGGGATCCCATATGTTTCTTCATTCCTCCTAGACAGCACTGACATTTGGGAATTTATTCTTAGAGTTTGCTTCTTTGAACATGTTTGGTTCAATTAGTCTACTGAAGCTGAGGTGGCATAAACTGTTTTTTAAAGAAGTGGTGCCATATTCAGAACAGGATGTTTGAGACACAACAGATGGGTTTGTGATCAGGCTAGCTTGCCATTTATCAAATTTAGAGTAAACTTAGTGGATCCACAGCACCTAACCCAGTTCTTGAAGAAGTAGAAGCTCAAGAAATGCTGATCACAAGAAAGAATGAATCATAAACAACTAAAGGCTGGAACTCTATTGACGCCTTGGGGAAAGGAGAAAATTTAAATGAGTTGGAGATGATTTAACCTTAGAGTGTCAGATGTACTATAGAGTGAGTAACTTGCTAATTTTCTTTCCTGAGATTAAAAGGTCAGAACTGCTTTACATGATAGTAACTACCATTTATGAGGACCCAGTGTAATGGGTATCTATTGTTTTTGTTTGTCCTGCTTCTCTGTTCTTTTTGGGGTACTGGTAGTCAGTGAGAAGATCAAACATGGTCTTGCCCAGCACATGCCCCAGGATGAGCCACTTCCTATACCATATCCCCTATGCAGCTGTTCTTGGTGCCATAGGTAGGGCCCGTTGGGGGCTTCCTCTGGACTGGTGTTGAGATTTTGAGAATAAAGCTTTCTATTTGAACTGGGATTGCTAAACTCAGAATTGGTGAATCTAGACACTAGCATGTGGGTAACTGTTTGATGGCTAACTCTGGTTGACTTTTAAAAATGCATATATATGTATGTATATATATACACATTTAGATTTATTATACATTCTGTTGATGTAAAATATGTGTAGCATATAATTTTCAAGTAATATTAAAATGTTCAACACTCTTTATTATAAATTCCATGTAGCTTGTTGATTCTCACAGGATACTTTCATGGATTTTTGCTTAACTCTTGAGTTTGTGGTCGAACTATGATTGTCATTGATGACAGGGTAGTTCTAACATGAATATTGGTTGCTATTTTCACTTATCTTGATGAAAAAGAAAAAAATAGATATAAGCTAGAATTTACATGCTTGCCAATGATGTGACTATTTTGTTGAAGGTGGAGGAAGCCAGTGAATAGAGTTCTCTTTTCTTTAGGTCAAAAGCTTAGTCATCTTACAGAAGCTGATCTATTCACTACTAAGTAACCCTATATTTGCTGAGAATGCAGGCTGAGGAAGTTGCCTTGCAGTCAGACAGAACTGGGCTTGAATCCCGCCTGGGAGCAAGTCACTTTTAACATCTCTTGGTTTATCAGAAAAAAAGAGAACAAAGAAAAACAGGCATCCCGCCATCTTATAGATTGTTCCGAGGATTAAATGAGACAACATTTAACAACCAAACACTTCACCTATAAAATGGAGGCAATACCCCCTGTGTGCAGCCATTTTAAGAAATGGAAGTAAGAAAGTGCTATAAATAAGCAGGGCCTCCACATGTCAGAACTGTTTGGTGGTACAAAAACGCAGGTCCATCCATCTAGCTAGAGCAAAAAAAGGAAACTGAGAAAATCCCTGGGCAGAATCCCTTCTGTTGGTCCCTGCAATTAGGGTTTCCCCTGGCAAGTGGCCTTTGTTCTGAAGACAGGCCCTCTCCACCCAGCAACAGCCCGATGTTCTGTGGTGTGCCAGAACCACCTTGTACCTGCTTGTGAGAGCCAACTTTTAAAATTTCAGGGATCTTGTGAGTGCGTTGTGAAATGTAGTCACTAATAAAGATTAAATTATATTAATTTGCAATTAATTAAATTGTATTAAAAATGAACATAGTCAATACCCAAAACTCATCACTTCCTAAATTATGTTACTACCTTTTGCTATTATATACATTCTTAGCATTATTTATGACTATTAGATCTGTAAGGTGGAAGTTCTGTATAATGGTATGCTAGCGTGCATCAATTTCCAACCCCACGTTTAGTGATGTCGCATTAGAAACTTGGTCAGCTATGGAAATCAGCTAATGCTACAAATCAGGGTTTGATTTATTGCTTTGTTGATTATAGAAACTTAACAGAGTGATGGAGAAAATGCAGATTATAAATAATGCAGATTAAATTTAAAAGTGTTTATGTCTACAGCTATCACATTCATTGTAAGTAGCAACAAAACATTTGAGGAAACAGTCTTCCAGTAGTCTCAATCATATGAATTATGAATAATTTTTCTCATTCCTTTAAATTCCTCTTCAACTATGTTATGCTTTTTATGTGTGTGCAGGTGATAGAGTTGATGTTCTCAAAACTGCTTTTCCTTGTCATTTATAATTTCCTCTGTTTTAAAAATAATTTAGAAACCTATTTTAAATAATTGTTACATGTTTAACTTAGTAGCATATTTGGAATTTATTGTGGTGTATTGTGTGAAGTGTGGGTAGAAATTAAAATTTTTAATTTTACACTAAAATCTTCCCAGTTACGTTGAATAACACATCAGTGTATTTTGTAACCTGCATGTTTTAGGCACTGATTCAGAGCTAAAGAAACATATATGCAGAGACTTGATCTCTGATATTAAGGAGTTCACAGTGTGGTGACAGAGACAGGTAGGTAAAACCGATAATATAGGTGATTTAATTTTACTGGGTTTCACTTTCTTTGCTGCCTGGGTGACCCTCTAGTGCATGCGAGAATCATTCCACTGTGTTCAAGTCCACATGTCCACCAAGGTCTGGGGAATTTCTCTTTGCTAATTAGGATCCCATCTCTTGAGCCACCCAACTCAGCCATCTCCTCTCCAGGGTCTTGTTGCTTCTCTAGAGTTCTACCCAGGAGAGGGGTAGATCATCTCTGTCTTGGCTCCCATAGACTTACTGGGGTTTTTTGTTATTTCCCTTAGAAATCCAGGGCTCTGTCCACATTGCAGTAGAGACAGGACTTCCTTACTCTTTGCTTTCTCTCCAGCTTGTTCCCTTCTCTTAGCACAGGGGAATTTTTTTCTTATCTAGGCTGGAAGTGGGAACATATGAGATAGCTGGTTCTTTGGGAAATAGTACAGTGCCATGGTTAAATGGAAGGGTTAAGAATTTGGGCTCTGAAAACAGAATACCTGGGTACATAATCCTAGCTATAACACATATAGGTTTGGAGACCTTGTGCAAGTTACTTAACTCCTCTGTGCCTCAGTTTCATTTCTGATTCAATGGGAATCAGAATGTAAACACCTACTGTAGTGCCTGGTACATAAATGCTCAATAAATATTTGTTGGATTGGATGAAGTTCTATTTTACTCTATTAGAATTAAATGAGATTAGGGGCACCGGGGTGGCTCTGTCAGTTGAGTGTCAGACTCTTGATTTCGGCTCAGGTCATGGTCTCGGGGTCGTGAGATTGAGCCCTGACTCAGGCTCGGTGCTCAGCGTGAAGTCTGCTTGGGATTCTCTCTGATCTTCTTCCTCTGCCCACCCCCCACTCACTTGCACATTTTCTCTCTAGCTCTTTAAATAAAATCTTAAAAAAAAGAAGAATTAAATGAGATTAAATGAGAAAATGCATGTAAAGTACTTAAGGCAGTCTAGTACGGGGTAAGAATATACATAGTCTTTATCATAACATTTTACGTATTGTGTTTCTGTTTCTCCACTGCTTAGGCTTTTGAAATTCAAAAGCCAAGAAGAAGTGAGCTCTTGTGAGGAGTGACAGTGTAATGACAGCAAGAGAATATCAGTAAATATGGAGATTCAGGGGGAGATAATTATTAATGCATCAAAAATATCATATCCTCCTATGCAGGGGTCTCTCATATAATTTCTCCAATCCTGGTCTTTTCTCTCTGCAAATCATCTTTTTTAAAAACAATCAAGATATAACTGACATGTAGTATATTAATTTCAGATACACAACATAATGATTCTAATTTGTGCATATTCCAAATGATCACCACAATAAGTCTAGTTAACATCCATCACCATATGGAGTTATAAAAATTTTTTTTGGTGATGAGTCCCCAAAGCATCTTGTACACCAATTACATACAGATTCCTTCTCCTAAAATACCATGTCACTTCTTTACTCAAAACATGTCTTTCCTTGCCCACAGAATAAGCCCAAACTCCTTAAAGTGGCCCAATGAGTCCCTAACTGTGACTCTAATTCTATCTCCCAGTTCTCTTTGTTAATTCTGAATTATCTACTTTTTGTCACACATCATAAACTTTTCTATTATTATGCTTTTCCTTTTTTTCTAGTTCTCTCACTTAGAAAGCCTCCCTCCTCTTCCCACGAAGGGTGCCCATCAAGGGTGAAATCCAGCTCATGATCATCTTACCAACTGGTGTGTGTGCCTGCCTCAGTCCTGTGACTGTCCACAGGAGACTTATTTTCCTAATTCTCCCTAAGATGCCAAAGTGGCTGGCTAGTAGCAGCGCTGGTGAGGAGAGAACTAGGGTTTCATCTGTATTTGTAATCTTTTCTCTACAACAGTGAGACAAGCCCTGCAGTAAAGAAAGCATATGGTGGCATGGGCAGAAGACACAAGAAGGGCTCTTTTTCCAGTCTTGGAAGTCAAAGAGACCTTTCAGAGGAAATGATATCTAGTCTACGATCTGAAGGAATATGCCTGGTGATACAGGACATAGGTGAAGGAAGAAAGAGAGAGCATGGTAAGTACAAGGAATAAAAGGGGAGTGTAGGGAACAAGGAAGTATGGGGATGTGGGGTGGGCAATGGGAAATGATGAGTTGAGAGTAAATATGTAAGCGGGAGTCAGGGATGGAAAGAAGAATGCTAGCTAAGGGCTTTGGACTTTCACCTGAGGGTAAGGGCGAACTTAGAAGGGTAATGTACATAGATTTTAGGAAGTACGGGGTGAAAAATGAATTGGGGTGGAGCTCAGAGATGGGAATGGAGCAGAGTAAGACAGGAAAAGATAGGAAGCAGGAGGACAAGGTTAGAGGACCCTTGCAGCAATGCAATGGCAAGATGAGTTCTGGTACTGCACCATAACCTAGTCTGTCCTGATTGATGCAGTTATGAACTTGTTTTATTTTATTTTATTTTATTTTATTTTATTTTATTTTATTTTATTTTATTTTATTTTATTTTATATGTTTAAAGATTTTCTTTATTTGAGAGAGAGAGAGAGAGTGCCAGCATGAGCAGGGGGAGGGGCAGAGGGAGAAGCAGACTTCCACTGCTGAACAGGGAGCCTGATGCGGGGCTCGATCCCAGGACCCTGGGATCATGACCTGAGCTGAAGGCAGACGCTTACCAGACTGAGCCACCTAGGTGCCCCTGAACTTGTTTTAGGTACAAGAAATTAGGGGAACAATAATTCTCAACCCTGACTGCACAGGCAGAGCCCTGATCGCAAACAGTGCCAGGAATACTTAAAAGGATACTTTTAAGAGATGGATGGGAGGCAGAATGAGCAGCATTGGAGGTGGGGGATAAGGATAGAGAAGGGTTAAGTTACCGACTTGGATAACTGGGTAGGTGGAGAGGGCACTCTAAGATAGGAAACACTGGAGGTGGAGAAAACTTTGGACATGTTGAATCGGGGATCCCTGTGGAATTGCCACACGGAGAGAGCCAGTCAGCACACAGGTGTGTGTGTCTAGCTATACAGCAAAGCGTGTCAATACTCACAGCCGGTGGGATCAAGAGAGTACAGACAGCCTCCTGGCTGGTCACGTCAGGCTTTTCTGGCAAACAAATCTGTGAAAAGAAAACTTAAGGATTTCAAAGTTTTCAACTTCAAGCAGTGTGGATACAAGACTGTCCACCTGTACGATCTCATTTAATTCTTACATCGACCATATGAGGTAGGCACTATTACTATTCCATTTTTACAGATAAAGACACTCAGGCACAGATAGGTTAATTAAAATGCTGAGGTCACAAAATCAGTATTCCAAACCAGTCTAAGGTGAGAGAACGTTTTAAGAAGAGAGGAGTGGTAACAGGACCAAATGTCATAAGCAGGTAAAAATTAAAAATAAAATTGCCTCTCAGGATTTGGCAATTTGGAAAATGGTCTTTGGGAAGGCAGTTTGAGGGAAGAAGTGGGGTGGAGGCCAATCCACGGTGGGTAAAGAAGTGGACAGGAGGCACGGAAGTCCTTACTTCTGTCCTTACTTAGTACAGAGTCCTTACTTACTACAGAGTCCTTACTACAGAGTCCTTACTTACTACAGAGCACCCTTCTGAGACATTGACATAAAGGGATGGGAGGACAGTTAGTAAAGTGAGGTCCCTTCAGAGGCACAAGTGAATAGGATGCAGAGCACTGGTGGAGGGATGGAGAAGGAAATCGCTTCCTATTCACCTAGAAGAAAGAAGGAAGAGAGAGAAGCAAAGCAGGAGGTCTAAGGATTGACAGCATGACCTGTTCTCTGTGAGTCATCTTCTGAGACTGAGAGGTGAGAGGGTGACATCTGAGGTGTGAAGACAGAGGAGAAGCTTAGAAAAACCTACTGCAGAGAACAGAGGGGATGGTTGAGGAATGCATAGAAGGATTGGGCTGCACTGAGAAGGCAAGTGGTTTGGAGGCTTTGAATTTATAGCACATCGGTCTTGGAGATTACTCTCCTGAGATGCCCAGTAGCTACAAGCATGGAGAAACTCACAGTTAGGGCTGGGTCTCTGCTGGGTACGTGTAACTGCAGGTCTGATTCTTGGGAGTTGAGGATCTTGGCACAGTATCTAAATCCCAGAGATTCCTGCAGAGTGCAGCGTTGCCCTAGGACAGTTGTTCTCAACCTTGATGCACACTGAAATCACCTGGGGAACTTTAAAACTGCTGATGTCTGAGTCTCATGCTCAGAAATTCTGATTTACCTGGTCTGGGAGCTGTGCCTTGGATGTTGGGATCTTGAGAAACTCACAGGTGATTCTAACGTGCAGTCATGGAATTATTGTTCCCCAATTTCCTGCACCTAAAGCAAGTTCATAACCTGTATCAGTCAGGGTAGATTAGGTTATGGTATAGTGATAAACAATGCCAGGATCTCTGGGTCTTCATTAACAAAAGCTTATTTCCTGCTTATATGATGTCACCGCAGGTCTAGGGGACTCTTTGGGGCAGCCGTTTTCCCTGTGTTGCTTGGCATTCCATCACCAATGGAGGCAGAGGCAGAGGAGTGTTAAGAATTGAGTTCTAGCTATTGTTTATTTTCACCAGGAAGTAACACACATCCCCTCCATTCACATATCAAGGATCAGAACTAGTTTATGGCCGCAACTAATATCAAGAAGGTGGAGAAGGCAACTGGATATTGGTGAGCATTAGTAATGATCACCACCTAGAGCTTTTACTGTAAATGAAAGCAGAAGGGGATAAAACCATTTTACTTTATAAACACTTATATGGTACTTGTTACATGCTGGATATTATTTTAATGGCTTTCAAATAGGAACTCATTTAACCCTCATAGCAGCCCTATTAAGTAGATCATTTTTACCCCCATTTGACAGAAGGGGAAATCGAGGTTACATGACTTACTCTAGGTCATATAGCTAGCATGAGGCAAGGTTAAATGCCAGACAGTCTGGGTCCAGAGTATAAGCACTGGCCCTCTATATAATATTCAGCTATTCTCCTGTCCATTCTGCTTTTTCTCAACTTAGTTTGGGTAGGTGGTGGGAGAAGAGGAGGAGGAGGGAGGTTATAAGTTCAAGCGTGGGACTTTGTGCATGCAGAGGAACTGAGTAGTAATGTTTGGGTATATCGCTCCTAGAGCTGGGGCAGGGCTCTGAGGGAAACAGAGAGTGACACTTGGGAAATGGGTTTGGGAGCAGGAAATGGTTTGGACTGATACTGCTCGAATGAGACCAACCCTGAAGCCAAGTTGGGGAGCAGCCTCTGGCCCCTTTCTTCTTTTCTCCCATTCTTCCATCTGAGCTCCCCATTCAGCATCCACAGATTGCACCTTAGACCTAGGCCGAAGTTATCTCAGAAACAAAAATTGGAGATAGGGAGAAAAATCATTCCCCTAGAGAGTAGTGGGTAAGCTATTTTCACAGAAGGGGTCCAACATTAAGTCAGACTGGACCTAATTCTAAGCATTTCTGAGAGTTTACATATAATTACACTCCTGTCAAATAAACTACATTTAAAAAATCTTCAAAGAAGGGGTGCTTGATAAAAGAATCCTTCAGTGAACCAGAACTGATTACAAACCACCACTTCCTAATATGTCAGATTTCCAAGTCTTCACTTTTATGTTAGTTGCTGTTAAAATGGAATGCACCTGCAGGTCACCTAACATCCACTCATTTCCGAGCTGTGACTTGGGCATCAGCGAACACTTCTGGGTATTGGAACTCTTGGTTCTCACAGACAACACCACTCTAATGACAATGCCTGAAGAAAGAAGAAAAGGACAAATGATTCTGCTTTAAAATGGAATCCTTGCAATGAAACAAACAAAAAGAAGCCCTTTGTGTGACATTGAAGCTTTTTGATTCCTCTCTCTCTCACCTGTTAAATCCTGCAGTTTGGTTACAACATATGGACTCTGTCTGCAAAACACTTTTAAAATCCTGTATTGGCACCTTGCTGCAATCTGCCAGCACATTCCTCGGGGCTCGTCAGTCCGTATGGCGCCACTCTCTTTTCCTTAACTCTATTTTGATTAGGAGCTAGCTGTTGCAAATTGTTCCCAGGGATTTCTCTTCTCTCCAGTGCTGCAAAATCAGCGATGGCCAGAGAGATCACTGGATGTTGCTGGTGGTTACCAGTATTTAGACAGCATCAGATTATTTTCTATTATTTACAAGGAGCTCTTGCTACAGGGTCAGAAGACTTGATTCTAGGTTCAGCGCAGCCTCTAAGGCACTGTGTCATCTCGGACTAGGCACTTCATGTCTCTGGGTCCTGGTTTCTTCCTCTGGAAAATGAAAATTTAAACTCGAAGATTAAGAAAAGTGTGGAAGCCAGAGGTCTGACATTTTATAACTACCAATTTTTTACAATGATTAAAATAATCCAACAGTTTTTTTTAATCTGTCAGCTCTACCTTTTAAATGTACCTAGAACCTGACCACTTTTTTTTTTTAAGGTTTTATTTATTTTTCGACAGAGAGAGAGAGAGACAGCAAGAGAAGGAATGCAAGCAGGGGGAATGGGAGAAGCAGGGGGAATAGGAGAAGCAGGGGGAATGGGAGAAGCAGGGGGAATGGGAGAAGCAGGGAGAATGGGAGAAGCAGGGGGAATGGGAGAAGCAGGCTTCTCGCCGAGCAGGGAGCCCGATGTGGGGCTCGATCCCAGGACCCTGGGATCATGACCTGAGCGGAAGGCAGACGCTTAACGACTAAGCCACCCAGGCGCCCTAAAATAATCCAAGTTTATAATGCTATACAATTAAGGACAAAGAAGAAAAGATAAATGCCATTTTAATTAAATCTGCAGATGGAAATAAACGGGGAAGTTTTACCAGTAATTGTGTGACTGTGTCTTAATGGAGTCCAAAAGAGTTTCCTCTTTGGGAAGTGTGAGCTAATACACCCACAGAGGAGTGATTAGGAACAGAGATATTTATACTAGATGGGAAATGCTGGGAAACAGAGGTTTTATATCAATACCCAGAGGTGAGATGTGGGCAGCTGATGATGTGCAAAAGAACATATAGATCTGAAGTATTTCCTGTTAATGATGATGATGGATTTATCATGTTAGAAGTCTAGGATAGCAATCTATGAAATAAATATGTTATATATATATATTCCTGTTAATGATGATAATGGATTTATCACGTTAGAAGTCTAGGATAGCAATCTATGAAATATATATATTTTATATGTTTTAAATATATATTTATATATATATTTACCTGTCTGTTACCACTCCAGTCTGTGAATGGCTCATTAGTCTAGGACCATGGTGTGTCCGTACATTAGGTTAGTCCCCATAAACACAGGTTATATAAGACCCATGGGGGAGGGAGGAATCCTTTCGTGCGTTTAAAAACGCCTTTCCGCTTCGCCCCGCCCCTAACCCACACCCAGTCAACTGCAGGGAGGGAGCTGTAACCTCAGCCACATCTCTGACTCCTGTCGGTGGCAGGCGGTTTAGACGGATCCAATGCGTGCCTGAGTCCCTTGTTATTTAACTAAATACACCCCAATGTATTTAGAAGACCTTCTAGCTGTAGGGGAATTAACTTGCACCACCAGCAGTACTTGAGTAGAAAGCTAAAATAGCCTAGTGTTATTCCACGGTCTCTTGATTTTTTTGCCGAAGGAATCCTAGCCCAGCAAACTGCTCTTTGCCTTGCTTCAACCTTCCGGGTTTACTCAGCCGCCCAAGCTCTGGGCAAATAGGTGGAAATTTCAGAGGGGAGAGGGGGAAAATGCCCTAGGCTAAAACCTGGATCCTGTGTCTCTCAGTCACAGGCAATGACCTCTTCTCCCTCCCCCCCAGGTGCTCTGGAGAGAGAGTGATCGAAAGTCGAGGCCAGCGGTTGGTAATCTAGGGGTTTCTAAACAAAGTCAGACACCTTCTCTCTTTCCTTCCTGCCCAAGGCAGGAGCTGAGCAGATGTTTCCTGGGACCCCAGCCTGAGGATTCCTGCCGCTTCGTAGCAATTTAGCCTTGACCATTTCTAACAGGGGTTACCTAGCATATTATGACCCCAGCAAAAGGAGACGCCCCCACACAACTGTCCTTCGCTTCGACTTCTGACCGTGCTGCAGCGTGCGCTTTTTGTCCTTAGTCCTTGAACCTGCTTAGCAGTCATTCTTTTTGGATAGGCCCAGTGGAGCCTCTGAAGGGGAAGCTTTAGATCCGAACTTCTGCAACTTGAGCGAGAATGCATCTTATTTACGTGGAGGGCTTGTTAAAACAGATTATTGGTCCTCGTCCCAAGTGTTCCTAGTTATCTAGCTTTGAGGTAGAGCTCGATATTTTGCATTTCTAACAAGTTCTTAGGAGATGATGCCAGTCCGGGACCGCCTTGAGAACCTCTGCTTTAGATAAAAGAAGGTGCCTCGGCATGAGCTCCCCCTTTTCCTTCCATCCCTCCGAGCTACATTCGCAATTATGCTATTTCCCCTTCTCCGGGTAGTTTCCTGCTTTTGGACTAAGTATTCTAAAGGTTCCACTTCTGTCCCTGGTTCTGAGCGGATGGAGGGTTCTTAGAGAAGATTCCTGCCGCCTCCCCGCTCCCCCGCCCCCCCCCCCCCCCCGTGCTGCTTCGTTCCCACCACCTTTACTGTTTTTCCACCACAAATGCTGCCCGCTGCACTCCTCTCTCTGGTGTGAATTATTCATCCTCTTCCCCTACTCCTTGCATTAAGTGCAACCTTTCCCGCAACTTAACCCGGGTAGCGGGGCTCGCCTCCCGCGCTCCGCGGCCCTGGGGAGGCTCCCCCGCGCGCCAGCTCCAGCCGGAGGCGCAGGGGCCATTCCCGCGCTTCTCCGCGCGCAGACCCTAACTGGCCCCGGCTCCTGGGCGTGGGTCAGGGCGGGTGCTGACGGCTCTTCTGTTGAGCTTCGGGCGCCAAAGCCCGGAGGGGGGCGGTAGCAGCGTCAGGTGGCTGCTCTGCGTCCCCGCGCGCCTCCCAGTCAGTCCCTGCTCCGCGCTCAGCCACAGCTGGAGCGGGAGCTGCTCGACACCTTCGCCCTGACAGCCGCGTCTTTGGGAGCAGCTGGGGCTCGGGACCCCGGCGGGAGAAGCTGAGATGTAAGCCCTCCGACTGTCCATTGCTGACTCTGGCATCCTGCTCGCTTCTCACTTCCTCTCCCGCTCCGTGGCCCCATTGGACAGCGAACGTTTGTCTGGATCTCCGGGGAGAGAGGAGCGGCCACCGCGCGCACCGCCCGGCAGAAGTTGGGCTCAGCTGGGCAGCCGCGATCCAGCTGCGCGGGAGGGGTGGGCCAGGGAAGGAGGAGAGGAAGGCTCAGTAAAGAGGTCCGCATCTGGACTGAGAGGGACTGGGAGCGAGGGCTTGAGTTGACACTTCCCGCTCCCCGGCCCCGGGGCGCGGGGCAGAGGGAGAAATGCGGAGTCCGCGCCCGGGCGACCGCCGCCGCGGCAGCAGCCTCAGCAGCAGCTTCAGCATCAGCAACGGCGGGACAGCGACAGCGGGGGCGGCGCAGGCGCACTGTGCCCCGCGGAGCCTGCAGTTCCCGAGCCCCGTGTGCGGCACCGCCACAGACTGGGCAGCGGCGGCCGGGGGAGCGCTACTACCATGAACTGCCTGGTCCTCCTCCCCAGAGCTGCTCATCCGGGTCCGGCTGGAGACACAGTCAGGGGACCCCGTCGCCGCCGCCGCGCCCCCACTTCTTTCGGCTCGATCTTCTTCTCCACCTTTTCCTCCTGTTCCTCCACCTTCTCTTCCTGCATCCCCCCCTCCCCCGCCGCGGATCCTGGCCGCCGCTCTCCAGACCCAGGATGCCGGGGGGCAAGAGAGGGCTGGTGGCACCGCAGAACACATTTTTGGAGAACATCGTCAGGCGCTCCAGCGGTAAGAAGAGTTGCAGTTCAGAACACCCCCACCTCCATCCTGCCCACGGGCGCCCCCCATCCTCCCCATCCCATCCCTCTCCTAAGGCGGAGAGGGATACAGACAGCTCTACCTGGTGGCTTCAGTTACTAGTTGGACCTGATTTGGGGTGGGGAGCAGAATAAGGTGGTGGAGGAAAGTTAGTTGCATCCCCTCTCCAAGACATACTCATCTCCCGCCCACCTGTCCAGAGCCCAGAACGGGGGGAAGGGAAGAGAGAGCTGGTAGGGTGTAGGTTCAACTGGAGAATAAAGTTGAGTTTTGCTTTGATGAGGGATATATTTCTTGTTCATCCTTTCCCCACATTTTTTCCCCAAGTCCACTTCAGGGACTGATCAAATTCTTAGAGTTAATCTTAGTGGAAGCGTTTCCCTCAAGTTGGGAATGGCTGTGAAAGTGGCTACTTAATAAGATTTAAGTCTCTGGAATGGCTTTTGGGCCCAATGAGCACTGCTGAAAGAAACCTTGTGCAGGGGAAAATAGTCGGAGTTGAACCTAATAGAGTACTTGAAAAATGGGAAGGCAATTACTATGGTTAAGTTCGTGTTTAAATTTTCTTTATTTTTTTTTTCAGTGTGCAGTGGTCTATATTAATCTATATGATATATTTGATTTGACTTAAACAGGAGAAATGTAAAAGGGAGGCAATAGCTACAGTGCTTTTAAAGTAACTGGAGAAAGAATTTTTAGAAATGCCATTCTACTTTGCCACTGATTGTAAGGTTTTCTTGCCTTAAAGTGTCTTTAAAAATGCCATGCATTTATAAATTCATTTCCTCCAAGATATTCTGAATTGGGATCATTATATAGTTCACATTTTAAGACCTTCTAAACTTTGCATGTTACTGAAATCTCCATCTTTCATGTCTTTTTAATTCTTTTATATATTTTCCAATTTTAAAGCAAGATATGAAGTATCCTTTAAAGTTTTTTCCTTTAGAGGCCTGTTATTTTATTTTGAGATCTCTTATTTGGAGACTTATGAAAAAGATATTTCTGCATATTGATGACAGTAGAACAATGGAAATACTCTATGCAGTTCCATAATTCATTGTTTACTCATTCATTGAAACAATATTTATTTGGATGCCATATACAACAGACACTCTCTGGGGTCCTTTGGATAAAAGAAATGGTGAAAACACTTCTGTTCTCAAGAAGCTCTCTGCCTAGTGGGTAAGAGAGGGTCACACTAAAAAAAAATAGTTATGCTTTCCCTGAATTGGTTGACTAGATTATACTAATTCTTAGATTAGGATCTCTTCTAAAACTAGGCTTGCAGATATTTCCCCTGATTTGGGGACTATCTATATTTAAGTGTCCCAAGGTAATTTTCATAAATCTCTGCTGTGGTATTTGGTTTTAATTAGAAGCTTGTGACTTTATTTCTTCCACTTTGGTCAACACCTGATATTTTACAAGTCTAGAGCAGACTTTTTGGTTGAAAAAGTAGCTAATAGTCTCAGTCTAATTAAAAAAATCTATAGTATTTTTAACCATTCCAGTGTGATTTCAAATGTATTTTTTATTTTTTATGATAATACAAAATACAAATTCATAACGGTAGGCAATTTCTGTGTTTATACATTACCCTTATGTATATTAAGCAAAGACTTAGAGTACAACGGGATGTTACTATTAAAACAACCCATCTGGGAAATTTAAAGGTTATTGGGATTAACTATTTAAGATACATACATTTTATTTGAGCTTTCTTATCCTCTTGGGTTATTTCAACTCCATGCAATTTGGTCTGTGAGAGGACTTTTCAGAGAAGGCCTTAAAAAATAAAACCTACAGGCTCTGTTCCTCTGCGCGATAACCAGAAAGAAGATGAGAATTCCTTGACTGAAGTTGACTAATACAGCATCTTTGGTTGAAACTTCTTCTACAGATTGGAACTATGAGCCAGTTTTTAGAATATCTCTTATTGCAAATATACAAGAGATTAAGACTTTACCTTAATATGGCTTAGAGATATCTGCTTCTGCTGCTACTATTTTACAGTTACCATCCAAATTAATGAATGTTTTATCTTTTTGACACCTCCCCTATATAATTGCTTCATTGGTTTAATGCTTCTTTCCATAAATAACAACACCAAGTGCAAATGGAAATTGATCTGTTTTGGCATTTAAAATATCACTTCTCATTGCTTATGGCTAACTTTTAATACCACTACTCAATACCTCTGAGCTTTGTTTGAAATGCGTTGGACATGTAAGCTAGGTATATGCGCATGTGTAGGTAGTAAAAACTAGAAAGTCTCAGTACTACTTTTACAGGAAGAACCCCAGAAATTGAGAATTACAGTGTTAAATTGGTCTGCACATTCATGTGGGAGTATCCCACAGTTGTTGCCATTTCTATATGATTTGGCAGAGAAATAGAAAGATTCATTCTGAGAAATTGTTTAATTGAGACTAACAGAGAAAATTCCCTTCAGGATTCTCACAGATGGATGAGGTTTGTCACACTGAAGATTTCATTATTCACTAACTTAACCACGTTGAAAGTGAAGTGTTGGCAGAGCTTTAGTGGAAAAGAAAGAAATTGAAGAAAGATAGGCTGGGGTTGCCTATTTACTTTTACCCCATGCAATGCTTCTCTTTCTGATACAACATCATTTTCTTCATATGAAAAGATCAGATCTTTTAATGAGTGTCGGATGATATAGAAATTATACAGAGAGACGTACGGAGATAAACAGAAAACCATTCACCCAGACACAAAGATGGAGGTACCGGAAAAACCCCTCTCTCTCTCTCTCACACACACACACACACACACATACAAAGAGCAAATGAGAGATGTGGAAAGTAACAGAGATACAGAAACAGAGATACAGAAGTCGGGGGGGAATATCAGATTTGGAAAAGTATTAGACACAAAGAAAAAACATCAGGCACTTATTTGTCCATGGACATCACTAATGAACTGAAATCTCAGCCAATTAGACATCCATCAGAGAACTTCTTGATGACATGGAACAAAAGAGCATGAAATGTGGTCTATTTGGATGTAGCTTTTAAATTGGAGCACTTCCTAATAAAGTTCCAAACTCTTCAGTTGCAATTTCCCAGACGAACAGCGCTGTATTCTGTGCCCTACAGTAGTACTAGCTCCTGTTTGCAGTTTCTTTACACCTCTTGAGATTGGATTTTTATTTTCCTTATTTGGTTGACTCAGTCTGTTATGGGGAAGCATTTCAAATTGTTACCAGTGATTCAAAGTCTGTAAAATAAAATAATGAGGGCTATTGAGTAGGATGAATACAAACATACTTTATGGCCAAATCCCAAAATAGTACAAGTAGGGAATTCCTCTTTTTAGTGTTAAGATAAAAGACAAGATCAGTTTTAGATAAATAAAAGGAATTACAATAATTCTTAACATGTGATTCTAGTGGATATCGTCTAAGAAGTTGTAAAGATCAAAAGTATAAGTGTAATAGCAAGGTTTAGATACATTTTTGGCCAGGAGGTTCAAAATGAGTTGCCAGGAACAGAAAGTTTGGGAACTAGTTCATCACCTCCGTGAAAGGTCTCATAGAAGGCCTCAGCCCGAAGTGCTTATTGACTGAACCCACATCTGGCACATTATTAGGCTATCTTCCCTTATTTAAATTTCAATTATTTATGAAAACTGTTCATCAGTGTACATTGGGCTGTAGGGAGCAGTAAACCTGTGGGTAGAGGGTAAATAACGGAAAGAAATCAAGTATTTAAGAGTTATAGGTGAAATTTTAGACTCAAACAAAACAAAACACAACATTTCCAAGGCCTTCAACCTGACTATGTCCTGGGGCAGCATGTTTTATTTGTATGTTGTCTTTGATTCCTTAACAAATAGGCAGAAATGATTAGTGTCCATGACAGTGAACTAGGTTGCTATTTTTGAAATATTATACATACCAAATTTAGTATCTTTTTATTAGAATTTGATTATTGTTCTTTAATATTCTAAACATTATGAAAAACTAGAAATGTTTTTCTCTTTAGAGGAAAAAAAGGGGCTCAGGAAAGAAGAAAACAGAAAAGGTAGTATTTTATCAACCACTTATCCTCCAAGAGAAGTTCAATATACTCGATTTTCCATTATGGCTTGAGATATTTATGTTGTACAAGCACTTTCTTGATTCAGTCACCTTTTACAGAAAATCCAAAATTATTTTTTTTGCTATAATTAACATTTGTAAAAACTGAGATCTTAAAAGGGAACCTATAGGAGAAGAAATAGAGAACTAATGTTTTAAAAATAAAACAAAAAAGGTATCATACCTTTTTAGTAGTATCCAAGGTAAAAAATGGTGAAAACATGATTTTTTTTGATATTATGTTCATGATATTTTTTCTTGAAAGATTTCCTTTAACATCTAAACCACTATTCAGGAAATAGTGACAGAATTGCATAGTGTCTGAAACATTGATTAACCCAGGTCTTACCATGTATCATTTTTACTTTTAATACATTGTAGAGGTTGAAATTATACTGACCACTCCCTGAATTGTATTTATAAATAAACCAGCAGATTATCTCTGTCTCTAGAGCCCACACTGTGTTATGTAACGAATAGCAATGCTTTACTGACCAGAACGCTGCTTATCCCAGTTCACTCTTGTCTTCACCAGAAATTGCCCTCTTTGTCTATCTTTTGCTTGATTCCAGGAGCAGGGGTGTTAAGAACTCCATGTCCCCAGTCATCCTTTGCCCTACTGAAAGAACCATGTAAGACACTGTAGTTTTTAATAGAAGAAAGCAACTATGAATATTTTCATTGACAACGACTGAGTAGACTTCCAACAAGGAATCCTTTAGTTTAGTTAGTATTTGTCTTTTACTTCCATTGTTGGTGATGGCTGTTTGCTAGCACGGAGGAACAATGCTTCTATGTTCTCCAGTGTCTGGCCTAGGAAAAGGTCTTGTTCTCCAAAGCTCTGTAGATAGTATTTACCACAAGAGGTCACTGTAGGTTCTGGCACAGGTGAACCAAGTAGTGCCTGTCTTCCTTTTTCTGTTTTCATGATTTTTCCATCGAGTTTGATTGGAGGTTAAAACCAGCGTAGTTAGTTGTTACTCTTGGAAGAAAATATCTAAAGTGTAAGACGTATAGGGAAGTGAAATGAAAAAACATATTCATTTCTTTTAATTATTACAGTCTTATTTTAGTTGATGGCAACCAACATTTTGTGACTAAATAAATTGGCTATTAATAAAAACAGTTTATGTAAAGGAACATATTTAAATACATTTTAGACTAGTATACCATTTACTTTAGCAGATGAACAAAACTTTATTGTAATAAACCATTTTTGGTGTGGTGGTGATATCCATGAAATAAAAAGTTTTGCAGAAGAACGCCATATAATGTCCATATATATTTTCTATTTCAACAAAATTTTTCCTCTACCAGATGTCTTGATATGATTCATATTAAATCAGTGAAGTAGAATCAGTTCCTGACAGTGCTTTGATTTCATTCAAAGATAGTTCACAGATTTATAGTTATTTTCCTAGGAGATTGTAGGATTCTAGTATTTTGATGTTATCCAGACTTTTAAAATAAAATACAAAGCTAGATAAAATATTCTCTGAAGTTCTCCAAACTTATTAAACTTTCCCCAGAATATGGTTAGAGATAATACTACTTGAAGAGATTTTGTTTCTTGCCAATCAGCAAGTCTGAATCTTGGCTTCAGGAATTTCTTTTTCTTTTTGGTAGGGTTAGAAACCGAATATTGGGAGATGCTTCAAAATGTCCCAAACAAAATTAGTTTTAATTGGAAAAATTAAAACATTCCATACAGCACTTTTATGAATAAAAGAGATATGTTGTGAAATCCAGTAAACATGAATAACAAGTCACAATCCCAAACCAGTGGCAATTATTATTGTGGAAATTCAAGTCAAAGACAGTGGTTTGATGTGCTCTAAGAAATGTACATTTATAAAACATTTTCCTTTACCAATAACAGAGTAGAATTTTTAAAAATCCCACCTTATGTTCTTGTCACACACACAGAGGAAAAAGAAAAAGCATGTGAGGTGATGAATATGTTAATTAACTTGATTGTGATAATCACCTCACCATGTATACATTTATGAAATCATCAAGTTGTACACCTTAAATATATAACATTTTTATTTGTCTATACCTCAATAAAGCTGAAAAAAATCCTCACGTTTCGCCAAATACTCTAGCTTTATAATGTATATGGCATGACTCCTTGTCATCACTAAAGAATCACTAAAAAGAATCATGTAAATATTCTCATTTTATAAAATATAGAAGTTAATATTGAAAATGCTTAGTCTTGGAATATTTGATTGAATGGTGGAAGTGATAATATTGAGTGTGAATTTTAGACATTATTTTAGTTTTTGATTATATGTGGTACTATTACTAATAAAGAGATATTTGTATATATTTTTTTATTTTTTTAAAAATATTTTATTTATTCATTTGAGACACAGAGATACAAAGAGAGAGAGGATGAGCAGGGGGAGAGACAGAGGGAGAGGGAGAAGCAGGCTCCCCGCCGATCCAGGAGCCCGATGGCAGGTCTCTAACCCAGGACCCTGGGATCATGACCTGAGCCGAAGGCAGAGGCTTAACCATCTGAGCCACCCAGGCACCCTGAGATATTTGTATACATTTTAGATAGTAGTTTTGTGATACATTAAGTTTTCATGTGGAAAAGGTAGAAAAATTAATTGAAGAGCAGTTAAAAAAAAACTTAGAAAGGAAGAGTGGTTGAAAAGCTATTTGAAATTTTGTTGAAATCGATTTCTTTGTTTCTCAGGGTCTGGTCCCATTAGAAAAATATAAATACTAATTACAAAGTTATGGGACTTGAGATCTGAGCTTAGGGGCACAGTTATAGCAGTTCCTAGAGGTAATGACATATAATTAGAAAGTCATGGACATGTTGCTGTATGAAATAAGGTCCTTAATGATATGGGTCATACCTCACAATACTTTTACATCTTCCACTGTGAAGAGCACAGAGCACCAAGTATTAGTTGCTTTTTTATTTTTTTATTTTTTTTATTTTTAAAGATTTTATTTATTTATTTGAGACAGAATGAGAGAGAGAGAGAGCACATGAGAGGGGGGAGGGTCAGAGGGAGAAGCAGGCTCCCCGCCGAGCAGGGAGCCTGATGTGGGACTCGATCCTGGGACGCCAGGATCATGACCTGAGCCGAAGGCAGTCGCTTAACCGACTGAGCCACCCAGGCGCCCCTTAGTTGCTTTTTGATTTTGTCTCCTAAATTGAACAAGTCCATAATTGATTTTTTTCAAAAACAATGCTGATTGAATCTATTAAGTAAGCTTATGTAAGTGATTAAATAGTTTAAAATATTTAGTCAATGGGTATATCTGAAAGCGGAAATTGCATTGTATAGGGCAAATCACATGGGACTCATGAGAGCACGAGAGGTGAACATATAAGTGATCTCACGCTCATCTCCTATTCCAACTTGATGTACAGCTAAAAATATTTCCTACTGCTTTTGTTCTACTCTCTAATGGTTTAAAAGCTAGACTGTTTCGTATAAGAAAAGCGTATAGAGATTTGTAGATTCTAGTTAAATTTTTAAAAAATAATTTCACAGTTAGGAGACGGCAAGTTTTATCCTTGGGAGTCGATCCTTCCCAGTTTAAGTATCTTCTGAGTGAGTTTTGCCTTGTGGAGCAGCTTGTACTTCTGGACAGAATCCCACAGACGAGAGAAAATGGATTTTGGCTTTTTAGAGATGGCAGGGCCAGCCTCCGATCGCCAAGTTTGCCTGAAAATCAAACAACTCACTTGGATTGAGGGGAGAAGTTAATCTTTATCCTGATCTTTTCTGTAAGCCTTTTCTGTCTGCTGGCATATTTTTTATTTGGGGCAAGTTAAAGCACAATAAGTTTATATTCATATAGTTAGAGCATTGGGAGAATAGAAAAATTCTTCAACAAGGGTTGAATGGGCGCAGAATAAAATCCCCCCGAAACGGCTCCCATCCTTTTGCTTGACCCTCATATACTCTTTTTAGTTAATAATTTATTAGTGAAACAAAAATGTATTGAGTGCCTCCTATGTGCTAGGTGCTGATATAAGCACTGGGGATGCATAATAAACACAATGATAAAAATAATGCCTTTTTTTTTTTTTTCTGTGAGGGGCAGTGTGCACATTGGTTAGGAGCCACAGGCTTGCATGAGAGTCTTGACTCCAATGCTTACTAGCTCTGTGCCTTACTTATTGGTACCTAGTTTTCTCCTCTGTAAAATACAAGTAATAAGAGTACGTAGCTTATGGTGCTGGAGTGAGGATTAAAGAAGTAATCCATACAAAGTAGTGAGAACAGTGTCTGGCATATAACAAATACTTTGTCAGTGCTTTTAGTTATTACTATCATTTAGATGTTTTAAATTTTTGAATGCACCATCGGTAGTCGATGTCTTTGATTCTTGGTCACCATTTCTTTTTGCACCTCTTTCAAATGATTTCCATCTGTACCATAATGTTAAAATGTCCTAGAAGATTACGAACGAGTATTCTTGTGAATCCAAAGGCCTTTTATTTGTTCCTATTTTCTGACTTTGCAGGATTTGAGATGATGCTCCACCACCCTCTCCCCACACTTGTTTGTCTTTTGGCCTTCATGACTTTGCACTTTCTCTGGCCCTTTTTCCTGGTTTCTTTTTCTAGTCCCCTCCTCTTCCTTTCCTGTTCCCTTTCTCCTCTCTTCCTTGCCCTGTCACTCCCTTCCCCTCGTCTCCCCTCTCCTGAAGAATAAGTGGTCCTCCAGGTTCAAACTTCAACCATCTTTCTTACACATCTTCACCCTGCTGTTCAGAGCAAGCTTGTCCTCTGTCATAATTTAAACTGTATCCTCTCTGTGTCCCAGTTCTGTGTTTCCAGTGGCCTACAGAATTTCTCTTCTTGTATTTCTCACAAGTAATCTAAACTCCAGTGGTAGCCAGAATTGAAGTTATCATTAGTTTTGGCTTCAAACGGACTTACTCACTTTGCTGTTTCCCCATCTGTGTCAAAGGTGTCTTTAATATTTTAATCTTTTAGCAGGATCAGACTTACAAATTAATAGAGAAGAAACTGATGGTTGCCAGAGGGAAGGGGGATGGAAGGATGGGCAGAATGGGTAAAGGGGGGTGGGAGATACAGGTTTCTACTTATCGAATGAATAAGTCATGGGAATAAAAGTTACAGAATAAGGAATATAGTCAATGGCATTGTAACAGTGTTACATGGGGACATCCCCACTTGTGGTGGGCACAGCATAACTTATAGAGAGGTTGAATCACTATGCTGTACACCTGAAACTAAGGCAACATTGTGTGTCAGCTATACTCAAATAAAAAAAAATTAAAAATTTTAGGCTTTTAGTCTAGAAATCTAAGGGTCTTCTTTGGCTTCACAATCAGTGGAATATTGGTCTTCCTAACTAGATAATCAATCCTTGTAGGTAAGAATTTTCCCATGTACTTCTTTTGTACCTCCTAGAAGAGTTGTGTGCAAAGTAAATTCATGATGATTAACTATACTGATTGATGTCAGGGCATGAAACGTGTCCACAACTGACATCATATGCAGCCAATATATGTAAATATGATGGATCAAAGAAGGAATTATAGGTGGAAAGAAAAGAGTTGCTTCATTAACGGGGCTCAGAAACAAAATATCTTATCTCTGTGTGAGGAATGAAAGGTGAGATACATTGTCCTTCTTCATTTTTAAAGCTGTCTTTCTCGGGGCGCCTGGGTGGCTCAGTTGGTTAAGCGACTGCCTTCGGCTCAGGTCATGATCCTGGAGTCCCAGGATCGAGTCCCGCATCGGGCTCCCTGCTCGGCAGGGAGTCTGCTTCTCCCTCTGACCCTCCTCCCTCTCATGCTCTCTGTCTCTCATTCTCTCTCTCAAATAAATAAATAAAATCTTAAAAAAAAAAAAAAAAGCTGTCTTTCTCTCTCCTAGAGCAACCATAGTCAAAGTAACCGGCAATCTTTCTGAGACTCTGTAGGAACATTTCTAAGGCTCAGAGAACAGAGCTCTCCACAGGGCAAAGGCATTTCCATCGTGATGACACAGACTCTTGTCCCGGCTCTAGACCTTACCCATGGTGAAACACTAGCCCTCTCTAGGATTGTAAATACTACCTTGCAAGTCAGCGGAAAGACTCAGCAAACCCATAAATGTAACAGATCTTGCACTGTACCTCATTATAGTAAGAGCTTAATAAATATTCACCTTTTCCTATTTTCTCTAGATAAGGTAAGGTAGGGGAGATTTTCTTTCCTTCTTTCTGTTTTGTGTTTTGTTTTGCTTTTTTTTAACTTGAAGAAAGCAAAGAATTAACTCAATGACATTTTAAGTCATATTTGGACTCATTTGACCAAGGGCTTACTTATTTGGAGAAAAAAACAAAACCCCAGACAAACACCACTCTTCCCTCCAACAAATAACTACTATTTAGAGCCAAAGAAACATCAGTTCTCTTTAGCTCAGTATCTGGCAGTACTTGCAGAAGCTGGAGAAGGTGGAAATGTCAGCCTCTCTGTACCTGGCCCTGTGAAAGCTGGCCAAAGAAGAGAAAGGAATTGAATTTGTGATCTGTATATTTCCCTTACACAATTAGCTCCTATTGCATAGATAATAGAGAAAAATAGAACAATGCTTTAGAAAATTAATTAGATTGTAAATGCATTCAGAAAAGCCTCACTTGTGTGTTTTTACCAGGTGTGCAAGTTAGTCTCATCTCTTAATTGGAATTCTTCATTAGTTATCTAGCCATTAGTGTTGATTGCCTTAAAAGGTTAACTTCAAAGAAAATATATAATCCCTTCACAGATGCAAATCTTTTGCAAAAACAAGGTTTGTTTATTCGCAGGATTGAAAAATGCTTAAAGATTAAATATGTAATGCTTTTTCCCCCTGATAAACACATTTTGACTGATTTGACTTTTGTCCAAGATTATATAACTGTGATGTCTTATGGCTTCAGGTATTTTAAGAAATTTCATTATAATAAAAGTCAGTAAAAGTTTTTCATTATCTATATCAGGGTGAAGGTTTTCTATTGTATTCCAAGACTATGAGTCCTATATTCATTACTGCCGTTACATTTTGCTCCTAATAATTCTGACCAGTATACTTTTTAGAAGCCCATCTTCTCATGAACAAAATACCAACTACTAAAAGTAGAAATTTTGAATTGTTGAACATTCTTTTTTGTGCATGGAGAAATATTTTCTATAGCAAAACTGCTATTATTCCTATCATTAGAATTTCAGAAATATATGTTAAAGAATCTCATGCATTCTAAACCACTTTGGCTAGTTGGAAAAATGTTGAAGTTAATGCCATCAAAGAAACACAGAAACTTAAAAATGTACCTTTGATATTGAAGGAGATGAAAAGTGGAGGCATATTTTTTATCTTTGATGACAGCTGAACAAGTTTGAATAAATTAACAGATATTTTTTGCATATTTCAAACTCCCACAGTGATGGTCTGCTTAATGTTGCCAATATTATCATATAATAATTAGTCTCATTGTGGAAGGTACAAAGTGTATGTATCTACACACACACACACACACACACACACACACACACTACCTTGCTATAGAGCTGTAGGGTAAAGGTGTATCTGTAAGAACAGGAAAGATACCAGCCTTATATTCTGTTATTCCATAGTGGAAGTGAGCAATGCATCTACCAGAAATCAATATTGTGGATTATGACATATTAGTTATTTATGCTCTTGGTTAGCCATCTGTGCCAGAATTTTATTTAACCCAAATAGCATGTGCTATATGTGCTTCAGGGATTGTTCTGCTGTTACTCTTCTATGAAGCTTAAATATATCTATAGATATCACTTACCCAGAAGACAAGTTTAAAAAATAGGATAGACTCCACGACTTAAATTTACAAGTTTCCAGAGTGTGGGGAAATCTGCTTGGGAACCCCTGATTTTTTTTTTCCATAGAATTGTCTGTTCTTTGAAGAAAACTACCTAGCATGGTCCTTATCTGTAATTCTTGACAATATCTAGCATTGCTCTAATAATTGTTGATTATATGACTTTAAATAGGAATCAGAATTTTTATATTTGGTTTTGATCATTCAACAAACATTTGTGGGGATATAGTGATAAATAAACAGACATGGTCTCTGACTGCATGGAACTCAGAGTCTGGGAGGAGAGACAGGAATTCAACAAACCCATGTCCAACATATGATTACAAATTATGATTAGCATCATGAAGAAAAGGAAAGGGTGCAGTGACTAAGAATAACAGGGATTAGTTTTGATTGGGAGGTGGTGTCAGGGAAGGTCTTTCTAAGGCAGTAGTATAAAATGGAGCCCCAAAGTAAGAGATGGCTAGGTGATAAGTGGGCAGAAAAATATTTCAGGTGAAGAGAAAACAGGTGAACAGTCCTAAAGAGAGACAGAGAAAATGAGTGGCTAAGTTTGTGAAGTTTAGAGGCCAGTGTAGTTGGATCGCAGTAAGCAAAAGAAGAGAAAGCTGGGGCCTGGCTATTCAGGGTCAGGCTTTTGCATTGTATTCCAAGTGCAGTGGACAAATCTCCTGGCCACAAGGATTACTTGTTGTGTAACAACAAGTTAGATCAGAAGGAGGAGGAGCCATGGTAGGGGACCAGCGAGGGGACTGTTGCAGTAGTCTAGGCAAGAGATGATGGTGGCTTGGGCTGGGCTGGGAGCAATAGAAATGGAGAGAAGTAGATGCATCAGACATGTTTCAATTGGTAGAATTATTAGGTTTTAGTGATGGCATAAATGAGGAGGTGTGAAGGATGCCTTTCTGGATTTTGGTTCAAGCAGCTGGGTATAGATAGAAGTAGTGAAGATTTCCCTGAGAGCCAGGTTTGGAGTGAAGCTTTAGACATCACCTGCATCATCACTTTGTTATCTAGCTCCTTTTCATTCCCTTGAAGTGAAGAAGAATGCAGCCAAAGGGAGTTTAGTTCAGTGTGATTGTGTACACAGGGGACTTCTGGATTCTACTTACAGAAGTTCAGGAAAGAATATCACAGGCTAGGTAATTAGCTTGGTCAGTCTGGTTGTTCTTGTGGACTAGAAACATGTAGCTTCCGACTTTAATAAGAGGCTGATTCAGACCAGAAACAAAGTAAATTTTTTAATAAAACCAAAATTTCAACCCAAAACGTTAATTTATAATGAATAGCTGACAATCAACGTTGTTGAAATGCCCTCTTTAACCAATCCCTTTCGGAAAACATTAACAATTACTACATGAATTTTAAGTGTTGCTTTTAAGCTTCAAATTTCCCTTTTTGGTCACTGATTTTTTTTTTTTAATTTAAATTTTAGTTAGTTAACATACAGTACAATGTTTGTTTCAGGAGTAGAATTCAGTGATTCATCACTTACATGCAACACCCAGTGCTCATCACAACAAGTGCCCCCTTTAATCCCCATCACCCATCTAGCCCATCCCCCCCCTCCTACCATCAGCCCTCAGTTTGTTCTCCTTCATTAAGGGTCTCTAATGGTTTGTTTTCCTCTCTTCTTTTTTTTCTTACCCCCCTTCCCATAGGTTCATTTGTTCTTTATCTTAAATTCCACAAATGAGTGATAATTATTTCACTTAGCATAATACACATTAGCTCCATCCACGTCATTGCAAATGGCAAGATTTATATATATATAATATATATATATATATTATATATATATATACCACATCTTCTTTATCCACTCATCAGTTGATGGACATTTGGGTTCTCTCCATAGTTTGGCTGTTGTTGATAATGCTGCTATAAACATTGGGGTGCATGTACCCCTTTGAATCTGTATATTTGTATCTGTTGGGTAAGTACCTAGGAGTGCAGTTGCTGGATCATAGGGTAGTTCTATTTCTAACTTTTTGAGGAACCTCCATACTGTTCTCCAGAGTGACTGCACCAGTTTGCATTCCCACCAACAGTAAGAGGGTTCCCCTTTCTCTGCATCCTCACCAACACCTGTTGTTTCTTGTGATGTTAATTTTAGACATTCTGAATGGTGTGAGGTGGTATCTCATTGTGGTTTTGATTTGTATTCCCTGATGATGAGTGATGTTGAGTATCTTTTCATGTGTCTGTTAGCCATCTGGATGTCTTCTTTGGAAAAATGTCTATTCATGTCTTCTGCCCTTTTCTTAACTGGATTATTTGGGGGTTTTTTTTTGGGTTTTGAGTTTGATACAATTTATTTAAAGGTTTTGGATACTAACCTTTTATCAGATATGTCATTTGCAAATATCTTCTCCCATTCCATAGGCTGCCTTTCAGTTTTGTTGATTGTTTCCTTTGCTATGCAGAAGCTTTTTATCTTGATGATGTACCAATAGTTCATTTTTGCTTTTGTTTCCCTTGCCTCTGGCGACATGTCTAGAAAGAATTTTCTACAGCTGAGGTCAAAGAGGTTTCTGCCTGTGTTCTCCTCTAGGACTTTGATGGTTTCCCATCTCACATTTAGGTCTCATCCATTTTGAATGTATTTCTGTGTATGGTGTAAGAAAATGGTCCAGTTTCATTCTTCTGTTATGTTGCTGTCTAGTTTTCTCAACACCATTTGTTGAAGAGACTATCTTTTTTCCATTGATGTTCTTTGCTGCTTTGTCAAAGATTAGTTGACCATATAGGTTGTGGACCCATTTCTGGGTTCTCTATTCTTTTCCATTGATCTATGTGTCTGTTTTTGTGCCAGTACCATACTGTTTTGATTACTGCAGCTTTGTAATATAACTTGAAATCCAGAATTGTGATGCCTCCAGTTTTGTTTTTCTTTTTCAGGATTGCTTTGGCTATTTGGGATCTCTTTTGGCTCCATACAAATTTTAGGATTGTTTGTTCTAGCTCTGTGAAAAATGCTGGTAGTATTTTGATAGGGATTGCATTAAATGTGTAGATTGCTTTGAGTGGTATAGACATTTTAACAATGTTTGTTCTTCCAATCCATGAGCATGGAATGCTTTTCCATTTCTTTGAGGTCACTGATTTTTGGAATGTGTGTTCTTTAGCTCTTTGAATCAGAAGATTTGGAGGGTGAGGTGCTACTTGGAGCCAGGAGTACCTGTGCTCAGCACTTCTTCACAGAGGCCCAGGGGATCTGGTGAGCAGCTTGAAATAGCTCTCAGCCACCTTTCTGGGCTTCCACCTGCACTGAGCCTCTGTTGGAGGATCCCTGTCCTGAGGTTGTAACTTTCAGAATAACAGTGCTGGTTTCTGGGTGGTGTGCTTTTCCAAAGTTAGGATGAAGTGAACATAGAGAGAAAATCCTGTTAATTGTCCTCAGAGGCAACTCTAGACCTTGGAAAAACTATACATTCGTGAAAGTGGTTCATTTGATGTTTCTGGATTCTTTTTGTGAAGTACTTTCCCTTTCTCACCCCCACTTGAGATCTTCTCTCCTCCTTAGTACTCTAGAATTCTTTTGTGTGTCTCATCACTTCCTAAAATATCTGAAAACTTCTCTGTGCTAGTGCTCTGAAATTCATCTCTCTAGGGTAACTTGCCTAAGAAAGTTGAGGGAAGAGGGAGGGAGGGAGGGAGAGAGAAGTAGAGAGAGAGAGAGAGAGTTAATCACCCAAAAGGTGTTTCACCTTGTTAATGTCCATGGAATCTCTGGACCACAGAAGGATATAGTTTTCATAAAAACAAAATAAAACAAAAAAATTTTTTTAAACTGTCTAATCATGCCAGATACAGGTAGTGTTGGAGCAGCTCAGAGGAAAACACTTTTTCCTGTAATTGCTGTAGAAAGGGAAGGAACATCTCCCATGCTTTTATATTGTCATTGACCGAATATAACTTCTCTTCTTTGAGAAGTTTTTATCAGTCAAGACTATTGACCTCATAGTTTGTATATGATCTCCTTTAAGAATGGGATTAATATGCAAGGGCATAGAATATGGATATTTTCCTGTTATCTGAAGAAATGGCACTTTAAAGAGGAAGTGCTTCCTTTATATTCAGACAAAGCAAAACAAAAGCTTAGACAGCAATTCAGAAATACACTGTGATAGGACAGGAAGTCTTAGTGAGGCCTGGCTGTGTGTTTGTCTCCCACCGGACACTCTTTTCCTGTGTACCCGAGTCTTCTAATTTTCTGGGCCTGCTTTCTCATCCATGAAAAGAAGGAAAGAATGCGTAAGATGAGGGCATTTGTGGGCTTGAGGATCACCTGATGATCTTGTTAACATGCAGGTTCCGATTCATCAGGTCTGTGGCTGAGTCCCAGAGTCTGCATTGCTAGCAAACGTCCAGGTGGTACTGGTCCACACTTTGAGTAGCGAAGTACTAGGTCAGTTCCCCAAACCTGGCTGAGCATGGGACTTTCCTTCAGAGGCTGTATTTTTATGTTCCATCTTGAGGGATTCTATTCAATGTGTCTGTATTAGAATTTAGCAATCTGTATTTTTGACATTTTTGACACTCATGACAGGATTCTATTGCAGCCACCAGTATTTGGGGATTATTGTAGTAGATTAGTGCTTTTCCACTCCGGCTGCACATTGTAACCACCTCAGAAGGTTTAAAAACAAATACTGATGCCTGGATCTCACCCCAGACCTATTAAAACAGAATCTTTGAGGGGTGAGGCCTGGAATGAGTAACTCCTGGGGCCCTTTCCAATGCTCCTCAATCTCCATCCCAATGAAATGTGCAGTCAAAATTGGGAGAAACACATAATGATTCCTACTGGGTCATTTTGAATCAGGATCTTGTGATTTATATTTTTGACCTTCTAACCCATGAGGGAAGAGTGCTTGATTTATTTCATGTCCATCTCTGAGAAAATACTGGATGGTCTTGAAAGAATAGGAGATATTTCAAGACTTAGCCCCTTTGCAGAAATTCAGTCAAGAATCTGCTCATGTATGGGGCACCTGGGTGACTCAGTTGGTTAAGCCTCAGAGTCTTGATTTCAGCTCAGGTCATGGTCTCAGGGTCCTGAGATCGAGTCCCCCATCAGGCTCCACGCTATGTGCAGAGTCTGCTTGTCCCTCTCCCTCTGTTCCTCCCCCTGGTTTCTCTCTCTCTCTCTCAAATAAATAAACAAAATCTTAAAAAAAAAAAAAAAGAGAGAATCTACTCGTGTAGAATTCGGCTTCCAAAATATTGTACTGGACTGCTAACACCGAGTGGGGATAATGACTTGATTCTTAGGCCCCTCATGCAGGAACATACTGTATATTTGAATCATTTGGAAGGAAATGCTTGCAAACATCTTCAAGGACTGAAATAGTCTGGATTCCAAGAAAGTTGAATTTTCCAGAATTCATGGCTCTTGGTATGCTAAGAACTGTGAGGACAAATCAGAACTGGTTTCCCTGTCAAGATTGGTTGAGGAATGTCTTAATCTATTTGGGCTACTCCAACAAAATAGCATAAATCAAGTGGCTTCTAAACAGCAGAAATTTATTTCTCCCAATCTTGGAAGTCCAAGATCAAGGTGCCAGGATGGTTGGGTTCTGGTGAGAACCCTCTTCCTGGTTGTGGACAGCTGGCTTCTGTTGTGTCCTCACATGTGGAGAACAGAGCAGAGGAATCAAACTCTCTTGTGACTCTTAAAAGGACACTAATCCCATTCATGAAGGACTTCACCCTCATGACCTCATCGAATCCTAACCACATCCCAAAGGCTCTACCTCCCAATGCCTTCACATGAGAGGTAGGGTTTCAACATATGAATTTTGGGAGGACACAAATATTCAGTTCAGAACAGTGAGGATGGTGGTGGTCACCAAGAATTCTGGGCAATTTCCTTAATAGCTTTGTGTTTCCAAAACTTCTGAACTGATCTCACTTTCAAGATTTGTAACTCACCTCCTTTGAAGAGAAGTTATCTCTCAGTAGCCAGACTGCTTTTCCCCACCATGTTTTATTTTATTACTTATTTTTAAATTATGTTATGTTAGTCACCATACAGTACAGCATTAGTTTTTGATGTAGTGTTCCATGATTCATTTTTTGCATAAAACACCCAGTGCTCCATGCAATACATGCCCTCCTTAATACCCCACCATGTTTTAAAGCCAAAGGAAATTAAAATGTTCCGGGAAACAATTTTAATTAATTTGCTATCCTGTTCTTAATATTTCTTAATAATACCAGATTCCACATTCACTGAAACAGTAATTTTCATGACTATAGGGAAATGGAACAGTTGTATGAATATTTCAAATACACAAATTGTGTTTCAGTTAACAAACAGACAAATATCCAAAGGAAAATCCTGGACAGTCTATTTAATATTTATCAGTTTTCATCTAATCTAGCCTTTGACATGAAAAGGAAATCTGTTTCCCCTTCTTTTGTGCCACCCCATTCCTCTTAATATTTTATTTTGTAGTTTAGCTTTCAGTGACAAATACAATTTTGTAGGTTTTGGTTTGCAGGGTCAACATTTAAATATTTGTGTTTTTTTCTAGTTCTTTGCTTGTACATACATATACAGAACTCACACATAGAAAGCTCTCTCTGCATATATGACATAGTTGTACAAGAATCTTGTACATAATAAATAATAAGTTATTAGTTTATTAAGACTTTTTAAAAATTTAAATTCAATTAGTCAATTTATAGTACATCATTAATTTCAGATGTAGTATTAAAAAATTTATCAGTTGCATATAACACCTAGTGCTATAAAGACTTTTTGCTCTAATAGTTGATTCATAATGATTTTGCTTGCCTTACTCTATTTCATCTCCATAAATTACCCAGAGTGGTAGGTATTGGTATCTCTAGTTTGTGTGTGAGGAAACCAATAACCTAATTAAAACTCCCTAGGTTTTTCGGAGTAGCTCCCTTGGGAGTATTGAGAGGGGATCCAAGTGCTGGCAGAAAGTTTGGGGACAGGGTTCTTTGTAGTAACTTGATTATTATGAATATTTACCAGTTGATGACTTGTTATATGAAGTCCCTGGCACTGTGGCTAATTTTCTCAATTACAATTTTATAAAACATTCAGAAATAATAAAAGCAGTTCTCATGCTTTTCCTCCATAAACCCAGAGCACATATTGCTAACATGCAATTGTTAGGACCTTGAGGTAATGCCTAGTGAACATGTAGTTACTTCACTCTCTGATGGTCTAAATGAATAAAATCAAACTTGAAGCATAAAGATGAATAGACACCATATTTCCTGGACTATTTAATCTTTAAGTTGGTTTAAAAAAAACTCTCTTCTGAGTTGCTAGGTCTGATTGAACCTGAGAGCAAATACTCTAGTATGTAGCTGGCAAATACCTGAATAGTCCATATTCTATGATTATTGGCTAAAACCAAGTATATATTTTGAAAAATGGGATTGATTCCAACTTCCGTGTTTTTTTTTTTCCCACTGAACAACTCTGACTCCAAGCTTATAAGAGAATTTATCCTGCCTGTAGTGAGTCGCTTTAAGACTTCTTCACTCTTTGACTTCCTACGTTTCCATTATAGGGAAAAAAAGACACAGTTTCACCCAGAAAATGTTTGAATTTGCAAATATCTCAGTCAAGAATTAGAATTTAGGGAACCTGCGTTCTAGTTGCTAGTCCTGGGGAATCTGGGCTTGGTGAGTCTCTGACTCATTGCAGAATGGAGTTGTTTTCCAGATTAGAGATAATAGATATGAAACCTGTCCCAATGCCTAGCACAGAGTTTGGGCTTCGCTAAAGGTTGCTTTGATTTTGCTATTACATAGAGTTATTAGAGTATAAGTGAAATAATATATCAACAACAAATGAATAATCATAGTTAGGCCCTACTGAGCTGGAGTCTTAATTTTCTCACCGTAGAGTTATTAAAAATGGTATGGTGGGAGCAGTTTAATATTTTTAATAGCAGAATTAACTAGGAGCAATTAGAGCTCCTGATCCAAATCCTAACAAATGTCTTGAAAACAAGTCTGTTTATGACAGAGGGAGGTCTGCAAGACCTTGGGGATGTTGTGAGATATAACCTTTACTTTGGGGTATAAAATTGATTTAATGGGTCTTAACTAGCACACCAAAAAATTGAAATAGAATAAAAAAGGAGGATATCTCATGTAGTAAGTGTTGTTTGAGAATTTTTTTTAGTTGTGTGTTTGTGTAGGTACATGTGTGTATCTGTGCAAACACATTTTAAGATACTATATAAAATTAATTTCTTACTATGAACTTCAACTTAAAACAAGTTTGAAAACACTGGTTTGCTTAGTTTCTGGAGGAGAGAAAGCATCCCTCAGTAGGACCTTTCATGTTTATATTAGTTCTTTTTTAGAACATTTGTTTTCCATTTCCTGGGATAGAAGCAATTATTTCAACCAATAAATAATTACTATATTACAACTCTTCTAGGCACAGTAGGCATAAAATTCATAATCCTAAGGACTATATTATCTAAGAAGTTAAAAGTAACATATATATGAAGTACTTAGAGGCATTGCATACTAAATTTCATGATACCAATTATATAGAGATCCCTGCATGAATACATTAATTCATTTGTATATTGATATAGTCAACCAACAAGCAAGCATCTACTATGTGCCAGACACTGTGTTAAGTACAGGAGGATCAAATTGGACCAAAGTGCATACAGGCTCTGTCCTACAGAGCTTACAGCCCAAGAGGCAGATGTGCATTCATCATATCATAACACAAAAAGGTATAAAATTATAACTGTGTTAAGGGCTGTGAGGAAGAGGTGCATCATGTCTAAAATTATTAGGTATGACCTGGTCAGAAGGTCAGGGAAAGATTTACAGAGGTCATGAGAGTTAAGATCTAAATAACTGCAAGTGTCAATCAGATAAGTGAGGAAAAGAATGGTGTTTAGGCAGAGAGAATGGCAAGTTAAAAGGGTCTATGTGGGGAGAGAGCTTGAAGCTTACAAAAATACAAGAAAAATTTGACTGTGGCCGATTTGACAGACTTTGAAGTCATTATAGGCCAAGGAAAGGATTTGAGCATTCTGAGAGCCATTATAAGTTATTGACAGGTATTAAAGCAGGGAGAGAACATGATTCAGTTGGAAATTTGGAAAGACCTCTCTGGCTTCAGTGTGGTCAATCCATTGAAGAAATCCCAGAGAGAATTGGTGTAAATCAATTAGATAGCTGTTGGAGTGATCTAGGGGAGAGGCGATGGAAGCTTGGATTTGGGAGATGACAGTGAAGATCCAGATAAATGGAGAAATTTGAAAGTTTGAGGAGATAAAATTAATAGGATTTGGTGATGGATTGCTATAAGGATAATGAGAAGGATATTGAAAGATGGCTCCCAGATTTCTGGCTTACATAACTGTATGGATGGTAATCCCATTCTCTAAGATACTGAGGTCCCTTTAAGATATCTAAGAGGATATCTAGGGGCACCTGGGTGCCTCAGTCATTAAGCGTCTGCCTTTGGCTCAGGTCATGATCCCAGGCTTCTGGGATTGAGCCCCGCACCGCATCGGGCTCCCTGCTCGGCGGGAAGCCTGCTTCTCCCTCTCCCACTCCTCCTGCTTGTGTTCCCTCTCTCACTGTGTCTCTCTCTGTCAAATAAATAAATGAAATCTTAAAAAAACATATCAAAGAGGATATCTAGGTCAATGTGGATATCAAGATCTAGAGTTTATAAAAGAGGTCTGGTTTGGAGATATAAAGTTATGAGTTACTGAATCTTTGGAGACAGGTGAAGTTATAAGAGGAACTGATGTGGAGAAACTCCAATATATACTCACTGGATAAAGAATGTTGAGCCTGCAAAGGAAATGGAGGACTGTTCAGAGAACCAGGGGAAGGTCATTTTATGAAAGCTAAGGGTCAAGAAATTTTAAGGAGGGAGTGGTTACCAGTGCTTCTGAATTGTCAAGTGAGATGAATAAAAAGCATCCTTTGGGTTTGGTGACATGGAGAGGTTACTGGTGATCTTGGTTGTCCTGGAGTGGTAAGGAAAGAACCAGATAGGAGTGAGTCGAGTGAATGGGAGCTGAGAAGATGGAACCAATGAGAATAAACAACTTTTATGGAAAGTTTGTCCAGTGAAGTGTTGGAGACAGATATGGTGGTAGCCAGAGGGGGATGTAGGCTGAGTGGTACTCACTGAATGTCTCATAGGGAAGGTAGAGTGAGCTGGTTCTGAAAGGTTTGATAGGTAAAGCAATGGGGGAAAAGCATTTCAAGCGGACAGTAGGCATCATGGTGAGTATATTTTGGAGCCATAATGAGAAAACTGACTTAACTGCAATAGTATGGACTTTGTATAGGTAGGGAGAATGAAGCTCTCTCTGCTTTCCAAGTCTGGGAGAGAATCTGATAATGTAAGCACTTGGGAGTCTTGATCTGGATGAGGAGTGGTAGGATGGAGGCAGGGATTCGGGGGGACAAGTGAACATTAGTGTGACAAACAAGATCAGCTGAGGCAGGGAGACCATGTAGCTGAATGGACTGCCATAGCTGCCTAGTCATGAAGTGGAGAGCATATGGATTAGCAGGAGTAAACTGAGTAGGACCCAGCCTGGGCGAAGAGGAGAAAAGTTAGTTTTTGATGATCACATTATGACCATTTATACTTGATGCTATACATAAATGAAAATGTCATATATTTATAGAGGAATTTATACTTTATGAAGCATTTTTTTGTGGGAAGTTCATTTTAATCTCTACTTTAACCACCCTATGTACCAAGAAAAGGTAGTATTACCATTCTCGTAGCTGAGGTTCATTTCAAATGCCACAGCTTTCCTAAAACTTCTGGATCTCTGGTCTTTTGTCTTCCTTGAGTTTTCTTTTAAATTTGAGGTAAGTAATTAATATGTGGTAAAATACACAGATCTTAAGTGTACAGTTCAATTGCTCTTGGAGGAATATATACACTTGTGTGACTTATACCTCTATAAAGATAGAGAACAATGACCTTCCCCAGAAAGTTTCTTTTTCCTTTTTCCTGTCAGTTGCCTACCCATTCCCTTTAGTAATAATTGTTCTGATTCCTATCACCATAGATTAACTTTGCCTGTATTTAAACTTCATATGAACGAAATTATAGCTTCTGGCTTCTTTCAATCATTATAATGTTTATCAGATTCATCCATGTTGTTGCATGTATGAGTAGTTTGTACCATTTTAGAGCTGAGTAGCTTTTCTTGTATGAATATGTCACAATTTTTAATCCGTTCTCTTGTTGATGAACATTTGCTTTGTTTTCAATTTTTGGCTGCTATGAATAAATATGATGTGAACATTTTCTACAAGTCTTATTGTTAACATATGTTTTCATTTCACTGAGTAAATGCCTAAGAATGAAATATCTGGGTCATAGTTAAATATTTAACTCTACAAGAAACTGTTTTTCAAAATGATTGTTCCATTTTATATTCTCATTAATATTTTTATAAAGAGTTTCATTTATTTCACATTCTCATCAAATTTTGTATCATTAACCTTTATAGCCACCCTAATGGTTGAAGAGTGATATATCATTGTGCTTTTAATTTGTATTTCCCTGATGTCTGATGATGGTGAACATCTTATTCTTGTGGTTATTGGCCATTGTATATCTTCTTTTGGGAAATGTCTGTTTGAGTCATTTGCCCATTTTGTTTATTGGGTCATTTGTCTTTTTGTAGGATTTTTGGGTATATTCTGGATAGGAGTTCTTTCTCAAATATCTGTATTGTAAGTATTTTTTCTCATTCTGTGGATTTCCTTTTCACTTTTTTTGACAATGTCCTTGAATGGGCAGCTGATTTTATTTTGATGATGTCTAATTTATCAACACCTTCCTTTATGGTGATTGCTATATGAGTCTTATCTAAGAAATTCTTGTCTTCCTTAAAGTGGCAAAGATTTTCTCCTCCGTTTTCTTTTTAGTTTTCACTTTTCTATTTAGGTCGATCACCCATTTTATTTTTTATTTTTTATTTTTTTTTAAGATTTTATTTATTTATTTGAGAGACAGAGACACAGCAAGAGAAGGAACACAAGCAGGGACAGTGGGAGAGGGAGAAGCAGGCTTCCCTGCGGGGCTCGATCCCAGGACCCTGGGATCATGACCTGAGCCGAAGGCAGATGCTTAACGACTGAGCCACCCCGGCGCCCCAGATCACCCATTTTAAATGTGTGTGTGTGTGTGTATGTGTGAGGTAGCAGTCATGGTTCAATTTTTGTTCATGTGGATATATAGTTGTTTTAGCACAGTTCGTTGAAAAGACTTTTCTTTACCCATTAAACTGCCTTGGTATCTATGCAAAAAATCAATTGACCATTTATGTGAGGGTCTATCTCTGAACTTTTTAATCTGGTTGTATGTTTCCCCAACTTGGTTCTTCTTTTTCAGATTTTATTTTGGATTATTTTAGGTAATTTGTACTTTCATAAGCATTTTATGATTACTTTGTCAATTACTTCAGAAAAGCCTATTGGTATTTTCACTGGGATTGTATTGAATCTATAGATCAATTTGCAGAGAACTGATGTCTTAAAAATGTCCAGTTTCAATTCATGAACATGACACAGCTCTCTTTTTGTCTAGGTGTTTTTTAATTTACCTGAGTTTTTTTAGTTTTCACTCCAGAGGTCCTGCACATCTTTTGATAAATTTATTCCTAAGTATTTTATATTTTTTTATATCATTCTAAGTGAAATTATTTTTCATTTTTCAATTGTTTCATGCTAGTATATAGAAACAAAACTGACTTTTATATTAACTTTATATCCTGCAACCTTGCTAAATTCACTTAATTTTAGATGTTCCTTTGAATATTCCTTAGGCTTTTCTCTGTAAACAATCGTGCCATCTGCAAGTAGAAAACAATTGTATCTTCCTTTCCAATATTTACATCCTTTCTGTTTTTTTCTTTTTCCTTTTTTTGGCCTTATTTCATTAGTTGGGCCACTAATAAAATGTTGAGTATAAGGGTTGAGAATACACATCCTTGACTTTTTCCTGATCTTAGGGGGAAGTTACTCAATATTCTACTTTTAAGAATAATGTTAGCTATAGATATTTTAGTAGGTATCCTCTATCAGTTTGAGGAAGTTTCCTTCTTTTCAGGTTTGCTCAAAGATTTTAATCATGAATAAGTGTGTCAAATGGTTTTTTCTACATCTATTGAGATATAATGATAGGTTTTTTCTTTTATTCTGTTGATATGATGGATTACATTGATTGATCACATAATGATAAATCAGCCTTACAGTGATAAGATAAACCCTACTTGGTTATATGTATAGTATATATATATTGCTATTTCTATTTGTCAATATGGTCTTCTGGATTTTTGCAACTATATTGGTCAGTAATCTTTTTTTAACAGACATTGTCAGCTTTTGGTATTATGATAATGCTAACCTCATAAAACAAGTTCAGAAATGTTTCCTCATATATTTTTTGAGAGTTTGTATAATATTTATATTATGTCTTATTTAAATATTTGAAAGATTTCACTGAGCCTGGAGCTGTCTGAGCCTTTAATAGGTATTGAGAAAGTTATGTTTTCCTAATGAATTGACCTTTTTGTTATCATTAATTGCCTCTTTTTAGCTCTATTATCCTTGTCTTTAAGACTACTTTATTTTGCATTAATGTAGCCACATTTACTTTCTCATGCTTAGTGTTTATGTAGTGTATTTTCCCCACACTTTCACTTTCAACTTGTCTATGTCTTTATACTTTAAATGGCTTTCTTAGAAATAGTAGACTATCAGTTTCTTTGTTTTAAAATCCAGTTTGAAAATTTCTGTCTTTTAATTAGTCTATTTATCCCATCATGTAATGCTTGATATGGTTGGATTTAGGGCTACCATCCCATGGTTTACGTTTTTTTCTTTTAAGATTTATTTATTTATTTTACAGAGAGAGAGAGAGAGAGTGCGAGAGAGCATGGAGGTAGGGGCGAATGGAGAGGGAGAGAGAGAATCTCAAGCAGACTCTGCACTGAGTGTGGAGCCCAAAGCAGGGCTCTTATTGCATGACCTTGAGATCATGACCTCGAGATGATGACCTAAGCCAAAATCAAGAGTTGGACGTTCAACCTACCGAGCCACCTAGGCACCCCCGGTGGTTTGCTTTCTGTTTGTCCCACCAGCTGTTTATTTTTACCTTCTTGACTTTTTTTGTGAGGGTCATCATTATTATTATTTTGATTTTTTTTCCTTTCAGCTAAAACACCTACCACATTTGTTTTACTGTGATTCTGCTGGCTATGAATTCTTCCTGTTTTGTTTCGGAATGTGTCTTTATTTTGCCTTCAATTTTGAAGGATACCTTCACTCTACATGAAAATCTAGGTTGATAAATATTTTCCTCTCAGTATTTTAAAGATGTCATTTCATTGTTTTTTGGTCGTCTTTGTTTTTCATGATTTGTATGCTGTAATTATTATCTCCCCCATCTCCCCTGAAACATACTTAAATAATCTTTTTTCTTTGGATGCTTAAAAGACCTTTTTCCCCTTATTTTCTATGTTCAGCTTTACCCTTACCCATCTTTGTACTGTGGCTTTGCTTGCATTTATCTTGCTTGGGTTTACTGAACTAAGATCTCTAGGTTGTTATTTTTCATGCAATTTGAAAAATTTTAGTTATCCTTTATTCATATAACATTTATGCCCTATTCTGTCTATTTTTTTCCAGCCTCAACTACATAGGTCTTAGACTGCTTGATATTGTCCTATGGAACATCTTTAATCCCTTTCTCTTTTTGCTTCAGCTTGGAACCGTTTGCATTGATATGTTTTTAAATTGTTCTTTCTTAGTGTTCAATGTACTGTTAAACCTATCCAATGAATTTTTTTATTCCAGAGGTTGTATTATTTATTTCTATGTTCCCATATTGACCTCTCTTTCTATGGCTTATTTTTTCCTGGATTATCATAAAAGTTTTCTGTTTCTTTGCATGCCTAATAGTTTTTAAGTGCATACCAGACACTGTGTTCATACATTATAGAGAGCAGGTAGTTATGGGTGGGTTTCCTTGATCACGATTTTAGCTTTGTGGGAATGTGTGTGTGTGTGTGTGTGTGTGTGTGTGTGTGAGAGAGAGAGAGAGAGAGAGAGTGTATTTTCCACATTTTTAATCTTAGTCCCAGGTTATAACCCATTATCCTGGGACTTGTTTCTTATTCCTAAAGCATGACCTTCTGTGGCTTGAATGGAGAACTTGAGGTATCTACCAAGCTTCTCTAACTTGATAGGACTTGAACTCAACAATTTGTCTTCTAGCCTTGAGAGCTGGTGAAATTTCTGCTTACCTCTTGCCTTGTAGTCATTGCTGGAGTAGACAGGTTTCTTGTAGACTCATTTTGTGCATGCATAGTTTAGATCACAGAGAAGGATTTGAGGTAGATTTATATACAGGTTTATGGCTCCGTATGTTAAAGGATCTTCCCCTCAACTTCAGGCTGCTCTGGCAGCCCCAAATTGTGACTTTTGACTATTTAGTCCCCTAAAACTTTTTCTGCTTGAGCTCTATCACCAATGAACTGTATAACCTGGAAATTTGCTCTCTGGGAATGGACAGTTAAATGAATATCTTATTTAATGTATCTCTTTTATTTCAAGGGTTTGTCTTTTTTTCAGTTTCTATTTTTGGTTGTTTTTAGTACTTTGAAACAGATTTTTGCCATATTTTGTCCAATACTTCTAGATTTAGCATCTATTCTGATAATTGTAATTGGTTGTTACATATTTATTTTTCTTAACATGGAAGTTTTTTTGAGAATAAAGGGTATGTTTTATTGATCTTTATTCTATCCCATTGTTTGACCCAGAGTAGTGCCTTTTACTTAGCAGCTACTTAGTAAATGTTGAATTGCATTGCTATTTTTATGAAGACCAACTTTGAGTCAGGATTTAAACTTAAAGTCTTAAACTCATAAGTTAATTTCCCTTTTAGGACACTATTTTGAATATGAGTTCAAAGAAGATTTTTTTGGTAGATATTTTGAATTTTTGAAGTATAGTAATCCCTTAAATTTACTTTTTTTTTTTAAAGATTTTTTTAATTTATTTATTAGAGAGAGAGAGAGTCAGAGAGAGGGCGCAAGAGGGGGTAGGGTTAGAGGGAGAAGCAAACTCCCTGCCAAGCAGGGACCCCGATGTGGGACTCGATCCCGGGACTCCGGGATCATGACCTGAGCCGAAGGCAGTCGCTTAACCAGCTGAGCCACCCAGGCGCCCAAATTTACTCTTTTTAAATATTGGATTTTTAATCAAGGTTGATATCAAAAGATATTTTTTGTATTAATTTTTTTTAAAATTTAAATTCAAGTTGGTTAACATATAGTGTAGTATTGGTTTCAGGAGTAGAATTTAGTGATTTATTACTTACATATAACCCCCAGTACTCATCCCAGCAAGTGCCCTCTTTAATGCCCATCACCCATTTGCCCATCCCCTCACCTACCTCCCCTCCAGCAATCCTCAGTTTGTTCTCTGTATTTAAGATTCTCTTATGGTTTGCCTCCTCCTCCTCCTCCTCCTCCTCCTCCTCCTCCTCCTTCTTCTTCTTCTTCTTCTTCTTCTTCTTTTTTAAAGATTTTATTTATTTATTTGACAGAGAGAGAGGGAACACAAGCAGGGGGAGGGGGAGAGGGAGAAGCAGGCTTCCCAGCAAGCAGGGAGCCTGATGCAGGGCTGGATCCCAGGACCCTGGGATCATGACCTGAGCTGAAGGCAGACGCTTAATGACTGAGCCACCCAGGCACCCCTCCCTCTCTGTTTTTATCTTATTTTATTTTATACCTGAAGCAAAATCACTTCTCTGTGCAAAACAGACCAAAGGTATTTCTTTTATTTACAATAATGATAGTTTCCAAATTCTGTGTAGAATGTGGTTGAAAATAATATATTTGAATAGTTTTATTTTTAAAAAGGAATCTTCAATGTTATTTTAAATTTCTTTTAAAGATTTATTTATTTATTTGAGAGAGAGAGAGTGAGCGAGCAAGTGGGGGGAGGGGCAGAGGGAGAGAATCTCAAGCACACTCCCCACTGAGCATAGAGCCCTCTGTGGGGCTTGATCCCATGACCCAGGAGGTCATGAGCTGAGCTAAAACCAAGAGTCGGAAGTTTAACCAACTGAGCCACCCAGGCACCCCTCTTCAGTGTTATTTTAAATTAGACTTCTCAAGATCAATCTAATGGACAATTTGTCCCATCATGTCAAAATTATAATAATAGAATTTTTGAAGCAGTCATACAAATTGCCTCAATATTATCAAGTTTAGTTTTCTCAATTAGTGGAGAAGTGACTCTGGCCCTATTCTTAAATTAATCTGTGTTTAGGTGTAATTATTATAGTCATTAACATTTACTTAATATTAACCATACTTGTTTTTCATAGATTAGATTATATTTGAATGCAAAGAGGTATTAAATAAACTGGCTTTTTTTTAAAATGGGGTTTTTGTTTGTATGCAAATCTGGTACTTACTGCTGATCTCATTAGATAATCATGCTAAACTGATTATGTCAATCTCAAGAATAGGCTTTATTATTTGTACTAACAAACCATAATTGTATTTGTCTATAAATTTGTCTTTTTGTTTACTTGAAAGAAGTACATTGTTAAATGAAGATAAAAAAACTTCCTTTTCCTTCTTTCTTCTTTAGAATCAAGTTTCTTACTGGGAAATGCCCAGATTGTGGATTGGCCTGTAGTTTATAGTAATGACGGTTTTTGCAAACTCTCTGGGTATCATCGAGCTGACGTGATGCAGAAAAGCAGCACTTGCAGGTAGGTAATAGAACAGCTCAGGAATCTTTTCTGAAGTTCAAGTAAATGCTGAATGTGGTTAAACTTATAGTAGTCGCCCACTTGACCTCGGTTTTGCTTCCTTGTGGTTTTTGCTTCCTGCAGTTTTGTTTCCTCTGGTTTCATGCTTCCAGTAGTTTATTACCCACAGTTTAAACTTCCACGGGCAGATGCTCCTCCTTCTGATGCCTATATCATTCACCTCACTTCCTCTCATTTCCTGTGAAATACTATGCTATTTTCTCATGTCACATCTTCACAAGAAAGGTGAGTACAATACAATAAGATGCTTAGAGAAAGAGAGAGACCACACTAACACAGCTTTTATTACAGTATATTGTCATAATTGTTCTATTTTATTATTATTATTGTTAATCTCTTCCTGTGCATCATTAATAAATTAAACTATATCGTAGGTATGCGTGTATAGGAAAAGAAAACCAGTTTCTACAGTGTTAGGTACTATCTGCGATTTCAGACACCCACGGTGGGGGGTCTTGGAACGGATCCTCCCCAGATAAGGGGAAACTCCTGTGCTTCGACTCTGTGATATTGGGATTTATTTATAATAAGGAATATATATTTGGTCTTTGACACAGTTCCTGGCACAGGTCCTTAAAGCCCTTAGAATTTCCTGTGATAAGAACGATAAAGGTGCCTTTTATTATGTTAATGGTGACTTTTGGAAAGTGCTTAAGTAACCTTAGTATGGAGACTATTGCCAGGGGAACCATCCAGGTAACTGGAGGGTTGAAACATTCAATACTCAAGCCCCTCAACCTCCCTACCTCTAGGGAAGGGACCGGGCTGGAGGTTGAATTAAGAATTAATCAGTCATGACTATGTAGTGTAAAACCATAAGAACTCCATAAAAACACCAAAGGACAGGGTTCAGAGAGCTTCTGGGTTGGTGAGCATGTGGAGGTACTGGGAGAGTGGAGCACGTGGGGACAGCATGGAACTCTGTGCCTTCCCCCATAGCTTGCCTGCGCATCTCTTTGATCTAGCTATGCCTGAGTTGTATCCTTTTATAATAAACCAGGGATCTAGTAAGTAAAATATTTCTCTGAGCTCTGTGTGCTGCCCTAGCAAATTAATCAAACCCAAGAAGATTGTGGAAACCTCCAATTTGTAGTTGGTAGGTCAGAAGTACAGGTAACAACTTGTGCTTTCAGCTGGTGTCTGGCGTAGGGGGCGGGGCGTGGTCTTGTCAGACAGAACCCTTGACGTGTGGAATTATATGCTATCTCCGGAGAGACTGTGTCAGAATTCAGTTGAATTGTACGACAGCTGTGCCTGAACCGATGTGAGTTCGTTGCTTGGTGAGTCAGAAACTGCACCAGGTTGAGTATCAGTCGCACAAACAAAACTTTATTTGCAGCAAATGAAGACATGAAGGAGAATGGCTTCCAAAGCCGTGAGTCCCCAGAGCGAGGGTGAACGGATTCCTTTTATTTAGGGTTAGGATGAATATTTAGATAGGGAAGCCTTATCATCGAATGCAGAGGTGGGCATAAGGTCACGAAAAACATGCCTATACCCACACTGTATGTTATGTAAATGAGGCTTGTGCTCCTCCGAGGGCGGAGACTGCAGTAGTATAACGAGGTAAAGGTAGTTGTCGGTCATTCCAGAGGTCGCTCCGTGGTCCATCCGCGCAGGCGCGAGTCAGGGGTTAAGCTCAAACTGGTCCCTGGGCTGGGTCCCCTGGAGGTCTGGTCAGCGCAGCCGCTTTCGCTTGGAGGGGCGGCTTCGCTTTCCATTTGCTGGAGTTAAGAGCTAAGCCGGAAAGAAGAGCTTAAGGAAAAATGTGGGAGAAAGGTCGGTGAGTACAAGCAGGTGGGCAGTAAAGGTCAGGTCTTGGGGTCTCGCTGGTGATGCAACCAGCTGGTGTCCCAAGAATCGCTTGGTGTGGAGACTGTTGTCCCCCTTTCCCCACCCCTCCCCCCATCGGTACCAGAATCTGTTTACTCACATCTAAAAACTGTAGAGTAAAAATTGTATTAGAATATTAAGGAGACTAAATTATCAGTGGAAAAATATAGTTGAAGAGCCCTTGGGGGGAACTTGTGCAAAGAAAAAGATTTTTGCATATCTGTAAATCTGTTAATTCATTCAATAAGTATTTTTTGACTATCTATGGTGAGCCATGAGCTATTCTTTTTTTAAAATCTTTTTTTTTTTTAAGGTTTTATTTATTTATCTGAGAGAGAGAATGGGAGACAGAGAGCATGAGAGGGGGAAGGTCAGAGGGAGAAGCAGACCCCCTGCTGAGCAAGGAGCCCGATATGGGACTCGATCCCAGGACTCCAGGATCATGACCTGAGCCGAAGGCAGTCGCTTAACCGACTGAGCCACCCAGGCGCCCCAGCCATGAACTATTCTAGGTGCTGAGTGATGAAAGGAGCATCCTCTATCAGAGAACCACGGATGCTATCAGTACTTCTTGAGCTGCTGAAACGGTCTTGAAGAGAGTAAACAGCCCCCAACCAAGTAGGACGTAATTCACGAACATTTAAAGAACGTCAAAGTGAAGTTCTTACATCCTGTGTAAATCACATGTACTTTGTAATGTTGGTACATTGTACCATCGTTATTTTGTTTGGCCACTGTAAAACAGAATCTGGCATTCACAGTATTTATAACAATTCTTTCTAAAATATGCCATGTCTGTGAGTTTAAAGAGAGTATTATGAAAAAAGATCATTTAAAAGAAAAGGAAATTCTATAAAGGAACCAATTTAGATCGGAAAACTTTTTCACAATATTTCAGTAAGGCCAGATGGGAAGTTTTTTCCTTGAGTTAATTTTTCTTCAAAGCTCTCACTTAACTAAGCTCCAAAATCATGTTATTTTGGAACTATAAGGGAACTAAATTATTTTCTACTCCAAATCCTTTGTTTTCCAGAGCATAAAACTGAGGTAGAGTTATGTTTAGGGACTTGCCCAGGGAAATACAGTGATTTATTTGTCTTTTTTTCTATATATCTATGTTGAAAAAAAAAATATATATATATATTCTACATCTTCATGGAAGCCAGGGATTTCATATTCTACCAGTGAGTCTAAACCTGACTACATGTAGGAATCACTTGGAGACGTTTTGCACCACTTGGATTCCCAGACCTTACCTCTGGGAATCACCTGTTCAATCAGAATCACCCAGGGTGGGAGGTGGGGGCAGGTATCAGTACTTTTAACCAAAGGCTCAGATGATTCTGATGTTTAGGCATGTTTGAGAAATAGTTGGTTCAGATATCTTCCTTCACTTATCTGGTCCCCACAATCTTCGTTTTTCTCTCTAAAGTTATTTTCACATTCAATCTTCACTCCCAGGTCTGAAATTGGTAAGCAAGAGTGATGGAAAACTGTGGCCCTTTATTGAGAAACTGCCTTTGGTAGCATTGATGTCTTTGTGCCTTTTTCTTCCGTTGGACGAATATTAGCTCCCAGGCCAGCACTGCCGCTAAGGTGTGTGTTCTAAGTTCTGGGAGGTTAAGGTCTGTATTGAGCTTCTCTGTTCTCTTATGTCTCAGCAGGCTTAGGTTAGGAAAATGTTAGTTTTACAGTAGATGATACTTATAGAACAGGCTCTATAGAGAGTTCCAGGGACTGTAGATGCTCCCATACCCATTTCTTCTTCTTCTTTTTTTTTTTTAAATTTTATTATGTTATGTTAATCACCATACATTACATCATTAGTTTTTGATGTAGTTCTTTTTGGACTGTGGACATCCCACCATCATGCCATGCCTGTTTCAGATGCCGTCTTCCACCTGAAGGTATTTATGATACTCTCAACAAGATTTTCCTCCTCTGACTCCCTTGTGGTTCATTATTTGGCATGATCATCTGGCTTTGAACTAGCTTTCCTTATCCCATGGGGTTTTCATTGCTATTGCTTTTGTCATTTTTGAGACATATTCCTCTTCATATCTGGATATATTGTAAAGTCCTGCTCCCATCTCTTCTTGATTCCGTGTATCTGCCTCTACTGCCAGTCTCTTTTCGTTGGCATGTGCAATGTGTCCTACAAAAGGATTCATTAAAAAAAATGCTTCCATGTTATAGTAGCATATTCTCTCCCCTAAAAGAGCTGCTTTTTTCCTCCCACCACCAGTGTTAGATTATAAATGTCTTTAAGGAAGGTATTTCATCTTGCTCACTTTTGTATGCACTAAGGACACAGCTCAGTGTTTTGTGTTTGTATTTGTTGAATTGGATTGGCTTGTGTTGCAATAAACCCTAACCTAGGTCTCCTGTATAATTGTATAACATGATTTTGTTTATTGTATTTCATCCCAAGTGGTATGGTGTTTAAGGTGGGTGAGAGAGCGGAAAACTTTGGATAATGTTATGCTTTTTCACTGTGGGAAGAAGTATGCAAACCTTCCCCAGTTCTTCTTCACTATTGTTAGAGATGGCATTTTCAAAATGATAATATTCTTTTTTTTAAAGCATTTTTAAAAAGATTTATTTATTTATTTGAAAGAGAAAGAGTGGCTCATGCAGGAGCACGAGTGGGAGGGAGGGGCAGAAGGAGGGAGAGGATCCACAAGCAGACTCCCTGCTGAGCGGGAAGCCCCCTGTGGAGCTTGATCCCAGGACCTTGAGACCATGACCTGAACTGAAACCAAGAATCAGCTGCTCAGCTGACTGAGCTACCCAGGTGCCCCTGAAATGATAATATTATTAACGTAAACAGTTATTAGTTGATTGCACAAAACACCCAATGTGTTTTGCTGATCTAAAAATTGCAACCAGTTCAATGCCTTCACAGAACAATGAAGACTAGCATCTGATACATGAGCAGATGATATTTGAACCTTACCAGGTTTTCTTATAGGCATAATTTATTCTAATGCACTCCCCTTTTAAGCCTCCTTGTCTCCTTTTAAAATTAAACTCTACCCATTTTATGTTTACTGCAGCATTCTTTAGAAGAATAAAGTCCTAGAAATAGTCAAAATGTCCAGTAGTAGGTTTGCTAAAAAATATTATGGCAAAGCCTAACTTTCAAAATCATATGTTGGAAGGATAAGACACTGAAAGAAGCTAACAACATTTTTTTTTTTTGCTAACAACATATTTTTTAAGTAAAAAAATCAACCAACCAAACAAAAAAAATAGTTCGCAGAACAGTATCTCCATTCTGATTCTGATTTTTTTTTACATATGGCTTTTTTCTATTTCCTGTATAAGTCTATAAAAACCTTTGAATATCTTGCACAAGGAAACAAGAAAAGAAGGAAAGAAAAAATTATATACAAATATAGGAATACATTGTTAAAGCTAAGAGTTATTATAAAGTTTGGAATCACCACAATTCTAGTTGGAGAGAACTAATTTGGTACTGAGGATAGCCTTACAAATAATTCAAAGAATTTTACTGATTTTAATAATGAGAAGTTTTAGGCAAACATAACAGAGTAAGAAACTACAAATCAGTGAGCATCAGTCTGTGAGGAAACAGTATGACATTTTATATGCTGAAAAAATCAATCATCTTTTTATATAACTTGCATTAGATGGATTAAAGTAGTGACCAACAAAAATTAATGTTCTACATTTAAAATACTCAAATATGAGTTGTTTGGGAAGATGAAAAAAATATTAATTTGTGATTTTACAATAGCAAGAGGTTAATAATTTAGTTCTTCCATTTCCTTGTTCCTTCTTTGCCCTTTTTGTCCAGAGTACCTGTTTCTGCTCTCAGCAGCCACAAGGGAGTGTTTTTTTCCTACATCCTTGTACTTCGTAATAGTACATAATAGTATGTACTTAAAAAAAAAAAATTATGTATTTGAGAGAGAGAGAGGAGCAGGGGGAGGAGCAGAAGGGGAGGGACAAGCAGACTCCACCCTGAGCACAGAACCCAACTTGGGGCTACATCCCAGGACCCTGTAATCATGACCTGAGCTGAAATCAAGTGTAGGATGCTTAATGAACTGAGCCACCCAGGTGCCCCTACATTTCTATTTTTAAAAATGTGATGTATGCTAGGTACCATCTCATTTTTGTTTTGGCTAAAATTTCAGAAAAACATTCTAATGACACTTCGGGATTGGTAGGAATTTCAAATGTAGTCCATTTTATTTTGTAATAATTGCGTTTCCAAGCCTTTGGACTGTTTTGCTATTTATTGAAGGACACAAAATGTATTGCATATTTAAAAGAGATTGTAGGTTTTGGGGGGAGGGTATTTAAAAGCATCTGATCTTATCTCATGACCCCCAGGAAGCCATGACATTAAAGACATCAAGACATGCTATCATAGGTTAAGTAGAAACCACTTTAGCATTTTACCTTTGGTTGACCTGAGAGATTTTTAAAAGCCCCTTCTGTTTTTTTGTTTGTTTGCTTTTGTTTGGTTGCTTATTTTTTAGAAGTGTGAGAAGAGCAATAATATAGGTAGGGAGGATTGGAGTATATAGATCCTTTCAAATACATTTTTTTTTTCCTCTGGGAGGCTCATTAATAATCCTTTATCCAAGCCATCAAATGAGACAATGAAGCAATTAAGAGGCACTTTACTGGATGAATTTCACAAGTAGTTTTATTAACTCAGGGTCCTCTCAGCCAGTGAGAGCACATTACACATGATGGATGTCAGTCAGTTTGGTTCCATCTGGCTGAGGGCTCTTCCTCACACGGTGGCACTGGGGGAAGGTGTTGGAGAGCAGAGGTGCCTCAGTGACGTCACACTCCAAAGGTTAGAGATGTCCAGGGCTCTCCCTGATTTCCATTAATTACATGCCATGGATCTACCATTTATGACTCTATCTAAATCATTTTAAGCTCATATAAATTAATGGGTTGTGAAACATTTTGGTTACGATTCAATGTATAAAGTAATGCTTTGATTTATTCTAAAATTACCTCTTTCAGATTTTGAAAGCTGTGTTATTTGTTTGTAAATTTTCTTCCTTACTCCCCTTCTCTCAGGCTTTTTACTTTTTGATCCTTTGACTATATAGATTTGAGCCCATTCTTCCATTAACTTTTGTGATAATTTTATTCTTGTGGCTGGTTCTGAGCGAGAGACCACATTTACCAACTGCATTAAGTCAATCTGTGTGGTTTCTGTGATGAAGAATTTGCTAGGCTGTGAATTACAGCCTATAGATAATATTATCCTTTTTGCAGTGACTAAATATGGTGTTTTAGTCCAAGAGCATTGTTGACCATTAGCAGATTAAGATAGATTGGCAGAACTCATGAATAGGTTATATATATTTTTTTGTTTGTAAGGTTCCTTTCTCCCTTGGAACTCTGTCAACATTTATAGCCATCCTTGCTGGTAGGTATCATAATGAGGCTTGTTTGTGAGATTTTGTTGGCAGAACAAGGGATCCAAGATAAGTAAATCCTGCTATAAACCAAGGCCACCTGTCCTTAGAAATTTGCCAGGGCAGAAAATACACGAAAGGTATACTGCCCAATGCTCAGGCAAGCTGGATTTAGCCTAGGCCAGGCCTCAGGAAAATTTCTCCCTTACTCCCAAGACCAAATTTTACCACCAGTTAGTTGTGTGGCAAGAAAAGTGGCCAGAATATTCAGGAGTAGGCCCTGGGTTTGTGCTTCAACCTCATGGGCTCATAAAGAAGACACACAAAATGATGTATGTATCCCTTTAAGACGCAGTGACCCTGCCCATTAACAAGCATGGCCCAACCCCTGTTCTAGAATTGTAGAGGAGCTAGAGAGTAGTGGGGTTGGGGCTGGAGGGGTTTTCTTCTAACCCCACCCATAAGAAGCATTCCAGTCATGAATTCAGCCATTGTATAGCACATTATAATTTGTGACTTCATGTGCATTATCTTTTTAAAACCCTCACTCTCTGAGGTATATGAACATTATCATCATTTTACGGATGAGGAAACTGAAGGTCAAAGCAATTATATGTCTTGCCCATGAATTATGCAGTTTGTAAGTGGTGGGTGGACTTCTGTTATATCGTGACCACTCAGTATTATAGCAGGGATAGATAGCTTCTGAGCATCTAATTTTATTTTCCTTTCCAATAAAGATAACAGTGCAGCTGAAGAAGTCATTTATAATTACTCTAAGGAGAGCTTGGCATTCTAATAGAGCAATTTGAAGTTCTGAAAATTTTTTTATATTCCCATTATATATTCCTGGAGGGTACACATAAAAAATGTGCAAAATTATTATATAGGTATATAGTTTCTAAAGCCTGATGATTACCATTTCTAAATCTTGGTTTCCTTCAAATTCCATTAACCATTCAAAGACTGGATTGAGCTTCAGCCATCCAGAGTCAGGCTGCTGGAAACCTTGATAAAGACACTCAACATTTACGTGTAAATAGCTGAGCAAATAAACAAATGTGCCATTCTCGTAGACTTTGTGGAAGCATTGACTTCATCAGTATGATTTGAACAACATCAGATGGAAATACTTTCATTGGGAGGATGGATAATACATTTCAGACATCTTTTATATTTTTTATATATATTTCATTTTGAAATATTTTTTATTCATTAATTGCTGCATTTTACCACCTCAAATAAGCATTCTGTCACATATATTTGGTTTAATAAACTTAAAATGAAAAATACGAGTGAAACGATGTAAGAAATAAAAGACAAATTTTTAAGGAAGTATTCAGATTGTAATAATCTGGGATTTTTTTTTCTTAAAGTGCCTCTATTAGGACAGGTAATTTTACCATTGAGAGGGCTAATTTAGTGAAGAATATATTATAGAATTTTTAGAGTTTATTTGAAAAGTTGCTTTTTTCATCTTCTCTTTGGAATTTTCACTGAATTGGACTTGTGTTTTATTTTTTATTAAGTGATATTATTACGTCAATTTCCAAGACAGTTTTTTAAATTTAAGTTGTAACTTATTTTTAAATCCTATTAGAGTTAATTTTTCAAAATTTTTAAAATCTTAATTGCTTGTTATATTGTAGATGCTTTCTTGTTTTTAATGTTTTTCTGTTGGTCAGTTGTGGATATTGTGTTTTAGTTTATTGAACCATAGAGCTCTGACATTTACTAACAGGAGTAAAATGGTTTTTCTTTTCTTTCCTATTAAGACCATAAACATTTAGTTAACTTAACCATGTCTCAACTTTTTTCCCTGTTTTTAAATGTTTTCTTTCTACTAATAAGTCTTTAAATTAAAAATAACAGTCAATTAAAAAAAACTGGTTGATTTAAAAAGTTCACCTGTCTGTAAAAAATATTAACAGTATTAAAGTAGTGTCTTATTTTTTGGAGGGCAAGGAGGGTGCCTTTAACTGAGTAATTCTAGTTTCAGTGTAATGCCTTTAAGAGATTTTCATGAAACTGTCATGAGCTGGAGTTCAGGCTTTGGCAGAAATTATGGTTTTTCAATGCTGTGTTATAGGTAGGCTCGGAGGCTTCTTCTGTGAGTCTGGCTCTGAGATTATGGGGTTAGAATCTGTCATTTTATTCTGAGATTCTCTTGCTTATTTTACTGTTATAATGACAATGAAAATTTTCTTTTTTAATAAAAGATAGAAATACTGTAATTGAAAATGCAGGATGCGGATTAGGCAGTCTTCGGTAAGCTTTATCTATTTCTTTTCCTTTTTTAGTTTCTAGAATTGTAGTTCCTTAAGTTAGTGTTATCATAAGATGGGCCATGACTCTGTAATTTCTGGCTGTGACATAGTATTGCTGTTGAATCCACTATTTTTTTTTTTTTTTGCTATTCAACTATGTTTTCCATGTTGTAAATTTTCTAGGTTGATAAATTTGGGGGCAGATTTCCCTTGAAGACAATGAATCTTAACTCAGGGGCCCTCCCTTGAGTGGATGTCTTCCAAAACTCTGTACCTAATTTTGTTTTATAATTTTATATTATTTTCTTTAAAGAGGGTCCCTAAGACTATATAAGCTTTAGGCCCTACCTCACTTGGATTAGCCTCTGGCTGATATGCAAACTCACTGAAACTGGAAGAAAAGCAATGACAAAGATAGACTTGAACCTTCAGAAACTTAGTCAAGGTATCTGGCAGGTGCCACATATTCTTTTCTGGTGGAAGATAGGTTCTGGACAATTATGCTAATTAGTAGATCTTTGTATCTAAAACCAGATGCACAACTGATGATCATGAAAGCATCACAAGTAAAGTTTGAGAGGCTTGTAGTCCTTGACTGAGTTCTGTTGTGTAGATAATCAGACTTTTGGTGAGGTTCTCTTAGAAAAACAGATAATTTCAAACATTGGGAAATGTTTGTAAACATTTAATTACATGTAAGCATGTAAAATCTCACTCTTTAACCTATATTTTGTATATTCCCTCACCCATGGCAACAGCGTATATCTTCTTCAATTTATCACCATTGTTTTTCTCCTGTTAGCCATTCCTGCACCTGTCTTGAGAAAAATCCTCATAACTGATGAGAATGTTGATGTAGTATATGTGTAACATGGACTCTTCACGTATCCTTGTGTGTGGGAAGATAAAAAAGACCATGCAGGGCGCCTGGGTGGCTCAGTTGGTTAAGCAACTGCTTTCGGCTCAGGTCATGATCCTGGAGTCCCGGGATAGAGTCCCACATCGGACTCCCTGCTCGGCAGGGAGTCTGCTTCTCCCTCTGACCCTCCCCCCTCTCATGCTCTCTGTCTCTCATCCTCTCTCTCGCAAATAAATAAAATCTTAAAAAAAAAAAAAAAAAAAAGACCATGCAAGCTGAAACCATGCAATACGATCTTAAAACTCAGTGGAAAAATTTGTGATTATTCTGTGACTTTACCCATGTCTGTCAAAACATTAAAAACTCTCTTACTCTTGGTTATAAATGCAGGGAAATGCAAATAATAGTAAAACTCATATTTAGCACACTGTGATTTAGAACTTAAGAAACATTGAGAATTAAAGCATTTCATTTCTTTTTAAGAAAACTATCATGAGTCACTTGAATTATACTGCCTTCTCCTGATACAGCATGACATGAAGAGAGCATTTTTTTCTCTTAGTAAATGCTCATACTCCTTCATAAATCTGCATCAACCACAACTATTTTATTCCTGTGCTCTCACGATTGTGAACTATCTCCTGTGGTTTCTTTTAATGTGAAATTTTTTTACTGGCGTCACTTCCTCTGGGAAAACTTTTTTTTTTTTTTTTTAAGATTTTATTCATTTATTTGACAGAGAGAGACACAGTGAGAGAGGGAACACAAGCAGGGGGAGTGGGAGAGGGAGAAGCAGGCTTCCCGCCGAGCAGGGAGCCCGATGCGGGGCTCGATCCCAGGACCCCGGGATCATGACCTGAGCCAAAGGCAGACGCTTAATGACTGAGCCACCCAGGCGCCCCTGGGAAAACTTGGTCATCTTTGTCACAATCGCTTTCCTGACTTATGTTGATAAGTTCACCCTCCCTAAGTTCTTCCAGCTGCACATCTAGAGTCTCTCAAATGACAACAGTGTCAACATGCATAGTCTTGGGTTTCGTCTATATCTTCATTTATGTTCGATTTGAATGTCCCCTTCCAGCATTATCATTTTTCATTTCTTCACTAGACTTTAATCTTTGATGGCTAATTCCTGCTTTCAGTTATCCGTTTTTGTAAAATGTCACATGGGTTTATTGCTGAGAGCCAAGGAGGCAACACAACTACATGCTTTGAGTCTGGGCGTGAACTGAATAACAGATGTACGGGGACCAAGACTGAGGGGCTTGGAAAGAAGTGATGTGATTGGTTACTGACTGTGATGTGTATCTGTTATTTACTAGTGATTTGTAGCTGAGGAGCTAACAGCAAAGTTTATACTTTATGCAGTTATTTACAGTTAATATACTATGATAACTGAAATTTGAATTGTGCTGTTGGGAAACTGGTGTTATTTAACTAAACCATAGTTACTGAAATTCATGCCTATATGAACTATGTAAGTTGATGATTCTCTCTCTCTCTCTTTCTCTCCCTCTCTTTCTCTGTGTGTGTATATATATATATATACACACACATATGAAATAATTTCTAAACCTAGCTTTTAGCAAGAAGTTTAACAATCACGATTAAAACATTGTTTCAATAATTTAGTTTGTTTCGTGGGAGCAGTATTTAATTTTGTAACTAAATTTGAATACTCAATCAAAAGAGACAACTATGTGATTTTATATAGCATTTGAAAAGCAACACAAAACTGAAATGGATTGTTTGTTTTTTCCCAGTTTTATGTATGGAGAATTGACTGACAAGAAGACCATTGAGAAAGTCAGACAGACTTTTGACAACTACGATTCAAACTGCTTTGAAGTTCTTCTGTACAAGAAAAACAGTAAGTATCTAAATTACCAATAAGATGTGTCAACTCTGATTAATGTTATGTTTTGGTTAGTGGTGGTTGAGCTATAGTGTAGAGAGAATATCAAACTTTGTCCTTCTCTTGGTAAAGGCAGGGGGTGCTGATAAAATTAGAGAGCAAAACTAATGAGTGATTCTCCCTATGAAAAGCAACCTTTTGAGGAATGGCAGGAAAATATGGTGCATTTTAAATGTGATTTTGTATGTGTGTGTAAGGTGGCAAAATGTTTTGTAATTAATAGTCATGGTAAAGATCCTACAGTTACATGATAGCAACTAAAAATGATAGGGAAATTCATTCATTTCTTCTTGTGGTTAATGGAAAAGGTGATTGGTATCACTGAGTATGTGTGATTCCCTTTCTACATGTGCACGGCTGACGTGGTTATTGACTTGAGGTCTTTACCAATGTGGCCTTTTGCTAGACTCTGACTCTTTTGTGTAGAAGGCTAACAGAAGTAGTTCCTACTTTCAGAATAGGCCATTCACATCTGGTAAATATATATTGATTATGGTGAACTGTTCTCTAGGATGGAATTTGTGAATGATCAGTTGTCCATTATATATCACATAAGACCTCATGATATGGACTCTCTTTCAGAATTTGCAGCCAAACAAAAACCAACTATTGTACTCCACAACCAAATTTCCTTTCTAATTTGTTTTCTTTGAATAGTTTGGTCACTGACTTTTATTTCTTTTTCCCAAGTTGACCTTTTTTTTAAAAAAAAAATTTTTTTTTAAATGAACAGTCCACTTTACAAGATGGGTCAATTTATTTAGTGTTAATGATAAATGACGGCAAAGCCAATTATTACCATTTTTTAAAAAGATTTATTTATTTATTTGACAGAGAGAGAGAAAGAAAGGGAGAGAGCATGAGTGGGAGGGACAGAGGGAGAGGAATATCAAGTAGACTCCCCGCTGAGCATGGAACCCAACGTGGGGCTCGATCTCATGACCCTGAGATCATAACCTGAGCCGAAATCAAGAGTCGGACACTCAATCGACTGCGCCACCCAGGCGTCCCAAAGCCAGTTATTATCTTTAGTGGAAACTGATGGTTACTAAATTCTTCCCCAGTTTGGGAAGCATTTTAGCTTCAAGAGGAAGCACTTGCTCCATGTTCAGAGCGGGCTGGATTTTTTATAGCATAATTCATCCTCTCCACCTTACTCAAACATTTATTCACTATAAAATATTTAGAATTGAACTTAGGTTTTTCTTTTTATTAATAGACCATCAAAGGCATAATCACAGCCACAGGCATTGCTTTAAAATTAGTGCACTTGGTAATGGGAATACTGGTCTTTAGTGGTTTTACCTATGGAATGTCTTATTATTTTATCTTTCATTTTAGAATCAAGGCCAAAGAGGTATTCCTCTTTATTCATGGCCAAATGTCTGTTGGCTTGTCACCTAGAAAACAATCCATTCTGAATGATCTGCTCTGGCCTCGACCAGAGAAAAGTCAAGCTTGAGGTGTCCTCTGGGTCTTTCTCACCAAGTCCAGATATATATCGATAAATTTGTAGTAGACTCCTATGTCAAAACCCTGTATCTTTTTCATATAGGTTGTTCTCCTTTGAATGACTTAGATATGTGCCCTGAGTTTAGCAAATAATTTAAGGATATTCCCTATTACTAAAGTCATTTCACTTTGACACTAAGAAGAATAAACAAATATTTGCCTGATTTTAAAGCATGAGAACCAAGTTCATAGTGTCTGAGTTTCTTAAAAATACCTTTGTGGAGATTCTGTTTTCCTTATATCCTTTAAATCATGTTAACAAGAACTTGAATTTTACATTTCCAAAAGTTTCCTTCCAAGGTGGTATTTTGCTTTATTTTAATGTTTTGAAATTCTGTTATTTGCATTGAGTTTTTTTCATTAATATGGATAGGTATCATTTAGGTATTTTAGTGGAGTTCTACTACACTGAAAGGAGCTTTAAAAAATCTTGTAAATTGTTACCTGAAGGTTCTTGAACATCAACTAGAAAAAATATGTTTTTGTAACATTTTAAAAATGTTAGATAGAAAAATTCACATGTCTGTAGATAAATGTTTTGGGAATGCCTGAATGCCACGTCTTCCTAACACTTCCATTAAGTAATTAGGTTAAACAGCATTTTGCAAATGGGGGGATTGAGGTATCTGATTTAACATGTGTCATCATTGACATTTCAGTTTGTAGGCTCTGTTTTTAAGGTGCATTGCTCTGATTAGTGGGAACCGTTTCTGTTGGGAAGGAAACAGTAGCACTAGGGTGATGGTTTAAATGGGTCTTCCTGTCTGCACAAAGGCACACCTGTGATAGTCTGGGCCGCCCAGATAATCAATGCTAAGACACTGCCCTGAGTTTCCATCTACGACTGGCCTCTCTGCCTAACCCTCTCAGACGTTCTGCTCTCTTGAACCCCCAGACCAGAGTATGGATATTTTGCCAGCCACTCAGCAAATACTCTGTCTACTTGAGGAATCTGACCCTGTAAGTCAACTTTGATAGCTGAAAGCAGTTTTAAAAAAACAGTCCTGCCTCTAGGCTAAAATTTGAAAAATTGCTCTTTTCATAGAATGTGCAAAATGTAACATCATCTCTTTCTGTTCAGATTTTTAACAGACCTTGGAAAATGACTGATTTTTAATGCCCTTTTCTCTGTTTATGACCCTGCTGCCTCAAGCTCCTGTGTTGGAACAGCCACAGGCCACGTATCTGCTAGCATGTGTCTGGTGATTTGTAGAACTGTGTACATCACTCACAGTTCTTGGGTACACTGTGTAGAAGAAGGAGCAGAAAACAAGGAACAAGCCTCTCTGGGAGATGGTGTGATGGTTTTTGAGATCCCTGTCTCACCCAGTGATCATTTTGGAAAGGGCCGTGTTTTAAAAGGCCCCAGGGTTGCTAAGGATCTGGTTGTCAGAACTGAATATTCCATAAACACCTCCTCTTTCTAATTCTCTGACTTCTTGAACCTGGTAGTTAAGCCATCTCTTCTTGTCTACATGACAAATTCCCCATTGTGGTGACATTCCTCTGTGAGTTTTTTGGCCAAAGGTATGAAGTTTTTTCTAATTTGGTTTTCGTTGCACCACTAACAGACTATCAACTCTCATATAGAGACTATTAATAGCTGCATATTTCACTCCCCAAATCCCAAACCTAACAAAAGCCTTTATGTCTTTAAGATAGAAAATTTGGAGAGGCTTTACTGCACCATGGCTTGGAAAGAATATAATGGAAAATGTGTCTTTTTGATTCTGATGGAACATTCCTTCAGTGTTTTATCGTTTAATGGATAATTACTCCTTTGAAGGCATTTCTTGTGTCTTCAAATATTTATTGTTTGAAATAATGCCAGTTCCTGGTTTGTCCAAATCCAAAGCCTTAAGTGCTCTGAAACTCTTTGTTTTCTGGAGTCTGCAGGAGCCATTGTTTAAAGAACATAGTGACAGCTCAGAGGATCATAGGGGAAGGGAGGGAAAACTGAATGGGAGGTCATCAGAGAGGGAGAAAAACCATGAGAGACTCTTGACTATGGGAAGCAAACTGGGGTTTGCTGGAGGGGAGGTGGGCAGGGGAATGGGGTAATTGGGTGATGGGCATTAAGGAGGGCATGTGATGTGATGAGCACTGGGTGTTATACGCAACTGGTAAATTATTAAAAAATAAAGAATATTTGAACAACTGCAAACAAAAAAAAATAAAGAACATAGTGACAGAGTCAAGCCTCATTCTTTGAGTGAAGAAGATAGGAAGCAGTGGCTCATGAAGATACCTGAGAATCTCAAGGGCTGGGGGCATGTCTCCCCCCCCCTCACCTTTAAGGTCGCCTTAAAAGCTTCAGGTAGAGTTCTGTGTACAGCAGACATCAAGCGTTGCTGACATCCTCTCTCTCTGATGTGGGACTGCTGTCAAAGGCATAGAGCCATCTTACAACTCTGACTGACGAGAGAGCCTTGAGGTAGGAAGAACATTTCAAATGTTCTTCCAAGAGGAATGCTTATCAGAGCATCAGCGATTGCTGCTGAAGTCAATTGGAAACACTTCTCAAAGGGACAGGAAGAGAGAAGCATGTAGGAGTGGTCACACATGGTGAAACTATGAAAAGGAAGTTGGAGAGAGCAGCGGAGGTGCAGGGACACAGACCTAAAGGTAATGCTGGTGTTACGGTAGTGACACAGCTTTTGTGCTCCTGTGTGGTGAAATGTCACCCTCAGCTTTACTTTCACATTTTGATATTTTGGGTTGAAAAATGTTTATTAATATTTGACCAATTGGTAATTGATACAAAGTTAAATTTTTTTTTTTTTTTTAAATTCTGGAAGCAATTAAAGTACTGTTGTTTTGGTGCTCGTTCCTGGCACAGCAGTGGGCAGCTGAAGAAAGAGGCAAGGCAGGAGACCAAATCATTGCTGTGGCTATGTCACACTCTATTGTCCTTTCTGTCTCTTACAGGAACCCCTGTTTGGTTTTATATGCAAATTGCACCAATAAGAAATGAACATGAAAAGGTGGTCTTGTTCCTATGTACTTTCAAGGATATTACGTTGTTCAAACAGCCAATAGAGGATGATTCAACAAAAGGTAATTTTCTTTTTCTTTTTCTTTTTTGAGAGAGAGAGAGAGTGGGGGGAGGGACAGAGGGAGAGAGAGAGAATCCTAAGCAGGCTCCCTGCCCAGCGTGGAGCCGAAGCAGGGCTTGATCTCACGACTCTGACATCATGACCTGAGCTGAAATCAAGAGTTGGTCACTTTAACTGACTGAGCCACCCAGGCACCCCAACAAAAGGTAATTTTCAAAGGAATGGCCACACTTAAGAATTAGGCTGTCAATTAAATATATTATTATTTAAAAAATACATAGGTTGAACTGGAACACAAAATTTTACTATTTGGTACTTCTTTTGCTTTACATTCATGCTAGTAATTATCCACAACCAGTTTTATTCAATCATACCATTTGAATGGAAATAGCGTGGCTATCCAGAGTAGAAATAATAGTTGGTTAACTTAAATTATAATAAGAGGAATTGAGATAAGACATAAGGAAGAACATAGAGCATTATTAATTTAGAATCAATATAATGGGAATCGTAGAGCATTATTAATTTAGAATCAATATAATGGGAATTTTGACAACTTCTTCCAGGATGAACTTTAGAAACACAAAATATAACAGCCTGTGAGATGGTTTGGGTGAAGTCCTTTTACAGCCCAGTTGATCAGTTGATTGAATTTTGTTGAATTGATTAGAGATTGGTTAGTTGACTTTTTTCACGTTACTTTTCACCCTTTACTTACTCAGCTTTTGTAGATTCTCTTGGGTAGATGCTGTTAGATTATGTGAAGAATAATTTTGTTATCAAGAGAGTGGCTGGCAAAATGCACACATCCTGACTACAGTCTTACTGACTCTAATATTCAGGGGGAGAGTTATAGAAAGCAGTAGTCAGTGGCATGTGCTTTTATCCTGTTTTCTATGTAATTTACTCTCATTTTATTCTCTCCAATTATGTTTAAATTAAAAACTGGTATCTGATAAATGAAGAATTTCAAATACTCTTAGAAGTTTTATGACATGTTATTTTTAATAATCTCTTTGGAGACTAAAAATGTAATCTTCCTCTTTGCATTTGGCATTGCCTTTTCTTACCTCTTTAAAAAAACTGGCACGAAAGTTTAATTTTTCCAACTGTAATCATAATTGTAGAAAAATTTTATAGGTTTATTCCTTGCATATGAATTCACATATATTATACTTGGTCAGTTTTTGGTTAACATCAAATTATAAGAGGAAAATTTTGTAATGTGTAAACCATTTATTTTTATTTTTATATTTTTTAAAGATTTTATTTATTTATTTGAGAGAGAGAGAGCACAAGAGGGGGGAGTGGGAGAGGGAGAGGGAGAAGCAGACTCCCTGCTGAGCAGGGAGCCCGATGTGGGACTCGATCCCGGGACTCCAGGATCATGACCTGAGCCGAAGGCAGTTGCTTAACCAACTGAGCCACCCAGGACCCAGTAATGTGTAAACCATTTAAAGTATAACATGGAACAATTTATTTGTGAATGTTTCTGAAAATGTGTGTATTAAATCATCTCCTGGAAGATCGAATATTCACTTTTGGACTTATTTTACCTGTTCTTCTACCTTTACTCATAGACCCAGTGTCTAGAAGGTTTAGGATGAATTTAAATACTGTTTTTAAAAATAGAATAGTTTTCTAATAGTATTTAGGTTTAATGCTTGTTTGTTTGTTTTAAAATTCAATGTGCTCCATCCAATAGCAATAGAATTTGTGTTCTCAAGCTTATGTGGAACATTCACTAGATAGATCACATTCTGGCCATAAAACACACCTTGGCCAATTTAAAAGAATAGAAATCTTAAAAGGCATGTCCTTAGACCACAATGGAATTAAAGTAGAAATCAATAACAGAAAGATAGCTAAGAAATCTCCAAATACTTAGAAATTAACACATTTCTAAATAACCCATGGGCCAAAGAAGAAGCCTGAAGATAAATTAGAAAAATATTTTGACTAACTGAAAATGAAATTACAAATTATCAAATTAATGGGATATAGCAAAAGTAGTGGTTAGAGCAAAATGTATGTAACATTAAATGCATATATGAGAAAAGAGGAAAGATATAAAATTAAAACCCTAAGCTTCTACCTTAGGGAGACAAAGAAGAGCAATTTAAGTGAAAGCAAGCTGAAGACAAGAAATAAGAAACTTTAGAGCAGAAATCAATGAACTAGAAAATAGGAAAACATTAGAGAAAATCACCACAACTCAAAGCTGGTTCTTTAAAAAGATCATCAAAGTTAATAAACCTCTAGCCAGGCTAACCAAGAACAAAGGGAGAAGAAGCAGATTACCAACATTAGAAGTTAAAGAAGGGCCATCACAACTCATCTCAAGGACATTAAAGCATATAAAGGAATACTTTGATCAACTCTATAGCCACTGAATTGATAATTTAGGGGAAATGGACCATTTCTTTGAAAAACAAACTGCCAGAACTCACACAAGGAGAAATAGATAACTTAAATCATCTTATATCTATTAAAAATTAATTAATAATTAATAAACTTCCAAAACAAAGAAACACCATGTATAATGTTTCTGTTTTTCATTTTTGGCAAATCTACAATCTTTTCCAAAAATAGAAGCAGAGAGAACTCTCCTCACTTGTTCTATGAGATCAGCACTACCCTCATACCAAAACCAGAAAAAGACATCACTAGAAAAGAACATTATAGACCAATATTTCTCATGAATATTCATATAGAAATACTCAACAAAAATTGAATCTACATGACAACTAAGTGGGATCTATTCCACATATGCAAAGTGGGTTCAACATGAAAAAAATCAATCACTGTAATCTACTATTTGAACAGGCTAAAAAAAGAAAGATCATATCATTTCATTTGACATAGAACAAGGATTTGACAAAATCCAGCACCCATTCATGGTAAAAACTCTTAGCAAAGTAGGAATGGAGAGCAACTTCCTCAACTTGATAAGGAACATCAATGAAAAACCTCCAGTTAACAGCTGACTATATCTTAAAGTAATATGTTTTTAAATAAAAGATAAGTAATTTTTATATGATTTGTGACCTAACATTCTTTGGATGAATTTGTCTTGCTTTCACACTGAATGACAGTAATACTGAGTAAAAAGCTTTTGTGTCACAGTATTTTCCCTTATGTAATATTTATATCTATATTTGATGAATATTATAATTCTCTCTCTTTAAGTGATTTCATGACACTGCTGAAGTTAGGGAGAGTACATACAGTACATTCTCAATTTTGATATGCTGAACATTGATTGATGGTGTCAGTATATGTAGTCTATTTATGGAAACTAAAAATTGACAGCATTTTTTAGTGAAATTGGGGAAAAGGTGCTAATATTGAGCATTGACTTTTATTTTTCAAGTTAATGCCCTTCCATTTATCTGCCTACACCTCCATCCCTGTATCCTTATATCAGAATCTCAGAGTTCTTCATCAGGCAAAATCTTTTAAATGCATAACTCATTCTTACAAAAAAAATGGCATTTGAATAAACTCCAAACAACTCAGACCATTTGATTTTGAACTATGTGCTTGATAGGCATGTAAATTAGAATTTACAGGGAAAATCAGACCCCATTGTGAAAATCATTAGAGAAGACTATCTCTTTCCAGTGCCAGAATTTGTGGGGGAAGAGCTTATTTTAAACAGACTTTTATTTTGAGACTTTTCCACACCTTTCAAATACATAACAGATCACTGAAAAAAGTATTGCACAATGTAACTATGAATGCTGTATATGAGCTACTTTCTATTGTTCAAATGAGCTGTAAAATTAATATGAAAAATTCAATAGAAATAAAATATTTATGACATTAAGTAATCATCCTACTATCTCTATGAAGGTAGAAGTATAGGAAAGTGTGTTTGGAAATCTTGGCAGAAAAAATATGTCTCTCAAATTCTTAAGTTGAATAAAGGGGACTGTGGAACTTTTGAGAAAGAGCAGAGGAGATTTCATGATAACACCATAATATCAAAATGATTTGAGTCTAAAACAATGAACTGGGAGATGGTAGATTTACTTTTAATTTAACCTTGGGCACCAGAGTTACTTAACATGAGCCTTCTTATGACTCTTGTAGGAAAGTTTTGTTCCCCTTGTTTATCTATTTTACTGATTTTTTCCCCTCAACCAAAAATGCTGATTAGGCGTACAGAATGGTGCAGGCACCATTCTAGGTCCTGGAGATACACAGTTCCTTCCCATCCTAATGGCGGGGAGGGGAGACAAACAAGTAAATATATATTGGAAGTTTTCTTTCGATTGCTCTTCTCAGGAATATAAAAAACATGGTTATCACCTGAGAGTAAGGATGGTGAAGGAGATGAAGAAGTATTGAAGTCATGGTGAGAGAGAAGTAGGTATGAAATGGTAATCTAAGAGGGTGGAGAAGTGAGCGGGCAAAGGGAATTTGGTAAGCTGAACACTAAGGTCTGCTTCGGACTAGTGGTCATGAGTTCCACTAGAATCTATGAGCATGATTATTGTTTTACTCTATCCATATTTAGTCAAAGATCTATAGATGAAGAAGTAATGAAGAGTTGGATTTAACCAGAGTTGGGATTTGGTAAGGTGAGTGAATGGAAAAGAATCAGGGCAAAGTATCAGGGAGTTGAGGCTGTTGCAAGGGCAGAGATGGAGGGTGTTTGTAAAATTTGAAGAAATACTTAGGTAATAGAGTTCTACCTAGGACATAGGAAATAGTATTTTAAGATGCAGAATAGACAAGTGAATCCATACCTTAGCAGGCCAGAATGGAACTTTTAATCCCAGAGCAAGGGTATTTTTACCTTCCCCCTCCCCCTCCTCCTCTCCCTCCTCTTCCTCCTCCTCCTCCTCTTCCTCTTCTTCTTCTTCTTCTTCAATTCTTCGAGTTAGAAGACAATTAATAAATTTGGTAAAGGGCATCTACACAAAAGGATATCTACACAAATATCATACCTAATGGTTAAAACATTGAAAGGTTTCCCTTTGAGATTATTAACAAGTAAACAGTGCCCCCATAGCCACTGCTATTCAGCACTTTACATTTGACTTTCTTAATGTGAAAAGGGGCCAGTGATTAGAGCAAGGGCCTAAGTCCTTTGAGGATTTGCCAAGGTTGGAATTGACATCAATTTCCTACTTGCTTTGGTATTTTTACCAAGAAACTCAGACACATGGTTGAAAGAGTTGAGTAAAGGCTAATTCTGAATTTTATTTCTAAATTGTATCTGGGATAGTAACTATAATGTGATGGCAGCCAACCAATCTGAGTGTGCCTCTTCCTCATAATGAATCTTATAATACCAAAACTTCATTCTAGGTTGATTTTTTTTCCCTTAAAAAGAATGGCACTGAGTGATGTCAGTGATACCTCTGACTTATACCATGACGGATGGTAGTAAAAACCATCGAAGGGGAAGGAATCCAGTTTTGATGGAGTAGTTACTATATGTCAGGAAGTTTATGTTCTTTATTGCTCTTTCCTATAATTCTGAAAATTAGTATCATTATTTCCATTTTACTGTTGAAGATCCTGACATGCAAAGTGTGACTGATTTCCAATCCCATGTTCTCTCTATTGCACCATGCTGTCTCATCCTTTCCAGTGGAAACTTATTATTGTGGTTTGGCCACATTAATAGCCTGCTCACCTTTTTTCCTACAGCAATTAAGCACATGTTGAGAACACTCTGATTCTGACAGAATTGAACTGTTTTGAACCAAGAAATTTACTGATAATAATTCAAGGGGGCAAAGAATTTTTGTTATCTTTTGTTCCTGGTACTGAGATCTTGGAACTGTTGCTCAAATAATCAGTCAATGGTACCTGATTCATCATTTGTAATAATACAAAGGGGAAAAATTACAGCCAAGAAATCCATTTCGTTGATTATCCATATGTGTTCTACAAGAGATGGCCAGAATCTCTGCCCATTTATCCTGTACGGTATTTTCAAACAGATTCCAAAACTGCCAAGACACTCACAGTGTGAAATATCCTGTGCCAAATAGTTATGGCATCTTCATGCCAATAATTGAGACAAAAAAAATTCTTACAGAATGAAGCTAACAGCAAAAATAGCAACCTTCCCCTGTGGGAAGCCAATGGTTTTCTTTAGAGAGGAAACAACAGATGAAACATGAGTAATTATGCCATGTAGTCTCTTTGGCCAAGAGTATAATTGTTTACCTAAGCTTTTTTCGTATAGATTAGAATCTTGTGTTACAGTCTAATAGATTGATTTAACTGCCTCTGTGACTTTCTCTTATTTTTAAGATTAGGCAGTGCATGATAAAGAGGTTAATTGCAACCCAATAGAGCTAAACTAATGTTTTATTAAGAAGGAGATGGCATCCTGAGCTTTTAGGAGAACAAATGTTCTCATAATTCCATGAACAACTCATAGAGCAAGTATTAGGCTCTTCATAGTCAGCTGTCTGTTCACATTACCCCATATCGACCACATCTAAGTAACATCAGCAAACTGTGCTGAATAATCAGTTATACCAGTGAGGTCTCTGTAAAGGTGAGATCAGTAAATGTATCACTGGGAAAAGTTAGAACTGCTGATGTGTCTTTTTTCTCTGACCTAGACAGTATGGCTGCTTGACTTTTTCAAAGTTTGACTGTATAGTGGGGGTTGGTGACAGATCAAATGAACTAATTTAGTTAATAACATAGGCAATTCCGAATGTGTCCAAGGGCACAAAGGGATAGGTATAAGGAAATTCACTGTGGTGTTGTTAGTGATAGTGAAAATCTAGAAACTACTTAAATGTTCATGAATAGAACATATGCATGATCAGAAAAGAGCAAATGTCTACTACTTTGAGATGATAAAGGTGCAGGCAAGAATCAGTGCCATACAGATGGGTCTTGAGATGGAGGGGACAGAAAGGAAATTGAGGGCTATCTATTATGTTTCTTATGGCTTCTGTTTATTCAATAACATTTGACAAGGTAATCTGAGAGTGAGGAGAAAGGGGTGGTATAGGGGTCTTGAAAAAAATGCTAACTGTTTAGAACTGAGGACTATAAGAAAGCCCTAACCCTAGCCATTATCCTAGGAAATGAGAGAACGCATGCCATTTGATGATTTGTATTCTTCTATATGTCAATGAATTTATTCCTCCAATATCTCTTTTAATTTTTTTCAAAATATTTTCTGGATAAACCTTATTGAACTCTGGGAATAAAAATGGGCTTCTTTCTAAATCCAGTACTCAGAAGTACTAAGATGTGTAACATCACTTGTCTTAGGAAAATGAAGCTTCAATAAGTATAACATTGCCTTGTAAGTTTCTAGAAATATTCAATGCAATTATAAATCCAGTTGAAGTAAGAAAGAGAAATGATCACAAGAAATATTTCAGGTGCCAACATTGTTACTGTCATCTGAAGATACTCTTACCACTATGAGTGGATCAGAGAAGCTTCCAGAAGGAGATAATGCTTTAACTGAGTCTGAAGGTGCCAGTAAATGCATGAAAGCCTGGAAACACTGAATATCATGGGTGTACAGAGAATTCTTAGTAGATTTAATTTTAGTTTTGAATTTATTCTTTTTTTTTAAATTTGCTACTGATTTTAGTAGGGCTGGAATACAGAGTATATATGAATAAGTAGAAGGGGATGAATGCAGAGCAGTCTTTGGGATCAGAAACTAAATGACCTATATACCAAGGATATGCAATGTTATACTGAAGGCTTCAAGGGGTCTCTTAAAGAGTGAAATAAGGGAAGGGCGTGGACCAGTTGTGTGCTTTAGAAAGCACTTTGGCAGCAATGTAGAGAGTTGCTTGGGGAGTATATGGTCAGTGAGCAGATAGAGAGTATAGTCTTTAAGATGCACGGGTGGAAGATGATATACTGTCTGACATATAGGGATGGAGAGAGGAGATTCAACTTGAGTATTTATTAATAAGTTATAGTCTATAAGACTTAGAAGTGATTGAATATGTGGATGTGGAGATAATAGTGAAGGAGGATGGTAAATTTCAAGTTTCTGATATGGGCAATGGAAATATCATGGGCCCATTCACCAAGTCCAGGAATACATGAAAGATGTGGAGTTGGAGATGGAGAGAGAAGATGATGAGATCAATTTTGGACATGTTGTCAGAAGCCTATAGACTATCTTTTTTTTTTTTTTTTAAAGATTTTATTTATTTATTTGAGAGAGAGAATGAGATAGAGAGAGCATGAGAGGGAGGAGGGTCAGAGGGAGACGCAGACTCCTGCTGAGCAGGGAGCCCGATGCGGGACTCGATCCCGGGACTCCAGGATCATGACCTGAGCTGAAGGCAGTCGCTTAACCAACTGAGCCACCCAGGCGCCCTAGACTATCTTAGTAAGAGGTGGCTAATGGCTGATTAGATACTAGATAGGTCTAGTCCTCAGAAGAAGAGTCTAGATTGGTGATAGAGATTGCATATTGGTCTTTTACATTGATGTTAAGTTCTTAGAGAGCTGGTGGCATATCTGGTGCTTCCTTTTTTTAAATTTTTTTTTAGCACAATACACAGAATTAACCTTAGGGTTACGTACAATTCTCAAGGCCTAACATTTTTTTTCTTCTAGCCACTAGGATAAAGTCCATTAATTAAGAATTAAGGACCTTCTACCAACTGATGCCAGTTTACCTATTTTCTAATCCACTTGTTGGATACCATAGAGGGAGCTGAATTGGTAGGGAAATACAAAGCTTAACTGAAGTCAGAATTAGCCTGAAGAATGGTAGTAAAGTATGATGTCATCTACCTAGTATAGTTTGAAAGACATTTGACAGGTGTCTGCCCAGGATTTCTTCCTTCATCTTTTGTCACATTGTTTGAAATTTCATCATTGCCATTACAGTCATTCCTTGGGACCAGCAGGATTTTTCCTTGTTAAGGAGTTATTTGACAAATAACGTAGTTAGGGGCACTAGCATAGAAATTATCACATGGTCTTAATGGAATCTTTAATAAATTAGAGTCTTTGGGATATGTAGAGAAAGGATAATTGAGATAGGACCAGAGTATGGTTAGTTTTTTTTTTTTTTAAGATTTTATTTATTTATTTGAGAGAGAGAGAATGAGAGACAGAGAGCATGAGAAGGAGGAAGGTCAGAGGGAGAAGCAGGCTCCCTGCCGAGCAAGGAGCCAGATGCGGGACTCGATCCCAGGACTCCAGGATCATGACCTGAGCCGAAGGCAGTCGCTTAACCAACTGAGCCACCCAGGCGCCCGAGTATGGTTAATTTTGCTCTACTTATTCACATTTCCTTGAAATTAATTATTTTAATAACAGGAATTTGAGGCCTCAGAAGAAATTTCTTTTTTTTTTTTTAAGATTTTATTTGTTTATTTGATAGAGAGCGAGAGAGGGAACACAAGCAGGGGGAGTGGGAGTGGGAGAAGCAGGCTTCCCACTGAGCAGGGAGCCCAATGTGGGGCTCAATCCCAGGACTCTGGGATCATGAACTGAGCCGAAGGCAGATGCTTAACAACTGAGCCACCCAGGCGCCCTCAGAAGAAATTTCTTTCTCATTAAATTCACATCCCTTTCCCCCAGAAGTTAAAATTACTACTCTTTCAGAAAACAATATTAGGGATTCTAGATATTTAAGGAAGGATCTTTAGCTATCACTGTAGTTGTTAAGAGAGAAATAACATTTTTCTGTGTAACAAGAAAAGATGGAAGTGTGATAAGCACCATAATATGTGAGATTTGTCAAAATTGGGCTTCATTTTCTTATGTGTATATATCTGCACACAATGCACAGTAGAACTATTTTTATTAGTCTATAATAAATACTCCTGCCCCCAACTTTCAGTGGCTTAACACAACAGAAGCCTATTTCTTGCTCACATTACAGTCCAAGGCAGGTGATCCTTGGCATATGGCAATCTTCTGTGCACTGATTCAGTGCTTTACCTCTCCCTGGGGCCTTGTTGTCACTTGCATCCAGCTGGTAGAAAGAGGAAGAAAGTGTAGAGAAGTCTCACTTGCTTCTTATGTTGCGGCATGCACATGTGTAGCAGTGACACACTTCATTTCTGCTTTTATTCCATTGATGAGAACTAGGGACATGGACACAGCTAGATGCAAGGAATGCTGGGAAGTGTATTCATGGCTGGGCAGCTGTGTTCCAATAACAAATCTATATAAGGCAAGGGGGAGCACAGAATTTTGTGGGCAGCTGTAAGTTGGCTACTGAGACTGTGTAATAGATATGAGCAAAACACAAAGGTCACATATAAAAATTACTCATTACTTTATAGCTACGCTTGAAATGTGATGATGTTTATGCAGAAATAAAATGCTTTAGATTGATACTTTTTATTAGTTCTGGATGTTGTGCTATTTCTTAGATCCTTTGAATATTAGCAAGAATGTTGGGTTCCATATTCATTATATGTGAAAAACTGAGACTTTCTCTCCTTACTTTTAAGGTTGGACAAAATTTGCCCGATTGACGCGGGCTTTGACAAATAGCCGAAGTGTTTTGCAGCAGCTCACGCCAATGAATAAAACAGAGGTGGTCCACAAACATTCAAGATTAGCTGAAGTAAGTGGGAGACTAACTTTCCTTCCCAAGATGGTGGTGGTGGTACATTTTTTCCCTCCAAATGATTCAATATAGGTATTTCTGGTTATTATTTTACAAGTACTTATCTTCTAATTATTTTTCCCTTATGGAATTACAGAAATTTTAAATATTTCTTTTTATTTTCTCATATTTTTGAAATGAGAAACTAGTTCATGACATCCCAAGTGGTATTTGTAGAGGGTGAGGTTTTCTTTGAGTAAATGAGATAGGAAGTTCACTCATTTTATCTATTTATGTATGCAGCACACACTCATTGAGAGTTTTCTCTGTGCCTGATACTTTATAAAGGATGTGAAGATGAATAAGCAATGGGCTCTACCATCAAGGAACTAAAGATCAAGCAGAAGAAACTGACAATAGGATATGATAAATAGGATGATAGGGTGCAGTGGGAACACATACAAGAGCATTTGCCTAGACTTGGGGCTCTAGGGAGGCTTACCTGAGTGAGGTGATACCTGGGGTGAGTGAATGTTGAAGGAAAAATATGAGAAATGGGTAAAGAAGCGATGCAGGTCATTTCTACCAGGGAGACCAGCATGTGCAAAGGCTCAGAGATGAGAGAGTATGATGACTTTGAATATGAGTTCAGTGTGGGTGAAGTCAGGTGAAGGAAAGGTTAAAGTTATGTAGAGTGAAACAGTGGTGGTTGGTGTCCCATGTGCCAGGGAAATGATAAGATCACATTTATGCTTTAGAGAAACCTCTCAAAGGGAGATTGGTCCCTATGGTTTTCTTTGCAATGCCATGTTTTTCTTGTATTAATTTAAAAACTTGATTCTAAGAAGGGGTCCATAGATTTCATCAGATTACCAAAAGGGATCTGTGGTACAAAAATGATTAAAAACCTAGAGGCTTTGTGTTGAATGGGTAGATAGGGAAACTAGTTCAGAAAACCTAAGAGTAAATCAGCTAGATTGACCATGGCTTCAAGCAAGGAAACCGGAGATGGACATGGGCAGATAGCAGACACTCCAAGATTAGAGTCAACATATTTGTTGATAGATAAGAATTGAATGTGAAAAAGAGGATGAGTCAAAGACAACTGGATAGATAGTACTGTGGCTAATAAAATGACAAATATAAGAGAAGGAAGAGAAGGTTTGGGGGCAATGGGAATGAGTTCAGTTTTGGGCATGTTAAGTTTAAAGTGCCTGACAGGAAATCCAAGTGGAGATGCCTCAAATGCAGAGGGATGAAGGGGGGGAAATTGGAGGGCGAGATGAACCATGAGAGACTATGGACTCTGAGAAACAAACTGAGGGTTCTAGAGGGGAGGGTGGTGGGGGGATGGGTTAGCCTGGTGATGGGTATTAAAGAGGGCACATACCGAATGGAGCACTGGGTGTTATATGCAAACAATGAATCATGGAGCACTACATCAAAAACTAATGATGTACTGTATGGTGATTAACATAACATAATAATAAAAAAAAAGGCAGAGGGATTTCTAGGTCTGGCTCTGGAGGGATATCTGGGTCTGAATTTCAGGCCTTGGTGCCCTAGGACTAGATGATGTTACCCAGAGAAAGTATATTGAAACCAGAGAGAAAAGGAATTGAGGACAGAACTCCAGGGCCGCTAAAAGCTTTGTTGTTCATGTGTCTTCTGTAATCATCACTTGTCTTCCTGGTGTGAATGATGCTAAAAGCTAACTAAACTACAAAAGCTTGGCTAAGCACTTAGTGGGCACTCACAGAATATTCTGAGGTAGCTTACCAAAGAAGAGAAAGATGAAATTAAGTATATATGTTCATCAGTTTGCTCTGCTGGAGAAAAGTGAGTTGAAGAGCTCCAGAGTAACTTTCTAAACTAGTGGCAGATATTAAATTTGGTTTGGAGAGGGTGTGGAAGTAAAGTTTGTTCCTTGAATTTGGAGGACTCTGGATTTTTCTTGGACCATAGCTAACAGGGGACTTAGAAGGCTTTCTGCTCTAAATAGCACTGGTAGCCTGGGGAGAGATTAATACTTAGATGTGCAATCAGGTTTTTAAAAGCCCAGGTTAGACATTAACATAATTAAATATTAACTAATAATAATAATCACAATATTTTAAAAGACAATATGCAATTAGGACAAGATTTAAAGCAGGTTAGTAGATACAACTTCCTTTGTCAGTGATGCTTGTTATAAAGTACTACTTGATTTTAAAGCTTTCTTTTCTGCCTTGAGTTGTCCCTTTTTTTCTACAAATCAAGCTCAAGTGGAGGGACATGTTTCTGTGACTGCTGACTTTCATAGTCATGATTCCTTCTGGGTCTTAACAATACCTTATTCAGAGTTTTTCTTTTCTCCGTTGTACAACTGGGCAAGAACAAGAGGAAGGGACCATAGAGAGGAAAATTTTTTACTTTAGCACCCTGAAACATTCATTGTTTTTTTCCTTCTGCATCAAGTGGGAAGTTTCTTTCCCCTCAATAGCACATGATTTTTTACTTTTATTTTTGAGGAAATTTCACCCCTGTTTCTTCCCATCTGATTTTATTTTATTTTTGCATCGCCTTTGGATTATTGATAGTTTCTTTATTGGTCATCTCTAATTCACAAACCTGACTCAGATACAAAACTGTTTTCTGTCAGGTCATAGGCTTGATTTCAGAGAACCTGAAGAAATAATGAGATTTTCAAAAGATATTTTGTCTGCATGTGCTCTTAGTCCAAAGTTTGACCCAAAAGAAGCAACAAGTTAGCAGAAGGATATCATTTCAAAAGTTTTACTCAGAGTCATATAATTTGTTCAACCTGACTATTTGGATGTGCTGTTGAACTTCAGGTGTTCACTTTTTCCAAGACATATACATTTTATCACAGTGCCGTCGGGACACCTACATTTGGAGGCAGTTCCTGGTTTCAAAGATCTGGGGTCTCCTTGTAGGTAGTTCATCAGTGGTCCACAAGAACTGACTTCCTGCTGACTGGCTTCAGCTTTTCACTTTTACAGGGGTGAAGATAAATATCCGTCCCAATGCCATGTCCTTGGTTCTGATTCTATTAGTGTCAGTGCTCTCAGATATTCAGAGAGAAAGAACGTGTTTGTATTGGTACAAAAATAATCTGAAAATGTGTTTTCATCCCCCTCCACCTAAGGCTCATCACTTCTCAAAGTACAAGTGGACTAGCAACGAAAATGAAGGATTGTTACTCACTGCTTTATAAAAGCTCCCCAGAGTCAGAGTGAAGATTAAAGTCGTGCTCTGCATATGAGAGAGATCAAAGTGGGAGCATGAGTGTCCCTTTGTGGTTGATGCCATGCTCCTCCTCCTCCTTCTCTCTGCTTGCTTCTCCTCCCACTCTTGTAGCATTTCTGGATCCTTTTACATATGCAAGTCACTGTCTGAAGAACTGGGTCCTGAATGTCTAAGGAAATATCAGACAAGAGTTTTACCTTGGACTGTACATTATAATCACTCAGGAAAGGTTTTGAAAATAGAGATCGCACAAGATGAATTTAATTGTCAGTGGGGGCGCATTTCTAGATATGAGTATATCATCGTTTAAAAAATTTCTCCTGATGGTTCTAGTTTGTAGCCAGATTTAAGGAATACTAACCTCAGGAGTGATCCAATTCCATCTCTAGAGAAGACATCTTATGTTCTGCCAGCGTGCTGAGCAGGGTCAACTTGTCTATAAGCAGTGTGTGGGACCACAACATTTTTAGGGGTCCATGGGATGTCTGAATTTCTAGTAACAGTAGAAGGAAAAATTGAACTTTTAGGTAAAAAAGTTGGATTTATAATAATTTATTCTTCTTTGTAACAATGCAGTTGTAAAATGCAATTTTTATTTTATTTTATTTTTTTATGGAGAAAGGGGTCCAGGAAGGCAAAAATGCCTAGGGCCCATGAAGGTCATAAATGCACCCTGGCACTTGAGTTTATTTTCTAAGTCTGATTTCTTTGTGCTTCAGCTATACGCTGTGTAAATATAGATGGTAAAATATTAACATTGACTATGAAGAAAATTTTCACGTTTAACATGGTGAAATTGGAATGGATTGATCAGTGGCTATAAAGAGAAAGAGAAGCCATGATTCTGTTTGATTCTGTCTACATAATGCTCTATCCCAACATGAAGCTTACATTCTTGGTAGGAAAATTTGTTGCTAAGTAATCTAAGGCCTTATGGGAGAAATATGGCTGGGGCACTGATAATGAGGATAAATACATAAAAATCTTTCTAAATAGTTCTGATAGCCCCCAAACAAACAACAAAAGTTATAATACACAACTATTGAGAATACTAGTGATGTTTTTCACATTTCAAATATTAATAATGGGTATTATATACTTAGTTTTCAGTTATGTAAGTTCTATGCACAAGAGAAACTTTTCAGGATAATTGTCGAGTTTCAAGAAGTGCTAGTATATTTGTTTTGTTTTGTGGCGTATGAGTTATTGCTAATAGGTATTTTTGTTTATGTCTATTCTTATATTCAAATATTTAATGCATTTATAACCTTATGATAACTTTTTGACTGCTACCTTCTGGATCCCATTAGTCTTAGAGACGCTGAACACTTGGATATATAAGATGACAAAGCTGCTGGAAATATTTATCAAAGTCCCATTTACAAATTCCTTAACACATAGATTTATTCAGCCTTAGCTTCATTGATGGCATGGAATAGAGCTCTCTGATCTATTCCTTCAACTCTTTTTCACAGTTTCCAAGTTCCAGGTCCTGGAAAGCAATGCTAAGTCTGTGTTTGTTACTTTTGCCCAGCAGTGCCCAGGCCTCTACTCTTGCTCTGTCATCTGCTTTTTCCCTTTGTCTCTTTAATTAGACCTGCTTATAGTAAGTCAAGGTTCATATAACCTTGCAGTGAAATTTTTCCATCTGTCAAAAAGGTATGGAGAAGCAAACCTGAGTATTTAGCATTTTCTTTTTTCCAAAGCAAATATGCATCTGGACAGGAAACACAATTCTTTAAGTCCTGATTGAAGGGAGAAAAGGAAAAAGCAGGCTATAACACTTACAACCCTGTTATCACTATGCTGCTCATTAGGGCTCTTGCTGAGTCCCACTCAACAGCAAGATCACCAACAGTGTGGTCCTGGGGTTCAGCGAGGCCATCAGAATCAAAGTTATGCTCCCTGAGGTGCTAAGTATGTGTGAAAAATGGGTAACGGTGAGTCACCCAAATAACTGTTGGACAATCAGAGATGTGTGATTTTAGGCAGGCTTGCAAGTGAGTGTACAGAAAGCAATCCCAGAAGTGGACATCCAGCAGAGCTGTGGATCAGTGTTGGTGTTAGAGGAAGTTATTGAGAGGATGTGACTGCTGGCTGACCCCGGAACTGGACCCAGGCAATTGGAGGCTCCTCATTCTGGTCCTTGGAATGTACACTCTGCCAACCATTCCCACAGTGGGAGCCATTTTCAAGGACATAGCCTTGAAAGAGTAGGATGAGACCATTTGGACTGTATATGTGACTGGATCCAGTTAGGGTATCTATTAAGCTTTTAAGATTCTGGTAGGTGGGTGCGGAGGTCTACTCGTCTTACTGTTTCTTATGACAAGCCTTGTAAGTATGTTCCCTTGCTTATTAAACTGCCACCTAACGATCTGGAGTGGTCTGTCCTTTTCTTTGTTCTCTCCTTGCCCTTGGTGTTTGGGGGCCAGTTTGTGAACCAACAGTTGGCCACTGGAGAGAAAGCCAGATAGAACAGCAGAAAGATTAACTTCCTTTAAACAAACTTTGGTACAACTCAGAAGAGAGTGACAAAACTTTAGGGTTTGACTGGTCTTGAAACCAGGAGTCATGAAAAATATGCTGTGGTTTGACTTCCAGTAAGTTTGAATTCATTACTAACTGTACAGAGATGTTCAAGTCATTTATATACACATTGTCTCTCTTTTAGGTTCTTCAGCTGGGATCAGATATCCTTCCTCAGTATAAGCAAGAAGCGCCAAAGACGCCACCACACATTATTTTACACTATTGTGCTTTTAAAACTACTTGGGATTGGGTGATTTTAATTCTTACCTTCTACACCGCCATTATGGTTCCTTATAACGTTTCCTTCAAAACGAAGCAGAACAACATAGCCTGGCTGGTGCTGGACAGTGTGGTGGACGTTATCTTTCTGGTTGATATTGTTTTAAATTTTCACACGACTTTTGTGGGACCTGGTGGAGAGGTCATTTCTGACCCCAAGCTGATAAGGATGAACTATCTGAAAACTTGGTTTGTGATCGATCTGTTGTCTTGTTTACCTTATGACATCATCAATGCCTTTGAAAATGTGGATGAGGTAAGTTTCTTTTTTTTCTGAGTACTGTGGACCGTATGTTTTGAGAAAATTAAGATAAAAGGAGTGTGCAGATAATCCAAACTTCTTTTTTTTTTTAAGATTTTATTTATTTATTTGACAGAGAGAGACACAGTGAGAGAGGGAACACAAACAGGGGGAGTGGGAGAGGGAGAAGCAGCCTCCCCGCTGAGCAGAGAGCCTGATGCGGGACTCAATCCCAGGACCCTGGGATCATGACCTGAGCCGAAGGCAGACGTTTAACAACTGAGCCACCCAGGCACCCCAATCCAAACTTCTTTTTAGCCACCACTTTCAGCTTTCACCCTACTTGCTATAAATTATATTATTCAATGACTTTAATTTTCATCTGCATCTTTTTCTTGATTTCTGGTTGATAATACCAATTACTAAGACAGTGGTTGTGGTTCGATGTTGTGGTTTGAAGAAGTGGAGGTTGTGGTTGGAGGAGGTGGAACAGAAGAAAAGCAGAGCATTTGGGGGTCAAATACAGTTATGAATTAGGTAATTGATTAAGAGAGATGAAATAGATGTATTTTCTTTGGAAAACAGTAGCATTCTATGCATCCATAGATGTTTTGACTCTTCCTCTCCAGATATATATGGTAGCAGTGCTTGAGTTAACATTAAAAAAAAAAAACTTTTATGGAAAATCCTCAAATTTTTGCCTGTTTGGTTTCTTCTTTATATCCTTTGTTTTAAATTTTGTCTAAGTACATTTGTGATTAAAGACTGTATTGGATGACTTCTGATGTCTGGCCTAGTTCAAGGTCCCGTTCATTCAGTATTACCTACACAACTAGAAATACTTAAAATGTGGAGGGCACCTGGGTGGCTCAGTTGGTTGGGCAGACGACTCTTGGTTCCAGCTCAGGTCATGATCTCAGCGTTCTGGGATTGAACCCTGCATCGGGCTCTGTACTCAACGGGGAGTCTGCTTGAGGATTCTTTCTCTCTCCCTCTGCTCCTCCTCCTGCTCGCACACACTCTCTCTCTAAAAAAATTAATCTTAAAAGATATTAAAAATGTGTAATATCTTTTTTTAAAAAAGATTTTATTTATTTATTTGTCAGAGAGAGAGTGCACACAAGCAGGGGGAGCAGGAGGCTCCCCGCTGAGCAAGGAGCCCAAAGTGAGACTCGATCCCAGGACCTTGGAATCATGACCTGAGCTGAAGGCAGATGCTTAACCGATTGAGCCACCCAGGTGTCCCTAAAAATGTGTAATATCTTAAAAGACCACTTCATCCAGAGCTTCGTAGCTTTTAACTTAATAGTGGATGATTTCCAACTTGCTACAGCAAGCTGATAGGATGCAACCAATAATCTCAACTAATAATGTAAAAATGAGTCAATATAGAATGCATCTATTATTAAAATGTGTTCATAATGATAATATTACAAACTTAATTTCCCTAAAGATTCTACTCTGTCCTTGTAGACTGCTCAGATGGAAAATTCTCTACTATATTGTTGTTACTCTACGTATGTTGGGAGGTAGATAGAAACTATTCAGTGACTTTTTCCCCATAAAATTTCTACACTCAGTTAACTTTAATAATATTAAAAAAAACTATTTCCCTGAAAGTTTAGTGTAGATACTGTGTTTTGATGCTATACACATTACTTTAAAAATTACGGAAAAAGGAGGAATTATAGTAAATTGTTTCCTAATGTTAGATTCCATTTACACATGCTTTTAAAGGTACATTTATTTCTTTCCTATTTACCCTCTGAAAGGGGTCAAAAGGAGTTAATTTTGAAAATGTGAAATATGATGAGATGATAAGCAGTATTTGTATTTCACTTACTATCTGAATTAATATATTAAGATCAATATATTAAGATTTCAATTATTTAGAACATAGGCATAAAAGGATTTTAATAACAATAATCAAAAGATTGGCTCAGCTCATAGAAAATACAGTAAATATGTTACAAAATAATAAATGCATTTAACATAATATATAAATATATCAAGAGATCCTCAGCCTTAGGCATATTAAGTAAAATGCAGAGTAAGACTACAAACTACACCGACATACCATTTTCACTTATCACACTGTTGCAGTAAAAACTCTGTTAACGCACTAGGTTGGTGAGTATAGTAGCTAAGAAGGTGCACTGCTTAGCTCATCCTTCATGGAAACCTGCTGTCTGGAGCACAGTTTGGGAAAGCCAATTGTTAGCATCTTTTCCAAACTCAGCATTCATTCGGTGAGTCATTACCCTGTCACACTAGTAGCTTGAAACTGACCGCAGTGGGAGTATTTACAGTTAGAAAGCCTAAAATGCTATAAATAAAGGCTTATTTTATTTTATTTTATTATGTTATGTTTATCACCATACATTACATCATTAGTTTCTGATGTAGTGTTCCATGATTCATTGTTTGCGTGTAACACCCAGTGCTCCATGCAGAACGTGCCCTCCTTAATACCCATCACCAGGCTAACCCATTCCCCAACCCCCCAGGCCTTTTTTTTTTTTTTTTTTGACTGACAACTGCTGCATTTTCTCATCTGCTGCAGTTCACACACTGAGGCCATATTTCCCCAAGGCTACTTTTAGCCGATAATTAAGAATGGGGGCAATATTATAATTTAGTCTAGTCCTTCTCAACACAAGACTCCTCTGTTGAGTAACTTTTGCTCTGGGGCTCCCCATTTACCTGGGTCTGACGCTCTTCTACCCAATACCCCTTCACCCATGTCAGACCCGCATTTTGGTCTGAAGACCCCTCCCTCCTCCATTATCTTTCCCAGACCTTTATCTCAGTAAAACTTGCACCTCTAACCCTGATTTGGCAGCACTCCGTACGGAACCGGAACTGATAAAGTGATGGTCCAGGCACTCTCATACATTGCTCAAGGGACTATAAGTTGGTAAAACTTCTATGAAGAATGATTGACAATATCTCATTTTGAAGAAAAAAGAAAAAAAGGCCTTAGAGGCAACCACTTTCAAATTGTTTAGGGGATTCTTTTATTATTTGCTTCCATGTCAGCAAACAAAAAGATTATGTACCTACCTCTTGGTTTTTCAGTTTTAGGCCTTGTCTTTGACTTCTCAATGTGGTATTTGAGGTTCTAGCCCTTACTATGTCCATGCACTCTTCTCATCACCTCATTCTCACAATACAGGTATATCATTCTTTTGGGTCAATAAATATCATTATGACTACAAATATGCTATTTATGATGGAACCTTAAACATGCTATGATTGTTTTTCTGCACTTTCCTCAGAGTTGATAAATAGCTGGATTTATTGTTTGCTTAGTTTTTTGTACTTATCACTAATTCAAACACTAAACTCTCTGCCAACTGTCTACATCTTCTCTCATTACATTGGTGCGAGCAATATTCGATCAACATCATTTTCTTAAACAAATCTCTTTATTCCCCCCTGCCACATGATTGACTTTGGCTAACTATAATACTCTAGGCTAGAGATAATTAGGATTTCTGACCCTTTACATGTGACCTGTGCTCTTTTTGGAAGTTTGATGTATCCTCTCTGTCCCGGGGTTCTGAATCTTTCTGATGATATGCCTTAGTGTGGGTCCGTTTTCATCAGTTTGACTGGGCATTGATGGTGGCCCTTTTCGATCTGGAAAAGCACATTTTATGTCTTAATTTCTTTTTCCTATGATGATTATCTCCACCCTTCTCCCCCACTTTTTTCTTGCTGGAGCTCCTTTTATTCAGATATTGTACCTTTTGGACTAGTCCTCTAATTTTCTTTTTCTCTTCTCTCCTGTTTCCAGCACTTTCTATTTTTGCTATCCTGTCTGGGAGATTTCCTCAACATTATTTTCTCACTTTCTTTGTCCCTAATGATTGTTTTTGCTTAAGGTCTATTTGGCTTGATTCTAGTAGAACTAAATTAGCTTTCATATAGTTTTTGGTATATATATTTCTATATTTTAAATTTTATTATTATAGATTATTATACTCTAGCTGTATCTTCTAAAGATAGTATATGGATTCTGAGAGTGTAACTGACAAGCTTAATCTATGTATATTTATCAAGATTAATTGCATTTTGATTTACTTGAGCATATTCTTTTCCACTTTAAAATGCCTTTTCTTTGCTTTTCTCTATGTTTTTATTTCCTTTTTCTTCTTTTCTTCCACCTTTTGGATTTTTTTTCTCTCATCTCCTGGATTCCCTCCACTAGTTTGGAAGTTTTTCTGTTCGTTGATTACTCTTTTTTTTTTTAAAGATTTTATTTATTTATTTGACAGAGAGACAGCGAGAGAGGGAACACAAGCAGGGGGAGTGGGAGAGGGAGAAGCAGGCTTCCCGCCGAGCAGGGAGCTCCATGTGGGGCTTGATCCCAGGACTCTGGGATCATGACCTGAGCCAAAGGCAGACGCTTAACGACTGAGCCACCCAGGCACCCCTCATTGATTACTCTTAACATTTTTAGCATCAATATGTGGCTTATTAGTATCTTTACCCGTCTCCTAATTAATTCAAGGACCTCTGTTCATCTTCTCATCTTTCAAATTATTATTGTCTTGTATTTTTCTTCTATATTGTTTTAACTTTCTCTTTTAACTATTATATTGTTGTCTTATTTAATTTCAATACTTTAATTTAGATATATCCATATGTCTACCAGTTTCTTTGCTCACATTATTTTATGCATTTTTGACTTCCTTCTGGTTCAGTTCCTGTGGGTCGGCTCTGTATTATCTGTTACATGACATCCAACTCTCTGGAACATACTTCTTCAGGGAAACCTTCCTACATTATATTAAAAAAAATTCAACTGAGTAAATTTTAAAGATCATATTGGCTTTATTCAATGATTCATGAGTTGGGCAGCATCCTATCTAGCAAACACAAAGGAGCTCTGAGGAGCTGTACAAAATAGAAGATTTTTATAGACAGAAGGGGGCAAGACAAGGACATTATTAGCAAAGAGTGGGTTATTTCAGGCTAGGTCACCTTCCTTTAGAAGGCAGGGGTTCTATCAGGCGGTTACCTCACTAGAGCTGACCAGGTAATTCCAGATGGACTGGTTAAGATTACATTCTTGGGAGAGGTTGAAACTGCAATTAAGTTGGTGTTAAGTCTTGGTTTGGTGACATGGGCTAAGCACAAGTGACTCCATTTTGGGCCTCTTGTCTTTTTAAAAATGATTATTTCCAAGCAACTGTAATGAATATCTTCATCGTATTTCATCTTCATTTATGTACCTGAGTGCCATCAATATAATTAAAGTTATTTTTCTTTTGTAGCTTGTGTGTGTTCATGAGCACTGTAACCATTTGTTGTGTGACCTGGGGTCTTATGCCTTCCCTAGAACATGTTTGTTGTGAGCCTTTGGGATGGTTACTCTGGCTCTCAGTTTCTGTGTCTGTAAGAAAAGGAAAGGAATACCTAATTACTTACACCACAGGGTGGTTATAAGGAACAAATGGGAATAGAGATATGAATGAATTTTGCTTGAAGAATTTTGCATATCTGAGAGGATATTATTATTTCATTTGTGTATGTTTGTTTCCTCAGCTTGACTATAAGCCTTGTGATGGTGAAGAATGTGGCCCATCTATTGATAATCCTTTTTTACTCTTAGTGCATATCAATGACTCACTGACCTGAAGCAATGAAGTGTTAGCAAGGTTTTAGTAAATTGTACAACGACATAAAACTTAAGAATGATGAAGTGAGCTGATGGTGGCTTGGGAATAGGAGAGTATGAATCTGAAAGTAGTTTAATCCTTTAACGTGATACAGGTGCATGACTTAATAACTCTTTTTTTTTTTTTTAAAGATTTTATTTATTTATTTGAGAGAGAGAGAATGAGAGACAGAGAGCATGAGAGGGAGGAGGGTCAGAGGGAGAAGCAGACTCCCTGCCGAGCAGGGAGCCCGATGCGGGACTCGATCCTGTGACTCCGGGATCATGACCTGAGCCGAAGGCAGTCGCTTAACCAACTGAGCCACCCAGGCGCCCACTTAATAACTCTTTATTTTTATGATTGTCTCAGTTGATGTGCTTTCTGAATGTAATTTGATTTACTAGGAATTCACGAACTGGATATGTGATTCTGTAAGAGAGCTGTGAGGCACAGAAGGCAGCATGCATTAGAGGAAAGTGTTATGTTTGAGAAGAAGTATGCAGATTTCCTAGGAACCATAACACAGGGTAAAAATGTTGTCACTAGGAATCCAAGGAATAGAATTAAGCTCTTTTGTAGGTGCATTTGAATGCAGCTCTGGGTGGTCCTCAGAACCTGAGTTCTGGGAGGCTAGGGGGAACTGAGAACTGAAGTATAGGGCATCAGAGAAAGATATGGCACTGAAGATAATGTACCATTTGGTAGTGTAAGTGAACTTAGGAAACATGATACACAGGATAGTGAGTGGTATTAGTAAGTGGTAAACATGATAAACTAGGTCATGACAAATTGAAATGGGGAAAAGATCACTTTTGCATTGTTTTAGGGGACAAATGAATGGGACAGCTATTGCTAAGTCAAAATATATAAATATTTTTAATTTTCTGAAAATCTTATGGAAAATGATTTCTAAATTATTTTTTTGCAGATTATGCTTGTGAAGCTGCCACATGAATTACTGTGTTTGAGTATACATTGTTTAGATTGCATATTTTTTGTTTCTTATCTAGCCATCAAATCAAGAATTGGAAATTAAAGAAGCTAATTATGCTTGTAGATTTTGGTAACTTTTTCAGCTTCTGATCACTTTTTCAGCTTCTGATCTCTTTTTCTCCCTTCTGTTGAATCTCAGACCCTCTACCAAATATAGCATTTTAGAAATTGCTATTTAATACAATTTGGTTGCCATTACTTTTTCATTAAAGCCTACAGATAATTTAAAATAATGTTTGAGTGGTACAGGTAGGGATTATTTAATATTTAATATTTCTTTTTCTTAGTTTTCCTAGATTTCATCTTCCTAGATTAAATCCATAGAAACACTGTCCAGTCCACCTTGGAATTGATTGATTTTTCTTATCAGTGTGTTTGCATAGATGATAATAGACTTTATTTTTAAGACCAATTTTAAATTCACAGCAAAATTGAGAGGAAGGTACAGAGCTTTTCCATACAGAGATTGCCAACTCCCCCCCTCCCCCCGGACAGCCTCTCTCATTACCAACATCCCCCACCATAGTGGTACATTTATTACAATTTATTACAATTGATGAACCTACATTGACACGCTGTTATCACTTAAAGTCCATGTTGTATGTTCTGTGGTTTAGGACAAATGTATAATGATATGTATCCACCATTACAGTATTATACAGAATACTTCCACTGCCTTAAAAATCCTCTGTACTCTGCCTATTTATTCTTTCCTCCCCCCCTAACCCCTAGCAATCACTGATCATTTTACTGTCTGTATAGTTTTACATTTTCCAGAATGTCATATGGTTGGAATCATATAGTATGTTGTTTCATGTTTAATATGCATTTAAGGTTCCTCCATGTCTTTTTATGGCTCATAGCTCACTTCTTTTTGGAGCTCAATAATATTAGATTGCCTGGATATACCAGTTTATTTTTCTGCTAAAGGAGATGTTGGTTGCTTCCAAGTTTTGGCAATTATGGATAAAGCTCCTGTAAAATTTGTGTGTAGGTTTTTGTGTAGGAGTAAGTTATCAACTCAGTTGGGTTAATTCCAAGAAATGCAACTGCTGGATCATATGGGAAGATTATGTTCAATTTTGTTAGAAATTGCTGAACTATCTTCCAAAGCTGCTGTACCATTTTGCATTTTCATCAGCAGTGAATGAGAGTTCCTGTTGATCCACATCCTCACCAGCATTTTGTGTTGTCAGTGTTTTGGGTTTTGATCATCCTAATAAATGTGTAGTGGTATCTCTTTAATGTTTTAATTTGCAATTCTCTAATGACATAAGATGTTGAACAGCTTTTCATATACTTATTTTCCATCGATATTTCCTTTGGTCAGGTGTCTGTTCAGGTCTTTTGCTCATCAAGTTTTTAATTTTCTCCTTGTTGAATTTTGAGAGTTCTTTGTATATTTTATGTAATGGCCGTTTATAAGATATGTCTTTTACAAATATTTCTCTCAGTCTGTGGCTTGTCTTCTCATTCTCTTGATCATATCTTTCACAGAGCAGAGTTTTTAATATTACTGAAGTTCATTTTATTAATTTTTTCTTTTATGGATCATTCCTTTGGTGTATCTAAAAAGTTATCAGAAAAACCAAGGTGACCTAGATTTTCTCCCATGTTATCTTCTAGAAGTTTTAGTTTTGTGTTTTAAATTTAGGTCTGTTATCCATTTTGAGTTAATTTTTATGAAGGATTTAAGGTCTGTGTCTAGATTGATTTTTTTTTCGTTTGGATGTCCAGTTGCAGCATTTGTTGAAAAGACTATCTTTTCTCCATTGTATTGCCTTTGCTCCTTTGTTAAGAATCAGTTGACTATATTTACGTGGGTCTATTTCTGGGCTCTCTGTTTTGTCCCATGGATCTGTTTGTCTCTACTTTCACCACACTGTCTTGATTACTATAGACTTAAAGCAAATGTTGAAGTTGGGTAGTATCTGCCCTCCAACTTTGTTCTTCTCCTTCAATATTGAGTTGGCTATTCACAACTTTTTCTCTACATATAAACTTTAGAATCAGTTTATCGATATCCACAAAATAACTTGTTGGGATTTTGATCAGAATTGTGTTATAACTATAGATCAAGTTAAGAAGAATTGACTTTTTTTTTTAAAGATTTATTTATTTTAGAGAGTGAAATAGAGAAAGTGTGGGGGGGAGGGGCAGAGAGGGGGGAAAGAATATTTCTTTATTGTTTTATTATTTTAAAAATTTATTTATTTTTATTTAAATTCAATTAACATATAATGTATTATTGGTTTCAGAAGTAGAGGTCAGTGATCCATCAGTCTTATATAATACCCAGTGCTCATTCATTGCATACCCTCTTTAATGTCTATCACCCAGTTATCCCATCCCCCCACCCCTCTCCCCTCCAGCAACCCTCAGTTTGTTTCCTATGCTTAAGAGTCTCTTATGGCTTGTCTCCCTTTCTGATTTCATCTTGTTTTATTTTTTCCTCAGAAAGAGAGAATCTTAAGCAGGCTCCCTGCTGACATGGAGCCCAATGTGGGGCTCGATCTCATGACACTGAGATCATGACCTGAGCTGAAATCAAGAATCAGGCTCTCCCACCAGTAGTGTAGGAGGGTTCCCCTTTCTCCGCCAATGTAAAAAAAAAAAAAAAAAAAAAAAATCAGGCGCTTAACTAACTAAGCCACCCAGGCACCCTGAGAAGAACTGACATCTTGACAATATCAAGTATTCCTCTTCATGAACATGGGATATCACTCCATTTATTTAGTTGTTCTTTGATTTCTTTCATTAGAATTTTGTGGTTTTCCTCATATACATCTGTATTTATGTGATTATAATGTTAGCTGTAGGTTTTTTATGCATGTTCTTTATCAAGTTGAGGAAGTTCCTCTGTTACCAGTTTTCTGGGAGTTTTTATCATGAATGACTATTATATTTTATTAAGTGCTTTTTCTGCATCTATTGATATAATCATGTGATTTTGTTCTTTAGTCTGTGATGTTATGGATTATCTTAATTGATTTTTGAGTGTTAAACCAGCCATGCATACTTAGGAAAAATCATACTTGGCCATATTGTATAATTATTTTTATATATTGTTGGCCATATTTGCAATATTTTGTTGAGGATTTTTGCATCTATATTCACAAGAAATATTGGTCTGTAGTTTTCTTTTCTCATAATGTCTTTGTCTGATTTTGGTAGTAGGGTAATTCTGGATTCCAAAAGATGAGTTAGAAGGTATCATATCTACTTCCACCTCTGGAAAAAATTGTAGAAAATTGGTATATTTCTTTTGAAATATTTGGTAGAATTCACCCATGAACTCATCTGGGCCTGGGGCTATTTTGGAAGCTTATTACTGAATTGATTTGTTTAATAGATATAGTTCTTTTCGAATAGCCTATTTTTTCTTGTGTGAATTTGGGCAGATTATATCTTTCAAGGAATTGGTCCATTTCTTTTAGAGTTATTCATAGTATTCTAATACTTTTTTTTTTTTAAAGATTTAATTTACTTACAAGAGAGGGAGAGAGAGAGAGAGAAAGAAATCCTCAAGACTCCCTGCTGAGCGCAGGGTCTGGAGCCCAATGTGGTGCTCCATCCCAGGACCCTGAGATCATGACCTGAGCCAAAATCAAGAGCCAGCTGCCTAACTGACTGAGCCACCCTGGCGCCCCTTTTAAGGCATTCTCTTAATGTCTGTGTAGTGCTGTTCTCTCTTTCATTTCTCAATATTAGTGATTTGTGTCTTCTCTATTTCTTTTTCTTAGTAAGTGTGGCTAGAATCTTAATTTTATCTATTCAGAGAACAAGCTTTTGGTTTTGTTGATTTTTCTCTATGATTTCTTATTTTCAATTTCACTGATTTTTTTTGTTCTAATTTTCACTATGTCTTTTATTCTTGTTGACTTTGTACTTAATTTTCTCTTCTTTTTTCAGTTTGCTAATGCAGAAGATTAGATTATTGATTTTGGATCTTTCTTCTTTTCTAATATTTGCTTTCAAAGCTATAAATTTCCCTCTAAGCACTACTTTCACTTCATCCCACAAATTTTGATACATTGTATTTTCATTTTTATTTAGTTCAAAAACTTTAAAAATTTTTCTTGAGATTTCTTATTTGACTCATTTTTTAATTTAGAAGTACGTTGTTTAGTCTCCAAGTATTATGAGATTTTCCAGCTATCTCTCTGTTGTTGACTTCTAGCTTAATTCCATTGTGATCTAAAAACAAACACTCTATGACCTCTGTTCTCTTAAATTTGTTAAGGTGTGTGTTGTAGCCCAGAATGTGTTCTATTTTGGTAATGTTTTATGTGAGCTTGAGAAGAATGTATTTTCTTTGCTGTTTTTATATAAAATAGTTGATCAGTGTCAGTTATGTCCAGTTGATGCATGGTGCTGTTGAGTTCTACTATGTCCTTACTGATTTTCTGTCTGCTAGATCTGACCATTTCTGATAGAGAGGCATTGAAGTCTTCAACTATAATAGTGGATTTATCTATTTCTCCGAGTAGTTCTACTAGGTTTTACCTCACATATTTTGATGTTCTTGTTAGGTGCATATACATTAAGGCTATTACCTTTTTGGAGAATTGACCATTTTATCATTATGCAATGCCCCTTTTTATCCTAATAACTTCCCTTGCTCTGAAGAGCATGAGACTTTAACTGTGATGAAATCTTCATTTATTGTCTTTGGGGTGATTCTACCTTCTATTCAGACATAGGTTTTTTTTAGTGCCTGCTTAAAAAAACTTCAGCTACAGTTTTAAATCCTTTATACCTTCTAATTCTTCTCTGCTTGAGAAAGCACCTTAACAATGTTAGTGATTCTAATAACAATCAAAAACCATTTATATTTTTACTGAGGATTAGATTGGTGGTTTACCCACACTTGACTTTCACCTATACACTCAGAGGAAAGTGTATGGATGGCTACCCTATTTAACATCCTTTAATTCTTCTTCAAGTCAAAAATTAGGATTGGGTAAAGTTCAAGAATCATGATACAATAGTTCAGGATTGGTGGAAACAGCAAGGTGAGGATTTTGAGGCAAAGAATTCAGAGAACCTTAGGGCATGAACTGTTTGTTTATGCTTTCTACTGAAGAGTTAATGGGTCTTTGGGAAGTTCCTGTGATGAAAAATCAAACCATTTGCCTGGGCAGGAGAGTCCTGGAAAAATTAAGTCACGCTAAGGAAGACAGAGGACTAGCACAAAGTCATGTTAACATCGTAAAGTATGGTTTCAGTTCTGAATGTTCAGACTGAATGTGGGGTTGCACAGTGTCAGTTCTCTAGTCTTTAAGTCAGGATGATCCTAGTATCTGCCAATTGAGTCTCATTTGCTTACTTTTGAGTTGTCCCCTTGGGAGAAGGGCACAACTAACATAGCTCTGTGGACTGCTACATAGATAGCTATGAGGTCAAGTCTTGCAGGATGCCTTCTGCTGCCTTACTGATAACCAGTGATTTCTGCCCTGTATCTTTCTGAGTCCTCTGAGAACAGTTTATGGCAGTCTCGTGAGTCTGAATGTTTACTAGGTCAGCATTGCAGATACAAATATGGACTTTACAATCAAATGCCTGGTGTGCATTTTTCCAGAAGATGCCAGGTTTGCTGTGATTTGTTTGTGCTTAGGTCATTGTGTCAGTCAAAGTAAGCCACCTTCAGTTACATTCACATTTATACATAAGCTTATACTAAGTTATGAATGGCCATACTCAAAAGTTTTTGTTTGAGCTTTTGCAGATGTTGTAACTGTTTTGGCCACAGTAAGTAAAGAGGCCTAGATGAAAGGAGATTATGCAACAGTTATTTTGTGATAATTACAAATTGTTAGGCTAGCAGAATTTTTAACTCAAATATGGTCGTGCTAGAATTTTAGAACCATTTGAACTGCTTGTGTTCAATATTAAAATCTAACAAAAGTTTAATAGTAGTACATATATTTAACAATAGTTTCACCTTTATTGGCAAAGAAAGTATTCATATTTAGAGAATAAAATTTCCATGTGCAGAAGCCTGTCAGTACATGTAATAAAGTTATGTCACCAGGACTGATAATTTCTTTTCTTTAGTGTGATTATAAGCCATGTACCTAGATTGAATTTTGAGATGTGGTAGTTCATTCAGAAATATAAAGGAATAGCTTAAGAGGGATTTTTTTTTTTTCCTCTAAGTCATCCTTTAAATGCAAAAAAAAAAAAAATGCCTTATGTGACTTCATTCATCCATTCATTCAACAGGTATATATTGAGCTACTTCTTTATTGTAAATATTGGGAATCTCAGCAGTGAACAAGCACACAAATCCTCCCTATCTTCATGGAACTGTCAAGGAGAAATTGCACTGAACACTTGTTAAAAATGGGAAGAAAGACTTTGTTCAAGACTATTGCAATAGGGGAGTGAGATTGAACTTAACTCTGTTGAAACAGAAGGCAAAGAAGTTAGTCAATGTGATTAAGACATCTGTGTTTGCTAATTGGTGTCATCAAAGTTAGGCTCCTACTCTCCCACAGGCACTGAGAGATAGGGGTGCTATTTTTCTTGATTATGTTTCAAAGGGATGGCTCCCAAGTCCTTGAAAAAGACATTCCTGGCTTGTACAACTGACAGGAGTCTGGGAGAAGATTTATATCTCAAAGGGGCAGAGAAAGAATTTATGATGGAAAGCTTTCTAAAGTAAATGCTCTAAGAAAAGGGAGATCAGGGGCCTAGAGTCAAGGAAAAAGCCTGTCTAAAGTTTAATCAAGCTGCATTAAGGCTGTCTTGGTCAGAGTTTTTATTCTGGTGGGGAAAAACAGACAGTAAACATATATGGAAAATTTAACAAGTATATATAAAATTTCAGATAGTAATATGCTCTCTACATAGAAATAACACAGGGCAATAAGATTTTTTTTTTGTTGTTGTTGTTGCAAAGAAAAGTCACTCAACTAACCTGAAGTGATGGGAGATACAGTATAAAGACAGACATTTTTCAGAATGTTGGAAAAGAAACGGGACCTTAAGAACTAGTGTATGGTCCTGGACCCTGAGAGCCATGGAAACCTTGGCCCAAGGCACAGCCAAGTTGTAATAGTAGGGGGTAAGCCTGGAAGTGAGTGCTTGGCCAAAGAGTTAGGTAGGGAGGAAAAAGCTTACAAAAGGGGAGCTACTCTTTGACCACCTTCTTTGCATGTCTCACAGCCTTGCTTTGAGATTGCTTCATCTTTTTATTATAGCTTTAACAACCATATTGTCACATATTATCATCACAATTGTTGGAAAAGGGCCACTTTTAGAAAATGATTTTGGAGGACATGACTGTTCACTCTGCTCTTCTGTTTTTCCAAAATTTGTAGATCTGAGTGTTCTACCGTTAGTATGATTCACTTAGTCCTATTGATATCCTTTCCTGTCTTTTCTTTACTGATGGAATTCTTACCTTCTCTTCTTCTTTTCTATCTCTTGGCTCTCATTCCTGAGTCTTCTGAACTTTCACTAGCACATGGTCCATCATGGTCACCTCAGCCTTTCTCTGCTTCAACTCTCACTCTCCATTATTACCTCAGCACTTCTTGGACCAGGCATTTATTCTGTAAAACAAGGGTCTTAATCTGTTTGAGGATGGGGATAGTTAAGGGAAGTCTCTGAAGAGGTGACAGACCTGAAAGATAAGTAGGAGTTAACCAGGCAAAAGGGGTGATTGGTAGGTTCAGGAAAGTGTTTTAAATATCATGGTTAGAAACCCCAAGATGAGGGAATATTACATTTTTGAAGAAAAGAATGAAGTTTTCTATGACTGGAGTATAGAGGAGAGAAGACAGAGATGCACAAGGTGAGAGTGTAGAGGTAGGCAGGTTGCATTAAGGCATTTGGATTATTGTAAAGGCAACAATAAGTTATTGAAGGATTTAAAGCATCCCCCAACTTAGTTTGTACATGTATCATGATGTTCGAAAAAAATTGAAGCTTCAGGCAATATACCTCTTTTTAGGGTATGTATTTTGGTCATGCTTTGTATTTACTGTGGACCCAATGGATAGTAAAGGGAAAAAGTCTTTTCCACAATAAGGAGCACTTAAAAAGTACATTATGGATATTACTGAAGGTAGATATCTGCTCTTCATCTGTCTATTCATCTATCTATCTATCTATCTATCTATCTATCTATCTATCTATCATCTATCTATCTATCTATCTATCTATCTATCTATCTATCTATCATCTATCTATCCCACTGTGTTCTGATAAGAATATAAATTGGCTAAAACAGGTGGTATGTACAAATTATCCAAATTGAGATCCTTCTCTAAAGGATGTTAACTAATGCATGGAGTAATTAGGATTATTTCCCCATGGATGTCTTGGTAGAAGGAGTTGGAGGTGTGAGTTTTGAATAGGAAGGAGACAATGGAATTTGTTATCTGGGTTAGAAGTTCAGATAACAAATGTACTTTGTAATTTTCTTTGTCTTTAAATTGTGTTCTGCAAAAGAAAATGGAAATGCACTATGTAGTAATTCATGTACATAATCTATTTAGAATAAGAACCCAGTGCTTATCAAATGGAATTTATTATTGTTTTGTGGTTTTTTATCCAGTTGCCTGATGTGGTGCTATCCGTGAAGCTGAAATAGCTATTTATTATTAATTATAATATCAATGGTGGAGGAATCAGAAATTATTAGGAAAGATTTATGTATTGGTTATTTAAATAATGTATTCATTCTTTCAGTAAATATTTGGTGCTTACTACATGCAAGGGAGTGCTAAAGAACATGTGAGGAATAAAAGGATGAACAAAACATATACAATCACAAACAGACAAATGTCATGAAGAGAATGTACATGGTCCTTTGAGATAATATAATGAAATGACCTGACCTAGCCTGGAGAGGAAAGTTTCCCTGAAGAAACAATGATTGAGCTGAGATCTGAAGTATGAATAGATCTAGCTAAACTAAGGACAGAGGGTATGAAAGATTAACAAGTGCATAAGCCCTGTGTTTGAGGGAGCGAGGCATATCCAAAAACTGAAAGTTGGATGAAGAGTGAGCTTAAGAGTGTTGAAGGATGAGGTTAGAGTGGTAGGGGCCACAACATGCAGGTCTTTGTAAACCAAAACAGATTTTAGAATAATGGGAAGCCATTATGTAATTTTAAACTGGGAATGATTTTGAAAGGTAACTCATATAGTGTTCAGAGCAGATTGGTTGGGGTCAAATAAATGACTTGAAACTTATTAAGAAACATCTATAGATCCAGGAGACAGATGCTGGTAGCATGGTCTTAGGTGGTGACAGTGGAGATGGAGAGAAATGGATAAATCTGAGAGATATTTAGGAGCTAAAATTAATAGGATTTTAAGATAGATTGGGTATTCGGGATGACAGAGAGAGGGGTGACAAGAATACTTCTCAGTTTCTGGTTTGCTTAATCAAATGGCTAATGCTGACATTTGCTTAGATATTAAAAGAGGACCAGGGAAGTGGTCTGGAATGGGAAGGTGGAGTTTCTTGCAAGCTTCTTGCAAACTGTATTTATTTATTTATTTATTTATTTATTTATTTATTTATTTATTTATCAATGAGATGTTTAAATGTCTATGGGAAGAATGTAGTTGAAGAGGGGCATGGTTAGGATTTTGAGCAGAGTAGAGAAAGTTGGAAAAATAGTGAGTGCATAATTTATAAGAAAAGCAGTAAAACTATTAGGTAGTTGTGAGATTCTTTGAGATTAATGATAATGAGTTTATAGTGGAACCAATCTGCCCTATTACAGTTCAAGATTATGACTTTCTTTACAGTTAACACAGGCATGAAGAAAGCTGATAATTGAGCTAGGATTCGGATTTTGAAGGAAGTTATAATGAAGAGACAGAGATGTTAAGGAATTCAGGGTGTATAGTGTTACTGCCATTATGGGGCTACGTAAAGAAGAGAGTGGAGAATGGAGAGAGTTGACAAATTGAGAAAAAGTAGATCTGTTGGTGGACTGGAGTTTCAATAAGGTTGACTACTATTGCAGTTGTAATTGGACCAGTTAGCTCAACAGAGAAGAGGAAGTGGTCAGATAGCAGGGTGGTTGAGTTTAAGCCTTCAGAGTTGGAAAAACATTTAGGATATGACAAATTTCAGATTATGACCATGTAAGTGGGTGGTCTGAGGAAAAGTGGAAAGATTATTGGAGAGGAATTGGTGAAGAAACTGTGAGGCCAAGGTACTGGAAGGCTCATCTACATGGATAATAAAGTTACCTAGGGGATGGAAACATTTTAGGTGAGGTTGTATTTGAAAAATATTTATGCAATCTGTGAAGTAATAACTTTGAGTTCTCTATTTTCGTGGAATAGTCATTGGCACAAATCTATTCAAAGCAAAATAATGACACATTTCCCAATATAAAAGATAAATAATATCTAGCATTTGTATATTAAATTTTATTTTACATACCTGTATCTTACCTATATTGGATAATCTTATTAAAATGGGACCTTTGTATCTAGTAGGTATATATATTGTCCTTAGTGTTAAGTCATACCGAGTATGAAATTCTACGTATATAAACACATAACATATGTGTTTTCCCCACATTTGTATCAGTTAGCTTTTTTCCCTGCATAACAAACTACTCCAGAACTTTGTGGATAGTAACAACAACCATTTCTTTAAAACTCACAAGTCTTTGACTCCATTAGGTGGTTCTGCTAACTTGGGCTAGGTTTAACTTATCTCAGCTAAGTTTACCCATGCATTTGTGGTAGATTGCTGAGTTGCTTGGTAGCTGACAGGTCTGGGATGGCTCAAATGGATGACTCAGACAGCTGCTTCTCTGGTATCTCATCATTCAAAAGCCTTGTAGGTCTTCTTCACATAGCCAGTAGTCTGGGTTCCAAGACTGTGAGTGGAGGTGCTATCCCTCTTGATGTCTAGGCTTAGATCTAGCACAACGTCATTTATGCCACATGCTGTTGGCCAAGCAAGTCCTAAGTCCAGCTCAGACTCAAGGGTTGGGGAAATAGATCTTATCTCTTGAAGGTAGGAGTTGCAAAGTCACATTGCCAAGGGGTGTGGATATAGGAAGGAAAATAACCACAGCTCTTTTTTTTTTTCCTTGCAAACAATCTTCCATAACATCCTGTGTGTGGGAATGCAAGATGTAGGTGCATCTGAAACACCATGCACTGGATATTACAAAGCTGTATTTCTGCTCTATCACACCCACTTATTTGTCATGTATCCTTGGATAAGAAAGTTCTTGGATCATCCCTTTTCTCTTTATAAAGCAAGAAGGGAAGAAAGGAAAAAATATTAGCTGAGCCATTGGCCTACTATCATTAGTGATGATTCATTGAGAGCATTGATTTGTGTTTTAAATGGTTTATCTTTGAAATACATTGTTTTTATGCTAATAACATCCCACATCTCTTTAATGTGGGAATCCATAAAAATATCGAGGAGCTAAGAACTCAGAGATGTCGGGGAGGAGCAAGATGGCAGAGTAGGAGACCTGGATTTCGTCTGGTCCCAGGAATTCAGGCGGATAGGGATTAAACCATTCTGAACACCTACGAACTCAACAGGAGATCAAAGAAAAGGATAGCCACAACTCTCTGAACAGAAAAGTGACCACTTTCTGGAGGGTAGGACGTGCGGAGAAGTGAATCCGAGGCAATATTTGGGAGGATAGACGGCGGGGGAGGGGGCCTCCGTTGGCTGCTTCTGGCAAGTGATAGAGCCCCGGAACACAAAATCGGAACTTTTAGAAGTCGGCTCTGCTGAAGGACATTGCTCCAGTGGCTAAGCGGGGGATGGAACCCTCACTGAGACAGTGTGGTCTCAGGACCCTCGGGGTCACAGAAAGACCGGGGGTGCCTGAGTGCAGCAGAGCTCCCAGGTATCGGAGTGGGGAAGCCGGCTGCAGAGACGGAGCCGAGGAGCAGGCTCTCAGCTCGGGGTTGCCAGAAACCATGATCCGCGGCCAAGTCGGGCCACTGCTCCTCCAGCAGGGACCCAACAAGTGGCAGATCTGGGAAGACTCCCCTTCCTCCCTTGGGAGGAGCGGCGCAGGAGTGCACTGCAGGGATCTGCTGGGTTTGGAGACTCCACACGGGGTCGTGCACCAGAGATAGAAATGCTCGGTCACAGGCTGGGTGAGCACAGAGTGCGGCCAGGGACCGGGGAGATGGGAGTGATTGACTGCTTTTCTCTGGGGGCTCACTGAGGAGCAGGGCCCAGGGTTCTCGGCTCCCCCAGGTCGGAGATTGGGAGGCCGCCATTTTCACTATCGGCCTCCAAAGCTGTACAGAAAGCTTGCAGGGAACAAAAGCTCCTGAGACCAAACCCGAGCAGATTACTTAGCCCAGACCAGCAAGGGCGGGGCAATTCTGCCTCCGGCAAAGACATTTGGGAACCACGGCAACAGGCCCCTCCCCCAGAAGATCAGCGAGAACAGACAGCCAAGACCAAGTTTACGGATCAATGAGAATGGCAGAACTCCAATGCTAGGGGAATTCTGCACATAGAATTCATGGCTTTTTCCCCATGATTCTTTAGCCTTTCAAAGTTAATTTTTTTTTAACTGTCTTTTTTTTTTTTTAATTTTTCTTTTTCCCTTTTTCAACCAACATCTTATCAATCCCTTTTTTAAAAAATATTTTTTATTTTTCATTTTTAGAGTCATATTCTATCCCTTCATAGGAGTTACCCTTATTTTTGGTATATGTATATATAAGTTGTTCTCTCTTTAAAATTTTGAGATAGTTTCTTCTAAAGATCTTCTAAAGATCAAAATATACCTTAAATCTCTAGTGTATGGCTTGTTCTAGTCTGCCTGATTCTCTCCCTTTTTTAAAAAAATCCTCTTCTTGCTTTTTTCAACCAAATTCTTATCTTATCAATTCCTTTTATAAAATCTTTTATATTTTTCATCCTTACAGTCATATTCCATCCCTTCATTGAATTAACCCTTATTTTTCTACATATATGTTTTTCTTTCTTTAAAATTTGGGAGGCACTTTCTTCTAACAGACCAAAATGCACCCAGAATCTAGTGTGTGGCACTGATCTATGCACCAGCCTGATCATATTTGATCATATTCTGTTTTTTTGTTTTGTTTTGTTTTTTGTTTGTTTTTATATTTTTCTTTTTTCTTTCTTTCCCTTTCTTTTCCCCCAGTTTCAGGTCTTTTCTGATTTGTTTAGAGTATATTTTCTGGGGACGTTGTTACCCTGTTAGCATTTTGTTCTCTCATTCATCTATTCTTCTCTGGACAAAATGACAAGACAGAAAAAATCACCTCAACAAAAAGAACAAGAGGCAGTACCGACTGCCAGGGACCTAATCAATACAGACATTAGTAAGATGTCGGAACTAGAGTTCAGAATGATGATTTTAAAGATACTAGCTGGGCTTGAAAAAAGCATGGAAGTTATTAGAGAAACCCTTTCTGGAGAAATAAAAGAACTAAAATCTAACCAAGTTGAAATCAAAAAGGCTATTAATGAGGTACAATCCAAAATGGAGGCTGTAACTGCTAGGATAAATGAGGCAGAAGAGAGAATTAGTGATATAGAAGACCAAATGATGGAAAATAAAGAAGCTGAGAAAAAGAGAGATAAACAACTATTGGATCACGAGGACAGAATTCGAGAGATAAATGATACCATAAGATGAAATAACATTAGAATAATTGGGAGAAAAGAGAAATGACCCAAATCAAAAAAATCATGAATGAAAGAGGAGAGATCACAACCAACACCAAAGAAATACAAACATTATAAGAACATACTATGAGCAACTCTATGCCAGCAAATTAGATAACCTGGAAGAAATGGAGGCATTCCTAGAGATGTATCAACTACCAAAACTGAACCAGGAAGAAATAGAAAACCTGAACAGACCTATAACCACTAAGGAAATTGAAGCAGTCATCAAAAATCTCCCAACAAACAAAAGCGCAGGGCCAGATGGCTTCCCAGGGGAATTCTACCAAACATTTCAAGAAGAATTAATACCTATTCTTCTGAAACTGTTCCAAAAAATAGAAATCAAAGGAAAACTTCGAAACTCATTTTATGAGGCCACCATTACCTTGATCCCCAAACCAGAAAAAGACCCCATCAAAAAGGAGAATTACAGACCAGTATCCTTGATGAACATGGATGCAAAAATTCTCACCAAAATACTAGCCAATAGATTCCAACAGTACATTAAAAGGATTATTCACCACGACCAAGTGGGATTTATCCCTGGGCTAGAAGGTTGGTTCAACATCCGCAAATCAATCAATGTGATACAATACATTAACAAAAGAAAGAACAAGAATCATATGATCCTCTCAATAGATGCAGAAAAAGCATTTGACAAAGTACAGCATCCTTTCTTGATCAAAACTCTTCAGAGTATAGGGATAGAGGGTACATACCTCAATATCATAAAAGCCATCTATGAAAAACCTACAGCGAATATCATTCTCAATGGGGAAAAACTGAGAGCTTTCCCCCTAAGGTCAGGAACGCGGCAGGGATGTCCACTATCACCACTGCTATTCAACATAGTATTAGAAGTCCTAGCCACAGCAATCAGACAACAAAAAGAAATAAAAGGCATCCAAATCGGCAAAGAAGAAGTCAAACTCTCACTCCTTGCAGATGATATGATACTTTATGTGGAAAACCCCAAAGACTCCACCCCAAAACTGCTAGAACTCATACAGGAATTCAGTAAAGTGGCAGGATATAAAATCAATACACAGAAATCCATGGCATTCCTATATACCAACAACAAGACTGAAGAAAGAGAAATTAAGGAGTCGATCCCATTTACAATTGCACCCAAAACCATACGATTCCTAGGAATAAATCTAACCAAAGAGACAAAGAATCTGTACTCAGAAAACTATAAAATACTCATGAAAGAAATTGAGGAAGACACAAAGAAATGGAAAAACGTTCCATGCTCATGGATTGGAAGAACAAATATTGTGAAGATGTCAATGCTACCTAGAGCAATCTATACATTCAATGCAATCCCTATCAAAATACCATCCACTTTTTCCAAAGAAATGGAACAAATAATCCTAAAATTTGTATGGAACCAGAAAAGACCCCGAATAGCTTGAGGAATGTTGAAAAAGAAAAGCAAAGCTGGCGGCATCACAATTCCGACTTCCAGCTCTATTACAAAGCTGTCATCATCAAGACAGTATGGTACTGGCACAAAAACAGACACATAGATCAATGGAACAGAATAGAGAGCCCAGAAATGGACCCTCAACTCTATGGTCAACTAATCTTCGACAAAGCAGGAAAGAGTGTCCAATGGAAAAAATACAGTCTCTTCAACAAATGGTGTTGGGAAAATTGGACAGCCACATGCAGAAGAATGAAACTGGACCATTTCCTTACACCACACGCAAAAAGAGACTCAAAATGGTTGAAAGACCTAAATGTGAGACAGGAGTCCATCAAAATCCTAAAGGAGAACACAGGCAGCAACCTCTTCGACCTCAGCTGCTGCAACTTCTTCCTAGAAACATTGCCAAAGGCAAGGGAAGCAAGGGCAAAAATGAACTATTGGGACTTCATCAAGATAAAAAGCTTTTGCACAGCAAAAGAAACAGTCAACAAAACCAAAAGACAACCGACAGAATGGGAGAAGATATTTGCAAATGACATATCAGATAAAGGGCTAGTAACCAAAATCTATAATGAACTTCTTAAACTCAACACCCAAAGAACAAATCATCCAATCAAGAAATGGGCAGAAGAGATGAACAGAAATTTTTCCAAAGAAGACATCCAAATGGCCAACAGAGACATGAAAATGTTCTCAGCATTGCTGGGCATCAGGGAAATCCAAATCAAAACTTCAATGAGATATCACCTCACACCAGTCAGAATGGCTAAAATTAACAAGCAGGAAATGACAGATGTTGGTGGGGATGTGAAGAAAGGGGAACCCTCCTACACTGTTGGTGGGAATGCAGGCTGGTGCAGCCATTCTGGAAAACAGTATGGAGGTTCCTCAAAAAGTTGAAAATAGAGCTACCGTACGACCCAGCAATTGCACTACTGGGTATTTACCCCAAAGGTACAAATGTAGGGATCTGAAGGGTTACGTGTACCCTGGTGTTTATAGCAGCAATGTCCATAATAGCCAAACTGTGGAAAGAGCCAAGATGTCCATCAACAGATGAATGGATAAAGAAAGTGTGGTATATATATATATACAATGGAATATTATGCAGCCATCAAAAGGAATGAAATCTTGCCATTTGCAATGACGTGGATGGAACTGGAGGGTATTATGTTGAGCGAAATAAGTCAAACAGAGAAAGACATGTATCATATGACCTCACTGGTATGAGGAATTCTTAATCTCAGGAAACAAACTGAGGGTTGCTGGAGTGGTGGGGGGTGGGAGGGATGGGGTGGCTGGGTGATAGACATTGGAGAGGGTATGTGCTGTGGTGAGCGCTGTGAATTGTATAAGACTGTTAAATCACAGACCTGTACCTCTGAAACAAATAATACATTATACATTAAAAAAATAAAAAAAAGTAGAAGATAGCAGGAAGGGACGAATGAAGGGGGGGAAATTGGAGGGGGAGACGAACCATGAGAGACTATGGATTCTGAAAAACAAACCGAGGGTTCTAGAGGTGAGGGGGGTGGGAGGATGGGTTAGCCTGGTGATGGGTATTAAGGAGGGCACGTTCTGCATGGAGCACTGGGTGTTATATGCAAACAATGAATCATGGAACACTACATCAAAAACTAATGATGTAATGTATGGTGATTAACATAACATAATAATAAAAAAAACCCTCAGTGATGTCTCCTGGATATTGTTTGTTGTGCTCCTGTGGCCTGAGGGGGGCTTCTCAAGTAAGGAAATTAGCTGGAAAGGTGGAAGGCTAATCACTGAAGGTTCTCCATTAGCCTTGTGTTCTCTTTTACATTTCATGTGTTTGATATTCTCTTCCACCTGTGGAACCCCAGGGATTTGTGTGCTAAGAGTTCAGAGGTTAGGACAGGGACAGAAAACCACTGGACTTCAGAGGAGGGCACTGGAGGACTGGAAAGTGTGGAGTGAAATGACGCAGACAATGAATGAGCAGATAAAACTGGTAGAAAGTACAAAATCAAGAAGTTGTTATCACAAAGGTGGTAGTTCAGAAGGAGGGCATTTTTTGAGGATCGGCCTTCAAAAGTATCCAGTGTTACTGTATGGGTGAAATTCAAGTTTAAACAAGGAATTAAATACAGTCTGTGGCCCAATCTAAAGGTCATGAGAGTGAGTCATAAAGAAAGTCTCTTATTTTAATACAGTATTGAATATGGCTCCCCCTCCTCGAAAAAATCATATGATGCAGAAGAAATCATTAGCTTAATGTACTGTGGTGAAATGTTAACAACACAGAAGTGACTGCTGGATTTTCTGGAACATTTTTTTTTTTTATGTTTAAATATAGCATACTTAAAGAAAATTACAATTTTAAAAGTGTGGAGCTCAAAGAGTTTTGAGCACACCTAGTAATTACTAGTCAGATTAAGAAACAGAATGTTGCCAGAACCCCACATTCCCCCTTATACCCCTCATAGTCACTATTTCTCCCCTACAAAGGGATCCACTATCCTGACTCCTAATTCCACAGAGGAGTTCCACCTGTTTTTATACTTTTTATACAGGAAATCATATAATATATAATCTTTTGTATCTGGTCTTTTTGCTCAACATGATGCTTTTTAGATTCACTCTTGCTGTTGTATATAGATAGTCTGTTCATGTTTATATTTGAATAGCATTCCATTGAGTGAATGTGTGATTATGTATTTACCGATTACACTGGAGAAGGACATTTACATTATCTCAAGTTTTAAGTATTTCATCACATTTTTTGTTTTTTTTTCCACTGGATATTCATTCCTGCTTTGTTGAAGATTAGTTATTTTTTCATCACATTTTAAAAGCAAGTCATTTCACTTTGAGTTTTGGTTATAATGATTGCATTAAATTCCCTTTGATACAGAACAATGGAAAATGAGAAAGTTAAAACAACTTTCCGAATAAAGCAAACTTGCCTATTTGCATATTACTCATTTTGAATAACAGTTTCTGATTTTATAAGTAGTTGAAGGGAACACTCTGGACAGATTCAAAGGTGAAACTTTGGGGTTGTGTTTGGGAGCAAACAGGAGTTTGGTTTGACCTGAGCAGTATTGCTATGCAAGGGCTTGGTGGGAAATGACCTGGCAGTGCAGATGGAGATGGGCCTGGGCACCTTGAAGGCCTGTGCTGGAGATTGTGGTTAATGTAAGGTCTGTGATGAGTCCGTGGAGGGTACTGTGTATTAGAAAGATGAATATTGAAGGGATCGTTGGGGCTCAGGACAGGAAGACTGCACAGCCATTGGTTGTTGTGGGAAATGCACTAAGAATCTGAAGGACTAGGTCTGAGTGATGCTTCCATTCATTCCTAGCTCTGTGACTTTGGAGAAGTCATTTACTATGTCTGAGCTTCAGGGTCCTCATATGAACAATGGAGATAGGAATCCCACTGTTGTGGGAATGCAGTGAGTTGGTCCATATTAGAGAGTTGCAGACTCTACAGAGTTCTAGGGCCTCCACATACCCCTGCAGTGGGCCGTGGCTGTGCCTGCGTGGGGAGAAGAGTGTGGCAAAGTATTTAATCTCCTTTATTCAGTCGTGTAGAGAATGACCGCATATAAGGTAGTATTGCAGGTACTAATGTACTTAAATTACACATTATGCTCTAGGTATAATATAGAGTTTCAGAGTGAGGTCAGATAGTGAGGTGGTTAGAAGCAGGGAGTCTGGAGCCAGACTGCCTGTATTTGAAGCTCGGCCCCTCTTACTGGCTGTGTGAACTTAGTCAAATTACTCAACCTTTCTGGGCTTTTTTTTTTTAATTAAAAAATTTTTAAGATTTATTTATTTATTTAGAGAGAGGGTGCACGCTAGCACACGAGTTGGGGGAGGGGCAGAGAGAGAGAGAATCTCAAGTGGACTCCCCGCTGAGCATGGAACCCGACCTGGGGGCGCAATCACATGACCCTGAGATCATGACCTGAGCCGAAACCAAAAGTCAGACGCTCAACTGACTGAGCCATCCAGGTGCCCCCAGGCTATGTTTCTTTCTTTCTTTCTTTTTTTTTTTTTTAAAGATTATTTATTTATTTGTTAGAGAGAGAGAAGAGCACAAACAGGTGGAGTAGCAGGGAGAGGGAGAAGCAGGCTCCCCGCTGAGCAAGAAGCCTGATGCGGGACTCTATCCCAGGACCCTGGGATAATGACCTTAGCTGAAGGCAGTTGCTTAACCAACTGAGCCACCCAGGCACCCCCCGGTCTATGTTTTCATAATGGTACCTACCACATCGGATTGTGTTGAAGATTTAATTAGTTAATGCTTATAAGGCAGTTAGAAAAATAGCTGGCCTGTAGTAAGTGTTCAATATTATTGTGAATTATTTGTCTTTTCTAAGTAGCAATGAGTGATCTTACTTTCTGGTTGGCTTATTGCGTGGAAATGTGTGGTACAGGCTTGATGAAATCTTTATTGTATCCTTCTATCCCTGTAGCTCCAACTATGATTCAGGTGATCTACATTAGGATTATACAGAATGAGCTCAACCCTCATCAGGGCCCTGTGTATTTGAACACAATTATAGTGCCCTGCCCCAGTCTCCTTTTTTCTATTTCCTTCCATATTTCCTAATAGGGTATACTTTTGAGTTCTTTTTTTGGCAGTCCTCTGCTGAATATATTTTATGTATCTCCTATACTTGTGGTCTGGTCGTTAGAGAAATTAAGGAGAATTTCTTTTTCATTCTTCATACCGTATCTTTATTGCTATAACTCAAAGTTACATTGCCTGTTTTGTTGTCTATATTTTACTATTAAATCATATCACATCTATTATTAATTATCCTTCCCTAAATTTACACCATCCACATTTGGCTTGTCTAAGTCTTTTGATACATTCATCAAATGTATCAACTGTTTAGCATATTACCATAGACAAAGCTTTGTAATTGACACTAGATATATTCTTCAAGGGGTCTAGAGTTTCCTGGAATGTCATGCATGCCAGCTAGACTTGTAATAAAGTGTTATTGTGATACTTGTTGTGATAGAAATGTGCAAAGAGTATATGATAACATAAAGGAAGAACACTTAACTCTCACGGTGGGGGAGAGGTTGAAGGTATGTCAGAAGATGGTTGGGGACGATGGAGATGTCCAGGAAGTGCACACAGAGGAGAGAGTGTTTGTCATAAACTGCAATTAAGATGCTAGCCACTAAGAAAGTGGGAGGACAAACCCCTTAAGAAGAAGGAGCAACTAGTAACATGGCGTGAAACAGATGGGCCTCTGGGAACTACACGTAGCTAAGTGTGGCTGGAACATAGAAGGCAGGAGCAGGAATTGGTGGGAGGTAATAGGTTCTGAAGGCAGATAAAAGTTAGATAGGCAGATAATAGGTTCTGAAGGGCTTTGCATGTCATAGTAGGGAGTTAATACTTAATCCTATAGGTATGAGGTAACAGTTAAGATTGGAGAGGGACAGGAATAAATAGATATGATTTAAATATACACCAGTCTGGTAGCCTGTGTAGTGTGATCTGTGAATTAAAGGGAGTAGGAACAGAGGTAAGGTGGCTGATGGAGAGGCTTTTCCTGCCACATAAGTAAGTAAAAACATGAAGTCATGACCAAGACAAGGCCTTGGGAATAGGAAAGTAGGGAAATTTTTGAGAGATTTATTAAGTAGATGTATTTTGAGCACTTACTCATGTCTTTGATAACACTTGATAACCAGCTGGATGTGGCAGGAGGCTCAGCCCCAGGTCTGAGGGATGAGGCAGGTAATGATGTCACTCACAAGAGTAAGAGATGGAGAACTCATTCAGGAGGAGCAATGGATTCCCTTTGGGACCAATTACCTTTTGAACACCTGTGAGACATTTAAATGGAGATGTATAGTGGGTATTTGGCTTCTGTATCAATAAGTCAGGAGACAGTTTTGTGCTAAGAAGTGGACTGCTGAATTCGATATATAAAAGTCAGTTGAATCATGCATATGCAGTAGATCAATTGGGAGAGGGCTGCGGATAATCATGATGAGAATCCTAACACATCATAGAAACATAGAGAGGGATAACCTTAGAAAATGATTTTGGAAGAGATATCAGCTGGGGACTTGGTAAAACCCAGGAGGAAGTGGTATCACAGAACCTGGGGCAGAGTTTATAATGCTTACAAAATATTTTGTAATGTTTAAGTAGTGTTGGACATGGCCATAGAAAATGGTGTTGTTTGATTAAGTGGGATCCTGAGCAGGTACGCTCAGGGTGGACCACCTCCTTTTGAAGAGCTCTGCCTACATCAGAAATCAGGGGAGTGTGCCCTCCCACCATATGGGCCTAATTCTAGTAGGTCCTGGTTTTTCGCATTCTGGTGAAGAGTTGTGACTGTTTTTTAGTTTGAATGAGGGTAAAGATTTCCTCTCTGTTTTTTTCTTCTCTTTGTTTTTAGAGAAAAAAAATTCAGATAGAAATCACTTTCTGTGCAGTTTTTTTGTTTTATTTATTTATTTTTTTAGAGAGAGAGAGAGGGAGAGGAAGGGAGGGGCAGAGGGAGAGGAAGAAACTCTTAAGCAGGCTTCACACACAGCACGGAGCCCAATGCAGGGCTCAACATGGGGCTTGACTTGGGGCTTGATTTCACGTCCCTGAGATCATGACCTGAGCCGAAATCAAGAGTCTGACACTGAACCAACTGAGCCACCCAGGCACCCCTTCTGTGCAGTATTTTATCGGAAGTATCATAGTTCCTTTAAAATTTTAAGCTAACTAGAGAACATCTATAACAACACAATTTAGTCATGCATTTGGTGTATGTCATGCATTTGGACTATGGGTTTCTTTAGAGCAGAAGCAAGGCATATTTATTTTAATGCCCCGAGGGCCTAACTCAGACATTGGCCTGTAGAAGTGCTTAATAAATGCTTATTTTTGTCTTTGTTTGTGATTACACAGTTTCATTTCTGAGAGCTTCCAAGTTCTCTTGAATCTTCTTACCTTCCAAGATCTCAGGTCACTGCATTATGCCAATTCATCTTCTGAATTTTCATAGTTCTACTTTTTTTAACTGCCTAAAGTTCAGTATGTTTTCCCCGCCCCCCCTCAAGTGTTCAAGCAAAATGAGAATTTATTTTAAGGCTGCGCATTGATGCCACAGCATTTAAGAGCAGGAATTGAAATAGAGCCAGACCTAAGATATTGAGCTTGAGACAGAAAACTGTCAAAATGTTCCTGCTACTTTCGTTTCCACAAGGTCTCTTGTTTCTACTTCTCTTTGTTCTCTCTCTTTCAAATATTTATTTTGAAATATCTCAGTCGTATGCTACCATATGGAGTATAATATAACCAAATGCATTCTTTTTTTTTGTTTAAGATTTTATTTATTTATTTGTCAGAGAGATAGAGCACAAGCAGGGGGAGCGGTAGGCAGAGAGAGAAGCAGGTTCCCTGCTGAGCAAGGAGTCCGAAGTGGGACTTGATCCCAGGACCCTGAGATCATGACCTGAGCTGAAGGCAGACGCTTAACCAAATGAGCCACCCATGCGTCCCAACCAAATGCATTCTTAACCCTTTCATCTTAACTATCAAGAACCTTACGATGCCAAAATTAGTGTCTTACTAATGTCACATCTGTTCCACTATACCACCCAATTCCTCTGTGTTGGTCAGAAGGAAGCTCAGAGTGAGTTATGCTAGACTCCTTGTCTCCTCCCTGGGAGAAAGAATTAGCAATAATGGAGTCATAGACCTCATGAGATTTGGAGGTGATGGTCAGATGAGAGGCTTCCCGATCACAGCTCTACCTTCCCTCCCTGCATCAGGAATGAATTTATCCTCTTTCCCCACATGGCTTAATATATGCTTCCAAAAAAAAAAAATTACTATGGGACTTTCGGTATTTGAAGAAAGTGTATTCTGTATTTCCATTTGGATAATGCTGTATTTGGATTTTAAGCTTCTCAGCAAAATATGAATTATCTTGCTGCTGTTCCCTTAGTATTCTTTTCTATGACTATTGCTAGGGGATGATAGGATTTTGTAGATTATGTGCCCATTCTGCGTTCAACTCTTAACTTTTTCAGAGCTCTACAAATTTAGTGCTTATCATGACTGTGACAGGAGGTAGTGGAAACAACAATGGCACCTGGTCATTCTCCCCACATACCCAGGAGTATTTCCTGTTTACTTGCCAGTAAGATTGGGATTCCTTTCTCAGAAGTTTGGTGCTCATGGTTATTATAAAGTGAGAAATAAAAAAATAAATGTTTTTGAGTAGAGGATAAGTTTTATAGGAAGAAGTAATAAAAGGTCTGATTTCATCATCCTATTTCTGTACTCTGTATATATTGCACTTGAGCAATTTTCTCCTTTAGTTTTTCTCTGTGCTATTTATACATCACTTCTGAAGACAAATTGGACTTCCTTAGCTAATGAAAAGTTGTCTTATTTAATAATTCAGAAATATCTTATTTCTTTGGGGAAAATCTGCTTTTTTTAAGAAAAGTTTCTTTACCGTTCCAGCATTTTTGTTGACTTAAAGTCAGAGATATATTATGTGTATGTTCTTAGCCTATAGATGGGCAATCAAGTTCGTGAAGGTAAACCATTGAATTGTTCCCCAGCCTTTTCTTTTCTGAAAGTCTCATGTCATTTCTTTTCTTTTCTTTAGGGAATCAGCAGTCTCTTCAGTTCTTTAAAAGTGGTGCGTCTCTTGCGACTGGGCCGTGTTGCTAGGAAATTGGACCATTACCTAGAGTATGGAGCAGCAGTCCTCGTCCTCCTGGTATGTGTGTTTGGACTAGTTGCCCACTGGCTGGCCTGCATATGGTACAGCATTGGGGACTATGAGGTCATCGATGAAGTGACGAACACCATCCAAATAGACAGTTGGCTCTACCAGCTGGCCTTGAGCATTGGGACTCCGTATCGATATAATACCAGTGCAGGGATATGGGAAGGAGGACCCAGCAAGGATTCTCTGTACGTGTCCTCTCTCTACTTTACCATGACAAGCCTTACAACCATAGGATTTGGAAACATAGCTCCTACCACAGATGTGGAGAAGATGTTTTCAGTGGCCATGATGATGGTTGGCTGTAAGTATCTTGTTTTTTTTCTTTTTTAATTAAAAAATCATTGTTGCTGGCAGTTTTCCAGACTCCAATCTCTAATAGGATTAAAATGAAGCTACTTTCTCTTCAGAAAGGCGTTTAATCCATATTATTTGCATTGGTTTAATTTTTATTCAGCCTTAGAATATAAATATGCAAATAATGTATTTTACATTTTAGAATGTATTAGCACATGAAAAACAGTGTAGATAGACTGATACAAAAATCAGGATGGGAGCTCTTTGATTTAATTCTATTCACAGCATCCTGTCTGGCAGAGCTCTTTCCAAGGGAGACTAGCATCTAGAAAGGCAGCATCTAGCACATCCCATAGGTTTTGTTGGCTGTGTATTAAATTCCAAAAAAAGCAGACAGGATATGATGGGAGACACATAGTTTAGAAACTACTTTAGTTAGTAATTGAATTCTTGACTAGCACTGATCTCAGGATAGTTTTATGTTGTTTTTTTACAATTAGGACTCATAAAAAAGTTTTATAAATCTGGTCTTCATTACAAACACTCTAGGTTGAATATATGCGCCTTTGAGAGAATGAAAGGATTAGTAAATACAAGCTCATTTGGCAATGACAAAAGTGTCCAGGATTTAGCAGGCACACCTGAGTACTAAATGTCTGTATGGTGTTCCAGGGAGTAGAATGTTCTTTAAGGAGTGAAAGAACACATGTTCTCCACTCAGACTGAGGATGGATTATGTCAGATCAGAACATTAAGGAGATACGTATCAAAGAAGCTATTTTAAAAGAAGACTTTGAGGGAGATTTCACCATCATCTACCCCTTCAGGTTGACTTAGATGATTTATCCAAGCCTAGTTCTGACCCCTAGAGTAACCTTAAGATCATCGTACTAGAGGTATGGTTAGTGTTATTAGCACCTGTTAAGCCTTTGGGTCATGGTCATTGGTTTGTGGTCTGAGCCATCCTTTTGAGATTCCACATTGCAGAGGTTTGTATTTTGACACCGATGGGAAAGATGTTAAGAGTCCAGGAGTGTCAGGTGGCCCATGAAAGGTCAATATCTTGGGTCAATGTAAGGCAGTTTTCACATTTTCAGAGTTAAAAGTTTTTGATAGCTATTAGAGCACCGATGTTAGCAGTTTAGCTTCCGTCTTTCTACACTCCTTTATGCAGGTGCAGAAACCAGAACACACAGGTTCTACTTGCTGTTTAGAGGTAAGGAGGTAGATTGAGAATGCCAAGTGCTACTACTTCAGAGGCCTTTAGGAGGAAATATGTTCCTGTATACAAAGAGATCCTGATGATTAATTAAACCTGCTGCCTAACACCCAACATGGTAAAATGTATTGGCGCATTATAAATTCAGAAGACGACATTTTGTCAGTGGTATTTATTACTATACTGCCTTTAGTATTTATATAATGCATTTTACCTTATACTCGAGCATAGTTAGATTTAAGAAAATTTATTTTGAAGCAATTATTGATTCACTGGAAGTTGCAAAGATAGTATAGAGAAGGCCTTTGCGCCTTTTACCTAGTTTCCTCCAATAGTTACATCCTGTATAATCAATCCAGCACATGATCAACATTGTCACTAATACAATATGTGTGTGTAGTTCTGTGTTGTTTTATCATGTGTAAATTCCTTTAACTACCACTGAAATCAAGATACAGAATTGTTCCATCACCACAAAAACTTCTGCATGTTACTCCTTTATAGTCATACCCACCCCTTCCCCCAAAGCATCCCTAAGCATTGGCAACTACTGTTTTGCTCTTCATCTATATAGTGTTGGGATTTTGAGAATGTCATGTAAATGGAGCCATGCAAAATGTGACCTTTTGAAATTGGCTTTTAACATTCAGCATAACCCCTTGCAAGCCATCTAAGTTGTTGAGTGTATCCATAGTTTATTCCTTTTTATTGCTGCGTAGTATTTCATGGTTTGGATATGTCACTGTTTAACTGTTCATCTATTGAAAGCCATTTTGATTGTTTACAGTTTTTGCCATTACAAAGAAAGCTGCCATGAACATTTGTGTACAATTTTTTTTTTTTTTGGATATAAGTTCTCAGTTCTCTGGAATAAATATCCAGGAAAGAGATTGTTGAGACACACAATAAATGTATGTTTAGTTTTTAAAAGAAATTGCCAAACTATTTTGCAAGTGGATGGACTAGCATAGTTAGGTTTTTCTTTCTTTTTTTCTCAAGATTTTTAAACAATAGGATAATAGAAAAAAAAATCTATATAGAGTTGAAGGATAGCACTACTCACTTTGTTTCTCAGGCCCCAAACATAGGAATCATCCTAGATTCCTGTTTCTTCTCATTTATTACATCTTTTTATAACCAGTCTTGTTGGCTTTACCTTCAGAATACATTTGATTATTTCTCTCCACTTCCGTAGCTTACCACTCAAGACCAAATCACCATCACTGGTCTGGACATTTACTACAATCTTCTATATGTTCCTTTTATTTTTACTCTTGCCCCATAGTCTCTACCCAGAAGTGATGGATGGAGCTAAAGAGTATTATGCTAAGTGAAATAAGTCAGTCAGAGAAAGTGAGAGTAGCCCTTTTAAAGTAAATAAGATCACACCATTCCTTTACTCGAAGCCCTCCGATGTTTTCCATTGCACATAATATAAAATCTAGATTCCCTACCCTTCTATCAAAGTCTTAATGGTCTGGCTGTTGTCCACCTTGTCCACTTCACTTTTCATTGTTCCTGCCCTTGCATATTCTATTCCATCCATGCTAGCCATCTTGCTTTGAACACTTTAAGCTCAGTTTTGTCTCAGGGTCTTCATACTTGCTTCCCCACTGCTTATAACACCCCTCCTCTTATTTATGCCATGAATTCATGCAGGTCTCCACTCAAATTGCCTCTTCAGAAATTCCTCCCAATGCTATCCTCTATAAAAAGAGAACACCCAAAGCCAATCACCCTTAATCCTTGCCCTTTAATCTTTTACTTCTGTACTTACCAAGACCTGAAAACACATTTACTCCATTTTTCTTTTCCTTCAGAACGCAAGTTCCATGACAGTAGTGCCTTTGCCTATTTTTCCTTCTGTATACTCAGCTTCTAAACAACTTTTTATGCCATACTCAATCTCAGTTTGTTGTATAAATGAGTGAAACTGAAGATGTCCTTGATGGTTGTAATGAGAATCTCCTGTTCTTGAATCCACTCCAGTTAGGTCTCTGATGAAGATACATGCTGGAAAAATGCACACTCTTCAAGGTTTTGCTCTGATTCCTTTGTGAAAGCCCTGAGTTCACCTGTGTCTGCCTCTGGGAATGTAGTGGCTCCTACATCTGGATTGCTCCAACTCTATGTCTCTAAGTTCCTGAGAAGTTCTAAGAGGCTAGTTAGTGAAAGCGCCAACAACCCTGTCTCCCACCACTTTTTACTGTCTACCTTTGGAATCTAGGTAGACATTGAAAATTTTCATCATCGATTGAATTTTCAAATCATTGAAAATTTTCACGTAGATTCAGTTGAGTTTTCAAAACTTCATTTGGTTCATTTTGGTTACATCCTTTCTCTAGTTCATGTATGGCCAGTTGTAGTGCTATATCTAAAGGTCTTTATCCTTCTTTTATCTCTATTTAGTTCCTATCTTGATTTCAAGATGAAGACCTGGTCTTAAACTTGGCCCTTTTCTTTTCTGAGTTTGTGCGATTTTCTTAACACCTGAGCATTAGTTTTCCATTTATAAACTAGTTCCTGACATTTCTTTTGCCTGTTGACTTCGGTTTTCTTTTTATGCCTCAAGTCCAGTTTCTGTTGCCGGGGGTGTTCTAGGGAAATGCTTTTTCATTTCCTTCTTAGTCCCTGGGTCCTTAGTAATTTAATGGCATGTTTCCTTTGCAGCCACCAAGAAGCTGATAGAAAACTGTCAAGACCCATGAAGTGTTAAAGTAACTTCTTGCAATTCCAAAATCTATTAGACACACATGCTCAAAATATCAACCAAATGTGCCTCTTGCAGCTGTTTGTAATCTTAGTTCACTTTTCTCCCTACAATAACACCAAGGAAGACAAACAAAACAAACTGCTGCTGTTCCCAGAACCCAGTATGTGTTATCAGTCATAGATGCAGCTCCGGAGTTAGCGTTATGTCTGTATGCCTGTGTGTGTGTGTGTGTGTGTGTGTGTGTGTGTGATGGGGAAGGAGAGTAAAGGAAGAGGGAGATAGAAAAAGAAAGCTTCGTGATTTTAGTTGTGCTAAGATTCTAGTCAATCTAGAATTGAGTGGTGTTTGAGAAGTACCACTTATAACCTTATAACACAGTAGCTGAGAAAAACGTTTTATCAAAAGGTTGGTGGAGAAACCAACTGCCTATACTCTGTGGAGAAAAACGCCTATATTTTGTGGAGAAAAATAATCACTACTTGTGAAATGATAGCCTCTTTTTCTGGAGAAAGTCATCTAAAGTTTTCATGCCTTCTAGCAAAATTGAGAAATTTTAATGGCAACAATTCCAGTTCCTAGGTCCATTCTGAGCGCTCTTCTTTCTTTAATGGCCTCTCCTCTCTGACCTCTAGGTCCTTTCACCCCTAATGCTGAATTGCATGTGGACTCTGTCCAGGAACACAGTCTCAGGGTTCTGCTTGCTGCTTTCAGACAAATCTTCAGACAAAATTTATGACTGTGTCCTTCCTTCAATCCCAGTCACCTTATGTTCTCTCTTGATACCTTCTATGTCAGCAGGATCCCTGGGTTATTTCTTTTATCTGCTACCTGGGGATTTCTTAGACTTAAATCCTTTGTCCATCATTTGCCCGAGGTGGAGAATCTTCCTGCTCAGATTTCCAGGACTGGAAAAGTTGTTTGGATCTTCTCAACATATGTCTACCACCATGCATTCTTTATCTCAAATTTGTCTCTTCTCAATTTTGGCATGCCCTATGCCTTGAGTAGAACTTCATGGCTCTGGTAGCAGCCATTATACTATCTCAGGATAGTATACTATCTCATTCCTTTGCATTTGTCCATTCATGAATGAACCTGATGACCCTGCTGATGTTCATGGAATTCACCACCAAAGGACATTTGTGAAAATATATTTTTGTAGTTAGTTCTGCCAAAAAAAATAAAAGTCAGTTGTGGAAAATAGCATACTTTTTTTTTTTTTTTTGAGATCAAGATGTGGGTAATCTCTTTGCTTATTTGCAGAGCAAATACTTCATGATATCTTCATGAAATGTTTTCTAATCCATTTCATTTATATAATCTTATTGAGCCCTTAATAGTTTTCTTTTTCCCCATGATTAGCAGACTGACTAATTTTGCTTCTATTCAGAAAGCATCTCAGTGCACAGATGATTTGTTTTGATGGCTATAAAAAAAAGCAATATGAGAATGGAATTTTTCTGATATGATTATCCCTTTGTCTTAATGTATTTTTATGAATCCTCTTCTAAAGATTTATCAAGGAAGTAATTACTTACTTAGTTTTTTCTTCATTACTAAATGATCATATAAATTGTATTTTACTTTAACCCAACCATTACAAAAATCTATATACTGGCATTTGTCATTGTAATTTTTAAAGAAAGAAACATAAAATAAAAATAGAAGTTATGAATAACTTTTTGCCATAAGTAATTTGTGTCTAACCATAAATCTCTCTCTCTTTTTCTCTCTCCCTCTCTTTCTCGGTTTTGTTTGCTTGCTTTGTTTTGTTTTAACACACTGTTAAATACATTAATAAACATGTAGACAGCATAGTTTAGATAGCATATTTCAAAGGACTATAAGATTAGACTCTGGGTACTTGCTTTATTTAAAAATATTTTTTTCTTTTTGATCTTTCTATTGTTGCCTGCTTGGTTGCTAGGTTGAGGCAGCCTGACTTGTGGTATACGGCAATCAGAATCTGTCCTGGCAGGAGTCCATGTAATTAAGTCTTTAAAAGTAAAACAAAGCAAAACTAAAAACTATCAATATGAAAACTGCTGAGATTTAATTGGTAGACAGGCAGGTAGTCATAATAATGCTAATCTGCTGTTTTCAAACAGGATGTAATTGATGATAGCTCAGTCTAAGATCTTTGTGTAATTGACTGATACGGTTTATAATGCAGCAGGCAAGTGGTTTAGCACATTTAGAAGTATAGCAGGACCATCTGCCAGTGGGATGTGTATGAAGAGAAATTCAAATCTCCATGTGGGTGGTTAAGCCACCAGGGACCACTTAGTTACATACTGGTCACTCAGTATCATGCAGAGGAGACTGATGCCGCGCATCATATTCTCCAGTTGGTGATCTAATTTAGCATTCTCTGTGGAGTTCAGATAAAAGCCAAGCTGCGATTATAGGCATTGCTTTTATCTCTCTCTATAGAAAAGGAAATAAATAGAAAATGGTGAGACCTAGAGATTGGGAGAATATAGAATAAGTTGAAGGCAAAGGCCTATGTGACCTTGGAGAGTCTTTGAATCTCTTTGGGTTTTAGTTTTTTCAATTGTGTAATGCAGGAGTTGATATAAATGAGTTTTAAGGTCTCTTTCAGTGCCAACATTTTATATATCTAAGATTCTGTTAGTGCAGTTATACCACTATTCATAGAATTGGGCTGTTTATTGGAATGGGGTTAATAATGAAATGGAAGAGATGTCACAGGTTTTAGGGCTTTTCGTGTATGTTACATACCTTGTTTTATACACGCATCTTATATGGAATATATTCAGTGAAGAGTAAAGGGGACATTGTCAGGAGATATTGTAGAGAATAGAAAATATGCTTGTGGAAAGAAAAGTGTTTTTCAAATAGAAATTAAGCAGAAAAAGACATTCTTCAGGACATAAGAGTGGGGCCCAGGGAGAAATCTGTATACCAGTGGGGAGCCAGTGGGGACTCTGAAGGAGTTTGGCCCTTATGGATATCCAGGCAGGTTTAAAAGTGAACTGTTAACTAACTGGAATTTAAATAAACACTTGGAAGAAAAAAAAATAAAATGAAAATAAATATTAAAGAAATGATGCTAAAAAACATAAAAGTGAACTATTGCCCTTTTCCAATATTAAAAAAATTATTCTACAAATCTTAACATGAGACTTTAGATGACTGAGATATAATATTAAGGAACATGTTGAATTTTTTCTTGTCCTTGCTGTTGTGGTGTAGGTAGGAAGTGGAGTGTGAACATGCTGATTTTCATTTCTGGTTTTAGATTCAGCCAGATGGAGAGAATTTTAAGCTTAATGTTTATTTTGGAAACTGGGTCAATTCTTTGTGTCTGCTTTACCTCTGCTTGTAAAAAAGATTTCCTTTTTTTTTTTTGGGGAGGGGGGGTCTCTTTTCTTTAATGAGCTCTGAGTATCCTATGAGGAAAAACATTTTGTGGAACACAAAGTTCAGGGTTATAAGTACCTTTTTTCATGGTTCAGTAGTTTCAGATGTATAGTCCAGTAGTTAGAAAAAGACTATGTGATGTGCACTTTATTCCGTTTCTTATTCAAAATAGAGCTTGTATCTTTTACAGGAATGTTCTTTTATACTCATGCTCCTTTTTATACCTAGTTACATTTTCACAAAACCTCTCAGATTTTCTAAAGATTGAGTTTTCCCATAAAACAGGAAATTTTTTCAGTGGCCTATTAACTAGCCTGACCTCTTTGCAAGGACTTGGTCTCTGGAACTACCTTGTGTTTCTGTATCACTCAAAATTATTTAATTCATCCAGCATTGTCCCAGGTGTTCTGATAGTATTGTTATTAAGGAGACAAATTGGATACTTTCAATGGATACTTTCAATACTTTCAGTGGTATGGTGAGTTAAGTTAGTGGCATGGTGAGTGTCAGACAAGAGAATCACTGAATCATTTCTTTCTCTCCCATTCTCTCCATCTCCATCTCCATCCTGATTCCCACTGCCAACTCCATCCCTATCTCTGTCTCCATCCCCATCCTCATCTCCATCCCCATTCCCGTTTCCATCCCCATTCCCATCTCCATCTCCATTCCCATTTCCATCCCTATTCTCATCTCCACCTCTATCCCCATCCCCATTTCCATCTCCATTCCCATCTCCACCCCATCCCTATCTCCATCCCCATCCTCATCTCCATCTCCTTCCACATCCTCATTTCCAACCTCATTCCCATCTCCATCCCTATCCCTATCCCTATTTCCATCCCCAGTCCCATCTCCACCCCATCTCCATCCTAGTCCCTGTCCTCATCTCCATCCCTGTCTCCATCCCCATCTCCATCCCAGCCCCCATACTCATCTCCATCCCCATCTCTATCCTCATGTCCACCCCATCTCCATCCTCATCTCCACCCCATCCTCATCCCCTTCTACATCCTCATCCCATCCAGGTCCTCATCCCCATCTCCATCCTCATCCTCATCCCCATCTCCATCCCCATCTTCATCTCCATCCCCATCTCCATCCTCATCTCCATCTTCCTCCTCATTCCTATCTTCATCCGCATCCCCATTTCATCTCCATCCTCAACTCCATCCTCATCTCCATCTCTATTCCCATTTCCATCTGCAACTCCTTGCCCATCTCCATTCCTTCTCCATCTTCATGTCCATCGTACCTCTCTTAATACTATGAGCTAAGAGCTAAGACTTTGAACAGATGAATAAAGAAGTTGGGCTGAACTATAAGGCTGGTAAGAACAGGGTCTGTATTTGTCCTATTTGTCATTATTTATTTAGCATAAAGCATTGTGCCTAGTTGATAGTTAGGCTCATTAAACATAATTTGAACGAATGAAAGAAGTTTATCTAGCTTATCCTGAACAATACAGGAAGATTTTTAGGAGGAAGTGACTCTTGAGCTTAGAATACAAAAAACACATAGGACTTAGGCATTTTTTGAAATAAAGAGAACATATGTGAAAAAAAGCAGTAATGAAATGGCTTGGCCCTTTTGTAGAACTCCATGTATTTCACATTGGCTTGAACAGAAAGTAGATGTGGATGGGGAGGAAGGAAGGAACTAGGATGTCAAAAAGCCTTGCATAGCTTGATAAGGAATTTGTCTTTTATCCTAAAGGTTGTGAGATAAATAAGAACTTTATTCTTCAGTGTGGAAGATGGATTGGAGGAGATAAAGCCTGAGGGTAGAGAAACCAGTTAGGAGGCTGTTGCAAGAACCTGAGGTGGTAGGGTTATAGAGGATGGTATAGTTTCAGAATTGGCAAATTTTTTTTCTATAAAAGGACAGATAACAACTATTTTAGGCTTTGTGGTCTGTAAGTCTCTGTTGCAACCACTCATCTCTGCTATTGTAATGTTAAAGCAGGCAAAGACATAAATAAGCATGGCTATGTTCCAATAAAACTTTAAACAGGTGGCAGGCCAGATTTGGCATATTCGTAGCTTCCCACAGTCTAGCTAGACAGCATGGTTTATGAGAAGACCATGGACTTTACAGTCAGACAAACCTACATTCACTTATTAAGAATTTACATCAATTATCTAAACCATTAGCTGTAAAATGGAGATCCCTTCATTGTAGAGTTATTTGGAATACTCAAAAATAGGTTGCGTATAAAATTCCTGAAACCTTTTTTTAAGTTGTTATTGGTGAGTGGATAAATGTGTCAAATATGGTCAAGAGAAGAGTCAAAAGGACTGATAGTGTCTGGCTAATTCAGCTGAGTGAATGACTAAATTCTCTTCTGAGATAGGAAAGAAGAAGCAACCATTCCTGGGGGAAGAGAATAGTTCTATTTTGAATGTGTTTAGTGTGAGGTGCCTGCAGGTCATTTAGTTGGTGATGTGTATTAGGTTAGGCAGTTAAAAGTGTGTTTTGGGGTTCTAGTGATGTGAAGCATGGTGGGATCTCTTTGTGAATCATGGTGTAGACAAAGTAACTGATGTCAAGAGAGTGCAGGGTAGAGTCAGAAAGAAGCTGGTGAAGGGTAACACTTGAGGAAGGAGAGCCACAGAAGGGTAGAGAAGAGAACTGAGAGGGGTAAAAAGGAAGCATGACTCCAGAAGAAGAGTTTGTTGCAACAAAGGATGAAAGAATGTCAAGAAGGAAGGGAGAACAGCATCATAAATGGGACAGTGAGTTAGGAGGTCTGGTTGGCATCATGAGCTCATTGGTGACCTTCTGCAGTAGTTTCATTGGATAGTTGAGGGGAGAGAATCACATGGAGAATTTGCCTTTATGGGATCTAAACCTTTTTTTTTTCTTGTATGAAGGAAAATAATTTTATCAGTAGCCATTAACCTAGTGCGGGTAGATTATACTTACTCAGTATTTTTCACTGCCAGTGATGCTTTTTTTCTGAATCACCATTCAAGTTCAATAAAATATATTTAAATTAGACTATGAGATATATTAAATATACTTGGAGTTTCATGTTATAAGATAGAAAATAAAATTGACTTGGTAAGAAGTTTTTATGAAATCCCACTTTCTAAGAACAGGGATTTTAGTCAGGGAAGAATTTTATTTATGAGATTATATGGTAACCTTCCAATAAATTTGTGTTGATTCCTATGAATGGGTGTATTGTCCAAGATAGGTTGTTACCTGGTAGGTGAATTGTGCTCTGCTAGAGAAAAAGCCCTGGGGACTTAGATGATCCTTATCTATGTGATATCAAGGATCAATTGATATATATAATTTTAATTGTGCTGGAAATAAAATACAAAATTTTTCAAAGGTTGAAAGACTAACAAATCCATATATGAATATATTTAGAATTTGCTAAAATAAATGTTATACCCAGAAGGCCTTATGTATGGATTTAAGAATTGCTTTGGTATGCTCAGAGAGGGGATTTCATTTGGAACAATTTCTAAGCCAGTTCCTAAGTGACTGCTTCTTACCTATTAATATTCACATAAATTGTGATGACTGAGTTAGGCCTCCCTGGGAGTAAAGGTGCCAGGTATGTGGTTGTAGCTTTGGGCTACATGATTGTAGATAGGAAAATTTTTATGGGATGAGAATTAGGTTGAGGTTGACTGTCAGGAAATACTGGTGGCTTTAAAAAATTCTCTCTGAAGCTAGTTCTGGAGCTAATCTTTTTTAAAGTTGAATTTATGTTTTTGACAACCCCCCAAAAGTCTTCATCTATGAAAGTGTAATTTGGGAGCCTTACTGATTTAAAATGAATGTAAGGGAAGGACACTTAAGCTCATACCTGTAGTTAGACTTTGCCAAAAGAAATGGGCATTGACTGATAGGTGTTATTGACCTCGGGAACTTTTCTTACACTGAGCTGCCTCTGACTTGGCCTTTTCAGTTTTCTTAGAAAAGGCCTCAAAGGACCCGCATAGTCGGTGCATTTCCTACCTCCCTTCTCTTTGGAGGGTCTAGCTAGAGAACACTCTTCCCTCATCCCAGACACACACCAACATTCAAGATTCCAGCATCCTTTGTCCTCTTGCTGCGCTGTGTCTTAAAAAGTCCTCAACCTGAATCTACTTGTGTCTTTTGTTCCTGTTTCGGGACTGTTGAGAACTGGCTGGCGTAAACCACAGCTACGTGAACAGGTGCCACTACAATGCATTGTTCATGATCGTACAAATCTTTGCTTATTTTAGGTCATCTCCCTCTCACATTTTGCTGAATAGCTATTCTTGTGCAACTCTCCCATGTTTTCTTTCCACCTCTCCTCAACCTCTGACTGCTCTTCTTCATTTCAGGAGGTGGCCTTTCTTTTATTTCTCTGAAAAGGAAAGCGTTGCTGTGGCAGATGTGCATTCCTGGACTTTTCCGATCCTCTTACAAAGACGGGCTGGAGGAGGGAAGTGGCTTGGGAGTGAGGGGTCAGCCAAACCACACAGGACCTTCGAGGTCCAAGGAGTGACTTTTTTCTGAGTCAGATGGGAAGGCGTTTGAGGGCTTGGGGCCAAAGAGTGGCATGATTTGTCTTGTGGTTCATAAAGATCAGTCTGGTTGCTGTATGGAGAATAGACTGTGAGGGATCGAGGATGGCAGAGGGCAGACAGGTTAATAGTCAAGGTGAGAGATGATGCCATTGGTAGTTAGAATTGGTTAGGTTCTGGACAAATGTTAGGACCCACAGCATATGAGGGTATGAGAGAAAGCAAGGGTCAGGATTTCATTTCAGGCTTTCGGTGCAAGCAACTGCTGTGCTAAGTGGCAAATGGTCACTTGTTATGGTGCGTGGGCAGTTTCATATTTGAGTCTAGGGTTGTGTGGATGGTCCAGGGTGTGGTCATGGATTTGTTTTGTCCTTCGATGTTTTATTTCCTCCAGTGGTTTGCCCTTGTTTCTCCTGTGTTTTCCATCTCTCTAGCTCTCTACTGGCTCTTTCTCATCAGCCCATAATCATGCTCATGTCTATTTAATCCTAAAAAAATACACATATGTGAATAGAACACTCCAGTTTGCACTCTCTTTGCCTGTGATCTAACTACCAATTCTTCTTCTTCTTCTTCTTCTTTTTTTTCAGCAAGCTTCCTAAAGCATGTGTCTTCACTTTATCTTCATTTGCTATCTATTAAAAGTGGACTTCCCCTTCTACCACTTGAAAGACATTTGCTAAATTTCACAGACCCTTTTTCATCCATGCAGAAACATCTCTGGTTTCTTGATGTTTATCTCTCCCTGGTTTCTCTCCCACTGCTCTGGCTACTTTTTTTCCCTATTTCTTCTTTTTTATAAAGATTTATTTACTTATTTGAGAGAGAGAGGATGAGAGAGAGAGAGAGAGAGCACATGGGGGGGGGAGGGTCAGAGGAAGAAGCAGACTCCCTACTGAACAGGAAGCCTGATATGGGACTCGATCGTGGGACTCCAGGATCATGACCTGAGCTGAAGGCAGTTGCTTCACCAACTGAGCCACCCAGGCACCCTTTTTTTCTGTTTCTTTTGTTGGATCCTTATACTCTGTCTCTTAAATATTGGAAAGTGTGATATTGGGAACAAATTTTGAAGGATCAAGGGCAGCTCTCCTGATAGGCTGAGCAGTGTCTCCCTACAAGGAGTGATTTAGGGGAGCCAGACAATTTCCAGATATCTCCCTGATCACTTTGCCGATGGTCCCTGTTTTGTGTGTCCTTCCCTCTAGAAGGCCCTTATGAAACTGCCAATTTGTTCTCTGAAAGGTCTAAGTCTTTTTCAGCACACAAGCATGGACTGAGCTTCAAACTATCTCACTGCCACAATGAAGAAGAAAGAGATGCTGAGATTTCAGAAGACGGTGGAGAAAACATTGGGAGCATGGTGCACTGCTTGGCAGGCAGGGGCGGGAGGGAGCCAAGGTGATGATGCCAAGAGGGAAGAGATTCTTCAAGAAAGACTCTCTTATTCTTCCTAGCTCTGTGGTGGGAAAAGCAATCAGGGATTGATGAATCGTGTCCCTTTTCTCTGGTTCCTTGCCATGCATGGCAAGTTCTAGAACTTTCTTCCTCAGTCTGTCCGAAGTGTCTCCATCCTTTATATCTCATTATCCTTTTATTATGGGCTATAATTATGTTCTTTAATTCTTTCTTTACATATTTTCTACTTGTCTCCCCAGCTAAAGTGGGAGCCATGAAGGCAGGGAGCTTGTCTATCTGGTTCACCTCTGTATCCCTGGTATAATCGGAACGTAGTAGGTAGTCAATAAATTCTTTTTGAACAAGTGAATGGGTCTTGATACTCCTTATTGAAAAACCCGTGTATTTAGAGCAAAGCAAAACTACACCAGTTCTCCAGATCTAAGCGTTTTAGTGGTAGGTTTAAATTTTTATATGATAGAACTTAGATACGTGAATATGTGGCTGACTCCATTTTCCTGTAGAGAGCTCACTTAGTTTGTAACCTCCCACCTCACTCTTTTCCACCTTTCAAAGGTGTCTTTCATGCTGTATCTGTCCTATGGTTGTGCTCCTTGCTCTTTGTATGGTGCATATCAGAGTTCTGGATGGGAGGCAGGATACACTTTCTCTGTTGCTTTTGGATTTCCCCTTACCCGATTTCAAGTTTCCTTTTTCATCTATATTTCCTTCTATTCTGCCCACCTATGTTTCACTGTCCACCCTCTCCCCCAGTGTTTTCTGGGAAAAGAGCTAAGGTTTTAACAGTAAAAATAAAACACAACAAGAACAACAATAACAAAAAAGCCATTTGCTGTCTCGAGAGCCTGGCACTTGCAAAGGAAATCTATTCTTTCAAGATTATTGTTTTGGCTATGGGCTTAAAAAAAAGTCTAATTTGAAACTCAAAGCTACGCTGCTTCCTTTGTTCCCAGCTGTATCCATACTCCCCTTGAAAAGTGACTGCCATTGTTTGAGTGGAAGGACAGCAGAGGGGCCATTAGGAAGGACCAGTGGTTAGAGGCACTGAAAATACTCCTGTGTGTGTTCCTCACCCACAATTGTGGGTGAGTCCTGGCATAAATGAATGAACTGCAACCTCCCAATCCCTTTTTGTTCATTGGCCATAGAAGAGAAGCACCCAGAGATTTAAATGGTTTGGAAATAACTATACCACACATAGAATTTAATGATAAAGTTTGGATATTCTATTCTTAGAGGCCACATAAGATTAGTACTATTTCAACCTCAATCAGAAGCATATATATCCTTGTTGTTATTGTTGTTGTTATTGTTTGCTAAAGAAACAAAATCACATACATGTATCTTGGAGAAATTTGCATCTTGAAACAAGTGTGTTCAAGTGTGTCATTCACCCAAAGGGAAATTTCTTTGGCTTCTGATGTTTGGTGAAAGACTTTTTAAGGCTATGTGACTTTAACTACTCATTTAGGGGTTGGAGAGATTTCCAGAGACAGGAAGATGATTTGGTTAGAAAAGAATAGGATTTGGCTAATATTACAACCCCAGAGATGACAGCTGAGGTAAACAGGAAGGGACCCAGGGCCCACAGAGGAAAGGAAGGAAATCTGAATATTTTCCAGACCTCTGGCTTTCCTAGCTTCTTCTTAATTTAATCTGTGTGGTAATTCAGATTGTCTGCCTATTTTTTTAATTTAATTTTTAGATCAAAGTAATATATGCACATACAGAGCCAAATAGTACTATAAGGTTTATTTTGAAGAGTAGAAGTTCCCTATTCCCTATATATTTTTCTGTTTCCCAGAGATAACTTTAAAATATTTTAACTTTTTTTTGGGTAAAATCTCTTTTTATCTCTAAATAGGATGATTATTAGAGAGGATTTTCAGTTTTAGTCATTATCTATTGACTTCCATCTTTGGAAGATTAAAATATAGTTCTCTTTTCTGTCCCGTCTGTTAACCACCACCACATACACATGTATACATTTTCCAATTTTCTATCTTCTCGATATATTTAGATCATACTTTTGATTAAATCAATGGCCTGTTTTCATTATGACTATGCAAACACTATTTGCAATGGAGTCACGTGCTTTGCTATAATTATTTTCCCATACAACATTTGGTTTTATGTCATTTTCTTTCTTGGTGTTCCACATGCTTCTCCTCCATCATGTAATGCTCATCTCAATACCCTTTTATTAGGTAGTTATCAACTTCTTGTCTTTGGAGGCTTCCTTGGAATCTTCTGACTTTCCCCAGTCTGGACTAGTCTCTATAGACCTGACCCGCAGCTCTCACTCAGCCCAATATCTCCCTTCATCTGTGAGCTTGAGAATTTCCTTTGCCTTTCTTTTTTGTGGACCCTCTGTTTCCTACATCTGTTTGGATGGAACAGCTCTTGCAATAGCCTACAGAGAAAGGTGCATAAAAGATCATTTTTTTTGAGGTTTTGTATGTCCTAAATTGTTTTTCATTTATCCTCACACTTAATTGATAATTCATCTGGATAGAGATGTGAAGGTTAGAAATAATTTTATGACAGAACGTTTAGGCATTCTTCCTTTGTCTTTGAGTTTTCAGTGGAGTTATTTAGAAGACTGATTCAAGTCTTGATTCTTATAAGTATGTTTTTCTTCTCCCTTTGTTTCTGGAAAACTTTAGAATCTTCTTTAGTACCTAGCATTATTAAATACTATGACAATGTCCCTTTATATGGGTCTGTTTTTATCCATTCTTCTAGATTCTAGAATCTCTTCTAGATTCTCAATGAGTATGTTTCATCATTTGGAAATACTTATTCTTCACCTCTGGGAAATTTTCTTGAGTTATTTGATTGATAAAGTCCTATTTCTTTATTAAAACACCTATTATTTAGATATTGGATCTCCTGGATTGATTTTTAAAAAAATTTTTTTTATTATGTTATGTTAATCACCATACATTACATCATTAGTTTTTGATGTAGTGTTCTATGATTCATTGTTTCCTATAACACATACCCTCCCCAATATCTATCACCCAGCTACCCCATACCTCCCACCCTCCACCACTCCAGCAACCCTCAGTTTGTTTCCTGAGATTAAGAATTCCTCATATCAGTGAGGTCATATGAGATACATGTCTTTCTCTGATTGACTTATTTCGCTCAGCATAACTTTTGATGGCTGCATAATATTCCATTGTATATATATACCACACCTTCTTTATCCATTCATCTGCTGATGGACATCTTGGCTCTTTCCATAGTTTGGCTATTGTGGACATTGCTGCTATAAACATCAGGGTGCACATACCCCTTCAGATCACCACATTTGTATCTTTGGGGTAAATATCCAGTAGTGCAATTGCTGGGTCTATGGTAGCTCTATTTTCAACTTTTTGAGGAACCTCCATACTGTTTCCAGGGTGGCTGCACCAGCTTGCATTCCCACCAACAGTGTAGAGGGTTCCCCTTTCTCCGCATCCCCACCAACATCTGTCATTTCCTGACTTGTTAATTTTAGCCGTTCTGATTGGTGTGAGGAGGTATCTCATTGAGGTTTTGATTTGGATTTCTCTGATGCCGACCAATGCTGAGCACTTTTTCATGTGTCTGTTGGCCATTTGGATGTCTTCTTTGGAAAAATGTCTGTTCATGTGTCTGCCCATTTCTTGATTGGATCATTTGTTCTTTGGGTGTTGAGTTTGATAAGTTCGTTATAGATTTTGGATACTAGCCCTTTATCTGATATGTCATTTGCAAATATCTTTTCCCATTCTGTCGGTTGTCTTTTGGTTTTGTTGACTGTTTCTTTTGCTGTGCAAAAGCTTTTTATCTTGATGAAGTCTCAATAGTTCATTTTTGCCCTTGCTTCCCTTGCCTTTGGCGATGTTTCTAGGAAGAAGTTGCTGCAGCTGAGGTCGAAGAGGTTGCTGCCTGTGTTCTCCTTTAGGATTTTGATGGACTCCTGTCTCATATTTAGGTCTTTCAACCATTTTGAGTCTCTTTTTGTGTGTGATGTAAGGAAATGGTCCAGTTTCATTCTTCTGCATGTGGCTGTTGAATGACAGACCTGTACCTCTGAAACAAATAATACATTATATGTTAAAAAAAAAAAAAAAGGAAGAAGAAGATAGCAGGAAGGGAAAAATGAAGGGGGGAAATTGGAGGGGGAGACGAACCATGAGAGACTATGGATTGATTTTCTAATTTTCTTTTCTCTTCCTACAATTTTCTGGTTTTGTTTTTTTTTTCTCTATTGTCTGGAAGTTTCTGTTAAGTTCATTTTCTAATCTTTCTACTGAGTTTTCATTTCTGCTAATTTCCAAGAGCTCTTGAGTTCTCTGTGTTCCTTCTTTTTTTTCCTAATTTATTTATTTACTTATTTTTATTATGTTATCTTAATCACCATACATTACATCATTAGTTTTTGATGTAGTGTTCCATGATTCATTGTTTGCATATAACACCCAGTGCTCCATTCAGTACGTGCCCTCTTTAATACCCATCACCAGGCTAACCCATCCCCCCACCCCCTCCCCTCTAGAACCCTCAGTTTGTTTCTCAGAGTCCATATCTCTCATGGTTCGTCTCCCCCTCTGATTTCCCCCCCTTCATTTTTCCCTTCCTACTGTCTTCTTTTTTTTTTTTTTTAACATATAATGTATTATTTATTTCAGAGGTACAGGTCTGTGATTCAACAGCCTTACCTGTGTTCCTTCTTATAATATCCTGTTTTTCCTTCATAGGTTCAAAATTTTCTCTACCATTTCTGAGGATGTAGGATAGCTTTCAGATCCCCACATAGTCTCTGTGTCCTTCAAATTGATTTTTGGTTTGCTGGTTTTGGTCTCTGTTTCTCATGTTGGAGGTGTTATGCATATGTCTAGGAATCCTTATTGTTTGTATATGGCTGGACTTACGACTGTGGCCTTAACGTAGAGAGATCTGTTGGCTTATTTTGTGGAGAATACGCAACATCATTTTTTTTTCATCATTTCTGTTGGGCTGTCAATTTCCTCAAAGAGGAATTTTTTCAATTTCCAGGCTGCAGAATATAAGCCTTGCTCCAGATTTCTGGAAGCTGAATGGAGAATAGAGCTGAGCATTTGACATTTAGAGTGTAAAGTTTCACGTAATCCCCCTGGTTTCAGTATGGCACCTTTATTCTCTGGTCTTCCCTCAGTCCAGAGACCCTCTTCAGTCTGCTGAGGGGTAGAAAGGGAACTGCCTGGCTCTGTGGAATTAGGTAGGGCATAGAGGAGATGGGTATCCATCTGCTGCTTAAACAGATTATCAACAAATCCTCCAGTTTCAGCTCCACTGTTGCCCCCCCTCCAACTTCCAGGGGGTAGTGGTAGTAACCATTCCTGGGATATATGCAGGTTCTATAGAGCACATTATGTTGAATTGTTTTCCCTTTTGCTGGCTTAAGATTCAGCTTTCTTGGATCTGCTAAGTCAGTTACTACTTGTTCTATGTTTTCCACCTTTCAAAATTTCACTGTTGTTGTATGTTCTCCTATTCTGTTCATTCTTGTGGTTTTTATGGCTTTTAAAAAAAACCCCACTTACTGTTAATTTAGTGGAGCTTTTTTTAATAAAAGATTTTATTTATTTATTTATTTGAGAGGGAGAGAGAGAATACAGAGGGAGAGTGAAAGGGAGAAGCAGACTCCCCACTGAACAGGGAGCCCTATGCGGGACTGGACCCCAAGACCCTGAGATCATGACCTGAGCCGAAAGCAGATGCTTAACCGACTGAGCCACCCAGGCGCCCCAATTTAGTGGAATTTTGAGAGAAAGAAGAGACACCTATATGTGATCAATCCTCTATCTTTGGTGGTTCCTTTGGCATGGTTCTGTCAGTTCTCCTGGTTCTTGCTTCTCTTTCATTTGTTTATTATCCAGATTTATATGACTTTTAATCTAAAAGTTCCCACTATTTACCATTTGTCTCAAGGTACTAGGTTGGTAGGGAGTATCTCAACCTTCCTAAACCCATCAGAGGTTCATATCTGTCTACTTAACCTGTAAGTCTACTCCACCGTCTGCCTGACTTCTCAGCTCTGCTGCGTGGCCCCTGTTCCTTGGAAGTCCTGTGCCATTATGACACCCTCTGCTCAATCATTTTCTCTGGCGGTCTTCCTTCTGTATTCATGAGAGCCAGGCTTTCTCTGATACTACATTCCTCCTCAAGCCCATCTCCAACAGGGCATGTTTCCCCAATCCCTTATGAATACAGACCTAACCCTGTAAAAATGATCAGTCTCTGTTGTCAGCCCAATTGAGTCAGGAGCCTAACTTTTTCACGTAGCATTCTACTTTAGAATTTAAGGAAAGTGGGCAATTTACCAGCATCATGGATGAAGCCAGCCTTAAATATCTTCAATTTCTTAAAGCCAGGATTCTGTTATGCTCTTAGGACTAGAAGTGGTCAGCAATAAAGGAGTAGAGGAAAAAACCACTCTCAGTACTATGGGCTAAATTTAAAGCAATGGCTAAAATTCTTCTTCTGTCAGCCTTTAATAAGTACCATCCTATAGTCAACAGTGAGTTCAGCACAGTGATGCTTGGATTTCTTTGATAAACCTGTTATAGGTGTTCCTCAGTTTGTGTTGGGGCTGGAATACTGTCAGCTGGAATGCTTCACTGAGGCAGTTGGTGTAGGATGGGAACATATGTGCTTTTGATGAAAGCTGCTTTGCAGTGAAAATCACAGGGATTCCTGTGAAGCTCTATCTTGTGAACATTGTTATATAAGCACCACCTTTAAACTCTCTGGCTTAAGTCTCAAGTAAATAGGTTTATAGAGTATGGGCCTACCTAGCTCAGTAGGAGTGAAAATAAAATGTCTCACTATTGTGGTATTTGGGACTCTTCTATTGTCAGATAGAACTTTGCCTACATCATTTTAAAGCAGGGGAAGGGCAACTAATAAAAATCTCATGATTAGTGGTAAAAAGCAGGCTTAAAAGTATCATGATCAAGGGCTGTGTCCTTATTATAAATGGAGTAACTGGAGAGTCTGGGATAGAGTGAAGTAGGGAGAAAATGGTGTGGGATAAGGTCAGAAAGGACCGGGGACCAGATCATGCAGGGTCCTGAAAACCCTGTTAGTCTGTGGATGGGAACTTCTAGATGATTCTGAACAGGAAATGACACGATCTGGCATTTTAACAGGGTCGCTCTGGCCAATATGCTGAAAGTAAACTTTAGGGTGACAAGGGAGGGAAGAGACAACTCAGGGAGGCTATGGCAATAATCTTATTGGGAGGGGTGCCTGGGTGGCTCAGTCGTCAAGCGTCTGCCTTCGGCTCAGGTCATGATCCTGGGGTCCTGGGATCGAGCCCCGCATTGGGCTCCCTGCTTGGTGGGAAGCCTGCTTCTCCCTCTCCCACTCCCCCTGCTTGTGTTCCCTCTCTTGCTGTGTCTCTCTCTCTGTCAAATAAATAAAATCTTTAAAAAAAAATCTTACTGGGAGATGATGGTGGCTTGACAAACGTAGTAGCAGTGGAGGGGGTGTGCCGTGGTTAGATTCTAGTTATATTTTGAAGCTAGAACCAATAGGGTTTGCTGACAGATCGGATATGGGATATTAAAGGAAGAGAGAAATTGAGGATGACTCAAAGTTGTTTTGTTTTGGTCTACTCTTCTCTAGGGATGGAAATGATTATGGAGAAAGCAGAGGGATTTTTGGGGGAAGGATATCATCGAATTAGGAGTTAAATTCTGATGAGTCGTGTTAAGATTGAGATACTTGTTGGACAACAAGTGCAGATATCTAATGGGCAGTTGGGGAGAGAAGTCTGGATTTCAGGGGAGGGATTCTGGCTAGAAACATGCATTTGGGAGTGTTGGTATAGAGCCGATATTTAAAATATGGCTGAGGCTGGTTGAGCCCTCCATGGGATTAAATGTAGATGGAGAAGAGATCTAAGAATTAAGCCCTGGGCATTCGAATGGTCAGTAAGACAAGGCATAATCAGCAAAGAGACTGAGAAAGAGCACTTAGTGAGGTAAGAAGAAACTTAAGAGTGAAGTGTCCTGCAGGCCAGGTGAAGAAAATGTATCAAGGAGAAGTGAGTAAGCAGCCATGGGAAGTGTCACCTGTAGATCAAGCAGAATGAGACCTGGGAATTGATCGCTGGATTTTTTCAGTCAAGGTGTTGCTGGGGATCTTGGGCAGATTTGATGGAATCTTGGGGGCAGAAGCTCTTACTCTCACCTCTTTAAGCCTCAGTTTTCCCATCTGTAAAATGGGGTGATATTACCCATTTCATAGAGTTGGTGTGAGAACTAAACAAATTGATTCATATAAAGTACTCAGAGCAGTACCTGGTACATTGTAAATGCTAAATAACCATTTTGTTTTGTTCTTACTAGAAACCTCCATTCAGGTGGACGTTGTCAGTCACGATCCTGTGGTGAAGTCATGCACTAATTGAGAATCTGCCTAACTGAATGAGCATTCAATCCATATAACTCCCTTCCATGCTATCATTGAAAACCTTGTTTACCATCTCACCAAGGTGTAGGTGAATCTGCACAGTGCAGTGACTATCAAGCAAGAAATGAGGTTAGCACAACTTCTGCAGGACCATTGATGAGTCTTAGAGATCATTCCTCTCATTTCTGGGTGCTAATCCATTTTAAACCTTGTCAAAGGACAATGCCTAGTTTGCTCTTGGAATCCATGATATTTTGTTATGCTTATTTAAAATCACAATCGGGTTTGCCTTATTCCTAGTGTTTTGCTGACTCTAAATTCCTCAAACATAGGAAGCAGGGACACAGCGATCTCTTTGGCAGATTCTCCACTGTGTCTTGGGATAAAATCTGATGGGCCCAGAATGCATGAATGCTTTTAGAGCTATTAATGCTTTGTTTTCTTTTTTAAATCAATTTGTCTCCTGTCAGGTTTATGTCCTTTCACACAAGTGCTCATTATAATCTATCCTCTGGCCTGAGTAGTGTTCGCTTGAAGTAGAGAACGGGCAGAGCAGGAGTCAAAGACTTGTGTTTCCTTTGGGTCATCCATAAACATTGACCCATAGCCCAAGAAGCAGGTGCTGTGGACCCACTGAATTGTGTTTCTTCCAGATACTTAAGTTCCAGCCCCATCTCCCCATCCCAGCCCTCTCCTGCCATGTGACTGTATCAGAGATAGGGCCTTTAAGGAGATGATTAAGGTTAAGTGAAGTCATAAGAATGAACCCTGATCTGATAGAGCTGAAGTTCTTATAACAAGAAAAGGTGATAACAGGGCTCTCTCTCCACCATGTGAGGACATGGCAAGAAGGCAGCCTTCCGCAAGCCAGGAAGAAAGCTCTCACCAGAACCTGACCATGCTGGAACCCCAGCTTGCAGACTCCGGAACTGTGAAGCATATCGACTTTTATGGCTTAAAGCACCTGGTCTGTGGCATTTTGTTAAGGCAGCCCCGATGGACTAAAACAGTGGGGGCTCCTCTTTCTTTCTACTATTTGTTGTTCTAGCATTTTTTTCAAACATTGGTTCTTTGGGGATTTTAGATTTCCTAACAATCTAGTTAGTCATCTGTGTTTTAAAAAATCCCTATTTAGGCTTTGAAATACTGGCAACTTCTTTAACTGCATCCAACATAGTACTTTGGGCTATAGACCATCTAAAATTTTCATGAATTTATCACAGCAACTATAAAGATGCACTTCTAGTTTATCAGGCTCCTTAGCATTGAATCACTTTGATTTCCTGAAATTAAAGAGTAAGATAGTTGGTGTAAGCCTACCCTCCTTACCTTCCTTGCAGCCTTTTCTTTTCTCTCTCCCTTGTATTCTCCTTCTGTATTAACCACTTGCAATATTTCCTGCCTGAAACATTTTGAAATGTTTACTGTATGGTATTTCAGGATATGTGAGCATTCACCCGGCATTGATTAGTATGTAGCTTTTGTCATTTTTAAAGCTTGTGCAAGCCCATACCGGCAAGAAGAAAAACTTATCTATTTCTCTGGTTTGTGCATTAACAGCAACAAAAGTGCCAGTACCTGCAAGGTCTTTTCTCTGTTCCAGATCTTATTTTCCCTAATGTGGGCATTTCTTTCTTCTTTAATATTGTGTCAGAAAACACCACAACATGCCTTACTATTTTTAGTCTCTGGAAATCCATAATTGGAAAACTAACTTCAGATTCCAGAATTGTGTCCACATGGGTTGATTAGAAGCTGCCTTGTGGCCAGACTGTGGACCATCCTGTCATTTAGGCACAAAAGAGAATGTCTACTCACTGGGAATTTAAGGCTTTAAAGATACCAGGTATATGAGCCAGGGGCAGTGGGAGAGGGTTAGTTAATACGCTAACTTCCCTATCTTCTAGCTGGGAAATGCAGAATGAATATGTGTCTGTATTACCTATATCTATATACCATTATATATCCTATTATATATAAATATGTATTTTAGGCTGACACAAATCTGATGCTGAAGAATATTCATTGTGGTACACAAGGCGAAAAATGTAACAGTGTACTTTTGGAGAATTTTCAAGGAGAAGGAGGAAACATTTAGAAGAACAGTTAAGTATGCAAGCTGCAGTTGCACAAAAGAAAGCCCATATGGTTTAATGCCATACATTAGTTTGTTTTAAACCTTTTGTGGTTTATTTTCAATTTAAAATGAATATGTGCTTTAATTAGTTTTGGAGTGAGATAGGGAGGCATATGTCTTTTGGTTAAACACAGAGTAATTTACATGGTATCTCTCCCTTATACTTTGGGATAGGTCTGAATTCCAGTTAGCCAACAGATCGTCGTCCATAGGGACTCAGCCAATCCTTAATGTGTTGGGAATCCGGTTTGGTTTTTTTTTTCTTATTATACTTCACTTAACTGAAAAGAAAGAATTTCTAAGTCTCCATTCATCTTTTAATCGATCAAACACTTAGTTGACATATTTTATAATTTTTTATATCCGCTATATAATACAAATTCATGTGTATACACATACTTGTGTCCTCGGTGCTTTTATGTCTCTCTCTGTCTTTCTCTGTCTTTTGAGAGGTAGAGAGAGAGAGATGGGTATAGATATAAATATAGATATTAAGGCCCAAGGTTAGAAATTCAAGTAAAATCTTTTTTTCTACTCTCAAAACTTCAGGGATACCAAAGGAAAACTACCTTATATAGTTGAATCTGGAAGTACAATTTAGATACCCAAATGCACTATATAAAGTGAAACCCAGAATGTATATCCTCTGCATCACTATGTCCTAGAAGAAGCCAGTACAAGAACATTGGTCATAGATACCATCATGCGGTCCTATGTATGTCAGCTGCTACAGGGTCAGATAAAAGAAAACATGGGAGCATGTTTTAAGCTTTTAAGCACAAAACGTATTGTTGGTATTCTCAGGATATTAAAAATTCAGCCACCAATGTGTCTGTCCCTTTCAAAAGGAGCAAAATAAGATGTATTTTATTCATTATATCTTGGCCCAGAAGGCTGGCCGGTGAAAGGACCTGTCCTCATGGTCCATTCTGGAATCAGGTCGCAACCAGTGTGGTGGGCCCTGAGAGACAGGTCAGTCTTGATGCAGCCAAGGCCCTGAATACAGTGGGGGAACGGGTGGAGAGCCGGGCCAGTGTTGTTCTCTGGTGTTACGCTTTCCCTGGGATGGTTGTCTGCTCTTCCCGTGTGCAGAGGGGTGCAGCTCCTGCGAGTCATTTATGGCCAGGAGAAATTGTAGGCTTAGTTGAGATTTCCCAGAATGTTGATGACTCAAAACTGGATCATACCAGGCTGGAGTTGTCTCCAAACCTTTTCTCCATCATGCTCAATTTCTAGGCATTTTCTTCTCACCACAAATGGTCTGTTAGCCACTTCATATTCAATTAGGGTTTTGAGATTCTACCCACAAAGTCATGAAAACACAGATACACTTTCCTGTATTTTAAAGGACAAGCGTAATTTAGCTTCCATTTATTTAGAGAAGTGATAGGTTTTTAAGCTCCTATTTCTACTCTGCAGTAGGTTTTTGGTAGCAGGAGAATGAAAACGGAGTCCCGTGTCCCTGCAACTGTGTTTAATTGTGGGACATGCTGAGCCACATTTGGCCATTTTTTGTTTCTGAACTAATAATGTCAGCTTCTCCACGTTTTGCAGCTCTACAACGGATAAAAACAAAATAAATGTGTGGGAAAGTGCTTTGAGATAGCTAAAGATAGAGAGCCACACAAAAGCACACGGGCTTTGGTAGGAATGACAAATTAATTGTGCTGTTTTTAAGTGATAACACAGAACAATTAGTGCACTTAATTGCTTTATTGAAACAAAAAGCTCTCTTGCAGTTTGCATAATTTCTTTGTGGAATAAGGATGTTTCAAAATTTATAAATGAATGTATGACCTCTGATTTAGGGAGCTTTAGTAATATATCTCTTTCTGTATTTTTTACTTGATTTTTATTTTCAGACAGTATTTTTCTTTCCTTTTGTAAATCCAAAACTGAGTTCATAATGAGATTAAATTATTAGTAGTAGTTAGGGAAGGGAAAGAAAATGAAATCATTTTAGAATATCTAACAGCTTTGAATAATTTATTGGTATTTCAATTTATTTATTTATTTATTTATTTATTATTTTTTTATTTGAATATAGTTGTCACACAATGTTACGTTAGTTTCAGGTGTACCACTTAGTGATTTGACAAGTTTATACATTATGCTCTGTTCACCACAAGTGTAGCTGACATCTTTCCTGTTACATTGCTATTACACTATCATTGACTGTGTTCCTTATGCTCTGCTTTTTATTCCCTTGACTTACTCATTCCATTTAATGAATCTTGTTTTCAAGACTGTATTTTTTTGCTTGATGGGAACACATCCTAAGTAAATTTATTTTGAGGATTTTTTTTTTTTAAACACAGAACAACACTGAGTTCAGTGGTTCTTAAGTTGCCCTGAAGAGTTGAAGATTTCTGAAGGGTCATCTTGGAACTAGTAAGGCAGGTGAGCAGGCAGGGCACCACACGATGAGCTACATGAGGGTTTTTGTACTTAATTGTATATCTAGCACTTAACACACTCAGTACTTTGGAATACATGAATGAACAAGCTGACCCCATCCCTCCATCCCTGCTTTAACTTGAGAGGTTCTGTTTTTCCCATTTTCTTTACTGCACTCAGAATGAGTTTTCGGTATCCTGGCTCCTCTCCCTGTTATCTGCCTTGTCTTCCCCATTTCTCTCCACTGTTTTTCCTACACCTCCAGCTCCCCTGTATTATTTGCGCCAGTGGGAGTTGGTGTCCTAAAGTGATGGTCAAACACCAGTTTCTGTTCCCACATTGAATTGGCATGGTGATCAGAAACACTGCCAACCCATTATGGAGATGGGCAAGTTCCCTGAAAACTGTCATGCACTGTATAAATGTAAGGTATTAGTAATAGTTTTATATAGGAGTTTATTGATTTGTCAAAGTAATTGATATCACCTTGCTAAGATTGGACAACCTCAGATATCCTGGGACTTTGGCTATCTGGCATGCCTTCCTAAACCTTTATTGGCCTTTCGTTCCACCCTTGGTTTGGAAATGCTATATTTAAATTTATTAATGTTCAATAGACTGTTTGATCTTCCCTATTCTGAGATAGAGAAAATGATTCATCTTCTCAATGTCCTTAGGTGACGCATGATGAGCAGAGAGATTATAACAATAGTAAATATTTATTGTACTTCCATGATGGGTGATGATGATTCTACACATTATCTCATTTTACAATGAACAGCTGACATTTTTTTTCTAGGATGTTGGGTATGAATCTAAGTGCTTTACATAAATTGACGCATTTCATCCTCATAATAACTTTATGAGTTAAGTGATATTATTACTCATATTTTACAGCAGAGAGAAAATTGAACACAGAGAGATTCAGTAACTTAAGCCCAGCCAGTAAGACATGAAACTTGGTTAGGCAGTCTTACTCTAGGCCAGAATGTGTGATGCTCACTGTTTAATCATCTTGGCAACGCTGTAACTTCCTTTTATGTTTTTCCTTTTTTTCCCTGTGGATCCCAGCTTTTTGAACTTCATAAAACATACAGAAAAAACCTAGGGCACTTATATCATTATTAAAATATCATCTCTAGGGAAGTAGCTATAATATTTGTTTTCTAATATGAAAATAGCTTTATTTTTTATCTGATTATAAAAATAATTCATACTCGTGAAGAAAAATGAAACAATACAGAAAATACAAATGAGAAATCATGATCACCTGTAGTCCTACTACCTACAGATATTTGGGTGGATATGCCTTCTGACAGTTCTCTGTGCACATGCATGTATGTACAGATAGCATTTTGATAAATGAGACTATACTATACCTGTTGTTTTGTAACCTATTCTTATGCTCACATGTATTACGGGTGTCTTTTCTGTGGCAGTGACTATAAGTATGTGCCATGCTTTTGAATATGGTGCTACTTTGTCTGGCTATGCTAGACTTCATTTAAGCAATTCTATATTGATGAACATTTAAACCACTTCCAATATTTACATGATAAACAATGTTATGGTAAACATGATTTCCACAAGTACTTTGGTGCGTGGACATCTTACTACTTGCAAGCAAATTCCTGGAAGTGGGATTGTTGGCACAAAGGACATTCATATTTTTTATTTGGGTATATAGTGCCAAATAAGAAAGGCTGTAAAAACTTCACCCTCTACCAGTATATTTTGAGTGTGCCCAACTCTTTTACTTCTTGCCATTGTTGATTCTCTCAATTTAAAAATATTTGGGGCACCTGGGTGGCTCAGTTTGTTGGGCATCTGCCTTCGGCTCGGGTCATGATCCTGGAGTCCTGGGATTGAGCCCTGTGATGTTGGGCTCCCTGCTCAGTGGAAAGCCTGCTTCTCTCTCTCCCTCTGCTGCTCCCCCTGCTTGTGCTCTCTCTCTCTCTCTGTCGGATAAATAAATAAAATCTTAAAAAAAAAAAAATCTTTGCCTGTCTGATAGTTGAAAAACGTTTTAATTTTAATTTCTAATACTCAGTGTTTAGTGGGGTTGAATATATTCATTATGTTCAGTGACCATTTGTATATGTTTTGCACATTACATTGTAATGTCTTCTATCCATTATTTTTGTTAGTGTGCAGTTTCTTTTTTGCTGATTTTTTATTACTTTTTTTTTTTTGCACATTAAGGATATGAGTCTTCTGTTTATTCTATATGTTGCAAATATTTTCCCCAGATGATGGTTAGTTCTTCAGTCTTGTTTTAGTAGCTTATTTACTTATTAATCTATTATTTGGCATTCAGGAATTTTAAATTTTTATGTGGTCAAACAGAACTCTTCTTTCATGGATTCTTTTGGCTTTTGAGCCATTTTTAATAAAACTGTCTTTACCTACCTCAACATTGTAGAAATAGCTTCATTTTAATAGGACACAGAACCAGGCCAGGCCATGTAGCTGTCACTTATGTGTCAATTACTTTAAAATTTACTGAGTTTTCACAAACACATTCTCATTTAATTCAGTTCACAATATAACATTATTAATATTTCTCAGATGAAAATGAGACAAAGGGAATAAAGGATCTACTAAGGGTTAGAATATAGATTAGCCTGATGCCAAAGCAGTATTTTAGCCTTGGAGAACACTGTGATCCCTTAGGTAGATGGAAATGGAGAGGAATAGTAAGGTCAAATGGCCTATCTCATGCTGAAAAATATTCCCCTTTTTGATAGAAAGATTAGGAACTGAATCCTTGGATATTAATAGGATGCTTCTTGTAGTAATCGAGTTCTAGTTCAGTCCTTTGAAAGGAATTTCAGTGGAAAAACAACCAGGTATTAAAAGAAATGAGGCATAGGAATGTTAAGGCATTACATAATATGGGGTGTGCTTTGGATTTTAAGAATTAAGAGGATGATGTCCAAGTAGTTAAATGAATTTGTGAAAATGGGTCAACGCGAGAGCACCATATCAGAATGCTCGGTCCACTTTCAGGCAGGCATATTCTTCCCTCATCTCATTTCCAGTAAATAGTGAGACCAAGTATTAAGCAGGATTTTACATGTACAATTAGAAAGGATTTTATGCCTGGTATTATGCTGGATTTTGATCCAGATAAATTTCTCATCCGCGGAACACTTTCAGTCTTCAGGGCAGAATTTACCATTAGAATAAAGAGGCGTGTAGATTTCAGTTGATATCACATCATTAATTATCAGCACTTGTGTGAATGTACTGTTATTATTGGCAAGCACTGTATTTGAGACAATGCAAAAAGTAAAGTTTTTTTTTTTTTTTTTTCTTTCTCTTTTTGCCCTCTTTCCCCCTTGTGAGGATAAATTTGAGTAGGGAGCAGTAAGCACTTGATTCCTGGTGTTGCAGTGAGATGCACAGAGCTCAGTCTCATCAAACATAACTAGGAACTATATAACAATGTAAAACTATGTAACAGGAGTAACACAGGTCTTGTGTTGAGGAGAGCAAAAGAAGGGTCTTCGTTTTCTCATCTACCCTCTTTGCTAGAAGTTAAACACATTTTAAACTATAGTGTAAGCTTCAATTTTTATGTTAGTTTGTATTCCTATTTCATTGGTGTGGATCCTCAAACCCTGATTTCTTGCATTTCTAGAAAGCAAACCACCATACCTCTCACGTGAATTTTTTCTGGATCTTTCAGGGCTCTTCTCAGTGATCAAGTTGATAGAAAATTGCCTAGATGTACCGGGTGGACTCTGCTATTTTACCTTCATCTGGACCTGTCCCCTTAGCTGCATTAAATCAATCATTTGTTGGGATTGAGAGCCATAAAGAATAAGACTGTTTTCTGAGTCAAAGCCTTTATTTGCAGAAAACGACCCCAACAGAGGGTCGTGCTTCTCTCTCTAAGCAAACCTTTCATTTCCAGAGCTTCTCTGTGTTCTCAAATCCTGTTAGTAGTGTTTTCTGGCCTGGAGGTTTTCAGAACAGAATCCGGGATTTACATGGCAGTGGGGAAAGACTGTTTTCTCATCAGAAAATCAGAAAAGGCACCTCAGTGATACAACAAACTGAATTGTTTTAGTGTTTCTGACAGTTAAGTCTTTCCCCTGAAGTTAATTACTTCTCACATCAGGATTATTCTAATAAAGTGAAGCAATGACCCTAAGAAGAGGCCGATTAATGTTATAAGGAATAACATTAAGGAATTTGGATGTTAAGAAATTAATTGACCTCTTTTAACAGTAGTAGTGTTCCTTTCAGTGTGTTCCCCAATAACCAATTATTCAGGGTATGGTTGGTAAGAATATGAGCATTGGCTTCACTTGTATTCAAATCCTGGCTGGGCCATGTCCTGTGTGGGTGTCTTTGGGCAGGTTGCTTATTTTTAAACCACAGTTTCCTCAAATGTCAAATGGGAGTTTTAATGCCTTTCTCTTACTAAAGTTGCATTGAAGATTAAATGAGGTAATGTACATAAAATGCTTTCATAGTATATTAAATTTATTTAATAAAAAGAATTCGGTACTTTTTTTTTGTACTTTGTACTTTTCAGTACAAATTTTATTTGATACTGATTGTTATCAAATTATTGGTACTTCCATGAACAGCTGACCATTATAAATGTTTTTTTTGAATAACATTTTTTCACTCCTTATATTTTTGCTTCATCATAAACTGAGGGCCAATGTGTTCAACATTGGGATACGAAGAAAAATAAATATATGGCTTTTATTCCAAAGTAGTTCAGGGGATAAACAATTCCACTTTCACTTTTACTGTCTTCACTCGTTTAAATATCATTTGTGCATCTTCATGGCATTTGTAACCCTAAAAAAGTCTACAGTGAAAGAAAATAAGCATACTACCCATGAGTATTCCATTTCTTGCTCTGGTATTTATTCATCAGATTTCTTCTACAAGTGACAGCAGTTTGGGAAACTCACAAGCCTTACATTTTTTTTTTTTTAAAAGATTTATTTATTTATGATTTTAGAGAGAGAGAGACGGAGTGGGGGAAAGGGCAGAAGGAGAAGGAGAGAGAGCATCTCAAGCAGACTCCCCACTGAGCATGGAGCCTGACTCAGGGCTTGATCTCACAACCTTGAGATCATGACCTGAGCCACAATCAAGAGTTGGACACTTAACTGCCGGAGACACCCAGGCACCCCAAGCCTTAAATATTTTTTTCAGCGTGGTGCATGCCAAAACATATAGCCCCCTCTTTCAATTAACAGCGAAGGAAGGACTTAGAAGAATATGCAAATTTATATAGTGAGTTGATAGCATTAATTCAATGCAGAAAAGATAAAAACACAATTAGTTCTATCCAAATAATTGGTAGGAACCTCACAAGAGTTTTGGCCAGTTATAAAGTCACACAGCCAATTAAAGAAAAAGATTGTTACTTTTCATATATTGTTTAATTGGAGCAGGGATGATCTCTGGTTGAGACCTGTGGTGTCTTGATCTGATTCCATAAACATTTATTGAATGTCTGTTCCGTGCCAGGCACTGGCTCAGCTTGAAATTACAAAGGTGAATAAGACAAAGACCCTGTTCTCAAAGACTGTAAAATCCAAAATTTAATGGGAATTTACATCATAATTTATGCTTGAGAATTCACTTTCTGTCTATTCTCACTGCTCAGATGGCAAAGTGTGCACACTTGAAATGTGAATATTCTCATGAGTATTTCATCACATATGCTCCCTCCTTGTAATACCTCATATGGCAGTATTGCATAGAATTAATTGCCAGATTGTGAGGGGGAACGTGTGTATTTCTACATATAAACACTTCGGCATTTTTTAGTTATGTAGTGGCTGGGTATTAAATATAATTTAAAGTTGTTCCTAATTCCTTAAGTAGTAAGAGAAGGGAACATAAAGGAAATATCAAAACACCCAGCTTTATGATAATTTCTAATAAATACTTTTTTCAGTGCAATAATACTTCATACTCAGGCTAAAAAAGTGAAACAAAGAAAGATGGGGTAAATTCATGGCATTGATTTCTAGATTGTCAAGTAAAAGTGTTATTTTATTAATTTAAGTCTGTTTCTAGACTAGTACCCACAGACTGGAATAAGAATATAAGATAATCATTCTTCTAAAGAAAGATTAAGGAAACTGGGAATGTGTAGGCTCTTATGACAGGTGGGTTCTTCGACTTGACTTTCTTAAGGATGGTGGTGCCAGAAAATGGACTATTAATTTGCACTACCATTTTCCCCTTTACAGCTTACTTTCTGAGAATTGGAACTGCTGGCGATGAATGATGGTTATGACCTGTTCCTCCTTCCCTTGTCTCTTATGTTTATGGAGCATCCAAGTTCCTTAATGTTATTCTTTGTAACATGTCAAAAAATTGGCTTCCTCTTACGGTCACTGCTCCATTTTATTAGAATACTCCCGTGTTTGCTGAACATAAGACACTGTGCTTATGGTGGGGAAAATGAGGCATGCATAGCACTAATGTCACTTTGGAGGTCAAAGTAGTAGATACAATAATGTGGATGCCCTCGAACAGTGTAGTACTTCTGCTCCCGTACTTGCTGGTCATGTCACCTTGGACCATTTACTGACCTTTCTAAGGTTTTGCTTCTTATCTTAAATGAATGGTATCTGATGGGTTGTATGAGGCTTAGAGACACTGTGTTCATTCACCAAATATTTGTTGAGCCCCACACTGTTCATTCACCAAATATTTGTTGAGCCCATACTGTTCTGTGGCTCTTAGAATGTAGCAGTGAACTAAAAAAAGATTCCTGCTGTCATGGTACTTACATTCTAAAAGGGGAGGGACGGGCAGTTAATAATAGACATAGTAAATAAGAGAATGAATAGTCTATTATGAGGACAATAATTAGTGGATGGAAAAAGGATAGGTAGAGCAGGATCTGGGCATTTGGGAGTGTGGGAGGCAGGGTGGAAGTCAGGTATGTTTATTGAGAAGGTGGTAATTAGGAAGGACAGGCAGTGAGACTTACCCTGTGCATATCTGGTGGAAATGCCTTCCAGACAGTGAGAACAATTAGGGGACAGACCTTTGATGCAATTGTGCCTGCCGTGTTAACATCCGAGGAGTAATGAGAAGGAAGCCACCGTGGCTATGGCAGCGTAAGGAGAGGTGAGGGAAAATTATACATATTGACATACCCTACAGGTGTCTGACCAATAACAGCCACAATTGAATTATATGATTACAGCAGGAGAAGCTGAATGGGCTGAGATAGGCATCAAACTGTTTTTGTGGAACCCATGGTATTTGAGATGTACTTTAAGGGACAGGTAAGAAATAGTGCCTGCTAATTAGCCTCAATTTTGTTATTTTGTCCTTGTACTATGGAGAGCCTAGAACTCCAATTGTTCTGTCATTGTAGTGACATGATGTAATAAGCCTCTTGTTTTATTGGGTGATATAAGATCCCTCTCCCACTGATATTCTGCATGTTCCTTACATATCTTCAAAGAAAGATACACATGTAGCATGTGTAAATGTACATGCAATATGTTTTATGTACAGGTACGATACATGTAAATGTGAGAAGAGAGAAATGAAGAGATGTCCTTTTCTTCCAATGGAAAATTCCTAGGAAATGAATAGTTCCAGTCACTTGTGAAGCCACATTGTAACAGCCTCCTTTTATGAAATTTTATATAAAATCATGATTTTAACTATCTGTTTTCTTTTTTTTTTAAGATTTATTTACTTATCAGAGAGAGAGAGAGGGAGAGAGAGAGCACAAGCAGGGGGAATGGCAGGCAGAGCAGGCAGAGGGAGAAGCCCTATGCAGGACTCAACCCCAGGACCCTGGGATCATGACCTGAGCCAAGGGCAGATGCTTAACCGACTGAGTCACCCAGGCACCGCTTAATTATCTGTTTTCAACGGTCTCTGTTAGAGGCCAGTTCCACTTAATTTATTCAGTGATTGGAGTTCCCAGGTGGTGCAGAATCCCTGTGGCATTTTCTACCTCTCTTTCCCTATTGTCTCTCTTTTTGTTGTATCTTTCAGTTTAAAGGGGGTGGTTTGGAGGCCTCCTGAAAATATAAACACAAGTGAGACTTTCCCAGATCACATTAGGCCAGCATAAATGATGACTCATCATGAGTAATCCAATTGAGATGGTGATTAACAATTTCTATTTTTGTGGAAGGAATATGGTTAACATCTGAGAGTTCTTTATATATCATCAGCAAATCTAATTTTTTGTAATAACCCTTGATATATTTTCCTATTTTAACAAAACACATTAGAGTGGTGTTTACTCCTAAAAACCCAGCCTTTTTCATTCAGTTCCATTACTGGAATATCTCTGAATGTGTTTTTTTATTGATATTTTCTCAGACTTGAAGATGAAGTGACAAATAATCCTTGACTTTCATACACAGGGTGAGAGATTTTAGTTGGGGAGGTTTGAGACTAAAATTGTTGCTCCTTTCTCCAAGACTCCAAGAGCATATTACGGGAAGGAAGCCAAGAGAAATTTTTTCTTTTAAACCTCAGGGATGTATTACTGCTCTACAGTTACTTGAAAGATGAATAAAATTCTTTGACAAACTGTGTTATTTTAGGTGATGATTATTAATCATTAGGAAACCAAAGCTTCTTCCAGTATGCATTAAAAACCATTTGCCTTGGATTTTATAGTGTTATTACTCTTTCAACTTCTCCTGAGCACTATAATTATTCTAGGTGGTTATATAAATTGAATTTAGAGAGTCCCTATTAATTAGACAAACCATTGCTATCTTACTTGCAATTCTGAATCAGTTGCCCACCACTACTCTTCAAATAAAGAAGTTTCAAATTTATTTTAACGTGTGGTCGTTTCTGGATTTATTTCACTATTGATTATTTATGGTTCATTTTATATACTAGGCCTAGAAAATGTATTAGATTTATCCTGTGGCTTCATTTGTCTTGACAAGTCACTGCCCCAGCCTTTCCTCCATACATTTTTATTCCTTTGGAATAAAATTTAAAGTAAGTACTGATTTAGAAACCATTTTCGGGTAGATGTTATTGGAAAAAAAAAAATATATATATATATATATATATTTGTTAGGTAATTCTTCACAATTTAAGTAAAAAAAGCCACTTTTTGCTTTATGTCGCAATTTATATTCCCAGCAGGGGTTTAGTCTTAAGTAGACAGATACGCCAATCCATGCACCTTTAAGGGGAACATACCTGGCTGTGTATATTACTTCAGTGTGAAAAAATGTAGTTGAAGCTTTCTGTTCCTTTTCATTTTTCATGCTCAAAATGGCTTATAAAAGCAATTATAAATTTAATTATGTTGTATTTGTACATGGCAGATTGCTTTTAAATTTAATCTAATTTTATTGTTATGTTAGTCACCATACAGTACATTAGTTTTTTGAGGCAATTATTAAATAAATTAAGATATAAGAGAAACTAAGAGCTAATAGAGCAAGGTAAGGGAATGTAAGACTAGAATCTGTTTTGAATGAGCACACATTTAAGGACTGAAAGATAAAATTAAATTTGATTGTTGTCATCAATTAATTTTCCATTTATTATAAAATTGTCAAATAATTCTTCATACTAAATTGACTGAGTGTTAGGGACATTTAAAAAGATTTTATTGTTCTTTAACATATATCAGCTCATTTAATCCTCACAAGCTTAAGAGGTAGGCAGGCTTAGGTAAAAGTAATCTTTAGTCATATATATATATTTTCTTCAGCATCTTTCCCCACCCAGCTTTATAGAGATATAATTGACATATAATATTGTGTAAGTTTCAGGTATATAATGTGATGAATTAAAAAATATGTATCTTGTGAAACAGAGGAGTATGTAAAACACTTTATATTTCTTGAGTTTTCAAAGCCTTTATCCACCAACTTGAAATGCTGATTTTTCTCATATACAAAATTTTCACATGCCATGGGCCCAGTTCTTTTATTCTATTTTATTGATCAGAATGTCTAATTGTGAACCAATGTCATGTTTTATTAATTTGTACATCTTTGTAATATATTTTGATATCTGGTAGGACACAATTCCTGAGTATTGACTCTTCTGTATGAATTTCAAAATTATCTTGTCAAGTTCCATGAAAACATTCTACTGGACTCTTGATTAAGATTGCATTGGATTTAGGGGTGCCTGGGTGGCTCAGTCAGTTGAGCGTCTGAGCATCTTCCTTCCATGCTTCTCCCTTTTCTTCTCCCTTTGTGTGTGCACACTTGCTCTCTCTCTCTCAAAAAAAATTTTTTTTTTTTAAAAAAGGTCGCATTGGAGTCATAGGTTAAATCTAGATCATTAGCTTACTTATAGCATCAACCTTTCCCTCCATGCACGTAAATATCTCAATTTATTCAAGGTATTCTCGTATGTCCTTCACTAGGCAAATATTTTTTCAACACATACTATTTTTAGGACACTGTTATAGGTGTTGGAGATATAACATTGATTAAAATGTTCCTACTTTTAAGCAGCTTATATTTTACTGGAGGAAAAGAGAAAACAAGTAAGATTCAAATATATAATATGTTGCAGAGTGGTAAGTGCCCAGAAGGAAAATAAAGTAGGGTATCGGGAGAAAGAACAATAAAGGCTCATGTGTGCGCATGCGTGCACGTGTGCACTCTGGTTAGCGGAATCTTCACTGATAAAGTAACATTTGAACAGAGTTGAATCAGGAGAGGAATTGAGCCACATGTATGTCTTGAGAAAGAGCTACTTTTCAAGTGGAACCACGGATGCAAATCTTTGAGGTGGGAGATTGATAGCCTGACGTGTTTGCTCAACAACAGAGCCCGGAGGGCGAGGTTTGAGGGAGAGGGAAGAAGGGAGGGGGGAGAAGACAGGAGAGGGGGGAGGGACATTTTGCAGTTGTCTCCATAAAGATCTTGAGTATTTCTTGTTAGGTTTATTCCTGGGAGCATTTCACAGTCTTTTCTCTGAATACCTTTTTTAAAATGTTCTTTCTAAAATTACCCGTCTAATTGGTCATTGCTGGTGTATAGGAGAATTACTGATTCTTACATGTTGATTTTATATCTTGTTACACTATGAACTTAGTTCTAGTATTTCAACAATTGATTCCATTTGGTTTTCTATTAAGTAACAGTCCTGCCTAATGACTATCTCCTCCATCCTGGCCTACATGTTTTATTTCTTTTTTCTTTGTTTTACTACATTCCTAGGACACTCAGTAAAATACATAATAGCTATGAAAGTGAGCATCTTTTTTCCTTTCTCTAATTTTAATGAAATGCTTCTCATTTCATAATAAAGCATGATGTTTGCTGTTTCTTTCTTTAATGGAGCAGGGGAATTTTTCTCCTACCTATAATTTGCTAAGAGACTTTTTTAAAGTAAAAAATTTTCAGCATCTGTTAAGAAGTTCGTATGTATATGTAACACATATTAATGTAGTGAATCGCATTGATCTCTTTCCTTTTGTAGAACTATTTTTCTTTTTTCTGTTTTTTTTTTTAATTTAAATTCAATTAGCCAACATATAGTACATCATTAGTTTCAGATGTAGTATTCAGTAATTCATCAGTTGCCTATAACACCCAGTGCTCATCACATCACATGCCCTCCTTAACTATTTTTCAATTCTCAGATATACATTGATTAGAAAACTATTAAGTGTCTGCATGTAAAGGCAGTGTTCTAGACACCTGAGTTACATCAGTGAACACTCCGAAGTTCCTTAGTTCATGAAGCTTGCATTCTAATAATGGAAAGCATAAAATAAACAATAAATATGATAAATGAAAAAATTGTAATTTTAGTAGGAAGAGGTAAGTGCATTGTGAAACAGAGATAGCAGCGCAGGTAAGGGGACTCAAGTGTGAGGAGAGGGCTTGTAGATGGGCTGACGTTGCTGATTCTGGGCAGATGAGTGTCATGACCTGCCTTGTGGCTGTGCAGGCTCGCTCTGGACTAACAGACATACGGGAGTGATGAGCAAGGGAAGAAGAGGGAGATGTGGAAAAGCTCATCCCAGTGAAACAGGAGGGAGATGATAGAGACAGAACAGACTTGGTGAATGGTAGTGGAGGCGATGAAAATCTACTTCTATTTTGAAGGAAAGCTAACAAGAGTTTTAAGGATTTTCAATTGCATTTAGGATATAAGAGGAAGAGAGAGGTTAAGTTTTTTGGTCTGAGCAACCTGATCATGATGTTTCTTTCTTTTAGTAAACAGCTAGATTTGATTTGCTAATAACTTGTTTAGGACTTTTGCAATGATACTCTAAAATTGTGCTACGTTTGTCTGTTCTTCCATAAGCCATGTTTGGTTCTATTAGCCTTTTAAAATACATAGGGTAACTTTTTAGATGTTTGAGATATAAACAGCTTGTATAAAATGAATTTTGTTTTACTTAAAGGTTTGGTTAAGCTTGCTCAAAAAGTCATTTGGACCTTTGCCTTTTTTTAGATAGTGAAGGGATGTGTCAGGATTCTCTAAGACCACCCCCAAGTCTGGTGATTTGCTAGAAGGACTCACAAGATTCAGTATTTAGTTTTATTCATGGCTAAGCTTTATTACAACAAAAGGGTGCAAGGCAAAATCAACAAAGGGCAAAAGTGAATGGGGACAAAGTCTGGAGGAAACCAGGTGCTAGCTTCCGTGGTCTTCTCCCAGTGGGGTCACATGGGGTGAGCTTAATTTCCCCAGCAACAAGATGAACATATATGAACTGTGCCAAAGAAGAACACTGGAGACTCAGCACCCAGGGTTTTTTTTTTTTTTTTTAATTGGGAGCTGGTTACATAAGCACCCTTTGTATAATGTGCACCAAAATTCCAGACTCCCAGAAAGAATGCTGGGTTTTAGCATAAACCATATTCTTTGTACAAACAGTTTAGGCAGGGCGAGCCACTCATTTAGAGGAAGTTTTATATCAATGTAGGGAAGTGTTTACTGGTTGAGATCCCAGAAACCAGCCAAGAGCCAGCCTTGCAAACTGACCTTCCTAATGATGGCAGTCTCAGATCTGTCATAATAACTTTTCTGCATGGAGGAATTGGGTGTCATAGAGAGAGGGGGTAGATCATATTGATTACTGTTTCAGTTTCTTCTGTATTTATTGATCGATTCAGATTTTTAGCTTCTTTGTGAGATGATTTAGGTAATTTTTTCCTAGAAAACTTGTCATTTTAACTAGGTTTCAAATTCATTGGCAGTTGTTCATAATATTCCCTTATGATATTATTTTTATTTTTTTTTCTTTTTAATGTTTACTTGTGCCTTGTCTCAGATTAGACTTGCCAAAAGTTCATCTCTGTTAATTTTTTAAATCGAGATAATTCTAGATTAACATGAAGTTGTAAGAAATAATACAAAGAGATCCCATATACTCTTTACTTGGCTTCCCTGATGGTGGTACTGCTTTGCAAAGCTACAGTGTAGTATCACAACTACTATTCAGACATTGATGCAGTTCACTGATCTTACTCAACTTTGCTCAATTTTGCTTGTACTTCTTTGTGTCTGTGTTTGTATTCTATACAGTTTTATCATATGGCTAGATCTGTGTTTACAGTGCTGTGGTCAAGATACTAAAGAGTTCCATCACCATGGTCATCTCTCCTGGTACCCTTTTATAAGTACACATACCTCCATCCTCCTCCCCCCTACATACACACTTTCCCCATCTTTACCTACTGGCAATCACCAATCTGCTTTCCATTTTTTTTTTCCTTTTTCTTATTATCATGTTCAATTAGCCAGCATATAGTGTATCATTATTTGTAAGGATTTTTCACTTCAAAAATGTTCTATAAGTGGAAACACACTATATAACCTTTTGGCTTTGACATTTCATTCAGCATAATTTTCTGGAGATTCACCCAAATTGTTGTGTGTATCAATAATTCTTTCCTTTTAGTTGCTGAGTAGTATTAAATGGTATTTAATATAAATAGACATCTGGGATGTTTTCAGTTTTGGGGAATTGTGAGTAAAACTGCTATAAACACTTGTTGACAACTTTTTGTGTGAACATACGTTTTCATATCTTTAGGATAAGTGCCCAAGAGTGCAATTGCTGGGTCTTATGGTAACTGTGTGTTTAGTTTTATAAGAAACCACCAAACTGTTTTCTGGAGAGGTTGTACAATTTTAAATTCCCACCAATGTATTCCCATGCAATGTGTGAGTGATACAGTTCCTCCTCACCAGCTTTTACTGTTGTCACTAGTTTTTATTTTATCTACTGTGATAGGTGTGTAGTGACAGTGTGATTTTAATTTTTGTTTTTCTGGTGGCTAATGATATTGAACATCTTTTCATGTGCTTATATGCTACCTCTCTTTGGTTATTTATTTTTTTAAAGATTTTATTCATTTATTAGAAAGAGAGAGAGAGAGAGAGAGTGATGGAGCAGGGGGGAGGGGCCGAGGGAGAGGGAGAAGTAGACTCCCTGATGAGCAGGGAGTCTGACATGGGGCTCGATCCTAGGACCCTTAGATCATGAAGGCAGATGCTGAGCCAGAGGCAGACACTTAACCGACTGAACCAGCCAGGCGCCCCTCTCTTTGGTTATTTTTTTTTTTTAAGATTTTATTTATTTATTTGAGAGAGAGAGAATGGGAGAGAGAGAGAGAGAGCACAAGAGGGAAGAGGGTCAGAGGGAGAAGCAGACTCCCTGCGGAGCAGGGGGCCCGATGTGGGACTTGATCCTGGGACTCCAGGATCATGACCTGAGCTGAAGGCAGTCGCTTAACCAACTGAGCCACCCAGGCGCCCTCTCTTTGGTTATTTTAAAAGAACTTGTTTCAGGGGTGCCTGGGTAGCTCAGTCAGTTGACTGTCCGACTCTTGATCTCAGGGTCCTGAGTTCAAGTCCTACGTTGGGTGCCACACTGGGTGTGGAGCCTACTTAAAAAACAAAACCAGGGGCGCCTGGGTGGCTCAGTCGTTAAGCGTCTGCCTTCGGCTCAGGTCATGATCCCAGGGTCCTGGGATCGAGCCCCACATTGGGGTCCCTGATCGGTGGGAGGCCTGCTTGTCCTTCTCCCACTCGCCCTGCTTGTGTTCCTGCTCTCGCTATCTCTCTCTGTCAAATAAATAAATAAAAATCTTTTTAAAAAATAAATAAAAATAAAAAACAAAACAAAAAAAAACCCATTTCATTTCATTGGTACTTTATTTTTGTCTTACAAAAGTTGTCTGTGACATCCATTCTGATGTTAAACTTTTAATTTAGTTTGTTATTAATGTAACTTAGCTTATTAATTTAAACTTTCACTGTTGTATTTTCTTTGAATTTATTTTGTTTTTATCTTTAATGGAAGATTGAGATAGGAGGTAGATCATATTGATTACTGTTTCAATTTAATAACATCAATTCTTTAGGTTAATATTTTTATTTTCTATTAAATATACCTGTTGCTGAAAATTCCCTCTGAGAATCTCCTTGGGCATACCCCACAGGTTTTGATATGCTATATTTTCATTATTGTTATATTTTGTGTTTCTACTTTGTCTTTAAATTTATTCCTTAATACATGAATTATTTAAAATTGTCTTATTTGTGAGTTTAAATTTTTGCTTTGCCTTTAGAGTTTAGTATAGTTATGCTTAATTTGAATTTTGCTTCGTAGGAATTAATTTATGTTTACTATACTTTCTTTTCTTTCTTTCTTTCTTTTGAAAGACTACATATATATGTATGTCCGATTTATATATATTTTAACATATATGTATATATTTTTAACATGGCTCAGAATTACAATGTTGTTCTATCTTGTCCAAGAAAAGAACTACAGAATTCTTTCAATTTTTTTTTTCCTTCCAAAAATCCCAACTATTATGCTGACATCATCTAGAATTTGTTTCATGCTGTTGTTATTCTTTTGTTGTTGTCATCATTAGCAATCATTTTGTATTTATAGCTGTTGAGTTCCAATCCATTTGTCTGGATGTTGGAGCTTTGTTTTCCTTCTTTGTTTAGATACTGTCTCCCATCTTGCAGGGATTCCCAATAATTTCCTTGAATCTAGGATTGCTGAGGGATCCTCATCAATAAGCTGTTTTGTAATTTCTAGGAATTTGGGGTGGGAAGGAGAGACCATAGCATATTCTAAGACCACCATCTTGACTAGGAACTCAGGAGGCACTTTTTATATGAGCAAGAGGCAGGCAGATATTTGGAAGTGAGACTTGTCTGTTAAACCTCTGCTTATCTCTGCTCCCCTGACTATTAACCAAGTAGTCAACGTCATTGAAACTTTTAGTTTCCTAACCTGTGAAATGGACATCATAGCAGTCTTGTGAAGATGGAATGAGGTCGAAGAATGAACACACAGCCTTCTATTACTACATATTTGATGCTTAATAAATATTGGTTTCTTTTCTCTTTTTCAGGTCAGATAAAATGAGATATGATACTTTAATACAAGCTAAGTTGTGAACATATGGAATATGTTACCCCCAAGAGTTTGTGTAGTTTGTATATTTAACCATGTTTGAAAATTGTTTATATAAGGTCTTGGATGATAGATTCATATGGAGTATCAAGGATACCCTTGGGACATCTAAGAACATATCCCCAATACTTTGAAGATAGCATTGTGGTAGATGACTTCCATCTTGCACAATGCACTCATGGAAATCTAACAGCAAGAGAGCATTGATTATTAGTTGATTACTGAGTTGTATATGATGTTATTATGTAGGACATGGGCCAGAGCAAGTTTCAGATGCTGCTGTACTTTGTGCCTATCATTTGACACTCAGCCAGGAAACCCAGACTTGAAAACTGCTTCCTGCTTTACAGAAAATAAACAAATGAGCAGGAAATGACAAAAAGATGTCACTTAGTATTGAGGTCTTATTTGCTTTTAATTTCTGATACTTGTTACTCAAACTCTTTGCTTCAGTGCGGTTCCCAGTTTTTCTACCCTGTAGGCATTCCTGGATTGCAGCGTCTTGGTTTCTTGTCCTGGATACTGATCTCTTTGGATTCCTGGCCCCTTGTTATATAACCTTGGGAGTTGCCCTTTCTTTAAGAATAGCATGAAACCATCAACGAGACTATCAAGTGGGAGTGAATAAAAATGCATGATAAACTAGGAAACAGCGTGGTACTGTGAAGACAAATCATCGCAGACTTATTTCATTTTCTGCTCTGATAGAATGACAGGCCTCATAAACAAGGGGGAGTAATGGACAAGATCTATGTTGCTTCCCTGTAATCACTCCTAAAACACTCCAGGTATGACTGGGCCATATTTTATGTTTCTATATAGATGAGAAACACAGGATCTTTGTCACTGAGCCTGATTAATTTTTCCAGTTTTCCTGAGACTGTGCATCCAAGCCAACATGCCGGATGTTATGCTAACGAAAATCAAGGCAGCAGAATTAAATAATTAAAGAGAGACCTCTGTTTATCTAGGTTTTGTACATGTGGGAAATTGTCAGAATTACAAGAAGGGATTCAGATTGTAAGATTAAGAAAAAACAATGGGGCTTAACAAAATATTCAGGAAAAAATGAGATGGTGTTGTAAGTGTCCAATGAAGGACACAGTTTTGTTTTGAAATACCTTAGGTAAGGTGTTAGAAAGTATTTTGAACGGAGTTGGATTCTGATTCCCTGTTCAATCCAGTAAACAGTCTTTACAAACATGTACCTTTCATGTACCTTCATGGGGAAAGTGAAATGAGAAGGAATATTGATGTTACCAAAAATAAGAGTTCACAAGAGGGGCACCTCGGTGGCTGAGTTGGTTAAGCATCCAACTGTTGAATTCAGCTCAGGTCATGATCTCAGGGTTGTGAGATTGAGCCTCCAGTCAGGCTCTATGCTGGGCATGCTTAAGATTCTCTCTCACTTCCTCTCCCTCTGCCCCTGCCCCTTTCTTGCACACCCTCTCTCTATCTCAAAAAAAAAAAAAAAAAAAAAAAAGAAAGAAAGAAAAGAAAAAGCCCAAACTCTCTAATTTGTGTCCTACTTATGGTGAGTGAACAACATGACTTTTATATGTGAAGGGTGGTCTGTTCTTTTAATATTTATGAGTTTAACAATTTCAGTTGGAAAGCAAGGGGGAAAAGCCTAGCTGTGTTCTGTTATTGTTCAACAGAGAACTAGACAGGTCTTACATTTTCAGTATCCAAACTTTTCTTTAAAAGAGAAGATGGATTTTTCTCATTCTTAATGGAAATTATGAGCAGTGTTGACTCAAGTGAAATATAGATTTGTGTCAAAGAGAGGAAAGTGGCTTTGTTATGGAATGAGCTTCTATGTTTCCTCTACATCTCAACTTGATCACTATTTCATTGGAAGTCTTCCAACTCAGGTCATCTCAGCCTTTAATAAACTCCCAGCACCAACTATATGTATATCTGTGATGACACACATCCACATACAAAGGTCACGTGTGTGACTTTTTAATTTAATCCTCCCCACTGGATAGATTGTAAGCTCCCCTGAACACAGGGAATGTGTAGGTTTGCTCATCATTTCCTAACAAGAACTGAGCATGGTGTCTGACAGTCATTAGACTCTCAGTAAATGAATGACAATGAATGAATGAATGAATGAATGCAGTCAAGATATTAAAATACTGGAGAAAAATTAAAAAAACAAACTATGAGGTTGAATAAAACTGTAGTCCTTGTCCGTGAAGGGAGCTCACGTAGAATTTTTACAGTAGGTGTGTTACCTTTTTGAGTAAGGAAGGCAGCTTTCCAACCATGTGGAAGAAGCAGAGCAATAGGCAGGAGGCAATGCTGTCATGTTCTGCGTGGGTGGCGGATGGATGAGAAGTGGGCCTGGTTCCTGCTTCAGTTTCCGCCCATCTCAGTAACTGTTACTGAACATTTTTCTCTTTTATCGTGCCATGGAGAGCCTATTTAAAAGCACAAAAAAAAAAAAAAAAAGAAAGAAAGAAAAGCACTCTGTGGGTCCTTGCGATGTAGCAAGTGAGTGTGACTGAGGGCCTGGGAGAATTAGACATGGTTGGCTCAGCCTGGAAGCTGACTGCACCACACTTCTCTCCCCTCTGCTGACATTGCTTCCCAGAGTGGGAAGTTGGCCTCATTTACTGGAGAGCGGGAAAGCTAACAGGAATTTTGACAGCAAATGAACACATGCCACAGAATAATTTTCTATCCTTTAGCAACTTCATGATTTCATGACTTCATTTTTGTTGGGAGAATCCAGGACTCTTACCTAACATCTGTCATCTTGTGTTTTTCCCCCAAAGTGAAGGAGAAGAGAGGAAAAGTAATCTTAGCAAGGACAGGAAAAAGAAGGTAGAAAGAATCCAAACTTTTATCGTGGGGTCATTGTGAGATTAAGGCCAGGATGGGAATGACTTTCATGGCAGACATGCATAGTGCTCACTTTCTATGGCCTTATTCTCTGTGCCTCATTATTTTCTATCTTCATTAATAATTTTCAGTATCAGGGTTATTATGCAAATGTTACCAAAGCTGAAACAAAACAAAAGAGGCTTCATTGTATATTCCAAAAAGATCTGAGGAACTGGTGAGGTTTTGAAATTTGGGGAGAGGAAAGGAAGGGAAGTTGTGGCTACTTATTGGGACTTCATCAGGAGGGGGGTAGTTTTTTTTTTCTTAACCTAGTTTGGGTACAGTTCCATCTGAACCCCAATGATTGGCTTAATGATTTCTCAGTGACTCCTCCAGAGCTCTGATTCTGTAAACAAAAAAAATATACTCATACTCAGAAACACATCTAGATCAGGGGTGGGGTAAAATTTAAACTTTATAAATGAATATTCTTTACATCATAATCTAAGTTAGTTCCATTCTCTTTTAAACTTCTTTTTCCCTGAAAAGCAAAGCTCTTACATGTAAGCTAATGGTTACTATTATAGGTGGTAAGCTTTGTGGAAGTCAGACATAATCAAATTTCAGATGTAAGACCTCCATTTGGCTTGTGGTAGGGGAAAATGAATTGTGAGATGTACATCCAAGGTGGAACTCAGCACTTTTTATTTTATCAAAGGCTAGTGGTTATCTTTAGCAGCCACTTAAACTTCAGTATATCATCTGTGAAAACTATGAAAAATGATAAACCTGACTAAAAGAAAAATGATTTTGCACCTTTGATGAGGGCTTAATTTCTGTGAAGTGTGTGTGTGTGTATGTGTATGCATGTGTGAGGTGACCCAAGGCAGCTTCTCCAGATGGTGTGGCTTATAAGGAAACCACAGAGGACCGGGGGGGGCGGGGTGCGGGGGGAGGGCTGGGGCTCTATGTATGGGTGCAATTTTGCTGAAGACGAGAGGATCTCTCTGGTTGGATGGCAAGAATCAAACATAATACCCCCTCCAGTCAAATTAATTAGGCTGCTTCTAACTAGGTTTCATCTGCTTTTGAGTCTATAATAATAGCATAAAAGTGGCATCATATGACTGAATTCAGTGTGGAGACCCTTCACTTGTGTAAAACAGGAGAGCCGTGCTGATGAAGGAAAAACACATACAGTGATTAAGAGAAAATATTCTGGTAATTTCATTCTTGATGTATAAAGAGTTAACTTAGACTAAAATTATTTATATGCCCATGTGGAAACAGCTACTTTTTGATTTACTTGCATTCTTGATGAAGATGATGTGCATTTCTGAGGAAGTTGCATTTGTAATGACTTCATCAAGGAGTAGTCTTGGGGTAATCTTATAGGGATGCCATCATTTCTGACATGTTCAAAAGCCATGCTCTCTTAATTTCACATAAATGTTTTATAGCTCCTTAATAAATTGATATAAGAATGACTTTTTTCATTTAAGGAAAAAGACTATGATTTCACAATCAATATTTTCTGAAAAATAAATATTATTTATAATATAATGAAATTATTTAGATATGACATAAGATCAACTTTTAGTATTAAACTATTTATAATAGCTTTAGTAATCATACATTCTGTATAACTTTGATAGCCCCAGCAATGAAGCCAACCATCCATCAATCTAGTCATTATTTTTCTAGCTGCTTCCTCGGGCCATATGAATGATGCAGTCCAGTTTCGTCTTTGTCATTGTGGAATAATCTTCTTCTTTATTTATCACTGATCCCCTGGCACATTCCCTGCCACTTCTAAATTATTTTTTTCTGAGCTTGCAGTGAGTCAGCATCCTACATGGGCTGATAGAGTGCTAGTACTGAAGAGGACCAGACATGTTGGCTGACCAAGCTTTTCAGTTAAACTGGGGTCCAGAGATGGAAAGTAACAAGATTGATGGTACCCAGCATTCACTTTCACTTTCTGCCTTTCAGCCCATCTTTCCCTCAATCTCGGAAGAGTGGTCCCTTCTTATTTCTAAAGGGGCAGACTCTGAGTTGGGTCCCATTTCTTCCCCCTCTGGGAGAAACCCAATTTTCAAAATAAACACTTGCCACATTCTCATCCTGAGAAGATTTTTAGCAAAATGGAAACCAGGAGGGGGTAAGATTTAGTAGTAGAGGAGTGTGTAGGTGTGGGCATGGGTGTATGTGGTAGAGGTAGTGGTTTGAGGACTCCATCTTTTGACAGGAACACAAGGGTGTTGTGACAAGGATGAAGGGAGGTCAGTTCTTTCATTTGGAATATAATCAGAGGACTACAGTATTCTGCTCTTATCCACAACTACTTATTATGCCCTAGTTATGGGTCTGACACTGTTTCTAATTTTCATAATTTATGGAAAACCACATAATTTTCATAAATGTATTTATAACAGTCTTATGAAATAGATATTATTATCCACATTTTTTTCAGATGAGAAAATTGGAACAAGGAAAAATTAAGTGATTTGTCTGAAGTCCTACAGCTAACTGGTGGCAGAGTCAGGATTTAAGCCAGGTTTCTCTGACTACAGAATTGGCTTCTTAAAAAACATACCATACTCCCTCTATCAGACTCAGCCTACTTCAGTGTTAGAGAGGTCATTAGGTCACAGTTTCCAAGAGTGGGGAAATAAGTGTGCAAGTAAAAAAAAGTTTCATGAAACTTTATAAGGGTTTGTTAGCAAGATTCAGTTCTGCAAGATGGAAACATTGTGTAGCAGTTGTAGAAGCGTCTAGAAATGCCATTTCAAAATCTGTTCTGAGGCTAGGTCCCATGTACAGTGTTCTTATCACAACAAAATAAAATAAGCTGCATATGGATTATAAAATAAACATCTGTTTACATATATATATATATTTTTAAGATTTTATTTATTCAAGAGAGAGGGGGAGGAGCAGAGGGAGAGGGACAAGCAGACTCCATGCTGGGCATGGGGCCCCACAGGGCGCTCCAACTCAGAACCCTGAGATCAGGACCTGAGCCGAAACCAAGAGTCTGACACTTAACCAACTTAGCCACTGAGGGGCCCCTACATGTATTTTTTAAAGTATTATACATTTTGCTGAGGGTAGAAATTACAAGTATTCTTTATTTGTTAGAATTGTTTTTGTCATGTGATACATCGTGTACTTAAAGAGTGTCTATCAAATATATGTACAGTATCAAAGCAGCAAAATGCACCTACCACCCAGCTTAAAGAAAAAAAGAAACACTGCCTGCGCTTTAGATGTCACCCTGGTCCTTGACAATCCAATATTCTTCCCTCTGCCTTAGAGGAAACCACTCTCCTGGTTTTGTTTCCATACCTAAGGAATGTGTCCCCAAATAATACATTGCTTAGTTTTACCTGTTTTTGCATTTTATATAAATGGATTCATACACTATATGCATTTTTCTGTGACTTTCTCATTTGCCTGACCATTATGTGTATTAGATTCATTCACTGTGTTATGTGAGACTGTGGTTCATTTTTTTGTCGCTGCTGAATAGTGCTCTGTTGTATGGCTCCTGCAATTCTTGTTACCAGTCTAAAGTGTGCTACATGTTATGATTATCTCTAGTTTTATTTTCAGTACAAACAGTGCTTCTGTAAACATTTTTTTTACATCTCTCAGTGCGGATGTACAAGAAGTGTATATATGTACATGCCTATGAGAGGAATTACTGTGTCATAGCTGTGCATTTGGTCAACTTTACAAGATGATGTGAAATTTTATTTCCATGGTGTTCCACCGGCAGTAAACATGAGGTCCTGATCCACATCACCACCAGGTGGATGGGAATGTGATAACTGTGTTTTCAGGTTAGGTTCCCTGATTACTAATCAGAATTTTAAATATTTTTTTTTTTAAGATGAGAACCATTTCATATGTCTCTTATTCTATAATAGACTTTTTCAGATCTTCTGTTCATTTTCATTTGGTTGTTTGTCTTTTTAATTGATTCCAAGTTATTTTTTCTATATTCTGGATATATCTTTAGTTGCAAATATCTTCTCCCAGTGTGTCGCATATTTTCATTTTCATTGTGGTATCTTATGGGCCAGCAAACTTCCTCTGCACCACTCTGCTACCTTCATTATGGTATCTTAGGAACAGATCTTCATTTAATGTAGTCAAACCAATCTTTCACGGTTTGTGCTTTTGCCGTCTTGTTTGAGATCTTAGGAATACTCTCCTATATTTCCTTCTGAATGTTAAAATATTTTTCCACTTCGATTTAAACCCTAGTCAGATCTAAAATGCATTTTTTATTAAGATGTGAGGTAGGGAGGGGCGCCTGGGTGGCTCAGTCGTTAAGCTCTGCCTTCGGCTCAGGTCATGATCCCAGGGTCATGGGATCGAGCCCCGCATTGGGCTCCCGCCTCAGCGGGAAGTCTGCTTCTCCCTCTCCCACTCCCCCTGCTTGTGTTCCCTCTCTTGCTGTGTCTCTCTCTCTCAAATAAATAAATAAAATCTTAAAAAAAAAAAAGATGTGAGGTAGGGATTTAGTTTCATTTTCCCAGATCTGGACATTTTAGTACCATTTATCGAATTGTTCATTTCCGCCAACTCATCTGCAGTGTCACATGTTTTATACGTCAAGCTTTCATAAACGCACGCAGCTGATGGAGTTACCTGTCTTTCCATATATCTACCACACTGTCTGTTTATCAAATACATGTATAGTACCTACTATGTGCTGGTTGCTGTTCTAAGAGTTTTATAAAGATTAATTCATTTAATCTTTATAAGGAAGTTACTCTTATTACCCTAATTTTATAGATGTGGGCAACTTAGGCACAAAAGCCTAACTTTCCTAGAGTCACACATCTGGAAAGTGGCAGACCCAAAGTTTGAGCTCAGGTAGTCTGGCTCTGGATACTACACTGCCTCTCCAATATTTACTTGTTGCTTTTTGTTAGTAGAAGTTTATAATTAGTATTATTATAAAGTAAGGCAAATCTTTCAGTCTGGTGCTGCTCATTTTGGAATGTTATGACCCTTCTTGGCATTTTTCTCTTCCAGTTTTAGAATCACCAAGCAAATTTATTCACACACACCTAGGAATACCTACAACCTGTTGACATTTTGATTTTACCTTGAAACTGTAGATCAGTTGTTAGAGAAATGGTATTTCATGATATTGAGCATGGTATTTCTTCTTTCTTTTTTTTTTTTTTTTTGAAGTGAACATAACCTCAAGATTTTATTGTCTTCATAATATTAACAAAATATGAAGCTTAGAACTGGATCACTTGGCTCTCTCTCTTCTTATCTCCTCCCAGTTCACAATGCTTGCATCTCTTAATAGCCAGCATTCTCTTAGATCTGCAGTTGGGCTCAACACATTCAAGCCTCAGCACAATCTTTGTAGTTTTAGCCTTTTTCTGGAAAATTGGCTTAGTCTTCCCACCATAGCCACTCTGCTTCCTGTCATAACGCCGCTTTCCCTGGGCATAAAGAGAATCTCTGCCCTTCTTGTACTGTGTCACTTTGTGGGGCTGGTGCTTGCCACACTTCTTGCAGAAAGTCTGGCTGGTTTTAGGAACGTTCAACATGTTTGTGAGAGCGCTATCGGCATGGAAAGAAAGGAGCATGGTATTTATTTCTATGTGTTTATAATTTTCTCCATAAAGGTCTTATATATTTATTGTTAAGTTTATAAAAAACATATACATTAAATGTATAATATATGATAATATAATATATATGGTGTATATTCTATATTATATATAATGTTATATATATACATATATATCTATAGAGAACTTAACATGGGCAGAAATTTTTGTGCTTTATTTATTTATTTATGTATGTCTGTTTTTAACTTATATTGTCCCAGCCCATAGACTAGTTCATGACACATAATGGCCACTTAATACATGTTTGTTGTATTAGTGAATTATAATAGTATACTTTAAAATTATGTTTTCTAACCATTCATAGATATTGAATAGGAAAGCCATTAATGTTTCTTTATTAAATTTATAGGTTAATCATAGTGATAAACTTTTATCATTTCTAAAAAATTGTCTATAGATATACATAATACATAATATTTTTTCTTTCAACCCTAACACTTTTAACTCTTTTTTTTTTTTTTTTTTGGTCTTATTGGAACCGTCTAGAATTCCTCATTTGGTGACAAAAGTGATGAAAATGAAAATTCTTACCTTGCTTCTGCTTTCAAAAGAAATACTTTTCTGTTTTACCATCAAGTATTATGTTTGTTATAGTTTTAAAAAATAACCCCTATCATGTTAAATAAAGAAGGGTCTTTTTATTCTAGTTTGCTGATAATTTTTATAACAAATTTATTGAGAAGATCATGTTTCCTCTTTTAATCTGTTAACATAGTAAACTAGAATAATACATTTTATAACATTAAATCTTACATCTTTGGAATGAACTTGTTTGGTCCTTATGAATCATTTTCATGTAGATGTGTAACTTTTTTCATAAATTGGTGAGTTATTTTTGCTAATGTTTTACTGAGAATTTTGCATCTATTTTTGTAAGTGAGATTAGCAATGGGTATCCAGGTGAACTAGCCCCATAAAGAGTGGGACTTTTCCCAATTTTTCTGGATTCTGAAGGAGTTTCATGTAAGGCTGAATTCATATTTCTTGAATGCTTCATAGAATGTCCCTGAAAAAACCATCTATACTTAGTGATATTGTGCTAAGATTTTAATTCTGATTCAATTTTTTCAACATTTATAGTGTCAAAAGATAAGTTTCCTTTTTCTTTTTTTTTCTTTAAAGATTTTATTTATTTATTTGAGAGAGAGAATGAGAGACAGAGAGCATGAGAGGGAGGAGGGTCAGAGGGAGAAGCAGACTCCCTGCCGAGCAGGGAGCCCGATGTGGGACTCGATCCCGGGACTCCAGGATCATGACCTGAGCCGAAGGCAGTCGCTTAACCAGCTGAGCCACCCAGGCGCCCAAGTTTCCTTTTTCTTTTTGAGCCAGTTTTGCTATGTTGATAAGTTTTGTTAAATTACACTTAGTAGAAATGTGTTCATTTCACATGAATTTTCAAATTTATTAGCATATGTTTTCATTTCATCACAGTTGTTAATTTCTGCTGTGCCTTCATTTATGTTTATTCTTTATTTTATTATTATTTGTTTCTACTTTTCTCTCTTTTCCTTGATCAGTGTTGCTAGGCACTTTTATTCTTTTTTTTTTTTTTTAAAGAAACAATTTTTGGTTTTGTTGACCCTCTACATCATATTTTTTTCTTTCTTTTTTTTTTTTTTTTAAAGATTTTATTTATTTATTTGACAGAGAGAGACACAGCAAGAGAGGGAACACAAGCAGGGGGAGTGGGAGAAGGAGAAGCAGGCCACCCAGGTGTTATTTTTAAGAAATATAGTTTTAGGGGCACCTGGGTGGCTCAGTTGTTAAGCGTCTGCCCTCGGCTCAGGTCATGATCCCAGGGCCCTGGGATTGAGCCCCACATCGGGCTCCCTGCTCCGCGGGAGGCCTGCTTCTCCCTTTCCCACTCCCCCTGCTTGTGTTCCCTCTCTCGCTGTGTCTCTCTCTGTCAAATAAAACAAAATCAACCATGTACAGCAAACGTATGCAAAATTCACCCTTCTCAAACATCAGAGAGACACATACACATGGACTTTGCATCTTCCAAAGTGTCTAGCCCTGGTCCCCAACAGCAATAATGTAAGTAGCTGGATGGATGAACAGAGTGATGGATGGAAACACATGTTCCCACCTGCCACATCCCTACTATCCTTATGTAACTTTATGTTAGTATCATGCTAAGTCTCTCAAAGGACATTCAACCACTTTTTTTTAAAGATTTTGTTTATTTATTTAACAGAGAGAGAGACACAGCGAGAGATGGAACACAAGCAGTGGGGATGGGAGAGGGAGAAGCAGGCTTCCTCCTGAGCAGGGAGCCCAATGTGGGACTAGATCCCAGGACCCTGGGATCATGACCTGAGCTGAGGGCAGACGCTTAACGACTGAGCCACCCAGGTGCCCCTTTTGTTTTCTTTTTTACTAGTTTTTGCTCTGCTCTTAGCTCTTTCCTTCATTTAATATTTTTTTCATTTATTTTCTTAAACTTCTTTATTTGGATGCTGAGCTCATTTGTTTTCAGACTTTCATCTCTTTATTGTAAGTGTTCAGTACTTTCTCTTAGCTTTATCACACAATTGCCACATATGGTACCATAGTTCATCATTTATTCTAAGGATTATTTTGTATAACACTTAGAAAAAATAAATTATAGCATAATGGTTTCTTATAATTACTAATTTTTATTTTACACTTATTGGATGATTCTATACACTTTTAAAAACATGTAGTTATCTCTTTGACGTCGGCCACAGCAACTTCTTTCAAGATCCATCTCCAAAAGCTAGTGAAACAAAAGCAAAAATGAACTTTTGGGACTTCATCAAGATAAAAAGCTTCTGCACAGCAAAGGAAACAGTCAACAAAACAAAGAGGCAACCCACAGAATGGGAGAAGATATTTGCAAATGACACTACAGATAAAGGGCTGGTATCCAAAATCTATAAAGAACTTCTCAAACTCAACACCCAAAAAAACAAATAATCAAGTAAAAAAGTGGGCAGAAGAGATGAACAGACACTTCTCTGAAGAAGACATACAAATGGCTAACAGACACATGAAAAAATGTTCGTCATCATTAGCCATCAGGGAAATCCAAATCAAAACCACACTGAGATACCACCTTACACCAGTTAGAATGGCAAAAATGGACAGAGAAAGAAACAACAAATGTTGGAGAGGTTGTAGAGAAAGGGGAACCCTCTTACACTGTTGGTGGGAATGCAAGTTGGTACAGCCACTTTGGAAAACAGTGTGGAGGTTCCTCAAAAATTTAAAAATAGAGCTACCCTATGACCCAGCAATTGCACTCCTGGGTATTTACCCCAAAGACACAGATGTAGTGAAAAGAAGGGCCATAGGCACCCCAATGTTCATAACAGCAATGTCCGCAATAGCCAAACTGTGGAAAGAGCCAAGATGCCCTTCAACAGATGAATGGATAAAGAAGATGTGGTCCATGTATACAATGGAATATTACTCAGCCATCAGAAAAGGTGAATACCCAACTTTTACATCAACATGGATGGGACTGGAGGGGATTATGCTAAGTGAAATAAGTCAAGCAGAGAAAGTCAATTATCATATGGTTTCACTTATTTGTGGAACATAAGGAATAACATGGAGGACATTAAGAGAAGGAAGGGAAAAATGGGCGGGGGGAATTGGAGGGAGAGATGAACCATGAGAGACTATGGACCTGAGAAACAAACAGGGTTTTAGAGGGGAGGGAGGAGGGGCGATTGGTTAGCCCGGTGATGGGTATTAAGGAGGGCACGTACTGCATGGAGCACTGGGTGTTATACGAAAACAATGGATCGTGGATCACTACATCAAAAACTAATGATGTATTGTATGGTGACTAACATAACATAATAAAATAAAAAAAAAAAAACATGTAGTTATGCCATGTATTGCTCTTGTGCAAATATGTGAAAGAAATATTTATAACCAAATTGGTTAAGATATTAAGCTTCTTCACATTCAGAATCCATCTCTTCTGAATCATTCATTGATTCAGTCATAGACTTTTATTTTTGTCCGTATTAAGTCATCCTCTGTGCCATCAAAGGCATTCCTTAAAGAGTGCGTTACTGGGGCGCCTGGGTGACTCCGTCGTTAAGCGTCTGCCTTCGGCTCAGGTTATGATCCTAGGGTCCTGGGATCGAGCCCCGCATCGAGCTCCCTGCCCCGCATCGAGCTCCCTGCCCCGCATCGAGCTCCCTGCTCCATGGAGAGCCTGCTTCTCCCTCTCCCACTGCCCCTCCCATGTTCCCTCTCTCACTGTCTCTCTTTGTCAAATAAATAAATAAAATCTTAAAAAAAAAAAAAAAAAGAGTGCTTTACTATTTTTCCTGGGATTTGCTTCCAAAATGCTGACAGCTATTCTGTGAGTTTTGACCCAGGTGCTCTCTTGATCTTACCAGAAATATGCCACTGGATCATTTTTGGTGAACAAACAGAATTTGTATTTTTTCCTTAAATGATCCTAAATGTTTTGCACACGGGAATATGAAGGATGCAATTTTCTTGTTAAGTCACCAGGAATAACAATCCGTTATGTGAAGGTAATGGCAATTATGTCATCTGGCCACCTATAGTTGAAAGTTATCATTGATTATAAGATATATTCTGATTTCAGAGATATTAAAATGTGAAAAACTGCATGCCTTAGATTAGATACAAGATAGTGTTCAGTTCTAAGTGTTTTCCAATTTCTATTTTGATATCTTTCTTCTTTAACCTGTAGGTTATTTAAAAGCTTATTTTAACATTTCTAAATGCATGAGTGGTTTTTTTTTTATTTTTGCTATCAACTGCTGAATTTTTTCCATTTTTATTTATTTATTTCAGAATTTTTAAAATTTGAGTATAGTTGACACACGATGTTACATTAGCTTCAGGTGTACAACATAGTGATTCAACTTCTCTAAACATTATGCTGTGCTCACCCACAAATGTAGCTACCCTCCATCACCATGCAATTCTATTACAATATCATTGACTATATTCCCTGTGCTGTGCCTTTTATTCTCATGACTTATTCATTCCGTAACTGGAAGCCTGTATCTCCCACTCTCCTTCACCCATTTTACTCCTCCCCCCTTCTCCTTCCCTTCTGGCAACCTTCAGTTTGTTCTCTGTATTTATAGGTATTGACTGCTAACTTATAATCTAATATAAATATTTAAAAATATTAAAAATAAACATTTATATTAGATACATTAATAAATATATTTGTATTTGTACACATATTCTAATATATATATAAATATATTCTACATTGTGCCAGTGTTTTTGAAATTTGTCAAGACTTGTTTTACTGCCTTGATATGGTTCATTTCTAACATTCCTTTGAGAAGAATTAAATTCTCCAGATTTTGTGGTTTATGTACTGTGTTGCTCAATATCTTTAAAGATTTTTTCATCTGCTTGATGAATCTGTTTTTAAGAGAGATGTGTTTAAAATCTCCTTTCATTTTTGTGAATTTTTCAAACTCCTGTCTATTGGCAATTTCTGCTTTATTTATTTTGAAGCTATGTTACAAGGTACATACAAGTTTAAAATGTCATCTCAGGATAATTAACATTTTGACCCATATGTAGTTACTCTATGTATCACATTTTGCATCTAATGTCTATTATATAACTATTATTTTTTGTATCTGTTTCTTTTTTAAATTTAATTTAATTTTAAGTTCCAGTGTAGTTAACATTATTATATAACTCTTATATCTCTAACAATAATTCATAATATCTCTAGTAATAATTTTTATATTATTTGATCTCTAGTAGTATTTGCACATATTTTAATAATGATTTTTGAATGGGGATCTGTTGTCTATTATTAATACCAGATTTATTTTGATTAATATTTGTCTGATATAATTTTTAACCTTCAAGTTTCAACCTAAAAGGTTGAACATTAAAAGTGTTTTATTTCTCTTTTGAATCTCACATAAATCGTTCATTGTTATATTTTTGAAAAATTCACTTTGGCAATCTTGATTTTAACTAAAGATTTTAGTCTGTTTACATATGTTTTAATTACCAGTACTTTAAAGTTCTATCTATAATCTTATTTTATAAGCTTTCAATTTCTAATTTTTGTTTTTCTTTTTCTTTCTTTCTTTTTTCTTTCTTTCTTTCATTCTTTCTTTCTTTTTCTTTTCTTTCCTTCCTTTGTCCTTTGTTCCTTCATTCCTTCCTTCCTTTTGGATTGACTTTTTCCCCCTTGACTATTTTGGGAGTTATAATCTCTATGTCTATTCTTTTAGTGATTTCTCTAGAAATCTTAATATGTATGTTTAACAAAGTCTACTGTTAATGAGTAGCTTTCCCTTCTTTTAGTGCAACATAAGGAATTTTAAATCAAATCCACTCATTCCCCTCTGTACTTTTTACCATTGTTCTGGTCTTTTAGTTCTGTTTTTAATACCAGAAATTAGATATCATAGTGAGTAAAACACACATTATACTATTTTTTCTCTTACTTTCTAAAATGTAATCTTAGAAAGTAACTCCTTATTATATTATATGATATAATATCATACATAATATTCTCTAGTCTGTGCCCCTAACATATTCTATGCTCTTTAGGACTAAACATCTGGTTTTATTTATTTATTTATTTATATTAATCCACAGTGCCTGGGACAATGCTGTGTACTTAGCAGGTGCTTAATAAATACTTGCTGGCTCATTGACTCAGCATCCAATTATTCTCATGAGTTTTCATTAAATGAGAAAATTTAACATCCAAGTGAAAATGTTTAGAGATTTTTTTTTTTCTGCTGTGGTTGGTATTGGTTTTCCATGCTCCATTTCCATGGGACTGATTCAACTGGAAGTTTCAATTACCAGGCCAAGTTGGTGTGGGAAGTGGTGGTGGGAAGAGACATAAAGAGAAAAATAGGGAATGCAAAAAATATTATTGCATTTTGTGATTATGTGAAAAGCAATAAAGCTAGCATGGTTTCATATTTCACTTGCTGCTCTTCTGTCTAACTATATTCTTTCTTTTTTAACTTATTGACATTTATGAGTCCTCATAATAGTCCCATGCTGTAGATGAGGCAGTGATAGATTTTATTCCTTGGCCTCGTTCTGAGTCAGATAAGGCCATGTTAGATTCAAGGCAAAATTTACATCTCTTTTCTTTTCATCCATGCCATTTTTTCCAATATTCCAGTGTCTTTCAGATCAAAAAACCTCTTTCTTCAGTATGTGATGAACACCCATGTTAATTTTTCAGTCTTATCTTTTTCACTTGGTTCATCTAGAAAAGCATTTCTTTCCCACTAATAAAAACACTTTTCTTGCCTTATAGTATCTGATTCAAGAGAGCTTAAAAATAAACCTGAATTTCACTTAAGATAATGCAACAAAAGGACTCTGGATCAGACATCTGTTACTCATTATTTATAACCTCTGGCTAAAAGTCATGCTAATCCAGAGTTATTGCTATTTATTTCTCATACTGCTTGCTCAAAAGATTCATGCATTGTCTTTAGTTATTTTCACTTTGCTTGTGATGTCAGTAAAGCCTAAATCTGAAACACTAGGTGTTGGTGTGGGACAAAGGACCACCACCATAAAGCAAGTTAGTGGTCAAAATTTTTCAGTTCTAACCACTGCATCACAGTGACCTTTTGTCACTATATTTAGTTGCTGAAGAATAATTTGGAATTTTTAGCTTTCAATAATTGTTTTCCACTGTACAATATAGTAATTTAACACTTCAGGTTGTACAACTGAAACTAATATAACACTGTATGTTAACTAACTGGAATGAAAATAAAAACTTATGTTACCAGCAAAAGAATAATAATAATAATAATAATAATAATAATAATAATAATAATAATTGTTTTCTTCTAAAGAAAGGCAGGGTGTTTTATGTATATCCTTCATATGTGGCCATATGAGATTATTTATATGATCTTTAATAATTTTTAATCTTTCATTGGGATTATTTACTGGGTTGTTACATGTAATTGCTGGGATCCAAAAGGATCAAGAGAGGGGTTCCTATGACCTCATGAAAATCTTTGTTTCTGAAAATCTTTGAATTCTGATCAGAATGCCTGTAAAGAAACAAGAATTCACTTCATAGTCTATAATGCGTTAAGTAGCAGTTTATTATGTACATCTGTTGATACCTGGACAAGATATGCTATATTGATCATAAAATTGAACTCTGAATCTACCTCAGAAAGACTTTTGAAACATACGGATCAATATACTTTCTGCTCTCCCTTTAAGGATACTCCCCATGATAAGAGGAAGGTGGATGGGGGATTTCCTCTCAATTCTCAATATTCATTGGCAATGTAAAATGAAGAATTGAAGCAGCTATCCAATAGTAGGTCTCCATCTTGCATTCCCCCCCAACCCCTAAAACATTTTTATCTAAGTTGCCTGCTATTTGCTGACAAAGGTGAATCAAACTTTTTCACTGTATTACTAGGTAATTCTGATTGATTCATAGCATATAGCTTCAGTGACCTATTAACAATTCAAATGGAAAGACAGATTTGCTTAGGACTTGTGCCCTTCCCCTCCTCATCTAAAAGAATTGCCATTAGGGAAAGGGATATTCTTGGGGCTGTTGCTATAGATTCCGTTTCTGGACATACCTATGGATTATTGGGTTGAAGACATAGTGTAGATTTCCATCATTTCTGCCCACTGGGAAAGCTTATGGTATGAAAGCAATTTCTTCGTTCTATGCCCACACCTTGGTCATTATTTTCCCTATACTTAAGAGTAAATTAAATCTTTATGTATATGGAGTTAGGGTTATACCTCTTAAAGGAATTCATAGAAAGGAGGGTTTAATGTTGGGTATCCATGCATGTCAAAAAGAGGTGTTTCTCAGTAATGCTGAGGCAGCTTTACAAGATTATCTCTTTGGAGTAAGTTTTATGAGAAAAAGACATAAACCTTCTTGTCTTAAATTTCAGTGTCATATCTCTGAACCAAAAAGACTGCAAAGGTAGATGCTGCATATGGAGCATCTTAATTTGTCTTTGCCCCCATCCTGCTCAGAAAGTGATTTGCTTTATTCAAATCATGATGCAGAATGAATTATTGTTGACTAATGAGTTCCTTAATCTATATTGATAGCATAAACGTTAAATCTGGGGGCACTAGGTTATCAGAATCTTTCTATAATTTCCTAGGAGCCTGAAGAAAACAGAACAGCAAAGTATATTTACAGTTAATATTACTACTTTAAAATATCTCAAAATAGATGTAGGAAAAACCTTCCCATTTCACATTTCCAAAGTGTAAAGGCTTATTTAAGAGTTAATTGAGCCATGAGAATTGTATATTATTTGTAATTTATTAACAGAGTCTAAAACTAAAGAAAAGCTGAAATATCAAGTTTCCTTCCATTACTAAGTTCACTATTATGAATTTAAGGCTTTTGCTCCATTTCTGAGTTATCATTAGAGTAGATTATAAGCTTGGTTATCTATAGATTCCCAGCTGTAGAAAAGAGGGGAATGTATTCACTCAAGTTTTAGAAATTAAATTAAGAGGAGTTATTTTTTGAAATATCTGAAAAATTTATTGAGCCTTAGTGAGTTTAATTTCAGTGTGTTTAATGAAAATCAAAGGTGGATTCATTTAGTTCAGGCTATCAGATGAAGAAAGGTGTTCTTCCATGCAGAGACTTCAAGGAAGAGTGGAGGATGACTTACACTTCACCCCTGGCTTCTGATTTAGCGGATGGTCAGACAAAAGCTATCTAGAATTAGTTGGATGTTAACCAACATTAGGTAGCTTTTGTTCTGGTATAGTGGAAATCATTAGTTTGACTTCCAGGTATTCTAAGGGATGCAGCTTGAAGGTAGTGATAAAAGTGAAGACAAAATAACTTGCTGGAGGAAACAAACTGAGGGTTGCTGGAATAGTGGGGGTGGGAGGGATGGGGTGGCTGGGTGGGTATGTGCTATGGTGAGTGCTGTGAATTGTGTAAGACTGTTGAATCACAGACCTGTACCTCTGAAACAAACAATACATTATATATTAAAACAACAACAAAAAAATAGAACTAATGGTGTAATGTATGGGGATTAACATAAGAATAAAAAAAAAAGAGAAGATATTAGGAAGGGAAAAATGAAGGGGGGGAATCAGAGGGGGAAACGAACCATGAGAGACTATGGACTCTGAGAACAAACTGAGGGTTCTAGAGGGGAGTGGGGTAGGGGATGGGTTAGCCTGGTGATGGATATTAAAGAGGGCATGTATTGAATGGAGCACTGGGTGTTATATGCAAACAATGAATCATGGAACACTACATCAAAAACTAATGATGTAATGTATGGTGATTAACATAACATAATAAAATAAAATTTAAAAAAATAACTTGCTGGAATAAGAAACTTGGAATAGTTCAGTATCATTGCCGCTTGAGTTGGAGGAAATCTGTATGAGGTGGTTGAACACATGCAATTACTAAATACACGAGAGCAATAAAGGGAAGCACTCATATTTCTTAGTTGATGACAGTTTTATTACTTACAAGTCTGAACTCTTCCTGTCCCACTCCCACACCACCAGGATAGAGACCCCGTCTCTTAATGCATAGATTCTGTGTGCACGTGTATTTTGTGGTGTGTGTATGTGTATATGTGTTCTCAGTATAGGGTTATAGGAGTAGGGGCTTAATGTTCATGTTTAGTTTCAAGTCTTGATGACTCGTATTGATTTGATGACTAGTTGATCAATGACACTTTTATGACCTTCAACTTTTAATTTTTGTACATAACCTAATGCCTTTCTGAGCAACTGTCTTCCATACTCATGGATTACTCACTTATCTCCTAGGTAGTTACGTATTCAATTGAAATACACAGTATTTAGGATAATTTATTATCACACAGAATTGTTATTGTGTGCAGAATTTGGTACTTAATGAGCCAGTCTCATATCCAAAACATTGCAGGTACTAAAATAGTCTGGGTGTCAGAATCTGCCCTGGCTTCTCACCTTGTAGAGATTTGGTTCTTAAGAATCAGAATGGCAGAGCAATAGGAACTAGGCCAGCTGTAAAAACCTAGCCTCGTAGTGTGTGACCACTGGCTAAAAGTTAATGTGATCCCTGGCTGTTCTCTAGACTACCATATCATCATTTTCCTTGATTCTGTGCATCTGACTCTTAGTTCTAGACTTTCCCCTTGTTTCCTGTCACTGGGCTGTGCAATTCTTGATATTCTTCTCACTTGCAGTTGAGCTTCTTCAGTACAGTCTCTACCTTTCCAGGGTGGGTTTCCATATGATGTTCTGCTAGAATGTAAGCTCTACAAGGGGAGGAAATCTATTTTGTTCATTGCTATGCCTTCAGTGACTAGAATAATGCTTGGCAGGTGTCAAGTTCTCAATTAATAAATATATATTGAATAACATTTATTGACTTCTATTTCTATCATTTTGTTTTCCTCTAATTCTCTTACCTTGCACTTCCATGAGTAGCCTTTGTTGTCAGGTATCTAACCTGTGTTACCTACAGGGTGATCCCGGAACTCCAGAGAAAATCTCCTCTTTCTCAGTGTTCATGCCATCTAGCCACTTCTAGCCCATGGCAATCCACTGGATGATATGCTCGAGGATGTTAATATTATAAGGTGTTATCACCTATATTAAAGTACATTTCAACTGGCACTAAGGATGAATTAGAGTCTCTATGTGACTTTGCCTCTCCCCAAATAGATATTTTTATGACTAAGAAGTTCTTAGGTTTTATCAGAGAGCAATTTCAGGAAATTCTTAGATAAGCAGATTTATTTTTCTATATTATCCAACTGTTGGGGGTCAATGATCTTTTCTGCAGCATAAAAAATATGCTTTGATATGAAGGACACAGATCCAAGTGGATTATGCAGATGGGTGACAGACATTCTGCAATCTCAGGAAATCTACAAGTAATAATGATACTATTGTGGAGGCGCCTGGGTGGCTCAGTCAGTTAAGCATCTGACTTTGGCTCAGGTCATGATCTCAGGGCCCTGGGATCAAGCCCTGTGTCGGGCTCTGCGCTCAGCGGGGAGTCTGCTTGTCCCTCTCCTTCTCCTTCTGCCTTTCTCCCTGCTCATGCTCTCTCTGTCTCTCTCTCAAATAAATAAATAATATATTTAAAAAAATAATGATACTGTTGTGTAGGTGAAGATGTACACAGATACTTGCTTCTAATATCTAGTGACACTATCTGCTATTGAGAATTAATCTAATACAGTTCTCTGAGGGAAGCCTTAAATTTCTATTAGACCAGGTTTATAGGAATGTATATCAAATTAGTTTTCAACTTAACAACACAGAAATAGAGATCATAGAGCTTAAAGTCACCTTAAGAGGTCATCTATTTCAGATACCTGCCTATGGGCAGGTTAGGTATAATTCAAATTTCATACAAAGCATTCATCCTCATGAGATCCAAAGAGGTTGAATGACTTTCCTGCCAAGGGTGACATAGCAAAGCTTTGAAAGAAAATAAATTTCATCTACTGAGATATAGTCCAAAAGGGAATATATGTTTTCATAATTTTTGTTTAAATTTTCCCTTAATAGAAAGCTTCTAAAACAATCAGCAGTGTCCTAAGCACATCTTCTTATAATATGTGCAGGACTTTCGGTCTGTAGTTTCAGCCGAATGGGATTAGAGGATAAAATCAAAGGCTTTTCCCTTTCTGTAAGGCAGAAAGCGTTTATGCTCTTGTAAGACAAATCATAGTGCATCTAACAAAGTATAGCAGACCAGACAAGTCATCTGCAGAGCCTCAGACTCTTGACTGAGAATCAGCATGTCCTCAGTTTTCACCATTCTTAGGTAAAAGAAATGTAAAATGCTCTTAGAAATACATACCATAGGATTAACTGAAGGATTCATAAAATTTTAGAGATAGCTGAGACTAAAAATCATCTTGACTATCCTTTTTATTTTAAGTAAGAAGAACTGGGTCCTAAAAATTGATGAGGCTATATATTTGACCAGAGGTAAAGAGAAAGTCATGGGCTCCAAGAGTTTCCTTCTAGACCACTCAGTGGCCAAGCCGTCACCAGAACACTTGTTCTGACCCCAGAGGCCAAGGCTTTTTCCATTTTAATGAAGGGAGTCTCCTTCTATGAGCCTCAAATTTTGTATCATGCTCAGCATTATTTTATCTGATGTGTTCAGCCCTATGGTTCAAGTTGAAGGTTTATTCCCACACTTTTTTTAAAATTTTATTTATTTTATTTATTTTATTTTTTAAAGATTTTATTTATTTATTCATGAGAGAGAGAGAGAGAGAGAGGCAGAGGGAGAAGCAGGCTCCCTGCTGAGCAGAGAGCCCAATGCGGGACCCGATCCCAGGACCCTGGGATCATGACCTGAGCTGAAGGCAGTTGCTTAACCATCTGAGCCACCCAGGCGCCCCCACACTTTTTTTTTTTTAATATACTCAAATGATTTTTGAAACATTGATAAGAGATAGATTTTGTCCTGCTCTTTTCTTATACCTCTGTGTTTTGTCTTCCTGCTTCTGGAAATAGTCACCACACAGTCTCCAAATACTGACATTGAGTTGCATGAGGCACACAACTTCTGGAAGTGTAGTCTTGGGTATTTTGCCCCATCCTCAACCAAGAACTTGCATTTGACTTGTATTGCTTTCCTCCTGTTGCCAAGGAGGTCATACAAGCTGAGTGGTATAGTTTTGAAGTCTGTCTGATGATTAGATCTGTATTTTGTCAAATGTATGCAGTGATAAATAGTAAAATGAACATCTCATTAGAAATAAGATAGCATAATAGTTTATATAAGGGAAATTAGGAGCAAGAGGGCTAATTATGTATTCTCCCTTAAAATGCCCTTTCTCCCATTGTCAGAAATACGGGATTAGGTAAACCAAATGTGGCATTGTGTTTGGTATTTTCTTACGTCTAGAAATGTTATTTTAACACTCCTGAAAAGTACAACTTTCAATATCATCATACTGCCAACTCTACTCAGAGCTAACATTCTTGTATTTAACTGTCTCTACTAACAGTCTTAACTGGTATTATTCCTTACTTAATCATTTTTATTGTTTATACAGAGATGTAGTAATTTCCCCATTTTGTGCCTGTTTCAAAATGCTCCTTAAGTGCAAAGCTAGTCTGTCCCATGACCTAGTGTGTGGAAGGAAATAAGCATCCAACCATGCGTGTATATTAACACAATGTTCATGCTGACAGGAGCCATATTTTTCCTGAAAAGCATGATTGATGAAGCCCGTTTTGCAGACGAAGAGCTTATGACCACTTTCTTTCAAGGTTCAGTTCAAGTTTGACTTCATGAAGAATTTCATGTAGCAAATGGGAACATACTCTTTTTAAATTTTCAGATAGTTTCACTATCATTATGGGCTTCTAAACCTACCCATGGCCCAGCCCTGGTTAAAGCCGGGGTGGCTCTGCTCAGCCCCAGGTTTGGTGTAGCACAGCCGTTAATGAGAGCATGTGGCCGGTTGTGTTCTTGAAAATCTGTAGCCGGCGGGATTCCACTTTCTGTTAGTATTAAGTGCAGACCATTTGGCATAATGCAAAAATTGAAGCACAAATTTTTAGATACTACAAGTATTGCAGTTTATGACCAAGCAGCCAGACTGCTCGGCTGTTATCTCTTGCACTGACAGGCTCCAGAGGAAGTCAGCTGTGCAATTAGAGATGTTTTGTCTCGTCTGCACCAAAGTTGAAACCTGAAGATGCCTGGAAGAGTGATATTTTCATGTGTGTGTGTGTTTTCTCTGCAGGTGCTAAATTTTCAAGGAGAGAAATGTTCAGCTTGAGCAAACATGACTAATAATTGTGAGATGTTTATTTGCAAACAGACAAGTGTTGGCAGCACAGAATCCAAAGCAGAAAGTATTACCTTCGAGAAGGGCTATGGGATTTGGGGCTTCATGTTTTCCTTACAGGCTTAGCCCTTTCTTCTGAGAGTCCTTCTTTGGAATTTCAACATTTTATTTATTTGTAAAAAAAACCAAAAACAAAAAACCAAAACCCACTATGTAACATACGGTCTCTGTCTAGCTTTGTATTTAATTGTACTTCTTTCATCTACTTTGTGCTGATAAATAATAACTCTGAAACACAAAAGGATGTTTAGGTAATGGTCTTCGCCATTCTTTCAACAAATATCTCTCCTTATACCCATAATATTTTAAAATAGTTACTTGTTTAACTGCCTGCTACTTCTACTGGAATCTAACTCCCCTGAAGGCACAGGCCATGTCATTTTGTCATTGTCCTCCCCACTGTCTGACACAGTGCCAGGTACATAATAGGTATTTGGAAAATGTCTAATTCAATGAATTATTCTATCATTTTTTAGTACTTGTTCAACATATTTTTGTGCTTTAAATATTTTAAAGTTTTGTCTTCAAGTGTGTTATCTAGGGTAATGCTCCATTAGCCAGTCCTCACCTTATGCAATCATGCAGAAAACATGTTTTCCTATAAGAATGTTTTTCACTATAATTTTTTAATGATTATTTACAAGACTGGTCAATATTGAAGATTGATGATCTTAGTTATAAGCCTTTATCTTTTCATCATAGTTCTGGGAAATACTTTTTTTCTTCTTATATTCTTCTGTAACATTTTATACTTACCATATTCTTAGAATATGGGATATAATAATTATAATTAATATAATTGTCTTAGAGATGAAAAGGACATTAGACATCATGTAATTCAAAGGAAATAGAATTAAATTAAGGTCCACAGAGATGACATGGCTTGTCTAGTACCATATTGGTAGGTTTTAGTATCAGTTGTGGGTTGTTATGTATCATATATATATATATTTGGTGCTATTTCAAGAATCTTTTCCCGGGCACTAAGATCAAGCATGAAATTATAATTACTATCATTATCCAATTCATTCTTCAAGAACAGGTCTTTATTTTCACTCATTAAAGTAGAATCATTGTTTTTTAGGATTTGAGATCATCTTTGTTTTTTTGGATACTGGCATCCTATAAAGTTATATAAATAATTCATTGATTATGTGCTTTTGTTTTCAAAGCATTTTTAAAAAGCATCTAGTTTGTGTCTGAATTCACTTATTTCATACTGGAAGTGGTATAATTTTGTTACAGAGTTCAGGTGAAAATTTTCTGATGTTGTACTTGCACTAATTCAGGTTTAGATTTATAATGTTTTCATCATCAGTATTTTATACTTACTTATCACCCAGCCTTCTATTCCTTTGTTTTTGTTATTTGTCTTTTTAAAAAGCTGGCATATTCATGGCATGTTTATATCCCCTACACATACATGCCTCAAAGCTATATAAATGACAAGCCAAGAGTAGTAATTTTTCATTTTTAAGTCTGTTGCTTGGAATGCAAATCACAGACCTAGGGAAATCAGATTATAAGTTTGGCTATATACATACCAAAAGCTATTAGCATCACATCATAGGTGCATTACAGATTAAATGGAGGTTTGTATTATTGTCCAGTTTTATTATAATTTTAATTAGAAAAATTTTTAGTTCTAATATAGATCTTGAAGAAAATCTGCTCTTTCTGCAGTACTGGGGGTTCTCTAAGTTGCAAAAAGGGCTTTGGCTATCAAATTAGATACTTCTGGATTTAGAATATTGTTAAATTTCCATGTCTTAATAAGAGAAAACAACTGGCTATGTTTCCATAGCCAGAAATTCCAAACTGAGCGCAAAGGACATTTGCCTCCACACTCCTCCAACTTTACTCTTTCCACTTATTATGAACCACTAATCACTGTTATTATTATATCATTGTTATTATCATTGCTGTAATACATATCCATGGTGGGAAAAAAGAACAGCAGGATTAATGTGAAAAATTTATCTTCCTTCACCCTAACTATCCCATCATTACACCAGAAATGTTAAGTATTATGAATAGCATCTTGTGAATTATAACAGAAATTTTATGTATCTACAGGTATATATTTTATTCAGACTCTTTCAATCTTAGGTTTTCTCTTGGATAATCCTCATTTCACATTGGATCGCCAGCATCCCAGATTTAATGTGTCCTAGAATTTTAATTTACATTAAATTTAATTTACATTGCATGAGTATTAGCAAAGTTTCGCTGTCCTGAACTTAAAAGCAGTTCCTAGTTAGTTATAATTACTCCTGAGAAAAAAACTTCTATGTTTTTCAGGTGAAATCACTGCATTTCCTGGAGTACCTAAGGGGCTAATTCATTTACTAGCTTTCAAAACAGGGCAGCTAAATTTTCTTAGACACATCATAGGTAATTGAATTCTACTGAACTTGCAAATACATCCAATTCTTACTCAAAAAGTTGTCCCAATTGGATCAAATAGTTAAATGGACAGTAAGGATTGGGAGAAGAACCATACTTCAGAGAGTAGAAAGCAAGCATCTGCTGTTTATCTCCCAGATTAATGAGCGCAGTTCTGTTGGAAGAGTGAGTACTAATTAACTCATTAAACAGTTCTCACTGTGATTCCTCAATGTAATTTCAGGCTAAATTCATGTTTAGAGACTTAAAACCTAACCACAAATGTTTAACATTGTAAGCTATTGATATAATTTTCAAGGATATTAGAAAATTTCTTAGGCCACATAGTAGAAAGGAAGTAATATAAAGCTAAAGGCTCTTTTTGTGTAGAAAATACTTGAAAACTTTTTTTAGCTTAGTTTCCCAAATGTTAATGAAGTTAGTTGATCCCTATGTGCTAAAGTTGCATGTTTTATTAATAAGAACTTTGATTGAGGGGCACCTACGTGGCTCAGTCCGTTAAGCATCTGCCTTTGGCTCAGGTCGTAATCCCAGGGTCTTGGGATCAAGCCCCGCATCGGGCTCCCTGCTCAGTGGGGAGTCTGCTTCTCCCTCTCCCTCTGCAGCTCCTCCTGCTTGTGCTTTCTTGCTCTCTGTCTCAGTCAAATAAATAAATACAATCTTTAAAAAAAAAAAAAGAAATTTGATTGGTTGTGAATTTGCATTCGTGTCTGATTCTGAAGAGTCATGCTCCTCAATTAAAACCCACCCAAGAAGCATGTTCAGCATGCATTATAATGGTAAAACAAATTTAGTAAATTGCATTAAAACAGAAAAGAGAAAATGAACAATTTCCAACTTTGTTTTGAAGTGACTATTGTGTGAATCAGAATGGTGGTGGCTCTATTACTCCAGGACACATGTTATATCTAGTTTAGAACCATGAAGGCATGTGGCCCTACTCTACATCAGCACTGTGGTGGTTGAGTGTCAGTATTGTTAATCGTGAGTCCGATTACTGAGTGTGTAGCACATTGCTTATGAGACTTGGCTGAAGTCCTATGGTTGTGCATGTCGAGGAGCATAGAAATTACAGCATGCTAGGTGCACCTGGGTGGCTCAGTTGGTTAAGCCCCAGAGTCTTGGTTTCAGCTCAGGTCACGATCTCAGGATTCTGAGATAGGGCCCTGCCTTGGGCTCTGCGATCCACACAGAGTCTGCTTAGCACTCTCTCTTCCTCTCCTTCTGCCCCTCCCCCTCACACACGCAGTCTCTCTCTCTCTCAAATAAATAAACCTTAAAAAAAAAAAGAAATTACAGCATGCAGCTCAGGACCTATCTGTAATTCACATTCTCTCTTCTTAGAGGGAATTATTATTTTCCTGAGAAAGATTTTTAACCTGTAGTCCTCCTCAGATGACCAGGAGGAGAATAACGTTGAAGAGTTTCAGTGGATTCCAGAAATTCCTTAAAAGATCGTTAAGTGTTTTAAATAAAAGTTTTCCAAGAATGATAGAAATAGAGTAGATTATTGAAGTTATTTTAGGAGACCGTATATATATCTGATCCGGTGATTGGGAGGCAAGACTTTGAAAGTAGATAGCCTGAAATTCACTCACCAGCAACTAGTGACTTTGGGACATAATTTAACCTACTGAATCTTCTTTTTCTTCATCTGGATCTGTAAAAAATGGATACTTACATCAACCTCAAAAAGTATTGTGATAGAAAGTGGTCATTAAATGGCACCTATTACTAGAAATATACATGGTGATAATTAACTTTTAAAGATTTTATTTATTTATTTGAAAGAGAGAGCATGAGAGGGGGGAGGGTCAGAGGGAGAAGCAGACTTCCTGCCGAGCACGGAGCCCGATGTGGGACTTGATCCCAGGACTCCGGGATCATGACCTGAGCCGAAGGCAGTCGCTTAACCAACTGAGCCACCCAGGCGCCCATATTTTCCATTTATTTATAGCATGAGGGATTTCAGGGATCTCAGAAGAGAGACATTCTTGTCTTAGGGATTTATAAATGATGGACCTGATAGAATCTTCCATGGAAATCTTTAAACAAGTGACATGCACTTAGTTTCTTTTTGTTCTTATGTACCTTGAAGTTGCTTATTTTAGAATCTAAGCTCTTGGAAGGTAAGCACCGTGTCAGGGTACCATTGACTACCTGTAATGCCAAATAGGGGTAGAAAAATGTGATCTATTATGTGGGCTAAATATTCCCTAATGCACATGCATTTTATTGAAGGCTTAAAAGTGTTTCTATACAATGTCAGTGCAACCGATTGAAAAGTGAAACATTTAGATAAATTCAGCTCTTACAAAATGGCTGCAGCTTTGCTGCATTTTTTTTTTTCTTCTCTGTGTCAATGAGAGTAAAGACTGAGCCATGTATCAATGGCTGGTTCTCACTGGATGTGGAACCTTTGTTAGCTCCAGATTCAGCTTGGCAACAAACACATATGAGACTTACTTGTCATCTTCTAAAAATAGTCCATGTTTCTGAGATGTTTTCAAATGAATAAATACTATACTACATTTATACTGGCTGTTCATTATTTTAAAAAGAAAAAAAAAAGTAAGAATTGGGCACAGTGATGAAGTTGCCGCTAATGATGATAAAATTCTTCACAGTCCTCTTTTCTCTGCTTGCCTACCATCTACTTCTTTTATCTCTTACTCTTGTCCCCAAGAACATCTATACATCATCATTTTAATATGATTCTAAAAATTTATGATTTTATGTAGTTTCTTGAACATAGTTGGTAGGCAATAATGTTTTGTGTGTGAGGTTCTCCTCTTGGCTCTCAAATGCACTATATCCTAACTGGTGTGCCTAATGAGATCCAACAGTTCTCATTCCACCAGTGTTGACCATCAGATCCCACTTTCTACTTTTTTCCATTGTGAAAGGATTTTTGAAACTCAGTGTTGGGTTTTCTTTTTGGAAAAATTTTCTTGTAGTTTGAGATTTTTTTCCTTTAATTTTGAGAGTTTTGAGTGGTATGTGTAAGTGCATGAGTGTGCATGTTTGTGCATTTTTAAAAAGGGTGGAATTTATAGCTCTAATATATGATTGTACCATTGATTAACTATTTTTCAAGTGCCACAGTCTACTCCACAGAAAATACAATTACATGTGGAATGATCTAATAAACTGTTGCAATGTTTTGATTGTGAAAGCACGAGTAGAAATTGAGATAATACCTTTAGTTCAGTGTGTCTCACATAGAATTGCCACTCAAAATTTCACTGAATGTAAGTGTATATCAGTACATTTCTCGTAAAAAAACATAAAGTCCAGCTTGTTGTGAAGCAGCTATGTTGTAAGCAGCTAATAAACACATTGCTTAGCATTCTTAATGAAATATTCTCTAATAAAAATGTTCTCATGTAGCAGAAAGTGGACACAAAGTTCTGTCCTGGCTCTGTGAATTTAAAAATTATTATATGGGCTGTATTACATGGAAGGCATTTGATTTTGAATAGCACTAAAAGCAAAACTATAAAAACAAGATTTTTCCAAAATATACAAAGAAGAAACAAATTTAGTGGAAAAAGATCAACACCTCTGATAATTAATGAAATACAGACTAAAAAAGTAAATTCCAAATTAAATTGGCAAAAGTGCAGTAAATTTTAATGCCTGACACTGGGTAGAGAGCAGAATGAACACTGTAGCACCCTACAGATAGGAATATAAATCCCTACGAGTTTTCTGGAGAGTATTTGGGAATGTGCTTCAGGAAGTTTAAAATGTGCCTAAATTACCAGACATGCGGTTGAAAGTTTACCTTTACATTGGAAATAAGCTAAGTGTTAAATAGGAATGGCCCAGTTAAAGAAATCCATTCATGAATTTAATATTTTGTATGTGCTCATTACGTGCCACCCACGGTTTCAGTCTCAGGATGTAATTGGGAACAGATGATATAGATATGATTTGACACTTATTAGAGATTACATCGTTAGAATATAATCATGGAGATTACATGGGGTTGTTGGTCATATGGTAAGTATATGTCACTTTGTAAAAGACTGACAAGCTGTTTTCCAAAGTGGTTGTACCGCTTTGTGTTCCCATTGGCTATATGAGAGTTGGGGTTGTTCTGTATCCTTTCCAACGTCTTCTTTTAGTCTTTAAAACTTTAGCCATTCTGTTGGGTGTGTAGTAGTACCTCCCTGTGATTTTAATCTGCATTAACATGATTACTAATGGTTTTGAGAATTGTTTTTGTTCCTGACGATCATTTTTTTTCTTTCTTTCTTTCTTTTTTCTTTTTTTTCAGTTCACCTATTCCTCCTCCCCTTGCCCCCTGCTGCCTCCTTGCCTCTGGAAACCCCCAATTTGTTTTCTATATCTGTGAGATTGTTGTTGTTGTTTTGTTGTTTTAAGATCCCACATATAAGAGACATCATACGGTATTTCTCTTTCTCTCTCTAATTTATTTCACCTGGGATAATGCCCTCGAGGTCCCATGTAGTTGCAAATGGCAAGATTCCATACTTCTTTATGGCAGAATAATATTCTATCACATATATATCATAATTTCTTTATCCATTTATTCATGGATACTTAGGATGTTTCCATATCTTGGCTATTGTAAATAATGCTGCAATGAACATAGGGGTACATATTATCTTTTTGAGTTAGTTTTTTCAATTTCTTCAGATAAAACCAGAAGTGTAATTGATGGATCATTTGGTAGTTCTATTTTTAATTTTTTGAGAAACCTCCATACTGTTTTCCATAGTGGCTGCACCAATTTACATTCCCACCAACAGTGCATGAGGGGTTCTTTTTCTCCACATTCTCATTCACTCATGTTATTTGTCTTTTTGAAAATAACCATTTTAAGGGGTGTGAGGGGATATCTCATGGTTTTGATTAACATTTTCCTGATGATGAGTGATAACGATCATCTTTTCATGTACCTATTGGCCATTTCATATGTCTTCTTTGGAAAAATGTTTATTCAGATCTGCTGCCCATTTTAAATTTGATTGTTTGTTCTTTGCTATTGAGTTGTATGAGTTCTTTATATATTTTGAATATTAGCCCCTTATCAGATACAAGATTTGCAAATATTTTCTCCCATTCTGTAGGTTGCTTTTTTATTTCGTTGATGGTTTCCTTTGCTGTGCAGAAGCTTTTTAGTTTGATGTAGTCCCACTTGTTGGCTTTTGTTTTTGTTGCTTTTGCTTTTGGTTTAAAATGAAAAAAAATCAAGACCTATGTCACAGAGCTTACCGTCTATATTTTCTTCTAGGAGTTTAATGGTTTCAGGTCTTACATTCAGGTCTTTAATCCATTTTGAGTTCATTTCTGTGTAGGGTGTGAAATAGTGGTTGGGTTTTATTCTTTTGCACATTGCTTTGCATTTTTCCCAGCATCATTTATCAAAGAAACTCTCCTTTGCCCATTATATGCTGTGGGCTCATTTGTAATAAATTAATTGAATAAAACATATATGCATGGGTTTGCTTCCCATTGACTTATGTTTCTGTTTTTATGCCAATACCATTCTATTTTAATTACTGTAGCTTTGTAATATAGTTTGAAATCAGGGAGCCTGATTATTAATCATTGTTATCTTTGGGTTTTTTTAGTAAAGGGGTTATGGGATGAATTGTGTCCCAAAATTAGTATGTTGAAATCCTTAGTACCTCAGAATATGATTTTATTTGATTATAGAGTCTTTAAAGAGATGATTAAGTTAAAATGAGGTCATTATGGTAAGCTCTAATCCAATATGGCTGGTGTCTTTATAAGGATAGGAAATTTGGACACAGACAAGCACAGAGGGAAAACCACGTGAAGACATAGGGATAAAACAGCCATTTACACACCAAGAAGAGAGGCCTCAGGAAGCAGACCCTGCCATCACCTTCATCTCAGATGTCTAGCTTCCAGAATTGTGAGACAATAAATTTCTGTTATTTAAGCTACCCAGTTTGTGGCACTTCATTATGGAGCCCTCGCAAACTAATACAAAGGAACTTCAATTTTTTTTTTTTTTTGCCCATTTTAAGTTACTAGTTAACACATATTTTTTATATATTTTGGATAAGTCATATAAATATATATATATATATTTTCTCGCAACCCATGGTGTGAATTTTTATTTTCTAATGATAATACTTTCAAGTGCAGAAGGTTTTGATTTGTAAGATGTCCAGTGTTTCAATTTTCAAAAATATGTAGTGCTTTTGTGTTCTGTAAAGATATTTATTTGCCTTAAGGTTGATAAGATTTTCTCCTGTATTTTCTTTTAGAAATTTCCTAGCTCTAATTGTACTTTTAGGTGTATTTTGAATTTAAAAAAAAAAAAACATGTGGTGTAAGAATCAAGATTCATTTTGTTTCATGTAGAGATACGTCGTTGTTCTGTCTCCATTTATTGTGGACTACTATCTTTTCTCCATTTAATCACCTGAGCAAATATCAGTTAATCAAACATGTGGTTCTATTTCTGGACTCTCTATTCTGTTTCATTGATCTTACCTATCTTACCCTTATGGTAAAGCCATTTTATCTTGATAAAGAAGTCTATATAGTATGTAGTATATAGTATGTTTTGTGGATTTTATTGTTCAGGGTTTACACATATTTAAACTTATCTTTAAATACTTTCATGCTACTTGCTTTTTAAAATGTCATTGTTTTTCTAATATACTTTTTCAATTATTTGTTGGTAGTGTATAGAAATAAAATTACACTTTTGTTTCTTCTCTGTGTGTCTTGTTTTTTTCTTCTTTTTTTATTACGTTGTGTTAATCACCATACACTACATTATTAGTTTCTGATGTAGTGTTCCATGATTCATTGTTTGCATATAACACCCAGTGCTCCATTCGGTATGTGCCCTCTTCAGTACCCATCACCAGGCTAACCCATCCCCCTGCCCCCTCCCCTCTAGAACCCTCAGTTTGTTTCTCAGAGTCCATAGTCTCTCATGGTTTGTGTAACATGACTATATTCACTTTTTTATCCTAATAGTTTTGGTGATTTCTTAGGATTTTCTGTTAGTATCATGTCATTTATGAACCCACCCTACTTCACTTTTCCAGTCAGTGTGTCTTTTATTTCTTTTCCCTGCATTTAAGACCCTACCTTAATATAGAATAGAAGTGCTGAGAGTGAGTAGGTTTTACTACCCATCTTAGGGGAAAATCTTAAGTCTTTCACTATTACTATGGTGTCACTTACAGGCTTTTTGTAGATTCCTTTTATCACTTTGAAGATATTTCCATCAAGTTCTACTACCGGAGAATTTTTAACATTAATGGGCATTAAATTTTGTAAAGCTCTTTCTTGGAATCTACTGAGATGATTGTATGATTTTTCTGTTTTAGGCTGTCATTTTAGTAAATTACATCGATTGATTTCCCAAATGTTAAGCCAATCATACATTCCTAAGATGTATTACACTTGGTCATGATACTTATCCTCTTTAAATATTGCTGAATTTGAATTGCTAATATTTTTCAAGCATTTTTGTATTAACATTTGTGAGATAAATAAATATTCTCATATTTGGTTTGTAATATTCTTGTATACGTTTGACTAGCTTTTGCATCAGAGTAATGCTGTCTTCTTCAAATGAGTTGAGAAGTTATTTCCTTTTTATCTATTTTCTGAAAAAACTTGCCAAGATTGCTATATCTTTTTCCTGAAATATATGAGCGATTCCCCATTAAAGCCATCTGAGTGTAGAGTTTTATTTGTGGGAAGGTTTTTAATTTCAAATTCCATGTCTTTAATAGATATTGTACTATTCACCTTTTCTGTTTATTCTTGTGGCATTTTGGCAAATTCTGTCATTTGAGGATTTATCCATTTTACCTAAGCCATTGAAATTATTGACATATTACTTTTTATTTCTTTATTATTAATGAAAGCATCCACTTTCATTCCTGATATTGATAATTTTTGTCTTTTTTATTCTTGATCATTTTAGCTAGAGATTTGTTAGTTTTATTGCTTCTATTCAAATAACCATTTTGGGTTTCATTTTTTTCTTTTTTTTTCATTTTTAAGTTTCATTGACTTCTGCTTTTAACTTTTTATTTCCTTCTACTTAATTGGGTTTTAGTTTAGATGTTTTCTAAATTCTAAAGGTGCATCCTTTCTTTTGTAATATAAATATTTAACGTTATGATTCCCAATTAAATACTGCTTTCATTTCTTTCATTTCATATAAAAATTTTGATATTTTTCATTCTCATTCAGCTCTAGCTATTTTCTAGTTTTCTTTGTGATTTCTTCTGTAATCTATAGACATTTAAGAGCATGTTATTTAATTTCCAAATATTTGAAGTTTTTTCCAGATATTATTAATTTGCTGTTGATTTCTGGCTTAAATTTCTTTCTTTCTTTTTTTTTTTGTGGTCTGTAGAATTTCAATCCTTTTTTGAATTCAGTGACACTTGTTTCATCGTATGGCATATGGTCTACCCAGGTGAATATTCCATATATACCTGAAAATAATGTGTATTCTGCCATTGTTAGGAGTAATGTTCTGTAGTCAGTTAGGTTAAATTGGTTGATAGTAGAGTTCAGATTTTACATTTTCTTATTGATTTTTCTGGTACTGTTCAATGAATTCCTGAGAAAAGAGAATTAAAGTCTCTAACTCTTATTTGTGAAATTGACTACCTCCACTTTCAGTTCTTTTAGTTTTTACTTTGTATTTTGAACCTTTTTTATTAGGTGGATAACATTTAGGATTCTTGTGTATTCTTGTTGAATTCACTAATTTATTATGAAGTTTGCCTCTTTATTTCTGTCAGTATTGCTTGTATTGAAGCACACTTGATAACTGTATCCCACTCAGCTTTCTCATGCTTACTGTCTGTATGGCCATTTCAAAATTTCAAACTATCCATATCTTTATATTAAAAGTGAATTTCTTATAGTTGGGTCTTGTGTTTTTATCTAAACTGACATTCTCCACTTTTTAACTAGAATGTTTAGGCCATTTACTTTTAATGTATTGTCATTGGTTGGGTCTATGTCCACTATCTTCCTATTTGTTTTTATTGTTTTTCCTTTTCCCCCTCATTTCTGCTTTGATATTTAGTGAATACTTTTCACATTCAATTTCATTGCCTCTCTTGATTTATTAGCTAAACTTCTCTGTTCGAATTTTTAATAGAGGTTTTAGGGTTTTAAATATGTACATTTACTTTATCATATTTTGCCTTCACATAATGTTATACCACTTCACATATAATGTAAAAATCTTATAACAGCATATGTTTATATCCTACCACTATTTGTGTGCTATGGCTAATCATATACTTTACTTTTACATATGTTATGAACTCTACAACATAAAATTGTTTTTATTTTAAGGGCAGTTTCCTTTCAAATAAATTTAAAAATGGGAAATTGTCTTTTATATTTACCTATGTATTTATTCTTTCCAGTGTTCTTCATTCTTATACAATTTAATCTGCTATAAATCCTATTCAGTAAATTTTTTATTCCAGATTTTGTATATTTCATCTCTACAAATTTCATCTAGTTATTTATGTACCTTCCCTTTCTCTCCACTGTATACTCATATTTTTATCTAAATCTTTAAACATATTTATAAAAGCTGTTTTAAGTGCCTACAAACTAATTCTGTCATCTCTGTTAATTCTTGATCTGTTTATATTGACTAATTCTTTTCATGTCTATGGGTCACATTTTTTTCCTTACATATCTAATAATTTTTGATCAGGTGTTGGATATTGTCAATATTATATTATTGATGGATTTCATTGTCTTCCTTTAAAAAGTTTTGAGTATTCTTTTGATATATGGCTCAGTAATTTGCATTTAAATTTGATCCTCTTAAGGCTTGTTTTTTTTGTTGTTGTTGTTAATTCATACATTTATTCAACAAACATTTATTATGATCTACTGGCTCATCACATGATAAGTCCTATGTTACTGAACAATGAAGAAGTTTAATGAAGCAAGGGAAACAGGCTGATAGCACCATGTACAGTAGAGGAAAATAGAACATACACAGAGGAGGCAATTTTCTGTGCCAGGGAGATTAGGAATAACCTCTTTTTCTGAGAAAAATATTTTTAATGGATACTTAGGATGCACAGAAGTTTCACATATGGATAGGGGGCAGTTTTGGAAGTTCCTCCAGTGACAAAACAAAGGCAAAAGGCAAAGATTTGCTAAATATCTAGTGGCTGAGTCAGAATTAGAAGTGTCTTTGAATGACTGTCTGGTGATCTGTTAGCATCTTTGACTTTGTAATTTCTCTTTCCTTTCCTTTTTTTTTTTTTTTTAAATTTTTAATCACTTCGTTGTTCTCTCCCTTTCTCAAGTCCTTAAGTTAGAAATACTCATTATTCAGGTTATCTGTATTTGGATTCATTTTTCAAAGTAATGTACATTCAGCTAATTCCAGACTTTTGTTGCTTCTTCTCCCATATGCATTTCAAATTCGGTATATCCAGGTCTTATTTCTTCCAGAAGAATGTGAACTGGGACTCAGTAGTGACAAATTTTCCGCATTCTAAGCCTATTTATAAATGTATCACTGACCATCAATTTTTTTTCGTTGTTTGTTTGAAATTTTTATTTAAATTCTAGTTAGTTAACATATTGTGTAGTATTAGTTTTAGGAGTAGAATTTAGTGATTCATCATTTACATATAACCTCCAGTGCTCAAAACAAGTGCCCCTTTAAGGCTTGTTTTTAAAGCTTTGTTAGATGAGTCTAAAACACCCCTTTTTTTTTTTTTTTAAATTAGCTAATTTATTTCTTTTGAGAGAGAGAGTACAAGCAGGGCCAGGGGGCAAAAGGAGAGAGAGACAATCTTAAGCAGACTCCACACCCAGCAGGGAGCCCAACATGGGGCTCGATCTCATGACCCTGAGATGACCTGAGCCGAAGTCAAGAGTCAGATGCTTAACCAACTGAGCCACCCAGGTGCCCTTTGCCTTTACTCTTTTACTAGTTTATCCCTATTCCTAAGATATGACTTCTCTGGGTTTTCTAGTGAATATCTTACATATTCAATGAGGTCTCTTCACTCTGGCTGGTTGGAAGACAAATCTAGAACAGTCCTTTATGAGACCTTGGTTCAGCTTACAGATTCACCAGGTATTTCTATCTTGAACTCAAGGAGTATCACCCTATCCATACACTGTAGTGTGCAGGCAGACTCAAGGGGGACCTATGGAGATTTCTGGAGTTTCTTTCTTTGCTTGTCATATTCATTTCTGATACTCTGTCACAAAAATTTTAGCCTCCTTAGCCTTCCCAAATTCTCATCTCAGTCTCTTCAGCTCAGCTCGATCATCTTGATCAACCTGAATTCCCTCCCCTTCTTGTTCTGTGGTCAATCACTGGGCTCATCTTGTCTATTTCCTGTCCCTCACGGAAACAGTTATGTCCTGTTTGCTGCCCAACTTTTAAAAACAATTGTTTCAAATATTTTATCCAGTTTTCTCATTATTTATAATGGAAGGATATGGCTGTTATCAGTTACTACATCTTGGTTGGAAATAGAAGTCCAGATTTCATTTTTAGGAAGGCAGTTAATGTTCCCTAAATATATGTACCATAATCTCAGGTTGTTCAAAGATGAACTTAATGAGAAACAAGAATTATAGAAAATAATCTTCCTAGTCTAAATTAGCCTTTTTGGCCTTTCATCTAGCAATAATTTTAAAAGCATATTTGATACTTTGTCATCTTATGGTTACTTGCTTTATTAAGTTTTTTTGTAGTCTATTTTTAAGAATAGTGCATAAGAAATCCAGAGTATATTTAAAATAGCAAGCAAATCTTACTAAAGTTTTAGAATTTGAGATTTGACTGATCACTTGCAGTCATGTTCTTATCATAAAAAATGCTTAGAAAGTATTTTTTTGACTTCCAAAATCTTTAGATAAGCCAATATAATATTGAAGCCAGATTTAAATTTTCCCCTATAACAATGTACAGAGAGCTGGCAAGATTTCAGTATTACTTACAGAACTGTAGCTTACTTTTATTTTTTTAAGTTGAAACAGAGTTGATATACAATGTTATATTAGTTTCAGGTGTACAACACAGTGATTCAACAATTCTATATATTACGTTATGTTCAACATGGTAAGTATAGTTACCATCTGCCACCATATGACATTATTACCATAATATTGACTATAGTCCCTATGCTGTACTTTTTGTTCCCATGACTTATTTATTTTATAACTAGAAGTTTGTATCTCTATATCCCCTTCACTTATTTTGCTTGTCCCCTCATCTTACCCTCTCTGGCAACCATCAGTTTGTTCTCTGTATTTGCAGGTTTGTTTCTGTTTGTTTGTTCATTTGTTCTGCTTTTTAGATTCCACATATAAGTGAAATCATATGGTATTTGTATTTCTCTGTCTGACCTGTTTCACTTAGCGTAATACCCTGTAGGTGCATTCATGTTGTTGCAAATGGCAAGATGGCATTCTTTTTTTTATGGCTGAGTAATATGTACCATACCATCTTTATCCATTCATCTATTGAGGGACATTTAGGTTACTTCCGTATCTTGGCTATAACTTACTTTTGTTGAGTGCTTTTCATGTGGCAACCTCTGTGCAAACCATTTTATATGAATCATGTCATTCAATTATTCCAAAAACTATATAGGCAAGGTTTATTATTATTATTACTGATTTTTTTTTTTTGCTGAAGAGACAGAAACTCAGAAAGATTAAATAACTTTTCCAAGGTTACCGACTATTGTGTGGGTGCTTTTGGGATTTTGAATTCAGATTCTGAATGCAAAATCCCATGCTCTTAACTTTACCAGCCATTTAAAAGGAAAAAACACACTTATACACAGGGTGCTCAGTTGCTTTAATTACGAGCTTCCTTGTGAAATTAAATCTTCTGTGGTAGCAAATACACAAGCAAAATGTCCAGCAAAAACCTCACTTTTTCAGGAATAAAGTTCTAGGAGATAAACTTTATGCTCTGTTCTTTCTTCTATGGGAGGATTTTTAAGTTTGTTTTAAATAAGAATTATTGTTTGTGTATGACACTACATCAAAAACTAATGATGTAATGTATGGTGATTAACATAATATAATAAAAAAATAAATAGGAATTATTTTCAGGCCTCAGGCCTCAGGACTCTCAAGCCTCTTGCATGCTTAAGAGTTAGTGGGTATTAAGCCCCCTAAAATACACTGTTATGTTAGAAGCCTGAGTTCCTAATTAAACATAGAAAGCTAGAGCCAGATCAGCCCTTGGAACATGAACCACCAGTTGACATGTGCATACACAGAAGTCACTTTGTGTCTGATGATAGTCACTCCATCTTTGCAGCGTCTAAGGTCTCCTCTCATTTCCAGCATCTTTTATACCCTACTACCTGATTCTTTCATTTGGAGAAAACATTGAGGAGGATTTGGGGCATTTATGATAAATGGATACAGAATTTTATTGTTTTCTTTTACTCCCGATCTTTTCAGAAAAGTAAAAATAAGTGATTGATTGATTACAGTAACTAATGTAATTTAAAGCACTGAATCATTAGACAATCGTTCTTCCCAAATGTAACGTCCGTGACTTAGTCAGTTGGACAACTCACTTTTACTGAGTGCCCAAGGATATAGAACATACTGACATGTGCTTGAATCTGTGCTTTGTGTATAGTTCTCATTTTCAGATAAATCATGAGTTTTCCTAATAACTGAAACAATTGCACAAGGCATTTATTTCACTCAAGAGCCACATTATAGATCTATAAATTAGGCAAACAAACAACATAATGAACTGTGATCCACATCCACCGTAGAGTTGTGAACAAGTAAAAATTGGTTATTGTTAAGCAACTGAGTTTTCAGGTTCTTTTGTCCTCCCAGAAAAGCCTAATATTATTCAGTTCTTATAGCTGGAACATGATCGTTGGCAAGGATGTCAGTGAGGAGGCTATGGCAGTCATTCAGCTGAGAGATGATGAGTGTCTGAATCAGGGCAGTGGTGATATGGACGGGGAGAAGAGACATATTTCTCACCCATAGGTGGAGAATAATGCCCAACCCCATGTTTGTTAGAAAGATGAAATGGGGATGTGAAAGCACCTGTAAATTGTGAATGCTGGGAGGTCTTAGGTGACATATTCCTTCTTCTTCACATTGTTAATGACAGCTGTCAGCTGCAGTCACCCAGCCTCTTCAGGTAATGTTCAATTTTAACCTACTGTCAGGTTATGTACTACCTGACAGGAGCCCTGAAGATCTTTTTCATCACATGCTTATTATAGTTGACATTTCTGCCACAGTGATGTGCCCAGTAAAATGAACTTGGTATGGCTTTATTCCATACACGTCAGACCTTGGCAGTAATGATTTATTGAAAAGGTGAGCATTTGGTACCAAGTGTTATTAGAAAAGAATGAAACCTAGTAATGTGGGAGATAGAGAAGACATTTAGTAATATATTATGTCGTGTTTCAGGGGATGCACAGTGCTTCATGGGGTACACAGTCTTGCAAATTAGAAAGATGAGGATAATTTTATCAAATCAAGAATTAAAGCCTTTGAAACCTACTAAACCAATGCCATTTCTATTGACCCAATAGGTTAGTATTGACTCCATTCATTATAGGCAATTAACTAAGTTCTGCATTTCAGCCAGCAACTAATGAATAGGCTGAGGGTGGAAAATTTCCCTGGCCAGAATACTCAAAGTTTCTATAAATCATAGTTCCCAGGAATTGTAAGTGGAGTAATATATTCTATTTCATGATGGATTATTTTCATGTCTTCATATATCATCACATGGATTTGTTCCTTTCATTGGATGATGATATGATTGTCTTATACATGATAGTCTCTTGGTGATTAGTCTTTAAAAGATCCAGTCCTGTTTAAACACAGGATGGGAATTTATCTTTAAAGTAAGTCAGTGGGGTGCTCTATCATACATAAAATGCATGTTTATAATGCATGCTTAACATCAGTTAACCTTTTACATCTTTTAATTTATTGCTCCAAGCAATATACAAGATTCTCCTCAGAAATGCACAATTCATGGAAAATATGTTTTCTTGTTTACAATAAAATTTACACTTTATATATATAGAAAAGCTAAATGTATACAACTGAAGTGATTTACAAAAAGATTCGGGAAGGTACAGATCAACATAAAGGAAGATAGTACACACCGAATATGCAGAGTGACAAGCTATGGCAGACCCTTCCCAGGCCCCCAAGACTGCAAGGGTATAACTGCATATGGGTCCACTGACTTAAGCTACTGTTTTGCTGATTCCTCCTTGTGTTTTGGCTGGTTGATTTCTCTCTTTAGCTGCTAGCCCCTGCTCTGTTTCAGGTACTCTTGATTTCTTCTTCATAGAGATGGTTACCAACCTGCTGGCTTATTCACCTTATTCACCTGTGAAAGTCTCTTTCACACTCCAGTGCAAGCTGTCTACACCCACAAGAGCAAGCTTTTTCAAATAGCATTTTACTCTTTATTCATCAAACTCTGACTTCAGACCCAATTAGAGAATGCCACTTTGAGACCCACAAAACGGTGGCAGGGGAACCCAGGGAGTCTGCCTACAAACCCAACAACTCTGGCTAAACCATCTGGGTTAGATGCTAGTTGATCCCATGAATGGCCAGTCTTCCTCAAGGAGTGAGTTCTGATGCAAAGGACTATCAGAAGCTCACAGACCTTGTTTCTTATAATGAGGGAAGGAACCATAGGAAGAGGAATTGGAATAAGAATGGAGTGACAAGCCCTGCCAACTCACCTATACTCTCCCCTCATCTTGCTCTCTACCACTGCCTGGATTATTTTTTGTTCAAGTTCAAATTTGGCCTCACCACCTAGCTAGCACTCCTTCTCTTGCTTTTCCTTTAGATAGGCATTACCTTCTACATCAGTCTGTGACACTGGTCGATGTAGCACCCCCAGTCTTTAGATTTGCTAAAATGGGTTCTTCACTGCTGGCCTGCATTAGCATCCTGGGACGGTGGCAACAGTCTCTCACAGGCTCCAGTGCATGTATTGTGAAATGATTTTCCATGGAGATCTGCAAAATGTTCCTAAGGTTTTAATGAATAAAAAGGGTTCCAAGAACAAACAACTATGAAAAATGGTGTCTTTACTGCAAGGCTTCTCAGAGCTTTTGATATGTTAATAAGCCTTGTGATATGCTAATGTGAATTGGGACTCTCAGAGAGAGCGAGCTAATAGAAAACTTATTTGATCCAGAAACTATTTTTTTGAGAAAAACATCTGTTAAAGTCATAGAGAATTATAGTGTTCCAAGAGAATACGGTTTGCAAATTCCAGACTGCTCCATCAAATCAAATTCCTTCCACCTTGTTAAGTCATTTTCCCTTCTATAGACAGAATTTTCTCATCTCACTCATATCTTTTTCAAAATTTACTGTTCATTTTAAACTCTCAGGGTCAGCTAAATTTGTATACAGTCCCAGCAAAAAAAGAACGTAGGGGTTTCAGCTTCTAGAGCCTTCTTTTTATACTTTGTCTGTTCAGATGACGGTAAAAAGAAATTTGGGGAATATTCTAGACATGATTCCTTCTGGTCACCACACTAGGCAGTTTGAGAGATATATTTGTCCAAATAAAGTGATGTGTGTAGGTACTTGTAACATGAGATGGTAAGACATGAAAACCCATCTGGGTTAGATGCTAGTTGATCCCATGAATGGCCAGTCTTCCTCAAGGAGTGAGTTCTGATGCAAAAGACTGTCAGAAGCCCATAGACCTTGTTTCTTACAATGAGGGGAGGAACCATAGGAAGAGAAATTGGAACAAGAATGGAGTGACCCATAGTGTCCCTGGTTTACCTGGGATAGATCGACTAACTCCTATTGTCCCAATGTAACTATTGAGAATGCCCTCTTTTACTCTCAGAAGGTGTTGGTTTGAATGATTAATTGGACAGACAGCTTAGATAAGGGAGGAGACAAGAGCCAGGAGAGGAACAGTGTGTCCTAAAAGTGAAGGAGATAGCACTATTTAAAAGGAAGAGAGTAATGAGAGTTGTCAAGGGCAGTGTTAAGTCAGTGATGAAGAGGCTAACCTATGATTTTAATGTAGAATAGTCTCAATAGGAAAGTAAGGTCAACCTGTTCCATTTTGACCTTATTGACTCTTCTAGAGCATTTTTCCATATGTATTTTTATTTAATGATCAGGATTTTTATTGTGTTGATAGTTTGTCAGATTTCTGATACCTCACTGAAGAACATTTTTAAGGAATATGAGAACATTCATAATCATTCCTGAGCACAGAATTTTTTTTTTTAATTTTTTTATTCTTATATTATCCCCATACATTACATCATTAGTTTTAGATGTAGTGTTCCATGATTCATTGTTTGTGCATAACACCCAGTGCTCCATGCAGAATGTGCCCTCCTCAATACCTATCACCAGGCTAACCCATCCTCCCACCCCCCTCCCCTCTAGGACCCTCAGTTTGTTTTTCAGAGTCCATCGTCTCTCATGGTTCGTCCACCCCTCCGATTTCCCCCCCTTCATTCCTCCCCTCCTGCTACCTTCTTCTTTTTTTTTTTTCTTAACATATATTGCATTATTTGTTTCAGAGGTACAGATCTGAGATTCAACAGTCTTGCACAATTCACAGCGCTTACCAGAGCACATACCCTCCCCAGTGTCTATCACCCAGTCAGCCCATCCCTCCCACCCCAGCCCCCACTCCAGCAACCCTCAGTTTGTTTCCTGCGATTAAGAATTCCTCATATCAGTGAGGTCATATGATACATGTCTTTCTCTGTTTGACTTACTTCGCTCAACATAATACCCTCCAGTTCCATCCACGTCGTTGCAAATGGCAAGATATCATTCCTTTTGATGGCTGCATAATATTCCATTGTATATATATACCACATCTTCTTTATCCATTCATCTGTCGATGGACATCTTGGCTCTTTCCACAGTTTGGCTATTGTGGACATTGCTGCTATAAACATCGGGGTGCATGTACCCCTTCGGATCCCTACTTTTGTATCTTTGGGGTAAATACCCAGTAGTGCAATTGCTGAATCATATGGTAGCTGAGCACAGAATTTTATAACCAAATTGCTTCCAATGTTAATTTAAAAATTTAAAATATGTTTATAAACTTGCACATCTCTGTATCTCCCATAGTGCCTAGCATTGTGTTTACACACAGTAAGCACTTAATGCCTGTGTGCTTGGATATGTCCATGAATACCCATGGCCAATGCATGGGTGGGGGGGCACTAATTATGTTTATAAAATGTCTAAAATACCATTCTTAAAAGTTTTGACAGTGTGCATAAAACTTAATGTCTTTATGCTCACAAAAACTCGTGGTATAATTTCACCAAACAAGGGACAGAGTCCCTATCACTGTTGTAACTCTTTCATCTTAGTCAACAACTTTTGTCGGTCACACACTTTGTTGAGAATATCTAGTTATTCCTGAGGATTCTGAAGGAAATAGATGATACTGGCCCTGGCTTAAAAAGCTTAAAGAATACATTCATTCAGGGATTATAATGCCTTTCCTTTGATGAAGTGTTTGCTATGCATTACATGAAATTCTCATAAGTAGTAAGATTGTTCATGCTTTGTATAGGCAGCCAGAGAGATATAGTCATGCTAATGTTCTGTTATACTCACATAGAGAAATCCTCATGTCCCTTTATTTATAGAAGGCTAAATTAACTTTCATTTATTCACTCACTAGGCAAAACTTTGACTTGGTTTGAAAAAAAGGCAAGGATATAGTTTCTAACTCTCAGTAGCTCAGAGTCTAGGTGGGGAAGTGATAAATAAAATAACTTGTGAGGGAAAAAAAAGTACTGAGTCTGACAGATAGATACTTTTTCCCATTGTAGAGATCATCCTACAGTTTCTCTCAGAGTGCCTTTACCTTATAGACTATGTGCATATACTAAATATTTTTAAGGAGGAAAATAGGATCACAAATTTTAGTATTTTAGGAGATTGTGCCAGGCGTCCATATGCAGACTGTATTATAATGGAGAACAGAGATAAGGAGAGCAGTGAGGAGGTTGTTGTGGTTAAACTAGCCATGGAATGACAAGACTGGATTCTGAGATGTTAACAGAAAGGAAGCTATAAGAGTTCATCTGAAGGCAGCATGAAAAACTCTTAGTAACTGATTTCATAAAGGACTCTTACAGAGAGAGGAGCCAGCAGTTGACCAGAGAACAGCAGGGGTGCTCTTTTTTTTTTTTTTAAGAGGGAGAGAGGCAGGGAAGGGGCAGAGGGAGAGGGAGAGAGAGAATTTTAAGCAGGCTCCCTGCCCAATGCAGAGCAAAGTGCGGGCTCGATCTCACAACCCTGAGATCATGACCTGAGCCAAAATCAAGAGTCAGACTCTTAACTGACTGAACAGCAGTGGTGCCCTTGATTAAAATGTCTGCCTCATAAAATTGTTCAGTTTTACCTTTGAAAGTTGTAACTTTGCATCTCCACCATGTAAAGGGTCTATAAATTATATATGTTGAGAAAATGGTAACAGAAAGAAATTTACAATATCTCATCTCCCTTCCTAGCTCCAGAATGAAAGGCTTCACTCCACCCTCCAAAGTGCTGTTTATCCGGCTTGGAAACTTGGTGTTTAGTGTAGTTTACAGATAGAAGGGAAGCAGGAGAATAGTGACAAGCAGATGGATCTCTAGACTGGACAAGTTACTCTGCCTACTTCTTCAAAGAAAGGGTTCAAAGATGGCTGATAAAAGGTATTTATTGATGAGTTCAGTGGGCTGACCCTAGTAATTGAGAAAAAAAAAAATAGAAGGAGGAGTCCAGCTGAAGGTCATTACAGTCATTGCAAAGTGATGACAGGGCATCTAAACTAGATTGTGATGGAGGATCAAAGGATACATTTAAAGTACATTTAAGGTGGGGCCCCTCGGTGGTTCAGTCGTTAAGCGTCTACCTCCGGCTCAGGTCATGATCCCAGGGTCCTGGAATCGAGTCCCGCATCGGGCTCGCTGCTCTGCAGGAAGCCTGCTTCTCCCTCTCCCACTCCCCTTGCTTGAGTTCCCTCTCGCTGTGTCTCTCTCTGTCAAATAAATAAATAAAATCTTTAAAAAAAAGAAGTACATTTAAGAATGTACAATGTGAGGATGATGATGGGGAGACTGTAAGAGTTAGATTTGTATTGTTCATGTCCCCTGGGTATTTTGCCTGCTAAGATTCACAAATTAGAAATCCCATTCTGTCAGTTAAGTATATATCCAATTTTCTTGAATTTTTAATTCTGTCAAAATAAAGATAAATGCCTGATTAGTATTGATATGTATCATAATATATAATAGTATATCATAGTGAATAAGCATAAGCAACATAAACTAGAATTTTCCTTTTATGTTACAGAGATATTAATCAATAAATTTTGTTTTCTACTGCATTAAATGAATGGGTATTGTGGCAACCACAGCAGATTTAAGGGTTTCTTGTCTGTATTCATGTAAGCATATCCTAGTTTAGTGATGGGTACATGTCACTTAAGGGGTGCATCCTATTTCTACCTGACCTATAATGTAGACCTTGGGAGTATTTGATTCTTTGAGATCTACTATTCCTACTTAAGAACTTTTGGCCAGATCAATGATTAGTAAACAGCTAACATTGGCTATACGAGGTCTGCTATGGGATAAGGTGATTATTATTTGCAATATCAACATTAAAGCTGATAAGGGTGTTAGTTTGTGTAGTTACTGAGACTCTGACCTGACTTTGGGCAGATTAATTTCCTGAATTTGTTTTCTTATGTTTACAATGAGGATAAAATAGTAACTTAGGGTGATTGTGTGAATTTGATGAGATAACATATATAAGGCTCATAATAAGCACTAAGTAAAGATTTGCTATCACCATTAGCATCTTGGGTTTTTAATGACTTTTCATGACTATGTCACCTGGGAACTGACTTAATTGTCCTTTAAAGAGATTTATAGCTCTGTCCTTTCTAAAAATGTAAATAACTTACCCTTTTTGTAAAAATGGTACATGCTTATTGTAAAAATTTAAATGTAGGTTAGTTTAAGGGACACAAAAATTGCCACAAATTCTATTGCCCAAATATAACAACTATTAACATTTTGTAAACATCCTTCTAGTCATGTTTCTATATATACCCATAAATCGAAAGCAAAGTTGCATAATATCATCTATGCCACCTTCTATTGGAAGTCATAAAGCTAGCCCAGAGTAAAGGAAATAGATTCCACCTATGGTAGAGAGGCAATAAAGTCTCAATGCAAAGACATGTGCATATCAAGATGGAAAAAAATTTTCATATTTTGCAATCCACCACAAGGGAGTTCCATGAACAAAGATTTGGAAGTAAGAATGAAATGTATTGAGGGTCTGCAAGAAGACAGGTTGCAATAGTATATGAGAAGCTCTTGGCTGTTCCACAGGTACTGTTCCTAGGAGCCCTCAGGTTGTTGGCAGTGCCACTTCCCACTTTTGGATCTTGGATCAGTAATACTTGTGTTTTGGCAAAAAGGTATCTTAGTATTATTCAAATACTGTATCTGGTGCTTCCATCCAATGTAAGCGTAATAGTAACACCCACTTTATAGATACATAGAAAGAGTAAGTGATTTAATGTTATGCTCTACTTATTGTTTCTTTTTATATTCTGGTGCTAAAGATTACAAAAATGACTTGCAGATATCATTACTGAAAAGTTAACACTACCAAAAAGCAACTAAAATGTGTATTTAGTACAAGATAAACAGAGAAGAGCCATAAGTAAAAGAAATTCCATTTTCACCTTAATTACACCATGATGAACTCACTTTATTTTCTCTCTCTCTTTTTTTTTCCCCGTAGCTCATAAAGCTGGACTTGTAACTAGGTAAAGCAGGTTGATCTTGGCATTCCATAATTTGAGGGGCATAGGAAAATTCCTGTATCAAAATCATTGAACTGCTATAGTCTGAATCTTACCATTATGGTTTCCTTATTTTGTGTTTTAAAGTTTTTTTTAAGATTTTTTATTTATTTATTTGAAAGAGAGAGAGAGAGCATGAGAGGGGGTAGGGTCAGAGGGAGAAGCAGACTCCTCACTCAGCAGGGAGCCCGATGTGGGACTCGATCCCGGGACTCCAGGATCATGACCTTAGCTGAAGGCAGACGGTTAACCGACTGAACCACCCAGGCGCCCCCTTAAAGTTTTTTTTAAAAAGAAAGATACAATATAAGAATTTATAAATACCCTGAAAAATACAACTTATATCATTATTACCTATTCATCAGATCAGATTATAATTAAACTCGTGTGTGTGTGTGTGTGTGTGTGTGAATAGAGATGAAGAGAGGAGAAAATGTGCCTTCTCCTAACTTAACAGAGGAAAAAAAATATTGGAAACAAAATATAAGTACAAAAAGTACATGTTATTAGTTAGTAACTCATAAAATGTAGTTTATACTTTCAGTTGTTCCTAGAAACCAAAACAGTAGCAATTTTTAGATACAGAAAATAAAAAGGTCCATCATGCTACCTTTTCCAAGTTGGTATTCTGCCTTTTGTGTTTGTGCTGAACTTTGCCCAGCTTGGCATCACCTGAAATGAACATATCTTATTTTCCTTTAGTCATTTGTACTCAGCTGAAGTTTTAGTCTTTGTTTGTAACTATGATTTTTGAAATACAATGTCAGAAAAAAAGTATCTCCTTTCCCTTCAGGCATGTCTGAGTGACTGTGCATCACCAGCAATCTCTGTCTCTGTGCCTTTTTATTTCCAAACCTCCTCATATTTTTCCTTCCTCTGTCACTTTCTAAGATGGCTTTAGAATTTCTGAGAAACATAACAAGAGTGACCAGTGTCCCAAGGATGGCAGATCTAACAGTGCCCTTGCTTGAGATGGTGTTCAGTGTCTAAGACAGCTCCCTCTGAAGGTGTGTGTGTGTGTGTGTGTGTGTGTGACTAATCTTGCCTTTGCATCAGCTGGGCAATGCACCAACCAGGAAGATATGATGTCCTAAGCAATGAGGTAGGCCCCTGTAAGAAGGGGGCTCTGGCTGGTGGTAGGTATATCAAAGAGAGGGAAGAGGTGGGCACTAAGAGGGAGCTGGGGGCCTCTAAAGATAACCCTAACGTTTGGTTGTCTCTGGTTGCCTGATATATTTTGATACTTTTTAGGAACTATTGTTTGACTCATAATAAATGAATTTGAAATAATGAGGTCAGTATTCATTGAACTTCTATTATTATCTATTATTATCATTCCCCTTATTTCAGAGTCATTGTTCTATATTTTCCAGCTAGTCTTTATCAAAGTTACAAAAACTTCTATAGCTATATAATCAAGCTAAATGTACTAACTTTATTGGAGTACAAATGAATTTTGCTGGATTAGAAAGAAAAAGAAAATGGATTTACTTAGCATAAAAAATAGAATAACTATCACAGAAAGATAAAGTGAAGATCAAGCTATTTTGATCCTTTGATTCTTTGTTTTTACTCGAACTTTAATTTCTTGGAATTCTTCTGAATGAACAGTCCTCTTACATCTTTCCATTCATCTCCCTCCCTTTCTGTCCATCTTTGATGTTACATTACTAGTTGATTAACAGAGGTTTCTGTTATTATTATATATATTAATTTCATAAAATTAAGCAACTCTTAGGGTATACAGGAAATAATATCAATAATCATTGCCATGTAATTATTGAGACTATTTTGATATAGTCAGTTGTTATGGTACTCATGGGATCATCTATAAACTGGTGTAATCTGTCCAATATTATGCTATAATTTGCTAAGTTCTAAAAATTGTCCCTCTGTGTCCCAACTCATCTCACTAGTTAACATTTAATTCAAATAATGATTTAATCAACTCATTGTATTAGATGGAATTCCTCCCTTCAAAATTCCAATATCTCTTAGAGAGCTAGTATATTAAATAGTTTTCAATATTTAACGTAAAGTAATAAGATTCATTTCTAACTGGATAATTGGCACATTTCAGGTACTAGGTGGAATGGGGCATAGATTAAGTGAAGATTGGAAAAGAGAAAATATCTGCTCATAAGTGGATACCTAGAGGGTGCACACATATATGGGTCATTGCAAAAGAGCATACAGGGAAGAAATCAGGAGCCATTATGAGAGCTGGAAGGAAAGGAAGACTTTGTGAAATCACAGGTTTCTGAAGATCAGCTCCTTCACTTTGTCCTAAGACCAACAGGAGCCATTTCATATATTTTAACAGGCTGGAAGCTACCCATACAATTACCAGATTGATGGAACATTTTCCTTCTACATCTTAAATATCATTATTACAGGTGGACTTTAGTGAATGTAAATAGAAAGACAATGATGGTTAAGCCACCTACTTGGTTTAAAGATTACCAGAAATACATTTTCATAGCAACATTTTAAATTGCTCATTCTAAGGCCAGTGTTTACTTGCCAAGATTTATAAGAAGGTAATTAGGAAAAGTAAATGTTGGATGTCATCATGAACAGTCACAAAAAGTCTAAAAAGTACAAATCAGTCATTAATGAGATGAATGGATATAGGTTGACCTAAGGAGCAAACAAAATGAAGCAGCTGGAGAATGTAATTCCTTCAGAGACCCAGATATCATCATCTTAATCTGTTTTCTTGAGCAACTCCTAAGAGTGGAAGCTGAGTTACAATTAATTCGCTGAACATAGATTTTTGTTTGACTTTGCAAATTCTTTAACCATGAAAAATAAACTATATTTAGTTTATATACTTGGACTGGCTATAAGTTTATTTGTGAATTTTTGTAACCTATGAAAAGGAAAAGATCATTAGCCTTCTTTCAAAGAATGTGATTTGGGAGAATTAAAGACTATACTTTTCTATAGAAAGTAGTGCTACTACTTGAGAGCAGGAATTAAACGTCTGTCTTTTTATCATTTCCTTACTGGCTAGTGTAGTGGCTGGTATAAAATAGATGTTCAATAAATATCTACTGAATTCAACAATGTTGAATGGATAATGAAATCTGTGATTAGTTATAATGACATTATTCAGTCTTTTAACCTATGCCTCCTTTTGAAAACATTAAACATTAATGACTTTAATGTTTATATTATAAAAAAGGTGTTTTAGAATTTGAAAATATAAAGTATATTAATTTTTTTAGATTTTTATTTATTTATTTGAGAAAGAGAGAGAGAGCATGAGTGGGAAGGGGGGAGCAAGGAGAGGGAGAAGCAGGCTCCCCGACGAGCAGGGAGCCTGATGTGGGACTCAATCCCAGGACCCCGGGATCATGACCTGAGCCAAAGGCAGAAGCTTAACCAACTGAGCCACCCAGGCTCCCCGAAGTATATTAAATATTTAAAAGTATCTCCTAAAATATACTATTGAGCTCTGATGTGCATTGTAAGGAGCTCACTCCCCCTCATCCCCCAGGTTCTCTATCCTGTTGAGAACCAATCTGTTTTATTAAGGTTTAAATTATTTTAGTTGTGTAACTAATCAAACTTAGCAGCTTAAAATAAGAACACCCATTTATTTTACTCTTGAATCTAATTTATGCATGGATAGGAGGGCATGACTTATTTCTGGTCTATGTGGTATCAGTTGGGGTGGCTTGAATGGGTCTGGAAAATCCACTTAGGTGGCTCAGCCACAGACATGGCTGGTTAGCTGATGTTGCCAAGCTGTGTGTTGCACACATAGTTGTAGATTTTTTTTTTTTAAAGATTTTATTTATTTATTTGACAGAGAGAGACACAGCGAGAGAGGGAACACAAGCAGGGGGAGTGGGAGAGGGAGAAGCAGGCCCCCCACCGAGCAGGGAGCCCGATGTGGGGCTCGATCCCAGGACCCTAGGATCATGACCTGAGCTGAAGGCAGACGCTTAACGACTGAGCCACCCAGGCACCCCACACATAGTTATAGATTGATGGAACATTTTCCTTTGTATTTTTTATAATTTTTAAAAAAGTTTTATTTATTTTGAGAGAGAGAGCATGTGTCTGCGCATGTGCAGGGGAAGGGGCAGAGGTAGAGGGAAAGAGAGAATCCCAAGCAGTCAGCATGAAGCCTGATGCGGGGCTCAATCTCATGACCCTGAGATCATGACCTGAGCTGAAATCAAGAGTCAGACACTTGACTGACTAGCCGCCCAGACTCTCCTCCTTCATGTCTTAACTATCATTATTAAATAGAAATAGAAAGGAAAGATATTATTGAATCACCTATATAGCCTTAAGTGTTACCAGAAGTGTCTTCTCATATCAATATTTTAAATTGTTCAGTTTAAGGCCACTGCTTAGCTGGGAGCTCAGCTATGGCTATTGGCTAGGTGTCTTGATTGCTCTTCGTGTAGGCCTCTCTACAAGAATGCCTGGGATCCCTCACAACATGGAAACTACATTCCAAGAGCAAGTGTTGCAAAGAATTGCAAGTTTCTGGTTTCTTAAGGCCGGGGCCCAGATACTGACATAGAAGCATAGTAACTGTATTCTATCGGTCAGTCATAGAGCATGCCTGGATTCAAGGGGAAGGGTGTAGACCCTGCTTGTCAATGGAAGAGGTGTCAGAGACTTGTGGCCATCTTCAATCTACCATAATTATCTTCAAAATAATTTCTTTGTGTGAATAAGAAAATATAAGACTTTTTAGATAAGATTATTACCCAACTGTATGCCAGAATTACCAAGACTTTAACTGTGATAAGTTTGCCTTGTCTAAAATTGTCTTGAGCCTAAAAGGCTATGGGAATGCATATAAAAAAGGCTTATCAAATTTTAATAAATTAGCCAAATTATTATTAGTAAAGTAGGTGAATTGACTATGTAGCACTGCATTCAAGGGGTAAAATTATGTAACAGGCCTCTATAAAACTGGCCAGGCCAAGCACAGGCATTCATGTTTGATGAATGATAATGGGCCTTCCCAAATTATTTATTATCTTAATATAGCCAGGGCACGTATCACCTTAGCTTCTAAATATTTTATTCTCCTACTCATGTTAATAATGTGTATTCCTTCTGTGTTTTTGTATCACCAGTAGTGAGACTTTGATTAGCAAAAAGGATGTTTCTGAAAAACTGTTTCTTAGGTTTTTGGTGTGTGAATATACTGGAAAAAAATATTTGAACACTTACTATGTTCCAGAACCTGGTCTGTGTTCTAGAAATACAGTAGGGAGCATAGAAGACAAGGCCTGAAATACAGCAGAATGACAGGGAGGACCACTGTTCTCCAAGGGATTAAAAAGTACTTAAATAAAGAAGAAAAGATTAGTTGATGATAGCCACATTGTTGTCAAATATAAGGTTTATAAAAATAGACATTTTGGGAGGTGCCTGGGTGGCTCAGTGGGGTAAGCATCTGACATTTGATCTCAACTCAGGTCTTGATCTCTGGGTTGTGAGTTCGGGCCCCACATTGGGCTCCACACTGTATGGAGCCTACTTAAAAAATTAGGCATTTTGGCAAATGCACATAACACAGAGATGTGCGCATTTATCCTGGGAACACAGACTGTGGCGGGACACAGTTTTCTTGCCTGCCATGGAACATTGTTGCTTGCTCTTACTATGGTTTTTGAAATGTATGCTAGTCCCAAGCATTGAGAATATTTTTAAGGAAGAAGTAGTTTCTTTTTAAAAAAATACAGATGTATTACACAGATCTGTATATGTGATAAGATTTTATAAAATTATATATCAAAAAATGAGTGTGTGTAAAACAATGGTGAAATATGAGTAAGATCTATAGTCTTGGTAATTGTATTGTGCCATTTTCAATTTCCTGGTTTTGATAAATGACTTTAGTTGTGTAAGATGTCATCACTCTGAGAAGCTGCATGTAGGTGCATGTGAACTTTCTGCACAGTTTTTGCAACTTATTTCAAAGTAAAAAATTTTTTCTCTAATGTAAATACACAAAATTGAATGTCTTATCTTAAATTCTGACCTTGTTTAGTCCTACCCAGTGTAAGCCACCACACTCCCATGAAAATGGAAAGCAGAAGTGGTTATCTTTGTAATATGCCAAACTTAATGGGATGTTGATTATATTCTTCATTTATTAATGCTGCACACTTTTAATACTTTGGCAGTTTTATTCATGTTTTAGTGCTGAAACTTTTTATATGAGCAGAATGTGTGCATATTTAATGTACCCAAAAAGATAAAATGTGTGGTAATTTGTTAAACTAAAAGGCAGTAGTAAGACACTTTGGCAAGTACAGCATATTGCAAGCATTTTAGGGAGCCAAACAAGCTGAACATGTCAAAATAATAGGTGGCTCTGTGATATTTATTGACAACTTATAATAGCTGAACACTATTCAAAACAATGATTATAGCATTATTTCATTAACTTCTGAAATGTTCATTATTTTAAAGACATAAATTCTCTTTATTTCTCTTTTCTGAAAATGAAAACTTCCATATTTTGATATATGATTCGTCTACCATTAATTTGTTTACATTTCTTTGTCTTTCCTGATACCAACAATGATGGAATAGAGATATTAAATCTGTGATTACCTACTTTTTTTTGTTTTTGTTTTTAAATATAAATATTCAAAGATTTAAAGACCCATCTTGCCATTGGCAACAACATGGATGGACCTCGAGGGTATAATGCTAAGTAAGATAAGTCAGTCAGAGAAAGACAAATACTATGTGATTTCACTCAGATGTGGAATTTAGGAAACAAAACAAATGAACAGAGAAAAAAAAGAGACAAACCAAAAAACAGACTTTTAACTGTAGAGAAGAAACAAACTGATGGTTACTAGAGGCAGTGGGTGGGGGGATGGGTGAACAGGAGAAGGGAATTAAGAGCACACTTATCTTGATGAGCACCAAGTAAAGTATAGAATTGTTGAATCACTATATTGTACACCTGAAACTAAATAACTGTATGTTAATACACTGGAAATAATTGAAAAATTAATTAATTAATTCCCAGTTGAGAAATGTCAGCACTATACAGTTCCTAGTCAATTTTGTTTTTGTTTGTTTGTTTTTTAGCAAAGCAAGGTTTATTGAGCGATAGTAAAATAATAGTACAAAACTCCCAAAGAGGAAGCGGACCCAAGGAGGTTGCCTTGTTCCTACTCAGTTTTAACACAATATCATCGGTCTTAAAAATTGTTCTGAACTGGCATCAAAATGCCTAAATAACAGCAAAAACAAAAAACAAAACAAACTGAGTAAATGTTATAAAATCGCAGCTTTCTGTTGTGAATTTATAATTTGTTGTATTCAAAGAACAACTGTTCTTAAAAAAATGAATGATTTCTGAAAACAGATTAAGGTTAAGTTGCTTTACTAGCTTGATTTTATACCACTGTCATCAAACGGGATTTGGCTGATGAAACTGCAAAATGAATCCATACTCAGTTTAGAGGAGTCATTTTTCAAATGCTTGGAGGATGTAGAAAGGAAGTGACCACTGGTGATACTACACTTATTTGTGAAATGCTTATGGAATGTACATGGTTGCTAAATACTGTGTTTATGAATATTAAGGGGAATAAAGTATTGCCCCTTTTCAAAAGAGTTTACTGCCAAGCAAGGAATGGAACCAAAGGGACAGGATAGTGTGGGGTGGGTGGGATTGGAGGTATGTTGAGTCTGGGTTGAACTCAATTGTTTTTAAAAGTTTTTACAAAATGAGGTTAACATTGTAGCCCGACCACATCCGGAGAGAGAAGAGTTGGTGAATTATGGGTTGAGGGAGGGTCCTGCTGCATTCATAGGGCTCTGATGATAAATAATAGTGGTCTGCAAGTTGGCTTTACTTGTAAAATGATGGAATCAAAAACCTTACAATGCTGGAATTAAACATGATATTATTATTATTTTAAAGATTTTATTTATTTGAGACAGAGAGAGAGCATGAGTGGGTGGGGGGAAGGTTTAGGTGCAGAGGCACAGGGAAAAGCAGACTCACTGCTGAGCAGAGAGCCTGATGTGGGGCTTGATCCCAGGAGCCTGGGATCATGATCTGAGCCGAAGGCAGATGCTTAACCGACTGAGCCACCCAGGCGTCCTTAAACATGATATTAAACATGAGTTTAATAACTGGAATTTTCAAGCACTTGCAAAGTTTTAATTTAGCTATTTATTCCAGTCCCATTTCCTTATTTAAAAAATGGAACTCTTTAATTTGTCTTTACTCCCTATATTTCTGATGTTCTGTTAAAAATATTTATTAGCAGAGAAGTATTCCAAAAAGCTGAAGAAACAAGCAATGAAAAAGAGCATACATTTCTAAACTGGATCTTCAATCCCTGGAAAATTTAAATTGATTAGGCTTCATTCAGGACGACAAGACAGCAGGATGTCTTTAGTCATTAAGGCTAGAATTCCTTAGGCAAATTATAACTCTGCCTTATCTAATTCTTTAGGAAGTTGATTAGCCTGTCTCATGTTTTGCCACATTGACTAGGATGGCACATACTCATGAAGTTGTGTTTCTCAGACTGAAGGTAACAATTACTGAGTGAATACCAAATTCCAGGCACTCTTCTCAGGGGTTAACATGCATTAATCTCTAAAAGTTCATAAAGACATCTCTGTCAGATGATTCATTGATTAATAAATATTCATATTTATTTTTCACTTGGGATATTTGTTTTATTTTCATTATTTCTTCTCTTTCAGCTCTTCTTTATGCAACTATTTTTGGAAATGTTACTACAATTTTCCAGCAAATGTATGCCAACACCAACCGATACCATGAGATGCTGAATAATGTGCGGGACTTTCTGAAACTCTATCAGGTCCCCAAAGGCCTTAGTGAACGAGTCATGGATTATATTGTCTCAACATGGTCCATGTCAAAAGGCATTGACACAGAGAAGGTATGGGATATTATTGTTGTTATTTATTTTCCATTTCAATAGGATCTTCAGATGCCTGTAGCTCTCCCACTCATGTATTGCTTGTATAATTGCTTTGTGTTACTTTGTTTTTCGTAAGTGACGTATCAGTCAATCGTAGTATGTATTGAGTGCTTAGAAGGTGCTAAGCACTCAACCATTAATCATCAATTTAGAAATTGTTGTTTCTGAAAACAACTAATTACTCCATTTCCCTAAAACACTCATTACCACTCAGAGTAATTTGCTGCATTCCTCTAAAACTAACAGTGCTGCCATCGCTCTGGTCAGTTTTATTCTTGATTTCTTCTTTGACTTTTTGCCCATTTAAAATTTAGATAGAAACTTTCTTGCTTATAAAGTAAAAAAGTGATATGTCTTCTATGCTGTCCTCCACTTAAATCTCTCCCCTCTCTCACACATGTTTATGAAGAACATACAATTCTTTATTTTCCTCTTTTCCTTACATAAATCTATAAAGTGGATACCAGGCTCCCCATTCATCTGACATCTCTAATGTCTTCCTTGTCTTCTCATGAAACCTTTTCTAATTTTTCCCATCTCTCTTATATTAGAAAGGAAGGACCCCCAAAAAACCAAAACAAAAAAAAAAAAACCAAAAAAAGAAAAGAAGGACCCAAAGTCCTCCTTAAAATAAACAAAACCAAATTAAAAATAAATAAATTCTCACTTCCTACACCCAGCTGATTTACATCCAGTATGGGGGATGACAAGTGGGGTCTGCACAGGAGTTTTAGAGAAAACCCATCTTGAGCTCTTTTTATAAGCATCATGGGAGATGATTATTTTTAGGTACTAAATTTTGACATGATAATCAGATAGTACATTACTTTCCTTGTCATTTCCCACAAATTCGATTTGTTCTTTTAATCATATGATGTTGACTTGGAGTTTTTCTGAAAGGTCTGCTCAATAAGCACCTTTTGTTGTCAAAGGGAAAGAGCAAATGAGCAAAGTAGATATTCAGTCGGAGGAATTTCATTGAGGTAATTTTAAGCCACAGCAGCTGTTGTTAGGAGCAGATGGTTGAGGGGATATTTAGGGGTCAGACATGGAAGAGTTGAGGGAGGAAAGCCTTTACAGGAAGTGCAGGTGAGATACTTGGTGGGGGGTGGGGAGGGGGTAGGAGCAATTATTCGAGGAATCATGAAAGAGGATGAGATTTCTCCCTCTTTCAACATCTTACAAGCTGCAGTATTAATTTTCTAGTTAAATGGCCATTAAAATGGAATGTATGACTACAGATGGGAAAAGGACAAACTACATTCTGTGGAATTTGATTTATATATGCCTGAGCCAAACAATATATGGTTATAGGGAGGGTATCCAGAGAAGGAAGAGAATCTTCCTCAGGGATACAGGTGAGACTCAGTGTTTAAGACATCAAATGCATGATGTTCTTTGAGGTCCACATTCAGTGAAACTGCTACATGGCGTGTCCACTTCCAGACACACCACATGCCAGTGTATCAGGAAACAGTTTCTGGGTTCCTAGTATTTACCACTTTTTTTTTTTTGGTGTTTGTTTTGTTTTGTTTCGTTTTTTTTGGTTTGCTTGTTCATTATTTGTAGTCACAGAAATGTACTTCTGATCAGTAGAGTATCCACAGAAAGTGGAGTAATAGGAAAAAAAGATTGGGAGGCTAATATTAAAGGTAAAATAAAATGTTAGTTCAAATGAAAAGATTCTTTTTATTTATTTATTTATTTATTTATTTATTTATTTATTTGAGAGAGAGAGAATGAGAGACAGAGAGCATGAGAAGGAGGAGGGTCAGAGGGAGAAGCAGACTCCCTGCTGAGCAGGGAGCCCGATGCGGGACTCGATCCCGGGACTCCAGGATCATGACCTGAGCCGAAGGCAGTCGCTTAACCAACTGAGCCACCCAGGCACCCTAAATGAAAAGATTCTTAAAGAAATAATTTAAAATATTAAAGTGGATTAGCTTTTGGATAAGAAAAAAATCACAGATGTGCTTCCTAACTGAAAGGGGAATCCAGAAAGAGTAGTTTTTTACTAAAGGGGGAAGCAGAGTTAAATAACTGGCAAATATGAAAGGTTTGTTGTGCATGTATAAAACCTATCTAAAGTTTAATTTAATGTGGCAGCAAACTCTCCATGCCTGTATTGATTTCTCCCAGTCTGTAAGAAAATCCCCACCCAAATGTGTGAGAACTAGCTGTAACAGAACTGTAAATAAAGGGATATACGCCAAAGTCTGGGCCTGGGACAGAGTTATAGGAGATTCTTTTGAATTGTATAGTCAATGAGGATGAATTTAAAAATGCATTCTTACAGAAACAGACTCAGAACAAACCGATGGTTACCAGAAGGGAGGGGGGTGGGGGATGGGTGAAACAGGTGGTAGGGATTAAGGAGTGCACTTGCTATGATGAGCACTGGGTGTTGTATGGAAGTGTTGAATCACTACATTGTACACCTGAAACTAATATTACACTGTATGTTAACTAACTGGAATTTAAATAAAAACGTTAAAAAATGCATTCTTAGCACGCCATATGCTCTACTGAACAAAGAGAAAACAAAAATTGTCGTTCAACTTTTGGGTTTAGTAGAGAAACTCCAACCAGAGCAGAAGAGCCACATTTTTGTTAGGCATTCAGTAATTTGACTACATAGTGTACATATAACTTTAAAATATGGTAATAAAGTATCAAAGTATAGACACAAGAATTATTAGCCAGAGCAAAGAGTGGGAATAACTTCTCAGAACTAGATTTTACTATAGATAAGAACTGAATTTAAGTTAAAGGACATATCACAAAGAAGGAATTGATATATTATTTCATATAATTATAAAATGAGCTAAAAATTTCAGAAAATATTTAATGAGGGTTTCCCATGTGGCCTAACATATCAGATGGACTGAGTCAAATGTAAAAAATAAGAAACCATAAACTAATAAAAAGAAAATACGTGACCATGTTTACTTTATCTTTGTACATATTAAAGCAATGGAATACATAACAAAGTGATAAATAGATTTGGCTAAAAAATGTAAAATCTTTCACACCAAAAACCATGAAAATGAAAATGAGATAGAGTATTTGCAACAGATATCGCAAGTGAAAGGTTAATACCTTAATATGTAAAGTGATTTTGTAAATGAATAAGAATTAGAATACCTGAGGAGAAAAATGAGCTAAGTACATAGTTAATTTATATAAATATACAAAAATACAAATTAGCAATAAACATATATGTTATTTTAACTTGTAATAAATAAATATTGAAACAGCAAGAGACCATTTTTAATATGTCAAATGGACAAAGATAATGTCCACTCTTAGCAAAAGCTGTAGTGACTAACACTATCATAAAATTGTGGTTTGTGTGTAATTTAGTGTGGCATTTCTTGAAAGCAGTTTGACCAAGATAATATCTTAAACTGGGGTATATTCTAGAACTAAGTCCTTGTGCCTGTTCCCTTTTCTGTTCATATTCTCTCCTTCAGTGATATCATACAATCTTATGACTTTAAAAATGTATGCTAACACTGCCCAAATCTACACACTCATTTGGATCTGTTCTTGAACGACAGACTCCCCTATCCAGCTGCCTAATCACATCCAGTGAAGCTGTCCAGAACTGGGTGGCTCTGATGGTTAAGCATCTGCCTTCGGCTTGGGTCATGATCCCAGGGTCCTGGGATCGAGTTCCGCATCGGGCTCCCTGCTCGGAAGGGAGCCTGCTTCTTCCTCTCCCTCTGCTGCTCCCCCTGCTTGTGCTCTTTCACTCTCTCTGTCAAATAAATTAAAAAAATCTTAAAAAAAAAAAAAAAGGCTGTCCAGAACTGAACTTCTCATCATCTCCCATAAACCTGCTCCACGGGCATTCTTCCCTAATGAAGTTAATGGAAACTCCACCCCTCAGTTGCTTAGATAAACCTCCCCAGATTAAAACCTCCACCAAATCCTGCTGGCTCCATTTCCAGTTCTCACCACTCCATTGCCATCTCCTTGTCCAAGTCACTATCATGTTCTACCTGGGTTACTGTATAGCCAAATAACTGGTCTGTCCCTTTATAGTATATTCTCGGCACAGCAGCTTTTGAGTTTATATGGCTTTCATAATAAAGCTTTCTATCTATCCATCTATCATCTATCTATCTATCATCTATCTATCTATCTATCTATCTATCTATCTATCTATCTATATCTATCTTCTATCACATATTTGTGTGTACTGCAGGCTTTTTTGAGAATAAGAATAAAATTGAGCTTGTTAAAATACAAGAGTGGAAAAAAGGAAATGAAAGATTGATGGTAGTAATCAAATAAATTCTGTAATTCACAATCTTAGCAATATGAATGTATTTGAGGATGTAGCTTTAGTAAACAGCATCTGAATTTTAACAATTATCCTGTATTTGATGTCAGAGTCCTCTATTCTACTTCCTCAGTAAGCCAAATACTTTCTCTTACTATGTTTCTTATCTCACATTTTGTTGATAGTCTCTTTCAGATATTTTATTATGTTGGTTGTTATCAGATTTAACTATGAGTATATACTGAAAAAGATTGAAATGTACAAAGTCAAATTTCTTTGTTCTAATGCTTCTCTTGTTAGTTCTGAAACAGTGAGATTTTTTTCAGTTGCTAGTACAATAGAACTTAATGATGCATTGCAGCTAATTAGAGAAGAACCTTCGCCCTAATTACTGACATTTCCTTTTATCATTTCCACAAATTTAGTTTCATAGATTTTTTGAATTCAGCTTTACCCCACAAGCAAATTAATCACTGTGATGTAATTCAGTCTTACCTTGCCTTATGTGAATAATGCTTTCTTTAATACAAATTGTGGCATTAAAGTCAGGACTGACATGAAGATTGTAGCATTTCTATCAGGAAAGTTTGCCTTAGGCAAGATTTTCTATATGGAACAGTACCGAGATTAATTTTATTTAGTTGAAAGTATTTTATTGACTACTAATTGCTCTATAGTTGCTTTAGATTCTTTTCAAATTTAATAACCAAAATCTGTCCTCTGGGCTTTGCTGCTCATAACATCCTGTGCACTTAAAAGACTGAGAAATGGGTAGAATGATTGAGGATTTAAAAAGGAAAAAGGAGATTATGGGAAAAAAATAGAAAGGATGATGAAGCTTAAAACCTTGTCATTTTTTATTTTTCACTGTCTCACTTTTTTTTCTAACATGTAATTTGAAAAAATCAGTAGAAAAAAGCTCTTTGGTCTTCATTTCTTGTTTCATGTGTTTTGTAATAAGCATAAAGTCTCAGTAGGAAGATGTCATTATATGAAAAGTTCTGGCAGAAATATGCAAAACATTCAGGCAGAAATACACCTTTAGAATTTAAACAAATTGAGATTTGAATATTTTAAAATCTTAGATTATTTTTTTAACCAAATCTATCAAAGAAGTACTCCACTTCTTCCAAATATGGTAGGCAATATATTTTGTTTCTCCTATAAGTTAAAGTAACTTCCTTTTAGCCAATTTACTTTTATCTTTTTTTTAATTGAGAAAAGCATGTCTAAATATTTTTCTTTGTATTCCTAAATGTGAAAAACAGGGATGACATTTTCATACCTGGCCTCATTTTCTTGGTTCAATATCTGAATAATTCAAGAGGTTCCTATGGCGATGTACAACAGAACCTAGGAGTGAAGGCACCAGCCTTCCAAGAAAAACTCTACAGACAAATGTACTATGTTAAATAGCTCATGTAAAGATATACATGTGAATATAGTAAAATGAAACTGAATTGGTCTTAACATGCATTAAAAGCACTCTTGTCTTTGGATCAAGAGAGGTAAGAATCATTCCAGTCCATGTTAATCAGATCATACATAAAATATTGTGTTATAATTCTAGCTGGATATTTTCATTTTTATTTTTATTTTTTTATTTTTTTAAAGATTTTATTTATTTATTTGACAGAGAGAGACACAGCGAGAGAGGGAACACAAGCAGGGGGAGTGGGAGAGGGAGAAGCAGGCTCCCCGCTGAGCTGGGAGCCCGATGCGGGGCTCGATCCCAGGACCCTGGGATCATGACCTGAGCCGAAGGCAGACGCTTAACGACTGAGCCACCCAGGCGCCCCATAGCTGGATATTTTTAAAGAAATACTATCAAATGACAGCACACTTACCAGAAAATATCCATGATGGCATGAAGTTCTGGGAATCTTGTTATATGGTGGATAATTAAAGGAAACATGAATATTTAGTTTGGCTAATTGAAGACCTGGGGAGAGATATGACAGGTGACTTTAAGTATTTTAAAATGCAGTGATCTAACTGTTTCAGGAGAAAATTAACTCCCTGCGAGTAAAGGATACAGGCCGAATGTAGTACAAAATGAACTTGCACGTCCTGACACTAATTTAGTAGTATTAAAGATATTATATGATAATTGTGTCTGAATGATTTGGAGTACTAGTATGTATCATATCTTATTTCAAATTCAGACACACATTCAAGATATTCTATATAAAAATTATAGAGTAAGATTCTATGGTGAGTCAGTAATTATTTCTCAACAATTTTTTATTACTACATCTATGTACTGTAGTTTTACAAATGGAACTAATTTTTAAAAAATTCTGAGGAACACAGAATCTCTGATGGGGCTAAGCTAGGCCATGCCCAGGAGACAAATGGCATATTTTTTCTGTGGTTGTTTAGTAACCTGTTTATTGAGCAAAAGAGACTGCTTAGTCTATCCTTGTAAGGGACTACTCTTCAGCCTGGAGAAGCATCATGCCCTGAGTTCCTGAGAACTCTGAGCTTCCTACCTGTGTAGAAACGTGGTAAGGGAATTTAAATATTATCATGGCCATGTGTGTGGCTCATTCGTTACCCACTGAAATAGTTTGAAGCATTCAGAGTCATTATGGACATTCCTCTGTCCTAGCTGACCTTATAGGCTTTCTCTGAAAATGTAGACTTTTATCTGAAACTTCAATTTTATTTTTCCTTCCATGTATCAGAAATTAAAATAATACTCAAGGGTTTATGAGAAACATTACAAGTTAAGGAAAACTTTAAATATTTTCTGAAATTTTTAATATTTTTCATATTAAAATTTAATATTTTCTCTGATATTTCAGAACATTCAAGTGTATATGTAGTTTGTCATGGCTTTTGGCATAGTTCAGGAATGCTCCAATGCAAGATTTATATTACTGTTAGCTGATATAATTATTAGTAAACTTTCTGTGTGGTAATAGGCAGTATTATTTTGCTCTGGTAATGATAGGGAGGCATTGTGTGACTAAAATAAGCCCTGAGTGACCCAAATCTCTCTCCAGGAATGTTAAGTGTATTCTTTTATTTATAATTTTTTTTTAGAGAGGGAGAGGGAGAGAGAATCTTAAGCAGGCTCCATGCCCAGTGCAGAGCTGGACTTGGGGCTCGATCTCTACACCCGTGAGATCATGACCTGAGCCAAAATCGAGTCAAACGCTTAACCACCTGAGCCCCTCAGGTGCCCCATAAGTGTAATCTTTTTATGTACCATGCTGAAATTACTTCAGTGCAGTAGTGTGGGCGGGCTTGTATTTCATTTTCTTACCAATCTGCCACTAGTCTCTGAGGAAGGGACTAAGAAATCATTTGATATCTATAGTCTAGGAATGAGAAGAAGGACTTGCTTATTTAGGGCAATGGATGACTTGTGCAATAGCATGGCTTTATATAGACCAGGAGACTGGGTTTCATTCTTCTGTGTTCACATCTGTGTTGGCAATGCAAACACCCACCTTACTTATTTGACAGGAAGATGAAAAGTACCCATGTAGTGCCTGCATAAGAGAAACAATAATAAGTGCTAACAAGTAATTTAGTCTGTGGCGGTTATAATTTATTTCTTCCTTTACCAGTTATAAATTATGAGAACTTGGTCATGCCTGGCACCATTTTTAATCTTAGTCTTCAATCTTAGTATTCAGTGCGTCCTGTCATCTTTAAATATAGATGAAAATAGAACCTCAATTGTAGAGTAATTTGGATGAATAAAATATTTCTATATACATACACACTGAACACAAAAATGCACAAACATATTTTAGACTTAGGGGAAAAATTAAATCGTGAACGAATCCACATGCTGCAGACAGTGTTATGATAGGAGTAGGTGTGTGTATTTGTTCTGAGCTGCCTTGATTGATCTGTTTCCAGAATCACACTAGAGTAAATCTTCAGAAATGTCTACTGAGAAACCTATTTTTGAATGAGATTATAGTATTTCCTACAAATTTTGCAGTTTACTAGACAAAGGTAGAATTATGCAGATGGTTGGATTTTATAAATGGAACTTAAAAAAAAAAAGATGTCTCCATTCCTGTGATTTCTGTTGTTATTATTTGACTGTGTTTGTTATATTAGAGTCTTCTTCCAGGGCTCTGTGGCTTTCTAGTCCTTAGCCACTTTCCCATCTCTTTTCTGGTTCTTATGATAATGCCTAAAAGATGCCTGTATTTTGGCTCACGCTGATTGTTTTTTTTTTTTTTTTTTTTAAGATTTTATTCATTTATTTGACAGAGAGAGAGATAGCAAGAGCAGGAACACAAGCAGGGGGAGTGGGAGAGGGAGAAGCAGGCTTCCCGCGGAGCAGGGAGCCCGATGCGGGGCTCGATCCCAGGACTCTGGGATCATGACCTGAGCTGAAGGCAGACGCTTAACGACTGAGCCACCCAGGCGCCCCACGCTGATTGTTTTTTTAATTTTGGATTCGTTTATAGTTTTGGAAGTACTGAAAAGCCACTTTTAGCTCCTTTACTGGTAGTACCAAATACCCATAGGCATCTCTGTCTGGCACAGCAGAAGGCAGCAAGAGGGTGGAGAAAATAAATACGTGAAAAGAAAAAGAAAAATTGTTATGTAAGAAAGAGATTCCTCTAGTTGTTCACTGCCAATTGCCTGAAATGCTACTTCACTCCCTCCTCCTGGGCATGGTCCTGGAGTCAAGGAGAGGAAAACACAGCTATGCAATCCGGTGCCTTTCTCTCGGGTTTTGCTTTTTATGAGTCTTGACCTGTCTTGAGACTGAGACCTTCCGGCATTCTCTTCTTTTGTCACATTAGCATTCTTCCTGATTTCTTTATATCTGGGATTTTCTTGAGGAAGTCTTCACTTCCCTCATTTCTCCTGGGGTATCTCTGAGATACAGAAGACATCCATTAAAGAAGGATCTATGTTATGGTAGAATTTGCAAATAGGAAAATAGCCATCCTCTAAAATTTACATCCACATCAAACAGAACCATAGTTTTGTAGGATATTGTAGTAATTGCTATGGAGTGGAAAATAAAGATAAACACAGTCCATGCTCTTGTGATGTTCGGCGTCTGATGGGGGAGGGAAGACTTAAAAAACCACAGAGATAAACATAGGATTCCAAATCGTGATGATCCTTGAAATACAATATAGGGAGCTATGTAAAATTTTTAAAGGAGAGGGGGATGAATCTAATTCAGGTTGGAAGGATGTGGGTCAAAGAAGGTGATAGAGAAAGCAATAGAATTTGGACATAAAAGCTTGTTAGAAACTGAAATTCTTCACAGATTTTATAATAAAACACAAGTTACCTATGTGCTAATCATCGTTACTGATTTGAAGTTGGAAAAGAATAGAAAGAAGAAAAAGCAAAGATCCAGTTAGTCCATTAAGTCCTAATAAATTATTAATTAACCAACATTAATTAACTGCACATGGCTTGTACATTCCATGTGCCATAGAATAACTTAAACTGATCTTTCACATTGGTTAAAAATCTTACTCTAAAACCAATAACAACACATAAATTATCAATTTAAGTACTGACCTCATTGGTACCCTGATCATGTTTAAATTAACCAACACATATCTGTTTAGAACTGGGTCTGCTGCCTTTGTGGGCAAGTGTCAGAGAATAATACATTCATGATCCGAGTATAGCTTTATGCATTCTGTTACCACTTCTACCAAGGATGAATAAATGTTAGAAGAATATTTTGTAACTATCTTGTCTATAAAAGGTTTATTTTACATAAATGTTTTGTACATAGGTACATATAAATATTATGTAAATATAAAATGCTTATAATACATAACTGTTATGTAAAATTAGAAATAAGAGCTAGAAAAGAAGAAAATATAATAAATAATCCATAATCCCACTACTCATAGAAATATGGCTTGCCACATGTGTTCTGTGTGATTTTGTGAACATATATTTATATTATAAATATATGCTACAAAAACATTTGTATTCTATTTAACAGTTATAGTATATATTTTTAACCTCCTGTTATTGGATATTTAAGATGTCTAATAATTATATTAAGATAAACACTGAGAATGGGGTTTGGCAAATCAAAGAGTATGTAAATTTTATTGTTTATATTACTTTTATAGTATTGTTGTCTGTTTCCTTTGCTGTGCAGAAGCTTTTTATCTTGATGAAGTCCCAAAAGTTCATTTTCGCTTTTGTTTCCCTTGCCTTTGGAGACATGTCTTGAAAGAAGTTGCTGTGGCCAGTGTCAAAGAGGTTACTGCCTATGTTCTCCTCTAGGATTTTGATGGATTCCTGTCTCAAATTGAGGTCTTTCATCCATTTAGAGTTTATCTTTGTGTATGGTGTTAGAGAATGGTCGAGTTTCATTCTTCTGCATGTGGCTGTCCAATTTTTCCAGCACCATTTGTTGAAGAAACTGTCTTTTATCCATTGGCTTTCCTGCTTTGTCAAAGATTAGTTGACCATAGAGTTCAGGATCCATATCTGGGCACTCTGTTCTGTTCCATTGATCTATTTGTCTGTTTTTGTGCCAGTACCATGCTGTCTGGTGATCAGAGCTTTGTAATATAGCTTGAAATCAGGCAACGTGAAGCCCCCAGCTTTGTTTTTCTTTTTCAACATTTCCTTGGCGATTCAGGGTCTTTTAGTTTATTTCTTCTAAAAGATCAAATGAGCTATAACCAACATAGGTTTATATGTGTCCTTTTTCAGAATAACATTGTTAATATTGGGCATCAATCTTTTAATTTTTGTGAGTTGAATAGGGCAACAGTTTTAGTGTGTTTAATTTCTACTCTTTCCAACACATTCAATACTATAATTATTTCCATTTGCTACATTTACTACTACAGAAATAGTCTATAAGAGATGAAATGACTTATTTTAGGTCACATATGATGAAATTAGGTTTGGGTTAGGTCTGTATCACAGAGGTAATGCTCTCAGGCATTCTGTTCCCTTGTTGCATATTATTATCAACTAATGTGTTACATATTAGTGACAAGTATCTCCTTATCACACCTGAATTTTTCCTGGTTTTTTTTTTTTTGCAAGTGTTTATTTTTCAAATAGTTTCCTTGCTCTTCCAACTTCTCATTTTCCTATATCGCCAAAATGAATCCCATTAGCATTTGATTAGAATTGCATTATTATAATGTCAGAGTTAAACCATACCGCAGAGACCATCTGAAAACTTGGGCAGGTCGGTCAGGATGAGGTAGAGTGGGCTCAGGAGAAGTAATTATAGAGCTTGGACATAGCTCTTCCAGTGCAAAGTTGGAAGTTCCACTCCTAGAAGGATTCCACAGTTTGGGTACAAACTGGAGGTGGGGGGGCGGGGGTTACGATGGACAAAATGCTAGACTAGTCACATTCCAGCTGGATGATCAATCACTTAAACTCACTCAGATTCAGGATATATCTTCTTTCATGATATTTCCATTTCTAAGATTAAAATTTAAACATATATCTGAGAAGTGTTTGTGAGAAATATTAGTAGTTTCCTTTTCACACCCAGGAAAAATCAGAAGGCAGTCTAAATTAAATAGTATAATATTGTAACCCTGTATCAAACTTTGTCTTGGGACATTGAATGAGAAAGTAATGGGAAGCAGCCTTCTTAGGGGAAACTAGTCACCCTTAGCAGAGAAATAACCCATCCCAGCCACCAAGTCACACCCAGTGGTTTCAGTTTAGATTCCTCTTGCCTAGGGCACAATTTAAAATGCCAGTACATCCAAAGAGACTTTCCCCATTTAATTTGACAGTTAGTACTTGGCTTTAGAGTGTATAGTAAAGCAGTAAAATCAATGGTCACGTAATTTTACATGTGTTTAATGATTCATATACTTCAATAAATCACAGAGCACAATATGATTAGAAGCAATTCATTTATTCAACCATTCTCAGGACAGTTGAGAACCATCCTTCCATATGGTAAGAAAATAAACAAAACCCAAACCCTAAATCCTCTTTATTGTTAACGGTAACACTTCATTATCATTTTAATTTTCTGTTAGAAGGACTTTGATTTAATAATGGTTTATTAGCTTTGTAATACAATTTTGTATGGTTAGAGGAGGTAAAATTCTCTGTGCTGAGAGCTGAAGCCTGACAAGAAGTTTCATCAAGAATTCATAAGTATTGGGACACCTGGGTGGCTCAGTCGATTAAGCGTCTGCCTTCAGCTCAGATCATGATCCCAGGGTCCTGGGTTCGAGTTCCTCATTGGGATCTTTGCTCAACAGGGAGCCTGCTTCTCCCTCTGCCCGCCGCTCCCCCTGCTTGTGCTCTCTCTCTGACAACTAAATAAAATCTTTAAGAGAAATTCATAAGTATTTAGGTAAATATTGATGTATAGGTTGATGTTTAATTTAAAGATCTGTTTCCTGTTCCAATTTTTTTTTAAAGATTTATTTCTTTATTTGAGAGAGAGGGAGCAAGTGAGTGGGAGGTAGGGGTGGAGGGAGAGAGAATCTTAAGCAGACACCCTGCTGAGTGTGGAGCCTGCCATGGGGCTCAGTCTCATGACCCTGAGCCAAAACCAAGAATCAGAGGTTTAACCAACTGTGCCACCCAGGTACCCAATTTTCTGTTCCAGTCTTGAATAATAAATGTTGATTAAGCCTCTATTTAGATTCAAGACATTGTTCTAGCCTCTGCAATGCAATAGTGAGTGAGACGGTCCTGCCACTTTGGACTTGCATTATAGCAGGACTGATCAAATCAATTTCTGCTTTCTTTGACCTACTGATACTATTTTATGGTTACACCAAGAAGTACTTGACTTCAGGGCCTGGAACACCTGGAAGAATGCAAACCAAGAACCAGAAGTAATGGTTCATGTAATGGCATTTGGTGCATATAATGGCAGAGAAAATGTTTGATTCTGATTCCTAGGGTTCTGACTCCAAAGCCAATGTTCTTTGCCCTACATCACTCACTTAACCCATACCTACTGTGTTCCACATGCTACACCATGCTCTGGAGATGAAGCTGTGAGCAAGATAGGCAGGGTCTTTGACTTATGAAACTTACAGTTTAGTGGGGGAGACAGAGAAGAATAATTAGATGAACAATTAATATTTTCCAATTCCCTAATAAAGATTTAAATGAAGTGTTAGCATTAAGGTAAAAAACATATATATATATTTGTGTGTATATATATATTTGTATATATATATTTGTGTGTGTGTGTGTGTATATATATATATATATATATATATATTTTTTTTTTTTTTTTTTTTTTTGGTAACTTTGGTTTTCTTCCTTAACATAGAAAAGTATGGTTCTCCCCTGCACTAAGAATGGTGGAGTAAATGCACTATTCCTAAATATGCCGTACTCTGTGATGCATTGAAGTCTGAGTTTTTATAAACATATTACAATTATGTGATCTTTGATTGTTACTTTGTAATAATAATAGCCAGATAATAACATGATTGTGACAATTCTTGCTTCTGTTTTTATTAATCAGTAAGAGGTATATAATTTCACTAAACTGAATTGGTGTAATTGCAATCAGGAACAATGAAACTTGGAATTTTAATGAGCTTATGCTACCTAACTTGGTATGAATATTGGATTAATGTTAGGGTTTTCCAATACTGAAAAAAAATGTTCTCGTGCTCTTACTGCTTTTGGGGTTGGGAAAAGCTGCTTTCATTTGTACAGGCGTTTAGTATACAACATTTCAAAAATATATACAATTTTACTTTCTTAAATTCTCTTTAAGAACCTAAGTTTCCTTAAGAATTTAATATTTTAGGAGCACCTGAGTGGCTCAGTCGGTTAAACGTCTGACTCTTGGTTTTGGCTCAGGTCATGATCTCAGGGTCATGATCTCAGGGTTGTGAGATCGAGCCCCACATCGGGCTCTGTGCTCACTGGGGAGTCTGCTTGAAAGTCTCTCCCCCTCTCTCTCTGCACTCGCCCTCCCCATGTTCTTTCTCTCTCTCAAATAAATAAATACATCTTAAAAAAATCCTAATATTTTAACGAACAGATTTCAGAAGGCCATCAAACTTACTACTTACTTAAGACACATATACAACAAAAATGCCTGTTTCTATAGTCTAAGTTTGGTGGATACCAGAGCTAATATTTATCTTTAATTGGTTTTAAGAAAGTTCTTCAACTGAAATCTTTCTACACACGCACAGAAAGAGAATTTCATTTATTTAGCTTTTTGAGGGCTATTGTAAAAGTTTGAAAAATCAGACAAAATAAAACAAAACAAAATAAACAAACAGACAAAACCCCCCCAACAGCCTGATTTTCTTTCTTCACACTTCATTTTCAAAGTATTTTATAGGATATTTAAGAAGAGTTGAGAGATAAACCCAAATATTAATGTTATGACTTTTCCTTTCTAATTAATGAAACATGTGACATGAGATTATCACTTAATCTTAATATTCCTCCTGTCTCTATTGGCAATGGTGCATAAGAATGTTAGCAGTGGGCACCTGGGTGGCTCAGTCGTTAAGCATCTGCTTTCGGCTCAGGTCATGATCCCAGGGTCCTGGGATCGAGCCCTGCATCGGGCTCCTTGCTCCGCGGGAAGCCTGCTTCTCCCTCTCCCACTCCCCCTGCTTGTGTTCCTTCTCTCACTGTGTCTCTCTCTGTCAAATAAATAAATAAAAATCTTAAAAAAAAAAAAAAAGAATGTTAGCGGCAAAGCATGAGCTGGTTCACAGAAGTAAATTTTCCAGTTGACTGAGACTTGTTCTTTCCTGCAGTTATTTAAGGGTCTTGAAAAAAAAAAAGCCTTTCAAATGTTAGTATTGTCCTAAATGTTTATATAAAAATATTACATATTATATAAATTAGGACAATATTTTGGTCATAAAGGAACACTACACCTCCTCATGGATTTAGCCGTGTGTTCGTTTCGTCCCGTAATTCCAATTCCCATAACAGAGAAGGACAGTTTGGTCGTTACGATTTTATGGATAACCTCTTAAAATAGTTATACCAAACACAACTTACCCTTATGTTTGTTCATAGTTGTATTGACTTTCACACAAAATTATAGACTTCACATAAATTAAAATTGGTATAAAACAAGACAGCACATTGACCTACATAAACACACACACGGAGGTAAAGGATTAAGCACAATAGAGGTGGCTGGCCACCTGGCCTGTCATTGTTACTGACGCTGGTCATATTGAGCTTTTGGTTTTCCTGGCAGCTGAATTAAAAGATAAATGTTTTTGTCTAATAAAGGAAGCAAGTACATTTGTCTAAGGAGTTACATGTTTTCTTCCGGCATTGAATCCAAAAAGAACTTTGCCATGTGAGACTTTTGGTTTGCAAGCAATAAAGCATATTGATCAAGATCAGGGCTCCACCAACTTTTTGTATAAAGAACCAGATAGGACATAGTTTAGACTTTGTGGGCCATATGGTCTTTGTCTCAGCTACGTCACTTTGCCATTGTAGTGTGAAAAGAGTGATAGACAATAAGAAGTAAATAAATGAATATTTCTGTGTTCCAGTAAAACCTTGTTTGTGGACACATTAATTTGAATTTCACATATTTTCAAATGTGATGAAATATATTTTTCTTTTGATTTTGTTCAGCCATTTAAAAATGTAAAAACCGTTCTTTGCTCAGTGACTGTACAAATACAGTTAGTGGGCCAGATTTGGCCTTCAAGTTGTAGTTTGCCGACCTCTGCTTAAGATTATTGGATGTCTAGTCAGACTGTCAGATTTCTGTTCTATTCAGACTTGCAGCATCTCCACCCCTAAAATTCTTAGGCACCTTCCCTGATTTAGCTTTCATCACAGAACTTATCATAACCTGAAGTATTATATATGTATATATTATATACATAGTTCACTTCTTTGTTAAAGAATTAGAATAGTTCTTAGAATGATTAGAATAAACATTTCATGCAGGCAGGCAATTTTGCCTCTTTTTTCACTGCTAAATAATTAGCATCTAGATAGTGAATGGTACATGGTGGATGCTCAATAAATCTTTATTTTATCAATGGATATAATTCTGGGATCACAAGGGCATATGCATTTGGAAAACATTAGTATATGAAAGACCATCAACACCTAGCTGTGATCACTCAAAATGACATTATGGCTAAGGAAGACAAAAGAGTATAAGATCAAGCTTTGAGAAACTCCTACAGTTAGACATCAAGCAGATGAGAAAGGACTAGAAAGAACATGGAGCAGTAGCTGGTGATATCAGATGAAAAGTGGAAATATTTGATTTTATGTAAGCCAAGAGAGAAAATGAACAACTATCTTGAAGTCTTCTAAAAGACACATAAAATGTGAAACATTCCATTTGTATTTTGCAACATGGAGTTTATTGGTGGACTTAATAAAAACAGATTTACTAGAATAGTGGAGACAGATGCAACATTGGAGTGAGGAAGAATAATGTGTAATAATTAAGACAGGATGATTTTGGCATAGGGACAGTCAAATTGACATATGGTAATAGCATAAGATAGTGAGCTTAAAAATTGCCCCAAACATATGGGGAGATTTTATATGGGGAGATTTTATGTGTCAGAGACAGGCAAATGCAGATCTGTGGGAAAGATGAGACCATTCAATAATTATGTCATTGGGATTAATGGTTACCCATATGGGGAAAAAATATTCAGTTTAATCTCTCCACACCATGGCAATCAATTCTGGGCTTTAAAGATTTAAATATTAAAAACTGTCATTTTTTACATAAGTAGGAAAAAATCCTAAAATTCATATGGAACCACAAAGGACCTCAAATAGCCAAAACAATCTTCAGAAAGAACGCACCTGGATGGTACTGACATAAAGACAGATAGACCATAAAGCACCCAGAAATAAACCCTGGTTAACTAATTTTTGATAAGGGCTCCAGAGAATACACAATGGGGAAAGGATAGTCTCCTCAACAAATGGTGTTGGGATATTTACATGCAAAAGAATGAAATTTGATCTTTATCTTACACCGTACACAAAAATTAATTCAAAATTAAAGAACTGAACTTAAGACCTGAAACTATAAGACTCCTAGAAGAATACATAGGGGAAGTTTCATGACATTGGTCGTAGCAATGATTTCTTGAATAGGATACCAAAAAAACAGGCAACAAAATTGGTAAAAGACAAGTGGAACTACATCAAACTAAAAAGCTTCTGCATAACAAAGGAAAACATTAAAAAAGTAAAAAGGCAGCCTGTGAATGGGAGAAAATATTTTTAAGCACTACATTTGATAATGGGTTAATATCCAAAATACATAAGGAACTCCTATAATTCAATAGTAAAAAAAAACAAACAAAAACAATAACTCAATGAAAAAATGGACCAAGGACTTGAATTAGACATTCTTCATAGGAGACATAGAAGACATACAAATGACCAACAGGTATATGAAGAGATGCTCAACATCCCTAATAATCAGGAAAATGCAAATCAAGATCACATTGCGGTATCACCTAGCATCTATTAGAATGGCTATTACAGAGAAAGAGAGAGATAACTGTTGGCAAGGATGTGGAGAAATTGGAACTCTTGTACACTATTGGTGGGAATGTAAAATGGTACAGCTGCTATGGAAAACAGTATGCAAGTTCTTCAAAAATTAAAAATGAACTACAGGGGCGCCTGGGTGGCTCAGTCAGTTAAGCGTCTGCCTTTGGCTCAGGTCATAATCCCAGGGTCCTGAGATGGAGTCCCAAGTAGGGGGAATCTCTGCTCAAGGGGGAATCTGCTTCTCTCTCTCCCTCTCCCTTTGTCACCCCCACACTTGTGCGCACGCTCTCTCTAATAAATAAATAAAATCTTAAAAAAAAATAGAACTACCATATGATCTAGCAATCCCACTTATGTGTATTTATCCAAAATAATTGAAATCAGGATCTCAAAGAGTTACTGGCCCTCCCATGTTCACTACAGCACTATTCACAATAGCCAAGATGTGCAAACAATTTAAATCTATCGGTGGATAAATGGATAAGAAAAATATGGTATACACATACAGTGGAGTATTATTCAATCATAAAAAGAAGGGAATCCTGCTGTATGAAACAATATGTATGGAACAGGAGGACATTATGCTAAGTGAAATAAACCAGTCACAGAAGGACAAATACTGCATGAATCTCTTTACATAAGGTATCTAAAATAGTCAAACTCTTAGAAACAGAGAATAGAATGGTGGTTGCCAGGGACTGGGAGAAGGGGCAATGGGGATTGCTTTCAATGGGTATAAAGTTTCAATTATGCAAGATGAATAAGTTCTAGAGATCTGCTGTGCAACATTGTGCCTGTGGTTAACAATACTCTATTGCACACTTAGACATTTGTTAAGAGGGTACATCTCATGTTAGTGTTTCTACCACAGTAAGAAAAAATAATATGTAGAAATTTTTTGATTAAATATATTTTTAATTTCTTAAACATGAGACAGTTTGACTAAATAACAAATATTAATAAATTTAACTTTGTTTTTATTATTATATTATATATATTTAATATTATATATATTTAATATTATATTAATTAACTTTTTGTTCGTCAAACTACACCACAAGAAAAGTGAAAAAATAATCTACAAATTGGGAGAAAATATTGAAATATAATTAAGCAGTAAAGGATTAGCTTCCAGAATATATAAAGAGTTCCTATAAATTAATAAGAAAAAGATAACGCCATAGAAAGATAGAGAACAGATACAAACAGGCATTTCTCAGAAGAGGAAATACAAATTAAAAACGTAATTCTGACCTCTGGATTCCCATAATATAATCATGGCAGCCAAACTTTGCTCACAAATCTTCTCCCTAAATCTCTAGATTAACAAGGAGAACAAATAAAGTTACCCTCAGAGTATGGCTAAAGAAACAGAATACTGTAAATTTTTATACTGAACTGAACATTTTATTCATGTCCAAACCAACAGAGTAAACTCTGGGACACACAACAGAGCTGGGAGTCAGGAGGGAAATACACAGAACAGAGGAAGAAGCCTGTGGTCTTTGTCATGATAGAGAACAGAAAACAGCGACCAGGATTCATCATCAGAATGAACAATCCCATCCAGAATGCAAAATACTGAGGACAGGACTGAGACCAGGCTTTTGTGGAGTTGGGCAGCTTGGAGTGTGCTTAGGATAAGAAGAAATAGTTTGGGAAGGCCATACTTTTGGGGAAACGGAAAGCCTTGGGAAACTGATGTTTTTCTTAGAAGCTTAGTGGTGAAAGGGTGAAAAGAAGTGTCTGAAGAGAAGAGGACTAAGAACAAGATATAAGAAGTTAGATCCAAATTGTATTGTTTACAGAGAAGTTACACTTACCTGCTGTAACAGAGAAGGATGCCTTTGAACTAAGGAATCTGGTAGGATAACAGAAGAAAACTTGCCCCCTACAGTCTTCCATTTCTCACCCCTTCCTTCCCCTACACACAGAGGATTATCTACTTCTGCTAGTTAAGAAAAATACAACATAAATAATGATAAACAGAAAAAGGAGGGGTGCCTGGGTGACTCAGATGGTTAAGCATCTGCCTTCAGCTCAGGTCATGATCTCCAGATCCTGGGATTGAGCCCTGTGTCGGGCTCCCAGCTTAGCGAGGAGTCTGCTTCTCCCTTTCTCTCTGCCTCTCCACCTGCTTGTGCTCTCTTTGTCTCTCTCTCTCTTAAATGAATAAATAAAAAGAAAAGGAGAGAGTTCATATATAGATATAGTACAAAGATACTGGAAAAGAAATCAGAAAATAAGGCTTTTGAACATGAAAGCCACTCCTACAAAAAGCCACAGTACAGAAGAAAATGGATATAATACCCAAATTAAATTAAATGTAGTGAAACAAGAAATTAAAGATGAGAAAGAACTTCAGAAGTCATAAATCCAAAAAATGAGCATAGAAAGAAAAATACAGGGGGCTGATCAATGTCAGAAAATAAAGAAAGAAAATAAAATAACCTAAGTGAAGACTAAAGTACAAGGTACCCACATTCTATCTTTCATTATAGAATAATAGTTATTTTTTAAATTTTATTTTATTATGTTATGTTAGTCACCATATAATACATCAACAGTTTTTGATGTAGTGATCCACGATCCATTGTTTTTGTATAACACCCAGTGCTCCATGCAGTACGTGCCCTCCTTAATACCCATCACCGGGCTCACCCTTCCCCCCATCCCCCCTCCCCTCTAAAACCCTCAGTTTGTTTCTCAGAGTCCATAGTCTCTCATGGTTCATCTCTCCCCCCGATTTCCCCCTCTTCATTTTTCTCTTCCTTCTCCTAATGTCCTCCATGCTATTCCTTATGTTCCACAAATAAGTGAAACCATATGATAATTGACTTTCTCTGCTAGAATAATAGGTATAAGAAGATATACAGAGAATTAAAAAGAGCAAAAAAAATTAATGAAATTGAAATACAGAAAGAGGTATACCATGTGCAAACATGTAATAGAGAACAGAAGTATAAAGACCGGCCAAAAAAAAAAAAAGACCCAACATACATAAAATTCGTGTCTACCAAAACATGAAATAAAACAAAAAGAACAGAACTGATGTTTAACCTATATTCAGGAAAGCAGCCTGAAACAAACAAACAAACTCCTAAATTACATACGTGGCCCACTGCATACTGGGGAATAAGGGCCTATTATCATAACTTCAAGGTATGTCCTACACACCTTATAAATGTCCGGGAAATATAGTAGACCTGCTAAGTATTGACAAGTGCCCATTTTATGTTCATTGTTTTAAAATAAAAGCATTCATCAGAATTGTGTGGTATTATCTAGCCAAAGAGAGATGAATCATAGGTGGGGTTTTCATAGATAATATATAATGGGGAAGAATCATACGAAGTGTTTACCGTGAGGAGCAGTAGAAATCTATGCTAGACATTTAAAAAGTGAAGACAGGAGAGGTCAACTTGGTAGAGAAGGTGTTGGGGATGGTCAATGGCTTGGAGATCTCACTGCGGTTAAGGAACTGCCAATGACAGTGTGTGTGGATCTGACTGTGGGGTGTTTGGAGGCATTTACTTCCACAAGGACTGAATTGCCCACACCACCAGTCTCTAAATGTGCGAATAAGATGCTCCATGACAGGAGCGCCTGGTGGCTCAGTCCTTTAAGCATCTGCCTTCGGCTCAGGTCATGATCCCAGGGTCCTGGGATCGAGCCCCGCATTGAGCCTTGCATCGGGCTCCCTGCTCTGCGGGAAGCCTGCTTCTCCCTCTCCCACTCCCCCTGCTTGTGTTCCCTCTCTCGCTGTGTCTCTCTCTGTCAAATAAATAAATAAAATCTTAAAAAAAAAAAAAAAAAGATGCTCCATGACAGTCTGTCCCCTTGTATCAGGGAAATTGTGAGCTTTCTGAGTCAGTCACTCTGAAATGAAGAAACTTATGAGAAGGGGTTAGCTAAATGCAGAAAATGATTAGATTTATTAGGGAGTGAGTGGGATAAGATCAAGGGTTGTTTTGAGGAGCAGGAAGAATATAAAAAGATTAGAAAGTCAGGGCAGGGAACAGATGGTCATGTTGCTGCAAACTGATGAGAGTATTGAGAGTTGGGCTCCAGAGTCCTAATCTGAGGATCTTTCAGGAAATGTCTCCAAAAGGGCCACATGCTGTTGTGAAAACCATAATAGATAGCATTCTGAATCAGGTTTAGGTTCTATAGGCAAATGTGCCTCCCACTATCTGAAGTTGACTTGGGATAAATTTCTGTTGATTGTCTCTGTATTCAGAAGCAGTGATGTGTTACAGAAAGAGCAAAAGGGCTTTTTAAGTCACCCAAACCATGGATCTGTTAATAAGCTTTGTAAAATGGAAAGAATAATACTTATATTGTATAGCTTGGGTAGGGATTAAATTGTTGCTGTCATTTTTTCTTTCAAAGCCTGAATCAGTTGAATCTAAGGAAACAATATTGAAATCGCTGCTGAGCTGTGTTTGAGCCTTAAGAGAGGGGTATTTGGTTTGCCACTCCGCTAAAATGTTAGATGCTGTGATTTCACAAAAAGGCCTAAAGCTGCTCACTATCCTAGGAGAGAGATCTTTTAAGTCACTTTATGCCTTCCCAGAATGTTGCTTATATCTCATTGATAACATAGTATAGGTTTTTTTGTGTGTTTATTTGTTTTTTGGTTAAAATATCTTAACCAACAGATCAGAAGCTTCTGAAGGTAGTGGCTGTGTTGTTGTTGTTGTTGTTGTTGTTTGTCTATATCCAAAGACACAGCATGTCTCTGGCATTCATAGGTGACCATCCATCGATGAGCAAATGAAATAGCAAACAAGGACAAAACTTAATTTAGAGGGCTTTGAAAACCTCCATGAACTTAGGGAAGGACTTATTCCTTTTTCTTTGACACTGCTCCCTCAGTATATTAGATTAGATAAAATTTGCAAACCTAATATAAATAACAGATTCATTAAAGGGAAAATAATAGTGTGAAGATTTTGTTCAGGTAGAAAACATCACCAAGGGTCAAGCAAACTCTGTCTAAATGAAATTTTCAAGACAGTTTTGAAGTGTTCTAGGTATTTCAGAAGATGAAACTAGAAGGTATTATAGAAAGCTCTGTTATAAAATGCAAGGTTGTATGTCGACTTCCCAAAGCAAAGATTTTGGGGGGACTAACCCCTTTGGCTTTGTGCTAGAGGCTAAAGCCTCCGGTCAAAAGTTTGTCATGAGTTGTACTATCCAGGAGCACAGGGACAAACTAAAATCGTCCCTGGTGAGATTCAGCTCATCTTTCTGCCAAGTTGGCACATGTAAATCCAGGGATTCAGACAGTTCTCCAAACAAGTGGCTTCTCCAGTAGTTTTGGCTTTATGAAAAGGAGCACTTAATAAAAGTGTGTTAATGGAAACAAATGCTAAACCCCGTTATTAGTTAATATTCCAGGGGTCCCGGTTGTTTGGAAGGCTACTTGTCTCTTCCTCAAAAGAAAGGGATAAAACTTTAAGCTTTTTAAAACCACTTTTTATTTTGAGATAATTGTAGATCCACGTGCTTGCAGGAAATAATGCAGAGAGATTATATATATACCCTTCACCCAGTTTCCTTCATAACCAGAAAATTGACATTGATACGAATCATCAACTTTATTCAGATTTCACTTGTTTGACACACGCTCGTGTGTGTGTGTGTGTGGGGGGGGTTTATGCCAAACAATTTTATCACAAGTGTAGATTCATGTCATCACTACCACAGTCAAAATACAGAAGAGTTCCATTACCCAGATCTCTTTTGCTACCTACCCTCTTACCACGACAGCCACCTCCCTCCCCACCACCTTCCTGAATCTTGGCAACCGCTGATCTATCTATTCTCTGTCTCTTCAATATAATCATTTCAAGAATGCTATATAAATAGAACCATGTAAATTTTGAGATTAGCTTTTTTCATTGAGCATAATTTCCTTGAGCTCCATCTAAATTATTGCATGCATCCATAGTTAGTTCCTTTTTATTGCTGAATAAGATGCCATGGCATGGTACAACAGTTTGTCCAACTATTCACCTGCTGAAGGAAATTTGTGTTTCTTTCAGTTTAGAGCTATTACAAAATAAAGCTGCTATAAGCATCCATGTACAGGTTTTTGTGTGAATTTAAATTTTCATTTCTCTGGAATAAACACCCAAGGGTGCAATTATGGGTCATATGATAAGCACATGCTTAGTTTTGTATGAAATCATCATACTCTATTACAGAGTGGATGTACAATTTTGTATACCCAGCAGTGTATGTGCAATCTAGTTTCTCTACATCCTCACATCATTCAGGGCTATTGTTATTTTTTTATTTTAGATAGGCAGTGATACCACATTGTGGGCTTAATTCATATTTCCCTAATGGATAATAATGTTGAACATATTTTCATGTGCTTATTATTTTTTATCTGCATATTCTCTTCAGCGAAACATCTCTTTATGTCTTTTGCCCATATTCTAATTGGGTTTCTTTTAATGTTGAGTTTTGAGACTGCTTATGTATTTGAGATATCTGTTCCTTGTTGTGTATGTAATTTGCAAGTATTTTTTTCCCAAGTTGATAGTTTGTCTTCTCATTCTTTTCAAGTTTTATAGTGCTACATTTAAGCCCATGATGCATTTTGAGTTAATTTTTGTGTAAGGTGTGAGGCTTAAGTTGAATATTGTTGTTTATTTGCCAATGTATGTCTAATTTCTCCAGTACCATTTGTTGAAAAGGCTATCTTGGGGCACCTGAGTGGCTCAGTCCTTAAGCGTCTGCCTTCGGCTCAGGTCATGATCCCAGGGTCCTGGGATCGAGCCCCACATCAGGCTCCCTGTTCAGCGGGGAACCTGCTTCTCCCTCTCCCACTCCCCCTGCTGTGTTCTCTCTCTGTCAAATAAATAAAAATCTAAAAAAAAAAAAAAGAAAAAAGAAAAGGGTATCTTTCCTCTGCCAATACCAGACTGTCTTGATTAGTATAGCTATATAGTGTATCATAACATTTTGAGGAGGGATTCCTACTACTTTGTTCTTTTAACAATGGTCTTAGATATTTCCAGATCTTGCACTTTTCCATATAAATTTTAGAATAAGCTTATCTATGTCTTCAAAAGAGCCTTACCGGGACTTTAATAGGAATTACACTAAACTCATAGATCAATTTGGGTAGAGAGAATTGACGTATTTACTATGTTGGATCTTCCAATTCTTCAACACAATTCTTTCTCCATTAACTTGTGTTTTTTGATTTGTTCTTTCATCAGCATTTTGTAATTTTCAGGATACAGATCCTGTCCATATTTTGTTAGATTTATACCTGAATATTTCATTTTATAAATTATAAATAGTATCATGTTAATTTTGGCTTCCATATATTCGTCGTTATGTTTTACCTTTTTTTGAATATTTGTCATGAAGCTCTCATCTATTGCTTTTCCTTATAGTCAATACACTCACCTATCAATCTGCCGCCTTTGAGCTGCCCTGGGCAGAAATTAGATTACATTTGCAGGATCTGGGACTCTGGTAGGGTTCCTTGAGGCAATAAGTGATGTGCAGGGGCATCTGTTACATGTAAATCCTACATGCTCTGTGACAGTGTTTTCTCCTATTTGTGGACATTTTTACTTGCTCTGGTATCCATGGCTGTTTTCTGGATGATGACAATTCCAGTAAGTTGATTACTGACATGTCTAGTTTCCCAGCAGTGAAGACATTGGTGACAAATACCGATGTAAGTAAGACATAAACCAAAATTCATTTAGGGTTTATTTCCCAAAGTCCTTTTAATAATGTCAACATAACATGCTATATCAAAAAGATGATAATTTGGTTTCTAGGGTATATAGAATACTAATGAGTTTTAAAGGAATTTCTTAAACTTAAAAAACATATATATTTCCCCTGTGCTACTAAATAGGCTCATGCCTGTAAGAAAGGTTTGTTTAATTTTGGTCCTAAAAACGTTGTAAAATTTTAGTCACCATGACAGCATACATACTGTTAAGTAAACAATTAAATAGCTAACAATGTTCACTGTTGTATTTTCAGGTCTTATCAATCGCTTTGACACAAACTTAATTAAGATAGTAGATACTACATTTAGTGATAGAAATTCACAATGAGGGGCGCCTGGGTGGCTCAGTCAGTTAAGCATCTGCCTTCAGCTCAGGTCATGATCCCAGGGTCCTGGGATTGAGCTCCACGTGGAGCTCCCTGCTCAGCTCCCTGCTCAGTGGGGAGTCCACTTGTCCCTCTGCCTCTGCAGTGCCTTCCTCCCGTGCCTGCTCTCTCTCTCTCACCCACTCTCTCTCTCGCTCAAATAAATAAACAAAATCTTTAAAGAAAACAAAGAAATTCACAATGATGTACCCATCATTTAAGAAAAGCTGCTTCCATTAGATGAAATGAAAATAGAGGTTTCACTATCATAAAGTTGATTAATTGTAAAATGGGGGCCAAGTTTTCACTTTGCCTTTGCCTGTGTAGACTTCTCCCCAAACATTCCTTACTTACACCTTCCTCTGACCCATTACATATTATTTCCTCTAGAGTTGGCTTCCTTGTGCAACATACTAGCCTCTCCCTGTAGCTTCCACCAACCTAATAAGTTTTCTTGTCTTCCTGGTAGGATGGGCAGGCACCCTGCATGCTGGAACTGTTTGGAACCAGTTTTTAATGGTTTCACATATATATATGTTTCACCTATAATAAACACTGTATACCAGTACTATATAATTATTGAATGAAATTAGGTAGTCACGTGTCTTGCAGAAGTATTCTATCCCATAGACAGTGCAACTTAATTTTGACCAAATTTGCCAAATGCCAGTATTTTCAGTGGTTGGGAATGGTGATTGTAATGACTTTCCATATAGTATTTTATCATAGAAAGGCACACACACACACATACATACACATATAACATGTACAAATCTTAGGCATACAGATTGATAGATTTTTTGGTACGTATATACCATGTAACTGCTACTCAGATCGAGCTAAATTTTTTATCACCCTAGAACACTAGCCCATGCCTTGTCAAGGCAATTACAGTGCCCTTCTGAAACCACCACTATTTTAAAAATTGAGTTATAATTCACATATCATAAAATTCATCATTTAAAAATGAATAGTTGAGTGGTTTTAGAAAATTCTAGAAAGCATACTTGGGCATATAAATATTCACATAACTATGCCCTTTTTTCTATTCCAGTGGTCCCAGAGAGCTAAATTCCTGAGGCAGTTTATTTATAGTGAAGGGTTTAATTTACCAGAAAGCTCAGTCTGACATTGCTATCCTATTTCAACTATATGTAATAACATAACGGACTTTACTTAATAAGAACATATTGATCAAGGTCTGGTCTGATAAATGTCAGCATATTGGGAGAGTGAGTGGAAGAGCTTAGTGTTCTCTGAAAAGTTTCTGATTTTACGGTTCAGAGTTATCTTACACATAAACACACCAATACGTATATATATATATGCACGCTGTCATCTATATATGAGTGTTAGAGTTGTGAAAAAATGTTTCAGTGTGATCCCAGTTGTGTGAACATTGATATTTTGTTTTATTTCATTTAGTTTTTCTTCCACTTAATAATTTCCCAATCTTTTCAAGACAACATAATTTTCTAGGTATTATTTTATATATTATTTTATATATACTTGATTTAATCTATCTGTATACACACATATAGGTGTATATGTATATTGGCACATATATATATTATTTTATACAATCAAATAATCAGATCTCAAATTCTTTTTAGAATTAGATGCAATATGAATGACCGACCCACATATCTTTTTTTTTCATTTACTACTCTGACTTCTTTTGACTACCTTTACTTTCTACAGTTGGTGTAAACACACACACACACGTATGTGTAGCTATATTAAATGGCATAAATAATTTGAAAGAATGCTGGTGCACATCTTTTAGTTTGCTCTCTGTACTAGAAGAAGAGTAAGTTGAGACAGAAGCTTTCATAATCACAATCATTCTAGAAATAGTTGTCACTATTGATTTGGCAGCTCTGATTTCTGTTTCTTTCGTTTTCTTTAGGTAGTACTTATCTGTTTAAAAGTACTTTTTTTAACAATAAAAATTGTATATATTTAAAGTGTACAACATGATTTGATTACATATACATAGTGAAATGATTACTCCAATCAAACTAATTAATATATCCATCTCTACACATAGCATTTTGTGTGTGTGTGGTTTTTAAAGTAAACTTTTAAAATTAAAATATCATACTGAAATGTGGGAAAATTATGTTATAAATGGACAGCTTAATAAGTTTTCACAAAGTGAACACATGTGTGTAGTCAGCATCCCCACACCCCATTACCAGAAGCTCACACCCCATGTTTTATCCAGGCATTAGCCAACTTTGCCCCTCCAGAGTAACCCATATCTTGACTTCCAGAACCATATATTGATTTTGCCAGTTGTTGAACTTTATATAAATGGAATTATATAGAGTATACTCTTTTGTGCCAGGTTCTTTTTCAACCCACATTATGTTGTTGAAATTCATCTGTGTTATGTGTAGCTGTTTCTTTTCTCATTCTTGTTGCTGATAACAGTACATTGTGTGAATATACCAGAATGTATTTATCTATTCTAATGTTTGTGGATCTTTGTGTGATTTTCAGCTTGGAGCTATTATGAATAGTGCTCCTACAAATTCTCTTGTTTATGTGGTTTGGTATATGTATATACATTTCTGTTAGGCATAAACCTAGAAGTGGAATTGTTGGGTCTTAAGGTATATATATGTATATATGTTCAACTTTTGTCAATATAGTCAGGTAATGGAAGTACCTGGAAGTATGTGAGAAGTGCATTCTTTTAAAGAAGCTGGAACATCATTTGTCATAGGTGACTTTAAAATGATCATGGGGCGCCTGGGTGGCTCAGTTGGTTAAGCGACTGCCTTCGGCTCAGGTCATGATCCTGGAGTCCCTGGATCGAGTTCCGCATCGGGCTCCCTGCTCGGCAGGGAGTCTGCTTCTCCCTCTGACCCTCCCCCCTCTCATGTGCTCTCTCTCTCATTCTCTCTCTCAAATAAATAAATAAATAAATCTTTAAAAAAAAATGATCATGGCCAGATTGTTTCCAAAATTGTTTCTATCTTCTGGATAATTCAGTCAAATATATTTTAAAATATATTTCTAATTTTAGAAAATATTTTCACATGTGGAAAAGTACTCTTGTTTTTACTTTTTAAAAAATTTTCAGATTAGTTGACATACAATGTTCTATTAGTCTCAGGTGTACCATGTAGTGATTGACAAGTCTGTACATTATGCTGTGTTCACAAGTGTAGCTGCCATCTCTCCCATTACATTGCTATCACAATATTGTTGACTGTATTCCTTTTGCTCTGCTTTTTATTCCTGTGATTTACTCCTTCCATAATTGGAGGCCTGTTATCTCCCCTTCCCCCTTCACCCGTTTTGCCCAACTCCCCCCCTCCCCTCTGGCAACGGTTTGTTCTCTATATTTATAGTTCTGATTCTGCTTTTTATTTTTTAGATTCTATTTATGAGTGGAGTCATATGAAATTTGTCTTTCTCAGTCTGACTTATTTCACTTATCATAATACCCTCTAAATTCATCCCTGTTGTCACAAATAGCACAATCTCATCCCTTTTTATGGCTCCGTAATATTCCTGTGTGTGTGTGTGTGTGTGTGTACATCACATTTTTCTTATTTATTCATCTATTGATGGACACTTAGGTTGTTTCCATGTCTTGGCTATTGTAAATAATGCTGCAGTAAACATAGGGGTGCATATATCTTTTTGAATTCGTGTTTTCATTTTCCCTGGATAATACCCAATAGTAGAATTATTGGATCATATGGTATTTCTGTTTTTAATTTTTTGAGGAACCTCTGTACTGTTTTCCACAGTGGTTCTACCAATTTTCATTCCCACCAACGGTGTACAAAGGTTCCCTTTTCTCCACATCCTTGCCAATACTTGTTGTTTCTTGTCTTCTTGATTTTAGCCATTCTAACAGGCATGAGGTGATATCTCATTGGGGTTTTTATTCTCATTTCCCTGATAATTAGTGATGTTGAGCATCTTTTCATGTGTCTGTTGGCCACCTGTATGTCTTCTTTGGAAAAATGTTTATTCAGGTCCTCTGCAAAAATATTCTTATTTAGTCAAATATATGCACATAAAAAAGTACAGACATAAGATCAAGAATAGAGAACAATTGAATCTCTAAGTTTCATCAGAGCCCTAACTTCGGAAAATTAGTGGCCCAGAACATCAGCACCTTTAACTAGCTAAAAAATGGTAACAATTGCTATCTGTTTCTTTTTATTACTTACTTTACTGCAGAACCAAAACCATGAAAAATTTGGTAGAATTGGTTCACTACGTTTTTTTAAACAAAAATCTTAAGTCTCACTTTTGTATATGTAGTCTGTTTGAAGAAAATTTATTTCTAAAGTGAAACCTATGAATTTTAACCTATAATCTCTTACTGGTTATAGCAGTCTTCTGTTGATATGACCTTTTACTTTTAAATAATGGAAGTTAATTTGCTTTGGTTTTATTTCATTACATTGTTGCTGAGTTAATTCCTTGGAGATTTGGATACCCCAGAAATTGGCAGACTAACCTCTAGACAGCTGCTCTCCCTTGGTCCTCATGGCTCTCTGGTTATACTTAAAAAAAAAAACAAAACTGAAAAGAAGGTGAACTTTCTTTTCTTCCCATAAAATGAATGAGAATTTAATTCCTGTAGAGAACTTTACTTCATTTGTTGGCAGTCTTTGTGCTCCTCATTCCCAAGAAGGATTGTAAAAATGTTTTATGTGCAAATGTCACTTGCCTTCCTCTCTCCACTGATTTTCACTAATTTAATACCAATTTGGTTGAATCGGTGAAGGGAGATTAATTAGCAATGCATAACTTAATTGCATCAAAGGAAGCAGGGATTTTGAAGGAAGTCAGTGGTAACTTCATTGCCTATCAAAATGTCATTAATGCATTTATTCCTTTTCCTAAGAAAGAGAACACAGGGGTCATCTGCACTTATCAATTATTATTAAAAATAGCTGATGCTATATTACACCTGGCATAGATTTTGTAGATAATCAGCAAAATAATTTATTTTAGCAGTGAGAGACATCAAAAGGGAGCCTTGTTTTGTTCACTACTTTCAGACACTTAAAATAGAATTATCACAATCATCCTGATTTTCATATTAGAAATTTGATATAGATTGATTAAAAGTGATCAGTCTTTTGTCACTGAACTAGGGCATAGTGAGTAATAGGAGACTACCTCCCACTAAGATTAAAGCTCTCAGCCTTCTGTCTCATTACAGTTCCATATACAATTCCATACAAGCCATGTACAATTCTATTTTTGTTTCAGGTAAAATTGCCTTTTCTTTTTCAAATGCAAATGAAGAATTTGAGGGGAGGGTGATTCTCATACACTACTGGGTTAGAGAGTAATTTGATATACTTTTTGGGAAAACAATTTGGCAAGATCCTTGTAAATATTTTTATATTTTACCCACTAATTTTTCTTCTAAAAGAATATGATCTCAGACATTCCGACAGAGGGACAGAGTATTTGTTATACCTTGATTTATGAAAGGGAAAACTACAAATCCAGATATCCAGTTATAATGCAGTGGTTAAGTTAATTGTGTTATAATTATATGATGGAATATTATGCAACGATTCAAATTATGTTTTTAAATCAGTATTTCATGGCATGGGAAATGATTATAATGTGATACTGGGTAAACACAGAAAGAAATAAAGGTTTAGAGATTCAGGTTTTATGAAAATGGTTATATACATATATAAGTATGTATAAATAATGGAGAAAACTTATGCTCTTTATAGGTTTTTGATTTTCTACATTTTATATAGTGTTTGTTAAAATGCATTTTTTAGTGTATTCAGAGTCAATAACAGAGAGGATAGAGCCTTCTTCTTTGGGCTTTGTGTAGTCAGTCATTTCCTTAGGGAATCTTGATTTAACTCTTCGGTTTCTAATTATTTAGGCTTGCTTTTCTAAACTTTTGCAGCATTACTAATATTATAATGGATAAAAGTGATGGAGAAACAGACATTTATCAAGTATGTTCACTCCATGCTAATATCTAGCTCAGGTCCTTTTCCTATATACATTAAAGCTTATATTTCAAATAAGATGACTTCCTTTTAGCAAGTAGTAATGGGATAAATAAATAATTTATCCTTATATGCATCCTTATGTCTTTACCAACACACTAAAATATGCCACACATTTATTTGAAGCTGAAATTAAAGTGTTTAGAAATGGAAACACATCTGCAGAGAAACCTAGGCTGTTCTATGGTGGGGGTAGTGGTGGTGGTCACATCAGTGACTTCCTAATAATTAAACTGTATTTTGATTAATAGGAATTTCAATGATTTTCAGAAATCAGCATTTATATTTCTGTATCAGCAAAGAACCAGAAAACATAAAAAAGTGCCAGATGTTACATTTTATTTTTGGTTGAGCTTCATTGAGGAGCATGGCTTAACAACTGGAACTCAAAGAGTTTTGGGTTTTGCTAGTAACTTATTAAGAGGCCATGAGCAAATCACATAACCTTTATGCAGTACATTTGCCTTATCTGTAAAATGAGACACTGGACTAAGAACAGTGATTTTTCAAGCTGTTCCTGACTGGAAGCTCCAGGGAGGCAGGCACTTTGAGAGTTTTGCTCTTGGATCTGGAGGGCCTGCATACTAGCCAGCATGTAACCAGTATATAACCAACTCTCCTTAGCTCTGAGTTAAATGAGTGACTGAGTGTGCCCTTGGCATCATAAATAAATACATTTTAAAAAGTTTTATTTTTCAGATCCTGGCATTCTTTTCTTTTTTCAAGGTTGGTTGCAGAATTCTAAAAATGATTCCTTCTATAGAGTGATAGCTCTTCCGAAGAGAAATCTTATTGATTGTCTTAATTAAGAATCTAATTTATAACTATCCTGACATGAAGAGGGGATAAATAATCACTTTTAGTATGAATATTTTCTACTGAAATGTAATTTCATTCATTTATAACTATAAGATACCCATTAGGGAACCTACCCACAAGAGATTGGATATGACATTCAAGGCAGAGTTCATTGAAATTGGGACTAATGGAGCAGGTGTAGAGTCATCTTGAATGGTAATTTTATCACTTAAAACTAAATTTTGCCTTGCCTAAGACACTTATTAGTGCTTTAATTTACAGAAATAATAAGACTATATTCATATTTTGATGACAGACACAGCATGTAAGGCACATGCTCTATCCAGGGGTAGGGAAAGAGCTTGCCGCTGGGTGTGACTTGGGTCTATTTCAACTTAGTTTTGACTTGTCACTTTATGACATCTGGACTTTAGTATATACCATCAATAAAAATAATAAATGAGTCAGTGTCATAAGTGGAGTGAAACAAAAAGGAGAAAGATGCACTTAAATGTAATAAAAATCCTCTTTCAATATGCCACTGAACAGAGAATATTGCTAACATTAGAAGATTTCATTTGCAGCATGAATCCTGAAAGAAATAATTAAAAGGACATAAAATGACTATTACCAAAATGAATCAAAAGAATTAAAAATCCTGTAAGGTGAATGGAATAGAAACAGAATGATCCATTTCCCATTAAGCTATTCAGTATAATGTTTATGCATGTGTGTATGTATTTTAAAATTATTTTTACTTTTTGGCTTTTCTAAGCACTAATTTCATTTTCAACTTGAGGAAAATATTAACATTAGCTAGTGCTTGAAATATCTTCAGGTTCAGTGCTGAAATATTTTCTTAATTTTGCCTGGAATCTCATCAAACAGCCAAGATACAGAATTGAGCCTGGGGTGGAAAATCAAAGAAAAGCAAATTGCTTTTGCAGAGAACCAAGGCAACAATAAACTTTGTAAGAAGACTCATGTTCAATAGGGATAATAAAAGCCAACGTTTCTTTAGTCCCAGCCATGTGCAAGGCTAAACCCCCTACTGTATGGTTAGCTCCTACATGACAAAGACAGTGTCTTATTTACCCTTCTAGTTCCACGGGTTTAAGGCAGTGGCACGCCCCATCATAGAAGCTCAATAAGGACCTATGGAATGACTAATGTCATTAAAAGTTAATATACTAAAGAAAACATTACATTATTATGGAAAACAATGGACGTGGAAGGAAAGTGCTAATTGCTTCTACAGTTCTGTTTGGCATTCTTTTCCTCAAAGATGAGATTTTTCAGGGTAGGTGAGTTGATCCCTACTCCCTATGGGAATTCAAAGGAGTATAAAAAACCTACAGAGTAGCTTAAGTGATACAAAATAATAGGGACAGTATTAGGAAAGATTAAGGGAAGGGATACTGAAAGTATACTTTAATTAATGGTCTTCACATTTATGATGGACTCGTCTTCTACACAGGGAAGCGACCAACTTTTCATTGATAGTGAGCCCCAAACAAAAGGAATCCTCAGGATATTTCAAGCCTTGGATAATTTTTAAAGGTTAAAATGCATGTAGTACAGGAAGTAAAACTATTGCATATTAAAAATTTATTCAGTATAACTTAGTGGAGAAAGATCAGCTTAGACTTCAGTTTGAGGGTTGAAAGCCTATCAAAGAAAAACATTTCTGTTAAGGAATAGTTTACCAAAGGGATTGGGCGAGGATTCTAAGTGAGTTTGTACATGCATCTTTAAGGTGGGTGGTACTGACTTCTGTAGTCACATCTTGCTTGATGATGCTCTGATTAAATGTGATGGTAGTGTCCATTTTAATCTGGGTCTTTAATTGCCCTGTCTGAGAGCTACAGGCAATAAGAGCCCTCTAGCCCTTAGATAGGCCATTTGTGCTCTCTTCTGAAGGGCGCCTAGAGCTTGAATTCTCCTGTTTCCCTCAGCAGTCTCTAGGAGTCAAAGACCAGGACGAGCAAGGGCTGCCACGCGGTAATGGTCCCACCTTGTCGGCAGTGCCACTTCCAATTGTCTGAGGCCTACAGAAGGCTGGTGAATACCCTTTTCACTCCCTGGACATAAATTTATTTGTAAAACAAAAATCTTTCCGAGTCACAAAAGACACACATCGAGGCTGGAGTTCTCTCAGCCAGTGCCAGCATGTCAAGCTGCGTGGGTACTTTTGTTGATTTTGTTTTCTTAGAATTGATTCATACAAATCCACCTTCAGTGTGGAGTAAAGTCCATTATCCTGAATTTTGTTTCAGTTGTGCAAAAACTCTAAAACAGAGACTAGACTAAAATGAATGTTAATGCCCAGGTTTATTTGGCTCTTTGAGGAAATTATATCAAGTTTTTTTCTGAGACCCTTCCTGACCACCTGAAGACTCTGTTCTTTCTATGGGGAGATCCATACCCCTCTCAAAGCTTTACTTTGTGGTACTGTGTTGTAATAGTCCATATACTCATCAGTCCATCTCACTAGGTTATTAGGTCCTTGAGAGCAGAGATGTGTCTTTTAACTTTGCATTCCCAGTATCTAGTACCGTGTGTTGCAGATTTTGTCACAGTCAATAAATATTTATTGGATGACTTTTTTTTTTTCCTGAAATAGCCCTTTCTCTTTTCTTCTCACGTATTCGTTTCTCACTCTCTTCAGGTTCTCTCCATCTGTCCCAAGGACATGAGAGCTGATATCTGTGTTCATCTAAACCGGAAGGTTTTTAATGAACATCCTGCTTTTCGATTGGCCAGCGATGGGTGTCTGCGCGCCTTGGCGGTAGAGTTCCAAACTATTCACTGTGCTCCTGGGGACCTCATTTACCATGCTGGAGAAAGTGTGGATGCCCTCTGCTTTGTGGTGTCAGGATCCTTGGAAGTCATCCAGGATGATGAGGTGGTGGCTATTTTAGGTACTGTGAAATTTCCTAATGTAGTAGCAAATGTGTAACAGTTTTAGAGATTTTGCTTCTCAGGTTTCTTAAGAGAAATTTCCTCTGCTTGGTGACTTTGGAAATTGGGTCACTAACAAGATGATGAATCTTATGAAAACTAGTAATGCTCTTTCAGCAAAGAACATTAGTGCTGGTCACAGCTTAATGAGCTGTACAAGGGTTTGATTAAACCTTCTTTGGCAATAGTAGGATAATATCTTTTAGATTAGAGCTGATCATAGCCTAAGGTGACTGTACCTCCTGGTGTTGGTAAGGGTGAAGATGGCTTGTGGAACTATTTTCAGGTTAGTAACCTAGAATGTTAGTCTCAGAGGGGCCATAGAACCTGTCTAACTCAACACTTTCCTTTAGAGATGAGCAAAATGAGGACCAGAAAAGTTTAGTGGCTTGCCCAGCTAGTTAGTAAATGAGTTAGGACTTGAGTACAGATCATCGTATTCTAAATATTTCTGCCTCATTCATCACAGTGGACCTAAGTAATGAGCTAAAAGTAATGAGGAGGTAAGTGAATTTGACCCATTATGTTGGAGTAATCACAATACAAGTAAATTTAGTTTTATAAAGCTGGGTCAATCCATTCATGAACCAACAAAATTATTTGACTAATAATAAAATTCATTCGAAAATTTGGAGACCCTGTAGATGGTTATACTAACAAAAAAAGGCGGTGATAGTGTATGTAAATAACAACATTTTGAAGAAATTACATGTTTGGGGCAATGCAACATATATGGATAAAACTCTACTAAATGGTACTTTACTTATTTATTTTTTTAAAGATTTTATTTATTTATTTGACAGAGAAAGACACAGCGAGAGAAGGAACACAAACGGGGGAGTGGGAGAGGGAGAAGCAGGCTTCCCGCCGAGCAGGGAGCCCGATGTGGGGCTCAATCCCAGGACCCTGGGATCATGGCCTGAGCTGAAGGCAGACGCTTAATGACTGAGCCCCCCGGGCACCCCTAAATGGTACTTTAGATCATTTCTGCTCAAATCTCTGTAACAGGTTCATGAAGTCCACATAGATATAAAAGGAAGCAATAATGAGGTCAGAAGAGAATCATCCCTTGTTTTCTCTCAAGTAAAAGAATTTAGAATTGCAGGATGTCAACTCCATTTTCATCATATTTTTCATGGCTTATGCCTCATGAAAAATGAGCTCGGTTTTTAAACTATTGGATTTTTTAGCTACTGAGGTCCACCTACCATAGCTTGAATGCCACTTACTCTTGTGAGGCAAAGATTGACTTACGTATCTGAGAAACTGGAAAAGCAGAATCCAGGGCAAAAATGAAAAACTGATTTCAAAAAGCACAGTTGCCTGAAAAAAGACAGAATTGAGAATTGAGAAGCAGTGGCCTTTCGTGGGAAAATACGTTTAGTAAAATTTGTAGGAATTATAGAAAGCAGTTCAGGATTGCAAGTGGCCGAGCTCTATTGTTTTATAAACCTCTCCTTAACTGCTTAGAAATAATATTATAGTTAAGGTGAAATCTCTTTTAGGAACTATTTTTATTTGTGATTTTTCCAAGAGAAATTCATACCGCACTTGAGAGTCAGCACTGTGGGTGTGTGGAATGCTACTTGGTGTTTGTTCCGCTTTGTTTCCTGGCGTATAAAGGAGTTATATATAATCCTTCATAAAAAGTGTACATTTTGCCAGAACAATCCTTTGGGGTAAAACGAAGCATATACACACTACAACCATTCTTGTTTGCTTAAAGAAGAGCACAGAACACAAACCTGAAACAGGTGTATTTTCTTTTCCTGCACGTTGGTGTCAGTGGTGGGTGGAAGGCATTGGAAACACAGTAAAGTAGCTCTGTCTTGTGATGACCTCGGCTGTGTACTCATTGTCATTTGCTTTGCCCCATTTTCTTCACCACAGCCTCACCTTGGTAACTTATTTTCTACAAAGAAGGCTAGAGAAAGCCCCGGGTGCAGTGCCTCCGGGTTGGGTCTGTTAAGCTGAAATCATTTGCTCAGTGAGATGGACAAAATGCATTTTCTTTTCCCTTTAAAATAAAATGGTAGCTGGTTTTGCACAGTGACGTGGTAAAAATGAACACAGGGCCCCTGGGCATTGGACCAGCCTCATCATACAGCTGTCACATTTTATTTCCTTGTGTGCTTTTTGTTTATCTTCATCAAAAAATCTCGGGATTCAGAGACTTTTCATCTCTTCCTTTAATGAGTCAAATGATATGTACCCCTCTCCCTTCCCTGGCAACTTTTCTTCCCTTTTTTCCCATGGGCCTCTAACATAGATTAATTCAGCTAAACGGCAGTTAGACGATTTTTGTTAAGAAAAAAAAAAAAAGTTTTGACCCGGAGGTGATCTCTGAGGGCGAGAAGTGCGTGCGTGAGGCGGAGGGGTGCCTCTGTGGCGGAGGCTGGCGGGCTGCTTGGGCGCCGTGGGGCCGGGCAGACACTGTCTTACAGGAGTCTGTGGTTTGATTCAGGGATGACATGACAGATGCGGAGACGAGCTTTGAGAACTCTGTCCTGGTGTACAGCCTTGTGCCGACCTGGGTTTATTGGAGAGGCAGCCTGAGGACACCGTGGACTGGACGTGTGGACTCGTGCTGACCTTCTGCAGGAGAGGGAGCGTGGGGCCGTGGACGGGCTGCCCTGTGTTCACACCGTGGGCAGGTCCACCCTGGAGGCAGCCGAAGCCCCGCCTGGAACCTGCCAGAAAGGCCTTTCCCAAACAGCCAGCCTCTTGACTTGTAGACCCTCACTCCAGCCCCATTTTATGACTTCTTAGTCTTGTGGTTTTCCATTGAGGGTGCATGTTTCCAGACTTTTCTAAATTACTTTCTTTGATGATTAAGAGACGGGTGGCAGGGTTGTTTAACACTCAAGATGCCTTAACAATGTTTTAAGAAAGGGAGAGGAAAAGGGGAATTCAGTAGTGTCACTGCTAACATTTTGGTGACTGACCATTCCTTTTCCGCTCCTCCTGTTTTTCTTCTTCCTCTTCTCATTTTTTGGTAGTTGAGTTTTGAAATAATTACAGAAAAAATGAAAAGTTGCAAAAGTTATCAGGGTGTGAAGTTTGGTATGTATCTTCAGGTTTTCTGCCTTATTAAGGGATCTTCTGCCCGCATAAACTTTGGGAGGTATTACAGGTTTGATTTCAGACCACCACAAAAAAGCAAGTACCACAATAAAGTGAGTCAAATGAATTTCCTGGTTTCCCAGTGCATATGAAAGTTATGTTTACACTGTACCGCAGTTCATTAAGTGTGCAATAGCATTATGTCTAAGAAAAAAAGTATATACCTGCATTAAAAAATATTTTATCGCTAAAAAATTGCTAACCATCATCTATGCTTTCAGTGGATCATAATCACTGATCGCAAGTCACTATAACATATACTAATAGTGAAAAGTTTGAAGTATCGTGAGAGTTCCCAAAGTGTGATACAGAGATACAGAGTGAGCAAATGCTGTTGGAAAAATGATGCTGATAGATTTGCTCGATGCAGTATTGCCACAAATCTTCAACTTGTGAGAAACCACGCTATACGGGTGTTCACGTGTCTTATTACTAATGTGTTTTCTGTGTCTCCTTGCATCTCCTGTCGTTTGTGCTAGTCAGTGGCTGCTGCTGGGTTATTTGGTGCACAGCTATTCCTAACTGTATATCCTCATTGTGAATTGTGGCTTTTAGCATTGTAATGTGTCCTTTTTTCGTCATGTCTAATGATTTTTTGCCTTGTAAGAGTCGGAAAGAAAGAACGTCTCTCACATCTAAGCATACCTCAGAAAAATGAGAATTTCTCTCAGGTGGTCTGATAGGAGATTTTTACACTGATTCATTGGCTAGTTGAAAGGTAGTGAAGGGAGGTCATTTTAAAATTAATTAAAATTGCTGAATCCAAAGAACAGCTGCAGTTTCATTCTTTTGGATCTTTGCCTCTAAACAGTCTCTGGGTAGGTACATAATTCTTTAGTATGTTAAAAGTGTTTAATGAATAAGTTCTGAACCGTAACTAATTAATGGAAAGATAAAAAAAAATGTAGTCAACAAATACCTTCTGTTTTTAACACTGAAGGATGGCGTCAAGATGTTTTTCTAAATAGGGCAGGTGAACATAATTGCAGTTCATGTCTTTTTCCAAGTTGAAGTTCTTTCAACTCCTACACCTCCACCTTTTTCTTTTTGACCTCACTTTTTATGAAACACAAAGAATTCCAAATTAAGTTCAGAATGCATACATAATATTTTATACTCTTTCATATCTTCTTGCGTTTAAGTTCCTACCCTATCATTACTTAATGTGAACAGATTTCTTGGTGTGGCTAAAATAGCTAGGTTACTTTTAAGTGTCTCCATGAGGGATCTTACACATTTAAGGGCTATAAAAGTGACATTTCCCCGTGAACCATAGACCTGGCCCCTAAGATACTTGTTTTGCTGCATTCACATTTTGTCTTTTCTGTGTCTACTCATTATTAGGATCATAGAGTTGGAGTTATTAATGTAAAACAATCTGTATCTAAGTCTTTTAATTGTAAATTCAAATTCCCAGGCTCATTTATGTAGAGCTTGGATGGAAGGGTTAGATATTGTTACGGGGCTGGGGATGGGAGCATAAGTGAGGCAGGGACAGACAGAGTCAAATAACAATATTCTAAAAAAATAATTTCTAGTACCTGAGTTAAGATTTCATTTTAATTAGAATCAGTTATTTATAAACATTTTTGCATTATCAAAGAAAACTTATAAATTATGGTGCTCAAAATTCAAAATCTGCTTATTTTTATTCCAAAAAGAAAAAAAATCCGAGATGTGAATGAATAATATTTTGCTATTTTGAGAATCTGTGAAAATGTGACTTCTATGCTACAGTTAAGATTTCTTCCTGCATACTTGCTATTAGAAGTCAAGTGTTTCACACTTTAAATCCTTAAAAGGGCTTTTCCCAAGCCCCAGACAATTATTTTCTTTTGTATCCACATTTCTGCGTTTTGAGATGTTGAACTATGAACCAGGTAGGTTTGCTGTACATATTATGATGATGAACACAGTTAATTCAGACATTTCCATAAAGGTCAAACTAGTTATTTGCTTTTTAAAAATTGCATCCTTGTCTTATTTTAAAGTTTTGAAGTAGTGATTATGATATCATTTGTACATGGTTCAAATTATATACTTAAGAGTTTTTCAGTCTGTAGATTTTTGGATAAAATATGAATCTTTACAATCTCGTAGTTGGGACTCAACTTCAAGTTGTCTCCTCCTCCTCTTTCAAAACTAAGTCTTGTTTACTCTCCCACCTCGTTATTTCTTTAGCTTATGCATAATATCCCTTCCCATAACAACTGCTCATAAAATTCTGGTCCTGGGCTGTGGCTGCCATCCTAAAGACCTTTTAGCTCATAGTCCGTCATCTGATTCAACCTCCAATTCTTTGTTACATGGCCGCCAAAATAATCTTTCTAAAATATAATTTATCAGGTTAGTCTTCTCACTAAGATTGACTTTTTAGCAACTTGGGGATAAAATGTAGCTTTGAGGCCATTTTGGTCTCATTTCCTTTCCAGCCTGACTGGTGCCATTCCCTCGCCCTACAGTGTTTTCACAGCATGCTGAGTTGCAGGAAGATTCCTGATACCACCAGGTTCTCTCCTACTAGCAAGCTTCCTTGTTTATAACACATTTTTCTCCTCTTTTTACTTGTCCTGTCTCTTGCTTCCTCATGTTCTTTCGTTCTTTCCCTTATTGCCCTGGTCTGGATTAGGTGCCTCTAATCTGGGCTCTCACCGCATGCCTACACATTTTTATCTTTTACCTGTTTCACTCTCTGTCTGCACTGTAAGCACTTGAAACATCTTGCTCATTTTTGTCTCTCTGTCATCCGTGATAGGACCCCTTAAATAGGTTCTCAACAAGGTTCAATTATCCAGATTAGCTAGCACTTTATTTTGCCATTAAGCTCCTTTCATCACTGAGTTTGTTCAGGGTACCCATGAAAACTATGTTGTGTTCTGTTGCTGTTTTCTTTATGTTTTATCTTGAAATACTGACTACCCTCTGTTTCTCTTTCCTCTAAATGCTTATAGTAAAATGCATTTCCGTAAGATTCTAGCTTTAGCATAGATCTATTATGGGTTGAGAAAACATTTTCCTACTATTAATTAGGTACTTTGTAAAAGGAGAATATGGTGGTCCAAATGTTAAATATCTCAAGTCACTTAACACTCTTTAATAAAACACTCCTTCCTTGTTCGAGGAACTCCCAGTATCAAGAAAGAATCTAATTTATACCATGGTCATTGGCCACAGTAGGAAAACTTGAAATTATATCTGTGGAAGGGGACTTCACTTTGATTCCTGAAAGCAGCATCACTTTCCTCATCAACTGGAATAAATAGTTCTGCAAATCAGAATTAATTTTATTAGAAAATAAACATTTAAGAGTTAAAAGGGGCTTAAAAAATGTTTTGTAGTTAGTGAGTGAACCCCCCTCCCCATGCTTAAGTAAAATTTAAAATCCATGCATACATTTTGATTTTAATATTTATCAAAAGTGTATTTTAAAAAAATGTACTTCAGCCCCTTTGAGAGTCTGATTTAAGTACTAATAGTTATTGAGGACTCATTATTTTATATGCACCATTACGTCAAATCGTTTAACTCTGTGAAGAGAGCATTTACTGTGGTCATCTTACAGATGAAGAAGTCGAGGTTCTGCAGTATCAGGTGATTCACCCCAGGTCATAACTATTTTTAAATAGAATTTGAAACTATACAATTATTTGGTTTAATCTTGATAGAAAATGTAGGGCCTATATTAATGTTCCCAATGTGTTTCCTTTTATTAAAAAAAAATTTTTTTTCTAACCACACTGTTAAGTGCCATACCAGTATATATTACAAAAACGCTTCACCAAATATAACCTGAGTATAAGATGGTTAATCAGCCATTTGGGATCTAAAAATCCGACCCTCATAGTGATGAGTTTACCACCAGTCAGGTGGTTAGGACTAGGGAGAACTGGCTCAGAGTGTGAATCTTGGGAACCTTAAGAACACAAGATGGGGATCTTAAATTCTGCTCACAGGTCTTTCCTCTGGGTCCTGGAAGAGTTCCGTGTCTACCTAATTAGTAGGTATTAAAGTGGAAATGAAACTTTCAAGGATGCTTCGGGATTGCAAGAATGGCCACAAATCTTTGCAGTTTCTTCCTTGAACAGGTGGGCTTATTTCTCCACTCCTTCAGTCTGTTCTGACCTTGTGACTTGTCTCAGTTTTTACGCTGAATGCTCCACCCTTCCCTTAAGTGCTGACTTCTCTCAACAGGGTGGGGCTGCTTGGCCGGCTGTCTTACTGCTCTTCTGTTTTCCTGAGGTCACCACCTCCACTTACTGAAAGCTTCATCTGCATTTTCCCAACTGTCTTATACCTACCATACATCAGTGTCTTGTTCCCACTCTCCTTCCCTACCTTCATCCCTTATTGATGTTAGGAGACTCTATTTTTACAACTACTTAGAGCTATTTGGCTCACTCTTTGTGTAAATAAAAATTTATAAGCTAAATCAGTGATTTTTTTTAGTAGGTAAGAATTATTTGCTTCTCTAAAAGTGTCTTCCAGTTTGTATCCATTATAATTTTTGAACAGAATGACTTTGGACATCACTGAAGATTGGCAGGCATTAATTCTAAATGTTTTTTTTTTAAAGATTTTATTTATTTATTTGTCAGAAAGAGAGAGCATGAGCACAAGCAGGGGGAGCAGCAGGCAGAGGGAGAGGGAGAAGCAGGCTCCTCACTGAGCAGAGAGCCCGATGTGGGACTCGATCCCAGAACCCTGGGATCATGACCTGAGCCGAAGGCAGACACGTAACCTACTGAGCCATCCAGGTGTCCCCAATTCTAAACATTTTAAGAGATTCTATTCTAATACAACTATATAATTTCTTAATTTTAACACTTATCACCTTGTTCTTTCTGTTCTTTTCCTTTAAAACATTACCGAATGATACTTCTTGTTGGTAATAGTCAAAGTCCATTAAAAATCATATAATTCTAAAACTCATAGTGTTGTTCATTTATAAATGAATATTTTTATGCCTATGTATTCATAATAAAGTTTATGAACCTACTGCAAAAATCAATCATAGTGAAGGGCTGACTAATAAATAAAAGTGAATACAGGGATTAGGTCCACTCTGTAGAAAAATTATCAGATAGATCCATCACTGCACCCCACAGGAAACGACCTAAGTTTCGAATGCTGTATTTTTAGGGATTCATTGGCTGTATTGACCAATGAATAACTGAGATAATTATTATGCATTTGTTTAATCCATTTCATTAACTCACCAAATAATGTGTTTCAAATTTTTTAAAAAGCTTTGGCTGTAAAGCCAGCACCTCAGGGGATTCATCATCCCTAAATATACCATGGTCCGCATTGCTCCTTTAGTTATGTTGTAACTCGTCGTCTCTGTTTTGTCTTGACATTTTCCAGTTTCCTAGTCGATGAATCTGAAACATTTGCTCCTGTTTTCCAATCCTGTTTCCTGTGGTTTCGAAGTGAAATACTGCATAAGACTTGATGCAAAGAACTGAGAAAATATAAATAGACCAAACAACAACTTTCATGTTGAGTGTGAACTTTTCTACTAATTTTAGGGCTTTGGGGGAAGGTTAGTTTTCTCAAGCTCTGAAATGTTTGTAGCTGAGACTACTTGCATCCAGTGAGAGCTGACCTAAAAACTAGCATCAAATATTCTATAGCCATGAAGATGAACACGAGTTCCCAGCCCTGAAATTCTGAAATTGTGCAGTTATTGGATATTCCGCACATAAACCCATGCCTCCACAACCTTGGTGTAAATGTGCATAGTATTCCTTGAAGAAGAACATTAGCCAGCTCTACTGTGGCTTGTAAATTAACTGATTTACAAGACACATCTTCCAAAAGAGCCATAAAAGTTTATTGTGAATTGAGCGACTATAAGATGATATAGACAACTGGATAAAGCAAACACACTTTAAAATGATTGATTAGATTAATATCCAATCGATAAATTGTGTATCCTAATGGAAATTCTATGTCATAAGACAATTAGTATTGCTTATTATGTAATGCGAGTTTCGATGCTGGGAGGAGAATTATCCACATTTGTCAATTTTGCTATGCTTCTCTAAACTTTTTTAAGGGGAGAAGCAGGGGATAAGTTTTACTTTGGTTGAATCAGTTAACTTTTCTGTACTTTTTAGTCTTTCAGTGGTATTTGGAGTTGAAGCCCTAGATTTTAAAGTCTTTTTCTTTTAAATGTGACATAGAAAAAATATTACCCTGAAAATATAATTTGATGACTTTTAGTTGACTTACTACAGAGTTATAGATGGACAGAAACCTTAAGCATTAGTTTTTGTTCATCTTGTTTTCTTTAGGGTCAAAGGAACAGATGTTGATTCAGGGAGTTAATCACTTGATCTAAGCCACACCCTTACAGATGGAGCCCCACATCTAACTTGGATCTCACAATTCTCAGTTTGTTCTTCTGTGTCTTTCTCTTCTTCTCCCATTTTCTCATTCACGTTTTTTTTCAATAAATATTTGTTGAACTCTTAAGATTTATTTATTTTAGAGAGAGAGAGAGTACGCAGTGGGTAGGAGCAAAGGGGGAGGGAGAGAGAGGATCTTAAGCAGACTCCCCACTGAGCATGGGGCCCATCGAGGAGGCTCTATCTCATGACCCTGAGATCACAACCTGAGCCAAAACCAAGAGTTGGATGCTTAACTGACTGCACCACCTAGGTGCCCGATGAGCTCTTGAACTGTTCTGGGCATTGGGTGTTGACCTGAGTGGATGAACCAGAGAAAATTCCCTGCCCTCATGAGTTTATAGTCTAGCTTAATGCTATTCTTTTCACATCACATGCTTTTTATTTATGAAGGATACTAAAAAGATAAGTAATTTAAATTTAAATTTTTGGAGAGAAGTATGGTAAGAATTTTAATTTCAGCGGTTAGGTAAAATAAAATACATAACAGACATTTGAATGCCTCCATATTTAAAAATGGTCTATATTGGCAAGGGGAAATTCATTTATATGTGGAGTATCTTTCATCTATTGATGATGTATTCATCAATGAATATTTATCTATTATTCTATAGCTCTATATACATATTTTTTATAATATAATAATTTTTACAAGTATTCCTCAGTTTATTTTTAAATGAAATATAATTAACATATAATGTTATATTAGTTTCAAGTGTCCAATATAATGAGTCCATATTTCTATATGTTACTCAGTGCTCATTCAATGAATATGCTTATCATTAAATTTGGTACTTCTGATAATGCAGTTAGAATGAATACTTACAATTGGAATTACTTGTTTAAAATTTAGAGAATGCCACTTACATATTTCTGAAATCCCTGTAGTCAGTGGAGGTCTCTAATTAACCTTCCTTGGATGAATGCATGGCTATCAGACAGTTAGTTGAATTTTGGTCAGTGTCACTAACTAAAAGAAAATTTTGGAGTGTCCAGAAACAAGTAAGATTGCTCAAGATGAATTAAATATCCATTATGGTTATTTTATGCTGATCAGATGATTACATGGTAGTTTTAACCACTTTCTCAATAATATGCATGTTTTCTCTTTCCATCCCAGAATGGCTCGTGGTTCTCTAAGGATTTCCAAACTGCCTATGTGGGCAAGAGTCTGTAATGTCACTCCCTCAACCTCAGTCTCTCTGCCTCTCTCTCTCTCATTTCTCTGGTTACATGTTATCTTTTCTCTCTGCTCATCTAGCTGGCCTGAAGTGTTATAAGATGCCTTTCTTCTTCCTGTTTTCTTGTTAGTTCTCACTTTGGTCTTCATGATGAGAGTAGATACTTACTCACCTCTGTGGTTAGCATGTTGAAAGCATAAGTCTTTGGCACAGTGCCTTCCGGAAGATCTTTCCTGCCTCGATAGATTCCTTGTTTTTTCCATTCCCAAACTTTCCCTTTCCTGCAGAGGAACAGAGAATGCAGTTGAGGAGACTTCAGAAGCCAGGGGCTCTCATGGAACTGCCTCTGCAGGAAGTCCTTTTGGCACTTTACCCCTGGGTGTTCCTTATTCCCCACCTTGTTTGGGCAACTAAGTACTCTTGATTTGGGGTGGTGAACTGCGGAGTTCAGGTCACCAGGGGATGGTGCTCCAAAGTGAAGAGTTGATTTCTGGGTGATTTGCAGAATTTAAAAAAGATATCCACATTTTACTAAAGTATAGCACTCTTTATGGAACTGTTGACAGCATAACAAACCTGAGTCTCCATGTGTTCCCGTACTCAGCAACTGAAGCTTTGTAGTTGTGATGGGGAGCACCCCCCCCCCCCCCGCCTCCCTGGGCTGGGCCCTGAGGCCCTGCATAGAGTTTGGCTCAGGGGAGAGGGAAAGGCATCCTTGGGGAATAAGTCATGGCCAGTATTCGTCTGCCTGGAGCACAAGACTTAGTTGCTGAATAATGCATGTTTAATATATGTCGAATCAGTTCCAGATTTATAAAGGCTGTAACAGTAGATCCTTATCTATTGCAGTCTACTGTCATCTCTACAGAAGGAGCAGAAGAAAGAATGAAACTAAAGAGTCACCTTTGCTCCTTCTAGTCAGAAGGGGAAAAGTTATGATGGCAGGAGATAATGAAACTATTTGTTAAAATGAGATTTTTGGCTTCTCTGTTGGATTTCATTTATTCATACTACTCTGGATTTCCACCGAGAACTGAATTCAGGGTGATGTTACTTTACATATTATATGAAAGTGTTATGCATTGTTATACGTATTTGGATGGGGTTATCCACTCAGGCTCTAAACTATGCTAGTAGATCAATACCATACATGAAACTGAATAAAAATAGTGATTAGGATAAGAACTAGTGTAGATAGTTGAATCCATATCTTATACTATTTTCCAGGGAAAGGTGATGTATTTGGAGACATCTTCTGGAAGGAAACCACCCTTGCTCACGCGTGTGCCAATGTCCGAGCACTGACATACTGTGACCTCCACATCATCAAGCGAGAAGCCTTGCTCAAAGTTCTGGACTTTTACACAGCTTTTGCAAACTCATTCTCAAGGAATCTCACTCTTACTTGCAATCTGAGGAAACGGGTATGTCGTGTGGATCCACTTGCCCTTATTAGAATCGGTAGGGTTAATATGTCATACTCTATTAGCTGAGAAGTGCAAGAGGTATTTCATGTTGCACTCATACATTCTCATCGATGTAAAGTGACATAATTTTCTTTCCCTTTCTTTATATTTTGTTTACTTTTTAAGGGGGAGGGGATTCCTGAGTACATGGTTAAAGACTTGAATCTTTATAAGTTAAGTGTAAAATGAAAACCAGAGTTGAAGAGAAACAAACAAACTGTACTGTAACCTAATTAGTTCTTAAGGTTTATAATAACTGCCATAAAAATAACATGAGTGTCTCTTAGTTTATTATATGGGTTTTTTTTTTTTTTTTAGGTTGGTAAGTTTAATCAAGCTGGTTGCTTATTTTATATTCCTGACTCTATTATAAACACCCTTTCTCATTTAGTGATCAGTTCATAAAGCTTATTCCCTGTGAATTCTTTCAAAGCACACTATCTTAAGAAAATAATTAGCCACACTGACATATCCTACAAATAGGTACAGCAGCTCTTAACTTTGCGCTGCTGCTGCAAATGTAATATTCATGGCCATTTTCTTTTTTATTGATGAGTGTGACACAAATATAATTTGCATAAAGAAATCTAGCTATGATTAATAGGTCATTGCACATAGGCTAGGGCTCTTTTATTGCCAAGAATGAAATACACACTTGGACAACTGCACTTAAGGAATTTCATCTAAAATGATTGCCCGTCTGTAGTGAAGTATTTTGAAATAACAAGCCTTCCCTCCCACTGCCCCCTTAAATAGGACCTTCCCTTTAGTTAACATGGAGGAGAAAAATCAAGCCAAGAGACAAATCAGCATCTCTACTGTAGCAACATAGAAATGAACATAAGCAAATCATTATAATTCTCTACGGGGGGCGGTTCTAGGAGAGGATAGGACTGCTGGAGTCATATTCGTACTAGCTGTGTCACGATGTTGGGTCTATATTTGAATAGCATTTTCAGTTTCTATTTTTGTTATAATTGGGTATTGAGCATCCACAACCTGCTAGACAATATGTAGAGTTGTTGCAAGCACAGAGACGAAATAGAGTCCCTGTGCTTAAGGTGTGAGTCCCTATGCTTAAGCCAAGTGTGAATATTCTATGAAACACAAATAAGTGAAACACATATTTGTACTAGTAATTGAAAGTTAAGGTAGTGGTGGACGTGGAAGAGGGCTGCCGATAGGAACTAACTGTGGAACTTTCTTGCTTATTCGTTAGGGAGTGTGGAGTCTCGTTTAAGTAGAAATATGTCTCCTTTGGTCTGTACTCTACCTTCCCCAATGACATCCTCTTCTACAAGGCAGCCCGTTAGATATTTGAAACTCTTATATCTTATTAAGTCTTCTCCAGTATAAATTTTGCCAGCTTTGGAGTCTTCCCACATACCACAAGATTACCGAAACCCCTATCCATCATTGTTATGGTCCTCAGGACAGATCTTATTTGTCACTGTCCTCCTCGAAGCATGTTGTTTACACAGTATCTCATCTGATGTTTATAATATTCCTGTGGAAAAAAAGGACAGTTATTTTCCCTTCAAAACACATGAGGAAACTCAGGCCCAGGGGATTAATATCAAATAACCAACTGATATATTTGCAGTGCAAGGTCTCAAAGAGGGATAATTAAGACAATTCACCAGTAGAAAATACATATTGGTTCTTCAGAATGAGTTCATCACAAAGCTCTCTCGCCTCTTTATTTTCTCTTTTGCACATCTGAGCACATGCACACCACACACACACATTGTAATGTATGCGGAGTGCACATACCTCTGATAGGAAGAGAAGCTAGAGACAGAAAACTGTGTGTGTGTTTTAAAGATTTTATTTATTTGTTTAGAGAGAGAAAGAGAGTGGGCAGGGGGCAGAGGGAAAGTGAGAGACCATCTCCAGCAGACTCTCTGCTGAGCGTGGAGCCTGACGCAGGGCTCGATCCCACAACCCTGAGACCATGACCTCAGCTGAAACCAAGAGTTGGACGTTCAACCGACTGCACCAGCCTGGTGCCCCTGTGCATTTTTTTTTAATAGGACTTGGGGATGCTGGTGCACAGGTTACATCGAATGGCTTCTTCCCTTTATGACGTGCTCCCTGTCACAACCTGTGTCACGTTTTTATTTTTTTATTTTATTTTTTTATTTATTTATTTTTTTTTTTAATTTTTTTTTTTCTTTAGATTTTATTTATTTGCGAGAGAGACAATGAGAGACAGAGAACATGAGAGGAAGGAGGGTCACAGGGAGAAGCAGACTCTCTACCGAGCAGGGAGCCCGATGCGGGACTCGATCCCGGGACTCCAGGATCATGACCTGAGCTGAAGGCAGTCGCTTAACCAACTGAGCCACCCAGGCGCCCCACGTTTTTATTTTTTAATAATTCCAGCCCTTCTTCAATGGATGGATGGTCTCAATAACTTGGCGAAATGTGGGGAGAGGTGTAGTGTCAGTCAGTGTCACTTCATTCTCAGGAGGAAAAAAGTATTCTCATAAAACAAACAAACAAAAAAACAACAACACTGAGAAAATATCCTCCAATGACTCGTGAGAATAACTACCATTTTGAGGGCCTGTTTCATAGCCATGCACTTCAACATATTTTATATATAATAATTGACCTTATGAAATTTCAGTAACCCGCACATGAGGCACCTCACTTCCATTTCGTTGAGGAGGAGGCTGAGGTTCTGAGAATGGGACAGCTAGCTGCCAAAGAAATTATGGCTCAGGGTGTGGATTTGAATCCTTCTCTGTCTGATTCGAAAACACAGATCTTTGATGGTACCGTGTTGCTTTGGCTTGCCAAAATACTTGGTATTTTTTTTTCCACAACAGTATTCCACAGACACACTGTCAACCATTTATAGTTTCTCATGTGCTCAGTCACTTTCACTTCGTTCCCCATGGAGCTATTAATAAAAGGGTATTTTGTTCTTATGGCTATTACTGCAAGCATTCTTGCATTGAGTATTTTTTGTGAATTGGATATGTGTTGTGAGTTGTATAATCAAAACCATGTCCTTAGTATGCTCGTGATATCTCATAGCTATCAGAACCACTAATTAGGGGCGTGTTTCTAGTAAGCTGGGGGAGTCGATTTGGAACCCGGATTTTCAGCTGTCACAGATTACAGCTCTGGCCACATGAGCGGGTGTGGTGGCTGGGTGGAGAGCTTTGCATGGTGTGGGACTGTTGGTGGTCACAATAGTGGGGGATGTGGCAGCACTTTAGCTGCCTGTCTCCCCTGCCCCCCATCTCCATTAGAGAAGAGTAAGAGATTTGCTATGCCAACATAGTTCCCACTAACCATCCTTAAGTTCCTCTCTATAAAAATTCTAGAACTAGAACCATAATTTCATCCAATAACTAGAGCAGGGGTTGGCAAACTTTGTCAAGGACCATTCAGTAGATATTTTAGGACTTGAGGGCCACAGAGCCTCTGTCTCAAGCTTGCCATTGTGTGAAAGCTGCTGTCTTAGCCCAGGGAGCCCTCACAAAATACTAGACTTAAACAACAGGAATTTATTCCCCACGGTTCTGGAGGCTGAGAAGTTCAAGATCAAGGTGCTGGGCCCAATTGGGTACCAGCGAGAGCTCTTTTCATTCTGGCTTGCAGACCTCTGCCTTCTCACTGTGTCCTCACATGGCTGTGAGTGAGGGAGAGAGAAAGGGAAGAGACGGAGAGTTAGGGTTGGGGTTAGGGTTAGGAGACAGAAAGGGACAGAGAGAAGAAGGGGAAAGAGGGAGAGAGGGAGAAGGAGATCTCTCGAGTACCTCTTCTTATTAGGGCAGTAATCTCATCATGAGGACCTCACCCTCACCGCCTCATCTAAACCTAATTGGCTCCCCAAAACCTTTTCTTCAAATATCATCACATTGGGAGATTAGGGGTTCAAGATACAAATTTGGGGGGAATAAAATTCAGTTCATCACAGCAGCCAAAGATAGTATGTAAATAATTGAGCATAGTTGTGCTTTACTAAAACTTTACATAAACTGGTGGCTCTCACGGGCCTTAGGGTGTCCATTGCTGAAAGGAGAAGACTGCAGGTTAGCTAGGGAGGACAATGAGTATGCACACAGAATCCTCTCGCCTTGTGTTAGAAAGCGACTCTACCACTTGCCACTCAGAGGTTATCATGAAATGGAAAATGCCATACAGCAGAGGTGGCTGCAGAAACCAGGTCAGTAACACCCATGAGGGAGGCCAGGCTCACGTGGCCATTGAAAACTAGAGTTCACACCATCTGTAGAAGGGGTGGCTGCTACTCGGTCTGGTTGCACCCTGCCTTGGTGGAATGCCAGCCCAGTGTTGCTTGGTCTGCCTATTTTTTTTCCCCAGAGAAGACAGAAGTATGAATTTTTATGCAAAATCACGTTAGTTTGGTAACTAATTTGCTTTGTGGTTTTTTTTGTTTGTTTTTCCTTTTTTTTTTTTTTTTTTTTTTTTAAGAATATGGTCAAACAAAACAAGTCAGCTTGCTCTTGGTCCAAATGTTTGTGAACTAAATGGAATGAGTTCATGAACTCTTGATCTCATGATAGTAGAAGCCTGAAATTTTTACCTGAAGCCCGTGAATTTGGTTAAGAAAAATCACTACATCTTTATTTTCTTTAATTTCTAAGTGAAATGTAGCTTTTCCTTCAATTATGAAGGTTGGTAACAAACTACAGTATTAGTAGAAGTACCAAAAGAAATCATAGAAATTTTCATATTATATTGTATTTGTTGAAGTGTTTAGGCTTATCACTACTTAATAATTATCGTAGTTATTATAGACATGCTCCTAAGATAAGGTTATTGTTTTAAAAAAAAAAAAGTACATAGATTACTATTTTGTGAATTTTTTTTTTAAGATTTTTTTTTAAATTTGAGAAAGAGAGCACATGAGAGTATGAGAGCAGGGAGAAGGAGACTCCCTGCTGAGCAGGGAGCCTGATGCGGGACTCCATCCCAGGACCCTGGGATCATGACCTGAGCCGAAGGCAGACCCTTAACCGACTTAACCAGGCACCCCACTATTTTGTGAATCATTTTTTAATATTTTGGTAACTGAATTTCAATATAATGTTTTTCATTTGCAATACTATGTATTTTATTTTGTGCACTTAAAACAACTTTTCTGAATTGAGGCCTGTTCTACAGGCTTTACTGGACTGCTAGAGATTAATACTCCCTGTACTACAGTCAGAAACTGGACTCAGTTGAACAAAAGGACTGGTTGGTGTATTTTTTCCAATAAGAACACAATTCCATAGTTTTCACTAAGTTTAAACATATTCAGAAAAGGTGCAGGAGAGCAACAGAGGAAGGTTGACTCACTTGCTGACTGTATGTATTTATTTACTTAGTTAATGGAAAATACAGTTTGCTGGAATGACAAAATGATGTTTCTCAAGCTGAGGACCAAGCCTCAGGTGCAGGTCTGCAAAGGCAAGCAGCACACCCAGCACAGGTGATACCTAAATTTTAAAGGATTTTAATCAGACTTTTAAAGTAATTAGTGCACTTCTACTCATTCTGCCGAGTTGTGATGCAATGAAGTTTACCTTCTGTGTAAAAAGAGTTAACAGAGCAGATCTGACTGCTGTGCTTTGAAAGAGCTGCATATGAAGCGAGCCCTTGGCTGGCTGGCTTCTGGGAACTTGGGTTTCAGGAGGGTTCCCTCCAGGCTAACAGGTGAGAGTGGCTCATGGTGCCCACACTATTTATTCAAACAGTGTGGTCTGTGCTAAACATTTACTTATAGCTGCATTAAGTGTGGTTGGGGTTTTGAGTTATTTCTAAACATTTCCTCCACTTTCAAGCTAGCATGAACATGTTTTCCTCCAGATGGACTATTTAGATAAGAGGAATAAGGAGTTTTATTTCTATTTTTGGTACTTCTTCTGACAAGACCCTTTGACAAAGTGTGGCCCAGAAAGTATTGACGGGCTCAGTGTATATCAATATATATCCATCACGACCCTACTACATACCTAGGGGGTCACGGAGATAAAAGACCCAGTGCCTGCTCTCTAGGGGCCTGCAGTCTAGCAAAGAGTCAGATAAATCCTAACAGAGTCCAATAAGTGCTATGTGAGGGTTTCATTTAGGGTACACGGGGGGTTGGGGAGATGAGATGAATCCAACTCATCCCAAGGAGGACACAAGGAGAAATTTTAGGAGGTGATGATGACATTGGCATTAGGATTTCATTTTTTTTTAAAGATTTTATTTATTTATTTGACAGAGAGAGACAGCGAGAGAGGGAACACAAGCAGAGGGAGTGGGAGAGGGAGAAGCAGGCCTCCTGCTGAGCAGGCAGCCCGATGCCGGGCTCGATCCCAGGACCCTGGGATCATGACCTGAGCCGAAGGCACACACTTAACCTACTGAGCCACCCAGGCACCCCAGGATTTCATTTTAAACAGAATAATGTTCTAGAGGAAGGAAGGATCTTGTAGATCACGTGGTCCAACTTATTTTCTTTGCAGATGAGAAAACCGAGACCCAGAGAATTAAATGACTTGCTCAAGTTTGCTTAGCAAATTAGCATCAGAGCTGGGATGGCAATCGAAATGCTTTGAATTCCATGCTGCTGGTATTTTTACAGGTTAGCCTCGTTTACAAGCCCTGTGTAGAAAGTAGATTGTGAGTAAAATGCAACACTTGATTGTGTTCATTTTTAACAGGGAAAAAGGAAGGTGGATGGCCTGAGCTTGCATGTGATTCATAGATTGATTTTAGTGTTTTTCACACCATGTTTCGGGATAAAACCAACAGTGGAGCCCCCAAACCAACCCATAGGCAGTGTTCAGAGCTGTGAACAGGACTCCCAATATCTGTATGAGCCAATGTGTATGGTGGGGGCACAGCAGGCACGTCGCTTGCATTGTGAAGGGTCTCATTTTTAGTATAACTTGTAACTTGCATGTCAGTATTGTTCGAGAGGTGTTACTGAATATGGTGAAATACTGCCTTGCTGATAATCCTGTGGTTCTGATGTACTCTCTGCTATCAGGCCAGTACTTTTAAGAAATATACGGGCTTCTGCAGCAGTTAGTATAAACATGTATAAAAAGAAAACTTCCCACATTAAACAAAACTCCTATTTTTTCCATCTTTGTATTTTGAGTTATTTTCTTAAGAGTCTAGTATTTTCACATTAGAAGTTATGATAAAAAAAATATTGATGAGTTTACTGCCCAGAGTGACATTAGTGCTAAATCTGTTAGTTGATTAAAAAAAGGGGAAGAGGGAGAGGGAGGACGAATGACTGGAAGGAAGAAATAAAAGAAAAACAAGTATTTCCATATAGAATTGGGAAAATTTGAGACCCGACAGCAGGAAGCAGGGAGGGAATGAGCTGCTACCGAGAATGACTCTGTTAGGAATGAGAATGAAGAATGCCATGTCGTCAATTCCAAAAACTCAAATGAAGAGATTGCTAACTGAAATTTGGAAAGAAAAAAAAAATAGTTACGATTGAACAATGTCAATATGGGCCGAAAACTGGGTAATAAACTGGGCTTCCCTCTTAAAGGCCATATCTATTATATTAATGAGTGTGAACCCCTCTGTAGTTCCAGGTTGAGGCCAGAGAACTATGTGTCTTTTCATTCCGTGGCTCTGCTGAATTTGTTGCTGGTGTTGTGAAAATTTCTAAGCCAAATGGCTGCAGAGAAAATGTTCCTTATACATCTACTATTGTGATGGAGTGGATCCCCTTGGACATTGATCAAAAGTGATGCCAAGCTGACACTTGCTCTTAGTCGTGGTCTCAAAGAGACGTTGCCGCGGAGACCCATCCTGCTCCTAGTTTATACTCCTTTTTACTGAACATCTCTGTAGTTCAGACACAAGCCAATCCAGGACCTGCTAACGGTATTAATGTATCCCTTGTATTAATCTGCTCAGAGTGCCATAACAAAATAACACAGACTGGGTGGTTAAACAGAAAGGGATCATCTGACAGTCTGGGGGCCAGAAGTTCAAGACCACAGTGCCAGTAGGGTTGGTGTCTGGTGAGAGTTCTGTCCTTGGGTTGCAGATGACTGCGTTCTTGCTGTGCGCTCATATGGCCTTTCCTCTGCATGCATGTGAGGAAGGAAAGAAGGAGCTCTCTCCTGTCCCTTCTTATAAGAACATTAATCCCAACCTTATGACTTCATTTAACCATAACTGTTCGATTAGAGGCCCCATCTCCAGATAGAACTGCACTGAGGGTTAGAGCCTGAACATATGAATTTGGGAGAAGGACACAATAACCCCATTTTTTAAAAAATTAAATATGAAGGAGTAACTTTGAGAAGTATTCTAAAATCACAGCTGAACTAGGTCTGCATTACCGGGGATACGCAGCAGCACCAGCGTTCAGGACTGATTTTTGTAACATTGAGGCAATGCATGATTATCAATACTAGCAAAACATTCTTGGGCTCCTACCATGATTTAAGAAAGGAATCCCATTTAAACGTAGACAAATTTCCCCCAAGAATGATGAATACACGTTGTAAATTGGAAAAACTGAACATAGAGGTACTTATTCCCTTCACCCCATAAAGCCAGCGTCCTTTTCCACAAATGGCCCTGCTCTTAAGTAGAGAGTAGCAGAAGCCAGCTGGTCATGTTATGGGTAGGGATAGCACCGATCCTGTATTTTAATGTTCAGTACTAAGAAACAGTGGGTTAGGCTAACTCTTGCAGTTCACACAGGCTCAGAGCTCAGTAACTGTTGTTCTTTCCAGAAAGCATTCTTATCCTAGTGAATCCAGTGGCACAGAATGTCTTTTTTTTCTGTAAGCAGTGAAGCATCTCTAACAAATTACCTTCTATGGATGGAAAACAGACTGGAATCGGCTAGCGAACAGGCTTTGAGGACTTGCGTGGTGGACACATGCTGCAGACTACGTGTTTCTCAGGGGTCAGTCCTGGTATCTTTGAAGAAGGACTCTAGGATTGTCGTAAGGGCAGTTCCAACTTCACTACTTTCTTTTCTTCCCCCTTTCTCCCACCCTGACATAGCAGCTGAAACAAAATATGGGAGTACATTCATTCCACAAGCCTTCAACTTTTGTCATCCCATTAAAAAGACATCACTCAAACACTGTCCACACTTGGAATAAAAGCTAATATGGTCTCCCTAAAACTCCAAAGTATTCTGTAGACTCTGTGCTTCTCTCATACCCTGGACTGTGGTACTTTGGTTTCCTATATACATTTTTGTTTTTTCAACTCAACAATGAGCTCCTTAAAGTAGGTATTTTCTGTGTTCTCTTCACTGCCAATGAGCAGAATAGTGCCCGCTGTGTCGTTGAATGAGTGATTTGGTGAATGAATGAAAAGGGAAGCAAACATAACCAGCCAGCACAGTTTTTATCCTCACTGACTGGAATAATCACTGTCATCCAGAAAAACAAATGATACCCTTGACAATTTTGGCAAAGAGCCTTATGAAATAGGATTATGAAAAGGACCATTACTAATTAGTGTTAAATCACAATTAGAGTTGAGCCCTGTATGCCGGCAGATTCCGCACAAGGCAGCGGTCTCTCCAGCACGTTCCGAGTACAGCAATCTTGACATCATCGTGTGCATTAAGATCACCTGATGCCAGGGGCTGTGATCCTCAGAACAGTACCTTCCTCTCATTCAAAAGGACTTTGAAGAACAAACTTTTTTTCTCAGTTTCTTTAGAAGAATCTGCCTACACCCTTGGATGTGAGCAGGGGGCAGTTACAATTTTCATTCTCTTAGCTGATCATCAGGATTGCAAATTTGCTGTGAACGCCCGGGCACCACTAGCTCTGGTTCCATGCAGCGGCTTGTAGAAGTTTCCCCTCCAAACCAAGGGAGCTCGCTGCCTTGCAGTTTACACAATACAGACTCTGTCTCGTTTGAGCTTCCAATCGACACTGTAGGGAAGGGAGCTAAGAGAGGTGAGGTGACTTGCTCATGGCCACACGGCTGATCTGAGGTTCCAGCCTCCATGTCTCCTCTCCAAACTGGCTCTCATTCCACTGATGGGGGTTAAATAGGCCGACTTTCAGCAATTCCAGAAGTTTATCATGTGCATTTAGAGGAAGCAGAGACCTAATTATGCAGTCTTTTGATTCCTTAAGCTGCTTCTATTTAGGGCTCTCTTGATCCGCTTCCAGATCTGCTTCCAGAATAAAACCTTTTCCACATTTAGTTACCAGGACGTAGGTTCACAGATCCCTCACTCTTCAGTGATGCCTCCAAAGCGCTATTTAAGGACAGAGTTTCCCAAGTTTCACAGTGGGGGCAGGATTCAGTCATTTACCAACATACTTAACAGTCGATTATACTGTCTGTTTGATAGCTCCTCTTTTCAAAACTAGAGTTTATTTTTATTGCAAGAAAATATGTATTCTAGTAGTAAACGAGGGAAATAGATAAGCCTTTAGTATAGTCAGAAGAGTATTTAACTAACATAAGAAGGTAGACATTTTATAAATCATTTTTCTTGGGAATCTTCAAAGTAGTCAACCGTCCACTTGAAACATTTGTTTTAGGGCTGAATCCTGCCTGACAATAGTGCCTTTTTAGGGTCATCATAGCTGGATCCCAGACTGTTCATTTCCATGTGTCTACCACTTCTTAATTCTCAACCATTAATGTTTGATGAGGGGCCTCTGGAGGTACAGTGCTATGTCATTTAAAGGAAAACCCTCCTTTTGAATGAACCAAGCAAGGATTTCTATTAATATCACGACTGAAATGTATGTAATAGTTGCTTCCCTAATTCCTTTTGGTATTGATCTGAATTTCGAATACATGCAGTTTTCCCTATACTAATTTCTTATGTATCTTTTTCCTTCTCTGTTATGGAAAAAGAAGTCGATGGATCACCTCTGTGGATGTATATGTAGTATATATATAATATATAATAATAGGTGTGTATTTTACATATATATACATATTACCTATATATATTTTACATATATATATGTATATATATATAAAATGTTAAGTTTGGATCTGTTCATGGATCTGTATTTCAGTATATTTTCAGGCAGAGCTCTTTTGGGGGGGTTCCTCCTTTCCCAGTCCCCAAGATAACATCTAAATTTGATTACATAATTTGTCCTTATAGGGATTTCTTCCCTTCACTTTTTGAGCTTAATCCACTGACTCAGCTTTTTCTGTCCTCTGAGGAACCTGAAAAAATATTGAGCTCAATAGACATGTATTCAAAAGGTTTCCATGCTGATTCTGAGAAGTAGCTTTTATAACACTTTACAACAGATGTCGAAAGGTTATTCAGAGGAGGGGTTTCAAGATGTTTACAGTGAATTCAGTGAATTCAGACTATTGCCAAAAAAGTAAAATAAACATTGCATTAAAATATATCAATATATGTAGACTAGAAAGCATTTTAGAGCATTATATACATTTTGCAAATAAAAAAATAGAGATCTGCTCTGTGGTTAGACTGAATTCTTAATAGTTAAGTATTACGACCAAAATAGCATCTGTCTTCCTGGAATGTCCATTTTTTTCCCCCATCTGAGAGGTGCATTTCATAGATTTTGACATTCCAATCAAGTGATCTTCCCCAAAGGAATCAAATCAAGTCATCCTACCAAATAATCAGAGACACTCAGATGACCCAGTGAGGCTACAGTAATTTCTCCCATAGACAATCATTTATTTTCTACCTCTTCTTTCTGAATCAGGTTATACTTGATTTACCCAACACTTTCAGAAGTTGGCATTTGGTTTCACTGGGGTTTGCCCTGTGTCCACAGTTTGATCCTTTTGAGAGTGATGTCATCTGTTGTAAAAGTTCAGCAGAGGCGCCGCGCCGTCCCTTAGGAAACTCGCAATCTGGAAGGCAAACTGCAGAGGAAAGACGGTAACTGCTCATTTTGCACGTCGGAAGCAGCTGGGTTCCCCAACATCAGCACACAGAAGTAATGCTGGGCACTGGACCCTGTCCAGGAATTTGCTTTCCTCTTTTACAGGTGCTTTAGCAACAGCTTTAAATGTGGTTGTGAATGGCAGCATAATCCCAGCAGGTTAGATGGGTAATATGTAACACAGATCCTTTGCAAATTAGTTTCCCATGACAGGAAGATACATAACCCTCTCTTGAGTGAGAAAAGCGTGTTTCCTAGTGTTTGGAAATTCAGAAGGTGGGATGTCGAATGACCCACTTAGCCATTGGAGAGTGCACTATTACATGGGGAAGGGCCTGCAAGCACAAGAGATCAGATCCAACCTTCCGGATTTATGACTCCATAAAATGAGGCCAACTGCCAGCTTGTTAATAGCAACATTGCCACAGATGACAGTCACCGAGTGGCTCGTTACTGTAATCATACACCAGGAAGACTTTCTCCATAAGCTGTTGGGAGTGGCAATGGTCGTGTGGAGTAAAGAAAGTGCCTGGCGGGGCCTTTATACTGATGCAGCTGACTTCTCCCAAGGGTTTGTAGAGAAGGTCGCAATATGGCTGTTTGCCCTGGTGAGAAAACTATGAGAGATTTGGATTTGGTTGCTTTGCCAAGCTCAAAAAATCTCTGTTTTGGGGTTCCTGGGCCATTCTACTTGGCACATTCCTTTTAGAAGGGTGTTTTTAATTGTGAACCAGCAATTCTGTGGAGGTTGACAATATAAACGAAGCTCAAGTGATGCTGAGAGAGGGAGAGAGAACTTTAAAAATTCAAAGAACCCCCAAGACAAGTCTGTCAGCAGAAAAGATATGCAACAGATGTAATTATATGAAAATGTATCTGGTGCTTGAGGGTAAGCTGGCTTTACTATGCCAAACAGCATATAAGACACTTGAATTTCCAGTTTTTGAGTAAATTTTATAAAACAAATGTATCAATCTCTTTCTGGAAGCACAGGCACCTCAGTATTTTCCATGGTCATATATTCATATCCCAGAAATAAATTTGCCATTGATGCCATAGAAGTTCAAGTTATCCAGGTATTTTTTCATTTTGTCCAAATCCCTTTCAGAAAAATATGACCAATTTAGAAAACTGCTATTTTAGATTTCAGTGAGTGGCAGGATTCAATAGTCAGGTGCATTCCAGTCTGTCAAAGATGCAGCTGATTAATTTTGATTAAAGATCAGAGATGCATTTTAATACCTCACCAAAATAAAATCAAACTAATGTGAGTGACCAGGGCTATGATAAAGACAAACTATAGCCATTCATACAGCAACAAAAGTGGTTATTTTAAATGGAGAGCAAGGCCAAAGGTTTTCCTATATTGAGATATAAAAAGACCTCTGTTCTCTAAACTAAAAATTTGAGATCACATCTTTAAAATATGGGACAGTGAAATCATCAAAATTTAGACAAATGGAAGACAAGTTGGGAAAAAAATACATTATGAAACTTGAATTGCTATTTTATAAAAGAAACTAATCACCTTATCCTGTGATTTTGGCTCCTTCCTCAAGGACCAGCTCTGTCCCCACTTTCTCCATTTTCCTCCTGTCCTCCAGCTCCACGTGACCTCTCCTTTCTCGGTACTCCTGTACCACGCACCACTGTAGCATTTTCTTCAATATTTACTGTATGTTGCTTTGCAGGGTTATGTGTATTCAGTAGGTGGCCTGTCTTCATGCATTGGCTATTAAGCTATTAAAGATAGAGAAATGTCTATTATCCCATACCTCCAGCTGTTCTTTGTGCTCTAGCACTCCAATGATATTTCTTGATTGAATGAGTAATAATATTGCAGAGTTTATGGATTTAAAGCAATGTGTGCTGCTTCCCTTTCTGGTCGTAGAGCCCGATACCCATGGAAGAGTAAGCAGTGAGGGGAAAGTAGCAGGAAAAGGCGTATCTGATTTATTTTTTTAAAAATTCTGATAATTATTAGGATAGTTTTGAATGTAGACCTAATAAGAATTCGCAAAGATTACACTTTTGAGAAATTAAAAAATTCTTTGTGAAATTAAACATGAAAAATTTAGACTTGCCATTGGATTACTGTGAGCAAATACATCTTAACTGGTTAAAACTTGTCCAAAAATAGTAAAGGGAAATGGCAATATTTGGGATTCTCCAGGAGGCACTTGAATTATTTCTTCACTAGAATTAGACATTCAATTTAGAATAAATCTTTAGTTGTTTTGGTGAAGGAAAAGGGAGAAAGCATGTCCTAAACACCTGGCTCCATCACTCTTAAACAACTGTAGGCAGAAGTGGGCCATAGCTTCTACCTAATTCAAAAAATAAAAGTGATCCTATTTACACTCATAGCCAAGGGGCATCTATACTCTTTCCCAGGGGATGTTCTAACATCTCTCTTTGTAAAGACTAGAAAGCCAGCTTCGGGTTCAAGTGTATGATCTCGTGCACATGAGTTTATCATGATGCCTCTGTTCATACATCTATAAAATGAAATTAACAGTAGCCAATAAATATCCATGGAGTGCTTCTGAAGTGCCAGGCACTTTTCTAAATGCAGAATATCTAGGAGTGAATAAAGCAGATATTTCCCTATCTTCGTGGGGTTTAGGATCTAGACCTACCTCACAGACTTGTTGTATTAAGTGCATACAGACTATCCCACATGAGGTTTTAATGAATGTTAGCAGTGATGGTGCCAGTGATGATGGAGATGAAGATAGTGATAAGGACGCATTTCAGAAATGGCAGTGCCAGACTGGTGCCCATGATTCTCTCCCAAAATTCTAATGGGAAGAGAAGGTCAGGTTGTAGTCTCAGTATCAGCTGTCAGTCACCGGTGATAAGAGAAAAGTTAACAAAGCACCTCAGTCTAATCTCTGTAGAAGATAGAATCCCCCTCTTGTAAACAAAATGTAATCAGTAATGTCAAGGACTTCCATACACAGCAGTAAAATATGCTGAAAATTGCAGAAATAAACATTTCTATGCTTGCCCCAAATAATGTTGAGTTTTCCCAGAGGAAATGCCTACTTTCTTCTGTTAACACAAAGCAATATCTATCTCTACCTCTTTCTAAATTCCACACATTTAGCATAACTTCTATTATGGGTAAACTCCCAAATGTGGTCTCTAACATTGGATGAAATGATTTGGTTGATGATACATATTAAGGGAACAGACAGGAGTTGCGGATGTCAAGGCCAGTTCTTGGCACTTTTTGCTCAGGGATTGTATTTCTGTAACCTAGGTTAATGAGCAACATCCATGCTCTGTTTTGTTGTGTGTGCTAAGATTAGCATTAGCCAATGTACTTTGATCTAAAAACTTGCACTTTAACTATAGGTTCTAAACTTATGCTGAATTATATCTATCAGAGTTTGACTGTCTGAGCATTCTGCTCACCATTGAACTACTCCCAACCAAGCCCCTGTGGCTATAGTAACAGTGAACTATGTAAATGTGTTTCCCTTAAGGGTGACACTCAGGGAAAGCACTGGGACAAATGGAAAAAAGCTTTTCTATCTGTGTCTAGTATTAACCCAGTAGCTAACCAAGTAAACCAAGAGCTAAGTTCATTCTTTTATTTAGAACCCGAAACTAAATTTGCATTGTACTTTTAGAAGTGAAAGGCAACTATGTTTTCTTTCATAAAATTTTTAATTTCACCTGCCTTTAACATTAGGACATCTCTGAAGGACTTATTTAAAAAATATATACATACTATTTGCATCCATTCATCTGCTTGTGAAAGAACATAATAAAGAAAGGCCACTGGTATGTAGAGAAAGAGAAATATTGCTTGAACAAGCTCATATCACTAGTCAGATCTGTTAAAGAAAAGGTGAGCTCATATCTTTCCTTTTTGTAATATTCCCTGCAAGAAAAAGTTGCTCATTTTATTCATGTTTGACATTTCATAAAAAAGGTAAAATTCATTTTTAATGAAAAATATTCCACAGGGTTATTAATTAAAAGAAATGCAGGAAGAAAAATCCATCATTTAAAAAAAGAGCAACTCATGAATAAGAGAAAGTTTCAGGAAAAACTACAGCTCAGTGAAATCCTCTCAGGATTGCTGGCTGGCTGGGCAACAAGTTTTGCATCAAAGCTTTGGTTAACTTAGAATAGTAGCTCCTTGAGCTTATTGCTTGAATCTTTGATTATACATCTTATTTTTGGTCCATTGTTCTCACCAGATTATAAACTACTTGAGGCCAAAGATTATGAATAATGTAATCATAGCACCTAGAGTATAGTATTTTCTACTGTAATGTTCAAAAAATGTTTGGCAGGTGATTGAATCAATATTTGAGTGTCTCCTATTTACAAGAGGACTGAATATAGTTATTATTACGTGAATTTATGTTCCCCTAACATAAATAATATCTCTAGGAAAAGGTTAAAAGGGCTAGAATTGTTCAATTTGTTGAAGAGAAGTTAATGCTATAAAAAAAAATCTGCAAAAGATAACAGTCACGAGAAAATTGTAACATATATTTTCCCTCTGGTGAGTCATACTTTCCTCTCACCTCCTGGAACTTCTACTCTTTCCTCCATCCCCACTCCCTATAAACCTTATTCTCCACACAGCTTTTTAGAGCTTAGAAATAGCCACTCTTCTGCCAAGTCTGACATCTATCTTTTGGGGCATTGTGGAGGTACGAGGGATCCAAGATAGAGTATTCCTACGTTCAGCTCATATTTGGAACCAACTGAGAGATCAAAATACGACTTATTCCTAAGAAAGCTGATGTGGCTTTAGGGCTTTATCAAGTGGACTTTCTACATGTTAGCCCTGAGTTAGGCGTATTTACCATCTAGGTACTGGTCTGGCTGGGAAACCAAAGCTCTTCCCTAATATGGCAGAACCTGCTCTGACACACCCGTGCCTCAGTAGATGGGCCAAATGCTCCATCTCTGTAGAAAGGACTCCTCAGAAAGGGGAGAGGCAATGGATAGGCTCAGTTTCTTTTTCCAACCTCACTAACCAGAGAGATGGCTCCTTTTCTGGGGAAGAGGAAGTGAAAGATGGAGGAAAATGTTAGGAATATTAGCCTAGTAGAAGTCACTTCATTTGTATTCTCCCCTCATGAGTACAAGTGGAATCATAGTGCTTACGAATCATTTATAACATACAGGCATGACATCCATATGCATAAAATATATAACATTTATAACACATACAACACTTATATACATTTATAACACGTATAAAACTGATAACAAATACATATGAATATATAAAAATACATATGTATGTATATAACATATATTTCATAATATAGTGCACGTATTACATATTACGTATGTATATTTACACTTTAAAAGACTATTCAATCTCTACCAGTGGAATTCCAGACAAAGAGATTATGACCTGAAGGATTGCAGGTAACATGGAGGAGTTGCCTTGTGGCCACGAACATTTTGGGGGATGATTTAGATCAGACCATAGGAAAAAGTGAGGATTGTGGACTAAGGACAGCAGAATCACTTGGATGCTTTTGTCAAGTTGCAGATTCTTGGGTCCCACTTCAGATACTGAACCACAGTTAGCAATTATGGGGGGCAAGGATTCACAGGTGATTCACATGGATGGTAGGACTGGAAAGCCACTGCATGACTTTAACATGTACGGGGGATTGTGATCACCTCCCCCGCCCCCAAAGGAGAGAGAGAAAATGGCTCAGCTATATGGTGAATTATTTAGATTATGAATGAAGCTGTGCTGACAATAAGGGTGACCGGGCAAATGGCTGCTCTGTATGGAAACTGTGAATAGTCCCAAGCGTGCAGCATTTTTTACCTAGAGATTCCTGTCACTCACATCTGTGCTGGGACATAGGATCCATATGGGAAGCAGGAGTAATATTATCCAGTCTGTCTTCTCATGGACCTCCGTGATGAATATCCTAGCCCCTCACCAACGTTTAGCCCCCATTCAGCCTTTATTCCGAGGCTCTCTCTGGCCCCTTGCTTCTAAGCAAAGTCCCTCTTCCAAGGACTGCTTAAGTAAAAATAAAGAAAACATAAACGTTCTCTGAACGTTTTAAACCACATATCACATAGGTATTAAATTCATACTTGTTCACAGAGCTGATGAACTTGGGACTTTTGAACACCCCATACAGTGTTAGATGTTCTAAGGAATGACTGCTTTTGTTGGAAAGCCAGACTCAACTTCACACTGATCTTAGGTTAAAGTTGTCTTTTCTAGGATGACAGCCTCTTACAGTGTGAAGACAGCATGTTATTCTTTAGAAGTAGTGTGGCTGCTGCCCTGTCTGGGACAACATAGGCCTGAAGATGGGGGGAAAGATGACATTTTGAGACTTCCCAGCTCATGAGCTTGTGGTCTACAGAGACAACCTGAGTAACCCGCCACTGACTTGATTTCCCACACAGGATAAATTTTGTGCGTTAAAAGCCTGGAGATTTGACCTTCACTCTTGGCGGGCAACTTGTGTAATGTCAGCATCTTACAGGGAAGCAAAGTGGTAAAGAATCCCTCTGCTAGACTCCAGTCGAAACAAAACTGTAGAGGCAAAGACCAAAGACCAAAGACCATAGTGTGAAGGTTGGGGCTAGTTGTCAAGGAGAGTGAGTTTTCATTTAGTTGTTGTACTTGTTACTTCAGAGTATATAAACTCATGTGGTTATACTTCCTTTCCCAAAGATATGGGCAAGATATGAAAAGCTCTTTTTGTCTTTCTTTAATATCCCAGACCATAATAAGTTCCCTCTCTCTCTCCCTGCCTCTCTCCTCTCTCTTTCTCCATATATATAAAATACATATATATATATTTTTTTTACTTGATTTGATGTCAGGAAGTCCATTTGGTGGTATTCTGAGACTATCTGTGATAGTATGGAAAAAAATTACTGACTAGGAGTTAGAAAATCTGTATTTTAATCATGGTAATATTTCGTACTTTCTTCATTCCTTGGGTGACTGACCACCTTAACCTCTTGTGCCTCAATTTGATTATCTTTAAAACTGGAATAATTATAACATCTGACACTTCCGTAACTCTTAAAGTTTAGAAATCTATTGAAAATGCAGTGTTTTTTTATGTTACTTCAGGAAACAGATCATTGTCTCCATTTTATAAATGAGAAAACCAAGTCCTACAGAAGCAAAGTAACTTGCTAAGATCCCTCAGTGTTAAATGGCAAAGTAACAGTCCTGGAACCCAAACCCAAATCTTCAGAAAGTTGACTAATGTTGCTTTTATGAATGTGTCTTACAGAGCTCAAGGAATTATTGTGAGCAATAAGTGAGGTAACAGCAGAAGCTTTTTTTTTTTTAAATCAATAGTTACACAAATGTAAATTAATATTTAATAAAGTGGAATTGTCTTTACCAAAGAAATCCTTCAACATTCTTACTTTTCTCTTTAGTTCCTTGAGGTTAGAAGAGTTTAAAGCTGATATGGGATAAAGAAATTAATATAGAGAACATACCTTTGGATGGCAGTTCAAGAACTTAATTCCTTATTGCTTTGCTGAGTCACCATTCCGAACCAGGCCGAGGCTGTTTCTTGGCTCTTCTATGGGATAAAGAGCACACTGACATCTCCCAAGTACACGTGGTGCTCTGCAACCAGCTTTCTCGTCCTGGATAAGAGAGCTTTCTTTCAAAGCCTACACCATTCAGCAAATTTCTAGTGACTTCCACAGCTGGTACTCAGGAGAAACATTAGCCACTGTTAAAAAAATATCTGTTACTGCTCACCATGAAGCCACCAAGAATTGTCCATGTGAAGAAATAATTTCTTTGCAAATTGATCCCTGCCATTCATAGCTTCTGTCCTCGTGATTTTTGATGATGGCCTCATATTTGAACCACTCGATTTTCTTTGACTGTGGTGTCCTGATGCATAAACCCTATTCTTCCAGAGTGGCAATCACTCCGGCTCTTCACTGCATCTTTTCTACTGTGGAGAATGGCTGCTCAGCTCTTCATGATGCTCCCTAATGTGTGAATTTCATGTGTCTATCACATATGCATGAAATACACCCTCCAAATCTGGTGGAGGTTAGTCTATTTTTGCATGATGTGGTGGTAGATTGAAACAGATAATTTGATTTATATAAATTTAGAAACATAAAACAGCAAGCTTGTAAGTTGTAAGTTGTAAGTTCAGCTTGGGTGGTGTGGTGTTTCAGCTATACCAGCATGTTTTCACGATGGACGACAGAGCTTTCTAAAAACAAAGAGGCTGCTATAGATTGAATGTGTCCCCTGGCCCCCCAAATTCATATGTTGAAATCCTAACCCTAAGGTGAAGGTATGAGGAGGTAAGGCTTTGGGGAGGTAATTAGGTCATAAGAGCACAGCCCTAATGAATAGGATTAGTGCCTTTATAAAAGAGGCCTGGGAAAGATCCCTTTGCCCTGTGCTCTGTGAGGGCACAGAGAGAAGGCGCCCTCTATGAACCAGAAAACAGCCCTTTACCAGACATGGAATCTGCTGTGTGTGGTCTTGGTCTCCTCAGCCTCCAGAATGGAGAGAAATAAATTCTGCTATTGATAAGCCACTCAGTTCATGATACGTTTGTTATAACAGTTCAAACAGACTAAGAGATCCACATCCAACCAAGTATGTGTTGAGTGACTACTGTGTGACAAAAAGTGGCGATGGAATAAACAAATAATAATAATGAAGTGAAAACCCTCTTTTTAGCATCAGTTTCATTCTGGGAATTAAATTGCCAAGGTACAGGATGGAATCGGATGGAACACATCCAGAGAACTTGAACCTCTGTGGATACAGGCAACTTAGCAAATACAGGTGGTAAGGAGCCATCCCAGCCTCCAGCTGGGCATCTGCAGGTAAAGGCGTTTGTGTTTTGAGACTGATTTCTAACTTTCACCTTGACAGTTGAAGCAGGGACTCTTGGAGTGCTGCAAACAGTGTTTTTCCACCCAGGCTGTCTGTTAGAATCACTCCCGGAGCTTTGGAAAAAATGTCTGATGCTGAGCCTTACCCTAGAGATTCTAATTTAAATTGGTTTGGGACAAGGCATAGGTATCTTTTTTTTTTTTTAATGTTCTCTGAGGGATTTTAATGCACAGCCAAGGTTGAAAACTATTGTAGTAGATTAGTGATTCTAAAACTGTGTGCAAGAATCACCTGGGGTGGCAGGGGTGGGGGGGGGTTGGGGGAGATTGGTTAAAATTTAGATTCCTGGGACTGGCCTTCAAAGATTCTGATTTGGTTGGTCTGAAGTGGGACCCCGGAATCTACCCTAAATGATTATAATTTGGATGCTTCTTGGAAAACACTTTGAGAAACACCCCTTGTGAGCTTTAAGTATTTGTAATCTCATCTGCTGTCTTGTGGGAACCAGACTAGAGATTTCAATTCACTGAAGATGAGTATCTAAACTCATCTTTCTCAGATACCTACAAGAAACGAATGTAGCAATTTATTCCTTATTATTTTTAAAAAATGTCTTGTCCGTCTCCATCATCTATAAAATTAGATATTTGCTGTGCAAGAACTTCTCACCTTTTCAACACAGACTCAGTCTATGAAATCTTTAAGAGTTTCAGTTTTCATAAAAAATGAATTATTTTTATTCACTTTATTTAGGATTTTTGCTTAACTCATTTTTATGTTGACTTATTTCTATTAAAGCCTGACAACAAAACCTAAAAGAAATGAAGATCTTTCATGAATCTCAAATAAGCTGAATCACATACTATAAGGTACCTTGTACTCTTTTGCTACTTATGACATCAGCTATTCTAAAGCTTATAAAATATGTTGTATACTCGTCATGCCACCAGTTTCAAGATGTTATTTCATTGAATCCTACCAGGCCTTTGAGGATGATATTACTATTCCATTTTATAATCCAGAAAACTGAGATCCATAGAGGCTAAGATTAAGTTGATCCCCAAGGTTGTAACCCTTTGATAAGCAGCAGAAATGGAATTTACACCACAGGGTCTCACCTTGAGGCCAGTGGTCTTTTCTTATACTTAACTGTCTTCACCTACAGAAAATTTTTGCAGAATTAACAACTTTTCATTTAAACCATGAAGGTGATTCTGTCTTTGCATAGATATTTATTAAAACACAATTGTAGAGGGTGTTGTAAAATAAAAGCCAAAACCCAAACTATCTTACTGCCTAAAATTTTGAGCCCAAAGTTTCTTTCTCACTTTCTCTTTCCATCTCTCTGACAAGACATTTAAAGAAGAAATCATAATAAGTAAGCCGCAAATACCACTCATGTGGGTGCATCCTCCCCGGGCCCTCCATTATCACCAGGCCAGAGGAAGGGACTAAAACAGGTCCTACAAGATACCAGAAGAGATGCCAGAGCTTTTACAATCTAAAATCTGGATAACTCAATCTTCATTTTAACTGAAAGTTGGCTTGGTATGTTTAGTTTATTAAAAGAATTGAATCACGGGGTGCTAGCAGTTCACTATCTCCCTGCAGCCTGTACCCCCCTATCTACCGAGCCTGCATTACAATAGAAGGTCACTCCATCTGCACTATCATGAGCTTTCCCTGAAAGCTTTTCTCCCCTCCCAATCTAGCCTATTAGTAGAGCAGGTCCTTGTATTGTCAATCATCCTCTCATCTGAAAATATAATACTGTCTTTTCTTTTCCTCCTACAGCTGAAGCATTAAGTACCCTAGAAAAGTTCTTAAGGAATAGATGCAAACCACTTCATCTATCAGGACATTTGTTTTGCAGGGAAAGCTCCATCATGAGTCTTATTCACCTAACAGTCGATTTAGAAGCATAAGATTATAATGCCCTTAAAAATGTAACAGGGATGCCTTTTACACGTATAAGCATTTTCCTTTTTTTTCATACTCAAAGAAATCAAGGTATATGTTTAAATTACTTCTACTTAAAAATAAGATGTATCTGGAAATTAGCAGATTACGTTTAGTTAAGTAAGTAATGGAAGCCAGAAACGAGACTGTTAACAGCTTCCCATGAGTTCTTTGTTTTAAATTGCTGCACAGAGAGCTCATCAGTCTGTGTTGCTGTAAAGAGACAAGGGGAAGGCTTTACATGTCAGTGGGTATTAATTCCATTCTTAGCAAGTATTATCCAAAAGTGATTCCTTGACACTAAGCAATCAGCTGTGTGATGGAGAGTTGACTAAACTTCATTTCCACCTCCCTATTAAATATTTTTTATTTTATGCATAGCCTGCCAAAATAGATGAATAACAAGATAAGCTTAATAAAAATAAACAAAGGAAGAAAATCAGAATGAAGTGCAAACATAGGGATGTTATCCTTTTAGGATTACATCTCTTACCTGTCATGTTCTTCTCTGAACTAGCTTCACAGAGCAGGAAGTCTTTTTCAGAGTGGGGCAGAAACAAGGGGCAAGCCTAAGTGCCCTGCTAGAAAGCCGGCCGGGGAGCAAAATGGGATGAGGGCTGGTGAGCAAGAGTGCAATGGACAAAATAGTGTCCGACCAGTGAGGCAAAAGATAGAACTGTATTATTATTATTGAGTTTCTGAGATTAGGTAAGACAAATAAACACACACAGACCCAAGGATGGACAATGGACAGATGGAAGATACTGATAAGAACTGTATGTTTCTATAGTCAAATATACTCTCACAGTCCATATGCACACCCTCTGTATACTGTGGCCACATGGTTGTTTAACAAACATATGTTGATATCTTACTCCATTCCGTCACAGAGTGTCCCCAGCTTGCTCTTTATTCTCCTGTTGGTTTAACCAGATCTGACTTGTTTAAATGTGTGATGTCTAGGAATGGAGAACAGCTTAACTATTGGTCTGTTAACTATATGGTCTGTTCATCTGTCAAGAGAAAGGATTCTGGACACTGCTGATTCAGATGTTAAAACATTCCCATCCCCTCCTCCTCAAAAAAAAAAAAACAAAACAAAAAAACCATCATCTTACTTTGCTAAAAGGTTTACATTTAATTATGTTCTGTGTTTAGAGGCTATTATAAAATACCATTAAACTATTGTTGTAAATCAAAGATAATGTTCTATTGGCAATCCTTGAGATACGCAGCAAACTTTTCCTTCAGTTCTTCAAGCTACCTGCAGGTTTATATGACAAAAAGTAACACTCAAATCCCATGCCCAGGGTCCACAGGAACATAAATCTTTGTCCGGTTGTAATGTCTGTGCAGAACTTTCTCATATAAGCATTTCAGTCCGAACAACAGTGTTGTGATTGCAACTGGCAAGACTTTGGGATTTACAGTTTCAATGGGTCACAGAACTCCCTATCAAAAGTTTTCTCCATTAAGTTGGCAAATGTTGATGTTCAGTAGACAGTATCTTAGACATTCCCCGACACACCAACGTAAAATTTCTTGTTTTTCAAACACTGTTTTACTTTAACACTGCCCTCAAAACTTTTCCTCTAAGAACTCCTAAATGCCCTGGCACAGAAAGGGAAAAAGTTCCCTACACAAATAGTCATCATTTTGACTAGACATTCTGAGTCCAAGGTCCAAATGCAGGCTTTGAAGAATTCTACTAAACTTTTGAAATAAGATTTAAAATTTTTCATGTCTTAGACAGTGTGTACTATTGAGGGAGGTTTTTAAAGTTTTATCAGATTCCCCCCAAATATGTCGCACTCAAAAGATTGAACACTTCTTCAGATCTAGTTAAGAAATCCCATGTACCACGCTGTCTTTGACTATATACCAGAGTATAATTTGTACCAGAGGGAATGTTGACCAGAGACATTATTAATTTTCACAGATTAAAGATGACTCCTGAAAAACCTCATTGCCCTTGAAACCTACTTACAGATAAAGTTGCCACAAATCTGTCTAAATACTTTTTGAAATTTTTGCTGCTCCTGGTCAAGTTATTCCCCCTTCCTGACATCCCCCAACATCCTCTTGAGACTTCTCTTCCTATTGAAGACCTTTATGACCTCATTAAAATAGCACAATTTCTAAAAACTTTTTCAGAGGCCCTCAGTCAGTTTCCTTCTCTCACGATGTACATTTGGTTTGTGCATTTCTTTTATTGAAGAGCCTCTTAGAGTTTGATTTGTATTGAGGTTCTCTATGGCTGTATGTTCCTAACTAGATTGCAAATTCCTGTGAAAGAGAGAGACCAGGTTTTATTTATCATTCCTCAGTCCATCAGGCACAGTGCTTGGCCCTCAATAGATACCTAAGAAATGCTTCCTAATTAAATATTTGATGAATGTTAAGTTGATACCGGATGTCCTAAGTATGATTGGAGGATCTGATAGGGAGATGGACACAAACTGTGCATTATTCATGGAAAACTTACTTGGCGGGAACATTACTAGCATGTGTAAATCATAGTGGGCAAGGTAGATTACAGAAACGACAGTATGATGTTTTAAAATATTTTCTCTTCCCTTTTTTAAATGAAGTGATACACTCTCAGTCAATAATGCTGACTGAGTCTCATTCACTTATAATGAGCCCTCGTGGCACCAAGAAAGCTTAAATGTCCTGGGTATTTTGCTATATACTTAAGTATGTTCAGTAACTCTTAGCAAGTAGTAGCTATTAGTAATGAATGTTGCATTTTGCAGATCCCACTTTTTACAAATCTTCAAGCAGTGCTTGACAGGGATTCCTTTTACTTTTTCTTTTTTAGAACCTATTTTCAGTAAGTCTGACTTCTCAACAATTAAGAACATCATCTTTTATTAATTACCTTTTAACACACAGAGTCACTTCCATTCTATAAAACCCTGAATAGATTTATTTTAATAATAGCTAATATTTATATAACACTGTAAAAATTACAGATGTAATTTTATATGCATCATCCAAGTTGACCCTCAGAACAATGAGGTAAAGGGGATTTTATCCTCCTCATTTTCACAGATGAATAAATAGACTCAGAAGCTCCTTACCCCAGGCCATTTATCCCTGGTAAGTGATTCAGTGGGGGTAGAGGACCCAGGATTCTTTCTTCAGTGGCAGTCGGTATTCATTCTACCACTTTGTGTTATCTCTAAGGTACATGAGATAATTTATTTATTCACTCAACAGATATGCCTTATGCATTTTTTATGTGCCAGATTCTGTATGTTCTGGGCACTCAGCATACCTCAGTGAACAAACAGATATCACGTCTTTGTTAAGATTAAATTCATGTTGGGAAAATGACAACAAAAATAAATACTATCCATGATATATTATTAGATGGTGATGATTATTGTGGAGGAAAATCAAGCAGAGGAAGGGAGTGGAGCATTTGCTGGGGGCTGTAATGCAATGGTATATAGGATAGTCAGGCCTCCTCCAAAAAGAGATGCTTGAGCACAGACCTGAAAGAGGTGAAGGAGCCAGGCTACGGATTTCTAGGAGATACATGCAGAGGAAACAGCAAGGGCAAAGGCCCCAAAATAAGGGTTTTATTAGCGTGTTTGAGGGAAGAAAGGAGGCCGGTGGGGCTGGACTGTGGTAAGCAAAGGAGAGAATAATGGGAGATAAGGTCAAAAGGTAAAGAGTCCACTGTAAAGACTTTGGTTTCCATGCTGAATAAGATGGGAAAACATTGAAGGATTTTGACTAGAAAAGAAATATGACATGATGTGCATTTTAAAAGCTTCACCCTTGCTTCCATCTTATATATTGAGAATAGATTCCTGGGGTTGGGGGCAGGGTGGAGAGGGAGAAGTGCAGAAGAGACCGGTGAGGAGGCTATTGCAACGACCTAAGCACTGGCAGCTGTCTTGCTTGGCTAGGGCACAGTTATGGAGGCCCAAAGTCTGAAATCCTGCTGTCAATAGGGCTGTCCTGTGTCTGTCAGCTCCGATGAGAATCCTTCCTTACCTCTTCTAGCTTCTGGGGCTGGCCAGCAGTCACGGGTGCTCCCTGGCTTGCAGATGCTGAGCTCTGGTCACGTAGCCATCACCTCCCTGCACGTCTTCACATCTTTCCACTGTGCATGTCTGTCTCTGTCTAAATCTCCCTCATGGATGAGGACACCAGTCATCCTGGATTAGGGCCCATCCTAAAGACCTCACTGTAACTTGAGTACCTCTGTCAAGACTCTGTTTACAAAGGAAGTCACATTCTGAGGTAACTGGGGCTTAGTATTTCAGCAAATTTTTTTGATAGACACAATTCAACCTGTCTAGTCTAGCTTAGACTAGAGTGGTATGAGTAGAAATAACAAACAATAGTATTTACTGATGATATATTTGTGTGTATGTGTTTATAATATATAGTATAGCACAGTGACTATTACAAGTGCTTATTAGTAGCTATGATTCTTTTGTTGTTAAAATTATTAACATGGTCAAATGATCACAATACCAACAATACTTGTCTGAATGATAACAAGCCCATGTTTACTTAGGTAATGCATGAAGAAAATGGTATCAGTGAAATTGAGAAACCTCAGGCATCAAATCCTTCTCCTCAGTTCAAGGGTCTCTAGGGTAACCCATATGGTCCTGAGTAGTCCTGCCTCACTGTTCTCCACTGTCTGCTCTGCCTATAACTGGGGGTGACTCTCACTCCCGTGCCCACCCAGATCACTTCCTGATTACAGCTGCAGCTCCATCATTCCTGTCAGCTCTTTATGTCACCAACATTGATTTGATTATACTGACTCTTCTTTTTGTTTGTTTTTTTAAATTATTTTTTAAATTATTTTTTTATTTCTCTTCCCTTTTTTTATTAATATGTTCAGTTAGCCAGCATATAGTACACCATCAGTTTTTGATGTAGTGTTCAACGATTCATTAGTTGGGTATGACACCCAGTGCTCATCACCACACGTGCTCTCCTTAATACCCATTACCTGGTTACTCCATCCCCCCATGTCCTCCCTTCTGTAACCCTCATTTTGGTTCCCAGAGTCCAGAGTTTCTCATGGTTTGTCTCCCTCTCTGATTTCTTCCCATTCAGTTTTCCCTCCCTTGCCCTGTGGTCCTCCATGCTATTCCTTATGTTCCACATATGAGTGAAATCATATGATAATTATCTTTCTCTGCTTGACTTATTTCACTTAGCATAATACCCTCCAGTTCCATCCATGTCAATGCAAATGGTGGGTATCCATCCTTTCTGATGGCTGCATGATATTCCATTGTATATATAAACAGCATCTTCTTTATCCATTCATCTGTTGAAGGGCATCTCAGCTCCTTCCATAGTTTGGCTATTGTGGATATTGCTGCTATGAACACTGGGATGCATGTGCCCCTTCTTTTCACTACATCTGTATTTTTTTTTATTAACATATAATGTATTATTTGTTTCAAGGGTACAGGTCTGTGATTCATCAGTCTTACACAATTCACAGCACTCATCATAGCACATGCCCTCCCCAGTGTCCATCACCCAGCCACGCCATCCCTCCCACCCCCCTCCACTCCAGCAACCCTCAGTTTGTTTCCTGAGATTGTCTCTTATGGTTTGTCTCCCTCTCTGGTTTCGTCTTGTTTCATTTTTCCCTCCCTTCCCCTATGATCCTTTGCTTTGTTTCTCAAATTCCACATATCAGTGAGATCATATGATAATTGTCTTTCTCTGATTGACTTATTTTGCTTAGCTTACCTTGAGGTAGATACCTAGTAGTGCAATTGCTGGGTCATAGGGTAGCTCTATTTTTAATGTCTTTTTTTTTTAAAGATTTTATTTATTTATTTGACAGAGAGAGAGCGAGAGAGGGAACACAAGCAGGGGGAGTGGGAGAGGGAGAAGCAGGCTTCCCGCTGAGCAGGGAGCCCGATGCGGGGCTCGATCCCAGGACCCTGGGATCATGACCTGAGCTGAAGGCAGACGCTTAACGACTGAGCCACCCAGGTGCCCCTATTTTTAATGTCTTGAGGAACTTCCATACTATTTGGTTTCCATGCTTTCTCCACATCCTCACCAACATTTGTTGTTTCCTGTCTTGTTAATTTTTGCTATTCTAACTGGTGGGAGGTGGTATCTCATTGTGGTTTTGATTTGTATTTCCCTAATGGCTAGTGATGTTGAACATTTTCTCATGTGTCTTTTATCCATTTGTATGTCTTCTTTGGAGAAGTGTCTTCTTTGGAGAAGTGTCTTCTGCCCATTTGTTGCCGGATTATTTGTTTTTTGGGTGTTGAGTTTGAGAAGTTCTTTATAGATCTTGGATACCAGCCCTTTATCTGTAATGTCATTTGCACATATCAAAATACCGACTCTTCTTTTTGATCCCACAGTCCTTGTACTACAAAATCCTTCTCCCCACTTTCAAAATTGAACATCATTAATCTTTGTTACCTGCAAGACCTTTAATAGGGTCTCAGCTATAGGAGCTGGGTATCAGCTCTAACACATGTTGGCAAGATATCTTCCCCAGTCTTGAAGCATATAAATCCAGCCTGCTCCAAGGACTTATATGCACTTGCCTTGATTTCAAGTGAACACATGGTATACAGTGGCATATGGCTGCAGCATACAATATATCAGTTTATGGGTTGGCAGACTATCCTTTAATACATCAGAATGCTAATTTTTCCATGGATATTCAAAACACTGCAATGCTTATTTTCTAAGTAATGACACTGAGATTAAGGAGTAACAAGAGGCTTGTTATTATTAATAATTATTTTTTAATTTACAAAAATTGCTGTTAAATATTTGCTTTGATTCAACTGTGCTCTGCAATTGTTAGAAGATGGCCAAGTCTTCTTCCCTGCCTCAGAGCACTTTAGGTTTAATGAAGTAGAGAGAGATGCGAACAGATAATTTCAATATTCTGTCTTAAATTCTCTGAGAGATCGGAAGGTATTCTGGGAGCCCAAGTGGCCAGCCCAAGTGTCATCCGAATATACAGATAGTTGTGTCAACATGCAGATAGCTAGATTTGGACAGTGTTGGGTATGCTTAATGTCTTGAGAGTAGAGGACTTCACTTTGGAAAAGCATATGATATGAAAAGAACATTGGGCCAAGGACTGAACTATGGGAAACACCAGTATTTGAAGAGTTAATAGTAAGAAGAACCCCTTAGTGAAATATAAAGGGAGAACAATGGGGGTATCATGCATGCTAGGGAAGTAGATTTACTGGAACAATGGAGTGGCCAACAGTGTAAAATATAGAAAAAATGTTCAGTAAAATATGGACTGAAGAATGACCACAGGATTTGTGTATGTTGGGGATCAATAATAGTGGCCAGAGAAAAAGAAAATAATTTTAGTATATGGATGGTTGGGACAAAAGCTAAGTTGTGTGGGTTGGCGACTGAATAAGAAGTGTGTAAGTAGTATCTATATAAACTATTCTTTCAAGAAAATTGTACCAGCCTGGGACCCAGCAGGAGACAAAGGGCAGACTCTTACTGGATAATTCAAGGAGCCTAAATAAAAGGCTTATATATAAAGTGGGCAACTGTTATGGTTTCTTCATATAAGGAATAGTGCTACCCATGGGCTAGTTATAGCACACTGTTACCATCCATTGGCCAAAAGAGATAAGATGAAGGAGAGAGAAGAGGGTAAGGAGGCAAAGGGGAGAGAGAGAGAAAGAGAGAGACGGTATGAAGAAGGCTGCCTGACAGGAGCTGTGTGACCTGGAATTAAGTCAGAATTGAACCAGCCCATGTCGACACCTCAAGGAGCTCGAATAAGAAGACTCTGATTCCTCACTTTCCTTCCTCGGTTATAGCTCCTTCTAGTGCTGCTCATTGGCCAAACCCAACTGGAAGCAAGGCAGCAAGTAAGCCCATTGATGTAGTCATAGGCCAGCATCCAGGGTAGGTAGAGAAGGGTGGGAGTGGGTCTAGAGGGGTTAATAGGGTAGGTGCAGTACAAAATTAGTTTGAGTAGAGCAGTAAGAAGATACAATATTAGTTAAAGTGGCTGCAAAGTAAAAGAAAGGGGTTGAGTTTTGCAAAGTTTTTTCCATACTGCACCAGTATGGTAGAGATGAGCTAAAAGCCGAGGTAAAAACTCAGTAGAAAAAAAGTTAAAACTATTGGAGAATATAAGGATAATTGAGGGAGAAAAGTCCTGAAGGATTCAGGTGACAGATAGAGTCAAGGTGAAAGAGTTGGCTTTAAACAGAAGGAAGAACATTTCATCTTCTCAGACTGGAAAGAAGGAGAAGCAGAAGCACAGTTGTTTTGAATCTGTAGGTGATGAGGGGACCAAAAGGGAAAGTCAAGAAATTGACAGAGCTGATCACTTTGTCTTAATTTTCCTGATAAAGAAGGCATGATCATCTGCTGAGAGTGGGAGGGTGGGATGTGGGTGGATTGTGAGGAGAGTTCTATTTCTCTGAATCTGTCCCTGGGACAGGGGCAGGGCGGGCAGGATTGACCAAAACAAGAAATGTCCACTGAAAGCCCAGTTGATGTTGGAGATCCCGAGCTATCATGTACTGATTGATGGATTTTCTCATTCAGTTATGGATGCACAGCAGCCTGACTGTGTAACTCAAGAAGGCCAGTTGAAGGGATGATTCAGGATCATGGCTTTATCAGATTAGCTCGGTAGCAGGTCATACTCATTGGAAATGAGACCATTGATGCTCACCCCTCAAAATCCATCTTATACAACTGAGATCATTTTATTTTCCTCCCTTTCTTTTGGGTGCTCTTTTTTTTAAAAAAAGTATATTTGCAACATACTTAACCCATAATAATGGTGGCACTCTTAGAATTATTTCATAAAATTTAGATAAAATTCCTACAAGTACAATTAGCATTTTTATGCTCAGTACAACACATTTTTTCTGAAAGTTAAAGCAAGTGTCACATAAGGCAGATAAATAGTCGAGGTTTAAATTTTAGTAAAAAACTGTACCACATTTATATACTTACATTCCATGTAGAAACCACCTGTTTGCTAAATCCTCATAGCTTATAACTAACAAATTAATATTATGTCTCAAAAGGAAGAGAACAAATTGAATTATTACAATGACATTATTGCTTCGTTTCTTTTGTTTTTTTCCCCACCAATATGATTAGTGTTTTTTTTTTAAGATCTTATTTATTTATTTCAGAGAGAAAGCGCAAGTACAAGCAGGGGGAGGGGCAGAGGGAGAAGCAGACTCCCCCCTGAGCAGGGAGCCCGATGCAGGGCTCGATGCCAGGACCCTGGGATCATGACCTGAGCTGAAGGCAGATGCTTAACTGACTGAACCACCCAGGTGCTCTGATCAGTGTTTTTTTAAATGGTCAATTATATTTTCAAAGTTCTAAACATTTTATTTTTTACAAATAAAGTCAATGGAAAAATGGTATTGTTAGAAAAGAGTGTCACATGCTATAGCTACTACCCACCCCCCCAAATCTATACTGATTGTTTGGAACATAGTTCAATATCACCCAATTGGAATTGCGCCTTTGCAGCTTTACTCTACCAGATTTTGACATTTGTGTCCTTGTGTGGGGGATGAAGTCTACTTACCGGTAAAGACAAATTTTAATCGTACATAATGTCCTCCCAACAAAACTGAAGATTTCTGTGAGTCTATTAGGTTCTCAGATTCATTTAACAAATAAACACTCCTATATTGCTGTTCTTGAGTAGGTGTGGAAACAGGTTTCTTGATTCTGTTAATATTAAACAAGAAATAACAATTTGGAGAGATTTCTTTCCATATAGTGAAGAATAACAAAAGGAAAATAAGGAGCTGGGATGTGTCATGTAAATTGATTACTGTGCCACTGATTGCACAAATTGATCCATGGTGGACGTTGCTGCTGTAAAGTTATTGATTTTGCCTCTCTTGCACCATTTTTCCTATAACAGTTAAAGGAGGTAGGATGCTTCTACAGGAATCACTAATTCTAAGGCAGTGCTTGAAATTAAATTACTATACTTTAGCAGCTATTTTATTTTGGCTTTAGTAAAATAAGGATCAGACAATAATACTTTATGCACATTTCTTGTCCTTGCATACAATCCATTAAGTCCAAAAAGTATATTTTCATTTCGAACTATAAATGTAAATGCTTAGAATAACTGGTATTCTTGCAGAGTCTGAAAAGAATAAAACAGAGACCTGGTTTGCATGTAAAATGCAGATCACTGTAACTTACTCTTCGACTTCAATTCAATAGATGATACTTATTAGGGAAAAAGTAGAAATGGTGACTACTGTCATGGAACTCAGTCTTTTGAGGAAGAACAGAAATTTTAAAAGTAAATTAAAAATTACCTTTCTAGATTAACTTTCTATCTCTTAGTCCCAGGGACCTTTGACTCCAAGAATATAGAACAATTCAAGGTTCTTTAAATGCACCATGATCTTAGTCTTCTGCACTTCTCTACCAGCTGTGTGTCTCTGCTCACAGTTCCTTCCAGGCTTTATTTCTTTGGTGAATTCCTACTCATGATTTAAGATCCTGCTCAGTCCTGTGACGTTTTCCCAAATCCCCACACTAGGCAATGTTTGTGGCTTCATGCAACAGACTAACATTAGTCACTTCTTCCTCTCAAGATTCATCCTATTTGTCCTACACCTTCTAGAACTACAGCTTTCTTATCTGATGTGATAAGATATTAATAGCTAACACTGATCAAGAAAATCCATATGATAGGCTCAGCATTCTTCAGAGTTCTTTAGGTACAGCAATGTATTTATTCCCAAAAATGACCATATAAGGAAAGTACTATTACTATCCTCCTTTACAAATGAAGTAAATGAGGCACAAAGGGGTTCAATAACTTGTCTAGAATCACATAGCTAATGAATATAGATAGGACCACAATTTGAACCCAGTGAATAAGGCACTAGAGCTTATACTCTTACCAAAGCATTGTATGTAGCTTAGTAATTAGTAGTTCAGTAAAAACTTTTGGTAGGTGTTTTAACTTAAAACCTTGAAAAATATATGCAAGGATGAATACCCACCATTTGCACGACATGAATGGAACTGGAGGGGATTTTGCTAAGTGCAATAAGTCAAGCACAGAAAGACAATTATCATACGGTTTCACTTATATGTGGAACATAAGGAATAGCATGGAGGACACTAGGAGAAGGAAGGGAAAAGTGAAGGGGAGGATATCAGAGGGGGTGATGAACCATGAGAGACTGTGGACTTGGGAAACAAACTGAGGGTTTCAGAGGGGAGGGGGCGGAGGGATGGGTTAGCCTGGTGATGGGTATTAAGGAGGGCACATATTGCAATGAGCACTGGGTGTTATACACAAATAATGAATCATGGAACACTTCATCTAAAACTAGTGATGTACTCTATGGTGACTAACATAACAATTAAAAAAAAGTTTTTCTTAATTAAAAAAACCTTAAAAATATACATTCAATTATCAGTGTTTTGAAGCATTATTAATCTTTGTTATGTACACCAAACATAAGAGAGCCTCTGAGATTTTCAATTTTGGTTTCTTTAAGTGGAACAAGAGACTCTCTGATAAACATATATATATATATAACTGACTATTAATGAACATACAGTTCAACTGATGGATGTAGAAGTTTACAGGTTGACCAGTCTAGAGCATCTGGTGTGCTGTGGGCATCAATTAGTGTGTTTTACAGAATGGAAAGTGATGGTCAAACTAGTCATGTTGATTAAGTGGAGGTTAATTAAAGAGGTCTTAGTCTTTTTCTCATTGTGCGCATTCCTCTGCTTCTGCATTTACATATTGTGTTGAAATTACCTGTTTATGTACCCTTGTTCTTTATGGAACTGTAATCAATAAGCTTATTTTATTCATCATTATATCCTTTACACTTACAAGCATGTTCTGTACGTAATAAGGGCTCCCAAAAATCTTTGATGAATTATAATAGACCAAATTGTCCCACTGCATTGTGTAACATGCTAATGAGAGGGTCTACTCCTACCACACTGAGAATCCTTGGGGATGGGACAGGCTCTTGTTTATTATGTAAATAAAATGTTAATTGAAATATAACTCATTTATAGAAATGTGTATAAACCATTAGATTACTGCTTGATGGATTTTTACAAAGTGAACACATCCATGTAACCAGCACCTAGCCTGAGGAACATGTCAGAAGCCCATCCCCTGCTCCATTGCATTCACGACACTCCCCCTCCCAAGATTTAACTACTGTTCTGACTTTCAACACTTTAGATTAGTTTTACCTCTTTGGGGGGATTCATTCATTCATTCATTCATTCATTCATTCATTTATTTATAGTGAGCTCTATACCCAATGTGGGGCTCATACTCATGAACCCGAGATCAAGAGTTGCATGCTCTCCTAATGGAGTCAGCCAGGCATCCCTCTTTTTTTAATTTTTTTATTTTTAGAGTTATATAAATGGAATGATACAGTATGTACTCATTTGTATCTGGCTTCTTTTCACTCACTGTTATTTTGTAGGAGTCATTCATGTTGTCTGTAGTTGGGGTTCATTAACATTCATTGTAGAGTTTCTTAGTGTGTTACGGAACCTGGACTGGATTGCCCGATGGAAGAACCAAGTGGCACTCAGAGATCTTGGAGGATAGGAGGTTTATTTAACACCAGCAGGCTCAGAGGAGAATGATCTCCGAAGGTCTGAGCCATGAGCACAAGCAAAAGGGGGTAATTTATACACTCCTACTTCCGCATACTTGGTACTTTTGGCACACGCGGAGCAGGGAGAAGAACCCAGGAGAGCCCTGGGGCAGGGACTGGGACTCCCCTGCTGGCTCAGTGGGCCATCTTAGGATACAGATTTTCCTCTTCCAGTGAATATTTCAGCTTATCCGTTCTGCTCTTGATATACATTTGGGTTTCCAGTTGGGGCCATTATGATTGGTGTGGCTACCAACATCCTTATACATGTCTTTTATATACATTTGTACAGTATTTTTGGAGGGAGTAAAATTTCCGAGTCTAGAGTATGTTTATCTTTAGCTTTAGTAGATAGTCATCAAACTGTTTTCCAAATGTTTGTATGAATTTGTACACCCACCAGCAGTTTATGAGGATTCAATTTTGCTACATTCTCATTAACACTTGTTCTTTTCTTTTTCTTTTTAGCCATTCTGGTGAGTATGTAAGGGTAGGGTAATACATTATAATTTTAAATTGCACTCCCTTGATGTCTAATTAAAATGAGCACTATTACATACATTTAATGGCATTTATATAAATTTTTTTGTAAAATGCTAATTTTTCTATCAGAGTTGTCTGTTCTTAATGATTTGTAACAATTGGAAAAAATAGAGATGGTCCAAAGATGCAGGACAAAGTCACTTGCATGTCTAATTTTGCTTGTATGGAAAGTTGAAAAATCTAAGTGGTGAATAAAGAGGAGAGATTTCTACACCAGAATTTGGTTATTTTGCAATCAACAAATACTCAGAGACTATATTCTTAGTTCATCTAGGTGAACACATGCTATACGTACACCATTCATTAGATTCAACATAAGCAGTTGGTGTTTACTTTACGTGGAATGCCTGTATCATTCTAGTAAAATAGAGAACCATTTACCTTAAATAGATCTTTAAGTACGCCTGATGTTTAGAAGGGCTAAGTGGCTTGGCCAAGTTTATACAGGTAGTCACTGTCAGAGACAGTATCTAAACCTTGCCTCCTGACTCTTGAGAGATGTTTTAAAATTTTTTTCTTGCCACACAATTCTGATCAAGAGATGCTCCATAGAGAAAATGGAGAATGGCTTAGAAACCAGGAAAAGTGATTTCTGGGTCCAACTGTCAATGGCTGGCTATACATCCAAGCGCCTAATCCTTTTGGCTCCTCTGAGTTTCAGCTTTCAGATTACCCCAAATTAAGAAATACTGATGAATTATTACATTTCAAGTAAATTTGATTATAACTGTAGAAGATTGAAACTAATATATCATCTAGACTAGATACACATTTCTAAATATTTCTAGAAGATAATGCTCCAATAGAGAAAACTATTTACCTACTTAGTCTGTATTTCCCAACAGTGAAGAATTTATGTATGTGATATTAAGTAAAAGCTGCATTGTTGTTTTAGAAATCAAATGCAAAAATGAACACATACTTAAATAAATGTACTAGAATTGGTTTTCCTAAGCAAAAGCTCTAGAAATTTTCTTTCATTATGAACAAATATCTTTGAAGGTGTTGCAACTAACTGCCCTACCTCAGGAATTGTTCCCTCAGAGGCACAGCAATTATCTTACAAGGCAAAAGCTAAAGGCACATATTAGATGTGTTCCTGGGGACGAAGGAAGAGTATCAAGTGAGATCTAGCAGGATAATAGAGTTGAGAGTGCATTATAAACTATAAACAAAATCATACACAGCATTGGAAGGTCAGCACGTAATAATGGAGGGAACACTGGAGTTGGCATTAGGAAATAGATTTCAGTCCCAGGTTGGACATTTACTAGCTAAGTGAGCTTAGGCGAGTCCCATAACTTCTCTGACCCTCATCTGTTGAATAGGGATAATAATAATTGCCCTGCTTGATTAGTAAAGTTTTGGGAAGAAATTAGGTAACGTAAGCTGAAGTGCATTGTAAAATGTATTGCATTTGCCAAATGTTAAATAATGTTATTTTCTACTTACATACTGAAGACTCTCATTCCATATTCGTATGTATACATCCCCCTCTGTGTGTTCAACTGCCAACACAGAATCGTGCCTTTGGTCGTCCGCCATCATGAAAGTGATTCAGCCTCCTTTATGATATGATTGCTTTCTCCCCAGGCCTTGATCCTTTAGACCCTTTGCATCTCTCTTAAATTTACATTAGGAATTCTCAAGTCAGTGTAGCCTACTCTTTGAGTTCACTAGACCTGGGTTGGAAACCCTGCTTTGTCACTCATTAGCTATGTAGACTTGAGAAGGTCTTTAAATCTCTCTAAGCCTCAGTTTTTTCATCTTTAAAATGGATTATTGTAGGGCACCTGGGTGGCTCAGTCGTTAAGTGTCTGCCTTCGGCTCAGGTCATGATCCTAGGGTCCTGGGATCGAGCCCCGCATGGGGCTCCCTGCTCAGCGGGAAGCCTGCTTCTCCCTCTCCCACTCCCCCTGCTTGTGTTCCCTCTCTCGCTGTCTCTCTCTCTCTTTGTCAAATAAATAAATAAAATCTTTTAAAAAATGGATTATTGTGAAAATTAAATAAGCATATAATCCATGAAAAATACTTAGCACAATTCTTCTAATCCTGGTATTTTTATTGCAAAGATTCCAAAATGAAAACATGTGGAAACAATTGCTTCTGTGACCAGAATAACTATATTCTCAAAGACAGTGTGGTCTGATGGTTCATTTAAGACTCAGGCAATACAGGGGTGCCTGGGTGGCAAGGTTGGTTAAACGTCACGATCTCAGGGTCACGATCTCAGGGTCCTGGGATCAAGCCTCATGTCCTGCTCCTATCACGTCAGGTCACGATCTCAGGGTCCTGGGATCAAGCCCCATGTCCTGCTCCTATCCAGCAGGGAGTCTGCTTCTACCTCTCCTCCTGCCCCTCCTCGCTGCTTGTGCTCGCTCAAATAGATAAATAAAGTCTTAAAAATAGACTCAGGCAACACTGAGGGTTGCGTTCTTACATTCCCAGCAAAGCATAATGATGATGGTTTTTCTTTATCAATTTTGTTCCTTTGAACTTGAGTGTGCTAAAAATTCTGTGGTGAGAACTTAGAAATAAAACAGTTTTATTCTTCTGAGTATTCTGAATTTTCAAAAGCTAACAAATAGATGGTAGTTGCAATGCTACTTGGACATTAGTTTAAATTGATACCAGTTGTGGGGTTCTGCCTCTGCTTATTTCAAACTATGTGGCATTGACACAGCAAGAGTGGAAATAGGTAAGGAAATTGACATTTGAGACTTTGAAAGATGAAGACAAATATTTATCAGTGACAAAACATTTGGTAAAGTTGCTGCTTGTGATTGCCTTTCAATGTTGTAGCTCTTTTGGAAGAGGTTGGAAAACAACATTAGTAGTGAGTGGGGGCTATGACTGGTTACTTTTAGTAAGATTTGAGAAGAAAGAGATGATCCCAGACAAAGGTTGGCTGGCCTATAAGCAAAGGAAAGGAATCGAGAATGGGAAGAAGTAGAAATAAGATTCAAAAGTCATACAAAAAAGTCCATTAAGACTCAATTTCGTAGCAAAGATCAGATAATGGGTGTGACCTCTCACAAAGCCTGATGCTTTCAATGTAGCAGCCATTATGGTGGTGGGGGGGGAGTCAGAGTCGGGGGAGAGAGAGAGAGAAAGAGACAGAGGGCCAAGAAAGCAAAGCATTAAATCAGGCTTGAGAGTTATACATAAGTAAGAACTTTTTATGAGATTGCAGCACATGGCATTGACTATAAACAGGTCAGAAACTTATTAAATTTTTGGAAGAGGTAGATTGCCAAAGAAACCACAAGCTTGGTCTTAAAAAAATCCTTTTACTATGTGAGCCTGAAACCACACCTTAGGCCCCCAAATTTTCAGGAAGGAAATAGCTAAGGAAGTTCTTCAATCCTGAAATAGGACAAACTCTCCAATCCCTATCTCAGGTGTGACTATAGAATAGGGACAAAGAACCACCTCCAAGAAGATGGAGTTGGGAGCCACAGAGAACACTGGATGGGAAAGCTTATCTCACATAGCTTGTCCTATACAGCAGGCTGAGAGACTAATAAAGGAATTTACTGCACTGCTGGGGCAGACGGGCCTTCCAGGTCCTGCCTGGCACACTCCATCGCTGCTGTAGACCAGTGACTGGGGAGTCTTTGAGCCATTTTCCCTGCCCCCTTTTAATGGGAGTGTTTAGTCAGCCTGTTTCTGCTCTGCCCTTGTCTATTGTGCACATGTGTATGTGTGCAAGCATATTTGTGTGTGTGTGTGTGTGTGTGTGGCTGGGGGGTGGTGGGGCAGGTGGATAACTTGCCTTTCTAGTTTATGGGCCACTCCTTTCCAGGCTTCACCATCTCAGAAGATGGCATTATCATTTATCCTTGGGCTTAGACTAAAGAGAGGCTTTTAAAAGAATTTCTCTTTTTCTCTCAAATTGTTCATCACTTATCTGCAAAACTATCAGTTTTACTGACAAAATAAATCCAGAATCTGACCATCTCACTACATCCATTTCTACCTCCTGATTCTAAGTCATCCTGACATCTCACCTGGATGAGTCCAAGAGCCTTCTAATTGGTACCATCCTTCTCTCCTCCCCACTTCCCAGTTGATTTTCCCCACAGCAAGCTGAGCGATCATTTCAAAGTGGAAGTGAGATCATGTGCATCCTCTCCCATGACTTCCCTCAGATCCAAGTCCCTGGCCTCCCACATTAGCAAGTGCTGCCCCCCCTTTGTCCTCCTTACTGCTCCTTGGCCCTGCAAAGTACTCTCTCTCACTTCAGGGTTCCACCTCTCCCCATGGCTATCTGCATGGTCTGCTTCTTCATTTCATCACTACCTCGGCTCACATATTCCCTTCCTCAAAGAGACCCAACAGCTCTTTATTTTTCTTTGTAGCCCACATCACCACCTGACATTTTCTAGAATATTTAAGGAGTTTTGTTTTGTTCACTGACGTATACCTAATTCCAAAACACAGCCTGGAGCATAGTGGATGTTTGACATAATGTGAATGAAGATCTTGTTTGCTGCCGCGTGCCATCATCAATAAGTGTGACAAAGCAAGTGCTGTTAGGTTGTAGAGTAGGATGGACCAAGTTCTTCCTGGGGCAGTCAGTGAAAGCCTCCTAGTGGAGCAAGCTTCCCAGATGCTCAACCTGCGCCATACAGAGCTTTGCACTTAGAAGGGCCCTGTTCTTGGTTTAATGCTCTGCTGTTGTTATCTGGAAATTCTTAATAATTTTGAACAAGGAGCCCTGCATCCTTTTAATTGTGACAGTTCACACACCATACAATTCACCATAAAGTGTACAATTTAGTACTTTTCAGTCTGTTCACAAAGTTGTGCAACCATCACCCACTATCTAATTTCAGGACCTTCTCATCGCCCCAGAAAGAAACTGCATACCCATTAGTAGTCATTCCCCATTTCTCATTTTCCCCCCTGGCCATAGATAATATCCTCTGACTAAATTTGCCTCTTCTGGACATTTCATGTAAGTGAAATCAAACCTCTGTGACTTTTTGTGTCAGGCTTCTTTCACTTAGTATGTTTTCAAGGTTCGTCCATTCTGTAGCATGTAGCAGTACTCTGTTCCTTTTTCTGGCTCAGTAATATTCCTTTGTATCCATATAGACCACATTTTGTTTGTTGATTCACCAATACTAGATATTTGGGTTGTTTCTACTTTTTGGCTATCATGGATAATGCTGCTATGAACACTGTGTTTGTGTGACTCTATGTTTTCTTTTTTCTTGGATATCTACCTAGGATTGGGATTGCTGGGTCATATTGTTACTCTATGTTTAACTTTTTGAGAAACTGCCAAGCTGTTTGCCACAGAGGCTGCACCATTTTATATTCCTTCCAGCAATGTATGGGGGGGTCCAGTTTCTCTACCTCCTCCCAACGCTTGTTATTTTCTGTTATTGATAACACATTATTTTTTGATTATAGCCATCCTAGAGGATATGAAGTATATCTCATTTGATTTTGCATTTCCCTAATGACTAATGATGTTGAATATCTTTTCATGTGCCTATTAGCCATTTGTATATCTTCTTTGAAGAAATGTCCACTCAAATCCTTTGATTATTTTTTAATTTGTTTTTCTTTTGTCTCTTAATTGTTGAGTCATAATAGTTCTTTCTGTATTCTAGATATTAGACCTGTATCAAATATATGATTTGCAAATACTTTCTCCCATTTTGTGGGTTGTCATTTTACTTTCTTGATAGTGTCCTTTGAGGCAAAAGAGTTTTGAATTTTGATGAAGTCCAGTTTGTTTATTTAATTATTTTTGGTGGCTTAAGATTTAGGTGTCTAAGAAACCCTTCCTTAATTCAAGGCCACCCAAATTTATGCCTTTGTCTCCTAAGAATTTTATAGCTTTAGTTCTTACATTTAGGTCTTTGATTCATTTTGAATTAAAGTTTGTATATGGCGTGAGGCTGGTATCCATATGCATTTTATGTTTTTGAATGTGCAGTTGATCCAGCACCATTTATTGAAAAGATAAATCTTTCCTCATTGAATGCCTTGATATCCTTGTCAAAAAACAGTTGAGCATAGACGCATGGGTTTAGTTTTGGACACTTACTTCTGTTGCATTGATATATAAGTCTGTTCTTATGGCATACCTCACTGTCCTGATTATGCTAGCTTCGTAATGAGTTTTAAAACTGGGAAGTATGAGTCCTCCAATTACATTCTTATTTTTTTGGTATTGTTTTGGCTATTCTGGGTCCCTTGCATTTCCATCCACATTTTAGGGTCAGCTTGTCGATTTCTGAAACATTGGCTATTTTGGAATTTTGGAATTTTGATAGGAATTGAATTGAATCTGCAGGTCAATTTCAGGAATATTGTCATGTTAACAATATTAGGTCTTCCAACCCATACACACGAAATGTCTTTCTATTTATTTAAGTCTTTAATTTACTTCAACAATGCTTTTTAACTTTTGCATGTAAATCCTGCACTTTTGTTAATTTTTTCCTAAGTATTTTATTCTCTTTGATGCTATTGTCAATGAAATTGTTTTCTTAGTTTCATTTTCAATGGGTCCTAGCTAGTGTATAGAAATACAACTAATTTTTTAAAGATTTTATTTATTTATTTGTCAGAGAGAGAGAGAGAGCACAAGCAGGGGGAGCAGCAGGCAGAGGGAGAAGCAGGTTCCTGCTGAGCAAGGAGCCCGATGCGGGGCTCCATCCCAGGACCCTGGGATCATGACCTGAGCTGAAGGCAGGTGCTTAACTGACTGAGCCACCCAGGCACCCGAAATACAACTAATTTTGTATTGATTTTGTGTCATGCATCCTTCTGAACTCCTTTATTAGGTATAATGGCTCTGTGTGTGTGTGTGTGTGTGTGTATTTCTCAGGAATTTCTATATACATGACCGTGTCATCTCTGAATGGAGATAGTTTTAATTCTTTTTCATTCTGGATGTCTTTTATTTCATTTTCCTGACAGTTTTCCTGGCTGGAACCTTCAACTGCAATGTTGAATAGAAGTGGCAAGATGGTGCATACTTACCTCTTTCCCTATTTTAGGGAGAGAGCTTTCAGTATTTTACCATTAAGGATAATGTTAGAGGCTCTGAATTTTTATGTTGTTTTGGGTCGTGCCTCATAAAGGAGAGCACAGCTGAGCTGAGTATTAAAGGCTAAGTAGGAGTTCCCCAGCACGTGAAGGGAAAGCGAGAGAACACTATTTGCAATATCACAGATAGATTCTGGATCTCAAAGTGATTGAGTGTGTCAGGTACGTGGAGATCAAATGAGGAGTGAAGGAAACCAGGTTGGAGAGGCAGGCTGAACTGAGCCACAGTAGGCTAGCTGTCTTATTAAAGGGCTTTACTTTTTTTTTTTTTTTTTTTGCCTGGGAAACTATGATATTTGATACACAATAGCAAAAAATGGAAAGAGGGGAAGGGAGACTAGAAATTGAGGCAGGGAGGGCAATTTGTGGATTACATATCTGAAACAATGAATCTAATCTTGCCAGCTTTACCCTGGAATAGCCATTTACGTGGTTTGAAGACTTTATCTTCCTTCCTTCATTATTTTTCTTAAACAAAAAAACCTTTAGTAATAGAAACAAATACTGAGCAACTATTTCAGAGTTATGCTAACACTAGTAATGGGGTTCATAATATATGTTTTGTTATTTATTAAAAATACATTTTCATATTTATGATAGCATGGAAAATTGAGATTAATGATCTTTTTAAAAATTTGCTTTTATTTATTATGTTCAGTTAGCCAACATACATCAAAAACTACATCATTAGTTTTCGATGTAGTGTTCAATGATTCATTAGTTGCATATAACACCCTTTTATATGGTAAGGAAAAATGGGGCCTAGAAGATTTCATTAGTAAATTCAGGAATAGTTTAGTAATTCTAAGATGTTTTGCATTTGCATCTTACTAACCACACTTATCCATACTAGGCATTACCTGACACATTAACAAAATCAAAAGATACTCCTTTTCTCCCATCCTCCTCCCTCCCTTCTTCCCTTTTTTCTCTCAACTCACCTCCTTCTCCCTTCTTTTTACACTTATCAGTTAATTAGTTAATTCCTCAAGATTTATTTAGGACCTAAGAGGCTGAAGTGGATCTGTAACACATTCCTTGTCCTTGAAGAGCTTACAGACTTATGAGTGGCTGAAGTAAAGCAAGGCAGCCATATTTCAAAATAGAGTGTGATGTGTCATTGTTACCCTTCCTTCACACATCTAAATTTACTGAATGACCATCTGCCCCAGCCCCATCACTGTGGCCTTCATTAAGATGAGCTTATAGCCTCTGTTAGGTACCTGATGGTGTTTAATAAATACTGCTTTGTTGTGTTAGTTTTAGCTTGGAATGGATTGAAAGATCTAGAGGTAGAATTAGTGACTAAGTTTATAGAAACAGTAAAAAGAACCAAAGAACAAAACCAACTAGATCCCATAAGAGTCAGATGAACCGGAGCTTCTGCCTGATCACTTACGGCTATAAATTCCTAGTCAATTCCCTAGATTCACAGATCTGGAAAGTGATGGGCCATTTGAGGGGAAACTCCTCTGTCTTCCTTCAAATTATATAACACTAAATCCATGTCATTAAACAAATGATTCTAGCCCTTTTTTTCCTTGCCTTTATTGGATTTCAAAGTTCAGTACACATTCAAATTATTCAATTTTGATATCACTTTTATGATCAAATGTCCTACTTTCGAAATGGAAAGCTCAGTTGGCCATGCTCCCTGTTAGGCTTAAGAAGCTTTTATCATTTAAATAAATTAAACCTTCCAGCATGGACTCCACAGAACATAATGAAGCACGGAGAAGAAAAGATTAAATGAAATAAACCTCTTTGCTGATAGAAACAGTACAGGTATTGGCCATTCTACCAATAAACGTGTGGCTGCAGTCACAGCCTGACTCATGATTTTTCTTTTTTTGATTTTGTCCTTAATTTTTGTGGTGTTCATCCGCAATTTGATTTGCAAAAGATAAGACACAGAGTACATCAAGTGCAAGAGTTTTAGGTTATTAATACTGAGAAAAAACCCCAAATATTAGATTTTTAAAAGCTGATTTAATACCATGTTGAGAATCATGGATATACGTGTTTTCTTTTACATTGTTTAATTCATGTGTTCTATGAACACTCAGATCCTTTCACATTTTCTAAAATGATTTCTTTGGAGGAATTAAAATTTTTTTTTTCTAGAGAAAAATATAGAAATACAACTAATTTTTTAAAGATTTTATTTATTTATTTGTCAGAGAGAGATTTCTGTGTAATAATTGGTTAAAATTAATCTATATAACTTATGTGTTTATTTAGCAGGAAATATTTTCTTTTCTGTATGACACATTGCCCATATAGGAATCAGCTGAATTACGAAAATGCTTATTGTTTGCAGATCTTTCAATTGCCAAAGGCTAGTTTTTACAATCTAAATAAAACCATCTTTTTAAAGGGCTTACCTAAATAAAATTTATCCATCTTTCCATTCTGTTATTAAGTTGAACCATTTTATTATATGCATAATTAAAAAGTTAAAGGTAAAAAGCACTTCTTAAAAGGAAGGATTCAGCAGAATATGTTTGAGAATGCTCATGCTTGTAATGGTAATGTAGAATAATTACCATGCTATTTTTATGATGAAATTTAGTCTCCTTAGTAATAAAGATACATTGTTATTTAAATTTGGAGTCGAGGGTCATAAAGTTATCTTTAAAACAATGAGAACTTATAGAGAGGGCCTATTACATTTAATGTAGTGAGTTACTTCCATTAGGCACCCCTGCTGTTTTATTTTCTTGGTCTATAATGCATTTTTTATAACTTAAGACAGAACAAAAAGCTATCATACTTTACATATAAGACATGGTTCAACTGGTGGTGGTATCTCAGTAGGTAATTAGTCTTTAAACCTTGTAAACATGATAAAATCATCTCTTCATTTTTCATTTCTTTGTTTTTAATTTCAGTGCCTATTGCCTTGCATTAAGAAAGTGTGTCACCAACTGGAAAATAAGTTCTTAATGGATGTTATTGCATCCTTACAATGGAAATCGGAGATAGGTTCTCATTCAAGTATTTTAATGATTGATTTGTGGGTCAAAGGTTGAATGTGATTTTATTCAGCCAGCATTTGTTAACTATCTACTTGTGCCCAGCCGTGGGCTAGGTGCTAGGATGCCAGGAGGTAGATGATGTAGTGTTTGCCTCCAAATGAGGAAATAAGAGTAGACATTAATGATCAATTACAATAATATAGATAGCATTGATTCATTGTTTAGTTAGTGAAAAACAATTTCTAAAAAGTAGAAAATCTTCCTGTTGGTAGTATTTTCTATTCATAGACCTATCACAAACATACTTTGCTGAATGTATGAGAGGTTACTGAATTAATGAATAACATTACTTATTGGAGGACTTTCAATGTAACGCTGTTGTAAGAGATACAACACATAACAAAAGAGACAAAATCTCTGCCCCCATAAATAAATGAATCTACGTAGTAGTGGGATCAAGAATGGTATTAGAGTCTGGGGAAAATTACACCTTTTGACCTGCCCTGCCCCCTGCTTTTGGTAAAGGTAATATATTTAAGTAGAAGCAAGTTAGAAGAAAACACAAGAGCTGCCTGGAAGAGAACAGGAAGCTACAAAATGGCAGCATGTATTTTAAAGGGAAATAGAGTGAAGCCAGCCTACTGGATTTGCCTTTGAGAATGAGGAGAGCTTAGAAGCTGTCTCTCCTAATACCCTCCCTAGCAAGCACAGAGCTGTGGTCCTTTCTTCAGGTCACTGCTTTCAGGGATGGTTCTCCATGGCAAATGTTCTGTGAAGGGTTATCTGTTGGATGTGAAACTGCTGTATCACTCCCTACTTTACCCACTCAACTATCCACATCTTTGGGGGGCCCAGGAAGAAGTGTCAAAATTACCTTACAGAGCTGCAGTAGAATGTAATGGTTAGGACTGCTTGCAATCTGACTTCTTGGATTTATCCTGGCCACTTACTCCTTGGGTGACCTGCAGCAAACCACCAAATCAACTCTCCATGCCTCACTTTGCTCTTCTGTAACATGAGAATAATAGGACCTACATCAAAGAGTAGTTATGATAGTTAAATGAGATAATACATGTGTGGAAGTGACCCTTTGCTATATGCAAACTTTTAATATCTATTTTTCAGTAAGTCATAATTTCCATTCTATAGCCTGGTTATGGTAAGTAGTTGATCAAATCCAAGTATTATTGTTTTCAGTTGGGCTCTAGGTCAAATTCTGTAGCTTGGGTAAGAAATTTCCTCATGACTCTCTCTTCCCAGCTTTCCCTCTGCACCTGCTTTTACTTTCACTGGGCTCATGATTTCCTGTGGGCCTGCCACTAAGGGAAGGGGGTCCACTTCACACCCAGGGCTTGTCTGTGAGACCTGGAGGGCTTGTGACAACTCCTCAGAGTGTTGGCCTTTGAGCCGGCTGCACCAGCTACTGGGCACTATTTACTGTGTGGCATATTTAATGGTCTGAGCCCTGTCAGCAGGTGTCCCACAGAATGCAGTAACTTCTCCCACCCCATGGAGTACCTTTGCCTCATCCGGCTTCTATGGGGCTGAAATCACAATTGTCTACCTTCTGTAGTTCCTGGGCCCATGGGGATCCTAGCCATGCCCCCCGCCCCAGGCACACAAGAAGTGTGGGTAGACACAAAGAGGCGGACCTTTCCCCTCTAAAGAGGGTGTACGCTTTTTCTAGCATGCTTTGTTGGCTCTGGAGAGTAAATGCATGGGTCCTGCTGCTCTGCGAACTCCAGATGAGAAGTCAGGGCCTGTCTGAATGTGCATAAGTACCTGTCAAGCTCCAGGGGTTACATCTAGTACCACCTCACCTCCTATCCCTCTGGAGTGCAGAGATGGGGGGAAAGGAATCACGTGCAGCACTGAGGATTTTGATATCCCAAATCTCTCTTCTTTCTCTTTCTCAGTTCCTTTTATATCTTCATGGTGGCCAAATATGCCAACCCAGGTTCTATCTCATTTGTCCCCTGATGCAGACTGGCTGCCTGGTTCTGTGACAGGACTCCCTTTGTACTAGGTAGTTTGGCATTTGGAGTCTCTGTTCTCAGCTTAACAGTAGCAGTCCAGGCACCTTTGTTTGCTCTTGGTTTGTGGGGAGGGGCCAGATGGTGGTCAGGGAAACTGCAAAAGGCTTATTCATTGATGTTTTACATGGGCTTAAATCATTAAACATTCTAAACTTGCTAAGCACACAATAACTGTAAACAATCATTACCCATTATATTGAAATTTTAAAACATAAAACTCTAGCCTAAGATACCAACAAATTCTCAGTTCCAGGGACACCAAATATTTTATTATAATTTCTGAAAACTGTGAGCTTCACACAGCAGTACACATGGGCACTACAGAGATAGTAATATTTTTGTCTATTATATACCAGTAGCGTTGCCAAATTTGGCAAACAAAAATACAGGACATGCAGTTAAATTTAAATTTCAGGTAAACAACGAATATGTTTTAAAATATAAATATGTCCCTTGGGGAGCCTGAGTGGCTCAGTCGTTAAGTGTCTGCCTTCGGCTCAGGTCATGATCCCAGGGTCCTGGGACCGAGCCCCACATCGGGCTCCCCGCTCTACAGGAAGCAGGCTTCTCCCTCTCCTACTCCCCCTGCTTGTGTTCCTGCTCTCACTCTCTCTCTCTCTGTCAAATAAATAAATAAAATCTTTTAAAAAAATAAAATAAAATATAAATATGTCCCATTCAGATAAATAATGTCTGATTTTTCCATATAAGTATGTCCCAAATATTGCATGGATGTCCTGCATTTTATCTAACATTCTTACATGCCTCTCACCCGCCTTCCTTTGCTGAGAGTTTGAAATAGATCCTTTTATTGTAAATGTAAAGGCGACTCTCAGTTACTACATTGCACCAAGGTTATATCTATTCCAAGGCTAAGGAACTACCTTTAAAAAAACAAACAAAAAGGTCAGAGTTGAGTGGGAAGGAGGATGTGGCCAGTCATTTGTCCCCTCATGTCAGTTCCTAAAACCAAATTGAGTACCTTTTCAATGAGAAGGGATGGAATAGGAACATGGTATCTGTGTTTCCATGTTTGGATCTGTCTCATCCCAAAGAGTGTTAATATCTTGAAGGCTCAGTTATGCTGTTTACTTAGGAAGCATGAGAAACATGTTAACCCTTTGAAAAACTTCTAATTAAACTGCTGGAGCTTTGATGTCAGACTTTCAGATTAGTATTACATCATTCAAAAAGATCCAATTTCGGGGTGCCTGGGTGGCTCAGTCAGTTAAGCATCTGCCTTCAGCTCAAGTCATGATCCCAGGATCTTGGGATCAAACCCCGCACCGGGCTCCCTGCTTAGTGGGGAGCCTGCTTCTCCCTCTGCCACAGCTGCTCCCCGTGCTTGTGCTTGCTCTCTCTCTCTCTGTCAAATAAATACATAAAATCTTAAAAAAAAAAAGATCCAATTTCATGTGCCACTAGAGAGGGAAAAATATGCTGGTCTTCATAGACAGTTATTGAATTTAGAGAATATTTATTTTAAAATACAAATCATTACCATTTGATAAGCTGTATTTAGTGCATCAATCTCAATTTAGAAAGTGTGCTCTTAGAGAATTGCTATCTCCCTAACTTTTCTGTTAAGTGACCATCACTAGTATTGGTTTCTAGTATAAATCGATGTTTGTATGTTACTCTGGAAGCTGTTGAATCTTCAAGAGATGATGGAATTGGTTTCAAATAGAAAGTATTTTATGAGACTTCAATGGAGAGAACCAACATATTTTGAGTATCTTTTATATGCCGTGGGCTTCACATATATCTAACCAGTAAGTTAATGAGAGAGGGTGGTGAGGTAAGTAATTTTGCCAGCCTCATAAAATTGTCTGATTCTGAGAGCACTGTATCTAATATAACTCCCTTCTGAATTTTCCTTATAGCCCTCACCTGCAGTTATTTTGTTCTTCAGAAGGAGACTGAGCAAAAAATCTCACACTCATTAAATTCACGTCTAACTCTGTTAATATGAGTGGTGATTTCTTACATGGTGAACACTTTTACTTCTCTTGATGGAGTTACAGGTTCTTCCTGGTATTATTTTCAAAAGACATTATAAATGAAATTTATGCGTACTTATTTGTGGTTACCTATCTAACAGCACATGCATTATGTATTTAATTCTATAGTTAAAATTTACCCCCCAAATTGAAAAAAAACTAATTCAAAGGATACATGCATCCCTCTTTATTGCATGCAGTATTATTTTCAATAGCTAAATTATGGAAGCAACCCCAGTGTCTACTGATAGATGAATGGATAAAGACATTGTGGTATACATATACAATGAAATATTATTCAGCCATAACAAAGAATATCCTGCCATTTGCAACAACATGGATGGAGCTAGAGAGTATAATGCTAAATGAAATAAGTTGGTTGGAGAAAGACAAATACCATATGATTTCACTCACATGTGGAATTTAAGAAACAAAACAAATGAGCAAAGGGGAAAAAAAGAGAGAGAGAGAAACCAGGAAACAGCCTCTTAACTACAGAGAACAAACTGATGTTTGCCAGAGGAGAGATGGGTGGGGGGTGGGTGAAACAGGTGACGGGGATTAAGGAGTGCACTTGTGATGGGTGCTGGGTGACGTACAGAAGTGTTGAATCACTGTGTTGTACTCTTGAAACTAACAGAACATTGTATGTTAACAATACTGGAATTAAAAAACTTAATAAAAAAACTTCTGGAAATATGCACAGAAAACTATTAACAATACTTAGTTCTGAGGCAACAAGTTAAAGTCTGAATGGGAGAAACACTTACTTTACACTGAAATTGTTTATAATATCTCAAAAGGTAAGAAGAGCCCGTATGTAGGTTGGAATAATGATAAGAGAAAAACGAATACTAACAGTAAAAAAAACAATTTTAAAGAATACTGAAATTTGAAGAGTCCAATCTCCCACCCTGTGATAGTATTACATGGACAACATTCTTACTTCTGTTTGGATACTTTAGTGGTGTGAAGTTCGTCAATTTTCAAGCCTGTTTATTCAATGAATAGATAGCAGTTTGAAATGAAGTATATATTCAGCTGGTATTTGCCTCTTGGGAATTTTTACTTACAGATCCTAGTTCTGCCCTCTGCAGCCACCTAAATAAATGTAATCCCTCCCCGACCCAACACTGGTGCTATGTTAGTAAACTGTCTTAACGTTTTGGTACTTTTATAGCCTGGAACGCATAATTTGACCCCTAAGCAGAGGATGTTATTAAAAATGGTATTGAATATATATGTATATAAAAGGAAAACATACAAAAAATAATGATGTATTTCAAGGAAATTTACTGTATTTCCTTACACATAATATGCATACACACATATAATATACTAACATATATGTTTACATATTTCCTATTAAACGAGAACATAAACTAGAAAGCAAGTACCTCTCTTCAGTTGTCTTTCCATTACATTCCCCCTTCCCTATGCAAGTGAGTGGGACAACATGAGCTAAGTCAGTGCTCCTATGGTGAGTTTTCAGTATACTGCATCTGTTAAATGGCATTGGGATATTTTCTCCCCTTCCGAAGTGATCTTACCCTGCGAGGGTTTCCTCGGTAAAACAAAGTTTATCCAGCACCCTATCACACAATTGTAAGTCCATCTATGTTTATAATCATGTTCTGAACGTCTCTCCCCCTCCACAGATCATTTTCCGAAAAATCAGTGACGTGAAGAAAGAGGAAGAGGAGCGCCTCAGGCAGAAGAACGAGGTCACCCTCAGCATCCCCGTGGACCACCCCGTCCGAAAGCTCTTCCAGAAGTTCAAGCAGCAGAAGGAGCTGCGGAATCAGGGGTCCACCCAGAGCGACCCCGAGCGGAACCAGCTCCAGGTAGAGAGCCGCTCCTTACAGAATGGAGCCTCCATCACGGGCACCAGCGTGGTCACTGTGTCACAGATCACGCCCATCCAGACATCTCTGGCCTACGTGAAAACCAGCGAGTCCCTCAAGCAAAACAACCGTGATGCCATGGAACTCAAGCCCAATGGCGGTGCTGACCCCAAATGTCTCAAGGTCAACAGCCCGATCAGGATGAAGAACGGAAATGGGAGGGGATGGCTGCGACTCAAGAATAACACGGGGGCGCACGAGGAGAAAAAGGAAGACTGGAATAACGTCACGAAAGCCGAGTCGATGGGGCTATTGTCAGAGGACCCCAAGGGCAGCGATTCCGAGAACAGTGTTACTAAAAACCCATTACGGAAAACAGATTCTTGTGACAGTGGGATTACAAAAAGTGACCTTCGTCTGGATAAGGCCGGAGAGGCCCGAAGTCCGCTGGAGCACAGCCCGATTCAGGCTGATGCCAAGCACCCCTTTTATCCCATCCCAGAGCAGGCCTTACAAACCACACTGCAGGAAGTCAAGCATGAACTCAAAGAGGACATTCAGCTGCTAAGCTGCAGAATGACTGCCCTGGAAAAGCAGGTGGCAGAAATTTTAAAAATACTCTCCGAAAAAAGCGTGCCCCAGACCTCTTCTCCCAAATCCCAAATGCCTCTCCAAGTACCTCCCCAAATACCATGTCAGGATATTTTTAGTGTTTCAAGGCCTGAGTCACCTGAATCTGACAAAGATGAAATGCACTTTTAATATATATATATATATTTGTTAATATATTAAAAACAGTATATACATCTATATACATATGTGTGTATATACAGTATATACATATATATATATATTTTCACTTGCTTTCAATATGATGAACACAGTATGGATTTTGATATGTAAATATTGCATGTCCAGCTGGATTCTGGCCTGCCAAAGAAGATGATTATTTAAAACATAGATAGTGCTTGTATATTATGCAGTTGACTGCATGCACACTTTACATTTATTTATAGTCTCTATTCTAATACAAAAAAAGTATGATTTTTGTTAACCAAGGCAATGTAATATTTGAAGAATCAGGGTCCAACCTGCCAATGTTGCCATGACAAATTTGATCTCAGGCTGAGTATATTGAACTGTCATTTTCTCACTGTTCTGTTAAGTTAAAATTATAGATTAATGCCAAGGGAGACTTCAACCTTTTAGACTGTTGGTACCATTTTATAATCTCTTTTCATAGGATATTTTTCTGTAACTTAGTGTTAGGTTATTTTCCCCAATAGGCAGTGTTTGCTCCATCTAAATGACTGTTTTGTTGCCTAAATCAGATAGCAGTGTGGGATATTGAGAACGTATTGCTATGAGTTTTGTGCATGAATTGCATTTTCGCTCAACTATACCTCTCCTTTTTTAACACTGTACTTAGATAGTAATCATTAACTCTTATGTAAGGAAATCCCTACTCCCTCCGTCTTGGAGAATAGCTGCCATCTTATAAGCTGATTTTATCAACCCCATAAATATGAAACTATTAATATAGTATATATTATTATAGAAAAACTGCACCACAGGGTAAAAGGGCCTTTTAGCAAATCACATTAGTGATGCTGGTTTTCCAAATGTGATGAATGTTCTCAATTTGTGTTTCTAAAACTTGTTCAAAGGTGAGGTTGAAAGGCTCTTGGCAAAGAAACAAACAAAACACATTTAAGTAATCACATCAAAATTTTAACTATAATGATCTAAATAAAAAAGAATGTAAACAGATAGACAAGTTTTTGTAGCATATCTGTAACTTAGGGTGAAACACAGGTACAGAATTGTTCACACATGTTTCTTAACAATGTTTATAGGGATAACACAGGAAACATGGTTAGAAAAAAATCTAAGAAGTTGTCAAGTTGCTCAGTTCAGATAACTGCTTTTCTATAATTTTATCCTGGTTACAATTTTCTAAAGCTTTTTTGCACACAGTTCTACTGCAGGACTTCTGCTGAATTGATATAATAGACTACTGTGGCTCAGGCAGGTCCATGTAGGAAAGGGGCGTACTAAAGACTGAATTTCAGGGTCTTTGAGTCATAAATCCTCTTCTTAGAAAGTGCCTATTATCAACTAAAAAAAAAGTCACAAAGAGTTGTGTATAGCTAGTCCCTCAAATGGTATGTATTGAGAATAAAATACATGTTCATTTGTAAGAACCCAGAAAAATTTATTTCTTTTGACCAAAGTATATTTTGTGAAACCGATCAAAGAGGCATACTTTTAAACTGGTGCATGCATGACGTTTAACTGTGGAAACAGGGAAGTTATTGTTTGCATCAAGTTGAAAATATATTCCAGTAATTTGTACATTATCGGAGCATCTGTACATATATGTTAACAACATGCACAAGATGATAGCAAAATCAAAGGAGCTATTTTGACCTATTGTTGCCATTTTTATGAGCTTTTCTAACTATCTCCCAGCATCCCCAAATAAAACCACCAGAACTGAAAGACAAGTTATCGCAATCAGACTGGAGAAGTGCAGAACAAAGTAATTTTTAAAAACAATTGATATTTTAGAATTTCTATTAGAGCTTCTTCACACGTCCACAAAATGTGCCTCTTTAATCCAGGAGTCTCAGAGCAGATGTTATGTGCCATGGGTTCCATTTCCCCTTTTTTGTGCCCACAACTTCCATTACTCAGCATGGAAGTTTCCAGGGGAGCATGTCTCCATGCTATGCTACAACATCTACCTACCATAGGCACAAGAACATGAGGTACTCACAGGATAAGGAGTCAGCCTTGAAATGGAGATTTAAGTTGCTTTCATGGTGAAGATGGTACTTTTTTCTTGACCTCTGACATTTATTGAATTTCAGGGTATTTTTCTATTTAACCATGTACGAGACAAGCTTGGTTAAGCTTTTAAAGGTGAGTGAATGGTAAAGATAATCTGCATATAGAAATGGTCAAACTTCAGCCACATGCTTCAAAAAAATAACCATTGGTGTAAAGCTATATCAGAATGACTAAGACAGCAGGGCAATTTGATGTTGCAATCCACGCCTTTGCTTATTAGTGGTGCAAATATTTGCTGTGTTCTGCCATCGACTCAACTGACCTATGATATTATTGTTCATATACATGGGCAAGAAACATGGTTTTGAACTCCTCCAGGTTGTCACCAAGGGGGGAAAAGTATCAATTGCTTGTTTATGGTGCAGTTCTCACAGTATTCTTTTCCAGTCACCTGTGTTCCTATGTGCATGCACGACGAGGTGCTGAATGCACTCTGCTTTTTCAGCAGAAATGCATGTGTTCAGCAAACATTGTATATAGTCTTTTAGGTTCCCAGATTCTGCAATTCTTACCAGTTGAACTTACTCAGATTTGAATGAAGGGTGAACACTTGCTTTAATACGTGCAATAATGATAGAGTCCTGTTCTGTGTTGCCTCAGCCAGCACATGGGGGACCAGACGACTGCATGTTTTATTCTTACACTGTATAGATGCTTTCAGTGCATCCAGAATAAAATTTTTATTATTATATTTCTGAACAATGTACTAGTAGGAGTAAATAGATATGTATTTACAATCCAAACATTTTCCAAAGCAACTTACATACCTTCAATATTTTTCTATGATAATATAGAAGATCAGATGCTGTACCCTGGACAGGTGGTTGTAATGTAATAGCAAAAGTCAAACAAAAACGGAAATGTGAGCTGTGCATCGTAACGACAAGTTTTGCCAGTCTGTATTAGGATATTATTGCACTAAATATGATCTAGTAGATGCAAGAGCTTATGATAAAGAGAACACAGGCACACAAATGGCAGATGACAATACCAAAGCTACCAGTGTCCCACAATGACATAAATAGTACTTAGAATGGTTTGGGCATAGATGTTGAATAGAGACATATACATCATTGTTAAAATGGAAAATTTTTGTTTTGACACCAGTTTCATCTCACATTAAGTACAGAAGTAAAATTGTCCTAAGTACTCAGTTAAAAAAAAATGTATGTAGATCAGAGCAAGAGAATTAGAAAATTTGGGATTTTAAACTGCTTTTAAGAACAGGCATACACTCCTGGAGTTCCCAGCATGTTAACAAGAATATTAATTATGACCACTAACAAAAATGCCATTTTGAAAATTAATCCTATTGGAACCCAAATGCAAATCACAGCTTCCTTTAAATTTAAGGAGATTTTGTTCTCCTGAGATCTGGCCCATTTGCTGTTCTATTTTAAATTACTAAATTCTTTTAGAAAACTTTAAAAAAATTAATCTTCAGAGCAGTGACTGTTTTTAAAGTGTGCAGTGGCTGGTACTAGTGAAATTATGTGTCATATTCTTAATGAATTCTACTATCTTGTATAATTTTTATCTTTTAAGCTATTTTGTCTCTTTTCCAAAATTTTATGTAGGTAATGAGAAAATTTATCTAGAATGTACATATCATACATGGAAAACTTTAAAATATGAATATTTTGTAATTATGTGAATGTTGTGTTTTAATATTTTGTTACATATAAGAATATTTCTCTTGTGGTCTTGATGGAAAGGGAGAGAAGAACAATTTTTTTGGAAAACATCCGAGGATTAGTATCTGAGCTCTGTCTTGGAGTCTGAATCTAGCTTTGTCACAATTACAGTGTAACTTTGGGCAAATTAACTGTTCTTTGGTGTGTCTGGGCTTCAATTCCCCACCAATAAATAATAAAATGAAGATAAGAACTGCTCCATTCTTACATCAAGATGATATTAGGTCAGTGGGAAATCATCTTCCTCTCAAATGAAAATCACATGAAGATAAATTATTAATTTTTTCTTTCTTTCATAGAAGATCAGCTGAGATATACTCTTTAAATATTTTCATAGGGTTTAGAAATTTCTCTGGCCAGAGGTTGGTGGGGAAAGGCATTGATGGCTAAAAAATTACTAGTCATTGGCATGTGAGCAAAAGAAAGTTGTCTGGGAATTTAGAACTACTAATTAAATAAACATGGAAAGAGTGAAGGTCTTTGGAGAGAACAGAGAAAGAAGAGAAAAAGACATGTAAATATTATGATTTTTGCTTATTCTATTTAATCATACTGCTCAGCAGAAATTCTCAATCTTGTGAGAAAAAGTAAAAAAAAATTGAGTATTCATGATACAGAGCAGTTCATCTTTCAAGTTTTTGTATAAAAATAATCATGACTTACTCAAGATACATGGCTCCACATGGACAGATGTTCTTATAACAAAATTCTTAATTGTGAAAGAAGCTTTTCCAATAACCAATCGATTTTTCAATGTATATCTTGAACTAGAAAAAAAAGGTAAAAAAGGAAAACCATTTGAATTACCTTAAAAAACCACTGATGTTATTGTGTCCTAAATTAGAATATTCTAATTTAAAAAGTTATAATATGTGATTAGTAACATTGATAACTCTAGGAAGCCCCTGATAACATGTAAACATTTTATTTTTGAAAATGAGATTCATTTTGTTAACATTTGTTCAGTCTGCAAAGACAGTCTTGTATCCTAAAGAATACACTCAAACCTGCAGTCAGTACATATGTGGTGACCCTTTGTATAAAGAAAATAACAAGAGCACCTAGAAACAAGGGGGGCAAATCTTACATACTATAAGAGACATTTCGATCTCTTACTAATCTTTCCGTTGTATCAGAATTTTAAAACTATTACTACAAATTAGGAATTAGGCATCATTTTGAAAGCAGACAAAATTTCTCAAGTTAAAGAAGGATTAGTTATAAATGCCTGATATATTTAAGAAATATTAAGGGAGATTTAAGGGGATCGTTCATCACTGACCATGACTTTTTACTAACCATTCTAACATTTTTTATTTATTTGCTAAATAGTTGATAACATTTATATTTGTATCCACTGTGATAGGCCCATGGCATTCCAAATCACAGTTGCATTACATGTGTATTTCACACATATGTAAATAAATATTTTCAATCAACTTGCTCTCGGTGTAAACTTTGTACTTACAGCCTACATGTTGTTACCACTCAGATAACAAAAACTCTTACAACTACGGAATGACACATATAATTTTTTTAGAGGGTTGATATAGATCAAATTGACACTATAGGAAATGTTCTTATCTTGGTCCAGGAAAATAAACCAAGAGGTGATGTGTGTGGAGCTACACAGAACAAAAACAAGAGTCAGGTTTTAAATAGGTTAGTAGTGCCAGGCTACATGAGCTCACAAAAGTCCAAGACAGAATTTCCATTTCCATCTTTGGAACAAATCTACAAAGAGGAGCATGATGGTGGTCACAGTTTAGATCTAAGCATGTCATTGGTAATGCTTATGGGTGCATCAGATCGAGTCTGGTGAGTTTATATAAGATTTTTTCTATAGTCTTAGCTTTACTGGTGTACATTGCTTTATAAACATTACTTTTATTAACTGCTCTGTATAAGTATGTGCAGCCTTCTCCATGAGAAGGATTGACTAAGTCTGGATCTGCCATTAGTCATCAAAAAAAAAAAAAAAATGTGGAGGGGCAACAAAAATAAGTTTATTTGAACAGAAACAAAACCATAACACCCACATTTCTATAGTTATAGCTTATTTTTCTCACTGGCACATCACCAGACAAAACAAAAGGACAAACGTGGATGCATTTCCAAGTGTCAAAAAGACTCTTAAATAATAAAACCTAATGCAATTCTAGGACTTGAGCAAGTAATAAATTCAAACATATCTATGGTACATACATTTTTCTTTAGTATCGGTTTTTCTCATCCTTAAGTAAAAGAGTGCTTATGTGAGATGTTTCTAGTACCCATAGATGAATTATGAAAAATGCAGTTTTAACAATGAAGCTACAGAATGGTCTCATTAAAAGAGACACGTATTCGGGTTTTTCATGCCTCTTTCCTATGAAACTTAGATCTTTGATAAAATTATTTTCCCTAAACTTTATTTTCACAGAATCATCACTCACAAGCTTACTATTAATATTTGCAATACTTCATTTTGGCACTTGCCACTCACTTTTTTTTTCCTTCCACAAAAGTGTCTATTAATTTTTCACAAATTTACAAGTTTTTTATCTCCTGGATTTTACCTAACTTTTCTCATTTAGAATATTTTCCAGAACTAGAGATTTAGATGCTACAAATAATGACTTTGTTAGTAAGTCTCTTCCTGGAAATGTGAGTTATTCTGTATGTTTAACATTTACAAATCAATAGATTTTTCTTATATTAGGATAAAATGCTTACTCTGTATTTTACTGGTTTTATTTTCCATCCTTGATACTTTTTCTCCCAAAAAACTTAAAAAAAAAAAGACTTAAAGATAAATTTTTTTCCTTGACCCTAGGCCTTTTTCCGCATTGGAAACAATGAAGATAAACATTTATATAATTATAAATTTGATCTTTATTTTGTTTTCATGATAATGGAATTTAAGTCAGAATTCTCATAATTTAATTTATAATTCTCGTATGTGGTAATATTTCCAAAAGTTATACTGAAAATCAGTTTGGGGCCATAAAGGATGTGAGGATGAGAAGCACTAAAAAAATGAACATTCTTTATTAACAAAATAGAATTATGATGCCAATTATATCAAACAAATCCAGTTGTTAAGCAGTGTCCATGTGAATTATTACTAATATTTAATCTTCAAAGCATTTTATGTAAAATAATTGGTTCTCAACCATCCATTGAGGGCACAAAATATCTCTTACCCAAGTCCAGAGGCCAGGGAAACACAATGGAGTTCTACTACCAGTCTTTCCTGTCCTTCTCTACCTCTCAAAACACTTGGGGGTATGCACAAACACACATAACCAAACAAATCATCTTCTACATAGAGAAAGGCAGTTAACACTTTCATTCTTTGTTGAATATTTAAATTTATTAAACTGCATGGTGAAGTTTGAGAGAGAGATTTTTTTCAGTAAAGAGAAAACAGGTCAACATCTATGCTGACATACTTGTTTAGGTAGTACTAAAATCTGTAGTTGGTCCTATATTCTAATTAAAATTCTGAGTCATGTTATGTAGGAAAGGGACATATGAGCTAGAATTTTTTAATACCTACTGTGCCAGATGTTGTAAGAGTTTTGGTCTGTCTTCTAACTTGAGATATCCTATCTTTTGAGTTTCATGATGAGACCAGTGCGTTTGCATGCTTTATGATGGTCAAGACCATTGAGATTTGGACTGGGAATCAGGAACATTATGAAGGCAAAGGATGAGAAAGACTGAATGAAGTCTATCTGCTTCTTGACCTTCAGGCTTAGAAGTTAAATAAGTGAATTTGACTTGTATTTATTGAGTGCTCATTCTCTGTTTATGCTGTGCTAAACACTTTATTCAGATTATCAAATTTAATTTTTGCAAAAACCCTATGAAGTAACAGATAAAAGAACTTGTTAGGATAGCATAGCTCTTGAGTGGTAAAGGTGAAGTTCTAACAGAGGCAGACAGACTTTAGAGAGATTTTTATAGAATACTGACATTGCAAGGACATCTAGTCCAACCACAAATTCCAAGTCTTTCAAGACATGTACTTTTAAAGGCTCCTGAAATTAAAATAACTTTTAAAAATTTCACTCTGTAGTGTAAATGTAAATATTTGATTTTTCATGGTAGGTTAGAGTAAATGATAGAGATTGAAGTCATAATTGTTATAAGCACAAGCTGCTCCACCCCAATAATGGAATTTTCCTTCACTTCTCCTAATAATCGAGAGGCATCTGTAAAGGTAAATTGCCAAATGTGGTAATAAGAGGCAAGTTGTGGTCACTGGTATTAACACTTTCTTTTCCAATTGAATTTTAACCTAAGGAGGTAATGCATGATAGTCAAGGAAAGCAAGAGACATTCAGTTGTGCAAGACTGATGAATCACAGACCTGTACTCCTGAAACAAATAATACATTATATGTTAATTAAAAAAAAAAAGACATTCAGGATTTTTTTCTATAATTTCTCTCAATTTTTAATATTGGCATTTGGATGAGACTCTGGAAAGATTTTATTTTTAAAATTTATTTTTTGATGCACTGAGTTTTAAGTGGATTATGCAGATCTTTTTATTGATTACACTGATGTTGCCTTCTTGGCCAAACGACTATTAAATGCATTATCCAAACGAACCATTTCTGTTTAGAATGGCAATTTGTATTATTTCCAAATTTAATAGGCCTGTTGTATGTTTCCTTTAGAAAGTTTAAATAATTTTCTCTAATGAAAAAATGTTAATTTCATTAATGTAATTTATTCGTCTTACCCTCAGATTTTTTTTAAAGGTAATGTGTTGCGATAAGGAGAAGAAAAAGGTTATTACAGCATTACACTCTAGGATCCTTAGCTCAAACCATCTTTTTCATTTTTATGGTAACACAGCCAGAGGTAACTGTGGAAAAGACCATTTCACTTTTTCATAACAATGGTAGAAGACCACAGTGATACTATCCAAAGCTTTTTATAGTTAGCTCACTTTCATCCTTGACTATTATATTATCACTGCATTATTATTTAAATGAGGTCATGACTTGTATTACATCTGAATGAAGGTACTTGGTCAGAGAACAACTGAGGAAAAGAAATAGAAGAGTAGGGCTAGCAGTTGCTTCCTCATCATCGGTTTCTGAGTGTGATGTTTTAAAGTAGTTTTTATTTATTTTTTGAAATAACACATTGTCATAACCACTGTTAGGATTTTAATGAAACATTAGGAAGCAGTTTGAAAGCTTGTCAAATATTGGGGTTTTAAAAAAATAAACATGTATGTGAGTGTTCCTCCCACCAACCAAGTTTAGAACCTCTGGTTCTGACCTAGAAGCTCAGTTGTAAGCACTTGGCTGGCTGAGCTGTACGTTATGGGGTAAAGCCAAGAGGGTCTGACCACTCTCTCCTTCATGCAGAATCACTGATTGTTGAATGACCAGACCAGTCAAGGCCAAAATATCCACACTGTGTCTGAATATGCCAGATCGAGTATTCATAGTAACTAATTTAAGTACTTCATTGTCAAATATTTTATCCTCCTTCTCTGCTAAATCATCTTCGATAACAATAAGGTGAATGCCCTTCTTCTCCACTGAGTTAGGGAAATTGGACTTTGTAACTAAAGCAACAAAGATTATTGTTGATCGCAGAGCTCTTGGTGTCATGGATCCCTCATTGGCTCCTCAACTTTTTTCAATTGAAGTATGACAGGAAATATTCCTGATGAGGCCAAGATTGAATAAACAGAAGGAATAGCTAGCAAGCTATGCAAAATCACAATATAGATTCATTTTGAATTCCATGTCAAAGAAAGTTTGATAGGCCTGAGTCTTTAATATTGGTATATTTTGTCAAAAACATGCATTTTCAGTTTATGCAAAAACCAAATGCACTTCCATTTAAAATCAAGATTATTTAATATATTCGATATTTAGAAAAATAGTGGCAAGGATTGTTTTGTGATCTCCGTGGGAAGGTTTTCATGTTGTGATTCTTGAGATTTTTCAGAGGTTATAAACACAGTATTCACTTACGTTTTGTTTGGGTTGGCAGCATGGGCAGCTTCCACTGAGTAGTCATCTTCCACCCTAGAACCCATTCACAGTTAAAGCAAGACAGAACATGCATTTCGTATTAGGAACAATATGACTGTCACCACACTGAAATTGGAAACGGATGTAGAACCATTTCTACCCTGAAACATTCACTGTAATTTATTGAGAAAGCAGTGACTCCTAGAATTGCTTGATATTCACACAACACAAATCAGAATGTGCATATTTATAATATATTGAAAGCTATAGATTTCCTTTATTCTATGTTCTAATGACTTTGTTTACTCCAGTTGCAGAATTTTGTAAATTATAATGCAAATTCCTCACTATAACACGACTGTTACTATGGGAATTTATTTTTGCAAATTCATAAATGTCTTTGCCACTGAGACCATATTGGTGGTAGTTTGGGGTATTAAAAATGCCTCTATAAGAGTTAGGGTTAATTTACTCCAGTTTTCAATGACTGATGCATGTATTGGCCATAGAAACAATGCAAAAACTTCATGTGATGTTTTTAACATCATTATGCTAAGCAGTACTTGTTTGTTTTTTTAAAAATTTGATTCATGCTTAGCAGATCATTTCTTTCTACTTAAACAAAGGTACTGCAATGTGTAATATAGAAATTTTGTATGTACTGTTAACCTATCACCTGATTGCTGAGAGAATGTGTGAAAATATTTTAACTTTGACTTTAGGGTCAATTCTGGAATACGTGTGATCAAAATTTGATTGGTTTTGGGAAGTTTGTGGTGATTATCACTTCATTTAAAATTTGTTCTCAAGAAATAGTCTTTTTAAAAAGTGATTGGCAGGTGGAAGTTTCTAACCCAAAAGAATTCTGGGTTTCAGCACAATAAACTATATTTCATCAGGGAGGATTATTTTGGTTTTTTTCACACTTTATTTAAATGTGAATATTTTTTCATGATACAGAATAAAATGTGCATTTTATGGAACTTGTTTGAATTGAGTCTTTGTTGAAAATAATTGTTTTGAATTTCATTTAATAAGTAAGAAGCTCTCCACTACAAAAATATGAAGCAGTGGGTTCAGAGAAAATATTCTTTTGACATATTAGCTTTGATAATGTTATTTTAAGCTTCTATAATATTTTTCCTCTAATAAATTGCACTGTATTGGTATACGCAATAAAATTAGTGCCATACTTGCGTGGATGGAACTGGAGGGTATTATGCTGAGCGAAAGAAGTCAATCAGAGAAAGACATGTATCATATGATCTCACTGATATGAGGAATTCTTAATCTCAGGAAACAAACTGAGGGTTGCTGGAGTGGTGGGGGGTGGGAGGGATGGGGTGGTTGGGTGATAGACATTGGGGAGGGTATGTGCTATGGTGAGCACTGTGAATTGTGTAAGACTGTTGAACCACAGACCTGTACCTCTGAAACAAATAATACATTATATGTTAAAAAAAAAAGAAGAAGAAGAAGATAGCAGGAGGGGAAGGATGAAGGGGGGTGGAAATCGGAGGGGGAGACGAACCATGAGAGACTATGGACTCTGAGAAACAAACTGAGGGTTCTAGAGGGGAGGGGGTTGGGGGAATGGGTTAACCTGGTGATGGGTATTAAAGAGGGCACGTATTGCATGGAGCACTGGGTGTTATACGCAAACAATGAATCATGGAACACTACATCAGAAACTAATGATGTAATGTATGGTGATTAACATAACATAATAATAAAAAAAAGAAAAAGGATAAAATTAGTGTCATATTGGAAGTTAAAATTTTAAACCCCCGCAGTATATTTGTTTGAATTATAAGATTTCTCTGTGCCATTAAAGATAGTGATAAAACCTAGAAAGAAGTTTGGGGCAAATTTTATTTTAAAATGGGATTTCTTTTAATGTTTCTTAATTCTAGCAATCTATCAAAAATGTAATTATTTTCCTAATATTATGGGTTTATCCCAGTCTGTGCAATTTAGAAGCATAAAGGCAGAATATACATGGAAAAATAGAGTACTTCCATTCTTTGGAAAAATCCATAGTTTGCCACTAGCCCTTGAGGCATTAAAAGTCAAGAGCTGGATATGTAATATAGGAAGGCTGTTACATGAGACTTGCATATTTTTTCTAATTAAAGAAACACAAGTTTAAGGGATACATTTTTTGGACATCACTGAAGAGTTACTCATATCTATTGTTTCTCTGTGCAATATAGCATTTTGATTAGAGGACAACTAAATAAAGCTTTGTCTTTCTTATGTGTGTATGAAAGTATATTTATAGAGGATATTCTAGAGTCAGCTCTTGTTTATAAAGAAGTCAAGGATATGATGATCACACATAATTAAATGGATCAGTACACAAATTATTGGTAATTAACACCTTTTCCACTCTGCCCTTCCCCCCTTCTTTCCTTACATCAATACACACACACGTGCACATGTGCATTCACACACACACACACTTAGCAATCACTTACAATCTCTCCTTGTAAATTCTGTGATAATACATCTATTGAGAAAGATACGAACTTTCGAAACATGAGTATTGTATAAGACTGATGAATCACAGACCTGTACTCCTGAAACAAATAATACATTATATGTTAATAATAATAAAAATAATAAAAGATCATAAAATAAAAAAACATATTATAGATTTGGATGAGTAAGTACTCAAGTGCCAAATACCATTAAGAGGAGGATTGAGACAAATTTCAGTCCCATGGGCTATTTTCTCCAAAGTGTGATGCAGAATGGAACCTGCTTGAGCCCCCAGTCCTCAGTCTTGTGTCAGTGCCTCTACTCCCAACCAGCAGGGAATGTTTTGCTTTCTGGAAGATCACTGAAAACACCCAGTTTGCCTCTATCAGGTCAGATCCATTTTGTTTCATCTACACAAATTAGCACAATGTGCTATAACTGGATTAAATAACGATGTGCCCTGTGTGAACAACCCAGAACTGGCATACATGTTACAGCTGGAAGGGACCTTGAAATTGAATCAGCAGTACCTACTTTGAGAAACGAGGAAACCAAGCACTGGAGATGGTAATTGGTTCTCCAAAATTCTATGTACAGCTGGTAGAGGAGCTAGGATTCAGATTCAGTTGTCTTGATTCCAGGTCCAATGTTTCTTCCCCTCTATCACATTGCTGTCAGGGGTTTCCACAGTGCAACACACGCACACACACACACACACACACAGAGGCATTTCAGCTAATGCTACTGAAGATGTTGCTAGATTCATCTCTGGGTGTTGCTGAAAGGACAGTTGTATGTCCAACTATGCTATTTACATAAAGATGTGTGTCCTTCATTTCAGTTTTTTTGAACATAAAAATGGTATCTCATAAAAGGTGTACACTTCATGTGATATGAAGGTTGTTATTCAGTGTTTACGATCATGATACCTTGTACACCTAAGAGTTTTAGAATAAGAACTAAATACATCATCATCAGTTTGTTGTCTCTGGCTAAAGCTGCACAACTGGGTCAGAGGTCGAGAAGACTGAAAAAAGACTGGCAGGAGGCTGACCACCCCAGATCACTATGTGAAGAACAGAAACTGCAACTTCTGGGTCTCTTCTTTCCTGTGAGCCCATGTGGGTGCATCAAACACTGCTTTCCATCTCATCTGACTCTACTGTCTTCTAGTGACCAAGCTTAAGTCTTTGTGTGTGTGTACACATGTTTGGGGAGGACAGTCTTCTCGGTTCTTAAAATCTACTGAGGCTATTCCCGTGAAAAGGCAAAATAAATGTCTATAATCATGGTTTACAAATAACAATGTCCAATCTGGTCAGTGGTGGGTGGAGAAGTGCTAACATCTTCTCACCTAGAGTCATTCAACCTGTTAACAGATACTGCTTCATTGTATGATATGGTGACCACAGTGACCAAATTCAGTGGCACCCAAAGTGTGGACCTTAGGGTTGTCTTCCAAAACTGTGAACATCCTGTTCTAAAACCTACAAGATTCTGTTGAAATTCTTCATATCAGTGACATTCGAGCTATTTAGTTTATTGACTGGCAGGAATTCCAGGAACAATATGCAGGTTTACAGAGGGAAGAATTTCAGCTCTCTCAGGCCTTCTTTAAATTTCCATGGCCTCCACTCTTAACACACACCTCCCCCCCCGCCCCCCGGATCTTAACAACTCAGGCAAGGAGAGAAGGGAACAGATTTTTCGGAGTCCTGGTTCTTCTACTGCTGCACACATAGCCTTGTCTTCTGTTCCGTGTAGTTTTCCACTGGCCTCAAAGCAGAGGGAGGAGAAGAAACATTCTGCAGGTGACCTGAAGCTGGTGACTTTGTGGTTCACTGCCTGCCTAAGGAAAAAAGGAAGGACTAAACAAGTCATCCGGCAATGACTATTGAGCCCTCTGACAGGTAGTCTTAGAGAAGGAAGGTCAGGGAGGGGTTTTGCCTTTCAGCACATAAGCAGCAAATAAGATACTTCTGTGCTGGTGGAGTTGCCAGGAGCCTCTCTCCTCATCCTTCCTTCTGCTACTGGGGACTTTATTCTCTGTGTAGCCTAAAGCAGGTTGGGACCAGATCAAGAGAGAGAAGTGAAAGTTCTTTGAAAAACATAATGGGTTATACAAAACTTGAGGTTCTTTGTATTTGCCATTGATGTTCCCAGGAGTCAAGAATAGATTCCAGAACCTATTGAGAAGGGGTCATAAATATTAATAACATACATTGATGCCCGCTTCTAGTGAGGTTCCAAATTTTTCTCACTTACAAATAGAGAAAATTGGACATGATTATAGTGTGTTCAGGTGTGGTTAGCAGCTGAAGTGTTTTTATTTCCCTATGCAAGCACAGACACTACATACACCCAGTCCTGTGCCTCACCCCACTTCTAGAAATAAAATATTTTTAAAGAAATCATTAACATGTAGGCCACATGATAAATATAGCCCTAGCTTCATTAATCTGAAATTCTCAAGAAAGCAGTACTATTTGTACTATTTGAATTTTTCACTTTCAGAGTTACTTATCAATATCTTGTGAGATTTCTGTCACACAGATAAGGAATTAAGTTCTGTTTCAGAGTTCTTCCTGATTTATGATTTAGAGCTACAAGATAAATTCTCAAAGTTAGTGTTTAAGCAGTAAAGAGTTTCCTAGATGTTGAGTTAGTTTAAGACTTTCACCCAACTTATTTAGATACAAGTGAGAAAATAATGGAGTTGACAATTTAAAGTGTTTATGCTAAACATAACACAAGCCCAAAGTTCAATACTAACAACTTTATCATCCCCATCAAGCCTCTCTTCTAAACCCTGACAGGATGTCTGTACTTTTTATAGAACTCAACTGTTATGTTTTTGCTGCTGTTGTTATTGTTATACTTGAACTGATTTTGATATAGAACCAAGTTCTCTTCTTACTATTTTGTATGTTGTATATGGATGGATGGATGGATGGATGGATGGATGGATGGATGGATGGATGGATGGTTGGATGAATAGATAGGTAAGTAGAATTATCTATCTGTCAGATAGAGTTCTTGCTCCCAATAGCCCCAGAGAGAGACAAGGCCACAGGCTCTGGGTAACTAAAAGCCTTTTCTGAGCTCACATAGCTATGATCTCAGAGAAAGTTTTCAAATCCAGATTTCTGACTCCAAATCATGTTTTGTTTGCCTCAAAGTGGCTCTCAGACATGCATTAGATACCTGGTTTTCATATCAGCATTTGTAGAAATAAAACATATTAAAATTATTTGGGGGAGGACTCCTTAGTGGTTCAAGGTCTTCACATAAAGTTATCACCTGAGCCCAGAATTTCAGTTTGGTCTTGTGCTGGTCTTTAAGCAGGAGAAACACTAAGATTCACCTTCATGTATGGTCTGTCTATTCACAAATATGAAATACTGCAATTCATGGCATCACCTTAGTTTCTCCTTTGCACAGCGATCTATGTGGAAAGCCCCACAGGAGCACCGAGGCCAGTACAGGACACTCTGGTGATGCAGACATGAGCCACTTGAAGGAAAGGGCTGTGATTTCTTCTTCCTTTCTAGCTCCTTGTGGTGTTTAGAGGTATGTGCCGTGCCCAGTACAGTGGCGTCAAAGTCTTGAAAGAATGCTTAGGGTCTTTCACATCTATTCTTTTAAGACTTACTTCTGTTTTAAAAAGCTTTAACACAGCTAACTCATGTGGGAAAGATATGCCTACCACTTGGTGTTATCTTTGCATTCAAGATGACTAAGACATCACAAATCACTTCTAACTGTCTGAGAATGTGAATTATAAGTCCTAAAATTCCAAGTGCTGCCTTGATATCTTTGTGCCTCACAGGGCCCCAAAGATGTAATCATGAGTTCCTCTGTTCTTGCTACATGTATAACACTCCCCCACCCCGCCCCATCCCTAGCAGGAAAATCTTCCCCCCACCTGGCTAGTTCTCCATGAGCCAGAACAGCTGCATTCCACCCAGTCTTCAACCTAACTTCTACTTCCCTGACAGCCCATGAGTTTTTTCAAACAAGCCAATCATATCCTCATGTGAGGGCCTTTTCCTCTTGCTACTATGAAGACTTCAGCCCCTGTTTGTTCTGTTCCTGAATGTAACTTCAGTGTAGACCTGCACAGTATGCAACGTCCTTCTCCTCCAGGCGGTGAGTATATGTGACTAGTAGATTGCTCTCTATTTCATTTGTTCAGTGTTTGGTGTTGTGCATTTAACTGTCTTGTACTATTTAGAATGGTGGATCCCTCCCTTGCCAACAAGGTGAATGGGATGCAGCTAGAACAAAATATTAATTCACTTTATTGAAGAAAATTGTAATGTCTGTCAACTAATACTATTCATCAAAAGTAAGCACATTATGTCTCTTCTCACTTTGATGGTTTAATTAAATGACAATCTGTGGGGCTTTGTAGTCAAATGTGGTGATAAAATTTGATTTGGTATAAATTTTGGATTTTTTTCTTTTAACATAATGCTGCTAATATTTCATAATAAAGGCAAATTGTTTAGCATAGATGGGGGTCAGCCATGTAGTAAAAATCAGTCCCTTTTTATCCAGTTGGAATGCTTAGAACAAACTCATTTCTCTCATTCACTGTTCTAGATGTTGGAGTTTGTTGATGCAAGAAAACTGGAGTAATGACAGTAACGATACTTTTCTTCTTGCAAATGTTTTCACTTTCCAACTCACTCACTTTGCATTTTCTAGGTATCAACTAATCAGACTCATCTGGACAACTCAATGGTGAGAGAAATTATACTTTTTCAAAGTTCTTATGCAATCCTTCGACTACTCTAGAGTTTGGACTGATCATTTTTTTTTTAAAGATTTTATTTATTTGACAGAGAGAGACACAGTGAGAGAGGGAACACCAGCAGGGGGAGATGGAGAGGGAGAAGCAGATTCCCTGCTGAGCAGGGAGCCCGATGTGAGGCTCTATCCCAGGACCCTGGGATCATGACCTGAGCTGAAGGTAGCCACTTAACGACTGAGCCACCCAGGCACCCTGGACTAATCATTTAGACCATTGGTTCTCCACTAAGGGCAATTTTACTCCCAGGGGAATTTTGTCAATTTCTGGGGACATTTTTGGCTGTCCAACTGGGGCAGAATCACCATGGGTACTTACTAGGTAGAGACCAAGAATGCTGCTAAACATCCTACATTACACAGGATAACTCCCACAATAAAGAATTATCCAACCCAATATATCCAGAGTGTTGAGGTTGAGTGTGATACTGTGATTTATAATAAAAATGTATATTTGGCTTTTGTACCCATTTCTGGCACACAGGTTCTAAAACTCTTGGAATTTTTTAAGTGATGAGAGCAGTGGATGTCTTTTATTATGTTAATGAGGTGACCTTTGGAACACACCTAAGGATGGGGGCTGTTTACCAGTGGTATCAACCATGTGTTTAGTCTCACCGCCAACCTCTAGGGAGAGGAGAGGGGCTGGAGATTGAGTTGTATCACAATGGCCAATGACTTAATCAATCATGCGTAGGTAATAAAGCTTCCATAAAAACTCAAAAGGATTGAGTTTGGAGAGCTTCTGTGTTAGTGAACTTGGGGAGAGTGACAAGCGTGGAGAGGGAACGGAAATTCTACTCCCCTGCCCTACGCATCTATTCCATCTGACTGTTTCTAAGTTATATCCTTTAAAAAATAAATAAATAAAGAGTCATCTAGAAAGTAAATGTTTCTCTGAGTTCTGTGGGCCACTCTAGCAAATTAATTAAATCCAAGGAGGAGGTCAAGGGAACTTCTGATTTACAGCCCGTCAATTGGCACTTAAAAGTGGAGAGCAGTCTTGTGAGACAGCCCTTAAGATGTGGAATCTCATGCAGTCTCTAGGTAGACAATGTTGGAAATGAGTTGAATTGTAGGATACCCAGCTGATGTTGGAGAGTTGTTGGATGTGTGGGGAACCCCTGCCCCTGACACACACATAATACTCACATGGTATTTGGTGATCATAACCCTTTTACTAAGAAACACTGGTTTAGACCATATGATGTGTGCTTTTCAAATTATAAAAACCATAATATGAATAGTTTGACCTGTAATAGGGTCAGAAGTTGGATATTTGGAAAGCAGCCCTTGAGAACATTCCTAAAAATAGTTCTAAGCACCACAACAGAGGCTGGAGGCAAGGGTGTGGCTGATCCAAAGTTTTTAACCCTTTCAGTCTGTATATAATCTCTACACCCATCTGTCTGAACAGAGAAGAATCATATTTTACCATGATGAAATGGCAATACTCAGTCCAATGGTATAACTTTCAGCTCAGTATAACCCTCACAAAATACTTTCATCTTTCACTTGATATTTAGGCTTTCATATATTTATAGTGGTTTCTTTCAGGTGAAATTTGTAAATTAAAAAAAATGATAAATTCCTAACTTCATTTTGAAAGAAGAGTTTTTTCACCAGTCAAAAGACTCTTTTAAGTATCTCTCAAATTACAAATTAGCCTATTTTGTTAGTACTCAGTACATTATAGCTTAAATTATAGGGGAGAGAATAAATGTTGGCAAAAAATGTGTGAAAATTTTGTGAATGAGTGATTCCTAGAATATTTCTTGAGTCCAGCAATTTTGCTTCCCTTACCCCTGCTAGTGATTTACAATTTGTTTACAAATAAGTTCTGTCTGCTATTGGAACATTGCTGCCAGGTGCAGATCTATTGGAGAAGCTTTTATTGAAGAACCTTTATTGCCTCTTACAAATAACCTTTTGAAGTGCAGTTTAAATAGCATAAAAGTCACTCATTATAAGTATACAATTCAATGACTTTTAGTAAATTTATATAGTTTCACATTCATCACTGTGATCCAGATATAAAACATTTCCAGAATCCTGAAAATGTTTCTGATGCCCATTTACAGTCACTTCTCACAACCAACCCAAGCCCTAAGCAACACTGTGCTGTTTCTATAGATTTGCCTTTACTAGAAATTTTATTTAAATAGAATCATACAATATGTAGGTTTTCGTGTCTAACTTCTTTCACTGACAAATGTTTTTGAGGTTAATCCATGTTGTTGCATGTATCAGTAGTTCGTTTTTACTGCTGGGTTGTATTTCAATGCACAGTTATATCCCATTTTGTTTATCCATTCACCAGTTTATGCACATTTGGATTGTTCCATTTTTTTTTTTTTTTGGTTATTATGAATAATGCTACTCTAAACATTTGCATACAAGTCTTTGTGTGGACACAGATATTCATTTGTTGGGGGTAGATGCCCTGGAGTGGAATTACTGGGTCATCTGGTAGGTGTATGTTTAACTTCTTAAAGAAAATACCAAACTGTTTCCATAGTTACTGTACCATTTTACATTCCTACCAGCAATGTATATACTGGTCCAGTTTCTCCACTTCCTTGCCAGTACCTAGTATTTTCAGTGTTTTTGATCATAGCCATTTTAATGGGTCTAGGTGGTATCTCTTTGTGATTTAAATGTGCATTTCCCTAATGACTAATGAAGTTAAGCATCTTTAAAGTGGCCTTCCTACATCGTCTTTGGTGAAATGTCTATTTAAATATATTGCATTAAGAAAACACTCAAATCTCTTACCTTCGTTTTGCCTTTTGGTGACACTATTTTCCAGCTCCATGAAATGACAATTAATTGGGACTCTAAGAGTCCCTATTCAGATATTTCAGTGGGTTGATGAGGAGATAAGAGACACTAATACTTTGGAAAGGTATTAACTTGAAGTTATAAAGCTACCTTAGTGCTATGTCTGGACCCATGTAGACTATCTCCTAAATGCAGCTAATAGGTGCTGGACAACAATTGTGATGCCAAACATTTTTAATCTCAAAAAATCTTCACAAACAATGAATCATGGAACACTTCATCTAAAACTAATGATGTAATGTATGGGGATTAACATAAGAATTAAAAAATAAATAAATAATAAAAAAACTGCAAAAAAAAAATCTTACTTATCTCAAGAGCTGATTTTGAAAAGGAATTCAGAGGGAATTTATCTGAATGAACTCTAGTTTAAACTATAAGAAACGTCAAAGGTGAACCACCTTAAGAATTAAAGATGAAATGGTCCAGACAATGGAATATTATTGAGAAATAAAAAGCGATGAGCTATCTGCCAAGAAAAGATTTAGAAAAAGGAAACTTAGATGCATGTTACTAATTAAAAGAAGCCAAACTGACAAGGCTACCTACTGTATGATTCCAACTATGTGATATTCTGGAAGAAGCAAAACTATGACACCGTAAAAGGCTCAGTAGTTGTCAGGGGCCCATGGGGAGCAAGAGATGAAAAGGTGGAGCTAAGAGAATTTTTAGGGCAATGCAATTACTCTATGATACTGTAATGATGGAGATGTGTCATTATATATTTTTCTACACCCACAGAAAGCACAACACCAAGAATAAACTCTAATATCAACTATGGACTTTGGGTGATAATGATGTGTGAATGTAGGTTTATCAATTGAAATAAATGTACCACTCAGATGGGGGATATTGATAATAGAGGAGGCTCTGTGTGTGTGATGGGCAAGGGGCAATGGGAAATCTCTACACTGTCTGCTCAATTTTACTGTGAATCTAAAACTGCCCTAAGAATCAATTCTACTAAAAAAATGAAACATGTTTATCCAGGGAAAATGTGCTCCTTGCAATCCAAGCAACTTAGTGTGTGGGCCAACTCCTTTCTTTTTCACACTCTCTCTGTCAAATCCTTTATTTTGTGGAAAAGTCAATGAGTTGCTCTATTCACTAATTTCTTCAGCAGCCTGTGCTTTTTTTTTTAAGACATGCATACCACAAACCACTCTACTTGCTGGTCACTACATACACCACCTTCAAATTCGCAAAACTCCTGTTTGGAGGCCTGTGCTTTTTATTGTTGTGGGTTTTTGTCGTTGTTGTTGATTTGTTTTCAGTTAAACTAAAATAAAAAGATTCTTCTTGTTCTGTGAAACAGGAGACATGGCTATATAGCAATGCTATAACAATATTTTTTCCAGAAAAATCAGTTTGGTTCACAAGCTTAAGAAATGCTGTAATATAGAATTTACCAGTTTACCTTTGTTGGTTTGTATTGCAAACTCATTCCTGAAAAGCCATGAGGGAAAGATTTTTTCTTTTGACTAGTCAGCTACAGTTCATTTTTCCAGATTAACCTAATGAGAATGAGGCTGAACAATTCTGAGCAGAACAGACTTGCTTGCAGTTAGAGAGACTCAGGATTGCTCCAAACCAAGTCTTTTGGCTCACTCTTCCCTGCCACATCTCAAGCCACAGTGAAGCTTTGAAAAAAATGCCTATTAAAAAATGCTTCACAATTCTGGGACCCCAGACTGTGTTGCTTCTAAATATATTCGCTCTGTCCTCATAAAGTACAGACTAGGCTCCCACTAATTTACAAAAATAAATCCCATTCCCATTGGACTGATTCTGTGACCTGATTCTGTGAAGGCTAAGAGCACATCTCCTGGATATCCTTGTTTCTTCAGGACCCCGCAGAGAGCCATGCATATGGAATACATTCAGTAATTATTTGTTGACTAAACAAACACTGAATGTTATCTTAACATTGTTGTTAACTTTGTGAAATGTTGAATGAATATCCGGAGACTACCTTCTAGCTCAGTATTTTCAGGCTTCTTTAAATTTATTCCTTTTCATGCAATATAGTTAAAATGAAGAAACCAGTGTTATATATTCTGGAATGGTGCTAACACATTATAAAAAATACAGAATTACCAATACCTAACTGTGCCACTTTAATTCTCCTGTAATTACTCAAATGTGTTTTATCTTACAAACATACGTGAGATTGGTTGTATAACTACAATGCCTAGAAAGGAAGGGTTACAGAGGTAAATCAGGAAGAAAGCTTACTTTCAAAGGAGCTTAGAATTCAGGGTAGGAGGCAGAGAGTTAAACAAATAACACAAGGGATTGAATACAGGTGGGAGGAATGGGGTGGGGAAAGAGAGAAAACCCTGATTGTCAATAGAATCATCCTGAAACTTCCAAATGGAAGTGCCAGTGATAAGGCCCAGTTTATACTCCCAGGGATATACGGCTGCGAGCAGAAGCAGGTGGAAGCCACTGCTCCTGAGTCCCAGTGATGTGGCTAATGGTCAGGAGCCCACCCTACCCCAGTTTAAGAGACCCAAGGATGTTAGAAAGATGTATACAATCCTCTAGACCTGTCACATTAATTTTTCTGAGCATAGGTGTATTAATTTATCATACTAAGTTTTTCCCAGAGTCTATTATTCATTGGTTTAAGATTCTAAGTTTATGGAAATCATGTTATTTTATTGGATAGAAATTAAATTAAAAATGTGTAACCTATAGGGGGCACCTGGGCTGCTCAGTCAGTTGAGAGTCCAACTCTTGATTTCAGCTCAGGTCATATCTCAGGGCATCAGGCTCCTCCCTTAGTGGGGAGTCTGCTGGAGACTCTCTCTCCCTCCCCCTCGGCCCTCCCCCCACCAACTTTCTCTCTCTCTCAAATAAATAAATAAATCTTAAAAAAAAAAAAGAAAATGTGTAACCTATAGAAATAAAGATGTACTATTTTATTTTTGACTTGACTTCTGGGACTGCTGTGCTATTCTAGAGGTTCATAAATATTGCAGATGACACCTCCCTGCCTATCTTTATTGTCTTTTAGTAAATGAAATTCACCATCCTTTAATGTGACCCTTTCAGGAAAAGGGCTGCAAAGGCTATTGACACCTTTTTATTTATTTATTTATTTATTTATTTATTATTATTATTTTTTTAATTTTTTTTTAAGATTTTATTTTTATTTATTTGACAGAGAGAGACCCAGCGAGAGAGGGAACACAAGCAGGGGGAGTGGGAGAGGGAGAAGCAGGCTTCCCGCCGAGCAGGGAGCCCGATGCGGGGCTCGATCCCAGGACCCTGGGATCGTGACCTGAGCCGAAGGCAGACACTTAACGACTGAGCCACCCAGGTGCCCCTATTGACACCTTTTTAATTCAAACTGCACATTAAAATTTTAACAACATTTTCCAATACTAATATTTTTTACATTAAACATTTTGTTTTGTAATAATTATAGAGTCACGGGCAGTTGTAAGGTATTACAGAGAGGTCCTGTGTATCCTTCACGCAGCTTCCCCTAATGGTTACATCTTACCTAATTCTAATCCTATATCCAAACTAGGAATATGACACTGGCACAGTCTGTGTTTATATTTCTAAGTCATCTTATCTCCTGGGTAGTTTTGTAGCCACCACTGCAATCAAAATACAGAACTATCCCATGACTACAAAGATCTCCCTTGTGCTGCTTCCTTCTAGTCATATCCTCTTCCCTGCCATCCCAGACTATCCCCAGTTGCTGGCAACTGCTACTTTGTTTTCCATCCCTATACTTTTATTTTAAAATGTCTTGAGAATAAATTCACCTAGCATGAAAAAATGAAATTTTTTTATCCAGCATAATGACCTTGAGAACCATCCAAGTCATTGGGTGCATTAATAGCTATCCCTTTTTATTTCTGTAGAGTGTTACATGATATCAACAAACTATGAAACAGTTTGTTTCACCATTAAGGGGCATTTTAGTTGCTTCCAGTTGTAGGCTATTACAAATAAGGCTGCTGTGAATAATTGTGTACAGGCTTTTGTGGGAACATTAGTTTCATTTGTTTGAGATAAACATTCAAGAGTACAAATTGCTGAATCATAGAGTAAAGTATGTTTAATATTTTAAGAAACTGACAAAATGTTTTTCAGACTGACTATATGATTTGACATTCCTACTAGCAATGCATGCAAGATCCAGTGTCTCTGAATCCTTGTCAGCATTTGGTATTGTCACTGTTTTCTCTTGAGCTAATCTAATAGGTGTATAATGATATCTCACGGTGGGCTTAATTTGCACTTCCCTAATGGCCAGTGATGTTGAACATGTTTTCATGTGCTCATTTGTCATCAGTATATCATTTCCAGGGAAATTGCTGTATTTGTCATTTATTTTATTGAATTTGTTTTTTTAATGTTGAGTTCTGAGAATTACTTATATGCTCTTTTTAAAAATTTTATTATGTTATGTTAGCCACCATACAGTACATCATTAGTTTTTGATGTAGTGTTCCATGATTTATTGTTTGCATATAACACCCAGTGCTCATTGCAATATGTGCCCTCCTTAATACCCATCACCAGGCTAACCCATCCTCCCACCCCCCTCCCCTCTAGAACCCTCAGTTTGTTTCTTGGAGTCCATAGTCCTTCACAGCTCATCTCCTCCTCCTGTTTCCCCCCCTTCCTTTTTCCCTTCCTTCTCCTAATGTCCTCCATGCTCTTCCTTATGTGCCACAAATAAGTGAAACCATATGATAATTGACTTTCTCTGCTTGACTTATTTCACTTAGCATAATCTCCTCCAGTCCCATCCATGTTGATGCAAATGTTGGGTATTCATCCTTTCTGATGGCTGAGTAATATTCCATTGTATATATGGACCACATCTTCTTTATCCATTCATCTATTGAAGGGCATCTTGGCTCTTTCCACAGTTTGGCTATTGTGGACATTGCTGCTATGAACATTGGGGTGCATATGGCCCTTCTTTTCACTACATCTGTGTCTTTGGGGTAAATACCCAGTAGTGCAATTGCTGGGTCATAGGGTAGCTCTATTTTTAATTTTTTGAGGCACCTCCACACTGTTTTCCAAAGTGGGTGTACCAACTTGCATTCCCACCAACAGTGTAAGAGGGTTCCCCTTTCTCCACAACCTCTCCAACATTTGTTGTTTCTTGCCTTGTCAATTTTTGCCATTCTAACTTGTGTAAGGTGGTATCTTAATGTGGTTTTGATTTGAATTTCCCTGATGGCTAATGATGATGAACATTTTCTCGTGTGTCTGTTAGCCATTTGTATGTACAGAAGAATGAAACTCGACCATTCTCCTACACCATACACAAAGATAAGTTTAAAATGGATGAAAGAGCTTAATGTGAGATAGGAATCCATCAAAATCCTAGAGGAGAACATAGGCAGGAACCTCTTCGACATCGGCCACAGCAACTTCTTTCAAGACACGTCCCCAAAGGCAAGGGAAAAAAAAGCGAAAATGAACTTTTGGGACTTCATCAAGATAAAAAGCTTCTGCACAGCAAAAGAAACAGTCAACAAAACAAAGAGGCAACCCACAGAATGGGAGAAGATATTTGCAAATGACACTACAGACAAAGGGCTGATATCCAAGATCTGTGAAGAACTTCACACACTTAACACCCAAAAAACAAATAATCAAGTCAAAAAATGGGCAAAAGACATGAATAGTTACATGCTCTAAATATGAGTCCTTTGGAGGATGTGTGGTTTGCAGATTTTCTCCCAATCCATAACATGTATGGACATCCTCTTAATGGCGTCTTTTGTAAGGCGAAAGTATTTAATTGTGATTAAGCCCAATTTAGAGACTTTTAAAAAAATAGATAATGCTTTTCAAATTATATCTAAAAACTACTCATGAAATTCCAGGTTCTGAAGATTTTCTTCTATCTTCTAAAAGTTTCAGATTTTTGTGTTTTATACCTTAACTCTATAGGTCGATGAATTAGTTTTTGTAGAAGGTATGAGACAGATTGACAATTACTTTCTTATCTATAGATGTTCAATTGTTCCAGAACCATTTGCAGAAAAGGGTATTCTTCCTCCACTGAATTATATCTGCATCTTTGAAAAAATCAGCTGGTCATACAAATGTGTTCCATTTATTTATGTGTCTGTTGTCTGTTGCTCTACAATACCATATGATCTTGATTATTGGAGCGATATAACAAGTCTTGAAATTGGGTAGAATAATTCCTCCCAATTAATTCTTTTTTTTTTTTTTTTTAAGTAAGCTCCATGTCCAGCATGGAGCCCAATGCAGGGCTTGAACTCATGACCCTGAGATCAAGACCTGAGCTGAGATCAAAAATTAGATGCTTAGCAGACTGAGCCACCCAGGCACCCCTCTTATTTTTTAAAATTACTCATAGCTATATTAGTTCCTTTGCTTTTCCATATAAATTTTAGAATAATTTTGCCTATATCTACCTATAGAAAATCTCATTGAGATTTTGATAGAAATTGCATTAAACCTGTGTATAAATTTGGGGAGAATTAACATCCTTATTATGTTGAATCTTCCAATCCATGACTATAATCTCTCTCTCTATTTATTTAGAGATTTTTAAAATACATTTTTTAAAAGATTTTATTAATTTATTTGACAGAGAGAGAGAGAGGGAACACAAGCAGGGGGAGTGGGAGAGGGAGAAGCAGGCTTCCCACTGAGCAGGGACCCCAATGTGGAGCTCGATCCCAGGACCCTGGGACCATGACCTGAGCCAAAGGCAGATGCTTAATGACTGAGCCACTCAGGCGCCCCTTTAAAATACATTTAATTAGCATTTTGTCATTTTCAGGATATAAGTATAAGTTGTACTGAAGATATATGATGTACACATAGTGATTATAGGTAGTATTACATTTTTATTTTTTTATTTTATTTTATTATGTTATGTTAATCACCATACATACATCATTAGTTTTTGTTTTTGTTTTGTTTTGTTTTGTTTTTTACTTTGGTAAAGCCTCTTATATTAAGGATATAGACTTCTGCCTTTTACACTCATAAACTGTGATAAGTGCAAGAGGGAGGATCAAGAATTACAGAAATAACATTATTTGTAAAGAGAAATAAATAAGAAGCTCCCAGGTGATAGTATTTTCCCTACAGCCCAGGGTGCCTGTTCTGTTGAAAACTTCTGTTCTCAAAGCAATCGTTCCTGTTTAAGAGATAACCTTTAATGCAAATTTTTATCCCCTTTAAAATGGATGCACACAGTGTTTTAGCCTAGGCTCAAAGCTGAGTATTCTCCCATCATTTTAATAATTGTTTAGGCATGTCCTATGACAATTATACTGAGTTTCCTCAAACAAACCCCCACCATCACCACCCCTATGTTCTGCTTGTTCATATTCCCTTTACCCTTTTCTCTGCTATTATCACTGGTATCTCTGCTTGTACTTGAAAGTAAAAAGCAATTCCAGATTACAGCCAACTCAATGGCTTTGCTCCATAGTATGGCCCCTGATGAAGAGACAGAAAATGGGAGAAGCACGAAGGACCATCATGGGTTGAGATCAGGCACTACCAGAAGCCCAACTTGTTTTTTAAAAAGAGGCTCTTAGACATGTTCCCAGCAGGTAAGTCTTGACTGGCTTGGAGAACAGGAAGGACTACTTCACAAACACCACAGTGTTTGAATTTCTACAGGCCACCCAGGCCAAGAAGACATCCCTGCAGTGCTTCACCGCACATTCATTGCTGCGGTATTCATTGTCCCAGTCCTTACTCACAACAGGAGGGTTCTCACAACCGGGTCTCACACGTCGAGGCTGGGGTGAGAGTGTCACGGGAGACCCACTCACCAATTCAACATCCATTTGAGAAGGAGACTCAACCTCAGGAACTACATCTGTGATTGTCTCACAGATTGTCTCAGGAGAGGTTTCCTCCACCGTGTGGGCCTCAGGGCTGTTGTTCATAGGCCGCCCAGGACTACTTTCCACAGCTGGTGGGACTAAGGGCGTCTGCATTTTCAGAGTGGGTGGAGGCACAATCTTGATCTGCAGAGGAGGTGGCTGTTGCTGTAAACTGATCCGAACTTTCTGAGGTGGAGGCTGCTGCATGGCCTGCAGTGGGGGAGGCTGCTGCAGAATGGTCACTTGTTGCTGAGTGGGGGGCTGAGGCATCTGTTGCAGTGGAGGGGTTTGTATTCGGGGTGGAGGCACGTGCATAGAAGCAGCAGCTGCTGCCGCTGCCTGCAACACTGAGCGAGTGACAATTTGGGCTTGTTGCCTGGGCGGGATAGTGGCTGTACTGGTTTGGCCTAGTTGGATCCCCCAGGAGGTCACCACTGTGGCTGGGATAACGGTAACCATCCCTCCTTGAGACATAGTAATAGAAGAGGGCAACATCTGTTTGGTAATAATCAACTTGGTGATATTGGGCTGACTCCCAGCCCCAGAAGATGCCTGGTTTGCCACAAAGGAGGAAAGAGTGGAGTTAACAACAATGGAAGGGGACAGGGCAGGGGGCTCTGTTGAGGCTGGTGCTGGAGATGCTGGGTCAACAGTAGCCATAGGAGGTGGAGAAGGTGTCTGTGACGGTGGCACTGGATCCAGTTCTACTGTTTCCACAGTGGCCTGACACTCTTGATTGTCTTTATATGCAGCCAGAGCCTTCAAATACTCTTTCTTGGCAGCTTCAGTTTTCCTCTTATACACCTGGTTTTGCTCCTCTCCAAGACTATCCCACATGGAGGCCACAATTTTTGAAACCTCCCCAAAAGTGGCATTGGAATTCTGTCCCTTAATGGCAGCCTGTGTATCACAAAAGAATAAAGCATATGCTGAAACTGGCTTCTGAGGTTCATTAGGACCTTTCTTTTTTCTCTTCTTTGGGGCCTTCTGCTTTTTTCTTGCTTCCACCACAGCTGTCTTCTGGCTGGGAAGTTGCCTCCAGAAATCCTCAACACCATCCTCATGAAGTGAACTAGTAGGTGAAGGGGTGGTTGAAAGACAATCCTCAGGTGACTGGTCAGGGGGCAGGATGGTGCCACCCCCTAAGCTCAAACCAAGTTGAGAACTCAGTTCTGACTGATCAGTGGTGGTCAACTGGCTATGCCCCATCAAGCCAGATGTCATGTCTGTCATTGGTACATCAATTGTAACAGGTGGGTTGGCACTATACTGAGTTCCTATAGAATGGTCCAAGTCCATGGTCAAGCCCACACTCAGGAGCCCGCCGCCCTGCTCCATCAAGCCATGGGTCATGCCTACAGGCATGTCCAATGTCTGGACCCCATATTGGGCTGAAAAGCTGCCATCCTGAGAGGAGGAAGGGTCTGCCAGGTCATCAAAGTGGCCAACCACATCTGAGACAGCCAGTGAAGGATCAGAATCCAAGGAGATAGGTGGGACTTCAAATTCCTCATCTCCCAAGCTTGGTGTATGGAATGTCTCGGCCCCTGACAGGAAGGGGTGCGAGGGCCCTGTGATCGTCAGGTAATTGTCATTTCCTCCGGGAAACTCCATCTTCACACAACGGCTACCACCATCTCAGTTCCCTCATCGCTCCCACTGCCCCCACCCCATAAATCATTAGTTTTTGATGTAGTGTTCCATGATTCATTGTTTGCATATAACACCCACTGCTCCATTCAATACGCGCCCTCTTTAATACCCATCACCAGGCTAACCCATCCCCCCACCTCCCTCCCCTCTAGAACCCTCAGTTTGTTTCTCAGAGTCCATAGTCTCTCATGGTTCATCTCCCCCTCCGATTTCCCCCCCTTCATTTTTCCCTTCCTACTATTTTTTCTTTTCTTTTCTTTTAACATATAATGTATTATTTGTTTCAGAGGTACAGGTCTGTGATTCAACAGTCTTACACAATTCACAGCGCTCACCATAGCACATACCCTCCCCGATGTCTATCACCCAGCCACACCATCCTTCCCACCCCCCACAACTCCAGCAACCCTGTTTGTTTCCGGAGATTAAGAATTCCTCATATCAGTGAGACAATATGATACATGTCTTTCTCTGATTGACTTATTTCGCTTCGCATAACACCCTCTGGCTCCAACCACGTCATTGCAAATGGCAAGATTTCTTTTTTTTAATGGCTGCATAATATTCCATGGTGTGTATATATATATATATATATATATATATATATATATCACATCTTCTTTATCCATTCATCTGTTGATGGACATCTTGGCTCCTTCCATAATTTGGCTATTGTGGACATTGCTGCTATAAACATTGGGGTATACATACCCATTCAGATCACTACATTTGTATCTTTGGGGTAAATACCCAGTAGTGCAATTGCTGGGTCGTAGGGTAGCTCTATTTTCAACTTTTTGAGGAACCTCCATACTGTTTTCCAGAGTGGCTGCACCAGCCTGCATTCCCACCAACAGTGTAGGAGGGTTCCCCTTTCTCCGCATCTTCGCCAACATCTGTCATTTCCTGACTTGTTAATTTTAGTCATTCTGACTGGTGTGAAGTGGTATCTCATTGAGGTTTTGATTTGGATTTCCCTGATGCTGAGTGATGTTGAGCACTTTTTCGTGTGTCTGTTGGCCATTTGGACATGAACAGACATTTTTCCAAAGTAGTGTTACATTCTTAATTTGGTTTCCTCAAGTGTGTTGCCATTATACAGAAATATAATTTATTTTTGTATGTTTATCTTGTGTTATGTGACCTTGTTGAACTTATTAGTTCTAGGAGTGTTTTTGTAGTGTTCTTGGGGTTTTCTATGTTGACTATAATATCATCTGCAAATAGGGATAGTTTTACTTCTTTCTTTCTGATCTATATGCCTTTTATTCCTTTTCTTGCCTTGTAGCACTGGCTAAAACAGAGATGAAAGAAGACACTGGGTGGTTAAGGCCTCTTCAGGGAAACGATGAGGAGTCTAACTTGGAAAATCAAAGGGCACAGCTAGGTTATCAAACTCTTGTTTCAAACTCTTTAAAAAAAAAGATTTATTTATTTATTTGAGAGAGAGAACGGCAGGAGGGAGAATCTCAAGCAGAATCCCTGATGAGTGCAGAGCCCGAAGGAGGGCTCAATTTCATGACCCAGAGATTCTGACCTAAGCAGCTGAAATCAACAGTTGGGTGCTTAACTGACTGAGCCGCCCAGGTGCCCCTCAAATTCTTGATAAGGTGAAAGAAGGGACTGAAGAGATCGTTTATAAGCACAATGAGAAAGACCTCTTCTTATTTAAGAAGAAAATTATGAAAGTAGTATGACACATTGGGTAAGAAAGCTACAGACCAAAGCTTTTCTTAGTTTTTTTTCTTACTTTTCCCCCAAATCACTCATATTTTACATTTTGAAATTTATTAGAATTTTAATCCCATTTTACAGTTTAGATTCTACGATTTAAAAAGCAAGTCAAAGGGCAGGAAGTTTTTTTTGGCACTGGTTTTGAAGTTATTTATTTATTTATTTATTTATTTATTTATTTATTTTTTTTTTTAATTTTTTTATTCTTATGTTAATCCCCTTACATTACAACATTAGTTTTAGATGAAGTGTTCCATGATTCATTGTTTGTGCACAACACCCAGTGCTCCATGCAGAATGTGCCCTCCTAAATACCCACCACCAGGCTAACCCATCCTCCCACCCCCCTCCCCTCTAGAACCCTGTTTGTTTTTCAGAGTCCATCGTCTCTCATGGTTCGTCTACCCCTCCGATTTCCCCCGCTTCATTCTTCCCCTCCTGCTACCTTCTTCTTCTTCTTCTTCTTTTTTTTTTTTCTTAACATATATTGCATTATTTGTTTCAGAGGTACAGATCTGAGATTCAACAGTCTTGCACAATTCACAGCGCTTACCAGAGCACATACACTCCCCAGTGTCTATCACCCAGTCACCCCATCCCTCCCACCCCACCCCCCACTCCAACAACACTCAGTTTGTTTCCTGCGATTAAGAATTCCTCATATCAGTGAGATCATATGATACATGTCTTTCTCTGTTTGACTTGAAGTTATTTATTTTTTAAGACAAAACAAATATGCTTTATTTAAAATTATTATTTTTACTTTTTCACTTTTTATTTTCTCATTTTTGTTAAACAATAAGTCTATACTTTTTCACAAATTCACCTTGCCCAGAGTTATCAAACATTTCCTTATAGAGAAATCTATTAGAAGATGTTTAAAGGAGCTTCTTCAAACCAAATCAAAGATGAGTGATCAAGAAAAATATTTCTAAATAATTTCTAAGGCTTGACAAATTTTAGTCATCCCCTTTCCTACTCACTATAAGTAACATTAGTAAAGACAAACACAACTGCTACTTTAAGCATATTTATAAGAGCTATGTAGGGTGGAAATTTTGTTAAGTGTTAAAAAATATAAGCAAACAATAGACAAGCTGAAAAATGGGGTTGTAGTGGGTGGTTGAAGCATCTCTCTGTTAAATCATGTCATGAATGCTTCCCTCACAGGCGGAGTTGCATCATTTCTTAGGGGGTTTTGTTGTCATGACAACAAGTTTTGCAGGAGCATTTTCAGATTCCATAGTTAGAATTGCACAAAAAAGAGTTTGATACAATGAACACAGGTGAGCTTTAGTGATTACATTTGGATAAAGGTCCCCTGATTTTTCATAGTCACATCCTTGAAAAAATTAAAAATATGACCTTTCTTTCTTTTTCAGAGGAAGGTCATTTTACTATAAAGTTATTTTTTCCTCAAGAAAATGAATTTAAAAGACTCCAGACTGGGGACACTTGGGTGGCTCAGTCGGTTAAGCATCTGCCTTCTGCTTGGGTCAGATCCGAGGGTCTTCTGATTGAGTCCCACACCTGGCTCCCTGCTCAGCAGGGAGTCTGCTTCTCCCTCTGCCCCAAACCACCCCCACTGCTGCATGCACATGCTCTCTCTCTCAAAAATAAACAAATAAAAATCTTAAAAAAAAAAAAAAGACTCCAAATTGCCTCAGTTTAAATACTACTAGATTTCAAGGTAATTTATAATGGATAAGACATGATGACATCTAATACATAAAAAGACTTGAAGTTGTAGTCTATTTCTTGTAGCGATGGATTTTGATAAGTAATAGTAAGCTAAATATAGTTGTGAGTATAGGTTGAACATGAAATACTGTTAAGAATATGACAGTAATCTGCATTGGGCATTATTTTATACTACTTGAAACTCTCTCATTAAAATCTCTTGAAAATGTCTCATTAATGTTGGAAAAAACCCACCTCTCTGGTGGTCCTATTTCTCTATTGCAAATTGCTTCAAGATAACTGGCAACTCTTTGTGTTAATTCCAAATGTGTACTCCTATTATATTGTTTTGTAGTTGTGCATTTATAGGTAACCATCTTGAAAACAATTAACACATCAAGTTTTATCTTAGAATGTTCATAATCATCTTATTTCTAAATAGAGAGGTGGGCAACAAATCAATATTTTGTGCTTTTAAAAATCTTTTTTTTTCTATTTCTGTTCACTACTGGAGCCCCATCCATTTCATCTGCATTCCAAATGCCCCAAAACTTTTAAGGAGACTTCAAGAAATACTAAAAAAAAATACTTCTGATTACCTTTCATGGGTCAAGACTTAGTTATAGATCCTACTATAGTTGTAAGAATGACTGGGACATGTTGAGTTTTAGCAGGGTGCCAATATGGCTGACCAAATATACCAGGTTACCTTTGCTAAATAGAAGTAGCAGAATGAATTTTGGGAGATGATTTCCAATACAGATTCCTAGTAAAATTTTTATGATGCTGTTTTATGCTTAATATTCCAAAGTAGTATGTGAAATAACTGAATGCTTCAATTAAGAAACTACTTGGTAAAACCATCCTTTTCCTCAGTGTGCAAGACACATAGTTAATTCACTTAATGGGTTTACAGAGCTGTGCTAAAGGAAAGGTCTTCACTAAATTAGCTGTTAGTCTGCAGATAAAATTTTAACCAAGCTCCACATAAATCTATCCCTGAATCTCAAACATATTTATTCAAAATCTATTATTTGTGAAATACTAAGCATGATTCTGCTAGGGCAGCAACAATAAGGTACTCTTACCATTTTTTATTGGGGGAGTTTAAAGTAAGTAGCCACTATTTAAGGCATGATATAGTAAGTGCTATAAAAGAGCTATGAAGTATGTTTGGAGTTCAAGAGAAGAAGGTGGCCCTGGAATCCAGCGGTGAGAACTCCAATGGATATGGTGTTGAAGCACTGGGGGAGAGTGCAGAAAGATAAGGCATAAACAGAGGTCCTTATGGAAAATGATAGCATGAATTGAGGGGAATGGCTTGACCACCTCATGCATATATTAGAGAGGAAGACAGAAAGCTTAAGGAGGCTAGGAGAAGGAGGGCCTTACATGCTTTACTAAATGGCAAATGTGTTCTGAATCTGTTAAGAAAATGGTGAGCCATTGAAGGTGCAAGCAACAGAGCAACATGATTAAAGTTGTGTTATAGGACATTGAATTTCACTACGTGTGTAAAGGGAATCAGAAGCAATGAAAAATGGAGGCAAAGAAAATGAGCCAATACTTACTCTAATAGGAATGTACAGATGAAAAGTGAATAGGACCTGGATGAGAGGGCATCAAAATCAGGAAGAGAAACTTGTCAAGGACTGTGTGTGTAAATATAAAAAGTTCCTTTTTTGATAAGCTAAATTAAAAACTTTACAAGTGAGATTATCTGAAAGGGGCTGGAAATGATAATCCAGACCAGGTTTATGGGTATTTATAAAGCCAACTCCTCATTGGTCAGTTACTAATGGTGTCAACAAGTTAATTAAGCTCAGTGTGTCTCGGTTTTATCATGGGTACATGCCTCATTGAGTTGTTATGAAGATAAAATGATTGGATACTAGTACCTAGCTTGTGGTAAGGAATTTTCACTAGTCATCATTGTAGAGATCATCATCATTATTTGTCAGGTGTTCTCATAATGGTTGTAGGGGTCAAGAAGAAAATGAGTCAGCAAAGAAGACAGAGGAAGAACGACAACAGAAGAAATGCAATGGGCTAGAGTCCATAGGGAGATGGCAGCTTGGTTTCTAGGGTTATAAGAGGAATTGCCACTAGATTTGGAAAGTAGAACCTTTGAGATAGTAGATTCAGAAGAGAAGTAATGGCAGACAGACTGAAAAGGGTTAAGAGGTAAAAAGACAGTGAAAAAAGTAGAGGCAAGGTTATTTATCCTATTTGTTCAAAAACAACTGGGGGAAAAAAACAATTGGTACTGAAGGGAAGGAAAGGAAGAAGGTTTAAGTGGCTGAATCTGACAGCAGAGGCAAGAGGAACATTTGAGATTAGTCTATTCGTTTCTGTGTGCTATGAAAGGTGAACAAACGTGTTGTTGAAAGGCTGTTTTATACTGAGAGATTTTTTTGCAAGACTTCGCAGGAAAATTTTACTAGAGAACCTGGGTATACACACAGCTTTGTTTTTTTTTTTTAATGATTCATGCTGTAACACCATTGTTTACAAAGGGAGGCTAGGGAGGCTTGTGGTAATCCTTTGAAGTTTTTATATGCTTGACAGTTATTAAATATTTTCAATAAAAGGTGGATGATAATCTAGCAGTGTTCTGTTTCACTTTTCATTCTGTTTCATTTCATGTTCTGTTATTTTTAATTCATCAACCAATAAATGTTTATTGGTCCTTTACTCTGTACAGGCAATGCTGGGTGTGGGAGACACAAAAATATAAAGAATTTCTCTTTCATTGAGTGCATGACACAGTTGGAATCTGGGTAATTTAAACACACTTTCTAAGACACTGGAGAAATATAATTTTCTAAAAACAGAAAATTTGTGTTGGTATTTATTTATATTGATGGGAAGTTCATGTAGTTTGAAGACTTTAAATTGTTTCAGCAATGTTTTATATTTTTATCTGATTTATTCCAGAAATTTTAAGAGTGCTATAGACAGACACACATATATGCACTCTAGTAACATGACTCCTTTGGGAAATGTTTTTATCAGAATTACAGAATATTGTAAAAACTATATTCTTTTATTTTCAAATAAATATCATGGTTACAGTTCACTGTTAAATACATTTATAAGTACACTAGACTCCATTTTTAAAATGTGACTTTATAATTCTTATTTACCTATAAATAGTTAAGACTGAACTGCAGAGCTGAAAATATGGATTTATCCTAAATGACAGTGTCTTACTGCAAGTTGACATGTGGAAGAGAGATGCTGTGGCCCTTTCTTTGCCAGCATGACTGATGGTAATTATCATCTGTGTGTGGGGCTGTGGTTCAGAGGATCGATCAATACCGAGGGGCAGGCCTCACCACACAGCACCCATGTGACACTGATCTTTGATTTGTGGTTGAAACCATTGTCCACTATAATTTTGCATCAGATAAATTACATATATACTTTTGTGGTTGAGAGTTACTGATATCTCTTATTCAGATCTATATTCTCAATATTTATGTTGAAGAAGTCAGGCTGCAACCAAAACAGTCTGTTGTTAAATATTCCTTACACCTTAATGAGCAATGAGGCCATTAGGAAGCTCGAAGATGTAGGCTTTATTGACCACACAACTGCTTACCACCACAAGTCTGATATGCTTATTCAAGGCCAAAAAGTAAGGTCATACTCTACCTTCTGTCTGCTCAGTTGGCTACCCGTGTGGCCTCTTGAACAGAACTGTGCCCAGTAATGACTGTTAAGTAAGCAAAGTATGTCTTTGGTTTTCCCAGAAGCTCCTCCTCCTCTTCATATCCTCCCTTCTACCATCAGCCAAAGGCTTAGTTTCCATGTAGAAATTCATGTCAATATACAGAAATGTATGCCTTCTTAACAGAGAACATCTTTTATATCCCTTCTGAAAACTAAGCCAAACCAAATCAAACCAAACAAGGAAAAACTTATGCTTATTTTGAGCAGGATGTAGTTTTTCCACGGCTATAGATTTGTTGCCATGTCTTAGTAATATATGTGTGTGTATGTTACTATATTTCTTCTTAAGGTCAAAGACCTAAGTTCAATTTATCAAATCTCTGTGTATCTGTATGAGACATCTGAGTATGTTCTGAGCCCTTTCCTAGCTATTTTATTCTGTGAATTTCCAGGTACTTTCTTCATCGATGACCTTTGCATGCTTCAAAGGAGTTGTTTATAAGTTGTGACTGATAATTTTGTTTCTCTATCTCCATTTGCACTTGGGACTCCTCTAATTGGATCATCAAAAAAAAAAAAAATGCAGAAACATCCTTCTCTTCATGTTCTTCAGTTCCTCTCCAGGACTTTAAGGTGGCAAACTTCTATTTTCTCTTCATTCTTCTTTCCTTCTTAGTTGAACTCCTACATTATGATGATGACTTCCTAGCATCTAGGATACATCTCGGCTTTTGGCAAGAGAGATTTGGAAGGCTCTAATCTAATGCCTCGGGAGACAGATGGAGGTCACCTAAGATTCTTCCCTGACCTTGTGTTCTAGTTAGTTTTCCCAGATGAGGACTTTCCTTCTTTCTACTTTCTCATTCCTTAAACCTGAGTCCTGGATTTGGTCACCTGCCTATATCCCTGCCTTTTTCTTGGCATTCTCCTCCCAATCACGTATCCCTGATTTCAAACTCCAGGCTATTGTAATGGTTCTGCTATCTGCTGACAAATTTCCAAGCATCTCATCACCCAGTCCAGAACCCCATAGTGCTCTGTGTACTTAAGAGATACTCATTCTCCCAGATGCTGAGGCCACTATCTTGTTACTGCTAATTCCTCTTGCTATCTCACTTCACATATTCGGCCAATTGCCACATTTTGCAGGTTCTTCACCATGTCTTGATGCTGCCCCTAATTTGATCCCATGGCTATTACTCTGAACCAACTCCCATTTTCTCTTATATGAAGTATTAGAATATAATTGGTCTTATAAGCCCTGATGTTCTCTCATTCTAATTGTTCTGGGTCCATTCCTCTGTGATAATGACCATGATCCTCACTGAAAGAAGTAGCAACTTCTCCTTCGCTATCTCTATACCTACTGACTTGATGAGAGTAAGACTCACACTCCATCAGAGCCGTATTTCTATATATGCCTGGTGCTATTTTCAGTGCTTCACAAATATTAACCAATTCAATGCTTACAACAACCCTATAATCCTACTTTTATAGAAGAGAAAACTAAGGCACAGAGATGATAAGTCACTTGTTCGAGGTTGTCTAGCTAGTACAATGATAGAGTCATAATTTGACCCTGGCAGTCTAACTTCAGAGTCTTATATAACTTCTCTAATTAAGATTATTTATTATCTCCTCTTCAAGGATATTCATAAATATTCAACAAATTGTACATAAAATAGCACTAATTACCTGGGTTCACTTCTTGCTTTAAAGAAACTCCCCATTTTCCATTTTGAATACCTAGTGTTATTTAGACAGGTTTGTTTTCTCTGCTTTGCAAGGCATGAAGTATCTTTGGGTATTAGTTGTACTAGTGATATTTGCACTCAGTCTATGCAAGTTATTATCAAAATCTAATAGTTTAGGATATAATACCTTGAAATAACAGGTCTTCAACAAGGAGAAACTAGAGTGAGGAATAAGAGGCAGCTGTGAAATACCAGAGGGCTTCAAAAATAAGCACATTTTATGTATATATATTAGGAAAGCGGCAGAAGGTATCTGAGGTCAGACAAGGAGAGAAAAAAGGAGGAGCAAAGTGCAGGATCAGTTCAACTTGCTCAGGGGAAAGCAATGGATGGTAAACTGTGAACTCCGCAAGTGTCCTTTTGGCATGGGAATGCCCTTACTATTAATTGGACACTAGCGTTGCATAAGGAATCCTATGTAATTTGGTAGGATGCGTCTCCTTTTGAGCTGGTGTAATGTCAAGAGATAAGAAAAAATGAGAGAAATGCAAGAAAATACACAGGGAAACACATTTTCTAAGTGAAAAAATTTAAGTAACCTCAAATTTTCTCTCATAATATTTGCTCTTGTGATGATTAAATGTGGCAAGGTTGAAACCTGAACAAACTTACAGTTGAATTATTTATTCAAATTTGGTCTAAAGACAGATTAATATGTAAAACTCTTTCCATTGTCATCGAGAGAAAGACATTACTCTAAAAATAGCGACTATTAAAAAATGTGCTAGACTGTGGGTAGAAAGTGTCATTCTCCTTGCTGTGTTTTTAACATCTGTAAATATGATCTTCATGGCATATTATCCACCAGGCATGTGCTATTTCACCTTTGGTGAGGTACTTCTTTACCTCCTATTGATTTGTTTGATTAGTAAAAAATGAAGGTTAAAGGATGGCATTTGCTATAAACACTAAGTCAATAACCAAGACCTGAGACACTTTCTGAACCTTGAATGGTACATGAGAAAAGATCCTTTTTAAGAAGCCCTTTTATCATCTCTCTACTTCTTCTACTCATGTATAGAAACATGGAGCCAAAAGCACAGAAAATGAAAGAAACGATCAAAATAAACCAAAGTTTTGCTCTATTCAACGATGATCGTGACTCCCATTTGTACTTTGTTTTTTCCTAGAATATCACACACTCCTATACACAAATGTATGTGTAAATATAAAATGAAATGCTTTGGGATTATCCTAGTAGCCATGCTTATCTATGAAGCAACCAACAGTGGCTATATTTACAGATTCCTTATCATGAAATAAAGCAACATCAAAAACAAACTGAAAAACTCCTGAATCTTATATTTGCTCTATTTTTATATTCTTTGTGTGGCAGGAATGCCCAGCATTTTTATACCCTCATCCAAGGCTGATAATTAATTTTTAATAAAAGAACACAGTTGTTTTTCAAAGATTAGTTCTTATTAGTGACTAAGTATATATTCTGTTCCAGAAAAAAAGAAAAGAAAAGACATCAAGCTGAGATGGAGATGAAAGGGGTGGAGATGAAGATGACAGAGGGCATAACCCATTTGGATTCCTCAGTTCCACTCAATCAGCATTCCAGCAAGGGTTTGGGCGAGTAGGCAGCTCTTCACCTTCTTCTCTGGGCTTCCGAGTATCCTTGAACCACACTAGGTGGTCCTCACAAAGCAGCCATGCAAATAGCCCTCAATCCAGAACGCTAGCCAGGGCTACTTGGGGTGGGCTAGTTCCGCTTTGTTCCCCACACTGAAATGCAGTGAGTGAAGATTATTTTTTTAAGAAATCTTGGATCTTTTTAAGAAATTGTTGAGATTATTTTTTAAGAAATCAAATTATTGATCCTTTGGGACAGGCTAACTATTAAACATGATAACTTTCTCATTGGCATATCCAGAACTGATCACATCTATGCCTCTGAGGGCTCTTTCCAAGCTGGTTCAATTTTCTGTCTCTGGAGGGACCCCTGTAAACACCACAGTCTCAGAATCTTGCTTACTTTAGTCAGTATTTGATCCCTAGAGAGACAATATATATATATATTTTAACACCTTCTTCCTCTGTAGGGCAAAAATATTTATGATAATAATCAAAAATAATTATTTCCAGATTCTTTCTTTAGTTTTATAATAATTAAAAATGAAAGATAAAAATTAATTGAAAATAATTATTCAAATTCAGTAAGCCAGTTTACCTATGAACTAAAACTTGGCACTTACCAAAGAAAAATATACCTCACAGTTCATACTTTGTTTTACTGTTTTGACTTGTAAACAAATAAAAACAATTATAATATATATTATTTATACATCTTTAATTAAAACTCAACAATAATGTTGAATATATTTAGAACTTAGATGAACAAAAACACTTCATGAGACATATGTTTATCATCGATGTTTTAGGAGTTGCCAATTAATGGTGCTAATAAAATGCAGACTCCTTTTTATTTGGTTTTATTATTCTTTTCAATTCTTTAAAGTCAAAGCATTCCTTTAATGCTGCACCAGGAAAGAACTCTCTCAACCACTGGCCTTGGTACCACCCTGCTTGTAGAATATCCCTAGTAGCTCAAATTAGCATCTCTTATGCCCTTTCACATAACTGAAAATAATTTAGCTCAAATGAGTACTTTCTGGTGCATAACAGCCAGTCACACACACACACACACCAACGCCCACACTTATTTCTTACAAATAGTAATATATAAATGATCTTCATGGGATCAGAACTTTTACTATAAATGTTTCTTTCTGAAACTCCCTATGAGAACAATAGTTCTGTCTGATCTACCAGTGAGCCTGAGGATAATGGATAATGCTGGCCACGATGTGATTTATCCTCACATTCCCTCTGGAAATCAGCTTAGACCAATTCTCTACTGTTAACGCCAAGCTTCAGGACTGAGAAACCTAGAAATTTCTCTCTGCTCATAGCTCAACTAGAGAACAGGTTTTCCTGGTCCAGATTAAATGGATTACAATTATACATAGTTGAAAGTATAATGATCTAATATTCATTTTTAAGCTGTTACCTCCAGTGAAGGGGAACAGAAAATAGAGTATCTAGAGAAAGGAACATGCATGAATATCATGTTAATAGCTTTCTTGCTGGTTAGGACATCGTGAGCAAATAAAAGTAGTGTAATAATTTAGCAAGACAGAGGGTATTAAAATGAATCATTACCAAAATGGAACCTAAGCCAATATTGTTGATGTCCATTCCTTTTGCAAACTCTATCATGTGGTGGAGTGGGAGTTTTTATTTGCTGGGTTGTGAAGATCTGTATTTGCAGAAACTTTTATTGTTAAGCAAGGGATCTAATAATCTAAAAAGCCAGAAAGCTGACATTACTGCTTTTCAAACATTTCCTTTCTGGCTATAAAGGTAGCTGTGTGAGAGTCCTCTTGTGTTTCTTTCAAGATCTATCTATCTATCGATCTATCTATCTACCTATCTACACACACACACGGGCATATGTACACATAAAAGTTTGTGTATGGGGAGAGGGTGGTAGGAGCCATGTAACACATTTATGGACTCATTAGTTTTGCATTCCCATTGTGTGAATTACAGAAGTATTAGAAGCCCAAAGCCAAGTTTAGTCAATATAATTATTTATCTACATGTTTGTGGCAAAAATATGAAGTTTCATGAAACTGGAAAAACACAACTTAATGTGAGATAATTGATCTCCATAACTACATAAAGAAAAGTAATACCTATGTAAATAATGTCAATAAAATTATTTTTACCCCAGTGTAAGCAGTTTAGGAAAAACAAATAGTTCTTTGAATTGAGAACCTTCAGCTAATCACTGAACAGAGTTTAACCTATACTCAACTCTACTAAATATAATTGTCATAAAAATGGGGTCAATATAGCTTCTTTACATATATAGGGAGTATATATAATCTCCCTGTTATGTATGTCATATATCACATATGCAAGCATTACATACATAAATAAAACTCCGGTAAATCACTTAATAATTATCCATTTTGTATTTTAGGATTTATTTATAGCTTATACACCTAGTCACAGCCAGTTGTTTCTCAAGCCTCGCAGTTTGTCACCCCCTTCTGGTTCCCTGGCTCTTCCTAGCTGTAGGAATCACTTGACCTCAGGGTATAGATCTGATGGCACCAACTGACTTCCGGCAAGAGGGACAGAATCTCAAGGCAAATGCTTTGTTGTTCAATATCAAGTCACCCTGACTTGCCTCTAATCTGGCTTTGAGCTTGAATCCTCATGACTGACTGGATCTTCATCTTGCCCCTTGTACCTAAATCTCAATATCAGGCATGGGCTTAGATCAAGCTTCACTGAGAATGGCCGTTAGCTCAACGGAAGCCCAGATCTTGCATAAAAGACCATTCCCTGAATCTGTCTTCCTGAACATTTCTCCTGCTCCTTCAGTCCCTGCAGTCTGGTTCTCAACTATGAGTTTGCCTTTTTTTTTTTTTTTTAACTTTGCTCTGTTCTTTGAATTACATGGCATCCAAATTTACCTTATGTAAAATAGGTGCTCATAAAATGTTTGATCTCCTGGTTTCCAAATTTCTAGAGCTTCTGCCTTGGTTGACCTCTGGACTTGGCATTCTTTGGTTCTTTTCTGGTTTATTACTTGCCCCAATTTTAACTCTTCCTCTATGTTGTGAAGAGTTGACTTCCTGGAAAATCTTACTGTGAATCTTTGGTACCCAAAAAGTAAGACCTTATTTCCAGACCCTTAATTTTACATTTACTTCCTGTGTCTCAGCTCTGCCCTATTCTAGTCCATTTGTTTCCTTCTGGCCCTATCATTCAAGCCTGCCTCTTTGCTCTGAATGCTTTACCTTGTCACCAAAATTCTAGAGATCAATGTTTAATGTGCTTTGAACGGGAAGAAGGAGACTTCATCAAGCTATATGACATGAAGAAAATACACAAATCTTGAATTTAGTGCCATAGAAACTTCTGTGGCTTCAGGCACTTCACCTATTTTTTTTCTTACCATTTACTTAAAATGAAGTTTTGTGAGGTTTTAATTGAACAGTGTATAGCAATGCACCTGTCACAGGGCCTTTCATCCCTTCTGTGTCACTCAGGCTTTGGTCAGAACAGCAAAACCATCAGGAATGAGACAGAACAAGCAATTTATTAGAGGGACTTGACATTGTGCAAGTATGGAGGTTGGTTAAATAATTTATGTATGGCTGTTTCTTTTGCATCTGGTGCTTGGCCTGAAGTGAGTGGGGAGTTGGAAAGGAGAGATGGGTATGAAGTGGAGGAGAGCAAGGGCAAACTAGAATCTGGGAGGATAAGCTGGAAACTGAGTTGGTCTGTCACCACCTCCTTTTGAGTCCTATAATTTGGATGATGCAGGTGACCTGCAGCAGAAGGTGACACTCTTAGAACCCTAAAAATGTACTTGGTCCAAGAGTTAGAAAAGCCCAGGGAGGAGATCATACAGAAGCCAACAAGGTGAACCAGGATATCTGCAACAACATATATGAGCTGCACTAGCCTCTAACACTGCACTGACCTGCCAAGGTAGACAAGACTCCCAACGCACTTCTGGAGTCCACTGCTCTCACAAGTTTCCCTGTGGTCAGCCCTGGCCCAGAATCACACAGAGAAGCTGGCACAACGCAGAGACACCAAACCCCTTTCTTTCTTCCCATCTGTGCTTCAAGTCTACAGCTAACAAGGTGTGCTGAAAAATTACATACACATTTTTTAGGTCTTGTTTAAATGACCTAATTGAATTGGCAATCTCTGAATTCAGTCAGTGGGTCATTTTATTCCATTTGTCTGGAAATTTGACATCTGGTCAACTCTATTTTAGTCTTTGTGCCTTCAGCTGGATCAAGTTATTTCACTTCTCTTTGTCACAGTTATTGTGTGTCTAGGATTTAACACTACCTTTGAGGCTATGGCTACAGCAATTTTGTACTTCTTTCAAGGATGATGGGAGGATAATTGGTTTATGACACATGAGGCCCTTTTAAGCTTCTTGGGTGAGGGGGGCGGCGTCACACCACCAGTTTCATAAAATTGTTTAATTGTTTTACTCATCCAGGCCCACTGCTGATAATCCTGATATGAACACTATGTATCTTTCTTCCAAGGGCAGGGTTATTTTAGCTTTAGAAAGGTTTCTGGAGCTTTTTAAACCTATTTGAGCTCTGAAGGTTTGGAAGAGCAATGCATTTTTCACCATGTTAAATAATACATTCAAGTGTAAGTGGCTTTCAAATGAAGAACTAAAGAAAAGGGCACTGGATGAAGCTGCTCTTGCTGTGTCTCCAAGGTGACTGTTTGTCATGTAGCAATAGGCCGGCCCCCTAACAAGGCTGGTAACAGTGGCCTTGGTGGAGAGGGACAGCCTAATCAATAGAGCCCCCATGGAAGCTGTTGCTCATAGACTAGATCTGAGTAAATTCTCCAAAACACTTAGTCCAGGTTTTGGGAGAAACAATTTGTTTCTGTGGCAGAAAAGGAAAATAGCTCACTGTGCATATCAACCTCTAAATTTAAAATCAAAGATGATATATTAATTTTCTGAAAATGAATCTCTTAGGAACTCAGATTTCCAACATTTTCAAATGCATACTGAGAGAAGAATGTGGGAATCTGGGACGTGCCTCTAAACAACAGAAGAAGAGAATCCTTATATCCTCCTTTAGCTACTTACACCAGTATACTGGTATACTTTTCCATAAGAAATTAGTATTTCTTGGAATATCTGGAATATCTAATTAAAAAATTATCCATCAGCCCTATAAATATTGAACCTGAATTTAAGCACCACATGGAAATGATTCCAGTTGTTAATTTTATTTCTAATTTCTAAATTAATAGTTTTTTAATCTTCTAGCAACAAGTCTGTGTCATCTAATCATTTATTAAAGACAGAATCCTGTATTAGCGATTAATTATGGCCAAATGTAAGCCTGATTAAGACCTCTAGGAACTGTCCAGAGGGAAATGGGAGGACGTGAAGCATGGAGGGGATGGAATTGAGTGGAGCCAGAGAAGAGGGGATGGAATTGAGATTTTCTGACTGTGGGTTTGGGGAATGTAGAGAAAAAAAGCCAATCTGGAGGTTTCTAGCTTGGACCATTAGGTAGATGGTAATGAAATGATCTAAGAAAGAAAATGCAGGCAGAGGCAGGTGGGGGATGAAAAGATCAGTTTGTAACTAATATCTGGAACGAACTGCGGCATTGCTGCATCACTGCGTCCATCTGTGGAAGTGGCTCTCCCATCAGGATCCATCCTGCTGAGCACCAGCGAACACAGTTGGACTCCTCACCATCTGCACGCAGGGAGGGAAGCCACAGCTGCTTTCCTCGTCCCCACCGCTGGAAAGCCCCCCAATGCCGCCAGCATTGCAGAATGGCTGGTTGGCACTGGTTCGATTTGTGGGTGTACATCACTGTTGATAATAATAGTGGTGTTGGCTGTTTTCAGGGCTAGTGATTTGTCTGCTACTTGGCATATGAAGCAAAATTGCTGAAATCAGGACACCTGGGGGAGCATCTTAAAATCGTGTCCTTTTAAAATGTTAACTAATGAACTTCAGTTTGGTATTTTACCAGAGCCTATGGGATTGTGGGTAATAAAAACTAAAAATGTAAGGTTGATGTGCTGCAAGCAATGATAAAATCTGCTTTTTATGCACTTTTAGAAAATGCATGAATGCTCCAGGTCAGGCGGCATGGTAGCTGTCATAATGTGTTGGCATCTTGTCGCTCTTAAACTTTATCCTCTGTGTAGGTCTGTGTTTGTTCAGACACCGAATTGCATTAAGCTGCTTCTTATTTTACCAAACTAAATTCACCTGGGTATTTTAATGTTGGTTTTTAGTCCAGCCTCTTGCTTTTTATGCTCCATCTTAATAAACTCAGATAGAGGTACCGATGCATTAAGTGACAATTGAGATGTTCTTTACATTCTTATGTAATGAGTAGAGAATGGGGTTTCATGACTATCGACTTATTGTGTGGGTGTGTTTTAATGTACATTTGATGTTTTTCCTGTCTACACAGGAAAAGTATAACTTTTTGTTTTTTGGCTTAAACAATAGACATTTATTTCTAACAGTTCTGGAGGCTAGAAAAAGTATAACTTTGAACAGAGTAGCCCTGTCCTTGCACACTTACTTTTGTATTATTCAGACTACCTACCTCTATATAATATGCATTCAGAATATTGGCTATAGACGTTGCTCTCTATTTGAAGAAAAATGGAGTGAGAAGGAAAATCAGGCTTTCTAAACATCAGTTTGGAAAAATTAAATAGACATGTATCTTAAAAAATATCTGAACATGTCACTTTTTAAAAACTTACATCAACTCCCCAGTTCTTGCCAAAATTATCCTATTGTAAATAAAAATTTGATTTACTTATCTTTAATGTTCTCCTTACTTTGGTACTATGAGCATCCCTGAGCTTCACCTCTGGACAGTCCCTGCATCATTGCATTCCTGCTTCAAATATTCCCTATTATCCAGCCATTCCTTTCCCAACCACCACAACTGTTCGGTCTTTACCACACCATCCCTGGGGCTACTGAATGGCTTTTTAGCAAGACTTTCTGCTAGTAGTCTATCCACTCCTCATCATCTTATACAGTTTAATCTTCTTTAAAATAAATTTCTTCATACTATTCCTTTTCTTAAAAACCATCAGTAGGCTCCTACTTCTTACTATGGAGGTATGAAATTGAACCTTTTAGCACTCAAGGATTTTCACAATTCAGATCTATCTCCTTAATGCAATATTTGTATCATTCATCTATTACTATTATAAATTGTTCAACAATGTATCTCCTCTTTTCCTTTCCTCATTGCTTTCACTTGCTTAAAATGCCCTCCCAACTCCTCTGCCTATCCAAAAGGTACTCACCCTTCAACATCCTGCTTCCAGTCCCATCCTCTCTTTGACACTCCCTTTGAACATTCTCTGACTTAATAATCTCGACCATGTAGTTTAGTGCCTAATTAAATGCTATTTTAACATATAGTGCTCGGAGACAGAAATAAACTTTCACTTTTTGACAACTTTTAATTGTGGAAAAACATCTCAATGAATGCAGAAGTAGACAATTTAGTAAAATCAGCATCTATATATCCATCCCTTGGCTTCAACAATGATCAACTCATAGCTAGCTAGTTTTGCTTGATCTGTGCCCCACCTATTTTCTCTCCCATAATATTTCAGAATAAATCTCAGGAATTGTGTGTCATTTTATTTGTAAATATTCATAATGTGAAGTAAACATTTTGACAGTACTATGTACCTGTTTTTAAGTGTCCTTAGGCAACTGAGTCCATCTTGCAAAAGTCAGGCAGCCCCTCCCTAGTTCAACATCTCTATCTCCATATTCATAACCATATCTACATCCATATCTATAGTCACCCCTATATCTATATTAATATTTAGATATATATCTATATATATCTATAACTATATCTCTATATCATATCCATATGTCTGTATACCAGAAAGGATTCACTACCAAAAGATGTTAACAAAATGGACCTAGGTTATGGATTGAGAAGACTTCATGTTCCACTAGTCATTTAGCACAAGCAAAATTAAATATTTTAAATAACATATTTTCCACAATAGGTTTCTCACATTAGTTTCCTTGCTCATTAAGGAAGCAAGCTATTTTCCCAATGAAGGAATTAGTGGAACCCTTGAACCAAGAGTCTCCTCTGCTCTGGCCATTGTCTAGCTTCCCTTCCTCTCTCATCATAGAAATCGCCCAGATCCTCACTGAGTGTTCTGTGCTGTATTTGTCACACATAAATCCTCCCTGGGATGATCAGTCATTATATCAGGGCCCTTGCTAGGTATTCCTGATACATCAGTAAATATTCCAAGTTCACTCTGATACCCTTAATCAACGACCATACCAAGGAAGCTTCAAGTCCCTGTAAGGTGCTCGGCAAAATGCCCGCCACTAATTACATTACAGCCGCTGATTACCGTTACTCTGGGAAGGGGTGCTCTGCATGTGTCTCCCTGGAATCTGAACTCTATGGGGTCTCTGGCCAGTTGTTCTTTGTTCCACCCTTCTGTTTTCTCTAAATTTCTTTTCTAATTGGCAGATAAGAGATGTTCCTTTAGACTAGATGAATCACTTTCTAACTGTACTCTCAGCTGATAACAGTACTCCCCCTTTATTGGAAGGTAGAAATACGGTCCCATGACTGTTTCAGCTCAGGGTATTCTTATTAACTTACTGATATGCAGACTCCCTTGAGGGAACATTTTGGATGGTATTATATCCCCAACCCCTTCTCTGGCAACAAGCATATTTTATACTTCAATCCAACGAAGATTTCTACCATGTGCCAGGTATTTTATTAAATGCTGGGCAGTTAGGGGTTTATTTTTATTTATTTATTTTAAAGATTATTTATTTATTTATTTATTTATTTATTTATTTATTTATTTATTTGTGTGAAAGAGAAAGAGACAGCATGATGGGGGTGGGGAGGGACAGAGGAAGAGGGAGAAGGAGACTCTCCACTGAGCAGGGAGCCCAACACTGGGTTCAGTCCCAGGACCCCAAGATGATGAACTGAGCCAAAGGCAGACACTTAATAGACTGAGCCATCCAGGCACCCCGTGGGGTTTAAAAAGGCATTACTTCTTCTACTGAGGGCCTTGCAGACAATGAAAAAAATTTCAGTTTAATATTTTATTGGTCATGCAATTTTTCTTTAGTATCTCTCCTCTATCATTCTGTGTTACCACTGTTTCTGGTTTCTCCAACCTCTCCGATCATTCCTCTTTCATTCCTACTGCAGAATCTCTTTTTCTGTCAATTCTTCAAATGTTAGCGTGGTGTGGAGGAGCACGTAGGTGGCTCAGTCAGTTGAGTGCTGTCTACCTTCAGCTCAGGTCATGATCCTGGAGTCCCGGGATTGAGCCCCACATCCAGCTCCCTGCTCAGTGGGGAGTCTGCTTCTCCATCTCCCTCTGCTCCTCCCCCTGCTCCTTCTCTCTCTCTCTCGCTCACTCTCTCCCAAATAAATAAATAAAATCTTTAAAAAAATGTTAGTGTGGTATGGCCTCTATTATATTTTGTCTTCTTCTGTCTTTAATGTACATATTCTCCCAGAGTGATCTCGTATACCCCATCCTGGTGATTAATAGTGGTATTTCTAACTAAAATATCTCTCTTGCACTTCAAATCTGTACACATCAATTTATTAGATGTCCATTCTTTTCCTACCGAACCTTTTTACTGTTTTTCCACTGGCACCCTGTACCTCTGCCAAAGCCTGGCTGTTAGCCCAGCATCTTCCTCCTCCCCACCCCTCTCTCCCTACATTCAGCTAGCGGTAAGCCTGGCCAATTCTTTGTTCTTTTTCATTTCTCAAATCCTTCCATTTTCCATTAATAATTCAATTTCACTAGCTTTGGCTCTCTTCTTCTCTTCCCTGTTATATTAACAAAATCTATCAGATCTTCCTGCCTTACCTTGCATTCTCCAATGCATTCTTCACATCAGAACAACCTTTGTAAAATATTCCATAAAACATAAAGCACAAAAGTAAAATATTATACCCTTCTGATTAAAAACCTTTAATGATTCTCTATTGCATACCTGATAATTTCAAATGCCCTATCTGGGAAGTCTCTCCTTATTTTGACTCTACTTCTCCAATCTTATTTCATGATTCTGCTGCTCCTTTCTCTCTCACCTCCCATAGCCATCCACAAACACAATTTCACCCATTTCCAAATAACACACAACTATTTCTGCTGTTTCCCTGGGCATCCATTCTACTTTCTCAGGAGAACACATCTTCATTTCCTAAGACTTAGTTCACATAATTTTTATTTATTTACTATTCATTCATTTTTAAATAGTAGATTCCATGCCCAGCGTGGAGCCCAATGTGGGGCTCAAACTCATGACCCTGAGATCAAGACCTGAGCTGAGATCATGAGTCAGACACTCAACCGACTGAGCCACCCAGGCGCCCTTTTATTTTATTTACATGAAGTCTTCCTTTATGCTTAGGTAGATGTGACCCCTCACATATTTCCACCTCCACTGTGCTGTGTACATGAATTCATAACGCACCCCAGCTACACTATGGCATTGTCTGTGTCCATATACATCTTCTACTGTAAGTTCACTGAGGATAAGAACAGAGTTAAATTAACCTCTGAGGTCCCAGGACCTCTCAGAGTGCCTGGTTAGAGGAGACACTACATAAATGCTTACTGATAGGTGGGATGGAAGAATGATGGAGATATTCATATTTTAAAATGTTATTCAGTTATACATTTGTATGTTTCTAAACTTTATCTTTCTGGGCATAAATATCTGGTTCTCTGAAGAATCTCTACTGGTTCACCTTCCTCAAAGTATGGACTTGGTAATTAAATTTACTCTTTCAGATGTGGTATAGACCATATTAAAAATGAGCCATTTTGAGTCAAAAGCCTCTGAAGGAAACACAACTCAAACTCCATGTTGGGTCTTACCACTAAGTGTAATGGGCACAAGGGTTTTTTTGACTACCCAGCATCTGAATCCCCTTCCTATGTTTCCAGTGTATGTCCTGGTGGGAGGCAGGCCCTGAATCCTACTAAAGCTGCAGAAAGCCCAGCTAAGTCAGATTCAGGCTTCTCTCATGAATGAGGTCCAGGCTTAGCCAAGATCAAAGTCCTCCTGGCACTTTGGAGTGACACAAGAATCAGAGACACTGGGATGCATTCATTTGCGCAGCAGCTACACGCATGTCCCAGGTTGGCAGTTGCCGCCATGACTGTTTCCAGTGGCAGAGAAGCGGTATCTTCACATAGCAGTTCCTGGGACCTACCTGCTATTTCCTTGTTCCTGCTCATTTTCCAAGCCTCGTGCTCTAGCCTCCTGAGGAGTTTCCTGAGTTACTTCAATCTTTTTGTTAAAATCCTTTCGCTTCAATTGGCCAGAGTCAGTTTCTGCTTATTTCTGCTGACAAAACTAACAACTATGGATGAATTTTACTTATGCAAAATTGTTTAAGTAGAAAACTATATGCTAGTATGCCTCTAACTTAAAAATGGATGTACTTAATTCACTAAATACATTGGACACAGCTATCCTAAGTAATGAATACAGAAGCAAAATGTTCTTCTAACACAACACCAGGGAACAGACCCTGTGGGTAAGTGACATAAGTAATTTATGGACAATAACTATTGCTTTGCCTTCAGACATTTCTTTATCTCTTTTGCATGCCTTTCCCCAGGTGCCATCTGAGAGGGGAATAGTAGGCAGCTAATGAAGGTGTTCTCAGTGGTGTTACATGCAGCCTCAAGAATAAGGAATGGAGCAATTGTCTGTAATCATAACCAGATGTTGCAAAGCTCTAAAAGCCTTAATTGCTGTTGTTTCAATACAGCTTTTTAGGAGGAAAAAAAATCAATATACTAAAATAAAGTATCTATGGGAAGCATTTACTGGCCATTTTTCATGAGAAAATTACTATACAAAGACTTAATTGTGCTCCTTGGATATAGTTTGAAAGTTGAAAAGCTATAGGATTGTGTTTGTACTTGCATGTTTGGCTTTTGTAAGAAGTTTTATGAATTATCATTGGGACATCTATAGAGGCTTTACTACTGAAAACTATGCATGCTGTTGGACTTTAAGCAACTTAAAATACATGAAAGAAAAACTATATCCTGTTCCGCTGAAAACATGTACTACTAAATGGAACAGATGTGGGGCCTCGAGATTTCAGTATGTCAAAATTATACTTCTTCCCTCTCTCTTAAATTGAACCTCTGGTGGCTACAAGAATAGCGAGCAATCTGTGCATAAAGCCATCCAGATATTTTCCTTCTACTTGAACACCAGATTCATGGACAGGCCAGGCTGCAAATTAACTAGGAGATGTTGGCATTTTAGCCATATTTTGACAGTGAACCTTATGGTTTCTACCAGTGTTTCCCAAAGGATGGCCCTCGGATGACATGTATGAGTCACTTGGGGTACTTATTATAAGTGCAGATTCCTTGGCCCCACCTTACACACTTGAATTAGAGCTTCTGTGGGTATAGTCTGTACATCTGTCTGTGATGCATTCTAGGTGATCAATGAAAACTCTCTGAGTATCAATCATTTATAATGTCTCTCTCCTCTTAACCCCCCCTTTTTAGGACTACAGTTAATTCTAGTCAAAATGTGAAGAAATACAGATTTATATGCAGAGCCTTCTCTACTCCTCCCCAATTCATTTGGCAGCATGTCTTCACCACCCCTTTATCCTTTTCTATGCAATCCAACATCTGGTACCTCGTTCTTCCACTGCTTTCGCCTAAAGCCTTCTGCTTTCTGTAATTCTGCTCAGAATTTCGCCACCCCATTCCTCAAACTCTATTCTTTCATTAAAACAACTATCCCAGATTTTATCCCCATAGCCAAATCATCTAAAGCAATAAGGAACCACTGACAAGCAACTGTGTAACTAGTATGAGAGACCTGGAGGATTCCTCAAATAATCCCTTACTGAAGGATACTCAAGCATTTAACAGAAACACCTCCCCCACCCCTCACCCCCACCCTGTGCAAAGCACTTGGTTGACTGTCTCTTCTAAGAGAATTAATCAAATGAGATTTTGCAGCAAGTACACTTTTAATTAATATTTGTTAAAAGAATGGTGGGAATTTCAATTCAGGTTGTAGGAAATGGTAGTATGATGGTGGGGGGTGGTCTATGAAAGAAAGAAAGCCTCTAGTTCAGGAATAGAAAATGGAAAAGGCTGGTCAGTGGGAGGTACATGATTTCATACCAGTGAAGTCAGAATGCACTATATGGAATGATCCAAAAAAGTCATTAGCCCAGTAGAACAGAGAGGTAGCTACAGCCTGAATCGGGGAGGGGGGGGGAGGGGGCATATGTGAGTGGTACGGCAGGCCAGGATACTTCTTAAGTACATCTTAAAGGAACTTAGGTGGGATCTGAGTAGACACACTGCGAGGGATTCTATATGAATGAAACACCATGAGTTAAGACAAACTGGAAGGGCCTGACCTTGGATATCTAGAGGTCTAAACTGGAGATGGGAAAAAGAAAGTTGTCATTGGAAACAACTGAGGAAGAAGAAGGTGGAGGAAATTGACTACAGCTGGCCGAGAGAACGTAGGAGGGGAGGCTGACGCTGCTTTTAACTCCACCTGATACTAAATATATTCATAGTTTGAGTGTGAGAATAAGCCTCATCTTTCGGTAAGTCTTAGAACTGTTTTGTCTGAAAGTCCGGCCCATACAGAGAGTTTGGGTCTTTTTTCTTATAGCTTCTATGCTTCAGTGAAAACACACCTTCTATTTTCCATCTTTCAGTTATTTGCTATAGTACCCACGTGGTGACCGTCTTATTACTGGAATGTCCAAGTAAGATTTTCAGGAAATGGAGAAAGGGTGTTTGTAAATTGCAATCTGTTTTTCCTTTGAAATGTGAAGCATAACATTCTTGTGATACTGTGAACCAAAGGCCGTTAATTTGATTTCATTGCACCATAGATAAAGAACATCATGATTGTTTTGTTGCTTTAGTGAAGTAGAAGACATTACCCACAGGCAAGAAACTATAGGAGAAAAAGGCAAGAGAAACTGTTCTATAGAAAAAGGAACAAAGAAGGCAACCCATATTTGCTAGGGCCCTATCCTTATCCAGGGGACATGGTGTTAAGTGCTAGAGTCAGTTAATCCAGTAACAAGATTTAGGAAGAAAGTCTAATATCTTTTTTTTTTTACTTTTTTTTAAATTATGTTATGTTAATCACTATATATTACATCATTAGTTTTTGATGTTGCATTCTAGTATCTTTTTAATTTAAATACATCTCCCTATCAATTCATTTAGCATTTCAAATGTTTTTGAGAGTTGGATTTTTAAAAATCTGCCAACAAATTCTTTGTTTATATTAAACTTCCTTTTTTGATCTCTGAGAAATGTTTTCGTATCTATTTGGATTCAATGACATTTCTTCCAGGATTAGATTTTTGTTTGTTTGTTTCTGAAGAGTTGGAGAAGAACTCAATCACACATGGATATCCTGGTGAAGAGTGAAGTGAATCCACCATACCAGTCATTGGCCTTCCTCATTTTAATTTAGACACACCTTCTATATCCCCTGCCAGCTTGTCTCACTATTTCTCCAGTGTCATATAAAGGAAGAAATTTTGCAGCACCTGGGTGGTACAGTCGCTTTCAACTCAACTTTGGATCAGGTCATGAACTCAGGGTTGTGAGATCAAGCCTTGTGTCCAGTTCTGCACTCAGCATGGAGTCTGCTTCAGATTCTCTCTCCCTCTCCCCACCCCCCCCTCAAATAAATAAATAAATAAATAAATAAAATTTTACTCTAAAATGTAGGAGAGATTGTTACCATGATATGTATATTTTAGGTCCTAAATTGAATATGAAATAAGGAATTTGATATTGTTTTCCTGTAACACAGTTAACTATGTCTTATAAACTCAGTTAAGAATACACAGAAACAAGATAGTGAGTAATCTCCACAGAATGTAGACACTTGTAGCCAGCAAGGCTTTCAACGGCCACAAAAGTAAACTAAATATTTTAGTAGTAATATTTTAATTCGCACTATAATTAAAGTGAATTAAAGAGCGGGGAAACATACCTAATAATTAAATAGTGATATTAATGGTTTAAGCTTCTATAATACTTCAGAAGGGTCAGGTATTTTTTATGATTTTAAACTTGTTTAATCTTCTTGACACAAAACCTAGATAAGGCAGGGCAGATATTATTTCTTTTTGATGCATATTAAAATGGAGCTGGTAAATGGCTAGGCTTAGTTCTAAAAGCTAGTAAGTAGCAAAGCCAGAATTTAAATCCTGGTGGACTTTTGACTTCAATCGGTGGTGTGCCTAAAGGGTAAATGAAGTGTCTCTCAAGTCGCATGCAGGAATTTGGAATAAGACTTCCACTGTTGTAAAAAAGTACAAGTATATTTCAGCAGTGGGTCTTTTAAATATATTCTAGCTCTAATGAAATACCTTACAAGAGAGTAAATAGGGTTTTGTTTTGTTTTTTTATAATAAAAATACAGCTTAAATAGTAAAGCAGTAATGTTAGGCAATTTCTTTTCAAAATTTATCACAAAATGCTTTGCAAACTTAGAAACTAGAAAGCAAGATAAAAGCTTAATGACTTAAACACTCATTTTATTATCATATCTTTTATTTTTGTTTTTTTTATTTTATCTTTTAGAAGCAAACACTGCTATTAGTATAAAACGTCATCATAACTTTTTAGTTTCTAGCAACTTAAAATTTCAGTCATTTGAAAAAAACTAGATTTGAAAAAAACTAGATTTAAAAATCAGCCCAAAGCCAGCTATTCATGAAAGGCTTGAACAAAATTTTTCAATTTTAAAAGACTTTATTTATTTATTTGACACAGAGAGAGAGAGAGAGCACAAGCAGGGGGAGTAAGTGCAGGCAGAGGGAGAGGGAGAAGCAGGCTCCCCAAGAAGCGAAGAGCCCAATGCGGGACTCAGTCTCAGGACCCTGGGATCATACCACCCAGGTGCCCCTCAATTTTAAAAATTATGATAAATTTTAGCACTTCTTAGTTTGGGCAAAGAAAATTCTCACCATAATGGATAACTTTCTTAAAGCTATTTGTATCCTTCCACTGGAGCTTTTGAGTTTTTAAGTGAAAAGGATGACTAGAAACTATGGATTGAAAATATGCTAGTATTTTATAAGAACACTAGCAGAAAAAGATCAGATATGAGACTTCATGAAAGAGTCCATTCAAAAAAGTTCCATGATCAAAGACACCAAAGCACCTTGTTAATATAAGAAAGCACATTCATGTGTCAAGCAAATAATATACAGCATGATTTTGGTATCAACTTCCCCTTCTGTGTAAATGTATTTTGGAGAAGTGTGTCTTGAAATCTCATCACTCGGTTCTTCTTTGTTGGTTCTAATTCTGAATTTTAGGGCTCCAAATTGACCTTTACTGGAATGGTCAATTGCTTGGCTAAGACGAGCACAGCAATTTCAAGGAAATTCTCAGTCTCGCAGTTTAAATGCATCATCTATTTAATTCTTATTTTGCTTTTTAAATTGCTTTACACAATTCTGAGGAATATTATAACTTAAGGGGTATGTATAACTTAGCTCCCTCACAGTGTATTATTTGTAAAAATGTCTATAGAGGTCTTATCCCTGGAAATATATACAGATTGTCCTGCCTCTCAGTAAAAAGAGCCTCTGAATCCCCATCCCCCTGACCCCACCCACATTCCACACTGCACTCCAGAAACCTCTGCTGGCACAATCAACCTAGAGGTGCTCTACTTATTTGTTTGATTCTCATGTCATGAGTGTGTTTCATGTCCATCTCAAAGAGCACACCCTCCCATCATCTCTTGATGTTAGAAAGTTATTGTCCTTTTAAACAAGGCATTGGTTAGTCTAAAGAAGTGAAGAATGAGATTTTAGGCATTGTGACATGGTGAGAGGAAGATATTTACAAACAGAAAGAGCCTTGCCACCCGTAGGTAACTAGCCATTCTTTCTTTAAATTCCATCTTTAGAAAATTGGCCTGGTCTCCACACCTTGCCTTACTGGCTATATTTTCCGATAAGGCTATGAACAGGGGTATGGTGGCCATTGGTCTTTTCCAAGCATTCAAGTTACTTTCTTTCTAGACAGAGCCAGATTAAACTTTCTCCCTTCCTTTAAAGTTAGGAGGGATCACATGGTTTGCTCATAATCTATGAGCAGAAGTATCACAGATCACTTTCTAGCAGGTACTTTGAGTCAGCACATCAGTCACCATGATCCCTTTTCTCCATTTTTTGTAGTCATGGAGGCACAAAGATAGAACTCCCTTAGCCTGGGCCCCTGAGTGTGAATGATAATAGGGCAACACTCCCTCTTCAGATAACCCATGATAAACAAATAGTAGCATGAGCAAGAAATACACCTTTGTTGTTTTAAGTAAATGATATTCTGGAGTGGTTTGTCATTACAACAAAGTTTTCTATCCCGACTGACATAAGAACCAAGTTGAATAAAATGTAAAATTGCTTCAAAAAGTTTAAAGCCCATATAAATATAAGCTCTCATTTCCATGTGAGATGCCTCTTACTCATAAGACAGGTAAGTATATTTGGTTCATTGAAAGCAATTTGAATTGCTAAGTTCAATCTTGATATTTGTACTTTATCAATCATCAAGTTTTGCTGGCAAATATATTGATGAACATAGGATTCTGGAAGCTGCCTAGGTAGTTTCCTTTCAAACTGAGACATCTATCACAGAGCAACAGAACAGGTTATTGGTAGACAATAGATAGTTGTAGGATAGGGATCCTTATTTTCTGTGCCAGGGATCCATCAAGATTCATTAATGGAGCAAGAAATTGAGCACAGCTTTGCTGGCCATCTTGGGAACCCAAGATGATTTGGGCCTCATGTGTCTTTGTGTCCTATCTCATTGTCTTCAGGTTTTTTGCTTGGTCACCCAATATGGCTCCTTATTAGGTTGCAACATGAATTGCAGGACTATCGTTCTAAGCTGTATTTAAAGTCAGAGGTAAAAGCTATTTGGAGGCCCAGATATAACTCAATATAGTGATTGAGAATCTAACAATTAAAAATAGCTTAAAATACATGTCAAATGGTAAGGTCCTAAGATGTTTTTCCAATATATGCTTCAGAAAGGGTAGCAGTTTTTCCTTTTTTCTCCCTTCATTATTTCTATGTAATTGAATTCCATCCTTCTGCTCCATTTACCTTCAGAGAAACTATTACCAGGTGGTGGGCACAGGTAATGTCAGGGCCCTGCAAAGACGCATGGAGTAATTTACAAACACATAAAATGTGTTAACAATCCATCAACGTATTAAATGTTTTTAGAAAAGAGTGTTAGTAATCAGTGATGTTAGATGTCCAGTGTGTAAGAAAAATAGGATGACGATGGTTGTAACTCTTACTTCTACCTTGAAAATAAGCATATATTTACTGATCTGACCTTTCAAAGTGAACTTCTGATCTAGTTAAAGCAACTGTTTTGACTCAGTTCATGTTTTCCTACCATTATGTGATACTTGAAGCTATAGGACTTCTTATATCCTAATGTTTAGTGGCATAGAAACTGTAAGTAGACATTTTTTTCTTTCTAAAACTGATCCAAAATATATAGATGTTTTAATTTCTACAATATGGGTATAACAAGGTAGTCAAAGAAAATCTTCAAGTTCTGGTCAGTAGAGCAGTCACTATTTTTCCTAAACCATACTCCGCTTGATTGCAAAAAAAAAAAAAAAAAAAAAAAAAGCATTCAGTTTGATGTTTTTTTCTCCAAGGAAGATCAGCAGAGCACATGTTATGTAGGATGCCCTATTTCAGGGCTTTTTAAGGACAGTATTCTGATCTCTGAGGCTTAACAAGCAGAATTTTTAAAGCTTGAGCAAGCAATAAAAGCATTCCTTCACTGGGGTGACACAGGAGTCTGAGGAGATCAGCTGTCTTCACCTCAGAGGCATTCTGCCCAGCCTGAAGTAAAATGCAGAATCAAGAAAAGAAACCTATTGAACTAAATTAGGAGCAAATGTACACATGAGATGCTCAGCTAATAAAATCAGCAGGAGGAAATATTTATACATTTTAATATGCTTAGTTTTATTTTTGTTTCTCACAGAGCCACTGTGGATGTGGAAGGTATCTGCTCAAACATGAGCATCTTGGAAAATTTCCTTAAAATAAAGGTAAAATGGGGGTGCCTGGGTGGCTCAGTGGGTTAAGTGTCTGCCTTCGGCTCAGGTCATGATCCCAGGGTCCTGGGATGGAGCCCTGCATTGGGCTCCCTCCTCAGCAAGGGAGTCTTCTCCCTCTGCCCCTGCTCATGTGCTCTCCTCTCTCTCTCTCTCTCATTCACTCTTTCTCTCAAATAAATAAAATCTAAAATAAAATAAAGGTAAAATGCACAATGAGTGTATACATATGTATCCAAACACATACACATACACATACACATGCACACACACACATACAGAGGAAGACTGGTTTAATTTTATTTTCTCTTGTAAAATTTAAATTGCTAAAACTTTCTGATCCAACAAGCTGACAATTTAGGACTCCAAACTTCCAGTTGACTGCCCTTCCAGAAATATCTTTTGTGCTTCTTTAATCTTTAAGCAGCTTGTGTTTTGCTTAGCTAGTCATCCCAATTTTTTCCTTTCCTCCATTTTTTGCTGAAAGAAAAAATTGGGACGTGGCCAGACTCGATGATTCAGGGGACTCAGAGAAAGATATTGTCCACACAAAATAATCATTCTACTTCTGAGAAATCATTCATGGCTCATTTCGGTGTATGTCAAGTTTCTATTGTCTTGCTTGTCAAATTTCAAAATTGTTTGCATTTTGAGATGGAAAAGTGTCTAAGTTGAACATACAGAAAATGAGTTTAGCTAAGAAAGGAAAGTGAAGCAGATCACAATAGCAAAAGTATAAGAATATCATGAGAAAGGAATTACAATTATCTACTGAAAAGTTAAAATATCTGAGTTAAAGAGGTTGTATATATTAAGTCTCATAACTTAATATATAAAGTTATATATAAAACATTAACTTTATATTATATATAATATTTATATATAATTATATAATATATTATAATATATATTTATATATAATATATATAAATAAATATATATAAATATTATATATAAATATATAATATATATTATTATATATAAATATAATAATAATTATATAAAATAAAATATATAAAGTCCCACTTGCCAATTTGCTGATTTTCCCCCCAAATGCTTTCCCCCTACTCCAATAATGAGAATATTGTAAGCTTTGAACAGTGAAGTATCAATGTGAATAAGATTTGTAATAGATTCACTAAAGTGGGAATAAAAAAGACCAAATCATTATTAGAATCATCGAATTGTAAATGCTATCACAATCATGATTTGTATTGCAATTGTAATTGTAAGTCGTATTGCATTTTTATTGTCTGTTGACATCAGAAGTAGGTATGAGAAACATGTCAGTTTAAGGGCATTGTTTGATTGCAGTAATTAAGTATCTGCTGTACTGTGCGCTCCATTATATACACAAATAAAAACCTATAGCAACAATATAGAAGTTGGATACGCTTACCATGGCCTTCACAGCCAGCATTGGTTCAGTAATAGTAAATTAACTCAAATTCCTAATCAAAATTCATTTTTCAAATAATTCTTGAAAGGAGAACCAGAAAATAATCTTAAACGAGAGGATAAGAAACTCTGTAAAGCAAATCTACAAAACTTAATTCAATGTATTGTTGATCGTGTATGAACTTATTCAGGACTTAATCATAATCATTGTATCAACAGTAGACAGTAGAAATACCCACTGTTTACACTGATGTATAAGAATTGTTACTTTGAGGATATTAGTTGTGCATTTACATTCTGAGTCTCATTTTCCTCATCTGTGTAGTGGGGAAAGTAATAATCACTGCTCCATAGAATGAACATGAAGACTAACTGAAATAATGTACTCAAAGCAGCAATTCAGGTATCTTGGCCATAGAAAGTTCTTTCAAAAACAATCCAAATAATTCCTCTCCTGTGTCTTCCTAATTGTACTGAGAATAAAACCCACTCTATCATGGCCTTTCATGGCCTTAAACATATGGCACTTGCCTTCATCACCGTCCTTACTTTATATCATGCTCCCTCTGCTTCTGGAAGGTTGAACACACCAAAGAAGTTCTCCATTAACCTTCGCACATTTTGCTGCCTCCTTCTAGAATGATTGTCCTCCAGGTACTCATTTCATCCCTCAGGTCTCAGCTCAGTGGGGCCCTCCTCCAGGTTTTTCCTGACCAGCAGAGTTAAAGCTATCCAGCCCCTTGCCCATCTCATCTGTCTTGGCCACACTAACCTGGTTTCTTTTCCCTTTGTGGACTTCAGTCATTATTAAAAGGTAAATTTCAGAAAAAGGTAAAACCAAAACCCTCATGCAGACATAAAAATGAACATTTTAAAAATTCTATCTACTCTTTAATAAACAACTATACAGATGTTATAACCAGTTCAAGAGATAATCTGTAGATTAGACAAAGTTATAGATCAGGAATATTGAAAATGAATGTGCAAATGGAGATAAAACTGGTTTTTCTTGGGGAGAATTGGGGGGGGTATGGGGAAGAGAAGTCAACTGTACCTCTATGATACAGAAAGAATATGCAAGTGTATAAGAATTATTTTGCACTGCCATCAGTTGTCTACAGCTAACAGAACTGTAAAATTGCTCAAAGACAATGAATAACTAAAACCAGATAACCTGGAGGGATATTCTCCCGACAGTGCATGGTTTTTCATTAAAGCATAATTTTTTCTATACTACATACTAACTCATTAATTTATTTACTTATTTTCTATTTAACCCACTTATCCAACTACTAAAGTGTGTCACCAGCGCAAACTTCCTAGTGCAGGGATTTTGATTTGAAAACAGATGAATCCCAAATGCCTGGAACCATGTTTGATAGATAGTAGTCACATTATAAATACAGTTTAAAATCTAAAGGAAATAGTTGATATATGGCTGTTTTCACTGCTTTCTGGGTACTATTTCTATCTTTCTCAAAATTTGTACAATCTTGCCCACATTTTTATTCTCCTCATCTTCCCCTGGTAATGTTAACTTCATTAGAAACATAGAGACTTAATGCTAAGGGAAAAGCTAAGAAACCAATCAAATTCAAACCCCCTGTTTTATGGACAACAAAACTGAGGTCTAGAGTAATTTGCCAAATATTGTTGGCAGAGCCAGGGCTAGACCCTGCTCTCTTGATAGTCAGCTCAGGGTTCTTCCCTAAATAAAATCTGAATTCTTAAATCTGAATAATATAGTAATTCCTTTTAATAAGAATAAAAAGTCTGATAACTTGGAGAAGCATTGACTTAAGAGCTCAAAGTTTATCAAAATATCTTTGAATTATGCATTATCACCCCAAAAGACAAGTTTGTCTTTATAATTGATGTTATTAATTTAGATTACCACCAAAATTAAAACTGCAAATTAAAAGAAAAATTCTTTTCTCAAAAGTTCTTGAGACTGTATAAATGCATTCTGGTTTAAGAAACACTGCACCAAATTATGACCCTACAGCCAACCTGATATAGCTTTGCACCTTTTCTTCATTATCATAGCCTTCAAATTTATTTTAATTCTACAAATGTCTATAGTGCTTGGGCACTCAAAACAAGATATGATGAGACAACAAATATAAAAATGATGAAGCTATAGTCATCTTGAGGAATTTTTAGTCTGGTGAAAGAACGAAGGCAAAAAAAACCAAACAAACGTATATTAGTCAAGTTCTCCAGAGAAACAGAACCAACAGGATGTATACACAGAAAAAGATCTATTAAAGGAATTGGCTTGTGCAAGTACAGAGACTGAGAATTCCTAAGTTCTGCCTCTGGTGAGTTGGAGGCCTGAAAGAGCCATGGCATAGTTCCAGTTAGAGCACACAGGCCTGAGAATCAGTTCCAGCCTCAAACATGGTAGGTTCATGAAGATCCCATGTTTCAGTTCAAGTCCTAAGGCAGGAAAAGACCAGCTGGTCAGACAGGAGAGTCCCCTCTTGCTCACAGGAGGGGCAGCCTGTTCCTTCCAATACAGGCCTTCAACTGAGTGGATGAGGGACACTCACAGTAATGAGGGCAATCTACTTTGCTCAGTCTACCAATTCAAATGATAAACTCATCCAAAAACATCCTCGCAGACACCTAGAATCACATCTGACCAAATATCTGCACATGCCACATCCCAATCGAGTTGATACATAAAATTGGCCAACACAATTTGTAAATGGCCATAAAAAGTAAAGTTTCATTGCTATACAGATTTAAAAGTTTTGAAAGAAGGAGATTTCACATCAGAAAAAGGCCATCGAGTCACCTCATTTATTCTTCAATTCTTCTGTTCACTCAACAGATACTTACTGAACATTTACATGGAAGAGATGCTGTTTTAAAGGCTGGGATGATTGCACAAAGCCCCACCCCCAAAGAGAACAAATGTATTGGCCATATGGACAGCACCTAGACCACAGATTTGTGCAACATTCCTCCCTGCTCTATTGCTAAGATCTTGGCCATGGTGACCCACTTCCCACACTTTCTATGGCTGCCTACCTGTCATCTCTCTTGCTTGCCAATGCTTCAGGCAAATTAGCCCCTGTATTCCTCTTCTGCATTCACCCATATCCATATTACTCATTAAAAAAGCTGATGATTCCTGGCCTGGTCTTGGTCTGTGGTTGGATTAGGCCGTTTAATCTTCTCTTCTCCTTTCAACTTTGCTTGCTGGGCCCAGCCCACATCTTCCTATCAACCCTCACGGCACCTGGATTACAAGGACCCTCACAGTCACTGTGGAAGCCATCACACATAGGGACTATATGCTCCTCAGTGCCCCACTGTACCCTCCATACTATTCAATAGCTCTATCTATTTAGCACAGTTCTTCATATCTAGGCAACCTTCAAGGATGGAAGTTATTATGAGCCCCATCTGCAGAGGAGAAAACTAAAATTTCAAGAGATTTAAAAAAAATCTCCAAGGTCATATATCTCATAAATGATGGACCCAGGATTTAAAGTCACACAGTCTAATTCTGATACCAAATTCTTCCAGCTGTGTTATTCTGTCTTCCCTGTCATTATCCTCCTTCCAGGACACCCTCTAGCTCCCATCACTCTCCCTGGGCTCCTACTTCCACCTTCTGTCTCCTTTTTCTGTATCTAATCCAGTTTGTTTTCTATTAACTCTTTCCTGACTCCAAACCTGCTTAGCTGTCTCTATCTTGAAAGGGGAAAAACAGTCCTAAGTTAAACAAACACATATCTGTTCAGTACACCTTTCAGTAAGTCACTGAACCCTGCCAAATACCAGCCTACATGTCTCCCTTCATGCCATCTTGCAGAAAAGCAATTTCTACTTTTTAAAAATCACATCTCTCTCTTTCTCCCAAACCCCATAGTCTATATTCCTCTCACTGTGCCAGAATTATGCCTCCTCATCCCCTATCTGTCAAATAGAATGACCTTTTCTGAGCCTTTGTTCTGTACGACTCCTGTGTTCTATTTGATGTTGTGGACCATGGAGTCATTTGGAATATTTTAGTGGCTGAATCTCTGAATAGAGAGCTGGTTCTTAAGTGGGCAGAGGTGAGGGGAGGGCAATTTTGTCCCTAGGGGAGATTTGGCAGTATCTGCAAACATTTTTGATTGACAGGACTGGGGAGTGCTACTTGCTTCAAGTGAGTAGAGGCCAGGGATGCTGCTAAATACCCTACAGTGCACACACAGTCCCCACAACAGAGAATTATTAACCAATGTTAATAGTGCTAAAGTTGAGAAACCTTTAGATAGAGCAAAAGGAAAAGAGAATTCTTTAAATTTTCTGGGGTTCAAACTCCAAGTAAACTGCCATAATGGGATTACAGAAATGCCTATTCCACCTCTGTTTCCCTCTTTGGCACCTGGCACAGAACCCAGGAGTTTGATGAAACGGTAAAGGCAGCAGAAGAACACATCCTGACCAGGTCTGAGCATGTGTCAGAATACAACACCAAGTGCTAACTACCAGCTACACATTCCTAAGAGGTTTTCAGGTTGGATGCCTTTCAAAATCTACCTGTGTGCAGTGATATTCAGGCCAGCAGCGGTGTTCCTATTAGCAGTGCTCAAAATCCAGCTTCATGAAACTAATGACAGGGAATTTTCCACAGACAGCCTTGCTCATTCTATTTCTCCTCATTTCTGATTTGATTTGGAAGAACAGAGCTTCAGTTTCTGGTCTTCACTGCTCAAACATAGGGGATTTTTAAGATTGGTTGCAGACTTACTAAAAACAAGATTTTATTACATTGTGGAATATCTGAAAAATACTCAGTACAGTATAGGGAAACTTAAGCTTAATTCCTGACATGAAAATGCAAATGTCAGATACAGCTGTATATTTTCACAGATATTTGTTGAATAAGCTACAAATCTTTCCATTTTGATTCTAGAGGCTGGCATCATCAAATTCCCATCCTGAACCCCATGGTCCTCTTCAACTCTAGGACCTCCTCAATTAGACCAATTAGACCACAGGCTGGTCCCAACTGACCTTCAAGTTTTATTTCTCACTGATTTTGTCTATGAGCCTCTGTGCTATTCAAACCAGTATAATTAAAGTTTCAAAAATATCAAGTCTGTTCCCACAAGTCTCTCTGAAGTACAAGACTTGTGCACTAGAAAAAAATGCCTCTTCTGCAAATGTAATAAGCCCAACAGTCTTAATTATTTTTCATGGGCAGTACTATAATGTTAAATGTTTATTAATACTGTTTACAGTAAGAAAACTCTTTACACAAAATGGAAGAAAATGAGAATAAAATTGAGCTTTGATCCAAGAAAAAAACAATGTACATAACAGGCTCCTATCCAGGGATCTAATACTAGGACATTTGAAATTTTGCCTTTCAGACAAGTAGAAAAGCTTGCCAAAATGTCAAAACATGTTAACAACCTGTTTCTTTACTTCACTGCCTTCCAACAAATCCTGCAGTACACAGAGCACTGAACAATCTCCATTTTTATTACTTCACCCACAATTCGAATCAATTCTACAAAGTTGATTTATGTGTGATAATATTTAATATTAAAGATGCTGCATCAAAACACCCTACTTCCTGGGGGCATCAGTTCCTTTTTTTGCCCTGTGTTGTGGAAATTCCTTATTCTCCTAAAATCCTATTGTCTTACCCAGTTTACCATTCGTTAACTCTCCACTGCTATGTTTTTTGTCTTTCACCTGAAATCCTCTCCCTCCCATGAAACTCATTTCATCCCAGCTATGCTGAGTGGCATACCACAGGGGTTAGAGCATTTTGATTTTGGAATCAGACATTTCTGGATCTTAGTCCATATTTTCTCACTTACTAGTTGGTACTTGAAGCCTCTTGGCCTCAGGCAACATGGTTACTGCTCCTTCAGGCATTGCTTTCATGCTCCAAGCTGAAAGACAAGGAAAGACCAAAAGTGAAAATCCTCTCATTATGGTGTTATCTTGGAAGGAATGCTTTCTGCAAGGACTTTTGGTTACATCTCATTGGCTAGCATAGTGTCACATGGCCACCCTAGATTAAGGAAGAGATTGGGATTGATTTATCTTGCTCTCCTTGTCTATATTAGAGGAAATGGAACGGTGAGGAGGAAGGAGGTTGTAATAATGTCTGTAGAGTCACCTTTCATTCTTTGCCATTGGAGGTACCCTTCAGGAGGCGTGGAAGTTCCAACCATGCAGAAGGCTTTATGGCACCTTTATTCATTTGTTCAGTTTCAGTGTATTATCATGTATTTAAACTTACATGTTCTTGGTTAGGTGGATTTATGGGTTATATATCTAATTATAACTGAATGAAACCTCACATAAAACATACGTGTTTTAAAAATGATTCTTGTGGTATGTCTGGGTGGCACAGTTGGTTAAGGGTCCAACTTTTGGTTTCGGCTTAGGTCATGATCAGGGGTCATGGGATTGAGCCCTGCGTCGGGCTCCATGCTCAGTGCAGAGTCTGCTTGAGTTTCTTTCTCCTTCTCCCTCTCCTCCTCCCCCATCCCTGCTCTCCCTCTCTCTCTTTCTCAAATAATTAAATAAACCTTTAAAAAAAATGATTCTTGCAAGGAAACCATGATATGAAGATACTAGTAATAATTAAAGAAACACAAACTACACAAATTCATTATCGCACACATTCTGTGATTAAAATGATCACAATCCAAGAAGATCAGACTAAAAGTCAAACAAAACATCTTGAAATTATCTAAAAGACCTAAGGAAGGATCACCGCATCTGAATCGTATATGGGATCTTGAGATGTTAGCATGAAACCATCATGGTTTGTCTGAAAATACCCAGAATGTAAAAGATTTAAGTGCCAAACATGTGGAACCTGAAAATATACCTCTACAACTTTTGTTTTATTACTGTTTAAGTTCATGAGATTCTCAGTCCATTACTTTAAATTTTTCAGTAGACTTGATAAATATTCAGAACTTTCTTTCGAAGTTTTCTCATCTATTAGGGAAAGACAAAGAGAAATCAAAAGGAAAACGTGTTCCCGCACTGCAGCAATGTTGGCTGAAATGATATATGAAAGATAATATGGTGATAAACTAAATGCATATCTCTGTCATCAAGTACTACTGGAAGATTCACGGGGGGATACATTGCTGCTACAGATTTGGAAGAGATACTATTTGAGTAAGTTATTCAGTGTGGGAGGATGGCTATAGAGTTGGATAAAAGTTGTATTTTACAAAAATATTTTTTGTTATTTGTAAAATACAACTTTTTTTATTTGTAAAATACAACTTTTGTTGTAAAATTGTAAAATATTTTTAACATCTCTCCGCTTAAGGAATTTTTTAAGCATCCCTTTTCAATAATGACTATAGAAATAACTGCTTGTTTGTGAACCACTGAAGGAAAAAAGGTACCGGAGATTATATAGTTTCACCATAAAATGAATAACGTATCAGGAGAAGTTGTGCTATTGGGTGACAAATTAACTCAAAATTACAATGGCCTAATATATCAACAGTTTATTTCTCTCAGTAGTCTTCTATGAGTCTATTGGCCTTTTCCCAAAGGAGCTGTCTTCTAAGCAATGGCCTAGAAATCCAGGGTGCTTCCATTTTTATGCTCCATCGCAGGACAAGACTGCTGGGTCACTACTGCAGGAGAAGAAGGGGCTCGATCTTCATGCATGGATATTTTACTGCCTCGGGCAGGAAATGACTCAGGTCACTTCCATTTTGGCCAGAATTAGTTGATAGCTTCACTAATGGCAAGACGGTGAGAAGTATAGATTTCCTGTGTGCCCAAGAAATAGAGAAGAAATGAGTGTTGATGACCACTACTACTGTTTTCCACATTTAATAAATACATTTTTGGAATGAAAGAGTGTGTAAAAGTAAACATTATGGAGCAGTTTCTTTGACGGAATGAGAAAAGGAATCCAAGGCAAGTGCTATGGAGATAACATTATATGTAAAATCCATTTGTTGCATATTTTACAGACAATGTATTTTAGCAGTGAGGTGGAAGCCAGGGTATCATGGAGGAGGTTAATTTTAAAATACAAGGATTTCTCAACTCATCAGAATCTTCAAAATACTTACATGAGATGGAGAATAACTAGGAGAATCATTTGTATTTCACAGAAGTTTGCTAGCAATCTAATGGCAATGTATGGTACAGTTACGAAATTTAAAGTTGAATTATGTATTAAAAAATAAAATAGCAAGTGTTCTAAATTTTTTTATTATTTCTGTGAGGACAAATGGCTGTTAGTTTAATGTTGCCTAACACATTTTTGAGAAAAAAAGCATTCAAACTTTCAAGATAAATGACCAATTTGATGTTTAAATGATGTTGAAAAATAATTACTCTTCAAAAAAAATCATACTATCGAGAGTATTTTGAAAACAAATGTACAGAAAAGTGGAGATAACTTTACTTATTATTAAAAGCATCATGGGAGTAGTGTCTACATAAGGTGATACTATTAAAATCCATGGGACTGAATGAAATAATCTAAAATACTTACACAAAAGACCTGTGTGAGGGCGCCTGGGTGCCTCAGATGGTTAAGCATCTGTCTTCGGCTCAGGTCATGATCCCAGGGTCCTGGGATCGAGTCCCACATTGGGCTCCCTGCTGAGCAGGGAGCCTGCTTCTGCCTCTGCCTCTCTCAGTCTCTTATGAATAAATAAATAAAATTTTTAAACAAACAAACAAGCAAAAAAAGACCTGTGTTAGACCAAGACCCAAGGCACACAAATGCTTAGAGGTCTAGAATATGGGTAAGTATTAGAAAAGGTGACTAATAAAACATAAGAAATGATACAAAAGGGCAAAGAGAATGGTATTCTGGAGGCCAAAGAAAGAGTCAGCCATTGTATAATGGATGGTTGCTCACAGGCTGAAGAAAATGAGGCTTAAGAAGCCATAGTGAAATTGATATAAAACCTTCTTGGTATTGCTTCAAGAAATAATGGGTGGGAATGAAGTTGAGGTAGTAACTCTAGAGTTTTGCTGTAATAGGAATCAGAGATATGTGTAGTAGCTGGAGTAGAATGTGGGGTAAGGCAGTTTTCTATGAAGGTGGGATAGATTACAGAGTGTTTATATAACTTTGGGAATGATTCAGCAGAGAGGTAAAAACTGATGCTGCAGGTGAAAAGTGACAACTGCAAGAGTTGAGAGGAGATTGAGTGCCGGGGCAGAGGTGTTAACATTATGCCTTATTAAAGATGGAAAGGCATAGTGTATGCAGGTGGGTTGGTAGGTCTGGCAGTGCAAGCATGTTCACATTCTCTTCTGGTTGCTTTTATTTTCTCAGTGAAATAACAAGGAATTTATCCTGACTGAGCTTGAAATAGGGAGCAAATGTGCTGAAAGTCCGGGAAAGAGGAGAAAATATGAAATCATCTCTTAGGAGTGGGGGAGTAGATTGATGAAGAAATGTAGGAAAATTTCTGGGCAGCACCAAAGGCTTGGTAGATCCCTTAGCTTGGTCGTGTGATTTCTCCTGGTCATATTCATCTACTCAAGTATGGGAGTGAAGAGTTGGATTTCACCACCTGTGACACCTATGATGGCAAGAAAGAAGTAATAGTGGAAGGGCATACCAGGAGGTGATTAGAAAGATACACCCCATAATCTAAGCTGGGCAAAGAGAAAAGTAAAGACATGAAGTTCATGAATGAAAATGTAATAGGATTTGTGAAGATGCAGACCAGTAGTGTGAAAAATATTTCATTACTGGATTACAAAGGCAGTTGAGTGGGTCACGGTCAGCATTTTTAAGAATAAACAGAATAGAATGGGATGGATTAGAATACAAAATACCAGACAGCATCACAGATAATAAGTGTAAACACTGTTTCATGAAAACATTTGTTTTAGTTATATACATGAATATGTGTGCTGGGTGGCAATATAAAATATATTTTTTAATGTGGGTCCTGGTCAAAACTCTGTCATCTCCTTATTTTTTTTTTTAAAGATTTATTTATTTGACAGAGAGAGAAACAGCGAGAGCAGGAACACAAGCAGGGGGAGTGGGAGAGGGAGAAGTAGGCTTCCCGCAGAGCTGGGAGCCCGATGCGGGGCTCGATGCGGGGCTCGATGCGGGGCTCGATGCGGGGCTCGATGCGGGGCTCGATCCCAGGACCCTGGGATCATGACCTGAGCCGAAGGCAGACGCTTAACGACTGAGCCACCCAGGCGCCCCCTGTCATCTCCTTATTTAAAGGAGGTACATGGTAAAAGCCTGGGGCACCAAGCCTCATCTATTAGTATAAATGCAGCTTTACTGCTACAGTTTAAAACTCTTCTGTTTGGGCAAAAAAAAAAAAAAAAAAAACCAACAAAAAAACCCAAAACCCAAACAACAACAACAACAAAAAACAATTGACTTTTTCAACTCTATTATGATCCAGATTATGGGGCTCTCATTCAATCTAGATTGCAGGCAGGGGCAGAGAACATCTCTCTTAGAGTGCCATACTCCCCATCTTAGCTTTCTGACTGGTGAGGTCTAGTTTGAGTTCATATTTCTTTTTCTTTTTAAGATTTTACTTACTTATTTGACACAGAGAGAGATAGACCACTGCCACAGAGAGAGAAAGAGCACAAGCAGGGGGAGCAGCAGAGGGAGAAGGAGAAGCAGGTCCCCTGTGGAGCAGGGAGCCCAACATGGGGCTCGATCCCAGGACCCTGGGATCATGACCTGAGCCGAAGGCAGACGCTTAACCAACTGAGCCACCCAGGTGCCCTGAGTTCATATTTCTTTATCAAGGCATTCGTGTAGAAAATGACAAGAAATAATCAGCATATACCAAAAAAAATCTAGATTTTCTGCCATTTCCCCTAACACTGCAGCCTTAATAGGAATATGACTTGTGTTTCAAGGTCGAACAGGTAAAAAATTGGCCAAATGTCACCACCGCATAACAAAAGTCATCAGTTCTCCAGTCTACAGTAAGTGTGTCTTGCATCACAAGGTCCTGCTAAGCTAATTCTGTATGGTAGCATCCACTTCCTCTTACCAAATTCTGTGTCAGGCAAGGGTAGTAATCAGTTGAATGCAGCAGAGAATATAAATAGTTGTTTAAATAAATCAGAATTTTATTTTTCATGAAACAGAGTAACTCAGGGCTGTTAAAGCAACTCCTCAATGCCACCAACATCCCAGAATCTATCTTTTCACCAAGTTATCATTGATTATCTACCAGCTTTCTGCTTGTTTTTCTCTCCTCTGCTTCAAACTCCTGGCCCTGGGACTCTGCAATCTATATTTCCCAGACTCTTTAGGCAGCTGGCTTTTTATTAATTCTGCCAAAAAGGAGTCACTGATAGGAGATTTTAAAGTGGGAGGAAGGAAGAATAATTCTGGGATGCCTGGGTGGCTGAGTTGGTTAAGCGTCTGTCTTTGGCTCAGGTCATGATCCCAAGGTCCTGGGACCTAGCCCTGCATTGGGCTCCTTCCTTGGTGGGGAGCCAGCTTCGCCCTCTCCCTGCCGCTCCCTCTGCTTGTGCTTTCTCTCTCTCTTGCTCTCTCTCGGACAAATAAGTAAATAAAATCTTAAAAAAAAAAAAAAGAAACAATAATTCTGATTCTGCCTCTGAAAGCACTGGCAGTTTCTCTAGTAGCTGCTGGTTTTAAGAATAGCGGAGACCAGAAGGTACTCCAGCAGGCCAGCTAGCTCTCCCTGGATTCTGGCTCTGGCAGGGTAGCACTCTTTAGAAATGCTAGGAAGTACATGAAAATGGGCTCCATTACAGAGGTCATAGCAGTTTACTGATTTCAGGGTGACGTCTTTTCTTCCTTCTGCTCTTCCAATCCTTTTCACACATTTTAACAGTTTCCCTGTCTCTCTGCTTTAAGTTCTTAATATATATTGCTTCCAAAGTAGATCCTGTTATTTTTTTCTTTGGAAAAAAATGATCAGAAATAAGAATCTGAATGAACTTGAGCAAAATTACCACTCATTACCAGTGGAAAATATAATACTGATAGCCTGGGACATGGTTAATTTTCACAATTATTTTAAGTATAATCTGTTGAAAACTGGAAGAGAATGCCTATAGAAGACGGGGCTTGGAGAACCAGTTGGATTCTGAAGCAGACCATTATGGTGGTAATGAATGCACAAGAATGATGAGATGATTTGGTTAGTTCTGATTGCCTGAGAGAGCTTATACAAAGAAAATAATAAACTCAAGGCTTAAAACTTTCACCGTCAGTATGACTGAGAGCTGAAATTCTAAAAAACTCAGAATTTGTTTCTAGTTTGCAAATTACAATATAAGTAACATTCATACACTTTCCAAGTCTCTCATGTGAAATGTTAGGGCCTTAATTGAAATGAAGAGTGCATGAATGGTGCACTTGGGTAGAATCTGAGAACCACAAACCCTCCAATTTCCTCAGCATCCTGTGCCAGAAGAAGAAACTCTTCTTCCCCTATTAAGGACACTAACTTGCTGGAAGATCCCCTGAAGCAGGTGCCTTACAAGAAGATGCTCATTCTCCCCTAGACCCACTCCATTACCCCTAATTACTCATGACTAGACACATAACTAGAGAAAGCTCTAGAAGGAAACTTAAAAACTCTAACCAGGATAGAGCTGAGTTTGAAATCGTAGAAAAATGTTAGTTTATAATAGGGGAAATTTGGATAATGTGTGTTGAAATGAATTCTAAGGGTCTTAGAGTTTATGGAGATCAGCTGTTAAATGGGGTTGGCATCTATCTCACAGTGGGCCCAATGGATTTAACCATTCCGTGGTTATTTCTTCAGTTCCAAAATACAGAATTGGGATAGATACACTCAACAAATGCAAAACCATCACACTGGTTCAGGAACTTCCCCTTCGTTTCAGCATGTAAACAGAGCCAGGGCTTTCTGTATGAAAGTACTGCAGAGATTAGTGCCCTCATCAAAGCTTGAGAGTGGCAGGGATGATGCTTCCTATCACATTGTCATTTCACTGCCCTGTCTGGCCAAGTGGATTATAGACAATGACTAGAGAGGATCACAAATCCAATTAGGTGGTGATTTTCTTTTATAGATGCTCTTCCAGATGTGGTATATTTATTGAAGCAAATTAACACAGTCTATGACAGCTGATATGCATCTTGATCAATTAAGAGCTTCTTTCCTCCCTATTAACATTAAGGATTACCAGAAGCAGTTTGTTTTCACCTGGCAGGGAGAGGGCCATAGCAACTCTTCTCTTCTTAGTCATAATAGAGTGTGGAGAATCTTGACCCTCCTGAACCCCAGAGATCATTCATTATATTGACTGAACCCGAGGAGTAGTTCATGTCAAGTATCATGGAAGCCTAAATAAGACAGATGTGTGCCAGAATGTGGGACATGAACACCATGAAAATTCAAGGGTCTCTTTAGAAAAGTTTCTAAGGGTTCAGGTCTGGGGCTTGCTGGGATATCCCTTCCAAAGTGAAGGACATGCTTTTGTACCATTAAGAAAGAGGCACAGTCATCTCTTTTGAAAATTTTGAAAACAGTATATACCAATATGAGTGTTGGTATATACTCTCTCATTTGCTGAGTAACTGACAGTTGGGTGAGGCCTGGAGCAAAACAAAATTTGCCACAGGACCAGGAGGCAGTGCAGGCTACCGCATCACTGAGGCCTTTTGACCCAGCTGATACCATGGTGCTCAAGTCCCTGGCAAACAGGGATCCTACAGCATCCTGCTTGCTGCTGGGCCCAAATAAAGACCAAATTTCTGACCTTGGAATACCAGGTGGTCAGACAACCTGAGCTACCTGTAATGAACTGAAGGATACCTAATCCACCAAATTATAACGAAGTCTGTGGGATATCAACACTGTTATTAAGTGGTAGTGGAATATGCATTCTGAACCAATGGCTACAATATGCTCATTAAAAGTGGGGCTTCTTAATCCCATAGCCAAAATACTACAAATTCAGGAATCAAAGGGTAGAGGTGGAAGAGGTTTCTCCCAATATTACTTTTAATAACCCACTCCCAACATGTTGCTCCCTGTCCCTAAAACTTTGAACTCTATTGATTCAGAGATCTTAGTTCCTAAGAGCATATGCCAGTTTGTGTTAAGTGCTTCAAAGGCCACCAATTAGTCCCCACAACAGGTTAGTGAGGTAAGTAAAATCGCCCCCTTCTTACAATGAAGTTCAGTAATTAGCCAGAGGTCATCCAGCTGGTAGTACAAGGCAGTGCTGGGATCTGAACCCAGGTTCTTCTGCTTCCAAAGCCTGTGGCTCCCTCTCATTATGTAATTTTTCTCATTATGTAATTTTAACCTCAAAGAGAATTGCAAAAATGTTGCAAGGCAATGTTATTAATACTAAGGCACTAAGCACTCATCCCTGGCACAAAAGAAACCATGTCTTATTGGCAACACGCCCATTCATTCTAATTACCATTGCTGTGTAACAGTCACTCCAAAACAATGACAGCTTTTAGTTGGCTCATGAATCTGCAATTTGGGCAAGACTCAGTGGAAATAGTTCTGCTCCACTAATGTCAGCTTGAAGGTTGAGGGCTAGAATCATTTGAAGGCTTGTTCACTCACATCTGCCAGTTGACTATATCACTGGCTATCACCTCAAACCTTAGCTGGGGCCACAGACTGGAACATCTATGCATGGCCCCTCCTAGAGCCCGGGTTACCTGACAACATGATGAATTATTCCCCAAGGTGAACATAAGAAAGCAGAGAGAGCCAGGTGGAAGTTGTGTGACCTTTGCTGACCCAACTTCAGAAGTCACATAGAGTTAATTCTGCTGCATTCCATTTATCCCACAAAGGTTGGCTCAGTTTCAAGAGGTAGGAAAATAAACTCTACCTCTTGGCGGGAGAGTAGCAAGGCTCTAGAAGAGCATGTGAGGTCAGAAATATCGCCATGGACATTTTTGGACAATACAATCTGCCACACCATTACTAAGGCTAACAGCAGTAGAACTAAAACTTACTGGTATATATTCAGACTTAGCCATGGTGAATTCAGGAACAGTGGTGGTCTTAAGTCTATGGACGGGATCCATGGTATATTAAGCATAGGAAGTTGAGAAGATGAATCAATTACTTATTACTTGGAGAGGAGGTTAGGCATATATGTATATATATATATATATATATATATATAATAGTTGCAAGAAATTCCTGCCTCACCACCCACCCACATAAAAAAGAGCCCACGCTACTCAATTTTTCATGTCTGTTGAGTATTCTGCACAAGTGTCTTTGAGCGCAGCAGTGAATTTTTACTGCTGTCTTTGAGAAGGCTAATACCAAATGTCATGAGGATGATTTTTATGAGGAAATAGCAGCACCTTGTTCCCACTCTGTCATCATTTAAAAAATAAAGCCATTATTAATCACCAAGCCATTTTATAACAAAAGTTCGGAAGAAAATATATGAGGAAGTCATGTTATGTACAGAGGGTAAAATCCAGTCTTACCATCTATCTTTACTTCCTCCTAGAAGGTGAAGGAGCAATGTGATAGCTTGATATATAGCATGCTACATGAACACTGACACACTAAACAAGGAGTAGGGATAGACAAGCAGTAAAAATTGGTGAATGAGGGGCGCCTAGGTGGCTCAGTCGTTAAGCGCCTGCCTTCGGCTCAGGTCATGATTCCAGGGTCCTGGGATCGAGCCCTGCATTGGGCTCCCTGCTTGGCGGGAAGCCTGCTTCTCCCTCTCCCACTCTCCCTGCTTGTGTTCCTCTCTAGCTGTCTCTCTCTCTGTCAAATAAATAAATAAAATCTTTAAAAAAAAAAATTGGTGAATGACACTCAATGTCTACCTGAGTAGTATCTAGTAAAGCCAAGTTCCTCTGGGCATCACTAGCTCATTGGCTGTTGGTGACCTGCCCCATGCAAAGACTTATCTCTGCTCTGTCACTACCCTAAGTGTTATGGGTGGTTCCCAGGAGTGAGGGTGGGCAGTGAGAATGCTTCATGGGTTTTCCATTGTTCTCTCAGGGTTTACCTACTTCCTGTGAGCACTCTCGTTTCCACACCAACATTGTTATCTACCTATGCTTCCCAAAGAGCAAGACCCCCCATAGGGGCTGTGCCATGTGACATGTGAAGAACAGGGGGAGAATTTCTCTGCTAACTGTCCTGTCACATGTAACCCCTCTGTACCTCTTATGAGAACCCCATGAAACTGATTTCTTCAGTTTCCCCCTTCATTAACCTGGCATACATTTAAGGGGTTGGCCTAGAGATTAATGGCACAGACTAGTGTTTCTAGACTATTCATCCCCCTAAGCAAACCACAAGCATCACCTATGTTTTCAGCTATGCCCAGATGGGTTTGAACCCCAGTTTAGGCTCAGTGTTGGGTCTTTATTACAATACTTTCATTTTACAGCCTCTTTAAGTCTTTACAGTATTTTCTAATTGTCATGCTGGGTCATGGGTAGTAATGAGATTTGGTGAGTAAGGCAGGACTCATGGCCTGGAAGAAGTCTGAACTGTGAACTCAGAGGTTATTCTGGGAAAAAAAAAAAAAAAAATTAGAAACAAGGACAAGGCAGAGATGGGATTGTCAGAAAACACAGCTTGAAGCCTGATCAGATGTGTAGGAATCAGCCACTGACTAATTACGTCCATTCTCCCCTCAGCCCCATTTACTTTCATCATGGAAGAGCTAGATGGGGACAGAAGTGGAAAACACTGAGTACAATAGTTAAACATTTCTAAAACATGAATTTTGTTATATTTTTCCTTGATTTAAATATTTTGATATTTCCCCAGTGCCTTCTGAATAAAAGCATAAACTCCTAAATATGGCACATGAGGGCCTCCCTAATCAACTCCTTGCCTGCCCTTTCCATCTCCTCTCCTGGATTAGTTTGCTAGGGCTGCCATTACAGGGTACCACAGACTGGGTGGCTTAAATAACAGAAACATATTTTCTCATGATTCTGGATGCTAGAAGTTCAAGATCAAAATGTCATCATGATTGGTTCCTTCCGAGGCCTCTGTTCTTGGCTTGTAGATGGACTTCTTATCCCCTGTGTCTTCACATGGTCTTTCCTGTGTGTCTGTGTCCTAATTTCCTTTTGTGATACAGACAGCAGTCACATTGGATTAGGGCCCATCCTATTGACCTCATTCATTCTTAATTTCTTTGGATTCTTTTTGCACATGTTGTTACTAAGTTGGAACGCTCAAGAAGTCCTTTAAGCTCCGCTTCCTCAAAAGCCTTTGCTACAACTCTGTCCATCAGATTATGTTCCCATAGAGCCTTCTGTAAGGTTCTATCATGTGGTCTGTCACATAGAATTATACTAATCTGTCTCCTTGCCTTTCCCCCACAGGCCCATGGAGGCAAAAAAGACATATGTGACCTCTACCTACACATAGTAGATGTCCTACAAATTTTTAAAGACTGAATGAAAAGTCTGCTATTATTTTATGTCTAATAACTAGGTGATAGTGATGATTAAGTTAAGGAGAGGGGCCATGAGCAGTATCCTGACCCATAATTTTCCCCCCAGCTAGAGCTAGGATAAGTGCTGCAAGGAAAGAGGTAAAAGCTGCCAGTGGATACAGAGTCTGGTGCCTGAGAGTAGAGTAGGGGCCAAAGCAACACAGAGATTGGAGGAACCTGGGCCCAGAGTTAGGCAAGTCCGGGCTCTACTAGCTTTGCTCTTGCAGGTCAGTTTCTTGACTTCTATGAACTTAGTTTCCTCATCTATAAGACTGGTATTAATAATGCCTATTTTGAATCTATGTGAGAATTCAGTGAGATAATATGCATAAGTAGGTAAGATAATTATTCTTCAGTCTTTAAAAAGATATTGAAAAGTTTTAATGATATGGAAACATTCTAATATTTAACCTGAAGATAAAACAACTTTATGAAATTAAGTCTATAATATGAGCTTAGTTGTATAACAAAAATTACACACATATACTGATACAGACATTTAGATGATTTAGAGAGATTTGGAGATTTAGATTTAGAGAGCAAAGATATCTTCATGTTAGTCAGGTCTTATAGGAGTGTGTTTGGGGGAGTTTTGTTGGGGGAACACTATCTGCAAAAGAAGAAAGTGGGAGGAAATGGAGTTGGGCAGAAATAGCCTTCAGACCACTATACAGACCTGATACCTGTGAGAGGAAAAAGTGGAAAAAGCACTCTTCACAAAACAGATCTGACAGTCTCTGCCAACCCAACAGGGTGCTCCAGAGCAAAGGCTGACCATTAGGGGAGTTCCATTTTGGGCAGAAGTGGCCAGGCTCTGGTATTTCCACCAGGCTCAGTTATTGGCTAGGAAGAACATGGCCTCAGTTCTAGAGCTCAGTTCCAAGCTGTTAATGGCTAGAGGCTGTCAGCTAACTATATTTCTTGCAGCTGCACTGAGAATTTATTCGTGATGGGAGAGCCAAGTGGCTCATCTCCATAGCTGCCCACTAATTATCCTTTTTTAAAAGTATGTAATATATTTTTATCACTATAATCATTATGCTGTACATTAGATCCCTAGAACTTGTTCATTTTATAACTGGAAGTTTATATTCCTTGACTGACATCTCCCCTTTCTACCTCTCAGCCCTGGCAACCACCATTCTAGTCTTTATTTCTATGATTTTGGCTTTTTTTAGATTCTACATATAAGTGATATCACAGTATTTGTCTTTCTCTGATTTATTTCACTTAGCATAATGTCCTCAAGGTCCATCCATGTTGTGGCAAATGACAGGATGTCCTTATTTCTCATTGTTGAATTATTATTCATATCCATTATTATTATTATTATTCATATCCATTACACACATGCATGTGCACACAGGTACACACACACACCCTTTTTGTCCATTTATCTGTATGCCTTTTCAAAGAGGGTAAGAACTATTTCCATTTCCTTCTTCATAATTTTCTGTATTTTAAAAATTCTTTGTACTTTATTATTCATTCTCTTTTAATTGGAAACATATTTTAAATCCAGAAAAAAATTCTTTAAATTTCTTTCATAAAAAGTAAGATAACCTGAATGCTAGAACAGTAATAGTTTTATTTTTTTATTTTTAAAAAATATTTATTCATTTATTTTAGAGAGAGAAAGAGTATGGTCAGGGGTGGTGGGGGGGTAGAGAGAGAGAGAGAATCTCAAGTAGACTCCCTGCTGAGTGTGGAGCCCAATATGGAGCTCCATTCCATGACCCCAAGATCATGACCGGAGCTGAAATCAAGAGTTGGACACCACCTGACTGAACCACCGAGGAGCCTCCAATAGTAATAGTTTTATTTTTTTTTAAGATTTTATTTATTTGTTTGAGAGACAGAGAGTGAGAGAGAGCACAAGCAGGAGGGAGGACTAGGCTCCCCACTGAGCAGGGAGCCCAACATGGGGCTTGATCCCAGGACCCTGAGATCATGACCTGAGCTGAAGGCAGATGCTTAACTGACTGAGCCACCCAGGTGCCCCAGTAATAGTTTTAATAATGACATTTACAACTAATATTTTGTTAAATGTATACTGTGTGCCAGTCAGTATATTAAGTGTTTGACCTATACTTTCCTATTTAGTCTTTGCAAGTGTATTATTTTTCCCATTTCATTGGTCAGAGTTCTTAGAGGAAAACAATAGAACCTGACTTGGATTAACTTAGGGAAGGAATGTACTGGATAGATATGGGAAAGCCAACAGAATCTGCAGGAAGGCAGAAAGATGCAACAGGGAGCCAGAACCCCAGGGCTGGGAGGAGTGCAGCCAGGTCAGATGGTGCCTGTGGATTTTGCTGCTCCTGGGTGCTCCTGGCCACCTCTGCTGTGCTCTCTGCTTTATCTGTTCTCATCTCTCCTTCCTGTGTCCACTTCTCCCTCCAGAGACAAAGCCTCAGTGGGAAGAATTGTTGGCTGAGATGAGGTGACATGCTGGAGCATTCACCAACAGGGTGGGGAGTTGAGAGGATATCTGGCCTCTTGGGACTCTAGGGGAAAAGGCTTACAAGTGCTGGATTCCTCAAGAGGAAGCGAAGGAAGGCTGTATAATGCTAGGTAGGTAGAAGGGGGGGGAGGGGGCGGGGGGAAGAGAAAGAAGACAAGAGAGAAGTGAAGAAAAAAGAATAGAGAAAAAAAACTCCATTCTCATTTTACAGGTGAAGTAACAATAGTTAAATAATGTCTTCTTAGACTTTCAGATGATAAGTAGTAAAGCAAAGAATCAAACCAGGGATCCTGATTTCAGATTTTGTATGTTTAATCATGTTACTGTTCTTGTGCCCCAAACTCTGACAGGCCAGACACATAGAATAGAGTGCACTAAATACAAACTTCTGCTTTTCCAAGGTTACCTTACTTTCTAGACTCCGCAGCTTTCCAGGCTCAGTGCATAATTGCATATTGGTTTGATTTGAGCACAACCTCTGCTCCTTAAAAAAGCATTAACTAATTGAGAAGATGAAGTACCCTACACATATGATGCAAGCCAGAAAGAAAAAAAAGCTGATCCCAAGCGGGATATTTTGAGGTAAAGTACATTTGTTGGTAAGCAGCTTTTCCCAGGTCTAGCTCATGGCCCTTCTTGCTGTACCCGAGTGAAGCATGAGCAAAAGCCATCTGTGACTGTTGGCTGTGGCTTTATCACCTTAACACTGGTCCTTGTGCGAGCTACCAAAAAAACCCACAACAACTTCTGTTTTTCCTTAAAAGAGTATGCTTTTCTCTGGGATTTTTTTTCCCACATCAATACGATAATCTACATTCGCAAAGTGTTTAAATTAAATGCTCAATTTTCTAAAATGAGATCCACCACTAGGACAGTGACTTGCATGGCTTAACAAAATTATTCCTCATCTCTTTTGCTTATTGAACTTATTGTTACTTATAGATCTTTCATTAATGATCTTATTTGTCATGCTCTGTTTCTCAGTTGCCTTTATTTTCATCTCATAAAGACAGTGACACTGGCCATTTGAATTTTCTTCTCCTTCTAAGAGACACTTTTATCATATCTGTTCTTTGTGGCTCACAATTAAGTTTCAGAAAGACTAGAATTGTTTTTGAGGTGATCAAAAACCAGATGGTTTTTTAAACAATCATCCCAGGGATTGGGGTGATGCAGGCCTTGGAGGGATAAGCACTAGAGCATGGTAGAAAGAACTCCTGCTGGGGTGCCTGGGTGGCTCAGTCGGTTAAGCGGCTGCCTTCGGTTCAGGTCATGATCCCAGGGTCCTGGGATCGAGTCCCACATCGGGCTCCCTGCTCAGTGGGGAGCCTGCTTCTCCCTCTCCCTCTGCCTGCCTCTCTGCCTACTTATGCTCTCTATCTCTCTGTCAAATAAATAAATAAATAAATTCTTTAAAAAAAAAAAAAAAAAAGAACTCCTGCTTTGGCTTCAGGAGAGCTGGGTCTGAACTCCAGCACCATAATGTATTAACTGCATGACCTTGGGAAAGTCACGTACCCTTTGTTAGCCTTGATTTTCTTGTAAATGAGAATAGGACACTGTGTTCCCTTGGGTGGATACAAAGCTCAAGCTGGATAATGTGTGGGCATGAATTTGAAACTGGCAAGTGATTTGTAAAAGATGCCACTTTTGTTTCTGTGGACAGTCTGGAAAGAGTCTCAGAAGCCAGAAGAGTAGGTTTCAAGCTGTTCTGACTTGCAACAAACATTGTTTTCTTTGGACAGACATGAAACAGAATTTCCCGGGCAGTGGTCTATCATAGACAGTTCTGGTCAGGGCAGCGGATGAGGGCGGGGCGGTCATCCCTGGCTGTCAGACAGCAGGGTGTCCCCAGTTTGTACCTGGCCAACACACCAATAGACCTTGACTCAAGCTAAACAGTGGGCTTCAATATCTACATGGCGCTGAGAAATTGTTCTTCCACAGCATTACTAGGAACATTGCTCTGCACATCTGTGCCCGGGGCCAGACGTGGGGAGGAGGAGACTGCTTAAACTCTATGTCCTCACATTCTGCTCTTTACTTTTACTTTATATCTTTTATCACAAATTATCATATTTGTTTATGTGAGAAAAAATGGTCTCTATATCTATGCTATAAATTCATTGAAGATATGGAAGATGTCTATTTTTAACACGTTGTGTTCTTAGCACCACACACGTCTGTCATAAAGTAGTCACTTTAGGACAATTTACTGAATAAATTTGTGAATAATAAATAAAATATTCTTGGGAAATTTAGTAATCAAATGTAATTCCATAGTGACTATCATCTTTTGTAGGAATATTTTCCTTTCCTTTTAGTATCCCGTAAAAGTAGAAACATAGGACAGGGAGTTAAGAATTGGTAAGGATACAAGGGTCAATGGAAACATTGTATTTTTCTCTATTTCATATTTAATCAATTATTTGAGTAGCTAATATTGACTGAGATAATATATGAAAAATATATTTTGTTTTCCTTTTGTCTGTCCCTTTTCTTTTTTAAAGATTTTACTTATTTATTTGAGAAAGAGAGTGAGCACAAGCAGAGGGGACAGGCATAGGGAGAGGGAGAAGCAGACTCCCCGCTGCCCAGGGCCCTGGGATCATGACCTGAGCCAAAGGCAGACACTTACCCAACTGAGCCACATGCCCTGTGTGTCCCTTTTTAATGTCTAAAGCATAATACAGCAATGAAGTGTTCAAGCTTTGGTTCACCCTTCAGAGATCCTTTGGGAACACTGTACTTTTAGACAAGACCCCAGAATCTCAGGAACACTGTTGCATAAGTACATGATTGACATTCACCAACTTGGTGAGGAAAGAGACCAACATAAAAACAGTGGGGAGCCATTTCTGGGGCATGCATAGACATTTCTGAACTCACTTTTCTTTTTCCATGGGCAGAGAATCCATGCAGCTAATGACAGACATCAATTTTGGAGAGTTGTTTTGTGAAAACATTTCTAGAGAGTATCTACAATTTATCTCATCAAGCAAGAAACATAAATTTTTTTCTTTGTGTGTGTGTGTGTGTGTTTAAGAACAAAAGATGCTTTCTCAAATTCACCCTGGCATTGATTGGGAGAAAAAAATAATTTTAGTAGCTCTGAGATACATTCTCCTCTAGCCATCCATATTAAAACCCCATAAAAAACTCACAATTATGGTTGTTGTATGAATTGGATTTCTCACACTATCATGGCATAGTGCTTTGCAGGCCGGCAAGCCCAGTAACTAATGGTTTGCAGCTGTCATGGGCACTCCAGTGGAGGCTAACAAGAAAAGCTCTAGGATGTCTAGTAAAGTAACTGGAACACAAAATAAGAAAACTGAGTTGAGTATTCTGCCAGAGATAAGGACCTGATCTCATAGAAAAGCTGGGGCTTTCATTCCACTCAGCCAAGGCATGTATTGAGAGGAGGCATTACATAAATAATGCCTGAATATAGCTTAGGCTTCTGCCAAAATGCAAACAGATGTGAGGAGAAGGGAGATAGAGCAGCATGTCAGGAAGAATTTTTACCACAAATATAGAGATAATATCTCTGCCCATTTGCAAATAAGCATACTTACTTTAAAATGCCACAGATTTGTAAGGCCCCTGAAACCATCATATATGGGTAAAACTGAAGCTATTCATTTACACATTTATCAAGCACACAAAGTGTGCCACATACTATGCTAAACAGTGGAGACCAAAATTTTCCTGGCCTCCAGAAGCCTCCACAAGCTCCAGAATGAAAGAGGAAGTAAACAAACACTAGGCAGTGTGAAAAGAGAGCTAGACTAGACCCAGGGCTTCATAGAGGGAAGACCTGTGTCTTCATCTGTATCTCTAGCTCTTAGTGCAGTGCCTGACTTATGTATTTAGTTCTTAATAAATACTAAAATTGGTGAGAACTGAAATGCTATTATAGAGCTTCATCACATAGGAGCTCAAGGGAAGGGCACCTAATGTAGTCTAAGTGGTGGGAATAAAGAGGGGGAAGAGACAACTTTTCAGAGGAAGTGACATTTGAACAGAATTGTTAATGACAGGGGCTAAATAAGCAAAGAAAGAGGTCAGGAACATTCTACATAGTGAGAAAAGTTTGTTCAAGAGAGAGGAGTGATTGAGAATGGGGCGACTGCCTAGAATTGCAAATATACTACTTTGTTACACCTGCATGGAATAGTCAGACATGGGGCTGGACAGAAAGACAGGGATGGGATCTTGGAGAATGTCATGCTAATTAGTTTGAAATTTAACCTTAAGGCAATTGGAAGACCATTGAAGCATTTTTGGCATTACTGTATTTATAGTGTTAAAAGACCACTATGATAGCTTTGTGGAGGATCACTTAGAAGGGCCATAAAATTGTAGGCAGAGTGTGATAGAGAGGCTTTGAAATGATCCAGACAAAAACTGATGGGGACCAGATGTCAGCCAGTGGTTGTGAGGATGGAGAAATATGTACTAATTTGAGAGATATATAGGAGTAGAACTGGCAAATGTGGTGATGATATGCAAGGGTGGGCAAGAGAAAGGCATCAAGAAAATCACTCAGGGTTCTGACATGGCACCTGAGCGAAAGGTAACACCATTTACTGAGGGGATGAACACTGAAAGGGAGAGGTTTGGCCTAGCTAGAAAATAATGGGTTCTCTTACTTAAGTGATGAGCGAGGGTCTGGAGAAGTTTATACTAAGATACCCAATCGGCTGCTGAACATTAGGGATGTAGATGATAGCTCATAAGAGAGCTCGAGACTAACGATGTAACTCTCAGAATCACTGGCTTGTACAACTTGTAACTCAGCATAGAGACTAGACGAGGTCATGCAGGAGAGTACGTATATTAAGAGGAGGACCTGACACAGGGCTTTGAATGGTCCGCAGAGGGAAGAGAGAAGCTCCTCTGAGTGGCTTACCTGAAAACAAAAGCTGAATAAATAGGGAAAGAAATCAGTAGAATGTGACCATTTGGAGTATATGTGTATCCATTAGAGGAGTAGCAACAACAACAACAAAAAAAAAAAAAAAAAAGAAGAAGAAGAAGAAGAGAAAGAAAAAAATAAATGAAGAATGGGTCAACATCTTGGTTCTAAGGCTATTGCTTAAATTTCACATTTATTGTCTCTAACAATCAGCATGCTCCAATCATGGATCAAAATATCAGAACTGCATATTCTTTTTCTTTTCCCAGTACAAGTGGCATCAAAAGTGTATGTGTTAGTTGATAACAGCATGACAGGAGAGCCCCAAAGAAAAATATCTATTTGGGAATCAGGGTACAATTGCAAGTCAATCTTATCTTCCCTGATAAAGCTCCTGCTGCTTATTTTGTGATATGTGTTGTTATGATGATGGGGGTGGAGTACAGAGTCTAAGAGGAGAAAATTGTAAAGGGTGTTATAAAATGTAGAAGGATTTACATTTTATATATCTTTGAAAAAGTGTACTCCTTGCAAAGGATATATTGAGATTTGTTTCCACAAGGCCTGGAGTAGTGATGGGCATCACATGAACAATAAGGTTTCCATCATCACCCCAGACGGTGGGGGCTTTACAGCCTTCTACTAAATGCATTTTCTAAGACTGTTTTTATAATGTTCTTTCCCTAATTAAGTTGGATATTTTGATGATGCAAAGTCCACTTTTATTTGTCAGCCTTGGCACTTAATTTGATGCCTATACTCCCATTTTCAGTGACATTGGCAGTCATTTCCAAAATGGAAATCACCAAAATAAAATCTAGAGCTATCCACCTACTGTATGCTACTAAGAAGCCTTAAATGGCCTTGCTCATGCCAGATTGGCATTCATTTAAAAAAATATATGATGCCTGCCTGATTCTATTAATAACAGAAATACTAATTTACAGTTGTTTCTGGGTATTACATACAATAAAAACAACATAGGCTAGATATGCACCAGAATACAACAATAAGGCCTTGAAAACAAGGAGGAAACAAACCTACAAATCTTCCTTCAATAAATATACTCAAATAAAAGCAAAAATAAAAGTAAAAAAAAAAAACAAACCAAAAAACAATGGCTTTATTTTCAAACAAAGCCACGTTTTAAAAGTCCTTTCAAATTTATTATTTTGTTGCCTCACCATCAACCCTTCCAAGGCAAGAGTATTATCCCCATTTTACAGATGAAGAAACTAAAACAGAAAGATTGAGTGACTTGACTAAGGACAAAGTTAGAGAAGAAATGAGAATTCAAACCTGGGTCTTCCATATTCACCTCCCAGAAGTCATTCTTAATTCCATGGAAATGAAGAACTGGTGATTTGCAACTCTGTTGTTTAAGTAATGATGGGAAATCATGCACTTCCAAAGTACATTGAAAGCCTATGAATCACCATCCTTAGGAAACAAATCCTATCCAAATAAAGACACATTTCAGTTTTTTACTTTTGTTTTGTTTTGTTTTGTTTTGCATTTGGTGTCCATGAGTTAAAAATTTCTTAACAATAAATATATTTCATAAGTAAAATTATTCTATTCAAAAAATATTACTAAACAGTGTATCAGGGGTCCTAGTTTAATTTTTTTTCTTTCAAACAAGTGATAAGGCAAAATTACAGTCCCAATACATTCATATTGGTTTTATGAACTTGTCTGATGTGAATATTCCAGGACAGGCAATTCATTGAGTTCTCAGTGAACTACCTTCCACTGGTGCATATTTTAATGAACATCTTTTAGGCAGTGACAACATGTTTTTCTAGCTAGATATGAAGGTTTTCTTTTCATGTACATGCAATTCATATATATATATACATATTCTTTACATATCACATACATTGATAAATAGATAAATGAATGTATGTATGTATGTATGTATGTATATACATGATTGCATGTAGACTCTACAAATTACAAACTCACTGTAAGAGTTTAATATTTAATGCATCCTAAGAGAGAAAGAGAAGGAAGGAGGGAGGGGGAGAGAGAGAGAAAGAGAGAGAGAGACAGATGGTGGGGGGAGAGAGAGAGAGAACACAAAGACTGACACTCAAAGGGTGGAAGATCTTGAAATTTTCTCTCTTTAATTCTGAGCAGTTTCTTATTCTTCTAACAGGTCAGTCAGATCTATTCTGGACCAATATTCAACAGAAGAAAGCCCAATCAGATTCTATACTGTACTGAAGATTGAGATATTTATTCATTTCCATGTTAAATGAGGTATATGATATATCTTAGAGCAGGCTTTGTAACAATCCTCTGTAAGAGTTTAATATTTAATGCATACTATTAGTTTAATAACTCTGCAGTAAGTTTAATTGCACTAAGTTCACAAGCTCATTTAATAATCAACCCAAATTTCTGCTCATTAGATCATTAGATTCATGGCTGACCAGGCATTTTCACATTAACTTGTCTTCCATGACATTCTATAATCCAGGAAAATGTTTCAAATTTTACTTTAAAAGATATTTGTGTTACTGTGTTATTAGAACATTTGGCTAAATTAGCAAGTCAAGCATAAAAAAGCTATTGCTAATATTTTAATGATAGGAATATTCATATGTTAACATATTTCATATAACATTTTATATTGAAACTTTATTAGTCCTGTTTCCTCAGAAATATAATTTTTGGCTAAATAAAATATAATAAATATTATTGTAGAACGTGGACTTCATGTATTTTAATTCTTGGAAATTTGGAGACCACTGTTTTGCCAAGGCATTGTTATTCTTATATTTCAGAATTTTTCTGGATACTCTTGCCTCTTTCCATATGAATTATAAAATCAGCTTGTCTATCTCTGCCCTCCCTAAAAATTCATTATAGTGTTTTTTAGAGTCAGTTTTATGGAAGGACAATTTACATAAAGTATACTCATTTTAAGTGAAGTTTAGTAAGTTTTGATAAGTATGTATAGCCATTACATTTCCTTTAACCCACAGAGTTTCTGATGTTTTTTTGCAGCAATATCCATACCCTGGCCCCAAGCCAAAAATCATATGCCAACAAACTGCACAACCTAGAAGAAGTGGATAAATTCCTAGAAACATACAATCTTCCAAAACTGAACCAGCAAGAAATAGAAAATCTGAACAGATCAATTACAAGTAACAAAATTGAATTGGTAATTTAAAAACTACCAAAAAATAAAAAAGGATCAGATGGATTCACAGGTGAATTCTGCCACACATTTAAGAAAAGTTAATACCTATTCTCCTCAAACTATTTCAAAAAATAGAAGAGGAAAGAAAGCTTTCACACACATTCTACAGGGTCAGCATTATCCTGATATGAAAACCAAAGACACCCCCCACCCAAAAAAAGAAAACTACAGGCCAATATCCCTAATGAACTTAGATGCAAAAATGCTCAACAAAATATTAGGAAACTGAATCCAACAAAACATTAAAAAGACCATTCACCACAATCAGGTGGGATTTATTCCCAGGATGCAGCCATACTCATACTTATGGTCTTTCTTTTCCACTCTGAATCCCCTTTAACATTTCTTGTAAGGCGGGTTGAGAGGTCAAGAAATCCTTTAGCTTTTCTTTGTCTGGCTAGTGTTTTTTATTTCAATTATATTCTTCAACGACTTCCTAATATTTTCTATCTCTTTATTGAAGGTTTCATTGAGTTCTTCCACTCATTTCTCTAACTTGGTGAGTATCTTTACGGTCATTACTTTAAGTTCTTTATCAGGCATATTGCTTATCTCTGTTTCGTTAAGTTCTTTTTCTGAGGTGTCTTATTCTTTCTTTTGGAGCATATTCCTCTGTCACCCCATTTTGCCTAACTTCCTTTGTTTCTATGGATTAGACAAAATGGCTATTTCTCCTAAAGTTGGAGTGATCTTGTGTATAGTGTCTCCTATGCAGACAGTGTGTGCTTGGTGACTTTGGCTGATTGTCTGGAGCTGTGGCTATATATGCTAGTTTGTCTTTTAAACTGTAGCATTTTATGGAAAGAATAAAGAAATACTAACAAAAGAAAAAGGAAATAGTAAAATATAAGAAGGAAAAAGAAAGAAGACAAGAAAGAACAAAACAAAAAATAAATAAAAATAAAACAAGGCAAATTTTTAAAAGTAATAAAAAATTAAAAGTAAAAATTTAAAAAAAAAAGGAAAAAGAAAAAACCCCACAAAACTGATGCTTGTTTCTGTGCCCCAGCACCACAGGGTGGCTGATGTGGGCTTGAGGACCCTAGGCTTACTGACCTTGCAAGCTTTCTGTGACAATCTGACCCACAGGCATGGCATGGGGACCCACTAATTATGGAATCTGAACCTGTCCCCTATCCAGACCCTGCTCAGTCTGGGCTTTTAAGGGGGAGGGGGAGAGAGTGTTTCCACAGTTCCTCAGCCCTTTTATTTATTTGTTTTATTTTATTTATTTTTTATTTTTAAATTTTTTATTATGTTATGTTAGTCACCATACAGTACCTCATTAGTTTTTGGTGTAGTGTTCCATGATTCATTATTTGCCTATAACATCCAGTGCTCCATGCAATAGATGCCCTCCTTAATACTCATCACTGGGCTAACTCATCCTCCCACTGCCCCTCCCCTCTAAATAACCCTCAGTTTGTTTCTAGGAGTCCATAGTCTCTAGGGTTCATCTTCCCCTCCGATTTCCCTCCCTTCATTTTTCCCTTCCTTCTCTTAATGTCCTCCATGCCATTCCTTATGTTCCACAAATAAGTGAAACCATATGATAATTGACTGTCTCTGCTTGACTTATTTCACTTAGCATAATCTCCTCCAGTCCCATCCATGTTGATGCAAAAGTTGGGTATTCATCCTTTCTGATGGCTGAGTAATATTCCATTGTATATATGGACCACATCTTCTTTATCCATTCATCTGTTGAAGGGCATCTTGGCTCTTTCCACAGTTTGGCTATTGCGGACATTGCTGCTATGAACATTGGGGTGCATATGGCCCTTCTTTTCACTACATCTGTGTCTTTGGGGTAAATACCCAGTAGTGCAATTGTGGGGGGTCATAGGGTAGCTCTACTTTTAATTTTTTGAGGCACCTCCACACTGTTTTCCAACTCCACACTTACTACTGAGTAAGAAATATTGAAGTGTCCAGCTTGCATTCCCACCAACAGTGTAAGAGGGTTCCCCTTTCTCCACAACCTCTCCAACATTTGTTGTTTCTTGCCTTGTCAATTTTTGCCATTCTAACTGGTCTAAGGTGGTATCTCAGAGTGGTTTTGATTTGAATTTCCCTGATGGCTAATGATGATGAACATTTTTTCATGTGCCTGTTAGCCATTTGTATGTCTTCTTTTGAGAAGTGTCTTTTCATGTCTTGTGCCCATTTTTTGACTTGATTATTTGTTTTTGGGGGGTTGAGTTTGAGAAGTTCTTTATAGATCTTGACTATCAGCCCTTTGTCTGTAGTGTCATTTGCAAAAATCTCCCATTCCGTGGGTTGCCTCTTTGTTTTGTTGACTGTTTCCTCAGCCCTTTTAAACCCTAGCTTCTTTTTCTGCGCACCAACAGGACTAAGGCTGGGATGTAGGCTTGGGGAGTCTTGACCAGCTAAAGTCCCAGCTCACTGAGATGAAAAGACCAGCCTGTTATGGTCTGGACCCTGCTTCAGTCTAGGCTTTTAAGGAGGGGTGGGAATATCAACTGTGTTGTTCTCCAGTCCCTCTAACCTGGAGAGGTTTCCAGCAGCTCCTGTGCTGCTTGGCAGAGTTCTAGTGTTGCCTCTTCTATATTAGAGTTGCTTTTTTAAACCATAGCTTTTTTTCTGTGCCCAAGGATAGAGGGATCTGTTTCTGATCCCTCAGCACCATCCCTCCCCACTGCTGTTGGCAGCACCTGGGGTGTGTGTTCCCCTTGCTACCATATCTCTATTTCTCTTGCTTTTCTATCTTTGGTTGTTCAATAGCTGTTCAGTGAGCCCTCAGTTCTTCTTCAGGAGGAACAATTAATAGGTATAATTTGGTGTATCCCATGGAGGAGCTGAATGCAGAGTCTTCTTATACCACCATCTTGAACCAGATCAGAATGTTTTTCTTTCACCATTAAGTATAAAGTTTGCACAGATGTCCATTATCAGGTTGAGAGTACTCCCTTCTATTACTAGTTTTCTAAGAGTATGAGTTTAAATTTTGACAAATAGTATTTCTGCAACCATTGAGTTCATAATACAGTTCTTTTACTGTTAATACGGTGATTTACATTGATTTTTTTGAATAAGCTAATCCTGTGTTCTTGAAATAAATCCTTACAAATTATCTTTTTTATTTGGTGCTTGAATCAATTTGTTAAAATTTATTAAGGGTTTCTTGCATCTATAATTATGAATAACTTTTATAATTTTTCTTTTAATGCATTTGTCTGCTTTTGATATCAGGGTAATGTCCACCTCAGTAAACTTGTTGAAATTTTTCCTTATTCAAATTTTGAGTTTATGTAGGACTGGCATTGTTTATTCTTAAGTGTTAATGGAATTCACCAGTAAAACCATGTGGGCTTAGAGTTTTCTTGTGGAAATTTTTAAATTCAATTTTTTAAATTTTATTATGTTATGTTAGTCACCACACAGTTCATCATTAGTTTTTGATGTAGTGTTCCATGATTCATTGTTTGTGTATAACACCCAGTGCTACAGCTGTGGAGTTATTAATATTTTCTATTTTTTCTGGTATGAATTTTAATAAATTGTGTCATTTGAGGATTTTATCAATTTCATCTAAGTTGACAAACTTATTGGCGATATTTGAGCAAAACTGTCCTTACTATCCTTTTAATGTCTATAGTATCTATAGTGATGTCCATTTTCTCATTCCTGATATTGCTGCTACTAATTCATTTGCAGGTCTTCTCTTTTTCCTTTTTACTCTATTGGTAACTTTTAAAGACATGTTTTGGTTTTGTTGATTCATTTTTCTTATATTTATATCTTTTTAAAACATATTTATTTATCTCCTTACTTTTGGTTTAATTTTCTTATTTTTCAAAGATTTTAAAGTGGAATTTTAAATAATTGATTTAGCCCTATCTTCTTTTCTAACATGAGCATTTTAGGTTACACATTTCCCTCTAAGCCTTGCTTTAGGGGCATTCCACAAATTTTGAGTTAATGTATTTTATCATCATTCTTCCCAAAATATTTTTTAAATTACCTTATTACTTCTTACTTGATCCATAGGCTATTTAGAATTTTGCCATTTATTTTCCAAGTATTAGGACATTTTTGGAAAATATTTTGCTATTTATTTCTGGTTTAAGCCTTTTATGATGAGAGTATATATTCGGTATTATTTTGATTCTTTTAAATTAATGAGTCTTCTAAACACATCAAGTGTATACATAAAAATCTACAGCTTCAGTATGTCAATCATATCTCGATGAAGTAGTTAAAAAATAATGAATCTTGTTTCACAGCCCAGGAAATGGTCTATATTGGTGAATTTTTTGTTTGCATTTGAAAAGACCATGTATCCTATAGGTGTTGGATGGACTGTTTTATAAATATCAGTTAGTTCAAATTTGTTAATATGGTTTTTCATTTCTCCTATATCCTTTTAGATTTTCTGCCTACTTCTATTAATTACTAAGGAATATTGAAGTGTCCAAATATAATAGTGGAATTATATCTTTCTCCCTTCAGTTCTGTTTTGGCTTCATTGTACTTTAAAGCTGTATATACTTGGATCTTTTTACAAACACAATTAGTAATTTTATGTTTCTTTGATGAATTAGCCCTTTATCATTACAAAATGTCACCCATTTTGTATTTTAATATCCTATGTTCTACAGTCCTCTGTGATATTAACATAGTAACTCCAATTTTCTTTTATCTTTTTTTAAAGATTTTATTTATTTATTTGACAGAGAGAGAGAGAGAGAGGACACACAGGGGGAGCAGCAGAAGAAGAGGAAGAAGCAGGCTCCCCGTTGAGCAGGGAGCCCAATACAGGGCTTGACCCCCGGGAGACTGGGATCATGACCTGAGCCAAAACAGACACTTAACTGACTGAGCCACCTAGGTGCCCCGTAAATCCAATTTTCTCATGTGTTTCATAATGTATCTTTTTTAACCCTTTACTTTTAAGCTATATATTTATTCACATTTAAAATGAGTTTCTTGTAGACAGCATGTATAGGTCTTGTTTATCCTGTAGGGCAATCATTGCTTTTTGAGTGTTCAGAATATTTATATTTAATGTGGTTATTTATATGGCCATGTTTAAGTCCATCATCTTGATACTTGTATTTTTGTCCCATATCGTCTATTCTATTTTTCCTGTCTTCTTTTGGATTAAGTTACTATCTATTAGCATTCCACTTTATCTCTCCTTTTGGCTTATTAGCTATACCTCTTTGCATTAAATAAGTGGTTGCTCTGGGGTATTAAAATATTCAACTTACCATGGTGTACCTTCAAAGAATAATATACTATTTCCCAAATAATACAAGAAACTTAGAGCAGTATGTTTCCACTTACCCTCTTATTTTTGTAGTATTATTCTAAATAACTTTTATTTCTACATATAGTGATGTAGTCAAAACACACTGTTATTATTTTTGCTTTGAACAATTATCTTTTAAAAAATTTAGAAAGGTAGAAAAAGCCTTTTATGTTTATTCACAATTTAACATTTGCAGTATATTTTATTGTTTCATATGGATCCAAGGTTTCACTTGAAATCATTTTCCTTCTCTGGATGCTTTTATGATTTTTCTCTTTATCACTAGTTCAGTAATTTGGTAAAAATATCCCTTGGTATACTTTTTTTTTTTTTTTGAGAGAGAGAGAATGAGAGAGCACATGAGAGGGGGGAGGGTCAGAGGGAGAAGCAGACTCCCCGCCGAGCAGGGAGCCCGATGTGGGACTCAATCCAGGGACTCCAGGATCATGACCCGAGCCGAAGGCAGTTGCTCAACCAACTGAGCCACCCAGGTGCCCCCCTTGGTATACTTTTAAAATATGTTTTTCTTACTTGGAGTTTACTGAGCTTCTTGGATACTTAGGATTAATCAGATTTGAAAATTTTCAGCCATTTTTTTCAAAATTTTTTTCCTATTTGATACCTTCCCCTTCTAGGATTCCAATTAACCTTATATTAGGTCATTTTATATTGTCCTACGGGTCACTGAAGCACTATTTATTTTTTTCCCATATTTTTCTTCACTGTGCTGCATATGCTGTATCAGTTAACCCAAAATGTCTAGAAGCAAAAGTCCCCTTATTACTCTTTTATTTCTGTGTAATTTTAATTAATTTCTGTGTAATTAAATTTTAAATTATTTTCCCAAAATACGTGTTTGATTTTTAATTCATATTAGGAAGTAAAAATGTGAAAGGAAGACAAACATACCGTGTAAGTTGGAAACAGGATTTCCATGTATAATCAAAGTTATTTTTATTTGTTTAAAAATACTTCTATATTATGTATATGCCAGCCATCTTTCATTAGTAAATGGAAAACTAAAGATTACCAAAGAGTTGAAAAAATAGACAAAACAAAAGAAGTCCAGTATGAAGTAACAGAACAAATGCTCCTGAAAAAAATTAGAGATAACTATGGGAAAGAAAAATAATTCTAATTGGTATGCTCAGAGAGACTAGGAAGGATAGATACTGCATTCTTTTTTTTTTTTTTTATGTTATGTTAGTCACCATATAGTACAACATTGGTTTTTGATGTAGTGTTCCATGATTCATTGTTTGTGTATAACACCCAGAGCTCCGTGCAATACGTGCCCTCCTTAATACCTATCACCAGGCTAACCCATCCCCCCACCCCGCCTCCCCTCTAAGACCCTCAGTTTGTTTCTTGGAGTCCATAGTCTCTCATGGATGAAAGACCTCAATGTGAGACAAGAATCCATCAAAATCCTAGAGGAGAACGTAGGCAGTAACCTCTTCGACATCGGCCACAGCAGCTTCTTTCAAGACATGCCTCCAAAGGCAAGGGAAACAAGAGCGAAAATGAACTTTTGGGACTTCATCAAGATAAAAAGCTTCTGCACAGCAAAGGAAACAGTCAACAAAACAAAGAGGCAACCCACGAATGGGAGAAAATTTTTGCAAATGACACTACAGATAAAGATACTGCATTGACTGATCTGAAAAAGGAATTGTCATAAAAAATATTTTTGATATTAAGATATTAAGAGAATTAAAAATTCAACAGATGAGATTAAAAAAGATGAACTGCTATAGGGTTTATTTCAGTATCCTAGTTAATGCCAGCCACCTTGCAAATACGGCAAAATGGTTACAACAGAAGAGAGATTAAGTAGTCAGCTCAGCTCAACATAAATTTATTATCATCTTTTTTTTTCTATGAAAATTACCTGAAAACTTTTTTTGGCTGTTTCCAAAAAATCATTTTGATAAGGAAAGGACAACACATTGCAAAGTATTATGAGTAACCAGGTTTCTCCTTAAATCCATGCATGCGCTGTATTTCTTATCTATGCATTCTTTGTTATTTCTAATTTCATTGTCCTAGTCATAAAGAAATTGTCAAACATTTATTTTATATAAGGAAAGTTTTAGAAACTGTTTTTTAAAGACAGAGCTAATGAAGCCAGAATTTAACCTTACCTGGACCTGCCTTGCTGCCTCATAAGTAATTCAGATAAATTTTTATTTAATTGCCTGTACTTTTAGAAGTAGATTTTAACAAGTAAAATTGAATAACAGAACTGGAATTTTTGCTTGTATGTGATACAATTATAAAATTAGAGTCAGTGCACTCATAAATAATTGGTTAGAAGTTGACAACAAAAGCAATAGATGAATTTGATTGCCTGGACCAAAGTATTGAGTATGGAAAGTTTGCTTTGCATAAAATTAAGTTACGCATATAAAACACTGAATGATTAACACTAGGCCAGTGCTTACACTAAATCAAATCAGTTGTGCTACTATAGGAACAAGCTAATGAATTAGACTGGACTTTGTTTAGGGTGATTAGTATGTCTTTCATGTTAAGTATGACTAATAGTTACTTTTTATGAATTATAGTAATGTGCTGAAGCCATCAAAATGTCTCAGATAATCATCATTAGCATCTAGCATTTTATATATCCAAGATACTTTACATCAACATGTTTTTTCTTCAAATTACTGTCCAAGGCATTATATCTTAGGCCAATCTTAGTTATTGCTGGTTCCCAACAAAGACACTATTTTTCACGTTTGTTTACAAGTCAAGGATTTGAAAATGATAAAGAGTGTTTTAAATGGTGATTGTATTAAGAGTTTTCTCACTACTATTATGAAAATAATATGGCTGGATACTAAAAGTATTATTTTCTGTCTCTGGGACATTCAATAGCCTGGTACTGAGCTATTATAGGAAGAATGTCAACCATGTGTTCTCTTGCCTCTATTGATCCCAATTATAAAGTTATTTTTATTAAAAAATGTTCTAATTTGGCTTTTTATACCAACAATGGAATATCTGGCCTCAACGGTCAGGTTGAATATATGGTTGGGAAGCAAGAGTCCTTACAATTATGCTTGAAACATGCACATAGATATTTGGAATGTCATTAAAAGAAGCTTGCTTTTTTAGTTTCATTTCATGGAGAATGGAGAAAGGAAGTTGAAAGACATGGTCCATGTGCAGAGAAGTAAACCAGCAACTGCTGGTTTCAAGCCAGAGCCTAAGATTCTAGTTTTTCCTGCCGGCAGCCTGGCTGCTAGCCAAGGTCCTTTCAGTCCTATCTGTAAAATTTCATCTCCCTACACTGGATTGCTTCATATTTTTCTTGTCTTCAATCCCTGCTCATCTCCCTTCCCTGCCAAGTTATGTTGAATGAGATCAAATAAGTAAAGACTATCACAATGCCAGCAAGTTGTGTAAGTTTATAAATTAGTTATTTTATTTCATTCTGAAGCAAACATCTGAAAGCATAAATCCCCCCTCTAGTCTTTTCATTCTCTGCTTTGTTCTCTAAGTCTTTTTTTTTTAAAGATTTTATTTATTTGAGAGAGAGAGAGAGAGAGAGCAAGAGAGGGGAAGGGTCAGAGGGAGAAGCAGACTCCCCGCTGAGCGGGGAGCCTGATGTGGGACTCGATCCTGGGACTCCAGGATCATGACCTGAGCCGAAGGCAGTCGGTTAACCAACTGAGCCACCCAGGCGCCCTCTAAGTCTTTTAAATGCCATATACACTGATTTTCACTGTGTCCCTCTCTTCCCATTCCCTTCACTTCTCTCAAATTAGGTATATGTATGTATGTTGAGTCTCTCCCTAGTTATATAGTATAATACCCATATTACCTTTGGAAAGAGGTAAAACTGGACTAACAACCCTTAAATACTAACCAAAGTACTTCTGCCATCTTAAGAGTTCCTAGTTGGTACATATTGTGCTTGACTACCCAGGTAGTCAAGGACCTCTACCTAGGAATAGTTGGCAGGCAGGCTGAGAGGCACTAAGGGCTTAAATCCAAATCTATACTGGGAAAGAGCACAGGGTGGGAAAGACTATGGTGATTTCAGGCTGCTAGGGAGACAGGTCCAAATTTCCACCCTGTAAATATGTGAGCTGGCAGGTCTGTGTCATTTCAAGTAAGTAGAGTGCTTTTATACACAACAACAAACTAGGTGCTATGGAGGACAAGAGAAGAAAAGGAATCTTTACCTATAAAGAACATGTCATCTAGTTGAAACATTGAATCATTTAGCCAAATGGTACACTGCAATATAAGAAAATGTCAAACAAAATGCCACTAATTAGCTATGATTTAAATAAGAGGAGAGTTTTATCTGGACAGTAACTGTTTTATATTATAAATCTCCACGACTACAGAATAAGAGAAAATGGACATAAATATAAGTCAATGGATTTGATTACAAGCAACATCTCATGAAATAAAAGATAGTGGCTTTTTTTTTTCTTAAGCAAAATAGCAGTGGCTCTGCTTTCATTATGGAAGTTGGAAAATAGTATTTCATTGTCTCTTCCAGCCCTATGTTTTAGCTAATAGTAATAACTATTAATTAATTTTATATTATAAGCATCATTTTTATTTATAGAAATATTTTACCACTGTGTTTCAATGGTGACAAATATACTAGACAATTGAAATGCATTAGTCAACTATGTCATCCTTCTTTAATGTTATTAACATAAAGGCATGACTATGCCACAAAATAATAAACTGGGGACAGTAAGAATTATATATAAACAAAGATCATATACAATTATATGAATCATAATTAGTATAATAAAATCATCAGCCAATATAGTGCATATTTAAAGATATAAAATTATCACACTATAAATGAAAAAAACATAGATGATCCATAGTCCATGCAAATGGAAAACTCATATTTTAAAGTGACCAAATTGTTAAGTAATCATGATAACCCCCATCTCTGTCTCTCTGTCTCTCACATACATGCACATACACACACAAACTTTCGAGCAAAAATATCAAGGGCTAGTGACAATAAACAGTTTGCTATAACTTAATTTGTTTAGATAGACATATCTAATGATCTCATAATCTGTGCATTTAAAAAAATATTTATTAACTTGAGAGAGAGAGAGAGAAAGAAAGAGTGTGAGCAGGGGGAAGGGGCAGAGGGAGAGGGAGAGGGAGAGAGAGTCTTAAGCAGACTCCACGCTGAGTGTGGAGCCTGCCCGGGATCACGACCTGAACTGAAACCAAGAGTCAGATGCTTAACCGACTGTACCACCCAGGCATCCCCAATCTGTGCATTTTTATATATAGGTTTCATGTCTTTATATCAATGTTACTTTCTAGCAGGTTGATGTTGAACTCTAATAGACAAAAACCACTTTCTTTAAACTGCAGTGGATAATTAGATAGAAATTAACGCTATTATGTATTCATTTGCACACTGAATTCTGAATTTGAAAAAATAGCTAGGAATAAGAATGATCTACTTTTAACATTATATTCTAATGGCATAAATTTAGACCAATAGGAGGAAAACATACACTTTGGTCTGATTCTGTGTTTCTTGATAAATTCAAGTAATCCTAATGTTTATCTAAATCCTCACCCTTTCCTAAGTGTAAATTTCCAGTTCACTCTAAAAGTCAATATAGACAAACATATAGTCATAATCAGGCACAGAAAATACTGCTATCCTCTTTTTAAGAATGATTGGAATACAGTTACTATTTATTAGAGACTTAATACTAAGACTAAACTTTTTTAAAGCAAAACTCTGGATCAGAGTCAAGGATACAGGCTAGCTAGATTAGGAAAGGTAAGAAGAGTGAGAGTAAGACCAGCAGCATGCTAGATGCAATGAAGAAACAGAAATACCAGAATAACACATATCAGAGAAAGAATGTGTCATGATGACTGGGGAGAGCAATTATCTGAGAACCAAATAAATTGTAAGTAATAAAACAAACCTAGCCAGAGAGCTGACTCAAGTACTCAAGGAACAATATCAAGATAAGATACTCAAATTCGGAGTTGTTCTGGTTCGGATTAAGTACTTTTACCCCTATTACTTAGAAATGTATTGTCCAATATGGTAATCACTAGCCTCACATGACTATTTAAACACTTTTAAAAAAAATTTATGTATTTGACAGAGAGAGAGACAGTGAGAGATGGAACACAAGCAGGGGTAGAGGGAGAAGCAGGCTCCCCACTGAGCAGGGAGCCTGATGCAGGGCTCGATCCCAGGATCCTGGGATCATGACCTGAGCCGGAGGCAGACGCTTAACAACTGAGCCACCCAGATGCCCCCTCACATGACTATTTAAATATAATTAAATAACACTTAAAAATTCAGTTCTTTAGTTACACTGGCCATGTTCTAGGTGCTCAATAAATGTATGCAGTTAGTAGCTCCTTTATTGGGTAGCATAGGTACAAAATATTTTTGTCATTCAGAAAGTTCTGTTAGATAGCATTGACCTAGAAATATGAATTGATCCATCATCAAGCCTAAACTAGCATTTGCAGCCATAAAGAAAAAACCTCTACTACTCTCCTCTAGTCCTTTTCTCATAAATAATCATAAAATTGAACAATATATATAAAGCAAATATATTTAAGCACTGCATAACAGGTGGTACAGAGTGCAATACTTAAGGGCTGAGAAACTGAAGGTGAGATGCATAATCAGACAATTACCTGCCTAGGTGTAATATTCTGACCACAGCACAATAAGCCAGAGTCCAACTAGAGCATGGCAGTCAGGCTGAGCTGAAGAGTCAGATATTAAGACCTCCTGGCAGTTTAAGTCCCTGGAATATATGGGAAAGACAATGGAGATAAAGTAACTGCACAGAGGGTTTCTTGGTGGGTTCTTAGGAATGCACTGGACTCTGAATGGGCAGGACAAGACAACACTGGGCTAACCAGATTGTAGCTGCAATGGAGTCGAGCCCAGCAAGTGTAGAGAACTTGTAAATACTCTTTTAAAATGATGAGCATTCAGGTGAGCCATCAGAAAACCCCCACCTTTAAACAGCGATGGCAACAACAACAGAACAACAAAGCAACACCTACTCTAGATCTGCCCTAATAAAGCCTAAAACCATGTCCGGGCCAGATATACAGGGGAGACAGAGTTTAAATGTTGAGTCCTGTCAAGTTAGAAGGGTTTGGGAAAAGGAGTGAGCTTCTCAGAAGCTCCACTAGCAAATGTAAGACTGAGCATACACAAGTTCAAGATGCTCAGCTGGGAACTGAACAGTAAACTAGAACAATAATCAACATTTTCCAGGGGAACATAACAGAGTTCAGAGCTTCTAAAATGTATCATTTATAATGTCCAGTACAAAATAAAAAATTAGTAGACATTTAAGGAATAGAAAACTGTGACTTATAGTCAGGAAAATAAAAAGTAGTCAATAGAATTTACTCCAGTGACCCAGACATTGGATTAATTAAAGATTTAAATCAGCTATTATAAATAAATATGTTCAAAGAATGAAAGTCAAATATGTTCAAAGAATTAAGGGGAAACATAGTTTTAATGCACATACTTGCACTGATTTTGAAGTTAAAGTTGACTGGAATAACCAAAACAATTTTGAAAAGAAGAGCGAAGTTCACTTTAAGACTTACTATAAAACTATAAGTCAATGCAATGCGGTATTGGTATAAGAGTAAACATATAGATTAACAAAGCAGAATAGACTGCCCAGAAATAAACCTACATATACACAGTCAATGGAATGAAAAATGTGCACATTCATGTAAATCCATGGGGAATGCATTTTTTTTCAAAAAAATATTTTGAACTGGTGATCTATGTTTTAAAAAATGAACCTCAATGCTTTCCTCAAACTACACAAAGGTTTATCTGAAATTGATCCCAGAGCTAAATAAAAAGACTATGGCTATAAGGATTCTTGAAAAAAATAGAAGACTGTTGTGGTACAGAACAGACAAACAATAAAGAAAAGAAAAACCCTATAAATCAAACTTTATCAGTCTAACATCTTCTTTTTAAAAGACACCATTAATAAAATGAAAAGACAAACTGTAAAATAGGAGAAAAATATTCACAATTCTTGTATCTTCAGGGAAGGACTATTTTCTAAAATTTATAAAAATTCTTAAAAAGCAGTGAGTGGATAAACAGTCCAAATAGAAAAAATGGGCCTGGAATTTTAATGGACATTTCAAAAGAGAAGATGGATAAATGATCATTAAGTACATGAAAAGATGTTCAACATAATCAGTCATGAGGGAAATGTAAATTAAAACCACAATGAGAAACCTATGTAAAACCATGAAAATAGCTTCAGAAATGATGATATCAAGTGTCATTGGGGAGGTAGGATAATGACAATTCTCATACAATGCTGGTGGGATTGGAAAAGAGTACACTTTGGGAAAAAACTGGGCAATTTTTAATAAAATTCAGCACATACATACTCTGTGACCCAGCAATTTCACTTTAGATAGTTATCTAAGTGAAATAAAAGCATGCTCCCCCCAAAAATACCCACCAAACTAAACAAACAAAAGAGCATTTATACAGTTATAACAGTTTTATTCCTAACAGCCAAAAAAGTGGAATTAACCCAACTATCCATCAACAGATGAGTAGATTTGTTGGTTTGGTGGAAACATCTGTTACAGATAAAGATGCAAGGGAAGCAGAGTAGAAAATTCCTAAGATCATGATGCACATCTCAGATCTGTGCAAAGCTAGGGGAAAGGAAGGAAGGTTTGGTTGAAGAGTCTCGAAGTATAGTGCAACTCTGAGAAAGTCTTGGATTACCCACTAGAAAGTACTGGCACAAAGATTGCCCATTGATTAGGTCTTCATTGGACCACAAACAGGCCCTAAAATACAAACTGTGGGGTGCCTGGGTGGCTCAGTCGTTAAGCGTCTGCCTTCAGCTCAGGTCATGATCCCAGGGTCCTGGGATCGAGTCCCACATCGGGCTCCCTGCTCGGCAGGAAGCCTGCTTCTCCCTCTCCCTCTCCCCTGCTTGTGTTCCTGCTCTCGCTCTCTCTCTGTCAAATAAATAAAATCTTTAAAAAAAAAAAATTCAAACTGTGCCTAGTTATTGTCATTGTCTGGCATTGCCCAAGGAAAGCATGACTTATCTCAAACACTGGGGCACTAAAGAGACTGCAGCTAGGGCCTGTCAGCTAACTGCACACCTTATGCTGTTCAGCAAAAAAAACCCCAAAACCACAAAACCCAAAAATTTATATATGCCACATGGATGTAACTCTTGAAAACAGAAACAAAAAAATGAATGGTTACTCTTGCTAATTACAACAGTATCAAATGACTACATGAAATGTTAGTGGATTTCTCTTATTTGTATGTATTGTACATAATTACTACATATGCATTATTTGCCCATTTTAACTTAACATCACAAGCATTTCTCCACAAAATTCATCAATATTATTTTATATTTTATTATGTTATGTTAATCACCATACGTCATTAGTTTTTGATGTAGTGCTCCATGATTCATTGTTTGCATATAACACCCAGTGCTCCATTCAGTATGTGCCCTCTTTAATACCCATCACCAGGCTAACCCATCACCCCACACCTCTCCCCTCTAGAACCCTCAGTTTGTTTCTCAGAGTCCATAGTCTCTCATGGTTCGTCTCCCCCTCCGATTCCCCCCCTTCATTTTTCCCTTCCTACTATCTTCTTTTTTTTTTTTAAATATAATGTATTATTTGTTTCAGAGGTACAGGTCTGTGATTCAACAGTCTTACACAATTCACAGTGTTCACCATAGCACATACCCTCCCCAATGTCTATCACCCAGCCACCCCATCCCTCCCACCCACCACCACTCCAGCAACCCTCAGTTTGTTTCCTGAGATTAAGAATTCCTCATATCAGTTAGATCATATGATACATGTCTTTCTCTGACTGACTTATTTCGCTCAGCATAATACCCTCCAGTTCCATCCATGTCATTGCAAATGGCAAGATTTCATTCCTTTTGATGGCTGCGTAATATTCTGTTGTATATATATACCACCTCTTCTTTATCCATTCATCTGTTGATGGACATCTTGGCTCTTTCCATAGTTTGGCTATTGTGGACATTGCTGCTATAAACATTGGGCTGCATGTACCCCTTTGGATCACTACATTTGTATCTTTGGGGTAAATACCCAGTAATGCAATTGCTGGGTCATATATGGTAGCTCTATTTTCAACTTTTTGAGGAACTTCCATACCGTCTTCCAGAATGGCTACACCAGCTTGCATTCCCAGTCATCAATATTATTTTAATGTCTATGTAATTTATTTATTCAGTAATACATACCTAATATGTTCTAAAACTAAAAAAAAGAACCAAAAACCCCAAAAAACTCAAAAAATGTTCTTTACTATAAAAAGGAATAGAAATTAGTGGGGAGATATTATTGGGCATTTAGTTCCTCCCTTTTTTTGATAGTAAAGTAATAAGGAACCTTTATTCTTAAATCTTTGTGTTTGTGATTATTTCCATAAAGACTAGAAGTATAATTCCAGACACAGATATTTTTAAGTATTTTGATATATATTTTTAAAATTCCTTTTAATTGTACCAGAATAGCTGGGTCTGTATCATTATATATTCTCCAATTTGGAGAAATCACAACATTTTTTAAAAGTTTTGCTAATTTGTTAAGCTAAAGAGTATTAGATACAGAAATCTAGAAATCTAATTAACTTATTATGAAATTAACTTCTATCACAATTGAATTTGTTTCAAGTGTTCATTAACTATATTTCCTTCTGTATTTAATACCTGCTTGAACCCTGGCCTATTAGAATTTTTTTTTAATTTTTTTAATTTATTCATGAAAGTCAGAGAGAGAGAGAGGCAGAGGCAGAGGGAGAGAAGCAGGCTCCCCGCCTAGCAGGGAGCCCGATGCAGGACTCGATCCCAGGACCCTGGGATCATGACCTGAGCCGAAGGCAGACGATTAACCATCTGAGCCACCCAGGCGCCCCTTAGAATTTTTTGCTCTCTACAGTGTTAATGCTTTTATATAGTTTCATAAATTTATGTATATTATACTTCAATGTTTTTATCATATATGTTGCATTGTAGGACTTTTTAAAACTACATTTTGTGTAGTTTAATGTCCTTTGGGCATGAAAACAAACATCCATTTATTTCTTGACTCATCATCTAGTCATTACTTGGAATTGCTGTTTTTACAACAATTTACCCATAATTTTATCTAAATGCTTGTGCTTACCATCATTTTAAATCTCTGGGGGTACTTTTATTGCATAGATCCCTAAATTTATGACTGCCACTTGAATACCACTGGCACTTCAAATTTCATTTACTTAAAACTGTACTTATTTACTTGTTTTCCCACATTCTTCTCTTTCTGAAAGTCTCACATTCCCTATCATCTCATATATGATCAATCTCTCTAATATCCCTGAAAACTGTTATGTCTTCTCTTGTTCTGCTACATAAATTCAGGTCCTCATTACTTTCCATCTAGACCTTAACTACCATAATGTTCTACTTCCAATCTGTATTTTTCATACCATTCTATTTCTTTTCTTTTTGGACTCATTCTCCTAATGTACACCTTAAATCATTACAGAAGGTGACAATCTCTTTCACTAAGTGTTCATTGAGACTAAGGATGTAGGTACTGCAGCTTTGGAATCCCAAGTGACAACGTGTAGGGAAAGGGAGGTTGTTACCATTTCTCCAAGGTACATTATATGGCTCCAGAATTTTGAATGCTGCATGAAATGTTTTGTCATTTAGTCAAGTCAAAGATTTTTGAAGGCTTAGGAAGAACCAGCAGGCAACACCCCAGTGGAAAAGGAAATTGAATTTCCCAATGAGTGTGCAGGTAGTTAGGCAGCAGTGAACTACTGTCTTCAAGCAGATTTTTAGGTGGTGAACATTTAGGATTCTTCCCACCACCCCACACCACCACCATTTTCCCACCTATCACACCCCTCATTCAATGAAACTGTCTTCCAAAGATTCCAGACTATGCTCTAAAGTTGTTGGGGCCTAAAATTATTAATTTTGCTTGATGATGCTGATGGTGACTATAATAAAGCATTGAAGAACGTATCAGCATACAGAAATGAACACATAAATAAAAACATTAAGAAAAAACACTACATCAGAAACTAATGATGTAATGTATGGTGATTAACATAACATAATAATAAAAAAGAAAAAAGAAAAAAAGAAAAAACAGCTTCATCTAAGAAGCACAGTCAAAATGCAAATACACACAGGTCTATTCAACACAAAATGTTAACAAGATACAAAAGAAAGGGATTATCTAGTTTCTATAATGCAAAGAAATAAAAAATTGAAGAAGCCAGAAGTATAGGTAAATTGGTCTGTAGGACATAGAGAACTGTAGAACCATAACAAGTAGGGTTTTGGTAAAGAACCTGGGTGGGGTAGATGAAGAAATTAGGAAGAGGAGGCTTTTGATCTAAATTTAATGTGCAAATCCAAATCTGTATGTGTGAGAACTTTTTGGGTACTTAACAACCTGTCATTTTCAAGTAGGTTATAGTTGGTATATATAGGACATAAATCACAAAGTTGCCATTACCACACTGCCTCATTTATTATTAAGCATCACTGCACAAAAGAAATAGATTTGAAAATGGTAAATGTACTTCCTTGGTACTCTGGGTAATACAGTCTTCAATCTCAGTAATCTAGACCAATGTTGCTCCAAGTATGGTCTGTGGATTGATAAAGGCCAATCTATTACAGATACGCAGAAAGATAAGTACTCTGAGTGTAAGCATTTAGACATATTTATAGTAATTTGACATACTGTGACATCCAAGAACATGATCAGTGGATTTGTCTTTCTGAATATGATCTATGGTATGAACTGTAGACTACACGCCTTGTAAGACAGTATTGTGAACCAGAATGTTTTAAGGTTAGTCTGTTGTCTCTAAGTCAAAAGATATAAGAATCTGACAAAATATAAACATTATTTTTATAGCAATATTTTTAAACTATTTAAATTTTTGATCAATCACACTTTTTCTAAATTTAGTGTTTAGAACTACTGACTAAATTAAGGAAGTAAATTTTGAATTATTTATTTTAAAACATAATTTATACATGGCAAAACAACTTTCTCTGGACTCTCTGTCAAACAAAAAATACCTTTTCCTAAAGTGGAAATAGTTACCAAAACAAATAATAAAAACAAAATGATTCTGAAGAAATAAAGACAAAAAGAATTTATCCAAGTTACATTTAATTAGGTTTTGTAAACATATTTGATGATGAAGTGAGGAAAACCTCAATGTATTATTTGCAGGGATATACTGGTTAAATGAAGCAATTAAACCAGCAAAACCTGGAATTTTCATAAATACCATTACAAATAAATTCCCACAAAAATAATAATTCGGAAGGAAGAATACTCAATTATAAAGTCAAGAGAAGATGTTTAATATGTTATATGTGACTATTAATAACTAAAATGTATCCTTTCAATGAATACATACAGTTTTTATGTTAATTTCATTTTTTACATTTTATGTATGTTCTGATTAGATTTTTGAGATGTAATTCTATGTGTGCTAAATCTAATAAAAATCAGGATTTTATATTGCATCTTATTTTATTTTTACATCAATACATTTTCATTGTATGTTGAAGATGTATGGGTCTACAATGAATATGAACAACAAATAAACAAAAACTTGAAAACATCCAGGGATAGTTTAAGAAGCTCAGGGCAGCCTGCATTTTAGCTTAGTGTTTCTCAGACTTTTTTGTATATAAAAATCACCTTATATTGTATATAAGAATCCCTTTAACAAGGGTATCTCGTTAAAATGCACATTCTGATTCAGTGGAATTATAAAACCTGGTATTCTGCATTTCTAAAAAGTTCCTAGATGAAGCTAATACTGCTGGTCCACGTATTACATTTTCCATATCAAGCCATTATACTTTTCTCTTACATACTATCTCATTTTACTAACACTGAGAAGTTTGGATATGCCTTGAAAAAAGAGTAGAACAGGAAGCCAAGAGAAAGACTAAACCTCCAGTACATACAGTAGAAACAGAAATACAGATATAAAATCTGGGATACATATGTAAAATCACTCAACATATGAAGGCACTGGATAGTGATCAAAAGCCGACAGAAATTGGAGAGGAGGTTTTTTTTGTTTTTTGTTTTTTTTTTGAGAGACAAGAAAGAAAAGATCCTGGTTAGATTTGTAAATTTAAAGCTTTTATTGTCTGACTTATTCCTCAATCTTCCAATGGCTCAAGGCTTCAGGAAACTATTCAGAGCATCACAGAACTGTAGGTTTGCTGGCTTCATAAGTCCAAAGACAGCATTTGAGACTGGTAGAACAGATAAAAATTAGGAGGCAGAACATCATGAAAGGAAGGGGTCATATAGGTAGAAACTTCTGCATGTAAAATATAAAAATTGCCAAAATCCTCAGCTAATGACTTAACTGTACAATTGCAGAGGAGACACCAGGGTCTGCTGAAAACCAGTGACTTGAAGCTAAAAGAACTGAACAGAGATTTCAATTGCTTGAGTCTGAAGTTTGAACCTAGCTAAGTTAATTGTCTGGGAGAATAAGAATTAATCTTAAGGGAAAGGTAACTGAATTCAGTCTCTACAATGTATCTATCATGAACATTAGTATCAACATAAAAAAAAATCAAACATGTGAAAGAACAGGAAAATTTGACTTATATGGAAATAAAGGCAGGATATCCAATGTTAGACAAGATAGAATAGCCACAATGTACCCTATTTATTCCACAAATTAAAACTAAAACCCTGGAGGGAAAGTAATAAAATAACTATCAGAAGACTTTGAAAGTGGAAAAAAAGAAGTCAGATTGACTGGGACCTTAGACTCAATGGATGACCTTATAAGTGAGTTTCCTTCACACACACCCACCCACCCACCCAGACCCCACCCCCCACACACACAGCTTGTGACTATACCAGCCCTACTATAGGTAAGCACTACAAAAGGCATTGCACTCCATTTTCACACCAATGGGGTTTTCAAAGACGGTAGAATCTAGCCCTTTATCGGATATGTCTTTTGCAAATATCTTCTTCCATTCCATAGGTTGCCTTTCAGTTTTGTTGATTATTTCCTTCACTGTGCAGAAGCTTTTTTTCACTTATATATGGAATTTAAGAAGCAAAACAGATGAACATAGGGGAACAAAAAAGAGAGAGGCAAACCAGGAAATAGACTCTTAACTATACAGAACAAACTGAGGGTAATTGGAGGGGAGGTTGGTGGGGGGGATGGGTTAAATAAGTGATAGGTATTAAGGAGTGCACTTGTTATGATGAGCACTGGTGTATGTAAATGATGAATCACTGAATTTTATACTTGAAACTAATATTACATTATGTGTTAACTAACTGGAATTTAAATAGAAACATGAAGAAAAAAAAAAACCCAGGACAGATTGTGGGACAGAGTCTTGTCAGTCATGAAACTTATGTTTAAATATAATGCCATAAGGACACCCGGGTGGCTCAGTTGGTTAAGCGGCTGCCTTCAGCTCAGGTCATGATCCTGGGGTCCTGGGATTGAGTTCCATATCAGGCTCCTTGCTCAGCAGGGAATCTGCTTCTCCCTCTGCCTATCCCTCCCCCTGCTTGTGCGAGCTCTCTCTCTCTCTGACAAATAAATAAAAATCTTAAAAAATATATAATGCCATAGATAGGTTAAAAGGAAAGCATTAGAAAAAATATACTATGTAAATACTAATCAAAAGAAATCTTTAGTGGTTTTATTATTATCAGACTAGTGGACTTCAGGGCAAAGAAAATTATCAGGGCTAAACATGGAAATTCACAAGAAGACAAAAGAATCCTAAATGATAATGCACCAAATAAAGATCTTCAAAATATATACAACACACATATTTATGTAAAACACATAAAAAGTGATCTGAGAGTGGAAATTAAAAATCCATCATAACTGGGGACTTGAACAACCTCTCTCACTAATCAACAGAATTAGTAGACAGAAAATCAAAAAGATATAAAAAACTGAATATCATCTACCAACATTCTTTCAAATGTACATGGAGCATTCACCAAGATAGACCCCATCCCAAGTCATAAAGCTAAATAATTTAAGAGCACAGAAATCATAGTATTTTCTCTGACTTATAACAAAATCAAAATGACAAAATGATGACAAGAAAACTCCCCTCATTTGTATTTCAAACAACATATTCTAAATAATTCCTGGGGAAAAGAGGCAGTCTCAAGAGAAATCCTAATATGTATTAAAGTCAATGAAAATGAAAGTCCAGCATATAAAAATCTATGAAGTGCTGCTAACTCTTTGCTGAGAGAAAAAATTATAGCACCAAATACTTATATTAGAAAGAAAGGGGAGAAAAGAAAGAAGAAGAAAGAAAGAAAGAAAGAAAGAAAGAAAGAAAGAAAGAAAGAAAGAAAGAAAGAAAGAAAGAAAGAAAGAAAGAAAGGGAGGAAAGTTTCACATTCATAATCAAAGCCAGGGTTTGGTAAACATTTTCTATAAAGGGCTGGGATAGAAAATATATTTTTGCTTTTCCAAAAGAAGAGCAAAATAAATTCATAGGAAGTAGACAGACAGGAAGAATAAACATAAGGCCAGAGATTATAAATGGAAAATATAAAAACATTAGAAAGAATCACTCAAACCAAAAGCTGGTTCTTTCAAAAGCTCAATAAAATCAATAAACTTCTTGCAAGACTGACAAAGGGAAAATAAAAGGGAGAGCAGACACAAATATCCACTCTCAGGAATGAAATACAGTATTACTACACTTGCCACAGACATTAAAAAGGTAAGGGGATACCAAGAAATATTCTACATAAATAAGTTTGAAACTTAAATGATTTGGATCAATTCCACAAAAATGTCAAGAGCTAAATTCAAAACTAATTCAAGTGGAAATAGATAATCTGTAGAGTCCTACAGCTATTTATTAATACCTAGTTAGAATCCTTACAAAAAAAGAAATCATTAGGGCCCAGGTGGTTTCACCGGGAAATTCTACTAACTTTTATTTTATTAAAAAAAATTTTTTTTACAGATTTTATTTGAGAAGGAGAGAGAGCTCAAGCAGGGGAAGGGGCAAAAGGAGAGGAAGAGTGAGAATTTCAAGCAGACTCCAGGCTGAGCATGAAGCCCAGAACCGGGGCTTGATCCCACAACCCTGAGATCATGACCTGAGTGAAAACCAAGAGTCAGACACTTAACCGACTGAGCCACCCAGGTGCCCCTCTACTAACATTTAAAAAGGTAAATAATTGCAACTCTAATTCTACACAACTTTTTCAGAAAATGGAAGAGCAGAAGGGTTCCTAACCAATTTTATGAAGCTATTATTACCCTAATATCAAAAACAAAGACAATACAATAAAAAGGAAACCATAATCCAATATCTCTCATAAACATAATAAAAATTTTTTTCACAAAATTTTAGGAAACAGAATTCAGCAATTAAAAGTAAAACTTGAGATCTATTCCAGGAATGCTTGTCTGGTTCAATATTCAAACTTTAATCAGAGTGATGTTACCAAGATGGTGGGGTAGGAGATCACAGCCTCCATTCCCCACCTCCCTCCCTGGACAAAGATCAACATTTAGACAGGTATCTATGGACAAAACAGTTCTAGTAGACTCAGGAGTTCACTTAAGAAACTTTGTAAACACAGTGGAACAACAACAACAATAAAAAACAGAATAACTATAGGGAAAATATAAAGGAAGCGAGGGCTTACTTAGGCCTGCATCATTCTACCCCCCATAGGCCAGCACTGCTGCGGTGCCAAGAGGAAACTCCCCAGCTAGTAGGAATTTCCATCACTGGGAAAGGGAGGGCAGGGTGAGTGATCAGCCTCCTCAGCCTTTCAGGGCACCGCAGGAAGGACATGCTACAATTTTGCCCAACCCAGAGACTGGCAAATCTGAGTGTAAAGAAGGCTGGGAACAAGGAAGAAGAAGAGCAGCTACCAGGATCAAGTACACAGTGGGAATAGTCATAGTACACAGTGGGAATAGTGACTTGCTCTGTCAAGGACCATAGCAGCTTTTGCTACTAGAGAAACGAATAGCCAGTAGAGCCAACATAGACTCAGCAGATTTCATGTGCATCTGCACATCTCCAACCTTATATGGAAACCAAAAGAGAGCAGGGGTAGCTATAATTCATACCAGACAAAATAGACTTTAAGTCAAAAACTGTACAAGAGACAAAAAAGGTCATATATAAATATAAAGTCTCAATTCATCAAGAGGATATAACATATTATAATTGTAAATACATATGTACCCAACATCAGAGTTCCTAAATATATTACTAACAGATCTGAAGGGAGTAATAGACAACAATACAGTAATAGTAGGGGACTTCAACACTTTCAACAGTGGATAGATTATCCAAACAGAAAATCAGTATGAAAATGTTGGTTCTGAACCATACTTTAAATCAAATGGGCCTCATAGACATATACAGGACATTCCACCCAACATCAGCAGAATCCACATTCTTCTCAAGTACATGGAATATTCTCCAGGATAGATCATAAAAGAGGTCATAAAAACCAGTCTTAACAAATTTAAGAAGACTAAAATATCAAGAATCTTTTCTGAACACAAAGGTATGGAACTAGAAATAATAACAAGATGATGGGAAAATTCTCAAATATGTGGAAATTAAACAATATACTCCTGAACAACCAAATGGTCAAAGATGAAATCAAAATGGAAACCAAAAAATGTCTTGAGTCAAATGAAAATGGAAACAAATACCAAAACTTATGAGATACAGTAAAAACAGTGTTAAGAGGGAAGTTTATAGTGATAAATGGGTACATTTAAAAAAAAAAGAATAAAAGAAGGAGACCTCAAGTAAACAACCTAACTTTACATCTCAAGGATCTAGGGAAAAAATAAGCCAAATTAGCAGAGGGGAGGAAATAATGTAGATCATAACAGAAATAAGGGAAAGAGAGAATAGAAAAACCAATAGAAAAGGTCAACAGAACTAAGTTATTGTTTTAGAAAGAGAACAAAATTAGCACACCTCTAGCTAGACTTAACAAGAAAAAAAGAGAAAGAACTCAAATATAATTAGAAACAAAAGAGGAGACATTATAATTGATACCACACAAATGCAAAGGATCTTAAGAGATTACTGTGAAAAATTATATGCCAACAAATTGGACAACCTAGAAGTGGATAAATTTCTAGAAAACATACAACCTATCAAGACTGAATCACAAAGAAATAGGAAATCTGAACAAACCAGTAATGAGTAATGAAATTCAATCAGTAATCAAAAACTCCCAACAAAGAAAAGTCTAAGATGGCTTCATTGGTGAATTCCACCAAACATTTAAAGAAGAATTAATGCCAAACTTTCTCAAACTCTTCCAAAAAATTAAACAGGAGGGACTGCTTCCAAACTCATTTTATAAGGCCAGCATTACCCTGATATCAATGCCAAATGGATATTATAAGAAAAGAAAAACTACAGGTCAATATTCCTGATGAATATAGATATGATAATTTTCAACAAAATACCAGCAAACTAAATTCAATGGTATATTAAAAGAATCATACATCATGATGAAGTAGAATTTATCCTTGGATGTAAGGATGGCTCAACGTATACAAATCAGTAACTATGATATACCACACTAGAAAATATATGACCATTTCAATAGATGCAGAAAAAGCACTTGACAATATTCAATGTCCCTTCATGATAAAAGCTCTCAAAAATTGGGTATAGAAGGAACATACCTCAACACAATAAAGGCCATACATGACAAACCCATAGCTAACATCATACTCAAAGGTAAAAGACTGAAATCTTTACCTACACAATCAAGAACAAGATGAGTACCCACTCTCACCATTCCTATTCAACATAGTACTAGAAGTCCCAGTCAGAGCAATTAGGCAATCAATCAATCAATCAGTCAATCAATGATAACCAAATTGGAAAGGAAGAAGCAAAATTCTGTCTGTTAATGACATGATATTGTAAACGGAAAATCCCCAACTCCACTAAAAAAACTGTTAAAACTATTCAATGAATTCAGTGAAGTTGTAGGATACCAAATCAACATACAAAAATCAGTTGCATTTGTATACACTAATAAAGAACTATCTGGAAAATGAAGAAAAGAGTCCCACTTATAAGTCATCAAAAACAATAAAATACTTAGGAGTAAATTTAACCAAGGCAGTAAAATATCCATACACTAAAAACTGTAAGATGATGATGACAGAAATTAAACAAGACACAAATAAATGAAAAGATTGTCTATGTTCATGGATCAGAAGAGTTAATACTGTTATAATGTCCATATTATCCAAAGCCATATACAGATTCACTGCAATCCCTATGAAAAATCCCATGACATTTTTCACAGAAATAGAAAAGGCAACCCTAAAATTCGTATGGAATCACAAAAGATGCCAAATGTCCAAAACAATATTGCAAAAGAACAAAGCTGGAGGCATCACAATTCCTGATTTCAAACTATATTATAAAGCTGTAGTGATCACAACAGTAGGTACTGGCATAAAAACAGACACAGAGAACAGTGGAACAGAATTGGGAGTCCAAAAATAAACACTCATGTACACAATCTACTAATATTTGACAAGGGAGCCAAGAATATATAATGGGGGAAGGATAGCCTTTCAACAAATGGTGCAGGACAACTGTATAATAACATGCAGAAGAATGAAACTGGACTCCTATCTGACACCACTTACAAAAATTAACTCAAAATAGATTGAGAATTTAAACATAAGACCTGAAACCATAAAATTCCTAATAGAAAACAGGGAAAAAGTTCCTTGACACTGGTTTTGGCAATGAGTTTTTGGATTTGACACCAAAAGCACAAGCAATTAAGCAAAAAATAAATAAGTGGGACTATGTCAAACTAAAAAAGTTTTGTTGTTATTGTTGTTATTTTAAATAAAATGTTTTAATTTAAGTAAGAAATGATAATAGAATTTGGATAATATCTATGAAATATGAAGACAAAGTTTGTTCTTGCCAATCAACCTGTTACATGTTTCTAAGTAATTTTAATTTACAAGGCAAATACATGATTGATCACAAAAACGACTATATCTTACTAAAAAAGCTTTTACACAGCAAAAGAAGCAATCAACAAAATGAAAGACAACCTATAGAATGGGAGAAAATATTTCAAACCCTCTACCTGATGAAGAATTAATATCAAAAATTTATAAGGAGCTCATATAACTCAGTAGCATAAAACAAAAAAAAACTGATTTAAAAATGGACAGAAGACCTAATAAACATTTTCCAAAGAAGACCTACAAACCATACAAATGGCCAACAGGTACATGAAAGGTGCTCAACATCACCAATCATAAGGGAAATGCAAATCAAAAACACAAAAAGGTATCATCTCATCCCTGTTAGGATGGCTATCATCAATAAGATGAGGTAAGTAATTAGCCAGGATGTGGAGAAAAGGGAATTCTTGTTCCATGTTGGTGGGAATGTAAACTGCTATAGCCAATATGGAAAACTGTATGGAGGTTCCTCAAAAAATTAAAAATAGAACTACCATATAATCCAGCATTCTGAAAGTTATATCTTCATCTCCATGTTCACTGAAATTATTCACAACAGCCAAAATATGGAAACAACCTGTGTCCAATGATGGATGAGTGGATAAAGAAAATGTGGTATATATACACAATGAAATATTATTCAGCCATAAAAATAAGGAAATCCTTCCATTTGCAACAATATGGATGGATCTTGAGTGCATTATGTGAAGTTAAGTAAGTTAGCCAGGAAAAGATAAATAATGAATGATATCACTTATATGTGGAATATAAAAATGTTGAACTCATAGAAACAGTAGACTGATGTTTGTCAGGGCTGGGGGAAATGGGGAGATGTTGAGCAAAGTGCACACACTTTCAGTTATAAGATAATTTCCAGGAACTTGATGTACAGCATGGTGACTATAGTTAACAATATCATATGGTATACCTGAAAGTTGCTATGATAGTAAATCTTAAATGTTTTCACCATTACAGCAACAACCAAGAAATGTTATTATGTAAGGTGAAGGATGTGTTAACTAACTTTACTATGGTGAACATTTCATAATATATGCATGTATCAAATCATCACACTGTATACTTCAAACTTAAATGATGTTATATGTCAATTATATCACAATAAATCTGAAAATAATTTCAATCAATGTAATCTACATCTTAACAGTCCAAGGAAGAAAAAAATCATGATCATATTATCAGATGTGGAAAAATATTTGAACACCCATTTATGATAAAAACTTAGCAAACTCAGAGAAAGGAACTTTTTCAAACTGATAAAGAACATCAACAAAAATCCATCATCTACAACTATCATATTTAAAGGTGGGAGACTGAATACTTTCCCTATAGGATCAGGAACAAGGCAAGAATGACTACTCTCACCACTTCTATTCAACATGGTGCTAAAAGTTCTAACCAATGCAATAATGCAAGAAATGGAAATAAAAACATATGGATTAGAAAAGAAGAAATAAACACTGCCCCTATTTGCAGATGATATGATCTGTAGAATATCACAAGCAGTCTACAAAGAATCTCTACAATTTATAAGTGAGTTATCAAGGTCAAAGGCTACAAGGTCAACATAGAAAGATCAATCATATTTGTATACACTAGTAATGAACACTGTAAACTAAAATTAAAAAAAAATCATTCTAAATAGCCCCCTTTATATATAATATATATAAGATATAATATATGTATAATACACAGATGCTTACATATAAATCTAACAAAACAAGATCTATATGTTGATAACTGAGAGTAGACTAAAATAAATGGTGACAAGTACTGAGCTGATAGGTTGGAATACTTAACAATGTATATATGTTAATTATCCCTACATTAGCAATATATCTAATACATTCTAACTGAAATCTCAGCAGAATTTGTTCTGGCTATACAGAAGCTGATTCTAATATTTGAATGGAAGGGCAAAAAAACTAGAGTAGCTAAAAACAATTTTGACAAAGAAGAATAAAGTTAGAGGAATCATACTATTCAATTTTTAAACATCATGAACCTATAATACTCAAGACATGGTGATATTGGTGAAGGGATAGACAGCAATCCAGAAATAGATACTTAAAATAATGGCCAATTGATTTTTGATAAAGTTATAAAAGAAAGTCAATGGAGAGAGGGTGGTCTTTTCAATGTATGGCGTTGGAACAGTTGGACATCCATATGCAAAACAATGAATCTCAACCTAAATATCATGCCTTACATACAAATTAACTGAAAATGGATCTTAGATCTAAATGTAGAATTACACATTTTTGTCCCGCGTCGGGCTCCCCGCTCGGCGGGAGGCCTGCTTCTCCCTTTCCCGCTCCCCCTGCTTGTGTTCCTGCTCTCGCTGTCTCTCTCTGTCAAATAAATAAAGTCTTAAAAAAAAAAAAAAAAGAATTACACATTTTTTAGAAGAAACCATAGGTATCTTTGTGACCTAGAGTACATCAAAGCATTTGTAGACATGACATTCAAAGTACAATTAAAAAATGATAAATGTAACTTAAAATGAAAAAGTGCTCATCATCAGATTCAACATTAAGAAAATATATAGGCAAGGTACAGACTGGGAGAATATATCTATGAAACATATATCTGAAAATGTACTACTATCCAAGATGCATAAAGAACTCCTCAAATTCAATAGTTCTTAGAAACACATCAAAAATTAAATGGACTTATGTGTGGATAGAGGGATAAAGAAACCACTGTTAGATAATGTTAATTATAGTATTTAAAAATGTCAAGGACGACATTTCTTCATTATGGGGAAAATATTAAGGTGGCTGGTGATATTGCTGCATTGCACAACTCAAGGGGAAACCTGCACAACATGGCAGTCAAGGCAGGGTAATTAAAGTAAGGAAGGTACTATCAAGGATTTACACTTACTTGCATACTTTTATACTACAAGGTAAAAATTTTTATTTTTATAAACTTAATACCACTGATTCAGAACAGTATCTTCCCATACATTTGACCAAAGAAAGCAACTTCTGCTTGCCCAGTTTTTAAAATTAAGAGTTTTGGAGAAGCTTACAAAAGGGGCACAAATTTATCTAGGATTAGTGTGGCAGTGGTATGAAGCTAAAAATTTTTATTTATGTATAGAACTTTTGTTTATAATTATTTTATTTTAATGCATAAATATCACACAATAAGTGAATAAGATAACACCTATTTATGTTCTATATTACTTTGCAATCATCCTGAATATTTGAATTTGGGATCAAATAAAAATTGTTTATATACAATGCATTACTAGGTCGGTAGTTTTAGATATATTTGTAATCTTCCAGGAACAGTGAATCCTCAAATTGTTAATGACATACCTCTGTGTGCTTGTTGACAAGATTTCTATTCACAACTTTGTTAGATGTAAGGACATCTACCTTCAGACTCAAAAGGAATTCACCAAACAACTCTTTTTTGGACCCCTTTCATGAATTATACATTAACAAGCTTTCAGAAGTTTATAGTTATCTCTTCCACTTAAAAGTGAGCAGAGGAGAGGAAGAACTAATTTGTAGGAGGCAGTATTTCTGGGTTCTCTACTGACTCACTTTATGAATTCATCCTTCCAAGCCTCTCCTTGGTTACACAATGTAATGGCATATACTATCTACAGTACTATTGAGTACAAAGCTTAAAACCAAGAATTTGGTTTAAAAGATGCTTTTGTCTTCAGGGAAACTTAAGTCTGTTGTACAAAGTGATAACATTTTTAAAAGATGTCTATCAATATTTGTATGTATTTGCTGTAAGGGTGTATTTTGTAGAACTCTCCTTATTGTACAAATAATTTACATGAAAAAGCAACAGAGCACATTTACAGAGCTATACATGCACAGGGTAACACATAAATATAAATCTATACAGAAAAATATATAGCATTATTTTTATTTTTTTTAAATATTTTATTTTATTCATTAGAGAGAATGAGAGAGAGAGAGCATGAGAGGGGTGAGGGTCAGAGGGAGAAGCAGACTCCCTGCAGAGCAGGGAGCCCGATATGGGACTCGATCCCGGGACTCCAGGATCGTGACCTGAGCTGAAGGCAGTCACTTAACCGACTGAGCCACCCAGGTGCCCCAAAACATTATTTTTAAACAATTTATATTTTTATTGCTGGCCCCCCCAAGTTTGATGCTAAGTGGCCTGTAGAGAAGGCCAGTTGCGACTTATCTTACAAAAAAAAAGTCTCACCAAGCCTGGCCGCTGTGCAACTAGTTATACCAGAAGGGAGCAGACTCATGGGTGAGAGGGCAAGAAGGACAGTGGGAAGGAAAGGAAAACCTATGAGGCAAAGTGAACAAAGATTAGGAGCAGGAAGTAGAGGCCTTCTCCTTAGTAGTGTACATTAATTCAAGTTTCAAAATATCCTCAGATGAAGAATCTGAATTCTGTGAACAGGCACCAATAACCCAATGAGGAAACTGCATGAAAAAGTGACCAGTGTTGTTCTACAACTTACCCTCTGGAAGTCATAGATGCTTTGACTCCCAGAAGAGTCAGAGACCACTGATCTCAACCCAACCCAGAAACCTTTCACAAAGACATAATAAGTTCACTATTACTTTATCTTCTTTGGTCTCTTCCCTATTCCCTGTCCCCTCATATCACCATCTCATTCAGAGCTTCATTTATTTAAAAAAATATTAAATCCTCCTATATTCTTGCACATGATTAAGTGGCGGAGACAAAATTGAGAGCAAAAAAACTGTGAGCTCCATGCTTTCATGAGCTTATAGGGAGAAAGAAAGGGATTTAATAAAAAATATTACAAATAAATAATTACAGCTTGAGATACTTTGGAGGAAAGAACATTATTCTAGGGGGATGAAATACATGGAACCTGGTTGAGACTGTGCTCATAAGTGACTAGATAGGTGACTAGAGGCTCTGAGATCTGTGGATGAATAGGAATGAATGGGGTGAGAACTGGTGGGGGAAGGTTTGAGTAAAATATGTTGACATATTACTCTCTGTGACAGGAGAGAATATGATTTGCTGAGGAACTGAGAAAGACCAGAGGGGTTGAAGAAAAGAGATAAACTAAAAATGGCACAAGGCTGGAGAAATTGCCAACAGCTATATCATCAGACCATTTTGACCTTGCTAAGGATTTAGGTTCTTTGTCCTAAGATCAATGGGCAATCCTTTAAATGTTTTCAGTAGGTAAGGGATGCAACACAACTAAGATTTCTGTTCTGAAAAGATTACATTTGTTATAATTCAGAATGAACTGTGGTAGGGAGGGTTGCCAGAATGAAAAATTAAATATTGGTTAATAGGCTTCTGCAATAGTCCCAGCAAGAGATAATGATATCAAAGGAGAACACAGGCAGCAACTTCTTCGACCTCAGCTGCAGCAACTTCTTCCTAGAAACATCACCAAAGGCAAGGGAAGCAAGGGCAAAAATGAACTATTGGGACTTCATCAAGATAAAAAGCTTTTGCACAGCAAAAGAAACAGTCAACAAAACCAAAAGACAACCGACAGAATGGGAGAAGATATTTGCAAATGACATATCAGATAAAGGACTAGTATCTAAAATCTATAAAGAACTTATCAAACTCAACACCCAAAGAACAAATGATCCAATCAAGAAATGGGCAGAAGACATGAACAGACATTTTTCCAAAGAAGACATCCAAACGGCCAACAGACACATGAAAAAGTGTTCAACATCACTCAGCATCAGGGAAATCCAAATCAAAACCTCAATGAGATACCACCTCACACCAGTCAGAATGGCTAAAATTAACAAGTCAAGAAACGACAGATGTTGGCGGGGATGCGGAGAAAAGGGAACCCTCCTACACTGTTGGTGGAATGCCAGCTGGTGCAACCACTCTGGAAAACAGTATGGAGGTTCCTCAAAAAGTTGAAAATAGAGCTACCATACAATCCAGCAATTGCACTGCTGGGTTTTTACCCCAAAGATACAGATGTAGGGACCCGAAGGGGTATGTGCACCCCGAAGTTTATAGCAGCAATGTCCACAATAGCCAAACTGTGGAAAGAGCCAAGATGTCCATCGACAGATGAATGGATAAAGAAGAGGTGGTATATATATACAATGGAATATTATGCTGCCATCAAAAGGAATGAGATCTTGCCATTTGCAACGATGTGGATGGAACTGGAGGGTATTATGCTGAGCGAAAGAAGTCAATCAGAGAAAGATATGTATTATAGGACCTCACTGATATGAGGACTTCTTAATCTCAGGAAACAAACTGAGGGTTGCTGGAGGGGGTGGGTGGGAGGGATGGGGTGCCTAGGTGATAGACATTGGGGAGGGTATGTGCTATGGTGAGCGCTGTGAATTGTGCAAGACTGTTGAATCACAGATCTGTACCTCTGAACCAAATAATGCAATATATGTTAAGAAAAAAAAAGAAGAAGAAGAAGATAGCAGGAGGGGAAGAATGAAGTGGGGGAAATTGGAGGGGAAGATGAACCATGAGAGACAATGGACTCTGAAAAACAAACTGAGGGTTCTAGAGGGGTGGGGGGTGGGAGGATGGGTTAGCCTGGTGATGGGTATTAAAGAGGGCACATTCTGCATGGAGCACTGGGTGTTATGTACTAACAATGAATCATGGAACACTATATCAAAAACTAATGATGTAATGTATGGTGATTAACATAACAATAAAAAATTAATAAAAATAAATCAGTTAAGAGAAATGCAAAAAAAAAAAGAGAGAGATGATGATATCTAGGATTAGTGCAGCAGTGGAAGGAGTCAAGTGGAATGGATTTGGAGTTACTTGAGAGATGAGACTTGACAAGTTTTAGTGGTAAATTGATTATAGCTAATGAGAGAGAGAGCAATAATACAAATGCCCTCCAGATTTCTGATTTTTACTTGGATGGATGGTAGAGTCACTAATATAAAAAAAAAAACAAACCTCTTAGATTTGGGGTGAAGGAGAATCATGACATCTATCTTAGATATTCTGAATTTGAAGTACTTACATGACATCCAGTAAGAAATATCAGGTAGCTGTTAAAGAGATGGATGAAGATATACTTTGGGAACTTAGTATAATGAGGGTGTTTGGAACCATGGGGTAGGAGACATTGCTAAGGAGACTGGATTGAATGAAACAAGAAGGCAGACACCCATCTTTGAGGCACTCTGGCATTCGATGCCTAGGTAGAGGAGGATGGGCCTACAAAGAAAACTACAAAGGGGAGGTGTGGACATTTAGGACAATGTGAAGTCATCAAAGCCAAGAGAAAAGAGAGTTTCAGAAAGGAGAGAGCAATCAGCAGTGTCAAATACTCTTGACAAAACAGGTACAATGAGGAATTCTTTGTATGGCCTTTTGGATGAATATGGAGAATGTCCTTTTGAGGAAAATGGAGGCCATCAGTAGCCACTAAAAGAAATGCTTTGATGGACTGATAGAAGGGTGGGTTGAGCAATGAGTATAAAATAAGAAAATGAGACAGAAAATATGCACATCTATTTCTTTTACAGAGTCTGTGAAAGGAAGATTACTGAGGCAATAGAAGGATTCGTGATTGAAGGAAGGTTTATCTGTGAGACCTGAACTTGTTTTAAGTGGTCATCATAAGGATCAATACAAAAGAGAGAAGGAAGAGTGAAGTAGAGTTCCTGAGGAGTGCAGAAGGGGTCAGATCCAAAGTACCAGGGGAAGAAATGGATTCAGATAGAAGGAGTGACACTCAGCTGATGAAATAGGAAAAAAAGAAGAGATGATGTGTACAGATGTGGGAAGTTTGTTGTTTGGAGGCGGTAAGGGATGAAGTTTCCATATGATAGCTTCAATTTTCCATGTAATGTATGAGCTGAGGCCATCTGCCAGAAATGAGGAAGGAGGAGGGAAATGGTATATAATTCTGAAAAGAATAGAGAAGGACATCACTGTAGAGAGTGGGGTAGTGGGACAACATGGTAGAGCTGCATGGCATTGCCAAGCATTTATTTGAGACTGGTAATTGTGCCTTTATAAAGAAGCCAATCATTCTGTTTTTAGACTTTTTAAAAAGATTTTATTTATTTATTTTAGATAGAGAGTATGAGAGGGGCGAGTGGCAGAGGGAGAAAGAGAGTCCCAAGCAGACTCTGTGCTGAGCATGAAGCTCAAAGTGGGCTCCATCTCATGACCCTGAGATGACTTGAGCTGAAATCAAGAGTCAGATGCTTAACTGACTGAGCCACCCAGGCACCCATTTTTAGACTTTCTTAACAGAGTACTGGTCTCATTCTCTGATAGACCACTGTATATTCTCCACACACTAGGTCAAAGGCTTACTATGCTTTGGTCTTGCCCTTCTTATTCCCTCTCACGCATCTTTATTCTCTCCTTTTCCAGCTGTAGTTGCTTTCCACAGCCATTCTCTTGCCTCCTCACTCCTAAAAAAAAATAGGATGAATGGATAAAGAAGATGTAGTATGTATATATAAAATGGAATATTATGCAGCCATCAAAAGGAATGAAATCTTGCCATTTGCAATGATGTGGATGCAACAGGAGGGTATTATGCTGAGCAAAATAAGTCAATCAGAGAAAGACATGTATCATATGATCTCACTGATATGAGGAATTCTTAATCTCAGAAAACAAACTGAGGGTTGCTGGAGTGGTGGGGGGTGGAAGGGATGGGGTGGCTGGGTGATAAGACATTGGGGAAGGTATGTGCTATGGTGAGTGCTGTGAATTGTGTAAGACTGTTGAATCACAGACCTGTACCTCTGAAACAAATAATACATTATATGTTAAAAAAAAAAAGAAGAAGAAGAAGAAAAAGAAGATAGTAGGAAGGGAAAAATGAAGGGGGAGAACTGGAGGGGGAGACGAACCATGAGAGACTATAGACTCTGAGAAACAAACTGAGGGTTCTAGAGGGGAGAGGGGTGGGGGGATGGGTTAGCCTGGTGATGGGTATTAAAGAGGGCACGTACTGAATGGAGCACTGGGTGTTATACGCAAACAATGAATCATGGAACACTACATCAAAAACAAATGATGTAATGTATGGTGATTAACATAAATAATAAAAAATAAGTAAAAATAAAGTTTCACCAAAAAAAAAACAACAGGAATGTAATTGTGCAAAAATGTCATTTGGGGAAGGTTATTTTGATTTAAGGAGATAATGTCATAACAGACAAGAAGGGTGGGGAGGAGGACCCAAATGTTTTCCCATCTGATTTCAACCAAGTTCAGGTTAAACATTAGGTCTCTCTATGCTTAATATCCAGTTTCTGCAGTACCACATTTCTGCAGTTTTTCAAAAGGAAGGTCTTAAAAAATCCTGCAATAAAAACAGGGAAAATGCAAAACCAAAAAAACCAACCAAACAAAAAATATGTAGAATTATTAAAATGCTCTTTTAGTTCTAAGTTATAAAAAAATTGGCCACAACCAACCACGCTAGTCCACATCCTTGGTCTCTGAAAAGAGGTGATTTTAGCGAGTGGTTAATTTTGCTTCTCTCCTCATAAGTTCCAAAATCAGAGAAAAGCAAAAGAAATGGAGGGAAGATTCTTACTTCTGAGACTTCTATCACTTTTAAAAACCACTTTTAAAAAATGCACTTAAAAGGCTTTAAAATGAATTATTTGTACATATAAAAGATTATATATAATATATATGGTACAAGGAATTTAATAACTGAACATTTGTGAGCCTACCACCAGCTAAAAGACCATTTTGTTTTGACTTTTTCACTGCCATCTCTGAAGATATCTTCAGAGAAAAGGAAAAGATTAAGAAAAAAAAATTATCTCAGACCAACTTCTGCCCACATGAAGGTGACCTCAATTACCCAAGGAAGCACTCAGCTTAACCTCCAAAATAATATGGCAGCCTTCTTAAATTACATGCCTGAGACAGAACCATGGGAAAAGAATCAGCTTCAGAAAATGGGCCCCTTGAAGCTGCAGAAAGCACTGAGGTGCTCAGTCCCACCATTTTTCAAACCTTAAACAACTTGGTAAAATACAACTTTCAGGTGAGTCTCAACAGAAACTGTCCCTTGAAACTGTCCTGCTGAAAGAGACCAGAATGAAACCCTGGGTTAATGATTTTAACATCCACTCTGGTAAGAATGCTGTTTTTACTGCTTCCCAACCAATGACATATCCTCTTTCATATAAAATGAGAAAGAAAACATGTCAGAATTTAATAAAAATTTATCTTTCTCTACCTATACACAAATCTAAAAGGAACAAAACAACAAGCCTACTCTGGCAGATGGTACTTTTAAGCCCTTCAGAGATGTTAACCCCGAAGTCTTTACAAGCCAACTTCCAAGAGATAAGTCTCTGTTTTAGCAACCATGTAGGACTGAATCATTGAGCCCCAAATTAAAACACGCCTCAGGCAACGAGAATGTTTCTGTCTTGCTACTTTCTCTCCAGTGCCTCACTGTAATGTGGGATATGTCAAAAGCTTCTTGAATATCCAGTCTGCAAGTTTCAACTAAATAATTAATACCATCAAAGTGCGGTTTATTTTCTCTCCGGTAATTCCTCTACAGTCTGATTTTTTGCCAGTCTGCAGCCCTCCTCACAGCACCTAGTTTTGAGGCAGCTGGGAGGTGAGATAATGGTTATGTTCATGCAATAAAAGATCGTCTTGGAATTCAAAGGAGCACCTAGCGGACACTGAGATTTTATCAAAACTCCCTGTGAACAGCAAATTAATGTATAAATATTAGTAAACCTGTTTATAAAAACTTGAACACTGAAAAGATTATGTCACTTGTATATTTTACTCCTTTAAAAAAATTAAATCTTTACCTCAACAGAAAAACAATGTGATATGATGATTGCCACAGAAAGTGCTCTGGGCCAAAATTTAGAAGATGAAGATTCAGGTGGGAAAAGCAGTTAGTTTTCTTCTTTGGCAGAATGGGGAAAATAACTCCTGCCTGAGTGATTCTAGGGTATGTGAAAGTGGTTTGACCATAGCAAAAACACTACATACAAGTGAACTAGTAGACAAAGTTCTCCTATTTTTATGTCTAAATTTTCATCCTCATCAGCTTAATTAATTCTCATTGTAACTCGACTTTAGTGCCTTTCAGGTATACAATATAGTGATTCAACACATCCATACATCACCCAGTGCTCATCACAAGTGCCCTCCTCAATCCCCAATCCCCATCACCTATTTCCCCATCCCCCCACCCACCTTCCCCCGGTAACCGTCAGTTTGTTCTCTATAGTTAGGAGCCTGTTTCTTAGTTTGCATTTCTACATTTTCCCTACCTTGCCAAGGCAAACTATATAATCCATTTATGTGTTTAACTTTAGTCTTCTTAGACCCTCTCTCTCACAACTTTATTCTCTGCTTCTCCAGATTTCCTTGACTTTCATTGACATTCTCTTGTGTCTCACTCCTAAAAAACAACCCCTTTAACTCTGCTTCCCATTCAAAGTACTCTCTTATCCTAAATCCCAAATGCCACAGAAAGTTATCTCTGTTCAGTTTCTCCTTCCTCAGTTTTTTACTCCCCAACACACAGAAAAGCAGTACTGCTTTTCCCACCTGGCTCTTCATCTTTGGTTGTCATATTGTGTATGAATCTTCTCTGCCAATGGTCACCAATGCCTATGAACCACCAGAACCAAGTCCTCTTTTTTGTAATTCACCTGGTTTGGCTTTCCCACAGCCTGGATCATGCCTGCCTTTCTGAGCAAACTGTGCATCCTCTCTTGATGGCTCCAGTACTTATGCTATTAAACACTGGGATTATCTCATAAGTTCTCTCCTTAGTGATTGCTTTATTTTCGTTCTTTGGACACCTTCATCCACTCCTACCAGGTCAACACTTAAATTCCATGCAGGGGACTCCCAGATCTAAGTCTCCAACTCTAGTTTTCCTTAATGTGAGACCAGAATTTCCAATAGTTATCACAACTCCTTCACATCTGGCCCCAAACTCCAACTACTAACCACCAATACTATTTCTTCGGTGTTACTGACATCTGTTTCCTCCCTCATCCCTATTGCTACTGCACTCAGTTGAGGCCCCATCATTTCTTGCCTGGACTACTACAATAGCCTCTAAACAGATGTCTCTGCTCCCAATAGAGCCAACAAGCATTATCTTCCTAAAGCTCACTGTGATTATGACCCCCGTCTTCCCAAAACATTACTAATATTTCCTGACTTTCTACAAAAATAAAGTCCTCATTACTTCACACGCTATTTAGGGCCACTCACTTCATTTTTATCACCTATTAAAATGTCCCCTTTCCCCACTCCTACCTCCACCCTCAAACCGGAATACTATTTGTCATTTCCACCAAATTTTCTAGTCTCTGGGTCTTTTGTTGCTTCTATTTTTCCTTCTGTTGGAATATGTCTGCCTGATTTATTCTTTACATCCAGATCCAAGTTTGAATATGATCCCCTTAATTGGTCCCCTCACTGCCCCAGGTGAGTTCTATTTCTCTCTGTTTGGTGCAAGTAGGCAAAATTATGACTTGAATTTTATATTGTGTATATATCCACTTTCTTCACCAGATTCTCAGCTCCCTAAAAGACGAATATCTTATTCACCGTGAAAATCCTTCCTAGTATACATATTTTGTACAAAATAGGCATTTGATAAATATATTTAGATTTGGAATGTTATTCATGGGAAGATTTTTTTTTTTTTAAGATTTTATTTATTTATTTGAGAGAGAGAATGAGACAGAGAGCATGAGAGGGGGGAGGGTCAGAGAGAGAGGCAGACTCCCTGCTGAGCAGGGAGCCCGACGTGGGACTCGATCCCGGGACTCCAGGATCATGACCTGAGCCGAAGGCAGTCGCTTAACCATCTGAGCCACCCAGGCGCCCGATGGGAAGATTTTTTTATATCCCTGAGCAGTACCACCAAATGACCTTAATTAACAGTAACAGTCTGTCACATGTGTGTAGAGATATTAAATGCTGAATTAAAACTCTTCGGTTATAGAACATCAAAATTTCCTTAACTTATAAAGTTCTTTAGTTTTTCAGGTGCACATTAGCAATGCCACTAATATTATTGCAGTAATTGTGTAATAATATTTGTTGAACAAATGTCAAATGAACATACTACTACAGAGATTCATTTTCTTTATTTTTTAAAAGTGAAAATTATACTGCCTAAGAGAGGTAATGATTAAAAGGAAACTTTTCAGCCCAAGTTCTAGAAGAGGAAGCTCTCCTTTCACAGGGGCAGGCTTTGGTCAGAGCCAACAGAAGTGGCTTCCCTAGTGCCATCATTTCACATAGATTAGCTAAACCTGCAGAGTGGTGTCCTCACCATTCAGGTACCATTTAATCGAGAGTGTGCATTTCAGAGCCAAGCCACTGTAACAATCACTGTTTATGACATCTCATATCAGCCCAAATACCGGGTTGGAAATGCACCATATTTTGAATTTCTGGTTAAGCTCAAGTTGTTTTTCTTTCAACCACATACTGCTTGACATCAAGAAAACATTTCATTAGCAATAAGAATGACTTTCATTTTTTTTTCTATTTTCAGCTTTTTGAAGAATTCTTCTTTGAATGAAAATGCTAGCAAAACTTGATTTTCATTTCAACTCATTGTCATTTTGATTCATTTCTCTAAGTACCCAATGAATAGGAACATAGAACAAGCAATAAAAATGGCATGCACTTTCTTTCTTTTTTAAAAAGAACATTCTCATTTTGGCTTAAAGGAAACTTCTCCAATAAGCCGAAGTATTGACCTACATGGGTAGATCTGAAATCACTAAAGTCACCCATGACAAGATTTTACCTATTTCTCAACTAAGATATTTTCTTTTCTTTTCTTTTTTTTTTTTTTAAGATTTTATTTATTTATTTGACAGAGAGAGAGATAGCGAGAGCAGGAACACAAGCAGGGGGAGTGGGAGAGGGAGAAGCAGGCTTCCCACAGAGCAGGGAGCCCGATGTGGGACTCGATCCCAGGACCCTGGGATCATGACCTGAGCCGAAGGCAGACGCTTAACGACTGAGCCACCCAGGCGCCCAAAGATATTTTATTTTCTATAAGAGCCTTTATGTGTGAAGTTTTATATGTGTGTACATATGTATATATTCACACACTAAAACATATTTACACTATTTTATATTAAAATAAATTTCAAGAGGGAGGAGCAAGATGGCAGAGGAGTAGGAGACCTAACCTAAATTTCGTCTGGTCCCAGGAATTCAGCTGGATAGGTATCAAACCATTCTGAACACCTACAAATTCAACAGGAGATCAAAGAAAAGAATGGCAGCAAGTCTCTGAACAGACCAGCGACCGCTTTCTGGAAGCTAGGACATGTGGAGAAGTGAATCAGAGGTGATATTCGGGAAGATAGACAGCGGGGGGAGGGAGACTCCGACGGCCGCTTCTGGCAAGTGATAGAACCGCGGAGCACAAAATCAGAACTTTTAGAAGACGGCGCTGCTGAGGGACGTCCCTCCAGTGGCTAAATGGGGGGGTGGAACCCTCGCTGGGATAGTGTGATCTCAGGGCCCTGGGGGTCACAGAAAGACCAGGGGTGCCTGAGTGCGGCAGAGCTCCCAGGTATCAGAGCAGGGAAGCCGGCTGCAGAGACGGAGACCAGGAGCGGGCTCTCAGCTTGGGGTTGCCATAAACCATGATCTGTGGCACAGTCGGGCCACTGCTCCTCCAGCAGGGACCCAACAAGCGGCAGATCCGGGGAGACTCCCCTTCCTCCCCCCCCAGGAGTGGTGTGGGAGCACATCGTAGGGATCTGCTGGGTTTGGAGACTCCACACGGGGTCATGTGCCAGAGATAGAAACGCTCAGTCACAGGCCGGGTGAGCACGGAGTGCGGCCAGAGACTGGGGAGACAGGAGTGACTGACTGCTTTTCTCTGGGGGCTCACTGAGGACTGGGGCCCCAAGTTCTCGGGTCCTCCGGGGCGGAGATTGGGAGGCCACCATTTTCACTCTCAGCCTCCAAAGCTGTACGGAAAGCTTGCAGGGAACAAAAGCTCCCGAGAGCAAACCCCAGCAGATTACTTAGCCCTGACTGGCAAGGGCGGGGCAATTCTGCCTCCAGCAAACACATTTGGGAACCACGGCAATAGGCCCCTCCCCCAGAAGATCAGCGAGAACAGCCAGCCAAGACCAAGTTTACTGATCAATGAGAACGGCGGAACTCCAGTGCTAGGGGAATACTGCACATAGAATCCATGGCTTTTTTACCATGATTCTGTAGTCTTTCAAAGTTAATTTTTTTAAGTCTTTTTTTAAAAAATTTTTCTTTTTCCCTTTTTCAACCAACATCTTATCAATCCCTTTTTTAAAAAATATTTTTTATTTTTCATTTTTAGAGTCATATTCTATCCCTTCATAGGAGTTACCCTTATTTTTGGTATATGTATATATAAGTTGTTCTCTCTTTAAAATTTTGAGATAGTTTCTTCTAACAGATCAAAATATACCCTAAATCTCTAGTGTATGGCTTTGTTCTAGTCTCCTGCCTGATCACATTCTCTCCCTTTTTTTTTTTAAATCCTCTTCTTTCTTTTTTCAACCAACTTATCAATTCCTTTTATAAAATATTTTATAATTTTCATCTTTACAGTCATATTCCATCCCTTCATCGTATTAACCCTTATTTTTCTACATATATAAGTTTTTCTTTCTTTAAAATTTTGGGAGGCACTTTCTTCTAACAGACCAAAATATGCCCAAAATCTAGTGTGTGGCACTGATCTATGCACCAGCCTGATCATATTTGATCATATTCTGTTTTTTTGTTTTGTTTTTGTTTTTGTTTATCTTTTTCTTTTTTCTTTCTTTCCCTTTCTTTTCCCCCAGTTTGAGGTTCAGATTTGTTTAGTGCATATTTTCTGGGGATGTTGTTACCCTGTTAGCATTTTGCTCTCTCATTCATCTATTCTTCTCTGGACAAAATGACAAGACAGAAAAAATCACCTCAACAAAAAGAACAAGAGGCAGTACCAAATGCCAGGGACCTAATCAATATGGACATTAGTAAGCTGTCGGAACTAGGGTTCAGAATGATGATTTTAAAGATATTAGCGAGGCTTGAAAAAGGATGGAAGTTATTAGAGAAACCCTTTCTGGAGAAATAAAAGAACTAAAATCTAACCAAGTTGAAATCAAAAAGGCTATTAATGAGGTGCAATCCAAAATGGAGGCTCTAACTGCTAGGATAAATGAGGCAGAGGAGAGAATTAGTGATATAGAAGACCAAATGATGGAAAATAAAGAAGCTGAGAAAAAGAGAGATAAACAACTACTGGATCACGAGGGCAGAATTTGAGAGATAAACGACACCATAAGACGAAACAACATTAGAATAACTGGGATCCCAGAAGAAGAAGAGAAAGAGGGGCAGAAGGTATATTGGAGCAAATTATAGCAGAGAACTTCCCTAATTTGGGGAAGGAAACAGGCATCAAAATCCAGGAGGCACAGAGAACCCCTCTCAAAATCAATAAAAATAGGTCAACTCCCCGACATCTAATAGTAAAAGTTACAAGTCTCAGAGACAAAGAGAAAATCCTGAAAGCAGCTTGGGAGAAGAGATATGTAACCTACAAGGGTAGAAACATTAGATTGGCAACAGACCTATCCACAGAGACCTGGCAGGCCAGAAAGGACTGGCAGGATACATTCAGAGCACTAAATGAGAAAAATATGCAGCCAAGAATACTCTATCCAGCTAGGCTGTCATTGAAAATAGAAGGAGAGATAAAAAGCTTCCAGGACAAACAAAAACTAAAGGAATTTGCAAATATGAAACCAGCCCTACAAGAAATCTTGAAAGGGGTCCTCTAAGCAAAGAGAGAGCCTAAAAGCAACACAGACCAGAAAGGAACACAGACAATATACAGTAACCGTCACCTTACAGGCAATACAATGGCACTGAATTCCTATCTTTCAATAGTTATCCTGAATTTAAATGGGCTAAATGCCCCAATCAAAAGACACAGGCTATCAGACTGGATTAAAAAACAAGACCCATCCATATGCTGTCTGCAAGAGACTCATTTTAGACCCAAAGACACCCCCAGATTGAAAGTGAAGGGGTGGAACACCATTTACCATGCTAATGGACACCAAAAGAAAGCTGAGGTGGCAATCCTTATATCAGACAAATTAGATTTTAAACCAAAGACTGTAATAAGAGGTGAGGAAGGACACTATGTCATACTTAAGGGTCTATCCAACCAGATCCAACAAATGTAAATATCTATGCCCCTAACATGGGAGCAGCCAATTTTATAAACCAATTAATAACAAAAGCAAAGAAACACATTTACAATAATACAATAATAGTGGGGGACTTTACCACCCCCCCTCACTGAAAGGAAAGATCATCTAAGCAAAAGATCAACAAGGAAATAAAGACTTTAAATGACACACTGGATCAAATGGACTTTACAGACATATTCAGAACATTCCATCCCAAAGCAACAGAATACACATTCTTCACTAGTGCCCATGGAACATTCTCCAGAATAGATCACATCCTAGGTAACAAATCAGGTCTCAACTGGTACCAAAAGATTGGGATCATTCCCTGCCTATTTTCAGACCACAATGCTTTGAAACTAGAACTCAATCAAAAGAGAAAAGTCAGAAAGAACTCAAATACATGGAGGCTAAAGAGCATCCTACTGAAGAATGAATGGGTCAACCAGGAAATTAAAGAAGAATTAAAAAAATTCGTGGAAACCAATGAAAATGAAAACACAACTATTCAAACTCTTTGGGAGGCAGCAAAGGCAGTCCTAAGAGGAAAGTAGATAGCAATACAAGCCTTTCTCAAGAAACAAGAAAGTTCTCAAATACACAACCTAACCCTACACCTAAAGGAGCTGGAGAAAGAACAGCAAATAAAGCCTAAACCCAGCAGGAGAAGAGAAATAATAAAGATCAGAGCAGAAATCAATGAAATAGAAACCAAAAGAACAGTAGAACAGATCAATGAAACCAGGAGCTGCTTCTTTGAAAGAATTAACAAGATTGATAAGCCCCTGGCCAGACTTATCAAAAAGAAAAGAGAAAGGACCCAAATCAACAAAATCATGAATGAAAGAGGAGAGATCACAAGCAACACCAAAGAAATACAAACAATTATAAGAACATATTATGAGCAACTCTATGCCAGCAAATTAGATAACCTGGAAGAAATGGATGCATTCCTAGAGATGTATTAACTACCAAAACTGAACCAGGAAGAAATAGAAAACCTGAACAGACCTATAACCACCAAGGAAACTGAAGCAGTCATCAAAAATCTCCCAAAAGACAAAAGCCCAGGGCTAGATGGCTTCACAGGGAAATTCTACCAATCATTTCAAGAAGAATTAATACCTATTCTTCTGAAACTGTTCCAAAAAATAGAAATGGGAGGAAAACTTCCAAACTCATTTTATGAGGCCACCATTACCTTAATCCCAAAGCCAGACAAAGACCCCATCAAAAAGGAGAATTACAGACCAATATCCCTGATGAACATGGATGCCAAAATTCTCACCAAAATACCAGCCAATAGGATCCAACAGTACATTAAAAGGATTATTCACCACGACCAAGTGGGATTTATCCCTGGGCTGCAAGGTTGGTTCAACATCCGCAAATCAATCAATGTGATACAATACATTAATAAAAGAAAGAACAAGAACCATATGATCCTCTCAATAGATGTACAAAAAGTATTTGACAAAGTGCAGCATCCTTTCTTGATCAAAACTCTTCAGAGTATAGGCATAGAGGGTACATACCTCAATATCATAAAAGCCACCTATGAAAAACCCACAGTGAATACCATTCTCAATGGGGAAAAACTGAGAGCTTTCCCCCTAAGGTCAGGAACATGGCAGGATGTCCACCAGCACCACTGTTATTCATCATAGTATTAGAAGTCCTAGCCACAGCAATCAGACAACAAAAAGAAATCAAAGGCATCCAAATCGGCAAAGAAGAAGTCAAACTCTCACTCTTCGCAGATAATATGATACTTTATGTGGAAAACCCAAAAGACTCCACCCCAAAACTGCTAGAACTCATACAGGAATTCAGTAAAGTGACAGGATATAAAATCAATGCACAGAAATCTGTGGCATTCCTATACACCAACAAGACAGAAGAAAGAGAAATTAAGGAGTCAATCCCATTTATAATCACACCCAAAACCATAAGATACCTAGGAATAAATCTAACCAAAGAGGCAAAAAATCTGTACTCAGAAAACTATAAAATACTCATGAAAGAAATTGAAGAAGACACAAAGAAATGGAAAAACGTTCCATGCTCATGGATTGGAAGAACAAATACTGTGAAGATGTCAATGCTACCTAGAGTAATCTACACGTTCAATGCAATCCCCATCAAAATACCATTAACTTTTTTCAAAGAAATCGAACAAATAATCCTAAAATTTGTTTGGAACCAGAAAAGACCCCAAATAGCCAGAGGAATGTTGAAAAAGAAAAGCAAAGCTGGTAGCATCACAATTCTGGACTTCAAGCTCTATTATAAAGCTGTCATCATCAAGACAGTATGGTACTGGCACAAAAACAGACACATAGATCAATGGAACAGAATAAAGAGCCTCAACTTTATGGTCAACTAAACTTCAACAAAGCGGGAAGGAATGTCTAATGGAAAAAAAACAGTCTCTTCAGCAAATGGTGTTGGGAAAATTGGACAGCCACATGCAGAAGAATGAAACTGGACCATTTCCTTACACCACACACAAAAATAGACTCCAAATGGTTGAAAGACCTAAATGTGAGACAGGAGTCCATCAAAATCCTAAAGGAGAACACAGGCAGCAACCTCTTTGACCTCAGTCACAGCAACTTCTTCCTAGAAACATCGCCAAAGGCAAGGGAAGCAAGGGCAAAAATGAACTATTCGGACCTCATCAAGATAAAAAGCTTTTGCACAGCAAAAGAAACAGTCAACAAAACCAAAAGATAACCGACAGAATGGGAAAAGATATTTGCAAATGACATATCAGATAAAGGGCTAGTATCCAAAATCTATAACGAACTTATCAAACTCAACACCCAAGGAACAAATGATCCAATCAGGAAATGGGCAGAAGACATGAACAGACATTTTTCCAAAGAAGACATCCAAACAGCCAACAGACACATGAAAAAGTGTTCAATATTGCTTTGCATCAGGGAAATCCAATCAAAACCTCAATGAGATACCACCTCAAACCAGTCAGAATGGCTAAAATTAACAAGTCAGGGAACGACAGATGTTGGCGGGGATGCGGAGAAAGGGGAACCCTCCTACACTGTTGGTGGAATGCAAGCTGGTGCAACCACTCTGGAAAACAGTATGGAGGTTCCTCAAAAAGTTGAAAATAGAGCTACCATACAATCCAGCAATTGCACTGCTGGGTATTTACCCCAAAGATACAGATGTAGGGATCCGAAGAGGTACATGCACCCTGATGTTTATAGCAGCAATGTCCACAATAGCCAAACTGTGGAAAGAGCCAAGATGTCCATCGACAGATGAATGGATAAAGAAGAGGTGGTATATATATATACAATGGAATATTATGCAGCCATCAAAAGGAATAAGATCTTGCCGTTTGCAACAACGCGGATGGAACTGAAGGGTATTATGCTGAGCGAAAGAAGTCAATCAGAGAAAGACATGTATCATATGATCTCACTGATATGAGGAATTCTTAATCTCAGGAAACAAACTGAGGGTTGCTAGAGTGGTGGGGCGGTGGGAGGGATGGGGTGGCTGGGTGATAGACACTAGGGAGTGTATGTGCTATGGTGAGCGCTGTGAATTGTGTAAGACTGATGAATCACAGACCTGTACCTCTGAAACAAATAATACATTATATGTTAAAAAAAAAAAAAAAAAGAAGAAGAAGAAGAAGATAGTAGGAAGGGAAAAATGAAGGGGGGGAAATGAGAGGGGGAGATGAACCATGAGAGACAATGGACTCTGAGAAACAAACTGAGGGTTCTAGAGGGGAGGGGTGTGGGGTGATGGGTTAGCCTGGTGATGGGTATTAAAGAGGGCATGTACTGAATGGAGCACTGGGTGTTATGTACTAACAATGAATCATGGAACGCTACATCAAAAACTAGTAATGTATTGTGATTAACATAATATAATAAAATTTAAAAAAATGAATTTCAAATAAACTAAGACAAAATTATTGATCTAATCTGTTTTAATTCTGCTCACGGCCCTTATTTATTATTCATGGAAGATCTTTATAAATTAGAGAGGAGGCAGTATAAAACAGGAGTTAAGAATAGTCTCAAATGTTTGATTTAAATTAAAACTCTTGTTATGTCATTTCCAGTCCCTAAGTTCGTAGACATTTTACTGCCTTTCCAGAATCAGTTGACAGATTTATAAGAGAAGGATAATTTTACTTACTGTGTGGCATTTTTATGAGCATTATGTGGTAATATATGTAAAAGATTTAACATTAAGACTAGAACACAGGGGGAGCCAGAAAATGTTAATGATTGTGATTAAGCAAAGCACTGTCCTGTGGGAATGGAAAACTCTTGTATAACACACATTCAGGCTGGATGGAGTCTCTGTCCTCTCACTGTGTGGGTTCCTCAAGTCCTGGGACTGACTGACCAACAGGAGAGTAGCAGCTCTGCTTTGATCATTAGAATCATAGACACTCACGGTTGTGAAAGAGCTTAAAGATCATCTAACCCAAACACCTACTCCACCCTCTTCTACATAAACATCAAGTAAACTCTTCTTAAGTAAAGAATTGTCATCCAATCAATATAGTTTTGTTTTATTTTGGGAGAGATCATGAAGGAACCTACAAATCACTCCTGATTTCTTATTTTCTAGTACCTCTATCTTCCATCCAACAGCTAGTCTTATTAGCTCTACCTCCAAAATACACTGATAACCTGTACCTGTCTCATCACTTCTATTGCTACCACCCTAAACAAAGCCCAAACCATCTCTCATCTGGGCTCCTGTAACAGCCCCTAACTATTTTCTGCTTCTAACTTTGCCTCCCTACACTTCCGTTACCACACAGCAGCTGAGTGATTACTTTAGAAAATAATTCAGAACATGGCAGACTCTTAACTGCAACCTTCTGAAGACTATCCATAGTTCCTAGAATAAAATCCATACCCTGGGTGGCTCAGTTGTTAAGCAACTGCCTTCAGCTCAGGTTATGGTCCCAGGGTCCTGGGATCGAGTCCCATATCGGGCTCTCCGCTCTCCGGGAAGCCTGCTTCTCCCTCTCCCACTCCCCCTTGCTTGTGTTCCCTCTCTCACTGTGTCTCTCTCTGTCAAATAAATAAATAAAATCTTTAAAAAAAAATTTAAAAAAAGTTTTAAAATCCATACCCTGTCCATAGGTTACAAGCTCTATGAGATCAAACACCTACTCCCCTCCTTCTGATTACTTCCAACCACTGCTTCAGTCACCTGATCTAAATGCTCACCTTCTTGCTGCTCCTTAAAGAGACCTGGTTTAGTTCTGGCTGATGTTTCTTGACCAATCAACTTAAATTTTCCTCAAAATTCCAGCCTCTATCTTATTACTTTGTTTTATATTCTTTTCCTGTTTACACCTTTTTATTTATCTTTCTCCCTTGCAGAATGTAAGCTCTCATTCCCCACTGTGACATCAGCATTTATAGCAGTACCTGGAACATACAGTACTTAAATACATGGTCAATTAAGAATATATAAATGCTTTACATTTTAATTCAAAATTAAATACTTTTAAGTCCTTCAAGGATAAATATTATATTTCATCTGTCTGTGAACCTCTAGCGCCCAGAACAGTGCTATCTGTGGTTCCCACTCTCATGAAATTTTCTGTGGAGAAGAATGTAAATGGATAAACAAGTAAGGTAACTTTCAGATGATGAGAAGTATTATGGACAAAAATAGTTGTAGTTTTCCAGGGCTGCTGTAACAAAGTACCAAAAATTGGGTTAATTGAAAAGAGAACAGAAAAACAGAAAAACTGGTGGCACAGAAATTCACTGCCTCACAGTTCTGGGGGCCAGAAGATCAAGTGAAGTTGTGAGCAGGGCCATGCTCCCTCTGGAGGATCCACCATAGCTCTCTCCCCCAGCTTCCGTAGTTCTTTGGCTATGGCAGCATAACTTAAATCTTTACATGGTGTTCTCCCTGTGTACATATCACAGTTAACTCTCCTGATGTACTTGCACTCTCTTCTCAATTGTAAATATTTCAAGACAAAGACCACATTGATACCTCTCAATTCATGCAGTGGGCCCTTGATGCATTTCTTTTAACAATGACAACAGCAACCATACTTTTACAGTTGGATTTAAGCATTTTGGAAAAGGGGACATATTTTTTTTCTTCTCTTGGATTTACCAAACCGTAACAGTCTCATGTAGTTGTCTTTCACACCTATGTCAATATAACAAATAATGTGTTCTTCATAGTGCTTGTCCTACATCCCTGGTCTCACCGTACCCCATGTTTCATTAATCTCACATCCCATGATGTGAATGAATATATAGCTAGAAGTAAACAGGCCCATTTTATTAAAGAGAGCAGTCAGGAATCATAGGAATGAACTTGTTATTCTTATTAAGTGGATAGATATCTGGAAATGCCATGTATTCCAATGTCTAAATGACTCCAGAGGAAGCTGGAAATAAATTGTTTTTTAGGGAAAATGACATTTTACGTCCTGGAAATTTGCTTTAAACATATCTTAGCATATAAGTTTAGATTTAGGAATAGTCATGGTGGAGTTCAGGGAAAAATAGATTAGTCAAACAAAGCTATAGTGCAGAGATCAACAAGTAAAAACTTGTTAAAAGGATATTTTGTACCTTCCACTTTTCTTTCACCTCTCAGTTAAGTAACCTGATAATGGGGGTCTGCTGTGTCATTAATTTGAGCTATATTGGAGTAATCAGCCTGCCGTATGTTTTCCCACCATTTCATTGGACTTAGTATGCTACTGCTGACATCTGGCCTTATAACTCTTTGAAATTACCTTTACCAGAGGAAACACACTGAGAGGATGGAGCAGTGAGAATTTTTAAGTTCAGAAACTCAGCCCTAAGGGTACCTGGGTGGCTCAGTCAGTTAAGTGCCTGCCTTCAGCTCAGGACATGATCCCAGGCTCCTGGGACCCAGCCCCACATCGGGCTCCTTGCTCAGCAGGGAGTCTGCTTCTCCCTCTCCCACTCCCCCTGATTATGCTCTCTCACTCTTGCTCTCTGTCAAATAAATAAAATCTTAAAAAAAAAAAAAAAAAAAAGAAAGAAACTCAGCCCTAAGTTCTAAGAATAGAATTTCAGGGACAGTTTTATTTTTGCAGGCTCTCCTGTGACAGTCTTCAGGGGACAAGCACATTAGCCACAGAGATATGCTGTGCTGGGGTAACTGTTCCTGTACATGATAAATGAGGTACTTGAACTTTGAACTCAAACAGCATTGTCAGTTGAACTTCCAGGAAAGATGGCAGAGTAGAAGGATCCTAAGCTCACCTCATTCCACAGATACAATGAGACAACACCCACATCAGTGTAAATAACACAAAAAACAACCCAAGGATTGGCAGAACAGACCCTCCACAGCTAAACATAGAGAAGAGGCCACATCAAAGTGGGTAGGAAGGGCACAGCACAGAGACGTTGGACACCAAAGAGACCCATGGGACTGCATACAGGAGGTAGGGATGCTACTGGTGCAGAGAGGGGAGAGGAGCAGACCCCCATACCAGGAACCCCAGACATGAGGGACTCACACTGGGAAGACCAATCCTCATAACATTTGGCTTTGAAAATCAGAGGAGCCTACTTCATGAGTTCTTACAATCAATGGGGCTTAACACCTGGAACTTTAAAAATCAGCAGGCTTGGCTCTGGGAGACCCAGGAGGGCAACAGGAAACTGAGTTCCTGCCCTGAAAGGCCCTTAAAGAGACAGCACAACAAAGAGCCCTGCTGAGATACATCATAGAAGCAGCAATTTAAAAAATTCCAGGGGTTTGTGGGAAGGAGATTTATTCAATAATCTCAGAGCTTGTGCTGGAGGGCAGGGATCTTTGGGAAACTTCTCCCAAGAACAAAAAAGCTGGCAGGTGCCATTTCACTCCCTGCCCCTGAGCCTAGATACAAGGACATCTGTGGGAACTAGCACATTGGCAACACTCTTTACCTAGCTTGCTAACAGCACATTACCCCCCCATGCTTCTGAGTCTGTCCCTTTCCAACCTAGCCTGCCTCAGCAGTTTTCCTGGGCTGCTGCAGGTCCCTTCCCACAGAATACCAGTACAGACCTTGCTGGCAGTCTGCACCCCACCTCCACATTCTTCTGTGGACCTGCCCCCTCCAATATGCCCTTGGCCAGAGTCGATCCAAGCAGTGCCACAAGCCTGGCAGTGTGCAAGCAGCCCTGACAAGGGCCAGCTCCATTCCAAAGTGACTCCTGCCCCAGGGAGAAGGGAAGATAACCACACATACTAGTCCCACTGGGGCCCCAGCAGTAGGCTGGTGGCAAACATCAAGTTGGACTATAGGCCCCACCCACCAATGAAAGCTTCTCAAGAGACAACACACGGAAACCACTCTGCAGTTTGGTACTACTTCATCTCTGGAAAATGCCTGGTCTGACTCAACTCAAGCCCATGGCAGTCCAGACTGGCCCACTAACACATAGACAAAAGCCTTCCCACAATAGCCAAAGACACACATTGCACACAACTGGACTGAAGGCAAATGCAGCTCCACCACAACAGTAGGGCACAGGCAAAGGAGATACCCCTAAAATGCCAGGTATGGCGCACAGTGGACATTGTGCTGCCAGGCACTGCAAGGCCTCTTCTTCATAAGGCCACCACTTTCAAGAGTAGGAGACATAGCTGACTTTCTTTTTTTTTTTTTTTTAAAGATTTTATTTATTTGAGAGAGAGAATGAGAGCATGAGAGGGGGGAGGGTCAGAGGGAGAAGCAGACTCCCTGCCGAGCAGGTAGCCCAATGCGGGACTTGATCCTGGGACTCCAGGATCATGACCTGAGCCGAAGGCAGTTGCTTAACCAACTGAGCCACCCAGGCGCCCCATAGCTGACTTTCTTAAAACACAGAAACAGACACAGAGAATTAGACAAAATGGGGAGACAGAGGAATATGTATCAAATGAAAGAATAATCACAGCAAGAGAGCTAAACAAAACAAAGATATGTAACATGTCTGATAGGGAAGTTAAAGTAATGGTCATAAAGATACTCACTGGACTGAAGAAAAAAGTGGAAGACCCCAGGGAGACCCTCAACAAAGAGACAGAAAACATAAAAAAGAACCAGCCAGAGATGAAGAACTCAATAACTGAAGTTAAAAAATACACTAGATGGAATAAATAGTAGACTAAAGGAAGCAGAAGAATGGATCAGTGACCTGGAGGACAGAGTAGCAGAGAACAATCAAGCTGAACAAGAGAGAGAGAAAAAAATAATAAAAAATGAAAATAGACTTAGGAAACTCAGCGACAACATCAAGCATAATAACATTCACATTTATAGGGATTCCAGAAGGAGGAGAGAAAGAGAAGGCAGCAGACAATTTATTTGAAAAAATAATAGCTGAAAAATTCCCAAGTCTGGGAAGGAAACAGAAATCCAGACCCAGGAGGCACAGAGATTCCCTCCTGCTTCTGGCAAAATCAATCCAAGCAGGTCCACACCAAGACACATAGTAATTAAGCAGGCAAAAAGTAGTGATAGAATTTCAGCAAGAGATAAGAAAACAGTCACATACAAAGGAAGTCCCCATAAGGCTATCAGCTGATTTTCTAGCAGAAACTTTTCAGGCCAAAAGAGAGTGGCATGATATATTCAAAGTGCTGAAAGAAAAAAGACTTGCAACCAAGAATACTCTGTCCAGCAAGGCTATCATTCAGAATAGAAGGAGAAATAGAGTTTCCCAGATAAACAAAAGTTAAAGGAACTCATCACCAATGAACCAAACTTACAGAAAATGTTAAAGGGCATTTTTTGAGTGGAAAGAAAAGATCATAAGCAGAAGTAAGAAAAATAGGAAGCACAAAAGCAGTAAAATTAAGTATATCTATAAAAATCAGTCAAGGGATTCACAAAATAAAAAAATGTATGGTATAACTCCATAATATTTAAAACATGTGGGGGAATAAAAATTTAGTGCTTTTAAAATGGGTTCAGGGCACCTGGGTGGCTCATTCAGTTAAGAGTCTGCTTTCGGCTCAGGTCATGATCTCAGGGTCCTGGGATGGAGTCCCACGTCTGTCTCCCTGCTCAGTGGGGAGTCTGCTTCTCCTTCTCCCTCTGCCCCTCCCCGACTCATGCATGCTCTCTCTCTATCCATTTCAAATAAATCAAATCTTTCAAAAAATGGGTTCAAACTTAAGCAACCATCAACTTAATACAGACTGCTATGCAAATAAGATGTTATATATAATCCTAATGGCAACCATACATCAAAAACTGGTAATATATATGCAAAAAAAGAAAGGAATCCAAGAATATCACTAAAGAAAGCCAGCAAATAATGAGAGAAGAGAGTAAGAAAGAAACAGAGAAGAACGAGAAAAACAACCATAAAAAAATTAAATGGCAATAAGTATATACCTATCAATAATAACATCTCCAAAGAAGATGTATAAATGAATATAAATGTACTAAATGCTCCAAACAAAAGATAGAGGGTGACAAAATGGATAAAAAAGCAAGATGCCGGTATATGCTTCCCACAAGAGACTCATTTCAGACCTAAAGACACATGCAGATTGAAAGTAAAGGCATGGAAAAGAATTTATCACACAAATAGAAGTGAAAAGAAAGCCAGGGTAGCAATATTTACATCAAACAAAACAGACTTTAAAACAAACTGTAACAAGAACAAAGAAGGACACTACATGATTGTAAAAAGAACAATACAACAAGAAGATATAACAATTGTAAAATTTATGCACCAAACATGGGAGACTCCAAACATATAAGCTGCTAAAAACAAACATGGAGTAATTGACAGTAATAAAATAATAGTAGGAGACTTTAACAGCACACTTACATCAATGGATAGATAATGCAAACAGAAAATCAACAAGGAAACAGTGACTTTAATAATACATTTGGATGTCATGGATCTAATGGATATATTCAGATGGGTCTAATGGATCTAATGGATATATTTAGAACATTCCACCCTAAAACAGCAGAATACACACTCTTTTCAAGTGCAAATGGAACATTCTCCAGAAAAGGTCACATGCTAGGCCACAAAAAAAGATGCAACAAATAGAAAAAAACTGAAGTCATACCATGTATCTTTTTGATCACAGCTCTATGGAACAAGGAATCAATGACAAGAAAAACTCTGGCAAGAGCACAAATACATGGAGGGTAAGTAACATACTACTACACAATGAATGGGTCAACCAAGAAATAAAAAAGTAAATAAAAAAATACATAGACAAATGAAAATGAAAACACAACAATCCAAAATCTTTGGGATGTACCAAAAGCTGTTCTAAGAGGGAAGTTTACAGCAATACAGTCCTACCTCAAGAAGCAAGAAAAATCTCAAATAAACAACCTAACCTTATATCCAAAGGAGCTAGAAAAAGAGCAAAAAAACAAACAAAACAACACAACAAAACCCAAAAACCAAAACCCCTGGGAGAAAAGAAACAATAAAGATTATAGAAGAAATAAATGAAATAGAAATAAACAACAACAGAAACCCCAACAGAACAGATCAATGAAAACAGGAGCTGATTCTTCTAATGATCAACAAAACTGATAAACCTTTAGCTTTATCAAAAGAGAGAGAAAGAGAGAGAAAGAATTCAAATAAACAAAATCAGAAGTAAAAGAGGAGAAATAACAACCACAACCACATAAATACAAACAATTATATGAAAATATCAGGAAAAACTATATGCCAACAAATTGGAAAACCCAGAAGAGATGAAATGGATAAATTCCTAGACACATAAAACTTCCCAAAACTGGAGCGCCTGGGTGGCTCAGTTGGTTAAGCGACTGCCTTCGGCTCAGGTCATGATCCTGGAGTCCCGGGATCGAGTCCCGCATCGGGCTCCCTGCTCGGCAGGGAGTCTGCTTCTCTCTCTGAACCTCCTTCCTCTCATGCTCTCTATCTCATTCTCTCTCTCAAATAAATAAATAAATATATAAAATCTTTAAAAAAAAAACAAAAACAAAAACAAAAAACTTCCCAAAACGGAATGAAGAAGAAATAGAAAATAACAGACCAATTACCAGTAAAGTCCAGGAATGGAAGGTTTCACAGGTGAATTCTACCAATATTTAAAGAGGAATTAAAATCTATTCTCAAATTATTCCAAAAAATAGAAGATGAAGGAAAGCTTCCATATTCATTCTATGAAGCCAGCATTACCCTGATACCAAAACTAGATAAAGACACTACAAAAAAAGAGAACTACAGGCCAACATCTCTGATAAACACAGATGTAAAAGTCTTCAAAAAAATATTAGCAAAGAGAATGCAACAATACATTAAAAAATGATTCATCACAATCAAGTGGGATTTATTTCTGGGATGCAAGGTAGTTCAATATTTACAAATCCCTCAACGTAATACATCACATCAATAAGCGAAAGGATAAAAACCATATGATTATTTCAATAGATACAGAAAAACTATCCATTCATGATTAGAGGGAACATACTTCAACATAATAAAGGCTTTTTATGAAAAACCCATAGCTAACATCATACTCAATGGTGAAAAACTGAGAGCCTTTCCCCTAAGATCAAGAACAAGACAAGGATGTCCACGTTCACCACTTTTATTCAAGATAGTACTGAAAGTCCTAGCCACAACCATGAGACAACAAAAATAAATAAAAGGCATCTAAATTGGTAAGGAAAAAGTAAAACTTCCACTATTTGCAGATGACATGATACTCTATACAGAAAACCCTAAAGACTTCACCAAAAAAACACTAGAACTGATAAATGAGTTCAGTGAAGTTACAGGATATAAAATCAATATATAAAAATCCATTGCATTACTATACACTATGGATGAAGTAGCAGAATGAGAAATTTAAAAAAAGTCCCATGTATGAATGCACCCAAAATAATAAAACTGGACCACTTTCTTATACCATACACATAAAAAAACCCTAAATGTGGGACCTGAAACCATAAAAATCCTGGAAGAGAACACAGGCAGCAATTTCTCTGACATCAGCAGTAGCAACATTTTTCTAGTTATGTCTCCTGAGGTAAGGGAAACAAAAGCAAAAATAAACTATTGGAACTACATCAAACTTAAAAGCTTCTGCACAACAGAGGAAATAATCAACAAAACTGAAGGACGACTTACTGAATGAGAGAAGATATTTGCAAATGATATATCCCATAAAGGGTTAGTTTCCAAAATATATAAAGAACTTATACACAACTCAATATATATAAAGAACTTATATACAACTCAACATCAAAAAACCAAGTAATCTGGTTAAAAGTGGGCAGAAGACATAAAGAGACATTTCTCCAAAGAAGATGTATAAATGGCCAACAGACACATGCAAATATGCTCAACATCATCAGGGAAATGCAAATCAAAACTACAATGAGATATCACCTCACATCTGTCAGAATGGCTAAACTAACAACACAGGAAGCAACAGGTTGGAAAGGATGTGGAAAAAAAGGAATCCTTCTGCACTGTTGGTGGGAATGCATACTGTTGCAGCCACTGTGGAAAACAGCATGGAGGTTCCTCAAAAAATTAAAAAGAGAATTACCATATGATCCAGTAATTCCACTATTGGGTATTTACCCCCAAAAACAAAAACACCAATTTGAAAAGATATATGCACCCCTGTATTTATAGCAGCATTATTTATAATAGCCAAATTATGGAAGCAACTCATGTATCTATTGATAGATGAATGGATAAAGAAGATGTGGTATATATGTACATTGGAATATTACTCAGCCATAAAAAGATTGAAACCTTACCATTTACAACAACATGATAGATCTAGAGGGTATAATGCCAAGTGAAATAAGTCAGTCAGAGAAAGACAAATACCACATATTTCACTCATATGTGGAATTTAAGAAACAAAACAAAACAAACAATGAAAAGAAAAGATAAACAGAAAACCAGATTCTTAACTACAGAGAACAAACTGATGGTTACCAGAGGGGAGGTCGGTGGGGAGATGGGAGAAATAGGTGAAGGGGATTAAGAGTACACTTACGATGAGCACTGAAACTAATATAATACTGTATGCGTACTGTGTGTTAACTATACTGGAATTTTAAAAAACCCCAACAGCACTGTCAGTTGATAGTTCTACCTGGTGCCCATAAGTCTAGAGGCTTAGATGATTTCTTTATGTGTATATGCATTTATAGATTGAAGATGTCCTTCATGACATTATATATATTTGATTATGTTTTCCAGACTTTATGGACACTCTGTTTTCTTTTGGAATTTTGCTGGGCTTTTCAGGAAGTTGTACGTATATAGGTTCTTTTTCAGAAAATTTGACATTTTTTTGGTTCAATTTCATTTTTAAAAGAATTTCTATAATGTTTATTGAATCCTCAGTTTGTACTGTCTTTCTTGAGGGTAACTGGTCATATATATCAAAAGTCTTAGTGTTTTGCATCTTCTATGAATTAGTAATTCTATCTTTAGGAATTCATCATAAAGGCATAATCATAGATTATATATGTAAATATTCATCAAAGCTCTCCGCTTATAAAGGGGAAATATTTGAAACATCATAGGTTAGATTTAGCTGCAAGACACAGAAAACCATATTCATAGTCTGGAGATAGTCTATTCCTAGTTTGTTTCTGTGATCTTATCGAGGGAACAGGCTCTTTCTATCCTTGTCTGCCATCCTCATTGGACAGCATTATCTCTCTTATTTTCACTTGGCCATAAAGTTAGGACCACAGATCCAAGCAACATGCCTGGAGAAAAAGAAGTAAATGGTAAATGAAGCTTTCCATTTATCATTGGGAGGGGGCAATATTTCCCAGAAGTTTCCTTATCTCAGCAGACTTGCCCTGACTTCTTGTTTGCCAGAAGTGGGTCACATGGCAAATTCTAGCTGCAAGGAAGCTGGGAAAGTGGGTACCTGGAAAAAGAGACAGAATTTTCATTATTAATTTGGAACAATCTCAAATCATTTCCTAAGGGCTAAACCACTGCAACCCCAAACAAAATCAGGGTTGTCAGGAAAAGGAGAGAGAGCAGCCTTTGGGTAGGTACTAACAATGTTTGCCCTTCATGTGTTCAATAATTAGGTACAGACACAAAGGAACTTTTAAAATCATGTTATAAAACATATTTAACAACATGGAAAATAATTGCTAAATGATAAATATTAAAAATATATACTTTGGAGGATTACTTAAAAATACAACCTCCTGGACTCATATCATAGAAGGAAGACGGAAAGTTTACACATTAATGTGTTCTAGTGATTATCTCAGGGCAGAGGGAATTGTGAGGAATCAGAGCGAAAGTATGGTACTAGTGGAAAATATGTGACCAGGTAATCAAGTAACACCTGGACTGACACTCATATTTCAGACATTCCTCTACACAAGTCCTCCAAGGAACAAATTTGTAATCTGGCAGTATATCTGAAATCCTACTGGGCTGGTGCCCCAGGACAGAGATCTAAAATATCTCTAAACCTACTGACCACCAATCCCCTATTTCCTTCCACTCTGAAGCCCATCCTGCATCTTGGGACCTGCTAGATTCTAGTGGCAGAAGAGAAGAAAGAGGGGAACAGGTTGTTCTCAAAAAAGGCCTGGATTCAATTATAACTACTGTCTCCTATTTGGAGGTGTGAGAAAAAAGAAAAACACATCCTGTGTTTAACTTTTTTTTTAATTTAAATTAATTAACATATAGTGTATTATTAGTTTCAGAGGTAGAGTTCAGTGATTCATCAGACTTATGTAACACCCAGTGCTCATTTCATCATGTGCCCTGTTTAATGTCTATCACCCAGTTACCCCATTCTCCCATCCCCACCCCAGCAACCCTCAGTTTGTTTCCCATGATTAAGAGTCTCTTATGGTTTGTCTGCCTCTCTGATTTCATCTTGTTTTATTTTTCCCTCCCTTCCCTATGATCCTCTGTTTTGTTTCTTAAATTCCACATTTGAATGAGATCATAAGGTAATTGTCTTTCTCTGATTGACTTATTTTGCTTAGCATAATACCCTCTAGTTCCATCCATGTCCTTGCAAATAGCAAGATTTCATTTTTTTGATGGCTGAGTAATATTCCATTATATATGTATATATACCACATCTTCTTTATCCATTCATCTCTTGACGGATATCTGGGCTCTTTCCATAGTTTGGCTATTGTGGACATTGAAGGGATATAGGTGCCCCTTCGGATCACTACATTTGTATCATTGGGGTAAATCCCTAGTACTGAAATTGCTGGGTCATCGGAGAGCTCTATTTTCAACTATTTTTAAAGATTTTATTTATTTATTTGATGGAGAGGAGAGAGAGAGAGAGCACAGAAGCAGAAGGAGCAGCAGGGGGAGAGGTAGAAGCAGGCTCTCCACAGGGAGCCCAATGTAGGGCTTGATCTCAGGACCCTGGGATCACAACCTGAGCCAAAGGCAGACACTTAACCAACTGAGCCACCCAAGCGCCCCTTTTTCAACTTTTTTTTTTTTTTTAAAGATTTTATTCATTTATTTGAGACAGAATGAGAGACAGAGAGCATGAGAGGGAGGAGGGTCAGAGGGAGAAGCGGACTCCCTGCCGAGCAGGGAGCCCGATGCGGGACTCGATCCCGGGACTCCAGGATCATGACCTGAGCCGAAGGCAGTCGCTTAACCAACTGAGCCACCCAGGCGCCCCTCTTTTTCAACTTTTTGAGGAACCTCCATACTGTTTTCCAGGGTGGCTGTACCAAGTTGCATTCCCACCAACGGTGTAAGAGGGTCCCCCTTTCTTCACATCCTCACCAACATCTGTCATTTCCTGACTTGTTAATTTTAGCCATTCTGACTGGTGTGAGGTGGTATATCTCAGTGTGTTTTGATTTGTATTTCTCTGATGATGAGTGATGTTGAGCATTTTTTCATGTGTTTGTTGGCCATTTGGATGTTTTCTTTGGAGAAATGTCTGCTCACGTCTTCTGCCCATTTCTCAATTGGATTATTTGTTCTTTGGTTGTTGAGTTTGATAAGTTCTTTATAGATCTTGGGTACTAGCCCTTTATCTGATATGTCATTTGCAAATATCTTGTCCCATTCTGTGGATTGTCTTTTGGTTTTATCGACTGTTTCCTGTGCTGCATAAAAGCTTTTTATCTTGATGAAGTCCCAATAGTTTATTATTGCCTTTGTTTCCCTTGCCTTTGGAGATATGTCTAGCAAGAAGTTCCTGTGGCCGAGGTCAAAGAGGTTGCTGCCTGTGTTATTATCTAGGATTTTGATAGATTCCTGTCTCACATTTAGGTCTTTCATCCATTTTGAGTCTATTTTTGTGGATGGTGTAAGGAAATGGTCCAGTTTCGTTCTTCTGCATGTGGCTGTCCAATTTTCCCAACACCATTTGTTGAAGAGACTGTCTTTTTTCCATTGGATATTCTTTCCTCCTTTGTCAAAGGTTAGTTGACCATAGAGTTGAGGGTCCATTTCTGGGTTCTCAGTTCTGTTCCATTGATCTATGTGTCTGTTTTTGTGCCAGTGCCATGCTGTAAAATCATCAAGACAGTAAGACTGAAGTCCGGCATTGTGATGCCACCAGCTTTGGTTTTCTTTTTCAACATTCTTTTGGCTATTCAGGGTCTTTTCTGGTTCCATACAAATTTTAAGATTATTTGTTCCAGCTCTGTGAAAAAAGTTGATGCTATTTTGATAGGGATTGCAAGAATGTTTAGATTGCTCTTGGTAGCATAGGCATTTTAACAATATTTGTTCTTCCAATCCATGAGCATGGAACATTTTTCCATTTCTTTATGTCTTCCTTAATTTCTTTCATGAGTATTCTATAGTTTTCAGAGTACAGATCCTTTACCTCTTTGGTTAGGTTATTCCTAGGTATCTTACAGTTTTGGGTGGAATTGTAAATGGGATCGACTCCTTAATTTCTCTTTCCTCTGCCTCATTGTTAGTGTACAGAAATGCAACTGATTTCTGTGCTTTGATTTTTATATCCTGCCACTTTGCTGAATTCTTGTATGAGTTCTGGCAATTCTGGGGTGGAGTCTTTTGGGTTTTCCACATAGAGTATCATGTCATCTGCGAAGAGTGAGAGTTTGACTTCTTTGCCAATTTGGATGCCTTTTATTTCTTTTTGTTGTCTGACTGCTGAGGCTAGGACCTGTAGTACTATGTTGAACTACAGTGGTGAGATGGACATCCCTGTCATGTTCTTGACCTTAGGGGAAAAGCTTTTAGTTTTTCCCTGTTGAGAATAATACTCACTGTGGGCTTTTTGTAGATGGCTTTTATGATACTGAGGTATGTACCCTCTATCCCTACACTATGGAGAGTTTTAATCAAGAAAGGATGCTATATTTTGTCAAATGCTTTTTCTGCATCTATTGAGAGGATCATATGGTTCTTGTTATTAATGTAGTGTATTACACTGATTGATTTGCGGATGCTGAACCACCCTTGCAGCTCAGGAATAAATCCCACTTGGTCATGGTGAATAATCCTTTTAATGTACTGTTGGAGCCTATTGGCTAGTTATTGGTGAGAATTTTTGCATCCATATTCATCAGAGATATTGGTCTGTAATTCTCTTTTTTGGTGAGCTCTTTGTCTGGTTTTGGGATCAAGGTAATGCTGGCCTCGGTAAGAGTTTGGAAGTTTTCATTTCTATTTTTTTTTTTTTTGAAACAACTTCAGAAAATAGTTATAAATTCTTTAAATGTTTGGTAGAATTCCTCTGGGAGGCCATCTAGCCATGGACTCTTGTTTGTTGGGAGATTTTTGATGATGGCTTCAATTTCCTTACTGCTTATGGGTCTGTTCAGGTTTTCTATTTCTTCCTGTTTCAGTTTTGTTAGTTTATATGTTTCTAGGAATGCATCCATTTCTTCCAGATTGCCTCATTTGTTGGCATATAGTTGCTCATATATGCTCTTATAATTGTATTTCTTTGGTGTTGCTTGTGATCTCTCCTCTTTCATTCATGATTTTATTTATTTGGGTCCTTCCTCTTTTCTTTTAGATAAGTCTGGCCAGGGGTTTATCCATCTTATTAATTCTTTCAAAGAACCAGCTCCTAGTTTCGTTGATCTGTTCTACTGTTCTCTTGGTTTCTATTTCATTGATTTCTGCTCTAATCTTTATTAATTCTCTTCTCCTACTGGGTTTAGGCTTTATTTGCTGCCCTTTCTCCAGCTCCTTTAGGTGTAAGATTAGGTTGTGTATTTGAGACCTTTTTTTTGTTTCTTGAGAAAGGCTTGTATTGCTATATACTTCCCTGTTAGGACTGCCTTTGCTGTATCCCAAAGGTTTTGAAAAATTGTGTTTTCATTTTCACTTGTTTCCATGAACTTTTTAACTTCTTAATTTCCTGGTTTACCTATTCATTCTTTAGTAGGATGCTCTTTAGTCTCCATGTGTTTGAGTTCTTTCCAAATTTCCTTTTGTGATGGAGTTCAAGTTTCAAAGCACTGTGGTCTGAAAATATGCAAGGAGTGATTCCAGTCTTTTGGTACCAGCTGAGACCTGATTTGTGACCCAGTATGTAATCTATTCTGGAGAATGTTCCATGTACACTCAAGATGAATGTGTATTCTATTGCCTTAGGATGGAATGCTCCGAATATATCTCTGAAGTCCATCTGGTCCAGTGTGTCATTCAAAGCCCTTGTTTCCTTCTTGATCTTCTGCTTAGATGATCTGTCCATTGCAGTGAGTGGGGTGTTAAAGTCCCCTACAGTCTTTGTATTATTATCAATGTGTTTCCTTAATTTGTTATCAACTGGTTTGTATAACTGGCTGCTTCCATGTTAGGGGCATAGACATTTAGAATTGTTAGAGCTTCTTGTTGGATAGACTTTTAATTATGATATAGGATCCTTCCTCATCTCTTATTATGGTCTTTGGTTTAATATCTAATTTGTCTAATATAAGAATTGCTATCCCAGCTTACTTTTGATGTCCATTAGCATCATAAATGGCTTTCCACCTCCTCACTTTCAATCTGGAGCTGTCTTTGGGTCTAAAATGAGTCTCTTTCAGACAGCATATCAATGGGTTTGCTTTTTTATCCAATCTGATACCCTGTGTCTTTTGATTGGGGCCTTTAGCCTATTTATGCAGAGTAAAGATACAAATTTAGTGCCATTGTATTACCTGTAAAGTTACTGTTTCTTTAGATTGTCTCTGCTCCTTTCTGGTCTATGTTACTTTTGGGCTCTCTCTTCGCTTGAAGGATCCCCTTTAATATTTCTTATAGGGCTGGTTTAGTAATCACAAATTTGTTAAGTTTCTGTTGTCCTGGAAGCTCTTTATCTCTCCTTCTATTCTGAATAACACCTTGCTGGATAAAGTATTCTTCACTGCATATTTTTCTCATTTAGCACCCTGAATATATCATGCCAGTCTTTCCTGCCCTGCCAGGTCTCTGTGTATAGGTCTCCTGCCTGTCTAATGTTTCTACCCCTGTAGGTTAGGGACCTTTTGTCCCAATCTGCTTTCAGGATTTTCTCTTTGTCTCTGAAATTTGCAAGCTTCACTATTATAAGTCAAGGTGTTGGCCTATTTTTATTGATTTTTGAGGGGGGTTCTCTGTGTCTCCTGGACTTGAATGCCTGTTTCCTTCCCCAGATTAGGGAAGTTCTCAGCTTTAATTTGCTCAAATATACCTTCTGCCTCTCTCCCTCTTTCTCTCCCTGGCTCTTTCTTTTTCTTCTGAGATCCCAATTATTCTAATATTGTTTCACTTTATGGTATCACTTATCGCTCAAATTCTACCCTCGTGATCCAGTAGTATTTTAGCTCTTTTTTTCAGCTTCTTTACTCTCCATCATTATGTCTTCTATATCATTAATTCTCTCTTCTGCCTCATTTATCCTCACAGATAGAGCCTCCATTTTTTATCACATCTCATTAATAGTGTTTTTAATTTTGACTTGATTAGATTTTAGTTCTTTAGTTTCTCCAGAAAAGGATTCTCTAGTGTCTTCTGTGCTCTTTTCAAGCCCAGCTCGTACCTTTATAGGCATTATTCTGAACTCTAGTTCTGACATGTTATTTATATCCATACTGATTAGGTCTCTGGCAGTCAGTACTGCCTCCTGTTCTCTTTTTTGAGGTGATTTTTTCCATCTTGTCATTCACTCACAGTTCTGGAGGCTAGGAAGTCCAACATAAAGATGCTGGCAGATTTGGTATCTGGTGAGGGCCTACCTACTGGCTCATAGATGCCTGTCTTCTCACTATGTCCTCACATGACAGAAAGTGTGTTTAACTTTTAAAAATGCAGTGATTCTGGCCACTAGAAAGTATGCCCTAGCAGCATTCCAGACCATATAAGTTATAATATTAATCCTCTGTTCCAAAAAATGAAAGAGTAGGAAGGGAGAAGAGTTTAAAAAAATGTTTTCTTTCCTTAGCCCACAGGATTATTTATATTTCATTTGAATTCTAAATTTTCTACAAAGAATATATTTTAATTCTATAATAAGAAAAAACTATAGTAGCATGAAATTTTTGACACAAGTTGCATATTTAATGAGATGTTATCTCCTGAAAGGATGTTTTCCACTCTTTGTATTTCCTTAGTCATAATTTTTACTGCAGTAAATAACATGCAGTAGTAAATACAGGCATAGTGATAGATTTTGCAACTGATATTTACAACAAAGAGAAATAAATGAAATTTTTATAACTAGGGGAATAGAATCAGGAAAAGCAATATAAACAAAGGAAATTAACATGCTAGAAAAATAATATCTTGGATTTAAAATGAAGCTTAAAAGTCATTTGCTTATTCTAATTTTTTATGCTCTATGGCACCCTGACATATAGTTACATATAGTCACTCAAGTTCTGCTTGAATGCTTTCAATAACATGGCATTCACTATTATTTATATTGGTATAACTTATGCTACCACTATCTACCTATTACCAGTCAATTCTTGGGTTGTGACAAGTTTTTGCTTTACAATCTTGCCTCTTTTCCATCTCATAGTCTGAATTTGCAAATCCCTTCCTAATATGGGTCTGATGAAAAGGATGCAGATGCATGATGTTCTTTCTAAAAGTTTCACATTATTTATTTTTGCTCAAAATATAAAAATTTCTACCTCTGACCCTAATATAGTATTTAAACCTCCATATTTTCAATGTTAGGTACTATTCTAATATTTCCTACTCATTCATTGCCAGGTAATTTTCTTCTTATATGAAGAACTTATTTTCTTTTTATGTCTCTTGCAAATTCTGTCTCTACCATTCCTACTTCTTTTTTTTTTCCCCCAAGAGTTCAGCTTTTTATTGAACAGGTTACAGAAGAAGTGTGGTCAAAAAGACCAAAGCCCGTGTCATCATCAGATTTCTCAGATTCTTCTTTCTTCGCTTCCACCTCCTTCTCAGCTGGGGCAGCAATGGTGGAGGAAATAGGACCTCCTGCTGGTGCAGCACCAGCTACCAGGGCAGATCCACCAGCCCCAATATTGCAAATGAGGTTCCTGATGTTGACATTGGCCAGGGACTTCTCAGACAAGCTCAGCCAGAAAGGGTCAACATTTACACCAGGTGATTTAATGAAGGCATTCATCTTATCTTCCCTGACCTGCATCACCTCATCATTATGCAGGATGATGGTCAAGTAGATGCAGGTGATCGCTGAGATGGAGGCCATTGTACAGGCAGGTGCTGGGCTGGTGCTGCTGGCATTGGATGCTGGTATAGGATGAAGTGAGAGCCTCACCCTATCATGGCCTTAGCTTCCTTAGAAGGACCAAGTACCTTAGCAGCAGCTGGGAGAAGTCTGTCTCCATTTTAAAAGTTGACTTCCTTAATTCTCTATGTTATTTATTTGTCTTTGTGCCATTTTTTTTTTCATTCTCCTCAATGACATTAGTTTCAACTTTCTTTATTCTGTTATTGTGTAGCTATATCACAATACAGGACAAAAGTACTTATTTTAATTTTTTCTTTCTACAGAATTCTGAATTATTCAGATAGCTCTTATGTTACAAAGGTAGTTCTATTATGTTTCAACTACTCTTAAAACATAGCTGGAAGGTTCCAAGTCTTATACAAATTTATATCACCTAGTGCTTAACAGAGAGCCTTCTAACTGTAAGGTCTATCTCTATATAGAGTATGCAGGGAAGCATACTAAATCCATAATAATCAGAAATAGGTATATACGATAATCAGAAATTTATACTGAATCTAGCAGATTAGAACTGTTTATTTTCTTGAACCTTTAAAAAGCCTCATTATAAGCAAGACTACCACTCCTGCTGTTGTTTTTTCATCATCTAACTCTTTTTTAAAAAAATATTTTATTTTTTTGACAGAGAGAGAGAGCAAGAGAGGGGACACAAGCAGGGGGAGTGGGAGAGGGAGAAGCAGGCTTCCCGCCGATCGGGGAGCCCGATGCAGGGCTTGATCCCAGGACTCTGGGATCATGACCTAAGCCGATGGCAGATGCTTAATGACTGAGCCACCCAGGCACCCCCATCATCTAACTCTTGAACTCATTAATAATTCTTCCAGAAGTGAGCTTTTTGCTGCTGCTGCTAATTTCTTGGGACTACTGAAAAAGTGTTGAACAAAGAAGCAAGTATTTTAGGAAAGAAAAGAATCTTAAATGAAAGAGTGACTATAAAACTATGCAAAGGATAAGGAAATTTAAGTCAAAGTCATACACCAGAGTACAAGGTTGATCTTCTTGCCAAACTAATGCTCTGTACATCTTGTGCAATTACAGTTCTTTCATATAAATGGGATCATTTTTGGTATATGCCAAGAAGGATGCTAATCTATGCTTTTTCTTATAATGGTGTATTTTCTCTTAAAAGACAAAGACAAAATTACTTATCTTCATTTTTCATGCATCATCACATAAATATAGGCACTCTGTCTGGTTTTAATTAGTAATTCATATAAAATACAAGTTGAGCCTAAAGAATCTCTGTGTAGCTGATTTGTCATTTATGATGCAAGCTCCAAAAGTCACCCATGACTTCTCCTGATGGATTTTATCACAGTTTTGGGAGAACAGAGCATTGATCTGCTCTAATTAAAGATTTTATACTCAGCCTTTTTCCACACAGCAAATATTTAAAATTTCAAATAGCCACAAAATGTAAATTTTGGTTAGATAAGTCTCCTTCCTTTGAAATAAATCAGTGAGGGAAAAAATATACCTAAATGAATATTACATAGCAAATGAAAAATACATAAATTTGGAAAATGCATTAATGGCACTGCTTGTGTAATTGACATAAAGGCAAAGTATATAGAACAGTATATAGTTTTTGAAGTCACACATATCTGATTCAAACTCCAGGTCTCTCATTTTCTAGATGTGTGATCTCATGTAACTTATTTAGTCTCTGCTTCATTCTCCTTGTCTCTAAAATGGGGATGATAATATCTATTTTTTTTCGCATTGTAAATGACACAAATATGAAATACTTAGCTTAGTGCCTGACATATACCATTTTATCATTATCATTAGTATCAAATATAGTTTCTCTCCAATTCAACTTCTATTGTAAGGTCTAGCCAGAGCATTTAGGGAAGTAGACAAACAAAAAAACCCAAATTGGAAAGGAAGAAGTAAAATGATTTTTGTTCATAGATGACATAATTTTATAAATAGAAACCCTAAATATTCCACAAAAAATGTTAGAGTTATTAAGCACATTCAGAAAAATTCTAAGTTATAACATCAATAGGCAAAAATCAATTGCATTTCTATATACTAATGATGAGAAATCTGAAGAGGAAATTAAGAAAATAATTCCATTTAAAAGAGTATTAAAAAGAATAAAGTATTTAGGAACAAACTTAACCAGGATAGAAAAGACTTGTACACTGTAAACTACAAAACATTCTTGTAATACATTAAAGAAGACATGAATAAATGAAAAGACATCCCACATTTATGGACTAGAAGACTTTATATTGTTAAGATGACAATACTACCCAAAGCCATCTACAGATTTAATGTAATCTCTATCAAAATCTCAACAATGATTTTGCATAAATAGAAAAAAATCTATCCTTGAACTCATATGGAATTTCCAGAGATCCCAAATAGCCAAAATAACTTGGAAAAAAAGGAATAAAGTTGAAAAAGACACACTTCTTGACTTCAGATTTTATTACAAAGCTACAATAATTAAAACAGTGTGGTACTAGCATGAGAACAGATATACAAATGGAATCAAATAGAGTCCAGAAATAAATTATCTCACATATGGTTAATTATCTTTGACAAGAGTGCCAAGATCATTAATAAAGAAAGGACAGTCTTTTCAATAATTGGTGCTGGGAAAACTGGATATCCATATGTAAAAGAATGAAATTCGACGCTTACACCATATACAAAAATTAACTCAAAACAGATAACAGATCTCAATGTAAGAACTAATTTTAGAGAAAAATATTTATGACAGTTGATTTGTCAATGGTATGAATATGACACCAAAGTACAGGCAACAAAACGAAAAAAAGATAAATTGGGCTTAATCACAATTTTAGTCTTTTTCCAGTAAAAGATACTATCAAGAGAGGCAACCCTCAGAATGAGAGAAAATATTTGCAAAACATATATCTGGTAAGGGATTAATATCCAGAATATATAAAGAACTACTATAACTCAGCAACCACTAAAAGACAATTTTTTTAAAGACAATTTTTATTTTTATTTTAAGATTTTATCTATTCATTTGAGACAGAGAGAGAGCATGAGCAGGGGGAGAGGCAGAGGGAGAAGCAGACTCCCTGCTGAGCCAGAAGCCTGACATGGGGCTCGATCCCTGGGATCATGACCTGAGCCAAAGGCAGGTGCTTAACCATCTGAGCCACCCAGGCGCCCCTAAAGACAATTTTTAAAATACATACAGGACTTGAATAGACATTTCTCCAAAGAATATATGCAAATGACCAATGAACACAGGGAAATATCTCAACATCGTTAGCCATTAGGTAAATCAAAATCAAAATCACAATGAGATACCACTTCTTCACATTCATCAGAATATTATAAAAAATAGGAAAAATAACAAGTGTCAGTGAGGATGTTGGAGAAACTGGAACTCTTGTGCATTGCTTGTGGGAATATAAGATAGTATGGCCACTATGTAAAACAGTTTGATGGTTCATTATAAAGCTAAACATAAAATTACTATACGATACAGCAATTCTACTTCTCATTATATATCTAAAAGCATTATTCAAATAAATACTTGTATACCAAAGTACAGAGCAGCATTACTCACAATAGCCAATAGATTGGAAACAACCTAAATGTCCATAACAGATGAACAAAGAAAATTGGTATATATAAATAACGGAATGTAATTCAGCCCTAAAAGGAATGAAATTCTGATACATGCTCTAACTTGGATGAGCCTTGAAAATATTTTTCTAAGTGAAATAAGCCAGACACAAAAGGGCAAATATTGTATAATCCCATGTATATGAGGTACCGAAAATTAGCAAATTCTTAGAAACATAAAGTAAAATAGATGTTACCAGGGGCTGTGGGGATGGGAGAATGGGGAGTTAATGTCTTATGGGTACAGAGACCCTGTTTGGAATGATGAAAAAGTTTTGGAGATAGATGGTGGTGATTGCTGCACAACATTGTGAATGTACCTAATGCTAGTAAATTGTATATTTAAAATTGGTTAAAATGGTTAAGTGTTATGTATATTTTATCACAATAAAGTTCTTTTAAGTAAAAGAATGCAAAAAGATATCGCATATATACACTAATCAATATAAAACTGGAGTGGATGTATTCTGAGAAAAAAAAAATTGTATCAGATCAAGTAAAATTACCAGGGGTAAAGAGGGAAATTGCATACAATCAAAAGGTCAAGTCAGCAAGAAGACACAACAATACTAAATGTGTTTGCTTATAGTACATACCAGTAGAATTTCAAACTAGATGAAGCAAAAACTCATAGAACTGAAAGGCAAAATGAACAAACCCACAATTATAGTTGGAGAATTCAAAACCCCTTTCTCAGTAACCAATAGAAAGTCAGTAAGTATATAGAAAAATCAACACCAGTAACCAATTAATATACATTTTGAAAACACTACCACCCGACAACAGAATACAAATATTTTCAAATCCTATAGATCATTTACCAAAATAGGTTGTATCTTATATTATAAACTATATCTTAAAACAGAACTACTTAAAACAGAACTACCATATCATAAAACAAATATTACCAAATTAAAATCATTGAAATCATACAAATTATATTCTCTGATCACAATGGATTTCAACAAGGACTCAATAACAAAAAGATAAGAAAATTTCCAAACACTTGGAAATTAAACAACACACTTATAAATAGCACATGGATCAAAAAGAAAGGAAGAAAGAAAATTAGAAAATATTTGGAACTGAATGAAAATGAAAGTCCAAGTAAATAAAAGTTTGTGGGATATAACTAAGGCAGTGCTTAGAGGTAAATTTACACCTTTAAGTGGTTATATTAGTAAAGAAGAAAGATCTCAAATGAATGATCCATATTTTCACCTCAAGAACTAAAAAAATAGATGGGGCGCCTGGGTGGCTCAGTCATTAAGCGTCTGCCTTCGGCTCAGGTCATGATCCCAGGGTCCTGGGATCGAGTCCCACATCGGGTTCCCTGCTTGGCAGGAAGCCTGCTTCTCCCTCTCCTGCTCCCCCTGTTTGTGTTCCCTCTCTCACTGTGTCTCTCTCTGTCAAATAAATAAATAAAATTAAAAAAAAGTTTTAAAGAACTAAAAAAATAGAAATAACTCTAGGTGGAAAAATGAAAATAAAAATCATAATTAATCAATAAAACTGAAACAGAAAAAAATACAGATCAATGAAACTCAAAGATAATTCTTTGAAAACATCAGTAATATTGACAAACTTCTACCAAGACAAATAAATAACAGACAAGTATTTCTCTTCAACTCAAACACAGAAATCTTCAATAATATACTAGCAAATCTAAACTAATAACATATAGAAAAAATAGTACAACATAACCAAGTGATGTTTATGCCAGGAACGCAAGGTTGGCTGAATACTGAAAATCAGTCTACGTAATCTACCATATTAACATAACGAAAAAAAAATCATATAATCCTATCAATTGATGCAGGAAAAGAATCTGACAAAATTCAACATCCATTCATCATAAAAATACACATCTAGGAATAAGAGGGCATATCCTTAATCTGATAAACAGCATCCACAAAAACCTACTTCAAATATCACTTAATAGTTGGAAACTGAATGTGTTCACTCCAATGTTGTGATAAGGCAAATCGTCTACCTTCACCATTCCTATTGAACATTATACTATAAGCCATATCTAGTGCAATAAGGCAAAGAAGAGAAATAAAAGGCATTTATGATCTCAGAAAGAAAGAAATATAACTGGTTCCTATTCTGGATTACACATTGTCTAAATGAAAATGACCATGGAATCTGCCAAAAAGTTCCTAGAACTAATATATGAGTTTAAGAAGGCTATAGGGTACAAGGTCAACACACAAATATCATATTTCTATATATTAGCAATGAACAAACAGAAACTGAAATTTTAAAAAAAATGATATTTACAATAGCACTTAAAATATTTGGGTATAAATCTAACCAAATAAGTTCAGGCTTTTTATGCATAATTTTACAAATTACTAATGAAACAATTCCAAGAAGATCTAAGTGTGAGTAAGGTATACCATGTCTTGGATTGAAATACTCAAAATATTCAAGATGATCTTATAATTTTTTTTGTCCACGTACCTCAATAAAGCTGCATTATAGGGCAACGTTTGTTTTACAAAACATCTCCTTCCACCTATCTAATGGCCTCTGTCCCATTTGCATCCTCAGACTCTCCCCTGTCCTTAGCTCATATAAGCTTCATTTTGCCTCATTGTCTTTGGATTTTCATGTCTGTGTGGACACTCCATATGTACCCTACTAATATGTGATTTTTCTCTTGATAATCCATCTCATGTCAGTTAGATTCTAAATCCAGCTAGAAGGACCTTGAAGGGGAGAGGAAGGTCCTCCTCACTGACACTACTCTTGGTTGGGGAGTTGGAACACAGCCTCCTTTAGGCCAGTAAGAATGGAATATCGGCTTCTGTTGGTTCACCACCAACAGGGGAATCAAAGTGCTGTCTGTTTCTGCTGGGCTGGGGGGTATGGTGAAAGATCAGTTTCCCACTTGGCCTTCCTGAAATCATAGTGGGTGGGGGTGAAGTTCTTCCACTGGTGTTTGATTGGAACAGAGTGGATATTGCAAATAGGTTTATTCTTGTTGGACCACCCTTTCACTGACCCTTAGCCTAGAGGGAAGGCTTTAATTGAAGTCCTTTTTTCTTCTTCCTTCCTTCCCTTCTTCTTTCTTCCTTCTTCTCCTTCTTCTTTCTTTCTTCTTTCTTCTTCTCCTTCTCCTTCTTCTTTCTTTCTTCTTTCTTCTTCTCCTTCTCCTTCTTCTTCTTCACTGTGCTTGTTGGCTTCAGAATTGGAAGCTTCTGCAGCATGCTGTCTAGAGATATATGGAGAGCAATGAGAAAACCAAGGAACCCACCACTGTGTTTTCCTCAACTGCCCAAATGGCTAAGCTGTTCACCTTCTTGTTTCTACCCTTCAGTCTTCCTTGACTTGTTGTTGTATCATCCTGTCTATTCTTCAGTTGTCCCAATTGATTTTTGATACAGTGATCAAGCAATTCAATGGAGCAATGCAATAAAAATTCAACCATTTTCAACAAATGGGTTTTGAATATAATATACATTTAAAAACAAAGTAAACTTCAACTCCTGTCTCACATATAAAAAAATTTTTTTTGAGAAAGACTACAGACCTAAAAATAAAATTAAAATTCATTAAAAATAAAATTAAAATTAAAGTTAAAATTATATAGCTTCTTGATGAAAACATGAGAATATCTTTGTGACCTGGGGTTAAGCAAACATATCTAGAGCAGACACAGAAAGCAAACGCCATAAAAGAAAAAATCGTAAGCTATAATTAAAACCTCATCAAAATACAACTTTAAGAAAATGAACAGGCAAATATTCATAAAACATATATCTGACAAAAGATTTATATTCAGAATATACAAAGAATTCCTAAAACTCAAGAATAGACAACAATTTAGTTTTAAAAACATATAAAGGACTTGGATAGACACATTGCAAAAGATGATACATGAATGCCCAATACGTAGATGCAAGCATACTTAACACCATTAGTTTTCAGGAAATCAGATATCAAAACAATAATGAGATGCCATTTAAAATCACTGGAATGGCTAAAATCAAAATGGCTGTCAGTACCAAACTTTGGTAAGGTTGGACAACTACTGAAATTCTCACATATTATTAGTGGGAGAGTCAAAAGTTAAAAGAAATTCTACAGTTTGAAAGTTCCTTACAAATTTAAATATATAGCTATCCTATGATCCAACAGTTTCACTGCTAGGTATTTACCCAAGAGAAATAAAACATGTCAGGAAGGATACTTGTACAAGAATGTTCTGTCAACTTTATTCACAGTAGCAATAAAACTGGAAACCATGTAAATATTCATCAGCAGTAAAATAATCAAACTTTTGTATAATCAAACAATGGACGACTTCTCAATAACAACAACAAAAACACACACAACATGCAAGAATCTTATAAGCATTATGTCAAAGGAAGTAAGTCAAAGAAAGTAAGGCTGTGTATTGTGTGATTCCATTTATATGAAACCCTAGGACAGGCAAAACAAATCAGAAAAGCAGTTGCTTTTGGTGAAGATAAATCAGAAGGGAAAGCACGAAAAAATTTTCTCAGGTAATGAAAATGTTCTATATTTTTACATGAGTATGAGTTACCCAGGTGTCTGCCTTCCTCAAATTGCAAGATTTGTACACTTAAGACATGGACATTTTATTGTATATAAATTTTATTTCCAAAGAAATAAATTTTGTAATAGAAAATTTAAAACTGCTAGGACAATGGGTTGGAAGTTCCTGTTTAAACTTCTTGAGGTAAGTTTAGGGCAAAAGAAGAACATGCCACTAATTTTGACAATGGGAAAAATATCTATTAATTTCTTTCCTCAAAAAGTGGTCTGGGAAGAAAATGTGAATAGATTAAAAGGGATATATGCTAAGAGAAATAAGCATTTACCTCTCAGATTTGTGTGAAGATGATCTTTCTGTGAACAGGATCCCCTAGTCTGACAATTCTGCTGCCAATGAGATCAAAGTGCTGTCAAAACTTGGAAGAGAACCATTGACTAGATGTGGAGGGTGGTCCAAAAAAAGACTAAAGAACACTGGCCCATTTCCTCCAGAGCCACTTTCAAATATACTGCAGGTATTCATTTTCATTTGGACACAGAAAAGCCATATGCTGCTCATGGTCTATATCAAAATTCTCCCTTTATTACACTGAATAACAATGAAAAAACAAAAGGACTTTTACTTAGGCTACATTCTCTTCATTAGATAAAAGAATTTCCTACATCTAAACGCTATTGAATACTTCTTTGGGATAATAAAAAAATTCACTGGAATCTCCATTGTCTCAAATAGGGTAATTATTTATCTGTGATACTACCTCAAGCTTTGGGATGGGCTAGATAATTTCCTAAAGGACATTTTAGCACTGCAATTCTCAAGCATTGTTTTTTATATTTTCAATGCTCATAAATATTTGTTGTGATACCCAAAATTTCAATTCAGCAGAGTTTTGTTTTTGTTTTGTACTTTGAAGCATAAATGCAAAGATTCATTGTCAGAGTATCACTTAAGAACAAATAGCATACTCTGAAGGCCATGGCACAATATTTTAAGGACTAGTTGATTTTGTGACATTACTTTTAGCCGTTCTGATTATATACATTTCCCTCTAGTCCAAATCAAAAACTGAATCTTGAGTAAATATTTGTAATAACTACCAAAATGTGGTACATGGAGCACTTTTTTTTTTTAAAGATTTTATTTATTTATTTGAGAGAGAGAGACAGAGAGAGAGCATGGGGGGGGGAGGGTCGGGAGGGTCAGAGGGAGAAGCAGACTCCCTGCTGAGCAGGGAGCCCTATGCGGGACTCGATCCCGGGACTCCAGGATCATGACCTGAGCCGAAGGCAGTCGCTTAACCAACTGAGCCACCCAGGTGCCCACATGGAGCACTTTTATCCTCTAAATGTACTACCTGTGAATTTTACCCTCCAAATGTGCTACTAGAAAGTTGAAGACAAGTGTGGGCTGTCCCTGAAGGTTTTTTGTTATGTTTTACATTTTTTTGTTCTTACAAAATTAGAACTTGAGCTAACTAATGATAATAATACTGCATTTGATGATACTGAAGTTCAACTTTCTATCATATTCCCATTAAAAGTGACAGTTCTAATCAATTCTTTGTTTTTATGAAACACGCAGTTCTCATAAGGATGAACTTAACTGGAATCATTATAATACTGCTAATAATCATAATGGAAGCTGCCATAACCTCTTATAGTTGTTACATTATAGCTAACACACTGAACCACAATCATCTGATAGATCATGAGTAATAAAAATTACATGGTAGGTATAGCTATTATTATTATTATTATTTTGCTTTTGGGAGAATCTATTTTGCAATATACAAAGTTTATCAGAATGTGAGCTTACAGTGGCAATGTACTATTCTATAGGCTTAAAATGCTATCATCTCAAGGATCCTCAGAAATGTAAATTCTAGAACATTCTTAAATATGATATTTTACTTTTTAAATATATGAAAGCAAACTTTTTATGATAGAGCACTGCTGCTTAGAAGGATCTAGATTATAGCAGCAGATTTCATGTCAAGTTTTAGTCTGGCCCACAGCCTAAGACTTTGCTTCAGAAAGTGCTGGAGGGAGTGAGAGGAAGATGTGAAAACCAGGCTTCACTAAGTCCTAAAACTAACATTCCCTTCACCTGCCAGGAGCTTTAATTTCTCCCTGGGGTGACTTTGGTTTTCAGGATGAATAAAGGCAGAGTGTTTCTTGTCAGTAATAGAAGAACACTGTTTACAGGATTTCTTCCACTTCTTATTTATTTTGTTTTGAATGCCAGAAGATGAGTTAATTTGTGTATTCTAGGTTTTAGGCATGAAAGTAGCTATTGGAGGAAACTACTAGCATAAGTTTTCTTTCCTATGCAGCAAATCCAGCATTCTATCAACCTATATTTAAACCAGTGATATAATAGTCAACTGATGATAATTCTTTAAATGATTGCAAGAAGTTAGATTTTTTCAAGTTGTAATGCATGTAAATGTATAATAATTACAGCAATGATACAAGGTAAATACAGTAGAAATAAAATAACATAGTAAACTATATTTATAATCACTTCAAAGTTCTAACTAGAATGAGAATGATGGAATGTAAAACCTAAATTCACTCTTGCAGCTATCTTTTACTTCGGAGAACACAACTCTGAGCTTGAGTAAACCCACCTGATGTGAGGTGCTTTTAATTAGATCTAGCCACAGAGTATGTCACTACCAAAGAGGGCGTCTGAAAAAAAAAAGAGAAAAACCTCCCTCAGGGCTTATCTTTCACCATTGTTCTTCTGAAGAGGCCTGGAAAATAGTCCAAACTTTCTCCTTTGAGACAAAAACATGGCATATTCTGTTTGGGAAAATAGCATATGGCCTTAACATGATTTTCAACTCAATTCAACACTCACTGAGCACTATTCTCTGTCAGGCACAATGCCAAAATCTGGGTCCCAAATATGAATATGGTGTAATTCTTGGGCTTAAAAAATGGAGTCAATTATGGTAGATAAAATCTTTAGCACTAACTATAAAGTGGTGACCGTGTTTGAAAAAAGCAAAAATGCATATCTATGGTATCTCAAATGACTTCATCAGCCATCATTCATTTAAAGACCTTTTCCTTTGTTATATTGTTTTTATGTTAATGAAGGATTTATGAGGCTGTGTTAGGGAAAAAAAAAGTTAAAGGCATACTTATACGAAGCTAGCAACATCTCCTTTCCCAATAACAAATCTAGGTAATATTAGCTCCTGATCAATTATGCAAAAGGAAATTGACAGGAAACAGTATGAAGCATAGACATGAATAACATAAAGTAACTGCAGGAGATGGAAATGGAGCAGATTCTTCAGACTTCAAATGGAACTGCTAGCAAAGATGGCTCTGGTCTCTTGCCATTTCCTTTAGAGCTAGAAAGAACATGATGATTTTAAGTATTGGAAGAATAAATTGCTCGTATACAGATTTCTCCTTTTCATCCTCAGATTGGATAAAAGGAAAACTATTGCCAACTGAAAGAAGGTTTTAGAATGTCAGACTTCCTGTTATCTTTTACCTATCTGATCTTGTCATGTGTGACTTTCACTAACCATTCTTCTTCCAAACCCTTGATTCAGGCAGTTTTTCTGGACCCTTATTCTAAAATCCGATACAACATTTATTTTTCATTTTTTAAATAAATTGACTTATCAGGAGTCTTCCTAGATGAAGCATACTGAGAAGAGAATTCTATAGCAAAGACATTCTGGATTTCTAAATGGGCAGCAAGGAGGATGTCATTTGAAATAATTAAAAGTAGAATTTCCTATAGCAAACCTATCTTGTAGATCAGAGCATGAAGATACCTTTTGCTGGTTTTTGTGTCGACTGTGATTTGACGCAGACACTGATTCCCTTTGAGGACTCAGGGTTGCTGATCAAGTTAGGAGTTTAAATGTATAAACATTCTGACAGAAGATAAAAGTCACTGATCCTATTATCCAGATGATGGACTCCAAATTCAACCTTATTTGGAAACAGAATTTTTGCAGATGCAATCAGGTAAGATGAGGTCATATGGATTCGAGTGGACCCTAAATCCAATGACTAGTGTCCTCATACTAACAGGAGAGGACACAGAGATTTACATAGAGGGAGAACACCATGTGAAGACTGAGGCAGAGACTGGAAGGATACCTGTACAAGCCAGAATAAATGCTGAGGATTACTGGCAACCACTAGAAGCTGGGAGAGAGGCCTGGAACAGATTCTTCCTCAGAGCCTTCAGAAGGAACCAATCCTACTGACACCTTAATTTTAGACTTCTAGCCTCCAGAGCTGTGAGAGAATAATTTTCTGTTGTTTTAAGCCACCCAGTTGGTATTATTTTGTTACATCAGCCCTATAAAACTAATACAGTTCCCAATTATTTTTATAACCCAAATCGCCCAAGCCTCATTAACATCTGGGTAGGTAAATTGTCACACATGTAGTAATAACCCACATTTAATTGGGACTTTCTCACACTTTCTGAAGCAAGATATCCAGGCCTTTTGAAAATATTTTTCCCTCCACAAAATCAAAACCTTATAGTTCTGGGTATCTCCAGGGAGTTTTTCAGATATGCACAAGGAAGTCTATTCCTGGTAGATCTTTCCATGGCTCCTATGGATATCACCCTCTGCCTGGTACTGTCACTGAAAAACCTAAGAACACAGGATTCCAGATCCTCAGGGGGTCTGTGACACAGGAGGGAGGTAAGCCTTTTAAAACTGTCTGTGTTACATTGAGATAAAAAGTTCCTAAAATATTAGTTTAGTAAAACAGCTTTTTAAAATTTTATTTTATTTTATTTATTTATTAGAGAGAGAGAAAGAGAGAGAGAGAGGGGAGGGTCAGAGGGAGAAGCAGACTCCCTACCAAGCAGGGAGCCTGATGTGGGACTCGATCCTGGGACTCCAGGATCATGACCTGAGCCGAAGGCAGTCGCTTAACCAACTGAGCCACCCAGGCGCCCAGCTTTTTAAAACTTTTAATTATGCCTTTTTATATCCCTAGAATCTAGGCAAGGGGCTATGAAGAAAATGAGGAAATTTAACTAATGTCCATTACCCTGAACCTATCACTGCCTGTCCATCAGTTAAGGAACTGAACCTGGGTCAGCGCATCATTTTTCTCTTATTATCCCAAGCTCCCTTAGATTTTCAATCTCCTAGCAAGTGGACCTGGGTCAGTGTACCTGCCAACTCAGGCCAGTCCAAATTCTAAAGATGGATGAAGAAGATGAAATCCCCACCTCGGGTTTGGGTGATTCTAGAGTAAATTGAACTTTTCCTTTCCTCAAAAGCAAATGTTTTCCAGAACTCTCTATTATTTTCATGTTTTCTCCTCTCATGAGCTTCTGTAGAAATTCTGATATAATATTGTGGCAGTTTTTTGTACCTGTCCTTCCCTCCCTTCCAAAAAATAAAAAGCTGAGTAACCAGGGAAAAAAGTAGGGCTGCTCTTAAAAAAAAAAAAAAAAAAAAGTAGCAGCCATTATTATAAAATCAAATCTTACCCCAGCTACAAGCCCAGGTGCTGCCACTCACATCAGCCGCTCCTCTGCTCCTCCACAGCAAGCGCGAGAACTACTGTTACTGACCAGGAAACATTTCTTGTGCAATAGTCAATCTTGCTGATTTGTTCTCTTGGGTGGAAAAGATGCCAAACAGATCACAGATCTGTTTTTATTATGTACTTCACAATTTTAACAAACCCATCTCAGCATTATAACAACTGGGGAGAATGGACTGTATGTAGTCATGGTGGGCAACTCTGGGAGAGGCCTCAAAGCTTAAGTGTACTCTGGACGGAGCTCTAAGGCTTTGATCCTTCTTTTCAATCCCTACAATATTTGATTCTAACCCTCTGTCTTCTTAACTCCAGACTCTAAGCTCTGTATAGTAATGGCCACCTTTGTATTTGGTGTAGTTCTCTGCAGGGTTTGAGTCTCATTTCTCTCTAATGGGCCCACAGAGTTCTTCCAAAAGTTAATGGCACAAGGACTCTCCTTGCCCACACTTGAAAACAAAGTTTGCTTGAGGGTTTTGGTACATACCTTCCATTGCTACCTTTATCCTCATTCCACATCTTGGGGTTTTTTCCCCCCTATTTCTGTATGCCTGAATTCTTATTTTCTCTCTAGCCCCTTGGACTCATCTAGAAGAACTGCCTGACTAGTTTTCTGTTTCCCCCAGGTATAAGCTCCACTGGCTCCACATACTGCAGCTAAGAGACAATGGAATACACAACCTTTAGACTCACCTATGGTTCCTAAGGCCCAGATTTCCCTTAACTGGGAGGTGGGGAAAGACCAGGAGAAATGGCGCCTTGGAAATGAGAAGAGGACATTTTTATAATTTATTGTTTCCTATAGAGTTAGATTTGCCATTTACTAAGTCTTGCTGATTGGCTAGAAAAACATAAATGTAGGGGATAAAAGTCTCTGCGTATTTAATCATACCTTATTCCCTGGCCAAGCACTGGCTTTCCATACGGTTGGGGATCTGATTGCTCAACACAAGGACATAATTACTTTCACTGAAGCAAAGTAAATGATGACAGTTATATGATTAATCATCATAACTATTTTCATGGTTATATTTACTAAGAACTGCTTAAAGAGAGTAGTTTATTGAAACAGGAGCATTAATGATGAAAGGTAGGTAGGATCAAAACAAAGGTTAATTTTCTATTGAAATGTGCCTGGTGCATAAACCAAAATACCAGATTCTTCTTCCTCTTTGTTGAGCAACGGTGGTTGATTTTACCATGGCACTATAGAAGTCATCACATATCAAATGTATTGGATTTTTTTTGTTGTTTGTTTGTTTGTTTGTTTGTTTTTGGTGGTTTGTCTTCTGGGCTCTGCTTCCTCTATGGTCAGTGCTGGACATCAGCTTATTGCTGGACATTAGCCTTGGAAAATATAGTGGGAAAAGGCTTAAATCAGAAGACTCAGATTCTGCCATATCTCTTCAGTGGCTCTGTACTAGGTCAACTTAGCTGAGCTAAACCATGTTTTTTAGAACTCCTCTGCATGATTCTGGTTTTGTATGGCCCTCGGGAGATATTATGCAGAAGATTTGGAAGATGGAAGTAAGGCAGTTCTGAAGATTGATACAGGGTATTGGGCAATCTAGCTCACGCACAAGTGCATGTGCTCCTGTGTGATGACACCAGATTCTCCTGCATACCCTCGGCATTGAGGTTGGATAGGGTAAGAAGCAGAAATAAGTCCCAGTTTATCTTCTTAAGTTCCATTTGCCAGTCCATGTCTTCTTCCATCCTTTCAGGTTGCAGTTTGTCCCTGTTCTCATCCATGTCCAGTTTTCTGTCTTGATCTCATGACCCTGAGATCATGACCTGGGCCAAAATTAAGAGTTGGATGCTTAACCGACTGAGCCACCCAGGTGCCCCAAAAGACAGCCATTCTTAAGTGATGAATCACTAAATTCTACTCCTGAAATCAATATTACACTATATGTTAACTAACTAGAATTTAAATAAAAACTTGAAACAAACAAACAAACAAAAAAAGACAGCAATTCTTCTTGAGTTTTTCTTCCAGGATTACCTGGAAGTCAATCAAAATCCACAGTTTGTCTGATCTCTCATTTGTCCTAAATAAAGAAAATAAAATCTTTGTACTTGTTAAAAGTCAGGATAAGCACATATAGAAGGTCCTCTCTGCATGGCACATGATTTATAATATGTGATATTTGTTGGATGAATGAATGAATGAATGAATCAATCAATCAGATCATAGTCTGCATATATTGGTTCTTTCTTACATTGTAGAAGCAGCACTTAACTTCTATTAAGCTCCTGCCTCATTTTCTAGGTAGAAAATACCTCTTTTCATAGACTTGCTTTAGTTAACTTAGTTTTAGGTAAAGAGTTAAGACAACTGTGCCAAGTGGGGCTCCAGTTAACAAAACAGCCCATAAGGCTAAGAGAAGCTGGTAATAGCAATGTATTTTCTTTATGTTTTATCCTTTATGTAATTAATTATACCTACTAACATTCATCAATGGCTTCTATTTGCTAATACAAAATACTGAGATAAGAGGCCATACTATACAACCTTGTGCATCTGATGAGTTGAAGAATGTGATGAGTATGAACTAAGAGTATTTTAGAGTGTCATATGATCTCACTGATATGAGGAATTCTTAATCTCAGGAAACAAACTGAGGGTTGCTGGAGTGGGGGGTGGGGTGGGAGGGATGGGGTGGCTGGGTGATGGACATTGGGGAGGGGATGTGCTATGGTGAGCACTGTGAATTGTGTAAGACTGTTGAATCACAGACCTGTACCTCTGAAACAAATAATACATTGTATGTTAAAAAAAAAAAAAGAAGAAGAAGAAGAAGATAGCAGGAGGGGAAGAATGAAGGGGGGAAATCAGAGGGGGAGACGAACCATGAGACACTATGGACTCTGAGAAACAAACTGAGGGTTCCAGAGGGGAGGGAGGTGGGCGGATGGGTTAGCCTGGTGATGGGTATTAAAGAGGGCACGTATTGAATGGAGCACTGGGTATTATATGCAAACAATGAATCATGGAACACTACATCAAAAAAAAAAAAAAGAAATATACAAAACATCAACTAAGGAAAATAATTATACATGTGCTATTGGTTACTATTATAATATAGCTATGGATTTATAAAAATACAATCAGACAATGCTAGCAATAAGGATGCATTATTTATGTATTTTTCAGCTTTTGGTTTTAGGATATTTGAAGAAGAGGTCTGGAACAGTTACATAACTCAAATCTGCCTCAAAGTTTGTACTTTTGTTAATTTTAAGTCTTTTAATAAATAATTGAATATTTCCACACACAAAAAAGAGTATTTTAGAGTTAAGTAAGTTTTGAATAAGAAAGATAAAGATCTTCTAAAATGCCAATTCCTCTGACTTAAACTACCTAGATTTTTCTTATTTTATATAGTGTGAGAAAGTCAGAGTCATGGAAGACTTTATTTACCCCCTAATTAAATGTCCAGGTAGATCTGGGTCTGGCCAATCTTATTAAGCTATCAACTGAAAATTAAAGTGTGTGCTCATTAAAAGAGTAAAATTCAAGGCAAGAATCTTCACTTTAAATTCATAGTCTGTGTACCTGTTATGATACCAAAATGATGGTGATGGATGATAGGTAGTGAAATTAAGTTGAAATATACATTTAACCCAAGAGTTTTACATAATGACATGTCATTTAAAAACTGTTTTAAAAAACTAAGCAGTACTTCAACTATTTGAATGCTTTATTTTCATATAAAAGCCTGAAACTCTGGTCAGCTTTTCAAATAAAAATGACCAGAAGAAAAAAAGCAAAATTTTTTCTGATGACCAAGTGTTCTGATAAACCTTTTCATTTGCATGTCGATGTTTTATATTCCCTTAGCAGAAATAAGATCAAGATTATGAGCATTTCATAGCCATCAGGATTGCTTTAAAGTCTGTTATTATCAAACAGCCATAATGTCCTCTTTCACCTGTTATAATGAACACATTACACCAATGAGGTATTTACGCTGAGGGATAGATATAATGAAATGACTTCAATTTCAGGCCCTTCATAGGGGCAAGGAAGTCAATTGTGTAAATGGAAACACCCTTCAGGGCAGAAGGTCAGGTTGCTCAAAGATCATATTATTTAGTGTAATTGATTTAAAATATCTCTTGTTTTAAACTGAGGGTTCTAGAGGGGAGGGGGGTGGGGGGATGAGTTAGCCTGGTGATGGGTATTAAAGAGGGCATTTACTGAATGGAGCACTGGGTGTTTGTTTGTTTGTTTTTTAAAGATTTTATTTATTTGTTTGACAGAGAGAGACACAGCAAGAGAGGGAACACAAGCAGGGGGAGTGGGATAGGGAGAAGCAGGCTTCCCGCTGAGCAGGGAGCCTGATGCGGGGCTTGATTCCAGGACCCTGGGATCATGACCTGAGCCGAAGGCAGACGCTTAATGACTGAGCCACCCAGGCACCCCAAGGAACACTGGGTGTTATACGCAAACAATGAATCATGGAACACTACATCAAAAACTAATGATGTAATGTATGGTGATTAACATAACATAATAAAAAAAAAAGGAAAAAAAAAGAAAAAATATCCCTTGTTTTAAGAGGCAATGGTCAGAAATAGGGACTAGCTGAGCAGAACAGAAAGATTTCACTTACAGGGAAGTTGGATCTTTGGAGTCTGGTCCAAGCTATTGTTTTAGGACAGCAGGAAGGCCAAAGAGGAGGTGGTTAAGACACCCTTCTACCACGTTATCTGGTGCTTAAAAGCCCATGATACAGCTATTCAAATTAGCACCACAGTACTTTTATCCCAAGGTGAGAATTGGATTCCTGGAGAATTTTTGTAGGAGACTCAGACTTCATGGTTAAGAAACTTAAGACCTTATTTTAAAAGTATGATTAAAATAAGCCAAAGTCATCATGGCAGTTTTAAAACAGTCCCAAATTCATTGAGAGTTGGGATCTATCTATGTCCTCTCCCCTTAATTTGGGAGAATTTGTGACTACAGGGAAATGATGGCAAGTGACTTCTGAAGCTAGGTCACAAAAGGAAATAGAGTTACTGTCTTGCTCACTGGGGGCGTGCTTGTACAAGAGCCCTGAGGGGGCCATGCTATGAGGAAGGACTAATAGCCAGAGGCAGAAATCCTAGGGACAAGCCCTGAGACTGCATGAGCGAGGCCTAGCAGGCCACCAGCCACTTCAGCTCCCTGCTCTTCCAGCTCCAGCCACCGTCCAAGTGCAACTTCATGAATTCACCATGATACTGCAGGTCCTTTGAGAATTCCTGACCCACAGAAATGGTGAGACATGACAAAATGATTGCTGTATTAAGCCATTACATTTTCAGTTATTTTTTCGTACAGTAACAGAGAATGAGAACAAAATATGGTGTCTCAAAGTGGACTGTAACACAAAGCTAAACCGGATTCCAGTTGTAGAATAAGTAAGTCACAGGGATGAAAAGTACAGCATAGGAAACAGAGTCAATGGTATTGTAATAGTGTTGTATGGTGACAGATGGAAGCTATACCTGTAGTGAGCTCAGCATAACACATAGAAAAGTTGGATCCCTATGTTGTACACCTGAGATTAATGTAACATTGTGCATCAACTATCCTCAAAAAAGTTTAAAAAATAATTTTCCTTAACATTAAAGAGATAGATCCAACACACACACACAAAATAAAAATAAAACAGCTGACACTGGCTTTGGGTGAGTGATAGGAGAAACTGAGTAGACTTGAGGAGATGGTAAATGGAACCTGGACAGCGCTCAACGAGGTTGTTCATAAGGGCTTAAAGGAAATTGAGAAAAAGGTTATTCGAAGCTGGAGGAAAAGAGATTCATTTCATGCAGTGGCAGAATGTTTAACAAAACTCTTAATTATGGTAATACTGAAAATAGAGAATGTACCTCATGAGCTGATGGATCTGGCTAAGGTCTTGGGGCCAAGTACTGCAAGTATAAGCTCTTTTAACCATGTATGATAGGTCAGAGGCATAGACAGATGAATTACAAAAAGCAATTGCTTGATTTTCTAGTAAAATTTGGAGGAAATATAAAGGATCCACTGCTTGCTGGGTTCTAAAATAAGATCACTTCTTATTCCCAGTTTCTCCAAATAGCAAAAATAAAATACAATGTTCAAATTAAGAAATGGCTTCAGGGCAAAGACCAAATCCAGAATGGACCTATAAGATTCCTTGTTAAGACCTGAGAAAAATTTAACTTTGTGCTGCACAGATCCTTTCAAACAGACCAAATAAAAAAAAAAAAAGAAAAGCCTTCTAAGTATTTTAAGAGCATGCCTGGCAGACACCCCCCACCCCTGTTAAACAACAGGTCTCTGTGAAACCTAGGAGAATTTTTCCATAAGAGCCCCACAGGGAACACAAGGTAAAAAAGAGGTTATCTCAAAAAGATTTGTGAGTTTGATTTCTATCTAATGAGATCAATTACAAATTAGTACACAGAAAGCCCATATCATTTTTAAAATAATTGTATCAGTGTGGACAGAACAGGACAAAGACAATACAAAATGCAAAATAATAGCATCTGGATCTCTGAATCCCTACAGGCAGGAAAGAGTCTGAGAAAATGACTTAGTTGCATACACGGTCTCCTTTTTTATGGGAAAGGAAGGATAATCACTCAGTGACAGAACCATGTTCACACAAACTGGAACTAAGAACTCTGGAGAATCAATCCCAGGGAGAACTGGCTCCTAATCAAGGAACTAGAAACATGTGCCTGGCTAGGTTTCAAAATTGCTGTGTCTCAGATGGTAGCTACATTTGTGGTGAGCATAGCACAACACAGAGACTTGGCAAATCGCTCTGTTGCGTGCCTGAGACTACTGTATGTAACACTGTATGTCAACTATACTTCAATTAAAAAAAAATTGCTCTATACCAGTGACTTTGGTGCCTCTCCTTTCCACCACCATCCCTTCTGAATAGTTGTGCCACTTTCTCTTTTTAATAGATGTGTGTCTATCCTATGCCTACGCCAACATCGTATATAGGATGTATGGGAGGCAAATATCTTTTAATCTTAATTTGCACATCTTAAAATTGAGAGGAATGACGCTTGAGGAGATGGGTCCAAGTAAACTAGCCCAGGGAACCTCATGCCTGTCTGTAATGAGTTGCTGGAAACCAAGCCTGAGCCTGATGCTATCATGAGATCAAATCTGTGGGTACTATTAGGAGAAAGTGACTGTATTTTGAATGTGGGAATAATGAAAATAATTTTTGGCCAAAGTACAGAATGTGGAGATTTTAAAATATGGCCCCACATTATTGGACACTGCTCCCACCGAGAAATGGGGTCTGTACTCCCTCCCTGTAAATCTTGGAAGCGGTGTGATTAGGACAGAAGTGATGTTATGTAACTATGGAGGCTGGTTCATAAAAGGCTTCTGCTTGTTCACCAGTACTTTCACACTGGAGCCCAGAGCTACCATGTAAGCAGTCCAACTGCCTTGAGCTCACCAGAGCTGTGAGGAAGCCTCAATTAACTCATACAACCAGACAACATGGAGAAGGTCTGGGGCCACATGGTGATAGAGAGAGGCCTTGCCAATCCCTTGATGTTCTAACTCTTCACTGTTCCATCTCCAACCTTGGTCTGACAGCTACTACATGAGAGACCTTGAACTGGGGTCCAGTCCAGGCTCTCCCAAAGTTCTAAGACCAGAGATCACAAGAGATGATGATAACATGATTGTTGTTTTATTTAAAAAATTTTTTTGAAGATTTTATTTATTTATTTATTTGAGAGAGACAGTAAGAGAGAGAGAGAACATGAGCAGGGGGGAGAGAGGGAAAGGGAGAAGCAGGCTCCCTGCTGAGCTGGGAGCCCAATGTGGGGCTCGATCCCAGAACCCTGAGATCAGGACCTGAGCCAAAGGCAGACGCTTAACTGACAGCCATCCAGGCACCCTGACTGTTGATGTTTTAAACCACAAAGTCTTGGGATGATTTGTTACATGGCAATAAACACAGTCACAGGTCATATAAAGTCCTTTTATTTGTTGCCCACTAAAGCACAGAATAACAGCCCATTAAGTGACTATCTATTGCGTAATACATATCTTAAATTTAGAAACGCTAACTTTATCCAATTATTTTTCATTTCTCATACACTGCTCACTGAAACTTTACAGGATTTCCCCCCTACTATGCTTCAGTGTGATGCCGTAAGTCCTTTTTGTGTATTTATAGAAATATGCAAACCATAGATATTTTTTAATGCATGTAGTTCTTCGTGCAAACAATGCATTTCTTTCTGACTTCCTCATTTGAATATGTTAATGTCTGACTCAGTTTCCAGGTCTCTGAGATAGTAATTTAGAGGCTTTTAATGGAAAAGATATTAAAATATTTACAATTAGTATCCCTACAGGAGTGTCCTGAATTTTAAGTATACTAGAACTAAACTGAAAAGTAAAAAATAGTCATACAGAAATGGTTTTTTGTTGTTTTGGGGGTTTTTTTTGTATAGTCTAGACTTTTGGAAAACAGAAATCTAAGATTACAAAGGGATTGATGAATTGTGACTAATAACAAAATTTCAAAGTTTATAAATTGTGAAAACTAGGATTCCCAAACCTCAATAGCTTCAAATGGCCCCTATCTATCCACCCACTCCCCCAGAGCAAAAGGGGAAACAGATATCAGATGGGTGCCTCAGAAGCATGCAGAGATAAAAGGAGATGCAGCTCTGGAGAGGTTGTGGGGTAGCCACACTCTCCCTGGGGAAGTGGGATATATATGCTTTTAGGCTAATATGGTGCAGTAACCATATTTCCTAAAACATATCTGCCCCATTTTGAAATAGTGTGATAGCCGCAGTGATGTTGGTCTGTCCCCCTGAGGGACAAGTGGGAAGAGGCAAGAGAAAAACATTACTGATGGCATTACTTAGCAAGAATATGGAGAGTCAGTGTGCTGAACGTAACAGGAAAGTGGGTGGGGATGCAGTCCACAGAATTAGGGTAAGGGTGACATTTGTTAGTCTGAGGTTAGTCTGAAGAAGTGGGAAGGAAAAGGATTTCTGGAATGCTTCCCACCTTAGTTGTCTGCCCTTGGGCAGAAAGGGTATCTGGAGTGCGATGAGAATGATGCAGTGCCCTTGAATTCTACCAGGGAATCTAAATGTTACTTGAAGAGGAGGAGGATGAGGGGGAGAAGGAGTAAGAAAACAAGCCATTAAGGAAGAGGGATAATTTATAACCCCTTGACTTTCTTGCTAATTTAGGAAACTTTATGACACCAACACGTAGAGAAAATGAGTGTTTTTCCTTCTTCTTCATTGAACTTGCAGAATACACAGGAAGTCCATGGAAAAAACAAATGGAAAAGTTTGGGAAACATTCACCCAGATCATGGGTCCTTTAACATTGAAATTCACAGTTATCTCTTACTAACCTGACTGCAAGCTAGTGAGTTGACTTGCTTTCCTGTTTGATTGGTAGTTCTCTTAAGTTCCCATTTTTTTCCTACTATCATTCCACCATGTCTTAGATGTATATAGCAGTTTTTGTCCACAAAGCTCAAAATATTATACAAGTCATCTCATTTATCTTCAATCTCTGGAATTTTATACCCATGTGAAAATTTCCTAGTCAGACAGATCCTATAAATTCAAAGATGTACATCTGGGTTAATTTATCCAAGGGGCTTTTAGATTATGAGAACTGTCAGGAACTATTTTTAGAATAGAGGGAATGCAGCATTTTTAAAAATACGGATTCCATCAACTAGAGAACTCTGCATTGCTAAAAGCAGCCTTTGGAGCAGAAATCATCAGCAGGAACTCAATAATCCCAGAATTGGAAAGGCCACACAGTGGCATGGGAACTGACATCTCTCTTGGGAGTCAGTAAGTGAGGCAGATGGCTCCGAAGTTAAAGGCATATTCTGTCCTATTTTCCTGTACTCATGGTACAAAGAAGTGGGTATATCACTTTTAGGATGGCCTCTAAAGCTAGCCATATACTGTCATCAGATTCCAATTAGCAAGAAGGAAGCCAGATAAGATGGAGAGCTTGGACTCTCGAGAGAATCCAGGCTTTAACTCCTAACCAGCCTTTTTTTTTTTTTTTAAAAAGGGACAGAAGTAGGAAAGCATGCATCTTGGAATTGCTAGAGCACAGAGTGAATGTGGAAAGGATAAAAGGCAGCTGATGATGGAAAAGCAGTCAGTGGCTAAGACGATGTAACACATGGTAAAAATTGAATTTTATTCTGAAAGTAAGAGAAATTAGTGAAGAGGTTATGGCCAGGAAGTTCTGATTTACCCCTTGGAAACAGAGACTGTAGTAATCCTGAAAAGCAGAGAACAGACATGCCTACCCAACTGCATATGCATCCACACATTTCTCCCTGCAAAACACATACAAACATCCTGCCTCTATCCATCAAGTCTTTTCTCTTGATGGCATTACTTTAGCAAGAACTTGCTCTTGTTGTCATTACCTTAGCAAGAACTGTGGAGAGTCAGTGTGCTGAATGTAACAGAAAAGTGGGTGGGGAAGCAGTCCACAGGGTTATCTGGGTTAACCTCTGGCTTATCTTTTATTCAAAGAAGGTAGATCTGGAAAATGAAGGAATTAAAAACCACACTAATGACGAAAACTTTTATGAACTGAACCTACTTGAATTAAAAAAAAAAAAAAGATACCCACCGGGCCTCAGCATACATATTGGCTCTCTACACCGTGGGTCAACTGGCACCAAGCTGTCTTTGGGGCCACTCACGGCATGGTAGAGCTCTGCCACCCTCTGTGTTCCTGTCACCCAGAGTCTAGGTGTATGATTAGACCACAGTCCTGAGTGAGTAACATAGTCCTTTCTTGGTCACGTTTATGGAGTTTCTGAAGGGCGGCAGGGACTATTGTCAGGCACAGCATGACCTCTATGTAGACAAGTGAACTGTAGAAGTTTATCACTACTCCACTCACAAGCCCCCATAAGAGCAGTGAACCTGGACTCCGAGTGTTTAATTGAAATCTGTGGAACATTTGTCATAAGTTGTGACCTAGATGGGGTAAACCTCAGCAGGCTTCCTATCTATTGCCTCAATGTTACTGAACTGCAGGATTGCTGCTTCTGGTTAGGAAGTTCATTTCATTTTGTATTACCTCCAGCTTCATACTCAAAGCACTGAGAATTTCATGTGGAGTATATTGAAACAGACCAGTATCTTTATATCATTTCTGTATTCAACTTTTTAAAATTCTTCCATAATGCTATTGGTTGTGTTTAACTAAATATTTGAGTAAACTGCCCAGACCTGTGGAAGTCACATGCAAGAACATGAGATCTCTTATTCTTACATGGTCTAACCAATGCCACCTTAAACAGATTGATAGAGAAACTTTTCAGTTACAGTCAACTTATTGGATACTTACCAAAAGATTCTTTGTACCAATCGAATGTGCCTTTCCTGAAATCATACATAATTGAGTTATAAGTCTTCTTTAAATCTATTCTCATGCTAGAATCTTATCAAAGTATTAGAAATTTAGGGATATTAGGTGTCAAAATCTCCAACACGATACTCACATATTTTCAATACCATACAAAACTAAAATCCTAGGAACTATTCTAGACCTTATGTGATTTATTTCTTCAGTCATTCAAACATTGAAAGTACATGGTTATATGGTTATTTTCCTGCTCACTGTATGTTTGCGTCTCTCATAGTAGCTGTACCAGTTCACATCAGGTTTGCACCATTGATTTTTGTTGGATTTTTAATCAAATCTTATGTTGATTATTTAAAGCCTGTATATAAATCTCCTTTTGTGTTATGAAAAACCTCTATTTTGAAAATCTGCATTGTACAGAAGCACGTGTCTTTAATAACCCCCGACAAAAAAGCCTTAACATTAGCCTATGATTTAATGTTTGCACTTTAGGGTACCACTTAACAGGGGGGATCTGAGAAGAATGGGAAGGGATATTAAATATTTTTCATAAAATGTTGCCTTAGTTTTGTGCAGAACATGTACGATATGCCCTATTAATTTACTGAATATTTTCTAAAAGGCAGAGATGCACTGTCATCATGCTTAAAATAATTTCAACCATCAAATTTCTGAAATTCTTAGAATTTTTCTGTACATACTGGAAGTTGTTAATCAATTATTATTTTTGTTTGAAGTGTGACTTTTCCCCTTATCTTCCCAACCGCTTTTGCAAAAAAAAGAAATGGATTTCTGCTAATAAGTTGAACAGACATCTAATATTCTGTGTGTCTTTTATGTTGTGCAATTTAATATGTGGATACTTAGTCATTAGTTTTACTATGTAATTGATAAAATGGTGATGTATATTAATGTTTGTTCAACCATGTATTTATACTGTGTGTGAAAGTGTGGTTATAATTCTGTGGCAGATATAATTTGTCAGTGTTCACCAGTTTGTAAAATCCTAGTGCAAGAACTTAAACATCTAAATAAATAATAAATTGCAAAATACAAAATAAAATTCAGAAAGAGCTACTCTTTGCCCTTCCTACAATGAAGCACCCAAGTTTATTCAAGAATTTTATTTTAACCTCCCAGCCAGAGTTTGGCCCCATGGACCTGTATTCTCTAAGGCAAATGTTTTTGATCTCCTTTTTCCTATTACAACTTCCTATCCTGTCTCTTATACTCAGAATATTTGTCTCTCTGATACTGATAGAATAATCCTTTATAAGATTTTTTTCTTTATGTGTTTTCTTTTGGATAGTACTTTTCTTGCTATGCCTTCAAGTTCACTAATCTTTTCTACACTGTCTATTCAGCTTTTAATTCACTCCATGTTATTTTTGATCACATGCATTACAGTTTCCATCTATAGAGGTTTGATTTGCAACTTGTTTTTAAATCACCCATGCCTGAATACCTGGAGTGCAATTATAATATCTGTTTTAATGTCTTTATCTGCTAATTCTAGCAATTGTACCAGTTCAGAATCTAGTCTGATATTTAATTTTTCTCATTATGGCTGTATTTATAAGCTTTTTTTCCATGCCTGGTAATTTTTCATTGCATGACATTTATTGTTGATTTTACCTCAGTGGGTGCTGCATATTTTTCAGTTCCTATAAATCTTGAGCTTTGTTCTGAAATGCATCTATTAGGAATTTGGTCTTTCAGATTCTTCTTTTAAGACTTTTTAGGTTGGAACCACAGCACTGAGGCAAGGCACTTCTGATTACTTTACTCAATGCTCTGTGAAGTGTGAGATTTTCCAGTCTGGCAGATGGGAACGGTCACTATTCCTGGACCTCTGTGAGTGGCACATACTGTTCCCTACTATCCTTTCAGTTAGCTCTTTCCCCAGTCTCAGGAACTTTCTTACATGCATAGTCTCATCAAGACTCAGCTAAAACACTGAGGGCAATCTTATGAAGATTTTTGGAGTTCTTTGTGTTGTTCTCCTGTGAACTGTAGCTTTTTTAGTTTCCTGGACTCCCAGCCTCATTTCAATTCCACCAAGCTCTGTCCTGTTTTCCTTCTTGTGGTGCTGCAGCCCGGAAACTCTCTCAAGACAGTAAACTGGAGCATCTATAGGGCTAAACTACTTGTTGCCAGTGTCTTAGGGATCACTGCCCTACATTGCCTGGTATGCAGTGTCTTAAAAACCATTATTTCAAATGACAATATTTCACTCTTTTTGAAATCCTGCCATTTGCAAAAATGTGGATGGAACTAGAGGGCACTATGCTAAGTGAAATAAGTCAGAGAAAGACAAATACCATATGATTTCACTCATATGTGGAATTTATATAAATTAAATCATATGTGGAATTTATAAATTAAATTTTTATATATACACCACATCTTCTTTATCCATTCATCAGTCAATGGACACTGGGCTGTTTCCATAATTTGGCTGTTGTAGACAATGCTGCTATAAACATTGGGGTGCAAGTATCCCCTTGATCTAGTATTTTTGTGTTCTTTAAGTACGTAGTAGTGTAACTGCTAGATTAGAGGGGAAGTTCCATTTTTAACTTTTTGAGGAACCTCCACACTGTCTTCCAGAGTGGCTGCAGCAGTTTGCATTCCCACCAACAGTTGATTACTCATTTTCTTTGAAAGACCTATTCCTCTGGCTACCAGGACACAGGTCTCTTGGTTTTCCTTGAACAAGTTACTCCTTCTTAGTCTCCTTTGCTGAGTCCTCATGTTCCCAACCTCTAAATGTTATAGTGTCCTAGGGCTTAGTCCTAGGACATCTCCTTCTCTCTCTGTACACTCCTTCTCCAGGTTTATGCTCCTCCGTGGGTAGAGATTTTACCATTATAATGAGACAAGGGGCAGGGGCTATGGGCATGCACCCAGAGGTGATACAAACTGGATGGAGTCTTGAGCTTGTTATCTCCTGTAAGGCATGCAACCTTGCTTAGTTTTGAAAGAGCACTAGGAGCTTTGACCACTGATTTATTGCCTCTGATATGGTTGGGTTATTCCACCTGGTAGAAACTCTTAGTTTTTGTATTCCCTTTGTCCCCTTAAAATCTTTAACTACTGAAGTTTTTGCATGTCTTTGCAATTCTGATACCTCCTAGAAAGTTCTGCAAGAAGTGTGCTTGCGCAGGGGCACCCAGCGTGGCTCAGTCCGCTGAGCTTCAGACTCTTGCTTTCAGCTTGGGTCCCGATCTCCGGGTCATGAGATTGAGCCCTGCATTAGGCTCTGTGCTCCTGAGGAGTCAGTTGGCTTGGGATTCTCTCCCTCTCCCTCTGCCCCTCCCCCACCTCTCTAAATTAATAAATAAATCTTTAAAAAAAAGTATGCTTGGGCAAATAGAGCTGGTAGGGCATAGATCACAGAAATTAAAATGATTTCTTTTGTATGACAAAAGCTATGTCTCGTCTTTCTTTTTCTGGGGCCACCTAACTTTCTGCGTATACTTTCAGATCTGTCTTCTTAGTAAATGGCAACTTTGTTCTTCTGATTGCTGAAGCCAAAGCCTTCCCATCATCGTTGACCAATTTTTTCACACTCCGAATCCATCAGCAAATCCAGGCAGTTGTACCGTCTTCACCTACTTCCCTGCTACCCAAGTCATATCACCCCTCACCTGCATTACTACAAGAGCCTCGAGCCAGTGTCTTTGCTCATACTTTTCTCTATACTTTTCACATGGCTTCCAAATTAATTTCAAAATGTGAACTGGATTGTGTCACTCCTCTGCTTAAAATGTTGCAGTGTCTCCCATCTCACTCATATTAGGACAAAAGTCGTTACTTTGACCTTCAAGGGACTATATGACCTAATGTTACAAGGATCATCACCCTTCCATTCTCTCTTTTCCATCTACAATGGCCTCCTTATCGTCTTCACACAGGGAAAGCACACTCCTGCCTTCAGATTGTTGGCCACTGTGACTTACTCTCCCTTCTTCCTGGAGTACTCTGAGATGGTTGGCTCACTCTATTATTTCTTTCGGGTCTTAGCTTAAATGTCACATTATCAGAGGATCTTCCCTGGCCATCTGATATGAAAGCACATTCTCTCCCATGGTCACTACAACCTCCCTTAGTTATTTTATTATGCTACATTTTTCTTCACAGCATGTATTACTATCTCACATATTAAGTATCCCTTAACTTCCTGCTTCTTGCACTGGATTCTTCCAAAAGAGCAGGGATGCTGTTTGCGGATACATTCCTAGTCTAGGCATGCAGTAGATACTCAATAGGTATTTGTTTAGTGAATAAACAAGTGAGTGAAACTCTACAGTTATGCATATTTCTGATCTAGGACATTAAACAATGTAGTTGCTACCAAGTGAGCCCTGATTACCAGGTAACTTTTCATGTGGGATGTAGCAGTATTCTTCCGAGGTGCTCCCAAATATTCTTGAAAGATAAGTTAGTTAAGCCTTCTGTGTACATGTCTTTTGTTGTTTTTTTGGAGCATCAAAGGATATAAAACAAAGAATCATCATAAAGAAGGACTTTCTTCTCATAATTCCAAGGAAAGGAAAAGCTTCTTTCAACTGAATAAGGTTTCACCTTTAAGTTTCCAGGGTGTAAAGAAAGATATTATTTTCAACTATTTTCTAGTGTTCTGTTTAGGGCAAAATGGTTCTATTCCTTCCAAAAGAGTTATTCACCTGGGCACATGATGAAAATATTCTCTCAGTGATACAAAAATCATACATTTTCTTGATTTGGTTTCAAACAGAAAAGGATGTTTTACTTTTTCTGCTACAGAAAACACAGTCCGGTAATCTTGATTCCGTTCCTTTTATCTCCAAAAGTATTCTTTCTATTTAGGTCTTATAATTTATGAAAGATTGTTTGAATATGTGTTATTATTTTTTTGGTTAATACAAATCTCCTGCCTCAATTTTAGCAATAGGATTTTTTACTAAGACAGTATTTCACAATGTTTAACAACAATTCTCTGGGCTGGGAATGATACGTAATGGATGATTTTTGCTGCATCTCACATAGAGGTGGTCTCAATAACTGATTATAAAGAATGACAGACACAACTACTTATTCACATAGTTTTTCATAGCTACAGGAGAATTTTCAGAGTAGAAATATTTTTGTCATTTATATGTTAATAGATATGTTACTCTTCTGTAGAAAAACGTATATGATAGGAGATAATCTTAGAACACATATATAGTTGAATAAGAAGCTGATTAAAATTAAAATTTAGTTGACTGTAAGGAATCATCATAAGTAAATGTCACTTTAATATGGAATTATTTTACTTTTAGAAGCCGTATTTTCATCTAGTAATTTTCTCTCCATCTCAATCTTGTAAGGAAGCTAGCATAATATATTATTCCTATTTTACTGATAGCAAAACAGATTCAGCTAGAAAAAGTGATTCTCCCAAAGTTATATAATTAGTCCCTGCTCTTTACAAATGATTATGGAACATGTTTTTCTGGTGCATAATATGCAGAAGAGGTAAGCAAACGAAGGACAAGAACAGAACAATAGATGTCAGGGTCTCTTTAATAAATTTCAGGGCTGCCTCTCAGGCTTCAATTATTCATCAACATTATGCTTTGGTGAAAATGGGAAAAACATCTACAAGGCCTTTTCAACTTTGCCTCAATCAGAGTTAATGAATTACATCAGGTGAAAAAACAAAAACAATAAAAAACAAAGAATTGTTGAGCTGTGTAATATGAATGTTTTCTTCTCTCTAGTTCCTAATTCTTTTTCCAGGAAGGAAGTAATCCCAGTGAATGAGACCACTTTCCTCTGCTCCAGATTGTAAATACAGAATTACAAGCTCATAGTTTATAAGCCAATGGAAGCCCCTAGATATTTGTGCTTGATGTGTCATAGTTCCTAACACTCCATGTTATATTACACCTACTGCTCTGCAAATGTGCATGGCCTGCCTGGCCCCTGAAGGCATCTGAGTCTGGCCCCAAAGACCATAGATTTTCATCACTAGGGCTCTCTGTTTTTCCTCACTGGGCTGCAGATCATCTATCCCTTACCTTCATTTTACCCGTGACTAGAGTTAATGCCACACTCTTGACTGTACATCAATTAGGAGACTCGACTGCCGCTTTCTATAAACCTCAGCTATAATGCCTCCCTCTAGCATTACAGAAAGCTCTCTCTGAACAAAACTTATTTTTAGAAATGCAACATAGCGATTTTTTTTTCTAAAAGTAAAGTTTGAATTTCCATTTTATTTAGAAGCCTTAGGAACATTATGGCTGAGGAAATGCATTCTTCAGCCAAGGGACATGATCATATTGTCCTTACAGACGACAGTGGATATTCTGCTAGAGTAAGGATAATAAAATTAGAGCTGTCAGTTTTGTTTAGGTATCTGAGAAGGAAGTGTGGGGCATGAATGATGCTGGCTCACGCTTTTAGACCTAAGCAAAAGGAGCAACAAGACTCCATTTTCAGTGCCATCTGGCCTTAATGCCTATTCTGGGCAAGGTCAAAAACTGTCTTTCCTCAAGAAACACACTGGAATATGTACAGATTTTCGAATCTCCTTTGTATTTGTTACTGTTATAATTTCCTTGTGTATCCAAGTCTCCCAAAATACAAAATGAGTTCCACATGACTCCCAGCTATATTTAACTTACCTGTCAGTAAACAACTACTCAAAATAAGTCTTGACCCTACACTTCGCTATAGACATTGTTTTGATATCAGGTCTGATCTGCAGGACTAAAACATAGGAGTTTGTTTTCAAAAAAGACTGGTGATCAAGACAGGGAAAACAAAATTAGGCAAGATCAAGAGAGGCCCAAGGAGGACTGGAGCCTTAGGGGGCACCCTTGTTTACATGCTTAAAAAAAAGAGAAAAGCTCCAAAAGTTTAACGGTATGCATTTTCGCTCATCACCATGGTTTGAGTTGCTTTCATAATAAAAGAGATTTTTCTATATAAATACGTGATTTTTATAGTGTAAACTTTTAGATTTATTTATATCCTCCTATCCCATACTGAGGAGCTTACTCAAGTAATATAGAAATATGAAAGAGGCTGGTACCTGAAGGGTAATGCCCAGTAAGCATAACCCCCTCATCTTATGTCACACAGAATGTTTTTTAGTTCATGCCTTGTGAGTGATGCTGCTCTTTCAGGAATTATGGCTTCTATTAAACTTCAGGTTTCATAGGATCGTGAGTTTATATATTATAACTCTTTGTGCCTGAATATTAGCTCACTAACCATCACATCCCCCATGAATGTGTGTGAATTTTATCATTTTGCAAGTGGACATGTTTATTTTGTTTGTCAATTCTGAGCAATAGTATTTTCAATAACATATACAATATACAATTGAGACTTTACTGCATTTCAACTTAGGATTTTATCAAGATATCAAGTTTTATTAGTTAGAGAAAACTAAATTCATGATGGAATCAATCATGAACACAGAAACAAGGAACACAAGCAAATTTCTGAGTATGCATGTGCGTGTATACACACACTAATACAATTATGATAAATATGCAGTGTGGGAATTCAGAGTTAACCACCTATCTCTCTTCACCACTGCATCAATGAATCCTGCATTTTGACTGGGTAAGGGAAATTACTTTATTCCTCATTATCCTTATCCTGGTATCTATCTTCCACTCTATCTACAGAAGTCCAAATCAGATTCCTAACTTCCTTGCATTAGAAAATATATAACAACTCTAAGATTGCATACCAGTGCTTAGAGTTTAGATTTCTCAAGGACAAAATATTTTAAAAGATCTAACTACATTCTGTTTGATAATGTGCAGATTTGAACAAATGCACCAACTTCAGGTTATAAGGCTCTCTTCTACTTGCTATGATGTTTCTTTTCTTTCTTTCTTTCTTTCTTTCTTTTTTTTTTTTGGTCAAGCATTGTGAGGGATTCATAATCCTCCCAGGTTCTTGACAGAAACAGGAAAAATACTGGTTTCAGAGTTATCATGAGGAGAGTTACCCATTTATAAATACTTTTCAAAGTTATTTGCTTTATCAGCATTCTCATGTATTTCTTAATTATTTCTTCTATCACAGCCCCCTGACCAAAGAGTGGTAGAACTGGGATATACAACTGTCAAAATCTGTACGTCTAGTGTGTTTTACTACTTAACCATTTTGTTAGGGGTATCGGAACTTCTTTTTTAAGCAGTTGCAACTCTTTAAATGTTTTCAGGCCTTAGCATAACTTAAGAGAGATGCCAGCCTGGTTTATGAAATCCCTGACACTGTGAGAATAGAATAATGTCCTAAAAAATACTTCTACAAAGATGATTAGGCACAATATTACATTCTCTCTTCCAGTCTCTTCTAATTTGTCCTCTACTTCCATCATTTTGGAAACCCAGATAACAAAAGAGACAAGGGAGCCTTCTGGTACTTATCTAACCTCAGAGCTTATACATCTTTTAATAATTCTAACTTTGCCAAATCAACAATGGCTAGATTACCGAGTTTCCTAGTCTATTATTTAAAAATCCGAATTCTCCCAGATTAGAGAAGAAAAACCTGAATTCTCTTCACCTTTCTCTGCCATTTCCATACACATAACTGACCCCAAGAGTATATAATTTCAGACCCGCAGAGAGGCATTCTGAGGTGCTTAGTTAGAAACAAAAGGAACGATATGTCCCTGTTTTATAAGTATAAGGCCATTAGGCTTTGAGGAGAGAAGGAAATGTCAGATCCTTAAAAGAAAACGGAAAAGGGGCAGATTCACATGCTTCCACTCCTTTTGCTATGCCTCTTATCCTGTTTTACTATTAATCTTCCTATTTGATTTGAACATGCTTTTCTTTGCAGTACTCATTGAAGTTTATGACTTTCATGCTCTCAAACATGGACCACTTAAAGCCTTACTCAAAAGGATCAATCCCTTCTAGAAGGATAATATCGAGCAGGGCAGAGGCGCAAGAACCTGTCAGCTGCTCTAAAAAAAATCTGCTTACCTTGCAGGCTAATCTTTTAGAAACTTTACTCTGAATTCAGAATTGACATGATCTACCCATACACCAAGACTAAGGCTCTACTAATGCTTTGGTGGCTGTTTCAATTATTTTCTCAAAATTTAACATGTCAGGAAAACCCATAGTGACACTCACTGTGCACCTCTCACAAACACCCACATTTCTCAATCATCTGCCACTGAAAATATTTGAGCACACAATGCTCTGTGCACATCTATAATTTATATTCCTTGCAATGAGTCGCCTGTTTTCTGTCCTATAGGCATTTTCTTTGAGCACCCACCATGGCTATCCATTGAAGTTTGCATGTTAGAACTAATTAAAATATTGAGGCAAACTTCACTTTCCCAAAGTCCAAGGAATAACAAGTAGTGACTGAGAAATTCCGAGTGACAAATGTGGACCTTTGATAACATGGCCACATAATCCATGTTTAACAAAAGGATCGTCAGAGCTCTAGTCTTGGCTGGATGCCTGGCTTTGGACAACTAGAAAGATGTCTCCAAAACATGAACTGCTAATGCAGAGGATAAACTATATCCCCATGACACAAGCTATTTTGATTTACTTTCTTGATTTCATAGGACATGGAAGGTGCCAAAGACCAGAAATGTTTGTTGAAATAGAACCTATACCCCACCTCCATGGAAATGAATGTTGTCAAAACAAGGTCAGCTTCCTTTAACAATCAGTTTCATAAAGAAGGTGGGGGCCATTTGATAGCTGGAACTAAATTAAAAATACTCAGGCAGATTCAGAATGTATTCTGAGGGATTTCAACTCTTCTCATTTTAGCATTGAGTTTGACCTTGTAGTGTAAGCCCAGGAAACTTTCTCTTTTCTTCTTCTTTTTTTTGGGGGGTGGGGGGTGGGTAATGCAAGTGCCTGGCTTAAGCTTTGATTGCCCAGGCATCCACTTCAAAGTCATAGCCACTTCAAATGGCCAGCCACACTAGATAAAGAACCAACAGCCTCTGCCACCCCCTTTAGCTGCCCCCCCCCACTTTCCCCAAGAGGCTCCTTTGTTTTAGAGATACTTGTTGATTTTGATAACTGACCATTTGTTTTTTTCTTCCTATGTTTTAAATTCCCACTCTTATGTTTTAAATTCACCAATAAAGAGTGAGCCTGTGAAACCCTAGCTCTCCACCCACAACTCCAATAAAGCAAAACTACAGACCCACCCTCTCCCTCTCTACCCATGACCTTGCTGTGTGGCTCCACATGTCTTGTGAAGTTTCCAGGACCTCTAAGTGATAAACCCTTTTTTCTCCCCCAAAGTTTCCTGATGGTTATTGCTGAGGGTGTCTTGCAATCATAATAAGAACCACAAGGGCCAGTCTACTCACACATGGTTATTGATAGACTGAGATGGGCACAAAACAGACCTCATCCTTCTATACTTCAGATATTTCAGGCAACTTGATGAGGGAACAGAAGGCATGCTGAGGACAAAGCAGAAGCTGACACCTCACAGCACCCCCCCACCCGGGATACTTGTGACATTCCTCATGCACTCCTGGCCGCCCTAAAGCTAAGGAAAGGAAAAACAAATAGTTGAATCTATAGAGATCACAATCCTGCAAGACATGAATCTCCCTCAGTTTATAAATGTCTTAAGGATCTATAAGAACAAAGCATTTCTATCAATAACATAGCTTCCAGAAGGAAATGTAGATACAATTAAATGTCCTTATAATCTGCAGCCCATTGACAGATACTTGAAGTGGGCAGAGTATAATGTTCCTCCAGGAAACTCCCATCTTCATGTTAATGCCTTGCTAGAGAGAAAAACAACCTTAATTTAACAATGGCAAGGCCTCACGTATCCTGTGAATCTTCTTTAACATATGAAAATCCTTTTGAAAACCTCCCATTCCCTTACCTCCCTCAATCCCATAGTATATAATCAGCCATCCCTCACAGCCCTTGTGCAGCAGCTCTTTCTGCCCACTGGTCCTGTCCCCGTGCTTTAATAAACCAACATTTTGCACCAAAGACGCCTCAAGAATTCTTTCTTGGTCGTCAGCTCCAGACTCCATCCCACTGAACCTCACCTATATTCCAAAACCACATCAAACTCACATCATCCCAGTGCCTATTCTCCAGCCGTCTTGGTGCGTACTTAGACCTAGTACCAGCAGATACTAAGGGATGTACTAACTGAGAATACCATCTCTTTTCTTTCCCTATATAAAAACCCTGTTCCTATATTATAAGCAGTGTCTCTGACCTTCTAGAGGTTAAAGGGAGTTGAAATGGAAACTGAATGTCTAAAACATAATAGGCATTTGGTTCATTTATTGTCAGCAGTATATCCTTCGACTATCCAAGAAAAATAAACCGCATGAACTACCACCTCATAGGATTTCCAATTCTGTACTTCAAGGAGAAAAATCATCAGTCAGGCTAACCAAAAAACTAATTGGACACAGGATTTACTTAGACTTTAGAGTGGGTTAGTCTGTTTACAAAAATAACCCTAAATCCAGTTAAGATTAAATACAAACTTAACAATAGAAGTCTTGCACTTTCTCACTTGAATGAAGAGATGTGGATAATGAAATTGTGGCTCTGAGGATTTCTGAGGTACCTTATTGTGTGTGGGGTCTTTTAAATTAGAAAAGAATCACAGAGCTGAGCAATGGAGGCCTGGAAGCAAAAAGAATCCTCCCAGCTGCAGTGTAAAGGCGAATGTCCATGTACCTACCTACTACAGAGACCAGCCAGGACAAACTTTGACAAGCAAAAAAGGGAAAACAGGACAGCTATCTAAATATCTGTGTGAACAACCCAAAGAAACCACATATCCTTGTGGACATAAACTGAGTACCATTTGGGGTAGGAAAATGTCCTGATATTTGGCACTGGTCAGTATTTAACTGCTTTTCAAACTTATATTCATGAGTTGTCCTTGCGCTTATTTGCATTTTTTGAGAGTAATTTCAATGCCCAAATTAATGTCCTTTGGATATATAGTTAAAATTATTTTAATAGAGTTAAAGCAGGAACAAACTAGATTAGTCCCAGTGAAACTTATCAGAATGTTATGAAGCTATCGCCAGTGAACACAGTACGAGGCTAATAATAGTACTAGTGTTCTGTTATTAAGGAAAGTTGAAAATCGAATGCTTTGTAAAGTGCAGTTAGTTGACCTGTCTTGAAAGTTGTTTATACTCCTATAACTCAAACAATTCAGTCAACACAGCACAAGAAATGTTTCAACTTGGATATATCAGGCAAGTGAAATACGAAGACTTTTGACTTACAGTAATCCTATCCATTCATTTAGTGGAAAATTTAGTTGACTTCCTGAAGTGTTTAGGTCCATGTGCATTGCAAAGATCTTATATTAGATTGACAGAGACTTTTTAAAAGATGGTAGAAAATGTCTTTCTCCACACCCCTATATCATTTCAACATCATTAATAGTTTTTTCTTTTATCTGTCTAGGGATAAAGGCTTAGCAATATCACAAGTCATTGTTCTGAATAAGCTTTTCATTTTAGCCAGATATCTTACTGGAAAATAGGCATTAGTCAGGCAACACACTGCTTATTGCTTTCTGCAGTATCAGGTTCCTTGCAAAACAATGTGTTACACACACTATTGGTTTCTCTTATTAAAGTATGCATCATCTAAAGGAGAAGAGATAGGGCGGTTGCTCTTACAGAAATAGTGATTAGAAGTTGTTGTTGAGTTTAACTACCTTTCCAAATTAAGTGTGATACAGGAGAGCATAATATGTAGCTCTTAAATACCAGGGGAACTCGGAAGTTTGTTTCAAGTGATTAACTATAACGATGTTGTTCACTTTTCTAATCCATTGCAGACCATAATGTGGAGGGTGTTACATTTAATAACCCTCCTTATGATCTTTTTTTTTTTTTTTTAAGGAGAAAGATGTCTAACTTAAGTACTTCAAATGATTGTAGTTCTGTTCTGCTCTATAACAGCTTTGGTCATATCATTTTCACAGCTTTGCTGTAAGACTTGAGAATATATGACACAGATGTTTTCTCTTTCAAACATTCATCAGGTAAACACACATACCTGGCATTGCACAGCTCTTCTTACCATTCCACTTCACCAGCTGAAGGTCTATCTGACATGAATTGTGGAGTTAAATTATTAGGTGGGACAAATTATAGAAGACAGTAAGCAAGTACAAGAAACTTCTAGGAACAAGTGGTCAAATACTTCACTCCATCCTAAGGATTTTTAGTGTGCTTTGGAGCAATAGACAACCTAATCTTGGACTGCTAAACACATGCACTCATTGAAAAACAAACAAACAAACAAACAGACAACTTATTGTCCAGGATAGGGCAAACCATAATCACATACTTTAATGAGATTGGAAGTCTGCTTTTCTAACATTTCTACTGTCTTCATTTTTTCTTGTTTTGGCAATCTCCCTTAAATATTAATGTTTACTAGGCCATCTTCTCTCATGAAATTTTGGCTGTTTGAGCCAATTTACCCACAGAATTTCAAATTGCTGGATCTCTAAAGTCTTTTCCCTCAAATTACAACTTATACCCTTAACTTCAGACCATCTGCTAAACATATGGATATTCCCTGGCCACTGCAACCATGAGAAGAAAGCAGTCTTGAGATCTGGAGTGGAAGACCTCAGTTAGGACTCATTCCAGTGGTCCAGAGAGAGATGAACAGCACCAGAACCAGGGTAATAGCCATAAGAATGGAAAGGAAAATATCGATGGGAGGAATATTCATAAGATTTAAATTTCATAACTGAAAACTCCTGGATTTGGAAGAAATGGAAAGGAAAAGGATTGGGTCTGTGACAGCTCACAAGTTGCTGACTTGGAAACCTGGTTACTATAGGGAATACAGAGAGAAAAGAAGATACAAGAATATAGAGCTGATAATGTGATCATTTCTGAAATTGGGGATTGAGATGTCTTGAGGACATCCAAGTGAAGACATCTGTTAAGGAACAGAATATAGGGGCCTGAAATCCAGGACAGAGAATTCTGGGATTGAATTGAAATCATGGTCATGGAAGATACTACTCTGAGAGATCATGTAGAAAGAGAAGACTAGATAATGAATAGAAATCTAACACAGAATCTCTTGTCTTATTATACCTTCATAGTCATTATCTAATTGGTTTTAATTGGTTCCAGTTGCCTATATTTGTCAAAAGATCAACAGTTCTTTATAAATACATGAATAAGAAAATGAATAAAAATTATCTAACCTTTGCAAGTATTGGGATATTTACAGTATGTAATAAAAATTATTTATATTAGGGGGCGGAGCAAGATGGCGGAGGAGTAGGAGACCTGGATTTCATCTCCTCTCAGGAATTCAGCTGGATAGGGATCAAACCATTCTGAACACCTACAAACCCAACAGGAGATCGAAGAAAGGAATACCAACAACTCTCTGAACAGAAAAGCGACTATTTTCTGGAAGGTAGGACGTGCGGAGAAGTGAATCCCAGGCGATATTCGGGAGGATAGATGGCAGGGGAGGGGCCTGCGTCGGCCGCTTCTGGCAAGTGATAGAACCACGGAGCACAAAATCAGAACTTTTAAAAGTCTGCTCCGCTGAGGGACGTCAGTCTGGTGGCTAAGCGGGGGGTGGAACCCTCCGGGACAGTGTGGTCTCAGGACCCTCGGGGTCACAGAAAGACCGGGGGTGCCTGAGTGTGGCAGAGCTCCCAGGTATCGGAGCGGGAAGCCGGCTGCAGAGGCGGAGCCCAGGCGCGGGCTCTCAGCTCGGGGTGGCCATAAACCGTGATCCGCGGCCCAGTCGGGCCCCTGCTCCTCCAGCAGGGACCCAACAAGCAGCAGATCCGGGGAGACTCACCTTCCTCCCCCGGGAGGAGCCGCGCGGGAGTGCACCGCAGGGATCTGCTGGGTTTGGAGACTGCACACAGGGTCGGGTGCCAGAGACAGAGGTGCGCGGTCGCAGGCCGGGTGAGCACGGAGTGCGGTGGAGACCGGGGAGACGGGAGTGACTGACGGCTTTTCTCTGGGGGCTCACTGAGGAGCGGGACCCCGAGTTCTTGGTTCCTCCGGGGCGGAGACTGGGAGGCCGCCATTTTCACTCTCCGCCTCCAAAGCTGTACGGAAAGCTCGCAGGGAACAAAAGCCCCGGAGAGCAAACCCGAGCAGATTACTTAGCCGGGAGGGGGCAAGGGCGGGGCACTTCCGCCTCCGGCAGAGACACTTGGAAACCACGGCAACAGGCCCCTCCCCAGAAGATCAGCGAGAACAGCCAGCCAAGACCAAGTTTACCGATCAATGAGAACGGCAGAACTCCAGCGCTAGGGGACTACTGCACATAGAATTCACGGCTTTTTTACCATGATTCTTTAGTCTTTTAAAGTTAATTTTTTTTAACTGTCTTTTTGTCTTTTTTTTCTTTTTGAATTTTTCTTTTTCCCTTTTTCAACCAACATCTTATCAATCCCTTTTTTAAAAAAATACATTTTTATTTTTCATTTTTAGAGTCATATTCTATCCCTTAATAGTAGTTACCCATATTTTTGGCTTATATATATAAGTTGTTCTCTCTTTAAAATTTTGAGATAGTTTCTTCTAACAGATTAAAATATACCCTAAATCTCTAGTATATGGTGTTTTCTATTCCCCTGCCTGATCACATCCTCTCCCTTTTTTTTTCTTTTTCTTTTTTCTTTTTTTAAATCCTCTTCTTTCTTTTTTCAAACAACTTCTTACCAATTCCTTTTATAAAATTTTTTATAATTTCCATTTTTACAGTCATATTCCATCCCTTCATCATATCAACCCTTATTTTTGTACATATATAAGTTTTTATTTCTTTAAAATTTTGGGAGGTACTTTCTTCTAAAAGACCAAAATACACCCCAAATCTAGTGTGTGGCACTGATCTATATACTAGCCTGATCATATTTGATCACATTCTGTTTTTTTTTTGTTGTTGTTGTTTTGTTTTGTTTGTTTTTGTTTTTATCTTTATCTTTTTCTTTTTCTTTTTTTTCTTTTTCTTTTTTTTCTCTTTCCCTTTCTTATCCCACTGCTTCAGGTCTTTTCTGATTTGTTTAGAGTATATTTTCTGGGGACGTGGTTACTCTGCTAGCATTTTGTTCTCTCATTAATCTATTCTCCTCTGCACAAAATGACGAGACGGAAAAAATCACCTCAACAAAAAGAACAAGAAGTAGTACCGACTGCCAGGGACCTACTCAATACAGACATTAGTACGATGTCAGATCTAGAGTTCAGAATCATCACTTTAAAGATACTAGCTGGGCTTGAAAAAAATATGGAAGTTATTAGAGAAACCCTTTCTGGAGAAGGAAAAGAGCTAAAATCCAACCAAGTAGAAATCAAAAAGGCTATTAATGAGGTGCAATCAAAAATGGGGGCGCTAAGTGCTAGAATAAATGAGGCAGAAGAGAGACTCAGTAATATAGAAGATGAAATGATGGAAAATAAAGAAGCTGAGAAAAAGAGAGATAAACAACTACTGGATCACGAGGGCAGAATTCGAGAGATAAGCGATACCATAAGACGAAACAACATTAGAATAATTGGGATCCCAGAAGAAGAAGAAAGAGAGAGAGGGCCAGAAGGTATAATGGAGCAGAGATTATAGCAGAGAACTTCCCTAATTTGGGGAAAGAAACAGGCATGAAAATCCAGGAAGCACAGAGAACCCCTCTCAAAATCAATAAAAATAGGTCAACTCCCCGACATCTAATAGTAAAACTTACGAGCCTCATAGACAAAGAGAAAATCCTGAGAGCAGCTCGGGAGAAGAGATATGTAACCTACAAGGGTAGAAATATTAGATTGGCAACAGACCTATCCACAGAGACCTGGCAGGCCAGAAAGGACTGGCAGGATATATTCAGAGCACTAAATGAGAAAAATATGCAGCCAAGAATACTCTATCCAGCTAGGCTGTCATTGAAAATTGAAGGAGAGAGAAAAAGCTTCCAGGACAAACAAAAACTAAAGGAATTTGCAAACACAAAAGCAGCCCTACAGGAAATCTTGAAAGGGGTCCTCTAAGCAAAGAGAGAGCCTAAAAGCAACATAGACCAGAAAGGAACACAGACAATATACGGTAACCGTCACCTTACAGGCAATACAATGGCACTAAATTCCTATCTTTCAATAGTTACCCTGAATGTAAATGGGCTAAATGCCCCAATCAAAAGACACAGGCTAACAGACTGGATTAAAAAACAAGACCCATCGATATGCTGTCTGCAAGAGACTCATTTTAGAACCAAAGACACCCCCAGATTGAAAGTGAGGGGGTGGAAAACCATTTACCATGCTAATGGACACCAAAAGAAAGCTGAGGTGGCAATCCTTATATCAGACAAATTAGATTTTAAACCAAAGACTGTAATAAGAGATGAGGAAGGACACTATATCATATTTAAAGGATCTATCCAACAAGAAGATCTAACAATTGTAAATATCTATGCCCCTAAAATGGGAGCAGCCAATTATATAAGGCAATTAATAACAAAAGCAAAGAAACACATCGACAACAATTCAATAATAGTGGGGGACTTTAACATCCCCCTCACTGAAATGGACAGATCGTCTAAGCAAAAGATCAACAAGGAAATAAAGACTTTAAATGACACACTGGACCAAATGGACTTCACAGACATATTCAGAACATTCCACCCCAAAGCAACGGAATACACATTCTTCTCTAGTGCCCATGGAACATTCTCCAGAATAGATCACATCCTAGGTCACAAATCAGGTCTCAACCGGTACCAAAAGATTGGGATCATTCCCTGCCTATTTTCAGACCACAATGCTTTGAAACTAGAACTCAATCACAAGAGGAAAGTCGGAAAGAACTCAAATACATGGAGGCTAAAGAGGATCCTACTGAAGAATGAATGGGTCAACCAGGAAATTAAAGAAGAATTAAAAAAATACATGGAAACCAATGAAAATGAAAACACAACTGTTCAAAATCTTTGGGATGCAGCAAAGGCAGTCCTAAGAGGAAAGTATATAGCAATACAAGCCTTTCTCAAGAAACAAGAAATGTCTCAAGTACACAACCTAACCCTACACCTAAAGGAGCTGGAGAAAGAACAGCAAATAAAGCCTAAACACAGCAGGAGAAGAGAAATCATAAAGATCAGAGCAGAAATCAATGAAATAGAAACTAAAAGAACAGTAGAACAGATCAACGAAACTAGGAGCTGGTTCTTTGAAAGAATTAACAAGATTGATAAACCCCTGGCCAGACTTATCAAAAAGAGAAGAGAAATGACCCAAATCAACAAAATCATGAATGAAAGAGGAGAGATCACAACCAACACCAACGAAATACAAACAATGATAAGAACATATTATGAGCAACTCTATGCCAGCAAATTAGATAACCTGGAAGAGATGGATGCATTCCTAGAGATGTATCAACTACCAAAACTGAACCAGGATGAAATAGAAAACCTGAACAGACTTATAACCACTAAGGAAATTGAAGCAGTCATCAAAAATCTCCCAAAAAACAAAAGCCCAGGGCCAGATGGCTTCCCAGGGGAATTCTACCAAACATTTCAAGAAGAATTAATACCTATTCTTCTGAAACTGTTCCAAAAAATAGAAACGGAAGGAAAACTTCCAAACTCATTTTATGAGGCCAGCATTACCTTGATCCCAAAACCAGACAAAGACCCCATCAAAAAGGAGAATTACAGACCAATATCCCTGATGAACAAGAATGCCAAAATTCTCACCAAAATACTAGCCAATAGGATCCAACAGTACATTAAAAGGATTATTCACCATGACCAAGTGGGATTTATCCCTGGGCTGCAAGGTTGGTTCAACATCCGCAAATCAATCAATGTGATACAATACATTAACAAAAGAAAGAACAAGAATCATATGATCCTCTCAATAGATGCAGAAAAAGCTTTTGACAAAGTACAGCATCCTTTTTTGATCAAAACTCTTCAGAGTATAGGGATAGAGGGTACATACCTCAATATCATGAAAGCCATCTATGAAAAACCTACAGCGAATATTATTCTCAATGGGGAAAAACTGAGAGCTTTCCCCCTAAGGTCAGGAACGTGGCAGGGATGTCCACTATCACCACTGCTATTCAACATAGTATTAGAAGTCCTAGCCACGGCAATCAGACAACAAAAAGAAATCAAAGGCATCCAAACTGGCAAAGAAGAAGTCAAACTCTCACTCTTTGCAGATGATATGATACTTTATGTGGAAAACCCCAAAGACTCCACCCCAAAACTGCTAGAACTCATACAGGAATTCAGTAAAGTGGCAGGATATAAAATCAATGCACAGAAGTCAGTGGCATTCCTATACACCAACAACGAGACAGAAGAAAGAGAAATTAAGGAGTCGATCCTATTTACAATTGCACCCAAAACCATAAGATACCTAGGAATAAATCTAACCAAAGAGACAAAGGATCTGTACTCAGAAAACTATAAAATACTCATGAAAGAAATTGAGGAAGACACAAAGAAATGGAAAAAGGTTCCATGCTCATGGATTGGAAGAACAAATATTGTGAAGATGTCAATGCTACCTAGAGCAATCTACACATTCAATGCAATCTCCATCAAAATACCATCCACTTTTTTCAAAGAAATGGAACAAATAATCCTAAAATTTGTATGGAACCAGAAAAGACCCCGCATAGCCAGAGGAATGTTGAAAAAGAAAAGCAAAGCTGGCGGCATCACAATTCTGGACTTCCAGCTCTATTACAAAGCTGTCATCATCAAGACAGCATGGTACTGGCACAAAAACAGACACATAGATCAATGGAACAGAATAGAGAGCCCAGAAATGGACCCTCAAGTCTATGGTCAACTAATCTTCGACAAAGCAGGAAAGAATGTCCAATGGAACACAGACAGTCTCTTCAACAAATGGTGTTCGGAAAATTGGATAGCCACATGCAGAAGAATGAAACTGGACCATTTCCTTACACCAAACACAAAAATAGACTCCAAATGGTTGAAAGACCTAAATGTGAGACAGGAGTCCATCAAAATCCTAAAGGAGAATACAGGCAGCAACCTCTTTGACCTCAGCCGAAGCAACTTCTTCCTAGAAACGTCACCAAAGGCAAGGGAAGCAAGGGCAAAAATGAACTATTGGGACTTCATCAAGATAAAAAGCTTTTGCAAAGCAAAGGAAACAGTCAACAAAACCAAAAGACAACCTACAGAATGGGAGAAGATATTTGCAAATGACATATCAGATAAAGGGCTAGTATCCAAAATCTATAAAGAACTCATCAAACTCAACACCCAAAGAACAAATGATCCAATCAAGAAATGGGCAGAAGACATGAATAGACATTTTTCCAAAGAAGACATCCAAATGGCCAACAGACACATGAAAAAGTGCTCAATATCGCTCGGCATCAGGGAAATCCAAATCAAAACCTCAATGAGATACCACCTCACACCAGTCAGAATGGCTAAAATTAACAAGTCAGGAAACGACAGATGTTGTCGGGGATGTGGAGAAAGGGGAACCCTCCTACACTGTTGGTGGGAATGCAAGCTGGCGCAGCCACTCTGGAAAACTGTATGGAGGTTCCTCAAAAAGTTGAAAATAGAGCTACCATATGATCCAGCAATTGCACTACTGGGTATTTACCCCAAAGATACAAAAGTAGGGATCCGAAGGGGTACGTGCACCCCGATGTTTATAGCAGCAATGTCCACAATAGCCAAACTGTGGAAAGAGCCTAGATGTCCATCGACAGATGAATGGCTAAAGAAGAAGTGGTATATATATACAATGGAATATTATGCAGCCATCAAAAGGAATGAGATCTTGCCATTTGCAATGACGTGGATGGAACTGGAGGGTATTATGTTGAGTGAAATAAGTCAAACAGAGAAAGACATGTATCATATGATCTCACTGATATGAGGAATTCTTAATCGCAGGAAACAAACTGAGTGTAGTTGGAGTGGGGGGTGGGGTGGGAGGGATGGGGTGAGTGGGTGATAGACACTGGGGAGGGTGTGTGCTCTGGTAAGCGCTGTGAATTGTGCAAGACTGTTGAATCTCAGATCTGTACCTCTGAAACAAATAATGCAATATATGTTAAGAAAAAAAAAGAAGAAGAAGAAGGTAGCGGGAGGGGAAGAATGAAGCGGCGGAAATCGGAGGGGTAGACGAACCATGAGAGACGATGGACTCTGAAAAACAAACAGGGTTCTAGAGGGGAGGGGGGTGGGAGGATGGGTTAGCCTGGTGGTGGGTATTGAGGAGGGCACATTCTGCATGGAGCACTGGGTGTTATGCACAAACAATGAATCATGGAACACTACATCTAAAACTAATGATGTAATGTATGGGGATTAACATAAGAATAAAAAAAAATTATTTATATTAGAATTAGGGACACCTGAATGGCTCAGTTGGTTAAGCATCTTACTCTTGATTTCAGCTGAGGTCATGATTTCATGGTCCTGAGATTGAGCCCTGCATCTGTCCCCACACTCAGCAAGGAGTCTGCTTCTCTTTCTCTCTCTCCCCTTCTCCCTCTGCCCTTCCCTCCCACTTGCACTCTCCCCCTCTCTCTAAAATAAATAAATAAATCTTTTTTTTTTAAGGGAATTAGATGTGTGTGTGTTTTTTTTTTTGTTTTTTTTTTACCAATCTTCTGTAGTCAAACTAAATAGTTTTGGGACAGAAACGAAGTGATATATTTTCATATAGTTTAAATTGCTAATACGTGTTTGACAGGCAGAAATTAGATCACGGTTACCTGGTTTGGAATTTTACAGGCCACTAAGGTTAACATTCCCCTCAAACCCAGGGATTCAGATGAATCATCAATATCAGCAGGGGCAAAAGCAGAAAACTAATTTAGGCATCTTCAGGGTAGACAGTATTACTGCTAACACACTCACTCATGGCACCTGCAGTGAGGCAAGGGCATGAGTTAAGTTAAATACAGAAGAGGCTGCCTAAAAGGTCTGAATACATTTTTGTTCAGGAATGTAACTGGTGATTCTTCTAATGCTAAGCTTCTGAAATGGGTAAAAAGTTGCTGGCTTCATATCCTCTATAAAATCATCAGGAAGAACCTCATTCATCATCTATAATAGCACATGATTGTCTTTGGGTAAATTAACCCATTCAGGGCAATGGAAATGATTAGCATTTTTCTCATAACCATACATGCACTTGTTGCCCACTTTGCATTGAGAATTATCTTCTATGCTGAGAAAAAAAGATGAGATTTAAAGACCAGAACAATTTCTTTTAGGATAGGTATAGTAATACATGTAGGATTATTAATGCCAAGTTTAATACACTTTGCACAAGGATTTGACATTACTTTTGAAGACACAGAATTTGCAGATATTCTAGGTAGCTTACTTCAGTGTTTTATCTCTTCCAGTCTGTGGATTTAGAGCCTCACTTGCCTTATGTCCTATCACCTGAATAAACTGATTACTCCTTCCTATTTATTATGCTATCTCTTTATAAATAAATCTGATACTGTAAGTACCATTCATACTACAATCAAAGATTTCCTTGCCAGTTTTCCACTCTAGGCCATGAACGCTTGGACAAAGGTCTATGTCTTTCTTTTTTTACTTCCCCAGAATATGGAACATAGCGTATCATAGGTAGTAAGTAGGCATTTGCTAAAATGAAAAATTCTTATTTTCAAAGTATAAAACTAAAAATGAAAGTACTCTGGAATGAAATCCATATTATTAAAAGCTTAGGATAGATAATATTTGACAAAAATGAAGCTAGGAAAATACATTTTCAAAGCTCAGAATTATGAGCTAATTCTGAAATATATTACTGTTTATATCAATCTTGTTTGAATAAGTTATTTGTTTCAGAGGGGTGAAAAGGAATTGTAAAATATACTAATGGTATGATATTTTCTACTCTCTTTCTGGTCTTGCATGTTTCAGAAATATAGGTGAAATATAGCTGGGGTGTCAGTTTCTTATTATGATATGTGTAGAAATATATGTAATTAATTGAATTTCAGTCATGTTGAGCTAACTCTAGGGGAAAAACAATAACCTACCTGCACAAAAAACTCTTAACCAGTGTGCTTTGGATGTCTTACAGAGTTGATTCCCTGGAGCCACGATGTAGTTACATCCAGTGAACTCAGTGTGATCTACAGATATTTTCCACAAAGGTCAAAATATGAGGGCGGATGAGAAGCACTCCTTTGTGGTACAAGAGTAAGTCATGACGTTGAAGTTAAACATTTTCTTATGAATAGCAAACCATTGTGAACAAAAAAAGTATATTATCCATTTGCATGTGAAAAGAGAGAAACTTAAAAAAATATTTTTGCTGTTGGTTTATATTGGCAAGAAACTAGCATGACCTCAGTAGGCATCAAGTTTAGGCACAATAGTGGGAGTTGCTGTCTTTCAGGCATTATATTTTTCTTTAATTACCCACTCTAATGAAGTCAGTTACACAACAGAAGTTTGTGACACCAGAGACTGAACTCTTATATCATGATCGGGGCTAAATAGTGGGTGTGGAACTGTTATTTCATTTTTTTTTTAAATTTATTTGACAGAGAGAGACACAGCGAAAGAGGGAACACAAGCAGGGGGAGAGGGAGAAGCAGACTCCCAGCTGAGCAGGGAGCCCGATGCGGGGCTCGATCCCAGGACCCTGGGATCATGACCTGAGCCGAAGGCAGACGCTTAACGACTGAGCCACCCAGGCGCCCGGAACTGTTATTTCAAACTAAGTGATTAAGAAAGGCAGGTAATGAGGTGAAAAAGAAGTTAAAATTGAACAGCTTGAATTTTAAGATCATATTCAACCTGAGATCAAGCTAGGAAACCAGTATAGGACACAACCATTAGGATCCTATTAAGGATTAGAAGGTCAAGGACTTGACTTAGAGATCAGGGAGCCTGTTTCTATAGTAACTAGTTGTCAGGAAGGAGCCAGAGGTCTGGGACCAATCAGTTGCTTGGAGCACAAGGAGAGGTCAGAACACTCATGAGATCCAGAATTCAGACCCAGAAAACCTGACATAAGGAAACAAAGGCCCAAAGCACTGACATGATCCAAAGGCAATGGTGTTTTGACCTAAGCATTCTTCATACTTTCTGTCAGGACAGGGGGAAGTCTCAAAAGGCTTCAAGTTTCATTCCTATAATCTTCTATTTATTTAATCTGGTTCATTACATCTTTGGCCTCATTCGCTAATAATCATCCCCCTAAATCTCTCTGTGGTAGTCTCACTGGTCTACTACCTCTTCTTTGATGATGTCAAGCACTCTCAGGGTATTCACATTTGCTGTTGCCTTCAAAAGCTTTCTTCCAGACATTGGAAGAGTTCAATTTCCCATTTCTTTCAGGGCTCTGTTCCAATATCACCTCCTCAGTGAGGTCTTTCTTAACAACCTTATATAAAACAGAACCAACAGGGGCGCTGGGGTGGCTCAGTCGGTTAAGCATCTGGCTCAGTCGGTTAAGCGGTTAAGGAGTCTGCGTCTCCTCTTGGCTTGTGCTCTTTCTCTCTCTGTGAAATAAATAAATAAAATCTTAAAAAAAATAGAACCAACATATCACCTTCCATACCTTAGCTTGTTTCATTTTTATTCATAGACCTTATCCCTATAATTGCATCTTTAATTGTTTGTAACCAAAATGTAGGTTCTTTTTTTTTTTAAATATTTTATTTATTTATTTGACAGAGACACAGCGAGAGAGGGAACCCAAGCAGGGGGAGTGGGAGAGGGAGAAGCAGGCTTCCCACTGAGCAGGGAGCCTGATGCGGGGCTTGGTCCCAGGACCCTGGGATCATGACCTGAGGCGAAGGCAGACGCTTAACGACTGAGCTACCCAGGCACCCCTACCAAAATGTAGGTTCTATAAGGTTAAGGAATTTGCTGCATTTCCCATCTTATCCCCAGAACCTAGAATAAGGCCTAGCACATAATATTCATCAAAAGAATAAATGAATGAATAAACATTTTGAGTAGAAACTGCAGTATCTCAAAATTTAACTAAGAATATGGAGTTATGGATATTTTTGTAAGTTCAATGATGAAGAAGATTCTGTCCAAGAGTATAACTAGGATGATCATTATGTTACAGTTTGCACAGGACCATCTTATACCATTGTAGTCTTAACAATTATTGATAGTGTTCCAGTTTACACTCATAATATTTTGGCTTAAATAATTTAAGATCACCCTAAGTTTATGTTTAGGGGAAGCCTGTATGAGATAAGAGCAAATTATAGGTAAATTTAGACAATACCAGTCTCATCTGTTTTAGATTGTAAGGACCTACAGGGAAGTTATATGACAATTTGTACAGTTTGTTTTGACTTGTTCTTTAGCTGTTATAACAGCATGTACCTCTACTGGAGGCCAATCTCTAAGGTAATAGCTATAATATTAAATGCTTTAAGAGCCAACCAGGTAACAGGAGTGTACGGAGTGGTCAGAGAAAAAGACAGTGGGGAGCTGTGAGCAACAATTCCATGCCCCATCTAAAGAGGGAAGCTGCTATGCAATCACAGTAATTGTACTGCCATGTCATAATACAGGCCCAATAGTGCAGTCCTTACATATTTTAAAAAATATGTAAAATCTCCAAAACTTTAAATGCTGACAACATATTCAAAAGGTGTAAAATATTGTGTAAACAAAATAAATCACATCTTCTGTCAAGATACAGTCTGTGAGTTTCTTCCTAGTCCAGAATGTGATCAAAAGACCATATAAATACATGTGAGGTTCACATCCCATGTCTATGAATGAGGAACTGAACTAAAAAAGAACTATAAGAGCCACATTTCCCAACTAAATTGCTGACTTTAAGATTTCAGGACTTCCTTGTGCTTATGGGTAACATAGGGATTCTACCATTTCCTTATAAAGACCTTACTCAGATGTTACAAGGATATAAGCTTGGTGCTATTATTTTTTAAAGTAAATTTTGGAAACATTTGGACACAGACTTTTCACATTAATGGAATGTTAAATAGTAAGTAAGAAACAGCCTCAATAGAAGAAATATACTGGGTTTGGGACTGAAGAACCAGAAATTAAGAAAATGGATCAAGGTGAAGCAACCTTACTGGGACAAGAGAGAAATTATTCAAGTGCTGAGACTTGAAGAAGCTAGTCTATAAAATAACGATATGGTTCCCTGGTGGGTCATAGATGAGAGGGGAAACTAAGTTATAGAAAACCAATTTGCTAAGTTATAAAACTCCCATGATGAGACCATTATCATTCTTATGTAATATACATTACATTAAAGCTGGCAGTTGCTCTAAAAGGTAAATAATAAAGGAAGTGCCATATTTTTTTTTTGTCAATGAGCAGTCAAAATGTTCAAATTCTACCAATTTGCTGATCTGCTAGCTTATCAAAAGTCAGGTTGGTGTTGTCTAAATATAAATCAATATAATAAAACCTCCAAATACAAAAATCATGACAGATTTGAACATTATCAAACTATGTGTGAAAAGGAGGTGGATTAGAATGTGAAACCACTGTATTGAATAATATTTACATAATGTTAATTGCCTTGCATAATAGGTTACATGATGTCAAAGAGATGCAGCATTGTCTGAGGATGAGGGGGTGTGGACAAGGGCTTCTGCCCAGGCTGATAGGGTAGCAACTTCAGAACGTAGAGTTATAATGACTAAGAAATCTGGCATTAAATAAAGAGGAAACTAGGAGGATGGCGTTTTCAGATCATTAGAACAATGCCAGGATATCAGAAGAGGCTGTAAGATGAAAAAGACAATTGGAAGGGAGCAGCTATGAAAGAATAATGGACAGGCATGATAACAAAAGAAAAAAAAATACATAATAGAGAGCTGGCCAGAATGCAGGAGGGGCCAACTAAAACCAGAGCAATGGAGGGCATTCAATTCCTATATCTAGAAGATATCAGTTTGCTCTTGTTGATCTTATGATTGTGAGGAGAACAATTATGAACAGAAGTTAAAGTCAAAGTTTGGTGTCCACTCAGGGTATACAAAGTTGCAAAAAATGTTCTCCTAACCTAACAATTATGAGGAAAATCTGGAGAAACTTCAAAATCATGACTTTCCTTCAGCTTATCAAAGAGCTAATGCCATAAGACCAGCTATCTTGAAATCCTAAAAGGGACAACCCTTCTAAGAAGTAAACTGGACCCCAAAACTGCCTTACTTGTAACCAAGTACAGCAAGAGGCACTTGACAAAAGGTAAGCTGCTATCACATGCAGGCTCCTTCTCAGAAGGCTCAACTGGTTGCTTAGAATTATAATTGGTGTCAAATCAGGAGACTGGAAAATACAGGCCTGTAGAAATTATTGACTACAGGAAGTGGTAAGTAGGCACATAGCCTTGCTTTCATGTTTTATAGATGAAGAAAAAGCCCAATGCAACTGGGACAGTGGCAGAAAGGCCAAATCACATACAGAACACATAGGCAAAGACACAGTGCAGCTGGTTAAGGAGTAAAAAGTTAACTCTACTTCTGGAAGAGGTAAGAAATTATTATGGGTCTAAAATCCTATAGGTAATACCATGGAGAAATCTCCTAATGCAGAAGAGGAAAGTAACTCCCAAGCAAGACTAATGGTAGATAGAAAGCAGAGTTTTATTGAATTCATTTTGCTATTATTTCTTAGAGTTTTGCAATCTATATTCATGAGAAATTCTCGTTTCTAATTTCTTTTTTTATGATGTGCCTGTCCGGCTTTGACATTAGGGTTTGCCGACTTCTAATAAGTTGGGACGCTCTCCATTGTCCTCTAGTTTTGGAAGAGTTTGCAGAAGATCAAGATTATTTCTTTTTTTTAAATCATGTCCTGACCAGAGGGACAGAGCAAGATGGCGGAGGAGTAGGAGACCTGGATTTCGTCTCCTCTCAGGAATTCAGCTGGATAGGGATCAAACCAATCTGAACACCTACAAACTCAACAGGAGATCGAAGGAAAGAAGAGCAACAACTCTCTCATCAGAAAAGCGACCACTTTCTGGAAGGTAGGACGTGCGGAGAAGTGAATCCGCGGCGATATTCGGGAGGATAGACGGCGGGGGAGGGGCCTCCGTCGGCCGCTTCTGGCAAGTGATAGAGCCGCGGAGCAAAAAATCGGAACTTTTAAAAGTCAGCTCCGCCGAGGGACGTCACTCTGGTGGCTCAGCGGGGGGTGGAACCCTCCGGGACAGTGTGGTCTCAGGACCCTCGGGGTCACAGAAAGACCGGGGGTGCCTGAGTGTGGCAGAGCTCCCAGGTATCGGAGCGGGAAGCCGGCTGCAGAGGCGGAGCCCAGGCGCGGGCTCTCAGCTCGGGGTGGCCATTAACCGTGATCCGCGGCCCAGGCGGGCCCCTGCTCCTCCAGCAGGGACCCAACAAGCGCAGATCATGGGAGACTCACCTTCCTTCCCCGGGAGGAGCCGCGCGGGAGTGCACCGCAGGGATCTGCTGGGTTTGGAGACTCCACCCGGGGTCGGGTGCCAGAGACAGAAACGCGCGGTCACAGGCCGGGTGAGCACGGAGCGCGGTGGAGACCGGGGAGACGGGAGTGACTGACGGCTTTTCTCTGGGGGCGCACTGAGGAGCGGGACCCCGAGTTCTCGGCTCCTCCGGGGCAGAGATTGGGAGGCCGCCATTTTCACACTCCGCCTCCAAAGCTGTACGGAAAGCTCGCAGGGAACAAAAGCCCCGGAGAGCAAACCCGAGCAGATTACTCAGCCGGGAGGGGGCAAGGGCGGGGCAGTTCCGCCTCCGGCAGAGACATTTGGAAACCACGGCAACAGGCCCCTCCCCAGAAGATCAGCGAGAACCGCCAGCCAAAACCAAGTTTACCCATCAATGAGAACGGCAGAACTCCAGCGCTAGGGGACTAGCGCACATAGAATCCACGGCTTTTTTACCATGATTCTTTAGTCTTTTAAAGTTAATTTTTTTTAACTGTCTTTTTGTCTTTTTATTTCTTTTTGAATTTTTCTTTTTCCCTTTTTCAACCAACATCTTATCAATCCCTTTTTTTAAAAAAAAAAACATTTTTATTTTTCATTTTTAGAGTCATATTCTATCCCTTCATAGTAGTTACCCATATTTTTGGCTTATATATATAAGTTGTTCTCTTTTTAAAATTTTGAGATAGTTTCTTCTAACAGATTAAAATACACCCTAAATCTCTAGTATATGGTGTTTTCTATTCCCCTGCCTGATCACTTCCTCTGCCTTTTTTTTTCTTTTTCTTTTTTCTTTTTTTAAATCCTCTTCTTTCTTTTTTCAAACAACTTCTTATCAATTCCTTTTATAAAATTTTTTATAATTTCCATTTTTACGGTCATATTCCATCCCTTCATCATATCAATCCTTATTTTTGTACATATATAAGTTTTTCTTTCTTTAAAATTTTGGGAGGCACTTTCTTCTAAAAGACCAAAATACACCCCAAATCTAGTGTGTGGCACTGATCTATATACCATATAGATCATATCTGATCACATTTTGTTTTTTTTTTGTTGTTGTTGTTGTTTTGTTTTGTTTGTTTTTGTTTTTATTTTTTTCTTTTTCTTTTTTTTCTTTTTCTTTTTTCTCTCTTTCCCTTTCTTATCCCACTGCTTCAGGTCTTTTCTGATTTGTTTAGAGTATATTTTCTGGGGACGTGGTTACTCTGCTAGCATTTTGTTCTCTCATTAATCTATTTTCCTCTGCACAAAATGACAAGATGGAAAAAATCACCTCAACAAAAAGAACAAGAGGTAGTACTGACTGCCAGGGACCTACTCAATACGGACATTAGTACGATGTCAGATCTAGAGTTCAGAATCATCACTTTAAAGATACTAGCTGGGCTTGAGAAAAGCATGGAAGTTATTAGAGAAACCCTTTCTGGAGAAGGAAAAGAGCTAAAATCCAACCAAGTAGAAATCAAAAAGGCTATTAATGAGGTGCAATCAAAAATGGGGGCGCTAAGTGCTAGAATAAATGAGGCAGAAGAGAGAATCAGTAATATAGAAGATGAAATGATGGAAAATAAAGAAGCTGAGAAAAAGAGAGATAAACAACTACTGGATCACGAGGGCAGATTCGAGAGATAAGCGATACCATAAGACGAAACAACATTAGAATAATTGGGATCTCAGAAGAAGAAGAAAGAGAGAGAGGGGCAGAAGGTATAATGGAGCAAATTATAGCAGAGAACTTCCCTAATTTGGGGAAAGAAACAGGCATGAAAATCCAGGAAGCACAGAGAACCCCTCTCAAAATCAATAAAAATAGGTCAACTCCCCGACATCTAATAGTAAAACTTACGAGTCTCAGAGACAAAGAGAAAATCCTGAAAGCAGCTCGGGAGAAGAGATATGTAACCTACAAGGGTAGAAATATTAGATTGGCAACAGACCTATCCACAGAGACCTGGCAGGCCAGAAAGGACTGGCAGGATATATTTAGAGCACTAAATGAGAAAAATATGCAGCCAAGAATACTCTATCCAGCTAGGCTGTCATTGAAAATTGAAGGAGAGATAAAAAGCTTCCAGGACAAACAAAAACTAAAGGAATTTGCAAACACCAAACCAGCCCTACAGGAAATCTTGAAAGGGGTCCTCTAAGCAAAGAGAGAGCCTAAAAGCAACATAGACCAGAAAGGAACACAGACAATATACGGTAACCGTCACCTTACAGGCAATACAATGGCACTAAATTTCTATCTTTCAATAGTTACCCTGAATGTAAATGGGCTAAATGCCCCAATCAAAAGACACAGGCTATCAGACTGGATTAAAAAACAAGACCCATCGATATGCTGTCTGCAAGAGACTCATTTTAGAACCAAAGACACCCCCAGATTGAAAGTGAGGGGGTGGAAAACCATTTACCATGCTAATGGACACCAAAAGAAAGCTGGGGTGGCAATCCTTATATCAGACAAATTAGATTTTAAACCAAAGACTGTAATAAGAGATGAGGAAGGACACTATATCATACTTAAAGGATCTATCCAACAAGAAGATCTAACAATTGTAAATATCTATGCCCCTAACATGGGAGCAGCCAATTATATAAGGCAATTAATAACAAAAGCAAAGAAACACATCGACAACAATACAATAATAGTGGGGAACTTTAACATCCCCCTCACTGAAATGGACAGATCGTCTAAGCAAAAGATCAACAAGGAAATAAAGACTTTAAATGACACACTGGACCAAATGGACTTCACAGACATATTCAGAACATTCCACCCCAAAGCAACGGAATACACATTCTTCTCTAGTGCCCATGGAACATTCTCCAGAATAGATCACATCCTAGGTCACAAATCAGGTCTCAACCGGTACCAAAAGATTGGGATCATTCCCTGCCTATTTTCAGACCACAATGCTTTGAAACTAGAACTCAATCACAAGAGGAAAGTCGGAAAGAACTCAAATACATGGAGGCTAAAGAGGATCCTACTGAAGAATGAATGGGTCAACCAGGAAATTAAAGAAGAATTAAAAAAATACATGGAAACCAATGAAAATGAAAACACAACTGTTCAAAATCTTTGGGATGCAGCAAAGGCAGTCCTAAGAGGAAAGTATATAGCAATACAAGCCTTTCTCAAGAAACAAGAAAGGTCTCAAGTACACAACCTAACCCTACACCTAAAGGAGCTGGAGAAAGGACAGCAAATAAAGCCTAAACACAGCAGGAGAAGAGAAATCATAAAGATCAGAGCAGAAATCAATGAAATAGAAACTAAAAGAACAGTAGAACAGATCAACGAAACTAGGAGCTGGTTCTTTGAAAGAATTAACAAGATTGATAAACCCCTGGCCAGACTTATCAAAAAGAGAAGAGAAATGACCCAAATCAACAAAATCATGAATGAAAGAGGAGAGATCACAACCAACACCAACGAAATACAAACAATGGTAAGAACATATTATGAGCAACTCTATGCCAGCAAATTAGATAACCTGGAAGAGATGGATGCATTCCTAGAGATGTATCAACTACCAAAACTGAACCAGGATGAAATAGAAAACCTGAACAGACCTATAACCACTAAGGAAATTGAAGCAGTCATCAAAAATCTCCCAACAAACAAAAGCCCGGGGCCAGATGGCTTCCCAGGGGAAGTCTACCAAACATTTCAAGAAGAATTAATACCTATTCTTCTGAAACTGTTCCAAAAAATAGAAACGGAAGGAAAACTTCCAAACTCATTTTATGAGGCCAGCATTACCTTGATCCCAAAACCAGACAAAGACCCCATCAAAAAGGAGAATTACAGACCAATATCCCTGATGAACATGGATGCAAAAATTCTCACCAAAATACTAGCCAATAGGATCCAACAGTACATTAAAAGGATTATTCACCATGACCAAGTGGGATTTATTCCTGGGCTGCAAGGTTGGTTCAACATCCGCAAATCAATCATTGTGATACAATACAGTAACAAAAGAAAGAACAAGAATCATATGGTCCTCTCAATAGATGCAGAAAAAGCTTTTGACAAAGTACAGCATCCTTTCTTGATCAAAACTCTTCAGAGTATAGGGATTGAGGGTACATACCTCAATATCATAAAAGCCATCTATGAAAAACCTACAGCAAATATTATTCTCAATGGGGAAAAACTGAGAGCTTTCCCCCTAAAGTCAGGAATGCGGCAGGGATGTCCACTATCACCACTGCTATTCAACATAGTATTAGAAGTCCTAGCCACAGCAATCAGACAACAAAAAGAAATCAAAGGCATCCAAATTGGCAAAGAAGAAGTCAAACTCTCACTCTTTGCAGATGATATGATACTTTATGTGGAAAACCCCAAAGACTCCACCCCAAAACTGCTAGAACTCATACAGGAATTCAGTAAAGTGGCAGGATATAAAATCAATGCACAGAAGTCAGTGGCATTCCTATACACCAACAACAAGACAGAAGAAAGAGAAATTAAGGAGTCGATCCCATTTACAATTGCACCCAAAACCATAAGATACCTAGGAATAAATCTAACCAAAGAGACAAAGGATCTGTACTCAGAAAACTATAAAATACTCATGAAAGAAATTGAGGAAGACACAAAGAAATGGAAAAGCGTTCCATGCTCATGGATTGGAAGAACAAATATTGTGAAGATGTCAATACTACCTAGAGCAATCTACACATTCAATGCAATCCCCATCAAAATACCATCCACTTTTTTCAAAGAAATGGAACAAATAATCCTAAAATTTGTATGGAACCAGAAAAGACCCCACATAGCCAGAGGAATGTTGAAAAAGAAAAGCAAAGCCGGGGGCATCACAATTCCGGACTTCCAGCTCTATTACAAAGCTGTCATCATCAAGACAGCATGGTACTGGCACAAAAACAGACACATAGATCAATGGAACAGAATAGAGAGCCCAGAAATGGACCCTCAACTCTATGGTCAACTAATCTTCGACAAAGCAGGAAAGAATGTCCAATGGAACACAGACAGTCTCTTCAACAAATGGTGTTGGGAAAATTGGATAGCCACATGCAGAAGAATGAAACTGGACCATTTCCTTACACCACACACAAAAATAGACTCCAAATGGTTGAAAGACCTCAATGTGAGACAGGAGTCCATCAAAATCCTAAAGGAGAACACAGGCAGCAACCTCTTTGACCTCAGCTGAAGCAACTTCTTCCTAGAAACATCGCCAAAGGCAAGGGAAGCAAGGGCAAAAATGAACTATTGGGACTTCATCAAGATAAAAAGCTTTTGCAAAGCAAAGGAAACAGTCAACAAAACCAAAAGACAACCTACAGAATGGGAGAAGATATTTGCAAATGACATATCAGATAAAGGGCTAGTATCCAAAATCTATAAAGAACTCATCAAACTCAACACCCAAAGAACAAAGAATCCAATCAAGAAATGGGCAGAAGACATGAACAGACATTTTTCCAAAGAAGACATCCAAATGGCCAACAGACACATGAAAAAGTGCTCAATATCGCTCGGCATCAGGGAAATCCAAATCAAGACCTCAAAGAGATACCACCTCACACCAGTCAGAATGGCTAAAATTAACAAGTCAGGAAACGACAGATGTTGTCGGGGATGCGGAGAAAGGGTAACCCTCCTACACTGTTCACTGTTGGTGGGAATGCAAGCTGGTGTAGCCACTCTGGAAAACTGTTTGGAGGTTCCTCAAAAAGTTGAAAATAGAGCTACCATATGATCCAGCAATTGCACTACTGGGTATTTACCCCAAAGATACAAAAGTAGGGATCCGAAGGGGTACGTGCACCCCGATGTTTATAGCAGCAATGTCCACAATAGCCAAACTGTGGAAAGAGCCAAGATGTCCATCGACAGATGAATGGATAAAGAAGAGGTGGTATATATATACAATGGAATATTATGCAGCCATCAAAAGGAACGAGATCTTGCCATTTGCAACGACGTGGATGGAACTGGAGGGTATTATGTTGAGTGAAATAAGTCAAACAGAGAAAGACATGTATCATATGATCTCACTGTATGAGGAATTCTTAATCGCAGGAAACAAACTGAGTGTAGTTGGAGTGGGGGGTGGGGTGGGAGGGATGGGGTGACTGGGTGATACACACTGGGAAGGGTATGTGCTCTGGTAAGCGCTGTGAATTGTGCAAGACTGTTGAATCTCAGATCTGTACCTCTGAAACAAATAATGCAATATATGTTAAGAAAAAAAAAAAAAGAAGAAGAAGGTAGCGGGAGGGGAAGAATGAAGCGGGGGAAATCGGAGGGGTGGACAAACTATGAGAGACGATGGACTCTGAAAAACAAACTGAGGGTTCTAGAGGGGAGGGGGGTGGGAGGATGGGTTAGCCTGGTGGTGGGTATTGAGGAGGGCACATTCTGCATGGAGTACTGGGTGTTATGCACAAACAATGAATCATGGAACACTTCATCTAGAACTAATGATGTAATGTATGGGGATTAACATAAGAATAAAAAAAAAAAAAATCATGTCCTGACCACTAATTCTATCAACTGCTGAGAGAGGAGGGTTGAAGTTCCCAACTATAATTTTAGAATTTTTTATTTCTATTTCAGTTCTATCTGTTTTTGCTTTATGTATTTTGAAGATTTGTTGTTAGATTCATACATAATTAGCATGATTATGCCTTGATAAATTGATCTCTTCATTATTATGCAATATCCTTACTTATCCTTGGTAATATTTTCTCTGAAGTCAACATTACTGGATATTAATATAGGCACTTGGCTAATTTGTATTAGTGGGATTTTTGGCATATATTTGCTATTCTTTTAAACAATCTGTATCTTTGCATCTAAGGCGTGTCCAGCAACATCAAAACTGCTATATAGTGTGATCACATGGAATTCATTCCCCAAATGCAAGGTTGGTTTAAAAAGCAATTAATGGGGGCATCTGTGTGGCTCAGTCAGTTAAGTATCTGCCTTAGGGTCAGGTCATGATCCCGGGGGGTGGTCCTAGGATCAAGCCCCACGTTGGGCTCTCTGCTCAGCGGAGAGCCTGCTTCTCCCTCTCTCTCTGTTTCTCCCTTCTGCTCATGCTTGCGCTTGCTCGAGCTCTCTCTCTTAAATAAAATCTTTAAAAAATAAAAAAATAAAAAAACAATTAATGTATTACTCGACTATTTAAAAAGTGAAAGACAAAACCATATTTCAATAGATACAGAGAAAAATAATCAGCAAAATCCACATCCATTTATGATAAAAGTTCTCATCATACTAGGAATATACAGAAACTTCCTCACCCTGATAAAGAAAGTCTATAGAAAAATCCTACAATTAACATCATAACTTATTTTTACATTAGCAAAAAACGGATTGCTATCACACTATCATATAAAAAGTAATACATCCATTGTCATCGCTCCTATTCAACATTATACTGGGAGTCCTGGCCAATGAAATTATATAAAAATAAGTAAGTAGGTAGGTAAGTAAGTAGACAGATTGATAGGAAAATAAAAAAGAATAAAAAGGTTTTAATTAATAGAGGATATATACAATGAAAAATTCAGAATGATCTATGAGAAACTTTCTAAATCTAATAAATATTTTCATGAGTTTGTAGGATAAAAAGTTAGCATATAAAATATCAATTACATTTATATACACCAGCAATGAAGAATTGGAAATTAAATTTGAAAACAGTACCATTTACAGTAGTACTGCAAAACATAAAATAATTAGGAATAAATCTAAGAAAATATGTGCAAGATTTTCATGCTGAATATTATAAAACATTTGTGAGAGAAATCAGGAAGATCTGTATCAATGGAGCCCTATGACCTATTCATTGATTGGAAGACAAAGTATGCTGATGAAGACAATTCTCCCCAAATTAGTCTCTAAATAATTGTACACAGCCCCAGCCCAAATCCAAGCAAAAATTTTTGTATATGTTAAAAAGACCTGGAATACTCTAAACAAATTTCAAAAAAGAACAAAATGGTGATCTTGTACTATGCAATTTTAAGAATTAATATAAAGGTACAATAATCAAGAAAATGTGGTATTTGCTTAAGAATGGACACATAAATCAGTGGAATAGAATGGAGAGTCTAGAAATAGTCCCACCCACACATGTCACTGGATTCCCAAAACAGTACCAAGGTAGTTCATTAAGAAATTTCAGTCGGGTGCCTGGGTGGCTCAGTTGGTTAAGCAACTGCCTTCGGCTCAGGTCATAATCCTGGAGTCCCAGGATTGAGTCCCGCATTGGGCTCCCTGCTCAGCGAGGGGTCTGCTTCTCCCTCTGACCCTCTTCCCTCTCGTGCTGTCTCTCATTCTCTCTCTCAAATAAATAAATAAAATCTTTAAAAAAAAAAAAAGAAATTTCAGTTAAAAAAATAGTGTTGTAACATTTGGGAAACCATATATAATATTTGGACATCCACTGACTCTAAACACTTAAGCCATGTATAAAAATTAACTTAAAATGGCCAAAAACCTAAGAGAAATTCAATAGTAAAATGTTATGACCAGAGATGGGCCAAACTTAGAAACATTTGGCTCTTTGTCTCATTAGGTTAGTAGGGCATAATGTGAACTTGAGCTCTACTTATTTCAAGTATTTATCATCATAGTAAACATTCAGAGAACAATTTGATATTTGACAGAGCTTCAGTGCAGGGAAGGGGCAACAAGTTTGCAGGCAAAGACCTTGATTATTATCTATGGTCTTTGGAAGAGAAATCTCCCTCCTTTTGTTCTCCAGCCTACCTTAGTCCACTGAACAGAAATTGTGTCTTTCCTCTCCACTCACTTCCAGGACCCAAAGTGTACTGATTTCCTAGAGCTGCCATAATAAAATATCACAAACTGGATAGCTTAAAATAAAAATATATTGTCTCACAGTTCTGGAGTCTAGAAGTCTGAAATCAAGGAGCTGGCAGAACCACATTTCCTTTGAATACTATAGGAGAATTCTCCAGTGTCTCCTCCTAGCTTCTGTTGGTTTTCTAGAAATCTTTGGTATTCCTTGGCTTGCAACTGCATAATTCCAGTCTCTGCCTATGTCTTCACATAGCTGTTTTTTTTTGGTAAGGACAACAGTCATATTGGATTAAGAGCCCACCATACTCCAGTGTGACTTCATCTAAATTAATTATATTTGCAATGACCTTCCTTCTAATTAAGGTCACATTCTGAGGTGCGGGGGATTAAAGCTTTAACACATTATTTTGGGGGAAGGGCATAATTCAATCTATAACACAAGATAAAGAGAATTGGGTCTTTATTGCCTAGGAGAGACTCCATTCTCACTAGTAAGTCTGGAAGGACAGGAGTCTTATAGTTCTAGACCCATTATGTTAGGGGTTAAAAAAAGATCTCCCTTTATAAAGCTGCAGGCTTTATCCCTAATCTTCCTGTATGAAATTATTCTTTATCCCCGGTCTCAGTTTCTTAATTCAGTTCCCAATGGGACTGGGTCCTCTCTCCCTCAGTAGGTTAAAGAGCTCTTTCCTCATTCTTGTCAACTGTGTCCTCCTAAGATGACCTTGCTGCTCATATTTTACAATCAGGATATTTTGATCTATGTCTAAGACACTGCCATCCACCAGTCTTGCAGATCTACCCTTCCCTGCACCTTCATCTGAATTTAAACATCAACGAATAAACATCAATGAATGAAGTAAATATTAATGAATAAAATAATTTAAGGATAATGACAGCAAGATAAGAACTCTCTTGACCACTTAGTGGCTTTATGCTTTAAAATCCATGAGCCACAAAATAGGAGCAATAGTAACTCCTATACTTATCAGTCTCATATTTTTCTTTGAATATGCTTTGCTCTCTCCCTGGAAGCTTTTCAGTTACAGTTTAAAGGTATCCATTCCATGGGAGCTGTCCTTGGTACTATTCTCCAACTACCTCATTCCCTTATGAAGTCTAAGACTCACAGAATTTCACATATACTACTTGAATGTCATGTCTGAATTAAAGAATTAAAAAAATTACCTTTTGGGAATTTTCACACAGATATCCAGCATTGTATAATAAAATCTAGTAACATACCTAATCACAGTATTGTATATTTTAAAAAAGGAAAAATACTTCTATACAACCCAATAGTAACCCAGACAAAATGACAACCATGGAGTAACATTTTCAGAGTGCCAAAGTAAAATAAGTTTGAGGTTACATCTATCTATCCAGACAAACACTAATTTATATAGAAGAAACACTATTCTCACCCAAATAAGGCCTCAAAAATTTTCCTTCACAAGAAGAGTCCTCTTTGCAGACATTCTTAGTGGCAGCTCTCCGGGAAGGGAGAATTAATTCCATGAACAGACTCTGAGATGCATTAAAAGAAAGCTGAATAAATAAATCAGTGAAATTTACTGTGTTCTAAATAAGTAAACTTCCCCATCTTATACAGTATTGACCAGGCTCTGCTGTGCTAGTAAATTAACCCTTTCCAGTCAGTGTCTTAATTTAGCAAAGATCTATTTTTTCATGCTACATACATACAAAACATAATATGGACAAAACAAAAAAATATTCATTTTCTTTGAGCACATATGGAATATTGTTTTAAAGTGACCAAATATTAGGCCACAAAAGTTGTTAATATCTTAAGGTCAACATCATATAGATCGATAAATCATCATAATGCAGTTTAATTAAAAACCAATATAACAAAATGATAGTAAAAATATCTAGTATGTCTAAAAGCTTAAAAAAAAAAAAAGCCCTGAACTAAACTTTGTTTAAAAAGAATAAAATTACAAAATTTCAGGATTTTTCTGAAATGAAAAAAGAAGGAAATCAGGGTATATATGAGGCTATGTGGTAGGCAGAATTCTAAGAAGTTCCCCAAGATTACTACCCTCTCTTACAATTCTCTCCCCTGAGTGAGAGTGGTATTGTGAATACGATAGGGCAGTTACTTCCTTGATTAGGTTACATTATATGGCAAAGATGAAGGAATTTTTCATATTTAATTATAGTCCTTAATCAGTTGATTTTGAGTTAATCCAAAGAAAGATTATCCCTGGTAGGCCCGACCTAATCAGGTAAGCATTGAAAAGAGAGTCCGTTGCTGGTTTTGATGAAGTAAGCTGCAATGTTGTGAGACAACCCTGTGGTTAGAACATAAGGATGACCTCCAGGAGCCCACCAGGGATGACAGCCAATGAGAAAACACACAGGGGTCTCAATTTACAACCAGCAACTTGAATATTGCCCACAACTTTGGGAGCTAGGAAGTAGATCTTTCCCTAGTTTGCCTCCAGAGGAGGGTGCAGCTAGTCAACACCTTGATTTAGTCTGTGCAGTATTGCAGAAGTCTCAACTAAAACACGCCAGATTCTTGAACCATGGGTACTATAATGTAATAAATGTTTTACACTTCCAAGTTCATAGTAATTTGTTATGAAGCAATAGAAAACTAATACAGGCTGATAAACTTTGATCCCCAAACTAAATAAAGTAGAAATATGTGTTTTACTTAAATACATAAATGCAAAAATCCTAATGTTAGTTATCGGAATTCAATAATATTTGCAAAATAATACATCATTGGCATCTTAGCGAAGAACTCTGGGATGATACTTAAATAATTTTCTGTCTTTTCTATTACCAACTCCAAATCCCCCTCATGTACTTCTGAGTAAACGAGGAGGCAGCAGAAGATGAAAGCTGATGAAGGCAGGAGGAGAATTACTATAGATCTCTCTACCCTCTGGTGTAGACAATTTCTGGGGAAGGACACGTGATCATGGATCCTGCAGATATATGGACAACCCCCTACCCTTCAGGGAGGGGTACCTCATAAATATGCCTGGTCTTGGTCTCTAGGAACTGAACTGATATGATCTGAGTCCTTTCTATCTTTGGGCTTAGAGAGAGGAAGAAGATTACAAAGCAGAGAGTGATCCCACTGATCAGATAGACAGAGGCTTCTGAAACTTTTCTCTATCCTCCAGGATATTTCCAGTGCCAGACACAATGAATGGACCAAAAAAAAAAAAAAAAAAATTACAACACCCCTAAGAGAACAACATCCAGAGAGAATAAGATCAAGAACATAGCCATGTACAATTCCTAAATTCTAAGGACAAAAAGAAAACCTGATAAACTTCCAGTTAAAAATGTTATTTACAAAGGAAAATAATCACAGGACAGCAGACTTCAGTTAATACTAGGTTGTTGCTACTTTGACATACATTCTCTAGGTGTTACACAACTACCTCCCACCCCCACTGCAACACATTTAAATCTATAAAGTGAATTTTCAAGAAATAAGATTGTATCACTAGTCTGATACCTACAACTTTACTACACTTACAGTAGGTGTTTAATAATTAGGATTTAAACAAGTGCTTATTCCCAGCCCATACACGATAGAACCAATAGGTCAGTGTGAAAGCAGGATATTCACAGATATGTAAGCGTTGAAAGAATACATCCAGCCACATAACTTATCTGAACAAAATTCCTGAGAAGCGACATATGGGTCAGTGCAAAGATCTCAAGGAAAGAAGTGCTGAGCAAAGAACACTGCAATGCATATAAAGTTAAGCAATACATTATGTAGTTAACTATTTAATGATCTGTTACTTAAATGCCAAATAATCTTTAAATATAAGGAGCCTACTATAAATTCTTACTATTAGTCAGCTATATTAGCAAAACTTAGCATTTGGGAGATAGGGTGAGTGGTGTTTGGAAAAGAGAGATCAGGTAAAAAAAAAAAAAAAAAATCCCAAAGATCTCATCTATGTCAGGGAGGAGGAAAATAGAGAAGTAAAAATATTTAAAAGTTCAATTTAGTAACCGAAATATATTGGTTGAGAATGTTTTGAAAATACTGATTTCATACAGTAGTAAAGAAATATGTGTTTGGTAAGGAGTATTGAGAAAAAGAACACAGTAATTAATGCAATGGAAAATTTAATAAACTCTCAAATTAAATGAAAAATGAAATGTATAACAAACCAGAAAAAAAGAGGGAAAAAAGCCATGAACCAGTATAAAATGGAAATAACCGTTAATAAATAATAACACATCATTAAAGCACCCAGTCATGACAATCCTGGTAAATTGGATCAATTTTCCTGGTAATGACAACTAAAAAGGCTTGACAAAAATCACCTTCTAAAAGGTAGAGAGACCTAACAAGAGACTGAAAAATGGCCTGGCTGGAGGAGGAAGAGAAGTACACCTCAGATGTGAGCCAGATCTGTTTCTGCCTCAGGGGCAAATGCCCATTCAGAAAAGGCAGCTCAGAAACAGGTTCTGGTGAAGGGCCGGAGATGTGTGGTGCATGGGTCTGAGTTCTGAGCTTACGTGAGGTAGGAGGGAAGAAGAATTTTCATGTGTAACACTTTCTGCCACCCAGGGCTTTTACCCTGAGACTATTTTCTAACTTTTGGAATGTTGCTGAGAGGCTAAATATCTTGCTGTTTTTATGAAGCAGAGGGAAGTGGGTTTGGAGTTTGGTGCACACCAAAGACAGAAGCCCCAGTGTAGTAACAGTCCTGTTCCAGACTGAGATCTGGAGAGAAATTTTCTGAAATGGTGGTACAGACTATGCTATGGCTAATCACCTAGTTGAATCTCAGATCTGCACCTATGAAACAAAGAATGCAATATATGTTAAGAAAAAAAAAGAAGATAGCAGGAGGGGAAGAATGAAGGGGGGGTAATCGGAGGGGGAGATGAACCATGAGAGATGATGGACTCTGAAAAACAAACTGAGGGTTCTAGAGGGGAGAGGGATGGGAGGATGGATTAGCCTGGTGATGGGTATTAAAGAGGGCACGTTCTGCATGGAGAACTGGGTGTTATGCACAAACAATGAATCATGGAACACTACATCTAAAACTAATGATGTAATGGATGGGGATTAACATAACAATAAAAAATTAAAAAAAAAAAGAAATTTATCTACCCTTAGTCTTGAGATTGCTACTGCCCTCAGATGCCCTGCAAAAGTAGGCAATATCCTCCCTCAAAGAGCTTAATATCATCCTAGATTTGAAATTACTTCTGAGAAGATTTTTCTAGTAAGATATCCAGAAAATACTCTAAATCATATCTGGTGACAAAACAAAATTATCTAGAAACAAAAGGGATATACCTAGGGACTTCAGATAAGGGAATGATCAGATATGGATTGAACACAACACTTCCGTTTATTTCTGAGATAAAAGTCATTATTTGAAAAAAGTCAGCAAGGAACTGGAAACTACTATAGTAACATTAAAATACAGAAAAAGAACCAAGTAGAAATTATAACAATAACTGAAATTAAGAATGAATTAATGGATTTAACAACAGATAGGTTTAAAGAAACTATTCACAATTAAGTACTAAAAGATGAAAAATGCAGAAGAATGGTAAGTGACATACACAAAACAGTTAAAATGTCTAAAATACATTTAACTGGAGTCCCAGCAGATGAGGAAAGAGGGACTACAGAAACAATATTTGAAGAGATAATAGCTAGGGATTTCCAATAATTCATCAACTCAACAGATTCAAGGAGGATATATTTTCAAATAGACAGTATGTGGGTACATGTATATGTGCACAAAATAAACAAAGACCTGTTTAAGTAAAACTTTAGAAAACAAGACAATAGAATCTTTTTTTTAAAATTTAATTTTATTACGTTATGTTAATCACCATACATTACATCATTAGTTTTTGATGTAGTGTTCCATGATTCATTGTTTGTGTATAACACCCAGTGCTCCATGCAGTACGTGCCCTCTTTAATACCCAACAATAAGAATCTTAAAAGCCACCAGAAGAAAAGTTGCTATCACAGACATGACAGACAGGCAACTAATTTCCTTCTGCTACCATTGGAAGCTAGAAGACAATAGAAAAATACCTTCAAGCTAATAGAAAGTGATGAGCTAGAATTCTCTACCCAGTGAATATACACTTAAAGAATAAAGGCAAAATAGAGATAATTTCAGACCAAAAAAACAAAACAAACAACGGAGAATAGACCAGTAGACCCAAACTAAAAATATTTAAGGTGTTTATCAGGCAGACAGAAAATGATTCCAGATAAAACTGTTTTAGAGTAGATAACTTTCAGAAAATTTTACTTGTGTCAGTGAGTCTTAATTTTAATAATAAGATTAGAGATAAATGTGATTAAATTTTAAACAGGAAGATTTATTTGATTAAGTAAAATTTTTAAAACGCATATTTAGACATTAAAATTTAAATATCCCATTTGATTTAGGAATTTTAAAAATATGAATCTTAAAGTTAGAAATACGAACTACTGACAATGAAAATATTTTGGGAAAGAGTTAAGTTCCTATCACATCCATAACTTCTGTAGATCTTCTTGTTTAGGAAGTTCAGGAGATGAGGGGATTGTGGATTTCCAGAATAGCTCCCCTTACTCAACCTCCCTCACAGCTTAACTTAAGCTAAATATAGATTTAATTTTGAGTTTGAATGTGGGATATCCAGGACAGGAATCTTTAGGACATCTGTTCCACCAATATAATTTCAAAGGGACTAAAAGCTGAGATATCTTTTAAAATTACATAATTCTATACATACTTTCAACCTTCTAAACTAGAATATCTAAAGATAGGGCCCAGAAATCTGTCTTTCTAAAAATCTCTCCAAGTAATTCCTCTCAATCCAGCACTGAACTGAGAACAGGTATTTGAGAACCATAGTTCTAGTCTCATCTCTAACTAAATTTGCAATATGGGGGCTCTGATTAGTTCAGGGGCAAAAAAGGGATGCAAACAACACTAGCTCCTATAAAAACTCCTAAAGGAGTTTTTAGTCGAATTGAGAGAAAGTTGTATAGAATAAGTTAATTACATACTTTTAAAGGCTATAACAAATAGAAGTACAGCATAGGGGAAGTAAGGTGGAGTCCAGCATGGCTAGGTGGAGGAGAGAGCACCTGATAAACATTAAAAGATGAATATGTGATTAGGATGGAGTGTTGAGTGGGAAGGAAGGACAGGCCAGGGAGAATTGAAGAGGCAGATTTTACAGACAAAGGGAACAATATAAAAACCATGTTATTTAAAAAAAAAAAAATCTTTATATTTTTATAGGCTCTTAAACCTGGGAGTGAACCTACTTCCCCCAGGGAAGACCCTGAGATCTTCCACTTATAATCAAACAATTAACCCATATTAAGAATTCATGAAACTCTATGCATTTAAACTCTGGGACCCTCTCAAGTGCAATCCTTTGTTTAAAAACTTTCTTCCCACCTCTCTTGCAACCACTCTCCTTTGATTATAGCCTATTTGAGGAGTGAGAGAGATTTGCAAACTCAACAGGGAATAGAAGACTACTGCCACTGACGGTGGTGATAAAGATCTCATACATGAACAACACTGTCACCCTGCTACTCTACCCAGTGCTTGGATCCAGGACTTAGTGGGATGAAAGGAACTTGGGGAGGTGGTGGAATGGGTATACACTGCAGTCTGCATCTGACGAGTCCCCCTAAACCCAGGTACCATGGATTAACACTAAATGAAGCCCTAAAGAGGGACACTATCAGCCTCCAGTCTATGGGTTATTTAAAATATTTATGTATCTATTTAAAAAAATAAAATAAATTCTCTCACATTGGTTTGAATGGAGTCATGGCACCAGGGAATTGCAATTTCAGGGCTACATAGGAGGTCGTTGCTGTTGCTATGGTTTCTGTGATGTGGATGCTGTAAACCCATGGAACTGCCCAATGCACAATTATGCAACTCTACTGCAGCACATCAGAATTATTTTTCCTTTGTTTTTTTTTCTTTGAGCACCAGAAAAGCCCAAGCCCACAAATCACAAATCATTGAAATTATAATAAAATAACTTCGTTGATTCCTATACTTTGATTACAATTTTTCACATACTGTAGGAGGGAGATATAAAACAATATTCTAACAAGACAGATATTTTCACATGTTGTACATCTTCTTTAATTCAGTTTCCATTTTTTGCTCACTTCAGAGTATAAACAGTTTAATGGCAAGTAGAATGTTAGCAATATTTTATATTCTGTTGGAATCTGACCAAATAGAATTCTTCATTGTAACACTAAAACAGATTTGAATGTGTTATGTTTTTCTTAATAGAAATAGTGTATAATAAATGGGAGCTTTAAATCAATATTAGGTTTGCCAGTAATTCATTAAGGTGTAACATTGTAATAATTAGCAATTAAGAGCAAAAGTTCTGATTTTCATTCTTTTTCTCAGTGTTTAAATGAGTATAACTTTTTTGTTGTCTGTTACTGCCTAATTTCACTTGCCATAAAACTGATCCTTAGAGAAATAAAAGAGATCCATATATTCAAGGTCAATTGTGCTGGTAGTATTAATTATGATCTAGTATTGTATTCCTAGTAAATAGGCCAGATGTTAAATGGGAAAATGCTTCTCACCCAGGAGAAATAATTTTAAGTGCATGTCACAGCTTCCTTTTAGAGTCTCTATTATATTCATATTCATATATTCACATTCATGATGTTTCTAGCATCTGTATTCTTTCTTTGCAACTAACCCATAGCATTACTCCTTCAATGATTTATATAATTTAATTCAATGAGCATTCTTTAAGAAACTGTTAGGGAAATCATATATTATTGGGTGGTCTGGAACACATAAATACATGCAAATAAAACACATTTATGTCCTCAAAAGAGTTTATGATCTACTTAGGAAAAGAAGCTTAACTCTTGAACCATATGAAGAAGAATATTATTCAATGTTGAAAATACTATGTACTGAAATATATTTTGTAGCCTTATGCATTAAGATTTTTTGGGGTGATGCTTGGGTGGTTCAGTTGGTTGAGCATCTGACTCTTGGTTTCGGCTCATGTTGTGATCTGAGGGCCGTGAGATCTAGCCCGAGTTGGGCTCCATGCTCAGCGGGGTGTCTGCTTGAGATTCTCTCCCTATCCCTTTGCCCCTCCCCCTGTTTGTGCACTCTCTCTCTCTAAAATAAATAAATAATTTTTTTAAATAGACTTTGTTGGGGTTACTATTCAAATGCTGCATCTAGATGGTACCAGGAGTACAAAGAAGAGAAGGCGATGATTTGGGAACTTGTGGAGTTAATGATACTAGACCATTCTTTCTTCTATTTCTCAATGTGCATGCATTATTTCTCCATCTGTCTTATAATTTCCAATTTGTTTCAGAGGGAAAAAAAGTCTCCAAAGACATTTTTAATCATCCCAAGCTCTTATTTTTTCTGACGTTAGCTAAAACGTGTACTACAATGCTTAAGTTATCTGTTGATCACCTGTCTACTGGAGCCAATATGACTTACCTCTGACTACAAAGCTTTAGTAGGACATTAAAGTCCAGACTGGAGACACAAATGTAAATATGGCAATTTTGTAATTCTCTTGACTCTTAAATTCTGTCTATAAGAGATCTTATTCTGGGAGATTAATGACTTCATGTTTAATGTTTTAGACTCCTTTACATTTGGTCTCTTGGAAGAGCAGCTTTTATTAAAAAAAAGCTGGGCTGATGACTCTGGTTTCAGTTAGTATCAAATGGTAAATATAATTCTGTTTCTCCAAATGACAAATATTTCCCCCAGTTTAGTTAAGCTCACATACAAGACAAGTTTCTTTCTTTTTTTTTTTTTAAAGATTTTATTTATTTATTTGACAGAGAGAGAGATAGCGAGAGCAGGAGCACAAGCAGGGGGAGTGGGAGAGGGAGAAGCAGGCTTCCTGCCGAGCAGGGAGCTCGATGTGGGACTCGATTCCAGGACCCTGGGATCATGACCTGAGCCGAAGGCAGACGCTTAACGACTGAGCCACTCAGGCGCCCTGTAGTACCCACTTCTGACACTGAGACACTACAGACCTCTCTGACTTGCCACCCTGAAGTGCTGTATCAGCGAAAACGCTACAGTTTCAGCTAAATTGTTCTTCATGAATAACTGACTTTGCTGGGATTTAAAGACAGTCTAGTAAGCATGCATCAGAGTGCACAGCCTGAATTTCTATGGCCTCATTGTGCCAGCAGGACATGCTGGGAAATTGAAAAAATTTAGACTGTCAGAATTCCTGGAGTATCTACTTTCTTGGTTCCTTTGGCAGCTAAAGGGCAAAATAAGAGCCAGGGTTAGAACAGTATTCGAGGCATGACTAAATTCATATTCATGCCATTACATAATGATCAATTTGTTCTTTATTGCTTAACCAGAGCAGTAATTAGGAAAAGAAAGAATCTCTATAAACCTCATCAGAAGGTATATTAAATAATGCATTGAGATAGCCTTTCTGTATTCATAAGAGGCTTCAAACCTCTTACATTATATTTAAAATAAACTGAAGTCATTAGTTACATAAGCAACTATCTGAAAATATTATAGAGCCTATAATGTGTTCTTAGCCCAGCACTGGTGGCTCCTGTGTTCCCTGCTATCAATTTCATTGGGTAAGTAGCACGGACCCTTCCCTCCTCAAACAAGACTTACTTTTATATAGTATTCATGATACGTGTATATACCAAAGAAAAGGAAGTCAAAGAGTTAGAGAGGCAAGAGAAAAATGATATTCAATGATGAAGATGCTATTCTAACTAAAATGTAGACCCCCAAAATGTACTGCACCTAGACAGAAGACCAGGAATTTAGAATTTTTTCCAAAAATGTAAATTCATGAATTGGAATAATAATGATAGTTAACATTAACCAACCGTCAGTATTGTGAAGCAGTTAAGATTATGGATTCAGGAACCATATGCAGAGATGAAATTTTCAGTTATAAATGTACCCAAATTAAATGGCCTCTCTGTGCCTAAGGTTCATCACTTCTAATATAGGAATAACAGTACAAATTTTATAGGAGAATTATATGAGAATTAATTGAATTAAAATACATACATAAAATAGTATTTGGCTCAGACGTAAGTGTTCAGAAAATCTGGGTTGTTTTTAATATTGAGTACTTACTTTGTACCTGTCATGAGTTTAAGCAATTTGCATCTTTTATCTCATTCAATCTTCACAAAAACCCTATGAGCCTTAGATGATGAAATAAGAATAGAGAGATGAAGCAAATTTCCAAGGTTATCAAAGTATACGTGCCTAAATAAAGACTTGGACCTAGGCAGTTTGAATCCATACTCCATACTGTTAACCGCTACACTATGCCCAAGCTTTTTTAACTGCATCACTTCTTCCTGCCAAGTACCATTTTCTCCTAAGGACAGTATAGCTGCAAAATATGAAACAATTAGTTCTTGCAGATGCAATCATTGCTGCTGGTGCTCTTATCAAAAAATAACAACTTGTATAGCCAGATTTCTGTTGGTAGCATAAATACTCAAGTTGCAAACTATCCTGCTTTGGATTAATTCCACACTTGTTTAAATTTAGTAAGGGTGTGTAGGCTGTTATATAAAAATTGGGGTGTTCCATTTTTGCAAAAGGTAAATATTAGTTTATTTAAATATCTACATATAGCCTATGTTTTCTAAAGAAGGAGCTCTTAAATGTCTGTCATACTGGAGAAAGATTTTGGTCAGAATGAATCAGGATAGAAGTTCACCTAGACAATAGGGGACCACATTCTCTAGCCAAATAGATCAGAGGTCACACCCAAAGGAGCCAAAGGAAAAGGTGAGCAGACATGTTCTGAGGTCCAGATAGGAGCTACAGTCAGAGGCGTAGCAAAAGCAGGCATAAATAGAATCTCATTGAGTCCATGAAAATACCCCACAAGCTCTGTCCAGAACCTAGAAAAGCAGCCGCAAGAACTAAAGAAAAATGAAAGAAGGTTAGGGGAACTACAGTGGGGTTGATAAATAACAATTTAGTAAGAAAAAAGCCCCGAACTCTGAGGCTTATTCCAGCCTAAGGTCACAATAAAAGCCATCACTGATTTGACTATAACAGGGAGTAAGGAGGCAAATAGAGCCAGTGATCCCAAGGGGGCTAAGGTAAAACAAAGTGAGTGTCTTCTAATTCCATCTAAAGGATTCCAGCATGGAAAAGCTGAAGAAAAAGATTAAATCATGTGGGGAGTATATTTCAGTAAAGTGTGAAATAGTAAACAAAGAAATGAAAGCATCTGTTGAAATATGTGAGTTCACAAAAAAATACATCATGACGCAGCATTTTCACAAATGTGCTGACTTTCAAATAATTAACTTTCAAATAGCCAGTGTTGGTATATGTATATTTGCAAAAAACCTTTCATATGTCACATTTTTGCTTTTCTCCACCCGTGATGAAATACTTTAGGCTCTTCCATGAGGGCAATGGCTGCCTGCAAGTAGTTCAATTTTGGAATCCACACCATCTCATTTTTTCAGCAATAATTGTGCAAATGATCATTATCCTGAATTTTGATCTTATTTGTTTATAAAATGAGTAGAAAAATAAAATGTTTGATACTGGAAATTAAACCTCTAGATGTCATGAACTTATTTTATGTGAGAGGAAGATGGAAATATTATTAGGTATATAAGTAATACCAAAGCTTTAGTTGCATTTGAAAATACGCTGGACTTTAAACAGTAAAATAATTAAGAGAACATGTATGCAGTACTGGAAATATACCCCTGATGACTGTATCTAAGAACCTAGATAAAATTAAGGATTTTATTTTCATTTTCCAGATGAAACATCCTCAGCCCTTCCTCACTCATCCCTACCCTGTGCCCCTTTCCCCAACAGAAATGCATAATCAAGCTGACTTTCTCACATTCCAGAAACAGTCTGAAATACTTCAAAACCATTTTTCATAAGAGTTGGAGATGGTTTATAATTCAACTGATGAACATGTACACACATGCACACACACATGCACAGATTATGTCAGAGTTATTGACAGCTGCCCTTACACCCCACTCTGAGTCATAAAAATAACTTTAGACATGAGCTTCAAAATGTATGGTTATCAGTAATAAATTATTCCACAGAGTCTCAGTGGTTAACTTCACAGTATTTCACTAAAATAAATTTTCTGTGATCACTTGAGTAGGCCTTTTGTTGGCCCCTCTGAAAATAAACAGAGCATTAATAATCTATTAATCTTTTTATGTATTAACATGAGAAACCATATTTTTCAAATGAATAAGTAGTAATTACATTTTGTCACATATAATGCCCCTCTTTTTTATAAATAGAAAAGTGGCCAAGATTACTAAGCACTCGGACTTTGGAATTCAGCTGTGGTAGGAAGTCAGGAGAATTAGATGAACTTGATTACATTTGAATCAAATGAATACAACCTTTGAATCAGCTGGTGGAAAGGGGAGTGTTGTCCACCTATTTAGTTTTAATTTACGTGGAATTGCTAGGGGTATTTTTTAGCTAGCCCTTTCCTGTTAGGTTGTGTTGGCCCAAAGCCATTGGAGCTAGTTAATACAGTTACAAAGATCTAAATGTGTCAAAGGTTCTAGCCAGTTGAGTAATCCTGCCTGATGAAAAACCGAATGACTCATGAGTCATTCCTGTTACTGATTCATGATGCAGTTTCTCAATTAGTGTTAACCCAAAGTCAAATAGAATAGTTAACTAGCATAGTTAATTCTATTATTGATGTTAAAGATGGAATCAAAGGAGGGTTTGAGAAAACTGTTAGTTGTGACTCTTGTGGACCAGAAAAGTAAACCAGTACCTAGCCTAGGAATATAACATATTCCTAGGCACCTGCATACCTAAATCAGAGGTCTCCCAGGAAGCTAAAATTGAGCCCCAACTTCTTAATGAGGCATAGGCTTCCCATCACAATTTGTAATATATTGTATAGTCCTCACTACACTTCTTATGGTGGGAACAGAGATGTGTGTCTATGATTTCCCTTGTTTACTTGTGGTTAAACAACAGAAACTTACAAAATCCTAACACTTTTTAGTAATATCATTATAATATAAATTAAGTATTTTTAGAGCTTACTGTATGTCAAATGTTGTTCTAGGAACTTTAAATCTTTGAGAAAAGCACTATTATTATAAAACCCATTTTTCAAAGGAAAAACCAAGACACAGGTAAGTAACTTACCCAGAAGGATGCAATTAGTAAAGTTGCAGACCAGGATTTGAATTTAATGAAATTCGGCCCCTAGGATACAGTGTCTTAACCACTGTAATAAACTGATTGGGTTAAGGACTGCAGTCTTCTTTATACTCTACCCAAATCAAACATCAACTTGGATGAACTCAGTTTCTAAGGTAAACACTTATCCAAAGCTATGGCTTCCTCAATTCTACTGGTTTTCATGTCAGCTATTTACCTTTTTAGCTCTCTTCTCCCATGACTACACCCTAGACATTATTGTTACCTAGAACTGCTGTGCTTCTACAAACCTAACCCCAAAACACTACTGAATCACAGTATCAGCTGATTTCTCTCACTCTGTTGCTTATACTATACCATTTATTTAACCAATCCTGATTCTTCTGCTGGTCCCTGTTTATTTCCTTTCTGTTACTCTATTTTCTTTCTTTATTCATCATATTCTTTATGGTCCATCACCTCATACTTAATCCCCTCTCTTCCCATTATTCTCCCAATAAAACTTTGGCTCATCCTCTGCTCCTGCACATGGACTATGGAGCACAGCTGAAGCTCTTTGCCTTGGACTCTCTAAGCTGTCTTCTGATTTTCCTTCTGTCTGCTTGCTTCTTCTGTCTCCCTCACAGGTTCATCTTCCTCCTGCCATCCCTTAACTGTAAACCTCTTTTGAGGGTTTCCTTGGCAACTTCTCTCACTGCTCTGTGCATTCTTGAGTCATCTCACCAATTTCTATTGTATTTATTGAGGTAGGCTAAAATGCCGTAACACAAGAGACCACAAAACCTAGGGCTCAAACACAATAGAGCTTATTTCTCATGTACTGGTCCAAAGTGAGTATTCCTAGTGGGTGGGAAGACTTTTTTTTCCCATGTGGAGATTCAAGAGCTCAAATGCTTCAATTTTATGAATCCAATATCCCCTACGGCCTTGGCTCTCCTTCAGCTAAAGGGGAAAAAGAACATGGAGAAGGCATACGAGCTTCTTAAAAGCCTTGGTTCAGGGGGGCACTTGCATGCTCAGTCGGTTAAGCGTCTGCCTTCAGCTCAGGTCATGATCCCAGGGTCCTGGGATCGAGTCCCACATCAGGCTCCCTGCTCAGTGGTGGACCTGTTTCTGTCTCTCCCTCTGCTGCTCCCCAGCCTGTGTGCTCACTCACTCTTTCTCTCTCAAATAAATAAATAAATAAAATCTTTGGGGGAAAAAAAAGGCCTTGGTTTAGGAACAACACACATCACATTCACTTATGTCCTATTGGTCAGATCTAGTTACATTGCCACACTTACTTGGAAGAAACTGAGAAACATAGTACAAGCTGACTATCTAGGAAGAAATGAAAATGAATTTTTAGTGAGCAGCTGACAGGATCTATCACACCATCCTGATATATTACTGAATCAAAAATACTTATCTCCAGCCCACATAGCCAAAAGCTAACTGACTTCTCCATTAGGAGGGTCTCATTAGTATTTCAAACCCAATCTACTCAAAACTAAACTCACTAGCTTACTATGTAAAACCACTTTTGTCATGTGTTCACCATTTCAGTAAATGATTTAGCCAAAAAACTGGGAGTAACCTTGACTCCTCTCTTTTTCACTTCTCATACCCAATCACCCAGTCTTACCAATTCTACATCTTTTTTTTCTTCCATCTTTATTGAGGTGTAATTGACAGATAAAATTGTATATATTTAAAGTAGACAGCTTAATGATTTGACTTGACAAATGTATACATTGTGAAATGGTTACCACAACGAATTTAATTCACAAATCTATCACTTCACCTACTCATCTGTGTGTGCTAAGGATACTTAATATCTGTTCTGTTAACAAATTATCAAGTATGCAATTCAGTATGATTAACTACACTCACCATGCAACAATTAGATATCCAGAATTTATTCATGTAATTTCAAGTTTGTGCCCTTTGACCAAACATCTCCCCATTTCTGATACACCAAGCCCCTGGAAACTATCATTCTATTCTCTGTTTCTAGGAGTTCACTTTTTTTTTTTTTTTTTTTTTTGCCAGATGCCACATATAAGTGAAATCATGCAGTATTTATCTATCTTTCTGTGACTGGCTTATTTCACTCAGCATAATGTCCTCCAGGTCCATCTATGTTCTCATAAATGGCAGGATTTCCTTTTATAAGGCTGAATATTCTTCTGGGTACATGTAAACATATATATTTTCTTTATCCATTCATTTGTTGATGGACACCTAGGCTGTTTCCATATCTTGGCTATTGGGAATAATGCTGCAGTGAACATGGGGGTGCTGGATAATTTCAAATAACCTGTCTCTGAGTTTGCTGCCTCTTTCTTCTGATCAGCTATTGATGCTGTCTACTGAATTTTCAATTTCATTTGCTGTAGTCTTCAGCTCCAATATTTCTCTTTGGTTCTTTTTTATGATTTCTCTTTGTTAAAGTCATTGTTTTATTTACATATTATTTTCCTGAGTTTGTTGAATTGTGTGCTTTTCTGTAGCTCACTGAGCTTCCTTAAAACAACCATTTTGAATTCTTTACTGGGTAAATTGTAGATCTCCAATTCTTTGGGTTCAATTCCTGGGAAATTATTGTGCTCCTTTGGTGGTGTCATGTTTACTTAACTTTTAAAGTCTTCTAATTGCAGGCGCCGGGGTGGCTCAGTTGGTTAAACGACTGCCTTCGGCTCAGGTCATGATCCTGGAGTCCCTGGATCGAGTCCCTGGATCGAGTCCCTGGATCGAGACCCTGGATCGAGTCCCTGGCTTGGGGGCCCCAGATCGAGTCCCGCATTGGGCTCCCTGCTCGGCAGGGAGTCTGCTTCTCCCTCTGACCCTCCCCCCTCTCATGTGCTCTCTCTCATTCTCTCTCTCTCAAATAAATAAATAAAATCTTTAAAAAAAAAAAATAAAGTCTTCTAATTGCTATCTTTGCATTTCAAGAAGCAATCACCTCCTCTAGTCTTTACTGACTTCCGGAAAGAAATGCCTTTAACAGTCATTTCTACTAGGGATTGATTCTAAGGCTTCTCAGATCTTTTCTATAAATATGCCTGTACCACACTTCTTGTTCCCCCTCTGAAGTGAATTCTTACGAATGTATGCCTTCTCCCAATCCCACAAAACCAGGCTGAGTGCTAAGAGCCTCCTATTTCTTTATCCTAGGGCAGTGCCCTGAATGCTCATTTGTATAGTTCTCCCCCAATCCCACAGTGTCAAGTCAGCTTCCTTCTCATGCTCACTAGACATCCGCAAAGGCTTGTACTTGCTGCCCACAGGGGTGCATGCAGGAAGCTGATCACATTGGGAGTACATAGGTGAGGAGCAGGGACCACTGTGGTTATCCATGGGCGAGTTGGGAGGGTCCACAGGTGTGGTATCCCCAGCAGCTTATGGGTAGCCTTCCTAAAGGAGTCTACAATGAGTTTAGTAGGATCCACATCCTTTATATGATTTCCAAGTGCTGACTGTTGGGCTCAAAGCCTCTAATAGACCCTCAGTCATGTAGATAACCTCAGTACTTTGCAGGGGTGCAAGGGGGTGAGAAATAAGTGGGCCTCTTTGGCAGTGTCCCACATAACTGGGGAAGCTGGGTAGTCACTCACTGCACTCTCACTTTCTGTCGTGGGAGAAACTGGGGGCCAAGGGAGTCTCTCTGGGCACTGAGCTGTGCCTCCTTGGGGTGGGAGTGAGTAAAGTGAAAATGTTCTTAACCTCTTCAGTGTATCTAGTCTCAGAATTTTTTTCTCTAATGGTGCACTGGAACTTCTCCACTAGACTCCCAGACTCCCACAAAAGTACCCTACTCTGTGGATGATTGTCAAAATCAATGTTTTGTGGGAAGATGATGGTATAAAACTGGTATTTCTCCATCTTGCTGATTTCACTCCTTAATTCCACCTCTTCAATGCTGTGCTCCTTCTATAGCTGAAGTATTACCATAGTCTCCTGATTCTCTGATTTCATTCTCTCCCTGTTTTACCTGTTCTATCCCAAATGACCTTTCTAACATACCAATCTGCTTATGCTACTCTCAAGCTTAAATGTCATTAATGGTTCCACTTCTCCCTCAGGATAAAGTCCAGACTCCTTAGTGCTGAACCCTTATTAATCCTCTCAGAACCTCATTTAGCTGATTTTTCACCAGATGTCGAAAGAAGATCCATTTACCTTTGTATCACCAGAACCTAGTACCACAGGTGGTTTAATAAATACTTGTTAAATAAATGAATGAAAAGTATTTAGAATGTTTTCTCTGACCTTCAAGCCCTGATGAGTTCACCATCACTTATCTGTATTTCCATAGTAGTCCCTGCCTACTCTCCTAATAGTACTTATCACATATAGTTGTCTATTTGTTTGTTTGACTTCCATACTTGAGCTTTAAGTCCCCCAAGAGCACAGACAGTGTCATTTATTATTTTACTTTCAACTACAGTATAGTTCTCTATATACAGTAGATTCTCAGGTATTGAATAGATGAATGAATGGACGGTTGTTCCAGCTAAAGGTCAGAAAGTAAATCTAGGGTGTTCTCTAGGAGATGGATATTGCTTATAACTGATTTTTGTTTAGTTAGGTAGAGACTCTTATTCACCAGAATTGCAAGGGATATCCGTTCTCATGAGAAAAGCTGATTACCCTAGGAATTGCACTTCCCAGGGGGTTGCAGATGGTGAGAGTCATGTGTAATGAATCTGTGTGGAAGTAATATGATGTAGAGAAGGTATAAATGAATAGGGAATAGCATAATTGCAGGGATACTGCATATGGTTGGACAGGTGCTACCTGGCACAATTCCAGAAGTAGTTTTTCACATAGATAATGGCATGCACATAGCTATCTGGAACTACATAGTTTGGCTATCCTGACTGTAAAGAATTCTATGGAGAAAATGAAAGATTCTTAGTTGAAGTCATGGATGAGAAATTGTGGGCAAAGAGAGATATCTAGAGTATTTTTAGGAACCCTTATTACATGTACTGTGTAAAACTCTTGTGACACTCTTCAGGGCACAGTAAAATTCTATAGTATTCTTTACAGGTTTAAGAATCAGACAAATATTTCTTTAAATGGGATGTACTGACAATGGGCCGTAAGAGCTCTGGAGTCCATGTGGGTTACACTTGACTGGACAATTAACACAAGCATTTAAATAACTAGGGTCATTTGAAATGCCATGTTTTTTATTCTTAAAAAAGTGTATAGCCTTATTAGAAAAATTCTACATAAAATGCTTTGATCATCTTTTATCTATTTACAAGGCAGTATAGTTGATGCTTTGAGAGATCAGATGGTATGTTAGAGATGGTTATGTTACTAAAGAATTTTATAATCAAGTGGGGGAGATTCCACATGTTTACAAATTACCATTTTTTTAAAGATTTTATTTATTTATTTATTTGATAGAGAGAGACACAGCAAGAGAGGGAACACAAGCAGGGGGAGTGGGAGAGGGAGAAGCAGGCTCCCCGCTGGGCAGGGAGCCCGATGCGGGGCTCGATCCCAGGACCCTGGGACCATGACCTGAACCAAAGGCAGACGCGTAACAACTGAGCCACCCAGGCGCCCCTACAAATTACCATATTATAGTTTAGATTAGGATGGGTACCAAAAGGGATGAATAAACCAAGATTATGGGAATTCAGCAGATGGAAAAAAGCAGTTATGGCCAGAATGAGGAAGTTTAATGAAGAAGATAATATCCAAGCTTTATCTTAATGAATGGATGGAATTAGGGCAGGCAGAGTGGGAGAGAAGTACAGTTCAGGATTCCTGGCTCTGTCTACCACAGGGAGTATTCACCACAAGGAGTGAAAACTAGCCTCTGTTGAGATCTTAAAAGCTTTTTTTTTTTTTTTTTTACCACCAAAAATCAACTATTCTCTCATCAACCTCATACCAACATCTAGTTGACGAATGATCCAAAATCTAGGACACAAAATATAGAATAAGATCAAAATTTCCCCAAATATAGTATAAGAAATCTAGTCCTTATTTTATCAGAGGACTGTTTAAGACAGTGGTTATCCAAGGCTTAGAGAACTGAAATAAAAATGAGTTTGCCCTAGATTAGTAATATAAAAACATTCAATAAAAGGCTACTTTTAAAAAGAAGAAACAGAAAAAAATTCATTGGAATATGTTTTATCTATTGTATCTTCAAATCATGTAACCAGAAGAGTAATGAAATAATTCATAGAGCACCTTTAGGCAAGAAAAATAAAGAAATGATAAAATTGTTGTAAAATAATTCCTCTGGCTTACAACTCCAGCTGGGAAGTAAGCACCTGAGCCAATAAAATTCAGCATCTTTTTAAATATAGGAAGACATAAAGAAGTCCATTTGTCATCTCAAGGAAAAGGTAAATACAGACAAGTGCATGTGCACACACACCCCTAAAAAAATAAGAGATCCAACAGTCAGATTGAGTAAAATAGCAAAGAATGAGAGCCATTTTCCATTATTTATAGGAAAATATAGGCAATTAAAACATGATCAGAATAAATCCGTATTGTGTGTTCTATAGAACATGTATATATTTTGTTGGTTGATACCATTAAAGTGTTGCACGTGAACAATGGGAAATGGAGATCATGGGTCTACCTAACACAAAGATCATTTGAAATCTTATGTACTCATTTATTTCATGTATTATATATTTTCCAAGATGGTGACCACCTAGCAAAACTTACTGAACTAAGTAACATAGTCATACTAGGGTACCTCTTTACTGACTGCAGAGCAGTGAGGAGGGAATAGCCAGTAGCCAATAATCCACCTAAGATGTTCTTGAAGGCACATTAACATTTTTTTTTTTTTACACTTTGAAAATAAGGGTCATTAGGGAGAGTTATAAGATATTCTGAGTCTAAGCAGTTGTGGAGAAGCCTTTCATACTCTTTGAAAATTGTAAATAAGTCATTCTCTAATCCCTGTCTGAGAAAAGCATGGGTGCCTGTAAAAAAGAGGATATGCATCCATAGTGAAAAAAAGAAGGTAGCAGAAGTCTAGAGCCATTCTGAGTTTAGTTTGTTTCCAAGTATCCTCCCTTTTGAAATCAGCTTTAGTGAAGTATGATTTATATAAATGCAGTTTTAAAGAATACAGTCAAGTGCCCTGAAAAATGTGGTCTTCTGAGCATCTGCTTTTAACCACCAAATGTCTACAATACGTGGCTCTAAGTTTATATCTATAGCAAAAGTATGGAAGAGAACTGGAATGTACTGAACACCTAATTCTTACTTTATGGCTTCACATTTATTATTTCATATCCTTCTAAAAACAATTTTCTGGAAGAGATTGTTATTCCCATTTTGATTAGTTTTAACAAATGGAGTCACAGAATACATGAATAATTTGTCCAAATTACCCAGACTGTAAGGTGGGATGGGACACAATCAGAATCTAGACCTGTCTAGCTTTAAGACCATTGTTTTGTTTTGTTTTGTTTTGCTTATGCGTATTACCACATCCACACAAATATATTCTCCCCAGGGCTCACAGGCGCCAAATTTTCAAAGAATTTAAGCAGGGAGTGAGCATGAAACAGTAGTGATTTCTTGGTGAAGGAGCTTAGGGAAGAGGGATACAGAAGAATGGAACTGAGAATGTGGGGCTGCCTAAGACTAGCTGGTCCATTAGGTGGCAGTGCATTAAGAGTGAAGTATAGCTTTAATTGAGATTAAATTTTAGGATTCCTGGGGCACCTGGGTGGCCCAGTCCGTTAAGCATCTGCTTTCGGCTCAGGTCATGATCCCGGGACCTGGGATCGAGCCCCAAGTTGGGCTCCCTGCTCAGTGGGGAGCCTGCTTCTCCCTCTTCTCCCTGCCCCTGATCTCTCTTGTGATCTCTGTCTCTCTCAAATAATAAAAAATCTTAAAAAAAATTTTTAGGATTTCTGAATTTAGGATTCCCTAGTGAGTTCAGGGAGGAGCAGAATTTTCAAGGACTTTAACTCCTTGGGACAGAACTCGCTCAGAAGTAAGGTGGAAGCATGCTCAAGTCGATAACCATGTCATGAATGGACAAACAGACATCAAATGGATGAGCTGAATCCATTCTCCTTAACTCATTAGTCAATCATCCTATGCCAATGGAAATGAATTACAGTAATATGTCAAAATATTTTTAAAATGTAAAACTCACAGACATTAGACTATAGAGAGGTTTGAATGCTTCCATTTTTAATGTGAATCTTGGGCTTATGACGATATTAAGCATGTATCTGCAAATGAGTGTGGATATCTCTCTTCCCAGTTATATTTTATATTAAGTAGTATCAAATGTTTTTAGCAGCTTTCAGCCAATTTTATATTATAGGCTTAATTAATAAGTGTGTAACATGGCCACATGGGTAGTTATGTAGTTAGTAATAAAATACTAAGAATTTGGATCAAGAGACCTTGATTCTATTCTATAATTTGCTGACATAATATATAGTGTATTATCATCCATCTAAAATTACATAAAAAGCTCAAGTCTTTAGGTGTATTCAATTTCCAGGCTTTTTTTTTTTTTTTTCAATTTTAGACCAAACAGAAACCTAAATTTTAGGTCTTCAATGAAGACAAGCATAATACAGTTTGGAATATCTTACTATCCAAGCACTAACCATTTAAGCTACTCCCTAGGCCCAGATAACTATCTTTGTCTCCAATTTATATTCAAATGACACTCCTAAGTCTGCCTATCTTCACCTATCTAATACAATATGAACTGTCAAAAATACTGTTGATTTCAACTAGAAGTAAAATTTTCCCTGCTTTCAGATTATAGTGATTCCACCAAAAAATTGTTGGAACTATTCAACGAATTTAGGAAAGTTGCAGGACACAAAATCAATTCACAAAATGCAGTTGCATTTCTATATGCTAATAACAAACTACCTGAAAATTAAGAAAACAATCTCATTTATAATAGCATCAAAAAGAATAAAATATTTGGGAATAAATTTAATTAAGCAGGTGAAAAACAAGCATGGAGGACATTAGGAGAAGGAAGGGAAAAATGAAGGGGAAATTGGAGGGGGAGATGAACCATGAGAGACTATGGACTCTGAGAAACAAACTGAGGGTTCTAGAGGGGAGAGGGTGGGGGGATGGGTTAGCCCGGTGATGGGTATTAAGGAGGGCACGTACTGCATGGAGCACTGGGTGTTATACGAAAACAATGAATTGTGGATCACTACATCAAAAACTAATGATGTAATGTATGGTGACTAACATAACATAATAAAATAAATTAAATTTAAAAAAAGGAAGAAAAAATATTCAAATAAGATATACAGATACACCTAAAAAAAAAAAGGCAGTGAAAAACATGTACACTGAAAGATAATGCATCAATGAAAGAAATTAAAGAAGATGCAAATAAATGGAAAGCTATTCCATCTTTGTAGGCTGAAGACTTAATACTGTTAAGATATTGACACTACTCAAAGTGATTTACAGATTCAATGCTATCTTCATTAAAATCCTGATGATATTCCTGATAAGGAATTAATATCCGAAATAAATAAGGAAATCCTACAAATCAATAACAAAAAAATGCAAGTCACCCAATTAAAAATGGACAAGACTTAAATAGACATTTCTCCAAAGAAGACACATAAATAGATAACAAATACAAAAAGAAATGCTCAACATCACTAACCATCAGGCAAATGCAAATCAAACCCACCAGATAGCACTTCACACCTGTTAGGATGGCTATCATAAAAAATTTTTTTAAAGATTATGTGTTTGCAAGGATATGGAGGAAGGGAAACCTTTGTACACTGTGGAGGTGTATAATTGTTTAGTCGCTATAGAAAACAAAAAATTAAAGGTAGAATGACCACGTGACCAAGCAATCCCACTTCTGAGTATACATCCAAAATTATTGAAATCAGGATCTTGAAGAAATATCTGCACTTGCATATTCTATGTAACATTGTTTGTAATAGTCAAAATATGGAAATGACCTAAACACCCACTGCTGGATGAATGAAGAAATGTGGTTTGTACATATAATGAAATATTATTCAGCATTAAACAAAGAAGGAAATGCTACCTTATACGACAATATAGAGGAACCTGGAGGATACTAGTCTTATTGAAATAAGCCAGACACAGAAAGACAAATACTACATGATTTCACCTGAGTTATTAAAAGAGTCAAACTCACAGAGAGTAGAATAGTGGTTGCCAGGGGCCGAGGGAGGGGGAAATGAGAGTTGTATTAAGTAAGTTCTAAGGGCGCCTGGGTGGCTCCGTTGGTTAAGTAGCTGTCTTCGGCTCAGGTCATGATCCCAGGGTCGTAGGATCGAGTCCTGCATCAGGCTCCCTGCTCCGCAGGAAGCCTGCTTCTCCCTCTGCCTGCTGCTCCCCCTGCTTGTGTTCTCTCTCTCTCTCTGACAAATAAATAAATAAAACCTTAAAAAAAAATAAGTTCTAGAGATCTGTTATAAAACATAGTGTCTAAAGTTAAAAAATACTGCACTATAGACTTAAAAGTCTCATGTTAAGTGTTTTTCCCACAATAAAAAATTAAATAAAGAAGAAAAAGTGTTCTTAGTGTAAATTAAAAAATCCATTTTCTCTTATAAAACTAAGCATGCAAGGACCATATGATCTAAAAATGACATTCTTGGGCATTTATCCCGAATTAATATAAACTATGTACACACACACACACACACACAGAGCACATGAATATGGATAGCAGCTTTATTTATAATAGCCTGAACCTGGAATTGAAAAAGACGCCTTTCAATGGGTGAAAAACTACAGTACACTCAAACCATGGACTACTACTCAGCTATTAAAAGGAACAGGCAATAACTTGATGATCCTCCTTTATGCTGAGAAAAAAAAAATGTCAGAAGGCAACATATCATCTCATTCCATTTATATAACATTTTGAAATGATACCATTTAAAAAATGAAGGATGGAGTTGTGGTTGATAGGGGTTATGGATGAAGACAGTGCGATTATTAAAGGACATACGCGGGATTTGGTGGTATAGAAACTATTCAGAATCTTTACTCTGGTAGTGGATACACAAACTTACACAGGTGATAAAACTGTATATAACTAAATACACTTACACATGTGCACACATACCAGCAAAACTGAGGAAATCTGAATGAAATCAGTGTATCATTATCCTGGTGTGGTATTATACTATACTATAGTTATAGTCATACAGGGTTTCAGAACTAGCTGTCCTGCTACAGAGCCTTATCCTGGTTGTGATATTATACTACAGTTACAGTTACATAGTGTTGTAGAACTAGCTGTAATGCGATGTAGTATCATTATCCAGGTTGTGATATCATAGTTATATAGTGTTATAGAAGCAGCTATCGTTACACAGTGTCAGGATCCTGGTTGTGATATTATACCATAGTTTTGCAAATGCTATCATTGGAGAAAGCTGGTAATTGTATAGAAATCTCTGTGTTATTTCTTACAATTGTATGTAACTCTATAATTATCTCAAGAAAAATTTTCAATTAAAAAGATCCAGTCCTCTTGTTTAAAAAGTCTGGTAACACGTCTGTTGACCTGTCCTAACTACAAGCCATGTTCACCCCACTGTCCCTGCTCCTACCCTAGTCTTCCCTTCTTCAACCAAATGAGTCCCTTCATCACAGACAAGCTCTGAAAATTTTGTTGTTCCTGATAAAGATCACTTGGCTCTGTCAAACTGTAAATCAATTTAAAACATAGCATCATCTCTTAACCTGGATTTCAAATCCATGACTTATTTTTGCCTAAAGAGATAATTAAATGCTACATGAATTATGTAAATCATGGCCATTATTTTTACCTGTCAGATATTCTACTGGTTAGAATTTGTCAGGAAGAAAAAAATGATCTGAACATTGTTTTTAATTATATTGTATATTTTGTGAATTTAATATTTAAGCTCTATCCAGGTTGCTATAAACTTTTCTTTCCCAATATAAGCAACAAAAATAAAGACAATGATCAATGGGAGTGAAAGTGGGCTGTTCCTAAGTGTTCACTGAACCCATCTCAGGGTTTATTACTGTGATACATATTTTCACATAATATCACGCAAGTTAAAAATTCTCATAATATTAAATAACAACAGTCACTCTAGGTGTTTTCCCTAGCTTCATGGTAAAGCAGTGTCCTTACAGATATAAAAAAATTTTTCCCCTGTATGGAAATCTCTGGAGAAGTGGACAGTCTTGTTTTAGAATGATTCTGAAATGATGTCACTGAAGTTAACCCACAAGCCTCAGAAGCTGCATTTCTGATGATTCAGAAAAGAAATGTGAGTAGGAGTAAATACAAGAGAAATCACAGAGCTGGATTTTACAGGCTGCTAGCCCGATGGGCTTTTCCAGAGGATGTGGAAACTGCAAATCAAAATGGTTACTGAATGGAAGGGCCACATTCAGCTGGAGAGACTAAAGAAATATATATATATATGTATATATATATATCCACACACACATATATATATACACACACACACCAGTTAATTGTGAAACATCTTATCAAAGAAAGGACCTCCATTCCCTTCAGTCAACCCTATTACTAAAAGTGGTATTTCAAATACTTCAAGTAGTTTTGCATTTACAAGAAGGATGTCCTTGTAAACTATGAGGTGCACTCCTTCCTATTCAAATTGTAAATTCTGTTGTATGTCGTGGATAATGAAAACTGGCTCAATAAGCTAAACAGTATTCTTCCAATTTTCTTAAAGAAGGTTATCTTGACTTTTACTTTTTAAAGGGTATTGTGTAGAGCCTCTTTCCATCCTGATAAAAAGGGAGAAATCCTTTTATCTTTCTTCTAAGCAAAGAATTTATTATTTCCAATACTTGTATAGCTTCAAATCTGAGCCCAGGTGACCTGTTACAGTGTAGTTCTGGGTTGTTCAACATTAGACATTTTTTGCTGTCCATTGGTTCATCTGAAAAAAAAAAAAAAAAGCAACAGTGTTTCTGTTTTCTGTTGTGGTAATTGTGTGGCTGATGGATGCTATAGTTTATCTTGGCCTATGGGGTGGGATTGGACAACCATCTCTGAAAATATAGCATCCTGTGATTTAAGTAGAGTTCATATAGTCCTTTTTATAGAACAACCTGAGGTCTGAATATTACTGAACAAAGCACCCATGGAGCATACAAATTTCTTCCTTTTTGTGGTTTTAATAAAGTTACAAAATATATCCGCTCTGTCAACAGAAAATAAAGTTAGAAAATGTTAGAAACCTTTACATGGGACAAAAGAACTCTCTGTCCACAGCGTCTCTGTGAGGTTTACTGGTGCCTGCTCCTAGAATGCTGATAAGCCTGTTAGTTTGCTTATTCAGTTTACCCTCAAGAAGATATATGACCTGGGGTGCCTGGGTGCTTCAGTTGGTTAAGTGTCCAACTCTTGACTTTGGCTCGGGTCAGGATCTCAGGGTCGTGAGATCAAGCCTTGAGTTGGGCTTTGTGCTGGGCATGGAACCTGCTTAAGATTCTTTCTCTCCCTGCCCCTCTCCCTCCTTCCTCTAAAAAAAAGAAAAAGATATACAATCAACACATATGCACCCCCAAATGGCATCATTAACTGGAATTAATAGAATCTTTCTGACACAGCCTAACAAGGATAAGCATTTGGGTCTTCATGCATGCATTTATGCCAGAGAGTCTTAGGCTCTTAATGAACAGGACGTTTAGCTTTCAAATCCACCTTTAAGGGCATTAGGAAAGCAGCTTCCTTTGGTAATTCTTACAAGTTCTGTTGCTGTTTCCATCATTTTCTTGTTTTATTTTTTTTTAAAGATTTCATTTTATTCATTTGAGAGAGAGAGCATGAGCAGGGAGAGGGGCAGAGGGAGAAGGAGTGAAAGAATCCCAAGCAGACTCCCTGCTCAGTGTGGAGCCCAATGCAGGGCTCAATCTCACGACCTTGAGATCATGACCTGAGCCAAAATCAAGAGTCAGACGCTTAACCAACTAAGCCACCAAGGCACCCCATCATTTTCTTGTTTTAAATACACTGTACCAAACAATGAAAAATTTGGGCTGGAAATCTGGTGGCTCTGGGCTTTCTTTTCCTTCCCTAGGGGTCTGGTCCTTTGTAGATGTAAATTCCTGAGGGCAGGAATCATGTCTCTTTTAGCCACCACTACAGCCCCAGCATCTATCACAGTGCCCCATATGTAGAGAGCATGTAATCAATACTAGCTGAGTGTGAGTTTCTTTGGGGAGGTTTCATTTTGCCAATTTCATTTTGTTCCTTCATTTTCACTAGAACTCCTATTTCAGACTTTGCCTGGTGGTGGCTCTCTTTTCATTGCCCACAATGACAAGGATTTTAAGATAAGGAAGATGAAAGTGACTCTGTCAGGGTCACCAGTTATATGTTGGCAGAAACTATGCCACATGTCAGCCTCTCTCTTCATGAGTATTTGAGTGGTGACCTTCAGGATCTCTTTAGTTAGTACAGCATTTTCATAAATTAAAGCAACAAAAATCATTGTGGGCCAGAATAACAACATCTTGGCTGCCTGAAGGATCTAGTCCATAGAAGCAGGTGCATAGGACACTGATTCTGTCCTTCTGGAAATATCCTTTACTAGTATTTTATGCCTAGCCTCACCTAAATTCTTCCCAACTGGACCTAAAATTTGTTAAAATTGCAGAATATACTTGACTCATGCCATTTTTCCATCTGGCTTTTAAAAACTGCATTTTGGAGGAACATCTATTATTACACATCTGAGTCTTTTACAGTTAGATCATTAGATCACTGTCGGGATGTTTTCTTTCTTGGACTCATCTTCTGTCCTGGGAACCCTTACAGCTTTTATAATCAGCTATATAAGCTGTTCTGCTGAAAGCTTCATTCTTCCAAGGGTAAATGAACTGGGCCTACAAAGTTTGGTGCTTAATTAAAAATTATTTTAGCTCATGAGTTATTGCAGGTTCTAAACTTAGCAAATGTCTTTCTTGAAACCCAATATGAATATTAATGTGAGACAGACTTGGAATGCCAAAGCAGTTGAGGGTGGATCAGGTACTTTATAGACACTGGAAAATTTGAATGCATAACTGTTGAGCTATGAAATGCCTTTACATAAATTTCCTACTAAAGTCTTTTATTAAAAGGAAGAAGCATTTATATCCGCATTGGTTAAATCCCATGTGGGCCATGGTATCCATTTTTGGGAACCATCCAAAGAGTGACTTTATATGATCCAAATCACAAGAATATATAAGGGAGACTATATTGAGAACAATTTAATATTATGCAATAAACCTCATTTAACAAATATTTATTAAGACTCTCTTATGACAGGGGCTGATCAAAAAAAAGTGAAAATGATTCCTGCATTCTGTAAGTTATATTCTAAGGGGGAAAACAGACATTAAGTGATCACACAAATATATAATTGTGAATAGTGATACTTACACAGCAAAGTTTGCTCGGTGATTATCCTCTTTCCATCTTCGATATCTTCTTATGTAACAGCTGCCTGTGCCATCAGGGAGCAATGTGCTCAGTTTAAAAAACTGTATTTCTTTTAGCTTGTACAAAGGGATCGTTGAAAGACTCCCTTGCAGAGAGGGATGACTGAAAGCAGTATGTGATGGCTGAGTAATATTCTAGTGTGTGTGTGTGTGTGTGTGTGTGTATCACATCTTCTTTATCCATTCATATGTGGAATTTAAGAAACAAAACAGATGATCAAAGGAGAAGGGAGGGAAAAAATAAAATAAGACAAAAACAGAGAGGGAGACAAACCATAAGAGACTCTTAACTACAGGAAACAAACAGAGTTGCTGGAGGGGAGGTGGATGGGGGGATGGGGTAACTGGGTGAGGGGCATTAAGGAGGGCACTTCATGTAATGAGCACTGGGTGTTGTATGCAACTGATGAATCACTGACCTCTACCTCTGAAACTAACAATACACTATGTTAATTAACTGAATTAAAATAAAATTTCCAAAAAAGGAAAGCAGTACGTGGAAATCATTGGGTAGGGTTTCTGGAAGTTTTTTTTAAAGATGATTTAGTAGGGAGGCCTTTGATCTTACCCCTTCTTCCTGTTATCTGGAAAAGGGAAATGAAGGCTAGTGCAGTAAGGGCCATTCTGTGATAATGTGTTGACATGAGGATGGATGGCATGTGCTAAGGATGACATCAGAGAATAAAAGGAGCCTGGCTCCCTGATGGACATGAAGCTGCCTTATCTGCCCTGAAATGCTTTCTTCAGACTTCTTTAATGTAAGGGGAAAATAAAATTCTATCTTTTAAAACCACTCTTGTTTAAAATTTTTTAAATAATTCACTTTAGAATCTGTGAATGTGACATTACTTGGAAATAAGATCTTTGTAGATTTAGTCAAATTAAGATAGACTCTAAATCCAATTCGACTGGTACCCTTATAAAAGGAGGAGAATATGGGTACAGAGACAAGAGAAAAAAATGACTATGTGAAGACATAGGCAGAGATTAGAGTTAGGCTGCCACAGGCCAAAAAACACCAAAGATTGCTGACAACCACCAGAAGATAGAAGAGGCATGGAAAAATTCTTCCCCAGAGATTCTGAGGGGAGCATGGCTCTGCCCACACTTTGATTTCTAACTCCAGAACTGTGAGAAAATAAATTTCTGTTGTTTGAAGTCACCTACTTTGTGGTAATTTGTTACTGTAGTTCTAGGAAACTAAAACACCAAGAATAAAAGTTCACTTTACAATGATAACTTAAATAAGAGAATATAACAATCCCACATGATCATGTATCTCATAATAGAGACTCAAAATACATGAAACAAAAACTGACATGAACTAACCTCAGGGACTGCTCATGGTCCAAAATGGCTGCTAAAATGCCAGCCATCACCTCAAAATTTTGGACAGGAAGAAAAAGGAAGCAGAAAAAAGACGAAGGATGTTTCTCACAACAGAGTTACCCCCTTTAAGTGCCTTTACCAGAATTCTCACTCAAAGCTTTTGCTTATATCTCATCGAATACCCCTAGTTGCATGAAAGATTAGGAAATTTAGTTTTAGCTTCCTGGAGGAGATCAGGATTCTGCTGATTAGGAAGACAGGGAGAATAGATGGTGGACAGGCAACTAGCAGTTTTTTTCATGTATGGAAGGAAGTAAAGCCTCATGTTTAAGCATGGTACCTCTAAGTCAGATTACTTAGTTTAACATCTTCCACCTACTAGTTGTTTGATCTATAGCATGATATATAACATGTCTAAGTCTCTGTTTTCTCATCTGTAAGTTTTAAATAAACAAAAACATACGTACATACGTGTGTGTATGTGTGTATCTCAAAGGGCTATTTTGAGACTTAAATAAAATAAGCATGTACAAAAAATCAGCCACATTATTATATACCAGCCTAACATTAGCTACTAATATGTTTGTATTTTATGTCTGAGCAATTCCTCTCTTAGGTATTTATCCAAAAAGAGTCTGTGTACTAAGAAACCTGTATACAATTGTTCATAGCAGCATTATTCATAATAGTCTAAAACTAGAAACTATGCAACCACCCAAAACAGAATACATTAAAAAAAAACAAAACCCAGTGGGGTGTCTGGGTGGCTCAGTGGATTAAGTGTCTGATTCTTGATTTCAGCTTGGGTCATGATCTCATGGTTGTGAGACTGAGCCCTGCATTGGGCTCCATGCTCAGTGCAGAGTCTGCTTGAGATTCCCTCTCCCTCTCCCTCTGCTCCTTTCTCTGCTCACTGTCTCTCAAATAAAAAATTAAATAAAATCTTTAAAAAAATCTATTTGATTACACCACAATGAAAATGAATGCCTTCTAATTGTACTCAGTAACATTAATGAATCTCATAAAATAAGAAATTTACAAAAATTAAAAAATAAGCATAACTAAAATATAGTGTTGGAAGTAAGGATGATAGTTACCTTTTATAGTGACTTGGAGAAGAACTGAATGATTCCCCAAATACTGACCATGTTCTATTTCTTGATTTGTGTGGGAACTACACAAATGTTATCTTGGGATTATTCACTGAGTCATGCATTTATATCTATATCTATATCTATCTATCTATCTATCTATCTATCTATCAATCATCTATCTATCTATTTTTTTACCTTTTTTTATATGTATCACTTGGCATGACTATGCAGTTAATATTCCAAACTTGTATACCTTTGAAAGTAAAAGTAGATGGGCATTATTACACGAAGACAACTGGTAAAACCTGGAACTGTCCTAGCAAACCAGGACATATGACCACCTTTGTTATATGCAAGAATAAAGAGATATTGTAAGAAAGGATGGAGGGAAGGAAGGTAAGGAAAAGAAAAAGAGCAAGAAGAGGAATAGAAGGAAAAAAGGGAAAAAATAGAAGGTAAGGAAGAAAGAAAGAAAAAGGAAGAGAAGGAAGGAAGGAAAGAGAGAATAAAAGGAGGAGCTTGCCCTGACCTAGATCACACTTCTTCTCCTTCAAAACCCTGGAGTGTGAGGAGGAATAATAAAACAGATAACATCCCTTTCCCCAAGAGACAAACTTTGCCTGGGTTGGGGGACAGAAAAGAGAGGAAGTTTTAGGTAGAATGTGCAATTAATTGTTTAAAATTGCTTGACCAAGATGTTAAGCAATCTTCTCACACGTCTTTAAAAGTTGTGTCTTCCAGGAAAAGATAATGCCACTTATCTCAAAGCTGGGAGCTGTCGGTCATGGGGTGGTTGGTGGGGAGGGGGCTAATCTATTTCCATGTATATACACCGTCAGGTTGCAAGTGCTCCATAAAGGTGCTGTCTCCTCCGGCTGCAGAGTTATTAGCTCTCCTTGATCTTTGGGTGGGCACTATGTGCACAATGGCCCTTGATGTGGAGCACAGTTACCGGTCATAGATTTCAGTCATGTGCCTCTATCCCTGTGTAATCCTCCCAGGTCTCATCCAGCCTCTGACCATGAAGTCATGTATGCCACTTTGCTACCTCCTTGATCTGACCACCAGATTCTTCAGAGATGCCGGTTCTCCCTTAGTCATTCTGTGCCCATCCCAGGAGCACAGAAAAGATTTCACTGTATACCCTTGTCTTTCTGAGGCAGGAGGAGACACCTACATGAGCAAGGTCTCACTCTTCTCTAAAAACATGGTGGTTTTTTTTTATCGTCCTTGTGCCAAGATGTGAGAGACTTTGGTGAGGCTGATTTTTACTAGAGATCCAATGAGCCTGAAGAGACATAGGTCTCTCCTACTTTCAGATCCTCAACTTTGAGGGTTCTTTTTTTTCATGTGTCTCCTTCTATCAGAAATTTCCAAAGGGTGTAAGAAAAAAACTTCAAGGTAAACTCCTGCTTCCTCTCCTAATTCTTCACTCTTCCCTAGCTCAGAGTTCTATCTAGTCTGGGTAATGCAGATGCTGCTGGCTGGACTACTCCTCTCCCTACATCTTTATTTCAAGTGAAATCAGAAAATTTATTATAGGTGCTAGAAATGTGTAATCCTGACAACTCTCCCCCAAGACAAATGGCAATGTCACACCTTCACACATGAATAAAGGATGCTTGTGGGTAGAAGTACAAAAACACACCTGTTATTTTGTCAAATTATTATCCTGGTGGAATCTAAGACACACATCAAAAATTTTTAGAATAGTTCCAACAGTGATTTCTGGTATTCTATAAATCTGCAACAGTTAATAACCCTAACGAAGGCCACATTTACATTTAGAGATGATGACAAGCAATGTGTAAAGCATATATAAAATTATAAATGGATCATTCCCATTTAGAGAGGACCTCAACATTCAGCAATCTAGGAAAAGTCCATGTTTAAATCTGAGCAAAATGACCAAGTGAGAATGTACTTTGTCTCTATGGTATGCCTCATAGTTTCTCAACACATTTAAGATAGACCCTGCATGACTACAAATAACAATATATCCTCCTTCAGGGACTAATTTCTTTTTACAAACTTATTACCCTTGGTTATCACTTATTATATTATAAATACATTAAAGGAAACCCACAGTTCCGCCACCAAATTACTTATTATATCCCTCTTCTTAAAAAAATAAAAGCTAATCCTAAGAGTGAACTAGATAGAATTCTAGTTAATTTTGAGTTCTGTAACCAAAAATATTTGTTTAAAAGAAATGCATTTGTGTATGTAAAGTTGAAATGTTAGACATATTTGATGTTTTTAATCTTATTTTTTCATGGAAAATGCCTGTTCACTTTAGAAGCAATTTCATGTGAATGAAACATCCAACCTACAAAGAATGAACTTTAAACCCAGTTTTGATCTAATAGCATTATATTGGTGATATAAATCTCTTGTGTGTGTGTGGTTCCCTGTAATGTTATTGTGTTTATGGTTATTGTTGTGCACCGCGGGAGTGATGGATGGCAATGAGGTTTAAACCGATTTTATCAAGTTCGTGCTAATCTCACACCACCCCTTCATAAATCTGAATAATTTGTTACTGCTCTGCAACCCTCATATGAGCTCTAGAGTGGTTTTGGTCTGAAATTATGTATTACTGCAACCTCCTTTGAAAATGGTAACGGCTTTTATTGTTTCCATAACTGAATTATGTTTTCATATCTTTTACACTGCTGTAGTGGATATTGCTTAGCAACAAGTCTCAAGAGCCTGGGAGTGGAGCACACCGCATTAGCATAATATGCTAATCCCCCTGTTCTTGCTACCACCTGGGTAAATTCACTGCTGTCCCCTCTGACTTGTCTAGCCCAGCAGAATGATTCCTTTTCACCTTCTAAACTAAGTTTGTATTTATATGCAATGGAACATTAACTCTTAGTGATATGGCAGCAAATATCAAATATTAAGTAGAGAAGATCACCCAACAGGGACCTAATATACATAAAAAGCATTTTCATATGGAAATGGATTTTTTAAAAATAAATACCACTTAACGAAAGAAAACCCATGCCCCATCATTGTACTTTTAAACATTTATTCTGTTTAAAATCAGAATACAAATGATATACCACAAATACAAAATGCTCCTTGAAGGAGTGGCTTCACACTGAGAAATGCATGCTATTTGTCCTAGCCTTCTTTGTTGTCTGAGAGTGTACTTTTGGGAGACTAAAGATTTTAGGGTAAGCCCATGGCAAAGGAAAACAACTTTCTGCTATCCAAAATTACTTCTATGTAGTTTGAATAAGTGATTTCGGTTTTGTTAGAACAGACAGAATGCTTCTAAAAATACCTACGAAGATCATAGCTCACCTTAAAAACAACTGAATCAACCAGAAGTTGTGCAGGACAAGCACAAAACATGGATTTTACCCACTGAAGATTTAGCTCCCAAGATGTGCAAACTATATTACGATAATTTCTTGGCATTGGCTTTAGCTATTTTTATCTTCCGTTTGGCCTAGACTTCATGTGGTTTTCTTTTTTTTTTTTTTTAAGATTATTTATTTATTTGACAGAGAGAGACACAGCAAGAGGGAACACAAGCAGGGGGAGTGGGAGAGGGAGAAGCAGGTTTCCTGCCGATCAAGGAGCCTGATGTGGGGCTCAATCCCAGGACCCTGGGATCATGACCTGAGCCAAAGGCAGACACTTAACGACTGAGCCACCCAGGTGCCCCTTCACGTGGTTTTCTAAGGAGGATTCTTTACTCAGTCTACCCTGTTGGCCTCTTGGGGGACATGAGGAACTGAGGCAAGCTCTTCTTTTCTCTTGGGTTTAATTTTTTAAGTGGGTTAATATGCTTTAAAGACTGTTAATCAGAGAAGGGAAAAGCTGTGTAAGACACTATGAGAAAGCATGATAGTTTCAGTGGAATATAAGAACATTTTAGAAATCTGGAAACATCACTTTTATGAATTAGCCAACCTCTTTTGAAAATTTCTGTTAAACAGCACATCAGCAGCCATGGATCTTAACTCTTTTTCTCTTCTTTCAAACTATGAAATTTCTAACTTAATGGTGGTTAATGTTCTTACAGAAACTGACATAGAAATATCTGCCTAGGGGTGCCTGGGTGGCTCAGTCATTAAGCGTCTGCCTTTGGCTCAGGTCATGATCCCAGGGTCCTGGGATCAAGCCCCGCATCAGGCTCTCTGCTCCGCGGGAAGCCTGCTTCTCCCTCTCCAACTCCCCCTGCTTGTGTTCCCTCTCTCGCTGTGTCTCTCTCTGTCAAATAAATAAAATCTTAAAAAAAAAAAATCTACCTAACAAATGGTTCAACCAGCGCCACCAAACACAGCAAATATTTTTTTTTAAAAGGTAATAAATTGTCTTAAGCAATTGGAAACTGAAAGTTTAAAAGACCTTTGAACCTTGAGATAAGCAGTATTAAAGAAATAGAGCAAAGATTTGGTGAAACATCATAAAATATGGCTATACTAGACTAGTATAATTTCCGATAATCTAAAATTTTTAATAGAATTTAAAAATATCCAGGGTTGGCTTCCTGCATTAAATTTTATATACAAATTCATTCTGAGGAAAAGGTAATCATTCCTAAGTTCTTGGATCCTGCCATCCATAATGAATAATGTTAAATGCTTCTTTTGACAAGGAATATTTAACACTTGAAACTCAAAGTGTTGTTTTCTTTCCGCACTTTGTTTTCATTTTTAGTTTTTTGCCTACCCTTTCTGATTATTCCAGTTATCTCTGTAGCATTGAATGATAGCTCATCTGACCACTGAATGAAATTTCTCTTATTTTATTTTGACACTAACTCCTTGATAGTTCTACAAGATACTGGAGTATTAAGAAGAGTTCTTTAAATCAAGTCATAAGGTCATCTTTTTCTTTTTTCCCCTCAAACTCCAAAGACTCAGTGCTATTAAAAAAAAAAATCTATCTAGGGGTGCCTGGGTGGCTCAGTTGGTTAAGCGTCTGCCTTCGGCTCAGATCATGATCCCAGGGTCCTGGGATGGAGCCCCACCTTGGGCTCTGTGCTCAGCAGGGGGCCTACTTCTCCCTCTTCCCCTGTTCGTACTCTCTCTCTTGCTCTCTCTTTCAAATAAATAAATAAAATCTTTAAAAAAATCTATTTATCCATCTATGAAGAGAGGAATAATAACCATAATGATACCATGTCATAGTTGCTAGGTACCATTATTTGGAATAAAAAAAGATAAGGGAATGGATAGAACAGGTGACAGTTAATGAATAAAGAGACAAAACTCATATTTTTTCTTCTCAGAATGGTCTCCATTTTTTTTAGTAGAGTTGACACACAATGTTACATTAGTTTCAGGCATACAACTCAGTGATTTGACAAGTTTCTACATTATGCTATGTTTACCACAAATTTAGCTACCACCTGTCCCACTACATTGCTATTATAATACCACTGATTGTATTCCTTATGCTCTGATTTTATTCCCAGGACTTACTCATCCCATAACTGGAGGCCTGTATCTCCCTCTCCCCTTCACCCATTTTGCCTAAGCTCCCATCCCCCTTCCCTCTGGCAACCATCAGTTTGTTCTCTGTATTTATAGTTCTGATTCTGCTTTGCTTATTCATTTTTCTGGATTTCACTTGTAAGTGTAATCATATGGTATTTGCCTTTCTCAGTCTGACTCATTTCACTTAGCATAACACCTTCTAGGTCCATCCATGGTGTCTCAAATGGCACAATCTCATTCTTTTTTATGGCTGTGTAATATTTCATTATGTATACATACCACATTTTCCTTATGCATTCATCTACTGATAGACATTTAGGTTGCTTCCATGTCTTGGCTATTGTAAATAATGCTGCAATAAACATAGCAGTGTATATATCTTTCTGAATTAGTCTTTTCATTTTCCCTGAGGAAATACTCAATAGTGGAAATATTGGATCACATATTTCTACTTTTAATTTTTTAATCAATTTTATATATTATCTTGTGCATCAGTCATGTAAACACACCAGTCAGATCTCCTGCTGCAAGGAGTATAACTGACTGATGGCCTCAGCTACTACTTCTCTGGATCCCCATCAACATTCATGCTAAGGCCACACAATGTCTAGTGGGTGAAGAGGACACCATCTTATGTGGAATATGGAGAGTTTGTGGCATAAGCAGGCAGCTCAACTGCTGAAAGTTTCATTGATGGTTACCTAGGAAAACATCCTAGTGGAGGAGTCACTTTTTCCAGGCCTCTGCAGGGGAGAAGGTTCAGGTGTTTGAAAGATAGGTGGAGGATGGCACCAGTACATGCATTTCCACTGCACTGCCAACACCAGAGTTGGCTGGTTTGTTACTATCATCCTCTATAGAGGGATAATGAGAAATTGGGGGCCGTTAACGAGCAGTATATCTCTAACAAAGGACCTCTTTGGTTGCCTACAAAGATTTTACCTCCTCCAGTACAAAAGCAGACACTGCGAAGCAGCAGACTAAAAATCTCATAGTCACAAAACAAAGACATTTAAATTCATAAAGTGAACCTGCAATGCCAAAGGTAGAGTCCTGGTTGGAAAAACCTAAAAACAAGGGATGGGAACATCTGGGTGGATGCCTCTGAGGAAGTTGCCTCTGTAGAATGCCCTGAACCCATAGAGCTTGCTGAGGAAGCCCATCCTTTCTTAGTAAGAGCTAGCATTTCTCATCCATTAGAAGATGCCACAGAGGCTGCTCTAAGCAAAGCAACAAGTGTTCCCTTCAGATGCTATTTCTACCTGCTCTACTGATAGCTAGGACAATAAATGGGTTAAATCCCAGAAAAAAACAGACTGGAATTTTACTGGGCATGATAAGAGAGGAAAAAAGAATTAGGTAGGATATACTAGAATGAGCCAGGTGAATACCCTGGGATTGGGTTTTGAGGATGACTGATCAAGAATGTAAGATGGGATAAGCAAGAATTCTTTGACTTTGAGGTACTTTCTCAAGGCATTTCCTAAGGCAGGGACTCCAGGGGATCAGGCAAACTTATTGTTAAAATGGCTATTAGAAGCATGGAGAAAGCAATGGCCAACACTAAGTGATGCAGAGATGACTGAATTGCCCTGTCAGACAGTGAAGGAAAAAAATAGAGAAGCTGAAAGATGTGGGCATGCTGGGATGAATAAGCTATGAAACCTGAAGGCCCAACAAAAGATTGTGTCCCATGGAAGGATACCAAAGATGCATCACTTCACCAAGGCCACTGGGATTCTGAAACAAGTCAAAGAATTATATATGTCTTTGGAGAACAATTGCTGGTATGTTAGTTCAAATCTGGTAGAAATGAAATAGTTCACCATGGAATACCAGATGACTGAGCCTGGAACTGTCCATCATAACCTGGGTTCTGTCAGACCAGTTAAATTATACAATTGGATACATGTTAGATTGATCCCACAGAGGACCAGGAGGCATAAGGAAGCTATTTAAACATGTTCCTAGGCCCCCATATTATCTGACACAGATGGACCAATATCTCTTCTCCAGTTCATATCATTGGCTGAATTGGTTGTTTGTGTATATGTGTGTTGGGGAGGGGAGGGGTATCCCATATGACCAGCTAGAGGAGGAGGAGGAAAAAGCCCAAAATTAGTTTAGAATAGGCTAGCTTAGTAAGCAGATAAAAGCTACAAATTGACCGTGGCTGCATTAAAGCCACATTCAGGGGGATCTTGAAAGACTGGAGATGAAAACTTCTCCAAAGAACAGAGACACAGTGCCTTTGATCATCCACTGTGTATGGAAGAAATGGCCCTAGGTGAGGATACATGCAAATTTCTGGTCAATGACCAACAGCCTGGATGAATGGCCAGAGGCCTGGAATGAAAAAGACTGAATGACCAGAGACAAGGAATACTGCTATAGAATCACATGGATAAACAAATGGGATTGAACACAAAGTCATCAACTTCCATGAGGAAGCATCTACCATGAAAGAGGCACTGAACAACCATACTATCAAAACGTCTTAGACCACTGATGTTACCTTCTGTTATCGATCACGTTAGAACTATCACTACTGGCACATGAGAACAGTAGACACAGTAGCAGAGACAGAGGCTATGGATGGAGCCAATGGTATGGACTCCCACTTACCAAAGAAAATGCAGCTACTGATGCTTCTCAGTATCCTAACAACGCTGTTCCTCTAATATAGCAAAATTCCTGGAGATTAACTGACAACTTGATGACAAGTTCACCACATTGGCCTCTTCATCCTAGAAAGGCCAATGATTTATATTAAGAGGGATACCGAAGTACTCTAGGTATGTTTTTCTTTCCTATGCAAAAAAACCCCTCAGTACTATCACCTGGGAGTTTACAGAAATGCCTTATTTATAGGCATAGAATCCCACAAAGCCTAGCAATCAATGGACCCACATTACAGAAGAGGAGATGTGGGGGTAGGCCAACATAAGGTCATATCATTTATAGAGCCCACTGTTCCCTGACTACACAACCCCAAAGGAGCAAGTCTTATAAAGCACTGAAATGCCCTTTGAAAAGTGTAGCTAAAATACCAGCTCAGAGGTAGCATTCTAAAAGGATGGGATGTCATCCTTCAGGATACAGTATAAGCATTAAATTAGAGACTATACGCTGTGTTCTCGAAAGAAATGATAGATGAGTGTGGGAACCAGGGAGCCAAATCATGGATATTTCATCTCTAGAGGATGTATTTGGGTCTTTATTCTTTCATATCATTCTTTAACATGTTTACGGTTTTCTCTACATTCTTAAACATAAGGGATATAGTTATAACGGTTTTAATGTTCTGTTTTTATAGTTACAGAATTTTTCTCTTACAAATATATATTACTTTTGGGCGCCTGGGTGGCTCAGTTGGTTAAGTGACTGCCTTCGGCTCAGGTCATGATCCTGGAGTCCCGGGATCGAGTCCCACATCGGGCTCCCTGCTCGGCAGGGAGTCTGCTTCTCCCTCTGACCCTCCTCCCTCTCATGCTCTCTGTCTCTCATTCTCTCTCTCTCAAATAAATAAATAAAATCTTTAAAAAAATTATTAAAAAAACAAATATATATTACTTTTTATAGTTTCTAGTTCCCTGCCAAAATTTAACTTTGCTTTTATCTGCTTGTACATAGTAAGGGTACTTGTTTTACAATCCATGATAATTCCAATATCTCTAACAGTGATGGTTAATTTTATGTGTCAACTTGACTGGACTAAGGGATGTCAAGATAGCTGGTAAAACATTATTCCTGGGTATGTCTGTAAGGGTGTTTCTGGGAGAGACTAGCATTTGAATTACTCATCAAACAAAGCAGATGGCCCTCCCCAGTGTGGGTGAACATCATCCAATCTGTTGAGGACCCAAACAGAGCAAAAAGGTGGAGGACGGGTGAATTTGCTCTCTCTGCTTAAGCTGAGATATCCATCTTCTCCTGCCCTAGGACATGGCTGCTTCAGGTTCTTGGGCTTTCAGACTCAGATCTGGACCTACCACTTTCACCCTCCTATTTGGAGGCCTTCAGACCTGAACTGAATTATACCCCTGGCTTTCCTGGTTCTCCAGCTTGCAGACAGGAGATTTTAAGACTTCCTGGCCTCCATAACCACGTGAGCCAATTCCTATAATAAACCTCCTATTGTATATAAGAGGATAAAACCAGTAGGGCGTGTGTGTGTGTGTGTGTGTGTGTGTGTGTATCCTTTTGGTCCTGTTTCTTTGGAGAACCCATATACATTAATCTTTATATTTCTGTTTTCTGTGTTTACCTATGTTTCTTTCTCAGGTTGTCTGGTCTCTTCCTTGTGCCTATTTTTAAGTAGTCATTTGATGCTATATTTGGAAAAAAATATTTGTAGAAACAATTTGAGTTCTAAGATGGTAAAATTTGCCTTCAGGGAATATTTTCTTTTGCTTCAGTCAGATGCTTGACGCTTGGGAACACTAGCACTCCAGGACCATCGTAATACAAATTCAAGTTTTAAGATTTTCTAGATCACTTGGCTGATGTGAAGCTTGGCTGCATACTATCATAAAGCTTGTTTATCCCCATTCAACGCTTACAGACTAGCTTCTTCAGGACCAAAGAGAGGGCATTTATCCAAGTCGGCAGCCACTGGTGAGTCCCAGACACTGAGTTTTTGTCTTCCTATACCTTTGAGGGTCACCAGAAGCACAATTCAGTGTCGTAGCTGTCTCTTATGCATGGACAAGTGATCCACGAAAAAAGCTGTCCAAGCGCTTTTTTTTTACTTCTCTAGGTCCTCAGCATCTTGTCTGGTCATGTTAGCATTTTGATGTGTTTTGTTGGAAAATGCTTTAATTTTTTTCCTCCAAAATATATGTTTTCAGTGGCAAGTTTGGTCAAATTTACCTAATCTAACATTAGTGGAAGTGGAAGCCCCATGATACTTTAATTCTAGGAAACCAAATCACATCAGTAACATTTAAAAGGGAAGGGAAAATGTAGTTTGACTATATGAAAAGAGGCATGTTTATTCATATCCCTTTAAAGTTGAGGGACAATTATGGGGAAAAAATTTATACTTAAGTGGCTTCAGAAGATAGACAAAGGAAAAACAGGCTAAATTAAAAAAAATTTTAAACTAATGATAAGACAATCAAATGGGGAAATTTTGCTTTAAAAGCTAGTGAGATGCCTAACTGAATAAATCCAATTAGCAATTAAACAACCATTTGTCAAGGGTTCATACATATGATATAAACTGGACTAGTTGACCTCTAGGATCCCTAATAAGATTCTGAGATTCTTTAATCCCAGTAGGAAATGGAGAAGATCTCTGAGTTGTGTCTGTAGTCTAAAAAACAGTAAATTTTATAAGAAATAAAGCCTTTTAGTCTCAAACTTCACGAAGATGTTTTCAGACCCATTTCTTTTGTCTTACTCAATAGCACTTTTTTTTTTTTTAAGATTTTATTTATTTATTTGACAGAGAGAGACACAGTGAGAGAGGAAACACAAGCAGGGGGAGTGGGAGGGGGAGAAGCAGGCTTCCCACCGAGCAGTGAGCCCTATGCGGGGCTCGATCCCAGGACCCTGGGATCATGACCTGAGCTGAAGGCAGACGCTTAACCATCTGAGCCACCCAGGTGCCCCAATAGCACTTTATTTTTAAGTTTCTTAATTTAAATTCCAGTTAGTTAACACATAATGTAATATTAGTTTCAGGACCCACTTCTTATGCAATATCTCTTATTGAAATGTCTTCCAGGCAGAGTTCTAGAAATGAAATGTATTCTCTCTCTGCTCTGTGAACGTTAATTTTCATGTATGTTTGTTATAGTTCAAGACTTGGGATAATGCCCTGTAAACAGGGAATAGCTATTAGCACATTAATTAGTATTCCCTTTATAGTCCTATTGAGAAATATATTTGTTAGATTAAATCCTTTACCCTGAGAACTCCAATTTTTTTTTTTAAAGATTTTATTTATTTATTTGACAGAGAGAGACACAGCGAGAGAGGGAACACAAGCAGGGGGAGTGGGAGAGGGAGAAGCAGGCTCCCCGCAGAGCAGGGAGCCCGATGCGGGACTCGATCCCAGGACCCTGGGATCATGACCTGAGCTGAAGGCAGTAGCTTAACCAACTGAGCCACCCAGGCGCCCCGAGAACTCCAATTTTCATGTTGAGTAAGATACCCTGTTATAATTGCAAACTACAATTCATACATAGGCACATTTTCACATACTTTCTATATTCAAGTATTGTCTCTTTTATTTAGAAGCACATATGACTATAAGGAATGAAAAAACCTTAAATTCATGCTAAGAAATGATTCTTTGGGTTGGCAATAGGAATGTAAAAATGACCCAAGTTAATAAGTTTTCTAAGAGCTACTATTTGATAAATAAGTGCTTGAAAGAAAATCATTTTATTTTCAAGTCTATACAAGCCAGAGCTTATTCTAAATTACTGTGATTCCTCAAAAATGTGTTATCAAAAATAAAGTTTTTTGTATTTCCTAAACTAGAACATATATGATGAAATATTATGCCCTGCAGTTATCTTAATAGTCAGGGTCGTCTGGAGAAAATTCTGATATCTTTATCTAATCTATACTTTTGTTGACATATGTGTTAACTTTATATCAGTCTATATTTTTCAGAAAATAAGCTGCTGAGAACTGATTTCCTTTGGATGCATTTACCTAGCTAATCAGAAAGGAGAGTTTCAGGTTGTCATTCAGCTTTCCATGAATGAAGCTCAGTATTATGGAGGTGCAAGAATTTGTATACTGCATTCTTCTTTTATTAAAGTGTTACCAGCTTGACTGGGAATGCATTTCTAATTCTGTTCAGTTCTATTGCTGATATGCTTCTCAATAGCAGAGCTGCAAAACACATCAGTGCCCAATCCTCATTTCCTTTCTGTTTCTATTGTTTTGCTTTTCTAACAAGAAACCTCCCAGGTGTATGGATATGGCTTTGCCGTTGTCCAACAAGAAGTAAATTGTCTGGACGGCTGACTATAACTGTAGTGGCTAATAAAACAAAGGTTAGACGCTATCACAATAGGGGCGCCTGGATGGCTCAGTCGTTAAGCGTCTGCCTTCGGCTCAGGTCATGATCCCGGGGTCCTGGGATCGAGCCCCGCATCAGGCTCCCCGCTCTGCGGGAAGCCTGCTTCTCCTTCTCCTTCTCCCACTCCCCCTGCTTGTGTTCCCTCTCTCGCTGTGTCTCTCTCTGTCAAATAAATAAATAAAATCTTTAAAAAAAAAAAAGCTATCACAATAAACAATGGAAGTTGGTGGAAATGAGGGATGCAAGGAAAATATTTTTTTAGGCATGGCAAATACACTAAAGTCCTCAAAGCCAAGGACTTTCTAAGAAAGGAAGATAGTAACAACAAAAAAATATATCATTTGTTATCTATTTAGTATTTTATTTTGTGTTAAGCATTCTACTAGGTACTTAAAAACTCAATCTCTGGAGTAATTTTTCAAATTGGGTGATTATATTCCAATTCTATAGAGAAGGAAACTGAAGTCTAGAAAGATTAAATGATATTGCCAATCACACACCAGATGGTGATAGGGCGGTTACCTGAGCCCACAATACCATCCATCAATTCTTCCTGCAATTCCTCCTCATATTTCATTCACACAAGTACCAGTGAAATAGAAAAGACAGAATAAAATCTGGAAATCTAATCTTGAGCAACAAGTAAAACCATATGAATCTGATTTATCAGCTATCCAGTGGTACTGAGATTACGAGACTTCTTAAAGGAATACAATTAATAAGGAACAAAGCAGGACAGAAGTAGACTCACCACATAGATGAAACTGAGAGCAACCAGTAATATGCTGTAGTTTTAAGTCTTCCTCTCATAGGCCTCTACTTTCTACCTTCCTAGATGGAAATTAGTCAACTTTAGATTTCCTAGCAACTTATCCCTCCTTAGATCTAAAGAATTCTCCATCTTATGAATCTTGTGGAAAGTATAGCCTGCTTCTCACCACAGAAGCTGCTAACAGTAGATACTTTGCCAACCTTCCTTGCAGCTATCTAATTTTAGATATATTTGGATCAAATATTGTAACATTCTGATATAACTTTTTAAAATTTTTCCAGCTTTGAGCTACAACTGACATATGACATTGTATAAGTTTAAGGTGTACAATAGGATGTTTTAATACACGTATGTATTGTTACATGATTACCATAATAAGGTTAATATTTCCATTACCTCACGTAATTACATTTTTTCATGTGTGGTGAGAACATTTAAGATCTTTAGCAGCTATATAATATTGTTGACTATAGTCACCATGCTGTACATTAGATCCTCAGAATGCATCTTATATTGGAAATTTGTACCCTTTGACCAACATGTCTCCATTTCCCCCACCCCTCAACCCTGGCAACCACCATTCTACTGCTTCTATGAGTTTAGTTTTGTAAAGATTCTATATGTAAGTGAGATCATACAGTATTTGTCTTTGTCCATCTGGCTTATTTCACCTAGCATAATGCTCTCAAGGTCCAGCAATGTTGTCACAAATGGCAGGATTTCCTTTTTTCTTGTGGCTGAATAATATTCCATTGTGTGTGCGTGTGTGTGTATACACACATACATATACATCGTCTTTATCCATTCATCCATTAAGGAACACTTAAGGGTGTTTTGATATCTTGGCTATTGTGAATAATGCTGCAATGAACATAGTAGTGCAATTACCATTTTGTGGTCCTGACTGTATTTTCTTTGCACATATATCCAGAAGTGGCATTGCTGGATCATATGTAGTTCTCTAAGTTTTTGAGAGTTCTATACTGTTTTCCATAGTTGCCCTACCAATTTACATTCCCACCAACAGTGCATGAGGATTCTCTTTTCTCCACATCTTTGCCAACACTTTTTATCTCCTGTCTTTTTGATGATAACCATTCTAATAGATGTGATGTAGTATCTCATTGGGTTTTTTTTTTTTTAAAGATTTTATTTATTTATCTGAGACAGAGAGAATGAGAGAGAGAGAGCACATGAGAGGGGGGAGGGTCAGAGGGAGAAGCAGACTCCCCGCCGAGCAGGGAGCCTGATGCGGGACTCGATCCAGGGACCCCAGGATCATGACCTGAGCTGAAGGCAGTCGCTTAACCAACTGAGCCACCCAGGTGCCCTCATTGGGGTTTTGATTTACATTTTCCTAGTGAAAAAGGCTGAGCACCTTTTCATGTGCCTGTTGGCCGTTTGTATGACCTGTATGTATTCTCTGGAAAAATGTTTACTTAGGTCTTCTGACCATTTTTTTTAAAGTTAACATATAATGTATTATTGGTTTCAGAGATACAGGTCTGTGATTCTTCAGTCTTATATAATCACTTGCTCATTACATCACACGCCCTCCTTGTCATTACCCAGTTACCCCATCCCTCCATCTCCCTCCCCTCCAGCAACTCTCAGTTTGTTTCCCATGATTAAGAGTCTCTTATGGTTTGTCTCCCTCTCTGTTTTTTTTCTTGTTTCATTTTTTCCTCTCTTCCCCTATGATCCTCTGCCTTGTTTCTTAAATTCAGCATCTGTGAGATCATATAATTGTCTTTCTCTGATTGACTTATTTCACTTAGCATAATACCCTCTAGTTCCATCCACATCGTCACAAATGGCAATTTTTTTTTTTTTTTGCACTGAGTTATATTAGTCCCTTATATGTTTTGGATATTAACCTCTTATCAGACAGATGGCTTGCAAATATTTTCCTCCATTCTGTAGACTACCTTTCCATTTTGTTGACTGTTTCTTTTCCTGTGCACAGAAATTTTTTTAAATTTGATATAGTTCACTTATTTTTTACTTCTGTTGCTTGTGCTTTTGGTGTCAAATACTTAAAAAAATCATTGCCAAGACCAATGTCAAGGAGATTTGTGTGTTTTCTTCTAGGAATTTTGTGATTTCAGGTTTTATGTTTACATTTTTAATCCATTTAGAGTTAATGTTTGTGAGTAGTGTAAGATAGGGGTCCAATTTCATTCTTCTGCATGTGGATATCCAGTTTCCCAACACCATTTATTGAAAAACTATGCTTTCCCTATTGTATATTGTTGGCTGTCTTGTCAAACAGCAGTAAATTGTATGCAAATGCATATTTCTGGGCTCTCAATTCCACTCCACTGGGCTCTGTGTATTTTTATGCCAATACCACACTGTTTTGATTAATGTAGCTTTGTAATATAGTGTGAAATCAGGAAGTGTGATGCCTCTAGCTTTGTTCTTCTGAGACTTGCTTTCACTATTCGGGGTCTTTTGTGGTTTAATATGAATTTTAGGAATGTTTTTTCTACTCCTGTAAAAAATTATTTGGGTAGTTATAGACACTTTAAAAATCTTAACTCTTCTGATCCATCAACACAGTACAGCTTTCCATTTATTTGTGTCTTCCTCAATTTCTTTCATCAAAGTCTTATAGTTTTCAGAGTACACTGATGGGAATTTAAATATAGAACTACTAACTCAGAGAAAGAATAATAGTGGAGAATTATTTTCTGTTGTTCTGGCCAGGTAGAGACATCCAATGGCTGGGGCAGCAATATTAGCAATGTCTGCAGTGACATTTAGTGGTAGTAGCACAAGGGATAGCGACCAGTGATCTGTGTGAGAACAGCAGTGGCCTCATTGGACTGGTTTTACGGGTGCAGCCTTGGTAGGGGTTGTGACTGCTGCCCACCTTCCTTTTATTTCTGCCAGTTCTCTGAGCCTGGTTCCTGGTGATCTTGTGAGCCACCTAATATTCTAGAAATAAATTCCTTTTGGTTTAAATCAATTTTACTTATATTGCCAGGAACAAACATCCTAAACAACATTCTTATCATTGGACTTTGAAGCATGCCAAATTCTTACTATAAGATTTAGTATGTATTTCATTACCTCAAGAACTCCTGATTACCAAATGATGCCTTAATTAAAAGTGGCAAGCATACCTCATTATATCCATGGAAATGTTAACATCTTAAATTCTCTAAAGAAATCAAGCAGGGCAGATGTGGGACAATAGCTGAATGAAATGTGAATACTGTCCAGGGAGAAAAGACCAAGGTGGCTGGTCCAAGAATGGAGAAATAAGCATAATAAATCCTACATTTTAGCCATAGTTCACATTCTATAGCAGAACTAAGTTTTTATACTGCAAGTCCTCAACTCTGAAATGTTATACTCTTACCACAAGAAATGTAGTTATTGGGGAGAAAGGAAGCATCATTATCAATGTCATCACCATTTGTTGACTTTTGTTAAGCAACTCTCCCAAAATTCATCAGGGTTATTTAATGGTCACAGTGATTTTTGAGGAAATAGTATTACCTCAATTTTACAGATAAAGAAACTAAAGGTTAGAAAGGTCAAAACTTACACAAGTTAATCAATTGGTAAAGAGCAAGGCTGGGATTTGAACAAAGAAGTAATAACTATTGCAACCTTATTACTTTTCCTAAATGTAGAAAAGATAGGATGATCTTTTCAATAAATAACAGGGAACTTCCTCTCTAGAAATCCTGTATTGGGGTCTTCCCATTCTCCAAAGACAAGGTAGAAACAGCCTTACTGTTATTCCGGGCCTTTCAAAAACTAATCCTCTTGGTCCATTTCCTCCCTTGCACATTCATTTCCTCTTCTTTTTATTTGCTTTCACTCTCATCTCACCATTCTTAACTTTTCTTAGCTCTAGTTTGCCAAGACAAATGATACATATTCTACAAGGTCTAACTCAAATATCCTAATTTTTGGTGAAGCCAGGTCTCTCATAAATCTCTTCTCTCTGCTGAAAGAATTTCTTGTTTGTACCTAACATAAAACACACACACACACACACACACACACATCATACAGCCATGTTTGGCACATAGCAACATATTCAGAAAACTGCATTCAGTTATGTGCCAAATAAATTTTACTGGTTTTTCAACTATTTTGAAATAACTTATAAGGAAGTTGCAGAAAAATGTAAAGAAATTCCAATATACCCTTCACTAAGCAACCTAAACATCTTGCATAACTACAGTACAATATCAGAGTATATAACTGACAATGGGAAAGCTATGCCCAGAAAAAATCCCATGGGTTAATATCTGTCTATGGGAGAAAGAGTTCCAATTTGCACTGGTTGTTAGAGAACGAGCTCCTGTAAGAAAATGCCAGGATGTGGTGGTCGCAGTTGACTCATGGACTATAGCATTGGCAGGCTTTGAGAAAATACCTTGATATAAATGTATCTCATTACTATGGCAGTAGGTATGAACCATAGATCAGGGAATTCACGTTGTTGAACAAACTGCACCTGAAATTGAAATTCATGATACATGAGATACGGTCATTAACCAACAAATATTACCGGGAACTTTCTCTCAGCACTCAGAGAAGGGTTCTACAGAAAACAAGGAAAAGAAAGAAGGCATGTTGTGGTGATAAGAATATTGACTTTGGAATCAAACTAGTGTTTGGATCCTGAATTTACCACTTACTTTTTTTTTTAAATTAACTTTATTTTAACTCCAGTAGAGTTAACATACAGTGTTATATTAGTTTCAGGCATACAATACGGTGATTCAACAATTCTATACATTACACAGTGTTCCTCATGAGGTGTGTACTAACATCACCATCACCTGTTTCACCCATTCCCCTACCCACGTCTTCTCTGTTAATCAGTTTGTTTTCTATAGTTAAGAGTCTGTTTCTTGTTTTGTCTTTTTTCCTTTGTTCATTTGTTTTGTTTTTTAAATTCCACGTATGAGTGAAATCCTAAGGTATTTGCCTTCACCTGGCTGACTTATTTGGCTTAGCATTATACTCTCTAGCTCCATCCATGTCATTGCAAATGGCAAGGTTTCATTCTTCTTTGTGGTTGTATAATATTCCAGTCTACATATATACTGCATTTTCTTTAGCCATTTATCTATCGATGGACATGTGCGATGCTTCCATTATTTGGCTCTTGTAAATAAGGTTCCCATAAACATAGGGGTGTATGGATCATTTTGAATTAGTGTTTTTGTATTTTTTGTGCAAATCCCCAGTATTGTGATTACTGGATCAAAAGGTCATTCTATTTTCAACATTTTGAGGACCCTCCATACTGTTTTCCACACTTGCTGCACCAGTTTGCATTCTGTCCAAAGTGCACGAGGATTCCTTTCTCTCCACATCTTTCTCTCAACACCTGTTGTTTCTTGTGCCTTTAATATTAGCCATTCTGACAGGTGTGAAGTGATATCTCATTGTAGTTTTGATTTGCATTTCCCTAATGATCGGTGATGCAGAGCATCATTTCAATGTCTGTTGGCAATCTCCTATGTCTTCTTTGGAGAAATGTCTATTCATGTCTTCTGCCTATTTTTAATTGGATTATTTGTTTTTGAGTGTTGAGTTATATCAGTCCTTTATATATTTTGGATACTAACCCTTTATCAGATGTGTCATTTGCAAATGTATTCTCCCATTCTGAAGGTTGCCTTATAGCTTTATTGTTTTCTTCACTATGCAAAAGCTTTTTTTTTTAATGTGGTCCTAAAAGTTTATTTTTGCTTTTATTTCCCTTGCCTCAGAAGACACACATAGAAAAATGTTGCTATGGCTGATGTGTGAGAAGTTACTGTGCTCTCTTCTAGGATTTTTATGGTTTTAGGTCTCCCATTTTGGTCTTAGCCCATTTTGAATGTTTTTGTGTGTGGTTTAAGAAAGTGTCCAGTTTCATTCTTTTGCATGTAGCTTTCCAGTTTTCCCAATACCACTTGTTGAAGAGACTGTCTTTTTCCCAATGCATATTGTTTCTGCCTTTGTCAAAAACTAACTGACCATATAATTGGGGGTTTGTTTCTGGGTTTCCTATTCTGTTCCATTCATGTATGTGTCTATGTCAGTACCATACTGTTTTGACTACTCCAGATTTGTAATATAACTTGAAATCTGGACTTGTGATATCCCCAGTATTGCTTTTCTTTTTCAAGATTGTTTTGTCTATTTGGGATCATCTGTGGTTCCATACACTTTCTTAGGATTGTTTGTTCTAGCTCTGTGAAAAATGCTGTTGATATTTTGATAGGGATTGAATCAAATCTATAGATTGCTTTGGGTAGTTTAGACATTTAAAAATTTGTTCTTCTCATCCATGAACATGGAATGTCCTTCCATTTCTTGGTGTCTTCTACAATATCTTTCATCAATATTATTTAGAGATTATCAAGAGATGAAGTCAAGTATTAAATGGAACTGTATTTTCCTTAATATTTAAAAATTATCAATCACATTTTTAAATGTTTGCCTTAATTTTGTTTTTTCAATCATTACTTTTTCCATGCTTAGCATAAAAAGTATTCAACACATTTATTATCCCAGAGCTAGATGTCAAAGTTCAGTCTTAACCTGGCAAACATTACAGAGGGCTTAGGTTCTCCTTTCAGCTGAAGTATTCATATCTACCAGTTCACCTTTGAGAAATGTTTCTTTTGAAATTCCTATGCCTTTGATTATTCATAATTTTTCTCATTGTAAAATATGTCCTATAATTATACCAAAACAAACCTATTACATCTTGGACCTTCTAGCTTTTCAAGGCAAATGATCTCTTAGATTACATTATCTGTTTCATGATTTAAACTATATGCAATACTTAATAGATTGGAGAATAACCAATCATTGGTAATTTTTTAAAAATTTTGAAATAATTATACATTCACAGGAAGATGTCTTTAAAATATACAAAAAGTACAAAATGTACCAAAAAAGTACTCTTCACTCAACTTCCTCCAATGATAACACATTACAGAGCTATCAAAACCAGGAAATTGACGGTGGTAAAATCCACCATCTTATTCAGATCTCACAAGTTTTACACGTACTCATTTCTGTGTGGATGGGTGAACTTCTAGGCAATTTCATCACATATGTAGCTTCGTGTAACCACCACTACAATCAATTATGTTCCATCACCATAAAGCTCCCTTTTCCTACCTGTTTTAGCCATACCTACTGACTTCTCCATATACATAAACCACGGCAACTTCTAATCTGCTCTCTACCTCTAATTCTCTTTTCATTATTTCAATAATGCTATATAAATGGAATCACATAGTGTGTAATCTTTGAGGTTGCTTTACTCAAAAAAATTTCCTGGATAATCATCAAGGTTGTGACATATTTAGAGAGTTCATCCCTTTATATTGATGCATTGTGTTCCATGGTATGGGTGATTTTTTGTTATGTATTTGTTCATTCATTGATTTAGGGATGTGTAGGTTGTTTCCAATTATTGGCTACTACAATTAAAGCTGCTCTAAACATTCATGTAGAGGTTTGTGTGTGAACACAAATTTTTATTTCTTGGGGATAAATACACAACAGTATAACTGCTGAATCCTATGATAAGTATATGTTTAGTTTTATAAACTGTTTTACAGAGTTACTATACCATTTTAAATTCTGATCATCAATGCATGAGTGATCTAGTTTCTTCACAATCTCACAAGCATTTGGTGTTACCACTATTTTTTTTTTATTATAACACCAACTCAATTTGGTTTTAGTTTGCATTGCCTTAATGGTTAATGATGCTGAGTATTTTTTTTTTTCAGGTGCTTATTCATCATCTATACATCCTATGCAGTACTGAATACTGTCTTAGCTATTCCAAGTCTTTTTCCTTTACATATAAACCTTAGAACATGCTTATCTATGTCTAGTAAAATTCTTTAGAGTTGTGAAAGCAATTGCTGTAATCCTATAGAACAATATGAGGAGAATGAGTATCTCTATTATGATGTATTTTTCTATCTATGAAGAGGGTAAGTAAGCTTTTCCAATTAGTTATCTTAGATTTTTTAATTAACATTTTGTCATTTTTGGCAGGCAGATTTTGTACATATTTTGTTAGATTTAAACCTAAGTACTTAATTTTATTTGGAGCAATTATAAATAGTATTGAAGAGTTTATTTTCAATTGGTCATTTTTAGTTTTTTTTTCAGTTGCACTTATTATGTGTCAGATCATTTTTAGTATATAGAAATGCAGTTGACTTTTGTGTTTATCTTTCATCCTATGACCTTGTTGAACTTACTAGTTCTAGGAGCTTTTGGTAGATTCCTCAGGATGTCCTTTGCAAATAATCATGTGTCTGCAAATAGAAATATTTATCTTTTTTTCCATCTGTAATATTTTGTATTTCTTGTATTGTTGCACTGGCTTGAAATTCCAGTTTTATGTTGAAGAATGGTTAGAGTGGATAGTTTTGACTTGTTCTCAATCTTAAAGAGAAAGAATTCAGTCTCACCATTAAGTGTGGTACTAGTTGTGTTTTTACACACGTGCTCTTTATGAGGTTGAGGAGATTCCCTCTGTTCCTACTTTGTTGAAAATGTTTGCATACAATCTTGATTCCTTTAATCATATAGCTTCCTATAACCATGCCCAGATTAACTCTCTAAATGGTAACTTCATCAACATAAGGCAAATTATTAAAATTATTAAAACACTCTAAGATGATAAATATATAGTTAACTTGGAAATATTTATATATATCATGAGCCAGAAATTATATATGTTGACATTCTTAAACATTTTGTTCTCCAGTTACTTGAAGAAAAAAGTGAGCTAACAGAAATGTCTATCTTCTGAACATTTCTTTCTAGATTTTGATGTTACTCCTTGTCCAGTAAGAACCAAACATATGACTATTTGCCAAAAATCAGTATTTTTATTTGATTTCTCCTTTTAAGTAAGAGTTATCATTTTTTTCCATTCCCAAAAAGAAAAACTAACAGTAAATTTTAGTTTAAACTAAACAGTAAAATTAGTTGTCATACTTCCTAACCTGGAAATGATTCCATCTAGTTATGTGTCTATGTGCCATCCTTGATCAGTGTATTCTGTTGTAATGAAGAGGAGTTATATTCAGGAGCAATATCTCTTAACTGGGGTTCCACCAGAAGCCAGATTTCTCCATTGAGAAGAATCACAAATCTCATAACCCTTCCTTTGTAACATCTTGCATCTTCTTTAGCTGAGTTGAAAAGTATTCATGTTTCAAGTTTTTACACCTGACATCATGTGAACTTCCTACAATCTTCATAAAAACAATTCTGACCACCTGAACATTTTTATTTTATTCTATTCTATGTTTGTTTTCCTTTGTTTCCTTCATTCTCAGTGGGAAAATAAATTAACTTGGTGTAAGTAAACTTACATTGTCCCAATTTTATCATTAATTCAATTTCCACTTTTATTTTCTCCCTTTTAGATAAATGATGTTAAGGGTTCTAGATACTGAAAGAGGAATAACAAAAAGGGGCACTTGCAACATGAAAGGTTTCAAAGGGAAGTTTCATTCATGTCATTTTGACTGAAGTCTGCTTTGAAATTCTTGTTTCTATTCTCTGAGGTTTTCATGTTGACCCCACACCTTGTGCTCTAGTGGATTCCATCCAGACAGATTAATTTGATCTCTTTTCTCTGTTCTTTTGCTATTTTGGATTTACACAAAAAAATAAAACTGGATAAGTTTCTGAGGAGTACTGCTCCCACAGGGCTATGACTTATGCCCTTACATGGACTAATACATAATTTTCTATTTTGTGTTTTCTTATTAGGAAGAAGAAATTCTGGTTCACAAACTCATGACATATTTATCTACTGTTGTTCTGAGATGTGTGAGAGCTCAGAAAACGTACACGACTCCTCACTAGTTTGGGCACTGTAGTCCTTATCTACTGCTCCCTAAATCCAAAAATATACGCTCTGTTTGGAAGGGTATGGGAAACTGTAGAAGAGTTAACAATGTACACAGCCACATCCCATAAAGCCTGATCTGTCCTCCTTCATGTGGTCACTTGAGTTATATTCAAGTGACCTTTCAGAGAGCGCATCTGTAGCCTCATGTAACCCATGGGCTTGCTGTTGCTCCAGAGGCAATCAAACTGGGTCTCCACATAATAACATCAGAACTCTTGGAAGAAAATTGAATATGTTTTATTCATCACTTCTTCCTCTCTGCTTTTTTCTTCTCCAAAGCACCATAATTTTAAGTGCTAAAACCTTCTTTTTCTGTGTTTCGGTTTGTATAAGCTGTATAGAAATTGGCATAGTATGGAGATAGTATGCCTCTTGCCTTCCTTTCCCCATGTCTCCAATTCCTGTTAAGGGTTTAAGGGTTATCTATTCCTACCTTACTCCATATCCCATTCAATATAGTTATAAATTATTGTTTCCTCTTTTCAATCTTCTCTCTAAAACCAGGAACACTATAGGTCTATCTTTCCCAAACCCCTTTCCCCTTAAGGCATCTATTGATTGCCTGATTGACTGAGAGAGAGAGAGAGAGAGAGAGAGAGAGAGAGAGAGAGGTGGGGAGGGGCAGAGGGAGAGAGAGAATCCTTTTTTTTTTAAAAGATTTTATTTATTTGCCAGAGAGAGAGAGAGAGAGAGCGAGCAAGCGCACAAGCAGGAGAGCTGCAGGCCGAGGGAGAAGTAGGCTCCCCTCTGAGCAAGGAGCCTGATGTGGGACTTGATCCCAGGACCCTGGGATCATGACCTGAGCCGAAGGCAGACGCTTAACCGACTGAGCCACCAGGTGTCCCGAGAGAGAGAATCTTAAGCAGGCTTCATACCCAGTGTGGAGCCTGACGAAGGGCTTGACCTTACAACCCTGAGATCATGACCTGAACCAAAATCAAGAGTCAGAGGCTTAACCAACTGAGCCACCCAGGGGCCCCTTCCCTTAGGACTTTTAATAGGGCTTAATCACTGGAAAGAACTTACACTATGAAGGAAAGCAACTTGCCTCTGATATTTAGAGGGTAAGTTCATCTCTCTGATGTTCAGTTTCACCTTGAGTCTAGTCCAGTCTAAATATCACATGGAAAAAAATAGAAAATGAGTTCCTCAGCAAGTTCACTATTCTAAATCATATGATGTTCTCCTTGCAGTAGATGAATTTACTATCTTGTACGTAAGGACTTTAAAATATAATCACTCTTTCCTGTGGTAATATCTTAAGAATTACAAGATATAACTCCTACTCCTATCTTTTTTTAAAATCTACAACCTGGGGTGCCTGGTGGCTCAGTCAGTTAAGCTTCTGCCTTCGGCTCAGGTCATGATTCCAGGGTCCTGGGATCAAGCCCACATCGGGCTCCCTGCTCCTTGGGAAGGCTGCTTCTCCCTCTCCCTCTGCCTGCCTCTTCCCCTGCTTGTGCTCTCCATCAAATAAATAAATAAAATCTTTAAAAATAAATAAATAAAATCTACAACCTGGTTACATGTTGGCTTTGACACTTGTACTTGGTTTGACCACCAAAGCAGTCAATCAAAAGTAGTTATTTTACTTTTTCTGCATACCTATTTATCAGTATCTTTCAGAGAAAAAAAAGTTTCAGTGCACTCCACTACATATGCTGTCGCTAAAAATGTACTGCTTGTAGGGGCTCAATTTTCTCCATGAAATTCAAATTCAGGTTACTTTATTTTAGACTCTTTTTCTATAAATAGAGATAGATTTATGATTGGCAGGAAGAAAGGAGGGGGAGAAAAAAGATGATGAAAGAGACAGCAAGTAGAGTTCTTATTAGTAAACCATTTAAATCATTTTTGATTGACACATCAGATGTAGAATTTTAAGAGGAAATGTAGGAAACAGAATATTAGTGAAGAGTAGACCTGATTTATTGCTTTCTTAAGGTCAGGAGCATATAGAAATGCAGTAAAATGATCACCCTTGTCTCTAAGAAGGACCCAAACAAAGCCCATGGGATGAGCTAGGTTTCCTAAAGGCCTGAGGGTAAAAACCACCCTATGTGTTTGTTATAGCATTCATTCTATTAGTCATCACTCCTTTGGTTACAAGTTACAGGAAGCAACTCTAACTTCCTCAGAGAAAAAGGGGAATTACTAGTTCACATAATTCAGAAGGGATGGGTATAGCAGGGAAAGACTAAAACCAGGACTTACATCTTTTCTCTCCCAACCTCTCATCTCTACTTTCCCTTCTTGTGGACACCACTCTCTGTTACTTAAAACCGCCTTCAACAGATGATATTTAAAACCTCCTCTCCAAAAAATCTGTTTGTATCACATAAATTGGAACTCTCATGCCAACGAAATCCTGTACCTTCTAAGGTAAAAAAAAAAAAAAAAAAAAAAAAAACTTTAAACAAAAAACTGCCTCAATATGCTTACCTTGGAGTCCTAAAATATAATCAACAATTATACAAGTATAAATATACTTTATGAAACATTTTTTCTGCCAGTTTCCCACACCAATGTACTTTTAAAGTAATAACTGAATTTCACTCTTATTCAATGTATGAAACAGAAGCTGATTTATTGAGTATTACTTTGTTGCTTACTTGTATTATTTCACTTAAGCCTCACAACAGCTCTAAGATGTAATAAATATTATCCCCATTTTACAGATGAGAAATTGTAGCATAGAGAGATTCAGTACCTTTTCTGAAGTCATCCTGCTAATAAGTGCTAGAGCTGGGATAGGTAATAGAAGTTCTATGTAGAAAGTAATCAGTATGAGTGAGATCGTATGGTATGTTTTTCTCTAACTGACCTATTTCACTTAGCATAACATTCTCTAGCTCTATCCATGTCATTGAAAATGGCAAGATTTTATTCTTTTTTATGGCTGAGTAATATTCCATCACAAACACACACACACACACAAACACACACACACACCACCACCACCACCACCACCACCACCACCACCACTTCTTTATCCATTCATCAGTCAATGGACACTTGGGCTTCTTCCATAATTTGGCTATTGTTGGTAATTCTGCTATAAACATCAGGGTGCCTGTATCCCTTCAAATCAGTATTTTTGTATCCTTTGGGTAAATACCTAGTAGTGTAATTTCTGGGTCATAGAGTAGTTCTATTTTTAACTTTTTGAAGAACCTCCATACTGTTTTCCAGAGTGGTTGCACCTTTGCATTCCCACCAACAGTGCAAGAGGGTTCCCCTTTCTCCACATCCTTGTCAACACCTGCTGTTTCCTATGTTGTTAATTTTAGCCATTCTGACAGTTATGAAGTGATATCTCATTGTAGTTTTGATTTGCATTTCCCTAATGATGAGTGATGCAGAACATATCATCAATGTCTGTTGGCAAACTGTATGTCTTCTGTGGAGAAATGTCTATTCATGTCTTCTATTTTTAATTGGATTATTTGTTTTGAGTGTTGAGTTGTATCAGTTCTTTATATATCTTGGATACTAACCCTTTATCAGATTTGTATTTCCCTGACAATGGGTGATGTTGATCATCTTTTCATGTGTGTTAGCCATCTGTATGTCTTCTTTGGAATAATGTCTATTCATGTCTTCTGCCCATTTTTAAATTGGATTATTTGGTTTTTGGGTTTTGAATTTTATAAGTTCTTTATATACTTTGGATGCTAACCCTTTATTAGATACATCATTTGCAAATATCTTCTCCCATTCCAAAGGTTGCCTTTTAGTTTTGTTGATTATTTCCTTTGCTGTGCAGAACCTTTTTATTTTGATGAAGACCTAATAGTTTATTTTTGCTTTTGCTTCCCTGGAAGAAATGGATAAATTCCTAGAAACATATAAACTACCAAAACTGAAACAGGAAGAAATAGAAAATTTGAACAGACCAATAACCAGCAAAGAAACTGAAGCAGTAATAAAAAAATCATCCAACAAACAAAAGTCCAGGGTCAGATGGCTTCCCAGGGGAATTCTACCAGACCTTTAAAGAAGAGTTAATACCATTCTTCTCAAATTGTTCTGAAAGTAGAAATGGAAGGAAAACTTCCAAACTCCTTCTCTGAAGTCAGCATTACCTTGATTCCAAAACCAGACAAAGACCCCACTACAAAGGAGAATTACAGGCCAATATCCCTGATAAACATGGATGCAAAAATTCTCAACAATATACTAGCAAATCTAATCCAACAGGACATTATAAGAATTATTCACCACTATCAGGTAGGACTTATTCCTGGGCTGTAGGGGTGGTTCAATATTTGCAAATCAAGGTGATACACCACATTAATAAAAGAAAGGATAAAAACCATATGATCCTCTCAATAGATGCAAAAAAACATCTGACAAAATACAACATCCATTCATGATAAAAACTCTCCACAAAGAGATTTAGAGGGAACATACCTCAACATATTAAAGGCCATACACAAAAAAACCAGTAGCTAATATAATCTTCAAGGAACAAAAACTGAGAGCTTTTCCTCCATGGTCAGGAACAAGACAGGGATGTCCACTCTCACCACTGTTATTTAATACAATACTGGAAGTTCTAGCTTCAGCAATCGGACAACAAAAAGAAATAAAAGGCATCTAAATGGGCAAAGAAGTCAAACTTTCATTATTTACAGATGACATGATATTCTATATAGAGAGCCCAAAAGATTCCACCAAAACATTGCTAGAACTACTACATGAATTCAATACAGTTGCAGGATACAAAATCAATTTACAGAAATCTGTTGTATTTCCATACACCAATAATGAGTGACAGAAAGAGAAATAAAGGAATCAGTCCCATTTATAATTGCATCAAAAACCATAAGATACCTAGGAATAAACCTAACCAAAGAGGCAAAGGATCTGTACTCTGAAAAGTATAAAACACTTATGAAAGAAATTGAAGATAACACAAAGAAATGGAATATCATTCCATGCTTATGGATTGGAAGAACAAATATTGTTAAATTGTCTATAGTACCCAAAGCAATCTACACACTTAATGCAATCCCTATCAAAAGACCACCAGCATTTTTCACAGAACTAGAATAATCCTAAAATTTGTATGGAACCAGAAAAGACCCTGAATAGGCAAAGCAATCTTGAAAAAGAAAAGCAAAGCGGGAAGCATCACAATTCCAGACTTCAAGTTATCTTACAAAGCTGTAGTGATCAAGACAGTATGGTACTGGCACAAAAACAGACACATACATAGATCAGTGGAACAGAAGAGAAAACCCAGAAATGAACCCAAAACTATATGGTCAACTAATCTTTGACAAAGCAGGAAAGAATATCCAGTGGGGAAAAAAGTCCGTTCAACAAATAGTGTTGGGAAAACTGGACAGCAACATGCAAAAGAATGAACTAGACCACTTTCTTACATCATACAGAAAAATAAATTCAAAATGGATGAGAGACCTAAATGTGAGACAGGAAACCATCAAAATCCTAGAAAAGAACACAGGCTGTAATCTCTTTGACATCAGCTGTAGCAACTCCTTACTAGATACGTCTCCTGAGGCAACAGACACAATGTTGAACCATGAAATATATTGATATTTCTCATTTTACATTGGTATCATTTATGCAGGTTTGTTAACATAAAAATGGTACATCAAAAGGACAATCAGCCCAAGAAATCTGAGTTGCTTACTGTCAGTCACTGACAGTAACAAAGTGATCTCTCTCAGCCCTAAACATGCCACTCTCTCAAGGGCTGACTATATATGCTGATGTACAAAGTGACAGAAGAAAACAAAGGAAGAGAATTATTTTAACCCTGAGAAGCTAGAAAGTAGAAAAAGTAACAATTTTTCTAATTCTTCTCTAAAATCTCTAGTATTCAGCATATAATAGTGAAAAAATACCTCCTGTTGAATTACCCTTTAGGTATTAAAAATGAATAAAGCTCCTAAAAGAATGTGTACTAGTTCTCAGTATTACTTTGATAAAGTAACTACAAGAAAGGCTACCAGAGTGAAGATTTTTCACATTATACCTTTACTCTTCTATTCTTCACTCTGTCAAAATATTTTGGCATGCAACAGCATTTCTTTTATGAAGCAGTATAGCTTTTCTCTTAGCTTATCACAGAAGCAGTTTCAATTAATAAAACAGTTGCTTTACATTTGCAAATGAAGTAATTCAAGCTGAAGCCACCAGCAGAGCAGGAGTGCCATGAGAGCAAGCACTAAATGATTTAACAATGTGTGGTAATTAGAAATGTATCATTGGGGAGGCGCCTGGGTGGCTCAGATGGTTAAGCGTCTGCCTTCTGCTCAGGTCGTGATCCTGGGGTCCTGGGATCGAGTCCCGCGTCGGGCTCCCTGCTTGGCGGGGAGCCTACTTCTCCCTCTCCCTCTACTATTCTCCCTGCTTGTGCTCTCTCGCTCTGTCAAATAAATAAATAAAATCTAAAAAAAAAAAAAGAAAAAAAAGAAATGTGTCATTCGGGAAATTACTTAGAATATGCTCATGAACTGGCAGCCACCTTTACTATCACTAGTGCAAATGGAAATTTAACACATATTTAGTAACTTGTGCACGCAGATTTAGAGTGCATTATTCAAAATTCATGGAAGTGAATCATATGCCATTATTTAATCTACAATGCTTTTATTTTGCATCGTATGCAGTCAAAATGATTTAATGTACTTTTAAGTATTGTTAAATAAACTTGAATGAAGGTTAAAACCTTATAATACATTTACACGTTTTGTGCATGTGTGGGTGTGGCTGTCATGAAATAATTTTTGTAACACTTTCCATTTACGTTTCATAAGCTAGCACTTCCTTTTATTATTTTTTATTTTTTTATTTTTTTAAAGATTTTATTTATTTATTTGAGAGAGAATGAGAGAGAGAGAGCATGAGAGGGGGGAGGGTCAGAGGGAGAAGCAGACTCCCTGCCGAGCAGGGAGCCTGATGCGGGACTCGATCCAGGGACTCCAGGATCATGACCTGAGCGGAAGACAGTCGCTTAACCAACTGAGCCACCCAGGCACCCGCACTTCCTCCTTTTAGCCAGGCATACATTTAATAATCTCTTGACCCCTTATCCTTTGTGCTTTCAAAAAAATTCAAATTCAAAGGTAAAATAATGCAAACATTATATTTGTGTAAGTCTGTTATTTCACTTATGTCTGCCATTTTTTTAAGTTAAAATAATGTGGACCAATTTATATGTGAGTCTTTCATACACGCTTCAAAGAGAACACTTTCTGAGGACAGAGGTAACAGAAGCATCATTGGGCCTCTTCAGGGGCATGTGAACAGCTGTACAGGGATGTGTTGTAGAGCCTGTGTGCACCTATCCACTTGTGTGAGTGCATGGAGAGGGACAACTAACAACCTGAGAATGGATAACTTGTCTCTCATTCTGCACTCATTGATAAGATAGAGGTGATTAGTGGAGTCAGAGGTCTTGGCTAAAGAATCTTGAACTCTACTCTGTCACCAATATTCTGTCTCTGATGTGAAACATTCAACATGCAAAGCTGAAATCAGACAAACAAAATAATGAGAGGTGTTGAATTTATCTGACTTATTAAAATATTGTTTGACCCAGTCCTCTAATTGCCAAGAATATGTATATTTTAAAAATCTTATCAGCATTCTGTCATAAGACACATACTAGGCATAACTTTAATTTGTTCTAATGAAGGAAAAGTTAAAAAGCAAAACACCAACAGTGAATCTGAGCCATTTCTACTGATTCCTGGTAACCTGAGTAATTTCTTGGAAAAGTCTTCTGAGAACAGAAATCCCAGAATCTGGATATCCTTGAATCACCGCTTAAACAGTTATTTTTGAGGTGTGTTTCTCAGATCTCTGAACTATTATGAAATCTTCAAAACTACTAATTTTTTTCATAAATTTTCTAAAGTAGGAAGAAATGTTTAACAGGGAAGAAATCTGCATCTCAGGTTTTTTTTTTTTTTTAATTGGTTAATCAGTTATAGGCTCCAACAGAGCAACAAAAGATTCTATTCAGGGGAGCGTCTGGGTGGCTCAGTTGGTTAAGTTTTTGACACTTGATTTCGGCTCAGGTCATGATCTCAGGGTTGAGATTGGGCCAGGCTTCAGGCTCTGCGCTCAGTGAAGAGTCTGCTTGAGAGTCTCTCTATCTCGGGATATTTCCCCTTGCCCTTCCTCCCCCCATGCCCTGGCACTTGCTCACTCTCTCTAAAATAAAGCTTAAAAAAAAAAAAGAATCTTTCCAGTAATATTAAGCCTTTGATGCATGCTTCTTTTATTTTTTTTTTTGAAGATTTGTTTGATGTCCACAATAGTCAAACTGTGGAAGGAGCTGAGATGTCCTTCAACAGATGAATGGATAAAGATGTGGTTTACATATACAATGGAATATTTCTCTGCCATCAGAAAGGATGAATATCTACCATTTACATTGATGTGGATGGAACTGGAGGGTATTATGCTAAGTGAAATAAGTCAATTTGAGAAAGACAATTATCATATGGTTTCACTCATATGTGGAATATAAAAAATAGTGCAGAGGATCATAGGGGAAGGGAGGGAAAACTGAATAGGAAGAAATCAGAGGGAGACAAACCATGAGAGACTCTTGACTCTGAGAAACACGCTGAGGGTTGCAGAAGGGGAGGTTGGTGGGGGGATGGGGCAACTGGGAGACAGGCATTAGGGAGGGCATGTGATGTGATGAGCACTGGGTGTTATGCAACTGATGAATTATTGAACAGTATATCTGAAACTAATGATGTACTGTATGTTGGCTAATTGAATTTAAATTTAAAAAAAAAGATTTCAGAGAGCATGTACATGCTCTCGCATGCATGAGTAGTGGGGAGGGGCAGAGGGAGAGAATCTTGAAGCAGACTCCCCACTGAATGAGGAGCTCCACACGGGGCTTGATCCCATGACCCATGAGATCATGTCCTGAGCCAAAACCAAGAGTCAGATGCTTAACTGACTGAGCCACGAGGCACCCTGATGCATGCTTCTTAGAGCAATGATTCAGAAGGCTGAAATGGTCAAGTCTAGGGTAGTTTACTGTTAATATTACAAAACTTAATAGAGTTTTGATATATACAAGCATTGATAAAAGTTGGATGTTGATTATCAAGACTTTTTCTGAATGAAAAATATAAACACTGGCTGTTACAAACACAACAGAAAAAATGTAGAGTATCAATAAAAATTTTCTACAAAGACGTCTTTAGTGCTAATATAGGCATTCACAAATGAAGTCAAAGTGGATTATTTTCATTACAAAAAAGAAAAGTTTAGTTGCTTTAAGAAAAATTTAGGGGGCACTTGGGTAGCTCAGTCGGTTGAGCTACTGACTCCTGGTTTTGGCTCAGGCCATGATCTCAAGGTCATGAGATTCGGCCCAACATTAGGCTCTGCACTGAGGTGGAGCCTGCTTGAGATTCTCTCCCTCTGCCCCTCCCCCCTCCTTGTGCATTCATACACTCTCTAATAATTTTTTTTTAAAAAAATAAAGGATTTAATGCAGATTTCCTTCTCTTGGTATAAATGAGTATTTGTTTCCAGATAATACCACAAATAATGAAGGAACTTAGATACCAAAGTTTGGCAGTCACTACCAAAGATACACAATGAGAAATCTAAAGTATTAAATATTTTGTCATGGAAGATGTTAAAAACAAATTGGCCACAGTTAGGCATATGTTTGATATCTCTGAGCTGAATAAAAGCACAGCAAATAGCATTTCCAGAAATATAGTGATATGTATCAAAAATCTTTAAAATATTTTACCTGTGATGCAACAATCTTCTATGAATTTATCCTAACAATACATCAAACAAGTGAACACAGCTAAATCTCCCAGAATAGGGAAATAGTAAGTTTTAGTATACCCATGCAAGGCAACTCTAAACCACTGAAGACAATAACATAGATAATGATACATACAATTTGCACAGAGAGAAGTTAGTGATGAGTCAAAAGGCAGGTTTTGCAATCTTATGTAAAATATATATAATAAATATGTGCCTATTTATATTAAGCACATGCCTATATAGATATAGGATGGGAAGATGGGTTGTGGGCAGATTTGACTGGTTTGTTTTCGTTTATGCATATTTTTCTAATTTTTACATGATAAATACATGTAACAAGTACAACAAAATTATTTTTATTCTTATTTAAACAAAAGGTAGTAAGATGTTCATTCTGGAAATGGTTTAAGTAACATCGCTATGACGTGCTATCAGGTTATGTGTTTTAGTTTTTTCTCTTAAAAGAGGGTCAAGGAATCAAATGATGATTTTCTGGTTTTCAACTTTTTAAGTTAACATCATAATCTGTCATTGCGGTGTTTTTCATACCTCATTTCTATGTGACTAGCTATAGAATTTAAATTTTATTGTTTTATTAGTCTAAGTAACACATTAGCCTGATGAATTTTATTTGTGATAAGCATAATTAAGAAAATGTTTCTACTAGCCCTTTAATTTGCAATTATTTCAGTAATATTATAACAAGGCAGTTTCCTCCTAGTTTTAGATATGGACTCCATAAATGTTGGTTTTGCATAGAAATGAATAGAAATATTAGAAAGAAAAAAATTCAAGAATTGAAAGAATAAAGATACCTATTTGTCTTAGACCATTTTTATCTACCCATAAACAGTGAATCTTTTATTAATTTTTAAAATACTTTTCAGCCTATATACCAAATCATTTGTATAATCTCAAAGAACAATTTGAAATAATTTCAAAGAATTTGTAGAAACAAATTATAATAAAACAAATTATACAAAGAATAATTTGTATAATTTCAAAGAACAAACTTCAGGAAAAACAAAATAACTTGATGTTTAAAATACCCTAGCTGAAAAATGCAGAATTATTTTTCAAGGATATTATGCAACTATTACCATGTGAAGGGTTAAATAAATGATATATGGTTAGAAGATAAATCTTTCATATTCTCATTTTCTCTCAGCATGATCCTTGAGAAATGGATACCCTGCAATGTCTTTGCACATTTGTTATTTATTATTTTTGATGCTCTTTTAGCTATACACATGAGTATGAGCATTCTTCTTACTTTTATCTAATATCCATTTCACAGCGGGCTTCCCTGTACTGCCAATGAAGGGATACACAGGTTTTTGCCTTATTTATATTCCATAAGCACTTAAGTATATACTGCATAGCAATAGATAACATCCATTCTCTCTCCTGTACCTTTTTTTGTGTTAACAATATATACCTAGTAATACATAAGGCATATTTTCTTGCTAGAGGTTGCTCTCTAGGGTTAATCCTAAGGTATATCAGGTCCCAGGCAAACATATTTGCAGAGTCCTAGTAGGTCTTTGTGAGACATAGTGATTTATTCTAGAAGAATATGTAAAGAAGTAGTACTTATGTATCTGTTTATTGTCTAATCAGTGCACATGGAGATTCTTTCTGGTGTATAAATATCATCTCTTTCTGCTCAGGTGCAGAAACCATTTCTTCATTTTCTTTATTGTCAAATGTGCTATTCCCAACTAATTTTCTTTCTCCCAGCACAAGAAAAAGAAAGCAATGATATTAACTCATGAAGCTATCGCTTTGGCAAACTGTACTGAAACAAATAGATTCTCTTGCCTCTGCAAGCATCTCTAATACCATTTAACTAATCCTGGTAATGTCATTATTTATGAGGTTGCTTCATTTCATCATACCACCTTCCAATGACTCTTTCAAAGGTTGTTACTATTGATAATAATCACAAATGTAAATCTTACTCAGAGTACATAGGAGAATGTGAATATTTTCTGATTATGTTAAATTTGCCATTTAGAATTCTTTTTTTTTTTCAAGATTTTATTTATTTATTTGACAGAGAAAGAGAGATAGCGAGAGCAGGAACACAAGCAGGGGGAATGGGAGAGGGAGAAGCAGGCTCTCCGCTGAGCAGGGAGCCCGATGTGGAACTCGATCCCAGGACCCTGGGATGATGACCTGAGCCAAAGGCAGACACTTAACGACTGAGCCACCCAGGTGCCCTGCCATTTAGAATTTTATAGCATAAAAGTGAAAGAACACATGTTCTAACCCTGTCTTCTTTTAAACCCTTTAGCCACACGATCACTATATTCCTAGAATATGATCTTTTTCAGTGTTTACTATACCCTTGCCTTTTACGTACTGCCTCCAGAGGGAAAGGGAGACAAGGGGAAAGACAAGTGACCCCATTCACATAAGAAACATCTGTCCCTCATTACATCTGGTGAGGCTTACAATCCACCTGGGAGAACAAAGTGTCACCACATGGACTGGAGACAAGAAGGGACCATTATCACCAAAGAGCTATGGTTTCAGAAGTCCTCAAAGGAGTTCAGTAAAGTCACCTGAATACGATGACTTTATGTGTGGTATGGACCCTGCAGTGGGGAGGGGCAACTTCCCTAGGTGTTAGCAGCAGAAAGTAAGGGGCACCTGCTGTTATCCTCTGGTGCTATATACCTAAGAAAGCACTGATGAGAACACAGATGGGTTAGAAGTCTAGCCTGTGGGCAGAGCTAAAGGCTCAGATTGAGGAGTACGGAGCCACTAGCCCAGAGTCCTGAGCCCTCCCTGGGTCCAACATGAGAGTCACATCAACCAGTGTGCCTGCCCCATCCTAGTGGCTTAATCTTCTGTGATTCCAGGAAAAGAATATTATGGACTAGACAAAGTTCAAGAGCTCCTAGGACTTCTGATCATCTTAGGAGTTGGGAGTAAAGGGTTGAAGAGCGTCATAAGGTATAAAACAGAAATGGAGTTCATGTTGGTCTTGGGCTGAGCTGCCCTTTATGGACAGCACTGCTGGTCCAGGCCAGTCCAAGGTACTAGAAAGGACTCAGAAGAAGGTAGGTACTCCAAAGCACAGAGGCCCCTGAGGCATGGAGCTGGGGCAGGGGTCAGCTTGCCCATGTCTAAGGGTGGTATTCCTTTCTATTTTAGAGCCCTGTAAAAAAGAAAGTGCAATATAGTTTGGCCATGTTCGTACAGCTCATACTAAATGTAGTGGTGGCTCTATTCAACTGTAATAATCTGGCTCCATTTTTGATGTTTGACTGCTGACAGCTTTCAAGTCCCACTGGCTCCCCTTCCTCTTCTGCTCCACATCTAGGCAAACTGATAAGAAAGTCCAGATGCTCTCTCCTTGGCCCTGGTGGGAAGTTCAAGCCAACCAAGCCCTGTCTTAAATGCAGGAACTTTCTACACCAGCTTGACTCCTAACCACAACAAATAACAAGCCAGTCTTCTTTCCCTGCTCTCTCAGGCTGTATTTGAACCTGACTGGGAGCCTGTCTCATTCTCCCCAGAAATTCTCATTCTGTAATAATTTGTTTCATATTCTCTTGGTATAATGTACAGTCATTAGACCCAACAACCAAACTAAACTTTGGGGGTAAGAGCGGAAGCCTTCCTGCTTCTGTGATGTAAACACAAAAGAAACAATTTAACAGTCTGGCATTTGCAAAGCCAAGAAAGAAATGTTAATTGTAGGATAACCTGAGAGAGCCTGGGCTGTTACAATTAACCAAGTTTAGCAGTTCGAATTCCTCTACTCCTAAGACACAGACTCATTTTACGATGAAATTTAAGTACATCCAAATTTCCAGGTAAATCTGCTCTCTACCATGACTGATTAGCAACCTCAGTGTACTTTGGGGAGATAATATGAGTCCCCAGCTCTAATAAATTCTAACCTAAAACTGCAGCAGCAGCTACAGTTACACTTGTAAGGGCAGATTGCTTTAGAAAAGGAACATGTGATATTTAAAAACTGTCAAATAGTTACATATGCTTTCCTTTTAATCAAAGGCCTGCAATTTCCTTATAAGCAAGCCTGCTCCCAAAGCAGAAATAGATTTATTACCTCCATGTTCACCATTTCACTTTGAACTTTTAACCAAAGATCCTATCAGTGCAGCATAAATGCTGACATTAGCTACCATGCCAAATGATGCATCTTGAAGACTATTTGATAGTATCTTTTTTTTTTTTTAACTAGGAAAATCAATACTCTACAAACTGTATAATATAGTAAAAAGATCAGGGGACATGGGTCCTAGTTCTTGGTTCTGTTTTTGCTTTTTTCCTCCTCCACCAAATAGTTAGGCAAGGAAGCATTATTTAATTTTTCTATTCGATGATCTGTGATGTCTCTTCCATATGCAAAAATCTATAATCTATTGTTTTGACAAACAAAACCACAGGAAATGTGCAAGATAGAGTACATATCATCATTATAATAAACACAAATGTTGGCCTTACATCAATGGAAACCTTAGGTCATTCAAATTTTGAGTTGAAAGGAAGAATCCTATAACATCTCCTCTCCAATATTCTGGTAACTTCAAATACCCAAAGTCATGCTTCTAAATAAATACAGACCAGAATTGTTACCCAGATACCCTGACTCTTGGGAAAATTACTTGTGAATATAGATCTTATCTCATAATATGGGCCCTAAGGTATCTTCCTTTCCTGTCTTTGTGTATTTATTACAGTGGACCATATTTTCTGTGTGCCACAGTGTTAGAAATGTTGAAGAGCATTACATCAGAACGGTTCACAAACATGGAAATTACCTGGGCTTTAGAAGTTAGAAATCACATAATGGTGAAATTATTTTGGACGAGTACTTACTTCATTTTTAGAAAATACTTTTAAATATATTTTAATACCTTCCATATAAACTACATAAAGCTTTGTAACTTAATGGCCTAGTCTTCATACTGTGATACATTTTTAGAAAGCTGACTCTGAAAATATTGAAACATAACACAAGTTTTACTGACCCTTTCCTTGAAGAAGCAACACAGTGATTTTCCTGAGTGCTTTATACAGAGGAACTTCCTACCAACCCTCATTGGGTAGTTGTCCCCTCATTTCACCCTGAGAGTAATAGTGGCTTCTTCTGTCTTCATTCTCCATGAAGCCTGCTCACATTCTCTGGAGATGAAGAAAAAAGTGTTGTTTTTCAGAAATGTATCAAAAGTGATAGGCCAGTAAAAGCAGCTATCAGGACAACATAATCTGGCCACAAACATGTGTTACTGCTACTGTTACTAAATTTTGTTTTGCTAAGAAAAATAGCTAATTTAAAGCCAATTGGAAGTTGTATCTATTCAAATACACAGATCTTAGGGTCAAAGCAGCCAATAAGAGAAAAGTCTACACCTTGTATAAAACAAAATTGGAAAGATGAGCTAGAAAGGATCAGTGCTTTGATTTTGTTCCAGATATTTATTATTGAACAACAAACAAATTTAATGGAGTAATAAGAACTACCATTTTATCTTTCCCATAGATTCTGTAGGTTAAGAATTTGGACAAGGCATTACCTGGAGGATTCAGGACACATCATGAATAATGTCTGGAGTCTCAGGTGGGAAGACCCAAATGCCTGGGAATAAGGCAAATAGCTGGGAATAAGAATCACCTGGAGGTTTTCTCATGCACGTATGGCACCAGCAGCAAATGGGTTGTAAGAAAAAACCTCCAGAGGGAGGGAGGGAGATGGCGAGGGCAGGGTGGGGGGGAGGGAAGGGAGAGAGAATATCATGAAAGTAAGCATTACAAGAAAGTAAGACAGAAACTGCAAAGCCTCCTTTAACCCAGCCCTGAAAGCCATGCAAACATCACTTTCACTGCATTTTAGTACTAACAAGTCTCCACTGAAGTCAGCCAAGATTCACGCACAGGAAATTAAATTCTACCTCTTAACGGGGAAGTAGCAAGGTAGCACAAAAAAATGACTGTGATGACAAAAATTATCAGAAGGGACTTTAAGACTTTTTAGCTATGTTAATGGAGTTGGAATGTTGAAGAAGCCACCTGATTTGTCTGGATGACAACATGTCTTGACTTCTTTTGCATTTAGAGTCACTATAATCACACCCAATGCTATTGGCCTTCACCCCAAAGGGATCTCACAGACTGTGGAAATGTTCTGTTGTTGAAAAGGTAGGAGGTGGGGGCAGGCATTTGGTCTATTACTTCTTTAAGCATTGAATCCCTGTAGAATTCTCCTTTATTTAACATAATCAATATCGTTCCATCCCTTTGACCCATGTGGTTGAATAGAACATATTAAAGTCAGCACTTTGTGACTTCCACTACAATATACCAGCAGCTCCCAGGAAACCAAGTACTTACCATTTGAAACTCAGTTCTTTTCCCATTATATCACACCACGTCTCCAGGCACATGTATGTGGGTTAAGTGGAAAGGGGGGGGTGGAAAGAATGTACCAAGATTTTAACCACAATAACTAAAAGAATCATGATTATAGTGACAAAGAAGGGAAACAAAAGAATGCGCAGCAACAAGGGAAGTCTTATTTTGGGGTGGTATTTTTCATTTTAAGAGGAAAATTTATGTCCAAGTACAGTTGATGTGATACAATCTCATTGTCATTTGAAAGAAGAACTCTAATCTTTCAGTCAATGGAACACAATCCCAACCATGGATCTATTGATACAAAACATCAAAGTTAAAATATAGTATGTTCATATAAGGACATCAGCAGTAACCGTTAAGAACTCTGGTGCTCTTATAACTAGTGCATTAACCCATTTAAGAAAAAGTCAACACAATGGAACATGACGACAGTAATAAAGATTCCCCCTGCCATTCAAAGTGTTAGGATAATGCTGAACTCTGCAGTTTGATAATTAGAGGGAACGATGATGACCTGATAATATTCTGCTGTACCAATGATGTTTACTGTATTCAAAATAGTTAATAATACACTTTATTTCCTTGGTCAAAAGACTTTACATCCTGCTCCTTTTAATAAATATGCTGTTGAGATGTATTTCTAATGTTGTTTGGCACTCATCTCTCCTACTGTCTAATACCCTTTCAAAATAATGGGGAGCTTACATATAAATTAGATTCTTGGTCCAACAGAGAAAAAAATAGTGTGTCCTATTTGTTCACCATGAATCAATCAATGTCTTCTAAATATCATTTATTAGTTTGGGGTATTTTAGGCAATTATTGAATTTCATAGCAGAGTACTAGGAATGACCTAGATTCATCTATTTGCTATGGAACCAAGGGAGAATTACTCCATATTTCTGAGTCATAAGATTCTTATCTGACAATTATATTAAACTACATTGTATATTTTTTGGAGGGAATATTAAATAATATTATGCATGCAAAAACAGAATTCCTTGCATCTCTCATGAGCTCACTAAATGACATTTATTATTATTGCTAATGGAATTTGTGGTCTATAAAAACATCTATTATTTAGCCAAACTAATATTTTAAAATTTCATAGAGAACATTTCTACCTAAGATGGAGAAAGCTGAAAGCTTGTCACTCATCCAATATTCCCCCCACCAAAAATGGCTAAATTACAAAATCATAACTTTTCTTGAGGCCATTAGAGAACTAAAGTTAAAGAATAAAGTAGACTGAAATCCAAGGAAATCATGCTCCTCCAGGAAGAGATGTGGTGTGAAAGCTGCCTCCCTTGTGGCAGAATACTGGAGGCTCTGGGTACCATACAAGCAGGCAAAAACCACTAGCTTAAATGTTAATGAACTGCTCAAGGCTGAGTGTTAGGTAGTATGAGTATAAGACCTCTGGTAGTCAAAGAAAGAGGACAGTTGCAGCTATTCAGGCTTTTTTCTATGTAAGTCCACTGGGCACATATGGGAAAAACTGGAGGCAGAGAGCCTCCCTTTGTCATAAAGACCTCCATAAGGAGAGTAGAAGCTGCTATGAAAAAGGCACAAAATTCTGCTCCCCACCCCCCCCCCCATTTCCTGAAAACAAAATAAAAAACCTAAGCCATTGGGGAGGAGAAGTAAACTCTGCCTTCCCGAGGGTAAAATTCAAGTAGGGAAAAGTTAAATGAATAAAAAAAACTACCACTAAGAGAGGAGCCAGAAGCAGTCCAGGACCTATGATCTCATAACAACAACATGAGAGATCTTCTAACACTGGAGGAAGGACAGAGAATCCTCACTGAAGATAGGAGGCAGAGTTTGACTGCCACAGGAAACGGGAGGATTGCTGAAAAAACCCCAACCCTGAAACACAAGAAACAAGACCTGCCTAAGACTGACGCGTGACAAGGAAAAGAGGGAATTCTAGTACCACACATCACACTGGCCACCATCACTGCAGCAGCAGTCTACAAAGGGGAGAGTGGCACTACCACAGGGATTCTCTTTATGCTGCATATTCACAGGAAAGGCTGAAAACTGAGAGTGGAACAGCAACATTGGAAAAAACCTTCTTCATCCAAGCTCCCACCCTAAGCACAAGGTAACACTAAAGCATTCAAATCCCGTTAGGCAGAGAAGGAAAAAGTATCAATAACAAATTCCAAATACACACTCAACCTCCAAAACTAATGGTCTAGCAGAAGAAATGAGGCTATTTATCTCTGTCTCTACTTTCCACCCAGATATGTAACATTCAATTACAAATGAGATAAACAAAAGGAGAAAAAGAAGAAACACACTGTCAACAAACAAAGTAACTTACAGAAAGAGACTCCCTGATGATGCAGATAATGGAAATATAGGACAATAAATTTCAAATAACTAATTAATATGTTAAAAAGGCTCTAGTGGAAACAGTGTGAAAAAATGCATGAACATCTGAGGCGTTTCATCAAAGCAGTGACAATATGAGAACATGTAAAAACAGAAATAATGAGGAGGAGGAAGAGAAGGGGGATGATAGTAATAATAATGTAACTGAGATAAAGAACTCCTGTTGACTCATCAACAGAATTGACACAGCCAAGGAGAGAATATATAAACTTAGAAGACAGATCAAGAGAAATTATCTTAAAACACAAAGAAGAAAAAAAAAGTTAACAAGAAAAGCTGAGATCACCCAAGAGATGTAGAATGATTTCATAAAATCTAACACACGTAAATGAAATTCTTGAAGAGGAGGTGAGCCAAAACAAAAACAAAACAAAAAGAAACCCACACAAAAAACATTTGAAGCAATAATCATAGAAAAGTTTCGAAAAGTAGTAAAAAACATAAATCAAATCCGAGAAGCTCATAGAAGGCCAAAACAATAGGCACCTAAAGAAACACACTTAAACATATTAAAAATAATGAAACCAAAGCCTAAGAAAAAATTCTGACAACAGCTAGAGGGGGAAAAAAGGACACAAAGAAGCAAAATTATAATTACAGTACTTATTGTCAGAAACTATGCAAGCCAGAAAAAGAGTGACAATTTATTTATTTATTTTTTAAAAGATTTTATTTACTTATTTGACAGAGCAAGAGAGAAAGCAAGAGAGGGAACACTAGCAGGGGTAGTGGGAGAGGGAGAAGCAAGGAGCCCGACGCGGGGCTCAATCCCAGGACCCTGGGATCATGACCTGAGCCGAAGGCAGACACTTAATGACTGAGCCACCCAGGAGCCCCCAAAGAGTGACAATTCAGAGTGACAATTTAAAGTACTGAAAGAAAACTATCAACTGAGAATTCTATATTCAGCAAAAATATCTTTCAAAAATGACAAGTAAAAGCTGTTTCAAAAAGAGAAGGGGGAGCAGAATTCACTGCTTTGAGATTCGTGCTTTAAAAAAGTTTAGTGAAAAATTTTCAGCCAGCAGGAAAATTATACCAGGTAGGAATTTGGAACTACAAAAACAGATAGAGCCCTCCAACAATAGCTGACATGGACATAAACACAAAAACATAATATTTTCTCATTTTAAAGTGCTTTAAAAGATAATTGTCTAACGCAACAATACACTGCAGATTTAGAGCATATATAAAAGCAAAACATAACAATAATGCCAGAAATATGGCATAAATTAAAAGTAAGTCCAGGAGAAGGCATGAATGTTTGTTCTCACCAATCTTCAACACCATAAGGGTAGTCTTTGTAGAGCCACAAGACAAGAAAAATAAACAAAGGCATATGGATTGAAAAAAGAAAAAATAAGTCTCCTTATTTTTAGATAAGTGATATTCTACTTGGAAAATCCCAAAGAATCTAAAATAAACCCCTTCAAATCCACCAGTAAATGCAGTAAGAACACAGGATACAAGGTCATACTCCTATGCAGCTGCAATGGAAAACTGGAGTAAATTTTAAATACCACCAAGTGGATATAAGTTAATATTTGGCAATAAAAGCGCCAAATAAAATTAAATACTTAGGTATAAATCTAATAAAATGTGTACATAATTTATATGCTGAATACTACAAAGCACTGATTAAAGAAATAGAAGATTTTCCAAAGAAATGGAAAAGTATATCATATTCATGAATTAGAAGACTCAATATTAATATATAATTCTCCCCAATTTGAGAATATATCAAATGCAATCCTGATCAAAATCCCTGCAAGTTTTTATCTTTTGTAGACATCAACAAGCTGACTATAAAATCTGTTCAGAGAAGCAAAGAAACTAGAATAGCTACTACAAATCTGAAAACAAGAACAATGTGGGAGGATTCATCACATCCAACCTCAAGACTAACAAAGAATTTATAGCAATCAAGTGAGTGTGGTATTGGTGAAAGTTTAGAAATATATGTATCAATGGAAAAGAATAGAGTCCAAAAATAGAGTCACACAAATATTGTCAATTTGTTTTTGACAAAGTGCAAAGGCAATTTAATTGATAACAGTCTTAACTGAAAAGATTAAAAAATCATTTTCAATAAACTGTACTGGAATAATTGGGCATAATATACAAAAAATGAAAAACCTTTAATGTATACCTCATACCTTACATAGATTACCTCAAAATAGATTATAGGTATAAATGTAAAATTTTAAAGTATAAATTCTAGATGAGAACATAGGGAAAAATTTGTGACCTTGGGTTTGAGGATAACTTTTTAGATACAATAACAAAAGCACATAGTTGGATCTTATTAGAACAAAAACAACAATAACAAAGCTTTGAAAATGAAACAGTTGAAAAACATTAAGAAAATGAAAAGACAGGGGTGCCTGGGTGGCTTAGTCAGTTAAGCATCTGCCTTTGGCTCAGGTCATGATCCTGGGGTCCTGGGATCGAGCCCTGCATCAGGTTCCTTGCTCTGCCGGAAGCCCGCTTCTCCCTCTCCTCTCTACTTGTACTCTCTCACGGTCTCTCCTTCTCTCTCTCTCAAATAAATAAATAAAATCTTTAAAAAAAAAAAAAGAAAGAAATGGAGAGATAATTTTTGGAAATCATATATCTGAATAAGAACTTATATTCCAAAATATACAAAGAACTGTCAAAAATAAAAAAGAAAACAAACAATTCATATTATGGTTAGATATTATGATTAGACACTTCACCAAAGAAGATTTTATGAGACTTCCAGGGAAATGCCTGAGTAGGAGGATCCTAGGCTCACCTTGTCTCACAGATACACCTAGATAACATCCATATCAGTGTAAATAACCCAGAAAATGACACAAAGACTGGCAGAACAGACTCTCCACAGCTAAACATAAAGAAGAGGCCACAACTAAGAGGGTAGAAAGGGCAGAGACATAGTAGGGAGCCAAACAGATCCTTAAAACTGCAGGAGGGAGGGATGTTATGGGCACAGAGGGGGGAGAGAAGCAGACCTCAAACCAGATACCCCAGGAATAAAGGACCCCACACTAGGAAGACAAATGGCCATAACATTTGGCTTTGAAATCCAGAGGAGCCTAACTTCAATCAGTAAGGCTTAACACCTGGAACTTTAAAAATCAGCAAGGTTGGCTCTGGGAGAGGCTGGAGGACAATAGGAAACTGAGTCCTCACCCTTAAAGAGACAGCACAACAAACAACCCTACTGAGATACAGCATAGAAGCAGGAGTTTTAAAATTTTCTGGGGTATACAGAAAGATTTATTTACTAATCTCCAGGCATGTGCGGGAGGTACAAGGATCTTTGGGACACTTCTCCAGAACAAAAGAGTTGGTGGATACCACTTCCCTCCCCTACCTGCCAGCCTAGATAAATGGACACCTGCAGTGCCTATACTCTCAACCTAGCTTCCTAACAACACCCCCTGCCATCCCAGCCTGGGCAGTTTTCCCAGGTAGCTGCAGGCCCCTTCGTGCACAAACCTTGCTGGCACCTTGCTCCCTGCCCCCACATTTTCCTGTGGATCTACCCCTCCAATATTCCCTTGGCCAGAGCCCATCCAAAGCAGTGCCACAAGCGTGGAAGTGTGCAAGCAGCCTTGACAGGGGCAAGTACCACTCCAAAGTGACTCCTGCCCCAGAGAGAGGGGAAGATAACCACACATACCAGTCCCACTAGAGCCCCAGCAGGGAGCTGGTGGGAAGTGGTGGAGGAGACCTCTGGTCTGACTGTAGGCCCTGTCCAGCAATGAAAGCTTCTAGGGGATGACCCAGGAAGAGCACCCTGCAGTTGCAAATGCCTGGTCTGATTCAACTCAAACCAAGGTGGACACAGACTGGAACACTAACAGCACAGGAATTAAGCCTGCCCACAAAGGCAAAGAAAGCTACTGCATACAACTGGAATGAAGGCAAACATGACTCAACCACAAGAGTAAGGCACATGCAACACATAGGAGACACCCCTGAAGTGCCAGGTTCTGGTATATAGGGGACATTGCACTGTAGGGTATTAGAGAACCTCTTCTTCATAATGCTACTACTTTCAAGAGCAAAAGACATAGCTGACTTTCCTAACACATAGAAAAAGACACAGAGAGACAAAATGAGGAGGCAGAGAACATGTGCCAAATGAAAGAATAAAAGAAAATCACAGCAAGAGAAATAAAGATAAGTAACATGTCTGATAGGGAATTTAAAGTAATGGGGTCAATAAAATACTCACCAGACTTGAAAAAAAGAGTAGAGGACCTCAGTGAGACCCTCAGTAAGGAGAAAACATAAAAAAGAACCAATAAAAAAAAAAAAAAAAAAAAGAACCAATCAGAGATGAAGAACTCAATAACTAAAATTAACAATACACTAGATGGAATAAATAGAGTAGTGGAAGCAGAATGGATTAGCGAACCGGAGGACAGAGTAATGGAAAGCAATCAATCTGAGACACAAAAAAATAATAAAAAATGAACACTGATTCAGGGAACTCAGCTCACCATCAAGTGTAATAACATTAGCATTATAGGGATCCAAGAAGGAGAAGAGGGAGAATGGGGGTTAGAAAATTTATTTGAAGAAATAATACCTGAAAACTTCCCAAGTTTCAGAAGGAAACACAAATCAGATCCAGGAAGCACAAAGAGGCTCAACAAAATCAACTCAAGGAGCTCCACACCAAGACACATAATAATTAAAATGGCAAAAAGTAGTGATAAAGAGAATTTTGAAGGCAGCAAACGTTACATACAAAGGAAACCTCTAGGAAGCTATCAGCTGATTTTTCAGCAGAAACTCTGCAGGCCAGAAGAGAGTGGCATGATATATTCAAAGTGCTGAAAGAAAAACAAACAAACAAACAAAAAAACCCCCTGCAACCAAGAATACTCTATCCAGCAAGGCTGTCATTCAGAATAGAAGGAGAAATAAAGAGTTTCCCAGATAAACAAAAGTTAAAGGAACCCATCACTAATGAACCAGCCTTACAAAAAATGTTAAAGGGCACTTTTTGAGAGGAAAGAAAAGACCATATGCAGAAGAAAAGTAGGAAGCACAAAAGCAAAAAAATTAAATACATCTATAAAAATCAGTCAAGGGATTCACAAAACATGGTGGGGGAAGTAAAAATTTAGTGCTTTTAAAATGGGTTTAAACTTAATATAGACTGCTATATGCATAAGATGTTGTAAATAAATCACATGGTAACCACAAATCAAAAACTGGTAATAGATATGCAAAAAATAGAAAAAGGAATCCAAGTATATCACTAAAGAAAGCCAGCACATAATGAGAGGAGAGCAAGAGCAAAAAGAAATAGAGAAGAACTACAAGAACAACTATGAAACAAGTAACAATATGACAATAATACATACCTATCAATAATATCAATAATAATACTCCATTACACTGAACAATTACATGGCTCCAATTAAAAGATATAGGGTGATGGAGTGGATAAAAAAAAAAAAGACTCATGTACATGCTGCCCACAAGAGACTCATTTCAGACCTAAGACACATGTGGATTGAAAGTGAAAGGATGGAAAAGCATTTATCATGCAAATGGAAGTGCAAAGAAAGATGGGGTAGCAATACTTACATCAAACAAAATAGACTTTAAAACAAAGACTGTAACAAGACACAAAGAAGGACTTGGGGCAGAATCAAAGGAAAACCAGAAGGAGAAGAGAGAAAATTCACCTCGGTGAGAATAAAATAAGTTCTGTGAGTAAAGGATCCACAGATGTTTTTGGCAAACTTTAACTTGCAGTACTGTGCCTGGTGCATATTCAAGCACTTAATATTTACTGAATTGAATAGCTGAAGTATAGTGCTTTATTTTCTTGGTCTTTTTGAACTAACTACTCATCATTCCAGGCCATGAATATGTAACACTTTTTATGGGAGAAACAGGGACGTGCTAAAAGTGTTGTTCTGAAATACACATACAACAGACATTCCAGTGGATGCCCAACTGTCAGAGGTGCAGATCCCTATGAATGGGTCTACATTTGGGAAGGGTGGTACTAGGGGACCAAGAGTGTGCCGACCTCATAGCCAGTTAAATGGTCCTGCTGAAATGACAATTCAGTCACATCAGTTAGTGAGAACCTGTTACAATGATTAATTTGATCGCACAGTTCAATTAGAAAGTTGATGTTGTGCCCCATGCAGTAACACAGGGGAAACCTTTCCCTACTAAGGTCATCATTCACCCTTAGTACTTCTTTCCCTGCTGCTTCTGAGTCACTGCTCAGCACTAATCCTTTCACAAATAGGACAGGAACAACCTTAGACTGCAGGTGCTGTGAGTACTCAATCATTTTCAATCACATGTTCTTAATTTCAATTAGATATTCCATCTGACCAGCACTGTGAAGGGTTCTGAAGTGAAAGAAAAAAGGTAGTGTTACAGTGAAAAGAACATTCTCTTTTGAATCAGACTAGTGTTTGAATCCTGAATCAACTTAGTAGCTGTGTGACATTGGGAAAAACATCTAAACTCTCTGACCCTCAGTTCTCTTACCTGCACAATAGCAATACTATTAACAGTCTCATAGAAGTAAGAAAATTACACTCAATAATGAACAAATGTATCAGTTTTTTAGCAAGATCTTAATGAATGTGGGTTTCAGTATTTTAGTCCATGTAAAGTATATATAAAAGCTATGAACATGCCCTCAATAAATTTTCAGTCTATTTGGGGACAATTTTAGAGATTATCAGGAACACAAAACCAAGTATTAAGTGGAATTGTATTTTATTTACTTTTTATGAATTATCAACATATTTTTAAGTGTTTGCCTTGTTTTCTTTTTAATCAGCCCTTCCACCCCCCATGAATTCTAACCAGCTGCTTAGTTTACTCAGTAGTTAATACATTTATAATCCCAGAGCTAGATTTCAAAGTAGATGTTTAATTTGGCTATCATTAAAGACTTGTTTTGGCTAAAGTATTCCAATCTACCAATTGGCCCCTCTGGAATGTTTCTTTTGAATTTCCTACATTTTTTTTATTATTCATGTAATTTTCCTTAATATGTATAAGACTATTTATAGTGTAACTAACCTACCACATCTTTGAGTCTCTGTATCTTTTCAATGCAAATGAGATTTTAGTTACCTGTTTCATGATTAAAATTATACATAACACCTGATGGAATAGAAAATAATAATCCATACAGTCTTTATGGACCTTTTCTTCAAAGTTTTAATTTTGAAATAATTATGGATTCATAAGAAGTCGCAAAAAAAAAAAATGTACAAAGAGATCCTGAGTACCCTTGACCTAACTTCTCCCAATAACACCTTGCATACCTTTAGTGCAACATCAAAACCAGGATACTGACATTGGCACAATCCACCAATTTTATTCAAATTTCAGCAGTTTTACATGCATCAATTTCTGTGTGTATATATCTATGCAATTTTGTCACATGTATAGTTTTGTGTACCCACCACAATTAAGATACAAAACTGTTCCATCACACAAGGCTCCCTCATGCTACTCTTTTAGGCCATGCCAACCTCCCATTCCCCATTCTTATCAACTTGGGAATCACTAACATGTTCTCCACCTCCATAATTTTATAATTTCTATAATGGTATATGAATGGAATCACAATGTATGTAATCTTTCGAGACTGGCTTTTTCATTCAGCATATCCCCTGGAAATTGATCCAAGTTGTTGTATATATCAATAATCCATGCCTTATCACTGGTATTTGGCTATTATGAATAAAGATGTTATAAACATTCAAATACAGGGTTTTGTGTGAAAATAAGTTTTCATTTGAGACAAATGCCCAGAAGTATAATTGTTGTGCCATATGGTAAGTGCATATTTAGTTTTATAAGAAGCTGCCAAAATATTTTACAGAATAACTGTACAATTTTACATTTCCAACAGTAATGTGTGATTGGTCCAGTTTCTGCAGATTCTTGTATGTGACATCATTTGGTAACATTACTCTTTATTTTAGGCATTTTAATAGCTGTTCATTTTAGCCACTTAATGTGTAGTGACACTTGTGATTTTTTTTTTTTTAAGATTTATTTATTTGACAGAGAGAGAGAGAGCGAGAGCAGTAACACAAGCAGGGGGAATGGGAGAGGGAGAAGCAGGCTTCTTGCCGAGCAGGGAGCCCGATGTGGGACTCGATCCCAGGACCCTGGGATCATGTCCTGAGCCGAAGGCAGACGCTTAACGACTGAGCCACCCAGGCGCCCCAACACTTATGATTTTAATTTACATTTCCCTAATGGCTAATAATGTTCAACACCTTTTTATGTACTTATTTGTTTGTACACCCCCGAGTGAAATGTCTATTTATATATTTTACCCATTTTTTAATAGAATTGCTTTCTTACTGTTGAGTTTTGAGAATTATTTTAATAACCTAGATATGAGATCTTTGTTGGATATGTGATTTGAAAACATTTTCTTTGAATCTGTACCTTATTTCGTCATCCTCTCACCATTTCTTTCACAGAAAAGTCGTACTTTGATGAGGTCCAATTTGTCAATTTTTCCTTAATGGATTGTTCTTTGTTGTCATATATAAAAATTTTGGGCTAGTCCTAGGGCCTAAAGATTATCCTTTTTTTTCCCTACAAATTTTTAGTTTTACATTTTAGCCTATGATGCATTTTGAGTTAATTTTTGTATAAGGTATGACATGTAGGAAGAGGTTCTTTTATCTCCCAATGGATATTCAATTGCTCCAGTACCATTTGTTGAAAAGTCTGCCTATATTCTATTGAATTGCTTTTGTGTATTTGTAAAAAAAAATAATAATAATAAGTTGGACATATTTGTGTGGGTCTATTTCTGAGTCCTCTATTCTGTTCCATTGATCTGTGTCTCTCTACCATTACCACATTCTCTAGAATAATGTAACTATATAGTAAGCATTAACTTTGCACAGAGTGATTGCTTCTTTACTCTTTTTCAAAATTGTTTTAGCTAATCTAGGTCTTTTGTCATTCCATTCAAATTTTAGAATAAGCTTCTAAAATATCCTTACTGGTATTTTTTTTTAAAGACTTTATTTCTTTAAAGAAAAAGAGAGAGAGAGGGGAGGGGCAAAGGGAAAGGGGGAGAGAAAGAGAATCCCAGACTCCATGCTGAGCACAGAGCCCGACGCAGGGCTCAATCTCACAACCCTGAGATCACAACCTGAGCTAAAACCAAGAGTTGGAAGCTTAACTGACTTAGCCACCCAGGTGCCTCCCTTAAGATTTTTCATTTATTTATTTATTTGAGAGAGAGCACGAGAGCACGAGTGGGGGAGGAGCAGAGGGAGAGGGAAAAGCAGACTCCCCATGTAGCAGGGAGACCCACGCAGGGCTCGATCCCAGAACCCTGGGATCATGACCTGAGCCGTAGGCAGACGCTTAACCGACTGAGCCACCCAGGCACCACCCCCACTTACCAGTATTTTAATAGAAACTGCATAACATCTTTTCTATGTTGAGTCTTCCAATACATGAATTTGAGAAATCTTTAAGCACTACTTTCCAACAGACACTGGTGATTGCAGTTTCAGCTCAGAGAAATGGACAGGTGGAAAGAGCACTCCTTCTACACTTATGACAAACAAAAACCTGGACAAACTGCTAATAAAAAACTTGATCACATTTAAGAACTAATATCATAGATAAAACTAAACGAAAATCTGGAGAAAGAAAAACATCTATATTAAAAACAGGACTTTAGTATTTATTCACCTGAGGCAGATATGCCCAAACACCATATAAACCCAGGAAGAAGAATTCAGGTAAAATTTTAAATGGATCACTAAAGGCCCAGTTGTAGGCTGCAGTAAGAGTATGAAGCAGACATTAAAGGATTAACACTCACTTGCTGGCTTACCCTCCATTGAATCCCACAAAACAGACAAAGGGAAAATGTGAAAGAATTCTGAGAAAGCTTCCATCCTGGTGCTGGCTGAGGAAGAACAGCAACCACTGACTGAACATTTCCCAGACAAATTCTCCCATCTCTCCTGTGATACAAGGGAACCCTTAATCCACAAGGGAAAGGGAAAATAAACAAACAAACCTGTAATAGGGCACTGGTAGAAGCCCACTGAAGCTAGTGGAAGAAAGCAGAAAAAAGAAAGTTCAACCACTGGGGAAAGGACAGAAATACATGCTAGACCCAAGACTGGAGCACAAAGAGAGTTAGGAACACTTATGAAGGCAAGACTCCTGAAACACAGGGACACAAGGATTGCAGGAGACAACGCTTAATCAGAACACCAGAGAAGTCTGCCCGGTTCTATTCTCTACCAGTAGGCTAGTAAAAATAAAATAAAAATAAAAATAACAATGGAATACAGATGGTAAAGTATCAAGAGGCAGAGTCTCTCTAGGGCACAGAACAAAGGGAAGACACAAAGGGTAAGCAGATACTGAGAAAATAATCTCATATAAAGCACCCCACAGCCTAAACCAAAGGTGGTATCACTAGAAGAATGTGAAGTCTGTGATAACCATAACAATTTAAACTTCAAGCCCTAACTCCTGTCTAGATTAACACAAACCACTAAGGTCTAGAAAAAGGTAAGGTATACTCATCTTCAGTAAAAAAAAGGTATACTCATAGGTATACTCATCTTTCATAAAAAAAAAACATTTATCCCAGTATTTACTTCCCTTTATAAGACGTCCAGCTTTCAAAAAAAATTATGATGCATATATAAAGGCAAGAGAATCATACCCTTAAGAGACAAAGTAATCATCAAAACGTGCCTCAGGACACAAATTTTGGAACTATCAAGCAAGGAATGTAAAATAACCATGATTAATATGTTGAAAGCTCTACCTGAAAAGGAAGACAATATGTAATATCATGTTCAGCAGAGTGATGGAATCTAAGATAGAATCTAATGGAATTACTAAAAATGAAAAAGAAGTTGACAGAGATAAAGAATGCCTTTTGAAGGATCATGAGGAGAATCAGCAAAGAATCAGTGAGACTAAAGTCAACAGAAACCACTCAAACTAAAATAAAAAGAGGAAAAGGGAAACAAGGAATTAAAAATAAAAACTGAACAGTTAAGAGCTGTGGGACAATATCAAAAGATCTAAACATACATGTAATTGAAATTCCAGACAGAACAGAGAGAGAACAGGTCAGGAGAAATATTTGAATAAATAATGGCCAAGAATCTTCTAAAATTATGACATATATCAAACTACAGATCCAAACAGCTCAGATGACCAAAAACAAAAAACTATTCAAACTTATAAAAACCAAAGACAAAGAGATAACCTTGAAAGCAAACATAAAACAAAGACATATTTCCTACAGTGGAGTAAGTATTACAGTGGATTAACTGTCAGAAACCATGTAATCAAAAAGACAGTGGAGGCTCTTTCAAGTGCTTTTTTTTTTTTTTATTTGACAGAGAGAGAGACAGCGAGAGAGGGAACACAAGCAGGAGGAGTGGGAGAGGGAGAAGCAGGCTTCCTGTTGAGCAGAGAGCCTGATGCGGGGCTCGATCCCAGGACCTTGGGATGATGACCTGAGCCAAAGGCAGACGTTTAACGACTGAGCCACCCAGGTGCCCCTCAAGTGCTTTTAAAGAAAAAAAAATCTGTGAACTCAGGATTCTAGACCAGCAAAAATATGTATTTAAAAAATAAGTGAGAAATAAAAACTTACTCAGCGAAACAAAGACTAAAGGAATTTATTGGTTACAGACTTACTCTAAGAAATTTTAAAAGAATTTCTTCAAGCAAAAGAACTTGGATCAGTGAGAAGAGTGCATCTTCACAAAGAAATGAAGAACATTATAAATGGAATAAGATTACATAAAATAGAAGCCTTTTAAAATTTATAATTGCTCTAAAAAATAACTGTCTAAAAGAGTAAAAATGTACTGTATGGTTATAAATTATATAAAATTAATGTATATACAACAATAGCACAAAGGATGGGAGGGTAGAACTGGGAATATATTTTTGTAAGTTCCTTATAACTGAAGGAGAATTATATTATTTGTAGACTCAGATTAATTAAAATATATTATTAAACCTAGATTAACCACTAAAACTAATTTCAAAAACAGGCAAAATAATGAGTTCATAAAGGAGATAAAGTTGAATTATAAAAAATGCTCAGTTCCCAATACAGGACAAAAAAAAGAGGGGAAAAAAAAAGAACAGATGGAATAGAAAATAGCAAAACAGCTGGTGATATGGTATATTTTAATCCAAACACATCAATAATTACTCTAAATGTGAATGGTCCAAACACACCAATTATAAGAAAATCTTGCCAGATTGAGTTTAAAAAGCAAGACCAAATCATATGCTCTTTACAAGAAACCCACAAAGGCATAGATAAAAAATCAAAGGGTGGAGAGATAGGTCATGCAAATACTACCAGGAAAAAAAGAAAAAGCTGAAATACCTATGTTAGTATTAACAGACAAAGCAGACTTCAGACATGAGACATTGGTTGAGGTAGGAGTGTACAAAAATAGTTATGACAATATAGATATGATAGTTTTCACCTTGGTAGTTGTCACGATTGATTAAGCTGAACTGGTTAGCTAAATGGGTGCCCTAACCACTGCGTGGTAAGGAAAAACACCTTTCCAGTTAGATGCAGACCTGTCCTCTCTTCTTTGATCTAGTTCTTCTGATAAGCCTGATAAAACAAAATTGTCCAAGAGTCAGCCTGTAAGAGACCCTAAGTGGCCTGGACAAAGGGCTAAAGGGATCTGGATTGTCCCTGCTCCCAAACTGAAGGAATCTACCCATTCAGCTTCCGTAGGCCTGGGTCTTCTCCTCTCAGACAGGTGATTACAGTTTCCCATAGGCCTCAAGGTCTCCAGGTGTTGTATAGCTACACTCTACTGTAAAATTCAATACCTCAAAACCCAAACTTCTTACATCAAGCTTTCTATCCACTATCCAACAAGGTTGCTATTATGCTTGCACACAGATTGATCACTGGAGGAAGAAGGTCTCATCTCACGGTACTCACAAATCAGCACCCACAGAGTCCTGGACTCAAATGCCTCACTAAGAGATGATGCAGGGATGGGGCACAGAAGGGGGACTTATCTTTTTCTTTCTCCTATTCTTAATTTATATGAATTTCCACCTTCCCAATAAAACTTATCCTTAACTCATACAGTTATGTTGTGCAATACTTTCTGAATCATGGTACATAACAGATGGACTAGCACGTCATGGAAACTTCAAGTTAAATTCTACTGAATCTTAGTCATTCCAGGGCCTATAGTGTAGCCATCTGAATGGGACTTTAGGCAATAATATTCTACAGTCTCCAAGCACCTTAAGAGTATCCTATAAACATGTCAGAACTGATTAGATACACTAAGTAGCCTAATGCGGAACTTCCTTGAGCTTCCGGTGGGACTGGGAGCCCCTGGCAATTAAATTATATGGGAATCATGCAAAAAGAAAGGGCCCTCTAGAGAGGTGAAGGGCAAAGAAGTTCAATTTCATTTATATATCAGAGTTCAGGCTCAAAGATGTCCCTGATTTAAAATAACATACTATGACAACATAAGAAACTTCTTATATTTCCTTTTTACTTAAAGGCCAGCAAAGGCAAATAGAACTATTAGGAAGCAGGCTTAAAAATTTCAAATTTGTATTGGATATTATAGCCTTTGAACTTCAGATAGAGTTCATATTGTCCCTAGAGAATGGTGTGTGAACATTCACTTTGAATCCATTACCATAAATCCTAACAGTGCAGTTGCCTTACGAAGGGCGTCTGGTCAGGTGGAGAATCACTTACTATAAAGTGTCAAATTTAATGAGCATCACTTCACTACTATTTCCACTTAAAAAAAAAAGATTTTGGTTCTTGAAAGCCCTAAAATCAGTCCCATGTCTCCAACTAAGTAAAGAGAGCAAGAGTCTGTGGTGAGGCATGACAAGAAATAACAAAACAAATATGTTTTCTTCACATGAATTCTATTAAGTACCAAATCAAGCATATCAACAACTTATATAATTAGATAAATTTGGATAAGGCCGGGCTGGAGCTAGGAAAAAATCTGAACCTAAATACATTAAATAATTTTATGATTTCATTGCTTTCAGACAAGCAGGCAAACAGTGAAATTCCAGGTTGAGAGCTATCTTGGTTTGGGTTCCTTCTGAAAGCAGAGCCTGAGACTAAAACTTGGTGCCAGTAGGGTTTTTTTTGGGGGGGGGGGGGTTGTAGAGCGGGTTGATCCCAGGAAAGAAGAGGGAGGATGCAAGGAGCATAAGACAGGGGAGGAGGAGAAGCAGACCCCCATGACTTCAGGAAACATATGCAGCAGCTGCATGAAAGTGCACCAATCACCCAAGATGGGATGCTGTCAGCATGAAGTTAATCTAAACAGATGCTGTGGCTGAAAAAGGTGGTTGAAGGGCTGGGGCACCAGACATATCTGCTCTTGTCTTATGGATATGCCTTAATGACTGACAAAACCATGCATTCTAAGTATTTACAATATTCGTTGTTGGAGGTTTCCCATAAGATAGCTAATGTTTATAGCCCTTTCGGCTGCATACTTAGAATCGAGTGTGCAAAGATACAATCATCACATATTCTAAACTGGTGAAGTCTGAGTTAACATTTTGTTACTTCTGAATCTCCAATAGGTTTATGTTTAATAGATTATCAGAATTCTAGGCCACCTTCTTTATCAGAAGCCTTTCTATGATGGGAACACTAAACTGGCCTTTTATAAGGATTTGGGATGATGAGCAACTGAAGGGGCAATTTTGCAGGTGGTGGGAATGTAACAAAATGAAAACCCCAAATACATTCTATTTGCCAATAGTATAATTAGAATAGAGTGAAAAGTGAGGGCAGGGCCTGCAGGTTACCATGACCTTTTCTAGCTTCTGACAGCAAGGTGAAGGACTGCTCCCCCACTCTCCTGAACATCTCTTGTTGGATGCGCCCCTTGCATTCTCCCAAAGCACACTGTTTATCCCCCCACTCCTAACATTATCACACTAACATGTGAGGAAGACTGTAGGAATCATGCACACCTCTGCTGTTTACTTCTTGTTCATGAGAGCACAGGGCCTGCTACAGAATAGTCAATACATATTTGTTTCTAAGAAACTATAGGGATTATATAAAGCGTGTTTAACAAAAACAGTTTTCTCTGGTCCCCATAGGTCATGTTGGGATGTGCAGAAGTAACAGGTAGTGCAGGATGCAGCCCCAGAATGGGTCTTGCCCTCACTCAGGAGAGGTGATTCAGCTAGCCAAGCTTGAAGCAAACAGTATGTTCTCAGACCAAGATTTCATTTCTTCTGAAGAATTCAGAAAATTGACTTCAGAACAACCTCAGAGGTAAAGTAATAATTATAAAAACTAAGGAAAAACAGAATGATTTCTTATAAGATATAGGTGCCAAAGAATAACATAATTGTACACCACCATATATTTGTATAAACAACACTGGACTGGAATATTAAAAATGAATACATTTGATTAAAGAAATATTGGTATTGTGGATTGTGGGTATTTTATTTCTGGAGTTGTTGCAAAATTTGAACAATATATAAAACATTTTAAACTGGAAATAACCTGGGGTGCCTGGGTGGCTCAGTTGTTAAGCATCTGCCTTTGGCTCAGGTTATGATCCTAGGGTCCTAGGATTGAGCCCCGCGTCGGGCTCCCTGCTTGGCGGGAAGTCTGCTTCTCCCTCTCCCACTCCCCCTGCTTGTGTTCCTGCTCTCACTCTCTCTCTGTCAAATAAATAAAATCTTTAAAAAAAATAAAATGGAAATAACCTTACCATAGCACCAAAGACATAAACATATATCAGGATTTGACAATCTGATACAAATATAGACAGCAAATAGGCATAGAATATTTAGCAGGAATATTTTCTACTTTTTCAGCAGCTTACAATAAACTTGAATAACACACTAATAGAATGAAAAAGAAAGTCTCTAGTAACCTTGATGCAACTCTAAGCCAATTTCACCTTAACAGTCTGAAATTCCAGGAGCAGATGGCCTGGTGATGCCAACAGTGATCATTTTATCAGCACCATATGGAAAGGGGGCTCTCACACTGTATAGCCACAGTACTGCCATTTCTGATCCAGGCATGGGATTAAAACAAATTCCAACTTTTAAAATTGACTGTGTCAGACTGTTCTTAAAATGATTCACTTGATACTGTTCATCTTGACAAGAGATTTAAGAGAAGGCTCACCCTTCATTCTAATTGCTGGAAATTAATCATAAGTGATTGAAGCCATGTGCTACCATGGTAACCTGGGTCTTACTCAGTAGCTCTTCTCCATTTCAAAGAATTAAATCACTCTGTTAATAAATTAGTGCTAAAGTCATCTCCATCTTGCCACTCCATACTGCCCCTGATCCTTCTAGCCCACCCGGCCTAGCCTCCATTCTAAATTGCATGAGATGAAGATAATTCACAAGCTATCCTCTGGCATTGAAAAACAGACAGCAAATAGGTATTGAGGGATTTGTTTTCAGAATTCCATCACCTTTTCTAAATAAAGAAGGGCTTTTCAACCTCAACACTATTGACATTTTGGGCTGGATAATTCATTTGTTGGGAAGAGGGTGTCCTACGCATTACAGAATCCCTGGCCTCTACCTTCCAGATGTCACTAGCAACCCCTACCCCTACTCCAAGTTGTCATAACCAACGGTGTCTCCAGAAAGTGCCAAATGTCCCCTGGAGAGCAAATCACCTATGAAAATAAAGGAAGGCCAGGGCATGAGATACCTTGTTAAAAAATATAGGACACCAATGCATTTGAGCGTGCACACATTATGGTCCTACTAAGGTAGTTTTATATAAATTACATGTTAATTTATATTAAATGTATGGTTTGATTTCTGATCACTGGGCCTGCCCACATTTTAAGCCCAGTCTACTGGCTTAAAATCTAATAAGGTCCAAATCTATCCACTCTGCATTTCCTTGAATTTAAAAAAGCTCAATAAAGAAATTTGAACCCAAATTAAGCTTTAGAATGCATTTACTTAGATATTAAAGTCCTGGAAAACAGAGATGATGTCTTATTCATTTTATATTTGCTCATTTATATTTGTATTACTCTCAGCACTGTGCTTCACATACAACACCTGGCAGAACATTTTGAAAGGGCTTTAGAAAACAAGACAGCACCCAAAATAACCTTATGGCTCTGCAGATCAAACAGGTGGCCCAATTTCCAACCAACCACCTATTGACAAGGACACTTGTAGATATTGAAAACAAAAGGGACACTAAAAAAGACACTGTTCCGGGCGCCTGAGTGGCTCAGATGGTTAAGCGTCTGCCTTTGGCTCAGGTCATGATCCCAGGGTCCTGGGATCGAGTCCCACATCGGGCTCCCTGCTCCGCAGGAAGCCTGCTTCTCCCTCTGCCTCTGCCTCTCTCTCTCTCTCTCTCTCTCTCTGACTCTCATGAATAAATAAAACATTAAAAAAAATCTTTAAAAAAAAAAAAAGAGGCTGTTCCGTCCAACAAAAGAAAAACCAAAACAAAACACAACCGCTCCATTTAGGTCAATGAGGGTGCTCTGAGGAAGGAAAAATCCAACCAGTAGCCTAACACTTAAACACTCAAAGTGAATTAACGATGAATATAGTCAATCTCATCAATTCCTGGTAGAGATAAGTGTTACTCTTTCTGTATTAAACCCTAACACCTTTGCTCAGCCTCTTCCTAGGAGTAAACATACTAAACAGCAGCTATTTCAACCCACAGATTTTCTCTGTTGCCCAGCCCTTAACTCTAACGCTGCAGACCTTGACTGAAGAACATTTCTCCCTGCTTTGTGATACCACATCTGCAAAATTTAATAGGGAGAGACTTGTTGTGCAAATGGAGTTGTATTATTAAATGCATACTAAAGGACCTACTTCTAGAGTTCCAGAGAATTCTTCCATTCATAATCAAGTTATGTCTGTTCTGGATATACCTTTGTCTGCTCTGTTATATTTGATGCATACCCAAAATAAAGGTCTCACTTTATCAGCTACAAATTCCACTGACATAGGAAAACTATTTACAGAAAAACCTATTGAAGTTCATATAGATCCCACTAAGTTGTATACCTAAAACTCCTCAATATTCCTTAAAGCCAGAAGACAAGAAGGATCACACATATAGTTGAAGGCCATATACCTGGGTATTTACCCTAAGAAAATGAAAACACGAATTCAGCAAGATATATGCACCCCTTTGTTTATTGCAGCAGTATTTACAATAGCCAAGATATGGAAGCAACCTAAGTGCCCACTGTAAGATGAATGGATAAGATGTAGTATATATAGACAATGAAATATTATGCAGTCTTAAAGTATGAAATTTTGCCATTTTTAACAACATGCATGGACCTAGAGGGTATTATGCTGAGTGAAGTAAGTCAGACTGAGAAAGACAAATACCATAGGATTTCACTCATGTGGAGTCTAAAAAAATGAATAAACAAACAAAAAGCAGAATCAGACCTATAAATACAAACAAACTGATGATTGCCAGACAGGAGGGGGTTGAGGGGATGGGCAAAATGGGTGAAGGATAGTGGGAGATATAGGCTTGCCGTTATGGGGTGAATAGGTCACAGGAATAAAAGGCACAGCATAGGGAATATAGTCACTGGTACTGTCATAATGTTGCATGGTGACAGATGGTAGCTACACTTGTGAGCATAAGGCAAAGTATAGAGAAGTTGAATCATTATGTTGTACACCTGCAACACTGTGTGTCAGCTATACTCAAAAAATTTTTTAGTCTTCTCAGACCTTCCACTAGTTATTGTAACACTCCCATTATTCAAGAAACCAAAGGGATGAGGAAATTGACTTTTTTGAGATCTCAGGGCCATCAACCAATTATCCCCCAATTTCCAGTAGTACCTAACCCAAATAAACATGTCATCAATTCCACCTGAAACCACTTGCATCACTGTAGTTAACCGATCTTTGCTGTGTGTGCCCCTAGAACAGAAGAGTCAACACCTTTTTTCCCCTCACCTAGAAAGGAGAAAAATATACTCAGTTATGCACAGGGGTTCACTGAAGTCCCCTCCTATTTTGCCCCAGTTCCTCAATTGAGACTTAGAAGTTATCTAAATTTCCCTTGTAACTCAATGCTGATACAATATGTAAATGGATCTCCCACTTGTTTAGAAAAAAAAAAAGCCTCTAAAAAGGATTCCATTTACCTGTTCTTAGCTGTAGTAGGCAAAAGACAAAGTTTCAAAAGATAAATTATGTCAAAATTCCATCTATTATTTCAGGCATGACCTATCTTAGGTGGAAAATCACCCTCTCCTAACAGAGAGTATCCAAACTTTGCAAAACAATTCAGAGGTTTTCTAGGTTTAACTGGATATTGCAATCAGTGGGGACCAAATAGCCCTGAGATTGAAACACCTCATTATTAACTAAGTCCTCAGTGAGAGACCCTCTGCTCTGAGAGCCCAAGTATAAATAAGCCTTCCATAACCTAAAAAGTTTTAACAGCCTCCTTCTCGAGACATCCCTAAGTGCTAAAAGCCCTTTTGTCTACTTGCGCATGAACCAACTAGACAAACTCTTAAGGGTTTTGCTCATGAAAACCATCCAAAACCCATCACTGTGGCCTCACCCCTGACCCAGTTGCAAAGGTGACTTGTCTTAGAGCAATAGCTTCTGCTTTAAAACTTGTTGATGCACAATGAATCATGGAACACTACATCAAAAACTAATGATGTAATGTATGGTGATTAATGTAACAATAAAAAAAATAGAAAAAAGAAAAAACAAAACAAAACAAACTTGTTGATGCTTCTTTTGAGCTAGTTCTAGGTTCCCCACCTGACTTAATTGTTCTTCATGCAATGTAGACATCACTACTGAGAACCCACAATACTTTCATCCAGACAATTACCTTCTTATGAAATTCTGTTACTCTCTTTCACATACTATGCACTGCTGTACTATATGAACCCCATCACTCCCCTATCTCCACCACAGTCAGGGAACCTCATGATTATATTTCCTCAGTCAGGACACTTCCTCACTTATTGAGATTGATTAGAGGCTCATATTCTGAATCCAGATCTAGTATTCTTTGGTTGTTGGATCGTGCCTCAAAACTGGAACTGGGGCGGGGGGGAGGCTGGTTATTAAGCATATTAAGTAGGCTCTACTATCAGTTAATTTAAGCTCTCCTTTAAAATATAGACCTCCTCTGGGCGCCTGGGTGGCTCAGTCCTTAAGCGTCTGCCTTCAGCTTCTGCTCAGGTCACGATCCCAGGGTACTGGGATCGAGCCCCGCATGGGGCTTCCTGCTCAGCCGGAAGCCTGCTTCTCCCTCTCCCACTCCCCCTGCTTGTGTTCCCTCTCTCACTGTCTCTCTCTCTGTCAAATAAATAAATAAAGTCTTTAAAAAAAAATACAGACCTCCTAATTGAACAAATAAAAATAAAACATAGACCTCTATCTGAGGTAAAATCCGCCCCAGATGGCAGAACTTAGCGCACTTACTAGAGCTTGCCAACTAGCTGAAGACCAGAGAGTAAATATATGTACAGATAACAGGTATGCTTTTGGAGTACTACGTGACTTTGGGAAGCTTTGGAAACAAAGCCCATCAAAACTAAACAAGTTAAGGAACTTCTGGCTGTATTCATACTTCCTGGTAACTTGTTTGCTTCTTTGTTTTATTTGAGGTATAGTTGACATACAGCATTATCTTAGTTTCAGGTATACAACATTATTTGATTTTATATATATATGTATATATATATATATTAAAATGATCATGAGTAAGTCTAGTTAGCATCTGTCACCTTACAGAATTTTTTCTTGTGATGAGAACTTGGAAGATTTACTCTCTTAGCAACTTTCAGATATGCAATGCACTATTATTAACTATACTTGCCATGCTGCACATTATATCCCATGACATTTATAACTGCAAGTTTGTACCTTTGACTCTGCAAAAACCCTTTAAATACCTTTGGATGGATTTTATCCAGCTTCTACCCTCCAAAATAGGTTTCAGTTATTTGTTGTCTATTTCTTGTCCAAGAGCTATAACCCTTAAGTCACTATAATTATGATTGGTTTTGTGTTTCCAATCTGGGGCATATAAACTTTTATATTAAATGACTAAAGCTCATACTTTATGGGAACCATTATAAAAGAACGCCAACATTTTACCTTTACCCGAAACTATACTACCCTTATCAACCATAATCTTCTGGAAAGACTGAAGAACTGGCATCCTTAAACTAAAATTAGGCAAACTCTCAAAAAACCTTGAGCTGCCTTAGCAAAGCTACTTCCAGTACCCTAACGGCCCTCAGAGGTACACAGTTATCCTATGAATTGGTAACTAGAAGGCCCACATATTCTGACCATCTTCTATTCACTCCATTGGTGAAAAAAATCCTTTGCCCTAAGTAGTATGAGATGATTAACACATAACATTTGGCACTGAACAGATGAGATTTACAGCAGCTTATTAGTCACATATACTTACAACCTGGAGAAGGAAAATATCAAATTCCACATAGGACCATATCAGGGCTGTGCTTGCGAACAGAGGGAACTACCACAGACTGTGGAAGGCAAGCTTTGCAGGGTAGATTACTTTTGCTTCCTGCAGGAGGATGTGATTGGCTTGTTTAGATAATTTCACAGACTGGGAGGTGAAACTCATTAAGTTGAGGACTGGATGAGCTGCAGCTGGTGCTGATAGGCTGGAAGCTGGGTGGAAGGCTTTTCCCACTACACAGAAGGGGATAACTGTCAGAACTCATAGCGAGGTCTTTAGGGCCCTAGAGGCTCAAAGATATCAAGGCAGCACATGAAATTTCAGGTCTTATAATAAATACACCATGTGTTTAGGAATTCACCTCTGATACTAGACTCTTCTCTGCTGCACATAAACATGGCAAAAATTTGCAAGGGACTCATGTATTTACCATTCCTATTACCAACAGATTTAGGCTGCCCTCCCACATCTTCTTAAAAAGCCTCTATAGGGGGCGCCTGGGTGGCTCAGTTGGTTGAGCGACTGCCTTCGGCTCAGGTCATGATCCTGGAGTCCCTGGATCGAGTCCCGCATCGGGCTCCCTGCTCGGCAGGGAGCCTGCTTCTGCCTCTGACCCTCCCCCCTCTCATGTGCTCTCTCTCTCTCTCATTCTCTCTGTCTCAAATAAATGGATAAATAAATCTTTAAAAAAAAAAAAAAAGAGCCTCTATAGGATCTTCAACTAGGAGATTTCATCTCCTTGAAGAGATATCAGAGAAAAAATGCTCTTGAACCCTGTTGAAAGTACTGTTAACAACAATATAGCAGTTAACTCCAGAGAGTCAATCCTTGAATTCATGGTGCACAACTAAAACAATCCAGAATTCCACACAATTGGAATATTACTCCAATAAAGGATTCAAACTCAGGATTCGCAGAGATCCTCTAGAGGCATCTGATCTTTGAAAGTGGACAGATGACCCAAGATCTCTGAAACAATCAAATGACCTCTGATAGTGACAGTTCTACCCAAGACATCAGACTAAGACCTCTACTTCTTGCTTTGGTTTTCATCTGCTTGCTTATAATCATTCTTCTCATTTTATAAGATCTCTGATTACTGTCTACTAAGAATGACCCTTTTTCTCTCTCCTTTTTATAATGGTTAGGTCAGAACGTACTCATTCTAATGCCTTTCTCAGATTATTCCAGACATCCAGTTAGCCATTGCCAACTTACCAACTGCTGGATATGTCATTCATCACCAGACCCCAATTAAAAAAAACCTCTGGGTAATTCTACTCTCATCAAATGAAACTATAGGGAATTAGAGCAGATAGCATTTCTACTTGCACCTATATGGACAAGTGACTTTAAAAAATCAATCTGTGTCTTTGCTACAGTCCTTCTCTTTCAGAAAAATAATGAATTATTACAGTCTATTGATCATACCGTACATAGGTGTGTTAAATTCAACAACCCTCATTGGACAATAAGCCAATCGCCAGGAAGAAACTAATAAAGATTCAAATATGAAACACAGGAAGAAACTAATAAAGATTCAAATATGAAACACAGCTAATATAAATAAGACCTTGGTTCTTATCTCATGTCATGAACAACTACTATGTTTCCTGGTTCTTCATGGAACAATCAGATACTGCTTCCTTTATATCCAGGATGCCTGGTCCTGTTTGCTCCAGACTAATACTTCATGCACTTTTGGAAGAATATTCTAAGACTTACCTGTACAAAGAAGCCCTCATTCTATAAATCACCAAGGCTGAAAATTCCAACTCAAACACAAGCTCCAAAACAGGGTCGTACTTGCTTATTTAAGCACTCAACCTGGGGAATTACTGACTCATTTTTTATGCAAACAATCACAGCAGTGTTGCCAACAGTGGGGATCATGAAAAAAAGAGAAAAAAGAAAAAAATGCAAAGAAACTTATCATCAACTCTAGCAGAAGTTATTAATGTTGCCACCTCTTCCCTAAATGGACTACAGATCAGTCTCAATTTATTGGTGTAAGTAATGATGGACATTGCTTTAGATTTCTTCTTGGCTACTAATGATGGTATCTACCCCATTGCAAATATTTCTCTCTGTATTTGGATCAATGAAATAGACAAGGTAGAGCAGGCTATATCTCACCTTAAGGAAAACTCTACTTGGCTATGGTTGAACCTCAATCCCTACCAAATTTGGTCTCTTGGCCTATGCTGGGAAACTAGAAACTAGTTCTGGTTCTGAAGCATCTCACAGGGACTACTGGTCTTGTTTTTGTCATAGTGGTCATGATACTTTTCTGGTGCATTCTATGCAGGGTGTTAAATGCTTCTGTGCAGCCACTCTCTAATGAGATGATCACCATCTTGACACAACAACAACAAAATCGAGACGACCTTACAATTCAATTGACTCTGGAGACAACTGAACAATTCTTGAGCAGTAAAGATTTGGATCTGTAGGATTCCCTAAACTAATCAACCTCTCACAAGTGAGAGAATAACCCAAAGGGGGAAATTGAAACTGAATACACAGTCAATGGCTAAACAAGGTATGACAACAGAACTCTGCCCACAACCTCTCCAGCAACCAAGTTGCTAAACCACCACCTCTGCTGCAATAGACTCAGACCAGACAGGACTCAGTCTATGACTTCCCTAATTGCCACTCTGCTGCCAATTCAGGACCAACCAGAGAATGTCAAATGTGTTCCCCAATCATTTAAGAAGCCTCACTGCGAATTAACCTACTTTCAGCTTCCCCATGCCAAAAACCTCCAGTTAGATCATGCTTGAAGCCTTCCCTTTTTTCCACTATAAAGCTGTCCCAATCCTTTGCCTACCTTTGAGTCTCTGCCAAGTACAAGTGAAAGTGACCTGACTCTTTTGCTATAGCAAATTCTAAGTAGCCTCTATGTGTTCTTGTTCTGTGATCTTCCTGCACATAAGAGGTAATTAGGAAAGATAAGAGACCTGGGTAAGGGGAAGAGCATTTGCAAAGACCCTGCCATATAAGAGTCTGATGGTATAAATGACTAAAATAAGACCATTATGTTGGAACAGAAAGAAGTAGGGGAAGGCAAGCTATGGGTTACATCTGGCAGGGCCTTTCCTTAGGCCATGTCAACAAATTTGTTTTTATTCTAAAAGCAATGGGGAGCTGCTTATAGGACTTAGGATAATGGCAACTTAAGATGTTTTGTACATCTTTATTTTAATATTGAATTTATTAAAGAGTTGTAAAAATAGTATAAGGAACTCCATATATTAATTAGATTCACTGATGTTTATATTTTGCTATATTTGTTTTATCATTCTCTTTCTTTGCATATGTATGAGTGAGTTTCAGAGTAACTGGGTGATATCATATCCCATTATCCCTATATACGTCAGTATATACTTCCCAAGAACAAAGGCCTTCTCTTAAATAACTGCAGTATCAAGAAAATAATTGGAAAATTTAACCCTGTTGTAATACTATTATCTAATCCATAGCCATATTTAAACTGCATCAATCATTCCAGTAATGTCTTTCGTACTTTTTTGATTTGAAAACTCAATTTAAAATCAAGCATTACATTTAGTTTTATCTTAGTTTTCTTTAAATTTAAAATAGTTCCTTAGCCTTTTCCTATATTTAACCTTACCATCTTTTAAGGGTATACAGGTCAGGTATTTGGTAGAACGTCCCTCCCTATGTGTTTGTGATAGTACTTCATTATTAGATTCATGCATTTTATCAGATCACAGAAGTGATGTTGTGGCCTCCACAGTGTGTTATATCAGCAGACAAATGATGTCAATTTATCCCAGTATTGGTAATGTTAGCTTTCATCACTTGGTTAATGTAGTGTCTACCAGATTTATTCCCTGCAAAGTTGTTATTTTTCCCTTTTTCAATTAAGAGGTAATTTATGGAGAAACATTTTGAGTCTATACATACCTTTCTCATAAAACTTTCTTCCACTAGTTTTAGCATCTACTGATGACTTTCTAAATCTATCATTCCTTCTACATTTAGTAGTTACCATTCTACCCCACTAAAAAAAAAGTTTCAAAATATATAAAGCAAAAACAATAGAATTTCCAAAGGGAAAAAGAGATAAATCCATACTCATAAATGGAGATTTTAATATTCCTAAGTAATTGATAAAATGACTAGAGGAAAAATTATGAAGGACATAGATCTAAAAAGCACTATGTACACCTTGACCAACTTAACATTTGTAGAATATTACACTCAATAACTGCCAACAGAGTCTTGCCAAATGTATAAGGAATGTTCATCAAGATATATGCAGGGTCATAAAATAAGTTTCAAACTTGAAAAAAAATAAGTCTTACGGAATGTATTTCCTGACCAAAACAAAATTAGAAATAATCACAAGTCTAGTATAGTTTTCTAAAAATGTTCTCTAATTCTTTAATACTCCTTACTTTGAGTAGAGACTTTAGTTTCCTTTGCCCTTGAGTGTGAGCTGTACCAGTGATTCCCTCTAAGGGGCTAGAACATGGCAGAAATGATGTGCATAAACTTCCAAAGTAGGTGATAAAAGGCATTGTAACTTGTAACTTTTATCTTGGCTCTCTTTTTGATCACTCACTCTGGAAAAATAACTGCCCTGTCATGAGGACACTCAAACAAAAAGATCTTGTAGTGAGCAACTGAAGCCTCCAGCCAAACAATAGCACTAACTTGCCAGGTATGTGTGAATGAGTCAGCATGGAAGTCAAGGCTTCAGGGGTCTGTAGTCCTGATTAACATCTTGACTAGAACCTCATGAGAGACCCTAAGCCAGAATAACCCAGCTAAGTCCCTCTCAGATTCTCTACTCGCAGAAACTGAGAATATTTGTATTTTGCTAAATCTTGGGATAATTTTTATACAGCAAAAGATCAACATATCTGAAGTCTCAACTACTTAAATATTAAATGACATACTTCTGGATAACCTCTAGAAAAGTTAAAAATATTTGAATATAAACAATGTTCTTCTAAATAAAAAACACAATTCTAAATAGCTTTTAGAACAGCAGATGTCTGAAGACCTGCCTGGACTGGAAGTTTCACTTCCATGCTGACTCACTCACATACCCAACAAGTTAGTGCTGATTTTGGGTCACAGAAAAAAAAAGTCACAAGTAAATTCTTTTATGAGGCAAATAGAATCATACAGAAAACATAAGACATCAAAATTTGAAGATACAGTTAAGCAGTGCTTAGAAGATACTATGTTAAATAATATTTTTAAAAAACACAAAAGCTAAAAATAATTGCTCAATTTCTCTAAGAAGCTAAAATAATTAATTAAACATAAATACATAGAAGGAAAATATTATAATAGCAGAAATCAATGAAACAGAATGCCAATGACAGTGAAAGTTGACAAAACCAAAAGTGGTTCTTTAAAACATTAATAAAAGTTGATAACCCTTGACAAGACTAATCATGGGATTAGAGAAAAAAAAAAAAAAGAAAAATTACCAATACCACAAATTAGGAGGGAACATCACTAGAGACCTTATAGTCGTTAAAGGAATAACTAAGGGTATAATGATTAAGTTTCTCATAGTAGGTCCAGTGACATAAATGAGATGAAAATTTTTTCAAAGAGCACAATTTACCAAAACATTTCCTAGAAGCAATAAGGAATGTGAAAAACTTTCTATTAAAGAAACATAATTCATTATCAGAAACCTCCCAACAAGGGAAACTCCACTCCTTGGTCGTTTTGCTAACGAATTCCATCAAATAATTAAGAAAGAAACAAGTCCGTCTTAGAAAAATTCTTCTAGAAAATACAGAAGGAGGGAATGCTTCCTAACTTACTCTGTGAGATAAGCATAACCCAGATACCATAAACTCACAAAGATATTACAAGAAAAGGATGCAGACATTGACAAAAATTTCATAACAAAATATAAGTAAATCAAATTTGGCAACATCTGTTAATAAATTAACACATAATTATCCCTACCCCATGCCTCAATTATTCTTTCATATCTAATCTAGAAAAACATGTGTGCATGTATATAACATTATATACTGGAATATTTACTGCAGGTTTTTAAATTTACAAAATGGTAAGTGACCTAACTACTTGTCAGTAGTGAAATAGCCACACATCAGTACTCTATGGAATATTTACTGCAGCAGGGAAACTCTTGCATTAGTTCCATATTTAATAAATTTGATAGGCATCTAAAACATACCGTTAAATGTACAACACAAGTTGTAGAATACAAAAACAAGTTACAGAATTACAGAAAAAATTAAACATTTTATATTTTCTAAGAAAATATAAATATATAGGCATAGTAATGCATAGAAATACAGCTGGAAAGTTACATATCAAACTGCTAAGAAGGGTATTTCTGTGAAACTGAAAAATAAATCAAGACTGGGGACAGTCGGAATAGGGAGTGTCAAAGGGAACTTTAACATTATTTATAAGATTCTAAATTTAAGCATTTTAAAATTAAAAGTAATACAGATCATGTATTTCTTATATAATTTTAAAAAATCAAGGGCGCCTGGGTGGCTCAATTAGTTGGACGACTGCCTTCAGCTCAGGTCATGATCCTAGAGTCCCAGGATCAAGTCTTGCTTCGGGCTTCCAGCTCAGTGGGGAGTCTGCTTCTCCCTCTGACCCTCCCCCCTCTCATGCTCTCTCTCTCATTCTCTTTCTCTCAAATGAATGAATAAAATCTTTTTAAAAATCAATAAAAATAATATGGTGCCGACAAAATGATGAGAGGTGGAAAGAGGGAAGAGGGCTGAAAAAAAGAAATGGTGCTACCATCCTCACTGACCAAGTAGGGAATAAAAAAATAAAGAAACAAATATATTGCACTATCTCAAGTTAAAATGGTAAACAACCAAGGAACTAAAAACAGTGATAAAAATATATAGGATGGAAGGAAGGAAGAAGAGTTGAAAGGTTTAAGTGATCTTTTCCTGATCTATCAAAGCAAGAGTCAGTATAAAAATCCAGATGTGGAGATAAGCAACAGGAGTTAATGAGGTCATCTTAGAAAGCAGGACTACATAGGGGCAGGGACTGTGGCTTTTCATTATAGATCCTTCTATTACTTTAATTTCTTTTATCTGCATACATATTCACTATTATTTTAAATATAAGAAGCTTACAAAACATTCAACTTCCCATTTTCTCTCTTTTTTTTATTATTATGTTATGTTAATCACCACACATTACATCATTAGTTTTTGATGTAGTGTTCCATGATTCATTGTTTGTGTATAACACCCAGTGCTCCATGCAGAACGTGCCCTCCTTAATACCATCACCAGGTTAACCCATCCTCCCACCCCCCTCCCCTCTAGAACCCTCAGTTTGTTTTTCAGAGTTCCATAGTCTCTCATGGTTCGTCTCCCCCTCCGATTTCCCCCCCTTCATTCTTTCCCTCCTGCTATCTTCTTCCTTTTTTTTTTTTTTTTTAACATATAATGTATTATTTGTTTCAGAGGTACAGGTCTGTGATTCAACAGTCTTACACAATTCACAGTGCTCACCATAGCATTTTCTTTAAAAACTTGAATTATCTTGTGTTTCATTTGAGTATAGTGATACGGAAAAAGGGATGATTTAATACTTATTTGAACAATAATATATCACCTTTTGTTTTACTTCTCAGTTGTGATTTCTTAATAAACTTTTCATTTTAGAAATTTTAAATGCATAAAACTTGTGAAGATGGATAGTAGAGAGAGTTCTCATATTCAATTTTTCCTATTATTAACATCTAACATTAGTATGGTACATTTTTCATAATTAATGAATGAGTATTGATACAGTAACTTAAGCCAATACTTTATTCAGATATCTTTAGATTTTGCCAATTTCCTTTTTCTACTCCATGATCCCATCAAGGGTATCACATTATATTTAGTTGTCCTATCTCCTTAGGCTCCTTTTGGCTGTCAGACTTTCCTTATTTTTGATAACTAACAGTTTTGAGAAGTACTGGTCAGTATTTCGCATAATTTCCCACATTTGGGATTTGTGTGATGTTTTCCTCATGATTTGACTGAGGCTGTGGGTTTTTGGAAGAAGACTCCAGTATAGTGCCATTCTCATTACATCATATCAACACCATATATTATCAGCATGATACAGAACTCTTGACCTTGATCATGTTTCTAAGGTAGTATTTGTCAGGTTTCTCCACTGTAAAATTATTCTTTTCCCCCTTTTCTGGCCTGGTTAGTACTTGGATGGGAGACCCTCTTTTCTATATTGATTCCTTAGAAGGCAGTCACAATGGGAAGTCCACACTTAAGGAGCAGGGAGTTATGATCCACATTCTTGAGGGCAGAGTGTGTATTTGTAATTATTTGTAATTCTTCCATCCACAGGGAAACCTTGCCTATTTTCCCACATTTAGTTATTCAATCATTTGTTAATGTCAGTATAAACTCAGGATATTTTATTCTTTGGGTTATAACCTAATGCTACTCTATTTTGTTGCTCAAATTTTCCCAGCTTTGACCATTGGGGCGTTGTTTCATTTGGCCCCTCTGTCCCTTTAACATAATCCACCATTGCGTGTGTGTGTGTGTGTGTGTGTGTTTGTTCAGTTTGAACACTTTCTGCATAAGTAACCCTCTACCAGGACCATGGACAGTTCTGGGGATTCTTTCTTGTTACAGAAATTCTAAGCTATAAAGGAAAAAAGGAGAGAGGTGCTCTAATTATCATAAAACTCCCAGAAGACTGCCATGCAACTTCTAACCAAGATGGTGAGGTGCTCAACTAGAGCAGCTGATCTTATCACACCCTGTTGTTTTGCACCAACATGACAAAAATCACGCTATTATCACAGACATTAACCTAAAAGAGTGTCTGAGATCTTGCTCTTGATGGAACTCCTATTCCATTTCTGTCATTTTAAAATGCTGTCATCTAGGGGTGCCTGGGTGGCTCAGTCGTTAAGCGTCTGCCTTCGGCTCAGGTCATGATCCCAGGTCCTGGGATTGAGCCCCACATCAGGCTCCCTGCTCCACGGGAAGCCTGCTTCTCCCTCTCACACACCCCTTGCTTGTGTTCCCTCTCTTGCTGTGTCTCTCTGTCAAATAAATAAATAAAATCTTTAAAAAATAAAATAAAATAAAATGCTGTCATCTATATTGATAAAGAAATGAACCAGGCTACTTTTGAACTGGTAGATAGAAAATTTTCTAATTTGAAATAAAAACACCTAATGCATCCAACCACTACCATACTGTACTGGTAGTCTTCTATGTAAGGACCACCTTAGCTAAGACTCTTTGGCCTCCCCTCAATGATATTCACATATTCTTCTCTGCAACCATTGTATCTGTCAGCTCCACCATCTCCTGCACTCTAGTTCTTTAGCTCATTAATTGGAAGACTTTGAGTAGATGATAGCTGAGAAACCCTGTCCAAACAGATCCTCATCATGTTTATCATTAACAATACCACCACCCATAAGTGCCAAACATATTCAGGACACAAAACAGAACACAGAATTGGACTCAGGACCTGCCCTGTGGAATCAGCATCAGAATTAAAATGCTAAGACAGAAATGTGAGGCCAAAATGGTAATGACTTCTGTAGAGAAAAAAAATTCCTTTTATGGGGCAGGGATATATGAAGGTTCTGTCAAAGTGAGTCACTCCTGCACTGGAAGTGGTTTGTATGGCTTCCCTTTAAATATGTGGGGACAGGATGAAACTGATAAGCACTACCAGACTTATAATAGTAGTCAGTCTTTGTTATTTCCTTGCCTTAAGTTTAACAATAATGGGGAAGCGGGAGGAGAATATAACTTACCCAAAGGCATAGCAGATGTTGTCATATTAAGAATTTCTTATGCAGATGGCTGCCCAATTACATGGCCAGGACCTAGCTCTAAATCCTTCCATCTATCACTCCCTCTAGCTCCCCCTGTGTTCCTGCTTCAGTTCTCAATTCTCCTTCTTGCTTTTGGAGAGTTTGAGATAATTTTGAGAGGCGACCCCTGTCAAATTCTAGCACTTGGCTTTAAGATAATGTCATCTGGGAATTGCTCCCTACAGCAGTCTCTAGGACATGAGATTACTAAACTTTTTTGGGGGAGGGGGGAGTGGAGGAAGGGGGGCAATGCACAGTGGGTAAATGTGACTAAGCATCTGAATTTCCATAGGTTGCCTGTAAACCTGGCTCCCTGTATGGAGTCCTAAGGAGCCCTGTTCAGCCCTGACTCTGTCTTTATCTCTAGCCAGTTTGTAAAGGAAGCTTGCTGTTCTCCTTTAATGGATATGCCCAAAGATACAAAGGACAATAAAACAGCCTGGTCACAAAAAAAAAAAAAAAAAGGCTATTTAATAAGCTTTAGATTGTAGTTACACATAAAGAAATCTAAACAATTGTAATCTCATTACAACCTACTCTAAAACTTTAACAACAATGTTAAAAGACAACTTTTGTAAACCAAATAATGACCTTTTGTATTAAAGAAATTTAATCAAGATAACACTTCCACATACTATTTCACCACATTGTGGAACAAACTAGAGAGAGAATGTTATGGATCTTGAGTATTTAAACTTTAGTCCAGCTCATCTTTGCTTTTACATTTGATCACAGACTTGAATACTCTCCTGATTTTGTTCAGGCTCATGATTATCTGTGTGGATTTGCATTGGTAAAGAGGGACAGATCTCATTAATGATGACAGAAAATGAAATTCCTGGGATACTTGGGGAAAAAACTAAGGTAGTGAACCAGTGTCTTCAATACTGTAAAAATAGCTATATGACTTAGGGTAAGTCATTCTACCTACCATCCCTTGTCCCAGTCTATCTTTCTATTTTATTTTTTAAAACGGGGCTAAGATTTTCTTCTCTCTTTATCTGACAGACAAGCTGTGAGAATCAAACATATGTAAAAGAATCTTCCATATTGACAAGAGCCCAGTCCCTATAACCTGATATTAACAAAATCCATTCCACTTGTAAGGTTCTCCTTCAAGGTGTTTTTTTCCCCCCTCAACCTTTTTACTAACCACTCTCATTCTACTTTTTTTTTTTTAAAGATTTTATTTATTTATTTGACAGAGAGAGACACAGCAAGAGAAGGAACACAAGCAGGGGGAGTGGGAGAGGGAGAAGCAGGCTTCTCTGCGGAGCAGGGAGCCTCATGTGGGGCTCGATCCCAGGACCCTGGGATCATGACCTGAGCCGAAGGCAGATGCTTAACGACTGAGCCACCCAGGTGCCCCTCATTCTCCTCTTATTCCTGCCATTCCTTCAAGCACTTAAGCATTTAAAAATAAGCCTGTAATTTGTATTTGAGAAAAGGCTAAGCCCTAACGCAAACCCAAGGTTTTCCTACTTTTGGTATTTTCCTTCCTACCTTTACACTTACAATACCTCTGTACTCTCTACACTGATGACCACAGTACAGCCTCCTCTAATTGCCACCCAACAAATCCATCCTGAAATTCACTGAAAGTCATTCTTTTGACCACATCTGAGTACTCAATTTGCTCTCCCTGCAGCCACCATGGACTGTGCTCCTCCACTCTGTCATAAGACTGGCTCTGGGGCGCCTGGGTGGCTCAGCTGGTTAAGCAACTGCCTTCAGCTCAGATCATGATCCTGGAGTCCCGGGATCGAGTCCCGCATCGAGTCCCGCATCGGGCTCCCGGCTCGGTGGGGAGTCTGCTTCTCCCTCTGACCCTCCCCCCCCATGCTCTCTCTCTCTCTCATTCTCTCTCAAATAAATAAAATCTTTGAAAAAAAAAAAAAAGACTGGCTCTGTTTGCCATCCTACCCTACAAAGCTCTTCTAAAGGGCATACTCCATTAATGCTCATTCACTCTCTACGGCATTGGGTTGGAGGATGAGACCATTGTTTAGACCACATCAAACCTGACACTAATAAACCTTTAGTAAATTTGTAGAAGCAATGAAGGTTGATTTGTCTGAGCCCAGCCAACGACAATTACACTACTGAACAAGGGACAGCACAATCAACTGCAGGGACTGCTCAAATGCTTAATTAGGCCCCTAATGAGAACTGCTTAAAGGCAGTATCTAAATGCTTATATTAATGAAGGTTCCGTCCCAGCATGATGACTGAGAATGCAGTCACAAGTCCTTCTCCCTTCTGAACTTAAGCTCTCTGTTCCAACTACAAGACAAAGTTGAAAATTTAAAACAAAACAAAAAACTCTAAGATAGCTTGGTTCACTTGGGTCTGTAGACTATTAATAGTTTTATACACTTGGGTGGGTCAGCAAACTTCTCTGTCTCCATTTCCTCCATCTGTTAAATGGAGATAAGATCTAGCTCATAGGCTAGTTTAAGGATTAAATTAGATCACACATATAAAGAATCTGGCACAACACCGGGAACTTAGCAAATCTTTATTATGGACTCTCCTTAGTAGATTCAGTTTATTGAAAACAAAAGAAAAAACAAAACACTTCTATCTTTTATATCTAAATGTGAGAAATGAGAGTGAGAAGAGTGAGATCGGTGAGAAAGAACTAAGGAGAGGCAACTACTTATGGGTGGTTCTTCCAAGTGGGGATGGGCTCCCGCAGACCTAAACCCCAGTTTAGTACAATATCCAAGAAATGGCACTCTAATGGCATCCTAATAGCAGACCTCTGCCCCAAACTTCACCTAACTTCCTCTACCATCCCCAGATGTTGCCTACATTTGTTGGTAACTTCTAAATACTCTGACTCTACGCCCCTTTACAAAAGGATGTTATAGTAACTTGAATGTATTAGGGAAAGGGAAGACTGATGCAAATTCAGTATGTTCATATAATATGGTTTAGATTCAAAGGCTCTTACAATACAGACACCAGGGGATGGCACTGTACTTTGGGAAATGGTGGCTCATATGAGTGCCACCAAAGCAGTTGTAACCTTGAAGCCGTAGAGTGCCATATGTATGAAATATACATGGGCCTGAACTGGCAAGGGATGGCTGCAGAGTGGATTGTACTGGACCAGGTTTTCTCTCTAGTGACACCACACAACACTGAATGAATCGGATCTGAACAGATTAGAGAATGGCATTGAAAACAGAGGGAACAGCCTGGACAAGAGTGCAGAAATGGACACACATAAGTGTTCGGGGGAGAAGGGATATTCTGGCTTGATGGAAACAAAGTACACTTACAGAAACAGATATGAAGCTGGAAGGGTTGAATAAATATAAATGGAGGGCAGGCTGATGAGTGCAGGGTGCAATTTGATAAGCAACAGAAAGAAAGTGAAGCTTGTTGATTAGGGTAAAGATCTGCTCACAACTACCCTTAATAAAATGATTAATTCTGAGATGTTGGGTAAGCACTGTGGAGGGAGACAGAGGCTCTATTTCAGGTTGAGGTTATAAGGATTTGACTAAGGCAGTAGGAATTACAGAAAAGGGTGAGCCTAATAATAATACAGAGGTCAAATCCATAGAACTTAGGAATTTCATACATGTGGGAATTTAGGGCAGAGGGAATAAGACTAATGGGAGGATTAAGATAACAAATGTGAACATGTTTTGTCAACTATAAAGTGTGGTACAAATGAATTGCAGATGGTATCATTAACAGACACCAGTGGACTTAGGGAATCAGGAGGTGTGTCTTCTTCATGGTGACAGTTACATATGTTTCGGTGTCAGGTGGTAGAATAACATCCGTGTGCTAATACCCCCATGGCAAATGTAAATGGGGTACAGGTCTAGTGCTCCAGGGAGTACTTAGGACTAGAGGGAAATTTAAACATTGACCGAAGGGAAGTGGGGGGTAGAATTAAGAAAATGTTAAAAGTTTTGGTGGACAGGATAAAGACGAAAGACCCAGAAATGGTCCCTTGTGGTCTATATGCATTTAGGGCATACGAGGATAGGGAAACCTAAAATGTGACTTACTACAACTACTGTCTGCCATTGTAGTGTGAAATCAGCCACAGACACAACATGGCTATGTCCCAAAAAAGGTTTACCTAAAAACAGAGCAGGCCAAATTCGGCCTGTAGGTCACAGTTTGCCAATCCCTGATTTAGACAAAAAAGCCATGATAATACAGCATATCTCAAAAGAGAATTTCAAAAAGAATGAGGGGATTTCAATTATGCTGTAGAAAAGATCAGGAAGACAGGCCACTAAATTTGAAGATCAGTTATGTTCTGTAAAGTGCTTCCTATAAAGGAAAAGAAACAAAAGCATGACTGCCAGTGAGTAAGGAAAAACTGAATGGTGAAAAATGGGTTGCAGAACACTGAGACTTGTCTCATGAGAACCACAGTGGAAAGAAAAGGTCAAAAAGCCATGGAGGTTAGCATTGGGGGACGGGAAGATGGCTGGATGACATCTTTTAGGACTAGAGAAATTTAAGCTTGTTTTTAGGTTTGGAGACAGAATGGAGAGAGGAAGAGAAAAGATACAGGCAAGAATCACTCCAAATATTTATGTCAAAATGGAAGTTGTTCATTTGGATAGAAGATTAGTGGAGAATGTCACTTTTTGAAAGGCTCATAAAGCCCCTAAATGATTTACTCCCCATGGCAGTTCTGTGACATGTAGAAAAGAGTTATGCTCAGCTAACACAATAAAACAAAAAGCTAAAAGCAAGCATTGGGATTGTACTGGCTATGTTCTAATTTCAGGTCTTTCCCTTACCAGCAGAGTGACCTTGGGCAAGTCACTTTATTTCTCTGAAGTAAAATGGAGTTGATACTAATTATACCTATCTCATAAAGTTATTCTGAGGATTAAGCGACACTTAGCATCGTGCAGTTAGAAAAGACTTAATACAAATAGAAGGTGTTTTGATTAGACCATTTAGCAAACTTTGAATCTTATTTCCCCCACAATAATTTTCCTGTCCTTAGACCTAGGAAATTCATCATTTTGGGTGATGCTGTCTTTTCAAATGGATCCCAAAACTAAACATAGATCTGACTATTCCACCTAGACATTAAATTTAAAAGTCACTTTTTGAGGGGCACCTGGGTGGCTCAGTCAGTTAAGCATCTACCTTCAGCTCAGGTCACAATCCCGGAGTCCTGGAATTCAGTCCCACACTGGGCTCCTTGCTAAGCGGGGAGTCTGCTTCTCCCTCTCCTCCCTGCTCATGCTCTCTCTCTCTCGCTCACTCTCAAATAAATAAATATTTCTTAAAAAGTCACTTTTTGATATGATAAAAATTAATCCCATGCTCATCAACCTACCCATATTGCTAGACTATCTGTAAGTATATGTGGTCATGAGGTCAGGGCACTCCTGGGTACACAGTTAAGAATTAACAAAGCTAACTAGAATTTCATTTATATTTTCTCAATTTAAATTCTGTGCAAGTGGAGAAAAATGTAATTTCCCATCTTTTTAATCTCTCCAATAGATTCCAACAACAGACCTATATTTACTTTACCCAGTTTGCATTAGATATGAAATATAATCATTTTCTCTATACTCCCAAAGTCAAGTAAGTACTTAACATATGTTTCTGTTGAAGGACTTATGATGCTCATTTCATTTCTATCACAGACTGGTATTTTGGGGAGAAATCTTTATTTTAAATGTACTGCAGTGATTTTCTTGCTCTGTTATTATTCTGTTACAATTTATCTTTCAGAAAAAAAAAGTTAATGAAAATAATTAAAGCTATAGCTTTCTCAATAACTTGTATTCCTCTCCTACTGGCTGCCCTCTGTGATCTCTTAGACAAGGAAGCAACTTCACTGCAACATTCTTCAAAAAATTTTCTGACAGAAGTTAGTATTTAAGACTAGGAAACTTCCCCTTAAATAAGCTTTGTGTATAGGCACTCACCAGAAATAACAACATATACCATCTAAATATAAAAGATGTTGGGAGAAAAATTAAATCATCAGCTATTCCTATAGCCATGTGACAAGCTCCTGCTGATCTGTCCTATGGGAAAGGAAGAAAGAAATCTTTGTTGATTCTCATGTCTACTTATTCCATTCCTTTTAGGTGGGCTCAGCTCTCTTTGGTGACAAGTGGCAGGCAGTCATCTGTGTCTCTGCCTCAATGCCTACTAATCCAATCCAATCTACAAAAGCCACCCAAACCTGGGCAATGAGCTCCATCACCTTCTAGTGTTTGGCTTTCGCCCTTTGTATGGTACGTGCTGGATGGCTAGTTTATACAAGCATGCCCTGAATGCTCATGTTAATCACTGTCTCAAAAATATACAGAATCCTGTTCTCCCCCCTACAATTCCCATCAAGCAATGTACATAGAAGAACATGTTGTTCAGTATTCAAGGCCAGGGGTCAACCCAGAATGACTCCTTTGTAATGAAGAAAGTGGATAGCAGACCTTGATCTCTTTGAAACACTGGCCGTGCAAGGAGTGAAAAGGCTACAGATATCTGCTAGGCTAGTTGTTACAAAAGTTTGCTGCATGTATGTAGTTTCTAGCAGTGGATGTGAAAAGTGAAATCCATTAAACATAAAATTAAGTCCAATTATTTCATATAAAATTAATTACAAAAGTAAATGTAAATTTCTACTATAGACCATAATAAATATTGGACTAGCATTCTTTCTATAAGCAACCAAAATACTGGACCAAATACATGAAAGAAAAATTTGCAGACATTGAACAACAGACAGTGCAGAAGCAAAAGAAGGGAAGTAAGGAAGGTGACCTATATAATCAACCTGAATTTCTGCCCAAAGGTGTTTGGGACCCAACAAGGGTTAAAAAACAGATAAGTAGGGATGCCTGGGTGGCTCAGTCAGTTAAGTGGCTGCCTTTGGCTCAGGTCATGATCCTAGGGTCCTGGGATTAAGTACCTCATCAGGCTCCTTGCTCAGCAGGGAGCCTGCTTCTCCCTCTGCCTGCTCTGCCTGCTGCTTTCTATGCTCGTGCCCTCTGACAAATAAATAAAATCTTTAAAAAAAAATTTAAAAAAGACATGTAACAAGGTAACACTTATACTGTCCAGCATCTAATAAAACAGACAGACACGAAAAGAAGAAAACTATATCCCATAACCAGGAGAAAAATCAGTCAATTAAAATAAAATCAAAGTAAGATAAAATTAGCAATCAAATTAGCAACCAAAAACTTTGCTTTACAAATATGTCCAATAATATAAAGAAAAAACATGAATATGAGGAAGAAAGCAAAACTATAAAAATGGAAATATGGACCTAAAAACAATTCTAATATCTGAAATGAAATTTTCACTGATGGGTTTAACAGCAAATTTGTATTGTAGAGGTAAAGCTAACTGGAAAACAGGGCAAAAGGACCTATCATTACTTAAATACACAGTGAAAGAGCTATCAGACAAAAACGGCATTGTACATGTGAGGCAATATCAATAGGTCTAACATATGAATAACTGGAGTTCCAGAAAAAGGAGAGGCAAGTAGAAAACAGAGAGGAAAGTTTATCATTTTAAATGCATACATTAAAAAAGTAAAAAAATAAGTTTCAAGTCAATCACTTAGGCTTCCACTCTAAGAATCTAGAAAAAGACAAAATGAAAACCAAAACAAACAGTAGGGAATTACTAGTAAGAACATAAATCAGTGAAAAAACAGAAAAGAGAAAACCAATAATAGCAAAGGCAGCTTCCCTGAAAAGAAATAAAAACTGTAAATCATTAGCTTGATTTATCAAAAAACAAAAGCCAGAGCAAGATGACATAAATTTCTAAAATCACCAATAGGGGAAAAAAAATCTCAACATGACCTACAGACTACTATCATAATAATAAACATAATAAACTTTGTCAAAAAATCAACAACTTAGATGAAATGGACACATTCTTTAACAAAATCACCAAAACAGTTCAGAAGAGATAGAAATTTGAATAGCACCATAACTATTAGAAAAAAACTGAATTTATAATTTCAAGCCTCTATGACACCCTCAGCCCCCCCTCCCCCAAACACACACACAAAAAGACGTCAGGTTTAGTTGGACTCAATGGAAAATTCTAATAAATATTTATGGAATAAATAAAGCCAATGTTACATAAAATGTATATCATTAATAAGTGATACTTATCCCATAAATGTAAGATTACTTTAATATTTGAAAAATAAACCAATTCATGAAACAGAATAAAGGAAAATAAAATTTTCTCAGATTAAAGCATTTGACATAGTTCAACAATCATTCATAATAAAAAGCCACAAAATTTTTTTTATAAAAAGCCTTTCTCGAGAGCAAGATGGCGGAGGAGTAGGAGACCTGGATTTTGTCTGGTCTCAGGAATTCAGCTGGATATGGATCAAACCATTCTGAACACCTACAAACTCAACAGGAGATTGAAGAAAAAATAGCAACAACTCTCTGAAAAGAACAGCGACCACTTTCTGGAAGGTAGGACATGCGGAGAAGTGAATCCGAGGCAATATTCGGGAGGATAGACGGCGGGGGAGGGGCCTCCGTCAGCCGCTTCTGGCAAGTGATAGAGCCGCGGAGCACAAAAATCAGAACTTTTAGAAGTCTGCTCCGCTGAGGGACGTCACTCCGGTGGCTAAGCTGGGGGTAGAACCCTCGCGGGACAGTGTGGTCTCAGGACCCTCGGGGTCACAGAAAGACTGGGGGTGCCTGAGTGCAGCAGAGCTCCCAGGTATCGGAGCAGGGAAGCCAGCTGCAGAGACGGAGCCGAGGAGTGGGCTCACAGCTCGGGGTTGCCATAAACTGTGATCCACGGCACAGTCAGGCCACTGCTCCTCCAGCAGGGACTCAACAAGCGGCAGATCTGGGGAGACTCACCTTCCTTCCTCTGGAGGAGAGGCATGGGAGCGCACCGTAGGGATCTGCTGGGTTTGGAGACTCCACACAGGGTCGAGTGCCCGAGATAGAAATGCGCGGTCACAGGCCGGGTGAGCACGGAGTGCAGCCGGAGACCGGGGAGATGGGAGTGACTGACGGCTTTTCTCTGGGGGTTCACTGAGGAGGGGGGCCCCAAGTTTTCAGGTCCTCCAGGGCGGAGATTGGGAGGCCGCCATTTCACTCTCGGCCTCCAAAGCTGTACGGAAAGCTTGCAGGGAACAAAAGCTCCAGAGAGCAAACCCGAGCAGATTACTTAGCCCGGACCGGGCAAGGGCGGGGCAATTCCGCCTCCGGCAAAGACATTTGGGAACCACGGCAACAGGCCCCTCCCCCAGAAGATCAGCGAGAACAGCCAGCCAAGACCAAGTTGACCGATCAATGAGAACGGCAGAACTCCAGCACTAGGGGAATACTGCACTTAGAATCCATGGCTTTTTTACCATGATTCTGTAGTCTTTCAAAGTTATTTTTTTTTTAAATGTCTTTTTTTTTTTTTGAATTTTTCTTTTTCCCTTTTTCAACCAACATCTTATCAATCCCTTTTTAAAAAAAACATTTTTATTTTTCATTTTTAGAGTCATATTCTATCCCTTCATAATAGTTACCCGTATTTTTGGCATATATATATAAGTTGTTCTCTCTTTAAAATTTTGAGATAGTTTCTTCTAACAGAACAAAATATACCCTAAATCTCTAGTGTATGGTTTTTTTCTACTCCCCTGCCTGATCACATTCTCTCCTTTTTTTCTTTTTTTTTTTTTTAAATCCTCTTCTTTCTTTTTTCAAACAATTTCTTATCAATTCCTTTTATAAAATTTTTTATAATTTCCATCTTTACAGTCATATTCCATCCCTTCATCATATCAACCCTTATTTTTGTACATATATAAGTTTTTCTTTCTTTAAAATTTTGGGAGGCACTTTCTTCTAACAGACCAAAATACACCCAAAACCTAGTGTGTGGCACTGATTTACGTACTAGCCTGATCATATTTGATCATATTCTGTTTGTTGTTCTTGTTCTTCTTTGTTTGTTTTTATCTTTATCTTTTTCTTTTTTTTTCTCTTTTTTCTCTTTTTCCCTTTCTTTTCCCACTGCTTCAGGTCTTTTCTGATTTGTTTAGAGTATATTTTCTGGGGATGCTGTTACCCTGTTAGCATTTTGTTCTCTCATTAATCTATTCTCCTCTGGACAAAATGACAAAATGGAAAAAATCACCTCAACAAAAAGAACAAGAGGTAGTACCAACTGCCAGGGACCTACTCAATACGGACATTAGTACGATGTCGGATCTAGAGTTCTAGATACTAGCTGGGGTTGAAAAAAGCATGGAAATTATTAGAGAAACGCCTTCTGGAGAAATAAAAGAAATAAAATCTAACCAAGTCGAAATCAAAAAGGTTATTAATGAGGTGCAATCAAATATGGGGGTGCTAACTGCTAGGATAAATGAGGCAGAAGAGAGAATCAGTGATATAGAAGACCAAATGATGGAAAATAAAGAAGCTGAGAAAAAGAGAGATAAACAACTACTGGATCACAAGGGCAGAATTCGAGAGATAAGCGATACCATAAGAAGAAACAACATAAGAATAATTGGGATCCCAGAAGAAGAAGAAAGAGAGAGAGGGACAGGAGGTATAATGGAGCAAATTATAGCAGAGAACTTCCCTAATTTGGGGAAGGAAACAGGCATCAAAATCCAGGAAGCACAGAGAACCCCTCTCAAAATCAATAAAAATAGGTCAACACCCCAACATCTAATAGTAAAACTTACGAGTCTCAGAGACAAAGAGTACATCCTGAAAGCAGCTCGGGAGAAGAGATATGTAACCTACAATGGTAGAAACATTAGATTGGCAACAGACCTATCCACAGAGACCTGGCAGGCCAGAAAGGACTGGCAGGATATATTCAGAGCACTAAATAAAAAAAATATGCAGCCAAGAATACTCTATCCAGCTAGGCTGTTACTGAAAATTGAAGGAGAGATAAAAAGCTTCCAGGACAAACAAAAACTAAAGGAATTTGCAAACATGAAACCAGCCCTACAAGAAATCTTGAAAGGGGTCCTCTAAGCAAAGAAAGAGCCTAAAAGCAACATAGACCAGAAAGGAACACAGACAATATACAGTAACAGTCACCTTACAGGCAATACAATGGCACTAAATTCCTATCTTTCAATAGTTACCCTGAATGTAAATGGGCTAAATGCCCCAATCAAAAGACACAGGCTATCAGACTGGATTAAAAAACAAGACCCATCCATATGCTGTCTGCAAGAGACTCATTTTAGACCCAAAGACACCCCTAGATTGAAAGTGAAGGGGTGGAAAACCATTTACCATGCTAATGGACACCAAAAGAAAGCTGGGGTGGCAATCCTTATATCAGACAAATTAGATTTTAAACCAAAGACTGTAATAAGAGATGAGGAAGGACACTATACCATACTTAAAGGATCTATCCAACAAGAAGATCTAACAATTGTAAATATCTATGCCCCTAACATGGGAGCAGCCTATTATATAAACCAATTAAGAACAAAAGCAAAGAAACACATTGACAACAATACAATAATAGCGGAGGACTTTAACATTCCCCTCACTGAAATGGACAGATCATCTAAGCAAAAGATCAACAAGGAAATAAAGACTTTAAATGACACACTGGATCAAATGGACTTCACAGACATATTCAGAACATTCCATCCCAAAGCAACAGAATACACATTCTTCTCTAGTGCCCATGGAACATTCTCCAGAATCGATCACATCCTAGGTCACAAATCAGGTCTCAACCGGTATCAAAAGATTGGGATCATTCCCTGCCTATTTTCAGACCACAATGCTTTGAAACTAGAACTCAATCACAAGAGGAAAGTCGCAAAGAACTCAAATACATGGAGGCTAAAGAGCATCCTACTAAAGAATGAATGGGTCAACCAGGAAATTAAAGAAGAATTAAAAAAATTCGTGGAAACCAATAAAAATGAAAACACAACTATTCAAAATCTTCGGGATGCAGCAAAGGCAGTCCTAAGAAGAAAGTAGATAGTAATACAAGCCTTTCTCAAGAAACAAGAAAGGTCTCAAGTACACAACCTAACCCTACACCTAAAGGAGCTGGAGAAAGAACAGCAAATAAAGCCTAAACCCAGCAGGAGAAGAGAAATAATAAAGATCAAAGCAGAAATCAATGAAATAGAAACTAAAAGAACGGTAGAACAGATCAACGAAACTAGGAGCTGGTTCTTTGAACGAATTAACAAGATTGATAAACCCCTGGCCAGACTTATCAAAAAGAAAAGAGAAAGGACCCAAATCAACAAAATCATGAATGAAAGAGGAGAGATCACAACCAACACCAAAGAAATACAAAGAATTATAAGAACATATTATGAGAAACTCTATGCCAGCAAATTAGATAACCTGGAAGACATGGATGCATTCCTAGAGATGTATCAACTACCAAAACTGAACCAGGAAGAAATAGAAAACCTGAACAGACCTATAACCACTAAGAAAATTGAAGCAGTCATCAAAAATCTCCCAACAAACAAAAGCCTGGGGCCAGATGGCTTCCCAGGGGAATTCTACCAAACATTTAAAGAAGAATTAATACCTATTCTTCTGAAACTGTTCCAAAAAATAGAAATGGAAGGAAAACTTCCAAACTCATTTTATGAGGCCACCATTACCTTGATCCCAAAACCAGACAAAGATCCCATCAAAAAGGAGAATTACAAACCAATATCCCTGATGAACATGGATGCAAAAATTCTCACCAAAATACTAGCCAATACTAGCCAATAGGATCCAACAGTACATTAAAAGGATTATTCACCACGACCAAGTAGGATTTATCCCATCTGCAAATCAATCAACGTGATACAATACATTAACAAAAGAAAGAACAAGAGTCATATGATCCTCTCAATAGATGCAGAAAAAGCATTTGACAAAGTACAGCATCATTTCTTGATCAAAACTCTTCAGAGTATAGGCATAGACGGTACATACCTTAATATCATAAAAGCCATCTATGAAAAACCTACAGCGAATATCATTCTCAATGGGGAAAAACTGAGAGCTTTCCCCCTAAGGTCAGGAACGTGGTAGGGATGTCCACCAGCACCACTGCTATTCATCACAGTATTAGAAGTCCTAGCCACAGCAATCAGACAACAAAAAGAAATAAAAGGCATCCAAATCAGCAAAGAAGAAGTCAAACTCTCACTCTTTGCAGATGATATGATACTTTATGTGGAAAACCCCAAAGACTCCACCCCAAAACTGCTAGAACTCATACAGGAATTCAGTAAAGTGGCAGGATATAAAATCAATGCACAGAAGTCAGTGGCATTCCTATACACCAACAACAAGACAGAAGAAAGAGAAATTAAGGAGTCGATCGCATTTACAATTGCACCCAAAACCATAACACACGTAGGAATAAATCTAACCAAAAAGGCAAAGAATCTGTACTCAGAAAACTATAAAATACTCATGAAAGAAATTGAGGAAGACACAAAGAAATGGAAAAACGTTCCATGCTCATGGATTGGAAGAATAAATATTGTGAAGATGTCAATGCTACCTAGAGCAATCTACATATTCAATGCAATCCCCATCAAAATACCATCAGCTTTTTTCAAAGAAATGGAACAAATAATCCTAAAATTTGTATGGAACCAGAAAAGACCCCACATAGCCAGAGGAATGTTGAAAAAGAAAAGCAAAGCCAGCGGCATCACAATTCCGGACTTCCAGCTCTATTACAAAGCTGTCATCATCAAGACAGTATGGTACTGGCACAAAAACAGACACATAGATCAATGGAACAGAACAGAGAGCCCAGAAATGGACCCTCAACTCTATGGTCAACTAATCTTCGACAAAGCAGGAAAGAGTGTCCAATGGAAAAAAGACAGTCTCTTCAACAAATGGTGTTGGGAAAATTGGACGGCCACAAGCAGAAGAATGAAACTGGACCATTTCCTTACACCACACACAAAAATAGACTCCAAATGGTTGAAAGACCTCAATGTGAGACAGGAGTTCATCAAAATCCTAAAGGAGAACACAGGCAGCAACCTCTTTGACCTCAGCCGAAGCAACTTCTCCCTAGAAACATCGCCAAAGGCAAGGGAAGCAAGGGCAAAAATGAACTATTAGGACTTCATCAAGATAAAAAGCTTTTGCACAGCAAAAGAAACAGTCAACAAAACCAAAAGACAACCAACACAATGCGAGAAGATATTTGCAAATGACATATCAGATAAAGGGCTAGTATCCAAAATCTATAAAGAACTTATCAAACTCAACACCCAAAGAACAAAGAATCCAATCAAGAAATGGGCAGAAGACATGAACAGACATTTTTCCAAAGAAGACATCCAAATGGCCAACAGACACATGAAAAAGTGCTCAACATTGCTTAGCATCAGGGAAATCCAAATCAAAACCTCAATGAGATACCACCTCACACCAGTCAGAATGGCTAAAATTAACAAGTCAGGAAATGACAGATGTTGGCAGGGATGCGGAGAAAGGGGAACCCTCCTACACTGTTGGTGGAAATGCAAGCTGGTGCAGCCACTCTGGAAAACAGTATGGAGGTTCCTCAAAAAGTTGAAAATAGAGCTACCATACAATCCAGCAATTGCACTGCTGGGTATTTACCCCAAAGATGCAAATGTAGTGATCCGAAGGGGTACATGCACCCCGATCTTTAGAGCAGCAATGTCCACAATAGCCAAACTGTGGAAAGAGCCAAGATGTCCATCGACAGATGAATGAATAAAGAAGAGGTGGTACATATATACAATGGAATATTATGCAGCCATCAAAAGGAATGAGATCTTGCCATTTGCAACGATGTGGATGGAACTGGAGGGTATTATGCTGAGCGAAATAAGTCAAACAGAGAAAGACATGTATCATATGACCTCACTGATATGAGGACTTCTTAATCTCAGGAAACAAACTGAGGGTTGCTGGAGTGGGGGGTGGAGTGGGATGGGTGGGGTGGCTGGGTGATAGACACTGGGGAGGGTATGTGCTCTGGTAAGCGCTGTGAATTGTGCTAGACTGTTGAATATCAGATCTGTACCTCTGAAAGAAATAGTGCAATATATGTTAAGAAAAAAAAAAAAAAGAATATAGCAGGAAGGGAAGAATGAAGGGGGTGAAAATGGAGGGGGAGACGAACCATGAGAGATGATGGACTCTGAAAAACAAACTGAGGGTTCTGGAGGGGAGGGGGTGGGAGGATGGGTTAGCCTGGTGATGGGTATTAAAAAGGGCACGTTCTGCATGGAGCACTGGGTGTTATGCACAAACAATGAATCATGGAACACTACATCTAAAACTAGTGATGTAATGTATGGTGATTAACATAACAATAAAAAATTAAAAAGCCTTTCTCAACCTGATCAAAGGCAACTACAGGCAAGGGTAAGAATCTACAGTTAATATGAAACTAAATGTTTAAAGAATAAACACTCTCGTGCCAAAATCAAAACAAGGCAAGAATGTAAGCTCTCATTCTTCCCAATTAATATTGTACTTGAGGTTCTATCCAGTGCAATCAAGCAAGAAAAAAATATAATACCTACCACTTGGCAAGGGAATAAGTAAAACTATTTTCATTTTCAGTTAACATGATTGTGTACATAAAGCAATCTTGAAGCATCTATAAAAGAATGGAACAAAAACTCACTAGAACTACCAATTTGACAAGATCATAAGATACAAAGATACTACATAAAAACTAATTATATTTCTATATGCTAGAAATGAACAATTGAATATAAAATAAAGCAACACAATTTATATTTGTATTAAAAATATAAAATACTGAGAAATAAATTTACCAAATGATTAGAAAGGCCCCTATATCAAAATTAAAACTTATTGCCACAATTAAGGAAAACCTATATAAATAATCATGTTATGTTTACCAAAGGGTCCATATTATAAAAATGAAAATTCTTCAAAATTGATGTATAAAGTATATGTCAATCCCAATCAAAATCCCAGAAGACTCTTTTATTGGTAGAAATTGGTAACCTCAATCTGTATTTTTTATAGAAATGCCAACAACTGAGAATAGCCAAAATGATTTTGAAAAATAACAAAATTGAAAGACCTATACTGATTTCTTTTTTTATTATTTTATGTTTTTAATTTTATTAGGTTATGTTAATCACCATACATCATTAGTTTTTGATGGAGTGTTCCATGATTCATTGCGTATAACACCCAGTGCTCCATTCAATACATGCCCTCTTTAATACCCATCACCAGGCTAACCCATTCCCCTACTCCCCTCCCCTCTAGAACCCTCAGTTTGTTTCTCAGAGTCAAGACTCTCTTTATGCTATATAATTAAGAGAGTATAGAAAATTTGTCAATATTCTTCAAACCATACTTTTCAGACTGGTACATGCTCTGTATGTAAATTACAGAACCACAAATTTCATTTGAAAAGACCAAAGTAAATAAATTTAGTTTATTTATAATAAACTTAATAAACTTAATAATCAAAAATTATTAAGATTTATATAATTCATGTTGAAAATAACATTGCAAGAATATATATCAAATAATAACCCAAATTTAAGTCCCAAGTTTATATAAAGAAGGCCAAATAACAGCCAGGCTCCTGTAAGTGAAAACATTGTACACAGGTGTATTATTCATTTTTTATTTTGTTAATTTCAAGACATAGGACTTAAAAGATTCCTATAGGTAAAAACTAGAATTTAAAACTATCTATCTACCTTACCCCTCAAGATAAGAGCAAATAAATTATAATCCACATAGCAAAAGTGGAAAACAAAATGACCACCAACATTTCAAGAGAGAAAACATGATTATAGAGGCACAGAAGTAAAACTATCAGCTATATAAACTATCACTTGTATATGAATGAAAATGTTTTGGTTTTGACTTAGGAATATAAAATCAATTATTTCAAAGAATATTTAAATTATATATACCGGGTGATGGGTATTAAGGAGGGCACATGATGTGATGAGCACTGGATGTTATACGCAACTAATGAATCATTGAACACTATATCAAGAACTAATGATGTACTCTATGTTGGCTAATTGAACATAATAATTTTTTTAAATTAAAAATTAAAAAAATAAATAAATCACATATTATAAAAGCAGAAAATACATACACAAAGTAGGTCTACATTTTATTGTAGTACTCCCTTTTAAAAGATCTCTCACAAAATATAATGTAGCTAACTGGAGAATAGGATTGTAAGTGATTATATTCTTTATACTTTTCTATATAATCATTTTTATAAATAAGACAAGAATTGTGATGACATTAAATGCCCCACTGCTGGCAAAGAGCAATACAGAGATACACTTTCATGCCTAAGATATAAACAATTCTACAAGATGGAAACTGAATTTTCCTTTAGCATACAAATAAGGAAAAATCTTTGAAATTTGAAAGTTAAAACATTATCAAATCATTTTTTCTAGTGTTAAATGTCAGAGGGGGCAATTTAGAAAAACCTATCTCTATTGTTCTGAAGGAGTCCTGGAACCTAGCTTTAGTAAATAATTTGCCCTCTGCTTGCTATATGTACTTCTAATTCTCATACCTCCCTCATATCCTCTTCCCTGTTGGAAATCAAATACTCTTCTCTAAAAGTACTTTGCCTCCACAGCTTCTTGTCACAGGGAGCGGTCTGTTTAAAAATGAGAGTAACTCAGTAGCAGCAAAGAAAAGTGGTAGAAGTCTTTCTGAAATTAAGTAGTAACTATTTCATTAAACAAACAAACAAACAAACAGTGTAGGCAGTAAATTTCTCTTTAGTATTGTACTAAGTCCATTACTAGAGTTACTCTCATTGCAGGAATTAATTAGAATGTTTTTGAGCATTAGAATGTTTTGAGCATTGAGCATTTTGAGCATCTTGACAGTCAGAAAGGAGCAGAATATATGTTAAAGGTGAAGCAGATATGCATTAATCTCTATAGCTAAAGGAATGGCATGTGGTAGTCAGATTTAAATATTACCATTTTATAGATAGTCATATTAATATTTAAAAGGTATGCCTCCACATCAACATATTAACTGCCACTGGCTCTTTCCTATATGAAAGGCAGAAAATTAAACCTATTTTCCTTCTCCCAGTGTTTAAAATTATTTGATAATATTTCCTCTGTTGACGTTTCAACTTTTTAAATGTGGTAATAGAAAAAACAAACAAAAACAGAAATGGTAGAAAGATCTCCAGAGGCTTGAAGTTCAAGCTGGCTTGCTTAGCAGTTTCCTTCTTCCAAAGAACCACTAAAATGACAAAAGGAATATCTAAAAATAAAAATAAAATGTTACAGTTTGGGAAAGTTATGAGTTATAGGAAAGGTATAAAGAAGATGGAGAAAATTTGAAAATGTAACCCCACAGGGCTGGGGGAAGGACCCATAACCCCTACCTTTCAAAAAAAAAACCTCAAAAAAAAAAAAAGAAAGAAAGAAAGAAAGAAATTTTCAGGCATAATCTTAAACTACAACCTCAGGAACATTAGTTCTAGTCACTGTTGACCCACAGCTGCATTACAACAAGCCACAAAAGCAGTGCTAACTACCCACTCTTCTCTAGTAAACCACCAGGCTAATCTCCCATCATGCCTCATTTTCCTATTTGTGTCATCATTTCCAAAATCCTAAATTAACAGGTCATCCATGAACTCTCATCCAATGCCAGTGAATATGCCCTAAAGGGCTGATATAGTACCAATCTCTATCTCCTCTTCCTCCAAAATCCTTCATTGTGCCCATTGCTGCTCCTGACCTAAAATAAGCAAATTCTCCAACAACCTCAAGCTCCTCTCTGAATATACCTTTGACCTCCTTGCCTTAAGGCAAACCCAGAAGTCTCCTGAGCACTTAGTGTCTGACACTCTCCCAAGATAGGCTTCAGGAATAGGATGTGAGTAGGTGTCCTGACACTTTAAAACCATATTTCGCTTAGCACCCTCTAATGATGTATGGTGATTAATAAAATAAAATTAAAAAAACAAAACAACCATATTTCTCCTTCCACCTTTTCAAAACCAAGCTCCTTTGATGTATAATCAATTCTTGTTCTTGGTGATTAGTTATGTTCTATAAAGTTACAGCAAACACTGATTTAGCAATTACTGAACCATTGTTGCTAGGAGAAATTTGGTGTTAGGTTCCTGTGAGCCTCTGGTCATGTTTTCATTTTAAACATTTTGAAATTAAGAAAATAAAACAGATGTACAAAAAAGCAGAATGGACAAAACTGACAATCAAATTAATGAATTGGAAAACTAAGTTGAAATATTTATCCAAAATATGCTCCCATGGGCACAAAGATGAAAAATATGAAACACATAAAAGATAAATACAGAAGTTGCAATATCTGTCTTATGTTTTCCACAAGTTAACCACAGAGAAAACAGGGTAAAGAAATAACAAAATATCTCTAAGCTAAAAATAAACATGTATCTTCAGATTTAAAGGGAATGTTAACAGATGATCATGAATAATGATAAACTATGGAAATTAGAAATATCCCAGCAAAATTTCAGAGTTCTAAATACAAAAGGAAGACACTGAATTCATCTGGAGAAAAACAGGTTACCTATAAAGGAAGAAAACTCAGATTGACTGCAGTCATCTTATTTCAAAACAGTATCTTAAAAAAAGTGGATGCTAAAAGAAAATGAGAATGTCTTTAAAGTAATAAGGGGGAAAAAAATGGAACCTCATAGCAGGCAGCCTCTAAGATGGCCCCCAGTGACCCCTGCCTTCTGGTATCCATTTCCTTCTATAATTCTCCTCTCCTTGAGTATGAACCGGACTTAGTCAATCACTTCAAACAAATACAATACAGAAGTGATGGTATGTCACTTCTGAGATTAGGTTAATGCTTTGTTTTCTGTCCTGGGGACACTCTTTTTCCCTCTCATGCTCCCTAGCTCTGAGGGAAGACAGTTTCCATGTTGTGAGGTCCACTATGGAAAGGCTTACTTAGCAAGGAAAAAGGTTCCGGCCAAGAGCCTGTATTAAACTGAATCCTGCCAACAATCATATCACAGAGCTTGGAACTGGATCTTTTCCTTAGTGATGTCTTTAGATGTAACAAGAGCCCAAGCAGCAAGCTTCATTACAACCTCGAGTGACTTTGAGCCCGAGCAACCAGCAAAAATGCACCCAGATTCCTGATCCATTGGAATTGTGAAAATTTAACGTTTATCGTTTTAAGCCACTCAGTTTAGCAGCAATTTCCTATGCAACAGTAGGTTACTAATAGGCATTCAAGTATACTAGCTAAATAAAAACCTTTGGGAACAAGGACTCAAAACTAACTACTCACAAATCTTTCTGAAAGAATTACTGAGGATGTGTTCCAGCCAAGTGAAAAATTAATACAAGAAAGAGACAGAAAAACAATAATTTTTAAACATTAAAAGATACAGATAAATCTGAACTGCAGAAAATAGAGTTGTGAAACCCAAGTGTTAAGAAATGACTTATAAAAAATTAGCATTACAACAGTAAGAACAATCTAGAGCTTAAATTCCAGAGTTTTCAAGGAAACAATTTACAGGGTAGAGGCAGAGAGAGTAGAAGAATACTAAGAATTTAGTCTTCAGGAGAGATCAAAAACCTTCAACATTCATATTCATAAAACAATCTTTTGTAATGCTTGTTAAAAATGAAATGGTAAACAGTAGGAAAAAATGCAAATATGGCATATAACCATTAGATGGGGAAAGGATGGAGAAAACTTATCATTAAAGCCAAAGAGTGGGGAGGACCCCACAAAAAGGAAGTATTAAAAAAGAAATAGATAAGATCAAGAATAAGATCAATTATATCAGTTCTTGCAAGCAATGACTACGTGTTAAATGACTCTAACATTCAAAGACAGTGATTCTTAGATTCGGTTTTTAAAATTAGCTAAATGCTATTTGCAAAAAATACACCAAAATAACATGAAACAAAACCCGTTTTGTGGGTGAGAAAAGGTGATGGGCATAGATAAGCCTGGCAAAGGGTAACAAAAAAATAAATGAGTAGCAATACCAAAAACAGATAGTCTATTTAAGGTGAAAAAAAAAATGTTGAAACAGAGAAAAGAGACTGTATCTTCGATACATCATTAAATTTTATGCATCTAACGCTGACATATGCAAAACAAAGTCTGTTAGTAACACAGAGAAATGACAAATCCACCAGCATAGTGCAAGACTTAAATGAACTTTAACACTACCAAAAATTTTTTTTCTTGTCCAAAAAATAGAGATTACATGTTATTTTCTAAAACGTTTTTGACATTTACTGAAAATGGCCATGCATTTGTCCAGGAAAAATAAATTCCAAAAATTCAAAACTGCATTTTCTCACTATAAACCAAGAATATTTTTAATTAACAAATTGAACATAAAAATCCATCCAATTAGAAACTAAAACTTATGTAAGGTAAAAATCAATGCAGAAATTACAAACTATATAAAAATTCATAACAACATGCCATCTTACAGGCTAAAGTCTAGGGCGTACCTTAATTGATGTTCAGAGTATATTATGTTAACTGTACTTATTAGAAATTAGAAAACAAAGATTGAAAATAAATATTCACCTTAAGAAGCTATAATATGAACAATTAAACAATCTCTAAGTAGAAAGAAATAGCAAGGATATAAGCAAAAACTGATTATATTCAATGTTCACCAGGGTACAAAGAAATTAAGACTATATACTTCCAGGTGCCAGATTGTTGAGGCCTTCTGAGAGGCCAACTGACAAAAATCTATTAAAATCTCAAATGTGTATATACTCGCACTTTTTGGAAGCCATCCAATAGTCACCCCGTCCTCACATATATGATGAAAGGCTGCTTATACCAGCATTTTTTTTTTAAGATTTTATTTATTTATTTGAGAGAGAGAGATGGAGATAGCAACAGAGATAGCAAGAGAGAGCACAAGTGGGGAGGAGAAGGAGAAGCAGGCTCAAAGGATGAGAGCCGAAGGCAGACACTTAACGGACTGAGCCACTCAGGTGCCCCCCAGCATTGTTTTTAACAGCAACATTTGGAAAAGGTATTAATGCCCATTAATTGGAGTCTAACTGAAGAAATTATGTTATATTCATGTACAAAATATTCTGTGCGGTCAAAAGAATGACTGATCTCTGTTCTGACAGAATTATCAGGCATTATTAAAGGCAAAAAAAAATGTGGAACAAAACAGTATTTTTAATATGGAGCCATTTAAAATATTTTAAGTTCTATGTCCGTGGTTAAGTATTTAAAAGTATCTTTATATAAAAATCTACAAAACTATATACCAAACCATAAATAGCTGTTACCCTGTGAAATAGGAGATCAGGGAATGCTCTTACTAATGAAGTAAATGATTTTTTTTTTGCCAAAAACCACGCTTAACTTTTATAATTAAAAAAAAAATCAGCATCATTAGCATTTCCTTGACATGACAAAAGGCCTGGGCTTCTGTCCTAGCTCTATTTTTTAACATTAACTTTTAGCAAGTCATAAACTGAGTGTCAGGTTCCTCATTTGTTAAACGGGGATAATACAAGCTGTCCTGTCTACCCAGCAGGATCATCGGGGAAGGATAAATGGAATAATGAATGTTAACATGCTTCCAAAATCTACAAAACACTGTACAAATGCCGGCGATACAGGGAACTGAAGTAAAAGAGTCATGAAATGTCATCCAAAGAAATGGAAAATAATATTGCATGACTTCTTTCAATCCACTCCTTGCATATGGAGACATGGATTCTTCTGACAGCTAAACGTGTCAAGAAATGTCCCCAAAGAGGCTGAAGAAGCTGTCAACCCCTAAAAAACAGGTTGATGATGTAGGAGAGGGTCAGGATGAAGTCTTAAGGAGGAAATAAGTAGACAGGATGATTTAACTCCTTTTTTTTTACTCTTACTCTTGAGTAAGAGTATTGTTTTCGCAAGCTGTCACAGAAGTACCTTTGCGAGAGTTTGTCATTCTACTTAAAAAGTTTTGGTTTTATAAGGTCAAGGGAAGATTGCAAATACCACTCATTAGCCTATCTCATCTTTGTTGGTAAGGAGAATTTCTCTTTTGTGGAATAATCAGATTCCAGAAAACAATGGAGAAGTGACTTGTAGGGAGATTACTCAATTTGTGTGCAATTTTTTTCTGAAATTTATACCTCAGAGAAACCCTCCACAAGTGTTTTGCTAGCCCACAGCAATAAATACATATAAGATTAATGGCCTGAGACAGAGTAAGTAATTTTAAAGCTACATATCTTGATTAATACTTTCATTTTTAAATGACCTTGTTATACTTGGCTTCAGGACATTAACTTTCAGGGAGAAACAAAGACAGTAATAGTTAATAGATGGCAAGCCTACTAGGCAAAAAACTATATTATTTTCCATTTTCTGTACCACCTCTAAGCCAGTGGTGTTAAACAAATGTTAAATTATTATAAAACCTGACCTTAAAGGAAAGGCCTGTGAAGGGAGAATAGATCATCTCATAACCTTACCAGGAGCATTTACAAGACTTCTGGTGGTCAGTGCAAGTAAGTAAATAAAACAAAAAAGTAAAAGCCTTGTTGGTGGTAACATCTACCCCAGTTCTTGAACCAAGCTTTCAGTTCTCTGGATGTATGAACTATAACCACAACTTCTTTGTGCTCCTGTTGGATCTCTGTCATGAGAGAGAGGCATGTACTACGAAGGCAAACACATGAGTTGTGTCTTTCCACAAGGTCAGCTTTATTCAATCACAAAGCAAGATTAACATTATTATAAAGCAGGTTCAGGATTCCAGACTCAATGACATTTTACCATGTGTTTAACGTGGCTTCTTATACAACACACAAAGCATAGCATGAGACAAGTCACACAACAAACAAGAGAGAACAGAGGTAGGAAGTTAACGAACCAAACACAGAGCCTTCAGCAGCAGCTGCCTTTCTGAAGTGGTCAAACACAGAGGAGGTCAGTGTCTGAGGAGTCTGACAGTTTACTACAAAAATCCTCTCTTTTTAAAGGAATTTAATCAGTCCTGGGCCTTTGTAGAACCCCTCTGTTTCTGCTGGTTATCAGCTTTGAATGCATCATCACCTGGTGCTGGTCTTGGCCGTATCTGGTCTTAGCTGCAATGTCCTTGGCTGCTTCCATCTTTGCTTGACCTAGGCCCCTGCTTGACATGAGTGATTCCATCTTGCCCTCTACAATCTCCCATGTCTAGCACAGTATCTGGCACATTCAACAGCTTCTCTAAATGTTTTTTAAACATATAAAGTATTCCAAAGGTCATGGATTCTTTTCCCCTCTTCCCATGAATGACATCATAGTGTGGATTCATAGTAACCAAGGGCTTCCTGAAGCTCTGACCTTTCTTTACTGATTATTACAAATTTGGAGGTGACAGTGAGAGAATGGATTAAATGACGGAAGAGATGCATGGAAATTGGTGCATGGCTCTTTCTATCTCAGATAATGTCCTGGAATGTGACCAGGAAGACATCACTACCTAATACCTTACTTAGGAGATAACTTACACAAGCAAAGGTTTTCAGGGATTAGACACTGGCAAAGCAAGTCAGAGGAGAATGGGCCATCCAAAAGAAAGACAGTGGAAGTGATAAGACAGAAAAGACCAAACGTAGGCTCTGTCACATTTTAACATATCTAAAATGAATTTATCAGGATTTTCTTCATACAGCTACAACTTTATACCTTCTCCATTTGCCCTCACATCTCCATTATGTTCCTATTCATACTTTGAGACATCCATTGAAACACCAACACATCTTTGACTTTCTCTTTCCTTGTACTTGTTCATTAATTTTGTGAGCATCTGTTATTATACAGGCTTCACGATATGTTCTAGAGAAGGTGACAGCATGACCTCTACTCTCAAAAAATTCACACCCTAGCCCCCAAGGTATCACCTGCTTTAATAACCCTAATAGTCTTATACCTGTATTTTCTCATCTGGTCTATCTTCATGTAACCCATCACTCACCCAACAGCAGGTTTATCTTTCTCTTCAGTGTGTGTGCGCATGCACACACACATACACACACACATAAAATACTTCATAGCTCAGATATTCATACTATGGCAGGCATTGTTAGTAATGCATAATGAATAAATATCTAACAGAACCTTGATTATTTTAAGCAGCTAGCCTCACACAATTCATAGCTTTCCCTGAAGCCTTGCATGTGCCTTTCCTCCCAATCACACCTTCTGTTTCCCTCCCTTCTTCTGTCAAGCTCATCTACTTTTTGCCACCAAAATGGACCATGAGCTCTGTGCCTTTGATTTTTTTTTCCCCCTTATTCTGGATATAAGCTCTCTTCCCCCGCCCCTTTTTTTTGCCTAGATATCTAACTCCTGTCCTCCGTGTAAAGGTGGAGTTGCAGGGTAGAAAGACCATGAGCTTTTCCACCAGGCTGACCTAGGTTTAAATCCTAGATCCTCTGCTAACCAACAATCTTGGATCTCAATTTCCATGCCCTTCAGTTTCCTCATTAGTAAGATAAAGTTGAGAATATTTACCTGGTAGGGTGGTTCTGAGCAATGGTTAGCAAACTAAAAGCCAAATCTGGTCCATGGTTTATTTTTGTAATAAGTTTTATTACAACACAGCCAACATATTCTACATTGTAGAACAATACCTATGTGTTGTCTATGACTGCCTTCATGTTACAGCAGGAGAGCTGAATAGTTGTGGCAGAGACCCTGTGTCCTGCAAAGCCAACATTTATACTCTGGCTTTGAGTACTGAGTATCAAAAGAGGAAATGCATGTTAAGAGCCTAGCATAGCACCCACAGGGAGTAGAACACTCAGTAAACGGCAATGGTGAGTCATGGATGGAGGGGGCATCAGGCAGGGGAAGCGCTAAGCAGAAGATCAATGAACAAGCTGCTGGTAGGTCTTCCAGGAGGTCATTACAGATTTGGAGTGAGATTTTGGACTTTTCAGTCAAGAAACAATTTGGTCTGTGCCCGGGGAAAAGGATTTTGTCCTCAGGGCAAATAAAAAAACAACTAAGCTCACAAGAGACTAATGAATAACACAGCATAAACTTGTTGACAGGAAACCTTTGGCATTCTTGGAAAGAAAAGTCCTTTCAACCAACTGGAAGTAACTTTACTTGAAAGATAGTAGCATAAGAGAGTAAGAGATCATTGTTTTTGTTAAGGAATGAATTTACATCCTGAATGTACAGAGAGACAAGATAGTGAGCAAACCTGTTAAGCACCTATGCACATCTCAATGAGACTTTTACTCTTCTACTTACTACCACCTAGTTATTAAATCTGGTTGTAGAATGTGATAGAGCCTTTATTCTGAAGTGAAGAAATATCCCCTGCTCCCCAAAAATAAACATAAAAATGAACAAAACACCAAATGATCATACTGTGACAGAAGTAAAAAATAAAGGAAAATCAAGGGATGCAATATTTCTTAGTCAAAATAAGAGAGTTTTCTGTTACCTGAAAAGTGGAACTTCCTAATACAGAGGCTCATTATACTTTTTCTAATGGGGAAAATAACAACAACAACAAAAAGAAAACCCATATACTACACTTGGGAGAAATTACTCTGTAAGAAAAACCATATGCTATAAGGGTATTTGCAAATTTGAGAAAGAAGGAAGGAGGGTGAGGGTAACAGGGGAAGGAAGGAACTCTTAATGAATACCTCGAGAACAGGTTCTGGTGAAATATTTCCCCAAATTGGTTTTATTAAATTGTAATCTTAAAATATGCTCTGCCAAAAAAAGGATCTTATGGTCATATACATTTGGGAAATGCTTAATATCCATCCTCTTTTGGGGAATCACCATGAATATGAGTATATCCAATGCCCTGAAAAGCCAGTAGGAAAAAAAAACTTATATACTTGATTTGACCTAGCATTTTTTCAAGCCTGTTTCACCACCGTGACCTACTATGTCTAAAGCAGAGGTCATGTGTTTTTAAGTAAAATACACCAACAGGACAATCTTAAAATGTATCCAGAATTCCGTATGTTTTTAAAAACTGTTCCTGTCCACGAGTGATCAGGCTTGAATCCAATGAGCATCCAGCTGAGGTTTGAGTTCTGCCACTATCAGCAAACAACACTTAATAAATCTCAGCTTGGTCTCAACTAAATAAAGTTTATAAAAACTAGGCTTCTGGGCGCCTGGGTGGCTCAGTTGGTTGAGCGACTGCCTTCAGCTCAGGTCATGATCCTGGAGTCCCGGGATTGAGTCCCGCATCGGGCTCCCTGCTCAGCGGGGGGTCTGCTTCTCAGGCTCCCGCTCCCCCCTCTTGTGCTCTCTCTCATTCTCTCTCTCTCAAATAAATAAATAAAAAATCTTTAAAAAAAAAAAAACTAGGCTTCTTGTCATTTTTATCTTTCCATTTTCCTCTCATTTTTCATAAGTTATAAGAGCAAATGAGACAAAATAGTCAAACCTCACTCAAACTCTGTCCAGGCTAAAACAGCACCATTTCAGAAACCAAACTACTGGCAGAACATGTTGCCATATTTATTTGTAACTAATGTGTGAAAGTGTGAATTTCTCCAAAGTCAAACATGCCAATGCTGAGAACCTCTACATAAGGTAGAGAAGGAGCTCAAAGATGTAGTCAATGCTTCTGAAATTTCAGGAAAGTCTCCAGTAAAAAAGTCTGTCTTGGGCTAGAATTCACAGATAAACTAACAACGCACAGAAGAATAGGGAAATAGGAGGGTCTTGAGGCAAAATGAATAAAGGGTCACAAAACATTTGGGTGCTCTCAAGTAACTGCTGAATCAGATATATAGCTCATATCAACTGTTCCATATTGAGATTACATTAACATTTGATGTTGGAATGTTTGATGCCCCTTATTTACAATTAAAACCTAGCTTCCGTTTATGGAATTATTGTAATAGTGATATATCGGGACAGATGTAGCTATACTTGTGATGAACACAGAATTCACAAACTTTTTGAATCATGTTGTACACCTGAAACTAAGGTAATATGGTGTGTCAACTGTACTCAAAAAATTAATTAAAAAAAAAAGTTTAGGCATTGTGATACAGTGATTTATCCTAAGAAATACATATTTGGTCCTGGTCCCTTTTCTGGCACAGAGATCTTAAAACCCTTAGAATTTCCTAAGTGATGAAAACCACAAACCTGTCTTTCATTATGTTAATAAGATGACTTTCTGAAAGCACCTAAGGTAATGGAGGTTGGTGGCCAGGGGAACCAACCTTGAGATTAGAGGACTGTAACCTTCAGCCCCACCCCCTGACCTCCAGAGAGGGGAGAAGGGCTAGAGCTTAAATCATTCCCCATTGGCCAGTGATTTAATTAATCATAGCGATGTAATGAACCCTCCATAGAAACCCAAAAGGGTAGGGTTTGAAGAGCTGCTGGGATGGTAAGCACCAGGAGGTGGCTCGGAGAGTACTGTTTTCAGAGCTCACACAGAAGCTTTGCACCGTTTTCCCATGACCTTGCCCAGGCATCTCTTCTGTCTGGCCGTTCCTGAGTTACATCCTTCTATGATACACTGGGTGATCTAGTAAGTTCAGTGTTTCTCTGAGTTCTGTGAGCTCTACTCTAGCAAATTAATTGAACCCAAGGAGGAGTCTTGAGAACCTCTGATTTATAGCCAGTTGGTTAGAAATATAGGTTAACAACCTGGATTTGCAATTCGCATCCTGAGTTGGAGGGGGTCTTTGGAACCTCCAAGCTTTAGCAGTTGGTAAAAAGCACAGGTGGTAGCATGGGCTTGTACTTGCCTTCTGAAGTACAGCGGGGAGCAGAGGGTGGGGGGCAGTCTTGTAGGACCAAGCCCTTTACCTGTGGGATCTAATGCTATCTCCAGGTCTACAGGTAGACAGTATCAGAATTGAGTTGAATTCTAGGACACCCAGCTGGTGCCTGAGAATTGCTTGTTTTATGTGTGGGGGGAACCTCCCCACACACACATTTAAATTGGGCTTAGGAACCCACAGCTTAGGCATGCATTCTCCATTCCAGGTGACTTCACGTTCATGTTTCATGCTCAAACTGCCCCTCTCCCAAGCATTTAAACCCTAAGTTGCTGCTTTTTTAGATGTACTCATATAATTCTCCTGAAATGGCCTCCACCTCTTCTGGACACAGAACCTCATGGCCACCTGCGTTAGACTGCTACTATCCTAAAATGTCTTCTGGCTGTCTGCACAGAAATTTTCCAAAAGCCCCAGTTGATCATCTCACGTGGGGAACACAGAACTCACATTTTCTAGGTCTTATCTGTCCAGTATAACCAGGGTTTCCCCACAGGTCACCAAACAGAATAAAAATTAAATGGTAGCTACACTTATGGTGAGCATAGCATAATGTATAGACAAGTTGAACTACTAAGTTGTACACCTGAAACTAATGTAACATTGTATATCAACTATACTCAAATTAAAAAAAAAACAGTATCTATAATGAATAATATAACAGATCTAATAATTAAGAGTGTTTACTACAAACACATTTGCTTTAGTTCTGCTCACAGAACTGTAATTGGACTTGGACCCCCATTCCATACCTCCATTCACCTTTCCTTATCCCTCACCCAGTGGCTTCCCAGTGAGCCCCTCACATTGCTCTGAAGCAGTCGCCTCAAATAGTATATGGGACATGTCATTTCCCCTCTTTTATTAGGTTAAATGTAAGTCTATAAGGGTTTTAGTGAGTGATTCACTTAAGTCATGGTTTCTCGATCTGGGCACAATGTATGGGGCCAGATAATCACACTGTTTTGTAATTAGTGGATTATACTGTTGTTGGAGACTGTCCTGTGCATTGTAGGATTACAGTATACCTGGCCTCTAACCAGTAGATTCCAGTAGCAACCCTGTCTTTCCCACCACACCCCTGAGCTGTGACAACTACCAAAGATGTCTCCAGCTATTGCCAAATGTCCTCTGGGAGGCAAAATTTTCCTGGCTGAGAGCCACTGGAGTAAGTAGTTACAGGGCAGAACAGAGTCCTGATGTGTCTTTCAAATAGCTGCAGAACTGTATCAAATTCATATTATCTCCTTAGATGAGGGTTAATGTATTTCATATCAACAGATGTCTGCTGAGCACCTACTATGTGCAACATGCTTTTCTAATACTTCAACAGATTAAAAAAACAAGCCCAAAATATGGTTCCTTCCATCAAAAACTTCAATAGATAAGATACCTCTGAAGTAATTGACTGTATTTCAATTCTAAATGTGTTTATTTAATACCCTTTGGGAAATTTAGTAATATATTTACTGAACCTGTAAATGAGTATCTATTGCAATATTCTGTGAGCAAGTATTCTAAATAGAATGGTCTGAAATAAATCAAAAGCATACAATTGACAGATATTATTCCATTAACAAATATTTGATGAATGAATAAAGAAATCCATAGAAACTGCTCTAAGGAAGGCTTCAAAGATACTTCAGAGGAGATGGATTTTCTTCTAGGCTAAAATACATGACAGAGAAATGCTGGTCCTTTTCCAGGGATCAAGAAAAGGCTTACAAAAAACCCCATACTTTAGTTTAGAATTTATGATATTTTCCTTTGGAGCTTGGGATATTAAACTCAAACAAGTTGGAGAGTTCTGACACAAAACCTGAGGATAACCAGGTGGACTGGCTGAAATCTGGTCTTTTAGTGGAAGGCCAGAGATATGCTCTTCTGGGCCCAACATGGATAACACAACTATGGCAACAGAATGGGCCTGGAAGGCAGGAGACCTTGGTTGATTCTGATACTAACCTGCAATCTCTTGAATCATTTAAAACCTAAATACGCTCTCCTTGTATAAAATAAAAATTATATCTTCTCATTCTACCTCAAATTCACTTCTGTAAATAAAAACATGAACTGAAATTGGCTGTGTAAATATAAGTTGTTAATGATCTATAAAACTGAGTACTTGTACTGAATGTCCTCTCAGGTTGATTCCAGCTCTGAAAAAATCCATGATTTTACCATAAAGCTTGCTCACATCTCCAGGATAGCATGTATATTTATGAAAGAATAACATATAGGCATCAGCCTCCTAAGATTCACATATCAACTTCCCTAAGCAGGCTAGCCTGAGATCAAGACAAAATGGTCAAGCAACTGGTATTTTTTTGTGGGGGACAAAAGGAACTGCAAATGAATATCAGGTTCCTCATGGGACCTGGGGAAAACCCCACTTGAGTTTCAACATTTAGGAGGAAAATGTGTCCATAAAAATTTTTTTTGTTCCAACCTGTCAATATAAATGGATAGTAAAGAATCATAAACCAGGCCTTGGTGCCCTGTGTGTGGAAAGGGCCACAATGTGCATTTCATCTCATCCAACCAAGCTTTGCTTGAATGCAATGGAGAATCCCTGTTGGACTTGACTGCTGGGATCTGACAAGACCAAACACTCCCAGGTCTGACTTCCACCCTGTCATCCACACCCAGCAGATAGCCCAGTGCCTCCTCTTTGGGTAGTAAAGATTTCTTTATCAGGAAAGAGGAAGCCACTTGTCCTGGGCTTGAACACAGAGCAAAAGGCAGCCTATTAACAGAGCAAGATGATCAACATGGCTTTGGATTCACATTCTCAGGAAGCATACTAAGGTAGCAATATTACTATCTTCTGTGTAGTATTTTACAGTATCCTGACATACTCTCATTTTCATTTTTAATGAGATGAAACTCGGAGAAATGAATTTTTTAAACTTAATATGTATTGCTATCTATTAAAAGCAGACTCTCGAACCTTTGTGATTTCTCGGTCAATTTTTCCTGAAGGAAACCAGTCCACTGAAAAACACCAGAAGCTAGTGGAATATTGATAGATTTTAAAAATTGTTCCAAAGGCTGAATTAAATCTCAGTCAAAATCAGAATTCCACTTTCATCTGTCCTTCAGGATTCATGGAAAGCAAGGGTGCCAGTTGGACTGGAAAGTTCTAGTGTAAAATGAAATTTTCTTACTAAAAACCTAGACTTCATAGCCTGTCAGCAAACATAAGGTTTAGATATTTTGTGAAAATATTTCCCCAAAATAGCCACAGTATGCTGCTTCAGAAATGTTTGAGAAAGATGAAAGAAATCGGTCAGGGAAGTTTGTGACTGTGAAGAACAAGATGTTCTCTAGAAGTTTCTTGATGTGTCTAATCTTGTACCCATCCCTGTTTCCTTCTCTCATGCATTTCTTTTCTTCTTTCTGATGCAGCAGCTTAACGGGGGTACATCTATATTTATTATTTACTTTATATAAATGGGAATCTGCAACCTCCTCATATTTGGCAAGAATGATTCACTTTGTTGTTTTCTTAATGTTGTTGCTAATTGGAGACTTACCTCATTGCAGCCTTACGCACAAACTATGGTTCCACTCCAGGCTGAATCTTATTATGACACTATTTGGGCAATAATTTAGATAATTCTAATTCTGAAACCACCACCATTTGGTGATTTTCATGGAAGTTTTTCAAAACATAAAACTGAACTTAAACAAACTAATCCCATGCTCATTTTAAATAGTTATTATGACACTATTTGGGCAATAATTTTAAAGATGGGTGGGAAACATTACCACAAAATATTTATTGAGTTTCCATTTGCCAAGAACTCATGGGGATAAAACAGTATCTCGCCACAAAAAAGTAGTCTGATGGTGAGACAAGTCACATAGCCCAAAAAGTTTAATGTAAACACAAACTGGATAGAAAATGAACAAAATTATAAGAGTTACCTAAAATATTACTTGAGGTACTACCACAGCTGAGTTCAGAAAATAATTTATTGGGGCCAATATCTGCACAGAATATGGAAAAGCTTCACAGAAGGAAGATTAAAACCTGGATCTGAAAGTTGGCTAAACTCTGCCCAGGTAGAGGAAAAAGGAAATTACGTTCCAGATGAGGAAGTCTAGAGTCTAATTCCAATTAAGTGTAAACTGTGCACTGTGCCACACTCTTTTCTAGGTCGTGAGCCCACCCGCGTAGACAGGTATAATTCCTGCCCTGGTAGAGTTAGTAGTCTGGTCCCCTAAAACATGGCTAAGGCAAGCACTGGAGAGAGTCAACAGATAAGCAAGCAAAAGTAGAAAGGTCCTGTAGGGACAGGGTAGGGAATAAAAATAAATGGGTACATTGGGTTGAGATGGTAGAAGGTCTGGTGCAAGTCTGTTCCCAAAGGTCCTAGGATCACGCAAATCTCAATATGTGACAATCCTGCTATCATCCTGATCCCTCCAACATGTCACACAAATAAAACCAAGTGAAAATAAAGAACAGTAAGAAATTAGGAAGGAATCTTAAAAGAGCACTGGAATTGGGGCAGGGAGGCACAGTTTGTGTTCATTTCCCAAATCTGGTTTAACCACCACCAACAGACCTTTTCTTCCCTCCCCAGTCTGTCCTTTGGCTTCACGCTGAAGTGGAATCAAATTGATCCACATTTGAATCCCTGTTCTCACCTGTTGTGTTAACACATTATGTTCACTGAGCCTCAGTCTCTCTACTGTAAATGGACATAAAGACACAGTTGTTGGGCGCCTGGGTGGCTCAGTCGTTGAGCGTCTGCCTTCAGCTCAGGTCATGATCCCAGGGTCCTGGGATCGAGTCCCACATCGGGCTCCCTCCTCGGCGGGAAGCCTGCTCTCCCTCTCCCACTCCTGCTGCTTGTGTTCCTGCTCTCGCTATCTTTGTCTCTGTCAAATAAATAAATAAATAAAATCTTTAAAAAAAAAAAAAGACACAGTTGTTATGAGGATGAAATAAGACAACGGATGTAATGAGCACCTGGCAGAGGAAGGTGCTCAGTATGTGTCTTTGCTCCTCGTCATCCCCTCCCTCCACCTTTAGTCAGCAACCAGCCTTGAAAAGTACACCCACCCCTACCTTACCAATGCCTCAAATTATTGTCCAGGTTCACTAAACCCTAGGAAATATTCCACCTTTGACAACCAAATTGCTACACTTGAACTGTATCCTATATGAACAAAAAAGAGCAATCACAGATTTGTGAACACAAGACTAATTTGTTTTCCTTTGTTCCTATTTGGGTATTTAATACTCTCATATAGCAGCTCTATGGGAGGGTGGAAAGCACGAGGGAGAGATGGTGAAGACAGTTCTGAACCTCCTGAGCCCATCTGTTGAATCGTGAGCTTGAGGAATAGGTAGTAAAATAATGTGCTCAATGTTATACTGTAAGGAATGGAGTCAGAACTCAGAACCACAGTCAGCTGGTTTTGAGGCTTCTGTGCTCTGCCCCCTATGCCATATTGCTTGTTTGGAAATGGATCCTCATGTGTGCCTTAACTTCGTCAGTGCTTTACCACTCCCAGAGTATCTGCATTTTGAATCCCATCATAAATTATAAAACAGGTTTATGTTTAAGGACTTTCAAGGGTTCCAAGAGATAAGGAGGTTGTTGTTGTTTTTTTTTTTTTTTTTAATAAATGGAAGAAACAACATCGAGCTGCTCTGAAATTAGATGAAAGAAAGAGAAAGTAAGTTACCTCTCTCCACCAAGGCTAAGGTTTGCCCTGGGACACTTTGAGGTTTACAATTTGTGTATGGATTCCTGGAAAGTGTGTTCCCTACTCAAAATCCCCCCTACACTCAAGCAGTGTATATCACTGGGAACTGATATAGAAAATAACCCCTTCCCCTGAACTGATGTTAATCACATCATCAGTAGTTAGTTGGTAACTGGGGGGAGGTGGGGGGAAGCTAGGAACAATAAAATCTAATAGCTTTTCTCACATAGAGGCCACAAATCTCAAAGTAGCTGCCCTATTGATCCTGGACTCAGTACAAACCTTCAGGATATAGTAAGGAACTGATGAGTCTGGAATCTTGTCGGGTTTTTTTCTTAGAAATCAAGAAGGATTAACTAACGACTGTGACACATTTAAGAGATACAATACTGAAAGCTAACACTATCTTCATATTTTCTGTTCTGTATTAAATTTCTCAGAAAATACTTCTTTAAAATGTCATTTTAAAATTTTATATATATATATATATATATATATATATATATATATATACACATACATATATATTCCACAATTATAGGAGTAGCAAAGCATTAACAATGAAATTTTAAAAGTTCAGTAAACATATAAAAGTGTTTCAGATTTTTAAAATTAAGACAATGTCTAAAAGCCCTGACCCAGACTTAATAGAACCATGTGTAGGTCATGGGCCAGGTCCTATCAAACGTCTTCAGGGACATATTTCCATTATTTCCTTCAACTTAAACTCTGATTGTTGTTCATTATCACATCCCAATGGAGGGGAGGGAGAAGGTTCTCCTCTTTTGTTATCAAAGACTTGAGCTCCCAAGACTGCAGTTGTAGATTCAGCTGAATAATGATGGGATATGACCAAGCAAAGGTGGCCAATTGGAGTCAGCTGAATTTCTGAAGCCTCAATGGGCCCTTCCTGTCTTTTCCTCCACTTCAGAATTTCCTGCAGCAAATATTTCTTTCTCCTTGCTTGCCTCCACTATGATATTTAGGTGAGAGACAGCCAGCAGGAAATAGTTACCTTTAAAAAAATTAAAACTATAAAGAACCTATGATTTTCAACCGAGCAGTCATGAAAATTGCTAATGGTACCCAAGGCCAAGGAAAAAGTATCAGAAAATGACCATGGGAAAAAGTGTTAATCCACTGAATACAAAATCTGGGGTGTATTATCTGGCACTTTAACAAACAGCTGCACTTTAAACTGGATATTTTTAGAACCTATGAGGAACACAGCAACAAATCCATTCACAAAGGATGTACTGCCCCAACTTCTACTGTACCCGAATAGCTATGTGATAATCTACTGAAGAAATCTAGTGCAATTTTTTTTGAAAGCTTACATATTATAATAGGTTAATATTAAATGTTCTATAACAGTTTTTTCATTTTAAATGAAATGTGTAAAACTTAATGTCTAAACTGGAATTAGCATAATGTGTTAAGACACCGGCAAAGTGCACCAAGATTTAGCTAATGATACTTAACCACCCAGTATACCCCTAGGTTGACCATTCCTTGTGAAATACTTCTGAAGAAACCATATGCCATAAATTAATCTGTAGGCTTTGGCAGAGGGAAGAAAAGTACACTGGAATCATTAAATCTGGATTGAAGTCTCTGTGTGATTGGAGTGCTGTGTGACCTTGGGAAAGTCATTTAACTTCTCCAGAACTCAGGTGGTTCCTCCATAATGTGGGAGAACTGGACAAGAGGTCCAGTGCCAGAGCTGTGTCAGTCCCTGGTTTTGGGGGATACAAGGCAAAGAATCCTGGTGACCGGCATATTTGAGGAAAGAGCATGTACCACCACGATACGGTCACTAACAGAGAGAAATCTGCCTAGGGCTGATTATGCAACTCTTTCTAATGTCTCCAATAAAGCCTCTTGCCAGTGCCCCTGTGGTCCTGGATGCAATAAAAAAAGTCAACAGCCAGCAAGCTTCAGAGGTTATATAATATTAGGCAGGCCTAGTCCAAACCTTGTCTGTCATATCCAGTGTGAGTTTCTGGGACTTAAGGGTAGAGAGCAAATACTCAGCATATATCTAAGAAGCACACCATGATACTGCAGGCACTAGGTCCCTGTGCTAATTGCTATGAAAGGATACTTTCTTCCCCCAGCTTTTTGATTGAAGCCTACAATGAATCTGACATGCATAGATTCTGCCCTCAGAGAGCTTAGTCTAGACAAGAAGACCTGGACACACTAGTCTGCAGGATATCTATCAGCAGAGGGGTTTGCATCAATGCTGTGGAACACAGAGTTGAAGTATGTATCCTGGGAAATCAAGGATTTCCTGATTTGGGAGGAAGTGACAATGAAGCTAAGCCTGTATTATGCCTGGTCAAAGGTGCATTGACTCTAAAATAAAATTTTTATGGGACAACTGATCTCTGAAAAATTACTTGTGAGGCTGTACGGATAGAGAATTCATAATAAGCACAGCCAATAAACCAACCAGAATAAGAAAATGTTTAATTTAGGTGAAAAACAAAGTCTCTGTTTTTTTAAATTATAAGCATCTTAGTGTTCTTTTGACTTCTCTCCTTTTCCCCTTTACAAGTGGTAGGGCAGAGGGGAGGGGAGGGTGGAGAACAGGCAGGAAAGTTGGGATTTGACAATCGCAGCAGGTGGGAAAGATTGGGTGGCAATCCAGTCAGTTCTTTACAGGTATAGCTTCTTCTGTTCCAGGTTTGGGGAAACATCAATTTATTACCAAGCATTTGAGGGTACTTAATAAGCATTACTTGATTGCTTATGGGACTTCTGAATGTAATTTTTACATTACAATGGGACTTCTGAATGTAACTTTTCATTGTATAAGGTACATTTAGACAGGGCAGAATCTAAAACCCCATGCTCCTCAGGAAAGATGTGAAAGCAGTGGAGACGTGTCTTGGAGCTTCAGAGAGTATTGTTTTTCCATGTGTGAGCGAAGAAAACAGAGTACAACGAGAAGATGGAAGAAATTAGTAGTTTAAGGAATGTCACTGAGGATGCTTTGCTAAAACAGACTTCTAATGCTACAACACAAAATAGCCTTTAGGGATCACTCCATTCACTGGTTTCCTAATTTTTGTTCAAATAAAGCTTTAATAAGAACCCCTATATCCAAATCCAATAAGAAAATATGCCCTAGATCAAGCTGTGGGATGGACCTGAAACTCCCTAAAACCAAACCTCCCCCTTTTTCATGTCCAAACTATCCCTGAGACATCATTAGAACCATGCGGCTCAGTAGATTTCAATTTGAAAAACAATCACATGGTTTACCTCTCCTTTTAAGAATGAAGCTGTATACTCCCTTATTTAATTTACACATTTAATTTCATTTTTAAAAAATTGGGCTTTAGTTTGCCTAAAAATCAACTGTACCAGTCAACTTTTGTTTGGTTGTAAAAATTCCAGCATTCTTCAAATAATGAGTTAACTGTGAAATCCTTCTTCCTGACTTGGAGAAGTAACTTGACTAAGATAATGACAGGGACAAGCATGGAATCCAGATATCCTGGCTCAGGCCACTCTGCTCTGTTGCCTCTGCCCAGCACATAAACCAACCACAGGCATGCACATTCATCTATAAATTGTACATAGCGTATTTTTTCTAATCTGTAAATTCTTTACTAAATCAAGAATTAGAGGATTGGGGGCACCTGGGTGGCTCAATCAGTTAAGCATCCAACTCTTGATTTTGGCTCAGGTCATGCTCTCAAGCCCTGCGTAGGGCTCTGTGTTCACCATGGAGTCTGCTTGAGGTTCTCTCTTTCCTTCTCCCTCTGCCCCTCCCCCTTCTTGCACAGGCCCGCTTTCGTGCTCACACACACACACTCTCTCTCTCTCTAAAATAAATACATAAATAAACTCTTTAAAAAAAAAAAAAGAATTAGAGGATTCCATGATAGAGTTACTATCAGCAGAGGGGTTTGCATCAATGCTGTGGAACACAGAGTTGAAGTATGTATCCTGGGAAATCAAGGATTTCCTGATTTGGGAGGAAGTGACAATGAAGCTAAGCCTGTATTATGCCTGGTCAGGATAGTAACTCTATCCATGATAGAGTTACTAGATAGGTCTTTCTAGCTGAGGCTCAAGACTCAGAGAGAAAAAAAATGAATAAGCAGTAAACACTCAATGACACACTCCTCACACACACTCCTGCTAAGGGAGTTCACATAGACTCATTCTCCTTAAACAAGACAGGGCATTAAAGCATATGTTACTTTTTTCTACCATATTTGCCTGGAGCAGAGGACTTCAGATACCTATAGCTAGGTTTGAGTTCTTGACTAGTCAGTTTTTACTTGTACACAGAAGAAAGAACTCTGCCATCTGAATCAAAAAAAGGTATTTATTGAGGGATGTGGGTATAAGATTCAGGATTATACAACTTAAACACAAAAAGGAACCAAATAGTGGTCATTACTTGGGATGTTTACAGTATCACCACTGCTGGATGCTGCCCTAATTCCAGTCTCACCCATCTTTTCTACTTGTGCTACAGACTCAAGAGTCACCCTTCCAGGGTAGAAACGTCCAATTGACTAAGCTTTAGTCATATGCCCATATCTGGCTACCTTGGAACAAGGAGAGGTTTTCTGGCCTCTCACTCATAGCCCCACAATGAGAGATGCCCCACCGTCAATAAGAACATTCAGATGCTAGGCAGCCAGAAAATGGCAAATGTCACATTACCCAAATGTTGAGTCAAAGATACACTATTAGCCATTTAAACTAGATGAAGACAGATGAAGGTAAGAAAGAAGAGTAAAAGTTCAATTGAGGAAAGAGTGGAAATTCTTGGACCATAGAGAATAAGAGGAAAGATGCTTAAGGGCTTCATCACATTCATTTTGTTGAACATTTTTTATCCAAAGTATGTCTATAAAATACACCCTCTCTCAAGAGCTACTCATCATGAATGTCCATTTTGGAGACTCAAAATGCTTGTTAGTCAATACATTAAAAGCTTACCTCAATCAGCATTTTCCAAACTTCTTTACCACTGAGCCCTCGACACTCACAGAATCAGCTTTCCAAACAGCACACTTCGAGAAATGCTGCTTCTGACGAAAGAAGCAACCTCTTTAATGTTATGAACTATTTGAGGCCATTTCATAAGAGTTAAGATTTTTTCTGGCTAGGGAGATAAGACCTTCTCAAGTGCTCAATCTTTAAAGTAACATTACTGATGATCATTTTTCAATCTTTGATAACATAAATCTATAACTGCTTGCTCTAAATCAGATTACAGAGATTTTCCAAAAATAAAGGCAGGTAAGAACTTTGATTCCACCTTAAGGGTCATGTCTAATGGTCAATGGTTAAGTGGTGACTCCTCCCAACTCAATTAGCACAGTTCGATAGAACATCAAAAGCACCTTTGAAAGGAGATAGAAATTATAGGAAAAATATTGGGTCTCTGGCTGGATATGGAAGTCCTATCCTCCATTCTCGCAGATGTAGGAGCCCTGGGTCTTTCTTTCTCTAGCAGCCCACAGCCCATGTGCCCTACATCCAAACAGCTTTGCTAGCTTCCATGTTGTCCATTTCTGTGTAATCAAGAACATGACAACTGAGAGCATGAGACAAAACTGAAATCACTTCCTTTCATTTATTCCCTTTAATTAAATGGAGATGAAAAAAATTAATCCTTAGCATGAGCAGAGTCTGAAAGTGAGAGGTATCAAGTGTTTTATCACATCCTGCCGGAGACTCGGAACTTGGCTTTGTATCTAGGCAGCAGATTATTGTAGCTTGCCTGACAAACATGATTAATAACTCAGCCAGAGCTTTGTACTGGATGTAGTATTTGCCAAAAATGGCAGAACTCAGTGGAGAAGAGGCACTGCAGTGACAGTTACTCCTGACACATGACCTTTCTTTGTAATTAAAAACCAAATTCAATTATGTAGCAAACATTCAATGACATAAGTCTTCTCTTCCCTCAAGTGATGATTGCTGATGCTGCAATTATTTCCACAGCTCTAAAATAAAGCCAAAGGAAATATGGTGATCTATCAAAACGTAATTTCCACATTCAATGTTTGCAGCCCCAGAACGCTGTCAGGCTGCGAACCTCTATTGCTGTGCATGGCAGGTACACGACACTATGTGCTTTGGGGGCGAGGTGGGAACAGAGAAGCCATGAATCTGCTCTACCGATGCCCCCTTCACTTGATACCTTTTGAAAACTTGCTGTGGCAGAAATTAAAGAAAATCATGAGGCCGTACTATTCTCAGACACTCTCCAAATGAGGCAGCTTGTCAGTGATACAGTCCAGGTTCTGTGGCTATTTCTGCTGAGTAGTTTTGTCAATTGTACCATTTTTTCCCACTTTGGTACAGTTTGTTCCTTACTGTTTAATGTGGTTTCTTCCCTGCTGCGGCAGCTTCCAAACAGCAGCTGTGAAGCCACCCACCAGCATCCCAACAATGTCAAGCAACTCAAGTAAACAGGTTGTGTGCTTCGACTCCTCCTACACACGTGCAAGGAAATGCTCGCCCGTGCAGATTTCAGCTGGGGGATGCCTCTACGGGAGCAGCAGACCCACACAAGGTAGGCTAACCCCTGCCTGGTTTGATTTTGAAAGAATAATCACTTTATTTATAAAGTTCCCCTCCTACCATTGCCTTGGAAAGCAGTCATAATAGTGACTAGATAAAAACGTTAATTAAGACATCATAAGCCACCCGGAGGGCGCAAGAATAAAAGTAAAGGAGCAATTTGCAAACGTGGGGGTTTCAAAAGGGTTGCCTAAAGAGAAATAAAGAGAAAGAGATTCTTGAGAGCAGAGTGCCAAAGTGCTGAGAGAGCTCGAAGGCACTGCAGCCCCCAGGATGTCTGTCAGAAAGATGGGAGCTGGAGAACAGCACAGGCAGGATTCCTGTGGCAGAGGGATGGGCCCGCTAGGTCCACCATGTCTCTTGAAAGAATGAACCAATGGCACACTGGTATGGATGGAACTAAATGCTCTATTATTTCCTCTGAAAGTCACTGGGACTAACCAGGAAAACCCATTTCATTACTTGCATAACTCTTTGTGTGAAAATAATTGTCTAATTCACTCTAAAATAACAAGCATGTGGTTTTTCTTTTCTTTTTTTTTTTTTTAAGATTTTATTTATTTATTTGAGACAGAGAGAATGAGAGAGAGCATGAGAGGGCGGAGGGTCAGAGGGAGAAGCAGACTCCCTGCCGAGCAGGGAGCCCGATGCGGGACTCGATCCCGGGACTCCAGGATCATGACCTGAGCTGAAGGCAGTCGCTTAACCAACTGAGCCACCCAGGCGCCCAAGCATGTGGTTTTTCAAGTTTAAACTTGTAATCATCCAATATCCCTTCCACCTTCAAGGATGATGGTTATTTCCCAGGAGAAAGATAAAACCAATCTGTAATCACATCTATAATAAAAGGTATCTAGTATCACTGTAAGAAAAGGTGTTTGCACATTTGTACACACAAACAGAGGCGACTCCGTTTTACTGCTCGGACTCATTATCAGGACCTTTAAAATGTGATCTATACATGTAGCCAAGGGAAAGTCCTAAGTAAAATGCCCCAGAGGAAACTGCCATCGATCACTGTCCCTTACCCTTTTCACTCCATTAGGGGAAAAAACTCTAGTTCTCCTCAATAAAGCAACGAATCATGTTTCAAGTATTTTTGCAAACAGAAAATCATCTAACAATTTTATTTGAGATCAAACAAATTTTCAGAACCATTATGCATTACAATATGTACTGAGGTCAGTTCACCAAGACTAATGATTAGAAGAAAATAAATGAAAATATCAAGTGTTTTCATTAATGTGTAACATATGTATAGAAGAAATAGGCTTCATTAAGACATTTATGCAAGATGGCCTCTTCACCTGATTTGACCCACTCTAGGCAACTCTACATTGGTGCTAATTACTGTCATTTAGGAACCAGGTACCTATAAAAAGAACCTAGAATATTTTTAACAGGGATTTTAAAAAATATATAACTGAAGGCCTTGTTGACAATGGCAATCTTTCATTCTGTATCAAGAAATGTAAGGCTGGGGCTCCTGGGTGGCTCAGTACATTAAGTGTCTGCCTTCGGCTCGGTCATGATCCCAGGGTCCTGGGATCGAGCCCCACATTGGGCTCCCTGCTCATGGGCAGCCTGCTTCCTCCTCTCCTCCCCACTTATGCTTTCTCTCGATACCACCCCCATAAAAAAAAATAAAATCTTAAAAAAACAAAAGAAGTGTAAGGCTAATTATATGCAGTGTGTGTGTGTGTGTATAAAATGCTTCAAAATAGATTCAAACATCAGATTGCAGCTCATTGTCACTCAGGGACCACGATCAGAGTAATTGTCTCTATATTGATCCAATCTGTGTGTTTCTCATTATTCTCGTCCCAAGTGAGCTCTGATCTTTGTTGAGCTCCCAATTTCTTATGTTGGGGCCTCTGTTACTACATCCCAGCCTTTGCTTATGCGTTTACTCAGTATACAATCCTTGATTATTGAGTAGTTCATACTGAAATGCCTGTGTAGTGTTGGGGCTATGCCTCTTTATTTGAAGTACCTCTGCTTGGCACTGGGCATGGAGGTCAGCATCCTGTGGCTCTGGTGAGTGGGACTGCTTCACATGTGCTGCCTGAGAGTGAACTTGGAAGGAAGAAATGATCTGTCTTGGAAGCTTCACTGAAAATAAATCTTCTTACTAACCCTGAAAGCAGGTCCTTTATGACCATGTTATGGGAGTAAATAGTGCCCAGTGTGATAAAGACTCGAAAATAAGAGTCATGAAGCTATTTTTGCTACTAGTGTTAACAGAGAGATTTGGGTCTTAGCGAAATTATGCCTCAAGTTTGCTGGTTCTGATCAAAGAAAACAAATCCAAAATGTGGCTCAAGATTGTATATCATGTGTTTATCACCAACAAACAGAAAAATGCATTCATTTACTTAGGAGTTTTTACTGGAGGGTTGGAGGAGAAAGGAGGCTATGATCGCTCTATATAAAGTTAAAAATTAAGTTTATTCAAAGTTCCCTCCCAGGGGTGCCTGACTGGCTCAGTGTGAAGAACAGGTGACTCTTGATCTCAGGGTCATGAGTTTAAGTCCCACATTGGGTGTGAAGCCTACTTAAAATAAAAATTAAAAACAAATTGAAAACCAAAAACAAAAACAAAGTTCTCTCCAAAATCCGAATTCATTGAAATAAAAAATGTAATTTTCTACCATGAAAGCCTAATCTAGTCTTTCTTTACTGAGTGTGATTTCTGCCAATATTCACCCTCTTAGATTCAGTAGTGACAGGTTTTATATACAACTCAAGGGTGATATACACCACACATAAAAATCAACTTCATGATTTTAAATTCATCTTATTACAGTGAATTATTCTCAGCTACCTGAAAGCTATGGGTTTTATGGATGTAAGTATAATATTAATAACAGTTGTAGTTATGACCAGCAGAGAGAAAACTGGCTTTTGTAGTAATACCACAAATCTCAGATTCAAAAAGGATGTTCTGAGCTCCTGCCCTGTGGTGAGAATATACTCAGTGGTAGGAAAACAAATGAATAAGCACAGCTCCTTATCTCAAACTGCTCAAAGACTAGTTATGAAATCAAAGAAGAAGCAATTAAAAACACAATGATAGATGCATTATTGGTTAGAAATATACTTGGTAGCAAGTAACCCAAAACTGAATTCACAATAAATAGCTTTAAGAGGAAGGAATCTATCTCATTTAACAAGAAACCTGCAGATAAGACAGCCCAGGGCTCATTATAGAGCTTAATCATGGCATCAGGGACCCAAGTTGTTTTTTTTGTTGTTGTGTTTTATTTATTTATTTATTTATTTTTATTTATTTTTTTTAAAGATGTTGTGTTTTAAACCTTTCACTCCATCGTCCTCTGGATACTGAATTTCATCCTCATCGTGACAAAATGGCATAACTAGCACCTACATTCTATTCACATTCCATAAAAAAAAGGAGGGGGGATAAAAGCCAGAGAAGCATACCAGTCAATCTGCCCCTTTAAAAAAGTGTTCCCAATGTTAACTATACTGGAATTAAAATTTAAAAAAAAAAAAAAAGTTTTCCAAGAAGCTCTATCTAGAAACGTCTACATTTCTTCAGTGGTCAGAAATGGGTCAGTCAATAATCAGTAAGGTAGTATGGGAAGATATTTTAGATGTGCCATATTGAGGCAGCGGAGAAGTACAACTTGGTAGACAACTAGCAGTGTCTGCCACAGAAACTATGGAAACTTCAAAAGATTAGCTAACGTAGATCAGGGAAGATTTCCAAAGGAAAGACAATTAAATTTAATATGAAATTGCTACCAAGAACAAGTAAGGTATGCACATGGTGAGGAGGTACTGGAGCAAAGAAAGGAAGGGCATTTCAAGCCAAGAACACAGAGGTGCTCCTGGCACAGCAAGCAGTTCAGTATGCCTGGAACAGGCTTCATGTCAGGGAGTGGATGGTATGAGACTGGAGGTCGATGAAAAGCCTAAAGACATACAGAGCATGTGAAATGTTTGAAGAGCCTTATGGGCTGTGCCAGCTAAGGAGTTCTGGCTTTAAGGTGGAGCTAAAAAGATGCCACTGTCTCATGATAAACCCTGTTGCTGGTGTTACAAGTTCACCTCATGTCATCCTGTGGAGGAGCCTCTGGTAGGATAACATTCCTTCTCTCTCCCTCTCTTTTCTGAGAGGGACTGCTCGCTCCTCCATGTGACAATCTCAGGGCAAGGTCTGCCTTTGCGAAGGAGATCTGCAGTTGTCAGTACTGCCCATGCCCAGTAAATCTACTCTTGAAGTACATGGTTAGGAAGCTCATTGTAGCCTCACATCCAAGCCAACTTCTCCAGTCCAGCTCTACCAATAGTAATGCTGGTATTTCGGGATTTTTTCCACCGGATTCTTCTCACAGTGGTTCTGAAATTGGTCAGTCTCAATGGCTGACTTCTTATCCCCTGTCCCAGCGTCTCCCTGTGATGCTATTTCATCCTCTGACCCTTGTGCTCATCCCTGGCCACACGGTTTCTTTGTTCCTCCCACCCTCAATGAGCACACAGGTGCAAGGGGATCTGAAACCCCTCCAGGCTGGTGGATGAGCTCTGCTATGCTCTGCCCGATGGTTATATAGGCGGAACTCCTCTCAGGAGCAGTTTGTATGCCTAGTGTTATTTTTCATGAGAAATACATTTGGTCGGGAACTCTGTGCCTGGCACTTTCATCCTGTAGAATATTGGCCAGAACTCTCCACTGTTTCCAAAATAAAGCTCTGTCTTAATTGCCTCTGGCAAAATATTTGAATATAAAATCCAAAACCATGCAAAGTATATTGCTGACATTGACAGTACCCAACCTGACACAGTTGCTTGGTTAAAGAATTATGCCAGAAAGAAAATAGAAATCCAAGCCACATGATCCTTACCTGGGCATGTTCTCTGGATTTGCGTGGAAAGCTCATTAGTATATTCCCTAGCCTCTCTTGATTGGAAAACAGAGGGCACAGCTGTACAAGCATTGCTCAAACAGCTTCCAAGAATATCAGAGGAGAACGGTGATATCAAATGGTAGTGTTAATGAGAGCACTGCTGCTCTGAGACAGAAAACTTACAAATGCTGGGTGTGAGGTGGAGAATGCATAAAGGGTTACATAGAAGTAAGTGCTGAAGAATCGAGACAAAAGTGAAGCTGGACCCATTTCACCCCAGGGATGGAAAACAAATAGAAGCACCTCTGGATCTCACCCTAGGCATAAATACAAAACACACAGATACTTTTGAAAAATTTTTCCACCAATGAATTATAACTCAATTATAAATAATTTTCTTAACATCGGAGTCATGAGTTTCTACTAACTGCATGAAAAATGAATTTGCAAATCAGCTGCAGTTCTATGTGTTTTGCATTTGCCCCTCCAACATGCCATTCGGGCACTGTACTGTCATGATAGACAACTTCTTAAAAGAAATGTGTTTTTGTTATGTCTGATTCTTCTAGAAGACAGGATGTATGAGTAAAGGATGCTAAAAAGAGGACTTTAATGGAGATAATCATTTCTGTTGAATTTGCCATGCTATTTGCCCATTCATATGGATAGTTGGCAGCTAGTCTTAACAAGTAAGAAACAACACTTGGTCTTATGGTCAGGATCAGTTCTAGTGAACAATGTTTACCAGAAAATTTTTCTTTCCTAGATGTCCTCTTCTTCATTATGCCTCTCCCCTCCTTTTGGTAGTGTAGTTGCTTCATTATTTTGCCTTCCTCACTATCCAGAATTCCTTCAAAAACTCAATTTCAGAAATATCTATAGTATAAGTCTTTTCTACGACAGAGAAGACTTAGTCACCATTTATTTATTTATTTATTTATTTATTTATTTATTTATTTATAAGATTTTAGTTGACAGAGAGAGACACAGCGAGAGAGGGAACACAAGCAGGGGGAGTGGAAGAAGGAGAAGCAGGCTTCCTGCTGAGCAGGGAGCCTGATGCGGGGGCTCGATCCCAGGACCCCGGGATCATGACCTGAGCCGAAGGCAGACGCTTAACGACTGAGCCACCCAGGTGCCCCTTAGTCACCATTTAGATGCATTGGCATCGCAGTGCTAGCACCAGAGGGCCTGTATTTGAATCCCAGCTCTGCCCTGCCACCATGTGTGGTCTGAAGCAAGTTAGTTGATCCTTCTAGGCCTCAGTTTGCTTATCTGAAATGGGGATGGTGGATAATCATACCCACTGCAGAGAGTTGTTATAAGGACTGAAGGAATGACTAAAATAGCCTTGCATGGAGTAATCCCAACAAAAAATAGCTAATCACATTACGGTGCCTCCTCCCATGGGTTTGCACTGTAAACCTAATTTCAAACTGGAATGAAGGAAAGATTAGGCAGAGAAATATTTGGTGGGGATAGGTGAGTAGGCTATGCCACTTAAATGTAAAGCTAAACCAAAACTTCAAATAAAACCTATGCTAAATAAGTGTTTTGGAGTTTGTCATGAGTGTGACTGGGAAGGGAGATTTTCTAAAAGGCATGGTGCACCTTGTAGATGCAGAAATAGTCCATGGGTTGACCTCTTGCCCTAAAACTCCCACAAAACCAGGATTAAAAAGCTAATGGCACAGAGACCTGATCACACTTTAGCTGGGCCTGAAGTTGTTAGCTCAATATAAGACATTTTCCACAATTCTTTTAAAATAATTAAAAATTTTAAAAAGACCATCAGCTACCTAAGAAGAGAATTCAGGAAAATACATGGACCATTCCTTCAAACATAACTGGTAACTGACCTAAGAAATAACATCTACTGAGACCACTGCTTTGCAAGAGTAGGGGCTCAGTGAGTACAGAAAGGAGTTCATTCTGCCCCATGTCTTAAATGTCAGAAAGAAAGAATAAGGACATTTGAAAAGGGTCTTCCAAAAGTTTTGCTGCTTAAAAATTTTGCAACACCTAAGTGAAAAAAAAAATTGTAGGGATTTTTTTTTAATAAGCTAGGAAAGTATTGTGAACATTAGTTTTTGACTATAAAAAAAATAGAGATGTTTAGGCTCTGCAGAAACAGCAAGCTTTGCCTGTGGCAAATTCACAAAATTTCATAATTCCACCAGAGGCAAAGTGTCAGAGTTTTCCCCCAAAGGAGCTACATTCCCAGTTGGAAATGTGAAATTTTAGCTCAGAAAGAAATCTGGGTATGTTTTGCAAAAAGTTAAAACTGATTCTCTTATTTTGATTCTGGGTAAGGCCAAACCATCCCAAGGTGGGGCAAGTAACAAGTAGGGAGGAGGAGAAGATAAGGTCTAGAATCAGAAGAGAGAGAAGGGGTAAGTGAATGAAAATGCTTGGCAGAAAAAATCCCGAGGAAGATGGAAAGGAAAGGATGTGATAGATATGCTGTGACCTTACAGAATTTAGGAGCTTACAGGATTGTTTAAAGACCAAGTTCAGTAGTAAATCCCCAACCAAGACCCTGAGATCAGGGCTTCTATTCATGGACTCTATTTCTGCCAAATCCAACCTTTTCTCTCTGTTCCTGCCTCTGGTATTTTCCTTTGATGAAAACGGTGCCAGGTTTTATTATACAATTTCAAAGAGAAAGGATTTTATTTCTGTATTTGGACTGAATTTTCAAGATGTAATTTCCTAAAACGAGCTTTGGAGAAGAGCATAAAAGTACAACTTTAAGATGTTTCACAAACATCTGACCCCCTCCCCATTTTTTTTTTCCAAAGGATTGCAAAGCCTCATAAATTTTCAGCTTTGTTCCATGGGTTCCAGCTCATTGCCTGCAGACTTTTTCAATCTACATCATGTATAAGGCACATAAACTGGATTGGAAAGACTGTACAACAGGGAAATTTAAATATACAGTTTTAGTCCCATTAATTAAGTACTATTATTGGAGGTAGACTGGAGACCATGAATAAGACACCAAAAACATTTTCTTTATTAAATAAGATGGGCCTTATGGTATCCCTGCATTCACTCATTTTCTTCCTAACTCCAGCCAGTACTGTGTCTTATACTTCAGAGAAAATCACGTGAAGGGTTTTAACATCAGAAGATTCAAAGATTGGGACGCCTGGGTGGCTCAGTCGGTTAAGCGTCTGCCTTCGGCTCAGGTCATGATCCCAGGGTCCCGGGATCGAGTCCCGCATCGGGCTCCCTGCTCCGCGGGGAGCCTGCTTCTCCCTCTGCCTCTGTCTCTCTCTCTGTCTCTCATGAATAAATAAATAAAATCTTTAAAAAAAGAAGAAAAAAAACAAAAAAAGAAAAAAAAAAAAAAGAAGATTCAAAGATTTTGAGTACATATAACCTTCCCAGGCAATAGATCTAAATAAGAGCCCATACTAAATACAGTTTCTCCTGTCAGAATTAAACTATATTTGATATAAAGAAGACTGGGCTTTTAAAACACATTCAAATTTACCTCCAGCACTCTGCACAAACTACCTATCCTAATTTAAGACAAAGAAATTCCATATGGCCCTTGATAGTTCTTGAGTATAGGACATTTCAGGATGCTCAGAGAAGACAGGTGTGTATAAAGACAGAAGGCCATTCACTTAGAGTCATGCAATAGGACAACTTCACCAGGAAGTTGAAAATCAACCAAGACATTGCCCCACCTCACAGTTCAGTAAAAGAGTTAGATAAATGCCCAGCTACTTGGAATGATAAATAATTTATGAAACACTGAGGATGTATGTACCATACTCCAGACCCTGAATTAAAAGAAATGAGAATTCAAGTAGTAATATCAAGCTATGGTACAGTTTGTAAATAATTGTTTTAAAAATTCCTCATAGTGGAGAACCTTAGATTATTTCTTTCTTAGGAGGAGTTTCATTAATATGAGCTGACTGCTGAGTTTGGGGCTCCCGGGTGGCTCAGTCAGTTAAGCGTCCAACTCTTGACTTCAGCTCAGGTCATGAACTCAGGGTCATGAGCTTGAGCCCCGCATCAGGCTCTGCACTCAGTGGGGAATCTGCTGGAGATTCTCTCTCTCTCCCCCTCTCCCCCTACTCACTCTCTCTCTCTCAAATAAATAAATCTTTAAAAAAATTAAGAGTTGATTGCTGAGTTTAAAGAATGGCAACTTTCATACACATGGTAAGTGGCTAACTAAAAGGAAGATCCCAAATTGTTCACGATAGTTAAGAACACTCAGAGAAATAGAATATTCAGCAAGACAGCGTGAGAAAGTGCCTGGGTGGCTGGAAAGGCCTGCAGTCCACAGGGTACTCATATAAAGGACTTCTCCAAGAACAGCCATGCATAGATATGCTTCTAAGTCACTGAGGAAATTGGGTAAAAGAGTGAGATAATGAATGAGAAATCCCAGGAACTAATCTACTAAAAACAGGAAACCATGAAGAACTGATAATGAGCAAAGAGAAAACAGGTGAGTCTCCTGCAGAACAGGGTTTAGTTGCTATTAATTCAGCCCTCTAACCACCTCATGTTATCTTAAGTGTTTTCCAAGCTTTATTCTTTTGTGCATACGAATCATCTGGAGAATCTAGTCAAAATACAAATTTTGATTCAAGGAACTTTGGAGAGAGGCCAGAGATTTTGCTTCCAGGTGGTGCTGGCACTACTAATCCATGGACCATGCATTGAGTATCAAAGTACCTAAGGCTGAACCTCATCAGATCAGTGAAATTATCACAAACCAATAGATGTAGTAACCAACAAAGGTACTAGACAATCATGAAGCAGCCTGGTCTCTGAAATATCTCTGGATCTAGTTTACTTTCTGCCCATGTGACTTGCTTCTCTTCTTGCAGGCCATATAACTGAAAGAGTATGATGAAGATGGTGTCCAAATTTTCATTTGAACTCCCTGTCTCCCATTTTCTGACTTTACAATCAAAGACCAATTATTCAATTTAATGAGCCAGAGTTCTCTAGCATGGTAATAATTACACAGTCCTCAATAAAGCTTTTGTGCGAATCAAAATTAGATTATGTAACTAAAGCATGTAGTAAGAACTCAGCAAATATCAGCTCTTCTTCTCTCCTAGATTAATAACAAGTACAGTTATCACTGAAATAGCTCACAGTGGACAATGCACTTTCAATGACACATTTTTGTCCACTAAAATCCATAAACAAGATCTATGTCATCACTCTCTAAAGATGAAAAAAGTAAAGTTGAGAGAGGTTTAGTGCAGTCATCAAGAGCCTAACGTGTCAATCTAGCACACTTCACTTCAGATTCTCTAGTCTCTATCCTTTACAGAAACTTTACCATTTCTCGAGTAGCACTTACATTAAGTAAAATACATGTAAAATGCCTATTAAAACTTCCCGTTAAATATAATGATGGATAAGAATTTAAGCCATTGTATTAGTTTGCTAAAACTGCCATAACAAAGTACTACAGACTGGCAGCTTAAACAGAAGAAATTTATTGTCTCAAAGTTCTGGAGACTCTTAAGTCCAAAATTAAGGTGTCAACAGAATAGTTCTTTTAAGGACTGTGAGCAAAGGATCTCATGCAGGCTTCTCTCCTTGGCTTGTCGATGGCGGTCTTAGATCTCTTCACATTATATTCCCTTTAAGCCTGTATCTATGTCCAAATTTCTCCTTTTTGTGAGACTAGTTATACTGAATAAGGACCTACTTTAATGACCTCATTTTAAATTGATTACATCTATAAAGATCCTATCTCCAAATAAGGTCACATTCTGAAGCAGGATTTCTACATGTGAATTTTGGTCACATTCTGAAGTTAGGACTTCTACATATGAATTTTGGGGAGATGCAATTCGACTCACAAAGACAATGAGAAACAAAAGTCAACAGTTTTGGACGATGAAATATGGACATAAGAACAGAAGATCTAAGAAATATGAATGTCAAGTACACAAGACGGTGGGTGGGATGCAAACAAGAAATGACAGATTTCAAAACGTAACACCAGAAAAAAAAAATACCACCTGAAATGGTGGTAACTTATCTTCCAAAGAGACAAGAAAGGCAAAAGGCTGAAAATGAGATGTTTGTTTGAAAATATGTATTAGGAATAGTTAGATCCCCAGGCATTCTCTAGTCTATAAACAGGATTTATTTGTTGGAGAAACTGAACCATGGACATTATAAACCCAGGGAGAATTAGGGTAGGGGTAGCATCATCCTACTGAAAATAGGTAAATTAAATTAAAAATGGCAGACTGAATGACAAGACCCCAACTCTTTTCTATATTCTGTTTTAGGAATGCTGGCAGTCAGGCAAATATTACCTCAGGCAAGTAATTGGTACACTGTTCTCTGGAATAACTGAACAGCTTCAGTAGGAGGAAAATTAATAAATATTGACACTTAAGGTCCCCTCAGGAAACTTCTAGTTAGATCTTTAGTGAAGGCTATGAGTTGTCTAGCTTTGATCAGGCACAAAGAATTTCCAACCATGTTTAATTCCTCACTCTATTTTAAAAATTATTTTAAGATGTAACACATACACAAAACAGTGCCTAAAACATAAATGGAATATACTCAGTGAAATATCACATAGTGAACACCTACATAGCCACAAAACAGATCAAGAAATAAAACACTTCCAGAAACCCAGAAACCATTCCCCTCATAGCCTTCCCTCCTCTTCTGAAAGTACTATTCTGAATTCTAACACCATAGTTTAGCGTTACCTGTTTTGGTATCTTACCTAAACAGATGTTTATAACATATTCTTTTGTTGTTTGGCTTCTTCTCCCCAACATTATGATTGAGAGACTGACCTGTGAATTTGGAAGCATCTGGAGTTGTTTTTTTTTTTTAACTGCTGCATAATATTCTTGAATGACAATACCACAACTTAATGTATCCACTCTGTCAATAGTTATCTATTACTGTTCTTTTTTTTTTTCAACATATTTGTGAGATCTACCTATATTGTTGCAGTTAACTATAGTCTATCATTCATAGTCCAAATTTTTCAATGCTGTATAATGTTCCATTATAAGAACAATTTTATATCAATTCTACTCTTTTTTTTTAAGATTTTATTTATTTATTGGGGGGGGAGAGCACAAGCAGGGGGAGCAGCTGCAGAGGGAGCAGCAGACTCCCTGCTGAGCAGGAAGCCTGATATGGGACTCAATCCCAGGACCCTGAGATCATGACCCAAGCCAAAGGCAGACGCTTAACTGACTGAGCCAACCAGGTGCCCTCAATTCTACTCTTAATGGATGTCTCATTTGTTCCCATTTTCTGCCTATTATGAATAATGATACTTCGGACATTCTTGCATGTATCTCTTCATACCCATGTACAGGTCCTCTCTCTTGGGTTTTTAACTAAAGGTGGAAGCACTGGGTCATAAGATATGCACATTTTAAATTTATATACAAACTAATTTTCCCTAGTAACTTTGTACCAATTTACCTTTCTAAAAATAATGTAAGAAAATTCCTGTTCCTCCATATTCTCACCAACATTAGGCAGTTACAGCCTTTTTAAATCAAGAGGTCCTTACTCTTAAAGTGGAACCAAGATCAACAGCTATTTGAGGGATACCTCCAATGTGAAAATAAAAATAAAAACAAAAATGAAAATGGATTGTAAAATACATAGAGAAAACAGATAAAAGTAATATTTTAGTAGCTCCAGAGAGATGAAACAATATTAATTATACAAAAGAATGTTTTTATGTAATAGAGAATAAGAAAGCACTAAAATTCAATAGAAGAATTGAAAGAAATTTAAGGATTTCTCCCAAAGGGGGAAGGGAGGTGAAATAGAAAGTTATGGAGAGTTAAAAAAAAAAAAAAAAAAAAACACCAAGATGTCCAACTACTACTTTATAGGAGTTCCAGGAAGAAAGCAAAACAAAAAGTTAGTAAACAGATGGGAGGAAATTATCAAAAAGCAGGTACAAGGGAAATTCCTAGAACTGGAGAGCATGCATGCATTTTTAGATTAAAGGGGCTTGCCAAGTACTTGGCACAGAAATTGACACAAAACAAAGCGACATCAAGCCACACTGTCACTGAATTTCAGAACACCAGAAGTAAAAAGAAGATTCAGAGCATAAATCACAGAGGATATAACAAAGGAATTAGGATAAAAAATGTCAGTAGGACTCCAGAAGAGCAACATTGGAGTTAGAATGCAATGGGGAAGGGGCGCCTGGGTGGCTCAGTTGGTTGGGCGACTGCCTTCGGCTCAGGTCATGATCCCGGGGTCCTGGGATCGAGTCCCGCATCGGGCTCTCTGCTCCTTGGGAGCCTGCTTCTCCCTCTGCCTCTCTCTTTCTGTCTCTCATGAATAAAAAAAAAAAAAAAAAAGAATGCAATGGGGAAAAAAGACTTCAACATCAGGAAGTGAGTCAGCTATCCAAGCAAAAAGGAAGAGAACAAAATGATCACACAACTAAAAGCACATGTGGCTCATCACAATGATACATTGAGGTAAAAGCATGTGCACAGATGCATGAGTGTAAGATGTGTGTGCGTGCATTATGAAAAATGTAATAATTTTAAAAAACACTCTGAGAATCATTATTTCCAACTAAGAATTCCCTACCTCGCCAAAATCAACCCTGTGTGAAGGTAAAATAAAGACATGTTAGATGGTCAACATCTCAAAACTGTACCCCATGTACACTTTCTCAGGAAGTTACAACAGGAAATGCTTAATTAAACCGAAGACGAAGACACTGGATCCAGGAAACAGAGATAAGTAGAGGCTCTGAGAGAATACATGTGCAGCAGGCCAAGACAACTAGTCCAGGGTTAAGAAAACAGAGCATTCCAGAAGCTTCTTTCTAAAAAAAAACAAAGCCTAATAGATTAGCTGGCTTGTCTGATCTTATAGGAAACATGATTCCATGGGGTTTTGCAATTCTGTTAGGGAATTTGAAAAATTAATGATAGTTACATATGTAGAAAACTAAGCACACCAAAGTGAGAGAGATGCCAAAAGAGAAAGAGCTATTTTACAGCTTCAGAGGGGAAAAGTTGTCACTAAAAAAAAAAAAAAAAAGCAAGAGTAATCAGAGTACACTATTTGACAGAGCAGGTGATGATCTGTATGTAGTAATGATATAACCGTCCATATTGGATGGGGGAAAATGCTGGGGAAAGAGAAGAGAAAAAGCAGACCTACCAAGATAAAGTGTATAGATAATGTATAAAGTATATACATCAAAAAACAGTACCATTTTCAGATATATAGGAAAAAAGTCAGAAAAAATGAGTTAAAAAGTTTAAGGTGGTTCCCATTAAGGAGCAGAATGGAGTGTGGTGGTATGGGGCAAGGAACTTTCATTGTCATTGTTTTATGCCTTGTTGTATTTTGACTTTTTCAACTATGTAAGTGAATTACCCTGGTAACTTTTTAATTAGAGAAGTAAAAATAAAAATCAAATGCTTGGCATAGTATGCAGCACAATAATGGCAACAGTAACTAACATTTACTGTGAGCTAGAACCTGTGCTATATGCATTACCTGAATTACAGAATTTAATCTTTTCAACAAACCTTTTACATTTTATAGATAAAAAGAGAGGGCCATTAGAGGTTTTGTCTTTACCCAAATGACACAGTTAGTAAAGGGAAGAACCAAACCCATTCAGCCTATAGAATGGGCTCTTCACCACCACGCTCCACCGCACACAGAAATAAAGGTGCCCATAATCACAGAGCTGAAGATCTTACTATGAACTAACACAGCAAAGTCTTCTGATTCTGAATCCCATGCTCTTTTCAATATATTCTATTAGAAAACTATGGGTATTAAGGAGGGCACATGCTGTGATGAGCACTGGGTGTTATGTGCAGTTAGTGAATCGTTAAACACTAGATCAAAAACTAATGATGGCTAACTGAACATAAAAATACTATGAAATATTTAATTTTCAATGGAGGTATGTACTAGAACCACAAAAATTAAAAATGTTTTGCACTTGACAACTAAAAATTTCTCCTCAGGAAATCCTTACTCATTTTGCTATACCTGGAATGTCCCTGTCAGCTTCCCTCAATCAGAAATCTCTATCACTCCAATAAAGATAACTTTGAGTAGTTTTCCAACGCAGCACCATTCAACATGCTGCTGCTGGATTAACCCCCCTTGGGTCCCCAAAATAGAAAGGAGAGGGAAGCAGGAGCACTCAGAATGCTGATACCAGAATTTAAGGCAGGCTTTTTCTCTCAAAGCACCCACTAATAAAGACAGAGCACCATTTAGGAAATGAAACAGCTAATTAAGAAGGTAGCACAAATAAAAATAATGAAAAAGAATCCAGTCCTTTCAGCTACCAAGATTTTGACTGAAACTATGATGTAAAGAAATTCACTAATTTATAAGATCCATGTTAATGGACCTCTGCCAGATCTGACCTCATCAAACACCCCTCCCCCTGCTTATTGACAACACTCCAGCCACAGTGGCCTTCTTGTTTTCCCCAAGTACATTGAAATGGCTCCCACCTCACAGCATTCAGACTTGCCCTTCCTTCTGTCTGGAACACACTTCCCTCAGATCCTCATGTGGCTCAGTTACCTAGGGGCCAGCTCAGATGCCATCTCTTCAAGTAAGACTTCCCTAAGCACTCTCACAGACCACCCCATTCCAGTACTCTGCTTTATCTTCTTCGGAATATTTAATTCTATTTGGACTCTCTATCTCCGCTCAATTTCTCATTGTTTCTGTCCTCCAGGAGAATATAACTCCATAATTTGTCCACTGATGAGTCGAGCAAAGCCTGACATATAGCGAGTGGTAAATAAATAAATACTTGAGGAAGGGAGGGAGGAAAGGAAGAGTGCTACCCTTTTTAGCATTCCCCAAGGTGGCACCTAGCCAGGTTACACCTAGGGCCTTCTAAGGGCATTGCCAGTGTCAGTACAAGCCCACTCCAACCTGTCCTGACATCATCAGCATGGTTAGAAGTGAAATTAAGAGCTGCAAAACACCCAGGTATGAAAAGGGGGCCCTTGCACCAATTGCAACAGAGAAGCAAGTTTAAGCAAATGAGAAGCAAATGAAACAGAAGCAGCAGAGAAGCAAATGAAAACGGTACTCATTATGTGTAGGTACTGAGCATAAAATATATTTAGAGAAGAAACATATGTCTTGTCTTCTAAAACAAATCAAGAGAACTTAGAAAGTAGAAAAATAGTATTTAAAAACAAGTTACCATTTGGAAACCAGAGTCTCAGATCCAGCTTTTTGATGCTAGTGTCCAGGAATATAACTGATCTCTATTTTAAGAAGTAGAGCTGTCAGTGAAGCCATTCAGAATGATAATTTAATAATAGCACTTTCGATGAGAGAAGCTATAAAAATCACAAATTTCTCTGAAGAATTCCAAGGCTTAATTTATATGAGGCACCTTAAAAGGACTAAGTCCAATTTGGAAAGACCTACAGTAACTCCTTCCAAAATTGAAGTTTGTTTTTTTCTAAGCAAGAAAGTTAATTCATTTCAGCCTAGCCCAGAATACTCCAACAGAGAACACAAATATCCTCCAAACTTAATTGCTAGCATTAAGTGTGACTGAAACTTTGGTTTGTTATGGGTGGGGCCAGGAGAAGAACTGCACTGTCCCTCACCTCCCCCTGAGAGACAGAGTGGCCTTATCTCACTAGCTTCCCACTTATGCAAACAAGGCCACCGAGGCTAAGAATTCTATGAAGGTCATAAATCAACTGCTTTCTCTCTTAGGGGACTGGAAGAGCAGAATGCAACATGGAATAATTATAAAAGCAGAGATGCCAGTATCAGTTAATTCATCCCTCCAAAATTAAGCTTAATGAATTTCAGTTCTCTCTTCTATATCCTTTTTGTACTGAACATGAAAACCTTAGGTAAGTCAGACACTGCAGGGGCACTAAGTGGTCTCTGTTAGGGCTAACTTGGCGTAATTCTAATTTCACATTTTCGAGTTGGTGACACACCCTTCAAGGCCATGAGATTTTCCACTCTCCAAACGGATATTTTATTATTTAGGGCAGTGGTTTTCAAAGTGTGGCCCCCACACCAGCAACATCAGCATCATCAGGAAGCTTGTTAGAAGTGAAAATTTTGAGGTCCCACCCCAGACTTACAGAATCTGAAACTCTGAAGGTGGAGTCAAGCAAGAGTGCCTTTTCAAGCATTCCAAGTGATCCCAGATGACCCTAAAGTTAGAAAATCTCTGAGTTAGGATAATGCTAGCCACTCTAACAAACCCCAAATTTTCAGTGACTTAAACATTTATTTCACACTCACGTAACAGCTCAGTGTGCCAGGGGCAACTTTTCCCCACATAGTGATCCAAGGAGATAGGTACCTTCCATTTTGAGTCTCCTCTATCCCATTCTGGCCTTGGGTCTCTGTATTTCTGCTGGATGGTACAAAAGAGTAGAGAAGTCCCCCTCATCTTAAAATCCCTGACTCAAAAGTAGCACACAGCACATCATTTCATTGATAAGAACTATTAAACAGGTCTGATCTAGCTACAAAGAGAACTAGAAAATATTTTCCCTGGCTGGGTGCCCTTTCTGCCATGATTGCAATGGGGCACAGAATGAGCACAAATCCCCATCATGGATGTGCAAACTGCACCCTATAAACTTGGGGCAGCCAGAGCAGGAATAGACAATGCAAAAGTAGTATCTTTTCAAAATTTTAAGTATATATATGACTGTCATTATTATAATGATAAATGAGACTTATACTGCAGTTTCTCAAATGTTAATGTGTATATCAACCACAGGACAATTTTAACTATAAAATTCATATTCTAATTTGTAGGTCCAGGATGGAACCGGAGATTCTGCATTTCTAAACAGTTCTCAGGTAATTCCAAGCACTGGTTCAGGGACCACACATTGAGAGCAAGAATTTGGAGGAGGTTGCTTGAAAACACAGGTCAGTTTGTTCAATATGTGATTGTCCTATAGAGAAAGCTAATGTCCTTACAATGGTCTACACATAGAGCCATACGTGCTCTGGATCTCTACCCTCCCTGCTACTCCCTCACTTTTAGTCCCCACCTTGCTCACTTCACTCCAGCTATAGTAGCTTTACTGTTGGTCTTTCACATGCCATACACACTCCCGCCTCACAGTGTTTGTACTAATGTTTCCTGTGCCCAGAATTGCTCTGCCCCAAAATATACCTGTCAACTCCCTTCCCTCCTCCTTCAAGCCTTTGCTCAATTGTCATCTTCGAAAGAGACCTATCCCAGGGGCACCTGGGTGGCTCAGTCATTAAGCTTCTGCCTTCGGCTCAGGTCATGATCCCAGGGTCCTGGGATCGAGCCCCCTGCTTAGTGGGAAGCCTGCTTCTCCCTCTCCCAGTCCCCCTCTTGTATTCCCTCTCTCACTGTGTCTCTCTCCGTCAAATAAATAAAATCTTAAAAAAAAAAAAAAGGAAGGAAAGAAAGAGACTTAACCTGGCCAACCAATTTTAAATTGTAACCCACATCCTTCCCCATGTACTCTCAATATTCCTTTCCCTGATCACCATTTCTTTACATTTAACATGACATATATGCTAAGTGCCTGGAGCATAACAGATGCTCAACAAATATTTTTTGAAAGAGTAATTCAGTGATCAGACATAAACCCAGTCCCAAAAGTCATCATGAAGTGAAACCCTTTAAGTTCCCAATTGTCCTGATGTTAAATCCCACCTATATCAAGAAATAGGCAGAAAAGGAAGGGAGTAGGAAAGGATGGTTGGACCTGGTACCTGAAATAAAAATATCCCTCAGAAGACCAACAGGGTAGTGACTCATTATAAAGATGGTAGGCAAATTTCTCTACTTCGATCTGACATCCTGTGAAGTCCTACTTTTTTCTTTGAGCCGCTTTAGTGTAAATTAATGGGCACCCTCTCTCTTACCACAAGCCACAAAGGAAATGGATGATAGCTTTCTTGAGAATGTCTGACTTGGAATCCTTTTACTCTTTTAGACTTCTGATGTTCCAAGAATTCACTGGACCCCAAGCATTCCCTACAGACATCATCTAGACCACACCTACACACCAACTACAAAGGAGTAAAGCAAAGTGGAATCCAGGGGTTTGCCTAGAGAACAGCATGCAAACATGCAGACCTGGTAGGGAGGCCAGGCCAGTAGAAAGAAAACCAAACACAGGTGCCAGGTACTAGGAAAGCTTTAAGAGCTGACAGAAGACCCAGAGCCAGAACCAGTCACCTACCGGCAAGAATTCTACCATTTAGGTGTTGGAAAAGTCATGAGTACCCCAAGTAAATCCAGTGGATAGGGTGAGTATAAGCATGGTTTTAAAGTCCAGAACAACCTCCCAGACTGCAACACAGTGTACCTTAAAAGTGCCAACTGAAATGTTATAGCTCCCTCCGAATACATACCCATACTCACACACTCCAGATGCACATAGGCAGTTTTTCATGAGTCACAAACATCAGTATTATGTGTCTATAAAAGCTGACAAGAGACACATTTTTGATCATGTGCTCCTAAAATGAGACAAGTACTACAACTCCCCCATGTTGCTGGGAGCTTCCATTGATAGATCCCTGGTCTTCCCTGTTGCCATATATTGCAAATACAAAATGCATGTGGTCACCATTGACATTTTGGGATTTGTGCTGTAAACCCCATTCCTTTGCCACTACACAACAGCAAATGCTTAAACTTTTTCTAAGTCGTCTATGAAATGCTAATTCTTCTGCCAGCTTGCATTCTGATCCACCATCATGGGGTAGCTGGAAGAACTACACTGTGACTTGGCTGAGCTGCTGCCAGAATGCACTCGGTGGGGAGATACTGCTGTTCTCCCCTCCTGAGCCAGTGATGGTTCGAAGCTCCAGAATCTTGCCTCATTAATGCAGAACCACGGGTGTTAACAAATCCCAATTTCTATTCATTGTCCTTCTCTACCTCCCTAGATTGAAGCCAGGGGTGGGAATAAGACTAAACAATAAATTCAAATAATAGGTCAGAGGATATTATCTAATCCAAGTCTTCAAGTAGAAGAGAGGGCCAAAAGCCACAGGAGAAGCAAGTAGGATGAACAGCAAAAATTGCACAGGGATGGATGTTTAATTCTTCCTCCATTTCCTCTTATTCTCCCTAAGGGAATTTCAAAACCCCCGATTAATACAATTGCAGATCCTTCTAAAGGAGTATCTGGTGAACAAACCAAAAATAAATGGAAACTCACAATGAGAGGTATGAAAGATAAGAGCTGCAGGTAATCTGTAGATAATTCTTTTGTAACCAAATTTACTTCATTAATTTGAGTAACAGAAATAAGACTGAGATCATTTTTTTGTTGTGTAGTTCCATTAATCTGAAAGCTTTTATAGGTATTTAACCAAGGTAGCCATATTAATGCCCTCACATTTCCCTAAACTACCTCTCCTAAGAGAAGATTCCTTCCATTGTACTCCATTTTGTGTCTCAGCTCATAGGTTACCTTCCTACTGCCTTCACCCAAAAGTAACAGCTACAAGATGTCCATGTTCTTATTTGCTATGGATTCAACGTCTGTGTCCCCTCAAAATTCATACATTGAAGCCCTGCCCTGAAATGTGACAGTACTTGGAGATGAGGTCTTCTGAAAATAAGCCTTGAGTATGGGGTCCAGGTCTGATGGAATTAGTGTGCCCTTACAAGAACAGACACTAAAGAGTACTTGCTTGTTCTCTACCATGCGAAGATACAGCCAGAAGGCAGCTGTTGTCTAGAAGCCAGGAAAAGAGATCTCATCAGAACCCAACCATGCTGGTACCCTGATCTCAGACTTCCAGCTTCTACAAATGTGAGAAAATACACATCTGTTGTTTAAGCACCAGGTCTACGGTATTGTTTTGGCAGTCTGAACAGACTAAGAAAGTTTCTATCCAATTTTTTAGTACATCATCAATACCTGTTGAGTACCTACTTAGTGCAAATCATATTAGACACCATGAGCACATAAATGTTGATAATATATAGGTCTTGAAGAGGCTATACAGGGAGTGGTTAAGAGTAATTCTGTACCTAATCATAAAGGAATTACCTGAAATAATGCATGCCAAATGCTTTGCACTGTGACCAATATGTGGCAAATTTTCAAAACTATTAGTTATCTAAAAGAATAAATGGAAAGGAAGTATTTTGGAAAAGTGGTATATCAATCAGACTTCTTAAATGCAAACTATAGAAACTGACTCTATTTTAAACTGAAGGAAAACTTATTAATAGATATTAAGTAGCTCTCAGAATCTCAGCATGGTCCAGATCAGTCTTCTGAGCTACTAAGTGAAAAATGTCCCCAGTCACACTCTGGAATCTGTCTGCTGGAGCTCCCATGGCTACTGCTTCCACCAGGTGCAGCTTTCATAAACTTCATCTTATCCTAGATAATGCTGCTAGAATGTACGTTACTGCTACCTCTGCAGATTGCAGGAAGCTGCCACCACCTTCTCTAGAATGAATGCCTCACAGCTCTAGTTTCCTTGTGCACCCAATTTCTAACTCAAAGTCCAATACACGTGGATCTGCCATCTGAATCCTAGCTGTCAAAAGTGGTGGAAAAAACAGAATCAGAACATCATCAAGTCTGAAAATATAAGAAATTCCTCAAAAGTAGGAAAGAGTAGTCAAATAAGCTGGGAAACCAAAAAGAATGAAAAATGGTCCCTAGAGTGGTAAGAGAAATGTTACATGAGGAATACTTGTTGGGCTGATCAATGAATGATGGTAAATTCTGGGAGAAGAGTATTCCAGGCCAAGTCATAGGTAAATGTAAAGACTAATGCAGCAATGTCCCTGGCGTTCTCAAGGAACAAGGGGGGTGGGAAAAAAAAGCCCAGTAGTGGGCTGTGGTGAGTGGAAGAGAAAGTGGCAAAACATGAGGTCAGAGAAGTAGACGGGGGTTCAGTTAAGTCGAGCTTTGTAGGCTGCTATGGAATGCATTGTGTCCCTCCCAAAATTCATATGTTGCAGCATAAATCCCAATGTGACTATGTTTAGAGAGAGAACTTTTAGAAAGCAGTTAAGGTTAAATTAGGTCATAAGGGTAGGGTCCTAATCCTATAAGGTGGCCTTTAAGAAGAGGAAAAGATGTCTCTCCCTGCCTCTCTCAAGGTCACATAGATAGAATCATACAGTATGTAGCCTTTTCAGATTGGCTTCTTTCACTTAGTAATGTGCATTTAAGGTTCCTCCATATCTTTTCATAGTTTGGTAGTTCCTTTTAATACTGAATTATATCCCATTGTCTGGATGTAACACAGTTTATTTATCCATTCACCTACTAAAGAACATTGTGGTTGCTTCCAAGTTTTGGCAATTATGAAGCTACTATAAATACCCTCATGCATATTTATGTATGGTCATAAGTTTTCAATTCCTTTGTGTATATACCAAGAAACTTGATTGTGAATCATACAGTAAATGTATGATTAGTTTTGTAAGCAACCACTAAACTAAATTCTAAAGTGTCTGCATCACTTTGTATTCACACTAGTAATGAATGAGAGTTCTTGTTGCTACCCATCCTTGCTGGCATTTGGTGTTGTATTTCAGATTTTGCCTATTCTAAAAGATATGTAGTAGTATCTCATTGTTTTAATCTGCATTTCCCTGATGACATAGGATGTGGAACATCTCTTCATGTGTTTATTTGCCATTTGTATATATATATTTTTTATTTTTAAATATTTTATTTATTTATTTGAGAGAGAGAGTGAGAGAAAGTGAGAGAGAGAGAGAACATGAGCAGGGTGAGGGGCAGAGGGAGAAGCAGATTCCCTGCTGAACAAGGAGTCCGATGTGGAACTCGATGCCAGGACCCTGGGATCATGACCTGAGCTGAAGGCAGAAGATTAACCAACTGAGCCACCCAGGTGTCCCCCGTTTGTATATTTTCTTTAGTTAGGTATCTGTTAAGGTCTTGGCCCATTTTTCATTGGATTGTTTTTTAAGTTGAATTTTAAGAATCCTTTGCATATTTTGCATGAGAGTTTTTTTTTTTTTTCCATCATGTTTGTCTTTTGCAAATTCCCCCCCAGCCCCAATCTCTGGCCTGTTGTTTAATTCTCTTGATTGTGTATTTTTGCGGAGTAAAGGTTTTTAATTTTCCTGAAATCCAGCTTATCAATTCTTTTTCTCATGGATCATGACTTTGGTGTTTTATCTAAAAAGTCATCATACCAAAGATCATCTAGTTTTCTTTTAAGTTATCTTCTAGGAATTTTATTCTTTTGTGTTTTACAGTTAAACCTGTACTCCATTTGAGTTAATTTTTGTGAAGGATTTAAGATCTGTTTGTAAATTTTTTTTAACATATGGATATCCAGTTGTTTCAGCACCATTTGTTTAAAAAACTATCTTTCTTCTATTATATTGTCTTTGCTCTTTTGCAAATATCAGTTAACTATGTTTATGGGGGTCTATTTCTGGCCTTATAGTAATTCTTAAGATTGGGTAGTATCGGTCCTCCAACTTTGTTCTTCTCCTTCAATATCATGGTGGCTATTCTGAGTCTTTTGTGTATTCATATAAATTTTAGAATCAGTTTGTTGTTATCCATAAAAAAAGTTGCTGGAATTTTAACTGGGATTGAACTGAATCTATAGATCTAGGTGAGAACTGACATCGTCACAATATTAGACTTCCTATTCATGATGTGGACTATCTCTCCATTTACTTAGTTCTCTGATTTGTTTCATCAGAGTTTTATAGTTTCCTCAAAAATCTTCTACATATTTTGTTGGACTTGTACTTAAGTATTCCATTTTTGAGGAAGCTAATGTAAATGGTATTGGTTTTCATTTCACATTTCACTTGTTCATTGCTGATATATAGGAAAGCAGTTGACTTTTGTATATTGACTTTATATCCCACAACCTTGCTATAATTGCTTATTAGTTCCAAGGGGATTTTTGTTAATTCTTTCAGATTTTTCACATCGAAGATCATACGACCTGTTAACAATGATAGTTTTGTTTCTTCATTTTCAATCAGTATACCTCATTTCCCTTTGTTTTATTGCATTAGCTAGGACTATCAATATGATAAGGAGGAATAGTAAAAGGAGACATTCTTGCTCTGTTCCTGATATTAGAGGGAAAGCTTTCAGTTTCTCACCATTAAGTATGTTGTCCGCCTTTTTGTAACTCTTCCCTATCAAGCTGAAGAAATTCTCCTCTATTCCTAGTTTTCTGAATGTTATCATGAGAAGATAGATTTTGTCAAAAGACTTTTTTGTATTTCTTGATATAATCATGTGATTTCTTCTGTAGCTTGATTTTTGAATGTTGAACCAGTCTTGCATATGTGGGGATAAATCCCACTTGGTTGTGGTATACAATTCTTTTTAAACATTGCTGATTTTGACTTGCTACTATTTTGTTGAAGGTTTCTGCATCTATGTTCAGAAGAGATATTGGTCTGTGGTTTTCTTGTAATATCTTTGTGTGGTTTTGGTATTAGGGTGCTGCTGGATTCACAGAATGAGTTAGGAAACACTGTATCTACTTCTATTTTCTGAAAGACCTGTTGAACTGGTACAATACCTTCCGTAAATGTTTGGGAGGATTCACCAGTGAACTCATTTAGGCTTGGTGCTTTCTGTTTTGGAAGGCTATTAATTATTGTTCCAATTTCTTTAATATAGACACATTACGACTTTCTGTTTATTCTTGTATGCCCTCCTTAATACCCATCACCAGGTTACCCCATCCCCACCCCCCTCCCTTCTGTAACCCTCAGTTTGTTTCCCAGTGTCCAGAGTCTCTCAGGGTTTGTCTTCCTCTCTGATTTCTTCCCATTCAGTTTCCCTCCCTTCCCCTATGGTTCTCTGAGCTGTTCCTTATGTTCCACGTATGAGTGAAACCATATGATAATTGTCTTTCTCTGCTTGACTTATATCATTTAGCATAATCCCCTCCAGTTCCATCCTTTCTGATGGCTGAGTAATATTCCATTGTATATATAAACCACATCTTCTTTATCCATTCGTCTATTGAAGGGCATCTTGGCTCTTTCCACAGTTTGGCTATTGTGGACATTGCAGCTATGAACACTGGGGTGCATGTGTTCCTTCTTTTTACTACATCTGTATCTTTGGGGTAAATACCTAGGAGTGCCATTTCTGATAGAAAGGTGTTGATGAATTTATTATTAAAGTTAGAGCCTTTTAATTTGCCTTTAGTTCTGTCAGTTTCTGCCTTAAATATTTTGATGCTCTGTTATTATAAGCATACACCTTGAGCCCTGGATTCTTGTAGACAACATATAGTTGAGTCTTGTTTTCTGATCCACTCTGACAATTCCTGTCTTTTATTTGGTTCCTTTAGACCATTAACATTCAAAGAGATTATGGATATAGTTGGATTAATATCTACCATATTTGTTACTGTTTTCTATTTGTTGCCCTTGTCCTTTGTTCCTATTTTTGTCTTCAACTCTTTTTATTTTGTGGTTTTAATTAAACATCTTATGATTCCATCTTCTCTTCTTTCTCAGTTTTTTTTCCTGCCCCCCACCCCCTTAGGTGGAACAGGATGGCTAGAGTGGGGGCTGGAGTTGGGTATTTATTTCCTTTTCCCTGAGTCATTTAGGCTCTGCTAATACCCCAGCTGGTTAGGCTCTGGTTAATTAGTTTCCCATGAGGGCAGACCTTGTTAAGAAGAACATGGTGGTCTGGCATACTTAAATGTTTTCTTTGCCCTTCTCCCTGCCAAAAGCACAAGATTTTTTCCCCCTGATAGTTACTGTAGGAAAATGGCTTAATTCCTGGAGGTAAATCTCATAGTATTGTGAGGGGCTCCCTATTACTGGATCTTCTTGGAGTTTGTAACTCTCAGTTGTTCACACTGAGCCCCCATCAATGCATCCAGAATAACTGGACATCAGAACAACTGCAGCAGGAGAACATCAGTGCTAATAAAACCACTGTATTATAATATCTCATATAAGAGATAACAGAAGTCTGAATTAGAGCAATAGCCATGGAATCAAGTTAGGGACAGCTTCAAGTCTTGGTGAATAAAGAATCTACAGAATGTAGTGAATGACTGAATAGGTAACATGAAGAAATCTATGAAACCAAACAAGTTATGTGTTTCTAAAATACAATAGTAAGACAGGCATGGGATAGAAATCCATCAAAATCATTGAGGAGAACACAGGCAGCCACTTATTCCTAGACAAAACACCAAAGGCAAGGGAAACAAAGGCAAAAATAAACTATTGGGATTTCATCAAGATAAAAAGCTTTTGCACAGCAAAGGAAACAATTAACAAAACCAAAAGACAACCAACAGAATGGGAGAAGATATCTGACGTATCAGATAAAGGGCTAGTATCCACAATCTGTAAAGAACTTATCAAACTCAATACCCAAAGAACAAATAATCCAATCAAGAAATGCACAGAAGACATGAACAGACATTTCTGCAAAGAAGACATCCAAATGGCCAACAGACACATGAAAAAGTGCTCAACATCACTCGGCATCAGGGAAGTACAAATCAAAACCACAATGAGATACCACTTCAACCAGTCAGAATGGCTAAAATTAACAAGTCAGGAAACGGCAGATGTCGGCGAGGATGTGGAGAAAGGAGAACCCCTCCTACACTGTTGGTGGGAATGCAAGCTGGTGCAGCCACTCTGGAAAACAGTATGGAGGTTCCTCAAGAAGTTGAAAATAGAGCTACCCTATGACCCAGCAATTGCACTAGTGGGTATTTACCCCAGAGATACAAATGTAGTGATCCGAAGGGCCATACGCATCCCAGTGTTCATAGCAGCAACGTCCACAACAGCCGAACTATGGAAAGAGCTAAGATGTCCAGCAACAGATGAATGGATAAAGAAGATGTGGTATATATATATATACAAGGGAATATTACTCAGCCATCAAAAAAATGAAACCTTGCCATTTGCAATGACGTGGATGGAACTAGAGGATATTATGCTAAGCAAAATAAGTCAATCAAAGAAATACAAGTATATTTAAGAAACAAGGCAGAGGATCATAGGGGAAGAGAGGAAAAAATGAAACAAGACAAACCATAAGAGACTCTTAATCATGGGAAACAAACAGGGTTGCTGGAGGGGAGGGGGTTGGGGGCATAGGGTGGCTGGCTGATGGACATTGGGGATGGTATGTGTTGTGGTGAGCGCTGTGTATTGTGTAAGACTGATGAATCACAGACCTGTACCCCTGAAACAAATAATACATTCTATGTTAATTAAAAATAAACAAATTTAAAAAATTTAAAAAAAAAAGGAAGAAAGAAATTCTCATTCCAAAAGGGAGAAATAGGAAAGAAGGAAGGGGTGACAGGTGTCCAGCAAGTCCAAAACTTGCAGGGCAAACTAGATTAGACCTAAAGACTCAAGAATAATCCTCTATGATGTTCTGGACACTCTGGGGCTTCCTGCTCTTGCAGATATGCTGAAGAGGGGTTGTGCCTCCAGGATCTGCCTGGAGGGCCTGCCCCCACTGCTTTAGTCAGCTCTGCCCCCATAGCTTTGGGCAGAGATCATCCAGCCTATTGAAAACAAAGTAATGGTTCTCCATTTTGAAACCTAGGAGGCAGCCCAGATATCCTTTAACACACATTCAGGTCATTCTTCCCTTGTCTTGAATAACAAAGATTTGAAGCTAAATCACTCTATGATCCTGTCTTGTAAAATACAAGCAATCCCACAGCCTTTCATCATTCCTTCCCATTTCCTTCCTCTTCAGTTCCAACAGGCAATTTTCTTTGTGGGGTGACCAATTAAGTCCATGGTTCACACACTGATACTAATCTCATGGATGGTTGATGCTACCCTTAGTGTTCTCTCAAACATGCTTATCTCAATGGATAAGAACTGTCCAAATCTTTAAGATCTTAATTCCTTTTTGATGAAAACTGTTTCAAGTCATTCCTCTCCTCTTGTATTTTACTATAAAAAATCAGAAGGTACACCACTCCAACATTTTGTTCAGAAATCTCCTCAGATAGGGGCGCCTGAGTGGCTCAGTGTGTTAAGTGTCCAACTCTTGGTTTCAGCTCAGGTCACGATCTCATGGGTAGTAGGTCAAGCCCTACATCAGGCTCCCCTCTCTTGGGGGGGGTCTGCTTTCAGATTTTCTCCCTCTTCCCCCCCCCAACCATGTGCTCGTGCTCTCTCTCTCTCAAATGATCTTTAAAAAAATCTCCTCAGATAACTATACTACTTCATTGTTTTCAAGTTCTACCTTCCACAAAACACTAGGACACAAACATAATCCAATCAAGTTCTTAGCTACTTTATAACAAATATTGCCTTTCCTCTAGTTTCCAATAACATGTTCCTCATATTTCTACCAACATTCTGTTAAAGACCACTTAGTATTTTCTTAAAGAAGATTAACACTTTCTCAGTAACTCTCCACTCTTCTTTCTGAGCTCCCACTATAATCACCTTTAAAGGTCCATTCATGGCAATGTTGGCTTTTTCTAGCATGCACCTCAAACTCTTCCAGCCTCTACCCACTATAAAGCCACTTCCACATTTCTAGGGATTTGTTACAACAGCACCCCTGAATCTTCAAGCAGATGCCCCACTGAGAGGGGAGCCAGATGCAGGGCTTGATCTCACTACCCATGAGATCATGACCTGAGTTGGACACTTAACCCACTGAGCCACCCAGAAGCCCCTACCTGAGGAGACTTTATTTTACTCTCACAGTTCTGGGTGCCAGCATAATTAGGTTCTGGTGAGAGTCCTGTTCCAGGTTGCTCACTGCCAACTTCTCATTGTATCTTCACATGGCAAAAAAGAGCAGAGTAGAAGCAAGCTCTCTCATGATTCTTACCCCATGGGCACTAATCCTACTCATTATATTAGTGGATTCCCACAAACTATAGCACCATTTGACATTTTCTAAAGACCAATGCAAACAGATGAGAGAAAACACTAAGAGGCATAAGAGTTGGAAAAGAAAGAGAAACTATTGCTATTTGCAGACAATATGATCATATACCCAAATAGTCAATGACAAAACTAACTCAAAAATATTCACAACTGGGGCACCTGTGCGGCTCAGTGGGTTAAGCGTCTTCCTTCGGCTCAGGTCATGATCCTAGGGTCCTGGGATCAAGCCCCACATCAGGCTCCCTGCCCAGAGGGGAGTCTGCTTCTCCCTCTCCCTCTGCCCCTCTGCACCTCCCCCCACCCCCACTGCTCATGCTCTCTCTCTCTCTCGCTTGCCCTCTCAAATAAAAATCTTTAAAAAAAAAATTCAGAACATAAAATTAACAAACAGACCCCAAGAGCTTTCATAAACACAAAAGGTAATCAGAGCATATGATAACAAAGAAAGCCTCATTTACAATCACAAAAAGGAAATAAGACACCTAGAAATAAACAGGAAATGTACAACATTTATATAAAGAAAACTTAACACTCCTGAGATATATGATACTTCAATAAATGGAAAGATATTATTAGTTCTTTAGTAATCTTACTTATATTAATAGAAATGCAAATTAATACAATTCTGAAATACTATTTCTCACCAGATTGGTAAAAGTTCAAAAAAACAACACACTTCGCTAGGTTATGGAGAAACAAATTTGAAAAATCTGTATGAAATAGATTTGTTTAGGATGTTTATGAAAATGATCCCATTATTGATAGAAAGCTTAAAGAGACAAATTTTTGTTTAATGAAAATGAGCCCATTAGTAATAGAAAGCTTAGACAAATTTCCGTAGAAGAAAAAAAGCAAACAAGAAACTGCTACACACAATATAAGCACCAGGCCCTGATGGTTTCACCAGGGATTTGTTAAATACTGCTGGTAAAAATGTAAAATGGTGTGCTCTTACAGAAAATAATGTAGCAGCATTTAACCAAAAACAGTAAATGAAGAAAGTTTTTATTTGGGGAACCTAGATGAAGAATTTAAAGGAACCCTTTGTACTATTCTTATAGCTTTTCTGTAAATCTGAAATTATATCAAAATTAAAAATTGGAGAAAAACATTGCTCTGGATGCTCTGGAAAACTGACTATAAGGAGAAAATATATGAGAAGGGAGAATTTTCTGTATTTCAACCAGGATAGTCACAGCAGAGATGATGGGAATAAGATTATTTGAATCTGTATATATCTTGAAGATAGAAATGGCACCATTTCCTTAGAGATTAGATGTAGGATAGGAGAGACTGAGAGAAGTCAAGGATAACCTCAGTTTATTTTTGGCCTGGGCAAAAGGAGTTGGCATCAGCTGAGATGGGAAAGACACTGGTGGTACAAATTTGGATGATAAGTTCAGTTTGGGACATATTAATTGTGAAATGTTTATTAGATATTTAGATAGCAATGTGAGTACCACACTTAATGCTTGCTATAGCTTGCACCTGCCCAGTATTCACATATCCTGAGGCTTTGGTGTGTAGAATATCACCGAAGAAGAAGGAGAAAGGAAGGAGACTCTGCTTTCCTAGGCAACATAGTGAGGCCCACAAATATTAAGAAGATATTTATTTCAATAACACCTTCATCAAACATTCGTCCTCTTGCTTCCACTCTTTGCTCTGTATTAATTAATAGACTTCTTTGGCTACACATGTTTAAAACCTTCTAGTGATTCCTCACTCATTTCATATAAACTGACAGTACAGAACTAAGACCACTGTCCATTATTCCATTCCAGTACACAGAAGGTTGACTAAGAATGAGGCTTATATTTTGGAAGTTGCTTTAATTCTTTTAATAAGTGAATAGCTTATTATTACCATACAAGTGCCAATCGGGAAAGCTGACATCTTCAGTGTGTCAAAAGCTTAGACCTAATTATGCCAGCATAGGGTTGAACTTATTAATTCAAACCTTTTAATCATCTTTAATTTTTCATATTGTCTGTTTTCAGTGAAAATGTCTTTACCATTCAGTTCATTTTGCAGTATGAATTACTTAAATAGTATCTAAATCTACTGTGGCATTATGTCCAAATGCTCTGCTATAGGAATGTATCAGGCAGCCATTAAATACATAAGACTTCAATAATTTTCAATAATTAACAATTAACAGAATTAATTATTTAATGGAGAAACAAGAAAATAAATATTTCCAATCAATGTCTAATGTGGTGATAGAGACATGCCTGACACTCTTGTAATCTGCAAGTATGACTTCTTTTAACGCCTTATATCTGGACCATGATCTATGAATGCTAAGCATTATCACTTACCAAGAAAATGTTTCTTTTTTTTCCTGTCCCAATTTGCAATAGTTCTAGACTCCAAATTAACCTTTAATGGGGGGAAATTCCCTCAAGAAATCAATGTAGGTAAACTATTTCAGTTTTGAGCTGAATAAAGAAAATTTTTAACATGGCATATTTCTAAAAGATACATATTGCAAACATGTTGCAAAGATGCACTCTTAAGCCCATCTTTTGCTGCACTGGTACACATTTGTTTAAAATATGTTTAAATGTGGGGCATCTGTGTGATTCAGTTGGTTAATTGTCCAAATCTTGATTTCAGCTCAGGGCATGATCTCAGGGTCATGAGATCAAGATCAAGCATGGAGCCTGCTTAAGATTCTCTCCCTGCCCCTTCCTCTGCCTCTCCCCCCTCGCTCTCTAAAAAATATAATAAAATTAATGTGTTTAAATGCTTGCCTTTTTCTGTCTTACCTTTGTGTAACACACGTTTGTCGGAGTTCTCTTATGCTTTGAAAATCTAGGTATGACTGGCTCAGAGTGCTGCCGATTGTCTACTTTGTAATGACTAAAACCTTCTTCATGATTTCTGCTAACTCCTATGGGGTTTAATTTTTCCTATTGGTGTCTGACTCCAGCTTTTGCATACAGTTCTGCAGCATATATTTAGGCTTTTCACCCAATTCCACAAGCACTCCATCTACTCTGAGCGCAGACCTGGCATTACAAAGTAAGTAGCCGCTGGACACATAAACCTGTGGTTTTGAGTTCGGTGAGGGAGGAGGAGAGGGAAGGAAGGTGGGAATAGAGAGAAACTAACTTAGGAGTCTATTTAGCAAAGTGGAATTAACCTGGAATTGGGGGCAGTACAGAGTGGTAGGTAAATTCAATGTAGTGACTATACAAGATAAAGCATCTAAAGAAAGAAGGGAGGGAGGGAGGGAGGAAGGGTGGCACGGGGCCAGAGGAGAGAGAAAGAAATGGAGGAAGGGAGGCAGAAGAGAGGAAAGAAGGAAAAAGAAAATTAAATTAATGAACAAGAAAAAGGGTACCATGAGCTTTTGCATGCCAAATGGGAAAGCTGTCATATTATGTAAATGGAGGGTGAACCACACAGCCAGGCAGGCTCGGAGGTCCCAACAATGTGGGATAAGATAGGGAGCTTCTCACATCATCTGTGGGGCAGAATCTGTAATCAAAGCTAACTTCATATTCATGTAGGAAGTTTGTAATTCAAGTGTTGAACATAACCATTCGTAAATTCAATTGTTTCAATTATGTTTGTTTCAAGATCTAATACCCTTAACTGGATAGTATACATCTCAAAAATAATCCTACCAGTCACTGAACAGAAACTTAAAGAGGAAAAAGAAAACCTGAACCCAGCTTACTAGGTAAAGTGGCAAGGCCAGGCATTTTATAGAATCTGAGTTCTCCATGACTACTATACTAGCATAATGCATAATAAATGCAATTTTTTGAATAAAACAGCCATCACATTATTCTCTCTGGACTCTACACAGGAATAACTGCAGCAGAAGTCTAAAATCACATCTCCCCAGTGGCACCCTGGTTTCTCTGTTGCCATGACAACTCCAGAGAGAATGAAATAAGGTTTCAAGATATCATCAAATTCATTGATTTTTTTTTAAATCAGGTTATGTATTTCATGAATAGCAAATCCTGAATACTGAGTTAAAATTAAATTAGAATATATTGCTCCAATTATCTCATTATACATATTCAAGTAAGGGACTTCACAATCTAGAATTCAAAAGGACTGTATCCCTAGAGTTGCTTAAATAAGTCTAGTATCCTCTTCATTATGTTTTTACAATGAACATTGAATCATCTGAATGGAAAAGGGAAAGGATTCTACTGTCTGCAAAGACAATGAGCTGTCACTTTCTATCACCAACTGCATTCCAGAAAACAGCTGTTCAATAACCAGGTACCACAGCTCAGTGTTTTGATACATTATTTGAATGATAAACAGTATTCAAATATTTGGCAAAAAACACATAGTATAAATAGGAACAAATCACAAGTAAATAGCCTTGGGAAGTATCAATTAATAGATAACAAATAAATACACTGAAGCATAAATATGTGTAACATTACTGCCTGTTAAGGGTACTCTTGTTAGACTTAAGAGAAATCTGTGAAAAACAATTTTACTGAAAAATTTAGTTTGGACTTAAAAATATATCTTATGTTCTCCATCAACCCATAGAATAGTATCTGACATTTTTGCATCAAGTTACCAATATCCGGCATGTCTAATGTCAATTTTTAATAGCTTACAAAAACAATGTATATGTTCATTTCAATGAAAAAAATCTAGTGTTTGGGGTTTTTTTGTTTTGTTTTTAAGGGTTGGGTCAACTTCCTGTAAGTCTAAGCTCATTTGTTTAACAATCTACTTCATAGTCTAGGCATTGTGGGACTCATGACAAGTTAAAGGCTTTTAGCTGCCCCATTTCATAGCTGAGAGTTTTTATGTGAGTGTGAAAGGAGGTCAGTTTGTAAGAAGAACTTAGGAGAATTTAAGTGGGATGGTATATAAGAGAAGAACATTCCCTAGCTCTTTATAAAATAATAATGAGATTTTATTTATGGCCTATATATTTATAGTTCAGGGTGAATTTAAAATGAGTAAGGGTTCTTATTTGGAGAAACAGAACAATAGTAAATAAGTCTCAATATCTGGAAACAACATGGTTTGATGGTTTCCCATGTATACTCTACATTGTGAGCACAGCAAAAATTGGTGTAGTCAACTGTTAAGGAATTATATCTCCCCAAAATTCGTAGGTTGAAGCCCTAATCCCCCAGTACCTTAGAATGTGACTGCTTTTGAGATAGGGCCTTAAGAGAAGTAACTAAGGTTAAATGAAGTCACAAGGATTGGGCCTTAATCTGACTGGTGCCCTATTAAGAAGAGACATCAGGGATGTTGAAACAGATAAAAGGTCATCTGAGGACACAGCAAAAAGGTAGTGGTCTATAAGCCAAGGACAGAGGCCTCAATACAAATCAAACCTTCTGACATCTTGATCTTGGACTTCCAGCCTCCAGAACTATGGGGAAAAAAATTTCCACTGTTTAAGCAACCCCATGTCTGGCATTCCATTATGGCAGCCCTAGGAACCAATACACCAATTCTGAGAAATTAAAATCAATTCAAATTACTTTATTTGGGGGGGATTCTCTGTCCAAGCATCTCAACTCAGGGAATAGTGCAGAAGAAAGCCTATATGTTCTATCAATCTCTGCCAAGTTAGAGACAAATGAATTTATCTATCTTCAAAGGTAAGGACCAAGATCAAGAGCCTCTGTTTAGATTCCTTCTTCCTGGCATCTCTTGGATGGAGTCTACACAATTCGCTATGGCAAAGAACCACCCTAAACAACTTGGAACCTGGGAATCACTTTATAAAACAGCAAGTTAAATGTGTGATATTATTCTTAAGGTGGTAAAGTCCCTACAATTTGCAGAAGAGAGGAGGTGGGCCAAGAGAAGTTGCTCTGTTTAGACACTCTACTTAAGGTGGTAGCACAATCTACCAGAGCCCATCAGCTGCTGTGTCATTCACCATCTTACAGCTATTCTAGGGTAAGTGAATGGATAGGATGCCCATCATACTTATACAGAGGATCTTAACTGAAAAGGTCATGGAATGTTTTATTAAAAAAAAAAAAAAAAAGGACAGGAATACAAAGGAAATAATAATGGAGGTAGAGTTCATTCCTGCCCTGGGAATATAAGCATATTGTTTCTGCACTTAAAATCTAAGATAGAGATAACTTGTGGATATAAAAACTTGTGGATATAAAAACCTTACAAACTACCTCAATCATCTCTAATTTCTTCCAGTTTATGTAAAGGGACCACTCCTCCCATCTGGAGCAGTTTAGTCCTAGGTTATACATAGATATTGTCAATAACTCACCTTTTTGCTGGAACACACATGACTGTCTCTGCATAATTCCAATCAACTCAATCCCCACAAGTATTAATTCAGAAATTTTCTAAATTACCATTCTCATGTTTTACCCCAAAGTCAAGCCAGAAAGATATCAGGAAATGATGCACTTTAGACTCAAACTGCCCTCCAAACATAAAGTAGGTGAAGACACTGATGGCCATGAGAAGTGACCAGTTCCAGATGCATTCGCTCCCCCAAAAGCAGGGCTGTTCATGGCCATGGTTTCCACCTCCCACCAGCCCAATGATGCACCAGCCAACTGCTGTCATCACAACTGCTGGTATCCAGAGCTGTTATTTCTGAGGGACGGGGTGGGGGGGATGTGGAAAATAGGATGACAGAATAATTCAGGAAGCATGAAAGGTGCACAGGAATTAAAAAGCCTTTTATTTAGTAGCCTACCTAGTTGGGCATGAATTTCATCCTTTTAGAAATCATGCGCACTACATGTTTTAGCTTTTAGGCTAAAGGGGAGCAAAAACTCACCAGTATTCAATTACTATGGCAACATTTCTACTTCTCAGGTAGAACCCTGATTTAGGACATTATGTGCATTACTCAGTGCTTGACATGAGCAGGGGGCCTCCTGAGCAAGAATTTTCAGTCTTGCTAGCCTAATTCCCATAGCTCTCATATTAATTTAGTTCAACAAACATCCAGTGTGCCTCTACTACATACCTGGGCTACATGCTAGGGATTCAAAGATAAACACCAAGACACAGCATGCTGACAGCCAGCCAGCACACCCATCCCTGGAAATACACTGAAAAAGTCTCTCTCTATACAGTCCTTTTTCAAGATTTCTCATAAGCCATTTTCATCTGCAGTCTCTCCTCCACTTCATTAGGTTGGGCATATTAAAATTTCCAAGGATAGCACCTATACTTAGTAGTTGTATTTTAAATAACTATTTTGAAATACTGAATCACAAGTCCCCCATTAATATTTAGGAAAAAGCCTAGCCATAAACAGATGACTCATGCGTGAATGAGTGAAGTGAATAAATTAATGAATTTACAGACTCATGAATCATCTTTAGGTAGATCAATTCCTGGACACATGGCTCCTCCTATCTATATGGGTTCCTCCTGGCTTCAGTGTCAGAGAATGGTGACTTACGGGTTTGTCCATAAATTGGGAGTGGATGATGGAGAACTCCATCTTCTTGGAGCCAATGAACCTCTTGCACAGATTTAGACTAACTTAGAAGATTAAGAAAAAAAATAATCTTTGGCTCTTTTTCCCTAGCCTCATTGTGTTACTCTGTCAAAGGGTAGTGTAAAACATGAACTATCCTAAAACACAATGAAAACTCTATGGTGCCTACGAATAGTCACAGTCTGGGAACCACACTGTATTGGCATCTCTTCAACCACAAAGATGCAAGGTCGGAAAGATAGCTGTTATTTTAAGGTTGGTATTAACAATGTCAACAAAGTCCTTGTTATTAAGCCCCTGCACTTTGTGGCTGGTCGCTCGCCTCTCAGCATTATTCAGATTGTCTGGTGCTGATAAAGACAACACTCCCTGCTGAAGCTGAAGGTCCTTCTCAATCTGGCCCTCACCTGCCATCTCATCTTCCCTCCTTAACTCTACCAGAAACCGTTTCTCCCCACATGGCTAAGGTACTAGGCTTGGTCAACTCTGCTGATAACATTCACTGTACATGAACTGTTTCCCCACTCCTTTGCACCTATTCCTACAATAGCTGTTCTCTGAGCATCACAAGAATTCTCATCTCCCACTGACAGTTCACAGTATTGTGCCCAGCTCAGCTCTGAGTTCTTAGTCTCTCTACTTTCTGGATGATTCTTTTGACAAACAAATCATCCTGCCTGTGACATTTCTTGTCTCAAAAGTGCGCAGTTATTTTTATTCTGAATGATTTAAATACCTTCTAAAATGTGCAGGTCCTAGTTCTTCTAAATTAGTCCAAAGAATACTTGTGTGAGTGTGAAAGTAAAAATGTTTTTAAAAATATTTTGTCTTGAAATAAGCAAAAACTACCACGTGAATCCTGAAATAAGAAATCAAATATTCTTATCTGTTGAAGAATCATTGGAATGGAGGAGTCAAATCTTCTATAGTCTGTTTCTTTTGCTGCAGTTATTTACGCCACTGGATTTCTTTATAGATATATTTATGACATTTTTATGGCTCTCTATTAAGGTTATAAATCTCCTTCTTACTACCCATCACCAGGTATTAAGGAGGGCACGTACTACATGGAGCACTGGGTGTTATACGAAAACAATGGATCGTGGATGACCACATCAAAAACCAATGATGTATTGTATGGTGACTAACATAACATAATAAATTATTTTTAAAAAAGGGTTATAAATCTCCTTAAGATCAGTATCTGAACTCTCCTATTTCTAGAATATGCAAAGTGACACACAGTAACTGTTCAATAACTATTGACCCTGGTCAAGTGATTAAACCATGAAATCTGAGTTTCCCTATTTTAAAAACAGATGATTCTATGTAGCTTTTAAGAACAGCAGGCATTGCCGGAATGATACCATATGCATCTGGCACATAACTGGCACTCACAAAGCATGTGTGGAATGAAAGGAGGGAGGCAAAGTGGAGGGAAGAAAAGAGGGGGAGAGATGCTACAGCTTATAATTTGTGGTGAATATAAACTGTACAGTAATGCCATTAAACACTGTTATCAGGTACAGATACAAACAGGATACACACATACATGATTTCTGTCTGTATTCAACTAATATTTATTAAAATATATAATGTCATCTTTATCTCCCCTCCCCCATCTACTTAGGTATCAGCAAAACTATTTTCCTTTTACCTACAGTAGCAGCAACATTATTCAAAGTAACCATATTTTACTACCAGCAGGAAGAACATTTAACAAATAACACTTTGAATTAGGAAAAAAAAAATCAACAAAAATGCCAAATTGCTGAATAGCTGATGTAAATTATTAGAAGCCAAAAACATGCTGAAAATTTGTAACTGTGCCCAGAGCTATGTTTAAGCAAAAGAATCATTACTTCTACTTTGAAGAAAAAGCTTCTAAATCAGCAAAGCAAGGAAAGTCAGCTGAACCTTTCTCTGAATTATTTGGCAAACAACACATTTAGTAATATTTTGTACACAAATGACGCCACTTTTCCAAGGTGCTCAAAATATTTTGCAAACAACCAGTCAAGCTTCAGAACATCATGATTAAACCAACAACAGTGTCTATACCTTTCCATAGGAATAAAACTCAATGCCCATAGTAATTAAATTATGCAGAGAGCCAGTCAGAGCCCTTCTCACCCCTGACCACCCTCACCTATTCTCCTATAGGTCTGCCTGTTTCCAGATCCAGCAATAAAACAGAAACTGATTTTCCTACCTGGGACTTCCTATAAAAAGTAAAAGAGCAAAACTAGGCATGCCTGGCTGCCACTCAGGAATAGATCAATTTGAAAGGTGAGAGTAAGGACATTTTCAGCTGAAGCAAACTACAACTGGCTTTATAGATAACAATTACTCATTGATAATTGTGGTGTTTGAAAATAACTACTGCTTCTAGGGACATCCACTATTCTTCATTGCTTTCTAGGTCTCAGAAGAAATGACTGGCAGCCTCTTTTCCATGACATGGTAAAGCAGAGCTTTTGTAAACTCACTCAAAATTGGTTTCTGATAGCAAATAAGCATATAAAAAGATGCTCCATATCATATGTTGTCAAAGAAATGCAAATTAGAACAATGAGATACCACACACCTATTGTAATGACCAAAATCAAGAACACTGACCGACAGATGCTGGTGAGGATGTGGAGCAACAGAAACTATTTATAATGTTGGTGGGAATGCAGAATCGTCCAGCCACTTTGGAAGAAAGTTTGGTTGGTTCTTAAAAAACTAAATATATGTTTGGGGCACCTGGGTGGCTCAGTCGGTTAAGCAGCTGCCTTCAGCTTAGGTCATGCATGATCTCAGCGTCCTGGGATCAGGCCCAGCATTGGACTCTCTGCTCAGCAGGGAGCCTGCTTCTCCCTCTCCCTCTGCCATTCCCCCTGCTTGTGATCTCTCACTCCCTCTCTCTCAAATAAATAAAAATCTGGAAAAAAACTAAACTAAATATACTTTTATCATATAATCCAGTAATCATGCTCCTTAGTATTTACCCAAAAGAGCTAAAGACTTATGTTCACACAAAAACCTGCACATGGATGTTTATAGCAGTTTTATTCATAATTGCCAAAACTTAAAAGCAACCAAGGCATCCTTCAGTACGTGAATGGATAAATAATCTGTGATATATCCAGGCAATAGAATGTTATTCAGCATTAAAAAGAAATGATTAAGCTATGAAAATACATGGAAGAATCAAAGCATACTACTGATTGAAAGAAAATAATCTTTAGAAGTTACACACTGTATGATTCCAGCTATACAGCATTCTAGAAAAGGCAAAACTATAAAGACAATAAGATCAATGGTTGGGGCACCTGGGTGGCTTAGTCGGCTAAGCATCTGTCCTCAGCTCAGGTCATGATACCAGGACCCTGTGATGGAGCCCCTTGGGGCTTCTCCCTCTATCCCTCCCCCTGCTCCTGCTCATACTCTCTCTAAGTAAAATCTTTTTTTTTTTTTAAGATTTTATTTATTTATTTGACAGAGAGAGAGAGACAGTGAGAGAGGAAACACAAGCAGGGGAAGTGGGAGAGGGAGAAGCAGGCTTCCCGCAGAGCAGGGAGCCCGATGCATGGCTCAATCCCAGCACCTTGGGATCATGACCTGAGCCGAAGGCAGACGCTTAACTGAGCCACCCAGGTTCCCCTCAAATAAATAAAATCTTAAAAAAAAAAAAAATCAATGGTTTCCAAGGGTTAGTGAAGAGAAAGGGATGAACAGGTGGAGCACAGAGAATTTTTAGGGTACTGAAACTACTCTGTATGGTACTATAATGGTGGATATAAATCATTATACACTAGGAATGAACCCCAATGTAAACTATGGATTCTGGGTGATAATGATGCATATCAAGATAGGTTTTGTCGATTGTTAACAAATATACCACTCTAGTGAGTGATGCTGATATAATGGGGGAGGTTGTGTGTATTGGGGGCCACGGGGCATATAGGAAATATCTGTATCTTCTCAATTTTCCTGTGAACCTAAGACCACTCTTTAAAAAAAAATTAGGGCGCCTGGGTGGCTCAGATGGTTAAGCGTCTGCCTTCGGCTCAGGTCATGATCTCAGGGTCCTGGGATTGAGTCCCGCATCGGGTTCTCTGCTCAGTGGAGAGCCTGCTTCTCCCTCTCCCTCTGCCACTCCCTCTGCTTGTGCTCTTCTGTCTATCTCTCTGTCAAATAAATAAATAAAATCTTTAAAAAAAATTAAAATTTTAATTCTCAGGGCACCTGGGTGGCTCCGTCAGTTGAGCATCCAACTCTTGATTTCAGCTCATGTCAGGCTCCACACTGGGCAAGGAGCCTACTTGCAATTCTCCTTCTCTCTCCCTCTGACCCCCCTTCCCTCTCTAAAAAAAAAAAAATAGAAATTAAAATAATTTTATTCCTTACCCATGCCCACCATCTTCATAGAAGCCACTGAGGACAGTGGCTATAGAAAGCACCTACTCCTTCCCCTACAAATACCCAGGGAGACCGTTGCTCCTGGTTACTGCAATACTCTCTCTTATACTATAAAAGCCCACTGTAGCTTACTCTTTTGGGTCTTTCTTATGGGCTCCTCTTTCCTAGTGTTCCCCAAAGAAGACCCATGATTGCTTACCACCTGATACATTTCAATCAGATCCCTTCACTATCCCTCCCACCTAATGCTCATGTAATCAAAACTGTGATTTGGAATCCAACATTCAATGCTGACTTTATTATCCCCACCTTCCAGCACTCTTGCTATTCTGTATCTCCTGATATCCTTGGCACTTTTTCAGTATTCGTATTTAGTATTTTTTGGTATTTTGGCACATTAGTATTTGATACATGAACTCATAATTTTAAGATACTTCATCTAAAGTTATGCTATCTTTAAATCTAAGATATACATTTGTAAGTATAAATCACACCATTATAAATAGAAAGGGTCAATTTTATTCCTAGGCAGAGAGATTAGTTCAATTTCCAGAATGGCTAAACTTCAGACCTTTACTCACAACAAGCTAGTACTCTAGGTTAAATCTATTTTAGGATATGGGTAAGAGTTAGCTAAACTATAGTTTCAAAAACCTAACCCTTATCTCTCAGCCTCACTCTTCATAGGAAATTTTCCAATTGCATTTCTAATATTAGAATAACACCGTTGTTAAATTTAAGGTAATATCTTGCGCTTATCTCCTTTTTGCACAGCTATATTGTTTCAGAATCATCCATCTGAGTCCTCTTTCTCTGACTCCCTCCTTCCTCTCTTGACTAAGCTCCCAAAGGCAAACATAATATGTTATTCTCATCTCCCAAGGCCTAGGGCAATGCCTGGGACTTGGTGAATGCTCAATAGATGTGTGTGGACAGACCCATTCCATGTGTGAGTAAAAGATTAAAAGAATGAATAGCATATTCATTAAACATGTCAACTCTATCTTTTTTCTATGTGTGTGAATTTGTAATTACTGCAAAAACATTTAAAACACATAGGGAGAAACAATGTAGACAACAGTAAATGGTGTATTGTCAGTATAGATTTGGCAGGGATCTTAGCAGAGCCTCTCTTTGGAATACTTCTCTAAAATTCTTTTCCTTATAATACTTCCCTAAAATCTAAACTACTAAAGTGAAGAGGCCAGGTTATGGGCTGAACTGTGTTTCACCAAACATTTATATGTGCCAGTCCAAACCCCCAGTACCTCAGAATATAACTGTATCTAGAGACTGGATCTTTAAACAGGCAATTAAGTTAAAATGAGGTAATTAGAATGGGCCCTAATCCTATATGATTGATGTCCTTCTAAGAGGAAAGCTAGATACAGACAATAGGCAGAATTAAGACTATGTGAAGACATAGTGAGAAGACAGCCATATACAAGCCAAGGAGAAAAGCCTCAGAAGGAACCTAACTTTCTGACACCTTGGCCTTGGACTTCTAGGTTTCAAAACTGTGAGTAAATACATTTCTGTTAAGTCACTCAGTTTGTGGTCCTTTGTTATGGCAGCCCAAGCAAACGAATACAGCAGGGCATGAGCTGCTTTAGAAGGCACTGGGGCTTCATATAATGAAGCACCTTTCATAGAAGAAAGAAGATATGAAGGAAACTATCATGATTGCCTATGATATGCCCGGGTGCAGAGCTAGGTTGTTCATGAAAATCACCGTTTTAGCTCCTCCCAAAACCATATAATGTCGTATTATTAACCCAATTTTTAAAATAAGTGAGTTTTAGAGATTAAGAGGCTTTCTAAGGATACTTGGCTGATTTATTTCAGAAACAGAGTTTTAATAATGCCTAGATGACTTCAAGGTTTTTATTCTTTTTTGAACAAAATCTATGTTCTTTATGACTCCTATAGGATAGAAGGGTTCTGATGGCTGAGGGTCTGGGAGAAAGATGCTCCTATGTCCACAGGCAGAAAAACATCTCCATGCACAATCTGGAGGGAGACAGCATATAGTTGACAGTTTTAAAATTACATCTCTAAAATTATAATATGTACCAGAATATGAGATGCAATTTTTCACACACAAAAAAACAGAAAACAAAGAAAAATAGAAAGCAAAGGTGGATGAGAAAGGGAGGGAAAAATCTGAAAGTGACTTTGCATCAACTGAGTTCTTATTTTGCATGGAGGGCAAGCACTTAAGGCCAGAACTAGAATAAACAAAGCAAAACACAAAATATCACCACTGTGAAGTTCATATTAGCAATAATTTTTGTAACAGAGTCCCACCACCTTGAGATGAAAATTAGGTTATACCTGGAACATATTAGATCTAGATCTAAATCTGTTCCTACCATAATCCATGAGTCAAAGCAATGGAGGCACTGCTGTATTTCTATTCAAATTAAATTTTTCTGTTTGTTATATACCGATTACATACATATGTTCATTTTTACTGAAATAATCATATGGGAAAAAAAGGCAAAAGAAAAATTAAATTTCCTTACTACCTTTAGCCCATTCACATTTCCTTGAAACAGGCAGAGTGCCATTCCTCCAGGAATCAGCTGCCTGGATGTTAATACTTTTGCTGAGGGCAAAAGGCAATCTTAGCCCGACCCCCAGGATCCTGTGAGTCTACTTTAACATATAAAAATCCCTTTGGAAACTTCCTTTATCTCTACCTCCCAAGAAACATGTTGGCAATCATCCCCCAGGCATATGACCCACCAATATACATCAGAAGGGTCTCATGACTAAGACAGTAATAAATGTCCTTTTCCTAACAATAGCTAGCCCTCTCAAGCTCCTGGAAACCTTGCTTTCAAAATTCCTTAGAGACTTAACACTATCCCTAACCCCCTCCCAACTTGAAAGGATATAATCAGCCACTCCTCATGACACCAAGTGCAGCTCTTTCTGCCTACAGGTCCTGCCCCTGTGCTTTAATAAAAGCACATTTTTGCACCAAAGGTGTCTCAAGAATTCTTTCTTGGCTGTCAGCTTCCAACCCTAATGTCTTTCCTACATCCTTTAATATTTGTCCAAAAGTGATTTGGATCCCCAGGGGACATTAGGCAATGTATAGAGACACTTTTGTTGACACAATCGAGGGAAGGTGCTACTGGCATCTAGTTGACAAAGGCAAGGAATGCAGCTAATCCTACAATTCACTTAACAGCCCCACACTCCCACCTTGCAACAAAAAATTATCCAGCTTAATGTCAATAGCAATGAGGGTTCCTGCAAAAGAAGTCACTCCTTTTTTCTGTGCCAGCTTACTTAGTACCCGCTGTGGTCATCTATCAGTTCTAACTGTATGTAATACATGTAATATAGAGGAACTCTTTAAATGTATATAACTTGACTTGCTTTAAAATTAACCATCTTTCTGCAATGCATTACTAGTATTTGTTTTTTATAGAACTGCATGTATGGTTGGGCGCCTGGGTGGCTCGGTCGGTTAGGCGCTGGACTCTTGATTTTGGCTTAGGTCATGATCTCAGGGTCATGGGATAAAACCCCACCATGGGCTCTGCGCTGGGTGTGGAGCCTGCTTAAGATTCTTTCTCCCCGTCTCCCTTTGCCTCTTCCCCATGCCTTCCCCCCAACCTCCAAAAAAGAACTGCATGTATGGTATGAAACTTCATTTACTAGTTAACATGTTGTGTTTTGTGGTCTATTTTTACCTGATAAATAGTGAATACATTTTTTAAGTGTGATTATCTATATTCTAGAATTAGAATACTAATATCCATTTGCAAAAATCTTCTCCCATTCCGTGGGTTGCCTCTTTGTTTTGTTGACTGTTTCTTTTGCTGTGTAGAAGCTTTTTATTTTGATTAAGTCCCAAAGGTTCATTTTGCTTTTGTTTCCCTTGCCTTTGGAGACGTTTCTTGAAAGAAGTTGCTGTGGCCAATGTCGAAGAGGTTCCTGCCTATGTTCTCCTCTAGGATTTTGATGGATTCCTGTCTCACACTGAGATCTTCCATCCATTTTGAGTTTATCTTTGTGTATGGTAAGAGAATGGTCAAGTTTCATTCTTCTGTATATAGCTGTCCAATTTTCCCAGCACCATTTATTGAAGAGACTGTCTTTTTTCCATTGCATATTTTTTCCTGCTTTGTCAAAGATTAGTTGGCCATAGAGTTGAGGGTCCATATTTGGGCTCTCTATTCTGTTCCATCAGTCTATGTGTCTGTTTTTGTGCCAGTACCATGCTGTCTTGGTGATCACAGCTTTGTAATATAGCTTGAAATCAGGCAACGTGATGGTCCCAGCTTTGTTTTTCTTTTTCAACATTTCCTTGGCAATTCGGGGTCTTTTCTGATCCCATACAAATTTTAGGATTGTTCCAGCACTTTGAAAAATGCCACTGGTATTTTGATCAGGATGGCGTTGAAGGTATAGATTGCTCAGGGCATCATAGACATTTTAACAATGTTTATTCTTCCAATCCATGAGCATGGAATGTTTTTCCATCTTTTTGTGTCTTCTTCAATTTCTTTCATGAGTGTTCTATAGTTCCTAGAGTATAGATCCTTTACTTCTTTGGTTAGGTTTATTCCAAGGTGAAGATTTTTGCAAATGACACTATAGACAAAGGGCTGATATCTAAGATCTATAAAGAACTTCTCAAACTCAACACCCAAAAAACAAATAAGTCAAAAAATAGGCAGAAGACATGAACAGACACTTCTCCAAAGAAGACATACAAATGGCTAATAGACACATGGAAAAATGTTCATCATCATTAGCCATCAAGGAAATTCAAATCAAAATCACATTGAGATACCATCTTACACCAGTCAGAATGGCAAAAATTGACCAGGCAAGAAACAACAAATGTTGGAGAGGTTGTGGAGAAAGGGGAACCCTCTTACACTGTTGGTGGGAATGCAGGTTGGTACAGCCACTTTGGAAAACAGTGTGGACGTTCCTCAAAAAACTAAAAACAGAGCTACCCTATGACCCAGCAATTACACTACTGGGTATTTACCCCAAAGACACAGATGTAGTGAAAAGAAGGGCCATATGCACCCCAATGTTCATAGCAGCAATGTCCACAATAGCCAAACTGTGGGAAGAGCTGAGATGCCCTTCAGCAGATGAATGGATAAAGATGTGGTCCATATATACACTGGAATATTGCTCAGCCATCAGAAAGGATGAATACCCAACTTCTGCATCAACATGGATGGGACTGGAGGAGATTATGCTAAGTGAAGTAAGTCAAGCAGAGAAAGTCAATTATCATATGGTTTCACTTATTTGTGGAACATAAGGAAGAGCATGGAGGACATGAGGAGAAGGAAGGGAAAAATGAAGGGGGCAAAGCAGAGGGGGAGACTAACCATGATAGACTATGGACTCCGAGAAACAAACTGACAGTTTTAGAGGGGAGGGGGGTGGGGGAATGGGTTAGCCCGGTGATGGGTATTAAGGAAGGCATGTATTGCATGGAGCACTGGGTGTTATACACAAACAATGAATCATGGAACACTACATCAAAAACTAATGATGTACTGTATGGTGACTAATATAATAAAATTAAATTTAAAAAAATTTTTAAAAAGAATACTAATATCCAGAATATCATAGTAGCATATCCAGAATATAGTATTTGCACCTGGAATCAAGTATAAAATACATGAATATTTCCTTTAAAATGTATTTTTATGATGGTATTATGGAATGTACTTTTTTCGTCAAATTATCTTTGAAAAATTGACATATATCTTATAGATCTTTGTGTCCTACATATAGTATGAAGCGACATTAGGGAATTTTTAAGTTAAAAGTTCATTTAAATTCCCCAGCCATTTCAATTGTACATATTAGATTTGCACAGATTAGGTTCAATTCAGCAAACATTTACTGAACACTAGAGCAATAATGATGATGAAGACAGAGCTGCTAGTTGTGAAGAGTTCACTTCTGGCCAAAGAGAAACACAAACAGCAAAATATTTTTCCTTGTGGTTGGAATTACAAGGTATAAAATAAAGTTCCCTGCTTTATATTATTTCCTCCCCTTAAGTGTCTACCAACCAGTTTTCCTATTTCCTTACAGTCTTAATGATTACCAACTGTAGTAATTTTAACATTATATTGAGTCGAGAGCCATAATTTCTAAAGTAAATTTTGAATCATTTGAGATACTTTGTTTCTTTCCAATTGCTCTCTATAGATAATACTACATTGGAAAATTTCAAGTATGTGCATTTTATTTTTCTCTTAAAATATTTCCTTAACCTTCAGAGAAGTTGGGTTGCTGAGTCAAATAGTGTTAACTTTTTTTTACTCTAAGTATATTACTTTGTTACTTATAAAACCGCTTGGCCAACTTCCATTGCAATCCAAGTAAAAAAAGTTACTGCATACTTTTTAGCATTGAGTTTTATCCATAAAAGGTTTTTTGTAATTGAATGAGATTTTATTTTATTATTTTTTATTTAAATTTAGTTAACATATACTGTATTACTAATTTCAGGGGTAGAACTTAGTGATTCATCAGTTGCATATAACACCCAGTGCTCATTACATCAAGTGCCCTCCTTAATGCCCATCACCCAGTTACCCTATCACTCCACCCATCTCCCTTCTAGCAACCCTCAGTTTGTTTCCTATGGTTAAGAGTCTCTTACCATTTGCCTCCCTCTCTGTTTTTATTTTTCCTTCCCTTTCCCTTTGTTCATGTCTTGTTTCTTAAATTCCACATATGAGTGAAATCATATCGTATTTGTCTCTGACTTATTTTACTTAGCATAATTCCCTCTAGAGTTCTATCCACGTCACTGCAAATGGCAAGCTATCATGCTTTTTGATGGTTGAGTAATATTCCATGCTATATATATATATATATATATATACATATACATACATATACATACACACACATACACACACACACACACCACATCTTTATCCATTCATCTGCTGATGGACATCTGGGCTCTTTCCATAATTTGGCTATTGTAGACATTGTTGTATAAACATTGGGGTGCCCCTTCAAATTGTTATTTCTATATCCTTTGGATAAATACCTAGTAGTACAATTGCTGGGTTGTAGGGTAGTTCTATTTTTAACTTTTTTAACTGAGATTTTTTTTTTTTTTAACATATAATGTATTACTGGTTTCAGAGGTACAGGTCTGTGATTCTTCAGTCTTACATAGTACCCAGTGCTCATTACATCACATGCCCTCCTTAAAGTCCATCACCCAGTTACCCCATCCCTCCACCCCCCTCCCCTCCAGCAACCCTCAGTTTGCTTCCCATGATTAAGAGTCTCTTATGGTTTGTCTCCCTCTCTGGCTTCATCTTGTTTTATTTCTGCCTCTCTTCTCCTTTGATTCTCTGCCTTGATTCTTAAATTCCACATATCAGTGAGATCATATGATAATTGTCTTTCTCTAATTGACTTATTTTGCTTAGCATAATACCCTCTAGTTCCATCCAATGTCAGTATAAATGGCAAGATTTCATTTTTTTTGATGGCTAAGTAATATTCCATTGCGTGTGTGTGTGTGTGCACACACACACACATCTTCTTTATCCATTCATCTGTCAATGGACATCTGGACTCTTTCCATAGTTTGGCTATTGTAGGCATTACTGCTATGAACATTGGGGTGCACATACTCCTTCGTATCACTACATTTGTATCTTTGGGGTAAATACCCAGTAGTGCAATTGCTGGGTCATAGGGTAGCTCTGTTTTCAACTTTCTGAGGAAACCCCATACTGTTTTCCAGAGTGGCTGCACCAGCCTGCATTCCCACCAACAGTGTAGGAGGGTTCCCCTTTCTCCACATCCTCGCCAACATCTGTCATTTCCTGACTTGTTAATTTTAGCCATTCTGACTGGTGTGAGGTGGTATCTAATTGTGGTTTTGACTTTTATTTCCCTGATACCGAGTGATGTTGAACATTTTTTCATGTGTCTGTTGGCCATTTGGGTATCTTCTTTGCAGAAATGTCTGTTCATGTCTTCTGCCCACTTCTTGATTGGATTATTTGTTCTTTGGGTATTGAGTTTAAGTTGTTTATAGATCTTGGATACTAGCCCTTTATCTGACATGTCATTTGCAAATATCTTCTCCCATTCTGTCAGTTGTCTTTTGGTTTTGTTGACTGTTTCCTTTGCTGTGCAAAAGCTTTATATCTTGATGAAGTCCCAAAAGTTTATTTTTGCCTTTGTTTCCCTTGCCTTTGGAGATGTGTCTAGCAAGAATTTGCTGCCACTGAGGTCAGAGGTTGCTGCCTGTAGTTCTCCTCTAGGATTTTGATGGATTCCTATCTCACTTTTAGGTCTTTCATCCATTTTTAGCCTATTTTTGTGTGTGGTGTAAGGAAATGGTCCAGTTTCATTCTTCTGCATGGGGCTGTCCAATTTTCCCAACACCATTTGTCCACTGGATATTCTTTCCTGCTTTCTATGTGTCTGTTTTTGTGCCAGTACCATACTGTCTTGATGATTACAGTTTGTAATAGAGCTTGAAATCCAGCATTGTGATGTCACCAGCTTTGGTTTTCTTTTTCAATATTCCTTTGGCTATTCGGGGTCTTTTCTGGTTCCATACAAATTTTAGGGTTATTTGTACCAGCTCTGTGAAAAAAGTTGATAGTATTTTGATAGGGATTGCACTGACCGTGTAGATTGCTCTAGGTAGCATGGATATTTTAACAATATTTGTTCCTCTAATCCATGAGCATGGAATGTTTTTCCATTTCTTTGTGTCTTCCTCAATTTCTTTCATGAGTGTTCTATAGTTTTCAGAGTACAGATCCTTTGTCTCCTTGGTTAGGTTTATTCCTAGGTATCTTATAATTTTGGCTGCAATTGTAAATTGGATGAACTCTTTAATTTCTCTTTCTTCTGTCTCATTGTTAATGTTGAATGAGATTTTAAACGTACCTTCAATTTTGTTTAAATTTTAGATCTCTGATGGCTGGTATGGAAGAAGCATGCCTAAATCCTAATTTGCACTATTTTCTGAAATTAAGTATTTATGTCATATGCTGATATATCTGTTAAGAGTCCCAATATTTTTTCATAAAACTAAACAGATTATTAATCAAACAGTCCCACTATCATTTGGCTTATAGATTTTTTTTGGTATTAGTTTCAGAGGTAGAATTTAGTGACTCATCAGTTGCATACAATACCCAGTGCTCATTACACTTCAATTCCCCTCCTTAATGCCCATCACCCAATTACCCCATTCCCCCACCAACCTCCCCTCCAACAACCCTCAGTTTGTTTCCTATAGTTAAGAGTCTCTTATGATTTGCCTCCGTGTTTTCAGCTTATAGATTTTTTGTTGTTTCTTTTTTAATTTTATTTTATTATGTTATGTTAGTCACCATACAGTACACCATTAGTTTTTGATGTAGTGTTCCATGATTCATTGTTTCTGTATAAAACCCAGTGCTCCATTCAATACTTGCCCTCGTTAATACCCATCACCAGGCTAACCCATTCCCCCACCTCCCTCCCCTCTAGAACCCTCAGTTTGTTTCTCGGAGCCCATAGTCTCTCATGGTTTGTCTCCCCCTATGATTTCCCCCCTTCATTTTTCCCTTCCTACTTTTTTTTTTTTTAACATATAACGTATTATTTGTTTCAGAGGTACAGGTCTGTGATTCATTCAGTCTTACACAATTCACAGCACTCACCATAGCACATACCCTCTCCAAAGTCTATCACCCAGCCAAACCATCCCTCCCACCCCCCATCACTCCAGCAACCCTCAGTTTGTTTCCTGAGATTAAGAATTCCTCATATCAGTGAGATCACATGATACATGTCTTTCTCTGACTTATTTCACTTATAGATTCTTAAAGGATCATTGTACTCACGGTACCTTTAAACAGGTTTTGAGCAACCAAAAGAAACTGGAATCCTGAGAATATTCAATATTTTCCACAAAGATGGGGTGCGGGGAGAGTGGAGTTTAATGGCTAGGACAACAGAAGCCATTAATACCGATTATCCATTTACCAAAGAGAAATGATTTGTTTTCAGAGTGATTGTAGTAGCCAAGTTTAAAGTAAACAGGAAAAAACAAAGACAAAAAACAAAATAGATAACCATCTGTTGAAAAATTTCTTTATTCTTGTCTTTTGTTCCCTTCCACTTTCTCTGGGTGAGTAGTTTAAGGGGATTAATGTGAACATCTGAACATGCTGTTTTGCACCAAGCTCACTTAGTCTTTTCTTCTCAAGTCCTTGACCCAGATAAAGAAAGATAAGATTTCCAAATTCAAAGGAAGCTTCAACTGGAGGGGAGAAGGAAAAAATGCTATCTCAACTCAAAGTCTGATTTCTCTGCTGTTCTACAGTTGTAATTGCAAAATAGAGTTTCACTTAAAAATACCTCCCTTTGTTCATCCAGACCTCACAGAATCATCACGTTGGGAAGGGACCTTGAGATGTCATTTACTATCATGGACCATATATTCTGAACCAAAACTCAAAACAAATAGCCTCACAGAAGACTTTTTTCCCTTATTTGCTAATGTATTTATAATGACCTTGTAAGTGCTCAAAGGTCATGTGAATATATATACAAAATCAACTGCCTAAGTTTCACTCATCCCTTGATCCCTGGGCAATTTCATCTAGCGTCAAAAGCATCAACAGGATTTATGTGCTGTCCCTCCTAGTTCCGTTTTCAGCTCCTTAATTGAGTCTGTTTATCCAAGTGCCTATAAACATGTCTTTCCATATACATCTCACAGGTATTCTTTTTTTTTAAATTTTTTATTGTTATGTTAATCACCATACATTATATCATTAGTTTTTGATGTAGTGTTCCATGATTCATTGTTTGTGCATAACACCCAGTGCTCCATTCAATACGTGCCCTCTTTAATACCCATCACCAGGCTATCCCATCCTCCCACCCCCCTCCCCTCTAGAACCCTCAGTTTGCTTTTCAGAGTCCATCATCTCTCATGGTTCATCTTCCCCTCTGATTTCCCCCCCCTTCATTCTTCCCCTCCTGCTATCTTTTTTTTTTTTTTCTTAACATATATTGCATTACTTGTTTCAGAGGTACAGATCTGAGATTCAACAGTCTTGCACAATTCACAGCACTCACCATAGCACATACCCTCCCCAGTGTCTATCACCCAGCCACCCCATCCATCCCACCCCACCCCCCACTCCAGCAACCCTCAGTTTCTTTCCTGAGATTAAGAACTCCTCATATCAGTGAGGTCATATGATACATGTCTTTCTCTGATTGACTTATTTCGCTCAGCATAACACCCTCCAGTTCCATCCACATCGTTGCAAATGGCAAGATCTCATTCCTTTTGATGGCTGCATAATATTCCATTATATATATATACCACATCTTCTTTATCCATTCATCTGTCGATGGACATCTTGGCTCTTTCCACAGTTTGGCTATTGTCTCACAGGTATTCTAAACTCCACACATCCAAAATTGAAATCATCTTTCTTTCCAAACCAGTTTCTCTACCTCTCATCCTCTTCCCATGAACAATACCACATTGATTACCCAAGCCAGAAAGCTCAGAGTCTCCATAGGCCCTTTTCTCTCTTTCCCACACTCAGTCACCAGATCCTGTCAATCCTACCGGAAAAGAAAATCTCTCTTGTGCTCTTCTTTCTCTTCATTCTCACCACTGCTGCCTTAGTACACATTCTTATAACTTCCTGGGCAAATTATTGAAATCACCTCCTTGTTGGTCTTTTGCTACCAGTATTCATCACCATCTACCTGCACCCCACACACCACCCCTCCTGCATATTCCTTATCTTGGTCAGAGATCTCTATAAAATACACATCTCATCATGTGACCACAACTCTTTATGATCTTATTTTAAATATTTGAGTTCTCTGCTGTAACTGAAGTAGTTATGAATAAAACTCATGTCTACCACCACAACAGGGCAAAATAAGAAATTTTGGATTGTTTTAAAGAACAGTTGCCAGGCTAATTTTTTTCCCTAACACAGGATTTCTAGGATTGAAAACCGCGAAGCAGCTTTGTGATCCTGCTTGTACCATGCCCCATCCTCTGCTCCATCCTGCAATCCCACTTCAGAGAGTCTCTTACATTTAAAGTACAGACTGTGGCGGCACCTGGGTGGCTCAGTGGTTAAGCGTCTGTCTGCCTTTGGCTCAGGTCATGATCCCAGGGTCCTGGGATCGAGCCCCACATCGGGCTCCCTGCTTGGTGGAAAGCCTGCTCTCTCTCTCCCACTCCCCGTGCTTGTGTTCCCTCTCTCACTGTGTCTCTCTCTGTCAAATAAATAGATACAATTAAAAAAATTAAAATAAAGTACAGACTGTGAACCCAGCAATGGGACAGACAGAAGACAAAATATATGCAGACTTCAAAAGCTACAAATAGATTTCAAACAGCTACAACATATAGTTGTTTAGTTAAAGAAACTGAGATCCTTCAAGTCTTCCTAAACTGTTATCAATAATATTCAATGATTCTTTCTTTTTCCTTTGAGGTGCTCTGAGTTCTATAAAGAACAACTCTTTGAATACATAAACTGAGCTCATAGAAAGAGTGAACACGAGAAATATCTTTATCTCTCTGTCACCACTAAAGAGAATTCCTTAGGTGTCAACAGCCAGGGGAATGAGAAGGATTCCTTTATACAGATGCATTAAGTTCTTTCAATGGTATTTTTAAACCATAGTGGGCCAGTGTCCTATGGAAACCCACTGGTTCCATAGAAAGCCCCTTCTTTTTCCAGGAGTTTCTGAGGGTAGTGACTACATCCAGCATGAGGATCAGTACCAAGATGGTGTTCAATAAATGGAATGAATATTAGAAGAAAAGTGTTGCAAAATGGTGAAACAGTGTTGAAAAAGAGGCACATACCAACTGCTGCAGAGGAGGCCTAGTACCAACAGGCTCAGTGGGGTGAGCTGGTACCAAGGAAGTCCTCTGGGCCGAATGTTCTAGACTGGGCTCTTTGAGTTACAAGATAGCTTCTGCTGCTCCCATTTCTGGAAATTCCCTTACCTATTTCTCTACATGCTGAACTCTTACTCATCATTCAAGACCCAGATGAAGTCTCAACTCCTCAGTGGAACCGCTCCCCACCATCACACTCCCACCAAAATCTTCTGCACTCTGGAAGTGGAATGCTTTGTTTATGCCTACATTCTCATACTATGTTCTTAACACACGTTAACATCCTCTAGTTTATCTATTTTGTTGAAACACTTACATAGCACTTACTATGTATCAGGCAGTGTCCTCATAGCTTTCAATATTACCTCACTTAATCCTCACTCACCTACAAGTGGTATTACTATTATCCCTATTTTACAGCTGAGGAAACCGAAGTCCAGACTTTTAGAATTCTGCCTTTTGCAATATAGAAGCAGTTTTTAGAGAGGAAAAAAAAAAATGCGTGGTCTCCATCTTTATGATCTCAGCTTGTAACACATGACTTAGCAAATCGTAGACTTTGAAACATACATACATACTGTTGAATAAAGAACATTTGGCAGATGCCTGTCCAAATTGAAGCAACTCTATTCCTTTAAGTCTATTAAGCAACTCTCTCCTTTAAGAGACACTTAGTTCAATTCCCTTTCATGTAACCTTCCCTTAATAACTAAAGTGTCTAGTGAATTATTTCTCTTTGCTTAAAAAAGATGAAAATAATAATGAGTGACTTAACTATTGTCAAGCCCAAGTAAAGCTCATCAAGATCTGGTTAATTCCTTTACTCCAGAAGGACAAATCTCACATCACTGCCTTAAAAAGATGTAGTGCTTGCAAATTTTCTGTGAGAAATCTCAGTTCAACACTGTGGCAGCATCCGGCTTAATGTGCTACTAAAAGACAGAGGATGTCTATAGTTAGAGTTGCTGCCGATGAGATCAACACACTGTCCTCATCACCAACCCTACCCACCTCAGGGTAGTGTGTAGAATGATCTAGAGCACAATGAACAGGGGTGACTTGTGAGCAAACCCTCCTTAGCCACCCTGACTCCAAGCATCTGGAGTGTCAAGATCTGTGCAGCGTCAACAAGGAAGATATTGATTGCATAGATGGTGTCAGACACCTAAAAGATGTGCGGAACTGCATGAATGCAGTGCACTGTCCAGACAGAGAATAAAATGGCATTAGGTACAATCTGACTGGCCTCTAGGTCTCCTGAAATTTTGGTTATTTTTAAGTCGCACAAATTAAGCCTAGCCTGGAAAAACGGAGGCACTGATTCATAAAGTGCCAAAAGATCACTATTTTTCTTTCAATGATCACAGTCTCATTCATTTGGGGCAAGTCCCCAATTTAAAATGCCAGCACCCCATGAGGAGGTAAACCTTTTGTCATTATCAGCTAGTACCTGGTTTACCCAGTAATTCCCTCCCAGAGATCAGTACGCCTGCAGGTAAGGATAAGAAAAAGACCCAGACTGGTGCCAGGAGCAAGGAGAGAAGTCCTAGGAGAAAAAACAACCGCTTAAAGTGAGGAAGGCCCAAAAGGCCCACATACTGTGCTTCACCATTTTCCCAGGCTAGCTGCCTCACCCAGGACAGAGCAGAGCTGCAGATGGATGCAGGACATTGCAACTAGTAAGCAATTTCTACTCAGAGAGCATTTTCAGTGAGAGAGAAGTGTTTCTTTACCAATATCTCTTTTAAAAAAAAAATGGTCTAGGCGAGTAGAATCAAGGTTTACTGGGTCAGTACCCATGATGCCTGGAGAATAATCAAACAGCCAGGAGCAGGCATGGCTCTCCAACATCAGCTCAGCAGTGACACGGGGCTAGACAGAATTCAGGGCTAAAATTACTCAGAACTAGTCAGCAACTCAGTGTTCTAGTCTGTCGTCACAGAAGGACAAGGTGCATTGCTGCTCCCTGCATGCCCTGACTGGAAAATGTTTGTTTCATAAATAGCATGAGTAAGTCATTGAGATGCTATTGATGGCTTACTCCTACTTATATAGTCATGTTCTTGAGACAAGAAATGCAAAAGATCTGCCATCTCTGTCACATTCTAATCATCTGACTAGTGGACCAAAGCTACCCAGTAACTGGAACTTCTAAAATGACCAAGTGGGGGGTTTAGGCTCTAGTGCACAAAAGGTGCATTTTCAGTTGAGCTAAAAATGAAGAGAAGCTGATGTAGTGAAAAGAAGGGCCATATGCACCCCAATGTTCATAGCAGCAATGTCCGCAATAGCCAAACTGTGGAAAGAGCCGAGATACCCTTCAACAGATGAATGGATAAAGAAGATGTGGTCCATATATACAATGGAATATTACTCAGCCATCAGAAAAGATGAATACCCAACTTTTACATCCACATGGATGGGACTGGAGGAGGTGATGTTAAGTGAAATAAGTCAAGCAGAGAAAGTCAATTATCATATGGTTTCACTTATTTGTGGAACATAAGGAATAACATGGAGGACATTAGGAGAAGGAAGGGAAAAATGAGCGGGGGGAGTTGGAGGGAGAGATGAACCATGAGAGACTATGGACTCTGAGAAACAAACAGGGTTTTAGAAGGGAGGAGGGAGGGGGGATTGGTTAGCCCAGTGATGGGTATTAAGGAGGGCACCTACTGCATGGAGCACTGGGTGTTATATGAAAACAATGGATCGTGGATCACCACATCAAAAAGTAATGATGTATTGTACGGTGACTAACATAACATAATAAAATTAAAAAAAAAAAAATGAAGAGAAGCTGAAAGATCCAGGACACAGAGGGTACAGGGGAATGATAACAAAAACAGACTTAAAAGTCGTTCCCACCGCACTCAGGCCAAGAGCCAGAGCTGCCCTGAACTGTCGTGTAGGCTGTACCCTGCACAAGGGCACCCAGTCCAGGTACACATGAGTGGAAACTCAATTCCTCTCTGAAAGACAAGCAATGGCCAGGACGGGACTGTGCCAGCTCCCGAAGGGGTACCATTTTCTAACTGCTCTATCCAAGTGGGTGCCCTTTTTTTTTTTTTAATAAGTGGTTCATCCAGCAGGTGTACCTTTTTCTTAGATACAAAAATACCTCATATATATGCAGAGGTCATACCAAGTCCAGTTCAACTGGGTGTGACAGGAGCAAAAAGAAAACTAAGAGGTAACTGGGACTCCCACACCACACCTACAATTGTCATCCTTCTCTCCTACAGACCTCAACCAACTTGGGAGTCTCTGCTCTTAAAACAAAGGGAAGCAGTAGAGGTATTGTGCATACTTATGGACACCTGCCCAGTTGAGAGGTAGCAGCAGTGGAAGCTTGGTTGAAAAGAGCTATGTGATGGGACCACCTCTGAGAAAGTCACGTTTCTTTGTCACATATTGGGAAATGAAAGGTTGAATGGAACTTGAAAGAACCTATGTGTTGAGCAATGGGATGCGCTGAAGTACTAAAGATAATTTCTGCCTAATTTATAGGTTTCCACAGAGCTGGATATAACTTTCCCATTTGCTTGTCTAGGTCCACACTGGAATTCTGTCTCCCATCCTCACTAAAAGCAGAATTTTCCTAGAGATTTCTCTGTGACCTCATAGATTTATCTCATGAACCTGGGTGGGTAGGAAGACAGCCCACATTATTTCTCCTCATTGCTGAATACAGCCCCTAAGCTCCCAACTGGTATGGAGGAGATATAGAGTCTAGTTGCATAGAAGCTCCCCTCACCTGGGATGAGTCTCATTCTTTGATCCTGTGACCTGGCTCCATTAAAATGAAGGAGTTCTTATTGGGAGGAGGGGGTGACACAGCTAAGGTTCTGGAAGTGAAGAGTATTCTTTTCCAGCCTCAGGCACCAGCCAGCTTGCCTGTGAATTTTGCATTTTAAGCACCTCAGATCTCAGCTTAATTAAGAGCATCACTGCTCCCAGAATGATCTGGTGACAGAAAAGCAGGCAAGCAAAAAAGAAGGAAACACAACCACCTCAGCAAACTAAGTTCTATTCCTTCAAGCAAGCATTGAAGGAGAAGCCACTCCTGCCCAGCAGGACACAGGTGGTGCTGGGGGAGTGGGGCAGGGCAAAGGAAAGAGCCAATAGTCCTGAGGGTATAGCCTGGCCAGGGACCAGACAGAAAGATGAGTGGCCAGAGGGCAGCTTTATGACAACCTATCACCAAGTGTGTAAAAATCAGTCTCTTCACAAGTGCAGAGGGCACAGGTGGAGGGGCTCCAGGAGGGGGGCTGGTCCTAAAAATAAGTGTGGGGTTGCTGAAACCCTTAAATATGAGTGCTCGGAAGTGCTGAGTGGTGGACCTGGCACATTCAATCCTTAGTAGCTGCTACATTTATATGGCCCTCGACCTCATCCCACTTATCTCCAGGGCCCCCAAAGGAGACCTCCAGAAAGGGCTGTGCTTGTGGCTAGCAAGGACTTTGCCTTATCTTCTGGGAAGAGGTGGACCCAGCCCCTTCTCTCCTAGAAAAGCTAAGCCCAGGAGAATTCACAGAAATGGTTGAGCTGAGCCACAATCAATTGGTCCCTTCCCTGACAGCTGACTTCTGACAGCAGACACTTTGGAGCACTTAGAAATGCAAAGGACCCAGCTGAAAGCCACCTGTTTGGGAGCCACAATGCTGCTTTCTCTCTCCTGCATCATCTCCTGAATCTGTGGAAATACATATGCATCCAGAATACACGTTTCTCAGTTAACTGACATTTTACCCAACAGGAACTAAGTTGGGCTCACCTGGAGCTAAAGGATAGGAAAGAGGGAAGAGGAGGAAGAAGGGTTAATGCTTTACTGGAAAGGCAGAATAGCAAGGGAGGTGATGGTGAAGGTGAGCATTGGAGTCAGGCCACTTGGATCTGAACCCCAATCTTGCCAATCTCTAACCATGTGGCCTCGAACATATTGTTAACCTCATTTGTCCAGTGAGAACAACAACAGTACATGTGTGATAGGGTCTTAAATAAGCTAATATATGTAAAGTGCTTAAAAACCACAGTTCCTACAGGTTCTCTATATTATCATCTCTATAATCATCAGCTCTTGATCCATAAAAATACTGTGAAGTTGATGCTATGATGAGAAAACTAAGGCACTGGGCCCAAAGTCACACACATAGTAAAGGACCTGGGAATTGAATCCAGGGCCTGTGATGCCCACTGAGTTGTACTGTCTCTCAAGCACTACACTTTGCAAGTGGGGCAAAGGGATTCTTGTTCAACATCTCAAAATTAAAAATTAATGATTTCTCGGGGCGCCTGGGTGGCTTAGTTGGTTAAGCGACTGCCTTCAGCTCAGGTCATGATCCTGGAGTCCCGGGATCGAGTCCCGCATCGGGCTCCCCACTCAGCAGGGAGTCTGCTTCTCCCTTTGACCCTCCCCCTTCTCATGCTCTCTCTCTCTCTCTCTCTCTCTCTCTCATTCTCTCTCTCAAATAAATAAATTAAAAAAATCTTTAAAAAAAATCTTTAAAAAAAAATTTAATGATTTCTCATCAGGTACCATAATTTCATACATTCTTTTATTTCTTAGTATGAAACTCTATCCAGGTAAACCAAGCCATTTTCATTAGTGCTGACCCTGCTGGCCCCCAGGCCCATTATCTCCTTCTGAGTCTGCATAGTAAAATGCAATTCCTAGCTCCCCACCCCAAACCTCTTAAATCAGATTTTCTGGAGAGGAGTCTAGGAGTACACATTTTTAACAAACACCCCCACACATATATGATCATCCCTATCACCACCCTCCCCCCTCTAATTCTCATGCACCCCAGAGTTGGGAATGACTATAGATGCTATCTACCCAATTTTGTTTTGTTTTTTATACATCCTTAATAGGTACCTGAAATGTTCCCAGTAAGTTTCAAAACATCAAGTTCAAAACCTAAAAAAAGGCACAACTTGACTTGTCTTTTACCAACAACACAGCCTCACGTGAAAGCGCTGAGTCTGTGAGAGGTACAGGCTGCACAGAAGTCCCATTACTACAATGTATCCAGAACCATTGCCATTAGGAAGGGAAACATTAACTTCGTAATTATCCCCACATCCCCAGGTCTGTGGTGGTTCTTTTAATCACTTGTTTAGGATAGAAACAGTTAACTCTTTCCTACCCCATGCACACTTCCCAGATACACAGAAGCAAAAAGGACTTATCCTTGTTACAACAAGGGTTGCCCTGGTGACCTGTGATCTGGAGGTCAACTGGCCAGAGTGAACACACCTGCCAGGTACACATTCCTCCTCCCTTCCTCACTGTAATGTCACTACAGAGAGCTTTGTATTTCTAGTACATATGTTATTCTAAACAAAGATTTGTTTGAGTCACTCAAAACACATAAAGATTAGTTGACCCATGAACTACCCAGTCTCATGACCTCCACAAAAGCTCACAATTCAGTCATGCAACTGGACTCTGGGACATTCAGTGACCACATGTTGAGAGTATAGTCTTGATTCAAGTAACACAGCAAAATATAATTCTTAAGCTCTGTGGTCAGTTTTTTTCATAATTAACTGATACAGTGTATAATACTAGGAAGAAGGGAGAAAGCTGCCAGCCTTTGAAAAATGACAGTGAGTTCACAGCAAGTTTGCCCTGGTGAAATCTATAGTATGCAATTTACCAGTGCCACGGCCCTTCCCCTTGGTGCTCCTGGCCCCCAACCAGCTTGCATGTGACACCCCTCCAGCTGCTCACCCTTTGCTGGTAAACTGGCAGATACATAAATAATACCTCAGTCTGCTGGAAGCTCTGTGGGATTTTCTTCCAACACAGCACTTACGGGGTTTTGGTAGAGGACTGGGTAGGAGGGGGGGGAAGAAGGGGGAACCGGAAGAGGGTGGTAGCATAACTTCAGGTTAAAAATGAAGAGAAGCAATATGTGCAGCTGGCCGTTCCCAATTAAACACCAGCTCCTTGGTTAGCAGTGGTCTGAGCCTGCAGCGTTTGGGCTGTTTTTCCCTTCAGCTATTAGGATGTTCATTAGTTCAAATAAAAATCTGCAAGCAAGCTGCTAATAAAGGTAGTAAATTTGCTTCTCTACCAACCTGATTGTGGAGCATTTTTGGCTTGTTATCTTATTTAATTGTCTAAGGAAACTAATTGTTTTGGCTCATTTTGTTAAGGTTTATAATATTTGGATTGTTTTCTTTGCAGAGCAGGCCAGAACATTTTGGCATTGAAGAATGTGTAGTTGATCTATGAAGTATAGACTTTTGAATATGCATTTTGACTATGGTGGAAAATTTATTTATTCAAAAGCTCATTAGTTTATATTGGAATGTCCTTTAGATGGAAATCGATAAAATATTCTATAAGGAGAGGTATCTCTGCACATAGGGAGAGGAGAAATCCAAATCACTGGATAAGAAAGCTACTTTGCCTCAAAAACAGATAGTTCATAGACAATACTGTGATGTGCTAATAAAGATAGGGCAGAGGAGGAGGAAAAGGAAGAAGAAACAGAGGGAAAAAATGAACAAATTAGACTTTCCAGTCTCTCAGATCTGGGTTGAAACTAAATTCTGCTACTACCAGCTCTGAACTTCATTTTCCTTATTTGCATAGTGGTTACTACTTCACAAGGTTGTTGAAAAAATTAGATGAGCTAATGTGTATAAGGCTTCTGACTCATAATAGAGCTCCAATGAAATTAGTTCAACCCAGAACTAAGGTTGCCAGGTAAGATACAGGACACCAGGTGTCTTAGTTTCTTATTGCTGCTGTAACAAATTACCACAAACTTACTGACTTAAACCAACACAAATAACATGATCATACAATTCTGGAAGTTAGAAGTCTAAAATCGAACTGCATGGCTGTATTCCTCCTGGAAACTCCAGGGGAGAATCTGTTTCCTTGTCTTTTTTTTTTTTAAGCTACTAGAAGGCATCTATATTCCTTGGCTCATGGCTTTTTACTCTTATCTTTAAAGACAGCAGCATAGCATCCTCTCTATTCTTTGACCTCTGCTTCCATCTTTGTATCTTCTCCCTTATAAGGACCCTTGTGATTATCTGACCCCTCAAGATAATTTAAGATTATTTCACCTGTAGATTCTTAACTCATTCATATCTACAAAGTCCCTTCTGCCATATAGGTAACATACTAACATATTCTGGGAAGTTAGACTCAAACAACTGTGGAGGCCACTGTTCAGCCTACCACAGTTCACCCTCTGGCCTCCAAAGGTTTTTATCCAACTCTTATGCAAAACACATTCACTCAATCCCAATACTTCCAGAAGTCTCAGCCTATCAAAGCACCAATGCAGTTTCAAAGTCTAAATATCATCAACCCCGAAGTCCTAAATCTCACTTTAAATTATATACGGGTCATAAGTCTCAGTATGACCCATTTGAGGCAAAATTCCTATCTGTCGACCTGTGAAAATAAAAAACAAGTTATGCGATCCCAAAATACAATAAGGGGCAGACATAAGATAAGAATTATAGTCATTCCCACTCAAAAATAGGGGTGAGGGATAAAATGAAAAAAAGAATCACTGGTTCCAAGCAATACTGAGATACAACTGGGAAAAATTCATTAGGTTTCAAGGCCTGGTAACAATCCTCTGTGGTCTCAGCTTATTCCTCTGGGCCCTCACTTCTATCCTCTATGCATGAGGTTCTGCCCTCTGGACAAACAGCTGTGCTGCCTGGATCATCCCTGCTTTTTCATGAAGTGAGTAACATATTTGCAGCTGAGTAACTTTTCGACCTTATTTCCTACAGGCAGAATTTTTGGACTATAACAACTTTCATTTCTTCTTTTCTCTGTCCCTTTTAGTCCAAGCTGCAGTATTTCTGATGATATGACATCGAGAACACTGTGAGTATACCATATATGTACAGGATTCACTCCATTAGACAAAAGGCTGCTCCACAGATCCTTGCAGATCATTTCATCTCTATTTTCAACTTCTCCTGAGATGGCAGAAAGGATCCATGAATCAAAGGCATAATCTCTTCAAAGGGACCTCTATGTGATTGAATAGTTGGACCTTCTGATCCTTCCAGGAATTAGTGAAAGGTTGCTAAGCCACACTCTTGGCTTTCTCTCCAGAGGATGCTTTCCTGACAGTCAATCTCCTAACTGAATCTTTGCAATACGGATAGGCTAAGAATTTCTTCAATCATCAGGTCTTTTTTCTTTTTTGCTTAGGTCTTCCCTCAGTCTCTCTTTATTCTCATATCCTACTATAAGGAGCAAGAAAAAACCAGGCTATACCTTTCAACACTTGGCTTAGCGATCTCCTCAGCTAAATATCCAAGTCCATCACTTGTAAGTTCTGCTTTCCATATAACAATAGGACACAACTTAGCTAAATTTTCTTTCACTGTGTAACAAGGATTCCCTTTACTTTGTTTCCAATAACACCCAGCTAAGTTCAAATTTCGGGTAAAAAAAAAAAATTAATGTTTGGTGCAAGTATGTCGCAAATATTACATGGGACACACGGAAACTACAAAGTTACTGTTTTTCTGAAATTCACGTTTAACTGGGCATCCTGAATTTTTATTTGCTAAATCTAGTAGTTGCCATGAAGGGTTATGAGAGAACAGGATACAGAATGAGGAAAAGCTGAAAACGAAGAAGAAAATAGAAGAAATGCACAGCATAAGGCTGTGTCTGGGAGGGCAGACTTTATTACGGAACTATGGCAGAAGGCCTTGAACAGACAAGGAGGCAACTCTAAGGATTCAGAGATGGTGAGGTATGCAGGGAGAGGGATTAATCCTGAAAGAGCTAGAGGCACTGAAAATGAACACCTGACTTCTTTATTTAGCTGCCATCATGTCTGCCAAGAGAACCTCATTTTAGCAACACTTATCTCTAGAGGAAGAAAAGTACTCTTCATCATTCTCTAGGCTTCCTATGGCTAGACACACACACACACACACACACACACACACACCAGCATGTGTGCAAGCTGGAGTACATCTAGGTGCATGGCAGCACTATGGTGAGTTTTGTTACTTATTAACGAACTTTTTCCTCAGTGGGAAGCCAACACCTTTTATGCTCCAAGTTTATAAACCACAGTGAATTTATTCTCATTTAATTTGCTACCAGGAATTTAAGTATGGGTCAGGTTATCACAAACACTGTACACACACATATTATATATAATGTCACCTTATTTATATGTGCCTCTTCCAAAGCAGAGGGAATTTGAAGTCTATCAATGGCATCTACTGCACTTAATTGTTCGCTTCACTGCCCTTCCAAACCCCCACTAAAAGCAGGAAAATGTTTCAATTAAACTTGCCCACTACTTGAAAAGAGTAGAAGGAAGACCACATAGCTTAGAATGTTTTGGGGTTTTTTTAGGTTTTATTTATTTATTTCAGAGAGAGAGAGAGCTAGGGAGCACAAACTGGGAGAGGGGCAGAAAGAGAGGGCGAAGCAGACTCCCCACTGAGGGCGAAGCAGACTTCCCCACTGGGCGAAGCAGACTCCCCATTGGAAGCCCAATGCAGGGTTGGATCCCAGGGCCCCGGGATCCTGACCTGAGCCAAAGGCAGATGTTAACTGACTGAGCCACCCAGGCGTCCCTTGGAATGGCTTTATAGCTATTTCAGGTATGAAACACCTTTGCTCAGTGGTCTTCAAGGTAGAAACTGAAGGAGTTGGGATGGGAAAACATGGTTGCTTCCTCTCCTCATTGCTCCTGACTGCAGTTTTCAGGAGAAGATTCTTCTTAACAATAACATCACTTGTTTAGTTCTTTGTGTGTCAGGAGGTCTTCTAAGCACTTTACATGTATTAAATATATACATGTATTAAATCTCAGCAGACCCAAATAAGGAAAGTACTAGTGTCATCCTTATTTTATTAATGAGAATACTGAGGCACAGAGATTAAATAATTTGCCCAGGATAACAGTTATTAAGTGGCAATCTGGGTCCAGAATCTAAGCTCCTCACCACTCTGCACCCTGTCCCTCCGCTAATTCAAATTAATTCCTAAGATACCAGGCACATCTATAACAAAACACTAGTGACAAGACTCATCTAGCAGAGGTAAATAGAAAGAACTCTAGTTTATGAGAAGATCTCAGTTCAAGCACTCTGGAACACCCTGGAAAAATTCCTTAGTTCTTCATTATAAACATTTAAAAAAAAATAATAAGGGCCAAAGTCAAAAGAGGAATGAAGCACCCATAATCACAATTAATACATTCTGGCTCTTCAGTGAATGTACAAATAATTTCTTTAAAAGTAATAATGTATAATATTGAAAAAGTATGCTTAACTAGGGAACTTTATCCACTGCTGATCAAAGTGCTGGTAAAATGGATTCTACCTTTTTGCAAAGCACTTTGTCAGAATTATTCAAAAGCATTTTCATACCCTTTGATCCAATAATTCTAATTCTCAGACTGTCCTAAGAAACTATAGTAAAGAACTTTATAGATAAAGATGTTCATCAAAGCATTTTTATGCACATTGAATATGCAAACTGTGTATAATACTGCATATTAAAAATTACGGGTTCTTATAATACTTTAAAAATTGACCTTTTGCTTAAAATCATTCCTTGACTTTCTCAATATCACTGAAGGCCAGAGATCATTCCAGGGAGGTAGTGATGAACTGACAGCCAGAACTTCAGGTTGAAGTAATTACTCTGTTGTTCTCTTCTTTCACAAGAAAGACAAATTACAGGAAAATAAGATCAAGCAAGGAAATTTGTTTTCAAAGGAACCTCTTGCAAAGAACATCGCAGAGTCATTCATTTCATCCCAGTCTCCTACTCTGCCTTCATCTTTGTCTTGGTATCAAAGAGCCTTTAGGTCAGAGTGATGACACAGAGCAGGTCTGCAAGATCCACCCTAATCTAAGGAACATGACATTCTACATCCAGGAAGCAAACAAGTCCCTTTTACAAAGATTTCTAATATCCACTAACAACTTTTTAAAAGTTGTTTCTGTTCAGAGTATTGAGACACTCTTTCTGAGCTGTTCAGATTTCTGCTAATTTGGATAAAGGGAATGTACATAGGGAATGTTAAATGCTTAGCAATATTCAGAGAAGAGAAACAGCTGAGATTAGAATTCCATATTTTAGATTTAAATCTATAAATTCACATCAGCATCATACCCTTCTCTTGTCAGTATACATATACAAATTACATGATAAAGGAATAGGAGGGGTCTCATCCTCTGATGGGTGATCATATGACCAGCTCTTCAAGAAAGGGTTATATCTTATGCAGGCAGCAAACTGCAAGGAACTATGCTCTCTCAGTCCTTCTCTGAGCATCTGAATGTTGGCTGCACACATCAGTTGATCCATTAAACTAAAGTTAATGATCCTGAAATGAGTACTCATTCTGACCTTAATAACAGAAAAAAAATCCTGCAAATGACTGATTCTATCCCGTGAAATGTACCACACACATTTTTCTAAGCCATGAATTTGTTTATTCACACACACACACACACACAAACACACACACTACAGGGTTGTTGTGAAATTACTTTGAGTCCTTCTTGGTAAGGAACTGGTAAAACCCTTCATCAGCCATGAGTCATAATTGTCAGACCCCATCTGAATCCTTTTCTCCCCCCACCATTTTGGTTTTACTGTTCTCTTTCCCCTTTACTTCTGCCTCCCCATTCTGATCTGAATTGGGAAGGATTATTCCTTAGATCAAAATTTTTACACAAATCTAAATCAATTCCCCTTTCCTTTGTCTACAGTTGCTCAAAGGGCTTAATGTAATTTCAGAACCCCCACTGATACACATCTGCTGCTCTGGTACCTCCTAACTCAAGGTTCCTTCTATCCTGGTGTATGTTTTGTAAATGGTCTGATGCTGCCGGTTATTTAAGACTATTCTCACAACCACCATCCCCACCATCCCCACCATCCCCACTATCCCCACCATCCCCACCATCCCCACCATCCCCACCATCCCCACCATCCCCACCATCCCCACCATAGCAGGAGCTTCACTTCATATAACCACTTCAAGGCCATTCTTCCTTGACAGAATTGTCCTTAATTTTAGTGAAGTGTTGGATTTATCATGAATAAAATTTCATGCAGCCTGATTCTTCCAGGAAAACAAAACTAAGACCACTTCCAAAGCAGCCCCATAAGTACAATGAGTCCAATAAGAATTTTCTCTCTCATGGGCAGCATAAGGGAAAAAAAAGGTAAAAGCTGGAAAACTCCAACCGAACTTAGAACACTTCTGGCACAGAGTTTTCCCTGTGTTTACTCACAAAAGATGGATGACCTCTTGCAAATTATTTGGCATCTGATGTGATGCAGAAAACAATGAACTAATTTGAGCATCCTAGCTTAGAAGGTTGACTTACTAATCAGGGGTATTAATATCTGAATTAATAGATCACCTTTAATAATCACCATGAAGACTTACAAATGTTTTCAGAGAAAATAGTAATCATATTAATAAATACCATTTATTTAATTCCTATCTTCTCCCATCAATTACTTTCACAAAAAAACATGCAAAATGAATCATTAACTCATGCAACAAATATTTACTGGACTCCTACTGTGTTCCAGGCACTGAACTAAGACCCAGGTTGCAAAGGTGACTATGACACAGACCTTGATGCGGAGAATAGACTGTACCATAAAACATGCTCATGTGAGTTGCAGAGGAAGGTGATAAACTATCAGGGGAGATCAGAAAGGACTTCCTTGAGGAGGCAGCATGACAAGAAGGAAACTACTGCAACAGTCCTAGCACTGAGTGACTGGAAGCAGAATGAAGACATTGGCAGTGTGAACCAAGAGTTCAGGGTGACCAGCTGGATGTAAGGAGAAAGGTAGAAAAGTCTTGGCCTACCAGATGAATGGCAATGCCAACATCCCAGATAGGGCCTATGTGAGCAAATTGGAGAGTAGGGGAAATGATGAGTCCATTCTCATCCTACATTTAAGGAAACTGAGACTCAAATGGCTAAAGATCTAATTAAAGATCACACTAGTGATTAATGGCCAAGTTGGAATTCAAGTATATTTTGGCTGCCGCCAAATTAATGTTCTTCTCATTGATCTACCTGTTTTGTTAGTCCTTTTGTAGGAAAACTCAATGTGTAACAGTTAAATTTTATTGGAGAGACAGTAAGGGGTATTTATGAAAAGCAAACTTAGTTTCCTTTCTGTCCCTGTGCTCATCAGAAAAGGTACCAGATCTGAAACTCTTTTTCTCTTCCCACCACTCCTCCACCCCTTTTGTGCTACTTTTTCTATTAGATTCTCTACAGAGCACTGAGCCCTGAGAAGGAAAGGCATTAGATGCTTCTCACACAGCTCCAGATAATTATCATTATCTGCAAACTGCATATTTACACTTGTCTGTATTGCCCAACTTTAAAACCTTTGTAAAGTTGTGCATTTGTGTTGTTGTTTTCATGGTATCTAGAAGCAGATGCAGGTTGTAAAGTCAGCACTAAAGAGAGCACACATCTGCTGACAGCACTCACAAATTTTACATAGTGAGTGGATAACTCAATTTAGGTTTTATTTTTTTTAAGATTTTATTTATTTATTTGTTGGAGAGAGAGAGCACGCGCACACAACAGGGGGAGCAGCAAGCAGAGGGAGAAGCAGGCTTCCCGCTGAGCAGGGAGCCTGATGCGGGCTCGATCCCAGGACCCTGGGATCGTGACCTGAGCCGAAGGCAGATGCTTAACTGACTGAGCCACCCAGGCATCCCTCAATTTAGATTTTAAATCAACTGACCTTTCCAGAAGGTTGGAATTATTGACCACATGAAAAAAAGAGGTATACCTCTTTTACCTCATTTTTAAAAATTGTTACAATCCTTTATATTTTGCCAGAAGATAGTAAGGCACAAATTCTGAACCATCCCATAATTTCTACATTGAATTGCAAATTTAAATGTAACACTAAAGGGTAAAATTGCTCAGAATTATGAAGTCTCCCATTTTCACCCAAAATCTATTTGTGTAAATCATACATATTGAACTTCCTTGTTAAATTAGAGGATGTCCAAAAGAGCTGCACAGAACTTCAAAATTTTACTATCTGAAAGTTTTGGGCTTTTTTAAAAGATTTTATTTGACAGAGAGAGAGAGAGAGAGAGGACAAGCAGGGGGAGCAGCAGAGGGAGAGGGAGAAGCAGGCTCCTTGCTGAGCAGGGAGCCCAACACAGGGCTCCATCCTGGGACCCCGGGATCATGACCTGAGCCAAAGGCAGCTGCTTAACTGACTGAGCCACCCGGGTGCCCCACTATCTGAAAGTTTTTAAGAATCATTTGAAGTTACAATGGCGACCTCTTAATAAATTACCCAATTATACAGAAATAATTTCATTCATCCCTGTAAATTTTACCATGGTTCATTTATGTGAACACAGTGCAAAGATTAATATTTTTACTTACCTAATTTATTAATACTGATTAATACAAACTGTTCATTGAAAATGCACTACAGGGGCACCTGGGTGGCGCAGTTGGTTGAGCATCTGACTCTTGGTTTTGGATGGGGTTGTGATCTCAGGGTTGTGAAATTAGGCCACATGTGTGGCTCAGTGCTCAGTGCAGAGTCTGCTTGAGATTCTCTCTCCTTCTCCCTTTGCCCCTCCTGCTTGTGCTATCTCTAAAAATAAGTAAATAAATCTTAAAAAAAAAAAAAAAAGAAAAGGAAATTCCCTACAAAGAAAATGCCCCAAGGAGAATTAGAAAATATTTTATTTATCAAGAAATGGACTCTCATCTCAATTAAGTTCTTAATAGTTAACAGAAGGAAAATCTTCTAATAAAATCCAAAAATTGCAGTATACCATTCCCTAGTTTATCCAGCTATAGAATACTCCAAAAGCTAATAATCTGAGGATGAGTCACAAGATGAAAGCCTACAAAACATGGCCATCAGACATAAGTGTGAAAATGTGACTTGTTCTGTATTTATCCATGTCATTTGTAAATATTTCTGCTTACTGTTTTTGTTCATTCAACAAATATTCACATTCACTGAGTTTAAACTTATTTACTAAGTACATCTAGTTCATCATGAAATACCCAGAATCATGATTTCTAAGCCAATTTGGGATATTTTGCCCAAACTCCATCTTTACTCACCTCAGAAAATGAACATTAAGTTTTGGGCACTGGAGCTGCTTGAACAAGTTGTTTCAAGGAATTGAAGATGAACACTTTTGAGGAGCTTATTGTCCAGTGGAGAAAAAATAACTATAATAGAAATACAGATGAGGTATTATAGTTCAGACTACTTCTAGTTTCTCCTTGGATTTAAGGGAAATAATGCTAAGTGGATTTGAGGTACAGATCAAAGCAGAGGATTAAGAATAGTTCTGATAGTGGGCATTCTCCTTTGTTTAGATTCACACAGTGCCCTAGACCAGATAAGGGCATTCTTGATGGAAAAACTGAGCTTTAAGGATTTGAACAGAGATTTGGAGGAAATCCAGGATTTAGAGATTTAAAGATAGAGGAAGAAGAAACACAAGTGGTCTGTCACTGCTGGGACCCTGAACTCAGGAGCTGAGTACAGGGAGGGAGGCAATGGCAAGGCACTGAGCTTCCCAGAGGCGGTAAGTTCTCCCAAGAATGGAGACTGACATGAATGAGAACTATAAACACCAAATCATGTAGGGGGATGCAAAGCCCACTGTAAACTCTGGGTATGCTCCTAAGAGCCTAAGTAATCTTTTTATTTTGGGGGGGTGGGTGGGGAGGGAGAGGTGCTAAAAGGAATAATAGCACATATTTTTCCACAGAACACCTCTGTCAATCAGGCAACTTATCTGGAAACTAAAATGGCAAGCCTTCAGAATTAGTGTTTATACAACTCTGGTCTCTGGACTGGGTAACAAAAACTGGAAACTTGTCAGTGGTAACAGATCTCTCACCCTCGGTACACAAACACAAACATCCCACCAAGGATCACAGTCATTCAAAATCACCCAGGTGTTATGGTAGAAATACTGCGCAGGATAGAGATTTCCGACTAGTATATTCTAAGAGGAAGAAAGACTGAGAATTGCTTGTGATGTTCAATTAGTTTGGACCCTAAGTCTAGGATTACTCCGAGACCCAACCCTCAATCAACCAAATATTATTAAACGTGATGTAGAAGGTGCTGTGCACAAGAGTTAATAAATAGCAGGTTACATTTCTGCCTCACTCCTAAAATGCACCTGGGGATGAACCCATTAGCTGCATGACACAATACTCACCACTTTTAAGTATTTGGGTATGAGTAATGACTATTATTTCCATACCAGAAAATTGAAGGGAGTGAAGATTTGAAGGCTCTTGCTCGGTGTGCAGCCAAACTAAGAGATTCAAGGGAGGAAGCTTAACAGTCACTGCCCAGTTCATGCTGCAATGACAAAATGTGCAAGTCCCAATATAATGCCTGGATGCAATGCTAGGAGTTGAAATATGGAGCTAACCACTTCTGGAGATTATGGTTTTGTAGCTAAGCACCAACTGTTGGAAAGCTGTCCTCTAGTAGTGGAATGAGTATCAGTAATGCCCATGGAGGGGGGGAAACACAGCCTATCAAAATATTTTATCAATAACAGAACTTGTAGGGTAAGCTGCCTCTCCATTCTGAGCCCACGAAGTTCCTTTTCCAGGATGCCTTTTATGAAAGGATGATTTTTATGAAAGACAGGAAAGGCGCTTCTTAGGTATTATGTGCCACAAGAAGAAACAACATCAGACTATTTAGGGATTGATTTAATAGGACTACGGGATCAGGCCACCCCTCTGTATTTGGAGATGGGATGCTGCCCATGAAGTGGGAATGTATATCCACTCTGGAAATTATCTTGAAGGAAAAAAGGAAATCAGCCCAGTAAGAACCTGGGATTGGGTCTGAATAGGGTAGTAATTTTAAGGTGTAAGTCAGAGTGATCGGTGGTGAATCTAAAACTGCTCTAAAAAATAAAGTCTCTTTAAAAAAAGTAAATAACAGACTGAAACAGAACACCAAAATTTGAAGTACCAATAAACTGATACTGAGTTTACCAACTTTCTCTCCAGGATCCCCCAGCCTAGATTTAAAAACAGCCCAAACCTCAAAAGTGAGCATGGAACAGACAGAAACAGCTCCTGAAGCCCTCTAGTTCTGCCTAAAAAGAGAGCATGGAGGAGCTCTGTTTTTTTTTCCCCTCCATCCTGTTACCTCTGGTCTCTAGGCAATGCCATGGGAGTAGCAGCACTGACAGTGGCAGAAGTAGGGGCATGCAGGTGCCTAAAACTCTGAAGCAGGGAAATGTTCCAACCTGATCAAAGGAGCTATAGCCCAAGAGGGTGGAGTAAATCTCTGTCTATATAGTAGACCATGGTACATAGAGCCCCAGCTGTCTGTCCAGAGGATGAGAAGGACTAGGCCAGGTTGGAAAGTATCCGAGAGATCGTGGAAGGGAAGAGATCAGGCTAATGATGCCCTAAAATTATCTGTTGATTCTTGGACTCAACTCTGATCAGTATATGTGTGGATCTGATCCTTAAAAGCACTCCAAGGCTTTAAGAAGTGACCTAAGTGATAAACCATCACATGGGTCCCATACTGGCCACTGGGTGGTATCCACATGGGACAAATCAGAGTAGCACAGCGAAGGCAGAACTACCATTAAAACTACAAGACACAGAAGATTTGTCTGAAATCAAATGGGTCAAGCTCGATGCTGACACAAAAACATTTTTCATGGGATTTAAAAAAGACCCAGAGTCTTACCACATAGTATCAAAATATCCTGGATACAATCCAAATTTACTTGGTATATGAAGAACCAGGAAAATCTCAACTTACATGGAAAAAGACAACAGACGTCATCACTAAGATGATAAATGTGTTGTAAATATCTGGCAAAGACTGCTAATGCAGGAATTATAAAAACGTTCCAAAAAGTAAGGGCAAAAACTCAAAGAGGGTGAAAAGATATATAGTCTCATAATAAATAAAATGTATACATGAGAACCATCTGGAAATAGAAAAATTTTAAAAATAGTTTTTTTTAAGCCACTGGATGGGTTCAATAGCAGAATGATAACCAAATAATCATTGAGCTTAAAAAAAAAGAATTATTGAGCTTGATGACTGGACAACAGAAATTATCCAATCCAAATAACAGACAGAAGACTGAATATTAAAAGCTTCAGGGATTGGGGGATACTATCAAGAGGATTAACATTCAGCAAACCCCAAAAACAGAAACCCAAAGAAACTTCCACTCAGAAAAATCATAATTAAACTGCTAAAAACTAAACACAAAGAAAAAAAAAAAGAGTAGTGAATGCCAAAAAAATTATATATTATCCATAGGTAACAACAAATTGAAAGGCTATAGACTTCTCATAGAAATAATAGAGGCCAGAAAGAACTAGAACATTACCAAAATTAACAAAAGTAACTGTCAACCCAGAATTTGATATCCAGTATACTACCTATTAAGATTATAAAATAAAGCTATAATAATCAAGACAGTGCGAAAATGCCTTTGGAACAATTTGAAAAGACTATCCTTTCTCCACTGCATTTTCTTTATACCTGTTAAAAATGAGCCATATTTCTGGGAGTTTTCTATTTCATTGATCTATGTGTCTATCCTTTGACCAGTATCACACTGTCCTGATTATTGTGTATATATATGTATACACATATATGTGTATTATATGTATATTATATGTACATATATATGTGTACACACACACAACGAAATATTACTCAGCCATCAGAAAGGATGAAATATTACCATTTACATCTACATGGATGGAACTAGAGGGTATTAAAATGCTGAGGGAAATAAGTCAATCCTAGAAAGACAATTTTCATAAGGTTTCACTCATATGTGGAATATAAGAAACAGTGCAGAGGATCATAGGGGATGGGAGGGAAAATGAAACAGGAAGAAATCAGAGAGGGAGACAAACCACGAGAGACTCTTAACTATGGGAAAGAAACTGAGGGTGGCTGGAGAGGAGGTGGATGGAGGGATGGGGTAACTGGGTGACGGGCACTAAGGCAGGTAAGTGATGTGATGAGCACTGGGTGTTTATATGCAACTGATGAATTACTGAACTCTACATCTGAAACTAATCATGTACTATATATTGGCTAATTGAATTTAAATAAAAATATTGTTCCAACACAATTGGTTGATAATCCATATGCAAAAAAATAAAACTTTGACTTAAATATTATCTCTTGTATAAAAATTATAATCAAAATGGATTATATATGTAAATAGAGCACACACAATTGTAAAACTTTCAGGAAATATGGAGAAAATCTTGATCTGAGTTAGGAAAAGAAATTATGACACCAAAAGCACAATCCAAAAAAGAAACAAATTAGACTTCATCAAAATTTAAAACTCTTATTAAAATGACCGTTAAGAAAGTGAAAAGATACAAACCAATGGAAAATTTTTGTAAATCACATATTCAATGAAAGCTCTGTACCTTAATACACAAAAAAACTCAGATCAATGGTAGGAAAACAACCCAATTTAAAAATGGACAAGGGGTGCCTGGCTGGCTCAGTCAGTGGAGATTGTGACTTTTGATCTTGGGGTTATAAGTTCGAGCCCTATGTTGGGTGTAGAGAATACTTAAAATCTTTAAAAAAATAAAAAATAAACATGGACAAAAGACTTCATGAAAGATACTACACAAAGGCCAATAACCCCATGAAAAGATTTAACATCATTAACCATTCTGGGAAATCAAATTTCCCAGATACCGCTATATACTAATTAGAACGCCAAAAATGAACAATACCAACAACACCAGGTGCTGACAACCCTCGTACAGCTGGAACCCTCGTACACTATCTGAGGAAATACAAAATGTTATTGATGCTCTGGAAGAGTTTGGTAATTTCTTATATAGTTAAACATATATCTACATATGACCCAGCAGTTCACGCCTACTTATTTACCATAGAAAAATCAAAACTTATGTTCACACGAAAACCTGCACATGAATGTTTATAGCAACTCTGGATACAATCACCAAAAAATCAAAATAAACAAATGCCTTTCAATGGTCAAATGGATAAACACCACGTGTCGTGACCATGTAATACAATACTATTCAGCAAGGAAAAGGAATGAACAATGGATACGTTCAACAGTATGTATGAACCCTAAGGGCATTATGCTGAATGAAAGAAGCCAGTTTCAAAATTTGCATACTATCTGATTCTGTATATAGAACATTCTGGAAAAAGAACTTCATATAGAGAACAGATCAGTGGTTGCCAGGGACAAGGGCTGAGAAATGGGTTTGACTACAATGGGACAGCACAAGAGTATCTGGAAGATGACAGAACTTTTCTGTATCACAATTGCCGTGGGATTTACATACATCTACACATGTACTAGAATTCATAGAACTGTATATCCCAAAAAAGTCAGTTTTACTGAATGTTCCACTTAAAAAATAAAACTTAGAAATATACAGACAGGTCTCCAAGGGCTGAAAGTCTAATGGAGTGAGGAAGACAATAGATTTCACCCACACACACAGTCTGATGCCAAGACTCAGCCCATGCCTTACTCAGCTTTGAATTACCATTCTCAGGCTCTGGCACTGTTCTCAGTAAATATTAATGGAACTAAATAGCTAACAAACGCTACATGTAGCAGCCAGGCAATGGCTCATTGTTACAGAATCTACCACATTTAACCCATGGTGCCCTATCAGTACCGCAGATTTAATGTTAAGAGGAAGAGAAGGATCCATACCTCCCTTCCTGCAATCAAAGATCACTGTGAATGTAGGAGTATGCCAGGTCCACTTAGGGATGAGACAGGAGCAGATAAAGAGACTGCACATGTGAATCCACAAAAACTGTACACTGGATGGAGTCAATGAGAAATGAGATAGGGATGTTGAGGCATTTTTATGGACACATTGGCCAGGCTCTCCCACCAATTCTAGTGAGGGAAAAAAAGTGGCCCACTGGTCCTCGTGGTATAATCTTACCTCCGTGCACAATCAATTCCTTCCCAAAAGCAAGAATGTCTCCCAGGTCTCAAGAATATACTTCAACTACCATGTTCTCAATTTTATCACTAAAGACACTTCTTTCCTTTCTAATTAAGAATCTGCTAGAATAATTTAGCTTGCTGAATTCCAAGTTTTGCTCTGTGGGAAAACAAAACTCTGACCTTATTTTGTAGACATGTGCAGTGAGACCTGGAACATACAGGTTACAAAGAAATGAGTAAGATATATACCCTTGCCTTCAAGGGCTTAGCAAAGGACAAAGAATTATAGTCTATCTTGAGTATTTAAGTACCTTGAGAGAGAATTACTGCAGGAGAGGTAATGTCTGGAGGAGGTGGGTGTGGTAAGGTGAGATCAAGGAAAGCTTTATTGAAGATAATCTCTTTTAGCCTTTCTTTTATTCTAACAACTGCCACTTACAGAGTATTCTCAAATCTTTCAGGCATAGAGCAGATGAGGACTGAAGGTGACTACTCAAACTGTATTTTTGTCTTCCAGAAGATGAACTGAAGAGTTAAATAACACTGCCGATGGTCTGTTCAATCACTCTTTTTCCAGAGGGAGCACTCAACTCCTTTCCTTTCCAGGGAGACCTCTTAGAACAAAGATGGATGTTTGGGATGAGGGTTAAGCTATCTCAGGCTAAGCACTTCCAACACTGTTCTAAGACACCGTGTGAGTCAGAAAAAAAGACTACCACCCACCGTATGAATTATTGCTAACCCTCTGTTTTCTTCTCTCTCTCCTCTCATTCAGTCACATTATTTCCCTTACACAAATGTATCGAGAAGCTATTTATACCACATCCTAGGCAAGAAAGGTCATTCCAACTTTTAAAGTTTTCATTATGTAAAATTAATTAAAAAGAAAACCGCATGCGATGTTCCATGCTACCTCCTAATCCCAAGGAAAAAAATTCTGTAATTTCATCTTAGTATCAGCTGCTGGAAAGGAAACTTTGGAGAATCTCCCAGAGCTGAGTTATTTGGGAATCTGAACCATTGCTTTTCCTGTTTTTCTCCAAATATATGTTTGTATTTATCAATGTGATAACATTTTTTCATGACTATTCCCATCTCAAAGTTAATTACTCAATTGTTCTTTATCACTTGCATCTTTTATATAATAATTAAAATCACAGGCACATTTTGTTGCATTCCCACCAAGCATCAGGCATTTCATTGTTCCCATTTTATGAGAAAACAGACTCAGAGAGATGAAGTCACTTGCCCACGCTGGCATAGAGATCTGATAGGAACTCGGGTTTATCTGTCTCAAAGGCACTTTTTAAACTTAATATTTGAATAGGACTTTTCTTACTGTCTAACAATTTTGCTAAAGACCTCATATTGAAGGTAATAGTCAGTTAGTATGTTCTAAGGAAGAATTAATAAACACACTTCTGCAGAACTAATAAAATTCTGCAGAAACCATCACCTCATCACCCACCTCCAACTGACAGAAGGCTAAATATCGGAAAAGAGAATTACTATGTGGGTACCACCAGAGGCAAGAGCAGATATAGGGCAAGGAAAGGGGACACAGGTAATCTCTGTCAGAACATGCCTCACCCATGTCAGGGAACTGTGGTGGGGGTCCACACGCATCTCACAAAGAACCAGAGACAGAGGATTTTGTTCAGCCAGTATTAGACAAGAGAGAACCCTAATGATAGGACTAAAGGGGGGAAAAAAAAAAAGATTTTGCTGCTTATCAAATCCCCTCTCCCCTCCAAGTACTGGAATGGGAAGTAAAGGAAATAGAGGAAAATTAAAGACTATGACTATGCCTCCCTTCCATACCCCCTTCCAGGTATGGGTACGGCTCATGACTGGCAGGGAGGAAATAAGCTAGGCATTAGATTGAGACAAGTTTTTTTTTTATTTTATTTTATTATGTTATGTTAATCACCATACATTATATCATTAGTTTCTGAAGTAGTGTTCCATGATTCATTGTTTGCGTATAACACCCAGTGCTCCATGCAGTACGTGCCCTCCTTAATACCCATCACCAGGCTAACCCATTCCCCCACCCCCCTCCCCTCTAGAACCCTCAGTTTGTTTCTCAGAGTCCACAGTCTCTCATGGTTCATCTCCCCCTCCGATTTCCCCCCTTCATTTTTCCCTTCCTACTATCTTTTTTTTTTTTTTAACATATAATGTATTATTTGTTTCAGAGGTACAGGTCTGTGATTCAACAGTCTTACACAATTCACAGCGCTCACCATAGCACATACCCTCCCCAGTGTCTATCACCCAGCCACCCCAACCCTCCCACCCCTCACCACTCCAGCAAGTTTTTATTAGACTTAGGAGGAATTTTAATGCTTCAAATCAAGTGATAGTTGCCAAGAGACCATTCTTAAAATTAAAAGGGTCAAAACTATAGCATTCGCTTGAAGTATCATCAGAAAGGAGAAACAACAGAACATGTTAACATATAGTGGGGGTGTGTGTCCAATTTGATTCCCCCAAACAAGTACATTTTAAAATCTGAAGCAGTATTTGACAAAATGATACTGATTAAAGCTAAAGGAAACCATCTAAAGTGGTATTAAGGTATTAAAGAAACAAAATAATGTGATAGAGTTGTTGTTGTAAAGTTACATGAGAGGGGCACCTGGGTGGCTCAGTCATTAAGCGTCTGCCTTCAGTTCAGGTCATGGTTCCAGGGTCCTGGGATCGAGCCTCACATGGGGTTCCCTGCTCACTGGGAAGCGTGCTTCTCCCTCTCCCACTCCCCCTGTTTGTGTTCCCTCTCTCGCTGTGTCTCTGTCAAATAAATAAAATCTTTTAAAGAAAAATAAAGTTACATGAGAAAAATAGCGCTTACCTATGGAGGACACCTTGTAATCACAGAGGAAGGTGAGGGAGAATTACTTTTCATTTTATACCCTCTACACTGTTTGAATTTTTACCATGTACATATGTTCTATTTATAGTTAAAATGTCAATTAAAAGCAATGATTTCATTTACTTCCAGATATAAGGCAGCCTTTTAGAAAATAATAAACATCAGCCAAGACCCGTTATTTTATATACTTCTAAAGAATCAGAACAAAGACAACTAATGTTGTTTTCACAAAACAATTGTATGTTCTTCCTTTTACTACCATCAATTAGTAGTTAAGGAGAAAAGAAGCCATGGTCTACTCATGAAAATCCTCCTCTGCCTTGGATTGTGTCTAACTGGTACTTCTAACACTACTGTACAATTTGGGCAGGGTTCTGAAACCGCCAGAACTGTGTGTGCTTTTAGCCTTGTGCTCTGGCCCCGCTTGGGATGAGGGCTGCAGGAAGCAAACTGATTGGTGTGTGCACAGGAAGATCTCATTTGCTGACAAGGGAATTCTAGGGTAATACCAGCACTGTCACTGAAACTTACAACACAGATCCTCAAGCTCCAATTATCACTCATTTTCTCCACCTCCTTATCACTTGCGTTTGACAGCTGTTCGGTGACAACAGAAAGAAAGGTTTTCCATCTCTAGGTATTATGCTGGTTGGCCAGATTAACCTCTGGCAAGACCGAATTATCTTTGAGAGGGCAGTCCCTCTGACAACATCCCTTTATCTATCTTGTCCAAATTGGTATTTACTTCGGTGATTCTCATCCCAAGACTTAGCTCCCCTGTCACCCACACACCGTGAGTGGGCTTCATCAAACACCAGAGGCTGAGCCTCTTTTCAGGAAAACGTTAATTCTGCGGCTGCCTGTTTCCAGCTTTATCTTGATACACAGAAATGTGCTTGAGGTTGTCTATCAGGATAAGCATTAAAATTAGGTCACAGAAAACAGGTTACAAAACTGTCTGTATGGAATGGGCCCTTCAAAATGAGGATGTGTGTACATAGCAAAGTAGTACAGAAAAATGCATCAATACTATCAGTGACTATCTGTGTGGTGGGACTGCTGATTCTCTATTTGCTTCATGCTAATGCATTTTCTGATTTCAGTATACATATATTGCTTCTTTAATCACAAAATAAAAAAGCTATTTTAAATGTTTCAGTATTATTTCAGAGTTAAGGAATTTTTAAAAGATGATTGGGGTTACCTCCTAACTTGAGGAATAACTCTAAAACATCCTTATTTTGGAATTGGAGATATGATACTCTACCATTTTCTAATTCTGATTCATGGGATTGCTGGAATTGTTCATTTGAAATTAGTCTACTTTCTAAGGAATGGGAGACCATGTGGCATCAATAACTGAACAGCGTGTCAACTAGGCCAGAGTTCATTATTGCTGTAGACAAACTCTAAGTATACATGTGGGCAGACGTGCATAAAACCTTCTCTAAGAGGTCCAGTGGGCAAGAGTTACAGTCGAAGCAAATCAACTCTCCTAGGAGCCCTCAGCAATCACCCAAAGCAATCTACAGATTTAATGCAATTCCCATCAAAATGCCAGCAGCATTTCTCACAGAACTAGAACAAATCACCCTAGCATTTGCATAGAACCCACAAAAGCCAAACAGTCAGTTTGGTAATAGCCAAATACCAAACAGCCAAGGTAATCTGGAAAAGATAAGAACCAAACTTGAGATATCACAATCCCAGATATCAAGATATTCTACAAAGCTAGTAATCAAAACAGTATGATATTGGCACAAAAAACAGACACACAGATCAACACAATAGAATAGAGAGCCCATAAATAAACCCATGATTATATGGTCAGTTAATCTAGAACAAAGACGACGAGAATATGCCATGGGCAAAGGACAATCTCTTCAACAAATGATGCTGAGAAAACTGGACAGCTACATGCAAAAGAATAAAACTAGACCACTTTAAGCCACACACAAAAATAAACTCAAAATGGGTTAAAGATCTAAATGTGAGACCCGAAACCATAAAAATTCTAAGAGAGAGCACAGGCAGCAATTTCTCTGACATCAGCCATAGCAACATTTTTCTAGGCATGTCTCCTGAGGTAAGGGAAACAAAAGCAAAAATAAATTATTGAGACTACATAAAAAAAAAAAAAGGCTTCTGCATATCAAAGCAAACAATCAACAAAACTAAAGGACAACCTACTGAATGGGAGAAGATATTTGCAGATGACATATCTGATAAAGGGCTAGTATCCAAAATATATCAAGAGTTTATACAACACCAACAAAACAAAACAAAACCCAAATAATCCAATTAATAAATAGGCAGAAAACACAAACAGACATTTCTCCAAAGAAGATACCCAGATGGCCACCAGACACATGAAAAGACGCTCAACATCCCTCATCATCAGGGAAATGCAAATTAAAACCACAATGGCCTATCACCTCACACCTGTCAGAATGGCTAAAATCAACAACACAAAAAACAACAAATCCTTGCAAGGATATGGAGAAAAAGGATCCCTCATGCACTGTTAGTGGGAATGCAAACTGTTGCAGCCACTGTGGAAAGCAATATGGAGATTCCTCAAAAAAATTAAAAATAAAATTAACCATATAATCCCGTAATTCCACTACTGAGTATTTACCTAAAGAAATGAAAACACTAATTTAAAAAGATATATATATATATATACACCCCTATGTTTATTGAAGCATTATTTACAATAGCTAAAATATGAAAGCAACCCAAGGGTCCACCGATAGATGAAGGGATAAATAAGATGTGGTTTGTGTGTGGACACCATGGAATATTACTCAGCCATAAAAAATGAAATCTTGCCATTTGCAAAAACATGGATAGATCTAGAGGGTATAATGTTAAGTGAAATAAGTCAGAGAAAGACATACCATATAATATCACTGTCTGGAATTTAAGAAAACAAACGATCAAAGAAAAGAGACAAAAAACCAGACTCTTAACTATAGAAAACAGATGGTTATCAGAGAAGAGGTGGGTGAGGGGATGGATGAACTAGGTGAAGGAGATTAAGAGTACACTTACCATGATGAGCACTGAGTAATATACAGAATTGCTGGTTCACTATATTGTACAAATGAAACAAATATATTACTTTATGTTAATTATGCTGGAATTAAATTTTAAAAAAGAATTAGGGGTTATGGTAATAAATAGAACTGAGTTATTTTGGATTTTGGATTTTTTCCCAAATACGGTATTTTCAAAACTGACTGAAACAAAGTGAACTATTTTAAGTAAGGCCATGGTTAGTTAAGAAGGCATGATGAAGTATTCCAAACAGAGTAATTTGGCCTATTGATGATTCATGACAAGGCTTCCCAGGCCCACAACAAAACGGAAAAAAAAAAAAAAATCCAATGTGCATATGTGTGAGCACACACGTCTGAGTGTGTAAGTGTACGTGTGCATGTGTTGGGTAAAGTGGCCTCTTCAGAAGATGTATTCTTTATTCTAAGAAGAGTCCTTCCAGCTTCTTTAGTATAAAAAAGGTTTTTATAACATGGAACTGGTAAGTGGTTGATTTTCCTTCTGATGTCCTTATTTTGCCAACTGAAAAGCTAGCAACCCTAGGTCTGTCCCCAAATTGTATCAGAAATTTTACTTGCTTTTGATTACTAAAAGTTTGGGAATTTTATGCTAGAAGGACCAAGGAAAATGTACAGACTGAGTCAGCAGATGTTAATACACACTGGAAGAAAAGGGAAGCTATTAAATCTCAGATTAATAGATGTTGACATGGTAGGAAAACAGGTTGACAAAGAAGAAGTGAAAATCATTGAGTAAGCTTGCCCTATTTTGTTGGTTGATTCTCAAGTCTGGGTTAAGACCTGATTATATCACAGAATCTTTGGGATGTAGGATATATATATATTTTTTTTTTTCAGAATGCCCTTATCAGTAGTGGTCAGTTTTTGTTTGTTTTTTTTTTTTTTAAGATTTTATTTATTTGACAGAGAGAGACACAGTGAGAGAGGCAACACAAGCAGGGGGAGTGGGAGAGGGAGAACCAGGCTTCCCGCTGAACAGAGAGCCCGATGTGGGGCTCGATCCCAGGACCCTGGGATCATGACCTGAGCCGAAGGCAGACGCTTAATGACTGAGCCACCCAGGAGCCCCAGTAGTGGTCAGCTCTTACTGTCTGGTCTTCACATATGTTTGGGATAAGACTAAGGGAGAAAGAAGCTGGCAAAATTTAATAAATAAAAAACCTTGCTCTGAACAGAATCTTTCTTTTTCTATTCCTGAATGAGACAAAATAAAGTTGTAAGAAACCAGATACAGACCACGAACAGCCTAAGTCTAGAGCTCCTGTTTGGAAGGTAACAGAGGGTCCATATGACTTTGGGGAGATCTTATATAAGGCGCTCTGAAGAGGTAACCGCTTTCCTGGACTATAAGCCATCCTGGCCCTGGTAATGTTCTCCACTGAAGCTGAGAAGAGGGGCAAGGGAGGAAAGACAACATGTAACAGTGACTTTGAGGCAGCTGAGTCAACCGAAAGTAATACAGTAGCGATCACAAAAGTCTTAAACCAAAGACCTTATATGTGTAATACCCTTCTTCCCAACCACTCATTTTATGACCCTATGTTCATGTCCATAATTAATTCCCATTTTTCAGGTGTAGCCCTGTCATTTTTTTCTAGTCCGTTTCCTTTCTCCCCACCTTACAAGTACATTAGTTGCCACGGGAACCATGATGCTAATTCTAGTGGTGGAGTCCAGAGACATCTATAAACAGAGGAAGAGAGGATTAATCTCAGGGTTTGAAATACCAACCCCAAGTTGGAAAACTGCAGAAGTTGAATAAACCACATGTAACTTCAACCTCACAAGTACATCCTGCTTGGACCAGTTCATCTTTGAACCAGTTAATAAGATTCTAACAGTAAAATCAAACTCAGGCAGAGATTTCTAGTGCTATTCTTCACTGGAGCTTTTTACATAAACTAATCCATCAAGGAAAGTGGTTCCCATAAAAGCATCTGACTGAAGGATTTATGTTTCCTTATCTCTCAAGTGCCAGCCAAAGTCAAGTTCTTACAAATCCTTGCCTTCTTTTCTATGGGTGCCCATGTTATACATTGCATTCTGGTAAATGTTATCTCTAATTAAAGCCCTCAGCCTTTCAAACTTTCTCAATCAGCAAGAGGAAGTTTCTACCAAAAACTATCAAAATCAGCCAGGTCTAGAGCACTTAGGTCCCCATCCCTCCCAGTGGTAGACCATTGCCATGCCTCTCCCTCCAACCTTTCCCTTGGCCGTGAGCTCAATGATTTCACCATGAGCACCCGCACACCACCACCAGCCCAACCTAGATATTTCACTCCTGGCTCTCTCATCCAAGGTCATTGACTATTTCCTCAATACACCAGAATTCATGTTGAGAAGTTCCTTTATAACCCAGAGTGTTCTACAAGTCATTTGTTCAACCAAATCCATTCAGTTCTCTTTTTCCCTATTGGTTAAACACTATTGTCTTCAGTGTAAAATCCCATCTGGTAAATTTCTGTCCTGCTCTTCAAGTACTGCTCTCCATATCCTGTGGAGCTAGACTTGGAAAGGGCTAAATCTGAACCTCAGGGTTGTAGGATCAGGTAAAAATGTTCCAGATACTTCCCATCAGTAAATTGGCAGGGAGACATTGTTGGATTAATGTCCAACAACTAGGAAAAAGTGTACTCAATAGGAGTTGAAGCTCATTCAATCAAGGGACTATACCAAGATGTAACAAGATTTAAGGGAACAAGTGGGGGACAGTACATAGAACAAGCAACACTGAGGAGTCCTTTAGATCTGAAGGTGCCCTTGGACTGCAGCAAGAAGTTGTAGAAGATCCACTTGAGAAGAGTTGTGGCATTTCATACAGGAGTGCAGCTCCTGCCAGACTGCAGACCAGCCAAAAGGGGCAGGGAGGATAAACACTGTAACTTCTCTCTCACCCTCTGCCTTCTGATTGCCTCCCTGGGCTCTCCCTTTGGCTGAACCCAACCAGAAGAGAGAAGACATGGGAGCCCAGGGACCTATGGAGATCAGCCTCCTCAGGCAAAAAACAGCATGAAGAAAGGTGAAGGGAAATCTGTATATGCAAACACAATATGCAGCACATACGCATCCTATTTGTAGACTTATAAATGAGCCAGGAGCAACCAAGAGATGGGAGCCTCCTCATGTGTACTAATATAAACCCCGGGAGTTTGCAGCATCTACCTTGCTGTTGAAAGAGAAAAGACACACAAACCAACTGGAAAACATTAATGAGCATGCAATGAACTTAACACCAAGACTTGCAGGTATGCCTGGGAAAATAAAAATCATACCACATTTTGAAGGTATGATTCCTCTCAAATTTTGCATTGCACGGACCAAGAACTCAGACTCTGGGAGAAATCATCATAACCACAATTGTAATAGCTAACATTCACTGGACACATCATGTGCCAAACACCATTCAAAACACTACCCAAATTCACTTGCTTAAATCTTGCAACAACTCTAACACAGGTAGTATTATTATCCCCACTTTCTGGATGATGGAAATTGTATGACTTAAATAGAAAAGTTACACACCAAGTCAATGACAATAACAGAATCTGAACCCAGGAAGTCTGACTCCAGAGCCTGCACTCCTAAACCCTGCATTTAACTGTCATGACCCTATTTTTAATCCAGTTATGCTATTTAATATTTCCATGTTACCAGCATCTAAAATCATATCAGATCAGGTGTCAAAGTACTTATACAACATTATAGAATTTCACAGCAGAAATGGTCAGTAGCAACTCACCTTATTAGTAAGAAAATATGCACAGATGGATACATGGTATAACTCACCTGAGTTCAGAATGCTTTGTGGTGTCAATGTCAGGAGAACTCATATCCTGATGGCTTGTCCACAGTTCTTTCAACTTCACTGTGGCTTCTCTTGATGCAAAGAAGTTGTATCAGGCACTATAGAGACCAAAAAAGAAATCAGGCAAGAACCTACCTTCCAGGAGTGACCAGACGAGAGAGAAGACAGGTGTTGCCACAAGAATCTAAATGGTCTTACTCACAACTGTGATTCTCCATAAAATGCTATGGAGTTTAGAGAAGCAATGGTTTTCTTTCAGAGAAGTGTCTGGTAGGGTATGGTAAAGGAGATGACTTTGGCTTAGGATCTTCAGAAAAGGTAATATGAGAAGAATAATTTCCAGTCCATGAAATTTATCCAGAGTTACCAAGGATCCAATTCAGAAGCAAAATTGCTACTCTAGAAACCTAAGAAAATTGTTTATATTTTTTTAGAATTTTATGTTAGTCACCATACATTACATCATTAGTTTTTGATGTAGTGTTCCATGATTCATTGTTTGCGTATAACACCCAGTGCTCCATTCAATACGTGCCCTCTTTAATACCCATCACCAGGCTGACCCATCACCCCACCCCCCTCCCCTCTAAAACCCTGTTTGTTTCTCAGAGTCCATAGTCGCTCATGGTTCGTCTCCCCCTCCGATTCCCCCCCTTCATTTTTCCCTTCCATCTTTTTTTTTTTTTAACATATAATGTATTATTTGTTTCAGAGGTACAGGTCTGTGATTCAATAGTCTTACACAATTCACAGCACTCACCATAGCACATACCCTCCCCAATGTCTATCACCCAGCCACCCCATCCCTCCCACCCCCCATCACTCCAGCAACCCTCAGTTTGTTTCCTGAGATTAAGAATTCCTCATATCAGTGAGATCATATGATACTCGTCCTTCTCTGATTGACTTATTTCACTTAGCATAATACCCTCTAGTTCCATCCACGTCATTGCAAATGGCAAGATTTCAGGGGTTTTTTTTGATGGCTGAATAATATTCCATTGTGTATATATATACCACATCTTCTTTATCTATTCATCTGTTGATGGACATCTTGGCTCTTTCCATAGTTTGAAACCTAAGAAATTTTGATGTGAGTTTGTGGGGCAGGGAATCTGTAGATGCTAACACACCAAGAATGCGTTGCCATTACTCCACCATTCAAGATTCTTTACCCTCATCACCCACGTGGATGCTATCATTCCAGACATCCTCCCTTAAGAACTGAGTAGTGGTAGAAACCAGACTTTGAAAGAGTGGGAAGGATTAGGGGCATGAATGAGAAGAGCAATTGCAGAATGCTTGCAGGTATGGTTTTCACTGCTGGACTCCAATTGCAGCTTTTGTGTGCAATAAAATGGGGAAATGTAATACCTTTCCAGATTAAAGCAGACTGTCAGAGAGCAGAGGAAGCTTCTTCACCCGGAAAAATGTGCTCCAGCCTTTGTGATTCACACAAAGGCCCTAAGAGGAGTGAAAGTCCCCCTTTGTTCTTGCTCTATCAGGCAGGGAAACCAGGTGTTCCCATTCCTCTGTGAACAGGGAATGTTCAGACTCTAGGTATTCTTACTTTTTTTTCTGTTGTCTCCAGACAGGGTAAGCATACCCACCCCACCTGCCACCTTCTCTCACTCTATCTCAAGGTCCTCCTCTGAAACTCAAATGAGTTACTTGGAAGGTAAATGAGTCCTCCATGGATCCTTCTAAGAGTCAGTTTCCACATCTACATATATTTTCAGTATATCCCATGATGGTTCCTCATAGCCAGTGCAGAGTAAAGGTTTAATTTAATATGTTTCAGTTACATGGAGAGAAAGAGAACACAGAGGACTAATAAAAGAAGGTTTTCAATTTTTTTCTTTGAAACTCCTGGTTGAGTCATTCCCACTTCCCTCTGAAATAAAAGCACTTTTTCCAAAGGCACCCTGTGTCAAGTGAACCAGTTGTCTGCTCAGGTATAACAAATCTCATGGTTGCTGTGCTTTCCCTGAAAAGCTAGGGCAAACCTTGTTTCTAATTGCTGTGATGAAGATGCCCTCAGACAAAGGAGCTATTCCTGGGGCACACTTATTACTTAATGGTCTCATCCAACCTGGTTTGGTTACCCATGACAACCATTCAGCAAGCGCCCTTGTGTAACACGCTACCCATGGGGCGTAATGACTTGTCAGGGATCTGTGCAGGTATCCAACACCAAAATCTGTGTCAGGTCCCAATCTCCTCAGACGCTTTCAACCTCAACTCCATTGCTCACCTGCAGAGCAATGATTCAAGCATAGTTTTGGGTGGCCTCCTTTAGGGAACAAATGTAGACACATTAATAAGAATACCTAATGGTAAATAAATATTACTAGCTTATCAAAATTTTATCTAAGGTCTCAGCCTGTAGGCGGACATGAAAGGGATTATCATTAAAACTTGGAAGAATTAAAAAAAAAAAAAATGGGGCGCCTGGGTGGCTCAGTTGGTTGAGCGACTGCCTTCGGCTCAGGTCATGATCCTGGAGTCCCGGGATCGAGTCCCGCATCGGGCTCCCTGCTCGGCAGGGAGCCTGCTTCTCCCTCTGACCCTCTCCCCTCTCATGTGCTCTCTCTCATTCTCTCTCTCTCAAATAAATAAATAAAATCTTTAGAAAAAAAAAAAAAACTTGGAAGAATTACTTGAGGATGAAAAAAATAAATCCAAGGGCGCCTGGGTGGCTCAGTTGGTTAAGCGACTGCCTTCGGCTCAGGTCATGATCCTGGAGTCCCGGGATCGAGTCCCGCATCGGGCTCCCTGCTCGGCAGGGAGTCTGCTTCTCCCTCGAACCCTCCCCCATCTTATGTGCTCTCTTTCTCATTCTCTCTGTCTCAAATAAATAAAATCTAAAAAATAAAAAAAATAAAAATAAATAAATCCAAAAGCAATAAATGTAAACAGTAATAGGGAAGAGCCAACATGGAACTAGATTCAGAGGAAAAAAGTGCCCTTCTGTAGGCAGGGCTCACAGCTGGTCTTCGGAAGATGGGTAGAATTCTGTGCTAAGGAGAAGAAGCAAAAAGCCAAAGTGAATGGCTCTGGCCAGGGAATGACAGAATATGGATAAAAATATGCCATGTGGCTGGAGGAGAAGTGGGAGACATGACTGAAAATGCAGCTTAGTGCCAGATTATGGTGAACCCTGAGAATCAGGCTGCAGGATTTGAACACTAATGACACAGCTCTCAAAAAATTAACTCTAACAGTAGAATGGACTACTCCTAATGCAGTGTCCATTATTAGTGGTGTATCAGCTAACACTAGCTCTGTTAGGGCTGAGCAATTAGAGGCTTTCTGCTCTGTGTTGTGGAATACAGGATCAGATGATCCAAAAGAGTGTGATGCAGAGGAGCCTGGAATGTAGAGACAAAGAGCTGGATTTGAGATCAGCTCTGCCTCTTACTGCCTTTATTATCCTGTGGTTATCATGAGCTCCACTTTATCATCTGTAAAATGAGCATAATAGTACCTACCTCACAGGACCAGGAGATATCCAAAGTACATGCATTGTGTCAATCTACTTTGTACAAGTATAATACATGTTATAATTAATATTCATGAATGTTAAATGCCCTTCTAATTTGCAACTTCTTGGTTATATCCTGGAAGTGTTATGGTCCAAAGGAGAGGTCATGGTGAAAATTATGTTGTAATAACAATGGAACATTTATAGCAAGTTGGTTTGGAAAGGAAAGGAAGTAGAGGTAGGAAGAAATTTCTTAATAGCCTATGATGGAGTCATACCTTGGGGAAGTCTGAATTCAGAGGGAGCAATGGGGAAGGGAGGGATTAAGGGAATGACAAAAGAACTCATGAAGGAAGTTTTATGAGAAAGATCTATGAATCGGGCGCCTGGGTGGCTCAGATGGTTAAGCGTCTGCCTTCGGCTCAGGTCATGATCCCAGGGTCCTGGGATCGAGTCCCGCATCGGGCTCCCCGCTCAGCGGGAGCCTGCTTCTCCCTCTGCCTCACTCTCTGTCTCTTATGAATAAATAAAATCTTTAAAAAAAAAAAAAATCTATGAATCAATGGTGACTGAAATTACAAGCAAGATAGGTTGCTTGAAACACCTTAGTTCCAGCATTTCCAGATTAAGGGAGAGACTGTCTAAATTTTGTTATGCAACAAGTCATCACTGGCCACATGTGGCTACTGAGCACTTGAAATGTAGCTAGCCCAAACTGAGACGTGCTGCAAGTGTAAACTATACACTAAATTTCAAAGATCCAATGTAGAAAAAAAATACAAAGTATCTCAAATTTTATAGTGCTTATGTATGTAAATGACATTTAGATACTGAGTTACAATTTTTAACTAATTTCACCTGTTTCAATTTACTTTAATGCGGCCACTAGAAAAAAATAAAACATAGATGTGGCTTGTATTATATTCCTATTGAACTGGCATTGGTCTAGCATGTAATTCTCAACAGAATCATAATAGAGCTTTCCATCAAGACATTCCAGAGATTTCACCCAGGCTACTTAAATAAGCAGGAGCTGTGAGGGAACGTCTGTATTTTTGTTTTATGTTGCTTTTTACTGAAGTTTAACACACATACAGAAAGGTGTATGCATCATAAGTATTGCAGCTTGATAAATTTTACAGATGAAAATTTCATCTGTAATTGGTCCTAAAATCAGTAGCCAGATTGACAAAACACTAACCACACCACAAAATCCCCTTTCATGTCCTTCCCAGTCATGACCTTTCCCCTGGGTAAACACTCACTTTTTTTTTTTTTTAAAGAACTTCCCCAATAATTATAAGCCATAGGATTATGACATTCTAAGTGTTCTAAGTTTTATTTCAGTTGCAATCATCACCTGGGGACCTCATTAAGAAAGAGATTCCACCCCCAGATCTTTTTATGTTTAGGTCTGGGAGGGGTGTGAAGTCCCCTGGAATCTATTTATTGAGTTCCCCAGGTGATCGATCTGACACAGGTGACCCAAGCACCATACAGGACAAATGCCTCTCTCTGGGCAGGAAGTAATGTGTTATCAACAGGCAAGACTAGAAACACCCACCAGGCAGTGCAATATCAAAGCAGGGGCAAAAGGAGAAAGAGGACGATGAAGAATTAAAGAATTTGATTTGACATTTCAAAAAGTTATCAAAGTAGTCACAGGAAATTATAATTGTTTATCTTAACTTTCTTACCCTTACATTTTGATTTAGAATTTGTTTTCTATTGTTATTGAATTACATGACAAGGGTGGGTACTATAATTCCTTTCAGACCTTTTTGTCTCTAAAGATCTCATTCTGGCCCTTGGTGAGAACTAAAATATTGCCTCAATCAGGGAGACTACTCCATCTTATTCTGTAGGTCACTGGGATCAAAAGGATATGCACACACACCAACCTCTGGGTTCATTAATCTTGAAGGCAGAAAGTCTCACCTTTTTGCCTCAACTTACTGGGTTTTGGCAAATCAGGTCTCCCTGGTAAAATGGGGGAAAAAAATCTACTGTCTTTAGAGGAAGATGGATCTTCTAGTAGAAAAGCATGTCTGGCAGAAGTTCTTCAGCTCATTAAACACCCAAGTTTAAATCTCTCTTGCAGAGCCTTTAGAGGGCTGGCTGGTCAACATCACAGCATAAGAATCAATACCTTGGGCAAACAACGTCCTATCTACAAAAAGTAGCTATTCAAGGACTAGATTCTAGTGCTAGTTAAAAGTCTGCCTGCCTTGAACTGCAGGGAGCCCAGGTCCAGGCCCTGATTCACCATCTCTGCATTCTAATATGCAAATCACACTAAGAGCTGAAGCTCCCCCCCCACCCCCCTTTTTTTTTCTTAATTTTAAAGTGGGGATTAAGGAGTGCACTTGTTATGATGTTATGATGAACACCAGGTATTGTATTTAAGTTGTTGAATCACTAAATTGTACACCTGAAACTAATATTACACTGTATGTTACCTGGAATTTAATAAAAGCAACAACAACAAAAAAAGATTTCCTAAATGGTCAAAAATCCTATCCGATGTGTTTTGTTTCTTCATGCCTCACCATTAATGAAAGAATTATTCTGAGCCAATTCAGAATCCCAAGATTCTGAAAAGGAAACCCTATCAAATTCCCCCATTACTTAGTTGACCAGATTACTAAGAAGCAGACAATGACTAGCTGGAGTTGACCACTATGATAAGGGTCCCTGAGAAAGAGCACTCTCCTTTTCACTCCTGGACAAGTAATATTGTCGAAACCCTTAGCATTAGGTAATCCCCATTTTTTTCAACTTTTTGTCCCCCTCTAATAGTCATGATGACATGGCTCAATACCCCATACTGTGGAAGTCGCCCTTCTCTGTGCTCATAGAACATATGAGCTGAGGCCAATCTGAAACATAAAGGAACTAACCGGGCTCCAGGACAATCAGTGATCCCAAACTCTAATAGACTCAACCAGCCAGCGAATATAGGATGCAGAGCACCATACCGTGCTGCAGGGAGGCATCTCATGAGAAACATCCACTGTTAGCACCAAAGGTCCAGAAGCAACCGTCAGACCTACACGTTTCGTCTGCAGGTAAAGGACTAAAGCCTCAAGTTCAGGCACTTCTGAAAGAGAATATATCTTGTTAATGGCAGAGCCAGGGCCAACGTCCAAGTTCCCAAGTTTAAACTATCTCCTCCTCTGAGTAACAAAGCAGATGGAATCCTATTTCCTGATTTCAAGCTATATTATAAAGCTAATCAAAACAGCATGGTACTGTCATAAAACAGACACACAGACCAATGGAACAGAATCAAGAGCCCAGATATAAACCCATGTGTATACAGTCAACTATTATTTGACTAAGGGACCGAGAATATTCAATGGAGACAATCTCTTCGACAGCTGGATGTTCATGTGTAAAAGAACAAAACTAGACACCTCTCTTTCACCACTAACAAAAATTACCTCAAAATGGATTAAAGACTTAAATTTAAGGCCAGAAACCGTAAAACTCCAAGAAAACATGTGACTAAAGTTCCATGACATGAGTCTTGGCATTGATTTTTTGGATAGGACACCAAAAGCACAAGCAAGAGAATTAAAAAAAAAAAAAAAAAAGTAGGACTACAAACTAAAAAGCTTCCACACACACACACAAAATCAACAAAAAAGAACCTACAGAATAGGAAAAAAAAATGTTTGCAAACCATCTGTCTGATAAGGGGTTAATATGCAAAACATATTTTTTAAAAACCTCCTACAATTCAATAGCCAAAACCCAAAAATCCAATTTAAAAATGGGCAAAGGACCTGAATAGACATTTTTCAAAGAAAGCATTTATAGCCAACAGATACAGGAAAAGGTGCAGCCCCAAGTTCACAGCACTATTTACAACAGCTGAGACACGAAAACATCCTAAGTGTTCAGCAACAGATGAATGTATACACACACACAGATACACAATGGAATATTATTCAGCCATAAAAAAAGGAAACCCTATCATTTATAATATGAGTGCACACTGAGGGCATTATGCTAATTGAAATAAGTCAGAAAGACAAATACTATATGATCTCACTTATAAGTAGAATCTAAAAAAATACAAGAAAAAAAAACACAAATGCATAGAAAAGAGATCAGATTTGTGGTTGGCAGACAATGGGTGAGGAATGGATGAAGGTAGATGAAGGGTACAAACTTACAGTTGTGCAGTAATTAAGTACAGAGGTATAATGTACTACATGATGACTACAGTTAACTTTCATATATACCGTCTAGCAGTGTTGACAGTAAATCCTGAGTTCTCATCACAAGAAAAAAAAGGTTTTTTTGTATCTATATAAGATTATGGATGTTAACTAAACTTATTGTGGTATTCATCTTAAAATTTAAGTCAAATCATTATGTTATACTCAAACTTACACTGTGCTGTATGTCAATTATCTCTCAAAGCTGGAAAAAGACTAATTATGGAATAAATTAGACTATATGCCTTTAAAGTTTTAATATGTATAAAAACCCTTGATATCACACATAAAAATAATTACATCATTTCATCATTTAGTTTAGTTTTCTTATGTAATATTACAGCTTTAACAATAACTAATTTATTCAATATTATCAAGTGTGAAGCACTGTGTTAAGAATGTGAACATTACCAACCCCATTCTAGAAATTAAGACACTAAGGAGTTACTTATCCATATTTATACAAGTAGCAAGTGGCAGAGTCTAAATTCAGGTCACTTTTCTCCATATGCAAAGTGGACCCTCTTAACCACAATGCTTCAGCACCTCTTAGAACCACATCACCCTCCATGGATGACTGGTGTGTTAAAGCTAGCTCAGGGTCCTGCCAAAAATAGATCCCTGTCCATGTGACCCAGCACACACACACACACACACACACACACAGCTGCCCCATCTGCAGGATGCACCGTCAGTTTACCATCCGAAAGCAGTGTGCATGGTCTAATCAGTGTCAGCAGAGTCCTTGCCTGAAGGCCACGTGATGGCTGGCTCTCTCCCATCAGAAAGCACATTCCTTAAACCTGAAATGTAGCTACTTAGGATGTCTTCAGGAGAAAGAAACAGGAGCTGTAGAGCATGTTGGGAGGATAGGGCAAAAATACTACACCCTTCACAATTTTGCTATAAACCAGTCCAACTTTGGAAGGCAAGGAAAGAAATGCGGTTTCCCCAAGTCCCAAAGTTTTCCTCTCTTCAGGAATCTCAGCTTGCTTCCCAACCTCTCTTGACCTGCCTCTCAAATCCTGGAGCCTGACTCCTGTTGTCTCAACCTTAGCTGATGACCTTGCTGGAGACATGAGGCCACTTGTTACCATAAAATTTATCATTCAAATGAGGACACTTAGACAGAATCAAGGGGCATAAATACGTTGGAACATCAGATATGAAACTGTCCCAGATCACCTCAATGAATGGTCACACACTCTTATCTCCCAGTTGCCCTCCCTGCAATATAGGTTTTTAATGGGCAGTGGAAGCAGTGGTCCATCTGCAGAAGCAGTGCTGTGCAAAGTTAGTGAGGACTCTGTCCACAGTTTCTTCCTCCCTAGGTGGCTGCTTTCCCCAGCACAGAGAACTTAGGACAACTGGCAAGGCAGGTTGGCTCATTTTCAATCAGACTTGATTCCTCCCACCAAAATCTAATTTCTTCTGAAAGGGGAACCGGTGGAAGATAATTTTTATGGAGGTGAATTTCTTAGTAAACTAGACCCAAAAGGCATCAAATGGAAAAGGCAGGACACATGCAAGCCATAGAATTTGGCTGAGACACGGTCATCCCATCCAGGAGAGGAGCAAAAGCAAAGGTTTACTGCCACCTTCTGGTCAATTTGAGTCCCTGCTAACAGGAGGACAGCAGCAGGGCTCAAGACACTGGATTGCTTCAGGATGTCTCCAGGAACCCAGACTCAACTTACTCAGAGCGGAGGTGATCCATAGGACTATCATCTTAAGCATTTATTCAACAAGCATTTATTCACTGTGAACCTGCTGCCCCAAGCCAGAGGGGAGACAGAAAGATGACTAAGATGAGACTCCCTGCCCTTGATGAGATTAACTCTATTTCACTAAGGGACAGAGGCAAAAATTATCTCAAACATCTTTGTAGCCTCAAAAAGTTTTTTTAAAAAGACACTGAAATAAGTATTTCCCAAGGAAGATGCATATTCTAGTAATTTCTCTGTTCATTTTGATTATAAAACAATGAATGTGGCACACAGGAAATAATCCTAGAAACATAAAGTAGGGCTTATCATTAGTCCTACTTCTTGCTTCGACTTTCCATATGAGTTCTACCTTTTCTACTATTTCTATCATATCTACATACTCCATGGTCTCAGAATAGAAGGGCAAAATTGAATTTCTAAAGTTATTTCTAAATTATAATATTAAATTCTTCCCAAGTGTTTTTATATTAAAGGACTTAGAGGAGGAGGGAAAACAACTGGAAGTACAAAGTGAACACAACATTTATGAATTAAACAGCAAAATGAGGTATCAAATAAGGTATCAAATAAGGCTTTGGTTTTGGGGTTTTGTTGATGGTTTTGCTTTATTCTGTTTTTACCTCAACTGTTGATGCTGGGGCAAAATTAGGCTTCCCAAATCTCCCTATCTTCCAGTTGCCCTTCCTGCAAGATAGGTTTCTAAGGGACAGTGGAGGCAGTATAGATGGTCAGTGTAGTCTTTAAGGCATGAACTTGAATTTGACTGTTTGGGCTTTACCTTTTAGTAATTATGTAACTTTAGGCAAATGATTGAACTTCTGTGCCTGTTTCTTCCTTTCTTATAAAATTATAATATAACCTCCCTCAGAGCGAAGGACACTTTGGAAGCGTATGGGGCATGGGGTGCCTGGGTGGCTCAGTTGGTTAAGTGTACGACTATTGATTTCAGCTTAGATCATGATCTCAGGGCTGTGAGACTGAGCCCTATGTCGGGCTCTGTGCTGGGTGTGGAGCCTGCTTAAGATTCTCCCTGTTCCTCTCCCTCTGCCCCTCCCCGCCTAAGAAAAAAGTGTAAGGGGGCTGAATTAATATTGTTATTATTCCAAAGGAAGTAATCAGAGAATTCGAGGAATTAAAATAGATCAAGCAGGGCGCCTGGGTGGCTCAGTTGGTTAGGCGACTGCCTTCGGCTCAGGTCGTGATCCTGGAGTCCCGGGATCGAGTCCCGCATCGGGCTCTATGCTCGGCAGGGGGTCTGCTTCTCCCTCTGACCCTCCCCCCTCTTGTGCTCTCTGTCTCTCATTCTCTCTCTCAAATAAATAAAATAGATCAAGCACTTAGAACAGTGCCTGGTACACAGCAGGCACTCAAATCGTGCACGTACATGCCCATATGTTTGTGTTTCCATTACACCCATTCTGTCACGTACCTGTCATCGCATAACCAGGGAACGACAACTTCTACGGAGGGTTCAAGGACTTTATCCCAACCAATGCGCAGGCAGAGGCTGGAACCCACAATAGCCGTCAGTGTAGCGCAGTCTATAGACGAACTTCCACACTACTGTCTACCATTTTCCTCTTAGCAGGTCTTTATCTTGAGAGTTGGTGAATCACAAACACAGGACACATAAACTGGTTAAAAAGCAAAACCCCATGAAGTAGCAGATGATTCACTTTAACTGCTGATGTCAGTTGGGGAAACCGGTAAGAGTGAAACTCCAGTGTCAGGCTTTCAGCAGTGGGAAGAGATCATTGGAGAGGTACTCTGACTGAAAGTCATTTCCACCTTTTCCAAAAACCAGAGGCTTATAAAGCCTGTCCACTTCTGCAACATATATATTTCATAAGCAGTAGCAGCTACAATAAGCATTTTATATCAGAAAGGAGGTACCTTGAAATCCCCAGCTTTATGTCCCAATACAGACAAAAACACAGTCAGTAAAAACTGAATTTAAAGTTTAAGCCTTGAACATTTGCAGAAAGAGAAACTAAGAACACTCTGGCATTGGTAAGCTGCAGTGATCCCAGCAGGTGACCTGCTGAATGCAAGTGATCACAGACCGGAAGGCAAAGCAGGAGAGAATCAGAGCAGCAACCAAATGGCCATGACATGAAAGGAAGGGGATGCACACGAAACCAGGAATGAGACATTTCCTCTGGGCAAGGGTTTTCCCAGAGCTTGAGGAAGAAGGATCATATTGCAGTTGTAGCTGTGTGATTTATAAGGTCTCTTCTGGGTGTATTTAAACCTGTTAAGCAAAATGAACACTAATCTTTCGGAGGTCTCTTTCAATCTCAATCCATCACTTACTTGGTCTTCATAAAATCCCAAGTTTAAAATAATCTTTAAAAAGATACCTAAAACAAGTCCATTCCTGTTTGGGTATGTGGTTTGTTACAGTTGCCTTTTGTTGGCTACTTTTATGCCCCAAATGCAATTTTTAGGCTATGAGACTGATAAACAAGCCTTAATGATCCAGTAAAAAATGGTGGAATTCTGACCCAGTGAGCATCCAAGAAATTGATCAGAATGACACGAGATTAAAAGTGGTGCCTAAAAACATCAACTCCATAGTTTCAGACTCCATATTAAAGGCTTGACAATTTGTGCAGACACTGCTTTTGATACAAAATGAAGGCATAAGCCCCCCCCCCCTTCTCAGCTCACTGGAAACAGGAGGACAGATTTTTCATTCCCAAATATATTGATGTTACCCACATAATAGTTGTCAAAGAGTCACCTACCACTGTATTGCCTTCACCCTGAATTTTGATTTTTAATTTTATATTAGAATATATTTTTCATGGCCCTAGCAATGTTTCTAACAAAGGCAATTACTAGAAATGGGGCGAAAATGCCAGACTCTGAGTTATCATACAGAAGAGCTGATGTGGCATTGAGAGGACAGGCCATCCTACTTCATGTTCATTTAAATTAATGCAGGAAAAGGAAAAATCTGGTATATCCGTTTTGACTGAGCAAAAATTTCCAACTTGATAGTATAAGGTCAACAATGTCCACTAATGAATTGCTCAGTCAAATTTGGTTGGTGAATAGACTTGACCTGTGTCAGGACCAAAGAAATCTCAGGCTTGCATTTCTTTCCTGGCCTAAAAAGAGTCTAGTTAATCACCTGAATGGCTGTCCTGCACATCACAGATGAAGCACTCAGAAACTGTCCTTTAGCACCTACACATCAGCGCTGAGACACCACGTCATTGCGTGCGTGTTACAAGTTAAGACAAAGGGAGACTCAGAATCTCAGATCCAACATTGTTTCTTTCCGAGAACACAGAAGAAAGATGGGAGGAGAAAAATATTTCAATGGAAGAAGAACTTTGTTAACTTCTCTCTCCATTCTAATAATTAGTAGAGCCATTAAGTCATTATCTCCTGCCAGGCTTCCTACTGTGACAACGTACTGACTGTGAGGGGAGAATGTGACCCTGTTAGGTCCCCTAAGGTTGCTTCTACTTGAATCCATTTAAAAAAAATTCTTTCCATTGTCCTGTCCTTTCTCATCTTCCAGTTATTGCCTTTTATAGAAAAATTTATAGAGTAGGGATAATCTAATCACATGAGGGATTAGAGAAAGGATCTGTGCTGATTTCCTTTGAGAGCCATACAATTCAAAGGCCTGAAAGGTCAGCCTAAGTTGCTCCTTCCCCTAGTGAGCATGGGCTTAATGGAAAAGAATATGCATATGGCTATTACAGGAACCTAAAAGTGGAATTAAAGCGGCGCAAGAAAGCAGGTAAGAACTTTTCTGCTCTCGTCGACAGTTGGTGGCAAATGAATTCTACAATGAGGTGGCATTTCAAAGTCCACAGTGACATTAATGCAGTCAACCAACTGGGGAGGTCACTGATTACAGAGGGACAAACTAGCTGTTTGGTATCTTGTTTATGTGAACTACTAGAGAAAAGATTCGTATTCCAATCCAGAGAAGCAAGTGTCAGAAGGCTGCAAGCAGTCCTTCCTGGGATGGGAAGAGTTTATTGACTGGCATTTCCAGTTTGTGTGCACTCATAACTAAGCCACATGCTCTACATTTTTATCCTGAGATGGCTATTTTTGCCTAAATGTCTGTTCAGTCCTAGTATTCTGAGCCTTTTTCTGTTCTTGGCATTTATTCGTTCAACCAATGACTGTGCAAGTTACTGCTGAAGTACTGGGAAGGGTTAAAAGATCCAAAACACACTCTTAAGTAGTTCATAATCTAATGCATACTTCACAGATAATTCCATTTTACAAAGAAAATCATCCCTGTCATGGAGATCGTGTGTGTGTGTGTGTGTGTGTGTGTGTGTGTGTAAAGAAGGGAGAGGGAGGGAGGTATGACAAAGAGTATAGGCAAGTGCCTCTGTCGGCCTGGAAAATGAAAAAGGTGTCACACAGGAGGAATGTCTGGACTAAAACTACCTGACAATATCTTCTCATCTTCAATAATAGAATGGGCAAGGCAAGCCGTGTGCAGCGATCCAAAAGAATAAGGGAGCGGAGCTCTCCAGGCAGTTAAATTCTGTGACCATCTTCAATGTTCTCCTATTTCTTCTTCGGTTGAATCTTGATGGACAACAGTCAGTTTCATAGAATTAGCCAGCTGAATTCACCCGGTGTGAAGGAGTAAAACCTTTGGACTCAGAAGGCACTTTTCGCGACTGTTACTGGTGGTGACTGTCAGTGAATTCAGCAAGCTGACACAGTGAGGAACAGTCTCACTGAAGACCAGATGCCTGTGCCACCGAAGGTGGACACGGGGCAGAAGCGAGGAATGGGGGCTCTGGAGTGACGATGCCTACAGGCACATGCAGGATGACGACCCTGTATTCAGCATAAAGTGGGGCACCTAAGAAACACTTACCTATCAGATGCTGTTACTACATTGTTAAAACTATCATTTGGAAGTTTACTCTATAGTTATACTGTGATATTTATGAATTTTGGTATCCATTAAAGACATTTAAATCTACAGGTCAGGAGCATGAGATAACAAGATGAGTGATATGAAACTACCTGACAGTATTTCAAAAGAACTTAAATCTACGAATCTCTGCAAACTGGCTGAACATTAACAGACTATAAATTAGATATTTTCAATAATTCATAATATTTCTATCTGCAGCAATTATTGACATAAAAGAAAAATAGGGGATAAACGGGTGCAATTCTTGCTAAGGGATATATCTGTGAACAGATTTCTTTTTTTCTTTTTTTTCAAGATTTTATTTATTTATTAGAGTGTGCTAGGGGGCAGGGGTAGAGGGAGAAGCAGACTCCCCACTGAGCAGGGAGCCCAATGTGGGGCTCCATCCCAGGACTTTGGGATCATGACCTGAGCCAAAGGCAGATGCTTAAGAGCCACCCAGGTGCCCCAGATTTCTTTTTTAAATGTTGCTTCCTAAGGAATGTTCACTTTTTACATTTCCTTATTTGTTGACAATGTCTAATGAGGAAACATATTCCATGTCTGTTTGTGTATTTGTCCTCTCTTTATGGTCAATGAGTATTACTATTTGGCTGTCTCACCCATAAAAAAAAAATTCTGAAGAAGTCAGATACTTTAAAGCTAAAACAAAAGTTAGATTTTTAATTGTGGGTGCATCATTAGCTCTAAGAAACAAAAGAAAACTACATGAATACAAATGAATTTTAAGTTGTCCAGTAATTTAAAAAAATTTGAGAGTCAAGAATAACACTATGACTCAGTCAACTAAGTCTCAGAAAACAGGGAGAAAATACCAAATTTTTTTTTCCATTTTAACATCCATTGATAAATACTAACTCACTAACATCAATAAACAATGGATTGAAACTGATGACTAGCCTATGGCAATGAAAACATAGTATCTTATTTAGAAGAAATCGTTGTGACAAAAGCTGTGGGAAAGCACACTGCATCTCCATTGGAATCTAAGAGTGACAAGCATGTGTTCAACAATTACTTCTGGAGCTCCAGGCCAACCAGTGTTCTAGGTGCTAGGAAGACAGCAATACACAAAATGGACAAAAACTACTGCCCTCATGTTGCTCACATTCCAAGGTCTTCTTCATCCCAGCTTAAGCTTGTTTATCTTGAGAGCTAATCATATTTGAATGTGAAGCATGCTCTGACAGACCACCCACATCCTCCTTCAAGAATGAAACACTGAGAACCCTTATACACTGGTGGTGGGAATGTAAATTGGTGTAATAACTATGGAAAACAGTATGGAAGTTCCTCAAAAAATTAAAAACAGAAATACCATATGATCAATCAATGCTACTTCTGGGTATTTATCTAAAGAAAATGAAAACACTAATCCAAAAAGATATATGCACCCCTATGTTCACTGCAGCATTATTTACAACAGCCAAGATGTGGAAGCAACCTGTGTCCATCGACAGATGAAAGGATACAGATGTGGTATATACAATGGAGTATCATTCAGCCACAAAGAATGACATCTTGTCATTTGTGACAACACAAATAGACATAGAGGGTATTATGCTAACTGAAATATCCTAAGATTTCACTCACATGTGAAATCTAAATACAAAACAATCGAACAAACAAAACAGAAACAGACTCAGATCAGGTAACAAACTTGTTTACAGGAGGAGCATGGGACGTGGGGAAAATAGGTGAAGGGGATTAAAAGGCACAAACTTCCAGTTTTAAAGTAAATAAGTCATGGGATGTAATGCATAGCATAGGGAATATAGTCAATAATACTGTGATAACTTTGTATGGTGACAGATGGTAACTAGATTGGTCATGGGGATCATTTCACAATGTATAAAAATATAAAACTATGATGTACACCTGGAAGTCATAGGATATTGTAGGTCAACTATACATCAATTAGGGAAAAAAAAAAAAAAAAAAGAATGAAAGTATGGTCAAAAGGTTCAAACTCCCACTTAATAAGATGAGGAAGTTCTGGGGACCTAATGTTCAGCATGATGATTACAGTAAATAATACTGTATTATATACTTGAAAGTTGCTAAGAGATCTTACATGTTCTCACCACAAAAAAATAAATGGTAATTATGTGCTGTGATGGAGGTATTAATGCTATGGTAGTAATCATGTTGCAATATATAAGTGTATCAAATTAACACACCACACACTTCAAACTTTCACAGTATTATATGTTGATTATAACTCAAAGCTAAAAACAAATAATGGACTTATTTCTTCAGCTACTGTGAGTGCAGCTGTCAACACTCTGTGGAGATGTAGGCTCTGGGTTCGAGAAACTGTACACTTGAGAAAGGGAAATCCAAACACTGTAAGGGTTGTTGACAAAGGGTCTGAGTTGTCAGTGACCTTTGGATACTCAGAGTCTGCATCCAATGGCTGAACATCACAAGGCTATAGAGGGCCCAGGTCCCTTACCCCAAATCTGGGAGAATTCTGAAGTACCACCCGGGGCCCCATGTTTAGCTGAGGCTTTCTTCAGAACTGCATTGCACTTCATCTCCTCTCTGCCCTTCCTCCATGGATGTTGATTACAAAAAAACAAAAACAAACCCAAAAAACCCTTCATACTGAATATCCTGCAAGCCAATCTTCTGAGTCCACTCTCAGGTTAACCAGTCTGCAACACTGGACGAATTTGAGAAACTGGTGGGAAGTGAGAGGTTCCTTCTGCAGAATACTTTCCATTTGCTCATCCAAGTCTGTCCCACACCCTCTTCCGGCTCTATTCCCTGTTCTATGGACCGTGTCACCCAAGTCCTTTGCCCACTAATTCCTCAAGGCAGCCAAGAGGAGACTGAAGAGTGGAAAAAGAAAGCAATCAGAATATTTGTCACCCAGGCTCCCTCACTGTCTTGCCAGTTTGGGTCCTGGCTGTGATCCTCTACTGAAGAACTTAGCCCCAGAGAGTGACTCCTCCCTTGTGTCCAGAGCTACAGCTCTCTCCAGTTTCCCCTAATTGTCTCCCATCTCCTTGCCTCATCCTTGCCCCTTTAAATTGAGGGGTATAAATGACTCTTGTCTCTTGCTAGCCTTCACTTACCTATTTTTGGATTTATTTAATCCTGCTCACACCTTTGTAAAGGGCTTCCTTATTTAACTCTGCTTAATTACTCTACTTGATGATGCAACCTGTTTTGTGCTGTGCCCCTGGTAAATAGAGACCAGGTGGAACCATACTGCACAGGAGCTTATAAATCTAGCAGGTCTGGGTTCAAATATCTAGCTGCATGACCTAAAACAAGTGATTCCACCTCTGAGTCTTAGTTTCCTTATCTACTAGTCAAAAGGGCAAAGAAACCTACTTGTTGTAGGATACCTTCAGCTCTAAGCAACAGAAAACCTGAACCAAAGAGGTCAAATTAATAATCACACTTACCTCCTATAGTAGGAAAGTCACAGGTTTCGAGAACTGGGAGCAAAGTACAGTCCGGGCTTCGGCACCATTTCTCTACAGTTTTCTTGTTCTGCCCTCCATTGTGCGTAGGTTTTGTCTTCCGGCCGGTTTACCCCCCTGCTGAAAGAAGGCCATGAGCAACTAGCTGCAAGAGCAACACACCCCACGCTTCACGCGAAGACAGTGAACCTCACGCGCCCGAACCGTGAAGTTAAAGCCTTTCCTTCCGTCTGATTGGATCAACTTAGTTTGCTTGGCCAACCCTTTACCAGTAAAAATTGCTCTGATTGGCCAAGGCCTAGGAACTGAGCCAATCATTGGTAAGAAGAATGAGAGCGCTATGATTAATTTAAACCAATTAGGATCCATCCCTGGAGCTGAATTCTCACAGGCGGCCTGAGTTTGACAGGCTGCGTGGAGGAAGGATGGATACGCTCCGGCAAAGGGCTCAAGCGAACACCCTCCTGCGGAGAGCAGGCTTGGGCTGCTGTAGTTGTAGGCAGGGGCGGCTGTGCTCTCAGGACAGGCTATCATTCCCTATTGTTCTCCATTTTTACGATCAAAAACAATTCAGTTTGGTATGGTGATAGATGTTAACTAGATTTATTGTGTCGACCATTTCGCAATATATACAAATATTCAATCTATGTGTACACCTGAAATTAATATAATGCTACGTGTCAATTATAGCTCAATAATTTTTTTCCCTAATAATTAAAAATGATTTAAAAACAATTGAGTTTGGTCACCAACTTGTCTGAGTTGAGCTATATATACTTGTGATTTAGGCACTTTTCTATATGTATGCTAAAACACAATTAAAAAAAAACACCTCACATTCCCCATCAACTATTACCCATCTTTCATTTCCTGTTTTAAAGCAAGCTTATCCAAGAATAATGTGCCACTGCCACTTTTCCATCTTCACTCATTCCTTAACCCACATTCATCAGGCTACTCGCCCCACCAGTCCCTCATAATTGTTCCAGGTACAATCACCAATAAGATTCATGTTGTTAAACCCATGGACTCATTTCAGTCCTCACTTTGGCTTCTGAGAAGCATTCCACACAGCTGACCTCTCCTTCATGTCACTTCTGACTCCATACTTGCCCAGTTTTCTTGATACAACTCTCACCATTCCTTGGGATCCTTTGCTTACTCATCCTCTTCTACAAAACTTCTAAATATTGGAGGTATATCTTAGTACTTCTCAAACTTTAGCATGAATCAGAATCACCTGAGGAGCTTGTTAAAACAAATTTCTGGATCCCACGCCCAGATTTTCTGATTCACTCGGTCCAGAATGGAGTGCAAGAATTTGCATTTCTAATAAGTTTCCATGTGCTGTTGCTGTCTAGAGATCATACTTTGAAGGTCACTGAACTACCTGACTCTTTTCTGGACCCCAGATCTGTATATGTGACAATACTACTCAGGCATTATAGATGCTACTTGTTTAAAGCTGACCTCATAACCTTGTACTCATATCTGCTTGTCTTTCAGTTATCCACGTTTTAATAACTCAACTACTTGCTGAAGCCAGACACTGGGACACCATCCTTGTTTACCCCCTCTCCCTCAATTCCCATATAATTAGTTACTAACCTCTGGCTCTTCCACCCCCTACATCTCTCTCACATCCATCCTCTTCATCTCCACCACCAAACCTTTTGGCTGGAAGACTGTATAGCTTCCCAACTAGTCTCCCAGCAACCATACACTGAGTCATTCTCCATATGTCTGCCAGTGACCTTCTCTAAATCAAGTTTGATACCGTTATTTCTTATTTTCTTATCTTAAACTTTCACATAGATTTCCAAATGCTTTTATTTTTTTTATTTAAATTCAATTAGCCAACATATAGTACATCATTAGTTTTTGATGTAGTGTTCAGTTATTCATTAGTTGTGTATAACACCCAGTGCTCATCACATCCCGTGCCCTCCTTAATGCCCATCACCCAGTTACCGCATCCTTCCACGCACCTCCCTTTCTGCAACCTTCAGTTTGTTTCCCAGAGTCAAGAATCTTTCATGGTTTGTCTCCCTCTCTGATTTCTTCCCATTCAGTTTTCCCTCCCTTCCCCTATGATTTCCTCTGCACTATTCCTTATATTCCACATATGAGTGAAACCATATGATAATTATCTATCTCTGATTGACTTATTTCACTTAGCATAATACCCTCCAGTTCCATCCATGTCCAAATGCTTTTAAATATATTTGAGTCCATAGCATGGCCTATAAGCTGTGGAAGATCCTCTCCATCCCCATCTCATGCCACTCTCCACCAGGCACCAGCCATCCTGACCCACTCTCAGCTCCTTATGTGTATTATGTCCCTCCCTCCAGGGTTCTGTGCACTGCTTCCTTCCAGCCTGGTTCCCTCAGCCTTCTCTCTTCACTAAACTAGCTCCTAGTCTTCCTTGGCTTCCCAAAATAAATTGTTTTGAGTTCTCTAAGAATTTACTTGTAATTCTTATGAGAAATATACTTGTCCTTTATGATATTTTTGAAAATACTGTTAATAATTACATGCTATTTCATTTGCTACTGAGCTCTGAAAAGCAGAAACCATGTGTGTCTTGTTTGTTATGAACCTCAAATGTAGTTAGCACTCAATAAACATTTTTGAAAGAAGAATGAATAGATGTGTTTGGGAGCACAAAGGAGGTAGCTACTATCTCTGGACCTAGAGGGACCAAGAGAAGCTGTGCAGAGAATAAGATATTTGAATAGAGTCGTGTCTTGGAAGATGCACAGGAGTTTACTAAGTGAACAAGGACTAACACAAGAACGAGGACAAGTACTAGACCAAGGACAGCATGATCGTCCCAAAGAGTGACAAGATTCTTACACATCTCTCCCATCCAAAGCATTTCTTCAATGACTGTAAAGAGGCCTCAGGCTGTCCTGGAAGATGGCCATCCATCCAGAAACTCTTGTGTTAAAATTCAAGTTCTGTTTATTCAGGAGTTAGGCTGGCCACAGAGAGAGAGAGAGAGAGAGAGAGGGAGAGAGGTGAGTAAGTGACTTGCAGGGCACACCACCATTCTTGTCCTCAGAAAATGAAGATTTTCATGCCTGCAGATCAAGAACCCAGAGATAGAAGATCTACTACAAAATCATAGTTGGGTATAAGGACAAAAAGTCAGGTAGTCCACTGCCAAGTTGCCTTGACAAACAGACAGAAAATGTGCTAGAATAAGCATTAAAACAAAAACTTAGTGGATGGAAGTATATTTTCATATTTTTAAGTTGCATGATCTGCAAACTCACCCTCGTAAATACTTACCCTTCTTCAGAGGCATGTCACAAAGAGCTAATGCCAAGAAAGAACTTGTGGCTTCTTGGCTTTGGATAAATAATGCTTTACAGACAAAAGTTATGTAACCACTTCCCCATTGTTGTCTCTCTTGTTTTAGTAGATCCGCGTACAATTGTGAAAACTGTCCTTATCCATTCCAGGCCTGTGGCAGAGCAGGCTTTTTTAACATAATGCAACATCGCCATCTAGAGGAGAAGAGCATTGCTGCACCTTGTCACCCAAAAGATCACCTGCCCACGGAATCCTAGAATCACAAAGTTCACTAGCCTGCAGGGAGCAAAGTGGCAGTGGCCCTGTGGAGTAACATGAAAAGCCTTATCATTTTGGACACGCTTTGAGCTGGTAATTCCCCTTTTCAGTAATTCACTCAAAGGAATTTATTCTCAAGCTGACGTCAACAAACCTTCAGAAATCATGAGGGACATTACAGGCCTATAAATTCTAAAGTTTGTGAAATGATCTTAAATATTAAGTAATGGATGTACCCAAAGATTTATACATTTCTTATCAGAGGGATGTTTGTAAGAGCAAGAGCACTGAAGTAATAACAATGTCCAGCAATCAGGGTTTTGTTAAATAAATTGTAGGGCATATTTCATTCACTAAAAATAATGTTACAGAAAAATATTTAATGACTTAAAAACATTTTCACAGAATACAGTGTGTGTATATGCAACTCTGTGTCTATGTGTAAAAGCCAGGTTAAAAAAAAAATCTGGATGTCCATATCATCCTACTCTTGGGAGTAAGGGACAGAGAGGAGTAAAAACAGACAGAGAGGGAGAAGTGAGAGAGAATGAATCTATATCAATATACAGAGAGTGGGGCGCCTGGGTGGCTCAGTTGGTTAAGCGACTGCCTTCGGCTCAGGTCATGATCCTGGAGTCCCGGGATCGAGTCCCGCATCGGGCTCCCTGCTCAGCAGGGGGTCTGCTTCTCCCTCTGCCCTCTTCCCTCTCGTGCTCTCTGTCTCTCATTCTCTCTCTCTCAAATAAATAAATAAATAAATCTTAAAAAAAAATATACAGAGAGTGATTATCTCCAACTGGTGGATTAAAAGTGATTTTTATTTTATTCTTTTATATTTATAATTTTCAAGTTTTCTATCATAAATATCAATGTCATCACTGAGAGGTTTTTGTTTTTCTAACAAAAACAAAAGTGCTAGTCTGACAAAGAGTTTATGAACACAAACAAGTTCACTGCAACTCTAAGCATTCATCTATACCCAAAATGACACTATAGGGAGAAGAATTCAATCTCTGTCATCAGTGGGAACACACACACACACACACAGTTGTACCAGAGTAGTCCTGGGTCTAGTAGTAACAAGTCGTAGGGAGATCCACTCCGATTACAGCAGAGATGAGCATGGTCCCAGCCTGGGTGACCCCTTCAGATCCAGCTATTGCAGGCTGTGGCAATATTTGGTAGCCAAAGGCTCCCACCCCCATGGCTGCCATCTTGACTCCCACACACTACACCCAAGCACTGTGCATCTGACTACCCTTTTCTGAGTTACATAGGCCTCTATTCCCCTTCCAAGTACAAGGGAAACCTCTCCTCACCACAGCTTTCTGAAAATTTGTCCACCACTTTATCCTAATTAAATATCTGTAATGGAGATATTTATTCTCCCCTATCCTTCTATGCCAGACATATTGGCCACATACACAGGTGGAAAGGCCAACAGAGCAGGGAAACTGGGCTATTATTTTTCACACATTACACGCTGCCTGCAGCTGTTTCACTCAGTGATCGTTGTGTGCATACCTCACTTTGAGATGAAAAAATATGTTTCAAAATTCCTGAATACCCCCATCGTACTTAATGAAAGAGAAAGTATAAGAAGTCTGCATGGTAAAGAAGGAAAACCAAAAAAGATACAAAAGAAATCAAAAGAAAGTCACACAGAAAACTTGTACCTACCAGACTCCCTCTGCAGAGTTCCTTTTCCATGCTCAGTAACAGATAGACAAACACACACTTACCACACTGATGCACATGTGTGCATATTCCAATGATGCTTTTAATAGTGGTAACTATTATGCCATCTTTCATAGAAAAATCTAGAAACAGTGTTACTGAGGTGTGGTGATCTGAGTACTTTCAGATGCTACAATGTAACCATTCTGAAAAATAATTTGAGAATACATATGAAGAGTCTTAAAAATATTAACTAGATGTAGCGATTCCACTCCAGGAAATCTGTCATAAGAAAACTGGAAAAGGCTTTACATATGATATTGATGACATCACCATTTATAAAATCAAAAAGTTAAAATAATTTAAATTTCTTTTTTTTTTTTAAGATTTTATTTATTTGACAGAGAGAGACTCAGCGAGAGAGGGAACACAAGCAAGGCGAGTGGGAGAGGGAGAAGCAGGCTTCCCGCTGAGCCAGGAGCCTGATGAGGGACTCGATCCCAGGACCCTGGGATCATGACCTGAGCCGAAGGCAGAGGCTTAACGACTGAGCCACCCAGGTGCCCCAATAATTTAAATTTCTAACAAATCGGTAACATTACTGTACCTCTAACTGAATAAATATTTTATATCAAAGGATGCTTATCAAAAGTCAGTAATAACAGAAGAACACATTTTGCTATAATGACAAGTGAAAAGAGGAGGAAACAAATTTGCATGTATACCATAATCTTGACCCTGGAAAACAAACTATGTTCATTTCAATCTCTTTGTTGTTTACCTCTTAATTTGTAGGATTAAATGAGAAATTGATTACATGTATTTCCCAGTGAGACTAATCTTAGCTTTCCAGTATGATCAAAGTAGTCAGCTCAATTTTCTCCTCAGTTATCTGGATGCTCAATGTGGTCAGCTGCCCTGGGTGATTTTGTTCATGTTAGGAGCCCTGATAACATAAAACTAATCAGCTAGCCAGACAGCTCTCCCAGATCTGAGCTGGGCTGCCCACTATGAGCTGAGCAGTTGTTGATAATCAATACAATTTCTGTTAACAATGTGATCACATGCACTGCTTACTGCATAGCTCACACTCTCATTTCTACCCTTCTTTTAAGTGTGCATTATAGATATATGTTGCCAAGAAACTCCATTACTTATACATTCAAGCAAAAGTTACAATAATCTTATTTAAAAATACATTTTCTTTCTTCCAGGATGTGAAAAAATATAATTCACTTGGCATTTAGCCCAGATATCTGATCTATACAAAACAAAACAAACAAACAAAAAAAAACCACTAGGCAATTTATTGTTAAGAGAAGAAAACTGTTCCAGAATTTAGAAGAAAACAAATAAACAGATGGTCAGTTCAGTTCCCTGGTGTACAAGAAGTCATTAGTGGAAGACTTATTCCTGGATATCACTTCAGAGGATGTTCTGTTACACCTTAGAAAATGGGAAGGGAGGGGCACCTGGGTGGCTCAGTTGGTTAAGCGACTGCCTTCGGCTCAGGTCATGATCCTGGAGTCCCGGGATCGAGTCCCGCATCGGGCTCCCTGCTCGGCAGGGAGTCTGCTTCTCTCTCTGACCCTCTTCCCTCTCATGCTCTGTCTCTCATTCTCTCTCTCGCAAATAAATAAATAAAATCTTAAAAAAAAAAAAAGAAAGAAAATGGGAAGGGAATAATCAAGTTAAGAGTACATTTCACAAAGATAAATTTTCATCTGAAGGAGGGAAAAATAGCATAGGCTTCTACTATACCTAGAAGAAAAACAATTAATAATAATAATAACAACAGGGGAAATGCCTTAAAAGCTTAAAAATCTCTCATAGGGGTACCTGGATAGCTCAGGCGGTTAAGTGTCCGACTCTTGATTTCAGCTCAGGTCATGATCTCGAGGTTGTGAGATCAAACCCCACATCAGGCTCCATGCTCAGTGTGGAGTCTGCTTGTCCCTCTCCCTCTGCTCCTTTCCCTGCTTGCTCGCTCCCTCGCTCTCTCACTTTTTCTCTCTCTCAAATAAATAAATTAATATTTTTTTTAAAAAGAAGAAAACTGTTAAAAAAAAATCTCTCATAAATGCCCGAGTACAATCACCAAAAGTCTAAATCTAAAGACACATGAGGTCTCACTGATGTTGAGAGGAGCAATCACAAATGCACACATATGCTTCCTTGGCTGTTGTTTCTTGTGTTTCTCACACACCAGACAGAGCTGGTTACCACAAAATCCAGAGGGCATAGAGTCTAGTCATTAAGTTGGTCCCAGCCAGCCTAAACAGCACCCCCATCGCTGCTGGGGTGTCAGTGGTATAGAGATGCACAACATCTCAGATCTGGCATTTTATGCCACAAAATACCACACCTTTGGGGACATTTAGAATCTTTCCACTTATCTACAAGATGTTTCTATTTCAGTAGCTCTCCTTTCATGTCAAACTCACAGACTCAAGGCCCCAGGACGGGAAGAAACCCTGAGAGCATTCCACCCTCTTCACAAGGTGGAAGATGGGGAGAGAGAAGGTGGCAAGGCAGTGATACTTACAAATGCAGGAGTAGGGGTGCCTCAGGGGCACTTGGCTTCCTCAAAAGTCAAGATCCCTCATAAATCTACCCACCTGGGTTTTACCTAGGACACTGTGAACTGCTAAGCAGAATAGTTGAGCACACAGACCCAGATGGTCATCATCCAATATACATAATGCACTTTCTTTTTTATTTATAACTAATTTTATATTTTGAGGGAATTTCTTCGGTAAAATTCCTATATATGCTCCAACCACAGCAAGGGCTCTTCTCCAGAACTCAGCCTATTATTTTTGCCTCCCCAGCCTCCCCACTTCTGGGTAATGGAACCTTCTCTTCATCTTGAAAAACTGCATCTCCTCCACTTTCAATCGGTAGCATCTGGAGAACACTACTCTTTACTGCCCTTCCCAACTACCCCCAACTCACTTAAAATCTACCCTTGTCCTGGTTTTGTAGAAATTTTGGGGCCATTCTAGGTTCTTGTTGTTTCTTGAAATCCAACCAATTACTTACCCAGCGGTTGCTTCCTCTGTGAAGCACCCCTCCCGGCCTCGTGCCTTTCCCTCTCTTCCCCTTAGCACCTGACTCTGGGATTGCTAAGAATGCCGCTTGTTCCCCTCACCAACGTTTTTCTTCATCCCAATACATATTGCAGATTACTGTCAGATTAAGCAACCTTTAAAAATCATTTTCATTCTGTTCGTCTCAAGAAGCTACAGTGACTCTCTGCCATCTGCCACAGCAAGCATAAGCTCCTCTCTTTTGTCTTTAAGCATCTCAGAAAAAAACTGTCTAAGTTTATTTCCTCTGGCTCCTTGCAACAATGAACTTCTCACTGCTCTTGAACTCACTCTGCTCTTTGACAACCAGTGTGTGTACACAATGCCCCCTCTTGATGAAACCACCCCCTCCCACATGTCCCAGCACTTTTACCCTCATATCACAAGACCCAAGTCAAAAGTCACTTCCAAAACAGGTAGTCATTGAACTTCCACAAAGTGCTAACATTATAATATTCTTTACATAGAATTGAAAGTATCCATCTTCCCACACTGGATTGTGAGACCCTCAAGGACTGCATCTCCACAGTTCCCATATCTACCGCATAGGAGGAGCTTAATAGTAATAATAATGATGATGATGATGACGCACATTATTAACTAATATTTATATAGAACTCACGATTTGTCAGGCATTTTCTAAGGACTATATGTATATATATATAGTATATATATATGTATATGTGTATGTACATATATATGTATATATATTTATCCTCATATATTTAATCCTCACAACTTTATGGAGCAAGTACTATCATTTTTTACCTTACACATAAGAAAATCAAAGTTCAGAGTGATTGGATAACTTCACCCATTTTATCACTAGTAAATAAGAGAGGGATTTAAACTAGGGGTTCTTGAGACTATACTGATGAATTTATCAAAGAGCAATGAAGAAACCAGTTCTAATCCCTAATACCAATCTTTCCATGGCTCAGTTCCTGCTCTGACTGGTCTCTCTTATTATTTCCAAACCCTGGTCTAGGGTCCTGAATTCTGACACCTCCTCTCCGGACTGTGGAGCAACTCTACCATCCGCGCTAAAATCCCAGACTCTGTACTCGCCTTTCCAGTCTGGGGCTTCCTAAAAGTGCACGCGCTTCTCTGTGCAGACACATATTGATCATTCATTGCCTCCACCCCTGTTTTGTTTCATTTTCTTTTCTTTTTAGCTACCATTTATTATATATTGTGCTATCTCCTTAATATGATTCAATGAGTGACCCTTCCTTTGTAAAGCACCTTTATGATATATATATACACATATATATTTGTTGTATATAAATACATAATATATATAAACATATATATTTTCTTATTTACAGTTATATACTAGATGCTATCACTCTCACCACCTGTGGCATCCTATTTTTTATTATTATGGTTTTAAAATAATATTCAATGTCTGCTTCAGTAAGTATTTTCTCATGCTCCCTCTTCTCAAAATTTTATTATCCATCTCCACATTTTTATTCATTCATAAGTATATTAAATCCATATTGCTAAAAGTTTTTTAAAAAGTAGGTTTTGGGCTCTGGTTCAAGGTGGCGACTTAAGAGGATCCTAAAATTTGAGGATAGGGATGAGAGTGGGGGGGATGGGGTAACTGGATGATGGGCATTAAGGAGGGCACGTGATGTGATAAGCACTGGGTGTTACATGCAACTAATGAATCATTGAACATTATATCAAAAACTAATGATGTACAATATGTTGGCTAATTGAATTCAAATTTAAAAAAAAGAGGATCCTAAATGCACCTCCTCCCGTGAACACATGATATCAACAACTATATGTGGAATATCTTCCCCTGAAAAAAAACCTAGAAACTGGCTAAGTGGCTCCCAGGCGTCAGTCACATCAGATGAAGGCTGAACAATCCATATGGAAGTGGGTAGGGGCAGCCTGGACACAATGTCGCCATAAATCTCACACCCAGTGCAGCAACCTCACAGTCAGAAAGAAACTCAAAACCCAGGGCTTCTCCCTGAGGAACTAATAGTTTGCACCCCAGCTGTTAAGACCTGTACCTGAGAGATGAGCCCCAGAAACATCTCGCTTTGAAAACCAGCGGGCTCCAGCCACAAGACCCACAGGATATAAGGCTCTGAGAAAGAGCTCCTACAGGGCTCACGCTGGGACTCACCTGCCACAGGGCCCAGGGTCAAGGCAGCAGCCCATGGAGGCCCGACTTTGTGTGGGACAGGCTCATTTGTTCACCTTGGAGCCTCAGCCAGAGAGGCAGACCTCAGGTCTCATGCACACCTGGGGGCCACTGCGGCGCTCCACAAGAATGGACACCTGGGGCGCCTGGGTGGCTCAGTCCGTTAAGTGACCAACTCTTGGTTTCGGTTCAGGTCATGATCTTGGGGTCCTGAGATCGAGCCCTGCGTCGGATTCCACGCTCAGCGAGCAGTCTGCTGGGATCCCTTCTCTCCCGAGGCCCCTCACACCCGCCCGCCCCCCTAAAGTAAATAAACCTTTTTTAAAAAAGAAAAAGAACAGAGACTGGCAGGCACCATCATTCGCTCTCCCTCTGCTTTTCTTCAGCTGCTGGGCACCATCTTTTTTTTTTTTTTTCCTTTTTAACTCTAGGCTTCCCCCGCCACCATTTCCTGGCAAGCACCACCCTCACGCTCTGCCGCTGGGCAGGTGGGCGCCTTCTTGGTGCGGTCCCTCCGCAGCCACGCAGCCCCAGTAGCACCTGGAGCGGAACTTCCGCGCATGTGTGGTCCTCTGGTTTTATGTCTGGTGCCCAGGTTTTGTGGCTGCCACCAGAGGACACCTCTACATCACCTGACTGTGGTGGCCAGTGGGGCTTACACTCGTGAGGCCCATAGGACTGGAAGGGATGGAGAAAGAGTCCTTAAACAGCGACCACCTCCAGGGCACGGCGAGAGGCAGCAGACCCGGGAGCTCATTCTGCCCAAGAGTCCTATTTGCGTATCATCACAGCTGCAGCCTGAGAGGCAGCCTTCTAATGATACACACTTCTAGGCTGTCAGGCTTTCCGGAACCGCAGCAGGTAGGTGCTGTCTTCACGCGCTCCCTCTACCTCACTCCAGAGTGACAGTATCTCTCAGAGGAAGCTTACACAGTCATCTGGAGCCCTGGTTTTTCCACGGCCACCCAAGGAACACCTCTAGATCACCTGCCACTGGTGGTCAGAGGGGCTTACACTTGCCATCCCACAGGACTGCATATATTTCACTGCATATATTTGCATATTTTACAAGTTGCTGCCTGAGAGTCTAGATTCTAATCACCTGGAATCTAGGTGCTGAGATCCTCCTCTTTGGGATGGTGACAGGTCTTGGCACACCCTCAACTACTGGGAGCCATTAAAAATAAAATAGGCAGGGCACCTGGGTGGCTCAGTTAGTTAAGCATCAGATGCCTTCCGCTCAGGTCATGATCCCAGGGTTCTGGAATCGAGCCCCGCATTGGGCTCCTTGCTCGTTAGGGAACCTGCTTCTCCCTCTCCTTCTGCCTACAGCTCCTCCTGCTTGTGCTCTCTCTCTCTGTCAAATAAATTTAAGAAACTTCAAAAAAATAAAATAAAATAGGGTACTTGGGCAATCACAAGTTTGAGAGGCAACCAAGATCCAGGGCAGGGTTGAATAGTAAGTTTCATCTTTCACACAAGGCCATTCTGTCAGGACTGAGAGAAGTGGCTGTTTTATCTAATGCATAGAAACCAACACAAAGAATCAAGCAAAGTGAAGAAATAGAGGAATATGTCATGTTCTAAATGAAAGAATAAGCTAGAGCCTTAGAGAAAAATGTTAATGAGACAGAGATAAGTAATTTACCTGATAAAGAGTTCAAAGTAGTGGTCATAAATATGCTCACAACATTGAGCTTGAGAGAACAGTGTATGAACACAGTAAGAACTTCTACAAAGAGATAGAAAATATAAGAACCAAACAGAAGTCACAGAAGAAAATGAAAACACTAATTAGAAAAGATACATGCACCCCCATGATCACTGTGGCATTATTTACAATAGGCAAGAAATGGAAGAAACCTATCTATTGATGGATGAATGTTTAAAGAAAATGTAGTATATAAACACAATAGATTATGATTCAGCCATGAAAAGAATGAAATTTTGCCATTTGCCATCTGCCACAACATTGGACCTTGAGGACATTATGCTAAGTAAAATAAGTAAGAAAGAGAAAGATATCATATGATGTCACTACATGTGGAATCTAAAAAAGAAAAAAAAATATGAACTCATAGATACCGGAGAACAGATTGGTAGTTGCTAGAGATGCGAGGAATGGATAAATGGGGTCAAAAGGTACAAAATTCCAGTGATAAAATAAATAAATCATGGGGATGTAATATACAGTATGATGACTATAGTTAATAATGCTGTATTGTATATTTGAAGGTTGCTCAGACAGTAGATCTTAAAAGTTCTCAACATAAGAAAAACATTTTGTAACTATGTATGGTGACAGATACTGTGATCAGATGTTATTGTGATCATTTTGCAATGTGTGCATAATTTGCATTATGCAAATATCAAATCATTTTGTTGTACACCTGAAACAAGTATAATGCTATATGTCACTTATGCCTCAATTTAAAAGAAAAAAGAAAAAAGAATTGACTAAAATTAAATCAGTTTTCTGAAGTTCAGGCTACTGGGGCGCCTGGGTGGCTCAGTCGTTAAGCGTCTGCCTTCGGCTCAGGTCATGATCCCAGGGTCCCCGGATCAAGTCCCGCATCGGGCTCCCTGCTCGGCGGGAGGCCTGCTTCTCCCTTTCCCTCTCCCCCGCTTGTGTTCCCTCTCTCGCTGTGTCTCTCTCTGTCAAATAGATGGAATCTTTAAAAAAAAAAAAAAGATGAAGTTCAGGCTACTGATTGGATATGGGGAATATTTTGTCTCTATTCATGCTTAAGATGATCTGCTCTTGGGCGCCTCGGTGGCTCAGTTGGTTAAGCGACTGCCTTCGGCTCAGGTCATGATCCTGGAGTCCCGGGATTGAGTCCCCATCAGGCTCCCTGCTCAGCAGGGAGTCTGCTTCTCCCTCTGACCCTCCCCCTCTCATGTGCTCTCTCCCTCTCTCTCTCATTCTCTCTCTCTCAAATAAATAAATAAAATCTTTAAAAAAAAAAAAAGATGCTCTGCTCTTAAGAGTATAAGACAATCTTCTCTGTGGAAATAAATAGCAAAAGCAGGCATGCTGCTGTGTTACAGCAGGTATGGAGCTTACAGAATACACATTAGTAATGGTCACTAAGTGCAGTGTACTTACAGTATCCAATAATCTTGCAAACGTGAATGAAAATAATTTTTTCCTATGAGTCTGAATAAAAGTTTGTAAAAAAAAATAAAAAAATTGAAAAGTAGGCTTTTATTAAAATTATATTTAAAAATAAATAAAAATAAAATTATATTAAACATATAAATTAATTTGGGAAAAACTGATGTTTATAGTATTCATGAACCCTCATTCAAAAATGTGGCTTAGCTCTCTCACATGTCCTGTTTATATTAGGATGACTCCATTACATAAGATACACTCAATAACTTATACTATCTTTTTTTTTTTTTTAAGATTTTATTTATTTATTTGAGACAAAGAGAATGAGAGAGAGAGAGCACATGAGAGGGGGGAGGGTCAGAGGGAGAAGCAGGCTCCCCGCCGAGCAGGGAGCCCGATGCGGGACTCGATCCAGGGACTCCAGGATCATGACCTGAGCCGAAGGCAGTCGCTTAACCAACTGAGCCACCCAGGCGCCCAACTTATACTATCTTACATATTTGTGTTTTATTGCTATTCTGAACTGTATCTTTATTCCATTGTTGTTGGATTTTTCCTAGTAGGTAGTTAATAGTTAATATGAAAGCTATTTTCTTCTCTTTATTTTTTAACAGGCACTTAATTAATTTTTTATTACTACTAATGGTTTGTATTATATCTAAGAAAAAAATACCATCTAAAAATAATAATGTCTATTTTTTCCTGTACCTATACCTAGAAAATCTAGGGCAACATTAAGTAAAAGTCATCAATAGTAGACATTCTTAGCTCGTCCCAATTATAGTGAAAATGCTTTTGATATTTCATTAAGTGCATATGTAGACTTTTGATAGAATAACATTCATCATCATCTTCTAAGATATTCATTCTATCAGAAGTTTAAAATATTCCATTTTCTTCCTTTGATATATTAATGTAATATTGCATAATCAAAACATAGCCCCCAAATAAAAATGAGTTGTTCTTGCTACAGTATTCTCTTAACTTACTTCTGAATTTGGTATTTTGGCTCCTACATGTATAAGTTGTTCTGTTTTTCCTTTCTGTTACATTTGACTGGATTTTTTATCAGGGTTTTCCTAAATTCAAAAGTGAAGTGGAGAGTTTTTCATTTCTTTCTACATTTTATGACAGTTGATATAATGTCTTCAAAGCTTGAAATAATTCAATCTGGGAAGAACATCTAGACCCACAGCTTTTTTGGTTCTTGTCAATTATTTGTACTCTTCAAAGTTTTTTAAAAATAATTATTTCTTCAGCTTATCAGCTTCATCTTGATTTTGGTTATTTACAATTTCTCAGAAAATTATCTACTTTAATTTGATTTTCATATTTATGGCCATACGTAGCTCTTTTTTTCTAATTTTAAAAATCACCGATTTATGGTGTCATAGCACTCTTTTTAATTCTTTTTGTCTATTTTTCTGAATCCAACTTGGCAGTGATGTTTCTATTTTATGATTTTGTTTTTCAGAGAACTAACTCTTGAATTTACTTAACAATGCTGCAACTTATTTTATAATTCATTAACTTCTGAATTTGTATTTATTACCATTCTGCTTTTTTTGTGTTTGTTTTGCCATAAAAAGAACAAATATGACTATATATTTTTCTCCGAGCACATACCACATCAGAACACATAACTTTATATATATAATGAAATACATAGTATATATTATGTATATTTATGAAATATATATTATGTATATTTTATATTAATAAATATGTGTGTACATATATACATAAATATATACATATAAAAATAAATATATACATATTACACATATATAGTGTGTGTGGGTTTTTTAAGATTTTATTCATTTATTTGACAGAGAGAGACACACCGAGAGAGGGAACACAAGCAGGGGGAGTGGGAGAGGAAGAAGTAGGCTTCCCCCATAGCAGGGAACCTGATGCGGGGCTCGATCCCAGGACCCTGGGATCATGACCTGAGCGGAAGGCAGACGCTTAACAACTGAGCCACCCAGGCACCCCAGTGTGTGTGTTCTTTATTTTCAAATAATCTATACCTTTTCCCTGTAATATAATCATTTGCTTTTATTATGTTAAGTTCATATTGGTTATTTCAGCCATTACATGTTACGCTTTCAGATTTTGTTTTCTTACTTATTTTATAATGTGTATTGCCTAAATGGAGTGTATTTCCTTTGCTTTTATCTCTTTCAGTGTAAGATTACATGCCACCATAATCCTGATATCAATATGGAAGAAAAAAATCTCATTATGGCTTCAATAAATCAAATTCAAAAGAAAATTAAAAGAATAGTATATTACCACCAAATAGCATTTATCTTAGGAAAGTTATGAATCATTTATTGTTAAGAAATCCATTAAATAAAAAGTTATAAACAATCAAAGCATCTTGATAACAGATGCCAAAAAAATAATTAAATAAAATTCCACATACTTCCAATGAAAACCTTCACTAAGCTAACAATGGAAGAAAACTGAATTTAATAAAGGCCATTAACAAGAAATTTACATAAACTTTATACTTAGTTGTGGAATATGAAAGTTATCTCCACTAAGTCAGAAACAAGATAAGGATGCCCATTAGTGCTATTATTAGTCAGCATTACAATGCAGGTCGAAGGAAGAATCAATAGATAAAAGTTAAAATGATCAGAATAAAAGCAATGAAACTGCCATCTCTGAAGATAATCTTATACCTGGTAAGCCAGGTAAATCAAATGGAAAACTTTTAGAGTCAGTGAAATAGCCAGATAAGATCAACAACAACAAAAATGAACAGACTTCCTATAACCCAACAATGATGGATTAGCAAATTTAGTTTTTTAGAAAAAGATTCACATGGATCACTACATCAAAAACTAATGATGTATGGTGACTAACATAACATAATAAAATAAAATTTAAAAAAAAATTCAATTCACTAGAGCAACAAAGCCCATGAACTAATTAGGAATAATGCTGACACCATCAAAAGGAATGAGATCTTGCCATTTGCAACGACGTGGATGGAACTGGAGGGTATTATGCTAAGTGAAATAAGTCAAACAGAGAAAGACATGTATCATATGATCTCACTGATATGAGGAATTCTTAATCGCAGGAAACAAACTGAGTGTTGTTGGAGTGGGGGGTGGGGTGGGAGGGATGGGGTGACTGGGTGATAGACACTGGGGAGGGTATGTGCTCTGGTAAGCTCTGTGAATTGTGCAAGACTGTTGAATCTCAGATCTGTACCTCTGAAACAAATAATGCAATATATGTTAAGAAAAAAAAAAAGAAGAAGAAGAAGGTAGCGGGAGGGGAAGAATGAAGGGGGGGAAATTGGAGGGGTAGACGAACCATGAGAGACGATGGACTCTGAAAAACAAACTGAGGGTTCTAGAGGGGAGGGGGGTGGGAGGATGGGTTAGCCTGGTGATGGGTATTGAGGAGGGCACGTTCTGCATGGAGCACTGGGTGTTATGCACAAACAATGAATCATGGAACACTTCATCTAAAACTAATGATGTAATGTATGGGGATTAACATAAGAATAAAAAAAATAAATATAAAAAAAAGGAATAATGCTGACACAAATGTGCAAAAGCTTAGAGAAATAAACTGTAAAACCGCAATAGAGAAGATAAAAGAAAACTTGAATAAACAGAAAGACATGGTATGTTTCTTGATTTGCAAATTGTGCCCTGTGCATAGAGGACAAGGAGAAAGTAAACAAAGAGGCAGACCACTCCACATTAGTAGGTGGCAGATTTCAAAAGTAAGGGACTTACATATGAGGCTTGTCTTGGGCAGCCACAAGACCAGTAAATCTCCACACCCACCTGCCAGAATCCTCAAAGAGGAGACCTTAACCAGGTTCAACCATCAGTCAGTCCAAATGGTCTCAACAACACCTCTCACTCTCTCAAGGCTATGTCCTTGAAACAACTCCTAGTGTTGGAATGGTGGGTGGAACGCACATTCCAAGGAGGGGTGGGAGTATGGCATCTCTAATTGCCCAGGTCCACCTTGAGGGTCAACTGGTGGTCACATCCTCCTGAAGACCTCCTCCAACAGTGTCCCTGTATGGAAAGTTTCACTATTGTAAAATGATAACTTCTCCCCAGTTAATCAACATTTATCACTGAACCTAACAGCCAATTCCCAAGTATATGAGCATGAACATGTATGTGGCTCCCTCACCACAGTTGTCTCACCTGATAGCCAGCCAAACATTAGACCTGTGTGTGAGGCTATCCTAACCCTCTGCCAACTCATTAGCTGACTGCAGATGCATTAGGAGGCTGACAGTGAGACAGGGATGATGATGGGTTTGGTTAAGTTGCAGGTAGCAAAATAGATGTCAACAGTCACTTCAGCTCCCTTTGTCTTACATAATAGAAAAATTTCCCCAGAATCTGGAAACAGATATGCCACAGCTTATTTCTAAGGGTATTTTCAGTTCTTCTTGGTCTTTGTGTGTGTAGTGGTGAGGTGGGGCAGGGAGGGGCATTGTAGGGAGATGGGGAGTAACTGGGCCTTTCAAGTGGGCATTATAAAGGAAAGTAGGAACTAAGTCAAGGAATTCTTGACATGTGCATTTCAACCCAGAAGTTTCTACCCTACGATGTTTCCTCAAAATTCAGGTTTATTATTTATATAAGCTTGTATAAATCTGTCAAAGAATTATTGAGATTACCCATTATCTAAAAACTCTTGAAGTTGACAGTTACTTGATATGCCCCAAAGAAAAATACAGATAAATTCAATCTCAACTAGGATGAAGAGAGATTTAATATTTTATTTTTTTATTAAAAATTTTTTTAAAGATTTATTTATTTGAGAGAGAGAGGGGAAGAGGACACATGTGTGCTGGGGGAAAAGGCCGAGGGAGAGGCAGTGAGAATCTTAAGCAGACTCTGCACCGAGCGCAGAGCCCCACATGGGCCTTGATCTCACAACCCTGACATCATGGCCTGAGACTAAACCAAGCAACTGACTGTGCCACACAGGTGCCCCATCTTTTAAAATTTTTTTTATTATGTTATGTTAATCACCATACATTACATCATTAGTTTTTGATGTAGTGTTCCATGATCATTGTTTGCGTATAATACCCAGTGCTCCATGCAGTACGTGCCCTCTTTAATACCCATCACCAGGCTAATCCATCCTCCCCACCCCCTCCCCTCTAGAACCCTCAGTTTGTTTCTCAGAGTCTATAGTCTCTCATGGTTTGTCGCCCCCTCTGATTTCCCCCCCTTCATTCTTCCCTTCCTGCTATCTTCTTCTTCTTTTTTTTTTTTTTTAACATATAATGCATTATTTGTTTCAGAGGTACAGGTCTGTGATTCATCAGTCTTACACAATTCACAGCACTCACCATAGCACATACCCTCCCCAATGTCCATCACCCAGCCACCCCATCCCTCCCACCCCCCACCACTCCAGCAACCCTCAGTTTGTTTCCTGAGATTAAGAAGTCCTCATATCAGTGAGGTCATGATACATGTCTTTCTCTGATTGACTTATTTCGCTCTGCATAATACCCTCCAGTTCTATCCATGTCGTTGCAAATGGCAAGATGTCATTCCTTTTGATGGTGGCATAATATTCCATTGTATATATACACCACATCTTCTTTATCCATTCATCTGTTGATGGACATCTTGGCTGTTTCCATAGTTTGGCTGTTGTGGACATTGCTGCTATAAACATCGGGGCGCATGTACCCCTTTGGATCACTACATTTGTATCTTTGGGATAAATACCCAGTAGTGCAATTGCACTATGGTAGCTCTATTTTCAACTTTTTGAGGAACCTCCACACTGTTTTCCAGAGTGGCTGCACCAGCTTGCATTCCCACCAACAGTGTAGGAGGGTTCCCCTTTCTCCGCATCCCCGCCAACATCTGTCGTTTCCTGACTTGTTAATTTTAGCCATTCTGACTGGTGTGAGGTGGTATCTCATTGAGGTTTTGATTTGGATTTCCCTGATGCCGAGCGATGTTGAGCACTTTTTGATGTGTCTGTTGGCCATTTGGATGTCTTCTTTGGAAAAATGTCTGTTTATGTGTCTGCCCATTTCTTGATTGGATCATTTGTTCTTTGGGTATTGAGTTAGATAAGTTCTTTACAGATTTTGGATACTAGCCCTTTATCTAATATGTCATTTGCAAATATCTTCTCCCATTCTGTTTGCTGTCTTTGGCACAGCAAAAGAAACAGTCAACAAAATCTTTTAAAATTTTTAAAGAGATTTTATTTTTTAAGCAATCTCTACGTCCATCGTGGGGCTCAAACTCATAACCTCAAAATCAAGAGTCACTTGCTCCACCAACCGAGCCAGCATTTAGTATTTTAAATACACATAAATACTATGAATGTATTTGGAAGTTACTGAAACTGCTCATATGTTATGAATAATACTAATTGCTGCTAGCAAAACATTTTTATTTCATTTGGGCTTACAAAACAGCAGAAACCCAAGTCTGTTAAAAATTAGTATACTAACATAATATTTCTGAAATATTACCAGATTTTTTTTTATTTTCAGAAATTCTTGCTCCAAACACTGAAACTGAGGTGTCCAGTGCTTCAGAAAAAAGATACAGCCAGGAACAATGAAGGAATTGTCCAACATTGACTTTCAAAGCAAACTTTCTAAAAAAGCACAAGTAGAAACAGTACTCCTCTGTTGTCAGAATCAGGCATGGAGGACGAAGAGCTCTCTAAATCCAACAGTGTCCCTCTAAATATGCTGAATTAGACCTGGCTGATGCTTTTCCCCTGTTGCCTAAACTAGTTGGGTTTCTGTCATGTGAGGGAAAATAATGCTTACCCACACATTGCTTTTTTTTTAATGTGCTAAACACTAACCTCAAAAGTCAAGTGTACAATACCAGAGTCTAATTGTAAGGTCAGTGAACTGAGTCCTGGGTTTGAAATTCAGAACCCCAAATTGTATTTTTACTTACAACTGACTTTCAATGTAAGATCGAGCAATACATCACTTTGCTACTTCTAGTTTGATGGATTGTACCTAAAACCCTTTTCTTTGAAGTCTTTCCTAGCTCTAGATAAAATCACAGTCTTAATCTTAATACTTCCATCATCAATATAATTTTTTGCAACATACTCAAAAATTAGTGTATAATACTCTCACCTCCTTTACTCGTCTGATCTTGACATAATTGCCTTTTATTTTCCTTCCTGAAGATTTGCTCTGATCACAATAGCACCAGCTGTTTTCCGTAGTGATGTCCACAGAGATGAGGAATTGGATCTGTTTATCTTGCCCTGAAAGCCCCTTCTCTGGCAGAGCATTGTCATTGTGTTTCATTTTAGCATCCACATTTGTTGAGTGGGTCTTCTACTTGGTAGTTTCACTTGCATGTTAGTTTCTCATTTGCAATATTCATTCACTTTGATTGCAAGTTTAGGTATTGTGTCTTTTGTTCCGAGGACCTGCTTTCCCTATCATGCTCATGGTTAAGTAGAGGCCTACCTGAGTGTCAGTGACATGCTCTGCAAAGGAAATTTCACAGACAGATGCATATCTATTCATTTATTCATTCAAGAAACATTTATTTAGTTCCTGAGGATGAAGAAAAAAACAAAAGACAGTCTTTCTCTTGGGTACTTCACAGTATAGAGAAGGAGAAAGACAAAAATCATTGATGACAACAAAGAGTAACATGGCTATAAAATAAACTTAATTTTGAAGCTTAATCCTTAAATTCTTTAGCATTCATTAATGATAATGTTAACAGCAAAATAGATGACTATAATTTTGAAAAATGTTCAGACCTGGTCAGGAGTTGAAATTTCTGGTTTCAAACCCCATTTCAAGCCTGAATCACTTAACTTCTTGGGTTCTGTTCTCTCTATAAAATGAGAAAACCAAGCAAGATGGCCTCCAGCGTTCTATCTGGCTATCACATGCTGCAAATCCATGACTCTCAAGGCTGTAGAAAAAAAATTCTACTAGTTTAAACTGTAACCTGTCAATAATGTACTTTTAAACACATGGCTTTGAAGTTCTTACTCACTGCCAACTTGCCTAGCTGTGTTTATTTCCTCTCGAGTTGAATTATCAGAGTGGGAATGAAAAATTGGACACATTATTGGTGATCATAGTAAATTCCTGTGAATCAGACCAATAGCCATCTGGCTCTTGAGTATGTTTGAAAACACTGCCAAGCTTGGGGAAGGGCCCTTATTCAGGCTTCTGGATACAGGTACTGAGTCAGATTCTCTCTCTAATTGGAATCCTTTGTTGGGAGGAGGCTTTGTGTTTGGAGAGCCTGTCAGTGTGGCTGTGCGGTTGTGGGTATCATATCGCTCATAGGAACATGGCCTATGAAATGCGCAGGGGGAGTATTGTAGCCATGCCTTACTCTTTGTTCCCCAGCATTGGTTGCTCTCAATTCATTTGTGGTGTGGATGTGTACATTTCTTAGATTTCTTCAGCATGTCCTTGGAAGGCAAGAAGGCCTGCTCTTATTTGAACACCCCCTTCCCCCACAGATAATTAATATATACACACTGGCATAGAACAAATCGTCACTCATAGAGAAGAAATACCTCATGCTTTGAGAACTCTCATTAAAAGCATCAGAATTGGGCGCCTGGGTGGCTCCGTTGGTTAAGCGACTGCCTTCGGCTCAGGTCATGATCCTGGAGTCCCTGGATCGAGTCCCTGGATCGAGTCCCTGGATCAAGTCCCGCATCGGGCTCCCTGCTCGGCAGGGGGTCTGCTTCTCCCTCTGACCCTCCCCCCTCTCATGTGCTCTCTCTCATTCTCTCTCTCTCAAATAAATAAATAAAATCTTTAAAAAAAAAAGCATCAGAATTATTCATTTGGAACCATTTTATACTAGGCCATTTTGGAAGAAGTGGGAACCCAGGATAACTGGAAAACTAAAGATTTCTTATTATTTCTGAATTAGTAACAAATTTACTTAATTGTGTTAATGAATTGGCATTTTTGTCTTACATGTTTATTTATTTTACATAGCTAAAATTTCTTGAGCACAGACATTAAGTCTGGGCATGCACTAATTCACATGATTCACGTGATTCACGTAATAAACCTCAGAATTACCTGAAATCATTTCTCCTACTCTAAATATAAGTAAACCAAAGTTTAGGGGTGCCTGGGTGGCTCAGTTGGTTAAGTGTCTGATTCTTGATTTAGACTCAGGTCATGATCTCAGGGTTGTGAGATTGAGCCCCACAGGCTCCATGCTCACGGGGAGTCTGCTTAAGATTCTTTCCCTCTGCCTCTCCCCTGACTCGTGCTTGCTCTCTCTCTCTCTTTCAAATAAATAAATCTTAAAAAAAAAAGAAAAAAAAGAAAAGAAAACCAAAATTGAAAGAAGCTTGGAGAGGAACTTCCTCAAAGCTCTCCAGCTGTAAGTAGTCAGACTAAGACTTGGCCTTGGGTTTGTCTGACTCTGAAAAATATTTTCCTAAGAACTATCATACACAGTCCCTCCTGTTGAAGTCTCTGGGTTCAGACCACAGGAGTTTCTCAACTAGCTCCTGCTCCTCTTTCCTCTGTGTCCATTGATGGTCCACCATTTTCCTAGTTCTCTAGAGTCTAAACAAGCACTACCCAACAGAAATATAATGTGAGCTGCATACATAATTTTACATTTTCTAGTAGCCATGTTAAAAGTTTTAAAAGAAACATGTTAATTTTTAATTTAAGCCAAAATATATAAAATATCAGCATTTCAACATGTAATCAATATAAAAATTAATGAGATATTTACATTCTTTAATGAAAAATTATTAGAAATCCAGAGTACATTTTACACTTACACTGCATCTCAATTTAGACTAGCCACAGTTCAGCTGATTAATAGCTACATGTGGCTGTGGTTACCATATTGAATAATGCAGGTCTAGACCTTATAGTTACCTTTCACTCATTCTCTCACCCTCCATATCCAACATTTACCATGTCTCTTACCACATTATTTCTTTATCTACCAAGCACCTTAATTACCTCACAAGTCCCCCATCTATTCTGTTTCCTTGTTCCAATCCATCAAATAAACTACTATGTTTATTTGTATCAAAGTGCTACAAAAAAAATCAATGGCTCCCTACTACTTACCAAACAGCATTCAAATGCCTCAGCCTGATACTCAAAACCCTCCATAAAATACCCCCTCATCATTTTACAGTCTCATGTTTCATTGTTTCCCTTGCTTCAGCTAATCCAGTCTATTGATTTTCCCCCAATCATACCCCTACATCACCAATTCTGTCCCTTTGGTCATTGACCCCTCTCTTCTGCCTATTAACATTTTACCTTTTCTTCAGAGCTGTTATTGAGCTCTACTTTTTCATTAATACTTGCCTGTTCTTCCCAACTGGATGGGATGTCCTCATTCTTTCACAGCACAATCCTGTAATTTTCATGCAATTTAGGCAAACCCATTTCAACTTAGAATCCTGCATATATTTTTCTTATCCCTTCTATGTTTTAGCCTGTGGGCCAGGATAGTATCTTTAAAATCTTAATATCACAGGTAGCTCAACTGGTTTCATTAATCTATAGGTAGCTAAGAGAAGCAAATTTATCTCTGAGATCCATTGGTGGCAGTAAGCAAAAATATGGGAAACCAAATTTTTGAAATAGCTTCTCATTATTCAGGCAACAAAAGATACCCACAAAACAAAATATTTAATGTGATAGGGTTTTCCTATAAAGTTGGACTAGAAAGCTAAGATTAAAAGTCAATACTGAGCCTGTAAACTTTCTTACAGGGATGTATCTTACAAGCAGAGTTGTTGTGGAAAGTACTGGATGTGAGAGAAAGGCTGGAACCATTACTGAATTGTTGTCATATTGTAATTTATATATAAAATGTACATTTCCTCACCTTGTCTGGGAGCATTTTTCCAGTATTATAATCTTCATTTTGGCTTCTCCTAGGTAACGTCAAACTGTATATCCAGAACCATTAAGCTTAGGTCTTTGTTCTTTTTTGTAAGACACAAGCTGATAAAGCAGCAGGTCAGTAGTATATAAAGAAATATAAAAGTTTCTTCAAAAGAAATCAAACCAATGGAAATAAATTGTTAAGTACATAAGTGAGAGCAGCATTATTTCAGCCCATTTGTCTGAAAGGCACTCACACTCTTAGAGCAAATTCAAAGAAGGAAAAAGAGCACTAAGTTTTTGGACCCATGCCCAGGATCCTTTTCTTCTAAATATGGAAAGAGATATTTAAGTCCCTGGTGCCTTCATACCCACTTTTCAGGTTGCTTCTGTGATTCTGCCTCCCCACAACGTGACTGGTTCTTATCCCCAGGCAGAAAGCTCTTTCCATCTGTGCCGACTACATCAATTCAATTCCATTCAATTATGCAGGGATCCAGGAAAGTGGACATAATTCAAACCAGAGACAGTGAACTACTTAGTGTTTGAGATTTTTTTCCCCCAGTTCCTAATAGCCTATCAACTACAGGAGAAAGAAGAGTTTTTAGAGTTGGCTTATTTTGAAAGCTAAGCAGAGACAACCATTACTGGTTTATTTAGTCTCTTATTTAATATTGATGGTAAAAATTTCTTTGGAGAGTTGGACATGAGAAGGAGTTTAGCCTATGTGTCTTTTATAAAAATAGGGCAGTCAGGATAAGGTTCCGTGGTAAGGAGACAGTTTCCCTATTCACAGTAATCACAAACTCAGGTGGTCCTGGTTTTCACAGTGACACCACATTGATGCTTGAGCCAATACAGCCTCTTGGTGGCAAAGTGAGCCACTCTAAGTGGTCACCCTGTCTCCCAACAGGCCCCAGTTGGCTAGTGACCAGTGGAAATGGCCTAGTGCATCTCAGGATGGGTTTTCCCAGGAGAAAGACTGGAACCTCCTCCCAATGAGGTCAAGTGAGGATGAGGTAGTCTTAATTTGATAATTAAAAAATTGTAAACTATTTTGTATCACAAACTGATGAGAAGGTAACATGAGACATATATATGTATATATAAAACTTCTGTATTTGCTTCCTCAAACTATAGAGATAACTACATCCATATTCGGTCAAAGTGGTGCTAGATTTTACTTGTCCATATGAACTAATAATAGTTTAATATATCTTCTTTTCAAGGCAATTCAATATAATTTGTGTTTACACAGCAATGTTTACAAATATTCTAACTATTAAATCCATGGGGCAATAGTAAAAATATCTTCCAGGTAAATGAATGTTTGGGAGTGTGTCTCGCATTATGGAATATATTTAACTCAGAGGACTCACATCAAAGAATTTTAAGAAAACTGCTACAATATGAAGAAATAGCTGGGATGATTTAACCAAGGCTTTATAAAAATTTGTCCTGGTTGATCTTGCCATGAGTATTAATTCACTTCAGTGGTAGCAATCAGGTCACAAAGAGAGGGCGTGGGCCAGGGTAGGGTGGAATGATGTGGGCATGTAGTGTTAGGATCAGGAAAAAAAGATGATAAAATCCTTTTTCATGGTGGATCTTTGTTTTGAGGTTAAAGTTGTCCTTATTACAATCAACTCAACAACTCTACTATATTTATGGTTCTCAATATGGCTTGAAATTCTTGTGGAAATTCCAAGCTTCCTGAGAGAAGCATTCTGAGTTACTTTTCTTTTAGTTCTTAATAATAATAGGTCTTTAAAAGCCCATCCACCTGCAATCCGTGGTGTGTGTGTGTTTGTTCTGTAAACACTCAAATAGGAAAACAAAGCGTAACCACCTACTTTTGGACTCACAAATAGAGTGCAAGTGTGAAAAATGCATTTATTTGTAAAAGGAAAATTAAGAGTCACTTGGACGATGTGATTTATTACCACCAAATACATACTGGGCACTGTCTAAGGCACTTACATAATATATAAGGTTGTTTTTTGACTCCCGAAAGAGACAAATTGGCTCTTTATGTTCCCGTCTTAGATGTGTCCATCTGTATGTGTTTCAGTGTCTAACACACTCCAAAGTCTCTTTTATTTATATGAGGTAGTTGTTCCTGGGTTGCTCAAATAACTATATACTTCATCAATCCATTGTCTTGCTAGGAATACACAGAAAAATATTGTGTTCTTGGAAATACCTTACACTTGGGCTTTGATGTCCCACATAAATCAGTGGATTATAGGGGACTTCACAATCACTGGTTTGCAAAATTGATAATAAACATCAGCTCCCAGTAGCAAAAGAAGAAATCTACCTTTCTGCTGTGTTCCACTTGTCCTTCCCACTTGTCCTCCCTGCCCCTAACAAATCGGGAGAACCAATGGGGACATCTGCTGCTACTCTAGTCTAATGGGAAATTTTCTTTGACTCTGAGATTTATACTTACAGTGTTTGAATAAGGCCTAAACTAGAATGAGTTCTGTCATGTGTTCTTATGGCTCATGCTACATAAAAACCATTTTGAGGTCAATTTTAGTCAAGAAAATTTGCCAGGAGATTGGGAATGTCTTCCAAATACTTGAGCAAATTTTTTGTTGAAAGTGAACTGCTGGGTGCCTGGGTGGCTCAGTCAGTTAAGTGTCAGCCTTCAGCTCAGGTCATGATCCCAGGGTCCTGGAACTGAGTCCCACATCAGGCTCCATGCTCAGCAGGGAGTCCGCTTCTCCCTCTCCCTCTACCCCTCCCCTGCTGCTCATGCTCGCTCACTCTCTCTCTCAAATAAATAAATAAAATCTTAAAAAACTGCTAAAGAAATATAACTATATGCTTTTAAAATGAGACCTCTGGAATCAAGGAACATAAAGCAACTGCCAAATATTTGTGACCGCCCCCTACTTAATAAAGGCATCTTTATTTCACCAGAAATAAAATTTTATTAGTAACATGTCAAATATGTTTTAAAATACAGTTACCTTTCTTCTTCCTCTCAGTTTAAAAAACAATCCAATAAAAACTCTAAATCATGACCCAAATATTTTTAAATGTGAAAATGACATATTTTAGATTATGTAACAGATACACAGTTTCCCAAATAAATGTTGTAGAACACCATCTGCTTGATATTTGGGTGCATTCCCACAGAACTAAATTTCTGCTTTTTTCCCCTTCATTAATGGCTTATGACAAATTTATGACACTATATTTCACAATATCTATATCAACAATTTATGACCAAAGGAGAGCCTGACAAAAATCACTTGGCATGCTCAAATTAGACAATTTGTGCAACTCCCTCATTTACACCAATCCTCCACCCCTTACTTAGACACTGACAACTAAAGAGAAACAATGAGTCCATAGCAAGGGGAGGATCTCTTATGGAATAAAGCTCAAGAAAGAGTTCAAAACAAGAAGTTGAAGATCCAGGTGCCATTTTTCAGCTTATGTTTACCAAATTGTTCAGCCCATGCTTTCACCCACAAGTCTGAATTTAATATAGAATGTTTTTATAACGTCTTCTCAGGTTCGGCCAAGCAAGAACTTGCCAAATTCTTCTTAACTGTGAACAAAATTTCATCTTTGCTCTAGTGTTAACAGATAGAGCTCACTTATCTGGGTATAATCAATAGAAAGAAAACCAAGAAGAGAAATTTACCATGTGTCATTTCCTGACTGATAAGAATGGTACATGACTACATCCATGTTCCTTTTTTGCACTTGATGTAGATAAAATTTGTACGAGAAATCATTTTGTATGTATTTTGCTATATAAAATATTATAATATTTGTGACCAGTTTGGAAACTTTATCTTTCATTTCTTTCGATTAAAAAATTCTATAGAAGAGAGACACGAACACGTATTCTTTGAAAGTAATCAGAATATAGGCTTGAGTGTATATTTTGATTTTCAAAGTGATGTAGAGCTTTACTACCCAAAGTGTGGTTGGTAGACTGGCAGCACCCACATCACCTAGGAAACTTGAGAAATGCAGACTCTCAGGCCCCATCCCAGATCTACTAAAAGGAATTTGTATTTCAATAAGATCTCCAGTGACTTATATGCACAAGAAGATTTGAGATGTGCTAATGTAGAGGAATGTTCTTTTTCTACCCAACTATAGAATAATCCCAGGGGAAAGATAAAACTACGCTAATAGGAAGATTTTGTTCAAAATGTTTAACCATGAATGTAACAACTTTTAGACATGATCCACTTAATAAAAAAAACAAAAACAAAAACACCTGAAACGTCACATTGCTGATGTATAAAATGAAGTTTGAGAATGGGAAAATGTAAATTAAAATTCTCTATTACATAATAATCATGAACTGCTTGTATTGATTGCACACAATCTTTCATTGTTTCCAATCTAAGGTATCTTCTTTAGCAAAACATATACAAATGATAACTATTACACTGAACACTAGAAACGTGAAGATTACCTTAGTAGTCAATTATCTGATGACTAAGTACAATAGTTTTAAAAAGAATTATATCAAGAAACTGATGAATTCTTGTTTGATACACTTTGGAAACCATTTCCCAAAAGAGTTCAACCAGTACTGCAAATTGTTGCTTTCTTCCTAGTATCTTTGAGCAATTCAACATCAATGCTGGGGGAAATAGGAGGGTGAAGAATTAGAACGAAAACCTCCACTTACAGAGGACTGCAAAGTCTGGGGTTGGGCTGTGATTCAGAGTGGAGGGAAGGAAGAGCTGGCTGCATAGCTGGTGTTAAGAAATCCCAAGGCTCATTCAAGCAGCTCACTAGGACGAGGCAAATTAAAGAAAGTTGCCCTTCTAACCTTGACCACACTATATACAACTCAGAGGCTGTGATTTCCTGATTCTGCTTCTCCTTCAAGGCTCTCCTTCACATTAATATTAGCCTGATTTCCCCTACAAAAGAACATGAAAGCTGGAGAAGTGGGAGAGAAGGAATTCTGTATTTGCACTTGTCTCCCTACCTCCCCTACAATCTCTGTGCCCCAGGAATGAGCTAAGGCCGGCCACACTTGCGGTCTATGACAGTGGCTATTATGCTTCCAAGTATAAAATAGGTTGCAAAGCAGAATGTACACCGCTTCCCCTCTAAGATCGAGGTCAGTAGACCTTCCCTTCTCCTTGTGCATCTTCTTAGCTGTAAACACTTCTGGAGACACATGTTTGATAACCATCCCATAGTTTGAAAAAGAGAAATGCAGGTGCTTTCAATACTTTAAAAACAAAACGAAACATCTCTGAGTTCCTCCTTCATCAGTGAACTGCTTGAGCAGTTCACGGGGACTGCGTATCATTCACCTCTATATCTCCAACCCTGGCACAGTGTCTGGCTCATAGTAGTTGCTTAATAAACGATGGGGAGTTAGATTTATTTCCGAGTCCTCTAGCACTGAATTATTAAATCTTGGATTAAATCTTATTAAAGTGTACATTGAAATCTGATCATATGTTTGAGCTTATCCAATTATATACAGGCGTACCATTAGTCTTGCCCCTAACTTAATTAATGTCTCTTTTTTCCTCTATTCATCTAACCAGGGAGCTCAGTTTTGGCAATATTTCACAGTAACATCACATTTCAAATAATACGTAGGCTGAATAAAATCTAGCTTATGCATCATTGATGAATGAAAGAAAATATCCGTATGTTCTGGATATCAGGTTTGGGGGTGTACAGGAGAGATAGGGAGTCAAAATGAGTGTAGCAAGTAAGGCCATCTGCCCTCACAATGAAACAACATTCTCTTTCACTTATTAATACTGTTTTTTAATTTCTCTGCACCCCTCCAACACACTTTTTTCCTTCCTCGTCTCACCATTTTCCTCTTCTCTCTTTTTAAAATTTTCTTCTTTACTAGGCCTGCAGGCTGAGGACTCACAAGAGTGATCAATATTACCTAAGGCATTCAGATTTCTCATCCTGTCTTTCTTACTCTAAGGATGGCTTCTGTTACCAAAGAAAGGATGTCTACGTTCAAGAAAGCTGTAACTAGTCTCCCACCTTTTGCTTCTCCCGTAATAGAGCATGTGGGATGGGGTCAGCAAAGCAGGTCTATATGGAGTCTCTCTATATATCAGTTTGCCAGAGTAAAATGACAGCAATCTTATTGGTTGATTCAGAGACATTTACATCACTTAAATACAAATTATTGTTTTTTTAAAAATCAAGATAACATTAGTCCACTCCTTATCTATGAATTGTTTATTGCACAAGAAATTCAATGCTCTTAAAGATATTTTTAAATAACCTGGTTTGAAATCATTTTTTTTTAAAAAGCATATTCACAAATACCACTGGTTTCTAAGACAGTTCCTTCTCTACATATGAATATAGAGATCAGAGAGCTCAGTTAATGACATCATCAAATAAAACAGACTTTACCTCTGTTGCTGGTTCATTGCCCAAGAGTTGTTACTTTAAGATTTCTGACATACGCTAACTATTATAATTTCACACTTTCCTGGTAATTTTTTCTCTCCCTCTCTATTCTATTCCAAAGTTGCATTTCTATTCTCAAACAATTTCAATATATGGCAGTTTTGTAAGTCACATCAATTTGCACAGGTGTGTTTTTGTTATAGGCACTGTCCTAAAGCAAACCAAATGTTTCTCTCAGTAAAAAGAAAAAGAAAAAGTTAAAACTATTAGAGAGCTAATTCTATTTTTAAATTATATGTAGTATAATTATCCTATCTAATTTGGAGTCTATTCAATTAATATCCTCATTGTTTAAGAAACCTTTTTAAAAGAAGTGCTCTTGAAGTATTTTATAAGCAGTGAAGCAAAGTTTTTGAACTTTGGTGCCAAATTTTCCCCTTAAATTAATTTTTAAATACTTACATCTATTTCAAAGCTATTTCACCATTCAAACAAAATTGCCTTTAAAAATCAGCCCCGATTATAATTTTTCAGTTTGTTCTAAAGTATTTTTTAATAATTCTGATTGAGCAATTAAATAAAAACCTGATACTTTTATCAATTATAAATCTACATAATCTTTAACAACACCTGCTAATTAGGGCACTAATATTTATACCAAAAACATCCACGTGACTGACCTGATGATTCATTAAAGGGAACAAATAGTGAATCCGAACTAAAAACAAAATTCTCTTGAATAAAAAAAAGACTTCTTGGTCACAAGATGGCATTCAACTAGGGATGGAACAATGTTGACAAGTCACCATATTTAGATTTGTGAAAGCATATGATCACCGAAAGCCTGTAATATCTTCACTTAAAGCAGTGTCCTTGATTTTCATTATTTCCTGTAAAGTGCTCTGAAAGCACATTAGTAAGCAAATCGTTCCAAAACCCTTTAACAGTGTTCTTCTGTGTCCTATGCAATCCTTATTTTAGATTCTTATCTTCATTATCATAGTCTCTCTAACACTCATCTTTGGGTCTTTGGTATTTTCTTGAATATACCTTTGGCACCTAGGTTTCCCAATCTGTTTTATCAATTAATGACAATTCTTTAAATGATATGTTCCACAGAACATAACTCCAGACACTGAAATCTCACTCAAACCTCAAAGAACATATGAACCACTTCAAATAATTTCAGGGATCTATCCAACTTGTTAAATAATTATCTTTCAAATTGCAAAATATAGGGACTTATCTGAACTTCACCACCAAAAGCATTCTGAAACATTTTGTAAAATAGTGAATGGTCAACTACTATACAAAAATCAGTGCAAAGTTTCATCCAGGCAGCCTTAAATGTACTCTTCGATGAAGAAATAACATCATGTAGAATTTCTGTTGTTTTCACCAATTTTTGCAGATACGACTTTTTAAAATTATCAACCTATTAAAAACAAATTTGACCTGCCTACCCTTTTCCTGAGCCTCACAGCCTGTAAAAATGACATCATAAATAAAATGTAAACTCTTAACTGAAAGCCCACCACAAATTTTAACTGACCTCTAGAACTTACAGATAAGCCTATCTGCAAGGCTCATTTTATTAAATTTTACTTTTAAGAGAAATGTCTATCAAGCCAAAAATAAAATAAAATAAAATAAAAAAATAAAATAAAATAAAATGGATCAGTTTGGAGTAATCTGGTTGTTACATTCAGCAGTTAAGTTGCAATACGTTTGCTCCAACTTGAATTGCTACCAACGGTAAGAGGAGAATGGTGTCAAACAATTATTTGGCACAATGCTTGACAAGCGAAAGCTTTTCAGAAAGAACCTATCTTCCCCTCATTGTTTACAGAAAACGAAATTCATTCCACCCTTAATATTCAAGGACACCACATTATCAGTTCAATGTCATTTTTTGTTACTTTCCACTAAGAGTGGCAGAATTTGGAAACAGTGGGCTTAAGAGTTTAAATCAGTATAAGAACTTGACATAGGTCTCCTTGTACACATCATCTTATCTTAAAAAGAGCATAAAAACCTTTGCCTGTAAAGCACTTATTTGCCGCTTTATAATATGTGGACATATTTTCAATTTGGATGATACTAAGGACTGCTGAGTAATAACCAGGCTTTTCTCCACTCAGTTCAGCATGCATGTCATCTTTGATCTCAAGTGCACTGGTAATTAGTGCCTTATTTTAACATCTTCACTATAAACAGTTCAGGCATTTAGAAACAAAGTATCAATGAACTTAACGGTTACTTTAATTCATTTTATAAATAAGCAGCTGAGAATTTTGCTCCAAGCGGCTGCTAGTGTAGCCCATTCCATAAATGGCATTCTCCGAAGCATAAGGCACAATATGATATGAATGCAGCTCTTCATAATAAAGAGACTGAGAACAGCATTCCTGTACCATGAACTTCAGCCGTTTTCTTGTATCAGAATAAGCAGTCTTATAACAGGGAGCTTCTTTAAAGTATTCATAGCTCTCTTTCTCCGTCTCTAGATGTATCTTCCTCAGCAAATTGTTAATTAACACAGACCTTCTTAAGTAGGTTTCTGGGTCTTCAAGAAACCTGAGCTTCTCCAGAGAAAGTTTGAGAATGCAAGTCCTGTCCTCAGGCAATATCAGGTGCTGGAAAGCAAATACATCATTATCTATGTTTTAGAAAAATGAAAACTAGAGCTTTCGCTATTGACAAGACTCATACAAATGAAAAAATAATAATAAGTAAACCCTTACTTTTGGAAAATACCCATGGTAATCTTGATGTAAATCTTCTTCTTCTGCATATTTTCTCTTAAAGTAGGCTACTTTCGACGTTGTTAATGTATATGTTAATACTTTCGTTGGATAAGCTAAACAAAATAAAATAATTGAAGAAAAGTCAGATTTTATTGTGGCAAAGAGTATTTTATCATGTAAGTTCTACTTATAAAAAGAAACTGTCGACCCTAGAAAATAAAATTCTATCTTCATTTACTGGGCAAAGTGATAAAAGTAGTCAGGAACAATTCTCTTGTGACCAAAAAGCCTGTTTGCAGGCAAATGCCACTATTCGGACCCAAAATAGATGTTCCAGGTTGGACAATTATATTTATTTCCTTATGAATCTCCTCAGAAATAAAATACTTACCAATTCCCTACTTAATTCCATGCCATTTAATGTCAAAATATGCCCAAATTTGAAGTTGATTCACAAAATTAATGGAAAGAGGTAAGTTATTTTTCGTCATTCTTTTAGCTAAATTACCTAACTTATAAAGAAAATTTAATGTTCCTAGGTTAATCAAATGGTTGGCAACCCAATTACACCCTAAAGAAATAATTATGCGTGTCTGTAGACAAACCCTATGATACTATGGTCATGGTATGACCATCCTCATAACACAGAGGTTAATCATATGGAAATGAAAGGTTTAAATAACATTCTGACTAGCAAACCTGACCTTGGTATATAATATCTGAATGTGAAAATCTTTGTTCTCTCCTTTAAACTGCTATTGCTATTGGGGATTCTGACTTGCTTAAGGAAGAGCGGTCGTGTTCTGAAAGCCGATTTGCAGAAATCATTTGGTTTAAAGGGAGTACCTAGTGTGTACTGTAGGTGGTGCTCATATCACAGGAAACAGGCAAGTTCGCGCTTAAAAACAAAGGACAAGTAGCTTCCCAGTGAAAGCACTGAATGAATTTAGAATACAAATTGAGTCCTGGTTAGTACAGACTCATTCAACCTCAGGGAGCTGAACCAAAATAAATGCTCATATTTATACATCATCAATTTTACTTTTAATCTACATCCTCAAATATTTCTAGGTGTTGAAACTATTTGATTCACAAAATGAGTAGTTTATTAACGTATTAAATAAATTTATGATGAAGACATTTAATGTTTTTCCTCTGTCTTAAATTTTAAAAATCTTAAATATTAAAAATGTGCACTTCAAGAACTTGCTTGTCCTAGTTTTTCTTCCAATTCAGTGGCATCTGTATAACACTTCCTGCAGCTTTTAGTAGCTGGGTGGTTTTCCTAAAGCGTAGGAAAAGCTACGTAAGCCACACCTAAAGCAGTCCAAATTTTCACTGATACCAGTGTGGATCAAAGAACCGAAGGAGTCTTCAGTTAGAATTGGCATGATTTATAAGGGCAGTGAGAATTTTAAAGCACTGGTTGGTCTGACCTAAAAAGAGACAAATGTACAATGATTATTGTCTGTGATTGTCTAATGAGTCAAAGACAGTAGTTGCTACTATAGGTATGCAATCTCTGAGTGCAGCAAGCAGAACTCAATTTATATGGAGTTTTCACAGATTTCAAAAGGTTGGGGGGAAAGAGAACAAAATGGAGTATATTGAAAACGAAGAAAGCATTACAGAATCCAGTTTTCTTCTTCTTAGGGGCTGTTTTGGGTTGTTTTTTGGTTTGGGTTTTTTTGTTTTGCTTTTGTGTTTTTGTTTTTTGTAAACTGCATTTTCTTATGTGTATTTTTAAAGAGTTTAATCAAATAATTAGGTGAAGCTTTGGGTTATTCTGTGATGACAATTAATTATTGCGACTGAATTCTCTTTTAACTATTTAGTTGATGCCATAGTGGTTCTCAAATGTTGGAGAGCATCAGAATCATCTGAAGGGCTCCTTAAAACACAATTTGCTGGATCCCAGCCCCAGAATTTCTAATTCAGTAGCCTTGAACTAGGAGCAGAGAATCTACATTTGTGACAAATTTCCAGGTGATGCTGAGGCTGCGGGTGTGGGGACTGAATTTTGAGAGCCTCTGTATGAGAGCCCTAGACAGGGAAGTAGTTACACTACAACCGCAAGTAGAAAAGCAGACCATTGGGCCCATCAGCTGATGGCTTTGTCATCAGAATGCCAAGCAATCAGCATGATTGATTTTTGTTGGTGGTGGTGCTAGCTATCCCAACATTGGCTACATCAGCTTCAATGCCGTAGCATCATGAACAAAGCCAGACTGCCTTTTAACTAAGTAGTGAAGGAAGAATGAGGTCACTTTCAACATAAATTCTGGGTTCACATTAAGAAGTATCGATGACTGTTAATAGCATTTTAGCAGGACAGGTCACTGCTTTTTTTTTTTTTAATAAGGTCCAATGGATTATCACAGTAGGAAAGGATTGATGAAAGACTTGGAAAGAAAAATGACTTCACCATAGCAAACATTTTCATCTATATATATTTTGTTCTTTTAACATCTGCTCATTTTATTTTCCAAAGGAATGCCGTGTCTATAGCATTTAAGACCAAATAAAACCTTTCAGTAAATGAAACAAGGCAGGACAGGTGGCAGCTTAGAGAACCAAACGTCAAATAAACCAAGAGATGTTCTGCAGAAGGCGTTTTTAATTCATAGATCAAGACCAAAAAACTATCCTAAATGTCTCCAAGGTTCATTAATTAAGATCCCGTTTGGCTGCATTGGAGTCATTAGCCTCAGATATAGAATGTATCAGACCCTGTAAATTCTCAGGGGTCTAGATTTGTGTCTCAGCTCCATGGGCAACACACTTAGCCACTTAGTTTATTGCTCTTAAAAAACACCCCCAAGGGTTGTTGAAATGCTGAAAAGCTTTCACAGCTGGTATTGGTTTGACAATTACCTCCTTGCAGGCTGTTTAGCTATTTGCAATGTTTTTGGCATAAATGTTTTTGGAGGATGCTTTTAGCCACTTCGAGGCTAAAATATATAGCAAACATAAGTTCCTACATCTGTTTTCTTGGCTGGATTGAAACTCAAAAAATTCAGAGCTGGAGATCCATTTGTTGACTACCTGAGTCAGCCTCCAAAGTTTACAGATGAGGAACGTGTGTCTCAGAAGGGTTCCGTGATTTACAATAGTTGTGTGGCTACGAGTTTGGGTTTTGAAGTCAGGTTGAAGTGGGTTTGAATTTCTAGCTCTGCTCTTTCTTGGTTGGGTGGCCTTGAGAAAATTATAGAGGCTCTTTACAAGGCTTACTCGTAAAGTGGGGATAGAAGTAACACTGGCTCATAGGACCATTGAAATAATTCATTGAAAATGACTGGCACTGTGCCTAGCATATAGTAAGTGCTCAATCAAATCGAGCTCTTATTAGTGCCAATAGGCACAGAAACCTATCCCACAGACACCAATCCCAGCCTGGCCTCCTAGCTCTGACCCCAAGACTCCTTTCCACCGCCCGTCCTCCCAGAGATACTAGATTGTAATTGGAGAGTTAAAAGACTACAAAAGAATATTTCAAATGGTCAAGGAAAAAAATACCTACAGGTGCTACAATGACTCCAGCAAAATGTTTCTGGATTTATTGCCACTGGTCACACGTTTGGGGTGAAGGAAATGTAGATTGTTCTTGAAACATCCAGATAGTCATTTGGAGAATTAAAGTTACTCTAGATATCCAAGGAAATTTGCCCGTTATGATCCAGTAACCAGGTGCAAATCTGTTTATATCATTCTCCCATAACTAAAGAGCCAAACTCAACCCAGCCTTGACAAAGACAAGAAAAAGTAAAATGACTTTATGTGTTCATTTTCAGTGTCCTGAGTTCTGAGAACAGGATATAAATTATAAAACTGCGTTAGGCTGAGCCTATATTTATCTCAAAAGGTAAAATGGTTAATGCTGGCTTGGATATTCAAATTGCTTTTAACGCTGTAACCCCCCGGGGGCACATAAAATATCTGCGCCCAGCTCAATGCATTTCATAGTGTAAAACTCCAAGAAGCAACAAATGAGAAGTTACAGAACAGAATGACCGCCTCTGTCATTAGAGTTCCAGCAGAACAATTTATACACATTTTTAAAATAAATGTTTCAAATGTAATTACAAATGATTGCTCAAGCGCTCTTCCTATTGTTCTGCTCCTGCCTCCAGACAACTGAAATCCTATTATTGCACAAGTGATTTCATTAGGTACATGGCCCAGGGGCAGTACATTAAGGAAAGATCATCAGCAAATTAATTTACAAACACTTTGAGAGAACACACAATAATAAAAGAACAAGCCCTGTCATGGCAATCCATTCTTTGTCTGAGATTGAAAAGCCTGAGAGAGGGTGAAGAAGTGATGGGTTTAACGTATCTTCATTTGAGTAACGTTTCTATTCTCTTCCCCACAACACTTTAATCAAGAGACTATAAAAACTGAGCTGAGATCCTCCAATTAGATATGGGCATCTGTAGCCCTAGATAACAGAAGAGTCTGAGCAATGGGGAGAAGAAGGTGGGGTCTAGTCTCAGATGAACAACTGATTTGTGTGGTGGACAAATCATGGGCCTCAATTTCCAGTCTCTCACTGATTTCCCTTTGCATGGTGCTAGCCTGGCATGAGCCTTAAAAAGTACATGTCTTTATCTGACTAAATAATGCTTTGCTAGTGTCAAAGCTTGCAGACATCCTTCCTCAAGGGCCACTTTTGTTTAGAAAGAGCTATCCCATCTGTCACTGTTAGCTGCACTCTTCAATCTTGTTACAAGTCTTCAACTACTTCAACAGGATTTTCTAGTGCTGTTCCATAGCACTAGTTCAAATCCCAGCTCTACAATTTATGTGCTTAGTGACTCTGGGCAAAGGATTTAACCTCAAAGAGCCTGAGTTCCCTCATCAATTAAATGGCAGAACAATATCAAAGTCATTGGGTTGTATGTAAATTAACTGAGATAATGTTTTAAAAGCACTTACTCAGTGCCTGTCACATTTCCACATATTTTCTACTCTACAATAAAGGTTAGGTGTTGTGAGTGTAGTGATTTCATTTTTGAAATCATAGATATGTGTCCTATTAAGCAGCACTGTGTTTGTTATAGCAGGACATCTGTCCTCTCTTTTGTGGTAAGCACAGGAGCATGAAACATCCACAAGTGTGCTCAAGAAGGTAGACGGAAGCAACATTCGAGGCCATAAAAGCTGCTCCTTCTGTGGACCTTTAGCTTTGTGATAGCAAGATTCCATCAATTTTATCCCTCAAACCCCCTTGCTGGCACCCTTCTAGATAACATACTCTGTGGAACAGAACTCAGTGCCAGTTTTTAGCTCCATATCAATGGAACAATCTGTTTCTTCAGATTTATCATCCACTCCAAACAAAAGATTAACTCTGCTGGCAGTTCAGAATTACCAACAAGTTGTAGCTCCTGGAAAAGTTTCTTGGGAACTTCCAGGGATACTGACAGGAAAGGAGGTAGAAGAGTTTCCCAAGACCAGCAGCATTGTCTGGAACTGGATTCCATGTCCCTCAGGATAGCCCCAAGCATAGGCATGGAATATTAAATAAAATAACACCCTTCCACAGCCTTCCTATCTTGTTCCACTGCTGATGACCTCTGAACAAAAGAGAACATTATTAAATGGGATATGACCAGCCATGTAATCATGAAGTTACCTTAGTTGCTGCACCAAAGCCTAAATCCTGCCATGATCTGGTCCTATTAATGATGGAGACCAAGTGCAGTAAGTTTCATGGGTAAATGTTGTGCTTTACCTCCCTTCAGAAGTGCATTCCTTGTTTTGAAGGATGACATTCCCTTTCACTACACCTTTCACCTTGGAAAGTGGAAATGAATCAGAAAGAAAATTGGCAAAGCAATCATATTGCTAGATACAGGTTCCAAGAAATATCTTACCGATAATGTCTAGGGAGATGTTATAACTTCCTTAGATATTCAGGTTTGTTGCTCAGAGAGGAAGGTTTTTCAATCCCTCGTAAGTGGACCACAGAGGCCTTTTGAAAAATACCTCCTCTTTATCACCCTCATTGTCTTCCACTTCGACTACCACCAGGTTTGGGTGTATTGCCAAAAACATTTAGCCTGGTATCCCCGAAGGGTTGTAGAAAAACATGAGATGGGCTAATAATTAACTTGACTCAGTAAGAATATAGGAGACTTTGCCCTGGAGTTGGGTGACTCTCTGCCCTCACTTATTGGCCTGATTTGTGTCACCACCCAGAGTGGCTCTAGTTCTGTAATGTCCTTCATTCGCAGGGTTCCTTTCTTCTAAAGACTACCAGTGCTTCATTAAATTGCATTGTGCTCAACTCAAACACTCCTCTTCATGTAATAGCTGGTTTTATCCCCCACCGCAGATATGGAGAAATGAGCCAGAGAGCAGTAAATAAGCAGCACATGCAAACAGAATTAAGACTCTAGGCTCTTGAGTTGTGATTCTCTTTGCAATATCCCCAACTTTTCTCGATGTTTGTAACACATGCTCCCTTTTAATAATCATTTAAAAAAATAACACATACCCCGGTACACCACCACAGAGGGGATTGCCTTCAAACCTGTCCCTCCTCTCCTTCTAAGGAGATCACTGGGTTGTATGTAAATTACTGATGTTTTAGGAGACTGATGTTTAGGAGACTCTTGTATCTCTACCCGCCAAGAAGCCTTTTTGTTGCTCTTTATAATATGAAAAAAAGCTTTAAAAATTCTAACTATAAAGCTATATTATAACACTGAACATAACACTAGCAAGCCCTCAGTGCTTTTTATTAATGTCCCCTTACTCGCCCCACTGAAAAATACTGCAGTAAACTAGGTGGCTCTGTTATTAGCCTGATAACATAAAAGTAATTGGGAAAATTTTTAAAAATAATTATGTTTGACTAAAAAGGGAAACGTTAAAGTAATGTATTGACACTAGTTAAACAACTTATTAGAAAGGTGGGGGCATGGGGGGGCAGCCGTTGACAAGGATCAGTTCCTCCCCAAAATGGCAGGTGTACTTCTTCCTCAGTTTTAGTGGTGAACGTCTATGGTCAATTTACTCCTTTGCTTCTGAAATCATTATTTTATTTACCTTTCTGTAGGTTTCTGAAGCATATTGCTTTGACAAATAGAGCAATCTGAACTGGTTATGCCTCAGCTTTAGAGCTATTGTAAGGGTGTCGGTGTTTTGACAGCTAAAGCTAGCTGGCAGGAATCCTCAGTTGAAGAGCCCAGGGCTTGACATCTTGATCAAACCTTTCAACATTTCTCCATGTTTCAAAGCATCTTCTAAATCCCAGGAAAGCAACACGACATAAAATTAAACATGGAATGTTCATAGACACATAAACACTTCCAAATAGAATATATAAGGAAAAACTGAAATTAGAACTTGGTTTCAGTTTTAACCTGCTTGATCTCAGCCTTATGTAAGCCTTATAGCCCCAACTACAGCCCTCTTTATAACTCGTGGTATGTATGAGCACAGCTGGGATTCCCATTGACAAGAGCGACTAGATCCTTAACTACAAATTGGTGGAATTTTTTTTCACACTCTTCCTTAGGATCCATCAATGTCTCTAGACGTAAATGCTTATTTTATAATGATACCATTTGATTTATTCTTATTTATTTAAAGCTAACTGCCACGATAACATTTTCTGATGAATGACTCGAAACAGATATGTTCATCAAAATTGCACAGTGTACATTCTACACATTATACATTCATGATAGAATCAAAATTAAAATTTAAGAACTCTTTTCACTTGACCTTCTTGATTGCAATAGTGGTCTCAATGAAAGGGCAGACCTGTTCATGTAAATTAAAGGGCACTGAATGATTGCAAACTCCTATGCATATTACATAAGAGATAGGGTGTGTATAAATTACTAATGCATAAGACTAATGCATATACATGAACCAATACCTGTGGCTGCTTTATTCAAACTTTCCTCAGATTGATAGCATGCTTAAAACTCTACATACCTCTCATGGCAGATGACAATCAATCTTATTTGTCTCCTTGGATTTATTTCTTATCATAAAATATACTAGTTATAATGGAGGAAGAAAAAAGGGGTGGTGGTACTTAAGGCTAATGATGGCTAAAATGGTCATCTTTAATGCTTAAAATTATTAAACTAAACATATTTCAATAAGGGACTATGGAGACTGGTACTTTTAGAGTCTCATGATAATCGTAAACACTATACAACTAGACCAAGTAAATTTTCAAATAGGTTTCTAAATAAAATGGTTCAACTATTTGTTTTTACAAAGAGAGGTAAAGTCAGGGAAGAAATGCAGCAGGCTCTACTTTCATGAATTTGATAGCAATTTGCTAGGCTGCTTGCCTACAGGAACTGCACATGGATAGCTCAGTACATGTGAAAGTTAAACAGCACTGGAGGGCTGAGCATTCATTAAACGACTGTATTCTGTCTTGAAAATTTGGTTTGGTTTAAAATGCTTAACACTCATGAGTTTCTATCATTATGGCCTTAACGCAAATGAATTTTTTAAAAAGCACCACAATCTCCTTTTGCAACTTGGAGAGTTCTCTTCATTTCCTTCATTCAGACATGCAGCAGTTTGCCCATAGCACTTCCGCTTGACATGCTCCTCAAGGCAGGCTACCTAATTTGGCCCAGTCTATTCACATGGGTCTTAGAGAGGAAAATCTGCCAGCCCACAAATGTTCTTTCTACAGAAAACCTCTATTGACTTCTACCCAGCAACCATCTATATAAACAACCCCTTATATTGATCTTGTAAGTTATGGTAATGCTACATTAGCATTTATTTCTCTGGATACATATTTAAACAGTAATTTCGTTTAAGCTAGTGATTACCTGGTAAAGCGGAATCAATCTGAAAAGTATATTTCTAGGACAGCTTCAGAAAATCTGGTGAGAGTTCCCCTTTGCACAGCGAGCATTTCTCACAGCCTCAGGCTCATGAATGGCTACCTGAGATTTTGAAACACGGAGACAGATGCAAATAACATCGGAAGAGTCAGGACTGTGCTGACTTGAACTGGTTATCAAGTCAGGAGAACGCATGCAGTAGGAGGACCCTATCAAAGATGTTCGAGGTGGGGCTCTTCTGGACCAGACAGATAAATAGATAAACCTTCAAGCACACACAATTACTTCAGTGTTCTCCAGATTGAATTTTAAACATAAGGGATCTTCACTATCCTAAGAAATTTGGAAATAAGTGAATAACTGATTTCACCAATTATTTACTGGGAGATTATTTTGGGGAGATCATCAGCAGGTTGATTTAAAAAAATCAGAGTCAGAGATACTTAATTTGTTTTTAAATGCCAGATTTTGTATAATTTCAAGAAATATTCTTTCTAAAGTAACAATCCAGCAGTTAACTCAAAACAGTAACTCAATAATTCTCTGTAAGACACACTACTTCTCACAGGATTTGAAACAGTCAAATGGTACTTTTTCTTTGAAGATAGTTTTTCTTTAAAGGGCCATGCTGAACTGCACCTTTTCTACATGGATGTATGCTTACAGATCTCATCATCTTCTATATTTAGAGAGATGAGCTTTCCAAAGGAAGATAGGCAGCCAATGAGGAGGATCCCATCAAAAGAGAGGTGAGTTACTATGGTTACTTTTCAGGAGATTGAGTAACAGTGAACCGCTGCTCCCGGCCAAATGGACCCTTTCCAGAGCAGGACCTAAAAAGATTGTTGCTCCCCATACGTGTTGATTCAGTTAGTCCAGACTATACGATGTCATTTTAGCCTTAACCACAGGCTTTCCATGGTGCTTACTGCTTCCAGCTCTCCTAGCCACACACGGGCAGCGAAGTCAAAGGAAAAACACGGAGGGCTGAAAACTTGCGAACACAAACCTAGTAACGATGGGCAGGGGAATCCTTGAGAACCAATTTCATTATTTAAAAAAAAAAAAAATGAAATCAGGTTATTCGGGGCCACCACCTGGCCGCCTTTCAATCACTGAGGGCGGAGTAGGATCCCAGAACAGTCCCTATCCTCACCCTCAATGAAGCGGGTCTTTTCTGAGCCTCAGGGGAAGGCACATTGCTGGATGAATCCAGACATACCTTGCGAGCTGGGTCCACTGACCAGGAGATCGGCGCATGCACCTGTTTCGTAGAGGCGCGGGGCTCCGTGCTCCCTCCCGCTTTTGCGGAGCTGTCACTCTTCAGCGGGGCGCTGACAGCGGCGGCGGCAGCAGCGGCAACCGCAGCTCGGCGCGCAGCCCTGGCTCCTGCAGGTCGGTCCCTCCAGCCTCTGAAGCGCCTCTCGCTCCGGGTTCGCAACGCGAGGCGGGCGCGCAGCTGTTCTCCGCTCGCATTGGACCGGAGGGAGCAGATGTTACCCGGTTGCTAGGAGCGTTGCTAGGAGGCGATGACGCCCCTCCACAGCTCGGGAGCAACTTTCCTGTAGGTCGGGTGCGCTGGCGGGGGCTGCTGGGAGCTAGGTTTGGGAACGGGAACGAAGAGGGCAGCGAACAAAGAGCCCCAAACAGGGGGGTCCTTTCCTCGCCGAAGTCGGGTCCTGGAGAGCTGGGGAGCTGCGGGTGGGCGAGGGCCGCAACTCCGTGCCCGGGCCTTCGGGCCCTGCTCCCGTGGACCTGGGCAGGTGACGGGGGCCGCCCCCCGCCCCGCCGCCGTCGCCCCCGTCAGGGTCACTCGCTGCAGGCCGGCCGTAGCCGGGTGTCCCCTGGGGTGATAGGGTTTGGGAATGGGAGTGGGATGGCACTTTCAGCGACTGAGGAAGCGGCAGAACCTGGTCAGTGCGTTTTAAACACGGAGACCCACTGGGATGCTCGGTGCCTTGGGGCAGGACCCTGGCCATCGGAGAGATGGAGGAGTGTGTGTGTGACCTGGGGTGAGGCTGGTGGGATGAGGACTACAGGAACTTACGCCTTCTGGGACTCTCCTCCCCAGTGTGTTCCTGTTTGTGTCTTCAGGTTTTCACAGTTGATAGATTTTGAAGCGGGAAGAACTAATCCATGAAAATCAGACCAGAGTCTCATCCTGTTACTGGGTATGGCTGCCAATATGGTGCCAAAGATTTCAGAAAAAAATGACCCGGTGGGCTCAAATACTGCCTTTATGGAGTGAGGAAGTCTTCATTTTGATCCAATGGCTACTTAAAACCTCGGGCTAATATGTAAGCTTCTTTAAACTAAAAATATACAAAACAGAAGGTTCTTTTCACAAAGGAAACTGGAGAAGGTATGCCTGTTTCAGTCAATTATACTTTAGTTTAAATTTACCTAAAGGATTGATTGTATTGTTTCTGATATCTCACTCAAGGCATGCTTTTTTTTTTTTTTTTTTTTTAATCATTTGTCGTTGTTCAACGGGGTTGTCATTCTTGGAGGGGAGGGATGATGAGAAGGTCAAAGTGGACAAATCCGGGTAGCCAGTGAGCCAAATTAAAGAAAGTTAAAATGACAAACCTAGCAGAAGAGGATTGTCCAAAGCAGAGAGGGAATCCCTCAGAGAGGGAATCTCATTGAAGACTGATATACACCACTTCCGTTGTTCCCTATAGGGTCAGGCCAGGGCCAGAAAGGAAGAGAGCACCACTGGGAATCAATTAAAAAGAAAAGTTGCTGTCTTCGGAGCCAGGGCAGGGCTACCATGCAGTGTCATGTTGACTCCTGCAAAGGCAGACATTTTTGCAAGGCTGAGGGGCCACACAAAGTAGCCCTACAAATCTCATTGGCCGCTGCTTCCTCAGGCACCCAGTACCAACCTCACACCTGTGACCAAACTTGGAGTTAACAATCTGTTAGCCTAAAGATGTAAAAAGCCAATAACCTTGTGTTAACAATGAACTTGATTACAGGAATCCTTTAGCAATGTATATCAAATCATCACAGGTACACTTGAAATATCTTAAGATTTTATTTGTCAATTATACCTCAAGGGTGGTCCAGTCACGCTAGCTTTTCTTTTCCTTGAATGGGGAAGGTTCTCGCTTGCCTCAGGTATTTTGTACAGGCTCTCTTCTTCCTTAATGTGCCTCCCTTTTACCTGGCTTACTCCTACTCAGCTTTCATGTCACAGCTTAAATACCGCTTCCTCATAGTGGCTTTCCCTCACAGCTTCCCACTGGCTAGGTTAGCCTCCTAATTACATTCCCAAATCATCCTACTGGTCCCATTTATCAATCGTCATCACACCAGGTTTTCAGCTAGTTGCACCTTGTTAACACTGTGTTTCCGGTACTGGGCACACAGGGCCTAGGACATCAAAGGTGATCATGAGCACTTGTGGATGGAAGGAGCCACCCTGCCTGGCTCAAGGTCCCTTGTTTTTACCTTAGCTATGTAGCTCTAAGTTACTGAACTTACACAAGCCATGAGGGCAGTCACTGGTTGCTGTCCTTTCAATTAAGTAAAGGAAAGGGGCAAAGCCCGTCATATAGAAAATTGTCTTCTGCCCTTTATGAGACATGTTGATAGAAAAAATTCTTTTTCTTCTTAAAGCATCTTATAAAGGTCTCTACCTGGATTTTACTGGCATTGAGAAATTACCTCAGAATTTTTAAATATATTTTCCTAATCGTGTTCTCTCTGGGTCCTTCAAAGTAAGTGTGATCTGAACTGATCTGTTTCATCTTACCTTAAAATACTCCTCTATCTCAGGTTAAAAGTAGCCTCCATCATCACACGCTGTAGCTCTATGGAGCAAAAAATTAAAAGTTTAAAAAAAACACAAAAAACCTCTTTGGAGAGCAGCTAGCTAACTTGACCAATATGGACAGCACTTCTAGTACAGTTGATCAGAAGAGACCAGGAAACCTCCTTCTCTGTTGTCAGTATAACTCACCAAATAATTGCCAGATCCCTTCTTCACCGGGGACTCCCTCATGAAAAATAACAGCTGTTGGAAGACATGATGGAAAGGTCAGAGTTATCTCAAGGTCACGGAATGGCTTGGTAGCAAAGCCAGAACTAGAGCACAGGTATGAACTTAATCCTTACTGGACTACTTATGTCTGCAGATACAATTTTATAAATTCCTCAATTCCCCAGGCAAGTGATCAGAGCACATCTTCCACTAAATATTTTGGATTTTAAAATTAAATATTTAAATACCGTATAGTCCACCTTAGAATCCATCCAAATTGTTATCTTCTCGCCTCAAGACAACCTTTGAATCTTGTCCCTCATTGAGACGACCACAGATGTAATGCGAATCCGTCTCCTGCTCCTTATCTGTTTGCTAAAAACAATGAGATATTTCATTATGTGGTAGAATGCACATTAAAATTCATCAGAGCTCCAAATTGTCACCCAAGCTTCCTCTTGAGCCATGTCTCTGAGTCTCCCTGGAGAACCCCAGGGCAACTGTAAAGAGACTATGGAGTTTGCAAGACATATAATGTGATTTGATTCATCAATAGAAGGTTACTCAAGATTTTTTTTTTAATTATTACAAGAGACTTTAAGAGCCATAGTCATGGATAACCATCTCAATTATTTTAACATTTAAAGATGGGTAAATCTCTGTTGAAGGAATGTCGGAAATAGCAATCGTTTGTCAAATTTTTGGTTCTGCAGATGATTTACTTTAAAACTATTCCCTCTGCAATATTCTGTTTCTGCTCACAATTTCATATGACTTGCTTTGGTGTTTTCAACAGGTTACATATGAATGTAGTGCACATACCCATGTAGAAATGCCTCACCATACTCAGGGCCGTCAGCTCTGAGTGAGCAATTAAAATCCTCAGTCAGCCCATAATGTTCCAGTTCCACCATGGGTTAGGAAAAACTGAAGCAACAAATGAGCTTACAGTTTGCCAGTTTTCCTTAAATAATTGCCACTCCTACATTTGAAATAAGACAGTTTTTGTAAAAAGGAAAAAAAATGTGTGTGCTCCTGTGTAGAAGCTTCTCACCAAATGAATTCATTTTCCTGTACATACAAATAAACTACAATCCCCAGCCTTCTCAAATATAAGTGGAGCCATGTGACTCATTCTGACCAAAGGAGTTTATTGTTTTTTTAATAATTTATTATGTTATGTTAGTCACCATACAATACATCATTAGTTTTTGATGTGGTGATCCATGATCCATTGTTTGCGTATAACACCCAGTGCTCCATTCAATACGTTCCCTCCTTAATACCCATCACCAGGCTAACCCATCCTCCCACTGCCCCTCCCCTCTAAATAACCCTCAGTTTGTTTCTCGGAGTCCATAGTCTCTCATGGTTCATCTCCCCCACTTCATTTTTTCCCTTCCTTCTCCTAATGTCCTCCATGCTATTCCTTATGTTCCACCAATAAGTGAAACCATATGATAATTGACTTTCTCTGCTTGACTTATTTCACTTAGCATAATCTCCTCCAGTCCCATCCATGTTGATGCAAATGTTGGGTATTCATCCTTTCCGCTGGCTGAGTAATATCCCATTGTATATATGAACCACATCTTCTTTATCCATTCGTCTGTTGAAGGGCATCCCGGCTCTTTCCACAGTTTGGCTATTGTGGACATTGCTGCTATGAACATTGGGGTGCATATGGCCCTTCTTTTCACTACATCTGTATTTTGGGGTAAATACCCAGTAGTGCAATTGCTGGGTCATAGGGTAGCTCTATTTTTAACTTTTTGATGAACCTCCACACTGTTTTCCAAAGTGGCTGTACCAACTTGCATTCCCACCAACAGTGTAAGAGGGTTCCCCTTTCTCTACAACCTCTCCAACATTTGCTGTTTACAGAAGTGGTGATCACTGCCTCTAACCCTGGTCCCTTAACTGTACGTTTGATTCTCCTGCTTTTTCTTCCTCCACCATTTGCATGGCCACATATTCCTTCAGAGGCCCTAAGAACCCTGGGATGGCCCTCAGTCCCTAAGATGCTGCTAAGAAAGAAAGCTGCATGGGCAAAAAAACATCTTAGTGAGAAATAAACCTATCCTATGCAGACTCACTGACACTTAGGGTTGTTTATTATAACAAGTAGCATTAATTACTTCAACTAATACAATTTGCAAAAATGGTAAAAATAGATTTTCCCTGAAACATCTAGAGACTTTGTTTGTTTGTTTGTGGGATGTCAGTGACGTTTTTACTGTTATGGAGGTCTGACCATAATAGCCCTGCCCTTGTATTTCTAGCTCGCTGCATCAGAACCTTGTAAGCCTGTTCACACTGAGTATGCAAAGAGGGGCCAGGACTCCAGACAAAAGCCTCTCTGATGAACAATTACCTACCCTCTTGTACAGCAATACCTATATTTTGCCTTCTCAGAATCCTCTTCAGATGCAATTTAGTTATTTCAGGTGATCTTTATGTATATATAGCTCCTTACTTACCCAATATTCGCCACTCTAACATTTGAGTTGAACTATGTTGATTCATGCATGTGTTCAACATAAAAGCCTCGAGCATCCTAAAACCAAAGTAAATGATAGGGGTCATAAATGTAACACTCATCGTTCTAATATATATGTCTGCAGTTGGCATGGTTTTGGAGTTAATGGTCTCTGTATATACTAAATTAAGCAATATCATTCAGACCCATAAAATTTGCATGTTGATGCTGCAAAACTGTATCTTTTTTTAGCATAAAAAATTTCACACGTATACATATAAGCCATCTGCTTAAACTTTATTGATAAAACCAGTAGCAGCAGTTTTACAAAATTAGAATGATTTTCAGTTTTGAACTATCGTGAGTTCAGTTGCAGCAGACATTTTGTACAAACTGGGACTAATACTTCTTCTATGTTTCTGCTTTAAACAAAAAGCAACTTGAATGTATCCTCATGCATTTAAATATCTAATACAGAAATAGTTTTTAGGCTGCATAAAATATGCTTCCAACATCACTGTTAAGACAGAACATCTGCTTGAAGCATTATTTGTACAAGAGAAACAGTAATTCTTCTAATCACAAACCTATTCTCTAGCACAGGTAAACAATTTTATATTTTCTAACATATTTTCAAGGGTGTTTCTATCCCGAGAGTACGGACATTATTAAAAATTTCCCTGGCTTGCCCAGTTCGAACACAAGATATAACAGTACAGCGGTCATACATTAAAACCACTGTTACGAAATCTTGAACATTATAAAAGGTAGAAAGGTATTCTAGTTTTTAAGGTTAACAAAAAAATTTCCAAACCTCTTCCTATACACTAATTATTCATCAATAGAAGTAATTTTAGAAGTGGGTGGATGATTACATTCTACGGCTGTTTGTTTTGGTAATGGCTGGAGATACATTCATGCTTCGTAAATAGAAGACGCTATAAGTCAGTAAGTCACACTGTGAGGAACACAGGGACACCTACATGGGATGTTCTGAAGATTTCAGGAGTTTCTCACATGAGAGTTCAACCCCTTGGAGGAGAAAATACTTTTTGTTTCTCTCTTGAACTTCTGGACCACCCAGGGATTGCTTCTCTGCTGGAAAACCCTGGAGGAGGAAATCTGACAGCAGTCAGATCTAGAAATGCCCATGAAGTGATGGGACAGGTTTGGAGCAGCTCCCACCTTACACTAACAAGTCTGCCCTGGAACAATGAATTTGCCCACGGAAGCCTTCTTGTGACTTAGAAATCTAACGGAAGACCGGATTTTAAGCCACGTTATGCTAAATTGTCCCCGCAAGTGAAATCCATAAAGTCTGACCACCATTCACAACCACCAAAAATTCAGGACCCTCAGTTCCATATAACTCATTGAAGTAAACACAAGATAGAGAAGGTACAGGCTAACAATATTAATACATCCCCAGCATCCAGCTGTGAGTTGAACAGAAATACAAAGTACACTCCCTGCTGAGAACAGTGTGCTCTATGTAGGGTAAAATCTTCCCCAAATAGTTACATATGTTCAAAATGAATGAATCATTCACATTTACTTTTTTTTGCATGCAAGTTCTTCAAGGACACCCATCAAAAGTTGGGATTTAAAGGAAAACCAATAAAATATTTTAAAACAACAGAGTTGCACACAGTATGCATATGGTGAAACATAAATGTGTGAATGTGAACAACTGTTTCGGATGCCATATGAAGACCAAAAAAAAAAAAAAAAAAATCGAGAGTCAGATTTATCTTGCACTGTGAACACCAAATATTGCTATGAAATCTTGGATGTACCTTGAAAAAAATTTTTTTTAAATCCTTACTTTTTTTTTCCCTGGGAGATGATAAATGGTATTTAGGAAGAAAATGATTATGTGGGTGAGGAAAGTCACTTGGGAGGGGAAAGCTGGAGAAGTCTAATTCTCCAAGAGAAATATAATAACGTAGATTGAAGGACTTTTTTTGGTGGGGGAAGCATCTTTCCAAATACTGTATTCAAATTCCGTTTTGTGAAAAAAAAAAAAAATGCTATCCAACTTAATACTTTCCCTGTACTCAAAGTTAAATTGTTCTAAAAAAGAAAGGTCTGTGTTCAACTCAAAGATTGGCAAGACTGCCGAAAAGATGGATTTGCAATTTGTTCTGTGGTCAGCGTGTCTGAACAAAAGAATTAGAGCCTAATACTTTATTTCTAGCTTCTCAGAGGCGGAACATCTAAAGACCGTTCCGACTGTAACTTTTAGTCAAATAACTGACACTCTATGAATATAGCTCGATGATTGGCAGAGATCTAGAAGTGTCAATTACTTTGATATATTAACATAAAAAAAGAATTGATTTAACCTTAAAATAAAAAATAAGAAAATATCTCACAGCCTTCAAAAACTCTCAACTCTGCAAAGTGTATTTCCATCTATTACCTGATCACGCCTGTGGCCCTCGTCTGTAGTGGGGACTCTGAGTGTTTGTGATATTAATGAAGGAGTGAATGAATCTCATTCTTATCACAACGTGGTGAAAACAAGTAAAAAGAGTATTACTATTCCCGGCTGACAGATGCAAAATTGAAGGCTTAGAGAACTTGTGACTTGACATTCATTTTAGAGCTCATTAAGGGAAGACTTGGTATAGAACATAGGCCTCATTAATTTTAATCTAATCCAATATTCTTTCCGCAACCACTTTCATCTCCGCAACAATGCCTGGTTCCACAGGTTGTTGCAGCTATAAAGCAAAGGGCAGTCAGTGCACATCAAAATGTCAGAATGTTTCCTAGATATTGATCATCAGTCAGGTCTTCCCATTCACCCAGTGTGATTATCAGTGTTATCATTCCAATATTCAGCACTTGTCCATTCAGCCTATACATCTTCATGGGTCATCCTTCTATCCATAATGCAGAGCTCCTGCATGATCCAGATGCTTACGTACCACTTGCAGCTAATTTACACAATTGACTGTGACGGTACAATCACGAAGCTTCCTTTCTCTTGGCAGCACTGGCAAATGTGAAGTCATATACACTAGTAACAGAAGGTGGTTTTCTGTCATGAATCAGTAATAATGTAATTAGCACTTTTTATCAATGTATATTTAAATCAGTGCTCAACAACAGAGAATACCACAGAATCACTAAATTTGGGGATCGTATCCTCATTGCCTTCAGAACTTTCTCTGCTTAGATTCCAACTGTGAAATTACATAATGTTTTCCATGAATCTTCTCCTCAAAGGTGAATCAAGCCTAATACCACATAGGTGAAATTCATGCCAGATTAGAAATTGCTACATGTCAGTTGATGCATCATACGGATTAATCCATCCAGTTTTCTTGAGAACATGCACATTAACAAAATGTACACTAGCAATCAGAACTAAAAATAAAAGTAAATAATGAACAGACCAGTACCTCCAGACAATGGGATATTATTATTCAGCGCTAAAAAGAAATGAACTATGAAGCCGTGAAAAGACAGGAAGGAAACTTAAATGCATATCACTACATGAAAGCAGCCAATCTAAAAAGACTACATACTGTATGATTCCAACCATATGACATTCTGGAAAAAGCAAAGCTAAGGAGACAGTAAAATGATCACCGGTTGCCAAAAGTTAGGGAGGAGGGATGAATAGGCAGAGCACAGAAAAATTTTAAGGTAACGGAACACCAGGAGTGAACCCTAATGTAAAATATGGAATTTGGGTGGTAACGATGTGCCAGTGTAGGTCGTCACAGTAACCGATGTACCCACTCCTGTGGGGTATGCCCATTGCGGGGGACACTGGGCAAGGATGGGGCAGAGTGTGCACAGGAACTCTGTAGTTTCCACTCAAATTTGCTATAAACCTAAAATTGCTCAAAAAAAGTTTATTCATTTTTTTAAAAAGCAAGTAGATCACAAAGACCATTATGCTTTTTTCCATGGAAATAGAGGTCAGATCTTATTTCAAAATATTATTATAGAAATGTCTTGGTCACACTCAAGTATACAAATACTAACTTCTTATTCACCAACTTAAAATAATAGAATCTGTAATGAAATTAAAATTTTAAATTCTGGAAAACATTTTGTATTTCATAATAACAAACTTTAAGTTACACCTGCATTAGTATGGTGGCATAATAAAAGACAACAATATAATTTGGTGTAGTTGTGAATTAATAAAGATTATCATGGCCCACGGGGAAATGGCAAAATTAGTAAGCTTTGGTTAAGGTGCCAACTATAAGGAACTTGACAAACTCTTAAGAGAGAGGTGTGGCCCCAGAATGTGAACATAGTACACAGAATAGCTTCCATGGAAATACAGTCTTTTAGTGTATGTACTCCTCACCAATCAGAGTTTTTAGTGGCAGCCTTTTAATATCTTTTCCCCAAAATCAAGGTCTTCATCAAGTAAGAGATGTAAACTTTTTTATTATGGACCATCACGGGGCAACACTAAAAGACTTTCTTCAGTAAGAATTTTTAGGCCATCAAAGATTCTGACCTGGAATCATGGATTGAGACATATATAGGTGATATTTAAGGTAAGTTTCTATGATGTTAAAAATTATAAGCAATAAATCTACTGGAAAAACTCCTACTTCGTCTCCTGTTATAAAATTGAAATTAAGAGATTGTTTGAGACTGGTTCATCTGCCAAGGAAGGGACACTCCCAATGTTGACCTTTACCCATTTTATAGGGATGTCCCAAATGTGTTTAGTGTATAATATCTAAGACAAATGTTAATCAAAAGAACCAGATCGGTAAGGAGGGATCTTTGTTTCATACCCTTACCCCTTTATCTGGCAGCTACTCTTTCCAGTTCACTCTTTCAAAAAGTAAAAGGTAGCAAAACATGGAGCTATTAAAACATGGAGCTTCTAAGAACCGTGTCACATTTGTTTGTACAGACCTAGCATTCCAGGCTCTGGCCTGCTTACAGCTTTATAAAAGGTATTCAATGTTCAATTATAAAAGTGAAAAATACTAAATATCCAACTTCCATTTCAAGCTATAACTTATTTCATTACTGGAATGGAATGCTGCATTTCCTCTCTCAGATGTAAAACACATCCATTTATTTTGAAGGGAAGCGTAGCCTGATAAACAGGACATTTATTTCTTAATCAGAGGCAGAGTAATAACCTCCATTTTCCTTAAATCTTCTCCTTTTCAACAGGGAGTAAAGAAGTCATTGCAGAAATACATTTGACAGAAATTAAAGGCTATAAAAGATCTTATTGTTTACCTAGCTTTAAAAAATGGAGTATTTAGAAATAAAACAATTGAACTCAAACGATTCTCCAGCCCCTAGTCCAGAGCCTGGGATAAATATACTCAGTATCTTTTGAATGAATAAATTTTGTATTAAAAAAAAACAGTAAGTAGATACTTTGAGGGGAAAATGAAGTACACAAAAATAATGCATAAATATGGCGGTACCAATGGGCAGGCAGCCTTCTCACCACCCTCAAAGTAGAGTTGGTAGGTAGCCTTATTACTCAAAGGCGTGAAGTAAAAACTCCCATGGAGACAGCTTAAGGCAGCATCAGTAAGCAAGGGAGAGCAGGTAGCAACATTCAGGGGTGGTTTATTCTAGGAATGTCCACAGGGCTCCATGACTGCTTCTGAGTTTGTTCTAGAAAGCCTCAAGCTGTTTTACAGTTTCCACAGTGGCTATAAATACAGCTGATTATTGTCTGTGTCTAGGATACTGCTTTGAGACCCAGGGGAAACAAAAACACCATAGGAGAGGAAACTCACCCAGAGCCTGCAGGCATCTCCAAAGTCACCTAAACAAAGCCCAAACAGCAACTCCCCAGAGAAGACCTTCTATGATGCAGAGAAAAATCAGTGTGGAAACAATGTCCAAAGGGGAAGAGGACAGGGCTAGAGTGTTGTTATTGTTGATTCTATTTGGAGGTTACATACAAAATATTAGACTTAGAAGGAACTTTAAAAAGGCTATCTTCCTGGCTGCCCTCTTGTTCTCCTTTAGACAGAACCCACACTCCACACAGAGATTTCTATCTTAAAAGCCTTCCAAAGATGATCCTGTACTCTCGCTGGATGATTCCCCCTCCAACGTGACTAAGGCCCACTCCAGGTCCCGGCTTCTTAGACACTCTCTCCAATACGTTCAGTAAATACATCTCACCTCCTTCCAACAATAACCCATAACAAGGAACTCTGCTTTTTATGGCACATGATTGGATCAACTGAACAACTGTTGATAAACATTGTTTTTATCATGATGACTAAGTGCTTCAATTGCTTCAATGTGTAATCTCACCACTCCAAAAAGTTGGAAAAAAAAAGATTTTAAGTTCTGTACTATCCCAAATATCCTGATGCTACACCCAAGAAAATCCAATGAAACACATCTTGAATTAATGCAAAACAACCATCATATCGTTCTCATGTCTAAGTTAAACTCTTGTGACTTGATTTAAATGGAAGCTCTCTGTCCATGTGACCAAGAAGAGAAGGAACACATTGTCCCCTCAGTAAGAGCTCTTCACATTCTGGATAACTCTTCCTAGAAATCACTCTACAGCCTTTGAACTCCCATCTGCCCCCTTTAACTTCCCTACACGCTGAATTATTCCCAACAAAACCCCCTAAGCTAAGTGATTCTTCTCAAGTTTCCCTGTTTCTCCTTAATCAGAAATCCTAGAACTGGAGTCAGCACTGTGGCAATCTAGCAATGTTGGGAATGTAGGCTCATACTTCCCCATCCCAGAATCACATTTGGTTTAAAATGGCAAGTAGTGCATGACTGGTACTTGGCACTTGGTTACCCTAAACTTGAGGTGGTTTATTCCTGACCACTTCTGCAGATCAAATGTCCACAAAAGTTCCTCTAAATTCTCAGGAAACTCTCCTTTTTACTCATGGTCTGAACACTTGAGAGCAACTCAACATGCGTTCTATTACATCAAGTCACTCTCTAAAACCCTCTTCAAAAAAGAGATAGTATGAACTCTAAATGAATTCCTTTCATTGTGATCTCCTAAGGGAAAGAGTGATAAATAATTGGTCCTGAAAAGAACTTTTCAGTTAAACAGTTAGATGAGTTTTGATAGCTGCATTAGGTCAGTTTTAAAAATTTGCCTATGAAGATATAATATGGATGTATAGCATAGGCTAAAAAACTGTCCATTTTTAAATGAGTATCAGCAAATTGCCACACCATTTTTTTCCTTTTTCATACCAAAATTGAAATAGGTACTCAAGCTGTCACCTTACCAACTCTTTGGATGGGTATATGGTGCTCTGTCCAGGTCTGAATTGTAGAGAAGAGCTGAGGTTGAAGGGAGTCTTGTGTCTGATTTAGCAAGATGTGCACACAAGCACCAAGGTTTTGTATTCCCTCCAAACTAAGGGGGTGAAAGACAAAGATCTGGTTATTGTACCTCATTTGGGACTTATTAAGACTCAAAATGCCAGGCTTATCTCTTTTTACTTTACCCTGTAAGACTTCTTTTTCTTTACAAATTTAGGCCAGCTTTAGGAGTCTACCCTTTTAAAAGTATCTGAGAATTGTTTATAGCCTTTCTCTAATGTTACTATTACTTCCACTAGACAGAGAAACAAATCTTAAAGGCTTTATTCTTGATTAAGTATGGTTGGGGGTGGGGGGAAATTGAATGCTTATTATATGCCAGGCTCAATGCTGTTATTGTCTTTTAAAAAACCTGATGAGGTAGGTATCACTTCCATTTTGTTGAAGAATCAGGGACACAGACTGGGTAAGTAATTTTCTTAAGGCCATACAGCTAATGGAGTTCCATCCAAAGCCAGGGGAAGACTGCAGCCTTTGCCAACTTCATTGAACTGGATGGGTCTCACTTCCCTCGTCATTAAGGATTTGCTGGAATTCCACAAGTTGTGAAAAAATAATAGCTAGTTAACCTGAAATGTCTTTTGGTTTATTATTTTACTCTTCTTGAATATATGCTAGCGGGGGCTGAAGGTATCTAGCAATATTTATTTATTCTTTAATTCTTCTATACACAAGCTCTATGATTTGTTTTTTATAGTTTTGCCTAACTTTCCTTTTTGGAACAAATGAATGATTTTTTTTTAAGACAAAATACTTTTGCCATTTCAGGATTATCTATCATTTTTGTTTGTTGTGGATCAAATAGAATAGAATGTGCTCTGGTCACAGTTCCCTTAAAGAGGGGACACTGCATGGGTTTTCTGGCCCTGTTTATTATTAAGGCATGCATCTCCATTTGGTTTTATGTCATCTACAAATAATCTTCTTCTATCACTTTTCTGATCCTAACACACTGAGTTCTCTGCTGCAACAGGATAGCCAGGCTTTTGGGAGCCCCACGGTTCAACGCTGAACCATCAGTTTCATAAACTCAGTGGCTATTGGAGGAGAACTTTCGCTTAACCTGGTGGTAGTTTCAACCTAAACGATGCGTTACTTGAGAGGAAAAGCATTTTGGTTCTCAGATAAGACCATCTAGTACAACCACGATGTAAAGCACTGAGACTGACCGAGAGGTGACAACAATTTGTAAAATTTCGCGGAAGTTCCTATGCTGCGAAGACAGAGGCTAGGTTCTCACTGCAGCTCCTCACGCTACAGAGGACATCAGTGTTCAAGCTCAGTCCATACTGTCACTGAAGAAGGAGCAGAGGGCCCAGCGCCGAAAGTGAACGACAACGCAGTAGCCTACTCTCTTGGCCCGCCTTGCAGTCACAGGATTCTTTCTCGAACTTTGTACAGGTGGATGCCAAGCGTAATCCATCCGACAGCAGTATAAGTTCTTCTACTGTTAAGGAAGGCAAGACCTCCCTCCCAGCTACGCTACATCAGCAAAAACAGGGTCCCAAACAGCTGTGCATCACACAGGGAGCCAGTGAAGGAGAGAGAAGCAAGAGCAGATGCCTGGCTGCCTGGTGAATGGCCCATTTACAAATTCAACAATAGTCAGAGGGGAGCAGGGAGCACAAGAGCCACCACCGTGATTGGTGAAACCAGCACTTCTCAACTCAGTGTAAATTAATGCCCTGAAAGAAGACACACTATAAAGCAGATTTCCATAAACCCAGTGCATCATTTACCCTCTGTAGTATTATTTCAAAAGCACTGTTTTCAGGAAAAATCACGGAAGGAACTACTCATGCAACAAATACTGTGCTTCTTCAATTTCAAATGTCTCTGTGAGATGTTAATTATTAGCTAGATCAAATAGGCAAAAGGAGCTTTTTCCACCGTGGAACCAACTAATTATCTTTCATAACTGTTAAAAAGCAAATGTAGCTGTAAGGGCTCTAGTGAAAAGAAAAACATGCTGAGTGCATTGTGTCTAGACTTTGCCAGGCAAATAAGGGAGTTGAAATGTACAAAATCAAAAGATCTTACTAAACCAGAATTTCAAATCAATGTAAAAAAAAAAAATCCAGCCTCATATTTTAATGCATCTTGTCATTAGCATTTTATATTTATACAGTCAGCTTTAGACTGCTGTATATTCAAGATGTACATGCATCCTACGTGGTGAATAGCATCAACATAGTAAAATTACAAAAATTAAAAATGCTTTTCAGGCATCTCGTTCCTTAAAACACTGCACATTCCTGTAACAGCCTCATAGGCAGGCTATTGGAAAAGAGATCACACCCACAAGGATAGCTTCACCGTACCAGCAGAAAACCCTAAAAATGGGTGGGTCAAGGCAGCAGAAAACGAAGCATAGGTGATGATTTGGCACCATAAGACAAGGGATGCAGCAAAACATAGAGCAGGAAAATATAAGGGGGGAAAATCCAGGACGGTCAGTACAATATATGCAGGTTTTTTTTCAAATGTAAATTTTAAAGTGAATGCTGCTTTTATGTTACTGCATAAAGGAAAGCATAACAAGGCTGCTTTACTTCCCTTTAAACACAAGCGTGGAAAGAGAGTGAGGCATGTGAAAAGCCAATTCTCTGTGCCACTACTTAGTCAATTGCACTCAGTCCTACTCGATGACACAGCCACACTGCAAAGACCACTCAGCAGTTAATGGATATAATGTTGGAAAAGCACTTTGAGGTTTCCAAAGAAAGGTAGGGTAAAAACCCAAAGGAGCATGGTTTTATTACTTCTTCCCAATAACTGAGCAGTGTTACAGATGAAACTCCCATGACCTAAAAAGAAATTAAGATATTAATTTATTTTGCTAATTCTGATTCTTCCATATGAAATCACTTCTTTCACAAATGGGTACTTGAAATCACAGAAGAATTATCTGTGCCCTAGTCTCTTCTTGTCAGGATAACCATTACACACTGCACAGTAAGGAATAAGTATGTTCTTCAAGTGTTACAGCCTACGTCTACAATCTGTCAAATGTAGAGCTGAGGAGGAGTTCTGTGTTTCTAACTGTATACATCCATCACTAGCTCCCACTCTTCCCACAGACAGCAATAAGTCAACAATGAAACATAAAAGCTAATAATAAGTGACTGAGCAATTGCTCAGAAGAGCTGAACATTAGGCGCGGTGTCACATGGACACACATTCCTCCCCCCCCCCTTTTTTTTTTCTGACAATTTCGGGTAATTAAAATTAAGGACTCACATATAACCAAAGGAAAATAAACATGCACTGCACAAATATGTAAAAGTCAGTCAGAGATACAATTTCATGCTTATCACCGGACAAGATGAGTGTTATGAATGGCACATGCCCAGAATGCAAGTAGTGACTAAGAGACGCTGCTGCAAATGCCATGGAAAATGACAATTATAGGCACTTCAAATGCTCAAAACAAACAAACAAACAAACAAAAAAACAAAACAAAACTCGGTGTCATTTCACACAAGCTGGAAATATTTCTTCATTCACAGGTATCGTAACATGTTCATTTCTAAGAGTCTATTAAATCAACATTTATTAAGGACACATTATATACAATTTACTATGCTCTAATGAGGGAAAATAACTGCATAAAAAAGAATAAGGTTTACATGCAGGTGTGCATTCAAAATATATGTATGTGTATATATCATTGAATATAGAAAAAGTATAATCTAAAGGAGAACACTTGATTCAGAAAATCAACAAATCCATGACTTAAATACGGGTTTTTTGTTTTGTTTTGTTTTCTTCTCATTCTGTAAGAATTTATTAGGTGAGAAAATAGCATAAAAACCTTGAAAATTACAAGTTGGAAATCTTACATATTAAAAGGAAACAAGATGTCTTTCAACAGTGTTTTTGAACTCTGTTTTACCTTCAAAATGATTCACCTAACCAAATCTCATAGGAAACCACAATATATAAGTGAGATAAAGAAAGGTATTTAATGAACACAAATTTGTTTTATAAGTATGAGTTTATAACATTTATTTTTTAAGTAAATAAATGAGTTTTCTTCACAGAGAGAAAAATGTAAAATAGGGGATTCTGGATGACAGTTACACTCTCTCATGAGCCTTGGCATCCGATTTGTGTCTGTAGTGGGGGGGTTTTGGCACCATATTAACAAAATTCTGATTCATACACATACCTGGTTACAAATAGTGAAATATAGCAGCTCCCTTGCGATCTCAGGTTACTCTTCAAGCAAACAGAGACAGCAAGAGATGCTTCATTCCTCAGGTTGAACCCAGACTCAATGATCTATTAACACAAAATAACTCATCATCACTGTTCTCAACTGTGGTTAATTTGCCATAAAGTACACTTGACCGTGTATGTGTTTTTTTAAATTATAATATCTGAATCCAAATCAAACCTTTGAGAGACCCAAAGATCCTGCCCAGAATGTCCCAGAGGTTAGTAGACTCTAATACCTATTTGTAAGCCTGTCTTTAAAACGCCTACCAGCATGTGCTGAGTTGGTATCAGTGGCCAAAACATTGGTGGCCAGGGCAGATGTCACATGCAAATGCCTGCTGGCAAAACTAAGATTCAAGCAAGGTGTGCCATCTGCAGATTTGCTGGCCTTTGGTTTCCTTCATTTCCTCCCAATGGTCTTGTTCCTCTTCTCCGCTACTGTTTTGGCCCAGAGCAATCCAACCAATCATCTCTTTACGCTTCATAGTACGCCTGTTATAAACGGAAATCATCAGTGTGACATCAGAGAGCTGAAAGAGGGCCACCTGGAAAGCAAAGGTCTCCTTGTAGACTGGATTGGGCTGACCACGTCGAATGGATGTCTTACAGCGGGACATCTCTTGACCCACAGAATCGAGAAGAAAGAGCTTTCCGTATGTATCTAAGGAAAAAAACAACAGAAATGAGAAAACATCAGAGCTTACTGTGTTGCTAGTTTTGTTGTAATATTTACATGGGATCCAAACTTTTCCTTCTTAACATACTGAGCAGCATCCTTAGGCCTGGTACTTGCCGTAGGACTAACACACTTTCCATGAATTATTAAGGAAAGGGATTATTACCTTCAATGGTTAATGTTTCATGCAGCCCACTATGGGCACCTTGCTGACGTTCATTAGAAACTCTATACATACAGAGGTGTATACATGCATAAGCATGCGTGCAATGGTGTGTGTGGACATGCGTGGTTCTTCAGCCACATTTTATTTATGTAACAAGATAAATATATACATTTTGTTCTATGTGTATTTTTCTTTTCATAATCAAAATACTGTTTTAGGCCTAGATTAAAGAGTATCTTCTCTTCTCACTCTCCACATATTCTTTGGACCATATTATCCACTCAATGACAAGTACCAAACCTTTAACTCTGGCCTAGACTTCTTGTCCAAGCTCAAGATCCAGCTCAATACATTTTTTCCTGTGGACATCCTGCACATGTCTCACTCTTCATGTCCCCAACACTTAAAACTTGCTGCTCCAGTATTCCCCATCTCTCTGCAAACAGTAGTGTCATCCACTCAGTTTATCCACATCAGGAGTCAAGACGACATTTTTGACAAGACTGGCTCCTCACTCCTAGTCCGGCCAATCAATCACCAAGTTCTGTTGATTCTATGTCCTAAATAGCTCCCAACTCCACCCACTTCTTTCCATCCCTGAGGCCACTGAACTCCGTGCACAGCAATCTCCAGTCACTAGCCTCTCTCACTTGCATTACGGCAGGTCTCCTCACCCATCTCCCATCACCAGGCTGCCCAATCCCACAGTCAGAGGGAGCTCTGTAAAATGCAAATCTGTTTATGTCACTCTCACTAATAGACAAAGACGAAACCTTCAATACTGCCCATTAATCTCAGGGCAAAAATGAAATTTCTTGGTATAGATGACATACTCTGATCCTTTTACCTTTCCGTTTCACTGGGCACCCCTGCTTCCTTTATATGCTGCGTTCCTTCTATACTGACCTCCCTTCAACCCTCCAACCCACCCTTCTCTTTCTCTTTCACTTCTGCACAAACTGTGCATGCTCTGAAACCACGAGTGATAACCACCTTCCCTTGGTTTCTATTCATTAGTTCAGTCTGGTTGTGGCTTTATGCAGGAATTTTTGCTGACCACTTGCTCCTGTTCCGACCAGCTCAGATTCGGATAACCCTTCCGTGGGCTCCATCAAAATCTAGCTTCAGGTTATCCCAGGACTTTGCTGCCTGCTTACTCATCTACAAGGCTGTCAGTTGGAAGGAGGAATTGCCTGTGTACAATTGTACCCCTGGTTCCTGGCCCAGTGTCCAACACATGATAGACATTCAATATATATTAAACATTTTGTAACGAACGTGCATGACCCTCCAGCAGGCTTGACTTCCTTTTTTCTTTTGGTCTTGGGTTTTCAAACTTGCAAAATGAAGATAAACCCCTTGGTTTTATCACCCTTGCACTGGAATGCTATAAAATGAGATTAGCCTCATACGTTTAGCAATTTATAGAAAGGAAAAAAATTATCCAAATTTTATTAACATAATCTACTACTGCTGCTAAAATTCCTGAATAGATAATTGCAAAGAAAATTATCCCCAAAGGCAATTATATTTTTTATTAAAATCACTCAATTCATCAATTTCTTGACCCTCTCTTAATGATAATATTTACCACTACCTTATGTGTGTCTTAGCCTTTAAAAAAGAAAATCTAAGTGTTAGGACATTTCGCAGATTCTATCATTCTGTATATTCTGTTCAATGCAGGCTGAAAGCTGATTTGTGTTTACTGCTCACTTTCCCACCTAACGACCAGTCAAACTTTTGAAAGTGTAAATCCAGATCTCTGTAATTTACTGTTCTCTACAAGAGCATTGCAAGGTGGGAAACAAATTACAACCTGCAGTTTTCTTTCTATGTTGATCTTTTTCTATTCCGGTTTGATGTGTTATTTTATTCACTTATCTGCTGAGAAACACAAGGTGTGAAATTACACTTCAGGTGTGAAAACACTTCTCCGTCTCAGAAACAGGCCTCTCCACTCTTCAAACTGCTCTTCTGAGAAAGCTGTCAGAAAACCAGCAATAGGGGAGTGAATTTGTGTTTCCACAGCTGTACAGCTCCATGATTCCTATAGGAGAAGTTCAATCCAGTCCCTGAGCTGCTTTGGCAATTCTTGCCTTGGTTTTGGCAGTGGGAATTGAGTTAATCTTGCAAACAAAAGACCTGCTCATTTCACAAAGTGCAATTTCAATCTTTATCCTGTCACAGATCACCTTCTAATGACAAGAAAGGCCATTTACTACCAAACCGCCATCACCGAAGCTGAATGATACGTGTATGACAAAAGGGGAAAATAATCATTTGATAAACAATCCAGTCTGAGGACACCTAACCAAAAGAAGGGAAACGTTGCTGATTGTTCCAGCTCAAAGGGAACCTTTCCTCAGCAGTGATAATGTGTTTACTTTTCAGTGTCCGGAGCCAAGGCTGTGCCCAGGAAAGTCAACCTGTGAGGAACAGTGCAGAGTACAGCTGAGGTCTTTTGGGGTTCAGTGACTTATTCCAATGAGTGCCAGCCAGAATGGACGAAGAAAGGACCAAGTAAATATACAACTTCACTGAATTCTGTTTTAATTTTTTGGAATTGATAATATTTGCTACAAAACAATACCAAGCATAAGAAAAAAGAAGAAGAAGAAGAAGGTAGCAGGAGGGGAAGAATGAAGCGGGGGAAATCGGAGGGGTAGACGAACCATGAGAGACGATGGACTCTGAGAAACAAACTGAGGGTTCTAGAGGGGAGGGGGGTGGGAGGATGGGTTAGCCTGGTGGTGGGTATTGAGGAGGGCACATTCTGCATGGAGCACTGGGTGTTATGCACAAACAATGAATCATGGAACACTTCATCTAAAACTAATGATGTAATGTATGGGGATTAACATAAGAATAAAAAAAAATCTTATAAAAAAACTAATGATGTATTGTATGGTGACTAACAGAACATAATAAAATTAAATTAAATTAAAAAAAAAAACAATACCAAGCAATATTTTATCTTCTGATGAGGATTCAGGTTGCTCCTCAGTGGCTCTAGTAACTCAAAACCATCATCAAAAGGTTGAATGGGTCATAATTCCTTGACAGTCCTCGATGCCGCTCTTCTGACCCAGCTGTGGCAGCTGCTTTACCAGTCACTGTCTCCTTCTCCATAAAGGAAGATGCCATGTGTACCAGAAAATAATTATAAGAGTACACAATCCTCAATTTATCATGGCACAAAAGTATGTCATTTGAAACTCAGAAGTCATGTTTCCAAAGAAACAGCACAATACCATAGTGGTTACTTATGGAGCTCATACAAAACACTGCCCATTTGCAGCATGATGTTCTAACAATAGTACTATGGACTCTGCCTTGGGGCAGGACTGGGGCACCATGATTGTCGGGGCGAGGGAAAGGAATTCCATCACTTAAGCTCCCCTTCCCTTTTAATTTAGTAATAATTACAGGATATTTTAAACATACATAAAGAGAGTAGAGAACAATATTACACACACCCAAATATCCACCACACAGACTTGCGATATTTAACATTTGTCATAGTTACTACTGACCTTTTGCTTTTTGTTTGACTTTTAGGAAACAAAATATTATAATTGAGGATCCTTGGGTATTCCTCCTTGATCCTTTTTGATTTCTTCTCTCACTAAAGGTAATTACTAGCCTGGATTTGGAGTTCATCATTTTCATTGTGTAAGTAGACATAAATAAAGATAGCCAAAATATACTTAACAGAAGTTTGCACATTTAAAAGTATTTAGCATTTTACTGTAGGTATTCCTGAAACTTGCCTTTGTTCATTCCACATTAAATTTTTTATATTACCTATATTGATATATACATCTGTGATTCATTTATTTTAACTGCTGTATAGTGTTCTAAACCACAATTCACTTGTCCATTCTCTTAATTAATGGATATTTATTTATAATAACCAAGAATGGAAACGATATCACTGAACATTTTTCTATATTTTGTACTGTACCAAAATTTGATAATTTCTCCAGTATATATCTAGCAGTGGATTGCTGGCTCTTTATAAATTCTAGATACAAAATCTATGTTATATTTATTGCTAGTATCTTCTCTCTGTTCTTATCCTTTTATTTTATAGTGACTTTTATAGGATAACTGCTTTATATTTTTGTGGAGTCTGATTTATAAATGTTTTCCTTTTCAGGTTATGGGTTAAAAGAAATTCTTTTTTTTTCTTTAAAGATTTTATTTATTTATTTGAGAGAGAGTGACCATGTGCACATGAGCAGGGGAGGGGCAGAAGGAGAGGAAGAAGCCAACTCCCGCTGAGCAGGGAGCTGGACATGGGGCTCTGGGGCTCGATCCCAGGAACCTGGGAACATGACCTGAGCAGAAGGCAGATGCTTAAATGACTGAGCCACCCAGGCACCCCTCATTAAAAGAAATTTTTTTTTAAAGATTTTATTTATTCATTAGAGAGAGAGAGAGCACACAAGGAGGGGGAGAGGCAGAGAGAGAGGGAGAGGCAGACTCCCCGCTGAGTTGGGAGTCCTGACGTAGGGCTTGTTCCCAGGACCTGGAGATCATGATCTGAGCCGAAGGCAGATGCTTAACCATCTGAGCGACCCAGGTGCCCCTAAAAGAAATTCTTTAAGAAATCCTACCCGGGATGCCTGGGTGGCTCAGTCGGTTGAGCGTCTGCCTTCGGCTCAGGTCATGATCCCAGGGTCCTGGGATCGAGTCCCGCATTGGGCTCCCTGCTCTGCGGGGAGCCTGCCTCTGCCTCTGTCTCTCTCTCTGTGTCTCATGAATAAAAAAAAAAGAAATCCTACCCAAACTCCAGAGTCGCATATATTTTCTTCTATGAGTCATAAGAATTTATTTTTCATATTTGATATTTAATCTACCTGAAATTGATCTTTATGTGTGGTGTGAAGTAGGGATCTATTTATTTTTTCCATATGGGAAGCATTATTCATTAAATAGCCCATTATCTCCACAACTGATTTGTAATACAATGTCAGGTACCAGCTTTCCGGGCTTGAGTGTCTTTCCCTCACCTGATAATAGTAATTAACATCATTTTATAATATGCCTTTGTATCTGCTAGGGAGACTCCTACTATTGTCTTTTTAAAAACTTTTCATTATTTTAAGTTCTTGTTTAACTGGCTGTTGCATATGAACTTAGGATCAGCCTGTCAAGTTGTTGTTTTTTTTTTTAAAGCAAAATATACAAAAGCACCAAAACCCTGTGGGGATTTTGATTGGGCTTGTACTGGATATATAGATTAATTTGGGAAAAGTTGTCTTCACAATACAGAACATTCTCACCAATGAACATAGTTTACCCACCTAGTTTTCTTTTGTGTCTTTCAAAAAACTTTGTATCTTTTTCCATAATTTTCTTTTCTTATTCATCTTTTATTAATGTTATCCTTTGGTACATTAGGTATTTTCTTACTGTTGTGCATAGTAATGTTTTAAAACTCTTCTTTCTTTCCTTTTTTTTTTTAAGAGGGGAGGAGGGGCAGAGGGAGAGAGAGAATCTTAAGCAGGCTCCATGCCCAGCAGAGAGCCTGACCGGAGGCCGGATCTCAGGACTTTGAGGTCATGACCTGAGTTGAAATCAAGAGTCGGGCGCTTAACCAACTGAACCACCGAGGCACCCTTAAAACTCTTCTTCCTAACTGTTCCTGATGTATTAGAAAATAATTGGTTTTGTATGAGAAACTTATTAGTTCAAATTTATAGATCTTCTAATGTAAACAATCATTTTTTTTTTTACAAATAATGGCAGTTTTCTTTCTTTCACGCTTTACATTTTTATTTTTTTCTTATCCTAATGAATTGTCTTGAGTCTCCAGTCCAATACTGAATAAGAGTGATGACAGTGGGAATCCTTATTTCGTTCCTGACTTTAATAAAGGGATTTCAGGATTAAGGATGACAGTGCAGATTTTCTTTAAATGCCCACTAACGAGATTAAGCAAGTTCTGTACCTCATATTAGTTGTTGATACTGAACACCATTTTCTCCTTCCTAAGCAATTTCCTGTATCAAAGGGGCATAAAACTTAAAACTGCATTTCCCTAAATCTCCTGCCAGTAAGATCCCACTAATGAAAGCATCTTGTTTGAGACTGGAAGGTAGAAGAAAAGGGGAGCCATATCTCTCCAGACCCAGTAACTGGCAAAGTAGGGGTTTTGCCCATGGTGTTCAAACATCCTTATGAGAATCTCTTCTTTCCTGCACAAACAGCTCAGACCATTTTGGCATCTTTCCTGTGATGTCTGTACGTCTAGATTTCCTGAGGGAGCTTCAACCCTACAATAAACGTGTAATACTGGACTCAAAATATCTAGACTATTCCTATTTCCCTGACAAAATCTGACTGATATTGTAAGTGATAATCTGAACTGGAATGTTTCCATAAAAAAAACAACAACAACAAAACAACGTAAGAATGGGCACTGGCATCGAAGGTGGGTGCCAGATGATGAAGAGATCAGAGGCTAGGATAGTGGAGACCCATACTCCATATTATGTGATGGTGAAATCCCCATCTGACCTAAGTTAGGAGGAAGGGCATACAGCCAGTGAGTTTTTTGCTCTCCTAGGGAAAGAGATTGGAAAAGAGAATGCTAGAAGTGTATTCAGTACTACTAGCTTCACTTGGGGGGCAGAGAGAGGCAAAAGGTAAGCTTGGGAAAGAACTGGCCAGTATGCAAGGTAAACAGAAAGGAAAAAGAAGGAATACTGAAATGCAGACCTTTCTGTGGTTAGAAAAGCTAACTGCTTCCAGACCTCCAAACAGTGAGAAATGGATCTCAGAAGAAATTCAAACAATAGAGGCCCAACAAACCTTCTCAGGTGAATAAGGTGATAATATCACACTAAGGACGTAGGCTTCATACCAGATTTGAGTTGACTGGGCCTTCTGACTGAGTTCTGAATAACGGAATATGAGAAATTATAGTAATTACCTTCAATCATGACTATATTCAAGTACTCCCACCCAAGCAAGACATCTCCCATGCTGTCCCTTCCCTGTCCACGACAACAATGCAGGTCACATTTTGAATACGATTGTATTGTCTCATTAAATGGAAAGAGCCTGTGTGCCTTCGTCCCAGCAGAGAGGAGTCATTTGACTCACTACAAACAGTGATGCAAAGGAGAAATAAACCTTTGCTGTGTCCAGCCACCCAAATGGCAGGGCTTGTTTGTTACTGCATCTTAGCCTACCCTATACTAACACCCTTTTCTTATCCATCTGCTGAGTTCTCTTTATCAATAATGGACAGTGCATTCTCTCAAAAGCTTCTTTTGCACCTGTTGGGATAACCATAATGGTTTCTCATATGTCAGCTAATATGGTGAACTACACTAGCAGATTTTCCTAAAGTTAAATCCTTCTTACTTGCCCAGGCTAAGCTCAATTTGTTGGTAATTAGAATTTTTTTTCTTATACATTATGAGGCAAGGTGGGCCAACATAAACTACAGTGTAGGTGGAAGGATGTGGGGAGGGGAGACAGGGAGAGATTGGGAGCAAGAGAAATAATCTAGCATTATATCTATCTTTTACATAGCAGTTTTAGTCCTTTTACATTTATTATGATCACTGATACAGTTTTTATTTATTTTTATTGTTTTGGTTTGTGTTTCTATACTGCATTTTCTATGCCTTTATATACCCTTTCCTGATTTCTACTGATCCACTGAATTTTCTTTATTCTAATTTGTTCCCTCTAATGCTTTGAAAGTTAGATGAAAATTTTAACATGTGCTTTGATTTAATGTCTAAAATTAATTAATATCTCCACTCTCCTCTTGAGCAACATAAGGATCTCAGAATTCTTTGATTTCCATCTTCCCTTCTCATTCTTCATTTTATTTCTCTTTGTTGTTGTACTCCCAATATATTAGTCATTTTTCCTACTGCTGCTGTATTGTTTCTTGCAGTCTATACATGCTGAAATTTACCTACATGTGTACCAGGTTTTTTGTTCATTATTCCTTTCTGAACTTCACTATTTCCTTCTAAGTTCAATTTCTTTCTTCCTGAAATACATCAGTTAGTAGTTCTCTCAGTGATAAACCCTTTCAAACTTTGTGGAAAACATCTTTATTTTTCCTTCACTCAAACAGAAGACTAAAAGCTGAGACTGTTTTTCTGTTGAGACTGGTGATATTGTCCCCTTCTCCTCTGGCTTCTGTCATTGCTGTTGAGAAGTCTGTCCTCAGTCTTTTTTTTTTTCTTAATATTTCATTTATTTATTTGTCAGAGAGAAAGAGAGAGCACAAAGCAGGGGGAGCAGCAGGCGGAGGTTGAAGCAGGCTTCCTGCTGAGCAAAGAGCCCAATGCGGGACTCAATCCTAGGACCCCAGGATCATGACCTGAGCCTAAGGCAGATACTTAACCGACTGAGCCACCCAGGCATCCCTAGAAGTCTGTCCTCAGGCTTACTGCCATCCTTCTGCAGGTAACTTGGTTTAAAAACAAAACAAAACAAAACAAAACAACCACCACCAACAAACTAAACAGCTTGATTGAGATATAATTTATGTATCATGGCAATGGTATTTCCCCCTCGTTGCTTTTCTGTCTAGAGTTTCTGACTAACTTTAATATTGCTGTGGGAATTAAGTGAGTTAATGGAAGTAAAGGACTATCACCTATGCACTCTGTAAATTAGTGCCACATATAAATCTTTGTTTGAATTGGCCATAATTCTGAGCACACAGTGGTTGCTAATAAACACTATATTTAGCTGAAAAATGGGCCAGGATTTTGAAAGGTGCTATGCCCCGTATCTGTTCATTTTCATTTAGTCCTTTTCCCCCCTGCACTCCATTTGTACAGCTCACCCTCTGCATCCTACCTGTTCTTCACACTCGACATGAGGCAGCTTGATATGCTTTTTTGTTTTTCTTTGCTCTAGTCTCTGCTATTGTGAGTGCCTAACAAGGTTAATATGGTGCTGCTTTAAGTATTATCATTTGGGATGTAATCATCACATGTGGCTAATCATGCACATGCTGAGAGATAGGGAACTTGTTGTTTTTAACTGGAGGGGACATCTTAATGTTAGTTTTTGACAAGAACCATTATATGTGTGTATATACACACACACATATACACAACGCAGTAACGCACTGTAGAAAGAGACATAGTGAAAATAAAGATGGAGAAAGAGAACCTACCAACAGAATAGCTAATACATTTTTTTTTTTAACTTAGCACTTGTATCGGTAACATTAGCTTGTTAACCTCATTTAATAGGGAAGGAAATGAAATTCAGAGAGGTTAAATCAACTGTCGAGGCCATGCAGTAATTGGGTGGCAGGCAGAACAGAGCTGCTAAATTGTTAGTGAATTGCTTTCCCATGAAGCCAAATTCGAAGGATAATTAAATGTTTCTAATTCTCCATGGAAACTTTTTCAAAAGCATTTGTAAATGCATATTGCGATTTCATATGACTACTAGATGCTACAAACTCCTTTTTCACCTGGACCATCAACCATGTACAGATGTGGAGACTATTCCTTGCCATCAGTTTGTAGACTAGCCTACACCACCTTAACAGCAATAGCGAAAATATTTTTGAACACTGACCACACATACTAAATGAGGTATTACCTTGAAAATGACTGGCATGACTCTTGGCACACTGTTATGTGATTAGTTCATGTTGTTACTTCATTTATATGTTGTTTCTAAATAGGTTCAATGGGCTAGTTTCAGTAATTTTCAAATAGCCTATTTTATCATCCCTAGCCCACCTATTATTTAAAAAACAACAACAACAACATATAACATGGGCATTTTCCAAAAATAAAGAAGAAAAAGATATGTAGACAGATGTAAATCTAGATACAAGTCTATCTGTATCTACATTTACATCTATCTGTCCATCCATCCATCCATTGGATGAACAGAGAAAAGGTTAAAGTTAGAAATCAGGAAGTGCCTAATCACATACTTTCTCTTGGGATGGGTGTGGTTTATAGAGGGTGCTACAGAAGATGCACTCAGGTTCAGTTGCTTGGTACTCTATCCTGTCCAAGGTTAAGTCAGGGGAATAAGGTTGGACCTTGAGATGTCAACATAATCAAAAACAATGTAATTCTAACCACAGAAGCTAAGGTTCATGTTTTATTTTTACCCACCTGATCCAGCTGAACTATTCTAGACCAGACTAGCTTTTTCTGCCTAATATCGTATAAATAGAATTTTCAAATACACTGAAAATTTGAAATAATTGTACAGTGGATACCCATATACTTACTTCCTAGATTCTTCATTTGTTATATTTTGCTTTGTGTTATGGACTGAATGTGTGTATTCTCCCCAAAGTTATATGTTGAAGCCTTAATCCCCAACGTGATGGTATTTGGATGTGTGACCTTTAGGAGGTGATTAGGTCATGAGGGTGGATCCCTCATGAATGAGATTAGTGCCCTTATAAGAAAAGACAAGAGAGAGATGATTTCTCTCTCTGCCATGTGAGGATACAGCAAGAAGGTATCTGTCTGCAAAGCAGGAAGAGGAACCGAATCAGCTGGACTTCGATCTTGAACTTCCCAGCCTCCAGAACTGTGAGAAATAAATTTCTGTGAAGCCACTTAGCGTATGGCATTTTTGTTGTAGTAGCCCAAGCTCAGACCATTTTCTTTCTCATATACCTGCATATCTATCTACCCATCAATCCCTCTTAGCTGTAGTCATCATTATTCTTCACCCCTAAACATTTCTGCATACATTTAAATAACCAGAGCTCAATATTTTATGATTCTTTTCTACTTTAAGGTAAAATTTACACACAGTGAAATGCACAAAGCCTAGTACCATTTGGTAAGTTTTGACAAATGCAAACATCCATTTAACTCATACTCCCATCGAAATATAGAACATGCCCATCACCTCAGAATATTCTTTCATGTCCATGCCCAGTTCATCTCGACACTGATACCAATCCTGAGGCAACCACTCTTCTGCTTATTCTCACTATAGATGAGTTTTGCTTATTTGAGCACTTCCTATGAATGGAGTCATGTAACAGGTACTCAGTATGTTTTTGAGATCCCACGTTAATTTCCTTTTTAGTTGTTGAATAGTATTCCACTATATAAATATATCTTTGTTTATTCATTCATGTGGACATGAGGGCTCTTTGCAGTTTTGCCATTATGAATAAATCTGTTCTGCACATTCTTGTGCAGGTCTTTTCTTCTTCTTCTTCTTCTTTTTAACATGTGGATGAATGCCTAAAAATAGAACTGTTGGATTTTCAGAGCAAGTTTAGTTGTATAAGAAACTGCCAGGCCTTTTCCCAAGTGGTTGTTCCATTCCCACCAACAATGTATTCTCCACATCCTCGCCAACACTTGATGGAATCAGCCTTACTTTTAGCCTTTCTAGTGCATGTCATGGAGACTCATATCTAAGAATGCTCTCACCAGCTTCTGCCCATCAAAGCAAAACCTGCCTCTCACTGAGCCCTCTCCCCCAGGTATTTACCTTGGAAGTTGGAGAAGGGGGGCTTACATTTCAGTGGTTTATTTCTTCTAAGGCCCTAATAGAGAAGAGGAATTTCGTCTACTATCTGTCCGCCTTCCCACTATCTTGCTTAGAAAGAAAAGTTTAAAATGTCCGAACAGTCATCCGACTGGATCAAGCTGGCGAGTTCAAAGTTCTCCTCTGTTTCATGATACATTTTGAGGCAAAAGATTCTCCCTTCTAAATCTCAGCCTTTCTCCCAGTTTCTAGCAATATTTAGAAACTTTGATATTCGAGAGAAGAAAATTTCCCAATATTCAGGCTCAACCTATTCTCTCTCAGGCTTCTCTAAGGACCATTCTTCAATTATCATAGCTACTCTGTAAAGCAGGATTGGTGTCCCCTGTTTACAGAAGAGGGAACTGTCCCTGAGCCCAGAGTCCTATGCGCAGGGTTTTAGGACCCTCACACGAGTGTTCCCACACATGCCTCTCCCCTCGCGGGCAGCTCCTCATGGTAGACTCTTACCCATGATGCTCTGGTGGTACCTCCTACCCTCCATCCACCTCATGGGGACAGTGCACTTGGCCGTCTCCCTCAGCCACCCATCAGCCTCAGGCCCACTCATCCCCTAGCTTGCATCCTCTCTCCTCCCCACTTTCTTCCAACTCTGCTCAGTTATCTCATAAAACTCCTGTTCTGTCTCTTATTTTCTTCCATATGGGAACTAAAAATGTACCTTCAGCTTGCCTGATGACTGCCAAAGTAGTGCTGGTGGCATAATAAAGTGAGACATAATGAAGAACCAACGCCATCAACATCTAAAGCCCTCGAAAGTACCAAGAGATCCCTTTTACAATCTCCACAAAGGCACCTTCTACTTTCTCAACCCCTCCTAATTAAACTGGCTTTTCCTCAAGTGCTGGAATTCTACATAAACAAAAAACTTTTGTCTTCACTACTGGGTTTCTGTTTTAATGAACAGCATCACAGCAACATTGTTTCTATTACTTTGGTTGCAAAGATACAGCATGTCAGTTAGGGTTTAAATTAAATTGCAACATTATGTCTACAAAAAATCATGTAGCAAATGCCAAACTGACTTAAACTTCTGGAATAAAGTCAATTTCTAAATTAGGACTTGCCTTTTTTTTCTGTTCAGTTTTAAATATTTGTTACAAGAATTTCCTCTTTGGCATGTTTTCTCTTATATAGAAATGTATAATGATACAATAGTACCATCCTCAACATCACAGCTTTCTATGTAGTATTTCTACCTAGAAAGTATATATGATTACAATTCCATTTTACAGATGAGGAAACTGAAATTCAGGAAAGTTTAATAACTTCCAGCTAGTAAGTGGCAGAGCCTGAATTCACACCTTAGTTTGTTAGCCTCCAGCTGATTCTTTCTTAGCATCCATATTACCACCCAGCACACAGATTAAAGCTTCTCAGCGTGGATTGGAACAGGTCATGACTGTGTGATTCACCTCCCCACCATTCTCTGCAGCTCCACCATGTTCCTCCCAAGTAGTTATCCAGATCTCACCAAATTCCAGGAGGATAGGGGAAAACTGGAAAAAGCTCTAAAAGAAGAGCAGTAAATCCAGATCTTTAATAAATCCAGAGCTATTTTAAAAAAACAAAGCTGTATCTAGCAAAGAGACTAGCTGTGTGATTAATAATCAGCACCTATGATGTATGTTAAACAGCTCTCACGTGGCCATGAGCATCAACACAAAACATGGCTTATGTACCCACTCTCTTGTTAGCCAGTGTGCTGGGTTTCCCTTATTACGTTGCTCTAATGGTGTTAATAGACTGACTAACAAGATACACTGAACAAAGACTTTGTGGGCTGCAGCACAGATAAAGACTAAGAAGAGTGAGAACCTGGATTTGGCTATAGAAGCTGACACTTTTCTACCAGCTTGGCTGGCTCCTCGCCTGATGCTGACATGTGAGGCAAGAGCCTATTGACTCCTTTAGCCTACCACGTTGTTATCAACTTCATCCTTATTTCAGTGAGACTCTGGTCCCTGGGATGGACAAGCTCACTTGCCCTCCACACTACCCTTTCTAGTTTACCTTCTGGACTTGAAAGGCTGGAAATGCAACAACATTTTTCAGACTCTCTTGCAGCTAGAATTCTAGATACAAATTAGGTTCCTCTGGTTGTATGAACTTGCATGAGATCCAGAAGGCAGAAGTGAGGCAGAAACCATCTTCCTGTCCCCTTTTAAGCTATTTTTGCTGACAATCATTAAAACCGAGCTAATATTTAGCAGCATTATTCCAAAGCTCAGTCTCTAACTTCTTGTGTCCTCATAGGCAGTTGTGGCTGTTTCCAGCAGCACCATTTTTATTCCAGCTTTCTGAGCCCGGGACTGCAGCTACAGGAGTGTCTTGGGCCCCTCTTTCTGGTGGTGATCTCCAAAGTGGTAGCTCTCCTGGTAAGTCAGGCTTATATTGCCCCAGATCCTCTTCCACCTCCTCCTCTGTCGGCACCATAACCACTAACATTTCTTGTATGCACACTGTGTGTTAGGCACTAGGCTAAATGCTTTATAGAAATCATTTTATTTGATCCCCCCCACCACCAAAAACCCATAAGGAAAGTGTTATTGGGGCACCTGGGTGGCTCAGTCATTAAGCGTCTGCCTTCGGCTCAAGTCATGATCCCAGGGCCCTAGGATCAAGCCCCATATCAGGCTCCCTGCTGCACGGGAAGCCTGCTTCTCCCTCTCCCACTCCCCCTGCTTGTGTTCCCTCTCTCGCTGTGTCTCTTTCTGTCAAATAAATAAATAAATAAAATCTTTAAAAAAAAAAAAAAGAAAGTATTATTAATATCACTTTGTTCCAGATGAACCTACTGAAATTCAGAATAGAGAGTTAAATTGTACTGGATCAGAGCGAAGCTAATGGGTAAGTGGGTAGAGCTGGACTTTGCCCCCAGATCTGCCTCACTCCAAAGCCTATGCTCGGCCTCTTTAAAGGTATTTGCAGGCCTGGAACCTATTAGCAGATTTTAATTGCCCATACACATTATGTTGCTGAAGAGACATCATTCTTTTCCCTTTAACCATATACAAGTAGGGGCCAGTCTATTTTGCATCAAGATATATCCAGATATCGAAGAAGCCTTCAATCTAATTAGATAGAAAGGCATTTAAAATATCAAGAGGTATCACTTTGTAAAAACATGTCTAAGTCATTCTGAAATCACTTCTTTATAAAAGTTAAAGAATTAAGACCAAAGCAAACACAGCCTTCTGCTTGCTCCTGGAAGGCCCAGAGCTGGGCGTCCAGACATGCACTTACCAGGCGCTCTATTAACAGCGAGGTTTCGGAAATGGCTGCCTTTGATCATTTCCACGGATAATCGCCCCGTTGTGGCGTTGTAGGACAGCCCCACCAACAGCTCTGGCGCTCCTCCATGAGACAGCGACTGTGTGGATGAAGCGCTATCACTGTGAGAAACTGCAGATGGGCTGAGCGGAGACTCTCCACTCTGGAGGGGAAGAACAACAAAGAACCCATTGGTCCACGCTGCACTACTCTCTTACAGAAAGCCGATATTATGTTTGGTGAAACCGTAGCCCAATCTCAACTGCTGCCAAAGATTACTAACAGCGCACTTGGTGTGAATGATAATGGGCCTGGGGAGTGCAGTCATGGATGAGACGCCCCACGTTATTCGCTGACATATTTGCTTCAAGAGCTGTCTCCATTCAACATTTCCTCTCTAAAGACAAAATGGACAAAGATATTATTACTAGTGTAAATCAAATGCTCTCAGATACACTAAGAGCTAATAATACATTTAATATAGACCCAAATTCCCTCCTTTGTCATTTGTGCTTGGATGTTTCTATGGAACCCATCCACTCTAGGCATGAGTTTTGTTTCTGTTCGCTGCAGCTTCTTGATGAATGTAGCAACACAGGAGGCACTTTGTCTTCACTAGAAAAGAAATGACCATGACCATCTACCACCCCATAGAACATTTGGTCCCTAGTTCTCCTTCCTAGGGGTGTCAGGAACACACCAGATGCTATTACTGCCCCCCCACTGAGGAAATGAATTACATTGAAAATGAGCACTTTTATAACTGTTTGGTAAAACAGTCCATGATTGGACTGTGGATCTCAGAGACTTTGCACACACCAGGTGAGCCTAGAAGAGAGACGATGCTTTCTGTCCTGTTTATTCACACACCTGCTTCTCCAAAGTGCCCACCTTTCTACACCAGACACATTGGGAGGAGGAGAGCAAAGTAAGCCAGGATGTTGACTCTCACCTCAAGAAGCATAGTGGGCACTGGCCCTGGGGCGGGGGGGGGGGGGGGGGAGGGGGCAAGACAGCCAGCCTCCAAGAACCACCACCTCCTCCACCAGAAACAAGTGCATCAGACTTAGCTCAAACTTTCTTCTCAACATCTGAAGTCATTTCCTAAACTTGTTATCAAAAACCCCACAAAGGGATGCCTCAGTGGCTCAGGTCATGATCCCAGAGTCCTGGGATCGAGCCCCGGTCAGGCTCCTTGCTCAGCGGGGAGCCTGCTTCTCACTCTCCCACTCCCCCTGCTTGTACTCTCTCTCTCTGACAAATAATTAAATAAAATCTTTTTTTAAAAAACCCACAAAATAAGCACATTAAAAGGAATTAAATATTCTTCACATCTGTAGGAAAAATCTTGTTGACCAAGCCATGGCAGAGCCCTGGGCTTTCAAGAACACAATATGAAAACTATAGAGAGAGCTGGTTTTGATAGTTGCCACATAGGCCCTGCTGTCTAGATGATGACAATCCAGTAGTGACATATTTGCTTAGTTTGGGTAAGGATCACCCCTCCCCTGTGCTTCTACAGAAGCATCTACCAAGGCACCTATCACAACAGAGCTTGCCTCTCCCATCACATTTGAATCCTTGTAAATTACTCAGTCTAGTGCATAGCCCAATGCCTGGCATATAATCATGATTAACAGATAACTGATGAATTTTTACCTTCAAAGTTCTTTCACACTGGCTCATCTTCCCCACTCAACTCTGTGTCTCTAGGACAGGACCTGGCACAGAGAAATAGGGGTGAGATCATACCTACTCCTATGCCTTATAGTGCAGGATTCCTTCTGACCTCCTCTGACTTCTATTTTCCATGATTTCACATATACTTTACTCAGAGCTTAAGAAAAAAGAGAGATTTAAGCAGAAGTGAGAAATGATCTGGCTTATGGTTTTTTGGTTTTTTTTTTTTTTTTTTTTAGATTTTATTTACTTTAGAGAGAGGTAGAGAGCACGAGTGGGGGGAGGGGCAGAGGGAGAGAGAGAATCCTATGCAGACTCTGCGCTGAGCTAGGGGCCAGATGTGGGGCTCCATCCCAGGATCGAGATCATGACCTGAACCAAAATCCGGAGTTGGACATTTAATGGACTGAGCCACCCAAGTGCCCCTAAAAGGTTTATTTGGGTCCCTGGGTTGGGAATAGTCTGTAAGGGGCAAAGGCAAAAGCAGGAAGACCACTGGAAGGCCATTTCAATAATCCAGCAGAGTTAGGTTCTGGTTATAGTTTGAAGATAGAGCCCAGAGGATTTCAGGTTGACCTGAACAACTAAAAGGATGAAATTGCCTTTAGCCAAGATGGGAAGGCTGCAGGCAGAATAGATTTAGGGAGACAACTCTGGAGATACTAATTTTGAGATAGCTATTAAAAATTTAAGTGGCTGGATCTCCCATCACTACACTCCAGGCTTTCTGGATCCTTTCCTCCCCCTAGACAGGACAAGCTCCTTCCTACTTTTCGATGCCTGCATGTGCCATTTCCTCCGCCTAGAATCCTTGGTCATCCACATGTCACCAGTCTTGATCCCTTGATTTGTGGAGTTTTGTGTTTTATTACCACCTCAAAGACACATTCTCTGACCCTCCTTAACCAACAGCAGCCTCTATCCCTCTCTCTCTCCCCTTGCAAACCCTGGTTTTCTCTTGTTGCCCCTCATCCACCAGGCTGAAAGCTCTTGAGGGCAGAGGCATCACCCTTTTTGTTCTTTCCCCCATCCCCTCTGCCTGTACAGCACCTGACATGGCAGGCACTCAGTAAACGTTTCTGAATGGATGACTGATTGGCCCAATAGCCCAAGATGAGCTACCTGATCTTTTTACATGGTTTTTAGAAGGAGGCCCTCATACTAGATGACATTTAACCCCCAGCAATAGTGGGTTGTCCATCTTGGAGACCTACAAGCTGTGCGGGGATGCAGAGGATAAGGCACACGGGAGGAGCGCGGGCATATACATGGAAGGTCTTAGGAGTGGCTGGAGATCAGGGCTGCCGTGGTAGCCTACTCAGACACACCTGTTAAGGAGCTCCCCTTCAAAGTCCCATCTCTGAGATCCATCATAATGCAGAGTAAGGGTGGCGCAAGAGGGAGATGGTCAGACCACAGGTCAGTTAATCAGCAGGCTACACTTGCTGTCATTTCCAAAAATGGACAGGAAATATATCCATCGGCTTATAGGGAAGATGGACACGAAGAAAAAAAAACCATTGTACCATGAAGCGCAAATCATGGCTTATAAGGATGGGGAGAGCCAAATGGAAAATTAAATTAAGGTGTTTGAATTCACAGGCTGAATGTACTAAATCAAGGGCTGACAATTCCAGATCCTTGAACATACCCGCATCATTAGCAGCACCATTTAACATACTCACGCTGATATTACTTCTTGGCTCCAGAACCAGAGTCACTTTCATTTCCCCTTCTGGGTGCAGGTGCCTGAGATGGAATAGCTTCTCTCCCATCATTCTCTCACGGGTCATCTTGCGGGCAGCATACAGACGGAAGCGGGCAGCACAGGCAGCCACATGTCTGGGCTCCAGCTTGGTGAAGGTGACCTTCTCCGTGAAGACAGGGTTGGGGCCTCTCTGTATGCTTGTCCTGCCCCTCTGATTCTTACTGGGCAGCAGCACTACGTGAACTTGCCAGGAGTTGACGCCGCTTCGGTCCTTATCTGGGAGGCCCTGTGCTCTGACAATGGTCACTGTGAGCTTCTGGCTGGAGGCTCTATATTCGAAGATGACATCCAGGTCACCACATTTTGAGATGGGCTCCAAGACCCCAGCTGGCACCTGGAAATTGGCCCCATCCTGTTCCTGTTGCAGACAGAGGAAGAGATTAGGAATGCAAATGATAATGCCCAAATACCCTTTGGTGAGATGGTGCCCCTCTGTGCTCCTTCGGAACCCTGTGCTTTTTGACTGCTAGCAGTCAAATCCCTATACGTTAGAAGGGTCTAGACACAGACATGCCGGTCTATGTCTCCCTTGGACTGTGACTTCTCTAGGGGTACAGTCTCTGGCATATGGTGAGCCTTCATGAATGTTTTTGGAATGAATGAAGAAAGCTTTTATAATTTGCAAAGTGTTTTTATATACACTGACTCTCAAAAAGTACAAGTGACCACTATCATTGAAACTGAGATACTAAGTCTAAAATTAGTCAACTATGCAACTGCCAAGAAACAACTTTTTCTGGAGTCCCCAGGAGAAATGGTCGAGTCTGGGCCTGTGTTCCAAGGGCCAGGACTTCCTGCAGATGGGAATCCTTATGGGGCCCAATGACAGGTGATCCTTCAGTAGATTTTCAAGCTGCATGGGAGAAAAGGTTTTAGAGTTGAGCTTCTCAAACGTTCACGTGGACTTGAGTCACTCAGAGTTTCTGATTCCGTAGGCCTGGGGTGGGGCCCGAGACTCTGAACATCTCAGGTCCTGAGGATGCCACAGCTAGCCTCAAGATACACTTTGAGTACGAAGGGTTTAGGAGGACACCTACAGCAACCACTTAGCAAACAGCAACACTGGATGCGGAGACAGAACCCCTGGGTTGAAAGCATAACTCTACCACGTGCTAGCTTTTTGGTTCTGGCCAAAAAGGCCACCCTCTCTGCGCTCTAGCTGCAAAATGAGCATTCAGATGCCTATGTGATGGAGTGCTGTGGTGAGGTTTTATGAGATAGGGAGAAATACCTGGCTTAGACCAGACTCCATCAATATCTATTCCCATCAATGGACTGATGCTGCCTATTTTCAAGCATGGGCCCCTCATTATAAAATAGCAGCCTTAGACAACAATGCACCCATAGCCACTCAGATCTGATGACCTCACAGAGAAAGCTGAGCTGACCTGCATTACTACAGTGAAGTACTCTCCAACAAACTATAAAGAATGTCAACATAATTTGATTTTTTTTCGATGAAGGCATGATACTTTAAACTTTGAGCTGATTCTTGTTGTAAATCGGAATCCATTCTCATTTATGTAATTGAACACCAGACTTTGCTAATTTAAAGACTACTTTAAAATATATAATAAAGCACCTCAAAAATGCACATTCATCAACAGGACTTTCCCCGCAGAGTTGAGGTAAAAGTGCACAGTTCCCTGGAGTGAGACATCCTCGGGAACCCAGGGTCTACCACTTCCTCCCCCTAGGGCATTGGACGAGTTATCTAATCCTTTCCACTCTTGGTTTTCTTCAAGAGTAAAACGGGGATGAAAACTATTTATAGGGTTGTTGTGAAAATGAAAGGATTTGACACGCAGAAGACATGGAATAAATGCCTTCTCTTTTAAAATTCACATTAGTCTACCAAGAAAATTTAGGTTTCTTGCAAAATAAGGGAAGCTCCTTATATTCTTTCCTCAGCATGCATTCATGTGAGAGTGTTTCTATTCAGAGGTACTTAGTTTCAAGTGATAAAAGTGGTTGCTATAGAGACTTCTGAATACAACTGACTAGTGTAGATATAATATTAGAAGCAAGTCTCCAAGGAGTTAGGCTAACTCAGAAATCAAGTCACAGTCTTCTGTTAAAACTCCCATCTATTTTAGCTTACTCTTGATCATCTCTATATTGCTTGCTGGATCAGAAGTAATGATAGCCAACATCCACTAAGCCCTTTCTTGTGCCCGGTACCGTACTAAACCCTTTACAGACCGCAAGAGCCCACTGTTATGCACTTCAGACCTTCTTGTTTTAGACCTTTTGTTAGGTCTCCCCCTACAGGTGCAGTCTTTCAGGCTCTAAGTAGCTTCGGCCTGACACAGCCCAAGGAGGTCCCACCTCCTGCCCATGCGATGCAACTCTCAACTCCCACCACAGGCCTCTCTGTTGATGTTAAGGCTTGGAAAGTTACAGAATCCTGGCTGGCATTCATGTATATAAAGTCCAGCAAGTGTGTGAGGTTAATGCCCCATGCAGTAAACTTGTCTCCCCTTGGACAAGTGTCCTGAGAGCAGTTTAATACAGCTTCTTACCGCACAGTCCCACACGATCAAGCCATGGGTCACACTTAGTGGTGGCCAACTTGATTACACATTCTCATATGGCTCTCCCTTCTTCCCTGCCTCACTCCCCGCCTTGTCCCTCACTCTTGTTCCCAGGGATTGTATATCCTGACAAAGTAGGCTCTGCTTTTTGGGAAATCCAGCTAAGAAATAGTATCTTTTAAAATATTCACATTAACCTAATGAAGGAGGAATTTTAATATCTTCATTTTATGGGGGAGGAAAGTTAAGATTTAGAAACTCACTCCCTGCCCCCAACCTCATACGCCCTGCCAGGACGATGCAGGATTTTCCAGTACTAATGCTCAAAATCCCAAACCTTATGTCGAACTACGATGTCTTCCTTCTTCTCCCCAAGTCTCTCACCATAGCTATTTATGTTTGTAGTAAGTGTGTGGGGTGAGGCGGGGGTAAGATGAAAGATGGAAAGACATACTACTTTGAATTTCACATCCTTTTAAGTCCCTGCTCCTAATTATAGTTAATAGTTCCCAGTTTTGTCAGCAACTTCAATGCAAGGTAAAAATATTCGGGTCACTGAGTCTCTCTCCACTTATCCATCAGGCTATCTATTCAGACAAATGCTTGCTCCACCTGCAGGTCTGTGGAAGTCCTCTGGAGGTCTCTGAAATGACTCTCCTCAGAGCCCTGCCTAAGACAGAGCTGGAGGCCATAGCCAGGCTCTGGACAGGGCCGAGCCAAGCAGTAGCACAGGGAAGCTGGGCTGTGTGGCCCCTTCCTGGGTTGATCGGAAACAAAGATTTGGGAAGGCTGGTATTTTCATAGCAATTAATTATTTCAACACACGTTACCTATCACCAGGCTCTCCTCATGCAGGTACTGTTAATACCACTAATCCATCTGACCTTCCTGCAAGGTAAAAATCTCTTCATTTTTATCCCCATTTGGCAGATTTTAATTAACTTCTCAAGGCCAACGAGTTAATCAGTGGAAAGCAGAGATGAAAAGTGGGACACCTGCCTCCCTGTGTGCTCAAAATCGCCAGCCACCCTCCCGTTGTCTTCCCTGCCAAGCCTTGGGTCTGCAGGAAAAAGTCGATGGCCTTTTCCAGCAGAGAAGAGCAGTGTTCAAAAATCCATCAGCCTAACAGGTAGTCACACTGCATGGCTGGTTTCCTTCTGGGGCAAAATAAATTATTCTCTTAGTTCTAATATCCCGATTTTTCTTTGAGATGGGAATACCTGTGTCATGCTGTCAAAACCCTCGTAGGTTTAAAGATTTTCTATCAGATTGAAAGCCTTTGTGTTTTAGTAAGATAGGGTTGATGGCATCTCTGTGGCCCCAAGTAAACAGACCTGCAATATGTTCCCGATGCCAGATACACAGGGGGAGACAGGGTTCTTAATACAGCTAAGAGGCAAATAAATCAATTCTTAAAAGGCAAGCTAAGCCTGCAAAGCAGGCAGTTACAGGAACTGCCTCCGAGCTGTATCTGAGGTTCTACCGGAGGAGCACCAAATTACAGTTTTTGTCTCAAAATCGATAGGAGGTTGAATGGAGCACACAGAGATGTCTGGGTATTTTTGGAGTCTGGGAACATTCAGTGCTCTCAACACCAAATCTTCTATGAAAGCTCCACGAGTTAGGCAGATGGGAGGTTACCTGAAGAAAGCAATCCCAAGCCTAAGGGAACAGTTATCAAGGGACAGAGTATTAAGAGGCAGGTAAACAGCTGTGTTTTGTTTTTGTGGTGAGAAAGCCAAAAAGAATATTTTAAATGTTAAATGTTTTGTGTGGAATTTGATAGGACTCCTTCACAGTAAACCAACTGGGAAGCAGAATTAAAAAAAATAATAAATTAAAAAAAAACAACTTTTAAGGTTAATAGCTTTGGGTATCTCTATATGCAGGGCTGCTCTCGGCAAGCCACAAACCACGTATCCAAGTTACTGTTTCTTGTCCTCAGCGGTAACACCAACACATGGGCACACACCCACCCACGTGTGCACACCTCCTTATGCTCTCTCTACACATCCCAGTGCATTAACAGTAAGGTTTTGGAACATGATTTTCTGTGATTATTTTTTTCTTCTCCTGGAGGAGCATTTGGTATGTATGACAGTCTAGGTCCTAATAAGAGATTCTACCAGTTTATTTCCCCAGGCAGACTGACGCTAACAAAATCCATTCACTTTTCTCTTTCCTCTTGCCCTGCAAATTATATTAATATTTTATATACATACATTACATATTTCATCAAAATTAATTTCAAAGTAGGCATTAGACATTTATTATTTTACATCTCTTAATGTCATAGGTCATAATAAAAGAGATCTAGCTAATAAAGAATAACCAAAAATGCCTGTTAGATAACATAATGTTTGCAAATCTTTATCACAGTGCCTGGCACATAGTCCTTGCTTAATAAATGGTAGTGTCTATAATAATCACCTCCAATCATACCTCTGGGCGGTTAGGCATATTCTGGAGTAAGTTTTAAATAAGAAATAAATTTAGAAGGAGCATCTTTTATCAGAGATTTATTCCAAAAAGCAATGTCAATGGCCGGAGGGCCATCACAAATTAATGCCATCCCCTAGATCTTGAATTCAATCCAAATCCAACAAATACACAGCAAGATCTTCATCATAATATCTTGCAGCATTTCATTTAGAAGGCCATTGTATTTTAGTCTAATTTTCAAATAATTCTTTTGTTCAAGTAATTGTAACTCAAGATTTGGAGTAAATAAAAATAGACTCCGTTTTAATTGAAACCATGAAGGAAATAAACCAGTCTTCTCTGAAGAACTAAAAACTCTTTTATATAAACAAGAAGTGTAATTGTTGCTGGTTCCATTCTGCCACCACTCTTTTTCGCCCCTATTTTGATAGAAATTTATTTATGATTCTTTTATTGTGTACCCCCTTTGATTGGTACACATAGGGGCTGTGACTTGGTCATCTGAAAAAAAAATTTTATTTCAAATAAAGGCTCCTTATGTCTTTGTTTTTCAAGGCAATGCTTCCTTTTTCGAGAAATTTTTTTTCTTGAGGCATGGGGAGCAAGAGGAAAGCAAGAACTCACCAGAGAGCACACAACACTCAAGCAAAAGAAGAATGGAAAACAAATAACTTGCCTCTGGACTCCACATGGAAGAGCTATCAGCAGCATAAGACTCTTCAAATCCCCGGTTATTAAAGGCTGTCTCCAATTCCAGGAGACCGAGGCTGCGAGGCATACTGGTCTCTTGGGGAGCTGCGCCATGGTGCCTGGTGTTCCCCACCTCACATGGGGACTGTGAATGGGCAGAAACAGGGTCATCTTCACCGTAGGACAGATTCTCAGAATAACTCAGCTGGCTGGCTCCATCCAAATCTAAATTTGCAATAAGGAAACTATCAAGACCTCAAAAGCAAAGCCTATCAAATAACACCTGCAGAAACATAACTGCATCCACATGGTGGATAAACTTGGTCTTTATAACCAAACAGACCATTAGTTCATTACATGGGGTACAAGAAGGCTTAATACTTTCTAATAATATGACTATGAAGGATGTGTGTTAATGTTAAAAGGGTAAAATAAACATACTAGCATTTTGTTGGAACTAATGGCCACAAGACCTTGGGGATAGATCTAGAAAGCAAGAGCAACAATCTACTATGGAGATCATATTGTGTCCTGACTCTACCATTCTTCTTTCTGTCTTCCATGCTCTCATCTTACCCTCTCCTGGGAAGGCTTCAGTGGTTCTCTCAAGTAAAAAGTTCTCTACTTGATCCACCGAAGGAACACTGGACTTGGATTCAGATGATCTGGATTTAAATCCTAACTCTGCATTAAGAATTTACACAAAATTTGAACTGCCCAAACCTTTGTTTCCTTATCTATAAAATGATTATAAAAACCATTAGAGAATCATTGTGGACACATGAAATAATGGCCTCCTAGCAGTCACTAATTTTCCATAAATATTAGCCTTGCTTGCTTGTCTGTCCCCAACTGGCCTCATCCAACCCAGTAAACCACATTTTCTACTGCCTCCCACTTCGCCGTCACCTGTGGCCCCATGGGCTCATGAGAACACTAGTTGCATATTTCTGTTCACTGTGGTCCTCAAACCCCCTCTCCCTCAAACTGCCCTCTCCTTCTTGTCCATCCAAAGCCCAACAACACCTGAATCTTCCCTGACTTCTTGGACTCAGTGTTTTTCTCTGACCTTAGTGTTATTCTACTTTCTCTGTCAGTGCTCCCTCACCTATGCCTCTCCCTCCTCTGCTCTAAAGTTTAGGTTATCCTCAGACAGTAAAGAAAAACAGGCGGGGTCTTCCTAAGCAATAGCTTTCGCCCTGACTTTCTTCCCACATCCAGAAGGTAGCCAAGAATGTATTCTCTCTTTGGTCTCCTGTCTCCTCCGGAAGCCACCATCCCGGTATAAGAGAAAATTAGAGATATAGACAAGATGAGTGAGTGGAATGACAAAGTATAGATCATGAATTCAGCTCTTTTTTTTTTTTTAAGATTTTATTTATTTATTTGAGACAGAGAGAATGAGAGAGAGAGAGTACACGAGAGGGGGGAGGGTCAGAGGGAGAAGCAGACCCCCCGCTGAGCAGGGAGTCCAATGCGGGACTCGATCCCGGGACTCCAGGATCACGACCTGAGCCGAAGGCAGTCGCTTAACCGACTGAGCCACCCGGGCGCCCATGAATTCAGCTCTTATTTACACCGTATGGTAGCAACTGTTTGCACGGTCGGTCTTAAAGCCTCATTGAGAACATAATCTCCTTGGAGGTGCTAAGCCACATAGCTATGCTTTCTAGTCTTTATCCACCAGTGGGTTTCACAAAACTCCCCAACAACTTGCAAGACTAGGCAGGTTAACAAATATTTGAAGCAGCCAGGTGTGTGGCAAAATGGACTCGTGGCGACAGTGGTTTACCAGACAGCTTATGACCCACCTGCAGTAAACAGGCAAACTTAAAAAATATACTATCACCCTATGCAGACTATACAAAAACATCTTTAGGCAGACTTAGTACTCAGAGCACAACTTCAAACTCCCGATGTGGGATTTTGCAAAACCGTGGCAATCCACTGAGAAGTTCCCCTAACTGCCTTGTTATTCTTAATAATTCAGTTCAGGCCCCTTGGAAACACTTTCATAGGACACCATAACATTTTTACACTCACACACTCAATTATTTGGCAAACACTCTTTAAAAAGGCCACAGAAAATGACAGAACAAGGGGTATTCCATATGCAAAACCCTACAACATAAAGCAGAATTGTCTTCTAAGGCTCTAATTAGCACATCCATTCCTCATATACATGAACACTAAAATGTCCTATTAAACAGTAGGTCATCCATCAACGTGTGCAGCACCCAGCAGGATTTCAGCACAAAATCTAACTTTGCCAAGAAATTACCCCCATAAAATTGTCTCATGACTTTAACTCCTACAGTGATAATACCTAGATCAGTAATAAGGGAATTTTCAAAAGCTACATTAAGCCTTGAAAAGCTATTCATAACTGAAAAACATAAGAACTATATTAATGTAACAAACCATTTTCCTTGACAGACAAGCAAGGAATGAATTAGAAAAGCAAAGCTGGGGTCCAAGTCATGAGGCAGAGGAAAAAGAAAGGGGATTCACCATTACATAAAGCAATCTTCCCATCCTATAAGTTAAAGAAGACCATGTCACCTTAAACACATACAGAAATGTAACTGCCTGTTGTCAGAGAAATGTATCCCAGCTTCTTAGAAGTTATAGGCCATAATTATGTCACACCATATTTATTTTAACAGAAAATTTTGCACTTTTTAATCCATATCCCACTTTGACATGGTATAACCCCATTATCCAGTTACTTTATTTTACACTCCCAAACCCTTCCCTCCTACCACCATCCACAATACAAATACTTTTGCGCACCATCTACAATGGTCAGTTTTTTGTGTCAGCTTGGCCAAGCTATAAGCCTCAATTAATCAATCAAACACTAATTGAGGAGATACTGTGGAGGTATTTTGTAGATGTGACTAAAGCCCTTAAGCAGTTGACTTCAAGTAAAGGAGATTATCTACATAATTAGTCCATTGAAAACCTTAAGAGAAGAACCGAGGTATCCTTGGACACAAAGAAATTTCACCTATGGATTTCAGAGCTCTAAATTTCTGTTTCTTAGCCAGCTCCAGCAATAGCATAGGCCAATTCCTGGCAATAAATCTCTTGATATATATACCACTCTCATATCACCTTTTTAAAAAAAAAAAAATTTTAAGTAAACTCTACCCCAACATGGGGCTTGAACTCATGACCCTGAGATCAAGAGTTGCATGCTCTACCAACTGAGACAGCCAGGCTCCCCACTGTCACCTTGATATATATAAAATCCTAATTGATACACTATCCCAAACAAAACTGAGCACAGATTCCAGGGATAATTGAGCTGTTTTAAATGACACCAGGAATGTAATGTCTAGCTTTTTTGAAACATCCTAAGAACTACGTATTTCACAAGCAAAAATAAGGCTTTGCCCAAAAACAATTAAATAAACAAACAAACAAATAAATAAATGCCCCAATAAGCAGACGATTATCCTGCAGCCCACTTTTCAGACCCACAGACCTGCTATGCAGCCTCTAATCCGGGTCACTTAGCACAAACCCCTTCATGACAGTTAATGCACAGCTACACTAAGTCCGGTAAATGAGACAAGAGAGAACTTGCCAGGGATACGAAGATAGCATTTGCTTGGTTCTAACAACCTCCCCACTCCATCTAGAATGAAGGGTCCTACTTGATGAAACATGAGACAACCTACCAATAACTCATTCATGGTTCAGATTTTACTTGGATTTGGACCTTTACTTTCACTGGTCCAACATTTTGAAAGCATTTTTAAAGTGGAAGAATTGTCTACAATTAAATTTTATCTTAGAAAATCATATTTAAGGTAGAGTGAAAAAAAGCTAAATAGATGGAGGACAGGCAAAAAAACCCAAAAAACAAAAAACCCACAACTCCTCTCTGGGGTGCATGCTTAATCTCTTCCTTATTCTTAACTGCTGAAAACAAATTCACAAATCTAAAGATGAACAAAAAGAAATTACACAGAACAAAAAATCATGCAATAGAAATTACATTAACATTTCCATGGCATTTGATAACCTAAAATTTAACATGCAGTTATCCCCTCCTATGAAAATCCTGCTGATTTTCTTCAAAATCTACAGGTAATTTATCCAGTGCAGTGTGCTTTTCCTCCCTCCAATAGAGAAAGAAATGTGATCTTTCCTGTCACTCTCTGTCAAGTTTTTCAGAATCGCCAGTTATGAATAAAATTATTGCTAATTCCAGAAGCGGTGAGGGTGAGAATGGTTGTCAGGACTCTCGGAACATGGGCCATTTGTATAAATCAGAAACTAGACATTTGGGCTTTGGGGAAATGGGGCCATTAGCTTTAGAATGCAGTGAGCTGCTCCTAGGGAATCAACTGCTATTAACTTTCATTAGCTAACATTTGCCCTCTCAGTGGAGAGGGAGGAGCGCTGTGATGGAACACCAGCGAAAGAGAGAACAGGAGAGGGGTGAGTGAATGACAGAGGTCCGTAGCTACCGATACAATACGGTGGTCACTCACCTGGCACTAACAGGAACAGCAATAAAATACGTTATGTTGGCCCATATCAATAAGTACAATTACATGACAGCAAATTATTACATTTCTGCTGACAAATAAATAAGGTTCTTTCTGTATATTTTCCTTTTTAAAATTTTTACTTCATTCTTTTTCGGGCTGCCTCATCCACCTCATCAAACCAGACATTTCTTCTCTGTTATCTTCTCTCAATCTTGGAATCTCCTTTTTCTCTTTCTATTGCTAAGTGTTGCAAAGTATGGAAGACCTACAACTACGCCCCCGTTGGTTTGACTGACCATGTGTCCAAAGGAAAGAAGGATAAGATTAGAGAGCGCAGGTCATTTAGACCAGGTCACTTAAGCGGGCGGTGTGACATTTCTTCTAGCTTTCTACCTAATACGATTCACAAACCCTTCCCTGTTTCAATATCCTGTGCCTACTCAGGGTTCTGGGCATAAAAGAGTCAGAGAAATGCCTGACCTTCACTAGGGAAAGCACTAAGAAATATTTTACTGTTCTTTTGCCAGGTTATTTTGTGTGAGTGGTGTGGAGGGAGGATTCTTCACAAGGCCAACCTACCATAACAAGCCACAAGCTGTGCTTACTCTACCTCAGAGTATTTTCCCTCCCCACTGTGGAAGGTGCTCAGTCTGAAGACGCTGGAGAATGGCAGAAGACGCTGCTCTTGCTCAGCAAGCAATTCTCCTGTGGGGCAGGGGATGGAGGCGGGGAGGTGGGGGACGACAGAAACTACAGGGAATGAGGGCAGATGTGCAGGGTATGTGCCGTTTGGAAAAGGTTATTCAACATTACTGTAATACATGTTTTTATTTAAAAGATAAAACATACCTGTGGCTTTAATAATACGAACTACTAAAAGAAAGATTTCAAAAATTGTCTGAGGCTATATAGATAACTAGAAAATAGACTCTGACTCCAAATGAGAGAAAAGGCACAGAATCTCAATGTCAGCAAACAAGTTATGTGAAATGTTTATATTTATCAGAAGAGATTAAGATTTTATAAAGCTTAATAAATACCATGCTAGTTCTAACCCTTAGTGTTCAAAATATACCAAATGATAACCTGTAAGGAAGGAAGGAGTCCCACAAATCAGGGGTCAAAGTTTTGGCACTTCTTATCCATTCCTTCTCCCAGTTCCCTGCATGACATCCCCTCTGCGAGGTTTGAAAGAACCCCTTTACCCTGTTCCAGCCTCTAGGTCTTGCCCCATTTTCTTTTCCTCTCTGGACCCTAGATACAAGTATAGTGATTGACTCAAAGGTGTTCTTACCATTGTCCTTCCCTGTTCTAGATACAGAAAGTGTTTCATGCAAAGAATACCTTCACAGGCTGACACTTCTGTGTTATCCTCCTCATGGGTAGAGAGCAGGTGGCTGAATTTTGATTTTTGTTCCAATCCCACCTGCTTTCCTTTTTCAGATGCTTCTGAATGGAAACTCTGGGACCGGGACACAGAAATCTCAAATTGTTTGATCACCTCTTCATCACTGTCAGAAGATGTGCATGGCTCTTCATCATCTCCAAACCTGTTAACTGGGAGCAAACAAGAGCCGTGAGTCTCATGTGGGGCTCACAAGAATTCAGAGATCAATAATCCAGAGAAATAGAAGAACATGGAAGAACATGAATGATTAGTCTGGATAAAGCAGGCCCAAACCAGACAGAAAGATTTTAAAGCATTTTTTGAAACACAAATTTGAGTCCAAAGAAATAACACAGGAAAATAAAGCTTATGTGGGCAAGTAGAAATACATGGCCGGAACCCAGGAGGAACCATCAGGACACCCCTAGTTGACATAATAAGACCTTTTGTTGAGCAGGGCAGCCCTGCTGATTTGCTGCGTTGCTGACATGTGCTTATAACTGGGAACAGGACATTTGACAATGATGACAGAAAATATGCTCTTAGCCTCATCTCTTATTAAAACACAAAGAGCCAAGCCCCACTCCAGAGAAGACATACTTGCAACTGAGAACTTCCAATAGTATCCTAGTTTTGAAGAGACACCCACAGTAGTGTATGCAATTTATACAAAACAAAACTAGTTTTTATTATAATGTTCTGATGTCTTTCTCAGCACCAACAACCCAACCCAAACACCCTTTGAATCATTTGTACCACTTTCCCCATATCAGCTCACTGGTCCTTTCAGTTTCTCCAACTAGCCAAGATGGTTCTTCCCTTTGAGTTTTTTGTCTTTGTTGTTCTTCTGCCTGGAACCCTCCTGCCCCTGGTGTTTTCCTGGCTAGCTCCTCTCACCACTGAGGTGTCAGCTCCACTGTCACTTCATCCTAAACTTGGCCTCATTGTCCCACCTTTAGCAATTTTCTTCAAAACACTTCTATTCCTCTCTTCTCCCCCCATGACGTCCATGAAAATAAAGACATCATTTGTTATGGTACCTGATGTCTCTCCATTATGTAAAACAATGCCTGTTGCATAGTAAGTGCTTAACAAATGCTTGTTAAATCTTGAAGAAACTGGTGAAGATCCAGTGTTTTCTCCCAAGACTGAGCACCCCCCACCCTCCCCACCCACACACACTCACCCAGGGTTCCCTGTGCCCGGAATATTTTCCCCCAACCCCTGTCTGGACTAGTCAAGAATCTAGCTCATCATCAGGACTCAGTATAGGCATCACTTCTAGAAAGCTTTTCACTGACCCCTTAAATCAGGTTCAGGGCTTCTTCCATGAGCTGTAAAATAGCTGTCAGCCCTGCCCTATCAGTGTTCCCTCCAGCCTTGTGACAGATTTACCTATTTAATTCCCAACCATTCCACCTAACCTGTACACGTCAGGAGAGTAAGGGGCACAACGGATCGCCCACCTTCCCATCCCTTCAGGCCCTATCTCCATGCCAGGCATACGGCAGGCTACTCTGTAAATATTTGCTGAAAGTAAACTGGAAATTATAAATAATGTTTTTTTTTTTTTTTTTCAGACAGAGAGAGAGAGTTGGGAGGGGGTTGGGAGAGAGGGAGAGAGAGAGAGAGAGAATCTTAAGCACGTTCCACACCCAGCATGGAGCCAGACAGAGGGCTCTATCTCACGACCCTGAGATCACAACCTAGGCCAAAATCAAGAGTCAGGCACTTAACTGACTGAGCCACCCTGAAGCCCCAATGGGAAATTATTTTTTAGAAATTTGTTCCTTCCATCCAAAACTCATACAGTAATTCTTGGGAAGAGTATGGCTATTAATTCACAGATGGGTCCTGAAGATCACATCTGAATCAGAAGCTAAGAAAAAATTATAAAAACACTTTTTAAGTGAGAGAAAATACTTTAAATACCAGCCTGGTCAAAACATCTATTCTCTGTCTTATTTAAGAGTTGATATTCCTGAGTTTGTTTAGAAGATTAGTAATAATAATAATCACTTATTTGTTTGTTTGTTTATGTGCCAGGAACTGTCCTAAGTGCCTTACACATATTATCTCATTTAATCCACATGAAACACCCATTATTGCTCTCATTTTCCAAGTGAGAAAATCGAGAAAAAGAAAAGTCTACAACTGGCTGAAGATTATACTCCCAATAAAGGGTAGAACTGAGATTTGAATCAAGGTAGCCTGTCTCTAGAGGCCATGTTTCTAATTATTATTCTGAAGAACCAGAGAGAGGCAGTGCAAAGAACCCTTCTGTATGCTCACATCAACCAGCTCAGTCCCTGTGGTCAAACCTCTTAACCTGTCTGGGTCATTTCTAATGTCTGGATCCTTTCCCAGGTCTTCTCTAGATCTAAGTTTTCTGACTCCAACTTCCTAACGTCAACACTGGATCTGTGTTGCTCTTTTATGAAGCAGCTGATCCAAGAATACAAGAGCACATCACTGTCAGCTCACTCAATTCTGTTGGCTGTGACCAGCACCAGTAAGACTTGAAAAGCTGTGTCAAAAGACACTAGATCGGAGGGGGAGACGAACCATGAGAGACTATGGACTCTGAGAAACAAACTGAGGGTTCCAGAGGGGAGGGAGGTGGGCAGATGGGTTAGCCTGGTGATGGGTATTAAGGAGGGCACGTACTGCATGGAGCACTGGGTGTTATACGCAAACAATGAATCATGGAACACTACATCAAAAACTAATGATGCAATGTATGGTGATTAACATAACATAATAAAATAAAATTAGATTTCTTTAGGTTATTGAAAAAAAAAAAAGGACACTAGATGCTCCGCTAATACTAAACCATCACAAGAGGCAGTCTTCCCATGTCCCAACATACTGTGCAAAGCACCTGTTGTGGGACAGACCATCACATATGAGAGAGACCCAGAGACCAATGGAGCAAAATTAAACTCCCTTCACCATTAGAGCAAGGGACCAGCTAAGCACCTGGGAAGGAGTTAGGGGGATATATGCATGGGAGGGTTATTTGGATGAGCAATTCATTGGCGTTCTAAGTCTAAGATTCCATTCCATTTATATTATGAGGTCAGATTTTTAAATGTAAGTAGTTATAGTCATCAGTCTCAAATTGAGTGAGTGGATATTTCCTCATCGATAAAATCAATAATTGAAATTCATTAATTTTTTTAGAATTCATTAATTTACCATTATATGATCCCTGAGGTTTTTTTTTTTCCCCAGTGAGTCACTGATCATCCACAGAGGAAAGATTTCCATTTCACTAAACATATACTACATTCCAGACACCTTCTTGGGACTTTCCATATATTATCCCATTTAACCATCACAGCAACACCATGAAGTAAGGATCATTATTATTCCCATCATAGAGATAGAAAACAGAGGTACAGAAAGTTAAGTAACTTGCCCTAAGCAACAAAGTTAGCAAAGTAACAAAATGGGACTTGCACACAGAACCTATGTTTTTAGCTAATGTGCATATCATCAAACGTTATTGCGTGAGGACACTAGAGTCATACCTAGTTTACTTTTCAGAGTGAGTGAGGGTGCTCTGCCTCTTCCACCCTGAAATCTGCCAGGAGGTTGCTTCCTCTGTGAGAAGAGAAGAGCAGTAACCCCTGTGGGAATGAATACACACAGACAGGCTGCAGCATAACTGGCCTATTGCTCCTCATGAGATTATAAATAAAACTGCATGTACTATTCTAAGCCTCACTCCCCAAGCATCTCAGGGAATTCTCCATTTAAAAATGAAACCCGCCATCCTTCCTAAAAACCTCTCGGCAGCTACATAAGTTACTAGCGGCACTGTTACAATAATAAAAGCAATTCCATATACAGCCTGTGTCCTGTGCAGGCACTATTCTAGAACTTTACATATTTTAACTTATTTACTCTTTACAATAACCTAAAGAATAGGTACTTTATCATTCCCATTCTGTGGTTGGGAAAACTGAGACAAAGTGAGGTTAGTAATTTGCCAGAGTCATAACAGTTAGTAGATAGCGGAACCGAGATTCAAACCCAGGCTATATTGCTCCAAAGTCAATGTAAATGAACATAATGCTCCCTCTACCATCTGCTGCCTCAAGAGAAAAAAAAAAAAACTTTCTTGAATCCTGGTCAAAATCTACACAACTTTGTTTTATCACTAAGAACACAAAATCACATAGGTTGAGCTGGAAAGAATTTTTATAACCATCTTTTTTTTTAGAGAGATTTTATTTATTTATTTGACACAGAGGGAGGGAGAGAGCACAAGCAGGGGGAGCTGCAGGCAGAGGGAGAGGGAGAAGCAGGGGGCTCGATCCTAGGACCCTGGGATCATGACCTGAGCCGAAGGCAGGCGCTTAACCAACTGAGCCACCCAGGCGCCCCTATAAGCATCTTTTTAAAAGATTCCTACTACTTGCCTTGTAATGAGTCTATGTCAACAACTAAATAGCTGATCTGGATTTCATTCAACTTAAATTTTTGAAAATCACAAAATCTCATCTCAGTTGTGACAATTGTTTCAGAGATAAGATAGTACTTTCTGAAACACCCTATAAATAACAAGTTAAGACCTCTTTCATGCTAAGTACCTGGGAAATAACACAGTGGCAATTTGTATTAAAATCTTCACCCCTTCATCCAATTAGCTTGCTAAGATAATAGGGAAAAAATTGGACAGTTACCATGGATGTGGATACATCTTAAAGTTGAGATTGTTCATTTCACTCCAACACAGAATACAGAGGGATCATAGATAGCACCCAAATCTCCACCACCAAAGAGAAGGCAGACTCCTCTGCAACCTTTCTGATGCTTGGCCACCCAGCTTCATGCCTTTGTTCACACACTGCCGAGGTGCTATTGTGGGATTCTTGCACTGCCAGGAAGTTTGTCCTGGAAAGGTAGACAGGGCTGACTGAAGACCCCTCAATGCCAAACTCTTACTGCAACGGAGGCAGAATGTCCCTCCCTCTAATTTTTAATGATTTTTTTTTTCTAGTTTAAGTAGGAAGGGGCAGAGCAAGGCCATCTTTATCTTTCACATTTAAGTAAAGACGGTGGGGCCCCAGAGCCACAGAATCTGCCTGCCAGTCAAGGCCAGAGTGGTGAAGAGTGTGGAATCCGGAGCCAAGCTGCCTAGCTTTGAATTTGGGATCTTCCATTTGCTAGTTCCTTATTTTTTCTGAATTCTGGTGTCCTTATTTTGAGATTCCTTACTTCTTAATGTTGTTGAGAGAACTAAGTGAAATAAATTACGCCTGGGTGAGTCGGTTGGTTAAGTGTCTGCCTTCGGCTTGGGTCATGATCCCAGGAGTCTGAGATCGAGCCCGTTTCTCCCTCTCCCTCTGCCACTCCCCCTGCTCATTCTCTCTCTCTCTCTCTCAAATAAATAAATAAAATCTTTTGAAAAAATAAATGAAATACACCACTTAGCACATGCCTGGTATATGATATATTCAAAAATGTTTTATTAGTAGTATTAGTATTAGTATTAGTATTAGTAGCCCCCATCACGGCAGTGCCCTGGTTGGAAACGCTTTTACGAAGCCTTGCATTTACATGCGAAGGAAAGAATGTGCCTGTTCTTGCAGGGTCTAACTTGAAAACTCATCATCAGGGTTGTTGTAGGGGAAAGGTGGAAGAAACAAGGGCTGGGAGAGGAGAAGATAAAGCCGATAATGTGAATTGTGTTACCTTCTTTACCTCGCTATCCTTTTTCTCAAGCCTGGAGGTGCAGTGCTCTCGAAGAGTTGGCAATGCTGGCTGGATGTGGGCAGTGCCCAATGCCTGCTCATTTTCTTGTTTCTTTTAAGGCAACAAAACAACCAACTGGTGATACAAGGGGAGGATTTCTTAAGCCTGTCTGCTATTTCACAGATGGAGTTAGAATTTGTAAATGGTCAGTGCAGCTCTGAGCTTATTAATTTGTTCCCACCCACACAGGAGCAATTAGGTGGAAGGAAGTACTGCTCATATCTTATACATGGGAAGTGGAGACAGGTGGGAAGGGTTGTGCTCAGTGGTGCAGTACCTGGGTGCTACTTTTAGCTACAGTTGCAGGAAACCCCTTATATACTAGATTTCTCAAATACCCACAGCGAACGTCTGCCCAGGGTGGCTGGATAAGGATGGAAATAACAGCAAGTTGGTTAAAGTGAAAAAGTAGAAGGGAGGTCAAATGAGACAACTGCCCATTTCAGCTCCTAAGAAAGTGGCCACATTTCTAGAAACACCATCTAGCCATTATTGGATTCAGGTAGGAGAGAAAAAGATTTTTATTTATTATCCAGCCTTAGGGGTTTTTTTCAGACTATGTTCTGTGAAAGTCTAGGGTTCCACAAAGGAGTTTCAAGGCCACTACAAAAGTGGACATATGGGCGGCTGCGCTGAGTAGGTTGGGCCATACATTCTTTAGAATCAGGGCTATTTTGTTCTAATATTATTTATATTTTCATAAGATTCTGTTGGGGAAAAAATAGGAGCCCTGACACTTTTTAAAAGTTTGAAAAACATTGGTATAACCCAACTCCCTCATTCTACAGAACAGAAACTGGGTCTGAGGTTACTTAAGGGACTCACCTATAGTCAAATAGCTAATTAGTGGCAAAGGACTAACACCAGAGGAAGGACCGTGCACACCTGCTTTGTCACCCTGAACCTTGTGTGGGATATTTTGATGACTCCATTTCCTATATGCACAAAGAGATGGCACTTGTAACAGATGTGAGTGAGTCAAAAAGAAAATCTTTTATTAAAACTAGTTACAGATCACTATATTAGGGAGAAGTTACAACATCGAAGATTCGAGTTCTGGTAACAGCAGAATAAGTGATCTGAACTCATCTACAAGTAACAATTATAAATTCATGAAAAAAAATTTAAGTCAACTATTTGAAGGCACAGAGAAGTAAACAAGAGCAGGGACAATCTGCAGAGGTTCCAACTTTTGAAAGAAGGAAACTTCCCTGGGAGAGATACATGGTTACATTGCTTTTCTGCTAAAAGTACCGCCAAGTCTATGAAGTACAGGGCATCCAGGACTCTGGGAGACACAGAAGCCTTATTGACTTAAGGTGTCAGAGGGCAGAATTCAGGGCAGCCGAAAATATAGGGGGAAACACCATAAAGGAGGGAACAGAAAAAGAACTCCAAAATCTGCATATGAACTTGGCAAACACTTGCCTGAAACCTGAAATATGAATGCAGGGGAAAGAATCCAAGAAACCCCCAAAAGTAACAGCTACAGGGCTAAATAATCTGAGCAGACATTTGGGCCGCAGCCTATTTCAGGAGCCAAGAGTTTGAGTCTGGCCAAGTTAGAGACCCCAGGTATTCCATTAAAACTCTAGACAGATCAACCTTAGAGCTAAGACTAAAAGTAAAACTGAAACAAACCCAACAGAACAAAGTATGAAGCCAATACTCCAAAAGATCAAAGGAATCAACTAATAATGTAATTGTGTGCTAAAACAAAAAGTAACTTACTTCTCTTCCCCACCAGGCCCCAACTCATCCAAGATTAGAAAGGAAGCATCGTGAAAGCTTCAGGGGTGGGGTGATTGGCTCAGGCTATGGGGATCACACAAAGGCTGTACCGTAATAGGCAGTATTCTGAACAGACCTGTATCCATACTCACTAGGCCCTCATTTCTCATTATCTGACTCTCTCACCTACAAATGTTTCCTGAACACTTGACTTTGACAATCACTTTCAGGTTCATCACTGCAACAGGGCTCACCTGGACAAGAGCAAGTGCTAAACTGTTAACCTCCCTGACTCTTTTCAGCTCTGCTCTCATTAATACACATACCTCCAACAAGGGAATTTCTTGATAGGACCCAAGTGTTGTGTTGTTTTCCTGCTATAGTGGCATTTACATACAAATGAATGGCCAAGACTGTAATTTACTCTGCTGAGAACTGTGGTGACCTGATAATTAAATTTCTGCACATGCAGAGAAAACATAAAACCAGAATGGTTGCTCTTGCTTTCTTTTCCCCAACCCCCAACACTTTTCTATCACTCCAATGAATCCTTACAAGCAAATGTGAATCAACATTTTAATTTACAAATGTTCTGATTAGGAAGACAAAAAACAAATTCCATTGCCATGGATACTAAAATGAAGGGCCTCGGATGGGTAACCAAGGCTGAGAGAGATAATAAACGGATCTTGAGATGTGCAGGTGTTGTGAGTTTTTTAAATTCTAGCTATTCAGTTCATTCACTCATCTTTCCATTCCATGCTGCAAATCATTCTCAAGGAAGTTTCCAAAGTTATTGTTTTATTTTGTAATAGAGCCTAGTTAAGCTACAGAGATAATTTCCATAAGGCTGTCTCAAACTCTCCTCGATACCAAATCTACAGTAAATATATCCAAACATATCATGATAACTGAAAACAAATAGGTTAAAAATGCTCACTTGGCTAAGTAAGAGCTTTTTTAGAAGAAAAATAAAAACCATGTTCCAAGAAAAGCACACAATTCATACATCATATATTCAATGGTGGTATGCATAAATTAGAATAGCAGCCCTAATGATGCCACTGATAGATAATGAATAACTTCTCTCCATTTGCAGAAAAGTTAATGGAAAATTTTCCAAATGTTTGACTTTTCCCATGAAGTTTCTGTCCCTCGGGTGCCTGTTATCCCATATGCTGACATGCACAAGCAGGTTAAAAAAAAAAATTAACAAAGAAATGAAGTAGCTAATCATGCTTCTTTCCTTAGTTGTTTTGTCATGGATATGCATACTCATACTATGTTATATGGCTTACATCATCTAGTCATATTTTCCACTGGCAAAATGGGTCCTGCTTCGTGATGAAAATACATACATCAAAATTGCATGGGGTGCCACCAAAATCACATCAATTTTCAGCATGGAACCACCTAAACAAGCCAGGCACCACTGAATTAGAAATGTTGCCCTGAGTATAATAATGTCCCTTGTTCCATCCATATTCTTAACTGCCATGTAGAGCTTACCTCCTGTTATTATCTTACTTACGTTTTCTAAATGGGTTTATATGGCTGTGACTCCTCTAACATGTTCAAGGAATTTGTGGTCTTAATGCATTCTTCTCTACTCTATCCCCTTAGTGTCCAACACAGTTAGGAATAAAGCAAATCCTTCAATAATGAATAAACAAATGAACTTAAAATTAGTACAGTAGTGTATTAGCCAGATTATTCAGAGAAACAGAACCAATGGTGGAGATATACAATTTGTATTTACTTATTATAAGGTATTGGCTCATACAATTACGGAGGCTGAGAAGTTCCGAGGTCTATAACTGGCAAGCTGGAGACCCAGGAGACCAGTGGGGTAGTTCCAGGCCGACTGAGGGCCTGAGAACAAGGAGAGCCAATGGTGTACATTCTAGTCCAAGATCAGGTGAAGACGGATGTTTTTGTTCAAGCAGTCAGGCAGACAAAGTTCTCTCTTACTCAGCTTTTCTGCTCTATTCAGGTCTTCAATGGATTGGGTGAGGCCCACCCACATTTGGGAGGGCAGTTTGCTCTCCACAGTCTACCAATTCAAATGTTAATCTCCTCCAGAAACATCCTCCCAGATACACCCAGAATAATATCTGATCCCCTGTATTGGCACCTGTGGCACAATCAAATGACACATAAAATTAACTATCACAAATATCATACAAAGACAAATGCAAAGTGGGAAGAATACCAAAGAGAAGCAAGTCATACACAGGTTTTTATCCCAGCTCTTGACACCTCCCAACTGGGTGATCTTGGGTGAACTTCAGTTTACTCATCTTTAAAAATTAGACCAGCTTTTGGAAGTCTGAGGCCATATAAAACTCCTCCTGCTACAAACTCATAGAAATGCTGATAAAGGGCGCCTGGGGGGCTCAGTCGTTAAGCATCTGCCTTCGGCTCAGGTCATGATCCCAGGGTCCTGGGACCGAGCCCCACATTGGGCTCCCTGCTCCGCGGGAAGCCTGCTTCTCCCTCTCCCACTCCCCCTGCTTGTGTTCCCTCTCTCGCTGTCTGTCTCTCTCTCTGTCAAATAAATAAATAAAATCTTAAAAAAAAAAAAAGAAATGCTGATAAAATTCGAAAGATACCTGGTATTATCCCAGAGGGGTAACCAACTTGTTTGGCTGATATCTAGGATATTAAAGGCCTTGGGTTCATGCAAGGCTGGATCTAGGACCCTAGCATAAAGCTACTACTCTTTAATAGAGGCTGCCCTTTCTATGAAGAGGGGACTAGTAAATTTCAGCTAACAGTTTGGACCTAGAGAAGTAGCAAGATTACTACCCACTGGGGTTGTAAATAAAAAAATTATTCTATGAGAAATAAAAACATCAAGTCTACCTCTCACAGAGACATAGTACCAACACAGCACAGACATGTGAAGGTAAGGAATTAATAAGGGAAATGGGTAAGCACCTATGAAATCCAGGAGACCCAACAGAAGTGCAAAATTGCGCTACAGGAATACTTCCATAAGGCAGCATAGGATTACACCCTTCACCAAGCACAAACATACCCCTTCTAAAGATGAGCTAACCTGAAAACACACAGAACATAATACACAAGAGGTATTAAACTGTCTTGAGGTGAGATGGAAAACAATCTAAGAACACATGGTGATTTAAATATGTGGAAGATTTACAAAAATTAGCCATGTATTAGGCCACAGAGGAAGCCTCAAAAATGTAATTATACCACATTCTAATCTCAATACAGTTAGAAATAAAAGACTTTTTAAAAATTAAAAAATGCCTTTTGGAAACCAGAATACACATTTTTAAATAATTGATGGGTCAAAGAAGAAACCCTAACTGGAATGATAAAATATTTATAACTGAAAAATAATGAACACATCACATATCATACACTTGTGGGATATATTTAAAGTGGTAATTAAAAGAAATTTATGGATTCATTTAGGGTATATATTAGAAATCAAGAAAAAGACTGAAAAATTAATATGATAAATGGTCAATTCAAGATGTTATTGATCAACAGTTTAAACCAAAGCAAAGTACATGGAAGAAATAAAAAAGATAAGAAGTAGATATTAATAAAAAGTTAATACAAAGAAAACATTAGAAACTAGGGAAGATGAAGACAGTCTCTTAAAGATAAGCCATTGACAAGCTTAAGACAAAGAACACATTTATAGATATAATGGACACTTAAAAATCACAAGAGAACACAAACAAGTTTTAACAATTTTAAAAAGAACAAATAGATAACATATAGACTGATAACCACTAAAGAAGTAACAGGTAGAAAAAAATTTAAAAAGTGACACATCACATCCAGATGGTTTTGTATAACTTTTTCCAACTTACCGTTAATAGGTAACTGCTCTTTTATATAAGCCATTCTAGAAGGAAAGACTTCTTGTATCACTTTTTAAGGATAGCTATAAACTCAATAAGGGAATTTATATAGTAGATCAATCTCTTATAATGCTAGTTGCAAATATTATAAACTAAGCAGCAAACAAAATTTGTGATATATCAAAAACAAATACATTGAGAGTAAGAATTTATAACAGACATGCAAAGAAGTTTAAGCATCAGGAAAATCTCTTAAATGTACTTAACCACATTAATAGATTAAATATGAAAATGTATAATCATCTCAACAGATGTGGAAAATCATTAAATAGGTTTCAACACCCATTCATGACAATGATTCTCAGTAACTTGGAATAGAAAGAAATTTTCTCCACCTGAAAAAGAAAATCTACCATGCATCACAATCAAAAGTAAACTTTAACATTCCTTAGAGACTATAAAAGACAAGAACACTTGATGTTATCACTTCCTTGCAATTCTGTACTGGAGGTCTCAAAAGCACTATAAGACAAGAAAGATAAATGAAGGGCATGTGTTGGAAAGCAAGAAATGAAATGTCAAGAGATTGAACTTTCCACGTTAAAAAAAAAATCCAAGAGAAGCCAAGGTCAACCTTTCAATTATTAAGGGTTCATCAAGGGGATGTCTGCCTCTAATCAAGATGAAATAACAAGTACTAAATTTAGCCTCACATGTGAAACAACTAAAAACCTGGACATAAACAATGGTTCTGAAAATATTGAACATTAAGCAACTAAAAAGAGGGATTCCTGAGAGATGAGAAATAAGTGAGTAAGTTCTATGCTTACCCAAACTGACTGCCTGAAGAGAGTTTTGAGGCAAAGCTGATGTTCTCCCTGATTTGAGGAGATGGACTTAGGGGGCCAAGACTGTGAGGACTTGCTAAAACAGTACTGAAGAGGAGAGCTACAAAGAGAACTCAGAGATCTGCTGTATTTGGAGTCTTCAGACAAACACTGATAAGTGCATGTGAGGAAAAATATTAAAGCCATAGAAAGAATTAATGGAAATGATTGGAGGTAACAGTACCTGGAGCTCACACAGAACCAGGAATATTGCCTGTTTCAAATAGCAAGCATAGAAAACCCCCTCATTAGTGGGGCATTAGTTAAACTACTTGGGACGTTTTTGCCTCAGTAGGAAGGAGCAATTAGCCCAAGATAAAACATTACTTCAGCCCTACCTAACAAAGTTTAAAACCAAGACCTGAAAGGATCAAACAGTTTCCAAGTAACTTATCCATGTTCCAGAACCAAGCTCAAGAAGAGTTACACATCCAGCATGTAACAAGGTAAAATTTACAATGTACGCCATCTGATCCAACATTTCTAGACATGCTGAGAAGCAGAAAAATCTCACCCATAGTGAAGATAAAGCCAATCAACTGAAATGGTCTAAGAAATCACACAGATAACAGAATTTGTAGGCAAGGACACTAAAACAATAAATATCACTATATTCCATATATTCAAGAAACTAAAAAAGAAAGACTGAACATTATAGAGAGATGGAAGATTCAAATGAAACTTAGAGATGAAAACTACACTAAGATGAAAAACTACATTGATTGGAATTAATGGCAGATTGTGCACTCCAGAAAGAAAGACTAGTGAGCCTGAAAATGTAGCAATAGAAACCTATCCAAAATGACACAGAGAAATATAATCACTGTAAAATTTGAACAGAGAACCAGCGAGCAGTGGGGACAACTTCAGGTCTTCATGTAATTGGAGACCCTGAAGGAAGGAGAGGAGCAGGAAAAAAAAAATCTGAAAAAAGGCATGGACAGACAATCTTCTCCATGTTTGATGAAAGTGATAAACCCACCAATTCAAGAAGCTCAACACATCCTAAGTCCAAGAAGTATGGTGAAAACTACACCAAGGCACACCATAACCAAATAGCTAAAAACCAGTGAGAGATAATTGGGAACAAAACAACAGAGTGAACCCTAATGTAAACTATGGACTGTAGTTAGTAGTAATATATCAGTTTGTTTCATCAATTGTAACAAATGTACCACACCAATCCAAGATGTTAATAATAGGAGAAACTGGGCAGGAGGAGAGAGAGTATATGGCAATTCTCCATAATTTTTGCCCAATTTTTCTACAAACATAAAACTACTCTAAAAATAGTCCATTTATTTTTTTTTTAAAGTAGTCAAAGGAAAAAAGACAGTTTATGAGCAGAGGAGTATAGATAAGAACAGCAGGTTTCTCACTGTGAAATCCCACAGTGAAGAAATATTTTTAAAGTGCTAAAAGAAAAACACTGACAGAATTCTATACCCAAAGAAGGTATCTTTCAAAAACAAAGGGAAAATAAAGACTTTTCAGAAAGAATTCATCACCAATAAAACAGGAACTTTAAAAGAAGTCCTTCAAATAGGGAAAAAAAAAAAAGATAGGATATAAATCTGCATCTATACAAAGAAATGAAGAGCAGAGCACCTGCTATGTGGGTAAATACATAAAAGTTTGGATTCTTATTATTAAAAATTTTTTTTAAACTTCCCAACTTTTATATATGTGCTATATTATACAGATGTTCATCTGTATAAATCTAGAATCTTTCTCTCTCTTTTGATAATGACATCCTGATTTTCTTTTTAGGAAACCACTCTTCTCCAAATTTCAATCCATGACGTTGGGGTGAGGCTGACCTTTATCTTAGGGTAGGCAAACAACTCAAATCTGGTCAATGACAGCCAGCCCTGGGCCTTTGCTGGAAATATTGAAAAGGAGCACTCCCATTCCTGCAGCTAGGGTTGATAAGCTAGTAGGATGTAAGCCTGTATCTGCCAGCACCTGGAGGATAGCCTGTCTTAGAAAGAAGCCAACACCGAAAAAAAGAAGAACCAAGAATTGTAGATTCCTGATACCCACTGTGAATGGGAGCCAATCATTCCTATATCCAGAATAACCCACTGGGCTTTTCACTTATGTGAGCCAATAAACTATTGTGTGCATGTGTGTGTGTTTAAGCCCCTTTTGAATTTTCTGTCACCTGCACTCAGAAGGATTGTGCCTAATATAGTAATAAAGTACAAAGAATATTATAGGTGATAGTGAAGGGATCTCCATTCTAGATCTGCCTCTTTCGACACATAATTATGAAATCTTGCCCAAAGAACTTTATATCTCTCTCCTCTGAATTCCTACAATAAATGCTCTCTGCATAATTCATTAAGCAAATAAGTATGTACTGCTTTTGATAGGTCTTCCCTCTTGGATAGCTATTTAAATCCTTATTAATATTTTATTCACTTAGTCTTATTTCCCCAATCAGATTATATGTCCTTAATTCCTCATACATAGCTGATGCTGCTCCCTGAACCCAAATACACGTATAGCACACCTAATATGAGTCACCTCATCTTTTAGGGCCCTCTCAGTTTTCTGTGTTGTTTTTTTTTTTAAGTTTTTTTTTTTTTTTTGACAGAGAGAGAGAGAGACAGCGAGAGAGGGAACACAAGCAGGGGGAGTGGGAGAGGGAGAAGCAGGCCTCCCGCGGAGCAGGGAGCCCGATGCGGGACTCCATCCCAGGACCCTGGGATCATGACCTGAGCCGAAGGCAGACGCCTAACGACTGAGCCACCCAGGTGCCCCTAGGGCCCTCTCAGTTTAAAAGAAATTTATGATTGTATAAGAATCCGGTGGCCACAAGTATCATGACTATTTTCTGATTTCACAGCATATCACTCATATTGACCCCATGCCTTATCCCCGAAATACCATGAGTTAGTGGAAGCAGAGTCTGCCTTGGCCTTTACGACCCCAAATGGAGCATAAGGCCCTTAACACTGTCAGCATACTGAAAGGATTGGCTGAACTGAGCTGAATTCTATCCAAATTTTCCTTTACACCCAGAAATATTCTCCTCCACTGAAGAAGAACAGAAGTGAAGAGCAAAGCATTTAGAACCAAAAAACCTAAGTTTTAGGTTCTGCCACTTGTTAGCTGTGTGACTTGCCATTTGTTACTTAAGGTCTCTGAGCTTCCATTTTTCTATACAAATGGAAACAATGATCCTTTACTTTTTAAGGTTACTGTGAGGAGCAAAACAATTGTTTATAGGCAAAGAAGGACTCCAAGCAACGTTTATTAAACATTCTGATGTACTCATTGCATTACATATAACATCTCATTTAAAACTTACAAAATACTCTTGGAGGCAGCTATGGTATCCTGACCTGACAGATGAAGTTACTGAGGTCCCCAACAGTTAAGTAATGTGCAAACTCTGACTCCAAGTCCATATTCCCTCCATCACATTATTTTACTTGGTAAATACAAATTTATGTACAAATAACAGGTGCTCCATTCCCCAGGTGCCAGGAAACTATGAAACAGTTTGAGTCTGGGCCTCAAAACCAAAATGACAAAGAACAAATGAAAATCAAAGCAGAACCCAGAGTCCCTGCTTATCCATAGTAGGTAGGATTGACAAAATCATGGAACACATACCATTACAACTTTTCCCTCATTACCCAAAGCAGAGGATAGTCACAGGCTGTGGCACTCTTGCCTGATAAGCTTGGGTGTGGTCTCCGAATCTGCAAACCTCACTCTAAACAGCAAAATCCACCCATCAGAGCTGCCCGCAAGAGAATGCTCCTGGCCATACTTGGGCCCTGTAAAGATCCTGCCTACATCCTGGTCAGAGACTGAAGAGTGGAGCTAAGGCCACACCTAGAAGTAGGATGGGGGGTGGGGAGAGAATGCAAAAAATTCACTTATCTAAAAGTCTATCTGCTTGGCAAAGAAGAAGTGAAACTCTCACTTTTTGCAGATGATATGATACTTTATGTGGAAAACCCAAAAGACTCCACCCCAAAACTGCTGGAACTCATACAGGAATTTAGGAAAGTGGCAGGATATAAAATCAATGCACAGAAATCAGTGGCATTCCTATACACCAACAACAAGACAGAAGAAAGAGAAATTAAGGAGTTGATCCCATTTACAACTGCACTCCAAACCATAAGATACCTAGGAATAAATCCAACCAAAAAGGCAAAGAATCTGTACTCAGAAACTATAAAATACTCATGAAAGAAATTGAGGAAGACACAAAGAAATGGAAAAACGTTCCATGCTTATGGATTGGAAGAACAAATATTGCGAAAATGTCTATGTTACCTAGAGCAATCTACACATTTAATGCAATCCCTATCAAAATACCACCAAATTTTTTCAAATAATAAATCCTAAAATTTGTATGGAACCAGAAAAGACCCCAAATAGCCAGAGGAATGTTGAAAAAGCAAAGCAAAGCTGGTGACATCACAATTCCTGACTTCAAGCTCTATTACAAAGTTGTAATCATCAAGAAAGTATGGTACTGGCACAAAAACAGACACATAGATCAATGAAACAGAATAGAGAGCCCAGAAATGGACCCTCAACTCTATGGTCAACTCATCTTTGACAAAGCAGGAAAGAATGTCCAATGGAACAAAGACAGTCTCTTCAACAAATGGTGTTGGGAAAATTGGATAGCCACATGCAGAAGAATGAAACTGGACCACTTCCTTATACCACACACAAAAATAGACTCCAAATGGATGAAAGACCTAAATATGACACAGGAATCCATCAGAATCCTAGAGGAGAACACAGGCAGCAACCTCTCGACCTCAGCCACAGCAACTTCTTCCTAGAAACATCGCCAAAGGCAAGGGAAGCAAGGGCAAAAATGAACTATGGGGACTTCATCAAGATAAAAAGCTTTTACACAGCAAAGGAAACAGTCAACATAACCAAAAGACAACTGACAGAATGGGAGAAGATATTTGCAAATGACATATCAGATAAAGGGCTAGTATCCAAAATCTATAACGAACTTATCAAAGTCAACACCCAGAGAACAAAGAATCCAATCAAGAAATGCGCAGAAGAAGGGCGCCTGGGTGGCTCAGTCGTTAAGCGTCTGCCTTCAGCTCAGGTCATGATCCCAGGGTTCCCGGATCGAGTCCCGCATCGGGCTCCCTGCTCCGCGGGAGGCCTGCTTCTCCCTCTCCCACTCCCCCTGCTTGTGTTCCCTCTCTCACTGTCTCTCTCTCTGTTGAAAAATAAATAAAATCTTTAAAAAAAAAAAAAAAAGAAAGAAAGAAATGGGCAGAAGACATGAACAGACATTTTTCCAAAGAAGACATCCAAATGGCCAACAGACACATCAAAAAGTGCTCAGCATCACTTGGTATCCGGAAAATCCAAATCAAAACCTCAGTGAGATACCACCTCACACCAGTCAGAATGGCTAAAATTACAAGTCAGGAAACGACAGATGTTGGTGAGGATGTGGAGAAAGGGGAACCCTCCTACACTGTTGGTGGGAATGCAAGGTGGTGCAGCCACTCTGGAAAACAGTATGGAGGTTCCTCAAAAGTTGAAAATAGAGGTTCCCTACGACCCAGCAATTGCACTACTGGGTATTTATCCCAAAGATACAAATGTAGTGATCCAAAGGTGCACATGCACCCCACTGTTTATAGCAGCAATGTCCACAGTAGCCAAACTATGGAAAGAGCCTAGATGTCCATCAACAGAAGAATGGATAAAGAAGATGTGATATATATATATATATATATATATATATATATATATATATATATATATATATATATATAATGGAATATTATGCAGCCATCAAAAAATGAAATCTTGTCATTTGCAATGACATGGTTGGAACTAGAGGGTATTATGCTATGCGAAATAAATCAATCAGAGAAAGACAAGTATCATATGACCTCACTGATATGAGGAATTTGAGAAACAAGACAGAGGATCATAGGGGAAAGGAGGGAAAAATGAAACAAGACAAAACCAGAGAGGGAGACAAACCATAAGAGACTCTTAATCTCAGGAAACAAACTGAGGGTTGCAGGAGTAGATGGGGGTGGGAGGGATGGGGTGGCTGGGTGATAGACATTGGGGAGGGTATGGGCTATGGTGAGAGCACTGTGAATTGTGTAAGACTGATGAATCACAGACCTGTACCCCTGAAACAAATAATATATTATATTTTAATAAAAAAATAAAAGTCTATCTGCTTAATAAACAGTACTGACAGTACTGACCCTATGACATGCCCGGCCCAGGGCCTGATGTCAGCATACAATGGTAAACAGTAATGTCCATCAATAAATGAATGAACCTTGTGAACAGGGTTCCTGCCATAACTAGGTTGGAGGGGCAAAAAGCCCATGCTCCTGAAAATCACTTAATGTAGGGACTAGTGTTTGCAGAACATCTGACATCTGCTTTTGTAGCTCAGTGGCAAAGGCATCTAAGAAGTGCACTGACCTGTCCCTTGTTGCTGCACACAACAGATGATTCTCAGTTCTACTTGACTACCCCCTCACAGAATGTGACACCACTGAGGACAGTCCTTCCCTGGTCTTCCACAGCAATGCAGCCTCATGTCCTTTCACCCCCCCACCCCAGTCCTCCCTGCTCATCTCTTGGCACCAGACCTTAGGACTCCACCCTGAGCACTATGTTCAGTACACCTGGTCTTCCTGCAAACCACCCACAACTCCAACTACCACCTCCACAACGATGACCAGTAGAGGAGCTCTGCCAGCCCTCTTTACTGAGCTCTACACTAATATATGTATCCAATACCTGCCTCTGGCCTGGCTTTCTCCACAACCCCCACCTGGCCCATCCTGTTCCCATCTTCCCCAACCTGTTACATGCTTCCTTTATTCTCAACATTTTGTCTCTTTGCCCAGAATGACCTTCACCTGCCCCCAACTTCCACACCCAATTCAACCTCACTCTTCAAAGTGCTTCTGGCTTCATTTGCTGCAGGATCTATCCCCCCACCCCCCACCAAAAGACAAATCTAAGCCTTTCCCTTATTGTTGCTCCACCTGCCCTCTGTGCTTACCCCTATGAAAGCACTAATCAAAATAATTTCAAACTGTCCATTTACTTGCACATACTCCCTCCAGACGGATGGCTCCTAAAAAGTGGGAGCAGAGTCCCTATCTCTGCATCTCAGAACCAAGATAGTGTAGTGTCAGGAGCAGTGTCAACTGCTCAATAAATATTGATTGAGAACAGTAATTAATTAGCCCCATCCCACTTCAGTGGGAGGAGTTGGGAACCCAAAAGCATCTAACATGGAAAGCACCTATCACCATAATCAGGCACAGAATCAGGCTTAACACAGATGTGTTGAATGAGTCAGTTATATATTTTATTAGCGTTTATGGGACTCTTTGTCTTGTATTTTAGATACACACAGATTAAATGAACTCTTGTGGTCTGGACTTGAGCCCCAACTTTTAATGTAAAATGCCTCTCAAGCTTTAAATAGCTTACAAAGCCACACTTAGAACACAACTCCTTGGTAAGAAGGGGCTGAGGGTACAATAGTGACACACTATTTATCCAATTTAGCTTCTATTAACCTATTTTAATTTCTTTTCACTAAACCTGTCAATGGATAGCTACTTGTCTCTTTAATGGAATTACAAGTATTTTCCCTTATTATTTCCTCCCTGTATTCTGGCCTTCCTTTCTTTATCTTCATGGGTTTTTTTCTTAATTAAGTGAATTCAACACTGTTAGGAGCTATTACATGATTAAAAAAATGAACAGAATCATCTGACTAAACAATTAGTAAAGGTAAGACAAGGTAAAAATCAAGGCAGTGTACAGCAAAAACAGAAAGAATTAATATTTTCAAAAATAAGATGCTAACAAATTTGGGCTATGGGCCCTTAGAACTACTTCACACTAAGTTCTAGAACATATGCTAAAACTGATCATGATACAAATTGGATTTAAGGAAGCTACCATCTCTAGCAGTATGTCTAATAACCTGCATGGAGAATTGGATGCCAAAAGTGCCTTAGGGGCAGGTGCCCTAGAAGATGTGATCCATCATACTCAAAAATGACCCACTGACTGCCCCAGGAAAGCTCATGTATGCACATGCACGCACACACACACACATACACACACACATACTTAAGGACACTTCAAAAAACACTGCATCTGTCATTGCTGAAAAGAAACCTCAAGGCAAACTGAAAAAACCTGTTGTCTGCAGGTATGATGTTCAGTCAATCCCACTGTCGACAGTAAAACTTTTGTCATTTGCCAGAAGATGCCTGTGTAGCACAGTTTTCATTTTGTTTGTGATGAGGGTTATTTTTTAAACAGCTTTATAAAGATATAATTCACATGATATACAATTCACCAATTTCAAGGGTGCAATTCAGAGGTTCACAGAGCTGTGCAACAACCACCACAATTTTAGAACATTTTCAACATCCCAGGAGAAAACCTCCCACCTCTTTCCCATCGCCTGGTCCCCAAAGTCACCTCATTCCCCCCAGCCCTAGCTAGCCATTTAATTACTTTCTATCTCTATGGATTGGCCTACTCTGGACATTTCATATAAAAGGAGTCATATAATATGTGCCCTTTGTGACTGCCTTCTTTCCTTTAGCATAATGTTTTCAAGGTTTAACTATGTTGAAGCATGAATCAGTACTTCATTATGGTCAAATGACATTCCATTGTATGGATATATCACATTTGCTTACCTATTCAGTTGATGGACATTTAGGTTGTTTTCACTTTTTAGCTAGTACAAATAATGCTGTTATGAACACTCAAGGGCCAAACTTTGTGTGGAGCTATGTTTCCGTTTCCCTTGGATATATACCTAGGAGTGGAATTGCTCAGTCATATGCTAACAACTCCATGTTACCAAAGAGGCTGCACCTCTGGGAATTTTGCATTCCCACCAACAGTGTGTGAGGGTTCCAATTTCTCCATATCCTCACCAACACTTGTTATTACCTGTCTTTTTTATTATAGCCATTCTAGTGGGTGTGAAGTGGTATCTTACTGAGATTTTAATTTGCATTTCCCTCATGGCTAATGATATTCAGCATCTTTTCATGTGCTGATGGCAATATGTAAACCTTCTGTGAAGAAATGTTTATTCAAGTCCTTACCCATTTTTAAAAATTTTTTTTAAAGATTTTATTTATTTATTTGAGAGAGAGAATGAAAGAGAGCAAGCACATGAGAGGGGAGAGGGTCAGAGGGAGAAGCAGACTCCCTGCTGAGCAGGGAGCCCGACCCGGGACTCAATCCTGGGACTCCAGGATCATGACCCGAGCCGAAGGCAGCCGCCCAACCAACTGAGCCACCCAGGTGCCCAAGTCCTTACCCATTTTTAAGTGGGTTATTTTCATTTTGTTATTGAGTTGTAGTTCTTTATATATTCTAGATATAAGTCCCTTACTGGATATACAATTTGCAAGTACTTTCTCCCATCCCTTAGGTTGTCTTTTCATTTTGTTGATGGTATCATTTGCAGCACAGAAGTTTTTCATTTTTAGGAAGTCTAATGCATCTAGTGTGTGTGTGCCCCTTGTGCTTTAGGATCATATCTAATAAGGCTTTAGCTAAACCAAGGTCATAAGGTTTACTTCCAGGTTTTTTTTCTAAGAGTTTTATAGTTTGGGCTTTCCAGTTATGTCTGTGACCCATTTTGAGTTAATTCTTGCTTGTTCTATAAGGAAGTTTTGTTTTTTTAGTTGGGTGTTAGTTATATATTCACAAATTATAATGTATCTCTTCATCTTTCATTTTCCTACATGGTACTAACCCATTCCCTCTTCTCTCCTCTTTGCTCATGCTCTAATACACTCTTTCTGCATAATGGCTAATGAACTTGTTCTTGTCAAACAATTCATTTGACACATGATTGTTAAATTTCTTCCAGAATATCTGTGTTTACTTTGAAAGTTAGAAAGTGGGGTATGCAATGCTAGTTTCCATTCTTTGTGCATTAGGGTAAGGGAGGAGGGATATTTTTGATTTCATAACCAAAATTTATATTTAGTACATTTATTTGTCATATTGTCAAACATTTTATTTTTACTTTTGACCTGCTGGAGGAAAAAGTTCAGCTTATTTGATTAGTAACAAAATCTAAAAATATATTTTTATCTCTGATTTTATAAAATGTCTCATAGTACCTACTTCTCAGTTGTCCTATGGTTTTTGAGATGTACTTTTGCTTTATATTTTCAAATAAAATATTTAGTCTTCTATATATATTTTTCTGAGGTAATATTTTCTGAAATATTAACAGAAAAGTATTTTTCTCAAGTTTATTATGCTAACTTTACATCAGACATACTTTTAATTTCATGAAATGTAATGTCTTTCAAAGGTTGTAGTATAATTTGTGATCTAGGGTTAGATTCATATTTAATTGGTGTATTTCTAAAACTACAGAATTTGGGGCACCTGGGTGGCTCAGTTGTTAAGCGTCTGCCTTCAGCTCAGGTCATGATCCCAGGGTTCTGGGATCGAGCCCTGCATCAGGCTCCCTGCTCAGCGGGAAGCCTGCTTCTCCCTCTCCCACTCCCCCTGCTTGTGTTCCTTCCCTCGCTGTGTCTCTCTCTGTGTAAATAAATAAATAAATAAATAAATAAATAAATAAATAAATAAATAAATAAAATCTTTTAAAAAAATAAAAATAAATACAACTACAGAATTCAAAATAAACCAATTTGGATGAGTACGCCTGAAATAATTAAGAATAAATATTTCTTTCATCCATTGCAATGACACTTTCATTAGGTAGACTTAAAAAATTTGTTTACCAAAATATTCTTTTCCTAAAAAAACCATCAACCGCCCCCACTTGCAACCCTCCTCAATTAAATGTTTTTAAAAGTTTTGTCACACATACCTTAGTGTTTTTTCACTAAGTTTAGAAGCTCCCCAATCTATCAAAACTTCTAGATAAGAGCAACCAACCGGAATTTAGAGCCAAAAGATCATTATCATTGTTCAGTATCATTACCCTATGTGGATTCACTTTTATAAACTCAAATACATAAATATTTATGAACTCAAGTAAGAATTTGCTGTGTATTTGGATAAACAAAAGCATCTTAAGCTAATGGATATTACAAAAGAATTGATTTGGAACTGTCACTATTTGAAGGAATTTTTAAATAAACGATCCTTGATTCTTCTAAATGTCCTAGAATAACAGACCTTCAGGATGGCATACCATTTTAATTCTTATCTTACAGAGAAAGTAATTAAAACTGAGAAAAATTAAATGGCTTTTCCATAATGAAGAAAATGACAGAAGTTATCTTAATAGCATCCTACATTTCTAAGAAATTTTCAATTTTATTAAGATGTTCAGTTGCTAGCAATAATAACAACATTCACCCTCTTTATTTTTAGGCTTCTACCATCTTTCTTTTGTAACTTGACTTTCTTTCCCATGCTTACCTTTCTTTCTACTTACTGGGTCATCTATCTCATCATTCCCTTTTTATTCATCCAAACTACCAAATTCTGTTCTACCCTCTCTAGCCATTGTCAAAACAATTCACCTTCTGGGGCGCGTGGGTGGCTCAGCCGTTAAGCGTGTGACTTCGGCTCAGGTCATGATCCCAGGGTCCTGGGATCGAGCCCCAAATCAGGCTCTCTGCCCGGCGGGAAGCCTGCCTCTCCCTCTCCCACTCCCCCTGCTTGTGTTTCCTCTTTCACTGTGTCTCTCTCTGTCAAATGAATAAATAAAATATTTTAAAAAACCAAAAAAACAATTCACCTTCTATTCTGAACTACATTAAGTTCCCTTCCATTTTTAGTTTGAAAATCATGCTGCTGCTTTTTTCAGATTTTAGTGTTCGCAGCCTCCTGCTTTTAGGGTTCAGATGAAGTCCATCTTCCCTGTAGAGGTCTTTCCTCATGTCCCAACGGTCTTTTAGTACCAGATAAGTCTAAAGCCTTCCTCTTGGGGCCACACAAAACTATCTGACACACTTATCTTCAGTAGGAGGCTTGAGTCCCTGGTGTCAAGGATCACTGAATTAGAAGTCAGCACGTTATCAAGATTTTCCAATTTACCCAGGGAGGTGAGTTTGATATTGAGTCATTGCGTGGTTCATGATGTGTGTCCCCTGTCACCACCTATTCATGTGATTTAGAGGGAGTTCACTATATCCTCCAGCTCTGTTTCCTGGACTGTAACATAAGGGGACTCTTCTGGTTTCTAAGTTACTTTTAGCCCCAAGACACTATCATTCTTCTCACTTCCAGGCTCACATTTGCTTTCCTTGTTTTCATGATTAGTAGAAGTGAAAATATGCTCAAAAGTTCAACTACCTGTTCATGTAGATTAGTAACTATTTGCCTTTCAAATGAGGTTGAACTATTTTTTTCCACCTTTAAAATATACTGTGAACATCATCTCCATTTCTGAACAGCTCCACAGTGTTTTTCTAACTATAGTGTTTGTGCTAGATGTGAATAGACCTGCAAATTAATGCAGTTTAGCTCACTTGAAACCCAAATTGGCAAGTCTCTTTCTCTGAACTCAACTGAACAGGAGTCAGTTTTGAGGACATGGTTGTGTTTAACACAAGGAAGCATGTATTTATTTGCACATTATGACCTTTTATCTTTTAACACATTGCATACGTTTTCAAAGGGGCTTTAAAGCAAACTTCTAAAATACTAAACTAAGTAGGTTTTAATAGTTCAAGAAAATCTGTTCTGGGTAGCTTGTGTGCTTTTCAGTACCTCATGTAACTCTCACAGCAATGCTATGAGACAAGTACTATTATTTCCCGCATTTTATAGATAAGGAAACTGAGGCACAGAGGAGGTAAGTTGACCTGCCTAAAGTTACCTAGGCTTTAATCCTAGACAGTTTGGTTCCACACACATGTTCAACTTGAAATCAAATAATACAACATCTCTGATGCTTATTAATAACCAAATGCAACAGATAAATCATAGCCTTCATTTTCTTTCTTTGCAGCTTTTCATTTTTTTAATACAAAAGGCCATGGTCTAAAAATCCATGTTCTTTCATTTATGCTTGGCTTCAATCACTGATAAAACACTCCATTCACTAACTGAGAGAAAGGTTAAAGCTGCCTTTGAATCTGACTAACAAATAGCAAAATAAAAACCTCTGTAACCTTGTTGCAGACTGATCAAAGCCATATTCTGCTCCTGGCAAGGAAGTGAAACAGGTAGTTCAGCTGTAACTAAGAGAGAAAGTGAGAGTGAAAAACAGAATTCACAGCACCAAGCTAGACAGGATTTGAACTGTTATGGAGATGGCCTCTATAGATCTTCTATTTTCCAACAAATTAAGGTAAATCAGGGCCAGATTAGTCTTCAGTACAACTCATCATTCAAAAACATTTCAAAATTATTTCTACACAAGGGATTCATCACTTTATGCAGTGGGTGAATCTTCAATATTCTATGAGAAAATTCTGTTTATCACACTTTCAAAATTACTTTTTCCCACTAGCAGCACAATATAAAGTGAACAAAGCTACCATTCTATTGTTAAGAAAACTGATTTAAAAAAAAAAAAAAGAGGGAAAGATTGGCAAAAAATGTCTTTGAGCAGAAAGATACACTTCAGTTTGGCTCTGTATTGAATATTCTCAGTAATTGTCAAACTTTCCCACTGTCTGAACTTCCCTAAAAGCATTAAATATCGCATAGCTTTTCTGCACTATCTGTTGATGCCTAGCCATGGAGGAGGGTAGGAAGAATGGGTGGTAGAGGGTGGTCACCTACCAGCTGCTGTTAAAATCTGTCAACTGGCAAATGAAGCCTCCTGATTTGTGAGCAATTTCCAAAAGAAAAAAAAAATCACAACTACCATCTGGGAAGTGGGAAGAAGATACCACTTGGCAAAAATGTTTCAGAAAACACAGGCAAACACAGAAACACACACAAACACACCAGTGTGTACACACACAGAAATGCAATGCCCTCAAGTTGATAAACGAACAACCCTCCTTATTACTAAGCTTTTTTTCCTAATTACCCTAACATTAATTAAAAGATCAGAGAGTCAGTGGGTAACAACAATTGGATTTTGTTGGTAGTCCCACTGATGACTCACCACCCGACTTCAAGCAAACCACCTGTTATGAACTCATGGCATAGCTTATCAATTTGCAAAGCAGGTGTGAGCATTCTCACCTTCTACAAATCATGAAGCTCATTTAAATGAGGATTTCAAAGAACTGTGCTATTCTGGGAATAGCATTCCCGAAAAGGAGTGTAACATATCATTTTTAGAGTTCCACATGATCTCCATACCCTCATCAAGGATCTTCACAATCATGATAAAACCACCCGTGGGCATCACTGTTCATACAGGTGTAGCAGAAAAGCCTGATGTCTGTTCCCAGTGTGAAGTGTGGCTGCCGCAAGTATTGGGAAGCTGTGATGGATGCTCTTTGTATCTCCTTTTCAACCTCACATTCATCCAAGACTTTGATCCAAAAGGGCCACTTCATTCCTAATTATGATATTCAGGCTGGCCCTATGGGAGCCACTCAGATGAAAGGTAATTGTGCAAAGCATCACACACTGCTTGAAACTCTGGCCCCTGAATCTCTCACTGAGAAATAGACATAGCTACTTTTGCTTTAAAGAAATAATTCCCAGAATTTGATATTTGAAATGTTCTATGTTTGTTTTTTATTATAGCTAGTAAATTCCACTAAGTTTCACCTGCTTCTTTTCCTTGGTTACACTTCAAGGTACTGTCTATATACTTAGTACTTTCAAGTTTGCATTTATAAATTCATTTTCAAGTTCCCTTTAAATTGTCTTTTAAGGTCAATTGAAAATATTACTGTAATTCACTGCAACACACACATATATTTCAACACTGGTTGTAATAATAACATAAGACTTTAGCTTTTCAGATGTTTATGCTTTAGTGACTTTACCCTTTCAATAATAAAACCTGTTCTTAATCAGTCCCTTCAAATAATTCTTAATTCTATTTTGATAACAATAATTAACATGAAAATTCCTATAAAATATCCCCCAACTTACCTAAAAGTTTAAACACAGGGATGCTATGGGTTATTTACAGAGGCAGCATAACATTGTGGTTAAGAGTCAGAATCCCTGTGTTCAAATCCTGCTCTGCCATATACTAGTTATGTGCCTTTGGGTTTAAATCCTCTGTGCCTCAGTTTACTGTTTTGTCAAATGGAGTCAATAATAGTACTTATGGAATTGTAGCACATATGTAGCTACATATGAAGCACTTAGAACTGCTTGACACATAGTTAGCTTTCAGGAAATATTATCGTTTATAATCACCATCATCACCTATTTGGACAGGTGCATAATCTTCTTATTTGAGGCTCTGATCAAATAGTTTCAAGACAACCAACTGAAGGCAGAGGCCAAATATAAATGACTACTCAGGGCACAGTATGGCGGCACAATCCAACTGAGCAAATTCTGCCTTCCAAAGCCCATTGAGCAGAGAAACAGCACAGGAATGGCCCATGAACAAAGAGATATTCAGATGGAACATCAAAGCTTTTGGTGACAAGGAGGATACAGATAACAACCATTTTACAACCATTCTGGTGTAAAAACAAAAACCAGAGATTTCTCCAACCTAAGGAATCATAGTCCACATTTGACACCCCCAGCTGTGAAGAAGTCTGCAATAAAAATGAGCAATTTTTCAGGGACACACTGACTGCACAAAGTACAAAATTCCCTCTGAAATAAAGGCTCTTTTCATGCAGTTTGGGGGAGGTAACAGAAGGGACAGAAGACTCAAACATGGCTGCCTTGAGACTTCTGAGTTATGTTGTGTTTCCAGTCAGGCACCCAAGCCTAATTCAATGGGAAGGTCATGGAGAGTTGAACTCCCAACATTACACCAAACATGCAAGGTCATGACACTGCGGGAACCAAAAGAGAATATTAATGCAGTACATGTAAGGCTGGATTGAAATACAATGGATGGAAAACTCATGCTTCAATCTAAAGAGAAGAATTTTAAACATTTTTAACAGCCAACAAGACATTAGAACCAACCAGTCAGAGTAGTCTCTGGCTGTAAAAGCTCTTCTACCCATCCCTGCCATGTACTCTTAGGAAACCCAGGTCTAGAACCACCACCAGAAAATAAGGTCTCTCTCCAGTTCAGATCACAGTCCCCCTTCTTGGGCTCTACTTTCAAGATGACTAGAATCATTTTTCATTCCATGTCCTACATTGATACCATTAGGTCTACATTCATTCTGGAAAGCACTGCTATCACAGCTGTAACATGGCCAGGCTGAGCTGGGATGTGAAACCATATACTGCATCTTATGGATAAAGTTCCAGATACTAGAAGAGAAAACAGGAAAAGTAAGAGGTTCAACATGCTCTTAAGGAACTTTCCCCATTTTTTCCCACAGATTTTTTAATGAAGTAAGTTATTACAGGTTAATTTCAGGAAAAGATGAATTTAAGACAAAGAGCATGAAGTGGACAGAGAAGTTAGTTTTACAAATGATAAAAGAGAAAATCACAATGAAGACATAATCATTACAAACAATGCTGTGGAGAATGCATAGCATTTAAATGTGTACAAAATATTTTAATATACATATGAAAAAATACTTCCCAGTCTCCAACAGATCAAGTAAGCAAAAAATAGTCAAAAATATGAATATAATTAATAACTACATGTACATCAAACACCATCCCTTCAAAGCAGAGAAGACATCTTATTTTCAAGTGTCAATAAAGTGCTTATAATAGATCATATACTTGGTTCAGAAGGAAAAACCTAATACATTCCTAGAAGGAAAAGATGTTATTTGTTCATCAAGTTTTATCTGAGAACCTACTACATTGCCAGGCTGTGTGCTGGTTCTGGTGTTATATTAGTAAATAAGGCAGATAGAATGCCTGCCTCCACAGAGCTTTCACAGAGCTAGTGAAAGTAAGAGAAAATAAGGGATAATTATAATACAGTTTGAAATATACCTCATTACGGGAAACACATGAGTCAGTGGAGTCTCCTTCCCTTACACACGATGTGAGACTTAAGGAAAAAGAACAGTGTGCTAATGAAAAACCATCCATAAAAGTTGAACAAAAATACCTATACCTCTGAAACCAATAATACATTATATGTTAAAAGAAGAAGAAGAAGAAGAAGAAGAAGAAGAAGAAGAAGAAGAAGAAGAAGAAGAAGAAGAAGAAGGAGGAGGAGGGGGAGGAGGAGGAGGGGGAGGAGGAGGAGGGGGAGGAGGAGGAGGGGGAGGAGGAGGGGGGGAGGAGGAGGAGGGGGAGGAGGAGAAGGAGAAGAAGAAGGAGGAGGAGGAGAAGGAGAAGGAGAAGATGATAGTAGGAAGGGAAAAATGAAGGGGAGGAAATCGGAGGGGGTGATGAACCATGAGAGACTATGGACTCTGAGAAACAAACTGACGGTTTTAGAGGGGAGGGGTGGGGGGAGGGGTTAGCACAGTGATGGGTATTAAGGAGGGCACACATTGAATGGAGCACTGGGTGTTACACACAAACAATGAATCATGGAACACTACATCAAAAACTAATGATGTAATGTATGGTGACTAACATAATAAAATAAAATTTAAAAAATAATAATAAAAATACATATAAAACAACTGTTTGAACAAATGTTTGAAGTTATTCAAGAACTAACACAGGTAGGATTAGGGTCTATGATCCTCGAAAGGAAGCAAGCATTGAAGGTGAACTACACATTCACCTCTACTACCTCCTTGAGAACATTTTTCAAAATCCCAGGATGGAGAACTAGAAAGGAAGAGAAAAAGGTCAGGGTTTAGAGCAGCCAAAAGCAGCTGAGGCTTGGGGCAAAATCCTAGGGAGAAACTAGCCTCAGAAGAATCTGAATAAAAATTCCCCTCAAGTTGTTGACTAATTCCTAAGCTGTACATGAAATTAGGAAAGCTTATAGCTGGAAGGCTAAAAAGCTAAACATAGATTTTATCAGCTTCATGTTTTAGGAGAGACAGAAGTTGGAGGTCAAGCTCCATGAAGGCAGAGTAAATTTGATAAACACTCTTTCAGTTGAGATGTTAGAGGCTGTACAGATGAGGAATAAGAAACACTCCAAAAAGTAAAGACTGTAAAAAACCTGCCTCCAAATAACTAAAAATAAATTCTTATAAGTATCAAAGTGATCCACTGGTACTCTAGCTGCCTGCCAGTGGAAAATTTGCCTTTTTTTGGAAGAAAACAAAATCATCCAGAGCCTCTACAATTTTGGGTCCATAATGTTGGTATTCAGTTACTATTTGGCTTACTAAAATGGAACATACAAAACCAAATGACATCAAATCAAAGAGAAAAACAGTCCATAGAAATAGAACCACAAGTGATTCTGATAATGGAATTATCAAACAAGGACTTCAAAATTTTTAAGATTAATAGGTTTGAGAATATGAATGTTAAATATTTAGACAGAGATCTGAAATCTTTCTTTAAGTAGTGAGTCAAATGGAAAATCTAGAACTTAAATTTGAACTAAAATTAAGAACTCAACTGATGGGCTCAATAGCAGATTGGACAAAGCAAAACAGAAGTGAACCAAAAATACCTATATTGAAGCACATAGAGAAATAGATTACAAACATGGAATAAAAGCCTAAATAGTTTATGAAATACACACACACACACACATATAATGTGTATGCATTATATGTGTATGTGTATGCACATATATGTAACTGAAATCCTAGGGAATATAGCAGAAACAATATATGAAGAAATAATGGTCAAAATCCTCCAAAACAGATGAAAGACATCAAACCATATATTCAAGAAGCCCTCCGAACACTAAGCAGAATAAATAAAAAGCAAACCACAACTAAATATATCATGGTAAAACTGCAAATAAACTCATAAATGCTATCAGAGAAAAACACACTAGCTTCAAAGGAAAAACATTAAGACTGAATTTGGGGGGCACCTGGGTGGCTCCGTCAGTTAAGCATCTGCCTTCGGCTCAGGCCATGATCCCAGGGTCCTGGGATCGAGCCCTGCATTGGGCTCCTTGCTCAGCAGGGAGCCTGCTTCTCCCTCTCCCTCTATTCCTCCCCCTGCTTGTGCTCGCTCACTCTCTGTCAAATAATTAAATAAAATCTTAAAAAAAAAAAAAAAAAGACTGAAGTTGGGTGCTCGAATTGTACAACCCCAAGGATCAAGAGTCACATGCTCTACCAACTGAGCCAGCCAGGTGCCTCTAAGGTCTAAATGTACTAAAAAAAAAAAAAAAAAAAAAGATGAAAGCTGACAATAGAATGACATATTTAGTACTGAAATAAAAAGAACTACCAATTTTGAGTTTTATATCCAGTAAAAATAAACTTCAAAAATACATTTCAAACACATAAATTCTAAGAAATTCATAACTAGTGGACTGGCACTGTAAGAAGTACTAAATGGAATTCTTAAAGCTAAAGGGAAATGATCCTGTGTGGAATTATGGACATGTAGAAGGAATTAAAAAGAAAGGAATTATGATATTCTTCCCACTAGAATAGATTCTCTCCTACTCCTGCAAAAAAAAAAAAAAAAAGTAAAATTACAACTTTTCTTGAACCCATTAAAGACAGCTTATCTTTCAGGTCAACCAACTAACCCAACTAACTAAGGAATGACAAGAGCCTCTAAAGAGATTCAAGACCCCAAAACTTGCTTACCTGAGATAGACACTGAACTCCAATCAAGCCATTATGAATAATTGAGCTGAACCTTTCAACAAATTGCTAAAAACCAAGTAAGAGTTACCATGAGAGCCTACAACCTCTAGGAGCTGCAGACACAAAAGATATTTACTCCCCCTCAGAGAAGCTTCTCAAGTATCTTCATCAAGTACTGTAAGAAAGGCTGGAGGCAGCCTCTTTCTTGGTGCAATCTTGTTGGAGGAAAACAACAGCCATTGTGGAAAAGGTTCACACAGATTCTTCCCTTCTATCTCCCCTAGGGCACAAGAGACATAAACCACTGGAGGGAAAACAGAAAATCCTGTTGGTTTTAGGGCACAGGTGAAGACCTCTGCAGCTGGAGAAAAGGAACAGAAAATTCTCTAGCTCTATCAATGGAGGATGGCAGGAGCATACCCTATATCTCCACCATTAGCCATCCGCTAGCCCTGGGAAAGAGTCACGATTACTGAGAAGGCCACACCCATGAGAGTCTGGGAGAGAACACCCCCTAAAACCAAATCAGTAACAGAACAACAGAGAACACCACCCCACTCTGCCCACTAGGCTAGCAAGTATCAATAACTAGAAACAGCAGTTTCCTGCTGGGGTGTGTCAAGACCTTCTATGATGTAGAGACTAAAAGGAAAATTTAAACCTAAGGGTGGCACAAACATTAAGAGAAAACCCTCTGGCAAACCTGCCCCTATCCTAAATGCCAAAGTAACACTAGAAGAATTTGAAGAGTGTAGTGCCTAGAAGATAACCATAGCCATAATAAAACCTAAAGCCAGCTCAAATTTTGGCTATGTTGACTCAACTCCTCACACTAAAGTCATAGTAAAAGATAAGGTATTTGTAATCATAAATGCTATTTACCTTAGTTCTCAATCTATATATCTTACACAAGATGTCTAAATTTCAGAAACAAATTATGACACACAAAAGACAAGGACAAACAAGACATTATCAAGAGGCAAAGCAAGTAAGAGAACCAGATTCAGATGTGCCACAGATGCTAGAATGATGAGAGTGGGAAATTAAAGCAGCAATAATGACTATGTTAAAGAATAACAGAAAAGGAAGCATGCACCATTAGATGAGGTATTTCAGAGGTGGAAACTTTAAAAAAGAGCTTGATGGAAATGCTAGGGGAAAAAAAACACTGCAAGAGATAAAGAATCCCTTTAATGGAATCAGCATTAGACTTAACACAGTCAAGAAAAAGACCACTGTAACATTTAAAAAAGGTCAATAGGAATTATCCCAACTGAAACACAAAATTAAAAAAAGATCTCCTTTTTTTTTCCTTTTTTAAGAATAGAACATCCAAGAACTGTGGTCAATATTTAAAGGTGTAACATGAAATACTGGAATCCCATTAGGAGGAGAGAGGGAACAGAGCAAAAAAATGTTTAAAGAGATAACAGCCAAGAATTCTTCCAAAAAGCCAACCACTGATCCAAAAGTTTAAAGAACCTTAAAGAACACAGAACCAGATAAATTAAACACACACAAACATACACACACATCTCATATTCAAACTGCTGGAAAACAAGGTTAAGCAAATTTCTTGCCAGCTCTCAGAGAGAAAAAGACACATTGCATATGGGGGAACAGAAATAAAAATCCTGTTAAAAACTACGTAGCCATAGACAATTGGAATGGCATCCAAGTGTTGAGAGGAAAAAAACCAAACTACCAAACAATGAAAATATCTATCAAAAATGAAATAGAAATACAGAAATTTTCAAACAAAAACAGAGAACTCATTTGCTGCACACTTGTACTAAAGATGGAGTTCTTCAGAGAGAAAACTGTTAACACAGATAAAAACTTGAACCTATTCAATGAAATGAAGAGTACTGGAAATGACATAAATGAAAGGAAATTTAAAATTTTATTTTCTTCTTATTTGTAATTTTTCTAAAAGATAACTGTCTAATGCAAAAATAATAGCAGTATTTTGGGTATTCAGAGCATATATTAAAGTAAAATGTATGATGACAAATGATAGGAGGAAGTAAATAGGAATATACTGTTGTAAGGTCCTTATGTAACACATGAACATTTAAATTATACTTTAAAAAACGAAATTAGGAGTGCCTGGGTGGCTCAGTTGGTTGAGCTTCCAACTCTTGATCTCAGGGTCTTGAGATGGAGGCCCACATAGGGCACAGAGTCTGCGTGGGATTCTCTCTCCCTCTGCTCCTCCCCCCCAAATAAAGAAATAAAATCATCAACCCCCCAAAAAAATTAATTACAATTCCTTGAGGATTTAAAATATTTGAAGAAGTAAAAGATAGGACAACAGAAACACAAAAGTATAGAGGTGGGTATATGTGAAATTAAAATGTTATATAAAGTTTTTGCATTGTTCAGGAAGTGATAAAAGTATTCATTTAGAGTAGACTTTAAAATATCAATAATGAATATCATAATCTGTAGGGTAATCACCTGAAGAATAATATACAACTAAGAAGTTAAAGAAACTAGACTAATACAAGTGTTTGATTAATCCAAAGGCAAGGAAAAAAAATAATGGACCAAAGAACAGACAGGATGAGGATAGAAAACAAAGAGTAAGAGGCCTTAAATCCAATTATCAATAATTACACTAAATGTAAATGGACTGAATACTCCACTTGAAATATAAGTATCATCATACTAGATAAAAGTAAAGGAAACCCAACTATATCTATCTTCTTTATTTACAAGAGGCCCACATTAAATTTGATAAAATTAGAAAGAAAAAAGATGTAGCATGCAAATAATAACCAAAAATAATATGGTATAATTATATTAATATCAGACAGAGTAAACCTTAAGACAAGAAGTATTCAAAATAAGAAATGATATTTCATGGTAAGATAGTGAATTTATTAGGAAGACATATTGACCCTAAATACAACTTCAAATTATAGAGAGAAACAAGGTCTGTAATCTTATTTCAAGATTTTAACATTCTTCTCTCTAAAACTGATATAACAAACTGAAAATAAAGTATATAAAAATAGAACATGATTAATTAAATCACCTTAGCATAGGAAAAAAAAGTATATATATATATATATATATATATATATATATATATATATATATATATATATATATTACACACACACCTTCATGATATGCATTCTTTTCGAGTTTAAATGGGATATTTACCAAAAATGGACTATACCGGGAAAAAAAGGACTATATGTTGTACCATAAAGTATCACAAATTTCCAATTTCAAAGGATTGAAATCACAAGAGAATATTCTCTGACCACAGGGCAGTTAAACAAGAAATCAATAAAAGAACGACAAACAGGAAGACATTTTAGATCAACTTAGAAAATATGTTGAGCTTAATTATAAGGAAAATACAACATACTAAGGCTGTGGGAGGCAGCTAAAGCAGTGTTTTTAAGGAAACTTATCACTTCAAATGTATACATTAGAAAAAAGTTATATATTTGAAAAGATGTGACAAAAGAAGAACATTTGAAAGGTTCATTATCTATTAAAGAAATTTAATCAATTATTTCATTTCTTTTCACAAAGAAACTCCAGTCCCAGATGGCTTCACTGGTGAAATCTGCCTAACTTCAAAAAGGAAAAAATACCAAACTTGCAAAATAAGAGAAAAGAAAAAGAGGTAAACATTGCCCAAATCATGTGATGATGCAGGCATAACCTTGATACTAAAACCTGAAAAGGATATTACAAGAAAGGAAGATGATAGGCCTATATTTTCATGAACAAAGATGTAGAACCATAACCAAGATATTTGAAATTCAAATCCCTTTATATATAAGAAGAATTATATATCAAAACCAGGTGAGATTTATTCCAAAAATGCAAAGTTAGTTTAACATTTGAAAAATCAACCAATATAATCTACCCACTAATAAATAAAGGGAGGAAAAAATCATATAGTTATTTCAATAGATGCAGAATAAGCACACAATAAAATTTATCTCCTGGTCTATTCCTAAACAAAGTAGGAATAGAAAGAAATTTCCTTGATCTATGGTGATAGGTGTTACAACAGTGGTTACCTTAGGGACAAGCATGAGGGAGCTATCTGGGGTCTCTAATTTGATGTGTATGGTAATTACAAGAGTGGAAACATAAATAAACAGATAAACAGTCCTCAAGACTCATGTACTTCATTGTGTATGTTATACTTCAATAAAAGAATAAATAAAAAGACCAAAAAATAAACAAAATTAAAAACCTAAGTACTAGGGATAAGAGTTGACCAACAGCTAATGGACTAGATAAGGCATCCCTGACACAGATTAAGAGACAGAAGAACATGATAAATGATAAAGGAAGCTCTACAGCTTTACAAAAATCAACAGGGAAGGAAGAAATTGCTCAACAAATTCTACTTTGAAAAATATGGCCCACAAGAAAAACCTCCAAGTTAGAACTTCATTTGATACTATATACCAAAGTGAACTCCTAAGGGATCACAAAGTCAAATGTAAAACAACCCCCTTCCTATCAACCAGGGACAAAAAGGCTAAAAGAAAATGTAGCTGAATATTCAACTGACAGAACTTCAAATGGTTAATGTTTATTAAGAACCTACTGCAGGTCAGGCATCACCCTAAATACTTTGCATACAGCACACACTAAATACTTAAAATTAGGAGGTAACATAGATTGGAAAACTGAGGTCCAGAGTCTCCAAGAAATTTGCCCAAGGGTCACCCAAGAAATAAATGGTTGGACCAGGATTCAAATTCAGATGGTGAAATGCCATGGCAACTGCTGCTTCCAAGTGATACCTCAGAAAAATGGGACTTTACATAAAATTGACTTGGGATTTTATTCTTGCCTCTTGGTGATTCTGAACATAAAAACAATGAATAATCACTTCCCTCCAGATGACCAAATGACACTATATTAAAAGCATATTTGGAAAAAAAAATTGCAAAACATGACAAAAGCTTAACAGTAATGACACAATATGAGTTCTTAGAAGGGGGTGGCTTAAGAAGAAAACCCCCAACAATGAATAAAACCAGGAAAAGGGCACCTACGTGGGCTGTCAGTAGACATGTTTTTAAAAATCAAACAGTTCACACTCCAAGATAGAATAAAATTCCTCCTCTCATGAGTGTGAACCTTCACAACTTTTCTTTTTCTCAAACTACTTGCATCCTGAGAACTCAGGACTAGAGGTGCCAGTGAAGACCCATGTTAGCCACATCCTTGTGAATTTCCGTGCCTGCTGACCACCAAGAGTACAAACCGCGTGCACCGGCTCTGGAGATACTGGGCTCCCTAATCAGCACAAGGGCCCTGGTCACTCCTGAACCTGCCAGGACCAAATTCCCAACTCACTTAGTGTTGTTTCCTTAATCCTGGGAGGTTCCTGGTGCTCACTTTTAGTTAAGCTTTGCAGAGACTCTTGTCCTGAACAAAAGTGTGTGCTTGAACAAAGACTCCTTAGGGGTTGTTGAGTCCACCGCTGGAGAGGCCAGAGTCCACGGTTCTGGCTGAGAGCCAGAGCTGCCAGTTGGTGAAAATGAATTGTAGAAGGCAGACTACAAACATGGAAGCTTTTTGGGAGATGGAGTGGAATCTCCATTATGGTGTGCCACTCTTTGCCCTTGTAAAATGTGGAAAACTGCGCAAGTGAACTCTCCAAATTCAGTTCAACATTTCCTTGGTGAATTTATAGGTAAATTTCAGAACTCTCCCAAGATCTCTAGAATGAAGTGTTTTTGTTTTTGTTTTAAAGAGAGGTGCTGGGGGTGCCTGGGTGGCTCAGTCGTTAAGCATCTGCCTTCAGCTCAGGTCGTGATCCCAGGGTCCTAGGATCGAGCCCTGCATTGGGCGCTCTGCTCTGCGGGAAGCCTGCTTCTCCCTCTCCCGCGCCCCCCCCTGCTTGTGTTCCCTCTCTTTCTGTCTCTCTCTGTCAAAAAATAAATAAAATCTTTAAAAAAGAGAGAGAGAGAGAGAGGTGCTAGACTTGTAGCTACTCTCCTAAAAAAGAAATAAGGTAATAGGGATAGAGGGAAAAAAAAATTATGTAAACCCAAGTGAAGTCATATGTTAATTTACTTTTACCTATCTACTAGGGAGAAGGAAAAACTCTTTAAGAAAATGAAAGCAGTGAGAGTTTTAGAATCTCTACAGTTCTTTCCAGCCTACTAAAATAAAGAAATCACAACACAAGGAACTCTCCAGAATTCAACAGGAGAAAGCCAAGATTGTCAGGCCAATTTCTTTAGGAACTATTAAGTCTGATTTATGAAGCGATCCAGATAAAATCAACTGCTTTGCTAATTCAAGTGTATCTCTAACTAATAAGTTAGGGGGTAAAGGAAGTAAAAGGATTTCTTTATTTAAAAAAAAAAAAAGAATTCCCTTCACTAATTCCCACTGCATCCGATCTCCAAGGTTTCAAACACTGCAATAGCAGTCTTTGATGAGATTATGATCAGACTACCATTTAGAAGACAGTGTTGGATTAGCACTTCGAAATGATGCAATCAGCAGCTCATCTTCAACAGAGGCCCCAGTAAAAAAGGCTGATGTCCCCTCCTCTTGGTGTGATCCTCCCACAGAGCCTGCCAGGGTCCTTCCCATGACTTAGATTCTACTCCACTTACTGCCTGATTACATAGCCAGATAGCAAAAGAAGGCTCCCTGTGTTTGCAAATATATCGCATGAAACAAACACCTGGGAGCCTAGAGCATCTCCTCCAAGATTCTATTTGAAAAAAGACCACAAGGAGCCAAAAAAAAAAAAAGGAGGAGGAATATTTGAGAAAAAGGAAATTGTTACATGGATGGCTAACTTTGTGCCTGGTTTTGTGCAAGTTCTCACATTTAACTAGATACTGCTATCCCCTGTTACAGATGAGAAAAGAGAGCCTCCTTAGCTTAAGTAACTTATTTTGCTTGTATAGCAAGAAAGTAGCAATTTGATATTTGAACCCCTATGGCTCCAAAGACCAGAGTCTTCACACACATCCCTCTGTGATAATTCAGAAAATGGAACTGATGTTTTTTTTCATGAGGAGAAAGATATAAAATATCTTCATTTGTGAGGTGCCTGGGTTACAGTAGGTTACGTGTCCCACTCTTGATCTCAGCTCAGGTCATAATCTTGGGGTCGTCAGAATGAGCCCTGTGTCAGGCACCATGCTGGGCATGGAGCCTGCTTAAGATCCTCTCTCTACCTCTCCCTCTGCCCCTCCCCGCCTTGCTTGCTTAAGTGCCCTCTCTCGGAAAAAAAAAAAAAAAAAAAAAAACTTCATTTGTGTGTTTTTTCCATGTTCCCAGATTCTTTTAAGAAATAGGCACATTCTGATGGTACTGACACAAAAACAGACACATAGATCAATGGAACAGAATAGAGAGCCCAGAAATGGACCCTCAACTCTATGGTCAACTCATCTTTGACAAAGCAGGAAAGAATGTCCAATGGAAAAAAGAGACAGCCTTTTCAACAAATGGTGTTGGGAAAATTGGACAGCCACATGCAGAAGAATGAAACTGGACCATTTCCTTACACCACACACAAAAATAGACTCCAAATGGTTGAAAGACCTAAATGTGAGACAGGAGTCCATCAAAATCCTAAAGGAGAACACAGGCAGCAACCTCTTCGACCTCAGCCGCAGCAACTTCTTCCTAGAAACATCGCCAAAGGCAAGGGAAGCAAGGGCAAAAATGAACTATTGGGACTTCATCAAGATAAAAAGCCTTTGCACAGCAAAGGAAACAGTCAACAAAACCAAAAGACAACCGACAGAATGGGAGAAGATTTTTGCAAATGACATATCAGATAAAGTGCTAGTATCCAAAATCTATAAAGAACTTATCAAACTCAACACCCAGAGAACAAAGAATCCAATCAAGAAATGGGCAGAAGACATGAACAGACATTTTTCCAAAGAAGACATCCAAATGGCCAACAGACACATCAAAAAGTGCTCAACATCACTCAGCATCAGGGAAATCCAAATCAAAACCTCAGTGAGATACCACCTCACACCAGTTAGAATGGCTAAAATTAACAAGTCAGGAAATGACAGATGTTGGCGGGGATGCGGAGAAAGGGGAACCCTCCTACACTGTTGGTGAGAATGCAAGCTGGTGCAGCCACTCTGGAAAACAGTATGGAGGTTCCTCAAAAAGTTGAAAATAGAGCTACCATAAGATCCAGCAATTGCACTACTGGGTATTTATCCCAAAGATACAAATGTAGGGATCCGAAGGGGTACGTGCACCCCAATGTTTATAGCAGCAATGTCCACAATAGCCAAACTGTGGAAAGAGCCAAGATGTCCATTGACAGATGAATGGATAAAGAAGATGTGGTATATATATACAATAGAATATTATGCAGCCATCAAAAGGAATGAGATCTTGCCATTTGCAACGATGTGGATGGAACTGGAGGGTATTATGCTGAGCGAAATAAGTCAATCAGAGAAAGACATGTATCATATGACCTCACTGATATGAGGAATTCTTAATCTCAGGAAACAAACTGAGGGTTGCTGGAGTGGGGGGTAGGGTGGGAGGGATGGGCTGACTGGGTGATAGACACTGGGGAGGGTATGTGCTCTGGTGAGCGCTGTGAATTGTGCAAGACTGTTGAATCTCAGATCTGTACCTCTGAAACAAATAATGTAATATATGTTAAGAAAAAAAAAAGATAGCAGGAGGGAAAGAATGAAGGGGGGGATATCAGAGGGGGAGATGAACCATGAGGGACGATGGACTCTGAAAAACAAACTGAGGGTTCTAGAGGGGAGGGGGGTGGGAGGATGGGTTAGCCTGGTGATGGGTATTAAAGAGGGCACGTTCTGCATGGAGCACTGGGTGTTACGCACAAACAATGAATCATGGAACACTACATCTAAAACCAATGATGTAATGTATGGGGATTAACATAACAATAAAAAAATTTTTTTAAAAAGAAATAGGCACATTCTGGGGCGCCTGGGTGGCTCAGTCATTAAGCGTCTGCCGTCGGCTCAGGTCATGATCCCAGGGTCCTGGGATCAAGCCCTGCATCAGGGTCCCTGCTCACTGGGAAACCTGCTTCTCCCTCTCCTACTTCCCCTGCTTGTCTTCCCTCTCTCACTGTGTCTTTCTCTGTTAAATAAATAAGTAAAATCTTAAAAAAAAAAAAAAAGAAAGAAAGAAGCACATTCTAATTCTGCTTGATCGTCTGTTAAAACCTAAGTCTCAAAATAAAGTCTTTATATTACTACAGTGTTATTTCTTCTGTCAAAGTTTTAGCTCACTTCTAATACTTGTGAAAAGTGAAGAAAAACTGCAATCTTTACATTTCAAAAGCTTATTGTTCCTCTTATTACAAATCTAAAAGCATCTCAAGGCAAATTCTGCCACTCAATTTGTGAATGCTGTCAGAATAAACTATTTGAAAGTAGGATATGCCAAATACAAAAAAAAAAAAGTATTCATTCCTTTTTTTCAACAAATATTTATTTCTTACCACCATAAGGCAAGCACTTCTAGATGCAGGGGATACATCAGTGAACGAAATGGATAAAAATGCTTGCCCTGATGGAGACAATTAAGTAAAACAGGTCAAATAGTGAAAAGTGCTGTAAAAAAAAATGGCCTGGAAAGGGGATGGGTACAGCCTACGTTCATGTGATCAGGGAGGCCTCTGAGAAGGGCCATTTGAGTAAAGACCTGTGTGAAATGAGGGAGCAAACACCAAAGACACCCAGAGGACAGGCCTTCCAGGCAGAGGAAAGAGCTCATGCAAAAGCCCTGAACCAGCAGCACAGCTGGTGTTTTAGAAGAAGATCTGAGGGCCCCAGAGTTGCTGGGACAGAGTAAACAAGGGGGAAAATAGTGGAATGAAGTCAGAGAGGTGGCATGGGGTGAGGGTATGAAGGACCACACAACCACTGAAAAAGCTCTGGCTTTTCCTCTAAATCAGATGGAAACTATTAACAGCAAAGGAATAACAGGTTCTAACTTAAGTTTTAAAAGGAACACTAAGCACTGTGTTGAAAATGGGCCATGGGAGAAGAAAGGTGGCTATAGAGAAATCAGGATATAAATTCAATAACACGGGGGAAAGATAATGGTTGCTTAAATCACCATGATAGCAGCGATAGTAGGAAGAAACAGCTTTATTCTAGACGTATGTTTATTGTAGAGTCAATAGGATTTAACATCTCCATGAACTTAATTGTGAAACATTTATTGTGACTCTAGCATATGCAAGTCACAGCACTAAATATAGTGGAGATGGGATACAGGAATGATTATCACGTGGTCCAAGTTCTAAGGAGTTTACAGTCCAGTGGGGGAGCCTAAACATGGACACGAGAATAACAATACAAAGTTAATGTACATAAAATCACAGCAGTTTCAGAAACACAACTGGGGGTCAAATTCTGACAGTTCAATAAGAATTCCATTGTAATGAATGCCATAACTATAAACCAAAAATATAAACCAGAAATATTTCAAAGACTCAACCGATAACCAGAAAAATATTCTTCTGCACTAACACTGAATGAATGTTATATATATGACATCTTTCCCATCTTAGCTAAAAACCCTTTGACAAGAAGACACCTCTTGTGAAAGTGACTTGGGACCATGCCACTGAGAACCGAAATAGCATGACTTCATTTCCACAGCAGGAGTGCCAAAGAAGAGCTAGTGCTCCCTTGATCTTCTGTCCCTGGTGCATGCTCAGGAGATGTTGCCAGGACATATCAATTGGCTCTCCATTGTAATGGCTTTACTAGTGCCAAGTTGTCTGAGCCAGTCCATTCACAGCTACTCTGCATGATGATGCCACAGAAGCTTCCCCAGAGCTCCTGACTTTAATTGCAGAGGGCTCATAGGTCTTGCTTTATATCTCAGAAAAACAACTAAAAACTAGAAGTGAAGGCTCACACAGCAACATCTGCAATTCATTTTCACTTACCTTGTAAGCCTTCATTAACACTGGATGGAGAAAGTCAAGGCAAGTCTCGAGATACAGTCTTTTTGCCTGTATCTTCCAACAGTGTCAAAAGTGTTAAGAAACCTGGAGGGTGTCATTGACTAGATTCTTTCAACAGTGTGTAATCTATAGTTAATGGTAGGATATCTACAGGCTGATCATTTTCCTGAAGGTAAGGAGATATGGTAGTGACCACTAAGATTAGGTTTATGTTCAATCATTAAGTCATTCATTTTTTTTTTCATTTCGTGAAATTGATGTTTGCTAAATGCTAGAAATGTAAAGATTTTAAAAAGCCTTGCCATCAAAGAGCCTACAGACTTGAGTGGGTACATTTATTTTTTTTAAAGTTCCATATATACAATGGAATATTACTTAGCCATCAGAAAGGATGAATACCCAACTTTTGCATCAACATGGATGGGACTGGAGGAGATTATGCTAAGTGAAATAAGTCAAACAGAGAAAGTCAATTATCATATGGTTTCACTTATTTGTGGAACATAAGGAATAGCATGGAGGACAGGAGAAGGAAGGGAAAAATGAAGGGGGGCAAATCGGAGGGGGAGATGAACCATGAGAGACTATGGACTCCGAGAAACAAACTGAGGGTTTTAGAGGGGAGGGGTGTGGGGGATGAATTAGCCTGGTGATGGGTATTAAGGAGGGCACATATTGCATGGAGCACTGGGTGTTATAAGCAAACAATGAATCATGGAACACTACATCAAAAACTAATGATGCAATGTATGGTGACTAACATAACATAATAAAAAAATAAATAAAGTCACATACAATATAAAGTCTATATTATTGAGAAGTGAAATAAACTATTGGAACACAGAAGAGGAACAGCTAACCTCCAGAAAAAGGCAGGGTAGGGAGCACAGGGGAATAGTGTGAAGAATATGACAGAAGCTGGAGAAAGAAGATAGGGAAGGATTCTTTCATGAACTAAATATTATGCCCCCCCCATTCTTCTACTGAATGTGATGGTATTAGGAGGTAGGGTCACTGGGAGGTGATTAGCTCTGAGGGTAGAGCCCTCAGAATGGGATTTCTACCCTTAGCAAAAGATCCCAGGGAGTCTACCATGTGAGGACACAGCAAGAAGATGGCTGTCTATGAACCAGAAGGCAGCCTCTCACCAGACAGAATCTGCCAGTGTCTTAAACTGGGACTCCCCAGCATCTGAAACCATGAGAAATAAATGTTGTTTAAACAGCTCAGTCTATAGTATTTTTAGTATAGCTGCCTGAATGGACTAAGAGAACTTCCCAGAGAAAATGATATTTGAGATGACTCTCGAAAGATGAGCAGTTTTCACTAAGTAGGCGCAAGAACAGCGAGAAAGAAACCAAATGTTTAGGTGTGAAATGGGCTCAGTGTTTCCAGATGCTGGAAGATGGTGGGCCCAAATCATTGAAGGCTATGCTTCTTTCAAAGGAAAGAAATCATCCTGGAAGGCTTTTTATATGAGAAGGTATAAAATCTAATGCAGAGTTTAAAATGATCATCCTTAGGGGAACCCTGGGAATGAAGAGAGATGGAAAGAACATAGAAATAGAAAGGCCAGTTACCAATTATTGAAATAGACCAAGCAGAAGAGGATATATATCTGAATTAAGGTAGAGGGATAAAGAGGAGTTCGATGGACAGACACAAGAGAAATTGGAGACAAAACCAATAGGATTTAAGACATATGAAAAAAATACAAGTGCGGTAAGGGAGCTGGGAGGGATAAGGAGCTGAGAGAAACGTCTATCTTACTTTGATGACTAGCTTTCCATACATGAAATAACAAAGGAAGATGATTAGTTATGTTTTTCAACATGTTGAATTTGGAATGTGTGATACCATTCAAGTGAAGGCAGTTGGATATATGAGCCCAGAGCTCAAGAGAAGGTCTAAAAGTCATGGAGGAGTGTGTTAAGAGGGAAACCAATATTCAAGGGATAGGCAGAAGAAGAGGAAAGATAAGGAGTGAATAGATGAAGTAAGGAGAAAACTAAGAACTCGTGGAGTCCAGGACTTAGGTGAGGAATGAGTTTCAAGAGAAGAATATTTAGCAATGTTCACAGGCAAGATAAGTAGAATGGGGATGGGGTGCTGCTTGTATAATGAACTGTGTGGCCATCGCAGTGGTAGAGGAGAAGCCAGACCTCAGTGATAAAGCAGCAAGCAAGGGAAATGGAGATGGCAAAGATAGCCTGTTCTCCCATTAATTCCTTAAACTCAGCTTAGGAGTCCACTGTCAGAAGCTATAATGTGCAATAATTTGCTGCCCGTAACTGCTGTGGAGCTGGAGGTGTGGGATGGAAGTGGGAGCACTTCAGCCCACTTTGGGACAGTGACTGCATGAGGAAAGCACCTTGATGTTTTGAGTCAGACACATGTGGTTTGGAATCCCAGCTTCTTTAAAGGCTAAGGACATTGAAGAAGTAACTGAGCCACAAAACTCTTGTGTTTTCTTTAAAAATAATAATGATCCATTCACCTACCAACTTCACAAAATTATGATTAAGTGAGACCATGTTTATAAAATGTCTAGCCCATAGTCAAGGTTATACTTTATCGAATACCTATCACTGTTATATTTATTATTATAGATATTAGCAAACCAAGAAAGTCTTCACCTGCAGTGATCTACAAAATCAATAAGGACTCTTGGCAAGGTCTCTTGGGCACTTCCCACGAGACAGCATGTGCCAGTGGCGAGTTTTCCTGTGAAGGCTTCATTCCCTCTACACTACCATTCAAAAATCAATTCAAGTCTACAGATTTAGCTTCTAACCAAAATCTTTTTATGAACAATTCCTGGATGAACCATTTGCAGAGAAGCCAAGAGAAAGGAACAGTTGACTTTTAAGATAAAAATACCATTTCTTCATTTGAAAAAAAATCTTTACATTCGAATAACTCAAATGAAGGCATTTCCCTTCATAATTATCCCACTTTTCGTGTAACTTCTCTACTTTATTTAAATAACCAATCTAGGATCCTGTAGTGGGCAGACCCCAAGTGGTAAACCCTACCCTTATTCCTGCTTCCTAATGTTCATACCTTTGTGTGATCCTCTCCCCTTCAGTATGGCTGGGACTTGTGATGTGCTTCTAACAAGTATAGTATGTCAAAGGTGATGGAATGTCACACCCATCATCATATTACATAATATAAGATTCCTTTGCCAGCAGGCTCTCCTTGTTAGCTTGATATAGTAAGCAACCACACTGAGGAAGCCCATGTGGCCAAGAACCAGGAATGGCCTCTTTGAACTACAGGCAGCCTCCAACCAACAGCCAGCATAAAGCTGGGGTCCCCAGTCCTATATCCAAGGAAACCAATTCTGTCAATGACCTGAGAAACTTGGAAGTGGATTTTTCTCCAGTCCAACCTCCAAATGAAAATGCAGCCTAGCTGATATTTTGAGCCTTGTGAGACCCTGAGCAGAGGACCCAGCTAACCTATGCCTGGATTCCTAACCTATAGAACCTGAAATAATAAATGTATGTCATTTTAAGTCACTAAGTTTGTGAAAATTTATTATATACCAATGGATAACTAATACAGATCCCATACAGTTAATTGTGCAGCTAAGTGAATCTAAAAAATGGTGAGTTAGAGGGGTGCCTGGGTAACTCAGTTGGTTAAGCACCAACTCTTGATTTCAGCTCAGGTCATGACGTCAGGGTCATAAGATCAAGCCCCACGTCAGGCTCCACACTGGGAGTGGAGTCTGCTTAGGATTCTCTCTCTCCCTCTCCCTCTGCTCCTCCTCCAATCTAAAATAGATAGATAGATAGATAGATAGATAGATAGATAGATAGATAGATAGATAGATTGATAAAAGGGTGAGTTAGGGAGATTTTCTAACATCCAGGAGAGGTGCCATGATCTAAATCAGAAGTATAATATGAAAAATTGTTTTTCCTGACTTGAAGCAGACATGTATCCCTAAGCACTGAGAAGCAGGTGTTCATAGCACCTGTGGTGACATAAGGTATATGTGGTGACACAAGGAATCTAGATTCATCCTTGGAACAGGCTTGTAATCAGTGTACAATATACAGACAGTAGAAAGATCCATGAAAGACATTGATTCCTCTGATAGAGCTCTTGGTTTTTTGTTTGTTTGTGTTCTGCATGGATAGATGTTTTTGTGATTTGTCCTGCATAAGCAACCACCTGGATCCGCATGTACACAGGCAGGCTAAGGAATGTTGTTTGTGAGACTCGTGCTGTGTGAATAACCTTGGGAGCCTGGTAGTTTGAAATATATTATCTGGCCTCCAGGTCAGAACTGGTCCTTCTGTTCTGGGCACCAAGGGCTACAAATCTTGTCTCACATCCTCTCCTGCTCCAGGCTGGGCTGGCCCCTGAGAATTGAATCTGGGAGGGGAGGCAGAAAATATAAACATGATAACATGGAAATGCAACTTGCTCTAAACTGCACATAGGCGAACAAATGTTTAATTTCAACCCTGTGATTTGCCTTATATATATGGCCCTTATGGGGATGGCCATTTGGAAGTCTCACCTGAGGGGAGGACACTCTGCCCAGGCCTCTCAATCAGGACTCCAGCCTGGCCATTTCCATGGGGCTTCCACCGCTGATGAGGTTAGATGTTGTTAAGTACCTGATTTGATGTAATTTTGCCTTATTCTCATTCATTGCCTACTATTACCTTCATCTATGTGTAGATTCCTTTCCTTTTCTGTTTCTATTAGGCTTCTATAATAGTAGTAAAGTTTTCTTTCCTTTTCAAAACCGAAACACGGCTGTTATGAATCTTTTGTTCAGAACAGTTTGGCCACCCAACATCTTTTCTTCCAATTTCTGAAATTCTGATTTTCTTCTGGTAAGCCACTTTTCCTCCATGATCAGACCACTTTTCTGGTAAAGCTCTATCTATACTAAGTCCAGGAGTGACATGTGACATAGGCCCATCCAATTAGAGCATCACATTTCCCTGATTTCTAAGTGATCACTAAGGTTTGCCACATAATTCAAGCCAAGCCAAGCCAAGCAAATAAAAACCAATTAGTGCTAACCCTGGAATTATTTTTTCAAGTTGCCAGGGATTTGCATTTCTTTATCCACCAGATTATAACCTAAGAAGATATAAACCTGGAGCTTGTGGCAACCATCTCCCTATAAACAGAGCCAAAAAGTGGAGCCAGCTCAGATGGAAGCAGAGAAGAGACTGGTGGTAGGGGAAGAAAAACCAGGTACCAAAGATAACATTTGAACTTTTCTGAGAGAACTCAGGAAACCAGATTTACTCCCAGGTTTATCAATTACTTGAGTTCACTCCCTCTTTTTCTTTGCTTGTGAGAGATTGAGAAATTCCCAGTATGCCTTGAGTTTGGTTCAATTACGAAAATAGCACGGCTTCTGGGACACAAGCAGTACCACCTCGATGCCATTTTATGGCGAGGAAGTTCAGCCTTGCGAAGGGAAGTATCAAGAGTCAGAAACAGTGGTTTATATACAAACTTGTCTAGCACAGGTTCACATAAAAATAACTGTTTTTATGCTCACATAAAAAACCTATTTTTCCAACTTCCCATATATAAGTTTAGCAGTGGCTACTTTTTGCAGGGTCAAAACAGAATAAAAAACCAGAAAAACCGAAGTTCTAACTTGGCTTTATTGAAATAGGCTCTGACATTACAGCTTAAGCAGGTAATGCTTGAAATTTCAACTTCCTGTTTCTTCTTACTCCCTCCCCACAAAGAAACTGATTTGTGAGATGACATAGCTGTGAGTTTTTGAAGTCTTTCCATGAACAAGAATGTCTCCTATGATAATCTCATACCTGACCTCCTTAAGCAATTTATGAAACATCAGAAAATTTCACAAACAGCAAAACTTCCAGAGTAACCACTGGTCAGTGTTACTGATGGCCAGATGCTGATAAGCTTGGGCAAAGCCACATTTTACAATCAATCTGCCAAACACACTTCTCACCCTACCCCACGGCTTGCCCAACTACTTTCCCTCTGTTGGCAATGCTCTTCCCTTAGATATTTGCATAGCTCACTCCCTCACTTCCCTCACAGCTCTGCTTAACTTCTGCCTTCTTGAAGAGGTCATAGTATATAAAATAAAGCACCACCTATATAAAATATAGAACCACCTATATAAAATACAGGTCATTCTATATAAAATATAAGGCCATCCTATATAAAATACCACTCACATGATTAATTTTTACCCCCTAAACTGCTTTATTTTCCTACATGGCACTTATTACCTGACATGACATTTGTTTGCCTGGTGAACATCAAATATGGGTAAGATTTAGATGCTCATTTTACCAGTTACCTATCACCTTCAGAAAGTCTCAGTTCACATGCACATTCTAGCTCTTCCACAATTAATATGGACTACTTCAAAATCTATACAACTGCTTGGACACCACTTTAATAACTATTGGTCAAGGTCCAGTCGGGAAAACAAAAACCACAATAGGCTTTTCAATAGCGGGAATTTGATATAGAGAATTGGTTCTATAGCTATTGGGTATTGAATGAATAGAAAGAAGAACATGGAAATAGCTCAGAGATTATAACTGCAGGAAGCAGCTACCACCCCTGCAGCTGGAGAAGCAAAGGGAAGCAGTCAAGTTTATTGAAACTAGAAGCTCAGAGATAAGACCCAATGGATATGAGACTCAGATACTGGCTGTGAGGGCAGGGGTATCACTCAGCTGCTGCTGGTCGTTCAGGATCTCAGAAGAGGAGCCCCACTGAGTCTGGGCCCTGGGGAGGGGAAATTGCCTGGACAGGGTTGTCACCTCTGAGTGGGGTGCCATGAAGCTGGTTCTGGAATGCTGGAAGAAGATGGAAACGAGAACCCAAACTGCTGGCAGCAGTGTGAAGGGCTCTGCTGAGGTGCCAGTAACAAGAACAATGAGGAAAAGCAGAAAAAAGCAGGTCCTTTCTCCCTTCCTCCCATCTTCCAATATCCCTCCACCGCTACTTTTGGCACAACATAGGAGAATACCCCTGGAGAAGGAGAACTGTAGTTTGCAGAATTCCAGTCCCACAGCCAAAGCAGGACATAGCAGAATAGATTTAAGCAAAGAGATAACAGCTTAAGACCAACACAGATCCTAATGGATTTCTCCAATTTTGTTTTCTTAGGAGAAAAGCCAAATTTCAAATGAAATTTGAAATGGTTGACTCTTCACTATATTATTATATTAGCTCTTTCTTGTAAGCCTTGTAGACTTTGGAGTATCACAGATGAACTTCAGGTGGTCCATGAACCCATGAAATAAAAACATTTTGATTTACCATGGTATTTTTTTAATAAGTTAGTTCATAACTCTTCTTAAAGTTTCAAAGGAGCCTGAAAGCCCCCTAAAATCTGGCATCACTTCCCATTTTCTCATTCAATACTTAAACTTGCTATGGAAAACACACACAATTCTTAGATTCTTTTAATGCCTTCAGCACACTATTGGTTATGACTCTCTTGGTTACAGAACCAATCTGAATCACCTCAAGAAAAAGTCAGGGAGGACCAAGGAATCTATTCAAAGGACCTCAACCCAGGAAGAAATCACCTAGTTAAAGGAAGGGGCCCCAAATAGCACTGTCTCCTTCATAAATGCCATCTAAAGAAACTCCAGTATATGTGCTCAAAGATATTTTTACATTGCAGAATTATTCACTATAGTGAAAATTTGGAGATAAATTAGATGTTCATAAGGATGGATAAGTTATGATAAATCACTGATTTCTACTCCAGAAACCAATATTGCATTGTATGTTAACTAAATTTTTTTAATGAATAAATTAGATCAACATGCTAATGGGTAAGTGGCATATTATTTAATATAGTGGACTACTGTATAACAGTTAAACCAAACCTACATGTGTCTGAATAACTCAAAAGTGTAGCATTGGGTTGGAAGCAAAAACAAGTTGTAGAATAACATGCTTAATATCATATAGTTTGTACCATTTTAAAACATGCAAAATTATGTCGTGCAAATACTTACAGCAAAAGAATAAAAACACACTGGGAATCATACCCCCAAATTTAAATTTGTTTTACCCCTAGTGAAGAGAGAAGAGAAAGAAAATAAAGAGGAGTTCACAGGGAGTTCTAATTATATTGGTCCTAGATGACTTCTTTCAAGTAAATCTGAGTTCAATATAGCAAAACCTTAAGATGTGGCCAAGTTAAGTGGTGGATTTGTGGGTGTTTGTTATATCATGCTATATTTTTCTATGTTTTGAAAATGTTTCATAAATTTAAAAACTAGGAAATGTAAAGGGCACTAAAAACTCCATTAGCAGTGGCCTAGACCACTCCCTGAGCATAATTAACAGGAGCTCAAAGGCAAGAAGAACTCATCATCACAAATCAGAAACCCCATTATAAGGCTCCTTCTCAGAAACAAGACCCTCTCTCCTCAGAGGTGGATATCTGACAAGAGTACAGGGAGAGGGAGAAGGGAGATTTATCAAAGAAAGGAGAATAGAAGAGGGAAAGAAAATAGTATCTCTATGGCATTTTAAAAGATGAAAAAACAACACACACACACCCAGGTAAGAACTCCCTCAGCAAGAAGAAACAAGATAGTATATGAAGAAAAGGTCTTATTAAGTTTATAGTTCTTACCTGGCTCTGGTTTCCTCCCAATTAGGCTAGATAATTGCAAAAGATTCACCTGGTTCTATTACTCTCTGAGTCTCAGGGCAAGGAAGATTCCTGAGTTTTTCTTATTTCTGAGTGTTTTTATTATCAAGTAGTTCCATTATTAAAGAGAAATTTCTGGGGGCACCTGCGTGGCTTAGTCAGTTGGGCGTCAGACTCTTGGTTTCAGCTCAGGCCCTGATGTCAGGGTCCTGAGATTGAGCCCTTCATTGGGCTCCCTGCTCAGCAGGGAGTCAGCTTGAAGATTCTCTCCCTCTGCCCCTCCCCTCCCCCACAAAGCTTGTGTGCGCGTGTGTTCTCTCTCTCTCTCTCAATCAAATAAATAAATCTTTTTAAAAAGAGAGAAATTTCTGGTGTCTTGGGAATTAGAAAAATGGAACTTAAGCTTATTTGTAGTATAATTTACCTCTAATCCCTCTAATTCACCCCTAATGATGGTAAGAATGGAAAAACAGAAAATGGACTTTATTTCCTCATTTTAAACCTGTCCTTAAAAGTGTCCAAGTATTCTATTATAGTAACATCAAGAAATCAAGGTAAAAATTAAATCCACATTTTGACCATTTGTATAAGTCATATGTTCTAACTTCTGTCCATATAGGATTTTATTACACGCCTAAAATTTGCTTTAAAAATGACACAAAAATTGCAAAATAAGCAACAGTGGCAATAACAATCTCCTCACCTTCAATGTCAAGGCTCTGAAAACTGTCAACTCCTAGCATATTCATTAACGCCTACCTTTTCTAAAATATGCAAGTCAATGTATCAAGAAAATTAACTTCAAAAAGTTTTTTGAAAACAAATTCTGAAGATTTTGCAGAATACTCAACTTTTTTCATGGACAGTTCTGGATAACCAAGGAACATGATGGCATATGCTATCAAATGAAGTACTAATGAATGAAGACAAATTCAATTAGGGATTGGTGTACTTTCAAGAAAGAACTTGTATAATGCAAAAGCAAAGTTCCAGTGTTGCAAATAAAGGAAAGGCAGGGTGCAACATTTCATGTGCAGTAACATGTCCTGTTGAAAAGAAATGAAGCCTGTATGATTTATAAATCAATTGCATTATATTGTCTGATACATTTAGTCTCAATTGCCACAAGCACTCCTAAGAACATCAACAGTGCAAAATGCCTCCAATCCATAAAAGATTGAGACGACCAGCAACTAAGAACACTGTAAGATTTTCCCTTTCATGTTATATTAGCCTCATAATCTGACTGAAAAGTCAAATTGTATCACCATGATTCCAAAGCCTGCTGTTCTATGTTTTTTAAAAATTCATTCCATCTAGCCAAAGAGTGTTTCTAAAGTTCTATATGCCAGTGTGCTTGGAACACATTAATTCCATTAGCAGGCTATTTCAGGAAATAGTGAGCATATTTCTTGGAAACAAATACATGTGGCTAAAAAACAGCCTCAAAAAAAAAAAAAGTAGGTGAAAAACTGAAAACAAAGATGATTTTTAAATGTAATTAGAACTCTTTCCCATCACATATCAAAGGTGTCATAACTGCTTCTTGACTGAGAAGTTGGTGTTTTGGATTTGGGTCTTTAAACCAAAAAACCTATCTTGAGATGGCACTCTAAGGAGTCTATCTGCCTCTTAATCATAGGCAACTGCTAAATGAAGTGTATCTCTTTTCTCTGTTACATTACTATTGGCAACCAGATCCTCAGTAAGTGCCCAGAAATGTTTCCATGGTTACAAAAAGCATTCAGCATCCCTCTTGTTTTGGGCCAATTTAGCTTAAAATCTATTGTGGAGAAAAAATATGGCACATTAAGGAACATAAAATCAAGATACAACGTTATGAAAAGAATTCAAGGTTAAATGGGAAAAGCAGGCTTGACAAGGCTTTTTAAAAAATGCGTATAAATCACTGATTAAAATGCCGCCTTTTCCTAGTGTATCTCCAAATACATCTCTTTAATAGACTGCAAAGCAGCCATGTACTGCAGCTGCCATGATCCGTTAGTATAAAAGAAAAAATGAGCACATGATGATAATTTAAGACTGCTACCAAGCAGGTAGAATCCCCCCCAAAACAAGTGTTCAATAGTCATACAGCTAAGAATCCAGTCCCTTATCCTGGTTTCATAGGGTGCTCAGGCTAGGTAAATATTTTGAGAAAAGAGGAATAAGAGCTTTTGTTCATTGGTATGAGACATTGGAAGTAAATTAGTGGGCTATATCACATCAGGAAGAAAGACAAAGATGGAAGCTCCCTAGAGGCAACTTAGTAAAGCTCCCCCACCTATAAAGTCATGAGTGAATTAGGCCAAGGGGACTGTCTCATTCTAGATCTCTGCTGCATCCCCATTCCCACTGCCACCAACAGCCAGGACATTAAAAACATTTGTACATCTTCTGGAATATATTAAACAAATGGTATAAGCTTTTCAATAATCTGAAGGAGAGGCCCATGGCTTATACTTGTGTATACTTAACCATTCCCTATAGTGCTCTGTACATGGTAGACAGTCAATAAACATTTGATTAAGTGAGAACAGCCATCATACAAAACCTCTCATTTTAGAGAAATGTTTCTCCCCATATCAATCTATAGATACATGTCTCCCTTTACCATTTTCTGCTCTTATTTTCACTGTGAAATGGAGAGAAGTGGATGAGATTTAGTCATAATGCTGTTAAGGACTAATTGAAAGACTTACACTTCCAGGAAGATAGAATAGCTGTACTTTTCCCTATTCTTCCCCTAAGTACAACCAAAAATCCTATATGAAACAAAGGTAAGCAGACCAAAAGGTACAGAGAAGATGGCAGACTTGCCAGGAACCATGAAATTCAAGGAACAACATCGTGGTGAGTTTCCTGGGTTCTTTTGCCACACATATCCCAGAATGAAGCTGAAGAAACTGGCAACCCAGAAATTCCAACAAGCACAGACAACAAAGGCCCCAAGAAAAGCCTACTCTCTTTATGCAAAGAACCAGGGAAGGGGCAGCCTAGCAAAACAGAAAACTCTTAGACAATAAATGTTCTACTCTAAACAAACAGCACAGAAAAAAAACTGTCTCTTACCCTCATCCATGCCAGCAAAGTCCAAATGGGGAGCCTAGACTTCCATCCTCACCAAGATGTAATGAGGCACCCCAAGACCCCCACCAGAGAGTGCCAGAGAAGACAAAGGAGAGATCCAGGACTTTCAGTTTTGATAGCCAATAATGAGCATCCTCCACCACTGCAGTATCAGAACAGGCCATGTGAGGAGCCTGGACCCCGACCTGAAAGTATTGAGGCATTTCCACCCCTCCCAACTTGGGTGGTATCAGAGGAGCTCTAGCGGAGACAGAACTTTCACCATCACCTGACAGTAATAAGGCTACCCTCAACTCAGTATTAGTGGAAATCACATGGGAAGATAGAACTCCCATCCCAACCCAACATTAACGAGGACCACCCCTTCAAGAGTGAAGGAGGCCAAGAGAGAAACCTAGACTTCTGCCTCCATTGTAATAAGCCAATGGACTCTTGCTCTGTCAGAGCCCTGTCAAAGACTCTCTGAGATGCCTTTTTGATGACATTATTTTGTCATGAAAATAATGACAACTATTTCTCTCTATATATTCATGTTGTTTTAGACACTATTTCTTCTTATAAGTTACTACAATAGCTCCCTAACATACATTCTTTCTCCCAAATTAGCCTCCAAACTGATGCTAGAGTTATCCTAAAACAAGACTCCACTGGTGTCACTTATGATTATGATATTTTTGAGATTCCAACTACTTACAAAATAAAAGCTAAGTCCTTAATACAGAAAAACAAAGACCTTCCCAACTGCAACCTAAGATCTAGCCTCATTTTCCATCCCTGAAAATGTCAGACTTGTCCACATGTCTGTGTTCATGCCATTTCCTCCAAAAGAAATGCCTTTCTCCCTCCATTCACCATTAAATTCTGACTCATGCTCAGAGTTTGCAGTCCTATATCATCTGCTTTGTGGAACCTTTTGGGATCACCTCTGGCAAAATCATCTCAAGAGTTACCATGTAGTTAACTGTTGTAACTTTATACAAACTTTTTTTTATAGGACTTATTACATATAACTATCTTTTAGGAATTAAGGAACTCATTACAAAAAAACCAATATCTTCTTTGTACATTTATCTTCCAGCCCAAACATGCTGCCCAATTAATGAGAATGTCCAATTCAATTTTAAAGTACAGTGTTAAGTGTGTAAGATCTAAGTCCCGGCTTCCAGTTAGGATGTAGAACATTGGAAATAATGCTCCCACTCTTTAAACAACAACAACAACAATACAATTTAGGTATTTTGTAAAATGACACATTCTCTTAAATTCATCAGAGAGCTGAGATCATAATGTAACCAACAAATCCGAAGGCTAAAAAAAAAAAGAAAACTTCTTTCAAAGGGATAAAAAATTCAAGCATTTTCTTGCTAAAGGCAGTTGTTGGATTTTTACATAAGACAGTAAGAAGAATTAAGTTAATATTTTCAAGAAATTTCTAAAGGCCAAGTGTGGACCAGCACAAGAGTACAAAACCCAAAGGAGTCACAAATCCAAAGAAAATTGAAGCCCATTTAGAAGCTCTTCTCCACAAAATTCACCTAGTACTCACAAGAAAGACTGAGGGCCCAGCAGGGCAAGAGTGAAGAAAGTTTCTCTCATTGTATAGTCTGGAAGATGCCATAGGAAAGGTAAGAAGTCTCACTAAGATTCCTCTATTATATTCCCATTATGGAACAAAAGCTTTAAGCCACTTGGGGAAGGGCAGCAGATTTTGTCACCCCCCAGACTACAGATAAAGACATTAAGTGAGTGAATAAAACAAAACAAAAACTTCCACCTCTGGGGAAGGGGCAAAAGAAGTCTTGGGGTCATACCATTGGGGGAGGGCAGGATTATTGAGAAGACCCTAACCCTAAGACATAGGGACATAATACCTGCCTAAAACAGGCTGCTCCCTAACAGCACAAAACAGAAACTTAAAACACAACCACACCACATTAGCAAACACCAAGTAATAAATACAGAGCAGGTTCCTTCTGGGAAAGGGACAAAGCCTAAAAAGAGAGACCTTTCTGAGGCACAGACAAAAAGAGGAGACTCAAGTTGAAGATGGAGAAGATTTTGACAAAACTCTGTAGAAAACAAGCCCCTATCCCAAACACAATGTAATAATAGAAACTTTTGAAGCTTATACGGCACTGAGATTAACCAACAGCAAAGCCCAAACCCAGATCAAATTCTGATTAAATTGACTCAACTTTCTCCCAGCTTTAGAAAAGGCTAACCTATTTCCAGACAGAAATACTACTTACATTCCCTACCTATGATGTTTGATTTTGAATCAAAAATTACAAGACAAGCAACAAAAACAGAAAGGAAAAATACACTGTCAACAGACAAAGCAATCAAAAAAGCCAAACTCAGAGATGACTCAGATGTTGGAACGATCAGACAGGAAATTTAAAATAACTATAATTGGGCGCATGGGTGGCTCAGTTGGTTAAATGACTGCCTTCGGCTCACATCATGATTCTGGAGTCCCGTGGATTGAGTCCCACCTGACTCCCTGCTCAGCAGGGAGCCTGCTTCTCCCTTTGACCCTCCCACCACCTCGTGCTATCTCTCTCTCATCCTCTCTCTCAAATAAATAAATAAAATCTTTAAAAAAAAAACCCTAGAATTAATATTTTAAAAGCCATAATAGGAAAAGGGGGAAACATGCATAAACTCATACAGAATTTCAGCAAAGAAGACTGAAATTATTTTTTAAAAGTCAAATCAAAATGCTAGAAATAAAAAATATGGTAACAGAGATGAAGAATGTTTTCAGTGGACTTATCATCAGACCTGATACAAAGAAAATATTAGTAAACTTGAAGAATATATGACATTAGATTGTGCTACCTATACTGAAATATAAAAAGGTAAAAAAGAGTGAAGGAAAAAGAACACTCAAGAGCTATGGGATGATATCAAATGGTCTAATATTTGTATAACTGAGATAAGCAAAATAGAATGTATTAGAAGCAATATTTGAAGAGATGAAAGCCAAGAATTTTCCAGAAGTAATGAAACTCACTAAATCACAGACATAAAGTCAGAGAACACCAAGAAAAATGAATACCAGAACACACACACACACACGCACACACACACACACACCTAATACAGCTGCTGGAAACCACAGATAAACACAAAATCTTGAGGGTATCCAGTAGAAAAAAGACACATTACACGCAGAGGAACAAAAGAATTATAGCATACTTCTCATATGAGAACTATGCAAGCCATAAGACAGTGAAATGGCAACCTTAAAGTGCTGGGAAAAAAATAAGTGTCAACTCAGAATTCCATACCTTGCTGAAATAGATTCAAAAATAAATATTTTTCAGACAAACAACTAAGATAATTCAGTAGCAGCATATATGCACAAGCTAAAGAGCTTCAAACAGCATAAATGAGGTAAATATAAAATTCTTTTTTCCTTTATTTTAATTATTTAGAGAGAAAACCAACCATCTAAAGCAAAACAGCATCAATGTATTGAGTACTTATTACATGTATAAAAGTAAAATATATCACAATAAAACAAAGGACATGAAGGAGGAATTGGGAATACACTGTTGTAGCATCACCAAACTATGAGTAAAGCAGTAAAATATTATTTCAAGACAGACTGCCATTAAGGATATATATCGTAAATCCTAGGATGACCACTAAACATTTTTAAAAAGAGATATACATTTTTTTTAAAATTTTTAAAAAGAGATATAAATAATGAGCCCAGAGTAGAGGTGAAATGGAATCTTAAAAATATTCAATTCAAAAGAAGACATGAAAAAAATAGGATAAAAGAGACAAAGAATAGATGAAACAGATAAGAAATAATCTAATAAGATGACAGATTTTAGTTCAACAATATCAATAATTACATCAAATATAAAGTTAAGACCAATTAACAGTGAAAATTTGTCAGATTGGATTTTAAAAAAATAAAACCCAATTTTATGCCATGTACAAGAATCCCACTATAAATATAAAGACAAATTTAAAGTTAATGATTAGGGGCACCTTAGTGGCTCAGTCGGGTAAGCATCTGCCTTCAGCTCAGGTCATAATCTTGAGGTCCTGGGATGGAACCCCATGTCAGACTCCCTGCTCAGAGGGGAGCTGCTTCCTCCCTCTCCCTTTGCCGCTCCCCCACCATTTGTGCTCTCTCTCTCTCTCTCTCAAATAAATAAAATATTTTAAATTTTTTTTAAAAATAAAGTTAATAATAGAAAAGACTATATCATGCCAACACTAATCAAAAGAAAGCTGGAGTAGCCATACTAATATCAAAATAGACTTTAGGGATAAAAAAGGTATATAACACAATGAGCAAGAGGTCAATTCATCAAGGAGACACATACTTCTAAAATGTGTATGGAATTAACAATAGGGCTTCAAACTACATGAAGCAAAAACCAATAGAACTGGAAAAGAGAAATAATCAAATCCACAAGAAGAATTAGAGACTGCAATACTTTTCTCTCAGTAATCAACAGAACAAAATCAGTTGGCAAAATTAGTAGATAAAATAAGTACATAAAAAATCTGAAAAAATAGCCTCAAAAAACTTAAAGTAATTTGTAGAACACTGTGCCCAACAACAGCAAAATACAGTCTTTTTCAAGTACACAGGAAATATCCAAGTCAGAACATATTCAGAGTGATAAAACAAAACAATTAATTTTAAAAAACCAAAATTATATAAAATATGTGCTTAGACCATAACTGGATTAAACTAGAAATTGGTTACACAAAGTCGTCTAAAATATTCCTAATATTTGGAATGTAACTAACATACTTTTAAATAAACCATGCATCAAAGAGGGAGTCAAAGGGAAACTAGATGTTTTTAATAGAAAGACAACATAATAATTTCTGGTTGCAGATAAAAGTCAATGGTATTTTTATATACTAGCAAGCAGCAGTTTCAAATTGAAAGTTATAAAAGTACTATTTACAATAGAATCCAAAAAAAGGAAATACTTAGGTATAAATCTAACAAAATATGTATGAGACCTTTATGCTGGAAACTACAAAATAAAACACATAGACAAAATCCAAGTACTAAATAAAGCAATATACCATGTTCATGAATTGAAAAACAAGTTATTAACATGTCATTCTTTTTTTTAATTTTTATTAACATATAACATATTATTTGTTTCAGGGGTACAGGTCTGTGATTCATCAGTCTTGCACAATTCACAGCACTCACCATAGTACATACCCTCCCCAATGTCCATCACCCAGCCACCCCATCCCTCCCACCCCCCCCCACTCCAGCAACCCTCAGTTTGTTTCCTGAGATTAAGAGTCTCTTATGGTTTATCTCCCTCTCTGGTTTTGTCATTTCATTTTTCTCTCCCTTCCCTTATGATCCTCTGTCTTGTTTCCAAATTGATCTATGGATTCAACATAATTCCAATCAAATTCCCAGCATAATTTTTTTTATTTTTTTATTGTTATGTTAATCCCCATACATTACATCATTAGTTTTAGATGTAGTGTTCCATGATTCATTGTTTGTGCATAACACCCAGTGCTCCATGCAGAACGTGCCCTCTTTAATACCCATCACCAGGCTAACCCATCCTCCCCCCCTTCCCCTCTGGAACCCTCAGTTTGTTTCTCAGAGTCCATCATCTCTCATAGTTCGTCTACCCCTCCAATTTCCCCCCCTTCATTCCTCCCCTCCTGCTATCTTCTTCTTTTTTTTTTCTTAACATATATTACATTATTTGTTTCATAGGTACAGATCTGAGATTCAACAGTCTTGCACAATTCACAGCGCTCACCAGAGCACATACCCTCCCCAGTGTTATCACCCAGTCAGCCCATCCCTCCCACCCTACCCCCCACTCCAGCAACCCTCAGTTTGCTTCCTGAGATTAAGAATTCCTCACATCAGTGAGGTCATATGATACATGTCTTTCTCTGATTGACTTATTTCGCTCAGCATAATACCTTCCAATTCCATCCACGTCATTGCAAATGGCAAGATCTCATTCCTTCCCAGCATAATTTTTTAATCAAAAGCTTATTCCAAAAATTATATGGAAAAGCAAATAAACTAGAATAGTCAAACAATTTTTTTAATAATAAAGTTGGAGGGCTCACACTACCTGATTTCAAGACCTATTATACAGCTATAGGAATCAAGACAGTGTGATACTGGAGAAAGAACACAAATGTAGATTAATGGGAAAATAAAGAGTCTAGCAATAGACACACATATATAGATAATATATTTCTGACAAAGATACCAAAGCACATAATGAAGAAAGGGTAGTCATTTCTACAAATGAGGTAAGAATGATTAAACATCTATATTGAGGGTGGAAGGGAAACACCTCCATCCATACCTTATATCATATAAAAAATCACCTCAAAATGGATCAAAATGGATAGCCCTAAATGTAAAACCCATAACTCTAAAATTTCTAGAATAAAACAAGAAAAAATCTTTGTGACTCCAGGCTACATGAATATTTCTTAAATATAACAAAAGCACAATTCATTTTAAAAAATTGATGAGTCAGGTCTCATGTAATTAAGAAACCCTGTTTTTTGAGGGACACTGTTAAAAGAATAAAAAGTCAAGCCACAAAACTGGAAGAAAATATTTGTAAATCATAGACCAATAGAAAAGACCACAGAAAAGTAACTCATACTCAGAATATAAACATAACTTTCAAATCTCAAAATTGAAAAAGCAATTCAATAAAAGTGGACAAAAGATTTGAAGACTTTACTAAAGAAGCTACACAGATGATAGGTAACTACATGAAAAGATGCTCAATGCCATTAGTTATTAGGGAAATGCAAATTAAAATAAAAATGATATGTTAAAACCTAGGAAAGGCCTGAGATTTTATCTTACTTGCACAGCAACAAGTTAGCCTGCTACTGTTTTATGGTTGTTGGCAGAAGATGCAAGACTTCTCGTCAGAGACAAAGGACAGTTTATTCCAGCGCAACATACAACATGAACACCACATTCACGTCAGTCCCCCACTGTCCAAGTACTATAGGGGCGATGCAGAGACAGGCGCAGATAGATGCTGTGCATGCAGTGGGTTTATGTCACAGCCAAGGAACACCAACCTTGCAAAATCTCTATCATTTGCAGGCAAATCTGCCTAAGCTTCACCCTGAAGAGAGACATTATCTTTATTAGACTGAGAAGCAAACAAATCTTCTCTCTACTCTGAAGAGAGACACTATCTCTATCTTCCAAGGTTCTTTGTCATACAAACATCCTTGAAAAGATAGTCCAAAATAAAAGGCTGTTTGTAGCTTTGCTCATAGGACATGCAAAAATGCAAAAGACCAATGGAGAGTTATCTCCCAACATGAGCTATCACTACATACCTATGAGAATGGCTAAAAAAAAGGGTTTTTTTTATAATAACATTACTGCAAAGTGCTGGTGAGGATATCAGTGACTAGAAATCTCATGTATTACTTTGGGGAATGCAAAATGGTACTTCAGAAAACAGTAGAATTTTTTTTATAAAATTGAACCTATACTTCCCATATGACCCAACAATCCCACTCCTAGGTATTTACCTAGTTGAAGTGAAAACTTACATTTGCACCAAAGCCTGTTTTGCAAATGTTTATAGCAGCTTTATTTACATTGCTAAAAACTGGAAACAACCCAAATATTCCTCAACTGATGAATGGATCAACAAACTATGGTGCATTCATGCAATGGAATACTACTCAGCAATTTAAAAAAAAACAAACAAAAAACAGTGAACTACTGAAACACACAGCAACATGGATGGATCTTAAATACATTACTGTAAGTGCATTATAAAAGAAGTCAGACTCAAAAGGCTACCATCTGCATATTTCCATTTATAAAGCATTCTGGAAAAGACAAAATGATAGAAAATATACCAGCAATTGGAGGAGCTGGAAGTAGAGAAGAGAAATGAGTACAAAGGGAATTGCAGGAATTTTTTGAGGTGATGGAACTGTTTATACCTTGATTATGGCAGTGGTTACAAGACTGTGTGTTAAAACTCACAGAACTGTATGCTAACAAGAATGAATTTTGCCATCTGTAAATTATACCTTGAAAAGGGGGAGAAAAAAAAGAGAAAGAATATGTATAAACTCTAGAATCAGACTCCCTGAGCTGTGCCTCTTTCTAAATATGGATCTTGCATATATTCTCAAACATTCTAAGCATCAGTCTTCTTAACTGTGAAGTGAGAAGGATAATATCTGCCTCTTAGAGTTGTTAGCTTTCTTTGTTGCTGTTCTATCATTAATTATTATTTGGTGTCCTGTTATATACCTAACATTGTGCTTGATGTTAAGGATACAAAAATTAATCTATGGTGTGGCCCCTGCCTTCCAAGAGGCTACAATCTAGTGAATAAACATCCCCGAATAAACAAATGAACACAATTGTTTTACTGCCATTAGATTACAACAACTTAAAAAATTTTAAAAACCCAATGTTAAGCAACTATTAAACCAAATTCATGTTAATAACTTTAAATGTAGTTCAACTTTAGAAAGATTTTTTTAAATAATAATAGAAATTTCAAGTCAAATCTAAGAAATCCTATTGGTTGCCCAGATATTTCTAGAAATATCTCCACAGATAATTTTTAAAGACTTGAAATTGAATTTATTTATAAGCTTATCAGATTCAGAAAGAATATCAGCCTACCCTGTTTTTACCAATTTATTTTAGCATTTCAACATTAAATAAGAGTATCAAAAAAGTACTATAAAAAGAAAAATGAAATCATGCTTCCTCATTTTCTAAGGCTTCATGTATCTGGATAAAATGTTTCCCTAAAAAGATAAAGCTAAGAGGAATTACTGAAAATGGATGAAGACGCTGTGAAGTATTCTAGAAAATTCTGCTCCCTCCAAAAAGAAAAGAATTAATGACTTCAACTTTATGTCACATAAAAGATCCAATAATCTTGGTGAGAGATGCATTACAGCCACATGTCACATACACACACCCAACACCTTTCTTGGCCTATCAGCCACCTCTGTCGCCTCAACCAAGTGGAATGTCCTTAGTTCAGGCTTGAGCATTAGAATCCTGAAAAATTCATGCCAAGACATAATACAGCTACTTTTAGAGAGTTAATTACATTTCACTATATTCAAGGTATCTGACAGGATAAAGCTCTAAAGACAGTTTGTTTTAAATGTGTCCTTTCCACTCAAGGCTTAAAGAAAATCAAGCTATTCTTATTTCAAAGATTTCCTATCTACTGTCATCTCATATCACGTCTCAGTGAAACACTGTGAAAAGTGTTCTTGGAGTGTTATCAACTAAAAATTTTGCAACAAGTATGGCTTTTTGCACAGGATTTCACACTGAATAATATAGTAACATCTAGAGATTCCTAACCTAGTGAAAAAAAAGAAAACATTTTAAAAGATATTTTAAAAAGCATGACATATGCACAAGGGCTTCTCAAACAGAACCTACAGACGTGTTTTCACCATTTTACTTGCTCTGAACAATTGTTCTGAAATATGGAGGCCACAAATACGGATCTCCCGAAGTTTTATATGTTGAAAATATTCCTGAGTACATCTCTCAATAAGAAGCCAGCATGTGGAAAGGTACAGGAGAGGAAAAAATAAACTTCATATGATAACTAAAGTAAAAAAAATATAATTAGGAGATATGTCCCTTGGAAGAACCCAGAGAAAATGATCACTGGCTACCTTACCTTGCTTTTTTCCATTAACATTTTCTAAAATACCAGAGAGCTGGCTGTGTTGAAGGTCACTCCTTTGCTTTTCAAGGTGGTGTTCTTTCTCAGCAATAGAAGAAAGCACATGTGGTGGCTTTTGGTCATCAAGGGTCTGATTGGGCCACTGGGACATTATGGAACATGAGTCCTTTGCATGTTGGCTAAGTCTGGGGCTCGAACTTTGGGCAGAGTCCTGCAAATCCCTATCACAACAGGAGAAATGATCCACTTCAAGAAACAAGGGATTTGCATCCTCTTGACGCCAATCATTGCCTTGTTCTTCATCTTCAAAGTAAGTTTCCTGAATCTGAATATCATCTAAGTCCTGGTCTAGCTTTTCACTCAATTTAGAGTCTTGTTTGCTTAAGTTAACCAGCGAAGCAGATAGCGTATCTCCTGCTTGCTGGAGAGCTTCATAAACCCGAGATATCCAGGAAGAGAGAGGCTGGAAGAAGTTCTGAGCATCCTGAAATGCCATGGCCAAAACCATAGCCAGCTATCTGATGTCTACAAGTCCACTTGTTCAGCTTCTTCAGTACTCTGGACTTAATGTGAACTACAGAATAAGCATGATGACAAATTAAATTGGAGGTCCCTTAATGGCTGTGAATAGTTCGCTCTCAAAACTTCTCAGCTGAAACAGAGGAAAGAAATACTTACACCTATTACAGTAACAACTCAGTAACAACTCAGATCTATTATCAGATACCTATAATCAATGTCAAACAACATTCAGGGACAAAAAGAGATCATCACTGAAATCTGAAAGTAGCTAAATAAAAATTACTGTGAAAGTCTAAATGTAGATTACTTCAATGCCTATTCACCTGCTCAGGCATGTGCAAAACTTCCATCGGCAGTAATGGGCTCTATTCATGTGGACTGAGAGAAGTCTATCCCCATAGACCATACTTAACAGTGTGAAAAGGATAAATGAATCTTCATTAAGAAGCAGTTGGATATGACATTTCAAAATACAAGAAAGGTTGGATGCTTCATCTACAAACCTGCAAATCCCAGCGAGCAGGCTAATAACCATCTCTGCTTCATGACACAAAAGATTTATCCTTTCAAAGGAAATGTGTGCCTGGAATTAAAAAGCTTTTAACAGATCTTAAAGTAAGATTTTATATTTTTATGCAATTTCTACAAATCATATCTATTCTTGGGGACCAAAGAACCACTGAAAAACAGAGCGGCAAGTGGAGTATGCAGCTTACTGGAGAATTGAATCTAGCATCTTGTTGCCTTTGTTTGTGTTCTAACTTCCCGAAGACAACCCTCCACAACCCAGAAGACTCCTGAGAGACCCTCCTGCCCCCAAGATTCACAACCTGAAGGAGGCAGCTATAGGACATTGACAGAGCAACAGGGCACAAAGATTGTAGAGCTGAACATCTATACTTTTATACATATACATGCATACAAACATTACACATATATACATTTGCATGTGTATTGTGTGTGTGTGTGTGTGTGTATATATATATATATATAATATATATCTTATTGCCCTTACAATGCTCATCAACAGCTCAGGATAAATGCTATAAATGACCACAGAGCCTAAATTCACTCCTTGCACTTAATTACCCCATCCCTTTATTGCAATAGCTTCCTTCTGAGTCAGTCTACCAACACTCCTATATGTTTTAGCCTTCTTGTCCTCCAGCTACTGCAATTGATAGGATTGCCTACATTTTCCTGAAAATGTCTTCTTAGCTTTCTGGGGGGGGGGGGCCTTTTGTAATAGCCATTCATATATACATTGATTCATCAGTAAACAAATATTGATAAGTACCTATTAAGTGCTGGGCACAATGCCAAGTGTGAGGTAACCCTGAGGTCTGTCCCCACGGTGCCCATATTCCAATTAAAGGGAAACTGAGCTTTCTGCACTTTCCCTTTATGCTAAATAATTCATGTGTTTGTCTTTCAGGCTCTTCCTTGTCTTCCCATCAACTACATATATGCAACCACGCATTGTCCTATGGTTACTCCTCCTGCCCCTTAATACTCATCAGCTGGGAGAGCTGACCCATCCATAAGTCTCAACACTTTTTTTTTAACTCCAAAATATATATCTCCAGCCCATAGTTCAATCCCTTTATACCGGCTTAGATCTCTGGTTATCTAAGCTAGTGGTTCACAGAATTTGTATGAGAATCACCTGGTAAGCTAATAAAAAAACAGAGGTTCAGGTGGGTTGAAGGAATAGGCCCTATATCTTTTTATTTTTGTCAAGTTCCTCAGATGATTCTGACACACACCAAAATTTGAGAAATGCTGATCTAAGGAAAGAGCTACACTTGGGTGTCTCACCAAAATCTCAAATTCATCACATCACTTTTATTACTACAAGTGTTCAACACTCCACACTCACAATTGTGATTTTTTCTCTTCAACCTTGCCCCCTTCTATTCCTTCCATTCCAAGTTCTGCTACTTTTAGGTCTATGCAGTCTCTTCTGTTGTGTTTTGTACAGTGATCACCTTTCTGGCACTCTAATTTCCCCAGAAATTACATACCTAGCTGGTTCCCATCTCAAGTCTTCCCCAGCCTCAATCCATCCTTCTAGGTTTGCTCACCATAACCTGATCTTCTAGTAGGTTTATTGCCTGTCTCCTCCCCTAGAATAGACATTTCTGGAAGGCAGGGATTGCATGTTTTATTCTCTAGTTTATCCACAGTGCCTAGAAGTGTGCTAAGTATGTAGTCAATTCTCAATAAATGAAGTAATGAGTGCTATTTAATATTGTGCATAGAATAGTGTCTAGCATATAATATATACTCAAATTTGCTAAATTTATGAATAGACCTCAGAATTGTTAAAAACACCTTAACATTACTATATAAATCCCCTGCTTGGTAGTATTAAAGGGTTCTCTCAGCATTTCTTCCACTCCATTTCACCACCCACAGATTTTTTGTTTGTTTCTCCACAAATACTGTGACTAAATTGTGCTTCAGAGGATCGTGGACCTAGAAAGTTCCCTGAGAAATCATTGGGTTTAGCTTCTACCACTGTCCTTTTGGTACTTGAAACTTTTTAAGACAGAAATATCTGTCTTAAAATATCTGTCAGAAATATCTTCCTTAATAATCCTTTCTATTGTTTTATTACACAGAGAAAACTTTGTTTCCATATTCAATCTAAGACCCTTTAATTTAAGCCAGCTTTTTCTTATCCAAACTTTGAACTAGTAACAGCTCATGTTCTTGGTCTCATATCTCTTTCTTCTGTAATCTCTGTCCATCAAAGCCTATGGCAATTTTTCTAAAAAAATGAAGCTTATATCACTCCCCTAGTTTAAAAAGAAAATCAAAAAAGAACCCGCACTATGGTTTTCCTATTACTTATACTGCAGAATTTGCGCACTGGCAGTCTATCTGTAAAAATCACCATTCACTTACATTTACTGACACAGTTTTTAAAAAATTAATTTTGATGCCTCCAGTTCACTACAGTCCTCACCTCTCTCTGTTATATGTACCCACTTGCTCCATTCATTTCTGTGTAGCCTGCCTGACCCCTGGAAGCATCTGAATTTCCAAGCCCTACATTATATGATAAAGTTCACATTCTCTACCATGGCATACAAGAGGAGAGATGCTCAAAAATGTACAATCAGCATTGCCTGACTGACCTCAGTGCTGGAGGGGGCCTAGAGGCCTCCTGCAAGTTGCCAACTCTTTAACTGCTGAAATCACTGGGTATGAGGACTTCTGGGAGGTACAACAGGACCGTAGAGGGGAGAGGGTCTCAGATCAGTGGCTGTTTATCAACCAGTTTGGAACTATATCAACATTTTCACAACTCACAGAGCCTTGTCCTGACAGAATGTCTCGCTCTGTATGAGATGTTCCCAATAACACTGCCCCACAGTGACAACTTGGCCCTTCTTCACCACCCCTCATTGTAAAGTCCTCTGTGCCTGTCACACTCACTAACACACTAAGCATTTTTCATAGCAAATGTGCTCGTCCCTGACTTCTGTTTGCTCTGCCCAGATGCCTTCTCTCCCTACCCTGCCTGGTAGATACTTAACAGTTCTTTTTTTAATTTTTTTAATTTTATTTCATTATCTTATGTTAGTCACCATACATTATATCATTAGTTTTTGATGTAGTGTTCCATGATTCATTGTTTGCATATAACACCCAGTGCTCCATTCAATATGTGCCCTACTTAATACCCATCACCTGGCTAACCCACCCCCCAACTCCCTCCCCTCTAAAACCCTCATAAAATACTCATGAAAGAAATTGAGGAAGACACGAAGTATCTTTGTTTCTCAGAGTCCATAGTCTCTCATGGTTCGTGTCCCCCCTCCAATTCCCCCGCCTTCATTTTTCCCTTCCTACTATCTTTTTTTTTTTTTTTAACATACAATGTATTATTTGTTTCAGAGGTACAGGTCTGTGATTCATCAGTCTTAACACAGTTCACAGCGCTCACCATAGCACATACCCTCCCCAATGTCTATCACCCAGCCACCCCATCTCTCCCACCATCCACTACTCCAGCAACACACAGTTTGTTTCCTGAGATTAAGAATTCTTCATATCAGTGAGATCATATGATACTTGACTTTCTCTGATTGACTTACTTCGCTTAGCATGACCCCCTAGTTCCATCCACATCACTGAAAATGGCAAGATTTCATTTCTTTTGATGGCTGCATAATATTCCAGTGTGTGTGTGTGTCTCTGTGTGTGTGTCTGTGTGTGTGTGTGTACATCTTCTTTATGCATTCATCTGTTGATGGACATTTTGGCTCTTTCCATAGTTTGGCTATTGGGGACATCGCTGCTATAAACATTGGGGTGCACATACCCCTTTGGATCACTACATTTGTATCTTTGGGGTAAATACCCAGTAAGTGCAATTGCTGAGTCATAGGGTAGCTCTATTTTCTTTTCTTTTTTTTTTTTTTTAAAGATTTTATTTATTTATTTGACAGAGAGAGACACAGAAAGAGAGGGAACACAAGCAGGGGGAGTGGGGGAGGGAGAAGCAGGCTTCCCGCCGAGCAGGGAGCCCGATGCGGGGCTCGATCCCAGGACCCTGGGACCATGACCTGAGCCGAAGGCAGACGCTTAACGACTGAGCCACCCAGGAGCCCCGGGTAGCTCTATTTTCAACTTGTTGAGGAACCTCTGGTTTTCCAGAGTGGCTGCACCAGCTTGCATTCCCACCAACAGTGTAGGAGGGCTCCCCTTCCTCCATATCCTCACCAACATCTGTCATTTCCTGACTTGTTAATTTTAGCCATTCTGACTGGTGTGAGGTGGTATCTCGTTGAGGCTTTGATTTGGATTTCCCTGATGCCGAGTGATTTTGAGCACTTTTTGATGTGTCTGTTGGCCATTTGGATGTCTTCTTTGGAAAAATGTCTGTTCATGTCTTCTGCCCATTTCTTGATTGGATTATTTGTTCTCTGGGTGTTGACTTTGATAAGTTCATTATAGATTTTGGATACTAGCACTTTATCTGATATGTCATTTGCAAAAATCTTCTCCCATTCTGTCGGTTGTCTTTTGGTTTTATTGACTGATTCCTTTGCTGTGCAAAAGCTTTTTATCTTGATGAAGTCCCCATAGTTCATTTTTGCCCTTGCTTCCCTTGCCTTTGGCGATGTTTCTAGGAAGAAGTTGCTGTGGCTGAGGTCGAGAGGTTGCTGCCTGTGTTCTCCTCTAGGATTCTGATGGATTCCTGTCTCACATTTAGGTCTTTCATCCATTTGGAGTCTATTTTTGTGTGTGGTGTAAGAAAATGGTCCAGTTTCATTCTTCTCATGTGGCTGTCCAATTTTCCCGACACCATTTGTTGAAGAGACTGTCTTTTTTTCCATTGGACTTTCTTTCCCGCTTTGTCAAAGATTAGTTGACCATAGAGTTGAGGGTCCATTTCTGGGCTCTCTATTCTGTTCCATTGATCTATGTGCCTGTTTTTGTGCCAATACCATACTGTCTTGATAATTACAGTTTTGTAATAGAGCTTGAAGTCTGGAATTGTGATGCCACCAGCTTTGCTTTTCTTTTTCAACATTCCTCCGGCTATTTGGGGTCATTTCTGGTTCCATACAAATTTTAGGATTATTTGTTCCATTTCTTTGAAAAAAGTGGATAGTATTTTGATGGGGATTGCATTAAATGTTAGATTGCTCTAGGTAGCTTTGACATTTTCACAATATTTGTTCTTCCAATCCATGAGCATGGAATGTTTTTCCATTTCTTTGTGTCTTCCTCAATTTCTTTCATGAGTATTTTATAGTTTTCTGAGTACAGATTCTTTGCCTCTTTGGTTAGATTTATTCCTAGGTATCTTATGGTTTTGGGTGCAATTGTAAATGGGATCGACTCCTTAATTTCTCTTTCTTCTTTCTTGTTGTTGGTGTATAGAAATGCAACTGATTTCTGTGCATTGACTTCATATCTTGCCACTTTACTGAATTCCTGTTTGAGTTCTAGCAGTTTTGGGGTGGAGTCTTTTGGGTTTTCCACATAAAATATCATATCATCTGCGAAGAGTGAGAGTTTGACTTCTTCTTTGCAGATTCGGATGTCTATTATGTCTTTTTGTTGTCTGATTGCTGTGGCTAGGACTTCTAGTACTATGTTGAACAGCAGTGGTGATAGTGGACATCCCTGCCGTGTTCCTGACCTTAGGGAAATGCTCTCAGTTTTTCCCCTTTCAGAGTAATATTCGCTGTGTGTTTTTCATAGATGGCTTTTATGATATTGAGGTATGTACCCTCTATCCCTACACTCTGAAGAGTTTTAATCAAGAAAGGATGCTGTACTTTGTCAAATGCTTTTTCTGCATCTATTGAGAGGATCATATGGTTCTTGTTCTTTCTTTTATTTTTATTTATTTTTTTATTATGTTATGTTAATCACCATACATTACATCATTAGTTTTTTTTTTTTTTTTAAGGTTTATTTATTCATTTGAGACACAGAGATACAGAGAGAGAGAGAGAATATGAGCAGGGGGAGAAGCAGAGGGAGGGGGAGAAGCAGGCTTCCTGCTGAGCAGGGAGCCTGATGCGGGGCTCAATCCCAGGACCCTGGGATCATGACCTGAGCCGAAGGCAGACGCTTAACCATCTGAGCCACCCAGGCGCCCCACATCATTAGTTTTTGATGTTCTTTCTTTTATTAATGTATTGTATCACATTGATTGATTTGTGGATGTTGAACCAACCTTGCAGACCAGGAATAAATCCCACTTGGTCGTGGTGAATAATCCTTTTAATGTACTGTTGGATCCTATTGGCTAGTATTTTGGTGAGAATTTTGGCATCTATGTTCATCTAGGATATTGGTCTGTAATTCTCCTTTCTGATGGGGTCTTTGTCTGATTTGGGGATCAAGGTAATGCTGGCCTCATAAAATGAGTTTGGAAGTTTTCCTTCCATTTCTATTTTTTGGAACAGTTTCAGAAGAATAGGTATTAATTCTTCTTGAAATGTTTGGTAGAATTCCCCTGGGAAGCTATCTGGCCCTGGGCTCTTGTTTGTTGGGAGATTTTTGATGACTGCTTCAATTTCCTTAGTGGTTATAGGTCTGTTCAGGCTTTCTATTTCTTCCTGGTTCAGTTTTGGTAGTTGATACATCTCTAGGAATGCATCCATTTCTTCCAGATTATCTAATTTGCTGGCATAGAGTTGCTCAAAATATGTTCTTATAATTGGTTGTATTTCTTTGGTGTTGGTTGTGATCTCTCCTCTTTCATTCATGATTTTATTTATTTGGGTCCTTTCTCTTTTCTTTTTGATGAGTCTGGCCAGGGGTTTATCAATTTTATTAACTCTTTCAAAGAACCAGCTCCTAGTTTCATTGATCTGTTCTACCTTTCTTTTGCTTTCTGTTTCATTGATTTCTGCTCTGATCTTTATTATTTCTCTTCTCCAGCTGGGCTTAGGCTTTATTTGCTGTTCTTTCTCCAGCTTCTTTAGGTGTAGGGTTAGGTTGTGTACTTGAGACCTTTCTTGTTTCTTGAGAAAGGCTTGTATTGCTATATGCTTTCCTCTTAGGATCACCTTTGCTGCATCCCAAAGATTTTATGTTTTCATTTTCACTTGTTTCCATGAATTTTTTAAATTCTTCTTTAATTTCCTGGTTGACCCATTCATTCTTTAGCAGGATGCTCTTTAGCCTCCACGTATTTGAGTTCTTTCCGACCTTCCTCTTGTGATTGAGTTCTAGTTTAAAAGCCTTGTGATCCGAAAATATGCAGGGAATGATCCCAATCTTTTGGTACCAGTTGAGACCTGATTTGTGACCTAGGATGTGATCTATTCTGGAGAATGACCCATGGGCGCTAGAGAAGAATGTGTATTCTGTTGCTTTGGGATGGAATGTTCTGAATATATTTGTGAAGTCCATTTGGTCCAGGGTGTCATTTAAAGCCTTTATTTCCTTGTTGATCTTTTGCTTAGATGATCTGTCCATTTCAGTGAGGGGGGGTGTTAAAGTCCCCTACTATTATTGTATTGTTGTCGATGTGTTTCTTTGATTTTGTTATTAATTGGCTTATATAACTGGCTGTTCCCAAGTTAGGGGCAAAGATATTTACAATTGTTAGAACTTCTTGTTGGATAGACCCTTTAAGTAGGATATAGTCTCCTTCCTCATCTCTTACTATAGTGTTTGGTTTAAAATCTAATTTATCTGATATAAGGATTGCCACCCCAGCTTTCTTTTGATGTCCGTTAGCATGGTAAATGGTTATCCACCCCCTCACTTTCAATCTGGAGGTGTCTTTGGGTCTAAAATGAGTCTCTTGCAGGCAGCATATTGATGGGTCTTGTTTTTTTATCCAATCTGATACCCTGTGTCTTTTGATTGGGGCATTTAGCCCATTTACATTCAGGGTAACTATTGAAAGATATGAATTTAGTGCCATTGCATTGTCTGTAAGGTGACTGTTACTGTATATTGTCTCCATTCCCTTCTGGTCTATGTTACTTTTAGGCTCTCTCTTTGCTTAGAGGACCCCTTCCAATACTTCTTGTAGGGTGGTTTCGTGTTTGTAAATTCTTTTAGTTTTTGTTTGTCCTGGAAGCTTTTTATCTTTCCTTCTATTTTCAGTGATAGCCTAGCTGGATATAGTATTCTTGGCTGCATATTTTTCTCATTTAGTGCTCTGAATATATCATGCCAGTCCTTTCTGGCCTGCCAGGTCTCTGTGGATAGGTCTGCTGCCATTCTAATGTTTCTATCATTGTAGGTTACAGACCTCTTGTCCTGAGCTGCTTTCAGGATTTTCTCTTTGTCTCTGAGACTTGTAAGTTTTACTATCAGATGTTGGGGTGTTGACCTATTTTTACTGATTTTGAGGGGGGTTCTCTGTGCCTCCTGGATTTTAATGTCTATTTCCTTCCCCAAATTAGGGAAGCTCTCTGTTATAATTTTCTCCAATATACCTTCTACCCCTCTCTCTCCTTCTTCTTCTTCTGGGATCCCAATTATTCTAATACTGTTTCATCTTACGGTATCACTTATCTTTCAAATTCTGCCCTTGTGATCCAGTAGTGGTTTAGCTCTCTTTTCCTCAGCTTCTTTATTCTCCATCATTTGGTCTTCTCTATCACTAATTCTCTCTTCTGCCTCATTTATCCTAGCAGTTAGAGCCTCCATTTTTTATTGCACCTCATTAATAGCCTTTTTGATTTTGACTTGGTTAGATTTTAGTTCTTTTATTTCTCCAGTAAGGGTTTCTCTAGTATCTTCCATGCTTTTTTCAAGCCCAGCTAGTATCTTTATAATCCCTCAGCAGAGCAGACTTCTAAAAGTTCTGATTTTGTGCTCTGTGGCTCTATCACTTGCCAGAAGCAGCCGACGGAGGCCCCCTCCCCCGCCGTCTATCCTCCTGAATATCGCCTCGGATTCACTTCTCCTCACGTCCTACCTTCCAGAAAGGTCGCTTTTCTGTTCAGAGAGTTGCTGCTATTCTTTTCTTTGATCTCCTGTTGAGTTCATGTTGAGTTCATGAGTAGGTGTTCAGAATGGTTTGATCCCTATCTAGTTGAATTCCTGGGACCAGAAGAAATGTAGGTCTCCTACTTCTCCGCCATCTTGCTCCTCCTCTGATATTTAATAGTTCTTTACAATGAAACTCCTATTGCCTATGTCAACTCTTCTACAGTCAAAGGTGTGGCCTCAGAGAGGCTTTAAATGTGCCTTTATGATAATATGTTTTCTTTTCTTTTTTTTTTAATTTAAATTGAATTAGCCAGCATCTAGTACATCATCAGTTTTTGGTATAATGTTCAATGATACATTAGTTGCGAATAACACCCAGTGCTCTATGATATAAGTTTTCACTGGATATGGTAATTATTTGTCCATTTTCCTCTTCCAATGGACAGTGTTTAGACTTAACAGCTCTAGGACCCATACAGGGTAAGGACTCTATCTAATGTTTGTTGAATAAATGAATGAATGAATGAATGAATGAATGAATGAATGAATGAAAGAAAGTTACTCATGAACAATTTTAAAGCTAAGTAGCCCTGATGCCTTCATTTTTCTTTATCTGTAAAGTAGAGTTAACTCACTAGATGACTCCTAATAGTTTCTTTCTGCTTTAAAACCCAAGAATTTACCAGTGTTGGGCAAAAAGCATGTAATACTGAGGCTAGATATATTCAACATTAAGTTCCCTTTTCAGATTGGTTCTGTACTTTTGTCAATAACCATTGCATGGAGTGGCTGGAGATGATCATGGAGCGATTGGAAAGAGGTCAAATATCAGTATATATATGAAACAGTGTCCAACTGTTATATTCCAAAATATTAAAAAAGGAAGGGCAACCGAAAGCTGGAAACTGAAAAATTACCTAGTTAGCAACACTGGAGACCTTTTATTTTATACTAAAGCAGTCTAAAGCCAAGAGAGCTAAGTACTGGTAGGGTAACCAGGGAGATATCTCTGTGGCTTAGATAAATTTCAACTTGCTTGGTAGAGCATGCCAAAGGTAATAGCAGATGTATATCTGGTATCCTAGTTCTTCAGGAACTTTCTTACAGCTGAAAAGACAAAGTAGCTTCTGGTATTATAATAATAAATTTTTAAAAACACATAGGAAAAGAAAAATAGTAAAGAAAAGATAGTCCAGTAATAATTTTTGACTTATTTAAAAGAGTAAAGAGTACAGGAAGTATGTGTCTGAAATACTGACTTTTATACATAGTTTCATTATATTGATTACCAAGTTGAAGGTAGGGAGAAATAATAAAATATTTAATATCAAAAAAAAAAAAGAAAAGAAAAGAAAAGATAGTCCAGGTCCTTGGATTAGAAGGAAAAATATATGTAAGGTCTGTGGTAGCTGAGAAGGCTCACTATTCGAAATGAAAGATCATGATACTTCATTATTAAAGAAGTACCAAAAAAAAAAAAAAAAAAGCCAAAGGTGGGTGTATGTATGTGCGTGTGTTTAACATAAGAGCTCCTACCATAAACATAACTGAGGAAAGTTTACAATCTCTCAAAGTACTGAGAATAAAGTAACAATCTAATAAAGAATTAGTAACCACTAAGTCATAGGAGTAAATGGCGCAGCATAGGGAATATAGTCAATAATATTGTAATAATGTTTTATGGTGACAGATGGTAGCTACACTTGTGGTGAGCACAGCATAACATATAGAGAAGTTGAATCACTATGTTACACACCTGAAACTAAAATAACACTGTGTGTCAACTATATTAAAAAAAATGTTTTTAAAAAGTATTAGTAACAACCAATAAATAAAGATGAAGGGAATGCCATTGATACATTCCTAGGGGCTACATTTCTTTAAATATCATTTTAATTAGAATCCTATTTTAATTATAAAATGTTCAATTAAGGTCATTTTAAACATAGGAAATGACTAAACAGCAAACACTCAAGAGTTGTTTCTGTAGGGGGGAAAACTATCAAATTCCTGAGCCATATGCTTTATCACTTATTTTGATCATCCTCACCAAGGGTAATTGTGAACAGAAAAGATCTGGTTCCATACCCAGAATAATAATGCTCATGGTCCTTTAAAGGCTGTTAGTTAAATCTTTCTGACCCCATTTTCTATCTGATGACAGATGCTTGGAGGAAGGGAAGAAAGTTATCATCTAAGAAGAAATATTGGCTTCTGGGAGATATGCCTTTAAAATGGATGTTATTTTGGTGAAAGATAAAGTGGAAGCCTGTATGTCTGTGTGATTTTTAAAGGATTATGAGCCCCTGGAGAGAGTCAAACACATTCTGAGAGAAAAGAAAATGTTTCCAATAATATGGTCCCCAGGTAACCTAGCCCCAAGTCAAAATCTTATACAAGTTCATCTACTGAAGTGGGTTAATGTTTAGCAATTTTTAAAGGAGAAATCACCTTGGAAAATCTATTCTTATTCTCTACCAACATCTGTAGGGCAGTCATAAGTAAAAGTCAAGAATACTAGGTGTGGGATGGGTGAAATAGATGAAGGGGATTAAGAGGTATGAACTTCCAGTTATAAAATGAGTAAGCCATGGGGATGAGAAGTACAGCATAGGGAATATTGTCAATATTGTAATAACATTGTATGGTGACAGATGGTAATGACACATACCATGGTAAACAGTACATAATGTATAGAATTGTTGAATCACTATGTTGTATATCTGAAATTAATATAACAGTATTTGTCAACTATAATTCAATAATAAAAAAAATTATTTAGGGGCACCTGGGTGGCTCAGTTGGTTAAGCGACTGCCTTCGGCTCAGGTCATGATCCTGGAGTCCCAGGATCGAGTCCCGCATCGGGCTCCCTGCTCGGCAGGGAGTCTGCTTCTCCCTCTGACCCTCCTTCCTCTCATGTTCTCTGTCTCTCATTCTCTCTCTCTCAAATAAATAAATAAAATCTTAAAAAAAATTATTTAAAAAAGAATACTGGGTTAATTTGAAGTGTCTTCGCATAGCCATCAGTTAACTTCCTTGTGTCATCTATTAAATGTGAGTTACTTATCACTGACTTCTTAGAGAGGTCATAAGGCTAATTAAGTCTATGATTTTTATGACAATTATCATGCTCTTCAGAGAAAGGCATTTTGTATCACCTAGTGTGAACAAGACTTAGAAACATGAATAACTCATGGAGTCAAAATAAGAGCTATAAAATGGGCTGTAATTCATCTTTAACATGATTCAAAAGGAACTACAGGTGTTTTCTGTTAAGAGAAAATTTATGTGGGTAGGAACATGTGCCACTGAGATGAAATATCTTTTGTAGCATTTGTCCAAAATATGTTCTAAAGGCTAGAATCTTAAATATAAAAACGGACTACTGAAGACTATTTATGTCAACAATATGGATACAATTCAACCATATTTTCATTGCTATGGCATGTGTAATACATCAGACCCTTTACCACTAGGCTTCAGGTGGGGGAGGGGAGAGGCAATTAGTGTAAAGCTAAATGTGAAATTGCCCTCTAATCAAAACATACTTTCATCAGTAGACATTGAGAAAAATGAGACAGCATGAGGAAAAGCAGTAGCAATGGCCTTGGAATCACAAAAAACAAGGCTCAGTGTTGGATAATCTCTCAGTTACGCCACAGCATGGGGCAAATCACATTACCTGGGTGCACCTAAATGTCTTCATCTGCAATATGGGGAGCACTACCCTCTGTCTTGCAATTCCCAGTGACAATTAGATTACATAATGTTTCTAAAGCACCTAGAACAGAGTCCATTACATAACAGGCCCTGAATATCAGTTATTCATTACTAAACCCAAACTTGTGACATTTTGAAAGTTGAAAACATATTAAACTCTTGTAATCCTTTCTGTAAAGTGCTAAGACCCCAGAAACATGATGCTGTCATTATAGCTAACATTTGCCACTTTACAGCATGCAATGCTTTTTGACAACTTATATGAATAAACTCTTTGTGAAAGATATTAGCCTTCCCATTTTATAGTTGAAAAAAACTGAGGCTCAGAAAGAGCAAGTGATTTGCTCCCCAAGGTTCATATCTATAATAAAGAATGGAGCTAGTATTCCAATTCTCTGATTTCCAAATTCTTGCTTTAACCTCTATTCCAAATCTTCATGAAATGCCAATAAGACAGTGAAGACCTTAGAAATAAAAAATGTGAAGGTATTTCCCTCATTAATGGGCAACGTGAGGTTCAAATCCAGGTTTGTCTGACTCCAAAGTCTATTCTCATTTTGTTTCCACTCCACCTCGGCTGCCTTTTTCACCAATGAAACTCTTTACAAAATGAAAACTGTTGGAATTCATTTTCTAAAATAATTGTAATAAAGTTTTTAAAAAATATTCTGAACTACTGCTTAAGTTGAGGAAGGCTTATTTTAAAATATATTTTTCAAACTATCCAACAGACAGCTTTGTGTTTGAGCATGATGACCACAAAAAGACCACGGTTGGCTCAACCAGAGCTTTAAGCTGCTCAGTGCTTTTTCCATTGTAACAATAGAACCTTTAGATATTCTCCAAATTTCATAAGCCCATTCAGTATTTTAGACCACCCATTATATCCAAGGTAGAATGGCATTCATGATGTTTTTAAGACACATATTTGATTGTGTCATTCTATGTTTGAAATGACTTAAAATTACTTCTGATTGCTTCTAAGACAAAGTCCAAAATCCTCCACAGGACTTAGGAAGCTAAGCATGCTTTGACCCCTTCTTATCTTTAACCACTCTCTATTTGCTCTCTGTTCGTCAGTATCTTGCCCCCTCCCTTCAACATCTTACTTCAGCTGGCTCCTCCCACTGGCTCCACTGGCTGAGACTGTGCTCCTTCCTCCAGGCTTCCTTCCTGTCCTCCAAAGCCCATCCATCTCTTTTCAGGGCTCAGCCTGACAACCAGCCCCCATAATTCAGACTCAATTATGTCTTCCTGAAATAGTCTTTTTAAAAAAACATATTTTATATATTTATTTGAGAGAGAGAGAATGTGTGTGGGGGGGAGAGAAACAGAGGGGAAGGGAGAGGGATAAGAAGGCTGTGTTGAGCATGGAAACTGACACAGGGCTCGATCCCTTGTCCTTGAGATCATGACCTGACTAAAACCAAGAGTAAAGCTGCTTAACCAACTGAGCCACCCAGTTGCCTCTGAAATAGTTTCTCTTAACACCTTTTATACCTTCTTATTAACACTTACTATATTATAATTGTAGCTTTTTTTTACCACCCCGCCCCCCACCTACCTCCCTTCTGGTACCCCTCAGTTTGTTCTCTATAGTTAAGAGTCTGTTTCTTGGTCTGTCTGTCTGTCTCTCTTTTTTTCTCTTTGCTTGTTTTGTTTCTTAAATTCCACTAATGTGAATAGATCATATGGTATTTGTCCTTCTCTGACTGACTTATTTCTCTTACTCTCTAGCTCTATCCATGTTGTTGCAAACGATAAGATTTCATTCTTTTTATGGCTGAAAAATATTCCATTGTATATGTATACCTCATCTTCTTTATCTATTCATCAGTTGATGGACACAGGCTGCTTCCTTAGTTTGGCTATTGTAAATAATACTGCAATAAACACAGGGATGCATATATCCCTTTGAACTAGTCTTTTCATATTTTGGGGGTAAATATCCAGTAGTGCAATTCCTGGATCATAGGGTAATTCTATTTTTAATTTTCTGAGGAGCCACCATACCATTTTCCACAGTGGCTACACCAATTTACATTCCCACAAACAGTGCAAGACAGTTGTTTTTTCTCCATGTCCGCACTACCACTTGTTTCTTGTGTTGTTGATTTTAGCCATTCTGACAGGTGTGAGGTGATATCTCACTGTAGTTTTGATTTGCATTTCCCTGATGTTGAGTGATATTGAGCATCTTTTCATGTGTCTGTTGGCTATCTGTATGTGTTCTTTAGAGAAATGTCTGTTCATGTCCTCTGCCTGTTTCTTTATTGGATTATTTGTTTTTTGAATATCAAGTTGTATCAGTTCTTTATATATTTTGGATACTAACCATTTTTCAGATATGTAATTTGCAAATATCTTTTCCCATTCCATAGGTTGCCTTTCAGTTTTGTTAATTATTTCCTTTGCTGTACAGAAACTTTTTATTTTGATGTGGTCCCAATTGTTTATTTTTGCTGTTATTTCCCTTGCTACAGGACACATACCTAGAAAAATGTTGCTGCAGCCAATGTCAGAGAGATTACTACCTATGCTCTCTTCAAGGATTTTTATGGTTTCAGATCTCACATTTAGGTCTTTAATCCATTTTGAGTTTATTTTTGTGTATGGTGAAAGAAAGTGGTCCAGTTTCCTCTTCTTGCATGTAGCTGTCCAGTTTTCCCAACACCATTTAGAGAGTTTTCCCATTGTATATTCATTCCTCCTTTGTCAAAGATTAATTGACCATATAATTGTGGGCTTATTTCTGAGTTTTCTGTTCTATTCTATTGATCTATGTGTCTATTTAATGCCAATACCATACTGTTTTAATTACTACCATTTTGGTTTTGTTGTTGTTGTTGTGTTGCTTTTTATTATGTTCAGTTAGCCACAGTATAGTACATAATTAGTTTTTGATATAGTATTCAATGATTCATTAGTTAAGTATAACACCCAGTGTACTATAACTTGAAATCTGGAATTGTGATAGCTCCAGTTTTTGTTTTTCTTTTTCAAGGTTGCTTTGGCTATTTGAGTTCCATACAAATTTTAGGATTGTTTATTCTAGTTCTGTGAAAAATGCTGTTGGTATTTTGTTAGGGACTGCATTAAATCTATAGATTGCTTTGGGTAGTATAGACATTTTAGCAATATTTCTTCTTCCAACCCATGAGCATGGAATGTCTTTCGAATTCTTTACATCATCTTGAATTTCTTTCACTAGTGTTTTATAGTTTTCAGAGTACAGTTCTTTCACCTCTTCGGTTAAGTTTATTCCTAGATATTTTATTGTTTTTGGTGCAATTGTAAATGGAATTGTTTTAATTACACTTTCTCCTTAATTTCACTTTCTGCTACTTCATGATTAGTGTATAGGAATGCAACAGATTTCTGTTTATTGATTTTGTATCCTGCAACCTTACTGAATTCAATTATCAGTTCTAGTAGTTTTTTGGTGGAGTCTTTAGGGTTTATAATTGTAGCTTATTGATAACTTATGTAATTATTTCTTTTAACATCTGCCTTCCCCACTAAGCTAGAAGCTCCATGAGATCAGGTAACAGTTTAGTTTTGCCTTTGCCTATTGTCAGCAATCAATAGTTGTGAATATCTGAATATACCTTTTGCAGAGTCTCAAAAGGATTCCTCACCACCACCTCCAACTGTCACTGCTATGAAAAGCACAGATTGGTGAGATTAGTCTGTTTCTGAAAGATACCCTGCAACCAACAATTATACCATTTTAATTTGGATCCCACTATGTTTGTGATGAAGAAAATATGAATCTTGTATCTAATGAAATTTCCATATACAGCCAGAAAACCATTCCAGCACAAAGTATTAATCTATTATACATGTTTCTGCTAGGTATTAGGACATGGCCTCATATTCTTATTTATACTGGCCCCCTTCTGTCTATGAATGAACGTATCAATACTCTTTAAGTTAGAACTCTCAACCTAAATCAATGCTAACAAATGTTCAGTATTTTTCCTTATATATTCCCTTTTCATTTGTTTACATAAGCTTCAAACTAAGCAGGTAGTAAAATTGTTCATTACAAAAATGACTATTGAGACACATTTTATCTCCTTCATTAGTGGTTATCAAAATAAGATCTCCTGTGGTCCTTGATGACTGGGCTCTTAGAATAGTAATGCTAATAATATGACAATATCAATACTTCTGTGTTTGGCAAACATTAATAATCAGCTCCCCCTGGGAGCCCATCAAAAGCAGCAGACTTAATGGGATCTTTGTGGTTGCAAACACAAGGAGGTTAGGCGGGTGGTACATGACGTCTCTCAGTCCTGCCCAGCCAAAGCGGCCCCTGTCAAAGAACATTTGAAAACACTCCTTTCTTCACATTTCCCTTCCCACTGGTGGGGAATTTCACATAAGAACTGGGAGCACTGTTTTCTCAGCATAATAGTGGATCCAAATGTTCTTAACTAATTCTACATACACGTGTGACCTATTTTATAGCATTATATATAGTTACACAGATTGTATTTATTCAGTTAAACCGAAATGCTAGTTATATTTCTATTTTCAGCCAACAATGCCTGCCTTTTACTTTTTTCTTCTCTTTTGCTTTCAATTTCTTCCAATTTCTCTCTAAAATATATGAAAGCTTGCTTTCTGAGGATTAGCAAATGCCCCTGAAGTCTTAGCACAGTTCAGTCCAACGCAGATTTACTACCATCACCCATAATGAATGTGATTCTACTTTCTAGTAATGAAATGAAACATTTCATTCCAAAAAGCATACTAGTATAAGTGTGAGTCCTACAATAGAGCAGCTAATGAAAAGAAAAATCCTCCAACTGATAGGGAAAGTGACATTTCACATTGGTATCCCATTTCTAAACACAGTCCCACACAAAATAGACATTTTGGTTAGTTTTAGATTCTTTGGGGAAAATTCTAAATGGAACTCTTACCCTAAAATGTTCTTAAAACTAATACCAGTTTAGGTCTTTGACTATAAAGCCAACCCATGAGAAAAATAAAAAATGTTTAAACTCTGACATCTTTTCAACATAGAATCATGAGCTACTGAGTATAGCTTTAATAAGCACTACTTGTTTAGAGACAGAAGAGTGATAAAAGGATTTGGGAAGATTAAAAAAAAAAAAAACTTAAAAAAAAGGAGGGAACTTTCTGCTAAAGAGTCCAGGTAAGAAATTGAGAATTTCACCATACTTTCCATAATGTGCCTTATAATGCCATGGTTTGTATTTTGTTTCAAAATAATTTTAAAAGAAATATTCAAATGCCCTAAAAGTAAAGTTTTCTCCATCACCCTCCTCTCACATTAAGTGGCCCACACTTTTGTGGGATGACAACTGTAAATTACTACTCTACAGTCAATGCTCACTGGAGGAAAAAAAAAAGTTTTTAAGCAGATAGCCATTTCATTCTATAACACTGACATTAATTGTTCCTAAGTTTTAGGAACTGTTTTTGAAGACCCAGAGTATAGAAACGAAGAAAACAAGATTCAGAATGTTTTTGGAATTCCTAAATTCACACACTTCAAATAATACCTGTCACCTTGTTAAACCTCATTCAGCAAGCCTAGAATAACACAGACTTGCAATTATTATGAGAGTTTTTGTGAATAAAGCATTTGCTCCTTTAAGTGGGTTTTAGAGGAATGCAGATATTTTTCTGGAAATGTGTAACCATAGACATGCCTTTTCTTTTACTTTCATCTGTCAGGCTAAGAAAATGATGATATTTTAAAGCTGTTACTCCAATAACTAGCTTAAAACTGATTACTCAAATAGCTAGTTAAGCATATAAACTCATAGATACCCACTTTAGTGCAGAAAATGATCCGTGCTACTAACCATTTTACACAAACAATAATCCTTTCCCCTTGCTGCCCACCTATCAACTGAAGTTTTCTTTTTATTTAAGGCATGTATCTCTTTAAAGTATAATAAGCATTGCTGTCTTGCTGACAAGAGAAGCACAAAAACCTAATGTCCTCTGATAAATGTAACTTTTGGTATCCTCCAGACACTGTGTGTCTCTGGAAGGTATCACAAAGAGAACAACTGTTGTTAATTATGCCATTCTTTCACACCTATAAAAGCACAAGCTCTAAACTTACGAGCAATTTCCTGATCTATAAGTGAAAACAACAGGTTCATCTCCACTACATCAAAATCCCTCAAAGCTACCCATAAAGTTGGTGAGTTAGTTTCAGCATCTCCATTCAAAAGGATGTATGTTTAAGGCCTCCTCATACAACCCTGAGGATGTGTGCTGAAGGAGGAGAGGAAAAACTTCAATCCGCCAAGCAAGAAACATTTAATGGGTGCCTCTATGTTGACTGCCAAGGTTGACAGAGGTCTACCTAGAACTCTGTCATAAAATTCCATGCTATGGCTATTCAAATGCAAAGCGGCTCCAAAGTTTCTGCCAAAATTAAGACTCAGGACTATATATGTTAGATATATAGACATACACACACACCTCCATATGTTACAGAGTCACTGGAAAAGGGAAAACTCATGAAAGAAATTTTCTACAGTTTCTGAAATAGTGATGTGTGTTTAGGGAGTTCTCAAACTTAGATGTTAAACATTTCCACAGCATACTTACAGAGAGCTTCAGATTTGTTTTTATTAATATCCTAGCATCACAGAGGAAGCTTAAATGCCACAAGAATCTGTTTCTAAGGTAACTCATTATATACCCTCACATAAATAGCTCAGAAAGCAGAGCTCCTCATATTCCAACTGTAAATGTGCCCAGATTTGTCAAAGGTCCTCTGAACCCTTAATCTAATGTCTCCCATCTCCAGCAATCAGCTAGCGTGTAACATGTTCATTTGTTGGGTCAAATTCTTGAGCAGAGGATAATAACCCATCATCTAAGTTGCAAGAAAACAAATAGTAAAGGATGAGAGATTTTAAAGGAACAAATCTATTCCCTATATTTACCAAGGAAAACAAGGAAATGGAGACAATAGGGTTTAATTTAGAAATGAATTGTCTTTGTTAATAATTTTTGAAATTGAGTGATGGGTACATGGGTTTCATTATATGATTCTTTCTCTACTTTCTTGTCTAAGAATTTCCATAATAAAAAGTTTTTAAAAAGTGAAGATCTCTTCCCAACCTCCCTACCATTATACACTGAAGGAAATAAGAACACAGAGATGTTAAGAAAGCACCTGTGATGGTTAATTGGGTCAACGTGACTGAGCCACAATGCCCAGATATTTCATCAAATATTACTCTGGATACTTCTGTGAGGGTGGTTTTTGGGGATGAGAGTAACATTTAAATTGGTAGACTTCGTGTAAAGCGGAATGCCTTCCATAATGTGGGTGAGCCTCATCCAATCAGCTGAAGACTTTAACAGAACAAAGATTGACCTCCCAAGAGCAAGAAGGAATTTGGCCAGCAGATAACCTTTAGATTTCAATTTGACCAGCAGATAGATTTCAACTGCAACATCAGCTTCTCCCTGGGTTTCTAGTCTATCAGCCCACCCTGTAGATTTTGGACTTGCCAGCCACTATAATTGTATAAACTATTCCTTAAAATAATCTTTCCCTCTCTCTCAATCTCTCTCCCTTTCTCCATCTCTATGTCTATGTCCATAAACATAGAGATGGAGAGAGCTCTATATCTCTATTATTAAATATGTTAATATTTATATAAACTACATACAGGTATAGGTTTAGATAGATAGCAATAGAGATAAATTTAGATATAGGGTAAGATAACTAAAAAGTCTATAGTGGCTATTAGGAGCTGTATTAATAAGGGTTCTCCAGAGAAAAAGAACCAATATAAGGTAGTATGTGTGCATGTGTGTGTGTGTATGTGTGTGTGTGTGTTTCTTTCTCTACCCAACAATGAGGAAGATGTGTTCAACTCTATCTGGAGTAAATCTCAACACCTTGTCAATTGTTATTTTAATCCCCAACAGTATTTGTAACAATCTATATTTTGGCTCTTTACTTTCAGTTTTGCTTTTGTCTCTCTTCGTCCAAAAATTTAATTAACTAATTTCCAAGAGTTACTCCTTAGAAGTAACTAAGGAGTAAAGGTAGCCCTTATTGGACTACATCTTTCTTTATCATCATTTTATTTCTAACACTTAGCATACTGTAGTATAACACAGATTCCCAACAAATAATACTGAATTGATGAACAAATATTCTCAAACCAGCAACTTCTCCACTGGGTTCTTTGGAATTCTCACCCCCCAAACAAGGTACAATTAGTCATACTTTGATAGGTCCACTGAGAAGTATTATCAATTATTTGTGTCTTAATCAAGTCAATAAAACAAATACCTAGACAACACAATGAGACATACCATAGCTTGCCTTAATGTTCAAACTTATACAGCACCTCAATTCTCAATTTTTCATCTCATGTATTATGTTGAATCTTATGAAACTTCCAATCTACAAAGAGAGTAATTTCATAGAGCTCAACCTAATATAACACATAGAGAAATCCATATTCTATGCAAATTAAGGCCTTAAAATCAGAAGAGAAATTACTTTTCAATTTAGATTGTTGAAAAATGAATCTTCCACTCTAGGTACTACCTTTCAAGTTGGGTCTTGTTTTGCATATTCCTCACTGGGGAAGGATGACATAAGAAGTATAGAGGGGCTATTCCATTTATCCTACTATTTCAGAGCAAAAAAAGTGGGGAAAAGGAGGGGTTGCCCGGGTGGCTCAGTGGTTAAGCATCTGCCTTTGGTTCAGGTCATGATCCCAGGGTCCTGGGATTGAGCCCTACATTGGGCTCCCTGCTCCATGGGAAGCCTGCTTCTCCCTCTCCCACTCCCCCTGCTTGTGTTCCCTCTCTGACTGTGTCTCTCTCTGTCAAATAAATAAATAAAATCTTTAAAAAAAAAAGAAAAGGAGGATTAGTTTCAAAGATTATCCAATCCATAACTCTAAAACAGATTATTGTGCAATCTAGAAGTTTGTAAATTGTATAAAAAGCCTTTCGGTGGCATGTATAGTTTTCAATTATCCTATTAGAAACAAATGGGGGGGTCGCCTGGGTAGCTCAATCAGTTAATAGTCCAACTCTTGATCTCAGCTCAGGTCTTCATCTCAGGGTTGTGAGTTCAAGCCCCACATTGGGCTCCATGCTGGGTGTGGAAGGGAGGGAGGGAGGGAGGAAGGAAGGAAGGAAAAAAATATTGAACTTTTTTTAAAATTCCAAAATATTTGATTCATTTACAATTCATCCAAATCACCCAAGCCCAAAACCAATGTACAGATCTACAGGTGAAGAAACCTAGACTGTGGGTATAGGTAAAATAAAATACAGTGTTAAAGATGACATCTAAGACCTCCCAGTAGAGATGGATTGTACTGTGTTTACCATATCCTTAGAAAAAAAAACCCTCCCTTTTCTGCCTTTATTTAATTTATCAATCATACTAAACGTAAAGTACAAAGAAGCTGATGCTCATTGCTTACAACTGTAAGATGAGCACATGGCTAAATGTCCCTCTCACTTCAAGGAGCCAAAAATAAATAAATAAAGTGAAACCATTCCTACCTGCTGGTGAGTACCCTTTGTATTTCTATTTTTGTAACTGTTTCAGATCATGATTCATACCATTTTGTAAAGTTTGTCATTGCTCTTTCTTATTTGGTCACAAAAGGAAAATATAAGTTGTCAAAATCATTCAGAAAACACTGGAAGTTTTATCAGTGGGACAACCAAACTCTTCTGTTCGGGTCAAATTCACTAAAAACTTGTAAAACTCTCTGAATCTTGAATATGAATTGGAATTGGTTGTAATTTGGCAACTCTGAGTAATTTTATAAAGTAAGTACTTTTTCTAAATATCTTATTTTTTAAATCCCCATACAAAAGTAAACTGCTGGTTGTGTCATGGTACATGTGGGGCTTTGGAAAGGAAAATATCATAAAGAGAAAAGCTTGCTTGATGACAAAAGTAGAATTGAATTGAACTAGTCGGGGAAGGAAACGTGTGGAGAACCACCAGATGGATACCTTGTGGGCAGAAGCAAGGGTGTATTTTGGTCAGTGTTAACACTCTGCTCACACACTATCCTTCCTGACCTGAAAGGGGAAATTAGCAGTCAACCTACCCCTATGTCCATCAATGGTACTCCACCCTGGCCACACCTTTAAGTCACCTAGTATTCTTTTTTTTTTTTTAAGATTTTATTTATTATTTATTTGACAGAGAGAGAGAGACAGTGAGAGAGGGAACACAAGCAGGGGGAATGGGAGAGGGAGAAGCAGGCTTTCTGCTGAGCAGGGAGCCCGATGCGGGGCTCGATCCCAGGACCCTGGGATCATGACCTGAGCCGAAGGCAGACGCTTAATGACTGAGCCACCCAGGCACCCCAAGTCACCTCGTATTCTTTGTAAAGCATATGATTTGCCCTGCCACTGTATCTCTCCATTCTGATTTAATTAGTTTGCAGTGGGATTGGGGCACTGTTTTTGTTTTGTTTTGTTTTTTTAAGTTTCCCAGGATTGAGACCCAGTATAGTTCAACTGGGCTTCCAGTTGGAAAGCGTGCTGATGATTACAATCCATATTGTAAACATTTGACAAGGTTTTGTTGCATCTCTTTATAAGAATCATTCTAACCCCAGATGGGGCATGTGGAATATCACTGAGGAAAATGGAGAAAAGAGAATCCTGCATCCAGTTCTTTATCAACCCTCCTAATTTGGAATGATTAAAAACCACTTCCAGGTTATGCTTTCACCTCCTCTCCTCCTTGTAGTGGCTGAATGGTGGCCCCACAAAAAGATATGCCCATGTCCTAATCCCTAGAACCCACGAATGTTGGCAGGGTCTTTGCACCTTTGCATCAAGCTTCCACCTGCGCTCCCTGATATACCAGAAAAAGAGGGTGGGAGTGGAAATCCCAAAGCCTGGGGATTTATCCAAAATGAAATTGACTGAACTACTTTAAGTGGGCAACCTGAAGTTTAGTTCTCCCACCCACAGGGCCTTGCACAAACTTCTAAAGCCCCTGAGACATCAACTGCTCACCTGAAGAACTACAAGGGAGTCTTTTCAATTTCTTTCTCCTTCCATTCCCACCAGTGTGTTCTACATGCTGCATCTGCCCTTGGCCCACATGGGACATGTGTGAGACCATCTCCTGCCACAGTTCTAAATGGGAAGCACATGGCACTCTACTTTCTGCCTCCTCCTCAGGCCATGTTGGCTTCTGATCTCACCACAACTACTCCAACCCCACCCACATCTGCCACCCTTCTCAGGGTCCAGACAAGGTCTCAAGCCTTCTGTATCTCTTTCCCTGCCATCTTTCCAAGCTGTGGGCTGCCTTTTCTAGCAATGGAAGGGCCTTCTTCTTCCCCTCTCGTGCCTGGGAATATCTCCCCACAGAGCATATCCCCTATCCCTTCTACATTGTGTCTCTTAAAATGAAACTCTTTGTTCCAATTTCTAAATGTTGTCTTTGATATATAAAGAAAGGCTTTGAGGGAGAAATTAAAAAAAAAAAAAAGAACAGAAAAAATTCCTCTCTCTCTCTCACAAAGCTAGGCTTCTTTTGAAACTATTATCTCACAATGGCAGTTTTATTTTTAATCAGGTTTTTCTCTCAAAGCTGAACAATGCCTCCTTTGTTACAAGTAGTACCCGCCCTTTCCCCAAACAACACTAATACCTTGCATAAAGAAATCAAGTAATGCATGTAACATACTTAGCAGGTGCATGGCAATATTAAATGCTAAACAAATGATAGCTGTCAGTCGTTACTGCCTAATTATTATTACTATCTGTGTTATTAGGAAGAAAGAGTTGCAGTTTCTTTGTCCCCTTACCAAACCCAAATAGAACAATATGTTTAAGTTCTTTGAACTTTGAAAACTTATAGCCTAAAAGAAAGCAAAGTATTTTTTTAAAAATATTTTTATTTATTTGAGACAGAGAGAGAGAGAGCACAAGCAGAGGGAACGACAGGCAGAGGGAGAAGCAGGCTCCCTGTGGAGCAAGGAGTCAGATGTGGGACTCGATCTCAGGGTCCTGGGATCATGACCCGAGCCGAAAGCAGACACCCAACTGACTGAGCCACCCAGGCGTCCCAAGAAAGCAAAGTATTTTTGTCAGGTAAGTTATTTTGCATGATGGCTTCAGAAAATAGATTGTCACTCTTGCCTCTGTGATATTACCACACAAATGAATTATTTTATTCTTCAGAACCTCACGTGTATTAGATTAAAATGATTAGCTTGCAGATAGCCATTTTTTGATCTGTAAAAATGGCATTTCATATGGTTCAATCTGAGAGTGGGATGCTGTAGTTGACTTTCAATCATTTCTGTTAGGTCTCTTCCATTCATAGACTGAGATCTAAAGAAGAAATTGCGATGGTAACCCTAAGAATCCAAGAGGACTACACAAGAGAAATTGGGAGAAACCTAGTCCAGACTCAACACTTTGAAAATGAGGACTTTAGGCCCAGAGAGGTGACGTGAGCTTCCCAAAATATCGCAGCTAATTAGTGGCAAAACTAAGCTCTGGCTGTCTTCACCATGCTTCTTTCCACCACATCAGGCTGCCTTCCTTACTTCTTAACATTTGCCAAATTCTGTCAAGAACATCCCAATTTCACTGAGAAATCAGTACTCTGAGGATGGTAATTAAGGCAAATATCAAAACTTAGATAAAATCTGGGATAGAAGCACATTTTCCAAAAGACTTTTGATCAGTGATAATTAGACTTTTTTATCGATAATTAAACTTTTAAAGGGAGAAATGTCATAATGAAGGTGTATGGTTCTTAGACATTATAATTTGGAGATTCTTCTGATTAAACTATTTTTAAAGCTCCCTTTCTATGACCCCACTCTGAGTTTGAGACATGGATTTTTCAGTGTTTCTTCAGCTGACAGCTTCTGGTTTATGCTTTATTGTTATTGTTTCAACATTATCTTCAAACCTCAACTTATTTGCAAGTATAATTCATAATTGTCTCTAAAATACTCAGATAACATGTCAAACAAGACAAAAAAAATCTTAAATAGTTCTAACCTTAGCTCTCTGTACCCAATATAGTTTGCAAAGGAGAAAACATCACCACCTTTAATCTCCCAATTTAAATAATGAATACAATGTGTTCATGGGTGATGGCATTCCTAGAAGCCATTACTGTGACTGGTATTTTGTTAATGCTGCACAGCTATGGTTCTATTAGGACTTGCACTATAAACACCATGCCAGTAACTTTACAAAGGTAATTCCTTAGTCTAGATCAACCCTGTAGAGAATGTATTGATTATCTCAAAATACAGATGAGGAAATTGAAGTTTAGAATGGTTCCATAATTTGCCAAGGTCACACAACTAGTGATAACCAGCTGCTTAAGGGGGGAAAAGTGGAATCGCTATGAATCTTACCTCCATACCAACTCATGGCCAAGCAGAAGCCTATCCATCTCACACACCTATGTCCCGGCTGGGAGAGTAGTGGCTAAACCATTTGTAAGTCCCAGATTTCACCTGACAAAGTCTATTGAAATATTCCATTCTATTTTCAGAAGATGAGTCAGATGTCCCAAGCAGTATTCAAAAGATAAAGCTACAACACAGCAATGCCAAACAGATCGGCCAGACCTGCAATTTACACCACCTATATTATCGCCTGTGATTATTTAAAAATATGTACACACATTCTTTGATACTCTTCCCTTCAAAAGTGGAACATAATTTCCCTTCCCTTGAGTGTAGGCTGTAAGCACAAAGCAGTAAATGACTAGCATATGGTGGAAGTGACAATATAGGCCTTCCCAGACTCAGTTATAAAAGAAACTGTGGTGTTTTCTTGCTCTCCTCTCTTGGATCTCTTACTCAGGGAAGCCAGCAGCCATCATAAATATAGTTCAGCAGCTCCATGGAAGGTTCCGTGTGGATAGGAATGGAGGGCTCCTGCCATCCTGGAAATAAGTCCATCAGCCTTGGTCAAGCCTTTAAATAACCACAGGTGACATTCTAATCACAACCTCATGAGAGATCCTGGTCTATAATTGCCCATTAAGCCAATCCCAAATTTGTGAATTTCAGAAACTATAAAATAAATATTTGTTGTTTTAAGTGCTTGTATTTGGGGATGTTTATTATGAAGCAATAAATAATTAATACACATTTATCTCTAAATATGCCTTTTCTTATAACAAAGGAATAAAGCTGAACCATGGCTACAAAAGCTGCCATATCAATAAGCCAAATATATTCTTTGGTCCAGGCTCACCTCAAACATACCCAGGAGGTAGGATGAGTAAAGGGTATATTCCTCAAGGCCTTGCCCCTGCTCAGAAAAATAAGATTGTTCCGGGACACCAGAGTGACTCGGTTGGGCATCCCACTCTTGCTTTCAGTTCAGGTCATGATCTCAGGGTTGTGAGATTGAGCCTCACGTCAGGCTCTGTGCTCAGTGCAGAGTCTGATTAAAATTCTCTTTCTCTCTCCCTCTGTCCCTCCCTCCACTCATGATCTCTAAATAGAAAATAGACAGATAGATAGATAGACAGATAAAATATTTTAAAAAATAAATAAGATTGTTCCTCCATCAGTGACAGCATGTCCCATATGGGGCATGGGAGAGGAAGTGAGAATTAGACTCTTTTCAAAAAAAAAGAGAGAGAGCAGAGTTGTTACCTGTAAGATAAGAGCACTATCTTTAAATATCCAGCTTCAGTGTGATGATAACCCTCACTCTGTGGTAACATCCTGTACCACAAAGTTCTACACCTCAGCAATTGAAAATAAAGTATGTCCTTTAAGAACAGGAAGCCAATTATTTCTTTAAGTATGTTACTTTCCTCCAACAAATTGAAGGCGATGAGTAAATGTTGTAGTTTCATTGTGCTTAAGGAGTAAAAACCTCCCTTTGGAAAAGTGGCTATTGCCGTATGAGATGGGAAGTGGCCCTGAGCAAGGAAAATCTCAAAAATAGCCAACTGAAGTGAAATGTCAACACTGCTCCAATATAATGAGACTAAAACATATCAAGGCTCTTGTCTGTGAAAAACCATTTTTTTTGTCAAGCATTAATCAGAGGGAAACTCAACCCAGACACTTAAAAAGCTAAGACGACAGGAAGTGGTGGTCAGTTTTTTCCCATCTGCTCTTCAAACTCAAAGGAGGGCATTACTTTCATAAGGCTAATGTATTCTTCGGTAATGTCCATTCATCATGTCTACCACAGCTCACGTTGATTTCTTAATGAGGCCTATCCTGGAAACAGTGACACTCCTCCCCTCACCCAAACCACAGCAAGTTGTCAAGCTCAGGAGAATGTAAAGCATCATGCTTACCCAGCCCCTCACGGATCCCAGTCTTGTCTTTAGAGTGCTTCCTTTTCCCTCGTTGCTCCAGGCATGGAAGGCCTATTTTTTCTAAATATATCTTCTTGTTGATGAAGAGGAAGAGGACGACCAAAAGAACAATAAAGACCCCAACTGCTGACAAGAAGCCAATGGCTTCAGGAGGAACTGGCAAGAGAACACAAAAGAAAAAACATCATCAAAATGAAAGTAAACCAACTTTTAGTTCTAACAACTGATCAACGTTCATGTTTATTAATTAGAGTGCCAAATACTCTACAAGTCTTAACACTTGCTGGCATTCCCAGGACTGTGTACAGGAGAAAGAAAAAAAATACTGGTGCCCAGTACATCTGGTTAGGCTGGCTCTTCGGATGACAGACCTCTATAATTTAGCACTTGTGCTTTCTTCCTGTCCTTAGCCTAATATTCAGCTTCAAACACACAAACTATAAGAGAGATATCTGTCAAATGGGTTGAGCTAGAAATGGTTGATAAGTGCTTTAAACAAGTCCCATGGGGGCTCCTCGGTAGCTCAGATGGTTAAGCATCTGCCTTCAGCTCAGGTCATGATCTCCGTGTCCTGGGATCGAGCCCCATGTCAGTCTCCCAGCTCAGCAGAGAGTCTGCTTCTTCCTCTCCCTCTGCCTCTCCCCCTGCTTGTTCTCTCTGTCTCTGTCTCTCCAAAAAAAAAAAAAAAAAAAAAAGCATGTCCCTTAAAAACACAGCTACCTAAAACTTAAAAAATAATCACTTGAGATAAATTTTAAGACATCTTCATTTATCAATACTTGCATTGGAGAAAAAGTCATTTCCTGGATATAGTTTTGCAAATCCAACTATGCAATATGATGATTATCATCATCAATGGTGACAAGAAAATTCCTAATCCATGTAAGAGATCAGAAGTATATTTTAACTGATTAATATTTTAGAACTCTAAAAAATGAAATCCCATCTTCCTCCTCCTCATCAAAATATCCTGAGCTTTATTTGACCTTGGTTAAGTGCTACCCAGTGTACCTTAAAGAGTCCCAGCCACTGAGTTCAGCTATGAGGTGCATATAGCAGGGAGACCAGAACTAAATCAGGATTGAGGGAAGACTCCTCTAAGGAAATGACATTTGAGCCAAGACAACACTCGGTAAAAAAATCCAGAAAGCAACATGATTAAGGAATTAATTACAGAGCAGGTGTCAATAAGATTTATTCAAGGGAGTTGGGTACATGGAAAGCTTATGAAAATCAATCTCCTAAAAGCAGCTTTAATCCTTGGGCAGGTTTAATACGTAGACTAATAATATGAAGGGATAATATTTACCTCACTCTACCATCCAGATACACAGAGAAAGGATGGTTCAAACTGGTTCCAGTGCCATGGAAAGATAAAGAAAATAAATGGTACTGCTTCACAGAACCAATCCAGTGGCAAGCCAATGAAAGAACAAACAAAACAAAAAATAGCAGGCAAGATAGTAGCTTGGTAGTCTGCAAAATGATAATAGTGTCTGCTATCAAAGCCAACATATACCATGAGGAAAAAGTATGCACATATTGATTATTCCCTCTGTCTGCAGAGGCAGCTTGGGTAGTAGTGCTTATTGGCCTGGGTTTGGCAGTTATATTGCCTGAGAGGAAATCACACTCTACCACTTATTATCTGCGTGGCCTTGAGCAAATGATTTAACCTCTCTGTGCTTCAGTTTCCTAAGCAACAAAAGGAAATAATAAATCCAGCTATATCAAAGATTCAATGTGGTAACACATGGAAAATAATCGGTGTGACACCTGACATATAGTGAGTTCTCAAACAGGAGTAACCATCTTCCCCAACATCACCACCATCATCTTGGCAGAGCTGTTAAAATATCTAGGAGCAGTCGTTTGAGGAGATACATGCACCTCTATGTTTATTGCAGCATTATTTACAATAGCCAAGCTACACAGTGTCTATCAATTGATAAATGAATAAAGGGGATATGATAGATATATAGATATAGATAGATAGATAGATAGATAGATAGATAGATAGATAGATAGATAGATATAGATAGATATACCCAATGGAACATTACTCAGCCATAAAAAAGAATGAGATCTTGGCATTTGCGACAACATGGATGGACCTAGAGGATATTATGCTGAGTGAATAAGTCAGACTAAGAAAGACAAATACCATACGATTTCAACTTATATGTGGAATCTAAAAAATAAACAAAAAAAGCAGAAATAGACCCATAAATACAAAGACCGAACTGATGGTTGCCAGATGGGAGGGGCTGGGTGTGGGCAAAATGGGTGGAGGGGAGTGGGAGGTACAGGCTTCTGGTCATGGAGTGTAGAAGTCATGGGAATGAAAGGTATAGGCTAAAGAATATATTCAGTGGTCTTATAATAGCATTGTACGGTGACAGATGGTAGCTACACTTGTGTGAGCATGACATAATGTAAAAACTTGTCAAATCACTATGTTGTACACCTGAAGCTAACATAACATTTATATTAACTAAACTTTAATTTAAAAAAATATCTAGCAGGGGGCCTGAGTTAAGAGTTAAGTGTCTGACTTCAGCTCAGGTCACATTCTAGGGTCCTGGGATCGAGGCCCAAGTTGGACTCCACGCTCAGCAGGGAGTCTCTTGTCCCTCTGCCCCTCCCCTTCTCATTCCCTCTCTCTCTCTCTATCAAGTAAATAAATAAAATCTTTTAAAAAATATCTAGCAGCAGTCAAATACAGTATGCATGCACAGCTTTGTTCACAGTCTGTGCTCTGGACCTTATCTCCATTCCTTTCATCAAAACAATTATCTCTCTCTGTTTTTGCCCCTCATACATGTATTTTCAGCTACTTCCCCTTGTAAATACAACATCTTTCTCACCTGCGTTAAAAACACATCATATACCTCCCAACCTTTCAAAGCCTCTCTTCACCACCATATGCTCCTCAACCATAGCCCTCTCTCTTTTCCCCTTTTCAACCACCTTCTGAGTATTTCTTATACTCATCTCCACTTTCTTACCTCTGAAGCCACTAGCATCCTTTACCCAGACTCTCTCTGATCTCTATGTGCCCAGAATTACCCCCTCAAATCCCTTCTCTACATAGTAGCCAAGGAAATCCTTCTGAAATCAAGTCTGATTTGCTCAACTGCCCTCCTAAAACCTTCTGTAATGGGTTGAATTGTGGCCTCCCAAAAGATACATCCACCCAAATTTCAGAATGTGACCTAATTTGAAATAAAGTTCTTTGCAGATGTAATTAGGATAGAATCTTGAGAAGAGATCATCCTGGATAAGGGTGGGCCTTAAATTTAATGATAAATGCCCCTACAAGAGCCCGAATAGGAAAAGACGGAGAGAAGAAAGCCATGTGAACATAGGAGCAGAGCCTGGAGTTTGGAAACCTCTAGCTGAGGAACACGAAGCGTTGTCAGCAGCCACCAGGAGCTAGGAGAGAGTCATGGAACAGATTCTTCCTCAGAGATTCTAGAAGAACCAAACCCACTGACATCTTGATTTTGGATTTCCGGCATCAAAAACTGGAAGATAATAAATTTCTGTTGCTTTAAGCCATAAGGTTTCTGGAAATTTGTCATGGTAATGCTAGGAAACTAATATACCCTCCAGTGGCTTCCCATTACCCACAGGACAAAATTCAAATTCATTAACTTGTTTTACAAGGCCATTCATGACCTAGCTAGTGATTTCAGCCTTTATCACTCATCACTCCCCAACATCAAACTTTTTTTTCAACATCAAACTTTTTATTGACAGTGTATTCACCTACTTCTGGTCCCCCAAACATAGCTCACCTCCAGACCTTTGGATAGGCTATTTCAACTATGTGAGGCAAATGCTTACCTCTATTCTGGCTATTTCTGACACTGTACTTCTTCTGAAAGCCTTTCTTGTTCCTCCTGACCAGGCTAGATGCTTTTACTGTGTGTTCCCTGCCACTGCACCCCTAACAGCTTTTTCAACAGTGTTCAAATAAGACATATTTTCATAAGAACAGGGACTGTGCTTCGATTACTCATTGTACTCTCAGCAGCTAACATAGGGTGCACTCCATAAATAGTTGCTACCTGAATAAATGTTGAACTCTTCTTTGTTCAACACATTGATAAATGGACCTATCAATGAAAACTTCTGGAAAGAAAAGATAAACCTCAAATGGGTCAGTAACACTAAACTACACAGGATATGATTCACATAACATTCAGCCTTAAGAAAAAGAGAGTTCATCTATCATTCATAAGCAGAAACATTTGCACCTAATGTCATTCGTTAATGAAACTAATTTGTTATTTTTGAACAAAGTATATTTTTCCATTGGAAAGCAACATGAGGGGATGCCTGCGTGTCTCAGTCGGTTAAGCATCTGCCTTCGGCTCAGGTCAGGATCCCAGGGTCCTGGGATCGAGCCCCGCATCTGGATCCTTGCTCAATGGGGAGCCTGCTTCTCCCTCTGCCTGCCCCTACCCCTGCTTGTGCACTCTCGCTCTCTCTCTCTGACACATAAATAAAACCTTAAAAAAAAGCAACATGAGGCTTATTTAATAAAATCTGCAAAATATAGAAAAAATTAAGACAAACATTATTAAGATTTTGTGTACTTCCTTCCAGTCATTTTGACTACTGGGAAAATACTAAATTGTCTGTATTGATTTTACCTTTTTGGTTCATAAAACATTTTTTATTAGATTAAAAGTTCTACTATTTTTAGAGATGTTAAAGAAAAAATAATTCATTCATGTAGTAGAATATTTTGATAACAATGGAAAATGGAAAATGTAAAAAAAAAAAGATCATATGAAATCTTACCACCCATCAGGGCTAACCTGCTGTTTTTTTCTTACAAATTTTTTCCTAACTATCTTTATCATCACTGAAACACTATTTTACATGCTGATATTAATACATTTAATACAAAGACCCTCAGATTCCAGACTGGAAACAACATGAAGAAATTATTCAATATAATCTCCAAAGATAAAAAAAAATGAGGGAATAAACCCTTGTGTTCCTCAAAATAACTGTTTTTTGGAGATGAAAATATTTCTGTTAGCAATAATTCTGGTGGCAGTGAGTTAACTATGGATGGGTGTAAAATTCTAAAGTAGGTGTCAATATTTTTTTCTCCTAAAATCTGTATAGATATTGCTCCATTACCTTTTAACCTTTAATGTTTATAAATAAGTGTGATGCTGCAGTTTACTTTTTTCTACTTTTTATGGGCAACAGAATGTTTTGGTCAAAATGTTGCTAGAATCTTTTAACACAAAAATTTTACCAGAAGGTATCTTTTTGTGAGTATCTTTTGTTGATTTTTTTTCCTGGAACCCAGATTGTCCACCAAAATATCTATGGCTTTTGTAAAGCCTGTGAGAGTTTTCTTCAGTTACGTCTTTGGCAATTTCTTCTATTCTAACTACTCTTGTTTCTATATTAAACAGGGTAAGTATTTCTTTGGCTACCAACTTTAATTTTTTTCCTCTTTGTTTTTTTCTTCTGCATTCTGATAGATCTTCTTAAATACAGACTACACATTGTCACTCAAGTAAACAGGTGAAAGTATGCTCTTAACCACTGTACCATACTCACGACTGTAAACTCTGAATTTCTGAGTCAGTGGCACACAGGGGGCAGTGGAGGGATATATCGTCTTTTCCCCTCCTTTCAAGTTGGATGGTGGAGAACTCTAGGAATAAGTACACATCTGGCTAAAAGCAGAGAAAAAGCTTAGTTTGGCAAGTTTGGTTATTTCAACAGAGTTCATGTTCCTCCTAGAATCTACCAATTCTAATTCCATCTTTTTCTATGTGTTTACGGGTACTTAGTGGAAAGTCTGAACACGTGCATGAGGGTCTGTTGGAGAAATGCTATGTTAAGCTGTAGGTTAGCTTATGTGCTTTCTAGATGAGTAGAATATCATAGCAATGGCTAAGAAGTTGGCGGTGACCCCAGACTTGTAAAAATTGCTTTACCAGGGTTGCACACAAATTGCCCTTTTTAAAAGTGATTTAAAACTCCAAACATAATCTAGCAATTCTACTTCTAGCTATATAACCAAGAGAATTGAAAATACATTTTCACACAAAAATGTGCTCATGAATGTTCATAACAGTATAGACATGGCCCAAATATCCATCAACTGATAAATAAACAAAATGTGATATAGCCATACAGCTAAATATTCGGCAATGAAAAATGAAGCATTGGTACATGCTGCAACATGGATGAACCTTGAAAACATGCTAACTGAAAAGAAGTCAGACACAAAAGGCCACTTATCATTTGATTCCATTAAATGAAATGTCCAGAATAGGCAAATCCACAGAGACAATAAGTATATTAGTTATTCCCAGAAGGTGGGGAAAGGGAGAAGTGAGGGTGTCTACAAATGGGTATGGATTTTCTTTTTGAGGTAATGAAATTATTCTGGAATTAGATAGTGATGATGGTTGTGCAACTTTGTGAATATACTAAAAACTACTAAATTCGGGACGCCTGGGTGGCTCAGTCAGTTGAGTGTCTGCCTTTGGCTCAGGTCATGATCCTGGAGTCCTGGGATCGAGTCCCACATCAGGCTCCCTGCTCAGTGGGGAGTCTGCTTCTCCCTCTGCCCTTCACTCTGCTCATGCTCTCTCTCACACTCTCTCTCTCTCTAATAAATAAATAAAATCTTTAAAAAAAAAAAACTACTAAATTCTACACTTTAAAAGAGTGTGAATTTTATAGAATATGGATTTTATTTCAGGAAGTTTAAATTGCAAATATATCATTTTAATAAAGACTGGAAGGAAATATGAAAAATATTATAATAATTTTCTTCAATTTGATTTGAAAGTGACTTTCTTCATGTTTAAACATTCTGTAATTTTATTATTCAATATGTAGAATTTAATATAAAGTTTAAATATTATAGGTTATGAGAACTGGAGTCCGCACAGCTCTACCCTCAATGTATAACACTGAACACAGCAAGCCAACAGCTCTATCAGTATAAGCCAAGGAGGGTTTGATGCTGCATTTGGGTCTAAACAAAATTAGAGACTTTGGCAGGGAAGCTTAAATTCATTTTGCATCCCATATATACAAATGCTATAGTGAAGAACAAGCATTACATGTATCATCTGCTATAGATGACAAGGGCACATATGTCAAGAAACTTAAGTGCCATCTGCAAAGTAACTCATCTAATTATTCCAGTAATTGCTAAATTGGAAATCAGATGGGTATGAAGTTCGGTCACATAGTTTATATTGAAAACTTCCTTAAAGTTAAATATATCTCTCATGTTCTACTGGATAGCCCCATCTGTTGATTTTCAAGCAATGGCTCAAGAAGAAGACAGAGCATACAGTGACATAAATAGGGAAGTCTCTGCATGTCACACAGTCACTAGATGTTTGTAAATTTCATTCCATGGTTGTTGAAGAGGTTAAAAAAAAAGGCTAGCCAATTACAGCCATTTGACTCACAAGAGCTAGAAATAAGATGAGAGGAAGCTGAAATTTTATTTAACAAAATGGTAAGGGGGGATCAGAATTAACTGAGCAATGACAATAGAAATAATTTAAAAGTAAAGTTACAATTTCTCAGGAATAAACTCTCTTGGCATCACTTTGAGGAACATGAAGAATCTCATTAAAAACATGAGGAAAGCCTGAGGTAAATCTAAAACTCCACTCACTTATAAAATCCTACCACCTTTGAGTATCCATCAACCTTAAAGTCCTGTTTTCAGATATATAATTTCAATTTCACTCATCCCTGTAAAAAGTAGCATGACTTTGAAATTGTTTTTATGATGTTCTCAAGCATGGTTATGCAGCAGAAGTCCCTGACTTGAGCCTAAGCTTGTTCACCTTAGAATTCTGGGATTAGTCTAATGCACAGCACAGTGATTACAGACAAAACAGTACTATTAATAAACTTCAAAGCTGGGGCGCCTGGGTGGCTCAGTTGATTGGGTGTCTGCCTTCGGCTCAGGTCATGATCCCAGGGTCCTGGGATCGAGCCCCGCATTGGGTTCCCCTGCTTGGCGGGGAGTCTGCTTCTCCCTCCCCCACTCCCCCTGCTTGTGTTCCCTCTCTCCCTGTGTCATATAAATAAATAAAAATCTTAAAAAAAAAAAAACTTCAAAGCTGCTACGAGTCTAGATCTTAATTGTTCCCGCCACACACACACACAAAAAAGATAATTATGTGACATAATAGATGGGTTAGCCAATGGTATAATGGTAATCATATTGCAATATATAAATGTATCAAATCAACGAGTTGTACACCTTAAACTTATACAATGTTATATGGCAATTATATCTCAAGAAAAGTAAATTTAAAAAAGAATTCAGGATTTCCTGGGCATGTATGCATCCTCTTCCAGTGATCCATCCACCTGAGGACTTGAGAAGCCTCCCAGGAAGGACAGTGAACAAGGTCAGAGCAGAGGTAAACTGAGTACAGCATAGGTCAACCAGTCAGGTGGACATAAGCCAGGATCCTCAGGTGAGGAGGTGACCATAAAAGCTATTGTGTTAGATTTCAGAGGCTTTGGCAAAACAAGGAGATGTCTTCAAAGGCAATTTTGGGACAATAAGAGTTGAGGCCTGGGGCACCTGGGTGCCTCAGTCAGTTAAATGTCCAACTCCTGATCTCAGCTTATGTCCCCATCTCAGGGTTGTTGAGTTCAAACCCTGAGTTGGGCTCCACGAAAGTTGAGGCCTTTGACCTAGAGTTTATGCTCAGACTTTCTTTGTCACTACCAAAAAGAACAGAAGTTCAGAGTTTAACACCGATGTGCCAACTCCATATACAGTTACTTCAGTGCACAAATTTAAAAATATCCATACAATTAGACTCGTTTATATCATCAGCTGTGTTTTTACAATCAACTACAAAAGTAAATAAATCACTTTTAAAAATTAGCATAGAACAATTTAAATTGAGGGATTTAATTTTCCTTTTTTCCTTTGGTAATGCTTCCAGAACTAAAAATAATAATAATAATCAAAGAACAAAACCTTTGATACTTAGCACATTGTTTTTCCAGTGTCTAAATTTAAGGTTATTTGTTATAACCTCAACAACCTTCATGGATAGTCAATCATTTTTCTAAAACTTTCTAGGACTAAGAAATATAAAATATTTTATATAAAATATATATATTTAAAGAAAAATGGGTATTTCCACTTAAATTTTCTTCCCAGTAATAGCTAACCAGGATATGTTAAACCACATATTCAAACAAATTCTTTGGAAGGAAAAAATAGAGACCTTTCAAAAAATGGCTTAATGAAACCTAAGTGAGATTTTAACATGTTCCAAAATAAAACATAACAACATATGGAGTCACTAGCAACCAATCATTTCTCAAAACAGTTGAGAACACAGCATTTGGGGGCATACATGGGGTGCTATCTTTAATATAATAATATATGTGTGTTGAAATGTGTCCATCTTCTTCTGAGAATTAAGTAACCTAACCTCTCTGTTTTACATGTTTAAAATGTTAATTGTCCCTTAGCATTAACACACACACACACACGTATGCACACACACACACACATACTTCTAGAAACCAAGAATGATCAGCAATCTTGCTCTCTTTCCTCTTAATGCTCAGATGGTTAGCTCAGAAGCAGCATTTAATGATGAAAGTGGTTGAAGTACACCAATAGTCCATGGAGGGAATCCTTGAGACTTTTTCACCTGTCTGAGTTTCCCTGAACACTTCAGCTATTCTCTACTGTCTCCAACCTCTCCATTTTCCCACATCTTCCCAGATGAGGAAGAAGATAGAAAAGAAACTAAAGGAATTAGATAATGTTGATGATTTATAAGGCTACAGTCAACATTTTTAGGTTGTTAGATTTTTAATGGCATACTTATATTGCTAAATTTCACTGAGTAATTTATGGGCATTGTACAATTTATATGTCATTTGCCAAATAAAATCAATCAGTTAGCATGGATATTATTCATTTTAACTTTAACATTACTGAATTTAATATAATTATATGATAAAATTAGGAACATATGCCCAATTAAAGCATGTCATGTTGAAACATCAGAGAATATACATGTATATATATCCTTTTGGTGGAATGGTTGTTGAATCAATGTGGCAATTCAGCTTTCAAGCACAAAGGGAATATTTTTATAAATGAGAGAAGTTGAGAGACAAGTCTACTTCGGGCAGACAAAATATCAGAAGAAAGATATCCAACTTTCTTCAACTCTCCAAAATAAATGCATTTGGAAAGCATTTGGAGTGAAATATAATTTTGATTTGTTTATAACTTCTTTATTTTTCAATTCACAGAAGACTGCCCACACAATGAGACTGAAGTTTTAACAAAATTGTTTTTTACCAATTCAATACCTTCAAAAAAAATTGCTTGCAGTCTAATACAGTTAAATATTTTTAAAAGATTATTGTAAAGACTTCAGATTTTAACTTTTGACCCCAAAAAGTAGTATATAGAGCTTTATGCTCAAAGACTAAGCAACATATGGGACATCCAGAAATAGGAAGAAGATTTAAGGGTCCTTTAAATGCCCAATTTCTCAGACAACACGTTTTTGTGTATTCAGAAAGTTATCCATCCACAGAGATACAAGTCTACCCTTTTAGTAAGAATTTGCTGGGCACACTGAAAATCCACTGACATTTCAGCTGAGAGCATCAAATATAGTTCTAACAGTAAAATCAATTATCCAGCATTAGCATCCCTGTCTAAAGTTCAGACCACATGCAACCATTTAGGTAACAACACTGAACAAAATTATCATTGTATTCAAATGAAATAGCTGTCTTTTGTCTATTCTAGTTCCATAGTAGAAACTTAGGAGTTTCTCTGGAATTAATTTCTGAATAAAACCCCCCTCCAAAACAGATGGGATTCTAATCGATTCTCATACTTCTCTACTAGAAGCATTTACTGGTTCTTTTTTCATTACAAAAAAAAAAAAAAGGAAAAAGAAAAAAACACCAGCATAAATTGTCTGTTTTACTGTCTGTGCTAATTTCATTTCTTTATATCCTTGGAGTAAGCTATTATTTTCCCACTGGTTCCCATGGCATTCTTCATTATCAGCTGCTAATTGTCTAGCATTCACATAGGACTGTGAACCAAGTAGGCTGCTGCGTGGGCTGAAGTTCTAGGGGAAGCTGAACAGCAAAAGGATTCTGCATTGTTATTATTGTGACACATTAGAAAGTTTCCACCCACTTACGTGCCCACATCACTCTGCCGCATAGCATCCCTACTCAGAAGGGCTGTGCATGGAAGCACGGGAGGCCATCTGCACTAGGCATTCCACTTGATAATTACTGCACATCAAGGGAAGATTACACGGGGTCAAACCGTTGTAGGCATGAAAGTCAGGGGTCTGGCTCCACATGGTAGCCATGAGTATTGATCTTAAAACACAACTATGACAGGTCTATCTAAAAGGGGTCCTTTATTCCCAACCTTGAGCAGAAGTACCTAACTCAGGCCAGTTATTCCCTCAAATTTCTCCCCATTTACCCTTCCAAAATCAAGGCCAAGTTAAACATTTTTTGAAAGATGCAAAAATGTCAGAGACTTTTAAGCAGATTTTGAGATGCATTGCCCCTTACCATTTTTCCCAATGGAGCCTTGGATATCTGGAACTAATTACATTTGACCTTATAAATTCAGAATGTGCCAAACAAAAGCTATTAGAAGAGCCAAAACAACATGCAACATTTTACACATTCAGGTCAAGAGGGAGTTGTAAAAGTCTCTTAATTAGCAAAGCAAACAAGGACTATAAAAGTAAGGCTTTGAGGCACAGAAGATTAGTGCTTTTATTCTGGTGCTTTGCAGGCACCATATTGCAAAGTCTTGTGCAACAAAGCTCTGATTTCATAACATGCTATGTACTGATCACTTTTACCAGAAAATTTTGCCTCTTGAGACACCTGTGTCTCCTCCAGGCACACTTGCTTAGGGTAAGAAGCTACCCTCACCAGATCAGAGTCACAGGGAGCTAAATTTCTTTCATGGGTGAACCAGGATCATTCTGATGATGTAAAACATGAAAGAGATAGGATGATGGATTCAAGTGAACCTCAATTATTGGTACATCTTGGTGAGGCCATCAAAGTCCAAATACTATTCCAGGGTTTAAGAATATGATATTTAAAATTTACCACGAGATGCTCAGACTCTTGGGGATTACATCATTGTAATTAAATCAGCCAGAGGTTATAACAAAGGCAGAGTAGATACAAAAAAGCTTTTGGCCCTGAGTTAGGAGGTTCAGGTCCAGCACTATACTACCTAACTCTATAACCCAGGGTGATGTGAGGTCCTGAAGGCTGGACTATGTGACATCTGTGTGCTTTTCCACCAATGAGATATGTGATAAATTAGGACCCCATCTTTTTTATTATAATGGTTATTCCTGGCCCAGGAACTAGAACCAATTTGTATCTATAGAACTACAGTCAATCTTATATCTGGGGGTGGCTCCACTTAAGATGAAATTATGGGTCAAAGGGTTACCTGGTGAGCAACGAAAAAAGACCATGAAAAGCGGGATCTTCCTGAGGGCTATTTCCAACCCCGAATGAGACAAATGACTTAGGTACCTTCTCCCAAAGACACCCTTGCTCAGATCCCAGAATGGTCCTTTAAAATCAGAATACCCAAACCTCTGGGCAAAGCTAGAACCCACATCCCACATCCTTATTCTTCAACTTTTCTTTCTACACACCTAAGCCATCACCAGAATTTTCTTATTTTGATTTCTCTGCTTATCAGTTCACCCACTCTCTTGGAGTTCCACTTCTCTGCTCACCTCTCAGTTTTTTATTCTTCAAGATTCTGTGTTTGGGTCCCATTCCTCCAGATATTTTGTGTCTTCTCATGGCTTCAGCTGTCATTGAGGGCTACCAAGTGTGTGTCTATAAGCCAAAACTCTAATCTGACACATATATCTTTTCCAGGATGTCCTGCAGGCATTCCCCAAATTACCAAGCCTAGGACTCAACTCATTATCCTTTTCAAAAGCCTTCTGAGACCTCAAAAGTCCTCCCCATTCCATCCTTAGTGCAGTACTTGAGTCAGGCTCTTACCAGGCTGAACCTCTACAAAGATTCCAAATTGATGTTGTCTGCCTGCCTTCTTTCCTTCTTTCCTTCCTGATGTATTATTATTATTATTATTAAAGCTTAATTCAAGTTTTCAACTATTTAATTTCTTAAAAATATAATTTGGATCTCTGGTGAAGAGGACTTAGCTGGGCTAAGCTACTTTATATTTTTTTAAGATTTTATTTATTTATTTGAGAGAGACAGAGATAGTCCATAGAGAGAACAATCCGGGAGGAGAGGGAGAAGCAGGATCCCCGCTGAGCGGGGAGCTCAGTGCAGGGCTTGATGCCAGGCTCAATGTGAGGATCGATGCGGGGCTTGATCCCAGGACCCTGGGATCGTGACCTGAGCCGAAGGCAGACACTTAACCAACTGAGCCATCGAGGCGTCCCTGGGCTAAGCTACTTTAATAATAAACTTACAGGATGGTGAGGTTCAGATTGAGATCATTTCATGAACATGGTTGAGTACTGATTATTACACACACACACACACACACTCCTAGGCTGGATACTGCCAGGTTCCTCACAGCACCAACCCATTCTATAACCCCTAACAGAGTTAGCCATATGAACCACAGACCTATAGTCATGCATAAAAGATTCTAGGACTCTCCACCACCTAAAGGTTAAAGCTGAAACTATTACCATAACATTTGAGACCCCTTCCAAATCAGCCCCAAACCATCTTTCCAGTCTGGTTACCAAGAACACCTCCCAGGTATACCGTGCTTGGCTTTACTAGATAGATACTCACTGTTCTCTAAACCAGTCGTATACTTTAAAACCTCTATGTGTTTGCTCAGAGTAATCCCTCTCCCTGGAATGACCTTTTCCAACAGTCAAAGTCCTGCCCATCTTGTAAGGACACACTGGGAAGACAACTCCTCTGTAAATCCCACCCCTGTCCCACCAGGCAGACTATATGATTGTGTCCTTTGCACAGTGCTTGTATCTTTACATCTAACTCAAAACGCTGCACCATTGTTTTATTCTATCTGTAATTCCCCACTAAACTGTAAAGTTACTGAAGCCAGAAATGGTGTCCTCTTTTCCATCTTTATATTCTTGATGCCTCACTCATAATAGATCCATAATGCATGCTGGTTTAATTAAATTAACAAGTGTAACCTCCAAGATTATGTTTTATATTAAATTACTGATAGGTTTATTGCATATAAACTATCACTGAATTAGAGTATGGAATGAGGCAAGTCTCTGGAAGATTCCTTACAAAAACAAACCCTGTATTTGGTATGTCCTATGGGCTCCAACAAGCATGTTGTTCTGCCGCTCTTTTATTATGGTTTAGGTCTATCAGTGTTTCGGGGTCTGCAGTACATTGACTAGCAAATGTGCAGGCTGGGACAACAATGATCTTAAAACTGTTGGTTTAGAAGGAGCCCTGGAGGACACCGATTCAAACCTTCCTTTTACAGAAATAAAGGTTAAAGCCCAAAAAGGCCAAGAGATCTATCCCAAACACCCAAAAATACACTGGCAGAGCTGAGACCAGAGCCCAGGTTTTCACATGCATTCCGACAGTTCTGATCTTACCTCTCTCTGCAACTTCTCCCTGAAATCCTCCCTTCGGATCACAGTACCTTTGCAGTAGTGTCCTTCTCCCCGCCAAGAACCTCCTACATCTCACTCAGTGAGGGAATCCAGTATATAATAACCCTGAGTGGCAGCCAGCAGCATCTTTTGAAAACTTCTGGTGGCTGGGAAGCTCATATTCCGCCAAGCAACCCATTCCTTCTTTGTCCATTTCTTCTGGGTAGACATTCCTCTTCCCACAGAAAGCCAGTATCGACCCTGCCAATAGCTGAAGACAGCACTTATGCCTCCCCAACTTCTCCTCTAACCTAAACAACTGTAAGTTTCTTCAACCATTCCTCAAAACATAGGGCTGTGACCCCACCATTTTACTTGTTGCCCTCTTCCCCCACAGAATATGACCTAGCCCTAAACAGCCTTTGGTTTTGGAAAGAGAACCAGAAATAAAGCCTCTGAAAAAAATGTCCTTTGAAGGCAAACCATGAGAGACTCTGGACTCTGGGAACCAAGCTGGGGGTTACGGGGGGGTGGGGAGGATGGGGTAACTGGGTGATGTGTATTAAGAAGGGCACGTGTGTGGCAAAGAAGAAGTCAAACTCTCACTCTTTGCAGATGATATGATACTTTATGTGGAAAACCCCAAAGACTCCACCCCGAAACTGCTAGAACTCATACAGGAATTCAGTAAAGTGGCAGGATATAAAATCAATGCACAGAAATCAGTGGCATTCCTATACACCAACAACAAGACAGAAGAAAGAGAAATTAAGGAGTCGATCCCATTTACAACTGCACCCAAAACCATAAGATACCTAGGAATAAATCTAACCAAAGAGACAAAGGATCTTTACTCAGAAAACTATAAAATACTCATGAAAGAAATTGAGGAAGACACAAAGAAATGGAAAAACGTTCCATGCTCTTGGATTGGAAGAACAAATATTGTGAAGATGTCAATGCTACCTAGAGCAATCTACACATTCAATGCAATCCCCATCAAAATACCATCCACTTTTTTCAAAGAAATGGAACAAAGAATCCTAAAATTTGTATGGAACCAGAAAAGACCCCGCATAGCCAGAGGAATGTTGAAAAAGAAAAGCAAAGCTGGCAGCATCACAATTCCGGACTTCAAGCTCTATTACAAAGCTGTCATCATCAAGACAGCATGGTACTGGCACAAAAACAGACACATAGATCAATGGAACAGAATAGAGAGCCCAGAAATGGACCCTCAACTCTATGGTCAACTCATCTTTGACAAAGCAGGAAAGAATGTCCAATGGAACAAAGACAGTCTCTTCAACAAATGGTGTTGGGAAAATTGGATAGCCACATGCAGAAGAATGAAACTGGACCATTTCCTTACACCACACACAAAAATAGACTCCAAATGGTTGAAAGACCTCAATGTGAGACAGCAGTCCATCAAAATCCTAAAGGAGAACACAGGCAGCAACCTCTTTGACCTCAGCCGAAGCAACTTCTTCCTAGAAACATCGCCAAAGGCAAGGGAAGCAAGGGCAAAAATGAACTATGGGGACTTCATCAAGATAAAAAGCTTTTGCACAGCAAAGGAAACAGTCAACAAAACCAAAAGACAACCGACAGAATGGGAGAAGATTTTTGCAAATGACATATCAGATAAAGGGCTAGTATCCAAAATCTATAAAGAACTCATCAAACTCAACACCCAAAGAACAAAGAATCCAATCAAGAAATGGGCAGAAGACATGAACAGACATTTTTCCAAAGAAGACATCCAAATGGCCAACAGACACATGAAAAAGTGCTCAATATCGCTCGGCATCAGGGAAATCCAAATCAAAACCTCAATGAGATACCACCTCACACCAGTCAGAATGGCTAAAATTAACAAGTCAGGAAATGACAGATGTTGGCGGGGATGCGGAGAAAGGGGAACCCTCCTACACTGTTGGTGGGAATGCAAGCTGGTGCAGCCACTCTGGAAAACTGTATGGAGGTTCCTCAAAAAGTTGAAAATAGAGCTACCATATGATCCAGCAATTGCACTACTGGGTATTTACCCCAAAGATACAAAAGTAGGGATCCGAAGGGGTATGTGCACCCCGATGTTTATAGCAGCAATGTCCACAATAGCCAAACTATGGAAAGAGCCAAGATGTCCATCGACAGATGAATGGATAAAGAAGCTGTGGTATATATATATATAATGGAATATTATGCAGCCATCAAAAGGAATGAGATCTTGCCATTTGCAACGACGTGGATGGAACTGGAGGGTATTATGTTGAGTGAAATAAGTCAAACAGAGAAAGACATGTATCATATGATTTCACTGATATGAGGAATTCTTAATTGCAGGAAACAAACTGAGGGTTGCTGGAGTGGGGGGTAGGGTGGGAGGGATGGGGTGACTGGGTGATAGACACTGGGGAGGGTATGTGCTCTGGTAAGCGCTGTGAATTGTGCAAGACTGTTGAATCTCAGATCTGTACCTCTGAAACAAATAATGCAATATATGTTAAGAAAAAAAAGAAGAAGAAGGTAGCGGGAGGGGAAGAATGAAGCGGGGGAAATAGGAGGGGTAGACGAACCATGAGAGACGATGGACTCTGAAAAACAAACAGGGTTCTAGAGGGGAGGGGGGTGGGAGGATGGGTTAGCCTGGTGGTGGGTATTGAGGAGGGCACATTCTGCATGGAGCACTGGGTGTTGTGCACAAACAATGAATCATGGAACACTTCATCTAAAACTAATGATGTAATGTATGGGGATTAACATAAGAATAAAAAAAAAGAATACTAAAAAAATAAAAATATATATATATGATAAAAAAAAAGAAGGGCACGTGTGGTGATAAGCACTGGGTGTTATATGCAACTAATGAATCATTGAGCACTACATCAAAAACTAATGATGTACTATATGTTGGCTAATTGAACATAATAAAAATAATTAATTAAAAATTAAAGAAAAAAATGTCCTTTGATGCCTGTATCTCTATTTTTTTCAGTGCAAAACTGTCACTTCCTTCAGCTCTACACAATGTCTGAACAATAATATGCAGGACCCATCCACAGAAAACATTACCTGAGAATGTTCTGTTTTTGAACCAGTTCATATTTGGTAGAGTCATAAGGAGGATAAACTATAAGCATTATGCAAGTATCTAGGAAAAAAAACTTTAGGTCCACATTAACCTAGAACATAAGCAAATCAAACTAAAATGTCTCAGAATGCATTAAAACATCTCCAGACATTCTCTCCCATTTGTCTCCTTTCAACCCCCATCCCAAGTTTAAGAAAGCAGTCCCTGAAATATCAATTCAAAACCAAAAATATTCTGTACATATCTTTGATAAGATTGCAACTACCTAAACTCCTGCAGAGATTGTTTTAGAATCCTACTGTAAGTAGAAAAACAGAAGAAGAAATTTATCTCTTGGCTTATCTAACATCTCTCCCAGCTAAACTTTCATTATTTAAACCTAGTGGAGTCCCATTTTGATAACATCACTTATATCTCCACTGAAGAGAGTAAAGATTGAATAGAGCCTGTTCTCCTGCGTGGAAAACCAACCTCTTTACTGAGCACCCACTCATGACTGCAACTGGATTCTTTTTTTTTTTAAGATTGTATTTATTTGCGAGAGAGAGAATGAGAGACAGAGAGCATGAGAGGGAGGAGGGTCAGAGGGAGAAGCAGACTCCCTGCCAAGCAGGGAGCCCGATGTGGGACTCGATCCCGGGACTCCAGGATCATGACCTGAGCCGAAGGCAGTCGCTTAACCAACTGAGCCACCCAGACGCTCTGCAACTGGATTCTGAACTCCAAGAAGTTTAATAAAGATTTTCAAAGAAGGCTTCACATGTAGAAAATTTATTTCATGCAAAACAAGACTTGAAGAAGGAGATATAAAGATCATTTGTTGTAAAATGGGAAAAAAATTTAAAGGAGGTTGAGTGGCTTAGCAAGAAACATTCCAACAACTTGATTTTAAAACATACCATTTTCAACATCTATAAGCAATACCTTATCTTATTAACAGTTCTAAAATAAAAAAATAAGACCAATATCTGAAACATGTAGCTTACATAATATACTTTGTTAAATTAAAGTAAGGTAGTATGCTCTGCCAATTTTTGGAACACCTTTAATATTGGTAAACAAATTAGTTTGATTGATGAGTAATATTTTTGTATATATGGCCAAAGAAGCCTTGCCTGCTAAAGGCAAGGAACCTCTTCTGCCCTTGGATGAACTTCATCTGGCTCCAGATATTTTCTGAAATGCTTGTTGACTTGTCTTTAGATACCATCTTTAAGATAGATCATTTCAATTGTCCAAACTAGAAATTAAGGGCCTGCCCCATGCTTCATTGAGAGAGATGCATCAGCACTTGCTGTGGGGAAAGGGGCACATTTATAGCCTTAACAATGGGGCCCTCCACCTGGGGAAGAGATGAAGATTGGGAGGGAGCACTAAATGAGCCATAGAGCTAAGAAGAAAAAAGGGATTCTGTTTAAGTATGTAAGGGGGAAGCTACAGGCTAGAGCAAAAAGATACAGTGAGAGGGGTCAAGCAGGAGGCTCCATCTTGTGGAAGCAGGATCATGCTGAAGGAGGGGAGAAGGTTCAAGAATTTCTCAAAAAGTCACTAAGGGGGGGTGCCAGGGTGGCTCAGTCGTTAAGCGTCTGCCTTCAGCTCAGGTCATGATCCCAGGGTCCTGGGATCGAGCCCCACATCAGGTTCCCTGCTCAGCGGGAAGCCTGCTTCTCCCTCTCCCACTCCCCCTACTTGTGTTCCCTCTCTCGCTGTGTTTCTGTCAAATAAATAAAATCTTTAAAAAAAAAAAAAAGTCACTAAGGATTACAAAAAGAACCCCAGATTGCAGAGAAGAACAGGGTGAAGAACGCAGATTTCAAAGATTAAAAACAAAACAAAACAAAAGCTGTCACCCTTTGCCCAAGGCAAAGAATAATCTGAAGAGTGGAAACACTGGTATAGACCTGAATTAATACTGATTTGTACATAACTTGGTGCCTTTATGGTGAACTTGTGAATCTCGGAGCTCTTGGGGATCCTGTGATGATGGAGTGTCTCACAAGGGGCTCACGAGGGGCCAGTTAAGGACTCAGAAGTTTCCCAGCAGTGGCCAGCCCAAGGCAGGCCACAGGCACAAGGAGAAGAGCTGATGTATGTATAGTATGACCGTGACCGTGCAGAAGCCCGTTTATTTTTTTATTTTTTTATTTTTTTTTTAAGATTTTATTTATTTATTTGACAGAGAGAGACACAGCGAGAGAGGGAACACAAGCAGGGGGAGTGGGAGAGGGAGAAGCAGGCTTCCCGCGGAGCAGGGAGCCCGATGCGGGGCTCGATCCCAGGACCCTGAGACCATGACCCAAGCTGAAGGCAGACGCTTACTGACTGAGCCACCCAGGCGCCCCTGCAGAAGCCCGTTTAAACTTAGAAAGGCAGAGAACCTTATCTTCAACACCGACAGAGATGTGTTTGTCCTGTATCCCAACTAAGATCACAAGAAGCGCTCCCCCCACCCCCACCCCAGGCCATTCCAAACTTTTCCTTGGATCATAAAAGTCTCCTGGCTCCAAGAAGGTGGTACTTCTGCAAAAAAAGGGGCAAAGGTCTCTGCCGAGGCCTGAGCAGCCCCTCCTTTCTGTGGAAACTTCAAGGGCCCACGGTGGCTGCATAGGGAACTGCTCTCCAGGCACTGGCCTGAGTGGAAGGCAAAGGCTCACACAGTCCGGGACTGTTCTAGCAGAACTGCCCCCAAGACAAGCACAATTTACAGACCTTGTCAACTACTTCTGGTTATCAGTTTAATAAACAGACAGCTGGTCTGAGGAGGATTCCAGGGATGCCTGCCCACCCCTACATGGGTTACAAAAGGGAAGCCTGGTAGGGGGGGAATGCAGAAGGAGCCAAGCAAGCTCTGAATCTCCAGGGAAGTTACTCAGAACAAAGGCAAGCAAAATAATAATTATTATAGTTTACACTCACATGGAAATCACTATGTGCCAGGCACTTTATACTCATTTAAAACTCACAGTCCTCTGAGGCTGGGACTATTATTATCCTCACTTAACAGATGACAAAAAAACAAAAACAAAAACAGAGGTTTGGAGAGTAACTTATCCAAAGTTGCAGAAGAATAAGTGTCAGAGCCAGGATTTGACCCTGGCAGTCTGGCCAGGGTCCCCGGTTTTAATCACTCCACCATCCTGCCTCATCGTGACTTTTCTGAGGCTAAAATGCAGTAAACACTCTCAGTAAGGGCTCAGGTGACCGTGAAAAAAGCAGTTTGGGCCCGAAGTCCCAAAGGGAACAAGAATTTAGAAGCAAGGACATGGGGACCTGAGGCCTCAGCCTCAGCCAGCTGATGGGAACGGAGAACACTGGAAATAAAGAGGAGGTCATCTCAGGGGTAGAGGGGAGAGAAGTCAGAAACAAGTGCTAGCCCTAAAAGGAAGACACTCATGAAAACCATGTAGCTGTAACTTTTAATGCACCTGTTTATTCTATACATTCCATTTATCTTCAGAGATTCCCTGCCATCATGATAAAAATTATCATGCACATAAACAGACGACTGCAATAAATATGGTAAGAAACTAGCATTGCCAGAGAAGTTAAAAGGAAAGGAAAAAAAAAAAAAAAGGAGAAAGGCTGCTAATCCTAAAATTGGGAGTTGAAAATCCCCCAGATGACATCAGCCTACATTGTCCTAGAAAAGGATGACAGAAAGCTGGCTCCAGAACTTGTATTTGGAGATGGCCATTTTACCACAAGGAACAGGCAGCCAAGAGCCTGGATAAGGGGTCAGGGAAGATGCCTGGCCTTGGTCCTCCTGCTCCTCATCTTCCTTCTCCTTAGGTGCTGTTACAGATTGAATTGTGCCCCTCCCCCAACATTCATATGTTGAAGTCCTAACCCCCAGTACCTCAGACTGTGACTCTATTTGGAGATAGGGTCTCTAAAGAGGTCAATAAGTTAACAAGAGGGCGCCTGGGTGGCTCAGTCGTTAAGAGTCTGCCTTAGACTCAGGTCATGATCCCAGGGTCCTGGGATCGAGCCCCACATCGGGCTCCCTGCTCGGCGGGAAGCCTGCTTCTCCCTCACCCACTCCCCCTGCTTGTGTTCCCTCTCTCGCAGTCTCTCTCTCTGTGTCAAATAAATAAGTAAAATCTTTAAAAATAATAATAATAAGTTAACAAGATGTCTTTGGCTGGACCCTAAGCCCCTACGCTGATGTCTTTATAAGAGCAGGAAATTCAAACACAGGCGTGTGTGTGTGCAAAGAAAAGACCAGGTGAAGACAAAGGGAGAAGATGATCATCTAGCAACCAAGGGCAGAAGCCTCACAATGAAACCAACCCTGCACACACCTCGCTCAGCATTTCCAGCCCCCGGGACTGGGTGACAATACATCTCTGCTGTTGAAGGCACTCAGTATGTGGCATTTGCTATGGCAGCCCGAGGAGACTAACGCACGTGTCTTCCCTTGAACCGCACGTGTACGTAAGAGAATTATTAGCTTTCTCACTGAATAAACATGTTTCTGTTCCTGACCCTAAAACAGACTGACTGTCAGGGCCAGGAGGAGGTTGTGCATCAAGTGGGGACAGAGGAAGTCCTGCAGGCTTCTGCAGCCACGTTTCCAAGCACCAGGAGCCCTCAGTTCATGTTCTTTATATATCCCTTATGAACTACCATGTAGTCCCTTTAGATTCTGTTTCCATGTTCTCGCAGTCCCCTAACTTCATCCTTAGCACTACGCCAAATTCATTTTCACCAAATACTGTTTGTACCATGTCACTCTTACTCAGCTGGTGGTAATGGTCACACGTGTGCTACAGGGTAGAGCCCATGTTCCTTTTAAGGCTATACGTGGTCCAACTCCAAGCAACCTCCTTCAGCTTATCCCACTGTACCCCCATGGGAAACTCAGAGTTCAACAAAACTAGCATCCTTACCTCATGGCCTCTGGGCAGAGTGGTACTTGTCTAATTCTAGGCCCCTGGTCCCATAAGCCAATCTCTCCCCAAGAATGCCTTCCTACTCCAAGTCCTCTCTTACCTGTCTACTCCCAGCCAACTATGAAGGTGAACTCTATAGCATTTCCACACCACCTGCCTAGAACATGTAATACCAGGCAACCCGGGCGGCTTTGTATAGCTAAAGCATTTCTGCACTGTGAAGACCTGGAGGGTAAATGTCTAATAGCCCTTGTACCCTGCCCCAGCCCTAATTTCATAAGGCATCTGCTGTGGTGTTTGGGTACAGTACCATTCACTAAACACCGGGGAAGGGGGTAAGAGGAAAATGTGTAAAGAGATAGTGCGTAGCAGTCCTAACCTGTTTAAGCATCTTATTTTCTTATTTCTTAAAAGTTTCTTTATCTTTGGATAATTGAGAATTTAAACTAAACTTACAGGCTAGATGTGTGTGATCTCTTCCCTTCAAGTTTCTTCCCTGTAATACCCTGTGTGTGTGTGTGTGTGTGTGTGTGTAGCTGGGATGCAAGGAGGCTTGCAAGAGGCATCAGATGAAAATATGAGTGGGTATTCCTCACTGTACCCCAATGTCCCCAAAAGGCGAACACTCATGTGTCACACTTACCCACCTCACTACTCATGCAAGCAGGTGATGGATGGGGTCCCATGAATGGATGGATTCTAAGTTTGCCCATAAACATGATTCTGGAGTTTCCTACTGTTGCAGCAAAAAGAGAAGTTTCCATTCTTCCTTTTTCCTCCAGTTCTCTGAACCAACAAACCCAAAAGCCATATCACATCTGGGAAGTCTGGTACATCATATGAACCTCCACTTCTGCTGTCTAAAGAGCAATACTCCTGGAAACTCTCCCATTAGGCTCCCAGTCTGCCAAAGGGAAAAGAGGGCTTCCTGACCATCAAAAGTAGCTGTGTGCCAAGACAATTACCTTAACCGGGCCTGAGGTCATCAGCAACTTTGTCAACAAATGCTTCAGTGATTTTAACCGAAAGAGCAAGAGAGGTAGAGCCTAGGTAGGAGTTGACAACTTTTAAATAAAATCTAAAAGCAAGTTAAGTCTTACAGCTCTCAAGTCTCTTACTTTAAGGGGACTTCCATGAATGGCAAGACAAGGAAGTTAGTCTTCTCCTGAGGTAAAGGATCCACCTTGACTTTTCTAGAACTTATTAAATCACTTAACTGTGTTAACTAAGCAGAGAAAAAAAGCTGCAAATTGCCAGATAGGGTTGCCATTAACACTGTGCTTGCCCCAGTGATTCTGAATGACAACCAACTTTGAAAATCATGATGGAATACTGTTTCAAAGCAAAATTAGCTTAAAGCAAAGGTAAACTTTGAAGCTCTTGCAAAGGGAAACACAGAGACATCACGGCCCACTGGGAAATCCCACCTAACCACCACCAGTACTCCTGGCACACTCATTTCTGCTGGCTTTGTTGTCTCTAAGACAAATCCACACTTCGGCTGGACAGCTGCTGAGGAGACTTTATTTGTGCCTCCAGATTCACCAATGGGAACACTTCGTTCAGATTGAACAAAACAAAGACATGCGTGTATACCTTGTGACCTGAGGTAAAATGCTATTTTTAGGAAACCTGAAAACAGGCTGAATTGTGACAGGAAGGGAATATCCCAGGCCCAGCAGCCTGAGGGTGATGGAAAGATGCCAGGGACAGTGGCCAGACGTGTGACCCTGCTCTCCAAGGAACTCGGCCACCATCCCGTGCCACTGTCCTCTGCCTTCTGAACAGCTGAAGCCACGGCTGTCAGAGTAGCCACAGAACGGAGAAGGGGAAGGGGTGGGACAGGGAGCAGAGGGGAAGGCCTGGGGCGGGGGGGAGTTGGGACAGGGAGAGAAAAAAGTGAGAGGGAGGGAGAGAGGGGGAAAGGAGAAGATAGAGGTACAGCAACATCAGAATTTCCTCAAATGCAAACTCTCTAGTGAATCTCAGGGGCAATATGGCAGGACCCCACCTGTCTCATGCCTAGTCAAAATACCTAGTACTCTGGCATTGCCGCTGGATGAACAGGAACTATGTTATCTACCTTTGGAGCTGGGGGTCAGTCACCTTCGGTTGAGAGTACAGTGCTCTGCCCTACCCGTCCCTGAATAGCCAGAACAATTTTAGAATGATCTGCTGTCAACTATTTCACTTATACTAAACCACAGTTACCAATGCTCTTCTGTTTGCTAGGAAATCATGACAGAATATGATGACTCCTCATGCATTACTATGGAAACCCTGAAACTTCCACTAGAAACCATCAAAAAAGGCAGCACATAACCCCATTCTGACTTTCCATCACGATTCTCTCCAAGGAAGAAAACCGAAAATTAGATGGATTCATTCCGAGTTCCCTTTTCCAATCAAACAGATGGGATTTAGATAAGCTCTTAAAGCAAATTGTGATTCATATAATAATATGTAAACTTATCTCAAATCTCAGAGGCTTTTTCTAAAGAACATTCTGATAATTAAAACGTTCCTATACATCTCAAATTCCATTAAAGCAATATAGTTAAATAAAGGCTCTCCCAGTGAAAATATTTCCAAGCTTGGCCAAAGGGCCAGAATATTTGTGCCCTTTGCTCAACTTATTAAAACGTTGGTGATTGAAAAGTGTAACACTAAGAATGTGTAGAACAAAACTTTTTCCAATGTCCTTGTTTAATGGTTTTTAAAAGCCATTCAAAAGAATTTGTATTTAGAAAGCACCTACTATGTGCTTAACACAATGCAAGGAAAGACTAAGAACAAACTAAGCACAATTATTATCAGAAACATCCTTCTAAGTCTGTTAATTTAGAGTCCACATGTGACACATTCAGAGCAAAGTTTCAAATTCACAGGCCAAGCACCTTCCCAATGAAACTCCATGTTGAAGAGAAACTAACAGGCATCACACTCCCAACATGTGCCAACCATATACTTACAGGGTCACATGGTCAGTTCCACCTGACCACCCCCCCACCACCACCCAACAACCTTACTAGATTGGTTTTATTACCATCGATGACACAGATCATGACACATAGGCTTAGAGAGATGGAGTGACCTGCCTGCTGGTCACAAAGCCCTGGTCAGCTGGAAAACCAGCACTAGGGCCAGCACCAGCAATGAAGGGGTACGGTTTTTCTCTAGCCAACAATGGAATCCTAACTCTGGCTAAAAGGTAAAACCAGAATTTGATGAAATGATATGCAAAGTCCACAGGTTACAAAGAAAAGGGAACAATAAAATGGAAAAACAGAATGAGGGCCGTCTGGGGCAGTCAGACCTCTTAGCTGGAGCTGCTGCTTGATACAAAATACCAGCCAAACTGCCTGCAATGGGGAGAGGTAAGTCCCCTGGGCAAAATAAAGAGAAAGAAGGAATGGACAGTGGGCAAGCAAAAATATTCTTTCACTGGACTGCCAAGGTGGCTCAGTCGGTTAAGCAGCTGCCTTCAGCCCAGGTCATGATCTCAGGGTCTTGGGATGGAGCCCGTGTTAGGCTCCCTGCTCAGTGGGGAATCTGCTTGTCCCTCTCCCTCTGCCCTTCCCCCCCTCCCACTCATGCTCACATGCACACGCTCTCTCTCTCTCTCTGAAATAAATAAAAATCTATTAAAAAAATATTCTTTCACTCAACAGTGTTAGAGTTCACTACAGTAAAACTGTAGTAATTTTCCCAGGCCACCCAATTTTAAGCTCCAGTAGATATACTGAAAGTCCATTCTGTTTGTCACAAATTAATTAAATTGAACAGAGTCAGCTTCAAGCCACTGAGTTTTAGATCTGAAAGGAACCTTGGAGATGAATTAGAACAATTCTATCACTTTAAAGATAAGGAAACTGAAAATACAAGTTTCCACAAGCAAATTAGTGGCAAAACCAGGAAAACTGAGCTTGCCCCAGTCCCAGGCGGATCCCCGTCCATGATGCTGTACCACATGCTGCCGGGTCATCTCCTTGGCATCAGGTGTAATGCAACTCACTTCATCCAACAGCGCATTTTACCTACCAGTGTGGTCCCAAACCACATCCCTTCCTGCAGCTGTCTTCGCATAGTCATGCTTCAATTCTGGAACTAACATGGCAGCTTTAGGATTTAAACGTTCATAAAACACTCCATGTTTTCAGTCATCAGAGAATTTTCCTCAGGCTGATTCACCAGTTTAAAAAGAAAAAAAAAATTTACATAACTAACACTGAATGGGCACTTGCTGATTTCCTGGATACTTTTTAATTTGTTTTTTCTGGGTCCTTTTAAAGCTATTTACACAAAGGTACGTGAGAAGGTAAGCCCAGAATTATTTAAAGAAATAGAAACAGAAAATCAGGAATTACCTAAATGTCAAACTTTGAAAGAAGGGTTGAATCAAAACCATAACCTATATGATTTTTAAAAAGATTACACAATCATTAAAGTTATTGGCATGGAATACCTCATGATACATAGTTGAATGAAAAATTTATACAGAGTATATGCAAAATTTATATAAATTATATAAAGTATATGCAAAATCCCATGTTTCTACAAAATCAACAGCAATGCACATACATGAGTGCGTGCACATCTATATACATACACATACATGGACAAACACATATACATATGTGTGCACACATACATACCACATATAACATTGGTACCAAAATGTTAATTTTGGGGTTGGGGGTGTGAAATATAGGTGATTTTTCTAATTTTTCCCTTATTTTGTATTTCTGTAATTTTTCTACTATAGAAATTTACTTTTACCTCAAACTGTTCTAATGCTCAAGTGACTGGCCATGTAGTCAATCCTAGATGTGTCTGGTCACCTAAAGCTCACTGTCCACACCGAGCCCACCCATACGGAAGAAGCCCAGGCCCCCCAGAGCCTGAGGAGCTGCTGACCCCTGAACAGGAGCAGCTGCTTCCGCTGGGGAAGGAGGACCACACTGTGAGCATCCACCCTCCTCAGAGCACAGGCGGCAGGGCAACAGTGGGACCTCCCGACTGAAAAGGCCAACTTTGCTTTGTTTTTCCCAGCACCTCCTTTGTTTCAGGGCCCACGGGTGGGCTAGAAGAGTTTTCGCACCCTTAGACTTTCAAGAGATAGTAATTGCACTATCTGTCTAGGGATGGCGGTGGAAGGGTGGAAAAACAAGGTGGAAAAGACAGATGTGATGCTTCCAACGTTCAGTGATTTTCCTTTGTAATTTCAGGGACACTGAGGGATAGTCCTTGCTCCAGATTCAGGTGCCCTCTTTCCAAAGCCACAATCTTTGTGAAAGTGGACAGTGAGAAAGGAGCTTTGTGGCTTGTCCCTTGGCCTTCACCCCGCTCTCATCTCTGTCAGGCAGCATGGTGATTTAACTGTCAAGCACTAGGGAGCACGGCTTTCAAGAGGCTCCACACACCACTCCATAAACTGAAAAGGGAATATAACAAACAAACAAGGGCCCGAAAGCTTTTGTGTTGCCATAGCAACTAGACTAGCTTTCCTAAACTCACAGGGTAAAAACTTGTCCACTAAAAAAGAAAATGCAACTAATAAACTTGATATTTTATTAATGCTTCTGTACATGCCAGATCAGTGTTTCCAGAAACAGCCATAGCCAAGGCCAACTACCAATCATGTCAAAACTGCCTGGGCTTGGAAATCTAGCAGTAGGCTTTTGTTGTTAATGTTGAGTGAGCAGAGATGTCAGGCTGGTCCACCCAGCAGACATCTACGGGACTCACATTTCACCACCTAAGGTGGCTTCCATACTACATAACATGCAGCAGCTGTTTACATGAGTCATAGTAGCTCAAGTTCATGAGCAAATAAGGTCTGGAGTAAAGATGGGACAGGGGGGCTCAGGGAGACAAGGGGTTCTGTGTGCCCTCATACCAAGTATGATTACACATTACCAGACTCCTGCCAGACTCCTGCCAGAAACTAGAAGCCTATATAACAGACTCCTGCCAGAAACTAGAAGCCTATATAAACAGGTGGGGGGCATGATTCCACCCTGGGTTTCTGGCAGCTGATGTGCTGGGAAAAGGGAGGCCAACCCACACACTTTTGCAAGTAGCAATGGTACCAATCCTCTAGAGAGAGGACAGGAGGATGTCTCACTTATGAAGGAGCTGGGTGTGCTGGCTGCTGACCACAGCACCCAGTTTGTGTTCAACTGGTTGAAGCGGTGCCCACTTTCAATGTAAAATTATCCTCTTGCCATCTTTGATATCACGCTCTCTAGTCCTGCCATATATCCAAAAGATGGCAAGAGCACGAAGGTCAACTGAATGAAAGAACACCGCTGGTGGGAGTGCGAACTGATGTAATTTTCCTGGAGGGCAATTTTGTGGTACATATCAAACACCATAAGAATTCCAGAGTCTCTGACCCAGGTATTACTCTTAAGGAATTTATTCCAAGGAAATAATCATATACATGCATGAAGACAGTGTAAAGGTATAGTTACAGTGCTGTCCATAAAAGAGAAGAATTGGAAACAAAAGTTCAATAACACGAGAAAGGCTTTAAATGAATTTTAGTATGGCCACACAAAGGAGTTCTGTGCATCCACTAAAAGGGCAATAGAAAAATGTTCACATTATACTAAGTCAAAAGTTTTAAAATACATAAAATATCCTTTTTAAAAATTATAGATGCAGATGTATAAATAGGAAGCTACACATCGAAGTAATAATAGTGGTCCTCTCTGAGTGGCCTCATTGTGGATTTTTTTTAATTTATCAAATTGGCTATAACAGAAAACTACAATGTAATTTAAAACCAATAGAGGCTTAAAAAGGAAGAAAAGACAGTATATATTTTTACTTCATCCTGTCCCCAGAAAGGGATATCTAAAACTAAAAATCAGTTGGTTACCTTATTTTTATCTCCGCAAATTAAAAATCATGAATTGGACCAAGATGCTGAAAATGGGCTGTTTCCATGTATTCATTAAACACTGATTCATTGCCTCATATGTGTAAAGTGTTGAGACGCTGAGTAAACAAAGACAATGAGGGAGTAGGGCAACCATGGACCGGTTATAAGGACAAGGGAGTCACATAGGGTCTGCAAATAGATTGAGATGGGGGCAAAAGAGAAGTAGGAAGGTCAGGGTATTGGCTTCCTATGGTGGCTTTAACAAGTTATCACAAACTTAGTGCCTTAAAACAACACAAATTTATTATCTTCCAGTTCTATAGGTCAGAAGTCCACAAAGGGTCTGTCCGGGCTAAGACCAAGGTGTCAGCAGGGCCGCCTTCCTTTCCAGAGGCTCTAGGGGAGAATTCATTGCCTCGCCTTCTTCTGCTTATAGCAGAAGCTCAGATTCCTTGGTGGGCGGCCCGAAACTGCAGAGCCTGCAAGGGCCAGTCAAGTCCGCCAGTCACATCACTCTGAGCTCTGCTTCTGCTTCCCTCTTCTACTTGCCTGGACTCTCGTGATTATATTGGTCCCACCTGCATAATCCAGGCTACTCTCCCTATTTTAAGGTCAGTTGATGAGCAACCTGACTTACCCTTTGTCATGGAACCTAACATATTCACAGGTTCTGGGGATTATTAGGATGTGAACCTCTTGGGAGAGGTGGGCATTATTCTACCTACTAAGCCAATTAAAAAATCATGACATTGATCCAAATGAGAGCTTCAAGGCTGGCAACAGCAATGCAGATAGGGTGGAGAAGGCAGGTCCATCAGATATGAAGTTGAAACCTCTAGGGTTTGGTGGCCAATCGGAAATGGGGAGTGAGTTGGAGCCTAGGTGGCAGATGGGAGCTGTTACCACTCACAGAGACAGGAAACCCATGCAAGGGACCAGCTGAGAGAGAAGATAGCCATGTGGATTCATGCGGTCCTTGAGGGGCTCATGGGACTGCGAGTCAACATTCCCAGTAGCATGCGGCTCTCTGAGCAGATGGTCTGGAAGGAGGTCTGGACTAGATAAAAGGAAGTGAGATACAGCAGCACAGAAAGCTCCCAGTTGAAGCAAAGGAGACAAGCAGGCCAAGCTCTCTGCTCTAGCATGAATCACATGGAAAGAAGAGAAAAGCTTTTCTTTATGGATCTCCTCATTTTGTACTCAGCGTCGACAGGTTGAAAATGTGAGAGTCGAGCACTACCTGGGGGCAAGAAGGATTATCCCCAAGGTGGATTTTTTTTAATATGTTTTTTAAGATTTTATTTATTTATTTATTTGACAGAGAGATAGAGAACACAGGTAGGCAGAGCGAGAAGCAGGCTCTCTGCTGAGCAAGGAGCCCGATGCTGGACTCGATCCCAGGACACTGGGATCATGACCTGAGCCAAAGGCAGATGCTTAACAAACTGAGCCACCCAGGTGCCCCCCACCCCAAGGTGGATTAACCAAGCTGGCTCCTTTCTCACTCATTTAAATCCCTAGGAAAAAGTGCCTATGTTTCCAGAAATTCTAAGTACTCCTTAAGTTAATGGCACCACATAACTGCTTTATATATAATTCAATCTGGTGAACTGAGTTCTACAAAGGCTGTGGTATATTTCCAACAGTCTTAACTATTCTCTCAGTTAAAAAAAAAAAGGCAATTAAACAACATTTGAAAACATTTAAACTACCAGAAGTTTTAAATCACTCACAGCTAGTTTGGGGAATGCATTTTAGAAGCACTCATGGAGAAAACTAAGAAAACCTATCTGATCGCCCAAAGTCACATTCGAGCTTCTCATAACACATATTGTCCAGGGACAAAAATGCTCTAGCAATGCAGTACTAAGAGAAATCTAATATATTTCAGATGTGCCTTCACTGTAAATTCAGGGACCAAAGGAAAAAGGAAAAAAAAAGTGCTTAAAAAAAGAAAGGTTGTGTCAGTTTTTGTTTTGTCCAATTATGACTGAAGCAAATATTCTCCCCTGAAACATTTAAAGTCCAGAAAGAGGGATGTGGGTAGTATTTAGATCCAGAGGCGTCCTAAGAGTGACTTCAGCCGCTTCTTCAGTAGGAGGCCACTGAGGAAGAGAGCGAATTACGGACTTGCCCACTTTACCACTTTACCCAATAGCCAATCCCCAGGCTAGTCTTCCTCATCTGGCCTTTTCTGAATCTGTCCTTTCCACCTTCCCAGTATACATTCTCTTCTACATCCAACATACATTTTATCTCCTCTGGTCCATCACACTGTATGACATTATAGACCCCTAGAATTTTCTTTCCTCATTTCATGCCCACCACTCAAACCTCTAATGACTCCAACAATGTTTTTCTGGTCTGCCAAACCTGAGAGGTTACTGAGCAGGCTTGACTTGCAAACTTCATAGAATCTGCTCCGCCGGTTCTTACAGAGAGATCCTGAGAATAGCTGGGAGAAATGGCTACATAAATAATAACCAGAGGGTTCTTCACTAGTAGTCTCTGGATCACTGTTCCTTTGGGCCTCAGAATGGATAGAAAAGCAAAAATAAGCCACTGCTGAAGAAGCAAAGAAGCAAAAATGTGGTTAGCATGAGGATTTTTCATAGGCATTTACCAATGTCCTTGCTCCACAGTACAAAGTACTTCCCCACACTCACAGGTTGTCAGTAATGACTCTGCACACAGGAAGCGTCAGGCTTATGTCTATTAAGTCGCCTTTCTTCCTGCAAGAGATGGTGCTTTGAGATGTGCTTTTATCCTTATTTATGTACTTATCCTCCTGATCATGTTCCTGATAACAAGCTGTGTGCTCTCTCTGCTCCAGCTCCCGAAGGAAGCAATGCTCAGTTCTTAACCCAGGCTATTAAGAAAATAAACAGACGCCTCCAGTGTATCTTTGAATGGAGGAGTGGCCAATATCTCCAAACAGGAGCCAATCTTATAGCAAAGAAACAAGCTTTGCAAATGAGAACAAAATGTAATTGCCACCACCTGCTCCAGCCCATCCCCCCAGAAGGCTGGCCTTCTCACCTAGATGTAAAAGAATCAGGTGTCCACAAATGCCGACCTGTGTTCTCATGGGATTTCTGAGGACTGCAGACCACTAACCCTCGTACACAACCCCACCTGGCTAGGTATTCAGACACACAGAAAGGAGGTTGTACATAGGCGGCGCCAAGGGCAAAACTAGTTTGAAACTTGACACGGCATCGATGTGAAATTTTGGTTACATACTCTCTTCCTGCCAACTGCTGCATAGCAAACAACTTTTTTTTTTTTTAAGATTTTATTTATTTATTTGACAGAGAGAGACACAGCGAGAGAGGGAACACAAGCAGGGGGAGTGGGAGAGGGAGAAGCAGGCCTCCCGCAGAGCAGGGAGCCCGACGCGGGGCTCGATCCCAGGACCCCGGGACCATGACCTGAGCTGAAGGCAGTAACGACTGAGCCACCCAGGCGCCCCTAGCAAACAACTTTCTAACACCTACTTCCCTCAGGGCCCCTGAATGTCCATTCCTGTCTCTAGTGATGAGAGGGAAAAGCAAAAGCAAAACGCCCCTTCTCTCCTTTTCAGGCATACCTCCACCTCCAGCCTCCGTTGAGCTCCAACTCCTAACCGCTCTCCGTCTCTCGCACGGTCAGATGAACTAACATGACACAGATCTACCAGGGCTTAAACCCCCAGCCCTGAAAGATTCCCAGATTAATTCAAAATAAAACAAAATTTTAATAGATTAAATATCAATTTCACACCTCTTATGGCTCTTATACTATTTTCAAAGAAAACTGTCCCCTTCCCTTAGAACGCCAACGTTAGCCCAAGAATTGTTCACAACAACTCACCTGGCTCTGTGCAACATTCACAACTGCAAAGCAGGTTAAACCAGGCATGGCATTTCCTTGAGAAAGTGTTGATTCAGTAACTGCTTCGATGCTACCTAAATATTCCTTGAAAATGCACCCACACCTCCCCTTCTTCTAACTCCAGGTTATTAATTTTTTCCTAATTCTAGGTCCTAATGCCTTTTTACCCTCCTTGGAGTCAATAATGTACACTCCAACTGCACAAAACTGCAGCTCCCTTCTATCTAGAAGGGGTAAAGGAAAGCTAGTTGCTTATTTGAGTGTGAGAATCATCAAAGAAATGTTTGGTAAAGAGGAAGTAGAGAAACTGGTCTGACTCACCATGATAGCTATTGGAACCCTCTGCCTGAATCATTTAATAATTCTTTCTTGACTCCATAACCACCTGTTCAGTGGCATTATTAGTTCTCTCTTTATGGACAAAATTATCTTCCTGATAAATTTGTTCCAGATTTTTATTCATTTGCTATTGAACGGTAAGTAATTTTTCTCTCTAGGGGACAGATGTAATTTGCTGCCCTGGCTAAACTCAGACTCTGGCCATAAATATTTTGGTTAATCATAAGAGTGCTTTGTCTCTCTTATTTGTAGCCTACAGTCCCTACAATGAAAAGCAAGTTCAAAGACCACAGATGGGATTTTTTATGGAGACAAAATAACTAGTCTCCCATGAATATCATAACCTGGAATCATACATTATTTCCCAAATATTAATCACTCGTTTCTTTTCTGAATAGCTCTATAGAGCTTCAGGCTGAGATGAAGCTACACTTCCCATAATTTAAAACCTGGAGGGTCACAGAAGGTCATAGGTAAAACTGAAGCCAGGAGCAGTAACTGAGCTGTTACTCTGTGAAAACTAAAAACGTGAAGCTATGTGGCATGAAGGACCATTATTGTTGAGTTGTAGCATATTTTAAACATTCCTCCTTCATACAAGAGAAGTCATATAAATACAGCTGAGAAATTGTTCCAGAATGTCTAAGTAGTCTATTTTCCCTATGTATGAAAAAACTGGCATTTTATTTTCATACATACTTTTTATAAAAGCATAGACACTCAAAGTCATAAACCTCAACACAGTGGTTCACATCTTTGGGGCTAAGAGCCCCCTCTGAAATTAATGAAGGCTCTGAACCCTCTCCCAGAAGATAAACATACACAAACAAAATTCTGTAAATCCATTCATAGAATGCATTGACACTCCCTTAAGATCCATCCCCATGAAGCCCTCTGAGGTCCTCAAACTCCAGGTTAAGAATTTTTGTTTCAGAGGTAATATCTGGCCCATGCCTCAGTCTACTTCTTCTATTAAGCCAACACACACACAGACACACAAAAAAAACAATTCCTCTTTCACACTACAGCTCTTCAAAGAATGGAAGGTGCTCTCTTTCCAATTGACCTTCACCAGACATTATTTTTACACTCCTTCATTTTCCTGGTCACACTCATCTTTTCCCAAACCATAGATGCAGAATGTTCTGAAAAGTGAAATGGTATGCCTCAAACTGAATTGAGTTCCCCACCACTGGGAAGGTACAGAGAACGGACTCTCACTTTTAGCGATGTTGCAGAGAAGATCCGAGAATCAGAAAAGGCACTGGAATAAATAGCCTCTGAAGTCCACTCCAATCTGAGATTTCATGACTAAGTTATACTTCGATGGCTGTATGCCCATGTCTTTCACCAGGTGGCCCTAAAGACTAAATATTATGCTTCCCATGAAGTGCAGTCAGGCACAGCACATATTCTACTTGGATTGTGCACATTAATTTGGGCAGGATCAACCTTATTTTACCCCCTGAGTAAGCAAATAACTTCTAGTGTCTAATGTCTCAATTTTTTTGGAAGTCACAACTTAACTCCTAGGGAGTTCTAAGTCAATTAAAACCCCTATATCTTTCACACATGTGCTGCTGAGTTACATCACTTACCATTGTTGATGATTCATTTATTCAATTTGTTCACTTCAGCCATTTATTTTTATTGATGGCCTACAGTATATCAACATATTCTACACATTCTACAGATACAGTCAGTATTGAGGCAGAAAAAGTCTCTGCCCTCATAAAGTATATACAATGGTCTCACACAATTTGAACCATGACTCCGGTCCTAGAATTTCCAAGTTTTTCTTTAGTTTTCCATTCTTGTGGATATTTCACAAGAATGGAGAATAAAACAACTCCTTTTCCTTGAGGATAAAGCACCAATCGTATGCAAGCCCTCATAGATCCTTCAGATAATGCTTTTAGGACTTCACCTTCAAAGTGAGAAATTTTGACTCATTCACTTCAAGTGAAGAGTGAGAGGAACATAATCACTGCATCATAGACCATTAGAGGAAAATAAAGCAAAAACATGAAAGACAGCCACAAAAAAGCCCTAACCTTGAAATTATCCTAAGAGAACACATAGGAAAACTGTGCATAGGAAAACTATAATTATATGCTCCTAAAAATCCTGCAAAAGAATTCTTTCTTTTTCATCTATTAATTACAATGGGTCTATGCAGTGCTAAATAGTTTCTGAAGTAATTCTGGAAAGTGTTTGTTTTCCACAATTTTAAATGCTGAGAATATAATTAGCTACTTAAATGCAAATGCTAATACATCAGTTTGTGTCCACAGTGAACACTCTTTGCACAACACATGATTTGATACTAATCTATGCCAAGATTTTCTTCCACAATCACAAATTAACTGAAACTGGCCACAGGAATTCCTTCTTTACTGCCAAAAAGCTCTTTTCAGGCCTAACACTTTCCAGCCTACACAGAAGACTCATCCCAGGTGCAAATAGCCAAGAGAAGAGAAAAGGGGGAAGGAAAAGAGGAAAACAAGCAATTGAAGAACATCTTGCATCAGGCACTATCCTAGACTGCCATACCAGAGACTGCTACTTAACCCCAATACCTATTCTCTCTTTCTTCCTTAGGAATAGAACCGCCAATTAGCAACTGGATGAATGGCTGTCCCAGAAATGTCATGGAGATGACATCTCTCAACACTCCCAAAGGGTACATAAGGTCATATGACTAAGAGCTGGCCAAGGAGATACAAACACAAGTCTTTTTTTTTTTTTTTAAGATTTTATTTATTCATTTGAGACACAGAGATACAGAGAGAGAGAGAGAGAGAGAGAATGATCAGGGGGAGAGGCAGAGGGAGAGGGAGAAGCAGACTCCCCACTGAGCCAGAAGCCCGATATGGGGCTCGATCCCAGGATCCTGGGATCATGACCTGAGCCGAAGGCAGACGCTCAGCCGTCTGAGCCACCCAGGTGCCCCCAAACACAAGTCTTAAAATCAACTCTGAGATGTGCTGAGGAGGGTGAAGCAGGGAGACAGAAGGAGCATGGGTCCCTGATAATCAAGAAGCCAACACAATGGGACAAAACTAAACGACCTGTGGACTTTGTTTAGATGAGAAAGAAATAAACTTCTAACTTGTTTAAGGCACCATAATTTGGGGTTTCCTGTCTCTTGTAGCTAAATCTAGCATATAGCAAACTTATTTAATCCATGCAATATTTCTATTAGGCAGGTATCGTCATTACCATTTTGCACAATAACAAACTGAAGAACATTTTTGCTAGGTCCCTCATAAGCAAGAGAATACCATACCTGAAAAGAAAATGTGGCAACATGAGAAGCAAACAGCACACCTTGGTGTAAAACATAGATACCAGCATTAACTAGAGTGTCAAAGAAGTTTTTTACATAGAATATATATGGTGGCACCCAGACATTATCTTGGCTTAAAGGTGTCAAATACCCTCAAATATTCTGAAAGAGCCACAAATTATTAGGGGTCTTGTGGTGCTGTGGTTTAATCATCTCAATAAATAAGCTTCACCCAAATGACCTCACACTCTGTCTTCTTTCTTTACTATATTCTTCTTTTTTCTCTCTCCATGGTCCTTAAGCACAGTGGTAGCTATAACTAGGGCATCAAAAAAAAGTCATTTGAAGGAATTGTATAATATGCACAAATGACCACCTCAACTTTTATGTCAAAATACTTTCAATGTCTTTATATCCCTTTCCTTCATCCTGATTCAGCATGGACAGTGGTTTTTCACATACATTATATAAGTATTAACTTTGCTTGATTGAGATTTAACTTTTGAGTGAAACTTTTCATTTCTCCAAACCAAAAAGTATTTTCTTAAAAGACTGACAGCAGTCCCAAAATATATTGATTGTAGTCTTAATGATGAATGAGATCTTATGATCATTTTTGTCAACACGGTTTTTAAGGAAGGTTAAATTCCTATTAATAATGTGTTGATTTGGGGGCACCTGGGTGGCTCAGTAGTTAAGAGTCTGCCTTCGGCTCAGGTTGTGATCCCAGGGTCCTGGGATCGAGCCCCGCTTCCGGCTCCCTGCTCTGCGGGAGGCCTGCTTCTCCCCCTCCCACTCTCCCTGCTTGTGTTCCCTCTCTCGCTGTGTCTCTCTGTCAAAAAATAAATAAAATCTTAAAAAAAAATAATGTGTTGATTTTGAATCTTTATAAAGAAGTGACAGTATGGGGCCTGGGTGGCTCAGTCAGTTAAGCGTCTGCCTTCGGCTCAGGTCATGATCCTGGGGTCCTGGGATCGAGCCCCGCATCAGGCTCCCTGCTCAGCGGGGAGTCTGCTTCTCCCTCTGCCCCTCCCCACCCCTACTCGTGCTAGCTCTTTCTTTTCTTCGCACAAAAAAATCTTAAAAAAGAAAAAAGTGACAGTATGATTTTCAAGAACTTTAGAAAACATACGAAATACTAGATAATTAAATTGTGACAAACACTTAAGCTGAAAAATCATTTCCATTTGTCTGGCATAGATAATTAACTGTACTGCATCCCAACAATTGCATTAGGATGATCAGAGGATATAAGTGAAGTTTTCCTTCAGATGTTATAGGATACCTAATAGTAAACAACTACACAACAATTAAGTCAAAGTGTTTACCCTCATTCATTGGCTAAAACACAGGAATGGATTGTCATCTAGTGGTGAGGTGAGAAAGTAAGAAATTTCGGGAAGAGAGGTTTGGGATCCCTGAAATGACCATTTGACTTTGTGCAATAAACTAGAGCAATAGAAATCAAATAACTTATCACCAAGATCAGTGCAGTTCCAGCCACATGGCATTTTTTAAAAAGAAAAAGATTAAAGAGATAGCTGGTTGATTTTACTGATACACTTCCTATGAATGAGTTTGGTACTATAGTTCCCATAATTTCTGGCCCAACTAGTTGGAATATTCTTTTGTTACCCTAATAACTTTCTATATAATTAAAAAATCACTGGGACCATTTTCTCCCAGCATGCCAGAAGAGCTGAAAGAATGGAAAACAAATAATCACTCTACCTCTAATGTTAGTTTCATCACCACCAAAAAGAATTTATGAAGTATTTCTTTACTTCTTCCCCCAGCACTACATTGAGTCCTAAGTGTGCTCTTTCTTTTGAAACCATGCACTGACTATTAAATACATGCTAGATAGTCTCATTTTAGACATAAGAATCCTGAGCCCACTTTAAAGCCAAGGAAAAAAACTCATAGAAGTACTTACTTTGGGTAAAATAGTGTTTCACTGAAGCTAAGACGTGAAACCAGGTCTGTTTGCTCTGAAGTCCTTTCTCTTAACCACTGTACTGACCGTTTCATCTCACTTCCGGTACGACATGTGCTTTGAGGCTGTTGCCCCACAGGTGACAGACTGATATCTCTCTTGCTGGGTCCCCCCTGTGACTAATAACAACCTGCAGAGTAGCTGGTTGGGGTTAGACAATATTGAAACAGGAAGAGGCCAAGCAAATTGGTTCTTCTATGGCTCTGAGCCCCTTATTCTCGTCAACAAAACTACTAGGGCTCGGGGAAGCTGCTGACCACCTCAGGTGACAGTACTCAATATGGAATGCAGACAGCCAAGGCAAGAATTAAGAATGAATATATAAATAGGGCTGACACAAAACTATATATTGACACTGCCCTCAGAACAAAGGTTATGAATACAATAGGAACACAGAAGTTTCCTGTTCGAGAATGGGACTAGGAAAACTGCCCTCTCACTTGTGATTAGTTACAGATGGCTTCTCAGAGGAGAATTTCAGGTGCAGTTGTGACTTTTGAAATAAAGAGCGATGATGCTGAACCTGAGTCAAGGGGCAAAATCAGCAGAAGGAGAAGGTTCTAAGACAACCCACTGCTACAGGAACATGAGTTATGTGATAATGACGAAGCAACACAGGAGCATCTATTTGGTTCAACAAAGTAGTTGTTCATTGCTTACTGTGCAAGGCTCTGTGCTAGATGCTGAGGGCACAAAGACGAATCAGTCGGTGAACATTCTCCAGAGGGGGACAAGAGGCAAACACAGATTTAACCATCACATGCTAATTATAAAGCCGGAAGTGAGCACAGAGGACTGAGGGAACACAGAGGACGTGCTCCTAAGTCAGCATGTAGGTTTGAGGAGAGTTTACTGGAAACACGCCTGGGGCTGTTTAGCTGTTTAACCTGGTAGTTGAGAGTACACGACTCTAAAGGTTCTACCTCACTGCTCTGTAAATTAGGCAGACTACTTTCTGGGAATCAATTTCTTCATCTGTAAAATGGAAATGAGAATAGTATCTACTTCATGAGGACATCCAAAAGATCAAAATTTAGAAAAGAGTCTGGCACATTCAGTAAACAATAAAAGCTACCTAATTGTATTGCTGAATGACATAATGAACATTCATTCAACAAATAAGTGAACAGATTCAACAATTGGTGAGGGGGTGAGGGGGTAAGGGGAATCAAGAGGAAGCCTTTCTTGAATGTCAAATGTCTACAATGCCTATGGGACATGCAAATAAAGGTTTCTAGTAGTGTATGCAGTTGTATATGCAAGTCTAGGGACAGGTCTGGTGCTGGAGATAAAAATTTGAGAATCATCAGGTTGTTGAAGTCAGGAGAATGGATGAGATCATTTAAGAAAAGAGAGAGGACCAAGAGGAAGGTTATAACCAAGCTCTGAATAGGTCAACATTTAGAAATCAGGAAAGGAAGAGTCAGGAAAGGGAAATAGGGTGGTAGGGGGAAAACCAGGTGCAGTAACCAGATGAATGAAAGGCAAAGGGACCAGCAGCAGCTAAGGCACAGGAGTGGGAAATGGCAATGTGTGTATATGCAAGGTTGGGAGGGGAGTGCAGATTACTATGAGTTCAGCACTACCTGAGCATAAACTGGGAACCAATGGGAAGATGGAAGACTGAGATAAAAGCAAAGCCAGAGGGTGACAAACCTTGTATATGAAGTCAAGGACTTTGGATGATTAAGAGACTCAAAGAGGTTTTAACTAGGACAGAAGTCTGGCCAGGTGTGCAAACTAGATAGCTTTTTCTGATAGCTATGTTGATAACACCTACTGGAGGCAGAATAATAGCCCCCTAAAGATGTCTATGTCCTCATCCTTAAAATCTGTGAATGTTAGTTTGCATGACAAAGGAGCATCAATGTTGCAGGTGGAATTCAGGTTGCTAATCAGATGACCTTAAAATAGGGAGATTATCCCAAATTTTCAGAGGAGTCCAATGTAATCACAAGGGTCCTTAAAAGTGAAAAAGAATCAGAAGAGAAAACCAGAGTAAGAAGAACCCAACCCATCGTTGTTAGCTTTGAAGATGGCAAGGCAGGAAAAGGCAAAAAAAAAAAAATTTTTTTTCCCTTAGAGCCTCCAGAAAAAAATTTAGTCCTGCTGACACCTTGATTTTATCCCAGTGACATGCATTGCAGACTTCTAAACCACAGAAGTGAATGATAAATTTATGTACTTTTATGATACTAAGTTTGTGGTAAATTGTAAAAGCCGCAATAAGAAACTAATACAATGTCCTTGAAAGGTAAAAACATTGAAATCTGAAAACCAACTGGGAGGTTGATGCATTAGTGCAGAGGACAGATGATGAAGGTCTGTCTTAGAAAAATGGGAAGAGGATAGGAGAGAGAGTGATGCTTCTCTGAACATCTGTTGTTTACCTCTTATTATCAACCCATCTCTATCAGATGGACAGGTCTCTTCATGGAACATGTGTACTTCAACAAAGTTAAGATATATCCCTTCTGAAGAAAAACTTACCTAACAAACTGAATTGGAAACTACCAAAGGAATTTTAAAATAGTGATCACCCATAGTCATGCTGAACCTGTAAGACCACATTCCAAGATCGGCCTTTTCTTCTATGAGTCCGCCCCATATGTTGTGGTTTTGTATTATTTCCAAAAGTTAGAAAAATGTTTTTTATAACTTTCGATTCTCTCCCCTACATTTCTCTGACACCTAACAATTCCTTGCCTACTTGCTTGCAATACTAGTAATTTTCTCTCTCAGGAGTTACCTTCTTCTTTTTTTTTTTATGCAAGGAATTCATATTCATTTTAGAAAAATTAGAACACAAACAAGCAGAAGAAAAAAAGGTAAATCATTCTAATCCCACCCCCTTGAGGAAGTAATTTTTTTGCATTTTCAGAGTTATCTTTGAAAATGTTTTAATATTTACAATATACACATTCATGTATTTTGTAAAAAAGAAATATTTTTTAAAGGAAACACACTCTTTTAAAATGTTATGCTTCCACAATTATATGGTCAGTAAATCTTCAACAAAGAAGAGAAGAATATGCCATGGGAGAGAGTCTCTTCGCCAAATGGTGCTGGGAAAACTGGTCAGCTACATTCAAAAGAATGAAACTGGACCACTTTCTTACACCATACCCAAAAATAAACTCAAAATGGATTAAAGACCTAAAATGTGAGACCTACAACCATAAAAAAAATCCTTGAAGAGAACACAAGCAATAATTTCTGACATATGCTATCACAACATTTTTCTAGATATGTCTCCTAAGGCAAGGGAAATAAAAGCAGAAAATAAACGATTGGGAATACATCAAAATAAAAAGCTTCTGCACAGCAAAAGAAACAATCAACAAAGCTAAAAGGCAACCTAATGAATGGAAGAAGCTATTTACAAATGATATATATGATAAGGGGTTAGTACCCCAAATCTATAAAGAACTTAGACACCCCAAAACTAAAAAATAGTAATAATACTTCAATTAACAAATGGGCAGAATACTTCAATTAACAAATGTCTTCTCCAAAGAAGACATACAGATGGCCAACAGATACATGAAGAGATGCTCAACATCACTCATCATCAGGGAAATACAAATCAAAACTACAATGAGATATCACTTCACATCTCTCAGGATGGCTAAAATCAAAAGCACAAGGCACAAGTGTTGACAAGGATGTGAAGAAAAAGGAACCCTCGAGCACTGTTGGTGGAATCAAACTGGTGCAGCCACTGTGGAAAGCAATATAGAAGTTCATCGATGGGGGGTGGGAGGGATGGGGTGGCTGGGTGATAGACACTGGGGAGGGTATGTGCTATGGGGAGCGCTGTGAATTGTGTAAGACTGTTGAATCACAGACCTGTACCTCTGAAACAAATAATACATTATATGTTAAAAAAAAAAAAAAAAGAAGAAGGAGATAGTAGGAAGGGAAAAATGAAGGGGGAGAAATCGGAGGGGGAGACAACCATGAGAGACTATGGACTCTGAGAAACAAACTGAGGGTTCTAGAGGGGTGGGGGGTGGGCGGATGGGTTAGCCTGGTGATGGGTATTAAAGAGGGCACATACTGAATGGAGCACTGTGTGTTATACGCAAACAATGAATCATGGAACACTACATCAAAAACTAATGATGTAATGTATGGTGATTAACATAACATAATAAAATTTTAAAAAAAAGTTCATCAAAAAATTAAAAATTAAATTACCATATAATCCAGTAATTCTATTATTACCCAAAGATTATGAAAACAGTAATTTAAAAAAATATATATGCACCCCTATGTTTATTGCAATATTATTTACAATAGCCAAATTATGGAAGCAGCCCAAGTGTCCATTGATAGATGAATGGATAGAAGATATGGTGTGTGTGTGTGTGTGTGTGTGTGTATGTATACATATATATAGGAATATTACATAAAAAAAGAAATCTTGCCATGTGCAACAACATGGAGGGAACTAGAGGGTATAATGTTAAGCAAAATAAGTCAGAGAAAGATAAATACCATATGATCTCACTCATATGTAAAATTTTAAAAACAAAACATACAAAGAAAAAAAGAGACAAACCAAAAAACACTCTTAACTATAGAGAACAAACTGATGGTTACCAGAGGGGGGTGGGTGGGGGAGTGAAGTAGGTGAAGGGGATTAAGAGCATACTTATCATAATGAGCACTGAGTAATGTATAGAATTATTGAATCACTATATTGTACACCTGAAATTAATATAATACTGCATGTTAACGATACTAGAATTACAATTTCTAAAAATAAATTTAAAAAATAAAATTTCATGCATTTCTTACAGTATATCATGAATCTTTCTATGAATATAAACAAATACTTGAAATATAATTGTTAAAGAATACTAGGTAGTTCAACACAAGAATATGCCATCATTTTCTCAGTCCCCTTATCACTGGACATTTGGTTTTGTTTTTCCCTTACACCCCATCTTCTGTGTTTCCCCCTCTTCTTTTCACCCAGGTGTTATCAGACATCACCACTGGTTGCCTTAGGTTAGCCTTGCTGCAGCATATGGTTCCTACTCTGACAACTGCTCTGGATAGCTGCCATATCTTCCCCATCTGACTACTCAGATCTCCTGGACTTGTCTTACCAGGATGATTGGGTGATATGGAGGCAAGAGTATATTTAAAGTAGAACAACAAATTCAACCTTTGTCAATAATGTTAATAATGACCAGTGACATATATCAGTCTGAAAATTCCTCAGTGCCAAAGTTTTGGTTACTAAGACTAAAAAATTCCTGACTTTGTTATTGCTTAGTTTATAGTTCTATGTTTATTTATAATTAGGAGAGCCTTGCTACATAGTAGTCCTCTTTTTTTCAAGTGACAAAGCCAACTCAGGTAGCTTTAGGTGAAAAAACAAGTTGATTCACATAACTTAAAATCAGATATGATCAGATGGGCAGACAATACCAAGAAGCTGTCCTTGAACTCTTGTCTCTGTTGTCAGTTGTGTGCTGGCCTTACTTTTCAGGTTGAAAGGTTTTCCCCCTACAGTAACAGCAGCACTTCCAGGTTCCAATCATTATATCTTCAAGTCCAGTAGAAGATTGTTTCCTTCCTCAATATCTCAAAAAAAAAAAACAAAAAAACAAAAAAAACAAAAAACAAAAAACAACCTTGGAACTGATTGGACTACTAGGGTCATTTACTTGTCCCTGTAGCTCAGAGGATGGTTAGGCTCATTGACTTAATTAAAGAGAGGTCACAGGCCTCCCTTAGTACTATGTACTAAGTATGGCCAAAGATATTAGGTACAATTACCAGAAGGAGGAAAATGGATGCTGTGTAAGCAATACAAGAGACTTCCATGCAAGAACGGAACTCTCTAGGACAGTGGCCTTAACTTTTTGGGGTCACAAACCTCTCTGAGAATCTAAGCTCTTTGTGGAGGAAAATGAGCAAAAGCATACATAAACACACATTGGCATACAATGCATTTGTAGACTGGATATTTATTTCCTTCACACAGGTAGAATATACAAGCAGGCTTACAAAGAGTTATGTTTCTCATTTTCATGCAAAAATTAATGGGTATTTTCTGAGCAACGATTGAAATAAATCCAAATTTTGTCCCCCCCCCCAAACATCTGCTCAAAGGTAAATTTCACTGTGAAGGTTGAAACTGTTTGACTTAAATAAGAAGTTGAAATTATGAAATGATTTTGAAATAGAACTCAAGCCATCTTTAATATTTAAGCAACTTTTCATTTTGAGAGCAACTAGTCCTAAAAAAATAAATGACACACAGCAGCCAAGAATCAAAACACCCATCTTTCACCTTGACAGCCAGACAGGCTGTTTTAAGGAAGAATGCTTCAAGATTTGGATGAATTCACGTTGTACCATTTCCTTTGTCCTCAAATCCATGAGATCATCTTTGGCAAAGGCTGTATCATAGATGCACTGATGTCAGCATGGAAGGGATTAATAATCCATGCTTTAATATAAAGGTCTTCCAAGTAGAATCAACCTTCAAACAAATTCTGCAGTGTTCCCAGAGGTCTGTACATTTCTGCCCATAGGAAGATCAACTAACAGGGCACAGTCACACTGGACTCCATGACATAGGAGCAATTTTCCAGCAATGGAATTCATATAGGTATCTACTTCCTTTACAGTGGCAACCTAATCAAAAATACTCCTCCATCATGGTGAGCTAGGAAATAAAAATATATATCTAATCATTATATATATGTCTGTGTATGTATACACACACATTTACAAAAAAAAAAAACAAAAAACAAACAACAAAAAAAGATAAAGAATTAACTCCTCCTTGACAAAAGGTTCCAAGCAGGTTTTTTATTTATCTCAAAATAAATCAGTTTAAATTTGTACCTATCAGTGCTTCAGAAATTTGATCAAGGAATTCTTTGAATTTCTAGTGGTAGAGAATTCATTCTGTGGTCTTATTTCATGGCTGTTTCATAGATATATGAAACAAAGATCTATATAAAACACATATATAGATGCAAATATATATATGATATATATTTGATAATGCTTTTAAACTTCAAAAAAAAACCAATCATCTTAGAAGATAAGTTCCATGAAAACAGGGTCTTTGTTTTCTTTACTGCTATATCCTTCTTGGTCAAAGATCTAAAGCCATGTTCATCCATCAGTCTTCTCATGAAAAATGTTGATATTTTGTTCACCATCTGACTGTCCTTGTGTCCTATTTATAAAATTCAGAACATGACAAGAAAAAGGGTATTGTTTAATATCTCCCCCAAACCACAAATCTATGAAGAAAAATTAAAGTTTAGGCACAGAGAGTGATGGGGTTTTCTTCCAGATTAAGTGATCAAAAACACAGCAAGAAGAACAGGAGGAAATGAGGTTATGTCAGATCATGTATGACCCTCTAGGCAATGGTAAGAATTTGGATCTGATTCTAGATATGATGGAAGCCATCAGAGGATTTGAGCCAAAGTATAACAAGGCCAGACTTATAGCTTAACAGGCTCATTTTACTGCTGTGTGGAGAAGAGACTAGAAGGAGCAAGGATGGAAAAAGGGAGATTAGTTAGGAGACTCCCTCAGTAGTTCAAAAGAAAGATAATGGTGGCTTGTACCTAGGGACAACACTGAAGGTAGATACATTTTTGAAAATAGAGCCAAGCCAAAATATACGGCTGACAGATTGCAGATGTGTGAAGAAAATGGAAGAGTTAAGGACATCTCCAAGTTCTTGGCCCCAGCAACCAGATGGTGTTTTTTATACAACTTGGAAAAGCTTTAGGAGAAACAGGTGGTGAAGAGAAATCAAGGGTCTGTCTTACAGCATGGGACTGGCACAAAAACAGACACATAGATCAATGGAATAGAATAGAGAACCCAGAAATGGACCCTCAACTCTATAGTCAACTAATCTTTGACAAAGCAGAAAAGAATATCCAGTGGAAAACAGTCTCTTCAACAAATGGTGCTGGGAAAATTGGACAGCCACATGCAGAATGAAACTGGACCATTCTCTTACACCATACACAAAGATAAACTCAAAATGGATGAAAAACCTAAATGTGAGACAGGAATCCATCAAAGTCCTAGAGGAGAACACATACAGCAACCTCTGTGACCTCAACCACAGCAACTTCTTACAAGACACATCTCTAAAGGCAAGGGAAACAAAAGCAAAAATGAACTTTTGAGACTTCCTCAAGATAAAAAGCTTCTGCACAGCAAAGGAAACAGTCAACCTAAGGAATGGGAGGCAACCTAAGGAATGGGAGAAGATATTTGCAAATGACATATCAGATAAAGGGCTGGTATCCAATATCTATAAAGAACTTATCAAACTCATTGCCCCCCCCAAAAAAATAATAATAATTCAGTCAAGAAATGGGCAGAAGACATGAACATTTATCCAAAGAAGACATACAAATGGCCAACAGACACATGAAAAAATGCTCAACATCACTTGTCATCAGGGAAATACAAATCAAAACCACAATGAAATCCCACCTTACACCAGTTAGGTTAAAATTAACAAGACAGGAAACAACAAATATTGGCAAGGATGTACAGAAAGGGGAATCCTCTTACACTGTTGGTGGGAATGCAAGTGGTACAGCCACTCTGGAAAACAGCATGAAGGTTCCTCAAGAAGTTAAAAATCGAGCTATCCTACAACCCAGCAATTGCGCCATACTGAGTATTTACCCCAAAGATATAGCTGTAGTGAAATGAAGAGGCACCTGCACCCCAATGTCCAAAGCAGCAATATCCACAATAGCCAAACTGTAGAAGGAGGCGAGATGTCCCTTGACAGATGAATGGATAAAGAAGATGTGCTTTATATATACAACAGAATATTACTCAGCCATCGGAAAGCATGAATATCTACCATTTCCATCAACATGGATGGAACTGGAGGGTATTATGCTAAGCAAAATAAGCCAATCAGAGAAAGACAGTTATCATATGGTGACATCTGTCATGCTACAACACTATTACGATACCACTGATTATATTCCCTACGCTGTGCCTTTTATCCTTGTGACTTATTCATTCCATAACTTATTTATTCCATATGTGGAATATAAGAAATAGTGCAGAGGATCATAAGGGAAGGAGAGGGAAAACTGAATGAGAGATTCTTGACTCTGGGAAACAGACTGAGGGTTGCATAGGGGAGGTTGGTGGGGGGATGGGGCAACTGGGTGATGGGCATTGGAGAGGGCACATGATGTGAAGAGCACTGGGTGTTGTGTGCAAATGATGAATTGTTGAACACTGCATCTGAAACTAATGATGTACTATATGTTGTTAGCTAATTGAATTTAAATTTTTAAAAAAGTCTGTCTTACACACGTTTGATCAGAGATACTTACTGGACACCCAAGTGAGGATGTCACTTGGATAAATGATCCTGGATTTCAAGGCAAGACTGGAGATAAAAATGGGGAGTCTTAAGAGAGTTCTAAAATAGTATGCATGGGCCTGAATGAGACGCCTTCATAAAGACAGTGTGATTCAGCAACAACACAACATGTGGAGCTTTTGCTTCATCAAAACAGCAAAAATAGATGTTTCATCTTGCTTCATCTGGGTTCAGAGGCCAAACTTTTCCTTCCAGCTGGAGTTTGCCTGGCAAAGAAACTTTGCTTGGCCCTGAGCTTCAGAGGTCGTGAGGCTTTTCCGATGCTGAAGTGATACAAAAAAATATTACAGATTAATACTCTCCCAAACTGAACAAAACTCCCTATACCATCTCAAAGATATCAATAGTTCTTAAAGTTTCCCCCAAAAGGTGCCCGAAATAGGAAAAACAGGTGAGGTTATCCCAAGAGACCTGAGTAATTTCATCCATTTACATGTTAAAGAGATGTGACCTAACAAATTTCTCCAAGGACTGCTTCAAAATATTAGACTTCCCAGTAAACCAGGAACTTCTCCAATTGTGAGCGCTTCCTTTCCTTGCCACTGCAATAAGAACGTTTGTAACCCAAGCTATTATGTTGGACAAATCCAAGTTTTGCCCTCTTCTCATAATGAAGATCCATTTTGCCTTTGTATGCTTTTTTAATTGAAATATAATTGACAATGTTACATTAGTTTCAGGTGTACAACTTAATGATTCAACAACTGTATATGTTATGCTATGCTCACTACAAGTGTAGCTACCATCTGTCACCACACAACACTATTACGATACCACTGATTATATTCCCTATGCTGTGTCTTTTATCCTTGTGACTTATTCATTCCATAACTGGAAGCCTGTACCTCCCACTCCTGTTCACTCTATTTGCCCATCCCCCCACCCACCTCCCCTATAGCAACCATCAGTTTGTTCTCTGTATTTATAGATTTGCTTCTGGTTTTTTTGCCTGGTGTATTTTCAACATGTACAGATGTAAGATCTTCCCTTCAGCTCTACGGTTGACAAGCTTTCTTCAACCCACAAAAGGTGCCACCCAAAAAAGGATAATCTGATTTTCTTCCCTTTGTCATCTTCAGTTGAGGCTAAATCAAGGGTAAATCAAGTCCAGTGTCCATAATCATAACAGGAAAGTATATTTTCTTTAATTTCCAACAACAGGAAATTGTTTCATTTCAAGACATGAAAAATGGCAGTAGTTGCATAACACCTAATAGTATATGTCAGCATTCCATGACACACTACTCTTAACTATATGACTTTGTTTTTCTTAATGGTAATATTATAAGGTATAAGAAGAAAAAGAAATTTTTTGCCAGCCCACCAATCTCCTCAAGGCCACTATGTCTTTGGAGACTAAAGTATAAAATCAATAAGTTTTCATCTTTCCAGGGTGGTAAATTGTATTCCCAGAATCCATCATCCATCCATTAACTAACCCTTTTGACAAAAATGTGGTAAGCATGTACTATGTGCTGGGCACTAAGGCTCTTGGGATATAGCAGCAAGCCAGACCACATCCCTATACTCAACATTTCACAGTCTAGTGGGAGTAATAGACAAACTAACAAACCAATGCATGTCATATTTTCAAGTTGTGACAAGTATTAAGAAGAAAAGTATAGTGAGGTAAAGAAAAAAGATAGATCTGAGCTATCTGCAGGGCAGGGGTGGTGAGAGGGAGAAGATATTAAAAGGATATCACATTTGAGCCATGACCCGAATGAAATGAGGAAGAACCAACACTCAAGATTCCCCAGTAGAATTCATCACTCCCTACTTCATGTTTCTATTGCACTTCATATCTCCATTCACCTGACAACTATTTCTTGAGTGCCTACCATATCCCAGGCACCACTGCTGGAACTCTATAGCACCTTTAGCTTATCCTGTTTCTATCTGTCCCTACCAAGACATTACAGTGATGAGAACTAGGTCTTTGTAGCTCCTTGAGTGCTTTTTATTTTGGAGTATAAAGCTTCTGATGGACAGATGAGTAGATGGACAAATGGATGGCTAGCCCAAGACTCAAGGACTTCCAAGAGTCAAAACTGTTATTTCCCTTGCTGCTTCCCCAATGTTCATCTTCTCTCAGAAGAAAGCCAAAGTTACACACACTCCTCCTAGAGAACTCAGCATAATAAATCAGGTTAGGCCTACCGGGAAATAAGGGATTCAAGTAGAAGGAAATCTTTGATTAAAAATGTAGTTCATTATTCAACACTCTTTGCTAGACAGCAAATATAAAGGCCATAAACCTTGTCTTAACTCAATAATTCAAAAAGCTCCCCAAGCACAGGGTAATGCAAACTGACTCTTGAAACTGAACCCAAGAAGTGACTCACTGGTCATAAGTACACACAATGTCATACTTGTGCGATACTGTCAGTGTGACAAGAGTATCCAGATGTCAAAAGCAAAATGAAAATGAGTTTAGTGATCCTATCCAATCTCCAAATTTTAAAAGAGTCCACCTATTCCCCTTTTTCATCTGTAACTCTGTGTTTCTTAGTACTTAGAGAAACCTTTTCAAATTAGAGGCAAGTTTTGATAAATCAGTCTCCCAGGATGGATCATGCACCCAGAGAAATAACACCAAATACTATCTAGTGGAGCAAGATTAGTTATAAAATAGCATTAAGCCTGAACACACACAAATCTCATCATCATACTGAAAATATTCATGACATTAATGAATTTGCAGTTGAATTTTTGCCAGCATCCCTTGTAAGGTACGTACCAAATGACTTCACAACAATTTTCTGCCTCTATAATCATTTAGTAAATTGCAGCAATTATACACTTGTTTCCCCCTAACTGCACTTTTTGGACAATGCAGATAATATTCATCATGTAAACCCTTGTTTCTGTTGTTTTAAAGATCAAACATCCTTTCACCTGAGAAGGACAGAGGGGCTGGTTTCCCTGGCAACATAATTTGCTTCCAGTTCAATGGAACATCGAGTCCTTTTTCATGGGTTCACTGCACTGAGCGGCCAATCCTAGCTCAGAGAACCCCACCTCCTTTGCAAAGCACTATTAAAAAGTCTGTTGCTAAGGTGTTTTTGTTATGGTTAAATGAACCTCTTAAATATTGATTTTAATGCTTTCAATTTTTTAAGCTGCTCTGCTTTCAGCTTTTTCTTAAACACATAGGACAGAGTTTCTCCAAGCCTCTTATTCATCTGCCCTGGCTCTTTCATTCCAATGATGCAAATCAGCTGGCATCTTCTTTTGTAGATCTTTCAACTGAAAACAACAATCATTTGACTGAATGAGGATGGGTTTGGTAGAGCACCTGCTTTTCCAACTCTGGTGTAATGCAATCCAAAACCCTAACAAAGTAAATGCCCTTCTAAATTGGCCAAACTTTGACTTTTAGACCTAAAATACTTAAAGGTACCTATATCATGGTTGAGTTTCTGTTTAAGCTAAGAGCCTTGAACCATCTGGCAAATGTCTAGTTTTGATAACAGATCTTCAAAGCTAATTCAGTTCTAGTCTGTGTCCAGTCCTTCAAAATTCAACCTCTGCACCCATTTCGGGGGTATCCAGTTACCTAGTTGGAATCCCTGTGAAATATTTGCCCATCAGTATAAAAGAAATCTGTATGAGGGAATACCTTACAAATTTTACTCAAAAAAATCCAGGTGGGTAAATTCAAGGTGCTGCCTACAGTTAGTAAATAGGCAAGAAACTGTTCAATAACAAAATCCCAGTGAAACAGCATGTTGTTGCCAAAAGACAAGCAGCAGCTCAGGGTAACATATGAAAATGAAATACAGAAAACAAACGCAGGGAAACAGCTTCTGAAAAATGGTAGAAAGTCATTTAATATTCTATATAAAGGTTTACTCCCTCATCTCACCAAAACTAGCATTGAGTTTTAGAACTTTAGACAGTGGACATTTTGCAGAAATTATTAAGAAAATATGTCACATTTGAAAAAATAATAAAGAGCTAGAGTGCCTATATTTATGCAGATACAAAGCAAGTAAAGACAAAAATAGCTATGATAATGAAAATATGGTTGTCAAATTTCAGGCAGAAACTTCCTGTCTTTAAGACTGAACTTTAAGTGAAAGCAAACAGAAACTGAAGACTTAATTGTATAGTAGTCACTGTCAAAAAGCAACAAACCCAGTGTGATATACAGTTCAGCATGGAGTGTAGAAATGGACTAGGCACACTAGAGAGTTATGCAGAGGCATCTTAGAAGATAAAAGGACATGGGTATGGACGAGTTGAAGGACAGGGCTAAATGTTACCTTAGCCATTCTTGATTAAAGGCTCCACAAATATTCTGATAAAGAAAAACTGATAAACTCCAGACATTACAAGTTATATTTGCTTTCAGTTTTATAGTAAAGAAGTATAGTAGGTTGAATGGTGGCTCCCAAAAAGATATGTCCATATCTTAGCCTCCAGGACCTGTGAATATGATCATACCAAAAAAAAAAAAGTCTTTGCAGAGGTAATTAAGGATCTCAAAATAATAACATCCTGGATTCTCCAGGTGAACCCTAATGACAAATGTCCTTCTAAGAGACACAGAAGAGAGACCCACAAGGAGAAGAAGGGAAGGCACATAAGGACAGAAATTGGAGTTATGTAGCCACAAGCTAAGAAACACCTGGGCCCATCCAAAGTTGGAAGAGGCAAGGAAATATTCTTCCCTAGAGCTCTCAGTGGGAGCACAGCCCCATCAACACTTTGATTTTGGACTTCTGGTCTCCATAACTGTAAGAAAATAAGCTCCTGTTGTTCTAAGCCACCAAGTTTGTGGTATTTTGGTGGCCACGGGAAACTAAACAAGAAGTATATACCATGTATACAAATGCAGTAATCTCTTGAGGATTTTAAAGTTAGCATATGAAACAAAAATTGCATAGAGTCTAAACTGTCTTGAAAATTCCTTGTATTACTCTGAAAGTACATTCATAAATATCCAATATAGCTCATTTTGATTTCGGTGTTTGAAATGGATTGCTGTTTCTTGGTTGAGCACCAGATGCAGAAGCTGGCTTGAGTTTCATATATATTTTTTAATCCTTTGTTTCTAAGCATTAGATTTTCAATCAGGGAGAGATGCTCACAGCCAGAAGGCACTACAGAGCCCAGACTACCAAGAGAGAATCACCCAACCAGTTCTAAGTAGTTTTGTGGTAAACTTCTTTGCCATAGACAGGTAAGCAACATTCTTTAAACCCTTATCCTACAGAAGTGTCCCACCACCTTACTCAAATGAGTATTGTGAAACAAGGGGACTCACATTAATTGAGCAACAAGGTCTTAAATTCAGAATGTATTTGAAAAAAAGAATCTACAAAACCTAGGCACAAAAGAAGTCTCTCATACACTTATGTCTTTTTATGTGGTCCTAAAAGCCCTAAGATGGCCTGAATCTTTGTAGGAATACGGCCATATGCCAAGTAGAAATACTTTAATGGTGTATTAAAGTGGTATTTCTAAGAATAAAAAATATATATAAAAGAAAGGATATTATGACAGCCAACCAGCCTTCAAGATGGCCCCTATGATCTCCACCTCCTGATAATCATGCCTTTCTATAGTCTCTCCCCATATTGTATCAGGGTTATCTATGACTGATAGAATATGGAAAAGATGATGATGGTATGTCACTTCTGAGACTAGGTCATACGGTTTATTGTGGACTTGCTCTGTCTTTTAGATTGCACACTATGGGGGAAAGGAGTAGCCATGCCATGAGCAGCCATGTGGAAAGAGGAGGAACTGTGGCCTCCAGCCAAAAGCCATATGAGTAAGCCTGCTTGGAAGTAGATCATCCAGCCCCAGTCAAGCCTTAAGATGACTGTAGCCCCTGCTGACATTCTAACTGCAGTCTAATGAGGGACCCTGAGCCAGAACCACAAAGTTAAGTCACCCCTGGGATCCTGACATCAGAAACTGTGAAATAATACATGTTTGCTATTTTAAGCTGCCAGCTTATAATTTGTTACATGCCAAAAGATAACTAATGCAGATTTCATTTATAAATGAAGTAAATTTTCATTGACAGTAATCACTCATAAGAACATCATGTCTATTTAATGTATAGGTCTCAGGAAGCATAAACAGGTGTTTTACTGAAAATACTCAAACAGCTATAACCAAGAATAAAATGGTCAGATATTTAAAAGCCATTTGTGGGGCACCTGGGTGGCTCAGTCGGTTAAGCGACTGCCTTCGGCTCAGGTCATGATCCTGGAGTCCCGGGATCGAGTCCCGCATCAGGCTCCCTGCTCGGCGGGGAGTCTGCTTCTCCCTCTGACCCTCCTCCCTCTCATGCTCTCTGTCTCTCATTCTCTCTCTCTCAAATAAATAAAATCTTAAAAAAAAAAAAATTTTAAAAGCCATTTGTACAATGGACTGGAATTCAAGTTTCCATGCTCCAAATGACTATTGAAGGAACAGCCACTCTGCTCAGCTCACCTCACCCATAGTGTCATTCTGTTCATTGTAAGGACAAAGGGGTGGTCAGACCCATCTTTGCCTCAACCAGGCTTTTAGAGCAGGAATTCTATATACTGATATCTACCACAACTTCTAGCACAGGGTATAGATAACATGCATTTAAAATACTAATTCCCTTCTTTTTTTTATTAACATATAATGTATTATTTGTTTTGGGGGTACAGGCCTGTGATTCATCAGTTGTACACAATTCACAGTGCTCACCATAGCCCATACCCTCCCCAATGTCCATCACCCAGCCACCCTATCCCTCCCACCCCCCTCCACTCCAGCAACCCTCAATTTGTTTCCTGAGATTGAGTCTCTTATTGTGTGTCCCCCTCTCTGGTTTCATCTTGTTTCATTTCTCCCTCCCTTCCCCTATGAACCTCTGTCTTGTTTCTCAAATTCCTCATATCAATGAGATCATATGATACTTGTCTTTCTCTGATTGATTTATTTTGCTTAGCATAATACCCTCTAGTTTCATCCACATCATTGAGAATGGCTTTCATTTTTTGATGGCTGCACAATATTCCATTGTGTGTGTGTGTGTGTGTGTGTGTGTGTATATATATATATATACATACACACACCACATCTTCTTTATCCATTCATCTGTTGATGGACATCTTGGCTCTTTCCATAGTTTAGCTATTGTGGACATTGTTGCTATAAACACTGGGGTGCATGTGCCCCTTCAGACCACTACATTTGTATCTTTGGGGTAAATACCCACTAGTGCAATTGCTGGGTCTTAGGGTAGCTCTATTTTCAACTTTTTGAGGAACCTCCATGCTGTTTTCCAGAGTGGCTGCACCAGCTTGCATTCCCACCAACAGTATAGGACAGTTCCCCTTTCTCCACATCCTCGTCAACATCTGTCATTTCCTGACTTATTAATTTTAGCCATTCTGACTGGTGCACGGTGGTATCTCATTGAGGTTTTGATTTGGATTTCCCTGATGCCAAGCGATGTTGAGCACTTTTTCATGTGTCTGTTGGCCATTTGTATGTCTTCTTTGCAGAAATGTCTGTTCATGTCTTCTACCCATTTCTTGATTGGATTATTTGTTCTCTAGGTGTTGACTTTGATAAGTTCTTTATAGATTTTGGATACTAGCCCTTTATCTGATATGTCATTTGCAAATATCGTCTCCCATTCTGTCAGCTGTCTTTTGGTTTTGTTGACTGTTTCCTTTGCTGTGCAAAAGCTTTTTATCTTGATGAAGTCCCCATAGTTCATTTTTGCACTTGCTTCCCTTGCCTTTGGCGATGTGTCTAGGAAGGAGTTGCTGTAGCTGAGGTCGAAGAGGTTGCTGCCTGTGTTCTCCTCTAGGATTTTGATGGATTCCTGTCTCACATTTAGGTCTTTCATCCCTTTGGAGTCTATTTTTGTGTGTGGTGTAAGGAAATGGTCCAGTTTCATTCTTCTGCATGTGGCTGTCCAATTTTCCCAGCACCATTTGTTGAAGAAACTGTCTTTTTTTTCCATTGGACATTCTTTCCTGCTTTGTTGAAGATTAGTTGACCATAGAGTTGAGGGTCCATTTCTGGGCGCTCTATTCTGTTCCATTGATCTATGTGTCTGTTTTTGTGCCAGTACCATACTGCCTTGATGATTACAGCTTTGTAATACAGCTTGAAGTCCAGAATTGTGATGCCACCTCTGACTATTCAGGGTCTTTTCTGGTTCCATACAATTTTAGGATTATTTGTTCCATTTCTTTGAAAAAAGTTGATGGTATTTTGATAGGGATTGCATTAAATGTGTAGATTGCTCTAGGTAGCATAGATATTTTCACAGTATTTGTTCTTCCAATCCATGAACATGGAACATTTTTCCATTTCTTTGTGTCTTCCTCAATTTCTTTCATGAGTATTCTATAGTTCTCTGAGTACAGATTCTTTGCCTCTTTGGTTAGATTTATTCCTAGGTATCTTAAGGTTTTGGGTGCATACTAATTCACTTCTAAAACAATTTCTAATTGCTAAAATGTGAGTTCCATGAGACAAAAGGTGGTGAGTATCTCATTTATCACTGCATCCTCGGAGTCTTGCAGAGCTCCTGGCACATATAGGTGGTAAGTACAATTGATGGATGGATGGATGGATGGATGGATGGAAGGAAGGAAGGAAGGAAGGAAGGAAGGAAGGAAGGAAGGAAGGCCCCAAGTTAATTTGGTACAATACTTATTTATATAAGCTTGAAATTTTGACATAGGAGCCACGGGTGAGGGGAAAATAAAACACTTGTGCTTTAATGCTTAGGACTGTAAGAGACGATTTACAAATATTTGCTCCAGGCCATGAAAATAAAAGAAGGAAAACATGATAGTAAGAAATCTGAAAAGTGGGAGAAGAATCTTAAATCTTATTTCCGTGAGAAATCTCTTTTAACCAATATGCTACAAGTGGTACACTGTGCTAACGAGAATAATTAGGTAAGAAAATTTGTGACCCATGGCTCGCCATTCCAGATTCCTTCTACCTTCACCCCCATCACCACCACCTCCTCCTCCTCTTCCCTGAGGCACTTGGCTATCTCAAATTATCTATAGAAGTATATTTTTAAGACAGTGTTTTACTAGTTTATTATTAGTTAGGGTAACACTAGATACCTAGTGTTGGTAATAGATGAACCCCAATTCTTAGTGGCTTAACACAATAGAGGTCCAGTTGCAGTAGAAGGTAGGGACAGAGGGGAGCTATTCCAATAGTTATTTAGGGGCCTAGACTGATGAAAACCCGGCTATCATCAACTCTTGACTTCCTGAGTGTGGGTAATCACCCAGCAGGTATACAAAAGGGGCAAGTAAATAATTACAGAGAAGGTTGTCATAGGCTAAGCCTGGAAATAGTTTACATCACTTCCATCCACATTTTGCTGGCCAGAACTCAGTCATAGGGCTGAGGTTTGGGAAATATAGCTCCTGCCCAGAGAGCCACTTCTCTGCAACCACTCTGCACTAGAAGTGACAGCATGAATCTCTGGAGGACAGCTAACATCCCTACTCACGTAACTCCTTCATACAAAGGTATCAGTACTTCATAATAACTTAAAGCTTCTCAAAGAAGATTTGTTAACAGAAATCAAGACTTTAAGCTAAAGGGGTAGTTTAGATAGAATTTCAGGCATCTGAAAATAATATTGGCTTTCAGTTATTTTTATGGCCCTTGGGCATAAGTTAGTGCTGGTAGGTCCTTATGTTAGGTTATTGAAGGAACAAAGAAGAAATGTAAAGAGAAGAATTTCAAAGTGGGTGATAAGTAAATACATGATACTCTACTTTGACCCCTACTGTAACAGAAGCAATTAGATGGGATCATAAGTCTTAGGCTACTTAAGAAAATTGTGTTCACAATTATTCCTTCATCTCCTGTAAGTGATTTTAATGATCTCCCTCTTTCAGTAATTGCTATGTTTCTAACTTCCCAGTGGTCCCGCATATTCAAATGAATTATGATGAGGAGCTGCTAATTATAGTAATGAGATTTAGGAAAGGGAAAAATTTATAAATATAATACCTGTGACAAAAGTGGGCCAAAGCCTCAATCACCTCCAGAGGCTCAGTGAGAAGAATGTGATATGTCAATGAGCATTCCCAAAACCTTGACCTATTCCACCTATTCATGCGCCAGCACTCAAAGGGCACACAGAGTTTTCTCTTTCCCCACCAGCTACTCTTTATCTGAAGTCATGACAACTGTGGATTCATGGTGTCCAGTCATTCAAATGACCACATGACAAATGGAAAACAGTATTTTTAGTGATGGAGACAAATTCCAACCATGCCATCTGAAAGGAGGCAAGGTGGCTGCTTTTGTTCTTAATCCTGAGTTGAAAATTAGCTCCACATACTACATTTCCAAGACTCATGACTCAAGCCAGAGAAAGCCAGCACTCAAAAGCTCTTCACAATAGCTTGAACTGAACATGAAGTGATTATTAACAAACACAAACTTCATAAAATCATGGGCTCAAAACCAACCCTCCATTGCCTCTGAGATACAGGAAGCGCAGATTTGCATTTCACATTATACTGACCTATTCCTCAAGAAGCCCTAAAAGGAAGCTGGCATCCACCTTCTGTAACATGTTAATAGTGTGGGGAAACTGACCATATACCTAAGGACAAGGACTCCAGTGGGAAAGCAGAAAAGTGAAGGAAACAAGGCAAATTTTTACCTCCTCAGAGTTGACAGTCCTAAATCAAGTTCCAAATGTGGTATAACTTAGGGCATCCACAGTACAAAACTATGGAAACCATGGAAAACCACTGGGAAAAGCCAGGGATGTGTGGTTCCAGTGGGACCAGGCAATTGCCAGTTAATGCCAGTTAGTGGACAGGGATTGAGCTAAATATCCAGTTTGGGCAGTACACAGGAACAAAGTTGGATTTCAGTGTCCTATGATTGGGAGTTTTCAGGAATAGACAGAAAAGCAGGGTCCGCTTCTCTCAGGAACTATATTGGCAAAACTTCCTTCATTGTGATACCCTTGAAGGACATGAGGAAGCCCACAAAGTCTTCAGGAGGATGCTGACCTATAGATAAGAGGCAAATTCCAATGCCTTCAGCAGCCCAGCAGTGGTTATCTTTATACCAGGCTTCTACCCTCTGACTAGAAGCTAGCAAGAATCAGCTTTACTTGCTTGAGCTTGTGAATTCATCTTAACAACTACAGCAAAGACCTGGCCAGGGCAAAGACCAACAAAGTGTTTCTAAAATTATCTATAATTTGCTTCCTATAATCTTAACTCACACATTCAATAGTTTCTATCCAACTCCCCAAAAATATAAATATTTAGTAAAATTTATTTAGCACCTACTCTATGCCAGAAATGTTCTAAGCACTAAGGATATGTTACTCAATCAAATAGGCACAGTCACTGGTGGAATTTACATGATAGTGAGAAGAAATCCTAAGCCACCTTCCACTGTATTCATAACCTATTGAGGGAAACACAACCCCTCTCTTTCCTTCACACAATTTCCATCTCATGAAAGGAGTTAAGCACCATACATTTAACAAGGGTCCATAATGGAATGGAGTAAATGGCACAGGATGAATAAGGTGTGGTCCACAGTCTAGTAGGGGAGACCACACATTTACAAAAGTTTACAATGTAGACAGATGTTAGGGGTTTAATTGTGCCACACACACGCCCAAAAAAAGACATCCTGACATCCCAACTTCCAGTATCTCAAAATGTGAGCTTATTTGGAAATAAGGTTGTTGTGAATGTAAGTAGTTAAGATGAGCTCACAGTGGAGCGGGGTGGACCCCTAGCCCAGCATGACTGGTCCTTACGAGAAAATAGCCATGTGAATACAGAAACACCCAGGGAGAGCACCACATGACTATAAAGGCCAAGATGCAACTAACTGCAAGCCAAGGGATGCCAGAAATTGCCACCAAACCACCAGAAGCTAGGTTCCAGAGGCATCATGGCCCTATGACACCTTGATTTCAGACTTCCAGCCTCAAAAACTGTGAGACAATAAATTTCTGTTGCTTGAAGCTGCCCAGTTAGTGGTAATTTGTTTCGGGCGCCCTAGGAGAGTTATATACCGGTAAGTATTTTAACATAGCTATGGAAACAGAGGAAGAAACAACGGTACCTGTGATGAGTGGGGAAGACTTCCCACAGGAGATGTTATTTGCACAGGGCTTTGGAATATAAGTAGGACCTTTGCCAGACACACGGGGAAGTCAAGATGCAAAGGTCCTTTTAGACTGTGCCAAGGATGAAAAAACAGATGTTGAAATAATGGCAAGGAATTTGGTGGAGCTGCCAAATTCTAAAGCACCCGAAATGCCCAAGGCACTCTCCTAAGTGGTACACAGGAGATGCTTGGAAGTAGAGGACTATGGGCGAGGGACTAAGAGGTAGACCGCACAACTGGAAAGTAAAGTTACACCCAAATTATGCCGGCACAGTAGATAATGGGAAAGCTTTAAGTAATTATAAGCAGATGAACAACATGATCATGTTGAATTTTTTGGTGAAATATCTTTGGCAACAGGGTGCTGAATACACTTGAAGGAGTAGTGTGTTAAGTGGTCTCCAAACAGATCAGGAAGCACTCGATTACAATATGTGTGATACTGTGATATAATAAGACATATATATTTGATGGTCACCCCCCCACCGGTCCAGGCACAGATCTTCTAAAACACTTGGAATTTCCTGAGTGACTGAGGTGAGAGGAGCATCTTTTGTTATTCACTGTAAACCCCTTTCAAACATACCGTAAATTTATGCTAATGGCAGACACTTGAGGATAGGGGCTGGTAGCATGGCAGTGAGAATACAGGGATGAAAAACAAAATTATTAAATTGAGAGGCAGAACACATGAGTGATGGATGTGGAGGGTGCAGGAGGCATGAAACAGTCGAGACTAGTCAAGGGTACTGCTGCCAGAATGCAAAGTTCAAATTCTGTCCCAGCCACTTCCAGTTGCCTGACCTTGGACAAGTTACTCAACTTCCCTTGCCAGTGTCCTCAGCTGTGAAACAAAGATACTAGCAGCATAGGATAGTTGGTAGGATTATATGAGTTAATACACAGATGATGCTTAAGAAAGGCCCCTGGGTCATATTAGGTGCTTTGTCCACATTTGCAATGGCAGCAGCAATATATAGGGAGGAAGCTCTTGGGCTGGGAAAATGAGGATTATAAAAGGATTATTATTATTTACAAAAACAAAAAGTTTGATGAGAGTACTCAAGAGGAAGAGATTAGCTCCTGGTGAGCAGCAGATGGAGCAAAGACACACAGTCAGAAAGGGAAAGTCAGACTGGGGAAAACGGACGATGGGTGAAGGTGGCAGGGTCACAGGGAGGAGCTATCACAGGCATGTCGGGAGGGAAGGTAGAGCAAGATCACAAAAGCCTGTCAAGACCACGCCAAGACCCCTGCTGCACTCAACAGAGCTGAGCCCTTCCAACAAAAGTGCTCCTGCGGCTCCCTGGCATCCCCCTCACCTTTTTTTTTTTTTTTTTTTTGTAACCCTCTACCTATTTCCTTGAGGAATTACCTCCCCTTCATTGAGTAGTCTGTGGGACTTAAGAGCTTTTGCCTTCCACTGGCAAGGAGGTGGGTACCCAGTCCAAGTCAGGCCAAAGAGAACCTACCTCGCTAGAGCAGAATTGGGAGGAAAGTGAGGGAAAGGCTGAGTAAGGCTGGATTCACTGATGGCAGCCCCAGTGCCGAGACCAAAATGTAAAGCACTTTCTGCCTCAAGACCTTCAGGGCGACCCAATTTCACCCTCTCTGAGCCAGCTGCTTCTATCCTATGGGCTCTCCTATATTGCTGCCGTAAACTCCCTTTCGATTTAAATTTAAAGAGTTGGTGTCTGTTACGAACCACCAAAGACCCCTAACACCCGAATATAGCTTCAACAGACAGGCCTTCCTGACCATTTGCTTTCAGAATAGACACACCAACCCAACAAGAAAACAGCAGAAAGCTGGAAGACTACACTCACTGCCTGGCAACCAAAGTCACTACCTGTGGTCTGACAAAGGCATGAGATGAGAACTAGTTCTCTCCTCTTTCTCTTAGAGAAAGCTGAAGCCTAGTTGTATTTCCTGTCTTCAATAGTGTGTGTGTGTTGTGATAGAAGTTATAATATGACCTAGATTTCCTACCTACATCAATCATTTTATTAATTGCTTTTTTAGTTTTATGGACACCAAGAAAGGGGTGCTGTTTCCAGAAATGAGTTCTCCCTTCTGATCACAGTTCCACTGTGGGAGATCCACCGACTCTGATTTCCCTCATCAGTACCTCATTGATGTTAAGAATAAAAGAACCTTCTCAGATCAAATCAGCCTCTCTCAGCTCTGAGCCCAATTGCTCCCTAGCTTTTTTCAGCTAGGATTAGGTTTCTTACCAACAGGCCTCTAACACTGCCTAGGACAGAGACCATTCTAAAGTCAAATCTGTATTTCTACCACAATGAGTGTTCTAATCCTTTCAAGTTCTCTTTCTATGAGCATGGTTGCAATATTCTTGATGCTAGATTCGAAATTAGACATCCTTTCTCCAACTGATGCTCCGTACCTTTCAAATTTATTCACTCAAACAATCCATACTGAATACTTTCCATGTGTTAGAACCAAATGCAGCCAGGTTGTTCCATCCCTGGAGGGAGTGAATGTTATTCATTTTGTATCCCATGTCCACCAGAGTACCTGGCACATGAAAAGAGACCCTGAAAGTTTTCCTGGTCAAAGGAAGATTTGCTTCACTAACAGTTTTCTGCAAAGCAGATTTCAATGCCCTATCATAGGGTCCTAGCTGACCCTCAAGTATTAGGGTATATGGAGCAAATGGAACTCCAGAATCATACTGCCTGGTCCCAAATCCTAGCTCCACCCCTTCCGACTATGTGACCTTAAGCTAATTAATGCACCTTTGAAAGCCTTAGTTTCCTCTGTAGAATAGGATTAGTAATATCTGCCTCATGAAGTCATTAAAAGAATTAAATAAGAAAATGCCCAAAAATCATTTAGTACCATACACAGCACATAGTGCTTAATAAATGTGACTCTATCAGGGCCCCTGGGTGTCTGACTTAAGCTCAGGTCATGATCCCAGGGTCCTGGGATGGAGCCCCGCAGTCTGGCTTCCTGCTCAGCAGGTAGTCTGCTTCTCCCTCTCCCTCTGCCCCCCCTCACTCGTGCTATCTCAAATAAATAAATAAAAATATTTTTTAAAAATAAAAAAATAAACATGACTATCTAGTACAGATTTTATAATCACAAATTCTGGTGCACAAGAAAATTCTATTTAATTTTTGACTTTGAGCCCCTAGTCCACCCAATATGAAAAATAAAACTCGGTTAAATAGAAGAAGTGCCTCTTTTCCCTCACCTTCTTGAAGTTGTCCCTAAGTTCCAGACAAGGCCACCTTGGTGGTGGTGGGAATGGGGGCTTACGCCCTCCTTCTAAGACTATAACTCGTCTCACCCAGTCCATGACATAGGCAATGGGCCATGTTTTCTTGAATTGCTCCCTGGAGATAGTGATCCACGGACATGCCATGGCACACCACGGGCAGAGTCTATGTCACATCTTTCCTGCACACATCCCCCTGTGCTATCTGAAAGACTCCTTCAGGTCTCAGATGTACACTCTCATTTGCTATCTGTGACCCACTGAAGGAAGCCATAGGAACTTTTGGATGTCCTGGAGTACCAGTGAGTATCTGCAGAGACCTCCGAGAATTTCTCCAGCCTAGGCATGCCTAGCAGCTGGTTCTACTCTACAACAGTACCATGAGGGCAACAGAAATTCCTCCATAAGATCAGTCATTTCCTGATCATCCTTCAGGATGCCAGGCCTGGACCCTCTCTACTCTTATATCCCTAATCAAAGTGGGATGGGGGGCATGGGAGCAGTAATTGTGTCTCCCTTGTGGGGAGCAAGAAGAACAGGGCACAAACACTAGAGAAGGAGAGGAGAAAGGGCAAAGAGGAAAGGAGGAAAAGAGAAAGGAGAGCCGGAGAGGGGGAAAAGTAGAGAGAAGAGAGAAAGACAGGAGAGGGGAGAGGAAAAGAGGTCTCTCTTGCTCTTCTCTACTTCTCTCCCCTTTCTCTTTTCCTGGTCAGAAGGTCTTTACTCAAGGAGGAGAAGTGGGAGGGGATCAGAGAGGAGAAATGTCAGGAAGAATCTCAATTAGAGAGAACTGTTCTGACTCATCATATTTACTTCCTCAATCCTTGTTTCACTCTTACATTTTGCAGTTCGAAGCTAAGATCTGCCATTTTCCACGATTTGCTTCTGAGGGGTAAGTGATGGCTCAGGATAATTAGGGAAAGGAAGAAAAGAAGAATAAGGTTAATCCAATGATTAACCTCTGACATCATTAAGACCAAAGCACCATAAAAATGGGACTTGGGTCCAGATGTGGAAATGTCCCTTGAATGTCTACAGGAAGGCCCCTGGCTGAGCAGGTGCAGCCCCACCAGAGGTGGAGCTCCATGACTGTTAAGAAAGCCCACCAGGCTCTAGGAGGAGAGAAGACCTGAGAGCTCCAGGGGGCAGGGGATTCAGGATGAGAGGACAAGCTCTGGCCTGTCCCTGATCCAAGTGTGCCAATGGCTCTCAAATAGCTTTTATTTTCCCTTTATCTTCCAGATGGTTCCTGACTGCCTCCCGTATCTTGTCAATACTGAAATCTCTTCAGTAGCATCTTGACTTGGGGAGCAAATCAGCTGTTTGACTCTCTTACTGTGTGTTAGCTCCTTCAATCACATATTCTAGGACTGTTGGCAGCTATTTATTTTTCATCTACAGATGGCTTCATAAAAGCCATTCTCCTTCTTCTGAAAAAAGTCCAAGTGGTAACTGGATATTCATTTAAGATGCAAATCGGGTTATGCAGGTGGCATAAAATCACAGCAGGCTTTAAGAGCTACAGAGGAAGGTGGAAAGACTCAAAGACCTCCCTTGCTTGAGGAAAGCACAGCTCCTCCCACCTGCTCTCCTTAAGATCAACGACGACGTGGCCTCCGCCTCCTTAGCGGGGCTGCAGTTTGTTGACCTCTGACCTAGATTATCACACTCTAAGAGGATAAAGCTCAATTCTAACAACCAACTAATTCTGGTCCCAAGTAATATGTGAAAGGAAACTTTAGTAATCTATCTCTTTTCGAGTATATGATAAGGAAGGAGGGGCGCTAGAGTTTATATATCTCTTTATAAATAATGCAAAGTTATAAGATGAGCATAAACTGCATAGAGTAAACTATTTTCAAGCATGAAGTCTGTAAGTGGAAGCTTACTCTCATTTCTTCCTTCTGAGTGTGCAGGGTCCCTATTTGGCAATATTTTATTGGCCTATGTTGAATGGGCCTGTATTCAGTCAAAGGAAACTGTATTTGTTTGTATAGCCTATAATCCAGAATTTTCCTTTGTTCATTCTAGCCTTACTACCACCACTTATTTTCAGTTTAGATTAGTAACTTGATCATATCCAAGAATTTTGTTCCAGGGCGCCTGGGTGGCTCAGATGGTTGAGCGTCTGCCTTCGGCTCAGGTCATGATCCCAGGGTCCTGGGATCGAGTCCCACATCGGGCTCCCTGCTCAGTGGGGAGCCTGCTTCTCCCTCTCCTACTCCCCCTGCTTGTGTTCCCTCTGTGTCTCTGTCAAATAAATAAATAAAATCTTAAAAAAAGAATTTTGTTCCAGAACAACTGTTAAGGCACATGTTGCTGGTGGTTGATGATGCACTTCTTGAACTCTCACTGGTCACCTCCACGCCATGATTTGAGAGCAACTGCTCAAGGACCTAGCCTCCTCCCAATGCAAGTTTCCCTGCTCCACACTTGAATTTCCTCCACGAATGGTGAGTTTTGATTCGAGAAGTTAGAAAATAATAAAATTTGGAGGGTACTATATATGTGCGGGCAGGGAGGGGTGAGGGGAATACAAAGGCTAAGCACAGAATTACAGAACATCCCTTAAGTTTGGGGACCCCAGGACAAGGGGGCTTATGCCTCAGTTCCCAGAGCATAGTGCACCAGCTTGTAGGCCTTGCAGAAACACTTCTGATCCAGCTTGTTATGAGGCCAGGAAGAGGCCAGAGAACATGTGAAACTTCTAATTGGTATCTGTCCATCCCATCCCCAACCCCCACTAGGCCCCAAAATGGCTCAGAAGAGACCAGCTCAGACAGCAGTGATGTATACAGACAGAGGCCAAAGAACAAAGTGCTGTAAAGACAAGGTTTCCCAATGCAGATAGAGGGTGATTATGGACCACATGGCCTTGCCTCCCCTGCAAGGTTGGTTTTAAACCCCAAATGGGTTAGCTCATCCTCTGAGGAGAAGTAAAGTGGTAGAAAGTGGAGTTTTCCAAATGAGCTATTTACCTAAAGATCCAGAAGATAATAAATTTACCTTAAATTGATGAGATCAGATCTTTTCTGCAATTCAGACAAACAGGGCCTCAAAAATCCAAATTTAGAGAAGTCACGTAGTAGTAGTAGTAGTAATAGTAGTAATAGAGTTATAATAGTAGTAGTAGGAATGATACAGTAGTACTCATCAGAGTCATAGTAACATAACGGTATAGCAGCAGTAATAATACAGTAGTAGGTAGTGGTGGTGGTGGTAGGAGCACTAAAGAGCAGCTAACATTTATTGAGTACTTCCTAGTTAATACTTACGACAATACTATGAGATGGGTATTTTCCCCCATTTTACAGATGAGAAAACAGACATAAGAAAAAGATTAAAGCTTGAACAAAGAAAGGCTCAATGAATATTTGTTAAGGGAATGAATGGGTTCATTTGTGAAATCATACATCAACAGGAAGTGGTTCCCACACAAAATCAGAAGGTATGGACGACTCAGAGTCACTGACAAAGCTTTTTGGTGCTCTGTATTTAGAAACCAAAGTTAGGGGAAGAACTTTTAATAATAATTAATAAAACAGAAATAAGGATATGGTAACCACCACTGGCTAACTTACTGACTCACCTTTTCTATCATTTCCTCCACCCCTTCACATCAGTTCACAATGAATCCCTTTGCTCTTCCTCTACCATAATGTTATAAGCTATATAAACTTCCAAAATGAAGTTTCTAGAGGCAGTGGTTTGTGTGTTTTTTTGTTTTGTTTTGTTTTGTTTTGTTGCTCTTCTACGCTGCAAGTAGTAGGCAAGGCTGAGGAGGGAGGCAGCCAGCAGGAAGAAAATGTCAATAGGACCACATGGGCCAATGACTTGTGAGATTTTGGCGAGCCCAAAGCTACTCCTGGTCCAGACACGACCCCACCCCCCAAGCCATGGCCCCAGCTCTTTAGTGATCTAATACCCTGTCGTTCGATTGCTTTTTCTCCAGGCAAAAGTCCTCAGTGCTATATATTTACTTTATAGTTAAAGTGATTTTAAGTTGTTGTCGTTGTTGTTGTTTTTAACCACAGGGAAGGTTTGCAGCTCCAGTTAGGATATGAACTGAAGTGATTTTCCAAGCGTGCACAGAATCCGGGCCTCCTTTTCCGAGAGCAGACCGACCCGGGGCCCCGGCTGGTCCCGCCACCTAGCGGCACGCTCGTTCTTGCGGGCGCCTCCCTCAGCCTGAAACGAGGGTGCCCCGCCATCAGTTAAATTATTCCATCTCACAGCCTATGAATTTCAATAAATATACCATCTGTTCACCTTCTGTGTGGGAGTTCAATCATCTTGCTGGCAGCGGTATTGTTCTACAGCAATTACCTCCGTCTTTATCAGCCTTCAATGAGCTGCAGCAGCGTGTCTGTGAAACTGACAAGTTTTAAACCTCGGTTTCTGTAGCTAGGACAGTCTCTGTGGTTAGAACACGAAAAAATAGCCCCATCTAAACGTCGCGGGGGGGGGGGGGGGATCCGCCCCCTGATGAAATGGGCAGGCTTTCCTTTGAGCCGCACTGCAGAGCCCTGGAGCCTTGTTTCCCGCTCCGTGAGGTAATGGGACTGGAAAGAGGAAAGGCGGCGCTGAGACCGGAGCCTCATGCGGCGCACCGGGCAGCCCGAGGGGAGCGCGCCCTCTCCGGGCCTCAGCGTCCTCTCCTGGAAAGTGCAATGGGTGACCAAAGAACTTCTCTTTAGCTCCGAAATTGGAAGATTCTAGTGGATGGGGAATGGGAGCCTACGGCGCAGCCCACGCCCAGATGTACCACTGACTTGCCGAGCTTCGCTGAGTTGCTAAGTAAAATCACAGCTATAAAAAGAAAAAGGCACAACCACCAAAGTGATTTGAATGCTTTTGAAATTTGGATTGTTATTAATGATATTTTCTGGCACAGTACATGAGAGAGGAAATGAGGGCTCAGAGAGGCTAATCTGCTCAACGTTACCCCTAGACTATGGGGCAGCTGGGGTTTAACTCATGCCCTGTTCCAAAGTCCAAGCTCTTAAATAGAGTGCCATATTGGGAGGCTTCATGAAAAAAGGAGAATTTCAGGATAAAACCTAGATCTAAAGAAAGTATGGAAGGCATTTCAGAGGAAAGCATATATGCCCATCTCATGAATACCCAGCATTAACTTTCTTTTGGTTCAGTTCTGGCTACTTGCCCTCCAGCCACATATGCAAACAAGCTGACCATGGCCCTAACAGGGCTATATGCTCCCCAAACCCTGTTCATTTTCTTTCTGGGCACACATGAACATTAAATTTTTAGCATCCCTTATAGTTAGAGTGGGAACAAGGGATTGGGTTCCGGCCAGTGGGATGTGGGCAGAAATTCTGAATACCATCTGAGTGTGGCCATAAAAACCTGTGTGTTCTATACTCTTTCACTCTCATTTACAGGGCTGGAAGTGAAGACTCTGGGATGGCAGCACTCTGATAAGAGTCACAGTCCCTGGGTTGTCACACTGAGAGAAGCCTTATGGGAGGCTACCCCATCTGCACTGGACTGTGGCAAACTGAGAAACAAACCTTTTTCTTGCCTCCTCCTGAGATTTTTAGGTTGCTTGTTTTCTTTTTAAAATTTGGATCAGAATATTAAGGATATTTTCAGTAGAATACTCCTAGTCAGTAGGCTGTTCAGTAGTAACAGTAGTGGCCCATTATATGTTGCCTGCCCAGGATCCAATACCCTTTCTTCTTTCTTCTGAATCCAATCCCTAACACTCCTTCTCTAGCACCTTGATTTTCCTGAACTTTAGTCCACATGGTTCTGATAGGGGTACCACCACCCCCCTCAGCTCTGAGGCCTCTCTGCATATTCCAGCCCTACAGAGCCAAGTAAGAGGCAATCCTGGGGATTTTTCCCTACAACGATTGTGAAAGAGAAACTCTTTTTCCCCCTGGAAGATTAAACTAGATAATGTAAGTCTGGAGCAGCTAGGAGTTCACTATAGAGAAGAGCCTGCCCTGGAGTAAGGTTAGCATATGGGACAGCAGAACTCTAAGAGGGGTGGGGACTAGAGAGCAAGAGGACAGGAGAGGGGGCTGAGGTGCATGGCCCAGCAAGAAAGAAAATGGAAGCAGGGAGACGTAGGGTGGCCAGGGGGGCAGGAGGGAGAGAGGCAGGGCAAAGAGAGAAAGGTGTATGAATATGAAGTATGAAGGACAAGGGGGTGGAAAGTGGGAGTGAGGGGCTGGGGCAGTAGGCTTGAGTGCAGGAGACAGAGAGAGAAATGGGTAGGGACATAGAGATTGACAGGAGAGAGAGGGGCGTGGGGGTGAGGGATGGGGGTTGGGGAGTGGAGAATGGAGGAGGGGAGAGTCAGAATGGGAGAAAGCCAAGGGAAAGAAAGAGAGACTGGGAGAAAGAGGAGAGGATTGCCGGTTGCGGGATGAGGAGCTAGGGAAAGGGGAAAGAGAGACAGGGAAAGAAAAAGCAAGAGAAGGAGAAAAGAAGAGAAGGAGGGAGGGAAATGCATGAAATCCTTATTGAATCCCTGGGTCCGGCTATACCTAGGCAGCCTCCTCCCTGGGCTTCTCTATGATAGGAGTCAAATTCTCTTTTGCATTTATCCATTTTCACTGGGGTATTGCCACTTGCTACAGGGTTTTTGTTTTGTTTTGTTTTTTTCCACATTTTCCAAAACAACCTTTTAAAAAAAAAGCAACATGTATCAAAACATGGACACATAATTATGTAATACAGTCAACAAAATGAATTGACTACTTTTTACCAAAACGAGAATTTTCCAAGATTCAAAGCATCTCTATCAACTTATCCTTTTGGTCTTTCTCCATTGACTTCTTCAATCCTCTCTTAGCTGGGTTACATTCTATTGTGTTTTCTGGCTGATTCTTTCCTCTCTTTTCATCTTGTTCCCTATTCTAATAAGTTGTTTGGTCTTTATCACCTTTTCCCCAATGCAAAGTGCCTTGTTGCTGTCTTCCGCATAATCATTTAGAATGCTGCAAGGTCCCAGGTGTCAGTCCCTCCAGCCCCACCGCTCTCAGCACCACCATAGCAGCTACTAAGGCAATGAACCTGATCCCATGGGCTGCCAGCTCCAGCAGCTGCCATTCAAATCACCCAATGTGAGTCAGCAGGGAGCTGAGATTCATTATTCTGAATCCCCCTCACATCATATCCTCAAGCGTAGAAGCAAAAAACCATTGGCTTACAATGTAACTCAGTGTCCAAATTTCCAAGTGGGGATAAAAAGACGAAACTGTGCTTGCCATAAAGAACAGGTGCAAGAGAGACAGAAACACAGAGAATGTGTATGAACATGGGGGTATATTCTAGAAGGAGAGGTTAGAAGGCAAATCTAAGAATCAAGCTCTCAAATGCACATCAGGGAATAAAACACTGGCTTTCTCTAAAGCCAGAAGAAAAATGAAGCAATCAGTGGAATTTTCAGAGGCAAAAGAAAGAAGGTACGTTAGCAAAAGACAATGGAGCAGTTTCACAGCTGGGGACCAAATGTCACCTCCTCCCCTAGAGAAAGCACCTGAAGTGGAGTCGCCAACAGGGAGTCCCTACACCCCAGGGACTTATATTTATTTTGTCAGCATAGTTCATATCCATTCAAGCAAAATGATATGTATGACATTTGGGCACAAGGTCTTTTTCAAAGAGAAAAATCAACCCAGCCAAGCTGGTTTTCCTCATTCACCAGCCACCGCCCACCCACTGCCAGCCCTCTACCATTCACTCAGAGAACCACAGCCAGGAAACTGTTCCATACAACCCCAGAGGCTTGGTTTTCTTCTGCTAGTCTTATGCATAATTTACTCACATACACAATTCCTGTCAACAGTGGCCTTCCTTTTTCATCTATCAATGAATTTGAAGGCTTTATAAAAATCTGGATCCAGATAAAAGGATTGTAGACAAAGAGCTCAGGTTTCTTTGTTCTAAAAAGAAGTGAAAATTGTATTTTCTTTAGAAGGTTGAGTGGTTTGGGGTTTTTCTTTTTCTTTTTTGTGGGGAGTGGGGGAAAGTGTCATTATGAAAGCACTCCTGATGAGATTTAAGATGACCCAACTCCTTCCTTCATCTGGAACTCCATACTCAGGGGACCCAAGGGACTAATGTAGCCCCTCCACTTTGGACAGGGTAGTGAACCTGAATCCTTGCCCCTCTTATTAACCTAGGAAATGTAATGGCACTTGAACAAAAACCTAACACCCCTTCCCTCTTATTCCCATGCCCTGCTCCACACCCCCAGCTCCAGCACCCGCCCTGGCTCTTCCTTTTATTCAAGGCAGCAATCCTCCCTCTAACCCACCAACCCAAACTACCCATGGTCACAAGGCCCTCGACCCCTCCAGCCCTCTACACTTCCACCAAAGATATCCACCCACTCTTCCAACATCTGAAACTGAAGTTAGAAGGAGAGGGAAAGTGTGCTCATGTTCCTCCTAACTCAAAGCAGAATAATGTCCTGCCTCTTCTTGATCTTTCTCCAATGAAAGGGTTACACTCATTCACCAATGGCTGGCCTGAGCTGCATGCTCTTAGTGGCTGCAAACCTCTTTTTTTCTGCAGTGGCTACAGAACCTTTCCCTGGGCCTCCTATGAGGAATGTGATCCTGGGCACCTGGGTGGCTCAGTTGGTTAAGCGACTGCCTTCGGCTCAGGTCATGATCCTGGAGTCCCGGGATCGAGTCCCGCATCGGGCTCCCTGCTCGGCAGGGAGTCTGCTTCTCCCTCTGACCCTCCCCCCTCTCATGCTCTCTCTATCTCATTCTCTCTCAAATGAATAAATAAAATCTTTAAAAAAAAAAAAAAAAGAATCTGTTCTCCTTTAAAAAAAAAAAAAAGGAATGTGATCCTAATGTCTTGTACCAATGCTGGCAAAAATCCAAATGTGAGAGAGAATTATAAGATATGACATTATATAGGGAGCTGTTAGCTTTATTCTCATCATTGTAGCTTTAAAAAATAGAAATAAGATCTATCTTTCTATTAAGACACCCTAAAACATGGATTCCATTTTATTTCCAAATATCTGCTTGCTTTGTCAAGGCTCAGGTGGCCATTTATTAAACATTAACCTGGCTACATGTGCAAAGATTCATCCATCCACAGATGTTAACACCAGGCTGAATTTACCTTCGGTGTCCCCTGAAAGACCAAAGGAGAATTTTTGGCCATACCCTATAACCACAATAGTAACAGTAATAGTATTAATAGCCTTCGTTACCTCCCATGCATTTTACACAAATAAATGTAATTATCACAAAAATGCTGTGGGAGGCACTAAACTCTTCCCCCATTTTATAGATAAAGAAACTGAGGCAGAGTAGGTAAATAATTCACCCAAGGTCACACAACCAGCTGAGTCAAAATTTGAATCCAGATCTCTGATTCAAGAGCCCATGATCTTAAGCATTCCATTCCACTATCTCCCTGTACCCATTTAAATAAGGTATTTTGTTATGCAATATTAGATAGATAATGTATTTCTAACGAAACTTTCTGAAAGAGCAGCCCCTAAGAAGAAAAAATAGCAGGGTGTGGCTCAACCAAAGAAATCAGTAGATTATTTTGCGCAAATCTTTCATGGGATAAATCATTCCATGATGTTTATGGCCCTATGTCAAAAGAGGACAGTTTGACTGTTTCCTGGAGTCCTCTGGTTTTTAGTGGGTCCCAAGTGAGAAATCTGCTGGAGACTTTTCAGTGTTGCACAAAGCTGCCAATCACACTTACTGACTTTCTGTCCTACAAACAGTGGGAAGAGTGACTTCATCCCCCAGTCAGCATAACAGATCTTGACACTGAATGAGCAAAAGCTTTTTGCACTCCAGAAAAGCAATTATTTTCCAAAGGAAAAAAAAAACAAACAGTCAATTTCTTAGGCATAATGAACCCACCTATTAATCTTGTCCTGCTACTCTTGCTAATTCTGGAAACAGGAAAGTAGTCAAGCCTTGTTGCTTTCAAATTTAAAAACCATGCACGTCATCAAAAACAAGAGACTTTTCAACTTTGTCCTTCAATTGGCAGAGCTTTTCTGCGAGCAATGACTTAGGAACCAACCGGTGGAGAAGAGAAGCTATTTAATTACCATTTAAATCTAGGTTTTGATTTTTGTTGTAGGCTGTCTAAATATCATTGACTAAAGCACAGATCCTTTAGTAATTACTTAATTCAGCTCCTTGGATCACTTGCAACAATACTTAATATTAATGTGGGGAGTCTGAGCAGCTCTCTTTTTAATGTTTTTACAAGACTGTTATTGTTGACAAATGAATTGCCAGGTTGTGCATCAACCCCAGATAACTAGTTCTGCTTATACATTTCTTTCCAGTGATTAGTGCGAATCTGCCCTCTGTTACTCAAAGCATCCACAGATTTCAACTTAAAGAAAAGGTAAGTGCATAAATAGAAGTGCCTGATGGGTCAATATTTGTAGAAGATAAAATAGTTGTAGAGAAATCCTAAGGATGTTCTGAAGATTTGGGAAAATAGCAACATGAAAATGAAATACAAATGACTTGATAAGTATTTGATACTTTGTATCTGATAGTGCATTCCTGCACTGTCTTGCTTACCCTATATGTTCATTCTATTTTTATATTTTGGGAGCTGGAATATGGTGCAATTTCTGCTATAGGAGGGTGATTTAATTAGGCTTATATTTTTAAAAGTGCCACCATTGGCTGCCATCTAGAGAACTGATTGGAGAGAAGCAATATCAGAGTTTAGAATAGCTCAGAACAAGAGTCCAGAAGCTGTGACAGTAACATTCAACATGGCGGCATGCCAGAAGGATGAGAATTGGGGTGAAGGGAAATAGATGGTTTGAAAGAGTATTTAGGCATGGTGTGGTCAGCTATTCATGATGGATTGGGTGTGGGGATGACGAAGAGGAAGGAGTTAAGGTTTCTGGTTTAATGGATGGTAGGTGTGCACACTGAGAAAGGACATACTAGTGGAGGAGAGAGTTTACAGAATAAGACAATAAACACATTTAGGAACCTGTTGAATGTGAGGTACCTGTAAGGCATCCAAGTAGACATGACACAAAGTGACGAGATATGCATTGTCATCCCAAAGGCCCAGGGAACAAGTATCTGTAAATCTACTATATACCAGACACTGGACTAGATCCTGGGGATACAGCAGTGAAAAAGTTAGCTCTCACCCTTATCTTGTGGAACGTGGAGTCTAGATAGAGAAAGGGGCATTAGACAAGTAACCACCCAAATGAATAAATGGAAGCCATGAAAAGGAAGTATTTCAAGATGAGCAAGGGCCAATTATATCAAATGATGCTAAGAGATGGAGAGGATATGGAGAGGGGCCTCTATTGGATTTGGTCTCATGGAGGTCACTGGAATCTTGACAGGAGCTGTTTCAGTAGAATGCCAAAGACAAAAGACAGATTCAAGTGAGTAAAAAAGAATACCATAAAGTGAGGAAGTAGAGACAGTGACCATGAGACATTTGTTCAAAAAGTTTTGCTGAGAATGGCAGAAGCAAAATGGAGCCATGGCTAGAAAGAGACATAGGTCAAGGAAGAGTTATTTAAGAAGGATGATTTGAAAGCATGTCTCTATGTTTCTGGGACTATTCCAGCAGAAAGGGAAAGAGTTATATGCTGGAAAGAGGATGAATGAGCCAAGTCAGTAAGACCAGACAAATATTCTAGGTTATTCTTCAGAGAGGTAGTGATGAATGGAGCATTTGGGGCTTCTGAGGCACAAATAATGTTCTGTTTCCTCCTCTAGGTACTAGCTAAATAACTATGTTCATTTTGTGAAAATGTATCAACAGGTAAACTTGTTTGTGCTCTTTCCTTTGTATATACTGTATGTCAATAAAACGTGGGGTTTTTCTTTAAGCAGAAGGATTGGAAAAGAAAAAACAAAACTCATTTTTGCAAGTGATGTGATTATCTACATAGAAAATCCTGACAAATTTATAAACTATTATAAGTAAAAGGAAAATTTAGCAAACTGGTTGCATATAAGACAATATATGCAAGACAAGTGCACCAGAACAACAACAAAATAAGACATAATGTTTTAAAAGCCCCATTTACAAGAGAAACAAAAACTGTAAAAAAATACCTAGTAAGAAGTCAACAAAATATATGCTCCACCTGGATACAGAAAATTGTGCCATTTTACAAAAAGATATTAAGGAAAAACTAAATAGAGCAATGCATGTGTTAAATGAATAGGAAGATTTGATTTTTATAATGATGTCATTTCTCCCCAAATTGATCTAGAGACCCAACGAAAGGCCAATCAAACCGCCAACAGGACTTTGTGGAAATTTGCAAATTGATTCTAAAACACACAAATAGTCAAGGGCCAAGAAGAGCCAATACACTTGTAAGAAGAGAAGGGAGCATTTGCTCCACCATGTATCAGGACTTATTATAAAGCTAGGTAACCAACTAACCTGTGAGGTAACTAGGTCAGTGTAATGTTGGCATAGAGAGGACCTGAACGGTGAGCCTAGAAACAGATCATCCCATATTTGGAACTTTGTCCTATGACGAAGGGGCCTATATAATTTATTGTCCAAACTGGGTCACTTATAAGGGGAACTATTTATTCATACAATTATGTCAGGCCAAACAAATGCAAACCATTATTAAACTGGACAGATGAGGATGCATCCTCAGTATATCCATGACAAAGCTGGAAGAGAACAAGTAGAAACAGCCTTTGGTGGGAACAAAGACACTTCATCTGCAGACACAGGTGGGGAATGGGGTCTAGATAGGGATGAAGAGCACTGTTAAGTTTGATGATAGGTATTTGGCCTGCCTTACTACTTTTACTTTCTCAATAAGTTGTGAGGCGAGGGCATCAGCTGAGGGTAAATGGGAAAGAAGCTTAGGGAGCTGGGGGCAAAAGAAGACAGTATGAGCGTTCTGGAAAGTAGAACAAAAATACTAACCCAGTGTAAGTAGAATTGCCAGGGAGCATCAAGGGTTAATTTTAGATTTATGTCATGAATTTATAGCTCAATGAGCACTATTATGTATTTTTCTCCTACAACATCTAGCTGCTTAAATAACTATACTGACAGATTGTGCAGTCTAAACTAGGTTTTAAAAAAAAAAAGGGAAGGACTGAGAACGGGGCATTGTGAACAATGAAAATGTGGTAGGGCAATGGAATGGAGGTCTGCTGGGTTGACGGGACCAGAAAGGGTGAGCAGGAAGGATGGGATGGGTAGCAGAGAACAGACTCCATCAAATGAAGATGTTGGTGATGGTGCTATTTTTTGGCAATAAAAGGTCACGGGACCATGGGAATGGGGGATCTGGGAATAATATTTGGGTCACAAAGTCATGGATCATAAAATCTTAGAGCTGAGGTCCAGAGAGGTAAAGTGATGTGGCCAAAGTGATCAGGGAGTATGTGTACTGAGCTCTATTTCCCAAGAGCACTGAGGTAAAGGGGCACTAAGCATCCGTGGCGTACTGCCGAAAAGGGATCCTCACTTCTTGGCAGTTGCAATCCCTCTGTCACTCATTTTGTTAACTTGGAGGCCAAATAGGAGAGGCAAGAAAAGGCACACTTCTCCTTTTTGTTTTTAAATCATTATGGGAGCCATCTAAGGAAATCAATAATAAAATATTATTAATTAATAATAAAGTCACTAAGTTCTTGCCATGTGTAAATACAGTGGAAGCTGCTTTGGTGGTATTCCGGGTGGGATATAGCTGAACTCTTCCTTAGAAGCACAGTAAGTCTATTGGGATAAATTGGCTCACACAAAGAAACCAAATTAATAGCAGGAAATTGTGGGGAAGAGGTACCCAACTCTGCCCATAAAAGACTGTTAGTAGCTTAGAGTCCAGCACCAGCAGATGGTCTGGGGGTTTTAAGCCAACACGGTCCTCGTCCTAAATAAACAGTATAAAATAAATGTGTGTTCCTCACAGACAGAGCTTCTAGACAAATCCTCACAGCTCCTACCCTGCCACTCCAAGCCACTCCCAGTTGGCATCGTTACATCTCCCACTACAGGTTAGCTAAAATCTTTCTAATGTTCTCTAACTCATCCTAGCCCACATCACCAGACAGGGAAGAGCTTCAAGTTCATTTTGGATTCTGTGCTGATATGAAAGCAGTGAGGAAGGAAAGAAGGAAGGAAGGAAAGAAGGAAGGAAGGAAGGAAGGAAGGAAGGAAGGAAGGAAGGGAGGGAGGGAGGGAGGGAGGGAGGGAGGGGCTGGCAATCAAGGGGGTCTGAAAAAGAATCAGTAATTCAAATTGCTCCACAACGCAGGTTTTGATGTGAATCTGGTTGAGCTTTCTTCTCTTTCTCCTTTTTCAAATCAAAGTCCTGAGGATTTGGCAAGCCAGTGTGAGCAATGTGAGTTTGTTTCAAGTGTGATCAAGTAGCCAATGAGAGTGATTTCCTGGCCAGGTCTACCTGAACATCAGACCTGTGGTGCCTTAGTCTTACTCCAGCATGGGGTGGGGAGGCACAGGGGCAGGTATTTTGCACAATCAGAGCTCCTGGCGGAGTTTCCTTCCTCCGTGCACATGATAGCATGGCTCCATCTCACCTCTTATTAAAATGAGGTTTCTGGATCAACTCTGTTATTCCCACAAACGGATGTTTACATAACTGAGCAAAAGAAAGAGCCAAGAAGTAACTGCCTTTGGCTTGTGGCTTTCTAGGAGAAGTGTTCAACTTTTTTTTTTTTCATCTTTATACTGAGAATGTTTTAAAGGTTTCATAATCACCTTCACTATCAGTGTAATAAAAATCACTGACTTTCTTCCTTTATAAGAAAAAATAAACAAGGTAAATAGGAACTACATGTCACTCACTTTTTAAATTATTTGCTGCATACTACAATACTCTTATTTAAGCTGAGTTTCTTCAGACCCCGAGAGAACGGTGAGGGGAATTAAGAGGCATTCACACACCTGCAGAGCTGGATATATTTATGATGTGTGCCTAATGTACCTTGAATGTTCTGCTCTTATCACTCTTCCTGGTCAGAAACACCCAGGGATTAGGGCTCTGCTAATCAGCTTCCCACAGCCTAGTCACCTCCTAAATATTTCAACTACATTTCTACCCAACTACAAGCCTCAATTCCCCTCCTCAATGCTCCTGAGAGAGTAAGTGTTCCCACCCAAACTATGAAGACCAAGGAACCCATCTTTGTGGAAACCATGTGACCATCAGTGCTCAGAGCTTCCTAGGGAGAAGGACATAGGTCAAGCACTCAGCTCTGGACAGGAATGAGGAAGCCCAAGAACTTCGTGCCCAGGCCTTTCTGTCCCCCTCCTGGTTCTAGGGGTCCAACACTCTTAAGCAGGGGCTGAGTAAGGAGAAAATGGCTCTAATTTTAAGCTCTAATTCCATGGAAAACCTTTAAACCCATAGGGTCCCAGGCTGCACCAAAGATCCAATGAATCAGGATTTTGGTGGGTAGTTCTCTGGAATATATATTTTGCAAAGCTCCATATATATAGGTAAGGTTGCAAAACTTTGTCCTACCTTCCGAGTACCAAGAAGTGGGCCCTCAGACTTCACGAAGGGTCAGTGTTTCTGCCTCCCTCCTTGATTCTAACCCTACAGGTGGGAGTGTGTGTGTGACAACCTTCCTCCTTGAGATGCAGGTGAGAATGCCAACAAGATGTTAAATGTCACATGCCATTCAGATGAAAGGCTGAGGCATTCTGTGTTCCACTCACATGGAGCTCCGCCGGCTTCTTAGTAGAGAAAAAGACCCAAGGGCCAGCTACTGAAGAAAATCTATTGCTTTTAGTCTCCAGTAATGCAGACTTCTGATCTGCACAGTTTTGAGATGATGCATTAGGAGCATCAGAGCAGTCTGCGGAGTGGAAGACAGCTAGAAGGAGATCTAATGAGAACACCCCCTCACAAAGCTAGAAGAAAAGAAGGCTCATTTCGGCTCTGTTTGAAAAACTGATGGGTGAACTCTGAGAGTAAATGACCTGGTTCCTCCAGCTGTAGCAGAGGCACAAGATATTTCTGTTCCTAGGCAACAGACAGATGCCTTTATTTCCCATCATTGCTTGGGCTGGAATAATTCAATTCCATTTCCCTTAGAGCTCAACCTCTGCTTCCTACCTACCTGCAGAACAGGGCCTGAAAGGGTGTCCTGCCCCTTCCCTGATGCCATCTCACATGCAGACAATGATTTTCGGAAAGACTCGATCCTGTTCTTTTTGGGCACAAGGAAAGGAACATAATCTAGAACGCCATCTGCCATCCTGAAATAGCCCATAGTGGCACTATTTTTACCCAGCAATTATCAAACAAATGGAGTCATTTGAAAGAGTCACAGCTGTTCCTCAGTGTTATCTCAGTACAAATATGACACAGTGCATGCTGATTTTGTTTTCTGCTTTGTGTCTCATGTACACAGAGGCAGTGATAATTTCTCAACCTCCCATCAGAACACAAGTCAAAGTGTGTACTCTACAAGTGAGTCACTCTCGGGCAAATTAAAAATCTCTTGTTATCTTGATTACATGGTCGGGGTTTCGCTAAATGTGATTCTCATTTAGAAAGTGAATGTAATGAACTCTGTATTTCAGAGTGAGTGCTAAGAAGCTTTTTAATCCCACAGGAAACAGCAAGTTTTATCCTGGTTAAATGCAACCTAAAAAAAATGTTTGGTATTCATGAGATATATAGATATAGATGGATAGATAGATAGATAGATAGATAGATAGATAGATAGATAAACATTTTGGTATCCATGATATATACGAGCATTTTTAACAAAGAAGCAAAATTCTGCAAAATGGATCCTATTTTTCTATTAACAACCTTCATCATAAAATCAGGAAGGTGTCTGATTGAAATAAATGTCTCTAGTAAATTGAACACACTCATTCACACATGCATGCATGCGTGTGTATGGGCACGTGCACACACACACACACACAGGCAACCCTATCAAACACTTCTCATTCTTTTTGTCCACCTGCATCTCAACCCTGTTTCTATGTATATGGAATTTCCCAACCTAATGAGACAATGCTCACCTCCCACAATGACAGTGAAAATGTCAAAAACTTGCTTTCTCAACTTCCCTTGCAGTTGCAACAAAGGTACGTGATCTGGGCACAACCAATCAGATGAACCCACCCAAGGATAGAGAGATCACCCCTAGCATCTCTGGGAACAGAGATGCTACAAAGAATGCAGAGTTCCAGCAGGGCTGCGCATGGGCATGGGCATGCTGGGTTCAGTACCAACAGCATCCAGGGTGCGAGCTGCAGTCTCCGTCACTCTGCAATAACAGGAGTGTCCACCAGACCTGCTAAGTCCACCAGACCAGGCTAACTCAGCCTCCATCCCTGGCTGCACAGCCACAGCCTGACTCTCCAACCCTCCCAGAGACCCTGTGAGCCAGGCCACATCCTTCCAAACAACTTATTTGCTGCTTAAATCAACCAGCACTGGCTGATTGCTACAACCAAGAACCCTGAGTCAACAAGTACTCTTTTAATGTTTTAACCATGTGAAGATCAAAAATAAGCTTGGAGTTTCTGTTCTCCTTCAAAGTTTTCCAGCTCTTTCCCAATTCCTCAGTCTCTAGTCTTTCTTTGTGTACATATAATCCACAGAAATTTCTCTAACCGCCCCCCACCACCACCAAAATTCCCTAACTTCATACTTTCAACCAGGAATGTATCCAGAAGTAGGAAGATAAGTTGTAGAAGGAAAATGCAGGTTGACATGGCCATTTTCTTCTAAGACTAGCCCCTGGGGAATCAGGAAGGATCACGTATCCACATGCTAAAGCCACAGCACTGACATCCGGTGATGCATAGGCAGATCTTGTCCTTTTCAAGGAGTGCCTTTCAAATGGCAGGCGAGAATTCTACCACTGAACCACCAATGCAGGACTGCCCTTCAAATGGAATTTGCTTCTGAATCTCACAGGGATTGTGTTACGATGCCAACTCTGCCTCAGCAGGTCTGAGAGTCTCCAGCTGTTCCAAGCTCCCAGGTGTTGTCCGTGCTTGCTAGTCCACAGCTGCACTATGCCTGACAAGGTGCTCAAGTGCTTGGGCACGACTCTTAAGCCACCAAAATGAAGCTGTCCCAGGCAAAAAAAAAAAAAAAAAAACCAACAACAACAAAAAACCCACTCCGTGTGTTCTGTCTCCATTTCTGGAGCTCATCTCCTCTACTTCTTTTAATTTTATATTTAGAATAACTAGACTCTCAAGTGGCAATACATTTCATCATTTGGCACACGATTCACACCAAATGGAAAATTTCTATGTGCAAAGTGTCAGAACATGTAAAACAAATTAGATCTTGCTTCTCTGGTTCTGAAAAATCTTAAATTCTATAAAGTTAGCCTATTTAATACAAAGGCCACTTTTTAGATCCTACAGATTAAACAGTATTAGGGACCTCCACTATCTTATGATTCCCAAGAGTTTTCACTTAGAAGGCCTTTAATCTTTTTTCAAACATAAATTAAAAGTATAAAGGCTTGTCTCTGAAGCACAGCAACCCCTGAACACAAAGGCATGGGGGCACAAAGAAGAAACATTCTTTGTACCTCACCCTGACCCCAAAATTGGCCAGTATATTTTTCCAAGCATTAATTAACGTAGTTTCTGAAGGCAGAACATATTCCGCTTTACTTGTAACATGGATAACTGCTCATTAAACATGGCCCAAGTCCCATAACACATACGAAAAGTAAGAGGGGGCCACAAGCTCTTTTTCCAATACCTCTAAAAACAATATAGTCAGTCTACAATTGCCTAGAAAGCCACAGGGTAGGTAAGAACATCACCTTACTTTTAACCATCCTAACAGGAAATTCTATCTTTACTATATTCTGATGGATAGCTGGGATTAATGGTCAAAAACAGGAAATAATTCATAAATTAAAGATATTTTATCACTTCTCATGTGTCATGTAGAGATTCTCTGCCCCATTGGCCCTCTTTATATCATCCCTATTCAGGCGAGGAAAGATTTTTAGAATAAAAAATATAGGGGCGCCTGGGTGGCTCAGTCGTTAAGCGTCTGCCTTCGGCTCAGGTCATGATCCCAGGGTCCTGGGATCGAACACCGCTTTGGGCTCCCTGCTCAGCGGGTCTCCCTGCTCGGCGGGAAGCCTGCTTCTCCCTCTCCCACTCCCCCTGCTTGTATTCCCTCTCTCACTGTCTCTCTCTCTCTCTCTCTCTCTCTCTCTCTCTCTCTGTCAAAATAAATAAAGTCTTTAATTAAAAAAAATTAAAAATTTTTAAAAATCAAATTAATAATCATAAACTATTCCCTGAGTTATAGACATAAAGTATGCCTGGATTATTTACAATTTTCCCCATGAACACAATATATCTTCATACCTGTAGCTGTCTTAAGTAAATTTAAAAATTCTCAATACAGCCAATTCGAAGCTCAGTCTGGGTTTGAAACCTGTGTAAGAGATCTCCCTGCACCAGTTCACCTGAAATTAACTGTATCTCACTAGCTCCTCAGGCCTTCCTGGGCCTTCCTGGCCCCTTTCTATCTCTTCCCAAGGGAAAAAAATTTCTTCCTCACTATTGTCTATGGTAACACAGAAGAGGGCTGAGTAGTAAGGAGTAACTTGCTGAGACCAAGGGCACATCTCACTCTGAACTCTGCTCCTGATCTCGAGGTTTGGGAAGATACTCACTTTGGTTTAAGTGCCCCTTATCCCACTTCATAGTTCCTCTTGTTTTCTTCTTTTCAGGGAGAGGAGTTAGTTCTTGTCTGTTTGGAAGTGTAACTCAGTCTCTAAAAACTGAGTTTTGTTTTGCACAATTTGCTTACATTACAGAATATTTCATGATTCATTTCCGTCAAGCAATTCACTTTGCAGAATCTGTTTTGAGTCAACTAAAGAAGAGAATCATACTAAAACATTATATTCATAGATAAAGAGTGATATTAGCAAATTAATTAGCCTTATTGTTTGGTTTCTTGTGAAAGGCAATTATTTGTTAAGGAGAGCTCAGTGAGAATGAGCTGTCTAAAATATTGACTGTAGATAGATGCTGGGAAAAGAGAGCATGTGAATTGTGAAAAACTGTGAAATTTGGCTATGTGATCTCAGATGTGCTCTAATGTTTGCTATCCTCCTTTCATCAGAACTCTGCGAGCTGCTTGTCTCCCCCCTATTGTACTTTTTGTCCAGATGTTGGGCATGGATAGTCGTGGATAGTGATATTTTTAGAATGTCTACCAGGAAACAAATCTCTTTTGTGAATAACATTTACTCATAGCATAACTTTGATATATATGTGCATGTGCATATATATATATATTTAGAGTTTATTGGGATTCTTATTTTATTTTTATTTTATTTTAAAGATTTTATTTATTTATTTGACAGGGAGAGAGATAGCAAGAGCAGGAACACAAGCAGGGGGAGTGGGAGAGGGAAAAGCAGGCTTCCCGCTGAGCAGGGAGCCCAACGTGGTGCTCGATCTCAGGACCCTGGGACCATGACCTGAGCCGAAGGCACATGCTTAACAGACTGAGTCACCCAGGCACTCCTATGATTATGCATTTGTTAATTCACTATGCATCAATGAATGCTATAAAACAATGCACCAAATGTTTATAATTGGATTTAAAATCAGGATATGGAGCCATATACATAGTGTGATTACAACTATTAATAACAACTACTATGTATTGAATACTTTTCATATTTTATTTCTAATCCATGCCACAATATTGTAAGGGAGGTAAAATCATCCATACATTTTACAGGTTAAAAAATGAAGCTTAAGGAAGCCAAGTAACTTGCCCAAGAAAAATAGAAACATAATACTCCTTTAATCCAAAAAAAAAAAAAAAAAAGGTAGGAAACAAAGAAAAATGAACAAGGAACAGAAAAGACAAATAGAAAATAAACAGCAAGATAGATTTAAGTCCAACATTAATAATAATTACCTTAAACAGAAATGGTCTAAACTCACCAACTAAAAAGTCCATTCAAAAAGAAACAAATACTGATGTTAGCAAGATAGCAGCTCAGGAGGTCCTCAGCCCTCATCCCCCCACAGAAACACAGATTTTTTCAACAATCCATAGACAAAAGTACCTCTGTGAGAGCTTTGGGATCTAGGTCAGAGGTTGAAACACCATGGTAGAGTCCAAGAACTAGGAAAGCCACTTTGAAAAGGCAGGCCTGCCAATTTCAGACATGGATGCAGACCCAGGAGCAGCCCCATCTCCCTGTGGACTCAGTTCCAGCCCAGCCCATCCAAGATCCTACCACCAATCCCGCCTGCCCACAATCCTAGTAAACAGGCCTGCCCACCGTGGACCCAACTGTGGACTCAGAAGTAGCCCTATGACCCTACTCTTACCCCATTCAACCACAGTCCCAGAGGCAGTCCTGGACACCAGGACCCCCAGCAGGAGCCGTATTAACCTGTGCCCTTCTAGCGGGCCCACCAACAACAGGCCCAACCGTGGACCTGAAAGCAGTCTCCTCGGCTAGCTTTAGCCCCACTAGAGTTAGTGGCTCTAGAGTTAGTTCCATCTGCCTAGGACCCCAGCAGGAGATCTTTACTGGCTGAAACCAGTCTGTAAAGATTAGAAGTAATTGCTCCTTCAAATGCAGACATCAATGCAAAGCTACAAGGATCATGAAGGATCATGAAGAATCAGGCAGATACGGCATCACCAAAGGAAACTAATAAAGCTCCAGCAACTGACCCTAAAGAAATGGAGATCTATCAATTGCTTGATAAAGAATTCAAAATTATCACCTTAAAGCAGTTCAATGAACTACAAGTGAACACAGACAACTAAGCGAAATCAGGAAAATACATGATTAAATGAAAAGTTCGACAAAGTAAAATAAACCATAAGATTTAAAAAGACAAACTGAAGGACACCCCAGGTTCATGTATTTGAAGAATTAATATTATTAAAATGCCCATATTTCCCAAAGTGATCTATAGATTCAATGCAATCCCTACCAAAATCCCAATGACTTTTTTTTTTACAGAAACAGAAAAAAAATTCATTTAGAACCACAAAAGACCTGAAATAGACAAAACAATTTTTTTTAAGATTTATTTGACAGAGAGAGATACACAGCAAGAGAGAGAACACAAGCAGGGGAAGTGGGAGAGGGAGAAGCAGGCTTCCCGCCGAGCAGGGAGCCCGATGTGGGGCTCGATCCCAGGACCCTGGGATCATGACCTGAGCCGAAGGCAGACACTTAGCCGACTGAGCCACCCAGGTGCCCCAATAGACAAAACAATTTTGAACATGAAGAACAAAACTGGTAATATCACACTCCCTGATGTCAAACTATTATAAAGCTATAGTAATCAAAACATCAGGGTACTCACACATATAGACCAGGGATGCCTGGGTGGTACAGTCGGGTGAGCATCCAGCTCGTGGTTTCAGCTCAGGTTGTAATCTCAGGGTCCTAAAATTGAACCCCCGCATCGGGCTCCATGCTCAGTGTGGAGTCTGCCTGAGATTCTCTCTCTCTCTCCCCCTCTGCCCCTCCTGCTTGTATTCTCGAGTTCTCTCTGTCTCTGTCTCTCTCTCAAATAAACACACACACACACACACACACACACACCATATAGAACAATATAACAGAGAACCCAGAAATAAACTTATGCATATACTGTCAACTGATCTTCAACCAGGGTGGCAAGAACACACAATGGGAAAAAAGATAGTCTCTTCAATAAATGGTGCTGGGAAAACTGGATGTCCCCATGCAAAACAATGAAATTGGACCATATAAAAATCAACTCAAAATTATTTAAGACTTAAACATAAAACCTGAAACAAAACTCTTAAGAGAAACTATAGGGGAAGACCTTTCTAAACATTAGACTGGGCAATGAGTTCTTGACTCATTGTCAATCCTACTTCGCTCAAGTGGGATTACACCAAATTACAACACTTCTGCACAGCAAAGAAAATAATTAACAAAATAGAAAGGCAACCTAAGGAAAAGGAGAAAATATTCATAAACTCTGTATCTGATAAAGGGTTAATACCTAAAACTAAAGAACTCACAAATTCAAAAGCAAAAACAAACAAACTCTGATTAAAAATAAGCAAAGGGGGGTGCCTGGGTGGCTCAATCGGTTAAGTGGCTGCCTTCAGCTCAGGTCACGATCCTGGGGTCCTGGGATCAAGCCCCACATCTGGCTCCCTGCTCAGCGGAGAGCCTGCTTCTCCCTCTCCCTCTGCCTGCCACTGCCTACTTGTGCTCTCTATCTCTCTGTCAAATAAATAAATAAAATCTTTAAAAAAAAAAATAGGCAAAGGACCTAAATATACATTTCTCTGAAGAAAACAAAAATGGCCAAAAGTATATGAAAAGGTGCTCAAAACCACTAATCATCAGGGAAAAACAAGCCACCTCACACATGCTAGAATGGCTATTATTAAGAGAGAGAGAGAGAGGGAGAGAAAGAAGAAAGAAAGAAAGAAAGAAAGAAAGAAAGAAAGAAAGAAAGAAAGAAAGAAAGAAAGAAAGAAAGAAAGAAAGAAAGAAAGAAAGAAAGAAAGAAAGAAAAAGAAAAGAAAGAAGGAAGGAAAAGAAAGAAAGAGAAAAAACAAGTGTTGGTGAGAATGTGGACAAGAGGGAGTGGTTGGTGGAAATGTAAATTGGTGTAGCCACTATGGAAAACAATTTGGAGTTTCCTCAAAATATTAAAAATAGAATTACCATTTGACCTAGCAAACCCACTTCTGGTTATATATCCAAAAGAATTGAAATGAAGGTCTCAAAGAGAAATCTGCACTCCCATTTTCATTGCAGCATTATTTACAAATGGCAATATATGGAAATAACCTAAATGTCTACCAATGGATGAATGGATAAAGAAAATGTGGTATAAACATACAATGGAATATTATTCAGACTTAAAAAATAAATCCTTCCCTTTGCAACAACATAGGCAGCCTGGAGAACATTATGCTAACACATAATGCAGACACAGAAATACAAATACTACATGATCTCACCCCTAGGTGGCGTCTAAAATAGTCAAACACAGAGAAGCAGAGAGTAGAGCGGTGGTTACGAAGGGCTGGGGGAGGGACACATGGAGGGGTGTTGGTCAAAGGGTAAAAAGTTTCAGTCATGAAAAATAAGTAAGTTCTGAAGATTTATGTGCAACATAGGGCCTATGATTAACAATACTATATTGTATGCTTAAAAATATTGTAAGAAGTAGATCTTATGGGGGCGCCTGGGTGGCTCAGTCGTTAAGCATCTGCCTTCCGCTCAGGTCGTGATCCCGGGGTCCTGGAATGGAGCCCCGCATCGGGCTCCCCAATCGGCGGGAAGCCTGCTTCTCCCTCTCCCCCTGCTTGTGTTCCCTCTCTCGCTCTCTCTCTCTCTCTCTGTCAAATAAATAAATAAAATCTTAAAAAAAAAAATTAAAAATAAATAAAGAAGTAGATCTTATGTTAAATGCTCTTACCACAAAAAATATCTTTAGCTTTTTGTATACAAAAACAAACAACCCAAATGGCTCACATCTGTTAAAGGAATTGAATTTGTATTTTTAAATAAAAACCTCCAGAACCAGAAGCCTTCACTAGGAAATTCTACCAAACATTTAAAAAGGAAATAATACCAGCTTTGCACAGTTTAATAAAATAGAAAATTAAGAAACATCTCCCCACTCATTTTATGAGGCCAAAATTATTTTGATACCAAAACTGGACAAAAACATTAAGAAAACTTAGAGCAATATTTTTCATGAACAAGAACATTAACACAAAAATTCTTAAAATTTTGTCCAACAATACAAAAGAAAGGATAATATGTAAGACCAAGTAGCCTTTATCTGGGTAAAGCAAAAATGGGTTAACGTTCAAAATCAATGTAACTCTGCATATTAACACTCAAGAAGAAAAATTAAGTCATCTTCTCAATAGATGCAGAAAAAGCAGTTGACAAACTTCAGCATCCATTCTTCATCAAAATGCTCAGCAAGCTAGGAATAGAAGGCAACTGTTTCAACCTGACAAAGGGCATCTGCAACAAACCTAGAGGTAGCATCCGACTTAATGATAAAAGACTGCTTCCTCTCTAAGTCTGGGAGCAAGGCCATTTTCTTCAACACTACAGTCTTTCGTTACCTTGTTCCCTAAGTATTTCACATTTTGAATGCTGGTGTACATAGTATTGTTTTTTAATTCTAAATATTATTGTTTTAATTGCTAGTAATATAGAAAAATTGTTTTTTGTATATTTTATCTTACATCCTGTGAAATTGCTAGACTCACTTCCTACTTCTAGTAGCTTTTCTGTAGATTCCAATTCATAGGCCAGGACATATGGGTCTTCAAGGTATGGAGTATTGGGGCAACTCTCACTGAAGATGAACTAGCAAAATTCTCATAAGCCACCATGAGGAAATGAATCACCATGAGGATGAAAGTGCAAATAAAGAGAGTTTTATTTCTTCCTTTTCAATTTGTATGCCTTTTATTTCTTTTTCTCATCATATTGCTGTATAAGAAAATCCAGAGAGAACATATTCATGGAAATTGACATGCTAATTCTAAAATTTACATGGAAATACAAATGACCTCAATTACCTAAAACAGTGTTGAAAAAAACAAAGTGGGGTAATTTATACTACCTGACTGCAATACACACACACACACACACACATATAGTAATCAAGGCAGTGTGGTACTTATGTAAAGACAGACAAAAAGATCATTTAAAGAGAATAGAGATTCTAGAAATAATCCCACACATATATGGTCATTTAATTTCCAACAAAAGTGCCAAGGCAATTTGATGGAGAAAGGACAATCTTTTTCAACAAGTGGTGCTAAAACAATTAGATGTCCATATGCAAAAACAATGAACCTTGACCTTTAGCTCATAACATAAATATTAAAAGGATAATAAATGTAACATTTAACACTTTAAAACTTCTAGAAAAAAGGCATGGGAAGAAATACTTATAACTCTGGGTTAGGCAACTAACTCTTAAAGTAGAACAAATGCATAAAATATAAAGTCAAAAAATGAAAAATTACATTTTATCCAAATTAAAAACTTCTGCTCTTCAAAATACACTGGAAATGTATCTTCAAGATATACTGATGTATCCCTTAAATGAAAAGGCAAGTGACAAACTACAAGAAAATATCTGCAAAACATATACCTGACAAAGAATTTGTATACAGAATAAAGAACTTTCATAACACTATAAAAAGACAAAAGCAATTTTTAAATGGACAAAAGACTAGAACAGACACTTAAGCAGATATGTAGATGGCAAATAAGCCCATGAGAAGATGTTCAATATTATTAGTCATAAGGAACATGTAAAAATGTAAATGTCACCAGGAGATGTCTCCTTATACCTACTAGAATGGCTAAAATAAAAATAAATTCACAGTATCAATTGTTACTAAAGATGTAAAGTAACTGGAAACCTCATACATTGCTGGTGAGAATATAAAATGGTACGGCCACTTTGGAAAACATTTTGGCAATTTTTAATAGAGTTAAATGTACACATGCCTACCATACAACCTAGCAACTCATCTCCTAGGTATTTACTGAAGGGAAATGAAAACACGTGTCCAAACAAACACTTACCTGTGAGCATTCTATAACAGCTTTATTCATGACAGTCGAAAACCTAAAACAACCCCAAGTCCATCAACTGGTGAATGTACATCCATACAATAGAATATTCCTCCATGTAAAAAAGAACCAATGATACATGCAAGAGCAATGACGAATCTCTAAAGTATTATGTTAAGAAAGAAGCCAGTCACAAGACAACATACTATATGATTCCATTGTTAAAATTAAAACCCCAGGCCCAAAATGTCATCACCTAGATTAAGACCCCAGTCAGTAAATCAAAACTTAATACCAACCTAACTGTAGTTTCAACCCCCAGAAATGTAACCTTTAGTCAGTCAACATAGAATTTCCTGGTCAATACTAGGAAACTTACTGATATATCCCTTCTGTTCCTCTTAGGAGGGTAACCTTGCCTAACCAATGCATTTCTTGGTAATAAATTCCTTTCTTCATTTTTTCATGCCTGCTACCTTTAAAAAGCTTTTTTGTTTAGCTTAGTGGAGCTCCCCTCTACTTGCTAAATGGGATGCTGCCCAGTTCATGTATTATTTAATAAAGCCAATTAGATCTCCAGATTTACTCACTTGAATTTTAGTTGTTAACACCATCTATATGAAACTTTAGAAAAGGCAAAACTGTAGTGATAGAAAACATATGACTAGTTGTCAGGGGTTGGGAAGAGGGGGTAGGGGACTGTCCGCACAGGGGCATGAGCAAAATTTTGGGGGTGAGGAAGATGTTCTATGTTATAAATGCAGTGGTAGTTACAAAACTGTACATTTTTCAAAACTTACAGAATGGTGCACTTAAAATTGGTGAATTTTATTGCATGTGACTACTTCAGTAAAGCTATAAGAATATAAGCATATAGCAAGAAAGTATGAAAATGTTATCAAACAAAAAGTAAAATGCACCTGTAATTCAACCATCCAGACTCTACCATGGTTAAGACTTCTGTGCATTAAAATGTTTATATTTTGGGCGCCTGGGTGGCTCAGTTGGTTAAGCGACTGCTTTCGGCTCAGGTCATGATCCTGGAGTCCCTGGATCGAGTCCCGCATCAGGCTCCCTGCTCGGCAGGGAGCCTGCTTCTCCCTCTGACCCTCCCTCCTCTCATGTGCTCTCTCTCTCTCATTCTCTCTGTCTCAAATAAATAAATAAAATCTTTAAAAAAAATGTTTATATTTTTACCATTAAAAATTATCTTTGTAACTGAGGGTTGATGGAGGGAAGGGGATGCGGGATGGGCTAGACGGGTGATGGGGATTAAAGGGGGCACTTGTTGTGATGAGCACTGGGTGTTGTATGTAAGTGCTGAATCATTGAATTCTACTCTAGAATCCAATATTGCACTATATGTTAATAAAATTTAAATTAAAAAAGAGAAAAAATGATCTTTGTAAATTTTCTAACTTAATTTTGTGAATTATTTTGTAATCTACTTTGTCTTCACTTAACATATCATGAGCATTTCTATGTCCATAAAGAAATAGTACAACAACATGACTTCTAGTGGCTTCCAAACTGTCCATTGTATACATGCAAAATAACATGTTCAGGTTCGTTCCCAGTGTTTGCTTTGCGAGCAGGGTTGTGATGAATCTCATTACCAAGAATCCGGCTCTCTGGTCACCACTTCCTATATTTCTAGTTCACTCTTCTTAGAGTCCCCACTCTACACCACCCTCTATTCTTCCAGGATCTACATTCCCTACATTCCCACTCCCCTTCCAGTATCCCTCGCCCTCCTCAAGATTTGCTTCCTTCCTTCCCTAGTTTACAGTTTTTCGGCTCACTGCACAGTCCCTGCACTCACTTGCATCTTTCCGCTGCCTCGGACCCACTTAGCAAAACTGCACCCTGGTAAAAGCCTACTCTCTGCCAATCCTGCTGACATCCCATCTCAACACAGCTGAGCAAGGCCGGAGAAAAGGCCGGATGAGCTGAGGAGCCTTGCAGTTACATTCCTGGCCACGAGCCTCAGAGGGATTCTCAATGCCTGTGGCAATCTTTCCTGATTTCCCAATCCATTCCCCCAGCCCCACTCTCCTAGCCCCAAGCCTCACAAACAATCTGTTGGGAGGGGCCAGATGTTCTTATTTCCAATCCCTTACAGACCAATACTTTTGTAAAATACTATTAAAATATCTCAGCGATGTCAATTGCTGCAAAAGTTTCTAAATGCTTACTCTCACTTTCTGTACTTACCTCCTCGAAGGGCAGTAACCAAGAGCTCAAGGGGCGGGCCACACCCCACTCCCCATAGGGCAGTCCCAAAGGACCCTCCCTCCCTCTCCTTTCTCCCCAGATTGCCAGCATGTCCCACTATCCCACCTCTTGCCTCTTTGCTCTAGGTTGATGACCTTGTTTCCTCTTTCACAGGCGGGGACCAGAAAGGACCAACTTTCCAGGTACCCTTTGTGTCCCTTTACTACCGATGAAGTGTCCACATTCCCATCTAAGGCCAGTGCCCCGTTTAGGCACTAGGCACACCCACTCCAGGGCACTGTCCTATCCATTCCTCTTTCTCTCCTCACACATAGTTTCCTCTCTATCGAATCACTCCCATCAGCCTAAATGCTGGTATTTCTCCTATCTTTTTTTTTTTTTAAGATTTTATTTATTTATTTGACAGAGAGATAGAGAGCACAAGTAGGCAGAGTGGCAGGGGGAGGGAGAGGGAGAAGCAGGCTCTCCACTGAGCAGGGAGCCTGACTTGGGGCTCTATCCCAGGATCATGACCTGAGCCTAAGGCAGACGCTTAACCGACTGAGCCACCCAGGTGACCCTGGTATTTCTCCCATCTTAAATAAATCTCTCTGATCCCATTTCCCCTGCAGTCTCTTAATGCACTCTCCTTTTATCCTATTATACTTTCTCCAGTCCCTCTTCTCCTTTCCTTAACCTATTCCAATCAGGCTTGCCAGGCCCCTCCATCAAAGGCTTTCTCAAGGTCAAAGTTGTCTACTTTGTAAAACCTGACAGTCAGCGGCTAGTCTTCGAAGCAGACACTTGTGATGGTCTGCATCACCTTCCCTGGGCCTGACTCTGATCTCAACCACAGCTGTGGTACAGAGTTCTATGCTCCCCGACAACATTGCTTACCAAGCACCCACCTCACTTCTCTCTGCTTTTCTGCCTCAAGGCTTTCTCCCATGGGAGCCTGCCAAGTGCAGTAGAGGGGAGTTAACACTCAAGAGAAAACCCCCAGCCAGTAACTGTCTAGCTCTCCACTGTTTGAACAGACATTCTGTACTCTTCTCAGATGTGGCAGTGAAGCTGACCCCCCATAATCAAAAGCAGCCACCTTGATAACACACTTTATTGGCATTTCTCCTACACGGCCTCACCTCCCCCATTCTCTCACTCCTACTCCTGGGACCGCCTCCCAAATTAATGTCTGTACCCAGACACTTGTCTGCAAGTTCTGCTTTTAAAGGACAAAGGTAATCCTTATCTAACTGATCACGTCTCACGGGGTTGATCATTCTCTCTTCCTTGAAACAAATGTTTACTTGGCTGCTGTGGTATTAACTCTCCTGTTTTTCCTCCTAACTCACTGACTGCTCCTTCCCAGTCTCTGCTAGTCCTCCTCCCCGGCCTCTGAATCCTTGGCCACCTCTTTTCCAAGCTTCTGCTTACTCCTTTGGGGATGTGAGCTGGTACTGTAGCTTTAAATATCACCCAAATGCTGATGACTCTCAAGTTTCTATACCAAGACCAGCTCTTTCCCCTGAACTCCAAACTCAGACATCCAAATGCCTAGTCAATATCTCTACTAGGATGTTTAATAGGCATCTCAGACTCAATATTTTCAAAGCCAGACTCCTGATCCCTTCCTCCAATCCTCACCTGCCCAAACCTACTTTTCCAGTCTTCCCTCCAAGTTCATGGCAACTCCTTCCTTCCACTTGCTCAGGTCAAAATCCTTAGAGTGATCCTTGGTGTCTCTCTTTCTCTCATACCCCAAATTCAGTCTATCAGCCAATCCTAGCAGTTCTATCTCCAAAATCTGACTCTCACCATTTACACTGCTACCCACTGAGTCCAGGTACATGTTACCTAACTGGTTGTCACCCTTCATCCACCATTCGTCAATTCTCAGAAAAAGCAGCCAGAGCAAAACTGTTAAGATGTATATTAGATCATGTTGCTTTTGTTATCAAAATCCTTTCTAACTTTGGTTCTCAAAGTAAAATCCAAAATCTTCCCTACCAGCTCTCAAGTCTACTCCATCAGGCCCTCCAACCTCCTAGCCTCCCCTCCTCCCGCTCTCCCCTTCACTTCCCCTACTCCAGGTACACTGGCCTCTTTAGAGCGCTTCAACAACACCAGACACATTCCTGGCTCTTCCTTTTCACAGTCCTCTGAGGACTTTAGGGATAACATTTGAGTAGAAAGATAAGAAGTTCATCTGTTAATTTGATAAGTTAGTTGTGAGAGTCTTTTCTTCAGCTGTGTCAGTTTTAGACCTATACAAAACACTCAAGTTTACTGCAAAAAAAAAAAAAAAAAACTAGATCGCCTTTCATGTAGAAAAACTTTGGCTGGGTACAATGATTGATAAGAAAATAAATAGCATAATTACCACTCTATTCTTATGGTAAATTATTTGGCAGAATAGTTTTGAATAGCTTAACAATCATCCTATTATATACACATATACATCTGTAGTTCCATGCGAAATTATAGTTTAATTAATCCACCAAGAGGCACAAGATAAGCTTATTCCTTTAACTCTTCTTAGGAATTAACTTGGATTCAGATAGCACTGAAAAGAGTCTGGCAGTGCAAACATTCCCTCTATCTTTGTCACCTCTTAACTTGAAGAACTTTGTTTGTGATTTTTTGTTAATGAATTTTAAAAAGAGAAAAGCTTTGTGGACACGAAGCTAACAATCAATAAATTTATCTGGGTCCTTTCAGAAGGAGAAGAATGTTTATCCAATAAAGCACTCATAGTTCATATAACCTTGCCTCCTGTTTTCTCTAAAAGCAAGTGTGATGAGAGAAAAATCCAAGAAAAGGTCTTAAGAACCAAGGGGCTAGAATTATCACTACTAGGAGACAAACAAAAGTAAGATCCCAAAGTCCTTTCTAGATACCAAGTGAAGTGGGGGTGGGGAGGTATTTGCTGCATGAGTCACAGCTATGCAAGTAGAAAAAAATAAGCAACAGTATCTGTCAACTTTAGGTTAACCCCCTCTGGAACACATTTGCTCTCTAAGTTTGAGTTTCCCATTTACAAAATGTCGGCTTCCCACTGCTGATTAAAACCTGACTGAATATAGCAATGGAGACAAAGATACCCAGCCTGTAAAGGGCCCAGCAACTCAAGGGTCCAAAATGATTTCAGTTCTGGCTTTCAAGCTGTGTCCGTCCGGGACAGGTAAAGAACAATAAAAAAGTTAAACCCTGTACTTTAAAACAATAGTAATTCAACAGGCAATAAAACTCTGTGTTTATAGTATTAACTCGACTTAAAAAAAAAAAAATAGAAAGAAAGAAAGAAAGAAAGAAAGAAGGAAAGAAAGAAAGAAAGAAAGAAAGAAAGAAAGAAAGAAAGAAAGAAAGAAAAGAAAAGAAAAGAAAAGGGATCCTAGTTGACTTTTTCAAATAAAAAAGATGTCTTGAATTTTTAAACGATCCTTCAGACCAACTATCATTTTCGTAACTTCCAGTCCAACCCCTAAACTCTGTCACAGAGTCAAAAAGATGTGCTGTTGGCCTCTGGAGTAATCAGAAGAACATTCAGGTTAACTAATTATCACCGACACAGACAAGAGCAAACAAAAGCAACAGAGGCATTTCTGTGGACAAACCAAAGCAATAGATTTTTGTCAAATGCATCCGATGTAGAGGACACCAAAGGGATAAACATAAGAGAATCCCTTTCTTCAAAGTGTTTACAATCTAGTTACTGGGTAGACAAAAAATAAGAACAAATTTTTTCCATTTTAAAGACAATCAGTTAAAATTAAAGAGACTCAGATTTCCAAAAGACTTAATAAAAAACTGTTAATCTGGAAATTCTCCATTGCTCCTAATAACATGGTTTTGAGTACAAAAACAGTGACTCAGGATCGAGTCATTCCTTTTTCCTACAATGAGCCGGGGAGCCCGGGAGCTCCCAAGCATTCTCTGTGACAGAAACAAAAGCCTGGGATGCAGGTGTGTGTCCCAGCATGGGGACTGCTGAGTGATGCTGTGGGATTTTTTTTTTTTAACTTGAATTACACATGGCTCCCTCCAAAAGGATCCTGATAGTCTGGGAGACCAAACTGCTGTCTTCAGCTGAGCCTAGGACACTTCCTGTTACTTCCTCCACATGCTAGCATTCAGCCCAGGGAGATCCCAAAGGATTTCTAGCCCATTTCAGTAGATTCTCAAGCCAGATTGGTCCCTAGTCCCCAAAACTAGTTCCAAATGAACCACAGGGCTGACCTAATCCAGTGACTTCCTCTCATTTGGGTGATTGTACCAGTAATTACCCTCTGTTTTTCATATCTTCAGTCTCTCCCCCTCCATTGGCTCTTGCCCTCCAAGCCTTTAAACATACTCACATCATCCCTTGGTAAAGGGGATGCTAAGCTGCCCTCTCATCTCCTTACCCTCTTGTATGAATTTCTTGACAAAACAGCCTATATTCACTGGCTCTACCTCTTCAGCTCCCTTTATCCCTTAATTACTCTAATCCAGCTGCTTCAGCTCCCTTTATACCACTCAGCTAAAACTAACCCGTAAGTACCAGCCACCTTGTCACAGCCATTTTGAAGACCTTTGCTCATTACCCTGATCTCCAAAAGTACTTCTTCTCTTACCTTTGGTATCAAACAATGAGATTTTCATCCAACAAGCTCTCTAGTCTTGAAAGCTCTATATTCTTTTATTTCTCCTTCACCCTGTGTATCTAATCTCAGACCTATAAGCCCTGGATTCTATCTCCACATTGTCTCTTTCATCCCTATTTTCCCCATGCATTGCCTGAGCTCAGTCCCTGAACACCTGTTGCGTGGCCTGCTCCAATACCTGTTAACTCACCTCTCCCTCCACTCCCGCTTCTTTGTCTCCTCTCCCTCCTCACTATGTTCCACAAGGCTCCCTCCCAGCCTAATTACAGTTTTGTGAACTGGAGAGAAAAAGGCAGAAGCACAGTTAGGCCTGAGGGACCGGCACATTCCCCTAAGTAAACCCACGGGAATCCAACGCGACAGCAAATGGACTGCGACTTGCTGGCCTAAAAGATAAATGAAGATTTTCTTAATACCACAAATGAAGTCCTCTGGGATGAGGCTGCAATCCAGCTCACCTGTCCTCACCCCGCCCCCCCCCCCCGCCATAGCTCTAGCACGTGCATTCCCCGAGATCAGCCGTGCAGTTCCAGTACTCAGACCTGTGCTCCTGCAGATCCCAGTGTCCCCAGGTCCCTATGCGCCCCACTTCTTTCCCACTGTGGAGCTTTCTCTGCTATCTCCAGGCTCCATTCAAATGTCATCTCCTGTGGGTGGCTTTTCCTGCTTCCTTCAGCATCTGTGCACATGCACCCCCTCCTGGTGCTTAGTGCCCATTCGCATCAGCTACTTGGGACCACACTCGAGGTCTTCATATGGGAGAAGCCAGGACAGTGCTCAGCCTGTGGTCAAAATTCAATAAACAAACACCTTTCAATGGTTAGGGCTGACCCAAGTAAAGAGATGCTTTTGCCCTGCAGTGGCCTCAATGAACACAACGGAGCAGCATGATTTATTGAGATGTCAGTTTGTGCTTCCTTCCTGCTTCTTTTGCTGTCAGCATTTTTCCTTCTCCTTCCCAAGAAGGTAAGCAAATGTATGTGTGGAGTTCTGGACTCCGTGGCCAGAGTCACCTGAGATTTTTAATGGTTTTGTGTATCGCAGGGTCATAAATGGAAGTTGCAAGGTATTCATGAAAGTTTCCATTCAGACAGTGGTTTGTGGAGGAAAGCCAATGTCGGAAGGGAGTAGAAATGGATATTCCTGAAGACCAAGAAAGGACTGAGTTTAAGGGATTGTAGTCTGTCAGAAACCCAGACCCCATTCCCATTGTGCCTGCATGGTTGATGGGAGGCACCGCTCCAGAAAGCCGGCAGTGGATGGACACGATGCACCAGAGTGGTCAGTGGTACGGCAGCTGGGAGAGTCGCCTGACTTGGCCTCAGTGCTGTTCTGGTCTTCAGCTGCAGCATATCGGACCGTGCGAGCATCGTGATGGAGCCGAAGGTGGACAGCTGACCAGGCCCTATGCCATATCTGTGCACTGCATTACCCTGGGATTCTTTTTTTTTTTTTTAAGATTTTATTTATTTGACAGAGAGAGAGAGAGAGCAGAGCAGAGCATGCACAAGCAGGGGGAGCAACAGAAGGCAGAGGGAGAAGGAGACTCCTCACTGAGCAGAGAGCCCGATGCAGGGACTTGATCCCAGGACCCTGGGATCATAACCTGAGCCAAAGGCAGACGCTTAACGACTGAGCCACCCAGGCGCCCCTAGCCTGGGATTCTTATACAAGCCCAGGAAGTGGGCAAAGTTACCTTAGTAATGATTGAGTTTTTCCCTCCAGCTGGGCAACTAATTCAATGTAATTTAGAGAAATAAAGGAATGTGACCTAAAACAATGACAATATCGTAATCTAAAATTAATACCTACGACACAACATTCACTGAAATCTCCAGGAAAACTACAAGATCTCTCCCAGAACATCCTTGAAACAGCTTTGGGACATAACATTGGCCCATTTTGACTTTGAACACACATTACCTGATATGCCAGATGCTCTTACACAGGAAATAAAAATTTCTGGCACATATATATCTGTTTAAAACTGTTAGGAAGTCTTCTTTTGGCATGTGCTGTGACATGTCTCTTCAAATCGTACTGTCCTCAAAGGCAAAGGCAGAAACAACCCAGGGTGACCGATTCCAGCTCTGCAAGGGACAAGGATGTAGGGGGAAATCGGACATTGGGGAAGTACAGTTCTCCAGCATGGCCACAAGGTGGCAGAGTGACCCTGTCGCCAGAAGTGTACTGGCGGCTGTTAACAGTTTGGAACCTAGGATGTTGGAAAATCCGAGAGACAGTTAATATAGGATAGTTGAAAAGCCGGCTCCTAGAAGACTTTCCTGCTGAGGGATTTACCCTCAGATCATTAATATTCCCGTTTTATAGAGGCAGGCCCTCCACGAGCCTTACAGATACCTAGCCCCTGGCTCAAGGATCAGCCTGATCTGACGCTCACGTTCAGTGGAGGATCAACACCTGTCATGGGATCTGGCCCTGCTTGCTGGCAAAAAGTCACCACTGAACAGGGGTCTAATCTGAAACCCCCTCAATCCCAAGGCCCTGGTAGAGCCTCCAAAAAGAAAGAAAGGTAAGAGAAGCTCAATGGCAAACATTTCATCAAAGTCAGTCTCAATTGCCTCAGTGATGGGAGTGTGGCCTTTCAGCTGCACGTGACCCACGCCTCCAAACCACGTCCCTCCTATCAGCACAGGTTAGTGCACCTTCTGCAGGGGAGACTGGAAAATCAATGGACAGCAATCAAAAACTGTCATGAACTCATGAGAGGCAATAAACACTTAATTGGATATTGATTTGAGACTACAAAAAAACATATTCAAAGAAATTTAGAAAATCCTAATGAAAGAAATGAGGACAGACACAAAAAAATGAGGATATGTTACCCGTGCCTGAGTGCCTAAAAATAAGCTTATTTCCCTGGCACCCTCACATAATTCTGAAAGCTGCCATATACTCTACAGTGAAATCCTTTTTTTCTTAAAATAGGTGGGGAGGTTCTATCTCCTGCAATAAAAACCCTGGTTACTACAGAAGACAAGGAAACAAATGGAATTTCTTACTCGCTCACCCTATTACAACAGCAACAAAGGCAGGAGGAGGAAGAGAGAAAAATGAGAGGATGAAAAAGGAATGGCTGGGGATTTTAGATTGGTCACATCTCACGTTTCATTTTAAGTTGTTTGTTTTCCTGAGATATAAACTTCTTCCTTGCCCCAAACCATCATCCTACAGTTTCCACACGTTCAAATGTCTTTCACGTGAATGGATCGTACGTGTCTGCGTTAAGAAAAATGGATTCAGCTCTGCATCTGGGTCAGGGCAATGTAGACACAAGAACCACCATCAGCAGCCAAACTGCCCTACCAAGAGACGCGGAGAAGCAGGAATGAAAAGCTAGAAGAGACTGCGATAAATCAAGCCCCAGGAATTTGATTTCTTTGCCTGAATGAAGAAGGATGTGGGAGTCAAGAACTGGAGCTGAGCTCTGAGTGACACCAGGAGACGTGCCTTCAAGCCCCATGGTTCTCCAACTTGGCCTTCAGCAGAACCACCTGGAAGTGATTAAGGCCGATTGCTGAGTTCCACACACTCCCCACTCAGGAGGTCTGGAGGGGGATCCCACCAAACAGTTCTAACAAATTCCAGGGGATGTTAATGCTCTGACCCATGCTTTGCAAACCACTGTTCTAGATCCAGAAAAGTAAGTCTCATGAACCTGGGGCGTGTGGTAAGTCGGGGGAGAGAGCACACACGTCTGTGAGCCAGGCTGAGAAAACTTTTGTTATATTATCTACAGCTTGGAATTTATTTTCGTAGAAAAGTTTTGCTAGATGCTGTTATCAGTGCCGTGCTAGTGAAAGCATAAGTCGGTGTGATCTCTCTGGAGGAAAATTTGGCAACATCAGATTATCAGGTAAGCACATCCTTTGATTCAGCAGTTGCCTAACTGGGAGTAAATAATAAATAAATGTCCTTTAAAAGACAATTGTTAAATCGTAAAATAATCACCTTCCATGATACAAGATTCACACTGTACTATGAAGTGAAAGAGTGGGTCCGTGTAGTACGTATCACTGTACTAGTCAGTCCTGTGGAAAATGCCAGTCTAGGAACTGATTTTTTTTTTTCTTTGATGTGAATCTTTATGCATCTTTCCGATTATCTCCCTAAAGTAAATCCCTAGAAATACAATTACTGGATCTTCAGCATGTTAATAATTTTCAGGCTATAAATAAATATTGAAAAATTTTCAAAAAAAAATTCCCATATGCACCCATTTCACAGGTGCCTTCACCAATACCAATTAGTATTCTTTCTTAAATCTCTTTGTCAAGAAATTTGGTATGATTGGTAGTCCAGTCATGGAATCTCCTGTAGTATTCATTTGTATTGACTTCATTATTAGCAGATTTATTCTGTAGGCCTCTTTTTCTTCTTCTGGGAATTATATGTAATGCCGATTTTTTTTATGCAGCTACTCATCTTTCTTACCTTATTTATAGGAGTTTATGCTAAGTATATTAACTTTCCTTTCTCACAGTCACTGCAAAATTTGTTCCAGGGGATCATCTTTTAGTTATGTCTATGGCTTTTTAATGTACATAATTTTCTTCTTACATAGGCACACCTACTTGCATTTTAGGAACTGATTTTTAACATCAGTGAAGGTATTAATTGCACTGCCTCCTTCACAGAAAATCTTTTGTGATAGCAAATAATGTAATGTAACAACTTCTCTTCATCTCAATATCTTCATACGCTCAATGGGGATAAAAGTCAGGATTTATAAAAGGTAGGTTTCTTTAAGGCCTTAAAGGAATTAAAACAAGTGCTTCGAAAACAGAAAGACATCATCAAACACTTGCCCAGTTTGATGGAGATGCTAGGATATGTGTCATCATATTAATACAGCAAATACCATACTGCTTTTTCAAGTAATAGTTGCAATATAGCAATGTGTTTAATAAATAATTTTAAAAGAAAAAAGCAGAGGACCAAGGAGTATTTATGTGCCAATACGACGGGATATATGGACGAGTGATCTCCCTCAAATGTGAATTCAGGACTCTGGCCATAGTATACACACCTGATATGAATGTGCACTTCCCACCACAGGCACATAAAATTACAACAAAAAATAAATGTAATTACATAGGTGAGCCCCAAAAGACAAATATTCCCCAGATTCCAAAAACCAAAGAAAATCAAAGCCAGAGCCTCAACAATCCACTGGGTTTTTGTTTTTTTTTTTTTCAAGATTTTATTTATTTACTTGAGAGAGGGGACAGAGAGAGAGAGAACACGCACAAGTGGGGGGAGGGGCAGAGGGAGAGGGATAAGCGGACTCCCCGCTGAGCAGGGAGCCTGATGTGGGGCTCAATGCAGGGCTCCATACTGGGCTCCATCCCAGGACCCCAGGATCACCTGAACTCAAGGCAGACGTTTAACTGACTGAGCCATCCATGCACCCTTCCACTGGGCTTTAATTTCAGATTTAGGGGCAACTGGTCTACACAAGGAAGAAGAACAGATATTGAAGTTCCATCCACACCTCCTGGCCAGAGAGAAGCCCAACACATTAAAGAACAGTCATGCAAGTGAAAAAATAAGACTGTACAAAACCTGCTTACTAGCCCAAACAAAGAGCAAAGATGTTTGCTGAGTGCCCCGGACCTTGAATTTAAAAACAAAACAAAACAAATCACCCATGAGAAATAGAAATCTTAAACTTACACAAGGTAAGGGGTCTAATTTTTTTTTTCTACATTCATAGTTTAAGAACCCCAGATGGGGGTGCCTGGGTGGCTCAGTCAGTTAAGCATCTGCCTTCAGCTCAGGTCATGATCCCAGCGTCCTGGAATCGAGTCCCATATTGGTATTGGGCTCCCTGCTCAGTAGAGATCGTGCTTCGCCCTCTGCCTGTGGCTCCCCCTGCTTGTGCGCTCTCTCTCTGATAAATATATAAATAAAATCTTTAAAAAAAAAAAAAAAGAACCCCAGATGAATAGTTAATATAAAAAGTGATCCAAGACCACTAAAATTCCTAGGGATCCAATAAACACAACATGAAAATCTCTGTCCTTAGAGACTCTTTCCCAGCTCAAAGCTTATAGGAAACTCTCACTAAAGATGAGCTCACTAAAGATGAGCAAAATTAAATGTCAAAGACTACATGAAGAAATAAATCACCATCAGGGTTAATCAGCAGACACCAAAGTTGACACTTCAAGAAGTGGGAATTGTAGATGAATTTAAGAGACTAGAAAATAATAACATCTTACAATAATTTAGAAAACATATTGAAGCAATAAGATACTCTGGGGAAAGGATATTTTTTTAAAGTAACCAAATATTAATGAAAATTACCATATCGGAATGAAACACATTTGGTAGGTTAAATAACACAGTAGTAGACCTTGCTTAAAAGAAAACTGCTGAAGTAGAGAACAAATCTAAAGAAATTCTGTAAGAGGGGGAGGTAGAGAGAGTGAGAGAACAAGAAAGAAAGTGAATATGACTGGATGGGGGTAATTGACAGATAAGAAACACAGGAAGCTTCATTATAGTCTAACAAGGTCTAAAAAGGAAAGAAGAGAGGGACTGGGGAAGAACTAATACTCAGAGATGATAACAAAGAACTTCCCAGAATTAGAGATGAGAATTAAGATTAAAATGTCTTGAACAAAATAAAAACAAATCACACAAAAAATCTTAAACTTAGGTATAAATCTAACAAAATATGTATGCGATCTATGTGAGAAAAACTACAAAATTCTGGTGAACTAAATCAAAGAACTAAACAAATGCAGACATACTCTATGTTCATGGATAAGAAGATTCAATATTGTCAAGATGTTAGGTCTTCCCAAATTATCTATAGATTCAATGCAATTTCAACCAAAATCCCAGCAAGTTATTTAATGGATGTTGACAAACTGATGCTAAAGTTTATACGGAGAGGCAAAAGACCCAGAACAGCCAACACAATATTGAAGAAGAACAAAATTGGAGACTTAAAGACTTACTGTAAAGCTACGGTAATCTGACAGTGTAGTGTCTGTGTGAGAGAAGAGATAAATAGATCAACTGAACAGAATAAAGAGGTCAGGTACAGACCCCCATAAATAGAATCAACTGATATCTGACAAAGGAGCAAAGGAAATACAATGGAGCAAAGATAGTCTCTTACACAAATGGTGCTGTAACAACTGGATATCCACATGCAAAAAAAAAAAAAAATCTAGACACAGACCTTAACTCAAAATGGACCATAGACCAAAATGTAAAATGCAAAACACTGAAACTCCTAGAAGATAGCATAGGAGAAAACCTCCATGACCTTGGGTATGATGATGTCTTTTTAGATACAACAGCAAAGATAGGAGTCATGATATAATTGATAATCTAGACTTCATTAAAATTAAAAATGCCTGCTCTGTGAAAGACAATGTCAAGAGAATTAGAAGACAGGGCGCCTGGGTGGCTCAGTCGTTAAGCGTCTGCCTTCGGCTTGGGTCCTGGGATCGAGCTCCATATGGGGCTCCCTGCTCGGCGGGAAGCCTGCTTCTCCCTCTCCCCCTCCCTCTGCTCGTGTTCCCTCTCTCGCTGTGTTTCTCTCTGTCAAATAAATAAAATCTTTAAAAAAAAGAATTAGAAGACAAGAGAAAGACTAGGAGAAAATATTTGCAAGAAATACATTTATAAAGATAAAGGACTGTTATCCAAAGTATACAAAGTGGGAACTCTTAAAACTCAACAATAAGAAAATAAACCCAATTTAAAAAAGGACCAAAGACCTTAACAGACACCTCATCAAAGAAGATAGCAAATAAGCATATGAAAAGATACTCCATATCATATCTCATTAGGGAAATGTAAATTAAAATAATGATGCACCACTATACACCTATTCGAATGACCAAAATCTGGAGTACTGACATCAAATATGGGCAAAGATGTGGAGCAAGAGGAACTTTCATTCATTGCCGGTGGGAATGTAAAATGGTGCAACCACTCTGGAAGACAGTGTGGTGGTTTCTTATAAAACAAACCCACTCTTACCATACAATCCAGCAATTGTGCTTCTTCATATTCAGGTAAGTTGAAAACTTATGTCCACACAAAAATGTTTAGAGCAGCTTTAATCATAACTGCCAAAACTTGGAAGCAATCAGCTTGGACTTCAATAGGTGAATAGCTAAATCAACTGTGTTGTATCCAAACAATAGAATATTATTCAGCACTAAAAAGAAATGAACTATCAAGCCATGAGAAGACATGCAGGAAACTTAAATATGTATTTCTAAGTGAAAGAAGCCAATCTTAAAAGGCTACATACTGTATGATTCCAACTATCTGACATTCTGGAAAAGCCAAAACTGTAAAAAGGTCAGTGGTTGCTGTGGTAGGGGTGGTGGGGATGAACAGGCAGAGCACAGAGAATTTGGGGAGTGAAAATGCTCCGTATGAAAAAACAGTGGGTGCATGTCATTATAAATTTGTCCAAACACACAATGTATAACACCAAGAGTGAACTGTAATGTAAACCATGGACTTTGGATGATTATGATGTATTAATGTAGGTTCATCCTTGGTAAATAAATAAATGAACGCACCATTCTGGTAAGTAATGTTGATAATGGGGGAGACTATGTATATGTGGGGGCAGAGAGTATATAGGAAGTCCTTCTATGTCCCAATTCTGTTGTGAACCTAAAAAAATTCTTTGAAAAAAAAAATCTCCATCCATTCATATAATGAAATTGAAAATAAAAGAAAAAGAACTCTTAAAAATCAACCAAAGGGGAAAGACAATGTATCTAAAATTAAATTATAAATTACATTTCTCATCAATGATAGATGCCAAAGGTGTGAAAAATAATATATTAAAATGTTGAGGGGTTGAGGCACCTGGGTGGCTCAGTCATTAAGCGTCTGCCTTTGGCTCAGGTCATGATCCCAGGGTCCTGGGATCGAGCCTCGCATCGGGCTCCCTGCTCGGCGGGAAGCCTGCTTCTCCCTCTCGCGCTCCCCCTGCTTGTGTTCCCTCTCTCGCTGTCTCTCTCTGTCAAATAAATAAATAAAATCTTTAAAATAAAATAAAATGTTGAGGGGACCTCCATTTTTGGACAAGATGAGATAAATGTTAAAAAAGAAAAAAAGGAGGGGCGCCTGGGTGGCCAGTCATTAAGCGTCTGCCTTCAGCACAGGTCATGATCTCAGGGTCCAGGGATCGAGCCCCACATTGGGCTCTCTGCTCAGCGGGAGGCCTGCTTCTCCCTCTCCCACTCCCCCTGCTTGTGATCCCTCTCTCGCTGTGTCTCTCTCTGTCAAATAAATAAATAAAATCTTAAAAAAAAAAAAGAAAGGAGGAAAGGAAAGGAAAGGAGAGGAAAGGAAAGAGGAAAGGAAAGAGGAAAGGAAAGAGGAAAGGAAAGAGGAAAGGAAAGGAAAGGAAAGGAAAGGAAAGGAAAGGAAAGGAAAGGAAAGGAAAGGAAAGGAAAGGAAAGGAAAGGAAAGGAGAGGTCCAAGAAAAGTCTGCTCTCTATAGCTCAGGGGTTCTCAACCTTGGCATTACTGATATTTCGGACTAGATCATTCTTTTTTGTTCAGGGCAGGGGTCAGGCTGTACTGCGTACTGTATCACATTTAGCAGCATCTCTAATCTCCACCCACTAGATGCCAGTAACAACTTCGCACTTGAGACGGCAAAAAATGTCTTCATACACTATCAGATGCCACCTGTAGGGCAAATCATCCCCAAATCATCTCTCCTCTCTAGCCAAAGGACCTGGAGGAGGACAGCCTGAAAGGACAGAACCTCTTTTAATCTACTTAGCCTACTCTAAACAAACAGCATGAAAGAGTCACATCCCCATGCCTCCCCACCAGGCCCTGTGGAGACCAAGGGGAGGAGGCCTGCTGTCCCCCACCCCCCGCCCTACACTAACAAAGCAGGAGCGTGCCTCCTCCTCCCAGGGGGTGTCAGGGGTTGCTGCAGACAAGGCAGGGTGGAGCTGTGTTGACCACCCCTGCTCTGCACTAAGAGACCATCAGGAAAGAGGCAGCGGCCCTCCCTGTCTTCACCCGCACAGTGACCACAGAGGCCACGGCCCATGAAGGAAAGCACTACCAACCACCACACTGTACCAAGTGAAGGACAGCAAAGCAGTATTACCCTGCCTCATCTCAGCTGGGAAGGGGGGGCGGGGGAGGTGAAGGTGAATGAGAAAAGGGAACTGGAAAAAGTAAACTTATAAATCTGTGTATGAAGTCCTGAGCATATCCCTAAACGATCCATGCATAAAACCAATCTTTTTAAAAAGATTTTATTTGTTTATTTGACCGAGAGAAATCACAAGCAGGGGGAGTGGCCGGCAGAGGGAGAGGGAGAAGCAGGGAGCCTGACTCGGGGCTCAATCCCAGGACCCTGGGATCATGACCTGAGTCAAAGGCAGATGCTTATCCGACTGAGCAACCCAGGCGCCTCACCTAAAGCCAATCTGAACACAGGAAAGTTGTGAGAACTGAATTACAGTGAGAAACAGAATAAACAGGCCCAACATTCTAGAAGGGTGAGGGTGTCATCACTCCTCATGTACCCTCTGCCAATTCTGATGAACAGTCAAGAAAAGGAAAATGGAAAGACAAATACAATATTGGTATTATTTTGAAAGTAGTTTTGCCCTCACCGACCCTCTAAATAGTCTTAGGGACCTCCACCACCCAGGGTTGCTAGGTCCACACTTTGAGAACTGCTGGAGTAAAGCGGGAAATCAAGGAAAAGAAAAGTCTCGCACTAGAGAAAAAGACCGAATTTGGCAACCATATGAGTATTACTCTATGCAAGGCATCATGCTTATTCAATAGAATGACAAATTGAGGAAATAAACTTAAAAGTAGATCTTTCCCTCAAAGAACATATAGACTAGAGAGAAGCCAAAAAAGGAAAAAAAAAAAAAAAACTTAAGAGGTATAGATAAAATAAGCAATGGATTCTGTTGAGAATTTGTTGGACAGTTACATCTGTTGGAAAATTTATAAAGACTTCAAAGAGAAAACAGCATGTGATTTGGGCCACATTGGGGAGAGAATCCCTTTTAAGAAAATAATTTCAGGCTCCTCGCTTCTATTCATTTTATATAGGCTGATTTTATCTGATAAAAATGTAAATGTCTCTAGGATCCAAATCAATTTATTAAAACTAGGATACTCTTACCTTAATTACAAGAAGCTAATGACTGTGATTACATCTCTTTTACTGGAGAATAGCTTTCGGGTGGTAAGTAGCAACCAAAAAAATCAAGATGTTCAGAGTTTCAAGAAAAGGACATGAAATAAAAATCAACATTTACCATTGGAAAAAAAACCTCTTCAGAGTAGTTTCAGATTCTAAACTCTGAGTCCACTTTAAAGCAAGACTTTGTTGTTACACAGAACAATATTATCAGTAGTCAGGAACTCTCCAGTTTCCAGGTATCTGTCATCCTCTGAATAAGTCAAAAACAATAGTTTGAAGTGAATAAAATCATTTATAAGAATGCAACACAAATAGAGGGTTAAAACCTTAAATAATCTCTTATCCCCTTATAATGCTTCACACACTGACAAGACACTTTAATAAAAATGCATTTGCCCCCATGAGAAAACAGCTTCTCTTTGATAGAGTTCTCATTCCCCTTATTTTCTCATTCTGGGACCTTCATTGACTTCCAACCCTAATTTCATAGTTTTGTCCAACTCCCTTGATTTTTTAGCTTTTCCAAAAATGAGACCTTTTGAGTGTTTCAATTTTTAAAAATTTTTAAGTTTTCATAGAATCAATTCACAAAGCGTATAGTCTTCTGCTTATTTTAAGCTCCCCTCAGCAGCATCTCATTCAGATATGACTCCCCCCAAAACAGCTCCAAGACCAAAAACTACCCTTCCCTGCCCCACCATCATTCCTACAGCACAACAGCTCTCTGGTGGGAGGGAGGAGAACAATTTCTTTTCTGAGCAAGGCAGTTATCATTTCAGGTTTTACCACCCCAGTGTTATCTAAAGTTTTAAAGAGGAATGTGATACTCCAAACAAAAAGCGAATTGAAGTAGATGCTAAGACTTTCATGGGGAATATGGCAGGCAGACTCTGAGATGATCTCCCACCTTCTGATACACCCTTGTGTAATCCCTTCTCTTTGAGTTCAGGCAGAACCTATAACTTGCTTCTAAACAATAAAATATGTCAACGGTGATGAGATGTCATTTCCATGATTCTATCAATTAAGATTTTAATACCTATCTTGCTAGGAGACTCTGTCCATTGCTAGCCGTGATGACATAAGTGGACATATTGAGGAGGTTCACATATTAAAGACCTGAGAATGACCTCCAGCCAACAAGAAATGGAGGTCCTCACTCCACAAGACTACAAGGGTCTGAATCCTGCCAACATGTGATATGCTGATAATATGTCAATGTAAGCCTGGAAGTAGATCGTTCCCCAATCAAGCCTCAGGCCTTCAGATGAGAACCCAGCCCTGGCTGACACCTTAATTGCAGCCTTGCAGACTTCCGACTCCCAAAAGTCCTGCCCAGACTCCTGACTTAACAGAGCTGGGAGATGGATGTGTTGTTTTAAGGCACTAAGCTTGCGGTAATTTGTTACACAGCAATACATAAATACCGGGAGAGCACAAAGAAAAATAACTATAATTATAATTGTAATTATCATCACTAAAATCTGACAGTTGATTCTATGCTAATGGACCAGTCAAGAACGACATTATAATGTGCATCTAAAAAGCCTGAGAACAGGATGATAGAGTCTGAGGGATGAAGTCCCCTCTACTTTCTGACTATGGAGAAGCAGGGGAGGGCAGTTGAAGGCAGCCTAGCTGCTGGGGACTCTACAAACCTGAGGTTGACAGAGCCAGTGTGGTTCAACCAAAGTTCAAAGGAATAATGAAAGGAAAAGAAAAAACAGATTGGCAGATAAGGAGATTTAGAGCATGGGCTGAAATGTAAGGGAAACAGGGAATATCAAGAGGGGCAGTGGGAGTATGAGACAGTGAAAGGTTACTCTCGGAACCTGGATGGCCAAGGTCAGGGCCAGCAGGGACATCAAGCAGATGAGGTCATTGTGGGCATTACTAGATTACACCTTTTTAAAGTTCGATAATGGGACAAACAGAAATTTCCTCAGGCTTATCGACATCATTGGACAGGCTATTTATTTATTTATTTATTTGACAGAGAGACAGTGAGAGCAGGATCGCAGGCAGGGGAGTGGGAGAGGGAGAAGCAGGCTTCTTGTGGAGCAGGGAGCCCGAAGCGGTGTTTGATCCCAGGACCCTGGGATCATGACCTGAGCCGAAGGCAGACGCTTAACGACTGAGCCACCCAGGCGCCCCTGGACAGGCTTTTATAAGACTTCAGAGCCAGCAGGGTATCCAAGTCTGGGGAGGCACCCTGAAACAACACCCATCCAGTCCTACAACCGTCCATCAGTCATGCCCAAGTGAGGAACAAGACTACAAAGCCCAAAGAGATCACCAAGAGCAAGTCAGCTTAGAGGATCCCACTGCCCTCTTGCATCTTCCATAAGAGAGAGAGTTGTAGCACCTCTAAAACCGCATCACTGAAATCGCCTTTGGTTATCAAAAATTTTATGTGTGCACACGCACCACACGCCCACATGCTCATGATACGTGCTGTAAGCACACTTGTGCAAAACGATAAGCCTTAGGAAAGAAAATGCCATGATTTATTACTTCTATTTTAAATCTGAGTTCTCTACTTTGTTTTGTTGTTGTTGTTGTTTTAAAGATTTTATTTATTTGACAGAGAGAGACACAGCGAGAGAGGGAACACAAGCAGGGGGAGAGGGAGAGGGAGAGGAGGGCTCCCCGCTGATCAGAGAGCCCGATGTGGGGCTCGATCCCAGGACCCTGGGATCATGACCTGGGCTGAAGGCAGACGCTTAACGACTGAGCCACCCAGGTGCCCCTGAGTTCTCTACTTAGAGTGATTTTTCCTAGATTCACTTCTGTAGAGTCTTACATTTCTAAACAGATCATTTAATCTTCATTTTATATTCTTCACAAAGAAAAATGGAACCAAAGACTGGGACTCCATTTCTAAAGGACAGATTATTCCTGTAACATGAGGCATACACTATGGGATGGATCTTGTAGAGGGTAAGGAGACATTTATTTAATGCCTACTATGTGCACCATCTCATTTAATTTCTACAACTTCTCAGAGTGGAATAAAACAAAGCCCTGGGAAGTTAAACCCTTTACCTGAGGTTCCCCAGACAGTGAGTGAGTGTTCCGGAGTTCAGAACTCGAGCATTTATGAAGCTAAGCCTGTACTTTCTTCCACCATCACATTGAGTTCATCAACCTTTTCAACTGTCTATTGAGCTAAATCAATGGAAAATCTAATTTTGATTAAATAGATTGTAATAAAGTAGTATATAAATATACTAGTATGTAAGCCAGGGCAATTTTCACATAGGGTGGATAAAATCATTTTATGTGTCTTAATCTTCGTTTCATTATAAATCAAACTGTAAAATGTGACATTGCATTCTTAAAATTAGAATGCTCTAGAACATTACACTCTTATTTTCAATAAGAAAATCTATCATAAAGGGATGGTATCCATGCATAAATTCAAACTGCCTAAAATCAGATGTGCATAATCCATTAATGGGAGTATAATAGCTGTGTATAAGAATTTTTTTTTTTGCAATATGTGCTTCAGATACCTCCTTAATTTATTAAGAGTTGTCAAAGAGTTTTACCATCATTTTAATATATACCTCATCATTGTTAAATGGCATAATGGGCATCTTTTTATCAACCCATAATGCTAAATAATAGTTAATAACTTAATGATACCCTAGTGACCTAAAAGAACAAATGTCATCCAAATCTACCCTACGCAGAAAAAGGCTTATTCCTCCCAAGAGATCTGGCCCCATTTCTATACAAAACATGAGAAAGTCAGCTCAACAAAAAAGGCTTCTCTGGGCTTACCAAATCAAAAGCTACGCTGAAATTAAAACATACGGAATTCTAGCCATTCAGTAGGAAGTCAGTCATTCTGACTTTCAGAATATTTCAACAGGGTCACATCAAATAGGTAAATTCAGTCCAGAATACTGTCTCCAGGGGCATCTGGGTGGCTTAGTCATTAAGTGTCTGCCTTCTGCTCAGGTTATGGTCCCAGAGTCCTGCGATCGAGCCCCGCATCGGGCTCCCTTCTCCGTGGTAAGCCTGTTTCTTCCTCTCCCTCTCCCCCTGCTTGTGTTCCCTCTCTCACTGTGTCTCACTCTGTCAAATAAATAAAATCTTTAAAAAAAAAATACTGTCTCCATACCCATCTTTATGTTTTCTCCAAGAATTTAATTCTTGGGGCGCCTGGGTGGCTCAGTCATTAAGCGTCTGCCTTCAGCTCAGCTCATGATCCCAGCGTCCTGGGATCGAGCCCCACATCGGGCTCCCTGCTCTGCGGGAAGCCTGCTTTTCCCTCTCCCACTCCCCCTGCTTGTGTTCCCTCTCTCGCTGTGTCTCTCTCTGTCAAATAAATAAATAAAATCTTAAAAAAAAAAATTTAATTCTTGGTTTAAAAACAGGAGAAGGAGTTTGGAAAACGCAACAAGAACAAGCAGCTTCTCAGATCCTTTTTTCTAAACCATTTATAATTACCAGGCTTAGTCAGCTTTCAAAGTTAAAACAAGCATACAACCCATATATGTCAAATCGATACATCTGCAGAACTCTGGTTCCTATTCTGTAATACCAACAATATCCGAATGCTATTATCTCCCATTGCAGAATTGTTACTTTTCCTTAAGTGTGCTAGCAACATGGATGTTACGGGAGGGGAGAAGTTTCCACGGAGGCACATTGAGGCATCAATGGTTAAAGGAACACGATAGCTTGCATTTGCTTTCAGAATCCTTCTCCCAAAAAAGTAGTGGAAGATAGATGCAATAAGATTGGTAAAACACTGAGTACGTGGAGGTTTATTACACTATTCTCTCTTCTTTTTTATGCATATGAAGTTTTCTGTGATTAACAGTTTTGTTAATTTTATGATCTCAAACCAAAATTAGGAGTTCAGGATTAAGGGTCTTTCAACATGATTTTTTTTTCAGAAAGTAAACTCAGTAATAATAGACCATGATACCTAGAACTATATACATTGTCATCCCACCATTGTCATAAGTTGTTGGGTTTTTTCTTTTTTTTTTTTTAAACGAAGAGTTGCAAGAATAGTACAAAGGATTCCTAGATTCCCCAAATGTTAAAATTTTGCCACATTTTATCTTTCTTCCTTGTATAACACACATATACATATAAATGCACACATATGTACATATTTTTCTCCTAAACCTTTTGAGATTTGGTTGCAGACATCATGTCCCCTTACCCATAAATACTTCAGTTTCCCTTAAAAATAAAGACATTCAGGGCACTTGGGTGGCTCAGTCAGTTAAGTGTCTGCCCTTGGCTCAGGTCATGATCCCAGGGTCCTGGGATCGAGCCCTGTGTCGGGCTCCCTGCTCAGCGGGGAGCCTGCTTCTCCCTCTATCTGCCACTCCCCTTGCTTGTGCTCTCTCTTTCTCTCTCTGTCAAATAAAATAAAATCTTAAAAAAAAGAATAAATACATTCCCTTCCAAACTACAATAATAATATCATATTTAAGGAATTTAACTTAGATACAAGGCTATTATCCAATATACAATCTGTATTCAAATTTCACCAATTACCACAACATTGTCTTTTGTAGCATTTTTTCCCCCAGTTTAGGGTCTGATCCAAAATCATCCACTGCATTTACTTGTCTCTTTGGTCTTCCTCAATCTGGAACAGTGTCTCATGCCATTTCTCATGTCATAGACTTTTGTGGAATGTCAATTTGCGCTTGTGTGATATTTCCTCTTACCTAGAACCAGATTATAGGGGCGCCCGGGTGGCTCAGTTGGTTATGCGTCTGCCTTCGACTCAAGTCATGAGCTCAGGGTCCTGGGATCAATGCCCCTGTCAGGCTCCGCAGGGAGTCTGCCTCTCCCTCTCCCTCTGCCTCTCCCCCAGCTCATGCGCACACACTCTCTCTCTCTAATAAATAAATAAAATCTTTTAAAAAGAGAGAAAGAAACATTATACATTTTTGGAACAAGTGGCATTTGCATCCTCCTCAGTGCTTCATATCAGGAAACACAGGATAGCAGTTTGGTCCCTTACCAGTGATATTAACTTTGATTATTTGGACAAGGCAGTGTACCCCCAGTTTTCTCTACTATAAAATTACCACGTTCCCCTTGCAATTAATATGTCATCTGTGGGGAAATTCCCCAAGAATGTAAATATCGTGGTCTTCAAGTTTTCACACAATAGTTTAGCATCCATGGATGATTTTTGCGTCAATCGTTTCTATGATGGTTGCAAAGTAGTAATTTTCCAACTTTTAGTTGGCCTCCATTTTCTTAATTGGCACTATTTGTAAGCTTTTTAATAATTATGAGAATTGGAAAGGAATTTACTCAAGAAAATTTTCACTCAAAGTCAAGCAATTTTCTTTTAAATCCTAAACATCCTAAATCCTGAACAGTAACTCTCTGGCAGAAACTCCAACCTTCACCTGCTAAGGGCCTGCATTTGATTTCTCCTTTCCCTGCTCTCTCTTCCTTCTATCCTGAGCACTAAGCACAGAGTGGGAATTGCTGATGGGGCAGGTGGAATGGAAAAGAAACTGCAGGTTACTGACCAAAAGTAGAAAGGAGGGAATGGCCACTGATGGAGTTGGCCTGGGGGGATAGCTTGTGAATGGACCAAGCAAAAATGACACAAGACCAACCAGGAAACCAGGAGCAACCAGATGGGGACCAGATATTTCCCTTATAAAGCCAAATGTTCATCAACAAGAGCCACAAAGACCCATCCACTTGAGACTTGCGTGAGATTTCTGGGCCATAATATAATTACATATTTCCAACGTTGCCCAAATATGCCTCACTGTTCCTGACAAACTATTCGCATAAACAGACTACAGTGACTTCAATAATAAAGACTCATGAGAAGAAATATTAGTAATGAAACAAATGACATAAACGGAAGAAAAAGAAAAAATACTTCACTGTGATTTGGAAACACAGAATTATCCGGAACACTTGTTACTGAGGCAATCACGAAACATAGTTCAAATACCTAAGTACCACCACTTTATAGAATGAACTGGGCTGTTCGTGTCAGCGGCGTTTTTTCCCTACTGGTCTCTTATCTTTTTTTCCAATTACAATTCCTCCCAATTTTTTGACCTTTTAAAGGTCTTATAACCTGAATGATCCAAATAAAAACATGAATAGCCCAAGGAGAATTTAGTTTGAGGATTACAAGTTCCTTACCATTTCAGGATAACTCACTGAGGTCCTCCATTCCTCCTCGGGAATGGGCTCTTAGGCTGTCTGGACATAAGGATATTTTCATTCTATTTGTTACATTCTTTTTTGTGAAAGTTGTAAGTTGCCAGGCAAATATTTTTAAAGTATCTCTCTATTTTATATCCATTTACACACCACATTCATCAAGAAGGTCCTTCTGGATTCTTTCCAGAAATGACTGGATAGAGCATTCAGATTTTGCCTGACTTTAGAACCAATATTTCTCTCAAGGGGAAATTTCCTGGGGTAGAAAAATGGGGAGAGCAGGCAGCTATAGCCCTAAGGCAGCACTGTGCCCAGCTTTGATATGTCTTAATGAGGCCATGTGCTCGCTGCACAGTGACAGGACGGGACTGCTGAAGAAGTGACTGTCACTCTATGCGCCTACCGGCCTCTTACCTGCAGAGGTAGAGAGAAGGACGGGAAGCACAGAAGCTGCAACTTCACCTGGAACTTGTTAGAAATGTAAATTCCCAGGCAGCAATCCAATGTGACTGTATCAGAAACTCTGGGGTGGAGCCCAGCAATCTTTTAACAAGCTCTCCAGGTCATTCGGATACACATTTAAGTCTGAAACTTACTACATTAAAAGATTAGATAGATAGATAAATAGATAGATAGATACCAGAGTATTTTTTTAAAACTTTTGGGGTAATTATAATATGCAGCCAGGCTGAGGACTCTGTGTCTGTGAGGAGCCCTGGGCTCTAGTTTTAGGACCACTTTGATGCTAACTGTAAGAGGACTATGGGACTTGAAGTTGTAAACGTGGTCAAGATTTAGGGAGAATTTTTCAAGACACTGGCCGAGAATGCTTCCCTTCTCTTCATTTCCATAGTAGAAACACGTAGGAAGTCTCTCACATTATTTCTGAATAAGAACAAAGACAAACTAATTATCCTCTACACTCTGGAAACTTTTCAGATTTCCAGCTCCATCCCAGCTGAGAATAAACAGATTTAAGACTATGCCTAAAAATCAGTTCATTAGATAATCTGGTTGAATATTATAATTTTTTCCATAAGCAAAAGCAATGGAATAAAGTTTGATTCTTCAGTAGAGTTGAATATACCATGTAAGGAAGAAGAAGAAACAGTTATCTCAATAAATTGGGACAGAAGTATGGCCAGTTTTTTCTAGAATACCAAATGTATCATCTTTGCCCAAAATATAGAAAATGCATAATAGAACACTGTCCTACTGCATTTGGTGATGTACAAATGCCTATAGATACTTCAAGCTCCTTTGTTTTTTGTTTTCCTTAAGAAATACAATAAGGCCAAATGTAATTATCTTCCTCTTCGTTGAGTCTTACTTTGTTAACAAAAGCCTAAATCCATAATTTCTTTTCCTAGACCAAAAAAAAAAAAAAAAAGTTAGCCAGACCACCCTTTTATAAATGAGGAGAGAAAAGGGGAGGCTTGGCCCAGATTAGTTGATGTTATTATCAAGACATGATTTAGATTTTTTTCATTTAAAAAGGGGGAGAGCATGTTGGTATCTCCACACATATAAAATGATGGTAAATAGGGTGAGCAGCCACCCTTTACTGAGGGCCAACTCTGTGCCCACCACTGTGCAAAAGATAGGTCAGCTTTGTCCTGACTTTAAAGATAAACCGAGGACATCTGACACGGCCCCACTACTAGGGAATTTCAGAGATTTAAAATACAGATCTGTTTGGCTACACAAACCCAGGCTCTCTGCACTATACCAAAGTTGTGTTCTCAGCTAGGATAATAGTCTGTTTAAAAGAAAAATAATAATTATTGCAGAAATGTGGACCCCATCTTCTCATCTTTGTCCTGTCTCACCCCTCAAAAATGCCTACCAAAGCTCCACTCTAACCAATATACCATTCATTCACTCATTCATTCATTCATTCAAGAGTTCCCTAAAATGTGTCAGGTGTGTGATAAGGGCTTTGGACACAGCACCTCTTACAAGGTAAGTATGGGGCAGGTGTGACTGATGGTTTTCTCTGACCTCCCTTTGGGACCCTATTAATATGCAACCAGCTTCCAATACTTCTTACTTAACCAGGTTTCATAGACGTGATTCCATGTCCAAAAGCACTGAGCCAAGAAAGCAGTGGTGCCAAGATGTCCCAAGGAGGCCAGCTCAGCGCCTTCCAACACTTACATCCAGTAGTTTTAACCTATGTCCACGCGCTAACCTCACTCACTGTCCGTGGTGACCAGATGCGGTCTCTGGCCAGCCCTCAGTTGCCCGCTGGGGACGCGGCCCACGTGGGGCCACTGGGCAGCGGACCAGCCAAAGCCACCCTTCTCCTCGGAAGGCAAGCGCGCAAACCACCCAAACTCGAGGCGAACCTTGAACTGACAGCGCCAAAAGCTCGCCGCGCCTCGGTGCCAGGGCTCCCCAAAGGCTGCGGCTGGGCCTGGGGGCACTGCCCCCAAAGGGCTCGATGACAGGCCCCGCGGCATCGCCGTGTCCCCTCCATATCGGAGCACGCCCTTTGACCACATCCCTCCTGAGCAAGCTGCCAGAACCACCTGCGCCTCTCAAGTCCTGCCAGGCAGCGGAGGGTGATGGGCAGAGGGGCAGGGGTTCGCCCGGGGGGCGAGGGGGGACCCCGGCCGCCGCTCCCGCGAGCCTGGCACAAAGGCAGGCGTCGGAAAGAGGAGAACTTCCCACCCTTGGGCCCCGCGGCCTCCCACCCGGGGCCTCGGCGGCCCGAGCGCACTTACTGCCAGTCGCCATGGTCCGGCGAGGGGCTGCCGGGCGGCCGCGGGCGGCTGGGGGACCCGGCGCGGAGCCGGCCGGGCGCGCGCTCCTCCCCAGGCCCCGCGCGCTCGGGAGCCGCGCCGCGCACAGCCCCTCCCGCCGCGCGCCCCCGCCGCGCCGCCCCGCGCCCCCGCCCACCGCTCCCTCCAACCTGCCGCCCAGCCGGCGCCCGGAGAGCCAGCCCCGCGGGCAGAGGCGGCCGAGCTACGGCCCCGGCGGCTGACCCACCCCTCCCCGCCTCCAGCATCTGGCCTCCCCCGCCAGCCCTCCCCTCCCCCATAGACAATGAAGGCAGCAACCTGGAAACACGCTCCTGGCCACGCAGGGTCTGCTCCCCAGGCTGCCTCTCCGGGCTGCCTTTCCCACTATGTTCCCCATTACATCCTCGTTTCCATGTCACCTTCACAATTTCCACCTCATCTCTGCCCAAGCTTCCTGCCTGCCGCTTGGGACCCAAGAGTCAGCGCTCAGCCCAGCTGGAAAGAGCAGAGCATGAAAAGAGTTGAGAGTGGGAGGCAGCGCTCAGCCAGGTGCCAGACAGCGGTCCTTCTGCAGGAGAACTGCTGGGAAACCCGCTCAGCGCCGCCGTCCCGGTAGGTTCCAGGGGTCCTGTGTCCTTCATGTCACCATCTGTTTTGTCTCCAACGTGAAAATAGCATCTGGCACATAGTAGGCTCTCGCAACTATCTGTTGGATGGGTGGATGGATTGACTGTATGACTGGAGGCCTGCATGAGTAAATGAGTGATTGACTGTATGGCCAACTGATTGGATGCCGACTGGATGAGCAACTGATTGACAGATGACCACGGGCCAAACCACAGCCCCGCCAGCTAAGAATGGACGCTTGGGTAACTGGATCAGCCAGAATGAGTGAGGCAGGCCGTTTTGTGGCCTCACGGGCCATTCATGCATGATTCAGGAGGGCTCTGAGCTGAAGCTGTCTGTGACGGTTGTATACATCTTTTTGAAGTTCACAAACTGATTTCTGATGGTCTCTTGGTATGTCAGCGGCAGTGATACATGACAGCCCCAGATCCTTTATGTAAAAAATCAAATAGCTCAAACATACGATCTAAAGCACATGGCAGGCTATTTACTCCTTCCAAATATAATCTATTTGATGCATTTGAGGATTCACATTCAACCCAATCAGTAGGGATCCCCGCAGGGATCCTCTTCGCCCTGGGCTAGAAGACAGCGGGACAAGACACAGTCAGAAGCCCCTCCCATTTGGCTGGGAAGCGCAGGGAACAACACAGGAGTCCCTTCTGATCAGTCCACAGAACACAGATGAAAGAGGTTGACGATCCAATCAGGTTCTACATCCAGAGCCAGTACATCTGGAGTGGAACCCAGGGGCATCAGGTTTTTGTTAGCTTTGAATCTTTGTATGTTTAACACAGGTGATTCTGAAGCATTCCTCTAGTTAACAAGCACAGAGATCTGGCTCAATGGTCTTTCAAAGCAACCCTCCGTGGTAGGTCCCCAAAGCAAAAAGACCTGAAATGGATCAGACAAGGAAAAGAAAAGAAAAAAGACTTAAAAATGCCCCCAGAGTTTGGAACCTATTTGAAGCTCACAAACCAGTAGGTTAAGCTGCTGTGAGGGGGACAATCACGAATTGGGTTTGAACTCTTTGAAGGGTCAGTAGAACATTCATGAGGCTCTTTATTTCTTAATTGTACTACTTTTCTAAGTCAGAAAGAGTTTGAAAAGTGGTAACTCCAAGTATAAGTTCAATAAATGTTTTCTGAATAACTGACCTGTTAGAGAGCAGGCCTGTTAGCCTGGAGCCAGGTGAGGGATGAGAAGGGGTTGAGGAGTCAGTGGGGGCCCCAGGTATAGATAATTCTCTCCAAAAGTTTGGCAGTGCAGGGAATGAAAGGGGATGGAAGAGCTTTAGGGGAGGGTGGGATTGAGGTGAGACTGGTTTTTGTTTGGTTTTTCTTTTTTAAGGTAGAGGATTTTTCAGCAGGATTACTTCTGTCCTCACGTTCAAGTATGTAAAAGAGAAACAAATGTTTGCTTTTCCTTAACTAAGTTGACTTTCTGGCCCCTGTCCCCATTCCACCTGGTTTTAGGGAGCTTGATTTTAGTCAGTTCAGGGTAAACTCCATTGATGCGGGGTTTTCTCAGGCAATTCAGTTTTCTTGCCCCACTTTTTTCTGGGGGTTGCATCCAGGTTGGAGGAAAGAGCTGGATAGCATCAGGGGTGTTAGGAGGTATCTGCCCCTCAGGCACCATCTCCACACTGTGATGGGCCTCTTCTGTCTGGAGTGCCGAGCCCATCAGCGGTGGATGGCCTTCAGGTGTCAGTCCATGAGGGTGCGCTTCTCCTCTGTCCTCTCATCCTCTCAGAACCTCGCCAGGCCTGACGCTTACCCTTGAAATTTCCATTGTTCTTGTGGGAAAGTCTGGCTATTTGCCCAGGCCATTCTGGGGCAACAGGGAAATCTATGAAGGAGTCTCAGGCCTTTATGAATGGGCCACACAACCTCGCCTTTCTTACCATCCCCTTACTGTGGTGGCGAAGGGGAACTCTGCATGGTTTGCCGACAAGACATTTAATAGAAGACAAATGTCCCTGTAGGACTCAGCTTCTCCAACCTATCTGGAAGTTCTCTCATCTCCCTGGGTCCTTGGCAATGGGACTTTTCTCTAAGAAGGGGAGTGGGGGGTGGGGGTGGGGATGGGTGTAGAATGTTTGCAACTACACCTAACTGCAGAGGGTCGCTTCAACAGTAGAAACATCTTATTATCTCACATAACAAGGAATCCAAAGGTGGTGAATCCAGAGTCAGTGAAAACTCAGAATCTTTCTCTCTTCCTACTCTGCCATCCCTCACTTTGTGGACAAGAAGACTGCCACAACACAAACACCTCATATCCTCACATGGCATTCCAGAAATTGGGGGATGGGGTATTCCTTCTCGTCTCCCTCTTTTTAATCAGGGGAGACAATCTTTGTTAAAATGCCCTCAAAAGCCTCTTCCTTCCATTCTAGCTGCAATGGGAGGCTGCGAAAGCAAGTGTCCTTTAACTTCAACTTCTACGACACGAGGTGGGTTCTGTCAGCCAAGGAGAATGGGTAGGGACACCCCATCGGTGTCTGCCATTGCCTTCTCACACCTCAGTAGGATCTCAGCTCCTTGCGCTCCTTTATAACCCTTCCTCTCTCCAAGTCTGAGGAAGTTCATCTCCTAAGGGCTGGAAAACAAACTCTTAAAACATCCTATATTCTTGCAAATCTGTGTGTCTTGTTCATGGACTTTCACTTCTGAAACTCAAAAGCCACGATTCTGGTTTCTTTGGTGTTCTATACAACCTAAGGCTACAGGTGCCAAACTCTAGTTAGAGACAGGGAGACCCACATGGTAAGTGAAGTTACGTAACAGGAATGAAGAAAACACACAAATCAGTATCAAGCTAGGATATGCGTACAATTTCAAGGGAAGAAGGAGTACATGGAGAGGAAGTGTCTAAAATCTAGGGGCGCCTGGTTGGCTCAGTCGTTTAGTGTCTGCCTTCGGCTCAGGTCATGATCCCAGGGTCCTGGGACTGAGCCCCGCATCGGGCTCCCTGCTCAGCGGGAAGCCTGCTTCTCCCTCTCCCACTCCCCCTGCTTGTGTTCCCTCTCTCTCTGGCTGTGTCTCTCTCTGTCAAATAAATAAATAAAATCTTAAAAAAAATAAAATAAAATATCAAGGCAGGACTGGGTGTTGGTTGACAGAGTGGCTGGCATCACCAACATAGGCAGAGAGTTCAGTCTTAGGTGCACTTTCAGTCTCAGAAACGTAGGTGGAGGAATAGAGAGTGACGATGCAAAGGGATTCTGGGGTTGGAAGGGGGAGGTTGGGGGGTTCAGGCATGCTGTATGGTCCCCAAGTTCTGGATCACATAAGCATGTGTGCTTAGTTACCAAAAAGGAAGGAAGCAGAGAGGAGGTGGAGGACGTAGAGTGGAAAGCTGAGAGGGAATCCAAAGCACGAAGAGAAGAGGCTGTAGGGAGGGCCTACCTGGAATTGGACCTCAGGAGCAAGGGAGGGAAGGCGGCCACGTGCAGGCTTTCTCCAACATGGCTGAGGAGAGCAGGCAGTGGAAAAGGACAGGACTTGGAGGCCAAAAGGAGGGAGGAAGTCTAGGTTGCTGTGTCCCTGAAATGGCCAGCCACGAGGGTCAGGGCGGCTGGAGGGATAAAAGGAGCCACAGAGGGAGTCAGGTGGGACTGGGAGGATGTGGAGGATGTCTCAGGGCCTGGAGACCAGGAGGAGGGCGGGTAGGAGGACAGGGGCCAGGGATCTGTGAGAACATCAGCTCTTTAGACTGCTAATACATAAAGGGGGTCGGGACAGAGACAGGTCAGACCGCGGCAACTGCTTACAAAGGGTTTTAGCTAAGGTAATTTGTGATTATTGCAGGGCTCTTCGGACTTATTATTTGCCATAATTGTGAGGCAAATGTCAGCCCCCACATAGCTTGAGTTCATTTCCCAAATAAGAAAGGACAAATACCTCTTACACACACTGCATGGAAATTACTATCTGGGCTCTCTGACCCTTGGCCTATGACCACATCCTGTTGGCTTTATTAACTCTGGCTATAAACAAATGAGAGCAGGGCAGGGTGAGGGGCTGAAGCCACCCCACTGAGTGGGTCTGCGTCACCACGGAGACTATTCTTGTTTGAGATAGCTATTGCTTTGTGTCTTTGTTAGAGTAGGTGAAAACAGAAAAATTACTTTAACTACGATATGTGCAAGTAGGCTGCGAGCTAATGAGCATTTTATCTGACAAGAGAGGAAATTTTTATTGTTTTGTATAAAATTTGCCTTTGATTTTCATTCAGTCTCTGTATCTGTCCTAAGCCTCTAAACTCAAATACTTCCAGAACATTCCCTAAGACATGGATTATGCTAATAAAGAAATAAAGCTTTTAAAAACATAGCCATTAGGTAATAAAGAGCATCATGTTCTGATGGAACCCTTGCAAGTCACACCGGAAATGGGCATAAGTGTGACCGGGCTCATTTGGTGGAAGTCTGGTCTGGGAAGTGGAGGGCAAGGCCTGGTCCCAGCCTGTAGTTACGTGATGAAAATTGCTGGGGCGCCTGGGTGGTTCAGTAGGTTAAACATCTGCCTTCGGCTCAGGTCATGATCCCAGGGTCCTGGGATGGAGCCCACATCAGGCTCCCTGCTCAGCGGGGAGCCTGCTTCTCCCTCTGCCTCTGCTGTTCCCCCTCCTTGTGCTCTCTCTCTCTCTGTCAAATAAATAAATAAATAATCTTTAAAAAAGAAAAAAAAGAAACTTCCAGCAGACACTGGAGAGACTCACTCGCCAGAAAACCACAGCATCCGGGTTGCCTCTGCCTCGCTGCAGGCTGTCCCTTAGCTAGTCTATACCTGACGCCAGGTCAATATTTAAGAATGTGTAAGGTAGGAATTCAGAAGAGGGAAGGGAAAATAACCAGTCTGGGGAAGGAGACAGTATGGAGACCAGCAAAACAAATAGGTCAAAAGGATGGCTTTGCTAAAAAAAAAAAAAAAAAAAAAAAAAAAAGGATGGCTTTGCTGTTCAAGACTCTGATGTACATGCATTAATTTCTTTTTTTTAGTACATTTTAGCAGTCATTCAAAAAAAAGTTCAAAAATGTTTGATCACCTCATTTCAGAAAGCAGGACACAGTTATAAAATATTAAGAATCTCAAGCAATCCATACTCACCCCGATGTCAAATGTGTTTGGAGGAGGGTGAGGGCAGAGGCAGAGAAATGCATCCGAATAGCTATTCAATTTTTGCCAAAGACAAGCATAGGCCAGCTCTCACCAGCTAAGGGCCTCAGACCACCTGGTCCAGAATCACCTGGAGAACTTGTTACAAATGCCAATTCTCAAGCCCCAACCAGCACTCACTGGAGTGGAAGCTGTAGCAATGGGACCCTAGGATCTGCCTATTAAATGAGCTCCCCAGGTGTTTCCAGTACAACCTAAAATTAGCCAACCTCTGACCCAAGTAACAGCGGCTGGTGACAGGGGACTAAAACCACCTGAGAGCCGGAATGTCAGACCTGGGAGATTCCACTCTGGTCTCCTCCATCTAACAGCAGAGAGTGGAAGTACTGGTAAGTTAGAAATGCTGAGAATTCAGCCACTAGGAAATGATTTCAGTGTTCACAAACCTCTTCAATAGGTGGTCTTTACTCAGACCTAATTAAAGACATCCCTTTAAAAATGTAAGTCCATTCTTTTCTTTCAATCCTTCATAAAGATAGAGAACTTGTCACAATTCTCAGTAATTAATTCCTTATATAGTAAGGAAAAGCTCCAAGAGTCATAGGCCCACGTAGTTGCTTTCTTCTCTCCAGGCTTAAATAACTTTCTATGTCAAAGTACCTGTTTAAGCTAGAAGAATAGGATAGGATTTTTCAAAGCTGTGTTTTATTTGAGTAACCCTTGGGCAAGGAGAGGAAATAAAACACCCACTTCCCTCTACCTCTGAGCAGTTAATATTTTTTTCTTTTGGGCACAAGAGAATAGAGCTGAATAACCATAAGGAGAAATGGAAGTAAGTTTTAAAAAGTTGATTTGCAATATTAATGTATTTCAAGCTAGAATACATTTTATAGTTTTAGTAAATCATTTTGTGTATCATCCTCCTTAGTTCTGTATTCTAAACCTGTAAACATCTTGACCTTTGGATCTTGGGCTTCCCTCTCACTGAACCAGTTTGTCTTCGTTCTCATGCAAACTTCTGAAAAGAACAATCCCGATTTCCCATCCACAGTGCATCACTTCCAATTTAATCCTCAACCCACCACTAAAATTAGCCCTTTGCCTTGCTCTCTTTGGGCTGCGATAACAAACTTATCATAAACTGGGTTGTTTAAACAACATGTATTTCTCACGGTTCTGGAGGCTGGGTAGTTGAAGATCAAGGCACCAGCAGATTGGGTATCTAGAGAGAGGCCTCTTCCTGGTTCATCAAGGGCCATCTTCTGTGTCCTCACATGCAAGAAGAGACAAGGGAGCTCTCTGGGGTCTCTCTTGTAAGAGCACTAATCCCATTCATGAGGGCTCCTCCCTCATGACCTTCGCCTCCCAATAACCATCACATTGGGGGATTAGGTTTCAACAGAAGAATGTGGGGGGATCCAACGTTCAGTCTTTAGCACTCTCGGTAGAGGGAGTAGCCTAACTGCCAAACTCAAAGGATAATTTTCAATATGGCATCGTACTGCTGTGTATAATGACACTACTAACCACTTCATCCTTAAGAGTCTACTCCCTTGGCTTCTGTGACACTTCCTTTTCCTCCATTTCCAACCTACATTTCACATCATCATCAGTGGTTCTTCTCCAGGGTTCCTCAGCCCCTCCAGAGTGCCCTTATATTTGGTGCTCCAACCCCAATTCATTGGCCCATCCTACCCACTCCCTCGGTATCCTATAATCTCTCCTGGTCTCACCAACCAATTCTTTGCAATACGTTGCACAATCTCCCCTGAGATTCAGACTCACCTGTGTGGTGGGGAAAAGTGTAGGCTCTGGAGCCAGACCACACGGGTCCATCCAATAATGTCTTCATCACTCACCAGCTCTGCGATGCTGGGCAAATTACTTACCATCTGTAAAATGATAAATAATACCCCCTGGGACTTCTACTTCTGACAGTATGACAAATCAGATACTTTCAAAGGGCATTCTCACTCTTCCTGGATACATTACTGTAAAAATACATTTTCATGCATTCCTGCACTCACTAGAAAGTAAGGAAAATCTCCAAGGGGAAAAAGAAAACAATGAGCTGAAGCCAGAGCAGGAGGCAGTATGTTGTAAGCAAGTGGAATAGAGACCAGTGGAGTGGAGTTGACGTGATCTCTCCGGCAATTGAGAGACCAGACTTGGAGCTTAACCTGAGATTCCAAGGACCATACAAGTACCAGAAAAGTAGTATTCCTGGCTCACAGCAGGCACAAACAGAAGTCCTCTCTAAAGGAAAAACATCTCAAATTAGGCACACAGGATTCCCACACGTCAGATTCGAGAAAATACAAGCTCCAAATACAATGAGGATAAAAACCATCATGAGTGAGAGTTAGCAGAAACAACAAATTATAGACGGACTTGTAGAATTTCAGATACTGAAATTATCAGATATAGAATGTAAAATTATTGTTTGAAGTATTTAATGAAACAGAAGTTGAACTTAAAAAAACCAAAGAACAAGAGAGTATCAAAAATATCTAGACACATATAAAAATCTCAGAAATGAAAAAGCAAAGTGGAAGTTAAAAACTCAATGGAATCAGCCACGGCCTGGCTTGGACTCAGCTGCCCGTGGTGCCACAAATTCTAGCCTAAACCGGCTTCCTGGAAGCCCATGCCCGTCTTGTTTGATTTCACCCAGGCTTTATAAATTACTAGAGATACTCTCATTTCATCAAAAATTGGAATCAGGAAAAGTGTGTAAATCCACCAGAGGACAAAGAAATTTCTGACTCTACAGCCCGAAGGAGGTATTCTACATTTTTCATTTTCTTCTCTGAAGCAGTAAGTCCCAGTTATGGAGATACAGAAACATTATAAAGAAATAGGATCCTGATTCTGTAGAGTATATAGTTCTGTGAATTAATTATATTTGTAAACATAAAGGATTTTCAGAAAGAAGACTAGTATAGAGTTATTTGCCAGTATAACATATACAGTATATGGGTAATTTTGTTAATAATTTGGTATTTTGGGGCGCCTGGGTGGCTCAGTTGGTTAAGCGACTGCCTTTGGCTCAGGTCATGATCCTGGAGTCCCGGGATCGAGTCCCACATCGGGCTCCCTGCTCAGCGGGGAGTCTGCTTCTCCCTCTGACCCTCCCCCCTCTCATGCTCTCTCTATCTCATTCTCTCTCTCAAATAAATAAATAAAATCTTTAAAAAAAAAAAATAATTTGGTATTTTGTTAGGTGTCCATGGGAACACTAAAGAAGATAAGCTATATTTTTTGATTGGTTGATTCATCTTAAATTAAAAACAGAATGACTTTCCAGACATATGGTCTCTAAATAAAGGACAGGATATTTCATTGTTTTTGTTTTTTAAAGATTTATTTATTAGAGAAAGAGAGAGAGAGCTAGTGAGGGGAGGGGCAGAGGGAGAGGGAGAGAGAATCTCAAGCAGACTCCCTGTTGAGCACAGAGCCCCAGGCCTGGTGGATCCTGAGACCTTGACTGGAGCGGAAATCAAGAGTTGGTTGCTTAACCAACTGAGCCACCCAGGTGCCCCAGGATATTTCGTTTTTAAATGCAATGCTAAAATTGGGGAAATTATCTGGTGGGAAAATTTTATGGGCAACTAGTTTAAGTTTACAAAGAGAATACTTTCAGTTAACCACGTGTAATAAAATGGTGTATAAAGTTAGCAAGAAAGTCAGTATGCCAATTATGCTACAAGAAACTAAGGTAAGTCAACCATTTAAAACACTTAACAAAGGCAGAAGAGTTAACAATTTGTGAGACTTTAGCAAAATTCATTTCACGTAAATCATATACACTGTAAGAAGTTCAACAAATGTTTGGGCGTTGACTTCTCTAAAAATAGTTAAGCTAACATAGCCCAATTAATTAGGTACTATGGTGATAAGGTATTTGAAATCAGCCTGTAGATAATGTAATTACATGAAGGCTTTCTCTTTTTTGTTTTTGTTATCTTAAATAAGATTTTTTAAAGCCTCATATTAAAGCACTTATAAGAAAAGACTGGTATACATAAAAAGGTTTCCCTCACAGCAATCTGTAATTAGCCTGATGATCAGGCTTTGCAGCTTGCAACCAAAAGCAAATTAATAACATAATTTGATAATACTGTAGTGCTTAGCATTTTGGGAAGATTAACTTCCTTGAAAAATGCAGGATTTTTAGCATTTTCAGAAGTGCACCAACTTCTTTCGAGCCATTAGGTTAGTATCACACTAAATTATGATCACATATACTTGGGTGACCTAAATGAGTTCTTAAGTCTCCAAGAATACTAAGTGCAACCTTGGTAACCTGGGACACACTCAGGGCACAAATCCAGTGAAGAAGGTTCAGTAACATGGGTGAATAGGAGGCTATCACCTCATTCGTTTCTGTGATAAAAACGTAGGCAGATGCAATCCTTGAAAGGAGAGATCTGTGTTTATACAACTTCACCCCTGAGGGCACAGCTCTGTCTGGAACAGGGCAGGTAGAATTCAGGCAGAAATGCTGAGTCCTGCTGACCTGAGGAGTCAGAAGAGGAAGCCTGGGTTGTCAGAGTGGTTAGACATCAAGATGGGAAACCCCCAAAACAGGGATGACAGAGAGGGCAACCCCAAAATATGAGTGTGAAATGCCCTTACCTCTTGGGCTGCCAGCAGGCAAAAACTCCAACGATTTCAAGGCAAGTTGAACAGCTGACGAGCTCAAAGTTCAAGCCCTGCCAGGAGAGGGTGATATGGCAAATACTCCACATCACTCTGTGAAAACGTCCTAAGGGCCACACCTTACAAGTAAGAGCCACATACCAGGGCTGAGGTATTTTCCCTAAAAGTAGGGACAAAACCAAAATAGATCCACCCCAGCAAAGCCTACAATCAAATCTCCACAAGCTCAAGGTGCTTTATCAGTAATTTAACTGCTTCCTAGAAAAAAAAAACATTCTTCAGAGGGAGATAACAGAATCCAGAGTCTCTAACATGTATCATTATATAATAAAAAATTACTAGACAAAGAAGGAAACAGGAGAATATGACCCTTAGTCAATAGGGAAAAAAATCAGCCAACAGAAATAGAGTGATGACCCAAATGTTGGAACTAGCAAAGACTTGAAAATAACTAGGTAAGTATATTGAACAATCTACAGTAAAAGATGGAAATAATGGGTAAAACAAAAATGGAGAATATCAGTGGAGATATGAAAACCATGAAAAGAACCAAGGGGACATCCTAAAATTGAAAAATCCAACACCTAAAATTTAAGTTATTAGAAGAGACTAACTTCAGATTGAATCCATTAGAATTAAGGACTCATCAGCTTGAAAACAAGTCAAAAGGAATCATCCTGTCTGAAGCACAGAGAGAAGAATTACTGGGGGGAAAAAAGCCATGATGACCTGTGGGACCATATCAAGCGGTCAACACACATGTACTTGGAATCCTAGACAAGAGTGAGACCCGTATGACATGTAGGACACACGAAAATAAACCACAGCAGGCACATCCTATCAAACTGCTGAAAACCAAAAGTAAAGACAAAATCGTAAACGCAGCCAGAGAAAGACAGCACATCATATACAAGGGAATAGCAGCAAGAATGGAAACTAACCTCACATTAGACACAAGGAAGAAGGCTGAAGGCAATAGAACAATCTTTAAAGTGCTGAAAGAAAAAGCTGCTAACCTAGAATTCTAATTCCAGCAAAAGTATCTTTCAAAAATGAAGGTGAAATAAAGACATTTTCAGACAAACAAAAGCTCGTAGAATGTTACCTCCAATAGAGCTGAGCAACAAGAAATTCATATTCAAAGTTCTTAGACTAAAGGAAAATTATTCCAAATGCAAGCACAGATTTGCATGAAGATCAAAAGAGCACTGGAAAATGTTCATATGTGGGTAAATGTAATATTTTTTTAATTTTTTGTTTAAGCAAAAATTAAAATGTATAATGAGGTTTGTAACATACAGAAGTAAAATATATAACATCACAAAGGAGAGAAGGGGGTCTAAATGGAATTATACTGAGTGAACGTACAGGTGGGTTTTATTAAGGCACGGGTCACACTGCAATCTCAGAGCAAACCCAGACAATCTGGCCCCTGACCAATTTTCTCTTCACCACTGTGCCACGCTCCTGTTGTCAAGTGAAATTTTCGCCACTACTTGATTACTTCACTTAGTGCCAATATTGATGTTATAGCATCGTTACCATTTTAATCAAATCATAGATGGACTGAGAAATGCTTGAGATTCAAAAGGCCTGTCCCGCGTGGCCTCTTCTAAAGAAAGCTGCCAGAGTTGGGTCCTTCCACATAATTTGCTGTGCCCTGTGGCTTGTGACCCTGCTCCACTGGCCACAGCTGTTTGCATCAGGACCTCTGCCGTCGTTAGGGGCAGCCATCCGTTGAGTAGACGTAAGGGAGGCCAAAATAACCCACTAGAATAATCTCTACCCAATCAGGAAGATCTTTTTGGTCTATTCAGATCCTCTTTCAGGAGCAGTAGGAGTAGCAGACAGAAATGCAGAGAGAAGCTGGAAAACACATGAAGAAGAGTATGCATACTGCAACTACGTAGCATGGGCAGCCATTTCAGCATGAGGACACAACCCAGCCATGTGAGCTGCTGTGTCCTTACGTGACAAAGAGCCATTTTTGCAGCTCTCCAAGCTGTGCCTTGGAGGAGATGGCTGCCTTACGGTCCTCTGTATTCTGAAAATAAGCCTCCAGCATTTAAGATAACACGGATGTGCCTTTGTTCCTTGCAACCAAAAGGGGCCTGTCCAAATTTATCTTAAAAAAAAAAAAAAAATCCAGACCTGCAATATACAACACAGGAAACCAAATAATTCAGGGATAAAAAAAATACTACATTACTACACAAGAAGGGGCTATACGGTCTGAGGTTTTGGCATTTACTTTAATACAGGGAATTTTTAAAATGTGCAGCGAAAATTACTACATAGCTGTTCAGAAGATAAATAAAAATGTGAATAGTTAAGCACCCACAGAGTCTTCTCAATGCCATTTAAAAAGCAAGCATTCTTCCAACTGTAATTTAACTCAAGAATCAAGGGGAAGTTAGGAAGGTATTAACAAGTCTGCTTATTTTCCCAGGCTCTTTACGTGAAAGCAAATTTCAGTTTAAGTTAATTTTTAAAGATACCTCAATTAAAGATATTTTATCTATGTATTTGTGAATCTTTTTGTCATAACCCAAATAGGTTATTAGGAAGATGATATATATTGTACCTAATTCAACGTGAAAAAGAAAACCAGGAGTAGCTCCTTAAGTTGTTGATTGAGGTATGAGAGCTGTCTCTTGTCAATCTGAAAATCGGTGTAAACACGTAAGTTTCCGATTATTGACTTAAGAAAATCGCAACAAAAATCACATTAAGTAGGGGCACTTGGTGGCTCAGTCGCTCAAGTGTCTGCCTTCAGCTCAGGTCATGATCCCAGGGACCTGGGACTGAGCCCCGCATCGGGTTCCCTGCCCAGTGGGGAGCTTGCTTCTCCCTCTCCCTCTGCCCCTCCCCCAGCTCCTGCGCATGAGCGCGCGCGCTCTCTCCCTCTCTCAAATAAAATCTTTAAAAAACAAATCACACTAAGCACTAATAATCACTCTGGTTTCCTTGGCATCCAAGTATTTTTTAAAAACTTAACACTTTCCAGCAGTTATTATTTTGAAGTTTAGAATTTCTTATCTTTGCACTTTCAAAACACTAACGCAATTTTAAGTATTTGTGACAAGTCTGTACAGTAGTTCTGTATTATCTTGAATTTACAGCTGAGAAAAGATTTAAACAAAAAGGAATTTTTAAAGGATATATAATGGCAGAACTAGGATACAAATATTTGACTTTCTAGTTTCTAGGTCAGGAAAATGAACAGTTGGTCAATTTAGATAAATGCATTTTTAATACATTTCCCTATTATACCACTGTTCTAGAAATCTCTGTAAGAAGACAAAGTCTTTGCCTGAAAGTTGACTCATTATTTCTCCTTTGGCAGTAGAAAATAGCTTGCAGATGGTACAACTGTGTGTTTCAGGGAACAAGCACTTTAATTGGGTATTTAAGAGATTGGGGATGTTTCCCTACAATAAATATATCCACTCACAAAAGACCTTTGAGGCATTAAGGAGTTATAAAACCAAATGGGATCATAGGTGTGCTTACAATATAAACTCAAAATTTTGAGTACCTAAAAAGAAAACAAACATGCTATAACTTACAGAAAACTACACGTTTCCAGGGTAGTTTTCTTCTGAAGACATAAATTACAATACTTCATTTCCAATTGAAAAATATTTCCCTAATCAGTATCTGTACAACCTCCATTTCCTTTATGGTTCCACTTCTTTCATTCATGGTTTGTTTTAGATACTCCAAGTAAACCTGGCATATAACATTAAAACTACTATGATTCCAAGTCTCTACTTTGAACAGTACTTTCCTATGTTAAGATTTCTGAAAGTGGAAGGGTTTTAAAATACATCTTGTGGGTACAAACACTGCCACATAACTCTTCTTCACAAAACATTAGTCATTATTTAATATTAAAATCAACTTGGTGCAGTTATTATAATCAGGGTGACAATACAAATAGCTTAATAGGTAGCTAGTATTATGACACATTTTAATTCTGAAATCCCACTGTTAAACACAAGTATTTTCTATTTGAATTCTATTTAATAAGCTTCAATTTCATATTTAAAGCAAATCTACCAAGTGATTCACACCCTACCTTCATAATATATTCATGGAAAACTTGCTATCATCTAAAGCATACACTGTGTCAGATGTAGCCATGTAACAACTCACAACTGTTTAGTATAATTTTGTTACTCTTGGGGCGCCTGGGTGTCTCGGTTGGTTAAGCGGCTGCCTTCTGCCCAGGTCATGATCCCAGGGTCCTGGGATCAAGACCCATATCGGGCTCCCTGCTTAGCTGGGAGCCTGCTTCTCCCTCTCCCTCTGCCTGCCCCTCCCTGTGTTTGTGTGCTCTGTCAAATTCATAAATAAAATCTTAAAAAAAAATTGTTACTCTTAACTGTCTTTCTACATTTTCTGCCGTTAAGATTCAGGCTATAAAAAAAAAAAAAAAAGATTCAGGCTATATTCAACTGGCAAAAATTACAGATTGATAACAAGTGTAATGGAGATGTGGCGAGTCCCTTGTAAATACTGTTAGTAGGAATGTAAACTGGCAATCTTTCTGGAGTTCGATTTGGCAATAATTAAAACTTTTTATATATATATGTATGTGTATATATACACACATACACTGTCCAACATGCAAATTCATGTGTAGATTTATCTAAAGAAATACCAACCTAAAGTGAGCCAAGATACACACACACAAGTCAACACAGCGTTATTTGAAATAGTGAAAAATGAAATGAACCTGTGCAGAGAAGAGGCACCAGTGCAAGCCTGAGATTGCAGTCCTTAGACAGGCCTGCTTGCAAGGCTGGCCGTTGGCTGACATCTGGGAACTTGGCTGGTGACCAGTTTCCTACACTGAAACAAAGCTTTCCCTGAAAACCCAAACCTGTATATGAAGCCATTATGGAAATGACCTACTTTACAACCCAGAGCACCAACCTGCACGGAGACTCAACTGGTTTTAACCTTTCCTTACTGCTTAAGTCACTGCAAAATAGGGTTTTACTGCTTGCAGTCCTAAATACTCCTCTGGATTTCCATTTCTGTTGGCTTATATAAAATGACACTGAAATTATAGGCAAGAGCCCTAAATTTGTATCCCAGATGCATCACTCACTAACTCTGTGAATGTGGGCAAGGCACTTACCATCTTAAGATAGTTTCTCCATAGTACAAGTGAAATGATACTTTGTCTTTTGCTTAAGTATTATTATGAAAAAATAGGGGCCAACTCACTGTGTTAGTGGTACAATGTCTGTAAATGTTAATGATCAGACAAGTTTTAGCAAATAACCTAGTACACAAGAGGCCAATGTTATCTCCAAGTGCCCCAACACTAGAATGTTTAATTCCCAGAAGCTCTGTCCAATGTCCACATTATGAAAACTGTCCCATCTACTACCAGGAACATCTGAAATCAGAGGAAATAATTTTGTTTAGTAGCTAATGTGATAGCATACATTCTAATAAACAAAAGTTTACTTGGGCTAGCATCAGTATTTTTATTTTAAAAGATTACAGATTTCACACATTTTTACTCACAGGACATTTGCAAAATTCCTGAATATACAATGCTGGAAAACAACCTGGAGTATAATCAACTGTAAGACAGGCTGAGCCAACCACGTGGTGTGGAGATAGTCTGCTAGTGGCAGCAATTCAAACAACATGGCTTAAGTGATCTCCATTTAAATGTCTTAAGTGAGAAATTAACAGAGGCACATCCACAAAGCTTAGAAATCTTTTTCTGTATCATCTATTCTGTACCATAGACACATTCTGGAATTTACATTACCACTCCTAAAGGTTTTGTTAGAAATAATTAGTATTTAGTAGTTAGGGGTGTATTTAGTATTTAGTAATTGGTATTTGGTATTCAGTCAGTTAAGTGGCCAACTTTTGAGGATTCTCCCACCCTCTCCCTCTGCCCCACCAGCCGCTCACGTGTGCACATGCGCGCTCTCTCTAAAAATAAATAAATCTTTAAAAAAAATGAAAAAGAAGTAATTAGTATTTAAATGTTGTAGTTAAACAATGTACTGAACTAATCATATATGTATACATATGGACACGTGCATACATATATCTATACATACACATATATACATAAATGTTAGGCCAAAGGGAGCTTTAAAACAAGCACCAAAGACTATTTAATTGATAGCAGAAGTAGAAACTGGGCTTCCTAAGTATCAGTCATGTAAGTTACTGACCACTGAAGTTTCATATGTTCAAAAATAAAGCAAATAAGGCAAAAACTGTATTGCACTTAACCATACAATATATAAAAGAGTTAATACACATCATAAACAAATCCATTACCATACTATAAATGTAATTAGCCACTTGCATGTAATAAACATTACTACTTCAAGAACAAGTATTTTAAATAGCTAATATCAGAACTGTAAGAAGTATAACATCACAAAAAGTTATAGGAAACAATAACCTGCAAATAACAGGATTATTTCTATTACATTCTAAATCCAAATTTTATTTCCATTTATGCAGATTTCATAAAAGGAAATGTTAAAATTAATTCTTGAAGTAAATTCTTATTTCTAATTTTTTGTTCCTTTATAAATCTAGAGCAATGTTAAGATATTGCTGTTTCAGAGAAATAACCTATAGTTTCCCAGAAGAATTATTTTTAATACTGGCAGTGTTCCTGTTCAATATACAAAATATAAATCTTTTCTTCTGTCAGAGTTGTCAAAATTAAGAATTCTTCACCGGGTTCTTTGTTCTGCATTTTCTTTTCCTCTTGGGCACAGTGAGCTCTAAAGACATAAAATTAATAAGTCTGTCAGGTCTACAAAATAATACTTTAACTGATAATAATACATTTAAACGACACAGCTGTTTAATTGGAATGCCCTCACAACAAAAAATCCTAAACCTAACATATACATGATTCTTTCCTTCAAAATGATACTGCAGTTGAAAACTTGCTAAAGTAGATTCTAGTCTTCCTAAATCCTTATTTAATAATAAGCTACTTTGAAGCGGTTTCATATGGGTGAGCTCTCCCTAAACTATAGGCCAGTGCAATAAGAGACAGAGTGATTAAGATTTGAATTTCATTTCAATTAAACCTGAAAATGTAACCCAAATCACTAGTACCATACATCTTTTTCTATTATTATTTTTATTATTATGTTCAATTAGCCAGCATATAGTACATCATTAGTTTTTGATGTACTGTTCAACGATTCCTTAGTTGCGTATAACACCCTGTGCTCATCACCACATGTGCCCTCCTTAATACCCATCACCCAGTTACCCCACCTCCCTCCCTTCTGTAACCCTTAGTTTGGTTCCCAGAGTCCAGAGTCTCTCATCATTTGTCTCCTTCTCTGATTTCTTCCCATTCAGTTTTCCCTCCCTTCTCCAGTGGTCCTCCATGCTATTCCTTATGTTCCATATATGAGTGAAATCATATGATAATTGTCTTTCTCTGCTTGACTTATTTCACTTAGCATAATCCCGTCCAGTACACCTTTTTGGCTATGACAGCAGATGCCACAACCAACACTCAAGTAAGTGTTTATCTAGAAACAGCTATGAACCTAAAAATTACAAATCATTAAAAACAAAGAAAACAGAAAATACAAAAACATGAAAATTATGAAAGATGTAAAGAAACAAAATATTCCCCACTAATGAAAAACAAAAGAAGAGTGATAGGAAAAGGAACGAGAAAAGACAAAGAAAAAGTAAGAAGAAAAAGAGATTCCAGGAATCTTCTAGGTTCCTAGAAGACAGCAGCGACCAGGATGGAGTGCAGCAGGCCAAGAGAGCAAACTGTCCAGTAAGGCAGGTCAGAGGTCAGCAAGAAAGTTCTTTAAAAATATGAAAATGACAAAATCCCTAATGTGTTTTGAGTATCCCAACAGGAGATTTACACAACTGAGGAAGAGTTTGAAGATAAATTCGTGTTAAGTCTATAGAAAAAATAAATTAGTAAGACAAAAAGTTATCACTCTCTAGGGAAAACAATAAATGTACAGAGTAAGTCACAGTACATTACATGGCTCTGTTGTCAATAATATTTTATAAACGCAGAATACCGACATAGCTAAAATAATTATATTTGAAGGCTGGGGCCTGGGAAGCATACATGTGTTTGAAGTGGGAGGTGAAGAATATATATTAAAGAAAACTATACCCTTGCCTTTCTCAGTGGAAAGTCAAGAAATAATCCACAGAACTAAAACATAAAGAAGTGATAAAATACAAATTTTTTAAAGACATAGAGGTAAATACCAAAACAATAACTACATCAAAAACTAATGATGTACTATATGTTGGCTAACTGAACATAATAATAAAAAATAAATAAATAAAAATTTAAAAAGAAAGAAATGGGAGTCAAAGTCAGAAGACTGTAGTTTCTTATAATGAATATTATAAAATTATTTGAATTAAGTCATATGCATATGTCATTATAATTTAACCAAATTTTTAAAAATCACAAACTAACAGATTTTATTTATTTTTTTAAAGATTTTATTTATTTATTTGACAGAGACACAGCGAGAGGGGGAACACAAGCAGGGGGAGTGGGAGAGGGAGAAGCAGGCCTCCTGCTGAGCAGGGAGCCCAATGTGGGGCTCGATCCCACGACCCTGGGATCATGACCTGAGCCGAAGGCAGACACTTAATGACTGAGCCACCCAGGTACCCCACAAACTAACAGATTTTAAAATTGGACTTGCCAAAGATTCATAAAGGTGTGTTTGTTTATTTAACTGTTTACTCACAAAAAAAGCTACCAATCAAGACGGGAAAGAAACTACAGTCTGAAACTCATCACAAGATTGGTAAAGGACTATTTTATGCTGACATAAGCAAATCACAGAAGCACTCACATTTCTGAAGGAACAAATATTCCTTGTAAAATGTCTATTCTTTGTCTTCTATATACTTCTATAACACCGTTTCTCTCTACCATAATGAACTGGGCTGTTTTTCTCCCTAACTAAACTCTAAGGTCCTTGAAGGCACAGACTGATCTGATTCATTCAACAAATACTTACTTAAGTCCACTATGGGCCAGTCACTGTGCTCAGATCTATAATAACTGTGATCAAAATAAAATGGTTCTTAAATTCCAGTAGTATGTATCTTTATAGCCCTGTACATAGCTAAGTGTTTGAAACATGATAGGCACTCAGGATATGCTTGCTGAATGAATATAAAACCAAATGAAAAAAAAGTCATTACGCATTATTAACACACATTATATTCATTATCATTGATGGATTACCAATTATCAAGCCTAGCCTGCTAAATGTAACTTATTCTCTGTAATACTGTAATTATTACTAGAGACAGTATTATTTAAACTGTTGTTTAATAAACACTACAAATTATGAAAACTACAAACTACAACACTAAAAGGTATAGCCATTTTAACTTATGTCATGCAATTTACAACTATTTAGTTACAATCATCATTCCATAGGTGAAAATTTTACATTCAAATTTGAAATAACTATTTTTTAAAAATAAAATCTCTTTAAAGTTATATTCAGAAATTTATATTTTGTGAACCTTGCCCTTTGTTAGGAATACATTCCAGACATCCTCATGAGGAGGTATATTCACGTGCTAATAATGGTATTTTACCTATCCTTCACTTCTCACCTCAACTGACCACTACCTCTCCTTTCCATTTATTTATTGTATTAACATTTACTTTTAAGTGTCATGATTAATACTAAAATTCTCCAATGTGTCAAAGAAAAAAAGCATCACAAGAACACAGAGCTAACCACCATGCTCTTCAAGGGTTCTAAATCTTAATGCTCTCCGAGCATAACTTTTCATCAGTATTTGACAAAATTTCATCTGTACCTGTTTCACTAACACTTTCATTGTCCTCTTCTTCTTCTGTAATTACAGGCATACTCAGCCTTAACGATTTATCTTCTTTGTGTACATTCTGCATGTTATCTGGAAATAGTTGGGAAAATAATTTCATACAAAAACCAAGAATGTTAATCTTTGAGAAAAATTTTTACAAAATAATGTCATTACTACAACATAAAAATTAGATATTTAAACTAAATGCGAAAATTGGAATGGTAAAGAGAAATATGCATTTTAAAATACATTTCTATTTTTAAGTATTATTATATTTGTATCTCTGCTTTGAAAATAATCTAATTCTTATCATTAAAGTAAAGAAAAGGGAGAAAAGGGAAAAAAATGACAATATTATTTAAACTGCTGTTTAATAAACACTACTCAAGCTTTATCACACACATTATGGGTTATATCTGCAGATATCAGGGAATAATCATGTGTCTTATTTCAACTTTATTAACTAATCACAAATGTAATTTTAAAGGTAATAGCCTTGTTTTTGAATGTATACTTTCTCTTCTCACTACATCTGCTCTATAAAATAGATTTCTCTAATCATAACTTGCCACTGACTTACCATTTTCCAAAACATTTTTCTACATCAACCTTCTGGTGCCTAAAGAAATATCCTAATCAAATTTATCAAATACCATTGTTTTATCAGGTCTCAGCACATAACTTTCAGGTCCCAACAGTAACGCCCACATACATTCACTCCTTATGCTGCCTTATTCTTCTCTACAATACTTTCACCACCTGATCTATTATTACATGTTAATTTTTTTCTCTATGGTCTGCCTCCTCCCACTAGAATGTGAGTTTCACAAGGATAGACTTTGGCTTAAGTCAATGTATCCCCAGCACTTAGAAAAGTGCCTGGCATGCAGTAGGGCCTCGATAAATATTTATTAAATGATTAAATATGGGTTCAATGATTTTATACCACAGTATTTCATTTAGTACATATGTTAATACATACCTGTCAGCACTTCTCAGAAGGCAAGAAATTAAAATGAAAATAAGCTTAAATTTTCTGCTCTGAACACATATATGCTGAGTTAATGGGGTATAGTAGAGTTTATAGAATGAACAGATTGCTCTAAGGTGGAGTTGAGTAAACTGCAGCCATAAGCTTCCATTTAAATACAATTTAAACTTGATAATAAAATAATACCAGTTTCCCATTAAGTCTTTAAAGCAGAATTCTACCTTTACTTGCAAATCATAAATATTAATTACAATAATTTATTACATGATTTTTAAGATGGTAGATAATGTTTTAGGAAATCTTTTTACATCTAATCACGTTTTTTTAAAACTTGGACCTATAAAATTTTCCAGTTCACAAAATTACAATCAGTACAATCTACCCAAAGTTACTGATACTGTTCTTCACAATCTTTTAGCATGTCCATCCATATCCATTATTAATGACTTTTCCCTAAATCCACATTTACAACTTGAAAGATTCTATCCAACAACATCAAGGTAAGGATTTCTGAGTTTAAAACAGACAGTTGAGGGGCACCTGAGTAGCTCAGTCAGTTAAGCATCTGCCTTCTGCCTTCGGCACAGGTCATGATCCCAGGAGCCTGGGATCAAGCCCCACATTGGGCTCCCTGCTCAGCGTGGAGTCTGCTTCTCCCTCTCCCTGCACCTCACTCATGCTCTCTCTCTCTCCCTCAAATAAATAAATAAATAAATATCTTAAAAAAAAAAAAGACAGTTGAGAAACAAGTCTTCATCTAGCCACATGATGACTGTGTTTTAGAGATGGATCTCTACGTTAAGTATGTTTAAAAAAATAAAAAGCAATGTTCTCTAAAAGCTCTTAAAAACAAATACAGTGCTTCACCCACCTAACATGCAGCCAGGAACCAAGAAGTAAACATACAAAACTTCAGATGTTTATCTCAAAGTCCATATATTAAATAAAGCTCATGAACTTTAGTCACCGGTATGTTCCACAGGCCTTTATCCAAACCTGATTACATTTATTTTACATAAAACTGAAGTGAACGGCCACCCAGTTTCTGAAACCATTACAGTTAAACAGCAGCAAAAGGGCAAAAAAAATTGCTATAAGCCACAATGAGAATCAAAGAAGACAACTACCACAGTAAGTGTAACAGAAGAACTTTTTAAAAAATAAGACATAAAAACTGACAAAGTAATGCAGCATGAAGCCGTAAGTATAAACTTCCCCACATACTTAAGATATTTCTTGATACAATCATTATATTATAAAGCCCAGTAACATAATATGCTTATGATGATAACCCTGAGTTATAAGGAGAAAATTAAATTATGTTAGGATATACTGTTCTAGAAAACAGGAGGGCATAAAATAACATTTTAGTATTTTTCTAATTATAAAAATGATAAATCCACATTGTAGAAAACAAGCAATATATAGAGATGAATGTTTTAGAAAGATATTAACCGGAATAATTAAACTTTTAAAAAGTAAATTTTGACATTTAAATCATTAACCTTAGTTATTACAAAACTAACTCCCTAGAGGGTATCAGGTAGATGGTTTTACTATGCTCAAAGCTAACAGTGTGGGATACAATTATAACTAATAGACTATTGCTCAATCTTAAAACAAATGGTTACTAGACATGCAGTTAGAATACAACATACTGGGCGCCTGGGTGGCTCAGTTGGTTAAGCGACTGCCTTCGGCTCAGGTCATGATCCTGGAGTCCCAGAATCGAGACCCGCAACGGGCTCCCTGCTCAGCAGGGAGTCTGCTTCTCCCTCTGACCCTCCCCCCTCTCATGCTCTCTATCTCATTCTCTCTCTAAATTAAATAAATAAAATCTTAAAAAAAAAAAAAATACAACATACTGAATTGCATGTCTAATTTGAGCTCCAGACCACATTTCCAGTTACCTGAGAGACAGCAAGTATAGCACTTAAAGACTCAGGCTTAGATTCAGACACATGCTATTCGAGTCTCAGCTCCATTTATTAGCTAGGTGACCTTGGATATGTGAAAGAAGTGTGGCAGATACTAAGTGTGACAGAAATAATAGCTACTCTCCACCGTCATTACTATTACTTATGTCCTTCCAGAAATGTGCACGCTATAGTGAGGAATGGGGAACACATAGAGCTGAAGCTTAAATAATACAAACTTCTGTAAATCCAATCAATAGATTGAGCCAGACAACTATTACAGGAATTGAACCTGGAAAGGCAGACTGGGACAAATTCTACCCCAAATGAAATCTTCATCCTGTGATCCTTATTTCTGTCAAAGGCACCAACATTCCTTCAGTTATTTAGGCATTAAGCATCCTTGTCTCATCCCTCTCCATCAGCCTCTGTATTTGGTTACATACAGCTATGTTACATCTATACTTGGTTATATACATTGGCTCTCATATCTGTTTGCTTGCCTAATTCCTACAACCACCTGGCCAGATGCTCATTACTCCTAAACAGCCTTTTCCTTAGTGTTCCTATTTTCAGTTTGTCCCCACCTACCGACCATACTACTCCCAGATTGATTTTCTTCAAAGAAAACTGGTCATACCACTTTCTTACTCAGAAGTCTCAGATGACTCCCGTCTGCCTACCAAAATGTAATGCTTCCACATTTCAGGGCTGGTCAAAATACAATCCTCAACATATTTTTCTACATTAACAGTAGCTCCTCAACACATCCTTTACAGTCCCAGGCAAAATGGAGTCACTCTATACTTCCAACTACCCTGCCTTTTTTCATGCCAATTCTTATATTTGTCTTAAGTCTATGAAAGTATTGTTACATTTATTTTTTTTTAAATAAAAAACTTTGGATTTTTTCCAGATTACTAAAGTAACATACAGTTATCACAAAAAATTCAAACATTACAGAAATTCCTGGACTTGGAAATTTCTCATGATCCCATCCCTGAGAATTAACCACTGTTAATATGCTTCTAGATTTCTTTAATGATATACATTGTATTTATGTCTACATATTATTTTTTAAAGATTTGTTTGAGAGAGAGAGAGTGTGTGTGCATGCACAAGCAGGGGTAGGAAGAGGGACAAGCAGACTCCCTGTTCAGCATGGAGCCCATCATGGGACTGGATCCCATGACCCTGAGATCATGACCAGAGCCAAAACCAAGAGTTGGACATTCAACTGACTGAGTCACCCAGGTGCCCCTACAGATACTTTTATGAACAGATATGCAATCATACTCTTCTTTAAAAAGACATTTTCACTAAGCAATGCATTGGTATATTCTGGACCTATTTTCATGTCAGTATATATAGAACTTTCTCTAGCTTTTTAGTAACTGCAAAATATTCTTTTGTATAGGCTAACAATTTTATGTACCAAATTTTTCAATGTTACACATTTGAGTTGTTTAGTCTTTGCCATTTCAAATAATCCTGCAGTGAATGTCCTGTGTGTTTTTGTCACTTGTAAAGGATAAATTCCTAGAAATTGAATTGCTACATTAAAAGGCATGTACTTTTAAAATTTTGACAGATGATTCCATATTGCTGTCTGAAAAGGATGTGCCAATTTATACTCCCACTTAAATTCAGATTTTACCTCTTTACACTTCCACGATCAATGGGTATTCACTTATCCTTAATCTTTGCAAATCTAGTAAGTTATATAAAAATCATGTTTTAATTTACATTAATTACTGAGATTAAATATCTCTTCAAATATATGTTGACTGTCTACACTTTGTGAATTGCCTGCTCATCTCCTAAGCCAGTTTCTTTACTTGGGTGGTGGTCTTTTTCTTACTAAATTCTAAGAGCTCCCCTAAAATTAGAAATGTTAACATTATTATATGTGCTGCAAATACTTTTGCAAGCTCTTTTGCATTGTTGGGAGTATAAGGTGCCTCTTTTTGAAAAGAGCATGAAATCAAAAATACCTTTCCACTTTAAGGAAATGAAATTTTGATTAAAGAGAAACTATGAAGTACTTGGATCTTTAAGATATAGAATAATAAATCACTTCTGCTTCAAAGTATTTACAATACCTTCTGAGCCACCTAGCTGGTTAGCTAGAAGAGTTGAGATACAACTGACGATTTGAATTCAGGTATCTTATTACACTTTCTTTCTCAGGGGTTAAATCCTCCCTAACACACCTAGGTAAATTCAGTAACAAATCTTGGATGTGATAAAGAACCAGTTCTTAAAAGCTAATCTCAGAGTTTACGAAAATGTTTTAGGTAACTACATTAAGTAATAAAATATAGTTAGTGAAGGAAGTGGTTATTTTGTAAATTACACCTGCCAAATTATTTAAGATGAAAAGAAACTTTCATTTAATTTCTTTCCTATTTTGCACTTGCTTCTCCTTTGTTCCTCAGCCACATAAAAACAAAACAAAACAAAAACCTGTTTAGGTGTTTAAGAAAGCAGCTTGGCCAGCTGACCTCTCTGCACTTGTATGAAGGTTGATTACTAATAAAAACTGCTTGTGCAGCTTTCAAAACGCAAGTTATCTTTGATACCTTAGGAAAAAAAAGACCCAAGTTATCTTTAATACCTTAGAAAAAACACTTAATCTTGCAGAAGTTAATTTTTAAATATAATCAAACTAATCAGTCTTTTCCTCATGTCCTCTGGTTTGGGTTTGTTTGGGTTGTTGATTTATACATAATAAAAGTCACCATGATTTTCAATGTACAGATTTGGGAGTTTGGACAAATGCAGTTGTGCAATTACCACTGCAACCAAAATACAGAACAATTCCATATCAGAAATTTCCCTGCCCTTCTGCAGTCAACACTGCCCTCCACCCTCAGTACCTAGCCACCTATGATCTGTTTTCTGCCCCTATAAATTTTGCCTCTTCCAGATTGTCCTTAGGCCTTTTGTGTTTGTCTTCTTTCTCTTATTTGGCACAAGGCACATGAGTCACCCCTGCTACCACATGTATCAGCAGCTGCTTTATTCTTGAGTAGTATCCCACTGTACACTTATTCCATGGTTTGTTTATCCAAGGACCAGTTGAAGATATTTAGGCTGGCTATAATTTTTCACAATGATGTACAGAACCGCTATAAACTTTTGCATGCAACTTTTTGTGTGAATATATAAGTTTTCATTTCTTTTGGGTAAATACCAAGGAGTAGGACTGCTGGGTCATAAGTTAAGCATGTGTTTAGCTTTATTAGAAACTGCCAAACAGTTTTCCAAAGTGACTATACCATTCTGGAGTCCCACCAGCAATGTATGAAGGTTCAACTGTTCTGTGTCCTCATCAGCTTTCGTTATTGCCAATTTTCTTGTTTTGTTTTTTGTAGCCATTGCAAAGGGAGTAACAGAATGCCACTATGCTTTTAATTTGCATTTCCTAATAACTACAGATGTCAGACATCTTTCAAGATGTTTATTTGCCATGCACATATTCTCTTTGAAGTATCTGTTCAAATCTTTTGCCCATTTTTTAATTGGGTTATTACTCAGTGTTGACAATTCTTTATATATTTGGATACAAGACCTCTATCAGGGTTGTATTTTGCAAATATTTCCTCCCACTCTGTGGCCTGTCTTTTCGTTTTCTTAGAAGTGTCTTCCAAAGAATTTTAATTTGAGGCAAGTCCAATTTATCAATTTTTTTCTTTTATGGCTTGTATTTTTATGTCATATATAAAAATATCTTTGCCCAATCCAAGACATTTTTTATGTTTTCATCTTTAAGTTTATGATTTTAGTTTTTGTATTTAGGTCTGTGATCCATTTTAAGTTAATTTCTGTATATGGTAAGAGGTATAAGTTGAGGATCTGTTTTTTGCATATGGATATAAAATTATATCAGCGCCATTTACTGAAGACTATCTTTTTCCACTGAATTGTCTTTGCACCTTTATCAAAAATAAAATTGACCATATAAGTACAAATCTATTTCTAGATTCTCTATTTTCTTCCATTGACTTTTGTGTCTACCTTCTTGCAGATAGCACACTGTGTCTTGATTTCTGAAGCTTTATAGTTATTTCTCAAAACTTGTTTTGGCTACTCTACTTTCTTTCCATTTCCATATACACTTAAGAATCAGCTTGTTATCCTGGGACGGAGCCCCACATCGGGCTCCCTGCTCAGCAGGGAGCCTGCTTCTCTCTCCCACTCCCTCTGCTTGTGTTCCCTCTCTCTCCCCCACTCCCTCTGCTGTGTCGCTCTCTGTCAAATAAATAAAATCTTAAAAAAAAAAAAAATCAGCTTGTTATTTATATAACTGTTGGGATTTCTTCTTGGGATTACATTTAATCTACAGAACAATATAGGACTAGGTGACTTAACTGTATTGGTCTTCTTCTTTTTTTTTTTTACTTGATTTTATCTTTTATATTAATCATCATACATCATTAGTTTTTGATGTAGTGTTCCATGATTCATTGTTTACGTATAACACCCAGTGCTCCATTCAATACGTGCCTTCTTTAGTACCCATCACCAGGCTAACCCATCCCCCCACCCCCCCTCCCCTCTAGAACCCTCAGTTTGTTTCTCAGAGTCCATAGTCTCTCATGGTTCGTCTCCCCCTCTGATTTCACCCCCTTCATTTTTCCCTTCCTACTATCTTTTTTTTTTAACATATAATGTATTATTTGTTTCAGAGGTACAGGTCTGTGATTCAAGTCTTACACAATTCACAGCGCTCACCATAGCACATACCCTCCCCAATGTCTATCACCCAGCCACCCCATCCCTCCCATCCCCCATCACTGAGATTAAGAATTCCTCATATCAGTGCGATCATATGATACATGTCTTTCTCTGATTGACTTATTTCGCTCAGCATAATACACTCCAGTTCCATCACATCATTGCAAATGGCAAGATTTCAATCCTTTTGATGGCTGCATAATATTCCATTGTATATATATACCACCTCTTCTTTATCCGTTCATCTGTCAATGGACATCTTGGCTCTTTCCATAGTTTGGCTATTGTGGACATTGCTGCTATAAACATCGGGGTGCACGTACTCCTTCAGATAACTACATTTGTAACTTTGGGGCAAATACCCAGTAGTGCAATTGCTGGGTCATAGGGTAGCTCTATTTTCAACCTTTTGAGGAACCTCCATACTGTTTTCCAGAGTGGCTGCACCAGCTTGCATTCCCACCAACAGTGTAGGAGGGTTCCCCTTTCTCCACATCCCCGCCAACATCTGTCGTTTCCTGACTTGTTAAATTTAGCCATTCTGACTGATGTGAGGTGGTATCTCATTGAGGTTCTGATTTGGATTTCCCTGATGCCGAGTGATGCTGAGCACTTTTTCATGTGTCTGTTGGCCATTTGGAGGTCTACTTTGGAAAGATGTCTGTTCATGTCTTCTGCCCATTTCTTGATTGGATTATTTGTTCTTTGGGTGTTGAGTTTGATAATCCATGAAGCCCATATTATCTCTCCATTTACTTAAATCTTCTTTGATTCCTTTCATCGTTTTGTTGTTTTCAGCATACAGATCCTGCACATATGTTGTTACCTATATACCAAACTATTTTGTGGTTTTTGTGTTATTATACTTTAACATTTTTTTCAATTACTAATTATTCCATTGTTAGTATACAGAAATACTAACCCTGTACCTTGTGATCTCGTTAAACTCACTTAATTAGTTCTGGTAACTATTGTGTAGAATTTTTGAGACCGTTTCTGTGTAAAAAATAATTTCATTTGCAAACAGACACAGTATTATTTCTTCCTTTCTAATCTAAATGTGTATTATTTCCTTTTCTTGCCTTACTTCACTGGCTAGGGCCTCCAGTATGATGTATAAGAAGAGCAATGAACAGTCATCCTGCCTTGTTCCCAATTTTAGAGGGAAAGTATGGTTTCACACCATTAAGTATGATGCTAGCTGTAGTTTTTCAAAGTCGTCCTTTAAAAGGCTGAGGAAGTTCCTTTCTAATCCTAATTTTCTCAGAGATTTTATCATGAATAGATGCTGGATTTTTTCAAATATTCTGTCTACATATACTGAGATGATTATATAGTCCTTCTCCTTTATTCTGCTAATATGGTAAATTATGCTGGTTTATTTCCTAAATAAACCAGCCTTATATTTCTGGGATAAACCCAAGTTTGTCCTACTATACTGTCCTTTTAATATACTGTTGGATTAAACTTGCTAATATTTTGTAAAAGTTTTTACATTTATGTTCATGAGGGATATTAGTCTTTGTCTTTTCTTAAAATGTAAGCTGGGAAGTATTCCTTCTTGTGTCTTTTGAAAAAACAGCATAATATTCCTTCCTTAAATGTTTCCTAGAATTTCCAGCAAAGTCATCTGGGAATTTAACTTTTTTAGTAAACGTAAAACTACTCAAATTCTCTATTTCTTCTTGTTGCTTTTGGAAATGTGTGTCTTTTAAAAAATATATCCATTTTATCTAATTTAACTAACTTATTGGCATAAAAGTATTCATAATTTTTCCTTATTATCCTCTTAATTTCTGTAAGGTATATAGTGGTATCTCTTACCTTACTAAATTTTGTGTTCCTACGTTTTTTCCAGTGAATTTTCTTTCAGATATTTTTACACATAAAATCAGTCATTTGTAAATCACGATAATTTTATAATTTTTCTGAAATCATGTCTTACTTCACTTTCCTGCCTAATTACATTGACAGGCAATAGTAATACAATTGTGATACTTCTATGTATTACCAACAAACATGAGGTGGCCTTTTGTCAAATAACACACACTCACATATATACTTTTTTTGAGTTAAAGTATAACCAACTACTTTTTTTATCCAGAGCAGAGGCTGACAAAACTATGGGCCCAGGCTAAATCTGGCCTATCACCTGTTTTTGTAAATACAATTTTATTGGAACATATTCATTTGTTTATGTATTGTCTATGGTTACTTTTGCCTTACAATGGCAGAGCTGAGTAGCTGTGGCAGAAATCTTATGGCCTAAGAAGCCTAAAATATTTACCCTCTGGCCCTTAACAACAGATTTGCTGACCGGCCCTTAACAACAGGTTTGCTGACCCCCTAATCTAGAGGATTCCTTTGTTAATCAAGAATGGATGCTAGATCTTATCAGTCTTCTTGGGTTACTATTAAACTGAATTCACATTTTCCCCTTTAATCTATCTGTATGGCAAATTATACTGAGAGATTCCTAATTGCACCATCCCTGCATTCTGGAACAAAATGCACTCAGTCAAGTTGTTTTATAGCTGGGATTCTTTCAATACATGTAACAGGATTTTTTTTTTCAGTAATACTTGTAAGTGAGATTGGTCTAACAGGTTTCTTCCCAGTATCTGCAGCTTTGTAAAAAGAACTAAGAAATTCTGCTTTTGAAGTATTTCCTGATTATCCTTAACAAATGTGGTCTCTCCTCCTCAGAATTTTCAGTATACTTCAAGCAACTGTTACCGAACTTAATCATATCTGGACTATGTTAACTTCAATTCTCCTTCCACTGCCTCAATATAGGAAGGAAAACATTTATGTTAAAAGGCCATAACAGGGGCGCCTCAGTTAAGCATCTGCCTTCGGCTCGGGTCATGATCCCAGGGTCCTGGAATCAAGACCCGCATCGGGCTCCCTGCTCCACAGGAAGCCTGCTTCTCCCTCTCTCCCTCCCCCGCTTATGTTCCCTCTCTCGCTGTGTCTCTCTCTGTCAAATGAATAAATAAAATCTTTAAAAAAATAAAATAAATAAAAGGCCATAACATATCTTTATATACTGTACTAGTAGCTGGGAGTGTGTTTTATATTAGGCATTGAATATTTACTAATGTTTCTAATGCCTTTTTTTTTCTTGTGAGCCTGCTAATCAGACTCCAACTTTATGTATGGTGAATATATATTACTCGTGTAATTTTTTAAAAATTAAACTATTAAAATATAGTCATTTCTTCAAGAATCAAATTCCAAGGTTAATGTTATAGACACACTATTTTAAAAGAAAAGGTACATCTTAATGCAGCTAAAGGGAAATATAGTTTATAGAATGTATAACTCACCTAATTCTACACATAAGTTTAATTCACATACAAAAAGTACTTATTAAGTATGCTCTGGATAATTCTAGACTGATTCTATAAACAGCTATTTCACTTTTGGACAAATTATTTAATCTGTATGGACCTAAATTTCATCATCTATAAAATAATGAATTTGGTAACTCCTAGGGTCCCTTTAAGCAGTAAGATTCTAAGAATCTAAGATAATTAATTTATTTTTTATACTAAATCTCACAAAGTTCTCAAACAAGTATCTAATCCCTTTTAATAAAGAAAAAACAGAGAGGGGAGGTTGTAAACAAGATCCATTATCCCTTGTTGAGTCTCAAAAAGACTTTAAAAAGTTACCTCTGTTTCTGGAAGACATCTTCCTTCCTGCTGATTTCAATGTTTCTTTGTTTCTTTTTTTCCTAGTTGCTTTGATTTGTCCTTGACCAGATGCAGAATCAGAGTCAGAAGAGTCAAGTTTGACTTGACGATGCCTTCTTGACTTGGATGCCTTGAGAGTTAGAAATCCAATTAACCACAATGAATCACAAAATTAATCCAACTGATAGACAATTTAGGAAAAGACAAAATACACAAAGATGAGGAAAAATAAAAGTCATAAAGTACTTTACCATTATACTGGCTTGCTTAATACTTGTTGCATATATATATATATATATATACTCTTTTATCTTTACAACAGGATAGGCTCCCTGCAACTGTCATCACCATCTACTCAAATTGGGTAAAAAATGTTAATTGTTGGGTTAAAATGTAGTTGTTGTTGCGTGGCTGGGAAACAGGTGTAAAGGATGAGTACTGTTTTTTACTGTCTACTAACCTATTCTTCCTTTCTTCTAAGAACAGTTATGTTCCCTAGTTACCACCATGTCTTTTGAGTGGAACCACCTGATGCCTGGCTCCAGGTACGTGCCACTGATCTAGTCAAAAGTTTCACATCACCACGGCCACTGACTTGTTCATGGGTGGGCATGTGATCTCTATCACAGATCAATTTTAGAATTCTGTGTAACTATTAGGAAGGAAAATTCTCCATTTCCATTGAACCTAAAGCTGGGAACACGCAAAGCTGGCTGTCAGGAACAACACTTGAAGACAGTGAAAGCAACATAAAAGGTGAGAAACGGAAGGACAGTGCAAGGACATTTTAGTTGTTATCAATGAATTTCCTTGCTTAAGCAGAGTCCTTATAGGAGTTTTCAGATCCAGGTATGAACAATTATTAAAACAATTACCATGTGTTAAATGTTAATTGTACCTCAATAAAGAAAAAACCTGCAGCTATGCTATGACGCTCTCTTGTCACACTTTATGGGGATTACAATTTAATTCTCATAATCTCTTAAGATACACACTAAACATCAATTAGCACTATATAATGTGGAACCGTTCTGGTTTAAAGCAATTTGGATTAATTAACTTATTGTCCTTGGTGCTTTAATTCAACAGTATTTTGTACTCAATTTACTGTGGGATAACAAATACGTAACACTTAACTAATCTATAATCACTTTTAATTTTTTATTTATTCCTTCTCATTTCTACAACTAGAAAATGATAGTAATTTCCCACAGAATAAAGACACTCCTAGGGGCGCCTGGGTGGCTCAGTCGTTAAGTATCTGCCTTCGGCTCAGGTCATGATCCCAGGGTCCTGGGATCGAGCCCCACATCAGGCTCCCTGCTCCGCAGGAAGCCTGCTTCTCCCTCTTCCTCTCCCCCTGCTTGTGTTCCCTCTCTCGCTGTGTCTCTGTCAAATAAATAAAATCTTAAAAAAAAAAAAAAGACACCCCTAGACTCATGAAAACAATCCAGGAAGAAATATGGGCTTAAGCACATAAATTTATCAGTTCTCCCTCCTGAAATCCCACTAAAATGGTAGTAAGAAAATTTCTGAATAAACTCACAAAACAGAGATAATAGAAAACAACGCAGCTGCTAAAAAAAATTTAGTAGTAGGAACAGTGAGTGATAGCTGACTTAACAGAATGAAGAAATCTAAAATCTAATTGCCTATATTGAGAAAGTTACTATAAAGCAAGCTGATCCAAGTGGATCAGGAATTAGAATCATCAGAAATGTGTCTAAAAAAATGGTAGAGGGGCACCTGGGTGGCTGAGTCGTTAGGCATCTGCCTTCGGCTCAGGTCAGAATCCCAGGATCGTGGGATTAAGCCCTGCTCAGCGGGAAGCCTGCTTCTCCCTCTCCCACTCCCCCTGCTTGTGTTGCCTCTCTCACTGTGTCTGTCAAATAAATAAATAAAATCTTTTAAAAAAATAAAATTAAAAATTTTTTAAAAATGGTAGATATGCTGAAAATCTACAAAAGCAATAGTGTCCCATTTCCCAACCTCAAAACTACACAACTGACCTCCTATAGAAAACAGGAGGCTTGCTCTCTGGAGAGGCTAAACCAGGGATGCTGTAGGCCTGAGGAATGGCATAGCTGAGGAAGAGGACAAAGCCTCTTACTGAAAATAGGGAAGGTAAGTGAAACCTGCATAAAGAATGGTAAGCCTCATGACTGATTCTCTCTGTAGGCTCCCAGAACATTGGTGGTTGGGCTTATTTACCCTTCTTTCCCCTAGACAAGGGAATGGAAGACTGCTCTCTGGTAAAAATGATGCGATCCAACAAAAAGAAATACCGAGGGTAACAAGTCATATCTTCACATGACCACTCTTAAATAAGATCTGAGGCTCTTTAAACATTTGAAAAAAGCCACCAAAATGAAAGAGATCAAAATAAACAAAAACAGGAACTGTGGGGGAAAAGGCATAAACTTCAAAACACTGTAATTAACATCCTCAAGGACATAAAAAATAAAGATAAAAAAATACTTTTTTTTAAAGAAAAGATTCAGAGAAGGAAAAAAAAAAGACCTTAGCAATAAAAAAGAAAGTCAGCAAAAATAAAAAATTCAATATAATGGTTCAGAAGACAAAGTTTAAGCAATCTCCCTGAAAACAGAGATTGAAAACAGAAAAGAAAAATAAAATAAAAATTCAAGAGAAGGAGCAAAAATGCAGCAAATACTATCAAAGAAACAATATAAAAAAACTCCTCAGAACTGAAAACTATCAGATCAAAAGGATGCCTGTCATGACAGCCAAGGACAATGATAGAAAAAAGATCTACACCAACTTAAATTATCATGAAATTTCAAAACTCAAGGGATAGAGAGAAAATCCTAAAACCTTCCATGATCAGGAATACTAAAAGCTGGAAGACAATAAAAAACAAAAGGCATCAAAATTCCAGGTAAATACCAGAAGAGATAACTAAAAGAGAAAAAGTTGAAGATGGATTAGGAATATAGGCGTCGAAGTGGTAACCAGGAGACTGCTGGGTTATATAAGCTCTACAGAATTATTAGACTTTTTAAACTATGTACATGTATTACTTTGATGAAAAATAATAATACTGTTAAAAAAGCATCAAATCAATACCTAAATTACCTTACTAAAGAAATAACTTACCTGAACAACAACTGAAAAGGCCTTTGATTTTATTCTCGCTAAAGATTCTGCCCTTTCACATCTCTGGATAAAAAATAAACAGGAATGGGAAAAAGAAACATAAACATTAAAAGAAATTATGGATTCCCAAGTATTTGTTATCAGAAATAAGATTTGAGACAGAAGGTAGGGTCATATATTGGACACACATTGACCAAAGACATATAAACGCACACTACATTCTCATAGCAGGTCCACAATACCATCCTTGTGGCTAATGATTGTTATTATTCAGGATTTAAGGAGGATAATATGAATGAAAGCCTTAGTGATCAGGCCATTGCCCCCTCATCTGCCTATGCCCAAAGACGGCTCTTTGTCTCATCCACTAAGATGGATGAAAACTTCGGAGGCAGGAAGCAGTAAATAGTAGCTAGAGCTCCACACTGGTTTAAAGTCAGACAAGAAAAGACATACTACAAAAACCCTACTCTGTCTATGTAAGGACGGAGAACACCCTCCACCATTATCCTCCCCTTTCCCTAAAGAAACACTTACCGTCGTCACTCCCAATCTAAACTTGATGTGTCTTTCATAGGGTTTCCAGTAAAGAACAGACTAAGGCTTCAGAGAACTGATGTTTCAGAATTGTCTGAGGTAACTGTGATAATACTGACCAAGGGTCATGATACTTGTATACAGAATCACAGCCACGTATCAAATGAAAAGAAGCTAACTAAACTACTGCCCTGTAAACAATCATAAAGTGAATTTTTCTGACCTCTGATTCTTCTGAATTTCCTTCTCTCTTTTCTTCTCCATCTTTAACTTTTGATTTTAAGGGCGGATTCTGAAAGAGAAAAAAGTTATACATACACATTTATAATTCAAATTAACTAAAAATCAATGGCAAATTATTTCAGAGCAATGAGAATCATTTAATTACTACAAAACTAAAAGATCATTTCACATTATTACAGCATGGTTCACCACCTGACATTAAGATCAAGGTTAGGTTTCAGAATAGTTATAAAATTTATCAATGAAATGCCTAAATCCTCCTAACTAATGAAGGAAAACATACACTTCATATAGCAGTAAGAAAACTGGTTTATTCTCCTTTCCTTCAGGTTTTCAGAAGTCTTAGTAATGCTAATTAGAGTTTATTAAAAGACAGTACTATAAAAGTACTATAAGAGAGTACCTATTAGATTTTTACATGAATTGCCTAGGTCATTTGTGTAACTCATTTGTAACAAAGTATTCAAACAGTCTAAAATGTACTATCTCTCATTAAAATAAATGTGGGTAGAAGCAAATTGTTTCCTCCTTTCTAAGACTGTCATCTCATCACTTTATTTATCTTTTCTAAAACTAAGTTTTGAGCCAGCTCCCTTTTTTTTTTTTGAACCAGCTCCCTTTATACAATGAAAACCAAAAACTGGTAGCCAATCTTTCTAAAAGACAATATATAAAATAATAATACCTATGTAGCATTTGTGAAAACACTGTTATCAGATACATAGTAAATCATCAGAAATTGCTTATGTTTTACTTTTATTTTTTCCTAAACGATTTACTAAAATAAGATGGAGTAGTGGTTTCAAAGTTAAATTTAGCAAGGCTGGCCATGAAGTTTCCAGAGTAAAAAAGTTTTTCTAGGTAAAAAAATTACTGTGAAAAATGGGGAGCTCTAGCATCAGTATTTGGATCAGAAAACTAAATTGAAGATTTGTGTTGATGAGTTTGTAAATAGATAAACCAAGGCAGGGAGAGCATGCCCTATCACAATGGAAGAAGCCACAATTCAGGCCTAGCAGTCTACTGCCATGCAGAAAGATGGAACCAGTGTTACCAAACCACTGACTTTAAAAAAATTTTTTTTTAGATTTACTTATTTATTTTAGCTAGAGAAAGAGTGTCGTTATGGGAGGAGGGGCAAAGGGAATCTCAAGCAGACACCGTGCTGGTTCCAGAGCCCAACACGGGGGCTTGATCTCACAACCCTGAGATCATGACCTGAGCCAAAATCAAGAGTTGGATGTTTAACCGACTGAGTCACCCAGGTGCCCCCAAACCACTGACTTTTAAGAGAAGTTGGATGTCTGGAATTTTAAGTGAAGTCACAAAAATTTAAATTCTAGTGAGTAATTCAACTTTTTAAAACAGTATTAGGATCAACACTGTGTCAAACAAACCACACCTGTCTGTAGGATTTGACCCAAAGACTGCCAGTGTGCAACCTCTGGAAAATGCTAAATTATAAAGATTATAATAAATCAGTGATATATCAAGATTACTTATTCCTCTACATTTACACTGATATTATATATAATGTATATTATTTAACACATATTATAGAATTGTTATTAATAATTGTTTAATTATGGGGCACCCGGGTGGCTCAGTCGTTAAGCGTCTGCCTTCGGCTCAGGTCATGGTCCCAGGGTCCTGCGATCGAGCCCCGCATCGGGCTCCCTGCTCCACGGGAAGCCTGCTTCTCCCTCTCCCGCTCCCCCTGCTTGTGTTCCCTCTCTCGCTGTCTCTCTCTCCGTCAAAAAATAAATAAAATCTTAAAAAATAAATAAATAAATAATTGTTTAATTATATAATTACATAACAAAATCTGTTTGTAAGGTTAAATAATATCACATAGCTGATAACTGGCAAAGCCAGAGCTAGAAAAATAAAGCCCTTGAAATCTGAACTCCAGAAGAATATAGCCACTCAACTAAGCTGCCTCTCAATTTTATCACCCATGTCCAGCCATTAGTGTATAATGCAAATACAATGGGGAGGTATCAAACAAGCAGTCACATACCTTTCTGTCTTTGTGCCACTGCTGATGCTCCAAAACTATGTTCTTAATATTGTCAAAAAAATCGTCCTTTATCAAGCTGAGGGCTTTGTCTGGATTGGATTTATCGCCTGAAATTATATGTTTCATGTTCTGATAATGATCATGAACATTCAGCATTTCCTAAAAGTGAAAAGATGAGTCTTTTATTTCAATTTTTGAGGAGAAACTTAAAGGCAAACCAACACAAAATAAAATGACTTAAGTTGATAAGGAATAATATGCTACAATATACTGAAAATAATATAGTCATGCAACCAAAATAGTACAACTTTATTAATGCAGAGGCTGCTTTCCAGAGATAATGATTCACTGAATTTAACTCAACAAACATTAATATACACTGTATGGAGAAATGCAGGGAAAAGACAGGACATAACAAAAATTATTTGTAGTATACCATTAAATATCACTAATGATAACTAAGATCACATTTTTTTAAATTTCGTATTATCATTTCAAAGATATTTACATAATTCTTTATGTTCAGCCATAAATTCCTATGTAACAACTCTTATCCAATCCTCCACAGAGATGTGCTGACTTTCACAAATCTCAAAGCCCATGTGCCTGTAAGCGTCATCATTTTTTCACGAGTAAGATCCAGGATTAAAAGAAATAGAAGGCAACTTTTAACAACATTTGAGGAATCATTTATTACTTAGACGTTCATTCCCCAGAACCTCCAGCCAAATGGGCAGGTCTATGGGGTAAGGAGAAAGATAACACGTTATAGGCAGACTTTAGAAATCAGATAAAACTGGTATTGAGACTTAGCTCAAAGACCAGCAAAGAACTACTGACACTTCCATCATAGATGACCTCTGCAACATCTGAGTCATCCCCAAGTTAGGCTACTCCATTCATTTCCAGTAGGCTTCGATGGAAGTGACAGATACCTGTTAAAGCAATGAAAAACTGCTGGGTAGTGGTGAGTACTCACATATGCAGAATCTTTAAAGGAGAACAGTGTCCAGCCATGGAGAGCCCCTAACTTTTTTACAGCTTACAGTGTACTGTACTCCTATATTTTACTACATGCAATACAACACAGGGGAAAGACCACTAGCTGGACCTGGTTTTGAGCCTGAGTTCTGTCACTTGCTAGATTGACTTTGAGCAAATCCCTCAATATGGGAATCACATTCCACATTTGTACAAAATTAAGTGATGCCATCTCGCCCAGTGTATAAAAGTATTTATTAAGTGTGCTTATACAAGTGGGAGTGTTCTATAAAATGTAAAGCACTATATAAAGGTAAAGGATTAAGAAATAAAAGAAAGTACATGGACTTTAGAGCCTTACAGGCTTGGACATTCAAATCCAGTCTGCACCTTACTGTACTGTACTTTATGGAAATAACTTCTCCGAACCTCAGTCTGCTTGTTTTTTGTTTTTTTTTTTTTAAAGTTTTATTTATTTATTTGAGAGGGAGATAGCAAGAGAGAGAGAGCGCACGAGCAGGGGAGGAGGGAGAAGCAGGCTCCCTGTTGATGCAGGGCTCAATCCCAGGACCCTGGGATCATGACCTGAGCCGAAGGCAGACGCTTAACCGACTGAGCCACCCAGGCGCCCCTCCTTATTTTTAAAATTAGGAAAATACCACCTCCTTTAAAGGGTTACTAAGATTATTAGTGAGATAACAACATAAAACGTCTAACATAGTTCCTGGCATATGTTGAAAACTCAACAGATCATAGCCATTATTATAACCCTATAAATAAAGACTCAGAAATAAAATGACTGGCTCAGGGTCATATTTAAGTAGCAGAGTTAAAATTAAAAATCAAAAGTTTCTTTTTCCCCATATACTTTTTTTTTAATTCTGTTATAGTTAACATACAAAGTTATATTAGTTTCGGTTGTACAATATAATGATTCAACAGAAATCAGAAGTTCTGGTTCTATTCTTTTCATTTTATTATGCCTCCTTAACCACAAAGCTAGAACTAATGAGTGGCAAAATGATGACAAAAATTCAGGTGCTGACGGGCAGATTTAATAGCATTTGCGCAGAAGGAAAGTAAGCAAGTATTAAATGTAAGGATTATCAGTGAGAATGGATCAAAGACTACACTAGGACAGGATAGAGTCAACTGAGGTATTAAGGGATAAGGCCCTCAAAGAAGATCTGAGGCAAGCCAAAGACCCTAGATAGTCAGGATGACTTCATACAGGAGCTTCTAGGAATAGGCATTCCGTAGCTTGGCCCTTCTGACCCTCCTCCCCAATCACCCCAAAAGGACATGCCTTTGTACATCGCCTCAGTTCTGTTCTCTAAAATCTTCCATACCTGTTTGCTGACATATACAACTTTTTTTTAAGAGGAACCTTTAATTCAACACTTTCAGAACCTTTAATTCGTAGAGTAAAAGAACTTAAAACCAAAAAGCATGTTTAAGAAGGTATGTTGAAAAAAAATTAACATTCTACCACATTAGTCCACAACCAAAAATTATAATCAATTGGATTCAAATCATCTTTTTCATTAGAAGAATACGGATAAGAACAATGTAATGTCTTGCTGTTCTAAAACATCCTCTGCCTCTTTATGATTTAACCTCAGTACTTCCTGGCAAATCCTTTCTGGTATCCCCAAACCTTTTGTTCTTCACCATGGCTTTTCCAAACTTTCTCTATTCTCAATTCCTTGGACGCCCAATGCCCTCTCTTAAAATTTAGACTATCAGGTCTGTTTGCCTTCTACTTTTCATCTTCACAACAAATCATATGAATCCATTTTCACCTCCTTTCTCCAAGTTTCAAAAGAATTATGCCTTCTCCTGCTCAAGGTAATCTCTCCAGTGCGTTTCAATCACAGACTGCCTACCTCCTCTACAGCAGGAACCCTACACCTCCTTCTTCCGTATAACCTCTCCTAACTGACTCCTTACCCTAAGCCTAAATATAAACTTGAAGTTTAACAAATAATTAAAAATTGTTTAAAACACCTATTTGGCAGGGATATTATGAGAAATAAAATAATCCATACAAAACATCTTGTTTAGCTCCTGCACTATACTATGTCTTTAGACATTTGGTAAACAGCTTCCTTCTAAGGCAGTAATTCTTATCTTTTGGTAGGGGGGTGCGGGGTGGAGCATGAACACCTTTGAGAATGTGAAAGTAGTTATGGTACCTCAACCAAGCATCCATATGTATGACAGCTTATCATAAAATGTAGGGGGGAAAGGATACATGGACCATCTGAGGGCCATCCATGGATCCTAAATTAACAATTCTTGCTTAAAAATAGTTACTTTACAGAGCACACCCAGAGTACTTTCAAAAATCAATTTGCTAGGCTGCCTGGGTGGCTCAGTTGGTTAAGCATCTGACTCCTGATATCAGCTCAGGTCATGATCTCATGGGTCCTGAGATTGAGCCCCGCAACCTGCTCCGCATTCAGTGGAGAGTCTGCTTGAGATTCTCTCTCCCTCAGCCCCTTCCCCAGCTCTTGTACACACACTCTTTCTCTCTCTCAAATAAGTAAATAAATCTTTAAAAAAAAATCAATGTGCTACCTTGATTACAAACATAATAGATGAAATCTGATAGGCTGAAGTTATTAGAATATGATGGCATCTAAAGCATAGAGAAACATTTGAGTATATCGAAGATCTGATCCCTCTTTCACTCCTGATATAGGAAAAGACTGAATAGAGTTGAGGAAAAAAAAAAAGAAGTAACATTTATCAAGAGCCTACTACGTGCCACAGGCCATCCTCAGCATTATTCAGAGATAAATCATTTTCAATTCTCACAACTGGATGAAATAAGGATGGTAATCCTAATATTAAAGAGGGGGAAACTAAGGCTCAAAGAAATTAAAAAACCTGACCAAGGCTGCTACCTGGTTAGACTCACTCGCTCATGAGAACTCTTTCTCTCTTTAGGTATAGATATATCCATTCTTTTGAAATTTGAATATATCGTAGATTACAAGGCTGTAGTCAGTCCTGAAAGGGTTTTGTTTTAACCTCAGGGCAGTGCTTTTCCATGTATGTAAAATTCTATTGAGTCTCACTAATGATCCATGTGAAGGAAGATTTTTTTTTTTCTCAATACTGAACAACTGAAATAAAATACCAAAATACATTAGCAGGTAAAGCTGCTCTTATCTGTAATTCTTGATTTCAAATTTTTGTTTTATCAGAATAGCCTCACTGTTTTCAATGGGTTTTAAATAAACATTATAAAAAGGAACTTAGGAAATGAATACATAATATTAAAAAATAAAAATAAAGTCACTTTAAATTCTTGTTTTATGACCTATCTAAAGTCAAATACAAATGGTGGTTTCAGTATTTGAATCTAAATATCCTGAGTCTAAGTACAGTCTTCTACATCTTTTTGCTTCTCACCGAGTTTCAAGATTTATTCCATAAATTTTCATATATTTAAGATGTATTATTTCTGATACTTTGGAGGAACAATAAGCATTCTATGGTAGGTTAAAATCATTAGAAAAATTTCAGTATCCCATAGATGAAGGATCTAACTTCAATATATAGTTAACAATAAAACAATTTTTTTTAAATTTCAAGGGCATAAAAAACAAATTTACCTCTAATACATCAGAAGTGATAAGTTTCATTACACGATCATTCGGGTCCTTAAATTCTTCTGTAACTTGAGCTCGCTGAATTTTCTTCTTCATCCTATATGATAGCTATACGATAATGAATGTCTTTTAAGGGATATTTTTTATATAATACATTTTCCAAAGACTATTAGACTTTTATAATAACCTTTAAGATGACATGCCACATGCTTATAAATTCAGATGATATTCAGACAAGTTACATGATTTGCCAGCTGATGTCAGAACCAGCATCAGGACTTAATGCTCTTTTAATCTAGTGTCTCAACTGTCATTAAGACTGAAGAAATATATTTTATTAGTGGAAGTTTCAACTTTTCACCAACTGACATTAAAATTCCTTGGTCCGGGGCGCCTGCCTTCGGCTCAGGTCATGATCCCAGCATCCTGGGATCGAGCCCCGCATCGGGCTCCCTGCTTGGCGGGAAGCCTGTTTTTCCCTCTTCCACTCCCCCTGCTTGTGTTCCTCTCTCACTGTGTCTCTCTCTGTCAAATAAATAAATAAAATCTTTAAAAAAATAAAATAAAATAAAATTCCTCGGTCCTCTTTCAGTAACCTGATGTCTGAATAAAGAAATAAGCAAATGGCAGATGCCAAATCTAATTTCCACTTCTAACAATTTAATAGCATTTAGAAACACGCTGCATTTTAAAGCAGAGACTAAATTTTTGTTTAAAAAAAAAAAAAGTAATCAGAAAGCATTTTCTCCTATTTTAAGAAACCTTTCTACAAGTATTAGAAATTACATATGGAGACTGAGGTACTTTATAAACAATGAAGCATAAATTCTCATTTTGAAAAACGATCTATTTTAGACAACATACCAATTTGGGCATTGCTGTAAAGTGAAATGCTTTGTCTAGTCGTAGTTTCCTAAAAATATATGCTGCATCAAAATGTTGCGCATTTATCAAATCTTGCTGAAATTTTAAAACTTCATCCCAATCCTTCAGGGCAACTCTAATCTACAAACAAGAAGAGTAAAAAAAAATTACTAAAGGTAAATCTTTTTTCACAAATGTATTATAATTTTGAAACACTGGCATTCCTCTTAAAATCAGTTGGTTGTAAAAATATTGTACCTATTTCCTATTTTGCTGAGGGAAAACAAGTATTACCTTTTGTTTTGGCTGACACAGTTGGGTGTTATATAATCCATACAGCAGATACAAAGCACCAACTCTGATCTGGAAGGTGTATGGAGGTAAAAAATACTGCCAAGCCAAAGTCAGTGCTTCTTTTGTAAACACGTTCTTTTCTAAATTTCTCATTCTACCACTAGAAAACAAAGAGAAAATATATTATGACTCTAAGTAAATAAGTAATGAACAAAAATTAGAAGAGGTATATCCTAGAAGCTGCTAGAAACTGAAGGGGCATTCCACATCTGATCCTTTCGTGATCAAGCATGACCTAATTTTCTGCTGTGCTTCTCACCCTGAGGCACAGACATACACTAGGTAAACATAATGCTCTTTGTAAAGCATCAACTTTACTTGCTGAATTGGGGAGCAAAAAGGGAGGGGTTACAAATTATTCCCGGGTAAGAATTTTAAACATTTAACATATTAACAGATTAACAAAATAATTTAAACAATTAACATATTAAAATAATCATGGTTATATTACAGAATAAAATAAAAAAATTACATGCATTTAATATGTAATGGAGATTTTCCCCAATACTCTCAGGGATTCACCCTACACCTCATTTGTCTTTGAGACACCGAGATGAAAAAGTTAGAGAACCACAATACAACCTAACCCTTGCCCTCCTCCCAATTCTGCAGGGTAAAGCTCACCAAAGTAAAGAAGGAGCAGAGTAGAAAAGCAGATCGCCCTATACTCCCAAAGCCTGGGCTCTTCAAATAATAAATATACTAAAAGAATGCAAAATACCTACTGTGGTATTAGTAACCAAAGCAATTTCTAAAGAAATAACATCACTACTCAAGTAGTCCCTACTTTATTTCTCATTTTAGTTTTTCCTCATTAGCTAAATATTGAAGTAACCCCAGCAAAATTTTCCTTAACTGCCACTTTTCAGGGGAAATGCACTGAAAGACCATGGGTTTTGGATACAGGCAGACATATAGGTTTCAATATCTGCTCTACCACCTACTAGCTGTGTGATCATGAAGATTACTTAACGTCCTTAAGCTTCAATTTCCCCTTTTATAAAACAAGGGTAATTATATACCTGCTTTTCAGAGTTGTTCTATGGATTAAATACATTAAGCTATAATCACATCACATTTGGTAGCCATTAAAAAATTAGTTCCTGGGGCGCCTGGGTGGCTCAGTTGGTTAAGCTACTGCCTTTGGCTCAGGTCATGATAGCAGGGTCTTGGGATCGAGCCCCACATCGGGCTCCCTGCTCTGTGGGGGAGCCTGCTTCTCCCTCTCCCTGCCACACTCCTGCTTGTGCTCTCTCTCTCTGTTAAATAAATAAAATCTTTTTTTAAAAAAAATTAGTTCCTTTCCAGGGTGCCTGGGTGGCTCAGTGGGTTAAGTGTCTGCCTTCAGCTCAGATCATGATTCTGGGATCCTAGGATAGAGGCCCGAGGGGAGCCTGATTCTCCCTCTCCCCTCGTGCTCTCTAATAAATAAAGTCTTTTTAAAAAATTAGTTCCTTTCTTTTCATTAACTGTACAACAAATAGTTCTCTATCCTCAAACCATGCAATGTACAAACTACATAAGTAATTATTATATTAAGACAAAAAAGGGAACTTTTATTTTTTCTTCAGGAAAACATAGAGTTTTAATCACAAGAACTCATTCAGCCAATTATTTAGCTTTTGCAATATTATATATGTTATGCTAATGGATACCAAATTCATACAGTCACTGTCCTCAGAGCTCTATGGAGTGGAGGGAAAATTTTAAAGCAATAATAATAGTAATGAATACTTATGGAGTACTTAGAGTGCACTTAACATCTATTAGCTCATTTAACTCTGAGACCTACAATATGATGTATTATCACTGTCTCCATTCTACAGATATGGAAGCTCAGGCAAGTGAGTTCCCCAAAGTTAAGTTACTCTGTGGACTCTGATTCAAAATCAGGCAGTGGGACTCAGTAATCTGCTCTTAACTACTATACTATACTTTACAATAACCTCTGGTAGTAAGTCCACAGATAAAATAAGCAGAGTGCTCTCGGAAAAACGGAGTATGAACGCCTTGCTTAACTCTAGAAGGGGAAAGGAAGGCTTTCCTAAAGAACTGTCATCTGAGGTTAAAACTGAGTGAAGAAAAAGGTGGCCTGGCAGAAAGAGCTGCGGGGAAGCTCCAGGCTTTGGAAACGCCTGAAGAGGGCCATAGGCAGAATGGAGCAACTGCGTGCACGGAGGATGGAACGGCAGATAAAGCTGCTGAGATGGGCTGAGGCCAGTCAGAGAGCGTCTTGCCGTGCATATTAGGGAATTTGAGCTTTATCCTAAGGGCACCGGAAACCACTGGAGTGGTAAGCAGGGGAGTGACAGGATCAAATCTGCACTTCTGAAAGACAACTTTGGTGGTTGTATGAAAAATGAATTCGGTCGTGCAGGGGTCTGTCCTTGCTTAGGTGTTTGTTTTGTTTTTAAACATGGAGGATAAAGCATGGAGGAAGGCAAATGATGGGGGATGGGCAGGATGAGGCCAGGATGAGGCCGAGGAGGTGGGAGGGGAGGGTTTAGAACGACGGCCAGGCAGGAATAACATTCGCCTGGAGGCTGCAGAAGGATGCAGCCGAAACCAATGAGAGTGCCCAGGAAGAAGGCCCAGGAGAGCTGGGGGCAGCGTTCTGAGACTGCCGCCTTTCCCGGCCTTTCCCAGGGGCTGCGATGCCTCCCCCGACCAGGGAGAGGGGAGGGCAGCGGAGTAGAAACACCCACCAGAAGATGGTCCCGAACTTCATACTCCTCCAGAGCTCCGTGAAATCCTCGAAACGCACACTATCCGTCTCCTGGAAGCGGCTGAGCAGCGCCTCGCAGTCAGTCTGCAGGCCTGGAGGAGTCCCCATGCCTGCAAAGCCCACACAAAACGCGCCAACCAGCCCGCCGCCGTCGCCGAGGAAACCAGGGCCCGACCTCCCACCCCCTACACGCGACGCACTTGCGCTCCGTGACGTATTATCCGGCCCCGTTAGCTCCGCCTCCAGCCGGACTCGCGCGAGCCGAGGTTTTCTTACTGCGCATGCGTGGATGCCTGTCGTTTTTACCTGCTCAGCTCTCCTTAGCAGGGCGCTAAGGTCAGTCCTTTAAATTTCATTGAAGAGGTTTATGTCTCAAGTGTCCTGTGAGCCCAAGAAGGATTTTAGGTCTGCATTAGGCTGGCTTGTGTTAATTGGCTTTACCCTTACTATCACTTTCCTTTAAAGTGACCCTAGTGTGACTAGGCAAGAACAGTTCCCCGTCTTCAACCTACCTCCTGGTGGAAACAGGATCTAAAGACGGTTTACTAGGAGGAATGGACTGGACTCATTCTGTCAGAGTCCACAGCCACATAATATGGTGCTTAATGTGTCTCTCGTTGTAACCGTAGCAGTCTTTTGCAACCACAAGTTGAGAAACTTGTGAACATCTCCCCGCCACCACCCACCCCCTATGCTCATAATAATCTAGCACAGTACTTAGCCGAAAGTATTTATTTATATTTATTGATTATTTGGCTTAATTGGCTCTCTGTGCACTCCACCTCTGAGCTTCTCCCTGGAGCTAGATACGGAGCTGTATTTTGTACTTTTCACCATTTTCAGATTGCAGGGCATGCTATATTCTTTAGGAGTCGTATCCCAATATAATAGCATTAGATGATCTGTCCGTAGATCTGTTCAACTCACGTAACGTTCCTGATTGTCGATCTATTTTTTAAATTTTATGTAATATTTTATGTATACACAAAACCTTATGTAAAAGCTTATGTAACATATCTGAGATAAGAAGCATAGCGATGAAACGAATACACGTGTACCTTCTACCTGTGCAGAACAGGAACACTACCAACTCTGTCACATTAATCTGTGAACTCCTCCTCTAACCTATTCTGCCTCTACCACTACCTTAGTTAACAACTACCTTGTTTTGCTTCTCCTTCTCTTGTATATACTTTATGACATGTGTATGGACACTATATTGTTTAGTTGTGGTTGGTTTTGAGTCTTATGAAAATGGTATTTGCAATTTTTTTTTTTAAGTCCCAACTTGGGACTTGAACTCATGGCCTAGAGATCAAGAGTAGCATGCTTTACCAACTGAGCCAGCCAGGCACCACTCCCCTTTCTTTTATTTTTTTTACTTTACTTTTTTTTTTTTTTGCAATTTCTAATACATGGTCTTTGAATTATTTTTTAATTTTTTTAAAGATTTATTTATTTATTTACTTATTTCACAGAGAGAGACACAGTGAGAGAGAGAACACAAGCAGGGGAAGTGGGAGAGGGAGAAGCAGGCTTCCCGTGGAGCAGGGAGCCTGATGCGGGCTGATCCCAGGACTCTGGGATTATGACCTGAGCCGAAGGCAGACACTTAACCACTCAGCCACCCAGGCGCCCCTGAATTATTTTTTACATTAAATAATGTTTCTAAGATTTATTCATAGCTGTAGTTCATTTTCACTGCTGTCTAATGTTCTGTTGTGTGAATACATAGTTTATCCATTATTTCCTCTCTGCAAATTTAGGTGGGTTCTAGATTTTACTATTATAAACAATGCTACCATGAACACTTTTGTACATGGCTCCTCTTATCTGTAGGATTGCCAGATAAAGTAGATGAGGCCAAATTAAATTTGAATTGCAGATAAAATTTTAAAAATTACTTCTTGTTTATCTTAAGCACAGTTTAACTGTATTTTAAAGGAGGTCCTTTATTTTTGTTTGCCAAAGTTGGCAATTCTGCTTACATCTTACAGCAGTATATACAACGTACAGTAGAATTGTTGGATGATAATGGGTGCAAGTGTGAAACTTTAAAAGATAATGTTAAATTGTTGTTCTAGCACGGTTGAACTGATTTTCACTTCACTATCAGTGTATGGCAGTTCCAAATTCAGCCATACCATCTCAAAAACTTGGTATCTAATTGTGGTCTTAATATGCATTTTTCTGATTATCAACGTGGTTGTGCATCTTCTTAAATTCTAATTTTTTTCCTATTCCCTCTACTACGAAATGCCTGTTCATATATTTTGTCCATGTTTCAATTGGGTTGTTCACCTTTTTCAGTTGATTGGTAGAATCACCTTATATATTCTGAATACTAAACTGGTGTATGTTGTATGTATTATAAATATCTTTCCCCAGTCTGATTTGTTTTTGTTTACTATCTTTATGGTGATTTTTGATGTACAGAGATTCTTATTTTTAGTGTAGTCAATTTTTAAATCTTTTCCAATAAGGACTTTTGTCTATAAATATGTTCCCTATATTTCATTATTAGCTGAGCTAATGCCAGTAGTGTGACTTAATAAACTTAAATGCTCAGTAGCTTAACACAAAAGAAAAAATTTTTTTTCACATTAATGGGAAGCTAGGGCAGGAAGGGTTCTACTCCGAGAAGTCATCCAGGGACCCAGACTGATGAAGTCTCTGCCATCTTCAGCCATTGTTTTTTAAAGTCACCCTGAGCATCAACATCTAGTCTGTAGACAGAGGAAGAAAGAATGTGAAAGATTGCCTGAGAGATTTTTATGAGCCATGCCTAGGAGTGGCCTGAGAGATTTTTATGAGCCATGCCTAGGAGTGGTACACTCAACGGGTGGTCTGCTAAACTCTGCTGGTCCACAACCTATTTATACCTCTCCATCACTTAGTAGTACAGAAATTAAGAATAAGTATTTGTAAACTTTTAATAGCAATCTGGCAAAGTAATTTTATGTCTGTTAATTCTAAATAAAAAACAGGCTTGCATTTGGTCTGACTTTTTTAAATATCAATTTTCTGGTAATTTATTTCTGTTTTCGTTTACAAAAGTATTGATCCATAATAAATTGGAGACAAATTGTCCATTACCACAGACAGTTTAAGAAGCACTGGTGTACATTATTTCAGTCCACATCCTGTTATCTATAAGTCACTCACATCGTCCTACCCCAAGGCAAAGAAACCTGGGAAACGTTGTCCCTAACTGGGCAACCTCTTCCCCACAAAAACTCTATGGAAGAGGTGCATAATCTTTGTTGAATTGCCAACATTGCTGCCACAAGTTTATTCCAAAAGTCTTAAAGTATTGCCTTTCACTTTTAATTCACTGTATCCATCTAAAAATTATTTCTATGTATGGTATGAGTTAAGGATCCAATTTCACTTTTTTGCATATATATATATAACCATATATATCTATGTATATGTATTTTCCATATGTGTAATTTCCTTGCACCTCCGATTGAATAGTCCACCCTTTCCCTAATGGTCTAAAAAGTCACTTCTGTCATATATCAAATGTGCAGGCCTAATTGAAGCCAATACACAATTGTATGGCTCTGCACCTGTTGTTAAGATACCAAAATATTTACTGTTAGTATATATAACTTATTGTATCAATTCTCAATACTGATTGCTCCCTCTTTCCCATGGGGCTTATTGTTTTTGTTTTTTGGTTTTTTGTCCTTGTTTATTTGTTTAGTGACCTGGCTGGACTATTTTAGTGAAGTCCATTTCCCCCAGGTGAAGCCTCTTAAGTAGCTACTCAGAGGGTACAGCCCTGGCTTTGCACACAGTTACCTGGGATGACAGTGGTTTTAGCAAGGCTTTCTTTGGCTGTCTCTTCCAGATCTCTCTGTTAAAGGGCCTCTGTTGTTATCACACCCAACCATTAGGCTCCAGTAATTGCCTATTGATTGCTCCATTGCTTTTGACAGTGTCCTAGGGGCATGAATTGCTCCACAGTCTAATCCAATTATATTTAGGCTCCTTTGCAGAGGTAGTCTTTGAGGCCTGTTCCGATCCCAAGAGGACTTCTCTTAGTTGTCTCTTCCTTGGCTTTCTCTGGTAAACTCCTTGGTCTGCAGTTTAACTTGTTGCTGCCATGGAGCTACCAGCTTCTTCTTAATTACCACCAAAACATACACTGTTTTTAACAGCACCTTTGGATTTGAATCTTCTCACACTCTTCCAAATAGAGTCCATTCCTGTGGGGAGAGCTTCTGAGTTTCTGTTCTAATGAACTTTCTCTCCCCCTGGGCAAAATCTCTGAGCCACTGCTATGGAGCTGGGGATGGGGATAGAGACCCACTTCTCTCAGAATGAGAGCAGGGTTGTGGGAGGGGGCAGTAATTCTTCTCAGGCTGCCTCTGCTAGCATGGAACTCCCAGCTTACAAATGTGAGCTGGGGTGAAAGCAGTTGGGGTCCTACCACTCTTGGCCTGCTGCACATGGGATAGAGCCTGTCCTATGAATAGTGTCTGAAAGGAAGAAAGGAGTTCCCGATCTCTCCAATCTCTTACCTTTGCAACATGAAGTTAAAGAGGATGAGAAGTGCTGGCTGCCTGGCCCTCCCAGAAAGATACCATAGCCCTTTGGGATGTAGGGGAAGAGGGAGCCCTTTCTTGGCCACACCCACCTGGAGTTGAGCTTTTGTCATACTGAGCAGAGTGGGGGAGGCAGCAGGTCATGGCTCAAGTGTCACTAACTCTTGATGTTCTTACCAAGATTTAGTATATTTTCTTAAATAAAATTTTCTTCATCTGCTGTATTCTCTTCAGACAATTTCAAGAAACTTTAAATGGTATTTTTTAAAAATTCTTGCCAGTTGTAGTTGTTTCACTGGGGAACAAGTCCATGGAGCTCCTCTTACTGCCATTTTCCTGGAGATGCATTTAAAGGCATAACTCCCCCATCCAATGACTGATCAGTGTAGGGGTGTAAAGGCCCCAGCCCTCTCTGTAACTTGGGACAACTCTCAAGGACTATTCCAGGTCTAGAGCTCCACATATGGCTGCTGAAGATCTTTGTTGGGACTGCATCTCAGCTTGGTTTCTCCCTCTGCCCACTTCCGCTTTTTTGCTTTCTCATGTTGTCCCTTAAAGCACTAATACATGACCTGCAGTCTCCATCTCGGAGTCTACTTCCTAGGGAACCCAATAGCAGAGACTTGGGCATCATTAGACTATTCTCTTTACTTTTGTACATACTCAAAATTTCCACAGTGAAAATTTAAGGAAAAAGAAGAACTGAGTCAGACTGGATGTGGTGGATAAGGTCGTAAGTGACAAGTGACCTCTAGGGATTGGTTTGGGACACGGAGCAGGGAATGCAGGAGGAGGAGGCATTTGGAGAACATATGATGAATCATTTGGAGCACCGTTAGTTTTTCAGAAGCCAAATTGGAGGTTCCTGCGGGGAGCAGTGTAGTCTGGATACAGATTATCAAGCCAGAAACAATTCATTAAAAGAAGAGGTAATGGTGACTCAGAACATCTTAAATGGCCAATAAACATTCTATTTAGTTTTCAATCATGTTCTGCCCATTAACAGGTGAATGTGTGAGTAGCTCGTAGAATGGGCTGTTGATGGTAGGGACCACATTCTGGAATATTTGTATCATCCACAGGTCTTAGAATAACATTGTCCTAGTCTGTTCAAGCTGCTTTAAGAAAAATACCATAAATTCGGGAGCTTATAAATAACAGACACTGATTCCTGGAGTTCTGGAGGCCGGTGAGAACCCTGTTACACTTGCAGATGGCTGACTTCTCATTGAATCCTCACACAGCCAAAGGAAGCAATGGAGCTCTCAAGGAGAGGCTATCAACATTCCTATCTTGAAACCTAAACTCCAAGATGATAGTTTTAGGAAGTGGGGCCTTTGGGCAGTGATTAGGTCATGAGGGTGGAGGCTCATAAAAAAGGTCTCTATTATAAGGGCAGGAATCCCTTTCATGAGGCTCCACCCTCATGACCTAATCACTGCCCAAAGGCCCCACTTCCTACTAGTATCATCTTGGAGGTTAGGTTTCAACATATGAATGTTGAGAGGAAACAAACATTCTGAACATAGCAAACACCTTGGACTCACTCCACCCTCAGTAATTGTTCACTGAATGAATGGATTTCACTGGAAGACTGGAAGATAGTCCTGTTTTCCCCATTCTCTTTCTCTGATCATAATTCTTCTCTGGTCCCCTTGTCACACGAGATCCTCTCCCACCTTTAATCATGTGTGAATTGTCCTTGTGCAAGCAGAGTGGAAGGTTTTAAGGAGCAATCAAAGATGAATCATATGGAATCATGCTGGAAGGAGCTAAGAACTTTACTGGGGGAGATGAGACATGCATAAATGACCAAGGAAGCTAAAAAAAAAAAAAAAAGAGAAGAAGAAGAAAGCTAAAGGTGTAGTGACATGGAAGTTCACAGGAGTGGCAGATGTTTGCAGTTGAATTTGCCTGGGAGGAGGCATAGCACCTACCCAGGCTGTGCTGGCTCCTCTCTAATTTGTAGTGTTAATACCTCACTTCTGTTTATGCTTTTGTTTTTGCTTTCAATATTCTACCAGCAGACTGGGAAATCAGGAAACAGTTTATGATGGTTTACCCCACAGCTGTTCAGAGCTCCTATGTTTGTCATAGCAGGTATGTGTAGAACCATTAAAAAAAAAATCTGTTTCAAAGAGCAAATATTATCCAGAAATATTTGGAAAGGATCTCTATATAGTGTTTCTTAATGTTTTAATGTTTCAAAGATCTCTAAAAGATAGAATTGACTTAACAGAGTTCTAGTCTACTTGTGAGGCTATATATATGTATGTATGATGTTTCTCAACTTTTTAAAATACATTGCCCTTGGTGATAAACATTACAGCCACCCACCCCACCCCCCAGCCTGCTCTGCTCTGTGGAGAATCACCAGTTTATGATTATTAAGCATCCATAAGACCAAAAGAGTTGTAGCACTCTCTTTAAGTGGCACCCCTCTAAATCAATAAATACAAACACACAAGATGATTGAGGCTACAGATCAGTTTTTATTAGTAAAACATATTTAAAACACCTCGATCACTTTTTAAAAATGCGACTCTTACTTTCTTGGATATTCTGTTTGAAAAACCATGAACATTGAATTTTCCTGAAGGAAGCAATTTAAAATAAAATGTAAAATGTTGACAACTGTGGATATGCACATATGAGGTTATTAATTTAAACAATACCTTTCTTTGTACTTTTACTACAAACTGCACAATCTTAACATACTAATTACAGATTAAATTTAATGCCCCAGGCTTCTCCGTATTCCATAAACTCACCTCCCTTCTGTCCAACAAGATTATCTTCTCCCAAAGGATTCTCAATAGCTGGCCTCAGTAGGGTGCTGGCACACAATATTCAAAAAACACGACAAACAAAAAGCAAAACCAAACAAAACACCTGGGGCAGCTAAAGTTCCCATTTACTTAATCAGGGATATCTCAAAGTGCTTTATTTAAAATAAACTACATCTTTGAGTGCCTCATGGGAAATTTATTTAAATAACCAAAAGAGTCCTCTGTTTTTGACCAGATTAGTAGATGACTAATTTTTAAAACCTGTTATATAGTTAAACAAGGTCCAATCTGTTAGGACACCTCAGATACTTTTCTATTCCATAAAGCACAGCTTCACACCCCAAAGTATTTGGGAGTTCCGCCGACAGCTCCACAGCAACACAGCGGGTCTCTATTCCCTGAATCTCCCAACCATCTCATGCCAAGAGATGTTGGGACAAAGGCCAGACATGAGAATTGGACAAATCCGCGAAGACAAAGGGCGCTGCTGACCACCAGCGCACGCGGCCCGCCCGGGCAGAGGCAGCAGGGGCCGCGCCGCTCACATGAGCTTTCACACGTAGGCGGGCGCCGGGAGCAGCAGCCCCACGGGCCGAACCCGGCCTCGGAGCCGGGGGCGGGGGCGGGGGCTGGGGCTGCGGTGCTGCGCCCGAGCACGTACCGGGGCGGGGCCTGCAGCGCGGCGGGCGGGGCTTGGGCAAGTTTTTCCCAGCGGCTTGTGTTTCGCATCCTTATCATGTAGTACCGGCGGCACCAGGCACAGAAGGGGTGACCGGTCCCTTCCGCATCCTTGTTATTTCCCCGCTGAGGGGTCTGTCTGATCAGTGCTGCTCTCAGGCACCTGTCTTTTCTCTCCGTCCCGGATCATGGAGCCGAGACAAGGGAATAAAAGAAATTAAATAGTACAAGGAGATCGGGTGTCTGGGCAGCGTCTTGGATAAAACCGTCCACTACAGGTAAGAAAATTATGTCCAAACCTCTGAAAAGTGTGAACACAATAAAACTCCAGAAGGCGTTTTATAGGAGGGTTTGTGGTAAGGTATAGCTTTTATAGTACAAGGAGACTATTAGTATCAAATTCTACAGATCGAACAACGATCTGTAAAACGATCTGGGACAACAGGTTCAGCGCTATTTTAAAGGATGAAATACGAGTAGAGTGGTTAGTAGCGGACCTTAAAAAAAAAAAAAACCAAACACCTGAGTAAAAGATTTTTTTTTTTACACTTTTGTTGGTTACAGTTGGCAACATGCTGGCAAAGGTTTTATTTAACCAAAACCCTATTGTTAGAAAAAAGATTCCATATTCTTTGCAACTTGTTTCTGATGTTGCTACATTAGAAATCAGAACTTTTAGAATCTCAGTGTTTAAGTTTATGCAAAGCCAGTAACTTTAAGCTCATCTTTTCTGTATTTTAGAGGTTTTAGGGGAAAAGAGCTATTTGGAGTGATAGTTGCAAAGTTATACAGACTTAAACATGTCTGTTATGCCATTAAGTCAAACAGCTCTGGGAGAACCGTATCATACATTGGTATAACCTTTTATAGTTCATTAGCGGGCTTTCCATAAATCACCTCTTTCACTTGAGTTAATGTCTCCGTCACCAGACACCTGAATCTCTCGTTCAAACTCAAAATTCGGTAGCACTGTAGAACACCATTTTTACTCATTTCCATTTATGTCTTGCCATTTCTCCCTTAGGACATGCCCTCAATGTGCTCTGGTATCATTACCTTCACCCCACTGTTTTCTCTTGTTTGCTATTTAAACAGTTACCAGGGAAAAGGATATGTTCTACTGAACTGGCTGGCACCCTGCGGTGTTCAGCACCATGGGCTATGTGGAGTCACTGATGGCCAGCTCAAATGCTTTGAACCTTGAACTACCTCTCCAAGACTGTTTCCTCATCTATAAAATGAGATATAAATATTAATTCATAGGTGTTTTTTGAAGATTGTAAGATAACATGCAAAATGCTTAGCACAAAGTCTAACATATACCTAATAGATGTCAGATTCATTTTAAACTCCTAATCTAAAAGCCATTGTATTTAACTGTGGTAAGCTCTCTGTGGAACTCTTTTTAGTTCCAAAGTTAAAGATAAGGCTTAGAACAAAACAAAACACACTAAATTCCTTTGCCATACTTTCTTCAGGTGTGAAAATAATACTGTGATCATTCACTCACAGTGGCACCAAAAAAGTGGGGAAGTGATAGGCATGCATAAGGAGAGAAAAGCTATTACAGAATTCTAGTTGTTAGAGTAGGGTTATACTTCAGAGAAAGGCATTATAAAGAAGTAAATGAGTCTCAAAGAGAGGGCACAATGCTGGGAAGGCAGAGCTGGTTCTGCTATTTGCAACAGCTTCAAGCACTCCGGGGTGTGTGTGTGTGGGGGGGTGGAATTTCTGAATGACCAAAAGGTGGGTACTTATTTTCTTCCAGTTCTACTGTCCTTTAAAGTGACTTTCTCTTCTAATCATTGCTCTTACAAGTCATTTTCTGACTCCCGGTCATTACATATAATCTGACCACTTACTAATATTTGAAAACTATACATCCACTTCTAGTTTTCAACTAGAGCTAATTTGCTACCAAAATAAGCAGGATTTTTGGTATTTTGACCTGAAAATATGAAGCAACTATTTTATTCTAAAATACCATCTCTGTACTATCTGTAATGAAATGCAGATGCACTTCACATTGTAGTATTTACAGTGAAATATACATGTGCTCCCCAAATCTTGGAGTAAGTCTTCATATTACAAATTTTTGTGCCCAAATTTTCATGTAATTGTAATAACATTTTTTCAGTCTGAGAGAAAAACAGCCACCTAAGATCTGGGGCTTAGTTCATTTTGTTCAGGATATTTTGTTCTCATAACATCAGGTTACAGGACCTAAGGCTCTGGCACTGCCTCTGTAATTTGTCCATAAAAATCATTTGCTGTTACTTCTGGGTGCAGAGGTTCACAGTGATTTTTCATCTTTTTGTACTAAATTTTTTAAAGTGAGAATGTATTACTTTTATAATCAGAAAAGAAATATAGTGAAATAAGTCAATCAGAGAAAGACATGTATCATATAACCTCACTGATATGAGGAATTCTTAATCTCAGGAAACAAACTGAGGGTTGCTGGAGTGGGGGGGTGGGAAGGATGGGGTGGCTGGGTGATAGACATTGGGGACAGTATGTGCTATGGTGAGCTCTGTGAATTGTGCAAGACTGTTGAATCACAGATCTGTACCTCTGAAACAAATAATGCAATGTATGTTAAGAAAAATAAAAGATAGCAGGAGGGGAAGAATGAAGGGGGGGAAATCAGAGGGGGAGACGAACCATGAGAGACAATGGAGGGGGAGTCGAACCATGAGAGACGATGGACTCTGAAAAACAAACTGAGGGTTCTAGAGGGGAGGGGGGTGGGAGGATGGGTTAGCCTGGTGATGGGTATTAAAGAGGGCACGTTCTGCATGGAGCACTGGGTGTTATGCACAATGAATCATGGAACACTACATCAAAAACTAATGATGTAATGTATGGTGATTAACATAACAATAAAAATTAAAAAAAAAAGAAATATAGCTATTCCATAAAAAAATACAGGAAAAAATGAGTAAAGTTATTTTAAAAATATATACAGTATCATTAAAACAAAAAATGCAAAGTTTGTTCTAGTTTCATATCAGAGTCAGAAGACCTAAGTTTAAATCTTTGGTGTACCAAAAAAAAAAAAAAAAAAAAAATCTTTGGTGTACCATTTATTACCTTGAAGACTTGGGACAAGTCGATTATCATTTGAGGTCTACATTTCTTCATCTATGAAATGGGAATAGATTGGAAATCTTTAGAGGCACTTCTAGCCCTTACAACATTATGTAACTATAATGTTCAGGATTTGCTTCACTCATCCCATTCACCTGGGATTAAAGCATTAAAATCGGCTTTACTTTAATAGGTTCATAAATTTATAAATGACAAGTTTCTTTTCTAAAAGCATATTTTTTTACAGTGGAACATTATAATTTGATTTTACTTAACATGACTTTAGGGACACAGTATAAAGTGACAAAATAAATGTAGAAATAATTATTGATGTAATTTTCATAATTAAATTGTTGGTAATCAATTTTATGAGGCACTGAAGCAAATATTTTAACATAAAAGCTGATCAAAGGGGGCCTGGTCCACAGAAGATGTTTATTTGATGTAACAAAACAATACAGTTAGTGTTAGATCCAACCACAAAAAGCAAAAGGAATGAAAAATTTGTACAATGCACATAGAAAAACAAGATGTTTACTGTGACAACTATATATTTCTAAAATAATGCTTCTAAAATTACTCAATTATTGAAATCTATATGAAAACAGAAGGATGTTAATAGCGACAAAGTGCATAAAACCAAACATCAGATTTTGAGCAAATTAACATACTAGGCAATTTTGCTAACAAAGCATGATTTTTTTTCTTGCTCACAATCTGCTCAAAATATCTTTATACCAACAGGGTGGGCAGAACATTTAGGTTTAATATCAATTACACAATATTAGCATAAACTTCCACAACTACAGATAGGATACTGTTTTCTTTTGAGCTGGCAAAGTGACTAAAGAAACATCCGATCATTTCTCTGAATTGAGAATTTTATCCAAATAAATGTCACATACCTTCCAGATATATGCATATCTTTCTATATCATGTAAATGGCTTTACCCATTTAAATAATAAACCATACAAGCATTTAAGAATCATCATTATATGATTAACAAAGTCATGTTCCAGGTTGAACAATTTCATAGGCCAAAAAAAAATTTCTTCTTAAAAACTAGTTTTATAAATGCAGAATATATTGCATGAGTAACTGCTGGTATTTTTTTAAGAAAATATATTGTGCAATTGTGGCTACCATGTACTGCTGGCAAATCATTATTGTTTATGTAAAATGTGAAAAAACTGAGTAAAAATTTTTCAAACTGATCATGATGAAAGGTTACTGCCTTCTTAAAAAAAATTATATTGGCATCTTATTAAAAATAATTCGATAAGGGACAAACTCCCTAGCCCAAAATAAATAAATAAAAAGGTGCATTTTAAAAATGACGCTACTGCAATGTAATGGTTTAAATACCAAGGAACTGTGAAACGTGCTGTGATCTGGCATTAAAGAATGTACTAAAAAAGAGCATTAATGTAAATGAAGTAGAAAGGGGATCAAGATTGAACTAACCAAGTTTGTGCAGTATTGTAGCCAGGCTTCTAAAACTAGATATAGAAAATATAAATAGACTGCTTTAGGTAATGAGCCACCAGTGTCCAAAAAAAGGAATGAGATTATGAAAAAGCTCAGTTAACTTGATCCAAAGCTCTGAGTAATTCTTCACCCTGCAGTAGGTTTCTGCTGCCTTGTATAGGAGCATTAACTTCACAATCATAACTGGTCAGTTGTGGTAATCCACTCTCATCCATTGATTGCCCCAGCAGTCTACATGCTAAATCTGAAAAACAAAAACATGCATAAGTATTCATTCACCTAGTTAATGAATATTATTGAACACTCATTATGCTATAGATATTGCAGGAAAATAAAGCAAATAAGCTCTGGGTTTTTAGACTATGGTTTAGTCTGTGGTTTTAGGGCAAAACCACAGCTATGTAAACAAGTGAGTGCAATAAAGTGTTACTGGTGCTATGTCAGAAGCATTTAAAGGACACAATGATGGCACAAAGGAGTGATAAATCAGTTTTGAATAAGGCATAAAAATGTACAAGTTTCAGCTTCTATTTAATACTGATATAGACACAGATATATAAAAGATAATTACTAAAAATTAAAAGTTCCATCTTGAAATAGCTATTCCTGCATTACCGCCGCTAACATTACTTTTAATGATGCTAAAGAATGAAAATCACTCTCACTGACAGTAAAGCTTCTAAATAAAGTTTCATATATTTTAATTCTCTGTGGGATGTTCAAGGGTAGAAAGAACAAACTAACCAGAGGGTATTAAAATAATTGTCTTTTGCTCCATTCCATTGTGTTCACTAGATTTACATCCTTTTACGCGTTTCCAAGAAAGTGATGTAGTAGTTGCACGATCGTCTGGCTGCTGTAATAATGTTCCCTAAAAACAGTAAAGTTATTTCAGTTTTACTGTGTTGAAATTTTTTAAAATCAAAAACACTGAAATCAGCTTACGTGTAATGACAGTATGTAGGCAGATTTCTTAAATACAGCCCTAAATTATTTTTCTTTCTCTTAATACTATGATAAAATTATTTGCCACTTATTATGGCAATTGTTTTTTAAATGCTTTCTAGTTAATATGATCTGAAAATATCAGTATGAATTACACCATCCCTGACAACATTAACTACTGTTTTTGGGGGGTAAGATGGGAAAGTAACTGAAAGCAAAGAGAACAAGACTGGTAGTGAATGAGTGGAGAAATTCACTTTTCACTTAAAATACATTTGTAGTGTTTGGAATTTTTACAACAAGAATGTATTCATTAAATGTATTTTTATGAAATAGTGCATACAAAGTGAAAGAATGTTTAACCTCTGAAAATACAACTTTTGTATTTGGAAGAAACAAAGAATTACTTATATACAACACATTAGCTAGAACAGAAAAACAAACATGTACTCTCACACTTACAATTCCTACTGCTTGAAAAAGTGAACCGTCCTGTTCTATTTTTCGCTTTCTCTGAGCATTCTGCAAAGCTAGTATCTTTGGATTTAGTTCTTCCTCAGGAATGGTAGTTCTGAAAAAAAAATATGGTTGCTTTATTATTTTTAAAATATCCAACTAACTTGTTTTTGAAAATATATAATGCCTGCTTGCCAACATTAAGGAATATAATGTTGTATGTAAGAGAACTTTACCGATTACTAAAGTTTATTTAAAAGTCAAAGCTCAATTTTTATTTTTTTATTTTTTAAATATTTTATTTATTTATTTGACAGAGAGAGACACAGCGAGAGAGGAAACACAAGCAGGGGGAGTGGGAGAGGGAAAAGCAGGCTTCCCGCCGAGCAGGGAGCCTGATGCGGGGCTCGATCCCAGGACTCTGGGATCATGACCTGAGCCGAAGGCAGACGCTTAATGACTGAGCCACCCAGGCGCCCCTAAAGCTCAATTTTTAAAACAAAATTTCTTAAAAGATGCATTTACCTATTTATAAAATAGATCTGAACAGAACTAAATGGATATTTTTGTAGGTTAAAGTGAAATACTGATTCTTCATTCCACCCAGTAAAATACACAGATATTCTTGGGACTACAAGAATACAAGATTAATTTCACAATTGTGTAGTGTTTTTGTTTATAAAACATTGCATGTTCATTAGTTCATTTTAGCCTCACACCAATCTCCAAGATAAAGAGGTATATAGCACCTATTTTATAAATGAGAAACCTGAAGCTTGTTAGCAATGGGACTTTAAGTTACCTAGTTAGTTGCAGATATGGAAGTACATTCTAGATCTGATACCCACTCCTCTCCCAGTAATCTTTTCCACTAAGCCACTTTGTCCTCAGTATTGATCTGATTATCAAACCCGAACTATCTGCATTTAAAATTAGTATTAAATAGTGAAGAACTGTTTTATGCATCAGGCACATGAATTCTGTTATCTGTTTTGTCTTTTCAAGAACTCCTCTCCCCAGCCCATACACAATCACAATAGCTCCTTGCTCTGTTCCATATAGTTAAGAATGCCATATGGATAAGTGATACATTATTCAAATTGCTACATGAGGTTTTGTTTTCTATTTTAAAAAATCCTATGAAACCCTCACAATACAGATAGGCAGGATTTAAAATTCCTATATAAATATATTATCTTTATGAAGTATAACTCTGTCATGTAAATATCATTTCAGTAGTAGTAAGGAAAAAGCCTCTATATTTCTTCAAGGTAAGTTCATCTCTTAAAAAGTGTTTACTGTATACTATTTTGGAACTAATGTGAAAAAAAACTTGCTAAAGTGACTAGATGTTAGACTTTGGTTTTGACAGGTACACAGATGTTCAGAAAACTGAACATCCCATAGTCCCCTGTAGCTAACAGTAAACTGCAAATTCAAGGTCACTGCCAATTCTATAACTATATTTATTCATCCATCTATCCATCTAATAACCATTTACTGAGCAAGTATTACACATTACATACTGTACTAAGTATTAGTACCATGAAAATGTCTAAGACATTGTCACTGCCTTAAAGGAATTCAGAGTCTAAAGTCAGTTGGTGACATACTAATTTATAAAGTAATGTAAACATTACATTTTAAAATTTTTTTGTTAAACTAAAGCCCCAAGATCTTTTCCTAGTTCTGGGAAAGGTTCCTCCTAGCATTCTAGGTCAAAATAGTGATGAAGGGCAAGAGAAAAAAGCCATAAAGTCTTGTTATGGCAGTGCTTTTTTTCTTGCTATTGTTATTAATGGTTTCTTTCCTCCACAAACTGCCCCACTGACTAGCTAAAACTGGTTTCCTCTGACTACAGCCTCAAATTTAAAATATCAAATCCCACTATAAAAGTTATATATAGAAATTATAACTTAAAATCTGGGTGGTGTACAGGTATTTGCTCAAACTAACTCCATAAAAGCAACATCCTACATCATGCTTAGATTCCTGTTAGCTCTTAAACACTTATTTAACTTATAATATAGCTAATGTTCTCTAAATATGTCATGAAAAATAAAAACAATTATACATACATTTTAAAAGAAAGCTTCCCCTGTATTGAATACTGGGGACTGAAGACTATCAGGCTTAATTTGAAATGGGGAATTGGAAATACCCTTAAGTTGGAAGGTCTTTTATTCAGGTAAGCTTTAAAATAACTCAAAGAGACAAACAGTGGAGGACAGTTAACTAGTCTGATTTAAACAACTATAAGAAACTGGGCCAATTTTTGTACAGTTAAGAACTTACTGGCTGCATTACATTTTTTAAAGGTACTGGAAGACACGCCTACCTCCTACATTTAGATAGGTGATATGGTTATTTTCAAGAAAATAAATACACAAGTTAATTTAGAAACATTTTTTTGAGTGCTTGTTTTACCAGAATTTGTATGTCAATTTAATGTTCTTAAAGCATATTTATCAGAAAGTTAGCTATGTTTAGAAATAAGTTACCACCACACACATTTTCTCAAAAATAGTAAAAGAACAGTAACTTTAATGTTAGATATAAATACCTTTGACTCAAAGTGACAGATAACACGTTAGGGCTTCTTGGATGAGATTTTTCTGTCTGTTCTATGACTCCTTTTCCTGCTCTGTTTGGTGAGGCTGTCCGACTTCCAGTATCACTGTATGGTGATGCCGTGGCACTAGTAGTTACTTTAGGTACATGGGTAGGAGATGGAGATGCAATCAGTATTTTAATATCTTCTGTACCATCTTTTGTCACTGTTTTTAATTCATCAGTGGTAGCAGTGGTACTGGTAGTGGTCACAGGAGGCTCTTGAATTTGAGTAGGCTGGAATACTGTAACTGTGCTCGCACTCTGAGGGCTTGTAGAACTGCTTTCCAGTGGTGACAACTGATCGAAGGAACGTAACTGGAAGTCATCATCCATTGGGATATAAGGAGCTAACATCTCCAAGTCTAAATCAGTGTCCTTTAAAGCAACAAGTACATGAGTTTTACAATGGCCACATCTTATAAAAGAAAAAGAAGTTAAACCCAGAATCACTTCAAACTGAAAATTAATAAAGTTTAATAGAGAATATAATAAACAAGTTCCTATACCTGGGTGGAAAATGGATTCTTTGCTTCTGTGTCTTCAGCAAAAAGTTTCTCTACTAATTCCAGCTTAAATTCATTGACCATATCACTATCCACATCAAAACAATATTCACTGGGACTGTTAGGCTGTAAAAGGAATTCAATGTGTTTACATTTCCCTGAGGAAACATGCATATATTTTGCTAGTTGTTAGAATTCTCAAAGCACACCTCAGAGAATCCCTAACAAAGTCCATCTCTTCCATCACATTTTATCTAACTAGTGAGAAGTTAAACTTTTGAGCTTACATTTTTAACTAATTTTGCCAATATATACATTTCTGACTGTGTAACAGCATTTATAAAATTAGGACTAAAAGATACATTCATCTGCTTCTTCTGAAGAATAAAACTCCTTTAATAATTCAACTCCCACATGGTACCTAATTGGCCAATAATACACTCACTGGAATCTACCTTTGTTCTGAGAAGCCACACTTCTGTGGGGATGTACCTAAAAATCTCACATGTATTCTGGGGTGGGGGAGGGGTAGAGACTTAAGTTCTTCTGCTTGCCTTCACCTTAATGAATGCAGTACTATTTTAGGAGTTCTGAGCAAGGATTCTAACCAATAAACTGTAACTACATAGTCTAAGCATAAACTTCTGCTTCCCTCATTTTAACATCTTTGTTAGATTAAAAACAAAACGAATCAATAGATTTTTATGCTGGGTAAGCAGAGTAACCACAGTACAAAATATATTCTCCAGAAGGCTGTGAGATGTCAAATCTCCTACTCTTCACTTGCCAGTCTGAACTGATAAATATTTAATGTAAAATTATTCACCACTTATTAAGACTTACTTGCGCATCACAGGTCATAATACTCAAGTCTGAGCTGCCCTAATCCTGAGCATATTTTTAGACGTAGGAAGCTCCGAAGTGGAATCATTCTAGATTTAGAAATAGAACCCTATGTGACATCTTTAGTCTTGGCCTCAGCCTAGCCCTCAAAGACTATTTTCAGTGTTTATAGAAAAACTATTATCAAGACAGAACTTGAATAAAAATAGTTATAAGGTATTTACTCTGGGTAAGACTTGGTATTTTCATGTTACACTAATCCAGAACAGTAATGGAATTGGGCTAAATTAGGCAAATAGCTTAGGGTCCTTTCCTTTTGAAGCTTCGCTAAAATAAGCCTTTTGCTACTTGACAATTCTCCAACTCAAAGGGTAGTATCAATGGGCTTGGAGCAATTACAGGCACACACACTGTTCTCTGTGGATGTCTAAATTCAAGACTTTTTGTATTCATTTTATAAATACATTCCTGAACATTAAAATATGAAAGTTATCCTCTTCTTATATCATGACACCTACCTCAGGTGAACTTTGTCTAGTGCTTCCATCAGAAGGACTAGCTGGCTGATCTTGAATCTGGGGCATAGTAAAAGAAAGTTCCAGGGACTCTGGATTTGGCTCTAATTTTAATGCAACTTCTTGATTGAGTGCAGGGTCAGCACTACTTCGAAGTGGCTTTGGAGTTTCAGAAGCAGGTAAGGGAGACATTGCCAAATTTATATTCTGTAATTTGTCGTTGGATGAGGGGAGCATTACGTCATTATACAACGGAACTTCCTCAAGTTGTTGGTCATCAGTTTCTGTGTCTATAGGGAAAAAAATTATTAGTCAATTTAAAGAATAGCTAGATTTTAATAATATACAGAAATGTATGCCCCCTTTTATAAAAGGTCTAAATCAAACAAAAATGTTACCAAATTTTCCTTAATCAGAAAGTTTACAGATATTACAGTATAAACATAAGTCTGAGTTATCTTTCCAATCTACTATTGACAGCTTCTATTATATTTATGGCATAAAACCCCCTGCAATTCCAACCTTTTCATACCTTCTATTCATTAAAATTTAACCAACTTTGAAAAGTAGTTTTTATTTTCAATGTTTGATATTATGGTATGACTATTTATCCTTTAATGAACTGTGCTTACTGCAATATAACTGCTACATTGTGGAGAAAATATGGCAATAGGATATAGAAACAGAGTAGCGGAGAAACATTAAAGTGGGAAGAAGAAATACCTAAGAACCCTTTGAAGCACAAGTTCCAACACTGTGACAGAAGTAGGAATGCTGAGAAATTATAGGGGCAAAAATATTTAAGCAAATATTGAAAAAAACTTTGAAAAACAAAATATATAAGACTACAATGTCCAAATGATTACTAACAAAAACATGTCCAAGTTCAGTTAAAATGGGCTTGTACCAACAGACATAGTTTTTAAGCAATCATAAGAATAACTAAAGACCCACCATTGCTGCCGAAATCTAGAGATATGATTGTGTCTCCAGCAGCTGGGGCCAGCAAAGTTAAAGCATCAGGTTCCTTCTTAAGTTTATCAAAGAGACTACTTGTATCTTCTGATTCAACTTTGGTGAATAGCTGAGTCATTTTCATATCTGAAGATTCAACTGGTTTGAGGACACATTCTGTTTGTTGAAGGGAGAAAATCAAGTCGTGCTGAATAATACCACTGTCAAAAAAGAGAGATTAGTAATTCTTAAATGAGCACTGACACAATGCTGGGGGGGGGTGTCTCTGAAATAACCTTATCTCTTAAAATTCTTCTTTATGAAAAGGAACATTTTAAGATACCTTATCCTAATCTCTCATGCATACTTAGTCACATTTAGGGTTTAAAATACCAATATGAAATAAACACCTATAAAAATTCATAGTACAAGACAGTTCAAATATTTGACCAATTAAGAAAATTCAGCTATCCCTCTGGAAAGAAATGTAATAGTCAAGTACATGAGGGGCACAAACAGATCTTCACAATTTTTGGGCTGATTCACATGTAATGAAACTGGCACAGAAGAACTCTTTGGGACTGAGGTATGAGGCATGACCTAAGGATGGTCCCAGAATATAAAGATATATAAACACCCAAGGCCTTTCAAAGAAGGGTGCCATATTTTCCTTGACGGTAAGAAAATGGTATCATGGTAACACCTGCAGGATAGAGCTGAAGAGGGATGATGACAACAGATCCATCTTTGTGTTTGGCTTAAATGTTTTATTGTCCCTTTAATCAACAAATATTTAAGTGTTCACTAAGTGAAATGAACCAAGGATACAAAGTTTAAAATACCTAACCCAGGTATTTTATAACCCAGTGTGAAAGTAGATGTGCAATTAAAAAACAAAGTGGTAATTGCTAAAATAGAGAAGGTCTGCTTCACAGAGAAGCCAACAAGCTGAAACTCTGGCTCAAGTAGGGTTTTTTTTGGCAAATGGGGTAGGGGGAAAAGAAGGACATTCCAAGTGGGTGATTCTTATATAATGGGAAAGCCACAAAAGAACTCTTTGGCACTAATATTAAAACATTAAAGTATGAAAAAAACTACAGTAACAACATTAAAGGATAGTGTCAGAAGTGGCAAAAATAAAAACAAATGACCAAAGTCTTCCTAAGAGAGGTGGCCATAGTTTTAGAAAGACGATGGAATCTGTGGAAGCACGAGAGTAGAGAAAATGACAAGAAATGATGCTATGCAAGTAAGCCATGGTTACCTTGGGGTTATAAAAAGACCTTTAAAACCATTATAAGGAAAATGAAATGATCAGATATTCGTGCAAGAAAACTCAGCATGGTGGTAATCTGAAAGATGGACTAGAAGGGGGCAGTCACTTGCTGAAGTAGATCAAATGAAAGATTGCTTTATGATATCCTAATATTCACAAGCCAATCAACTAAAAGAAGAGTTCATGAATATACAAGAGCCATGCGCCACATTATACAGCCTTTTACAGTCACCTTATATAGGATTTCATCTAATCCTCACTACAACCTTCTGAGCTAAGTATTATCATCTCTCCTATATGGGTGAAATTCAAAGAAATGAGAATTTCCCAAGGTCATGGAGCTAATGAGTGAAAGAGCTATGACACAGATCTAACTATTCCAAGGCCGGTATTCTTCCTACAAAATAACACAATTACTTGAGATAGTATATGCTGATCGATACATAACTAGAACAAACTAATCCAACAGGAGATCTCTGGGTTTTTTTTCAAGGTCTTTTTTAAAAACAAGAGTGAAAAGAATGGAAACAGATAGCTACCGATAATATCTGCAGAATCACTGCAGAATAGCTGGCCTGGACACTCCACTCAAGAGTACCAAAAACCATAATTAGGTAGAAATGTGAAAATAAAATTCAGATAACATTTATAATCTTCTCTTCCTATAAAAGAACAGATTATCCAAAAAAGTAATGACTTGCTCCCCCAAAATATTTACTTTCCAAGCTTACCTCACAACATAATTTACACATACAATGCACTGTGGTTGAGAGTTCTTAGTGTTATATATGACAGTTGCTTGAGTTTCAACCCAGACATATCCACCTCTTTTGGCAAGCATCCTGTACTGTCCTGTGGTGACTTGTCCTTTAGTAAACACTAGGAGTGGAAAGGAAAGGAAAAAGAGTCACGGAGAGAAAATAACTTTGAATTTTCAATCAAATGAATAGGATGCTGAATGTTGGTCATTATTTTAGAAAAGAGAGATGTTTATTTTAATGGAATCAACTGTAACCGTTTAAACAGAGAAAAAGTCCTGGCATAGCCAAAAATATACACATTTCATTCTTCTAACCCCCAAAATAAACTCCTTTCCTGCCAATCTTCACTTTAAATCAAATGAAAGCCAGGAATGAGGGATAGCAGTGACTAAAATTCCTTTAATGACTTAGATGTTGAAAGTATCAGAAAGACTACAGAAAGAATAATCTTGATTCTACAGAGAGCATTTGAGCAAGTGGCACTGCTACATTTCCTTAAATTTCTACTGAGGTTTCCAGAGAATTAACGATGCTTCAAAATAACTGTGCTAGCATATTTGAATCTCAACTGATATCACGCTGAAATCTTTTTGGCAATCTAGGCGATCTTAATCTCTTACTGATTTGGGAGAAAGTACTAGATAAATAGTAATGATGACATTATCACGAGGACTAGGGCCCTGACTGCCGACTTGGGCTCATTCTGCAGTTCAAGGCTAATCATACTAACTCAGTGACATTCAGGTATCCCCGATCACATTGGGAAGTCATGTTTAGGTAGATTAAACAGGCAAGTGATATTTCAAAGTCTTACTTTCTTGGATCTTTTAAATAACATTCACGAGTAAAACAGAATTGTATCTCATGTCAAGGGTACTTGTTACCACTTGTACATGACATTGATCACCTTCAAATTCATTGAGTCACTGAACAATTATTTTCTGAGTGCCTTCCATGTGCCAACCACTGGTCTGAATACTTAAGTATGAATTCTGAAAATGATGCTGTAATATTCTATGACCTTTAGTCTTTGTATTTAAAATGCCAACTTAGTTTTATATATTATTAAATGATTCTACTTTAGCATTCGTTATAATAAACACAAAACATAGACTTAATGGTCACAATCCCTTATGAAGAGTTCTATTAAAACATTTAGTCTAGGAGGGGTGCCTGGGTGGCTCAGTTGGTTAAAGCATCTGCCTTTGGCTTGGATCATGATCCTAAGGTCCTGGGATCCAGCCAGCATCAGGCTCCCTGCTCAGTGGGGAGCCTGCTTCTCCCCGCACCCCTTCCCCTGCTCTCTCTCGCTGTCTTTTTCAAATAAATAAAATCTTAAAAAAAAAAAAAGACATTTAGTCTAGGAGAGGCAGCTGGGTGGCTCAGTTGGTTAAGCGTCTGACTCTTGATCTCAGCTCAGGTCTTGATCTCAGGTTTTTGAGTTCAAGCCCCAAACTTAAAAAAAAAAAAGATGTTTAGTCTAGGAAGACTGGTTAATTTTAACCAAAAAGTTAGATATATGGCTAAACAGTAAAGAGACTGCAAGAGTTAAGTAATTAGAACATCTGTAGTTCTTCCACTGTACTTACTATCATGATGAGTTTTGGTCAGATGGTCAGAGTCCAAAGCATGATAATATTCATAAATTGAGCGGCCCAAAAGTTCTTCTGGCTCATATCCCATCAATTCAGTAATTCTGTTAAGTAAAAATTATAAAAAGAGAAAAACTAAGTGATAAAGAAAAATTTTGCTTCTCCAAAGTAACTGATATGCATTAAGAGCATCCTCCTTTGCTTAGAGTAAGTTTACATCTCACCTTTGGTAACTCTACAGTTAACTAAATGCAGTACCATGCACTTCTGGTAGGTCCTCTGGGTTCATCCTGCTACTTGACCCTTTTATCCCCTTCACCCAAACTTAATACCTTTTTTTTTTTTAAAGATTTATCTACTTATTTGAGAGAGCACGCGCGCGCGCACAGTCTGACATGGGGCCAGATCCCACAACTCTGAGATCATGACCTGGGCGGAAACCAAGAGTTAGACACTCAACCCACTGCATCACCCCAGGTGCCCCCTATTTTTATCACATTTTACTGTACTTACTTTTGGTAAAAAGACAGGGGATTCATAAATAGATAGGAAGTACTGCTAAATTAAATGATAAAAGTTATAAAGGTAGCCACTGACATTTAATTTGAAATATAAGATTAAATCCATAACATTAGTTTACCATAAAACCAGATTCTTTAACAGTGCCCTTAGGCAAGGCTTCACTTTGGGGGATCAATACTACAGAATTTTAATATCACCAACCAAAGACTATCCACACTAAATGGGAACTTAAGAAATACATATTATGTTGGTTTTAGAAGATGCTCTTATACTTAGTTTTTTAAATAATATAAAATTATAGGAATTCATTTCAGATGAAAAATGATATCAAACTGAAAATGGAAGAGAAAATAATTCAGTTACCCCTTTTGGTTTCCAGGCAACTCTTTTTGGACAGGGATTAGATCTTATTACTTTCTGTAACGAGTCTGAAATGGAACCCATTTCATGTGAAAGAGAATGCTTATTAGCACCATACTAAACCGAAATGTTCTCTTTTTTCTGAGAGCAAAACATGAGTTCAACTTTTCATTTTCTCAGCCTTTAGAATTTAAACGACTTTCTAACTGAGGTGTAAGCAAAGTTACTTAATGTACTGTGTCCAAAAAAAACTACAAAAACACACAGAGGAGATATCCTTCTAAGAAATGTATAAAAGTAATACTCTTTGTGTTGTCAAACTTTAAGGCAAGATCTGCCATATAGTTTATTCCAAAATAAAAATAGGTAAATAGAAAGTGGTTTGTAAAAAAAAACAAATTAAACCAAACCACACTAAAATCCAAACTTCTTTACAAAGGGATATCCCTAAACACATCTGCACTAGGTGGCAGCATTACAAAGGAAATTATTTTATAAAAAACAGTCCTATTTCTTTAAATGATACTCTAAAAATAATTTTAATTGGTTTTATATTGGTTATTTAAGTAAGATTCCCATGGAATTAAAAAAACTTCCATTATTTAAATCTTTATATGCGTAAGTATGCTTGGTATTGTTCTGGGTGTGAAAATACAAGGTCAAAACTCAACATGTAGCTAATCTTCTGGAACAGTTACCATACTACTTATGAAATAATGTGCTAAGTGTAATGATGGGAATCTGTTGCAGGAATCAGAGGAACCACCCTTATCCATGAGAAGAAATAGTGGGGTGAGGGACAACTTCTTATAGGAGACTTAGGAGTTGAACATAGGAGAAAAGCAGGGAGAGCAAAACCATTTCAGGAAGACGGTATACCAGAAGCAAAGACAGAGATGAGAAAATGCTTGAGATAAGAAAATGCTTGACATTATATAAACAAGAAAGACTCATGTGGTTGGGGGGGGGGGGCAGGTGAGGAGAGATGAGGCTAGAGAAGTAACCAAATTAATGAGGGCCTTGTATTATCATGTTAAGAAGCTCTGATTTAATTAGATGTCTAGTCAGTACTTCTCAATCTGAGTTGAGGTATGTCTATCACTGAGGGATACAAGATGTTAAAATATAAACAACATATTTTCCTAGAAAGTCAATTTTATTTAACTTTAGAGAATTACATAGCTTATATTCTGTACCAAAAAGGGGAGTGATTCAGAAAATCTTATCACAAAGTGTTTTTAAGAGACTAGGAACCTGTGATCTAAAGCAACTATGCAGCGTATTATTCCTTCATTATAAGCGTCTTGAGGATAAGAACTGTTGTTCTTCATTTCTACTTTGCCATGAACTTGTAGATGCTCAAATAAATGTGTTGAATGACTATATGTGGAAATTATTACAGTAAATATTAAGTGTTTGTGAGATATTCTGAATGCCAGAAGTTTGATACGTTAGATTTTCTCAAAACTGAGCAAATATTTTTCTAGGTCTCAGTTCTTAGAGGTTTTAGATGTGAGAAGTTCCTAGAAAGAGCTCTAACCAGAAAACAACAATCTCCTGGTCAAACTCAAAACCTTACTTGATTCATCTCTAAGCTGGCAGTCTTTACTCCTCTGTCATGATCATTTTGCCAGTTTTCTGATATAACCAGAGAGAAATGTCATTCCCTTTCTCAATTCTGATTCTAGCTCCACCACTTTCCTTTCTCCCCAACTTACTTCTATACTTTGCTACTGAGATCAAAAAATGAAAAATTCCTCAAAAAGAGATGGGTATCTCTGTTCTATCATATATTCACATGAATAATGGCAATAAACACCATAAAATACTTGTTAGCTTTTCTATCTTCATTTTTCTGATAGCGGACACCAGTGGTAAAGCATTCACTACGTGTACTAGGCACTCAACAGACTCCTTTAATCCTGGCAACAGCCTTTCAAAAGATTACCCTTATTTAACAGATAAGGATCATAAAATTTGAAATAGTTAGGTTCAAATACCAAGGCCACACTGTAAGTATCAGAGCTGCAAGCCAGGACTGAATCCAGGATTATGTGATATTAAAGCCAGAGTTCTGTCGCATTTCCTTGTCCAGTGCGGAGGGGGATTCCTATCTACTTTATGATTAAGTGCTTACAATTGGTTTTCTCTTACAGTCTTTAAGTTGACCCTACATAAAGTAAGTGTTACAAAAGATGAAGAAACAAAAGATGCTTATAAAGAAAAACTAATATGCCCAAGATCACCTGGATATAGGCAGCAAAGTCAGGATTTAGTAGTCTGGCTACAGAATCTATGCCTTCAGCTACTATGTTACACAGCCTTACACTTAAAATGGGATAAGCAAGCAAATAATTACAGTAGTAGAAAAAATGTTATGGCAGACAAATGCACAAGGAATAGTATAATTTCTTGAAGGAATAAGGAAAGCTCCACAAAGGAGTAGATGGCTCTTGAAAGGTAAATATGTTAGGAATTGAAGAAAACTTCAGTGCAGAATGGGAAAATGTGTGTAAAGGCACTAAGATAGCAAGTCAGCATGTGGTGTTCTCTAGCTGTAGGATGTAGGGGGCCACACCAGAGGAATGGCCTCTCTTCCTGATTAATTTAGAGAAGTGGGCAGGGGCCAGGTCATAAATATCTTTGTTGGCCATGCTAAGAAGTTTGGGTTTTACTGGAGGTCTATTTTTCTTTCAGCTTTTCAAAATGCACATCTTTTGATAAAGAAAAATCTCCTGCCCTCCCCTAATATTTTTATAAACCGAATTTTTTTCTGTGTAAAGATGAAGGGAAGCAATTGAGGCATTTCCAAAAGTAGTATGACAGGATCTAATTTTTACATTAGAAAGTCCACTTTTTGGGAATGTGGATGAGAGATTAAAAGGCTTACATACATCTGTTGGCAGAGAGGCAGCTTAGGAGATTATGGCAAAAATTTGAATCAAAGGTTATAATAACGAGCTGAAGATTTCAGTGGCAGGAGAGCAAGGGTAGAAAGGAGGAAATGGACCAAGAGATATATGTAGATAGTAAATCTGTAACATTTAGAGACCAACTGAGTACAGATAATGAAAATAAAAGTTAAGGATAAATTCCAAATTTTTGCAGGAGTTGTGTGTCTACAGTGGTATACTAACCATGCTAGCATTTTAAAAGGAAAAGCAATTTTTAAAGTTGTTGTTTTGGGACAATAGCGGTGCAGCTCAGTCATAGAAATATTCAGTTTATTAATACAGAAGAATATCCAGATAAAAATATCAAAGTGGCAATTAAAAATAGTTATGAACATAAATTTGGGAAATGGCAATAGAAATCATGGGCAATATGTAGGGTGAGGAGATGATCAAACACTTTCCTCTCTAGTCCATAACCAAAAGTAATCTATTCTTCCTCAAATTATGCATTGTCTTTGAAATATGTTTATTTTTTTTAAATAAGTTAGAAAGGAAAAAGACCTCATCATTGTGATTTCTGGATAGCACCTTGGTAAAGTACTCATAGTGCATAGTAAGTATTCAATACATGTGGCTGAATTAATCTACAAAGTTAATGTAATATTACTGAGTTCTACAATGTATCACTGTATTCAACTTAGTGGAAGGAAGCATAAAGTCTTTATTAGAGTGAACAGTAAAAAAAAATGCTAGGGACTAATAAAAATTTCAAATTATATCTTATATATCATTTACCTTTCATCACAATAAGAAAATTTCATATCCAGACTGTGACGACTGAGAAAAGTCTTGCTATCTAAAGGAATTTCAATATTTGATGGATGAGGAATGGGTTCACAAATTAGCACCAAGCACGTCATGGGTGGTTTCTTATACCCACACTGAGATTGGTTACTATTGGTATCGTAGACATGAATATGGCCTGTGCAGTGAAGTACCTGTGTACAAAGAAAACAAAGCAGTTCTTTAAAAAATATAAAATTCTAGTAAAAAAATGCAGAGATAAACAGCTGAAGTGTGACATGGCAAGGAAGCTTTGATAACCGTATCTTTGAAATCAATAAATGTTTCCCCTGTAACACCATGCATGACTCAGGTACCATAAATTACTCTTTAAAAAAATTTCCTTCAGACAAATCTGGGCTGATTTTTCATTCATCTAGTCATAGTGGCTGTTTGATTTATTATTTTTGTTATTTCTTGCTTTAATGACTGTTTCAACACTGAGCAAAGAAATATAACAACAATAAATAGAAAATTAAGCTCTATCAAAATTCAACATTGGGTGGATGGCAAAGCCAAATGATGAAGTTAGCTCGGTACACCAGTGCGACAATTCACGTAATTTAAGTTCATGCCTCAAACTGACAAATTACTAGTTTTATATGGTAACTCTGCAAATGCCAATGAACAACTGTATGTTTTCCCTCACAGTTCTAATGCTATCTTAAGTATTTGCAGTGTTGAGATGTACATCACCACTTACAAATCATTTTTACTTACTTTCCATGTTGCTGACTTTATGTTCATAGTTCTCCCCCGGCTAGTTAGGGTACACTTCATTCTGAGAAAAAAGCTTCGCTGTGTATTCTGCTCTTTACCCTTTTTCACAAGGCCTAATGAATGAAAGCATGAAATAAAATTTAAAAACATAATTAAATATTTAAATTTGTCACAGTAAGAGTAGCACTTAGGTGCTATCTTCAATTAGAAGTCTCAGCATGAACAGCAACTTACACTCCAACAAGTCCAATGGATCTAACATGCTTCAGTCAGTAACTGGGATTCACAACTACAGTGATTCCCTGGTTTCAGGTAACAGTTAATCATTTCACATTCAAGCCAGTGAAGTTGGCAAAATTACAAAGAAATGTAATTGTGCTGTCAGTTTACAAGCACACCCCAAAAAAAGAACTTCAGCAAACTCCTCCAAACCTTTGCTAAATGTGTTAGCTCAATTGATAATTGAGCACTCTATTTATGGAACTTTTAAAATAGCAACTTTCTTTTCAAAGCAAATAACATTTTTATATATTTGATTTTTCTTTAAATCTTCCTGTAAAGCAGGCATGACATTATTTCTATTTTGTTTCTAGAGGAAAAAACAAAACAAAAATACTGAATGACTTTTCAAAGCAAAATTAGAGTGAAATAAATTCAGGTCTATTCACTCCCATTCCAAACCTTATAGAACTAAGAAATGGTGAAAAGGAAAAAAATGAAAAGCACAGAGGTGGGGAATAAAACACATATTCGGGGGACAGTAGATAGTTCAGGTTGCTGCAATATGAAGTACATGCAGAAGAGTACTGAGATAGATAGAAAGGCAAGATTAGGGCTGTAACAATGGAGGGCTCTGGATGGCCTAATGAGGAGTTCAGCCTTAAATATACAACATGGAGCTTCTAAAAAATTCTGAGATGGGAAGCACAATCAGGAACTTAAGGTACATTAATCTAGAAGCAATATATATGATGTATTAGAATTGAAATACAATGATGGTAATCAGGGGCTGAGCAGTAGCAGAAGTAAAAAGAAGGGTGACAAAAGACGCATGAAGAACTAGAATCTATAAAAACTTGAAAACTAATAGAAGTAGGTGGGTAGGAGAGAAATTTAAAAAGAAAAAAAAAGATCTGGAGATTTTAAGGCTAGTATATTGAAAGAAAAGTGCCAAGTAGAAAAGAAACAAGATTTTTTGTTTTGTTTTGCTTTTGCTTTTAAGATTTTATTTATTTATTTGACAGAGAGAGACAGCACAAGCAGAGGGGAGCAGCAGGCAGAGGGAAAGGGAGAAGTAGGGTCCCTGCTGAACAGGGACCCGATGTGGGGCTCAATCCCAGGACCCCGGGATCACGACCTAGGCTGAAGGCACTTAACCAACTGACCCACCCAGGCTCCCCTGAAAAGAAACAAGATATTAAGTTTAAATTTAGGCTTGCTTAGCTAGAAATGCTGGACTCTTGAGGGAGAAGAGTTCAAGAAGAAGAGTTCTAGTTCTACATACTAACAGAACTAGGCAAGGGGGCGGTTTTGGTGCTGATACAAATTATCTGGGTTTACTCAAATAAGGATTAAATTTGCCCTCCCTAGAAGCATTTGAGAATGGATTTTAAAAAGATGCCACAAGAACCATACTGGTCTCAGTGGCGGTACAGAACTGGGCTGTGGTTGTGGTGCCGGCAGAGATCTACTTGTAAATTCTCTGTGGATTTCCAGTCCTTCATAATCTAAGCTTGAATTGTACTGATCTTTGGAAACCCAAAGCCTCTAAATTGGGACATGAAGATTAATTTCAAAACCAAGGTACTAGCATTTTCCTAATTGGGGGAGAAAACATTTTAAAAGAACTAAATTTTCAGACCTCTAGAAATAGATCATATTTTTAATAGTTTAATGACCTCTAAGTCATCATTTTAGAATTTAAATGAAAAAATAATAGGACTATGTTGTATAAACACACCACTGGTTCTTACTGAAATGTGATACATTGCAGCAGCCCTTTTCTAAAAGTGAAAAGCGCATTTTTGTCTCTCAACAAAACGTCAAACATTCATTACATTAGAAATGATTTTCAGTAAGTTCATGTGCTTTAAAAAACCATTTGTCTAAAAAAATTAGAAAAAATCTGTTTAAAAACATTATCTAAACTATATTATATAGAATATATTTGATTTAGAATAATGCATTAACAGGATTACCAAATCAAAACAAAATTTCCTAATATCCATCCATTCATAGTCTAGCCCTAGGGAAGCACTGAACAGCCAGTACAAACCTCAGTCTAAACACTAGAAGTCCTATATTAAACTAATTGACAGCCTGCTTAGGTCCCTCCCTGTGTGAAGTGTATTTACTCTTCCTTTATACAAAATTCTAAAAACTATACATTTGCTTTCCAAGTTCACAGCAAATACAAAGTATGAAATGAACAAACAGAAGAGGGCTCCTACTGGCAAGGTTAAAAATGGTCACAGAATGTAGTGAGAGTTGGTGAACATGAAAGATCTCCAGAGTACGAATGAGCGTAGACTCGAGCCCATCTACCTGAGCTTAACCTACACTCTGCCATTTATGAACCAAGTAATCTTGGGTAAGTTACTTAATAACTCTGTGCCTCAGTTTCCTCAGTAAAACAGAAATAGTAACTTCACAGGATGTTACAAGGAAAAAAGAAAGCACATAATATGCAGAGAACAGTGTTCTGGCACATAGTAATCTCTCAATAGAGGTTAACTATTATCATAAATGAAATGAGATGAAAAAGAAAACCATAAAAATATTCAAAAAGTGCTATGTACTTGAGTTTAATACAGAAGCAAACAAACATACACTTAAATTGGAGAGCTACAGAGAATAATGACAAATTTTCATTGTGGTAACTTTATGAATTATCAGTATACTTTAAGATGGCACAGGTGTGAAGAGACTTTCTTTAGTAATTTTGTAATTCAAGAGGTATTTTCCAAAAATCTTAGAGACTTATTTTTAACAATTCATTCCTAAGAGTTAAGAGGTCTTAGCAGATCTTTTTTATTATTGCTAATGTGGGGGCATCCATAGTATAATACTTGGTAATTTTACTACATAGTCTCAAATAATTGTGAACATTCTGAGGTCAAATAAGCAGCTATTAGGCTCTTAAAAATCTGGTGAACTTTCTCTTTTCTTTATCTTGGTACTTTAGAAAGCTTGAACATACACTGGTACCTTAAGTGTAATCACTATCTAAAATCTTATTATTTGATTATGACTTCCTCTGGCCTTAAAGTTGTATGTTATAAATTGACTTCTTTGAAGGTCCTGATTTTTATTTACTTTTCCATTTTATTTTATGTGGTATTATATCTATATAATTATTCATGGAATTAGGTGGGCTTTAAAAAATTTTTTAGGTATTTTCATGGAATTTCTAAAAAATAGAATAACGTAGATTTCAAAAAGAACAGAGCAAAATTTTATTAAACATGAAATGATGTTTTGAGCCTTAGGTTAATACAACAGCAAAACTTAAATATTAGTACCAGTATCTTATTATGTAAAACCTGTCATATTAAATCAAACAATAGACTTTTCTTCTTACCATTTCTGTGTGTAAGCATTTCTCTCATTTCCTCATGGTCACATGGATGAGTAAAATCAAACACACTGTGTCCAGTTAGTTCAAACTGTAAACACATTAAAAAAATTAGATCTATATCATAAAATCATAAAAACATACAGAAGGGCTCTTAATATGTGGGTATTTTACCTGAGTCAATCCCATGTATTTATTCACATTATCAGAAATATAAATCATGTCACCATCATCTGTGAGAACCATAACAAAACCATCTAGGGCTTTCAAATAAAAGCAATTCATCTGTGCCTTCATTTCATCTTCAATATCCAAATCACCTAAAAAAGGCACAAGAAAAGAAGAATAATTAACTTAAAAGTTATACTTAAATGATAATATTTAGATATTTTTATAAATATCTGATACTTTATTTGAAAATTACAATTAGATTTGCCAGCTGTTTTAATGATTATTTAAAGTAGCACAGCAAGCAAACCACTGAAAAGAGAAAGAAAGGTCATGTTATTAAAAGGAAGACAAGTAGGAAGTTGGGGCAAGAGAAGAGGGGGGAAAGGCCAATATCTTAAAAATTCCTTATTGAAGTTTTAAAAGCAAGTAATAAAAATCACATTAAAGAAGGACTGAGTACGACCATCTTCTAATTACTTCTAATTTCTAATTTTTAGGCTATTACACTTTTGTAAAACAACTCACCAGCATCCAGAAGTTTCCTTACACGCAAATAGCTGATGGTAAGCCTCATAACAGAAGCCTTATCAAGATGCGAGCTCACATTATGGGGAAGTGGCAACTGATGAGCAAGCTCATAAAAAACTTCGGACTCTTTACTTCTCCGAGATCTAGCTGCATCTCTAGACTTTTCTTTTCTACGTTCAGAACTTATCCTATTTAACAAAAGAGGAGGAGGAAGAGAGAAAAAGAGAAAATTTATATGTTAGTTTGCCTTTGCTTGGATAACACTATATATTTTTCTGCTTTTCATGGAATAATTTAAAGATGCCATGTAAATCAAATTATACAGAGATTTGTCTATTACATGAATGTATAAGTAAGAATGTAAAATACAGCTACAAAAATTTTTGGATTACTGAAGACATAAGGAACTCACAAGAAGTCCAAGATGAAGCTTTAAACCTTTCTGAAACAGGTATTTCCTCCCTGGAATATCAAATTGGAGAGGATGTTTTTGTTTTAACCAAAATCTTAAAAGTAGCCCGCGTATCTAAGGCTATACCCTCACAGCCATTCAGAAGTAGTCTCAACATAAAAAAAAAAAAAAAAAAAAATCACCATTAAGTCTAGAGAAACTAAAGCTGTACATATTAACTTGAAAACAGGAAGTTGTTAAGCAGGCAGACTACAGACTGCAGCTAAAACTGATTTTTGACTCAAGTTTCTTTTGACTCCAATATTTTCCCATCCTCTACCCTACCACATGAGCAATACTGACTGTAAGTTATAGATACTTATATTAGCCGCTATAATAAGTTACCATTTTCAGGTTGCTTCTTCCCTTAGCACCCCTTAATCTATTACTGGCACAACAGGTACCAAATAAAGGCAGGAGTAATAGAAGAAGAAAAGATGTGGCACAACAGTAAGAATTGAAAGAAACAGGTTAATAAAGATTAATAAAGGTGTCAAAACAATGACATATCTTTAGGGAACTCTCCCAAGAATAAAGTCAGTCAGAAAGATTTTCCTAAGTCACACCAAGCAGAGACATTTTCCTCTGCTTAACTGTAGCAACATCTATTCCTCCTAACCCAGCTGGAGGTAAACAAGGCTAAACCTGGTTCTGTCCTTATCTTCCTCTTTAATAGCTATTTTTTATTAAAACCTACTATGTGTCAAATGCTACCCTGTACCAGGTAACTAGTTTTCTCATAAATTGCAAATAGGTTAAATATTATCCCTTTTTACAGAGGAGGTTATATAGTGTTAAAAACAGCCATTATGTAGCGGACGGGATTTGAACACAGTTGTTTTTTTTACTCCTAAGTCTTTGCTCTTCCACAGTTGTTTTAAGAATGCTGTTTCTACCTCAAATACTCGGCTGCTGTCCTATGACCCTCAACCTAATTCTGTTAAGTCAATTATTTATTAAATGTTGAAAAAACGCATTACCATTTATTGAGCACTTAGCAAGCAGTATGGTAAGGACTTTGCCAGCATTATTTCACTTAATCCTCCTTATATCCTATGAATAAAGCATAATTATATCTACCTCACATCTCTCCTCCCTTCAAATCACCTGCAAAACTGCAAGGTTCAATCATAAAAGCAATATTCTCAAAAACAACAAGTAAAGAAAACCAGGCAGGGTTCTCAGCACATGCTCCTACTATGTTGTATAACAAGTGAATAACAGTTGTATTATATACTAATGATAATGTAGTTTTAGCACTTAAGTTTGCGTGCTTTATCTGACTTTTATAACTTAATAAGGAATGTGAATATTTTGTTTTACTAACTGAACTTTGATACAAATTATTCAATTTAAGCACCTAGATCAATTTAACTTTAGTATCTTGAGATTTAAGGTGAACTATTAAAATTACTACTTATAACTAGTGATCTATGTAAATCAGGATTTTCTTAATTTTGTATAATTTTTAAAAACCCATGAAAATAAATTAGACTGAGACTATCATGAAAATGCAACAATGTCAACAGTCCGCAACTTCATTTTTTATCTGCTTAGAACTGCCTCATTGTTCTCATTAACTTTAAGTGAATGTTTTAAATTTGAACTTAGAAACAGATGTACAATAATAAAAGTTTTCAAAATCTATTTTATACATATACCAGAGTTCCCAAGTATGGGGGTAGAGATCCAGTCTGTCCCTCCCCCACCATTGGCTCTAGCACGTAACTTTCCTCACTTCTTTCCCCTCTGAATTGGCAGGTGAGAGGAAGGGATGGTAGTGGGAATCAGATTCCTATCTAGTTCAAGTAAAACCACCAAAAAAAGTGTGATGACCAATGATCTCATGATAAACCTGAATATAAGTTTAAATGTCACAATTAGTCCAGGTGATCAGAATTTGATTAATCAGGAACTTTCATCAGACTTACTCACCTTCTTCTCTTAATTACTCAACCAAATTTAAGCAACCAACAAATGACTACCCAAATGAAACACTTGGTAAAAAATTTAAATCCTTTTATTACCTGCTTTATGCTTTTAAAGGGTATCTGATTTAGCTAACCATGGTGATTATCTCCATACCTTTAGAAATACTTGTATTGTCCACCACTTTGAAGATAATAATTGTCAAAGATGTGGCAACTAAATTTATAAGACAAATCCATAAGAAATGTGAGCTTGGATAAAATATTTAAAGCATAATATACTCAAGCAGGGAAGACTAGGAGAAGAATTTGAGGATGAGCCAGAATTCTGGAAGAGAAATAAGCCTCAATAAAATAGGTAATATAGTACTTCCAAGAGTTGACAAACCTAAATTAGATTAGAAAATCAGTGTGTCTTCTATTATATAATCTATCTAGACATAAAGCAATCAGGTGACCTATAAAAAAGATTTAATATAGAAATTTATCTGATGTTCTTCACATATGACTATGGGATCTCTTAAAACATTGCTTAGCTAAAAGCTGTAACTTCCAAAGTTCTTATGAGTTTCAGCATCTGAACTGCCTAGCTTCTTGTCTACTCAGAGGAAGGCTCTTTTTATCAGTCATACCCCACAGAATTACAGTATTGAACAAGAAATTTCTGGTAGACCACGTCATGTAGGTCCCAGAGAGATGATCCTGTACTATTTATTTACTTACTACTTAGATTGCACAATACAGTACTGTAAATGTTATTTTCTCTTTAGATTTTCTTAATACCATTTTCTTTTCTCTTTATTGTAAGAATAGAGTATATAAAACATATACAAAATATGTGTTATTAGTTACCGGTAAGGCTTCCAGTCAAAAGTAGGCTATTAGTAGTTAAGTTTTTTGGGGAAGGCTATTTGTAGTTATATTTTGGGAGAGATAAAACTTATACATGGATTTTTGACTGTGCAAGGAGTTAGCGCCCCTAACTACCCACACTGTTCAACGGTCAACTGTATTTATCTTCCTCTAAAATCCTTAAAGCTTCTTGGAGGCGGGAAACTACCTCATTCATCTCTGTATTCTTTTTTTTTTTTTTTTAATTTTTAAAGAGTATTTTATTTATTCATTTGAGAGAAAGAGTTAGCGAGCACTAGTGGGGGAGAAGGGCAGAGGGAGAGAGAGAAGCAGGCTCGAAGCCAGGTCCCCACAATCATGACCTGAGCTGAAGGCAGACGCTTAACTGACTGAGCCACCCAGGCGCCCTTCATCTCTGTATTCTTAGTAGAGATGTGCATAAGTTCTACTTGGCTTTAGTATCTGGCCCTAATCTTCTATTTGACCTTGACTTAAGCCCATGGAAGGCTGACTGCCCCTTCAACATTTTTTTAGGATCCCTGAATTTGTGCTTCATCAGTGCTCCTGTGACACTACAGACTGTGATAATTGAACAGCATAATAATATCAGTACTATAAACAATGCATACTGTTTAGATTTACTGTGATTACCTGGATATGCACTTTCAAATGTAAGTAAGCATTTAGTAAGCAATTAGTAAGCATACTAGATGTAAGTTAGAAAAAAGCTACTGATTAAAAAAAAAAAAAAAATCACCAAGCACTACAACAGTGAATGGCACCAATACTATCACCGAGGAGAGCAGATGATTTTGCCAGAGAAGAGATTTGGAGGCACAGGGAGAAAGCAGAGAAACTAGAATACCAATTTATTGAAAAGAGGTGAAAGGTTTAAGATTATTTTCCCTTATCACTCTGATCTATACTCTAATGTCTTTTACTGTTTTGTCCTAAGCTAATGTGGACAGGAAAATGCATGAGTTGTAGTTAATGCTGTTAACCAATTAAATCAATACCTTTATAATTACGTCTTCCTAGCCCAGCTGGAAACAGAAGACTTGACTGTTTTCTACAGTCTTTTTCAAGAAAGTGTTGTAATTTTCATCCTAAAACATGGAAGTTTTCATTAGGTTGATTTCTAATCCTATTGGCTTTTTTTCCGGGGTGGGGTGGGGGAGTTACCCTCAGACAAATATATTTATTATTTAGAGTATTCTTATGGTTAATAGTATTTGTTGTTATATTTTCCACCTGGTAATTGCTGCAAAACTGGAACAGTTCAAACAGATAATGTTTAATAAAAAAATGTGTCCCTACTTAATGGAAAAAAACAGCAAAAATTTGACATTTCAAATAAATATAAATTACATTTTCAGGATAGCTAGCTATACTTTGTAATTATTTTCTCCAGGAAAATGTCTTCTAAGTTCTAATCAATAAACTTAAAAATGAACCTTTAGGATATTCATGTTAGAGAATGTCATTCATTTATTCAACAAGTATTTCTTAGTCATCTCCAATGAGCCACTGTTCTCAGCATAGGGCAATAAACAAAACAGACCATGTTACTATTCCCATGGAACTTATATTCTAGGACAAATATATCTTTATGTTTCTTGTCTTTATTCGATAGTAGTTACTAGGGTCAACCCCTAACTCACAAAACATTAGCCCTAGGAATAATCGCTCCATAAAATCAAATAACAAAACTTTAAGAGACAAGGCAAAATCTACGAAAATTAATCTGTGCTTATAGAAGATGTTACAACATAGCATTATGTGAAAAGAGGTTATACAACAAAATTTGAGTATGAATCCATTTTTGTATGTAATACATGTGTACCTATGTAAATCTGTATATAGGTACACATATACATATGGATATGTAACTTATAAGTGCATAAACAATATACAGTTAGCAAAGTTTACAAATATTAATAGCAGTTTCAAGATAGCAGGATCACAGAATATTTTATATTTTAAGAAAAATCCATCAGTGAACTGACACTATTAATGCACCTGCATTTGTCAGAAAAATCCAAAAGTAGTAGTCATCTTACTTTTTAACTTGTTTTACAGAAAGATTAACTAGAAATGAGTTAAATGTTTTCTTCATTTTCGGAATGAAGTAGAAACAATATTTCTTTCCAGAAAGCGGAAAGTAGAGACTGAGTAAGCAGTATAATTCAGTATTTTAAGTTTCTCATTCTAATTATTGGCTTTTGAAAATTTAGCATTTCATAATTAATTTGAAATTCCAAAATCAAGTGAAGTGGTTTCTAAAGAAAAATATTCAGAATATATGTACTTATTTTATTTTTGAAAGCAACTTAAATTTCTTGGTTTAGGTGTTTATTATCTTACTAGCTTGTCAACATCTTGTAAATATCCACAATTGGAATAATAGAGAAAAGATGGATTATTCCCCTTCCAATAACCTCATGAAAATGTTTAAATACTCAGTTTTTTAGTGCTGCAGTAAAATAAGTAAGGAAGAAAGAATCACGGTTTTAAATTCAGGGTACATTCTGAAAATAAAATCTATATCACATCTGAGGTAGCATTAATGTGAAAATGTTCTATTTATACATTAAATAAATTTATTAATTAGCTAACAGATTTACATTTGTTGACAATATTGTGTATTAAAATTCTGTCTGTAAAAAGAATATGCTTTTGTTTTTCGATTACTCCTAACTAGTGATTTAAATAAACTCTCTCCTGGTTCAGAATTGGTATTGAGCCTGTCAAAAAAAATCTTTTATCTCCTAATATATATAAAGTAGTGGATAAATAATACCAAAAATGTGTATGTGAGGCTGTTACTCTAAGATGGAATAATTTTAGCTTGTATCACAGTCACCTGGAGCGATTCTGCAAACACAGATTACTGGGCCTCACCCAGAGTTTCTGATTTAGGAGGGCTGGATGGGGCCTGAAAAACTCCATGTCTAACAAGTTAGCAGGTAAGTACCAATGATGCCAGTCCGGAGAACACTTTGAGCCCCTCTACTCTATGAAAATACTTTATGTGTCTTTCAAAAATACCCAGAGGTGTAAAAGATTGTTCAACACCTAAAACTGGTTAAATCCTTTCTCTCAAAAAATCTGCCCAAATGCTTTACATACCATATCCAACCTCTTAGACATTACCAATGCCACATACTTAGGAACTCAAAAACTACAAAATACACTAAGGACTTTGACTAGATTAGTCATGGGTTGACCTGTGGTATACAACACAATCACCAGTGAAACTTTTTTCCTAGATATCTGTGCCTAAATCCCAGCCCTGGAAACTCAAATTGTAGACTTGGCATGTCTCTTTAAAAAACAATCTCCCCCCTCCACCCAAAAAATAAATAAAATAAAATAAAATAAAATAATAAAAAACAATCTCCCAGATGATTCTGATTAGCACTCTAAGCTATTCAAGGTTTGTGCTTCACCTATGGGTGCTTGTAAACTTTACAGATTCCTACACTTGACCTTAGCCAAAAGTCCGAGAAATGCTAAGTTTACAAATTCCTGAGTCTCATCCCAAAATTACCAAATCAGAATCTCTGGGCGTGGGTACCTGGAAATCCTTATATTAACTAAACACCCAGGTGATTCTTAAGCCACAAAAGTTTGAGATCTCTTATAACAGAGATTATACAGGTTAGCCAGCAAATTCTGAAAAATAAGAAAAATTTATTTTTAGCTGCAACTACATACACATACTATGACAACTATGTTTGTCAGGCAGAATACCGCACTGAGTGGGTTGGGTGATACTGTATAGAACAACTGCTGGGAATAAGAAGCTAGAAGTACAACTCAATGACAAGCAAGTAATAAAGTCTGTGCTTAATAAAACAGAAAAGCATAATTAGGATTCAAACATGACCAAATGAAAAATGTAGTAACTGTAGAATGATTTTTTCAAGTCTTGGAAACAATTTTTAAAAATCACCTTTAAATCTCTTTATGAATGCTAGAAACATAAAAGGGGTTGAGAATAACTGTCCACGAATAACAGCTGTGTTAGTGGCTTTACCCATATCACCTATTCTATCACTCTTCTCCCTTTGCCCTCTCAGCTTGCAAATGCTTTTGTTTTCCTTATTATATGCTTTTCAATAGTAATAGAACTGAAACTGGAACTTAAAGGTCAGTGACACTACATGAGTGTGTGGATGTGTGTATTCAGAAGGACATGTCCTTAGTTATTTGCTTAAATACAACAGAAGATATGTAAGTTATAGTAAGTAGCTATACAACAGAAAAAATTCACATGTATTAGAATAAAGGTATACACACAGAAATCACATGCTGAAGATTTTTCCTATTTAGTTCTAAACCCTGACCATAATGAAGATTCTGGAAACAATGACAAATGAGAAGCTCTCCTAAGCAAATGTCTTGGTACTTCACCTACACTAATCCATCCTATCCAGTGTTAGCCAATAAATTCTCCCAACTAACCCTCTGATTCCTATTTCCTTGTATATAAAAAGGGAATGAGTAACACTATTAATTAGTAGCAAGAGAATGAAGCCCCCATATTTAATACAGCCTATGCCTTTCCCCAAATCAGATGCTCAATAATAATATTTAAATCAAAAGATTAAAGAAATTTGGGGATGTTTTTATTTAGGAATAGAAATAACTACCTTCATGTATTTGAAAAGGATGTCGTATGGAAGGCAAATTAGGTGATTTATTCAACTGCAGAGAGTAATACATGAGAGTTAAAAGATGGCAAGGGTTTTGCTCAGTAGAGTTAAAGCAGTGTTGAAGGTAAACTTAAAGAATTTTTAAACTGTGTTCTCATTCTGATGGCAATGTAAGAAAAAAAAAAGCATATTCTGGATCATCTAAATGATCTCCACATAGGTCTATATTCTTGCTACAAGCCTTCTGTGTTTGAGGTTACATTTGTTTATGATCAAATTAGTACCAAATTATCACTAAAAGGAACAGTTACATTTTTTTAATGTGCACAATCAAAATGACGTTAGTGGGCATATCTCAAAGGTTCACAGGGATTACTTTGCTCCAAAAGAGATCTAAACATTAGTGAGTGTTAAGAAATATGAGAACAAAAAACTTTCTAACATATCAAGCTGCCAAAAATGAATAGACTATTTTGTGAGAGTGCTTCTGTGTGTGTCTAAGAAAATTCTCAAAGCAGACTGACTTAGAAAACACAATTTAGAAGATGCTACCGTGGTAACTGATATTAATAACAAAACTTAAATCCTAAAGTCTGTATTGTTCAAGAATCTCAAACTTGAAATTACTAAAAAAAAATGAAAGATGTAATACATAATGAATGTTATCAATTAACACCAAAAACTACTCAACTGTGGCCTAAGTCATCACAATTCAATGCTCTGCTTGACAAATTAGATGCACAAATATCTGCTGAATAAATGAATATATAATAATCTGTTACACGCCATAGTGGTTAGGTGCTAGAGTAATGGTCTTGGGTTGAAACCAAATTTCTGAACCATTGAAATAAATCAACTTGTTCACGTTACCCAAGAAAAATACCCCTTCCTCCTTTCACGGTGAAGGCTTTGCTTACTGGTTTGACATATAACCCATTTAAATATTTTAGCTATGTTATCTGCAAAGGCAAGGAAATTCCAACTCTCCTCTGCAAACAGGTTAAAAGACATTTAATGAATTCCTGACACCAAAAGAGCATGGAAAAGTAGGCTTTCTTAATTTGCCATCTCCAACAACCAAATAAAGAGCCTTCAGAATTTTTCTCCTTTACCATTATCACTATGGAAAATGATATTTTAAAACAGCATGTCTATACAAAAAAAACCAAGTATCTTCATTTAATCTGCAAAGGCCAGACATTCATCGAAAAAAAAAAAACCAATGTAGAGGAAAAGCATCACTAATATTCTACCACTATTATATAGGGTCACTGATGGTGTGGCCCAAAGGACATCATCCTTTGTCAGATTGTCCCAAAGAAGGCTAGAGTGATTCTCAATAATATGAAACTTCAAGACAGTGAAACTCTTCTGAAAAACCTTATTATTATAAAAACGAATCTAATGACAGTTTCTAGTTTAAGTCCTTACTTTGTGCCAAGAACTATTCTGAGTGTTTCATATGGGTTAATATCTCTTTTATCCTCACAACAATCCTGTAAGGTAAATATTCTTATCATCCTAATTTATAGATGAGGAAACTGAGACCTAGAGAGGTAAAGCAACTTGTACAAGATCACATAGCTAGTAAGTGGCAAAGCAAGCAGCCAACCTTTAGAGCCTAAATTCTTAGCCATTATTCACTACTATCCCTTTCTTAAGGAAAGGAAATGAAATGAAAACGCTGAATCCATAAAAGAGACTCTAAGCTTTCTAAAAGGCACTGCAAGAATAGCTGCAGAACAGTTATGATTGGTAAAAAAAAAACTGCAGTATATGAATTTAGATGATTTTCAACAAAAACCTATAGCTCATTCATTACAATACCAGCAATGATCAAGAGTCCTAGATAAGGAGATAATTAATAATCTACATCAAGACAATCAAATACTTTACAATAAGACATCTGACTCATGTAATCAGGAAACCCCACTGACATGGTTAAAAATGAATAGTCCAAGCAAGGCAAATTGGCATTCATCCAGGAGACTGATATATGGATACTAGAAAGGAGAGGGAGTTTCTTTTCATTTTTTTAATACAAACTGTATGAATGCAGGCATGGGAATGTTACATGCCATCTTTCATACCATACAGATACCCTGTCAGTGGCAGAATGAGGCCAACATACAAGTAGAACAAAGGCATATAAACCAAGTCATATTCAAGAGAAAGTCAGGAATTACACTATGAGAACACCACTTAAGACTCTGGATTTAACTGTTCTTCCAACCAAAACTAGATTGTGTAAGCCAGTAACTGCCTTTCCCCCTTAAACTAGCTTGAGTTGTGTTTCGTCACTGCAATAAAAAATCCCAATACATTTACAAACTCCAAGTATTTCATATTAGAAACTTTAAGGATGACCAAGTACAAGAAAGTGGCACTCTCCAACACTGCTGGAGAGTATAAACTGGTCCAAACTTTCTGGAAGTTTAGAGCAGACTTAAGAAACATCTGCTAAAGATAAAACAAGGTAAAGATACTTTCCATACATTTATCTAGCTTATTTTCAGCAGCCATACACATATGCCTCTTTCAGTAAACTTTTTTTACTCAGTGCTCTAAATATATAAAATTGGCAGGCACTAACTTTTCACATACCTTAAAGTAGGGCACTGGTTACTTTCAAGGCCAAGTACATGTGACATAGCTGTATTTATTAACAAAATATTTTTCTAGCTTGGTTCTAATAGACACTATAAATATTTCTGAAATTATAAAAAAAAAAAAAAAAGTTCGGGGGCGCCTGGGTGGCTCAGTTGGTTAAGCGACTGCCTTCAGCTCAGGTCATGATCCTGGAGTCCCGGGATCGAGTCCCGCATCGGGCTCCCTGCTCGGCAGGGAGCCTGCTTCTCCCTCTGACCCTCCCCCCTCTCATGCTCTCTATATCTCATTCTCTCTCTCAAATAAATAAAATCTTTAAAAAAAAATTTAAAAAATAAAAAAATAAAGTTCAAGATTCAAGAAAGTTCTAAAGTAGCACAAGGCATTTCCAAGCGTAAGAAAAATTCCTATGAAAAAGAGGACCTAGAAGAGGAAAATAATGACTTCCATAAAACCTTTTAAAAACCTTAAAATCTTTCTTTGCTTTTCTCTTTGTTCATTCATTTTTTGTTTCATTTGTTCATTCAAATACTTATTAAGAACTCATTGTGTGTGAGCATTCTCTTCCACACTGTAAGTTTCAAATTCAGTCTATTTGTGATCTTGCCCATTGAAATATGTTTCAATTTTTTAACTGAAAAAAGGGGAGGGGATCACTTTAGAGAAATCTGGTTAGCATCTTAATTTGTAAGATCTATAAGAACAGAAATACATCCCAACTCCTAAAGACTTAAAACTTTCTGCCTTTAAACCTTATGTTTATTTTTGGGCACCTGGGTGGCTCAGTTGGTTAAGCGACTGCCTTCGGCTCAGGTCATGATCCTGGAGACCCAGGATTGAGTCCCACATCGGGCTCCCTGCTCAGCAGGGAGTCTGCTTCTCCCTCTGACCCTCCCCCCTCTCGTGCTCTCTCTCTCTCTCAAGTAAATAAATAAAGACGTTAAAAAAAAAAAAAACCTTATGTTTATTTTTTTACCATACTATTTTTCAAGTGAAAAAACAGATTCTCACTATTAGGAAAAAAGAAGCATCACAGGGAATGGTCACTAATGAGTGAAAATTGCAATACTAAGTAGCAGACACTTAATTTCCCTAAATATATTGTGACTTTCAAAACAAGTAGGTGAAGAATCACAGTTAAATTATGTTCCATCACTAGAATTTTGTCCCATTTGCAAGACAAGAAATTTTGAAAATCACACTTTGAAATCATCTCTATGTTTAATATTATAACCAAATGAAATTTCAAAATGAAGAAACACTCATAAATGACAGTTGAGGTCACAGAACAACTAAAAGGTAACATGTTGGAGACCATTTGCTCATGAAAATAAGTCATTTCCATTATTTTTTAAAATCTTTTAAAATAAGTTACCAAGTAAGTGGGACTTTATCAACAACAAAACAGTTATAGACCATTTTAATTAAGGATTTTTCTGAAAACATACTGGCAAATCAAATCTTTCTAAGTCCCTAGAAAAACTTAATTCTCATTTTAAAGGAGCTTAACTTCACTTCTGATAAAGCTTCCCTGGCAACTGTTCTCTGTTGTTAACTTTAAGTTGGTTATTACACACAAACAAACCCTTAAAAACAACCTCCTCCACATGTCCATTATCATAAAAACAGAAAATAACAAATGTTGGGGAGGATATGGAGTAATAGGAACCCCTGTGCACTATTGGTGGAAATGTAAAATGGTGCAGCCACTATGTAAAACAGTATGGCAGTTCCTCAAAAAAAATCAAAAATAGAATTACCATATGATCCAGCAACATACTTCTGGGGATATATCCAAAAGAACTGAAAACAAGATCTTAAAGAGATATTTGCATACCCCTGTTCATAGCAGCAGTATTCAAAATAGCCAACAGGTGGAAGCAACCTAAGTGTCCACCGAAAGATGAATGAACAAAATGTGGTATTTATTAGCCTTTTTTAAAAAGAAGGAAATTTTCACACATGCCTACAACACGGGTGAATCTTGAGGACATTATGCTAAGTGAAATAAACCAGTCACAAAAAGACAAAAACTGCATGATTCCACGTATATAAGGTATTTAGCAGTCAAATTCAGAAACAGAGAGTAGAATGATGGTTGTCAGGAACTAGGAGAGGGAAACTGGGAGACTTGTTTAATGGTTATAGTTTCATTTTTACAAGGTAGAAAAAATTCTGGTTACACAATGTGAATATACTTAACACTCGAACTGTACACCTAGAAATGTCTAAGATGGGAATTTTTACATTAGATGGGTTTTTGTTTTTAACCACAATTTAAAAAAAAACCCTCACAATCACTTCAAAAGCTATGGAAAAGCAAGTCATGAGGAAATCACTTAAATTTTCTTCTTATAAAATTTAGATTTTATGCTTTACATTTTTCTGAAAGGGTCATGTCTGGCAAATAATATGCGTTTGATAGTTTTTATTGCAAAAAACATTAATTTTATTTCTTTTTAAAGATTTTATTTATTTATTTGAGAGAGAGAATGAGATAGAGCATGAGAGGGGGGACGGTCAGAGGGAGAAGCAGACTCCCTGCTGAGCAGGGAGCCTGATGCGGACTGGATCCTGGGACTCCAGGATCATGACCTGAGCCGAAGGCAGTTGCTTAACCAACTGAGCTACCCAGGTGCCCCAAAACATGAATTTTAATATAAAACTCACTACACATACAAAATAGTTAATTCTCTTTTTTTAAAGATTTTATTTCTTCTAGAGAGAGAGAGTACAGGGGGAGGGGCGGAGGGAGAGGGAGAGAATCTCAAGCGGACTCCCCACCAGTGGAGAGGTGATGGGCTGGATCTCAGGACCCTGAGTTCATGACCTGAGCAGAAATCAAGAGTCAGATGCTTAACCAACTGAGCCACCCAGGCACTCCCCCAAATAGTTAATTCTTGATGCTCCAAGAAATAGAGAGGAATAAAATTATTTTTAAAATTCCAAGATCTAGTTATTTCAAAAATTCTTGCCAAACTTTTACCAAAAATACTAAGCAACATGACTGACTTATCTTAGCTTCAGAATTTTTTTCAAGCTCTGCAGTTAAGCAGAAAACATACATAACACATACACTACAAGTAGCAGAAGGCTGGCTAAAATCCACCAGTTGGATAATTAGTTCCATCATTAAAAAAAAAAGAAACAAGATTAAAAAAAAAGAATGTTCTTATGAATTAAAATTAATTTCTTAATAGAAAACGAATCCAACAACACATTTATATTATTTTCTCCTACGTTAGAAACCCTTATGTTAACAATCTTAGAAACAAGTAAGTAACAATCTTAGTAAGAAAATCGCATTTCGGAAATAATTAAATTAAATATTAAATTTTATTTTATATTTATTATATATATGCATATATATTATAATAAGATAAATTATATTTTAAGAGGACAAATCTATGAACAAACACTAATCTAACCAAATCTTTAACATCCACATATGGTAACAGTTTTTTTCACCACCAAACATAATCAACTGTTATGAGTTCTTCAGAAAACATCAGTAGAGACTAATCTCTCTCAGCCTCTTATACACTATTCTTAACATACAATAATAGAATATAACCACTATGTCTTAACTTTGAACCCACACAAAGATAATGGAAATCACCAGGTAGAAAGATTGGACATTCCCCAAACTGCACAAAATGCTTTGTAGTGGACCACAGGAATGAACTACCACAGAAAAGTAAAAGAATGCATGGAACATAGATTTCATACAAATCAAGCCTCAAAAATCAGACTAACATACAGTGTGAAGCCTTGCCTTGAGGCAGAAGCCAATAGTCTTAACTGGAAAAATTCAAAAGCAAGGTTTTTCTATCATGTAGGTTCACATACTTTACTGGGAGTATTTTATTAACTCGTCATGTTTAGCAAAGGTAAGTATTTATAAAATTGTCTACTCTAAATTGTGGTGTCAAGACAAAAAATGTTTTAAGTTACCACCACTCCTAAGACTGCAGTGCATTGCACATACCTTGCTGAAATGAACTTTAAGAGTAGTGTACGTCTTTATGACTCTAGTCTCTGAAATCCAGAGTAAATTCAAGTTTCAAGCGGCCTATTTGGGGAGGAAAGGGGCATAAGAAATTGTGAAGAAGGGGGCCTAGAGTAGACAGAGAACAGATGCTCAAGAAGAATTGATGCTAGATGCCAACATAACCCAGGGATGTACTGTTTTAGCTGGAAAAGAACCGCCCCCCCTTAAATCTGAATCCAATGTTAGTCTTTTCATTTTTAGGAGATTTAGAAAAGATGCATGAAGGTGGGGAGAAGAACTAACACAAGAAATATTTGGTAACACCTGCAAAAAAAGGGTTTTTAAGTGCTATGGAAGTTCAAACTAGAACTTGAATAGGTAACGACTATTTTCAATTACAGTGTTACCAAGCTTCCTAAACCAGACAGACAGTGAACATTACCTCATTTAATCCTCACAATAACCTCTGAGGTGGTTGCTATTATTATCATCATTTCAAAAGGAAGAAATAGGCTCAGAAGCATTCAGTAACTTGCCCAAGCTCACAAAGCTAACAAGTGAAAAAACTGGACTGTTAGTTTTAACTAAGAGGTGTCTGGGTCCAGATCCTATGCTACCAGGCATGTTCTTCTTCAAAAAAGAAGAAAATCAAAGTAAAATTATAACAAGAAAAAAGCTTACTAATAAATGAGAGAGCTTCTTGACTTTTAATGACCAAAAGTTAAAAGAAGTTAAGAAATGTCCATTCTTAGAAATTTTACTTTAATGATCCAATAACTGGTTTTGGATACTGAAGGAGTCTGGCCTGAAACCTGAAAGAGAACCATGAACCTCTTAACCTTCCCTTGAAATCTAAAAATCGATATTAATGTGCTACTAAGTCCAGCCCCTACCTACTGCTAAGGAATCAACATGAAATTCCCTGTTAAACCCATTATAACCATACCCATCCTCTGTTCTGGTTTCTTCCAATGCTTCAGTTTTTTATTTTCCTAGACCTCCTTTAAAGAAGACAAATTTGTCCCCCCAGCCTGGGCCCTAGAGCACATTTAAAATGGAAAAACTGTAAGGAGAAAATACCTTGCCCTGTAATCTCTCAATTACCTCTTCAAAAAGTTTTAAAATTATTAGTTAGAAAATGATTTAAAAAATCTTTAAAAAATAGCATCTAAAAGTTGTTGCGTAGCCACTTATTAACTTATTTGTAACTTTTCAGTTACAAGAATCTCTATATTAAGAAATATGACTCAATCTGATCCAAGTTTGCTGAATTTTCAAATGAGAATATTTTGAAAATAACAGATGGGACTGAGCAACATCTAAGAACTAGTGTAGAATTGGGAGTGATGCACAGTAACTAATTAATTCATTTATATTAAAGCTGCTTGTGATATCCCAACTGATGAACTGCAAAGGAAAAATGAGTATAATATTGCATATAAAAAGGGATTGGTGCATAACTTGATGCACAATATTAAGTATGATTCAACATATAATAAGGACTGAAAATTGGCACTACACGGAGGTAATCTGCTTTACGTTTATAATCTAGCAGCCTCATCATTTCATCAAAAGCACTGTAATCACTTCTGCAAAATTAATTGCAATTAATTCCTGTCAACTCTTGGAATTAAAAGTCTAGACCTGTTTGAATTTTATAAGAGCTTTCTCTGGTGTACACAAACTGAGAATTTATCATTCCACTAAATAAGGATCAAAATGGTATCTACAAAACAGCAACAACACAAGTTTATCTTCTGCTGATACTGATTAGGGAAGTTAATCTCTTCCAGAAGAGTGGAAGGACTTTAAGGAGTAAAGCCAGTCTACTAACCACAACTATTATAAATCTCCAATTCCTTAAAATGATTTCCACAAAGGTTAAAATACCAGAAGTGCACCAAATTGTGCGTGTGTGTGTGTGTGTGTGTGTGTGTGTGGAATCACTCTTAATCCCACTGGTTCCACTTACAATTCTTAATCCCATAATGTACTACCTAGACTCAAACTTTAAAGTGTTTTAAAAACTTGCATTAAATTCTAACAGAATGATTATTTACGTCGGATATATCTAGAAGGTTTTCCTTTAATATACTTCACTTTCATGAAAATAAGTGTTCTAAAAACGTTGATGCTACATTTCATTTGCTGCGATCATTTTTTTTTCAATTTCATTAATATTGTTCGCCTAAATTCAGCCAACCGCTACATTTTCAGTAAGATACTTTTTTTTTTTTTTAAAGATTTTATTTATTTATTCGAGACAGAGAGAATGAGAGACAGAGAGCATGAGAAGGAGGAAGGTCAGAGGGAGAAGCAGACTCCCTGCCGAGCAGGGAGCCCGACGCGGGACTCGATCCCGGGACTCCAGGATCACGACCTGAGCCGAAGGCAGTCGCTTAACCAACTGAGCCACCCAGGCGCCCTCAGTAAGATACTTTTAAGAATGAATGAGGCACATATTAATTTATAACGTCTGGGCTCTCTTAACAGCTGATACAAACACAAGTATCCAATTCTGATGCTCTCTTTAAAATGTTACGATTTCTCCAAATTCCCGTTACTCTCTCAGTCTAGACAAGTTTTTCAAGGCAATTAAAACAAAACAAAACAAAACCTGCACGTGCAAACTAAAGTTAGCATCTTCAGGCCACCGCGACAAATCCCTAATGCACAAAGGCAAAGACCCCCGCCGCGGCGAGACAACCGAACAGCCAGATCGCATCCGACCACGCGAGCCCCTCGGTCGGAAACCCAGGGCCCCGAGCCCACTGGGAAGCCAGGACCAGTGTGCAGGGTCCGCCCCGGGGCCGAGTTTTCAATGGAACCGGAGAGAATGGGGGCGGGAAGGAGCGGAAGCTCGGGTGCATACGGCGGCGACTGAGCTGCGGCTCGTTTCTCCTGCCGGGGTTTTCGGGCTAGGGGAAGTCCACCCGGATGGGGGTAGAGAGCGAGCCGGGTTTTCAAGGCGGGCAGGAGGGTGGTGCGAGGCCCAGGCGGCAGGGAGGGGGGCTAACAGGGCTCAGCCCCCGGCCCCGAAAGCACTTTCGATGCGTCTCCCACCCCCCACGACAAGATGGCGACGTGGGCAGCGGGGGAGCACGGCCGGCGAGGCTGGGGGAGAGGGGAGGGGAGAAGAGGCAGAAACAAAAAGGCGCCCCCCCCACCCCGGGACGCTGGGGCTGGCCCGCCAGCCCGTGGTGGCGGGCGGGCGGGGGCACCGGCGGAGAACGCGGCCGGCGGAGGAAATGGGCTTACTTTTTCTTGTCGTTCGCGCCGCCGGCGCCCTCCATGGCGAATCGGTTTCCGCGAAGCCTTTACGGCCGGCCGCCCCCAGGCTCGTTCCGGCCTAAGCGTTGGCTCCCTCCACACGCGAGGAGAGACGGGGAGGCACGTCCAGAGGTGGGAGGTGCAAGGCGGGAAACCCCTCGTAAAACACAAGCAGGAGGAGCAGGCGGCAATCGCAAGGGTCCAGATCCAGCTCCGAAGAGCCTCCCCTTGGGCTGCTTGTCAAGGCCCGGCCCGACGCACTGGCCGAAGCAGCGACGAGGCCGATCCTCGCGTCCCCTCAGACCAGGCGGCTCTGTGCACTGAGGAGCTGAGGCAGCGGCAGGGGGCGGGCAAGGGCGGAGGCGCGCTCGGCGGCGCGCAGGGGATGGAGGGAGGAGAGTGTCGGGGGCGCGCCCGCCCGCGGAGCCCAGCTCGCGCTCACGCAAGCCCGCCTCACCTGAGGGGAGGCGGGTTCCCTGAGAGCCAATGGCGAGCGACGCAGGCGGCCAGTCCCACCCCAGCCCACGTCTGTCTCAGCCAATCAGGAGGCGGTCAGCTGAGGCACAGCTGGGACGCGCTACCGCGCTCACGTGCTCGTCTGTGTGCAGCTGCGGAGGAAAGAGAAAGGAGCTGGGGTGCGGCCAACCTGGGTCTGGGGACGCTCTGCCTTCTCCTAGGGAAAGCAGCGGCTGGCTTTGGGAGGCGCTGCTGAGAAGGGATTTCGGTTTTTGGGTCTCAAGCCTGCATCACATTTCCTCCTCCCGGTGCAGCGAGTCTCCTGCTCTCTTTCTCTTCTATGGCTGTGTTGTGCAGGGTTGCCGCCAGCTCCGCTGAGCTCCAGTTTAACAAAGCGGACTTTTCGCGTCGCGGCAGAAAACCTTTTCGACCCTTTGCTTAGATGTGTTACAGTGGGGTTTTTCTTGCCGGGTTATCCCAACCACGGGCCATGTCACCAACCGCACTCTTTAGCATGGAACACAAGGGTACTCTCCTTGTTCACTAAGTTTTTCTGTGATGAAGTTTGATTACTGAATAAATGCAAATAAAAATATAAAGCGAACAAACCCCTAATGCTGTAAACTTCTCAAGGGAAGTAGTTAAGGTAGCAGGGAAGTCTTAAAATCTGAAATTATCTTAGCATTTACAAATAGGTGTAAGTGGCTTTAATAAAAGCATAAACCAGAAATTCAGGGAAAGAGGAGGAAAATGGCTTTAAGTGGACTTTCATTTTACTTTCTCGTTGTTTGTAAGAGAGCCAAAAATAATCTTAGACTGGGAAAAAAAGGAAGAAGACCCTTAGTTTGATACTGATCACCTTTAATTCACTGTGTAGACTGAAAAGAGGAAGGATTCTCCAAACCCACCACCCAGGCTTGGGCCAGGAGGGGATTGCTGAACCGGAGTAACTCGATATGGTGGCGGCCAGTATCGTCTGTTTGCTAACCTGACTTTGCAATGTGCTGTATAAAACATCATTTTTTGACTTGGAAAGTATTATTTCAAGGCTGTCAGTCTTTTAAACGAAAAAAGAATGTATTTTGAGTTCAACAAAGAATCATTGACCTTATATTTCCACTGGACACTGGATTATTTTACTGCTCACATTTGCCTTATTAGTTATATTGTTACAATCCAGCTTTGAGTTGTATATTATTGTGGATATCTATAGTGGATTCAGTTATATTGATGCGTAAAAACAAAGGTTTACATAACATAGCACTAAACTTAACAACTGATTCACAAAGCACCTCATTTTAACTGGTCAGTAGTCCCATGAAAATATAAAGATTGATCTTAACGTTAGTTGTGTTTTTGTTTTTTTTTAGATTTACGTTGCTGAATGATATGTTTTCTTTAAAAATACCATTGGAAATGCCTGAAAAGAGGAAAGGACCAAAAATATTTACTCATGTTTTGTTTTTTAATTGTGAAAACGATGACTCCGTAAAATACAAACCTTTTAAGTTAACATTCTGAAAACTCAATGTTAAACATAGTTTTGCCAGTCAGGAGTGAGTTTGAATACAGACTCTGACACTAACAAGTTATTTAATCTTAGTGCCTCAGTTTATTCATTTATGTCTATGTCACAGAACTATGGCATAATTCAGCGAGATAATACATTGTAAAGCACTTAGAACAATTCCTGGCACATAGTAAGCAGTCAATAAATGTTAGCATTAGTATTGTTGGTGGGTTTTTTTTCCATTCTTCTTCTTACTCTTACCCCCAAATTTGTGCCTCTGCTAGTCATAATTACTTGGGCTTCTGCCACAGTTCAGCTAGTTTTAACTATCCAAGAATGCCTATTATGTTAATATAAGTCCATATATATTCTCTATTTTCAACTTTGGAACTGCCCACGGGGTTCCCATTCTTGTATGTAAACATAATGGCAGAGACCTTCAATCAGTTCCTTTCTCGTTATACTTGTAAGAAATTCTCTTTAGCCAGTAATTATAGCCAAAGTGTATAATGTTTGTTACATCAAAAAAAAGAGCATTTTTAAAAAAAGATTTTATTTATTTGCCAGAGAGAGAGAGAACAAGAGAGAGAGCACAAGCAGGGGGAGCGGCAGGCAGAGGGAGAAGCAGGCTCCCTGCTCAGTGGGGAGTCCAATGCGGGGCTCCATCCCAGGACCCTGGGATCATGACGTGAGCCAAAGGCAGACACAACAGAATGAGCCACCCAGGCACCCAAGAGCATTTTGTAATAGCAAATCTAAATCACTGAAAAAAATTTTGAGCATTTCAAAAGTTTAAAGCAGAAGGATAATTCAATCAGCAGAAGATATTTTTGAACATTCATTAAATTTGCCCCCAAAATGTGTAGAATATGCTATTTTACGTATGTGTGAAAAAATATGTATGTATATATGTTTATACACACACATACATATATGAGCATGGAAAGCAGTAATATTCAACCAATTTGTTTTCACATAATTACAAATGAGCCAAATAGTATTCCATAATCCAATCAATCCTGTTAAGTAACAGAATTTGAAAAAGCCAAGTTTTCTGCGGGATAAAATTTTAAATCATCCTCTTTACAACCACCTATCAATAAATGTATTTAGGTTATTACAATTTAAATAATCCTTAATGAACAGTCTTATTCATTCACCTTGTAATTTTTGTAAGTGTCCAAATTTGAATCCAAAATACCTTGGAGAACTTTCTACGTAGACTGATGATGACTTACAAACGACTTGACTCTTAACCCATATTAGTAGGAAGCAGGAAGTTGGGCAGTGACTGAGGAGGAGGCAAGGTAAAACTTGAAATTTGGATTACCACTAAATAATATGGAGCATTGATGCTTTTAAAGAGTGAAACACATCAGATTCAGATAGTTTAGAATGTATCAAATTATATGGGAAGAACTTGTGATCAATTCATGATTCTTGTCTTATTATTACCCTTAGTTCCTCCCCCACCTTCGACCTATTGTATTATAAGAACAGTAACATACGGAAAAAAGCAGATCATTGGAAAGAAAGTGCTTAGCAGACAACTGACATTAAAAATCCTTTGTTTTTTCTTTCAAGAATCAAAACAAAATAAATATATATATTTGTCTGAGTTTGCAGAGAATAAGAATAGCCTGAAAATTTGCCACTAGCGCTTTTTAATTATGATAGAGATTTTAAGCACAATTTTACAGAGAAATGCTGAAGGATTTTCAGTTTCTGGTCCAACATGTAAAGTGCTTGGAAGCTCCCATTCTCACAGTAAGAAAATAAAGCTGAACAAACTGAAAACCAACAACTCTTCTTAGATCCCTCAGAGAATTGAGGTCACTGGGCAAACTGTTGCCCTGAAAACTGGAGAGACAGACGGATAGAGAGAATCGCAGCTTACCAGAAGATCACAGTTTACCAGGAGTGGAAGCCAGCAGCTGAAGCCAACATGACAGTTGGAGCAAATATCAGTAGGAATATTTTAAATTCTAATTGTGGAATTGCTGAAGGCTCTGTGTGGACCTGCTTGAGAGCTAAAAACTCAGGGGTTCAGCCTTAGAGGGGTCCCACAACTTTTTTGAGTTTTACCTTCAGGAACCCTAATAAATTCTCACTGTGAAGATCTGAGAAATCTTCATGGGGAAAGGGAAAAGTAACTTTTAAAAATATTCCCAGAGCACTCTGTTCTTAACAAGATCTGCCCTCAAAGGAAACTATTTTGCCAGAGCCTAACTGACCTTGGGGAGGGGAAACACCCAACTCCAGCCCCCTCTAGCCTTCAACATAGGAGAGTGGAAATAACTCAGGCTCACTAAAAGTCTGAGCACTCATCAGAGGACTATAGAATGCTTTCCTTCCTCCCACACCTGACCATACTACCACATCAGTAAGGCTTTTGTGTAATAGTAGGGAATTGCTGCTAAAAAACAGCAAACCTCAGACCCCATTTAAAGAGTCACTTAGGGACATCCAAAGACAACAAGAGAAACAAAAACAAGGACCCAAGAGGCAATTTTAGCCTCAGACACCACAGCTACAGCAAACAATAATGCAGCCTTTTAGCCAGATAAACATAAAACTAAATCTGCCTAACTTCCTTTGACCTGATATAGTATGTCTGGCTTTCAACAAAAAAATTTACAAGACATACTAAAAGGCAAGAAACACAATCTGAAGACCTAAACCAAACATCAAAATGAGACTCAGATATGGCAGAGATTTTGGAATTAGCAGACCAGGAGTTTAAAATAGCTATGATCAATGTGCTAAGGGTTCTAATGGAAAAGGTGAACGACATGCAAGAACAGATAGGAAATATAAGCAATGACATGAAAAAATGCTGGAAATGAAAAACAATGTAACAGAAATAAAGAATGATTTGGGTGGGCTCATCAGTAGACTGGACACAGCTGAGGAGAGAATGAAAGCTTGAAAGTATATCAGTACAAACTTCCAAAGGAAGACAAAGGAGACAAATTAATGACAAAGATGGAACAAAATATCCAAGAACTGTGCAACAATTACAAAAGGTTTAAATGGAAATACCAGAAGGAGAAAAGAGAGAAACACAAGAAATGTTTGAAGAACTAATGACTGAAAATTTTCCAAAGTTAATGACAGACAGCAAATCACAAATCCAGGAAGCTCAGAGAATACCAAGTGGGATAAATACTAAAAAAGCTACAGTCAGATATAGCATATTCACACTGCAGAGAACCAAAGACAAAGAGAAAAAGTTTTAAAGAAGCTAAGTAGGGGGTTGTGTGGAAATACCTTACCTATAGAGGAGGAAGAATAAGAATTACATTGTTCTTCTCTTCAGAGATCTTGCAAGCAAGAAGACAGTGGAGTGAAATGTTTAAAGTGTTGAAGGAAGAAAACATACTGACCTAGAATGTTCCCAGTGAAATCGTCCTTCAAAAGTGAAGGACAAATAAAAATGAAAAAATTTCTTGCAAATAGACCTGCCTTGCAAGAAATGTTAAAAGAAGTTTTTCAGAGACAAAGAAAATAATATGGGTTAGAAACTTAAATCTAGGGGCACCTGGGTGGCTTAGTCATTAAGCGTCTGCCTTCAGCTCAGGTCATGATCCCAGGGTCCTGGGATCGAGCCCCACATCGGGCTCCCTGCTCAGCGGGAAGGCTGCTTCTCCCTCTCCCACTCCCCCTGCTTGTGTTCCTGCTTTCGCTCTCTCTTTCTGTGAAATAAATAAATAAAATCTTAAAACAAAAAAGAAACTTAAATCTACATAAAGGAAGAGTGTTACAGAAAAAATAAATGAAGGTAAAATATTTTTTTAAATTTTTCTTAGTTGTTCTAGCAAATAGTTTGTTCAGAAACATAATAGTAAAGATATATTCAATGATTATACCTCATGGACAAATGAAATGATTGGCAGCAATGTTAAAAAGGACAGAAGGGAGGAATGGGGAAAACTCTCATAAGGTATTTGCATTACTGGTGAAAAAGTATAATGTTACTTGAAAGTGGACTTGGATTAGTCATAAATGCACATTGCAAACTCTAGGGTAACCACTAGTTTTTTTATCCCACCTCTGGCCTCACCCCTTTCCTGGGCCCAAGTTTTTTTTTTCTTCATCTAATTAAAAAGATAGGAGGAAAAAATGTAATCATATAAAATAAATCAGATGAAATGTTCATTTTTTAAAAATTTTTTATTGTTACGGTAATCACCATACATAACATCATTAGCTTTAGACGGAGTGTTCCATGATTCATTGTTTGTGCATAACACCCAGTGCTCCATGCAGAATGTGCCCTCCTTAATACCCATCACCAGGCTAACCCATCCTCCCACCCCCTTCCCCTCTAGAACCCTCGGGTTGTTTTTCAGAGTCCATCGTCTCTCATGGTTCGTCTACCCCTCCGATTTCCCCCGCTTCATTCTTCCCCTCCTGCTACCTTCTTCTTCTTCTTTTTTTTTTTTTCTTAACATATATTGCATTATTTGTTTCAGAGGTACAGATCTGAGATTCAACAGTCTTGCACAATTCACAGCACTTACCAGAGCACATACCCTCCCCAGTGTCTATCACCCAGTCACCCCATCCCTCCCACCCCACCCCCCACTCCAGTAACCCTCAGTTTGTTTCCTGAGATTAAGAATTCCTCATATCAGTGAGGTCATATGATACATGTCTTTCTCTGTTTGACTTATTTCGCTCAGCATAATACCCTCCAGTTCCATCCACGCCGTTGCAAATGGCAAGAGAAATGTTCATTTTTAAAACCAAAAGGGCAGAAAAAGAGTGGAATCCAAAAAAGAAACGAAGGACAAAAGCAAAAATCGAATCCCACAGTTTCAACAAAACAAAAACAAAAACAAAACAAACAAAACCTCTTGGAATGAATAAGCAATTATAGTGAGATTGCAGGTTATCAGGTTAATACAGAAAAGTCAATTGCTTTTCTGCATCCAGAAATGAGCAATTGGAATTTGAATTAAACACACAGCAGCACTGACTAGAGTTAACAATACTGTATTGTATACTTGGAAGTTGCTATGAGAGTAGAGTTTTCATGTTCTCACCATAACAAGAACAACAAAATGGTAATTATGTGAGGTAAAAGAGTGTTAACTAATCTTTTGTGGTAAGTGCTTTGTAACGTATACGTGTCACATTGTACACCTTAAACTTCCACAGTGTTATATATTAATTATACCTCAGTAGAGCTGGAGGGGAAAACACAACACCATTTACATTAGCATTCCCCCTCAAAAGAAAGAAGTACTTAGGGGCGCCTGGGTGGCTCAGTCGGTGAAGCGCCTGCCTTCAGCTCAGGTCATGATCCCAGGGTCCTAGGATCGAGACCCACATCAGGTTCCCTGCTCCGCAGGAAGCCTGCTTCTCCCTCTCCTACTACCCCTGCTTCTGTTCCCTCCCTCGCTGTGTCTCTCTCTCTCAAATAAATAAATAAAATCTTTTAAAAAAAATTTAAAAAAAGAAAGAAAGAAATACTTAGGTATAAATCTAACTTAATATGCACAAGACCTATGTGAAGAAAACTATACAAACTCTCAGGAAAAAAAAATCAAAGATCTAAATAAACAGAGATTTCATGTTCATGGATAGGAAAACTCAATATTGTTAAGATGTCAGTTCTTCCCTCAATTGATCTATAGACTCGATGCAATCCAAATCCCTGGGAGGTTAATTTTCATTGTCAGCACACTAATTCTAAAGTTAATATGGAGGGGCACCTGGTTGGCCCAGTCGGTTAAGCATCTACCTTCGGCTCAGGTCATGATCTCAGGGTCTAGCGATTGAGCCCCACATCGGGCTCCCTGAATAAATTTAAAAAAAAAAGTTTATATGGAGAAGCAAAAGATCAGAATACCAACCACAGTATTGAAGAAGAACAAAGCAAGACTGGCACTACCTAATTTCAAGATTTAGTATGGAGCTATAATAATCAAGATGGTGTGGTATTGGCAAAAGAATAGATAAATAGAACAATGGAACAGAATAGAGAGCTCAGAAATAAACTCACACAAAAATAGCCAAGTGAGCTCTGACAAAGGAGTAAAGAAGGCAATCCATTGGAGAAAGAATAGTCATTTCAACAAATGGTGCTAGAATAACTCAAATCCACATTTTTAAAAAATGAATCTAAATTCTGACCTTATCACACCTTTCACAAAAATTAACTCAAAGTGGATCTTAGACCTAAACGTAAAAGGCAAAACTATAAATATTTTTGGTGATAACATAGAAGAAATATCTAGGTGACCTTGGCTTCAACACCAAAAACATGATCAATGAAAGAAAAAGTAGATAAATTGGACTCTATTAAGTTAAAAACTTTTATTTTGCAAAAGGCACTGACAATAGAATTAAAAGACAAGCCACATACTGGGAGAAAATATTTGCAAAACACAGATCTGATAGAGGACTTGCATATAAAATACACAAAGAACTCTTAAAACTCAATAATAAGAAAATAGACAATCCAATTTAAAAATGGACAAAAGACAACAACGTGGATGGAACTGGAGGGTGTTATGCTGAGCGAAATAAGTCAAACAGAGAAAGACATGTATCATATGACCTCACTGATATGAGTAATTCTTAAGCTCAGGAAACAAGCTGAGTGGCGGGGGGTGGGAGGGATGGGGTGGCTGGGTGATAGACATTGGGGAGAGTATGTGCTATGGTGAGCACTGTGAATTGTGTAAGACTGTTGAATCACAGATCTGTACCTCTGAAACAAGTAATACATTATATGTTTAAAAAAAAGAAGAAGAAGAAGATAGCAGAAGGGGAAGGATGAAGGGGAGAAATCAGAGGGGGAGACAAACCATGAGAGCCTATGGACTCTGAAAAACAAGCTGAGGGTTCTAGAGGGGAGGGGGTGGGAGGATGGGTTAGCCTAGTGATGGGTATTAAAGAGGGCACGTTCTGCATGGAAAAAAAAATGGACAAAAGATCTGAATAGATGCCACATCAGTAAAGATATACAGATGGCAAACAAGCATATGAGAAGATGCCCAACATCATATACCATTAGGGAATCGCAAATTTAAATAACAATGAGATACCACTACACATTTAAAATGACTAAAATCCAAAGCACTGACATCTAATGCTGGCAAGGATGTGGAGCAATAGGAACTCTCTCATTCATTGCTAGTAGGAATGCAAAATGGTACAGCCACTCTGGAATACAGTGTCTCAGTTTCTTACAAAGCTAAACGGTGTTACTATATAATCCAGCAATGATGCTCTTAGGTATTTACCAAATGAGTGGAAAACTTACATTCACACTAAAACCTACACATGGATGTTTATAGAAACTTTATCCATAATTGCCAAGAATTGGAAGCAACTAAAACTCACAATAGGTAAATGGATAAACTGTGGTACATCCAGACAATGGAATCTTACTCAGGGCTAAAAAGAAATGAGCTATCAAGTCACCAAAAGACATTAAATGCATATTTAAGAAGACTTTAAATGTACATTGCTAAGTGAAACAAGCCAATCTGAAAAGGCTTCATAATTCTAACTATGTGACGTTTTGGAAAAGGCAAAACTATGGAGACAGTAAAAAGATCAGTGGTTGCCAGGAATTAGAGGGAAGAGGGGAGGGATGCATAGGTGGAGCACAGGGAATTTTTAGGGCAGTGAAACTATTCTGTATGATACCTAATGGTGGATACATGACATTATGCATTAGGCAAAACCCACAGAACTCTATAACAAGTGTGAACCTAATGTAAACTATGGACTTTACTTAATAGTAATGTATCAATATTGTTTCATCAGTTGTAACAAATGTACCATGCCAATCCAAGGTGTCAATAATAAGGGAAATGGGTATGTTGCAGGTGGAGGAAGAGGGAATATGTGGGAACTCTCTGTACTTACTGTTTAATTTTTCTATAAACCTAAAACTACTCTAAGAAATAGTCTATGAGGGGCACCTGGGTGGCTCAGTCGTTAAACGTCTGCCTTCGGCTCAGGTCAGGATCCCAGGGCCCTGGGATCGAGCCCCGCATCGGGCTCCCTGCTCCGCGGGAGGCCTGCTTCTCCCTCTCCCACTCTCCCTGCTTGGGTTCCCTCTCTCACTGTGTTTCTCTCTGTCAAATAAATAAATAAAATCTTTTAAAAAAAAAAGAAAAGAAAAGAAATAGTCTATGAATTATAAGACCAAAAAAAGGAATACCTTTCCAAAGTCAAGTTTTCATATTTTCCTGAATAAAGCAAAAAGCATAAATTTGTAAGAATAAACCTTGATAAAGCATCCCTTTGACTAAAAAGAAAAGTGATACTTGAATATTTTTCCAATATCAAAGTCAGCAAAAAGATACTGAAAACCACGACTCCATAAAAGTTTTCATCTCTAGAAAGGAAAGCTATAAAAGAAAAAGAGAACAGAGTCCTATCTTTGAAAATTAATGGTAATAATACCTCCTGATCTGAATGCTTATAGGATTTCCACACATTTTTTTCACCTGTATATAAGTTGGTACACTAATAACCCAAAGAAAGATGTTTATTAAGAAACTGACTTCCCGGGGCACCTGGGTGGCTCAGTTGGTTAAGCGACTGCCTTTGGCTCAGGTCATGATCCCGGAGTCCTGGGATCGAGTCCCGCATCGGGCTCCCTGCTCGGCGGAGAGTCTGCTTCTCCCTCTGACCCTCCTCCCTCTCATGCTCTCTGTCTCTCATTGTCTCTCTCGCAAATAAATAAATAAAATCTTAAAAAAAAAAAAATTAAAAAAAAAAAAAAAAAAAAAAAGGAAACTGACTTCCCGAATGAGATCTTGCCATTTGCAACAACATGGATGGAACTGGAGGGTATTATGCTGAGTGAAATAAGTCAAACAGAGAAAGACATGTATCATATGACCTCACTGATATGAGGAATTCTTAATCTCAGGAAACAAACTGAGGGTTGCTGGAGTGGGGGGGGTGGGAGGGATGGGGTGGCTGGGTGATAGACACTGGGGAGGGTATGTCCTCTGGTAAGCGCTGTGAATTGTGCAAGACTGTTGAATCACAGATCTGTACCTCTGAAACAAATAATGCAATATATGTTAAGAAAAAAAAGAAGAAGATAGCAGGAGGGGGGGAAATTGGAGGGGTAGATGAACCATGAGAGACGATGGACTCTGAAAAACAAACTGAGGGTTCTAGAGGGGAGGGGGGTGGGAGGATGGGTTAGCCTGGTGATGGGTATTGAGGAGGGCACGTTCTGCATGGAGCACTGGGTGTTATGCACAAACAATGAATCATGGAATACTACATCTAAAACTAATGATGTAATGTATGGGGATTAACATAACAATTAAAAAATTTAAAAAAAAAGAAACTGCCTTCCCTGCTTTCTATCCCCATCCCAGACCACACCAATATGTTAGCATACTTAGAGTATATCATTGTATCATTCATTAATTCTGTATACATTGTGTCCATTCCATTATGGGCCAGACATATATTTTTTGTTTAATCTATAGGTTTGTGTGCCATTGTAGAGTGTGAGCTCCTTAGGAACAGGAAACTTATTTTGGCCGCCCTAGAATCTGGGATGGTGCCCAGCATGTAAGAACAATCATCCCTTAGCACCTGTCATATTCTAAGCACTGGGCTAAGGATTTTTATTTTTTTTTAAAGATTTATTTATTTATTTTAGGGGGAGAGAGAGAGAGAGAAAGAGAAAAAGAGAGAGAGAATCTCAAGCAGACTCCGGGCTGAGCAAGGAGCCCACTGGAGGGCTCGATCCCGTGACCCTGAGATCATGACCTGAGCCAAAACCAAGAGTCAGACACTTAACCAACTGCACCACCCAGGTGGCCCTGGGCTAAGCACTTTTAGAAATACTCTTTCATTTAAGCACTATGACATCCCTGTGAGGTTGAAATTGTGGTGATCTTGTCATGGATCAGTAAGTTAAAGGTGAAAGAGGTAAAAATACAAAATCACAAAGCTAGGAATCAGTGGAACCAGGATTATAGACATGCCACTCCTTTATGGTACTTAAACTGTGATACCTGTATGTCAGGGAATGCTCAAACCTGTGGAAGGTGGAGTGGGGAGGATAAAAGCATAGTTCATCTTCCTAGAGCATCAGTTTTAGAATGAGGAAAAGTTGAGTAACATAACCATGTGTGTGATTGTGGGGTGTGTTATGCTTTTGGCTAGAAAAAATTCAAATTCAACAAATGAGCAAATACAAAAAAGTTCTCCTGACCTCCCTCACCTTCTCCTTCTCTGCAGAGAAATCCACTGTTATCAGTATTTGTGTGTCTGTCCAGAGATATTCAATTAATATACCAAAAGATCTGTTTTGTGTCCTTTCCTTTTTATACAAATGATAAACTAGTATATATTTGACTACCTACTGAATTTATTTCATATAACAATATCATTTGGAGCTTATGTCTCACCAGTTTGCATATATCTAATATTTTCAGTGTTTACAATAACCAGATCTATGATAACACAGAATGCAAAATTGCAAGAATTTTAAACTAAAATTAATGTTAATATCTATGAACAAATATCTTTAATTTTGATTGCAAATAAAATTGGATTTATCTAAGTAGGTTAACAAAGAGACATTTAACAGCTAGAAAGACAAACTCTTATATTATAGTTTGCTTGGCAAAACCTCACCCTGTCAATTTCCTTATCTGTTTGTGAAAGCTATCATCCTTAAATGAATTATAAGTGGAAAAAATGCCAGTATTTTACCTGTATCAATTATTATAACCAATTAAAAATAGTTTTTTCTTTTGTCCTTACTATCTTTAGAGGAACTACCCTGATTTTGCATATCATACATCATTTTTTTCAGCTGCAAGGACACAAAACTCCTTCATTGTAAACAACTAATGACTTAAAAATCCAGTTCAAACCAGCTGGGTTTCATCTGATTTTTATGAAAGTGAAAAGTGAAAAGGACACTATGAATCTAAGAATTCTATAATAAGAGTTTTAGGAATTCACTTAATAGATTTTGAGCATTTCTGATTGTGATATGAATTAATATTACATAATTATCCTTTGGGATAAAAATTTAAATTTGCTCACATATTTCTAGAGAAATATCTTCAAGTTCTATATACAGTCTGCTGAGGTTCTGTCAAGACCCTGTTAAACAATAAGTTCTTGCAAGACTGTAGCCTTCCAGAAATTCTGTGCATCTCCATCGAACTTTGTTTCAATGCTCTAAGGAAAAAAAATTTTCAGATTATAATACAGGTAGCCAGATGATAAACAGTAGGTGAGAGAATCTTAGAATAAATCTTTGGACAGAAGCGCTTATTTTTAAAAACTGTTTATGTTCAGTCAGCCAACATAATAAAAAAATAATTAAAAAATTTAAAAAAATAAAATGCATCTGAGATGAGTGCCTCACTCACCTCACTCTACATGTAAGTATACACCCGGCCCTGGTGCATAGGTATGTCAAGTCCTATTAAACTGTACACTTTAAATATCTGCAATTGATATAAAATACATCTCATTGAAGCTGTTAAAAATAAAAATGAAAAACTCTTCAAAAAAATAAGATAAAATAAATAAAAATAAAAACTGTTTGTGTGATATACTCATTCTCTGCAAATCAACTGTGGTTTCTATCAGGAAGAAAACACTACCAGAACAGTAAAAATGCCAGCGAACATGGCATTTAAAAGGTACTTTTCCTCTAGATGTTACTTTCTACTATAAGTTTATCTTTCTTTTATCCAGGGAATTTGAAACAATCATTTTTAAGTGAAAAACTGCGATAGAAAAAATTATAGCAGAAAGAAAACAAGAATCTTGCATTGCTTAATATTTATCCTAGCTTGGTTTTCTTTCCATGTGCACTAAGCCACTGGCAACTCATATTTTCCAAATTTGGGGTGGATAATATTTTCCTTTTGATTTTCTTGTGGGTAATGCAGAAACATTAGCTGTTTGGCTCTTATATTGGAAAACTTACAAAGATTCCTTTGGTTAAGTGTGTTAAGACTTGCCTATGAAGAACCAGAGGCAGTCACAAGAAGTTGATTAATTTTATACCTGGACTTGCAAAGACAGGTTAGCTACTTTCCTGTTTGAGTGTAAATTACATGGCAATACCAAAGCCAAAGCTTCACAGCATTATCTTATTATCAGTGCTCATGATATTAAACATGCACTGTGTGCCAAGGTTTGGGGTGGATCTTGGCAATTGCAGACATTGTCTATCATTACTTCAACCAATACCTTCTAGTCCTGACCCTCACCTCCACTCCCTACTTCCTGTCCACTTTTCTAGGATTGTAAGGGACAAAGGGAAAACAATCCAATGAGTTGTTAAAAGTTTTTGTATTTGGACAGATAAGCATCTGGATTAATGAACTATTTCTCCATACTCCCGTGTGGCCAGACAGCAGAACATCTGTGATGCTTGCTGCATAAACATTCCCCAAGCCCTCTCCAGATCCCGTTAGCAAGATCTATGGCAATTAGGTTTGGGGACAAGAATTTATCTCAAGGTGTTATTGCTGCTGGTACTTCACTGATACTTTCTGTTGGAGCAAAGACAAATCCCAGAGCTTAGCTATCTTAGGACCTGCAGGAGGAAATAGCTGAGAAGATTATGTGGTGGGAAAATAGGGGTCCATCCTAAGACATTATCATGCTGATATGGTGGTGGATATACAAGTATGTCCATATTTCAAAACACACCAAACTCACATAAGGTGGTTTTATTTTATTGCATGTAAATTACACCTCAATAAAATTGATTAGAAGTGACAAAAGAGGCTAACCATCTGTTCACTGTGCCACTGGTCTAATTTCGGATCCTTTCTTTGGTATTATCTTCACCAGGCTACATTTCAACTATCAGTTGGTTGATCCCCTGACTGCCGCCTATATGCTAGTCCTTGGTTGTCTTTCATCTTGGCTCTGTCTATGGCTCACTGAATCCTGGATTCCAGCTCCATTTTTCAGAGCTTTCACTACACCAACCAGGAGAATATAGAGCAGTTGATGATCAGCTGGCATAAAGGAGAAGAATTCAGGAGGATAAAATAGCTGAATGAATTTCCTCTGCTCCAAAGTGTGAAGGGAAAACAAAATGGCCAGACACAGATGTTAAAACGTGGCTCTTCTCTCCTTCCTGCTCAAGTAAGGGCTGCCCTGTGCCTAGGGAATGAATGTTACCAAAGGTCTGTATTAACAATATATGTTGTCACTGAGTATGAGGCAGATGCCTGAAACATACGGGAGTATGTTTCTCATATTGCCTGTGGGCCTCTGTAGGGATATTCTTAAATGGTGAAAGGACTTGGAAACTATTTCTAGGGAGACTGAAACTTGAATATTAGTCCAATACGGAGAAGAAATGTTCCAGTAGAGACTTCCAGCTAAAGAAATACACTGCCAAGGAGAACATTACCTGTGTATCCTATAGGCTTGAGAGAATGGGTTACTTTTAACACATATATTGCTTTTATGTCTAGTGTTTCAGTAGAATATAAGCTCTATTATAGCAGTGATTTGTCTGTCTTGTTGAATGCTGATCTTTGGTGCCTCAAGTTGTGCATTAAAGGGACTCAATATATACCATTTTGTTGGTCTCCTAAAAACTGGGCTCTTTGAGCACTAGTATGTAAAAGCTCTGGGGATAGGAATGGTGTGAATGAATATCACATAGCTTACCTGGAGGTCTGGTGAATGACCTTGATGGACAACTGTTCATGTTGAATACTCTCTGAAAGGAATTAATGTCCTTGAGGGCAGTCTTCTACGATGTGGTGAAATGAGTAATATGTATTGATCAGGATTTTGGGTTCCTGACCTTTTATTCCATCCACAACTGAGATAACCTACCCTTCTTTCAGACTCGATTTCCTCATCTGAAAAATGAGAGATTCGAGCTATGTGATCTCCAAAGTCCCTTCCAGCTCTAATATTCTATGACAAAGCTCCTCTAAAGTAATTTATCTCATATATCCTTTAAAGGTTGACTGAGAAACGCAGAGTGACTGTCATAGCTTACTTAGTAGGTGGACAACTAAATTTAAAAAGTAAAATTTTAATTAAATGTTATAAAATAAGAATGCTGCACACTTGAATAGTTCAGTTAATATTTTATAAGCACGTTCATATCTATTTATCTGATTATCTGTTTGATAATCAAAACCACCTTATGAAACTATTTAATACGGTGTGGTAAGAAATAGGTTCACAGCATGAAGTCACAAAGAAAACTAGAGACAGAGATAAACTAGAAACCTGATTTCCAGATCATAGTTTTAGGGTGTTTTTTCTTTCTAAATATATATGTACTTTTATTGTTGCACAGTAAAAGCCTCCATGCTTTCTCTGAGAATGTAATAGGGCAGGGCGCCTGGGTGGCTCAGTTGGTTAAGCGACTGCCTTCGCCTCAGGTCATGATCCTGGAGTCACAGGATCGAGTCCCGCGTCGGGCTCCCTGCTCGGCAGGGAGTCTGCTTCTCCCTCTGACCCTCCTCCCTCTCATGCTCTCTGTCTCTCATTCTCTCTGTCTCAAATAAATAAATAAAATCTTAAAAAAAAAAAAAAAAGAATGTAATAGGGCATCCTAGCTTGGCTAAAACTAAAATTCTAATACAGTTATAGGCAGAGACAGGCAACTTACTGTCTATCAGCATTTATTTATATCCATTCCATTTGATTCAATTTATACAGATGCTGATAAGCCCTTGAGAAAATCATTGGGATGTCAATTATTGGATTTCAGGCATCTATAGGCACCTGTAAATTGTGAAGAACTCAATGGAAGCAAATTACAATAAAAGGACAACTAAATCTCAAAGACAATTTATCCTATAGAAAGTCTGGTGTGGTTTGGATTTAGCAACATAATCTAAGTAATTGAAGAAAGCAGTTCTGGTTTGCTTGTTTATTTTTTTAACATATTTGAGTTTAAGAATGTTGCTATGATATTGTTACTGGACAGAGGACTGGTTCCGAGCTCAGGTTTGGCTCTTGTCCTCTGGAGAGACAGGTATTGGTTGGAAAGGAAAGGTTGCTCTATTCAGGAGGTTGGCAACCTGGGAAAGTGGAGGACTCCTGTCCCAAAGACCATCTTCCCCTTGCAGGCGAAGCCAGAGATTTTTATTTATTTTTTTTAAGATTTTTTTTTTTTAAATTTTATGAGAGAGAAAGAGAGCACATGACGGGGCAGGGGAAGGGGAGAAGGAGAAGCAGACTCCCTACCGAGCAGGGAGCCCCAATGTGCGGCTCAATCCCAGGACCCTAAGATCATGACCTGAGCCAAAGGCAGACACTTAACCTGCTTAACCCACTGAGCCACCCAGGTGCCCCAGAGATTTTTTTTTAATTTAATTTTATTATGTTATGTTAATCACCGTACATTATATCATTAGTTCTTGATGTAGTGATCCATGATTCATTGTTTGCATATAACACCCAGTGCTCCATTCAATACGTGCCCTCTTTAATACCCATCACCAGGATGTTTTAAAGAAGAAAGCCAAGAAATGGCGAAGGGACTACATGCAAGAGAAGTTGGTACTCAGCAGTTAATCATTTGTCCTTGCAAGGCTCCAGAGTCCTCTGCTCTTTTAGTAATCAAGGCTCCCAGGTGTCTCTCGGTAAAAGGGACCCCTACAGCCTGACAAACCAGGTCCTGGCAAGGCCATCCACACTCCTTCTGTATCAGGAATCAAGGCTCCCAGGTGTCTGTTATTGAGGATACCGCAGTCAGTGGTGGCTGTTTTTGAGTGTGGTCAGGCCTTATCTTCCCAAAAGTCTGGTCCTTTGTTTCTCAAGGTCAGCGGTCTGCAGGATCTCAAGGGAAGTAGGTTAGTTCTGTTATAAATTATGGGGTTTAGGTCAGTAGGCAAGGAGTGCATAAGCTTGAAGTAAGTTAACCCTTAAGACCAGCTGGAGTGCTGTTACAAGACCCTCTAACAACATACTACAGAGGGGGAGAAAACAGTTTCCCTTCTCACTTTGCAGCTCACTGCTGCTGGACTATTACATGCAGCAAAGTTGAGCACATTGGTAGCTGGAGCTGACGTACAACGTCAACATGGCGGAAGCAAGCAACAGCATTTAAGCAGATCTCCAGCAGGCACTTACCACAGCAGAGCCTGAGAACTGCGGGGGCCAGCCATAGTAAGGAAGTAAAGGACTTGGACTAATCAGTTAAGGTATGTGAGATACTTCTCCAGAACTCTCAGAAATACTTTGGGGAATTGGAGGTCTTACCTAAACAGGTTGGAACTTCTACTAACAAAGTGTCATGCAGGATTATAAGACAATGAATTTTTTTTCCCCCCTGGATTTGGCTCTTAAGCCATGCTGCTGTAGCTTGCTATCTGGTTAGAAGTTTGACTTCTTAAACTATCTCACAAATTCTTAGCCTTATTCTTAGTGACTAATGCATTGATTTCAGTTAACTACTGCATTCTCTTACATCATTTTCTCATTTAATTGATTGAGAATATTTCCAGTTTTTCAGTGAAGGTTGCTAAACTTGCATATTTATGTAATATATAATTTCACTTGAAGTTGAAATGATACTTATATTAAGTTTTTTGAAAAATTCAAAGCATAGTATTTGTTTTTTGTGTTTGTGATTTCCTTTGCTAAATCTCCTTTGCTTTCTGAAAAGGAATTATTTCAAAAAGGCTTACAGATCTTATTAGTTTCCTTCAGGAAGCCGTCTGACTTCTGTTTGCAGAAGAACCCTCACATACTGTTCTTTATCAACATTAAGTTTTATGAAAGAGTATATTTGCTATGTGACTTTATTTTATTGATGGCTTTAATTGTAATAGTGAGATAAAGGACTGGGCTAACGTTGCAACCAGTTGATGTCAATGCACGATGCAGTTTATTGCAAGAACTTCAGGACATACATCCTTTAGGTGGGCTATAAATCTTTATGTCTTCCAACCATGTAATTTCCTCCATCAGAAGCACAAGGCACTTAATTCTACAATGGTACTTGTGTTCCATCAAACCAAAATTCTACAACAGCAAAATTAGATGTTCTAGTATATTTAGTTTCTAAAGAACTTACAAACATCCCTTCTAACAGTATATAATCATCACAGAGATAACAATAGTTGCCATTAAAAAACCTTGTAACTGTATTTCATCAATCTGAATAGAAATTTTTCTTGCTTTTTTTTTTAGAGAGAGAAAGAGAGTGTGTGTATGTGCATGGGGAGAGAGGGGGATGGGGGGACAGTGGGAGAGGGGGAGAGAGAATCCCAAGCAAGCTCCATGCACAGTGCAGAGCCAGATATGGAGTTCTATCTCATGACCCCAGATCATAACTTGAGCCAAATCAAGAGTTGGACGCCTAACTGACTGAGCCACCCAGGCGACCCAGCATTTTTCTTGTTTTTAATGTGCCAATGGCAGTTCTTTTAAAATACTGGATTTTGCTGGATCACTATTGAAATTATAGTCTCCACATTCATACAATAGTCTTGGCAGCTGTATGAGCACTACCAGATTTTGTAATGATTTCTGCAATTTTCTAAGACCCAAGCACTCCGGTGCTGTTCATTCATGTGTTCTTCTTAACTAAGGAAGTAGCAGTGTTACATAGCTCAAAATTCTGTTTTAAAGATTTGGATATTATATATATTTACCGACTTTATCAGGATGTTTCCTTTTCAAGTGATCAAGTGGTTTTATAGCTGGGGGAGGGAGGAAACTATCACTATGACATATAGTTGAATGGCCTTTTAGTAAAACATCATTGAGTTGAATGGGTTTTTAGTAAAACATAGGCCGATACTCAGTGAGATACTGCTGACATCTTTTAAATGCTTGACATAATTAATGATGGGTTGAAGGACTTCTGTGGAATTAAATTATAAAATATAAACTATTTTTACTTAATTAAATCAAAGTCACACACATCAGCACTGAGAATCAAACATAGACATCTACAAGGTAGTAAATGGCAGCCAATAGACACACAGTCTACTCTCACTTATGACTTCAAGATAAAGCAATCCATCAAGAGAAAATCTGCCAATTACAGCCATTACTCACTGTAGTTTTTAAGCACTCATCTTATATATGTTTTGTGTATTTTCCATGAAATTAGTGTTAATGCTGCTCATGTAATGCTCAGGAAAATCCAGTAAGAGAAATGAAATATTAATGAATATGATTTTGTCAGGTAGAGTTGAGCTTTAAAGAACTACAAACCATTGTACTATCTATGAGGTTTTTTCCCACCCAAGAATCATTTATTGTGGGTGCTATCACCCTTATTTAAAATGTGTGTACTAGAAGTATTCGTGGTGGGAAAAGATATCATTTGTAGTTCATGGCAAGTCTCAAAGGAAAATCATATCCTCTGGGGTTCTGGCACAAGGCCTTACCTTCTGCTGTGAAAATTATACACATTCAAAAAAGTACTCGGTGGACTATTGGGCCATGGTAGAGAGAGAGCATATTGACTATGAGACATCAAGTAGTCTTCCAGCTCATGCTGCCCGTCATTAGCTGGATTCTTTCAGGCCCATGTAGGGACCTACTTTACAGCAAAGGGGTGTAGCAGTGGCATATAGCCATGGAGTCCATTGATCCTATCTCATGCTGTATCCCCCAGAAGCCATCAGTCTGGAAGAGTGAGAAAATAGCTTCCTAAAGATGCATCTGAGGCTCCATCTTGAAGATGATACCTTGTGAGGTTGGCACCATCTTCCAGGATGCTGTATAAATCCTACATGACAAACATATGGAATTTATCCCTGATAGGTAAAATAAAAAAGTTTGGAAACCAAGGAATGGAATGGGGTTGTCCTTTTATATCATCACTCCCAGTAACCCATTTGAGAGATCTGTACTTTTTAACCCTGCTTTGGGCATTGTGGGTCTGGAGGCCCTGTTGTCGGCAGACATAATAAGAATCCCATTGCATTTTAAGCTTCAGCTTTCAACTGGTTACTTTGGGTTCCATGTGTGAAGAGGCTAACAGGCGAGAAAGGAATCACTATCCTAGCAAAGGTAATTAATTGACCCTAATCATCAGGAGACTGCTCCATATAGGGGCAATAGGGTGATCTATTAAAGCCTCTCTTGGTTTTCTCATGCCCTCTTGTTAAGTATAAATGGACACCATCAGCAGCCACCACCTGAGGAGGGCAATGTTAACTAGAGGCTCAGACTCCTCAGAGATGAGACCCTGGGTTACTCTACCAGGCAAGCTGCCTACATCACAGAGGTGCTAAATGAGAGTGGATGGTGGAGGAGGATAATGAGTATCAGTTATGGTCCTAAGGTCAACTGCAGCATCAGGAGGTATACTTCATTCCACTAACCTTTCTAAGTTGCCCAGGAAACATGAGATTTCCCAACAAACTCCTGGAGAAGCTACTCCTGGATGGAGTAAATTTCAAAGAAACAAGTGGACTGTGGTGGGCAATGGTGGGCTTTCATGGATTCCATGAAATCTTCTCTCTTCAGGCCTGGCTCATCCAACCCCAACTGCTGGGAAAATCAACAGTTTGCAGGTGTGTCTCTCACGGGGCATTGCCCTCAGCCACAGAGAATGGCCTGGTCACATGCTGTACCCCCTCTAATGGAGTAGGCTATCGTCAATACCTGGCCAATCTGGGAATACAAAGGCACAGTCAGACTGCTTCAGTTAGAGACAACTCTGAAGGGCCATACCAGCTTCAGAGCTCTCTGTTGGACTAGCTGAAGTCTCAGTTGCAAATGTGTTGTGGACTGGCTTCTCCCTCTGCCCAACTCTATTTTGTATCTTTGTAAGTATAACTCCTTAAGAGGTCTCTCCAGTAAGTCTTCAGCTTACAACTTTTCATTTCAAATCATGTTTCCAGGAAACCCAATCTCAGACACTACCCTAGAATGTAACCAAAAATTTCCCTGACAAACCAACCCTAAAGGTTACTGTCAGCTACAACCAGGTGGCCAAAATTACAAACCTTGCTTGTGCCATTATTATTGTTGATGTCAGATAAAATAAATATTCATTGATATATTCAAGCTTTAAGAAATCGTTTTTTTAATGTAGTTTACCTGAATGAGCACAACATATATTTGTAGAACAGTACAAATGTTTATCCCTCAGTAGAAAGCTGATTGATTTTTAGTGGAAAATAAGGTGAGGTGGTGGAGGTGAAAGGGCAGAAAGGACATATCCTCTTTTCATCTATTTATTTCATGGATTTTTTTTGAAAGTAAAGGCTTTGGTTACTGATGGCTAAGAAAAAAGTGCTCCTAATTTAAGTCACATAAAAAAATGAATGGGGTAATTGGATAGTGGGCATTAAGGAGGGCACTTGATGTAATGAGCACTGGGTATTATATGCAACTGATGAATCACTAAATTCTACCCCTGAAACTAATAATACACTATATGTTAACTAACTTGAATTTAAATAAAATCTAAAAACAAAAGAGAGCTCTCCCTAGACCTTAGTAGTCTTAAAACAATGTCTTACCATTAAACACTTCTGCTAATTTTTAAATTTAAGGCTTGCAGGTTTATCATTTATTCTTATAAAATGCGTTTTTAACATTCTACCTCCTAACTATCTGTAATAAAGAAATGATTTTTAGTGGAAAATAAGGTGAGGTGTATATAGAAGAGATTGAGGTGTTTATAGAAGAGATTGACCTAAAACCAATCTGACTTCAATTATATTCTGTGCTGTTTAGGAGAGACATTACTGAAGGTCACATGCACTGCAATGGATTCTTAGCCCAGGGGAGTTTTATGGCATGCTAAGTAAAAGCTGTGTTAATCCAAGAAATTTTTTTAAAATACCTCTTAAGAGGGCGCCTGGGTGGCTCAGTCGTTAAGCGTCTGCCTTCAGCTCAGGTCATGATCCCAGGGTCCTGGGATCGAGCCCCTTATCGGGCTCCCTGCTCGGCGGGAAGCCTGCTTCTCACTCTCCCACTCCCCCTGCTTGTGTTCCTGCTCTCGCTATCTCTCTCTCTGTCAAATAAATAAATAAAATCTTTAAAAAAAAATTAAAAAAAAAAATACCTCTTAAGAAAACCTTGTCAAGGCATGGCTTGGAGACCAAAGTATCTTGCCCATTGCATAGGCGGGCTTCACATACATTAACCATAGGAATTGAGACCCATATGGCTGTGATTTAAGTGCTTTGGTTTACGGATGAGCATTGTGAGGCATAGGGAGATTATTTCTATCCACTGGCACTTCTTCAAGCAGATTGTACTGTAATTATGACTGATAATTTAAAATAATTCTCAGACAATGAAAAGCTTAAAGAAAGATGAAATTATGTTATGGATAGTTTAGTGTAGTATTGATTGCATTCTACCCTACAGTTCTCTAATTTCATGAAAACTGGTATACATGCACAGTATATGTGGAAACTATTAAACAGATAGATCCATCCAAAACCTTGCTGTTTGAATTGTCCCCTCCTCATCCCTATCAGCAACTCTTGGGGCCAACATTTCACAAAGAAAGTAGAGGTGGATGGACAGGCCCTTACTCTGCTTCTTGGGTCCCCTAACAAATTTGCCTGAGTCTATTCCCGTCCTTAACTCTCTGTCTGCAGGAAGAGATCTCTCTCCTGCCGCCAGCAGCTAATCTCTGCTCCTGTTTGGATTTCATCACCTGCCCTTTCTTTGGGGATCTGGAAACACCGCTTATCTTCTCTCTCACCTCTCTCTTCAACCTCTACCCTGATTCTTTTCCCTCAGAGTACAAACAGGCTCAGATGCCTCCCATCTCAAAAAGAGACTCTTTCAATAGTCCCCTGTTGCTGTCACCTGATACCGCTTTCCCTTCACAGCCAAATTTTCTTAAAAGAGTAGTTTGCGCTTCTCTCCACTTTTCACTTCCCAATCCCTGTTTATTCCCACTGTTTTCTACTTCCACTACTCCGTGAAACTGCCTTTACCCAGGTTTTAAATTACTTAGTTCAATAAATGATTTAGTTCTTATCTCACTTTACTGATCTGCAGAATTTGACACTGTTAATTACTTCCTTCTTCTTGAAACACTTCCTTGATTTTTAGAATACTGCCCCTGCTGGCTTTCTATCTGCCTTTTAAATTGCATTTTCGTTTTCTTCTCTTTTATGTCATTCTGTTCTATTATCTTTTACTTTCTTCAGCCTCATCTCACTTTTTCTCCTCAACATTTTATTATGAAAAACTTCAAGTTAAAGAAAAGCTGAAAAAATGGTGCAGTGAACATCCATGTGTCCATTCCATTCTCACTCCCATAGCCACTGCCATCCCGGTTGAACTTTTCTAAATTCAGAACTATTTCAAATGCAAATTTCTTCCTTGATGGACAAGAGACATCTCAAACCCAACATGTAGAATTGAACTCATAATTCTAGATTTATTCTGTATTTTTTCCTTTATCTTATCAATTAGTCATCAAGCCCTGTCAATTCTGTTTCTTTAATATCTCTCCACTCTGCCCATGTTCAGGCCCTAATCTTTTCATGTCTAAGTGCTCTTCCTGTGGCCAGCCTTGCTTGGCTCTAATTCACTTACCATACAGCTTCCAGAGTGGTGTTTGTAAGTGCAAGTGTGGTCCTCTCCATTCTTTGTTTAATGTCTTTCAAAAATTTCACTTTAAGCTCTTAACTCTTTAGCAAGGCCCTTCTTATCCCTAATTAGCCACATTTTTTACTATCTTTCCTCTCAAACTCTATGAACCAGGCTATACAAAGCTACCTAAAGTTCCTGGAATATTCCTCTGTGTTCATACCATGTTAACTTTCCTCACTGGTATGCTTTCCCTTGCTTTTTCACCGAATTGTTGTTTTTCTAACTGCCAACCCCCTTTCCAAGTTGTCCTTCAAAATAGTTTAGATACTACCTTTTCTGGGAAAACTTCCCCAGCTTTTCCTTCTCAACATTCTACCTCCTGGGTCTGGGTGAGATGCTCCTTATATGGCACCTTCCCATTGCACCTTGTGCTTACTTAATTGATTGAATCATTTAATAAAGGTTTGAAGTCTTGCAATGTGCTGGGCACTGTGTTAGGTGATGGGAATACGACAGTGAATAAAATAGAGCTCCTGCTTTCAAGGAACTTACACATTATTTGAGATTTAGTACAGTAAGGGGACAATTGTGATAAAGCATGGTTAGCTCATGAATGAATATACACAAGGCACTCTGGGGATACTAAGAAGGGACACAAGTCTAGACTTGGAGAATGAGGGGTAGCTGTTTGGAGGAAGACTCACCTAAGATATGAAGAAAGAATAGGAGTAAGTTAGGGGATGGGGATGGGTAAAGCAGGGAGTGGCTGGGGAAGAGGAAGGAGAGGTTCAGGTGCTAGTTGGTAAGAGCCTGGCTCATTCAGGGTAGGAGGGTCCCGAGTACTTGGCCCAGTGTGTGATAGAGAGAATAGGCACTCAGTGAACATTTATTGATTGAATGCACACATTCAGTGAATGAACAAATGAGGCTGAAGAAGGGGCCAGATTAGAAGGACCTCATATGGAAAAGAATTTGGATTTTGTTTTGAGGACACTCCATTGGTACTACATAGAAGGAAGAAAGGTGGTAAACAAGAGGTTGACATAATCAGATTCGTACTTTCGAAAGATTACTTTGGGTGAAATGAATTGGAAGGAGAACAAGGGGCAGGTTTAGCAGCAGGAGATCAGTGGAGAGGCACATGTGGTCATGGATGTCAGGGCTGATGGTGGCCTGAAAGAAGGATGTGCAGCTGGGATGGAGAAGAATGGTTGTTTTGAGAGACGAAGGCGACAGGGCTGTCAGAATGAGGGTGAGAAAGCAAGCAAGGATGGCACCCAAGGTCTCGGCTTGGACAGTTGTTGGCAGCAGTCATTAAGGGGGGGACACGGGAGGATGAAGAAGTTTCTGGGGATAGGGTTCGGCTGCGAGGGAAAGGAGAGTTCAGTTTTGAACGCTGTGAGTGAGTCTGAGGCATGTATTGGCCCTGGGCATTTGCCCACAGCTCATTTTCCTTGCTGTTCCCTGCTCTGTTGTGTATTAACAGGAGCTGACTTGCTGGTTAGGATTCCCAGGCTCCCATGTTGGCTGGCTTGCGGCTTGATCTGGGCAATGGGAGGCTCTGGCAAGGGATTAGAGAACAAAAGGAGTGGAAAAGCCAAGATATTGTTCCTCTTCCTTTTCTACATCCAGCAGTGTCTCCAGCAGTGACTGTGCCTGCTCTGTGGCCCAGCTCCCTCCCGACATTCATTCTCTTCCAATAACCCACAGCTTGTGTTCTAGTGACCCAATCACCTTCCTTTGTCCCTCCACTTTATGGGTGGTACTGGCTTCCTCGTGTTGCCAGAGGCAGGGTTTCCTCAGAATCTCCTGTTCAGCCTCTTATCTTCTCTCTCCCCTGAGTAACATTAAACTTCCTCTGTTCTAAAGATTTATTTGTGGGCACCTAGGTGACTCAGTCCGTAAAGCATCAGCGCTCAGCTCAGGTCATGATCCCAGGGCCCTGGGATCGAGCACCACTGCCCCTGCCCCCCCCAACCTATCATGCTCCCTGCTCAGTGGGGAGCCTGCTTCTACCTCTCCTTCTGCAGGACCCTCTGCTGCTCCCCCTGCTTGTGTTCTCTCTCTCTGTCAAATAAATAAATAAAATCTTTAAAAAAAGATTTATTTATAATGCAACTGATAATTCATTTAACACTACATCTGAAACTAATGATGTACTATAAGTTGGCTAATTGAATTTAAATTTAAAAAAAGATTTATTTATCTGAGAGAGAGAATGAAAAGGTGAGTGAGCACGTGAGCAGGGGGAGAGGCAGAAGAAGAAAAATCCTTAAGTAGACTCCTTGCTGAGCCTTATGTGGGACTCCAGCCCAGAACCCTGAGATCATGACCTGAACCAAAATCAAGAGTTGGGCGCTAAACTGACTGAGTCACCCAGGCACCCCTAAACTTTCTCTGTTTTAAATACTCAAAGAGATGTCTGAGGAACATCTAAGTGACGATATTCAAGAAAGCACCTGGGGGCCTGGGTGGCTCAGTTGGTTAAGCGACTGCCTTTGGCTCAGGTCATGATCCCGGAGTCCCTGGATTGAGTCCCGCATCGGGCTCCCTGCTCGGCAGGGAGTCTGCTTCTCCCTCTGACCCTCCCCCCTCTCATGTGCTCTCTCTCACAAATAAATAAATAAAATCTTAAAAAAAAAAAAAAAAAAAAAGAAAGCACCTGAGTATGTGGAAGAGATAACTGGAGTTTCTATCATAGTTCTTACTTTCCTGAAGAGCAATTATCTCCTCACCTTTATGTGTCCTGAACCAGACCTGGAGATCGTTAAGTACAAAAAAGTTATCTTATTTCTGTCCATATTCCCAGGACCAACGCAACACCTGGCAAGGAATAGGTACTCAGTAATGGTTGCTCACTGAATGAAGAAATGAATGCATAAACCCTACACATTATTTTTAGGTGACATTTATTTGTGGATACATTTTTACAATAAAGTCAAACACATTCAACATGGAGCATGCCCAATCTGAATTAATAAGAAATCTGAATCGCTGAATATTTGTTAGTGTACATAGTATTATTGCCCTCGGGATTGTCATGATACAAATAAATGAATAGGAAAAAGTTGCCCCAATTGTTAAATCATGTATTGAGTAGATAAGAAGAATTAGATTATCATTGCACTTGCGTATACAACTGTGTACAAAGAGGATATTGCTAAATAAATTGAAGATAACAGGCTTGTCCAAATGAGTTAAACATTCCCCTGAATCCCCTTATCTTAGATACACAATTAATTTCCCTGGAAATGATTTGCAGAAGTAACCTCAGCCAGGGTCCATATTACCAACTCTGAACTGTGGCTGAATAAATTCGATGTTACAAACAGGGCATTACAAAGTGTAGTTGTTGGTTTACCTTGAGGAGAGTCAGGTCTGTCTCTGAGACTACAGGTCACGGGCTTTGCTTCTGTCACCAGTGGGATGGGCCATGCTGGGCTCTAGGTGCTGCACACACATTGCATACTGCTGGGTTTGTGGTTGGGAGGGAAGGAACGAGACCAGTAACAGCTTCAGTTTGTCCTCTGTATTCTGGTAACTGCGAAACCATCAGAAACCTTTCCCCTCCTTCCTATATCAAAAAAGGGAAGAAACAGTGAGAAGTTAGGGAAAGTGAGTCTTTGATAACTTACTTTGAGTAGCAGTGATGAAACTTGTGTTTTAGAAACATTTTGATTTTGTAAAACCACAACAACAAAACTAAAATATGCAGATAAGGAAAAAATGAAATTAAATCATTCTTCATTCCACTGTGTAGAGGTAACCTCTTCTGACAATTTGGAATAAACTCTTTGAAACCATAACCACACAAGTTGCTATAGACTAAATGTTTGCCTCTTCCAAAAGTCATATGTTGACATCTAATCCCCAATGTGATGGTGTTTGGAGGGAGGGCCTTGGGGAGGAGATTAGGTCATGAGGGTGGAGCCCTCGTGAATGGGATTAGTGCCTTTATAAAAGAGACCCCAAGTTGCTCCCTTGTCCTTTCCTCCATGTGAGGACACAGCGGGAAGACAGCCATCTATGAACCAGGAGGCAGGCTCTCACCAGACAGTGAATCGGCCAGCACCTTGATCTTGGACTTCCCAAACTTCGGAACTGTGAGAAATAAGTGTTGTTTATAAGCCACGTAGTCTGATACTCAGTTATAGCAGCCTGAATAGGCTAAGATACAAATATGCATATTCAAAAGTGTCTTTATACTGTACATACTGCTCTGTAACCCACTTTTTCCATGCAAACTATGTCATGAATAATCTTTCATGCCAATACATGGTTGCATTATTGATCGTTGTATGGTACTCTATTTTATAAATTTACCACAATTTATTTAACTAATCACCCACAGAGAAACATTTGGCTCAGCTCCAATTTTTCGCTACTGCATATGTAGGATGAACCATCAGCAACTGATTTTTAAATTGTATCTTCAAGCACTTGTAGCAAGGTATTGGAACAGGTTGTGGGGAGGAGAGAACAAGGATATGAAGGGGCCCAAGGGAGAGAAGTATTTATGCAATGATATTGTTCTTGGTATATAAAGGACATCAGTCAATAGGAATGAGGTGGGGAAGGATGGTGTGAGGTGGGAGAAAGTAAGAGAGGGTGAAATGACAGGTCTGGAGGGAGAGAGAACCACAGTCAGACTATAGGCTGAGAAACAGATAGACAAGGAAAGAAGGAATGTGGCTAGAATAAATAGAAAAAATCAAATAATTATCAAGTCTACTCAAGAAAAAAAAAGTTTTGTGATTATTGCCAAAAAGGACAGTGACATTTATACCACGCAAATGATGACATATCACTGAATGAATGAAAAGGGGGGGCAAATTCCTCAAAACCCAAAGGGGACTTTGATTATCAAAGTAGATACAGAGTAACCTTTAAAAAACTCTGAAACAAAGGAAAAATAGTATTAAGGAATCTCATTCTACTTCACTTAATTCACCAACCTACACACATGTGCATATCATGTGTTGAACATTGTCTTTTAAAAATATATATATATTTTAAAATATATGTTTAACTCTTGTCTCTGATGCTTTTAATCATGTTTTCTCTTATGGTGATTGACTGGAGTTAAAATATTTTTCATCATTGCTTTGCATCACAGCCCCAGAGAAAATAAGAGGAAGGAGTTAGCTTCCCCTTTCTCCCTATTATTGTGCCTGCTTCCTGTTTTAGAAAAATTAAGGTGTGAACAGTCACTTTCTCTTGAACATCATTCGTCTGTATATTTGGGGAGTAGAGTGGAGTATATATTTGCAGGAGGTGGAGGATGGCCTCTATTACAAAACTTCCTATATACATTTGTGGGGAACAAGGAAGGTCACTTGTATCATGAACATCAATTATGTACCTATTACAGTGAATTCAAAGTTTTTAAAAAATCAACTTCTAGAAAGAGAATGACAATATCTCATGGAAAGCTGTGAGGCACAAATGAAATTATGTGAAAGTATTTGGCAAACTGTAAAAGTCTGTACAAGTGTAAGGTCTTTTTAATTATTGGAACTTTATTACGCTCTGGCATCAGAAGAATCTTACTAAAGACAGAAATTTCTGCTACTTTCCTACACCCAGGAGTTGGAATGAGGGGAATATATCCACAAATAGCCCCAGTATGATCTTTTGCATGGACAGAAAAATTAGGAAAATGCCTTTTCCTTCGTTGAACTATAAGAAATGGTGAGGTTTTGGGTGCCTGGGTGGCTCAGTTGGTTAAGTGTCTGCCTTTGGCTCAGGTCATGATTCCAGGATCCTGGGATCGAGTCCCTCATTGGGCTCCCTGCTCAGTGGGGAGCCTGCTTCTCCCTCTCCCTCTGCCTCTCCCCCAGCTTGTGCTCTCTCTTTCTCTCTCTCTTACTCACACTCGCTCTCAAGTAAATAAGATCTTTAAAAAAATGGTCAGGTTTCCCTCATTTAAACTGAAAAAAAAAAAGAAAGAAAAAGAAAGAAAGTCTCCTCAAGATTGGCTTGTATTACTCGCATCCTGTGTGGGCTCTGTTCTGTGTCACTGACATCATCAGGCAAAGGAGGAGGATGGGTCATTGCTTCCAATGCTCCTAAGGGCACTTTAATTAAAGCACTAATGCTACGTGCCCAACAAGTTTAGCATGATTCAGCAGGATTAGTCACTTATGTTGTCCCAGCCCAGGAGTAGATGAGTGTGTCCAATCACATGACCTTGGAGAACAGGGGGTACCAAACCAGACTGCTTTCGGTTGACCGCTTGCTCCCATCAGTCCCGTTACAGAAGAGCAATCAGAGATGCTGGGCAGAGCGAGGGCAGCCCAGACCACTGTGGTTCCTCTTCACGTTTCCCTATCATGTTACCTTGTGTCTAGCTGAGAGTGTGCCAACCACCCTGTAGAGCGGGGAGGCAAATCTCCTCAAAGATTCTGATTTGTATCTTCCATTTGGAGAGGGTTTTTATTCTGTTCATATGCATGGCTTTTTGTCCATGAAGGATTGATGCATTGCACACACACAGTCCAAAGTATTTTAAGTGAAAAAAAGCTCTGAGCCTCACCTTCATCAACTATACCCTACCTCATCAATTTTTCATAGTATCAACATAATTTAGTACTTTCTGAGCATTCTGTTCTTTCTGAAAGCATAAGCACTGTATGTATAATTTGCTTGCCTTGTCATTTCTGCAATCTTTTATGCATACAGTTCGGGCATCCTGTTTGCTTCATATGTGCAATGCCAACTTATTTACTGTAAAAAAATGTACTTCTTTATTCTTCTGGAAAATAGGAAAATTAAATATAACACACAGATTTAAGCTGTTGCAATATTCCAGTCTAACACAGAGGCTGCTGCTGAATACTTTAACACAATGTCAGGGGACTTCATGATCCTGCTTGCTTTTTGGTTTTTTTAAATGTCATATTGTTCAATTGCTATAGTACAGGGTAGAAGGACATTTTTAGTGTCTAAATGATACAAAGTATCTTTACTCACTTTGGCAGTTTAAAATTGGCCAATTCTAAAAGTGGGAGGGTTCAAGAAAATGAACATACGTGGTTAATTGTACTTTTCATGACTCAGGTTTGTGTTCCAGAGGTATTGGGTACTCAAATTAAAGACGAGCATATCTGTAACTGCTCCAACAATTCTGGTATTTAAAATTTTTGTTGGTTTTGTGTGGGAGCTTCATAACCTGCATGATATTACTCATGTGTATTTGTAGGTTTAGCTTTGAATGTGGAAAGGATGCCACTTGATAAACTTGTTTTTCTTTTGCTTCTTGGAATTTTGGTATCAAGCTCAGAAATCACTAATATCTGCTCCCTTGGGCTTTAGGTATCTGCTTGACTCTACATTTATATTTCTCCCCCTTCCCCTTTTTTGTCAGTATACTTGATAGATGCATAGAAATGTCATCTGCACAAATTCACTCTTCTATGTAGCAGAGATTATTTTTTATCCCCTTCCACTTGATTTTCCTTATACAAATAGCCTTGCAGATCATGCTGTGATATGCTTAGGCCTCAGAGTAGCCACTGTGGTAGATAATGTCTGAAATTCTATATGTACATTTATTTCTGACCCCTTGGAAAATATAGTCCTTGAGAAGTTGAGTTGAAACCCACACAAACTTTCAACTGCTGGATAGTTTCAAATTCAATACCCTTTCCTTTGAAGTTGCTGCTAGGAAATAATTTGAGTAAAAAGTCTAGTCATCACCATGTCCTGATAACCCACCAGGAAGATAAATTGCTTCCTGTAAGTTACAACATTTCACCTCCTCCCACACCAGTTCATTATATTACCCAGTTGTCTTCTAAGCAAATGATGTCTGAAAATAGTTAAAAGGAATCCAGTGTAAAATATACTCACGAGTAGTCACCTAAGTACAAAGTCACATAGTATTTAGAAATAAATAAGTAAACACAACCTTTTCTCCCTTTAAACATGTCAATTACTGAAGCTTTCTGTGGCATCCTGATCCTAAAAGGAACCTCACAGAACCATGTAATCCATTCTCAGACATCTGGACAGACTGGCTAGCATTACGCTAGTCTCTCACAAAATGGCCAAGGTTCTTTGTACCCTTTACAGTTTTGCTTTGTTTGTGGCTTGGGTTTTTTCCTCTCAGCTGAATATATCTACTTGAGAATATTGGGTCAATGACGGGTTCCACCTAAAGGAGCAGAAAAGAGAAAAACTTGCCAAGACAAACTTACTGGGGACAACTACCATATTTTAATTTGGCAATTGTTTTCAGACAACGCAATATCCAAGCAGACATGACATGCACATTATTATGAAATTATGTAAATGTGGCTTTAAAAATACCTTCTAATGGTTCTGTAGCTTGGCTGTTGTTCTTTCTCTACCCACTCAGAAATGGAGCTTTCACGACTATTTTCTAACAGCTATGCATCCATACCAGTTGAGGAGTAATCTGACATTTGATCCGTGGCACAATGATACAGATCACGTGCATGTTTTAGGAATGGAGCAGACAGGTCATTTAGTAAATTGCAAGTTTGTTTCTTTGATGGTCCAATAAGTTGTCCAGGACTAGACTACATCACAACTGTGTGTACTTCTTATCATAGTTCCTTTTTGCCCACTGGAATCCTTTCGTGGCTTTTCAGTGTTTAGATCTAATTTAGCAATTCCCAAAAATTATACTTTTTGAGAAAGTCCATCTTTTGTGCTTGTTTTCTGTGATTTAGTTGCTTTGTCATTCAGAAAGTCTTTTACCCAGATATCCTGTTTATTTAAGGCCAATTTATTCACTTTGGTAGTATCTGTTGTCATAAAAAGCATTGCATTTTTATCCTAATGGGAATTTATCTGATCTATTCCTCTCATTTCAGGGTTAAAAAATACTGAGCCCAGAGAAACTAAGTGAGCTCTTTATGGTTAATAGACACTGGGGTAGTTGACAGAGCTGAGACTACAACCTTCTAGGACTTTTTTTGGGGAAGGGAAGAATTTTCATCACTTTATGTGTTTTATCATATGGATTTCAAAAATCCTAGTAATCCTATTAATAATTTAAACGAGTGGCCAATTTCTCCTCTGATTATTAAGATTATATTAACAGTTCCTTAAAGATTTAAAATCTAGTGCAAGTAGGGCTTTCTCCCACTTGAAAGTGGGGACAGTATTTTCTGGACTCACTCTTCTAGGGGCCGCTAAAAATATAAGCAAAAATATTTACACTTAGATGGATGTAGTGTTGTACCACTTAACTTGCTAGTAATCAGCCTGGACCTATATTTGAAACAATTATGTTTACATTTATTTTCTCCTTCCAGAGAGTGCCAAGAATACAAAGCAACTCCCACCAATCTTGCTTAAGTCTCATTGGAAAGAATTTCAGGAAAAAAATAAACGTTCAGATATCCAGTACTGGCGAATGCAAGCTACATCAGCAAGTAGGCAGTAAGCAGTTTCTTGAGACAATCAGAAGGATTCAAAGAAGTTGGAAAAAGGAAAACCTACCTCTACAATGTCATGTCCCCCATGATCATGCCATGCCATAATCCTGGGAGCTTCCATCTGTTAGGCAGGGCACAGAGCTCATGCTTACCTCAGTTCCTTGGCACTTGCTATTCCCTTCCACTGGATAGATTTTCCCCAGATCTTTACAGAGCTCCCTCTCACTGACTGCTACTTAAATCTGCTTTATCAGCGAGGTCTTCCCTGACTGACCACAATCAGTAAAATAGCTCCCCATCTACCCATCCACTCACCCATCCAGTCAGTCATTCAGTTGGTCTGGGGTTAACTTCCATTGCAGTCTGTCTTGCTTGCTTCCTTCCTTATCTGACTTGATTCTTCATTTTCTTTACATTTTTGGGGGGTTGATTTTATATTAATTTCTTCTCTTGTTAGCTAAATGATATTGTTTGGTGTGTACAGTAGGATTAATTTTTGTAAAACAAATCTGCATATGCAAAAAATATACAGAAGAATACACAAACATTTTAACCAAGGGGTAGTTACAGTGATTTTCATTTCCTTTGTTATACTTTTCTTCATCAACTGATTTATTCTAAGTAAAATCAGTCAGAGATTACACAAATCTCTGTTCCATGTGGGAGAAAGAGTGCTGTTTAACAGAAGTCTGGAGGACATTAAACTAGGGAGTCAGAGTAAGGGCATAGAATCAAGCCTTGTTTAGGAGAGTAAATTTAGTGAAATTCTAGTCTACAAAGAAAAAAGGAAAAAGAAAATCTCATCTACAGAATGTAGATTTTTTTATTTTTAAAAGATTTTATTTATTTGAGAGAGAGTGAGCACAGAGGGAGAGGCACAGGGAGAGGGAGAAGAAGACTCCCTCCATCCCGACTTGACTCAGGGCTCGATCCCAGGACCCCAGGATCATGAGCTGAAGGCAGATGCTTAACCGACTGAGCCACCCAGGCGCCCCAGAATGTAGATTTTTTTTAATGTGACTGTATCATATGGGGTGATAGAAAACAAATCCAGGCTTCTATCCCACTGATGGTGGATCAGGTGTCTTTCTCTCCCAGGACGAAAGACCGTGCCGGCTTATATAGCTTATCAAGTCTTCAGCAATCAGCACTTTCCTCCTGCCCTCCCCGGATTCTGCTTGGAGCATTATAGGGCAGACTAATGAACCAACAAAATTAAGACCTGTTAAATTAAATAATTTCATTTTCCCCAATTAAACATGTATTTTGCATTTACAAAATTGAACTATAGCCTTGTGTTTATTTTCAATGCAAGAAAATATTAGGGAAGCAAAGTTGGCTTCTCCATTTAGGTATTTTGGAGCAAGTTTTATTTATACTCAGTGAAATGATAGCTTCTCTGGTAATTTCTCCTTTTCTCAGCAAAGAACCCTTAATCTTTCTGAAAATGATTCCATTTGGGCAGCAAATCCTACGTTGCAAATTGTTCCAGATCTCAAGTTATGTAACTGAACAGATGGCTGTCTCATGGCTTTGACATGTTAGGCTGCAATCGTAGGACTTGCTGAGGAACCAGCTCTGGAGCCTTCCAGTGGTCAAGCAGGCAGATCCTGTGAGCAAGCAGACATGTGTGGCTGTGGGATCAGATTAAGAACTGCACTCTGGATCAGCTTCCCATGTTCACCACTCAGGAACAAATTCCTCAGGATCTTGAAAGAGGTACAAATAGTTATGGAGACACTAGTGGTAACTTTGATTGAATCATAAAAATAAACAACTCTCTCCTGTGGGAGAAAACAAAATCTCTCAGGGAATGTTATACCAGAAGAATGATTCCGTTTATGGTGATGGTGGAAATGTCACTGGCAGATGGATATTGAACTGAACCCATTCTAATTGTACCTTGGGCTTGGAGCACAAAGGGACACAATGGGTAAAAATCCCTGTCTTCACAGAGCTTGCAATTTAGTAAGGGAGAAAGATAATCAACAAATGAACAAACACATATATGAGAGTGATAAGTGCTAAGAAGGGAGAAAAAATAACACAGAGAGGAGTGTATAAAAATTTTAGATAGAGTGGCCACAGAAGTCTTCTTTTAAAAAGATCACATTTGAGGGGTGCCTGGGTGGCTCAGTCGTTAAGTGTCTGCCTTTGGCTCTGGTCATGATCCCAGGGTCCTGGGATTGAGCCCTGCATCGGGCTCACTGCTCAGCGGGGAGTCTGCTTCTCCCTCTCCCACTCCCCCTGCTTGTGTTCCCTCTCTCGCTGTCTCTCTCTCTGTCAGATAAATAAATAAATAAAATCTTAAAAAAAAGGATCACATTTGAGTAAGACCTGAAGGAAATGAGAATGCAAATCATATATGTAAAAGGGGAAGAACATTCTAGAGAGAGAAAGTAGCAAATGCCCAGAGTCAGGAGATACCTAGAGTGTACAGGGAGCCACAAAATGTCCACTGTGGCCCAGGCACTAGGTGGCCCAGTCAGTTAAGTGCCCACCTCTAGGTTTTGCTTAGGTCCTTACCTCAGGGTGGTGAGATGGAGCCCCACCTTAAGCCCTGTGTGGGGCTCGGCACTCAGGCACTCAGCGCAGAGTCTGCTTAAGATTCTCTCTCCCTCTCTGTCTGTCCCTCCCCCACCCCATGCACTTTTTCTCTCTCTCAAGTAAATAAAAATATCTTAAAAAAAAAGTCCATTGTGGCTGAAGCAGAGTACACTGGGGGAGGGTTGTCCAAGATGACATTTAAGACATAATGTGAGGTGAGATCATATAGAGTTTGAAAGGTCATAGTTTGGGGGCACCTGGGTGGCTCAGTTGGTTAAGCGTCTGCCTTTGGCTCGGGTCATGATCCCAGGGTCCTGGGATCGAGCCCCGCATCGGGCTCCCTGCTCAGCTGGAAGCCTGCTTCTCCCTCTCCCTCTGCTGCTTGTGCTCTCTCACTTGTTCACTCTCTCTCTCAATTGAAGAAATAAAATCTTAAAAAAAAATAAAGGTCAGAGTTTGGAGTTTGCCTTTTATTCCGAGTGAGGTGGAAACCATTAAGAGGGTTTTCATCAGAGAGCATGATTGAATTATTATTTATCAGGATTACTCTTTGAAGGAAATCAACTGTCGGGTGGTAAGGGCAGATAAGAGGAGCAGGGGAGTGAGGAGCCAGGAGGAAGCATTTAGGAGGCCATGGAGAGAGAATGAGGCGAGAGATTATAGTAGTTTGAACCACGCTGTCAGCAGTGGAGGTGGTGAGAAGTGGGCAAATTCTAGCTATAATTTTGAAAGTAGAACCAACAGCGCTGGCTGACAGATTAAGTGTATTGCCTAAGAAAAAGGAGTCTAGGATCATTCCAAGTTTGGGGTCTATGTGACTGAAAGGATGGAGTACATCTGAGCTTAGTGAAAAGGAGGAGAATGTGGGAGGAGTAGATTGGGGGAAGCAGGAGTTCAGCTTGGTATATATTGTTAGAGAAGTCTATTAGACATCCAAGTGGAGGTCTTGAGTGAGCAGTGGGATGTACAAGTCCGATGTGCCAAGGGTAGATTTGGGCTAAAGTTATAAATTTTGGAGTCATAAGAATATGCATGGTATTTAAAGCTATGAGGCTTGATGGATTTACTTAGTGAGAATGAGTGTAGAACCAGGTGAGTATGATGAGAGTGATCATATGTATGGAATGTTGCTGATAAAATGAGGCAAGTTGAAAATTGGATTTCACCATGTGCAAGTCATCATGAGTCTTCATCAGAGCAGCTATAGAGTCTAGGGCAAAAGCCTTGTTGGAGTGGGTTCAGGACAGAATGGAGACATTGGAGACAGTGAACAAAAACAGTTCTTTCAAAACATGGGCCAAAGACATGAACAGACATTTCTCTAAAGAATACATACAAATGGCCAACAGACACGTGAAAAACATGCTCCCCATCACTTGGCATCAGAGAAATACAAATCAAAACCACAATGAGATACCACCTTACATTAGTCAGAATGGCTAAAATTAACAAGACAGGAAACAACAAATGTTGCTGAGGATGTGGAGAAAGGGGAAACCTCTTACACTGTTGATGGGAATGCAAGCTGGTGCAGCCACTCTGGAAAACAGTATGGAGGTTCCTGAAAAAGTTAAAAATAGAGCTACCCTATGACCCAGCAATTGCACTACTAGGTATTTACCCCAAAGATACAAATGTATTGATCCAAAGGGGCACCTGCACCCAAATGTTTATAGCAACAATGTCCACAATAGCGAAAGTGTGGAAACAGCTGAGATGTCCATCGACAGATGAATGGATAAAGATGTGGCATATATGTACAATGGCATATTACTCACCCATCAGAAAGGTTGAATACTTACCATTTACATCGATATGGGTGGAACTGGAGGGTATTATGCTGAGTGAAATAAGTCAAACAGAAAAACAATTATCATATGGTTTCACTCATATGTGGAATATAAGAAACAGCATAGAGGATCAGAGTTGTAAGGGAGGGAAAACTGAAGTGGAAGTCATCAGAGAGGGAGAAAAACCATGAGAGACTCTTAACTATAGGAAACAAACTGAGGGTTGTTGGAGAGGAGAGGGGTGGGGATGGGGGGGGTTGGGGCAACTGGCTGATGGGCATTAAGGAGGGCATGTGATGTGATGAGCATGGGGTGTTATACGCAACTGATAAATTATTGAACACTACATCTGAAACTAATGATGTACTATATGTTGGCTAATTGAATTTAAATAAAAAATTAGAAAAAAAATTGCTTTAAAGAGGAGAGAGGTGAAATGGTAGCTGGATAGAGAGAGAGGATCAAGAGAGAATTAAATTTTTTTTATTAAAGCATAATGTACATGATAAAATGCATATTTCTTAAGTGCATAGCTCTATAATTTTCACAACCAAACACACCGGGTAGCACCCATTTTCCATTTATCAGTCCCCAAGAAGCCTCATGCCTATTCCTTCCCAGTCACTGTACTCCCTCCACCTGCCTCAAGGGCAACAACTATCCTGACTTTTGAAACTATAGGTTCATTTTGTCTGCTTTTGTACTTCAATAAATGGAATCATATAATTCATGCTCTTTTGTATTTGACTAGAGTTATGTTTTAATAATTCTTATTGCTGTATAATGATCCATCATGTGAATAAATCAAGATTTATTTCTCTGTTCTGTTGCATGACAATTGGGTATTTTCCATTTTTATTTTCCATACAACTAATGCTGTTATGTACATTCTAGTATATGTCTTTTGGTGAACATTTATTGGGTATATTTCAATGAGTGGAATTGCTGGGGATAAAGTATACATATATCACCTTTAGTTTTCCAAAATGGTTATAGCAATTTACTGTCTCACCAACATTGTAAGAGAGTAGTAGGAGTGATATTATCTCAATCTGTCACTTCTTTGTCTTATATCTCAATTTTTTGAGAATTAAGGTAATGTAGAGGGCTAATACTTATTGGGGCCCCCTCAAAACCTTAAGGATAAGATTCTACTGCTCACAGGGTGGTCGTGATGACTGACCGACAGTAAAGTGCTGTCACCATCCTGGCACAGGATATGTATCCAGAATGTGTTTAATTGTGGCTCTTATTTTGTAGTCATCTTCTCAGACCTGCCTCCAGGCAGAAGTAAGGGAAAGCAGTGATAACCGCACATGCCTCCTCCCCCAGCTCTGGCTTGTCCAGCCATTCTTGCTTTGTAGGGTTGGGAAAGGATGAGAACTCAGGATGCTTCACCGACCATATTGTGGTGCCAAGAACAACACAGAGGCTCAAATACCCCTTTCCATAACTTTCACTGCATCCTTTAACTGGATGAGGCATTTCACCAGGTTGTTGGAGAGGTTGAGGAACAGTAATGCCCTGGCTGTGTTAGGTTTCATTGTAAGTCAACTAATATACTAGAAAGAATACTCTAGCCAGGCACTGAAAGTCTAATGGTAGAGATCCTGAGAAGGGCTAATTATGCAGCTAGATAGAGTTTCTTAGCTTTTGCAATTATCTGGAAATTGTAATTGTTTATTTAGCCAATAAATTAAATATACTTCTGGATTTAAAATAATCTCTTTTCCAATATCTTTTTTTTTTAAAGATTTTATCATTTATTTGACAGAGAGAGCGCGCGAGAGCAGGAACACAAGCAGGGGGAGTGGGAGAGGGGAAAGCAGGCTTCCCGCCGAGCAGGGAGCCCAATGTGGGGCTCGACCCCAGAACCCTGGGATCATGACCTGAGCTGAAGGCAGATGCTTAACGACTGAGCCACCTAGTTGCCCCCCAAAATCTGTATCAAACTGAAATCATCATTACATCTAAGGAGATAAATTGATTTTCTACTGATTGTGTCCAATTACACCTTTTATCCCCACGTTGAAACTTGTTTATGGAGTTGTTAAGAAGCAATATCTTTCAGTGATGCGATCTTCTAGGTAAAACCAAAACTTTCCCTATTTAAAAAACGTACTTCCATTTTAAGTAGTTTTATACTTAAATGAAAATTACAAAGATAGTACAGAGAGTTACTACCAACCCCATGCTCAGTTTCTCCTGTCTCTAAGATATTAATATGGTATATTTGTTACAATTAATGAACCAATATCAATATATTATTATTAACTAAAGTCCATGCTTTACTCAGTTTCCTTAGTATATAGCTAATGTTCTTTTTCTATTCTAAGATCTCACTCAGGATACCACATTACACTTAGTTGTTGTGTCTCCTCAGGCTTCTCTTGGCTGTGACATTTTCCAAACTCGATTTCTTTTTGAGGAGTGCTGGTCAAGCATTTTGTAGAATGTGCCTTAATTGGAATTCATCTGATGTTTTTCTCATGATTAGACTGGGTTATGGGTTTTTAGGAGGAAGCCTACAAAGGTAAAGAGCCATTTTCATCACAGTGTATCAAGGGTCCATTCTATCAATGTGACCTATTACTACTGATGCTGGCCTTGATCACTTGGCTGAAGTAGTTTGTCATGTTTCTCCACTGTAAATTTAAACTCCTTCCATACTGAACTCATTGTAAGGAAGTCACTATGCACATCCCATGCTAAAAAAAGTGGGGAGATATGCTCCACCTCCTTGAGAGCAGAGTATCTACATGAATTATCTGGAATTTTTCTGCAAGGGAGATTTGTCTCCTTGCCCTCATTTATTTATATATTCAATCATTTATTTATATTAGTATGGATTCATTGATGTTTATTTTTATACTTTGGACTATAGTCCAATACTACATTATTTATTTTATTGTTCAAGTTGATCCAGGTTTAGCCATTAGGAGCTCTTTCTGTTGGCTTTTATATCCCTTTGACATCCCCCTATCATTGTGTGTGTATGTGTGTGTGTGTTTTGTGTGTGTGTGTTAATACTTCCTTACTTTCTGCAACTACAAGATGCTCCAAGACCATCTTATGTATTTCCCGACCTAGTCCTAGAATCAACCATTTCTCCAAGGAGCCCTGGTTCCTTTTATTGGAGAATGACATTAGAAACTAAGATCTAGGCACTAGGAGTGCTTCTTGGTAGTGGGGTGTCATTGCTTCTCAGCTTACTCAGCTGACAACATGGAAATATACTTGTGTACACTAACTCCTGTAAATGCACTAACTTATAAATATTTTTGTATGTAACCATATGTATCTATGTTAAGCTAAACATGAATTCATACTGATAGCTCCAAATCTAGTCCATTACCACATAGAATATTCTAGCCTCCTCACATTGTTGATCTGTAAACTCCCACTCCAACAGTGAGAAACCTGGCTCTTCCTAATCCATTTACTTAATTGTTCAATTTCAGTGTATGTGTACAGCACTATCAAAATTCTTAACCTGAAACCCCATGGGAAACAACTTTATATTCAACTAGAGTTATAGTTTGATGTACATTTTCTTTTGCCTTTAGAGGGTTTTCATTTTTTTAAATGAAGTATAATTAATATACAGTGTTATATTAGTTTTGGGTATACATGTAATAATTCAACAATCCTATAAATTATTCAGTACTTGTCACAGTAAGTGTACTCTTGAACCCCTTTATCTACCTCACCCCTTCTCCCACCTACCCTCCCTCTGGCATCCACCAGTTTGTTCTCTCTATTTAAGAGTTTGTTTTTTCCCTTTGTCTCTTTTTTTCTTTGTTCATTTGTTTTTTAAATTTCATTTATGACTGAAATCATATTTGTCTTTCTCTGGCTTATTTCATCTAGCATTGTACCCTCTAGGTCCATCCATATTGTTGTGAATAATAAACTTGCTTGCTTGCTTGCTTGCTTGCTTTCTCTTCCTTTCTCTCTCTCTTTCTTTCTCTTTTTCTCTTTCCTTCCTTCCTTCCTTCCTTCCTTCCTTCCTTCCTTCCTTCCTTCCTTCCTTCCTTCCTTCCTTCATCTTTCTTCCCTTCCCTTCCTATCTTTCTTCCCTTCCCCTCCTTTCCCTTCCCTTCCCTTTCTTCTAAATTTTTTTATTTGAGTATAGTTGACACACAATGTTACATTATGTGTTACAGGTGTACAACATAGTGATTTAACAAGTTTATAGACCATGCTATGCTCACCACAAGTGTAGCTACCATCTGTCATCATACAACACTATTACAATATCACTAACTATATTCCTTATGCTATGCCTTTTATTCCCATGACTTATTCACTTCATAACTGGAAGCCTGTATCTCCCACTCTTCTTCACCCGTTTTGCCCATCCCCCACCCCTCTGGCAGCCATCAGTTTTCTGAATTTATGGGTCTGTTTCTGCTTTTTGTTTGTTTATTTATTTGTTTTTTTAGATTATACAGGAATGAAATCATATGGTAGTTGTCTTTCCCAGTTTGACTCCCAGTCAAAAATTTCACTTAGCATAATGCTCTCTAGGTCCGCCCATGTTGTCACAAGTGGCATGATCTCATCCTCATCCTTTTTTAATGGCTGCATAATATTCGTGTGTGTGTGGGTGGGTGTGTGTGTCTCCCACATTTATCCATTTGTCTATTGATGGTCACTTAGGTTGTTTATATATCTTGGCTATTGTAAATAATCCTGCAGCAGACATAGGCGTGCATGTATCTTGTTGGATTAGTGTTTTCATTTTCCATGGGTAAATACCCATTAGAGAAATTATTGGATCATACAGTATTTCTATTTTTAATTTTTTGAGGAAATTCTGTACTGTTTTCTACAGTGGCTGTACCAGCTTGCATTCACACTAACAGTACACAAGGATTCCTTTTTCTCCACATCCTTGCCAACATTTGTTATTTCTTGTGTTTTTGATTCTAGCTATTCTGGTGGGTGTAAGCTGACATCTCATTATGGTTTTGACTTACATTTTCCTGATGATTAGTGATGTTGAGCATTTTTTCATGTATCTGTTGGTCATCTGTATATCTTCTTTGGAAAAATGTCTACCCAGGTCCTCTGCCCATTTTTTAACTGGATTATTTGGGTTTTGTTTTGTTTTGTTTTGTTCTTTTGGTGTTAAAGTCTTTATATATTGTGGATATTAACTCCTTATTGGATATATCATTTGCGAATATCTTCTCCCAGTAGGTTGTTTTTGTTTTGTTTTGTTGATGGTTTCTTGGCTGTGCAAAAGCTTTTTATTCGGGTGTATTCCCAATAGTTGATTTTTGCTTTTATTTTCCTTGTCTGGGAGACATATCTAAAAAAATGTTTCTACATCTGCTATCAAAGAAATTACTGCCTGTGTTTTGTTCTAGGAGTTTTATGGTTTCAGGTCTTATGTTTAGGTCTTTAATCCATGCTAAGTTTATTTTTGTGTGTGGCATCCAGAAAGTGGTCCAGTTTCATTCTTTTACATGTTCTTTCGCCTTAGGTCTTACAGACTCCACCCATTTCCAAAATTACTTAGGTCAGCACCTTTACTCCTACCTCCTTCAGTGAAGTTGTTTCAAATATTTTTAATATGTTTAGATTGTTCTGTCACTTTGCGCATTCCATCCTAGGATTCCTTGACCTCCTAAATAATTTTTAAATTTACATGCATTAAGGTTCACTCTTTGTGCTGTAAATAAAGTTCTGTAGGTTTTGACGCATGTGTAGTGTCACGTACCCACAATTACATACAGAATGGTTTCACCACCCAAAGAAATTGCCTGTGCTTGATCTATTTAACTCTTCCTCCTCTTTCTCTGAGCCCCTGGAAATCACTGATATCTTTACTGTCTCTATGGTTTTGCCTTTTCCAGAATGTTACGTAAGTGGAATCATATAGTATATAGCCTTTTCAGACTAGCTCCTTTCGCTTAGCACTATGCATTTAAGATTCATCCATGCCTTTTTGTGACTTGATAGCTCATTTCTTTTAATCTCTGTATAATATTTCATTGTATGGATGTACCACAGTTCGTTTATCCATTCACCTATTGAAGGACATTTTGGTTGCTTCCAGTTTTTGGTGATTATAAATAAAGCTTCTTTAACATTCGTGTGCAGGTTTTTGTGTGGACATAAATCCTCAGATCAGTTGGGTAAATACCTAGCTGAGTTATGCGGTAATTGCTGAGTTAAATGGTAAGACTGTGTTTAGCTTAGCTGCCCTATTTAGCTCACATGCAACTCCTCAAAATCGGGTGGTGACCACCCCTGCACTTACCTGACAGCCATCACTATCAGTTATCTGTTTCTTCTGCCCCCATTCGAATTTTTGCACATAAATACAGTTACTGAGCTTCCTTCCTATGTCAGAATAAACATTCTGTGCACCTTTCTCAGTCCTTTCACATACATGATGGTAGTAGCAGTATAGTAACTAATTTATTCAAGGGAGAATCCTGTTTCTGCCCCTGACCTATAACCTGACCCTGGGAAAACACCTGAATCCTTTCACCTGTGAAAGGGGATACTAGCAGCACCTATATAACCCTACCTCAATGGTTATGAGGATTTAATGAGTGCTTAGAGCAGAGTCCTTCTTTGACCAAGCACAACGCTGTTTGAAGGCTCTGCCAAGAGCAGAATGTGAATCTGTTCATTCCTATTCCTATGCTTCTTCCACTGGAGAGGAGATAACACCCCAACTTCGTTTTCCTGTTACCTAGCCAACATATGGACCTGCTGACGCCGAAGCAATTGATCTACCCAGTCAATTTAGGAAAGACTCTGGTAATTTTCATGTATATGCATGGTAGGCAAGGATCTGTTTTTAGTTAAATAGGATGATCTAGTAGTCATTAGCAGAAATAATTAATATTTTTTCATCTTTAAATGGAAGACAAAGGACAACAGACTTCATTTTAAGGTGTAGGCTTGCAGATGAATGAATGGGCTAAGCACTGAAGTGGTTTAATGATCCATGAATTAAACTGCATGAACATGAATTAGTGCATTAAACTTCATGGACATAAAATGGATCTGTTCAGAAACAAGTTTGGGCAGTTCACATCTGGTACATAGTGTTTTCAGAATAAGGTTTAATTTTTAAGAGGTTTTAGAGCTCTGTATCCTAGTCAGAGAATGCTTATCTGCTTTATGCTAGTTTTTACCTGCAGGGTTTTTGTCTTTGTGACATCATTTATTTGCTCCTGTATTTTTAAATGCATTGCACAATGGTGGGAACTCATCTAAGAAAGTTAATCATACCCTGGCAATCCTTTTTTTTTTTTTTTTAAAGATTTTATTTATTTATTTGAGAGAGAGAAAGCACGCGCACGTGCACGCATGCACAAGCTGGGGGAGGGACAGGGAGAAGCTGACTCCCCTACTGAGCAGGGAGCCCGATGCAGGGCTTGATCTCAGGACCCTGGGATCATGACCTGAGCTGAAGGCAGAGCTTAACCAACTGAGCCACCCAGGCACTCCTACCCTGGCAATCCTTGAGCATGCTGGTAGTTACTGAGAAAATTTTCAGGAGGATGTTATATCAAGACACGCTAGATTTTCTATATGCTCAAGTTGATTTCCTATGACCATTTGGTTGAACAGTGTGCAAACATCCTAGAGAACTGACAGGCAGAGATTAATACTGTGTTAGCAAGATCAGCAAACAAAAAAAGTCCACAAATGCTTTCACACACAAGCACACAAGCATGCACAAACATATCTTTGCTGTTAACTGTTTGGCTTGGACTAGTTGTATGTGTGGGATGTAACTGGAACTACCAAAAAGGATCACCACGTTTCCAAATCACTTGCAATGACTGATATCAGTTAAAACTGCTCGAATTATCCAATTAATCAGGGTCACAGTCTAGTTTGGAAACCATTTATAGTTAAAATTACATTCTAAACATAACAGAGCAATTTAAATATATAGATGTCTCTATAAAGATATAAATACTTCAATTAAATGTTAATTACATCCTAGTGTCTTCATCAGGGAAGAATAATAATCAAATCATCCAGTGTTCTTTTTACAATTATAATGTGAAGGATAACTCTCTATTGGATGGGTCAAATATGTGTATCTTGAATATTGGTATCAGAACTCAGAGGTATTTCTTTTCTTTTCTTTTTTATTTAAAATCAATTAACATATAGTGTATCATTAGTTTCAGAGGTAGAGTTTAGTAATTCATCAGTTGCATATAACACCCAGTGCTCATTACATCACGTGTCCTCCTTAATGTCCATCACCAGTTACTCCATCCCCCCACACACCTCCCCTTCAGCAACCCTCAGTTTGTAGTTAAGAGTCTCTTATGGTTTGTCTCCCTCTCAGAGGTATTTCTTGACCTACATACTCCTATCAGGAAAAGCACGAGGTGTAGAATATTTTATTCATTAATTCACTTAGTTCATTCGTTCACAAATATTCAGCACTTACTATGTACCTGGCATTGGACTTGTTACTGGGGAACAGACAATCCAATGATTGGTTGTTTCTGGGAGTTGAAACAGCTATAGAGCCAAGTGATTTGATTGACTAAATGTTTTTGTTTAAAGTTGAAGACTCAGGAAAATTAAGCAACCAAAAAGTTTTGACCAGTTTTACCTGTGCACACCCAATATGCCCACACCAACCTTCCACAAATCTCTCTTGGAATCTCTGCCTGCTTTCTAACCATTGCCTGTTGGCTGTAACTCCAGTTGGTATATTGGCTATAATTGACAAACGTGACGGTTTATAAATGCAAAATATCTTATTCACTCCATCTACTCTGTAGGTACAATGAGAGTCAAATAAATGTCATCTAATACTAAACAATGAGATATGAGGTTTTAAATTTTCGCTTAAAAACATCAAAATGGACCCAGAAATGACCACAACAGAGGCAGGTGGACATCCCCTGGAACCTCTTTCTACTGTCCATTTTCTGACACTGTTTTCCTATAGCTTATTCCTTCATTTTGTATCACAGATGACTACTTGGTAAATGTGTTTAATTCCCCTGCAATTAGATTTGCAGAACATATTATTTCATTTTAATGAAAAAACTTTTTGAACCACAACCAAATAGCTGTAGGACAAGCAGATTTTGTTTTCTTACAATTTTATTAGTAAAAAAAGAAAAAAAAAAGTTCCCAATATTGAAAAGTCACAAATATGAAGTTTTAAGTCAAATATCTGTGTTCTCTTAAAGGAGAAGATCCTTTTTGAAGCTTGGGAGTTTCCATTAGAGGACAAATTAGTTAAATAGACATTTGCAATGGAACAAAATTCCCATTAGTTTGGTTGAATTTTTTTGTTTCACTTCAGGTTTATTTCATTATAAAAATAGAAAAAATCCACATAAAATTATTGAAGAATAAGAAAGAAAACAATTAACTTTGGCTCCACCATGTAAATGGGTCTGATGTGCTTCACTGAACACAAAATGTAGCCCGAGACTCCAAGAAGCTGGTGTTTTACCCTGGCTTGGCAGAGCATCTGTTTCTCACAGATGCCTGAAAAAATACTCAGCTCTCTGGATTGCTGGACCTCATTTCTGGTCATTGCACTACCGTGGCATGGAGTATAACCATGTAATCTTTATGTAAGAGATGGAACACTGTTGGTGGTTGTGTTGAGTGTACTTCAAATTCTATGTATGCTGAATGCTATGGACTGAATGTTTGGGTCCCCCCCTCTACAATTCATCTGTTGATGTCCTGATCTCCAATATGATGATATTTGGAGGTGGGGCCTTTGGAAGTTAGTTAGCTTGTGAGGGTAGAGCCCCCTTGAATGGGATTAGTGACATTATAAGAATAGACATGAGAGAGATGATCTCTGTCTCTGCCACGTGAGAATACAGCAAGAAGGTGGCCATCTGTAAATCAGGAAGTAGTCCTCACCAGAACCCAACCATTCTGGCACACTGATCTCAAACTTCATGGCTTCCAGAACTATGAGAAAGAAATTTCTGTTTTTTAAGTCACCCAGTCTGGTATTTTGTTACATAGCCTGAGCAGACTAAGACATTCCTATATAAAAAAAAAAAAAAAAAATCACATCAAATTCATGGTCCATCGTTATACAAACAAGAAGAAACACTGTATTTAATACTGCAAAAAAGCAAGTGCAAGAAAATAACAATCTCTTTTTTAGATACAGAAGTAGAAAGTACATACCCAGTACAAAGGAAGGTGTGAGTGCTCCTCTTGGTTTGGGGAATTTTATCTTTAATAATTCCAGAGAGATGCTGACAAGCTGGAAGGTGAGTGCATGACTGTTGCGTTCCCTCCTGAATACACAGCCCTGGTGTGAGGCACTTAGTGGACACTCACAAACAGTGGTTGAGTAAATACAGGGAGAGCAATTGGAACTGTAGTGGAGCTCTAAACAGACCACGTAGTTAAAGAAAATGAAGATACCTTCATCCGGGAAAAAGACGACTCAGGGCACACAACAGTTCTCTTTAAAGTATTTGAAGGAAATATTCATGTAGAAGGAGACCTAGACTCAATCTATGGAACAAAATAATTGGCATTATAAATAGGAATTTACCACTACAGCTGCTCCCAGTGGAAGAGTAACCACTGGGATAACTCTTGATATGTCTTGACCACTTTAATTCTTAATTAGTTCCCACATCTTCCTGTCACTGGGGTTGCTCATTTACTCATCCATTCATTCAAAAACATATACTGAAATCTTCAAAATACTCTATGAGGTACCAGGGAAACAACAGTGAACCCAACAAACATGGCATCTTTCCTCATTCAGCTTATAAGCTAGTGAACAATGAGATCAGATATGCAGTGAGTTGCTTAAAAAGAAGCTGCATGATCATCTGTTAAGGCTAGCAAAAAGGGAAATTCTGAATCACACGTAAGGGCTGGACGAAATGATCTTGCTAGTTCTTCCAAGCCTGGAGATTCCTGGGATTCTTCATTTTCTCCCTGGATTCCCATTTTTTAGAGACCACTTGATGACACTTGGGAGTCATTATGTTCACTTTCATCCTCCTCACCCCCACTCTCAAGTCACCACTTTCTTTTTTTGATCATTCTAGTTCTAGTTTCCATACGCATATCACAAACTCATCCTCATGGTTGCTGACATCTCCTAATTGGGCCCATATCACTAGTCCAGCAGTATGCAAATGACAGAGTGCAGCATTCTAGGTCCTCCAGAAGACCCTAATGCAGCTTTTCTGCAGATCAGAGGTTGAAAAATACTATTCTGTAGTGGGTTGAATGATGATTCCCAAAAAGAGAGGTCTACATGCAAATCTGTGGAACCTGGGAATGTTACCTCATTTGGAAAAAGAGTCTTTACAGACGTAATTAAGTTAAGGATCTTGAGACGAGATCATTCTGGATTCCCCAGGTGGACCTTAAATGCAAAGACAGGTGTCCTTAGAAGAGACAGAAGAGGAAAAGACCAACAGAGAAGAGAAGGTGATGCAAAGACAGAGGCAGAGATGGAAGTGATAGGGCCACAAGCCAGGGAAGCCGAGGATTGCTGACAGCCACCAGGGGCTTGAAGAGGCAAGCAAGGGTTCTCCCAGAGAGCCTCCAGAGAGAGTGCAGCCCCGCTGACACCTTGATTTTAGACTTCTGGCCTCCAGAACTTTGCGAAAATAATTGTTTGCCTTTTAAAAGCTACCTAGTGGGCGCCTGGGTGGCTCAGTTGGTTAAGCTACTGCCTTCGGCTCAGGTCATGATCCTGGAGTCCCGGGATCAAGTCCTGCATCGGGCTCCCTGCTCCACAGGGAGTCTGCTTCTCCCTCTGACCCTCCTCCCTCTCATGCTCTCTGTCTCTCATTCTCTCTCTCTCAAATGAATAAATAAAATCTTTAAAAAAAATAAAAAATAAAAGCTACCTAGTTTGTGGTATTTGTTACAGCAGCTTTAGTAAACTAATATATTGTGCCTTCCACCATCCAACAACCAGTTTCTCACAGTGCTGTCAGGGGTTCTTGCTGAATGCAAACATGACCATCTCACACGTCTGCTTTAAGCCCTCCCTTGTCTCTATGCAGCCTCTAGCAGCCCTTCCTTTCCTCGCCATGACTCCAGGAAAGACAGTGTTCTCTTGAGTGACACATGCCCCTGGGGGTACACAGGTGATGCTCGACTCACAGCACGATGGAATTAATGCCACTTTTCCTCCCACTCAAGAATTCATGTCACAATGGAACAGAGATGACTGATGTGTGATGATGATTATAGGGGTAGACACTCTGATCTCATTAAACCTAAAAAATCAGAGAAGAAACCATTTTCAAACTGTTGCCTGCCATTAGACTCCTTGAAACTCATCCCTGCTGATCACACTTTGCTGGTTGCCCGGTGTCACCTGGTGTCTGCCTTTCTCTCAAGCTTTTTTCTCCCATGAGCATGCCATGCTTCAGCTGTGCCAACCTGCTTCTAGTCCCTGAGACACAACTTGCTCCTTCAACCCTCTTTGCCTTTGCACATACCCTTCCCTTTGCTTGGAATGCCCTTCCACACTTAGCCACCTGCTAACTGCTATTCATCTTTTAAAGCCAATTCATATGCCATTGACTCTAGGAAGTCTTCCTAACTCTAGGAAGACTCTTTGCTCCCATAAGGTTTGATCGTGTCCTCTTTTTAGTAATGAACTTACTTTTATAAAATATAAAGTCTTATTTTACTTATTATACTATACTGTAATCCTTTGTTTATTTGTCCATTTTCTTGACACCCAGGCCATTTAAAACTCACCTTAGTATTCTGAGTTTCTAGCACAGAGACGAAGCTCAGTCCCAGTCTATTGAATTATATTGATTCAGGATTTACACTCTGGAGTTGGTGGTCATGTTTGAGGCTTGTGATACTTCTTTTGTGATGAAAATAGCACAAATATCAATATTTAATAGAATTTTCCATGACTTTAAGGGAGCAGCTTGTGGTAGAAAGAGTGAAGAAAATGTATTTATTTCTTAGGACATTCAATTATTAGGCAGCAACATTGGGTTTTGTACAATTAATTTGAGAACTGAGAACTTGATGATCTACTTTTATGAAGGCCTGGTGATAAAATTAAAAAAGAGTTACTTCTATTCTCCACAAAAAGAAACAAAAGTAGTTTTGAGAGTGAGACAGCATTTTCTTTTCAGGCTTCATGTGTGGCTTTGTCCTGGACCCTGGTCCTTATCAACTGTCGTCTGCCGGGGTCCCTTCACACAGCTCTCTCAGCCCCTACCTACCACAACAGGCCCGGTTCCCCCCAGAGATGCAGAAGGACATCGCGGCTCAGGCTCCTTCGGGAATCAGTGTTTGGAATAAAAATAAGGCAACGATACCATTTCCATGAGTTCTCTAAATGGCTTGAAAGGATGTCTCCTGGTAAAAGTACCATTTCTATCCTTGTCTGCAAGCTCGGATTCTGGCCGAGCTATTTTCAGCATTGTTTCCAGTTGCCACTGGTCAGTGGCAGCATTTCACACTTGGCTGCCACTTCTCATTACTGCCCACGGCTCCCCTTCTTGGTAAGGCTTGTCCTCCCAGGCTGGCCAACGCAGAACTGCCCCCGCCTTGCTGGGCCAGAAAGAGGCTCTGTGCAGTCTGGTGCATTTGTGTTTGCCAGGTTAGGCCCTGCTCGTCACCTTCCAGAAAGATAGTGCTTTCTCTACCCTGGAACACTGAGCTGTACAGACAACATCTATAGGTTTCCTTGCACTTGGGCTTCAGGTGGGGCTTGACCAATGGTTGGGGGGGGGGTGGGCAATAGGGTGTTGGAGGCAGGGAAGTGAGGTCAGGATACATTTCTCCCCCGACTCTTCCCTATGAGGTCACCTCAGGCCGGCTGCATTCCTTGACCTAAGTCACTGCTCTTCTCAAGGTGTTTCTCTGCACAGGACTCTTTTTCTGAGTTCCAGTAATTGTCTCCCCCTTTGTTCTTTTGGGCGCAGGGGTGGTAAATGCTCTGCAGTTACTAACGTTGGGTTTCTGCACAATCCCCTGTGGCTCTTATCAATCCCTCCCCCACCACACACACACCTTTGAGGTCTTCAAGTTGAGTGTGCCTTCTGTTTGCTGTTGGGGTTCTTATCGATACCCTCACCTAAACTGGAGTTACACTAAAAGGTTTAGTGAAAAGGGGTTTTTTGGTTTCCAGGGATTATTTGGTTTCAAGGAACAGAGACTCACTCAGACTTTGAATGAACAGAGGGTTGATTGAAAGGACACCGCCAAGAGAAAAACAAATGAAGCACAATAAAGGCAAGTCATTCCCTCCGAGAACTAGGAAGACTCTATTTCTTGATCCCAGCTCTTGTGGTTTCTTGTCTCTATCATCTGTTCCATTTGCTCTATAGAGCATCTTCCCCTGCTTTCTCCTGCTTCTTCCTTCACTCCCAATCCCCAAACTTTACCTTATGCATGATTTTGTCTTGCCAAGATACAGACTTCATTTTTCACCTCTAACATGGCAGTTGCCTTAATAATTAGACATTAATGGATCATAAAGCAAATTAATAAACTAACAAGATTATAAATATCAATAAGGAGATGAAAGCAAAGTCAAATCCTTTTTGTAAGATGCAGAGTACAGTAAATGCAAAATATGGGAAGTTGAGTTGCTTAAGATATGCACTAACCTATTTCTATAGGTTCATAAATGCTGACGTATGTCTACTATGTACCCGTATTTTTCAGAAATGAGGGTCAAGGCTTCCAGCCAGTTGAAGAGGACATTGTTGTTCTCAGACATGATACTTTAGGGATAACATGGAATGGGAGGCTAGAGTCTTTTGTACATAGCAGCCTACTGGCTCTGCCTCCCTCAAGCTGGTCTGAATGTCTCTGGGACCTCAGAATGTTTGCACCTTAAAATGGTGAAAAAGAATCCACAGCAGCTTCGTAATGGTTGAGTTTATTAGACCTCAAGAAAGAATCTGAGTAGACTAAGACTGGACACCTGACCCTTCTTTCTGGTGTATGGCCCAGGCCATAAGCATGGATTAGAGAAAAGAGTAGAGGGCTAAAATAGGGTTGTTTCATCCAAAATGACATTTATTGCTGAAAAGATCATTTACTTGAATGTTCTTATTTTACGTGAGGAAATTGAGGACCAGGAAGTTGAAGTGACCTACTCAGAGTCACACAGAGAGTTGATGTATACTGTCCCAATTTCTCTATAGTTGATTACCTATAGTACCAAAGAGGTTTTCAAATGTCGGATGGCCTGAATAGAAGCAGATTTCAGGTTCATGGAAAACGCTTCAGTAGGTTGACAAGATATGGCAATAACCATATAATTTATCATTCCAAATAAGACCATTTTGAGAGTGAAAATGAGTGCTGTTAATAACTGGGCCAGAACTTCAGGCATAACATGAGAGTGTATTCCAAATAAGAGGCCATTGCAGAGAAGTGGTAAAGAGGAAACTTTATGCTAATCCTGGACAACAGTGAAGCCTGAAGAATCTGTGCCTATGTGAGCAGGTCCTTGTCAGCAACGTTTGCCAACGTTCTGAGCCTCTGGCTACTGAAATCTAGAAGAAAGGCTTGGGCTGAGATTCTTCATATAATTGGGGGTTTACCATTCTTTTTGGTGGGAAAGGGGAACCGTTTATCTCTCAAAGTATAGACCACTAGTGTGTTGGACAGTTCTCAGAAGCACTCATGTCTTCTCAAATTATGGGGTCAAGTTTTCCAGCCTAGTACCTTGTGTGAGGAGCAAGGAGGTTACGGTATCAATTCCACTACCGATTTTGCTCTTTTCTCTTTTATTTTGTAAAAAAGTAGGTACAAGTAATAGAGGTCCTTTCATAGTACAGATCAAGTCCCTCATTTATCTCACTCCATATAAACAGGGGACCAAGCTCTATAGTCTGTTTTCAGGTCACCGGCCATTACTACTTTTTCTGTGACTGTGTCATGACACCGCCATCAAAGTCTTGTGTTTATTGAACTCCAGCCCTAAACTCTACAAAACTGGACTGTGTTCTAAGTTCCTTATCTCTTCCTTCCAATATATATTTAAATTACCTTATTACCATTATGCAAAAGAATAGGACCTATGCCTTCCAGGTAGAGCAAAAAGGAAGACAAATTTTTGCTGAGGGCTTGATTATATTTTTTTCAAAACAGAAGCAAATGAGCCTATTGACTAATATAATTTCCAGGAAGAACAATATGGCTAAAGAATACTAAAACTAAAGTCTCTCAATTAATCAATAATCTTTCCTCAATTAGTTGAAATATGAAACAACTCCATCAAATAGATAATTTATTCACTCATTTGTTCTTTCCTTCCATCAATAACTCTTGAATTCCTTTGGTCTGGCCCTGAGCTAGATACTAGGTGCCAGGTTAATTTATCATGTTAATTTTTGGTATACTTTTCTTCTAATCTGTCCTGCCTAACTTATCAAGAAAAATATGGAGAATTAGATGTTTTCCAGGAGACTTAGTGAAGTTCCTTCATGATCAAGGCAGTCAATTGTTAACACCTATTCTTAATATTTTTCATGTCAAAATCATATTTTCCATGTTGGCACAGAACTCTGCATTGTCAACCAAGTACCTGCCTACATGGCGTGGGTAGATTCAATGCTTTCCTTTTGGAAAAATAGCTTCACTGCCAGGTACCCTCATAGCTTGCACCAACACTGAAGAGGAATGACTTTCTTTCTGGCTAGCTCTGAATGACAGCTCTTCCTCCCTCATTCCTGTTTTCTTAAGTGCCTGGCTAAATCTCCCTGCAGTCAAAAATGGTGTCTCCATACTTTCCAGTGTCAGAAAATGCCCTTTGACATTTTCTAAGGCTTCCCTTATGACAGCTGATATTTGAAAAGGACAATCCAAAGGATGTTACCTGGTTCTTCTTCCAGGTTCTCTCCCTGTGTTGAGCTAGAGCACCTTCTCAGCCACAGTGTCTACTCAGACCTACATACCCTTTGGGAAACTCTCAGAATTATATAAGATGGAAGGCATTCCAAGACCTCATTTTTAATGATTTTGTTTAATGAAATGTCCTATATACAGATGAAAATTAGTGTTGAAATATGAAATTATATAGAATTTTCTATCCTCTATGTAACAAAAGGAATCATATTTCTGTCATTTAGTTTTCTACTTCAGGAAAGGAAGGGCATGACTGCCTCATAATCCTTCTAAGTTTAACATGAAGTTGGGCTGGTTCCTATTTGACACCACTAGAAAAATATCAAAAGGAGAAAATCATGGGGAGGACATGGATTTAGACTTTTCAGTGTGTGATCCTAAATAGGTAAATGGTAGTTTCTCCTGAATCATTCTCTCCCCCAACCCCCTAGAAATAGGGGGTATTGCTGGACCACTCTTTGTGTCTTAACTCCTGTAAAATCCAAGTAGAGGACTCTGCAAAGCTGTCATCTGCTAATAACTCTACTGTAAATAAAGGATCAAGTAAAGTTTGAATCAAGACCATGATCAAGGTATGGAGTTTCTTGGAGATCACACTTACTAATTCCTTTTATGAGAAAACATAAGGGTTGTACTAAGGAATTAGATTGTTAATATATTTTGAACCTCATTAATAGACAGTAAATAATTCTATTTAGTATATGTTTTGCACTTAAATATTAAACATAGACTTTAAATAATTAAATATTTAAGTTGAGAGGGGTCATGGGAATGGAAGAAAGGAGAGGGGCCATTTTGGAAAAGAGATCATGTTGCCAGTAATTTGATATTAATACTAGTTAGACCATTGAGGTTTTTTTTTTATTATGTTATGTTAATCACCATACATTACATCATTAGTTTTTGATGTAGTGTTCCATGATTCATTGTTTGCATATAACACCCAGTGCTCCATTTAGTACATGCCCTCTTTAATACCCATCACCAGGCTAACCCATCCGCCCACCCCCCTCCGCTCTAGAACCCTCAGTTTGTTTCTCCGAGTCCATAGTCTCTCATGGTTCTAGACCATTGAGTTTGCCAGTGATTTAACTTCTTTTAAAAATATTTTTGTTTGTTTGTTTTGTAGAGAGAGATAGAGCATGCACAAGTTGGGGGGGGTGGCAGCAGAGGGAGTTGGGGGGGGGCAGAGGGAGAGAATCTTAAGCAGGCTCCACACCCAGTGCAGACCAGTACATAGCCCCACCCTGAGATTACGACCTAAGCGGAAATCAAGAGTCTGACACTTAACCAACTGAGCCACCCAGGCATCCCTTACCTTCTTTTCTAAAGTAAAGCAGTATAAAGATTATGCTTATAATACTGTCCCCTTGATTTGCATCCAGATGTGCTCTCTTGAATGGGAGAGAGAGAGAGAAAGGGATGCAGAAGGAATTAATTATCCACAACTGATAGTTTTGTAGCAATATGTTACACTTTAAACATATATGCACTTCTGGAACTACAAAATTAAATCATCATAAATAAATTTCTTATTCAACTTCACGCAATCTTTCCAGTGAATTGCCTTCACTGAGTAACAGTTTAATTTTGTATCTTCAGACTTTATATAGGATCAATACATGAAAGTTCTCTAGAACACTTTCAGAATTTTATAAAATTATTGTTGAAGAAATTATGTCCCATTGTTTAAGGACCACACAGCAATTCATCCCTGAATTCAGGTTAAAAATTTTTTAATTTTATGCAAATTATGTTTATTTCCTTTTATTAGACAAAGATACAATATAGCCCAGTCTGTTCCTATTTTTCTCAAAGCTACTAAGAAGCTCCAAATTAGATTCACTGCCCCAGCTGGAGCAATTCATTTAGTTCAAGAGCCTGGTGACTCTTATTTTCTTATTTTAAAAGTTGGCCATATGATGATTCATACTGACCATGTTAAAAGGAAAAGGTATAAATATGAAATAGATTATAGAGTACGTGTTTACATTCATAAATTCTGTTTGGTTGCTTTTTTAAAAATTCTCATTATCCTAGAGTTATACTGTTTTTGCTTTATTTTTGCCAACATGAGCGTTATTTATAATGTTGAAATACAACTTCATTGATATAGTAAATGGGGATTATTATAAATAGCAAGTTTGTTAAAAATATACACACACATTTTCCCTCACACCACAGTTAGTAGAGGGGATCATAAAATTAACTTCTAATCCCTTGCCAAATTGGCCAATGGTCAGGAATAAATATTGGTTGCTTTGTCAATGTGTTTACTTTCAAAATTTACCAATATGGTCTTCCTTACTATTTGCCTTAAAAATAATTATGGATACAAATTTTGTTCACCTTGGTAAATGAATATATTCTTCCTTTACCGTGTCTTAATGGAAAAAAGGAATATATTTGCATGAAGTAAGTAGCATCCTGCCTGGGGATAGATGAGCTCTGACTGAAAAGATGGAAGTCATTTTCTGGGACGGCAGCTGCACTGCAATATGTGCAGCAAAATCAGTGAGTTCTGATTCTTGGAGAACATATGTTCACAATTCCTCCTGACTTCCAACAGGCGTCATGCTCATAGTTCCTAAGGATACTCACTTCATCAGTATTTCATGTAATAACTCTAACCAAAAGTATATATATGACTTTATGGTTTATAATATAAACCAATAGGCAGCCTCAAATTTTGTCAATGTCTGCATCAGTTAGGATTAAAGTAGGCTATATAGACAACAAATAATAAAAAAAAATACACACACAAGTATATAAACAAAATTACACTGGCTGAAAAAAGTAGAATGGTAATTCTCTTTTAGTCTAAGAGAAGATCCGAGATAGGCTCTCTGTGGTTCATGTACTGGCTTGACGATATCTTGCTGCTCTGTCATCCTTATTATTTCACTTTATGGCCCATAATAGCTGCCTGCACCCCAAACTTTGTGTCTACATTCCAGTCAGAAGAAAGGAGGAACAATGCCTCCCTCCATTTTAAGGAAATTCTGCAGAAGTGCTACATAACAGTTCCATTTATACACATCAGTCAGAATTTAGTCACCTGATCACCTCTTGCTGCAGGGGAGGCTGGGAGCTATTGTCATTTAACTGAGCACATTGCTTTTCCAAATAAATACAGAGTTTTGTTACTAAGGAAGAGGGAGAGAATGGATATTGTGCCACGCACTGTTTTGTTCCCTGGATGAAGAGCATCATGTTACAGTCAAGGGCGTGGGTTTGGAATCAGGCTGCTT